>NW_026947489.1:54250000-64250000 GCF_034190915.1 Cavia porcellus
AACTGAAAAGCCATATACTTAGTAGATTGGGAAAAAAAAAGCTTTTCTTCAACTATTGAAATGTAGTACAATCTGATAAATGATTTGTCATACAACATAATTGAAAGTGTTCATTCCCATAAACCCAGTAAGTCAACTGGGATAAGATAGTAAGTTAACTGAGAAAGAGATATTTCACTAATAGATCTTCTTTTCACAGATCCTGATCTAGTTATTACAACTCACACTTTTGCTGTTATCTTCATCTTAGAAGTGAGGAAATTGAAGTATATAGAATCTTCTTTAAGGTTGCCTGTTAATGCCTTTGTCAAAATAAACAAGTTAGATAACAGCATGGCTCAAATTTAAAAATGCACCAATGAATGAAAAAAAAATGGGCAGTACCATAATCCATTGTAATAACTGTATCCGGTTTTAAAAGAAAATAGTTTGTATATTGAAAGAATACATCAATTTGTAACAAAATTTGTAAAAGAGAGATGAAGAAGACGCATTGAAGAACGATGCTGATCTCTGAGGCAAGATCAAAATACCAGGAAGAGCATTAAACGTATTCAATGTCTTGTTTTCTAAATAATCTAATAGCACATGGTAAGAAACACATACATATTAAACCTGGAAGGCATTTCACGGTTCTATTTGTATTATTCTTACCTACTTATGTAGTGGACTATTTCATAACTTTAAAAAGGAAAATAAACATAGACAATAATCCATGAATTTATTTCATCTTTGGTAAAAGAGATAATTGTCCAAACATAACCCTAGTTATTTTTTTATAGTACATATGCAATTACCCATACTTTTAGTACAGGACACACGAGTATCATAGAGGAGGAAATCAAATTTTCTCTTTACCCTTCTAAGTTCTTAGCTGTGTCTTATGCTATAGCTGACATAGACATAAATTTCCTATAGAAAAAAAAAAAAAAAAAAAAAAAAAAAAAGCTTCTCTGCCTTCAGTGCTTTGTGTGTCTTTGGTTTCTTAAGATAATCAGCTCAAAACAATCCTGATGTCAAAGAAGTACATTTTGGGATGGCCTTGTCTGGACTTCTAACTATCTCAGAAAGCTCCATGTAAATTTAAAATTGGAAATGGAATTTCCAATTTGGAAATGGAAAGTTTCTTCCAAATGGAAACTTTGTGTTTTGCATATGACCTTTAACTGCTGCCTGTTGGCCCTGTGGCTTCCAGTACAGAATAATCCAAAGATATAACCGGGATGGCATATTCAGATGCTGTGCAATATAAATACACAAATTAAATCAATGAGGGCATGATCTTAAAAAGAGATCTTTCCTCTCTCACACAGAATGATTCAATGTATTTTCTCTGTCTTTTTGTATTCTAAGTATTACATTTTATTGTAAGATAGAAAATGTCTTATCATAAAATAGACTTACTCTTCTAGCCTTACTCTTTAATTTATGGAAGAAGTAAAATATTATGTTTCAAATAACATTTCAGCTTAATATTGGTAACTGTGAGTTTAAGGCTAAAGCAATAGCTATGAATATGCTGTTTTCCACAGGAACGTGTTTCCTTATGTTACAGAACCCAAACTAGAATGGATGGAAAACCAATACTCAGGAGATGGGTTGGTGGAAGGACGTCTAGCTTATTATAGGATCAGCACCCTGACAAGACGGGAAGGGAAGGATTGTCCTGAAGTATCTTAGAAGAAATAAAGTTATTTAAAATTGCACTTTTAAGAAAACATTTAGCTTCAGAACATAAAATTTACTCAGATCTTTTTTTTTTTCTTTTTGAGAAAACACACTGTAAATTATTCTTAAGGTGCTTAAAGACTTGGAACCCCTTCTTTCCCTAACTTTCCACCCTCAAAATCATGTTAATATACTCCAATCCAGGCCATTTCCTGCTTCTCTCTAGTATCTCTTTCTTTGAGTCTACATTAAATTCTGCCTAAAGAAAATTCCTTATGCTTCTCAAGGATGCATGTTGAAAATTCTTTCTCTGCAAAAGAAGTCAGCAAACTTACAGCCTGCACCATTACTGAGGTAAGCTGAGGTTTCTAGTTTCTGCGTCAGGGAATCGCCCTGAACCTGTCCAGTAACAATCCAAACCTCCCCATGAGGAAACATCTGAGGATATTCAGGTATGCTGTAGGCTTTCCTAAGGAACAAGGATTGGCTGGGAGTGGTGGGTAGAGAGCCATTAACCTGTGCAGAACCCATCCCACATGTCTGTCTTCTTTACCTCTGGACAGGACCTTGCATTCCTCATTGGCTCCACAGTCTAGTCCCTACAATTCTTTAGACAAACATTAATTTTCTGCAAATTAAACATTACAGAAGTGTACATACTTTGTATTAATTAATGCACAGAACTAAAGAATAGAAAGTGGAATTGCATTCTGATGTTATACGAAGCTCGTACAATGCTCTAAGTTCTATAATCTAAAATAGTATTTAGCAGTAACATTTTACTCAGCGGTAGATTTTAAGCGAGGGAAGTAAGGGACAGCTCACGAGGGGGTAACCAGTGTGACGTTTCTATGGCTTTTCTTTTTCACCATGGAATGTAAACAGTTTTACAATCATAAGAAAATTTTGTTTTCTGAGGTTTCTCATAAACTGAAAAAAATGACCAAGTTGTCCATAATTAATCAGCTGATTGCAATGAAGTTCAATAAAGAATAATATAAATTTGAACTTTCTAAATATTGGATATCTGAAAATATTAGAACACATTTAATTTCTACTGTGTAGTTTAAGTATCTGACAAACTTTTTTCAGTCATGTCAGTAAAGGAGAAAAATCACACTTACTGATCACTGAGTATACTTCATAAAATCTTTTCTTAACTTCAAATATCTTAGTCATAGTAAAATATACTAAAATAAAATAAATGTACTTCTCTTCAATAATAGAAAGAAAACCTGAATTTCTGATGAAAGAAAGTAATTAGTGTTGCAGTTCTTTGTTCTTATTAAACTTAACCACTATTTCAGGTTCTATTAAATATTTAATGGAGAACATGGCCATCTAGTAGTATAATCTAGATAACACCATATTTTGATATTCCCATCTTTTAAATAGACATAATTATGCAACTATTACCCATACCTCCTAAAGAATCCATCAGAAAGTATTCTAAACATTTATTCATATTAACAATAAGGAGAGAATTTAACTCATTAATCCTGGTTACAGCATACAGCAAATGACCTAATCACTTAAGCAGTGGAAAATAATGAGGACCAATTGATTCTAATTCTTCTATTATTTCTCATATATAATGGGAAATTAGCTATAAGTTTGGTGGTCTTTATTTAAAAGTAATTGGAGAAGAAAAAGGCTATTATGATGATTCTTTGTTTAATTTACCATTTACTTCTTAAATTACTCAATATAGTGTTGACATCTATGGAGTGGTTTTGTTTTGTTTTGTTTTTAACAGTATCAAAGCTTGTGTGTAGAAGCAGCTTCTGCAGAGAGTTTTGGCCAAGTAATAGCAGGACTAGTACTTCACTCAGAAGCATGAGAGTGGACCACCACACAAGAATGAACACAGTGCCATCAGTAGAATGTTTTAAAGTCAAATTTTTTCCCACTCTGAATGAATTATAATAAAATTGTAAGGGAAAAAACCTGTTATTTCCTTTTCATCTTTGATTCATTGACTGGGACCCTGAAAGTCAGAGTGTCAGAGAACAGCTTACTAAGAGGAAATTAAAGACAAAGTTTCTAACACCTCCATCCTGCATAAAAATCTAAGTACTGTGTTCAGTAATTCAAGAGTAGTTAGAACGTAGGAGCTTATGTAGCATCTTAGCAAAGAACTGTGTTTTTGTACATCAGTGACAAGAGAAAAGTACAGAACTTTAAGCTTCTAGGAGTTGCAAATTATGAAAAGGTAATTCTGAGAAAATAGATGGTAAATGAGGTCTTATTCAGGTTTATTTGTAACCACCTTTTCTCTACACTTTTATTTTTATCTCTCCTAATAAAGCCATCACCTTCTTTCTGAATGGATGTTTGAAAAAGCTGGATACAGATTGTCACAAGGAGAATTCATGGTTGACTTTGAGGGAGATGAGCGAGCAATCATATGTCCTGTGGAAATAACTAGCTCCATAAAAACTATGTAAACCTGATCAGTTACCTCACAAACTCAAAGAATGAAAACACAGAGAAAAAGGAAGAAATTAGGGAGAATTTATTAGAAAAAAAAATAGTTCCAAATTGGGCGGGGTCCCAAGAAGAGGCTACATGAACTGTCTATCCAGAGAGAATGATTAGCCCCTTTTATGACTAAGCAAAGAGTGGGAATTTGCTCAGTTTTCCAGTACCCAACTGTCATAGATGGCTCATTCACCAACTGTGACTTAGCCTTTCTAAAGGATTTACTTAGCCTGCAAAGTTCAAAGAAAACTAAATTTAAAAGAAATCCAGTTATTCTGTGTTTCTAAATTGCTTTAAATTCAGCCCTGAATTTAGGAAAGATTTGCCTGAGGAACTCCATTCCTGGTCAAACTCCAGTTTTAATGCCTATTAATCTAATTCCTTTCAGTCCAGCTGACCATTCTGACTGCACTTTGGTTTCTGTCCCTTGTCACTTATCAATTTACAAGCTAATTAACTGAGTTTGTCTTATGCTGTGTTAGCTTTTTGTTGCAGTTATGTTCAGTTCAAAATTATGCACATGCCTGAGTGGTCTTTGGGGATCGGGTCTTTTGGAATTTCTTCATCACAAGTGGGAAAAGTTATTTAAATGTATTACGAAAATCTATATTATTCACAGACAGACAGAAAACATTCATCTATGCAAATATATGTGTAGTAGTACAACTTTCTATATCAAATGTATCAGTCTTTTCTATAACACCTCTTGATGAACGTGTGTGTCTTACCATTGAGTGATAAGAGTCTGATAGACTAAGGTTGATGTTCTGATAACCATCAAATGGTTTAACTTTTTCTGATTATAAAATTCAAAAATTTGAAAAAATGTAATGCTTAAGAGAAAAAAAAATTGTAATTTCATTACAAAATTAGACCATATAATTTCTAGAAAAAAATATTTATCAACACGGAATCATTTGGACAGAGGGTAATTTTTCATTAACAATTAGTCTAATGCATTACACTTATCCTGGGTAAAGAATTTGAATTTGTTTTTGAAGTTTTGCTCAATTAATAACTTGCCTTGAAGGGGCTTACAAATGTGTAAACAGTGGACATTTCTGACTGTTTTATCTTGAATTTCTAATTCCACTGAATGAAAGAAAGTATATTTAAATATGGATCACTTTGAATAAAAAATAAAGCTTTTATTTTAATGGGGAAAATATACTACGGAATAACATAGTTCAACATCTTGTAAATATTTATCAATCTAGTTTCAACAATAATGAAAGCTTCAATTGAATACTAATCCTCTAAGTGTTCTTTTCTACCTAGTGTTCAAAAATAAGATAAAAGAATTTTGGTGTGTATTTTCATAATATTGCTACAAAATCCATTCAGATTCTTTGTTAGTAACTACAAAATTTTCATGACTTTCAATATCTGAAGAAGACATTGACATAAGAGTATGTATAGCTCTGTCTAAGGGGAACAGTTAGGAGAACACACCAGGCATCTAGACCTTCTCTAATATGTTAAGGTTTCTTAGGAGACATAATGAAATAACAAATTTCAAGGTTCATGTAAATATAACTACAAACACAAACATAAATATAACAATCTAAAACATCTGTTCAAGCAGACACTAAGGAAACAATAATAGTGGTATCCTGTCAAAACTAAAGAGGAACTAGTCTAAAGGCAATCCCACTGGTCAAATCTAGAACAATGTAGAAATCATAACTTATTATATAACAAAGGAATCTTTTAGTTTATACTGTTGTGAGTGAACTCAGTAAAGCAAATAAATAGAAGTCTTTTACATATGAAAAAGGGAAATTTATCAGTGTAAACAGAATAATATCTCAGAAAATGACAATATGGAAAACATTGTGTGAAAAAACACCAAAAGAAAGAAGCCCTAAGTTAGTGCAAGCAGTTACACAGAGGGGCAAGCAGGGAACAAACAATAAGAAAAAGATGAGTCATACAAGTCAATTATACTCATCAATGTAAATGGTCTCAATTCACCAACCAAAAGACATAGACTGGAAGAATGAATTGAGAAACAAAATTCAACAATAAACTGCATATGAGAAACATTTTTAACTCGAAAAGGCATTCATAGACTTAAAGTCAAAGGATGGACAGGATTCCAGAAGAAAAGAAGGGGTAGCTATTCTATTTGCAGATAAAGTGATTGTCAAGCTAAAACTGATCCAGAGGGACAAAGAACTACATACTTGTTAAAGAAAAACTCCAAGAGTGAGAGATAACAATCATAAAGACATATGCATGAAATACCATTACAACCAACTCTATAAAACAAGTATGAACTGACATAAAATATCAAATACGAACTAACACAATTGTAATGGGGGAGCTTAATATCCCACTGTAGAAAATACATCAATTAGACCAAAAAATCAATAAAGAAATATCAGAACTGAATCAAGCCTGTGAGCAAATGGGTTCAACAGATGTTCCATCTCAAAATTTAGGAAAGGTGTTTGAAGCCAGTCAAGACTCTGAAGAAAACTTTGGTAGATATCTGTGCAAAAATTTATGAGATTTTATTTGAATGAACATTTTAGTTTGAATATAAGACTAATTAAAAAATAAAAACATCATTAAATGAATAGCTTGTAAAATCTGACCAAAACTATACATATAAAAATCCTGAAGACTTTTTGAGATCTGACATCACGGCAATTTTTGCAGTAATCTGCAAAAGTACATATAAAATAGAATCTTTAATCTGCCAATGATCAACAACTTTTTTACATTTTAAACATTAAATTAGAAACTTGGCCTGATGGTGCATGCCTATAATCTCAGGATTTGGGAAGTTGAAGCAGGAGGATGGTTGCAAGTTTAGGACCAGCATGGGCACCAAGGTGAGCGCACTGCCAACCTGAACTGCGTAGCAAGATCTTGTCTCCAAAAAAATAAATAAATAAATAATAATAATAATAATTAAATTAGTGGGTCAGTACTTTCAAAATACTTAACCAACAAAACAGTAATGAAGCATTGCACAAATATATAGAAAAGTAAATTAATGTGTTTTCTAGTGTATATTACTTATTACTAATTATTACCTATTAATTATGTGACAGAAGTATGCCATGGAATATTTAAAAATGACTTTCTGAACTCATTAGCCCTATTTCATAATGGTCTAAAAGATCAGAATGATGGAGACAGAGTGAGTCAGCCATTTTGTAAGTCACTGAGAGAAATTTCTGGAATACTTTTCAGTTATGCTTAGTAAGTCTCAAGACAGATATTCTAGATCTAGAGAGATGTGAAAGAAACACTAATTTTCCATTTTATCAGAATACATACTAAACCTGTATCTTTGTAATTAGTGATTTCCTTAGTCTAATAGCCAAATTTCATTGAGCCCGATTTTTCCATATATTAAGCATCCGTTTCCTCCAAACTCAAACTCAACAGACTGTCCAAGAATCTTTGGTCACCACATAACCACTTTAATGCCACCTATTCTTTCATCTAAAATTATTTTCCTTTCTTCACTTCCTGCATCTTTAGAGTTCGGGTCTGTTTCCTGCTTCTTTCTAGAACTTTCCTAAAGCTCTTCATTCATGTCTACCTACCTCATCTGAATTCTCATAGTGCATGTCCATGGAAGAAGGCTGAGCAGGTGGTCTTCACTGCCTGAATATCATGGACTAGTGTCTTTCTGCTGAACTCCACTTACACCTTCCCAAAGGAACATGTGGCTCCCGAAATACAAATCTTATTTTACATTAACTCGACATCTACCATGTTCCAAGCAGTGTCAAGAATGGAGGACACAGAACTAGTAATTGTTCTTCAAAATGCCTTGTGTATGGGTGAGATATTAGACACATTTGAGAGAGGCACAAGTTAAAAGCATGAATACCATTAATTTGAATGATTTGATTTATAGGTACTAGAAGTACAGAGAGTTCTGAATGAATAGAGGAACGTTTGTAGCAGGACATCAGAAGTGAATAGTTCAACAAGGATTCTGTAGGGTTTGCTCTGACCAGCATTTAAAATTCATTAAAAAATCTAATTGAAACTTATGTGTATATATTTGTACATATGAATACATATATATGTACATATATACACACACTATTTTGCCCATTATAATGTTAATTATTCTGTACTTTTAATTGTGTTTCTGAGTAGAATTCAGACTTCAAAGGTATAACGCTACAAGCCCTTTATCTTCTGGATTTAGGTTAATTTTTTTCCTAATTAAAAATATATATTTAGTAATAGCATATATCCTACTTTTTGAAAATTGTTCACAGTAGTTTATATATTTTTTTGCTATGAGGAGTGCCTTTATTCACTGCTGTAATACATTTTATCAGCAAGTATGTCTTCGACTACACTATCCAACAATAAACAGAAAAGTTTAATTATCTAGATTTAGATAAAGGCATCATTATATAGATTAAGGAATAAGACACAACATAGTAAAACAAATTCACTTATGATAATCGTATGATTTGAATAATCAATGTTGCTCCTCTGGTTTGACTATGTTTTGTTCTGAATGTCTGGCTCCTCCACAGTCTCTCCTCAATCCAGCACAGCTGCCAACTCCCCAGAACAACAGGATTGATTTCACATCCACACCATTCAACTGCCCTGCCATTCTTTGGTGGAAAAAGCATTAATTAATCAGTAATGAAAGGTCTCACATCCGAGAAATAAGATACAATACAAAGTGGATTCGATAGCATGTATTCTTCTATAATCGGTGCCTGAAGATTCTTCAGCTCTTTGTATACAATGTTAAGGAACATACACTCATTTTTTTTAGTTAACTCCTTTAATTGAAATAACTGATAAATTAATACAGAATTTTAAGATCATTAAGCCAAATGGAAAAAAGTCTCACTATGAAATATCATATAAAAGTTAGTAAACACTGTTATTATTTTTTTAAATCATGTTAATTTATTCTCCTTAATTGTGTTTAGTGAATGTTTATGGATGCACGTAACAAAATTTTCTTTTTGTCTCATACTCCTTGCCTTTTTAGATAATTTGGGAAACGAGATTAAGGAGTGGTAAGTGTAGTTAAGTTTGTCTGATTCAAGACACACAGATAGAAGTTTAATAAGAGTAGATGTGACTTTCACACAAAGTGGCTTTGGACACTGACAGAATACTCTGGGTCTCCCCAATAAGTTGAGCATAATAAGGTTGCTAGCTAAAACATGAAGTTCTTAGTACATTAGCAACACTATTTATAAAATTTTATTGTGTCTTTTTGTATTCAATCAGCAGACAGCCATTTTGTGTTTGCTTGTTTTTGGTAGCCAAAATGTTGGGGTCATCCGAAAAAGCTAATGCAATATTTTAGATTATTAACTCCAAAGCAACTTTCCGTGTTAACCAAAGTAATGATTTACCTATTTATTTACTTATTTTAGCTAAAGAGAATAGTGATAATGATTTCCAAGACTGTGACTGGTTGGAGGAGAAGCTTAGGGGTGGCAGAGTAAAAACCAAGTTATAACAGTTCTTGATTAGTTATGCATCTTTTCATGACAAAATACACTTGTCTTACTGCACTGTGTCACTGAATATGCTTCACCATATATTTAACATGCCTGTCTGTTTTGAAACAGTGTTATTTAGAATTTAAGAAAGGTAAAAACACCAGAAATTTTGTCAAGTAGAGGTCCTAAAAAAGTTCCCAAACCATCTTCTCTTCCCTTTCACTGTAATAAAATTTAAGTTCTAACTGAAACACATGCTACTCAACAGCATATGGCTCTATAGTGAAACCTGAGGTGGTACCACACTTACTCTCAAATTCTTCATGGGAATGATTGTTAATGCATGATTCATTTTTCACCAAATAGCAATTGATCATATTATGAAAGGGTACCATGTTTCTAGGTCTCTACATAAACTGGGGCTTTTAAAATATTCACACTAGTTTCATTGCTTGAGTATTGCTTGTGTTCACACCATTGGATCACTGGAAATCTGATACTTTTCTATTTGGTTTTGGGGAGACTGAAAATAATGTGCTTTTAAAAACATTCTAAACCATATGAGATCATGCACAACTCATTCTTGCGAGATTGAGGCAAGAGGATCACAAGTTTGTGTCCAGCTTGAATAACTTAACAACCTAGTGAAACTCTGCTTAGACAAGTAACAAAATATTTTAGGATGTAACTCATTATGGAGGCTCTGAATTTAATTTCCCATTCTTCGGTGACACAAATGGCACCACCACCAACAAAAACGTTTTGAGATATCAGTCTAATTTGCGCAGGATGTCTGCTAAATGATGAAGAAAGCAACATTAGGGAGCAGTGAGAATTTTAGTGTAGCAGCTGATTGTTGTGTAGGTGCCCGCAGTAAAGGAAAAACATCCTTGTTCTCCTGACTTCAAGCCAAATGTGTGCACCTCTACTTGAAGCTAGAAACATCAACAGCATAGAATTGCATGAGCATCAGGAATCAATCTTGCTATATTCATATATCTCTTCTTGCCAGTTACAGAATGTTTTGTGAATAGTCAACCATACCATAACGCTTATGTTTTCAATTTTCACAAATCCATCTAAACTACTTTCTTTTGGGTTTCTTTTTAAAGGGCAAGTAGACTCCATGTTAAAGGCAAATAATAACTTCTTCAAAGTAAAATGACATATGGTTCCATCTTTAAAAAGTTTTTTGCTCCTTCTGTTAGTCACTTTCTCTTGTTGCTGAGTCAAAATACCCAATAACCACCCATTGTATGGGTGTGTAACATTACATTAAAGAAGGAAAGGTTTATTTAGCTCAAGTTTGTAGAGGTTTCAATTCATAATCATCTGGCACCAAGGCAGGGTAGCACCTGACAGACAGGCATTGCAGGGCAGAAAGAGTTCTCAGTGGGCAAAAGGTAGCAGAGCAACAAGGGGCAGCCATAGCTGTTTCTATTCCTTTTATCTTATCCAGGTTACTCAGAGTGGGTAGCACTCACACTTTAATCCTAGTGCCCTTGAATCAGCATTGCTCATGAATAAGTTCCAGCATCACACACTCTAAATCCAGCCACCTCTGGAAGAGATCCCCCTGTGACCATATGAGGTCCTGGAGGACATGTAGACACAAGCCATAATACCCCTGGATTGGATAGTGTGTCTAAAATTCACCTTTCACATTCCTCACTGTATTGAAGGCATTTTTTGTCTCTGGGAGGCTTCTTTAGATGGACCATCGTACTTCTCACAGGAATCTTAGTTGAATACTGTAGCAACTACTCTGTCAGAGTCAGCCACAACTAGATGGAAGTTGAGTCTTGAGGCAATAATCGGGTACACTCTCTCTCTTAGGACCCAGGACACATGGAGGCCCTCCTGCTGGGATTCCACCAGTATAAAACACACATCCATCCAGGATCCCACTGGGGTCTGAGATGCAGAATGAAGGACAATCAGTGGTTTTTAGATTGTCAAGAAAATTTAGCCAGATGCATTCTTAAAAATCAATGAAAAAGGTTTCCTGCTGTTTTAAAACTGTAATTGGGTCCCAGGATTTAGCTCAGCAGCATAAGTGTCTGCCTAGCAAATGCAAGGTCATGAGTTTAATATCTGGTACAAACCAACAAGCAAAATCCTGTAATTAAATTTGGATTGACTCATTTAAGAAGTGTTTTCATTTCTTTTAGGTCTTCCATTTCAGCTTCCTGTTCCGTTACATGTTGCTCTTTCCTGGTCTCTAACCTTCTCTCTTTTAGTCTTTCCTCATATTTCCACACCTATTGCCACTGTTTATTTCACATTACAGTCTTCAGATTTATGCATACATCCATAAACTGGGAAGTGTAATATCCACAGCTATTTCTTAAAATGTATACCCCAGGGAATGCCGCTTCTTATAACAAAACATTTCAATATATTGCATTTTTGTTTCTTTATATTGTAAAGTTTTTTATATTGTAATGGTTTTGTTATGATGCCATTTTCTATTTGCATAACTGTCTATATTGCATGCAAGTGAAAACTATTCTGAAAGATGCAGTTTTTGATAATGCCAAAAACTTAGGAAAACAGAAGCAAAGAACAGTCTCAGGTGTAAATTTCAAAATATTATTAAAAAGAAAACAATTTTTACCTTAACAAAAAGTGACATGTATTAAAGATTAGTTTAAATCACTAATGAAGAAGCTAGCAAGATTCTAGAGTTTGTTCAAAAAATGAAAGATATGAGAGAATATCACATAGGATCAATAAAAAAGAAAGTTGAAATACTAGTATTGCTAAATTAAATTCAAAATTTGATAGTAACTACAAGGTAATAAATATCTAAACTATTATTTTATTAAATAGAAACCGTTAATGGTCTACAAGGAAAATACTTTCAATTTATTAATCTATAAGTAGATAGCTACCTTTATACTTTATTAATTCTACTAAAAATGAATAGTAAGGATAAAAAAAGATTTCTACAGAAATCTTTATTACATGAGAAAATCAATGATTCATAGTTAGAATTTTGATCATTCTTTAGTGTAATAGTGTACTCAGTAACTTTTTCCTTAATTTCAACTTTGGTATAACTTTTCCTAGAACTCTGATATGAAACATAAAGTCCAATAAAAGTCCAATTACACAGGCAAGGTACAAAATTTCCCAGGAAGATATACACCAAAAGAAACCTCCAGTGTCCTTCATGAAAATCCCACCCTAAATAAGCAGCATGTTAACTTGGCTCTTTCTCTGTTTTAAACACCACTAACTCCACGTGCTTTGCACTCTGGCTACCCAACCTTTACATTTGTTTGTTTAGATGCTAGATATTACCATAATGTTTTTTCAAACCTGTTATACAGAGCACCAGAATTTTATGGAGAAGACTGTTTTGACTGGATAATCAGGTTAGAGGAGGCAGAAACGTAGAAATCTTTTCTTTCCCTTGCTCTATTCAGACACAAATTTTGGATTGACAACTAAAATTGTATTCACCTTTCTTTTAGGAGAGTTCCATTACTCTAAAAAGAAAGCCTATGAAACCTTAAGACTTGTATATTAAAGGTCACATACAACCTCAAATATTCTTTCTTAAAATTGACTGTCAAAACCAATTAAACTAATTGTAACATCTGTGGATAACAAGGATCTAAGGAGATTAAACAAGGAGCAGGCAGTTTGTTTATATTGATAGGGCAATGGAGTAGAACGTGTAAGAATATGCCAATTCTCTTAACCAACAGAAATTCACTTCTGCAAAGAGCTTACATCCTTATCTTGAGAATCACATTTAGGAATAAAATATGCAACAAGACATCACAGATAATAT
This sequence comes from Cavia porcellus, assembly GCF_034190915.1. Lineage (NCBI taxonomy): Eukaryota > Metazoa > Chordata > Mammalia > Rodentia > Caviidae > Cavia > Cavia porcellus. The sequence goes on from NW_026947489.1 coordinate 54,263,408, forward strand.
GTGTAATTACCAGTAGAATATCTTCTTTCTTGCTCTCTTTGAGCAGCCTTGTCTAGATGGATGCCTGCAACACAAGGGTCTTTTCAGTGTAAATAATCAAAATTATCTCAGTAAAAAATGTGTAAAAAAGTATTTTAACCAACTCTTTGTTAGTTGTGGCAATAGCTAATAAAGTATTTTCTGAGTAGTGAGAATTTATTGATCAATCAAGGTTGAAAAATTAACCTTCATATTTTAAAAACGTGCAAGTAACAGGGTAACTATTTTCTCTCACTGGCAGCCTGAGTAACTGATTGTTAAAACACAGTTCTGAACATCTGTATTCTCTGAGATAGGGCTGGGTCCTTGGGCCTGTTTTACACTCTGTCTGATCTTCTGACATTCAATAGAAGAACAGTTGACTGAACGCTAAAACAGAAGGCTCTCTGCTTCCTAAATTTTTTGCAAATGGGATTACTAGTAGGATAATTCATAACAAAGCCCACAAAAGACTTTCACTGGTGTTTTTAGTTTTTCTTGAAAGGTTTACTTATAAATGTTAACTTTCAAATGGGTTTGGAGTGATCGGTGAAACTGCCAACATTAGACTAATCATCATATGCTATGGATTGAGAACTGGTGGTCAACTTAACGCCAGCTGATTACATCAGTGAGGCACTGAGGGAAGATGCTCCACCTGAGGAGGGTTGCCAGGATAAATAAGTGGAGAAGAAGGGAGGTGTTGGAGGGTTGAGGTGTTAAGGTGTTAAGGAGTTCTCCTACGAGTTGCTGTCTGATCTGTTGGTTCTCCTGGAGAAGCTTTGGTTCTCATATCGAGCATTGCTTCCTGGCTCCAGAGAGGAAGACATGTGCTGCTTGGTCTCCAGGATGAACTCGTCACGCTGCTTCCTGGCATGTACCCGACTGTGCTTGTCCTCAGAGGAGCTCAGGGCCTCCATGTCGCTGAGGACAGCTGTGGTGCCTTTCGGCACCACAGGATAGCCCTGGTCTTTGTTGTGAGTGTGGCTTCTCAGCTCCAGTGTAGAACCCTCATCCCACTAGCACAGCTCCTTCATCCTGCTGGCATAGACTTTCTGGCTTCCACCACTGACCTCTGGGTCTTCCCAGCACAGATCCAAAAAAGAGACTGGCGTGAGTCCTTCTTGTGGGCTCTGGACCTCCAGTTGGACCATAGGAGGCATTGTCCTGAGCTCTGGGTTTTTATCTGGACTCATGTGTGACATTGCCGTGGGGTTTAGGCTCTTGACTAAATAATCTATGTCTTTGGTGTTGGATAGATTTCATGCATTTTCCTGTGTTAACTTCTGGTGACCATTATAAAAATATTATAAACTTCATGTCCTAATCCTAGTTGTTCTCTGTGTACAACCCCTGACTACATCATATTATTGGAATTCCTTATAAAAGTACTATTAATTATTTTATACTCAGTGACTGGTGAGTAGTCAGACATTCTAGAACCTACTCCACTGTCAAAATAATCACATATTCCTTTGTGCTATTGTGTTTTGTTATTGCTGTGTGCAGTGCTAAGGATTGAACTCACATCTTATACATCTTAAGCAAGGTCTCTACTACTGAGCTACATCTCCAAGTCTTTGTTTTTTACCACATGCTCCATAGAGACAATTATTTAAAAATCTGATTTAAATGTTATCTTTTGGTCAATGGGTACATAGATTTCCCTGTTTTTTATCCGTCCTTTATAGAATATGTATTTGCCCTCTTCTAGTGTAATCCTGACCAGTGTAAAAACAGTCAGTAGGACTATTATTTCCCTTGACATAAATGGCTTCTTTCTAATAATTCAACATAAAGTCAATATAATTTTATCATGTGTTTTACTTAATCACGTATAGTTCACAGTAAATAGGGGTCAAGAAAAGAGAAATCAGTAGCTTTCCATTAACACCGTGTGAAATACATAACCTTCCTTCTCATTTACTTTAATCTGCAAGTTTAGAAACACATACATATTAATCTCCCTTTTGCTAGGTTTTGCCTTTGTGGTTTTTATCATCATCAAATATTGCCTCAGGCATGTTACATTTTTTTTATTCTTTCCTAAGTTTTATATTCCTTAAAAATTTGAGGAGTTTACCTTCACCAAAACTGAATGAAGTTTCTACTTATAGAAAGGTAATTTCTAAGCATGTGGTGAGGGTGCCCCATCCATCTCAAAGCTGTATCCTTGAATACATTTTCGTTACAGATTTGCACCCCATTTTCTCTCGTTAAAAAAATTAATTGAAAGTAACAGTTTTCAAAATGTCCTTGTACTTATGTGAAGATTTTGCATGTTTTTAAACACTCTAACTAGAATTTGCAGAGTTCTATTATTTCTTTGTGGCCAGAATTACAGCATACCTCAAACACTGCTTTTTATCACACAGGGTTTGAGCTTCTTATTCCATTTGTTTTCAGTGAGTCAGTGTTTGCCAGGAATCACCTACAGTTGGCTCCAGGTCTGTAACAACTGTGCTATTCCAGAAATACAACTATGGACAGCTGTGTCCCCAAAATCCTTAGAAAATTATCATGAACTGATCATTAAAACTCACCTTTCACTTCACATCCAGATTTTGTGACTGAAATTCTTAATTGGCTTGGATTTTCATTTTCTAAAATTGCTTATGACTTTTCTGTAAATGTAAATATAAATTACACCCATATACACATACATGTATATGTATACACATGTATACATTTATGCATATGTATCTTTTTTTATTTTTCATCAATGCCACAAGTATCAAATAAGTGTTCTGTAGAATTCTTTTGTTAACATAATCCAATTGGGAAAACTAACAATAACTTATTATTCTATTCATAACAAATCTTTACAATAATGATATTTAAATACTTTTAGGGAACTTTACAGTATTCTCCAAATTAAAAGCCAATCAGGTGAATTGTATTCTTAAAAATGTATTAATATCTCTAAGTATGTGATGTGTTAAACAAATGTCACAGAAAAGTCACTTTATGTGTCTCTACATTTTATAATTCTGCTATTTATGACAGAGTACACTAGCTTGTTAAGCATGGGTGGAAAATCACTCACTTCTATTCAGTTTGTGGGTCGTTTTAAATACATTTATCATATGCCTGAATTTTGTAACACATGCTGCTACATTTCTTCTTATAACAAATTTTTGCATAAAAGAATGACGCTTTCTGATCTTTGAGATGTTATTCAACTTCCTGGGTATTAAGAGAGGAAACATTTTGAGGTAAACAGGAGGAAGGCAGCTCCCAGGCTTACCCTCTGACGAGAGAATGCACCATTTCATTTTGTTTCTCCTCCCTCCTTGTGCCAACATTTCCTTAGACCATTTATGTCATTTTGAGACAAAGGTAAATCCATTATGGATACAAATCCATTGATAGTGCAGGGAGCTATCTACGATTATCAACATACAATCTTTTATCAATTAAATTGTATTAAGAGACAGTTGCAGCGTTCCTTGCATTGGTAAGAAACACTACAGAGAGGTGCAATGTGCTCTTCTTTCTAGTTGCTCATAAAGACAACTGATAAACCTTGGGTACAACACACAACCAGGACTGAGATTGACACACTATGGATAGAGGATATTTCTGTTACCAGAGGGATCCCTTTTGTTGTTGTGTAGCCAGCTCTAGTTCCCTCCTAACCCTTTCTTCTTTCAGGCCTAACAGCCACTAAACCTGTGATATTCATGAATCAGAACATTCTTGCTGTTTGTCCACTCTATGTTCCAGTCCCCACTAGGCCATCTGGGCTTCCACCTTCTTTGAGCACCTGGTTTCCACCAGCTGCCTTTTGAATCAAAATTAAGAGACTCAGTGCAGTGCTTGTAAAATGACTTCAAAGTAAAAGAGGCAAAATATCTCAACTTGTACACTGCCATATGGTTTAAGCTCTCTATTGCTTCTGTTCTGAATGTCTTCATGTAAATATTTCAGAAACCTTGTTTGACACACTTTTTATGGCTTGAAAACCTGAATGTAATTACAATGATTGAACATTTTTGGTGACTATTACTTTGAAGATAAGTTAAGCTATCCACAAAAGCATTAAAATGTATAAGCAGTGTCTTTGTGAGACATTAGTATATAGATCATTTCTTAGCAGAGAGAAATGACAGTAGAATGTCAATATCAAAACTATATAAACAAGATGACTACAGTTCAGAATATGACTATGATTGCTCAATACATTAATAAAATATAACAGAATATAAATAACTGAGAAAACCACATTATAAATGATATGTTTATTACATTTCTCAAAATTTATAACATATCTTAGAATTTTATTTACATAATTCAAGACATATTTTGTCATATTTATACTATGACAAATGGTTAATTATACATGTTAACACATAGTATCAGACAGCACTTAGGGGTTTGTTTGCAGTGTCTTTTATCCATGAGATGTTTTTTCATTTTCTTTTTATTTCTTCTCATGGTGCTTACATGCTTACTACTTTCCTTTACATAGTCCCACTGAATATTTCCCAAAGACATGCTGAATAAAATATATGAGATTAGCACTATTTTACCCTCAAAGTAACTTAATAACTACTAAGGGTTGGTTGTTTTCTCATTTTCTTCCCTTTCTTTTTTTTAAGTTTCATTCAAAAGTGAGGTTTAAAATAAGCTCTCCACTATTCTAGAGAAATCTGTATGTAAGTGACTACAATAACTGATTGCTTATTAGCTTTATCTCAGTGCTAAAAAATCCACAAAATTATTATGATCATAAATCATCCATCATATCCCATTGCTTCAGGCATTTAAAAAAAATAAAATTTAAAGATTGCTTCGATAGCTTATAATATCTTTAAGTCAGAGAATTAACGTGTTATTCTGTTATCCCTTGTTACTTGAGGAAAAGTGGTTCAGAAGTTAGTGCATTGTTTATCTCTTTGAAGTTTTAAGATATTCAATTCTGAGAGGAAGTAAATTTTTTTCATATGTGTAAGGAAATATAGCATAGCTTCAGAAATACCCGTCACATTGCCTGAGAGATAAATGACCTTTCACTACAAAAAAAAGTGCTAGAGAAAAGAACGCAGTATAGATTTTCTGTAAGTCAGAAGATGTAACAGGCTACTTGATTCAGGTTCTAGCTAAAAAGAATTCCACACTTGTATTCACATGACATCAATAAAACAAATTCATTTGTTCAGCTAAGTCAATCCCGTTAATTTGTTGAAAAGAATCTGTTAAGTGAATCATTTAGCATCCCATAAGCAAAACAAAAGGTGATAATTGTGTAAATTATTCTTTCCAACTTATTGAGTTGACAACATGTGAACAAAGGCAATTGCGCCTCTACTTTGAGTTATGCAATTAAATTTTCACGGATTGAGATTTTAATTTAGAAAGATCTTTCTTGAGGTAGTAGAGAAAGTGAACTGAAGAAGAAAGTGATGACTGAATGCAAGGTAAATCCCTACAGCAGACAGAGGAGACGCAGGATTTGTCAAAGTACAAAGGCCACAGTGCAGGGAAATCATTCCTGGAGAAGGAGGGTTTTAGCACCATGGACAGTGTAGATGCCCGGGGAAAAGTCCCGTATCACTTGAGATCCCTGCCTGGAAGGCTAAGAGGAAGGTGACACCAGCAAGCAGGGTGGAAAAATAGGTAATGAGCAAGCTTTTGGGGTTAAAGGGCATTTTTTTATTTTATTTTTTTAAAGTTGAGCCAGCTCCCAATCATTATTGATTCCACCCTAAATCACAAAATCCAACTGCGTGATAGAGCTATGACTATGAAAACCAATTTCCAATGTTTGGATTACAATAAGAGTTTCTCGAATGATACTGGGAGAAATCAGAGATACAGTATTACAAGGAGCCTTGTTCTAGAACCAGAATGAAATCACAAATTGCAGAAGAAAAGGTACCTTCAGAATCTCAACATTTGGAGAGCTTGTGCAGGATTAGAACTCATAAATGGGGCTTGAATTTTACGATACCGAGGAAGGGGACTACAGACAGAAGAGGAGGGAGTGGTTCAGGAGCCTTACACCATTGCAAGGATAGATATGGAGTCGTCTCTGCAAGAAGCTCAGGAGATCAGAAGTCTACAGACTGTATATTCATTGAATGAATAAGTAGCATTAAAAGAAGCATTATATTCTACTTTTCTCAATTTGCTTTTAAAAATATTGACACTTGAGTTGTTTCATGAAAGTCATTAAGGCACAGTGAGTTTCTGAGGAAATAGAACATGGAAAAAGAGCAGTGATGGGAGGCTGGGGAAGAGAATGAGAAGAGAGAAAACTGTTCATGTAGGGACTTGGCTTTGATGGGATGCACAGGCAGTGGGGAGCCAGTGAGTGGAGCCTGGTGGATACTGCCTCTGTTTGTCCATGTGTCAGCTGAAAAGCCTGTGGGTTACTTCCAGATTGGGCAGTTAGGAAGAAAGCTAATACAGAAACCCACATGCAGACTTTTATGGAAAGATATATTTTCTTTATTTCTTGATTAGTGGAATTTTTGTCTCCCCAATTGAATGAGACTATTTTAGATGTCTAAAAAAAGCACACAAGTGTCTCATCAAATACTATTTTCAGGAATTTTTGACTGTGTTCATTTAAGGCTTTTAAGTAGTTCTTGTGGTATCTTATTGTCATTTTAATTTGAATTTCTCTAATTGCAAATGATGAGAAGAACTGTAACTCAGGTATGTACTGAACAAAACAGAAAAATACAAAGTTAATAAATAGAGTCAAAGATTTTAGGGGAATCAGGAGAATTCTAGACAAACGTATTTCCAACTGGATATACTCTAAAAATACATGGAAATAAAATTGAAAATTTATAATTATAATAGAGTTTGCGTACATATAGGTGTCTCTCAGCATTCTGGACAGACAGATGAAACATGACAAAGGACTTACCTAAACAGAATTTAGTGAAAAAACAAAGAACAGAAATGTGGCCAGATTTAAGGAAATCAAATGGAAGATAAAGACGTGCATGCACTAGAATGACATGATCACCCCATGACTTAGAGAACAAGAAAGAATAAAAGACGTTGTCAAAGATGAAGGGGAGTCGGGCCACAGAGAAGGCACTGTTGGCAGCTGATTAACTGTTGGTTTGTCTCACTGGTTGAATATACTTAAAAACCAAAGCTGCCAAGAAACTTCAGGAAACAAACCATAAGACCTGATTCCTCCAAAGTTCAGATTTCCCACAAGACCATAAGTAAGGCTGGTGGAGTTTCAAAGAATAAGAGCAAAATATCATTGTTGAAAGTATGTGTGACAGAGAGAAAGTGTATATTCTCATCTGTGAGAGAATGGAGAGAACAGCATGATCGCTAATAATTCTCAAAAACATTTAAAATATTCAATAAAAATACCAGCAATTAGGGATCAGAGATCAAACAGGAACTTGAACAATGAAATATCCCCGAATAACATTAAAGTAGAAGATCATTCTAGAAACACACCCAGGCAAAATCAAATAAGATGATCATGTTATCATAAGTAATCTTGGTAATTTTAGTATTAAAAAAAAAGGACATCAGTAAGTGTAATGGTAGACTCTAAAAGAGCAAAAGAAAGAAAACTTTCAGAAGTTTTGCAAAGAAAAGAAGTAGCAAATTATAACTAAATGACTACAGTGGTACGTACCTATAATCTTAACACTGAGGCAAGAGAGTTACCAATTTAAACCTAATCTCAGCAATTTAGTGATTTAAACACCATGCCACAAAATTTTAAGTGTTTTGTTGTTCCTGCCTCTTGTTTTTCTTTTATTTTCAGGGCAGACTCGGGATATAGCTCAGTGCAAAGACCTGAATAATAATTAAAAAGTAGATTAAAAAAATAAGAACATGATAGAAAAATACTTTTTTTCCCTGTGAAAAATATGAGGCAAATTTATGGGGAATAACTAGCTTCTGTACATTGAAAAAATGCTGTTTTGTTTCATGAGATAGGATATAAAAATGATTGAAAGCATAACTATATTGAGAAAGTGTAATTATTAATGTACAAGTCAAACAATACATTTAGTGCCAGAGTTATTAATATCTCATAAGGCATAAAGCTATCCAAATGAACTTCTCATTTTGAAAGTCAAAATTTAAAGATGGTAATTTACATAGCTGTGACTAATCTCACCCTAAATAAAACTTCTGCTGTGTTGATTATATGCTTATTGAAAGCACTCAGCTCTATGCTTAGAAGAGATTTCACTCCAGGCACATGCCCAGGAGTATACACTTGCGTTCCCAGTATATTACCATCTACTGAATAAAAGCAGAGTTAATGTGGGATAACCTAAAGGCAAAGCAACATCCCATTTCTGCAGATACTTCAAACTATTTTCATAGTGAGCCAGGCAGGGGAAGGCTCAGAACTCAGCAAAAATTCAGGTTGCAACTGTAAAGTATTTTCTGAATTGAGTTTTCACATTTTTCTGTGGGACTTTGTCAAAGGAAACTAGAGAAAACCCCACATGAAATGTGTTGCTTCTGTACAGATGTTGTTGAACATGTTGTTCTTAGTGTGGTATAACTTCTGTTAGATTAAGATTTGAGAAATTTTTTTCTGGGCTCAGTACCAATATTATGCTTTATTAAAGTAGCTAACTGGATTTTACTTTTACAGATAAGATGAATCTTCCAACTGATTTTCTCTCTATTTGCATGCTATGCTACAAATCATGAAGACAATGTTTTACATACAAATACTATTTCTTCAAATATTTCTGCCAAGATAGTGTATACATAACTATTTATTTATTTATTGGTACTGAGGATTGAACTCATGACCTCGGCAGACATGCCCCTCAGCTGCATCCCGTGCCCTGGGTAACTATTTAATCAAATTGAACAGAAATAATTGATTTTAAAAGGCAGCTGTTTTCTCCTCAATATTTCCCTTTCCTGTTCCACTCTCCCTGTACCCTTACATAGCAGTTTGTTCACTGCTCAAGTTAAAAATTACCTATTGACCACTACTCTATTGTGAATCAACTGGTAATTGACTTGCTTTCCCCAAAACTGACCTCATTTTCTGAAAGGATAATAATATTTTGATTTTCAATTAGCTATAAAATAAAATAATACTCAGTCCAAAAAAGTGGGTCCATGCACTACTGATATTCATGCTTTCATGGAGGGAAGTATAAACATTCTAAGAGAAAGAGGTCAGGGTGAAATCTTTTGACGTAAAGTTTAAGAAATGGTCAAGTTGATCTGCAGTGAAAGAAATTAGAAAAATGATTAGAAAATGATTACATAAGGTGGGCAGTAAAATCAGTCAAAAAGTCCTTTGAGAGCTATAAGAAACTTTCTGAGTTAACAGAATATTCTGTATCTTGGTTGGGTATGAAGGTTGCAAAAATAGACAAATGGATTTCTCAAAGCTGAGCAAACTATTAAGACTTGAAATTCACTATATCAGACATATTATTGCCTTTTTGGAAAGACATAATATGCCCTGTGCACTTTCACTGTGAAATCAAAAAGTAAGTATATACAATTTTGCTATTCAATATAATTTGTTCTGTAGTACAGGTAAACATGGAAAAACCCAAAAGAAAACATATATAATTTTACTGGGTAATATAATCAATTCTATAGTATAGATAATAAAAAATTTAAATATGTATGAATATCACATAGCTCACCATGCATTCCACAAACATCTCTTGTCATCTTTCATGTTGTGTTTCCCATTCTTTTCAGCACTGTGATGATTTATATCTAGATGTTCCCCCAAGAGCCCATGTACTTACATAGCAGAAGTGACTAGAACATGGATGTACAATACTAGATCAGTCAACTGACTGGATAGATGATGGACCTACTAAAGAGGAAAGGCCCACCCTGAATGTGGGTATCATGAAACAACAGGCTTGTAACTGGATGGAATAAAAAGGGAAAGAAGACAGGTTCACTGACTCTTGCCTGCTATGCCATGGACTGTTTCTCCTCTGCCATACCCCTCTCCCATAATGCCTTTTTCTTTGGAACCAGCCAAATATGGACTGAAACCTTTAAAAACTATGAGCTAAAACAAACCTTTCTTCCTTTAATTTGTGGGTATTTTGCATTTTGTCTCAGGAGTCATAAAGCAATTTAGACACCAAAAAAAAAACCAGACAACTAATAGAATTTGTGCAGAGTGAAATCCGCTGCAGCTAATTCTCTCCATAAAGTTTTCTGTCCGTTTCTCTGTGATTTCTCTTCTACTTTTATGATGTTCTTAAGAATCAGGCATTGATGATGAGAAGCAAATAAAATGATCTTGAGTCCCTGATTGTCTATTTCCTTCCATCCCGAAAAGTGATGTGAGAAAAACAATCACAGATTGTTTTAAGGTAAAGGAAGAAAGCGAGGAAGGTGAGAAAGGACATTGACTCAAGATTCTTTTGCCTGAGATTATGGAAGCACAAACATTGAAAAGTACTGAGCTGTGAAAATCTTGGGTCTGCCTCTTGGGTAGACTGAATGTATATAGCACAAAGGAAAAAATCTAGAGGACACCATTTCCTAGGATCTCAATAAGTAATAAAGAAAGGAAATGATAATTACAATTTTTTAAATTTTGCTTACTATATCAGAATTATTATATTATAGGATAATCTTTTTTCATTATTTAATGCATCTAGTAATATAATTTTACAATTCTTCCAGTACATTTATAAAATTACAAAGAAAAGACATGTTTAACTGTATTATCATATCAAAGAAAATAATGCTGCTCAAATGGAGATGAGATGTTTTGGAATTTTTCTACCACCATTTTTCATGGTTTTGTATCCAGCAAGTATTTGTTTTTAGGAGACTTCAGGTGAATCCCCCATATGGATATCTGAGGTTTGATGGAGGGTGTTAATTTTAACATCTAATCTAGCATTTCTCTTCATTGTTTCATAATCATTTCCGTTTTCTCCTCAGACCCTCAACTTCTGGGTATTTTGATGTTTGGGAAGGGAGGGGGCGGATAAGATTTCACTATGTAGTTTGGGCTAGCCTTCAACTCACAGTGATCCTGCTGCCTCAGCCTCCTGAATACTAGGATTATAGGTGTGTGCCACCACACCTTGCTATTTTGCACTATTATAATGACAACCTAATGCCACTGGGAAAAATTATGTGTTAGCCTAGGTCTTCTTGACTCTGACCAGCAATCTCTAGTCTTTTTTCTTTTTGTAGGATAGTATCAAACACGTGGTTTATGAACCATAAATAACAAAGCAATTGTTTTTCACACACCCCAAAATAATAAGACTTTATGAAATGTAGAGGGCTGGGTTGAGAAAGGCATAATTTTGTTAATTTAATCAGGAAGCAAACAGTTAATCATTGATCATGAGTCACTGCATCAGAAACATCTGATACAAAAGTATCAGGAGCACTAGAGACTCACAGCTGTCTTATTCACTTCTGACACAGATAAAAATCAAAACTCAATGGAATAATTAAATACAGAGAAGGAAAGAAAAAATCTAGTAACTAGATGTGCTGCAGTACACCTGACACCCATGTTAATTATCTTTCTTTTAAGACAAAAGGTGTTAGTATACGAGGGGTTTTGTTTTTTCAAGTAAAATCCAGTATTCGGGTTTAATTGCAGTATTAGTGTATTGCAATACATAAGTGGGTTTAGGGTTGCAGTTTGGGAAACACTACAAAATTCACCATCAGTGACTGTTGGGGGCCCAATAATGAGCATCAGTGCAGATCCCTCGGGTCAGGACACTCTGTCTCAGCTCAGTTCTGCAGACAGTGTGTCCAGCTGCATCAAGGTGATGACCAGTCTCAGGGTTAAGGTCAGACTGGGAGAAAGAGACTTACAGAAGTTTGCTGGCGGGCCTTTTATTCTTTGATATGCATTCCTATTCTCTATTTTGCATTTTAAACAGTCTTTCACTCTAAGAAATGAGTGGATTGTTGCTGTTGTGATTTCTTCCTAAATTTCCCCCATGAAGATTGCAGTCAGTAGTCCTAAAACATCTCCCTACATTTATTACCCAACAGCCAACGGTTTTAGAAACATAAAATGGTAAAGCAAACTCTTCATGCCAAGATACAAAATCTTGTTGTTTTGCTGTAGGAAGTCACAATCTCTTATTTTAGGTCTTTTGAAAAGTGAGATTTTGGTGAGGGCTAAATGTACTTATTCAATTCATAAAGTACATTGTCAGTTCTATTTCAGACCCCATAATAGTAAATCTGGGGAAATGTTAGTTCGTGCATCACATACAACGTCCTTTTAAATCTCTATATATTTTCTCCAGTCTGACAATTTATAGCTTCAAGGGCTTATAAAATTCTTTCCCAAAGGTAACTAATTTTTAAATGACCAAAAGCTAACACTTCTCCAAGTAAGTTCAAACTTTTCACCTCATTCTGAAGTTAGAGAGAATTTACAGTTCTCATATGTGCTCTTAGGGAAGACAGCTGGAGGGCAGCTCAGCAGTGAAGCACAGGCCTGACATTCCTAAGGCTCTGCTCTCCACCCCAGGACCCTAGGGGAAAAGAAAGAAATAGCTTTTTAAAGCAGCTGGTCAGCGGTAGCCGCAGCCTATTGGCTGAATCTGGTCCATGATGTTCTTCAAGTTTGTGAGGCTACGTAAGGCTTTACACCCATAAGTACTGGAAAGAAAAGAAGGAAGAGAATACAGGAAGGGGAGGACAGTGTGGGGTGGCAAACTATGTAGACCATAAGCCCATACACTTTAAATACTTACTATCCTGCATTTTAATCTTTTTTTTTTTTTTTTTTTTTTTTTTTTTGTACCGGGGATTGAACTCATGACCTAGCGCTTGCCAGGCAGATGCTTATGCTGCTAAGGTAAATCCATGAGCCCTACTATCATCTATTTTATAGGAAAGCTTTTAGTTCCTCTCTTGCACTACTGGATTTTTTTGAACCAAAAATGGATTGTTTGCAAACTGGATTGTTTGAACCAAAAGCGATGCTTTGTGCATGTGGTGAAAGCTTTTCTGTTACTAGTCAGTGATATTTGGATTATTCTAAAATAAACATGAGTGACTTCTGCTATGTTTTAAAAAGTTCTAATTCTTTGCTATGTATTTGCAAAGTGTGTAGGATGATAACTCTGATAAATAGCACCATGGGCTGTTTACATTTAGCATTCTGTTATGCTATATCAATTTCCCTAAGCACAAAGTTTTGTAATTTCCATTAATATGTTGTAAACCATTGTTTCATAGTAAAATATACCCTTTCCTAAGCATATTTACAAATCAGTAAGTGATATTTAACAACAACATATATAGCACAGCAGTAGCTAAAATTGATTTTTAATCTTTCAGTGATAAATTTTGCTGGTGTTTTTACACATCTACACAACACTAATTATTGTATACGTTTTTTCTAAGTGAAAGGTATATTTTAAAGAGTTTTCTTTTATATGAAAAAGTTTCAGTTTCACTGAACGTTTCAACTTTTGATACACATTTCCAAATCTTAATGATTTATTAATAATCACCTGTGTGTCTTCATTCCTCCTTTTTCAGTCCCACATAAAATCTGCAAATGCTTTGGAAAGAGTCAAATTATATAAAAGTGGAAAAAAGAGCTGCTTTCAAGGCCAATAGTGTTTGTCAGTAAGCAAGTGTCCTAAAGTTACCAATCTTCCATTTCTTTTAGTAGAATAGGCCATTGAAATATTTGAATTACTTACATTAAAACTGAAGAATAGTTACTGATATTAAAGACCATAATAAAAATATATTTGGGAAAAATGCTAAAAACAATTAAGCATTGATAGCATTACAATTTCTGGAAATAAAAAAAATAGATAAAAATTAAAATATTCAGGCAAAATACACCACTGGATAAATAAGCCCAAGATCAACCATATGACAAAAATGTGACACGATAAAAATTACCAGACTTTAAATTCAATATTAAAATATTTGCTATCCAATTAAAAGTAAAGTGTGTTCTCCCTCAATCAGAAAAAAAAAAAAGACTTTTTATTTCTAGGTGAAATTTTTATTTTCCATTAAAATCAACGGAAGAACTTGTTACTTTGTCTCAGGTTTGTCTTTATTACATATTCAACATCCAATTACTTGACTTTTCTGAGCCTAATTTGCCAAAATAGCATTCCTACCAAATTTAAAATTTTCTGCAGGATATAAACAACACAAATTTAATGCGATCCTTTAAATAATAAAATGTTATATACATAGTACATGCTATTTTTATTAAATCTATTGTAATGACTCCTTCTATATTTCTTAAACTTTCCTAACACTATTATATCAAAAGAGACACTTTTATGCATATTTACAACTTTGTATTAAACAAAATGAATAGTACTATTCATTCTACTCTATACCATGTTTAAAACTTCAATTAAAGAAATGTCTTAAATCTCCAAATGAGTACTAAAAGCACAATCTAATGATACTGTGAATTGTGAGGCAAATACCATATTGCATACATCTGCTCATAAATTACAAATGAATGCTTTTTGGAGAGCTAAATTTACAGAAAACACTCGTGTTCTAAACATCTTAAAACCTTGATGGTGAAATCTCGTTGCAATATGGGTGGCTATTCCTAGTTATAATTTTCCTTCCTGTAATCTTTCAGTTCCTTGAAAATGAAGAAACAAGCAAGTAATCAAAAGGGTCACCGAGGTCCCATCCAGCAAACTGGACTTGGGTGCTCGGGAAGCCACCGTCACAGGTGTGCTCTCAACCTTCCCCTCCACGGCAGCAGAGTCAGCAGAGGCTGGCTCAGAAGACAGTTGCGTGCCCTGAGGTCTTTTCACTCAGACCAGGGAACACTGAGGTCGCAGGATATGACAAGCATCTTGATGCTCACTTCAGCACTTTGGCCCACATCACGATTCCTTTCTCTCGCCTATGCTGCTCCTTTGAAGCACCTGTCACCAGATTGCTCCATTTTCTCCACCGCTCCTATGCCAGCCCCACTCCCCTCACATTATAATATAAATACCAAGGGAATTGCCACTCTTGTGTCTGTTATACCTCATTATATCTCCAATGACTTGAACAGCATCTGTGCATGGAAAGTTCTCACTATTCACCTGAGTGGGTGAATTAGTGAGTGGATGAATACATGAATTAATGATTTGAGGTGCTAAAGTTACCATTTCAGTGCATGAATCACCCCACCCTCCCACAAGCCAGGGAATTATGTCTGCTACTTTAGAACCACGTGGATTAGGAGCAGAGTATTAAGACTGTCTCAAAGAAAACCTAGATGTTATTACTCAAGGAAAAGGTTACCAGCACTGGGCTCTGGAGTATTAACCCTGTGGCTGGAGCTTCTTCCTTGGGCCAGGCTTCCGCTCCTCTCCACTGTGTACTGTTCCTTCTCCATGTCCCTTCAAATTCACTGCACATTCCTGGGCAGCTGGGATCTTCTCTGAGGAGTCTGCCCCATTCCAGGATGCTCACAGAACAGCAAATAGTAGGGGAATTACTGCACCAACCTCGTGTGGAGTTCCTGACTTAGCAACATAACATGAAAGAGAAAAAAAAAAAATTAAAGCAAGAAATGTGGTGAGAGTCCATAGAAATTGTTTATTGTGTGTTTTTCAAATAAAACATGTCAGAGCAAGGTGATGCAAGCCCTTCATCCTGGCTACTCAGGAAGCTGAGGCAGGAGGATGGTAAATTCAAAGCCAGCTTGGGCAACGCAGGGCCTGTCTCACAATAGCAAAGAGGTCTGTGGAGCATGGCTCAGTGGGAGACCGTTGACAGGATTGCTAGAGCCAAAATGGAAAAGAAATAGAAAACTAAACTTCAATTTAAATACTTATTGAATGTGATGATGTTGCCTGAGAACAAAAATATTTCCTTCTGTTCACACAGGAATATATTTACATATAGAAAAGGACCCATGAAAAACCTTGGCCTCTTTCCTGTTTAAAACACTTGTTGCAAATAGAAGTGAAAGTTTTTCTTTTATTTTTTCCAATTTGTGACAAGGGGATAGAAAACCTACCTTCTGGATGAGAGAATTTGCACTCATTTTAGCATGTGGAGAATAGGGCTTTGTCCACGCGTTTTCTATTTAAATATTTGACTCTCCCTTGTGTTTTCCCAGGCTTTTCCGGGAAACGTCAACTCCGACAGTGTGGTCCGCCACGACCTGCAGCACCCGGTCATCGCCCGCTATGTGCGTGTGGTGCCGCTGGACTGGAGCGCCGAGGGCCGCATCGGGCTGCGGGTGGAGGTCTACGGCTGCGCCTACTGTGAGTGTGTACGGGTTCGAATCCCCTGCCCGGGCTGGGTCATCTGGGTTTAAGTGTCACTAAACAGAGAAAAACTCAACACTCCTTTGCTCTGAAATATATATATTCAATATAAATAATGTGTGTGTGTGTGTGTGTGTGTGTATATATATATATATATATATATATATATATATATATGCTTAATTAACAAGACTTGCTTTCTGTGAAAATTATCTTCTATTTTTGTATGTAAATCACAAGGTTCCTTTCTGCTTTTATGTTATAAATGTACCCTGTAAACACATCACCGAAAAATTCAGCTAAGAATAATTTAAGGATTTAGATAATGAGGATTTTTTAAATTTGGTTTTGTTTGTTTGTTGTGTTTTTTCTTCAGTATATTACAACAAAGCTTATTACATTGCCTAGAATCTTGTGAAATATTTACCAAGAGAAAATCAGCAGTTTCCCACTTTATTTTTCTTTTGCTGCTTGTGATGGGTTTTAGAGTACTTCCTGAAGTATTTTCTTCACTTAGACTCTCTTGAATTAGGCTTCTTCTTGTTTTAAAAGTGAGCCCCTGAGCTGATGCCAGATACATTTTGCAATGCTAAATGATTTATGTGCTTTTGTTCAACCTGTCTAGTTACCTGAAAAGTTTCCTTTCACTTAACCAGGTTTAAACTCCTTTTAACGGTTTTCTTAGATATGCTAAACTTATTTAAAATTTCTTAAATTCTTCATACTGATGTCTGACTACTGAAGTGTATGGATTTGGGCGAGTTCTGATTCTGTGATCTACTTTCTCTGCTTATTTTATTTATTTTTTATTTTTTAGAAAACAAGTAAAATAAACTTCATAGAAGATGGTAGGAGAATAAATATAGTTAATTCATTGCTCATTTACTATCTCTAAAGTAGCTACTTAGAGTACAATATATAGACATAAAAAATTCTCCAATCAATACTAGCACAAACCTTCCCTTTCTATGAACTAGGACACAATCATATTGTACCTGACTTGCAGTTTGACTGGCTTTTCCTTTCCTTCCTTTCCCTTTCCCCCATCTAGTTCCTTTTTCCTTTATAACAATTTCTGCCCATTTCACAATCCCTAACGTACATTTTAGACCTTATTCACTGTTCCAGTTTCTCACACCACAGACACAAGGCAGTGTTTACACATGTGAGTCTGATTGATTTCACTGAGCGTGGTCTCAAGTTGTCTCCATTTACACATAAGTATCTCAAGGTTATCCTTCTTTATGACTGAGTAGTACCTCACTGTATAAAAATACCATATCTTCTTAATTCATTCCTCAGTTGATGTGCATTTAGGGTTAGTTTCAGAATTAACTATTACAGATTATGCTACTATAAACATGAGTGCACATGTATAGCTGTAATATGATGTTTTATTTCTTCTGGGAATACCCAGAAGGGGAGCAGCTGGGTCAAATGGGACCTGTGAGCCTACTTGCTCTGCTCACTGTTGTTTTCAGCAGTGTGCCCCCCCTTATCCAATCACAGTGTGCCCAAGACCTCCTCAGGATGGCCAGAACCACGTGCAATGATGCACTTTATGTATACTATTATTTTTCCTATATGTACACATGTATCTATGAAAAGTTTTAATTTATAAATTAGAGTAAGAATTTACCAATAACATATTAAATACAATAATTACAGTGAAGCACTATATAATAAAGGTGACTTAAAATACACTATTATTATTCTGACTGTAGGCACTGAACACACAAAAAGTAAAAGAGCAGCCCCCCACACCTCCTTCTCCTGCTCTTTTTCTCTTCCTCTTCCTCTCCGTGTCTTTGTCTAACTCCTTGTCTTTCTTCTTTCTCTTCTCACTTTTCTTTTTATGTACTTATATTTTGCCCACTTTCTTCTTCTTAATCATCTTGATTATGATCTTACTTTCTTCAAAACATTATCTGTTGTACTGCTCTAAAAGAGAAATAAAAGCTGATGAAGATTCCTGAAGAGATGATTTCTCTTTTGTTTCTTTTGAGAATGTAGTTTCAACCCAAAATTCCAAGAATATTTCTTTACTTCTTCTTCTTCCTCCTCTTTTTCTTCCTCCTCTTCTTCTTCTTCTTCTTCTTCTTCTTCTTCTTCTTCTTCTTCTTCTTCTTCTTCTTCCCCTTCCCCTTCCCCTTCCCCTTCCCCTTCCCCTTCCCCTTCCCCTTCCCCTTCCCCTCCTCCTCCTCCTCCTCCTCCTTCCTTCTCCTTCTTCCTCCTTTTTTTTGTACCAGAGATTGAACTCACAACCTCATGCTTGCCAGGCAGGCACTTATGTCGCTGAGCTAAA
This sequence comes from Cavia porcellus, assembly GCF_034190915.1. Classification (NCBI taxonomy): domain Eukaryota; kingdom Metazoa; phylum Chordata; class Mammalia; order Rodentia; family Caviidae; genus Cavia; species Cavia porcellus. The sequence goes on from NW_026947489.1 coordinate 54,281,942, forward strand.
TTCCCAGCTATTTCTTCACTTATTTTAAAAATCATTAGATAATATAAATTCAACCTACAAACACATAATTTTCAAACACTAACTTCCTGGTATGAATTCTCCAGGAAAAGATTTTTTTTCTCTTATCCAAGAAATTGTCTTCCTTATTCTTTTGACAGGCCAAGAAGAGAGGAAGTTTGGATATGGAAAGGGAAATTATGATATAAACATTTTGCAAAAAAAAAAAAGTTTTTTCAGTGCTATAAATACAAAAGTTCACTGTAACCATAAATGTAAAAATTCCCTTATTCAAGAAGCTTCTTGAAATTAATGAAACCCTTAATGTTTTGTAATATGGGATACAGCTGCAGAAATGTAGTTGCTTTCTCAGCAAACCTGGGCTTTACAAATCACAAGACAAGGAGAACTAAGTGAAGCACACCGAGAAGCTCCCATTAGCTCTCATTACCTCCAGTCAAAGGGTATCACCATGTAGATATGAATCTGTTCCCTGGGATCTTGCAACAAATTTCCAAAAACTGTGTAGCATGAGACAACAGGAATTTATTCTACAACCACGGAGCACAGAAATCCCAAAGTACAGTGTTTAACAGAGTTGGTTCTTTTGTAATGTTCACAGAGAAAAACTGTTCCATGGCATCAGCCTACCTCATCCCAGACTCTGTCTTTGGTTTATTCTATGCATTTCTATATCTCAGTGGGTTTGTATGGCCTTCTTATGAGAACTTTGAGCATTGCTTTTAGGACCCACCTGAATCCAGCATGATCTCATTTAAACTATGTCTACAGAGACCTAGTTTCTAAATAAGTCCTTATTTTGAGGTTCTGTATAGGGAAGACTGTTGAGGGTAAACTACCCTGTGCAGTGCAATATATATTTATTAAAATTGGTAAGAAGATTTGTACGTACAGTTTACCTGGCACAACAAAAGCAGTTCTGAAAATCAACTCTTGTTCTCTGCTTCAAATTGGACGTCTAATTTTGAAGGATCTAGAAAGATCTCTGAAACTTGTATTTTTGTGTCCAAGGTTTCTTCAATATAATCAGTGAACTATTACTTAGAGTTTGCTATATGCAGGCATTTGGAAATATTTTAAACCATTGTCCTTGGTCTCTAGTAGTTTAAATTTTGGAAGTAAGGATGAACAAATAAATAGGTACAAAACTGTATAAAAAATGTTACCACAGAGGTAAAGAAAACTTTACCAATGTTGGTAATGGCTTAAGGTATCACCTATTTTAAAAAATGACAAAATTTAGGACAAAGGAACATTCCATATAAGTAACAAAATTTGAAAAACCACAAATACTTAGAGGTGAAGCGTAATTTAGTCCATAATAGGAGATATTTTGTCGTGTGTATGTGTAAATTTGGTTGAAATGAAAGATTTAATATTTCTTGGAGGATTCGCATATTTATTTGTGACACAGATGCATCAATTTGATTAAATAACTTTAATTCTCATATTTGTAAAGCAATTTGCTAATTTTAACCAAAGCGCAAGTCAGATCATATCCCAACTGTGTTAAAATATTTTAATAATGTTACGTTGATTTGAGAATCCAAACTGCTAGTTTGAAATACATTTCCTCAACCCCATCGATTACATCTGCAGTTTATGTTCTACTAATAAGAAATTTTCATATTTCAAAATACATAAAGGAGCAACTGGTTTAATGTGGGATCACCCAAGATGTTCTCTGATGACAGTAACTGCTCCTTCATCTCACACTAGATCAATTATTTTATATTTTCTGAGATTCATCTAAGATGCAATCTTCAGTAGGATTATTTCTTCGAATTTCTAAAATAAATTACATCATTCTCTTTTCTCTTTACTACCATTATGTTATGCGAATATTTCCAATGACTCATTTATTAAAATAGCCCAAAAGCAAGTAGACCATGAAGTTTGGTGGAGTGGAGGCACACATTGTCAATGGGTTCATTGTTGACCTTTGTTAATTGGGAGACATCCTCTAATGCTTGCAAGTAGTGAACACATATCAACTGCAAATGAAGGAGATGTAATCTATTCACTTAATGGGAAAAAGTTAGTATTTAAGGCTATATGTAATATTGTATCAGTTGATCAGAGTGTAATTATAGTGCATGTTATTGAGTAGTACTCTGTGAGAACATTAAAAATATTGAAGTGATTTCCAATCTGAACATAATAACTGTTGTCATAGAACTAGATAAAGAAATCAACTCAGTGTTTCTCTACTTTAAATGTTTTTAGGCCTTGCATTATTTTCCATTCAGATTAATTTAAACCACAATTTCATGAGGTTTCTTAATGTGTTACATATATAAATTGTTTATTATCAGAGGAAAATTATATGATTCATTAATTTTGGCTATCTAGAATAAATTGAAAATCAAAGTAAATCATAATAAAAATGATTTCATAGCTACCAATGCCAAGTTTCAAAAGATAAATGAGTAATTACAATTGTATACTAGTACAATTTGTATGCAAGATATGCCGTGCGTTTAAACTTGCACATAATGAGATTTAAAAAATTTAGTATATCATACCAGAAAATTACAAGAGAAAAAATGAAATGGATGTTGCTGTTAAAAGAATGAAACTTAGATTCAAGAAATGTTGTGTTCTTTAATTCTTATAAAAGCAGTTTTTATTACAAACAAGAATAGGAATACTTGGTAATGAAGAACCTTTTATTTATAACGAATATTGGTACATCTTGGCTCTAATAATGCAGAACTGATAAATAATTCTGGTAGCAGTCTGATATTCTTTGGGATGGTGAAAAATATACCAAGACATTTGTGTCATGATTTTCCTCACTTCACCAATGTCAATTTAAAGTTATAGCTATTAAAAGACAATAAGATAGTACATTGTCCCACTGAGAAAGTAACCTTTAGTGGGTATAATTGCTAGACCAACATTTGAAGGTCACATTGAACTGGAAAAAAAGTTTGAAGCAAGAATAATATTATAGTCTTACTTTCCATGTCTGTGGAGGTTTACGATATCATGCCTGAATTAAGTTTTCAGTGTTAATTTGTTTCCGTTAACAATGGTTGCTACTGAGTCCTCAGTAAGGAAGTGTTAGATACCATACAAATGGTGGGTAATTCATAGTTTGGACAACTGCTCACTATGCTACCAATTTGAGGTAGAATTCACACTGCTTGCTGCAAATCTAAATTTAAATTTACTCTGAAGAGTTTCAAGTTGAGTTGACGTGTAAAATCAATGATGTTCACTTAAAAGTGACCTAAAATTTCTAGAGAGTAACATACAATTAAATTCACATGTGAAGTTCTGAATCATGAATAAAAGTGGAACTGCATTGTGAAAATAAAGAGGTTGTGATTTTTATTACACAGGATTAGTCCAATTTTTTTCATGAAGTCATTTTTCAAGAAAAGTAAATAATGAAACAATTACACAAGCACATTATGATAGCTGGTTAAAGATAAGGATACAATACTTGCAGAGAACTATTAAATAAAGTGTTTTGATTACTTCAAAGAGGAGCTGTTATGTGTTAAGGCTTAAAAATTCCCAACAGATCTTCCCACCCAACCCCTGCTTTTACTAATGAAGAAACCAAAATCAGCAGGGTTACGTGACCTGCATACGGGAGTTAATCTTGAAACCTTGTATCACAGTCTTCAGCAAGAATCCTCTCCTGCATTAGATGCCTCTTTCCTCTGGTTAAACCTCCCTTTCTTCTTGCGTACCCAGCAGGGCTTTTAAACATTATGGTGAAGACCCATAGAAATGATTCCATTACAGATTCTAATGAACATAAAAATTGTCTGGCCTGTCAGTTATTACCCTTAGAATACACAAGAAGAGACACTCAGCCAAAACAAGAAGAAAACATTCTCAGTGACACTGTGCATACCACATATCCAGAAGGAGAATTGAAGTGACTGATCTTTTTCATAATACTCTCATTTAGGAACAACTTGGAAATAAACATAACTCTGGCTTGCACTGTGTTTGCTGGCAGAAACTTTATCACTTTCAGTGAGTAAATTTTCTCTGGTAATCCCACCTCCTGAGATATTATAACTACCTTTCTCACGTAAGATAATCCTTATTTATGTTAGGTGATTGCAGAGAGTATTAAAGTCTAAGTTACAGTGATACAGTTCATCAATATTTCACCTATAATCCTAGTTTAATGTGAGTCACGAAGTAAAATTTAAAACACCGCAAATGTATATAAGAGATTCTTTTATTAGCTTTTATTCCTGAATTGTTAGTCTTAATTATCGCCTATTTAAATTAGCTTAGCTAGAGAAAGAAGAGCAAATATTTAAGATGGCAGTTATAACCTTTATGAGTTAAAAGAATGAATATAATAAAATAATTATTTAATATGTTGATTTCTAATCTTCAAGTAATGGCAACCTATTGAATTAGCAATCAATTATTTTAAAACATTAAATAAATTTATCTCTATTGGAATATATCAAATCTTTTATATTGAGACTTAAAGACAGTAATTGAAATTTTAACGCATTTTAAAGTTCTAAATATAATATATATTTTCTCATGTTTGATGTATTGTCACTTTAGCCTTGCCAATCTTTCACTCTTGTCTTGAACTGGGAGGAGTAAAGAAAGTATCCTATGCTCTACTTTACTTCCACAAAATGTAAGAATATTCTAAAACATAGAAGGCAATATTTTCTGGGCTTTGTGAATACTATACCTGCAAGTACTTCCAATATGGATCTTGCCTTGGAGGAAATCCTTCTCTATGGAATGATTGGGGCAAAGTGTTCCTATCTTAGATTGCTAAGGTGAGCACACCTAGCTTCCCAGAAAATAAGTCAGATCCTTTAATTTTTACATGGAGAGGTTTTACCATCTAGATTCTTCTGTGTAAAGTAATTGCTGCTTCCTTATCTGAAAGTTTCCTCATTACTCCAAACCAGAGAGTTCATGTCTCAGGCAGAAAACAGAACCACCCAGATCCTGTTCTCTGGAGCTCCTCTACCTTTTGTCCCTCGTGTTCAACAGGTGCCTGCCACAACATTTTGAGGATGGTTGAACTTTGTCTCCTGGCACAGGACAGATGATATCAACAGCAGTTGTTAGCACAGAAACTCACAACCTTAGGGAGGGAGGTATCTCACAGCTTGCAGAGCCAATGAGGGCTGCACTTGGGAGCAGAGTGAATGATCTAGGTGAGGGAAGGGGTCTGCACAGTGTCAAGAGGGCAACTGGACCATGGCTCCCTCAGGAAGTTGTAGAAAACAGAAAGCAAGTTTAGTAATTATAACAGTGATACCCACCCAAAGGAGAGACCCACAGCTGTGTCTGAGGCACAGAGCAAGACAAGAGGTTCCCATCATTCTCCTGATGAACCTTCTGACAATGTTGCAGCTAAACTGTGTTACAAATGTGTTTAACACCATGCTACAAAGAAAGTTTTCTAGATTTTACGATCATGGGATGACAAGAGAGTGCAATGTGTCTCCTTGGTCCTCAAGTAGCAATATGAGTCCAGCTGTTCCTGTCTACAGACTAGTTGTAGGAACAGCTTCACCTTTCTTCCATGATTGTGGATCATCTCGTTTCCTTTTGTTTTGTTCTTAGATGATTTACATCACTAATTCTTTTCTCACTAGCTATCCTTTTCTTATATGTTCTTTTAAAAATATTTAAAATCATAAATGGGTCAAATGAAATCACATTTTCTGCCTTTATTAAGGTGAATGTCAAACAGATCAAATCTTGTTTGTCTTGACTCTGTTAATGTTGAGTGTCATCTGGTATTGTAGGCACTGTGGGAGAAATAAAATGAATAAATTGTAAGAATGCAATCAAAATTTAATGCATTGATTAGTGATTATATGTTCAGACAGTAGATCTAACATGCTGATATTTCCTTTGTCTTTATATTCATAAGAATAATAATTATGGTATTAAAGTAAGTTTATGACATCAATCACTGTCAGTGGGAGAACTACATCATCTTGTCAATTTAAATAATGCCAAGAAAAGGCTCGTCTATAGTTTCCAATCTTCTGTATTATTTATAGAAAAATCATACAAATTTTTAATAAATACTTTAATATATGTCCTTTTATTTTGATTATCAGTTCTTCCTGTTTTGGACACTAGTTGTCTTTTCAAATAGGAAAAGTTTGAATCTCTACTCTCATTTGGTAAATTCTGCACTTTTTTTTTTCTTTTTATTGGTTCTGGGGATTGAACTCACGACCGCCTGCTTGCAAGGCAGGTGCTTATGCCACTGAGCTAAATCCCAAACCTCTTCTTTACTTTCTTTAATGAAATTTAAATTTAGAGTCAAGAAAAGATTGACTGAATTTTTCACATAATTAACCAGAAGATTATTTAGATGGTTGTTCCTTGCTTTGCACTTGTACCAATAGACACTTAAAAGCAACAGAAATGCTGCAGAATGTACTCTTCGAATGGGCTACATATTTGATTTGTTTTACTCCACGCTAACCTGAATATTCTTATTCAAACAGGTCTTTACTTATTATTTGAAGAAAGGAGAAGAATTTGATTTTCTTTTTTGCATATCTAATGTCTTCCATTGACTGTGTCACATCACTGTATGATGAATGTACCCAATAGCATAGCCCGATCTCTGCAATCTGTAAGAGATGCTGTACCCCATACACCTAGCTGCTTCCTAGGACCATGGTTAATATCGCATGCACACAGACAATGCTGCATAGATTTGGAGGGCAAAAAACATTATATCATCCTAGTTGTGTTCATTCATTGATGCTCACAGTGAGGTGTAATATGAGCAAAGTGTAAAAATATGTTCTATATAAAGTTCAAACAATTGATTCATTGGTTGATGTCATTGGAGTGAATTTGATACTTTACTGCCTCTAAATTGAATTGAGCTGCTCACAGAGCTATCTGGATGATTCTAAGCAGCCTCAGTCTGGTTCAAATTATTCAGTTATTTCATAATGATCTAAAATTGGAGATAAAATCTTTATGGGAACTTGGAGTTTTATTATTTTTGTATTTTAGGTAGGAAAGGAAAATAAATGCTCTTGACCATATTAATATTTTTACTTGTATTATTTTCTTTACACTTCAAAGTTAAGTACAATTAAAAACTTATTTTTCAGCTAAGGACTGTTTTTCAGATTAGCTGACACCTGTTAGATTACTTGTCAGTGCTTTGAATTAGAGATACATCTTCTAGGAAATATTGGAATTAGAAAATGAGTAATAACTACAATTTATTGAGTGTATGAGTCATATTGTTTATGTTCTTACAAAAATGCTTCAAAAATCTGTGACTATAACTTCATTTGCAAATGAGAATACTGAAGTCAAAGAAGCAAAAGAATTTACACTTGCAATAAGTAATATAAGCATAACTTTTGCTATTTTACAAAATATGTGGCCTCTTAATGGCACTCAAAAATCAGATCAAAGAGATTTTATTGGAGGGATTGTTATTCAAGTAACTATTATTACTGCTGGAACTAGAAGTATGAAGCATATATTCTTATTAATTATATGTCAGATACTGAACTAAGTTCCTTATTTACACTTCATAAATTCTCTCTTAGCTAACAAAACATTACCTCCGTTTACCAGTGAGAAAACTAAGGTTTTTAAAGTCAGAGTAAGGGCAAAAACCAGCACAATGATGCATTTTGTATGTTTATTGGCTTCCAAAAGAACAATAGAAATGTAATGATTTCTCTGTATCTGAGTAGACTAGAATATAACTAATTTCACTTTTTTCTAAGAATAGTTGCTTAAAAGTTATCTTAGAAAGAGAATTAGTTGAGTGAATTATTTTGAAGTATCTCTAAAACATGCTTGAAAAAATGTTTATGGCAGCAAAATGCCCATGATGTGGACTAGGTAGAGTGAAGCAGAGTATAAAATTCTTGATAGAGTGCAATATTTCTTCCATCTAGCAACTTGAATTTTAAAAAATCATAAAAATACTAACAGTATTTGTTGCTGAGATGTAGTCATAAGGATAGCTTCATCTTTTCCATACCCTTCTGTGTTACTCATATTCTGTAAATGCATTACTAATATTAGAAAAAAATCACTGTGGTCACAGAAAGACAAGTTCAGCATTTTTTTACCTATGATGCAGACAAATGCATGCAATTAAAAAATGGAATTAGTGTTTTGTAGGAGCTGAGGAGGAGCTAGAAATGAGAGATTTCCAACAATGACTGTGAACTTACAGCTAAGCAAGATGCATACACTCCAGAAACTTGCTGTACAAGGCTGGACCTGTAAACAAAATAATGTATACGATACATTAGATCTCATGCTGTACTCTTGACAATAATATATTGTTTGTAAAGGTAATTAACCTAAAGTGCAAAAAAATTGAAAAACTGCATGATTGGCTGAAAAAGAATTTAGTTTTTCAAATGCATGCAAGATTTTCATTGATTCAAAAATTCAGATATACATGAATTTTTCAGGCCTTTATCAACAATGGTAATTTCAAGCTATCATCTTGCTGTTCTTTTGGAAAACTTGATTTAAATCAACTCTGGTGTCTCTCTATTAAAGGTCTCACTGCGCACTGTATATCATAGTTTCCTGTCCACAGAGATTGTCCCTGCCCGTTGCTCTCCTTTCCCAAACTCAGGGACACCGCTGATGCTTTGCTACACTTGGACACTCCACGGGCTGAGAGCCTTTAATTTTCAACCTATAAGTAGTTATTGCCAAGGAGAAACCCATTACTTTATTTAAAAGAAAATATAAAACTAGGAGAGTATGCTATTTGGTAGAGGTGGGGGTCACTGCTTTTAGACAGAAGACAGAAGAAATAGAACGTTCATTTTAAATAGTTTGGCACACATTTTAGCGTATTTTAATATTTTAAATCAGTAATCTGTTTTCACCCATCTCTAATATAGCCACGTGTACCTTTTATGTTATAGTTATACGTAGAATACATCTGCAAAAATTCTCCTGACAGTGTTACTCTTCAGTTTTGAACAGAAATGTATGTGCTGGGATTATTCATGTTAAGCGTACTTCAAACTGTAAAGTTATTCTTTATGATAAATGATGTGATGCAATGAAAAGCGATGGTTCTTTGGGTTTGGGTGCAAAGTCAACGGCATATTTATTTAATAGGAGATTTGAGCCGATTACTTAAGCTTCTCAAATCCCCCTTTCCTCCCCCTCACAGTAGCAGCAATCATGCTTACTCCACAGATTTGTCATGGAGATTAATTCAGACTGTAAATGTAAGGTGCTTACCACCAAGACTAGCTTAAGGTAAACACTCTCAATGTGAGCCATTATTATTACTGCTGCTTCTGTTCTTTATTTTGATAGCGTACTGGATTACTATCTGCTTCCTACCCTCTCAGCTCTAAGATGAAATTTATTACTATCCCATCTGTTTTTAACCTCATAAGAAATCATGTTTTAAACATTAATTAAGCTTGGGAATGAATTTTCAGTGCTCACATGGGCTAATATTAATGTCTAGTAGGAGTTGCATTCAGATCAAAATACACTTTTATAGAGTCGTAGAAAAGGCTCTCTGATAGAATGGACTTCAGAGAGAAACAGATGACAAGAGTCTTAAGTCCAGGCAAGTGTTCAATGTAAGGACTCTTTCCTGTGTCATCTCAAAATCCTTAATTTTGCTGATAAAGATTGGAGAGCCTCTTGCAAAAATGAAGGTAGCTGACCTGAGACCCCCAACAAGGAATAAATAAAGGAACCACACTAGACCTGGTTTTGGTGCGACTGTATTATATCAGAGATGACACGTACATATCCATTTCTCTCACCGTATATAGCAACTTATTACTTATTTATTTAAATTGATGAAACTATATGTTTAAATGTGTACAACATTATGTTTTATACTCTAATTGAACCATGATATGGTTAAATGAATTAAATATACTATATCGTACAGTTACTATTTTTGCTTGCATTTTCAAGGATACAGTGTATGGTCAGGTCATATAGTCACCAAGCCGCAATACATCTTTTGAACGTATTCCTTGTGTATCTATCTATATTATACATCCTCTGACCAACACTTCCCCTTGGTTTCTCCCTTCCACTCTTCCTGTCCTGTTAGCCATCATCCCACTGCCTACTTCTTGGAAAACATTTTGAGTCCACATATATGTGAGATGTGGAGTGTTTGTTTTTCTGCATCTGGACTGTGTCAATTAACATAATGCCCTCCTGCGTCACTTAGGTGGTCGCAAACAACCGAGTTGCATTCTCTATATTAGCTGGGTACTGTTCTGTTTTGTACAGGTGCAGACTTTCTTTTCTGTTTCTTTTAAATCCCATCAATAGGAGAGTGTTAGACAAAGTATCGTACTCACATGTAGTCAATCTTGTGAAATATTTCTGAAGAAATGAATCCCTCTTTTATCTGTTATGTGAACTGAGTTTGTGCATAATAAATAGGCAACTGCTGAGAAATTTTCAGAAGAGGAAATTATAGAACCACAGATGGAATGTCTGCACATATGGAATTATTATTGATATATAGTTAAGGGGAGAGAGATAAGAAAAATCCTTTCTCTCTTGAAAAATGCAAAAGAATAGCTGTAAACTTGGAGGAAGAAGAGGGATATATTGAATCAAGGGGAATAGAGAACATTCAAAGTTAAAGCTAGATTAAATAATAAATGGATTCACATGAGAATCAGAAATAAAAGAAAAATTGTTTAATAATTACACTGTAGTTGGCATAAGGTTTTAAAAACAAGCAGATTTGCAATGAGTATCTGCGGCTCAGCATATCAGCAATATTAGAAAGCTCCATCCTCACTCTTTTATAAATTTGTTTTTAAATTGTGAGACAGGGTCTTGCCAAGTTACTAAGTTCCTCAGGCTTCTCTCAAACTTAAAATCTTCCTGCCTCAGCTTCCCAGAGCTCTGTCATGAAAGGCACACACCCCCACTCCTAGTTAGACATAATAATTGTATATTAAGTGAAAAATTGCTATTGACTGATATTAATTGTGTCTTTTAAATTTTGGATGATTTTTGTAAAACAGAGTATTGACTGAGCACTAACAAAAGTTTATTAAAATTCAGTGTCAACTACACTGATACATCAAAATTTTTAGACAAATAGTTGGGAGAAAATTGTTTCACACACTAAAAACAAAGGAAATGGTAACACTCTTCCACCTCATACATGGCTCTGCCGTTAAAACTGTACCATGGGGCAGGGGGTTTAGCTCAATGGTGTAAGTGTCTGCTTGGCAAACGCAGTCATGAGTAGACTACCCTGTTCTACCATGAACACGTGTCCACTGTGTAACCAGAGGCTGTGGACCACATGACAAAAGAGCAGCATCTCCGCCGTGAAATGATGTGGAAAAATGCTCCTACAGACTCCAATTCTGTAGAACGTGACCCTTGTTTTGTGATTGCCGTAGTGTTCTTACTGAAGACAAAGGCTGCCTAAACTCTCATCAACACACATAGACTTCCTTTCTCTCCTCTCCTACCCGCTCTCCCATCTCCAGTCAACAGATACTATATTTTTCCATAAACAGTAACAAAATATTCAGCTAATCATGAAGGAAACAATTAAACATCCTTATATCGATAAATAAGGAGAAATGATGAAAAAGATCTATAGTGAATGAAAAAGATTCTTCCCATCTTCAAGGTAGGTGTGTGCTGTAAAGGCTTCTTCAAGACTGTTAAATATGTCATTGACCTTGTTTCAATCTAGGAAGGCAACCTGATAAGAAAACTTGTAAACCCCATGTCACTTTTGTAAAATTTTCAGAGCTCAAATTCCTTGAGAAGTACAAAAATGGAAATGTTTGATCCACCAAGTGGAAAATATAATATTTTGTCCTTTAGTGTCACCAAAATTAAGAAACTCTTCCCTATTTTTTCTTCTGATTTTTGCTTCTCACAGAAAATCAGCCTGTATGCAAATTCTGTTCTCTTTCCAACTTGCTATGACACGTTGGACAAGTCCTTTCTGAACTCAATACCCTTATTTATAAAGTACATGTGATAATAAACTTTATTATGTTGAAATGTTGACTGAAGAGTTAAATACAAAAAGCTATGCACATAATAACTCTCCAATGCATAGGAACCATTTAAATCTTTGCTTAGTGACTATTTTGTGCTTTCAGTCAAATAACATATTAAATAAGAACAAAATTAAATGTAGACAAACGACATATAAATATGTCTATGACTTCCAATTATTCTAGAATTTGAAAATATTTTGATTCTCTAATACAATTATGGATGATCTCTCTTCAACTCATAAAATTACCACTACCTAACAGAAATGCGGATGAGCTGGAATTTTTTGGTTGCCTACTAGCTACCCAGGGACAAACATGGAATTGATCCAATGTGTTTTTGATGTGGATGAGTAACAAATTTCCCCTTACATGCTCCTATGTTTAGTTTGCTCTACATTTATGACTTTACAAGAAGTCAATTGTTCTTTATTACATCTGTGTTCATCATATGCATTATCAATTTCTTAAAGGCACAAACTATTTCCTGTACAGAATTTGTATCCTCAGCAAGCTAAAAGTATGCATCACACAAAGAAGCTATTCATGTTTTCAATTGAATTTTTGAAAGTGAAAATGATTGGAAATGTATTTCTGATTTTACTTAGATTTCAGGGGACACTGGAATCAGAAGTCTAAAGAGAAGGTGTTTTTTGTTTTGTTTTGTTTTGTTTTTTTTGTTTGTTTGTTTTCTTTCTTGTCATCTCAATTCATCCTTTTGATATCCATCCACTTTCCAAACTCTAAAACATGAGGAAGGTAAAAAGGCACTTTTATAGGGGAGGACATTGCAAGTTGATTCAGAGGTCTAAGAACACAAAACTGACATCTGAAGTTGGAGCTTGCACAAATTCAGGAAGGCAACGAAGGTCATGTTGACTTCCTGTTTTAGCAGAAGAAAAGGAAAATGCCTTTTCAATGATCCATAATGGGCCTTCAAACTGAACTAATGATGTCAGGAAACTATGACTTCTAGTGGATCATTGCCAGCAGTGAGGTTATTTAATTCTGTTCCTAGCACAGACAAAATATTACAGAACTGGAAATCTTACCACTGGTTGCCAAAGCCAGCTTGGAACAAAACAGGTGACTCTAAACATGCTGGTCCCTGGCACCGAGAGGAGCTGGAGTTGCTCTGTGCATGATTTTCGTATTAAAACTCCACAGCACATTATGCTGAAAATTGTAGATATGCCTTGTAGATATGTTTTGTAAAAATGTCTGATGTATTGAATTTTATAAAATTTATTTCAACTTTACAGGCAATTCTGTAAAATTTTGAGTTTCCTAAAATTCTAGCTGTTCATTTCCAGTAATAAACTAATAAATGCATGGGCTCATACAGATCATAACCTGTTTTTTTTTTTTCTCACAGGAAAACTGAATTTTAGCAAAGTGCACAAACTCATAATAGTAGGATAATAGTAAGGTGAAAACTATTAATATAAGTAAATAAAATAGATTCCTTTGCCTTAACATCAATCATACAGGGCAATTTTTTTCCTTTATAAAACTTTGTTTTAGATAGTTGAGACTTCAGTACCAAAGTGCTTTAAAGGTGTGTGCCTTATATTAAGCAGACAGCTGGAGACCCAGCATGGACAGTGCTGATGGAGACCCTCGCTGGCTTCTCCTTGTGCCCTCATTGGCAGGAAGAGAGCAAGCTAGCATTCTGGGCTTTTCTTGTCATGGACCTAATACCTCTCATAAGAATTCCACCTTTGTGACCTAGTTATCTCTGTAAGGGTCCCTCCTTCAGAGAAAATCACACTGGGAATTGGAAATCAACGTAGGAGTTTTGAGAGTGGAGGAGAGCACAAATAATCATTGTGAATTAGATCAACCCTGTGTATTACTGTCACAAAGTGCGCTATTTGTCATGATTCTTTTTGCACTACTGGATTACAATACTGAAGTAATAAGGACAACAGCTCCAAAATTCTTCTGTTCTATCTAATTCTTGTGTCCCCAAGAAAAGATAATCTGTACTATCTACAATACTAGAATACTGGTGTTGGTTCCTAGAGGCACTACGTCACTTTAGGAGAATTACTTATTTTTTTCAAATTAAAATTATCATTAAAAATAAAAAGTAAGTGTAGTTGCCATGAGTGTTATTTGAAATAGGTTATAAAATGCCAAGTTAATCATTCTTTAGATCCTTTTCCTGTTTCATTCTGTATTACTTTTACGCTTTATAAAAATGGAGCACAAATTTATGATCTAAGTTTTATGTTTATTATTGTGCTATGGTTGTGCATCAGGTGCCTGGATTTGCAAGTTTATAAGGAGATGTGGTCTCATCTGAGGCTGGGGCATTTTGTGAAGACTCAGTAGTGCTAAAAGAATTCATTGCTTAGCAGCTGTAGAACTAATGGTTGCTGCTTCTTCAGAAACAACAGGGAGTCTTTGTTATTTCTAACCTCAAGTCTTTGCATCACCTTTCAAAGGGGTCACTGGAGTGAATCAGGTCCACTCAGAAAATCTTCCTTTCTGAGCAACAAAAATCAGTTTAAGAATCAGCTGATTGTAGAAATGAGATGGTCACATTTGTGTGCCTCATGGGCAAAGCTTTAATCTCTTTGTAGTGAATCAAACATTAATTTAGGCATTGCTAGGAAAATGATTTATCTCATTTATAAATGAGATTAATCTCTTTTATACATTGACTAAATAAAGTAAGTTATCTACAATCATCTGAATGGCACTGGTGCCATCAATTAAAAAGGTTTAAGAAATGACATGAGGTTACCTCCAAGGATGATATTCATCTGTATATGAAACTTCTGCCCAAGAATCTTCAGCTGTTCTTCCTTCACACCTGTTTGTGGATTTGGATCTTGGCTTACTGTCCCCTCACCACCGTGTTGTATTTTAGCTACCTCCCAGAAATACATGTTTATATTCATAGGACATCTTGGTTCCATTCCTGGAAAGGAGCCCTGACTGATCTAACCTGAATTGTATCCTCAGAGTTCCTTCACTCTGCCATATCACTGAATCATAATCAGCCGAACTGACATGTCACACTCATAGATCCCACACATATGAGAAAGAAGACTGTCTAAACCAACTTGTACCAAGAGGCAGAGAACACTGCAGGTCATCTCAGATTTGCCTTCCACATATTTTCTACAATTTTCTTTTCTTTCTCTTTATACATTATATTCAGTGGCAATAAGCTCTAGAACTTTTCTGGTTTAGACAGTGAGAAATTTATTTATAATGTAACAACCAGTATACCTAAGTTTCTTAGTGCCTCAGGTAATAGTTCTTATTTCAGTTCTGGTTGCTTCTTAGAAATGGCTGGTCACTCTGATGCACATTATGTAAACAAATCCCCAGTTGAAAAGCTATTCTGCCTCTGTGCTTCTTCTTTGCTTATGCTATATAAGCCCTATCAGGGCCTGATATTTTGGGAATGATCCCGATCAGAGCCTGTTCACATAAAATAAATCTGCCACCAAATCTTGGGTGTCATCTTGATGTTTCTGTTTGCCATTGCAAAAGGAGAGGAAAATGAATGGCTCACATAACAAACAGAATAAGAGTCTGATGAACTGTGAGCATTGAGCAGAGATATAAAAAGAGTGATCCACTTTGATAACCATAGATCCAAGACATGATAGCTTCCGTTGCTACTCTCCAAGCTATTTCCTAACTTGGATGTGTGTTTTTATTTGACTGGTTGTCTTTGTTTTGTTATATTTTGGTGTTCTGTTTGTATTTTTTGTTTCTGAGACAGGATCTCCTTATGTATTTCAGGCTGGCCTTGAACTCATGGAATCTTTCTGCTTCAGGCTTTCCATGCATGCGCCACCACCAACAACCTAACTTGCATTCTTTACTTGGCAATATTTAGAGCAAGATCATCTAATTTAAGTTTTGATAGTGAAATATATTTTTTGCAGAAAATTCTTTATAGTTCTAGGTATCAGTAATAATAGCATTAATATAAAATATTAAATATTTTTCATTAATTCTGTATAAAATACTAAATAATATTCATTAATCTACATTCGTTTGTTTAATATATGTAGTTCCATTGTATTCACGTATTCAGGAAGATTTATTCATAACAACTGAAATACTAGAGGAAATATTTTGTGTGTACAGGGTTCAAAACAGTAACCATTGGACTCGCTACTGTGGACTTCAAAAAATCTGTCTCAGAAAATGAATTTTCTACTTTATTCATTTTGATTAATTTAAATGTGATGAAATAATCACATTTGGTATTGAGCAGCACAGCTCTAGAGGAATAATCTCCCTGTTCCAGATGGACTTTTATAGAACCCCAACAGCCTTGGCTATAAGTAATGCCTGAGATATGTCTGCAGCTTCTACATTTGTCTTAGTAATGTCACCTTGATAAACAATTTGCCTGGAAATCTCTTTTTAGCATGAAACAAAATAGACCATTTCAATACTATGCTCTTGACATATTGCAATTTCATGTGTTTTGTTTTTTAATCTTAAAGAAAATATGTTTTGCTAGCTACAACCAGAGATAAAATTAAGTATGTGACAGAGTCTCTTTTCACATGGAAATTACAACCTTTTTGAAGGGGATTAGATTTACCTGAAACAACTGAATAAATATAAACAGACATACATATAGAAGCAGAAAATGAGTGTAGCTGTTAGGGGGAAAATGAGCTGTTGACGCTTCTGGAGCCTAAAATATTGGTGGCCCATTTTCAAGGTATAAATATTCTGAAAAATATCATTTTATTAATGATTTTATCAATGATCAGTGTTTGGGAATTCTGATATTTTCAGTTGAGAGTTCCTAGGTCTCAAAGAGCTCAGGGGAAAAACGGAATACCCAGTCTGATTCAGGCATCACCTGATGCTAGTATTCCAGCTTTTGTTCTCTGCATAACCTGTCTGAGCTGTGCTCTACAGTGGGACTCCAGGGAGCTCAGAAGCCGTTACATCTGCAAATAAATCAAGGAATCAGTGTTGCCAGGGAGTGGAGAGCAGAGGTTGAGAAGGACACTGAGGTCTCCTCACTTCCACTTCCTTCTCAGAGCCTAAATTGTAAGTCTGACCACTTTAGCTCATGCAAATTTCTCTGGCTTGTAGTCATACTGAAGGCTTCAGGATCTCGGGAAATTCGAGAGGAGTCTCATTTAGGTTGGACTTACATCACAACATAATAATTTAAAAATAAACTGTAGATATCTCTATTTTCAAAAGAGGAATAACCAAAAAAGAAAAAAAAAATTATGACTGGTTGTGGTTATGTGTATATGAGTGGAGCTGTTTTCCCTCAGGCCCAGGCTTGCTGTGGATGGCTCAGCTCCTCTTTTCTCCCAGGGCCTCATTATATCTCCCTGCATGTATCATCTCTCTGGGCCTCATCCTGAATCTCCTCCCACTAGCCTGCCTTAGACATATTCTTCCCATTTTTCTGTGTAAAGCAATTCTACATGGCCTTGCAACAGATGCTCTGGGGCCTATCATTTCACAGGCAAATTGTACTTCAAAGTGTTCAGTTCTATTTTCTCCACAAGACAAAGTCTCCAGCAATGTTTTGAAACAATGAATTTTTCTTCTTTCTAACAAGTAATTAGGTGATATAGTCACCACCATGCGGCTAGCAGGTAGAAAGCAGATTATTCAGCATAAGAGATACGTGTATTCCTCCAACTATGCTCCATCATAACAACAGCAAGGCTCTCCTGTGTATCACCCAACAAGCAAGAGGTGCATCCCTCGCTTGTGCCATTTATATGATGTTTAATTATCTCTTTACATGTCTGCAATCCCCAAATATGAAATGAGTTCCTCATGGCAGAGAAAGTTTCATATCAATTTTTGTAACCCCAGGTCCTAGTATGCTGACTGGCACCTATTTACAGCAATCAATAAATGCTTAATAGGATCATCATTCATTTAGTAAACATTCTCTGGCTGTAAGTGAGATCTGTAAAACTGAATAAAAACTAGATGGGTTAAAAAGAAGACAAGTATAGTCGGGGTGAGGAAGGAGCATGAAATGAATGAAATAGAAAGTAGATCCATGAGTAGAAAATGCTGCTGTCCATAGTTCTGGGCAGGGGACCAACGTATTTTGTTTCAGGTGATTCTTGGGAGTTCTGGCTATCTGCATTGATAACTTTAATGTAGATAATAAATAATAATATTAATTTATTCAGCTTTATTTGCATTCATTCATTTGTTGAATAAATGAATAGTCCATAATAGTTGCTTATCCAGTTAAACTGAGAAGCAACTACATACCAGGCTTGGCATGGACATTTGTGCAGTGTGCCAGTGGATCTTAATTGCAGTTTGACTGGAGAAGTTTCTGGATCATGGCAGGCACATTAGTGGAAATCCACTGAGTTCATGGATGAATGTGCTCTTAGGCAGTGGGTCCCTGGGGACCCGCCATTGGAGGATGAATCTCTCGCTGAAACTCTTCCCTTGTGCTCTGCTTCCTGACTGGCACAAAATGAGGAGTCTTGCTCTACCACATTTTCTGCCATGATGCTTCTGTCTTGTAGTCAGATAACCATATACAGAAACTTCTGGAACCTTGAGTTAAATTAAACCTCTCTACCTAGGTTGTGAGTGCTAGATATTTTGCACAATGGAAAAATTGACTGATATAGGATGAATAGGAAAAATAGGCTGTGTCTTTATTGGGGAACCTGATATTAAGAGCAGCACCATGGAGGTAACCTTATAGCTGTGCTCCTCTTGGAGAGTGGTTTTGCTCTGAGAGGCATCCGTGGGAATAGAGTTCTAACTGCTCTCGGGGCAGTGATGGCAAAGCTTTTAGAGTTTTCAGTGCTGACAAACAGCCAGCTGCAGCACACATGCCATACACCCACCACCACTGTCCTAGGAGGTGGCAATTGGATTGAGTATTGGGAGGCAGCTGTGGGTGGAAGCAAGGCTTGCATTCCCGGTAGACAAAATTCCATATACAAAGCTTCAGGAGCAGACAGGCCAGAAGACTGAAGCACATAGAAAGTGGTGGCTTTATAGGAAATAAATGGGACAGTTCCTAGATGCAGTCTGTACATGGGCTTTATCAGCCATCATACTGATTTCTGGCTTTGATTTCATTAGAGACCCAAGCGGTGCCTTTGAAGTATTGTAAGGTAAAGATTTTCACATGTTGGGGGTACTGGACATGGGAGAGAGGTGATGTGGTCTCCTCTGCTTCTTTAAACTTTGCTGTGGTTGCAGTATTGAGGACATTGCTGAAGCCAATGAAGACTGCTCAAGGGGCACAGGTCAGTAGCATATGGAGGTAGTTAAGGTGGCATTTTAGAGTAGAAACTAGTAGCAGAGTGGGAATGAGTAGAACTTAACAACAGAAATAGGAGCAAGTAAAATGTACAGGACGTGATGCTGTGTTGAACATGAACCTTGGTAGGAAGATGTCCTAAAGATGATTCCCAGTGCCTTCTAAGCATTTACAATGATAGGCACTTACGGTGGGGAAGAATCAAGCTCAGAGAATGGATCATACATTTCTTTTTTTTAAATACCATCTAAATCTGAAGTTCATCATTCACAAAGTGTCTTGTAAGCCACTGAATAAACACAGGAAGAATCTTATGAGCAACTGTAGTTTAGCTAGGCACAGGAGCATCATATATGGAAGCCATGTAGGATGCAGTTACCTAAGAAACAAATACAGGGTGAGAAGAGCTGAATATCCAAGATGAATTCTTGAGGACTCCAAAGTCTAATGGCCAAATTAGGGAGCATACTTTCAACAGAGACAAGAAGACTGGCAGGTATGCCAAGGAAAATTCAGAAGAGAAAGGAGGCAGGATTGCAGGTCAAGGAGACAGAAGTAGGTAACAGGCATGCGGCTACAAGATCATGGAAAATGAGGAAGAAAACAAGTGTCCACTAAATTAGTAAGACTGGGGTCAAAAGAGGCCTAGGCATAGACTGCTTATTAAACTGAATTATGCAAGAGTGTGGGAGATCAAGTAAAAACAGATTACCATTTCCAAGTCACACAGTTCTTTATAATAAACTAAGCACAAGATAGTTAATTGTTCACAAGTTTTCTTTTGGAATCAAAAGTTTAAGTTAATATCTTACTATTCCTTAACACCTACATTTGAGTAGTTTTCGTTTCATACTATTTCACCCTGGATGAAGAATCTGAGACGTTCACTGATGTCTGCCCACCACCACCCCGTCCACCTGGAAGCATTGTAGTTTTCTTCTTTTATCATACCTGATAATCTCCACCTGCTCCCCATTTATTATCTGCCCAATATTCTTGGATGCTGTACTCAGTTGGCCTCTGCTAAGGGTTTCAGTAGGCGAGTATCAGTGTTCGCATCCCCCTTACAGATGATGTGTATCATTGGATACAAAAAATATACTTTTCTTCCCATCTGCATATGACATAGCTGCCACCCGTTGTTCCTCGTCATCCTATTCTCCCTTAGGAGGCTTTTCTCATCTGTCCTATTTATACGGTTGACCAACTGACATTTAAAATATCAACAGTAACCTCAGGGATGAATAGCATTTCCCCAGGTTTACGATTTAAAAGTTCATCAGATGAAGAAGTTCTGTTTTTCTTCTTTGGTCTTTCTTTCATCCTCCATGACCTGTACAGAAACTGTTGTAAGCACAGAGATATAATAACTACAAATGTGCACGTGAAATGTCATAAGTCAAAATACAAACCAATTCCTTTAAAAATAGTCTTTCTAATGATGTTAATGTTGTTGTTGGAAGAAAATGATAGCAAAGCCCTAGAGGTTTTTGTTTCATCTCATTTTATCGTGAATAAATTTCTACTAAAGTTTAGACTGCAAATAAAAATTCTCAGAACCTGCAGGTGTGAGGTTTCAAAGCTCAAAGTAGTCTACAAGTGATTCATGGCATGTCTAATGATACTTTGCTCCTTCTCAAATGTTTTTATCCTTATATCTGATGACACTATATTTATAGTACAGCTGTTCAGGGACATATATTGTATATATGTATTAGATTGACATAAATGATGTCTGGTCCATTTCAGAAAGTTATCAGATACTATCGATGGGCAAAGGAATATTGTCCTCTGTTGAATATAGGTAAATTTTGAGGTGATCATTTGCAATGAATAAAATTAAAATAATGAAATTTGTAAGTTTCTTTTACTAGGAAGGATAATACAGAGAAATAAAAATCCTCTCATAAATCATATTTTAAATATGTTTGATTTAAGTAAACTGATATATATATATATATATATATATATATATGTATATTTAGTAAGGAAGCATCTTAATTATGTATTTGCCTGAAATAACTTGGTTCAGTGTTACTATTTTATTCTTAAAGTGTATGATGATAACGCATAATGGCTAGATTCTCTGGAATGCTACATAACTTCCAATACATTCCTTTCTTTCTTTTTTCTTTCCTTCCTTTTTTTCTTCTCTCATTTCTTTCTCTTCTTTTCTTTCCTACTCCCTTCTTTCTTCCTTATTCCTTGTAGTGGGGATTGACCTCAGGGCCTTCACAATGAAATATACCCATAGTCATTCGTTCATCCATTCATTCATTGACAGAGTCTTGTTAAATCAGTAAGTGGTCCAGGCTGGGCTTGAAGTTGCCATCTTCCTGCCTTAGCTTCCCAGAGTGCTGGTGTTACATGTGTACACTACCACACTTTGCTTAATTCTTTGCTTGTATATAACTTTTTACTTAAAACTTGAAAATCTCTCCTGGTAAATGGTGACACAAATTGCAAATTATATTGCCAGATGTCCTTCTCCCAGCTCCATTCAACATAAAAGCTTTATTGTAAAAATTTGGTCTATCTTACTTTCATTGGTTAATACATTGAGAATTACCAAAAATCATGGCATAAAAATTTCTAGAATAACAATAATGAAGGTCTTTGAATATATAAAAAATCAAGTTTTTAATTTGAACTTCTTAAGTGACATTTGTAACTGTCAAAGCAATTTTGAATCCACTACATTTTCATTGATGAAGAAAAGATTTTCAACATGCAAAACATGTATAAACTCACGCAAAGACTTCTGAATGTTGTACTTTCTTACTTCTCCCTGTCATGTAAATTTCACATAAATTATGGTTGCTGTCAATGAATATTATACAATATTTAGAGTGTTTACACTTTGCACTTTAATAGAAGTCCTGGCTTTAGTATTGAAAATAATGAAAGATTTATAATTTAGAAAGCAAGACGAACACGACAATACAGTCAAGATCAATGTAGTTATTTCCATTTTGAAACAGCTAATTTTTTTCTAATGGCATATGTGACACATATATGACAAAAACCCATCAGCTGGTAGATAAGGAACATTTATTAGTTTCTTGAATTTCCTTAAAAAACAGCTACTTCTTTTTCTCTTGAGTATAACATGGTATTAGATGTTTTCATGAAATTGCTAAGAAAATATTTTCTCTTCAAGCTTCCTAAAATGACAAAACTAATTCCAATCTGAGAAAATGTTTCATCCTTTTAAATAACTGCTTGTAGATTTCTGCCTTCTCTACTGTTTCCATAGCAGAGACTTTAATCTCCTTTTGAAAACTAAAACATTCTAATTTCTTGAATGGTGTTTTTGTGAAGGTAACTTTCACGTGCATCTTTAATTGTATAATCACAGGTGGCCTTAATTTCTTCCTTTAGCTCATTGAGGAAATATGGGGCATTAACATGGAGGTGAGTGGTGTAATAGTTGCTCAGTGAGGTCCTGAGTTTAATATCTAGGGCCAAAACCCAAAAACAAGACAGAAATAAAAGCACTTGTGATGAACGTGACATGTATTTTTATTTGCATATTTTATTCAGTGAAAATAAATAATGAAATTATAATTCTTCCACCAACTTCATGGGAGAAAACACAAAGAAATAGCAGTTTTATATTCTTAGGCTGAAATAAAATTCTTATATCTATATTTTATTTTATGATTATAAAATTATCACTTAAACTTACTATTTTCCAATGGAAATAGCTACTTTGACTTTGATCGTAGTGCTTTTCTTTTTACTTCATCTTATTTTCCAAATAATACTTTTAATTACTTTCAGTATCAAAGCCATTACTTCTATGAAACTGGAAAATATAAACATCCTAAGTATTATATTTCATTTATTGACATCACTCAATATGTAACTGCAAATATTTCCTAATTTTTTCCTCATCTTTTTCCACTGTTCTCTGTGGACACTTTCTGAAATCACATTTGTTTTCAGCTTCTATTTTGGCCACTGTCCTATTTTGGGCAACCCAGAGTTGTGATTGGATGCAAAAGTCCTCAGAAGCCAAATTAGTTTCAAATCCCAGCCTTGTCCTACTCTAGCTTCCTTAAGCAATTTTCTTACCTACTCTATACCTCAATCCTCTCACCTAGCTACAAAATATGCTTACTAATATTACCTATGTGGTAGTGTTGCTACAAGATTAGCTAAGTTAATATTTGTAAAGATCCTGGCATGCAAAACGCATCCAGTGCATGAGGAAAATGTACACAGTGAGAATATGGGAGAAAGATGCACAGATTATAAAGACTGTGAAACACATAATTCTGTTCACCTTTCATTATTATGTCCTATATTCTCATATTCCTTGTTTCTATTGCCAGTGACATCTGGTCTACCTTTCTTTCTTTGTTCAAACAGTGCTAGGCATTTTAGATGACACTCATTTTTCTTCAGTGTATGCTACATAATTAAATAAATTGTTGCATACTTTTCATCAGTGCAGAGTGAACTGATTGCAGTCCATGTAAGATTTCACCTCTGCTACAAAGTCTACTCTAAAAGAAGCATGCAAATAAGGAAAAATAACACAGACAGCTCCAGCTTTATTTCCTAAATCAGTGGAAGTTGACTTTCTGTGAAAAAGTTAAGCATGTTTTTGTATCCAATCTTTGGTTACTCATTAATTAAAGTTGAACAAATTTAATATTTTTTTTATTGAGCAGATTAGCAGAAAACCACCATGACTGCAATTTACATTCATCCTGTGAACTGCATATGCATTAAACATTTCCATCTGGAGCCTCGATGATTGTTTTTCTCCCATCTCATGCTTGATAAGCTGTTACTGATTAGACAGGGAATTCGGAAGCTGTTGAAAGCACACAGTTTTTGAAGCTCTGTCACCTTGGTGCTCTTTCCTTCTACACCGATCCAGCTTCATGTCTGCAGGTTCCCTTTTGGCTGCAATACAGACATAGAAGCTGTGGGTCCCTGGGCCCGGGTGGTTTAATGCCCACAACCTTACTATATGACTCCCCTATCTCCTTCACCATATGCACACATTTTTTCCTTATTTAAATAATTAATCCAGTATTCTAATTTCTATTATTATTATTGTCTTCCTTTACTCAGTGTGATGTAAATCTTAGTTTACTAGTGCTTTTTCTCTAAAAAAATATGACTAGAATACTATATTTTCTAATCATTATCAGAAGAATTCATTTGTTTTGATATATTTAGTTCTAATTACGTTATGAGAGAGATGTTTATATCTCTAATTGGTAGATGAGGGAACTGAGACTATGAGGAGATTGAGGATCATTTGTAAGAACAAATAGCTAGCAAACTGATAGAGTACAGCTAGAATTCTAGATATTAACACTAGGGTCAAAGGTCACCACATCAAGGACCCCACACTCCTTTGCATGGGACACACACCTTGAGACATAGCTCCAGTGACAATCTTGTTTCCAGAACAGTCTGATCATAGCCTTTTCTAATGCATTCTCCATCTCTTTGAGTTATGTGTTATGAAACATTTTACAAACAAAAACTGGAATACAGTTTATGAGACATCAATGATAAAAAACCCATATCCAGGGCAACAATTATACAGCTGCTATTTTTGACATCACCTAATGTTTGTTTTTTCACAGTGCTTGTAAACCTAAGAATCAATGTTACGCATCCTCTGTGCTATATTATGTTTCACATTTTTCAAACTGGAGCTCAGGAAGTGCAATGTTTCTTATGAAAATCCTTAGTTAGTATTAAAATTTAAAGCCAAATGCAGTTTTACACAGATTTATGCTTTATTTTTATCTAGTTACTTACAATACTTTATTCTAAAAATGTATCTGAAGGACATGAGATTCACCTAGTAAGGAACCAAATAAATCTCCCATCAGCAAGTGACAAATGCAACCATATCTTTCCTTATTCTCTCCATGTGATATGCATTTGGTGTTTTGATTTGTGCATATTCTAAAAGGTGCCCTGTTATTGTACCCAGAGACAGTTAGGTATATTTTCACCCACACACCTTTTGTCTGGACTGGTTAACAACAGTATGGGTGATAGCTATCCTTCAAACTTACATTTATTGTAAGAGCTCAAATACATAGACAGTATAAATGTGATCATTTTACATTATGTTACCTGGCCAAACCTTTTCAACTCATCATTTTGTATGTTTAAATTCTCTTCATGCACTGTCATTTCATTCTACTGTTTTTTCCAATCATGTCATCCAGAGGCTCTTTTACAAGTAATCTTCTGATCCAGTGATCAGGAGATATAAATGATTAATAGCAGCGAGCAATTATTTGCATCTAGAACCCCAGTGTCCTCTGTATTCTGCAAAAATTATATAGCTAAGACACACATTAAAAAGCTTGGTCAGTCCAACTGAGAGTCATGTGGCTTAAATAAATTTGTCTTTAAGTCTTGGAGCCTCATTATAACCCACCTTGAAATGGTAGTGAAACCCAGTAGGCACATCAAAATGAATACTTTCCTATAGGAAATTCTGAGGAAACTTCATTAAAGTATTTTTAGTTTTAATGTTAATCATGGCTTCACTCTAAGAAAACTTTAATAAGGTTATTATTAAAGGAGTTTTAATAAGATCATGAAAATATTGTATCCCATTTAAAAAGAAATGAAATGGCTACCTTTGAGCTTGATGAATTTTGAAAAAGGAGAATTTTGAAGAATGAGTATGAGTGTAATGAAAACAAAGAGTAAGGAACCAAGAAGAGAATAGATTGCTTCAGAGAAGCTAATGAGCAAAATAAACAAAAAAACGACAAAGCAATTTAATGCCTGTCTATGTACCTTTCTCTCTGTCCACAGAAACTCTTGTGCTTCAGACTGCCTCCCTCTTACAAAACACAACCCTTCCTCTAACTCCACCAAATAGCATTTGTCTGGGAAACAGATATTTTCATGCCTAGTAGGTTAAAAGTGAAGCAAAACCTTTGAAAAGTACAGAACAAAGAAAAATAAATGAGGTTGAGCTTTGCCTCTGCGAGCCTCTACTGTGGTGAAGAACTTTACTTTTGCTTCTGCTGTGTTTGGGAGAGACGGTGCGGTGTGGAGTGCAGTACTGTTTCCTGGGTCTTCTAAGTCCACCTCTAACACTTGTTTTTCTTTTGTTAATGAGTGTGACTCTCTATGTTCTTAAACATTTGGGCACCATTGGACATCTACATCTTGTGTGTGTGTGTGTGTGTGTGTGTTACCAGGTATCAAACTCATGACCTTGCACTTGCCAGGCAGATGCTTGTGAAGACTTCTAGGTCTTAGTCTTAATGTGAATTCTTCTGCTGAATTCTTTGCAATGTGTCTGTTGGCTGAGTACATATTAAATGGGTACCTGGGCAGTGAATCATATGGGAGGACACCAGAGAAAGGTATTTGTTTCCTTTTCTCTTTCATCTTTTTAAACAATGATAAGGCCCACCACATATGTATCAAGGTGATATAAGTACAATCTGTTATGTATGACATGTGTGTGTGTGTGTGTGTGTGTGTGTGTGTGTGTGTGTATGATGGTGTAATGGGGGGATGAATTTATGTCCGCTGCCTTTATAAGTAACTATCTCATTTGCATAACCTGTTTGCACTGCCAATGTTGATTTCTGACTGAATGGAATTTTTATTTCATTTTAATGGAAATTTTCCATAAAATTCATTCCACAGAAATAGCATTTTATTTTTATTTCCAATTGAACCATTTCAACACAAAACATGGGAGATATTATCCATGGTCATTTAGCTTTTGTTTAGTAGGAAAAGGCATCAGAATGGATGGGTGTCCTTTCACTATAGTGGAGCACAGTTTAGAGTAAGATTTGGACTGTGCAAAAGTTCTATACATTCATGAATTTCCCTGACCCTAGGACCACAACATTCATTTTCATAATCCCATTTCAAATCCTTTCTAGATATTAAGAGCAGAAGATTTGACATATCATTCAACTATTATTTCAAATTTCAGAGAGTTTTCCCTTAGATCATGGAAAATAAATCAAAGGATGTCATAGAACACTGACCCTTTAAAATGAATAGCGGAACAGTATTAAGAAGAATATTAAGGTTCCTCTACAGTAATTCTCAATATCAGAAGTTTTGCAGTGAGAAAACAAGAAACATGAAAGTACAAGAAATATATTTCTAAGCTCTGCAAAGTGTAAGCTTGTTTTCAAATAAAATGTTTCTAAATCTTGATACAACATTATTTACAAAGTTATTGAAGTGACAAAATATTCATAATAGTCACTCTTAAAAACAAAAATGTTCTGTACTATGATCAGAGAGTTTATAACTCAGGGGCAACTGAGTGTTGAGGGGCTGTGTTTCTTATTAACAGCCTCAAGCTTCTCCCAGCAGGTTTCCGGTCTGTGCTACCCCTACTCCCAAGATGCACTAAATGTGTGGATTAAATGAGTGAGGTGCACAGTGGACATGAGCAAGATCAACAGTGCTCCAGCTGTTGCCATGGGGGACAAGTCCCTCTCTTTCACTGATGGGACCATGTTACTTCAACTTCTTTTGGATTTTGGTGTTTCATGTCCCCAAAACCCCCAGGAGCTTTGTGTGCCTCTTTATTTGAGTGGATCAGAATCCTGCCCATCCCACTTTAATGTCTCCAAATCCCCAGACCGTGTCTGCAAATGCTCTGTACAAACATGTCCTCCTAGGTCTGAAACTGCGAAAATAACACCCATTACCAGCTTCCAAAAGCCACTAGGAAAACAGATTTGGTCTGGTATTTTTTTTTTAATGTATACATGAAACTTCATACTTTTTTTCTTTATTTCAACTTGATTTACCTAATATAGTCCTAACTGCAGCACTGCAATTTAGTAATTTAAATGTTTTCTGCATGTTGGACTCCTCAGAATCTCATCAAATATTGGGAACACTTCTGTTACAAATCTAGTCATGGAGTCGAACTTAGCTAGCTTTGATAATTTAAGAATATGAAGAATGGATTATATTGGGTGCAAGTATTCACACAGATATAAGGTTAGTGAATTTCTGTATTCACTAAATATTGTTTCCTGAATAGCACCTTCATACGCTATAGAGAAACAAAGGCTTATGTTATGCAGGTGTCACTAGAATCATGATATGAGGCTTAAGTTCAAGTCTCCATTCGAATGTTTTCTGGAAGATGCTTGCCCACTTTGCCAACTTCTCCCTGCACCACAGATTTTTTAGGGTGCGGTGAGGGGGGCTGTGCCACGGTGTTATGACTTACGTTTGTATGTCCCCTGAAGTTTCATTCTGTCACTGGTGGGGCTTTTCAAAAGTTGTGTGGTGCTGGGATTCAGTGTCTGATGCTGGAATGAAGGGTATGTGATTACTAAATTAGTCCACTAGTTGTTTTGACATAGTTTGGGTGTGGATAATGGGCAGGCCCACCCTGGGTACAAGTGCTACCCCCATAAAGGTGTGTAGGCTGAATAAAATATGAGAGACAGAAAGAGGGGTGCTGCCATTACTCGGTGCTTCACCAGTTCCCTACTTTCTGCCTTCTGCTCTTATGCCATTCTGCCTTAGAGCCAACTGGTTACGAACTTAAACTCTACAAGTGTGATCTACAATAAACCTTTATTCCTTTAACTTTGTGTGCCAGGCCATCTCAGCCCTAAGAAAAGTAACTGAGACAGATTTTGCAAAAAAAGTAACTAAGACACAGGGACTTCTACACTAGTCAGCGAATACTTAAACACCAAGTCACACGCCTTTTCCATTTCATTTTTGCTTCCTGATATCTTGTTGACATCTTCACTTGGGAGAAAATGAGCTGTGGCGGGGAAATCAGCAGAAATATTATTCAGTAAGCATGAAGGGTCACAAAGTCATCAAGCATGACATCCCAATATGTTCCAATCTGTGAATACTATGGTAAAATGTGAGCTCTTCTTCTCCCAGGCCTGAGTCAGTGCTACACTTGGTGCTGGTGTTTGTTGTTTATTTGTTTGATTTTTCACAGTACTTGGCATGGAACTCAGGGATTTTCACAAGTTAGGCAAATGTAGCACTTTCAGCTGATTGTGGACTGAAACCTCCACAAACAGTGAGTTAAATAAACCTTTCCTTCCTTCATTTGGGGTGTCAGGTGTTTTGCCCCAGCAAGGAGAGATAAGTAACGAAGACAATGACTAACTGACTGATTAAGACAGGATTTCCATAAACCTCTAAGTTGGCCATGCTGGGCTCCAACTTGTGAGCCTCCTGAGTTTCAGAGTGCTGGGATTCTGAGGATATGCCACTGCAGTCAGCTATATTTTAGCAGGATGAGATTAGGCCTTCTATTTTATACTTGGTGAAGCTCATACATTCACCTCCATGAGCCTAAGTAATTGTAGATATCAATATTTTCTTTACTCAGGTAAAGTTTCCCAAGATCTAGAATTAAAATAATCCAGTCTTACTAACTGTGTGTGTTTTTCTGTTGACACTCTAATAATATTAGCACACTCTTCATTATTATAAATTATCTTGTTTGTTTCAACTTCTAACACTTTTAAAATAATTAAGGATGAGTGTTTGTTTTCTTTCTTTAAGAATAACAATAATATGAAGTATTCAGGATATAACATTTTGTCCTAATTTTCAATCTTTAAAACTTTACTACATATGTTTTCTCTGTTGTCCAGGTAGTCATTCACAAAAATGATTTTATATTTTAAAACTGACTTTGGGAAGTCTAGTTGATAATGTGTCAAAAAATCACGAAATGTGAACATGTTTTGAAATTCTGAATTCTTTCATTTTAGAATCCAGATTAAAATCCACAAGTAAAAACAAATAAATAAGGTATGTTTCATTTTTTTTTCAGTCTGGAGTTTTTGCTATTTTTTGTTTGTTTGTTTGTTTGTTTCTTCCTTTGTAAACATGGGCAAGTCACCCACAAATGAGATGCTTAATTTGAGAGCTCAAGGAAATCACTTTTCAGGTCCAGAGAGTCAATTATTTCCCCAAGAGTCAACTGGCCAACACTCTTCTGCTGTTTCAGGGCTCAAAGCAGTGTTGTCCTGCACCTGAGGGGCAGGCCTGAGGCTGCTGGTTCAGCCGCATCCTCCTGAGTCGTGAGAAAGCTGGCATGGCTTTCATTTTCTGATACATTTCCTCCTCAGCGTTCATTTATCCCTCAGAATGGAGACATGTGCTGTGCTTCTGGGTCTACATTAAGAGTATCTGGACCACTGACATTTGAAGGACTTTCTGCCTTACTATAAATAGCACGTGTAACAGCACTGTATCTGTCATGCCTTGCAAAGTGCATGAATTGTTAGGACTGACCTAAAGTGGGAAAATGTCAAATTCAGAAAGTTGAAAATAAGACAGGTAAGCACTGTATCAAAAGATGTATCCTATTTCCAAATTCATTGCTTCTCATATTTGCCTCAAAAAAGGAACTTTTCTAAAATTAATGTGGATTTGTGACATTTGTCTCTTATTTTTTTCCAAATTCAAAATTATCCTATTCTTGGACCTGTGGGATTCGGAAAGTGCATCAATAGATTTCTAATAGTTCTAATATCTTATTGAAAAGAAAATGCTGAGTCTTTTCAGAAGTTCTTGATTTATATTCAGGAGTAAAATTTAAAATATAAATTATACAAATGAATATTTAAACTCTTAAAATATAAGCAGTCACTTACATATACAGACACAAAGTACATATATTGCTGTTAAATAAATTATCTTTTAGAGAGGCTAGAGGTTAATGTCCCCACTTTAATAAAATCAATATAATTTTTGTTTTTATCTGGCAAATTTAAAGTATAATGCTTTCTATAATGTCAAGAAATATAGTCAATGACCAAGTTACTAAATACAAAAGAGAATTTGGGCCCAACCTAAGAAATTTGTGATTTGTGAACTTGTGATTCTTGAAGAATTAGATATTACATAGTTCCAAATTATTAAAATTCAATTTACTTATATAAAATTTGCCAAATATTTGTAGTAATTAAGTATGCTTACTGCTACTAGAGAGCTTAATGGCCGCTAAGATGTGAAGAATAAGAGATTCAGTTTTATTTCCTTTATTGTTAGGTTGTGCTCTAGTAGGTCTCTAACCTAAGAACCTAGGAACTTTTGAGTTGTGAACTTTCACAGGTGCACTGTATAAGATTCACTTGTTGGTTTATGAATGAAT
The DNA here is from genome assembly GCF_034190915.1 of Cavia porcellus. Lineage (NCBI taxonomy): Eukaryota > Metazoa > Chordata > Mammalia > Rodentia > Caviidae > Cavia > Cavia porcellus. Next base: position 54,313,374 of record NW_026947489.1, read on the forward strand.
TCAACTTACAGTTTTCTTTGAATGGAACTTATTAAGTTGGGGACTTACCATACTAAAATGCATATCTATACAGTGAGAATAAATCAAAGGAATCAAAGTAGTATTATTTTGGTCAACTGAAAACAATGTAGCATTACACATATTTATGAGGAGATTGGATTTTACTAAAGTTCTTTTAAATATTGTTAGTATGTTTTCACAGACTTGCATGTAGTATTTGAGATGTATTCTTTACTTTTGCACTTAAAAACACCAGAATGCAATGTAAATAAAATGACTTCTTATTGTTCATAATAGCTACAAAGTAATCAGACATGAAATTACCAAACACCGAACTAATTCTTCTAGAGAAAATGTAGAATTGGTTGCTTGTAAGCTTCTGCATACTACCCTATAGTCAAACAATTAGTATATATTGTTGATTTATGTGTATTTCTGTTTACAGACACCTTAATATTAGCTGCTGTTTCATTATGTTGAACTCATGAAAATAATATTAAGCACATTTACTAAGGACACACTATAAACTGTAACGTAGACCTGAACACAGCTTTTCTAACAGATGAGCATAGGTGTTGTGTGCAGAAACACTTGCTCTACACTTTTGAGAGAGCCATTTTAAACTGTGAAATGACCCCATAAAAAAACACAAAAGTATAAAAAATGTGACCTGAACAGATCCCAGAAGGATCCTCTGAGAGCTGCCAAAGAGCATAGTATAGCCTTCTTGTGTGAATGCACACATCTGGTGTCTGGTGACTTGGGTTTTAGACCATCAGTGATGGGTGTGGAATCACAAGTACATTTTTCAGCAATTAGGCCAACTTGTAAATGTGGAATCCACAAGTCATGAAGGATTGGATGGAACTGTTAGTTGGTATTTTGATTCGGGGAAGCATAAATAACAACATACTGGAAAGTGGGAGTAGTTTATGAAAAAAGTCTGTTTGGAGCAGGCAGAAGCTCAAGATGAAGATATCTTCAGATGTGGCTGCTGGTGTGAGCATCCTGGTTCATGGAAGGCATCTTTTTATCTTCTCGCTATATTTTCACACAGTGACAGTGACAGCTCTCCTGGGGGCCTCTTTGTTGAGCACTAATATCAGTCACAAAGGCTCTGTATCATGAGCTAACCACCCCCCAAATACCCAACTTTCCAATATTATCAAAGAGTGCTGAAATTTCTCTTTTCAAAATTTTATTAGTATGTTTGTAATACATAATAATATCATGTGGTGTTGGTACATAACAGATATCATATTTTATCCTTTTAATGATCCACAGCTTTTCTCTTCCTGAGTTCTGCAGAGCTCTGAGCTATCCTTGGAAATCTTGGTGATGGCACTTGTACCCCCATGGCCTCACTGGGATGAGTATAAGGCAAGGCCATGGGTAGAAAATGTGGTAATGGAGCAAAAGGCTCAGAGTCTCAGAGCAAATCAAGGCAGCATAAGCCAAGGTTCCAAGGGTGAGGCCTGCATCTCACCCTTTGAAAGTGTTCTGTGGCCCAGCCTTGGCCCTCTGAGCCTGTGATGACCACAGATGATTTGTGGACTATAAAACACCTTCCCGGTGACTGTCTTGAATCATAGGGTTCTGCATTCCTTTGAATGATCTATCCATATTATTTTTTCAATTGCTTAACCACACTCTTGATGTCTCCCAAATACAGTTTCACTTTTTCCCAAATAGATGAGCTTTCCAAAATGTTAAGTTCTGCTTCATTTTTAATCATTTTATCTCTAAATCCTCTTTTTCTCTTACTTTGGACAACAGCCAGTCAGGAGAAGCCAAGACAACCCTTCAATGCTTTAATGCTTTGCTTAGAAATTGCCTCACCCAATTTCATCACTGACAGGTTTCCCCTTTTACCAAACATGCTTCAGCCAGATTCTCTGCAGGTATAACTAGATCAAAGAAGTGTTTCTCTTCCTTTGTTCCCAAAAACAACATCCTCATTTTTGAAGCTCCCTCTGAATGGCCTATTTCTACCCAATTCATTTTATACCCACTTCCATTTTAATCCTGTAAAATGAACACTTATGAACAACAGACACATGTATCTCAATTTCTAGAGGCCAGAAGTTTAAAATAAATCAAAATTTTCAGACTTAGGATGCTCCACATGGTCTTATATATTGACAGTGTCCAAGTTTAAACAGTTGCGCCTGGGTACTCAGGTGCAGTTACATAGAAGCAAGTTGTGGGGTGTCACAGTAGAGTAGCCTGAGTGTAAGTAGTGATGCTGAACTGTATATTTCAGAAACCTAGAAGAGCATAGTTAGAAAGCTTCGCCAACAGGAAATCATGGGTATCTTTAACCTGAGTTGAAACATTACATGATATGTACATGGATGGAAATATCAGGTGCTACCCCATTACTATGTATGAAGTTTTTATGTTTTATGTATGATTAAAAGTGAATTTAAGTTTAAAAATGCAAGGTGGAAAGCCAGATGTGTGGCCAAATGAAACGTATACGAGCCAATAGTTTAAATCCAGCAGATTCAGGCTGGTGGGAACCCGCCTTCTGTTACCCAGATGGTGCCTGACTTCTGTATCCATGGTGACAAGGACAAGGCTGCTCTCTGGGATTCCATTGCAAGGACATGAGTCCCATTCCTAAGGGTCCCACTCCCATGGCTGAATCACCTTCCAAAGGTCGCACTTCCTAATGTCATCATCATGCTGATTAGGTTTCAACAGATAAAGCTGGTGAGGACACAAATGCTCCAATCACAGTAGCTGATAATGCATTTCCTCTTTAGTAATCTTCTCCCCAGGATCTCAGTAGATGAAGTTCAATTCATGGTGGTTTCTTTTCTTCCATTTTTCTTTATCTTCCTCTGTTTCACCCCTTCCTTCTCCATTCCTTCTTTTCCTCCATCTTCCCCTCTCCAATGCTATTACAAAATTGATATTCATATTTGCCTTCATCTTACAATTTTACCCAGTCACAGAGAATAAGAAGATGGAACAAATCCAGTTAATTATAGACATCTTCTCAAAACATGGTCCTAACGCTTTTATTAATGACATTCAATGAATCATTAGTAATTAGATAATTTGTTCTCTCCTAACTGAAATATGGAGATTCTTGATCCTATGATGTTTACATTTTTCATTTGCATTAACAACAGAATGAAACACAACCAGGAGCCCTCGGGCCTTTTTTAGAAGGGGAGAATTTATTTCTTTTGTTTTCTTTCACACTCAATCCCATTGATTTATAATTACTTATCTTGTCTTTCAAGAAATTTAAACCTTTGCTGATACATACTCTGGTTATTTATAGGTAAATTATGCTAACATGGATAATTTAAGTTTTCCAATTTATTTTGATACCTACCATCTTATATATTGACAGGAGTCAAGTTTAAAGAGATGGTAGCCAAACAAACACATCTGTGGGGCAGTAACTAGCAGCCTCTTCTCAATACAACCCTAATTCAATGGCGCAATGTTTAAAAAGTGGGAGATTGCATTAAATATTTGGGATTTATCATCTTTCTTGAAAAATGAATATTTTAATAACACCAGCATTCCAGAGGACCTTCAGTTATCTACAGGTTTTTAGCAACTGGCCCATTACACAGTGATCACATCCCAAACCCTTCCTGCTTCTCCTATCATGGTGCCTAAGTCATTTAATGACAGCATCATTTTACCTGGTGATTTTTAATTACAGAGAAATGTATGTCTTCATCCCTGCTGTAGCCAACCCAAACAATAAAGTGAAAGACAGATAACAATACCATGATTATAAGGCAGCGTTGCTCACACTGTATAAGCAGCTTTGCCCTCTGAGAACTAAAGTTATGACTTCTAATTTCCAGAGCTGCAAATCATTTTACCCCATTTTATTGGGGCCAGTTCTGTACACAGGGGCTGTGACCCCTGCTCATTTAGAGAAAGAAATTAAATTAGTCTGTTCCACAGGACCCAGTGTGCAGGTACGGTAATGAATGGCTCTCACTTTCTCAGAGTCAGATTTTCTCTAGCACCCAAGTCACTGAGCTGTGTGAATGACAGGGACACAGGCACTATTTACTTTTTTACCAGACTGTACCCCACTGGTCTGGAAGGCAAACAAAGCCATGTGATTTCACCACACACTATATCAGCCTGTATCCCAGTATCTTGAAAAGAAGTATAAATTGGTTTGAACCAAATTGTTTAACTTTCCAGAACAAACAGAACATAACAACAAGAACAAATACAAATGGCTTTCCCTTCTATTCAGCCCTTTCATATTGGTACTGATTTGGAAAACTTTGTTCGTAATGTGTACATAGTTTGGAATTACTGAGCTCACTGGTTTTGTTTTGGCTTTTTAAGTATGAGCTTCAATAGATAGAACATAAAAATGTGGAATAACTAAAGAAGTGTCAAACTTCTGAGATTGGATTTAAAGATTGAAAATATGAACAAAAGTGAATTCAAAATAGTTAGTTTGTTCTAAAGAGAAATGTTTGACATTTTTAAAGGGAAGATTTTATTTCATTAAAAGCCCCGATGATTTTGTAGTATTGAGTTTATCACACTATTGGAAAAAATGATGGCTGTAAATATGCACGTAAAATCCTTCAATCACTATAACTACCTCAGAGTGATAATAATGCAGAAAGGTTCACATTCATTATAGGCATAGGTATCTCATGGATTCGGTTTCTGTGGAACCTCTGTTTGCCACTAAAGTGTCAACTTCGTTTACGGTTGGGTCTTTGATCTCCCCACCTCTCGCCCCAAACACTGTCCCTCTTCTTTCATACAAATTCAAGGGTTGTCTTTTCATGATGCATGTGTGAGTGCTCGTTTTTTGTTTAGGATGCCATCACTGATACACATAGATCGTGTGAACACATAGATCATGAATGACACATAGGTCATTCATTTTATGACTGCAAGATGACCAAGAGTGCCCATCATCCATAAGCCTTATGTCTAAATCAAGTTGACACTGAACTGAGGTCTATAGAATAACTGAATATTCTGATCCCCTGAACTGTTTGATTTTATCCTGCTCCATTTAATTTTCTTGTCACAGGACAGTTCTACTGGGTCTTTCTTAAAATTCACTCTTTTACTACAATAACCCCAGAGACTTTTATGAAATTAGGCATGTAGATGCTATCTCAGTGAAGCTGGCTGATATCCGACATTCAGTAATGGTTTCTAACATTTACTTTAAAGGAGATTTCTGAAGATCTATGAAATAATTTGTGAACAATTGTTTCTTTTTTTTTCTTTGATCACAACATTGAGTCATCTTTTGTAAAAATATGGGGGAGAAATAGTCTGTAGATGGTACATATGAGTAGAAAGTTTGAGAGGTGGTAAAGTCAGACTATGGGGTATCATCTGTAATTGGAAACATAGTTTATTATTCCACAGATCCTGAGAGAAGGTCAACTCTGCTGTAAATTGGGTCAGAGGGGCACATGGGACATCACTAGAGTCTGTTAGGAGGCAAAGGAAGGATAAGGGAGTGGACAAGACACTCTTGTCGCTTCTACATGAAGTGAGACAAGGTAAGCAGATGTTGGCTTGGCCAGCTGTGATAACCTCCGTGGGTTCTGAGGAAAAGCAACTGTCTCCCAAGTCATCTGTCACCTGGCTTTCAGTGCTCAGGGAGAGGGGTTATTGGCCCAGCAATTGAGAGCTCCATAAAGGAGAGAGTTGACCTGTGAACAGTGGGTTAATTACTTTGTACTTGGAAAGCATACTTGCAATTGAGTTTCAAGGAATGAGTTCACCCTGGGGACTCTGGCTCCTTTGCATCACCAGAGTCCCAGATATCAAGGCCTCAGGACATAGAAATAAAGAACATGGTTAAGACAAAGATGAAACTGAAGGTAAGCAGGGGAAGATTCAAGAATGACCAGCATTACTATCTCTGCCCTGCCTTCCCACAGACCATCTCTACCATCACCCTTTTGCAGCAGCATTTTTTCTTCAATACTATTGAAACTCTCTCTCAGAATAAGACCCTGACTGTCTATTCCACCCAAGTCACCACACTCCAGCCTATATAGCGTGAACATTTAGCTACTAACTGAAATGATGTTTTAAAAATCTGAAATAAATGCTGGGAATTTTATAAATCAAAGACATTCTGACAAGTTTCTTGACATTCATTCTTTTCCCCATCTGAGCACCATTTTTACTTAAGATTTATAATTCTGAATAGTCTTCTACCAAGCAGAAAAATGGATTTTGTATGGTCAAAACTGTGGTGTTATTTTCAGTAAACAGCAATATTACCACAGAGCAGGCAAGTCTAATTTGTTTGACTTTCTGATTTACAAAGATAAATAAAAATAGCCTCCACATGGATTTCCTGCAAATAGATTTTATGCTAATTTTCAGAAATTGCTTATTATCTCTGTGTTATCAGATATATTAAAGCTATAACCTGGCTTAAAAGTGGATTGCTCTGGTTTTTTGATATTCTCTGAGCCATGAGTAAATGTGAGGCAAAACAGAATATGGGCATGTATATTTCTGTGTGTGCCTGTGTGTGTGTGTATACACACATGTCCATGTGTGTATATGTGTGCAAATACTCTTGCATATTTTGAAAGGCAGAGAATCTGTCAGGTGTTTTGGGTTCTGCCTTTTGATGTTGAATAATATGGTTTTAATATACTTTCAAAATTACTAACACTTGCATGTGTGTCTTTTTAATTCAGGGGAACCAACCATATAATTAGCCAGTTATGAATCATCATATATTATAGTTTTTCATGGAGTAGTTCAGTAATAAAAAATACATATATTATATTCATCTTGCTTGTAAATATCAGTAAACATTTGTATCATTAATATAAAGTAACTGTGTTAAGATGATATTTAAGATTTAATAAATTCAATCTCAGAATAGACAGTATGCTTTATATATGTATAGGTATGTATTTTTTAGTAAACTCATGTAGGAATTCAATATTCATGCCTTTGACTTATAAATGAATCCAGTATAATAGCAGAATTTTCTGTCTTATGATATTCACACCAAATACAGTCAAATATTCAGATAAATGCATACTATTAAATGTATAAATCAGTAGTCTCAGAAGTCAATTTTGGAGCTCTAGGTATAATTTTGAAGGGAAATAAGAACATAGTGTAATTCTTTTTCTTGTTATTTCAAGCATACCTTATGTTTAGCTCAGCTTTAAGAAAGGTTTAGTGTGCAAAGAATGCAAAACAGAATAACCCAAAGTCTCTTAGAGTCTAGAGAGGAAATCTGACCCATCCAGATAATTTCAGCATGAGTAATGGGGTGAGATGGCACAGGTACAGAAGGGGTTATGAAGCGGTATTCAACCGCTGACTCACATAGGAAAGCTGTCCAATGGGCAAGGCTTTCGTAAGACCTGCTTGAGCCAGATGAAGAAAACATAGCAGTTTATGGAGACAGACACTAGGCAAAGTCAGCAAGAAATGGTCAGTTTCCCACCTTTAGTACATAAAAATGAGTCCAAGTGGGGAGGCACAAGTTATGACCAATGAAAGTGTTGTTGGCTGCATTGCAGAGCTTGGATTTTTATCTTCTCAGTGAATGAGTTTACTTAAACAAACAAACAAAAAGACTTTCTAGCTTCTGTGCAGAGAATAAATAAATGTAAGGAAAACCAGATTCCTTAGGCTGGAGGTGACTCATTTAAAGACCATAATACAATAGACATCATGAGCAACCATATCAGGTGGGTGGTCACCTGAGTAGTGCGTTTGAAAATAGAGCAGTGCATCATTTTCCAGGATTTGGATGTGTTTGGATGAAAGGGGTAAAAAAAATTGAGCTTTGAAAAGTTCTGGATGTCCAACTTAATTGATAACATCAGGCAAGAAAATGAGCATACATAGAGGGGTAGTCCTAAAGAGTACACATAGGAATCCATGTTAAACACAACTGAATATTGGAGTCTCTATTTTATGGAGAAATGCATTAGACTTCTCTCACACTGTTGCTACTGTACATGATTATCAAGCACATCACAGTAAGGCAGCATATTTTAAGGGAAAATACTGTATACAATGAGAGATGCTGGTCTTCATGGAAAACTCTTTGAGGATTTTTCTGTGTTGTGTCATAGTTCCTGGAGGAGAGGTGATTTTTCAGTCTTTATATAGATCATTTTTGTAGGAATCTATGAAAGTGATCTTTTATTTCTTTACTTAGGTTTAAATCACAAGTACATTTAGAATAAAGACAGTGACTTGGAAATAATCAGATAACAAACACATGCAGATTGAATGACAGAGATTCTATCTGAATTTATGTGAAATCCAGGCCAGAGTCAATAAAAACAATGGAATGAATTCTTGGCTACTACCACAGCTTTGATAATGCTATCTACATTAATATATTTTCTGATAATTTAAAACTTGGATATGTTTACAGCTATGGCATCAAAGTAGATCAGAATGATTCCAGAAAATTCTTCCTATCTAATGTCTAATTTTTAATGTAAACATAAAATAATATTGTTTGTAATGCTTCAATCAAATCTATTAAAGCATGAATGACAGCTTTCAATCACTCAGCACATAACTTGACAAACACTGTTTTTGAGGCATCACTTCAGGCCTTTGACTATAAGATGAACAAACAAAATCTCTGTCATGTTCATTTATTCTTGGTGGATACACGCTGTAAATATCTAGACATTTTAACCTGCCAGGTGGAAGTAAGGGCTGTGGAAAAAACTGAGTGAATAGGGAAAGAATGAATTTGGCAGTCACGCTATTTTGTAAAAAATGGTCAATTGATCTAAAATATCAACAACCAACAAGTGACTTTTTAAAAAAGAATGTATAGATTTGAATGCATGTAAAATTCATCAAATGTAGGCAAATTCCATCATTCGTTTTTAAACTTTACTTTCAGAAATATATTTCCAACCCTTGAATTCTTTCAGTATTTTCATTAATTGTGTATCTTTTGGTCTTTAGATATAAAATCTATATAAGGACATATATGTATATTTGCATGCATGATACCAGTGTAATATATGAAATAATCAATATATTCTGTATATTATCATATATGAATTTAATTATGCATATATACATGCATATATAAATGCATAATTAAATTCACATATGATAATATGCAAATGATATAATAATACACATATAAAATAATGTGTAGATTTGTCCAAACATTAAAAAAATGGGTTGCTAGGTAAAAATCTAAAATACAGCAACCTATTACTCATTACTGTCAGTAATCTCTTGTGGTTGACATTCACATTTTATTCTCAATATTGCTTCATTTAATTTCTTTTTCACAGTAAATATATATTACATTTTGGGCAAAATATTTTAACATATTAAACTCTTACACGATAAATATTGCTCTAAAATATCCGTTTATAAGAAAAAGACTGACAATAAAATTTTCAAAAAGCAGAAGTTTTCCTCTACCATGATGATTTAAAGAGCTAGGCATATTACTAGCTCTCTGAGTTATTGTTAGAAACAAAATTGCAGAGACATTATGGTTTTGCACACACTTCTTGACTAGCTATTATTGTTGTTCAGATTGCTTAAACTGTTTCACCACCCATATGTAATCTCTGCATAAGAAACTTAGTTCTAGGGACTGATAAGTAACTAGGATAATGAGGGGGAGTAGATTGTACTAAAGTAACCCCAACACATTAATAGATGTCAAATGAAACTTTAATATAATTTTGTAGGATCTATGCTCATATGAGTGTTACTTGCATTACTGCACAATATCCTTGACTCTCTTCAAAGTGTATAGTGTGCATTTAACTGTAAGTTACATAATATAAACTTTAAAGAATTTTATAATCTTTAATACAGATCTGAGCTCACACACAGAGAACGTGCTGACATTTTTGAACCATTTAACTCACAGAGAACAACTTTATTTTGCAATGGAGGAATCAGGTTTATAGAGTGTTTTACCAGTCTCTAAGTCATTCTCTTAAGACCTAACCTCTGGTAAAATGAGAGTTGGTCCAGTACACAGCTTCCCTTCATGTTTGTAGTAATATCTTAAGACTGGCTGAGAAAATAAGCTACACTCATCCTTGCAGTCCCATTTTCTCTTCACCCTGAGGTTAGGTGGAACCGCATCAGTATTTGCATAAATCCATATTCTATTCTTGGAATTGAATCCATATTTTATTTAGGAGGAAATGCAAGTGCAGTGATTTCTTTTCTCTAAACTCCAGCAGCATCATCTTCATGAGAGAACTATTTGATGTCAATTAATACAAACGGATGATGTATAAAATAGTGATTTGTTTATTACTCAACTGTCACTGATACAAAATTGATGGAAAATTACTTTCTTGAGTTCAGAACTGACTCCTTCTATTTTATTTTATTCACTTTTCAAGACAAAAAGTAATTTCTGCCAACTGCTGGTTTATAAATTCAACCCAAGCTCTGAAAATGAGGTTCTATTTTCTCTCTCCTTTATCTCTCATCACGGATGATAAAGATATTGCCATTGGAATTCAGCTATGACTACATAGATGATTAAGCCAAAGTCTAATTGGCTTTGCTGTGTTAGCAGAAGTCAAAATTTAATGGTTGATTCCCACCACCTGTATTAAAATAAACCTCTGTGATTCACAGTCTCAGAAGTCTGTTGATTAAGGAAAACTTTGTGTGCAATGAAGAACTGAGTATAGGAGACTAGGAAAATCCAAAGTTAAGTTTTTCTTTCTGAATTTGGTACTATTTAATATGACATTGTCCAAGGCATCATTTAAATGCATTTATATTTGAGATGGTTGATACACATTTTAAAGCGTGTGAAAGTCGTGTTTGATTTGAAAGAAAAGCATTCATTTGTGGTAATGGGGAAATAACTGTACACACAACAGTTCATTTTGTGGAATTAAGAGAGAAAGCTTGAGAACCCCAGAAATGCCCAGGGCAAAGCGGATGTGGCCTTGTTAGCCCTGCTCCTCCACTGCCACCCCTCCAGGGAGTCTGCTCCTGCAATGCTCTACTTACCAGGCAAGCTGAAGTGCTCTCTGGGGTGACTCAAGTAAACAAACTCCCGAGTACCAGGACATGAAATGAGAAAATATTTCTCTGACAAGCCTTAAACTTACAATTATTTTTCTCCAATGTCTCCCTGTGGAGATTTTCAGCCAGACCTTGACCATAACTGAGAGGCTGGATTTTTTTTCCAGACTTGTATTTCTAAAGTAATTAGAGTTGTGTAGTTCAGCTATGTTTTTCTATGATTTCAGAATTAAAGATAACAAGTGAAATTTTGAGTGATGTGTATGTGGAAATAGTTTCTAAACTTCTGTTTGCATAGACATTTAGTCTGAATGATTACAAATTCCTTGTGAACCATCCCATGAGTTAGGAAGCCTTGGGTTAACAGTGCATAATAAACATCATCATTGCGTTTGTTATTTCTGATGTGAATTAGTAACAAAAATGAGACCAACCTGAACAATTTCCTATTTTTGAGAATGGTCAGACTGTTCGTAGTTCTCAAGAGTTTATACATTTCCGTTGTCTTCAAGTGACCTTCAAAATTCAAACTTGAACTCATGGGTCAGGATATTACTAGGTATTATTTTTCTAACTCAGTTGCAGTAAGTCAGGTCCTGTGTTTGTTGGATTCAGTAACATTTTACAGTCCAAGTAGTAGGAAGTAATAAAGAATCTGAGACAAAGACGATGCCATATTATGATGCCTTAAAGGTCAATTAGCTGCACATGTTGAATATTATAATAAACTTACTGAAAATATTGTACAGTATAAAGACCAATGTAAAAATGAGTGTGTCACCGAAAACTCCATTCAGAGTTCCTAGGTTCTTTAAAAAAAAAGGAAAGGACATTTTCTTTTCAAGACTGGGCATCATCCCCAGGGCTTTTCCCAGTGAGATACAACCCCAGTCCTTTGTTTATTTTTTACTTTGAGGCAGAGCCTTGAAAGTTACTAAGTTGTGCGAGTTGGGATTGAACTTGCAATCATTCAGAATGCTGGAATGACAGCCTTTTGCTACAGACTCATTTTAAACCGGGGAAATTTTGAAGTAAAGCATGTATCTATAAATCATTAAACATTATCTTCCTTAGGAAAGAAAAAAAATCAAATCGTAAAACCTCTTGGAGTTAAGTTTTCCCCTTTTTTGGATTAAACTTTATATTCCCAAATTAAAAATTTGAAGCATGTTAATTAACAGTATTAACATGATGAAGAAAAATTTCACATTGAAAGAGGCCTTTATGACCATTCTGTAGAACAATCCCTCTAAACACTACTTACTAGAACAAAGAACTGAATAACACAGCAACCCAGGACCCCAGGTTCCTCAAGAAAAACATCTTAAATTCTCATTTATTCTGCGTAGTTATCCACTGGAATGGGTGGGAACACACAGTGACTAAACTAACAGGCTGTTCCTTTCTTCTTTTTCTAGGGGCTGATGTTATCAACTTCGACGGTCATGTTGTTTTGCCATATAGATTCAGAAATAAGAAGATGAAAACCCTGAAAGATGTCATTTCCCTGAAGTTTAAAACTTCTGAAAGTGAAGGGGTGATCCTCCACGGAGAGGGGCAGCAAGGGGACTACATCACACTGGAACTGCAAAAAGCCAAGCTGGTCCTCAGTTTAAACCTAGGTCCGTGCTGTTTCTCTGCATCATTCTTTCCATTTATTAGTATTCCCGCTAGGAAAATATTGTTACTTAGTCATTTAAAATGTGAATTATGAAGCAGTCACCCTATACTGTCAATTCATTCTTAACCCTGGTATATACTGATACACTACTTCCTGCACAAGTATTTGTTAAATACTTGTCACATGCAAGGTGTCTACTCCAGTCTGGATTGTACATCAGGGAACAGATAATCAAGGTGCTTAAACTCATGAAGCTTATGACCTTGTGCAGGAGTTAGACACTACATTAGATTTTAGTATGATTGTAAAATAAATGATTTCAAATAAAGTGTGATGAAATCAGGAAAATCAAGTTAATAAGACCATAGGCATTTGTTTACATATCCCTTCCAAAGCAGGGAAGTATTGAGAAAAGTCCTCTAGGAAAAGAAAAAGCAGTGTTCAAGCTGGAAACTAAGTGATAATCAATTAATCAATCACATCCTAAAAACATGAAGAAGACTAGGACTTCCACTAGGACTTCATTGGAAGGCAACCATACAGCTGGGAAATTGCAGGCATGGTAAAGAGTCAACATCTTATTTTAAGAATGGGTGGTTGTGGGAATTTAACCTATATGATCTTCATTTTAAAAGTGGACTAATACTTCTATAAGAAGAATTCTCCGTGGGAGAATTGCTTGTGAAAGTCAAAGCAAGACCCACATAGTTGAAGAGAAAAAAGGCCAGACTTGGTTATCAGTGAAGATGCAGAGAGATGTGTCTAGTAGGGAAATCATTTTAGTGATAAATTCAGCATGACTTGGAATGAATTGGAGATGACATTAAAAAGAAAGGAGTAAAAACATAGAATAATTCCTAAAATTTGGCCTTGAGCATCAAATGGATTGTAAGTGTCATTTGCTGAAATAGAAACACTTCAGAAGGAACTGATATTTGTTTAAATATGGAGTATTTGACTTGCCTATGGCATATTTCAATAGAAATTTCTTTTCTAGAATTGTGTGTCTGAGACTGATAAAAGAAGGTACTTTCATGAGCACCAAGAAGTGGACAGTGAGGAGAGGGAAATAAAGATTGTGTAGTATCACAGAGACCAAGGGGGAGTAAAGAAGAGAACAATGTTAAATTCATCTAACATGTCACAGTAGGTGAAGATACAGAAATAAATACTGGCTTTGATGACCCGAGGGTGTCGAAATAGTCTCTATGGAATAAGAAGAAAAATAGTTTTATTGACTTATTTTACAGGTAAATAAAGGGTAAAAGTTTGTGGAATTAAACATTTTTAATATAGTTAGAATATAAGCAAAGGAAACAGTGAAACGAAATATTGGCCAGAGAGAAAGGTAACATGAAGGAGTTACCGTTTTGACTGTCATTCCCTTTAAGTAGTGAATACTAACACATGTATGTACATTAATAATGGATCCTGTATTTACGTGTTAATAAAAATCTCTGCAACTCTGGTACTAGTTCTTAAAATTATAGTTCATGCAAAGAAATGATCTCTTTCTTGCTTGGCTAAAAAGCCAAGCTCTGTATAACGTTTCTCCAACACAGCATATGTTCCCTGAATTTTTTCTGTTGCAATGAAATAAAAATTCACCGAAACTTTATACTTTGAAATATACAAATATCTAAAATTCACAGATGAAGATCATCAGAATCAAAAGCTACAAAACTGAAATGTTAGAGCATCAGAATAAGGCTCTGCCCATTTGATTTCCTAACCAGGTGCCAACTTGCGGCTATAAACATTCGAATTTGACTTTTAACTATTACCTTTTATTACTTTGAAATTTACTGTAATATCAAAATATAACTATTGTATCGTATAATATCAAAAATGTAACTAATGAAAAAATTTAAACATAGACCCTTTGCAAAATAGGACTTTTTACATTGTGAGTCTGATCTGATAGAAATAATGGACTCTTTAAAAAAAAAAAAAAAACGAGTTCACAAAAAATTCCAGATCACTGAACTATATTAAACACTAAAAGTTTCTCAATAAAATAACCAAAATTAATGTGAAACTCAGGAGAATGTAAATGTCAAACATGAAAGGTTAATGTCACTCATTATTAAGAGATTTTTCAACTCCATAAAACATTAGGAGAAAATGTAGGCATTGAATAAAAATTATAACTCATTAAAAATATATATGAACATTCTATAAACACCAAATGCTCAACCACACTATTCAGAAAAGGCAGTATAGTAAAATAATTCATTCTTGTCATAAAATGAAGATACTAGTGTTGTTGCATATATAACAAAAATTATGTTTTACTGCTCAGTAATTAAGAAAATTTTCTCAGGAAATCAATTTGACAGTATACCTGAAAAATTTAAAATAGTCTATATGTTTGATACAGTAATCATAAGAAAAAAATTAAAGATGACCACAAATCATTTAAGTCCATTAATGTACCTTTTCAATATCAATTACAATATCAAAAACTGGAAATAATAAAAATGTTAAGTATATAAAAGTATATGACAAGAGTATTTAAAATGGCTGTGGTATTTTTAAATTTTATGGGCAAATAATGTTACATTGAATGAATATTTTAGGACATGAAATCTATATAATATGACATCAACTCTTTCGTAATAAATATGTAAGCAACTGGGTTCATATAAAATATTTATGTTCAAATGGATGTTCAAATTCTGGAAAGAATTAAGTTCATGATTCAAGGTACCACTGTACACACATTTTTAGTTATCTATAAAAATCACTAGGTAATTTAACATGTACATGCAATTTAATTATATATACTTACAACTTAAAGTGCATGTAAAAAAAAACACCTGGAAGAAAATAGGCTGAAGTATTTTTAGTGATGTAAAATTTATTTTACTTCTTGATTCTTTATAATGCTCTCTTCAGGTAATAATAAACAAACCTGTATATGTTGTGCTCCTGGTAGAAATAGTTTAAAATAAGTTTTAACTGAGGTCCAATAGAAAGAAAAAGGAAAGGATTATAGGAAAGAAACAAGAAGCAAAATATAAATATTAGGGTAAAATATACACTTTCATGAACACAGGCTCACACGCACACACACTGAGCAGTTGTATCTAAAGATGCTTAGTTTTTCAGAAGTGTTTTTCAAGCAAATGAAACTCACAGTGTAACCTTTGAAATCAACTGCAGTTTATTATAGCTGTGTGATATTACCTTTCTAAAACAAGTACCTGGCATGTAACCTCTCAAAAAAACTCACGCCCTTTTCACTGAAAAGTAGTTTACTCCCAGGGTTTCATTGATTCCTAAGAGTTCATGACAGCCACAGAAATCCACCCACTCAGATATCTCCAGCCCTCCTAATGCCACTGACTCTGTAGCAGGCTGTCTTCCTTAAGGCAGTGTTCTCCTGGAAGTATTGACTGTAATGAACCAAGTACCCCTTGTCCTAGTCTTGTTTTGTGTCTTCCCTCCTGGCCCCTCCTCCTTCCTCTCTCCACACATACACACCAAGTCACCACCACACATCAGCGTTTGATTTTATCACATGAGCGAACAATCGAAGGTCACTCTCACCAGGTCCTCTGACTCCAGATCCCACATGACTCTGGTTTCCTAAGGAACCACCAAAACTTTGCAGAATTTATCACACAATAAAAATAAGAGAGTTATTTATAAGAGATGTATTTTGTTTCCATCTTCACTTCTATGCATTTTTGAACATAAAAGTCATTCAAGCACAGACAACTGGTTCTCCCAGGCTACCTCCACAGGACCGAGCCTGGAGGGACCCTCAAACTCGCATTTTCAACCAAGGGATCTGTTGTTCCATAGAGTGGGCTGAGTAGTCAGCATTGTGTTTCTCTTCTACTTGCATGACTCAGGAAGCAACCAGCTTGGACCCATCTATGGCCACACATCTGTGATGACTGGAAGTCTGCTGGATGACCACCACTGGCACTCTGTGGTCATCGAACGGCAGGGCCGTAGCATCAACCTCACTCTGGACAGGAGCCTGCAGCACTTCCGCACCAATGGAGAGTTTGACTACCTGGACCTGGATTATGAGGTACAAGCCCCCATACCCACACCTACACCCATACACAGCTACAGCTTCATATTCTGACACTGTGATTTTGTAATATCATTGCTAATTGTATATTTACTGGTACCTTTTTATTCTTCTCAAAGACAAAAGAACTTGTATTATGAAAATATAATTTATGAATACATATATAATATATATATATATATATCATTGTATTTAAAGATATTTTAATCATGAAAGCTTGTTATACTTTAAAAATCTAATGTTAATACTAAAATAATAATTTCATCTGCATTTATGGCTTACTGGAACAGCACCTGCCTTGCAAGTATGAGGTCATCAATTATAATCCCCAGTACCAAAAAAGAAAAAATAAAATAATAGTTTGAAGAGAGACAGTGTTAGGAGGACCATTTTATAATTTCAGAATAAATTTAAATTGAAGTCATTCTATGGGTGTAATAGCTATGCATTACTACAGAGAAGTGGCTGAGGCATTGAACTTCATACAAATATTTATTTTGTTTAACAGTTTTGAAGGTTTAAAATCCAAGATTCCTCCTAGTTTACCTGTTAGTAAATGTCACAGATCCTTGATATCTTGTGCCAGACAAATGTGTACAGACAAATGATCGTGTCTTGAATCAGATGAGAGGGAGGGAGGAAGGGAGGGAAAGAGAGAGAGAGAGAGACACAGAGAGAGAGAGAGAGAGAGAGAGAGAGAGAGAGAGAGAGAGTGTTTATGATCCTATAACCTTCTCTAAGCGCATACATCCAAGGACCTGAGCAACTCCTACTACATCCATCACTTTCTGCTCGATGGTATCTTCTAATACTTTACTGCCACTCTGGGAAACAGCCTTTTCCTGTTGAGAACTCTCTACATCCAAGTTGTCACAGCTGTTAGTTAATTATTACCTATTATTCTTGAGGATGTGCAGTGCATTATATACAGAGAGCTGCCTGGAGTTTATCATAAAATATTGAGTATAAGGACTTTCATCTACGGTTTGTATTATGTCCTTATAAATTCTTTACTGTAGGTAGGTGTCTTGCTAAGTCCTATTTTCTAACATATAATAATAAAAAAATTTATAAAGAAAATTCAAAATATTTTGTTTATACATGAATTAAAAGACACATGTTACCTTTCAAAAAATAAAGATTTAAAAATAATTAATATCTGAGACTGCACATATACCAATGCTAAGTATAAACATGCATATGCATATACACTTATATATTCCCATAACATTTTAGGAGACATATTAGATTTCTTAATAAATTATTTGGAGAACAATATAACTTTAAATTGTCTGTCAAAGCTGTTAATTGCATACAGGGATTACAATTTTTATGGATATATTTATCATAGTTTTATTTGCAATAGAAGTTAAGGGCAATGCAAAAGTCACAAACCCCTGTATCAATAAAAAGATAGATTATTAATCACCTAGCATTTTCAAAAATTTCTGAGTTCATGAAACCCTTAGTGTCTTAATAATTTTTCATAACAGTTACAGGTCATCAGGCCCAATAATTTAAATCTCATGCCCAATTATCTGGTAGCTATTTGGCAAATGCAATTTTTATTTCATTTTAACAATTTTAAGTAACAGTAGTGATTTACTAATAGGATAAGTGTACTTGCCCTGGACATTTCAGATTTTGGAATCAAATTTGATAGTGCCATCATCTTAACCTGTTCTAATTTTTTTTACTTTACGTAATGTTCTTCATACAACATACTTGTCATCAGAGGAATGAACACAAACTCAGCTTCACAAAGATAGGAAATCATTGGAAGGAATGTAGTATGATTAAATAAGGAAATCCCGTCAAGCTAGTGTTTCCAACAATGTCTAAGTAGTGTCCACTGCTAACGAGGTTCCTTCAAAATACCAGTATCATGTGCCTTGCTCTCCAGGTCTGAGACTGCACGTACACAAATGCTCCTGACCACTAATAGTATGTGAGAAAGCCTGATGTTTTAAATTTGTTGTCTATTTTCTTTGTATGTTTAAGTAGTTTCTAAGTTTTGTGTAACATGAAATACCTTCCTAATTGGGAATTCAGTATTGAATATACTATGCAAACCCTGATGAATATTTTAAGATTATTGGTAAATAATTAGGGCACTCCAAATATCTTCAAAGCAAGATAATCACTGAAGAGAAAAATGCAAAAATACCAGAAGTTTCTGTTTACTGTAAATTAATCTGTTCTAGCTCTTGTGACTTCACTCTCCATGTCTGACAGAATTTAAAGATGAATTATTCATTTCTCATTAGTGAACTTTGAAGTACCCTCGAAGAGTTGAGAAACCCTGAAATATTAGCATTGGGCAAACGTAACCCCAATTTTCAAAAAAATAGAATTAAAAACTTTGGGTCACAGACCTTATTGAGTTTTGGTGAAACTTATGAATATTCATGGACACACACCACTTTCCACACACAGTCCAATAGTTTCATGGACCCTGTGAATCCCCTCTCTATACATCATGCCAGGAATGCCAGCTATAGACAAAATGCCAGGCCATGCCTAAAATACAGAGGCACTCTGCAAAAATTTAAATTTATGGAGAAACTGGATATACTTACTCTTTTCTTTTTGTAAAGATACTGCCTGGTAACTCTCCTCTCAATAGTATGGTCACTGTCACAGCTGTAAAGACATAGTGGAAGTTATCCTTTATTTCTCTGTGTTTGTCTTAATGCAAAGGGGATCCCTGTGGTTTTCTTTCTTAAAGGAATCTGGGAACTATGATAGAGGCCGTCTGTGTTGTCACACATCTCCTTGATGTGTCTGGGGAGCCACTGAACCCACGCGTGAGAACTAGCTTCAAGTCTAAATTAGTATCAGCTGCACAACATTCACACTAAGCATTTAAAGTCTTCCAAAAGTATCAGAAGCCTGGTCTTTTCTTTCCAAAAGCAGATGGTGTGGTGTCTGACTTCCTTGAAATTAAACTGTTTCATTTTTTTGGAAGAGAGGATGCAAGGCCAAGAGCACAGAGACGTACGGGCACAAATGTGCTGGTAAATGTCTCCCAAGAGAATGGAAGGGGAGCACTGCCTTGAGCTATGGCATTCCTTGATCTTCACAGTGTAGAAACCCCACTGTAGTTGACTTCTCATTACCAACTGGACAGTACTGAACACTGGATCAGAAAGAGGTGTCCATTACATCTTTGTGTGGTATTCATACCACATAGACACTGTCGGTGCAAATAAACTTGACCGCAATATATGATGGTAAATGTACAGATAATTCTTGAATAGATATTAATTTTCTGCTTACTATACTTCATATTAAATCTTACAGACTTTGATTTTGAAAAATGACCATATAAAATCAGTTCTTGTGAACCAGGATCAGCAGATTCCATACTGCACTGCTAAGGGTGATTGAAGATGTCTTTCCCCATTCCTAAGGATGGGTGTCATAAAAGACACACGAGGTTTATTTTGGCACTTTTGACATAATTTGGTACAAAAATTTTTAATGGGAGATGGGCTAAGAGTTGATTTCATCCCCTCCCCTGTAGCCATGCTACACCATGAGTTCATTCATTCACCATTTGCAGGCAAGCTGCTCGCTCCATGGCTGTCTGGCACAGATACAGTGATGCACAGATGTGCGCTGCTTCCTTTTCCAACTCTGAGCCATTGAAACCAAAGGGCAGGACAGGAATCTGCTGTTTATCTTGGGCTTGCTCTGGTCTTCCAATTCTAGGGTAAACCTACTTTGGATACTGCACCATTGTCTTTGGAAATAAACTCTGCTTACAGAATCTCTCACTTGCTCATAGCAGAACCATAATATCAGCATGTTTACCTTTTTCATATCAAGGGAATGCAGACTCCTGTAGCTGCTAACCCAGTCCCCTTTTATCTTGCTCTGTCCCTGCTACAATTCAGTCAAAGAGGGTAGATCACATTTCCATTTGCATTCCAGCCAGCAGAAAGGGAGAGAGAATAGAGAGGATTATTTTTTACCCCATAACTGTCCTTGGAGTCACCCACACTCCTTCCATTTAAATATCAGTTTCAAAGAGGTTGATACATGTTTATATTGAATTGGTAGCAATGTGTGCAGCTGCAAACCATTAATTTTTTTGCCTAAAGAAGGGGAGAGAAAGCATACTTAAACATATCTAGTGATCTATGCTCTCTTTTGTAAATACTTTCTGGCTAATAAAATGGTGAATGCATTAATATCTTTAGAGGCAAAGTTACTGAATGAGAACATCATTAAGAAGACTATCACAAGAGACACAGAACCCATTATTGATCTGACTTCAACATTCTTTTTTGATTACAATAATTACAATGTTCAAAAGCATTTTGTGTACTATTTCATTTGCTCAATAGAAACAATGTAATAACACACGATTATTTACATAAAGAGCTGGGATCAGAAACCACTTAATTGTTAGAAATCTGTGTACTTGAGTCTGTGATACATCAGCTGGACACTTCCTTGAGATAGATCCTGTGCCTAAGGTTGTTGGAAGCCAAAAAACAAAAGGAGTATTTCAATAATTATCCCAATAAAAAGTGAAAGCTTCCAATTAAATAAATTATACAAAAAGAGGAGTAATTTAAAATTATTATTTATAGCTGAATGATATTCCATTGTGTAAAAATATCACATCTTTTGTCCATTCTGCAGCTGATGGGCATTTTGTTTGTTTCCAAGATTTAGCTATTACAAATTGTGCTGCTGTAAACATAGGTGTCCATATGTCATTGTGACATGAACTTTTCAGTTTTTCTGGGAAAATACCCAGGAGATGAATATCTGGATTGAGTAGAACTTCCAATCCTAGTTTTTTGAGGAATCTTCATATTGTTTTCCACAGTGGCTACATAAAAAATAATGATAATAATAAACTGAAAGAATAATAAGTTCTAAAATGTGTAATAGATATTATAATAATGAAAGAAAAAGAAAGTGCTCAGAAGGAAAGAACAACTTGTAGGTATACACGTATAACTGTATGTATGTTTAAGTGTGCAAGATACATAATCATGCTCCTAAGTTTTTGATAGTTCATGAAACAGAATAAATTGTGCTGTCATTTTTGACTGTCTATTTTAATGGTTGATTATATAACTCGACCAACTACTTCTGAGATAGCAATGTATAATAGATGAACTAGTAATGATTTCTTATTTTTTCTTCATGCTATTTTTCTTAAAATTCTGTGTCATTTCTACAATTTTTTTCTGTTTTGCTTTCTATTTAAAATAAAAAATAAAATTACTATTTAGTGATATTACTCAAAATGCGAGGTTGCATGTGATAAAATAGATTTCATTAATCTGGAAGAAATTAATGAAAATAGATTTCATTAAGTTGGAAGAAACTGATAAAAGAAACTGCAAATAAGCACAGCAACTCCATTTATTATCAATAAATATCATCACTGACATTGGGGTCAAGTATGGAACACTGGATAAGATCAACTCCATGCACTGGAAAATATTTTTCCAACATTCTACCATCATAAATTTCATTCTGTTTTTCCTTTCACAGTTTCCTAATCTTTTTTATACTTTTATTTTTCTTAAATTTTCCATTCTCCCCTTGTAAAACTTCCCTCATTATTTTGTCACCCTATGGCAAATATGTGGAGGTAACCATGATTAACAATATCTAATCAGTTTGCTTTTTACTATTGCTTTATAAACAATTGATTTGCACTTTTCCCCAAAACTAATTAAACATTTTAAATTCCGTGGCACTAAGTAATAGAATATGACCTACTTAGACACAAAGATATTTTCTTATGTTCCAAATATGGAATCCTGATATCTAAAAATGTTTGAGCTATTGTTTTTCCTTTCAAAAACTTAAAAGAAAAATCGATGTTGGCATCATAGGGAAAAATTTAAACAGAACTAAAGTCTGAATTGTGTATCTCAATATTATAGCTGTGAATAATAGTTGTATTATTTATTAATATACTAACAGAAAATGTAATTCTGGGAAACTAGATATTAATTATAATATTGTGTTATAAGTGCTTGATATTAGAATACTGTAAATTGACCAAAGGTACACAGAAAAATGCATAGCTCCTTCTATAATCAATAGTAGCTAAAGGAACATACTAAGCAGCACTTGTATTAGGGCTAGAGTAGGATTTGGAAAACCCATAATATCTTTAAGAATATACAGCTCAACTTATAGTTCCCAAGCCCTAAGAAGTCCCTAATCAATACACTAATGATATTGTGAGGTATTTGCAATATTTGAAATAAATATAATTAACTTTTTGGCTCTACTAGTCATTAGATCATAATAAATGTGCAGCTAGTAAATATAGTATTCTTTGCTTTGGGCTACATTTTTATCAAATTATTGTACTAGTGCTTGTTATCTAGAAAACTACCAGAGGCACTTATTGATAATATGCCTTTGAATGATAAACATGAAAATCTATTTTTAATATTACTTGTTAAAAAATTTACTGGATAAAATCTTTCAAAATATTCTTGAGAAAATTTACAAGATGCCTCTGGGTAGCAAATAATACAAGGCATTTTTGTTATTTTATTGCTCAAGTTATAATGATCAAAATTAATGAATCCATTTTGCAATTCAATAAGAACATAATGTGTAGAAGATTTTGTAACTAAAATCCCATAATGTTTGCATGTTTTGATTGAGACAAAGATAGTTGACCTTGCTTGCATTTGTAATATTTTTTCATTTATATAATGCAGTATCATTGTTTATGTTTTTTTTTCTCAAAGATAACTTTTGGAGGCATACCTTTCTCTGGAAAACCAAGTTCCAGTAGTAGAAAGAATTTTAAAGGCTGCATGGAAAGCATGAACTACAATGGAATCAACATTACTGACCTGGCCAGGAGGAAGAAATTAGAGCCATCCAATGTGGTGAGAGACTGCATGTCAAAATACTGGTCCATAAGAATCATCTGTCTTGTACGGGTGTCAAACGGCCACTGCCAGATCATCAAATATTTCATAATGGATATGTTGGGTTCAAAAGTGCAAAATAATGAAGCAAAATAGTGATACATTAATATTAATTAAAAATTAAACTTTGATGATCTTTTCATGTAAAGTGTGTGGACAAGAGAGAAACAGTAATAGTTTCACTTATAGGCAGCGTGGATTAGGCATGCCATAAATATGTATGATAATCTGAGGGAAATTTTGCAAGAAAAATATGAGGATTTTTAGATGAGAACAGTACGATTTCACCTGAAATAATGTTTCCAAGGTGACTTTATGTCATTGATATAGATTGTGGACTCATATTATGTGAGTTCCCACGTTACAGTCCTTTCTCATATATAACACACAAATACATACATACTATGTACACATCCATAGTATTTTGGATGAAATGGCAACAGAATCCTTTTATTTTTTTCCTCCAAAAATGTTGCTTAGACTGTCAGCTGTCATAGTCCAGTTTCCATAATTTGCACCCTTCAGCAGAGATAAAATGTTAGTTGTGCCCAGACCTTACTGTCGCTCCTGAGATGTGTTTACTTAGTACTCAAACTACAGAGGGTTGTGTGAGGGAAACTCATTGCCAAATCAGCCATAACTGCACAATGGAATCTGATGGCAAATGCAGGTTCCAAGGTAAATAAGTAGCAGGAACATCCTGTAAAATATTGATGCTATACAAATATATTCTACTTTAACAAACAGTTGTATGGGCAGGCATAGAATCAACTTTTGAATCAAAATATGCATGCATGCTCAAAATATTAGGTATGATAAAGACAAGCGTGGAATTTTCTAACCACCCCTACAAAGGAAAATATTTATATAGAAAATTTGCTTTCAGAGGTACCAAGTTTGTTATTTTAATGAAATTGATTCAAGGCTCATCCCACCCAATCTCCTCACAAACTCATTTTCCCACAGTATGCCAACTCCAGAGTCAACAGCATTGCTCAGAAATAATCTTTTATTTTTTCTGAGAGACAATCAGGTATGTGGTCAATGATAACATTTCAGCTATTATAGCTAGGCAGTTCTTTCCACTGGTAAATAGCAAGCCTTTAAAAACAATCTTCTGTGAAGATATAGAGCAAATTTAATTTGAATATTAATTCAGAGCGACATCGTGTCTTAGACTTAGTGGTTCATGTGCTAAAATGGAACAGCTAAGTATCTGTAAAATATATGTGGTGTGGTAATGTATGTATGCATACCTGCACAGACGTGTATACACTATGCAGAAGTATGAGCAAGAGAGAGAGAGTTGTTTAAAATGTCATTAAGTTATACTCTTTAAAATGTTAACATTGGATAAAAGAAGTCAGAAGCAAATGTAGATTCTCAAGTCTTTCAAAGAAAAGGATATAGTCACTGAAATATATAATCCAGTGTGGATAAATGGTGGCTAAAATTCATTATTTATACCAAAAGTACATGTATACTGATAGTTCCATAAGCATTAATGTATTGTGATACAAACATATTTCATAAAATCTTAAATGGGTGCTGAGTTAGTTAAAAAAATAATCAGTTGTAGAGATGTTGAATGGTTAATATCAATCCATAGGTAGCAGCAGCTATGTAGACAAATCCAAAGATATCCGCCGTCAAATGTCAAGCTAACACACAATTAGCAAATAAGCATGCAGTGGACCAGAGGTGCCATGTATGGATGGACTCTGGCATTGCCATAGAGAAGAGGGCAGGGGCCTGCGTTTCCTCAGCCTGGGCTTTGCCAGTATTAGTGCTGTGTCAGTGTCTCTTGAAGGTTTAGCAAACCACACCCAAATACAAGCACTCAGTGCACCCCATGGTCAGCCCATCAAGGCAAGGGCCAGCTGTCATTCTCAGACTGCATGATGCTTTAGCAGCTCCCCAGGTGGCCAGCTATTGTGCAATATTATGCTCACACTCCAGGAGATTTCCTGCAGCATGCTGCTGTCTGCACAGGCTTAGGTATTGCTTTTGTACTTGTAGATCATTTTATCCAGAGTTTTCTTACATGAGTCTTGTTTTGTTCCACATTGGCAACAAAACCAATCTCTTTTTGCTTCGTAGGGAAACCTGAGTTTCTCGTGTGTGGAGCCCTACACGGTGCCAGTCTTTTTCAATGCAACCAGTTACCTGGAGGTGCCTGGACGGCCTGAACAGGACCTGTTTTCAGTCAGCTTCCAGTTTAGAACTTGGAACCCCAATGGTCTCCTGCTCTTCAGTCATTTTGGGGATAACTTGGGCAACGTGGAGATTGACCTCATAGACAGCAAAGTGGGCGTTCGCATCAACGTCACACAAACCAAGATGAGCCAGATTGATATTTCCTCAGGTCAGTGAAATCTCTTTGACATTTGCTGCTTAAACTGTTCTTGTGATTCCCAGAGTTCATACTGTGTGTCATTTTCAGTGGTGTTACATGCTCTTGATTATACTTTAATTCGGATTTTAAGAAAATTTCTTGTTTACCTTCTGTGACTGTTGAATAATGAAAACTCAGAAAATTCCTACAAGGGTAAAGTTTAGGCAGGAAATAAAGTCCAGATTGCCTTACTATTGTAACCTGCTAATCCTTAGACATTCCTGTTTATAGTTAATAGAAAAATTAATATTCTGCTAAGTGAACATTTTATTTTTAAACCAAAAATGACTGTAATAACATGGCAATACCTGGTGTCTTTTGATTTTGTGCATTCGAAAAATTTTCAGGATTAGTAACAAGATTATATTTAATTGTAATTTTGAAAGAATAGCCAGCTGCCTAAAGCAGCTACTAAAACTATGCAAATTGTCATAAAAGAATTTGAGAGTTGAACACAAATGGAATGACAAAACTATACATGTATCAACTGAAGAGAGATTAAACAAGGTCATTTTTAAACCTGGTATTACAATGAAATGATAAGCTGAGGCTTAAATATTATTAACTGAGACTTAGCAGTGTCAGCATAATCTCTGAATAATATGGTACAAGGTAAGCTATTATTCCCAAGTAAGGTATTACAAGCCAAGAAAAATTAAACACAAAGTAGGATCAATAAATAGTAAAGTGTTTTACCAAAATCTCTCTAGTTATTTCTTGTAGTAGTCTTATTTGTTATGAAGAGCAACATAGAATACGCAACAGAAAAAAAAAAAAAATTCTGAGCAATTAGTGGAGATATAACCATCACTGAGAAAACTCAGACCAAAGAGTTAAAGTACATGACTGAGGGCCCTGATATTTAAATTATGCATGTTATTTCGTGATCCACTCTGCATATACTCAGGATGGTTTTCAATTCATAATATCATTATATCTGCCATATTTTCCTTGAGCTATAAACTCCTTGAGGGCAGAGGCCAGATATTGTTTTGTCTCTCACTTGTACAATAGCAGCTAGAAGAAGAGCTCCAAGCATGCTCAAATTCAGTGATCTGGCCTGGACTGTCTCCTGCTGGAAGGCTGATTTCTTGCACAATAAGCTTTGGGCTTCCATGTACACTGTAACTGGAAAGGATTCGTGGAAGTCATCAGAACTGTTCTATCACAGATGCAACTGTGCTACTGAGATCTAAGGGTACTGTGGAACACCTAAGTATTCAAGTTCTCTGTTCGCTGTGTATTTTGCTTTTTCTCTGACTGTTCAATTAAAATGATTGATCAATTATATTTTATTATCTTTTCCCTGTGTAAACTTACCTGGGGAGATTCAGAGCAAATACAATATATCTGGAAAGACCAAAATAAGATAAAATAAACACACATAGAATGTTTCCCACAGTTGAAAAGCTCCCCCACAGTAAAGATTTTAGATTCTTTGCTAATAGCTCAGAATATGCAAGTGTTAGCATGAGTCTTCCCTCCTGAGATTCTCTGAACAAACCCAACTTGCTGGTGAGTTTCCAGGTAACAGAAACCATGCTATTTGAGGTAATTAGATCTAAATGAATGATAAACACTTATTAGTTTGATTTGGTCTAATTAAGACTCCATGCTGCTTTCATCTAATTTACTGTGTGTTAAAAAAAAAAAAAAAAAAAAAAAAAAAAAAAAAAAAAAAAAAAAAAAAACAAGGAAGAAATAGTGAATAACAAAATTGAATTTGTGACCATTTTTTAAAGAAGTACTAGAATTGAATGTAAGGCCCTCCCAATGCACTATACCTCAAGTACTTTTTACCTATTTTGAGTTTGAGTCTGGCTGTGTTTCCTAGGATGAACTCAAACTTGTAATCCTCCTGCCTCAGCCTCCCAAAGTGCTGAGATTACAAAAGTGTGCCACTATTTCCAGTTTCTAGACAATGATTCTTAATTACATACAAAGCAACATGAATTTTACTTTGTTTTTGCTGTATATTCTTACACTAAAAAAAAATCCTTGCTGGATGTGGTAGTGCACATGTGTAACATCCCATTACTTGGAATGCTGAGGCAGTGGGGTTCAAGATCAAGCCCGGCTTGAGCAACACAGCAACTTAGGGAGATCTTGCCTAAAAAAAAAAAAAAAAAATCTTCAAAAAGGACTGCAGATGCAGCTCAGTGGAAAGGATCCCAGTTCAATGTCCTATACTATTAAAAAAAAAAAAATTAAAGGCACTTTACAAGGCTTTCACATTTAGTCAATATTCATGAATCTATGTAAAGGTAACTCACAGAAAATGTAAATATTTCTTAGTCTTTCATAAGCCATTGAAAATATCTGAATTTCAAATACAGCATTTGGTTTTCTTTCATTTTTCTTTTCTTATTCTTCTTTGCTATGTGCATAGTGCAAACTAAGGACTCATTGTTTGTCATTTTCATCTTTGAGAAAAACTAACTAACATAACACAAACATCCTAAAAGGGGCAAGGGATATAGTTCAGTGGCATAAGTGTCTGTTGGGTGAGCTCAAGGTTGTTAGTTTGATTCCCAGTACCAAAAAGAAGGAAGAGGAGGAAAAGGAAGAGGAGAATGATTCCTGGGGAGGACAGACTGAGACCTACACTTTTAAATGATTTTGATCAAAAGATAGTATAGGATATTTTAGGTTGTGTTTGATATTCACTGACAAATAATTTCATAAAATAATTTACTTTGCTGCTTGAAGCGCACTCTGATAATTTTGGTTTTCATTTTTTTATTGAAAACCATGTCATGACCAATTACAGTAATCACATGCACCAAAAACAGTCTGGCAAACACTGGACTACAGATTTGTCTTCTCATTTGATAAGTTGGAATTTTTTAACTTTCTACTTGTTTGAGGTTTTTTTCCTCCATCACTGCATTTGGAGAATTTAATATATCCTCTAGGAAGATTGTTACAATGTTATAAGGGTAATTTGAAATTACTAAGATATATTACTGTCTGACATAGAACCAAAATCAAAATCAAAAGACCTACCTACCATTTGAAATGTGATTTTTGTTGCAAAATATCTCCACTTTATTTTACCAAATACAAACAAACATTAGAACAATAAAAAGTTCTGCTGTGTTCATATTAAGATGATCATAAAATGTGGTTCAGGATGTGTATAATGAAATGAAGATTATTTGAATGCAGGAAATCTTTCACCTATTGGGAAAAAACATACCAATATCTGTCCATATATAAACAAGTGTTTCAGAAAAGCCATTTTGAATTCGTCCCACTTCTGAATCACCTGTTCAGCTAAGCTCAAGCATTTGAATCTCTGTTTGTTTATGTAGAAGCTGCTTGAATTTAGATGATGCTCAGCGTCCACATCACTTGTAAACATGCACTCAGCTAAAATCATCTTTGTTTGTATTTTTCTCCAAAGCAAATCCTTTGTAGCCTGCTGTAACTCACTCACTCAGCAGGATCCTGAGAGGGGCAACAAGAGATTTAGAAAAACCTGGACACATATTGAAAGGAAAGCTGGGATCAGATGGGATATGATCTCTCCGATAGAGAGGCAGCATCAACACAGCATGGTCAACATCTTTATTTATACACAGCAAAAAAGGGGAAGCATGCAGCAGAGTGAAAAGTGCAAGGTCTCAGTGTTTTGCTGAGAACACTGAATGGGAAATGTTCTCAGAAACATTCCCTGAGCCGTATTTAACAGGAAGGAACACTAAGGTCAGACATCTGCTGGACTAGCCTTGCGCTAATCCCAAGGAGTTTGCAAACCTCCAGCTCAGCCATGGTTCAGCCACTGCCTACGGTGGCCTGATTTTATTTAATCTTTTAATCTTAGTAAAATTTCCTTAACAAAACTTTGAGTCTCACGGGAATGTTCTGGGGAAGAAGGAGATGTTTTCTTCATTTTGTAGGGCTAAAAGCATGCTGGGAATACCAGCCACAGATTGGTTCAACCTGGGCAAAGCTGTGTGGTGAGTACTTACTGCTATACTCAGTGATAGAATAGGTGGTCTCTTGATTATGAACATTTTAAAAAGTAGCCAGAACATTAACGTTTCTTTAAAAGAACTAAGTCATCCCAATTTCTAACATCCAACACTAACTTGTATTGTGAGGTTTTTTTTTTTCATTGTATCAAAAAAAAAAAAAAAAAAAAAAAGAAAAGAAAAGAAAAGAAAATCATTTAAAATACAATTTTTATGTTTTAATTACTGGGAAATCATTTCTAGATTTCCAGTTTCCAACTATTTTAATAGTCCTTAAATAAATTTTCATAACTTAAAAATGAGATAATGCTATTATGCATTGCTTCACATATTTGATGTGATTTATTGGAATGCTTTCTAGAAAGGTGACTGGAGATTTATCTATATGAGATCAGGCATGTTGTGAGCTTAGACTGGAGAATTCTTTAGTAAAGCGTATTACTTTCCTGATTTCAAGTTTAAGCCATAATTATTAGAGCCCTTAAATGTTACTTTCCTTTTTTTCACTAAATTTGAGTAATTCTGCTTATTTCAAATGATGTACACTTAGATATTTGTCCAAGCATATCTATAATAATAAAAGTAATTGAAACAGGACAACAGAAATTTAACAATGATTGTTACACTGCATATGGTTATCTTCAAAACAGATGCTCAGATTATCAGATAGAGGCATGCATAATTGATCAAACAGTATGGGCACTGTTCTTTTCCATGAATTAATTTTGAAACCCGATTATCCAAATCACTGTTGTTTTGGGATTTTGTTGTTGTTTGTATGTTTGTTTTTGTGGTTTTTTTTTTCTTTTTTTTAAATAAAAAAAGTCATTGAAAAAGAGCAGGTGATTTTAAAGAGTGTATTCTGATATGGAATATTATTTTGTCAGTATATATAATGTGTCTCAAGTAAAATTTAAACCATGTATAAAATATAATATTGTGAATGCCAAAATTTATATATATATATATATATATATATATATATATATATAGAAATAATATGATTCCAATATTATTTTGATAAATTTTGTGTACAGATAACTAGAAGATCAAAATAAAAAAAACAATTTCAAGGTCATTACCTATAATAGGTTAACATTTACTAATTCTAACAAATTTTCCAGTAGTGACATTTTTATAAAATTATTGATTGCAGTATTGTTTTAAAAAAAAAGAGAGAGAGGCTATAGAGGGAGACCAAGATGGCAGAGTGGTAAGTAGCAGATAAAGAGCCTTTCTGAGAGTTGCCAGCCAGACACTGGAATACAGCAACATGAGGAAGACAAGAAGGAGGGAAGTGGGTCTGCTGGACCAGGAAGAATCTGAAGTACAAATTGGAGTGCATGGAGACAGTGAGGAGAGAAACTTCGATGAAGAAGAAAGAGTAGTCAGCGGTATGTTCTTTGACTGGACTCACTGTATAAGATGAGCTTTTCAAACTTGGGAAAAAACACTGCCAGCTGATGACCCTGGATACCTCTGAGGAGAGACACAGTAGTGTCAGGGAGCAGTGAACATCAAGGACTGCACCGGCTGGTGGTGAGTGCAGAAATTTGGCCCTCCCGTGGGAGAGCTCAATTGACTGGGAGCCATCTTGGAGATGGGCTGGCTCAGCTCAGAACCCAGACCTGCTGCTGGCAATATAGAGGGGGTCCTAGCTGGGCTTGAGCTTGCAGAAACCCCTTAGATGGCAGTGAGTCAAATGAATCTGGTCTTGACTAGAAAGTGAGGCTCACAGAGTTTGTCTGCTACTCCACCAAAAAGCTACTGCTGCTTTGCTGGGATATAGCATATGCCTTGGGACTCTTGTCTCCACAGGTTGTCTACCAGTGAAAGCAGAGACAGCTTTGGGTGTGGACATTTTTCCCCCTCCTCTCCTTTGCTTTTGGTGTTATGTTGATGGGTTTGTTTTTGCCTTTTTATTTTTGGTTTCTTTTTTACTTTTTCTCTTTATTGTTTGATTTCTTTACGTGAGTGCAAACATGGTTTCTAGTCTCTTTTTAGCTTTATTCTCCAACCTTTCTTCTAATCTTTTCCTCTTGTTCCACATCTCTATTTTCTCCTTAACCTATTTTAAATAGGTTAAATAGGTTATGCTCTCCCTGAGAACATAATTGACATATTAAGGACTTGTATACTGCATATATTTTTCTGGTCTGCTTTAAATTTTGTTACATAATTAAAAATCTAGTTCATATTTTTAAAAGGGGCAAATTGATGGTTAGCTGTGTTTGTCATTTTCTAAAGTATATTTGGTGTTATTGGTACCGATATAGCCAAAAATAACACAACTATTCTAAACAGTTGTTCATCCTTGTATTCCATTACTGAGATTAACTAAGGGTCACAGAAAATACTGTGGCACAGTTGAAGATAATTAGGGACTAGACCAAACTGTAACTTCTCACTTCCAACAAATTAAAGAGATAGGATTTTCTAACAGCCTCAAAACTTAAAAAAGAAGTCATAATCTAAGGGTCCTTAAGCTAGAAATAAAGCAATCTACCATAGGCAATTTATGAGCATCACCACAGGAATTAAACGAAAAAATTGAAAATGAGAAGACATAAATAAAATGCAATCCCAGTCTTCCAGTTCACCAAAGGCAAACCCAGGGGTCAAAGAGGTGGGACAATCTGAAAGCCTCCCAACTGGCCTTTCTAAAGTGGTAACAACAAAGTAATTGAATAAGCCCCTGGAAAAAATCAAATCAGAAATAATCTCTCAGGTAACTTCTGAGATGGTGTCCAAAATATTGATCATGCTTAGTAGAGCACATACAACCAAAAAAATAGATGAGTTTAGAAAATTATGAAAGAGATGAATGCTGAGCATAGGAAACAAATGTAATCCATAAGGTAGATTCAAGCAGATATTTAGGAGAATAAAAATTGTGTTGAAAGTATTTGCTAACAGTAGAGAAAGTATTGGCTAACAGTAGAGTTAGCCAATATGAGGACAGCATCTCAGACATAGAAGACAGACTTGCTGTTAGTGATGATTAAAGGAAAGATTTCTCAAAAATAGCAAAGGGCCATGGGAAATCAACTCAGCAGCTGATGGATAAATTAAAAAAGAATAACGTAATATTAATTGGTGTCAATGAAAAACCAGGAGATATCATAAAAGATATTTAAAAAAATATTCACTGATCTCATGGCAGAAAACTTCTCTGATAGAGTAAAACAATTTGACATCCAGGTAAGTAAGGTATATAGAGCACTAATTAGCCATAAATTAAAAAATCTACAGCTAAGAATATAATAGTCAAGATTCCAGAAATCCAACACAAGAATAAAATCCTAAAAGCTGTTAGGAAAAAGAAACTAATTACATGTAAAGGAAAGCCCATCGGAATCACAGCTGAATTCTGAAAGCAAACTCTCAACCACAGAGAGCTTGGGGCGAAGAATTTCATGTTCTAAAGGAAAACAACCTTTAAGCCAGATTGATGTACCCTGCAAAACTACCTTTCAGAACTGATGAGAAAATAAGATACAATGATGACAACAAACATTTGAGAAGATTTATAGCCACTAAACCAACACTCCTAAATGTTATGAAGCATAATTCTAGCAAGAGATTACAAAGACTGTAACTCAGTGAACTCCAACAGAAGAAACTCATCAAGCAAGGCAAACAAACAGAGAGATGGGGGGAAAGGAGGTGGAGTCAACAACAGGAGAATAACATGACAAGAATAAGACAATAAATATCGGTAATAACCATCAATGCTAATGGTCTCAATTCACCAATCAAAAGACACAGACTGGTAAAATGGATCAAGAAGCAAGATCCAACAATGTGCTACATACAAAGAAGACATTTAATTCAAAAAACACATCTATAGACTGAAAGTCAAAGGATGGAAAACAATACTTTATGCAGCAAGAACCCAGAAAAAAATAGAGTAACTGTTCTATTTGCAGTCAAAGTGAATTTCAAGACAATACTGATGAAGAGAGATAAAGAAGGTCACCACATCTTTGTAAAGGGAACAAGCCCAGAAGAGATAACTATCATAAATACATATGCAGCACATACATTTACAATCAACTATATAAAACAAATATTAATGGGCATGAAAAGTCAAATAAGTACTAATACAATTGTATTGGGGAATTTCAATACCCCACTGTCTCAAAAGATATAAAAACTTGACAAAAAATCAACAATGAAATATTAGAACTGGACCAAACTTTTGAACAAATGACTTAATATATATATATATATATATATATATATATATATATATATAGCATATTCTACTTCCACTGTATCAGAATACTTTCTTTCAGCTGTATATGGAACATTCTTCAAAATACACAGCATACTAGCTCATTAAGCATGCCTAAGTAAATGTGAAGGGATTGAAATTATCTCATGCATAGTAATAGACCATAGTGCGATGGAATTGGAAATCCATGGGAAAAGAAACCACAAGAACTTTATAAATACATAGAAATTAATAGCACACTCCTGAAAAACCAATACATCACAGATAAAGAAGAAATTGGACAGTTTTCACTGTTGAATGATAATGACAAAACAACACACCAGAATTTATAGGACCCAGTGAAATCAGTCCTGAGAAGAAAATTTATAACAGTAAATACCCGCATCAGGAAAACATAGTAAGTATATATAAACTACTTCATGGTGAATCACAAGCTTCTAGAAAGGAAGAGCAGGGAGGAAATTATAGACATTAAAGCAGAAATTAATGCACTGGAGTCTAAAACACAATACAAAGAATCAATGAATCCAAATGTTTATTCTTTGAAAGATTAAAGTCAACAAATTATTATCCAATCTTATCAAAAAAGAAAAGAACCAAATCCATGCAATTAGGAATGGAAAGAGTAAAATCACAGTGTACCCTGAAGAAACCCAGATCATCTATACCTACTTTGAAAACCTGTATTCTAATAAGGTTGGAAATGCAGAAAATGGATAAGTTCCTAGATACATATGAATTATCAAAGGTGAATCAAGAGTATGTTAAAATCTTAAATAAGCCACTATCAATCAATGAAATCAGAAATATAACTAAAAACCAAAAACCTACCAATGAAGAAAACCCCAGGCCCTGATAGATTCACGGTTGAATGTTACAAGAAGTTCAGAGAAGACCTAAAATGACTACTTCTCAAATCCTTTAATGAATTTGAAAGGGAAGAAATAATTCTGAATTCATTCCTGGATGCAAGCATTGCATTACCCTGGTACCAAAATCGGAGAATGACCCAACTAAAAAAAAAGAATTACAGGCCAATTTCCCTAATGAAGATAGATGTAGAACTCCTCAGTAAGATATTGGCAAACAGAATGCAGCAAGTCATCAAGAATATTATATAACATTAAGTAGGTGGAAATCATCCCAGGGATGCAGGGATGGTTCAACATACATAAATCAATAAGTGTAATCCACCATATTAACAGAACCAAAGACAAAAACAATCATCTCAGTGGATGCAAAAAAAGCTTTTGATAAAGTTAAACACCCATTCATGATAAAGAATTCTACCTGCAGAAAATCTGACAGACTGATAAATCATCTATGACAAACCAACAGCCAACATACAGGACAAAACTTTCTCTCTAAAATCAGGAACAAGGGGCTGGGGATTTAGCTCAGCGGCATAAGCACGTGCCTTCCAAGCAGGCGGTCGTGAGTTCGATCCCCAGTACCAATAAAAAGTTTAAAAAGTTAAAAAAATTAAAAAAAAAATAAAATCAGGAACAAGACAAGGATGTCTGCTATCAGCACTCTTATTCAATATAGTTCTGGAAACTTTAGCTGGAGCAATTGGATCAGAGGAAAAAAATAAAAGGAATAAAGAGGAAGGGAAGAAATTAAACTATCATTATTTGAAGATGACATGATACTCTACATAGAAGATCATAAAACCTCTACTAAAAAAACTGATAGACTTAATAAACAAATTCAGGAGTGTAACTAGATACAAAGTCCACACTCAAAAATCAATAGCTCCAGTACACTATGATAAAGAAATCAGAGAAACCACACCTTTTGCAAAAGCATCCAAAAAAATGAAATACCTATGAATCAATCTAAAAAAGGATGCAAAAGACCTCTAAATTGAAAACTAGTATTCTGAAAAAGGAGACTGAAGCAGATATTAGGAAACGGAGAAACATCCCTTGCTCTTGGGTAGGAAGAACCAATATAATGAAAATGGTCATACTTCCAAAGCTGTTGTTC
Source organism: Cavia porcellus (assembly GCF_034190915.1). Classification (NCBI taxonomy): domain Eukaryota; kingdom Metazoa; phylum Chordata; class Mammalia; order Rodentia; family Caviidae; genus Cavia; species Cavia porcellus. Next base: position 54,349,586 of record NW_026947489.1, read on the forward strand.
AGATTTAAGGAAATTCTGATTAAAATTCTAGCAGTATATGTCATGGAATTAGGGAAAAGAATTCTGAATTCACTTGGAACCAGAAAAGAACTGGAGTACAAAAAGAAATTCTAGGCAACAAAATCAAGGCAGGTGGCATCATAATCCCTGACTTGAAATTATACTATTAAGCTACTGTGATAAAAAGAGCATGCTACTAGCTAAACACACACACACACACACACACACACACACACACACACACACACACCCATGAAGATCAATGGAACTTATTAGAAGATGCAAAAAACAACTGCAGACATACTAAACCACTTTATCTTTGACAAAGATGTCAAACACATTCACTGTAAGAAAGACAATCTCTTTAATAAATGTTACTGGAAAAACTGGCTCTGCACATTCTGAAGATTAAAATTGAACCCATATCCTTCACTGTGCAGTAAATTAAATTTGGAATGAATCAAAGATCTAAATATTAAAACACAAAAATTAAATCTGCTGCAAGATAGAATAAGTAAAACACTTGACACTTGTGTAGGCAAAGACTTTATGAACAAATTGTATCACACAGGAAATATCACAAAGAATCAATAATTGGGATCTCATCTTGTTAAAAAGCTTTTGTACAACAAGGTAACTAATGTAGTGAAAACATAACCCACAGTGTAAGAAATATGTTTGCTAGCTGTTCCTCAGACAAACAATTACTACTGAGAACATAAAGAACTCAAAAACATTAGACATCGCAAATTTAAATACTTGATCCAAAAATGGGCATCTGAGATGCATACACGTTTCTCAGATAGAGAAATACAAATTGCAGATAAATACATGAAAAAGTTTTCAACATCACTGATCATTCAAGAGATGCAAATTAAAACAACAGTGTTATTCCATTTCACCCCAGAAATCAACCAATAACAAGTGGTGACAAGGCTGTGGGAGGGAAAAGAAGCCTTTCTCCACTGTTGGTAGGAGTGTAGACTGATGCATCCACTGTGGAAATCCGTGTCAAAATTCCTCAAAAATAGGATTGGAGGTCCCATTTACCCAATTATTTTCCATCTGGGTATCTTCCCAGAAGAATAAAAAACATCACCGCAATACATGTGTACCCATGTTTATAGACACACAATTTGTAATAGCTAGATCTTAGAAACAACCTAAATTCTCAGCAATTGAAGATTGGATAAAAAAGATACTATATTTTTATACAATGCAGTACTACTCAGCCACAAAGAAGAATAAACTTGAGACTTTTATAAGTAGATAAATGCAACTAGAAACCAAACACTTAAGTAAAATAAGTCAGACTCATATGTGTAAACATCATATTGTTTCCTAGTGTGAGAAACTGAGAGAAATAATATATGTCTGTATGTGTTTTATATTATATACAAACGTCATTTAATAAAATTATACTACGAATTTCTCTTAGTTCATTGAAAAGAAAGATTTGCGCTAATATTGTTTGGACAATTAAATGCAGATATCTTGTACTCTGAATAACTAATTTAAAGATAAAAATGCAAAGTACTAAACCTTGTTACCCTCTAATTATCATGTTTTGAAATGTTTTTACTGTTTCAAATAATATGATAGACTATAAGATAATTGAGGACAAAATTATATCCCAGAAAATTTTAAGACAAAGATAATGTGAATGAAAATTACAAAGTTAAATCAATTTAAAAATTGTAAATTTTCTACCTAATTAGAAACACATGCAGTCAATTATCAAGAACTTTGATCTTAAGTATTAAGTTTCAGTGGAACACCTTATTGAAATTTCCATAAAAAACAGCATTTCATATTCAGATGCAAAACTGTAGGGGCTGGCACTCTATCATAGTTACTTTTCTCATTGCTGAGACAAAATACTCAATATCCAAAGTTAAATGAGGCAAGGTCGATCGTAGTTCACAATTTGTACAAGTTTCAGTTTATTATTGGTTGGCTACAAGGCATAGTGGCATGGCATAGGGCTGTCACAGGAAAGAAATAGTGCATGGCAAAACAGGAGACAGCAAGCAAAAGGCCAACCTCTTTCTGTCTCTTATATCCTAGCCAGGCTACCCACCCTCATACCCAAGGTAGGGTATCCTCAACCCTAGCATCAAACCATGAATCAATTCCAGCATCACATTCTTTGTCCCAGCATCACACACCGTAATTTCAGTTCCAAAATGCCCCACCTACAACTGCAAGACGCTTTGGAGAACCATCTATACACAAGCCATAACAATCTATATCTTCCTACTTAAGAATATAGTAATTAATTTGAATAATATTTCTTTACATAATTTTGAAATTATTTTTCAGCATAGATATCTAGATAAGCATATAGAACCATACATACATGAATGTATTTTTCTGGAAACTATGGCTAGTTACCAGGAAGCAATTTATTTACTTTGTTTTCATACTGGTAAATCATTATGTCAAATCTCTTTTTTTTTTTTCCAAATAATCTACAAAATATATTTTTTATAGCAGTGTCTAAAATTAACTTTAAAATTTTCTATTTCAGTGAGCTTTGAGATGGCTAAAAGTTGCAGCAAAATTCATTTTGATCATTTAAGTATGCTAAAACAAAATATGGGTCTTGAATCTCCAGGAAAATTTACAGATTTGGTTATTTTCCTGGATCTGAACATACAGGTATCCTCGCACATATGCACAAACATTTGCTGATTTTATTCCACCAATTTACAAATGAACTGTGAGAGCTGCATGGAACCAGCTAGAAAGCATTTCATCGACTGCTCTGTGGCTCCTGGGTAGATTCACTCAATTGACTGTATTGTATCTTGATTCCCACTACGGCTGTACTGTCACCATGCAAGCTGAGAGGAAACCTGCTTGTAAGTATTTTGCCAGGCAAGCTGGTGCCCTTTTCCCAATAGAGGCATTGTATTCCAAGATGAAATAACAGAGAGGCTTGGGGTTGTGTTCTGATATTAGGTATTGACATATTCTTTAGAAGTTTAATTTACAACTACACTCCAGGACACCATATCCATTCTAGTTTCTACAACACTTCTGGGCCTTTAATATTCTTCAACTTTTTCAGGGAAGATGAATAAAACATGGTTCTATGTATAATTTTAGCAAACCTTGATGATTGGAATCAAAGTAAAAACTGCCAGTAGTGACCAGGCTGTGTTTAAAAGCTATAGTTTATTGTATACATAACTAATTAAAGAGAAAAATCAGACATCACTAGTAACAACTTTGAAATTAAAAATGAATGTTAAAAGATGATACATCCCCTAAATCCACAGTTAGTATATATTTGCCTGTAGTTGAAGATGCTTTCAAAGAAAGAAAATAGAAAGTCACAGAAGCAATTTACCTTTATAAAACAAACAAACAAACAAAAAACCCTTTGGTCCATGGTTCACCAAAGTGTAACGGCTAAAACTGCTCCAAACGAACAATGAGTAATTGGCAAGTGGAAGCAATATAGATTTGTATAATAGAAAAATATCTAAATTTAGCTTTAATTTTTTGCTATTATCTAATTTTCTTTCAAAGATTTAATAAAATACATAGTATGAACATGAGGCAATTATATATAACTGACCTTCAGAATCAGGAAGCAAGCATAAAGCAATGTCTTTGAATTAGGATTGCCTCCCTCCTTAATTTCCTGGTGAGAAGAGCCCTAGGTGACAGATTTGAGCAGAGTATTTGGACATGGTAGCATCTGTATTTACCCACTTTTGTTCCTGTGAGTTTTAAATAATTTTTGCAAAGGGTAGGGTGATAGCTGATCTGCTTCCGGGTTATAATTACTTGTAGAAAGAGCCTCATTGTTGGGTAATAATACAGATTAGTCAAACTCCTGCCGCTGAAACTGACAATATTTCCTGAAAGATTAATTTCTCTGGACACACAACATGCTGTCTAGCTACATATATTTCCTTAGTCTCTTTCTTTTATTCATAAGAACTTTCAAGAGGAGATACTCAGTGTGACTAAGAAAATCGATACCTTTGACAAGCATCAAATCAGGAGATAATTATCAGGCTGGTTCCATTTTTAACCATTACTCAAATTAATGATTTATTATAGTTTTATACATTTCCCTGAGACTCTTTCAATTTTACCACAGACTCTACTTCTGGTAACTGAATTTCTGCTTTATCTTTGAGTTCTCTTTCTCTTCTCCAACTATTATTTTTTTTTTCCTCTCATTCCTTACGATACAAATTTTACAATTAAAATTCTACCTAGGTCTTTGCTGTAGCATTTGGTAGCATCTGCTTTATTTTTCTGAAAGATACTAGAAATTTCCTTCTTTATTTCTTCTTCTTATGAACTCGTTCAGTCTTGGGCACTTTTTTGCCTTTCTCACATCCTTTTAGAGGCTGACCCCTATTGGGAACCTCTGTGAAGATCCTGGCATCTTCCTGCCTCTGGACATTGTACATTCCTCTTGTTTTCAGCTTGAGCTGCTTACCTCTCCTATAACTAACTATCCTTCTACTCCTTTATTCCTGTCCCCTATTTTTTTTTTTATTTTTTAACCTTTATTTTGTTCACTTAATTCTAGACTTCACTTCTCTGTGGCCTATGAATATTGCCTCCTTCTCAGATCATAAAATTTAATCATCAACCTGAAATGAAAAGTCTCTGTCAATCTCTATGTAGATCCAGGCCAGATCTCTGCTTGTTGCTGTTGTCTCTGACACCCAAACCCCTCTTATCTGAAGTGGCTCTCTATTGCCTAGAGGAAATGTGTCTCATGGGCCTTCCAGCTCTGTCTCCACCCTGAGATCAGTGATGATACCCATGATAATGCCTAATGCACTTGAAGGATTATACTCTGCCTTTCACGGTCCTAAATCCTTTACATTCATTCTATTGCTTAGAGCTCTAATAGGTGGTACTGAGAAATCTTCTCTATAACTTATTAGCATCAGTTGTAAAATCATTCTTCTAATGACCCAAATTTAAAAAAAAAAAATTGAGTAAAATCTAATTTTGGCCTCCATCTTTGCCTGGCTCGTGTACTGATTTAACAGTTACCACTAGTTACTTTGAAGTCCCTCACTCATGCACTATTTCCTTTCCCTAGTTTAAAAATGTATTGCTTGATATGATGACCATCTTCTCTCTCTCTCTCTCTCTCTCTCTCTCTCTCTCTCTCTCTCTCTCTCTCTTTGTGTGTGTGTGTGTGTGTGTGTGTGTGTCTGTGTGTGTGTGTGTGTGTCCAGGAGATTGAAGCAGCACCTCTCAGTGAAGTACTGTACATCTTGACCTTTTTTTTTTACTTTTTATCTTGAGACACAGTCTTGCTGTCATTAAATTGCCCAGGCTGAACTCAAAGTTGTAGTGACCCATCTTCAGTCTTCTGAGTGCTGGGACTACATCCATGCACCACTAAACACAGTTTGAGGAGGTAATTATGACCATCTTAATTTCCATAAAGAAGATTTCTTTTCAATTAGGGACCTATTTATTTTGGTATAATGGTGATAAACATGAACTCTGGCGCCAGACTGCCTAGTGGCTACTACTGACTGAAAATTTTCAACAAGGCAGTGTGCACAAGAGATTCTCCTAGCAAATCTAAGAAGAAAGACTGGTCTGGTCTACATTTCACAGAGGGAACAATGAAGAAATAAGGATGAGTGATTCATTGTCTTCTTCAGATAGCAACTTGTAGAAGTTGAGAGAGAGACCAAAAAATTTAAGTTAAAAATCCAGCACTTTCGGTGGCTCTCTGGTTCTGCCTCTCCTGTTCACTCAATCAGCACTTTGGTTTTCATTTGCATAACATCATGCACCATTGTTTATGAACAATCTCTGAATTCAGCAACCAACAGTAATAAATATCCTTATCATTTCTCATAGGATTCTGAGAGAAGACACTGAAATCATCTCTCATGTTGTTGGTTTTATTTCCTCCCACATACTTTCAGCCTGTGTTTCTAAAATGTAAGGAAAGTATTTTGGTTATTTTCCATTAATGAAAGGATATTCCTCAGTTTCTTAGGATGCCATGCAAGTGTATGGATAAACTAAGAACATCTGAGATGTTGACTTAGTATTTTCTGCTTTAGGATATACATTCTGACCACTTCTCACTCTCTTCCAGAATTCTGTCCTGTGTATTACACCTTGGAATACACCTGGGTATCTTTCAAGGTCCACCTTAGGATCATGTCCATTTCTAAATCCCACCTAGTTAAATTCTAAATTAAGGGCTTCTGGTGATTCATGTTCTCATTCAAAAATAATGTTAATTTCAAATCCTTTTAAAGTTTTAAATCATTCTTACTGTTTGACTTATTACACTATTTTAATGTTTTTACTTGTTTTATCTATTACATTGTTTACACATTTCACTACTGCATTTGAAAGTGTTCAGTCCCCTAAAGCTTTAAGGACAAAACAAAAACCCCATTCTTCTGTGGCGTGTCCAATTCTGAGCCTAGAATGACCTCTTACAATTGGCTTGTTTCCAAATATCCCGTTGAATGACATTTAAATGAACAAATATCAGGTTGTTAGAAAGCTGTAACTTCATAATTCCGTTGTCTTCATCGATTTATTGAAACCCAATTCCTAATGAAAGGGATGAGCTACTATCTCAGAGGAAATAATTGCTTAACTGTAGGAGGCTAATGTGTGTGCAATTGGTCAGGACCTGAATTTTTATTTCATAATTTTTATAGTAAAAACAAGTTGTTTTTAAAGAAAATGAAGCCTAGAGCTGCACTGGGAAAACTATTTTATGAATAAGCATATGTACATTTGCCAACAAACATATTCTCAAGGAGCACGACATGAAGTAAAACCTTGGAATTAATCATATTCCCTTTGTATTTATTATTTCACACAGAATACATAAAAGAAAGGTATATGATTAAAATTAATTTAGCTTTCTTCTCTTTTTCAGAGTTAGGAAAGAATTCATCATACTAACTCCAGGCAAAGAGAAAAGAATCAAAGTTTTACCTACTTTCCCTGCGGGCTTCTGATTCCTACTCAGTTGTATAGTTCCTTTAATGTGGATGCTTTCCATTGTGACGAGACCATAGTGTGATTTGACATCCAGGGAAATGTAATTTCTGGAGGATCAAATAATGACTTCTTTCATTGGTAACATCAGGCAATCATACTATCATTTAGATAACTAAACAAAACAAACTTCAGCGCAACTCTATAGGAAACACTGTGAGTGTAAAATGAGGGCTAAACCTTCCCCTATTCTTTCACCCTGACCCCAGAGGCATTCTTCAGGACTCACATGTGACCGTGAACACTTACTTCCTGCATCCCAGCACTTACGTTCAGTGGTGATGCACAAAACACAATCAAGAATTTCTGTATTTTCCCCAGAGTCTTCATAATGCCATGCTATTTAGCAAAATGTGAATCTGGGTTGTATATGTGTACCCATTAACAAGTGAGCATCTAATCCTTTCTACCCAAAAAGCTACCAGCTACTATTGCATACTGGATTCTCAGAGCCATAGGTGTACATACCAAATAGGCTGTTCATAAATTGCTTGATGAGGGAAATAAATAGCCATATAGATGCAAAAACACTCCCGTTAGGAAACTAAAATGAGAAGGGGGGCTCTCTGCCTGTTTTCTGCCTGTAGCCATTTTGTAATACACAGTGCAGTTTATTACCCAGAGCAGACTGTAGTCTCCTGTTGGAAATGCTGAGGAAGGAAGATGCAGGCACTGAAGAGGGGTGAACCCCAGCAAAGTGATGTGACTGGCAGAGATTGTGAGTGTGTGGAGGTGTATCGGTGTGTGTGCTGCGGAGAAAGACAAACTTTTAATCTCCAGTGAAGTAAAAGGTTGAACATTCAACACTTTCCTTTCTAATATCCTGTCACCATATTTGCCATATTTAATGATTTGTCATAAATAATGTTTTAATGGTTAATATTTGCCATATTTAAATGACTTACAATACAGGAGATCAAGCCAGTAAGACGATATGACATTAAATAAGACTGGTGCCTCATCTAGAGCTTGTGCAGTTTGGTTCTCTTCATTTCCTTCCCTCAAACATTTGCTATTTGAGCTACAACAATGAAGAAATAATAATCTCTAATTTTCTAGTTACCCTTTTTACTCTTAATTAACCTTTTAATCAAGTAATAAAGCAAAGAGGAGAAAAGCAATTTGAGGACAGATCTGCAAAAACACTGGGGTGACTGGGAAGTCCCGTGTATTGGACGGAAAATTTTGAGGTGTCTTTCCTGGGTGAGAGTGGTGATGGTAGATGATGGGCTGCTCCTAGAATTTAGTGGGTTAAGAGCAAACATCTTGCTAAACAGCGCACAAAGCACAGGATTGAACCCCCATCTCCCTGCCAAGGAATTATTTTAGTACTAAATATCAATAATGCCAAAGCTTCGAACTCCCTTCCAATGGTATTCTGCTGGTGGGCAGTAATTGTAGATTACCACAGAAGACATGAAGGAATAAACAAACAAGAAACAAATACTAAGGATAGAGAGTATTAAATTTACCCTTATATGTAAAAAATAAGAAAAGTTAAAGCTGAGTTAGGAAAAATCTAAGTGGGGCCCTCTGACTTGAAAACAGGTCAGTATCCAAGGAATGTCAAAAAGGACTAGAAAAAAGGAATGAATTTGGAGAGGCTGAATATACTGTGCTAAGAAGTTAAAAATGAAAAATTTCTGTACAGTGAAGTAGCATGATAGTAATTCGTTGATCTCTCTGCTTTCTTTATAGATAGATAGATAGATAGATAGATAGATAGATAGATAGATAGAATAGAGAGATAGAAATAGATAGACATGCTAGATAAGAATAAAGAAGAGGCGAGATGGTCGAGAAACAGGAGTGGAGAAGTAAGGACAGGGCAGAAAGTGCTACAGAGTGGAGCTAAGAGCAATGGCAGTCCCAACTGTGCTATCTGTGGAGATGACGGGAAGCTACAGCCTTTGAAAAGGTTTAAAAAGAGAAGCCAACCGCCACTTTGTAATAGCTTGATCAAGTGTGAAAGAGAGATGAAACTCAAGCCTCATGGACAGGTGCAACATAATTAACCTAAGTAAACAGCTACACAATTTGCTTCGACTTAGAACTTGGTGTTGTGCAGGCAGAGTTCTAAGCGGCAAGAAAATTCATCTAACATCTGCTTCCTGACCTTGGGGAAGGCTCGGACAGCATGGAAACCATTTTCCTAAACAGAAAAGAAACTAATTCTTAATAGTGCTATTTAGAAAATGGAAACTATTGATAGGAATCAGTATTGATTTTGTCTACTTTTTTTTAATCCTTTTCTCACTTTCTATTGTGTATATAGTCACAATAACTATGCTCACAATTTGGAAGTACACTAGGTCTTTAAAAGTGAGTAATAAAAAGTGAGTCATCTGAGAGATGGCATTGTAAGGAAGATGAATCAGAAAAATTTGCAATACTTACTGGTGGGTGATAACAGAAGAAAGTGAAACCTTTGATGAACTCAAAAGGATCATAAAGAAATAGAACATCAGCCAATATAGCATGTTTTCATGAAAACCAACAAATAGTATAAAACTAACATTCAGTGCTAGGTGAAGAACAGTGAGTACTTCACATATTTTGCCTCACGTAATTGTCACAAAAAATCCTGAAATGTATGTGATTGTCCTTTTGCTGAGGAGGAAGTCAAAGCTTTGTAAAGGTCACACAAATCAGCCAAGTTCGACAGTAGCAAAATTGGTACTTGAAATACATTTGGCTTTATTCCTAAATATATGCTAGCAAAAAGACAAGAAGAAATGTTCCAAGAGCCAAAAGCCAAAAAACAAAGAAAACAAAACAAAATAACTAAAACATTTTGTAGGGTGTTAAGAAAAAAAAAAAAAAAGGAAAATAAGAAATAACTAGTGTAAGGGAGATGTTAGATATGATCATGGTTACAGTTTTGAAACTTTAGGCACTGAAAAAAACACGAGAAATGGACAGAAAAAATGTTAATGAAGTCACATATATATCTTGTGTTCCAGCTGTTGAATAATAAATGGCCAAATAGAAGTAAATATAAACTACATTTGTTTTTCAAATGACCAAGTGAGAGAGCTTCACTTCAAGATGATAACTCAAGCAAAACTGTGGATTTCAAGCAAAACTCTAATTTATTAGCCTAAGTTTAGCACTTTTACCCGTTAGTTTGCTTTCACCTGAGTAAATAAAATTGTTCTGTTTCTTTGCCAAAGATTTTATGGAAAGCTTTTTGCTAAAGGATAAACGTAAAAACCAAACCAAAACACAACCACGCACACATAAAACACATCTTCCATTCAGTGTATATTTGGCAGTCAGTTTTGTTTGTTCACCCACAAGACGACGGTTCCTTTCTGAAAATTTTTTTAACATGTTGTGCCAATATGTTTGCTTTGCTGCTAAATAGTCACTGTGGAGCCCCGAGCTGTGCCGAGCAGCTGGGGCTGTCTTTGGCTTTCATGTCCTAATTGGGAAATGAAACTTTCTTTGGGAAGCTTCCTTGTTAATTTTGAATTTTGGATGTACTTCTGCATCCCGACTCCTTTTCCCTCAAGTAAACTGGAAAAACTGTGCCACTCCATATTTTGCTAGTGGGGAATAGGCAGAAGCATTGCCCCCAAATATATGTTTTGAACTGTTGAACTGTATGATCAGTGACAAAGCTGACACAGTCAGTTCCCAACATAAGCAGTTTGTAGCAATGACAGTGATTCATGTATTCAAGCGATGACTTTTGTTCATGAAAGGACATCTGACCATAATCAGACAGGTTTACAACTGGAAAAACATAACACCTACCCACGGATTTGATTCTCTTCCTTGAATTTACCTTATTAACTAAATCAATTAGTGAGGAGTGATAGGCTGTAGTGGTTAAGAATTTGGGTGGTAAATCCTGAATGCTGAGGTTCAAATGTAGCTTGTAGTTAAATGTCTGTCTTATTTTATTAGCTCCTGTGAGGGCCAATGTTTTTCACTATATGTAAAATGATATGACAAAGATACTACTAGTTGTTGGCCCTGAATTCACTGTGAAATGTTGAGTATGGAACAGGAATTGGCCCTTACTCCTATTAGGGTACCCAGTATTAGGTCAGGGATTACTGACCTTGGTTAGATGGAAATGTAAAGGAGTTATATACCTGAAGAACTTTGCAATACAAAAATCAAGGAAATGAGTAATTAAATGGGTACTGATCTTGAGTTTAGAAATCATTATTATGTTTAATAATAACATCACAAGGTTATAATGTTAGATCACAAGAAAATACACACGTGAATATTGTGCTCCAATTGTGTTTCAGGTAATACAAAATGTGAACCCAGTGAAACTTTACAAATCAGATTATGTCATTGTTCTATTAAAAGTGAGGATATAGAAGCTTAAATATAGAGATCAACTCAGCCCTATTCCACTATGTGCCAACATATTTTAGAATAGGGTAAATCATATAATTCCCTTTCCTGGGCATTTTTCTACTAATCCCATGCTGACTTTTCCAAACTGAGAATTCAAAGATGACTTTAAACTAATGGAGAACAGAGAAGAAGGTACCTAACATACTGGATTTGAATAGAGTACTTTAAAACATTTCCATTCAGCTAGATGAAGGAAGGGAGGACTTTTCAGAAATAAAGGCACTGAACGATAGATATATTAGGACAACTTCAAAGAACAATAGGAAGCTTTTTGAGGGAAGCAGAGATGGGTTGCAAAGTGTGGCTGTGGCTTCATAAGTTTCTACAATCATAGAATAATATTTGGTGATGACTTACTCTGTATTAGCATATAAGTCCATTTTCTGTTGCTATACTGGAGTACCTGATACTCAGTACTTTCGGGGGAAAAGAGGCTATTTCACTGATATTTTCAAAGACTAAAACTCCAAAATTGGACAATTGCTTGTGTTCTACCTCGGATCAGACCCATACCATGAGTGGCATCATCTTGGGACTGCTCACAAGAGAGAGACCATGTACAAATACAGGAATCCAGAGAAATGAGAATGAGTCCACCTTCCTTTCTGTAACAACTTTTCTTGTGGGACCCAACTGTGGTCTTATGAGAGCTCCATTCATCTCTTCTGAGGCTGTGACCCAAAAGACTGAACCAACTCCCCATGTACTTTGTCTTCTAAAGGTCCAACTACATGTTAATCTCAGTATACTGGGCACCAACCTTCCAACACACAAACTCTTGAAAACAAACAATATGTAAAGCATAGACCCAAGTGTACTTGGTGTGGTCAGCTTTTGCTATAACAAAGATCCATGATATTAAGGAGCTCAGATGTCAGTAGAAGAAGACAAATAATATCTTTTTATTGTTAGGCAAATACAGTTTGGAAAATAATGTCTTGTTAGAAGATGATAGTAAGGTCCAGAACAATGAGAGAGCAGGATGAGAGATGGTGGGAGTGCGAGTGTGGTGAATATTTCGCAGTATCAGATGTGTCAGTGTCATCCTTACAATGAAGCTGAGAACAGACTGTAACAGTGAAGGAGTGATTTAGGTGGGTATCAAGGGAAAGGGCATTTCAGGCAGAGAAAAGGGCCAAAGTGAGGGCCCAAAGTTAAGACCATGACTCAGGTGATGCACACTAGAGAAGTTATTGAGTCCGGAAATGGGGTGGATATTTGGTGAAGAACGACGTGATAATTGCCATTAGCACAGGACAGAGAGCTTACCTTGGAGACTGCGTTTTCTCTGAATGAAATTGGAAGCAACTAAACAGTTTTGAGAAATTGCATCATCTTCTTTTCAATTTTTAAAAGTAATTTTGACTTCTGTGTTGGAAAGCAGATTTTACAATTCAGGTATAGACATGGAGAAAATTAAGTCCAGGAGAGATCTGATTGAACTCTGGCAGTCGATGATGGGCTAAAGTATTGAGAAACAGTAGGCTTCTAGATACCTTGATCGACTGGATGTGTTGAATAGAAGAAAGAAAACAGGGGAAGACTGCACTTCTAAGAAAGTAGGTGCTCAAGAAGTCAGTGGTATCAAGGAAAAGATACCATACCACTGACATGAAAAATCATGACTGACAGTTAACCGTTGGAGGTGGTAACACTGAAAATGTTTTTATGCCCCATATAAATACAAGAACAAGCATTGGTAAAGAATATTCATGTAGATAATGATGCTAGGCATAATGATGGACAATATTAAATATGTATTATATGCTATCAAAATAACATGCACATGCTCATGGTAGTAAAGCCCATATGTGTAATATAATCCCTAGACTGTATGATGTAAATTCCAGCACATGATAGAGTTAGAAGTATAAGCATTAATGAAGAAAGCCATCAGCAAGAACACAACATTGCCCCATTCTTGTTGGTACTTGTTGGGACCAGAAGAGGAACCCTGAAGACCAGGTCTGTGCCTTCTCATGTGTACTGCTGGACTCACTATGGGGAAATCTAGGAATGGATCCAAATGCTACTAATAACACGTAGAATGAGTAAAGGGCTAAGTGTTTAGCAGTCATGATAAGAACAGAAAACTATATGTGAAAGAAGTAACCCTTTCTTTGCCCTGGTTTTTCCTCTACTACCTGTACTGTAGAGTCTAATGCAGCCAGCTGTTGAAGAAGAATCATTTTCATAGCTGCATATCTGACCTCAAAAAGCAAATTACAGAAGGATGTCAATCAGAGGTAAAATGATTGACTACTTGACTACAACTATCATATGTGTGTTTTGGGCCAATTGATATGGCAAAGTCACACCTTGTTGCCACTTTTGATATTACACAAACTGATGGACCTAGAAAATTTTTCAAGATGACCTCTGTGAATCAGTACCAGTATGAATCATTGTAAAATTTCCCAATATATGAAAATGGCCTTTGCCCTTACACTAGGAAGTCTCACCTGACTTTTTTGGGATTTGTAGCATTGCATACACCCTGCACAGGTGCAGGATGTGCTTAAAACCCTTCACAGTGTGCCATGGATATTTCTTATTTGAGACTTGGAAGGATCTTGAGAATTAAGGAAGAAAGTGGTGGTGCTTTTAGGATTGTGTACCATGGGTACACAAGGATACAATAAAAAAGATTTCTGTTCTTGGATCTGATGACCTTCACAGTTCTTCCCCAAATGTGGGGCTTCAGCAACTGGACCGATATTGCATATGGTCCAATCCTAGGGTGGATTATTGAGAGATAGTTTCAATACAAGTGATGTTTTTTAAAAATTTTTAAATTGAAGTAATTTTAGCATCTCTGCCTCAAAAAAGAGTTTCTTTTACTTTCACAGTAGCATGACCATGACTACATACCACCTTTGATGTCACAAAACTCGGAGTGATATATGGAGACCACATGAAACAAAGAGAGCAGTTTATTTGTTAATTGATTAATAAAGACCAGAAAGATCATATCATCAACACATCTGTGTCCACTCTCCATAGAGACATGGCTTTTGGTGCCCTGTGAGTAGCTGATGAAAATAGTTTTAAGAGATTGGCAACTGACCTTCATAACATCCCAATTAGTGTCATTTCTACATGGCCAAGAGTCACCTTCTTTCCATAAACTCCATGTCCCCAAAATATGCAGAACACATGATGTAATAAACATTATCATTAGGGACTATTTCTTCCCCTTGTGATTAATGGACATTTTTGACTTTTGTTAAAATTTAATTTCTTTATCACATGAGAAACAAAAAGATGAGGATGGAAAAGTTGCTAATCAGGAAGAAGAAGACACCATGGCTGACTAAACCGGTGTGATCCCTGGAGAGAGGCCAGGTGGGGTCTCCAGGTTCTTTTCTTCAGTGAACACTGTGCTCTTTTTCATCCACCAAGGTCAAAGCATTTCCTCAGAAGCACTCTCTTTGGGCAATCCCTTCCACGTGAGGCTCACCTCTGCTTCCTTCTATTGCATGCTGTTCATTTCTTTTACTGTTGATTTTTAATTAGACTTTTTGCCAATTTTCATTTGTTTCTGTTTTGTCTCTGTCACTAGTGTAAATCCTTTGTGAACTAGATTCCATCCTTCTGGCTCCTTTTTGCTTCCAAGAGCCTGGTCCAGCGTTATGCACCTACAGGAATGGAAGAACCAATAAATTAATGAGTTCAATGAGTTTCATGTATTATTACTACATCCAGATGGAAATGTATCGTATTTGTATCATTAATTATTAAACTTTAATTCAACTTTTCACATTTCATATTGATGTTTTCATTATTGGTAATTCAATTAGCAGCCCATAGTGAGACATTATGTTGATAGTCTTAAAAGCACTTTAATAATTTCACATTGAATCAGCAATAACAAAAACAATTTACATGCCTTCCTTTTCTAAAGAAGTAATAAAACACCGCAGCTAAATGACAACTTAATAATGTGAAGTTTCATTTGCAAATGTTTCATTTCTTTCTGCTCATACTGACACTTTTTCTCTCACTTTCCCCTGTGATTTCTCATCTTTAGCTTGAAAATGGAAAAGTGATTAAACATGTCAAAACAAATAACTGCATTTTAGTTTTTTCAAATAAATTAAAATTTGATGGACCCTTTGAAAACAGTCATATGGAATACTCTAATAATAACCATATCAGCTTCTAAAGGATCCAGTTATGACCAAGCTTAAAAGACCTCAACTTTTACAAACCCATTCTGAAGGATAGCTAAGGAAATTAGGTTCAGCTCATCACTAATAATGCTGTTTATGACAATAGTTCTTCAATGGTTCTATTCTGAACCATGAATTGCATGCACAATGGTGAAACACCTTAGGTGTATTTATGGAAAAATAAAATTATTTTCACTTTATTGAGTTAAATCACATCTTGTCCTGCTGGCCAAGAACTCAAGCATGGTTAACCTATTCATTAGATGGAATAAAATGGGGCGTAAAGTGATGGACCGCTGGAAGGAAATTGTGGCTGTCTGTGTCTCCAAGTGATTTTTCTTCAATATGAAAAAGCATTAACTGTGCCTCTGCCTATGGCAAGAACTGGATGATGGTGTTCTCAGTCCCTTCCCTTATGTGCCAGACTGAATGACGTCCTAGCTGAGCAACTACTAGGGACACTGTCTGTGGCATGCACTTATAAGGTATAGAGAGGTATTCTTCAGGCAACATAGGAGAAAGAGTTTATTCTCTAAAAGAGGAAGCAGATCTCAACAAAATTTATAATGCAATGTAGTAAATTACATAAAAAGGATGTGTAAAGGTTGTTTTATGTATAAAGAAAAAAGTAGCTTGCTTCTCAAAAGATTCAGTGATGGTTTCACAAAGGAAACACTTGATCTGCCAAAGAGCAGAGCAGAGCTGTAATTTGGGTATGCTGATGGGTGTGTGTGCTTCCAATAGGCAATTATGGAATTATGCAGTGTCTTTCAGTGACTTTAGGAATATCTGGAGCATGAGAATCTTAGGGAAAAGGAACTGAAATTCCTTAAAGTAATTCAAATTGTCAAGCCACACATATATCTTAAGGATTTTAAGTTTTGTTCTATGGGTGTAGCTGTCAGAAATATATAAGACATGGCATCATGCATTCAAATTTTTATTAATATCTACTTGAGCTATGTTAAAATCCACAAATATAAAAATGAATAAAAAGGACTTTCTCCCTCTCCCTCACAAAAAGAAATGTGCTTTACACTAATTCATGGCTTCAATTTTCTTAAAAGTGTGTGACTTATTAAGGTATCCATACATGCAGTAGAAGTTGAAATAAAGTAATACTAGGCATAGTAAGCATTTATTATGTCAGATAGACCTTCTTTTCTCTAGTGTTCAAATATTGTTTGATTTAGATCATTCTTTTTAAGAAAAAACTTATTTTAGATATATAATCACCTTTACTCATTCTTTTGATTTTTTAAAAAAACTTAGTAACTTTCTTAATAACTTTTTGAAATATACAGACCCAAACAGTATTTCTTATTAGTCATAACCATATTTTCTGGAAGTTAAAATCAGTATTAGAGTGGTGTTTATTTGTTTATAAATTTAATTGTACAGTGTGATACACTAGCTGTGACTGGCTTGCTGATATGAAAGCTCTGTATTTGAATATTTATATTGACTTATGTATTTAAATAAATGACAGTTAACTATGCAGCTAATAAACACGTAACTTTGACTAGCCCTATATAATGTTTTGCTTCTCAGAATATGTGATGAGAATGTTTCTACCAACTAAATGGATAACTATACAAAATATTAATTAAGAAATTAGAATACCTGTTATACTTTTGTGATTCAAAGGATGCTTCTTGATAGCATATAAATTAAAGGTTTTCCATGCAGAACCTACAAAAATAAAAATGACAGAAGTTATCCAAAGGTTTTAGCTACTTGCGATTCAGTAGTTTGGGACATCTAATATATAAGACTCTAGAAACATGAAAATTTTTCTTGGGTAAGTTTGAAAATATTTTTGGTTATACAGGAGCTGAACCAATATGACTGACAAATTGGATGTCAACATCACAAGCACTTTTAGGGCAATACAGATGATCCCTTAAATACTGAGATGGAAGTAAAAAGTGTTCCTAGAATACTATCAGTTGATATATAAAAATATTCAATATCCAGAGCCTTCATATCAGCAATGTTAATGAATCTTCATAAGTCATTATATCCATGTCACTTCTTTAATTTATGTTAATTTTCATGTACTTTAGAAACCAAACTCGATTATTAAAATATGGAAATATGGAATAAAATGCCCCTATTAACTTCTGGCTCAGAGAAGAAAAAGTTTTCTTTAAGTTAGAAACCATGCTGAATGCTTCTGTCCCTGTCAATGTTTTATTTTTAATTATTATATCCATATTTTAATCATATCCAATTAGTTTAATTAATTACAGCCAAGCGCTGTTATTAATTAAGCATATTTTAACACCATCAAATTTATTACACACAGTAAACCCATCAAAGGAAATTTAGATCTAAAATCCTGACAGAATTCAGAATTTAACAAACAGTATAAAATTTCAGTGTTATACAAATACAATAATAAACATTTACATGTCTTTAAAAGCAAGTGAATCCTAGGATGAAGTGTGATTTTTAAATTTCATTTGTTTAACACGTAAGTTAAAAATGTAATTGGATAGGAAAGTTTGTGCTCTTAGTGAGGAAACACTGCTCAAATACGCAGACTTGTGAGGGGGTAAAGAATCAAAGAACATGCCGGGTACGTAGAGATCCAAGCATGAAGCAATTTGGATTATTTCTTAAAATACAGGAAACTTTCTAAAAGACTTTTAGAAATAACAGATTGTTTTGATAGCAGCAACAATAGAGAAGGTAAGAAACAATGACTGAAAAGACAGTGAACAAAGAGGACTGAGAGAGTCTAGTGACCAAATGGATGGTATGGGTAAGCAAGCAAAGAGAAATAATGAGGACTCACTGACATACAGCTGGTAACCTGATGAATGATATTGATGAGATTAGATATAAATGTAGAATAAAACCGGGTATGTGGAGGTGATAAATTCCTCTTAACACATGCTATGTTTCTATTTTTTTTTTTATTTTAAAGAGATTTAGATAAAAGAGGACGTAACAAAGCAGATCAGATCAGAACAATGCAAGCAACACAGTATTTTACCACAAAGACAACCCATAATTAACAGTAACTGCCATAATGTCTCTTTCTTTGAAATAGTTGAGCATAACTTCATATACGATAGTATCAAACATAACAAAACAGTATAAAACCATTCAAGAGAATGAAAGCATTACAGGGCTTTCAGAACCAGATAACAGAATGAACAATGGCTACTATATTATCTCATTTTCCATAGAAAATTTGTTTATACTATGACACATAATAATATCCAATGAGATATAATATGAGAGAACCAAAGAAAAAAGAAAGGCAAAAGCATAGTAGGACTTTAGAGTAAGATGATGTTAAATCAGCATTGGCTATTCTAATGTCTTGTTTTCTTCAAAATAGCTGTTCATACTATCACAGATAATAAAATCAAACAAACCAGGATAAAACCATTCCAACTAATGAATGCAAACATTATAAGGCTTCAAAGCAATGTAATGGGGAATCATGATTACCATAAACTCTTATGTACTCTTAGCATTTCTTACACTAGGGAGACTATATGATATATGCTATGTTTCTAGTACCAGTTGAATAATCTTATTCAGAAATAAGGGAAAGTAGATCTTTCTCCCTGAACTTTGATATGTAGGACTTGGAAAACTAAACCTCTTTTGTTTTGGATCCTGGATGGTATTGTTCCAATGATCAATCTTTTGAACACATTTCTATAGGTAATAGAAGTATATTTTATGTTATGTAAGGTGTATGTTATCTGTTTACCATCATAGTTCCAGAGCCAAGTACAAAACGTGATTGCAAAAGATGATAAATGTTTAACTTTCAAAAAAAAAAATTACTACACGCCAGTCATAGGGCCCTGTAATACACTGCACAAATTCAACACTGGTGTGTTGACAAAATGGGATAGTCCACTTACTATTTTCCCCTGAGAAGGATTTGTTTTGATTTCTTGCCAATTTTCTTCTAATTCAAATTCAGAAGAGAAAAACTGACTGTTCTCCACGCTCTCTAATGAGTACACACTAAAAGTTTGCAGTGGTAGTTTTTGCTCCGCTTGCAATAGAAATCTTAATTGGGCTTGGTGGCTCACACCTACTGAGGTTGAGGCAGATGAGTTCAACATCAGCCTAAACTTACATAGTAAGTTTGAGTCCAGCCTGAATTACATAGCAAGACTGTGTCTAAAAAAAGAAAGGAAAGAAGAAAGACAGACTTACTTGCAAACCTATCCATTCTATAATGCTCTTATTCATGTTAGTGTTTAGATTTTATTTCAGTGAATCCTCCAAGATTTTATATTATATAATGAATTTTTTTGCCTTTCTTTATCTAGAGAAAGTTTTGCACTGTTTCTTTTTACAAGTGACAATGTTTAACCTTTTCTGTGCTCCAGCCAGGAACACAAGAAGGGTGTGCATTTTATAATCAGACCTCCAGGAATTTGGATTTGCCTCCTATGGCTAACAAAGCACACACTGCGAATGAATCCTTTTTCTTTTAAAGCTTTCAGTAAGACAAAACATACTCGGTGCCTTGTCTCCATAAACTAAAAAGCAAAAATGTTTTTCTAGGAATTTGTTTTGCTATCTTGTTATGATTTCTTTTTCCCTATAATACAGACAGGATAGATATACATGTAAAAATTCACACATGAGAAGATTTTTTTTAAAACTGTCTATGGGAACAGATTATATAATGCAAGATGTAATGAATAGATATTCTGAAGAAGAAGAGATACTAAGAAACACAATGCTAATTCTGTAGCATTATGATATAAAATCTAGCAATACTATTATTCACTGATCAGAGTGATATTAGTCCAGTCTCTTAAGTTCAATTTCAGCATATGTAAAGATAAGCACAGCTACTATGAAGAGAATGAGAGACACCATGGTAGTTATTATTGTCTTCCCCAATGTCAGACCTTGAAGACCTAAAAAGTCTTTACGATTCTGTGATGATTTGATTAGTTCTATAATATGCAGTATGTACTTAATGTATATGAAGATGGGGACAACTATTTGGAAGAAACTAGAAACAATTAGATAAACAGTGAAGATCTCCAGTGGACTTGCTTTGAAATCTGTGTATCTTTAAATTGTTTTTTTAATTGTTTTTTTTTCTGTTTTGATATGTTTAATCTTACCCTCTTTAAGATAAAAACAATTGTGTAGGACTGATAACCATATTACTAAGTTTTTGTTAGATCATTGAGCAGAACTGTTGGCACTGTCACTATTTGAATGTCACTTTACATACTTTAATTCTGTAACCTAAACAACTACTTCTAAGATGACAATATGTAACTTATCAACTGGTGATTTCTTACCATTTATTTTTCTGTAATTCTGTATTATTTCTACCCTTTTTATCTCCATGTATTTTTTTTTTTGTTTCTTTCTCTTTAAATAAAAATAAGTAAAAAGCAAAGCACCTTTGGTAATTTTTGGCTTACTTTTCAGATACTTACAAGTGTGTCTGCTACCTCTTAGTGGTAAAAATCTATCAACTCTGGGGTATCTAAGAACACACACTTAGAGATGATCTACTTCATGGCCCACTTATACTTTTATCCAATTCAGTGCTTATGTGCCTCTCTGTGTACTATTTAAAATATAACAAGAAAGAAGGAATCAATTTTTAGCTATTATAAGAAAAATGCATAATACAAAATAAGAAGAGGAAAAAAAACCTCTTTTTATAGCCTAGTAGCTGTTATTGTTTCTGAACCATTTATAATTAGTTGATCCTTCATAAATGATAAAACAGTAGGGTCTTTCTACATATGCTGCACATCCATACGGACAGATGTGACTGACTTAAAATGTCTATCATCAATATAAATGTTGTTGGAAATCTGAGGTTGTAATAGTCTTTAACACAGTCTGTGCTGACCCCCTGCTCTGCTTCCACCCATCAGTCACACCCCAGAGTGTGGGTTGGAGAACGTGTCAAATCTGGGAACTGTTGTGGTAGTTAATAATCACCTTCCTGGTATTACTCAGCTGCAGTGAATCTAGATGCACCAGCATCTGTAATTTGGGCTAATGTGTATCAGCTGGCTGAGTGAGTCTGAAAACGTGTCTGACTCAGGAAAACAGGAGCCACCCACTCTCTGACAGGAGCGAATATATTAAACATGGGTCTCAGTAATCATGACCCACAGAGCAAGTGGCTTTGCTTGTGAGTGGGTTTACGTATCCACGAAATATAGGTGGGGTCATTCCCTTTGTGCGTTACCCCAGGACACTGGCTTCCTGGGCTCGCTTCTTCTCAGCTCCTTGATAAACACCTGATGACCTAAGCTGAATCCCAGGAACACACACTGCTGTCAGGGAAGTAGGGACGGTGAACCAAAGCCGGAGAATCAGAATCAGACAAGAGAAGTGTCCCAGAGTGTCACATGATCAAGAACCAAGGGAAGCAGGGAGGTGCCAAGACATCAGAGAGAGGAGGAAAGAGCGAAGGGACTGTGATACTCAGGGCATCAAAGCCAGAAAAGGGAGGGCAACTAGGCTCACCATAAAAGAAAAATCCCACTGCATCGTAACAGTTACCTCCTTACTATCTCTAAGAAAGGTTCTGCAACCTAGCTACTAATGAGATTAAAAATACATCAATCATTATTGATAACAAAATATTATTTTAGTGAAACATAATTACTTTATCATTAACTCTTCTCTTTCAAGTTAGTTAACCTATTTTCTCCTCTGAAAAAAAATTTTTTTAAATTTCTTATCTCCTATACTTTGGGAAGAAACACTATTTTATGAACATCTCTTTCATGATTCTGGCATGCAATTGTTAAGATCTCATCTTATTATGGAATTTTTTAAGTGACTACCTTGTTTTCCCCCAAAGTTGTAACTTTCTCTGGGTTTGGCAATGAATTATAATCTTCAATAATACTTTGGAGTTAAGTACCAAAAAATTCTGCAAATAAATATGTCCCAAATCAATGATATGTATGTGCATCTGAGATTTTTAAATTGGATATCTTACATGGTAAAACACAATAGCAGCCTTACACTTCCGCTTTCCCATTTTCTGTGTTTCACAAAGTGGTTTGACTTTACCCAGAGTCAGACATTCAATTGTACAAGGTTGAATTTACAAAAGATACATTCTGAAATTCCAGATAAAGTAAAATACAAGGAAAAAATGAAAGTCTGTTCCATTGTAAATCCCTCAACAACTGAAAAGATACAGATTGACTTTTCTGGTAGCAGAGGTGTGTGTGACAGGTGTTTATGCCTGAACAGTTTCAGAGATAAGTGGAAAACATTCTGAAGTGATCCTGGCATTGCTCATGTGGAAAAATGAAGAGCGTAATTGAAAGACCGTTATGTGGCTTCCATATTTTAGTAAGTTAAGACAAAAAGGGGGACTGTTTGCAACTATTTTGAAAGCCAGCTGTTTTAAGAGTTGTCCTGGTTTTATAGGACTGCATTTACAGAGAAGTCTGCTTATTCATTGTGTGACATGGTGCCTACAGCTACCTGAAAATAAACAGAAATGTGATCAAGTCCACATCTGTGTACCAAGTGCTTAAATTCTGCACTGGCCATGGCTTTAAAAGATGTACATGAAGTGCATAGCTCTCATTCAAGTGACTTTTAATGTATATTTTTGTCACTTACTAGGATAAAAGTTAAATTTATTTCCAATTGTAAAAGATAGCTAAATAAAAAGAAAAATAATGTTTTTAGAATTAGGAATGAAATTTAAGGGCACTCGGCTGACACTCTTCATTTTGAATACCGATAATTGAAGTCTACAAGGGGTAAGTTTATTTCCCCCATTTTAGACTCCATTTCCTTCCTCATGTTGTAGACTCCAACTTTAGCGTGGGTTTCAGGCTGAGGGGGCACAATAGACTTGGCTACAATTAGTGCCTCCATAGATTTTGCTCTGCTTAATGCGTCAGGCTGACTCCTATCTGTTGCTTTAAGGACTTCATATTAAGCCTAAGACTTGATAAGATTTAGTATTTTTAGGAATCATTTTGATTTTCTTTGATGGAGAAATAAGTTCCTTATACTCCTAATATCATTACCTGAGACACTAGCCAGAGAAAAAGTGAATCTTATTAAATGGTTATTTGACTTAGCTTTTCCAAGAAAACCTACTAAGGTGGAATCTCAACGTGCACATTATTGAAAAGTTCCACAAAGGATTACAATAAAGATCCCAATACAAACATCCTTGAACAAGTCCAAGATCCTTATTTAAAACCAAAAAAGGCTTGATTGCATCTATTTGATTAGCTTGAGAGATACGCAGGGGGTTGGTAGAGCACACTTCTGAGAGTTCGGGTGGATAATGACCTTAGGTCCACATCTAGACTCTTGCCTTTCTCTCCATCGCTGTTTTTTTGTTTGTTTGTTTGTTTATTTGTTTTGTTTTGCTTTGTTTTGTTTTGTTTTTTTTCCTGAACTTCCCCACTGCCAAGAACTAAGTATCCTGGCTCCACCATTCCTTTTGCCATGATGTTTTTGCTTTGGAGTCAGCTGACCATGGACTGGATCACCTGACACCATAAGCCAAATTAAACCTCCATCCTATACAATTGTGGGTGTTGGCTATTATATCTCAGTAAGAAGAATTTCAATTAAAAGAACTGGAATTCCTTAGTAAAATCATCTGCCTGGATTTAAGCAAACTGAGTAGTTACTACATCTAGTGGAATACATCAGACACACAAACTTAAATACAATTTTGTTTCTCTCATATTAGAAATCTAAAGTATAAATTAAGATGAAAATGAAAGATAGATAAAAGTAAGGAGATAGGTCTACTGTAAGTTGGAAGGTGACCAAGCCATGGAATAGCAGGAAATGAGTAGAAGGGAAAGGGGACACATAAAATCAAGGTATGTTGTGTACAAGCACCAAATACTGCAATGAAAGCAGTCACTGTATGTCACAACAATGTACAGTAATAATAAATACAAAATTTAAAATGATCCAACCAGTATATTGGCTGCATTTTCTTTTTCAGTTTAAAGCATCTATTTTCTTCTGATCAGTCCTGGTAAAAATCCAAAGGAACCTGATTTTTCCTTTGTTCATAATGTTTATCCATAGATCTTTGATTTTTACCTTATTGGTCAATATCATTAATTGTTTGTATTCTCACAACTGTTACACTTTCAAATGTTAAGAATCTTCTCAGAGCAATGGTATAATATTCCACCTCTAACAATATACATGGTGAACTTTTGAAGACAAAGTTAGCTGATTTTGCCTTTAATACCTGTCTTCACTATTCGTTTCTTGATTAGATGGTACAATAATAAGATATACTGCCAACCTCAAAATATATCCATAAAACTAGACTTACAGATATGTTTCAAATAACATCTGCATACAATGTCAAACACAGACTTTGAAAATGACGGATAGGAGTTAGTGGTGTTATTTTCAGGGCTCTGTATGTCACACATCTTCAAATAGAATTAGTTGCTATGGTAAATATGGATTTTTTCTTAATTGAGACATGAGGAGAGTTACTAATTGGCTAATTTTTGTCTAAATCGCCTTTGGTGTGTAAGTATTTATGACCTTCATAATATTCTCATATGATAAAGGTTATGTTTGATTTAAACTCATTTCTACAATATCTGCATAGTTTTATGCTCTACTGAAAAAGATCAAGCTTCACACGTTGATCTGAAATATTGCAATATCTTATATTGGAGTTCCATTTCTATTATCTTATGCTTCCCCCTTTCAGTGTTGCTATTAGAAAAATGACATTTTGCAAGTTCTATACTTAAAGTCACATTTTAGAAATGAATATAGCTTTCCTACTTGTTAATGAGAAAATGAATTTAATGCATTTTACATTTGAGCAGGCTATTCCAAATAAGTTAGTAGCTAGAAATTTAGTTTATCTCCTTTTGTGAAGCTCTACAGTAAATATTGATTAGTAGATGGAGGATAGTAGGAAAATAATCAGCAATCTGTAGCAGATATGGTACATGCAATAGTGAGTTGTTTGCACTGACAATAAGACAAATCAGTGCCTTATAGATCAAATCAATGTGTAAATCTCAGGTTAATCAGTGTGGGCTTACTCTCTTTCACGTAACTCCACCCAGTGTATACCGTTATGAATACTAGCAAATGAAAGACAGTGGTCTTACTGGTCTCTATGTGTTGATCATAGTTCTTAGCACTGTTTTACTGATTATTTGTGCAACTCTAAAGAACACCTTAGCTTAAGAAAATTCATTGATATGATTTAGGTTAAATCGTCCTAATTGAATCACAGATTTTTGCTTGCCTCTAATATTCTGGCTTAACAAAGAAAAAAGAATATTGGGAACACAGTGAGCACAGATGTCCGGAAACGAAATGGGAACAGTGCTTGCATCATTAAGTCTCAGCTCTACAGATAACCAGAAAACAGATTGGGATTATCCATAATAAAAGATAATTTTTTGGTTAGCCATAGGGAACAGAAGTGAGTGTGTTCCCCCCTAACTGGTAGATTCAGTTTGTAGGAACAGTGGTTCTTTGAACATTAAATCATACAATTGGCTCAGTTTGGTTACAAATGTAAAGAAAAGTCTTTATAACAATTGCCTTTCTGCTTTTCCATCTACATATTTGGCTGTACCTTGTAAATTATCTTAGATATTTCAGATACCAATTCAGGAGTTTGAAGCTTAGAAGAACCGTCATATTGACTAACCTGGTTCTGATTTAAATAGTGTCAAGAGGCTAAGTTAAGTCATTATTATGTACTTACTCTACTGGCCAACTCCCATATGCTACTATACCATGATCATGAATCTATCGGTGAAGTATGTTTAAAACTGGGAATACCTGCAATTAAATAATTACAAATGTCAGTCACTCAATACCTTCACTGAGTACTCAGAATCTCTAAGACATAATACAAAACATTGTATCCACACAGAGGGTGAGTACATCTCTGCCCTCCTTAGACATGATTTTTACTAATACTAATCCATTTTAATTTCTAACTTTATTACCTTCTTAATGATGCTATTGCCTGCTTATGATTTTAAAGATAAGAAGATTGTTCTGTTGACTGTCTATTATGTATAATAACAGCTTTATTTTTTGTTATATCTGAATAAAGAAACAAAGGTTTATCTTTTCCTTGACATTTATAGCATTCCATGTTCCTGTGCACCATAAAAGGTTACCTAAGTCAAATTTATTTCAAGTGAGCAATATTTAACTTTAAAAATGTCAAAGGAAGGAAAAAATTCTCTATAGGGCAACATTGTGTTGACTGAATAATAACTGCAGAATGATGAATTATACATTTGTTTTTCACTCAAAATATTCGTTAATAAATCTACTGATTCTGAAGAAAATTAATTCTGGTTTTCTGGTGAGTAATTCCTATATATTTATGTGACTTTTATTTCTCATGCTGTTATCTAGTTGGTTCAAATACTTTTACAGTCATTTTTAGCCCACTTTTAAAATTTCTCAGTTCATGTAACGTAAACTTTGCAGTATTTTCTACTGTTAAGTGATTATGCATAATTAGGCAAAAAAGACTGCTGCCTATTTTATTTTTTTTCCATTTAAGACATTCTGGCAGAAAAGTAAAAATAGCAATATGCCTACAAGTTGAATTTGAAAATCTGTAATAAGAGATATGCTAGCGCATTTTCTGTAATTTAATACTGAACTCATAGCAGGAGCTCTTTCTAGGCACTACCCTCACCCTTGCCCTGCTTCAAAAACTGCATTGCTTGTTTGCTTGAACAAATATATTAAAACTGACCCAGAAAGACAAATGTTGGTCTGATTCCATGATAAAATTGGATATGCATTCATTTCTATGGATGCTGATTTTTTGAAATAGCCAGAAGGATGGCCCACAAATAGAACCGTCTTCCAAATTTTGGAGACCATGAAAATGACTGGAAGTAGGGGCTGGGGATTTAGCTCAGCGGCATAAGCACCTGCCTTGCAAGCAGGCAGTCGTGAGTTCGGTCCCCGGTACCGATAAAAACGAAAATGACAAAAAAAAAAAAAAAAAGAAAATGACTGGAAGTACAGTGATGTGGTCCTCTGTAACCAGTAGAACATTGCCTTCCAGGAAGTGAGGGGATCCCAAACCACTGCAGTTGACTTCTTTGGGAGCTCATAGAGGTTTGTTAGCTGCAAACCCTGACAGTTGCAATTTCCTGGGGGCTCCATCACTACGTACTGTCACAGAATCTCTGTGCAAATACTTGGTGAAGATTTTACATAAAGATGGGTAACCAGTTTGATCCTGTAGAATGCATACAGTACCCTATAATTCAAAGGAATCAACTGCAGCCACAAGGAGTTTAATATGCCTATGACAAAAAGGGTCCTCTAGAATCCCACCTGCAAAGTGTCCCCTCAAAACTAGCCAATCAGCAAAATAAGCCAGACAAATACCGTACACTTCATTCCCCTTCTTAGCTCCTGGTAAAGGCAGCATCCTACTGTAGTCATTCTGTCATTAGGTATTGTTTTAACTTTTTCTCAGTATTTGATTTCTTATGAATTACTTCACAAATTTCCTTACACACATAGCTTTCTTTCCTTATGCCCACCATAATACAGATATATCTGTGCTCTTAATAAAATGAGTGATTTGGATTCCAAAATGCTCTGCTGGATGTAGATATGTACTGCTTTCAAGCCATTCTAAATCTGACATATTATTCTGTTTGCAAAGCACAAGTCTGATCACAACATTCTACTTACGTTTTTCAATATTTCTCCATTATAAATATTGAGGTTATCAAACTGATATTCCAGGTTCATCCTGTATTTTCTCTCTCTGGATTCCCATGTTTTAGGAATAATGGACATATCTAATGAAAGAAAAAATCATGACTGGAATGGAGTCCTGTAACATATGGTGAGAAACAAAACTCCACATAAATTACACACACACACACACACACACACACACGAATGATATTACAGACTTACTTTATAGAACTTTCCAAAAATTTATAGTTTAGGCCATGTATGTAAAATAAACATTAAGAATTGAAAGAAATCAGATCCCCAAATTCAAAGACCCAATTAAAAAATAGGCATCTGAGGTGAATACACACTTCTCAGCTGAAAAAATACAAATCGCAAGTAAATATATGAAAAAATGCCCATCATTGGTCATTTAAGAAATGCAAATGAACTCTGACATTCCATCTCACTTCAGAAAGAACGGCTATTATCAAGAAATCAACCAGTAACAAATGCTGAGGGGGCTGTGGGGAAAAAGAAAGCTTTCTTCACTGCTGGTGATAGCAGACTGGTACAACCACTGTGGAAATCAGTGTGGAGATTCCTCTAGAAACTAAGATTGGAGGTCCCATTCTATCTACCTATTTTCCTCCTAGATATTTTCCTGAAATAACTAGAACTGAAGACATCATATTACAGTGATATATTTGCCCCACATATTACAGAAGCACAATTTGTAATAACTAAATGTTGGAAACAGCCCTAATGCCCATTAACCATGGAATGGATAAAAAGAAGTGATATTTTTTTATCCAGTGGATTACCATTAAGCTATAAAGAAGAATAAACTTGAGGCTTTTGTAGCCTGATTTTGAGAGAAATCAGACTTACATGTATGAAAACCGTACTGTCTCCCTAGTGTGAAAAAACCTAAAAGAATAGCTGATTTTCAAAATGTACAACAGACATTCTGAAAGTGAAGGGGGAAGAAACTGCTCAAAAGGGAATAAAAACTGGGATATTGGGATGTGGGAAAGGAAAAATGAAAGAAGGGAAAAGATATGATAGAATCTCTTTTAGTCCATCAAAAAGAATGGGTTGTGCTTTCATTGTCTGATCATTTTTCATACCTGTACCTTATAATCTGAGCAACTATTTTGAGCATAACAGCATGTACTATATTAAAAATTGTTAATCTCATATTTTGTTTTGAAATTCTGTATCATTATTTTTAATTTTTTTCATTTTAAAATAAAAAATAAAAATTAAAGGAATCAAAAATTTTGATATTAAAGCAAAGTATAATAGAAAAAATAAATAAAATGTTACTGTTGTGATATAACAAGAAAGAACATAACAAAGTAATAGTAATGGCTTTGTTATAATGCTTTGACTAGCTTGCAGTACTGGGCACCTATTAAAAAGTGTAATTTCCCCTAGTTGGTATTATAAGAAGTAATAATTCTGTGAACCAGCATGGTTTTCTGCAATTCCAGTTGAGACGCTATTCCCAGGTATAGCACCGCTGAGCACTCACAATGTTCAAGCATCTTAGAGATTGTTTAATGGGAAAAATCCTGCCCTGTATAGCGAAGAGAAAAAGACATGTGTGGCTTCATCCTGTGGCTGAGAACAAGGTAGACTGTTTGACAGTACTGTGAGGGACAGGTGGCTTAACTGCTTTTGAAATTCATTATCCATTTATAGAACAGTTAGATATTAATTCTTGGATCTGTCTTAAAACACCGAAAATTGAGCATTCCAAGATCAAGAATTTTGTCTAATCTGTTTCACCTAATTGAAATATGTGGTGTTTCTGTTCATTATTTGTGCTTCCATCTCCTCCTCATCCTCTAACTTATTTTTTCTTTTTGATTATTCAGTACCTGAACACTTCTATGCTGTCTAATCCTGAAGGTCTTCATCTAAAGTCCTTATACTTTGCCTTAAATATTCATTGGATAAAGAACGATGAGTGAGTCTTATGTTAGTTGCTACTTATAATGGTTAAAGTAGCTTATATTGACTTTATTGACTTAGGAGACCATGGAAGCACAGCTCTGGGTGTGGGTGTCTGGGTATGTCATGGAGTTGTGACCTTGGGAGTCTGACCCCCCCCATTTCTTCTCAGGTCCTGCCCCCATGCTCTGGCTCCTGGTCACCATAAACTAAGCAGCTTCACTCTGTTATTACCTTCTACCATGATGTCCCTGCCCTGGAGAGTGATGATCATGTACTGAATGTCCTAAAGCCATAAGCCAAATTAAGTATTCTCAGCTTTAAGACATATCAGTATTCTGTCCAAGCAAAAGCAATGCTAATATAGCATTGCCTAAATCTTGTTTTAGGTTATTTGTACATTTCTTATTATGCACAATTTTACATTACAACTAGTGTTTCTGAACATATCCTACATTTGTCTCCCCAAGAAACCAATAAAATTTCAAAACTAATGTGAAGAGAGAGGAAGACACAGAGAAAGAAACAGTATCACCAGTTTACCTGGGGTAGGCCCTGAGGTCTGCCCTCCGGAAGGCAGGGATGCATGTAGGAGGGAGGACACAGCAACAATACATCTTTTGTCTCAGGATGACCTCTAGAGTCTCTTTCCACGAAAGCACAAGAAGGTGGAATGGCTTAGCTTTCCTGAAATCAGTGTTGATCAGAATTTTCAGTAGATAAATGTATGAATGAGTATCTGGCAGTTAGCATTGATAGAACAGGCTTTCTAACAACCTATATTCAACACGAATTTTGTTTTACAAACTTCTATGAAACTTTTCCCACCTCCTTTCCAATTTAGATGACAGGCTAAACTCCTAGATCAACGATAAGTCAAATGTGTCCTAAAATCAGACACTGGAGTCATCACAGTAGATGAGACACTTTGTATGTTGCTACTTTGGACAAGAACACAAAAGACTGATGTGGCCATTTGAATAATCAGTAGAAATTTTGGGCTCGTACTGACAACTAGATTTGAGGGAGACTTCTCATTCCCATACTAGTGATTCAGTCTAATGAGCAACTTCAAAAGATAGTCGATCCCAACTGGAGAAAGCTGTTTTGGATCAACTGCAAGGAATGATTGGGTAGGAATTAAAAAAAAAATTTACTACATCACTTAAAAATAGATACTTATTGAAACAAAATGATAAATTCAGTTCTTCAGTGTCATAGAAATGCATTTTAGACTGTATAGTTACTGCTTGTCTTGGTTACTTTTTTCTCATCTCTGGGACAAAATTCCTAATGCCTAAAATTAGGGAAGGAAAGGTTTATTTCTTACAGTTTTTGGAGGTTTCAGTCCATACTCAGTTGGCTCCAAGGCAGGGTGGCATGGTGGGGCCACAGTTCATGGCAGCTGCAAACAGCAAGGCAGAAAACCAGCAAGACACAGAGACACCTTCTTCCTGCCATTACATCATGTCCTGGCTCCACCTCTAGGCGATAGTAGCACTCACACCACCAATCCAAGCGCTGGACAATGAACCAATCACAAACACAAAATTGCATGATCTTTGGCGGCCATTGGATAAACCATGACACTGCTAAACTTGTTTAGTTAATACACATTTCAGTCACTTTCTTGCCAAAGCTGCTTTTAATGAAATTAATCACTAAACAATTATCTACAAAAAACTTTTTTAGTGCAGGTATTGTGCTAAGTGAATTCTCAATAATTACCTTTCTTCTTAAACTAAAACATTTTGATGATTAAAAATAGGATATTTTTACTAAGTGTGGATATTATCTGCTTTCCTTCATTATTTGCCATTGCTTTTTATTAGCTGTGTGAAATGCATAAGGTATACATACACATGTGGGGGTGAGCATACATATGCACACACTTGTCTTAGAATCATTCTGGTATTTTTTCATCTCAAATTAATTCTGCTTCCTAAATTCTATTTACTTATGAATATATACTTTTCTTCTAAAATTTTACAATATTATTCTCCTCCCCTCAGTGAAAAATATTATATATCTGAACTTATTTTTCCCATCTTCCATCCAAATCATGGGGAACTTATATTTACTTAATATTTGATATTTATATTGGTCTGTATGACCCAGCCACTTTCCATTTTTGGAAAATGAAATCCACTTGAAAGCCATGGCAAGCTGAGTTAGGTTTGTAAGTGATAAATAGGTAGATCTGCTTTTTCAGCTCCTAATGCTAAAATCAATTAATGCAGGTTTGGGTAACTGCGAAGAATCCTTTGCTTTTGTTCATTGCCTCTGTTCCTATAAGAAACTGAAATACTTTGCAGCTACATATTATTCTGATAAATGACATCATCATAAATGTTTACATGTGGAAAATATACTGATTGTTATCCTACCTTTCATATACATCTTCAGAAGCAGAAATCCTGTCTCCTTTCCAAAGATATCCGTGTCCTAAACCCAGAATCTATGAGCGTTCTAACTCATATGGTAAAAGAAACTTTAAGAGACTCTTCATGGAGTTAAATGATGTAAGAGATTGACCAAGATTTAATGATAAGAGATTCTGATTCTAAAACAAATGTATGAGTACACCTATATGTGTGTATATATGAGAAATAGTATAGCTCTCTGTATCCTCTGTCATGCACTGTAATCTCAGTCACGAAGTCCTAAAATTATGCCATCAATAAGATTCAAAGAACCCTTTCAGAATGGCCTTTTCTTATAGCCAGAGGAACCTTTCTTGTACTCAAAGTCTGAGCAAAATGGATAAAGATGATGAGTCGGACATTATTCACACCATGATGAAATTAGACTATGATAAATGCATGAGTTTTTTCCCAAGTGCAGTGGGAAATACATAAAATCTGTTAAATGAGGAAATAGTAGGAAAATAACTTATGATTGAAAAAAAGCCTATTTGCCAGGAATAGGATTGGAGAAGACCTGAGTGGAGGAGGCAGGTGCCACAGACTGCATGGGGGATATGCGATCTTACAGTTCCCCAGCCCTCATTACCTGTGTTCATTTCTTCAAGAAAATAATAGTACTCTTTAATTTTTCCCCAATTCACAGTTTGAGACTTTCTTATTCCTTTTCTACAAATATAAAACCCTAGAGATTTTCAGCATCTGGTAATCAGACCCCTTTTGGACCAACGAATCAAAAGTATGTGACAATATGAACATTATATTTTCCTGGAAATTAGTTTTGCTATTTAAATATACTTTGGAGTATATCACAACTATAATTTAGTACATATTCAATTTTGCTATTAGGCAGTAGAAACTCCCGTGAGGCCTTCTTATGGTCCCGCTACTCCCCTACCTAAAACCTTCCTTCCAGGAGCCAGAGCTGCAGATATTTTTTCCTCTGATTATTGTGAGAATTTATGGCAGAAAGGCTCTAAAACAATTTCTCCTGCTCCAGTTTGATGTTACACATTTAGTGTGCCTGAACTCTCAATTATGTCTATTATTCTAAAAGTATAAATATAAAATATTGAATTAAACATTAATTCCATTAAAAATATTGCATTTTTAAAATGAGCATTGCTGGATATTCAAAGAATGCTGTATAAGTAAACATTTTAATTTCTAATAGACCTACTATATTCAAGCCTTTTTTTTGGTCCAGTGGTATTTTAAGAAATCAATCAATTAATTTTAAAAACATATTACTATTATATCAATATATTTTATAATTTTTAATCTACCCTTGGGTAAATATATGTCCCCATAGTAACTTTCAGAACCATGTTTTCTGCTTCAGGGTTATTGATCTGGACTATTTTTAGCTCAGGTTGTTGTATGAATGTAAATAGTTCTTTCCTCTACTACTAGGGCTTTTTCTGCTTTAAGTACGGGTCACACAATATAGCACTAAAATTACAAAGTCAAAGGAGATGATGCAAATAATATGACTTTGTATGAAAATTACTAAAAACAATGACAATTTTACTTCTCTGAAAGTTCTAATTGTTTATCTGCCACATCCAGTGGCAGTATTTGTCTTTCTGTGCCTAGCTCAAGTATTTCACCTAACAACTGTTCTCCAGGTTCACCCATGTTGTCACAAAAGGCAGGATTCTCTTCTTTATGAATACTAGACAGTGTTCCACTGTATGCAATTACAACTTTTTCTTTTTGCATTCTTTCATTCATTGACTTGGCTACTATCAACAGAGCTGCAGTAGACAGGATGTGTTTCAGTCTCTTTGAATGAATACCTAGTAGTGAGATTGCCGAATCATATGCTCGTTTTCTTCTTTTTTTAAAAACAGGTAATTTAATATGTAGTAATGAATCCCTTGTATAAATGTAGTAAATTTTTTCATTCCCCATTTTATGTAAGACATCCATGTAATACCTACTCAGATCTTTGTGCTGATTAAACTTACGCATTTAAATAAATTCATAATAATGCAATGTAAATAAACAATAGTCAGGCATGATAAACTAATTATTTTCAAATATTTTAAACAGTTTATTAAAGCATGTGTAATTTTTAGATTGTTATTTTAAATATAAGTTTCCTAAGTGTTATTACACAAAATTTACTATAATATCTAATTGGGACTCACTGGATTCCTGAACTCATTTGAAATCATAATACTGTACCACGTTTAAACTGTACACTGATATGACTTATGTGAGCTGATACAGTTCATTTTCATTTATTTTATTCTTTTATATTTCTTTAACTTTCCTCTTAAAATTTAGTTTATTGGAGAACATGATTTGTTAATTAGATAATTGTAACTAAATCTGAAAACCTTATCTTAAGCCCCTGTTTATATTTTGCAAGATCCCACCTGGAAAACTATATAAGAGGAAAGTATTTGTTTTTTATTTATTTTAATTTTTTTTATTATTCATAAATTTCTTTAAGTAACTCCAGTAAAACACAGTTTCAACACATACAGAGACAGAGAGACAGAGAGAAAGTTGTGATTTGTTTATTTCTCTTTATTTGACTTCTAAAACCTTGGAATGAACAGAAAAAATACTTTAAAATAATCATTTCTTTGGGAATGTGGGTCTCAGCACATATTATACAAATTAGAATTCAAGCAGTTGAATTATATTACTGGAAAATACTTTCCCATGCCCTAAACTTTTAAAAGGAAATTACTTAAAATTTGTATTAAGTAGATGGAGTGTAGCTGTCAATATATTGTTAGGTGCTAAGTGTTAAGGAATTCAGGAAATTAAATGATATTTTTAAGCTTATGCAACCTTATTGACACTGACTGAAGACAGGAGATTACAACATGCAAAAAAAAGTTGAAAAATAAAGATAACTTTTTTTAAACAGATGAAGTACAAAGATATTGAGGGAGAACATAAATAAATTTATCACAATATCCTCTTCACTATCCGAGGATTAAGAATATTTTCATAGTTGGTTCTTTCAAAAACATTATAAAATATTATGTGGCAGTACTTTAGAGTTAAGTTTAATGTTGTAATCAAATAGCGCTCTACATTTTTCACAAGTGAAACAGTATCTCAAGACTATTTTCCATATTAGACAGTAGACATCAGAAGAGAAGCTAATCAATTAGATTTGCACAACTGTGATAGTACCATCTATTGACCAATCAGGAAAAATATCATTGCCTTTACTTTTTCTTG
The DNA here is from genome assembly GCF_034190915.1 of Cavia porcellus. Lineage (NCBI taxonomy): Eukaryota > Metazoa > Chordata > Mammalia > Rodentia > Caviidae > Cavia > Cavia porcellus. The sequence goes on from NW_026947489.1 coordinate 54,385,452, forward strand.
ATAAATAGTTTTCTAAAGTCCTTATGTTACTTTCTTATATTTTAAAATATTGTTTTAATAAATTTTATTACAGATGCTGGAGTGGTATAGTCCTATACAGCACATTATTTTCAATAAAAAAGTAATACTTTTAACTTTGTTAACCCTATATTTAGCATATGAGTTTCATTCTTATTATCTGATTTGTAGTTCTTCCTCAATATTAATTTCTCCATAATCTTTTTCCTTTCTATATTAAACTCTCCTAATTGTCTTAGATTGAAACTTAGGTATTGCTTTGTGAAATCTTCTCTATCACTACAGCACCAAATAAATTTATGAACCTTGAACCTGTTTTGAATTATATTTCTGTTCAATTTATTCCTGAACTTTGTTATTTATCTGTTTTTCAATCTTGCAGTTCAGTTTTTCTCCAGTCTAGCATTCTTTTTCTGTATCACATAATAGAAAGAAATTGTGTGTGTGTGTGTGTGTGTGTGTGTGTGAAAGCAGCATTGGTACAAAAATCAGTATGTAAGAATGGACATACTTTATTTATTTATACTTATTGTTTAGATATATTTTTTCTTAGTAAACAATGGATTTTTCATCCAAAGATATTCTAGAAATAAATGTGACAGCTATAAAGGCATTTCAAATATTATAAATATCTCATTTAAATATGGTTTTATTGCCAGAATTTCACTTGAGTTGCAAGAGTTTGGTTAGTCATGGCTAGTTTAACTAAACAGAATTATCCCCACTGGTTATGGCTAACCTATCTAGCTAGTCACTAAGAACAAGCTTGAATCATATTCCAACTATAAAAGTCAATGAATGCAGATAGAAAGAGAATCATGCTTATGTTTCTTATTTAAGTTACAACAGAAACATATCCTTAGAATCTATTTTTAATTTAAATCAGAATTCTACCTTGGATATTCTTATCAAGCCATCACAGTTTTGAAAGCCTTGTAGACATAGACAGGACTAGAAGACAAATAATGAGATTAATAATACATCATAACTATCTTCATGCAGCTCACATTTGTGTCAAACCTAATTAAGACTTATAATTAGAAAGTTAAATTACACAACCAATCTCAGACTTGGAAGGAGCTTTTGTGACAACAAGTCCAACCACCCCACAGTGCAGATAGCCAATCTGAACTTGGTTTGAATCATTTGTTTTTCACCATGCCAGAGCTGTTTACTATCATATTCTGCCAATTTCTTAAATGTTATTTTTTCTTCTGGCAATTGTAAGATATTTAAAGTGTTGTGTATTAATGAAAGAAATAAGGGCACTCTTCTTTTACCCTAGTTTCTATAGCCAGAAGCTTGGTACAGAGCTATCAGTATGATGGACTTTGGGGTCAGTCGTGGCTCGGTCACATTATTCTGGAGCCCCATTCTTCCTGCTGGTCTCATGTTAATTCCATGGACAGGCCCTGCAGGATCTGGGTGAAACTGTCTGATCTGTAGAACACTAACAGTGGACTTTCCTGGGAGAACTGTCACTGCTTCTCCTGGTGGCAGAAGTATGCTACTTGCCCAATAAAGTAGTGGCTACAGTGAGTATTATTTATTTCCCTAGTTACAGAAGACAAAGTAAGTAATATGTCAGTCGCAAATGTATTATATCTATGTTACATTAAGAAACACACTTGGACCTTTTTTCTAAAAACCTATCACAGAAAGGTTATTTTTCATAACATACACCAATGTAGTATTTTACAACTCACTAAGTGATTAGATGAAATAGCAACTGAATTCTTGAAATTGATGTTAAAAGCTTACGTTGCTAAAGAGCAGATTTAAGGATTCCTTTTGTCTTCAAGTTCCTACATTCTCCACTACAAACATCAGTACGGGAATCCCAGACATACTTAATCATAGCTTCACAGCTATCGCATCCAATGTGCTTCTGGAGAGAGTGGGTCATTCATTCCTAACATACATTACATACGTATTGAATTGAAGCAACACATTCTACTCCATCTGCATATGGTACAACTATAGTCTTTAAGGGAAGAGGCAGTCTCCCTGTTTTGATCTTCTATAGAGCAACACTGCAGATCCTTGCTCTATTGGTATGGAATGGAACAGGGAATTATTTACACAGGACACTGGGAAGAGAAGAAAGTTTTCTCAGACATATTGACATGTAGAATGCATTTGCAGAGATGAATAGATGATGGAAAAGATGTTTTATTCTCTGGAAGTTATTTTTGTGAAGTCAGGGAGAAAACACTGGAAGGATATAAGAATAGCAGGCTACTTAGTATAACGTAGGGAAGTGAAGAAAATGAGGGATGGAATAAATGGAGGCATGAAGTGGTTGAGAATAGAAATGTAGGTTCAGGTCAGTGTAGAAGGCACTCAATTTTAATCTTTAGGGGTGTGGTTACTACATCTTAATCTTCAATGTGCATTAAAATTACCTGACTACTTGTCAAGCTATAGATTGATGGTCCCATCGTGTACATTTCTGATTTAATTGGACTAGATAAGACCCGAACATTTGCATTTCTTACAAATATTGAGGTGGCAAATATATTTTAATTTTAAATGGGCCAGAAAAGGAAGAGTCTAGCGTGATAGTAGCATTGGAGTGCTGGAGGATGGACAGGGGGAAAGAATGAACACAGATAGTACATGAGCTACTGTAGGAACGCAAGTAGGACTCATATAGGGGAGTCAGCATTAGATAGAAAGAACAGCATTTTGAAAAAAAATTCAAAAGAATAGCAATAGAAATAGTCATGCATCCATCAGAAGCATAAGGGCAGAGAGGCACCAAGGTCCCTGATAGAGGTATTGAGCAGGATTATAATCATTAACCAACATAAAAACTAGAGGAGGAGCAAATATTCTTTTTCTTTTACAGGCAAGCAGGCACTGGAGAGAGGAAGCATAATAGTAACTTCAAGAGGAGATTTATAAAAATAGACTGTGATTGTTACTCTCCTTTAAAGCAATAGAGTTTAACAAAACAACATGAGTTTTAAAATAACACAGCTGTGTTCCATAGCTTTGTATTGGCCCCCTAGGTAACTGTATTTGTCTGTATAAGAACTAATTTTCTGGTTCTTGATGAGAAGTCTTTTCTCCCAGAAATGCAGGCTTCCAAACACAAGAATTGATAAGGACATTTATTGCTGCCTTGAGGACTCCAAAGACCTAGTGAAGAATTAAAGGGGAGAGCTAGAGACAAAATCTCTGCTAGATTTTATCATCACTCTAGGTAGAAAATAACAGGCTGACATTGATGATGGAGAAGTGCAACAGAATCATTCCTATAGTGTAAGACTTCTCAAAACACTGCATCCTTCTGTGCTCCCAAGACCAGCTGCAGAGACAGAGCCAGGATGTCTTGCCATGGTCAGTCACATGACTCTTTCCCTTGTGGAAAGCCACATTGATTTAGTAATGGGTCTTTTTAAGTTTGATCTGACAAATGGATTTAATGTCCTGATTGACAGATCAGAGGCAGTCAGATTTCAGAACACCCAAATTCTAGAAGATTATGGCTCTTTGCAATGATAGTGATAAAAGGAAGTGTTTCAATCTTTGTGCATCAACCTGCTTTGTTATATTTAAAGCCAAAAATATATAAGTATTCCAGAACTTGTGACCAAAGAACAGAAGCTTGATTGCAGAAATTCCAAGGTTATATAGAAGGAAAAGGAAGGCTAGAATTGTGTGAGGCTGGTTCTAGGAATGTTTCCACAGAGGGAAATAACCAGAGATGTGATTAGCAAGACAGGGTTGAGAACAAATAACTTAACCTACCTCACGCTGTTTACTCATTGTATAAATGAATCTAGTACCTACATCCCTGTGCTATGTAGTAACTTACATAAAAATCTATTGCTAACTTGCTCAACATCTACTACTAAATCAAAGATACATATTATTTTCTTTTCCTACTCATTTCGTGTTGCAAAAGGACTCAAAACACAGAAAGCAGATTAAAACCATATGTGGAAAATGCCCACCCATTCAAATTAAATTTTCAAAAATACAGTTAGCGCATATTTGGAAATAAAGTTGAACACTACACTAGAATGTTAAATACGAACAGAAAGAGTAGGAGACAAGGACTGAAGACCCAGATGAGGCTGGCTGACAGTAGTTTATATTGAAATCATATATTCCTTTTGCCTCATGCCCCAAGGATCAGTCAGCACCACTGGAGTAGAAATAGGAAAAGTATGGAATGGATGATCATCTCCTCAACTCAAGGATTACCCAAGATGTACAACTGAATTTCCAAATGATGAGGAAAATTAGTTGATAAGTGTTCGTATTCAAAAATATGTCATAAGATATTGGCTAGGGCAGGAGAAATGATCAAGGTGAGATTTAGGAAAAACCTGAACAACAAGTGCACAAGATATCAGGAAGTTGTAGAGAAAAAGGTTCTCAGTGGGAACCTCCATCTTAGAGATTTTCAGGGTGTGGCCTTCGCTGGTGTTCATGTCTACGTGTGTTTGTTTTGTTGTGTTGTTTTTCTAAATGACAAAGCTTGGGCTAGGTCATAAAAACAAAATCCCAAGCAAAAGGTGAGAAAAAGTCTTTGGAAGTTGAAACAAGGAATAAGAATAATGATTTGAAGAAAATTAGATCACACACAGAAGGCCTCGTATTCTTGTTATAGATTAGATCAAAAATGATCTCCAATATGCTTATGTTCTCAGACTGGAGATTTTGAAATGTGGTTGGACTATGGGGACATTGTACTCATAGCTGAATTTGTTTACTGATAAGTTCAGACTGAGTGTGCTGTTGGGATGTGGGGCCTCATTAGAAAAAGTGGGTTATGGCGTATACGACATAAAAGACTTAATCTCCTCCCTTCTCTCTCTGTCTTGTGGTCATTTTTTAATGAATATCTTTCCCTTGTCATCTCTTTCACCAAGCCATTCTTATCTTGGAACCAGCTGGCCAAGGCTGGTAACCACGAGCCAAAATAAATCTCTTCTTTAAATTGTAGGTGTCAAATATTTTGTCTCAAAGATGAAAAAATTACAAAGACAGATGAAAAAATGACAAAGACAGGTCATTGCTTTGACTGTACTTGACCATGTGGCTTCAAAGCCTTTGGAGTTGGTTTATAGGAGTAATGGTTTGAAGATAGCAGGTAGAGAAGTCCTAGAAGGTCTAAAATGAGCTTGATGAGAAATTCTGGTTGTACCTCAGAACACCAGAATGGTCACAGAAATGCAGGTAGTAAATAGCAAGCTTAAGAGATTTCAGTTGGAAATCAAAACTCCATTGGCATTTGGACTTAAAACTATCTGTGTTACATTCTGGCAGAAAATGTGCCCACATTATGTTCAAGCCAGAAGACTTTATGGGAGAATGAGAATAAAGGCAGTAAACTAACCAATCAAAAGAAATTTCAAGGCAGCCCATTGTTCAGGCTGTGCCATGGGGTACTGTTAGCTACTTCTAGTTGAATCTGTATTGAAAATCAAAAACAAACACTTATATGAAAATTTTTCAGTTTTGCCAGAAAAGAAATGCTTACAAAGTTGTGGCTACAGAAGGCATAGTTGCTGAAGTTAGTGACATTAAAGAGAAGCCAAATACTTTACATCAGTAAGATAAACTAATACCTTGAGGCATTTCAAGAATCAATAAGACCCAACTCTTCCTAGAATTGATTGTGTAAAATGGTTTAAGGTCTTAGAATAATTTGTTTTTACTAAAATTCCCCAGGGTATTCTGACTGAAAACAGCCACCAAGGAAATTATTTCCTGAAATTTGGCCACACAGGCCCTTGGAGTACTCTCTATTCACAGTCCAAAGAGGCCAGGCTACTGCTTCCGCTAGCAGCAGACCTTGGTATCATCTACTTGGTGCTTTCATAAGCATACAGAATGTCAGAGCTGTGGAGTCAGGGAAGCCTCCACTGAGATTTTAAAAGAAGGCCTGAAAAGCCACATAATGTGCCCTGGAGACAGTAGTGTATGAATCAATGAGTGTGAATTGGAAAGTGCAATGGACAAGTAAGTGGACAAGCCAGAGCCATGGAACATCTGCTAAGGAAGTCTGCAGGCAGTGAGGTAAGCCACACTAAGAAAGAGGTCACAAAGGCTGAAACCACCAATGCCTTAGGGGCAGAGCTGCCTAATCACTTGGCATTCACATTTATCCACAGCTTGCTCTGAGTGCTAAACATGAAATCACGGGATTTATTATTTTCCTTGCTGGATCTCATTCCTGCTTTCTATTACTTCCCCCTTCCTCATGGAATGAGAATAGTTCCCTGGTGCCATTGTATTACAGAAGAGTTTAACTTGCTTTTTCATCTTCACAGGGGCCCAGAGCGGAAAAACCTTCAGAGACGTTAGACTCAGACATCTCAGCAATGCTGGAATTGTTAAGATTAAATGACTGAGAGATGGATTAAATGCATTTTGCCTAGAGATGTGCATGAATCTTTTGAGGGCCAGACACAAAATGGTACGGTGCAAGCACAGAACAAAAATAACTCCCAAACTTTTATGTGTTCAAGTATATGAATCATGGGGCCCGGTATTCAGGTCTACTCATGAGTTCATTGATAAGTTGGCTATAAGGAGGAGGAGCCTGGTCAGAAAAAAGCAACATACTGGAGCATGACCTGAAAAGGTGTGTGTCCTTCCCTGTGTCCTCCTTTTACTCCCTGCTTCTTGGCTGCCCTAATGGGAGCACTTCCCCTTTGCCAGACTCTTCTGCCACACTGTTTCTGCTGTGGAACCAACAGAAGAAGGTTGCTAATTATAAACCAAAATTAACTGTTCTCCTTTAACTTGTGATTATTAGTAAGTTGTTCCACAATTGAGAATGCAGCTAAGTCACATTTTGATTTGTGGTTCAGACAGATGTGATTGGATAGTGGGAGGCTACAACTTTCATTGGCAGAATATGGCCAGTCTCATTCAGCTTGGTGGTGACAAATGGCTCAAGGATCTAGCTCTACCACATTTGATCTACCTATATGGATCTGTATTATGTTCTCTAAATAATTAAAATCAGCACAGTACAGACATACCTGCATAACCATATGCATTGCAATACAATTCATAATAGAGCTACGGGACAAGCTTAAGTTCCCAGCAAAAGATGAATGAATAAAGAATATATATATATATATATATATATATATATGCCATAAAGAAAAACAAAATCATATCTTTTGGAGAAAAATGGATGGAACTAGAGATCATTATGGTAAAAATAATTAAACCAGACTTAAACATAGGAACTCAAATATTGCATGGAGATCATCTTTCTAGACAACATAAACCAGTCTTAGAAACTTGAATATCAGATTTTGTATATGTAAATTCTAAAATAAATAAAGATGGAATAAAAGTAAAAAATTATAAGAGAAAAAGAAAAGAATCAAGAGGAAGAAGAAGAATGGAGTAACAAGGTAAAAATAATCAAAGTATGACATATGCAGGTATGAATTTGCCAAAATGAAAGCCATTATTTTGCATACTAAAATGTATTAGTGAAATGGAGGGAAGTAAGAAAGCAAGGAAGAAGGAAGGAAAGAAGGAAGAAAGGAGAGAAGAAAAGAAAAAGAAAGGAAAGAAGAAAAGAGAAAGAAAGAAAGAAAGAAAGAAAGAAAGAAAGAAAGAAAGAAAGAAAGAAAAAAAGAAAGAAAGAAAGAAAGAAAGAAAGAAAGAAAAAGTTGACAGTTGGCCCATGAGTCAAGGATCTAAGAGCTTACAGTGGTGGTAGCAGGGCAAAGTCAACCACAGATATGATGGAAGAATGCAGAGAAGAGTCAGAGAAATGGCTGGGTGAGAAGTTTGCATTCTGGTGATCAGAGTATGTCCTACAGTTTGCAAGCTACTTCCCACGCATAAGTATATTTTTTGATCAGTAATAGGGAAGACACAATGCTGCAGAAGAGAGGAGGCCAGGAATCATTAAGCCTCAGGTATCCAACAAGAATGATGGGATACACTCTGTGATCACTGGGAGAATGTTTCTTTGGGCTTCTGTAAATTAAAAATCAGGATGGCAAAGAGGCTAAGACTGAGAGCGGAAGACTTGATTTTTCTTGTTTTGTTTTGCTTTTTTTTTTTTTTTTTTAACCAACTGTCCCTCACAGTCCCACGTAAAGAGGGAGAAGAAATTGTTAAAACTGTGAACACATTTTCAAGTAAGGTAGGAAGGCCATGGAAGGACATCTTGATGAGGCAAGCTGCATTTGTAGTCCATGGTAGAGCTTGTGTTATTGAATAGAATGGGAATGGTGATAGAAAATAGAAAAGTATTCACAGCTAGATGTGTACATATACTAACATCACATGGCAAAATATCAAGAGAGGTTGATCAATACTTTGAGAAATATTTTAGACAGCTTGACAAAATTTTAAATCTCTGTACTCCATGACTTTCAAATCTTTGTTCACACTATGCAACATTCTGAGGTGTTTGTAGTCACGTTCATTGACACATCAGCTATCTAATGCAGAAAATCTTTCATAAAGATCATGCACATTAAGATCTTTCAGTGCTAAAGAAACAAGAATATTCACAAATGACTATTTCCTATGACTCAAGAAAAGGAAAGAGGAAATAGTTTTTCTAGTCATATTGTGATATAAAACAATTTATAAGAATCATTGCACATGTGTTCATTTATTTTTTTCTATTTAAAACAAATTCAGTTCTGGTCTAAAGTAAGTTTTTGGGTCACTTTTCTGCCAATTCTAAAACTTGGTTATTTCATGTGATTATAACACAATAGAAATGTCCTTAATGCTGTTTTTAATCTTATGGTAGCACGTCACAAAATGAGAATTTCTCTTGGTATACAGTGCATTACAATATTCTGACAATAAGAATGTCAGAGTGGGAAATTTTTATCAATATTCTTTGGGATCATTATCACACATCATCTGCATATAATTTCCATAGCAGAGAGCAGAGAATGTGACATTAGCATCACACTAATGTTGGCTTGAGAGCTCAAGATATCAATATGCATTCTAGTCATGACAATCCCTAAAGAATAATTATAATCATTTTACATAAATCATGATGAGCAATGAGGTACCCATCACCTGGTCAATTAGTCTGCACCATGTGATTGGTAGAAAAACTGAAGAATTATAAAGCCTCATACTATGTTACTGTTAACCAGATTAAACTCACTGCAACATTCCATTTACATGAAATTTTTGTGAAGGAGATAGGGAAAAACGTAACTGAACCAACCTCAGAGACAGAGAAGTGATTGTGATAAAGAGTATATAGGCTGAATATTGTCACTTTCCTGTTATTATAGATTTAAAGAACTAAATCCAAATAATAAGATAAAGAAGCAGAGCTCTCACTTGGAAGATTAAAGATGTATTTATCCAAAGCAGCATATGAAATGAGCACAGGAAGAAAAAGGAATATAAAATCATATATTGTGCTTGAGGTCTAGGAAGCCAGGGTCCAAAAAATGAAAGAAGAAGATCTGAACTGTCCTAAGAATTCTCTGCTAGTATCTTTAGTCTCTTGGATTTTGCAGGTAGGAAAACAAAATCTAGAGAATGTAGACCTCAACCTCTAAAACAGTGTATTTCCATTTGTGCACAAATTAAGTTTAATTCAGGAAGTAAGCAAAACACGCTTCCCTTAAAATTTGCATAAAATCAAAATGCACCTCTTTTATTAAAAAAGAAAACTAAGTCCAAGTCCTGAAGTCAAAGTAAACAGCCCTGTGAAAGGGGGCGATTGGTGAACTAACCAGATTGGTTTGCAAAGTCCATGATATCCTCTCTGAGAGGACAGGAAGTGCTCCTGTGCCTGTTTCCAGGGCCTTCATGGTGAGTCATGCTTTTAGAGCAAAGAGACAGTCATGTTTTAGATCTCCAGAAAGCCTATCAATTTGACTCCCCATCAATTTGACTCCCTTTCATTTTAGATTTCTTTTTAGCTCAAAAGACATTCAAGTCTCCAAATTCTTTACAAATACAAAATTTTCCAAACTCTACAAGTTTTTTTTTTTAACTCTGTCTAAATAACACTGCAGCACACAGAACAGAGTAAATAAGACAACAAGAGTATAGAGAGCAAAATTGAATTTTACTTCATGAGATCCTATTTTTTCCTGTTAGAAAAGTAGATTGAGGGCTGGGGGTTTAGCTCAGCGGCATAAGCACCTGCCTTGCAAGCAGGCGGTCGTGAGTTCGATTCCCGGTACCGATAAAAATGAAAAAGACAAAAAAAAAAAAAAAAAAAAAAGAAAAGTAGATTGAAAGGAATATGTGTCAATGCTGGGAGGCCGGTGAGCATACTGTTTGAGTGATAAAAATGTTTTCATTGGATACAAGCATAATTTGCATGTGGCTCGTAATTTCTGGGAGGTCATTTAAGTAACTATTTAATTAGAAGTAAGTACAGTGATACTTGGTTCATAAATTTAATTTATTCCACTATTCTGGGAGAAATGGCAGCCTTTGTGTTTGTTACCTGATGTGAAATTTGGGATGGAAGCAAAATTTTGCCAAGTTTTTTCTTTTTGTGAACTGAGTCATTTGCGAACAGACATGAATGGAGATATTCCTGCTGCACTTTGATTTCAAATACATTTTCAAAAATGGCCAAAGCACAAAAGAACATGCATCCTTTCCCAAATGTGTAGAAACATCCATTCTACCTTCCGTCAAACCCTACACAGAGTTCTCTCCTCACAGTTCCATTCCTCTGGTTTCCCAGGAAGAGATGGCCGGTACCATTTTATATTTTTGAGTACACATTTGGATTGATCTCAGTCCTGCCAGATAATTACAAGGTTATCCAAAGTGGAGAATATAGGTGTAATTTGTAGATTGTTACAGTCCTTTCCCACTCTATTTGATCATAGTGTATCCAACCTATTTATGTGCGACTAGTCCAGGGAAAATGTATTTAGTAAATAGAATTAAAATTCCTCCATCTACCCATGATTTCATCAGATATATTAGAAAATTACCAAAGAGTAACAGTAACTAAACATTCAGATTATGATGTGGCCCCTGCAATGTGTCAAAATGATAATAATAACAGCAATAGATTCCTCAGGATACTCAGTTATTCATGCATTTTTCCTCTCTAAACCCAAGAGAAATATATTTATTGCTGATAGTTAAATAAAGAAATGGAAGTTTAGCATTGCCAAGGCTGGATTTCAAGCAGAATTCTACCTAAGCTTATGGAAAAGGCTGCTAATACTGAGGAAGAGCTGCACTGGAAAGAGTTGTTGTAGAGATGGATAAATTTGTTTTAAGATCTTTATTTTAAAGACCCGTGGAATGCTGAGGAAGTACAAGATTGTCCTGGGTACTTAACCTGGATAAGGGCTCTTATAGAAGTCTTCCCAGGAACAATAGCATTACGGTTTGATAGGAAAACAGAAATAAGCTAGGGAACATACTGAATGAAGGGAATTTGGGAAAGTACTTGCCAGGCAAACAGAATAGCATGTGCGAGAAGGAAGAAGACAAAGAATTAGGCAGAAAGAAAATGATAACACTTTCATGCCATGATAAGGAGTTGGCTCTATTCTAGAATGTGGGGGGAGGAGACTAGTGGTGAGATTTAGAAAGAATATGATCATAATGGTATGCAGAAGAAATTGGAGAAGTTGAAGGAATGGATCCTAGGAGCCACAGTGTAGCCTGTTTTCACATGAGACAGCTGTCTGGGTTTTAATTGTTCTGAGTTGAATCGTACCACCCACCAATTTTATACTGAAAGAAACTGAAAACTGTGGCTTGAAAATATGACTACTTAGAAACAGGGTCTTCCTGGAGAGAGAATCTGGTCAAAATGAGGCCATGGGAATCATTCTTAATCTAGTATAACCGGAAGCTTGTAAACAGAGATTAGGATGCAGACCCACATAGAAAAAGGCCAGAGATGAGGGCATAGGAAATAGAACACCAAAGAGAGCTTAGAAGAGAGCATGCTTCTGGCTTGATCTAAGATTTCTAGGCTCCAGAATTGTGAGGAAATACACATCTTTTTTTCTAAGCCACTCAGGAGCTGTATTTTGTGATAGCAGCCCAGACAAACTAATATACTAATGTTAAATCTTTCATATATTATTTTTAATGTTTACTTCTTTTTTATTTATTAATTTGTGATACTGAATGTTGGATGCAAGGTTGGGTATGTACTTGGCAAGTGCTTTCCTGCTAAGATTTATGGGTAGCCCACCTTCTCACCTTTAAATGATGCTTCTCAAATAAATCCAAAAGGATAGCTATGTACAGGGGAAATTCCTGTATAGATGGCATTAGACTCGCTTAATCAATGAGTACTAAACTTGCTAAAATAAAACACTACCTAGAAATAGCAATTCTAGGATATGGTTGTTGATTTTTTTCTTTTGTACTTGTGTAAGAATAATAAAACAAAACAGACATTTCATTCTTCCCACAGCCTTTTCTGGAGGGATAATTAACATGATATAAAACATTAGAGCTTTAGGATGAAGGGACATTGTGCTAAACTCAACCACATTTTCAATTTAAATCTCCTGCTGAGTGGAGTGCAAATAGGCACCCTGCCCAAGCATAAAGGAATAAATCTCCACTTAGGTTCTCCTGAGTCTTTCTGGCTCACCTGAAAGCCAGTCAGCTGGAAATGGACACCACAGCTTCCAGCAAAGGTAACTTCCTCTGCCACTTTCCCAGTGTCACAGATTACAGAAGGGAACCAGCATTTCAGTGTAGCTGCTAAGTGACATAGTAAATACACAGCTGAAAAATGCCATGATGTGGCTGGAGGGATTTGGTAGCAGAAGCTGGAGACTTCCTCATGGCTATTAGTTCTGTCTCTAGGTAGGAGGCGTAGGGGGAAAAATACATTCATTATTAATTTCAAGAATAAGAGATTTTAAGCGGGACATCATGGTGCACTCCTGTAATCCCAGCATTTGGGAGGCTGAGGTAGGAGGATCATTGCAAGTTTGAGACCAGCCTGGGTTACAAAGTGAGCCCAAGGGTATCCTGAACTGCATAGTGAGACCCTGTCTCAAAAAGGCCAAAAAAAAAAAAAAAAAAAAAAAAAGAAAAGAAAGAAAGAAAAGAAAAAGGGGATTTCTCTCTCTGAAGAGAGAAAGAAAGAACAAAATAGCAAGAAACTGTGTAATTTACCTTTATCTCTACGATTACTGGTAAGTGGGAGGATGAGGAGAGACTTTTCCAAAAAGGTTTGGAATATCCACTAACACTGCAGGGAGGAGATAATTTGGCATGATGAGCTGATTTCTGAAATGACATATTTTGCTCAACTCTTCCAATAATCAGCAGTACATTTGAGATTATTAAAATATTTACTTCCATATCACCATTTGCCATACTGCTTGCTGTTTCTAAAATAGATGTATTAAAATATTTACTATTTTATACTAGGGTTGTGGTACATGTCTGTAATTCTAGCCACTTTGGAAGGTTGAGGCAGCAGAATCACAAGTGCCAACTATGCGTAGACAACTTACTAAAACATTGTCATAAAATAAAACCTTACAAAGAGGTGTTGAAATTGTAGTTCAGTTGTAGAATGGGCCTGGATACCAGGCCCAGGAAATATATTTTTGTTGTTGTTAAATTGAGGTGATTTGGTATTTAGTTGTTTTTTTCATTGTTGTTGTTAATATTCTCAAAAGAAATTGTGAGCTCTAGACTTTAAACTTCTGTGCAAAGTTTTTATTCTGACAGACTTCATCAAGCAAATCTATCTCAGAAACTGGGGAATGCAGCAATATTATGGTTAGGAACTCAAAATTTACTATTATTATTTAAAAATATGCCCCTAAATTTTCAGAGTGACTATTTATAGACAAAGACAAACTTGATTATTTTAAACGCTATTCATAAAATATATTTCTTAATTTATTTTACTATTGAAATAGCATGCATTTTTAAAATCCATTCATGAAATAGATGCTATAAAAAGTTTTCACACCACCTAAAGAAAAGCTGTAAGTGAAACTTGGCTAACTAAAGTAAAAGCTTAGTAGGTTTCTAGTATTTTTTATTTAAGATTTTAAAAAAAATTCAGACAAACACAACAGATTGAATTTGAGGATTTTGCCATTGCTAGTATTTTGTTATTTACTAAACAAACTTTAAATTTATAGCATGGGAGCTGATGAAGATATTATTAAATGCTATATAATTTATACACAAATACAATTTCCAGTGATACCTAAAGAATTGAGTAATAGGTTTGAAACCCAGACCCATCATTATTCACTAAATTCAGATTACTCAAAATTTACTGCAATGGTCATACAAGAAACCAGCACCCTTTTTGAAAAATGATGAAATTCTCATAAGGTTATTAGGAGAACTAAATGAGTCCACAGATGCAAATAATAGGCTCACAGATTAGTAGCCATGGCAAACCCAGCAGGATCTCTGAGTGACTTAGGAACACAGGAAAGGCGGAGGAGAAAGTGAGTTTCAAGGGGAGAGCTAAAGATGGTGGATCAGTAAGCAGCAAAATACAGAGGCTGCCTGAGAGAAACAACTCAGATGCTGGAATAAAACATCCTAGAGAGGACCAGACAGAGGGAGATGGATCCTCTCAACCCAGGAATAAACTAACGGGAAAAGAGATGGTCAACCGAGCAGTTCCAGGGCTGCCATTGGAGCAGCTCAGATTCACAGCCACTGTGCTCTTGCTGAAGCCGCCCAAACTCAAAGTCACTGTGCACTCACCGCCAGAGCCAGGGTCATGCTGCAGTTGGGGGTCAGTGAGCTCAACAGAGAACTGAGCCTGTGTGGGGACCTGAGTGGTTGGAATAAGACTCTCCCACAAGAAAGGGGAAATCAACTGGATGTTATGTTGGAATCAGGCAGGACAGGCATGAACAAGGAATGGCAGTTACTTCAGTTGGTTGCTCCCTACCCAGAGCAGATTAGTGGGATCTGCTTGGCCTGGGTTATGCCCCGACCGGGACCCAATAAGTTGTTCCTAAATGATTCTTTATGCGTGGGGCACACACTAACATGGTGAAGGCCACCGCTAGTTGACTGGCTTGGAGGGGAGGGGCCAGCATACACTTCCTCTGCTTGTACCTCAGTGACAAACACAAACTGGAGAGGGCAGAAATCCCTAGCCAACATGCTTCAGAAGAACCATAACCAACAAGGGAAGGGGCTGGGACCTCCTCTGTACACTTGTATGGAAGAAACCAAAAACATGACAAGAGAAAGAAATAAGAAAAAACCCCAGCCCCCAGCAACCAATCCTGTGAATACTGATCCAGGAGCAGTAAATACAGAAGAGATTAAGGGCAGCAAACATGCAATATCAGATATGGCATCTGCAGACATAAAGAGACAGCTTCTATAGAGATAGGCATAAAGAGACATAGATGAGCTCAAAACTCACATATTAATTCAAGTAAGTCAAGATATAAGAAGATTAATAAAAGAAGTGCTAAGCACCTCTCAAGAAGACACAGATGGAACAATGGAGGAACACAAAAAAAAGAGAGACACTTTCAATGAAGAGTATAAAGAAAACCTAGAATTCATGAAACAGATTCAAAGAGATTACCAGGAAATTTAAAACTCCACCAAAAGCTGGAAAAACTGCCTGACAGAAACTAGAGACAGATTAGCAAAACTTGAAGATTGGTTTGCAATGTCTGACCACAAAAGGAAAGATCTCTAACTTAAGAATAAAAAATGTGAGTGAAGAAGCATGGGTAAACACAAAGGAAATACAAAGGCTATTCAGAGATAATTAAGGAAAATTCCCAAGCATAGGAAAAGGAAATGATATTCAGATGTATGAAGCATACAGAACTCCAGCCACCTACAACCAAAAGAGAGCTACACCCAGATATATAATAATCAAGATCCCAGAAATCCATCACTAGTATAGAATATTAAAAGCTGTCAGACAAAAGAAACAGAACACCTATAAAGGAAAACCTATCAAAATCATGGCAGATTTCTATACCCAAACCATCAAATCAAGAAGAGCTTGGAGCAAAGTATTCCAAGCCCGGAAAGAAAGTAATCTCCAGTCCAGACTGATGTACACTGCAAAACTCAGAATTAATGGAGAAACAAAATGCTTCCATAACAAAGAGGAACTGGGGGAATTCATGACCACCAATCCAACCCTATAAAAAATACGAAGAACATTATAGAGAGAGAGGAAAAAAAAATACCAGGATTTCAGGAACAGTGGCAAAGAAGCCCCAATAAATAGGAAAGACAGTGGAATGAAAGAGAAAAGTAGCAACCAATGGCTGAAAAATAGCATAGCCAAAATGAGGCAGTGAAGGTTGGCTATAATCTCTAACATAGATGGCCTTGATACACCAACAAAAAGAAACACAGGCAGAGAAGATCAGGAGGTAAGGTCCATTGAGATGCTCTGTATAGGAAATATAATTAACCTGAAAGAGGATTTATGGACCAAAAATCAAATATGAAAAAACAATGCTCTATGTGACAAGGAACCAGAGCGTCATAGGGACAACTTGACCAGCACCTGCAGATAGATTGGAACAACCTGACATTTTTGTGCAGTAGAGAACTACTCAACTATAACAAAGGAAAATCCTGAGGCTTTTGTAAGTAAAGGTATACAACTTGAGATCAAGTCCAGGAGTGAGAAGATTTGGAACCACTTAGGTAAATAGCAGGTTGCTCCCACAATCTAAAAAACTGAGGGAGTTGGTGGGACCCAAAATGTTCAGTGTACTCTATGGGAGTGAAAGGGGAGGAATGGTCTAAAAAAGAAAGGCAGAGGATATTGTTAATAGTGTATCAGAATTTAAAATATCCATTACTCTCACTGCTCTATTTAGATGGATTATATTCTGTTCCAGTTTGTCTACTTGTACTAGATTTGAGGGCACATAAAGCTATCCTGAAAAGAGTAGCATATAGTATGGTAAATACCCTGAATTTCCTATTAGCTGAATCTGAAGCCCTATATAACTTACTGTCTTATTATGACTGATTGTATTTGAATCTGGTTTGTTAGATTGCTGTATTGTATTGACTGATTTTATTCGAATCTGTCATGATTTATAGTATCAAGTCTGAGAGTAGAGGCTACTCCTCTGAATATGACATGATCCAATAGGATACCCACTCTGGTTTGAATATTACCTTTTGAAGTCTTATAATGTCTCCAACGTTTTGTTTTTATCAATATTGTTATGTGCTGCTATATGCATTTATACTATGCCTGATGATGTAGACAATTCTATTGAAGATAACAAGAGACATCATAGTATCCATTGTAGATCATCTTGTATTGCAGTTTTATATGACTTTTTAATTTCATGGTTTTCTAGGAATTTGTTTTGTTTTGTCTTGCTTTTTTTTGTTTTCCCCTACTATGGAAAGGATAAGTATACATGTAAATACTCATGCATATGTAGAATTTATAAACATGAGAATTGATTACATAATACATGATGAAATGCACAACTTCTTTGAAGTAAAAGAGACTCTACAGTACCCAGTGCTGATTCTGTAGTGTCATGATGTGAAATCCAGCAATACTATTATTCTTTGCTCAGAGTGATTTTAATCTGTTTTGTTTTGTTTAATTTCAACATACATGAAGGTATGGACAGCTATTTTTAGAGAATTGAGAGACACTATGACAGTCATTGTTGTCTTTCCTTATTGTCTGGTCTTGAAGACCTAAAACGTCTTTATCATTCTGTTCAGATCAGTTTTATACTATGTTGTTTTGTATGAATTCACTGTAGGTGAAGATATGGACAACTATTTGGAAGAAAGTAAGAGACAATATGATAGGTATTAAAGATCTCTGATTGTCTTGATTTGAAATTTATGTCTCTTACATTGCTTTCTTATGTTCTCTTTTATTGTGTTTCATTTTACCTTCTTTAAAATAAAAAAATAAAAATGTTGATGTTTAAATGCACAAACTATAGATGATTTTGTTTAAGCAGAACTGAGCTAGAATTTGACCAGAAAGTTTAATATCCTGGACTATTTATTCTGGCTGACTAATCATGGTATCAGCAAGATGACATCACACAGTGACCAATTAGATTTTTCGTATAGTAATAAGCTATTAATCTCTATAATTAAGAGGATTGAAATTCCACAGCAAGAAGTCTCATGAAATAAATTCAAGTGGACATTAAGAAATGTAAACTTTCATTTGCAGGTAATACACTATGGTAGCTAATAGTACACTAAGGTTTGAAACTCATAACAGTCTCCCGCTGATTTTAAATGGATTTATTTTTTTTACGTTTTGTGATTTTTTTGTCAAGTAGGGCCCTTTCTTCATTACAATTGAACTGAGTTTTTTTAAGGCTAAATGTTTATGTATGTATGTGTTTCTCTGTCAGCTAAATGGTTTCCTGAGAATTTGGGGATAAATACTGAGATTCATTAGAGAAAAGAAGTTTGTCATAATTATGCTAGAATATTTCCTTGAAGGAGGATGTATAGAAACATCTAGTAGAGCCTGGATACTTTTGAGAAGTTTTTTTTTTTTGTTTGTTTGTTTGTTTTGTTTTGTTTTGTTTTTTAAACAAGTCAATTGCAAAGTATCTTTCTTTTTCTTTTTTCTTTAAACTTCAGTTTTGTCTCTTAAGATATACTGAATTAGTTACAGATAGCTTCCTCATTTTTAATATGAAAGGAGAGATTTGGGTAAGAGTAAGTATGAACAGATTCTAACAGGTCTGGTTTCAGCTGGTGGAGAGTAAGGTAGTTGCTTTCAAACCCACTCAGGCAATAGTCCTAGCAGGACTGAGGGATAACTGCAGGCCAAATCTGAGGCGCTGCTGGGAAATGAACTGAACTGAGTTGGTGTTGGCCTCTTCTCCTCCCCTCCAATCAAATCTTTCTCAAGAAGAAAGATTAGCTAGAACACTATCTCCATGACAGCAGCTCACATCTCTAATTCAGATAGGTCAGTACCAAAACTATTCAGGGACTGAGATTCACACACATCAATGAGCCCACTGCTTCTCATTGGATGCTGTTAGAAACAAGTGTTTCTGGGATTAGAGACAAGGATGGTTTATTACTCAGAGCAATAGCAGCAGACAGTGTTTGCAACTACACCAATGTCCTGAGCCCTAATTCCACAGAGTCTGCACACATATCTGGGTTCATTTCACCACAGGAAGCCCAAGCTTAGGAAACCCCAGCTGTTGTAAAGATCTGTAACTAAACCTGGGCTTCGGATGCCCCTGAGGGGTCACTGTCTCTGCTCTCCATAATGGACCATCCAAGTACACCTTCACTCTACTCAGGCACATGCTGGGATCTCCATGTTCCAAAACTGTTCACTACACAAGCATCTTCAAAAGCAAGTACAGTAGCAAAGCTGGTCCCTGCTCAGCCAACCTGTGGGAAATTGTCTCCCAACAAACATAAAAATCCATGGATATAGGGGGAGGGGAATGGAATGTTCTATAAAAACATACTAAATAAAATGACAGAACTGCACATTTGTAGAGGGGAGAAAAAAAAAGTCCTAGTTTTAGTTTAGTAATTTTTTTTCTTTTGAGTATAAAATAAGAAGCTCAAAAATGAATAGTTGAGATGTATGAGTTGCATGATGGGATTATTCTCAGCTGAGGCTTATGTGTTGTAATATTGTCGATATTTGAAAGAGTGTATATGGACTTGAAAGGTAGAGCAGCATCAGCTTAAATTTTTGTCTCTAAAGTGATATTTATACATTCATTGAAGACTGAAGCCTGACGTAGGCATCAGCCAGTGTGTGGGGTGGAATTCTGAAGTTTAAGGGCTTTAAGGGCTTTCCTCCAATAGAGATAAAATGCTGCTCTCTACCTAAAATGTTTCCAAAATGATGGACAAGATGATTGGTTTGCTTCCTCTCGTGTCAGGAGTGACCAGACAGTTTCTGTTGATTCCTTTATGGTACTTTACGAACAGTCTTGTTGTACAATAGAAATAGGAGTAGCTTGTCTCAGTCACCAGTTCTCTTAGCTTCTGCTATTGGAAGCCATAACATTTTGCACAAGACCGTGAAGGGACAATTTTTAAAAACCTTATTTTTGTATAACTCTTATCCTTAGTTTATTTTTATTCTCATAGTCAGATATCATCCCCTTTAAGAATATTTCACCCTGTCTTCCGCTGTCACACTAATTTAAGAGATGTTAATAACACAGCTTCCTGAACAGATCTTGGCTAGAAAAAGTCTCCCCAGTGCACAAGAACAGGTGGGGGGATCAGGCTGCAGCACTGCTAATGTTCCCTGCAGCTCGATCACTGGGAATTAATTAAAAGATAAGCTCAGAACTTGCTAACTTGAGTGAGAATGGGGGAAATAAATCAGCACAGAGCAAACCATGGGGTTGTTTTACTCTTGTGGTTCAACCAGATATAAATACAGTGTTGTTTTTGTTTTGTTTGTCTGTTTTTCACTTTTTTAGAGAAAAAGAGATGGTGTCATAAACACATAACATTATATGTCAAAGCAGTATATTTAAAAAGGGAAAAAACTTAATAAACTATTTCTCTTGCGGCAAAATCCAGAATATGTAGGAACAGAAAGAAAAAGCAGGAAGCAATTACAGCTTACACAATGAGACAAATGATTTTTGCATTTGGAATGCTACCATTTTTGCACCTGTAAGCTAATTTATAACCATAGATACATGCATTATTAGAAAAAAGAAGATGAAAATAAATGAGTATACAGTATTATTAAACAGGGTAAGAAAATTCTCAAGGTAGAAAAAAAGACAAATTAGTAAATACAAGGGTAGAAATGCTATTAGACAGAAAAAATTAATTCGTGCTCATACATGATAATGTCAAAAATAATTTAAAATATAGCATTCATCTCGCTAGCTTAGTATTAGTAGATATCAATTATGCAATTTTAAACAGTAAGATAAAGTGAGGATACTGTTTAAGTAATGAAAAAATGAAAATGAGTAAGACAATAGCATGTAAGATCCTGAGAACAGAATTTGAAAATAGTGAAATGAATTACACAAATGGGAATAATGGCTACCAAACTGAATCACATAATGAATGGGAAAAGATAAAATCTCAGACTGTTCAATAATCTTAGATGAGAAAATTAATGTTCTCTAAATTGTTAGGATAGACTAAAAGTATGGTATTAATAAGTTTATTCCTAAAAGTAAGTCAGTATTGTTAGTCTTTCAAAGAAAACATCAATATTTTGTCATAGACACATTCTAAACTAGAGAAAAATATGAAAAATTTTATTCATGTTCAGATGCTCCATAATTCTAAATTTTATACTTGATAAACTTTTTCCACTAAACGACAGTCTTTAACCTAAGTTTATTTGTGACTATATGTAGAAAAAGTGAAATAAAAGAAAAGCAAGCTAAATGAAGTTGTACAGGACTATAAGATAAAACATTAGTAGAGAAAAATTTCTGTGCATAAATGGGCACATGAAGATCCAGAAAAGTTACTTCATACATTTGATTATCATTCTTAATTAAGTTTTTTAGAAACACTTCCCTCTTCAACATAAAAACATAATTCAATCTTAATTCAGTAGCATGTACTCAGTGCTGAAATATCAGAGATATTCCAGTTAAACTTGAGTTCTGTAATAAACATTGATAGTATCAATTTGAAATTTTAAGCTTATACAATCAGAAAAGAAAAGCAGAATAATATGAGGCTATAAATATTAGAAAGGAGAAATGAATATTTAAATTTGAAAAATATTAAAATTCTCTAATAGGATAAACCATGAGAATAATACAAAAACTTTTCTAGAACAGTGTCCTTATATATACAAACACATGACTTCTTCATGTAATTGAAAACTGCATTATTATAAAACAAATGTCATAAAATACTTCTGCACTAGTATTATTATTGCTATCAGGCTAAAGTTCTATGCAGGCTTCCAGACCTGGAAAGAACAGAACAAAGATATCCATGTTGTGTGAGGGGCCCTGCTTTGGAGGGATACTGAATTTTTGACACAATTCTTACATAACTCAGAAAAAATCAATAATCTATGTGCCAATGCGGTATGATGAGGGACAGATTGTTACATTTGTATTATCCAGGTGATGGTGCTGTATCAATAAATATGCTTTGTAAGACACCAGAAATCATGCAGCACCATGCTTCAATGAAATGAGAAAATCTTAATTGTAATAATTAAGTGAAAAGCACAAGGTACAGTGCAATCGTACAAGGTCATGTAATATTTAGCTGGTTCTGTACACACTCAACGTCAAAGTATAGCTAGGTTTTCTAAACACAAAACAAAGTATTACAGGAACAAATCTCAAATTCTCATTTCATACTGTGTCTGTGGAAAAAAAAAGCTAGACAAAGTTCATATGCAGTAAAAAAAAAAAAAAAAAAAAAAATCCTGGAAATCAACACATTTGTTTTCAGTTTAATGTAACATTGGGACTCCATATCAAAACTCCTATATTTTTCAGTAATATTATCTTAACTCTAGTTGTAGTTATGTTTAAAATAAATACTACAGTTCAAAAATATTCACTACAAAGTTTTGCAATAAATCGATAACAGTATATCTCATTAATTTAAAAACCATAAAGTTAAAAATATTTTTGCAGTGTTCATGACAATAGAAGCATAAGACTTTCTCTTTCCATGGTTGTTTAATGTGAGTTTGTTCTTCAAGAAATATCATCTGTTTTTCTGGTGCTTCATCAAGTTTTCTGTCATGTGATATTGCTGAAGAACAAATTTTTGACAAGTACTCAGTGCTTTTTTAAAAAACAGCAAAAGGTTTCTGAGTTTATTTCTGTCATTTGCACAGTGATTACACAACGTCGTTGGTTTTTGTCTGGTAATTATATTGGATTGGGATCACTGACTCAAGTGACTCCCTCCAGGGGTGTGCTGGGGAGAAATGAGTCCTAAAATGAGATTTTCCAGGTCTCTCTACTCCAGAAAATGTTCTCTCTGATTTTATCAATCCTGCTCTGCCAGACATGCTTTACGCTGGCCTCATTTTGTTGCAATTTCATATGTAGACATAATTCTAGTTTAGATTTTTGTAATAAATTTTGCCCAATTTTTTTTTATTTTAAAGTGAATAAAACCAAATAAAGCTAATCAGAACAAAACAACGAAAGCAATACAAGATAATAAAGATTTCCTATAACCAAAACAAGATAATAGGAAATCAACAATGACTACCATATTGCCTTTTATTTTCTTCAGAATAGCTGCTCAAAAATTTTTATATTATTCGTTTTATTTTCTTGACTTCAGCTTCAATCCAAGCAAGGAAGACTTTTTAAGTAGAGCTGTGTGAGAGTGAATAATCTCTCAGCAAAGATTTGTAGAAGTGTAGTGGGGAAGATTATTTTATTTTATTCACAGCCACTCTATCTATGTGGAAGAACTAAATTAACAAAGGTTGAATAAAAGTATTAAAAAAATTTAGAGGTTGCTATGGTTTTCCTGTCTCTTTAAATTAGTAAATTTGAAATTTAATCCCACATGGCACATTCTTAGAGTCCGGAACTTTAAGAGACTATCAAAACAGGATGGCTGGATTTTCATCAAAAGATTAATGTTGCTATTGCTTGAGGGGTTTTCTATAAAAGTCAAAGTAAGTTTGACTACCATTTGCCGCTGAAGACTACTTCGCGTTGGATTTGTTAGCTCCCAGAACTTAAGATGCTGACCTCATTTCTTCTAAATTATCCCACCTCAGGAAAATCAGTAGAATAATGTGGACTTTAGCTTGGGCTTAAAAATCACAAATCTAGGCATTTTACAATAGTTGTAAAATTACCCACATATGTATACACCTATATTCAGAAATGATTCTAATATATTCAGATCTAATATGGATGATGATAGAAGACATAATGAATGTAATTCCACAAAAAAGTAAGCCCAAATTCATTACAGAAATATTATGAGCATTTGAAAAATAATGAGCATATTCCTGTTAATGAATAGTTGGGTGTAGTCACATCAAAGAAAAGAAACAACAGTTTAACCCACCAAATCCATTACTTTAAAAAGTTTCACCTAGAGGGCTAATCTCATACCAAATTACATAATACCACCCAAAGCATGGTGATTTAATCACAAAATTGCATATTCCCCTTTATATACAAGTTGGATATATAATCTTTTCTTGAGAAATGTGATAAATTCTTCTAAGAAAGGAATTAGTGATATCGATGTTTGCATATATTATATGCAAATTCTTTGTGTTCCATTAAAAACAAATATGAATGGGTTGAATCAGAGGGTTCTGTTTAAATAGTAACACTTCAGACATAGATAAGTGGGATATGGATGCTAAAAGGATAATGTACGCTAAAATGGAGTCACAATTTCTAGGTAACCTTTCAGTTTCTGTGACATCAGGATTTTACATAAACTATCTAAGATACTTAGAATGTCATAAAACAACATATTAGAGTCCTCAAGAGAAACTGAGTGAAGAGAATTTATACACATCTGCATAAATATTAAATTTGTGTTTGCATTCAATGTTTGTATATATAAATGGAGATTTTCTATGGAAACTGACTTTCCGGAGTATGGAAACCCACGCAGCCCACAGCGCTCTCTCCACAAGCTCAAGGAGGAGGAAGATCCTGGTGGAACTGGGTCAGGTGTCCAAGGCTGCAACCCAGGGAAGCTGATGTCCAACTCAGACAGAAGCAAATTCACCCTCTCTCTTTGATCTGTTTGGGTGCTGAATAGGTCATATTGGTGAGAATAGATTTTCTCACTGTGTGTTCAACCATTTCTAAAACACCTCATGAATATTTCCAGGAGTTACATTTAACCAGTTCTCTGGGTAGCCATTAGCATGGTCTATGTAGCTCTGCCTCTGCCTCTGTCTCTGTCACACACACACACACACACACACACACACACACACACACACACACAGAGTACGCACACATGCATGCACGCACACAGATATACATACACACTTCCAGAAAGCTGGGATATCCTTTATAATTGAATATATTAATTGTTCCCATTCTTTGAACCTAAGTGTTAATGTAATAAGTACAGGTTAGGATTCAAATTGCAGTGGATTTTTTTTTTTAGTGAAAAGGGCTTATTTTCTGATCCCTCCTGCCAAGCCCTCTAATGCCTTTCTCAATATGATTTTTAAATGCAGAGAGAGCTCTTTCTTATACACATCTTTTAAATCTCCCATCACTGCCTAGTGTGTAGCAAGCACGGGGTAGACCATTTGATAGAGATTTATTGACTTGAATTAAATTACTTAGGAGTTAAGTAAAGCATCTCAAACAATGAACCTTCAATAATGTTGATTGTGTTTACTATGTCCTAAGGCCTTTTGAATAGAAGCCACAATTTAAAAGTTCTAAAATAATTACAGAAATAAATATAGTGCCACATTGCTTACTATAAAGTACAACTCTCAATTATAAATTCAATTATCCTGGGCCACTGGTAGATCTACAGACCTTCACAAGTTCAACATCCGATAACCGAAAGAGAAATAGTTTCTCAGTTGCCTTTCATATTTTGCTAAAATATTTTCATACTATGTCAAAACTTGCAAAGAATAAACATAATACTCAGTTAAAATGACTTTTGCTCCCAGTAATAAATATTTTCCTCCCCAACAATGTAGCTGTTGCTTTTAATTATGTTTAAAGTACCCATCACATATGACCTTCTCTCTCTAGAATCCATTTTCTATGCAATGTTTCTTCGTACTGGTAAGTGACATCATCTAAAATCTCTTAAAATGGTGAAACTTTAAACTGAGCCCACATTAGAGGAAATTCCTGTCATAGAGTTACATCTGCATGTGTCAATTCAGGAATGTTGAGTTGGAGCTGTTTGCTCAGTACATCAGGAAGGGGGCTGAATGAGCATTGAATATACAAAATAGAGTTCATGAGAAACATGGCTGAGGATTTAAAATTCCTAGAATCCTCACTGTTCATGTATTTGACTTTGTCTAAATGAAATTGCCAAGGGCAGGCATATAGACAGTGAAGGGAAGAGCACAGAGGCTGCTTTACTTACATTCTGATACTGAGAGGATAAGGAAGAAGCAGTGACTGGGAGGCAGGCAGTGAGTTTTCCAGCGAGGCATTCCAGGGGAGTACCATACAGGTGAGGGTGTGTTGGTGTGAAACGGTTTCAAATAAGAATAAAAATAAAATAACTGAAGTCAGAAAGTAGAGATCGTTCCATATTTTTAGTAAGTTTACTTGTACAGGAGCAGGCAAAAAATAAAATAGAGAGAAAATCATGGTTAAAATATTTTTAATGGAAGAATATGCTCCTGTAGTTATGAAACGTGTTTGTATGATGAGTGCAAAAGAGGAAGACCTTGCCCGGAAAGCCAGGAGCTTTGATCCCGCTAGAGGGGAAGGCGGAGTGCGTCTATGTGACAGCCACCTTAACCTTTCTAGGGAAGACACATTTAAAGATGAACTGTTAACTAGATAAACCTCTAAGCATAGTGAGTTCAACATGAAAGGATCTCCATGAGGATCTAGAAGTCTAGTGGTTTTTGTTTTGTCTTATTTTGTTTTTTCCTGTGATAGAAAAGTACAATTTGTGTCTCTCCTACCCTCTACAGAAATCTAACCATAGGAAAAGCATTACTGTGAGCGAATGCATCCCCTGTAAGAAAGCACAACATCATCCTTTTTCTCTGGCATGACAGGACCTCCAGGAAGTCCAGTCAGCAGAAGAGTTTGCTCATCCATAAGTACTGTGGTCAACAGTGTCACTCAACAGCAAAAAGTGGCTGGAATTAAGCTCCCTTTAAAATCCCTTTTTAGGGTTCAATTTATTTCAGTAAGAGTTTTTTACTCACCTGCTTCAAAATGCTTTTTGTTTTGAATCAATGAAAGCATTTGAAGATGTGGCCGTTGAGCAGATGGGTGGTCCCATTGCAAAAGCTTTGTTATCTCCATGGGAGCCATCTTATAAACTCCGACCTGACAAAGAAGAAATGTTTATACAAGTCAAAACAAAACCTCCAGCCTGGAACTTATAGAGTGTTTCATTTTGTATCTGTAAGTATTTTTACAAACAGTGACAGGTTTTCCAATGAACTTGGTGGGAAAGGCTATTCATATTTTATCAAGTCGGGTTAACGGAATTACAGTTGTGCACAGTGTTTTATTCTGGCTTAGCAGAAACTCCTGGGTAGTAATCAATACTTTCACACATGGCACTTAAAATGTGTTTTTGTATGTGTAGACAAAGGCATCAAATTTATCTTGTGAGAATAGATTCTTTTTTTTTTAATCTTTTCTGCTGATATAATAAACACAGGTTAGAATTCTAATTGCAATGTTATTGAGTAAAATAAATGCAATTCAGAAAAAGGATGATTTGGAATGTCTAACATTAGTTTTATAAATCTTTCATATTTTATAACAAAAATTCTTCTTAAATATTAAGTATAAATCTAAGATAAGAGGCAATTGGTAGAAATTCCCATACTCCAGAGTATAAGTTGCCAGTGTTTATGTAAAAGTATAGCTCTTGCTATATTGTTCATAAAGATTTAAAATTTTTCTAAAACTGAAATGCAAAGAAATAAATGACAAATTGCTTAATATGTTGACCATGTGGTTAATGAAGAAGTTTTTATTCCCCTCTTACTGAATTTATTTTGCACCCAAAATTTTAGAAACATTGAAGCTTCCAGTTTTTCTTCCAAAACTTGAACCTTTATTTTTAAATGCAATTTATTATACATATGATAATTATAATTAAATTAATTAGCATACCCAGCACCACCCACACTCCCCAGAATGTCTTCACCTTACCAATGAAAGTTTTACCCTTTCACTATCAGCTCCCCACCTACCCTATCCCCTAAGACACTGGTAATCTCTATTCTACTCTCTGTTGTGATGAGTTTGACTTGTTCTTGTTTACACCCCATCTTAAATAAGACCACACAGTCCATGTCTGGTATATTTTAGGGGCATAATGTACTCCAGGTTCATCTATGTTGTCATAATTGGCAGGTTGTCCTCCCTTTTTAAGCCTAAATAAGAGTTCTTATAGAATATCAAATACCATTAATCATTCACTCATGAATACTTGGGTTGTTTCCATGTGCCATCTTTGCGAACACTGCTACAATATTACATTAACACTGCTGCAAGGGATGCAGATATTCAGTCATTCATTTACCTGGATGTAAACCCAGATACAGGGTTTCTGGATCTTATGGTAGTTGTTCTTTAACTTTTTTTAGGAACCTTTGTAGTATTTTCCAAAATGGTTGTACCAATTTATGTTTTTGCAATAGAATATAAAAGTTCACTTTTCTTCACACCACCAATACTTACTACTCTGAACTTTTTGAAGATAGCTATGCCAGCATACATGAGATGATTATTTTACTGTGATTTTGATTTTCATTTCCTCAGTGAGTAATTATAGGCTGTACCTGGCATATGCTTGCTAGCCACTTGTGTGTTTTCTTTGGAAAAGTATCAATTCATGCTCTTCACCCATTTTTGAAACAAGTTGTTACTGTTTCTTGTTTGTTTGGATTTGGTGCCTTATTTTGCTACTGAGTCATCTGTTGGTTTTACAGTGTGAATATGATCCTCTTATCAAATATATGGCTTATAGATGTAGTCTCCAATTCTATTTCCTATTTATTTTGATTGTTTTACATTTTTTGTGGACAATATTTTTAATGTGTTTAAATGCTATTTGTTTGGTTTTGCTTTTATTGCCTGTGCTTTTGTGGAAAGATACAAAAAGAATATACAGTATCATGTCTTTTCTTGTGTTTACTAAAAACTGTAAGAAAAACTGAAAAAATTTACAATAGTTGCAAAAAGAATAAAATATTTATGATTAAGTTTAACCAAGAAAATGAAAGTCTGTACTCTGATAACTATAAGAAATCAATGAAAAACAGTTGAAAGAGACATAGATTAAAAGGCACATAGATTAAAAGCCTATGTGCATGAAGTAGAAAAATTAATATTGTTAAGTGTCTATATCCCCCAAAGTGATATACACATTTGGTGCAATCCTTGTCAAAATCTCAAAGGGATTTTTCACAGAAATAGAAACAAAAATTTTAAAATGCACATGCAACTGCAGGCATGGTGGTGCATATAATCCCAGCATCTGGAGTCTGAAGCAGGAGATTTACCCCCAGATTCACATCCAGCCTGGGCTATATGGTGAGATCCTGTCTCAAAACAAAGCAAACAAAAACATATGCAACTATCAGCATTCCATACTAAATTGTCAAAACAATTGAGAAAGAAGTATAAAATAAGGACCACACTCCCTTACTTCAAAAACATATTGCAAGTCCATAGTAATCAAAACAATACTGAGTAACATAAAAAAAAAAAAATAGAATAAAATAGAGGGCTCAGAAATAACCCCATACATATGGGGTCAATTCTTCCACGCTAACAACATCAGAAATACTCAATGAGAAAAGAATCATTCTTCAATAATTTGCAAAAGTATGGAAATGAATATGGGAAGGGACGTGAAGGACTAAAACTATGATTCTTTGAATACAACATCGGGAAAAACTCCTTGACATTGACTTTGGAAATGAATTCTGGAGCTAAGTTTTCATCCTTTTATTTCCATAAAGAACAATGATTTCTGTGTGATTTGTAACTAGCCAGAAAACCAAACCAAATCTTGTGATGGGAGAAAAACAGATGTAGACACTATGATTCAGTAACAATACTATTAGCCATTCAACTTTTTAAAAGTTAGTTTTATTCTTTCGGTGTCAATGAATAAATCAGAGCAGCTGTACCCACTTCCTGAATTTGGCTTCTGGATAGTCAGCCTTCCAGTTACTCTAGCCAAAGGGTGTGAGCCATGTCCAAGAAAAGTTTGTTTATATTTTCTTTTAGTAAAATCACTCATTTTTCATTCTGTTACATCAGACAGCTTGAAGTAAACAGCAGAACAATTCAACTCAGGGACACATCTCTGATGACCCATTTGTCAGGACTAACAAGCCTTCTTATTCCCTCTGTGAAGCAGGCATCCTGCGTCCATGACCAAGTGAACACTCTGCTGACAGAGTCGCCTCCTAACCCACTGGCTCATGGGGTCTGTGGTCTTTGTTCTCTTTCATCAAAAACAAGCTGTCTTGATTTGATATTTTAATTTCAAAATTTAATTCTTCCATAATCCAAAAAAATGTGATTAAAGACTAAAAAAAGCTTACTTTCTGAAAACATAATGGTTTGTTAAGATTCCAGAGTCTCAGTACAATACTTTTCTATCAAAGTGTTGTACAGAGACAACTGAAAAATGATGACCAACGAAGCACAGAAATACAAAAGAAATAGATTGTTTGTTCCACATTAATACACACACACCCACATACACACACACACCCACACACTATATATATATATATATATATATATATATATATATATATTACAAGATATATGCAGAGATCCAACAAAGACACTTTGTTCCCACATGTCCCCTTCCCAAAATATAATAGAATAATAGAACAAGGAAATATCCTTTGTAAAACTCTTGTTGACATAAAGAAAATATATATACTTAAAAAGAAAATCAATACACAGCACATATCGTCTTTAATAAGTTCCTTTCTTGTCTGCTTTAATTATCAATTCTGACCATGCTTATTACTGTTTGCCTAATAGTAGTTATTTGCTACATTTCCTTAAACTTTAGTATCTTTTATTTCATTTTCTCATTCTTTTCAGTGGGAAAATTCTGCTTTTAAATATTTATAATTCCCAAGAGATGCTGTGTGTTAGAAAATCTGTAGGAAGTACAATGCATTGTGTTTCTTTCTTGGAAATTCAAAACATCAATTAGCATGTTAAAGGCTATAAGATATCCACAATAAAAACAATACTCAACAGAAAATCTAACTGACATTTTATTCAAGCTTAGGGGAAAGGTTAAGTTTGAATACTTAATGGTCTATTTTCCTCAAACAGGGACATTCTCCTCCCTTTCCACAATAAAATCACCACAGCCAGGGCATCAGCATTATCTGCCTACTTCCCTTCTAACTCTGATTCCCTTTCCCTTGGATTTCCTCCACTTACCCCAAGAGTATTCTTTGTAGTAAGATGCTTGTATGCTGCCTTCACTATCCTGGATCCTTAATTTCCCTTAGTCTGGAAGATGTTCTAGTCTTTCCTTAACACTCAGCACTTCAGCATTTTCAAGGCTTTGCTTTGAAGAATTCCCTAGCATTTGCACTATCTGCTGATTGGCTTTAGTTTCTGTAGTACAGTGGAAGTGACACAGGAATGTCTGTCATTCTCACCACATCACATTGTGTCAGGTGATACATGGTTTCAAGTTGCTCTGTTACTTTAATCTTTTGATACAGGTCATGATTTGGCTAATTGTAGGAATCAAGTTAATTAGAACACAGGGAGCATAGACATTTGTCCAAAGTTATTCTCTGGGGTTTGTTTGTTTTTGGTACCTGGGGTGAAACTCATAATCTTGTGGTTAGCAGGTAAGTGGTGAACCACTGAGCTAACTGCCTGGCCCAGTTATTCTGGGTGTTTCTATCAGGATGTTTCTGGATGTGACCGACAATTGACCTGGAAGATGAGTAAAACAGATTGACCTCTAGTGTGGATGGCATCATCTGATCAAAACAAACAAACAAACAAACAAAACACTATTACCCTGAGTGAGAGAGAATTCCTCTTGCCTGAACACCTTCAGAAACAGTTGTTTGTATTTATTTGTTTTGCAGCATTTGAAATTAAATCACAGACTCTTGGGTCTTCAATTTTGATGGCTCACCTAGCAGATTCTGCACCTGCTGGTACCCATAATCACATAAGTCTCTTCCAGAGAGAAGAGAGAAGAGAGAGAGAGAGAGAGAGAGAGAGAGAGAGAGAGAGAGAGAGAGACAGAGAGAGAGAGAGAGAGAGACAGAGACAGAGACAGAGACAGAGACAGATGAAGGAGTGAGGGAGGGAGAGAAAGATCTATAAATGCATCTTATTTACTTTCCTTCTTGCCGAGATAAAATGCTTGACATACACAATTTCAAGGAAGAAAGGTATATTTAGCTACTGTTTGCAAAAGTTTCAATCTATAGCTGGCTGGTTCCAGAAAAGGAGCTAAACTGCAGAGAAGTGTGGCAGAGGAGAAGCAGCTCACAGCAGAGCAGGCAGGAGGCAGGAAGACTCACCTCTTCTTTCCCTTTTTATTCCATCCAGGCTCTAAGCCTATTGATTGATTCCACCCATACCCAGGGTGGGGCTGCCATTTTCCATGTCCAGAGCTATGCTAATCAATTTAGTAATCACACCCTTAACCCGTATTCCCACATTTTAGAGCCACAACTGTGAGCACGTGAAGCTTTTGGGGAAACATCTAGACCCAAAGGGTAACACTATCTACACACATCATATTGGTCACTTACCCAGCATGGCTTGTCACTGTGAAACTACATTCTTCCATTGGCAATTAGTAATCATTTTGTAGAGTCACTCTGAAATATTGAAATTATTTTTCTAATCAAATCTTAGTTATATTTCTTTACTTACTTTTACTGTCTTAATGATGTCCTATTTTATTTAACAGATTCATTAGTACCATGGTTTTATACTGAAGTTCCCCATATCCCAGATTTATCTGGTGTCTGCATCCTTGCACCACATCATCATCATTTTTTGAGCACTGTTCCGAATTATCTTGTACCCCCTGTTCCCCATGTGAAAGTCAGCCTTCTGTCTCAGGAGTCCTCGATTCCTTTTCGTGAAGCAAGGTTTTTAGAAGCCAAAATCAAGCACCAGGAGTGCTCATAACTCTTCTAGTGTCATCACCTCCAAGTCTGCTCTACAGACAGAGCAAGGAAATGTGCACGCGCGGATGCAGGCAAATAAGTCCTTAGGACAAGCACACATTCACATCCATGTCAAATTCCTTGTTTAGTTTTACATAATGAAGAACATGAATTTGCACCAGTACTAGTAACTCCCCACAAATATGGAGTTCATTTTGTGTTCCATGTCTCTGTACTTTCCTAACCTTTCCAACTGTAAGCATCGTGGAGGCCCACTGTGTTCAGTACACAACTCTGTACTTAACTCCTCAACTCACAGTCGTTTCTCATACTTCTGCTGCTGCCCCTCAGTGTATTAGACACCTCCAACCTCCACTCAGGCAGCTCCCTACCTGCAGCGCCCCACCTCCTGACCTACAATTCCCTTGACTTGATCAGACTCTGACACTGCATATCACACCTTTCCTAGCCTGGAAGCCTCTTCCCCCGTGCCTAGCCTCTGATAGGCTGTGTGTGCAGCCCTGTTCCTGGGTACCATTCTGGTTTCAGTGATGCCACATGCCAGATTAGCTCTATATAACTATGGCTATTCTGCCCTGTGTCATTTGATGAGTTTTTATTTCAACAATTAAATTTTATTTTGAGGTTCGTCAATTTTTTAAAGTTCTTTTACATCTCTGAACATTTCTTTTTTTTTTTTTTTTTTTTTTTTTTTTTATTTAAGAGGAAAAAGAGAAAAACACAAAACAAACCAAAGTGGTGTAATACTTAATAGTCTCTATCTGGTAATTCCAGTATCATTGATACCTAAAAAATTGTTTTTTACTTTATCTAATATTCTCTTCTTGTTTGCTTGGTGAAATTTTTGTACTTTTAAATGTCAATTTGCAAAAAGGTCACGACTTTTCAAAATTTAGAGTTCTGCCTTTAACAGTAAAGTTTTATTTTGTTCTGTTAGAAGTTAGGGGCACTGTTAATAATTTAGATTATTCCTGTATCACTTTGATTTGCTTTAAGAAACATGGGGCTTAAATTGACAGGCCTCATATTCTCTTTATCTCACAGGCAAATAATTACTCAGTTCTTCTAACCCCATTGCCTAAGAAATTTCACTATGACAGTGTGATGACAGAGAAGCCCTCAATTAAGGCCTGATGTCCCTTTTCCTCACTGGTGAAGATAATCTGTTGGTAAACGTTACCGTGATTGTCATGTCCCAAACTCACACCACTTGAATTTTCAGAATCATGATGATTTTATCTTTGTCTTCCAACTCCACAGCCACATCGCATGCCACTCCTCTAGTCTTCTTTCTGGAGTTGTATCTGGCAATCACAAAGTCCTTGCAGTTTTCAAATAAGCCAACATGTTTGTGCACATTTGGGAAACTCTGTCTTCTCCAGCTCAACTGTAGGTTCCACTATGTGGTAGATTAATCCATTGCAGTACATTTTACTTTCTGTTTTAAGTGCATATATAAATGCCTGTCTTTTCCAACGAAGTACATACTCTCTAAGGTCAGGAGTCATTTCTATTCACTAATGCATTTCCAGGCACCATTCAGTTGGACAAAGAGCAGAATTCCAGGGAACAAAGGCTGAGCTGGTGTTGGTACAGGAAAACAACAGCAGAAATGTGGCTGCACACACATCCCTCCTAATGTTAACTAATGCAGAAACATTATCAAACAACTTCGAAAAATAAGTACCATAGGAGTTAAGACATTCTGTGCTCATTAAAACAGTGGTTTTTTTTTTTTTTTTGGTCAGGTTGTAACTCTCACTTTAATAATCAATAAAAAGTTGATGTAAGGTTCAGAACTGTAACTTCTGTGGGAAAACTCTGATGACAGCATAGTAGTAGACAATAAATTTTGTTTTGCTTTGCATGATCAAGATTTCATTTGTGTATACACACACATACACACACGTACACACACACACACACACACACACACACGGCCTCTAGCATCTGCATTCCCTCATTTTCTTTCTTTCTTTTTTATTTTTTTTTATTTTAAAGAGAATAAAACAAAAGAAAACAGAACAAAGCAAATCAGAACAGAACAGTGCAACCAACACAGCACTTCACAACAAGACAACCAGACATCAAAAATGGCTACCATAATGTCTCTTGTTTTCTTCAAAATAGTTGAGCATACATTCATGCACAATTCTTTCAGAATAGTCTTCTGAATTCTGGATAAGGAGGAAGTGGTTTGGGCACTGGTTTGAATGTAATACCATCGCTCGGTTTATACTGTTTTTCTTTCATGTCAACACCACAGAATGTCAGCAAACACTCTGTCTATCCATTTTCTCTCTTACTACATGTGCCCAACGGATCCTATTTATGGGATCATACTAGAATCTCAAAATCTTTTCTTACCTGCTATTCTTTCATTTGAATTTATTTCCCAGTAGCAATAAATCTACCTGCCAAATAGTTTTCTATTTACTATTTTGCATTCCTTTCTCTGTTTGCATATATAGATGCAAATATTAATTGCCTGTTAATAATAACTGCAAAAACATCCTTAGCCTTTAAGTTACTATGCTTTATGGAAGAGTTACTTCCAAACTTTGCTCTTTTTATTTACTGTTTCAATATCCATTCTTAAATCTTGCCTCAGGGTTGATTGCAACAAATTTAGGGCAAATATACTTAAGCTGGTTATGATTCAGTACAGTTTAATATAAGAAGGAAATGAATAATCCATTCATCATCTGACTCAGAAGAAAAATTTAAAAGGGCAACAATACATGTAATTTTATAGACATGGATTAGATGATATGTAGAACTCTTCACTGATGAAAATGTCAAAAATAATATTTGGTATATCCTGAGTTTACATCTCATATTTTAGCAGTCTACTGGTATTTATTCATGATCATACATGCAAACTTATAGTGGACATACAAATTCCATATAAGCAATGTTTATGTTTACAATTAATAAATATGGTACAGCGTAATGAATGTTGCTTAACGGTCATATGGTTTTCATTGCTATGTCTAGAGTTTATCTAAATAGAAAAAAAAAAACATTGAAAACACAAAACTGGTGAGAAGTGTGATTTTTTTTTTGAAATCTCAACCATACTGCACCCATTTCATAGATGCCAGCATTCTCTTCCCAGTAATAGTACACATGTCCTGCAATACTAAGAACAAGAACAATTCAGTAGAGAAAGTTCTGGCACCTGATGTCTTTCTAGTTCTGCCACTTCCTGGCCCAGTGATTTTGAAAAGGTTCCATAAAGGCTCTTAATCCTGCCCTGTACTTTTTAATCTAAAAATGAAGAACATAAATGATACCTGTTTTATAGAATCATGAAAATGAACAAATACAGGTAAAGTGGCCACAGAGTAAAATCTCCCCAAATAAAGCCCTTAGCTCATTACACATCTACTTAAAGAAAATCCACATGTATCCTTATCTTTCTTTCCAAGCCTCAGGAGTTTTCCTTGCCAATTTTGAAGTAAACAATCAAACTAATTACTTACTGTGATATCCCATTACCTATGTTCTGATTCAGCATCGAACCCAGCATCCCCTGTGCAGCTCAGGCATGCTTGGTTGGCTGCCTCCCTCCTCAGAGCATTTGCACAGCAGGAAGCTCTGAGTGCCATCACTGAGCCTATGTTGCACATGGCATTTTCTGTATGATATTTCTGTTTACTTATATAATTGTCAAAGAAAATAAATCCAGAAAGTCTCACTTTCAGATGTTTTGCAGAGAGTGTAATTTCTGTAATGCCATTCTCATCAACACACAAAAGCTTTTTGGTACCACAAAGAAAATCTCTGAGGTCCGCTCATTTCTTTATTATTCAAAAATGGGCAGGTAACTTGAATTTCAGTGTCAGCTGTCATCTTAATTTTGCAAAATAAGTGATTCAACACTTCTCTGCTCCAATAAGTAAATGTAATAGCCAGTTACAAAGCCCATTCCTTCCAAGAAAATGACATCAATGTCTACAGACCACTGTGTCATTTAAACTGTTGATATTTGGCTCAATAATTAGGACCAACTACCTAATTATTTCCTACCTGTACATTGAAGGTAAGAAAGCTCCTTCAGGGCTGAAACAAGTCAGTCTTTTAACGAAGTTTATGCTCCTCTTGGAGGCAAAGTTCTCCATCTGTAAGACCAAGGACAAATGTAATTTTGTCTTCATTGCAATCCTGGGCTCTTCATACTGAACTCTTTACCTCAAAGCAAAATAATATCCCAGTGCCTGCCTAGGTACAGCCCGAAGTATCAGAATATCATTTTGTTTTCCTTCCTTATTCCAGTGTATGTGAAATTTTTTTTGCTGTTGTTTTTGTTGTTGCCTCTGTTTATCCAGTGTGAAA
Source organism: Cavia porcellus (assembly GCF_034190915.1). Taxonomy (NCBI): domain Eukaryota; kingdom Metazoa; phylum Chordata; class Mammalia; order Rodentia; family Caviidae; genus Cavia; species Cavia porcellus. The sequence goes on from NW_026947489.1 coordinate 54,422,563, forward strand.
ACAACTTGAAAGGTGAACTCTTGTTGAGTACGATTTAAAATTGTCAGAAAAAGATACTGGATCTCCAGTTAAATTTGAATTTCAAATAAGCCACAAATGTTTTAGTATAAACATGCCCCCGTGCAAATCAAACGGACTTGATGTTCCTTGTTTTTATTTGCTAGACTGGCAAGCCTGCTCTCACCTCTAATTATTCAAACACCCTAATAAAGCATAACTGACTTGTACAAAAACTGAGTTCTCATGTGTGTTTACTTTTATTCTTCTTAGCATTCAAAACTGTCAGCCATCCTTTTAGTGTTTGAATTTGTTTGTTTCTGGTTTTCACTTCCTTCATGAATGATTTCCTCCATTGACCTCATCTCACTTCATAATACAATCAGCCTCATTGGTATCCTAAATCTTTTTTCCTATTCAATGTCTTTCTCTTCCATGTTGTTTTTTCTTATGAAAAAGATTAATTCCAAAATATTTAGTATCATTCAATCATCTCTAAGTGAAACAAGCTTATTGAGAAATATTCTCGTGTTTAGTTAACACAAGATCGCCATTCTACTAAATATTCCACCCAAAAGACAGTATCCTTGATTCATACTAAATACTCAAAGTTTTAAAATAATTGCTATATTTCTTTTATCCTTTATATACATTAAATGCTGTAATTTCTGTTATAATTTTTTCTTTAAGTTAAAAACCTTGTGTATACTTCTTGAAATTTGTGATGCCATGACAAAAAAAATCTCCCTTTAGCTTGAAGGTTTTCCAACTTATTTTCCTCCAAATTATTTTAGACTTTACTATTCATTTATTAAACACTGATGTCTTGATTATGTTGCTTCCATACCCCCCCATTTCTTTATCATTCTTTGGATGAGATACAGATTTCAGATTCTTTCATTTGTCATTCCTTCCTTAAATCCTAATACCCTCCTTCAGTTTACCACAACTATCTAAACACAGTATTGCCTGAATTTCTCTCTGCACATTTATCTAGCCATCCCTAATTTCATCTGCTCTACTTGTTATGAAAACTTGAAATGACAACACTTTCTTAGCATTAAGTTGCTATTTTTTCAATCACTTATGTGATGCTCTTTTCAACCAACCCAACATTTTTCAAGCTACTATTTCTATCTCACCTCACTCTGACCACGCTCACAATTAATATGGTCATACTGCAATGAGAATAATAAATCTGGATGAAACCCGGCTCCTTTACTCTTGGGAAGCTGGGTGAGTTTTCTAAGCATCAATCATTTCTTCTTTGAAAATGAAGATAATCCGTATCTAGTAGGTTTGGTGAAATAATTAAATGTAATATGTGAAGACAATCAACCCACTGAGTGGTACATGCAGGCAAGAAGTAGTAATACTTTCCCAAGTAGATATTTTCTAATTTGAAATGCCTCAAGCAAAATATTTTTTAAAAAATTGCTACACATAACAGTGACATAGACTTGAATATAAAGGAGCTTTAATATAATACTAATTTTTATTTGGTTTTACCAAGGAATAATTTTTCTAGATGACAGAGTGCTTATTCTCTAAAAAAAAAATGTTTTAGCTGATTTTGATGACCGCTTTGCAGTTCCTATTTCAATAGAATGAACTTGACAAAGTATATTTATCATTTTATGATGAATCCATGAATCTTGTAAATATTAAATGCTACATTTAAGATCACACTTAGTCTTTTTAAACAGGCAAACTACAGTTCTTTAGGTCTGTGCCTCTCTTCTTCCACATTCTTATTGAGTACAATATTCTAGAGACTCATAAAGTGCTCCCTCCCCCAGAATTCCCAATTTTCTTCCATGACTCACTTTCTCTGTGGTGCTTCTGAACAATTAAATGAATATTTTAGGTCATCCAGTTTTTAATGACCATGGAAAAGAGCAACAAAATACTGAATACCTAAGAAACTCTTTAGGATTCAACTTTACCGTGTCTATTTGGTGACATTAAAAAACTACTGCTTATTTTTGGAGTTTCAGCAGTGACTACTTAGTCACTTACAAATATAAGGTTTGCACATACAGCTGTTAATATTTGGTCAATCTCACTGTCTAGTGTGTAAGTTGACGCCAATAATTTTAGTATATTTGCTTCACTCTATTATCCATTTAAGGTATTATATTGAAAAATTTCAGAGGCTTTTTACTACTGAGAGAATCAAAAAGATTCTTTTCTAAAAAAATAAACTTAATAATGTTATCAAGTTTCAGTAAGACAGATGGAATTAATTTATAATTATGTTATTTTACTCAAATTAAAAAAAAAACTTGTAAATCTTGTTTATGAGGACATAGATGGCTTTATTTCTGTAAATGTGTTTTCCTGCAGGTAATCCTACTTTTTTTCATTCATTTATGCCGAATTCCTTGGATACTATCCTATCTTGAGACTTTTTACCCTTTGCCCCTGATGTTTATTTAGAACATTATCTCCCAATATTAAGCTTGGAGACACATTATCTCAATTAAGTGTTTGATTTTTTTTACTCTTGTTCTGTGTACCTTTTATCCTCAGTCTGGCAGGACTAGTCTAAACTCCAACAATTATAGCAATATACACAGAAACCCAATCCGATCACAACAGGATTGGGAAGAATGAACGAGAAGGGACTCTTCTCAACTTTTCAACTTTGTTCCCTCTAGAACACCCAAAGTTAACTAATTTCTTTAATCCACTTTTACAAAGAGCAACAATTTTTCATTTTTAAGGTGTGGATATCAGTGGAATTAGTAAAATACTCACCATGCACTAGACAAGTATTTCTTTCATATAACTGCATGATGCTATCCAATGCCCTGATTAATACGCAAATGAAAAGGAAAAATACGCTGTTGGTCTACTAGGAACTTATATTTTTATGGGAGAGATGCACACATAACAAGTAGAACAATGATACGGTAGCTCTAGGATAGCTGGTCTGAGAGCTATATTTTAAGGGTAATCAGAACAGGTCTCTCTGAGTGAAGACCCCATGAAGAGAGGTTCACATTTCATGATATGAGAGTGATCATTTCCTTAAGGAGGTAAGTCCCACGCTAGATAGTTCTTTCTCATTTTAATAAGTTACATGTTTCAAAAAAAAAAAAAAAAAAAGGAATTGCTTTAAAATGTAAAACTGAGTCTGGGGATTTAGCTCAGTATCATAAGCGCCTGCCTGGCAAGCACAAATTGGTGAGTTCGATCCCTAGTCCCTAGGACAAGCAATATCAGTGTAGAAACAAAAGCCCTTATTATGTGACTACAGAAAGCCATTAACAATACATAATCAGAAGATTTTAGTGAAAATAAAAAGGAAAATGCTTTCTACCTCTAGAGATTTAACTTCATAATTTCCTCAAATACATACCTAGGAGACTTCAAAAATAACTATTTTTTAAAAATCTAAAAAAAACAAGTTGTGTTAGTCTTCCTTTTCCTGTCTGGCCCGACTATTAATTCTCATTTTGGAAATAAAATTATTAATACTGTCATTGGATGGGAACAAAATGTTTCCTAAAATATCACTCGACATGAGACATAATTCTATAGAGAATATACTGTGCATGAAAGACCTGGTTGATCTCAGCATATCACTGGCATGCAATGCAGGGAGCTGGCTCTTTGTAGGATGGCAAATGAGCGCCCTAGGAGGCCACCCCAACTGTCAGGCCTGGTAACATCCCTTCCCCTCTCTGTCCTCTGTAGTCTCTACCCATAGTCCAAGCGGGCAGCACTGCCTATCTGTTGGAGGCAGCACGGGAAGGAACCTGTTGTGTATCTGACATGGAAGGCAAAGGAAATTCCATGTTAGATCATAATCCAGTTACTTCAGCCTTCATCTTCCAATTTTGGTCATTGTTTTAGGGTTTTCCAGATAAATAGAACCAATAAGAAAACCTGTGCATATTGCTGAGATTTGTGTCTATGTATAAGGTTTATTCCAGGGAACTGGATCACATGATTATGGAGGCTGGCAAATCCAAAATGCACCTGGGGAAACCACCTTTTGGAGACCCAGGAAAGAGACTGATGCAGCAAAGCCAAGATGGACTTCTGGTGGCAAATTTTCAACTGCTGAGTGGGAACCTCAAATTTGTGCTCTGTTTAGGCCTTTAGATGAATGAGATATCTCTGCACTGCCTTAACTCTTCCCAGAACAGAAGAGATGAGGCCCCTCACTAGGACCCTTCAGTAAGAGAAGTAACCCCATTTTCAGTGGCACCGATCTCTGGACCTCTTCCCTTCACAGTCTCCACCTCTTAATATTTTCACATCAGCCCATATACAAATTTGCGGTAATACGAACATTTGGATCATAGTTTGCTCAAAGTTCAGCAACTTGAATATTAGTCTCTTCCAAAAACATTCTCAGAAACATCCAGCATAGCATCCTGACACACATCTGTGCAGTGAGACTGAGACAAGTTAACATACGTAACTAAGCATCACTGTTTCTGTAAAAATATAACAATGCTAGAAATCATCCCTGAAAATGTGTGAAAAATAAAAAAGAATAGCAAAAAAAAGGCAAATTACTTTTTGAAAATTATATTGGTGAGTGTAATTTAGCCCCAACCAAGAGTTTCTGAGAAGCAACTACTAAGTAGAGCTGGAAGAAAGTTTAAAATCACTTCATTCTATCAAATTTCACAAATCTCCAATTCAGACTCAACCAGGTGCTTATATTATAGAACTAATACTGTAAGCTATGAACATCTGCAAACAATATGTTTGTTTTTGAAATTAATCATCCAGCTGGTAAATATTTCCATGTATGTTATTTGAGTTGTATCTCCTCTGCTCTCAAGGGTTCTTAGGAATTTAAATGAGTAGAACACTAGGTACCTAGGTACAGTACATCTTATTATTCACAGGAATATTGCTAATCGATGGAAACCAGTTGTCTCCTGACAGTCAATCAGCATTAGCTACCATGTCATCCAAACAGTTAGAACCGAGGATCAGTGGCCAAATTCTGAAAGCACTTTTTTTCTGTATCTACAATAAAGTATAATTTATAAGTTATACACAGTAAAGTATTAACAACAGAACTAATAATGAAATGGGACAATAATAATAATGTTTCATAATGCAAGTTCTTTCCAATTTATAAATTATTTATTTGGGGAACTTTCCACTGAATATTTTTCAAGCAAACAGTGTTATTTTCTGTTTCTTTTATTTTCTTGGGGGATTGGAAGGAGGTCTGACTACTTGTGTTTGTTTTGCAAAGAAAAATATTTTAAGTTTTCCATTTCTCTTTAAATGGAAAAATTATTTTTATTAGTATATCTTTGCAATATGTAATAATTGCATTTCTCTTGAGGAATTGGTACCAGTGCTACCTACTCTATTGTACTAGTTTTACTTCCTTCTCTTCCTTGTCCTCGTGTTGCTTCTTATCCTCAGATTCCCTTCCATACTGAATTTGAGAACAAAGTAACTATCACCATGCAAGGGAAGCCACAGATAAGTGGAAAGGATTGTATTTCACAATTTCTGAATGGAAGTGGAATGGGAAGAGTTTACAGAGGAGCAGAAGAAGGGAAGTACATAAAAGGGCTACTGAGTACTATGTAACCACAGAGACCGGAACCCAGTATGGCTTCAACCGTTTTATATAACTTAAATGCTTATTACCAACAGCAAAATTAAGCCTGACACACAACTGTAAAGGTAAATTGATCATAAGGTTTGGTGAGGGAACTTATTTACTGTTGCTTTTATGTCAACTGGAGTTCAAAAGCATTAGCAAGGAAAACAAATTTCACATGGTTGAAAGGAGAACAGGCAGCATCTGACTGGAAGCCATCCTCTTGTGACAGGAACATCTTAGCTGGCTTGCATTTGTCAGTCTTAGCTTGACTCCTCTGAGTGGAGGCCACAGGAGAGAGGAGGGGTGTTCAAAGGCAGAAAAAGTAGTATAGTTCCTGGACAGTGTTGTTCTCTGTGGGCAAACATTTCCTAGAACAAATGGGTTGATGATTCCTCTCCCTGTGTGTCTCTGCCTCTGTCTTTGTCTCTGTCTCTGTCTCTATCTGACTTTCTCTCTCTCTCCTCTCAGAGTGGTCTTTGTGGAGGTGTTAGCTACCTTGGCCAAGTTGCCATTATTATAAAGAGTTAGAGACCCTCTCCAATGAGGAAAATCTCCACCAAGTGGCTTCTAAAAGTCATGACTAAATAGCAGTGATGCTACTTTAAAAATAATTCTGGCTTTATCTACCTATTCTCTGTGGGGAAAAGAGGGGAAATATTTGGTAAGTAATTATTAGAGGAAAACATACACAGATCCTGAGTACTAGAAATGGAGGGAAAATTCTGTCCAAACTAATTAGTTAAAAATACAGAGGAAACTCCACCTACCACCGCTTACACATGGTTAAGAAAAACCTTTTTGCTTTCCATGTGCACCATAGAAGTCCATTGTTTAGGAACTTTTCAGCCTAAGTTAAAGTTAAAAACAGTGAGGCAGAAGAAAGGATATTGAAAGAAACAGCTGCTTCTTAGATGTCAACCAGTTATTTCCAATTACTGTTTTATTCCCCACGTAAGAAGCTTAAGTAACCGGAGTAACCATTGATGTATTTCATTCACCCCTGGGATCAATCTAGTCACAAAGTTTTCAGTTAAGTTAAAGAAAAATCTTATAGCTAAGTATGGTGGTTCACATCTGCAATTTCAGCTTTGAGTAGATATGTTAGTATTCACGTGGCATTCAAATAACACATGGCACATATGATAGGAGGTCACTATCCCTAAATCTAAAGTTCTAGAAAAATAAAGACATTGGCTGGGCGTGGTGGGGCAGGCCTATAATCCCTGCACTCTGGGACCCAGTTGACGCAGCAAGAATGCAAGTTTCAGCTCAGCCTGATCAACTTAGTAAAATCTTCTCTCAAAAAATAAATAAATAAATAAATAAATAAATAAATAAATAAATAAATAAAAAGTGATTGGAGATGTAGGTTATTGTGAAGTCCTTGGGTTCCTTTCCTGTACCAGCAAATGAATATAAAAAAATGCCCAACATCACTGGTCATTCATTTAATAGAAATTAAAATGACATTGAAAGTCCATTTCACTCCAGAAAGAATGATTATTATCAAGAAATCAGCCAATAACAAATGCTGGTAGGTGTTTGGAGAAAAAGGAATGCTTGTTCATAGTTAGTGGTAGTGTAAATTCTTACAACCACTGTGTAAATTGGTATGGAAATGCCTCACGAAACCAAAATTAGAGGTTTCATTTGACTCAGATATTCCTTTTCTAGGTATCTTTCTGGAAGAATTAAAAGCATCATAGCACAGTGATATATGCAAACCCACATTTATAACAGTACAATTTATAATAGCTACATTTTAGAAACATCTATCAATGAATGAATAGATAAAGAAAATGCACATTTTATGTATATAATGAAATATTCTCTACAATAAAGAAGGTTAAACTTGAAACACTTTTAGGTAAGTGGATGCACCTCAAGGTCATACTTTTAAGTGAAATAATTCAGACATATAAGATTAAATATTATTTCTCTTGTGTGAGAAATTCAAAGAATAAATAAGGAACACAACGTAGGATAGATATTGGGAAGTAAGACAAACTTATTCAAACAGGAAGGGGAATAAGGAAGAGTGGAGGGGAAGATAAGAAAGGAAAAGGGGATTTCAAAAGAGAATGCAAGAGAAAAAATAGAAACAAAGCTTTTGTAAATGGGGAAGTAATGAAGTGTTGAAGGGGGAAGGGCAAGGGAAAAAAGAAGAATTAAAATTTATTATGTATATCGACAAATTCCCTATGACAAATGTGATCATTGTATATGGCAAATATATAATCCTTTAAAAAAAGAGAAAAAGATATAGGAAAAAAAAAAAAAAACTCATGTGAATTTATGGTTGCCACTCGCTGGGTATGACCCAAGTGTTATGTGTTTGTGCTCTCTACCATCTGTCTCTGGATCATAAATTAAACCACAGCTAGGGCAGTTCTTTCGAGTGACATAAGCTGCCTCTTATATTACAGGCGGATACTGGAAGTAAAAGAAGTTTCAAGCATCTATCATCATCTTGCTTCTCTTCATCCTACAGATTCACAGCCGACCTGACCAGTTAATTGAGATTTTTATTCTTCATACTCATCTGAACAATATAATTGATAGATGACATTGACAACTTTGGGCAGCAGTTTTAGTAAAACATTAAATACTTCCTAGCAATGTACCCTAGTTTTGATGTCAACTCCATTTCTGTAGAATTGCTTCTTTCGTTCTGAGGCTTTCATGCTTCCTAACCTACCCAGTGATTAAGGCATTTGCTCTAAATTACATTGTAGCTCAGTTTATAGATATATGATTGGTTAGATTAAAACTTTATTTATTTATTTATTTATTTATTTATTTATTTATTTATTTTGCTTTTTTTTTTATGGTTGGAGAACCATCAGAACCACTTGGAGACTTAAAATTCTCATGCCAGAGCACAGCCTTCCAGTTCTGGAGGTGTAGGTTCAGGGTACATTCCTGGCCTTGTTAATTTTTCAGTTTCCCCATGTGATCCCAATATCAGTTGGCTGAGGCTGAGAGTATAGATTAAACTAACATCAGAGATTCCACAGGAGTGGGGGAAGGGAAGGAACAGCTTATGTGTACAAGGTGTACTTATTATGCAAATAACCTCTCTCTAGGAGAATTTTTAAGAGGAGAGTTCAGATGAACAGCTATGCCCCTTCTCAAACCTGACTCACTTGTGGGAAGAAAAGGTCAGGAATATTATGGTGCAGATCTGAAAAATCCCCCGAAAGGCTCTGTGATAAAGGGTAGTTAGTCAGCTTTGGCAACTTTGCGAGCTGGTGAAGCATTTATGAAGTGGGACACAGCAGAAGTTAGGTTTTTTGCAGCATTTCTCTCAAAGGCAGCATGAGAATCCTGGCTCCTTCCTCTCCCTCTTCATTTCCTGGCCCCCATGAGGTGAGCACCTTTGCTCCCATCATGGTATTCTGTTTCAAAAAGACAAAGCAAAGCCACCATGGGCTGAAAGCTGTGAGCTAAAATAAATAAAAATAATTTCTCCTTTATTTTGATTTTCTTAAGCATTTTGTCACAGTGACAGCCAGCAAATGCAGGATGAGGAGCTATGAGTTACAATGAAACTGCCTTAATTTCGCCCACCCTTTCTCCTATGGGACCTCTCTTTAGGGAGGTAGAAGCAGGGCTCCCCGGAAGTTAGGAAGTGCTAAAGACAGTTTGGGACCCAAATGTGAGTCTCTGTGGCTCCTCCCCACCTCCTCCTGAGGAAATCTGCTGAAAGTCACGAAACCAAAAGAATTTATCTTGTTTTAAAAGGTATTGAAGAACACTCAGCTACTTCTTTTCCATTTAAATTGATTAGAATCCAGCCTTCCCAGGAAAGTACCAGATGGCAGAGACTCGAAAGTGACTTTTCAGGGTAAAGAGTTCATTTATAGAAGCTATTTCCTAGAAACTACTCCTCTATCCTCTGCCACCTCAGACTTGTGACCTCGAGTCCACTCAGCACTCCTACCTGCAGGCTGCAGGCTCCCCACCTTCCTGTACTGGATCTTCAGTCCTCTTAGACCCTTGTTCTCACTAGGGGAGGAGGGATTGAGTTTGGAGGGGGAGAGAATAGGTGTGTTTGATCTCCAGGTAAGCCCAAAAGGGTTTGACTCCCAGTACCAAATATATATATAAATGTATGCAGCTTCTTGTGTTTGACTCTGGATTTACAGAATCTTTGAGGATAGGGCCCAGCAATCTTTGCATGGACAATCTCATCTTGGGATGTTGATTGATCTGCCACTGGTTAAGATTTCAGAACTACTGACTGTCTTGAATTTTCTGTCAATCTTCTCCTTGTGACATTGAGTTGGTTTTTATTTGTTTGTTTATTAGTTTGTTTTCAGTAATGTTCCTGTTACTTTTGCCCAGAGCCTGGATGGGAAGGAAATAGGTAAAAATATATACACAAATGAAATGAACCAGCTGCAAACTGGAAATTGTGCCCATGAAAATGTAAAGTAATGACTTACTGCATATCCTCATATTCAGCTGAATTTTTTCTTTTAATCTTAATGTCTACCACCAGCAGGATTCATATGCTTTTACATCAAGATGCATAGAAAATTTGGTCCCTGAAACCCCTTCTAATTTTAATTTGGTAGGTCTGTGAGTTTTTATAATTAGCAAATAATCAGCAGAAATAAGAATCATTGGGAATTCCAGAGGAATGCTTTATAAAATTAAGAAATATGTATATGTTTTAAAAGTTCCCATATAAAAGGATCATGAGCCTGAATCACAGTTTTATTTCAAACATGCCTTGTATGCCAGATTGTTCAGCAAAAAAAAACTCAAAAGTGTCCACTTCTTGCACAAGTGGTGGTGGTAGAGAGATGATACAATTAAAAAGAAATCTGATGCAGGATGATTAGTTTAGTAATAAGATAGATTACATTCTGGGGCTGGGGATTTAGCTCAGTGGCATAAGCACCTGCCCTGCAAGCAGGCGGTTGTGAGTTGGATCCCCAGTGCCGTTAAAAAAAAAGAAAAGAAAAGGAAAGGAAAAAAAAAAGATAGATTACATATACAAAAATATTACAAAACTGATGATCAGCTGAGTGACTCTTCCTAAAAAAGATCTTTAAATACCATGAAGATCTATCAGAAAAATGTTTTGTCAGGAACTCTATTTTTAAAGAAGGGCTTTGAATTACATTTGCAAAAAGTTCTGTCCTACAACAAACTGGGAAATTGTTTTTCTCAGTTTCTAGTCTCTTCTCGCTAAGTTTTCATTTTTTTTCTTTTGCTTATTTTTAGTAAAAGGGTTTTTCATGTTGCTGAGATTTCCTTTCTTCATTGGTACATGTTTAGAGTATATAACATTTATGCTCCTTGTGTGGAAGTGGTGCATGTACAGAACACATCTTAAATTTTTTATCCCCTTTCATCCATTCCTTACCCCCTTCTTCCATCTCTTGATCCTTTCCTCATTTGAAAAACATCTATCCCCCTACTTCTTATTATTCCGCTTTTATTTTATTCTTTATTGTTTGAGTTTTTAAAATGGATAAAATTTTTCAAGGCCTGGGCATAGGCAATGACTTTCTGAACAGAATCCTGGTTGCACAGGAAATATTACCAACAATCAACACATAGGATCATGTAAATTACAAGCTTTCATACAGCAAAAGAAACAACCTACAAACTGAAAAGACAACCTACGGATGGGAACATTTTTGTCAGCTATCCCTCAGACAAAAGACTAATATCAAAAGTAAGTAGTTTTAATTTCCTTGACTCATCTACAAAACAAGGAAAAAGAATTTATCACTCAAAGCAAAGGTTTATGAGTAGTTTTTAGCGTGTTCATTTCTTTAATGCTTAAGAGAAATCACTCTTTAAGTACTTTCAAAATGAAAGGACCCATTTTGGTGACATGATACCACAGGTTTCTGAACATGTTGGACATGAAAAGAAAAACGTGATCAGGCATGTATAGTAATAACGAGTAAGCAGTTTTGTTTCTACCAGAAAAATTGTTTCTCCGCTTATGAAAGTGTCCAGAGCAGTCCTTGACATAGCAAACTTAGATGCCATATGTACGAGGGGAGAGTCTTTCTCCCTGGCCATCCAACCACCCAGGATTGTGATGACTTCACAGCCACCATCTAGAACAATGCTCAGGCTGCTGGTGAACTCATGACCCCAGGGACTGTCATTCAGAGTAACATTTTCTGAGGGAAACTTCCTATCAAACACCATATAGGTAGTGTACATAGTGTCCTATCAACAGGTCTTAACGTCTGGGTCATGAATATTGATCCTGGTTAATGATGAGACGAAAGCACTGTATTTTAACTTGATCCAGCCACACAGTGACCAGAGGAAATGGGACACATTGCTCTGTCTGACTCCAGTGTGGTGGTGAGTTATCTGCTCTGACCTCATGCATCTGTGAATTTTAACTTCTTACATTGGAATAGTTTATTGCTTTCGTGTGAATGCAGTGTGTGTCAAGGATTGTGCTTCTCCCATTGTCCTAAAGCCTTTTGGTGGGAATCAGAGATAGAATCTATCAGAGAGCTGGACAGAGCTTATCTCATGGGGACTCTCACAGTCTTGGTTCTTTCTAGAACATCACCAGAAGGCGACTACTCTTTGTATTGTTGAATAAAAAGCTTTGCAAGATTTTTCTAGTGCAAAGCAACAGTGTTCACAAGTTATATCAGAACAATGGAAAAAGCTCAAAATCTTTCTGGAATTGAAAGGGAAAAGGTATAATTAAGTCACAGTGTAAAAATAAAATTCCCCAAAAGTTCTACCATAAAACTATGACTTTCAATCAGGTTGCTATTTAGAAATAAAGGAGGCTTTTATTTCATTTAAAAGTAACTTTAAGCAATTGTCTTTTTTTTGTTGTTTTTCTAATCATGCCTTCTGTAAAAGAAACAAGATAGTGGACATACGTTTTCAAATTTTCCCTAAAAGTTTTACATTCTGAAAGTTTGACAATGTTATAACAATACGATTTTTTCCTATTTTTGATAATGTTTAGAAATATTATTTGATTTGCTTGAATAATTTTATAGTTTACTAGAATTGCTTATTTTTTAATGCATTTAAGCTCATTCAAAATATACAGCGTGACATCTTATCATAGGAGGTGACTTTAGGCAACGTTAAGCCAATTTTTAAAATTTTCATTGGAAGCACTGAATTGAAACACTAATCTTCTCTAGAACTATCTTTCATTTCATGTTTCAGCAACGACTTAATTGTTCTATGAAAAATTTCTAACTCTAAATATGGTGGCAATTTATATTCCAAAGAAATATAATTATCTAGCTCAGAAAAGGGAAGAAACATTGAATTGCCTTTATTTTTAAATTATAATTACAATCATGCATTGGCAGCACATATGAACAATTTAGACACAAAATTGTGATAGGAAAAAAATAGCCACAAAGGAGAAGTGTGCATAGATAACAATCCCTGCCTAGTAAAATGAATTCCATTCATTTATGTGGTTATTTGTTGAGGTATACCAAGTGCCTAAAACAGCAATATGGATTTTATGTTTGGGGTTGGTTGTCTTTTTCAACAAGTCTCTTTGTTTGCACTGTTGACCATTATATATGCTATGTGTTGGGTATTATACATTTTTAAAATGAAAGGTAATTCTGATTCTATATAATGTTACCACTCTTAATGTAAAGCCACCAGGATATTTAAAAAAAAAACAGCAATAGTTATGACATATTTTATACCAACCCCACTTCTCCTTTTGATTGTGTGAAAACGATGAATAAACTCTCCCAAACATTTTGATGGGGAAAGAATGTGTGGTGTAGGGCTTTGGAAAATAAGACCATATAGTTTACTCTTCAAAAACAAGACTGAATTGTACATCTGGACTATGGCATAGTAAGAAGAAAGAAGGAAGCTTTCTAGCCAATAGCTGGGCAAACATTAAATCTTTCTGTCAACACACTCTATAGATAATACAGTTGATGAGGAAGAAAGACATTGTGGCCCAGAGGGAGAAGATGAGACTCTCTGATTTTCAGAGAGAGGAGAATGGGTCTTTCTTCTTTTGGTTATGAAATTCAAAACGGTTATTTGAAGACCTGTTGCCCCCTGTAATTGAAAGAAAGCTTGTGCTTGTCTGAGGACATAAACCAGAGCAGCCAACTTTGTCTTATTAGCTGGCACAGGTCACTGAGATCATCAATGCGTGCTAAGTGACTTAGGAATAATGAAGGTGGCCGCGGGACACAGATTATCACAAGGAATCTGAATCAAGCAAGCAGTCTGGGAGTCCATGAAATGACACTCAAAGCTAAGAGGTAGAAGTGAGAATGATATAAAGGGAGGTAGAAAACATATTTCATAAGTTTGTAAAAGGCAGGAAAGGTATTACAAATACATCTGTGTCTCCAAAGGTAACAGGCACTGGAAGGTACACTCCAGAGGGACAGTGCTTTCTCTGGTTGGTTGAAAGGATTGGTGGGCAATGGGACAGTTCATGGACATGAGGAACATGGACACAACTGCATATTCCACAAAAATGTCTTGTGGTTGACCACTTAGAGAATGCACTTTTCTAGTTTGGAATTTAATAGGAAATTTCTGTTGAGCAGATTTCAGAAAATATACCCCATCATGTAGGAGTCTTAAGAGATATTTCTTAGCATACTTAATATATAAACAACTTGAGTATTTCATTTCAATTCTCCACGATACATGAGATTTTGAAGCCCATGATATAATACAATATGGAAGCCTGAATCATTAAATAATCAAAAATTTTTTAGAAATATAAGACTATGAGAAAATCAAAAGAAAATTAGTCTTATTTCATGCATTCTCTTTTACATTCTGCAATTAAATCTAAATATTCAGTATAACTGAGGGAGGTAAAAAGACTCAGTATGTACTAGTGAGCACGAGATGATAAATAGAATTAAATATGTAACATCTACATTTTAATCTACTTCGTTATATTGATAAGATTAAGAATAAAATGAATAGTAGTACTGGCTCTACCTCCCCCCCCCCAATCTTGGAGATAATATACGCTGTGTTGGGTTGATTATTTCTTATTTATTCAAGTGAGGAGGGTAGCAATAGCTCTGCCTGTGTGAAAGGTTGTGTGCCTTTCTATGAATGTGGAAACTCAGTAACACTGGTTCTCAAATTGTGGTTCTGGACTTGCGGTATCATTATATCCTTAAAATTCCGCAAAACTTTAATCTTTGGACCCAATCCAGAATTACTGAGTAAAAAACACTGCACATGCAGCCAACAATCTTTGCTGTAATAAATCTTTCAGACACTTGTAGGATAGCTAACGCTTCTGACAACAGGCTCTAGTGAGCCCAAGTCTCAAGCAAATACTTCTGAGTCCAAGATTCAGTCTCTGGCAGTTCATGCTGAATCCCTTATAATAAAAGTGAAATGTTCAGAGTTGGTCCTGTTATTATCTTTTTATCATCTCAATAATTTTCTTTAAAAATGATAGTAATGTCATTTTTTTTTTTTTTTTATTTTTCAACAGTGTAACTTTTTGGTTGCTTTGGCTGTAGCCATGATACACACCTGGGGAACTTTAAAAATACCTCCAGGCCGTGGGATAAAATTTAGGCAGTGGTTTTAGGTCTTCTAAATGACTCTGATGCTCAGTCACTGTCAGTGCTCAATTATTCCTTCATTCAGCAAAACCCTTCACTCTGACCATAAGTAAAAATTCTGAAACACATTCTCTGTTCCAAGAGATTCTGACTCACATTGTTTAAAATATTTCTTGGGATTTTGCATCTTTAAAAGCCTGCAGATACAATTTTATGTTGTGCAAAGAGGCCACCAGAATTGAAAGTTCTAGAAGGAAATATCCCTACACTGCTCTTATTAAGGAAGAGGGGAAAAAAATCCTAGTGCACCCCAGAAAAAGTTCATGTGTTATATTTTTTGACCTCTAGAAAGTGAGCTTTTAGCACAACTGATTTTCAAGTGGTACCTCAAAGTTACTTGCACTGGGGAATGGGGAAAATTAATGCAGAAGCAATCAGTACACAAACTGGTTAGCAGAAGGTAATTCTAAAAATGTAGGTTTAATGCAAGCTGTCTGCTTTAAACCTTTAAGCTTGAGAATCTTTCCAGGTTGAATTTTGTAATGCTGAACAACTGTGAAAGCTTTGTGAGTCACTGGCTGGGCAAACATCTGATCAAACAGAAATTAGTGTTTATGTGCTGTTAAAGCTAGGGAAAAATTGAAATAGCATTAGTTACACAAAGGGCAAGAGTCAGAATTATAACATTTATTAGTATAACAACATATAATAGTGATATTCCTCATTAGGATCATTCAAAGATTTTTTAGTTGCTTACATTGTTGGAGCGATAAAGAGTTATAAAATATAATAATCATTTTTGGAAAACATAGACTGGTTTTAGGACCACTATTCAAGCGGACTGTGCAAAATTTAAGCCCAGTTCCAAGAGAGCAGGGAAAGTGCATGTGGAATGTGTTGAAACATTTTATGACAGAGTATGAAATATTTGTAAAAGAATATGACAGTCAACTTCAGCATTGCAATTTTCAGCTCAAGAAACTTGTGGAGAGTGCTGGTGTGTCATCATTAAAAGGAAACCAAATATGGCATATGAATTACACATTCCCCATCAACTTGTCTATTGAAGTCTGAGCTCCCTGGAACCCAAAGTGTGAATGTAGTGGGATACAGGGTCCCGAAACAAGAAAATTAAAATAGGATCGTTAGAATGGGTCTTTATCCCATGTAATATGATATTATAAGCAAAGGAGATTAGAACACAGACACACAAAGAGGCCAAATGAGGACAGAGGGAAACACAGCATCAACAGAGGCTTCAGGAGAAACCAAAGAGGTTAGTGTTGGCTTCGGATTTGCAGGTTCCAGAATTAAAGGAAATAAATAAAGCTGCTTAAGCGAGGTGGGCTTTGGCATGTTATGAGGACAGGCCCATGTACTATCAGAAAGAGACTTTCAGTAGAAAGTGATTACAGAGTAACAAACACTGGAAAACATCTTAATTAAAGAACAATTTGGGATCCAAGCATGGTATTTCACACCCATAATCCCAGCACTCTGGGAGGTTTCTGAAGCAGGAAAGTGGAAAGTCTGAGCCCAATCTGCATTTTAAGAGATACACAAAATTTAGCTAAGCTAAGTTAAAATACCCAGTTACTTCTGAATATCAGTATTATCTGCTAGTCTTAATATTTTCTAAGGAGCAATGTTTTAAATAAAACATGACCAGTATTTAACCTCTGATCCAGTAAATACGATTTTTCCTTGACATACATAAACTAAATTATAGAAGCATTTCAGTATTTCACTATAACTTATGTACTATCTCTCTTTGGACAAGATCAAAGATTTGCCTGAAATGTTTTGAGTTTATACATAATATTCGAGTAAGGTCATGGTAATTTTTTTCAGTATCTTTTGATCTCTTATATTCTGACAGCGTTGTTCCCAGAAGCGGTGGATCACACTAAGGAGATGTGTGCTGTTACTGTATAGACATCAGACAGAGATGGATTCGGCTTCTTATACATATGGATACTTTGATATTTAAATATGACCTCTGTCTCCTTTCTCCATCCCCCTAAATAATTAAAAATCTGTTTTACTCTTTGGGGAATCACTTTGGATAAAATGAGAAACAATTTGTAATGTAGGACATATGAGAGAGAGAGAGACAGAGACAGAGAGAAAGAAAGGGGGGCAGTTTTTAATCCATGGGAACAAACTGCATCCTCAGTTCAATAATTGTCATGACTCCAGGTCATGCTGTAGTAATATTCAAGCATTGAGATTCCCATATTTCAATCTAGGGCTCTCTACAGAGGTGAGTAACCAATTTGCTTTGATTTTCATTTATATGACAGTGACAGACATAAATGGTATCAACTGCTGTATTTTTATACAGTCTGACAAAGTCAAGAGAAACCAAAGCACAGGTGTAGAGACAAAAGAAATGATGACTTAAAGTAAGAGCCATCTGTTGCTCCCCTGGTTTGAGGCTCTCATGAAAGCACTGATTTCCCAGGAGAGCACGGATTTCTCACTTAGGTATCTACTTCTGTAGGTAATATTTTATCATCTCTTGAAATTCAAATACATAGCATAAATGAGTGTATAGACAAAGTCTCAAGTGTAAGAGAATGAGAATGGAGTGAAACAACAGTCTGAGGTAGAGAGATCTCACTGCAAATGAGGGCTCCAGGGTTGAGACTCAAAAGGAGGGGCCAGAGTATGGGAAGCAGTGGGCACTTACTGGGCCTTGAAGAGCTGGTGGCCACTAGTGTAGATCGGAGCAGCAGGCTCACACTTAGGAGCTGAAACTGCATATCCCTCCCATCAGAAGCCACAGGCAGGCAGCTTGCCCTGTTACTCACATAGACCTGGAAGGAGGAAGCATGTCTGGTGAGGGTATCAGTGAACTTCAGGACAGCCACAGTTAGCGATGTTCACCTGTTAAATCACACCATCATCCCAAATGGCTGTAAACTATCTGTAGTGAACCTCAGAGGATACCTTGAGATCTGGAGAAATAAAGAAAAATTCGGAGTCCAACTCTGAATTGAGATTGCTCATTAAGATTCCACGAAGTTCAGCAGAGTCCGTAGCACATGATTCTTGGTTTGTGAGGGGGACCCTCTCTAGGCATCTGAAAACAAGGTCACCCATACAGTGGCACTGGTTCTTCACTGTACAAGGACTCCCTGGTGAGAGATGAGAGTTGAATGTCCACCCTGCCAAGCAGGGATGTGAATATCTAGGGAAAGAGTCACTATGTTTTAATGTGCGCACAAAGGGATTTTAAGCATGCCAACTCATTGGACCATGGAGACCACCGCTTTAATGACCTAACTTATAAAGCTGTTGTATAAGCAGCCCTGGTTTAGTCGTATCTGCACACCATGTGTTATCTTTGGGAACCTTCACAGGCAAGGGAACACTAGGGCATCTCAAGAGTATTACAACTTCTATGCCACAGATGCTCAAAGGATCTGTGTTCTCTGAGACTAAGGCTGCAAAGAGCAAAGTCCTATTTTGTAGTCCAGGAATGCGGCATTCCATTCACTTCAAAATTTGTGCTTCCATAAAAATGATTTTAAAACCCTTTCTATTATTACAGTGAATAAAATGGGATTTGAGCCTATTGTTGGATTTAATCATTATTTTTATGGCAGAATTGGGGGTATGGGAGTAGTTACAACCACTTGTTTTTTAATCTCTTTTATTAAGTCATTTATCATGAGGAAAATTCAGTCTCTGACCTTGGTGCTTGATTTAAGTTTCGAACTTATCTGTTTCTTAGCATGTGGTGTATTCTCATTTTAAGCCTCTGAGGGTTACAGAATAGTTATTTCACTTTCTCTAACAAAAGCCATCTAGCACTGTAGGATAGCATTATGCTAAGATGTCAGAATGGAGAGATGAGTTGAAATTAAAGCGACTTAACAGTAAGGATTAACAGAGGCATGAAATGTTACATATCAAACCAATCTATACTCAGATTTCATTTCCAATTGGGGATTTTTCAGTGGCCTTCTGGTCTTCTTCCTCAACTAATCTCAGGTTTCTGAAGGCCAGGAGAAAAGAGACAGAGGTTAAATACAAAAAGTCAACTGGAAAAACTGTGATTTCTGATATCCCAAGTGGAATGTTATTAGCCCTGCAAAATGCATATTCTAGATACACTGCAGAGCCCTGAACTACTTTTAACGTCTCAAGAAATAAGATAACAAAAAACAAAGAATCCAAGAGATAGCAGTAAAAGCAATAGAGAATCATTAACAGTGTCCTGTGATTAAAGAACCATACTCAGTGATAGAGAAGAAAGTGGGGTTGTTTTATTAATATAACTTTGATGGCAATGTCTTTCCTTAGAATCCTGTTTTCTTTACTCCCTCTCACTGAAGTTCTATTTCAAGATGAATCTCTGTATAAAATACAACCTATTATGTCAACGAGTTTATTGCTTTCTTCCCATGATTTCTGTAGTAGTGTGGTCATCACTCAAATACAGACTTGATGAGGGTAAGGATGGGGTTGATCTGTGTTCTATTAACTTCCAGCACTTATGTTGCTTGAGAAGAGTGGGGAATCATCTTATTTGTTGAATGAATGAATGAATGAATGAATGAACAACATAAAATTTTCCCTATGAAAACCTGGAAATGCCTGTGACTTTCAGCTCTTTATTTGTCTACTCCTACAATATGGTTAAAATGAAGGAGGTTAGCCCAAAGAAATAGAGTGGCATTGAGGGAAAGGCTTGAGTTTACCACATGTTGTTCCAGGTGCTCACAGGAGTGTTTCTGGTCCTCATGGGTTTGATAAAATGCAGGGTAATGTTTCTCCCCACACCATCTCTGAAATCTGGCAAAATTAATCTGTCTGTACCCTGTTTCTTGATGGCCTCTTCACCTTGGGCTGACTTGAAAAATGAACATGTAAGCACTGCAGAACAAATTTTGGGGACGTAAACTAATTTTTTTTTTTTTTTGCCCAGAGTACAGAATGATCAAAGGATGAAAATTGTGGTTTTCAACGGGGTTGGATCCAGGTTTTATTTCCTGTGCTTTTAAATCTACTGATTGGATCCAGGCCTTACTCACTATAAATGGGCCAACTGTAAAATATACAAAATTACAACTAAAAAATTTAGTGCAAAATAGAATAAGAAAACTTTGCAATAAATTCACCAATAGCTTTGGAAGTAAAAGTTCCTTATTTCTTGAGATGCTGCCAAATGACTTATGGTGGCACAGGCCTCCAGTCCTGCCACTTGGTGGACTAAAGCTGGAGAATTATAAGGAGTTCAAGGCCATCCTGGGCTGTATTTACAGTGAATTCAAGACCAGCTTGGATTACATAGAAAGACACTGTCAAAACAAAGCAAAACAAAACAAACAGAAAAAATAAATAAAATACTTTTCTTGAAGCATATGCCCTAGAAAGGGGCCCCTAGACTCACCAGGCCTTAGACACTTAAACTCACAGTAAGTTAACCCTTGTTTAGTCTTTAAAATTTGAGAAAAAAATATCTTATGCATATGAATGGATTTTTAAAAGTTTTGGGGCTTGCTTTCATCCCGTTTCTCTTCTTTATGTAGCTAGGGTAACTCAGGTAGAAAGCAGTTGATATAGGCTTCTGTGTCTTAAAAGAAATAGACTGTCTCATGCTACTTTAAGTCAAAGTAAAGTCAATTTTGGAAGAAAAAATTTGTTCACTCCATCCACGGGAAATTTTAAATCTGTGCTGTTACCCAGAGGCTCTATTAGACATTGATCAACACTTTCCTTCATGGGGAAGGAGCTGGACAATAACCTTCAGTTCCACAAAAACTTGCAGAGCAATTGTGCCAAGTGTGAGGAGGCATGGGCAATGCCCGGAACCCACATGAAAAGAGAATGTGTGTTTGTTTTAGACAGCACATTTCTGAGTGGTGATGGGAGATGGGTAAGAGATCAGTAGCAAAGAAAGATTTCTCTGAGCAAGTTTTATTGGATCTGAGATTTTACCATGCATAGGAGTTTACTGGTTAAAGTAGTACAGATGAGGATATATAGTCCTCGGCCTGGGGTCAGAACAGAAGATCAATGGAACACGCTAACTCCAAGCTAAGGCTGGAGTCGAATTTGCAGTAGAGTTACAGAACGTGACAATTCTCTATCTGTATTGCTTAGCACATTGACAGTGGCAACAAGTTGCTTGTCAAGCACTAGAAATGTGGTCACTCCAAATCGAGCTGTGATGCCCTTGCCAAATATTTAGTATGTAATAGTATGCAAAACATGGCAGAATATCTCATTTGTAACTTTTTTAGATTGATTGCATACCAAAACATTATTTTGGTGCATTGGGTTATATAAAATATATGACTAAAATATACTCACTGTTTTTTCTAGCTCTTTTTAAAATGTGGCTGCTAGGAAATTCTAAACCACACATACGTCTTGCCTTTTTTATTGACATCATGTCTATCTTAGATGGTCAGTTCCAGCAAAGTCTGTCTGGCACACCCAGACCATTGGAATTGCTCAGAATTTATACTAAGCATATGCATTGTAGACGAAGGACCCCCTTTGTTACAAAACATTGTTATACAGGTGGCCACAGCCTGCCCCTCACTATGTGTGCCATGGGTCAGATATACATGTTAGGTTATGTGTGTCTGCTGCTTTCAGCTCTTTAGAGTCTAATAAGCTGTGTTGTTGAATTTGGTTGGATTTGAGTCATATTTCATGCTAGATCAGCCATACGTACCAAATCATTTGTGGTAATTACTTGTATCTGCCAGTAGGATGACTATTAAGGAAGCAAAGATTGAGAAATGCTTTGTATTTAGGGAGACCTTATAGTTATGAAAAAGGAAACACAACCTCTTCAGAGTGTGCAGTGCTGTGCACCTGTTTTCCATTCCCTGAATGGCTGCCTTGGGGCCCTCATCTCGGGGCACTCTGCTGTGAAGAGTATGGGTCAGGTGGGAAAAGCCTGGTCCTCCACAGCCACCCCTTTGCATAAACACCTGACAGGGTGTCTGAGATTGGCACAGGTCAGATGGTCACGATGACAAATACGTGCCTCCTGTGCTTTACTTTTTCAAAGACATGCATTTCCAATTAATAAACCATCTGTGGTCAATTCACCTCTTTTTATCTTGTCTAAAGCACTTACACAATCATTGGATGTTTATAAGTTTATTTTTTTCTTTCAGAGGAACTCTTTACGTGATCCTTAATTGAAGGGTTACTAATAACAGCCCCAGTTTTTTCAGAGTCAAAGGAAAATAAAAATTCACTATATTGCCCAGAAAGCCAAATAATATCAATAAATAAAAACCTGTAAATATGGATTTTACTTATTGGTCTGTTTAGAGATTGTCATCAGTAAGTGCAGTTAGTCTCTGGATCCCCAAGTCCCTCCAGAGAAGACAGGCTAAACCCAAAGAGAGTGTTGTACGAATAGACCGGGTTTAGAAATGACACGACAGTCTTCTCAGATCTGATCATTTACCTGTGCATCTCCTCTTTACCAGTGTCACTCTGGAAACTCACACTGGTAGATTCTCTTCATTCCATCTCTCTACTCTCCTCTTAGGAAGCACCTAGCAAAGATGGAAATATAACCACTTTTTAGAACTTAATTTTTATAAGCCATTTTAAGAAGAAATGTATAGAGACTTCATACCCTCTGCCAACAGATTACATTTTGTGAAACATTATTGTACATGGAACTTAAGTTTCTACAACAGAAATGTAAGTAGTTTTATGAATGAACGTGTCTAGATCTTTATAACACCCTGCTAAACAGATTAGATCTTTGTTTTAGGTGCTAAGTAAGTTAATGTTTCTTTAAAGTATCATTCATTTCAGAAACAGCAGGAATAAGAGTATTTTTTCCTCTCTCCACTTAACTCCAGCTTCGTGGAGATTATAGACTTCATTAAATAAATTTGAACAGCCTCTGAAATTTTCTGTTTGTACAGCATCATGCTCAGTGTCTTTATCTGCTATGAAAAGAGTCTCCTAGTCTGGTATAATTCTGAGTCCAATCTTATACCTCATATGCTGTTTACTCCAGGAATCCTAAACTCCAACCAAACTACACATCAATCCCAAATCGTGCTCTGCTTATTCGTGCCACAACTCCTTTGAAATCACTGTTTGCTCATCCTAGACTTTTGTAATGCTTCTCCATCTAACAATTTTATACTGATCCTCTTCCACAGCCATTTCCCAGCTCCCCTGGCTACAGTGATCTGATCTAATGCTATTTTAGAACCAAATTCTAATTCACAGTATTCATTTGCATCTATTTATTCCTCATCAGCAAGGATAATGCACATTGTCTTTGATGGACAAATTGAGCTGCCATTTTAAAACAACTCAACTATCCTCACCTTCTGCCTCTTTTTCTTGTCCTAAACTCCAAATTTCTTAAACTTTCCTTAATATGGCACAATTCTAACTCCATCACCATGTGGGTGAATTGTTTCCTAATGTTCTATTGTTAAATAAAGTTACCTGAGACTGGAAGGATAATCTAGAAAATGGTACCTGGTCCACAGATCTTGAAGAGATACCTATTTTCAGCCACTCTTCTTCCTGACTTGTTGCTGTGGTCTCTGGCTTGCTGTGGACTACAGAATGAAATGGGATGGAGCTTCAAGAGCTACTGGCACTGGATTTGAATTCCTGTGTTCTGCTTCCTGTCCCACCTCCAACCTCCAGAAGTCTCACACGTTGTACATTCTGCATAGAGACAGGGTTAGATAACCCGACGCTGTCACCTCATGCTTGACTTGAGTGCTACAAGTTACATACTGCTGGGGTCTTGGTGTTTTATTAATTATTGTATTTGTGTCACATTATGCCTTCAATAGACAATGATGGTAGAGTTCTGATGTTTGGCGTTTGAAGTCATACTTATCTACCAACAACATCCTTCAAATAGAACTATAAACCAAGTACACAGTTTTAAGATCAATAAAGTGTCTTTAAATTGAATTAAATGTCTGTCCTTTGCTCCTGACATGGTGTAAACTACACTTGAATTAGGAGCAGTAACCACTGCTTCAGTCGTGTTACGGACACCGAGGCTTCTAAAAACAAGTGAAGAAATGAATTTGGTGCCCAATTTGGCTCTCCTAAAAGAATGCAATGGTCTTTATGCAACACAATTTCTTTCTATATAGTAATAAGGTTGAAGCATTTTTTTTCTGCTGTCACAGCATAGTATTTCATTTAAATATAATCACTATGCACTTCAGAAGCTCTCATATTTGGGAAACAGATATGGCAATATTGCAAGTATGTTTTTACTTATATACTTTTATATGTACATTTGTGTTTATAAGGAATTGCTCTTTCAAAGACTGAGTTTACTTAGGAAAAATAACCCACCGTAAATGAAAGCACAGGTGCCATGTAGGTGAGAATGTGCAATGCAATATAAACCTGTGGATTTCCTAGGCAGAACCCACTTCCCCTGTGATGGGTAAGATGTCAATAGTGACAACAATGCTGTTAGAAATAAAAACTAAGTTGTGCTCACCAGTGTTTAACTGACAGTGCCACAGGCCCTTCAGGGATAAAATTCAAGTGCTGTGTTACAATTCATCTCATGACTTTTGTGGTTCAATAATTTATCTTCATAAAACACCAATGACAGCTAGTATTCTGTTGTTCCTGCAAGTGAAATATGACGTGCTTGCAATATGTTTTGGGGATAAACTAACTATGGCTATGTCCACATAATTTGTAATCAAGTTCATGCATGAGTAGCTGGAATATAAATAGGAGCATTTAAGACTGTCTCAAAGTCAGATTGAATTCTCCATTTATATAGTCACAGCAAATGATTTCAGGTGTATGTAATAATGAACCTTTGGTGGAAGTTGAAGCAATTCAGAAAAGGAATAAAAACTAAATGGGCACTAAAGCCAGAGCTATAGCATTACAAATCCAAAGCCAAGAACAGATAAATTCGATTTTGCAGAAACAAATCATAGAAAAAAATATCAAAATGAAAATGAAGTTTCCTAATTTAATTCGATGTGAATTTCAGAGCTGATAAATTTGCCTCCTGATTTTGCAATGTTAAATAAAACCAATTCAGATTTCTAAGCATAATATTAAGTATGTTTTTACCTTAAAACTTTCTATGTAATACTTTATAGACATGTTTATTCACAGGGAAATTATAAAAAGAGTTGCCATATTATAGCTGATAGTTACTAAATTAATCCTCTCAAGAAAGTAATTCTGCTAATTACTAATTCCATAACCTGCTAAATGAAGCTCAAATTTCTTAACTTGAGATTCAGAATCATTTGTCATCATTTCAAACTATAGTTCTTGACCAATTTCGATTGCTCACACAAACCACATGCAGAGCGTTGTTATGGAAACACAACTATCCATCTGTTTATTCAACAAATGCACATGAGCATTTACATCTCTAGGGACTTCAAAGTGAAAGTATACAAGTTTGTTAAACTCATTATGGCTCGAGGTGATAAGAAAGAGGTGAAACCCTCACACACAAAATGGCCTCTACATATCCTCAGTTCTTTGACAATCCCGTCGTTGCAAGTAGACTTATTGTCCATTTCCAGAAATGGAAACTTTGCCAGGAAGCCTTTGCTTTATCATAAAAAGAATGCAGTATGTCCATCTATAGTTCATTATGACTTCTCTGGCACTAAGGAACCAGTAACCCTTCATTCGCATGAATCAGCATCTCTGGAGTCAAAGAAAATATTTCAAATAAAATCGATCCCTACAATCTCCAGAATTTGTAACTAAAAGCTGATCTGATCCATAAGTAAAACTATTCAAGTTTACTAGAGGAAATAATCATTTTTATTCTCTCCTTAGTAATTGGTATTTTTACAAATGGAGAAAAAGCTTAATATTTCTCTCACTCATCACTGTAATCAATATGAAATTAACCTAATTGAAATGGAAAAACAACTTACTTGCAAAAAATTCATAGCAGATATTTGTGCAATTTTATATTGATTAAATTTTTCTTGACACAAGGAAACATAAGACATTTTCGTTCATGAGTTGAAATAAAATTTTTTGTTCTATGTAACATTGTGCTTATTACTAATCTCATCTCTTTCTCTTTTTTTTTTTTTTTTTTTTTTTTTTTTTTTTTTTTTTTTTTTTTTTTTTTTTTTTATCGGTACCGGGATCGAACTCATGACTGCCTGCTTGCAAGGCAGGCGCTTATGCCGATGAGCTAAATCCCCAGCCCCTAATCTCATCTCTTATAACTGATATTTTGAAGTTATTTAATCTATCTTTTATTCTATCTTTTCATAAAGTGTTAAGTAATAGAACCTGTATATTTATAAGAATCAATAAAACATAAATAAATTTTATAATTTTGCATATATGATGGGACTTTATAACTTTTCATTCAACAAAAAAGTCTATGTTTTAGTATAAAACGGAATAAATAAAAGTTAGTCTCTACCCTGAATATACATTATTAGACATAGTCTGCTAAACACATGGAAATATATGTACTTGAAATACGTATTTTAGTGAAGGTGATTATCTAATTCCAAATATAATCACTCTGAACCTTATCTTTATAATATTATGCCAAATATGTTAGTAATATTAATTTAACTTTAATGCTATTATGATCTACTTTATTAGTGGTAGGTAGATTTGAATTTTAGATAACATATTAAAATGTTCTGCATAAGACAAGTATTTACTTTTTTAAACATTACCTTTTTGCTGAAAAATAATCTTCTTGAGAGAAAAATGTTAAAAAGCATGATTTAATTGGGAGGGGGTGAGCTTGTAATGAAAGTATTTCATCCTAAATTTTTGACTCACATTAGAGGTGATAAGCCTTGCTGAGAAAAACTTTCTCATGCGAGAGCCTTAGCAAATAGTTTCTGGATGAGACAACAGTTCTACAACAGTAGTATTGCCAGCATTGTTTTTGCAAACAGATCAGTCAGATCAAATACATACTCACCTGACATTTAACTTCAATAAAGCAGGGTTTTTAATCTGCCTTATTCAATACCCTCTCACTGTCTTGACAATAGTGTATGATAAATTACAAGTCTGATAATCCAAAATCTAAACATGAAAACTCATCTCCTTTGGAATCTTAGTCTCACTACAAAGACTCAGAGCAAGCTGATTCACCAGCGTACCAGGCATCATTACAATCCTAGTTAGTTTCTGTGTTTTGCTAAATTTGCGATCTAGTGCATGTGCTAAAGGCTCTAAGAATGAAATCATTTTTTTTTGATGTGATACTAAACTTCATCAGTTACAGTAAGAGGGCTAATACTTTCAAAACACAGGAAGATCTGACAGACCTATCATCATGTGTGCAAGGTCGCTGATGGAGATTTGCCATCAGACGTATGAACAAAGCCTAAAAGAAAGGATGAGATTTGTTCTTGAACTCTTTCTGAATAACAGACCAAGCCAACTCAAGTCTACATGAAATGTTTTCTTAAGGTGAATTTTATTGAACTCATTCTCTTTTTCATGATATAAACAATGGTACATAACCATATACTAAATATAAGTAAATATATTTTTAAAAAGTATACATCTAATTGTTAACTGTTTCCTGTGTAATCACATTTGTTTGAGATAGGGCATAGTTAGAAAGCATTTGTTTAAACAAAGAAGAAAATCAACAGTGAAAAGATAAATCCAGTGTGACATTTTTGTTTTCTTGAGTTTTCATTGAAAATTGTGTAAGGCTATAGAAAATAAATAACTACAGTACTTAC
Source organism: Cavia porcellus (assembly GCF_034190915.1). Classification (NCBI taxonomy): domain Eukaryota; kingdom Metazoa; phylum Chordata; class Mammalia; order Rodentia; family Caviidae; genus Cavia; species Cavia porcellus. The sequence continues at coordinate 54,450,414 of NW_026947489.1, forward strand.
AGAAAAAAAAAAACAATAACAGAAGGCATTTTCTGTCTTTGCAAAGTTCAAAAACAATAACAGGGTCACACACCTTCTAGCAAATATGTTTCATATTCAGGCTTCTCTCAGAACAATTGCAAAAAACTCCCTGGTAAAAGTCATGCTCAATAAAATGCAAACTTGTCTGAAATGCCAATATTTTTATTTTGCTTTGATGACTTTCTCAAAGAATAAAAATGCTCAGTGTAGGGTTTTTTATTATTTGTAATTCCCTTTGGGAGGAAAAACATTTTGTCTTTTAAAAGCTCTACAAAGTTTAACTCAAGTAAACTCATCATTCTATATCCCATGAAAGCTTCAAAAAGACCAATGTATTACTTAATGAAGCTATTGATTGCTTACTAAAAATAAGAATTAGCCACTATAACTGTTACATTCACATGAACTTTATTTTCGTGATTTGAGTTAAACCTTGTTCTGATGTATCATATTTGTACTCTAATTTGATTTAAAAAATAAAGACCCTGGAAATATAAATTCAATGATAAGAAAAATAAGGTATTTTTCTCATTGCCATTTTGGAAATTTGAGTTAATAACCAGTTATAAACACAGCTACCATAACCTCAAGTTTTGGAAAATAGAAAGTTGTAATAGTAGTTCTAAGAATTGGGGAAATGGATTTAACACGCATTACACAAACTTAGTTGGTAATTTCAGTCTTGCATTTTACTAGGTGACACTGGCAAGGCTCCTCACTTTGTGAATCTTGATTTATTCTTTTTTTTATGTTTTCATTTTCAAAATGGAAAGTAACTCTGGTTACCCTAGAGTGACCACTTCCTCATGAACATTGGTGTCATGTAACTTCAAATAAAGACTTTAAATGACCAATATAATGTATCCCTGGCATAAAATATTTATACCAAAATGATCAAAATTTGATGTAAGTAGTTCCCAATATCACCTATGGACATATCTCCCTTTAGAGAAGGGAAATTCACCAAGTTTGCAAAATTGGTTTACCAGAGCCTTATTTTTAACAGGAGTTCTTTGAAGACAATAGATATTTTAAGAACCTAGGCTCTCTGAAGCCAATAGCTTTGTTTTAGATGTAGACTGTTGCTTTGCTTGTCATATTGTTTGAAAAAATAAATTAAATAATTCATTAGGTATATCCTTCTTCACTATATTCACAGGATTATTTAGTTCAAAACTACCTTCCTTGTGAATGTTTTCATGAATATATTCATTGAGAGGCTAAATCTGTGACCCTGAGCTCTTGATAAACTAGACAGTCTTTAAAAGACTATGAATACACTCGCATGTATTGAATACATTTAGGGAAATATATTCATGAATATAGTCATAAGAATACATTCATATTTAATGTATTCAAAATGAATTTTGCTTAACATAATTATCTGATAAATTGGTAAAATTGATGAATTCAGTGCATTGTTCATTTGTCAGTTGATTCTTCTATAATTATTTTTGGTTAATCCACTCTCAGTGAATAGTTTTCAGTGAATCAACATGGAGACCTTTCTCCTAGTCCTGATAAACATATGTAGTTAGCATTTCAGCTACTCTAGTGAAAGCCACTGACTCGATGCCTTCTGTGAAACTTGCGTGAATGATTGGCAGGACACCAACTTGAAAAGGAAGTGTGGGTACAAGTTCAGGTCTACCATGCACCCCACTTAATGAGCCTATTCAGCCTTGCTGTTCCCCATTTTCTACCAGAATTCTGTGCCTTGTCAGTCTTCCTGGTCTGGAAACTGTGGCTTTATTTTGGAGAGATTTGTAGGGGTATGGCTCCTTAACATACCTGTTAAAGTCTGAGTTGGCTGCCCAAAGGATACTCGGGTTTTAGCTGATGATTTTAGGTTATAATCTACATGAGCCAGATCTAGTGACTAGCTACATAAACAGGTTTTCTCAAGCTTTTTCAAACATATTTCTAAGCTGCTGCATGTGAGCTGAAGCCCGTCACAGTGATCTCTACCTAGCTGCAGGACTTTGTTTGGAACCTGGTAAGCCCACACCTAGCACCCCCAAACAGTGTGGAACCTCTATATCATCACTCAGGGCCTGATTGGGCCCTGCCCAGTGACTTACACATAGCCAGGAGCCACCACATGTGAGCTGAAGCCCACCACAGTGATTCCTACCTAGCTGTGCAGTCACGGGACTCTGCTTGGAACCTGGTAAGCCTCCACCCATAGTCACCAAACAGTACAGGACCTTTAGGCCATCACTCGGCTCCTGTTGGGCCCTTCCCAGTAACCTCCAGGTAACCGGGAGCTGCCATGTGTGAGCTGAAGCCTGCCACAGTGATCCCTACTTAGCTGTGCAGTGGTGAGTCTTTGCTTACAACCTGGTAGAGCTATACCCAGAGACCCCAAGAAGCTGGAGAGCTTTGGTGTGCCATGTGGCATGAGCTGAAAGCCTGCCCAATATACTCCACATACCACTTAGCCTTACTATGCCTCTCAGAACCTGCAAGGGCCCTGCCCAGTGACCTCAAGGGTCTGGGGAGCTTCAGGGAGCCACAGGGGGAGTGCTGAAGGCCCATCTAGTGCACACCCCCCATCTAGGGAGTCTTTATGTGCAACTACGGACCCAGGAAATATACAAAAATGACAAAAAAAAAAAGAAAAAAATGTAATCTCAAACCTCCAGCCCATCCCAAACAAGCCTATGAAACATGGACATAGAAGAAAGTGTAAGCCATAGCCAAAATAAATCTACACCCAGACATATAATAAACAACTTCCCAGAATTTCAACTTCCCAGAAAGAACCAACAGTCAAAAAGATAACCATTATACATCAGTTATAATCACTAATGCAAATGGCCTCAATTCACCAATTAAAAGAAACAGACTGACAGAATGGATCAAGAAACCATACCCAACCATATGCGGTATGCAAGAAACCCATCTAAACCAAAAGGTAACTCATAGACTGAAAGTTAAAGGATAGAAAACAATCTTTCAATCAACAGGATCCCCTAAAAAGGCAGGGATAGCTATTCTGTTTGCAGACACTGTGAACTTCAAACCAAGAATGATCAAAAGAGATAAAGAACATCACCACATACTAGTTAGGGGGAAACTTCAAGAGGAAAAGATAACAATCCTAAATATATATGCACCAAATATGGGAGCACCCAACTATGTAAAAATAATATTAATAGAAATGAAAAATCAAATAAGACACAATTATAAGGGGAGACCTTAACACCCCTTTGACACAAAGAAATCAACTAGACAGAAAGTCAGCAAAGAAATAAATAATTGAATCAAACTGTGAACAAATATACTTAGTAGATGTGTACAGATTGTTCTAGCCAACAGCATCAATGCATGCTTCTCAGCTGCCCATAGGACGTTCTCTAAAATAGACCATATATTAGCCCATATAACACATTTTATTAAATGCAAAAAATTGAAATTATTCCATGCATATTATCTGATCATAGTGCTATAAAACTGGAAATAAATGGCAAGAGAAACTACAAAATCTCCAGAAATGCATGGAAATTAAATAATACACTCTTAAACAATCAATGGGTCATACAAGAAATTGAAGAAGAAATTAAACAATATTTACAAGTAAATACAAATACATCATACTGGAACTTATGGGATGCTATAAAAGAGCAAGAGACAGTATGTAGCCACTTTTGATTTCCTTGCTTTTTCTGAAATGCTGTGTTATTTGCATTGTTTTTCTGTGTTCCACTTTGCTCTGTTTGTTTTGCTTCGTTTTATTCTCTTTAAAATAAATAAACACCTTATAATCCCCATCACCAAAGGATTTGACATCGAGTTTTACTATCATTGTGAACCATTGTTTCAAAAAGCATTTCCTTAAAATATTTGAAAACAAAAAATTATAGAGAATCTTCAAGCTACTGACAGTGGTGAAATACCATTTGTGAGACATTAAGGTTCCCAAACTTTTTAGTTAGAGGTGTATACAGATTGTCAGCTTAAGAATAAAGACAAGGGGTGGGAGGGTAGCTCAGTGGCAGAATGCTTGCCTAACAGTACACCACCCACATACACATACACAAAAGAAATGAAAACAGAAGAAAGACAATTTTAATAAAGAGGGAGTCAGTTCACTGTATGTGGCTTGAAGAAAACTTATGTGTATTTAGTGATTAATAGTATTTTGGAAAGTTTTCTTCCCCTTATGATGTAAAGTGATTTGCATTTCTCATATCTGTGAGACATAAAAGAGCCTCAGTCATGGCTGATAAGTTAAAACAAAAAGAAGTTTAGTTTAATAATGAATTTAGAGATTTTCTTGCGACGGGGCTTCACTAACCATTTCATGCTTACTTTGGAACTCAAATTGACCTCTCAGTGATCTTCCTGCCTCAGCTTTCCAAGTTCTGGGATTACAGAGTGTACCATCATAGTCCCCATGAGAGATAATTTTTAAGTGGCCAATCAATGCATGAAGAAAAGCTCAACAGTACTGTAATTAGAAAAACGAAAATTAAAACAACACTGAGATTCCATCTTACCCCAGAAAGAATGGCCATCATAAAGAAATGAAATAGCAAATATTGTAGAAGATGTGGGGAAAAAAACCCTAGAAATTCTAAGTGACCTACATAGTTCTCTTTAAGGTATCTCAAGGAATAAAGACATCATATTACAGGGATGAATGCATACCAGTATTTGCAGCAACACAGTGCACAGTAGCTAAATCTTAGAGGCAGCCTATCTGTCCATCAACAGAGAAATGGAAAGAGTAAATGAGGTTTATAGTCATGATGAAATACTTCTCTGCCATGAACAATGGGTGAACCTGAGTCTATGCAAGAAAATAGATGCATCTTCAGACCATACATTTTAAGAAAAGTAAATCAGATGCATGAGTAGAAATATTGCACTGATTTTGTTATATGAGAACATCAAACTAGAAATAAATAATAAGTGAAGTAATAAATGTTAGCAAATAATAAGGGGATCAAGAAATGGAGGGAAGACAGAGGGGAGGGAAAGGGGTGATAAAGGAATTAAGATGTGTAATATACATATATATACTCCACATAAGAAATATGTACTGTGCACTCGGACTAATTAAAGAATAAATGGCACCTTTAAAGTCCTTGAAAGTCCTGAATTCACGTTCAGAAATTTTCTGAAACCTTTGTCTACCTATCACAATCTATCAATAGAATCTTGTTTTTATCATATGTGCCATGATTTATTTCAAATTAATAGAAATGCTAACTATCAGCTTTGGCGAATTATTAGTATTTTAATATCCTACAAATATGTGCATATTTTGTAAGTTCTTAATGGCTTCTGTACAAATCTACCTCTTTAAAGATGACAATTATTCAAATGTTTTCTGCATTTTAAAGATATTGCTACATTTTCCATTAAATATACCCTTGTTTTTCTTCTTTACTTTATTTTTACTAAAAGACAACATATACAAAAATGTACGTATTCTGATTGTATAGCTCAGAGAATTAAAAAAAAAAAACTATGTAACTAACACTTAGATCAGCAAGTGATCATTACTAATACCACAGATTGTTCTAAATTCAGTAATCAGTCTTCACCACAGGGTTCCCCATCTAGTAAACAACTCTAAGCAATGCTCATAAATAACTACTAAAATATCATATAATTGTGCTGTATTATGAAATTTCATTCGTAGGTCTGTCATTAACTTTTGTGAAGAAATGTTCTGTGACTAAGAAAAAGATCAATGTTTACGCCATCCAGTTTTTACACTATAGATTATCTAATCTAACATAGATTTTCTCAGCTAATTGCTTTTATGGGGTACTGCTGAGTGGTATCATCATAACTATTTGTTAATATTCCAGAAAATTTTGGAAACAAAACACAAATGCTCTTGTCAAAAGCCTTATTTCTGTGTGCAGTTTCTCGCTACTTTAGGGAACTTCACTAGTTAGTTTAAATTACAAAAGTGGCCAAGAGTTCCCTAAAAGTTGTGAACCAGGAAACGAATACAGTTCTATGATCCTGGCTCCATCTCCCAAGTCGACTTACCATTTATTTACTCCCAAGAGTCCATGAAGCTTCTGTCTTCTCTAGTGAGTTATAAGAATTTATTATTACTATCTTTTCAGCATAGATGTACTCTTTTCAACTCTTTTGAAATTTTTATCTATTTGGATATTTTATAACTATTGTGCTTTCTGTTTAGAGTTACCCAGAAGAGCAGGTATAGATGTATATACCCAAACACGCAACTTTGATTAACTGGGTATTTATTTTACTATGCTCTACATAAAATTGTTTATAAAATTGGTATGTTGTCATTGGTCTCTATTTACCTTCATAGAATATGTATGTATTTTAGTCTTATTATAAGCATTTAGCACCAAGAGGAATCATATGATTCAGCTGGCATGAATCATTCAATTTGTTGACGAGAATTTCTGGGCCAGAGAGGTAATGTGACTATTTCACATTACATAGACATCTCTGATGCTAATCCAATCAGGTTCCATAATAGTATATCACACTTTTCTACCTGGTTCCCCACAGTGAATACTGTATATAAATGAACACATACAAGAAAACACATCCAACTTATGCACCTGATGACAATCTGTGAATCCAGAGTTGGTAAATCAGTATTTCTAATATAGTTATATGAGAAAAATGTTAAATTTACATTTTTAAATTCTATACCTTCATTAGATGCTCATCTCATATGTTCAGGAATGTAAAGTAGAAATTTGAATTCTAAATACCTATGAAACTATAGTCATATAAATACTGTTTCAATATGCTCATGTATAGTGTTTTCCCCCTTATACTTTCATTTATAATAATTTCTTTCCCCTTATACTTTCCCACTAAGAGTAAGTAAAAATACTGAAAAGGCAGTTGACACTCAAAACAGATTGCTGTTGAATTAAAGATTGCTAAACAAAAGAGAAGTAGTTCATAAATACCTGGAGAGCCAATTCTTCACAGTTCAGTTCTCATTAGTAGCTCAGTTGGAGGAAATGACATTTAGTTGAAATATGCAAGTTTGCCCCTTGTGCCAGGAGTCAGCCAGAGAACAGGTAGGAGGGAGCTGGTAGGCAAAGAAATACTTGTAAGGGGTAGGAGCTGAATTTGGGGCTGTTATCTGCAGCCGAAGTACCTCATTTGGACATTTTATTTGAGTAAAGGATGGAAGTTATCCACTGACACAAATAAAAACAGAGTTCTATTAAATGCAAATAATGTGAGTTCTATCAAATGAGAAGCTATTTGGGATATGAGAAGCTATTGGGGATTATATAACTGAAATTAATAATTTCTAGTCAAACTAAATGTTTATACCATAGTGTAATATTTTACAATGGTATTTTCTGCATTCCAATATCTCATAGTAGTGATTTCTTATTTTGTTTTGATTTGATTTTTTGGTACCAGGGATCAGATTCACGACATAGCCCTTGCCAGGCAGGCACTTACACAGCTGAGCTAAATCCTCAGTCAGTAGTGATATTCTTTAACCTGGGAATTTCTGAGCCCCTGAATCACCACATAACTAACCTATCTAACTTAAAAGCAACTCTCTATCGAAAGAAATACACTTAAATTCACAATTCTGCATGGTCATTTTGAAATCAAGACTTTAAACACATTTACAAAAACAGGAAATTTCATGATATCTACTGTTTGAATGAAAATTGGTCTTAAATCGCTCAATAGATAACTTTAAGCTTTTGTTTTATAAAGTTTTAGGAAAAATGACTTTTAAGTGATACAGTGGCTACACTGTCTTTATTTTTCTTCACTGGTGGTATTTCTATTATTCTTTCTCTAGGATATTCCTGTTGTACTACTTTTATAATACTAGCATGACTGAATAGAAGAAGCATTAACCAGTAACATTGTATGATTATTTTCTTTTTAATGTGTAAAAGGACAGAATCTATGTGCTTTTTGGTATATGGAAAAATGTTAAGGTCGCTGGTAATTGATAATTCTTTGGCAGGGTTATCCCATCCTTGGGGCTAGTGATGAACAATTGCAATCTCATGGTACTATCAGGTTATGGGAAATAAGGGGATGCTTATATTTAGGGGGCTTCTTGTAAAACGGCCCTGTTAGAATCAACAGCCATCTCAGTTACACTCTGATTTCTCCATTTATTTTTTAGTTTCCTCCTGATCAACTTACCCTTAATTTATAAAATATAATGGAGTATTTCATAGAAATTATAAGATATAACTATTCATATTTGAATCTGATTAGAATGTACAGTAAAGCAAATTTCTGAGAAACCACCATGGTTGTTACTAAACTTTTCACAGTTCCTCTTGTGTACAGCTCCTCAGAAAACATTATAAAATTTGATCTGAGTGTCCTTGGCAATTGAGCAAAGTCTATTTTCTATTTAAAAAAAAAAAAGGATGATGTGATTTTATGCCATCAGAGAAATTGTAAGATATTGCATTTGTCTCAAGCATATGGAGAATGAAGATAAACTATAACAATAACTTAGCCAATTTAGACTTCAGAAATAAATTATAGTATTAAGAACAACAAAAACTTATTTTTCTCAAACTAATATAGCAATTTTATAACAACAAATTTCTACTTAAAACAGAAACAAAAAACCTACTGTAAAGCACTCACTGAATAAGTTTGAAATATGCCAGTGAGCTGGCATATTTATTTTTGAAATTCAAGGAATAGAAAATATAATATTTAAGTCTTTAATTAAAAAATAGAAAAATAACACCCTAAAAAGCATCAATAGTAGTATTTTCATTGTGCAATACAGTCAACTGTTGCAATTGAAGGAGAATGAGCACATAAATGGGCCTTCTAACCACAAAAGACATAATTTAAAAAATGGTATACATCTTTTGGGTTTATAAGAATAATACGTTTTTTTCTTAAGGCAAGACTAACAGTTGTCATTAGCTTTTCCATAAAATCATGGCTCCAAATCCTTTGTTGTGTAGCTGACCTACCTATGAATCATATTTCATTGTTCCATTCCTCACCCCCCATGTTCCATCCATTAAACTCCAATCATTAATCACTTCCAGACTCTCGAGGTGACATCTGCTGTTGTGTTTGCTTTTCTTGATATCGCAGATGCACTTTGAAGCGTTGACTAACCCCTTTTTCTTGAAATAATCTCTTCCTTAACACCACATTATTGTTTTCTCCCTACTTCACTACCTGCTCTGTCTCAGTATTCTTTTCTGTGTTAAAAAAGAATTCGTGTCTCTTATTAAATCAAGCTTAGCAAGAATTCATTCAGAACCATTATGATAGATATCAGGACCATTGCAAAAAATTTTGCAGCAGGAGAGATTGAACTCAAGTTCTGAATACAACAGCAACAAGTGGGAATAGATAGCTAGGGAGCAGGTTAAGAAACAATAGAGAAAGAATTGCTAAGAGTAAAAAATCAGGTGGATTCTGTCTTTGAAGTGGAAGGGCATTTTGTTCTTGTCTGAGAATAAGTAAGGACTAAAACAATTAGCTACTTTCTATGAAAATTTGTCATTGGGATAGTTATCTAATTTTTAACATCCTAAACCAATGGTAGCAAAACTTTGACATGTATGCTACATTAGGCTATTTTTTATCACTGAAACTTCTAGAAGGTTCACCATCATTGTCCTAAACTACTGATCTCCAAAAGCTCCACATAGTAATTCCTAGTGTAATTGAGTTTCCTTTGTATAATAGTAAGTAAAGTCATACTATGAATGGGCTTCCCCTAGTTTAATAGTCTAGAAAACAAGATAAGGGGCATTGAATAAAATATTGTTGAATTTAAACATAATCATTACTTTGATTCTATTTTTAAATACTTACCTAGTTTGGAAGTTAAAAACTACATATAATTTCTTCTTGGTAGTCTATATATAGTTATAGTTACACTCTGAAAGTTCACTGTGAGCACTGACTTAGCTAAAACCAAAGCATTTTGTTCTACGGGGAATACAGGGTTAAGTTCCTACAAGTCTCTGATCTCAACATTGGCATCAACTGATCAATACATAACCTTGTTTACTGGGCGCTTCTGTTTAAGGTTACTTTCTGTACTATTTATTTGGTATTTAAATGCTATTGATTGATAAATATTGACTACATAGCTAACAGCATAAGATAAGCTGATACCTGAATGCAGGCCAGTCTAACAGACATATCTTCTCTCCACAGAGCACACTTTTACACTCAAAACCCCTAAGGAGCACTTCAACACCACATTTGAGGACCATTTTAAACTGCGTAATCATTAAAAAAGCACACAACCCCATACATCATGGCATGCAATACACAATGAAAGGAGTTCTTCTCTGCAGGAGGAGGGCTGGAACAAAGGGCAGAGGGTTGTGTTGTTTTCCTCAGTGGGGAAGTTGTGCATCCACTAACCCCTCTTCTTCACTATTCTCTATGTGCAGAAATCTGTGAGTGACTATGAAAACACCACTGCTACAGATCTGGGTTTTACAAGTAAATTTTAGCCACCAAGACAAAATATTCACAAATATTGAATCTTCAAATAATGAGAACCAACTGTTTATGAAATTCATTGATCTTAAATATGAAAGTGAATGAATGTTGATATGTATATGTGTTTAAGCAACCAACAAGCACACTATTGAGATATGCAACATTTCCATTAGCTCAGAAAGTTCCTCATGCAAAACTATAGTTCATTCCCACTTTACACAAGCAAACTCTTCCCCACCATAGATAACAAATGTTCTAGTTTCTATCACCAAAACTTAGTTCTGCCTAGTATTAAATCTCATACAAAAGGATTTATATAAAATGTTATTTTTTCCAGTAACAGTGTTTTTGAAATCTGTTCATTATGTTGCTTCTATCACATTCTCATTCTTTTAATTCCTTGTGAACATCTCCTTCTTTGAGTTGTATTACATAGATATATAGTAATTTAAAGTTTGAGACTGTTCTAAAGAAGTCTATAGAAGTAATTTTGCAACACATATTTTTATTCTGTGGAGTGCTTAAGGTGAGACTTTGCTGATTCATGGGCCCAACACATGCTTAAATTTATTTAAATACTGCCTGAATTTCTCAAAGTGGTTGCATAATTTTATACTTCCACCAGGAAGCCATGAGAAGTCAAATTAAACCAGATCCAAATAAATCATTTTAATTTTTAGCCATTGAAAACGTAGAAAATTGTATAATATTATTTTCATCCTGAAAATGAATACTGTCAAGCACTTTTTCATGTACTTATGAATAATGATTAGCTCTTGATTTCTGCTATAGCTAGTGCAAATTTTGTTTTCTAATTATTTATTTTAGTATACTTAGTATAATTTTAATATACTCTATATTCAGATATATATGATGCGAATATTTTCTCCTAGCTTCGGACTACTTTGAATTTCCTGAAATATATTAACTTGTGGGCGAAAGCTTTTAGATGATTCCCAATTTACAAGTGATTTTAATGCCCTCTGTAAAATTCTGTTGACTCGAGGTCCTGAGCATATCATTTCTTTCCTATAGGCAACTTTGTAATTTTGAGTTTTCTGTTTTGGTCTAAAATCCATCTAGAGGTGTGTGCGTGTGTGTGTGTGTGTGTGTGTGTGTGTGTGTGTGTGTGTTAGTGTAAAGTAGAAGTCAGTGAGTCTCTTTTTGCTATATTTAAACATTTGCTCCATTTTTGAAAAGTAAAACAAAACAAATAAAAACCAAACTTTTCTCTATTGAATTCCCTTAAAGTATTTGTCAAAAAAATTGATCATATATATTCTAATTTCTCTCTCATTTCCAATTTCTCTCTAGGTTAGTATAACTTATGATAAATATTGAGATTAAATACAAATGCTTTAATTTTTTCTTTTCTTTTTCTTTTGAATAAGTCTTTTGCATTTTGCTATATATTTTAGAATATTCTTATCTATTTCTGAAAAACTAATATTGTATTTTTATTTGAACTTCAAAGTATAAATCTCTGCTTACTTAACTCTTTATTCTGTCTCAGAAATTATTTGAAAGTATCAATGCAAAATTCTTTAAACTCTCCAAATGACCCTAACCTGTAGAAAAGATGATAACTACCAACTTAGATCTTTTATTTCACAGAAGACTAGGGTACCAAAAGAAGAAAAAGAGAGAGAGAGAGAGCAAATCCATTTCATCTCTAAATTCTTACCTTTAAAAAAAAATTATATCAGGGATTGAGCTCATGACCACCGCTGAACTAAATCCCCAGGCCCCTCTAAATTCTTACATATTAAATAAGTGCAGGGGTTATTTCCAGCAATTCACAAAAAAATGTCATGCTCTATGGGTTCTCCAGTAAATTTGCTTGACTTAAAATTCCCTTTCATGTTGCTTTTTCCGAACAAAGTTATACTCCAAAGTGACTTTCTATTTTCATATTATAAAGAAAAATATTTGAAAATTTCTTTTAAAAAATGAAAGTATCTTGTGTCTGCCCAAGCTCCTCTTTACACATTTTTCCCTGACTACAGTACATTATTTTTATAAAGTGATTTGGATTAGCATGAAGAAAGTGAAAATAAAGAAAATAGACTGATTTCATTATGATACCAAATTTATATAGTTAATATAGGAAGTAGTACTGTACATGGTTTTTACATAGAAATGTGTACTCCTTTTATATCTTTCCTGCAGAGATACTTGGTAATTTATACGCCATTATCACCTCATACGACACTGTAACTGCCTCAAGATGAATTCATATACTAGGAAATATTTCTCCCAAGACTGAATATTAAGCAAAAGACTGAAAATTCTAGTCACTGTAATCTTATTTGAAGCATTTTCCAACAGATGTTATGGTTTGATTTGCTACTATAGTTTAAATACTTTATTTTTTTCAATATTCATTAAAGCAGTATTTTCTTCTTGTCTTTAATAAGAGCAACATCTGTTTCCCCTTGTTCAATCAAAGAAACCACCTCAAGAGTCTTACTTTAAAAATAATACCATTACAAAGACAGCATGGTAGAATATGCTTCATTAACATCCTACATTTGCATATGAAACAAGTTTTCCTAACAATTATAAGTTAGGGAGATGTTAGAGACAATATTATAAAACAATTCAATTATCTTATGCAAAAAATTAAAACCAAAAGCTGGAATATGGTTTTAAGTTAAAATCCTCTTAGCAAAAATACTGATTTTCTTTTGTAATATATAGTCAAAATGTATCATTATAAATTATAGACTATCTGGAAATAGGTATGATATATTAGTATTACATAGCATGAAATTGTAAAATGAAACTGCTAATATATATATATATATATATATATATATATATATATATTGGGAAACAAAATGTGGTGGCACTGGTTTGTTATCTGAGCATTATGAGACTGAGACAGGAGGATTATGAATTTGAGACCAACCTGGATGACATAGCAACTTAGTCAGAAGCTATCATAAAATTAATATATATATATATATATATAATACAAATATATATCATAGATATATCATATATATATGATATATATATATACTATATATAAAAACATATATAAACACATGTATACACATATATACACACCATTTATTAAAAATACTTTGGAAAAATAAGCCGTCTACATTTTATCAGTCTTCTCAAAGTCAATTAGCCCAGAAAATCCTTCTTTGGAATTCCATTTCAGTTTTGGAAATATTTCCTAGACATTCACCACATCTATTAAATAATATAAGTGAAAGGCACATTTAGGGAAGGTGGAGGAAGGTTGTTAACTATGAAGGAACACAACTGACTTTACTATATGGCCTGAAATTAGTTTTAAGAACTGTTGAGCTGGAAATTAACAGAAATATATTGAGACACCTTCCCCAAATGCTAAATCCCCTACTGAAAATTTGACACTGTTTGATTTATATGAGAAACAAGGGTATTTATTGATGAAGAAAACTATTTTTATCATTTTGTAATAATGTTTTCAGAATTAAAACACAACCAACCAGATCCTTCGTCAATAAGACTCACTTACTCAATAAAAAGTTATGGTTAATATTACAGAAAGGGAACTATGTACCATGAGCCGTAGCAAATTATAATATATACAGGTATTGCTCAACGTATAATGGGTTGATGATCCAATAAACTCATTGCAAATTGAAAATATTCTAGGTCCACGATGCATTTATTCCATGCAGCCTATAGAACAGCCTGGCTTAGACGCAGCACACAGATCACACTTGCAACCCTAGGGTTCACTGAGAACTGGGATCCATGCCACGGCACAGCAGCAGGAGAGAGCATTGTATTGCATGTCACTAGCCAAGGAAAAGACCAAAACTCAAACTTTGAAGAAGAGTCCTACCATGTGCATATTGCCTTTGCACCTCACAAACTCAAAATAGTGTAACTTAAACCATCCTACATCACAGACACTGGTATACTTAGTGCTTTTCTAAATCCTACAAAATACTTGCACTATTGCTATTTTATAGAAGGGGAAATTGAAGCAAAAAGAAGTAAACTTGCAGGAATCTCAGCCAGTGCGTGAAAAAAATGAGTTCATGTTCTTGCCTACTGTGAAATTCCACTTTATGCAAGTGGGTCAATGAATAAGAAATCTCTGGATTCTAATTCTGTCTATGTCAGTCTCATAGAATATATTACATGTGTACTAAACAGGACCCCAGGCATACTCAGACCATTTTTGTCTTTATTTAATTTTGAGACAGAATCTCTGTAAGTTTAATAGTCCCTTGGTGGGCTAAAATTTGTGATTTTCCTGCCCCAGCCTCCCAGAGTTTCAAGATTATAAATGTGCTCCTCTATACTGAGCCAGTGTATTTTTTCAACTTATGATATAGGTGCAGCTAGAGATATACTCGCTCCGACGTACTATTTTGGAGGTTTGTTGCAAACACTAATTCATCTACTTAAACCTCCAAACTAGTTGATATCTGTACTTTAGACAAGAAAAGTCTGAAGCACAAGCAATTAAGATTTGCTTGATTTAGTGAGGCACAGAGCAAAACCAGACAGTGCACTCATCTTAGATCTGTCTCCCTGTTGCCAACTCATCCATCATCTTTCTGTGCAAGGTTGGGTGGTAGTTATGGTGTGAGAGTTGAAAGACAAGTGCCAGGCACATTCCAGGCTCAGGAGATGTGACCTGGTCTCATTACCATCTTCTTTGTTGGTCAGCTCCTGAATTACTGTCTGGCCACCAGAATATCACGTCAGAGAGTATCTCCCCACAGTTTCTCTCATTCTCAAGATATTTGCTGGCCCCACAGTGACAGACAGAAGAAGAATGTCTCTCAACAGTGAATGAGAAAGGGTGTTTTCATCCAGTTTGGTGGTTCTTATATACAACTAATGAAATTCTTAATACAATTTATAATAATAATACATTTGATTTTTTTCATTGAATAAACATACAGATATTTATTATGAGCATGGATCTTCTAGCCATTGATTTTCTCAGTTATGGATTTCTAAATGAATTCCATGTATTGACTTCCAAATGATCTTAAATTTCATTAACTGTTTCATATGAATTAGTAATTACTAAACAATATTGTTAATTTTAATGACTGAAAAAGGCTATTCCTTATAGCTTCTCTGAAACAGAAATAATTATATACTATTTTTTCCAAGTGACAGATGGTCCAGGAAAGGCTAAAGACAAAATAAGTTCTGGAGCAAATTTTTAGGAGACATTAAACATTTTTATTTCAGCCCAGGTGTCACGGGAAGTAACTTAGGTCTTTGCACCAGAAGGCTGAACAGAGGCAGAAGAGACATCAGATGACTCTGTGACACCCTGTCCTTGCTCAATGTAACCTTGGGTGGCTCAGCTCTGAGTAGTAAGAAAACCTCTTTGAGGTGTCAGGAGGCCTGGCTGACATCTCTGCTCTACAGCAAACCTACAGCAAGATGGCATGGCCAAAGTGGTTTATCCACCCATGAGAAAATAAGAGAATTGAACTTGAAGTTCTCTTTGCTCAGAGTTTCACATAGTCCAGAAAATACTTAAATAAATATTTATGGGTTGAATTTAAACATTCCTAAGGAAAAAAATCTAAGAATGTGCCATTCAGACCTGTAATATAAAATTTCTTTACAAAGATCCATTGTAAAGTAACAAAATCATTGTAAAACATACTAAAAGAGATATAGTACGGTAGCATGGGTGATATTCCAACACAACAGAAATTGGAGGGTGTGGATAATTGAAAGCAGGAGGATAGAAATGGATTGTATCTGTTTCTTTCCAGGATTGATGCTTAATAACTGGAGGTTGTCCCCAGGAATTAAACTTCTCTGCAGACACAGTGCAAAAGAGAAGTGTGTTTGTGTGTGTGTGTGTGTGTGTGTGTGTGTGTGTGCAGTATGGCACTGATGACAAATATATGGAGGCTA
Source organism: Cavia porcellus (assembly GCF_034190915.1). Classification (NCBI taxonomy): domain Eukaryota; kingdom Metazoa; phylum Chordata; class Mammalia; order Rodentia; family Caviidae; genus Cavia; species Cavia porcellus. The sequence goes on from NW_026947489.1 coordinate 54,466,788, forward strand.
TATAATGTATTTTTTTGCTGTTTCTTATTTTTTCTGTCTGGAACTCATATTTTGGCACCAAATATATGAGATATAATTCTAGGCTATGTCATTTGCCAACTATGGGATCCCTACATTTTATTAGGCTTAGTCCCTTTCTCTGTGTTGGAGATAATGATACTTAACAATTTTTTTGTAATGTATGAATGAGTCAAATGCAAGTAAATTTCTCACTTTTCAGAGTGGCTAGCACATAGATCTTGGAATAGTACACCTATAAATATTCAAGTACGTAGACCTCATAAAATCGGATTTTTCTCTGGAGAGAACCTTCAGACTATTACATTTATAACTTGTGGACAAAAAAATATAAAAGAAGAAGCATATTTTCCTTTGAATAAATTGGTCATCTATAGAAAGCCCTTCTAGACATCCCAGTCCAGAAAAAATCCATATTTGTACTCCCATGGAAAAGTTATTGGAATTCTAATAAGTTAATTCCAATCCATCACTTCAGTGCAATGCATGGTGAGAATAAATACACTTAGGCATGTTTGTAGATATAGAGACAAAAGTGTCCTAAATTTGGCTCATATGATGGATAACTGAAATAGAGGCCTTGATCCAGGGCCAAAACAAGGTTTCACTGATTTGGGTAGAGGGTAGTGGGTAGGGTTTAAGTGACCTGAGAGTAGTGGGAAGTATGTAAATGCCATGAACTGAACTGGTTAGGAGGCCTGAAATCATCTCTACAATATATGGATAGAGAGAGAGAGACAGAGACAGAGACAGAGACAGAGACAGAGACAGAGAGAGACAGAGAGACAGAGAGAGAGAGAGAGAGAGAGACAGAGAGACAGAGAGACAGAGAGAGACAGAGAGAGACAGAGAGAGACAGAGAGAGACAGAGACAGGCAGACCAAGTAATCTATACACTATTCAAGGCATCATCTAATATTTTGGGGCTAGGGCTTCAGTTCTGATGTGTAATTTTTTATACCACAAGAGGTCATAGTCTTTAATTTCGAGGCTCCCTACAATGTGGCTACACATGGCCTAGCTCACACATATTATCTAAGAGCTGTGGGCAGGCCTTCACTGATCTGTCACATTTCTTTAAGAACTACACATCAGCACCTGGCTAGACCCATTTACATTGCTTAAAACCAACTGAGGGAATAGGAAAATGTCCTAGCCAACTCTGTACATATCAATATACGGAAATAGGACCAGGTTTAGCCAAAATGCAGACAATTGTTCTTCTTTCAAGGAGAATCATCCAGGTGGTTCTCCACAGTCATCCTCGATGCATTCGAAATAAATTTCATTATATTGTTGGCCCCATTTCCATCATAGATTGTGGAGCATACCTTTTAATGATTAAATGTTCAAAGTAATAACTGGAATTAAAATGAACAAACATCACAGTTTGAATTTAGATAACACAGAGGCTGCTGTCAACAAGGCTTTTTCAATCTGGGGTCTAATTTCTTTAGTAATTAAGTTCCTCTGGAAAAATAAAATAACCTTTTAATTTTAATCTGATTAGAATAATGAGCCTTGCACTATGAACAATGAAAGTAGTTATATTCCATTTATAAATTAATTTTGTTATGAAGAAATAGTCATAGAGATTTTTCCCGAAGGTGTTCTGGTCTGTCATTTGGACTAGCTAAAGGGATTTTATAAACGTCTTCCACTGCACATATGATTCTTCAGGATTGTATTTTAGGGCTTAGAGATTGACCATTTATAAGGTTAATGTTCTTGAGAGCCCTATTCCAGAAATGAATTTCAGGACAGAGTTCATCCAACCTCAATCATAAAAACTAAAATCAAGAACATAAACAACTATAGATAATTAACCATAATGCAGTTTGGGGAAATATTTTGGTGAAAATACATTATTCAAAGCATCAACTTTGTTGGAGGACTCAAAGAGACCCCTTATGAAAGCATTTCAGTATTCACTATGGCTTGACAGCTAACTGGTTTTAAGAATAAGACTGAATCTGCATAGAATTTTATACTACAAAAGATTTTATATGCATTTTTCTTCATGCTTATCTGAAAGGCAAAATATAAAAGAAGTAAAGAATTCCCTTAGATTTTCATAGTCAGGAAAAAAATCTCTGAACTGGTAGAGATATTCTTCTGATCACAAAAAGAACATGGATTAAGATTTAGAATTGTTCTTTTACAATGAGAAACGGTCTCATAAAGTAACCACAAGCGCTAAAAAGCAGACCTAAATGTAGAAATTTAAGCACTGTTTATTTTACATTGGTCTAATTAAATACCAGGGAGGAGAAGGGAAATAAGACAGAAGGTCAATAAAATGTTTCTTTAAGTCAGGGTATGCAACTGTGCTACTGGGACCAGTCCCCTCCATACCTCCCTAATATACCCAGCTCTTCCAGCCAGTCCCTCTCCCTATACCACTGGAAACCACTGCAATACCTGGGGCTGTCCACCTCTGACAGCAAGCAGAGATGATAAAAAGATGCTCCACTGTATAACTCAGTAGGAGGGAGGTCAATGTTGATGAGTCAAGAATGATGCAGGGTTCCAGGAAGATCTGCTGATAATAGATTCAATGAAACTTAAAATTTCACGGACCACACTTGTTTCTTACTGCCCCACTCTGGTTGCATTCCACAGTCAGCTCATAAATCTTTGAAACTCATGTTCGTGCTCATCTCTCAGGTTCCTTCCTTATGCCTGCGTACATTTTCTGTGCCCATCGTGATCTGAAGCTCAAATTTCTTAACAGAAAATAAAACAGACACAATATGTGACCTCAAGAAGCTTATAGTCAAATGGTGCAGGGTAGAGAGGAAACTGGTAAACTAGTAAATAAACATTCAGTGGAATGAAAGTTTCTATGAGGAAAATTAAAACTCAAAGGGAGAAAAGGAAAATGATATTTCATATGCAGTAGTTATGAAAGGCCTTCGATGTAACAGAATTTATACAGAAGTTTGAAGATGGACGGCAAAACCAACACAGATGATCCACAGAAGGTCAGTTCTCCATACACCTGTGGCCATAGCTCTGAATGAAATTCAGAGGCAAGAGAAAACTATTGCACAAGAAATAATGTAATGTTAGTTACATTTTTTTTATAAAAAGGTAGCATTGTGCTGTGGAAAAGAGACTGTAAGTGGAAAGAATGCATACAAAGCCAGTAAACACACTATTGAAGATTATCCAAGTTATTATAATTTTATAGTATTAAAATTTGTATTCTCTCCCATATACATGTATAATAATATACATATATTCTAAAATAGATATTTCAAAATTTGATAATTATTTGTATTGATTGTCTTTGAGCCAGCATTTTAATTGTCATCTATTGAAATAAAATATGCTCAGTCAATATTACTTAATTAAAATGTAACATTCTGAAAGATGCATGGTGTGTTATTATTTGTAATGATATTTACTATAATGTGAGTACATATGACAGACATGTGACCATCTTCTAGGTTCCAACAGGCCTTGCTTGATGAAATAAACCTATCTTAACTAATGACTTTTCCGGAGAAAACTACATAGGAAATAGTCTTGACTTTGAGACCACAGCATCTACAGTGCGGCTGTATGATGGGATTATTGCAGGACAGACAAAAAAAAAAAATACATAATCAAATGAGCCTGACCATGTTTCAGTGAGGTTTTATGGAGACATTAAACTTTGGATTTATGAAATTCACACATGTCACTAAATATTATCCCTCTTTTGATTTCTTTTGAACCACTTAATAATGTAAAAACCATACTTAGCTCACAGGCTATAGAAAAACATGTAGCAAAGAGCTGGCAATGGCCTGTGTGTGGTTCACAGCCGGCTGGTGTAAACTATCAAGGGCTTAGGTCTTTCATCTGTGCTTCATTGATTTACTCTGGTTCTATTTTTAAGTATCTCTACTTGTTAATGTTTTTTTTTTTCTTTAATGACATTGAAATGTATCCTCAAGGAACTTCTATGTGAGAATTTCAGATTATGCCATCTGGAGCAGACTAGAACAAAAACCTGTTCCTTTAGTCATAAAATAATACTTCCCAGCATTGGACAAAGAGCCCTGACTCTCTGACTCATTGGACTTCTCTGTCTCTTGGTGTTTCCTAAACTCTCCAGATACTTGTATTCCATGGCTGCTTTGCTGTTTGTGCCTTAATTTCCTAATTATTCTTTGTAAACTGGATACAAGTCATTAAGCCATGTCCATCCAGTGGAGAGATCAAAAGAATGTCTATCTTCAAATGTCTTTGTATTAGCAAACAAATGTGATTGTTGTTGGTAGATATTATTGGATTCTTTTCTTGTTTTTTTTTGAAATATAACCTACTCAATTGCAAAAATGCCTTGTTTATAAGTAATCAGGTATTGTTTCCGTATCATTAGTAGTGAGTTAGCATAGGTAACTATAAATATGCATTTTTCTTTTTTTTTTTTTTTTTTTTTTTTTTTTTGTCTTTTTCCTTTTTATCGGTACCGGGGATCGAACTCACGACTGCTTGCTTCCAAGGCAGGCGCTTATGCCGCTGAGCTAAACCTCCAGCCCCAAATATGCATTTTTCTATAGTACTTATTTTATGTAAATTGTAACTAAAAATGTGGCTATTGAAAGGAAATAGCCAGTACAAAAATATTTTATATAAAGAACTATTAAGTAAAAAAGCACAAATCTGTTTTCTTATTCAAGAGTAGGATAAGGCAAATTTAACATGAAAATAAATTCTTAAATTAAAATTCTTATCCTCATCTCTCAAAGGACTTTATGAACCTGTTCTTCTTCCCCAGTGTACCAAAGGATTTCAGTCCTGTTTATTTACCTGATTGGGTTGTATTATCCTTTATTTAGTCCAGTGGAAGATATAACCAGTTATGATGTTAAAAAAATACTGAATCATCCAAATTACAAGAAGCACTATATTTTCTTAAATGAAAATACCTTAGTTTTATTTCTAAAGCACTAACTATGTTATTTAAAAATTGTGTTTACTCCTTTTTTCTAACAAGTTGTCATTTTGACTCCTTAGTTGACTGTAGTTAGTAACCATGAATTTTAAATTGTAAAATAACTGAGAGTAAATTTCAAAACCATCACTCAGGATAAATGTCAAATAAGTGCAAAGGTAGATATGCTAATTGCTTTAATCATTGCATATCAAAGCTTCACAGTGTGCTCTATAGATGTACCACAGATGGTTTGTCAACTTAAAACTGTATTTGGTATATATGTGCATATGGTATATATGGTATATGTGTGTATATGCAGAGTTTGCTAAAAAGTGTATATTCAATTCAGTTTTTCTTATATATTTGCTATATTTGTATACTTAAATTATATATAAATTTTGTATATTTAAATTGTATGCAAATGTAATTATATGTAAATATATGTATATAATTATATGTAAATTGTAAATGTGTTTAAATAATACATGTAATTCAATTGTGCCCAACTAAAGCAAGTTTTATTTTGCACCTCCCAGGTTCTGGATTGAATGATGGACAGTGGCATGAGGTTCGTTTCTTAGCCAAGGAGAATTTTGCTATTCTCACGATTGATGGAGATGAAGCATCAGCGGTCCGAACGAACAGTCCTCTGCAAGTGAAAACTGGCGAGAAGTACTTCTTTGGAGGTAAGGAAGTTGTTATTGTTGGCCTTCCTAAAAAAAAAAAAAAAAATACAGTAAGGTTTAAATATGAAAGTACTCATATTTAATGGAGTATGTGTATTTAAAACTACAAACCCCAGGATATAGCAATCTGTAATTCCAATGAATTAAATAGAATTGAAAATTTGTGTTTCTCCATGATAAAAATATCAGTGAGATGTCACTGTATGTTTTTTAGTCCAACTCAGGTTTTTAGAGTATAAAACATGAGATTCTGACTACCATTCATTTTTGTAATAGTATCCTCAAGAGTCAGGTCCTGAGAGTATATGTGAGTCATCCAAAAACTGCTCCATGCTTTACTTTCTTGAGCAGCAAACATTTTATTTCACAGGATCTTTGAATTAGAATTCAGAAACAGCTTAGGTGGGTATTAATTCAGGTCTCTTTCTAGGTTTCACTCAAATTCCGAACTGTAGCTTCATTATTAGAAGCCTTGTAGAGTTGGAGGGAATGCTTCCAACAGGTCTCACATGCCCTGAGACAGCTTGAGTGTTAATGGTTCCTGATATCCATGTATTAATCATTGCTCCCCAAGGTGGTGCTACTGAGAGCTGGTGAAACTATTGAGAGATGGGGCTTTTCAAAAGGTCCTTAGGCCACTGGGGCCTTGAAGGAGACTGTGGGATCATGGTCCCTTTTGCTTTCTATGTTTGCTTCGGTCATGAGATGAGCAGTTTGTTCCACTGTACAGTCTGTATTTCTGACTTCTCACCTCCATCAGAGGCTAAAAGCAATGCCCATTCATGGACTAGACATTCTAAAATTGTAACTCAGAAAAAGCACTGCTTTTCTTTTATAGGTTAATTATCTCGGATATTTTGTTAGAGTAATGGAAATCTTTCACATACCCTATGGTCTTTCGGTGCTGGTTGGACTCCTCAGTTCTCCATTTGGTGTATTTCTGCAGGCATATTCTGTTACTTATGATTGGAGAGAGAGAGAGAGAGAGAGAGAGAGAGAGAGAGAGAGAGAGAGAGAGAAATATAGAAACAGAGAAAAGGAAAGGAGAGAGGGGAAAAGTCAGAAAGCCAGAAAAAATATTCCCAACATGTGGCACAGTCATGGTTTTTATTATTGTTTCTTTATAATATAATCTTGACAGTAACCTTCTACCACTCTTATATACATAATTTGTTAGAAGTAAGCTAGTAAGACCAACCCACACTGTAAGAAAAGCAATTATACACAGCTTTGAGTGCTCAGAGCCAGAGACAATACGACCACTATGGGCAACCTCATGAGAAGCCATCATTTACAAACACTTGGTTCTCAAGCAATGAACATAATTCATGAAATGGAAGACTCTACTCTGGAAGAAAGTGTATTGTACTGTGACCTGGTCTATCCTCTAAGTAGCAAAATACATCTTGCCAGAAAATGATATTTTATCATGAATGATATATGGAGACATGTTTTATTAAAGTGCTAGGTGCGTAGTTTAGATTAGTATAGCTTGCCATTAGATTGTCTTTCTCATCCCAAATCATACAATATGAAATATAAAAGCCATGCATCAGATTCTTAAGAAAGGCTTTGGTTTAAATTTTTAAAAATACATCTGGATAAGTATTTGCCTTTGAAAATATTTCTATTCATATTTGTATAGCTCTTTGGTTATATAAATACATATTTACATATCAGTACGTGTCTTGGTCTCCTCCGAGTTATTAGAGTAAGCCCACATGACAGCCTGTGTTGTCTGCACTATTTCCTACCATATCCCCAAGGGTCCTAGAAAGATTCCTGGAATTTAAGAAATGACCTATAAATATTTATGAGTGAATTAGTAAATCTGTAATATAGGCAAGACAAACATTTTATCCCAAGTTTTCTGGAGAAAGAAGCAGATGCCCTAGGAGCTTTGTGGCGAACTTCTGAACACAAGATCTCTAACTGGGCAATTTTTTTCCCTCTCATGAGTGACAGCTTAAGAGACAAAAGTCCCAAACTTTCTCTACACTGCTTTCATCTATCATGATGTTTATTGAAAGGTAAGACTACATTGATTCTAAAAAGTTTTCCAGTAAATATTTGATGAATAGATGAAAGTCGGACAAGATGTCTTATAAGTGAATGAATTCGGGCTGATTGATGTAGAGAAAAGAAAGCAACTTAGTAATGAAACTTGTTTCCCTCCCTAAATATATTCAGTACGACTGGCTTTTGGCCAACAGCCCTCACTACTGTCATAGAAAATAGATCGCAATTGTCTGTTGAAAAGCTATCGACAATCTCTAGCCATGTCTTTATTAGAAGATTACTATTTTGGGGTAGGCTTGCTGAATACTGAGAGCAGCTTCCATTTCCCTTGATCTAGATGGGTAAGCAGATGACTGTAACCACACATTTGTGGCTTGGAGTTCATAGGATGCAGGACTTTATGGTGTGCTAGGTATTACTGCTTTACAGATTATGGTTTTCAAATCTAGCAATTAGGACTTCCTGTTGGATTTGTGGTCTGCTTTATGGATGCACTGTCAGCAAATGATCATGATGTTTTAAAATATATCCTCCTAGAATGAATCCTCACCATATAAAAGAACCACAGGAGAACTCATTGCAATACAGATAGAATCTCTGGCCTTAATTTTAGAACTTTCAGACATAGTATGCTGAAAAATTGAAGAATTCTAGATTTCAAGTGATTTTGATACAAATAATGTAAAGAATTGAATTACAGATCAGCCAGAACCTGCTTGCATGTACAACTATGTATTCTTTTGGAGAAATAGCATCAACCACTAAAATGTGAGATGCATGAGAATCAGCTAATGTTCCTTAGCTTTATAGCTAGGGAGCAATGAAAGGAAGTCATAGACTTAGTGCCTGTGATTTTTACATTTACTAGCAAGTAAGCTCAACATGGTTAATGCAAACTGTGTGGGAAGCTCAACTACTGTCCAGCTCTCTTCTTTGCCAGAACTAAATAAAATATTCTCAAGAAGCAGCAAGTCTGAATGATAGGGTTCAGGTGTCCTCAGAACCAGTGCTAACCCCAGAGAGATCCACTTCTGAGCCAGGTATCAGGGCTCAGGTCACAGATCTCACTGGGTTCTGACACCATCTTCATACCAGGCTGGGGCATCTCTAAGAGATTTTTGCAAATGACTTTTATATTCAATTTCAGCTTTTAGATCTCTTCTCTAATATTGATGTTGATGAATAAAGTACTAATTTAACACAAAAAGCCCAATGTGGTGTTCAATAAGTTGGCTAAGAGTAGACAACAAATTCCTCCAAGTAGCTACCTCTGAAGTGGCTACAGTGTATCTGATCTAATATCCATACCGGTCTCCAGCTGTTGGCTTCCCCATTAGAAGTGAACTGCCTCTGAGTTGTTGCTTCAACTGCAGCACACAGGTGCACTATAAAACTTCACACTGTGTTGAAAAATACTCTGTAAGCTTCAGATGTTATTATGGACACACCTTAATAAATACTAGAGAGTAAAGAATTGACTTTGAGGTAAAACATAAGCTTTGGCATCATGCACATCTGATTTTGGAGCATGGGTTTGCTACTCAGTGGATGAATCTTTTAATGCTTTCTCTTCTTCTTTTCATCTATTTCATGGCAATATAATCCCGTCTGTGAATATTTCATATCATGATGTGCAAAGACCAGGATGTGATGCTAGAGGACCCCAAATACTGAGTATCTCTCCAATTTATCTTAAATCTTGAGAAGATTCAAAGACTATTCCAAGAAAGAGTTGAATCTTCATAGTATTGCTCAGTTAAAGGTCTTTTGTCAACTTGTGCGCTATTAAAGAAAGAAAAATAAAGAGGAAAAAACTGTGATTTTCCTTGTCTCAGAAAGCTTTACACAAATTTTTCTAATAGTCAACTTGTTATCCATTCTCCTACGTCTGTACTTTGTGTCTGTTGGACTTTTGATTTCTTTTCGCTGGCAAGCTTGGTTGTTGCACATAGGAGTGTACATTTTCTTCTTTGTGATTGTTCCCTGAAATTCCCAGGAAAAATCTCAATTCTCTTTCATAACACCCCAATCATATACATAATCACTGAGGATTCACTTGTTCTCTTCTTGCTTGAAGATATACAAAATAAGAAGGATACTAGTGATTTGTGGTGTTTTTTCCACAAAAGAGGTTAGCTTTCATCTCTATATCTCAACTAGAACTCCTTTAGATAATGCTTTATAAATTTTAATAACAAATAATTAATCATTGATTAATAATTAATAATAATTAAATGCTTTATTAATTTTAAGAATAACAAATGTGACAATCATATTTATTCATTGACTGATTACTTAGTAGTCGGCAATTGGACAAAGGCCAGGATCCATGGATAAGAGAGAACAGAAAAAATTTTTAAAGTTTCTACCTATGTTAGCCTTGTTGTTTTTATTTTTCTCTTTGCTATCACATAAAAAAAAAGGAAACAAAGCTGTGGTAGGAATTAATGGAGTTGATTTCATTGGAGAAGGAGTTCTGAGGAGCACGGGGGAGGCAGGGGGTATGGAGCACACTGGAGTGGCAAAAGAAAAGAGGAGTAGGGAGCTGTGCAGAGAAGGCAGGGGGAGGCAGCACGGGCGTTTGTGAGGTTAGCAGAGGCCACACCCTTCCTAGTTACTAATCCAGAACCACCAGGATATAGCTGTCTCATCAGTTCCAGCTGTTAGAGCACAACCCATATACAGAGCTGCTTAAAGCACAGAAATTTCTCCCAGTTCTAGCAGCTGGAAGTGCAAGATCAAGTTGCTGGCAAACTTATTGTCTCTCAAAGACAAGGTTCCTGGCTTTTATATTGCCATTTTCTCATCATATCTGCATAGCATGGGTAGGGAGAGAGAGAGAGAGAGAGAGAGAGAGAGAGAGAGAGACAGAGACAGAGACAGAGACAGAGACAGACAGAGAGACAGAGAGAGAGGCAGACAGACATACATACAGACAGAAACAGAGAGACAAAGAGCATGAACACGCTTAATGTCTGGTCTCTAAGAGCACTAATGTCACTAGGAAAGCTTCATTCCATGACATCCCTACCATCCAGTTGGCAGCTTGTTTCTAGCTCTCTTGTTTCTTAATCATTTAATATAGGACAGTCCTCAGTCTGGCACATACTAGAATGTGTAAATGCTTCCTTAAAATTCTAACATACTTCATAAATTAGTCATGAACAAGCCTTTAAAAGAGACTTCTTAAGAATCTTGGAACACTTTGGGTAGCACAATGCATCACCAGGATACGTATGGGGTCTCACAGTACTTCATTCAGGACTACTCTTCAGGCCTGGGGTTGTACCTGCAAAAATTTATTATTTGGAAGTTTTTTTTTTTTTTTTTTTTTTATAGCTTCATTTTTTGCCTTGCAAAAGAGAATGTATCAGCTTCTCCCATGAGCCAGCAATAATCATGTGGGCTGGGAGGAGCACCAAAAAGCCACCTGGTGCCCTCCTGTGAGCGAGTGGCAGTCATGGGCTTGTAACAGAACTGAGAAGCCACCATGCACTCTCCCATGAGCCCAGTGGCAGTTGTGGGCTTGGAGGAAACCAATAAGCCAGCCCATGCTCTCCTGTGAGCCAGCTGACATTCAGGCTTAAAGAAAAGAAGACCAAAACAAGTGTATGTTAATGACTTAAGTAAAAAGAAAGGCAATGCAATACAACTTGTGGGAAGTCCAGGAAAGTCAGAACTCTCTTAGGAGTAAGGACTCTCTGCAAGTGAAGATAAGGACTTTTCTGGATCACCATATTTATTGGGTTTTCACAGATTCAAGGGATGTAAGACGAGGAGGGTGCATTGGAGGCAAAAAAAAACCCTCAAAATTAGAACAGAAGAGTAAATCTTGCTAATTAAGAGAACTGTTTGATCTCTGAGAATGATAACTTTTTTGCTCTGAAATAGGAATGTCAGCAGCCCACGGGGGCTGCCTCAGCTGTGGTGTCATCTTGACTTCAGGACACTGTGAATATGAGCTTTTCCAACATAGCCAGGTCCCCTGGTCAGAAACTTAACCCTTCTATAGCCGGTCTCTCACAGTACTGGATGCTGAAGGACTGAAACCAAGGTGTCAACTGGGCCGTGCTCTCAGTAGGTTCTGGGGATGGATCTCTTGACTTGTGTAGCCACTGGGAAATGTCAGCAATCCTTGGCATTTTTGGGTTTACAAATATATGCCCTGTCTCCATCTTACATCTTTTTTTACTCTTTGGGGCTCTGTGTCCAGATCTCCCTCTTTTGGTAAGAACGGCAGACAATGGATTAGGACCATCATGATCACTACCACATCTTCCTAACTTGATTATGTTGCCAGTACCCTCTTCCCAAATTGGGCCATCTTTACAAGCTTGGGGACTCACAGCTTCAACCCATCATGTCAGAAGATACAATTAAGCCCATAACAAGTTTTCAGTGAAATTTTTGTAACTTTTTTCTAATGGGAAGTCACTGTATTCCTTTTTTTATTAAGCTTTTATTTTTTATTTGTGCACTTTGCCATACATAATGACTACATTACTTGGTAGTTGGTGCAGGTGTATAAATGTCTCGATTCTGTTTTCGTCTCCTTTCCCTCTTCACCTCCCTCTCATCTCCCTCCATCTTCTCATCTCCTTCCTTATTGAGAAAGATCTATCTTCCTACCAGATTTCTTAAACAAGACTCATAATTCTAATTTTATATTATCTATTTTCCAAAATGGATCATATAGGAGTTAAAAGTCAAACTAAATGTGAAAAAGGAGGGTAACTCAAGGATAGAGGTATTCAAACACAAAGCACTAGTAGAAAAATCCAGGGAGTACAGGATGAAAACATCAAAGCTGATCGAATTTCCAAGTGCAGTTTTGTTTCCTGTAAGTAGGACTGAACACACATTTGCAAGGAATTCAATGAAAAACATGTCTAAGATAATGACGTGCCCACACACTTGAGAAAGAGTGAGCACTCATTGAAGGCAAAGGTGAGAAGGCTTTGCATAGAATAAACAAAACATAGACAGGAAGAGGCATCGTTGGTGAGGAAACACAACACAGGCATAAGGAGCCCACTTAGGAATCAGGAAAGGAACACAAAGTCAATGCAAAACCAAGAGCCTGGGAGCAAGGCCAGGCTTGGAACAAGGGCAGAGAATCTGCCTTTCTTTCTCCGGTCAGCCTGGACATTACAGGGGTTTATTAAATTTTTTTTTGTCTTTTTTTCGTTTTTATTGGTACCAGGGATCGAACTCACGACTGCCTTCCGTTGAGCTAAATCCCCAGCCCCAGGGGTTTATTAATTTGACCTTGAGTTTCAGTGCAGTGGGACACTGCCACTGTCAAAGAAATTTTGTAATAATAACATTGGGAATAAAACAACAATGTATACAAAACAATGAATGCTCTGAAGGTCCCTCTAGAATTTAGTGTCCAGGATAACACAGGATGAATAATAAACTATATCATCCTGATGTCCTTGGGTCCTCACACTGAAATTCTGCAGAATGGTATCTCTTGAACAGAGGAACACAGGTTGGAAGTCACAGAGACAGGACAAGGGTTTCCAGAGTTGCTCCTATAAGACAACAGTAAGGAGAGTTCAAAGGAGCATCTTGACACCTGGGGCTGTGTATGTAACTCTTATTGGCAGTAAATAAATCCTCCAAACTTATCATATAAATGCTGAGCAAGTGTACTCTCTGTCATATGAAAGGTATGCACGATAAATACCTTCAAAAGAAAAATATGTTTCCCATCTTGTGAACAGAAGTGCTCAAACTTGAATTGTAATTAGATCAATGTTCAATTTTTCTTTGCTACCCGAAATAATTCTCAATCTCTTTTATCTTTTTCTGAGTCTGTTTTCCAAATCCTTAGACTTTGCTTCCAAATATGCTTTGATGTTTCCATTTTCCATTTATCTTTTGTATTATAGAACTGAAATCTGCTATCATTTATTTATATCTAAAGGGATTGTGAAGTCCTAGTATAGCTGAGACATTATACCAGATGCAGGTGATATAACATGACCAAAAAGATGTAAGCTTGAACTTCAGAGAGTGTAGAATTTCTGCTTCCATATGTTTCAACTTTGTAAAATTATAATTTTTACTTATTTATTTGTGTGTGTGTGTGTGTGTGTGTGCACTGTTGATTAAACCTAGGACCTCTAAGCTACACTCCTAGTTTTTGTTTGTTTAGTTTTTTTTTGTTTTTGTTTTTGTTTTTTTTTTTTTTTCTTTTTGAGGTAGGATCTTGCTACATTGCCTGTGCTGGGCTCAGAATTTCAATCCTCCTTCCTCAGTGTCCCATGCCCAGTTTCACTTTACATAATATATATGATTCTCTCATTGACATATATTGCTCTAAAAGCATGCCTGTGGAAACTTTTGCTTTGCTTTTAAGGCATTTTGACTGATTGGATGAAGCCCATCTATATTATCAAGGATAGTCTCATTTTCCTGAAAGAAACTGAGCCGAGCTCACCTCATCTGGAAAATATCTCCATGTCCACACTTAAATGACTGTCTTATTGAATAGGTTGTACACTAACAGCTTTTCAAGTTAACACAAAAAACTAACCATCTGGGGTACTTTTATATATCTTGCATTTGGCATCTCAAGTGACAAGATAAGCAGTTGTCTAGTTTAATCTACAGACACTAAGAACTGATTTAACAGTTTTCTAATCAAGGGTTCTAAGTGTTCTAAATGCATGTGTTTAATATTAAATTTGTGTTTTATAAAGTTACTGCTTGTATTTTCTCTCTCATTGTATTTTTTTTTTTTTGTATTACAAAGAAAAGATTAATTTAGGGCACTAATTTTTAAAAATTTCTTAAAACTTCAAATAATATTTCTATATGCACAGAAACAAAACCAAATGGAATCTTGTGCCTGTGATCACAATAATCAGTTATTATTTATTTGGTTTCTTTGTGTTTTTAATTTCTTTTGGAGAGCATCAGTTTTGTTTTTTATGTGTTTGTTTGTTTGGAAACTTCTCTTTTTGAACTAGAAAGTCAGTTTTTACTGGTTATGAAACCTTGCTGCTGTTAAATTTTTAAAGATGATCCAAGTTAAAGAAAAGGAAGCTAGTTGTTCTAGTCTTATTACTCATGAAATAATCCAATGGAAAAGCCTTTGTTATACTCCTACTTTTTCTCTTCAAAATTTTTCTTTCTACTTTGAGTTTTCACTTACTTTGGCATCCAGCTAGCACTCAGTATACTGTTACCAACCAATATCTACTCTCCAAAGGAATGTTGCAGATTTAGAGAACTTTGTGCGACTTTTTGACCTTCAGGATCCTAAAGGGGCTGAATCTCTAATGATAAAAGTGCAAGTATTTTTAGACTTGGGAAACGAGGTGAGGATATGAAAATTAAGGTATACTAACATTCAAGGCTGCCAAAGGCTGGTCCTAAAATTACATTGCTTTTAAATACCTCTCCCACCAACAATATAAATAAATTTCTAACTCTCTTCACTATTTGAATCTCTGATCTTCCAGACTCTTCTATACTTACACATAATGCCCAAAATGCACCAGCGCCACCTATGTAGCCCTGATGTGTACCACCTACAAAAACCACTTCCTCTTGTAATACAAAGCTAGAGGTTCTGAAGAAAGACCTCTCTTTGCAGATTTTTTAAATAGATACAACAGTGGGAAATTAGGAAATATGACCATGGATGTTCATGAAGGCAGGCTCAGAAAGTCTTTTAATGCCTTCAGAATTTTTCTTATTACGTTTGGGCTATTGAACAAATTAACATGAATCTAGACTTCAATATGTATACATGGCTTAGACTGAATCTTTGAAAGAAAGAAATATTTGAAGGGCAGAAAAATACATGTTGTGGGGAGAATGGCTCCTGGAAAATGTGTAGTTGATGATACAGTGTGAAAACATTTGCTGAGAGATGAAAAGGAAGAAAAATTTTAGTCAAGCCTGAGGGTGGAAATGTGAACTCTCAGGTTGAGTGAAGCAGGTGTTTAGAACTGGTTTAGAATTTTAGAAAAAAGAAGTAATTGTGCTATTTGCTAGGCTAGGGCAAAAGTGTATTAAGAGACCACCAAGTGAAAGATTTGGGGTATTTGCTAAGATAATGCATGTTTAGAACAAGTTTTCATATTTTAATTTACACAAGAAGCTTCTAGAGTGCTTTAGAAAAAGTCTTGCCTGTGTCATTAGTAAAAATTTGATTCAGGTGGTTTGAAGTAGGGTCCAGAAACCAACATTTTAAACAGTTATCCAGATAATTTCATTTCTTTTTAAATCACTCGGTAGAAAAAATTCATCAATTAAAGTGTACAATTTAAGATTCTTAGTACGTTCATGGAATTTTATAGCAATCACCACAGTCTAATTTCAGGTAATTTCCACCCCCTAAAATAGATCTATCTATCTCATTAAAAGTCACTCTGAAGTTTCCAATTTTAAGATATCTACTAACCCACTTTCAGTCTTTATAGATTTGTCTATTCTGGACAGTTTATGTAAATAGAGTCACGTAACAAGTTATATTTGTGACTAGCTACTTCTACTTAGCATAATGTTTTCAAAGTTTATTCAAATGTAGTTTTCTAAATTTAAATACTTATATTTTATTCCTATTTATTGCTGAATAATAGTCTGTTATTCATTCATACAACATTTTATCCATTCACCAGTCAGGGGGCCTGTAGCTGCCTTGACCTTTGGCAGTTATGAACGGTGCTGGTATGAACCAGTTCATACAGATTTTTACAGGAACATTTGTCTTTCTTTCTCTTTGGGACTTCTTAGGATTAGCATTTGTTCTATCATATGAGAACTCTCATTTATTATTTTGAGAAACTACTGAGTTGATTCCTCAGTGAATACAGTGCTTGTCATTTTCACACTTCATAAAAACACTAATTTAGATAATTGTTTGGGGATTGTAAGGCAGGAAGAAAAGAGATATTCATGAGAGTTTGATAACAAGTTCCTCAAAGTGAAGGTAAGAACTGGAAGAGAGAAAATTGTTTAGAAAATAAATACAGGACAATGGTGGGAGGTAAGAAGTAGCAAGTGGTGAATTAAGGATCCCTGCTGGAAAGTGAACAAACGAGTGGGCATTTTTATAAGATTAAGTGATACCAGAGAGTCAATGAGAACTCATGTTTAATAAAAGAAATTTTGGCAAAATTTTACTCAGCCCATTAGTCAGTTTTTCAATGGCTGAGGCATACAACTGGCACCTTCAAATTAAAGGGGAGATGTTACGATGGCCTGTAAATTTCCTCAGATGTTTCACGTTGCTGGTGTCTCTGATTTCCTGGAGTTTTACTGCACATTTTATCTCATTCCCACAGCTTCATGAAATGTCCTTTCATGGGCTGCTTGTCCAACTTTCCAACTTTCATGTTTTCATGGGAGCCAGTTCATGGTCAGCTACATTCAGGGCAAAAATCCTCATGACCAAGCAGCAGGGCAGAGCAAAGATGCTCAGTTCATGGAGATAAATAAGCAGAGCAGGGAGGAGTACTGAGGAAGATGTAGCAAGAGACCAATATGGATCCCAAATATGCTCTGCCATGACTTTCCAGACACACACATCCAGAAATATGCTTTACTAATGAGGCTCTCATGCCAAACAAGTTAACACAAGTAAAGTTAATGGTGCCGTTCCGTATTCTATCACCTCGGCATCAAAATACATCCCATTAAAAACCATTTTATTTCCAAGTACACTTACTAACAAGTTAATAATGCTGCTGACCATGTTACATTACTGTGTGCACAAACCCAAGAATGAAATATTTCCTTCCACCAAGGTCTCAACAGTTCCAGCATTTTCTAAAAGTCCGAGTCAAATCACTGCTGAGACTCAAGTCAAACTCTTATCTATGAAACTCTGTAAAAATGTTTAAAAAGTTGTAATATCCCAAGGTACAATGGAACAGAAGGAACATTCCCATCCCAAAAGGGAAGAAAGGGGACTAAATCAATTTTGAAGCCAGCAGGGACATCTTAAGTCCCATAGATGCCAGTCCATGGCTGGCATCTGGGACACACAGTGATGAGATGTGAGTGACAGAGGAGTTTGTGAGTCCCACCACTACGGCCTTGCTGGTTGCATTCCATATAGTCTCTTTCTGGGGTTTTTCTCAAACGATGGCCTGTAAATTTCCTCAGATGTTTCACGTTGCTGGTGTCTCTCATTTCCTGGCATTTTACTGCACATTTTACCTCATTCCCACAGCTTCATGAAATGTCCTTTCATGGGCTGCTTGTCCAGCTTTCCAAGCCTTCTTTTGAAATTTGGTGGAATCCTTCTCTTGCATTCTGTATGCTGTTAAAATCAACATCATAAGGAAATACCAATGTCCACGGTCATTGTGAACAGTGGCCAGGCACTCCTGTACCTGTGCAGCAGCCTCACGTACACCAATGGCTGACTACAGTGAAATGAAGTGAAGGGAAACCAGTTAACTAGGAAGCACTCACTGAGCAGGGGACTGAGGAGCCCTCTTTCCAAGTGAAAGATCTACATTTTTGTACCTTGCATTCAGCAATGGGTGGGGCATTGCTAATTCCTGAGATGCCCTCAAGATGTCTTTTTTCTCCTGTTGTAAAAAGTACTTGATTGCATTTTCTTGGTGCTAGTGTTTTCAGTAGCCACAACCCTTCTGGCCCCCACCTTGCACATGTCTTCTTCTAGGAAAAAATACTTCTAGGACAAAAAAATCTTAAAATTTTAAGATATTTTTGCTTCACTTTTTAGCCCTAATTCTCATGATAAATTGAGTTGAACTCAGCTAGCAGTGCCCATGCCACAGTATAAACATTAGCCACCTTGAAATTTCCTATGACAGTCAATTAGTCTACCTTTCTTAATTTCCCTCTCCTAAAAAAGTCTCAGGACATGGGTAAAATATAGTTAACTTTGTTAATCAGAATGTGACACCTATATAATCCAGTCCAACCGCTAACGACCTCTATGTTCATGTTGCTATTAGCCTTCCGGTCCTCTGAACTCTGACCCAAATTAGCCATCAGACTCTTCTTACAGCATTCTAGGATTCTCTAGTATGCGTCTGCAGACCTCTCCAAACTCCTCCCACAAACCAGTTCCAAAGGCTTCTAAACCACATAGGTAGGTGTAGTCACAGCAAGGATCCTACTTCTCTGGTATTAATTTTTCTATGTTAGTCAGCTGCCCTGTCACTGAGATACAGTACCTGGTATCCACAATTTAAAGAAGAGATTTAATTTAACTCAGTTTCAGGAGATTTAGTCAGCAGTTGGCTGACTCTAAGGCAGAAACTTCAAGGTCTAAAGCAAAATAGAACAAGGTACCTAGATCTTGGGGATTTAGAACTAGAATAGGGAACAGTGTTAGAGAACGTTCCAGTGCCCATATGTAGTACTGAAAATTGTTTCTCCTGAGCCTCCTAGACACACTCAACCATGTGCTTTACTAATTCCTTTGGTAATTCCCAATGCATTCAAGTTGACACAATTCAGCTTCACCACCAACAGTTACTTATCTAATTTGTAAATGAAGATATAATACAGTTAGCACTGGATTACTTTTTAAATCAAATTCATTAAAATTTAAGGACATACCATAAATTTGCATTTCTAGAAATTTTAATTCACATAGTTTTGAAGGAGTATAAATAATGACTATAATTGTATGATCATGGAATAAAGTATAAGAGACTTTGTTGAAATCTCACAGTCATCTACAACCAGAAAGACCTTCAATAGATAATAACAGAAAAAATTCTAAAAGATATTAGGATAGCTGTATAGGATGGAACATTATATAGCCACTAAAAGTCATGATTTGGAAGAATAAAGTTACATGAGAAAAATGTTAATTACATGGTTTACTAAAATAGAAAGAAAATATTTTTTGTACAGAATGTCTTGACAGTTTGATCTTCACAGAGCACATTCATTCCTTCCACAATCTTATTTATGCCAGGGCTTAACTATTAAACATTCATTACTTATTCCTCTCATAAGCAATTTTTTTACACTTTTTTTTTCTTTTTTCTTTTTATCGGTACCGGGGATCAAACTCACGACCGCCTGCTTGCAAGGCAGGTGCTTATGCCGCTGAGCTAAATCCCCAGCCCCCTCTCGTAAGTAATTTTATAAGCCACCTGCCTCTCTTCTGTTTTGCTGCCTTCAGTGAAGACCAGGATATGAGAGTCTCTCTCCAGGAGCACATGAGAAGTTCCTGATTGTTCTCTGAGAATTTCACTCTATTCTATTCCCTTTCCAACCAGTGATTCAGGTCGATTTTGTCAATTTTCCTATTCTTGTCATTGTCGCCAGAGCTCTCCAAGACTTCCTATTGTTCTCACAATAACAACAAATGTAATAACCTACACTACAATGATCCAAGAGTTCAGCTCCTTTCTGTGCTGCACACATCACCCACAAAGCCCTTCTTCCTGTCTCCTCCCAGCACTGAACTTCTGAGTTGCTGGACTGCTGTGCCCCTGTCTCAGGGCCTCTGTATATTCCATGTCTTCTCTCTGCAATGTTCTTCAATGCAGGATGATTGATGGTGCCTGATGAGTTTGACTTATGATGTTTTGACCTTATAATGGTACAAAAGCAATTCTCATTCAGCAGAAAACACACTTCAAATTTCTATTTTTCATCTTTCTCCGGGTTAGTGATATATGGTTTGATGTTCTGGAAATGTGAGCAGAGCCAGTGAACCACAACTCCCAGTCAGTCAAAGACCAAGGAGGGTTGAAGCACTAAGACTCTGGTGTACTATGTTGCTGTGCTAGGATATTTGGCAGGTGGGTGTAGTCAGTGAATTTTTTTTCTCATGAGTTTTTAAAATTGGGATAGGGGCTGGGGATTCAGCTCAGCGGCATAAGCACCTGCCTTGCAAGCAGGCAGTCACAAGTTCGATCCCTGGTACCGATTAAAAAGAAAAAAAAAAAAAAAAAAAAAAAAAAGCAAGTAGAAAATTGGGATGAAGATTCAACTACATTATGTAAACCTATTAAAAGTCTGTGAGGAGCATGTGTAGTTAATTAGTTCTGAAATCTCACCCTGTGTGATGATATCCTTAATCTGATTATTGCCACAGAAATCTTCTAGTGTATAGTTGATAAGTTATACACACACACACACACACACACACACACACACACATATCTTGGGGATATAATTTTACTTCCTTCTAAGACTATCTCTTGGTAGCCTTGTGTTCTGATTTCTGGACATCTATTTAGCATACAGTTTTCTTAACCTATTACAGCTCCTGGATTGGGGATCTTCCCATCATTTTAGATTTGCATCATACACAGACGACACCTTCCATTTAAAGCAGTTTCACTTTTATCACAGCCTCCAAGCTGCCTGGTTCTAATCCAAGTTCATCTCTGTCTCAGAAACATTGCTAACACAACAAAAAGAAGCTGATCTATGCCAGTTTGAGCATTTCCTAGCATTAATTTCTATTGGCAGTAAGTTTATTTTCCAAGGAACACCAGTTGGCAATTTGACCAAATATTTTACTATGGTGTAACAAATTCTCCAAGCTTTCCAAAAATATAATATAATATTCAAGCCTTCCTGGCTGCATACCTACTAGAGTCAATTCTAAAAATGTTGTAAGTTGTCACATGTAATGTCTTATTTTTTAGTCTAACATCAAATATGACATTAGTTTGGATTAGGTCCAGCTCTGAATGATAGAAATTATTAAGACAGAGATTTTCTCTGTACAGAAAAAAACAACAGTGGGTACACTGAAGCTGGTGTAGTGTTCCATGGAGTCAGAAAGCTATACTTCTGTCTTTCCATTCTCAACATTCACTAGGCACTTTGAAAGCCCTAGCCGGAATTAAAGCACCTTATCAAAATTCCTGATAAAAAATGTAGAAGAAATAGGGAAAGTCTGGCCCTGGCCCTTTAAAGCCATTTCCCAGAGGTCTCATGCAACAAGTAGATGAAAAGATTTCATTGGCTAAAAGTTAATAGTTAGCAGCATGGCTACACTCAGCTGCAAGTGAAATGCAGTAATAAAATGCCCCAGTAAACGTCTATATTCATGCAAGAGAAGGAAATAAATATCGGAGATAATTAGCAGTCTTGTAACAACTTCTGTACTTAATATTAAAGATTGATATTAACTTTGAGTTTGATTATACTCTGTGTGCTCAATTTCACTTCATAAAATGATATTCAATATTTATCGGCTCCTTGGGCAATTTTTGAAAATTTGTATATGACTGTTAAATTTAAGATTATTGAGTTTGGGTGATTCATTTATGTGGGTTTATTTCTTGGAAAGTTTTCAATTATCCATGACTTAGCCTGAAGCTTTTTATAAAAAATAATTTAGGTAATATAGCTAAGTGTTTTTAAAAAGTGGTAGACTATTATCTAATTATGCATTTATACATCTCAGTCACTCCCAGTTGTATTTTATTTCCCCTTCTAAAGCCTAATGCAATAATTTCAATTTAAGAAAGAAAAATTATTGGACCATTTCCCAAAATACTAGGATCTTTCAAATTTTATGTTGGTTTTTACCCAAGTTTTTATTTGGCTCAGAAGATAAATGATTACTTACAGTTTTTAGTTTTTGTATGGTTAAAATACAAGGAGAATAAGAATGTGACCATGATCACTTCACTGGTACAGTTACCAGAAGGTCAGGGAAGTTAGTTTCGGCCTTGCAATGATATCTATAATTTTTAAAACAATTAAGCTACATCAGAATGTTCAGGAGAACAGGAACTACCTTTACTCATCTCAGTTTATCAGCATCTACCATAGAGCCTGGGGCATGCCAAGTGTTCACTGAGCAGCTGCTCAATAAAGTAATAAGGGTTATTTACCACATATTACCTATTCTATTAGAAGTATTTGTATTACTTCATTTAAGAAGAATGTGTAGATTAAACATTTTGGTTGCCTTTTTATGTCCTATTTTGTTTCTTTATTATTTTAAAAACAAAACAAAGAATAAAAATGTTACAGAATTTCAAATCAAAATAATAGGATATTAACACTAATTAATATATTGAATATTGTTACCTTCAAAGTAATTGTTCAGATTGCAAGATTTAATCATGAAAAAAATGATCAAGCAATCAAACAATGAAAGTAAGCTATTCTTTTTGTTGAACTAACAGAGACTAGTGGTATAGTTATCTATATTGTATAATATATATATATATATATATTTTTTTTTTCCTTTATTTCTTCTCCCTTTTCCCCTTTACCAGTTGTTCTTTCCTTTTAAGCAATTTTTTGGCTTTCATTGTTGCAATATCTATTGTATATTTTGGATTGTATTTACTCTTTCAGTTTTTTACAATAGAGGATACAATATTTATAAATGCTAGTCTGACTTATTGACTTATGAGTATGATCTCAAGTTGCATTCATTTACCTATAAAAACCTCAAGCATATCCTTAGTTATAGCTGAGTAGTACTCCATTGTATAATCCTTGATTGATTCTATTTGTATTTTTTTTCTTATTGCTGATTGGACCCAGGCTTTTCACCTTAAGCTCTATCCCCAGCCCTTTTTATTATTCATTTTTGAAACAATTTTTTATAATCTTATTAATTAGAAAGTATCAGATACATTGTAATGTTTGATGCATCATGTCAACTTGAGAAGTCTGGAAGCTTAAATAAGTAATTCAGCAGTTTCACATCCTGGGGTGTAAATAACATGGGCTTATTGTTCTAGACTATTGTACACCGTGTCAACTTAAGATGTTTACAAGTTTAAGGAAGTGATGCAGCAGGGGACAGCATCCTCACTTTGCAAACATCCTGAGCCTGTTGTAGAGGAGGGCATGGAGATGGCATGAGTGCCACACCCACCTGAGGGCCAATATAGAGCTGGTAGCTTTTATAAAATGTAAGGGGGGAAAGAGACTTTTTTTCCCTTTTTGCTTTTGGTACCTTTGCTGTCTTCTGTTGCCTTGAACTGTGCCACCCTGCCTTGGAGCCAGAATATTACAGGCTGGAAACCTCACAAACTGTGAGCTAAATAAACTTTTCCTCCTTTAACTTTGGGTGTTGGAAATTTTGTTCCAGCAACAAGAGAAAAGCAAGTTAAGACACACTATTTCTCATTAAACATGGAATTTACTCAATCTTGTATTTTATCTGAGTGTAACACGAAAGTATAATTTAGTATGATCATTCCCTAGACATCAGCTTCAAGGTCAAAGATATACTTTATAATACATTAGTTAATCCTTAATTAACGCTCGAATTTTCCTTATACAACCTGCGCTAAATCTTTGCAAAACTTATTTTTAATATTGTAAGCATATGCTGTCCCATAGAAACATACATGATCTATTTCTCAACTCTTTTACAGAGAAAAAGTCTTTTAAATTATTTAACACATAAAGTGATTTTTTCAAAAGTAGAATTAATTTCTCTGTCACTGAAGAAGGTAAGCAGAGAATCACTTCTGCAGTTTCATTGTTTGAAGCAGCACAAATACCCACTATAGAAACACGTCATTAAAATTCTATATCAGGAATGGGAGGACAACCTCCAAATTTATTAAAACAAACATTTCAAAAGATTTGGGAGAAATAAAACTATGATACTTAAAAAGAGCTAAAACTAATGCATGGTAGTGTATGCTGTTTAACATTCCTGCATTGAAATGTTTATGCATTGCTCTGTGAAATCACACTATTGGGTTTACCTTCTGTGGCCACTGCTACTTGTACTTGTCTTACTGAAAGGACAAACAAATAAAATATCTGACTGGAAGAAGAATTTGAGAGTAAGGGAAGAGATACCAATATTTCTAATGTAATAAGAATTTTTCACTTCAGCCAAATATACATGAAGTAAAGTTTGTCACTTTATCTTAAAGTTTAGAGTTTGATAGCATTAATTAATTAATACATTTATCTTGTGTACATCATTTATTTATTTTGTACATATCACCACAGTGGATCTGCAGAACTTTCCACCACCCATATGGAAACCTTGTGCCTGTTAAAACGTAATCATGCATGCCTCTCTCTCCCCGACATTCTGGTGACCATGCTTCTGCTTTTTGTAACTGATTTGAATACCTGAGCTAATTCACACAGGCAGAACCACACAGAATTTGTCTTCTTGTGTCTAGCTTATCTCACCTATCAGACTGTCTTCAAGATAATCTGTGGGGCAGCATTTACCCAAATTTTATTCCTCTTATGGTTGAATAAAATTTCATTATATGTACAGACTACATTTTGCTTATGAATTCTTCTATATATGAACATTTGGGTTATTTATTATGTTGGCTTTTGTAAGAAATGCATATATAATTGGTATACAAATAATATATTTGATTCCTTGCTTTTAGTTCCTTAAGTGTCTACTTAGAAGTGAAATTGCTAGATCATACAGTACTTTCACTTAAAAAATTGGACAGGGGCATCTACCAGAGTCTTCTGTAGCATCTGTATCATTCATTGTACATTCTCACCTACAAATTTATGCACTTCTACACTCTCTCACTAGTGTTTATGATTTTAGCACTGTATATATATATATATGTATATATATATATACACACACACATATATATATATATGTGTGTGTGTGTATAAAGTATATGTAGGTATGTATGTGTACTATATACATGTATACAGTATATACATATATATGCAATGTAACATATGCATTATGTAGAGAACATTTATGTATATGTTGTAAAAGTGGTTGAGAACTGAATAGATAGCTCAACAGAAACTTACTTTTTAGCATGCCCTTTGACAAAATCTCTCACAGGAAGGGCTGGAGTTGAACATTAAAACTATAATTAATGTTAGCATGCTTTTATTAAACATGAAATTTTGACCCCAAATTAAATAATGACAGACATAGAGGAAAGGTGAAGGAATATACGGTCTTTACAAAGTAAGGGTACAGCAGGTCACCTCTTCCTGTATCGTTCTAACTTGAAATTGAAACAGAAAAATATACAACTAGTGTTGGCCTGAGAAAACACAAGTTCTCTGATGACCATTGTCTGCCCCTCACCAGGAGATCAGACAGCAACTTCTTCATCCTAACAAATGCACACACACATGGGCATACACATACACACAAGTGGTGTGGGTGTCTGTAGCTCATTCTCTACCACCACCATGGAAAATCAGATCAATCTATATTTGGAGATGAAGGCAATTGACCTGTTCAGATTACAAGAGCTCTATTTTTAGGGAAGAATGGTAAAAAAAAAAAAAAAAAAAAATTACCGGGAAAATGTTCTGTCATAGGAGACGTACTTCCCAATACTTGGGAAGCTAAGGCAGGAGGGTAACTTGAGAGGACAAATTTAAGACTAGCCTATGTGACATAATATGACCTGTTTCAAAATAAACAAGCAATGAGCTAAGTAATGCAATCTTAGTATGGGATGCTGTGGCCAGAATGCTGACCACCCACCCCATGTTTCAACAGGAAGGCATCTCTGCTGGGGTCAGGTAGGTAGAGTAATAAAACAGTGTGCCTCTCAGGAGGCCTCTTGATGCTAAAACAGATAATTTGTATAAAGCTGAACTCTTTGTCTCATGAAATTATAGAACGAAATCATGGAGAAAGACAGGATATTAGGGGAGACTCTGTTAGAAGAACAAAGCTCTCAGCATCCACCCACCAAGAGGAGATAAGGTGCTATCTGCTCTCTTCAATGTAGTCTTGTCTAAGTAAGCAGATCACAGACACTTGTTTTAAACAGGTGGCTTTGTGGCTATAGGCTTAAAAGATGTAACTTGTTAAGTGGTTCACAAGAAAGTGAGGTCAAACAAAACTGGTTCCTCTGCATTTAAAGTTTTTCCAAGGGCAGTGCGTATGTTAAAGAGCAGCTGTCCAACTAACTAACCTTTTTCCTGGGAGGAGAATCCATGCCTATTTTTAACTTTTATGTATTCTCCTGCGGTTGCCTTTACATTTCTATGCTTAACTAACTACATAATTTGAATTAACTATTAATTGCAGGGTATGTGCTAGTTTTGTTTTTGTTTTACTTTGTTTTTTCCAGCTGAAACTACCTTAGGCTCCCCACTATTACAGTATGTTTTTTTTGGAGTTTCTTGATGGAGTTATTCCTTAACACGTCTGAAATTTTGTTGAGTCTTTAGCTCAGATCTCTTCATGGCATTTCCAAGGACATGCTCACCCAAAAATGAGTTCATCAACTGCCTCACTAACTCAGAATCTTCCCCAGCCCTCAGCCGACCTTATTGACCTCATAGTTGAAGAGAGCTATGCCCAGCAACACCCCACCCATTAAGGTCAATCTGATATGGTTTTGGTAGTACTTGATGAAGAAATCTTAAGCATGAAGGAGAGCAGTATGCTTGTTTTGAGGGAAATCTGCCCCTGAAAACAAGCATTATTCAGATGATCTTAGCCTGTATTGATTGGTGAATAAAGACCACTGGAAACATTAACTGTATTTTCCTCTACTATTTGTACTAAATCTATTAAGGTGTATGCTATTCTGTGTACAAAATTTTAAATGTTTGAACTTATCGAGAAAAAGATGAAACTGAACATGTTCTATAAATTGTTTTCATTGGTTGTGTGATGAAGGTATCTCTCTAATAGCAACCAGTTGCATGTTTTCAAAAAGACAAGTGACCTCTGCTTTGTCTCTCCTATGTGTGAGCATTGTCCCAAGGATCACTCAACAGATGTCTGTTTACCATGGAGAAGAACTCAGCACTACTAATCAGCAGTCAGACATTAGCAAGGGCCAGACATGCAGTCCAGTGGTCTGCTGTTTGGATGGCATATGTGATGCCCTTGATTGGATCCCTAGCATCGCAAACAAAGACAGAAAAGCAAAGCAAGCAAGCAAACAAACAAACAAACAATGAAAAACTGTTAACCAAATGGCCTGGACAGAAAAGAAGGGGGAGGGGGGGACAGGAACAATGAAAAGTAAAAAAGTAATTTTGATACCGTAACAATCAATGCAGATTTCTTTTATATATGTATATTTTGATTTATTTTCATGATCAGTTTTCCACAAACATGAAGGCTTGGGAAATAATGACTTCCAAGCACTCAGGCCTCTTGATCTAGGGCTCTCAATTTTTAATATTTGCATGTGCAAGTGGCATAGTTCCCCCAAGTTATTTGATTCTTCATGGACATGGTAGGAAGTAGTGTTCCAACAATAGTTGACAAGAAACTGATCTAGGAAGAAAGAATCTAGGAAGAGACAAGGAAGAAGAAGCCAACATGTGTATGGGGGATTACTGGCAAGCACAACACAAAATTCCTATTTGTGGAGGAATGAAAAGGGTGCTGGTGACCAGTGAGAGATATTAGCATTGAAAGACAGAAGTTGGTCTGTGGTTTTATTTGTATGAAGGGACACCTGCTAGGAGGGATTTACTGTTCAAGGAAGATTAAATGAGCTTAGTGCATTAGATCAAGGACAGAGGGAAGAGAAGGGGCTGAAGGGCTCGCTGGAGAAACATGGCAGAGCCGGGTTGAGTTCTGAGCCCTCCTGTGATTCTGTTGTTTATCTAATGCATTCACATTTTAATATTTATTTGCGTTGGTGCTTGTTAAGGCTAAATCAAAGACACTTGAGGCATGATGAGAGAGCTTAAAAATATTCTTAAAATGCCTTTTTGTTCAGATTAGTAAAAACAAATAAAAATTAAGCAAATTGGCACAATGCAAGTCATTAAAGTTGTCTGAATTTTCTTGAGAGCTGTCTAAAGAAAAGGTTCCTTTTTATAATTTTTTTTATGATCAAATAAGCTAAGTGTTGTGGAAGGGTATAGTAAACTTTACTAAAATTTTTGAAATATTTTATTTATTCACTTTGGATAGATTACCAAAGAGCTATAATGAAATTAGAAGTAAATGTATGGAGAATTTTTCCAATTTTTTGAAACTTTTTCAAAAATTAATTATTTAATATATCAATGCTGGTTCCTTTATTAGCTGCCTGGAGACTTGGTGCAGTTTTCACTTACTAATATCACTAATACCATAACAGAAGGAGTTGCATATTTTTAGCAACTAGAAAGTGATAGAATGTAGACATTCCCTGATCGTAGTGTAGGCATAACTACTAGTTAAACTCAAGTAATAATTATCCACCTAAGTCATCAAGCAAGGCAGATATGCCTGTGTCATCCGGGTCAAATTTGAATCCCTCAGGTCAAAGCACATGGATCTCAAATGAAGCTCGGTTGTCTATGAAGAGATTTTAAGGGGCCGTATGCTTGAGTTTCCTAAATTTGATTCCCTTCAGAAGTTTCTGCATTTAAAAAATGATATTAGTTGTTTATTGCTGAGTTATCTACAAAAACATCATCAAGTTATCTTTAACCACAGAATACTGAGAAATAATCATAGAAACAAAGTCCTGACTTTGGTGTGCACTTTTGTGCTTTCTTTTGAAAGAAAAAGGTGCCATCGTTTCCTCCACAGTGAAATCAATGAGGAATTTTACAAAAGTAAATCTGCATAAATACTCTTATTTTCATCTTTGCCTCTAAAATTAAGATATGTCTAACTCTGGTCTTCCCAATCTGAGTATCATTGCTAGATCAAACCCATTGTCTCCTTTTGGACATCAAATGATCACTTACTCTTAGTTCACCTACCTCCTACTTCTCTTTAACTTTAAATGTGTTTGGTGGCTTTGATGCTACAAATATACAAATCCTAAGCAAACCACTGCCCATCCCTTGGCATTGACCTTCCTCCCTGGGAATAACTTGCCTTTTTATTTACTTGGTGGGAGAAATATTTGAAAGTATTTGAGTGTCTGCTGCATGCATACCTTCCTGGCCATTCATGGCTCAACTTCCTGTGTGCTGCCTGTGAGTAACATCTCTAAGGATGACCAAAAAATTGAGTAGCAAGAAGAAGATGCTCTGGTGACCATAAATACCTTCTATAACAGGCAGACCTAACATATGACTAACTTTTTCTTCTGAAAAATATTGATGAGTTTGGTTGCTTCCTTCTTGATAGGAATAGAAGTGAACTGATGCACAGGTTTGGGAATGAAGAGGATAACCCTAGAGGAAAGTCAAGGATAGGAAGATAAGAAGGGGTCTGGAGACGACAGAAGTAATAGCCCTCTATTATGGTGTCACTCACTGTGACCACCGACTCTGCTGCTAATCTATCCCACTGAGGAAACTGCACTCCACACAGGAGTGTTTGCAGGTGTAAAAACCAGGTCAGCTTCACATCCAGGTCAAAATTAATGAATTAGGATATATGGAGGGATGTCATTACTATGAATTCCTACCTTTTTTATTGTTGATATTATTTAACTTTTTTTAAAACATGTTTTTTTCAATACTTGTTATTCCAAACACTGATTTTTACTTTCACAATCGTGCAAAAAGTACTGCATATTATTATCTCTGTTCTACAGATGAGGTCGCTGAAGCTTAGACAATTTAAATGACTTTCTAGCACTTACAGAACTAATAAGTGTTGGAGCAACAATTTGTACTACCTTATACTTGGTAGATTCTTGACTTATGTTAGTAAAATTTGCTTAGTTGGAGAGGCAATGTGGATTTTAATGAATGGGTTTATAAGTGTATTATTCATCAACACTCCTGAGATTAGTTACTGTCTTAAATACTAATACATGAACAGGACTCAGGCAGAACTAATGCTTCCAATAGAATGAGCTAGAAATCTATTGTCTTATTGGGGTACTCACATCAGTAGTAAAAACTTTATTTAATTTCTGTTTTTCTCATTTACGCTACAAATGAAGAGAATAGCCTTAGGAGAGTGATTTGCCTGTCATTTGATCTTTATAAAGAAATTACACATAATTAACTTACTTCATTTTTAGTTAAGTTGCTAATTAGGTGATTCATTGAGATTCCAAAGGATTAATCTTTTGGCTTCCAGCATGGAAGTAAAAAAAGAATCCACTATCATTGAAAAAAAAAAAAAAAAAAAAAAAAGCAATATCATCAGGAGTTCTTGAGCCCCAAAAGAAAATAAATGATTGAACAAAAGAATGGCAATGAGAAATTTAATCCGAGCATTTAAAGTGAACCACAGGCTGATAAAATCCTACAATCAAAGCAACCAATTCAAAGTAGAAATAAATTATTTAGCCAAAGTTAACATTTTTCTTGTAACACTCATTTTTCTTAGACCTCAAACCCTAGCATGTCCCAATAGTTTAGTTTTAATATGAATTGCTCTCCTTTTTTGTTATTAAAATAAGCCTTATTGTTCCCAACATGTAACTTAACATTTAGTATCTAAAGATCAAGATAACAAATATAAAATCTATCGGCTGTGTCGTATTCTACTAGTCATAGAGAAAGGGAATAAAGAATACATTGCCATGTAAGGGGGCAGCAGTACGGATGGGTGAGATGTGTTTAGCATTTGATTGCAGAGAAATTCTGATCATACAGTGTTTCCCTCAAATCTTCAGCTTTCACTTAGAGTCAAAGAGAATAGAAGTGTTGAAAATGAGTAATAAATTCACTTTATTTTATATGGCCTTTGTTGTTGTCAGGGATTGTGAGAACAATTAGAATCAGGACACAAAATTTATTATATTTTTTTGATGGTCACCCAGTGTCTTAGTTACTTTTTACTTGTTGCTGAGACAAAATACCTGAATCCCAAAGTTGGGAAAGGAAAGGTTTATTTCTTACAGTTTTTGGAGGTTTCAGTCCACACTCAGTTGGCTACAAGGCAGACAGGCATGGCTGGGCCACAGTTCATGGAGGCCACCAACAGCAAACAGGAACCAGCAAAGAGCAAGACACACCTTCTTCCTGCCATTACATCACATCCTGGCTCCACCCTTGTGTGGGTGGAGCACTGACAGCATCAATCCAAGCACTAGACAATGAACCATCACAAATACACAATGCAAACTCATGAGGCCTGGGGGACACAGACATAAACCATGACACCCAGAGTTAACACAAGAAAGTGCAGGAAATCTATACATAACACTAAAGACTCAGTATTCAGCACAAAGGTCTGAATCCCACACAATGTCCTGCGTGAGTCCAGCTGATAAACCTAGAGCCCATAACAATGCCTCTCACGTATCCAACTGGAGGTCTAGAGCCCATGTGAAGGACTCACACCAGTTTCTTTTATGGATTTGCACTGGGAAGCCCAAAGGTCAGGGATAGAAGCTAGAAAGTCTATGCCAGCAGGGTGAAGGAGCTGTGCTGATAGGTTGAGTGTTCTACCCTGGAGCCAAGAAGTCAGGCTCAGAACAAAGACCAAAGCTGCCCTGAAAAGAACCATAGCCATCCTCACAGACACAGAGGTCCTGAGTTCTTCAGATGACAAGCACAGTCGAGTACATGCCAGAAAGCCAGCATGAGAAGTTTCTTCTGGAGATTAAATGGCACACACCTTCCCCTCTCAAGCCAGAAAGTAACGTTCAATGTAAGGACCAGAGCTCCCCCAAAATGAACCACAGCCTCTCTCACCAACAAGGTCCCAAGCTCCTCCAATGACAATGGTCAAACTCACACTGGGGAGGCTAGTTATGCCGAGCTCCTCCAGGAGAACCAAAGACTCAAACTGCAACACTAAGAGAAACCCACAAAGCCTCACTCTTCTCCTCCATGTCTCTATTTATGCTGGCAGCTTTCCTCAGGTAGAACATCTAGCTCAGCACCATGCTGATTTAATTCATCTGGTATTAATTTGATCATCGGCTTTTAATCATTAATAACCTTTTGTTGAGTGAAAAGAACTTAATTTTAAGAGACAAATACATTGGCTCTTTTGAACACTGAACAATTTTGATAGTTGATATGATTTTATTGGAGATTATTTACAATTGAGATCTTAGGTTTTTATTTTAAAGAAATAACTGCTATCCCATCACGTGGGCTCATTCCAAATCTTAGGATTTTGCTTCTTGATTTTTTAAATTTATTTTTTGAGGGACTAGTTGGGTAGTTGTTGCTCCGGGTGTAACTAAAAGGAGTTAATTTTCACACAACTGTAGACAAGATAAATCCTTTCCTCTGTTTATGAGTGAAAACAATCAAGAGAAACAATTTTAATCATTAACTACTGATGAAAACTTTAGGTATAAGCTTATAGTATTGCCACGAACAATATATTCACTGTCAAGAAAATAAAAGTTTGTAAGCAAAAGTCTCTTGCTGAAATCATAGAGCTAGTCGTGACAGCACTAGGGTTAGAGTCCTAGACCCTAAAGATCCAGATCAGTCCTCTATCACTTGTTTACTCTGAGTCTCTTCCTCACCCATGTCGGCTGTGGCTCTTAGACATGTCTTCATGTAGTGAAGTCAGAGTGTGCTGACACTGAGAATCACCCCCCACATTTTTGTAGAAATCTGTAGAAAATTTTAGTAGGCATTTCATCAAAACAACTATGGAGTTCCATTCTACCGTCAAAAGTGTGTTGATAAAATTTTGTGATTAAATTCCAGAACAAACCAAATGCTATTATCAGCCAAGTTTCCTCCTTTAACTTTGTTTTCTAAAGGGTCACGTATATACAACAGGAGATAGGCAAGACTGCAAGTTGGTGAAATGGTAAGAAAATTTAAAAAATTTTACTTCTAGAGAATTCCATTTCTGTTTTTGTATAATTATAGACTCAGTATTAACATGATCTGTCAGTGAAGGCAGATTATTAGTGGTGGTATAGCAGTTTACCACAAACTATTATCAGATCCCTAGGAAGACTCTAAACAGCTCCCTAGTATTAGTTCCCAATTCATTCCACTTTGAGTCAGATGAAACAGAGCATTCACACAATTTAAATAAAACAACTTTATCATATGCAGTTAGACAGGGACAAAGAAGGGACAACAGAAGCCTAGGACTTGTGGTGAGCCCCACCCCAAGGCTCAGGAAAGCTGATCAGGGTAGATCAAGTCCCATCTGTGTGTATCTTTCTATGTTGCCCTTCCACCGTGGGCACCCCAAATTACACACTGCTGAGGATTTTATACCCAAGGGCCCTGGAATTACTGTTATGCAGGGAACAAAGCCCAATCTCTTCCAGCTAGTTCTTCCTCGTCTTCAGATGCCCTATATTTATCGAACTACAGAGAAAGAGCAGGAAACTTGAGTCATTAAGTTCACCTGAGGACCTGTCCTATAATATACATGCAAGACATGGTGAACAGTATAAAATCATTTGGAAAATCATACAGGTCTCCTAAGTTAAAAGGATCTCACGTTCAAACCCAAATTTGCAACTTAGTGCCTTAGCAAGACCATGTCTCAAAAAAAAAAAAAAAAATTGTACTGCAATGTGAAGATTCAATTCAATTATCAAAACAGAAAAAAAAAAGTCACAGGAAAAACTGCACAAGGGCAAACACACTTTTGGAATGCAATATTTTAACTAAGACTACCTTCAGAAAATAGAAAATAGGTCCTACCTATAAAACAGGAATGACTCTATGGTTTGCTTATAAATTGTCAACACAAAATATCCCAGTCAATTCAAACCCCTCAATTCTCTTATCATTGATCCTTTCCTCCTATGGTAAAACAAACCCTATTCTAAACCTCTGTCATCTTATAATGCTCCTAGTCACTGTGTTCTCAGGCTCAAAGACTGGCAGGCATATCCTAAAATTATCTAATTGGAATGCCAGAAAGAGAGTTTCATATAAAATCCTAATCACTTCATCCCTGATGTTTTCAGTGTAATTACTAGAGCTCCATGTAAAAAGCACCAGCCTTGGCTGGTTGCATTTGCAGTCACTGTAATCAGGGCTCATATTTGTCTTAGGATGCCATCTTCAGTCTGGAAATGAGGAATGAGTTACTGAATGCAACCCTTTCCTTCATGTGACTGTGCCCTTATGAGCTCATCCATCGCTTTTATTGTATCTGTGTTGTGTCTATTGGTGTAGTGCATGGCCACCATGTTCCTGTGTTGTGCAAGTCCTTGCCTGGCTCCAAGCAGCTTACTGTGGTCCTATTTCCACAGCAAGATGTTAAACCAGCTTGAAGTTTCTCCACATATTGCAGGAGTCCATTTCAAAACTGACGCTGACTGGTGCGATTTATGTGCAGACAATGATATCAAGTTGGAAATTTCAATCTAAATATTTCTTTTCCTCACTATAAAAATTCACAAAATCAAATTAGATTAGAGTGATTGTCTTCCTCATCTTCCATAAGTAAGGACAATGAACTCTGATTTTTTTTAAAAAGGAAAAGATAGCTATAGAACATAAGAAAGTATGCTCTTTATTCTATTAAGTAAATGCCCCTCTGATTGTTAATAAGTCAAAAGAGGTTGTTTTGTCACATAGTTAACTGCTAGAGTTCAAGTAGTATGTTATTAAAGCTTATTGGATCATCAAATGGCTTTTCAAATGTTTAATAGTAAAGTCTCAAATTTAATTTGAACTGAAAATGTTAGAGAATAATTAAAGCATCCAAATGCAGATGTTTTCCATATTAAATAGCCTTTTAAATCAGCCTTTAAGCTAAAACAAAGGAAAAAAATCCATAAATTTTATTTTCATTCAATAAGGAACAAATAATCTTCAGTCATTAGCATTTTCCAGTGTGTACATGTTTATCCATTTTATCGATGTAGGTCCATGGCGAATGGGAGAATATAGATCAGACAATGTCTAGGATGGTGGACACTGGGAAAGCCATGTGCATGTCTGCAATTAATGTTATGTGTCTGTATCATTGAATCTTGCGTATACTAAAAATTAATTAACAAAATCTTCTTACTTCAATAAGGTACTTTCACCTAGCATGGAAAGAGGGGACAGGCAAAGGAGAGGAAAGGAAATAAAAAGAACTAAAATGTGTCATGTACATGTACCAATCTGTTTTTGTTTTGAGTTTTGTTGTTGTTGTTATTGTTGTTGTTGGTGGTGGTGGTGGTGGTGGTGCGTGTGTGTGTGTGTTTTGTATTGGGGATTAAACTCATGACCCCACAATTACCAGACAGACACGAACACCACTGAGCTGAATCCCTGGCCCCATGCACCAGTCTTTCACAGTGAATTTTTATTATGTATATATTACAAACGTGTACTAATAAAATAATAAGATAAGGTGTTTTCATATGGCAAATATACTTTAAGTGATTTTCCCCAAGAAATACAAAGTGCTTCATACACACAATTCCATTATCATTGAAATGTCTGCTTTGACAAATAATGAATTGTGTATAAGCAATAACTATTGCTATTAAAAGAAACAAAGTATTTAGGGGCATTCAGAGAGCTAGCTGAATTTTATCAAGGACAATGAGACTTTTCCTGATAAATGAATCATCTTCACTTGCCTTATTTAAAATCTTAAAATTTTGTGAAGACCAAATACTGTGTCTAAGAAATGCGACTGGCTTTGCATATCCTCAAAATCAGCACACGTTTTAGGAAGAGATTTTGGTAAGTGGCAGAGCTCAAATCTGAACTCAGGTCAGCTCAGCTTCTGAAGACTTTGTCCTCAGATATTGCACCCTGCTCTGCAGTGAGCAGCTGGCCCAAGTACTGGTAGGCATAGTCCAGGACACACTGAATCTACTCAGGGTCTCCCCTGGCTGACACATACTTTCCTGGCCTGTTTTATACCGCAGGTGTGGTACTGCCTGGTGATAACTTTTACCTGCAGGCATAGTCCAGAACACACTGAGTCTACTCAGTGTCTCCCCTGGCTGACACATACGTTCCTGGCCTGTTTTATAACATAGGTGTGGTAATGCCTGGTGATAACTTTTACCTGCAAGTACTGGCAGCAATTCTGGGTGTTCCACTATCTTTGAATCTCACATATTCCCTTCCAAAGGGCAGCTTCCCTCACCTCTAAGTCTAGGGTGATCTGCTTGATTGTGCCCTACATAAAACCAACCTGCACTCTAGATGTTACACTGAAAAGAAACAATATTTTCAGACAAATATGTGTCCTTTATGTAAAACATTACACTTCTAAATCACACAGTGCATGCATGTACACACATGGTTTATAGATATATAAATCTAATCATGTCCTTACCATAGAGATAACTCTTCTGTGATATTAATCTTCCTATTCGGTAGGAAAATCCTCATTGGGCCATCACCAACTGACCTCCAGTATACTCTATTCTCACATCTTAGAGCACAGAGAGACTGGGCTCTTCCTTGCATAAAACAAAACACCTTTGCTATTACTAAGGTCGGACCTTTGAGCCAACCACCAACCATCACAGATTCCTTTCCAGATCCCTTTACAGGTCCCTACTCATGTTCTGCTATTGTAAAAGATGGTAGCAATTTTCTTTTCCTAGCATACACACTAGTTCCCAGCATTGCCGTCGCATTTTTAATAGTCCAGCTATAATATAATGTACAATCATCTCCATTTTCTAGTGTCATGCTGATATTGCTTGCTCCTTCTGGGCTGGTTTATCTTCTGAGTTTGTTTAGTTATCTTACCTCCGTAAGACATTTCCAGTCCCAGAGCTCCTGAGTCTTTGCCTCAGATATTCTTTCCTCTGTGTCTGCAACAGAATGTGTTCTCACTTTTATTAACACAGTTTTTATACTACTCTGAATGAGCTTTAGAAATGACTATCTCTTCCAACTCAGGGAGCATAGTGCTCTGGTTTTGGGAGAGAATATGTCTTCCACTGAAGCCAGGAAAAACTATATGTAAAATTAAGGAATGAGCAAAAGCTAGAATTGTCTGACAAATTGGATTAATTCCTCATGAACCTTTTCACCTTAGAACAAACTGAAATTGATGCACCATAGTTATTTTTCAAGAACTTGAGACTCTAGAAGCAGAAAATACCTGGTAGGAGCTCAACATTTTTTTGATGATTTTTGGTTGAATATGCAACATCCAACTCCAAATCCAACCCATTCTTAGTCTAGGTTAACACATGTGTATGCACACACACACACACACACACACACACATACACACACTGCTTCACATCTAAATATAAGAAACATTAGTTCATCTAAAAGTTGAATTACAAAGTCTATACATTAAGAGCTCTCAATTTAGACTGAGGTGGCTTAAGCAACAAGCATTTATTTCTCAAAGTCCTGAAAGCTGAGATCTGAGATCAGGGAGCCAGCCTGGGGGAGTTCTGGTGTGCATACAGCCAGCTTTCACTCTATCTTCCTGGGATGTGGAGACACTGAAAACTGGATTCATCATGAGAGCTCTACTATCATGGACTTCCAAAGTGCCCATCTCCAAAGTACCATAGCAATTGGGATTAGGGTTTCAAACTTTCAGTTTAGAATAGACACAAACATTAGCTCCCTATCAAGAACAGAGTGTAATTAGCAGTAATTAAACATTTGGTATTTGGTAACTTAAAGGCCTTTATTTAATATAATTTAGAGACGTGTCTTTGAGTTTTGTTTGCACAGGGAAATCATCCATTTGTTTAAAAAAATGTAGCCTATAAAAACATTCATCTCATCTATCATGTGACCCTTCATGATAAAAATGTTACAATATATCCATGCTACATTTTGTACTTTTCAAGGTAATTTCACATGCATTATCTGATTGTGCAACTACCAGATAGCTTAATGTCAGAAGTGTTTCCAAGCGCATATTTGTACCTGGCTTTTAAAAGAAGATTCTATCCTTACATGTGGTTACACATGAAGCATATATTTACTCTGGTGCACAACACAGTGAAACCCAGAGCAATTTCAATTGTGCTCATCCAAGGACAAAATTAGGTTTTAGGATTTAACCCAGCTGGCATAATAAAATATAAATAACTTGTTTACCTGAGAACAACAGGAATAAAAAAGCGAAAAACTCAAATATAAGGCAGTACAGGAACAATACTGAAATGTGACCCTGAAAATACCAATATGTTTTGATACTCTGAAATGAAATAATAACTAAGAAAGAAAAGAAAAACTAAAACAGGCAAACAAAAAACCCTTAAAGATGCTACCAACATTGAGAATCATTTTAAGAGTAAGAGCCCTTTATTTACAGCCCTTCATAGTTTATTATACAACCCATAATATTTCTCAAGTTTTAACATATCTGCCTTCCATTCTAATAGGTGGATCTTCATATATCTTGGATTATTCTGTTGATTATCATTGCCAAAACTTACACAGATATTAAGTAATCAATGCACATCTTTTTAATTTCCTTGATAGCAAAGATAAAAGTATGCCAAATTTAAACTCATTTACTGTTTCCTAAATGATAAGCAGTTCAACTCAAGGAAAAAAACAAAGGTAACATAGATCATTTTCTTCGCAGAATAAGTGAAAAGATACAGCTTTATTATTTTCCAATAAGAAATACAGTGATTGTAACCATAATTTTAGCCTAGTGCTAAATATATTATTTGTAACACATAATTACATTGAGTTGCTTACCTTTCAAGGCAAATGTTCTCATGTTGTCTTAGTTACTTTATGCTCGTTGCTGAGACAAAATACCTGATGCCCAAGTTGGGAAAGGAAAGGTTTATTTCTTACAGTTTTTGGAGGTTTCAGTCCACATTCAGTTGGCTCCAAGGCAGGCGGGCATGGCTGGGCCGCAGTTCATGGAGGCCACCAACAGCAAACAGGAACCAGCAAAGAGCAAGTCACACTTTCTTCTTGCCATTACATCACATCCTGGCTCCACCCCTATGTGGTTGGCACACTGACACCATCAGTCTAAGCACTAGACAATGAACCATCACAAATACACATTGCAAACTCATGAGGCCTGGGGGACACAGACATAAACCATGACACATGTTAACCGCGAGAGTGAAATTGGCCACTTTTCCTAGCATAAGGTTCTGTGCATTATCTAACTAGTAAGATGTGAATGTGTGGATAAAGAGACAAATTTCTTACTACCTCAGAGCCTCACTTTAATGTTTAATTTCATTTTGGGCATCCATGGTACACTAGCAAAAACTTTTATTTACTTTTATTTCCTAGCATTCAATTTTGTTGCTCTGAAATACATCAAGTACTTTACTAAGTGTTAAATCAATTCTAATATTGTAGTATATAGTTTTTCTTTTATGAATGAGTTTGTATTAGCCAAAGTCATTCTGTGCTGCTGCTTTTAAGTCTGACTTCCCCTTTTTCAGGCAAAGCTGGCAGGTATATAGTAAAGTAGTTCATAAATTTACATTCTCCAGTTTAATTCTCTTCTTAGCCCAGGTCTGTCTCCTGGGTCCCTGTACCACTGGGAGTAACCAAACTACAGACCTCAGTTTCAAACTCTTTCTCTCTAAGGGGCCTGGATTTAATGATGAAGATCAGTCATTTCAGATGAAGAAGACTAGAAATTATTTGTCATCTCTTTCCTGAATATTAAATATGACATGTTTTCTTTTATTCCTCAAATTAACACTAGTGTTTGTATTTTAATGATAATATGCTAAGGCTAATGAGGATAAAAGACTTTACAACAATGAACTTCGGTCTTAAGACAGTGATTATAAGAACCATTTTTCCCACCAAAGTACATTGACCTCACAGAATCACTAAGAAACATAAATCTCTAAGCAGACTGTCTGGTATCACGGCTTCCCAACCTGCTCACCATTGCAGAGAGGGCACACACTGAGCTCCTCTGTTTCAGCTCAAGACTTCCAACGCGATAAAAGCAGAAGAGTCCAAGTGAATAGTAACATTTAAGGATATATGGCTTGGTCACTTCCTTATTTGGCCGACCTAAAGTCCAGAAGTGATTGAGTAAGCTGAGCAGGGAGAGGTACTGTCAGAAAAATTAATGGGTGAATTCAAAAGAGATAACAACTGCTTAACAGTTTTTCCCCAGGCTATTGTTATCATTACTTTTGAGAGATGATTGTATAGCAAAAGAATATGAAAGATCTAATAAGTGTAGGTCACATGAGCTGCTGAGAAGTCTTTGTACAAAACTCCATAAGAACAGTATTGTAAGAACTTCAGGATTATATAAGTGATCATAAATCTGTTTTCATTAATCTATGTGAAATTTGCTTTTCTTTACTTGATTTCTTCAGTGTTAGATTGCATTCTTTTACTGTATTATTATTGCTCTTGATCTTCTATTCAACCTATACATAGGACCTAAATATTTCACATAACACCTGACTGTCCTGTTGATTTCACAATTAAGATTATATATTTAATCTGTATGCAGATCAGCATCTCTTCTATTTATATATGCTATGTATAGCACTTATTTTTATGCTTATTATTCCGTAACTTTAATTAGATTTTCTCCTTACTAATGACTCATATTGGTACATTACATTTTCAAGAAAATCATATATATT
Source organism: Cavia porcellus (assembly GCF_034190915.1). Taxonomy (NCBI): domain Eukaryota; kingdom Metazoa; phylum Chordata; class Mammalia; order Rodentia; family Caviidae; genus Cavia; species Cavia porcellus. Next base: position 54,507,659 of record NW_026947489.1, read on the forward strand.
TTCTAGTTTGACATGTCTGTTTTTGTACATGTCTTGGCGTGTATATATATATATATATATATATATATATATATGTTTATGCTGTAGATTCATGAGCCAATATTTACGATGCATGCTGCAGTTTTGCAGTGGCACATATAACTATAGAGTCATCACATTCACATTGAATTATAAAACTGACTGCTAACAATGAAAACTGGCATATCCAGAGTGATCGACATCATAAATCTGCACAACTATGTCATTTTTATTTTATTTATTTTTGTTTGACAGCAGAAAAAGTAGCCTGCTTGAATCTGTTTTAATAAGATAGTTTTAAAACTTATAATGTCAGGTAAAAGCCTCCACAAAGTCCCTTTCCAGTTAATTGACTGAAAATGGAATACCATAGTCACACAAAAATGATTACGAAGTGAATCTCCTCCCATCAATTTAGTCTTCCTTGTTTTGATCAAATGTGCATCTTCTTATTTGTAGATTGTTCCCTTATTTAAAATAAAAACAACTTGTGAATTGCATATTTAGTTAAAAAATATGCAAAGCGTAAGTGCTTTCACCCAACTGTAAGACTTGACTTTACTGGGTTGAAATACGTGACTAACAGATGTTGACCAAAGATAAGGTACCGATTTTAAAAATACATAATCAGAAAAACTGGTCAGTGCGAGTTCTTCTCATTAAAGACAATAGAAGTTCTGGGTTTTTTCCCCATTTTCTTCCAAAAAGATACTATAGGTGAAATATGTTCGTATTATTCATCATATTTTGAAAGTACATTTAAATTTGTCGCTGAATTTGAATTTTCATGTTTGAATTTCAGAGGAAAGGCCAGTGTGTCATAGTAGGGTTGTTCTGGAAAGAAGTTAACAGCTGAACTGCAAAAAAGAGAAACTTTCTAAAGCTCTGTCGTGTTTATATGTAGAACTTCAAGCTTTATTAATTAATTAGCCTTGGAAGTGAATGTTTTTTTTTTTCAATCAACTTCAAAAACCTTGAAAAAATTTGCATACACTCTAAAATCATCATATTCCCACAGAGGAAAAATAAATACAGTATACCCCGGCAAAGCAATGGTTTAGAGTTCTCACCCTCCGTCATTCCCAGGTCTTTCCTTAGAACCTAATTAATAATTGTTCATTGAAACTCTCCAAATGTCCTAGAAACTGCAAATAGCCTTGCAATCTTTGTATGTGTGGGTTGTTATGTGTGTGGGTTTGTGTGTGTGTGTGTGTGTGTGTGCTTTTTTTTTTTTTTTTTTTTTTTCTTTTTTAACTAAATCATAAGGTTCGCAAGTAGCCAATCAGAGAGTGTTACTCACCTCTCTTTGCTGATGATTGGCTGCTGCCCTGTAACCCATCTCTGGCAGAGGCACTACATTCCTGCATCATAACAGCTCCCTACCTGTGCCTGCAGCACTCAGTCTAAGTTTTGTTCTTAAAGTCCAAAGATCCCTAAGATGCTACCAGCGGGCTCTGTACATTCTAAGGCTTTAGTAATATATTATTTTATTAAATTAAATAACATACTTATGGGAAACAGCGTATTTAGAGTTTAAACCATAAAATAGGTATTACTAGGCATTTTTCTGAGCATATCTGAAGTTTGTGGTTTTTCACAGTTGACAGATGCTCTAGGAATATCACCCTTACAAATTCAAAGGCCATTATATGTCATTATAGATAGCATTTCCACTTACTTTTGCCAATGTCACGTGATTGAGAATTTTTCTAAGCATCAGAGTTCACTTTATTTCATTAACGATTCATTTCTTCCTGGTCATTTCCATCAAATGTTGCTTTTCAGATAAAATATAGTAAATGCAAATACTGGTGAGGTTGCAGAGCTTTTGGACTACAGAGGATACATTATAGATGAGAATATAAACTGGTGCAATCACTATGGAAATCACTATGCAGATTATTAAAAAATCTAAAACTAGAAATTCCATCTAAGTCAGCCACTCCATATTTTAGTATCAATTCCAAAAGAATTAAAGATATCATACCCATGTTTGTAACAGCGCAAGTCATACTAGCTAACCCTCAGAAGCAGCTCAAATGTCCATCAACAGATGCATGAATAAAGAAAATGTATTTATATTCTGTGGAGTACTAGTTAGCCATGAAAAAAGAAAAATTTGAGTCATTGTAGGAAAATCAATGCACTTTGAGACCACCATGTTAAATGAAGTAAATCAGGCATGCAAGTGTAAATACCATATAACTTGTCTAATATGAGGAACTCAGCTTTTTAAAAATAAAAGATAGACAATGGAAAACAGTAAGACAGATCTTTTGCAAATAAGAAGGAGATTCAGACATGGAAGAAATAGGGAGTTGGAGGGGACAAGGAAGGGAAATAAAAAGATTAAAGTTATGTTAAGTACATGATCCTAATCCCTAAGATGAATGTAAACATTATGTATTGCAAGCATATACTAATAAAAATTAAAACAAAATGGAGTAAATATATAAAATCTATATTGAAATAATCAGTATAAATATGGGAAAGAGAAAGTAGATAATATTAAGATTTAGAATTTGTTTTATCATGTTAACCTTAACCTTAAAACCTAAGGCTCCCAAAATAACTATAATTGTATGTACTGTAAACACGGACTAATAGAAATTCAAAAATAATGCCAAAATGTAAAAAAGTATGGGACTATCATAGCTCATGAAAGAAAGAAGCTTATTTCAAAGCTTATGAAATACATTTTTGAATTTTTAGACTGAAGGCTTTATATATCCTTTCCCAAATTTATCGCCAAGCCTTACTTCCTATTTGCTCCAGTCACACCACTGGAATAACATTGATTTTCTCACTTTTACTCAAACATATTTCCCCTCTTATCTTGCACAGATTCACTAATAATCTCTCATCATAGATCAGTGAACACAAATACATAGTGGTGCTGAAGACATTAAAATGAAGCACACGGTTTCTTACATGGAGGGTCCTGCAGGCCATTTGAAAAAGACACTGGAATAAAAGTATGCTCTGTTTTCAGAGGGTGATGGCCAACCAATGATCTCTCCTCTCTTATAAAAATGAATGTGTTGATCCATTTTAAATTCCATGTTAAAACGTGATAATGAGTGATCATGGAAATCATCTTCCCTTGCTGGGAAGTGGATGAAGAAAGTGCACAAGAGCTCTTCTTTTTTTTTTTTTTTTTTTTTTTTTTTTTTCATTTTTATCGGTACCAGGGATCGAACTCACAACCACCTGCTTGCCAGGCAGGTACTTATGCCTCTGAGCTAAACCCCCAGACCCACACACTCGATCTCGTCTGACCTCGGAAGCTAAGCAGGGTCGGGCCTGGTTAGTACTTGGATGGGAGACAACAGCGCTTCTTAACCAGTGAATCTGTTTACTGTCCTGGAAGAGAGTGTGCTTTACGGGAAAATGCACTGGAGCTGGTCAGCAAAAAAGTTAAGGAGAACTTGGAAATCATATCATGTTGGTGGCACCTTAGGCCATACACCTACAGTCGTTACCCAAAGCGTATGAAATAAGCTGAGTAATAAGATGAGTGTATTCCTCACACAATTTGTCAAGATAGTCTTGTGTTTGAATCCAAAGAGTTCTTAACTACTATTGTAGCAGAGGATGCCCCTCTTCCAGGTAGAATATTGCAGTTGGTTGTTACCCAGGTAATAATTCTGATAACAGTTCCTGTTACTTGTGTTTTTTAGAAACAGCTGATTACTCTGGTGCACATTGTGAGAACCTATCCCCAGTTTACAAGCCTTTTTGCCTCTGTACTTCCTGCCTGCTTATCCCATATAAGCCCTACACAACCACAGATGGGGGCCTATAACTTTGGGATGATCCCAATAAGTGTCCGTGACATAAATCTTCCAATCTTGGTATTATTTTGATATTTCTGTTTACCACTGCACTATAATTGCATTAACAAAATTGGAAGTATCAAAATGATTCAAAGTCATTCATCAGTTCAAATATGAAGCTATGTAAATGTTTGAAAAGCAAAGTTGGGTAAAACTACTTCTGAGGTTTTTGAATTTGGTAGTATAATCTTCACTACTTAAAAAACACTTTTCCTTCATGTGATGATTTTTACTCTAATGGTAGAATACAAATGTATTTCATTATCATTATAGCATGGGGTTTTGCAAAACTTTGCGATCTAAAACAAGTATGTTTCAGTTCCAAATAAAATATATATTTGATAAACACCCATTTCATACTTCATCACTCACTTGAACATTATTTTTATTGCTTTTATTAAAAACTCAGAAATCCATAACTCTGCATTGCAAGAAAAAAAATACTAGTCTGTAATCAGCATGGACTAAAGCAATTTAAAGTATCTAAAAATAAATTTGATTTTACAAATTAAGTTTTGACTGATACTGATAAATGATTTTACTTTAGAAAACCTACAAATACTGTATGATAGTTTTCACTTGGATTTTTATTTTTGCTAATGTAAATTGATTTTTCTCATAAAAGAGAATGAAATATCTTAATCAATTAGAGAATTTGTTTAAATGAAGGCATTTGGGTCATCTATCTTTTGGGTAATGAGATGTGATTAAGTATGTTTATGTACCAAAAATTCTAGATCACTTTCTTTGCATTGTTTTCCTAAATATTGTTTGGGTCATAGTTACTGTTTTTAGGTTGGAAAATATTCTTACAATATATGGAATATAGTAATTTGCTTCTTTATTATTTGAAAACTGGATTAGTTTTATACACAATGATATAGAAAGAACACTTAGAAAGTATAAATATATTAATTTTAATTGTAACAAGCACAATTATATCTTCTTTAAAGTACAAACTAACTCTTAATGTTTTAAATGCATCTTTAGAATAATCCTAGATCAATGCACAATTTATGAAAAAATAGAAAGAATGGATAATCATGTAACAATATGGAAATTTCACAACATATATTCAATATAGGTGATGTAGATACAGAGAGTCTAAAGCTCCAAATAATAGTATAAAAGTTGCCAAGCAAATTTAGTGCAGCCATTTCTAGACATATTCTTTTTCTCTTTTGGTTATAAATCAATTAACAAAGAATTTGTGCTGCTGCAATAGATGTCCAAGCAAGCACCATTGAGCGTTCTATCACAAAGACTTACTAAAATGAAACCTTCAGTGTTAAATCTTCATTGGTAGCCAAAAGCGGATAAGGACTCTGTAAATCTGATTACTCCAGACAGGGAGTTCCATAAATTAAAGACAAATAGGCCAGTGATTAGGCGAGATGTAATTTAGGGTGAAACTCTTTATTCAATGGCCATGGATAAATCCCCCTTAAGGACATTACATTGAGCCAGTAAATAACCATGTGCCAATTTTTAAATGATCAATGATATATTATTCAAATTATGTTTCCTTTGTTGAGTTAGCCAATAAAAGAACTGACAGTTAGTATGTCACATCTAAATATGTCTCCTGGTCTACCCGTTACTTTAGATTGCTTTTTGTATTTCCTCCTCTGAGAAATGTCATGACTGATATGGCTCAAGAAAACTAAGACCTCTGAAATAAGTCCTTACTGTGGGCATGATGATGATGTTGGTTCTGTACAAAGGCAATTCAGCAAGTGTACATTTACTGTGTCTGCAATGACTTTAATGTGACAGCAATGGAAATAATTTATAATACTGTGCTCTGTGTCATGTGTACTTAAACACTTTGGAGATATCACAGAGGATCTTGCCTCCCTCTAGATTAATAAACTACATTTCATCTAAGTCATAATTTTAATTAACTGTTCTTGTTAAGATTGTTTTTCTCCTCTCAACCTCATCACAATTATTTAAATGGCATATTCAGTGTGCGTTGTTTTCATTTCATCCATTTAAATCAAATGTCTTTGCTTCAAGCAACAGGTTTAAATGTTTTTCAGGGGCTTTCTGAGCTGTATGGAAAATTAAATAACGAATCATTGCTATACCTTATGGTATTCATACATTGAAATGGCTTCATCAGTTCCATGAGGCATCTTTCTATTAAAGCATATGACTCCAAGCTCTGATAAAATTCTCATTTTTAGTTTATTGTGCCTGCTATACTTTCTGTTAATAAATCATTCCATTCCTTTAGCAAAAGTATAGTTTTTCCATATGGAGCATCTTAGATTAGGCAGGAGATAAATAGATGATGTAATAATTAGTCATTAGCGTGCTAAATAATACTACTGCATATAGTAGATTATTTTGAATGACCTAGTACAACAGAAAAAAATATTAATGGGAATCTGACATTTCCTTAAAACCTCCTGCTAAAATTGCATTTTTCATTATTGGGATCACTCTGTATAATAATTAGTCCCTCATATGAAGTCACATACTACAATACTGTTGTAGGATATATCATCTTGTATTCAACATTTAGTCTAGTTTTTTAAAAGTCTCTCATCCACCACTATCAAAGTTTTCTGAAAGCAAAGATCAGGTTGAAAATATCTACAAAAAGCCATGTTCATAGAAGGACTACAAGAAATAACTGATGCATGAAGAAAAATCTTGCACTTATCAAAATATTCATGAAAATTAAGCATTCTGTAAAGGGAAATATAATTTCTTAACTTGCATAGTATTTGAATGAAATTGAAGGTACTTTAACATATCTTCCTCAAAATCCATAAAACTCTCTCCTTACTAGAGCTTAAGCAGAATTTTTTCTGCTCATTGGGACCAAGCAAAACCCAGGGGCCACCAGTTATCAGTGACACCAGGAGAATTGTCTTCTATAAAAGGAATTCACATAGTATCATTTGTATGTTCACATTACATAGTATTCACAGTGCTTGTGTGGAGTTGGTACACATGCATAACACACTTTAATTCCTTTTTCTGTCCTTTTCCCTCCCCTCTTGCCCTGCTTTCTTTATGTCTTGATCCCCTTCACATTTGAGAAAGATTCACTCCCTACTTGCTGTATTTATCTTTTATTTTGTTCTTTATTTATACCAGTTATCTTATAGAAAAGATATTGTGCTATTTAAGCTTGTGTGTCTGATTTATTTCACTTAATATTATGGTCTCAAGATGCATCCATTCTCCTATAAATGATTCAAGTTGCTATTTCTTTATGACAGAGTAGTACTACCTTGTGTGTAAATACCACATTTTCTTTATCTATTCATCTGTTGATGGACATAAGCTGCTTCCAAGATGTTACAGAGTCATTAAACCTTGCTTTCTTTTTTGAAAGCAGTAGCTAATATTCTCTCATTCTTTCTGCTCACTGAATCCTTACAAATTGTCTCTAATGGAGGAACTATTATTCTTTCAGTGTCTTTTTCATTATCACCCAGTTTTTTGTTGGAGGCTTAAGTGAATTTGTATTCTGACTATAGAGACCTTGCTCATAACCACTGTTATGGCTTGTACCCAGATGTTCCCCCAAAGCACATGCAATCAATCATTGGTTGGGTTTTTTAGAGGATTTGATCTAACATGTGTGATACTAAGATCAAGGACATGATTCTGGGGTGAGTGTTACCCAATTTAAGAATGGATACCTGGATAGGACATAAGAGACAAAAAGAGGATTACTTATTTTTGTTTGTCATTTGCTGTTTTTTTTTTTTTTTTGTTTTTTGTTTTTTTTTTTTTTTTAAATCAGTACCAGGGATCAAACTCATGACCGCCTGCTTTGCAAGGCAGGTGCTTCTGCCACTGAGCTAAATCCCCAGCCCCATCATTTGCTGTTTATTCCTTTGCTGCTTTGCTGCCTTCAGCCTACCATGAATTGCTTTTCCTCTGCGGTGATACCCTGTCATGCCACCCTGCTTTAGAGCAGTGCATTATGGACTGAAACCTCTGCCAACTGTGAGCTAAATAAAATTTTCCTCTTTTAACTTTGGATGTTGGGTATTTTATCTCAGCAATGACGGCAAAGTAATTATGACAACCAGGAAATTTTATCTCCCTCTTATGAAACCCTTGACTTCTTTGTTGTTAAATCTAGGCTGAATCTAGGAAAAGCTGAGCCAAATTTTCAGGTGAGATTTTTTTCCCAACCCCGATCCAATCTTACCACTTTAGAGCCAGCCTTCAGAAAGCATGTCCTTCACAGCCCAACCACCAACCCTAACTAGAAGGCTCCCACCTGCTCACCAAATTACTTTGTAATGACAGTTATTAAAGATGATGGAATCTTTTGATTCTAGTTCTTCTTCTAGTTTAGTTATTCGAGCCATGATTTTTTAATCTTCCATCTCTAATTAGCACCTGTTGAATAAATGGATCAACAAAACTTTGCTCTGTCCTCATTGTTATTTATTTTCCTTGTTACAAATCTTCTTTTATAGTCTTGCTCACAGAGCTCCATCAGTTTCTCTCATAGTCCCGTGTATCCAATTCCATTTTATTGCAATTTCCTTCTTCTAGAATGTCTCGAGTACTTGCTGCATTTCAATTTTTTTCTGTCAGAACAGTGGGAAATGAGTTAATAAAGCCTCTACTTTTATTTTAAAGACCCTCATGAGATACTTAACCAGTTGCCTGCTGGGTAAATGTTATTGAGAATGAAAAACATACAGTAGGTTTATGGTCTCACTTCTGTCCACATCTATTACAAACTTTATCTACAATACGAAAAATAAAGGTTAGCATTCAGTGGTTGTGTCTACGAAAAAAGCTCCAGTGTGACTTATGTAATAAAATAGAGGCTAATATCTTTCTCAAAAATTTCCCTAAAAATTTGAAAACTAGGAAGTAAATGTAGTAAGGGAGAATATAATTTCAAAGATGGCATTTTCTCCAAAATATAATATTAGTTTTAAAGTAAATTTTTGCTAATTTCGTAGTAAAATAGTCTTCTATAAATAAATATTTGTAAAGACTTTAAATATCCTTGAAAGATAACCTTAAAATAAACTCTTTTGAATAGTGTGCTTTCCTTATATTTACAGGTGAGTCTCTGTCCATGAAAGAAATATGTATTTTAATCAAAATATACAATGATGATATCACCCTTAATTTCCCCTATGAAGAACAGTTAGCCATTGAATAAATAATTGAATAGTAGACTGCAGTCAATTTTAACACGACTTGAACAGTGTTGGGAAGGTTTGTGGTTTTTATTTGTATGTGATTCGTGGTGTTTATGTTGATTATTGTGAATTGATGAATGTTACTTAGGATCCGTCAATTCAGCATTTTAAGCTTACACCCATAAAAGTGAACACAAAGAATTTTTCCAACAATAACAAAAAGCAAATTTTATTCATCTCAGTGGAAGTTTCCATCCTAATAATCTTATAAAGATGTTATTCTTTCCATGTTGCCGTTCCTCAGCAACATGGGTAGGCTGTTTTAGTAACTGGGAGAGGTCACTTCTGAAACTCCCTGACTCCACCAGCATCCTTATACATAGTATTCCCTCTTGTTGCCACTTATTTATTTTTTGATTGATAATATTTGAACACACAAGTCAAAACTGGTGGACAAATTGAGGCACTATGGTATTTGCCTAGGGAATTTGAGGCAATTAGGTACATCTTGCTCATGATTTGTTATCTTACACTTGACCTGGGGTCCACATTTATACAAGGAGCCCTATATTTGGAACATAAACTTTAGATCCTGCTGATCAACCTCTGCATTCAGTGTGTATTTCTATACTTCCCTCTGATGTCTAATGAGCATCTCAAACCACTCAAAATTTGATGTTTTCCCACAGTATGCTTCTATTTCAGTCTCCTATCATCATAAACAGCAACTGGATTCTTCTGGTTAGGCAGACTGTGAGACTTGAAGTCCTCCTTGACTCTTTCTTTTCAGCTTTAAGTTTCACAGGAACCTAACTCTCAATTCTCATGGTCATTGACTACCCACCTCATATTGATTCCCTCATATGCATAGCAAGAAGCGACCTTCAGAGTTTGGGCTACAGTATCTGCGAGAGCTATGACATAAACAGGGCTAGAGACTCAAATAATTTTAAGAGTAAATGGTGGCAATATATTCCAGATAGTCACAAAAGGAGGCTGTCCATTTGTGTCACCAGTTGGTGGCATTCTCATTTTTCTCCAGTGAGTAAACCACTCAGCCCCTGGAGAGACTAGAGCAGAGCTGTTGTCTTTCAGTGGTGATCTTGAGGTCATGTCTGCTTCTTTTGGATGTCAGCTTACATGTTGTCAAACAGTCCAGGAGGCACTCCCTGTCTGCAGAAGCTGGCTTCACTCTGCTGTAGTGAATCCAAGAAACTATCTCATCCATGTTTACTGCAATGGAGATGAATAGGATGACAGCTAATGGCCTCTTCCAGAGTGTTTCAGGGGTTGACATACTATTATTTTATCCACACAGTATCCTCTGGCTTGAAAGAGTGAGCATTTGTGGTCAAACTTGCAGGCAATTGTTCCTTAATCCTTTGGTGTAGGGTAGCTTAGGTAGAGGCTCATTTGCATCTATTGTCTTAGAATGGGTTTCCCAGTTTCCTTTAAACCCCTCATTATGTGGAAAACAGTAAGCTGTATCCTTATATCAGACAGGATTGACTCCATATAAGAGTCTAGCCCATCCTACCGAGCTCTTCCTGGACACCCTAAGTTATAGAAAAATCCCACTCAGTTCCAGTCCTGGAAACATGGCTACAAACAAAGATAGCTTATCACAGGCTAATGTTTCTGTTCTCCATATGCCCCTCCACTCAGCACCTGGTCAGATTCCCCTTGTCCCATGTGAGTTAGCCAATCAGGATAGACTGTGAACAGTCATTTGGAAAGCTGCCCTTTCTGCCTTAGGTACTTTGTCCTGTGTACCTACTACCTCTAACTTGTGCTCTTTCGCAAAAGTAGAAGTCCTTGTTGAGGTTTGTTGGTGTCTGACTGCTTCAACATCTAACTCACAAATTGAGTCTTGGAATTCATTTTCAAGACTTCTGCCTTTAAAAAGTGGTGGGGCCACCCACAGAGAATTTCAAAAGGAAAAGCCTGAACAGTTACCAAGCAAGGTTGCTTAAGGGATTAGGGGCACAGAGAACTGGCTATCTGGGCGCAAGGTGTTCCCAGAGTCTAAGCCACAAATGTTCCTTGCAGCTGGCACAACTGTAACCCTGGTAGGTAGGATCTTGGAAAGCAGGCTGGAGTAAAATAAAGTTTAAGATGGAGACGCTACTGTTTACATCCTTTGACAGAAAAGAAGGACCATAGTTTTTCACAAATCCTTCCCATCTCTTCAAACTCTTTCTTCAAACTCTGTGAGTATTAGTTCATTCTCTTTTGTGTTCTTCCATGAGGAAGAGCATGTTAGCTGGATAAGGCGACAGATGCGGTTTAGTAAGTGCAGTATCTAGGCAAGAATAAATAAACCTTAAAGAACATGTGACCAAAGCATGAGCAGCAGTACAGTGGAATGGACAGTTATAATCAGCTGGCTCTTAGATTAACAAACTGAGTCTCAGAGTAACTGTAGCGTTGAATGTCTACAGTCTCCCAGTGTGACTGGAAACTGTAAGCAGGGGTTAGCGACGCAGCCCCTATTTGTGACTAATCTCCATTACCATAACTTTCATATCTTTGGATATCCTTTTCTGCTGGGTGTTTAACACTATGTGAGACCAGTCAATCAAAATTCAAAATTATTAATTTTTTCCAACTATCAAAGTCAGTAAAGACTTCTCAGGTGTTGTTTCTGGGAACATGAGTAGAACCTCTCAGGTCTTCTGCCAGTGTCAGCTGCCAGGATGGGTCGCAATCTTGTTTGACCACGTAGCTTTCTATGGAAGCATAAAAGACATTTCTGTTTTTAGTGACCCTCTTTCTTAACACTCTAGTATCTTGGTAGATTCCTGTCCTGTTCTTTGGGGTCCAATAATCTCCTTTCTCAGGAAGTTGATTGACTTACCAAAGTTGTAGAATCTTGTAGGAAAGGGGTCCTACTACCCTGATTCTTAGTGAACTTGAAGGGCCAGGGCCAAAATATTGGCTGTCTTCTTAGCTCAGTTACCTTTTTAGCTTTGTTCCTCAAATCTTAGGTTTGAACATCCAGGAGGTCGGTATTGTAGTGAAAGCAGAAGGTTTAATATTATGATCTTATCTAGATATCAAGCACCTTAAAGTATATAGTATGATGAGGGAACCGTTATTTCTTACCAATTGTAGTTATCTTATAAGTTGAATGTTTACCAGATATTAACAGACAACAGTTATAAAATTTGATAGAGACACGAGATTGAGAACCACGTAACACATTATCACAACAATTATGATAACATCATTAGATTAGAACTATTAGATCTTGTTATTATTTCTGAAACACTTTTAAACCTTTATCTTAATATAAAGTTACTTTTTGATTAGTTATCTTTATCTAATTATAAGATATAAAATAACATATAGAAACTTTTCCTAATTTGTAATCTTTTAACCACTTGTTTCTGGAGTTATATGTAAGTAGAATGAGCTTGCTTTCTTTACAGGTTCCTAATGTTATTAATGCTTAATTGGTAATAATTATAAGGCACTGTTGCAATTGGTTAAGGTGTAGGCACATCAAACTATACTATCATGATTATATAACAAACAACTGAAAAAGTTTTTCACCATGAACAGCTGTAGTTTGGGAGTCACTAGAACTATAAGATGTCTTTCTCAACTCTTGGAACTTAAAGAGACCTTTAAGACCTTTATACTTTGGGAAACATAATTTATTTAATATAAAATGAGATTGGCAAAAATTACCATCATAGCTATGTAGAAATCTTTATATATATTTACTTAGTTTTTACTCTTAAGGCAAAATTTAATTTTTTAAAACAGGCTAATTCAGGATTCTTGTCAACTCTATATTGACAAGAATTAGAGGACATCTTTAGAACTCTTATGAATTTTGGAAACTGTGTGAATGACTGCATACATAGGCTTATTACCTAATACTAGCGTATCTCACTTATGCAATAACCCAAATGTTTATTTAATCAAAGCCAATAGATGTAAACTTAAATAAGAGAATATGAAAACCTTATTATTTTAGGTGCAATGATCTTAATCTTTTACTCATAACAAGCTTGAGTATATCACAATAGTTTTTTTTAATAGTTGTTGGAGAGTGATATCATAGACCTTGGAAAAAAGTGGACAAGCCACACATCAGTGGAGAAACTGGACAAATTTTGGTCTAGGCAGATGTTACACCGAGAGATTTGTCCAATAATTCTCCAAGTTGAAGGGGTTCCCATTTATTTACCTTAACAATTGCTTTAGATGACACCTCGTATCACTTAGCATTTTAACTTTTTATGTATTATCTTTAACCAAGGAAAAACCCTTAAATTATTGCATACAGAAAGTAATAGTCATTGCATTTAAGAAATTAATTTCAGACATTATCTTGGTTGTTTAGATAATCCAACAATCTGGATGAAAACATGCCACCAATCTCTAAAAATCTTTGTTATTATCAGCTGATTTGGTATGCTGTTAAGCCATGTGAACCATGAGCATTTGATCTAATATTGTGTCTACTTATCTATAAAGTAACCTAAGTAGAACATAGAATGTAAGGTTCACGTGTAGAAATATACAGTTTAAATCAAGTATAATCTTTAAATTCTCAGATTCTAAGACTTCTGCTAGTAAGTACCATTGAGTTTGAAGTCTCTTAACTCTCATTTTATAACCTGTTAAGTGGAATTAGCCATTTATAAAATCTTAGAGAACTGGTTTTAATATGAGAGGCCAAAAGAGCCAGAGAAACATAAACAAAAATAAAACTGCTTTAAATACCTTAAATGAACAAATGAAAAAGACACAAACAAGCAATTACTTTTAGATCAGAGGGCACTCCTAGATATATTGGCCAAGTTGAGCATCAGCTATAATAATCTGTTGTAGGTTCACAATAATTTGACTAATCAGAGCTTTTTGGGGAGACTGATTAGAGTAGTCATTTCTTGCAATAAACTAACACCAGACAGGAGGAGGGAAAGAAAACCCATTACTATAGACTTATAACAGAAAGAGTCAGGAGGTGGAAGGGAAAGATTCTTGAAGTTTTTCCTTTTTATTTTTTAATTTACCTTTGGGGAAAAAATCAACTTTTGATTTAGCCATAGGTCACATATCAAGGAAAACAGAGATTGTACTCCTCCCTCCTCCCTTCCACGTGGTAAGAGGCTCCAGTATCTTCTGCTCCTCCACTTTCTACCTTCTTGGTAAGCAACAGTTAAAAGGGTCTAATCTGTCCCCTGTTTGTATTTATCCCAGATTTTGCTATAAAATTAGTGTCCTATAATTTTGGTTATACTGTCCTTCTTTCTCCTTTGTCTCAGATGATTACATTTTTAAATGTGGGTGGCTGTCAACAGACTTTTCAAGTAATCTTGAATTAGTATTCCTATTTTAGAACCTACAAACAGCAGAGAAAAGAGGAAGTTAGCCTTGTCACTGTAGTTTACGAATTTACAATACATAAGAACTGTCTTAAGCATATTAATTTTTTAAAGATCAACTTACATTAGAAACCAAAAGTAAATTTATCAGTGAGCCAAGATTTATAATAACGGGTTCTTATTGTGAATTTAGGTTGTCTCTCATATCATAGCATGAACATTTTATGATTGACTCTATTTTTATTGAGACATATAGAGTTGTGCCTTTCTGCTTTTCTCCTGAACTGAGAGAAAAACACAGTCTTTCTCCCCTTGTGTGCTGCAACCATGGAACCAGGAGTTGGGCCCTCCCGGTTGAGGTGCATCCATCAGTCCAGGGTTTTGGGGATTATATGGTGGGGGTGGGAATTCCACAATGTCCCATTTGGAGGAGGGAACCAGAGGTGAATCCTCTGTTTTCTTATTAAGTTCTCAAGTTTTTAGGGGGAAAAGGGCAAGTGGTCCCTGTATCCAACACAGGGCATAATCTGTCTCCCTCTGAAATCCTGGTCTTTTACCATTGACAGTCTATCAACAATTGACAAGCCCAGTCCTCATCTGATTCAAACTTTGGCTAGAAGTTTGAGTTTGCAACCAAATGAAACAACAATACTTTATCATGTTGACTTTTTAATGTTTTGTTTATTTTATTTGTACATGGATTGTCATTTCAAATCCTTCATAACAGTCCAAGGGCATTATCAAGGGGTTCCCTGAACCCCTTAATTCCCTAACCTGTCCTAATTGGGAAGCACATTTATTTTCCATTCTGTTTGTCCCAAAAGTCCAAGGCTCAATCTTTGGTGCATCAAGATGTCACACCAACAGTCAAAATCAGAATGGCCATGACCCCCTGCAATAACCCTGAACACTTGGCTAATTATCTCCTTATCAACTGAGCCTTCAGTGGGCCATCCCACCCCAAATGATGGCCAACTTCACAGAAGGTCTGTAGCTTTCTGGGAGTCAGCTTAACACCATAGTCTCCTAAATATCCGTTTTCTAAAAATTTGTAATGTGCCTTCTAGGAGAGTCTGTTTACTCTGTTTTTCTCATTCCATTCCCCTAACAGACAAATTTCTCACACAAGAGAAAGGAGGAAGGAAGGAGAAATTTTTAATTGGAAAAGTTAAACACTCACTTTGTTCATTTCCTGCCATTTTCCTTATGGAGATATTTCAGGCACCTTTTAGCATTTTCAGAGGTCCCAAGGGCCTGTCACTACCCTTAGCCATCTGAGGATCAACACAGAACAGTGGATCAGGACTCTAAACTTGTTTCAGCCCTGTGGTCAAGTCAGGACCTTTTCACTGTCCATCTAATTTGCATGATAATGCAATGACTTCAACCTATCACCCACTTCCTAGAACCTTGAGGCTGCAATTTTGTTGTTTTTAGAACTACTTGAGCAATTCCAGTGCTCCAATCAACTGGTCAGTTCCTGAGAGCTGCAGTTTCAGTTTCAATGAAACTTCTTTGGGCAACTCTGGGAAGTGATCATTCTCCACTTCCGCCTCTTTAAAAGCAGGACTACCAAATCGAACTCCAGTCTTACCATCTGGGTGGCAGTGCTCCCTGAAATGGTTACTCAGGCTCCAGTTTCTTTCTGTATCTAGAGCTCTCACTCCAGCACATCAGGAGCGCCTAACCTCACCTATAAATCTGTCTGCTCGCTCAAGGAGAGATCACATCCCTGAGTATCTTGTAGTTCTTCAGCAACAAAGGCAGAAATACACTGCTTCCATATCCTGGATGAGCCCCCAGAATGCTGCAGAATTTTCATGTAAAGAGCTGGACACTAAGCCCTTTTTCCAGGGAGCCAGCTTTATTCATGCTTACTTGACTCAACAGTTTCCTCTCCAAAGACTGAGTTCAGAATGTGGCATAGTGGTAAACTTTAATAAATTTTTTGTGTTTTCATCTCTCCCATATGGGATACACACTAACATTTTATATTCTAGTTTGGTATGGTTTATATAACAAAATTACAGCAGAAGTACATGTATATACCTAGAGGCTAGTATCACTACATTTTAAAAAGCTCCCACCCTCACATATTAGGAGGGGCCTTATTACATGACTGCTGTATCAATTTTGTGTATCAATGACTGAAACATCCAGTGAACTTTCAGATGCCCTCCAAACAAGTAATCAGCAAAGAGGACATTAAGGCTGAAGTCATAAAATCCTATGTTAAATGAGGGTCTACAGAGGCAGAAAGGCTCAGGGTTTGCTTAGTAGTTGCACCAGATCTGTACTCTTCAATCAGCAGGATTTCAAATGAAAGTATGGAGCCCCAAAGAGCAAAGATTATGCTATTCCAAATAGTGGAGGATGTGGGAAGTCACAATGTAAAGGCTGAAGGTTGTGGAGAAAGAGGAAATATCAAAATGCTGATACTTACAAAGAGGAAATAAACTAAAATCTAAGAAACAAAGATTAAGTAAACAAACAAGCAACCCAAAATATACTGCAAGTCTGAAGACTAGAGCCACAGAAAGAAAATCATTTTGAAAAGTATCTAGGAAAGTGATCCCCTTTAGAAAAGAACTTCTCAGACTCTGGCATATTTTCACCTAGTATGTGCCTTGAGCTCAGAGTGCATGATTTTTGACAACAATGAAATTTATATCTTCCTGTCATGTGAACAGTAATAACGTAATGTTGGACTAATCTATCCAGGTTGGTAGGTCTACTTTGCAGTTTTCCTCACATGTTCCTTTATTTGATCTGTCCATCTTCCTCTTGCTTACCCTGGGAGTTCTAGAGATGAAATATATACCTTTCATAATTTACTCATAAATCATATTGCATTACACTGTAAGTATACTTTTTTTCTTCTCACTAAAATCAATTATCCTGCAAATCATGATGGTACATGCCTTTAATCCTAACACTAGTGAGGCTAAGGCAGGAGGGTTGTCATGAGGTCAAAGCCAGTTTGACCTACATAACTGAGTTCAAGGCCAGGCTGTAATACATTGTAAGGCTCTGCCTCAAAAGTAGATAAATAATTATAAAATGAATCATGTCACTGTGTATATACAGTAGTTACATGCTCTTTTGTACATATTTCTTTATAATAAACAACCACAACACTTATTTGGTAAGATGACATTATTTTTGTGGTAACAGATTTTGTGAGTCAGGAATTTAGAGAAATAGAAATGACTCTTCTTTGTCTCAAAATATCTTCCATGATGCAGATGAAATCATCCGACTGTTCTTTACACCAGTGTTTGGCACCTGGGCTAGAACAGTTTGCCAGAAGTGACATCTCCTCCCAGGAAATTGCAGGGTGGCCAGAGGGTCCCCATATCAGTATGTTGTTTCAGGAGCCAGTGTTTCCAGTACGAGAAGAAGCCACATTCTTTAATGCTCCAGCCTTGGAAGTCATGAGAAGTCACTTATGATTCTCTACCTATCACAACTCCCATAAGCTTTCCCAGCATCTGTGAAAAAAGACGTAATATATTCTTCATGAGAGGAGTATAGACGTATTTTTATAATTTAAAACTGTCATGTCACCTAAGGGAACATTGAATGTTTGTTACTGCTAGTGGCATCATGAACTATTAGGTAATATGCCCATTACTATGGACTGTATGTTTGTGCCCGAGCCCCCACCCCCATTGAGGACCTAATTCCTAATAGGATGGAATTAGAAGCCATGATTTGGGGGAGATAATTAAGTTTAAGTGAGGTCACGTAGGTGTTAGCCCTGTGATGGAATTAGTGCCCTTAGGAAAAGCAGTCCTCAATCAGGTACTGGGCCTGCCAGTACCTTCATCTTGAACTTCAGTACAATGAGAAATAAATGTTTGTGGGACAGCAGTTTTCACTGAGACAACTATTTGTAGATAGATTTGAGCATATTTTTCATTGCAAAAAAGGAAGATATATGGTCTAAGATTCATCTATATATTTTTTGGTTTCATTTTTCTTCTTAGGTATGATCTTTCTTGTGACATAGTCTTAAGTGTTATTCTTTTGGTCCTTATTTCACCACAATTCATGAGTCTGTATCAAGTTTTATGACTAATATTCACTGAGTAAATTATTTGATGAATCACATATCCATATATCAATGGAGAATTATTTCCAGTTCTACTGATCATTCATTTTTGTGTTTTCTATTAATATTTGGGTTATCCTTAATACCATATGAAACATGCTATATTAAAATAAATGTGCCAATAATTGTTCAAGTATTAGGCTCAATTTTCCAACACCAGGATTCCCCAGACCAGTTCTAAGTTGGTGTCACCTTGAGTGTGAGTTTTCTAACACTAAAAAATATAGAAATCTCTATATAAGCTTTTTCCATTATAGAGACTTGTTTATTGCTGTCACCGGGTGATATATATTGACTTGATCCCTACATTGTTCAAATTATTAAGCAATTTGTAGAAGACCACTGAACAGGAGATGTGGTTGTAAGAAACAAATAGACAACAAATGGAATTCTAGTCATTTTTCTTTCCATTTTGGTTAACTGGTTATATAGGTATTTTCTCCTGTCAAGGGCTAAGATTGAAAATATACATCACTAGCTTCTTCTATTTGCTTAAGTGAGCTAGTTTATGTATAGTGGAGAAAAAAATAGATTAAACCTTTCAAGGGATATTAATTGGAAATTAAGTGTCATGGTATATTTAAATCATTTGATAGTTATTTTTATGTACTTCACATATTTAATAGTTTTTAAGTCATACATACACATATATAGATACACTTTCTATGGAATTATACATTTTCTCACATATAGACCTACGTACATATTTACACAGAAGTTGTCAGAGTGGAATGCTATCTCATATTTTACTTTTTACTGATAATAAAAGGAACTCGCTTTCTTCCTATGAAAATCTATAATAAATGCTTACTTTATTTATTTTACATTCAAGTTATAAACCATCAAATTCAAGGCAATTGGTCATTTTTTAGTGAAGACATGGCTTTAAAGAAATGTTCCACTTCTGTTAGACTCTAGTCATTAAAAGTATTAGGAATGCAGCTTTTCAAAAAAAAACATGCTAGAAACCAGGATGTTAGAGGTGTTTCACTTGTCTCTTGCCTATTTCATCTGGTTCCCTGGCATAAAAATTATTATAAATTTGGAATAATTTTCCTAGGCTTCATTGCATATACCTTACTAAGCAAAGCTCTACTTAGATTTTCCTGTTTATGAAAGTCATGTGATATGACTTATCTTTGTGAGACAAATGTTTATTAAGTTTTTGATCTCTATTTCCCCATTTGAAAACAATGACATTTGTCTTTTCTTTATTAAAAATATTAGAAAGTATGTACTAGAAACTAAAACATGCATGCTTATTTTGTCAAACAGTAAAATTAATTAGTATTTTACTCACCACTTACATATTTTAAAGTATATAAAACACTTCCTAGATTTATGTTATAGTATATAATATCCATCAATTTTATATTTTTAGCACAAAATTATTTTCATATTTTACAATTGAGTATTTCTTATTTTTTCAACATTACCAATTTATTTGTTAAATGCTCTTTCTAGCATCTCAAAAGGAAATGCAACCTTTTTCCATTTCCTCTAAATTTTACCTTTTATTTATCTGAAAACACTTTCAGTCTGTAGCAGATGCTCCTATTATTGAAAATTTTGCCAGTCTGTTTTTGTAGCCTATTGTTTTCTTTTGTTGGTTACACATTTTTTATTATGTTATTGTCACTGTCATGAAAAATTGTCATTTAATTACTCAAAATGTGAGCTGACAGTATGGTTTAATACATAGCCACTTTCTATAAAGGTTTCATGCTTTCTACAGAGAATTGTGCATTCTATTATTGTTGAAAGTATTTTCTACATATTTTTGGTCACATAACTTTGTGTGTTTATGTATTATTGCTGGATCAATTTATAAAAATATGTGACATCCATACAAGATACATGGTAAGCCTTCTATAACTCATTGTTTTAAACTTTCATTCAGACCAAATTTCTCTTTTCTGTTTGTTTTAAAAACTAAAATGTATTTCATTTCATTGATGGCAGGCATTTTTGCAAGGAAATACCACCAATGCATTAATGCACGGAGCTCCCAGTTCTAAGCTTCCCTCCTCTCTTGGCAGGAAAACAATGAGCTGGATGAGATGACTATTTGGCTGGTAGTGTTCCCTTTGCCTGTGGCTATTGTGTAGTGACACAGCAGGGACAAGATGAGGGAAAAGTTGTCTGACCAGATGGCTCCTGGATCTGGAGTGCCTAGGAATAGTTCTAATTGATTTTTAAAAAAACAAAAGGAAAGAAAAGAAGAAGAAAACTACTCAAATAGCTGTAAATAGTCTCAGTGTGATCCAGTGCATAATTAAAGCACATAGTGATACTGAATAAGCAGAATACAAACAGGAAGATGGTCTATACCATCACAACACAAAAAGAAAAGTGAATGGCAGATTTTTACCTCCCTTCATCTGGCCATGCATAACCCCAGTAAACCTGAAGCACTCAATTGCAGAATGCAGAGGCAATTATAACACTCTCAGGTAATACTTGATCAGCACTGGCTTACACAATAATGATCTTGCAGTTATTATCATGATTTCATTTAGCGCGAAGCCTGGAGGGAGGAGAGGGTTTCAAGTTTAGGAAATTCTGCGATGTGCTGGTACTGGATTCTTTGCTTTACAATCTGTCATCCTTGTGGGGCTGACCACTGTCCATAAGTCTTTGAAAACAATTATAACAGAAATGCACGCAAAGGCAGGGGAGAGACTGTGACCTCAGTACACACACACACACACACACACACACACACACACACACACAACAGGGTAGTGAGAAATACACTACCAGAACCCCTCACAGTCTATATTGTGGACCTTGTAGCCATGGTAATGGTGTATACACTGGGTGCTGCCTGTTGAGGAGACTGGATGGAGAATCTCAGACTTCCATTAAGCTGGGCAGCTCTGGCACATGACAGTGGACAGAGACTATGTCCTGATTTAGAGTAAACAGTGAACAGGGTGGATCTCTAACAGGATATTCTGAGGAATATCAGATTGTTCTGTGTTGAGAACAAAGAGTGGCTAATCTGAAAATGTGTACTTTAGCTCTTAAACAATTACTTTTGCATTTACTTTAAATGCAGAGGTGCTTAACATTTGAGACACTGCAGTAATTAAATCCCCATTCTGCAGCTGCTAGAAAAGAGACAGAACAACTTCCTGTTTTTTCCCTTGCCTGCCTCCTTCCTCTACACATTGCTCAGGCAGAGCAAGAAAAGGCATCCACATAACATCAGAAGCAGCTCTGGTTCGCTGTGCACCTCAGCCAACCCAGTCAGCCTCTTTAGTATTGAAGTCGTCATTAAAATGAGGACGTGGACCTATCCACAGCATGGTTTTCCTTAAGTGACTATCTCACAATTATGTTTGCCAGTCCTCATTTCTAAGTCTCTTTCAACTGTGGGAGCATCTGTACGGAAACACCCAACTAACACCCTGCTGACCTCTCTTTCAACCGATTCAACTTAGTCAAAAACAATTAATAAATACATATTACGTATAGGATGCCAAAACGAACAGGTTATAGCTCCTTCCCTCAGTGCGATCCATATAGAGATCCAGTTATTGAAATGCAAATTAATACATGAAAAGTCAAAAGTTGTCAGAAGGTAGGAAGTAGTATAAAAATGTAATTTGTTGCAGTTAGTTTATACATGGTTCCTTAATTGGCTCAGGAAACTTCAGATTGTAGTCTACAACAGTAAAAATCATAGAAGGCTTATAGTACTTTATAACCATGATCCTTAATTTGAAAAAAAGATTTATTTTCATTGATTTTCTGTGGGCACTCTCTCTCTCACCCAACTCCACTTCCAGCAGGCAAAGGTATCTTCTAAACATCTGACAGACCTTTGAAACCAGAGCCAACATCATGATCTTTCTCACTCAAGCCCTGTCTTTCTCACTTGTTTTCTGTGCATTTTTCTGGTATCACTGCAGACCCAGTCACAAAAATGAAGGTAAGGATCACTCATGAGCTGTCTGTCTTCCCCTCCCATTACACACATCAAATTATTTCTCAAAATTGTTTCCACCCTTCCAGTCTCCCTAATTTACACTTTAAATCGAAGACCAGCAAGCTACTTTCTGTAAAAAGCCAAGTAGGAAATACTCTCAAATTTGCAGGGCATGTGGTCTTTGTCAAAACGACTCGTCTTTGCCATTGTAGGATAAAATGTGGCTGTGGACAATAAGCAGGAGACTGGGAATAGCTGAATCCCACAAAATCGCTAGCATAGGTCACATTGGCCTCAGGGTCACAGCTGTCTGTCCATAGTTTAGTCTCTCCTCAGCTTTTTTCTAACTTAATATAGTAACATACCTCAACCAGCCTTCCAAACTCTAGTCTTTATGTTCATGTTTATTGTCTGTCCATACGAAGACGCATTGATGCTCCTAATGAAACTTGCCCGTGTCACCCTGGCACGCAGGTGCAGTCCCTACCAGCTTGGACTCGTGTTTCTCCCAGATGTTGTTTGTCCTCCCTGTGGTCTCCAGATACTCTCTGACAGGCTCTGTGAAGACATGGTGCAATCTTGTAGTTTCTAGGTTGCTGCAATTGCAATCTTGGTGCAAGGAAGCTGGTTTTAGGTGTCTTTACTTGTCAAATTGTTAGTCATCTTTCATAATGCACCTATTCTCTGAAGTTCTTTGCACTGTCCTCTGGGACAGTCACACTTTACATATGCCAGATGTCCTCTATTCATCCCTGATGGTGGTGTCCTGGAAGTGCTCGTACTGCCTCAAGAGCACTAATGGTTAAATTTTCAGGAAATTCTCAAGTCAGTTACTAAATTGTTAATAACTCAGGATCAATCATGGTAGGAATACGTGCAGTTAAAAAAAAAAAAAAAAAACAAAACAAAAAAAACAAACAAAAAACAAACAAAAAAAAAAAAACAGGCAAAGCTGAAACTATAATCCCCGTACTTGGTAGGCTGTGACAGGAGGATCACCATGTGTTCAAGGTCAGCAGCTTCTAGGGCCCGGTCTCAAAAAAAAATTAATTTTAAAAAACTGAGAAATGCTACAGATTAGACATGGTTTTAGGGCTTTACTTCATTTTGTAGAACTGGCTGATCAGCACACCACTGGAATTTTTTCACTGATAAATGTAAAAAACAGTCTGTTTACTACATATCCAATAAAGAGATAAATAATAATGCCTAATCATTAGTATGTTTTGGGTGTCTGAATGTAATGTATTAATTTTACTACTGTTTAGTTATTTCTGACTACTGTCTTTACAAATGTTTAGTGGGATGAAGAAAAAATATCTTGGTACTAGATCTGATTTGAGTAGAAAGACTCTCTTATTCTTTATAGGCATTGAAAATTACACAGAAGTTTTAACTATCAATACACTTTGTGCTAAGATTTTAATGACATTCTTGCATGAGATCTTACATATAGAATGTTGCTTTTTTGTTTTTAAACCTGTCAAGCACCAATATCAAAGTAATATAACTATAGTATATATGCTACAAGTTGTTCTCAGTGAATGTGTATTTTAAAATATCTTTAGGAGTTGTCTTTAAGCTATAAATTCACATCTCAATGGGAATTCAATTAAAAACACCTTCCTATAAATGTGGGCTGTCAAGACTCCAATCTGTATTTAGGGTATTATTGTGACAACTGTGCTCACGAACTTAAAATTTGTAAAATGAATTCTGTAACCAGAATTGTGGAAAGAATTAAATCTGTGAACTGAGGTACCACAGTACTAAACAGAAGTTTTTTTCTTAAAAAAATCAGCTGTGTATGTTGTGTGGCTCTGGGTGTTCTACTTGTGTGTCTGTTTTGTGATGGAATTTAGCCCTGTAAACTGATGAGGATGCTATTCTGTTTGGACATCCTAATTACTGTTCCAAGAAACTACCACTTACATTTCTAAGCTGGTTATTTTATGTACTGTAATCTACATTTCTTAACCTTTGTACATGATACATAGCCTAATGAATAATAGAAACAAGTATCCTTACATTCACTTTAACTTTCAGACTTGCCTTCACTATGAAGGTGGAAACCTTTAAATTTTCTATTTTTTAAAATTCAGAAAACACGTTTTTGCCTGAGAGCTTATTTGACCAGTTTCACGTGACTTTTCTCTTAGGGAATTTAGTTTTTGTAATGGCTGCAGTATACTAAGTTCTCCTAGACTTGCAGAACAAGTCTGGGCCTGAAATGTATTCCTTGCAAAATTGGAGAATATTTATATTGGCATAGATATTTTCTGTTTTAAGTTAAATAGGCATTCTTAGTGCAAATCTTCAATGTATCATTAATAAATGTTTCATTAGCATAGCATAGTGGGAAATATTTGATCATGGCATAGTTAAATTAATTTTGATAGCGTTAATCACTGCACTGCTAAACCTGAGTGTGACTCACTGATGGAATAAGAGAGGCATCAGCAGGGCTCCACACTTGTTTAGTGCATCCTTGGCATATATTAGGCCTTAGGTTCAACCTCTACCATCATTAAAATAAATTTATAGAGTCTTTTAATCTCTGACATCATTTCCAGGGTTCATCCACATGAAAATTCTGTGCATATGCATAAGCATGTATATAGTTCATTACATGTTTTAGTAAAAAATAATGTAGCTATGCATTACTGTATTTGTGATAGCTTTAATTTGCACCCAAGAGACATATGATATGTGGCAGTGTTCAGAAATGAGCAAGACAGTGTAGCATTGTCCTAAATTTTAACTTCACAAGAGTTTGCAGGGAAGGCAGATGCAGTCACACTAGGAAGTCTCTGAAGCAGAGGATAAGCTCTCAGTCGCCAGCATCCCCAGGACACCGTCAATGCAGGTGCCAGACAGTTGGCTGAAACACTAAAAAGTCTTCCTGGCCTAGTAAGAGAAAGTAGCCTATTCAGGCTGACGGTCCATGTTACAGAGACAATTCTCATTTTAATACATGAATAAACAGTCTATTGAACTTAGCTAATGTGCTTTTACCCCTGAAAGAGAAATCCAGTTTAGGGAGCTGTCAAAATGAATCTTCCCAGCTTCTTGAATGGCCCAAGTTAAACACATCTGCAAGATGATGTTTCAGCTTGAGAGACCACTTCAAGCCAACTTTTTGTGTTCCTTTGTCCATTCTATTTGAAAACATTTCATCTTTCTATCTTTTGGCCCCACCAGAACATTCCTCTGTTCAAGTTTTTATACTCAGTTCATTACTAGACTCTATTCCAGATTTTTTTTTCTCCTGTTTTCATTGGAAATCAAAAAGAACAAGTCTGTCTTCTGTAACTCAGAAATTCAGCAGCATTTGGTACTCAGTCCCATCAGGTCTGTCATGAGGTTTACCCTGCATCTCTCAGTTAGTTTCAATAGTAACATTAGTACTCAGGACTCTCTTTTCTCTGAAAGTTACCATGAAGATAGCTTTGGCTAGATATGAAATCTGAAAGTCTGCTGCATAATTGCCATTGTTTCTGTTTGATCAGGACACCTGAGGGGCTCACCTGAGGGAGGTGGCGATGTCCAGCTGGTGGGACCTCTGCACCCAACCTTCTTTGCTTCACATCCTTCTGACAGAGGCTATTACATTCAACATTCTTTCACTGCTACCATTGTACCTAATCACACTGCTCTGAGTGGAACACATCCTGTTCCTCAGAGACAAGGCTGTCTTAATCACTTACTTTACTGTCAAATTTAAATCAAAGACAACTCATTGTTGCTAATTTCATGGAAAATGCTTGGGTCAGCAGATCCTTAGGAGGGGCCTCCCTTAGAGAAGCAGAAGTAGTGTCTTTAACTCTTCATGATATTTGTAACTGAGCATGGCATTTTCACAGCAGTGAAAACAGCCTGCGTCAACGTGGCTGATATGTTCCTGTGACTTACATTACCAAGAAAAAGTCTGTGTTACGGGGTTGTTAAGCAACAAATGTTTTTGTATCATCATCGTCGTCATCATTATTTGAAGCATTGAGAATTGCATTCAGGGTCCCTGCCCATAGCTACATCCCCAGCCCTTTTTACATTTTTACCATGAAACAGACTCTTACTAAGTTGCCCAGGCTAGAGTCAAACTTGTCATCCTCCTAAATTAACACCCTGAGCCGCTGGGCTTACAGGCATGCACTACCAAGCACAGATGTAGTGTCAAGTTTTAAAACCTATATTATTGCAATTTTGAGTTTGCTGCACACACACACACACACACACACACACACACACACATACACACACAAAGCTATACTGGAATCTTTACAGTATTATTTCATATTCTTCACAACAAATGTAGAAAAATTGCTTTTTTTACTGATTTATCATTTTAGCAAGCTAAATCCAAATGAAGAATGTCTCTCTTATTATTTTAACATTCAATTGTTAGAAGAGTTAAATATTAGACAGTAATTACTTTTTTTAGAATGGAGATTCTGGATTTGGCAAACCTCGCCTTCCCTCGAGCTGCTTCTAGGCACTGGCTGTAGGTAGATGCCAGAAGGTCAGTGTGGATCAAAGCTTAGAATTTGCCTGTGTTTGTGTAGAGGCATAAGAATCACAGTAGGGAGCATTTTAGCTGATTGCACACAAGCCTTTACTTGTTGTTGTGGGTGGTGGTCTGGTAAAGATTTGTATTTTCCTTGGCACGTGCTTCCATAGAGATGTACACTGGAGAAAGAGTAAACTTTCTTTAAAAACATAGACTGTCAATATTTTACTAACACTTCCAAAAAGAAGACTTGGGACTGATACATTCACCAGAATGCATGCAAACACAGCCTGCAAATCTATTTGTTTTATGTGTCTTTCTAGCAGGTGGCGGGAGTTTAGTCTAAATAATGGAAAGCCATACTTACAATAAAACGCTTTCACAGAGATGAATTTCAAATATTCCAATAGGATTGCATTTAGCTACAAAACCGTAAACAAACTTTAAGATTGTAATTCAAATTTTACTATTTTTTTCCTGTTCTGAAATGTGCATACATTTTATCCATCCCAAAAATATGACAAGGGAGGTAAAAAAAAGTCTACTAATGCTATCACCCTCTTAGGATGGAATTTGGTCTCTTAGGAGATCAACTAAATAGCTAAATGTCTACTTTTCTACTTTCAATATGATTTTCCACTGTTGCAAAGTAAAAGTACTTTATTTATAGGCCACCATGGGTACATACCTTTTCTCCTACCTGCAATTTAAGGATGTATCTTTAAGTCTTGCTTAACATTGCATTCATTTGAAGTCAGTGTTTTGGTTTTTGTTTAACCATTTGAAGCAAGGCTTGCGAGACATTTCTTACCTCTCTGCTCGTTGCTCATGCAGTCTGGGTCATCAACTCTTACACACATTACACGCTGAAACACTTGGAAGTGCTGTCATCTGTAGGAGAAGTGTGTTGGTTGATGGCTTTGTCACATGACAGTGACTGAGGCACGGCCCTTATCCTGCTGCCCCAAATCTTTCACTGAGACCCTTCTCTTACTCCTATCCTGTCAGGCTGTGCTCTGGAAGTTTGGGAAGGAAAATCTGGAATTTCACTGCCCGATCTGCAACAACTCAAGTAATTTTACTATGGTCACTCTTCCCAATTTCAAACACATCCTTCTGCACCAATGACTGGATCCAACTCAGGGTCTAACCTTCCATTATTCAGAATATGACTTTCTCTTAGCTTTAGTGGGGGAGAGGGAAGTTGGTTGTCTGGGTGTTTTGGTTGATGTAGGGCGCTTGGTCAGTTTAGTACCTTAAATTCTGTCCCCTTTCATGACACTGGGTTCTTCAGATTTTGAGCCAAGCAGGGCTTCGGTAGTGCAGGCAGGCTAATTGATTCCTTGCAGATATGCATGTCCCTCCACAGGCACTGAAATACTCCTTTCTTTCAATGTTTCCATTTTTAATAGGTTATGCAGATGAATGGAATTTTGCTGGCAGTTTCATATAGGCACACAACACACTATCTCACTTTCACCCTCTCTCTGCTTGTGAGCGCCTCTCCCTGGTTTCACATTTTTAGAAGACAATTTCTAGGTGTATAACACGTTTTGTATAACACATCTCCATTCCCCATGCTGCCCTTGCCTCCCTTTCTCTCTTATCCCCTTCCTCATGTCTAATCATGACCTTCTACTCTCTCATCTTCTCTTTTAGATCTCAGTTATCAGGGAGAACGTGCGTTGTTTGTCTTCTGACTCTGGCTTACTTTCCTCCACATGACAATCTCAAGATCCACCCCTTTTTTGCAAACCATAAAATTATCTTTTTCCTTGAGGGTGGATAATAAATACTCCATTGTGCCCACAAAATCTGCACCCCGTTTTCTTTACCTATTCATTTGTTGGTGGGCCATTTTTATTCCTCATCTACTTCATTATCTTTGAAAATGCTGTTAAAATTTTTTACCTAATCACTGAGCGCATAGGTTCTTCGTGATTTTATTGTCACTTTACCATTATTTTGGTGAATTTTCAAAAGAAGAGGGAGTAGACCTGCGTTCTTCTGAAGGAGAAGTTCTCACATACTTTGATTCATGGATATTTATGAGAAGTTGATGAATGTTTCTGTCATCTCTGTTCCTGTGACAGTCTGTACAGCAGCAGACTTGAGGACAGCACTTGTAGGGAAGAGAAATGTGGCAAAGTAACAGTGGGGCTGCAGATAGCAAGGGCGATCAAAAACATGGTGAATGTTTAGATTTCAAATGTATTATAGTTAAAGACATATTGCTGCTAATTCCACTCAGTATATTCTCCCTCACTTTGAAGATGCTTAGCTCATCATTCTTGCACTGTCTTTGATGTAATGACTTTTTAAAATTTAAAATTCATCTTATTTTTAATCACCCCTTGTATTTAAGAATTTAGACTTTTTGAAAAAATTAGAAGTCACATTTTAAACTTTCTGTTTCCAAGATGCTTATTTACTAGTCAGCAAGCCAATAGGTTTCAGAAACTTGAACGTGACACGACTGTGACTCTGTAATAACAATACAGAGGGACTCCTGGCACTCAGGGAGCAAAGGGATCGTAGAAAGAACCAGGAAACGGAGAACGGGGATTCTAGCACAATGATCAAGGGAAGGTTTCTTTAAAGCAAAAGTGTTTAAATTGTTTGAAAATTTATTTTGTCTACTTGAATACTGTCTTACTAATTACAGACAGCCTTAGCATTGTTATACATTTCTAACAGATTTAACCTTTTGTACTTCCATACCAATCTTCTCTGGCCATTGCTTGTTTTTCTTTGTCTTTGATATTTCCATAAAATAGATAGATGGATAGATAGATAGATAGATAGATAGTTATCATTATGCAGTTCGGCCTAGTCTTGAATTCACTATGTAGCCCAGGTTGGTCTTGACTCACAATTATTCTCCTGTTTTAGTCTCTTGATTGTTGGGATAAAATATATTTTATCACTTTATCCAGCTCAGCAACCATGCTACTGTTTGCCAGACTGCATGGTCAATAATTTTACATAACTACTCAATGACTCCTCAAAATAATGCTAGAAATTACATAATGTTACTCTATTTTAGAAGTGAAAAATAACTGAGACACAGTTTTAATGAAACACACAGCTAGTAATCTAAAACATACAAGATCAAAAGCAGACCCTTAATTCCAGAGACCATTGCTCTGCATATTAATGAAGATATTGATATTATCAATTACAAAGGCATTTATTCTGTATCACTTAGATTGGTACATAGTGTTTTTATGACTGCACTATATTCTTTTTTTCTTAAATTAATATTTGCCCTGTTTGTCTTTTTCAACTCTTTCCATTCAATTTTTCTTGGCTCCTATGTTTTAGACATACTCCTTATATATTGTACCATGCTAGATTATTTAAAATAATTATTACCTTTTCTGTATTTTTAATCACTTTTGGAAAATTCTGAGACATTGTATCTTTTTATTGCTTTTCTATCATTATTTGTTTCCATGAATATGTTATAGCTCAGTTTATCCTCCACATTTTCCATTAATATTTCATATTTAATCACTTTTTATTTGTGGACTACAATTTGAGTAATTATCTTTTGGTTCACACATTTTCTCTCTGTAGAATTCTCTCTCCTACTTAACACAACTAAAATATTTTTAAATTGTAATTGTGTTTTTCATTCCAAGAGGATTTATCAAACATGCCTAGTTTTTTTAGATTATCTCAATTTTTCTTTATTTGTTTGATTATCTTCATTTCTTTAAATAGCTTCTGATTATTTACCCTAGTCTCATTCCTCAAATTTATCTGAAATTTATGGGAGGACAGATTTTTCTGCGTGATATTCCTACTGAATCTCTTTCATTGTACAGGTGTTTATGTGAACCTATTATAAGTATATTGTAAGTTGGAAATACACTTAATGCCAATAAACCTGCCCAGCAGCTTAGCTTAGCAACGCTATACACTGCAGAGTTCAAGTTTTTAGCACAAGAATTTCAGGGTTACTCAATAGTGCTGCCCAGCTGTTCTTACCTTTACATTCCTACCCTTAGAAAGATAAGAATCCAAAATTACAAACAGCAACTTCTAATGAACAGCCGTTGCTTTTGTGTCATTGTAAAGTCAAAAAGATGTACAGCATGAGCCATCTTAGATTGAAGACTATCTTTATTTCTGTTCTGTATTTTGGGGCTGTAAGTATAACTCTTCAGGGTTTTGTCTTTAGGAATCCTGTAATTCCAGTATCAATCCAGAAAGAATTTCCACTTCACTTCAAAAGACAATAGTTCAGAGCCTCTTTTTCTATTGTAAGTTCTTCATTTGGGTGTTACACTCCATAGTCAGTGTAAATTTGAAAGCCATAATTTAGTTCAGCAGTTTTGTGCTGCTTTATGCATTCTGACGGAATAACTTTCTATTTCTTCCCCTAGTCTGAGAAAAGAAAGACAAATTTTCTTGTCATCTCTGTTTGCTGACTAGTGACTTTTTCTTCAGCATCTGCTGCACTGAGATTTAAGCAAGTTAGGTTTTCTGTTTGGCAGTGAGAGTGGGCTATTCCTACTTTTTATGTGTGTCTAGCCCTTGATTTCTACTTTTACTTGGCCTTTAAAATCAGAGCCTCGAATGAGCAAATAACCCCTGAATACTAATAGCTCAGTACCCTTGACATCTGAAAGCTTCTCTCATCCTACTGTATGCTCAGATGTACAATCTAAAATATGCACATTACATTTTTTTCTGACTGTTTGGAGGTAGAAAAGCTTCCAGGTTCTCATATCACCATGTCATAGGAAGAACTCTGAATATTATTATTTCTGACTTTTTTTCTGAATAATCTGAAATGTACTATTATTTAATTTTAGATATCTTAAAATAAAACCCAGAACAAGGAGGGTGGGAACGGCACCTTCTTAGGCAAGTATCAAAGTCAAAATAAGGCTGAAAAAATGTTGGGGTTGCAAATCAAAAGTCGGTTCTCAAATGTAGAGCTGATACCAGGGTGCTACTTGCCTTGCAAGTTTGAGAGCACTGTCTAAGACGGAACTTCATTGTCACTGAAGATGATTTCCAGAATATCAAGATGTGGTGACACTTAAAAGCATCATAAAGCTAAACAAACTGTGCTTCATTTTTACTAGGTTAGACTATGGTGATCATCCTAATGCCGATCTTCATGAAGACTTATTTTGCATTCAGATTTCACATTTCCCTGTGTAAATTTGCTAATTTAAAGGAAAAAAGTGTTCAGAAAATATGTAGGTTGTCAGAGGTTAATATTTATGAGGCTAAAATCTATTTTCTCACTTGCTTTACATGAGGTAAGAAACAGATCTTGCAAATACAAACTGTTTCTAAATATGAGGAACTATGACGCTACTCATCTAGGCTGTGAAGTCAAGGGGACTCCAAGAACACAAGCAGAGCTGATACAGGAATTGTGACTGACGTACACTGGAACATGAAAAATACAATTTGAGTTTGTTATCATGTGTGAAACATCAGAATGAAGAAGTCAAAGAAATGGTGAGTCTGTCAGGCTTATGCAAAGGAAAGATGATTTTAGCGATATCGTCACACTTGAGAGCTGAAGCCATAAGTTTGGAAAACAGCTATGGTCCCAGATGAGCTCTGAGGAATTTTCATACTCACCTACAAGAAAGAAGCCAGTATATGAGTCTGGGGTGATAGAGCCAGAAATGTGGAGAGAAATGGAATGTACTACATTATAAGCCATGGAACTATCAGCAAAAGAGGTTGCCCTTCACTTCAAACTCTTCTAACACTGTTTTATTTACACAGAGAGATTAGCGTTGACCCACTTTTAACACAACTGTATTCATACTTGGGAGACTTATCTCCCAATTAGAGCAGTAACATTCCTGAGGGCAAAAGCAATACATTGTTTGGTTTTTAATAAACACAGATATTATTACAATTGCTATCCTAAAAAGTTCAGAACTGTAGAAATCATGATAGTGATTATGAGGAGGTATCCTGGGTCTCTTTTTGCCAGAAACTGCTACGTGCTTTATAGATATGGTCTTGCTCATTTTTAATAGCGATATTCTATGCTAACGTATCCTAATTCACCTCCTTTTCCAAATAAAGACAAAGGAAATCGCATCAAATGAATTTATACACAACCACAAATTGATAAAGACAAAATTCTTAGCTTTTTATCTTGTATTCATTCACTATAAATAAAAAATAAAAATTATTGTTCTAAATATATGTAGCTTAATAAATTTGAAAAATGCTATAAATTGTTCCATAATTTGCATCATTAAAATGAGGTTACAAAAAATGATCTCCAAAGCAGCTAGCTTTTCATTAGTAACCTATTATTTGATAGCCAAGGGCTAAGACCAGAACACTATATCTCCTTTACACACACTTCTCTAATACTCCTTAAACTCCACAGCTCTTATCCCAGTCCACTTCAGCATCTACACTGCATTTTTCATTGATCTAACTGGTAAACCCACGGCAAACCCAAAGTGTCTATGTCTTGCAGATTCTATCACTTTGAAATTGATACTCTCTTCTTTGCCGCCTGTCTATCTTTTCTTAGTTTAGTTGCTGTTGATACTCATTCATAGTTTCCTTATGATTTTCCTGCTCCTACTTCTGTTAACTAAAGGATTTCTAAATTGCCAGCTTCACCTTCTTCTGCTGAGTGAAGCGCATAATTTCTTCTGGCGATGTCTTCTACTGTCATGACACAGTGACTCCTAAATCTCTCTCAAGTTCCAGTCTCTCTCCTGACCTCTATTTGTGTATGTTAGGTGTGAAGTGAATACTTTTACATTAAATATCCTGTGAATGCTTTAAGGTCCAGCTCTGGGTTCATCAAATCTGCCCTCACCCTTTTGCAGCCCATTTTCTGCCCTCTCCTTGTAGACCCACAGCTCCTCCTGTGTCCTTTCCATCAGTAAGGGAACAAATATCCATCTGGTTGCTCAGGCATCAGTCCCAGACTCTTTCTAGACAATTCTTTCTCTGTGTGTTGCTCAGGGCCAATGGTCAGAGCCAGAGACAACTAACAACTTTCTCTGTAAAATCTCTCTCATTCAACCTAACAGATCTTTACTGACAAATTCTAGATTAGATAGGAAAGAGAAGTGGTCCCCAGTGGATCACTGAATCTGCAGCCTGACAAGAGTGAAGATTTGACAATTAAATGTAATTTCATTTCAGGAAAAAATCCAGACATGTTCATTCACTTGATCATTCCCCTAACAAATATGGAGATGTATATAAAATTTACATGCAGATATAGTTTGTTTTGTAAAGGGCATTTTGCTGTGTTTTATTTTTATTTCAGGCATAATAGATGTCTTGTATCTTGAACATCCTCTGTACACCACATGGGCTATTTATGATAATGAAATCCAAAATAAGGCTCCTGAATGTTAGAAGACTTAGCTGATGTACCATTTAAATGGGAACAAAATGTTTTAACTGCAGATTTTTAAGAATTTAAAATTTACAGAGAGAGAGAGAGAGAGAGAGAGAGAGAGAGAGAACAAATATAAAAATCATCAATACAACTTTTAGCAAATATTCTGTTCAAATTCTTCCAATATTCCAATAATTTCCTTACGGGAGAAGGACTCAGTCTGCAAACACACCACACCCGTGCTCCTGTCTCTCTAGGATCTGCCAACTGGAACCAAAGGAACCCAGTCCTCAGTTGTTTCTTGACTTCACAACCCTACTATTCCTGGAGATCTTATCATCTATAGATGGTCTCTCATATTGTTTGTCTAATGTTTCTTTATGTTTGAACCCAGATTATATACAGTTTATTGGCAGGAGTACTGTAAGCCCATTTTTATGTTGTTATTTTTGTTTGGTTCCCCCCACCCTCCGGGGTGGGGAGTCATTGCTTTGTTTTGTTTTGGTTTGGTTTTCCCATTTTTGTGTTGTGTGTATGTGTGTTTTGTTTTGTTTTGTTTTGTTTTGTATTACTTTGTTTTGTAGCACTGGGGTTTAAAACGTGGACTTTAGCACTAAGCTACCTTCTTAGCACTTTCTCTTTTAATTTTTTATGGTAAGAGTGAGTCTTCTCACTAAGTTCCAGAGTTTCACAGGTTGGACTTGAACTTGCCGTTCTGCTCCAGAGAGCTGGGATTCCGGTGTGCACCACAACTCCCTGCAGAGCCACATTCTGTTCTCCTCACGGTGGGCCATCTGGTGGTCTGCAGGGTCAACGGCTCCTACTACTGAGTTGACCTTGATCATAAAGCTGTCAGTTAGCTGTCTCTACTATACAGTAGAGCTTTTGCTTTGAAATTAGTAAATCCTGTATGTTTAAGGAAATACTTTGCAAGCGTGTTGCTTTTCTAACTTTCACACACTTGTTTCAGCCTCAGTTAATAATCTCCTGCCTAATTGTTTTCCAGTTTCAATATTTCTTTGCACGTGTTAGTTAGCAAAGCCCTACAGGAAAAACTTTCTGGTATTTTTTCTGACTTACTCATTCTTACACTAGCAGACTCATGGGTTCCGATTTTATTCAACGAGATGTGATTCTGTAACAGTTTTTACTTTATGCCCTTTTCCATCTTTTCCTTGATATTCAAAATATATTTTTGAGGCTTTCATTGTTCATTTTGTACTCAGATTGTACAAAATTGTCCCAAGTTTGGCAGGACAAACCATTTCAAGTTAGTTCCTGTGTCATTCTGACATGTCAGTGTCGTTCCTTGACTGTTTCTTTGTGATACAGCAAAATATTCCAGAATCACATTGTACTCACTCTGATGCAGCCAGGCAACCAGTTATCCTGGATTTAATCAGCAGGAAAGCCAAGATCTGGGTTATAGGAGCATTCTTATTTCTGAGCTGAGCCTGCACCCCAGTGGGCGATAGGAACCATCTAGGTGTTGGCCACAGACACAATTCCACCTGTGTGTCTTTGTATGTCTATCAACAGATAGAACAAAGAACAAATTCACACTGGTGGATTCAATTCCCCTCAAAATCCACAGGGTTCATGCTTGCTTTCCTACATCCCACGTTTGTGCCTTTCTTCCTGACGTCAACACCAGACTTCAGTTCTCTTGAATGTGTTCAGTTGCTCAGTCAACCTCGATGAGGCCAATCCCCAATGGCACTAGGTGGATGTCACCTGTGGTATCTTCATGTGCCAGCCACTGCTACCACTGAGTCACTGCCTAATCTGCTCTAATTCTTTCATTGCTTAAGACTCCTTTCCTCCCTGGTTCAGTGGCTTTGTGACTGGGTTATCCGAGAGTATAGTCTAAAGAGTAGAGATTAATAGACATTGTACAGTATTAAACAGCTGTACTGGAAAGAAAATAGTACATCATTGTAGACGTGTGACAATATTCCAGGACTCTCTCTCTGGTTTCTCAAACTTCACAATTTTGAGATAAATATAAATAAAGAAATCTCATGTACTCTTGGTTTCAGACATGGAAAATCTTGGACCTTATTGCCAGTATGCTTTTTCTGTTCCATTTGATTAGCATAATTTATAACAATTTAATCTGGCATTCCAATGTCAAAGCAAATGTCAGTGTGTTTTCATTGATGGATGTGGGAATTAGAGTTTTAAAACCTTTGATTTCCTTTGCCAGTGAGAGGGCTAATATACTGAATAAACTTCAAATCAGAAATGAAGTCTCTGTATGCTAAGTGTTGAAACAAAAATCTCAAATATGACATAAAGTAACACAATTACAATGAGTCCATAGAGGGAAAGTCCCTCAGCATTCTGATGTGAGTGAGATTCAACACAGACTGACAAGGCAACAGTTCACTGTGGTTGGAACAGCATACAACAATAGCCCATGTATAAACACTATATTTTTTTTATCCTTGAATTCCTGGGCCTAAATGTAAGTACTAAACACAAACATACAAGAGTTTTATCTCCTTAATTTATACAATCTGTGACAATTTTTATGACAAATTTTTTTTAAATTTAAGTTTTATTTCCATTTATATCTGTTCGTTTCTGACCTTCAAAATTCCAGCTGCAACTCTATACCTCTGAGCAATCCTGCTATTAATCTACAGGGCAGGTTAAATCCTGTGAATTGGAGTAGTACCTGAAAGTGCCTCAGATACTTACACACTAGTATTTTCACTGAAATTATATTAGCCCATAGAGGAGAGAAAACAGAGAATGTATAGTCTGTTCTTCTCTGGTTCAAAGGGAGTTAGATCACCAGGAATTTTAGTATCAAAGATCTAACATCTTTAACATTGTTACTTTCAAGGAAATTGTCATGTATCCTCCCAGTCATTTATTGCAAAATAGAATAGAAGTAATATTTGGGCTCATGGTCTTAAAAATCATTTGAGAAAGTGTGGCAGATTGGTCCCTTATATTCTGTCTATTGTTGCATGGTAATTACCTAAGCACAGTGATTCAAAACAGTGATCATTTGGTATTTTTTTAAATTTCTGTAAGAAGTCAGTAATTCATGAGCAGCTGAGGTGGCCAATTTGGATGAGGCTATAGTTACACATTTTCCGGGGCTACAATATAAAGGCTTGGTTAGGATGCAGGCTCCACTTCAATACCTTTCACTCAGGCGTGGCTAGCTGCTGGTTCCTCTGCACACAGGTCCCTTTCCATCAGAAAAGAGACTTCTCATGGCATGGCACTAGCTTCTGTAGAGCAAGTGACAAAAAAACCAAGATGCAACCTCTAATAATTTTTATTATTTGGCCATGAAAGTCACCTAATTCTGTGACTTTTGTAATAATCTACCATTAAATATGTCAGCATAGATTCAGTGTGAGAGAGAACTACACAAAGTCATTAATACTGAGATGTATGTAAAGGATGAATTACAATGTGAAGATTTATGACCATCTTAGACGCTGATGGCTGATTTCATCCTGTGATCCACAAAGATTCACACCCCTTCCTTGTGTGAAGTACATGCTCCTGTCCCAAAGGCTTCCAAACTTGCATTCCATTAGAAGACCTGTTGGAAACCCAGGGCCTTATCTTTGAGTCACGTTAGCCCAGATGAAGCTCCTGAGGAGTCCAAGAGGAAATGAAGCCCTGTGGGTTCTTGCTGCTCAAGGGCAGCCCCTCTGGGTAGTTTCATGCCATCCAATAGCCATGTCAGAGTGGTAGGATTTGTGTGGAGAGACTAGTTTAGAGAGTCTGGTTCCAAAAAGGAAAGATACTCGTGAAGAAGCCACGGGTCCATCAGTTGTGAAATCCAGTTGGGCACGTTGAAAATTTCTTCATTAGGACTCAATCTTTCTGTTTCTATGGAATTATTCTCCATGATCCTTGGCTCTGCACTTCGGATTCTTAGTTCTGCTGCTCTGAATCACCTTCTCTTTTTAAATAAAAGGTAAACTCTGTTTAAAGCTAGATAGATGCATACCCATAAAGTTTGGGAGGTCAAAGGTCTATTTTGCATCATTTCCGCCCTTTCTCGTACAATCTGGTGGCGCTATCACTAGTATAGTTCCCTTAAAAATAGATGACATTTTTATGGATGTTATGCAAGTTTATTGTTTTTAATAAAAATATATATTTATAATCACATAAAGGTAAGGTCCCTGTCCCCTTGAGTTTCTGATCTACAGAAGAAAACACCTTTAAGAAAACGACAACTTTTGTTGTTTAATGATAAGTTCTGGGCACACAGGTTAGCTTTTTAGAGTAGCTTTCATTTCACTGAATTTTTAAAATGTAATTTAATGGGTTTTTTTGCACTCTTAACATAGATTGTCTAGTCATGTCTTTTTAGACCTTATCTGGAAGTGATTTCTTAATTATTTTTACTACCTGCATAGACTATATTTGGGATAACATTTTACACTAAAATCCATCAAGTCATAACTTCTTTATATTTATCAGGTTCTCTTTAGGTTTTGTGTCTTTGATTTCTCTTTTAGCATAAGCAAAAAGAAGACACAGTACCAAACAGCATCATCAGCTCTTTGCTTGGAAATGGCTCAGCTAGATTATATAATTTATTAAGGACATCATTTCTTTCATATTATCATTTAGACAGCAATTTAAATTTTCCCCACAATATAGCAAGCATCCAATTTTTTTTCCCTTTCCAATAACATTTTTCTTACTTTCCTTTAAGCCATTACTGACCATCTCCACAAGAATGATTAGGCTTCTGGCCAACAGTTCCTTATTTTCACATCCCAATATCTATATCATGCAGGAGTCACTCTGCAAACTGACCTAGGGAGTATGACAGATCATAAAAGAGAAAGAAACAATTTTCCAGACAAAGGAGCTCAGGGGGATCCCATCTCAAGGAAACAAGAGCATTAGGAGTCTAGAAGTTCCCATTAATGTTAATAAAACAAGGGAATATAGCAAAGTTGCAATGAACCAATTCAGGGTTCAAAAAAACACAAATGATTAACAGAGAACACAACAACCTAACACCCAGCTATGTAATGCTTTTTGCTTAGCCCTGCACTGATCTTATCCTGGCCTGGGGGTACTGTGAGCATCAGCATCATTCCTGTACACACACACGGGAGGGGGCAGCATTCCACCCCCTCTCCTGTCCCAGGAAAAGTTAACAAGGCTTTGGTCTCTGTGACAGATCACATGGCCCAGTCTCCCAAAATATCACAGCCACATTTTTAGGTTTCTATTAAACTTATCTTCCAGTATCAATTTATTTATTTATTTATTATCTATTGTCATGTAATAACTCTTGCAGAGTTGTGCAACTGTCTTGCAGCAAATTGACAACCATGATAATTTTTCTTCGCTTCTCATGGTGTCCCCACAAACCTACTCAAGGTCATGACATGGTTGTGACTTTCCAGAGAGAAAACCACACACCATGTTCAAATCAGCCTTGGAAAACACTATCAGCTCCACCACCAGCTAGTCAGTTTTCTATTGTCCTCCAAGGACAGCCTTAGTTAATGGTGACAGGGAACTATAGAAGGATGCAGATATCAGTAGGCAAGCATTAAAGGAAATCCCATTGGAATTTTAGGGCAATCTAAGAGGAGAAAAAGAAAAACCTAAATTTTAGTGGATACTTAGTATTTTGTTCTATTAGTATCTTTTCTTAGACTATGTCTCGTGTCAGAAAATGAAAAGCTATGAGGACTTCAAACTGAAAGTATCAAGACCAAACATAGCATTGCAATGAATGACTGATGAAGTCTTGTTTTATGAAGTTAATTGCACCCAATTTGTTGTGATCAGTGTTTATGCAGCTGCTTTGCCTCAGAGAAGTTCTTATCTCACAAGTAGATCTACTCATTTTGATGTCTTTCAGAGTCGGTAGGGGATATTCAGAGACACTCGAGTATTCACAAAAGCGGAGCTAAATGGTAGTCTTGTTATGAGTGGTCAATAAAGTTACAGCTGGGTGTTTTCTCTCTGCTAAGTTTAGACATTAAATCCCATTCAGCTTCATCTTGATTAAACAATTGGAAATCATATGTGTGCATACAGCTATTCTAAATAGAACACTTATCCAAGATCAGCATTTTCCTAAAGGGCTAAGTCAATGCAAATAAAAATGTAGGTTAGAAAAAATGCACACACACACACACACACACACACACACACACACACACACACTCAGAAAGCCACAAATCATGTATTCATATTGAAATAGAGCCTCTAATTTTTAAATCAGTAAAGTTAATTTGAATGTAATCCTATTTTTATACGGTACTGCATTGATAGAATACAGAATACATTTCTGTGATTAAATCTTTAAGGAGGTTCGGGTGACAGTTACTGGGTTTTAAATATTATAACCCATTAATGAAGAGAGAAAAGAGAATTTTAATCACATTGAAGTACATTGGTGACGTGCACTGGTCAAAAATAATGAGACAATTTAAAAATCTCTTAATGCACAGTTTCTATTTTAATTAAAATTTACTTTTATCCTTTTAAGTACCATATGTTCATTCTAACCCCTTCTGTATAAGTTGGCTTTCACTACAGATAGAATATTAGATTATGTTAATTTCTTAATAACTTCAGATCTCTAAGCACATTAATTGGTACGTTTTAAATTTGCTTGGTAGACAAATTTTGTGTGAAGAACATATGAAAACAAGAAGCTTTGGGGATTTCTTGGAATCTAGAAATGTCATTCCCTTATGACCCACAGATTTTCTATGCATAAGAACTACATATACTTTTATATTGAAAAAGTATAGTAGTAATTGATTACATACATTTTTCTGTTTAAAAATTATAATAGTAATTGATTGGTGGTCATATTTTGAACTTGCTTAGCAATAAAACTTTTCTTGTGTGATGTCACACATAGTATATGTACGTTCTATTTCCTGATAGAATCAGAAACAGTATTTATTATGGGTTTATTTTCTTTGTTTCTCCCTTTTATATTTTACTCCATCACTTGTCATTTATGCAGCTGTTCCATCTTAGATACCTTCTCTAAGAAGGATATTTAAAGCAGAGCACTTAATGGTATGTCTGATTTTTCTTCATAATGCTCCTTTGGGTTTTATAATTTGAGAAAGTATTTGTGACCCAAATATCTCTTTGGATTGCATTAAATGTTGACTCATCAAAAGGTTATTCTTACTACTCATGGTGGGAAGTGCAGCTTTTTACAACTGACTAAAAGGCCTAAGTCTGTTAGGAAAAATGAAAGCATGTATTGGAAGTACACAGGAAAGGAAGTCATGGTGTGAGTGGAATCTAGGTTTCTATGTGTTCATAAGTAGGGCAAACTCAAGACAGGACATTGCCTTAGTCAATTTCTCACTAATGAGACAAAATTCCCAACCAACCGGAGTTAAAGGAGGAAAGGAAAGGTTTATTTAGGCTCATAGTCTGTAGAGATTCCAGTACATAGCTAACTGGCTCCAAGGCAGGGCAACATGGCAGAGAGCATTGCTTAGGAGAAACAGTGCATGGCAAAGTAGGGCAAGGAGAAGGCAGCTGAAGCAGCAAAATTCTTCCTTCTTTCGGTTGCTGTATCCATCCACACTACTTGCCTTTTGGTTAGTATCAGTGATAGCTAGTTAGTTTTCCCATTATCTAAACCCAGAAGAACACCCAACCAAACAGTGGACTAATTTAGTAATCACCAAACCTTACCACACCATCATATACTTAATC
This sequence comes from Cavia porcellus, assembly GCF_034190915.1. NCBI lineage: Eukaryota > Metazoa > Chordata > Mammalia > Rodentia > Caviidae > Cavia > Cavia porcellus. The sequence goes on from NW_026947489.1 coordinate 54,549,612, forward strand.
ACAGCATCACACATCCTAGATCCTGCCACCTCTGAACAGCCCCACATGACTGCATGAGGTTTGGGGGGACATCTAGACACAAGCCACAACAGATATGTAACAATGGACCTCAGACAGGCTGAGAAAACTGTCACAGAGAACACTGGGCTGATAGTAGATCCTAGGGACAGAAATTCACCAAGTAATCCTTCACAGTTAACCCAGACTTCTTCACCTGAAATAATCTCACATGCTCAAAAGACTTCAAGTCCTCTATGACAAACACAATACCCGCAAGAACAAAGAAATGAAGCAATTGACTATTATGTCTGACACCAGTTAAATATTCATAAGAATTTTCATGATGTTTGCTGGACAGTGATTTTACAACTTCCATTTCTTCTGTTTCACAGGTTTTCTGAACCAGATGAGTAACTCAAGTCACTCTGTTCTTCAGCCTTCGTTTCAAGGATGCATGCAGCTCATCCAAGTGGACGATCAGCTTGTAAATTTATATGAAGTGGCACAGAGAAAGCCAGGAAGCTTTGCCAACGTCAGCATTGACATGTGTGCCATCATAGACAGGTAAACACGCTGTTCTTCCTGTCTTGGGGTGTCCAGCCTTTACAAATTCATGTCGGGACAAACAAAACATCCAAAAGAGAGAAACAATAGTGACAACAACAACAAAAACTAACTGGTTGGGTTTGCCAATTACAGTGAAATTAACTGTGACATTTGCAGAGAATATATGATGTCCCAGGGTAGTGATATATTAGTTCATCAATCTTTAGTGAATGTGAGGATTGTGCAAATAGTTTTTGCAAACAACAGCTGAGTGACAGTGGGACTCTGACAGTAGTTTTATCTCCTGTGCCCATAAGCAAAAGTAATTCTTTTCTCCTCATCTGGATCATGCCTGGACATCAGTACACTGTACTTTCCAAAGCTATTTTGGAAAAATAAGAAATGTTCTTATATTTTGGAAGAAAAAGAAATATTATCAGGTATTTGTTTGCAAGTGGTGATTTACAGACAGAGATCATTTAGAATAATTACTCCTTGCAACTACAAAATCTATTTTATTAGATTTGCTTTTCATAAAGACTTTAACTGAATTCTCACAAGATAGAAAGATACAATTTTCATATGGAATATTATGATTGTACTGCACACACTATCTTAGCATACTTCTAAAATGCCTTTTTTTTACAACATTAAGCATTTTCAATACAGGATATCTTGTCTATAAAGAAACTTTATCTAACTAAGAGATAAAGCTAACCTAGTGAGTTAACATGACTTTCTAAGCTGTTTTCAATTATTTTGAGAAAGGACTATCTTACTCTGAAAAATAGTTTCATCAATATTATATTTGGAAGCAAATGCTCATTAAAATATTTAATTATAAATATGATATTCCTTTTATTCAGTCTGCCCCCCGGAAAATGCAGACCTTAAGTCAGAATGAATCTGAAGTGGAAGTCCTAAGGAAGTCATTTAAAAACATAAAACAAGTGATAGACTTCCTTTCATGTCAGTAGCTTTAAGGAGACAAGAATTCCTGCCATTAATGCTTCAAGTCCCCTCATTCAGCTTTGCAACCAGGCTAGATGCTATTTTGAAATTTTACTACAACAAGTACACTCGCTGGCCATTACCTTTAAATAATTTGAAATGAGATTTTAATTTTCAATTTGAATGGAAATAGGAGTTGAATTAACTAAAAAATAACTTACAGAGATTTTGGTAAATGAAGAGAAGATGACTCCAGCTCCACTCACCCTCACCCCATGAGGAAACCAACGTAAAGAATATATAGGACAGAAAACAGGAATTACATATACATGTGTGTGTGTGTTTATATATATATATATATATAATGTTTTTACAGATTACTCAATCTTAGTGATGTCCACGTTGCCAGGTCTGCTATAACAAGACAGCACAAGGTGTAATCTCTCCTATCCTTTAGAATGACAGCCTAGATTAACTGCAGGGAAGAAATCACCTCTCACCCAACCCTGCGTATTTTCTGTACCCACTGTGGATGCTATTTTCTTCCTGTAACATTGTTTTCAGGGCAACAGCTTCTGCACATTAATTATCAGTAAGTGAGATTCGTCTCCTTCATCATTTAAAATGTTCCTAGTTCAAAATCTTAAGATGTGAAATGCTGTACTTTTCTCTATATAATACATTGTGTATTATCGACTTTACTCAGTTCCATTGAAAAGCTTGCTGGTACTGTGTCCTTTAATCTGCATTTCACCTGTCTTCTTATAGCCGTGGCCCGTTAAGATAATCTTTAAATATTTGCAGAGACACACTATAGCATATCTCCTTACTAACTTCACAGCTGCCCAGCATCGAACACTTCCAGTGTTCCCTAAAGAAGCTTACTCTTTCTAACTTTACTTTTCTGCTTTCAAATTCCAGCTTGATTTGAGAGTTATTTTTAAGGGAGAAAAAAAAATGATAAATGAGAACATAGAGTAAAAAAATAACCGCTATGACAGGCTGGCTTTTTATAATACATTTAGAGATAATAAGAGCAGCTGCAATGATTTGATGACTAGGATGTAGGAAAATCATGGGAGAAGATGATTCCAAAAGTGTTTTTCTGTGTGTCACATTGGAATACCCTGTGATTTTTGCTTCTTTTTCTTTCTTTGTGTATGCATCTTCACATGGCTTGTTTTGCTTACTAGTTTGCTTTCTGGACTCTTCACATAGTAGTGAATCAAAGAAAAAGCAAGTACACCAAACTACAGAATGAGGCATTTGATACTTATTTGCTAAGTGGATGCTAACATAACAGGTACTGTTCTAGGCACTGGAAACAGACTACTTCACAAAGCAAAGTTCTGTGAACATTTGATGCTCACATTCTAAGGTAAAGGGAAGCAGGGCAGAAGCAAAACTTCAAATATAATATAAAGACCAGTACATTAGAGGAAATAAATATTGTAGAAAAAAAGATGGCAGGTCAGAAGATCAAAATGTTAGGTTGTTGTTTACACTGATTGGTCAAAATGAGTTTCATTGAAAAGCTAGTGAAAGACCTAAAAAAAAAATGCATGATTTGGCCAAAGAGCACTCTAGGCAGAGATAATAGTGGGCTCAGAGAGGCTGCCTCTCATGCCACAGATTCAGCAGAGAAGTCTCAGGGTAAAGCTTGGAAGGGCAACAAAAGCAGAAGGAAAGGGAACCAGAATGGTCCTAGTGGTCGGGTCCTAGAGACATGTAGCTTGCGGTCAGGATTTTGCTTTCATTCTGAGGGTATTAGAGACCCACTGCAGGGCTCTCTAATGCCCTCAGAGTACAGCAGTGATGCCACACAGTTTGCATTTCAGCGATGAATAGGGCTGTGGGGAGCGGAGAGGCAGCAGCAGGTAGTCTAATTAGAGGGATGTTCTCATTTATCATCCAGGGAGAAATGCCAGTAGCGGCCTCCAAGGAGCTTGCACAAGGGAAGGGAAATGGGTTAGGTCTAAATGTGTGTGGGAGGCAGTGAGTAGGATTGCATGATGGGTTAGGTGTAGGGTGGGAGAAAAGGACAAGCAATGAGAACACCTCCACACTACTTGGTAAGCTCAGCTGGAAGGAAGGACTTGCCATTTCCTCAGACGAGGACAGCTGGAACTAAAGATTAATCAAAGGGAGTGGGAAAAGGACAACATGTGAGAGTGAAATGTCTATTGGAAATCTAAGTAGCAATGTCAAGGAGATAGCTGGGCAAGATGCACAGGAAAATCAGCAAGAGTGTACAAAAGTGCACCCTAGAGGACCAGAACAGGCCAGATGAAAAGGTCAGAGCACCGTGAGGGCAAGAGAGAAGGGGTCTTTTCAATCTAAAATCCTCTGGTCAGCTTTCTTCTTGTGTAAATAAGTCATGGAAACATTTGTCTTATCAAAAATTTGCTGAGCACCATGCCAACTATAAACTGTCCTATCAGAAAACTTGTTTGTCACCAGAGCTAAATAAGTAAGTGTCTTTTCATTGGTTGTGTCCACATTCAAATAAAAGGTTGAAAATAACACTGTTCTCCTTGGTTCACAGAGGTCAGCCATAAGCTCACAACCCTTTTTGATCCTGTGATTTGTGCATTTCCTTTTATGGGAGGAGGAAACATCTCCGTCAATCTGTTAGCCATGGTTTTATGAAGTTTGACACACACTCAGCCTAGTCAGTTGTCTGGCTTTCCCTTAATTGCCTACCTCACTAATGCCCTTACATCAGTGGCTGCTGGAGGCAAATGTCTTTGTGCACCTGACCCACATGTGGTTCTCAAACATTTTATCTGACCTTGGTAAGGGTGTGAAAACTTGAGACCAAGAACTTTCAGAAACACTTCTGGAACTCAAATTAGGTTCATATACCTCTCCCTCTCCCCTAGGGAGAGCCACAGAAAAGTCATCAGCCATTTCAACATGAAGGAGTGGAGAAGAGGAGGCAGCGAAGAGACAGGCAAGAATGATGGGACTTGAGCCATGGAGAGTCCTGCAGCATTGGTCAGAATTTGGGAAATTTGCGGCATTACTTAGAACTTTTGGACACATGTGGAGCTCCTTTTGTTTTGTTTTCTGCCATCTCATCCAGGACCATCCATAATCATCCAATTGGTGATTAGCGCACAGGGCTCAGCCAGAGTAATCAGTTTTGTATGTGACAGCAAGCTTCATTCTGCAAGTTGTGGTTTCTGTTTCGAGCCTGAGGCCAGCCTTCCCAGCTTTGCGAGTGGTCAGAGGAATGTGTTCTCTTCATCACAGACAGGAATGGAGAGTGGCACAGTCCCTGGAGTGGACAGCCCTGACTCCTGGGAGATAATCAGAAGCAGGCTGTGCAGGTCTCAGGAAACACTGTTTTCCAAGGACACATGTGGTCTCTTTCCTTCCACCCATTGATTTAAAATCACTCAGGACACATAGGGCTTTACAGTCAGGAGCATACACTCCAAGCAGCCACCTTCTCTGATTTCTATAAGAAAAGAACTTAGTCCTTATTTACTCAGCATGAATTAAATTCTTTTGCTCTTCTTGGAACCAAAAGCATCTGTCCTTTCCCATCTTCCACTTCTAAAATCTATCCAGTGACATCTTTTTACTGGAACACAAGAGGGACAAATTTCACAAGGACAGAAATGACTTTGAAAGAAACAGTTGCCTTCCAGAGGTCCCCTAAAGACTGGTACTTTGGGATTGATGCAATTTAAAGGCCAAATTTTTTACAATTTGCACCTGTCTTCTAACAGGACCATAAAATCCAGTAAAAATATCTCATTAGAATTAGAATTTTTTTTTATTCTTTTCTGTGCTTATAAATATATTATGAAACAAAACTAGCAAACATTCTAGATAGCACAAAGTATGGAAAAGGAAAAATAAATACCCAAATTTAAACATAGCCTACAAAATTACCCCCTGAGAAACTGAATGGCAAGAATCCTATTGCTAAGTTAGTAATTAAGCATTCATTATATTTTTGGATGGAAGTGAATAATCACAACCCCAGTGTTTATTTTTTAACTCAAAGCTTTTTCAAGAACATCCATGCAGTTTCTTCTCTTTTTTTTTTTTTTTCTTTTCTTTTTCCTTGAAAGACAAAAACAAGAAGCTGGATAGACACAAGATGAAATACCTCAATATTAAGTTGAATGTGTTGGAAAATTAATGAAATAGGCCAGAAGGAGGCCATGAGTTTCTATAACAGCAGATTTAGAATTACAGTGCTAACTTAAAGAAAGCATGTAACGTTCTTTTCTATGAGCAAATTAATCTTCTTTTGTTTATAAGCCCTTATTTTCAGTCAGCAGCAAAAATGAAATACTCAAACACAGTAATTCTCCTTTGTGTGAGTGAATGTGTGTGTGCGTGTGCGCACACGCGCTCACGTTTGGTGTTTTTTTTTTTTTTTTTTTGTTTGTTTGTTTGTTTGTTTGTTTGTTTTTGTGTGTGTGTGTGTGTGTGTGCGTGTGTGCTTTCAGTCAATATGGGATTCAAACTTCCTCAAAGACCATTTCAAAGTTTTTGGGTCAGGGCCAGCTGATGGGACATCTCCTAACGGGAGAAGTAGGACCTGCTCAAGGGCTCTCCTGTGCTTTTCTAAGGGCTTTACTGAGGCTCCTCAGCCCTCCTGGATTGCTTTCCTCCCCCTGTCCTGTCAACTGCTTCTGCTGGCTTTGGAATGTAATGACTCAGCTACTACTGGACTTAGGATTCAGGATCTGAGTAAAATGCCAGCTATTCCTATTTTGGTTTTTGTTACTGAATTCTGAGGTTCTGTAGACTCTTTCCAGTTTAGTGGTGTACTACACAAAGGACTGGATAACACAAGTGAAAAAGGCAAAGAGGTTTTACAATTAATAAAGGTAGGAAAAGAAGAACTATGCCCTGTGCAGAGGGAGACAGGGGCACTTGGTAACTTCATGGTGGCCATGAGGTTAATGGCAGGGGTCTTTTGCCTTCCTCCTTCTTCAGGTTGATATCAGATCCAGGTCATACTATCAAACACTTGCTTGATTTTGTGCCAGAAAAGCTGAAAGGCACTTTCTGATTGGCCCCTATATAGGGCTCACAAACTGTGTTGTTCACCTGGGTCCTGGGTCTCTGTGATTGACAGGCCATGCCCACTTGCTCAGTCGGTTGGCTCCATCTTAATCTTCTGCCTTAGTTTTAATATAGAAAGTCCTGTATCTGGAAAAATCCCCTTAGTTCTGAGTGACTCTCGATTTGTATGGTCTTTGCTTTCCTTATTGTACTTAACTCCTTCATCTAGTCTCCCAGCTATCCAAGCATTTATATAGACCCTATAATGACACGTGGTAACTTCTATCTCTTGGGCATATATGCAAGCTGCAATTATTTATGGCATTGTGTGGGAGGGATTAGAAAGTTGGGATATCTCTGTGCCTCAGCACATCTTGCCTCTGTATCTGCTTCACAGATGCCATCTCTGGTGGGATTTGCTCTCAGAGTCTGTGGTTTTAGACTACCTTGCAAAATTATGCCCACACATCTATTAATTTTTTGCTCTAGTCCACGATCGAAAGATGATGACCTGTCCTAGCACCCTTCCCTCCCTGACATGGATGTTATTCTTCCATCCTGTGGACAACCTCTGTACAAGAACAATTAGATAAAACATAAACTAAACCAAACATTCTCCTAGGTCAAATAAGCAATGCACAGAACGACAAATGTCACGTGATCATACTTACGTGTAGAATCCAAAAAAGTTAAACTCATGGTAGAGAGTGAGACACTGGCCACTAGACTTAAGGTTAGGAGTGGGGACACGAAAATGCTGGCCAAGGGATAGGATATTAGATTAGAATAAGATCTAAAGAACTGTTATACAGCCAGGTAACAATAGCCATTAGCAAAGTATTGTATCCCTGAAAATTACTGAGAGTAGATTTTAAATGTTACCAATACAAAAAAAAATTATGTGAAGTAATACTTATATGAATTCACCCAGTTTAGCCACTATAAAATATATGCATATTTTAGAAAAATTATGCACTTTATGTGTAATTTTATTTATCAGTTTAACATAGTAATGAAAAGTAAATTATAATCATTTTCTCTTAACATATTTCAAAATTACTTTCACAAACTTTTGTCACAAACATGATTATTCAGTAGTGATAATATTTATGCTGGATTTTCTCTCTCTTCTACCTGGATCCCACTGACTATAAAAAGCTGCCCTCCAGATCTGACTTCTATTTTCCCTTCATCCATCCACTAGCCAAGCACCTCCTTTAGGTGCTTTCTTTGGAAATGTTAAGGTCATAAATTAGGCTAATGTCCAACCGTGCTGGGCTTCTTTTCCAATGGCAAACATTTTGTCTTTTACCATTAGGTACTTACTTCATTACTCACATGGTAGCCTACTGAGGATTTTTTACTTTCACTTCAGGGTAATTATGCACAGGAGCTTAAGAAGGCCAAATGTCTCTTCCATTTGAAATTAATATAGTTCATTCTTAACATCACTGTGACTTTAACTTCCCCCAGCTCCAAAGCAACCAAAACAAGTTGATTGTTCCTTGAGAATCTGGGCTAATTTTACAGGTTTTGGATTTCCTTTTGGGAAATATTTATCAAAAATACTTTTAAGGCAAAAGTTACTCAAAGTCATAGATCTAACCAGCAGTTTAAATACATAGGGAAGGAGTACTTATATAATCTGGTTTTTATTTTCTCATAGTTCATATTGAAATTCTTTAACCTACATATCTACTGTGTCCCTTTACCTGATTTGGAATCTCATTATATTGCAAATAATTATATTCTTTGTTGATTCAGGATAAATCCATCTACTAGTATGTTTCTTGTAAATATTGTTTCATCACACTAATCAGAATTATTTTTAATGGTAAGTGCACAGCCCACAGTGTAATCTTTCTTGGCCTCGAATATAACCCTACGTTCCCCTGTGATCTTTAACTCCATTGCAATGGCTATTTGATTTCTTTTAGAAAAGAATCTGAAGTGAGAAATTTCCTGCTTACAGAGAAACCATGGTCTTCTGTCTAGCACAGAGACTTCAATTCAGTGAACACAAAGTGTCACTTACTATCACAAGTCCAGGCAAACTCAAGGTCAAATCAGTTACCTCTCTGACGTGGGCTTTCAAAGTGCTTTTATATTTAAGTATTGTTACTTGCTGTCATGGGTCCCTGCTTTAGTAGAATTGGAAATTTAAAACAAAACAAAACAAAAAAAACCCTACATATCTCAGGGCAAAAAATGAATTCCTTGAAAAGGCAGAGCAAATTTAAGAAAAGACCCCGCTTAGGTGGACAAAGGATTGTGCACTCTAACTCAGGGATGTAGACCAACCTTCTCCAGCAAATGCAGGAGGCCAGCTTTCAAGGATACTCTGGTAGCTGGGATCATCGGCCATTATCTCAGTCCTAGCCTCATAGCTCTCAAATCCTCGTGGCTGAAGGATAGTCTCTTTCTCAGGAACTGACTGTTTGTCTATGGAGGTCTCAGTTGTATGGAGCTCTGCTTTGCCTATCACAAGTTTAGGACAATGGGTGATGACTTCTGGGTGTAACTAAATGTCTCTGGAAACCTCTTACACTGGTGTCTTGAGTCTTGAAGGCAATGGGATCCTGTAAACTCAGTGCTAATCAAACCTGTTTGACCAATTTCTAGAAATACTCAAGGATCGACACATTCTTAAGCAGAGCAGAAAACAGATTTGACTCAAGATTTATAGTAACAAGGATACAAAATGAAGGTCAAGCATTGTTCTATGTTTAGTTACTGGTTAGGCATCCACAGCTCCAAGTGAAGAGTCATGGGTCATGGCAAAAAAGAGAGAAGTTTTGAAATCCCCAATTGTCCCAGCAGAAAACAAATTCATGCTTTCAGTGAGTAGCAGGTAGGGGTCCAGGATGCTGCATGCTCCCCATCCTTATATTGACCCCTCACTAAGTAACATCTACACCAGTACCAATAGAATACTAAAGTTACAGTTTTTGTTTTTTTGCAAAAGAAGAGAGATGATGTGAGATGACTCCCCCAAGTGGAAACAAAGTGAGAAAAGGCAATTTAACCAGTTTAGGATATTGCACCTCTATTCTTTGAGGCATTGCATGTATTAGAACAAAAGAAAATTATACTTCTGTTTCGTGAGGCATATAGCTGTGCTTTGACATTTAAATCCCAAGAAAGGTCTAGTGCATGAAAGTAGTGTCAGAAAAACACTCATGTGTTTGAAGATAAGCAGAAGGAAAAAAAGATAAATAATGTTAATGTGTAGCTATATCAACTATGAGGATTCCTGAACAATGAATTGGACAAGAAGCACACAACAAATAGTAAGATTCATTTTAAGGTACACTTTGATATACAGACTTATGAAAGCTGGAAAAGGAGTATGCTCTACAGAATGAGAGCTGACCACTGAATGAGCTTACAGTGGTGTTGAAGTTAAGGCAATCTTTCCTACTACCCCACTCCTCAGGCTGACTTCATCCCAAGCATGCTACCAAAACCTGGCCCAGTCCCATGCGAGAACTAAAGATACCATTTTTGTGATTGGTCTTAGATGCTGGGTTTGAAACTGTATTTCTATGCATATATCCTAGATTTCTGTGATTTACAAGTAATGCCCGCTTGCCCAGCCAGCTGAACATGCCCTTGAATAATCTGCCTCAGATACATGGCAAAATTTTAATTCAACACAGTATTCCAGACCCATTGAATTTGCTCTCTTAAATCAGCTTTATAGACAATAGTAACTATTCCTCTTATAAAATATGGGGTCTGATACAGCTGGGTGAATAAGGAATTGGAGCTAGGTGGTCACCTTCCTTTTTCTATTCTCAATATGTATGAGACTCAGTTCTTCACTGGCAAATGTCTTCTTGTGAGTCATACTTCTGATTGTACTCTTGTGGTTTAAATTTAATACTAAATACATTTTTAAGTGACTGTGTTATCAGCCAAAAAAGTTGATAGAGACCTCAAATTGGTCTTCCAAGTAAGTTTTTTACTCTCATCACAGAGAAAGTATTTGAAGATATATGTGTGAGAGTCATAGGGAGATGTATTAATCAGACTTAAATAATAATGGAGAGTAGGGAAACATCTCCTTTTCAGGTAACTGGAGGAGGTCACCCTGGTGCAGGGCTTCAGACAGGTCTCCTCACAGAAGCACAAGGCCACATTATATGGATTAGCTGAGGTGTCCAGTCAGTCATTATCTCAGTCCTGGTTTCCCATCCTAGAGGAATCCTTATGGCCCAGGAGGTGATTGTGCTTGCTGGGGTGGGGTGCTGCTTCTGTTCCATCATGGGGGTGATTGCTGCTGTATCTCATTATGAGGTGGTTTTCAAGGCTCCATTTTTCCAAGAATCTGGGAGGATAGTAGAAATAGAGACTGCTAGGTGTTGCTCTAGGGGTTTGGAACTGGGCACTGTAAATTGAGTATACTGGAAAACTCTAAAAATTACTGATCATGGTGTCCTTGGTCTTGAAGGAGGATGAATAAATGAGGCAAATATAGGGTGAATCAACCCTTACTGACTCTGTTTAAGTGATTATCATGCTTATGAGCAGATCTGAGCACACATCTGACTCACAGTTTTGAGATAATACAGAACACATTTAAATGAAGACAGAGACATCAAGCTTTTTAGTTGACTTAGGCATCTACAAATCCCATTTCTCGGTCCCAGTCACAAATCTCGCTTTGATCTTAATTCATCCTCCTATCTCCATAGGATTAGTGTATCAGCCAATTTGGCTTTAGAAATTTGCTGGCGAGGTGGTAAACTGTATAGGAAATGAGGACCACTTGAGCCTTCAGTCTTTAGTCGTAAACCTAGGAACTAAAGATATGACACAGACATGGAGCACTTTGGGTAACTTTAATCATGTCTTGGAACTATAGATTCCTTGTCATCTACTTGCTGATCTTTATTTCTTTGGTCTTACCTTGACTAGAGACCGAAAAATAATAGGTTTAAGTGCAGCCAAAGGAAGAAGCTTAATAAAGACATATGGTTCAAACCAAACAAAAAGTCATACACCTAGGTGAGTCAAGGCAACTGCAAAAACCTGCAGAAATAGCTAAAACTGAGATGTATTCATTCAGATTCATCACTGCTTTCCATTTGCATTAGACTTGTTTAACCAAAGCAAAGGTCATAATTACAGAAACAATGTATCAGACAGGATGGCAGAAGGGGATTGTAGACTTCCAATCAACTGGCCTACATCAAGACTTCAGAGCAATTCCCTCCAACAGATGAGTCTTTGAACTTATGTTACACAGGGATTTCAGTTAAATTAAAATGGTAGGCTATATATCTTTTTAATGACTTCTCTCTTCACTGAATTTCATTAAGCCCCACATATTGAAGACTTGTACTGTTCTCCTATCTGTACTTAAAACAAGAGAAATAGAGTTCACATTTTTCTTTTGCTTTCTCCATTTGAGAAGTATTTGCAACCCCAGTAATGGGAAGGAATATAGGAAGGGAGAGAATCAGGGAGAAGAAAGACTATAAATCATATCACTCTCTAGTTAATCACACCAACATATTTTAAATTTTTCATTAAAATGAAAATCACGGATTAAAAACTAAAGAGTAATTATTATTGGTAATAGTTAAAAATGACATTTTATTTGAAGATTTTTCTTTGGTACTTATATAATCTATAATCCAAGAAAAGAGGGACCGGAGTCATAGATTTATTATTTCTATGCTAGAAAATATTAATGGCAAATTAAGGGTTGCCACATTTTCATCTTGTCAAGCTAACACACTATGTGCTTAAGTTTATAGTGTTCAGGAATTAGCCCTACGAGAGCAACAAGCTTTTCTTCATTATTTCTTTTTGGTTTAAATTTTATTTATTTATTTATTTATTTATTTATTTACTTTGTCCCAAGAATCAAACTTAGCACCTTGCTCTTGCCAGACAGGTGCTTATGCCACTGAGCTATATCCCTGGCCCCCAAGCTTATATTTTTAAGCAGGATTGTGTAAAATCCCAAATGCACCCACTGATCTAGTAAAGGTACTTCATCTTCTGCACCTCTGAATTCATTTAGGAGCTTATTAGAGCCTGAATCTCATTTTGCTTACCAAATTCCATGTACACTAGAATGTTGCATGAGCAAGGGAAGAATACAGATGGACAGGGAATTTATGTATGATTTTTGGAGCAGTGTTGAAAAGTGAGTCTGTAATCAATTCTGAGAAACTAATTGCAATATCAGAAGGAAGGATCTTAAGCAGCAAATATATTTTTTTAAGCAGACCATTATCTACACTTGTAATAAGGGTAATCTCTCTAAGCACGTGCAACATTTGTTTATGGAATTAACTTTGTTTTCCTTCCACAAGTGGTGCCTGTTAAACTTTCATTCTGGTATTTAATGACCTTTACTCCCTTGGCATAGTTCCAGGAAGGCATCATCAACATGAAAATTACTTTCATGGTCACCTTCCATAAAGACTCACCTGGGTAAATACACCTGGCATCAAAGTGAATTTTTCTTTTTTCTTGAAAGTTTAGGTATTTGGATATTAGGGAGGGAAAAGTGACACCTGCAAGTTAAAAATAGCACTCACATAGAGGAAAGTTCCTTGTGTGTCTCTGTTACATAGTTCATTAACTCAAAGGATATTTGTTAATCTCCTATAACATGGCACTAGTATTAGTGCCATAGAATGAGAAAAGCAAAAGATTTGGAGTAGATTCTTCTCCCAGGAAGTATACAAATTCCACAGGGAAAGAGAAAGCATTCATAAGAAGTGTTAAAACTATATTAAGCATATGTTTATTAGACAAATCTACGTGATGATCTCCATAGGAAAATATTAAAGAGAAAATCACTGTGAGCTACAGAGGATTCAAAAAGGAAGTCACTAAACTTTAGGGGAATGTCTCAGATGCTGAGGACTATGGGGAAGATCAAACCAGGCAGTATAAAGACATTAACACAAGGTGGGAGGCAGGAATGACCATACCGTATCTCTGAAACACTAAAGAGATCATTTACTCTACAGAGGTAAGAATTGTAAGGGAGTCAGGAAAAGTTAGAAAGCTATGTTTTTCATTTATTCTTTCTTTTATTTTGTATTGGCACACGTTTGTAGTACATTATGATTACATTCATCCTGAGGAATTGGCACATGTATGTGACATTTCTCTATTCCTCTTCATTCTTTTGTCCATTCATTCCACACTCATTCCTTAATTATTATCATGTGTCAAGGTTATCATTAGCCTTGATGCAAAAACCCCTTAGGACCCAACTCCCCCAGTGAATAATGAAATAAGAAATAATGATATAAATCTGCCACAATGAAACCCATTAATCTGTATAATCAATATCTACTAACTACAAATATGGGGGGGGGAAGAAATTGGAAAACACCAGACCTAGAGAATGCATAAGGGATAGCATCTCTCATTCTGCCTGGGATCCATGTTAGGATGGAGGAGATCACAGAGGAGAAAATCACAGGCACATGGGTGGACATTTGAGGAAACTGAGAAAATTATGTGGAAGGACACGACATGCAGATTGACTTAGGTCTCCACAGTGAACTCATGCAGTTACAGTGACTTCTTCTGGAGATTCACACCTATTAGTGAGGGGAAATGTGAGGCTTGAGACTGGAAAAGCTGACTGGCAAATGTCCTATAGTGTTTTTTGACTACTAAGAGTATTGTAATATAACCTTTGACCAATAGGAAGTGATTGAAGAATTTTCGGGGACATTGGATTTTGCATTACTGACATTTGAGTAAAGAGGAAGGGAGCTAAACTATTGTGGTGGTAATGAAAGGAGATGAGAAAGGTTAACTCCAAAGGATTTAGGAGCTAAGTTAAGGAACTCACTAGGTGTGAAGGTAGGGGACATGGTAACTGGCAAGAAAACCTGGTTCTAGAACTAGAAACAAAGCTATTGAAGGTTAAGAGTCATTTTGGTTAGTCCTAGAACAGTTGCACACCTGAATATTTCTTAGTGTTGAGTATGCTCGTTAGAATATTGTTGTTATGGTTTGATAACTAGTGGTCAACTTAACACCAGCTGGATTACATCAGCATGCATTGAGAGAAGATGCTCCACCTGAGAAGGGTTGCCAGGATAAATAGGTGGAGAAGAGGAGAGGTGTGGAGAGGGATTGAGGCGTTATGGAGGCACTGTTGGTTCTCCTACGAGTTACTGTCTGAGCTGTTGGTTCTCCTGGAGAAGCTTTGGTCTTCACATCGAGCATTGCTTCCTGGCTCCGGAGGGGAAGACATGTGCTGCCTGGTCTCCAGGGTGAACTCGTCACGCTGCTTCCTGGCATGTTCCCGACTGTGCTTGTCGTCGGAGGAGCTCGGGGCCTCCATGTCGCTGAGGACAGCTGTAGTTCCTTTCAGGACAGCCCCGCTCTTTGTTGTGAGTGTGACTTCTCAGCTCCAGTGTAGAACCCTCATCCCACTAGCACAGCTCCTTCATTCTGCTGGCATGGACTTTCCGACTTCCACCGCTGACCCTTGGGTCTTCCCGGCATGAATCCGTAAAAGAGACTGGCGTGAGCCCTTGTGGGCCCTGGACTTCCAGTTGGACTCGTGGAGGCACTGTCCTGAGCTCTGGGTTTTTATCTGGACTCATGTGGGACATTGCCATGGGGTTTAGACTCTTGACTTATATAATCTATGTCGTTGGTGTTGTGGATAGATTTCCTGCATTTTCCTGTGTTAACTTTCAGTGACCATTATAAAAATATTATAAACTCCATGTCCTGACCTGAATGTTCTCTGTGTAATAACCCCGGACTACAACAATTGTCTTTCTGAGATCTGGAAAATTATAAAATCCAGGAGCATCAGCAACTGAGTAGTGGGGTAAGTAAAAGAAAACTAAAACAGGAAAGGCAGAGCTAGGTTAGAACAAGTACAGAGAATGAGATACTGAGTGAAAAAGAAAGATAAGAAGAGTTACCAGAGCTCTATTGTTCAGTGTGGAAGGCATGAGCCACCTTTTGGTATCGGGCAACTAAAAGGCCCCTGTGTCTAATCCAATGTGCTACAAGTATAAAATACACAACAGATTCTGAATACTAAGAATAAAGAAATATGTCTTGGAGAGCAGGAATATAGCTCAGCAGCATAAGTGCCTGCCTGGCAAGTACAAGCTCCTCAGTTCAATTGCTAGTACAAAAAAAAAAAAATCTCGTTAATAATTTTATAAGAGTTTCACTTTAGGTTAAATAAAATGTATTCTCAAAATCCATTTTACCTTGTTTTGCATTAGCTTGCATAAACCATGGCTACATGCTATCCTTGGTCTATAATGCTCACATGGTATTATTGCTCTCTTATCTTCCTCTAGACAGTTTTAGTTGGAGATGCTTTGCCTAAAACATGATGCCCAGCTTCTTTGTTGGTCTGGTCCATTTGTGAGTTAAAAGATTCATAAATCTTTTGATAGGAGTGAGCAAATTGTGCTTTGGATTCTTCTTTTTTAAACAATGAGGAGTCCCATAAGGTCTGTAAAAGTGGCATCATTCAGAAGTTGTCAGTCCCTTTTAATTAGTTAGAAGTTTTTCTTAGAAGTTTCCTTTAAGCCAAGTCAATCTCCAGAGAATATCTTTACAAACATAGAAGCCAGATGTGTTGATTTTCTCCTGGAATATCAATTCCCTATTCATTAAAAATAAAATAAGAAATATGTAATGGAAAAAAATGAAACCAAATGAAGTAGATAATATTTGAGTCAGGTTAGAACTTTCTCATTTAAGGATCAGTGTCTTCCACTAAATTATCCGTCAGTTACACAGCTGTATATGTATAAGTCAAGGTGCCTTCAATTAAGGTTTGGGTCTCTGTGACAAATTGTTTTCAGCTTCTAGAAACAGAGACCCAACTACAGGTCCTTAAATGAATCTGAAATTTATATTGCACAGGTAAAGTGATTAAATAGACTTTCCAGAGTTTATCTGGGACTCCAAAACAACACTTAAGATCCTGCCTCTGGCATTCTGCCCCTGTGTTCGTGGTTCATGGTGTTTGTTCTTCTAATTTCTAGACAGCTGAAAGACCTTCAGGTATTTCATACGATTTTCATAAAGGAAGAAAGAGGGTCTTCCTTCCTTTTAAAAACACACCCCAAACGTTCCATTCCAGTAACACCTGCACTTACCTCTCAGAGGTCAGCTTTAATCGCAACTACAGTAAGTTGCCAGATATCTCAGGAATTAGTCTCATTCTGGGTAACATTGTGGCTCCAGAGATGCTTCATGACAAGGAAGAGGAACAACTCTAATGGGATAGAAAAATAGAAGCTCTTTGCCATCAATCTCTAAAAACAATAAAAACTGCAAAAAATGCATGCTTCCCAGAAAAAAAATTATAGCATTATTTGTATCATTTATTCAAGTCCTATGTTTTTATTTTTGCCCAAATAATTAAAAATTAACTATATTTATCAAGCTCCAGGCTCAGACAATGGACATTCTAACTCAAGGGCAAAGAAGAGAGAGAATTTGACTTGCAGAATTTCATGACAGAGCAGCAGAGTTGAGAATCTGTTCTCCTTCTCGTACTTCTCTGATACTTGAAACTCTCCAGTAATTTATCATGTCCTTTTTAAAATAGCAGAGACACTTAAAAGCACAGTAGTGTCTCAGAACCTTGTAGCTTAGCCTTGTCTCTCTTTCTTCCTTTGGTTCACATAGTTCTCTACTCCCTCGTGTACACCATGGTCAGTGGTCTCAGGCTCACCTGCACTTTCCACGGGACTCTTGCCTGCTCTATTCCGTATCTGGAATTGCTCCATCCTGCTACCCGTCACTTCTCTTGTTTCCTTCTTTGCTTAGAGAAGCCACCACAAACTCTGTAACGCTAGGTTAAATTCTTCTTATATTGTTTATAACCACATACTCCATGCTGTGACTGTATCTTTGTCCTTGCTTTTTGAATTTGAGGGTCATAAAATGAGAAACAGACCTGGGCTTGTTTGCCATTGTGACTCTAGTGCTTGGCATGCAATAATCTTTATATATAATCAACTATGATGCTGCACATTCATAATCCTGTCACTGTGGGAGGCTGAGGCAAGAAAATGGCAAATTCAAACCTAGCCTGGGCAATTTAGTGAGACCCTGTGTCAAAATTTTAATAAATTTGCTTGGGATGTGACTCCACATGAAGGTCCTGGGTTCAGTCACCAGCACTACATGCATGTATACACAAATTCTAAATATATTCTTTTTGGAGGATAAATGTGTAAATAAAATCATAATATGAATGTGGTGGTGAAGTTATGAAAAAGAAAATCAATGATTCCAAATGAAGGAATTTCCAGCTTGTTTATGGAAGAAATGCCATTGGCATTGGTCCTCCAAGGACTGAGAAGCTAGATGGAATTATCAGAGTACCTGAAAAATCTGAGAATTTGTGCTTTCCCGTGTAGCCCAGGAAGACATTCACATGTTTGTAAGTGTGTTTGAATTATCATCCGAGTCTATTCACTGGAAGGAACTCTTCTTTCAGCTCATTCGTTCGCAACTTGCTTCTGCCGTTGTCTTCCTCCCCCATTCTCTTTGAAGGGGTTGTCAGGGAATAGTCTACTAGAACTATTCCAGAAGTGTAGAAGGAAAGAATTCGAGGTGGAAAGCAGCTTCCTACAATAGGACAGAAGTCTCTCTAAGAATCTGGTCCATGTGAATCCCTGGAATTATCTGCAGTGGAGGAGTTTACCTGGAGCAGTTCAGGAATGAGAAACCCAAAGGTTTTCACGTGGTAAACATCTGGGACCCGGGGAGCACTCTCAGTATCAGGGATAAATGAGGAAGGAGTCAGATGGAGATGCAAGTTTATGGTGAGCATGTGAACGTGGAGTAGTGATATAAGAAATGTGAGGACCATAAGTCAAATTTTGGGTAAAGAACAAATATTTCAGTCCAGGACTTCCCAACCTCTTCTATGTATATGAATCATCTAGGATGTTATTAAAAGATAGATTCTCTTCTGTGGGTTTGAGACTGCATTTCTAGTGAACCTCAAGATGGTTTTGATGGCTCTGGATCACACCAAGGATCACACCTTGACAGTGTAGAATTTCTAACCCCAGAATGTCGGGTGTCAGATGTATAGAGGAAGGTAGTTCAGGTGGTAAGAATAAGAATCAGTGCCTTGGGCTTTTGTAATATTATGCTAATAAGATACAAGGCCTGTGGCCTTCACAGGGAAAATAAAGTAGGCAAATATTCAAATCATCTAAGCCTTGGGCTTTGCTATTAGCATTTTCTCAAAGCTCTAAATGCTTTTTTTCTTGCCTCCTCTACTGAGAGTGTCTTACAGTACTGTAAAAACAGAAAACAGAAAAACATTCTTTGTAATAATTTACTGTCTCCACATAGAAAGGAACTACATTTTGGTTCCTTGATGCTTATTGACTTTCTATCAGCAAATTTGTCTTAGTTTCATTCCTACATTGAAAGGAGCTGTGCAAGGAAGGGTTCTGGATTATAAATAAGAAACATTAGGGAGAAAAGATTTAAAAAAAAAAAAAAAACTTTTGGAAAGTTTCAGAGAACACATAATTCTCTAGCTCAGAACTAATGGAAGGCAGAATTCAAGGAGAGAAAAGCAAAGCCAGTACTCTGTCACCTATCACCACAGTGCAATGTTCCAGCCTCTTAATTAGCCACTGGGAGACATAGACATGACCCTGCCTTTATAAATGTCCCTCCCGACTTAGTGTCTGGCAGTCGCATGTCATTGGCTTTGCTTACACTTCTTTCATTACCTCTACCTTGCTCTCTCTTTTTTTTTCTTTAGTAGAGGCTAGAATCCTGAATCTTGCTTCCTTTGGAATTCCATCCCAATAGAAATGTACCCTACAGAGATCCACTCCAGCTAGCCCAAATAAAGACAACCTGTCAAGACATACAGGAAATAATTACAAATAATTCAAAACTAAATACCATCACCATAGGATGACCTGTAACTTCCATAAACTGTGTGTCTCCTAAGGGTGAAATGAGTGGAACAGATGTGAACCAGTCCTACACTGGACATGTTGAAATATATGGTCACTCACCTGATAGGTGTAAGGGATTTTGACAGGGGCAGTAGCAGAAGTGGTTAATTTAAAACAGTTGGAAAAGTGTATTCATGGATCTTCTCCCAAAGTTCTGAGTTAGATTGTGCTCATCTGCTTCCTTTAAGACAACTAAGTTCCTGTGTTTGTAATTCTTTTCAACTCTCAGGAATTTTGGGATAGGTATTTGTGACATTTTGGTCTCAGCAATAGACTGCTTGTGGGTAGCCTGCACTCTTCTCAACAGCTGCTAACTTGTGCTTGGCTTCAGAAAAGTGGATTTGTGTTCAGTCGCAATCCCTGTCTCAGTTTGTGACTGCAGGGCTCTTCAAGACTGTGAAGCTGATGAGGGAAACTGCCCTGCAACCTAAGAGTGAACAAGATCAGGCAGCCTTAGCTGGAGACAAAGTGAACAGTCCATTTAGAAAGACAGAAATAAGCCAGAATCTTGTTGAGCCGCCAGCTCAAGCTTATACCCAGCTCCAGACTTTTCACTTATTTTAGCCAATAAATGTTCTTATGTCTGTACGTGAGAGAGTAAACCCAGTTGGGTTTCCTGTTGTTTACAGGTGATCCCTCTGAACTGTGCAATTTCAATTTTCATAGTGTGCCATATTTGATCCTGCAGCTCACTCTACAATGGTGTTTGTCTCAGATATCATCATGGTCAGCTGGTCAACCATCTCTGTATTGCCTACACCAAATTAGAGAAAGGAATGTTTTGGCATGATTTGCTTTTTTGCACCAGGCTATAATAATAAGCTGTCTACTCAATCAAGTGCCCAACCATGAACCAATTACTAAGAATGAAAAGAATCACTATCTCCTCTGAAAGATCCATCTCAGTTTCCCTTCCGTGTCTGAAACAGTAGTATATGGACTGAAGCATCTGTAGGATTATATTTTACATTTATTATCATTCTGGCTTTTTTTTCCAATTTTTCCTCAATCACTGACCTGAATTTCCTGAGCTGGGAATTGTCCTAATGTACTGTGCTAGCATTTGGGATGACCATATCAGATGCTACGCTCTTGATGGTTTTTAACAGTGGACATTTATTTGCCACTTTCTTAAGGCTGGAAAGTCCAAGCGCACAGCACTGGTAGATTTGGTGTCTGGTGTCAGGTCCTGGTTCACAGGTGACCATTTTCCCATCATGCCCTCACTAGGCATAAGGGACAAAGTAGCTTTCTGGGGTCTCATTTATAGGAGCAATGACCTCATTCATGAAAGCTGAACCTCATAACTAAATCACCTTCCCAAGTCCCATCTTTGAATGCAATCCCACTGGAAACGAAGTTTCACCATATGAATTTAGAAGGGACATAGGCATTCAGTCTATAACACTCACCTTTTGTTTAAAGAATATCTACAAAGAAAAAGTTAAATTCAAATTCTGGAAAACTTCCTTTTTCTTTTTAATTTTTGTTCATTCCCTTTGCAAAGCAATTATTACTACACTGCACCCATATCTGATGACAGTAAGTCTAAATGGATCAAAATTATTGCTCTTTAAAAGCAATACCAAAATTTCCTAAGATATGATGCATACTAATTAAAGTTCAAGGAGCCCTGGGCAAGAGAAAAAGATAAGCCGCTGCTTAAGTTATGCAAAAGTGTATTAAATATTCAAGATTAATTAAAATATAGAGAAAAAATTTTAAGGATGCCATTTAAGTTTCCATAAAAGTTAATGCAATCATTATGAAATGTTTGCTATCAAACTGGTTTGATGAGTAAGGAAAGTTAATAAAGTACATAGTGAAATAAGAGTTAATTCATGTTGCTCTATGTATTTTTTTATTACTCTGTTAAAGTCACTTATAACTTCATAGTAGTTACATAGCAGTATGCATTGTTTCAAAAAGTGAAGGTATGATTTTATGGTATTCATTTATTTTCTAAAATAAACAATGTTTCCTTAAAATCCCATCCTAATGATTTCTTCAGTGAAAGTTTCATTGTGAAAAACAAGAAAACTTTGTTTCTGGTGCTTTTACTTGAGTAGAAGGAATGGAAGTACAACTTTTACTAAGCAGATTGTTCCTGATATGTGAAACCTTGATGAATTATTTGTGTCAATAATGCTTTCAAGGTTCTGATTCTGGCTTCTGAAATTGACTCTTTTTCTCAACTCAGAATATCCCAGCCACAGAGCAGAAACAGATATGCAGGATACTAAGTAAGTCAAACGTTTCCCGGTATATCCTCTCTCATTTCTTATTTTTAAGGCCATCATAAAGCAGGGGGAAATTGTTTCTAGAATCTCAGCATAAAATTGCAAACACATTTCAGTTAGGATAAGGCTTTGTATATTGACTGAGGGAACAAATCTCTTTATAGCATACTTTTGATATCAGAAAGGAAAAATTAGTTTCAATTTCAAACTGCATTTTGTTCTTTTCTTTTTTTTTTTATTTAAGAGGAAAAAGAGAAAAACACAAAACAAAACAAAGCAGTGTAAGGTTACACATAATACATAACTACAAAAAAAAAAAAACATAACAGTAAGAAATCACCTGTTAATAGATTACATAATATCATCTTGGAAATAGTTGCTCAAATCACAGTATCAAAGAATACAAAGTAGACATTCAAACGGAGAGACTGCAAACAGCTGTGTTCAATGATCCAAAAACATTAATATAGTCAGCTATTTAACATCCCTAAACACACTTGTTGTTATATCCGTTAGAGCTCTTTTTTTTCCCCTCCCTCTCTTTTTTATAACAAAATTTATACATTTTGGATTTTATTACTCCTCAGTTCTCATTACTCTCTTGGGGGGGAGAGAATAAAGTCAAATATGGCAAAACAAAGCTGTAAGTCCAAACCCAGGATAGACATAGCACATGATGTAGAACAGAGTACAAGGTCATCAACAATGGTTATCAACATTGTCTCTTGTTTCCTTAAAAGGAATTGTCCATCTCATTAGATATTATAAAGCCGGACAAAACAGTGGAGAACAAGACCAATAAAACTTAGGCATTGTGAACATTACAGGACTTCCAAAGGAGACAATAGTCAAACCAGAATGGGCATCTTTGTGAATCTTATTGCCTTCAAATTAGTTGCCTATACCTTCAAACTTGCTACTATCGCACAGAATGGAACAGAGTCTAATCAGTCAAAACAAGATCTTGGGAGTATTACAGGACTTCAAAACAAGTTAATAGGAGATCAAAAAGAGTTACTACTATATATCCTAATTTTTTAAGTTTTTCCCTTAATTAAAATAAACATAAGAAATAGCTAAATAATTTTTTTTAAAGAATAGTAGTTACCATAGTGTCTGTCTTTTTCCTTAAAATATTTGGATAAAACTTCATATACTATAGCTTCAAATATTTCCATATCAAAAAGCCCAGAGTAAAGCCTTTCTAATTAATAAGTGAAAATTTTATAAGGCTTCAAGGCCACATAATGGGAATCATGATTATCACATATTTTTATATATTTGAATCATTACTTACATTAGGGAAACTATTCGGTATTCATACATGCGAGATTGATTTATTTCACTTATGAGTATGGTCTCAAGCTGCACCCATTTATTGATAAATATCTCAATGCGATCCTTCTTTATAGCTGAATAATACTCCATTGTATAGAAATACCACAACTTTTTTATCCATTCCTCAGTTGATGGACACTTGGGTTGTTTCCAAGATCTGGCGATTACAAATTGTGCTGCTATAAACATAGGTGCACATATATCCCTGTGGTATGATGCTTTCAGTTCTTCTGGGAATATGCCTAGAAGTGGAATAGCTGGAATAAATGGGATTTCCAATCCCAACTTTTTGAGAAACCTCCAGACAGATCTCCACAAAGGCTGTACCAGTCTACACTCCCACCAACAGTGCAGGAGAGTTCCTTTTTCCCCACAGCTTCTCCAGCATTTGTTGTTGTTGGTTTTCTTGATCCTGGCCATTCTTTCAGGAGTGAGATGGTATCTCAGTGTGGTTTTAATTTGCATTTCTCTAATGACCAATGATGATGAGCATTTTTTCATGTATTTATTTGCCATTTGCATTTCTTCATCTGAGAATTGCGTATTCATCTCAGATGCCCATTTTTGGATTGGATCTTTGAATTTTGAAGGTCTGAGTTTTTTTAATTCTTTATATGTTTTAGACAAGAGTCCCTTGTCTGAGAGAGAGTTCACTAAAATCTTTTCCCAGTTTGTGGGTTTTCTTTTCACTATGCTGGAGATTTCTTTTGACATGCAAAAACTTTTTAATAAGAAGTGGTCCCAGTTATTGATTCTGGGAAGTATTTCCCGTGCAGTTTGAGTCCTATTCATGAATTCTCTACCTACTCCTATGTCTCCAAGGTTTCTACCCAATTTGTCTTCCAATAGATTTAGCGTTTCTGTTTTAATATTCAGATCTTTGACCCATTTAGATTTTAATTTAGTACATGGTGATAGACATGGGTCTAGCTTTAGTTTTTGGCAAATGGAGAGCCAGTTTTTCCAGCACCATTTATTAAAGAGACTGTCGTTCTTCCAGTGAACCTGCTTGGCTCCTTTATCGAAGATAAGGTGGTTGAGTGTGTTTGTAGTTGTGGTTGTATCTTCTAATCTATTCCATTGATCTTCAGCTCTGTTTTGATTCCAATACCATGTTGATTTTACTACTGTTGCTTTGTAGTATAATTTCAAGTCAGGGATTGTGATGCCTCCTGCTTTGTCTTTGCTGCTTAGAATTGCTTTTGCGATTCTAGGTCTCTTCTGGTTCCAGATGAAATTTAGGAGTGATTTCTCTAGATCTATAAGGTATGTTGATGGTATTCCTATTGGGATTGCATTGAATCTGTATAAGAGTTTTGGGAGAATGGCCATCTTCACAATGTTTGTTCTTCCTATCCATGAGCAAGGGATGTCTTTCCATTTTCTGAGATCATCTTCAATTTCCTTTTTCAGTGTAATATAGTTTTCACTGTATAAGTCTTTCACTTCTTTCGTAAGAGTAATTCCTAAATATTTCATTTTTTTGCTTGCTAATGTGAATAGTCCAGTTTCCCTTATTTCCCTCTCTGTGGTTTTGTTGTTTGTGTATAGGAATGCTATTGATTTCTGAGTATTGATTTTGTATCCAGCCACATTCCTGAATTTATTTATTGTATCTAAGAGTCTTTCAATGGAGCTTAGGGAGTCTTCTATGTAGAGTATCATGTCATCTGCAAACAATGACAACTTAACTTCTTCTTTTCCTATCTTTACCCCTTTTATTTCTCTTTCTTGCCTAATTGCTCTGGCTAGTACTTCCAGTACTATATTAAATAGGAGTGGTGATAAAGGACATCCTTGTCTTGTGCCTGATTTTAAAGTAAAGGCTTTCAATTTTTGGCCATTTAGTATGATGCTGGCTGTTGGTTTGTCATAAATGGCCTTTATTATATTGAGGTAAAGACCATCTATTCCAATTTTCTGTAGAGTTTTTATCATGAATAAATGTTGGACCTTATCGAAGGCTTTTTCTGCATCTATAGAAATGATCATGTGATTCTTATTTTTGGCTTTATTGATATGGTGAATTACATTTATTGATTTGCGTATATTGAACCATCCTTGCATTCCTGGGATGAATCCCACTTGGTCATGGTGTATAATCTTCTTGATGATTTGCTGGATCCTATTTGCCAATATTTTATTGAGGATTTTTGCATCTGTGTTCATTAGGGAGATCGGTCTATAGTTCTCTTTTTTAGTTGGGTCTTTCTCAGGTTTTGGTACTAGAGTGATATTTGCTTCCAGGAATGACTTAGGCAGGATTGCTTCCCTTTCAATTTCATTGAATAGTTTGAGGAGTGTCGGCATTAGGTCTTCTTTGTATTTCTTGTAGAATTCTGCAGTGAATCCATCTGGGCCTGGGCTCTTCTTGGTGGGTAAGGACTTAATTACATTTTCAATTTCAGTAACCGAGATTGGGTTATTCAACAGTTTTACATCCTCTTGATCTAGCTTTGGCACTTCATATGCTTCTAAGAAACTGTCTATTTCTTCTGTGTTATCAAACTTTTGAGAGTAGAGGTTTTCAAAATAGGTGTTGATGATCTTCTGTATTTCTATTGGGTCTGTAGTGACTTCTCCTTTTTCATTTCTTATTGCATGAATTTGAGCTTTTTCTTCCCTTTTTTTAATAAGGTTGGCTAGGGGCTTATCGATTTTATTTATTCTTTCAAAGAACCAACTCTTTGATTTGTTGATCCTTTGGATTGTTTTCTTAGTCTCTATTGCATTGATTTCTGCTCTGATTTTTATAATTTCCTCTCTTCTTTTGGCTTTGGGCTTGACTTGCTCTTCCTTTTCTAGCTGTTTGAGGTGTAGCATCAAGTTATTTATTTGTATTCGTTCTGTTTTCCTGATGTGGGAACTCAGTGCAATAAATTTTCCTCTCAGAACGGCTTTCATTGTATCCCACAGATTCCGGTAAGTTGTATCTGCATTTTCATTTTCTTTTAGGTATTGTTTGATTTCTTCTTTAATTTCTTCTGTGACCCACTGATTACTCAAGAGTGTGTTATTCAGTTTCCATGTGTTTGTGGGATTTTTGCAGTATCTTTTATCATTAATTTCTAATTTCAGAGCGCTGCGATCCGATAACATGCAAGGGATGATTTCAGCTCTTTTGCACTTGTTTAAATATGTTCTATGAGCTAATATATGGTCTATTTTAGAAAATGATCCATGTACTGCTGAGAAGAATGTGTATTCTGATGTTGTTGGGTGGAACATTCTGTATATGTCTATCAAACCCATTTGTTCACAGGTATGATTCAGTTCTGTTATTTCTTTACTCATTTTCTGTCTGGTCGATCTGTCCCTTGGTGTCAATGGCGTATTAAGGTCTCCCGTTACAATTGTGTTACTGATAATTTGAGTTTTCATTTCTGTTAATAATTGTTTTATATAACTGGGCGCTCTGGAGTTTGGTGCGTATATATTTAAGATAGTTATCTCTTCCTCTTGGAGTTTTCCCCTTACGAGTATGTAGTGACCTTCTTTGTCCTTTATGGTCATTGTTGGTTTAAAGTTCACATTATCTGCAAACAGAATGGCTACTCCTGCCTTTTTTTGGATTCCTGCTGCATGAAGAATTGTTTTCCATCCTTTGACTTTCAGTCTGTGAGTATCCTTCTGGGTTAGATGGGTTTCCTGTAAACAGCATATGGTTGGATTTTGTTTCTTGATCCATTCTGCTAGTCTGTTTCTTTTGATTGGTGCATTGAGACCATTTACATTAATGGTTATTACTGTTAAATGTTGTTTAATTGTAGGATTCTTATCTCTCTGCTGTTGCATCTTTATCTTTCTGTTCTGTTTAATTATTTGCTTTGCTTAGTGGTTTTTTCCTTTGTGTATCTAAACTGTCTTTCAATATTTTTTGCAGGGTTGGTTTGGTGTTCATGAAGTTCTTCAGCTGTTCTTTGTCATGGAAGTATCGTATTTCACCATCTATTTTAAATGATAGTTTTGCAGGATATATCAGTCTAGGTTGGAAATCATTTTGCTTTAGGATCTGGAATACTTCACTCCATGCTCTTCTTGACTTTATTGTTTGTGATGAGAAGTCTGCTGTGATTCTGATAGGTTTTCCTTTATAAGTGATCTGTCTTTTCTCTCTGACAGCTTTTAATAATCTATTCTTGTGTTGGATTTCTGGGATGGTGATTATTATATGTCTGGGTGTAGTTTTATTTTGGTTATGACTATTTGGAGTTCTAGATGCTTCACTGATCCTGATGTCAGTTTCTGATCTCATGCTTGGGAAGTTTTCAGCTATTGCTTCTCTAAATATCCTCTTGATATCCTTTATGTTGTCTCCTTCTTTTTCATTAATCCCTATCATTCTTATGTTATTCTTCTTTGCATCATCTTGCAGTTGTTGAATTGTTGTTTCCTGATTCCTTGTTATTTTTAAAAGATCTTTCCTTTCCTGTTCACTTGCTGCAATCCTGTCTTCAAGGTCTGAAATTCTATCTTCACTTTCATTAAGGCGGTTTTTACAACTTTCAGTGGAGTTTTTTATTTCCTGTATATCTCTGTGCATCTGCATTATGTATTCTGTTTGTTTCTTATATTGCTCGTCTAGGGATTCTATCTTTTTGTTTAATTCCTCCAATTTTTTATCTGTGTTTTCTTTAGATATATTTAGAATCTCTTTCATTTCTTTTATCATTTCTTCTTTTATCTGGGAAATTATTTCGAGTTTGAATTTCTTTAAAGCTTCCTGGAGTTGCTTGTCAACTTCAGTAGCTATTGTGTCTAATATATGAGGAGGATGGGATATATTTTCTTCTAAATACACTTCTCCTAGGGTTTCCTGAGATGGGCTGGAGGTTTGAGGTTGTAATTTGGTCTTTCGTTTTGTCATTTTCCTATATTTCTGTGTTTCAAGTGTTATTTGAAAGCCTCCTCAGGATCTGTTGAAAATCCCCTTCTATGTTTGCAGCTACTGAGACTCTGGCACCACTCTACCCCAGGCCATTGGGCCTGCAGAACCAATGGCCCTTCTCTGCTTGTTCAGAACTCCGCGGTTCCAGACAAGCTGGGCCTCAGGGACACTGTGCGCCCACCTGCCCCTTGGTAGATCCACAGCTCTTGGATCGCAGCCGGGTTAGGGTACTCACCACAGACCGCAGTGCCTCAAGAGCCTGTGATCCCTCCCTGCTTGCAGAGATATCCACAAACCTCCAGACAAAGGAAGGGCCTCCTGCGGGCACTCCGGATCTACCCCGCTTCTCCTCTGCACGCAGATGGCTATGCGTGGCTGGGCTCAGGCCGAGGTGCCTCAGGAACCCGGGACCCCTCCTCCTCCAGACAAAGGAAGGGGCCTCTGCAGGCGGCTCCGGATCCGCGCAGCTCCTCCTCCGCACACCGATGGCCAGGCGCGGCTGGGCACAGGCCGAGGTTCCTCAGGAACCCGGGACCCCTCCTCCTCCAGACAAAGGAAGGGGCCTCTGCAGGCGGCTCCGGATCCGCGCAGCTCCTCCTCCGCACACCGACGGCCAGGTGCGGCTGGGTACGGGCCGAGGTGCCCCAGGAACCCGGGACCCCTCCTCCTCCAGACAAAGGAAGGGGCCTCTGCAGGCTCT
Source organism: Cavia porcellus (assembly GCF_034190915.1). Taxonomy (NCBI): domain Eukaryota; kingdom Metazoa; phylum Chordata; class Mammalia; order Rodentia; family Caviidae; genus Cavia; species Cavia porcellus. The sequence goes on from NW_026947489.1 coordinate 54,578,277, forward strand.
CCGGATCCGCGCCTCAAACTGCATTTTGAATGGCAAAGGGACTTTCCTAGTGTCACCTGTTAAAACTCAACTACAACTTACTGAAAGCAAAAATGTCATTGCATCTGTAAAAGAAAGCGGGTCAAATTAACGTTCTTTACTGCAATTTCAGAAAGGTAATGCCGCCCAGCATATAAACACCAGCCTTATTACCATGTACAATGAAGTCTCAAGGAAGTCTCACAACAGTGTGTCTAATGACACTAGTTACCTTTCCACGGTTACAAGAAAAAAAAAAAAAAAAAAAAAAACTAACTCACAACTTGTAAGGAGGGAAGGTTTGTTTTAGCTCACAGTTTTAGAGGTTTCAATCCATGGAATTCTGGCTCCTTTGGGACCTGTTCTGATGCAGAGGATTACAATTGATACCCATGGCAAAACCCATGGCAGCTGGCAGACAAAGAGAGGGGCTAGAAGGGGCTGGGCCTTACAGTCCCTCCAAGAACATTCTCCCAGTGACACAACTTCCATCCAGGATCCCCAGCCTCCTGAAGTTTCCATCACTTCCCAATGGTACTATTGGATAGCAACAAAGTTTTTAGCCTGTAGGCTTTTGGGGGATGCTTATCCAAATTATAGCCGATGGTGAATGAATCAAAATTCTGTTAAACCCCACAGCGAAAGTACTCCTTATTAAATGGGCTTAGAAATACCACGGTTTAAAACATGTTTCCTGAGAAGAAAATATATTTCGTCTATGAAGAAAGATTTCCCCCAACAGCAGTTTTACTAAAAATTTCTAGCAGTTTTCAAATATTGAATCCATAACCACTGTGTGAGAGAAGATGTGAGCTAGTAAATACAGAGTCATTCCAATAAACAGATCCAGAGGAAGTGTTGCTCTCCCAGGGAGAAAAATCCTCGGTATTCACTCTGCCTCCTGCCTGTCTGCCCTCGCCAGCCTGCAGGCAAGGTCCCTGCAGCTTTCTGCCTCCTACCTGGAGTGGGGCGACACAGGAGTGCTCTGCCTACAACCTGATGAGGGACCCCCACTGCTCCCAGCAGTTCTCCACTGTGTGAGCCACAGAGCTGCAGAGGCATGGCCAAGTTACTTGAGAGGTTTTGTGTTGATATTTAGCTGTGGTACTAAAATGGACCCCAAAAAATATGCTCTGCAGTTTACACTGTAGTGTAATATCTGGCCCAATGGCACATTTTTAGCATTTCCTGTTTTCAATTAACATTACAAAAGAGACCAAGGGGAAAAAAAGATGGCAGAGGCAAATACATTTCTTGTGACTGAAGTTGATTTTTATTAACATTAGTACATGCTTGTAGTACATAAGTTTCCATTCATCTTAGGGAATAAGTGCTTGTATATAACAAACTTGATTCCTTTTTTAATCCCTTCCTTTCTCCATTGGTCTCTATCTTTCTGTCTCTAAATCCCCCTTTCCCCCACCTTCATTCTGCTTATTTTTAGTTCATATTTAGCGTATTTAATGTTGGCATTCATTATGCATATTTGGTACATGTACATGACACATATTATCTCCTTTTCTTGTCCCCCCTGCCCTCTTTCTTGGTCTCCTGGACCCCTTTCCATTGATGCAATATCTATTTCCCTGTTTTCATCATGTATTTTGCTCTTAATTTCCCTTATTCATATGGGAAATAACATACAGTATTTGCATGTCTGATTTATTTTACTTAACACTGTATCTTCAAAGTGCATCCATTTTCCTACAAAGATGTCAAATTTGTCCTTCTTCATAGTGGAATAGTATTATATTATATATCATTGCTATATATCATTATATATTCATTTGTCTGTTGATGGGCACACAGGCTGCTTCCAGACTTTAGCTATTATCAATTGTGCAGCTGTAAACATAGGTATGCATGAACACCTAGGTGCATTATGATGTCTTTAAATCTTTGGGGAAGCTCCCTAGAAGGTAAAGAGCTGAGTCAAAGGGCATTTCAAATCTTAGTTCTTTAAGGAGTCTCCATACTGATTTCTAGAATGGATGCACTAGTTTACATTTCCACCAGCAGTGCAAAAGTGTCCCCTTTTCACCACAGATATGCTAACGTTTGTTATTATTTGATAACTTGATAATTACCATTGAATTTAATATTTGTCATGGACTGTTTTGGAAGTGTTATTGTACTTGTTGGAAGTACAGGTGACGGACATACCCTGCTGGAGTTGCCCAGCAACATGTGGCTGAGTGTTGACTATCAGCACTATCGCATACAATTCAAAGAGCATTCTTGATCTAGCCTCAGATGCAAGGCAGGCTGTGAGAATACACTAAGAGTCTGAGCCCTAAATCAATCAATACTCATGAGCCTCCTATGATTCTCTAATACGAGTGCTGTCAGCTCATCCTGACATCTGCCACCTGCTCTGCAAAACAGAACTTTGACTAAAGATGGCAAATGTCCTTTCCTACCCAGATATCTTATTGAATGAAACTTAGAAGAAAAAATTCTATGATATTCAAAGGTATAAATTAATCTTTGTGAGTAATCTCAATGTTAACTCTTTAGACAAGAGAGAAAAAACCCTAAGCTTGCTAATAGCATAAATTTGCTATAATAAAAATTACACCATGAATCTAACTGTATATTGTTAGAAATAAAAGCAATAATCTACACTAGCTATGTAAGTCCCCAATAAGAAGGCTGTATGTCAAACTGTCAGCCCCACTGAGATGTTATAAAAAAAAATTCCTCCAGCAGGGCCAAGTCATTCGAATGTATTAGAGGCATGTTTTAGAAGCATTCATTGGTGATGTGAATACAAAATAACATAGATACATGGTGAATACCATAATTGGGAATATTGAAGTGAATTCTTTATATTAAGTAGCGTAGTACTGTCAAGAGGAATAAAACAAGACAAAAGTGAAGTTAGACAGGAGAGGAGTTCAGCAACCTCCCTCGATATTTCCAGAGAATTAAGAACTTCACTCATTTAAAAGTTGTCTTTCTCACTTTTCTTATGGCTGAGACAAGATACCCAACACCCAAAGTTAAAAGAGTTGAGGTTTATCGTAGCTCACAGTTGATAGAGGTTTTGGTTCATAGTTGGCTGGCTCTAAGGCAGGGTGGCACAGTGGACAGGTATCTCAGAGGACAAACAGTCCTTAGAAAAGCAGGGCAGACAGGAACAAGCAAGCACAGGAACAACAAGCATGAACAAGAAACCACTGTCCTCTTTCTGTCTCTTGTAGTGGCACACACACCCCTAATCCTAGCATCCCACTACGAATTAGTCCCAGCATCACACACCCTGGATGGAATCATTCCTGAAAAGTCACACCTATGACCACATGAGGCTTTGGGGTAACATCTACACACAGCCACAATCACAGTATTTATTGCAGGCAAGGAAAGGTACTGTCCTAAGAGATACAGTGAAAGATATTCATATTTACAGCCTCATTCTCTTAGCCTCCGCAACAGGTAGCATCCCACTGGCAGCTGCCATGCAGAAGAGCATGCTTGCAAGTTGCCTGCTCAAAAAAGTTATTTAAATTGAGACATTTTAAAGGAATTATTAAGTTCTAATATTATATTCATTTCTAAATTGATTTTCCATGGCACCTGATTAACCTTAAGAAATGTTAATTTTACCCTGCACTAATAAATATTAGATTGAGTGATTTCTATCAGCAACAAAAAATTCTAAAGGCAGACTAGGTTGCAAACATGGGTTTCTAAGTGAATGTACTCCGAAGTTGTGTCAATATTTGTAATCTGGTCATGAGAATAAGAAATTTATGACAGGAAGCAGGTGAGGAAGTATTGTCTCAGTGTTGAAGCAGGATAGAAGATTATAATAAAATAATGATGAGAAATTATTCCAGTGTAAGCTGTGCAGTAAAAGCCTGTCTCTGGAATACAGAAATACACTTAAGAGGACACATTAGGAATCGCTACTTGAAGAGTCTGAGTTTGACCTTTATGAATTATATATTATCACTGTTTTGAATTAAGCTATTATCGCTTCATTGTTATTTTAGCAGCTACCAAATGAGGAAAGCAGTGTTTGGCAACATTTCAATGTTCATTTCCACCAAGAGTATATTTTAATAACTTTGTTTCTGGTATTACCTCATCCATGTAATGCAAAAAGCACTGAGATCGGAAAATAAAGGAAAACTGCTGTGATAATTTGATAGAGAAATATTAAAGATAGTAGACATTATACTTTCTCAATAGATTTTCTTTTAGTCTTTTTGAGAAAGGGTCTCACTATACAATTCAGACTGGCCTTGAGCTCACTTTGTAGCCCAGGCTGGTCTCAAACGTGCAAAAATCCTCCTGCCTCAGCCTCCCAAGTACTAGGATTACAGGCACATGCCACCACACCTGGCCTTCTGTATAGAATTTTTCTAATGAAATATTAAAAGTATTTCTGCTTCTTCAGAATATGTTAGAGCATTAATCCTCTACTTAAAAATATTGAAATATAAATACAAATCAGTAATATATTTACTTATATGATCTAAATTACACAGTTAAATGATATGATTATCTGATATGTCCTAGTATATGTAGGTGACATATATATGTGTGATTATGTAAAATTTGATATATATGCTATTAATATATTTACTGATTATGTTCAATTTGATACACATACTACTAAAAGCAAATATATTATGTAATATTTATATAATATATATTGTAAATATATATTATAATCTGTAATACATTATACAAAATTATATAATATATCTATAATTATATAATTTACAATATAATTTATATTTAGTATATAATGGGATATATATGTACATATATTTTATGGTTCTTTAATCCTCCAGTGAAATTTTTACCTTGACAGCACCCTGGAGTTATAGTCATTTCATAACAAAGCACAGACAAGCAGACACTGCTTTGACCCTAGCAGGTGCAACCTCACACAAGCTGAAAGGTTAACTCATTAAGATCGCTAATACTGCCACCACTTGAGCAGAAAACAGTCACAGACAATTACGCACACCTAATTGTACCTGAATATGGAATATATTTTTTCCTTAGGTGATCAATCTTAAGTTTACAGGACTGCGTGTGGTAACTTTATGAGAATTACTTCCTGGAATTATTTTTGTAGTAAAGGCAGTTTCTCAAAACATTTAAAAGTCTTTCACATATTTGTTATAAACTCATAAAATTCTTTTTCTCTACTGCTTTGAAATAGTTTCCCAATTGCAAATATCTAGTGGCAATTCTTATACACAAAGGTACTACATGAAAGTTTAGAAATTTCATAATTTTGACTTCTTTGTTATAAATCATTTGAAAACAAGAAAGGACTGAGTTACTTTTCTGGCCATGCTAGGAATGACCACAGATGCTTGCACTGAATTAAAGTGATTTTAAAGTCAGGTCACTCTCAGACTCTAATTGCCTTGTATGATAGGTTTAGTTATGCAGATTTTTTTGACTAATGACCTTTTCTAATTGCAAGTCATATAAGGAAAAATAAAAGTCATTCACTGATAACCCTTCAGCTCCCTATCCAGTTGTCTGAGATTTTATGAAATGCCTGTAGGTGTTATGAAAGTCATAGATTTTAATTTACAGGAATCCTTTAATTAAGCTAGTCTTGCTAGGCTGACTTTTGTCCCAAAGATCACAGACTCAGCCAAGCATTAATTTATATACCCAAAGAAGAATCTGATTAAAATGTTTAACATAGTGAAAATATATTTCATGATCATAATAATTATAAAGCATATATACTACTTATGTTTTTGGAAGCAGAATATATCTATAAAAAATAACAATTTTCTAAGCATCCCCTGTGTGGAAATTTATAGATCCTTGGTCTATTATTGCACTGGCCTTGCAGATTTTAATTCCTGGTTCACAGCGTCATGTTCCAGTAATTATCCTGTCATGCTCTTTGGAATTTGAATATCTGATAGAGTAGACCATTCTTTCAATAACCCTATCTCTTTATTATCAGTCTCCTCCCCTGGTTAGCCAACAACGTGTCTTTGCCATTTAATTCTAAGGTCATCTCTTGGACCTTAGCATAATTGTTACTGACAACCACTCCATAGTTTTGCTACCCATTCCCTCCAGTTTTCTAAATAATTCATAATGAAAATACATTTCCCTTCCAAAAGACTTGCTCAGAAAAAAGCCAAGGCAGTTCAAGCGCAGTTTTCCAAGGGTTTTAGTTTTCCAAAGATTTCCAAGGGTTTCCAAAGGTTTCTTGCAGGGGTTGAGAATACTGCACACCTGTGCTGATTTGGCTCAGATTCAAATAAATCACCTTAGACCACCAGGGGCGCCCTGGTGCAGCAATCTGTATCTTCTTCCTGCCTCAGAGTCCCTTCACATCGTCCATTTGTCTTCCTCAGCCGTGGTCTCCAATTCAATCAAATACTGATGTATTTCATTGTTCCATTTTAAGTAGCAATAGTCTTTGCATCTGTTTTCTTTCATCTCACCTTTTGAAACTCATTCCAGAAGGTCCTTCATCCCTGCCAGAAGAGCCCTTGCCAAATCCTCAGCAATCTGGATGGTGCTGAATTCAGTGCAGGAATTTTCAGAGTTTATCTCAGATCACCAGCTGCTTTTGACCCTGATTATCCTGTTTCCTGAAACATTGCTCGGTGTCTGTCTGACTCTGTCTCTATATCTGTCTGTCTCTCTGCTCCTCTCCTAAATGTCCCTCTATCCCTTAGGTAAGTTTCCTCTCATTTCCTTTCCTCCAAACGGTGGACAATCCTGAGTTTCAGTCCTGAGTACCTCTTCCTGTCCTCTGCACCTGCTCATTAGCAGACCTAAGCCAGGTTCAAGGTCTCTCCGCGCTTCTCACAGCCTTGCCCTCCAGCTCTGCCCTACCTGTGGAGCTTCAGGCCTCATTCCCTGCTGCTCATCCACAGTCATCACCGTCTCATATGCAGCTCAAACTCTTTGTTTCTACAATCAAACGACCAACTGTTGGAAATAAATCTTCCTCCTGTAGGTTTCTCCAAATCATTAAATGTCAGCTTTATTTATCTATTTGTTCAGGCCCCAAACCTTAGCTTTATCTATCTTTCTCTTGGCCCCACATTAAAATTCTACTTATCAACAAAGGCTGTGCCCTCAATATATATTCAGAACCCAATCATTCTGATCTTCACTAGTTCCACACCTGGCCCATTAATTGCACGGATTTATGCAATGATTTTCCCGTTGATCTTACTGGGTTCACCTTTGCTACGTTTCCCACAGTCTAATTTCCATTCAGCGATCGGAGTCATGCAGTGAAAGGAGATGCTTTTATCCCATGCCCTGTAAAAGCCAAAGTCCTTACGGGGGGAATTATTTAGAAATATTTTTGCTTTTAAGATGATGGAAGTAATGCATATTTCATGGAAGTATTTCCACACTGGGAAAAATTTTCTATTTTCTTACCCCTTCACATAGGGACCACAGCTTTCAAATAATGATTGTCCAGAGTTGGGATTATCTGGGTAGGTACTAAGAACACGGTGGTTTTAAATTGTCATTACAGCATTGTCTTTGTCTTTTATTTTATGATCTCTTGTATTATGGTAAAGAAAAAGAGTTACATCTTGTTATCACTAGTTGAAGTGTTCTGATGAAAATTTCCTGGGACAAAATTCTACATCTAAATTCAGGTGTGGTCATGCATGCCTGTAAACCCAGAACTACTTAGAAGGTGAGCAGGAGGATTATTGAGAGTTCAAGACCAGCCTGGGCTACAAAGTGAGACCCTGTCTCCAAAAGAACAAAAAATAAAAAATAAAAAAATAAACCCTCCAAATCCTCATAATTTTTTATAATCCATTTAACTAATCCAGTCAATTTTCTTGAAAATATCTATAAACATCTTTAGATACTCTTTGATTTGAGCAATCAGCTCCAGTCAAGTAGTCACTTACCTGCTCTTCCTCTATTGTCAAAATCATCTATATACAATTTAGAAGACCACCTAATTTCTTTTTTTAAAGATTTTTTTTTTATACCTCTTGCCCTCAAAAGTTACTACCAATACCTTGGTCTATATACTTAAGAAAGCATAATTAGAAAAATATAATAATAAAGGATAATTAGAAACAGAAGGTAACCCACTTAATATTAACTTTGTGTTTGAATTTCTTTTATCAATATTGCTGATCGAGGGAAATTTTAAAATATATTTGACTCTTTGGTACCTGATTTTATTCTGGCCCTGAAAGATTTAAGATGGTACTTCTGATCTAATCTTCTATTGCAGAGTTATTCCAACATTAGGCAAAATTTTACAGCTCAAATGTTTCAATAGTAATTTGCTTCAGATGCCAATATATGGACTCCTTTTATTGCAGAGGACTTATAAAGACATAGTATAGAACTGTATGTCATTTCTATGACCATAAGATTAGAGATTTAAAAATTGCTAATTTATAAGTGGCTACAGTACCAGGTTTCTGTATTAGTCAGTAATGGTGTTGAATAAGTGATAATGTCCACAGAGGTTGTGCCTGCTTTACTGTTACCCTAGTTATAAGTGCTCAGTTAAAAATAACACATAAATAATTTAGGTGCTCAGTTGTAGATATTTATTGGTGCTGATTATCCTTATTCATGTATGATACCACTGGTGAAAATTCAACTCCCAGATCAGGTGGCTATGTGTGTGTATTTGTGTAAAGTGGCTTATCAAAATATTTGACAATGGATATAATCACTTTACATCTCCTGACTGACTTCTCTGCCTATCCCAAGGGGTATGCTTGTGGCTTCAAATCAGATTGTAGTCTAAATGCTTATGGACTCCTGTTCCCTCAGCAGCAATCTAAATTTCTTTCTTTAGAGTTTGAATTTGTCTTAACCCATCTCCCACATCTAATGTCTCACATCAAGACTAATGTCTGTATTCTCCTTAATATCATGGCTAGAAAAGAAAATATTTAGAAAGATACCTCCAAAGCATGTCACTTGTACCTAAAATCCTGTGAATTTTGCAGTTCTTCCATTTGTCTGCTGTCTTTTAAGATGTCTAGGATTGACCCTGCATGTTTCCTGCTAACCAAGGATAGACCTAATGATTCATGTTAACAGGCTAAATGAAAATTTTATTTGAATTAATAAATAAATGGATTAATATTCTATCATATACATCCTCTAATACCCACAGATAAAATGTCAGATACTTTTGATATCAGACTACCTTTGTCCATTTGGATTGCTGTAAAAAATATAATGATCTGGGTAATTTATACACAATTTTTTTATGATTTTGAAGGTTGGAAAGTTCAAAATCAAGACACTGTCAAGCTTCCTGTCTGGTGCATACTACCCTTTTCTTTTAAGATGGCCCTGTGGGCATTTCTGTATCCTGTGAAAGAAAGGTCCTCCCAGGGAAGGGCAGGTTTTCTGTTAAGGGTGTTAATCCATTCACAAAGGAGACCCTTAAGGACTTAATCATTTTCATAAGACCACCCCTCTTAACGCTCTTGACTGGAATTTTCAACATGAATTTTGGAAGAGCCAACATCACCATCACGAAAGCTACAGAAATAACTAAAAATGTTTCAAGGACACAGAAGTCATTCTTACCTGGGAGTGTCTGGAATCTGGAAAGACTGGAATATGGAATTCTTCAACAGACAGAGAGAAGAAAAGGGAAGGTGAACTGTGTGATTACTACCTTAGCAAAAAGACACAAAGGGAACAGCAGAGAGAGTGTAGGTCATGTTGGAGAAGGTAGTAGGCTAAATCATACAAATAAAATCATCTTGCCTGCATTGGAGAAGACTTGAACGTTAAGTGAGAGATTAGTCTTTTTATTGGATAGCCAACCAATAGGGAAAACAATAGGCAGACCCTAAAGTACATAATAGTCACACTGAAAACTCATGTAATTGAATGTCAGCTACATAAAAGTATATGAAGAAAAGTACTAACAGGATACAGACATTGTTTGGAGGAAATTTTTATTGTTTGTAAATCCCAGATACTGTACTTGCACTCTCCACCCAGGATTAATTTTTATGAAGAGCTCTAAGCAACCAGCCTTTATTTTTTTCTGATCTTCAGGAAGAGGGCAAAGTAGAGATTGCATCAAAAGATAGACATAGCCCTGGGATTTCTTCACAAATGATGTCCACACTTTACATGCAAACTGAGGTATATAATTCTTAGAAGGGAGTGCTAAAAGAGGCTATAAAGTAGGGAAGATCTGATATTTCCAAAATTTTATGTTTGGCTTAAATTTAAAATCAGTAAAATTATTTTTAAGCAGAAAAAAGTCCAATTGCAAAGAAAAGCACAAATAAATCTAATTAAATATTTAATTGCCTCAAATTTTAAAGACTGCTCTACAGTAACTGTGTAGCTTAATTTGCCATTGATCAAACTAGCTGGGGAAACTAGTAATCATGAGTTTGTTTCCTCATGAATGCTTATCAGAATGTTCCAGCCTACAATGTACCCTCAGAGTTTCAACGAAGACTTGATCCTTACAATCTACCTAGCAAATATTTCCTGTATGACTTTGCCTCTTATTCACTTTATAGCAGTTTTTGCAAGTAGTAATAAAAGTGCTTTGTGTTGCTATTTGATATGTTAATATTTCAAGTACATAAAATAAGGCAAGGGGCCTAGCTTACACTCTTCTTTAATCTCATCCTTCTGTTTGTGATTAAAATTGGTGAGCTGAGGATTTAGCTCAGCAACTCAAGGGCTGATCTGGTAGGCATGGGGTCATGAATTTGATCTCCAGTTCTTCCCCCCCACAAAAAAAAATAACCTTAAAATTGGTGAGATGAGTTGCACTATAGAAATTGCACTGAACAAGATTGCTACACTTTTCCAGAGTAGAGAATTCAATTTAGAACAGACATTTCTTCTCAAGCTTTATGGTCAATTATGACCCAGCCTTTCTACATAAACTACCACTTTCTTCTATATAGGTTTCTAGAATCCATATAGAAGTTAAACTCTGCATTGGAACTGCCATTTGTCTTTTCACTTAAAACATATATTTCTGCTTTTGAAAGATGAAATGTTAAGAAGTCTCATTGTTTTACTTTTATGTGCTTTCTGCTCTTCTAAAGTTTTGTTTGACCTTAATGCACTGTTAGAAGTAAAAGTGGGAAAGAGATAATTGGAGTCAGAAACCTACTTCTATTTATTCTTATGTTCCTGACCCATTTTTTCTACAAATCAGAATAAGCCTAGTACACTTATTGGTTTTTACCAGAAATCATTTTGTTAAGTCTGTTTTATATTTTACTAGAAAGAGATCCTACTCACTACGAGGTCACAGTGTGATAAGAAAGAGGTACAACAAAGACTGAGTTAATTGGCTTGCTTATAAAATACAGCCTTGGAGTTAACAAAATTCTAATTTAACTAGATTTCAAATTCTCTCAGGTTTAACCCATAACCTCAGTGAATCTGCTCAGAGCATAGAGGTCTGTGTGCTCAGGGATTATGCAGTGGGACACATACATATACACACGAGTTGATAGTTCAGGTTATAATGTTAGGGTCACACCATTTTGCCCATCCAAGGTAGCATTCTTTGGGAGAGACACTTCCATGTAAAACAAAAGAGACAGCTGATCCTAGCAGCAACACTTACTCATCATCAATCAAGTGAGAAGCACTGGACACTAGCGTTCTGCCATATGTGATGTGACTATTGCTTGGGGAAATTTCCAGTCTAGTAAAGAAATAATCAAAGTCCATAATGATGAACCCAACTGGTACACGGAGGAGACAACATCTACCTCCAGCTGAGAGTACAAAAAAGGGTGCCCAAAAAGGACACAGTAGCAGACTCTTTGGTATAGAGTTTGCCAATTAGGAAAGAGCAGACTGGGAAAAGTGCTGGTCACTCCTATGACTGGCTTGTAGTGTCCATGACTGTGCTGGATTGAAGAACTAAAGAGATATTGTGTTGACCTTCTATTTTTTTTTTCTTCATGTCTCTTTTATCTGGGGAATAAATGGCTCTCCCTACACACGTTAGCCACACGTTTAAGTGCTATGCAAACCAGTCAATGATGTATTGATTCTTTTCTACTGTGACAAAAAAAGAGTGTCTATGAGGAAAAATAGATAAGCAAACAACGAAACCGAGGTTCAAAACAAGTTATTGGGACTGTTACAATAGTTGAAATGTTGTACACTGTCTTCATAGTAGTTATTCAGAGTACCGAACATAGGCATGATATTTTGCCTAAACAATATTAGCGTAAAACATTTTTTCAAGGAACAAAGAGAAGCCAGCTGTATAATTATCTTAACTATCTTCCCAACTCACAATATCTATTGTACATTTTAGATCCTACTTACTTGTTCAGTTTATCATGCTACTGAGACATATGATTTTTTACAAATATGGGTCTGATTAATTTCACTTATGAGTATGATCTCAACTTGCATTCATTTACCTGTGAAAGTCTCCAGTTTATCCTTCTTTATGGCTGAGTAGTGCTCTATTACATACTTTAAAAACCACATCTTTTTATCCATTCCTCAGTTGATGGGCATTCAGGTTTTTTCCCAGAGTTAGTTATTACTAATTATTCTGCTATAAACATATATTGCAATTGATGTTTTTAATTCTTCTGGGAAAATACCCAGAGGGACAATAGCTGAGTTGAATGGAACCTCCAATTCTAATTTATGAGAAATCCTCACACTGATTTCAATAGTCGTAGTACCAGTCTATACTGCCACTAACAGTGGAAAAGTGTTCATTTTTTTCTACATGGTCCCCCAGCATTTGTTGTTGGTTGCTTTCTGGATGACAGACATTCTTTCTAGAGTGAGATGGAATCTCACTATTATTTCAATTTTCATTTCTTGAATGACAAGTGATGTTGAACATTTTTCATATATTTATTTACCATTTGTACTTCTTTATGTGTATTCATCTCAGAGGCTCATTTGTGGAGTTGGATTTTGAATTTAGGTGGCCTTATCTTTTAAAATTCTTTATATGTTATAAATATAAGTCCGTGGTATAATGAACAGTTGATTAGTTTTTTTTTTTTTTCCTACATTGTGGCTTTGCTTTTCACTCTATTGATGATTTTTTTCCCCCTTTTTTGGTTCCAGGGATTGAAATCTTGCCAGGCAGATGCTTACTCTGCTGAGCTAAACCCTGGTCAGTGATTTATTTTGATGTGCAAAACCTTTTTAATGAGATGAGATCCAGTTGTTGATTTTTTGAAGTACTTCCCATGCAGTTTGGCTTTTGTTTATGAACACTCTGCCTACCCCATGTCTTCAAGATTTCTACCTACTTTGTCTTCCAGTAGATTTGGTGTATCTGTTTTAATACTTAGATCTTTGATCCATTTTGACTTTAGTTTAGTGCATGGTGATAGACTTGTGTCTAGTTTTAGTCTTCAGCATGTGGAAAGCCAGTTTTTCCAGCACTATTTGTTAAAGAGGCTGTTTCTTCCAGTGAACATGTTTGATCCCTTAGTCAAAGAAAGTGGCCGAGTATTTTTGTAGTTTTGTCTGCATCTTTTAATCTTTTCCACTGATCCTCAGGTCTGGTTTTTTTGCCAATACCATGCTGATTTTATCATAGTAACTTTATAGTATAATTTCAGGCCTAGGACTGTAATGCCCGCTGACATGTATTTGTTGCCAAGAATTGCTTTTACAATTCTAGGTGTTTACTGGTTCCAAGTAAATTTTAAGAGTGTTTTCTCTAGATCTGTGAAGTATGCTAATCATATTTTGATTGGGATTGCATTAAATGTATATAGTAGTTTTGGAAGGATGATCATTTGTACTATGTTGGTTCTTCTTATCCAAGATCAAAGGATATCTTTACATTTTCAGATACCCTCTTCAATCTCCTTATATAGGGTACTGTAATTTTTACTGTATAAATGTTTTATGCCTTTTGTTAGATTAATTTCTAAGTATTTCATTTGTTTTGGATGTGTGGTTTCCCTAATTTCTCTTCCTGTGAGTTTGTTGCTTGTTTATAATAACACTGTTGACTTTTGAGTGTTGACTTTGTACCCTGCTAAACTAATGAATTTGGATATTAAATCTTCAAGGTTTTTGGTGGAGTTTGGGGGGTCTTCTAAGTAGAGTATCATGTCATCTGCAAATAATGGTAATTTAAATTTGTCCTTTCCTATCCTTTATTCCTTTTATTTTTTTCACTTGTCTAATTGCTATAGCTAATGTTTACAGAACTGTATTAAATAGAAGTGGTGATAATCAACATTCTTGCCTTGTTCCTGATTTTAGAGTAAGAGCTTTCAGTTTTTTGATCATTTAGTACAATATTAGCTATTGGTTTGTCATTGATGACTTTTATAAGATTGAGGTAAAAACCATCTATTCCAATTTACTGTACATTCTTTTTTATCATGAATGGGTGCTACATTTCGTCAAATGCTTTTTATGAATCTATTGACATGATCTTGTTATTTTTATCTTTAGTTCTGTTAATATGATGTATTACATTTATTGATTTGTGTATGTTGAACCATTCCTGCATCCCTGGGATGAATCCTATTTGGTTATGATATATAATCTCCTCATGATTTGTTGCATTCCATTCGCCAAGTTCTTATTAGGGAGTTTTACATCAACGTTCATTAGAGAGTCTAATATGCAGTTTTCTTTCTTGGTTGGGTTCTTCTCTGCTTTTGGAATCAGGGTAATACTTGCTTTCAGGAATGACTTTGGAAACATTGTTTTCCTTGCAGTTTCTTTAAAGAGTTTCAGCATTGTGGTGTTAGCTCTTCTCTAAATTTCCTGTAGAATTCAACAGTAAATCCACCAGAGCCTAGGCTTTTCTTTGTTGATAAGTTTTTAACTATATTTCCAATTTCACTGGATAATATTGCTTTCTTAATATCTTTATATCTTACTGATTTAGTTTTGGCAATTCAATTGTAATCAGGAATCTGTCCATTTCTTCTGTGTTTTGCATCTTATCAGACTATAGGTTCTTAGTATGTACTGATGATCTCCTGGATTTTTGTGGGATCTGTTGTGACTTCTCCCTACATTCCTAATTGCTTAAACTGTGTTTTATCTTTTTGATGAGATTGGCTTGTGATTTATCAACTTTATTCTTTTAAAGAACCAACTTTTCAATTCATTGATTTTTTCCTCTCTATTGCATTGATTTTTGCTGCTGTCCTTATAATTTTCTCCTTCATGTGAGCTTTGAGTTTGATTTGTTCTACATTTTCTAGAAGTTTGAGATTCAACATTAGGTTGTTTATCTGAGCTCATTCTGTTTTCTTAATGTGTACATTCATCTCTATAAATTTCCCTCATAGGATGGTTTTTATTCTGTCCCATAATTTTGTTATGTTATATCAGCATTATTGTTTAATTGTATTACTTTTTAATTTTGTCTTTAATTTCCTCTGGGATCCATTGGTTGTTGCAAAGGATGATTTAATTTCCATGTGTTAATGCAGTTTATGTGGTTTCCTTTGTTGTCAATTTCCAGTTTCAATGCGCTCTGGTCACATAACTGCATGGGATGATTTCAATTCCTCTATGTTGATTTAAACATGCTTTGTCAGGTAATATATGGTCTGTTTTGAAAAACATCCCATGTGCAGCTGAGAAGAATGCATGTCTCAGTGTTTTGGGATGGAATACTGTAGACCTCTACCAAGTCCATTTGTTCACAGGCTTGGTTTAATTCATTTTTCTGTTTTTGATTTTTTTTTTGTCTAATTGATCTATCTGTAAAAGTGGAATATTAAGGTTCCCCACTTAATAGTATTAGTGCTTATTTGTTTTTTCATGTCAGTTAATATTTGTTTTATGTAGTTGGATGAGCTTGTGTTTGGTGCATAAATATTTATGATTGTTATCTCTTCTTCTTGGAGTTTTCTCTAATGAGAATGTAGTGACCTTGTTTGTTTTGATGTAAGGTTCACAATGTCTGCAAATAGAATAGCTACCCCTACTTTTTTCGGTGTCCTTGTGGCATGGAAAATTGTTTTTTCATCCTCTGACTTTTAGTCTATGAGTTTTCTTTTGGGTTAAATGTGTTTGTGGAATAAAGCATTGTTGGATCTAGCCTCTTGATCCATTCTGCCAGCATGTTTCTTTTGATTGGTGAATTGAGACCATTTATGTTAATGGTTATAACTGATATGTATTACCTTTTCATTTTCATGTTGTTTCTTTGTTGTCTGTTCCCTGTGTGTCTTTGTTTGGTTTAATTGCTTGCCTTGCCTGGCAGCTTCTTTCTATTGGTGATCCTGAATTTGTCATCTTCATTGTCTCTAATATGTCTTTCAATACATTCTATGGAGCTGGTTTGGTGGTCATAAATTTCTTCAGTGTTCTGTGTCATGGAAGTATCACTTATCCATCAAGTCTGAAAGATATTTTTGCAGGGTACATCAATCTGGGCTGAAGACTGCTTTCCTTTAGAGTTTGAAATACTTTACTCCATCCTTTTCTAGATTGTAAGTTTTATGTAGAGATGTCTGTGATTCTGATGAGTTTTCCTTCTTGGGTGATACATCTCTTTTCTCAAGCTGCTTTCAATATTTTCTCCTTGTTCTGAATTTCTGGAATTTTGATTCTCATGTATCTTGCTGTAGATTTTTTTTTTTTTTTGTCATGGCTATTTGTTCTATGTGCTTCATTTATTTGTGTGTCAAGTTCTTTATCCATGTTTGGGAACCTTTCTGCTGCTATTTCTGGGAAGAGGTTTTTAATGGGTTTTGCACCATCTCCACCTTTCAAATTGATTCTAGTCAATTTCACGTTGCTCTTTTTGGCTTCATCCTGTAATTGCTGGATTGGTTTTTGTGTCATTTGTGATTTTTAAGATATCTTTCTTTTCATGATCGCTATTGCATTCCTGTCTTCTAGATCTGATATTCTATCCTCACCTTTATTCAACCTGCTGCATGTACTTTCAAAAGAGTTTCTAATCTCCTGTATTTTTTTAAAAATCTGTTTCACTGGTTCCACTTCTTGGCTATGTTTGACATTCATGGTTTTCACCATTTTCCTGAGCTTCTCTATTTGTTTATGTATGTCTGCTTTAACTGATTCTATTTTGATAGTCATTTCTCTTTCCATTTTAGAGATTATTTTCCCTATGGCCTCTTCCATTTGTTTTTTTTGTTTGTTTGTTTGTTTCAGTCTGAAGCTACCATTTCAATTAGTACCATTTGTTGAGTTCCATTTCCTTTATCTCTTTGTGTTCCGGACTTATCCTGGGTAAGCTCAGTTTTGGGGATTGCATTTTGCTTGTTCATCCTGTCATTTTCTCTTTTCTATTTTATTTTGTGTTTTGTGTTGATATTTTAAGATTTCTAACATTAGATAGCCTTATCACTGGTGTTGAGCCTTTCCTAGGAGGTTTCTGTTCCTCAGGATGTGTCTTCTAGCTGGTACCACCATCACTCTTGTCAGAACAGCCTCTGGCAAGCCATCCTGGGGCAACAGAGGAAGCACAGAGTACAGACTCACCTTCTATTCATGGCACTTCTGGCTGATTACAATAGAGGATGAGGGAGTGTCTTTTTATCTCTTGAGTCCTGTTCTCGTACTCCTTCTGAGAATCTGCCCATCATACACTTTTCCCTGTACGTGGCACTACTACTCTCTGACCAAGTGACTGCCTCAAATTTAAAAATAAGCATGTTTGATTTGTTCCATATTGATCTTGATTTCACAGATGTGCCCCAGCAACCTCTGTTTCCATTTACAACAAAAACTTCTGAAAGAGTTTTTGCTAGTTCCACACTGTCATTTAATCCTGGACCATTGCAATCTGGCTTTCACCTCCATCACTCATCCAAGACAGCCCTCCTCAAAGGTCACTAATGATTTCCATGCCTCTTAATAATATGGACTTTCTCTCCTTAACTTCTTCTCCTCTCAGATATATTTGACACTATAAAACAATTTTTCATTCTTAAAACAATTTCTTACATTGATTCCCCTGTCATGACACTGTTATTTTTCTTTTGTCTCTGCAAAGTTTAACTCTTTCTGCTGATTTCCTTTTGTAGACTTCTTCAAGACTCTGTACTAACCTTTTTTCTGTCTTTATTCACTCTTTTTTTAGGCAATCTCACCCATACCATGAACTCAATTTCTATACAATTGAAACACTCCCAAAATTAAAGATCTGCCTTTTAAAGTATCTGGGTTTCCTTAACATTCTTCTTAAATTTATTTCCTATTTCTTATATCCTGAAATGTCACCGTTAATCATGCTTTTTATGTAGAAAAATCACATACTTACCTTACACTTTAGGTTAAGAATGCATGACAAACAATTTTAATTTTTAAGACACTTTAGAACTGAGTTTCCCAACCTCAACACTATTGACATTTGGGGCTAGGTTACTATTTGTCTTGGAGTATTTCTAGAGCATTCTGGAATGTTCCATTAGTTTCCATGGCCTGTATCCATTAGATAGCAGCAGCACTTCCTTCCAGTGTGATAACCACATTGTGTCCAGATTTTGTTGATTATCTCCCAGAAGAACAAGGAGTCCTGGAAGATCTAACCAGCCCTGGTGGACAACCACTGTTCTAGGAGCAAGATAAGAGACAAAATTGCCTTTTACAAAAACAAAAATCATACAAATGTATTCCCAATTCCACAGGTATATATGGTTTAAGGCAGAGAAATATGAATCTAGAAGGTGAATTCTCATTTCATGTCTATGCCTAAAATGAGTAATACTGTTACTTAGGAAACTTTACCCCTTTACCATCAGTGAAGTAGCTAGTGTGCAACCAGTTGGCAACATTTATGTCAACCCTGTTAGTTGTGTGAAGAACTTTCAAGATATTTCTGGGGCTGGGGATTTAGCTCAGCGGCATAAGCACCTGCCTTGCAAGCAGGCGGTCATCAGTTTGATCCCCGGTACCTATTTAAAAAAAAAAGATATTTTTAAAGTATCACCCACAGAATACCCTATGCTCAGTAGAAGCACACAGTATTTACAACTAGCACTGTGCTGAAAAAGTCCTTTATGAAGTGACCATCCACAAAGAACAGACTCTCATTGGTTCTATTTCAGTTTCTATATGTCATAATTTTTAAATCACTTACCATTATCTTCCAAAACTCCCCTTTTACAGAGTAAAATTCCTGGGATAAATATTTTGCATATACTTGAATAGAAATTTCTTTAGATGGCAAATGTATTATTTATCTTTTACCCAACCCCACAAAATGGCATGAGTTTTAAGCTAAACTTTCTACTGCAACTAATCGTAACTAGGATTTAGGGCTATGTATGGTAGTAATTTCCTTGATCAGAATGTTTTTGCTTTACTTTTGAATCTTCAGAAGAAAAGACTATGATTTTCAGGTCTCTCTGTGACAATTCTTTGGTGAAAAGAAGAAAATCTACTATTTGTTTTATAAATCAGTAGGAAAGACATTGTTCAGTAGAATGTCCAGGACTGACTTTCAAACTTGTTGTCTGAGAACAACTCATAAATTTTTTACTAGAATTTAGTGTTGCCTCTGAAATGTTCAACCTATTTAAAAACTTGCATAGCAAATGAAACTTGTTGTTAAATGGAGTTCTCCTTCATGTCCTACAAACTATAATAAATTAATGTGCCTCTGGGTGTTTTCAAACTGCCTTTGGGTAGACAGAACTACGTTAACATCCTGAACTCTGAATTTCTGATACATTGGAAACATCAAAGTCTAAAACCTTATTTTCTTTGATTTGTCTTCATATTTATGACCTAGGTTAAAGCAATGACAAAATTTTGAGATGCTCAACTGTCGCAGAAGCATAAAATTAGCAAAGAGCGATGTTTTGCTGTAATTTTAAATAAATGGTTCATTTTAAAGTACTGGAAAACTTTCAATACTCTATGCCAATACTTCTTGTTGGTCCACTGATAATAATGCAAACCTAACAGGAAAAGTATAATGGAGTGATACCGAGCCCACCTGCAGGTCACAGAGCTTGCAGTGTTAAAGGTGAGATTAAGAAATGGAGAAATATGTTATTGATGACCATTCAGCTTGGGTCAAGTTCATGCATTTTGTATATTAGCCAATATCTATTGTATAGTTTCAGTGGCTACAATTGCTAACCCTAATACCTTAAGCAAATATTTTTCCCCAAAAATAATAATTACATTGTTTTCTGTATATTAATTTAAATTGACTAAAAGATAATAGAATCCTCTGTGTGGACACTAGAAAAATAATGTTGCTATCCCCACAGTTGTAATATGAAGTACTTTTAAATATTTTGTTGTTGTTTTAAAATCAAATTGAAATGTGGTCACCCAAGATATAAACATTGTGTATCTATTTTATCTTAACTTTTGAGTTTCCTTTCTAATTGCTACGTTCAGAGGTAGAATTGTCTAGCAAATTTCCAAGCAAAAAATAGTAGCATCTACCCATTTAAATGTTCATCTTAACTTTTATCAGGATAGAGTTGTATATATATTTTAACAAATATTTAAAAATTAAAGACATGCTTACTCTGCATACTTGATTTGTCTACATTAACGAGTATGGGGAGATAAGCACAGGTAGGAAAACTGGCTTTAATTATCCAAAAGAGTGGATCATAATGTTACATACCAGTTCTTTTATTTTGTAGCTTCCCTTGTTCACAAGAGACCTACTATTCTGGGACATTATCATTCAGGGTTTGGATTCTGGGCATGTGACCCCTGTTTCTCTCTCTTTAGGGTATGATAAAACCTAATAACATTGGCTTCTTTGTTCCTGGTGCTGGGATCAAATGAAGGTCTTCCTCCATGTTAGGTTAAGGCTCCTCCCTGGAGCTCCATCGCCAGACCTGCACATGATCATTATGATACCTTACTTGTGGTTCAGGAATTTGTATGTAGGAGGTAGTGACGTAGAGATACACTATAAAAAGTTATAAACTCCTCAGTAGCCTTTGTTTAAAGAAGAGTGAGAACTGGAGATCATTTTTATTGATTCATACAAGGCAGAGATCTCAAAGAATCCTTTTATTCAAGGCCTATGTCTCACTCAGTACATTTGCTTTTGCTGTAACAAAATATATAACACTTGAGGCATTATAAAAAGTGGAAGCTTAGCTGGCTCACAGCTCTGTGCTGGGAAGTCTGAAAGCTTGACATCAGCATGTGCCCAGCATCTGGAGAGAGCTTTTTTGCTGAGTCATGACCTGGTGGAGAGTATCACACAGCAAGATGGAATAAGTGCTGCACTGAGTTTCTCTTCTTCTTCTCTTTCTCCTCCTCCTCCTTCTTGTCCTTCTTGTTCTTCTTGATCTCCTCCTCCTCCTCCTCCTCCTCCTCCTCCTCCTCCTTCTTCTTCTTCTTCTTCTTCTTCTTGTCCTTCTTCTTCTTCTTCTTCTTCTTCTTCTTCTTCTTCTTCTTCTTCTTCTTGTCCTTCTTCTTTTTCTTCTTGTCCTTCTTCTTCTTGTCCTTCTTCTTCTTCTTCTTGTCCTTCTTCTTCTTGTCCTTCTTCTTCTTCTTCTTGTCCTTCTTCTTCTTGTCCTTCTTCTTCTTCTTCTTCTTCTTCTTCTTCTTCTTCTTCTTCTTCTTCTTCTTGTCCTTCTTCTTCTTCTTCTTCTTCTTCTTCTTCTTCTTCTTCTCCTCCTCCTCCTCCTCTTCCTCCTCCTCCTCCTCTTCCTCCTCCTCCTCCTCTTCCTCCTCCTCCTCCTCCTCCTCCTCCTCCTCCTTCTTCTTCTTCTTCTTCTTCTTCTTCTTCTTCTTCTTCTTCTTCTTCTTCTGCCCTATTTTTCACCCCATGATCTTTTCTAATCCTAATTTCTTTTCCCACATGAAATTGGGTATTAATTTTCTAATACATAAAATTTTGTAGGGAACATGCAAACTGTGGAATGCAGGAAATGCCAAGGATTTGAAATATAAGCTTGTTGATTTCTAGGATGAAATTCTGTTTCACTGTAAGTGGGAGAGCTCACTTTAGGTTGAAATCTACAAGTCATGAAAAAACACTATTAAGATAATGCTACACAAATCCACACCAATAGCAGGGATGAGTATTTTGGAAAACATTTCCCTATGGAGAGACCTTCCCAGACCTCACTGTGATCCATGAAGTTTGTGTAATCCCATGGGAAAGTTATTGGAATTCCAATCAATTCTAATCAAGCTCTTCCAGGGCAAGCCATGGCAAGAATAAAGACACTGAGACATATTTATACTTATGGAAAGCCAAGGGACCCCAAGTCTAGTCAGGATGAAGGTTCATTGGAACAAAGGCCTCAACCCAGGGCCTAACCAAGATTTTATTAATTCATGAAGAAGGGAGCCACTGGAGGATGGGCAAGAAATACATGAGTACAGTGAGCTGGGCTAGCTAGGAGGCCTGAAAACACCTTGGCAATATGCAGAGAGAAGGATTTGCAGAAAGATCAATTTGCAAAACACAACTGAAGTAATATTTAACCTTTAGGGATCTGGTGCTTCAGCTCTGATGCACAAACTTTTCTGCCTTGGGAAGTCAGAGCCTCTTATCTCAAGGCTGGATCCCAGCTAACAGCCCTGGAGCCATGGCTGTTTATCCCATCAGGCTCAAGTGTGTTTTTGGAAATCATGGGGCATGGGAAACAGTGGAAACAGTGACTGTCGCCTGGTTTCAAAGATTATGCATCAGCACCTCAGCCAGTCCTATTTACCTTGCTTAGAACCAATTGAAGGGAAAAGACAATGGCCCAGCCAGCTCAGTACATGTCAGTACATGGAGAAGGGCCAGGTTTAGCAAAAACAGAGAAAATTACTCTTTGTGCAAGGAGAGTCATCCAGCTGGTCCTCCACATTTCCCCAAACTAGGAAATCTTAAAGAGGTCAAGCTAGTTACAGAATCAGTGGAAGGGTTTGGTAATACTGATTATGAGGTCCTTCCCCTAGATTTTGGATTCAGTAGGATAATTTGCTTTTTTTCTCAGTACGGTAGACTAAACCCAGGGCCTTGCACTAAGATCCATCTCCAGGCTTTTTGTCTTTGTTGCTGTTGCTTAATTTTTAAAGTTTGAAACAGGATATCATTGAGTTGCCCAGAATAATCTTAAACTTGTAATCCTCCTGCCTCAGCCTCCCCAGAGTGCTGAGATTGCAGATGTACTGCACAGCACCTGATTGCATTTGTGGTATATAATTAGATAATAACCACACTGGGAGAACTACTGCCTTAGACATTTTTATCCAAGAACATATATCTATAGATTGTAACAAGAAGCAGAAAGAAACCTTACATTTCCTCACCCACAAAATATATGTGACTTATCCGTTATTGAACACCTGGTGCTTCTAGCTTGTTTTCTGTATTTTCCTTATCTCATCTAGTTTTCTCCTAGGTCTCTCACATCTAATGTCTAAAGACTGCAAGTCTAAGGGTTACTATAGTGTGATGGTTGAACATGTTGGGTGTGAAGCAGACTCAAATTATCAAATCCCACCTCTACATTTATTATATGTGTACTTTTGTACAAGTTAGCTATTTTTTTGAAGTTCATAGTTTCCCCATCCACAGTAAGAATAAACACCTACCTTTAATAATGTTATTAGGATTTTTGAAATTTCACATATAATCCCTTTGAAAGAGTGTCTGGCAAATTGTCAGAGATCTTCCTACCCATGGGTTCTTTGTCTATGAATTCAACCATTCACAGACCAAAAACAGGTAAAACATTGTGGTTCATCAATACTGAATAAGTACAGACATTTTTTGTTGCCATAATTCCTTAATTAGTACTGTATAGTGGCTATTTACATAGCATGAACACTGTGCTAGGTGTTACAAATACTCCAGAACTAACTGAAAGCACTCTCCAGTTTTACATAGGTTAAAAATTAGTAATAACATTTTATGTACAAGACCTATGTGTCAGTGAATTTTGATATCTATGGAAAATTTTGGAACCAGTTTCTAACTGACACTGAGGAAGGACTGAGTTTAAATAAATCTGAGCTTTTATCCTGCTCCTTTTTATTTAAATAGGCTTTGGGGTTTATGTTTTATATAAAGTTGGCTCTTAGGAGGATTTAAAAAGCTCATGTATGGCCATCTGTGTGTGCCATTTTATTAACATTTAGTATATATATATATATATATATATATATATATATATATATATATTAGCATAAAGGAAGCTTAAATAACAATCAATGCTGTCTGTATTATTCTGCAGAGAAGTCCAACCTGGGAAAATGAAATGCCAACACTACTTTTTCAATGTTTAATCAATCTGTTGGATAATTTATTCTTCATTAAAGGAATATTCATATATTTCAAACAGATTAGATATTCTTCTTGACCAGCAAGAAAATCTTTTTTACTAGGAAACACTGACAATGGAGCACAGGGAAACCTCCTGTCTTCATTAGTTTTTACTCTTGTTGCTGAGACAAAATACCTGACACCCAACATGAAAGAAAGAAAGGTTTATTTCTTACAATTACTGGAGGTTTCAGTCCAAGCTTGGAGCTCGGTAAGTTCCAAGGTAAGGTGGCATGGTAGGGATGTTGTTCATGGAAGCCACAAACAGCAAGGCAGGAAACGGCAAGAGAGATACACATCTTCTTTCCACAGATACATCATATCTTGGCTCCACCCCGGATGGATGTAGCACTCACACCACCAATCCAAGTGCTAGACAACAAACCAATCACAATCATTAGATTTGATTGAGTCCATAATTGCATGAGGCTTGAGGGCCACTGACATAAACCATGACATTCCACCCCTGGCCCCTAAAGACTCATGAACATTCTTTTTATAAAACACATTTAGTCCATCCTCAAGAGTTGCCAAAGTCCTAACATGTTCAGCATTGCTTAAAAATCCAAGACCCAAGGATCCTCTGAGATCTATGGCAAATTCTTAACTTTAACACCTGTACAAATGAAACAAGGTTATAAATTTCCAAAATGCAAAGGCACAAGATAAATATTACCATTCCTAAAGTTACAGACAAGGCAATACAAAGCATTGAAGCAAAGCAAGTCCAACATTCAGCATTTGAAACAATCTGGGTGCAAGCTCCAAAAGGCTTGAGTGATTCCACCCTCGTGACATTTTCGGGAATTTCAGCTCCTGCAGCTTCTCTCTTAAACCCCCTCTACTTGTTTTTTGTAGCTTTCCTTGGATGACCCACATTCTCGGCTTTTCTAAAATTCTGAGATCTCCACTGTATCTTTGGCTTCACCCTTACATCTTTACATATTGCCCTCTCAGTGGCACACTGCTTGGCCTCCAAGATCTTTTGTAATCAGAATGGAAGCCATCTTACCCTCAGAATTTGTGCAACTAAACTTTTAGTTGAAGAATTTTCCTTGCAACTAAAATCATCACCCCATGGATGCTGCCAAGGTTTGCTGCCAGCTGGAATGATAGCCAGGCTTTTCTCTCTCTTGCCTGTAGGGATGGAGTGTCTGGATTACTGGGTTTTGTGAACCTGATTGTGAGGAAAACCTTCTCTATGTTGCTGCCATTCTGGAACCTGTTGTGCCTGCTGCCATTTTGAAACCTCATATGGCTGCCACCATTTTGGAACCTTGTGTGACCTCTATCACCATTCAGGAGCATTATTCTCTGCAGCTTTCTCCTCTGAGCGAATTCTTTCACTTTTGCAGTTTTGAAGCTGCAAAGAAGGGAGACCCACTGCTTACTGGGATGAACCCAGCTATCTTTTTTATTTCTCTGTTCCTTCTCAGAAATCAAAGTCTGAGTTATGTCTTTACAATGAAATTATCCTTCTGGCCAAACTCATAGCATTTTGAATTATGCTGCTGGGCTTCTTGTTCTTGATTTGCAGCATAAATCCGGTTAAAAGCCCTCAAGAGTAGCCATGCCACAGCTTCAACATTTGGCTGCCTCAGGGAAAATTTCTTCTCCATATTAATCAGTCCACCATCTTTAATCTTAGTCTCAGGCAAAGTCTCTGGACATAGGCAAAGTGCAGATAAACTTTCTGCCCAACCATAACATACATCAACTGGACCTCAACAAACAATGCAGTCGTCCTTCTTTCCAGTGGAAACCTCCTGAGCCTGGTCTTTATCAGCAGGTTTTTTATCCACCTCTGGTCTCTTGAGCTCTGACGAGAATCTCCTCTACAGAAAAGCCTAAGCTGTTCCAACTCTATGCATCCAAGCAATATCTCCAAACCTTTCCAAACTCTGCCCTCACACCTTCTAAAAGCTCTTGAACCATGAGTAGTCAGGTGTAGTCACAGCAACAACCCCACTCCTCTGGTACCAAATTCTGTCTTAGTTACTTTTCACTCATTGATGACACAAAATACCTAATGCTCAAAGTTAAGGAAGGAAAGCTTTATTTCTTACAGTTCTCAGAGGTTTCAGTCCATATTCAGTTGGCTCCAAGGCAGCTTGGCATGGCAGGCAGCCATTCATTGCCAGCTGCAAACAGCAAGGTGCAAACCATCAGGAAAGAGAGAGGCACACCTTCTTCCCACTGATATATCCCATCCTGGCTTCACCCCTGGGCAGGTGTAGCACTCACACCACCAATCCAAGTGCTAGACAATGAGCCAATCACAATAGATTTGGTGGAGTCCATAACTGAATGAGGCTTGGGGCTACTGACCTAAACCATGATACTTTGTATAGTGACACCATTGGTGAGTATATTAATCAGTTTTCATCTTTGTGAAAAAATACCTGACATAAACAACTTGAAGAGGAAAGATATACTTTGGCTCACCATTTCAGAGGTTTAAGTCTGGTTGCCTAACTTCACTGCCTTCAAGCCTATAGTGAGGTCAAAACATTAAGCAGAAGAACATGATGGGGAAAGTTACCCAACTTCTGAAGCAGAGAGAGTTGGAAAGAAAAGACGGAAAGAAAAAAGGTCTGGAAACAGGATCTACCCTTCAAAGACACACCCTTCAAAGGCCTGATCTCTCATAGCCCATTGAGCTATGAACTCATCAGTGTGTTAACCCATTCATTATATGAGCACGTTCATGATCTAGTCCCTATTTAAGCCTCACCTTAGGACATTACAGTATTGGACATCAATCCCTCTCCATACATGATTCTTTGGGGGACACTTCATATTTAGCCATAAAAGTGGGAATGCAAACTAACATACTCATTATTGAAGACAGTATGTAATTTCAAAAAAAAAAAAAAAACTAAAAATGCAACCACCAAATAATCAAGCAACCCCACTTCAGCATGTGTCACTGATAGAAGTGAAGTCCCTGATTTCTCATAGTCATTGCATTGCACTACTAATGGTTATAACATGGAAACAAACTTTAGGTTACAGATAAATAAAATAATGGTTCTCTTTCACAGCCTTAAAAAATGAGGAAACCTATCACTTGTAAAAATAGACAACATGAGTGAACCTGGAAGACACGATGCTGAGTGAAATAAGCCAGACATAGAAAAACAAATATTGCAGGATCTCAGTTGTATGGGGAATCTTAAAATGTCAAACACGTAAAAGTGGAGTGGATGCTTACAAAAAGCTGAAGGATGTTGGAATGAGATGTTAGTCAAAGGGTACAAACTTTCTGTTTTAAGTAAGTTACAGGAAACTGATACATACCAGTGACTATAGTTAATACACTGGATTGCAAAAGACTTCCTGAAAGCGTGGTGAGCTCAACCCTGGCCTGTTTACTTATGACCCAAGTGACAGTAGTCTTCTTTTCCCCTCATCTGTGCCTATTCTCAGTATCGTACCTCCTTTCAGATTTAGACTCATTCCATGACCTTTCATACACAAATTCATATTGCTGTGCTGCTTTTGCAAGCAGATGTATATCCTGAATTAATAACCAATTGATTACTGGAATGAAAGTAAACTATTTGGATGTTTCTGAGCAGCATTTTATTCTAACTCATTTACATTACACATAATGATCCCAGATTTAATATATGTGTGTTTCATAGGTCTCTGTGCTCTGCCAATGCCAGAGAATGGTCCCCAATCCTCACCTGTAATTTTTTTTTATTGGTGGAAGTGGTAGTAGATTGTGAGTTTGATCAGTTGTTAAAAAACATATTTTTCGGCTTAGAAACATAAGACAAAATAGGTTTGGAAACGCCCAGATAATGTGATTTAGCTTGTAAATATTATAGTTTTATTATCAATATACATTCCCAATCAGTCATTTGATCTAGGTTAAATACTCATCTTTGGTATAATTGCATTTACTTAGCAGGAGTTGAATTTATTTGTAAATTCTGAGCTAATGATGGCATTCACAAGCAAAAGATGCATATGGCCATGTTAATAAAACTTAAAGAATAACTTTTTATCTTTTCCATAAATTGTTTATTACTTTTAGCATTACACTGGAAATAATTTTTTTCATTCCTAGTAACTATGTGATCCATTTTAAACAATCGAGTTATATTAGATCCAGTATTTTTGTTTGGTTTTAGCTGGATGACCTCAAAGAGACATTTCTCATATTCTGTGGGCTTCAAGGTTCAGCATTAATTTTTAAGGCTTTCCCTCTTTTGAGGGATTGGGGGGTTCTGATATCCTTGTACATGGTAATATCTGAAGCATAAAATCCCCATGGAAACCAAAGAGACATGGATAAATACGGAATTTTCAATTCGTCAACCCTGAACCTTCAGAAACACAATCCAAGCACACTATTCATAAACTCTGCTTTAATTTCTTAACAAAGCAGTTGACTGTGATTCTAGTCTGTGGAGATCATCTTCTATGAATAACAGAGACTTGTCAGCTACATTTCTTTCCCCCTCGTTCCTGATTGGTTTTCTGGAACTCAGTCTCCTATCCACTGTTATATTTTTTTTAATCCTCATAAAAAGAGTGCTTTTCTTTTTTCTTTTTTTGTTTTGTATTATCTTGGTTTTGTTCTTATCAGTAACTACAAAGAAAAAATATCCCAAAGCAAGAACATCAATCACCTTTCTGAAGATCCCTGTGAAATTATTATTTATATGTCAGTGGTGAATCCATTCCAACCTTAAAAGAATAGAATTGCAAGATTAGGAACATGGATAGGAAAACATAGTCATCATTAACCTGTCACCTTCCCAATAAAGAAAAGCAGCACAATTGGCTTAAACCAGTGGAAATTTAGAACACAAAAGATCAGCAAAACAAACCTCAAGACAGGATAACAAATGATGTGAAGGTCACTGCACAGGTTTAAAATAATTTCCTGTAAACAGTTATCCTCTAATCAAACTGAAAGCAAAGAAAATACTGAATAAAAAGGCTAAAGAATCCCACATGTTACAACATATTCATTCATGTTATAAAAGAAAGATTTTGTTTGATTTAGAAACCTCATGACTAGTTTTAGTATAATTTTCTTATTTTCATTGGCTTCATTCTCCCAGTCACTAAGAGTGAAGTTAAAATCACCACCTTTTATTTGTTAGATTATTGAATTGACATTATGACTTCTCTGAATGGGTTACTCTACATAGACCATTTAGTAATAAATGTTTCTCAGAAAATTCCGTCCCATCCAGAAAAGAGAAGTTATAGAGCAAGAGCTAGTGGATGAACAAGTGTAGGAGAAGCAATGCACAGGTATATGGAAGGAGCCCAGGGGAGGCAGTGACTAGCAGGGTACTGGACCTGGGCAGTCCTCTGACCAGGCCTGGGCCATCTGACTCCTTAGGAGACTCTCATGCTAAATGCAGGTGTTTCTCTCCATCTTTTATGTACTGTAACTTATTATTAAATTTCCAAGACCTATTTTTAAAATACTATTGGATTTATGGTATTAAAGACCTTCTGTTTGTTCAGAAAAAGCCTTTCTAGTATCACTGATCAGCAGAGCTGAGACACTACCTTTACAGATTTGGCCTCAGACTTGGCAATCCAGAAGTGATGTTTTCAGATTGCATTTTACGTTGGCTTGATTTATCAGAATGGCTTCCTGTCTCTGTTCTCCTGCAGCTTGTTGCAGACAAGCAGTGCACTTATCAGTGTAGTTTTTTGTGCAACGCTGTGATAAATGTGTTAGAACATTGATACAAAATACGCAACAAAAAGCAGGTTGTGATCCCTAGTTTTATTTGTGTGCTCAAAAGGCATATTTTAATTTATTTAACTTATGAGATATACATTTAAAGGAGTCCAGAATTATTTTATTTTCCTTTACAATACTCTGTTCAAGATATCAAAATAACTGAGATGCTACATTAATTTTGAGAGGATTGTTTTATGAGGATTTTTTTTTCAAAACTGAAGGAAAAAAATCGGAATAGTTGCAATAGATACTTTATCTGGGCTCTGGAGAGTCTGATAAACCAGTCAGCACCCAATCCCTTTGGAAGATCAGAGAGCAACTCCCAGGATGCCAGAGGCACGATCATCAGAGCAGACATGTTTGCTCTATCTGTCTCTCTCCACCTGTGAGTCTATTTCTTTCTCTTGATAAACAGTAAAGTTTGAGCCACAGCATCTTTTTATCTAGACTGTAAAATGGCAACCTCCCACCTACTGATATTCTTTTTAATTTTACTTATGCTTTTATTTATATTACAGTTTCCATTCAAAGGAAATAAAGTTAAATAGGGCATCTTTTTTTCTGATTTTAGCTCAGAAAATCCTGCTAATTAAGAATATTTTTAAATTACTTCATTTTTTTCTGGTTTAAGACAATGTTTTGGGTTATGGATGTCCTAAATACTGAAAATTTGCATTATATCGTTAGTGATGGAATCAGAAGTAGACTGAGGTTGAAGAAGTTAGACTTGAAATCCACATCCAGGTCTGCCACACTTCTGGAACATGAGCGTGAACAAATACCACTAGTATCATACCTACCATGCAGTCAAACAATGAGAAAACACAAGAATACAACTTCAAGAAACTTTAAATGTGTTAGAACAAAATCTAGTGGATAGTGATGACGTAGTTAAATTTCTATCCCTCATACCAGTTGGTAGGACTCATGGGGAAGACAAAGTTTGCTATGGAAAAATTTTAACATGCTTTATTTTCTGTGTACTAATTTTCTGTGTACTAACATATGATAAATCTCACAATAGCATTCATCACAGAACAATAACAGTGTTAAAACTCATATGGAATCAGTAGAGATCCAGAACAATAAAAGCCATCCTAGGCAACAAGAGCAAAGCAAGAAGCATCACAGTTCTGTATTTTAACTTATATTATGAAATTACAGTGATAAAAACAGCATGGTACTTACAGAAAAGCAGAATGTGAAAGAGAATAGAGGCTCCAAAACAACCCAGGAAAATGCTGTCATCTGATTTCTGACAAAGTGACAAAAAACATACACTAGCAGAATGATAGCACCTTTAATAGATTGTGCTGGCAAAACTGGCTATACTTATGGAGAAGACTAATTTAAACACATTCCATTTTATCTTGCACCAAGTACTAAAATAAACTGAAAATGGATCAAAGCCCTGGATATTAAAATGGAAGCAGTCCTCTAAAAATAGATAAAACTCTTGACACAGGCATACGTAAACGTTTATTGAACACAATTCCAGTTGCATAAGAAATAATTTCAAATATCCAAAAAGTGAGATTATGTAAAGTTTAAAAGCACAGCAACAAAAACAACAAACACAATGAAGAGGAAACCTATGTTTTGGCCAGGAACACAAGATTAATGCCAAACATACATCAAGAGTTTAAAAAAGACCACTTCCCAAAATAAAAGTTCCAGTTTAAAAAAAATGAAGTTTAAATGCATAGACACTTCTCAGAAACAAAATAACAAATGGCCAATCAATACCTGACAAAAATGTTAAATATCATTGCCCTTGAGAGAAATGCAAATAAAATAATGCTGAGATTTTATATTACTCCAGAAACAAAGGCTATTATCAAGAAGTCAAATGCTGGTCAGAGATGTATCTCAGGGGCACAGCACCTCCAGTTAAGCATGAAGTTTGAGTCCCAGAACAAAAAAAGAGAGAGAGAGAGAGAGAGAGAGAGAGAGAGAGAGAGAGAGAGAGAGAGAGAGAGAGAGAGAGAGAGAGAGAGAGAGATTGAGAAAAGAAAAATATAAACTGCTGATGCTGTGAGGAAAAGAACTTTTCTTTGTGGTTAATAGGATTATAAGCTAGTATGGTCACTATAAAAATAAGGGTGGAAATTCCTCACAAAAACTACAGATAGAAATTTTGTTTGACCCAGCTTGCTATGGACTGTAACCTTCAGTCAAACGTGGGGTTTTCAGAGGCGGCTGGATGTAGGGTGTGTGATGCTGAGATTAATGGTGATGTGACAGCACTAAGGATCCCCACCCCGCGGGTGAGTACTGCCTGCCCTACGGGGCGGGTAGCCTGGGCGGAGTGTAAGAGACAGAACGAAGCCTGCTGCCACTGCTCCTGCTTGCTGGTGCACTGCCTTGCTGCCTTAGCCCACCAGGAGCGGTTTCTCCTCTGGGGTGCTCCTTGTCGTGCTCCCCAGCCTTGGAGTCATCCGACTACGGACTGAGACCTTTGCAAACTGTGCTAAATAAACTTTTCCTCCATTGAAGTACCTTTGTTAGGTACTTTGTATCAGCAACAAGAAAAGTAATTAAGGCACAGCTATTCTTTCCTATGTATTTTCCTGAGAATATTAGACATTATAGTGATACAGGCATATCCATGTTTATAGCAGCAAAACTCGTAATAAGTAAATCTTAGAAGTAACCCATATAACTGCTACAGATGAATGGGAAAATAATATATTATATTCACTTGTATATACACAGTGAAGTACTACTCAACCATAAAGAGGGATAAACTTGAGTCATTTATAGGACAGCGGATGCAACTTGAGACAATGTTAAGTGAAATAAATCAGACACACAAGCTTGAATATCATACAATATCTCCTATATGAGAGGCCCCAAGTATAAATGATTTGATGACTCAGAAAGAAATAGATAATACAAAATAGGGAGATAGATCTCTGCAAATAGGAAAGGCAACTAGAGATGGAGGGAAGGGAAAGGAGAGCAAGGAGAATTAAAATTGTATTAGGATGTGCTGTGTATGCGTACCAGCTGCCCATGGTGAACGTAACCATTATGTCCAGCAAGCACATATCAATAAACTTTTAAAAAATAAGATTGCTCTCCAAAAAAGAAATAAATCTTTCATCCTTTACATATAGGAAGCAACATGTTAGGTTAAGAAAACACTGAGATGTCTGAGAAGTGAAGCAAAATTAATGTGACTAGAATAGAAGAAAAATAAAGGGGTACAGTAGTGTAAGGTGGAAGACAACACAGTGCCATGTCACACAGAGCCCTTAGGTTCTGGGAACAGCTTGCATTTTATGCAAACTATAGGAGAAAGTCAACAAAGGATATTTAAGCAGGGAAGCCCTGCAACTAGGTTTAAATTAGTGGTACAATTATGTTTAAAAGCCACCATATTTTCTATATGAAGAGATTTGCAACATTTAGCTGTGGGTAATACAATCTTATTCCAACCATGATGCCACCAGTACATATAGGCAAGTAGAGACTTCAGAACAGCTTTGGACAGCTGTGCATAAACAGATTGCACTGGAGTGTTTCCATGAATAAGTTCTTACATATGCACGTATGTATATAAAGTATATTTATTTATGGACATAGGAACAAAGGATATAACAAAATAAAAGGTGTATTGTGACATAATCAGACTGAGAGCATGTTGGAAATATTTCCACTTCCTTCTTTACATTTTTTTCTAATAATGTGCAATTAATCCATATGTGCAATTAATCCATATTCATAGGACATATTAATGAGATATATAAAAAATAAATTAGAAATGTTGCTAATGCACACTGCACTATATGATAATGAATTTTTAATATAAAACAATTTTAAAAGAACATATTTTTATGTTGTAACTTTTCAATTTGTCCATGAATTATGAATAGCTCTTAAAATCTGAAGATAATAATAACATATTAGATTTAATTAAATGCCCTTTGCCATTAAATGACACTAATTTAAAAATACAACTGTTTATGTTGGTGTCATGCAAATAAAAATTGCTATTGATGCAGTATTGCTATTTCCACACTTTTCCTCTGTTTTTGAAGATGGAAATAGGTATCGCTACTTCTTTTCTAGTTGTTAGTTTGAACTAATAATTAAAAAGAATTATTTTCAGAATGATGGATAAAAATAATTGAGTTCTAATAAAATTTAAAAGCTAGTGCAATTGTCTTTTTCAATTTTGTCTTTTTCTTTCTTTGTTTCTATTATTTTCTATCTCTTCTTTCTTTCTTTCTTCCTTCCCCACTTCCTTCTTTCCTTCTCTCTCTCTTTCTCTCTCTCTCTCTCTCCTTCTCCTCCTCCTCCTCCTCCTCCTCCTCCTCCTCCTCCTCCTCCTTCTTCTTTCTTTCCACAAGATTATCTGTCAAAATAAGAATCTGGGACGTTGTAAAACATTCTTTCTGCTATAGGGTGAAGTGCTACATAAGAATTCATTCATCCTATGTAAAAACAAACCAATAACAATTGACTTCCTGTATCTGTGGGTTTCACATTTACATCCATGAATATGGCCAATCACTAATCAAAAAGTATTTTTAATTGTTCCTGCTAGAAACATGTATGTTTTTTTTCCAGTCATTTTTCCAAACAGCTATAACAAGCTATGACAAACACTGTAATAACTATTTATGTAACACTAATATTGCTGTAGATGCCATAACAGTAAAATTGTGTAAAATACAGCAATGATTCACAAATGCTTTTGTTTGCAAATTTGATTTGCAAACAAAATCATCCAGCAAAATTTGCCTCCATTCTCAAATGGGTCTATGGAGTGACAACCATAGCGATCTTCCCCACCCAAATGCAGGCTTCTTGCCCAAAATCACAAAATAAATTCAGTTTGTAAATTGAGATACCACTGTTTATGATTTTGGGAATTCAGGAGAATTTGCATAGATAATATGCCATTTTATACAGAAGATTTAAGCATTTACAGATATGGCTATAGGTAGGTGTGTTAGCTTTCCATTGTTGTACCAAAATACCAGAGAAAATCAATTTAAGAAGGAAAAAATCTATTCTGATTCATGGTTCAGAGGTATCAGTCCATAAGTCACTTGGCTCTAAGGTTTCTGGGCCTGTGGTAAGGCAGAGCATCATGGTAGAGAGGGTTTAGTGGAGCAAAATTTTCACCCTGACAGCCAGAATTCAGAATAAGAGCCAGACAGAGCCAAAGAAGTAGGAGTCACAGGCAAGATAGATTCTTCCAGATTACAACTACAATTGCAAGCGTGCTCCAATTAGGCCCCATCTCCTGCCAGCCTGTTCCTCAGGGCTCACTGATGGGTTAATTCACTGATAAGGATTATACTCATGATCCAGACACCTTCCATAAGTCCACCTCTGCACATATAAACATTTGGGAGAACACTTTTGATCCAACCCATAATAGCAAGATTTTCTGGAACCAGTTTCCTGTGGAGCCAAGAAAATGTATAGGTACAAGGAGCCATATGTGTATTAGTGCACCCCCAAAGCTTAGTATGAAATAATATGACTAGAAATACTGAACAGATACGTAGAAAGCAGCTGACAGAGATTTTAGATTTTGGTCTTATCTTAAGTGACAATTATGATGACAAATATAAATAAATATAAATATAATATAAATATAAAATATCCTAAAGACAGAGGAAACTTTTATATTTTAGTTTATATACATATCCATATGTAGATAAATAATGTAACAATAAGGACAGGGAAAGGAATCATAAAATAACTTATTTTAGAGTAGCACCTGAAATTTTTTACTTATACAAATTTATAAAGTGATTAAATTAAAGTTAAATGACATTTGAAAGTTTTTCCTAGAGTTTAGCTCTCTATGGCTACGTAATTGCATGTTTTCTGCTACAATGAGTAACTCATTGGAATTTACTGATATGTTAATTTCTTTTATTTGTTCTCCTATAGCTACATTCACACAAAAAAATACATTATCAAGGCTGTACACACATAGTCTTTAATAGAGAAGGACCCATCACATCTTTTCTTAAATATGCTAAACTGTGAAAATACAAATATTTTACAAAACTGTAAAAAGCTAATGAACTAGAAATGTCTTTAAAGACACTTTTTCTTTTGGTTTTAGCAGAGTAGAGAATCCTAATGGAAAGGTAAGATGAGTAATTTAATACCAAAATTCACGTAAAGTTATTGAAGGTATAAACATCAAATATGAAAATTTTTTCTGACTGTCTCAATTATCTCCCAGAGCAGGTGTTAGCAAGATGCAAACTCCCGTTGCCGTTTGAAGTCTACCTGTAACTAGTTTATTTATTTCAAACAGAAATTTGAATGTAAAAGGAAAAGGCTTGGTATTCTTTGTCTTCTCTGGATGACCTGACTTCTCAGCTAGTGTGGGGACGCAAATTGTACCCATGTGTCCTTCTTGAAACCATACAACCAACGTGATTTATGTTTGTTTCAGACAGTTGACTGTGGTGATTATCCTCACCTGACTTAGAGATCATCTTTCACAAAGGTCTATCAAATATTGTCTCATTAAAAGTTTAATGTTGGTCATGCTGCACGAGTGTAATCCCAATGCTTTCAGGGCCTGAAGCAAGAAGATATTAAGATTGGAGTGGAGTTGGGCAACTTTTCAAGACCCTAGCTCAAGATAAAATTTATTTTTATTAAAGATCTCACACATAGAGCAATAGCAGAATACTTACATGCATAAGACCCTGGGTAAAATTTCCATACCACAAAAATAGAAGAGAGAAAGAAAGAAAGAAAGAAAGAAAGAAAGAAAGAAAGAAAGAAAGAAAGAAAGAAAGAAAGAAAGAAAGAGAAAGAGAGAGAAAAGAAAAGAAAAAAGTTGAGAGTGGAATCACCCTCTGCAATAAGAACTGACAAATTAAATGCATTGCAGTGCAGTATCTCAGAAGTCTCAGACTAAAGTGGAGAAGTGTAGGCTGTCCTTAGGAGTAGTAATTGTACCTGACATTCAGCAAGAAAACATTGTCCTTCGTGTGACAGCTAGAAAGAACTGAATTTTTCTAACAATCTCCATTAGCTTGGAAGTAGCTATTTTTTCCCCAAAATGAGAGAGCAAAGCAGAGCTAGCTGAGGCCTTGGGGTTCAACCTCTATCCCAGTGTGTCCAGATGGTGGTACATGAACTCAAGCGTGATCCTTCTGGAGCCTGAAAATTTAAAGTTCGTTCTCTTGGATTTTTAACTTACTTGGAACCAATCTCCAAATTTTGCTTTTTCCCCAGTCTATTTTTTCCCTTTTTCCGGAGGTCTGCGATAGTATAATGGAATTTTGAATTTAGTTTTATTGTCAGGGATGATTTTTAGATAATATATGTATTGTCAGTAAATTATTTGAAAACCACTTGAAAAATTTCCTTAGATCCAATTAAAGGCACAACTTCAAATCAAGCAACTCATATTTTTTTCTGTACCTCAGCCTGGAATCATACAAATAAAAATGATATTAAAAATATTTTAACATTTGCAGATGATAAAAATAAATTACTGCTACATTTTGAAAAGGCAGTCGTACTTGCTAATTAGATAAACTATAAAACACAATTATGTGTAAAGTTAACCTTCAGATTTAATCTAATATGTAAACAACTAATTATGTGACAGTGTTACTACCTGGATTATAGTGAGGGGCAGGGGTCTCTACCATCATGCCTAGTATACAAGAAATGGCAGAGAATCATGATATAAAAATGAAGGGGAAAAGGAGTGAGAAGGAAGGAAAGAAAAAGAAAGGGGGAGATAAGGAAGAATAGTATTGGTAGGGCAAAAGGGAAGAAAGGTTTTTAAAAATTGGAAGAGACATCTATGGAAGGAAGGAAGGCCACTCTCTCTGGTCTTCAGCCTTATAGAAGACAAGTCCTAAGCATTCCATCTCTTTAGGTCTTACAGTTTCCTGCTTATCCTAAAGCAGTATTGTTCTCCCCTGGTTGCCTTCTTTATTAGTCCTCATTCCCATTACTGGACATGACACCTGAGATGAGATACACACTTTAAAGAAGGAAAGGTTTCATTGGCTCACATTTCAATTGCAGTCCATTGACTCCAAGGCAGATTGGCTTCCTCCAGCTCCATCATGACAGACACATCATGGCAGAAGGACACAGACTAGCAAAGTTACTTAGCTCATAGCAGCTGGGAAGCAGAGCAGAACAGTGCCAGAGAGGAACAGGAGAGGGACTGGATATTGTACCCATGACCACACACCCAAGACTCACTCACACACACCCATAAGTATGCTTTAGTAAGCTACTAGGCATCTTTTCATCTAATGGAATTGACATAGCAAGATTAATGGTCACTCTTTCTGATCACTGTTTAAAATCCAAAGAGAGCAATGTCCTCCCTTATTCCCATAACTCAAGAAAAATCAGAGACCTGGCCTTCCTTGCTTCCCTAAGCCTCTTCCATCTCAGGGAATCAAGCACAGTGTTGAGTTATGGACACTTTTATCCCTATTTTATATACTCATGCTCTACTTTTGTGCATTTCTCTCAGTAGGAAAGAATCTACAGGCAGGAAATGATGTTTTCAGGAATGTATTTCTGATTTTCCCCAGGATTTTGTTCAAAGGAAGCATGCAATAGTTCAGGAAATTGCCCTAGTTATTCCCACAACTAACCATGTGAATTGGGCATTGTATGCTTTACTTTATAAGAGAATGAACCTAGATTCAATCCCTCTAAGTTAGTTGTTCAATATTATTAGTCTAGATCTGAAAAATAATTCTTAGATTCACAACGAGATCGAGAATTGAAAGAGCAATCTTGAAAATCAGTGAATTAAAAATCCCTTCAATATAGCTTAATATGAAAGATGGAAATAAGACCAAATTAAGTGTTTTCATTATGAATTTCTTCCACACTGTATTCTTTCCACATATCTACTGTAATAACATCAATCATGAGAATTTACAAACAGGAACATGAGCTATATCATAAACTCTTATTTGGTATTTAAGGCAACTGGGTTTTAACACAGAGGAAAAACAAAATTTTAAATTATATCACTCAAAGCAGTTCATTTGGATCAGTTATATATTTTTACATTAATAAGAGATCTATGAACATTTAGAATGTGTTCTTTCATATATCATTTCAATAAATATTTCCTGCCCGCGTATCCTAAATACTCACTCTGTATCCTTTCACCTTACTTTACACTTGTTAAACTATTTTTGCATGCTAGACACTCATTTCTAATTCAAATATGAACTAATTTTCTTTGGATGATAAATTTAAGACTTTTCTGACTTTAGATTTCTTTTATTTCACAGTAAGATGTTTGTGTAAATTTTGGTCCTAGTCCGGGCTATGCACCCCTCTCCTGTTATGAGTTGTCCCTGTTTATGTAAGACTTTCCTCTGTTCTTGTGAAATAGGTGGTACTTTGTGATTGTCATTACTTTGTCTCATAATCACAGTATAGGTCATGCATTCCATATATAGATTTATACATGTACACAAGCACAAATATATTGCTGAGACAGTTCCCCAACAGGGTTATTATTCTCGATTATTTGCTCTCCAACCTCAAGTAAACAAAAGTATTTAATTTAAGTATTTAAAACCTAAGCAGGACTGGGGCTGGTTTATCTTGGCTGTAAGAGATGGTTAATAAACTGAACCCTGGATCATCTCTAGATGGCTTCTCCTGGAGCCCATTAACCTTCCAAAAGCCCCCGACTTTCCTTCCTGACAGGAGTGATGCACAAAGGATTTCAATAAAAGTCCTGCAGCAGACGTACCTGAAAGGTCGGGGCTCATGATGGAGCTGCCCGCACCGCAACTTTAGGAAAACAGATCTTGGTGACCTTTAATAATACTAGGTCTTCTGGTGTGCACAGTAGAAGGTCTGTATTTTAAAATTTCATTTGAGAAACTAAAATCCCCATTTGTCAGGATCATGTTCTTAATCTTATTTTTGGAGTGCAGGAGTTGTCTGTATACCCCGTAGGCACTGATGTTCTATATTGTTTTGAGGACATTGGGAAATAATTTTTCTTGAGAGAGAGAGAGAGAGAGAGAGAGAGAGATTTTGTTCTCAACTTTCACTTTCTGATCATGCATCTCATTAATACTGAACTTGATATCTAAAGGCAGAAGAAATTTAAGACTGAAAAAGTAGTCCTGATTCACCAAACCATCTATTTCACTTATTTGTGAGGTTTTCTTTCCTTAATCTTAGCCAATATTTTTTATAAGTTTAAACACCCTGGATTTGGGAATTGGTAATATACAACAATTTCTACAGCCACATATCAACTAGTAGAATAAAAATAATATTATCAGTAGAATCTTAGCTTGCAAGTACTTTTACCTCTCATTTACTAGTGAGTAAGCAAAATTTTTAAAAATTCCAGTGA
Source organism: Cavia porcellus (assembly GCF_034190915.1). Taxonomy (NCBI): domain Eukaryota; kingdom Metazoa; phylum Chordata; class Mammalia; order Rodentia; family Caviidae; genus Cavia; species Cavia porcellus. Next base: position 54,618,582 of record NW_026947489.1, read on the forward strand.
TTTGCTCAAGTGGACACAGGTAATAAACACTGGTGCCAGAATTCACTGTTTTCAGATCACTCAGTATTAGCTCCCACTCTATTCCCAGTCTCTGAGACATGTCTACATCTCTGCCTTCTTATCCCAATTTAAATGAATTTTGCAATATATTACTTTAGAAGCTAGCACAACATTATGATTTAAATAACAGGCTTCTGAATTTAACTAGAAATAGATAAAAGTCTAAATAAAATAGTGTTAAACAGGATTCCATTACACATTATAAATAATATTACAGCATGAACAAGTGGAAATACTTCTGGTAAAGCAAGGCAATTCACTATTAGGAAATTAAAGTATGATTTATCATCTTAATAGAGCCAATAAAAATAATATGATTATCTACAAGAGGTATTAAGACAAATCCCAAAATTCAGTACTATTTCTTTAGAAATATTTAAATATGAATTGATAAGAACTTTAATGTGCACATATATGAGTAATTTAATGTTAATACATATTAATAACTTGAATACATAGAAATGTGCACATTAATACACAAGTACATATGTTCCAAAAGGTAGCACGCTGGCAGCACCTTCCAGAAAAGATAAACATTTGACCTATTCCCACTGGAGTGGGGTGAGGCCCTGTGCTAATTTTACTATTCTACTGGTGTTGGGTGGCAAAGAAATTCAAGGGATATGACTTGGGAAGTAAGAGATATATTTGACTTTGCTTGCAATCTATATGATTATTTATCTGAGCAACTGATAAAAATCAATGAAACAACTAGATAGAAGGCTATTCTAATAAAATAGCCAGCCATAACTTTGACATGCAAAAATCAGTAGCTTACATGTAATTAAACATGTTTTTAAAGATATGATAGGGCAGAGAAAAAAATCTTTTTGTCTCAATTTCAGATAATACAAATTTCAAAAAATTTTCTCTTCCTATTTGGGATGTGAAAACCAGGATGACATGTTTGTAGAGGAGTGGGGGAAAAGAAATCCTTCTCCATCGCTGGTGGGAGTGTAGCCTGGTACTGTAGCACTGTAGAAATTAGTATGGAGATTCCTCAAAAAGATAGAATTAGAGATCCCATTCAACCTCACTACTGCCCTGCTGAGTAATTTTCCAGAAGATTTGAAAACATCATACCACAGCGACATATGTGCCAAATAAAAATGCACTTATGGATCCATTTCCTGGCACTGATGCCCGTTATACTTACTAAGGCCTCTGCATTTAAGCAGGAGGATACTTGTGAGTGAACTGTCCCTGTTGCCTTAGGTACTCAAATGCGTATTACCATCCGTACAATTGAGTTAGTTGCACAGTGGGTGCCTTCCCACCCACTTCCACCCACACCTATGACAACAGAGATGATTGTATCATTAAAAAATGGCTTTGACTGTGTTTTGTTTTCCTATGTAATATAAATCTTTCCTTAAGCCAACTTGCTTTTGGAATTGTTCCTTAAATGTACCTTTTTCAGATTTGCGCAGCAGTGAAGAGCCCATGTAATTGTTGTTTTCATAAAGAGTCTTCATTTTTGTAATTTCACACCTTATGTGAGGCCCACTTAAGAGACCCTGGTTGTTTGGAAGATGCTATGATTTGGACCATAAATATCTCCCAAAGTTTACCTGCTAACAGAGTGGTTCTCAGGTGAGGGCACTGTGGGGAGGAGGTGGAGCCTTTGAGAAAATGATGCCTCATTGGAGGAATTCAGGTTATTTAGTGTGCCACAACGCTGCCATGATGTAACCAGCTGGCTCTACGTGCTCCCAGCCCTGATGCTCTGCCTTGGTACTGGTCCAATGCAACAGTGCTAACTAATCATAGACTAAAACTCTGAAATTATGAGTCAAAATAAAATTTACCTTCTTTTAACTTGCTTTTCTTATGTATTTTGTTATAGTAATGGAAAGCTAGCTGACACATAGGCATTAACAAGAAACTTTTTGATGTACCTGTCAGTGAAGTCAGATATATGTGGGGTTGTGGCCCTTAACTTTGACCTCAGTGTTGCACATGTGATTAGAGAAGTCAAGCAGAAATTTAGCCAACTCTTTGGCTGAAATATGTGGGAATTTAAGATATGTGGAGAGGAAGAATTCTTTCCTGGGAAGGGTTCTATTTTGGTGGTTTATACTGAGTTAGCCCAATCATGAAAAACCAGAGTTAATTCCTAGATGCACAGAGAAAGAAATATTAGTGCTTCATTTATTTCTAATACACAATGGATCTTTATTACACTCAAGAAGGAAATATCTGTGACTCCTGCCTGGCAGCAGTGATAAAGGCAATCAACACTTAAAGGAATTAAGTAACAAAATGTTCAATAATAAATTCAGGTTTAGGCATGAGAAATTATGTTTGACAATATACTTTTGCTAGTTGGGTATGAGCCCTTAAAAGGGAAGATTAATTATCAGAAATACTGAGAAAGATTAACCATTTATTTACTAATCATAAATAAAGATTAACCATTTCAACTGCTAACACTACAGTAACCTCAAGAGAAAAAGCAGGATCGGGATTTTTTAACCAGGAGCAAACTATAACCTATGAACATTTCTGTAGGGCAATCTAGAGGATCAGTTTTATGTAAAATAATAAATCTGTAGCAATGCACTATTTTTCATTTGTAAAGTCAAATGTCTATTAATAAAAGAGTACTTTCATTTTTATTACTTTCTTTAAAATAATTTTCATTTGATATGAATGTTTCTCTTGAAAGTGATATGGCATGGCAGGGTTTTGAAATTTAATTTTTCTGGGAATGAAAATAAACCTATTCACTGATTTATTATGATTTTACTGGTTTTTGTTAACTGGTGAATAATTGATTAATGAATTTATGGCATGAACTCTATAGAGTGTATGTATTACCTAGCAATGGTTATTTTGTAGTTCTGTTTAGTCACTGGTACAGCCTAAATTTCTTAAACTAGAGTAAGAGATTAAGAAACTTAACTGGAAAATAGCGACATTAAAGTGGGTATTAATGTTCTGTATAGGAATCAGGAATCTGAACAATCTAACATCTACACAACATTAAAGCCATCATTAGTCAGAAAGCAAAACAGTATCTGTTATACTAACTTTTACCTTTAAAGTTCAATAACAAACAATTCCTGACATACACAGCTCCTTTCTACACACCCAGCTCAGTCAGATCAAGCCCCAAGCCCATGATGGTGGCCACCCCAACCCCACAGAGGCAGCCTGTATCTGCCCACCCTGTGTGTCCCTGGAGTGTCTGTTCATGGCTGCACAGTAGCACCTACCACACGGCATTGATATAATAAAATTCTTACACTGTGTGAAACATAAGACATTCATAAATGGCATTTCTATTTGTAAACAAGGTGTGACATACTCACTGCTCATTAGTATTTTTTTTTTCAGTAGACTTTAATGGGCTTAATTTTCCAGCCTCTGGTAATCGTACCAGTTTGTTTATTTATTTTTTGTTTAAACATAAGGCCTGCAATCAAGCTGCAAGGTTACCAATTCCACAGAAAGGCAGATAGGGCACCCTCTAGGAGCTGATGTTGAGGTACAACCAAGTGAATGAGCCTATTGTTACACTCCATTCTAACTGGGTTTTATATTAATGAGCTAAAGCATTTAGAAGAGAATACATTTAAAACGATTCCTGTGTACAGACTCTGTAGAATTTTTATGTTATGTTGACCACTAACATAAAAAATGATAACGTTAGGTAACTAACCAGGTGCTGTCTTATAGTAAGCGAAAAATACAATAATGAATGCACTTATTTTGAAAGTTCTAAGAATACAAATAAGAAAAAAGAAAAAAATACTTTCAGTTAAAGACATTAGTACAAAGGTTATGTGACCTTTTTACTAAAATGCATCCTTACACCCTGATGAGCAAAACCTGGTGGGTAAGTCATTAGCTCTGGCTTGCAGTAATTACTGAGTTTATGAGATCAGAGTTTTGCACTGGGATCCTCTACCTGTTTTGCTTTTTAACAGAATAAGAAACAAGTGTGAAGGACACAGAAGAGAGGGCTTAAGGACATTAACCTTACACTTTTATCTCGGGCAATAACAAGCTGTGAGACCTTTGGAAAGAGTTTAGCAAGCTTTGCTTTAATTATAGACATCTCTGGTGGAAGTATCAAAACAGGATGAAGACAAAAAAAAAAAAAGCAAAGAAATGGGGATCAGGGGTTTAGGTCAGCAGCATAAGTGCATACCTGCAAGTTGTGAGATCATGAGTTCGAACTCCAGTACCAAAAAACAAAGCAAAACAAAGAACAGGGTGAAGAGAAATTTCTTAAACAGATTTCCTAAATTCAGTAGTTCATCAGTGTGCATTTACTGAGGATATACTACATGTCATATGCAAATCCAGGCCTTGCACTGATAACTGTCATAAAGAAATTTAGAATATAAATAAGACAGTAAAATAATTACAAGATAAAATAAAGCCATATCACAGGACTGCTAATCCAGCATTGCGTGGGTTCCTAAAGGATTGCAAACCTTAACTTCTTGCCTTCCTATATTTTCAGATTCTTCGTATCTGTAGCATAATCTGCAGCCTTTTTGCAAACAGTATGTTCAACAAATGCCACTAATAGAATTTGTTTTTAGCCAACTCAATTCAAAACAAATTGCCTTACAAAAATACTAGCACATTTTCAAGACAGAAAGAAAGTCAGGACATTAACAAAACAGGAGCAACTGGTGAGATAGCTTACCTGAATCAGCTTTAAAAGCAATGATGGAAATATTTATTTCAAAATACATTGAACAAATACTGAAAATCTTTATAAACAAAATATACCTATTTGAATTCAGTATTTAAATCAAATAAAAGATAGGAAAAAGGGAAGATAGAATTAGACATTGAAGAGAATTCAAGTCAAGAGAATTCAAAATGCTTAAAAGCCATAAGCACATCCTTTGTTTGCTAGAGAAAAAATTTATTTGTATATTTTGTGTTTTACAGAGATCACTAGTTTACAGCTATTTTTCCCTATCATGACCTACAATTTTGGAATATAAAAGAACTGAACAAGCATTTGTGCTCAAGTCCCAACTCTGTCACATATTTTCTGTATGGCCTTGAGCTAGCTGAGTTTCACTGAATTGTCACAATTCTTACTTTCTTTATCTACAAAGAAAAGGAATTAAACAAGGAGTTCTGTGATTCTTCCTGCCTCTAAACTTTACTGCTGTATTTTGGGGGTTTAACTTTTCTCTCTGAGAAAATAAACTTTTGTTATGACTTGTACCTGGATGTCCCCCTAGGGCTTCACATGATAAAAGGTTGAGCTTTGTAGAGGTGGCTGAATCGTGGGTGGGTAATGCTAGATTAAGTTGTGTGATACTAATGTTAAGGATATGTTATAACTAAATTGGTTTAGCATGGCTCTGAGTGTAGATAATTGGAAGGTCCACCCTTGGTATGGGTGGCGAAGGCTTGTAGCCTGGGTGGGATAATCAGGAAAGGGAGGCTGCTGCTGCCGCTTCCCTGTTGCTGCCTCCTGTCTGCTCTTCCATGGACTGTTTCTCCTCTGGGATGCCCCTCTGCAGTGAGAAGTAAGTAGATGTACAGCTTAGAATTCAAAAAATTTATAAACAATGCATGGTGATGACACATGCTCACCAATTTGGGACGCAGGTGGATCTCTTTGGCTAAGGGGTTCAAACCAGACTAGGCAACACAGTGAGATTTTATCTTTAAAAATACCTTTAAAAGAAAGAAAAAAAGAAAAAAATAAAGGTAAAGCAAACATATACAAACATGAATTCTGATACTTTCCTTCCAAAGTGTTCTTACCTGGATAGTAATTAAGGCCTGGAAAAAAAAATTAAAAGTTCTTCTTCATGAATATAGGAATTGAATAACACTTTTTAAAAAAGATCATGCAAATAATCTCCATATTCTGTAATAATTCTCTCTTATGTATTTGATTTGAGATTTTTTTTCTCTGCTAGCTACAATTCTTGGAAGTTAATATGATACCTGTAGTCCTGCTAAAATTGCATAAAATTCACTGTACACACATGAAGAGTTAATTCCTGTAGGGAGAAGAGTTCACATCTAGACTGCTGACTTTTAAGGAAATTCAGAACATATCTACATGACATTCAAGTTGTTCCACTCAAACAAAGCAATGCACTTATTCCCAATGTTTGAAAAACTCAAAGCATTTTTGCTCCATCATTTTAAAATTGATCAGATCCTCTGATATAATAGTAAGTTCCAATTGTAAAGTCTTAGACCCATTGTCCGGCAATGTAATTCAGCAATTCATGCAGCAGTGGAATTTCTCTTTGGTTTGGTTCCTCACTATTTGCTTGCTTTTTTCATTTTTATTTTCTGAGAAATGGGAGGAAATCTGTGTCTCCTGAGTATAAATCACCATTTGATGGAAATTGTAAAGAACTTAGTCACTCCTTTAATAAGTTAGTTACTCCTTTAATAGCTTAAGTAAAAATTGCTATATTGATAACTGTAAAGTAACGAAGGACTTACTAAACTGCACATTTCTTCATGGAGAGGAGACTTTTATTTCCCTTTATGTATTCTATTTAGGCTTGTTGAAGCCATTTGTGTCTCCTTATTTTTCAGAATATTGCTCTATTTTTCAGTATGACTCATACTTTTTTTAGTATAATCACATGGGAAATGGATCCTTGAGCTGTTCTTCATTAGTGAATATTTGAGAGGTTGAAATGCAATGATGCTTGATTAAGAGTATATTTCAGTTTGATTTCAGGTTTATAAAAATGGTGAATTAATTAAAAATGAATTTCATTTTAAAGAATATAATGTTTTGATAAAATTTCTTAGATCATTAAACATAATGGCTTATATTTGTTATTATAATTGATCATATGCATTTGGGAGAATAAACTTTTGTTATGACTTGTACTTAGATGTCCCCCTAAGGCTTCATGTGATAAAAGGTTGAGCTTTTTGTGGGTGAATCATGGGTGGGTGATGCTGGATTAAGTTGTGTGATACTAATATTAAGGATATGTTATAAGTAAATTGGTTTAGTACGGTTCTGAGTGTAGACAATGGGAAGCTCCATCCTTGGTGTGGATGGCGAAGGCTTGTAGCCTGGGTGGGATAATCAGGAAAGGTAAGCTTCTGCTGCTGCTTCCCTGCTTCTGCCTCCCGTCTGCTCTTCCATGGACTGTTCCTCCTCTGGGATGCCCTTCTGCAGTGCCACTCTGCTTTGAATCCTACCAACTATGGACTGGAAACTAAATTAAGCCTTTTTTCCTTTAATTTACAGGTGTGAGATATTTTGACTTAGTAACAAAAAATGTATCCAAAACAACTTAAAATAACTCAACTATTATTTTCATAGCAGTTTTATTAACATTACTTCCTTTAAAATATTTAATCAATATAAGGAAATACAATAATGCATAGTATCTGATAAAAATTACATTCACTTTTTAAAAATAAAGAACAACTTCTAATTCTGAGGTGTATTAAGTCATCTATAGTTGTTTCATCTTTTTGTATTTCTTATACATTGATCACCTTGTGAAATTACATCTTTGCTTAACTAGTAGGTTCCCCTAAATTCCATCTTTCTGTTCCCATAATTGCATTGATATATACAGCTGATACTAATTTTGTAGATAAAAGGATATATGATCTTTAATATATATGTATTTTCTTTTCTATAAGTAAAATAGCATAATGGCAAATGGAAAAGTTATTTAAAGCCTTTAATGAGAAGATCTGACTTATTTTGAAATAGTGCTCTAGTAAAAAATTCCCTGGTAGATTTGATTTCTGTGATAGACTTCATAGAAAGGAACAAATAATACAAAACTCAATATCCATAGTTCAATATCCATAGATGTTCTCTATTTCTATATATTAATATATTAGTGAAATATTCTGAATACCATTCCTGACTATTAAAACTAATGAACGCTCACTTCTTAAAACTCCATTCAACACTTACTCATTGAGAACTTAATGCAGACAGAATAACAGGCAGGTGAAATGGAGCAATAGGGACGCAGACATAGTCCGTACTGCTACGGAAAGCATAGTGATTCCCAAAGAGAGGACAGATAGTAAACAAAAATGCCAAGGGATGTGTTCCTAGAAATTGTGAAAAGTCAAACAGTAGAAATGGCAGTGGAGATGAGGGTGGTGACTTCTTTAGACGTAGAAGTAAAAAAAGAGTCAGAACACAAGGGAAAAAAAATATTTCTTGTGAAGATTGTGAAAACAGTTCACAAGAAATTGAAAGGAGGTAAGATAAGAAGATGTGTTTGATTGTATTCACTAGTGATTCCCTCAATCCATCCAAGAGGATTCATCAAGGAGCCGGTTGCATGATCAAGTCTGAGTCTCTCAAAGGAAGTCTTATAGAAGTTTAGAACCTTCTTAGCACTAAGGACAGATACCTGAAGAATCCCAACACTCGGCATTAGAGCATTTAAGGAAAGGTCAAGAAAAGAAGTCCAAATCACAAACCTTGTGAGTTCAAGTACACTAGAAGCTGGAAAAAATGAAGTTACAAAGATTTTAACAAATGGAGTTTCACAGGCAGTTGGGTGTGCGTTTGAGATCGGAGTTAATTGAAATGGAAACATCTTGCTTAAACAAATCTTTCAAACATACCTGTGAAAGGGATCAGAGACATGGAGCAGAAACTACAGAGGGCTATGGAGCCATAAACAAGAGATTGGTTTTCATTCCTCTTAGATGAGAGAAATAGCTGTATATTCAGGAGGAGAGGAGATTGATTATTCTGGGAAAAGTAGTGGCTGAATTGGTTATGTAGTGCTTGAAAAACAAGGGAGGGCACATATGTGGATGTATACATGGTCCTGTTACCAGATTGCTGAGTTCTATAGACTCTTTTTAGGTCCTTAGTATCCTAACAAACAATTGGACAGGACATGCAAGACAGATGGTAAAGGTTTATGTTTACTGTTTAATAATTTGCTATTATTAAAGGTAGGGGGAAAAGTACAGTGAGTTCTGCAGAGTGAAAACAGGCCACAAAGAGAAGCTCATGTGGCCATGACATAAACTTTCTAAACTATACTTTTTAAGCACAGATGTTCTACTTCATTCTTTAGGCTGACTCAGATCTAGGCCATCCTATCAAAAATCTGCTTTATTTTGTTCCAGAGGAACTGAAGACAACACTTTCCGACTTGTCCCAGATGGAGGGCCTGGGAACTGTGTCTGGCACCTGTGTCCATGAGCTCTGTGATGGACAGGTCATGCCCACTTGCTTAGCCAGGTTGGCCACACCCTAACCGCCTATCTCATTCATTTCACACGGTGGCAGAAACTAGAAACTTTACTTACTCTGGCTGTGTTATTATGCATATGGTCCAAATCATGTTTTATTTTCTTAGTTTAATTAATTTAATTGATAAGGTAATAGCCTCTTGTGCATTGATTCTTTAATAATACAAAATGATATATTAAAATATAAGTTTTCCTCTAACTTCACACTTCTTTCAGGAAATCGTTGTCATAGTATCTAATATATAATCATTCAAAATATCCTATTCACATGCAAGGATATTTATATACAGACAGATGTACTATAAATAACCAGATTTCTTATGTCTTATTCTGTGAGCCACATTCCCAAAGAGAAGGCACTGACCCTTTAAATTCCAATCACTGGAAGAAGTCTTAGTCACAAACGGGTTAATTAAAAGGATATAGGGAAGCAAGGGGACAGTGCAGGAACCCAGGGCAAATGACAAAAGAGGGAGCATCACCCAGCACCAAGCCAAGAGAGGGAGAAGAGGAAGACACTAGAGAATTCTAAACTACACTTTTTAAGCACAGATGTTCTACTGCAATCATGAAATTTTAACATAAAAAATACAGAGCACAGGGGCTGGGGATTTAGCTCAGTTGCATAAGCACCTGCCTTGGAAGCAGGCAGTTGTGAGTTCGATCCCTGGTACCCATAAAAAGGAAAAAGACAAAAAAAAAAAAAAAAAACAGAGCACAGAAAGGCCATCTTGAAACCGGAAGCGCATGTTGTAAGATACAGCCAGCAGGAGGCAGCCTTACAAGCAGAGAACCTGGAAAATTAAGATTATTGATCCCCCACCCCTACCCATCATGGTTCCTGCCATTTTTCTTATTGGCTAATCTCAGTGAAAAGGTGAAAGGTTTGGGATCAGCCCAAAAATCTGCGTTTCGGGGCCCAGGAAGGCAGAGGAAGATAAGGAATGATTTCTAGATGTGCAAATGGGAAAGTCAGACCTTCAGCATCACCACCATTGACTCACTCTTCATGCAACAGACAGAGCTACTGTCATTTAAAACAAATGGAGGCTTACTGCAAACACTATGCGGTACAGCTTGAGTTCTTGCCCTGGCAATTTCTCTAATTGTGTCTTATCAGTACACAGAGATCTACCCAGTCCCCTTAATGACTTTTAGGGGTTCCACTGTATGGGCTGCCTTAATTTATTAGTGTTCCTAATAAGTGGATATTTAACCCAGCTTTTGACTGATAGAAATAATGCTGGAAAAAAACATTTAAAAATATTATTTCATGAAATTACAATAGTATAGCCATAGGATAAATTCATCTATATGAAATGGCTGGGTTGCAACATATGCAAATTTGAAATAGATTTTACCAAATTGCTTTCTCAATAATAGATAGTCTCTTCAATGAGAATGAGAAGGCTTTTTCATTAGATAGCAGAAAAACAGTGAAATACTGTTGAAATTTAGCTTGTTTCTCTGATCATGAATGATGTTAAGTATTTTTCATGTGTTTAAAAGTCATGAATACTTCTTTATGTGATGATCCCCTTGGGTTACTTCCTCATCACTGAGACCCAACACTTCACATCCTCAACTTAAAGCAGAAGCACTTCATTGGCTCACAGGGTCAGTCGGTGATCTGCTATCCCCAAGGCAGCAATGGGCTGACAGAGGAGAAGGTGTTCAACTCATGGCAATCAGGAAACAGAGAAAGAAAGAAGGCAACTAACAAAGTGATAAATGCTTCCAGGTTAAGGCTCCAGTGTCTTTGGGCCACGTCTTACCTTCAGGCTCACCTCTTAACAGCAATCTGCTGATGAAGATAGTACCTTAATGATTCAGCTACCATCCAAAAGCCTTGCATCTGAACATATCATCTTTTGAGAGATATTCTAGATCTAAATTGCAATATATGTTAATGTCCTATGCTCTGATTTTAATGAAATTATTTTTGTTTCAATTTTATTTTTTTAAAAAAGCAAAGCAGAAAGGATAGAAATGATACAGAATTTCCAAAAAAGTAGAGAATTAACACGAAATAGTATATTGCATATTGTTATCTTAGAAATTGTTCAGATTACAGAATCTAGATACAAAATTGATCAAATAGTTACAGCACTGTGTACACTAGATAGATAACTATACTAAGCTCTTTTGAATTTTAAAATAAAAAGAATAAAAAAGATGTTACAGAATTTCAAAGCAACATAATAAGAGTTCAGCAATGGTTAATATATTGTGGATTATTATCTTCAAAGTAGTTGCTCAGATTAAAAGATAGAGGCATGAAAAATGATCACACAATGAAAGCACAAACAGTTCTTTTTGATGAAGAGATTAGTAATATAATTATCCTTGCATACATATATGTGTGTGTGTGTGTATATATATATATATATATATTTTTTTTTCCCTTTATTCTTTTCTCTTTACCCAAGCTGTTCGTTCCTATTGAGCAGTTTCTTCCCTTTTCACATTCACAATATCTATGTACATTTTTGGATCTTATTTACTCTCAGCTTTTTTTATTTAAAGAAAAGCTTAAAAGAGGACATAACAACACAGGTCAGAACAGAACAATTTAAGCAACATAGTGTTTCACCACAAGACAATCTGACATAACAGTAGCTACCATAGTAGCTTTCCTTGAAATATTTGAGTATACTTTCATATATTCTAGTATCAAACATAAATACACTACAGAGACAATATGATGTTTACCCATTCAAGTCTAATTTTTTTTTTTTCACTTATGACGATGGTCTCAAGTTGCATCCACTTCCCTATAAAAGCCTAGAGTTTATCCTTCCTTATAGCTGAGTGGTACTCCATGGTACAAAAAAATACATTTTTATAAATCCATTCCATGGTTGATGAGCATTTGTATTGTTCCTTGATGATAGCCTTTCTTTCCTGTGTGAGATGGAATCTCAGTGTTGTTTTAATTTGCATTTCTCGAATGACCAGTGATGTTGAACATTTTTTCATGTATTTATTTGCCATTTTTATTTCTTCTCCATTTTTATTTCTTCATCTGAGAAGTGCATATTGATCTTAGATACTCATTTTTGGATTAGGTCTTTGACTTTGGAGGGCCAGATTTTTTTCAATTCTTTATATATTTTAGATAGAAGTCCTTTGTCTGAAGAATAGTTGGATAAAATTTTTTCCCATGTGGGTTGTCTTTTCACTCTGTTATTTCTTTTGATGTGCAAAAAACTTTGGAATAAGATGAGGTCCCAGGTGATTCTTTGAAGTACTCCCTTGCAGTTTGGGTTTTATGTATGAACTTTCAGCCTACCCCTGTGTCTTCAAGATTTCTGCCTACCTTTGCTTCTAGAGATTTAGTGTTTCAGTTTTAATATTTAGTTCTTTAGTTCATTTTGGTTTTATATTAGTGCATGGTGATAGGCATGTGTTTAGTATTAGTCTTCGGCCTATGGAAAGCCAGTTTTTCCAGCACCATTTATTAAAGAGGCTCTCCTTCTTCCAATGAACAATTTGGCCCTTCTGTCAAAGATAAGGTGGCCCAGTGTTTGTGATTGTGTCTACATCTTCTAATCTGTTCCACTTATCTTCAGATATGTTTTCTGTTTGCTTGTTTGCTTTTTGTTTTGTTTTATTCTGTTTTTGCTTGGACCATGCTGATTTGATCACAGCAGCTTTGTAGTAGTATAATTTCAAGTGAGGGATTTTGATGCCTCCTGCCTTGTCTTTGTTGCCCTTGATGGCCTTTGCTATTCGAGGTTTCTTTTGTTCCAAATGAACTTTAGGAATGTTTCCTCTACATGTATCAGGAATGGAGAAGGTCAATGTGATTATTTCTATTGAGTAAGTATTCCTGAACATGTAAAGAAATTAGTCCTTTGTTTGCAATATTATAGATGGTTTCCCAGTTTGCCACTGGTCTTCAGATTTGATTACACAGAAGAATTTTAAAAATATTTTAAGCACTCAAATTTACTAATCAAGCTGGAAGATTATGGCTCCAGAATTTTGTGTCTTCTTTTTAACTACCGTCCATATCAGTCGATTAGAAAAGTATTCCAGTATATTTTTATTTATTTCTTCATAATGTTTAAATCTTTCCTATAATTATAACTTATCTTGGTAAATGAAGTAAGGGAGGCACTCTTCTTCTCAAATGGGTAGCTGGTTGCCTTTCATTGTTTATTAAGTAATCAATCACTGAAACTATGCCACTAAGATATTTAATTCATGAACTCAAATTTATTTCAAGATTTTTAATTTTATTTCACTGATCTAGCCCTCCACCCCACCCCTGCTCTCACGATACTAAAATATGAATCCAGGACCTTCATACTGAGCTAAATGCCCAGTCCTTTCTGTTTTTTGTACTTTGAGTCGAGGTCTTGCTAATTTTTCCATGTTGGCTTCAAACTTACAATTCCTCTTTCTCAGCTGGCTCCTCTGTGCCATGCTATATTTCTGTTAATATACCAGTGTTGGTTTATATTTGCTACAGACGTATTAAGTGTTTTTTATCTACTAAGAATAATTTTATTTTGTTATACTTCAATTCCATTATGTTCCAGGCTTTTGTGTTTATTTTTCTGTATAAATTATTGAATTCATCAAGACATTTCTAATTCTCCCTTTGTTATGTTTGTACTTGAGTTGCCCCAACAAGAGAGATACAGGTGCCTGGATTCTTTTATGTTGTCTCATCTCTCACTTTCTTCCTTTCCACCTATAGTCTCCTTGTTACTCTTTCTCTTCTAATTTATGCATAGCCCCCCAAATTTTCCCAATTTACTTATATGATTAGTAGTCAACTACCAGCAACTGGTAGCAAAATAAAAAGTAGTCATGTGATTTGTTGGAGAACCATGGAGAAGAGCCTGTGATTATAATCTGACACTTAAGGTGGGTGTAACCCACCTTATAATCTTAAGAGTTTCATGTCAGGTACTTTCTCTTTCTGACACAGTATTTCCTGCATTTATTTTTTGTTGTCACCCCTTCCACTAAAGGTGATGAAACTGATATCAATCTTAATAACATAAAACATAAAACATAAATAAATAAGAGAACACAGGAAACTGGAGAGCAGCACCTTACAGATGGGGAAGAGGACACGGGAGACAAGAAAAAATAAAATGAAAATGGTGAAGATATTCTATATGCACATATGAATTCCCCCGAAAAGAACATCATTATTCTATGTCACAAATATTTACAAATAACAAAATGATGTGGAAGCTATATTTAATGGGAGAGTACTCAGCTATACAGAAGTATGAATTTAGTACAATTGTGGGGAAAGAGATAACCTTGAACACATAATGTTAAGTGAAATCTATCAGATATACAAGTTTAAATGTCATATGATTTCCCTCAGTTGAGTAATTCAAATTAAAAATACAAGTGAAAGATTAATAAAAGCGAGATAGATCTTTTGCAAACGGGAAGTGAATAAGAGTTGGAGGATGTGGAGTGGGAAAGAGGGAACAGACCATGAAAAGATGTAAGATACACTGTGTACGCATACCAGCTATCCTCAATGGATATAACCCTTTTATGACCCAAACATAAAGTAAAAAAAAAAAAAATAAATAAAGAATAAAAATGAGGAAAAGGAATCTAGAGATTGGAAGTTTGACATTTGTTTGTTACATATGAAAAGTGTTACCCTCTACTGAAAAATGGAACTGGCTATCAGTAGGTGCTAAACACAAGTATCTAAGGTGTTTTAAATTTGTCTACAAATAACAAATTAAGACTGCAACTGCTTTTAGCCCTGGGCTTCTATGCAGTCTCATTCTAGTCCAGACTTCCGCAATCTTTTCCATGGAGCTTTAAACTAACTGTTTATTGGGCTTGTCTTCAATGTCCCCTTTCTACGTTATATTGCACATCATTCATTCCTTCGAATCCTAAACTATGTGTATATCAAGTACCTTTATTTAATTAAGACCCATCAGTTTTTCTCCATGGCTCTCCAACAATCTACTCTCTATCACAATTAATTAAAACATTTCTGTTAGGGGTATGATAATACAGCTCCACCAAGAATTTGTCATATGGTCTGACTATTTTTCTTATGAGTCAAGTTCACACACTTTTGTGGAGAGGTCTACACGTTAGTATACAATTTCCCACAAATATCATTTATTACAATTCTACTTCTAAATATAAGGGCTTAATCAAATGGCATGGTTCATTACTGAAGGCAGTTAATAAATATATACTAAATGAATAAACAAAGCAGTACTCCCCAAGCAAATTCCTAATGTCATAATAAAATAAATCATAATAAATATAAATCTCTATAATCTGAACTCAATCCCTTGTTCATAAAGGTAATAACCATTAGTGTCAGTGTTTTCATTTGCAAATAATGCAAGACAACACAAAATGTCTTACTATATAACACTAAAAAATCAATGGTTTTGTGTTGTAGTAACACAGATGTAACAGTGTCAGGATGAAGAAGCTACAGTTCTATTTTGGGTAGTATATATTTCTGGCTATAACAAAAACTCTGCATTATTTTTATCCATATTGGGAGTTTACTTATTTTCTGATGAAAATATTTGTGTTGGTGGCCCAGGGTGGATTCTACCTAGAACTCAGACTCCTTACCTACTTTACTTTGCCAAAATCTTGTGTTGGGCTGTGGCTGCAGGTTCATTTCAAAAAGAGATTGGGAGGAAAGAAAAAGGAGAAACAGCGCAGGCACCTTCCCTTTCAGACTAAATCCAGACAGTGCATATAACACTTGCATTGCCTTGAACTTAGACACAGGGTCCCCTAACTTAGAGCAAGTCTGGGAAACATTATCTTCAGCTGGTGGATCTACATCAAAGGAGATTGTAGATTTAAAGAAGCAACACAAAATAGCTTAATTGCTTTGTTCAGAAGGATTGCTCTTTCCTTTTTGTCTCTTGAAAATAGGTGATCTCATATGACAACAAGAAGAGGCGGGACACCGGACCAGGTTCTCAGGTCGCACAAATACGGGCTTTTCCATAACCCTACAGCAATGCAGATCACCTTAATTCCATACCAGTGCTGTAAATATCAGGCATATATAAAAATCTAACTTCTAAGTAAATTTCCCAAATAAATATAGTCTCTGGAAGCAAAACTTGCCTTTTTCTTTGCTTCTCCAGAGGTTATTGTCAGTATCTTGCCTGGAGCAGAGACACACTGATTAAAAAGAACTTGGTTATTTATTTAAGCTCAATACAGTTTAACTGGGGGACAGGTGAAAGGATTAGTGATGTTACAGATTCTTCTATAAGCATTTATCTTCTGTGAGCACACAACTTCCTTAAAGATCTTTTACTCATAAAAAGATGGAGGATATATTGTAGAAGTACAACTTTAAGTAAATTAACAAAGTAAGATAAAGTGATCTCTGTTTTACTGTAATAAAAATTATGTATGAAGCAGAAAACTCAAGGTAAGAGGCTTATGCTGTGAAACCTAAAGTAATGATTATTATACACAATATGGAAATGTGTAATTGCTGAATAGATGTGGATAGAAGATACTGGATTATTTTTAATGCAAAGTTTGGGTATAATGTAGTAGGTATGATAAATATCTCTGCATTTAAGTATTTCCATAAATAAATGCTTGCTGAAGGAGCACCATCAATATAGCATTAATATTTCTATGATATTATATTATGTGGTGATGAAATATTAAATTAATCTACAGAATTATGATTACTTCTTTATGTAATTTTCATTTGAGCAAGAGAAATATGAGGCAGCATCTACTGCACAAAAAATATACCTTCAGATAAAATAGAAATCTAATTAGTATCAGAATAAAAGTACTAAAATATTGTTGCAATCAATATGGAAGGCAATGTAGATAAAAGCTCCACTGTGATTACAGAAATAGCTCTGAGGGCCAAGAGAATGAAAAATATCATTTAAAGATGCGAGTATTCTAAATGAGTTTCATATCCTAAGAAGCAAAAATAAAATTTGATGTGATACGAAGGGAAAAATCATAAATCTAGTTACTGAGACAGTAACTTATAAATCATTTAAGATAATTTTACAGTTGTGCACATAACAATTTATCAGTAATCTAGAGCTGTATTTTCCTTTCTAAAGTTTAGATCAAGGCATATTTAATATCCAGGTATAAAATCTGCATTAATTTAAAAACTATTAGCTATCCTTGCTCTGGTACCTATATGAAATTTAAGCAGGGTAAACCCTGGCTGACTGAAAACACTAAACTTCAGGCTAAGGTGAAACAAAATTGCTTTTATATGAACTGACCATATTCTGTGAACTACATGAATCTACAGTATGGTTTGCTTCAATATATTTGGTAAGAAAGAGTAAGCCATTATTAGATGTCACTCTATGTAGCTCATAGACAGTATGACTGAAGAATACTGAATTTAAAAAGAATTACAGTAAAAATATACATTGCCATGAATCCCCCTCATAACACTACCCTTGCTTTGAATACACTAACCCCATCATTCTTACCACCTTGGGGAGCAGTTCAGAAAGTCCTCTTTGGTAAATAGCTTTAGTTGCACTGCCCAGACATCCTAAATCAATCCAAAGTGTCTACTTTCCATGGTCATTTTTCATTTGAGGAAGAGTTTAAAGACACACAGTGCCCAATCTGGCAAGTCAGGTTGGCGAGGATAAACCTTAATACCTTCACGGGCTGCCTTTTTGTGGACTATAACTTGGCAAATTGACTGTATTTTTTAAAATCACACCTTGTAATGACACTCACAAAAGAAGGCTTGTAGAACTCCTTCAGAAATTGGCAAGACTATAAGGATACATGTGTGTGGACAGAGGGGAGTATTTTGATGGGAATTAATGGCAATGTGTTCTTTACTGAAATAATTTTTTAAATAAACATTCATCATTTATTTCCCTCAGTCTTTATACAGCAGTATGGGACTATGAAAAAAATAGTCATAAAAAAGACTAAACAGATTGAACTTTTTCTTGCTATATTGGATAGCATATATGTGTCCCCTTCCCTCGTGCTTGGTCCTTTTTGGAATGTCTTCTCTTCCTCATGTCTTCATTCTGCACAAGACCCTCTGTTAAGAACTGTGTGGCCCTCACACATTCCTGTTACCCGTGGTCCTCCTACCAGTAACATGAGCATCCCCTGAGGACTTTTAGACTTTCAGATGCTCAGATCCCACCCAGACTCCAATAACCACAGATTTCCTTTCAACAAGACTTTTAAGTGATTTTTGTGCACATAAAAATTTGAGAAATACTGTTTTTGAGTGTTAGGGGCAGATAAATGATAGCAAGTGAATTCTCATAAACACTCCACTGTTTTCATTGTTAATTGGAAACTGCTCTCATATCAGCATATTTTATTGAATTTTATTTAAAAGTACCATTTAACTTTTTTTTCAGCAGTAGGGTTTGAAAACAGGGCCTTACAAAAGCACTCTATCACCAATCTACACTGTCAGCTGACTTTAACTTTTAAACATTGTAAAGGGAAAAGAAAGAAAACCTTCAAAGTTCTTTAAAGATTGCCAGTGTGTTCACTTATACTGTCAGACTAACATTTTCTTCCGATTTGAAATTAGATTTTTTTCCTGCTGTCTTTCATTGTAATTAGTATCTATAAATTATGAGTGCTACAGTCAAATTGGGTATCATTTCCAATTTCTTATGCCTGCTAATTCTGATTTTCTGCATGCTTTGTAATAGAAATCAAGAACAACAATTTAAAAAATGGTATGGGTGAAATAAAGCTGCAGTTGCCACCCAGTAACCCTCAGCTGAATTTCTGGGTCCAGTCAAATAGCCCTGAGGTCTCTGCTGATTCATCATATGCTAAGTCATTGTTGTATATTCAAATTTTCAAAATACAGCTTTTGTTCACCTCATGGCTTTACGGTACAAGTAAGTTTCATTAGAAAAAAAATCCATTTGGATTCTAAAGCATTTTGAAAGGTCATAATCAGAAGGATGATTGGGACAGAAACAATCTCAGACTCCGGAGCAGTCTGGGCCCGGAGTAATTGCACACATAGCTGCTTCTCTACCAGCTTCTGCCCTGTCTGTCCCCAAGCCCGGTCAAGCGCTTCTGACGCAGAAAATTTTGCTTCATATTTTTTATGACTCAGACTTTTAAACTAGGACATGGGTTGCAGGAAACAAATTAGCCATTTGCTTTGGCCTACTAAAAGAATTAGCTCATGAAGAGTATGCGTCTGGATTTAATACTGAAATTATAGGTGAAAATAATCTATCTGTGCTTCACATAGTGAAAGAGAAATTGCTTCTGAAATTACTATTAAGTCCACGGTGGCATAACTTTCTAGCATTCTACGCATCCTTGTCTTCACGAAATCCATTAATAGGCATTTTCTGACTGTGTGCTAGATACCTTTTTATGCAAAGAACCAAAAGATAAACACAACTCACTACAGGAGTCTCCTGTTAGCTGCTTCAACAAATAATTACTAAGCAATGTGATAAGAGTGTATGGGTTACACACAAAAGATTCATTCTGTGGGAAGACAGGAGAAGAAATAAATGATTAGAAAGGCGACATTATGTTAATGCATGTTTTGTTTTGCTTAATAACTGGTCATCACAGCGAAAATACATGATGGCATGATATTAAGATTAGAAATCACTTTTGAACCAACTTAATTTGGAAATAAAAATTCACACCATTATGAATTAGAGTGCTAATAATCGGAGTAAGAGTCAATTTTAAAGTATAAATGGAAGGAAACAAACAATAAAAACAAAATACTGAAACCCCATCTCAGTAAAAGTAGTCAATTTTCAGGGATTTAGAAATCCCTAAAACTTAATTTTATAAGTATCTGATTGTTCTCACTTAATAGCTATTTGGTTCTCCTATGTGTAAGAACCCAGCAATCTATTTATCATCAAAATATGGATTTTTCTGCTTGGTTCATTATTTAAAGCAATTTAGATTCCAACTTGGCTCCTCTTTGCTCCTCAGTACTATCCTACAAGACCTCCTCCTGAATTAATTGATATAATGAACTCATGTAGATAACTTTTCCTATTAGGCTGAGCTAATATTACCCCACAATCACTTAAAAAGTAAATAGATTACACAAAAACATATATTAACCACATGTCAAAATTAAGTATCAAGCATGTTTTAGTTTCCTGTGACTTTGGAGCATCAGTCCCTGGCTTCCTTTTAGGATGTGGAGAATGACAATTTTTGGATGTCAACACTTGCTATTGTGGCCAGGCTAGGAGTCCACATAGTGTGGTGATTATGGAAAGAGACCCTGATCACAAAGGGCCACATATAACGCGATTGTCCTCCCTTCCCATAACTTTTTGTCCTGGCTCCACCAGTACCACTTTTCAACACTTTATACAACATGTTTTAAGAGCCAAGTATACTTTTATGCTCCAAACTTTATTAAACCTCTACTCAAAGCTATCCTAGTATGCAAATTTCTGTAGCATTTCATTTTGCTTTTAAAATTCATCAGATTCTTTCTGGTGTTATATTTGGCTGGACTCTCACCCTCCACCCTCACTTCTTTCTACCTTGTAGATAGATAAGGTAATGGATGTGGACCATTTCTGTAACCTTCATTCTCCAAAACCAAATTACATAAAATCTTCATGTCTGTTAAACACAGGATAAAATTTTCCATCTCTCAGGATAATCTGAGATCATGCCTTTGTTTATACTATGCTTCAGCCCATCAGAACTTTCTGTCCCATATTCTCCTTCTACAGCCCTGCTCATTCAATAAAGCTCAATCTAAAAGCTTGTAATTATCCCTGAAATCTACATAAGAGCTCTCACATGAAATTCCACAGTATATGTTGTCCAGGAACTATGCCACTTTCCATTTCTGCCTGCCTGTGCGATTCTCATGTACAATATGTCTACCTTCCTGAGTGATAAGCTTTTCAAAAATTATACATCCCATATTATTCATCTTTTATCCTACATAATTCTGCACATACTGCAGGAGTTCAATAAATGCTTGTTATGGTTGTAAAATTTATGAGGAACTGTGGCAGAATGGAACACTTATGTAGAATCAACAGGCTGCATGTCACACTGACCTGTATGCTGCTACCGCATATTTTTGGCATGGCTGATGGTAAATAGAGACTAGGAGATGGAGAATGCAGAAAGATGAAACCAGCTCTATCAGATTTTGTAGCAGGAAGCAACTAGGGCATTGTGATTAATGATTTTCACACAAGATAGTTCTCTCTCCATCCATTGCCTATGACTCACTATTATGGATTATGCTATTTTAATTTGAGTGAACTTCTTTATTTTATAGTTTCCTAATAAAATCTAGACAGCCTCTGTGAAAACCAATAGCAACTAATGCTTTCTTTTGAAAATTTGTGAGCATTTTAACCAAGAAAAGTTAGAGAGGGAAAGTTGGATGGAGGAATTGAAAGAAGACACAAGGAAATGGGAACATGAGAAAGAGTTTGCACCATTAATATAGGATGCTCCAGAACAAATTTCAACTTGGTATTGCTAGGGCACAAGTTATGGAACTGGAAGATGTGGTACGGATATATGTAATTGACTTTAGTGGCCCTCCATTTTCTGCCTAATTATTTCATAAACTTTGTCTCCAAGCCTAATGCAGTGATCATACACATTGGAAACCGCATGGGTAGAACTAGAGAGCCTCTCGTTAAATGAAATAAAAAGCAGAGAGAGTCAACTACTTCAAGATCTTGCTCATAGACAGCAACTAGGAGAGTAGATCTCACAGAAAGTGAAATGAGAACAGGATTATCAGAGGCTTGAGGGTGGGGAAGTAAGGATGGAAAGAAGTTTCATTGGACACCAAGGTCCATCAGATAGGAATGGAAAGTTCAGGTGTTATGCTGCATAGGAGGACGGGTGACTGTAGATAATATCTATGCATTGTGTGTTTTAAAAACTAGAAGAAATGAAAGAATTTTTAATATTTTTACCATAAGAAAGTGATGTGTTTGAAGAGATAGATGTTTAACTAGATTTAGACATTATGCAATACAAACATATATAAAAACATCACATAGCACACACAGATAAGTGCAGTTGTTATGTTTTGATGTGATGGTTTAAAACTAAATGTAATTTTAAATTAAAATATTTTTTAAAAGCACCCCATGTTTAAAATGACTGAGGTTCTGAAAGATTAAGTTAATTAGTTACAATTAGCTATCCAGTAAACAGAAAGTCCCAGATTTTAGAAGAAATTTGTTTTATTTCTCCTAAATTCCCTATTCTTTAAGGAGGCATGTTTAATTACTCACCTTGATATAGGTGGAGGTGTTTTGAAGATTTAGAAATTTTTCTTGATCGTATTAGTATATTTCATAGCTTTTCATCTGAATTATTTCAAAAATTGGAATTTTTATGGAACATTCAATGCTACATGTCTTTAACTTGGATTTGGCCTTGATAAAGAAGAAAACAGGATAGGAACCAAGATGGTTTATCTTCTATCACTCATCAGGCAGAAGCTTAGTTGTCATCATCTAGGGGTTAAAAAAAAAAAAATTGAATCTGTGTTATACAAATGATCTCTCATCTGGGTGTCGGTATCTGCTGTTTACTCAAAAATAGGAAATGCCAGACCCATGATACATCATCTTTCCTGTGCTTGGCACCTTCCATCAGGAATCATATTAATCTGCTTAAACTAACAAGGATTAATTGCCTCAGTAAGGCAAGCTGGCATTAGCTGATATAGTGCCCAAACAGCTTGGAATCTGGCCACTCCTAAATCTCGTTTGTGTGCTGGTTTATTTCTGTTTGTCTCTCTCTTTCTGACAGATGTGTGCCCAATCACTGTGAGCATGGTGGGAAGTGCTCGCAAACGTGGGACAGCTTCAAATGCACTTGCGATGAGACGGGCTACAGCGGGGCCACCTGCCACAACTGTGAGTGCCAATTTATCTCAGTTTAATCTCATAATTGCATGAGAATCACACAGGTCTTTAGTGAGGCTTCAATGCTCAGCAACCTGAATTATCCACACATTGCATCCGTTCCTTGATTGTGAAAAACTCAGACTCCTTTGTCATTCCTCCAAAAAGTAATATTCTAGTTGTCAAAATGCATTCCCTCATGCCTGATTACTACAAAGGAAGGGCTGATGTCTTCAGGTTCCAGTATATGAGATTGGAACACACATTTGGATTTCCTTCTCTGGGTTTAAGCTACATCTATCCAGAGACTGTTCCAGAAGCGCCAGTGGGATTTCTCTGAGTGGACCCTCATCTATCAATTCATCAGAGAGAAACAGACAGAGTGTAATTTGAATATTTCATTTCTGGGCAATGGTTGCCTTATGCTTAAGCCCAAGTATTTGTCCATGGAGTGTGGGAGGCTTTGTTTGTTTTTTAGATCAGAGAAATGAGTCAGAAAGTAGAATGAACTCCACTGAAGTTCTATATCTATAAAATACAAACAGATGGGAGAAACTGAAATTTAAAAATTATTGAAAAGTAGCATACAAAAATGATGAGTAAAATAGAGATAATGTTTTCTTTTATATAGCCGTTTACTGCAACGTTAAAGAAAAAGTAACCTTTTAGAATCAAAGCATGCTAGCTCTATAATAATACTGATTATTCAGTCATGCATTGCCACTTTACAAAGCATTTTTTGAAATAGATTTGCTAGAATATATACGTAGCTGAGTAGGTGATATGTTGTATAGTGTTTGTAATCATGCATGTGGATATGCCCAAGTATATGTGGGGAGGGAAGAAGGGAGGCAAAGAGAGAGAAAAAGATATCCAGCCTTCTCTCCACATCCTAATACACACTTCCCAAATAGTTCATATGCTGAAACTCTAATGCCTCGGCCCTCTAATTATACAGAGGAATTTCTTTCACTTTACCTTTAGGAAATGTCAAGCAAAATAGTCCCAGGGTAGAGTTCTAGGTACAATAAATGTGCAGAATGGTTCTCTCAGCTTTTCCATAGTGTTATTTGTAGCAAGGTGTAAACAAAATCCTGTTTAGAATGTAATGTAAGATGTAATCTAAGAAAAACTATAGTTAATTTGTCTTCACTTACTAGTACTTTACAGAGATATTTTTAAAAAATCAATAACCAAAACAATCTTTTAGAAAACTAATACTAGTGGGAAGATATTTAAGAGTCAAACCAGACAGGCAGTGAGTTTGTCATTAGTACAGCACTTATAGAAAGGTATTAATGTATAAAGAACAAAAGTAACTGGTAACAGAATTGAGTAAAAGAAACACAGCATGGCTTAACAACTTTACCAAGACATTGACACTTAGTATATGATACACATTACATAAATTATGATGCTCAAACAATTTACTTTGTTCAATCAGAGACCTTCCCTTCATCAGAATATTTTATATCATACATTATAAATAACAATGTTTAATTGTAGGAGATTTTGTTTCTGAAATATAGACATGAAACTAAAGACAAAGATCAAGAAATTGTTGGCACTTACAACATCCTACTTCAATAATGACTTTGATATTGAAATGAAGTTTGTGATCTTTTTAAAATAGCTGTTTCCATCATGAAAAGACACCATTAAGAGAAAGAGTCTTAAACAAATACATGTTACTGACTGAATAGTTGATCCTTGGTTTTAAGAGTAGTAACTGCAAGAGTGTTTGAGCTTAGCTCCGGTAGCCAGCTTTAAATGTAAGAGAGGGAAATTACCTCATGTCCCGTTGCTCCTTACCACTTGTTCCTTATTGCATTTGGTACTATGCTACTATCAAAAATACTATCTTTGTGGGATTTAGCTCAGCGGCATAAGCGCCTGTCTTGCAAGCAGGGAGTCGTGAGTTTGATCCCTGGTACCGATAAAAAGGAAAAAAGACAAAAAAAAAAAAAAAATGCTATCTTTATTAGATAATGAAAACCTGATCCCTCGATACTTCCCCTAAATAAGGTACTGAATGTCAGGCATGGGCCTACGTGGAGGTTAAAAGGCCACACTGCATAATTGAGGAAAGGGCTTTGTTCTAAGGAATTTCCCCCGTAGCTTATTTAAGGGATATATTTCCCTAGAAAAAAGTGTGACACATCTCTTAGTACTCTCCTGGACTAGGCAAAAATTGAGAGCGCCTGGCACAGCCTCTAACATCATATCCAAAGACATAATGTGTGCCATCAAGTTCGACAAACAGAATTGAAAAATTCTACATCGGTGCAAAGTCAAAGGTCGCATTCAAAGCAAAGGCACTGGTATGGAAGCATCTGTGGTGCTGCTGTGAGGACGCGTGCTATATACCTGGCTTCTTCCCTAGAGCTCTCTGTACTTCCATTGGCTGAGGCTCGCTGACAGCTCTTAAATGTCAGCAACTTCATCAGCTAGGAGCTCAGGTTGCCTATTCTGTTTTTGTTTTGTTTGTTTTGTTTTTGTGGTGTTTAACCTTGTTAGTGTTATACGTGAACACCACAATCAGAAAGTCCAAACTGTTTCAAAATATGAAGCTTTTCAGTACTAGCATGGCAACTCAAATTTTAGAGTCCAGAGTCTTTTAGATTTTCCTTTTTTGGATTAGGGATGTACAACCAGGAAAGTCTACACAAATATCCAAAAGCTGAAAAACCGAAATCTAAAACAGTTCTCACCCTAACTATTTTGGGTGAGTGATACCACCAAGTTATGTTAAATATTTTAGCTCATTACTTATTGCAAAAGACCAAGAATTCCTTTTGAACAAAGTTTTCTATTTTTAAAGTTATTTTCTTAAAAAAACAGTGCAGGCAAATGAAATCTAAAGTTTAGTATAACTAAATATAGACCTTCAAGCATTATATTTAGGCTGCAACACATTTCAGCTCATTTGCTATACTGGTCCAGGCTTGGGCAGGATGAGATAACAATTTTCTGACTGATGTGCATTCTAGCCAGGTGAACCACGGATATGTTTTTTGTTAGATCACACTGCCTAGCCTGGGTTCTGCTACTTAGTACCATACCTCCGGTCACTTAAACTGTCTGGGCTTTAGTTTCCACCTTTATGAAATGGATCCAGTGCTAGTGTCCACCTCAAGAAGCCACAGTGAGATTAACAGCAATGATTTAAAGAAGGTTCGGTGAAGGACTTCACTGTAGATTGCACTTGCTACATTTTTAACATGTCATGCCTTTCAGCTGCAATTGCACCATTGCCTCACTGCTCTGAACTTCCACACCAATAATTGTTGTATCACACAATGTATCACTTAATTTCCCATCATCATCCACTGCTTGCTACTATTTCCATAGCAGATCTGGGCTTGAAGGCTACGACTGGCTCCTGTAGCACATCCTTTCAGAAGAATTGAGCAGCATTAGAGACAATCTGGATGCTCCTAAGACATGTATCTAATTGTTTGTTTATATATGCAGATTTTCAAGTAAGTTGTGCACAGAATGGACCCCACTCCTCTAAAGATCAGCATGTCATCCTTTGATGAGGAGGTTCCATCAAGAAAGCCAAAGATAACTGTTGGCTGTCCATTTCCTAGGAAAGGGCAAGCCAGGTTGCATTGTCCAAAAGAGTGTTTCTGTAACAAGATGAAAATATAAGACATTTTTGCAGTGTTAAAAATTCTTAGGCAGTTACTGTATTCTCAGTGAGTTTCTAAGGACTGCATAGTAGTATATCTAAATATAAAAACCTGACAAAAAGAATAAAACAGCAGTTTCCTTTGAAATTGTTTTTTGTTAATACACTAACTTATCAGTGCTTAACCCTCCCAGGAGCATAGGATTGCTTCTCTTGTGAGCAAAACTTCATGTTTGGAGTGACAGCCTTTCCTTTTAGATGTAGTAAGATACTTTCTGTTGTCTCCAACCTGACTTTTCAACACTGCAAATGTTCTTTACAGTGTAATTATCATCTCATTTTCCCCCACATGTGTTCCTTTTACTTTCATAATCGAGGCCTGTGCATAAATTAAATCTAGGCACTTATCCCATATCTCAGGGCTTCCTGGATATTTTATTTTTATTTTCCTTAATACAGGGGTACTTCAGTTTACAATTTGTTTTACAATTTCGGGGAATATGACTTCATTTCTGTTTGCATGAGGTGGATGGCTGTGTTCATGTTTGTCATCTGATGTGGAGTTTGCAGATGGAAGCAAAATATGACTGAACACTTTTGTTTTTGAAGGGAATTGTTTGCAAACAGAAAGATTCATGACCAAAGTATTTCTTAATGTGGCTGCATTCCAGCTAAGACTTCAGTCATTCTTACATAAAATATTGCACTTGTGTAGAATTTCCCTAAACTTACCTACAACATCCTTGATGATATGATAACACAAGCAAGAAGGTAAAGGATAATGTTTTGGTAGATGGAAAATACAAGCAATGTTTGGGGATAGAAATTTATAATAATTTTGCAATGCCACACATGCATCTCAGAGAAAATATTTCTCCAGGGATGTTTATTGCAAGAGAGAGCACACTCCATATATACAGGCATGACACTTCTAGGAGAAAAACTAAATGACCTATAGGGATCTGTTTCAATTTTTAAATTACAGAATTCAGAAGTTCTACAATATTTAAGAAGAAACTGAGATTAATGTGACTCTACATTAGGATTAGATATAGAATGTATCCCAAAGACCTTATTGTAAACCCAAATATCGAGTTCAGTCATCCAAGTATTGTAATCCTTTTTCTAGTTTTCCTCACAACCCAAAAGGTTATATTTGTAATCACATTGAGAGGTCATTGGAATCCTAGCAAGATAATTCCAATCTACCACCACCAATGCAACCCATGGCGAGAGTAAAAACACCAAGACATTTTTCCAAGTTAAGGGCAGCCAAGGGGTCCTAAATCCAATCCTCATGAGAACATGTGGACAAAGGCCTGGATCCTAGGTCTCTCCCAGCATTTATTATCTTGTGAAGAAGAGGGATGGCTCAAGGATGTGTGACAGTGAGGATGGAGGGAATTATGTGAGTGACTTGAACTGTCTGGCCAGGTGCAAGATTGGTATCTCTGTAAATTGCAGAGATAAAGATATGCAGAAGGATCAATTTACATAATCCAATTAAGTTAACAGTGGAATTGTTGGGGGGGGGGGCTATGGTTTCCATTTCTGATATGCATACTCTTGTTCTCTGGGGAGTCATAGCCTCTTATCTTGAGGCTCATAGGCAGCTGACATTCCCCCAAGCGATTTGCTCTAACATCTCCCATGCTCAAACCTGTATTGTGGAGAACACTGTTCAAGGAAACAGCACCGTCTGATAATTATAGATTTTGCATATTAGCACCTTGGCTAGCCTTATTTGCAATATTCAGAGGCAATTGAGGAGCTAAGGAAATACCCTAGCCAGCCTTTTACATATCAATATAAGGAAATGAGTCTCTAAGAAATCAAAGTCACAGTAATTGTTTTGGATTCAATGAGAGTCACTGGAGTTGTCTCCCACAGACCTCAAAGGTGGAGCTTTAAGAAAGTGACTAGATCATTGCCCTATGCTGGTGCTATAACTGAGTGTGCTGCTAGGAGGTCGGGCCTGATTGGAGGAGGCAGTCACTAAGGGCGTGGCCTGGAAGGGTTTATCTCCCTCCCCAGCTTCTCCCTTGTCTCTGCTTCCTGACACTAAATTCTGAGCCCCATTCTTCCACAGCAGGCCCTTCCATGGTGGAAGCCAGTGAACATCCAAGCCAGTCAACTATGGACTATAACTTCTTGAACTATGAGCCAAAATAAACCTCTCCTCTTTTAAGTTACAGGTGTCAGTATTGTTTCTCTGAGATGGGCAAGTAACTAAGATACTGAAAAACATGTATATAAGATGTTCACTAGCCAGTGTAGGAGAGAAATGTAAATATATGACAACTCTTTTAGGTGCTGTTGTTTGAAGTTATTTGAAGCTGTGACCCTAGCTCCATAAATTTATAAACCTTAAATTCCATGACACTTATCACTGCATAGGTGAAAAGTATAAGCAACTTCAACAACCAGTAATATGGTATTTATGACCCATTACATCCATATGTACTTTAATTCAAGAAGTAAATTTTTAAAAGAATGTAATCCTACCTGCTTGCTATAGCTACACTCACCTAGGATATAAACACTAAGACTTGCTGGACTAAGAAACCCATACATCTGAGTCTTGCACATTTTAAGTTTCAGTGATGATGTGTTGGAGTTTTAGCACTGCTACAAAAGCAAGCAGTCATTGGATAGGATAACGTTGTGTATCTAAGGTAAAATTTTGGTATTTAGTCCTCCAGAATTGTACTCCATCTCTGAGCTATAAATTCAAATGGTTTACAAAGTCCTAGTCAGATGACTATGTCTTCAAACTAGTTATCTACCATACTTTTCTCTCATTTACTGACCTCAGTCACACTGACTTCCTTTGATTTTTGATGCACACCTTGAAAATTCCTTCCCTTGCCACTGCCCTCTCTATAGGGCTTTGGTATATCTTCTCTCTTCTTTGCTGATATATTTTTAGTCATTCTTTTGATCTTAGCTCAATACTCAAACACTCTTGTGTAATTAGGTTAAATCCTTTTAGTCTCATACATACAACTCCCTTTGAGTGATTTTTCATTTCATTGAGTGAGTTGTGATTTTCATTTATTACTTGTGATTCTTTAATAATGTGGCTCTCTTTCCTTGGACTGTAACTTCTAGAAGGAAATGCTGCCAAGTGTTTTCTACCACTTTATACTCAGAACTCACCTAGCCTACAAGTGTTCAGCAGAGATGCTGTGAATCAAAGATATCAGACAATGTAAAAGCTGTTTCTTAATTTTTTGTAAATCAATGCCCATTATACAAATTTATGAAGACAGTAAAACTACAAAGACAGCTAAAGGGGAGGAAAAAAGGGAAAAAAAAATGAGAGCAAAGAATAAAATATGGATTACTGGAAGGCAGAGAGCCTACTGACAGTAATAACAGAAGAAACAACCCAGAGGCATAAAATTATTTGGAGAAGTCATATGGAAGAATTCAGTACACCGGCAAACAAAGCTACACATTTCAAATAACCTTCAAAGACAGTACTGTGCCTCGTTAAGTGAACACATCACTATTCATTAAAGCAATTTATGGGAATAGAGAAGACCAAGTAATGTGTAACAAAAATGATGATTTAGATCATAGGATGAAGGCAATTTCTGTGCTGCTTGATTGTCTGAGCTATTCTAAAACAGAGATATGCTTAAA
The DNA here is from genome assembly GCF_034190915.1 of Cavia porcellus. Lineage (NCBI taxonomy): Eukaryota > Metazoa > Chordata > Mammalia > Rodentia > Caviidae > Cavia > Cavia porcellus. The sequence goes on from NW_026947489.1 coordinate 54,649,020, forward strand.
TATCAGCTAATAAATAACAATTAAGTTGAGATTCAATTTGATGAAAAATTTGAATAAAAATGAACATCACAATCCTTTGATTTATCATGCCATATTATGTATATCTTTGGTACAGGGAAATCATGGAGAGAAAAAAAAAACACTCAGGCTATAAAATCAAAGATTCTGATATCAGATCTTCAGATTATCAGGCTAAATGGCTACCTCGTTTTTTCTACCAGATAAACTTTCCTAGTTTTAGAACAATGGCTGCCTCCTGTCTGTTATAAATCTAGTTCCTCAAATATTATTTGTATGTTAAAGTAGATTTCAGTCCTGCCCATAGAGGGTGAGATCCATTCTTCCCATAAACTTGCTCTACGTCACTACTAGCAAAAAGGCAACAAGCATTCAAACCGAATCCTCTGGATTCGGACAGGTGTCCGGCGCCAAGCTCTTTTGTGTTCTCTTGGCTTTCTGCTTTTAGAAATATCACTTTACCTCTCTGAACTAAAATGTTCTCTTGGACAGTAACAGTGTTCATTGAGGTGACTTATAAATTTAGAATACAATCTTTTGTTTCTTTCTTTGTTTTTGAGGCAAGGTCTAAATTGTCTGGCCTCCCTCAAATTCATAATGCTCCTGACTCAGCCTCTACAGTACCTGGGGTTACAGGCATTCACCATCATCTCTGGTTTTACATCCTAAGTTTTTGCAACTTGCATTTAGGCACTGATTCTCAAAAGTCATGCAGCTGAAGTTTTCTCTGGTTTTAAGCTGTAAAAGATATTTCCATTAATACGGTCTTCAGTTTGTATATAGATGATAATTTATATTAATAATTATCAAGGAAAGGACCACAGGTGGTCTGAAACTTTCCAAGTGCTTTCTGAAAAGATATAAGGCTTTATCACAAAACAGAGTGGCTATGCTGGTCAATGTACATGAAAAAGTAAAATTTTTTTTCTAGTTTAGATATGGTGGTATTAACAAGCCAGGATGTGCTTGTTTTTTATTAAGTGATCAATTTCCAAATTCTTCAGTTTTATCTTACATTCAGTCCCAGCACTGTACCCTACTTCAGACGTGTGAAGTGTCCCTGTCACTAAGGCGTGGCTCAGAGACACAACTAAGGGACCTCTGGACCACAAGAGCCTACTTTTCCATCATCACAATTTTTTATCTGTTGAGCAGTATACCAAGAGCTCACGTCATTTTCCATATGGGATAGATGCTGGAGGGTGAGTAGAGGATGGAAAAAATAATAAAATATTTTACATACATACTCATTCAAACAGAGTCTATCATTCAATTAAATATAAAAGTTCTCATAACTGTACTTAATTTCCATATCTGTGGTTCACTGGGATTGGAAAATATAGATAAATTTATCATACACTCATTTTCTATAGTCTAGTTTACTTCTGCTCATGTTTACAAAACATCAGCATATATCAATACATGGATAGAACACAAAAAAATTTAATGTTTCATTATAATTTTTGCAGTTTTACCCAATTTTAAGCAAATGTTTTATCTTCTCAGATCATACTTTTTAATGACATTTGCTTTAATTTTATTTCGTAGTTTATTTTTCCCTTACCAGGTAGGAAGAAATCAGGGTAAACAAGTGTAAGCTCCCCATGGTGCGGGGGTAGAGGGTGGGGGAAGATTGTAGCTTCTGACAGAATATGCACAGTTAAGGTAGTAATATGGACATGCTGGGCTGTGTGCCCAGCGGACCAGGAGCTCACTTTCTTGTCATAGCTAAGTAGAGGGGAAAGGAAAACAATGACAAGTGGCATCACATACAGAAGTCACACTTATTACAGAAAAGGCAATCACCCCCCAGCTTCTTTCCTTACCTTGTCACCTGGCATCTGCAGATAAGAGAGATGGAAAGCAACGGAGCAGTGTTGCCTGGGTAGAAATGTTGGAAGAGGATTTAAAGGCCATTCTGTCTTTCAGCCACAACCAAATAAATTACACTGGATTAAAATAGTGCAGGTCATTTGGAGACACACAGCCTAAGGACCTTTACATTTCTAAGGCAGCCCAAATTTCAGATTAATCCCTTCTTTCACGCCTTGCTTTGGAACTATGGCTAAGATCAAAATAGAAAGAAAGGATTTAATTTCAGTTTTACAAAGGCTCTTTCAATAGTTTCAAAAATATGTTTCTTCTCTTTGAGCCTTTGCAAAAAAGCTGATGTGCAATTGCATATTAAAAAGCAGTGTGCCGTGGAGACAGGCTGTGATCCTGTGAACTTCTCAGAGGCTAGAAAATGCCAGAGCTGGGCCTTTAGGGAGCTGGCATTTTTCATTAAACTCTCCCATAGTTGGAGTCCCACTAAATGTCTCTCCCAAGGTTCTGAGTACAGAGAGAAAGGAATAGAAAACACCCATCTCTATACATTGTCGATGGGTTACAAGAGGAAAGAATAGAAGAAAAGAGTCCGGTTTAATTTGAAGATAAGAAAAGAAATTTCAGGGAGGTTTGTGTCTACTCAAAGAGCAGGAAAGAATTATAGTTCAGAAGAGATTGTGCTTCTCCTTTGATCATTTTAACTTCTGCCAAATCAAACTACAGTTTGCTTTTATATTGAAATTAGTCACTAAGATTTTATTGCAAATCTTTAGTTTCACAGACACGAAATTATCTCTAATTCATAGATATTTCCAATTCGTTCAATAATATGTATCTATTTTACATAAACTATGTGAATACAAAAGTGTAGCCAGCAGTTATTCCTGTATGAAGTAGACAGGTTAGTTAAAAGGGAAACAGGATAAATAGGGAGGAAATACTAATGTATTAACAGAAAATAGCAGATGCTTATGAGCAAAACTGATACCACGCCACTATGTAAGAGATGGAAAGAGAAAGAATGAGAGAGGAAAAGGAGAGAATAAAAGGAAGAGAGAGAGAGAGAGAGAGAGAGAGAGAATGAGCCATTGAGCCATAGAGTCAAGATAGAGAAACACTGAGACATTCAAGTAGAAACAGAACTCTGAACTAAGTGCTTTTTAAGGTTCTTAGGAGAGACAGAGATAATTATTCAAAAGGCAAGAATTTCATGAGCTGGTTGTTGAACCAAGGTAAATCTTAATCATTTGAACCAGGCCATGGTGGTAGAATTTTTGCTATAAAAATTGGCAAACTACAAATTCAAGATGGTTTTAGTAGAGCTAGTTTACTACCCCACGCTACCTTGCTGCATGATTAAAGAAATAAGGAAATTGAATTTTTATGCCAATATTATTATGAAAGATACAGACAATGTGCAAATGGTGTAGTGTAGTGTTTCCGTTACTTGCTTCATTGCTAGGACAAAATAGTCAAAGCTCACAATTTAAGGAAGGAGTGGTTTACGTTGTCTCACAGTTGGTAGAGGTTTTAGTCCATTATGGGCTCCAAGGCAGGATGGCAAGACAGAGGGGCCTGACAGAGAGGAAACAACTCATGGGATGGCAGCAGAGAGCAAAGGGACATCAAAAGAAGAGGGAAAAAGATAGATCCTTCAGGTCACACCCCCAGTGGCCCACTTCCCACTTAGCTGTAAACCCATCAGTGGACCAATCCAGTGATGAGTACCACACGTATGATCCAGTCACTTCCCCCAATCCCACATATGAGCACATGAGGCTTTGGGAGGACATCCAGATATAAACCATAACATGCAGTATCTGCAATATAAGACATTGACTCTGCCCAAGGGACACCAGGGCGCTGTGTTGCGCAGAAGAGAGAGTTAGCTAGGAAGTGGTGCTCTTTCAAAACCTTACCATCAAAGCACGGCTTTGGAGCTAATCCTTCTCTACGCTTTTTTTTTTTTTTTAAACCATAAAACGATACATTTTTTAGAAGACAGCAAAGCTCTAAGTGATGTGAAGCCATGTATGGACTACTGACTCTGGATTATTTCTGAACAAAGAGGAAATGTGAAGCTTCCAAACAATGCTTTTGAACAACCATTTGGGTTATTTGATGCCTCTTCAACTGTCAAAATTTTCTGTACTGAAATGTGTAATGTCAATGAAAGAAATGCTAGAAGTAAAAGAAGTGTTAGTATTTTGGCTTTACTAAAATGTGCCTCAACTATAGTGGTACCTCGGTTCACAGATTTAATCTGTCCCACAGTTCTGGGGCAGATAGCCATGTTTAATTCATCACCCAATGCAGAATTCTCAAACAGAAGCAAAACTTCTGTTCAAAATCAGAAGCATTCATAAACAGAGGCATTCCTGTATTTAGCTGAAACTACAGTCTTGGTTAACAAACCAGATTTTCCAATTGCATTGAGATTATTAACCTTACTCTGGCAGAAAGAAAGGCTTTCTCCTTTTTGGGCTTTTTCCAGTTGAAACCATGTGTGTCAAATTCATAACCTTGAAATCAACTCCTGTGTTTGCTTGCCAAAAACTTCCTATGAAAAAATTACCTGTAATGAATCTCCTGGCTTTTAGCTAGTCACAGGAAAGAAATCTGAAGAGTGCATTATTAATTCCAGTTTTGTTTTATTTTTTACTTCTTTTGACAAAATTACAGCAAACAACAACCTTGACTCGTTCATTTTGTTGTTACTCCTACCTGCTGCTTTCCTTCTTCCTTTATAAACCCTCCAGCAAGAGTATGTTGGATTGTTGACATCTGGGATAAAGTATTTTATCTTCTAAATAGCATCCTCCTGTTTGATCTGAATAAGGAAGAAACAAAATTTCCTATAGAAAATGCTGGTGTTTCCAAGAAAGTTTTGCTGTAGGGCTTTTGGAGCATTCTTACATCTGATTTCTTTCAAGTTTTTGTGGAACATTTGATTTGAAAATCTTCAGCCAAGTAAATATGAAATACTATAAATGGATATGGATTTGGAAATAGATATGGATTTTTGAAGACTATAACCTTATTTTTAAGAAAAGTTAAAAAAGAACTAGTGACTTGGCCTCATACAATTTTGTCCCAATGCTGCAATGGTAGCTCCTGTGTGCAAAATATGCCTACCCTAGCCTTGCAAGACACCTTTCCTGTCACCACAGATGCCAACACCAAATGCTACCAAATGCTAGACAGTGTTGGCACCTACAAAATTGCTGTCATTACTCATTAGCAGGCATCAATGTGTCCTAATAATATTCTCTGCCATTATCTGAGCCTGTTGAGATATCAATTAAGCACACCTTACTTTGCCAAGTCAGGTGAACAACTTTGCCCTACCGAAGGGAGCCAAGGGAGGGCCTCCAGCTGGATGAGACAAAGAAACACCTCGAGCAGTTTGGCAGGAGAAAGGGAAATTCTTTCCATCTGTATTACAGCCATGGAAATCAAAGGTCTAGAAAAGTCTACGTGTGTTCCTCACCATATGGTTGTCTGTTGCTGTTTCCCCACTGGGAGAACATCCAAGCATCCAATGGAAAATGTATCCTGACTCAGAAAATGCTAGGAGGTTAAGACTTCATTGTGGAGGGAGAGATACCAGCACAGACTTCTGGAAATGATAAGATTTGGACTGAGCAGGCAAGATCAGTTGTCCTGTGGAGTTCTAAACTACCTGAGCTACGATACGTAAGAGCTTTGGTGGTTCGTTGTCTAAAAGAACTATATGTCTACTTTGTAGCTTTGTTTTAAAATTAAACTCATTTACTCCATGCTAGAGAAGAAAAGAAGGTACCCTGAATTCCCACTAGGGTAAGATCAATAATGCTCTCTCGTCTCCTGTGAAACTTCACTTAGTGGAGAGGACGATTAGAGCTGTATACCTTTAGATGCCTGAAATGAAGTAGATAGAAATTCAACAGCAGCGCTTGCTGCTTGGTTGTTAACCAGGCATCTACTTCTCTATGATCACCGCACCAGCAGTAGGAAATCCTGAGTCCTTACAGAGCCTGTCTCTTTCCAGCTGCCTTGTGGCTGATTGGCTGCAAGGAATCAGGCCAAAGAGTGCTGAGGAGTAACAGGGACTGGGAGGGGACGTGGAGTCAGTGATTGGGTGAGCAATTGCAGGCTTCCTCTTGTCCTGTTGCTACATCTATCATTTATGATGGTTTCTACTATTACTGGGTAAAATGTAACTAAACCCTGCCTTACTAAATTTCTTAACTCCTTACTAAATTCCTCCACTCCACTGAAAGAGATCTTTCTACTGAGTTTCATTTTTATTGCCTAAAATAGGCTTTTAGGCTAACACAAATTTTAGAAATAAAATTAATGATACAGACTGGAACATTCTGGAACATATGGAACAGAAATAATATTGAAGAAAATTTATTGAAGCATTTGAATTGTTACTAGTGATAAAGGAAGAATTTTTTTAAACAGGAAATGTGTTCTCATATCCCTTGTACCTATAGACTAGACTTAGAACACAGAAAAAGCATTAGTGTAGAGCTCACTTCATTTGTTTACCTAAAAGTAAATTAAGAGACTTGGGATTAAAATTTCAGTTTACACACCAACTGATACTTTCTTTCCCAACTTGTTCTCACCTGTGCTTCCCATGAGCCACCCTCTTAAGATAAGAATCGTGGGTATCATGCCTCAGCTTATACCACATGGAATTACTTATCCAGGGAATGCGTTCAGTCTGGGGCTTGATTAACATCAATTTCACATGTGGGGATAAAACACAGATTTAATCTACACGAACTGTAATTTCATGCTGGGATCATTTAGGATCCAGCAGTCTTCCTATTTATTAGTTTTAGGAAAAAAAAAAAACAGTGTTTTCATTATGTTTTTAATTTTGAAGCCCAGTGGAAAGTCATACTTGAAATTTAAGAAACTTTTTTTTTTTTTTTTTTTTTTGTTTCTTTGTGTGTTGTTTCGTTTTGCTTTTGCACTTTTTAATGCAATAAACTCAACATTGACAGTTGGGACAATGGGTTTGTTTTCCAAGGGAAAAAAAATGCTTCAGAATACTTGGAAAATTATTCAAGAAGATTAATTCATTAGGTATTACATAAAATAGTGTTGTTATGATGTACTAAAATTTAACATTATGCCTTTAAAATAAGCAAGAGCCCCAAAATGTTTATTTCTTACAGTCCTCTTACCAGGAAGTTTGGAGCCACATCTTTTCTGAATTCTGTCCTGTTTCTTTTTCCAAGGGTGTGGCTATTATACCTTTCAATCAAAAAGGAAAGACTTTAGGAAGTGCCAAGAAAAAAGAGGACTTCATACAGTTCCAGGAGAAGGAGGAGAGAGAACTTTCAATTGCACAGCCAAGGGCAAGAGAAGTGTGTTTCTGCAGTGTAACTTGTGGACAGATACAGGGCTTTATACATATCTCAAATGGCCCTAGAGATCATGGGCATGCCATTTAGAGGAAGTAGAGATGTTTGTTTATTTTTAAAGTAAGTCTTTTTGTATCTTAGATTTAAATATATTCCAAAGTTGAAAAGTATTCTTAAAGTGAAGTCAGAAAAATAACATTTTTCTCAGCCAACCCAAAGAATATAAATAAAATGGTGGTAAGCCAGAGTGATTCACATAATATATTTTTGGGAATATATGACCAACAAAATTTCAGGATATGGATAAAAGCTTCTATTAATATACCACTGACATTTATTCCTTTTTGAAGAAAGGTATTTCATGTATAAGAAACAATGAATAAGATTATAAGTCAATTATTAAAACTGATCCAAGACAAGGGTATACCCATTTTTACATGAAAAAAGCAGTGAAAATAGATTACACAGACCTCAGACCACCAACAAAAGAAGAATAAACACATTGAGTTCTTAGATACAGCCCAGCCAAAACTCAAATCATATAATACACACTTTTTGCAATATACCCCATACCAGTTTCTAAGCCATCAGAACCCAAATTACATTGAATAAACTTCCTAAATATCATCGTAACAAGCCAGGGCTCTGAACATGACTTTTTATATTCTATACAAGTGCTCATCTCATTGCATGTGGTAAACACTAATCACATTTTTGAGTAAAATGAACTGTAGTTGTTATCCTCATATATAAACAAAACCACAAGAACATTCATATACCCTATGCTTCCTAAACAACAAAAAGTTAGCTATAGGGGCTACACAAGAGATCGTCTCCCTGAATGTTACAGCATCTCAGAATAGAATCATTTTTGTTTCTTAGGAAGAGATTGTTTCATTTTATCTGATAATGGTCCTGTTATTGGTACAAAATATACTTCTTTTTGCCAAACTTATTCTTTAGAAAATATCATAGCACTTCAAACTCACTTTAGTGTTATCCTACATACCACACCCAGACAGAGACATTATAGGAAAGAAAATTGCAAATCAGCACACCTGATAAGCATTGAGAAATCCTCAATAAAAAATAACAAACCGCATTAGAAGGGTCATGCACCATGTGCAAGTGGTATTCACCCGTGGAATGAAATGATGAGTCTATATGCAGATCAGTAAATGTGATACACCCCATTAACAGAATGAGGGATAAAAATCAGACAGTCATTTCAATAGACGTGGCAAAAGCATTAGACAAAATTCAACATATTTTCCATGATTAAAAAATTAATAACAGGTGAAGAAGGACTATAATTCAATCCAATAAAGTTTATATATGATCATCCCACAACTAATAACATATCATATCAGTCAATGTTTTGTTTTGCTTTTTTTTAACATTTGGCCAAAATACTCGGCATAAAAGATGGACAAATCCCCCCCCCCTCAGGTCTTAGAGAATGAAATCCATTGCCACCTGGATCCAGAAACCACATAGTAGAAGGAAATGTTTGAGCAAAGCTGCTTAGTCCACAGAGGCCAGGAAACAGAGTCCAGGGGGAAAATGATGAGAAAAAGGGACCAAGGACCAGATATAGTCCATGAAATTATGCCTCCAAGACCCACCCAGTCACACCCAGAAGTGGGCTTTTGCTTTACCAAAGGCATACACATTTTTACATTAAAAGAACCAGTGAATCTCCAAGTCAATCAAATTAGAATTAGCCCTAACCAGCACATTCTACTCTTTGTTGATGTGAAACTTAAAAAGCATGTCCTTAAACAAAACTCAATCTTCAAATACAGACAATAAGGCCATAATTTTTCCTAAGAACATGCAACACTTGTGTACAACTAGAAATGCAATATAGTAGTAACTCAGTTCACAAATTTAATTCTTTTCATTATTCTGATCTCAAACCAAATTGGGCAAGCATAGACTTGAATAAACATTTTTGCAAGGAAGATATATGCATGGCCAAGAAACATGTGAAGATCCACATCATTAATCCACAGAGACATGCAAATCAAGACAACAATAAGATATAACCCCACATTTTTTTAAATATGGCTATTATAAAAAAAGGCAACAGATACAAAACACTTAGGTAGGGAAAAAGGAGTACTTAAGCACTGTTGATAGAAATTTAGTTGGTTATAACTATTATGGAAAACAATGTAAGATTCCTCAAAAAATTAAAAAAGAAAACTATCATATGACTCAACAATATACTTCTCAGGGTAACTCTAAAGAAAATGAAGTCCGTGTACTGAAGAGACACCTATACTCACATGTTTATTGTAGCATTATTTCCAACAGCCAAGATACAGAAACAAACTACATGTTAGTCAATGACGCATGGGTAAAGAAAATACTGTATGTCCGTACACATATCCCCCATGATTCAGCAATGTATACAGAATAGTTTTGCCAGTGTTCAAAAGTGAGAGGCATCATGCTAAGTGAAATAAATTACACAGAGAAAACCAGTTACTGTACAGAATCAGTCCTATGGGTAACTTTTGTAAAATATACCCAATTCAAAGACAAAGTAAAATAAAGGCAATTGCCAGTGAATGCAGGAGAAAAACGGAGAGATGTTGCACAAAGGAGACAGTTTTAATTAGGTGAATAAGTTTTGAGAATCCAATGTGCAGCATGATGTTTGTAGCTAACAGTGCTCTGTTTGCTGCATATTTGAGGTCTGCTGATGGAGCAGAGCTAAAGTGTTGTTACACACAAAGGATAACTGGGAATTGATGAATGTTTGAATCAGCGTCAGTATGGTAATCATCTCATAAGGTAACAAACATAAAATCACATATTGTATATTTCAAATACATATAGACTTGAAGCATGTGTTAGTTATACCTTGTTAAAGCAAAAAACCAACAAAAAATAGGAAATTGCTCAAGCCAGGGATTTAACTCAGCAATGTAAGTGCCTGCCTAGCAAGTGCGAGGTTGTGAGTTCAATCCCCCATACATTAAAAAAGAAAACAAAAGAAAAGAAAATAGCTCAACAAGCGAAGTTCAATATTGACACAAGTGACTCTTGGAACCATGTGGCTTTTCACAACCAAACACAGGTGAGAAAACAGTAGTGAGGGAGAGGTACCATTCTGTTATTCCTTAAACTCTCCGAGACATGGGTCTAGGATGGTCGTAAGGAATCACCACCAACTGGCTGCTTACAATAATAGCAGCATATTTTCTCATAATGCTGCAGTACAGAAGTCCAGTATCAAGTGTTGGCAAGGCCCTATCCCCTGGGAAGTGTATGGGTAGGATGGCTCTGTGCCTCCTCCCACCTCCTGGAAGTTGCCAGTAAACATCTGACAGCCTTCATTCCCACACAGCTCAGGCTTGCTCTCCATCCTTCCCACAGTCTCATTTCCAGTGTATTTCTGTTTCTCTGTGTGAGGATCTTCATCAACTTTTTGCCATAAAGCTAGCAATCACTGGATTTAAGGCCCACGCTAACGCAGTATGATTCATCTTGGCCAGTTATATCTGCAAAAATTCTATTTCCAAACATAATCTCAGTAAGAAACTCAAGGTGGAGTTTTTGCAGGACAATATCAACTCCTGGCACTAAACATGGCCACATTGCAATAAGACCTCTGTGTGTCCTTGTGCTTTGGGACCCTCCTACCATCACTTGTGCCGTCCCCAGCTGTTTCTTGGGGTGCCCTTCTCTCCACTTTCACCAGAATCCCCACTCCTCTCTGTGGAACTAGATCACATCCACTTTCTATTTTGTACATCTTCTGTGATCATTCCAGCTGAAAGTGATTTATTTTATTTTAAAGAAATTTCCACAGCAATCACTATTTCTGTCATTTCTGTCACCTATACACTTATGTTTTCACGTGTTTTGCTGGCTCACAGACACCCCTGCCCTCCCCCCAACAGGTTGCAAAATGTGTGACCACAGAAACTATTCTAATACTTCTTAGAAAAACTCGAAGTCAATCTTTATTAACTTTTTAAAATTTGAACACACTCTGTGGGCTGAAAGAACATTAATAGAAACAGTGAGAGGTGTATGTGAAGTGTTTGTATTCTTACAAATAGTATTCAAGGAATTATTATTCCATTTCACAGATTAAAACCAGTTCAAAGTGCATGACAGAGCCAAAATCTCACAGGATTCTATTTTGTGAAAATTGTTCTACCCCACGCTCCCTCCCTTTGACAGCTCTGACAGGTTTGCTTTGAGGAGAGGTGTTGTGAAGTTAATTTAACATCCACAGGTCGTCCAGAGGAGACACATCTCTGTCACCACTGACATTCACTAGCCCGGTAGCTGCTGCTGAAGAGATCGGGGGACCTCTGGGAACAACAGAAGGGCACTCCTGTCCTTCTGGGTGTCTGCGAAAGCATAGGGGTTCACGAGATCCCAGCAGTCATTTATTCCCATCATCCTATTTTATGAAGACTATATAAAATCTTCCAGAAAATTTTAAAGCCTCAGAGAAAAACTTATTTAACTTAAAGTCTTCAGTTAAAACTTGTATTTCTACTAATATAAATGGATAGTCATACAATATGTGTATTTTTAAGATCTATGTTACAATATATGTTATGTAATTTTAATTTTTCTTAACAAGCAGACAATACTCTGGGAGTCAGAAAGGTTCCTGTTTCAGGGCCTTTTGGTTTGTGGAAATCCATCTTAGTTCCCTCAACCATCTTTGCTTATCCTAATAAAATATGCATACACATTCACAAGAAATGTTGCAACCATCAACAAGTGATCAGAGGTTAACTTTTTGCAGGCTCATGTTTTTACTTGCTTGCCCATTCATGCAAATACTGCCATAATAGGCATCCCCACACACACACCCTTCTGAGCAAAGGATGGAGACCCAAGGCTGCAAAGCCGCCTTGAGCTCCTGGCTTAGAAATCAGTTCTCTCAGCACTATCCTGACATTATTAATGGCCCTGATGTACAAATGCAGGATAAAATAGAATTAAAATCCAAAGTTAATTTCAAGCTCCATTAGAAATTAAAGGTGTTGGGAAAGAAATCAATATTTGCCTGGTGCAAAATGACTAAATTCAAAACAATTAATTCTATTATTTTGTAACTTCTGAAAACTATAAAGGACACTCAAACTAAAAAGTTGCAGCACTCACACATACACACAACATGGGACTAGAAATAATGAGAATGAATTCCGGAAGCAGCATGCAAAAATCCATTTTATTACTTTATAGCCCCACCATGTAGTACACACTCTAAAAAGTATCTTAAAATAAGGCAAATTCTTCTGTAAAATTTGTGGCTATTTCCAGCAATTAGCAGTACTCCATTGTAAATCTGGGAGGATTTAAAGACCAGCAACAGGGCAAAAAAGTAAAAATAATTTATTTAAATAGAATAAATAGATCCATTTCCTTCATTTTAATTTTTCTTTTTTCTAACGTTTTATGTAATGCAATAGATTACCAAACAAATGACTTTAAAACACTGTAGTCCCAGCCAGTATAAAGTGTTTTGCAACTTGTAAGAGTTGTAGGTCATCAAAGACATAAAACTAACCCTCAGTAAAAGCTTTTTCATGTCAGAATCTCTGCAGTTTTCTGCAAAGTCTTTTGGGGGAAGTCTGAATTGACAAATGGATGTTTTGCAGGTCCAGAAAGATCAGAGTCAAATGGGTCTGAATCATACCTTACGATGGGAATATATCACCTGTTTCCTTCCCTTGTCAAGAAGGAGTAACAAGGGAAAAGTCTCTAAATCACCTCTCGTGACAGCTGATTGGGGTGAATGGTGGTAAAAGATAAGCTGAGACCAAACCAGTTCTCAGCTGAGGAAAGGTCCTGAGCCTTCTAGTTGAATCTTCCTCTCTTTATGACAAAAAGAGCAGACATGATTAAGGAGTAATAGCCACAGAAGGCAGTGAGTGAGATACTAAACCTATTGTAGACTTATCAGGGAGCATGCTTAGAACAATCATTGGCAAAAGACTCATGTCCTTTAAGGTTCTAAATTTTGACACATTCTTCCAATGACCTTCCAAAGGTCAATTTCTTGACCTCACTGATCTTATTAAAATGGCATCTTTTAAAATTCTATGGGCCCCACTTTCTTTGAAGATGTCACTTGTCTGACCTAATGAGGTACAGCTGGGTTTGGAGGGGGCAGTATGTGGTTCACTGGCCTCTACCCACTGCTTTTGTGGTCCCCCATCTGCTGACAAAAATTTGGTAGACCAAGTTGATTTTCAGCTCTTGTAACTTCCTCCACATTTCTGTCCTTCCTGGGATGCTTTAAAGGAGAATGCATGCTAGACTATGATAGACTGAGGTCTCAGCCCCCACTTTGTCATTTATTGTGGGTGTAGTCCATGGCGACTGGGCCTTGTTGGTCCTCACTTTCTTCTCCAGCATTACTTTGCAGGCTTCTTTTTAAGCTTTTATAAAAATGTATGCAAAATAGATATTTCTTACTGGGCATAGAGTAGGTCCTCCAGAGCCATGTCCTCTGATGGGTTGGAGGGCACCTGTTTCCTGGGTTTCCCTAGAACTGCACATTCTCTCCCCATTTCTCCTCTCAGGCTTTCTCTTGGGAAAGTACCCCATGCCTAACATCAGCCCTTGCCATTGGCCCTAGTTCAAGTGAGTAAAACTCATAGTAATGAATGGAAAATTAGAATCCTGGGGCATGGAGATGGGGTAGGAATGGGAGTAATGTTTAAAATTGTGAATCCTTTTCAACATTGTTTTATGAACACAGTCAGTTAATCTGAAGATATCATTCCTCCTTGCTTACCTCTTCTAATGCCAGCCAACACCTCCGTGTGGCTTCTGTCATCCCTGGCTTTCCTCAGTCACCTTCATGTTGGCAAATTGAGAGATATTTGCATAGGTGGGGCATTTATTTTTACATGCTGATTTTTCTTTCTTACAACTTTCTTTGTTTTCCATGATTCAACAGCTTTCCATTTGACTTGTGTTTGGCTCAAGGCTTTGCTTCTCAAATTCTTTGCGTAGCTTCACCTTTTAACAGTGGTGACTACACCTGTCATTGACATTTCCTTTCATGATATAGACTGCCTCTAACTGCTCATAGCCGTAGCTTTACTTTTTAATTATAAGATGAACATCCCTTCATTTGTACAGCTACTCGAAAGTATTCTGTTGTACCCATTAAATGTATAACGGCCAATGGTAACCAGCACCTAGTAGAATAATCTCTAGACTCTACACATTGAGTTTCTATAAAAATCTAAGTATACTGAAGCTCAACATACCCTTCCCTATCCCATCTGCCCTACAGTTCCTCCCCCCGGTATTTCCTACAAAGGAGCTGGTATGTTACCAATCGTTTAGAAAACTCCCTTTCTAATCAGTCACCAAGTCATCTGGCTCTATCTCAGCGATCCTCTACAGCCCATCTTTCTGTCCAGGGCTTTAGCTCAATGCAAGCTCCTAGCATCTGAGCAGCTTCAGGAACCTCCCAATTTCTGATTTGAGAACCTTCAATTTATCCTCTCTGCATCCGCAAAAGTAAAAACTTGATGCCATCCCTTCCCAGCTTAAAATCTCAATAAATCTCCAAAGTTGAGAATATAAAATTTAAATACACTAATCTCAAAAAATCTTCAGCAACCTAGTTCCTGGCTCTGCCCACACAGTTGCCTCGCCCAAGGCACCCTTTGTTTTAGATACTATAAGCATGTTTCGATGCTTTCTACAAGCTTTTTATGGAACGCAATTCTTCTTCTCCCTTTTATAGTTAATTAGTTTTGACACATCCTTTATTCATTACTCAGCTCAAGTCATTTATTGCAGGAAACATTTTGCTATCCCAAATCAATTCTCTGTTCTCCCACAGCATGCTGGGCAGACCTTGTCAGAGAAAGAGCAATACAGAGTTACCAGAAACTTTTCTGATGACATCAGAAACATATTAGTTGACTTCATACTGTCACAGAAATTAGTGAGACAGGAGCTAGAGTTCCATTAGATGATAATGAAAGAGACCACAAAATGAAGCCTGGAAACCCAAAATAGAGACTGCTAAATGATGACACTCCAGAGACCTTACAAAAAACATCAGGCAGGTGTGCTTTTGCTATCTAGACTTTCCCAAACATAATCAGGCAAGCCACTGGCTCAAGGAAGTAAGGAGCCTATATGAGCACTGTGTGAACACTGCATAGATTAAACCCTAAAAAGCATCTGTGTTTGTGATAATTTGCTTATAGAATTACCTGAGCTCCTGACTAAACTCCTTTAAGGCCCTCAGATGCACAGCCCTTATGAGCATCTCCCACCCCTTACTCCTGGCTGTGGGAACTTTACTTCCTTACCTTTATAGCTTTATTTTCTTGCCTTTTTATCTTTTCACTTGTGTCTCCTATACCCTTTGTCCACAGTTTAATTCTTAGTCCCCATGGGACATGACGCCTGTATTCCAATATCAAAACTAAGTCACAGGATAGGACTAATGCATTAGACTTTGCACACATGCTTGTTATATGATGAATATGAACTCCATACATACCTCGCCTGGAACCATCAAGCTAGATATTGCTATAATTTTTTGCTAAAAGAAAAAATACCTTGTGTTAGACTAAAGTTCTACACTTGTGTTTTTCTGCTTCTCCCCTTTGTGCTTTTTCTAATCTATATCAAATAAGGGAGGGTAGATTAAGTAGAGTTATATTTCAAATTCTTTGATAAAAAGGGAATTCAGGGCCTGTAATGGTTCTTACCAATTGTACTTTAAACTGGTTTATATCTATTTGTCAAATGGTGGACTAGGCTCACAATTAAAGAAGTTTCAGGGAAAGAAAGACTCTCTTCTTGTTTTCTTGTTTGTACAGATCTCCCCAAATATAAGGTTTAATCCTTTTATGGTGTCTGGAATGTGCATCAAGGTTTTTCTCTGTAGATCATTTGATCTAATAATATAAGAAATTCCTAAGTTCCTGGGAACCTAAGGGAAGAGGACTTTGAACTTCAGTGCTGAATTTAGATACCACCTTTGAATCCACCAATCCTGCATTTACTGGAATTTTCTTTTGTTTTTTTCTGTGTTCACTAAACTGGCATCATTTAAACTGTAGCTTGAGGATCTCTTGAGTAATTCTATAAAGGGGCACAGACTCCTGGGCATCATTAAAGTTCCTAGGGATCTGAATTTTTATGCACATACTAGAAGATGCTCTTAAATGACTGAGTGGGTAGGACATGAGTTTACCTGCTGTCCTATCCACCTAGTCAGAAAGTGGAGCTTCTCTGGGTTTCTCCTTATTCTAAGTCTTTTTTTTTTACGTTGACTCAAGTTCACCACATTTTTGAGTGCTGAATGCCATCTTTAGTGTCCCTTTACTAAGCAAAATCACTACCTTTAGCCCCTTTGTCCTTCAAAATCATGTTCAGCTGTGCCCCAAGTGGGCTGTCCATTACCTACTTACCTTCTCCTCTAGGTTTTAGGATGCAGGACATGGCCCACGACTGGATATCTGCAGAACAAGCTTCTTCCTGGGGGTTCTCACCCCTACCACTGGACAGCAGACCAGTGATACCCAGGAGAGTTTAAGCTCTGCATCTTTTACACCAGATTCTTTGATAGCTGGGTTGAATATATGTGTGCGATTACTAAAAATAGTGTCAGGAAAAGAAGTTCTCTGAAAGTATAGTTACAACTGATAATACAGAAGAGATTTTTTAAAAATTTCCCCAACATTTCATTTAACAAACTATAAGTGGTATACTTAAATGTTGAAATATTAATTTATAACTCTCAAGAAGTATAGTCACCGTTACACAACTTATAGAAATGTAGTTGATTAGTACATCATAGCATCAATGTCACAAAATTTTATTTATTGCAGCAGTTATTTTCTAATTTTATATCTCATAAGTAAGTATCCCTACAACATTCTCACAGTTAAAAATAAAAGGAGTAGAGGAAGCACTGTTTCCCATGGTCCAAAAACCAGGCCATGTGAAAGGTGGCCCATTCCGACTGTGAGCATAGGCAGCTGCTGCGATCACTTGTAAAAGTCCTTTGTACTTCTTTACCCCTCTAGCAACACTTTTTATTTGAGTGACAAAGGATCAGTACGTTTAGTTCATGATGAATACGAACTTCTCCCGTTTGAACCTGCCCAGGTCTTTTGCCTCTTGTTCTATACTTCATACACTATTTACACGTGATCCCAGAAGCAGAATTCATAAAGTAATGATTTCACTATGAAATTCAACCTTCCTTCCAGAAAAGAGTTCTTTCTTCCTCATGCTGGCTTCTTCTTTTTAATGAAAAGGCTAATTATTCCTTCACACAACATTTTTTTTGCATTTTGTAATAAAACTAGGAAGTAATTTAGTAACATTCTAATAGTAAGTTAATGAGTTTTATCCAAGAGTTAATATCACATTTTTTATGTTCACATAATGTTTCCCAACTAAGCCCATTTGATTTAAAAAAAAAAAAACTTTCATAAGCAGGATGAGAAAACGGAAGGTTTAAAACAGACTCACGTCCCCCGCAGTGCTTAATAGAAGTATTTATCAGCACTAGATCATACTTAGCATGCACACGGAAAGCTCTTTCCAAGGTGGCGGGGGTCAGGGACAGATCACTTGGTAGGTAGCAGAAAATCTTTTCTGTCTTATGTTCACGCTGTGTTCATTGTCCTTGGATAAGACCTATCCTATTTTCTCTGACCTGCTCTGAACAAAAGAGAGTTCCTGTGAGTGCTTTGTGTAGCAGGAGGTGTGGATGCCAGTGCAAATCCCAGTGAGATTTGCTTAGTTATTTGCACTCCTGAGAACTGAACCTAGGGTCTTTCAACTGAGATACATCCTTTTCTATTTTATTTTTTGTTTTGCTTTGTTTTGAGACAAAGTCTCATTGAGTTTCCTGGCTGGGCTCAGATTCATACTCCTGTCCCCATGAAGCTGGGACTATACAGGTGTGCCTCACCACAGTCTGCCATTTATTTATTTTTAGGCAGTCAATAACCTCTTAATTTATGGTCTAAATTATCCTATGGAAGCATGAGAACAGACTTATTACCATGGTGAATGCTAAATAAAATACAAACTGAGCAAATACTTACTGGAAGAAATAATATGAATTGGATGAGAAACAAAATACAGGACAGGATACCACTTGTGAAGTAATCCTGTGCTTAAATGTAGGGCCAGGGCCGTGACCCCAACAGGCAGGGGCTCATGAGCAGCTGCTACTGATGCGTACAAATATCCAAACTACTTTTGTGCATCAGTTCTCTTGAGATACTTTTCTGGCAGTTACCAAGGAATACTGTTCTTGATAGCGAGGACTCCAAAATATCTCTTCCATGTACAAATCTCTAAATGTAACTATTTGTATTGTTAACATATAAAAAGTGCACATATAAATATCAACTGTCTATACAATGAACTAAACTTAGCACGCATTGTCTATACAAACCAATGTCATGGTTTTGGCTTTTATTTGGGTCATCTACAGCTCCAATCACTGGGCTTGAGATGAACCCCAGAATCTGTCTATATTCAACTTTCATTCAAGGATATTTCTTGCAAAAATAAATAAAAATTTTTTAAAAGTCGAAAATTTTTCATGAGTATCACCGAGTTTTTTCATATATTAGTTTATTTATAGTCATTAATCATTGGGAAAGATCAAAATCTTTATTCTCATTTAAAGAACCATACTTTGAATTTAAATCAAAATTGATCATCACCTTCTAGAGAACAATATTTTTAACTTAAATATGCCCAGACCTTAGTGAATAAGTCTACTTATAAAATTATACAACAAGAATAATTAGACAGAGATCCAAAGATCTAAAAATGCTTTTTTATTGAAGCATAATTTTGAATTTAAGAAATAGGAGATATTAGAATACTTATTGATATATGTATGTAAAATAAATGATAACCTAATATCATAGTGAGGAACTACTAGAATCAAGAAACAGTATTCTATTATTGGACACAGAAATCATGAAACTCTCACCCACTATTATAAAAAATAAATAAAAGTAAAATAAGGATAGCTGGATTAAATATAAATTTTTAAAAAGCATAAAATTCTGGAAAATATAATGTTGAATGAGCTAAACTCAGCACATAAGATTAAATACCATATGATATCTGTAATTTGAGTGATACAAAGAAAGTTATAAAGGATGGATAGAAGGTGGCAGGGGGGCAGGTCTCTTGCAGTAGAGAAGTGGTCCAAGGGAACAAGGGAAGGGGTGAGAAGGAGGAAGGAGAAATAAGAAAAATCAAGATGTGCCAAGTACAAAAACCTAGTAGCCCCAATTACTGTGAACTCTACATGCCATAACATGAGGTAAGAATAAAGAATAGGGTCAGGGAAGCTGGGGAAAGGAGCAGGGAAAAAGAAAGGACTTAAAAAATAGGCTCTATCATATTTCTTTCCCATTCCCCAAGATAAGTATAAACTATATGAACTGCAAATATGTACCAATAAAATTGAAAATTTTTTAAAAATTCTATATCCTAATTTTAACAGTGGTTTTAATGCATGGTAAGATTATAGGTTATTTTCTGTACTTTTTATGTATTATCATAATGAAATCAGAAAACGTCTATTATTTTTGTGACAAATGTTTGCCTTATTTTCATTATAAAATGTGAAGGCAAGAACAGGTGAAGTAGAAAAACATCCGATTTTAAATACTATTGTATTTTAAATCTCTAATCATATTTAAAGATCTATGTATTGTCCTACTACTCACCTGGATTGTGCACCTAAACATGGAGACTGTATTGTTTCCCCCTCTATCCTTTTCCCCTAAAACAATCAATGTGTGGCAAACAAGTGATAGATAAAAATGTGTAGTGTTATTATGTTACTTTCCTTCTCTGAGGACCATTTTACTTACCTACAAAATAAACCTAAGGTTCTCTTTTTTGCTCTTCTATGGGTGGCTTTAAGACTGAAGTCACACAGTAGGTGTTGGCAGGAATGCATCCCCTGTGTGTGAAGGAACCGCATCAGCCACTCTGATGACATTCAAGACAATCATGTCAGCAACTGAGTCCCCATCCTCATACACAGTCCAAGGCAGTGCCAGGAGGCAGAGAGTACAAGGGGCTCACCCCCGGCGGCCCCTTTTCACTTTAGAGACCACCCACCCTCCCAGGACCCTGGACCCTCTCACCAGACAGGATATTATCAGCCAATGAACACGGTGCTGGGTCTTCCTGTTTTTGCGGGTGCTCCTGAAGTCCCACTGCACTTGCTTGGTCTTTGAGGACTAAACACCAGCTTCCTGCCTCAGAAGCAGGGAGTGCTTTGGTAGTTGGGATCTTGACTCAAATCAGCTGGGACTCAGTGAAAACTCCACAGATCTACTCAAGGAAATGCTGTATCTGTTTGACTTTTAAAAAAATTTTAAATGTTTTCCAATGTTACATGTGAAAAAAAAAAGAAAAAAAAGCCAATGATAGTAGGTTCCCATGATCATTCTAATAACCTATTATCATGGCATATTAGGCGCTAAGAACAATACAAGATGAATACATTTCTTTATACAGACTTTTAAGTTGAGAGTAATTTTTGACAAGTGAAAGTATAGGTCATATTTTAAAATACCTGTTATATACATATATAAATAGATACATGAAATTAGATTGCGCATTTTATTTTAATTTCATATTTTATGTATATAAAATAGATACATACTCATATACATACATATATGTGAATTTTTAAGATGTTAGTTTAAGATCTAAAACATTTCAGTCTACTTTCAAAAATGCACTGCAAGTGCTGATAAATTTGATGTGTTTAAATAAAAATATATTGTGCTAAGAGATAAGCTGCCATTAATCCCTTTGAAAATACTCCCCTCACTTTGAATGTACTTCTCCCATTTTTCTTTCAGCTTTCTGAAGCAGTTCTGGAATTTCTCTTTCATCAATGCCTTTATAAGGTTTAAAAAATGCACAAATTCACTTGCTAAATGCATCCTACAGAAAGGCAGGCACTTGGAAACATATGCTGCGTCCTTGTATTACTTAGGGTTCACTAGAGGAATAGAAAGAGACACATATGGATATATGGGATATATATGTGGGTGGTATACAAAAGGTTTATAAAGTAGGATTTCAGTGTCTGCCTTAGAGTCAGGGTGGAAGATTGCAAAGAGCTCTCTGTGCTGTGTGCTGTGGAGCTGGAGACCAAGCCAAGCTCTGGAGCTCGCTGCAGAGTCTGGTACAAGTCTGTATCACAAAGTCAAATGACTTCCACTATGAAGCTGAAGAGTCTGGGCTAGAAACCCTGATACAGATATCTAAAGGTGAGAGTGAAGACTGGAGCTCCTGTGAAGAAGCAAAAGTAAGCTTTTCTTCTTTTTTCTCTTTTTATTCCATCTAGGCCACCAGCCCTCTGGGATGGTGGCACCACATCCAAGATGGGTCTTACCTCTTCAGTAACCCATCATCCAGTCACTCACAGAACTGGATTAAACTGATCCACTAAGCATTTCTTGTTCAAATTGTCACCATAACTAACATTCACAGTCCTCATCCACCTTATTCATGGGTCTGACACTATGGAACTTCTGGCTCTTCCGCAACATCAAAATGACCATGAAAAATGAACATTTCAAATCAACTGAGGCCCTTGAGGCATCCATGAGAAAGCTGCCTACACACATACACGCAGACTCATATACATAAACACAATTTTTAAACTATCTAGCATATATTCGTTAGAAATCTTGAAATCTATTTTAATCAGAATTCGCAGACTGACCCCAGCCATGGGGAGGAATATTGTTCAGTGGAATGCTTAGAATAGCACTAGGTTAATTAGATCGAGATTCTTAGAAAGTGAGATCTGAAACAAAAGAATTAGTATGCTACATAATAGAAGTGAGAAACTCTTAAGATCCATGAGAACTTATCCATATGGAATATCCAGAAAGCAACTAAATGTTTTCCAGTGTTAATGGAACCAAACCTAACCCTAACCCTAAATCCATCTTTGCCACCCTCTGAGCCTACAGCCCACAGTCAAACCAGGAGTGAGCTCTACTCTCACTGATTCCCTCCTTTGCTATCTGTCTGATTCCAACAGCACAGTCCTTTGCCTGTGTTTGTAGCTGTCTCCAGCCAGGGCTGCCTGCTTTCACCTGCACCATGCCTCTCCTCCCATCAGCCAGTGACCTGTGGAAATGTCTTTCTTATGCTCATTGTCTTAGTTACTTTTTACTAGCTGCTGAGGAAAATACCTGATGCTCAAAGTTGGGAAAGGAAAAGTTTATTTCTTATAGTTTTTGAGGTTTCAGTCCATACTCAGTTGATTCCAAGGCAGGGTGGCATGGCGGGCCACAGTTCATGGCAGCTGCAAACAGCAAGAGGGAAACCAGTAAGTAAGAGAGACACAACTTCTTCCTGTCATTACATTGTATGCTGGATCCACCTCTAGGCTGGTGTAGCAATGACACCATCAATCCAAGCTCTAGACAATGAACCAATCGCAAACACACAATGCAAGGCATGAGGCCTGTGGGCCACCAACATAAACCATGACACACACAGAAGTGGCCCTCAAGACCTTAAACCATACTTCTCTGATCTTGCCTTCTGTTGCCCTTGTTATATTATCTGCTCACTCAGCTTCTCTCTCCCCTTTACTCCACTGGATCCCTTGAACACAGTGGATATGAATTCACCCCTCACCGCCAGTGCTTTCGCTGCACCCCAAATGCACCTCCCTGCATGGCATGCCACAGCATCATCAGTCCTGTCAGATGGTACCTTCTCATCAAGACCTTTCCCAGCCATGATTAAAACTGTGATCACCTCCACCAGCTCATTTTATCTTCCGCATCTGCCTTATTGTTTTCACAGCATTTACCACTTTCGAATATACTATCTACAGACTTATTTATCTGCTTTATTTCCTCTCTCAGACAATCACAATTCTGATTATATGAGGCCAGGGCTTTTCACTTGTGAGGTTGTGGTTGTATCCCTCATACCTAACACAGTGACCACCATAAATACTTGTTAGCCAAAATAAAATCATTCATTTATGCTGAGGAGAGCAAGGAAGTAGGAAAAAGAGGTTGAAATTAGACAGACAAAGTTTAATTCAATAGATTTCCAGCTGAAAATTATTGTAGATTTATATTAAGAAAGTAATTATGATGGCATAATACTGAAATAAAAGGTTTAAAACCAAAGTAAAATCTAAGTATATGTCCTAAAACAACTTGCTGCCTATAACTTTTCCTGGAAAATCAAAGTCTGACTCTACTGCTGGTATTGGATGAGTTACAAACTAAAGATGAATTAATGAATTAGTTAAAGCTTGAAAATTGTTTGAAATGTTAGGAGAAAACGTAATAAAACCTTCATAATATGACTGCAAAATCTGCATAAATAAATATTTCCAGGGGCTGACAAAAATTACCTACTCCTAATTGTGTTTTGTATTTTTAAAGCTATGCACATGTAGAACAAAAAATAGACAAAATTAATCATCACCTCAGAATGATTGTTACATACAGTTCACAAATTAATTAGTTTGCTCTTAATCTTTTCAATTAAAAAAATGTTAAGGCATTAGTTTATTGCTTACTTCAGTGTTAAAATGCTAGTTAACTGCAAAACACAATTAGGGACCAATATTAAAATTTCACTTACAAATGTCAGGGAAACAAGAAAAATCCAAAGTTTTTCTCAGATTCAGCCTTCCTAAAGGGGCCAGGATAAAATAACTCTGCTCTCTCATCTAACCACAGTCTGAAGACAATGAGTGCAAAAATTTCTCCTTTTGCTACTCACGTATGTGTGTGTGCATTCTTAGTGGGGCTTTTCCCCCATGTTTAATGCTTTCTCAATCCTAATTGAGTACATGGATTTTTGGGGTAAAATTTCAAAATCTTTTTTATTCTTTATTTTCATCAAATTTGCTTCATTTTCTCTTTGCTTTTCAAGAACCCAGTGACTACATCTTGTGCAAAATATTAGAAGGATAACAAGTCAGAGCATGAAAGCTTAGTTAATATTCTTATCAACTCATACTTGGCAACCCCCAGGGATGCTGAAGGTGCATCTGGAATGCAATGTATTTCCCTGTTATTTTATTTGAAACGAATTTAATTGCAAATTAAAAATAAAGAACCTGCAGGAACCCATTGTTTTAAGCGCCTGCACAACATCAAATCAAATAGAAGAGGTGATGATTTCCACTTTATCTTTTCTCAGAGGAATGATTTTATTGACGACTTTTAGCATTTAAACACAGCATGCTCAAAGAAGCTGCAACCCAGGGATGTGTGCCCTCTCTGAAGTCTCCCCCTTTTGAAACCAACTTCTTGCTTTGTGAATTATTCACAAAGGTGATTTCCTGAAGACTCTAGGATACATTTAATGTGTTCAAATTTAAGCACCAAGGAGGAGGAATTCCAGAACAAAGTAGAAGGGCTTGAATTATTTCCTCTATCCATTCCTTAGGTAAAGTAACACACATTTACTGCTTCCAGAAATTATTAAGAATATTTGACGGTAAAGATCATTGCAATCTAAGAAAGTTTTAAATGGTGGCTTTGTTCACCTCTAGGGCTTGGTAAGTCACATTTTCTGGATCTCTCTCTCTCTCTCTCTCTCTCTCTCTCTCTCTCTCTCTCTCTCTCTCACCTCTTTGTTATGAATGACTACCAGACTGTTTGGTAGATGGTGGCCATAAAATTAATGTTCTTTGACCAAATTAATGTATCATCCTTTTCTTTAGAAACTGTAGGTAACTCTGTCCTACTTTCCAAATTAAGTTCAAAGGTCTAGCTTGGTACTACTTAGAGTCCACTCAATCTACCTGTCCAGGCTAATTTCTTATTTCTCCCATAAGTAACCCCTACATTCACATGAAGTGGAACCAATTCCCATTCCTGGATCTCCTGAGGTAAAACACAGTAGTTGGTTGCTTCTGTGTCTTTCCTCACACTTTTCTTCCATCTGTTGACTACAGTTCTGCTTTTTTTGTTGCTGTTGTTCCAGGAACCAACAAAATACAACCCCTTCTTCTTCCATGACATTTAGAATCAATTCAGAAATAAGACACCTGGTGAACAAAATTGTTCTCATCAGGCTTAGTTCCTCCTTCCAAATTCACAGCGTATAGGTCAGTCCCTGCCTCTTAGGACTCCCCAGGATCATCCAGTGTGGAGTGGGTGTCTGTCAAGTGAGGGGAATGTGCAGGTGGCCAGTATTATCACGTTAGCTGAAGTTCCTCCGTGAGGACATGTGGCTTTTCTGAGTTTGAGTATCTACAAAGAATGATATCTTCCATTTAAACAGAGGTGTAGAAGTTATGTACCACATACTGCACTTAGATAGGGGTTTAGAGAGTAAAAATTGTCTATTTGTCTAAACATACACTGTCTTCTTATCTTCCACCTACTGCTACAAAATGCCAGACACTGTGTGGCTTAGAAACACAGAATTGTCTTTCTTATACTTCTGAGAACTGGAAAGTCCAAGTTCAAGATACTGGCAAATCTGGTGTCTGAAGAGGAACCACTTCTTAGTTCACAAATGCCATTTTGCTATGTCCTGTGTGAGGGAAGACCAAGGGGTCTTCTACTTAGCTTCTTTAATAAGAGCACTAATTTATTTTGAGAAGGACTCTACCAAAATGGCTTCACTTTCTCCTCAAGCCCTCTACTTCCCAATAACATCATTTTGGGACTTAGAATTTCAACATATGAACTTTGGTGGACATACATAGCATATATTTCATAGGTTTTCCATGTCACATGGATAGTTTGACATTCCTAAAAGTGACTACCCAGCTTCTCCATGTGCATTCTCAATAAATACATAAGGAACAGTGGATGAATGGGTGAAATGATTAATATTAGTAAGATTTTAGGATCCAAATTGTACTTTGTTTTCTATTCACAATTTTTTTCATATATAATATTTAGAGTAATTATCAAAATTTGCAGTGGTGACTGTAAACGAAATGAAAAATTCAAAAGAATAAGTTAGACTTAATAATAATATAAATTATTTGGTGGGATAAGAAGCCAAAAATATGCCCTCCTCTGCATATTCTCACCTCCAAAAATTTGCCATCCTCACATTTTAGAAAAATAGCCAGAGAATTCCACTGGGAAACAACATGTACGTGATGGTTTGACTTAACTCAAACTTCACAACTTTCTAGCCTACCAAAATAAGATCTCATTCTGTATTATTCATGAGAAAACAGCATATCTGACAATAGTTAAGAGTTTAATGAATTATAAATGAACACAACTAAATTCACTTTCTATAATAGTTATGCTTCTCACAGTAACAAATCACTCCAGAATTTTGTAGTTTAAAGAAAAGCACTGATTATTTTGCAGTTGTCACTGGTCCAGGAATCCAGCCACTCTAACCACTCTAACTGCAACCAAAATGTTAATACTGGTAGGAACTAGATGATCATAAGGCAGCACTTCCCGTGTCACTACCATGGGAGGTCTTAGGCCTTTCCTGGTCATTGACTGGAGCAATCAGGTATTTGCCATCCATGAACCAGTTAGTTTTTCAAAGGACTATCCATCACGGGGATAGACTGATTCACCAGACCCAAGGTGTGGGGGCAAAGTAAAATCTTAAAACAAAGGCCACAGACCTTTTATAACCTAATTTTAGAAATGACATCTCACTGTTTTGTCTGTTCTTCAGGAGCTAGTTGCAAGGTCTCAAAGGCAGCAAATGATAGAAGGGAGTGAATGCCAGGAGGTGGCAGTCATTTGAAGTCCTCCCAGAAGCTTCCCACACACCCTTCTTCCCTTTCTCTTGGTAATCACTCCTGTTTCTCTCTCCAAAGCAGCTGAAGGCCTCTCTCTAGACATCAGTCTCTGACCCTCTCTGGGCAGCCAAGTGCCCTCCTCTGAGCTTCACAGCTTCACAATGTGGTTTCTCTGTTAGGTCTTCTGACCTGCAGGCTTTGTGTATCTCTTTACCTTTTCTAGACTTTTACTCCCCAACAGAAAGACCCCTGTCTCATGTATAGCCTATATTTGACTACTTGGAAAAGGCTTTGGCTCTGTAAGTATTTCTTTTGACAGAATCATAAATTGTAGCTAAAGAGAACATTCATTCATTCAGTCTACCTATAGAAAACAAATACTGCGATGAATGTGACTAACATCACTAAAATTTGTCCATGATATTAAAGTTGTGGAAATTTTACTAAAGTAAAACATTTAATTGTCTTGATAAAAAAAGTTAATAAAATATTTTTTAGTCAGTTAAACTTACGTTGTCAGCTAGAGTTCCACAGATTATTTAGAAATGTGCGAAGTTTATATCTTTTTCTGTACTGATATACCTGGGTCAGATGCTCATGCAACCCCACAAATGGTAGCTTTTCCTCACTAGCATTTTGTCTACTGCCTGGATTGTTGCAAGGGATGCTTTAATTTTTCTTTATTTACCACTTTGCTCCTATGGACTAACTTCCTTATGCAATGAAATTTTATAGCTCTAGTGTGCTGCCCCTGGGCTAGTCCTCAACATCGCAGAAGAATAAAATATAGTTTCTAGTGTGGGAAACAAAAGTTTGCCCAGCAGACAATTCATGAGCTAGATATTGCATGGTGACACATGTTCCCTTAGTCACTGTGACTCTCCCCTAGTTGAGAGACATTAGAGGGATCTGTCTTGCATGGATCACATTTGTACACCAAATACCCCAGAATACTCTATGCAGAAGGCAAATCTAAACCTAACTGTGAGTCTCAGTGGACCGCAGAGCAGCCCCGACAGTTCCTCCTGACTCAGTGTAGCATATGAGTCCTATCCCACACTCACTCTCCCGACTGAATCCCTAGGACAGATGGAAAAAAATAGGACAGAAACCACAGCTGCAGGAGCCCTGATGATGCCAAGTAGAATGTGAACCTGAGTCATATAATAATTTCTACTGAATAATTCCCACAATTAAAAATGATTACAGACACTAATGCTTGGGTGAAGCTATAGAAATGTTACCATTGCTCGTTATATCTTTTTTGTAGATCACAAAATGTGAAACAGGCAGCTGTTGGTGACATTCTGACTGCCGGGAATGTCAGGGACTAAGAGCTACACTTGCTGAACCTCTTGGCTGGTAGGTTTTGGGAGCAGCGAAAGAAGACAGAATATGTTCAGGGACAACAGGAGCAATATTTATTTTCTGTTATTTTTAATAGTATACTTATTTTACATAATATTTTATACATTTTAAATTGAGAGGCAGGAGCAAATCTTTAATATGATCATATTTTCTAAGTCAGGGGAATAAAACCGATGCGCCATCCTAGGCATTCTAAATGGTAAATGATGTGTGTGTGTGTGTGTGTGTGTGTGTGTGTGTGTGTGTGCAAAACTAACAATGACAGAGCATAGAAGTTAATCAGAAACAGAGGGGGGGAGAGAGAGAGACAGAGATACACAGAGAGACCAAGATAGAGACAGAGTCAGAGACCTAGAAGAGAAGATACTAACCCATTCTTAAGGCCTCTGAAATATTCCAAGTGGATAACATAGCACATGTTAGAGGAGGAAAAGATACTGGAAAACTGGGAGAAATTAAAGTATCTGGAGGACATCTGCAGTAGGGGCATAACTCAGTGGGGGCTCAACCCAGTGGACAGGCAGAAGCTGAAGTTAAGATCCCAGGCATCATAAATTCAAGACCTTGAACATTGTGCTGGAAGGTACAGACTTAACAGAATCATGCATCTTAATATAACAGGAAAAAGTGTGAATTGGGGATAAGGGGGGAAAAGGAATTTTGGGTTATCAATTTACTCTTGTAGTCATATTTTAAGGAAATTAATGCCAGGACCCTTTAATATTTTGATGTGTTTCTTATTTCCCAAACTGGCCATCAGCTTTTTCTTCAGGGACCACATTCCATTTAACACGCTTTTGAAAATGAGAGTGGGAAGCATTGGTGATGCTCTGGTCCTTGGAATATTACATCACTTACTGCACAGTATGACTTTGAACAAAATAATTTCATTTCTTTGGATTTTCTCTCTTTACTTGGAAACTAAAGAGGCAGGAGGAAATGAAGGTGTCTGCATGATCCCTTCTAGCATTGATACCCTACTAGTCTATGGAAAGGATGTTATTATAATCAGCCTGTCTGGAATACAGATAGCAAGCTTGAGGTACAGTTTCACTCTCCAGGATTAAATCATGACACGTGCCATATTTAACAAATATGTAATCAACTTAAACACTCTAATAATGGGTTAGTGCTCACTGCTTGAAGGAATGATTTTGAACAAGGTCATGATTTTAAAATCTAAATTTTCTTTCTTTTGCCTCAGTCATAAGTTAGAAGTAGAATCTGGAGCATGTGGGTCAATACCAACTGGAATATATTTCAATGTCTGTTCACCCAGTCAATTAGACTTTTGAAATAAAAATGAAAGCCACTTTGAATTCTGGCATAGCAGATGAAATTAGCCTAGCTGGAGAAGATGGGAGAATCACATGCTCAGGTTAATATTCTCCCCCCAAAACATCAAAGTGTTAAATAGAATGAAGACATTTCCAAATACCTGGAATACTTTTCCTGCTCAATGTATATTTGTATCTATTCCTATAGCATATAAAATGTACATTATGTTTTCATTATCCATCAATTATTGGGCCAATAGAACACTGTAAACATTTTGTTTCTATGAATTGTGCCAGACAGAGAGTTCTTTTCACATTTTATAGCTCAGAAAACTAAGGTTCAAAAAATTCTAAAAATCCTATCCAAGATCTTAAAAAGTGTAAAGTTACAATATTAGAAATGCAATTTAAATCTCCCCAGTATATTCTCAATTGCATCACATTTTTTAAGAGAACCACACAGGTAGTATTTTTCACAGAAACTTACATCTGCTGTATCAAAATCCCGCCAAATAAAGCAAATGCACTTTGAATTTTTAAAACATATTCCAAGAGACTTGTTATAAGAGTTTGACTGTTTTTCCTCCAGGGGCCACATTGCAGAACAGAATTGAAGTTATAAAGTCTTCTTACTCTTTTACATCAGGTGAGACTTGCTGAACACATGCAGGAGAGGCAGTTGTTAGCTCTGTGATTACTGAGCTCTTTCATGGACTCCATGACGGAAGAATTAGCTTTTGTCATATATTTTTCTTTTCCTCAAAGCCAGTCCTGAGGCTAAGACTTAGTTGGAGGCAGTTTATCACTGTTTTGTTTTTCTTTGTTATACTGGGATAGAATCACCGAACACTAAGCTACATCCTTTTTTATTTTGAGAAAGGGTCTCGCTAAGCTGCCCCAGATGACTTTAAACTGCCAATCCTGCTGCAGTCTTCCAAGAAGCTGGGATGACTGGTATTGCCACCCTGCCAACCAGTGGGGTAGTTCTCATGGTGACTATCCCAGAAAGCCTAATGGAAGGAATAGAGACAAGGAGACAGGTCAGAGATGAAGCAAAGGGTGCATTCATAGGAGCCTAACAGCTGACATCAGATGAGCTGGATCCCACTAGGAGGTGCAAGACACTGCAGTTTGAAGAGACATCTAATATTGATTCACTGATTCTTCTCCTTCACGCTGATGCATTTAGAGCGTGATGCTAAATTTCATGGACTTCTGGTTGCCTTTATGTACTACAGAGCAGACTCCCTGGGAGCCCAAGCAAGTCTGTGGAGAGAGGCAAGTATGTGAGGTGTGATGTCACGGTGTCTGATGTAGCCAAACTTGATAGCAACCAAGCTGAGAGGAGTGCAGATGGGATACAGAGACAGGGGTTTGCTCAGTGACTCCTTTCATGACCCGCATAACGAAGGAGTTTGCTCCTTCGTCAGTAAGGATCACAGCTGCCAAGGCATAGCATTCGCTGTGACAGGACCACTCTATAAGAATGCCAGGGTGGCTTGTGGAACCCAGGGGTGGAAAAAGACCCAGATAGGACATGGGATAACAGTGGATCTCATTTATTCTGTCCTGCTTGGCTTACCTCACTCTGCCAGTCTCTCTGTCTTTTCAACACCTTGCACCTAAGAGATACACACCAGCATTTCCCACACTGCTAGCCTAATCACAAGAAGACTGACATCTCTTTTCTATTCACAATTCCACATTTTGGTCAGTGGACTCATTTGGTGACAGGCATGCCGGCAGTAGAAAGCAGAATGCACATGACAGCAGGCACTGAGCCCCACAGAGCTGCAGAGGTCGTTCCATATGTCAGTCACTACCATGCTAGTCAGAGCAGATCCCTAGGAAGCTACCAAGTAACCAAGTGCAAGGCAAATAGGAGTCTATTCTGTGCTTTTTAAAAATACTCCTTGGCCACGCCTAGCACACAGCATGCGATACAATAGCTGTCTAGGAGCTGTGAGATAAGCAGAACTGAGCCAGTCGTGGTTCTGAATCTGTCTCTTATGATACAAAGTGGAATAATGTGTGGGAAAGTTATGCTAATCATTAAATGAAGAAGTGCTGTGTCCATTTTAGAATTAGACAACACAGAAATATTGAGTATATTAGCATCATCTCTCTACATTGTACTACTGAGATTGGATGGCACCTGCATTTAACAGCACTATACCATGAAAAATGATGCTGGGCATTTTGAATTTTTTTATGCACGTAGTCTTAAGTGAAAGACTAATTCTCCTTTTCTCAATACAAAAACAAATGTAAAAATTCATGTGATTTCACATTTTATATGCTGTTCTAATCATTCTGGCTTTTAAAAAAGTGAATCCTAGCACTTTATACTACAGCAAACTGAAAGGCTTCCTCCTGTCTCTCTTCATTCATTTTTTCCTTCTTTCCTCCCTGTCATCATGCATTCATTCTTTCTTTCTTACCACTGTATTATGGTCACCATGATCCACATTCAGGATAAACAGTTGTCACCAGAAACAAGGCCTCTCCACTCTTGTAACACAGGGGCATGGTATGAGACTTCACCACAGTTTTGTAACTTTCTCAAAAAACTGTCTCCTTCACAGCTCCTTCCCTGAGCAAAGTGACAGTGGATTTTTAAAATGCTGAAAGCTTGCAGAGGTTATAATGATGATAGCAACTTCTTCCAAAGCAAAGGCCACAGAATCAAGGAAATCGGTGTTTAACAAAGACAAAAACAAAATATGTTTGAATTATTTTTCAAGTGTTA
The DNA here is from genome assembly GCF_034190915.1 of Cavia porcellus. Taxonomy (NCBI): domain Eukaryota; kingdom Metazoa; phylum Chordata; class Mammalia; order Rodentia; family Caviidae; genus Cavia; species Cavia porcellus. Next base: position 54,681,381 of record NW_026947489.1, read on the forward strand.
GACTCACAGATTTCAAAAAAAGAAAACAAAACAAAATAAATACCTAGGCAATCTTATTAAAGATTTCAAAGAGGATGTAAGATAATCAGCAATCAAGAGAGCACGAAATGGTTTATTCTGGATAGGAGATGTTTTATCTGAGTATTTACATATGGTTCCCTTCTGTTCTTGAAACAGAAAAAGCATCTATTGTAGGGCTCCTCCAGAGATGAGAAGGACTTCAGTGTGGTAAGAGCATCGCTGTCTCTCTGCTCATCAGTGTTAGTCTGCTTGCTTAGGCAAGATCCCAAATATCATTTGGAATATTCAGAGTATTATTTGTGATAATGGGGATGGTTGTGTTGTCTAAAATACTAACTCATTTTTGCATTAAATATTCAGGTTTCTGAAACCAGTTCTTAGTACAATTTTGTTATTGTACACACACACACACACACACACACACACACACACGCACGCGCGCACACACACACACACACACACACACACACACACACACACACAATTCCAACCAAAGAGAAGTTATCACTCTCACTTTACTTACAAGGAAAGCTAGGTTAGAAGAGCCCTGTAAGTAAGGCACTGATAATCGCTTAGATGGTAGAGACAGAGCCAGAGCTAGAATCCTGTTTGGGTTATTTTATTTTATTTTTATCTTACAAATGAACAGAATGAAAACTCATGGTGAAATGTTTTTATTCTTGCTGTAAAACTATGACTCATACCTGTGCCTAAAATTTTGTTACAGATAAAATATAAGAGATTATAATTTTTCATGACCTGCATAAGTTCATATAAGTGTCTTTTGCTAATATTCACAAATTTGAAGGTTTTGGAATAAACTCTTCCCAGAATGGGTTTCCATCAACAGTGTAAGTGAAAAAGAAAGCTGAGTTCTTTGTACATTCTTTAGTGCTGTAGAAATAAGAGAAAAGCACCATACTTATAAAATCAAATTTAATCTTTTCAATTTGGATGACAAGTCAAAATGAAGATAATGACATTATGCTTTATCTTTTAGGAATAAACTTCAGTTTTACAAAGTATGCTTAGACCTATACCCCTTCCCTCAGTGACAGCAGGTTAAAAAATAGTACTAACCTACTAGGAGTAGTTCAGGTTATTTATTTTCAGAGGTATATTAGCTTTAATGGTACTGGAAGTGACATTTCAGACACATCAAATACACAATATAAACTATTAATTCTGGGTTAAATGAAACCATTTTGGCTGGTATTAGATCATATCCTTTTCATCATCATTTACAAAGAATCAGAGGCTCAGAAAATCTACTCACATGGCTATTAAGTGAACCAGCCATTTTAAGGTTTAAAGAGATCAGTATTAGCAGGATGTAGTGGTATATACCTAGAATCTCACACGCTGAGAAGCCAAGACAAGAAAACCACAAGTCTAAATCCATGCTGGACACTTTAGCAATTTAATGAAACCCAGTCTCAAAAATAAATAAATAAAATAGAAAGCTAGTGCATTGTAGCTCATAATGAAGGCCCTGGGTTCAAATCTATGCACACCCACAGAGAGAAGGATGATTAGTAGATGAGCATTGCTGTTAAGGGTTGTGTCTAGAGGTCCCCCAAAGCTTCATACAGTCATAGATGGGACTTTTGTTGAGGTGGCTGAATGTGGGGAGTAGGCTTCTGGGATCTAGGACATGATGCTGGGATTGATTAATGGCATCACGAATGCTAGGATTAACGTTGTAATTTGGGTAAGATGTAAGGGACAGAAGGAACTGTGTTACGGCTTGTCACTTGTTGCTTATTGCTGAGGCTGCTTGTCTTTTGCTCTACTATGCCACCCTGCCTTGAATCTGCCAATTATGGACAAAAACCTCTACAAACTGTGAGCCAAATAAAACTTTCCTCCCTTAACATGTAAGTGTCAGGTACTTTGTTACAGCAATGAAAAAAGGAACTAAGGAATCAAGAAAACTGCCTTTAATTTTCAGGCTTTATGGAATTACATAATTCCCTGTCAGCCTGGAGCCTCCGTGTGCCTTATAGATACTATGTGCATGGCATCTTCAAACCCCTGGGGGGATTTTGACTCCTTGAACATTTAGCAACATCTAGAGACATCATGACTGTCACATTTGGACAAGTGGGTGCTCCTGGCACCTCCTGGGCAGAGACAAGTGTTGTGAAAATCAACCTACACAGCTCAGAGCAGCACCAAAATAAAACAAAACAAAAATTATAGCTTCAAATGTCAATGGCACTAAGGTTTCAAAATCCTGTATAGGTCCTTGAGACTGAACATTGGTGGACATTTTCATTCCCATCATTTGGTACTGTATAAAATCTTAACTGTGAACAAGGTGGAGCTCAATTTCCTCTGCTCTTCTTTAAGACACAAAGAAGCCAGAAGTAGCTCTTTCCCTGTTTGAAGAACAGAGAGGGAGATTGCACAATTCTGAATGCCAGAGGATCTCTGTAAAGGGATAAATAATTTTGACAGGTTCCAACAAAAGTGCTGAAATCTGAATCATTTCTCTTTTAACCTGAGTCATTTGTTACATATGCAAAATAGGTGGATTTCACAAAAAGCAAAGCTTTATACCCAAAATAGGACTTTTAGAGTCTGAAGTGCAGGCAAGTTGCTTCCTGGAGGAGAATACAGAAGGATGGTAAGAGTTCAGCTCTGCAGTTTCTCCTCACCTTGAAAGGCAATGAGTGCCCTCCAGGATTCCTGGAGATGTCACATGCGCTTCTCCAGACTCTGGACAAGGATTTCTACTCAAATAAACTCAAGTGCCACCAACAGTTCAGCGATGGAAATTCCAGTGTGCACCTGAAAGCTGGGACCTGGGCTCTGACTTCTCCCAGTCCCCGATGCCTCTTCTCATCTTTGCTTCCGCCTCTTAGCAAACATCCAGAGGTTAAAGACTGAACAACAGCTTTGTAAAGATCTAACCATAGTAGGCAGCCAGCGGTTGTGCCAGAATATACTAGAGTAACAAACAGAAATTAAAAGTCCCATTGGAAGAGTATTTGTCATAGGAAACAGTTGGAGCCTATGCATGTCTGTTTTCCATTTCAAGTGTTCCAGTGCCCCCTGCATACCCCTGCCGCTACCTGGACTTTCTCTCCCCTACCTGTAAAACAAGCTGGCCAAGATAATTATGAAGATTAAGATTTCCTTCTACTTTCATATTCTATCATTTCCAAGGGGAGAAGAAATGAAAATTTTCTCAAATTTATTAATGACTGCTATTAAATGACTTTTCAATTTTCTTCATGGTGCTGTTAAGGATAAATTTCTTGCCCTAGAGTTCTAATTTTATGATTGTGTAATGGAGGTAAATTTTTGAACCATCTTACTGTTCTGGGCTCCTTTGTGTCTCAGTGTAGAACTGTCTTCCCAGTTACCTCACAGCAACCATCTGTGGGTGGGAGGTGGGGAGAAGCAGGAATCCAGAACATCACAGTAGGAATGCAAACAGTGCAGGTTCCTCTCCACTCTCCTTCAACAAAAAAACAGAGCCCCTCCACCTGCAGCAATACACAGTTTCAGACTAAAAGGCAGCTTTGCCACAAGAAAGGCATTTTCTAAATTGTTTTATCTTGCCATTTAATATATCAAAAGACAGTCCAGTAACCTGATCACAGAATTTCACATAAGATAAATTAGACCCAAACAGGATGAGGAGGACAGACAGGCAGAGACTCATCTCTCTAGGGGAAGGAACTGCTCTCTGAAAATCTGATCTTTTACGTGACTCAGCCGGGCAAGAACTGAATTACCCATGACAACTTTTTAAATGAAAGCACACTACCGAGTTTACCAGATTTGGCTAGGATTTTGTGCTCTTCTCAGCATTTTCAAGACATTTGTAATTTCTCTGCAGTTTGTTCTTCTTATGTCTAGATGAATGCATATTTTCATACATTTCCTCACGCATCAAATGTGCACCTCCCGTGAACAGGGAGCTAAACTATAACAGTAAGTACAGATGAGGTCCCTGCCCTCGTGGAGTTTATTTTCCACTTGGAAAGAAAACTCCTAAGTATGTAAAGACCATATTAGACTATGATGAACTTTATAAAGGAAAGGAAATGGGCACCACCTCCAGGACATTGGTTCATTTTATGCCAATAGAACTGTGCCACCACCTCACTTAACATTTCCTCCTCATATGCCATTGGACAAAGGATTCTTAATAAGACCTGACCCGTCCACTTTCCTTCTATAGACCTACATGGGCTCTGGCTGCCTGAAGTGCTCTGCTTAGCCTTGAAAATGGCCTCTATCTGCCTGTTTCACCTGCTCAGGGACCTCAATCTGCCCTGCCACCATGCTAAACTTTCTAAAGTCCACAGATACACAATCCTCATACTTCTGAGAGTGCACTCTTGCCTCTTCTCCTCCCAACCTTCTAAATCCAAACTTTTAAACAACTTTTAAACTTTGACCATAGTGTTTAAAAGTTTAGGCACCCTTCCTGTCTAAACTTTCACAATACTCACTTTAGCCCCCTAGTTGGAGACTCTCAACTTAGCAAGAACCGCACTGGCCTTGTAACCCATGCTTGAACACCATGCAGGAAATACGGTTACAACTTTCCTAACAGTGGGTCTCTCATTTTCACACTCTCTACTAGTGGTTTTTCAAATAAGTACTTTTTAAAGATACATATACATACAGTGATGAGTTAAGTTATATTGATTTTTTTACTTAAGCAGGCCCAAGCATAAAAGCAATGACTGCATTCTTACATTGACAAGTGTCACATAATCATAAAAAGAATTAAAATGAAAAAGAAACACAATGACAAAACCTATTAATCATAAAAGACTAACATTAATTTAGTGTGATACATGATGTTTTACTAAAACAAAATATTGCCCACGTAAATAGGAACCTGACTGCTATCAAATGAAATATGATGATATATGGCATTACTTAATTTTTAAGGCTCTTCCCTTTTTTGTATGAAGCATTACAAATGTACACCAAAGATCTACACTGTATATACAATGTGGGCATTGCTTCATTGTAGGGTAGTTCTAAATCATGCAGACTTTTCACTTGATGAAAAATAAAAATCAAAAACGGTAAATGTTTAAAATATGATATATTTTGCTTTGTTAGGGGTCCAGAAATCTTTGTCCTGTAGTATTGTATAGTTTTGTTTTAGATGTTTGTAATTTGTACAAATGGATTCCATGTCAAAATGACTAACAGGAAGAGCTGTTTTTAACTTTTGCTTAGTTTTTCCATAACATCTAAAACTGTGTGTAACACGGACTAATTGCTAAGATAGAGACTCCTTGAATGTAGTGTTTTTTATTTCTTTCATTTCTTTCATTATTTCTTTTGAATGAATTTTATTTATATGACTGTTTATTCACAGATCTCTATAAATCTCCCAGGAAGATTACTTACTGATTATTCTTTGACTTTAACTGTTGGACAAATATTAACATGATATCATAAAAAATCTTTTATTAAAAATGTTCTAAAAATGAAGAAAGTCAACTTCAAGGTGGGAAAGAAAAAGGAATGATTAGCGCAAAAAATTCAAAACAAAAAAAAAAAAAAAAGAAGCCTAAAGGTAGAGCAAAAATGGAACAATGTTGAAAGCAATCACCTGTTAGTCATGAAATCCTCTTGGTTAGACTTCTTTGAAGGTCATGTCTTTTTAAAGAGTACATTCTCCGCTCTCCAGGATGCTCCCTTTAATCTCAAAATCCACAGATGCTCAAGGCTCCTGCATAAAATGGTACAGAATTTGCATGACTTACATACATTCCTTCTGCTTTGAGTTATCTTTCTCGTAATATCTAGTACAATGGAAATGCTATGTAAAATAGTAGTTATAGTGTATTATCAGGGAACAACGATAAGAAAAATGTCTGGATATGCTCAGCATAGATGATTTTTTTTCCAAATATTTTTCTCTCCACAGTCAGTTGAGTTTGCAGATGCAGACTGGTATGGGAAGCTGACAGTTTCCAACTATCTCTGCAGGGGTGACACCATTGTTAAAAAGTTGGTAGAAAAGAAAAGAAATTCTCTTTGATATTTTAAATTTTCATTAAAAATATCTGTGTTTGGGATGTTTCTCAGGTGAGGAAAGTGTGGTAGAATAAAAGCAAATTTGTTAATGCTCAACTCAAAGACCTGAAATCTTTAGATCACTTTTGGGGGGAATATTTTAATATTCTCTCTCTCTCTCTCTCTCTCTCTCTCTCTCTCTCTCTCTCTCTCCTCTCTCTGTCTCACTTTCTCTGTCTCTCTCCTACTTCGTTGGATCAACTGAAGGCTCTAAATTAGGGAAGGGTACTTTCTTATTTTCTTTTTGTTATTTTCCTCTGGAAATATGTGTTCCTTTTCAGTTGGAAATTGCATAATATACCAATATCATTACTACAAATAATTAGTAATGCCACTTATTATTATCACTAATATCACTATTGGATGATAGGCCGTGACCAAAGGAGAGGATTTTAGATTTGTTTTCTTCCACTGGGGAAACATCCTCCTCCTAAAATTCCTTTACTCTCCCATAGCTTTCAGCCTAATGCATGTTCTCAGTTTTGGGAATCAGGCCTCAGCACTGAAATCTGGCAATATCTGAGAAGCTATTCACCCTTAAATGCACCATTGCATCTATATCCCACAATGCGTGACATTTCACTAGTGACCAATGACAGTTTTGCACATTAAAAACACTCTTCAAAAATGCCCAAGAAAAGTTGTGTGCAATCACTCACACCATGGTGTGAACTGGCTTCTCAGTATGTCAGACATTAAATAACTGAGAGAAAAGCTAATTAAGATTCACTGGGGTTTGAAATTTTAATCTGAGAGAGAATAAGGAACGAATTATTTTAGAGGAAAGTATACCATCCATGGTGAAGTGACCTGGAAAGGCACGATAGGGCAGTGGGTGGTAGTGAAATATTTGAAAATTCTGGTTAGTCCTATGTATAAGTAACTGACAATCAAACAGCTAAAATATGCTTTGTTTCTATCAAGATTCAGTTTTAAAATAATCTTAAAAGAATTATGCAAAAATAAGTCACCCTACAAAAGGAATACACGGTACCTCAGTTCACGAATTTAAATCATTCCAGATGTTCTTTGCCCAATGCAGAGTTCAAGAATGAAAGCAAAATTTACAAAATGCTTCTGTTGCAGAATCAAACTGTTCATAAAAAGGAACATTAATGTGCTTGCATTACCCTGAGTAAGCAAAAGGAAGAACTAGAACTACTAGTAATATGTTACAGGGGGTCTGATTTCAGCTGAACGCTTGGAAGAACTTTGGACATCTTTGAAAGTTCATATGCTTCCAAAATGGTGATTTATTTATCCCTCAATAAAACTATTTATTCAGGGCTTGACGGATGTCAACGTTGGATGATTGCAGGTTACCTGGAATATTTTTCTCTGATTTAAGAATGTTTGTAAATCAAATATGAGTTGACAAACCAGCATATTCCTTATCATTTTAAGGAGATTATATATGCATGAGTGTGTGCATGTGTGTGTGTGTGTGTGTGTGTGTGTGTGTGTGTGTGTGTGTAAGCTAAGGTCCAATTCATCTTTAATACTCCACATATCTTTTTTTGTTTCTAAAATAATGGGCCTTGGGAAGGTAATAGTGAACATAATCATGGCCAGTATTTCTCCAGCACTCAACGGGACCTGTTAAACGTTCATTCCTCCCCACAGTTGAGTGGGTCCTATTGGGGCTCTCATTCTTTAGAGGAGGGAACTGAGTTACTAAAGCTAAGTGGTGCAGGCAGGCATGCAGAGCTCAAACACAGGAAGTAACGCTGGTATGAAGTTCCCCGTTCCAAGCCCAGGCACTTCAGGGTGACTGTCTGCCGCTAGTGCCTGCTGAGAAGGCGCTAGGATGCTCTCAGGGTAGGGCCTCTGGACTAGTCAATACATTGAGCCTCTGGAATGCTGAGTTAGGCTGTTTTCTACCTGGCACCACAAATCTTTCTCTCTGTATAAACCAGGAAAGGAAATCAGATGTCAGAGCATCCTTAAAACTCAGCCAAAATTGCTTGAGGCCTCCACTGTAGTAACACTATTGCCTCCCTGCTGCCATCAAGGGGAGATTCAGATCACTAAATGGAGTCAACAACTTTTATTTCTCTGCATATCATAGATCATGATGTAGAGAATAATTGTAACTGAAACTCAGAATTACAGAGTTTTAGAGCAAAAGGAGATCATAGGCATTGCTTGTTTTTCCCTTCTCATTCCAGAGATGAGGACTTGACTTCTACTAAGAGGATCATACTTCAAGAGCGCTTGCTGACCTTGTATCTCCTCTTCCTGACTCTGTTGTTCACTCTCTGATGTCCAGCCCCAGGTCATGGACAAAATGAATTATTTAATCAAGTAAAGTCCCATCGTGCTTCCTTAATGTCTTTCCATTTTTCTCATCACAGTCAGACTAAATCAAATTCCTTAAATGAAAGCACAAGTTCATCCAAAACTTGGTTTCTGAATGTCCTTGGTCTCATGACCCTTGAGCTGCTGATTTTGAAGTCTAGAGTTGGTGTTCTAAATGCCACTCATGACCCATAGAACAGCGTCATTGACCCCTGGACCTTTGCATATCCTGTCACATTTGCTTTTACAATGTTTTCCCTAGTCCCTTCTTGCCACTTCCACTTCATCCATAAGAACACAGCTCTATATCACCATAGGGTTAGGTTCCACCCTAGAGCTCAAATTTGATTTGTTTTGTTTTTCAAACATGCAATTTAAGCAAGGCTGTCTATACGCTTTCTAACCCATGACAGATATAAAAACTAATTTCTACTTTTTGGTGTTCAGAGGCAAGAAGTGCAATGGAATTTTCACAGTATCATTTTAACGTTCTAAGTAACAACATAGTAAGTATTCACCACATCCAACAGGGAAGGCGACAAGTCCATGAAATGAAATTTTCTGGGGTCATTTAGTGAGACTATGATGTCGGTAAAGCATAATTCAGTGATTGATGGAGGTAATTATAAAACCTGAGTCAGCAAGAAATGGCAATTATATTTAATGTAGTAAGATTAAGGAAGCAGAAAACTGTAAAAACTTTTAGGGTGATTTTCACTAAAAATGCTTAAATAAAATGAATGTTGATGCTTATAGCAAGGAAAAAGTCCATTTATGTTAAAGATCCACTTATATTAGAGTCTTTAGACGCAGAGGGAATGTAATAACAGATGGGGTCTGGTCACCGATGCTTAGTGAATGACTTTGGAAGAGGAAACCATAGGACACGTTGGACACTGTTATACAGGACTAAGGGTAGGGTCTGCAGGCTGAAGTCCATGGCTGTCCTGTGGTTTTTTCCCATGTAGCCTTCTGTTACTTTTGTCTCTGGACACCTCATTTCCCTTCACTATAAAATGGAGAGAAGTATTGACCTTATAGGATTACTGTGAAAAGCAGATGGCATGATGCTTGCAGAACACTCAGCATAGACCACGAAACACAGTAAGAGCTCAAACAGCTGCTGTTGTTGTTATAATTATTATAATTACTTACAACGAGGGAGATAGATTAGATAGTCTCCCAGGTCTTCTCCAGCTCTGACATTCCATGGTTCTGTGAACAGCTCATTCCCAAAGGGTAGCAGATAAATGAGGTCTCACTATATATCAGGCAAGAAATCAATATGGCCAATTTTCAATTGTACGGGTAAGGTAAAGTGAGCAGAGCATGAATTATTCAAAAACTTTGGTTACACTCAATATATTTCCATCTGATCTTGGCCTGCTTAGAACTTTTTAAAAGAATATTTTCTCTACTCATATGATGCCTAACAATTAAAATGAGTTTGGCCTTTCTCTGTCCACCAAGGGAAAGAAATGGAACAATGCCGAGATTTTAAATATCCAATCTCACTAACTAAAGATTTCAGTGAAATCATTCAGCAACTAATTGGACAATGGAAGAATAAAGCAGAATAACATGGTATAACTCTCACTAGCAGACATTATCAATGATCAGGAGCTAACAGGGCAGCAACTCTTACAAAGCTTTTTTGGACTATCAGGTACTTGGGTTCTGCTTGTGCTTTTTCATTTCAAGAGTGAGAAGATGACTATCAAGTGTTTTTCCTCTGATGACTTAATTTCAAAATAGCCTCCTTACAGCAGTGATGTCTAATTAGAATTCCCTGGCACAATGGAGAGAGCCTTGCGCTATAGTAGCCCAGTTATTTAGACTTTTACTTATCATTAAAAGTACTCCCTATTTATTATAAACTACATCATTTAAAACAGATGTCCATGTCAAATTTCCTTCTTATTTTGTAATGAAGAATTTGTTCATGGTGACTTTATTCAAAGACAAGTATCACTACCCAGGAGAGATAAATTTGGGATATCTGTTGGAGTGCAGGTGTCCACCTACCCACCAGCTGTGTGGGGCTACTAAGTTATTACAACTTTCTGAGCTTTAGTTTCTTTGTTTCAAACAGGATAATCAGAGGATATTACATCAGAGCCTAATGTATAGTGGACCTCAAGTTTCTGAGCCCCCACACCTGTGTAGGGGTGCGTTAATCATACTGTCACGTAAAACATACAAAGATACCTTAACTGCAACTTGCTAAGACCGTCTCTTGTCACTGTGACTTCCCTTCAACACCAGTTGGGAGCCATGGAAGAGCTTCAAGCACTTTTGGTATTTTGCTAATAGAAAGTTGATCTATGAATTCACTGAGTTAGGTTTAGAGACTAGACTCGGGCTCTCTGACGTTTTTATTTATTATTATTAAGTCATTGCTAGGTATCCTGAGGTAGGAGTGCTCTTCAATGCACTGACACTGCCTGCTTTATATTTATATTTTTATTTGTGGAAATAATCTTTTCATAGTTTAATTTATCTTTCTTCTTAGTTAGAGATCTCAAAGGAGTATTAGCTCCACAAAAGATAGACAGTAGAAAACTGGCAGATAGAACTTTTGCAAAAGGGAAGTGAACAAAGTGAATGGAAGGGGAGGGTCACTGGAAGGGAAAAAAGAAAGAATGAAAATGTGCCGAGTACATGCAGAACTCACCACGAAGCATGTACTCACTATGTACTGCAAACGTGGACTAATAATAATTTTAATAAATAGTATTATCATCAGGTTTCAGAAAGCCTGCTTGACAATAATATCACCTCAGACAATGGTGATGTATGCCAATGGAAAGATTTTCCCACTTTTTCTCCTTCTCCTTTTTCATCTTCTACTCCTTAAAAAAATCACATGGTGATAGGTCTGGGAGTGTAGTTCACTGGTATAGCACACATACAGCATGTACAAGGTGCTGAGTTTAATCTCCAGCACTGCAAAAACAATAATAAATAAGTGAACAGTAATAAAATATATCTGAAATCTCTAATCCAGGGTTTTTATAGTCTTCCCCCAAAACCTTTTTCCTTTGAATAAAACCATAGCTACAATTTTGGTACATAATCAATCAGGTCTATATGAAGCTTTAGCTTAGTGTTTGGGGAATATTGTGATATCCTTTCTATAATATTCATAGTCCCATCATGAATCTCAGGATTTCACAATATCCAGTTGGAAAACTCATGATTTTACTGAATTCTCTCTTCTTTACAGTAAAATATCACTCCAGGGACACCAGATAGCCTCTGCTCTGCCATGTTCCACTCTAGTTCACTATCTCTTTTTTAAAAAATATTTATTATAGTAAAGAAAACTCTACTTTTAAAATTTAAAACAAAGTTATTTTTCATGGCACAGAATGTTCAATGAACTAAAGAGCTAAATGCTGTGCATAAATGCATATATATATATATATATATATATATATATATAAATTTTTCATAAAAGAACATCTAAAAGTGTGCATGTTCAGATGAGACACTGGGGCATACCAGCCAAGGCAAACACTGTGGCACACACCTGTAACCCCAGCACTTTGAGAGACTTCAGCAGGAGTATCTCTAGTTTAAGACTAGTCTGGGAAACTTAGTGAAACCCTGTGTCAAAATAAAAAAGCAGGGTTCAGGAGCTGAGGGCTGGAGATGTAGCTCAGGGCAAAAACCCTGAGGTCAATACCCAAGATCCCCCCACAAAAAAAGTAAAATTCCAAAACCTGTATGATACTATGCATAACAACATTGCATATATAATAAACCAGCAAATAATGTTTGCAACTGTTATGGCAGAGAAAAAGTGATTTTAAAAGATTTTGGGAGCCATGGAAGAGCTTCAAGCTCTTTTGGTATTTGGGAAATCATACCAAGAATGAAGTCTTACAGTCTAAAGAACATAGAGCCAGTGCCGCAAAGTTACGGACAAAACTTCGAGCTCTGCAGTCCTGAGAGAAATGCAGAGCAGGGAAAATGAGCTCCTTCGTATCCATCACAGGGCGCAGGAACCAGAGATGATGCCTGCTGTTGTTCTCGATGAGGGAAGGAGAAACCTCCATCCATCTCTGGCAGAGAATAAGAAATTGATATAGACTTTCAGCAAGCAGTCTGAAAATAGCTTTTCAAATGTAAGATCCCAGCCATCTTTTCAGGATCACAGTGTGACTTAAGGGCCCTAGAAACTCTTGCTTTGGTGGGCTTCTTTTTTTTGTGAGAAAATATACACGTGTATCTATATAGGTAGATGCATGGTTTATGAGCCTGTTGGTGCACAGATGAATATAACTGAAGTTGGATCCATTAGTGTCATATCCATTTTCTTCCTGATTTTAAAATAAATGAAGATCAAAATCAATTTTCCTACAAATTGGGACCCTGAAGTCTCAGGAACTGCAGGCACTTATGGCTTGTGTGCTTAATGATCCTCTGACTCTCGTCCAGAAATCTGTCTTCTGGAAGTCAGAATTTCAGCAATATTTTCTGTGACACAATGGTAGCTCTAAAACTTAAAGATAAAACTTAGATAAAGGTGAACATCTTCAACAGGCAATAGTTACATAAACTTTGTGTGTAGTGTGATTATAGTTCAGTAAACAATCACAACCAATCAAACACGACTATGAGTTGTTAGTAACAGTTCTACTGCCACTTCACCAATTTTCCTAAAAACAGGGGCAGTTATATTATGGGTTAGTATGTAGGAATAGGAGCTTCTGGATAATCCTCCTGGTAGTCATCCTGCATGGGTAACTCATGAGGCTGTGGCAGTTGGCATCTCTCCTGGAGCTGGATGGTCACACACCTATGCGTGACTTTTCTTCATCCATCCTTCAGCTGCCTATATATCTCCAGCAAGCAAATCCATATTCTTCCACATGGTAACAGAACTGTTGTCAAGAGCAAAGAAGATTAGCTCAGTGAGCAGCAATGTTTCACACACTGATTCCATATATCGCTAATGCTGCCATAACCAAGACCAGTCTTATAACCAGACTGGGACTCAGTGTGGAAGGAACCACACAAGAGACTACATGTACAGTGGTGTGGTTGTTACTGGAAGATGTGACTTCAAAGTCCTGTCACTGCGTGAAGTTTCATGGACAAATGATTGTGTTTCTTTTGTAAAAATTGGCAAGAAAAGGGGAAACTGGAATTAACTGTATCCCAATAGAAGTCGCCTGCTGTTTAGTAATGGTTTGTATTATTTGTTATTCCTTCATTAAATCTGTATATTAAGTGCCTAGTCTATGTCTGGCATATGTTGAGTTAGGAACACAAGAAAACCAAACCAACGCTTTGGGAGAGACGGGCACTGAAAAACAATCCTATATCTAAAACTGCCTATTTAATTGTTAATAATTCTCATTCTTTGTGGGAATTCTTAAAAAAGCAGTTTGCAAATGTGTGCATTTTACTTTATTTTTGTTCTCATTAAAGCAAAGCATGAAACAGAATCCTTTTTACAGTCAAATGATTTGTGAATATAAAACCTTCAGGCTTATATAAAGCTAAATTACAGGAAAAGCCAATACAAAGACACATTGAGGTGACCACAGCACTGTGAGACTGAAATCTGCCCCATAAGAACTGAAAACGTTTACCCATCTCTCTGCCTAGAAGTGCAGATTGACAAAATCAATTCTTATCCCCTTTTAGTCAAGGATGGTTCAAGAGCATTGAGCTTGCAGTATTTCAGACATCTATATGTATGGAGCCAGTTATGATTCTGAGGCTGACCCTGCTCCAAAACACCAATAAACGTTCCAGGAAAGAAGCAGAAAGAGCTGTATATGTGAGGATCTGGCCAAATCCTAGAAGAAGGAGTTGGTTACCCCAGGGTGGCTGGAGTAAGTAATACAGTTGGAAAGACATAAAGGTGTAGAGGAGAAATGTCTGAATCAGCCCATCACTCTCATCTAACTGAGACTCACTCATTCCTTCCAAAAAACTGACCACCAGAGTGTCACATGCAAGTACATTCTGCCCATCTGTGACAAGGTTCATTATAAAAGATGTGGAATAAACTGCAATAAATGTCATTACAGCTGAATTCAAATCAATGGTCAGTATTGTTCATCTTTTCCTCCAACTTACCTTCAGTTGATATTATAACTGGTTGTTTTCCTGATGTAGTGACCTAGACTTCCAGCTCCAAGAGGTCAAGGTCTTTGTCACATTGTCCTTGCCAAGCCATTGATGTGATGACACATGTCCATTCACCATTGACGCTCAGCACAGGAACATAAACAGGTTTTACATTCAGTACCCCGAGTCAGAGATGTACTCCTAGCTGTCCCCTAGATGGAGAAGCAACCCTATCTCCTCATCATGATCTAGATCAACCACTCCACCACTGTAGAAATTCTTTCCTTTACTTAAAGGCCCACTGGCACTAAGAGCCAAGGCAACCAGGGCATAGAGGCCCGTGTTCAAGTGATTGGACCCATACAGAGTACTTAAGGCACACAGGAAGACCAGTGGTTCCCAGGGTCATCACGCACAGACATCTCCGCTGAAGTCTATGTAAACAGTCATGACAGTGGTGGCTGGAACCGGTGAGGTAAGGGATTTTGAAGAATGTGTCTCATACAGTAACACACGCTCCGTGTGTAGAAACCTACTTTTTCACACTTAATGTTTCTTTCCTTTATCTATTTCTTGTCATCTACACCTGAGACCTAGAGCTTCTCATTTAGACCACATTTGAACTACATTTAAATTATTTGTTAGCATACATTATGTAAGGCAATATCCAATTTTTACTAGAGGATTTAATAGAGGATCTATTTATTGTTGAATAAAATTTTCCTCTTATGAAAATTGCTTCTGATGAGGAAGGAAAAAATAGGATTTTTATAGAAGGATTTAAAAATTTTACTTTATAAAAGAAACTAATACCACAGATGCTTAGCAAATATAACTTTTTTGTCTTCCTCATACCACAGTCAATGGCTTGCAAGTATCACACTCATATAAATTACTCAGCTCTTGTTGTCAGTTTTGAGTTGGTCTCTCTATTTGCCCTTCTCTCCCCGCCCTGCCTTAGAGTTGAGCAGGACATAAAGAAAATGTCAAATTTCATTGAAAACAAAATGAAAAAGAAAAGGGTTGACCCAAAAAGCAAAGCAGACTGTCCAGTTGCAGCTTACCTAAGGACAAAGTAGTCACCAGGAGCACTGGCCAAGCACAAGCTTGTGTGCCAAATAACCATAGCAAGATATCAAATAGTCAATGAGCTCAAAAGTAAAGAAGGAGAAAAGAAATTGTTCAGTAAAAAGAAAAAAAAAATGTCCCCTTAGGAAAAGCAACCATGTTAGAAGAAATCACTAATTTACCGGGAAGTGTTAGGTAACAAGTTATTTTTCATAAAAACAGATTTCCATTTAACTTCTATATGGGTGAGTCACCACTGTGACAGTAGGTAAGGATTATTTTTTTAAATGTATGACGTGTTGGGCATGGTGGTGCACACCTATAAGCACTCAGGTGGCTGAGGCAGGAGGATTCCTGTGGGTTCAAGGCCAGTTTGTACTACATAGTGAATTCAAAGACAGCATCATCTACATAGTGAGACCACGTCTCAAAATTTCTTTTAAAAAGTATTAAATATTAAGACACGCATTACCTAAAAAAAGTATAGGTTCCCCTGTCTTCTTAAAAGGAATTCAAATATACCTTTCTCATAACAACCTTGGTAGTTTACTATCTGGGCCAACTCCTCCACTGGATAACAATGACTATTTTGTTCTACCATTCCATGTGTTATAAGTAGATTTGATAAAGGAAAAAGGACAAAAATGTTTCTGCTATGGTGAAAAAAGTTCAGTGCAGCAATTCCAATGTGCTTACATTCATGCCAGATATTTTGAGATTCCAGAACATCTAAAAATATTATTTTCCTCATTCTCGGCTGTGAAAGAGCTCATAAAGGTGTTGACCTCTCAATCTCTGCTGAATAAGATCATTTGATACACAAACAACTTCAATATTTTTTCTGAGATGGTTTTCATAAGACCTCAAAAGCATCAGTAAGTTTTGTAAGTTACATTTAACAACAGTACGTTTGACTTGTATCACAAAACAAGCCTACATTCATAGAGTCTTCACATCTCATAAGTAGTTAGAAAAGCTGGTCTCCTAGGAACCCTGTATATGGAATCTAAACAAAGTCCTGCTGTAGTTTGTTTTAACAAAGTATCCCAGTTTTTATCCCTTGATAGATAACAGAATCATCTGTATTTAAACCTTATTTCTTCTCTGAGAGAAGACTCTTAAAATCACCAGTCATGCCTTAATTACTTTACCAATGCTTAACTAATAGGCGAAGTACAATAAAGACTTAGTCAAGGTACTCAAATAATTATGGTCTTTTGAGAGATAATAGGAACCATAAACTATTAAGATTATAGGATGTTCTGCCAAGTGAAATTTGAAAGCCATTCATTCCACCAATCCATTTATGTTTTAGATGACAAAATTCATACTCAGAAACAAACAAACAAACAACAAAAGCTGCAAATAAACCCTAATGACATGGATATTAAATGAGAGAACCAAAATGCTCAGTAGGAAATCTGACTCAAGAGATTTCTTCCATCTTGTTCCCCTTTTGCCCCTCACTTGTGACGTTTTTGTCTTGGGGGCTTGAATTACACAGCAATTTAGACACAACCCATCCTGTCATGGGCAACACCCAGTTTTAGCTTCAAGATCCAGTGATGACAATTTTTCCTGTTTTTGTTTTCTTTTGTTTTTTATTTCATTTTATTTTGTTTGTTCGTCCCACTACCTTCAAAAGGATTTACTTGACATTTGAGATTAGTTCTATTGCTTCATTCACTAAATCAGATTTATATTCATCACAGGACAGTTTTAAAGCTGTAAATTAGGCACCAATAAATATTTTATTATTTGAATCACAGATAGTTTTACTCAAATCACTGGTTTGCATTTGGAATTAGGACTTCCTGATCAAAAACAGACGTGATCTTTCAGGAAATTTAGCAGTGCTTTTTCAGCTCAAACCTATTGGAGAATCTCCTCACCTTATTTTTCTTCCTTTACCATGTGTGTCCAACAGACACAAACATAAATGAGAAAAATCTACACTTTCTTCAGGAGATGTTTCGTCAGCACCCTTCCCCAGGACTGTCCTGTATCAATGAAAACTAAACTTACCATCTTGTAGTGATTTCCAAAGAGACAGTTCTAGTGTTGTTGAATGACAGTGTTCAAATCTTGGTGCCACCAGTCGTCTAGGGAGCAAGGGAGCATTTGTTCATGTCTGAACAAATGACAGACCCCTGGGGACTGGCCCTTAAAACAGTTCACTCTCCTTCTCACCAGAAGAAGAAAAGCAGCAGAGTTGGACACAGACATGGTGTTCACAGGGCAAGAGAAAAACTAACAGTTTCAGTAAGTGTTGGCCAACAATAACCATATCTACCCAAATCACAGAGAGATCAAATGGACATCGAGTGAAGCTGTCCATAGCATCCTTGAAAGTGCAGAAGCAGTGCTCAGAGTCCTCCCTGAGGGCCAGGTCTAAGTACCAAGAGGCAGAGATTCTCTAAGTGCAATGAAAACAGACCAAACAACCATGAGTGCATTTCCTGGTCTCCACCCCTCGTCCCTACCACCATCAAAGACCGAGGAGGTCAGTGCAGATTAATAAACTGAGAAGACAGGAACACCAGGAAAAAGCAAAAAGAGAAAATCAAAGAATAATTTGAACTTAATTATTTTACTGAAGATCAGCACTGGACCAACATGACATTCAGAAGGAGCTCTAGGGAAGCTCTAGGGAGCTCTCTCTTCTTCCTTGCAAACCTATTGCAATTTCCTTGTTCCTCCATTGAGACAAAGCCTTTCTGGGTTCCTCAATCAATCTTTTGAAGCTCTAAGTAGTTATTTATATCTTTTTATGGCATATAGTAAGTTGTGTAGAATCTATTGATTAACATGCCTTCCCCATTTAATAGATAGCAAATTCTCCAGCACTAGAGTCATTGCCTAATTTAATTTTTCATTCCTCATGCCAGGGGTACGATTAGTTAGTTGCTAATAACACATTAGTGGTATTTGTACATTGATTAGCAACAAGACAGGGGAAAGGATCTATAGAGTTATGTTTTTGAGGGAGAAAAACAAAAAATGCCAACATATTTTCAATTGGCACTGTTAATCTCATGAGAACTCAGTAAAAATGAAAAACTGGGGCTAGAAATGCAAGAGGAAGGAAATGGAGCAGAGAGACAATGTGTTATGGATTAAGAACTGGTGGTCAATTTAATGCCAGCTGGATTACATCAGCATGGCACTGAGCATAGATGCTCTACCTGAAGAAAGTTGCCAGCATAAATAGACAGATGGAGAAGGAAAAGCAAGACGTTATCGCATTGAGGTGTTGAGGCATTGTGGGTTTTCCTATGAGTTGCTGTTTGAGCCGTTGGTTCTCCTGGAGAAGCTCTGGTCCTCACATCGAGCATTGCTTCCTGGCTCCAGAGGGGAAGATGTGTGCTGTTTGGTCTCCAGGATGAACCCGTCATGCTGCTTCCTGGCATGTACCCGACTGCGCTTATTGTCGGAGGAGCTCAGGGCCTCCATGTTGCTGAAGATGGCTGTGGTGCTTTTCAGGACAGCCCTGGTCTTTGTTGTGAGTGTGACTTCTCAGCTCCAAGCACAGAACCCTCATCCCACTAACACAGCTCCTTCACCCTGCTGGCATAGACTTTCTGGCTTCCACCACTGACTTTTAGGACTTCCCAGCACGGATCCATAAAAGAGACTGGTGTGAGTCCTTTTTGTGGGCTCTGGACCTCCAGTTGGACTTGTGGGAGGCATTGTTATGACCCCTGGGTCTTCATCCGGACTCATGTGGGACATTGCTGTGGGATTCAGGCTCTTGGCTAAATATTCTATGTCTTTAGTGTTGTGGACAGATTTCCTGCATGTTCTTGTGTTAATTCTGGGTGATCATCATAAGACAATATTATCAACTCCATGTCCTGATTCTAGTTGTTTTCTTTACAACCCCTGACTACCACACAATGTAACATTTGAAGAGGTGGTGAATGGTTGGGCAGCTCCACTGCAGTGATCTGTTAAAATATGGCAGCATGACCTCGTAGTATATGCTTTCAGTCTTGAATTATTTTCTCCTTTCTTGTATTTTTCTGTAACCTAAAAATGGTAATGAATATAATTCAAATAGAGTTGTTTAAATTTCAGCATAAACCACAGGGCATTTTTCTTGTCTATAGAGTAAATACCAAAGAATGTAAAAAATGGATGTTGACATTACCAAAGAATAGGGCAATCATAATGACACAGAGACACAGTTCTAGGTTTGTGACTCACCTTGCAGAAGTATGGATTATTTTCTTCAAGGCAGTGCTCTGGAGCCAATGGAAATAACGGAAGGAATAGACATAAACCAAAGGAAGAGGTTAGATGGATATGGGAAAGGGAGAGAGTAGAAAGAATGAAAGTAGCTTTTGCCTAGATTTAGAAACACAATTTTTTTGAATGACTTGTCAAATAAGGGAATTACTAGTTGTGCTCTTTTAATGGGATTTCAAAGCTTTGCCTTTTGAAAAAAAATTAAGCCCTCTCCTCTTCTGCCTTTGAAATTCAGGCAGGTGAGTGAACTCATTAGGGGGCTACAAAGAGTAGCATTTCATACATAAGTTTGATTCAGGAAAGATCATACTGCAATATTTGCATGCAGAACCTCTGTTTCTAAACACACACTCCATCTACCATCAGGATTTGTTGTGTGCCTGTAATGAAACATCAGTTCCTAAGGGAAATAATGTAGTGTATTCAGGGCATTCATTCCAGGTTTAAAAACAAAATCTAAAGAGACAGAGAACATATGAGGTTAATATTCAAGTGTTAATGAGGACTTCGCTATTGTGAAACTTACACGGTGCTAATTAAAAATAATTGCATGGCCTTAGAATTAGGGAGTTTGCATGGTGGAAAGTCCCAAGGTCATCGCTGCCTTTTTGGATTTGCTTCGTTGCAGTGCAAAAACCTCAGCAGTGACCTTCCCAGGAATAATTAGGTTTGAGGAAAGCTGCTTTCTTTCACTTAATTGACTGGAGCGTGATTGAGATGGGAAAGTAGTTTTTTAGTTTCAAGTGAGAAATATCTCTAACCTACAGAGAAACTCATTTCTGAAAGCTAGGGTAAGATCAGAAGGTGGCTTAGTGATTTTAAAAGGATCAGAATAAGGAGGGTCTTGGAGAATCTTCTATACATAAACATCAGTCACCCCAACAGGCCCTACATCAACTATGTTGATGGTATATTCACATTTTCCCGTCAAAGCCTTCTTGCTCATTCAGAGCTAGAACCTTGACAAAACCAATATTGCTTTCAAACCTCATTACTCTGATTCCTACAGCCTGTGTGTGGTAAATCTATGGTCACATATATAAAACAACAGGAAAGTGAGGGATTTCATAAGCCTTTGATAAGCAAAATGCCATGCTACAGTATTTCTTAGCTAGTTATTTTATACTTTTTCCAATTTTCTAACACATCTTCAGAAATGTATGTTTTGCTCCTGAGTGCAATTTGGAAGACCGTTTAGAGTGTTTCAGGGGTAACTTTAATGGACATGTTCATGTGGAACTCGTGTTATGGTTTAAATATAAAATGTCCCTTCAAATTCTTGTATGTTCAGAGATGGGGCTTTTGAAAGATAATTAGATTGTGGGAGCACTATACAGCTAGAAAAATTCACAGCTGAATGTGCTGTTACAGGTGACTGGGGGCAGTGAGCCGCTGCAGGTATTTCTCTTGCCTGGGCACTTGCTTTGTCTCTGCTTCCTGGCTGTCATAAATTGACTTGCTGTGCTCCACCAGCCTCTTCCACCATGCCACTGTGGCCAGCCATGGACTGCATGCTTTGAAATCATGAGCCAAAATAAATTTTAGATGTCAGATATCTTGTGATAGAGATGAAAGATGAGTCGTATGATTTGCGATCAATTTTCCAATATGTTTCATTCATGTCTATTTCTAGTGACCTAGGTGCTTTTCAAATTATTATAGAAAGGATGTGTACCACATGCATCATCGCTCCTCCAGAGTCTGAGTTGCATTGAGTTGGTGAAAGCCTTCCTCGGGTTATTAGCAGCAATGGAGCTTCAGTTTCTTGGGAAGAGCCCTCTTTATGAGATGTTTCCCATGTCATAGTATCCACTCCTTGACTGAAACTTTATTTCTCATTGTATCAGGTCTCAGGCATGGTTTTGCTCTTAAATCCTTTGCTCTTAACCCTTTGCTCTTATCCCACTTCTGGTGTAGTCTTGTAGTTACCTAGGACTACACCTGACATTTTCATTACAATTCTCTTTATTTCCCTTGGCTGGGTTAGGGGTGAGAAGTGGACACACCTGCTCAGTGTCTTGTTGGTGGCCGTGTAATACAGTGGACCATTAAAGTTCAGTACAAATATTTGATTTTGTTCCACTAACATTTTTATTGTTTTACTTAATATTTATTTTATTAGTCAGCAGCACTAGGAACATGTTAAGTACTTATCCTCTAAATACAGTAACCATATTTTTTAATATTGTTTTGATAAACAAAATAATGCCCTTCCACCCTAGGCAATGTCTTTTCCATGGCTGCTGATGATGAGCCTACGTTTTGTCCCTTCTATGGCTAAGGGACTTTACCAGTGATGGACTTTGGCTTGAAAAGATTATCCTGAATTTTCTGAGTCCAATATAATTACAGGGCTGTTAGAGAGAGAGATACCCAGAGACAGACAGAGGGAGATGAGAAGAGACAGAGCTGTGTTAGAAGATGGAAGAATAGGATGATGAGCCAAAGTCTCTACAACTTGGGAGAAGCAAGAGAATAGATTCTCTATGGTCCTCTCAGAAGGACTACAGCTGGAGAGCAGCTGGACTTTAGCCCAGTGAATCTCATTTCAAACCAGTGGCCAGACTGTATCATTAATACTAACTGTGTGATTGTCTCCAGCACTTTATTTTATCATGTTTCAATTCAAGTTGTTAGTTCTAGCAGTCACAGGAAACTAATACAATGGCAGCTTCCCATGGGACATAATGATGTCACAAAGATAATATCCATCGTTTAATGAACATGTGTAAGATACTTGGGATTTGTCTCTTGCTGGTTTCCACATCTGTGAAATTCAACGTGATGTCTCAGTAGCAGTATTTCTGAACAGCTAAGAATGGTTTAAGAATATATAGAATACAGTATATAAGATCTCTAATTTGAGAGTTAGAGTTGCAAAAGACACATGACTTCCCCAATAAATCCATGAGCTCCATGAATTTGTTTTCCACCTGCCCCCATTACCTTTCTTTCTTCAGCAGAGTCCTAACACTGGCCACTGACAATGCTTCTGACCCTTCTCCTTCTGCAGTGGCTACTGCCTGAGCTCCTGAGCTCTGTTGTTTCCTGACATTGGTGTGTAGAAATCACACAACTTGAGCAGAATTCTACTGGGCCAGAGTTAACTGGCTGAGTCCTACAAAGTCAAAATTTGCATTATATTGACAGAAGTCACCCAGTCTCAGAAAGATAGACACTGCATGTTCTTTAATATTGGGAGTCATAAAACAAAAAAAGATGACAGAAAAGTACAAGGCAAACCACTTTTAGACTAGAGTAAGAGAATAAGGAGAGAAGGAAGAGCAAGAATGGGTTGTGGGGTAAGTAATAGAATATGATCAAAATACATTTGCACGTTAAAATCTTCCCAAAATGATGTAAAGCCTGGTTGGAGGGTGGGGCCAGAAGGTAACAGGGAGTGATTAAAGTACATTTTGTGCATGTATAGATCTTCCCAAATTAAACCCATTAATCTGTACAACCAATATACACTAAAAATGTGGGAAAGATTTGCATTAGCTCATTCTGAGCCTAATCATTCAAATATATGTAATACATTTTAGGTTAAAAAGAATATGATTTCATTTAATATTCACAATACTTTCGAGAGCAGGGATTATTGCCTCATCATACAGTACAGGAAACTAAAGGTTCAGCAGAGTTTCTGGGTCGTAAATGACAGAAAGGTGAATTGAGCTCAAATATCTTAATTCCTTATTGTGGATGTAAAACTAATGCAATATCACTAGATCACAGCTGGTCTTTCCATTTTACATCAGTGTTACGAATGTAGAGACACAGTTTTAAAAGAACATTTTAATGATAAAAAAACAAGTGGACATTATAAAGTATTACAGAGAATACAGAGAAGTGTGAAAGGTTTAAATCACCCATACTTGTGCAACTCAAAAATAATCATTTTGATGGATTTCCTTCCAAACATTTTTATGTGCATCTATGTGAGTATACATAGTTTAACACTGTATTTTCTATTTAGAATTTTGTATCTTCTTGTTTTTTTTTATATGAAGTGAAACAAAGTAGCATTCCAACCATACTATATTCAAAATTTTACTGTGCTGCCATTGAGTTTCCTATTTTTTTTCCTGTTAAATATAAATAATAACAAGTGTACTCTTGTTGAGGTTACTCTTTTTTTCAGGATTACAATTAGGTGTCTCAAAACGTAGGCTCAGCAGCAGCAGCACTAGCATCATATAGGAGCCTGTTCTGACTGTAAATTCCCCACAGAGTCACTCCCTTGGAAGGGAATGAAACCAAAGATTCCCCTTTTAACAAGCTCTCCAGGTAATTCTCTCACATGCCAAAGTTTGGAATGAAGTATCTTACATCAATGAGTGTTCTTGAGGCAAGAGCAACCTGACTGATGTAGTCTAAAGACCAACAGAATGATTGTTCGAACTGGAAGAAAAAGTATAGTGAGATTCTTGATTACCAAACTTACCCACACCCATATTCCTCTAGCAAATACCACCAATCAGCTCCTGGAATGAAGGTCTTAAAATGTCTACACATTTACCTAGAAATACAGTAACAGTCATAGACTGATCAGTCAGTCAGCCTTGAATATGCATATGCTTTTTCTGGTTTAGTCATCCAAAAATCCTCGTGTCAAAATCAGAACAGGACAATAAACAGGAGAACTTACAACTTAGTTTGATTATCTTTTTAAACATCTACCATGTCAGATCCTATGGAGGAGAAAAGAAAAATATTTTATGGACTCCACCCTCATGAGGATTCATTGTTCTACTAGGAAACAGTTTACAAAGACTAAATTCAATAAACATCAATCAACCAAATTCTAAACTAGCAATAATAACGTGTTAGAATGCATGACATAAATGTGAGTATCCTGAGCTGTACAACAAGATAGACATATGAGTTAAGGAGAAATTACTTTATTTTTTTACAATGTTTCCTGCATGGTTTATCTCCTCAGTCACTGCCCAAAGGACTCTGAAAAGTTGTAGGAATATGCAGGTGCAGACACAAGGCCCAGCTTCTTCTCCAACATTGTGGAAAGGGACTGTACATCATGAGGCAGAGAGAAATTCCTTTAAAAAGAGAGATTTTTTGTAATTCCAGCATTCTGAGAGGCTGAGGCAGAAGAACCAGATTTGAGCCCAGCTTGGGCCACTTAGTGACTCAGCAAAACTCTGCCTCAAAATAAAGAATGAAAACAAAAGGTAAGGCAAGGGAGATGTTGAGAATGTAGCTAAACACAAATAAAGAGGAGGAATTTAATTCATAGAGTGATAATAAAATGCCATCTATTAAAAGTTTGCCATGAACTAGGCACTACGTCAAACAATCAATGTAGATTGTTCTTCCAGTGGTCATAATTGAACCCTGCTTAGCCTTATGCAGTAGATAACAGTCCACTATAATATACTGATTGTACTTCTTTTCCAGATGAAGCTAAAGCAGATGATGCTCTTTTGCCCATGTTATTCATAAATAGTACAGTGTGGAGTTCTAACTCTGACCCAACTCTGTCTGCAGAACCCTGTCTGTTCTCATGTTTGTTCTGTGGATGACTCTGATTTCAAAGTTGTGCAGACTGAGACAAAGGCTTATCCAAGGTGAAAGATAAGGCAACCCAGGTAGGATGAGCATGACCTCCATAAGTGGGTCTGGGGCAAATATAGTGGAGCAGGGCAAAGGGTCGATATTGGTAGGGCACTACAGTGAAGAAAGACTGAAAATTCCTGCATGCATAGATGATGATTTGTGTTACAGAGTCATAAACAACTGAAGAAATATGACACAATTTTGAACACAATGCAAGTGTTATTTTAAGATTATGATAACATAAATTTAAAAGCATACTTTGGTGAGAAGAGATAGAAGGATCCATTAATATAGTGACTGTTGTAAATCAGATAAGGATAAAGACTGGACAAAAACAGATGAGAATAGTTAATTATTAATTAGCAGAAAAAGAAAGTTGAAAAGCTTTAATGGCTGATGGAGCATGGGGACTAGAGGAAATCTTTATAGAAGCCTGACTTCTTAAATTACTTTGAACTACACATGAAAATGATAATAACTTGAAGTATGCTGTCAATAGCTACCTAATAGGTAAGTTATTTTTCAGAGATTATGAATTTAGTTCATTATTAACTCTTCCTTATTCCTCACCACTAACATGGAGTTTGTCTCCATGTCCTGATGATCTTAAAAACATTCAGGTTCCCATCTACTTTACACTTCATGCTGCTTTGGTTCAAGTTTAGTCATCTTCCAACTGGCTATGGTGGTAACAGCCCAATGTGATTTTACCATGTGAATCACTTAATCACGTACCTAAAATCTACTGTTTCACCATGTGAATTTTTTTTCTAAAGCCTACATTTGATTATGGAATCCAAAAGTTTGCATGGTATGGTGATCAAGATTAAAGGAAGTATAGTTTATTATTGAAGTTAGACACTGAGGAGATTAAAAGTGGACCTACTGGTTATTAAAAAAGGGACCAAGAAAAGCCTAGCTCTGCTTACGTTTCTAACCACATTCTCTCCAGTAGCACTTCATGCATAAGCAATGCCTACATAGTGAACAAACCCGTCCCCAAAGGTCATGTATCTGGGTTCTACGTGGCTAGATTTGCAGAGCTTGATCTGTGTAATGCTTTACAAGCACTTGGTAACTATTTGCAGAAGAAAGAGAGCAAGAGAGGAATGCATAAATCAAAGAATTTGACATATGTTTTATTCGAGTGTGTTTTATTGCTGTTAAAGTGAAATAGATTTAAAGGTCTAACATCCTTGAAGAGAGGAAGCTGCAAAAAGTTCAAAGGAGGCAGAGAGGACTTGGTAGAATAAAAGTTAGAAGAAATGGGACAGGTCTCAGACTGGACTCCCTGCTTCGTAACCTAACACTCAGCAGATTCCACATGTATGACTCAAGTGTACTTTAGAAAAAGGCTCCGTTACATGTGGATCAGGTAGACAGACTTTCACCAGAAATAGTTATTCACATTGTGAAGGTATCTTTCATAGTCTTCATAAATATCAGTGCAGAACTGTTGGGGAAAGGAGTTTTTATAGCATTATTTTAGACAGTCTTACTACAAAGGAGATATGTAAATTTTTATTCTGCACTTTTGAAAACAGAAGTGCAGAAGTTCTTCATTAAGATAATCTGTCAGAGGCATAGGAACAAAAATGAAAGTAACGAAAAAGAACCTATAATTTAATTACAGAGGTGTTGGCTTTTTCAACAAGGTTGGATGCAATTAAAGTACCTGTAACAAATAAAATCAGGAAAATTTCTGAGATAATACACTGGGTTTTTTTCTGAGATAATACATTAAAAAGCACATATTATATTATATTTATACTTATTATTAACTATGTTAATGTGTGTGTGAAATAGAGACAGAAAGAAAATTTTCTTCCACCTCTTGAGACCTCACCAAAGCAACCAGTATTTATGACCTTTCAAAATAAAGCCCCTTAAATTAAAGAGATGATAGCTATCAATTGCTATAAATTAAATACATTTCCATGATCATGAGCCTCCTTAAGACAAGAATTATGTTTATTTAACAATTTATCGATTGTTTTATTTTAGTTCTTTTCCTACTATAAAGCCATATCAGGAGCTTATTATCTTTGTTAGGTCAGAAATACCTAAAAAGAAAAAAAAAAAAAAACCAGCCATGGATTTAAATTTAGAGAAAAAACATGTTCACTCAAACAGGAGGAGGTGCCAACAGCAGTGGCCTGTGGGCTGGCTGTGTTCCTAGGGTGCTGGTCTGGGGAGCTATTGGTTTCCGGCTGTGTTCACACAGGATATCTCTTTCCAGCTATCTATGAGCCCTCCTGTGAAGCATACAAACACCTGGGCCAGACATCCAATTACTACTGGATAGATCCTGATGGCAGTGGACCGCTGGGGCCTCTGAAAGTTTACTGCAACATGACAGGTAACTATGTCATATTTATGTTTTATGAATGGCTTTCTATATGTGCAGAAAAAATGGCTCCAAGGGTGGCTTATTTCTTCAACACTATATTCTTATCACAACATCTAATAAGTTGTGTGTTGCTGGATTTTTTAACAAAAATGATGAAACATATTTCTAAAGGGATACAAACTGCAATGTGGGACACTGTGTTTTTTTTAAAAGTCTGACTTTCACTTGAACAATTAGCCTTTAGCACATAAAAGAATTCATATTTAAAAGTCTAAGTCTCCAGGAAGAATAAAACAATCTACCCCTACTACCTAGATGGGGAGATTTTGTGTTTCTGCTCAGGTATTTCTCTACCATTGCTAGGGGAAGCTTCTGGACTATTCCAGAATAGTCCAGGTTTTCCTCTCTATCTCATGGTTATAGAAAAAGCTTGTCTGTGTACTGACATCCTTTTTTGTAATAGCAAAGGTGATCTGAAACTTTCATGAAATTGTGTAGGGAAGAGAACTTTGTTTTTTTTTTTAATTCCATATTAAATTTCAGAGATATAAAATGAGACTGTAGGTCCTTCAGCAGAAGAGGTAGATTGCACAAATCTCTAAGTTAAGGGCAAATTTGCCATCAGATACATGGCAACATCTTTCCCTCTAAAACTCTAGAAAAGGGTCTGAGATATGCAGTATTTACTGTTTCAAAACAGGACCAGCATTCAGAGTGAAGTGCTGAGGCAGAGGATGCTGAGGATAATGAAACAGGATTCTATTGATAACGGCTGCCACATGTGACTGCTTGCCCCTGGTCTGGAACCACCAGTTCTTTATTCGGGTTTGCATCTTGGATCCACCAGTCCTCAAATGTGTAATTTTGGGTGCCTTAGTTAACCCAATAGACCTCAATATCTTTAGTTTAAAATGGTTTAGAAATAACACTATCTTCATAGCACTATTGTATGAAAAAATAATATAACCACAGATGAATCTTAGCATATTGGCTAACACATAGTAAAATTTCAGTAAAGATTTCAGATATTATTATTATTATTATTATTATTATTGTTATTAATTTTGCAAGATGTCATGAGTTTAGACACTTGGCCATATCTCTCAGGAAGGATTCAACGTGAAATCACTTTGAAGCCAGTGTTTCTTAAATCTAGCTGTGCTTTGTAATCATTTGTACAAATTTTGTTTTATTGTTCCCATTTTATATGAACTTTTTGGTTACACCTCTGCAGAACTGGGTTCAGTAGTGCTCACGTGCAAATAAGATTGTACAACTACAATTAAAGATGTTAAGCAGCATGGTGGGCACGCAGGCCAGGCCAGGCCCTGCACGCAGGCCAGAGAGCCCTCAGTTTAACCAGGAAGTTGGACATGATACAGACATGAAGCGGCACAGATGAGGGCATGAGAAGAGTGTGTACAACATGCAGTCATGATGGTAGCTTGGGAACTGAAATCCCTGCATGTCCACCCATGCTAATGAGTCTACAAGTGCACCAGAGACAGAATCCATATCCCAGAGATTTGGCCTAAGCTCTCTCTGATGGATGCTGCACTTGGCAGTATTTCAAAATCTTTTTTTGTTGTTGTTGACCTTCATTTTAATCTTACTAGACCTGAAGTATAATCTACCAAATTTAGTTTAATTTACAAAATCTTGACGTTAGTTTCTCCAGATATACATAAATTTATGTCTTCATTGAAGTCTACTATTAGGCTCCAAGGAAATCAGGGCATGCCGATAGACAGTTAACAATTTAGTAGTTTTCCTATGTTCATCACAGGAAAAATTAGAAAAATAAACCATGATATTTACAATCCCTTATTTTAAGGACACATGCAATTGCATGCTGGTGTACTTTTGGAAGAGCTTACCCTTCTGGAATGGAACCTTTTACTCAATAAGATAGATCCATTTTGTTATGGTTTGTGTCTGGATGTTCAATCCTCATGCAGTCATGGGTGTTGTGATTTTCAGAGTTGGATGAATCTAGAGTGTGTGATTGAATCACTGTCTAGTGCTGGGATTATGAGTGTGAGTGCTACACTCACCCAAAGGCTGGTAGCCTACAATATAAGAGGCAGACAGCGTCTTCTCTTGTTCCTCCATTTTTGTTCATGTGCTGTTGCTGCCACGATGAACTGTTGCCCTCTGCCATCTGCCACCATGCCTTGGAGCCAGTTAACACAAACCTCCACAAATTGTAAGCTAAATAAACTTTTCTTTCCTTAATTTTGGGCATCAGGTATTTTTGTCTCAGCAAGAGAGAAAGGTAAGTAACCCACGTATGTAGTGATATCTTCCTTATAGATTGTGTCTATAGTGTAGCCCTATAGACTAGTGTAGCCCGGTAGCCCTTCTTGTCTAGACAAGAAGGGTCCATCTGTTCAAGAAGTTATGAGAATGATGTGTACGAGGACCCTTGAAAAATCTTGCCTGTTGACCAGCAAGTGTATTTTAGCTCTTAGCTAATCTTTCTTGTTTCTGGGAACAGTATGGACTTACAATCATCAACAGAGTATGATACTGCCAAACTTGACTTGACCTAAGTGCTTTGTAGTAAAGAGGAGAAAATAATAGCCTACAATATTTTTTAAGTATTGAAGATTAAACCCTCAGCCTCTGCACTGAGCTACTTCCCTAGGCCTCTTGTTCTTGTTAAGCTATTAAATTGTTTCCCAGGCTCAGGCAATAAATCATGATTTTCCTGCCTTAGCCTCCTAGAGTGCTATGATTTCAAACATGCAACATCAAGACCAACATCTAGAAAGTTTTGATATGTTACTATGTCATAAGAAATTATATATGCACCCAAAACCTAAAGGAAAATAGAAGATAAAGGAGTCTTATAAATTAATGCTTCAATGCATGAAAGAGATTGGTTCATATTAAGGAACTGAAATGCAAGTGGCTGGAGAACAGAGAGCCTAAGCATGGAAAAGTGGCAAAATGTGCAGGGTCAGAGTAGCCCAGCAGTGAGGGTTGCAGGGAAGAAAAAAGAACATTGGTTTTTATTGTTTCAGTTATTTTTCAACTGCAGTGGGTAGGAATCCAGTGAGACATTTTGAGCAGGAAAATGAGAAGACTTTGAGCACATTTAAAATGGATACTTGGTGTGTTATTTGAGGCAGAGTAAAAGTTTGGGGCCATTTTTGAAGTTATTGTAAAAATAGAAGGCAGAGATGAGGCATCTGTGGACCAGCATGGTGTCAGTTTAAGTGATGAGAGGTACATCACCCTTAGACCTATTTTAAAAGTAGAATTGAGAGGACTGGCAAAAGACTGAATCAGAATGGTTCAAGACAGACAGTAATCAATCATAAATCCCAAATATATGGATTAAAAACTTGGTGACTTGCAGTCCTATGAAGGATATGTGGAAAAGTAAAAAGAAAACAGATTTAGAGGAAGCTAAACAGTTGAGTTTTGACCTAGTTAAATGTGAAGTGCTATATATATCTAAATCGAGAAGCAGACTTTGCTGTTGGATAAGCTCCAAAAGCCTATTTGGATTGGAGCCAGAAATGGGTTAATTGTTAGTCTATGAATACATGAGAATCAGTAATATCTTTGGGGCATGATGTAAACATAGAAAATGCATCTTAGGAATGAGCTTTTATACAGTAAGTAGAGATCCAGCTTCCTGTGATGAAATATTGAGAGCAGTGAGAGGAGAGTATTGAAATCATTTGGGACAAGTATGTAACCTATGTGGATGTTGTAATGACTGCTGGGGTCCTGGAGAATGATTTAAAAAGTGTTCAAGGATGTACAGCCACTGTGAATCAATGAAAAAGTATTTCCTGGGTGCAGTGGGATTACCAGAAGTATGGTAAATTGTAGCAGCTAGGACGCAGGGAATGTGGCATAGTCATAAGTTATGAGCTATCTAAGGAGTCTGGGTAGACATACTGGGGAACCATAGATGGAGCCACATATCTTGGAAAATATGGATTCTCTAAGTGATAGAGAAATTCAAGTTCTGCACAGCTAACATTGAGGAGAAAATATTTTTACTCAGTCATTTGGAGAAGAATTCACATCCTGTGAAAATCAAAATCTTGTTTCCTGCTACACCTTAGAATATATTATAAAATGTAGTATTGTTACTCTGGCTTTCCTTCTCCTTTCCTATCTTCTCTTTGAAAATTTGGTACCATAATTTTTTAAATTTTATTTTAAAGAGAATAAAACCAAACAAAATAAAACAGAATGAAGTCAAGTAAAACAAGACAGTGAAAGTGATATAGGACCTCAAAGCACGATAATAGGAAATCAACAATGACTGCCATAATACTTCTTGTTATCTCCCAAACTGCTGTCCATACCCTCAGACATACTGCAATCAAACAAAACAGAACAGAATAAAACCAATTTAAACAGAGCATTGAATGAGACAAAACAATAAAATGGAACAAAACATAACAATGAGAACAATATTGGATTTCAAAGACAAACAGAAAGAAACCCCATGTTTGCTATATTGCCTATTGCTATTCTCTAAATAGGTGCTCAGACTCTAGGCCTGCAAAGTCAATCAAACAATGCTAGCATTAAATTGTTTTGTACCTCAGTTGCTAACAACTCAGCCTGAGGTCCTCTGAATTAGCTGGTTGCTTACTGGGGGAGGGGTGTTGATAGTACCTTAAATAGTTATACTACCTCAAAATTGCAGCATACACCCCTTTTAATTGTACAATATTTTCTAGTATTTTAATTTTGCATTTCTATTTTCTTTAGATATCTACCAGCATTCTCTCTATAGAAACCTTGAACTTTGGTATTTCAAGCTTCCTTTACTTCCTCTTGCCCAATGAATAATAATAATAAATATAGTCAGTTCCTTAGAACCTCGCTGCCTATCCCTAAACTAAAAATAGTACTTTTCTTAATAGTCTGTCCTCTAATTTGTGTCCTCTATAACTCTTTTGCATTCATATTTAATTTTCTTAAAATTTGAATAAGCAACTGTGCTTTAGTGAGTGGAGTTTAAAGTCCAGATAAAGAAAACCTCTTGCATTCTTCCCAGCAATGGTTTTTAGTTTTCTCAGAAAGCCATTAAGTTTGTTTACATAATTTGTGCTTTATAAAGCCTTGGGATTTAGCTGATCAAATTCTATTATCCTGTATAATGGTAAAAGCTGCTAGTGTCTTTTTAATCTAATATTTATAAAGAGCTTGTTGCTCGAGTTCTTAAGCACTTGCAGGGAGTAATATTATTTTATTCATTATTATGCTTCACACAAGTTTCAGCAGTGAAGTCTCTACAGGACAAAAGTCACTGCCATGGCAGACTTGGGGCTGAGCAGAACATGTTAACCAAAATATGCCTACTCCTCACCCCCAGAAACGTTTCTTCCCTGTAATATTCATTTTTTTTTTTACAAAGACTCACAGTAACACACATTTAAGAGCTCACAGTTCTTGTGGATCATGAGCTGAGCTGATTCCTCACGGTGGGTAGACTGTGACCAAACTGACCTCTGATACTTGTGACCTCCTTAAAAACTTTTCTGAAGCTATAGAATGATTCATTTCCATGGAATTTGAGACTGACATCTTGTTGTCTTGCTGTCCATTGACGATGAATTGCTCTCATCCTCCGGAGGCTGCTCCCAGGCTCCAGTCAAGGGACTCTGTAGGTACAGCAAGACCCCCCACACTGTCAAATCCTTCTCTAGAGACCATCTGCTAGGTTTGCCCTACTCGGGTTACTGCCCAGTGAATTAACCCAACTGATTAGACACCTCCATTACATCTTCAAACTCTCTTTGCCTTTATCATACAGACTACCTTACTCCCAGGAGTGGTAGTCTATCATATTGGCAGTCGCCACTCACATTTAGTGACATAACTGGGAAACTGAGGCAGGAGAATTCAAGTTTAATACCATTTTGGGTAACTTAGTAACAACATAACCCTTCTCAACATTGAAAAATGAAACAAAATAAAACAAAACAAAGACCTGGGGAGGTATTTCAGTGTGGAACCCCTGGGTTCAATCCCAATACCACAAAAGATATAAAGAGAGAAGGTCATATCCACCCAGTAGCAGCAGGCTCAAAGGCCTTCTTAGAGTTCTGTTTATAATACTTGCCTATGTTCCTCGGCACATTATTCACAACTCCAGCAAGAGTTAATCCTCTGTGCTCATCACCATGCCACATTTAGTAAAATTTTAAGCTTTAATAACACTCTATAATAGGGAACATTTTTTATAATGCAAGCAGCAAAAATAAAATTGCTTACCTGCAAAAAATGAAAATCATTGACATGTTAGAAAATGTTGGAGTATGATTTCACATGTTATACTTAAATTACAGATATTATTAAGGGTAAACTAAATACAAGGCAGATTCTAGGAATGTGCACAGAGTAACTCATGCAAGAACTCACAGCCATCTTCTAAGGAAGGTGATATTACTATCATTCCTATTGTTTTGATGATCAGACTAAAGCTCAAAGCAGTTAAGTCCTAGATACATGTGTAGTTGTAGTCAGGATTGTGAGATTCAGAGCCACATTGTGTGTGTGTGTGTGTGTGTGTGTGTGTGTGTGTGTGTGTGTCTGTGTGTGTGTACACATGTTTATATGAACCTTATTCTTCATTTGGCATTCCATAGTATGTTTTGTAATATATTTTCTCAAATGAGCATTCCTTATTCATATGTCTTCATTATCATCAAAACCTCCTCAAACAGCTTTTACTCATTATCTGTGGTTTGGACAGCATTTCTGCTATAAACTATTTACTTCTTAATTGTCCAACTAATGCCTTGGGGTTTTTAATCAGAGAACACATTTTAAATGAAATCAGTGTACAAACCATTAAGTAATTATTATCACTTTTAGCTCATAATTCAACTAGAAACACTTTCTGTAATATAATTTTCTGAAAGCTTTGTAGGATAGTTGGTATATTTCCTGGGTACCTAAGTTAATCAGCCCTCAAGGTTAGAGCCCAAGTTTGAGGATAAATTAAATTCTATCACTGATATCTATATAATTCTTCAGTGGAGAGTCAAGCTGAATCTAACAAAAGCTGGTTTGAGAACATAATAGGAATTGTGTTAGGGATGATCCCTCATATTTATAGTGCCTGTTTCTTCCCTTTAAAAGGAATCTAAGTAGAAATGAGGACACATCGAGCTCTCCCATTGTGTGTGAGGGCTTATGAACACTCACAAATGGCTCCTTCCCTTTCTTGTTCCTGTAAATCAGAGCTGTATCTCTCAAGGGAGGGGAGGCATGAAGTAGCAGCCTCAGATACTGGCTTCTTCCGTCTCATTCCTTCCACATATCCGTTTTTTCTCATCAAAGCCATTTCCTCTCCTCTGTCTGTCTCCTAACCTAGTTTACCTCCTCTGTAGTTAACCAGCACACAGACTCGCTCTTCTCTGCCGTCTTGCAGCCCTGTCATCTTCTCCTCTTTGTGGACCTCTCACAAGCCGTCTTTGTTATAAACCTTTGTAATCACTCAGCAGCTCTGGCTTCCTGCCTTCCGCTATTTCAGCTCCTCACAATCAGTATAAATCTTTGAGTTCAATTCTGTTCATACAGCTTCAATTGAAACTCTGAGAAGCAACTCCCTGATCAAACACAGCCACTAAAGAACTCCTCTCCATGACTGATTACCCTCTTGCCCAAGACTGTCTTTTGGATTCACACTGAATCTGTAGATGGCTTCTACCTGCCAGGCTTTCCTTGAAATCACTCCTTCACCATGTGTTACTCCCACTGATAGGTTAATACCAAGAAGGATCCCAAATAGTTTTTGAACTTTAAATCAGGAAAGAGAGATAAAAACTAGAAGAGATGGGGAGAAGCACAAACCATAGGTCAAACTTGGGAAAGAGGATTGTGAAAATGAAAGGTAAAAAGTGCTCAAAAGGAAAGAACACCTGGAATAGGGGAAAGGAAAAAAGAAAGAAGGGAAAAGATTGTATGTATACAGGTGTATACATATGTGTGTGTGTGTGTGTGTGTGTATATATATATACAAGATAGATAACTATACTGCTAATCTCTGTTAGTTCATCAAAAAGGATAGTTTGTGTTTTCATTGATTGTTTACTCATTTTTTTCATGCCTAAACCTTATAATCTGAACGACGACAATGTGCAATATATTAACTAGTGTTAATTTCTTATTATTGTTTTTTAAATTCTTTATTATTTTTGTCTCTCTTTGTTTTTAAAATAAAAACAAGAAAACATTTGTTTTTAAAATAAAAAATAAAAATATCATAAGAACCCTCCCCCCCTAAAAAATTAAGTGGAAGTAGCATTCCATCTCTGGCTCTAACTCCAGTCCCTTCTGGATCCTAAAAAATGATAGTCAAATGCACATGTGATTCTCTTCAGATAATTTCACACAACTTGCAAAACAGTATTTCAAATCCACAGCCTTTTTGGAGCAATTTCTGTGCTCAAAGTCTGAAAGTGGCTTCCCATTCCCTGTGAGTGGGACAGAAAGATCGGCATCCCCTGGTGTTTAGAGCTTGCAATTAGAATCAGAAAAATGAACTATTCAGACAAGATGAATAAAACAGTGAACAAAACAAAACAAAACAAAACCCACCTTGGGAAATCCAATTAAGATCAGCTCATTGCTTTGTGATTAAAGCCCAAACACCACAGGAATAATCTCACACTTTTTAACTAGAAATTTCCTTCTTCTGGCTAAGCCTAAAGCCAGTAAGGATTGGGTTTCTGTCCTTCCAAACCAGGTTTTTCTCTTCTGCGGATTGCCTTTCATTCCTTCTGAAGAAGTAAATGTCCCTAATGGAATGTCCCTGGAAATTTTATGGAAAGAAACTTCAATAGCAGCTAATCTCTTTCTTTTATCTTGTGCCTTTGTCTAACTCTCTAATCCAGAAAGCTAAATTAAAAAATTTCATTGATACTCTATCTTACTTACACTGGCAAATATCTGAAGTCGTATGTCTTGGAACTGATGGATACCAGAAGCCTCGAAGCTCATCACATGAACACTTGCAGCATAAGACTGACTGTCTCCATTAGCGAAGAGTGAGAAAATCTCGTTAGAGAAGAATATCCCCGCAGACAGAGGCATCAAGACCGTCTTTAATTTACATAAAGAACACTTCACTTGGGCTAGGCTCTCTTCACATAACTATTAAACTTATATTCTATTTTTACTTACATTTTTGAACAAAACAAAGGGTGAAACTAGGTAAGAATCTACTTTGTCATCTTCACTATTATCACCAATATTATTATTCATTTATTTGCCTTGATATGCACTGATTTCATTCTACCTTCTCCTGACCCATGTTTTCCCATTCTGCTTTCAAGATAAGGTAGCATAATTCTAGTGTGTCCAGCTAAGATGAGGAAGCTTGATTTTGAGACGTGGAGTGTATGTGCAGGCCGCTTTAGGCAGTTGATTAGTACACTGTCAAAGCCATGTGAACACATCTTGTCTTATTGACATTACTCTTTGGTCCAATAAGAACTGTTGCCCTCTATGTCTGGAGCATGCCTCCATCAAGGAAATGACCACCAGGTCTGGTCATTTAAGAATGTCCTTGGCTGGCCAGTCATGGCGCCAAAGTGCCTGGAATCCAGCACTATGGAGGTCAAGGCAGGGCTACATAGTGAGTCCAGACCACTCTGAAATGCATATTGAGACTTGTCTCAGGAAAAGAAGAAGAGGAAGAAAAAGAAGAAGAAGGAGGAGGAGGAGAGAGTGGGAGAGGGAGGAGAAGGAGAAGGAGAAAGAGAAGGAGAAGGAGAAGGAGGAGAAGGAGGAGAGGAGAAGAGAAAACAAAGGGCCAGGGATTTAGCTGAGCAGCATAAGCTCCTGCCTCGTAAGTGTTAGGTTGAGAGTTTGATCCCTGGTACCAAAGAAAGAAAGAAAGAGAGAAAGAAAGAAAGAAAGAAAGAAAGAAAGAAAGAAAGAAAGAAAGAAAGAAAGAAAGAATTTCCTTATCTCCCCTATATTAAAAGTAATACTTCCTATTGTCTATATCCCTCAGTCTAATTTTACTTTGTCTTTTAGATATATCATTTTCTTTGGTAGCTTCTTGATCCTATGGTGTGATTTATTCTTTCTGAAAAGAAGAATTTTCTTTTTGCCTTGTGTTCTGAAATTTCATAAAGATCTGCCTTGGAATTGGCCCATCCTCATCTGTTGGCTAGAAAGTCACTTTCATATAGGCAACTCAGATGCCAAAATTTTTTTATTTATCTATTTGTGGTTTTTATTACATTGAGTTTCTCCACTCTCTCTTTCCAGAATGACCTATATTGTAGTTTTAAATCAGTTGTTTTCTTTTTGAAAATTTCCTTTTTAATACCATTCTATTTTATCATTTCAGGAAGGCAAAATTTTTTTTATATACCAAGGATATTTAATATCTGAGTTTTTTCCCTCTTTGGTTTTAAGTTCCTTTTTCATTTTTTCAGCTTCTGTTTTTTGTTTTTTGTTCTTCATAGCTTTCATCAGATTCTGGTCAGTATTAGCTATGTGTTCATTATTAAGAATGAGAAGGTCATCTTGACTTTGAACTCCACTCTGGGTTAAAGTGACCATATTATGCTTCCAGTAGAAGCTCATTTTACTCTGATAATTGCCGTGATATAATTATTAATAGCTGTTATGGCTTGTATCTAGATGTCCCGCCAAACACTCATGCTATCACAGATGGAGCTTTTTCAGTGGCGACTGGATCTGGAGTGTGGGATGCTAGTGTTGAGGTTGTATGATAACTAAATCAGTCCACTAACAGATGTGGCATAATTCTAGGTAGAATAAGGGTACCCCACGCTGGGTGAGAGTGTTACCTGCCTTAAATGCAGGTAACCTGGATAAAATATGAGGCACATAAAGAAAGAAACTAATGTCACTGGCCGCCCTTTGTTTGCCCTGCTGGCCATGTACAATTTCTCCTCTGCAGTGCTACCCTGCCTTACAGCCAGTTGACTGTGGACTTAAATGGCTATAAGCTATGGGCTACAATAAACGTTTCCTCCTTTAACTTTGACTGTTGGATATTTTGTCCCAGTAATGAAAAAAGGAACTAAGAGAATAGCTCTCCATCTTACTATCATTTGTGTCTTTACTTGGAAAATGAATTATTTGATCATCTTCCAATGAAGGAAGCTGTGTAGTCCAGTCTTAGACTCAGTCTCACTTGTCAACAATTTTAGTCTTTCCTTTACATTGGTCAGATTCTCTAGAAACACATTTCTTAATTTATTGCCTGGAGAATGCTGATCTTGTTGCCATTAATAATAGAAACATTTAAATGAAGAATTAAGGAAATAATCCCTATATTCTATATGTTTTCCTGGTCCTAGTCATGCTTAGTGTTTCTTAGTGTGGCAAATAAACTTCCAGTTATGTCAGGGTTAAGGAGGTGAAATAAACCAGCCACAAGGTCTGGACAGGAGTCCACACACCTGGTATCCAACAGCATTAAACCAGTTCTCCGAAATTTCTTCTATTCTGGGTCAGTTGGGTCGGTTCACATCATTTCAAAGTGTCTGGCTATGATTTATTATTCTTAGACCCAATTCTTAGTCAGTTAGCATATGTTCCCTTGCATTCCAACCTCCACAACTGCGTTCCTATGGTTGACCAATATTTTTCCAGTTCTATGAGCCACAGAAGATATAATAAATATCGATATAGACCAATATGTGTATATCTTCATAAAGATATGTTATATATAACATGTATGTATTTATATGAAGATATGTGTATATGTATAGTTATAAGCAAGCATGTATACATGTCCATAACATTCTAACTTTAGTAACATATTTAGGAGGCTAAAATAGGTACATTTCAGTGTTCCCTCATCATTCTAACCTGGAAAACTGTTATTCATTTTTAATTCTCCATTTTAAGCAAACAACAGCCAATGTAATTTTTTAAAGCATCCCCTATCTTATGCTTTTCTTCTTGGAAATTCGCAAGTGATATTTCCATTAACTACAGTATTTTGTTTCAATTTTGCCTCCATATTTACTTTGTAATAGTCAACCACCAGGAGGAAAATGAGATCGGAGCACACAACTGATTTAAATGTTTTCTGCAGACAAATTATACATAGTATAAAGGAACACACCATGCAATAGCTGCTCTCTCCCTCTGGAAAGAGAATTTCTTATGGGTATCATGGGCTCCACCTTCAAATTATCCTTCCTTTAAAAGTTTCATATTGTCTTTATGAAAAAATTTACTATCTTCATCTACAATATTCACTTTTAATCCTTTTGAAATCTTGATCTCCTCTCCTGTTGATGTATGAAAGAAAAATATATAGTATTTGGGCATTCCTCCATTGTTGGAAGTTTAACCATCTCTTGGTCTTTGTATGGTTGGGGTGGTGTCTTGGTTACTTTTACTTTTCTCGTTGTTGAGACAAAATTTCTGACGTCCAAAATTAGGGAAGGAAAGGTTTATTTATCTTATAATTTGGGGGGATTTCAGTCTATAATCAGATGGTTCCAAGGCAAGGTTTCAAGGCACTGGAGCAGTACTTCAAGGCAGCAGCCAGAGCAAAAGGGAGGGAAAAAACCTCTTCTCCTGGTTTATATTGTACACAGGCCCCCACTCCCCTTTCCAGGGCAGGTGTAGCCTACAGACTCTCCTTGCCCTCCTTTGCACAGGATGAGGATATTTACAATGCAAGATCCCTGAATCCCTGCTGAGTCTCTCAGCTAAAGTTCTAAACTGCTCAAGTTGACACAATGTATCAACCATAGCAGATGGCCAAGCACCAGACCAGGCCTGCCCAGAGGCTGCCATTAAAGGAGATT
The DNA here is from genome assembly GCF_034190915.1 of Cavia porcellus. NCBI lineage: Eukaryota > Metazoa > Chordata > Mammalia > Rodentia > Caviidae > Cavia > Cavia porcellus. Next base: position 54,721,884 of record NW_026947489.1, read on the forward strand.
TTCAGGGCCCATCCAATTCATTTTCAGTTCTGTTAATAAGGTCTTGTTCATGCAGACCGCACTCCCTTTAGTGGTGATGGAAGTAATGGAAAGAAGAAAACAGTGCTCATGGGGGCTGGGGATTTAGCTCAGCGGCATAAGTGCCTGCCTTGCAAGCAGGCAGTCGTGAGTTTGATCCCCCGTATCGATAAAAAGGGAAAAGGAAAAAGGAAAACAGTGCTTGTAAGCAAAAGCTTTCTTGTTTGCAACACCTATGTCTCTAGCAGGAGAGCTTCATTTATAAAACAAATTAAATTTGTGGTGAATTATTAAACTAGATACTAATCAGTTCTTTGCTAACAACTGATTGATACCCTTTACTTCCCACATCTGTGCTTTAGGTATCTACCTTCTTTTGTCCTTCCAATGTACTATAACTCTGGTTTAATATTTATTGAGTAGTTGCTATATCCTGGGTCATTTCTTAGAAAACACAAGCTATTCCAGACATTATAAAATAACCTCCACCCCTAGCACTGCATGCTTGCAGTGCAGTGTTACACACCTGTCCCCTCCTAGTACCTTATCCTTTGCCAAGCCCACAGTCCCCCTTGCCAGACAGTGTCTTTTATACTCTTTGACCTTGGTGCTAAAGAAGATATTAACCACTCAGTCACACTCCATCTTGCAAACGAAAAATGGAAGCTCATGTTTGAACTGTACCAATTTAAATGTTGGATCATATTTATTATTCTTAATTTTTCACTTTTATAGTTTTTAGTAATATCAGTTATACAGACATTTTTGTTTTGTTTTGTTGGTCAGATTCCTACATGCACATAACATAATTCACTTAGTTTCAGTCCCCCATTACCATGCCCCCATTCTCTTCCCTAATTTCTCCCCCCAGTGGAAGGGTCAATGTATGTATACAATGTATTTTGCTCAAATCCATCCCTCATCATTGGCCCCTGCACCTGGTTCTTCTTATTCCTTTCCTCTTCTGTAATCAGAATCTCCATCTACTTTCTTGTTATCTTTTAAAAATGAACATTTCCTAAAATATTTTATATTGCTAACCATCTTTCAGTCATGTTACAAATGATTTTATGTTCCTTACATTATTTAGCTAAATATTTGGTTCGTGATTCCCACTTTAAGCATATAAACAACAATAACAATGGCAAGATGCTAGTGTCTAGCCAACAGTGCATTCCAGACAATGTACTTTATTTGAACAGCTTGGCATGTGGTAGGTGGTCCTCATTCTCTCCTCTGACTGTGACATCAGTAACTAGCCTAAAGTCAAAATGAAATGAGAGGGGGAAAACCCATGTCATGTGACTCCAAAGGCCGCCATCTTTGTTTCTGTATTGTAACACTCACTTTCTCTTTAGTACCCATCACTGAGACATGATACTCAAAACCCACAATTTAAAGAAGGTTTATTTTGGCTCATGATTACAGCCCATAGTCAGTGGGATCCAAGGAAGAAATAGCAAGCAAAGGGTCATGGTAGAAGAAATCTACTTATGTCATGTCAGCTTGGAAGTAGAAAATGAAGGAAGAAGCTACAGAAGGAGATACACCCTTCCAGGCACACTGTCACCCCTTTTCCAACCAGCCTCTACCTCCTAACAGTACACGGAGCTCTGAACTCAATAGTGGAATAATCCATGGATATGTCATGATACAGTCACCTTCCACAAGCTCTACCTCTGAACATATGAAACTTTTGGGAATTATTCTAGAACCAAACCATAATACTATGCTAGAGGTATGAGATGATGCATTAATTGATATCTTTAATACATCTTCAGTCTGGTACAAAAGGAAGAAGTAAAAATATTTATTCACCAGATTTAGCTCTGAACAGCATACAGCTACTGTAAAAAGCCAAAGCTGTTGTCATATGAGAAAGATTCAGGCTCACTGATTCACATCTGAACTATGGTCTAAAGTGTGCTCTGGGAAATTCCATTTAAGACCCTTCACATTGCTTCTGGCAGGGGCAGAATCCCTGGATGATTATGTAGCAGGGCAGATGGTTTGGTAGTGTTTTCTTCCACAAATAATGCTGACACCATGTCCCTTTAAAAGCAGTGCACAATAGCTCAGAACAAGCACTGTAGGGCTTCCTGTCAAAAGTACCAAGACATTATCATCAGGGGAATGACTGCCATTCAAATCACATGATTGATCGTTCACTCCAATATGATAGCAAGTCAACAGTAACAACACATATTCTTCTTATCTGATAGGAAACAACAAAAACTGGGCCCAGTAATGTTTTGAGTATTGTAAGTATAGAGCATTGACAAAGCAGAGAACTTACACATAATAAAGCTTATTACATACACATCTCTGACGGGTTACAGAAAATACAATAATGGGGGATTATTATTTGGACATATACATAGTATATTATTGGCCGGGAATGTAGCTCAGTGGCACACCACCTGCCTGGCAAGTGTGGCACTTTGAGTTTGATTCCTGGTACCAAAAAAATAAAAATAATAAATAAATAAATAGTATATTAAACAATTTGACTATATAATTTTTTCTTCTTGTAACAGATAAAGAAAAAGATTTAAAAATTAGTGTATTAAAAAACTGAGAAATTTATTGAAATTCTTTGCTAAGAGACCTGATACTTTTCCAGAATTTATGGAATAGATTCAAGTTCCAAACATGTGAATGTCTATAATTGACAACCAACTTTCATAATGAGAATTATGATGCTGTAAATTAGGTCTGTAGGCTCAGTTCTTTATCCTGAGGAGGTTTACACTGGCGCTTGAAGATAGCAAGTTCTTATTGCTGGTGACACAGAAAGATTATATTAAGTTGGTTATCGACCATGCTGTATGCATTCACTTCTCTAAAAGGTAATCTCTGTGTCATCAAGTATAAATCTGACAAAGTATCCTGTTTTCAGACCTTATTTTCCCAGCAAGAAATTTTAAGAGATTAGAGTTTGGTTGAGTCTTCGAATTCTGGGCACTTAAATTCTAGACTCACACAGAGAAAATCAAATGATACACATGGAAATGTGTCCTATATTTTCATGTCCTTTAAAAAATACAAAACAAATGTCATTGATTTATCTTTTATCTATAAAAGCTTCAGGAAAATGTGTCAATGAATCGTTCAGTACTATTCAGGGCTTTAGTTGTAAAAGAGTCTCCATAACAATAGTAGTTTCTATTTGTTTATCACCATAACAGAAAAAAATTTTGTTTCCTTTCATATTTTGTTTCCTTTCATATTTTTCCTTACAGCAAATAAATCAATCTGCTCCCATTCTTTCTAATATAACCTTTTTCTGCCCTAATTCTATCAAGTCTGCTAAAATAAGTATAGTCAATAGCTCCTAATATTAATGAAGCCTTCTCCATGCAAGACAGTTTTGACATCCATTTAAGTACTAATACTTTTCTCTTACATAATCATAATAATGATGATATTCTGGGTTTTTTTTTTCCTCTTCAAAAATTTGGCATGCAAATAGAGAAATGTATTTGTGTGTTCTTGAAAAAATTAAATCCTTTATTGATGAGGAATGATCAGGAGCTGAGCATTCCCATCTAGTCAAACTCATTCCATGGTTTGCATGTGAAAGATTGGTAGAGAAATATAAATTTGTTTGGATGCAAGGAAAAGATAAAATACCATTACATCTATAAATGGAATTTCCTGGGAGAGCAGTTGGTGGCACCACCACAACGGACACAAAACAAGCAGGGCTCCTAGCCTCTTCCTCTGCCCCAGTGGGTGCTTGGGAAGGCTGACAGCTCTGCTTTGAAGAGACTGCTCTGTGCCACACCTTCAGCCGGCTTTGAAGTGGCATGGTGGGCCCGTCTCCAGCTGCGCAGGCTGCCTGAGGGGTTGCTTCCTTCTGCAGGGAGGCCTTCCAGAGCCTCCTTCAGAGGCTCAGCCACAGCTGGCAGCTGGCAGAAGGCTGCCCCCTGGTTTATGGAGTTCTTGAGATGCTGGCCCAGCCGGTGCTGTGCAGTGTGACTTCTGTCTGAGTCTCCTGGCTGAGGTTCCCACGTCCGGTTGTGGATACCACATGCTTTCAGTTGCTGCAGTGCCCATGGTCTTCTGTGCACACTTTGTATGCAACCAGAACAAGAACAAGTCAAAAGCAGTTTCCATAAATCAAATTTCTGTGGCTCTGTGTAATCTGCTGTCTCCAAATGTCAGTCTAAACCAGAGGCAAATATATATCTATATCCAGACCTGGGTTCATTAGTTTACTAAATCCCAAGACACTAAGGAATTAAGTTGTTTTACTTTAAAAAAAAAAGTGTATTTTTATTTGGTGAATTATTTTATGTCCTGTTCTATTTACTTAAAAAAATAGAAAATACATGTTAGTATGAGCTAGGAATAAAATAGCATCAATGAATAATTTTATAAATTTAAATGTATATGTGAAATATATGAGATGGCATATGAAATGTATACAAGCAACTAGAGATATCAGAAATCAACATCAGGCATAGATAATAAGACATAATTTGAAGAACAAAATATAAATCATATAAATGCTTATAATCTCTTGCCTTCACTAATTAATTTAGTTTTTAAACAATTGATCAAGTTAATTTCAGCTATTTCCTACAAAATTCCTCTGGTGTTTCACTCTTCAGAAAAGACACACAGTGACAGAAATAAGCCTTTTCCTACTCAAGCAGTACAGAGTCTGGGGTCATGCCCATGGCAAACTGACCCTTTTGGCCACTCTTTATAAAGCACAGGGACACTTCTGTGTCCAGATGGTCAACTGCCATCTGCTTAAGGAGTAGAAACCTGAGACACCAAAGGAACATAGGCAAAGAACCCCAGGAAAAAAGCTCAAAGGCAATTTAGCTCCTTCCTGGGGACCACCCAAGTGTCTGAGCGAATCCCTGACAGTTCTGTGCACATTGTTCTTATTTGCTTTATAGCATGCAAGAACAAGACTTGTGAATCAGCGCTGTAAAGAAAGTGTTCATAACACATTCTCAATTCAAAAGTGATTTGGGGGCAAGACTCAACCCTAAGAGTGGTGAAGACTTACCTGGGTTGGAAAAATTATGTATCTGGGCTTTTTTCAAAATGTGCTATTGCTGACCTTGTCCCTGTGCAAACTCACTGACTGGACCTCACAGGCAGTTAGGAGGCAGAGACGAGAGAGACCACTGAGCTGGCCTGCGAGTGCAGGTGTTACCGGTACAGCATTTAAGACTCGCTTATTACAGTACAGTGCATTTCATGCTTCACAGCCTCATTTTTCAAGCCGATAACATCTGGACTTTGTTTAACCCTCAAAGCTACCCAACCTGTTCATTCAACTGTGCTGAAAGCTACACTTACAAAGTTGAAAGTGCTGTGTTGAACAATCATCCATCTGCAAACAACAGCAAAGATTTATGGGTGCCCACCAAACTCCTGCCAGTCCATTTTTCTCTGTCCACCTCTCTCTTGAACATAAGACATCCTTTAAAGACAAGTGAGACTCCAGGTGGTAGATATTTCGGTACTTCACTTGGAACCTCGTGATACACAATTCAATAGTTGATCACCTTGATATGTATTCTAAAATATTTTGCATTTCTTTTTTTTTTTTTCTCTTTTCTTTCTTATCTTCTTTCCTATCACAGTTAGAGGTGAAATGGTATTATTTGAACATATACTGTGGCTGTTAATTAATTAACTGTCGATTGGAGTGGAAATACTTAGCTGGTTTGAGTCCTCAGGGTTGTCAGAGCAGTATAAAAGGAGGACAAAAAGGAAGGATTTCAGCTGATTTTCTTTGGAAGAGCTCTGTTGTAGCTGCTTTTCTCTGGAAGTTTTGGTGGTTTTTCTCTGAAGGAGCTTTGGTGGCTTTCTTTCTTTGGGGGTGCACGATTCTTGCCTTCACGCTGGACGTCACCTCCTGGCTTGTAGTGCAGATCTCTCGGCTTCCAGGCTCAGGTCTTTCAGCTTCTTGGCACGGATACTCTTCCATGCGGATCTTTCAGTCTCCTATCAACTCCTAATCTGCACTTGCACCGGAGACTGCCATGGGCTCCAAAGTGCTCCAAAGTGCTCCACAGACAGACATCTTGAACTTTTTTCTACATCTGCTTCCAGCAAACACTGACTAAAGCCTATACCATATTAGAAACCAGCAATCTTGCAGTATGTACTGTGCTTTTTTGGATTCTGAGTAGTTGTGAATCTATGAACCAATCAATTTCCTTTATTTGAGTCTTTGTGTTATTTATAAATGAAACAGTTGAATCCCATGAAATTTAAACTTACACCCAACTATAAATGCTCCATAACACTACTATATAAAGAATAGCAAAATATGCAGTGTTATTTTTAAATTTAAAAATAGGTCTGTATTATAAATTAGGGAATTAGTTTATGGAGTCTCAGACTTTCTCCAAATAAAAGAAACAAAGAGAGGTGGTGGATATATTTAGATCTTCCCCAGTCTTAGAAAACTAAAGTATTTAATGGAAAGAAAGACTATTTCATAAGGATGTCAGGGTATTTGCAAGAGACTAGCACAGTGGTGATGAACCTATGGTCTATGCTATCTGTTTTTCTTTTAGGATAAAATATGTTAATGCATGTGTTGCTTTGCTTTGTTTTTTTCTAAACTAAAACATTATTCAGGTTTAATTACAGTGTTGCCACTTTGTGAAAGTGGACTTTGGGGTGTACTCTGGGCACTTGTCTTTAAAATGTTTACCATCATTGGACTAGAACTATAGTCAGGCCCAGATCTAGGACTTAGAAATCTAAGTGTAGTAAAACTGTGGTTTGCAAACATAAGTCATTCTAGAAACATGCTTGTAACATGAAGCACTTGTATACTAAAATGAATTTCCCCATAAGAAGTAAGAAAGTTCAAGTTTGTTCTACAAAATATTCATAAAACAGCATTGCAATCCTGCAATATAATACAAAATAATAAAGAAAAATATGAAGAAAGATGAACTTACTTGCACTTACCTTTGAAAATCTTTGTGGTTGGTTTCAAGGAGACGAGAGAAGAGGACTGTTGTGTAGGGTGACTTTCACCATCACTAGCAGAATTATTGGTCTAATGTAATCTTTTTCTTTTCATGAAACTTTAACATAGAATCTATCCAGTGACACCTAGTTTTGCCTCCTTTTAGGATTTTACAGAAATGTGACATTGCATTGTCATTAAACAGATTGATCACTTGTACTACTATAGCCTTGTTCTCTTCTACAACATCTTGAATCATTTCCCACATTGTACACATCTCTCAAATTTCATTAGAAGTAAGGGGTTCCTCTGCCTTTTTCTCCTTGTCTGCTGGTGAGAGCACCTTAAAGCCTCTTGCTAGTAGGACAAAATCACCCACAATCCTGCAACAAGTGAAAGAGAAAAGAAGGACTCAGTGGTTCACATGTGATCATGTGACATTTGGCATTCTATACTACTCATATGGCCAGCCATTGCTTGTTATCAAGTTAAATTTTTTTATCAAGTTAAAATTTATTTGAAATGTTTGCTTGTCTTGCAGAGCACTCATAGAGCAAGTTACTCACAATCCAGAGTTTTATGGTACTCACTAGAGGTTTACTGTTATTTCCAAAACCCAATTTCAAGTTTCTGAGAGGCACCCAACTGGGCTCAATCTAGAATGAGATTCTCAACCCCAGGAAGAGACAATCCGCACCAACCAGATCACTAGGAATGACCTGATACAAGGCTCTGCTCTAGGGTAGGAGAAAATGGTACTCAAGAGCCACTGTGCAGATGGATGGACCAGTGTCTCAATGGAATTTCCCATTCTTACCCCATCTCACTAACGTGCTCCCATGATATGAGCATTTTAATACAAAAGAAGAAATACCGCCCAAGGTTCCCATTTTTGGTTACCCAAGAAAATCCTTTAAATGACTTTCCTGTAGGTATTGAATGTCAATTGGAACCAAGCTAATTGGATGTGCCAGTGAGGTTCTCTCCTTCACGTCATCATGGAGGGACAGCTGGGCAGAACTGAGAGATGTTCTCAGCCTCTTCAGGCAACTGACATTTATGGGAGCCGTGATATGACATCAATAATTCACGCACTTCACAAGAGCTGGTGAGCAGCTGCTCTGGAGATGGGTCTTATCATTTATTCATGGTTCCGACATTTATACTGGTTCATGGCTACATTTTAAAGCTTCTTTAATTGGAGGGATAACAAAAGGGACATCACAAGTAGCCATTAAATCAAAAGTACCACTCTGCTCTAGAAGGGAGTAAGTTGATTACTTCATGGAGAAAATAACTGACTTCTGAAATCCTGAAACAAATTTGTCCACCAAAATGTAATACTGTATTTTAAATGATCCTCTTATTTCTGCTAAACACAGGACCTGGAAATTTTAAAAATTCTTAGGGCTACCTTATTTTATACAATCACAGACACAAAGAGTAAAGTATTTCCTTAGACACAATCAAGTTCTTATTCTTTGTTTAAGAAACAAAGCTCCCAGCAACTTAGCACAAACGTTCTATAATTAAGCAGCTTGTTAGTAAAAGTGCAAAGACTCAATCTCAAGTTCAGTGAGATTTTTATTCCTAATTGGGTTTCATATACACAGAATTATATTGAGAATAACACTTGCCATATGAGATGTTCATTTTTGTCTATAACTAATAAAATTTTATTTAACAATATAGTCAGGGCCTATGATTAAATCAGCTCCCCCACAGAGCTAGAACTTCAGTAGTAATATAATAACCATGCATTAAACAGGGTCCATTCCATTCACCCAAGTTTTCCTACCCAGATGTAGCAGACAGCCTAAACCTTGAATTTTTGTGATAACTTTTATTCACTTTGATTGCATGCAAATGTACATACTTAAAAGTATATATTATCTGTAAGTTTCCAACCAGACCTGACTCCCTCAGCCCACAGCCTGCTTGCCAGCCAAAGCTCTACTCTCTGCAGGGAACTCAGCTCTCAGCTCAGTACCAAGTTGTCATTCACAAGCCCAGGAAAGGAGATAAGATAGGACAAAGAATTCTGCAGGTCCTGGGGACATCCAGAGACCCCAAAATTTCCACCAGACACTTCAAGGACTTAGCCCACTAAGATACAAGTCTGCCAGAAAACTTCAACCACAGGTGTTTATCAGATTTTCTCTCCTGCCTTCTTCCCATCCATATAAAAGGGACACACTTTGTTCCAGGCAGCTAACTTTTTCACTCTCTGCCTACCTGCCCCAGATACTAACGCATATGCCTAGTTTCTGTCCCAAAAGCTTGTCATGCTGTCTTCTGCCTCCTCATTTGTTACACTATTATTTTTTAAGTTTACAAAAATGTATCAAGCTTTATAGAATATAATATTATATTACTAAGCCTCATCCATATTATCATTTGGGCCAATGCGATAGTATTTTCACTCCCCTATTAAAGAAATCTATTAGATTTCTTTCCCTTTTCTGAACAGCGCTACTGTGAATGTTCTTGTGAAAATTTCTTGTTCTAAAAGTACCTTTAGTTTCTTGGGAACATGTACTAAGCAAGAATTTCTGGGTGATAAATTTTAATCTGTTCAGCTTTGGACAGCAGTGCAAAACTGTGTCCTAGCGTGGTGCTACCTACCAATACCCACTACCTGCAGCAATGTGTATCTGAGGTCAGTGAACTTTCTCTACAAAGGATAAGTGAATAATACTTCTGGTGTTATGGGCCATGTACAGGTTCTGTGGCAGCTACTCAACCCGGTTATTGTAGGTAGAAATAATCTAAAAACTAAAGGTGGGATACAAAATGTACCATGTACCCTGGGAAGGTGAAAGGGGAGGCATTGTCTAAATAGGGAAGGCGGAAGACATTGCTAATCTTTTATCACCATTGAAACCCATATTGCTTTCATCGCTGTTTAGTTTGGTTATATTCTGTTTCGGGTTGTCATCTTGTACTAGATTTGAGGGCATAGACAGGTATTCCAAAGATAGCAGGGTATACTATGATAACCATTTTTAATTGACTATTAACTTAATCTGAAAACCTGTATTGCTTTCACTGTCTTGTTTTCACTGATCTTATTTCAATCTGTTTTGTTTGATTGCTGTCTTGTCTTGACTGATTTTATTCGAATCTGCTATATTTGATAGCATCAAGTCTGAGAGTATAGACAACTACTCTGAAGACAATAAGATTCACTAGGATACCCATTCTGGTTTGATTATTACCTCCTTTTGAAGTCCTGTAATGTCTCCAATGTTTTGTTTTTATTGATTTTGTTCCATGCTATCATGTTCAATTTTACTGTACCTGATAATATGGGCAATTCTATTGAAGATAACAAGAGACATTCTGGTAACCATTGTAAATCACCTTGTATTGTGGTTTTAAATCATGTACTATGTCCATTCTTTTGTTTTGACTGACCCTATTTTGTTTTGTTTTCTCATTTGGCTTTATTCTTTTCAAAATAAAAATGAAAAAAATTAAAAAAGAAATAGTCATAGGCCAAACATAAATAAATGAACATGGCTGTGTTCCTATAACACTTAGTTATAGACTCTGAAATGTGTTTCATGATTTGTCACATTAAGAATATTATGTTTCCATTTTTTTCAACCGTTGAAAAGTGTAAAATAGGTTCATGTGGATCAGTCAAAAATAGGTAGCAGGTTTATGACTCCCTCTTCATTTCTTTCTCCCTTATTTCTGACATGTATTTATTTTTGATTCATTAAAAAATTATTGATAACTTGTTGCTAATCATGTATTGTTCCAAATGCTAAGGATTATGTCAGTGAATAAAGCCTAATATTCATGCTCACAAGCATTTACATGCTAATCAGAGGAAGCAGAAAATAAATACAAGGATGTAAAATCATCAGTGGTGTGTTAATCACTAAGTATTCCAAAGAAGAATCAAGGAAAGTGGGCTGTGATGCTAAGCAGTGACCATTTGCATAGACTGGCCAGGAAATCTCTCTCTCCTCTGGTAGAATGCCACTATTTACCAGATCCTGTATAGATAGATGCTTTATTTATTTATTTATTTATTTATTTATGTCTTTTTCCTTTTTTATCGGTACCGGGGATTGAACTCACAACTGCCTGCTTGCAAGGCAGGCGCTTATGCCGCTGAGCTAAACCCCCAGCCCCCATAGATGATTCATTTTTAAACAAGGAATTAAAACATCAAAATATCTGAGGGAGAAAATTGCTCCACCTCATGATGGGGTAGTACATCAGTACATCCACTCTTACTGTCACATTAATAAAAGCATGAAAAGCTGATCGTGTGTTTTACTCTGCTTGAAACTTCCTTGATTCCCCAGTACCTCTGAGACAGCCATTACCTGCTAAAACATTGTACCCTCCCACACCTGCACCTATTCCTTGCCCCAGTCCTCCCTCTAAGCAAGTAAACCACCTGGATCCTGAGCCTTCACAAATTCTTTTTACTGGAAATATCACTCTCCCCAATGCAGTCTTTTAAAACTATCAATGAATAAGCAATTCCCTAAAGCACAGGTCATTGTAAGCTTTAGGAAACACAAGCTGACCACTGTTTGCACCAATGTCCAAGTGTTTATGTTTATTCTTATATCCTTAGCACCTAGCGCTGCTCCTCTTAAACACTTAGTAAATATTTGATATATAAGTGAGTGTATGAATGAATAAAAAGGTTATATAGAAAGAACATTTCTGTATATTATTGCTGTGCTCCAATGACAACATTCTAAAGCCAACCCACTGTAGTTGATTTTATGAAAGAAAATATAAAAAGCCATAAAGTGGCACACACGAAATAATTTTAAGAGTATATGTATGTACATGCAAGTTAAAGGTATACATAGTAATAAATATTAAAAATTAACAGGCCCAAATTGAACACTGGGTGGTTTATTTTTCACAAATAATAAAGCTGTGCATAATTTATTTCCTTTTTCCTATTTTTTCATATTTTTCAACTACTCCTAGAGTCTTAGTTTTATAAAATGTTCCAGGACTCTGCTTATATTAGAGTGTCTACCAGCTTTCAGCCAACTTTCATACTGCTTTTTCTTTTACATTCTGTTGTACTAAACTAAAATGGTATCAGCTATTAACTGCATGCTACCAAAATTCCATATTTTCATGAGAACCCCAAAAAATGCATGAGAAGCTTGGAGGATAAATTTCTCTTCAACCTACTGTGAAATTTCCATTAAGCCCCTCATAGCTTCTCCAGGTCTTGGCCCTCAAGAAAAGTGCAGAGTCTGATCTTTGATCAAGGGTTACTTCAAGCTAAAATTATCTACTGCTGGTAAGAAACTTCCAAATGGTCTCACTGCTCTGCTATGAAGGTGAGAGCCACCCCATGGCTCACATATTGCACAACTGCAGGATGTAAAGCACAGACTTCCAGAGCCTCGGTCAAAATCTTACTTTCATTAAGATCATGCCATCCGGGGTATTATAGCTCTAACAAAATAAACACTTGTGGCAAATTTATAGAAAATCACTCAGGAGAAATGTGCAAAGATGCAGACATAGTCATTTAAGGCGCAGAATAACACAGTAATGTCATGTTTTCCAGGAGCTTTTCCTCTGATTTTCCTTGTGCTGTTTATCCCCATGACTAGGTAATTGAGTTGTAGGGTTTGAGAGATAGAAAGAATCTAACAGATCATCGAAAATAAATAATTTCATTTACAGTCATAGAAATTAAAGCACAAAGAAGTTCAAGAACTTGGTAAATGCACTCATTTTCTTTCTTCTGCAAGACCTTGGAAATGAGCTTCCTGAAAAACAGCATGGTCATATTGCCAATTTCAGGCATCCAATTTGTCTCACAGACAAACTCTGCTGTGAGAAAGACCTGGATTCCACATGCCTTTCACCGCACAGCAACTATTGACCTTGGGTAAAGTACTGAGTCTTTTGCAACCTCCAGTTTCTCAGTTGGAAAATGCAAATTTTAAAGGGCCTATTCTGGAGATCTGTACTGGAATTAAACAACAAAGTCATTCAGAAGACACTTGAAGGCTGCCAACATTACTGATGATTATTATTTATTCCTCATGTAACCCAAGGAGGCATTGTGCAGATCAAGATTTCAGATATTTAAACTTTTGAGGAATCAGCTTCTATATCCCTGTTTCCTAGGAGCTTAAAAAGTGTCAAAGACAATGGAAATCTGAGGTGAAATCTGACGTGAAGCAAGTCTCAGCATCAGCTCTTAGTATGTCTCACGTACCCCATCTGCTCTTTAAAGGTACTCTGAGTTTGGCAGGTGCTGTTATAATCCCCAAAACAAAGGTGAGGTCATGAAGAGGCCATTTTAGACATGTTCAGGTGGATTTTATTACCACTTCTGTATCACCCCTAGCTCCAACAGTGGCAAGACAAGACAAGAACTGCCCCCTGGGGTCTCAGCATCAATATCCTGCCCTGGGCAGTGCCATCAGGAGTTGACATTGCTGCCTGGTGTCAGGAGAGGTCAGCACAAGCTCTCTCACTGCCAGTGTGCGTATATCAGGCACACCTCGCACAGAGCTCTGAGTTAACAAGTGTGTGTGAAAGATGTCACTCAGGCTGCCGGGACAGGAAAAGGCTTTGGAATCCCATCTACCTGCTTCCTTTCTGGGTCATTACCAGACATCACTCGTGTCTTCTCCCTGCCTTCAGAGGCAGTAAGGTGTTGCACCTGCTTAACTGTACTCTGTCTCTGCAGGGAAAGGTGGGTAGCTGGTCCCTGGGCCTCCCAGGGATGACCCAGCTTTGAACCTCCAAAGAGACCTTTTTAGACCCTTAACAAGTTCGCATTTTTAAAAAGCAGACACCTGTGTTGCTTACATTGTTTTGTTCTGATCTGCTTTGTTCTGTTTTGTTTTATTCTCTTTAAAATTAAAAAAAAAAATAATAAAAAGCAAGTGGTAGATTTTTCTTAAATTTTTAAAGTGCTATTTTATCATAGCCCAAAGCACAATTAACTGATGAACAGAGTAAGAAACAATGTGGTAAAGGAGGAGCATGGTGGAAACAAAGTTCTTGTCACACGGCTAAAACAAAAACCTTTCTTCTCACGTTGCATGGAAAAGAGAAGTGAATAGAGGAGAGAAGAGGCCAGGAGAGGAGGAAACAAATTGTGGGGAAGAAGATAAAAAAGAAGAAATGGTTTTAATGTGAAAAATAAAAGGTGAAATAAAAAATGAGGGGAGAAAAGAACAAGATCCACTAGTTTTCTCCTCAACTTATGTTGTACTTGTCAAAATCCAGAGTGCAAGCAGGATTTAGATTGTTTTCCAAGAGATAAGACAAGGAGATGTGTAAGGATCTCAGAGAAGTTTGACATCAGTATCCTTAAATAAAACACAAATATTCCTGTAAATGCTCTCTATATCAGTTACTTTCTTGTAACTGCTACCGTTGGTCCTATTTTATGAATTCCTTTCTTAACTTTGTGACTCATATCTAGATTAAGTAGCTCTGATCTGTATTTACCATCTCTTAACCCCAGCATTCAAATGACTCCCCAATTTATGAATGCAATTGTATTGCTATGCCTTTTTCCCCAATCTCCAAAGGAACATCCTTCAGAAACATTTGCAAGTCTGGGTATAAATGTTACTCTATCCAAAATGTAACTCACAAATTGAAAAAGTTTCATGATTTTTATAGGGGCTTTAAAAACATTAGTGACTTGAATATTCCCTGCTGATGTGCATCATCTTATGTGAAATAATGTATTCGATGGCAGCAAATGATCTACTCAAAAGAGTTCTTCATCTTGCTTTCGGTAATAACTCACAGCCTTTCCTCATTTCTAAAATACTTTCCCAATTAAATCCAGCGCTTGATTACCTGCGCACACAGCTCTCTCCCAGAACAATTCCTGTGGTGCCTGTACCTTCCACTTTGGTACCTGTTCCGAGACCTCCTCAGAAGTTGGAGTTGCAAGAGGGGTGGAAAGGAGAAAGAGAATAAAAATGAGCTCCCTGACTGACTCCAAGATCTCACTGCCTCTGTCTCCTGTGACAGCTCCCTCCAGATAACCTCAAAAAGTTGGAGGTCCACGGCTCTTCCACTAGGACATCCATCCTCTTTTTATTCCTTTCCAGTAATTCCTTCTGCTGATCTCTCATTTCCCCAGCACTAAGGCAGTCTACATGCTGCCCCTCCAGCAACAAAGCATGTCAGCCCGCCTTTTTGCTTGGCATCACCATTTTCCCTTGGCATCTCAAATCTCACTTGTAAAATCTAAAACTTTTGATCCCCTCAACCAGCAAAGATGTTCTTCCTTTTCCATTTACTCAAACTAGAAAGCCAGTGGTCATCTAGTATACATTGTCTGTCTGTCTCTCTCCTTAAACCATTACTATCTTTATGCCAAATCAATCAACAATTTCTACTGTTTTTCTTCTGCCAAATACGTTTCAAAGTCTGACTTTCCTTCCACTTCCTACCCTTAATTCCTTTTCTTCTACTTAGGGCTACAAGTTCTTCTTAAACACTCATCCCTCTGATCTATATGGAAGCATATAACACATATTGAAGCATATATTGACTGTGTCTTTTCCCGACGTTTACCACATGTGAGCCAGAATAAACTGTCCCTCTGCATAAGGCAATTCTGTTAGAATACCACTGCTGCTTACTTTTGTCTAAAAAACAAAACAAAACGAACAAATAAAAAAACAATGGAGGTTAAATGCTTTCCTTGGTGACTGATAGATGGTAGCAAAGTACCACCCACTAACTGATTTAAAATGACAGATATGTGTTCTCTGATTGTGGTAGAGGCCAGAAGTCTGAAATTAAGGAGGTGCTGGATCCATACTTTCCTGATAGCCACAAGGGAGGATCCTTTTGTCTCTTACCTTCTGGTACAGACAATTCTTGGGGTTCCTTGGTGTGTGCACACTAAATGCCATCTTGTCATCGCATGTGTTATGGCTGTGAACTAAACTGTGACCCCAAGCCTCCCACCTTTGCAAGGAGATTAAATTATAGAGTTTAGGGGCTGGGGATTTAACTCAGTGGCATAAGCGCCTGCCTTGCAAGCAGGCAGTCGCGAGTTTGATCCCTGGTACCGATAAAAAGGAAAAAGACAAAAAAAATTATAGAGTTTAGCTGGCTTGCTGGGGGAGGCAGAGTCTGGTGGGAGGAGGCAGGTCAGGTGGGGTGCGGCCTGGAAGGGTTTATGTCCTCCCCTGTTCAATCCTCTTCTGCTGCTTTCACCATGTGACCAGCTGTCCTTCCATCAGACCCTTCCATCGTGCCAACTGTAGACTATATATGACTCAGAAAAAAGTCTCCTCCTTTCAGTGGTGAGTTTCAGGTGTTAGTCCCAATGACAAAAAATATGACTAAGACACATTGTGGTCTTCCTGTGGGCTTTTGTGTCCAAATTTCCTGCTTCTTATAAGAGCACTAATCTTGAGCACTCCCCAGGTCTGACCATGATGGGACTTAGGAAGCTTATTCTCCCGCCCTCTTGGTAAGCCCCCCCGGTGCAGGTCAGGAGGAGAACCAGTGCTCCTGTGAGCCTATGGGTACCAAACACACACCCCCACACACCGTCGGGTAGCTACTGGGGATAGACATCTCGGCATCTCTTGAGGTATTGACCATATGCAATATAGCAAATATGGGGGATCTTCTATCTTCTGCTTGAAAGCAAAGGTTGTTTTCACTGTTTTGTTTTGTTATGTTTCTTTTACACTGTTCCATACTCTGAATTGGTTTTACAATGTTCTGTTTTTGGTTTGATTTCGCTGTATCTAATTGACTGGACAATAATTGTGAAGATAATGAGATATACCATAGTACTTATTATTACCATCCGAGTATCCTGCTGTGAAGTTCTGTACCAATTTCACTGCACTGTCTCAATTGGCTGTGTTCTGTCTTGTTCTGTTGTATTTTTACTATTTTCAAAATAAAATTTTTAAAAAAAGAAATTTTTAAAAAGATCACTGCTCTTTTGTTCAGAGCCCACCCTTCACTTATGGTCTCACCTTAGCTTGATCAGAGCTACAAAGACCCCATGTCCCAATAAGGTTTCATGTTCCAGGGAGAGATGCCTTTGAGGATAATATAATGAAACTCAGAATTTTAAGGTTAATTTGGATTTTTACCCATCTACTATCACATTAATAGGCTTTTTAAAGACTTTTTTATACTTGACAACTTTAAACTAATAATGGATGAAATAACTGAATCTGATCATTTAATATACCTGCACCAGAAGTTACAAATGTTTATCATATTCTTTTATACCTACCTCATCATTTCCAGTGCAGGAAAATGGAGCACACTCTGGACGTGGATGTGTTAGGTCCTCCTCTGCCACCATACACTGACCCGTCTGTTAATCACCCCTCTGAACAGACTGTCGCCTCTCCCTTTCAAAAATTCTAGGATAGCAGGGTATTTTTCTCCCTTTTTTTCTCCTTTCTTCCCTGGCACTTTTGTGGAGGGGGCTGGCAAGCTTTCCCTGTAAAGGCCAGATAGTAAACACATCACATGGTCTCTATCAACTGTTCCAGTCCAATTTTATAGTGAAAATGACAACCAGAATCACTCTGCGCACAAATCAGCGTGGGCAAGTTCCAATAAAACTTTATTTATGGACACAGCTGTGAGTTCCACACAACTTTCCTGTGCCATAAAATATAATTCTTCTTTTGGTTTCGACATCTATTTAAAAACTGCTGAAAGCGTGCACAGTTTGAGGACTGCACCACGAGGAGAAGCCCGAACTCCTAATTCTTGCCATGTCTTGTTCCTCGTCTCCTGCCTGCCTTCACCTGGCTGGCCCAGGACTGACCACTGGCTAGACAGTGCTGTTTCCCAGATTTTATGCTCTCTCCTGTCCCTCTGTTCCTTCCTGTCACTTTTCTTCCTTTCCTTTCCCTCTTCTCCATTTCCATTTCCCTCTCTCACTGGTTATTCTATTTCTTCTTGTTTCATTTAATTTAATTTTTTAGTGTATCAGTATATATGCATGGTACACATCTTTACATTCTTGATAGGGAGCTGGCACACACACAGAGTACACCTTAACTCCCTTTCCATGCCATGTTCCTCCCTTCCCACCCTACTCCCTCCATCTCTTCAACCCTTCCTAAAAATAAATACCAACTGTCTCTAAACTATATTTGGTCATTGCACTGTTATTTTTAAATCAATTTCTGCTTTTTAACCAGATGAGTGTAATACAGATCATGGTGACACTCATAGGAGAGCTGATTCTTTAGAAGTGGGAAACAGGATCAAATTCCCTATGAAAATGCATGGAAATTGAAATGATCTCCCATATTATAAATGCAGATTTGCCCAAAAGTAGAAAGCAGTATACAGACTGCTGGATCCCATTTCTCAGCTTCAGCATCTTTCCATTCAAAACCAAACATTTCATTTTTGCCCCTCTCTCCTGCCCCAGTGGAATTATTTTAGAGCAAACGCCTCTATCAGTAAATATTTTAATATGTGTCTCTTAAAGGCAATACTTCATTAGAAGGTATATTCACAACCACTCTATCATAGCCCAAAATAAGTCAATGTCTTTAAGTACCCAGGTAACATGCAATTTAACTTCCCCTAGTCATCTCCTGTTTCGTACACAGCGATTATAGGTGTCCAAACTTTCAACTTGTCTGGTCTGTATTCAGTGAACATAAGTTGCCTTGGGCCACATAGGAAATACATAATATAGCTAATATAGAGAAGAAGGAAAATATATATATATATATATATAAATATATATATATATATATTCATATATATATAAATATATATATATATTCATACTATATATATATATATGAAAGCAGCATCCACGTTTTATTTTTCACTGTAACATTTTTTTAAAGAGGTAAAGCATGGCTAGATAGGCCTCTACATCATGATTTCTTGATAAGTTTCTGAAATTGCTTTCAAATGCATAGCTGCTGTTTCTCTCCCAAATCATCTAACCACCAGCATCTTATTTTATACAATGTGTACTGCCTCTAGAATACACATGCATATATGTATGTACATATGTACTGCCTAGGCAATATATATGTATATATGTATATATCTACACACACATTATTACTTACTTTCATTATTATTCCATTTCAGTGATCTTTGTTTCATAAGTCCTTCCTCTCTCCCTTTCTCTCTCTCTCCCTACTCTTCTCCCTCCCTCTCTCCCATCCCTCCCATTCTCCTTCTTTCCTTTCTTCCTAGGGTAAATGACAGCAGGCTTCCCGTGACTGTCATTTCTCTTACTAGTGAGTAGCAGGTCACACAAAGGTTCAGATAACCTCCAGATCTTACAGTTCACTAAAGCCTATGCCCATTTCTAAAACTTAGACAATTTTTCCTAACTCATTCAAAAATTTCTTTATTTCACAATGTTAATATACGTTTTCCTCTTACTTTCTCCCTTACCTAAGTGAGGATGGCAGTTCGTTAGATCACCGAAATAGTCATGTTTCATAAAGGAATCACCTTAGTGTCACCAGCACCCTCAAATAGCAGTGACAAAAATAATAGTTTTAAGAGTCATTTGCTGTTTTCCTGCAAAGAACTGACAGTTCATTTTCTGGAACATTTCTCCTATAAAATTGAATCTTTTCAATTTCTAGGTCAGAGATTTGATAGCATTAGGAGGATAATCATAACCCCATTCATGCAGTAAACACTAGGCTAGAGGACTGAAGATCATGCTTTACTTCTTTTGTTTTTTATCTTACTTCATTAATTCAATACATATTTATTGAGATTTCCTGTACCTCCAGGGGGTGTCATATCAGCCGGTAGAGATTAGGCAATGCAAATGCATCCGTTTTGCCCTTGGAATATTCCCACAGTTGGGGTTGCAGTACAGGACTTACAAGGACAATATTCTAAATGTACACAGGAAGGTAAACTGAGATTAGGACAGCAGACGAGATAGAAAGTACATCAGCAGCTGGCCTGGGATGAGGAGCTTGGAAGAAGGAAGTATTTTCTAGCAAAGAGTTTGGAAGCTGAGGAACTACAGAAAATTCTAGAACAGGTTGGGGGGTATTCCTGGCAGGTAGGCAGAATTTGCTGGGATGATAGGTGCTTTCATATTTGCTAAGCCTCAGAGAGAGAAAAAAAGCGAAATCACCTAATACATTTGTACTGTTGTTAAAATTAAAGTAATGACACTAGTTTTAGTCCCTTGAATACGCTCACGGTGCTGTCTTAGGATTTTTTCTTCTCTGAAAAGTTATTTCTAGCTAATTATCTTCACTCAGGAATGTAATCTGTCAGACTGTCTTGCTAATGTTCCTCAAATGGGGGCTGCTTCAGTGACTAGAGATTTGGTTAATGGGAAGAATTAGAGACTTATAAGAATTGATTATTTAGGGAATTTTCTTCCAAGGTGAAAAAGGATATCAGTCACAACAAGAAAATCTTCCATGAAGCTGGGTGCCTGGGCTGGAAGAGGAGAGGGAGAGTTACAATCCCTCTCAGGGGAAGTCACCTCCACCACAACCTACAGGGCCCCCAAGGACATAAATATCTTGGATGTGTTTGATATTTGAGGTGACATGGGTGTGAGGCAGGGTCACCATGTCTTACAAGATAGTCTCTTTCAACAATTCGAGCTGTCATTGCAGTTGTGCTCTTTCCCTTACACCAGAGCTTTTCAGATAGAGTTGATAAAGAACACTGTGATTTCTTGCAGTAGCCTGTTAAGACTTAAATTTAACTACTACCTGAAAATAAATCACCCATCAATAATCATATATGCATATGTATAATGCAACACTAGAAAAAAATGAAGTATTAAATCTAATAAAGAATTTGAGGTAAGCTATAAGTGAGTTGATAATTTATATGCTGAACCTCGTTCCTTAGGTTCCTGTAGAAGTCACCTGACAACACATGTTTATTCTTTGAGATTTACTGTAATTATTTTGTCCACCTTCTTGCCACTAACTCTGGTGGCAGAAAATGTCCCGTATTTGTCTTTAGGTGCCCAGGACCTAGCACAATGCTTAGCAGAGTAAGTGTCTCAATACAAGAAAGATCTACTGCTCTGGACCCTGCTTCCCTATTGTGAGGGTCCATGTCCTCATGTCACAAAACAGTCACCATCTCACTGCTCAGTTCAGAAGGAAAGCAGTGGTGCTTTAAGGCAACATCGTCCCTTGCTCATCTTTTCATGTTTTTCTCTTTGAAACCTTCACAGCTTGTGTAAAGCAACACATTCTATAAGCATCTGTCAAATATTTGGTATTACTATTGTTACCAAGTTATCAAATGTGACTTTTTCATTGTTTCAGCTGTAAAGTCTTTTAAGTAGTTTCTTTCACTTTTATTAGTACATGTTTGCAGTAAATCATGAGCATGTTCACTGCAGGGGATTGGAACAACAAATTGTCTTTGTGGAGGAGTGAGACAGGCTTCACTACGAAGTTTAGGCTGGCCTTGAACTCACCATGTAGCCCCTGCTGATCTTGAACTCACAGCAATCCTCCTGTTTCAGTCTCCTAAATGCCGAGATTACAGGCGTGCATCACTATGCCTAGTTTCTGCCTTCTTTCCAGTGTCAGATATTTAGTTATCTTTTAAAATTAATTATTATATATACAGATTGAAAACCACACTAATAGGCCAAAGAACATATAATATAAAATACATCAGACAATTGTACTAAGTCAAGGTACACTTTTAGATTCATTGTCCACAGAGGGTTACAGAATCTTTTCTTCTCTCTCTGTTTTATATATATATATATTTTTTTTATTTGTATCTATACAAATAAATATATTTGCTAATATATTTGTTTTGGTTCTTTCGAGTTTTTCATGCAAGAGAAACCATATGATATTTGAGCTTGTATGCTTAAATTACTTCACTTAGTATTAATGTCTCAAGGTGCATCCACTAGCAATTTTTGGAAGTTTAATATTGTTAAGCTCTACGGTAGGAACCTATCATCTCATGAACACAATTGAGAGAATGTGTTTGATTGGAATCATTGATGGTGGTAATGAGAGAGATTTCTTGGAAACTAAATGAAGCAAGAGTTAATGTGTCTTAGAAACACAACATTTATTGAACTTCTACAGAACAGTTCTAGGAATTGCAGATTAGTAAACTAAACCTAGCAAAGGTAAGGATAAAATTCTGAGATCCCAGAGGAAAGTGATAAGGTAGGCATAAGAAAATGAATATCACAAGAAGGTAACCATACATTATCTTTAAAGATGCTAAGAATATACAGTTAGTAGGTGGCTGCTATGAGCAAAGCAATGGGAAGGGCTTTTAGAAGTGTGATAGGGTTATAGAAGGTTAGGCCTTCTATTGACTCACAATCTCTGAGTCAAGAATACAGACAGGAAGGGAACCAGCTTAGGACCTTCAGGTAGAAAAACCTTCCAGGCAGAGAAAAACAGGACCAAGTTCTAACAAAGGAGTACTCTGCACATGAGAAATTGGGCAGAGTCTGCAACAGAAATGCTATTTGGAGTGAATTTTTGTTGTTGTTTTGTTTTTATCCAAATGTAAACAGTATGTTACGAAGTATTTTAAAATAATATGGAGTGGTGCTTTTAAAAGTCTGCAGAAGTGGTCAACCACTGATCCAAAATGACATTTCCTTAGCTTCCGTGTTTTGATGTAGGTTAGAATCTAATTCAGTCATAGGTAACAAGAATTGAAGAACTGTCCCTGTTACACAGACTGAGAAACCCCTTATTATCATGCAGATGAGCTTCGAGTCACAGACCCAAATTGCATCTCGACCCAGTGTAGGAGAAGAAGGAAACAGAAGCTGAGCTTGAGGAAGAATGTATATAAATAAAGTCAATAGTTCTAGTTCTTTTGTAAAAGACGGTTAACACCTCCGCAATGGAACAAAACATTAACAAATACTCTTTTCACCTGAAAGTAGCTAATATCTTCCTGGAAGTAAAAAAAGACCTAAATAAATTCCAAATTGTTTTTCAGGTGGGCGAGAATGATCTAGCATTATTTATACTTATTCAGAGCACTAGAGCTGTTAGTCATCTCTGGACTGAAATTATAAGCTTAAAAGTAATCCACATTTCCCACCACCTGTGGAACCTCCCCTGCGCGCAAGGGCTCATTTCCCTGTTTCCTGCGGATTCCATCTGTTTTACAAGCGTAGCTTCTCCACGTGCGAATAAAACTCTTTGGGTCTCCCTAGCTGCAGAGGTAGCTGGGTTGTGCACTGGCTAGGACTACCCCAGCCTACAGTGGTGAAATGGCGTTTAGAAGATTAGAGTCCAGGCTTACATGTGTAATGCTAACACAATACATATCCAGGGAGACAAATAAAAACTGGGACGGAAAATTTCTAATAATTTTACTCATGTTGGCAGGATCATAGTTATTCAGTTAATCTTCTAGACAAAATAATAATCTATACATTTATTTTAAAATGAAGTTATCTACCTGGGAAGACTGATGAAACTTTAAAGGAATCCTATTACAAATGACTACCAAAATCACAATTTCACAAAGGCTGCTCTTTCTTACTTGACTGTATAAGCAGTTTTGTAGAAATTAACTCCTTCAATGACTAGAAATGCTAGCTAAGAAGTCATTTTGTCAATTATTCAGTAAAATACGCAAAGCTCTTGTAAAGTGACCAGTATTTGCTTACTACTTTTGTGAATCTGTTTATGTAAAGTTTAACTCAAATAAGGCAACCTGGTTTGTTTCAATATAAAATATTTTTTGTTTGTGTCCAAACCCAGATTAAGAAAGACAACAATTAAAAATTACCTGACCTGATCCTTTTTCTCCTTTATCAGTCCTTATCAGTCTTTGCTATCAGTCTTTCACTGATATTTTGTTTTTACCTTTATAGCAAAAACATCGTAGTGAAAATTTTCCACCAACTTTCGACTTTGCAGTCAATCCCTACTAAGCAGTATACTTCCAGCTGATTTTCAATAGACTCACAGGTGGTTTACTTTCAAGTATTTTTATAATGTTTGTTTGACCATAGTTCATTTTATTTTTCATGCTTTTTAGTTGAACTTTTAGTTTGTTTTTACTTACTACAGCAAATATTGTATTTTTCATGTATGTAAAAAGTTTCAGCAGTTTCTCTAGGATGTATAACTAGAAACAATTCTAATTGTAGAATATGCTCATCTTTCAAAGAAACTGCTAGAATCATGGTATGAAAGACCTAAATGTTTAATCAGACAAACAATATAAATCTCATTGCTGTTTTAATTTACATTTTCTTGGTTACAGTGAAGACATGTCTCCATACTTTGGCTGTTTTGTTTACCAATTTGTGTGTGTGTGTGTGTGTGTATATGTGTTTGTATTTATAATTTCTTTGGCATTATTTCTCTTTCTGTTAATACATTCAGAAATTCTCAGTGTAACTAGATGTCTTCGTCAGGGCTATATTTCACAAATATCTTTTCTACTTGGAAGGCTAACTTTTCATATGGACTATGGTACCTTAAAAGAGGGCTTAATTTTACCAAACACACACACACACACATCAGTTTTTCCATTTATACTTGTTCATTTATCACTTTTTAAAATAAATAATAGATGTATGTAATTTGAAGTTGTGCTTTATCAATAGATAGTATAATCCATTTGCAATACATTTTGTGCAGCGATAAAGGCAGGGACTACATTTTATTTGCTTGGTAAGGATAAACAAATACAAATTTTTCATAACTACCTAGTACAAACTCTGAAGTAAAATAGTTTCCATATTCATTGGCTTTGCTTCAAGTTTTAGAAACCTATTTCATTATTCTAGTAGTGTATACCTATACCCAGCCTCCTTAGTCTAAATGTTTGAGGAATCACTTCTCTCTGTGTTGTGCTTCACAGATGCCTTAGTTGTGTGTGGACAGTGATCACTGTATCAGTGATCAATTCTGTATCAGTCATCAATTCCACTGACACAGAGAGATACAAATTACTTACTGTGATTTTGACATAAAATGTATTTGTTGACTAATTTTTAAAGGTTGGTATATTTATTTAACTTTTAAACCACTAGTAAATAATACTTTTTCTTTTATATATTCTTACTTAATATTGCTAGATAAAACTTCAAATTTTGTTCATGCAGATCTTGTTGAGATTTTAACAGAAAGACATTTTTACAGCATGAATTATATCTAAAACTTTCTATACTATAATTCATTAATATTAGGATTATGCTTGATTTTGTACATTGTCCTTACATTGTAAAATTATTGTCAAGTTAAAGATTTTTCTATTATGCTTGAAAATTTATCATCTCTTTCTTCTTCCAGTTCTTAGAATTATTATGTTTCACTTTCTTATTGTCATGACTAAGAACTCAACATAATATTACATAGCAGGGCTGATTGGACACATTTACTTTTACTGATGAAAAGGAAGATTTATTATTCAGTAGTAAATAGTAGTAGTAATAAAAAAATTCTAATCATTTATAACTAATAGTTTGAGCTACTAGTTTCTCTAATTTTGTTTTTGCCTATTCAGCTTCCTAGTCTTAGTCTCCTTATTAGCTTCTATTCTTCCAGAATCTTTCCTATCATAATAATAATAATAGTAAATGTATGATCATTTTCCCAGGAAAACTTCATTTAATCTAAAATCCTCACAGCAATCCTTGTCTCATTTTTTTTCCCTTGACAAATGTCACACAAACCATTACCAAGTTTTACTGGATCTATTTTCAAATAATATTTTTAATTCTGCTTTTCATCACTGCCACTGCTACTATTCAAAATCTACATGGCCACCAAGTTTCCAAATACATAAGGATCTTGTTTCAAATTTTTAAGCCAAGTGACCATGACTTTCTGTAACATTCAAGATAAAATTTGAAATCCCTAATGTGAATTAAAAATAAGCACGATGTCTGCTCCCTGTCTGTTGTTGTGTATCATTTCCTCCTCTTTCTCCCATTTTTTAATCCAACAAAATCAATCTGCAGAATTATTCCTGTCTTGCAGTTTTGCCCTTGCTATTAATGGAAGTGAAATATTGTCCCCACTAACTCCTAAATGATAGCATATGTACTCAAATACACTTCCAGACAGTACCACTCCCACCAATCCACTTATAATAATGTTTTTCTCTCTTCAATTCCTCTCTTCTTCTTTATGAAACTTTCCTAAACTAGAAAGTATAAAAAATAAACAAATTTTAGATTTTTACTTGCTTACCTTTGTTCTCACTTTCCTACATTTGAACTCTAAATTGTAAACTGCTTAAAATGATGGACTTTATGTCTTGCCTTTTGCTATATCTGCAAAACTTAGATGAATGGGAGACACATTATGAGCAGCTAAATATACCTATAATAAATGAATATTAAAAGCACTCTGTGTTTGCTTTTGAAAATACAAACTAACCTTTTGTCTTCACAAGGTTTCAGTATCTACATCTCCAGCCACGCACATCTGTTATACTACGCACATTATATTTCACTACTGCAACATTTCAACTTCCAATCTTCCAACATCACTGATTTCCATTTACTGAATCCTTTTTGTCCCCAAGGCATTTTGCCTAAGCAATGAAAAGGAAAAGTTGCTCTTTCTACCTTCTCTTTCTTCATGTAGCTATCCTAAAATCTATGATCACTGAGTTGCTTCGTGGCTCTGTAAGAATGGGTTACATAGACTATATAGATCCATAAAATCCTGCATTTCTATTTTAGCACTTTTCTGTTATTTGTAATTGTGACATTAATATCCCATCATTTCCACTGAAATAGATGTTCATTGAGAACAGGAACTCAAGTCTTTGGTTTCTAAACACATGACTGAAGTACATTACCAATCTATGATACTTTTCTTGATGTAATGACTTAAGATAGTCCTTGAAATAATATTTTGAGTGTCTAAGAGGATTTGTCTCTGTTTTTCTTACCTACCCCCAATAAAAACTTAACATTTCTTCAGGTGTATCATTACTGGGTCAAAGAATGCAGGAACATAGAGAGAAAAGGGCCCTGAATCTAGAATAAGGGGAAAGATTTATAACATCTTAATGCTAACTCTTAGTATTCATTTGGTTAAAGCACTCAGTACTTCTGAGATTTGTTTTCTTAATGTCTAGTAGAGAAAGTCAAACTTCTCTCCAGGTGACCATATCTTGATATTATTTAGTACTCAAAACTTTTCACTTCCTATTAATGGTAGTCTTGTTTCTTTGGCTGATTATTCCAACATGGCTTCAATTTTTTAAGTTTTGGATTAACAACTCTTACTGATGCTCCACCACTGACCTAGAAATCTTTGCTTATATTTTTTTCATTATTAGTGTCCCAATGTTGTTTGATTGAATCAGGATAATAAACATTTAGACTTGCAACCTTAAAGAAAATAGACAAAATTATTAGAATACAGTTTGGAAGATAGAGAACTTAAAAAATATACGAAATAGAGTTTGTGGATTTTATCCAGAAAACGAAGATTTACATGCAATATAGAAAATTTTAAGGTAAGCATATATTATAACTTCATTTCTACTGCATTGCTTTAATAGTGAGAGGGTTAAATATATCTCCGAAGAGTAACTGTTATAGATAAAAGAACAATCTCAACAATTTGAATCTAGAATTTCCTTCACATAGTTCCACAGGGAGTTGGATTGTTCTACAGGGAGTTGGTAGAAATTTTAAGGGGTTGGAACCAATGAAAAGAAGTCAGATCTTGGAAGTGTGTTCTTCAAGGGACATGTGGGGTCCTTATCTCTTTCTCCTACTCTCATTCCAGTCATGAACACAACAGTTTTAGTAACCACATACTTCCCCCAGTGATTTATAGCTTTTCCACAGGCCTAAAGCCACAGGGCCAATATAGACTGAAAACACCACAGCTCCAAGCCAAAATAAGTCTTTAATCTCTGTAAGTTGATTAACTTGGGTATTTTGTTACAGTAATACAAAGCTGACTAATACAGAAGTTAAAGAAGTTGGATGAAATGTTTATGTCACCCATACCTGGTCTAACAAGTTTTATATAGGATTTGAAATTTAATTAGTTTGTGATACAATATTTCCCTTTTTTAAGGATTCAGAGAAAAGCTTAAAGAATAGAAAATAAAGCACCAGGGTAACAAATTAGGCATTAATTAGTACAGACATATTGTCTGAAAAGTGAGGAATAATACTTACCTACATATATAGGAGCATACAACACCAGAAAGTTTGCCATGAGACCCAATGCCCACTGGCTTTTATGAGGACATACTCTTGACTTATTTGATCTTTAATCTGAATTTTAGATTCTATATGGATCACTTGGAAAGTGAAGACATATACTAACTGGTTATATTCCTCAAAGATTACTCTTTGCTTTTCATACATCATTGTTGGTCACAGCCCCAGCCAAGCAAAAACTTATGTTCTCATGAAGTAAATTACTTGAAAATTGCAAATGGAATTGGAGATGTGGAGACATTGGTGTACGTAACAAAATGACATTTCTAGTATAATACATCGGTATAACTAAGCTGGTTATCTTGAGGGCATAGTTAGTTGCAAGGACAGAGGTGTGTCTCAGGGTGTTCCATGTGTCCACAGTGTTGGAAATATATCATTATATACAATGTGCCAATATTTAAGTATATGATTATGTGATAACACTAAAGAGATACTAAGTTTACAACAATCATAGGATTATTTTCATAACCCAAGAAATTCAAAGACCACTTTTGAAAAGTACTAGTTTATTGATTGCTGCTTTGTAAAAATGGAACTCACAAATTCAGAAATCTCTTGCTTTTTAGTTGCTTTCCACATTTACATGATATGCACATTGTGTTAATGAACTGTGAACATGGGAATAAGAGTTTTAGCTTTACAACTTACATTAGCACAGACAAATCTATATAAGGTAATAAGCTTATTTCATCTAAATGCTGGATTTTCAGCAAAACTGTTAATAGCCACTTTTCACTTAAGAGTTAATGGCTCCAAAGGAGCCACTTTGTTTTGTAATATATGAGTATTATAAAGTAATTTGCAAAATGCATCAACAGTAATTGTCTTCTGCCTTCAAAATACAGCACATATATTTTTAAATACAATTTCTATTCTCAAAGATTGTCTTAAAATGTCATGTTACTGTAAAAAATTTAAAAGTCTTCATAAATTCATGTAATACAAATTTCTTTATAAAATACATACACATGTACACAGGTATGTGTTTTATATGTATATAATCTTTTCCAAAACTTTCCAAAACATAATCTTCATTGAACAAAATAATAACATATCTATAAATAAATAAGAACAATTTTTTGCCCAAACTGACAGTGTTTCTTTGCTCTTCTTTTCTCTACATCCTTTTCTGTAGCACAAAGTTCCACCCGCCCACCTTCCCCCCATTCCATTTCGGACTTTGGATCCTCTGTGCTCCCTTTTCTCACACAACAGACTCTTTCTAGAATTGAAAGATCACAAAAAATATGGATTAGCATTCTTTCTTTCTGGTATACTTTCCCCCAATATTCATATCGTTCACTGGACCGTTATCTGGTTTATTCAAATTTTACTTGCTCAGTGAGGCTTTTTAAGGTAGTATTTCAAAATGTAGTCTCCATCTTCTCTTCTTTGATTCAGTTTTTTCTCTCGTCACTACATACACTTTTGTTTATTCTATCTTTCCCTGCTGGAATGCAAAAATGTGAATTCCAAATATATTTGAATGTTTTCCACCATGATCCTTCCCATTTCCTAGATCTGTGTCTGTCATACGCAGATGACTAATACAATTTGTTGAATGGATAAAGAAGATGGTATACCAAGCTCTAATCCTGACATGTGAGAAAGGGAGAGACAGAGTTTAAGTCCTCTTAAGATGTTACATGGACCAGCATATTAGGAATTCATCAAACCAATGAATGACTATAAAGTTATTGAAGTTGTATGGGGCAGAGACCATAAGTGGATACTTGCTGTTTTTCACTTGCCTAAATTCATACTTGCTGATAGACTTTGGAAGTTATGTCTTCAAGTTCTGTCTGTCAGGCACTTCAGCTCCAGCCCACAGTTCTAGGAACTTTAAGAATGAGGACCTCTACAGGATATTTTTGGTCACTGGATATGTGTACCTGAAGGGGACAGTGGGACCAAAGTCACTTCTCTCTCTCATTCAGACAATGCAGGGAGCAGCTTTCCCCTGCAACATGTTCCCACTGTCAGACCAGCACTCTGGCCAATTTATTGTGGACTGAAAAGTACACAACTGGGTGCCTAAAATCAACCTTTTATCTACAAATTGATAACCCAATGTGTCTGCTATGGTAATAGAATCTGGAGACACAATTGCCTTTAAGAAATATTATTTTGTGTATGTTAGAAAGAGGTTCCTGACTCTTTAAAGAACAAGTGAGGTTGTGCTGATAGACCATCATGGGTTTAAAAGAATAGCTCTGGAGACTGCTAGAAAACAAATGCTCTTGATGGATTTGTTTAAGAAGGAAATAGAATCATGTCAAATATTTGAGTTGTCTGCAGAGGCTTCATATAAGAGAAAAGAGACAGAATTTACCTAACTGAATTAGTAGATGGTTAATTAAGTGAAGGTAAATCTGTATATTGGGGTATAAATGACAGATTATTGAAGTAGATTAGAAAGAGACAGAATAAATAAAATAGGTAGAAGTCAATTTCCCATGCCAAAGAGTTGAAGGAATCCAGTTGCAAACAGACAGAAATAACTGCCCCATAGAAAACACAGGTTGAGGAGGGCGCCAAAACTGGGCTTGAGTTGTCTGACTCCAGGAGGGCAAACAGGAGAGGAGCAGAACATAGAAAATACTGTCACAGATGCTGGGACATCAAAGCTCAGAGAATGCAGGGACACAGGGACTGTCCTAGGCTCTCATTCCTTCCTCCTTTCCTTTTTTTTTTTTTTTTTTTTTTTTTTTTTTTGCAATGTAGCTATTGGGGGAAAAATCAGATTGAGCCACAGTTTCTGACACCACAGAGTTTACGGATACCTTCCATTTGGTGCCATTTTGACAAGTTCTCATCTCCTGTGTGCGTCCTTGAACAGTAGCTGTGTCTGTAAGGCTGGACACAGGCAAGCTTAACTTTTGTTTCCATTTCTGCAAAATGTACAACATTAGCCGTGTCCTCCCCTATGCAATGCATCATCTCTGGTTTCTCTTTTGGTT
Organism: Cavia porcellus; assembly: GCF_034190915.1. Taxonomy (NCBI): domain Eukaryota; kingdom Metazoa; phylum Chordata; class Mammalia; order Rodentia; family Caviidae; genus Cavia; species Cavia porcellus. The sequence continues at coordinate 54,752,992 of NW_026947489.1, forward strand.
ATATGACAATCATTATTAGTGATTGCTTACATCTTATTAACTTAGAGGTTCTGAGATGATGAAACTTTCATTCTATCATTTATGCTTTGAAAAATGTCCACAAAGAATTTTTACTTGTATTACAGTTCATACAGAAAAGATAGGCTGAATGCTTGATCCTGTGCCTAAATTTACCAGTAATCAAAATAAGCTTGTTATCCAGGATTTTTCAAAATTAAATTATTTTTTAGTTTCATAAATATGACCTTAAACATACTTGATATGTTTAACCCATACAGGAAATTCTTGCTGATATCAAAACTGTGCCTTCTTTGGTTCTAGGGTTTTGAACTGCCTTGGTATCCAGTAGCTTGTTTGTTTCTGACATGTTATTTTTCTTGTTCCAGAGTTACGCTATATGTCTATATTTTTTAAAAAATTTAGGTTTGTAGTGATGCCTCTAATTAATGTAAAAGTCTACACCAAGTCTTCATTAACCCTTATCTTATATATGCTGCTCTTTCTCTCACAATGAAACATTCAGGGTCCAAAGCACCAACATAATTATTCTTTGATTTATTCCCCTTATATAGATTATTTCAACAGCAGATCATGTAGCCTCTAATTTTGCCTAAAAGGTCAGGATAGAAAGAACAGTTGTTGACAAGATGAGCATGTACATTCTGATTTGAACAAACAGCATGCAGGAAGATTCAGTGTCTTGAGGAGGCATAGTTCCCTCATAAAACAGCAAATCTTTTTTCCCCATAAGAGGACTGCTGAGTCTCAAAGTCAGGAAGAAATTGGAATATATTTGGTTCAATATTCAATCTTCAGATATTAGAACACCAATCAGACATCTGAGCTCTCTTTTGTTTCATTTTCAGAAGGTATCCTGCATTCATTTTTAATAAAAAATATTGCTTTTCTACTTTATCCTTGTAAGAAGACCTCAGGTATGTGAAAAGTGAAAAGATTACTTGAAGAATTCCTATCCCTTAACTCTATTCTACATCAGTCCAGTGAAAATACCAGTACAGCTCAGTGATTTCCTGAAATTTGGAAAATCTTTACATAGTAAAGAACTACTGTTATATTTGTTTTTCTGTCCACAGAGGACAAAGTATGGACCATTGTGTCCCATGACTTGCAGATGCCAACAACTGTGGTCGGCTATACCCCAGAAAAATACTCAGTGACCCAGCTAGTCTACAGTGCCTCGATGGACCAGATCAGCGCCATCACCAGCAGCGCTGAGTACTGTGAGCAGTATGTCTCCTATTTCTGCAAGATGTCCAGGCTGCTGAACACCCCAGGTAAGCTGTGAATGGAATGTTACTTTTAATTATTATCTCAGCTGGTGTCTGGAATGTACTAAACCATCCAACAGGTGTAGTTTATTATCTTACAGTCCAGCTTTCCATATGCAGATGGCTATAAAAAAGCAACTTACAATCACTTAGGCTTCTTTTTCTGGGGAATGGAGCTACGAATGTGAGATTTTTTAAGGAAATTCTATTATTTTAGGTTTATAGATTTTTCGAGAGTAGGTTTGTGTCTGTGCGTGCATGTGCATGTGTGTGCGTTTGCATGTGTGTGTACGTTTCTATGTGTTTCTAGTGTTTAATTATCATTAGTTGCTTTGGTCAAAAGTTTTTCAGAACTTCTTGTAAATTTTCAAATAAATCCCTTTGAGTTCTTTGGGTGTCTTGAATGTAAAGATGAATGTGCTCTAAAAATCATCTGAAAGTAAACTACATATAGATCAGCAATAGTGTTCAGAGCTCTTTGTAGTCTAAAGTCAGTTAATAGTATCTCTCCCAATCTGAAGTTTTTCACAGGGATTTACTTTTGGCAATACTTTGAGGTATGTTTATATGTGTACATGTATGTGTTACAGGTGTGCACATGTGTGTAAAACTGTTTGGTAGGGTGTATAAAATCTGGGGATTCCACAGAATATATTGTATTGTAATCCCAAATTTTGTGTACAGTCATCCAAATATTGTAATTGCTTTTGTAGTCCTTCTCACAATCCAAAAAGTTGTGTTTGTAATCCCATTGAGATGTTATTGGAATCCCAGCAAGGTAATTCCAATCTACCACCTCCAAAGCAACCCAGGGTGAGAGTAAAGACACCAAGATATGTTCCAAATTAAGGGCAGCCAAGTGATGAGGACAAGCAGACAAAGGCCTTGATCCTAGGCCCCTCCCAGAATTTATTTTCTTGTGAAGAAGGGGGTGGCTTGAGGATGAGTGACAGTGAGGGTGGTGAGAATTGCGTGAGTAACTTGAACTTTCTAGCCAGGTAGGGAGAAACACATCTCTGCAAAATGCAGAGATAAGGATATGCAGAAGTATCAATTTACATAAATCAATTGAAGTAACAACTGAATTGTTTTTGGAGGCTGTTACCTCAGTTTCTGATGTGTAAACTTTTGTGTCCTGAGGATTCATAGCCTCTTTACCTTGAGGCTCCAGTTGACATTCCTGGAGCTAATGGCTTTAACATCCTGCTGTGCTCATATCTTTTACAGAGAGCACTATACAAGGAAACAGGAGACTGTCTGATGGCTTTAGAGATTATATATCAGTACCTCGGCTAACCTTATTGCAATGCTTAGAGCCAACTGAAGAGAGAAGGAAATACCATAGCCAGCTCTGTACATATCAGTATAAGGAAATAAGTCTCCATATAATCAAAGTTGCAGCAATTATTCTGCATTCAAGGGGAATCACTCAAGTTGTCTCCCAAAATATTGGAAACAGCTTTACTGCAGGAAAGACTCATGTGCTCAGGGGGTCTTGGCACTAAATTCAAAATGAGGACTGAAGTCCACATCCTTTGGTCTATGCTACAGAAATAAGCATGTGTTCTGAGTCAAGAAAATAGGGCTTTATAATTTACAGTCTTCCCATTTCCCAGATATGGTTTCTGAGAGTTAAGTTCTTTTCTAAAATACAATTGTCTTAATTGATAATAAAAGTTGTACATGTTTCTTAGGTAGATCATGTTTTGAAATATATGTAAATTTATATATGTTTGTATACTATTAGATGGCTAAATCTAAGTAATCAGCATGTATATTACTTACCTTTTTTATGGTGAGAGTGCTGAAACTCCAGTTCCTTGATAGTTTTCAAGAATATACTATAACGTTATTAACCAGCATACCATGTTGTACTACAGAATAAATCTCTAGCTTTGAAGTCTCAGTTTCCAGTATTGTCTTCTGTTCAAGCAAAGATCACAATGCCTGATTCAGGGAGACAGTGAGAATTTAATGGAGTGATACCTTAACACTTATAGGACCTGATCCATTTAAGGACATAAGTAAGAAATGGTATATTGATTTTTGAAAACTATTAAGCCACTTTGCAAGTGACATTGTGTTGTGCAAGAAACAATGGGCTGTTTAATGGCCGAAATTAATACTGACTTAGAACCAGTATTATTGGAGGATGGCTCACAAAAAGAAAACAATAAATAATTTTATGAAGTGTTTACTGCTGCTTGCATGCAAAAATCTTGTGTAATAATTATAGGAAGCTTATCCTAAGGACTCTAAGTAAGTGAAATACAGAAATTGTTGGTTCAGAAATAAGTCTGTTGTTTGTAAAAAGAAATGATCACGCCTGGAATGTTGGGGTAATGTCTCATTCATGAGGATGGTGACAAAAAGTGAAGTAGAAGACAGATGAACTTCAGGTCCCAGTGAAAGTTATCCCAGCCAGAGAGGGAATCCATGTGAAAGTGCAGGAATAGATAAAGCTGTGAACATAGACACAGAGGAAAGTAAATGCTATAGTGAGATCTGAGACTCCATCCTGGAGCCCAGTACTTCTTCGACTTTCATGAACAAGCTGTGGAGATTAAGACAATACACATTGCTAAGCCCCATTGCCTAAGTCTTTGAGAAGATCTGTGGTGGACTTAAGAATTTGCATTTGCCACAAGTAATATGGAACATGTTGTGTTTCCCAAAGTTATATGTTGGAGATAAGACCTGTAGGAAGAAGTATATTTAAATGAGATCATAATAGTGGCATCTTACTCATATAGGACTAGTATCCATAAAAAAATAAAAAGAAAGAACATTCTCTAAATAATTTTGTTGGAGAGTTTGAGCAGATAAGCATAAGGCAGATGAGATGATGCTGACCAAACTGGTCTGAAGACCCCTATTTGATCCCTCTGTGTGCTCTGATGGGAAATAGGACATTTGTAAGACATCACAGTCCTGCAGATTTTCTGTTGCCCTTCACATCTCATACTTCTTTATAGTAGATCCTGTTTTCAGGGCTAGGTGATGTCAACCAAGGACTGTTGAAAAACAAGGACAGGAGACATCATTGATGGATCTCATCAGCTTGTCTTTAGAAATGAGGGGTCCCGGCTGAGGGGTCCTTCCTGAGGCTCTGCTCACAGATTGTGATGAATCCTCCATTCTGAGGCAGAATCAAATTGCAGACAACAAGCAATCTTGATACCTTTAGTTTTATTTTCTCTATTTTGTTCCTCTCTTCTGTTAGACTACAGTTAGTTTTCATCACTTTAGTTTGCTCTAGAGGCTTAAGAAAGAAACACAGTGTGGCACCTCAGGAGTGGAAGGCATATTTTAGGCACCTGGAGAACAGAGTGGACAATGAGAAGGCAGCTCACCTTGGTGCTCCTGGTCTTGGGATTCAGTTCCTTCCTTCCCTGATTGATGTCCTGACATGTGGGCTCCTCCTTCCAGTCCCCAGGAAGGCTCACACCGTTATCACTGTCCTGTTCATTACATGAGACATACAAAGCTTCAGGACAAATGAGATGAACTTGTTTTAAAACGATTTTCTTGCATTTTTGAATATTCTGCAAACACTTTTCTTCAACCTCCTAAAGCCCTTTAGAGGAGAAGAACTATCAGACTGAAATCAAGATTGAATTTTCAATCTGCACAAAAAATACACTCTTTTCTTTGTATTTCACATGTATAGATTATTAGTGTACTTAAATGACTTGCGCTGAAAATAAATTCACCCTATGCATCTTATCTTTTGGGACACACTACAGATATCAAATCCTTTCATTCAGATGGACTGTTCTTATTGTCACCTAGTTTGAACAAAATATAGCCTTAAATATTACCTTGTCCAACCTTTGGTAGTTGTTTAAAGTGTGAATTGCAATCTTTCAAATACGCAACTCAAGGCTCACTCCATGGTCCTGCTCTCAGGTTTCCACAGAACTTGGCAAGGACTCAGGACTGGCTGCTTTTTACAAACATCCATAAGGAATCGTGTCAGCTGCAATGGAGAAAACCTGCCTCTAGTTTATGGCATGATGGTCTCTCACATAGGAATTTAAGGTGCTAGTCCTTCGTGTGAGAGAAGGTTAGAGAGGATATAAGGGCTAGTCTGATTGATCGGAATAAAATGGAGCATATAATGGCCCATTCTACAGCCAAAATATGTTGGTTTGATAGTATTTTTAATTCCTTTGCTACGATGGCCTCTGGACAGTGTAAAGTGAATTTCAGCCTCCCTTTCTGATTCATTTCTCACATTCCCATTTGCTACTTTCCAAGTTGAATAATTTGTAGAACAGCTGATGCCATGAACAGAGTGGTTGAAGCAGCCACTTCTGCAGATTACAATATTCCTCGTGTGCCAGAAAGGGAAAGGAGACAACTTAATAAAAATCTTTAATTTGTTGTTTTAAGGAGCTAATGTTTGCTGTAATTGGATTTTTCTTGCTCCTTCATGGCAACATTCAATTTTAAATATCCAGTCAGTCATTCTTAACTAAGACTGAATTATACTGGAACTTCTGTAGAAGTACTTGTGACATCTGTTTGAATACAAAGTATATTCATTATAGTCATCGCAATTAAAATGAATATCAAATGAGTTTGTAATAGCTATGCACTTAAAATGTTATTCTTTATTTTAAGAGCCTTACCCTCCATAGTTAGTTTGGGTTTCTATTGTTTCTCAGACAGTAAAGACAAAACGTGAATATGCATATGGCTCTCATTTTTATTTTGATAGATGTTTATTTGTACCATTAGCTAGCAAATGTAGAATTACTCATTATTGGTTTCTGAGAGCTTTTACAAGGATTGTAATATATGGCTTGCAATGTTTTCTCTATTACTATTATAAATTTTAAAAATGGAATTGATTTTAAAACGATTTTGCCATTTATCAATATAGCTAGTCTTTCAACATGATTATTAAATCAATCACTCTTAATCAACTTTATAAAACACATAGAAACTACATAAACCCAAGTCATTTCATTTGGCATAGAAGAGGCTCTTTAAAATAAATTATATCAATTTGGGAATGATTAAATCAGTTCTAAGCACATTGAAGAGACTACGTTAACATGCTTTATATTCCTGTCCCAGAGCCACGAACGGAATAGCTGAACCCATGAAACACAAAAATCATTAAACAATGAGATATACATTTGAAAGGAGACCCTTAAGCACCTGAATTTGACAAATCTGACAATGAGAGAAAGTTATGTTGGATTCCACGTGAGTGAAGTCTTAGCAATCCAAATGCTTTAGCTGACCAACTGTTTCCCTGTATTTGAGCAAAACATATTAGCCTAGTTTTAGAGTGCTTATTTGCATATCTTGAAATGTATCTTACAAATCACAGACTTTCTAATTAACAACCCCCTGATGAAGTATCTTGTACCCTTCCCATATGAATATTTATTTTATTGCAGAAATATCAAGGTATTGGGGTTCGTCTTTTTCTGACTATTTTGCAAAGATGTTTTGTTGGTTTCCAGAATTTCATTTCTTTTAATTCCTCAATGTAGTCTAGCTCTCATAAGTCATATGTTATTGCTTTTTTTAGAAAGAAGATATATAAATTATCCTTCCTTTTGAGTAGTTTACTATTAGATTTTGTATCCATTGAGAAGGAGTTATGTTCCCAATTTTAACCGGAAAAGTAAGCTGTATGAAATTCAATATACTTTGATGTTAGTGAACTGTGATTTAGTGACATCCAAAGGAGAGGAAAATATGACTCTGGTATTGTGCCTTATAACCTATTTTAAGCAAAAGCTTTTAGACTCTGGTGCAGTTATCAAGCAAATGAACTTTCTAAGTTTGTGCTGTGTATTCTAAGAAACCATGCTGTTTAAATCTTATGACAACTTAAATAAAAATTTTACCTGATTCCAATTAAAGATTGTTTTCAGCAGATGAAATTTATTATGACTAAACAGCATTTAATCAAAATATAATCACTTACCTCATTAATTACAGGGTCCAATCCTTGTGTAAGATTGGAAGGTGTAATTAAATGAACCAGACAAGAGACTAATAACTAAAGAATAAAATTAAGAAATTAAACCCAGTAGTATTCCTCACCCTTGGAGCTAGAATCTACGTTGCAAACACTGTGGGTGAAAAAGATGTAATGGTAGTGAGGGGAAACACAGGCTATTTCCACAACGTGGATAGGAACCAATGAAATTCTCAACTGAGAAAATGGGAAGAACAACAAACACTGACTTTTTCCCTATGCACCAAGAAATGTGATACAAAATATAAGATGAGGATCCTACAGCTGAGGAAAACATGGAAGAGAAGATCAGTGAATCAGAGAGATCACTTGTTCACTGATACTTAGATGGAAGACAAGAAGCACAGAACTTACTAGCAAGGGAATATGTGAAGTCCAAAGCCTGGAGTACCAGGTGTCTGATCAAGAGTTCCGAGGTGATTCCAGAGTCTCTCTGGGTTTCATAATTGAGGGTTTCATTAAAAAAAGAAAAAAGGAATGACTTCAAGAGGAGCATTCTGGATGTTGTATGGAGAATTGAGTGAGGAAGGAAAATTCTGGAAGGTTGGCAGTTGTTTAGCTTTAATGTGTGAAGGGACTGTCCTGAGATGCAGGTGTCCATGTGTATCCATGATGACCCACAGGACAAAATCCTTTTAACTGACAACAAACATTTAATGAATTAAATTGTTTACTTCACTGAAATTTAAATGTATGCAACAACTAAAATAAAATTAAAGAATCAAAGAGTGTCACAATGCACAATGCACGATGCAGTCTATTCTAGTATTTAGACTAAAAACACAGAGGACACACAGGCCAGACTGACAAGTCTTAGTGAAGAAACCAATGCGTATTATTTTCTCACGCAATCCTTCTGTCCTTTCCTTCAACTTCCAAGCCTTTTTACCTTTATAACACTTGCATGATAACTGTGGCGGGGTGGAGACAGCTCTGGAGATTAAACATGCACATCAGGAAGAAACACATCACATGTGCCCACACATTATGAACCAAAGTAGTGTTTTTCCATGCCTGTATGAGTGAATTTCCGGTTGCTGGAAAAGGATACGAACACCAGTAAATTAAAGGAGAGAAGTTTATATTGACTCACGCAGTTCCAGTGGGTTTACTCCATGGTCAGTTGGTGTTAAGAAAAAATGGCATGGGGGAAAGGAAGGGCAAAAGATAGATGCAAAATCTGTGACACACAGGGAGCAGAGAGAGAAAAGAGGAGAAAAATCAGGGACAAGAATGCATCCTTCAGTGATTTATCTTCAATCAGGCTACTTCCTAACATACAGTTAGCTACAAACTCATCAATGGGTTGTTTTTCTGATGAGAATAATACCCATGAACCAACCACCTTTCAAAAGCCTTACCTCTGAACACACGGGATTTTGAAAGGACATTTTAAATCTAAATAGTAACAATGCCTAACTCTATAGCGGTGTAAAATACAATCCTCTCATGTATCTAGGACCAAAGATAAAGGCCTACCTTTGTGAATATTGCACAAGAGGATGACGCTAACTAATACAATTAGAAATTGATGATCAGTGTTATGGTTTGTGTTTAGATATTCCTCCAAAGCTTTGAGAAAATAGATAAAAAGACAAGGCCATTATTGCCATTAAATCTCTTAACTGTTAGATTATTCTGGTGCAATTGAGAAGCAAAAGTACGAAATGAGCAGGTTTATTGAGTTGAGGATGTGGACATCATGGCAGCTGGGCTGTCTCCTTGGACTGGAATGTGGGGTATGGGACATATATAACCTTTGACCAGGGGTGATGCTTAGGGTGGGCATTGATGACACCTGATTGGAACTCTCCTCGTGTGCAAACAGGAAGGGGAGTGGCAATTAGGGCTGAAGAAGAAGCAGGAAGTGGTAAGCAGTCCCGCTTTGGCCTTCCACCATGTTAGACCACCGCCATAACCGTACAGTAATTTATACTAGGGCAAAGCTCTTTCATTAACCAATGTCATTCTTTTACAGTTTATCTTAATTTGCAAAGTTGGAGAGTCAGTTTCTGCTATGTCTGTTTTGCACAACAGATCTCAAACAGCCTGAATGCCACTTCACTAGAAATGAGAAAACTGAGGCTGAAACTCAACTTTCTTTACAGCAGAAAAGAAAGTATGAACTTGTAGAAACAGCACTAACCCCTGTATCTCTTCATCTGCCATGAAACATGATTATCCTTCATTTCCTTCATCTGAAGTGCATGACTAGAAGTGTGATTTCTGAGAAAACTTTGGGCACATCCAATATTTCTGGTTGGTAAATAAACAGTAAGGTAATGTTCATTTAGAGTAATTGTTTCTCAGCCTTTTGGTAAGCTCAGGGGTCTTAAGGATAGCTTGACTTGTATTGACAGTGAGTTATTGTTTTTTCAAGCTGCAGATTTGTCAAGCTGAGAGGTGAGCCTTTAAAGATCTCTGGCCCTTTATATTGTGCTGAGGGATGTGTGTGTGTGTGTGTTTTTTTTTCTTACACTTTATTTTGAAAGAGCCAGTGACTTCAAATGAAAGTAGCTGTTTTCTTAATAAGGAAAATAGGAATGTATGGGAGTTTTACAATGTTGCCCTGTCACTCTGTGAAGCCAGGAATACTATTTTCTAATGTCTTCTTGGTCCAAATAAATACTGCTTTAAGCTAAGAAATATAAAGAAAAATGAAAGTGTAAAACAAGCCTGAGAATTATAGAGTTTGCATTTCTTTTTCCCTTAGTTATCTTGTAGTATGTTTCCTCAAGTTTCAGACAGAGTTGAACACTATTATTAATCTTTCCTAAACCAAAATTAGGTATAAAAATTATAGCCCCATATAAATTATATTAAAGATAAATATTCTTTGAACATTATTATACCTTAATAAAGAGATTTCTAGTTTCTGAGAAGCATGATTTTACAGAGTTGGATTTCAAATAGTTAAACCTCAATATATTACAAAGCATAAAGTTGAAGTTTTTAAATCTGCAATTTAAAATGCTAAAAAAAATCTACGGTTTAGTCACATAAAAAATTGTGCAAATGAAGAAATGACTTATCCAATTTCAAACACTAAAAAATATTTTTACTATTTTCTCAAAATTCCATATTCTTCACTTATTTTTCCACTTTAGAAATAAAAAGGCATTGTTAAATATTGGATGGATAAAACAAAATATACTTTAAGTTTCTAAAATGATAATAGTAATATGTAAGAGAAAATATTTACAAAACAATTGCTGATGTCTATATTATATTCTTTGATTTCTCTTTTAGGTTTTTTATTTCTGTGTACGTTGTCACAGTAAAAAACATAACTGGATTCAAATTCATACCACAGTCTCTTCTACCTAACATCAAACTGTAAATATTTTTAGTTTCATGTAACTCTTAAAACCACCCATTTTCATGACATCATAAAATAAAGAAAATATTAATTTTCACATTTAATGAAGTATGTTTTAAAACATCTCCTAAACAAGATACTGAGAGAGTTGTACTACAAAATCCTTTGGTAGTATCTATAGCATTATTACAAATTGGTCAATTATTCATTCACCAAATATTTAATACTGCGCTAGATGCTATGAGAATGTAATGAGCTCATAAACAAATTTAAGTGATGTTTTTCTTAAAATGTAGACTGAAAATTTTAAATAATGACAAAATCATTGACATTTGACTTATAAATACTGGCAGAATCATTTCTTTTACAGCATAAATTATTATAACTCATAGTAATTTCTGAAACTTTGTGTATGCATATTCTTCACTGATTAATCCTTCCCCTTCTGTTTGCAGAGGTTATACCTGAGGCAAAGATCAAGAATGGTTTAGGAAGGTTTTGGAATGGGAAAAGACAGGGTACAGAGTTCTCTCACAAAGTGTTATGAGTTCAAATTCATATAGTCCCAGAACCGGTAAAAGATACATTCTAAATTATTGTGAGGAGTTGGCTTATTTGACAGTGGACCTGACTCAAAATGAGGACCTTTGTCCAGAAAGGCAGCTGGGACTCCTAGCCATGTTAGCACTGCTGTCCCTGGGTGGAATTTGTTCTTTGTCGAAGTCTCAGTTGTTTCCAAAGGCCAGCTGAAGCAGACCCATCCAGACAAGCAAGAATAATCTCCCATTTAAAATAAACTGATCATAAACTTTAGTTACATTAGAATCTGAATTTGTTTGGTGGAATAAGTGGACAACAGGGACCCACTGGCATATCAAACTGATCATTCCAGCCAGCAGACTACTGAGAAATTCATTGCTTAGAATAGCAGTGGTTTATTTCCTCAGTCAAAGGTTACATTCTTCTCTATGGCAGGCAGAGATCCACCCATTGAGTATTAAAGAATTTTCCATTCTTACATCTTTCCATGTCTAATGAAAATATATGTAGATTGCACATCAAATTGCCAAACACAATATCATTTCGTAGATGGTAACCATGATTTGAATGAATGCAGTAGACTGTACTGAGAAAGCGAAGTCAAAAGAGAGACTTTTTCTTGGTTTGGTCAAGAAAAAGTGTGGTTGGCTCTGTTTCACATTATCTCCAAATGTCCTTGTGCATAGAGGTGTGGCACTGACTCCATAATTTTCTCACAGATCTGCCTAGAAGAAAGCATCACCATCAAGGCAAATAAGCATGCCTTTGTATTCACATCCTTAAGAAAGCAAGGGTGTACCTCTATCACCCAACCAGCATTACTGTGCACTGTTTATCTCCTAAATCTGATATTCAAACCCAATTCTATTGCTATGCAAATGAAAGGTGTCTCAGCTGCTTTGTCATTACTGAGACAAAATACTGGACTCCCAAGTTAAAGGAGGCAAGGGTTATTTAGCTCACAGTTGGTAGAGATTTCAGTCCAAAATTGACTGCTCCAAAACAGGGTGGCTTAGCAGAAAAGAACAGTTCATGGCAGGGGGAAGGTAGCGAAGAAACCAGGGAGGACCACAGCTCTTTCTATCCTTTCTATCTCATTCAAGCTACTAGGGCCAGGAGCACTCACACCCTTAATCCTAGTGCTCTTGATCCCAACATTGTGCCATAAATCGATCACACACTCTAGATTCAGTCACCTCTGAAAAAGCTTCACCCGTGACTGCGTGAGGCTTCGAGGGGACATTCAGACACAAACCACAACAAAAAGTAATGTTAAAAAAGCTTACAGTAACAAGTTGAAGGACATTATTTCCATAAAGTGCCTATACCCAACTTTTATTTCAGAGACTATGTTTCCTAAGATATTGTTTTCCAACCAGATTCTGGATTCTATTTATGGTTTATGATTACTATTTTCCTAGACCACTGTCTGAATAAATAAATAAATGACACACTGCATAATACTATAGAGTATAGCAACTGGGACTGCCACAGAAACTGTGACCCCAAGCCTTGGTGTTAGATTTTCTTGAGTAACATGCTCAGTCTTGTTGTTGTTGTTGTTTGGTTCTAGAATTTTGGCTAAATACATTGGTCCCTATATAGTGGAATAAATAATGGTTAAAACACTTTTGGAAAAAAATAGATTATGATATAACTAAAGGAAATGGCATTGGTATTTATTAAATGTTTACTCAGAAATTTATATATATACATATATTTTATATATTTATTTATAGAGAGAGTCATTCAATTCACGTTGAAATGGACTCACATGTCGCTATTTCCATTATACATCCGAACAAATATGATTTCAACAGGGTTAACTAATTCAACCAATGGAAAAAGGAAAATACCAAGCTAAGAGTCCAGACAATATTAAAATCCATGTTGATGCACACTGAGTCTCATATATTCTCTATGTAAACATTAAAAATAAGGAAGGGAGGGAGAAAGAAAAAGAGAGAGAGGAAGAGAAAGAGGCAGTGAGGGAGGGACTGAGAGAAAGAGAGAGGAAGAGGTAAAAATGAGGCCACTCCATAGAGTTTTAGTCTCTTATGGTGTGGAACATTAATATGTGCCTTAGCATAATTAAGAAATGAAAGCTGGAGCATCTTTTTTGAATGATAGGTTGCACGAGACACTCGTAAGTGCTGGAAAATCTTCTCTCTGAACCCTTACTTCTGGCTTGTTCCCCAACATTCTCTATTTAGCCCTGATAAAAACATTAAAAAAACAGAGTTCAGATGACAATTTATTTGAAACCATATTGAAAAACAAGGAATAAAAACACATGCCTTTCTTTCTACAGGGCTTTTAACTTTCATATTTTTATAACACGGTATTTCAAATAGAACATGCAAATTGCATATTGATGAAATTGAAAAACGTTGCAAAAGGTTATCCCTTTCATTTCAAATACAAAATATGAAAACAAAATGTTGCTATTTTTTTCTTTTTAAAAATCTTTTCAGAAGAAGCTCTCCTACTGAAGCCTAACACAAGTGACACATCCAGTACTGCACTCCTGTCTTATTGATTTGCTGTTGACAGTTTTTGTAGAGCTCCTGTTAGAATGAGCAAGGTCAAACAGTCTCAGGTGGGGCGGGAGCAGCACCCAAGGGCCAGGCAGCGGGACACTGAGAGAGACATAAATTTGACCTTCAGAGATAGAAAGGATTTTTATTCTAGCAACAGGGATGCCCCTAGGACATATACCCCAGCAGATCTGTCCAGCAACACTATTGATTACAGTGAGTATTTCACAGTTTTTACACAATCGTATTCCTGTAGCTGGCACAAATGTTAAATTGATTAATCTTTCTTTTCAAAAGGAAGCCATTGTAGCCGACGTAGAAACCAGTTTCATTTTTTTTTCTGTTTCAAAACATCCGAATGGCATGATAATCAAAGCAACAAGATTAAGAGGATCGACACAACTGTGAGATATTCAAGTCTACAAAAAGAAGTTTAAAACCTAATCAAGAACTGACAAAGATTTCAGCTCTGTTAACCAGAGTGATGAGTTTGAATGAAGAAAGCTGTCAAAGTAATTAATAAGGTTGTAACGCAAAAGTAGGAAATGTTAGCGGACTATTATCAACCAAGGCAATGAAGAATTTTGTGTTTCCTAAAGGATAGGCATTGCATAGAATGTCAGACATTTCACAGATGACTTGAATTTTGTAATAAGTAGGCATATATTGTTCAAAGTAAAAAAAAAAAAGACACCAAAAATGATGATTAATATAGTGGATGAAATAAAAACATGTTTGGCTTTGGCATTTTTAAAAGAATTTTTCAGATATGGGTATTGCCAATATCTGAAATATACTCTAAAACTGGTAATGAAATTATAAGACAATCAATAGCAATAACTTATTTTCTCCATTTTCCCTGGGTAATTTATTATTCTTTTTCCAATCTGAAAACACATCAGATTTTTCAGGTTAAGCATATCATTCATCATCTATATCTGTATCTGTATCTATGTATCTGTATTTTATCTGTATCATATTTATAACTATAAATCTATATCTGTGTGTATGCATATGTGAGAGAGAACAAGTATCTGTAGGAATATACAACAATGTATCTGATTCTGTGTGGGAACATAATACATCTATATGTGTTTATATATCATACCATATCATGTCATATCATATCATATCATATATGTGTGTATGTATTACTGCACTCTTCATAATTGCCAAAACGCCCACCCAAGCAGGACTCTTCTACTTGAACTGCCCCTGACGTAGAAGTTATTCAGTTCTAATGGGCTTCCGTACTATATGGAGTAGACTTTGAAGCAAAATTTTAATTGAATCAAATTACTTATGCAAAGTAGGTATTTGTTATTAAATTTAAAAACAGCATTCATGGGGAAAACAATCAGGCTGGAGTTACTGAAAAATTTATTGTAAGTTACGAAGTTGTTCACTCCAAGTAATTTTGAGATAAAAAAAAAGAAACAGAACAGGCATAATAAATAAAATTAAAATGCAGTACAATATTATACAGCTTAAAGCAGAGTATTTTATCATGAACAGATGCATATTTAGGAAGAGGCTGGATTTTTTTCAAGTATGGCAGATAAAGATCTAAGGTGACACAGATTAGTTTGTAACTAAAACAAGAATATTCTAAAAATTTATAATCATTGTTTCTAAAGAACCATTCAGCACTGCTGCTATCCCATTTTGAGCATCACCTCCAGACAGGGATGATATCCCTCAAGTAAAATATATATAATATGTGAAGGCATGGTTCAGGGAAAGAAAAAAATGAAATATCTGAAGAAAAGAAATATAATTGAGGTTATGTTTGTAGGAGAAAGGTCTGTAGAAAAGAAGTCCTTGAAAAAAATAAAAATAATGTTCAACTGTCTTAGAAATTTCATTTTTAATGAGAAAGTAGAAAAAAGCCAAAGACATTGGGCTTCACTTATATTAGAAAGGATTTAGCAAAGATTTTTATCTGTGGTTTCATCTTAGGATAGTCTAGATGAAATGCTTGCCCATGCATAGGATTTTGAAGTTTCAGAAAGAAAATGAAACCTGGTTTATAACATCAGATTCTGGTAGATGAAATTACATCACATGGAGAAGTTTCAAATGCTGTCTCTCGAGAGAGATCTGACATGCCTTAAATAAGTTTCATGTGATTCAAAGTCAGAATCTTTCCATGGAACTCGATTTACCAGCACACTGTAGTTGGAGTTCAGACATAATCAAAGTCTCTAAGATTGTGATCTACAATCAAATGTCATTAAGTTAATTTAAAATAAGAAAATTAACTGCTGAGGAGAAAGGAATACCCTGGATAGGCCTGGTACAGGGACATTCAGTTTACAAACCCCACGCCACTGTGTTAATTTGTAACGAAGAAATGTAACCCTGAGGAGGCTGGTTACTTCAGATGTCTACACCACAAGTGTCACCCCATAGGCCTCCCACATGAAAAGCCACAGTAGAATCAGGTGCTTGCTGTTTAAGGTGGAACTGAAACACAAGGAGTAACGTAGATGATTCAGGAGTCCAAGCTTGTAGACTTCTTTAGGCCACAGTTACAACTGGGCAGACACAGTGCTGACCTGGTTCAATCTCCTTTCTGCCTCACCTTCATTTGTCTCCCCAGCATTCTTTTCTGTCCTTTTCCTTAGCTCTGTCCTGTTCTATTCAGGCTACTGTGGGGAGTTGCTGCCCTGGATCCACCTAGTCTCTCTGTGATCATTTTGTTCTAATCTCCCATCCAGTGTTAATGTTTCAGTTTGAACAACAGACGAAAATCGTATTTTCTAAACTCATCAAGGAAGCCTCCTGGAGTCCAGCACTGACAATGAAGGACAACAGAGAAGATTCCTTAAATTTCTTTCCAATTCTACATTTTTGCAGGAAAAAATAATGACATTTCTTGCATACAGATAATGAAGGAAAAACAAAGATAATGAAAATTGGACCAGACTAGAAAGTTGTGGCCTACGTGGAACAAAATTCTTAATCCATTTTTTGAGAAAAGGAAAAAAAATGACAATGACTGAGATGTTTACATTTTTTGCTAGCAAACTTGAATTTTGGTTCCCCATGGGGACCAACTGGGATATGCAGATAAAGCCCTTTATTCCTTAGGAGCTTTTATAGATATTTTGCTCATTTTCTTCTTGTTAGAGCTTCCAATTTAAAACTGACTGTGAAAATGAAAAAACACTTGCTCAGCGAAAAAATCTTATGACATGTTAAACCATCTACTCCCTGAAAGCTTTTGAGATAATAAATATTGCCAACATACAGAAAACCACTGGAGTGAATAAACCTTATTCCCTGTCTGTGCATTATTGTGAAAAATGCTAGAAATGAGTCCTGTATCTGTTGCATGGAACTTTATTAGAAAATAATCACCTGATATTTCTAAAGAAGAAGGCAGAACAAATGATGAGTACTGCGATTAATTCATAGCCAGACATATTAATTTGTTTAAGATTGACCATCGACCTATCCCTGAGAAGTAGAAAGAGACAACAGCCTGTATTTTATTCTAAAGAACTCCTGGAACCTACCAGGAAGATACCTAATGAAGTGATATAGTATAAAACATCACTTGTGCTAAATTTACAAAATGGCTTTTTTTCACTAAGAGATTGCATTGAAAATTACAAAGAAACTGAAATGAGGTGGAAAACAAAATAGCAAAATACAAACATGTTCTCAGTGTTTGCAAATATTAATGATTCTTGTCTTCTGATTCATTAGTTTTCCCAAGAGTCTACCTGGATGTCCTCAGAATGGAAAATGATGCTTAATTAATTAATACAATGAGATTTATATTTATTTACAGCTACCCTACTTACATAAAAATGCTCAGATCTATTTGTTAGCCATGCAAATAAGCAGTGATAAGAGATCTGCTATGTGGCTCACTTCCAGGCAAACGCTAGTAACAGCTTATATAAAAACCATTGTGGTACAGAAGGTTAGACCTTAACAAGATTGTTCAAAACAATCTCTCTTTTCATTTCCTCAAAGTAAATTCTTCAATTTACTTTCTTTTCCAATTTACTCATTTTTCCTTTTCATGCAGAATTGTCTCTTCTGTTAGCAGTTTTCTGACCAACTCCACTCAACCAACAACAACAAAAAAAAAATCCTGATGATTTGACTTTTAATTCACCATTAGCCAAGGGTTTAAATATCTTCCTCTGCATCTTAGTTACTCTCCTTGTGGCTGGGACACAATATCAGACATCAACCAATTAAAGGGGGAGAAGTTTATGGTGGATCACAGCTTTTAGGTTTCAGTCAATAGGTGGCTGGTTCCAAAACAGAGCAATATGGCAGAGGGTCAGTAGAGGACTCCTCACAACATGAGGACCTGGAAGCAGAGAGCATGAAGGGAAAGGCAGAGAAAGAAGACAAGAATAATCCTTCCAGGTCACACTCTAGTGACCTACCTGTTCCTCCTAGGCACCCCCCAGCATTACATTTAGCTCTAAACTCACCTGTGGATTAAGCCACTGATGGATACCATGCCTCCATGATCCAAACATCTCCTAAAAGCCATACCAATGAAGGCATGTGGATTTGGGCAGGGCGCATCTAGATCTAAATTATAACACCCTCCTTTCTCCTTTCACAGTTCATAGGTGACTCAGTGCTTAGACTGCCTCACTTTAGAATGCTCCCTACTTCTTACACGGGCAAGAAATAGGCTGCCAGGCAGTTGATGTTATCACTAATTAAATTTACTATCAAAAGGTTTCAGTCACTATCTCATTTTGTAAATATTGTTTTGCATGCAAAACTCTTCACAATTGCATTTTGAAATTGCACATTCACTCACTCATCTTCAACCATTGCTTCTTGATAATAACTCTCTTTTTAAAATATATGCTAACTTCTGTGATAGATTAAAAATGACTAAGACCTGGATGCTTAAGGCAGTAATTCCCTATGACAGATGTTATAAACAGGTGAAGTAGGATGGATAGAGATTGCTAAGTCTCTGGTATCACATTGGTCCTAAAAATATACCTTGTTCGAGGAGGAATAGGGTAGATGGAACCAGGACACACTCTTCCCTGCCAAAATCCTGCCCCACCTGCATACTACGCATCCACCAAGACACAATGAGATCTAAACGCCTCAACCCAGACTTCTGTGCCCACATGGAGGCTTCCTTGGTTGTGGTTATTAAAATCCATTTCCTAATAATATATCTGCTTATTCCGAGCTTCTTTCCTACCCTGTACCCTTCCATCCTCTCCTAGCAAGTTGCAGTTTGTGACAGTCATGGTCATTAACAACTTGATTGTTAGCCTTAAGATTGGCCTGGGAGATTGGTGGAGTGTACTTCTGGGTACGTTTGGATCGGTCATAGAGTCATGACCTTGGGTACTGTATACGGTCCTTTGTCACTCCCTCTGTAGAATTGTTTACTTGTTCTGCTTCCCAAGCACCATGAACCAAGCATTTTTACTGCCACTCACTCTTCCACCATGGTATTCTTGCTTGGGAACCAGCTGACTATCACTGAATCCCCTAAAACCATAAGCAAAACTAAACTCTCCTCCTTTAAACCATGGGTGTCAGGTACAAAAGCTGACTAACACACAAGCATAAGGCCCCAGATAACACAACCTCTTGCTTCCCTATTTTCACTGTTTTCCTTTATTTGTCTCAAAAATCCAAATGTTCTCTGTGCATATTTGATGTAATTCCAAAGGATATAGTGTCAAATTCTTTCTGTGGCTCCTCTTTTATAAATACTTAAATTTTACACTGCATATTTTTATTTCTAGAAGTAGAACTTTGGATAAATAAATATTTAATCCAATTTAGTAAAACTCAGTTCTCCACTTGCAGACCAAAGAACACTTGCTGAATTCTTTATAGTGCACTTTAGTGCTGGTATGTTATCTTTAGATTTGGAGCACATTTCTCTTCTCCAACATTTCAGATTCAGCTCTTTTCTCAGAACACAAGCACCCTCTGATCCATTGACTTGTGCCATAACATAGCTCTACCGATTGGTAGAGCTACTCATTCATCAAGCCAATTACTCTTCTGAAATCATTATTAGGTGAATCAAGGACTTATCATACATGGTCTATCATCCACTCTCAGGAGATAAACCACAGTCTTGGTGCTTTTATAAGTTTGTGAGACAGCTCAAAGTTTCCTAGAAAACTCAACACCAATTTTTTTTCCTATAATACCAAGGTATTATGTGTTAATCCAAAATACAACTCCTCCTCCCAAATCTAATTTATGTAATAAAAGTGCAATGTCATATACTTTGCAGAGAAATAACCTCCCTTCCTCAAGGGTTCACTGTCCTTTACAGACTCTGTTCCATATTCTGCATCTCTATCACAGCCTGAAGGACAATGTCCCAGTGCTTTCAGGAGTCATTTAGCCCACTGATGGGATGGCACAATCTCTACATCTGCTCCCAAATCAAGGGTCTATTTAATTGAGCATGGCAGCTCTTGGCAAGAGTTAGTGTTAGAAAGAAAATTAAGATGTCGAGGTTAGGCAGGAAATTCTGATAAAACTACTTATGAAATGTAGCTAAGCAATATATAATTATCAAACTTATAATTAGGCCAGAACATCAGGCCTACCATCCCTAAAGGCTTCTTTTATGCAAAAAGATAAGCGATACCATTCAAATAGCAGATGGTATTTTTAGATGGTACGAGTGAATAATGAACACTTCCCACCTTAAGAGTAGCCTGTTCAGATTTGGTTATAGGATTTTTAGGATTTATTCCTCCTGATGCTAGCTTTATGACTTAGTAGTTCATTATATCTTCCATTCTTTTGGATTAGTGTCACTATTACATTAAATAAAATATTTCTAGAGTATTACAGTCATACCTCTATAAGAAAACTATTAGCTTCTGCCATCTGATCACCAAAAAGTATTTTGCAAATCCATACAACCAAGGAAAGCTAGCAGCTTACACTGATTTGAACAGAAATCTAATAATATCTGCTTATGTGTTAAAGATTCTGATATACTCTGGCAAGCACGAGGTCATGAGTTTGATCCCCAGTACCAAAGAAATAAAAACAAAAAGATTCTGATATGCTTCAGTTTCTGAAGAAGAAGAAGAAGAAGAAGAAGAAGAAGAAGAAGAAGAAGAAGAAGAAGAAGAAGAAGAAGAAGAAGAAGAAGAAGAAGAAGGAGAAGATCACTGAGGTCTGGAGTGCTCTTTTTACTCCAGAGGGGTTCTTGATCTGAAATAACTTGCCTATGACTGTTCAGGTGGACCCAACATTGTAATAAAAAGCAAAATTAAGTTCCTCTGAGCAAAGGAAGAAGTGTGACAAGAAGGTGACCTTCTAGTAGGCAGGGCTCCTGGCTTCTGCTTACACAGGAGATAAGATGAGATATAATGGAAGGTCTAGTCCGTTATTCCCCTCAGTTTCTTCTGAGACATCTTAGTTGCTGCAGGCAACACGATGAAGAATTTACTGCCTGTAAGGAGTTACTGCCTGTAAGGTTTCCAGAATTCTAGAATTTCAGTACCATCTCTATAAACATAACTGATTGATTTTATTGGAATACTGTTTCTGGTTTTTACAAAAGAAATACTTTAGTGCTTTTTAATGTTAATTCACATAATAATTACACAAATTCATGATGCTTTGACACATCATGTAATATCTGAATCAGGATAATTATCATGCCCATCAACGTGCATGTTTATGATTTGGGGGGGCTGATGAATTTGAAATTCTCTCTTCTGATTATATTGAAAATGCAATACATGTTTGTTGTCTCCTGTCACTCTATCGGGACATCAGAACTTATTCTTGTATCTAACTGTAACTGTAAACCAACTGCAAACCAACCTTTCTCAATTTTCCTACCCTTTCCAGCCTGCTGCAACCAACATTCTATGCTCAGCTTCTCTGAGATGCACTTAATAGATTCCACTTACGAGTGAGCTTAGAGGGCATTACCTTTCTGTGTTTGTCTTATTTCACATAACCTGCCCTCCAGATACATCCATTTGTCACAAATGACAGGATTTCTTCGTGTGTGTGTGTGTGTGTGTGTGGTAAAATGATATTCTCTTGTGTATAACTGTCACATTTTTCTTTATTCATATGTTGACTGTGGCTAATTTTATATCTTGGTTATTGAAAATAATGCTGAGTATAGATATGTCTCCAACATACTGATTTCATTTCTTTATAGATATTTGTGATGTATAATATGATGCATAAAAATGATGACTATAGCCAAACAAATTACCAATCAGCTCTTAAATTAGTTTTTAAAACACTTTACTTCTAAATGTGAAGTTGTTAATTTATTTAACCATTCATCCAACTCATTCTTTGTACCATTACTGAATATCTATTAAATATTACCGAATATCATAACATATCGCTGAATAGACTATGCAAGCTACTTTGTTAAATTCTGCAGGAGACAAAAATGATGTCCAAATTTTGTGTAGCAAAACATGTTTAACCACTAGGACATTAATATAATGTTAAGTTAATATGTTTTCCATTTGATTAAAAATGCAAGAATATGTAGTATCAAAACAATTCAAAGCAGGTGTCCTAGTGACATTTCTTATTGCTGAGACAAAATTGTTGACATCTACAGCTAGAAGAGAAAAGGTTTATTGTAGCCCACAGTTTGCAGACATTTCAGTTCACAGGTGACTGGCTCCAAGGAAGAGGATACAGCAGACAGACACTGTGGGAGAGAAACAGTCCATGGCATGCAGAAGTCAGCAAAGAAACAAAATGGCAGAGCAGCCACTGCCTCCTTTCCCTTTTATCCCTTCCAGGCTCCCCCCGCACCACCTTTGGGCAGCACCGCCCAGTCTCAAGGCCGGCCTTCCCACTGTCCACACCCACAGCTATGCCAAACCAACCAGTGGACTAACTTAGAAACCACACCCCCTAACTCCTGGCATAACACACTCAAGTCTGTGGTTTATATGTACATGGATATTTGTGTGTGTGTGTGTGTGTGTGTGTGTGTGTGTGTGTGTGTGTGTGCATGTACAACTATACATAATTTAAGATGTATTAAATATGATTTTCCACAGTAACTTCTTTAGTGGTAACAAGTTTTACTTGTTATCATCAAACTCATGAATTGGAAGGCACTCGTTGGTGATCCCATCAGGTTGGGAAATACTCAGAATTGGAATACAAGAAGAAGAGTAAAAAGAAGGTATTTTAAGCTGTAAGCTACAACTTCTTAACCATCTTGGGGGTCAGGAATTTAGCAGTAAGGCAATTGTTACCATCTGAGAAGTGGTAAGTTGTCTTTCTAGTTCATTGCCACATTATCAACACTGAGAACCATATATCACACATAGTAATAAACATTACATATCAACCTGAGAGATAAAGTAGCTTCTCTAGTAGGAGTACGAAGATGCCAAAAGCCTTAAACTTATCTGCAGAAAAATGGTAATTGTTCGCACTCATTTTGAGGATGTGAGGGACTCTCCTGACCCAAGCTGCAGTTTGGAATCTTTGCACCTGTCTTATAGGAAGGGAAAAGATAAATAATACATAAAGAAGAGCATCATCCCACAGCAGAGAAAGCATCTGCCACACTGAAATATCTGCATGACATTTGGAAATAATACTGCCTATAGTCGATCGGTGTGAACTACATTATTTTTCAAAGTCAATCTTTAGTAATTCTCAAACATTATTCCAAATAGTCACAATAAATACAATAGGGCAAAGGGCTCATCTCTGAAAGGCTAAGAGATAGATCCTCAGTGGAGTTTAGCATATTGAGCCTTTAAAACTCCACGAGAAGATGTTTCTGCTAAGGTAGCATTTTGTTCCTTCTCAGGGTTAAAATCACTTAAATAGCTAAAAATATTGAAAGCATTCTCACCCCATTTTGACACTGTGATTTGTGTGACTGTGGGCATGTATACATCTACCTACGTCTTACTTACGCACACATTTGTCCACATATGACCTGACATGGTGGTTTCTTTTGAGATGGCCTTCATGACAGGCTGAATTATCTTTCCCCAAATGTGTATTTTGAAGTCCCAGCTCCAAGTACATGACTGCATTTGTAAGGAGACATTTAGGAAGATAATTAAGGTAGAGTGAGGCCAGAAAGGGGATAACAGTAATTCCTATGCCTTGTAAGAAGAGGCAGAAATAATGTCTGCATAGAGGACAGACTCTGTGAGGACACACCAAGAAAGCAGCCACCTGCATGTTACAGAGTGAGTTCAAGAAAAACCAAGTCTGGTGACAATTTGTCAGCACAATGGGAAAATTAACTTACATTATTTAAGCTATGCTTTTATGGCTTGAATTCACTGGGTCAATTTGAGAAATTCAGAAGCTTAACTAGGTAATTCACAGTTCTACATACTAGAGTGTTAAGGACATACCCTAGAGCAGCTGTTTATGCTCCAAATTGCTGTAATGGTCTCTTTTGAGATGGCCCTCCATGATGGGCTGAATTATATTTCCCCAAATGATTCGTTGTGTCAACTTTAGAAATTTAGAATCCCAATTAAGTGACTCAGCAGGGGGTCAGGGCCCTCACTTTGTAAATATCCTGAGCCTGTGTAAGAGGAGGGCAAAAAGATGGTGTGATTGTTACACCTACCAGAAGGCAGGTAGTCTGCTTACAGTTTAAGGGAGGAAAAGAGATTTCCTCTCCTTTTTGTTCCTGTTGCTTTTGCTGTCTTCTGCCACCTTCAGCTGTTGCCCCTTTGCCATGATGCTCTACCTTGGAGCCAGTTGATTATGGATTGAAACCTCCGTAAACTGTGCGCTAAACAAACTTAACCTTGAATATTGGATATTTTGTCTCAGCAATAAGAGAAAAGTAACCAAAATGCATGCTGTCTGTGGTATTTTAGTATGGTATCCCTCAAAAACTCTTAGATCAAGCTGGGGACCTACTTCAGTAGCACAGCACCTGCCTGAGAAGCACAAGTTCATGAGTTCAATCCCCAGGACAAAAAGAAAACTTCTTCGGTCATATCACAAATCTTTTAGTCCAGTTACTAAGACTCTGCCAAGAAGAACAGCTGCTTTGACAGGAATATAGCAAGTGATACCACCTATAGTTACATTTTCCCTTCCATACACAAGGGAAGAAGGAAAATTATCTCAATACCACGTCAACTATTTGCTAGACAACTTCACATTATTTGGCTTTTTGTTACATGTTTTATTAGGCAAAAATATGGGAAGGTAGATATTGTTAGCCATGTTCTGAAATGAAGAAAAGAGAGACTCACCCAGGTCCTACTGTGCTACAGTGTCACTCAGATGCAACTGAAGAAGCCTGTGTTCAAATTCACATAGACTCCAAATCCCACGCTTTCTTTAGACAGTGCATTGGTTCTTTCCCTTGAGTCATCAAATCCTAATCTAAAATCTTACAGTTTAATCTAGGAAAGAAAATTGCTTCTTAATGGAAAATAGAATGGTAGTTATTCCCTGCCATATTAACTTGTTGGGGCTACATATAAAGTATCATAGCCTGAGACTGATAGGTGTCAAAGAAAAGCAGGAGTCAACACAAATGATAGAAAAATATTTGCAGAAGTAATAGCAAAAATTTCCCAATCTAACATACAAAAAACTGATCAATATAGACCTCCAAACAGGCAAAACCAAAATAAATCTACACCCAAACATATAATAATCAAAATCTCAGAATTTCAGCATACAACACAATAGTAAAATAGAAAAGTAACAGATCATCTATAAAGGAAAACCCATCAAAATCATGGCAGAATTCTCAGTACAAACCCTCAAGTCAAGAAGAGGTTGGGGTGAAATATTTAAAGCCCTGAAAGACAAAAAAACCTTCCAACCCAGATTGATGTACTATGCAAAACTATCTTTCAAAATTAATGGTAAAATAAGAGACTTCCATGACACAGAACAACAAAAATCAACCTTACAAAGAGTACTGACAGATATTCTAAATTGAAGTAAAAATGACTGCAGTTCCCAGAATAGCAACAGAAAAAAACCAGACAGTGCAAGCTATGAAACAAAGTGGGAAATCAGAGAAACACAATAGGAAAGTAAAATGACATAGATAAGCCAATACATATCCATTATGTACATCAATGTAAATGGCCTCAGTTCACCAATCAAAAGAAACAGATTGGTAGAGTGGATCAAGAAATGAGATCCAAAAATATGCTGTACACAAGAAATATGTTTAACTAAAAACAAACTCACTGACTGAAAGTGAGAGGATGGAAAACAATACTTCATGCAACAGACACCTAGAAAAAAGCAGGAGTAGCTATTGTGTTTGCAGAAAACGTGAAATTTCAAACCAAGAACGATCAAAAGAGATAAAGGCCACAACATACTTATTAGGGAAAAACTTCAGGGAGAAAAGATAATAAGCATAAATATATATGTGCCAAGTATGGGAGCATCCAACCATTGAAGACAAATATTAATAAACATGAAAAATCAAGTAATAATGCAGTTGTACTAAGGAAACTTAATTTTGCATATCAAAAATCACCAACAGAGTGCAAAGACAACTCTACAAAATGGGAGAAAAAATTTGGCCAACATTCCCTCAGACAAAGGACTTCTATTTAGAAAATGTAAAGAACTGAAAAAAATCAGACCACCCCCCCCCCCGGATTCAAAGATCCAGTTCCAAAATGGGAATACAAGATGAACACACACTATGTTTGTATGAAGTCATACAAGTATAGCAATTAAATATATGAAAAATGTTCAGTATCATTAGTTTTTTGATAAATGCAAATTAAAACAACATTGATACTATATTTCACCCACAAAACAATGAATATCATCAAGAAACAACTGGTAACAAATGCTGGCAGAGCTATGAGGAAAGAGGATCACTTCTGCACTCTTAATGAGAGTGTAGACCAGTGCAACCACTGTGGAAATCGGTATGGAGATTCCTTTAAAAACTAGAGTAGGAGATCCCATTCAACCCAGCCATTGCCCTTCTGACTATTTTCCCAGAAGAATTGAAAACCTCATATCACAGTCATCTATGTGCACCCATGTTTATTGCAGCACTGTTTTTTTAACACTAAATTGGAAACAATTGAGATGCTCATCAACCACAGAATACAAAAAAGAGATATGTTATTTTATATAATGGACTACTACTCAGCTATAAATAATGATAAACTTGAGACTTTTATAGTTAAATCAATGTAATTTGAAGCCATACTCCTGAGTGAAATAAATCAGACTCTCAGGTATAAACTTTGGATTGTCCTCCTAGTGTGAAAAACTGAAAGAATAAATAAGATTCAAAGTGTACACTAGATAAAATTTCTCAAAAGGAAAGAACAATTGGAATGATGAAAAGGAGAAAAGATGGAAGGGAAAAGAATATACATCTATACACACAAATATATGTATATATACACATACACATTACATAGCTAAGACAATTATACGAATTTCTAGTTCATTGTAAAGTGATTTGTACCTACATTGTGTAATTTTTCATGCCTTACTTAAAAATAATACACAGTATATTATCCATTATTAGTCTCCTATTACCATGTTTTGAAATTCTCTACCGCTGTTTTTTAAATTTTTTTTTTACTTTGAAAGTAGTAAAATACAACAGAACAAGACAGAATAAAGCCAACTGAAACCATGTAGTGAAACTGGTACAGAACTTCCCAGCAGGTTACCAGGATAACAGTAATAGGTATCACAGTATATTTCATTATCTTTACAATAGTTGTTCTTTCAATCACGTATATCAAAATAAAATGAAATACAGAACATTGTAGAACTTATCAAAACACAATATTGAATAGAGCAGTACCCTTAATCAGAATAAAGCAAAACAGTAATACAATATTTGTCTTCAAAGAGATGGTAGAAGGAAATCCGCCTTATTTGCTATGGTCAACCTCCCAAGAGATGCTCAGATTTCTGGTTCCCACTTGCTAATGGGGGGAGCAGGGGAAGAAGGGTAGGGAAAATGGGATGTTTGACTCTAGGCTGTGCACCAGTAGGTTCACTATTGCTTAGCAGGGAGGCAGGCTGGTTGCTTGGTTTCCCAGCATCCTAAGTTCCAACATGGCGTTTATCTCAGGAGACACTGGTTGTTCTCCCCCTGGAAGGGCTGCAGTCTGCCACAACACTGCTGCTTACCAGGGGGGCGAGCTGCTTGCTTAGTTTCCCAGGGTCCTAAGTTCCAACATGGCACGGATCTCAGGAGACATTGGTAGTTCTCTCTATCGCTGTTTTTATTGATTTTCTCTTTAAAAAAAAGTTCCAGTAGTGGATATCTTATTTTCTAACGTAAATCTTGCAATTTTATGGAAATCATTATAAAATTCTACTTCTTTTCAAAAGACTATGAATAAGAAAGAACATTCCATTTCCCTTAAATGCATTTCTAGCCAAGGAATAACACTAAAACATTTTAGGACCTGGGGTAGCATAAGGGAAAGGGTATTTCATTCAGATAACTCTTTATGGAAATGATAGCAACATGAGAGTTTGGTTTTGGAGTTTTTGGTTTTTAGGAATTTTTGTTTTTAGTAGTTTTGGAGTTTTTTTCTCGGATTCACATGAAGACTGCATTAGAGAAAACAGTTTCTGTCAGCCCAAAATAGCGTTTCACCTACTCTGAAAGTGGCTACTGGGTTTATAAGCCCTTATGTAACAGCTGCAATCTGTTGCCAAAAAAAAAAAAAAAAAAAAAAACCAAAAAAACCTGTCAGGAGTATATGGTCTTGTTTTCCCTGTAACTTTTCTTTCCTGCCACAATTAAGATTTATCCTCCCAACTTAATGAAGTTGTTTTCTCCTTTAAGGTAAGGTTATGTTGTAACTGGGACACAAAGTAATCATGCTGAGACTTTTTTGTGCTGCTCTTCTCTGCCATCATATGGAGCCTCTGCTCTTCCTATGGATTCTCTCTGGATCTATGCCATTGATCACAGACTTTTTAGAGCTTTCAGTGATACCAGCAGCCCACTGTGGCACATGCGCCTTAGGTTTGCCACCACTGATCTAGGTTTTTAATAGAAATGACTCCTGTCACACTTACAATAAAACCCCAAACTCCTTATCTTGTTTTTACAGGGTGTTGTAGTTAGGGGTTGTGCGGAGAACAATTAGAATCAGGACATGAAGTTTATAATATTGTTTCTATAATGGTCACCAGGAGTTAACACAAGAAAATGCAGGAAATCTCTCTGCAACACCAAAGACACAAAATATTTAGTCAAGGGTCTAAGTCCCATAGCAATGTCCCAATTGAGTCCAGATGAAAACCCAGAGCTCATGACAATGCCTCCCACGAGTCCAACTGGAGGTCCAGAGCCCACAAGAAGGATTCACGCCATTGTCTTTTATGGATCCGTGCCAGGAAGACCCTAAAGGTCAGTGGTGGAAGCCAGAAAGTCGATACCAGCAGGGTGAAGGAGCTGTTCTGGTGGGATGAGGGTTCTACGCTGAAGCCAAGAAGTCACACGACAAAGACCAGGGCTGTCCTGAAAGGCACCACAGCCATCCTCAGTGACATGGAGGCCCCGTGCTCCTCCAACAACAAGCACAGTCGGGTACATGCCAGGAAGCAGCATGACAGGTTCATCCTGGAGACCAAGCAGCATAGGTCTTCCCCTCCAGAGCCAGGAAGCAGTGCTTGATGTGAGGACCAGAGCTTCTCCAGGAGAGCCAACGGCTCAAACGGTGACATCTAGGAGAACCCACAATGCCACAATGCCTCAACACATTAACACCTCAACACCTTAACAACCCCCTTCTCCTTCTCCACCTATTTCTGCTGACAACTTTCCTCAGGTGGAGCATCTTCACTCAGTGCCATGCTGATGTAATCCAGCTGGCATCAAATTGACCACCAGTTCTTAATCCATAACACAGGGTCTCCCAGGATCTGGCTCCTTGTCTCTGGCTTCATCTAGCACTGTTCTTTTTTGCTTGCAGGGATTCAGATCTAGTTCTACCCAACTCTAATCCCACAAGCTCTGGATCAGTAGCACTACAATATCTTTTAAGTCACTGGCCACTCACACACCCTATAGACACCAGGAGTCCCACAGTGTTCTTGTCCCCAACCTGAAACCAGCTCCTCTGGAACTCAAGCATATTAAAATATAATATCCATAGATGAATGCATGCTAATTAGATGCAAAGCTAATTGGTTTTTTTAGAAAATGGATACATCCTTGTAACTAAAACCCGGACAAAATAATAAAATTTTACACATGCTTCGTAGTCCGTTTGCACCACTTCATAACATGGTTTGATATTTTTCAGTTGTATATGGGAGCGATGTGTCCATCTTATCTTGTTCAATATTAACTTTGCTCGATTTGGCTATGATGAAGACAATACAGTTCATTCTCAGGGCTGTGCATGCAAATACACCACAATTTTTCTTCCCTTTTTGTCCTCCAGATAGACATTTGGGTTATTTGAAGTTTGGAGATAAGAGAAATGCTACAGTAAACATTCTTGTGTATATTTTGATGAAGACTAAAAATGCACCATAGATATGGATATGAATATGGATATAGAGACAGAAACAGAGATAATGATAGATACAGATTTAGATTTAGACATAGATGTAGATGTGAGGGAAGGGGTAGGAATATGGATGGGAATACAGATACGGATACAGATATAGATATGGATACAGATATGGAGAAGGATTCAGATTCATACATATACATCCAACTTGCATCACAGCCAGCAGATTAAAAGAGTACCATTGCTTTTCCTTCATCAACACTTGATAGTGTCTGTATCATCTGTGCCATTCCCATGAATATGAAGTAATACTAGCTATTTTAAAAGAAAAAATATGCTAACTATAGGGAAAAACAGAAACCTTAAACAAAAAGTGATACTAAGTTTAGCAAAGTAAAATAGAAGATTCATATTAAAGAAGATTCGTATTACCTGAAATCTATCACCTGAAGACAACAATAACATCTTAGTGTATTATTTTATTAGACATTTTGTTTACACTTTCTAATATGTAAGATAAGATTTTATTATCATTATGTTACTGTATATAGCAAAATTCAGTAGAAATTTTTCAACACAAATAAATATACTTCTATGAAACATGCATGAATTCCTAAATAATATTTTATTAGAAGCCTGTAAGCTATGTTAGAATTAACAACCTTGGAGGTCTGTCTTGTCTTAAACCCTGATAATTTTTTAAAAAATGGAATTCTAAAGTTCAGTGGCTATGTCAAAGACAATGCACTTCATCAAGTTGTTTAGGACTATTATTAAACATACTGTCTGTCCACTCATCATGTGTACCAACTTCCTGCATCTTTTCTACTGCTGAGTGGGAGACTCCTTAGTAGCTGACTGTGACATTAGTTTATCTATAGCCTTTATGGTTGGTGAAAAAATAACTCCAGTTTATTTTCCATCACACATCCTAGAGTGTGCCTGTGGATACCTAGGCCCACGTCAACTACTGATCTATGAGCTCAGGCCCTCAATCCTTCCTTGGCCTCTCATTGGCAATATTATTGTCTACTTCTAAGACTTATTGATTAGCTTTGTTCACTCTTCTGACTATTATATTATGACCCTATGAGGCTGGGGCCTCTTCCCCCTGAGATTTCCTCACCATCATCAACTAAATGAGTTATCCACTGTAAGTCAAATACTATTTACTTATTTATTGCTAACACAGTTCTCTCTTCACAGCACTAAGAGTGCATATCCAAGGATTATTCTTCCTCAGTTGTCTTCCAGAAATATAGGAATTTTGATTGTTCCTGGATCCTATCTTTTACAGATGGTGTTATTCTTTCCTTATTCTTTTTTCTCCACTTATTGGAATTTATGTTACCAATAGTGTCTAATATGAAAATGGTAACCTATAAAATACATGGGTCAGCGTACTACCAATATTATAAAGATATAAAATAATTCCACGGAATTCTGGATTATTTTTCCTGAGTTCTTGGGTCCCAAACTCTCCCTGCACCCTGAACACATGGCAGGAGTGGTAAAAAGGAGATGTGAGGCCCTTGTCCTAATGCTCAGGTGTGCAAATGACCAGAAGGAACTCCTCTCTCTTGCAGCAAGTGCAGAATGAGACGCAGTGAGCAGGTCTGGGGCAGACTTGCTCTGTCCACATTGGAGAGACCAGAGTTCTCTGGAAAGCCTATTGACAAGCCTGCCATGCCACAGCAAAAGCATCAAGAGCTCCATTTTTCAAAATATATATCAGTTAAAAGTTACTGTCCAATGATGTGAATCTGCATTTTAAAAAATGTTATTGGCTGAAATCACTAGGAGACTTTCTTTAGACCTCCTAATAAGCATATAGAATTTTCCACAAAGAAATAATAGAAGCTGTTTCCCAAGGTGTTTGCATGGAACAACTAATGACAGGTAGAAACTAGCATTCATTGTGACATGGTGGATAAACCTCAAGTCAGGGAATATTTTAAGGGGTGTCAAATACTCGAGCCTCCAAGTTGATTCCTTACCCATTAATTGCCTCTTGTAACATGATAAAGGCCCAGAAGAAAGGTCAGGCAAACACAATTGAGTTGCCCCTGAAATAAGTGGGGCACTGTATTTATGCTGGGATGCAAACTACCCCCATTTACAGGGTGGTGTGTAGAGACTTCACTTCTTTAGTGTCAGTGAATACTGTGGAAAAAAAAAAAAACCTAGCAAAAAGGAGCTCTATCTCTGCCAGTTGAGCAATGCCAATAGGTTGCTGTGCCCCCTCTTTGTAGTAAATTCATAGAACATTATATAATCACCTGAGGCTAATACTGATTTGGACACTCAAGGGACTGAAAAAAATCAGCCTAAAATATCTGAATGAAAATCTTTGAAGGGAAGAGACCCTTTGTGTGGTGCTAGATGATGTTACTGGATACGTTAAAATGGTCGGTCACTCAAATCTGACATCCCCCAGAGTAGAAAACCCTTGTATTCTAGGGATATGGAATTCTAACCACATTCTTGATACCCAAATGTCAGAAAGAATCACTACAAATAAGGTACTTATTCAAATATAAACTTCCTTGCTTGCTATGTTAAACTTCCTAAGTCTGATTTGTTTTAAAATAGCATGATAAAAAAGTAAAGCTACAGAAAAAGACATCCATTGTCATAGGTTTGTGTAAAACAAAGCTCTAGACTTGCTCATAAATTCTAGCATTTTTAAAGAAGACTCACAGAATTCAGATAGTATTGCTTGGGAAAATTTGGCTCAGCAAACACGATGGCAAGGTTTAGAGGAATCAATGACCTCTTGAGAAAGTAATAAATAATTCAGGAGTTTTCTTTTTCATTCTCTAGTTATTTTCCTGTTAAAATATAGGTATCAAACAGGACACAGCTGTAGAGTTTCTTCAGACTGCAAAATGCCATTGTCCGCTTTGTGGAAGCTATTAAAATCAGCTTTTGTATATTCACTGCAGATCGTGCCTTTATTCAGGCACCACCATGGCGAAAAATTCACAAAGTGATTCTTATTTTCACTGAATTCTTCTTTTATTTGATCCTTCACAATGGTGCTGGTCTCATATCATAACAGTCTCAATGCCTTGATTTAGTTGTAGGGGGAATTCAAGGGAACCCAAAGCCAAGTTTTATCCTGGATTCACAAAATCAAAATATTGTCATGCCAGCCAACCATCCTGGGATTGACCCTGAAGAGGAACCATCACTGTAGTCAGCTGTTATCTTTTCTCTTATCAGACATCTTGAAAGCATAATAGGAAGAAAGTTTCTATTCCAGAGTCCTGCACATTTATCAGTGCCCAGCAGTATAACCAAACAAAACAAGGGGGATGTCTTTCAAATTTCTCTCGTGCTATACATACCACATAAAGTATGATTATTATAGCCAAATGATTGCTCTACTACACTACTGTGGTTCTGCTGTTGGGTTTGTCTTTTCTAAAGGACAGAAGAAAGTCATGGGAATACATGAGCTAGTTGGAGGTAATTTACTATGTAACATTATTGTTCATGTTCCAAGCACTGTGCTATCCATTGCATAGATTATCTTATTTAATCCCTGAAACATCTTTGTTCTCATTTTTTAGCCAAGCAAAAAATACAGCTCAGAGAAAGGCAGTAAGTGTCCATGGAGAGGGCCAATCAGAAGTTAGAAGTAATTAGGAAGGGACCTAAATCTCAACCTCTTTCCACTCCAGCATGCTGCCTCCTCATTAGACACACACACAAAAAAAATAAGAATAAAAAAAAAAAAAAAAGAACTGTCATTATTCCACTGCCCCATTGTGAATCTCTTGTTCTTTAGTCCTGCTTCATTCCATAGTCTGCTTTACTTAGCTTCCCTTGAACCTAAAATAAATATTTTGCCACTGCTGATGGCTGTAGCCCTAGGGTGGCACCAACCAGTTTCAGAGGATAAGTGGGTAGAATGACCAACTCCAGAGAGAGGGACATTAAATTTTTAGATGCAGACCAACTGGAATGAGATGATTTGCTGTTAACCATGAGAGTTTAAATGAATCACAGACAAATCAGTGGAACTTTTCTGAAAAAGATGGGAAGCAAAATCTGCCTTTTCCATGATTTTTCAAAGTAAAAAACTTTTCAGTACATGGTAAATGAGATTATAATCAGTTGAGGCTATTAAAATTTTTAGCCCTTGTGAGATAAAAAGAAACTATGTGCCAAAAATATGCCTCAATAGTATTAAATGTAAATGGCATATCATTAGCTTTGTTAGCTGTTTGGAAGAGATATACTAAACAAGCAGTATAATGTAGGTATGGCTATATAGTTTCAGTTTGAAGGAAATTTCAAACTAAAATGACATGAATGAGCTATCCTGAGCTCCTTAGTGCCAGTCCCCCTGTGCACGAATATTATGGATGAGAGATTTTGGTAGAAAAATAAGGATGCTAGTTGAAAGGAGAAATTTTGTTGCTGAAAACATATCCAGCAATATCTGAATGTCCAAATAAAAGACTTTTCAGTTTCATCTCTCCTTAGAGAACATGTTTTAGTTGTTGTTTTGTTAAGGAGAAAATTGCAGTTTAAGATTTACAAACCACTTAATTTGCAAACTGCCATTATGATAGTTTTTGCTTCTGAAAATGTTTTAAACTGCAGGCAGTGAAAAAACCTGGCATCAGAGTTTTGCCTTAAAAAGAAAGCTCTTATTGTATTGTAAAAAAAAATGGGCAGCATAACAATACGGTATTATTTATAGTTATAACTAGCATTTCAATATGCCTTGCTGAGATTCTGAGTTATTAGAAAGCAGAGTCATGAGAAAGCATGTTCTACATGATTGTTTAAATGCCATAGAGTTCAAATAATTTCTTCATCTTGATTAATATTTTAAGAAATTTATAGTGGTAGTTGAAGCTCGCCTGCAAAACTCATTCCTTATCCGAATATATATTATGGATTATCTCCTTTTTCCCCAAGTAAAATAAAATTATGTTTTTCCTATAAGATTTGAAGTATTCTGATTAATCATTTAGAAAGTCAATGTAACATTTATTTTATTCTTTGAAGATATTTCTAATTATGATATATAAATACAAAATATATGTGGTCATCTATTTCCTTCCCACTTTCCTATCACTTGTTTATTTTAGACTTTCATCTTATAGCAGTGCATGCATTTCCTTAGGACTGCCACAATATAGCATTGCAAACTTCATCTTAAGACAAAAAAATTCATTTCCTTAAAGTTCTAGAAGCCAGAAGTTCAGTTCAAGGCATTGGCAAGGTCAACCTTATTCCTCTAGGGCAGAAGCCTTCCCTGTTCTCCAGTGGCCCCAAATTCCATCTCTTGTAATGATGCTTCTTTGATCTCTGTTTCCGTCTACGCAAGGACTCTTCTTCCTCTGTATCTAAGATATCTTTTTGCTTATCAGGACACCAATAATTGTATCTAGGGTGCCCTTGAATGGAGGATGCTTTATTTTTATATCCTTAACTTAATAAAAGACTTAATTTTCAAAAAAGTTTCCATTGATGAGTATTGAAATGTACTAATCGAGGTTCTCCTGAGACACCAAAAACAATAGATTATTTCTACACCTGTACAGAAGCAAAGTTCTGAACACCTGAAAACACAAAGCACTGAGCCCTAAGGGAGGAGTCCTGGGGATGATTCAAGTTAAACACAAGTGAATTTACCCTTCCTCTCCTTTCCTTTTGTATTCAGTCCTTCCATAGAGTGAAGGTACCTACTTACTCTGACACCAGTGACCATCTTTACTCTGTGTACAATTCAAAAACTGTTATCTCTAGAAACACTACACAGGAATAACCAGAAACACAGTTTTTCCAGCTGTCTGGCCTTCCCTAAAATTGTCCACATTTAACACAAAAACTACCCATCACAATGAGGATTGGAACTCAGGTATACCTTTTGGGGCAACACAAGTCAACCTAGAGTGAGGGCTTGAAAACTGTCTTGGGAACTGCACAAAACTGTGCAAGAAGCCTTGCTCCTCCACTCACATTGGGGAAGTGTCATGCCCAGAATGCCTCAGAGCCAACATGTAGCCTTTTATCTCCAAATAATGGCATTGTGATAACCATGTCAGCTGTATGTAACCTGTCTGAGATATGGATAAGGTCCTGTTTTAATCATATTCCTCATCACGGGGACAAGAATCCAACACTCACAATGTAAAAGAAAGATTTATTTGGGCTGTTTTAGAAATTTCAGTCCTTTGGAGGTTAATGGTATCCTTGAAGAGCTTGGGCAGAGAAAACCTGCTCTCATGTTGAACAGAAAACAGAGAAAAAGGAGGAGCCCAGGAAGGAGAGTTGCTCTGCACACCACACGTCCAGGGTCATACTTATTCCAACCAGGCCAAGCCCCAACGCCAAGCCAGCTATATTTCCTCATAGCCCTATCACCTCCCAAACACATGGGGCATTGGGGGGGGCATGTTCAATCTAAACCTAACATGAGCCTTCCAAGGTAAGAAGTGTGAGGTCTACTGCCTTGCTAATAAATGATAGTTGCTGTTGGTTTTGGTGATACTGCTTTTTTTTCTAGCCCATAATTCCATTGTCTTCCTTTTCCATGGAATTCCTCCTTTCTTCCCATATGGAAGGTGATACAAAGGACTAAGTTATATACATCATGTCTGTATTGAAAAATCAAAAATATTATAACTAAGTTTGTTTTAAATGAAAGATGTCTCCTCATTGCATGGTGGAGATTATTAAAGGAGAAAAATGTTCTTAGCATTTGTGTTTCTATAATTAGCCCAGGTTAGCCTGCAATTCATTAGCCTCTTTCCTCAACCTCTGCAGTGCAGGGATTAAAGGCACATTTCTCATTAAAACTCATCATCCTTTATAATATAATCACTAAGTGCACTGGTATACTTTTGCACAAGTAAAAAATTCATGTGTATTCCAAAAATGGACTCCTTCTCTCAACCATAGTGTTCTCTATCAGCTGTGGTCCCTTCTTGCTTGCCCTTAATCCTGTTATTTAGAGATATGACTCTCTCGGATGCTCCATAAACCTTCTGTGTGGAAACGCAGGTCTCTGGCATGCCTTATGACCTTGCAGGAGTCTTTTCCAGTATCAAAATTTGGTTGTCTTGAAAATTTTCTGAAAATGAGTTTTTTTTTTTCCAGAAAATCCTTTTTCACAGATCTACTGAAATATTAGTAGTGCTAGAATTATTCTACTAATACCTACACTTTCTTCTTCCTTAATTGTCATTTTCTTTGGTGATTTCTTTTGCGATATTAATCATTACTGGGGTTTCTGAGTTGATTCTTTGCTTTACTAAATTATGGCTTCTACAGACATCAGCATTGACAATATTTTCTTAGGTGACTTCAAGTGAATGCAGCTAACTTGGAGATAAAGGTTCTATCTCCTTTGGAGCAAAGTCCCAAAACTGGCAAGTTAAGAGAAAGGGGAAACATTTGCTTGCAATCACATTGATTAAAATTATTCTCCCTTACTTCTCATATCCATATTGTAATTTGCATTTTAATTTTAATGTCTTTAGAACCATGAAACCATATTGAGGTAAATGTGCTAATTAGAACTTCGTAAACAACCATATGTTATTTTGGTTTATGAAATTTAAAGAGCAATTAAAAACACATATATTTTACTACTTGTAGGTGAGGGTGGGGATGGATTCAAGCTGCAAAACTGAAATGAATCTGAGGAAAACCTTAAATTAAAGATGTGCTTAATGATCTTATGGAAAAACCAAAAGAAGATTGAAACATTTCTTCAGAAAAGCGTAAGACCGAACAGTGCTACACACCGAAGCTTGCCATAATTAAATTGAAGTGTTTGAAAAATGCATTTCAAACTGCTTATAACTGGTGTACCTACCTTAGAGGAATTTCCAAAAGAAATCTGTAGTGTGTCTGTCTTTAATGTGAGCTTGTCATTCCTTCTCTGGTGACTTTTCCATTTTTATCATTTTCACTGTGAAGAGCAGAGTGATGTATGAGTGTGATAACTTAAGGTGACATCTTACAGTGTGATCCATTATCTGAAAGATTTAGGGGAAAAGTTCTCTGCAAAACATAATTAAGGAAACAAATGTTTTCAGAAATATAATAAAGATCTTTTATGGTTTTGGTTCAGGAACATTCATTTCTATAATACCACATATCAAGGAAATGTTCTGCTAACCATCGAAATAACACTTGTAGTTTGATTTTCCCTGGTTCTAGTTTCCCCACAGAGAAACAAACCAATTATCAGAAAATAAGTTAAATTTTCTTAGAAGCTCCTTCCTAAAAGCTACAATCAAAAAATAAATTAAAAGTGGTCTCAGAGAAAATGGACAGTGTTTTCCACATACAGAGCCAAGTTGTAAACATCTATTTTCTCACTGATAATAATAATAAGTATCTATCATTGATTATCTGAAGTATCCTGCTCTTGACTTTATCTTTGGCTCTTGATTGGATCTAAGAAACCAATAAAAAATTTTTGAGTCCTAAATTTCCCCTCTTTGGCCCCAATCAGGGTTCTACTGCTTCAACATATACTCTCATGTCTTTCTTTGGAATTGTATTATTTAGTCTAGATTTACATTAGCTGCTTTCAGCAGTCTTTAATTCCAAGGCCCGGATCATAATCTAAGTAGGAATTAGTAGAAGTAAACTCCAAACCTGAAATCAGTATTGCAAATGAGCCTGAGTTAAATCAAGCAGGGTAAAAGATTACTGTGACACCCTTAACCTCAGTCTCAGGCAAAGTCTCGGGACACAACCAAAAGGTAGACAAACTTTCTGCCAGGGAATAACACACATTGCTTGGAGTCTAACAACCAGTGCAATCCTTCTCCCCAGCAGAAACCTCCCGAGCCTGGTCTTTTCTGGGAGCATTTCTATCACCATTGTGGTCTTCTGAGTTCTGACCAGACTCTCTCATTAAGTATAGCCTACAGTGTTCCAGCTCTGCCTTTTCAGCCAGTGTCTCCAAACCTTTTCTAACTCTTTCGGTTCCCACAAGCCAGTTCCAAAGACTCTTGAACCATATGGTCAGGTACAGTCACAGCAACAACCCCACTTCACTATTACCAAATTCTGTCTTATACTTGTTGCCAACACAAAATAACTGATACCCAAAGTTAAAGGAGGAAAGATTTATTTAGCTCACAGTTTGTAGAGGTTTCAGTCCATAATAGACTGTCTCCAAAGAAGAGAGGTATGGAAGATAGGCATCACAGAGGAGAAAAATTCATGGAGGGTAGAAGTTGGCAAAGAATCAAGGGATGACCACAGCAATTTCTATCCCTTCTATCTTTTCCAGGGTATTTACAGAAGGTAACACTCACATGTTTACTCCTCATGCCCTTGATCCTAACATTGCACCATGAGTCAATCCTCTGTCACACACTCTAGGTCTAACCACCTCTGAAATAGCCCTAACTATGACCACATGAGGCTTTGGGGGACATCTAGACACAAGCAGTAACAACTGTCCATTGGTGAACTTTTCTCAATCCCCTTTTCCTTCTGCATTTCTGTCTCTGGAGACCACTATTCTATTCCATTCATAAATTTTTGTTTCCACAAATGTCTGAGATGTGATACTTGTATTTCTCTGCCTGGCTTACTTTGTCATAATGACCGCCAGTTTCTTCCATGTTTTTCAAATGGTGGGATTTTATTCTTTTTTATGCCTGAAAAATACTTCATTAGACCAAATATGTATCCCACTTTTTCCTTTCATCTACTGTTGGAAGTCTAAACTGATTTCATATTTTAGGTATTATGAGTAGAGCTGTGATAAGCATGTAATGTAAGAAACTTTTTGGAGCAATAATGTAATCTCCTTTAGATATACATCCAATGGTGGAATTGCTAGATCATGTTGTAGTTCTACTTTTACATTTTCAGGAATTTTCCTACTGCTTTCCATAATTGCTGTACAAATTTACATTCCCACCAACAGTGAGAAATTTTTTCTTTCATCTGCTTTCTAGATTCCAGACACTAGATTTGGGATAAAGGTGCAACATTGGAAGAGATCCTCTGAAAGGGGGAAGTAGAAAGAGTTCTTGTAGAGAAGCACAATATTTAAATATTCTAGAAAGCAATGATTATTAAAATTTTAAATATATTGTAGGTGGGTATATGAATGAAGAAAGGCACATATTTGGAATGAAGAATTGTCTACTGGCTGTTACTTCAATACATAAGCTGCCAAAAATATATATCAAAGCAATGTATTGGAGAATTACTGTGATGAATTTTATGTGATTAAGCTACAGTTAATTTCCTTATGTATTTAAGATTAATAAACCACCAATTAGAATATGCAAATAAGGACTTCTGAAGCCTAAAAAATATTTCCAAGCACCTTCACTATAAATTTCATTCATTATTTTTGTTATATAATTGGAGAATAACAGATTGATGAGCCAATCTAATTATGTGAAATTTACATGTGCATGGTATTTTATAATGAAGGATTTGAACTAATGTTAAAGTAACTATAATATTGATGATAGTTATTAGTTGCAAAATTTAACTCAGTTGGAAATTACTTTGTGCCATACAAACTATAAGCCACATGAGTACTCTTACTACACATCTGTTGCATAACTAAGGTGTAAGACAGCCTATCAGCAATTGTAGCAATTGTTGGGAGACTTCCATTTGCTTCTCACACACATCAAACTCACACATTTGCCTGAAATTTTACTGAACATCCAGAGGCAAGGACCACAACTAATACCCTTATTATGCAAGGTAATGAAAGTTACAGCAATCATATATTTCTTACAACTTTACTTCTGAATTTGATATACAAAGATATCCATCTCATGGCAAACACCATGTAAACCATATTGAAATTATCTTTGTGGCCTAGTTATTTTTTGACTTTTTTCTTAATATTCTCTTGAAAGTGGAAGATAAAAATTTTAAAACATTATAGTTTTAAAAAACTTCTCCAGGGTTCACACACATACAGACACACACACACACACACACACACACACACAAGTAAATGTACATTGGAAGGACATAAATAGTCATACTACTACAACATATTATTTACTTCTTTGTTGACATCCAAAATTAATAAGAATTAGAACCCTATTGAAAATTAATTCAACCAAGTGACCAAAGCTTCAAAAGCATTTTGGTCATCTTTTTCATTCAATATGTAACATTTATTGACAGACTCAAACAACGTAAGTTGGCTTTATATATTTTCCTACTATTCTATATATTGACAACTATTCTCATGAAGAAAAAATTGTGATCAATTTAATCCTAGTTGAAATAAGTAACAATATGCAGATTGGAGACATCCAGGTTTGATTTACAATCAGGTGAGAAAAGGGAAACCATGGCTTGCCAGTATAAATTAATTCTTTACTGTTTCTACCAAAACAATGTATATAAATAAAATCAAATAATAAACACTGAAGAAAACCAGTTCTATAGGAGCATTTAGCATACAACAAAAATATAGCATCATCAAATCTAACATCCTGGGCCACTTTCATCTAATTTTCGTTACTCTAATCAATATTTTATTAAATGTATTTTGATTTCTTTATGCATAAAGATACAACAACATTGTCCATTTTATGTCTTTTTCCAATTTTCTCCAAGCAGAAAATTTCTCCAATTTTCTCTTCTCTTAAACAAAGAAGTAAAAAATCTTTTAAAATGTAGAAAACAATGACTATGTAAGTCATTACATAGTAAATCAGATCTATGTGCACTAATTCCACAAAAGAAGAAACCCAAACTTGTACAGATATATTCAAACTGTTTTGAATATTCAGTTAGCAGAACAGACAATATTATTATCAATATTATTCTTTCTTTACTGTGGACAAAACTGCACATGTGACTTTTGTCTGTTTATTTTTCTTCATAATTATCTAAATCCATAATATATAATTGACACTCAACTAATGACTATAGTCATTCTCTCCTACCTGTGGGAGACACCTTTCAAGATTCTCAGTAAATAGCAAACCCTCTGGTAATCCCAAATATATATATATATATATATATATATATATATATATATATAACACGTTTTTTCATATACACAGAGGCATAATCAAAACTATGATGAATGTTTAAATAAAAATTTTTATGGTAAAAGACATATTGTCACCAGTTGTCCTCAAAGTAGTTCCCATACTTTATACTTTATACACATGCTATAGTTCTTTCTACTTCCTGAAGCAGTTCTGGAGATCCCCTTTCATTACTGTGTGTATGAGGTGTGATGAAAATCATGATGAACACTTACACAGTGCCGTCCAGTGGAAAGGCAGCCTCATAGAAACAGTGTGTTTCCATCCACCTAATTCACTGGATCCAGCCCCAAGCCACTTCTGGCTTTCCCCAAACTTAAAATGACCAGGAAAGGTAAACATCTTGAATCAATTCAGGACATCTGGGCAGCCACAAAAGCGCAATTAAAGACAGTTACGAAAGAGAACTTTCAGAATTGCTTCTGGTAAAGCAGTGGTAAAAATGATGGGATAAATGTATTTCAAGTGAGTGACAAGGGCTGGGGTTTAGTGCATTGGCATAAGTGCCTACCTGGCAAGTGCTGGGCCATGAGTTCAATCCTCAATTCAAAAAAACCCACTGACTTCAAGTGAGTGAGTGTTTTGAGGGACTTACTGCCAATATTTGTTAATGTAATCAAATTTCTAAAAAATTAAGCATTCACTGTATTTTTAGCATAGCTTGTATGTAACTATGGCAAGGTTTAATGTATAAGTTAAACACAGTCAGAAGTTAATAATTCAGAATAAAATTAAATAATTATAATAATATACTGTACCATAATAAAATCACTAACATTACTATTCTTGTACTTTGGTAAATACAGTACTTTGTACTATTCTTTACATTGGTAAGTAAAATAGGGGTTACTTAACCCCATACACTCTAGCACTCTGAAAGTGGATTTCAAACAAAAATGTCTAAGAACTATCTAACTGGCAGCATATACAACATGGATACATTAAACTAGATGTGACTCATACCCCGTGTAGGGTGGAACTGAATGATTTCATCTTGCTAATTAGAATAGCTTTCAATTTAAAACTTACAAATTATTTCTGGAATTTCCCAAAAGTCTAATAGTTTTAAACCATTAGCACCATTTCAATAAAGGAAATCAGCTCCAAATTTTAAAGGCATGAAAAAAATCGTATCTTTTCATCCTTTGATGGTTTTTCTAGCACTGAGTGATACAAAAGAGATCAC
Organism: Cavia porcellus; assembly: GCF_034190915.1. Taxonomy (NCBI): domain Eukaryota; kingdom Metazoa; phylum Chordata; class Mammalia; order Rodentia; family Caviidae; genus Cavia; species Cavia porcellus. Next base: position 54,796,374 of record NW_026947489.1, read on the forward strand.
TAAGACTTAAAATTCCAGAGAAAAAAATTAGAAGTATTTGTATTCAGTCTGTTACATTATTCTTTTATTCTAACTGGGAGAATAGTAGTATGTGATCATCCTATTTTAACAGCCATCACGTTAGAGAGAACATGACAGATACAAGTTTTCAACAAATTGGCTATTTTCTGAAATACTAAGCAAGTTTGCCATTTTAGAATAAAATGTTACAAGAGTTGCTGTCAACTCCTAATGTGCCCTTATCAGTGTGTGTATCATGTGGTGAGTTTCCAAAGTCCTTCCTGTTTACTGATAGGTTGTCAGCATGCTTTATCTCCATGTATTTTAAACAGGCACTAATTTCTTCTCTTAAAATTATTTTAACTTTCATCAAAATATTATCCAATATAAATATTGCTGTGGATTATTTATAATAAAAAATAAAAGTCCAGTAAAAGTCCATCAGGTTAGGGGCTGGGGATTTAGCGGCATAAGCGCCTGCCTTGCAAGCAGGTGGTTGTGCATTCGATCCCTGGTACTGATTAAAAAAAATACAAAAAAAATGTCCATCAGGTATTACTGGCAGTTTTGAAACTCTGAACAATGAATAAAAGAATTAGATAGAAAGAAGCCCAAAATGTCCTACCTTATGCATCGTTTAAGTGTAAAGTAAATGCATCCAAATTTTGCATAAGACACTGGTCCTGTCAGTTACTGGTGGTCTCCAAGAATATCCCAGCATAGCTCCTATACTGCTCACACCAGAATCCTCCTAAAACCAAGCAAAATAAAACTAAGAAAAATAAATCCAGAAAAGAAGACATGGAAAACACAGTGAGATAAGGAGAGGAAGGAAGGAAGGAAGGAAGGAAGGAAAGAAGGAAGGAAGGAAGGGAGGGATGGCGGGAGGGAGGGAGGAAGGAAGGAAGGAAGGAAGGAAGGAAGGAAGGAAGGAGGGAGGGAGGAAGAGACAGGGAAATTTTAATGAATGGAATTAGTAATGAATCAGAAACTAATGATGTTTTTGCTTCATTGTTATTACTTTTCCGTCCAGATTATGTAGCCACAGGATCGAAAGCTACGGTTCTAAGATTTCTTCCTTATTTCTGGATCTCATCCTAGTGAAAGGCAGAACAGATCTGTTTGAGACTATAAACAGGAGATTTAAAAAGTTTTCTTTAAAAAAATCCCTAAGGCAAATTTGACTCAATCTAAATTTCTTAGTATTTATGAACATATTATATGGATTTATCTGTTCATTTTTGGACTTCAGGAATCCTCAAGTATCTGCCTACTTATTAAGGTACAGTAATGATAGTGGGCCATCTGTTATCTAAAATTATGCCATTGATTACTTTAGCAAGTTCTGACAGAATGACTGTTAGCAGCCTTGAGTGAGCACATGCTCCTGAATTGCTCTTACAGTATCATATATATTTGGAGAAGGTGCAGTTTTAACTGTGGCGTACTTGATTCTAAGTTTTAAGAAATTCATAATGCAAAAATTATATATAAACTAGTAGTCTACTTAGGTATTTGATCATTTGTGGTAACAATGTTGGATGAAATTTATCATCCTTGGTTTTCAATAAAATAAAAAATGATATTAACTATGAATGGAAGCTATGAGAAATTTTAAGTCAGTTTATCACTAAATATTTCAATTGACACCAGGTTAAATCACCAAAATGTTTTTGGTTTTGGTTTTCTTGTTTGTTCATTTGTTTGTTTGGTGGTTGGTTTGTGTGTTGTAGTTACTCTTCAAGGATTTCAAGTTTTGTGGGTAAGTAAGTTATTTCCTTACAACGTAGCTTTTTAAAAACCCCACCAGAACTATGAACTGAATGGTGAATGCTTTTGAAATGTAATTTCATTTATATTCTTGACATATAAGGATTTGGAATATCATTTCTTCACAACTTAGTTCACATGTCATTGTCATTTCAAAAATCTATTTCCTCCTGTTTAAAACCATAAAAGCAAACACAGCAGTAAGGAAATTTTCCCCTGGGTATGTTTGCTATAAGCACTGGAACCAAACTGTTTGAATATCAAAAATTAGCATTCCCAAACTTGAGTGCAGACTTTTGGGTTTTGGTTTTGGTTTCTCTCTTCTCTTCTTTTCTTTTTTTTAAACTTCCTATCTCATGGAAACTGTTGTGAGGAATGCCCTTCATATTTTAACACCTTGCTGAAAAATTGTTTTTATACTGACTGATGATGGCTGCCACATTTTATGATTGGACATGTTTATAAGAAAAATAGAATGAGCCTGACTTCTTTCAGAAATATAACTGAAACTTAGAGAACTAGAAGTGTGTATTCCTTCTGTGACTTTCTAGATCCTCAATGTTAATTAGAATATTATTCATATCCAAGCAATGGTTATATCATTTTTTCATTCATGAACAGTGTTCCATGTGTATTCTGTGCTAGACATATTCTCGGCACAGCAGAAAAATCAGTGAACAAAGGACATTGAAAACTGCTGCCTGATGAAGCTTATTTCCATAGGAAGAAAAAAGCAGACATAAACACATACATACACACATCAATTATATAATATAGAAGACTGTAATACTGTTATAGGAAAGACTAAAACCAGGGAGAGGAGGGCTGACTGCAGGATTAGTTGTGGAATTAAAATTTGAATAAAAATGGGAAGGAGATGAGAATACAAAACAAAAACTATTTGGTTTCAAACCCTGGAACTAATGCATATGAAGGCCCTAATGTTGGATCACGGCTAGAAAAGATCCATGTAGTCAAAACCCAGGGAGCAAAAGGAGAAGATGAGCAATCAGGAAAGATGGGGAAGGCTTTAAGTGACAGCGAATGCCATTGGTGCATTTAAGTGCTCTGTGTAACTATGTATGTATGCAAGTTCACAGAAGCTACTCCATACAGACAAAGGAAGAGTTAGTGGTTAGGTGACTGGAATATTCCAGAAAGAGACGAGGGTTCTTGGACATGAACAGTAGTGTGCAAGTGATGAGAAGTGGACAGGTTCTAGATACATGCTGAAATCAGAACCAATGTTTATGCATATGGCTTAGCTGTAAAAGATGTGAGAAATGGTGAGTTGGAGATGACCTCGAGGCACTGGACTTTAACAAGGTGAGAGCTGCCATTTAGTAAGATGTAAAAGACTATAAAGAAAAATATGGGGGGGGCCCTCAGGAGTTTTAGAAATAGTAAATTTGAGATTTAAAATAAATATCTAAGAGAAATTTGAATATACTGTTGCTTTTAGACAAGCGATCTAGACTAATGATACCTACTGATGCATTTGCAGTATAAAATTGATATTTAATTGTGTGGGTCCAAGTAAGTTCACTAGCTGAGTAATGTAGATAGAGAAAGGGAGATATTAGAAGAAAAACCCTTGAAAATCCAAAACTTATTACAACTTATGAAGACAGGAAAAAACATAAAAGAGGTTGAGGAAAGGAATTACAGCTGAATGGGTCTGGGGGGCACGACAGCTCAAGTTTTGCTGGAAGGAGAATTGATGTTTCTGTTAGTTATGCAGTGAAATGGTGAGTTTAATGCACTTGTAAAACACCAGGAAAGAAATTTGAAAGGTGAAGAAGACTTTCTCAATAGAAAAGCAAAAGAAAAGGATGATATATATATATATATATATATATATATATATATATATATATATGATTTAAAGTTGGAAGTAATAGCACTACTTTGCTGGTTTAAATCAGTAGAGAGAAAACTAAATGCTCATGTGTGAGAAAGAAGAATCTCAAGTTTGCCCTTGACAGGCAGGAAATTACGGGATATAATGCACAAGAGAATGCATTGCCCCGTATAAAGGCAAGGCTCAGTGATCCAAAGCAAGGGAAGAGGTCAATGGGCTCATTCACAGGTGACTTAACTGCGATAAAAGCTTTGGAATAGGTCTCTTGATTCTTTTCTTTTCTTAGTGAAATAAGATGAAATTGGAAATTGTAGACACTTGAGAAAAAAAAAAAAAAGCTATGTAACAGTCAAGAGAGGAAGAGAGGAGAATGATGGACCCCGCAAACACAGTGAGATGTGACACAGAAGCTAAGATCATATGAGTTTGGTGGATTTGATGATCATTCTTCAAATTGTTGTTTTGTCAAGAAGCATTACTGACGTAGACAGAGGAATAATTGAACCCCTGTGCAGGAATTCTCCAGCTGCTTACCAGCCAGGAAGCCAATGGAGCTGTTCAAATACTCAGGGCTGTGATGATTAATTATGGGAGAGGAAAGAAGTGAGGACCTGGGGAATAGCAGAGGGAGCCCACAGGTGGTCAAGCCCTTGTTATAGCTGGCCCTAGAGTTACAGAAGAGTGAACTTTCCTCTTAGAAAGAAGCACACGTCTGTAAATGTTAGGAAACAGCATAGCATTTACCATTCTCTCCTGACAAGGATTCTCCTCCGTCTGTTCCATGCCTCATTTTGAAGCAGGCTATTTTGAGGCTGAGAAATCTTAGTAAGTGAAGAATGGTGTTAAATTGTAATAGGAAACAGCTACATCACATCCTCCAATCCTGCAAACAACTACTACTTTCTCTGCCTTCAAATATTTTGTTATGCAGTATATATAAACTCTCCTTACTGTTCAATCTATGAAAATTCCCAGAAAGGCTGCTTTTAACAGCAGATGTTGCTAGAAATAGAAGAAGGAAGAGGCTGGCAGAAGAGACACTGATAATTAGAGAATACAATGCCTATAATCCAAAAGGGAGATTTAATTTTAGAAACCAAAACCAAAACCAAAAACAGGGAAGAACATCAAAGCCTTTAAAATCCTAAATGCCTAGCACAGTATATTTTTAAATGCAAGAAAGCACACTACCTTGGTACTTCCTCCTCTGTTTATCTCTATCACCTTTTAGCCTCACAGCTCATGGTGGCATCTCTCTGCTAAGTGTGACAGCCCGATTAGCAGCAGTGCCCGTCAGTTCACAAATCACAACTCATCATTTCTGTGTGCTTCTTAGGTTCTGTTTCCCTGGCAGCAGCTTCTCTTTTAAGATTATTTTCCCCCAAAAGATGGCATGGAAAAGAAAAAGATAAAAATGTTACTCTAAGAGTGAGAAGGCAGATACTGCAGGTCTAACATGTGGGAGACCACAGGAGCCTCGGTGTCTGTCTGTCTGGCACCTAAAGAAGATGGCAGCCATCTTCCCAAGCATTTGTGAATGACTCTAGGTTCTGGAGTTGATTTGCCTAAGCATTTGTTGTAGAGAAATGTCTGCAAGATGCCCCCAAATCCTATAACTATCTCAATATTTGGATGTCTTAATAATTTTTCCTAAACCACAAACTAACAAGGAACCAATCAAAATGAACAATTTGAAGTGTTGTAACAAACAAATATTCTCCTTACTTAAATTCTTGCACACAAGCTCTACAATTCCAAGTTTCTGAATCTTATTCAATCTTTCTGGGGAAGAGAGAGCTTTAATCAAATATAATGCTCTTCCCTAAGCATTGCAGCAAACTTGTTTTTATTCTTTGAAAGCAGAGTATTCATGGAGGCTTTGATCTACCTGGAATATATTTTAAAGGGAAGTAACTTATTGTTCTTTCCATCTTTCAGTGTATCTCTTTGCATATTTGTCCGGTTCCTTTCTGCCCCTTCTGTAGTGACCTAGTTTAGTCTCTGTGTGTCATTGTATCATGATAGACAGTGATCAAAACATTTGCCAAAGTAGCGTTTGTACTGAAGGTCTGGTTGTGTACTGCGGGCAGCTACAAAAGAAATTTTTAAAACACATGGCTTCAGTTCTGAAGGTGGGAAAATTTAGAGGGATGTTAGAAGGCTTACAGGAAGGAGGATAATGGTGAAAATCATGTGTTCATAAAATGCACCTGATTAACAGTGGGTGAGACTACCAGAGGAAGTAAAGGTCCTCAAGGCATCTGATTTGAATAAGAGAATACTCACAGAAAGAATGAAAGCAGAATTTCAAATTGGAGGAGAAAACAGAGGAAGAAAAGCTGTACCCAGGTGTGATAATCTGCCATTACTATACTTCAACAACAGTTTTCTTTTAAAATGAAAGAAACACTCTCAGGGAGAGCCAGGCAAGTGTAGCTTTAAGAACCTAAGTGCAGGAGTCAGTTAATGCTGAAGTTGTCCCCAAATTCTTTCTCCAGACTTCTTCCCTGTCCTCTCCCCTACTTTTTCCAGAGCGTGCTCCTGAAAAGACTCCAACTTCACTGCTTTCCCACATCTCACAGCATGAATTCTAGATCCTTTGTACAGTCTGTGATATTTACTGTGCTGGGTACTGTTTCCCCAACCTTATCATTCTCTGCTAGCTTTTCTTTTTCTCTAAAATGATTTCCTTGCTTATTTGCCAGGCAAATGCTACCTACTATTTCACGATTCACCTCAGTTGCCATCTCTTAATTACATTTCTTAAGTAAAATATACTAATCTTTTTGCTGCTTATTTGCAACTAAAAAGGCTCCTTTTATTTTATTTTTGAGTGCACATAACTTTATAAATAAATAGTCTCAAACCCAAAACAACTCAAATGTCCACACAAAAAGTGAATGAATGAACAAACTAGGACATGTTCATTCAGTGCAATATCACTTAATCATGTAAAGGAGCAAATGATTTTGCAAAGGCAAAAAGTTTTTTTAAAAAATTTAAGAATGAGCCTCTAAAATGTTACATGGAAGTCATGAAGGAAAGTGGTCTGTAGAGGTCCATGTTCCTGAAGTTCAGTAGCCTGGAAATTCTTCTTTGGTGAATTGTGTTTGTTGCTGTTATAAAACATCTGAGGCTAGATAATCTATAAAGAAAAGAAGTATATTTAGTTTCCCATTCCGGAGATCCAAGATCCTGCTGCTCAAAGCTGCTTCAATTCTAGTAAAGACCTCCTGCTGGCTGTATCCAGTCACGGTAGAAAAGCAGAATGAGAAAAGCAAAATGAGAAGTGAATGTGTGCAAACAATTATGTGTGCTGGAGAAACAGAAAAGGCTGACTTGATTTGTAACCATGTGCTTTCAAGGGGATGAATCCAGTATTGTGAGACTGAACTCACTAAAACAAGGTCTAATCAGTCTTGAAAGAGATAATCCAGTGCCTAGGAAGACATCAATGTTAGGCACTTATGCTGCTGAGTTAAACTCCCGGCCTAAGACATTGATTTTTTTCCAGAGGGTGGTACCCTTTTTAGGCACTTTATAGCTTTGCTTTTTATGTTTACATCTATAATGTGTTTTGTATTCACTCTTTTAAAAGGATGTAAGGTTGTATCCAGATGTATATATGTATGTATTGCATATAAATGTCCAGTTTCTCCAAAAACAGTTGTCAAAAAATATGTCTTTTCTTTAATATAATATCTTTGCTTCTTTGTCAAATGTTAGTTGACTGTTTTTTAATGTAGTTTTTTCTGGGTTCTCTATTCTCATCAAAGAATACATAGATGACAAATATACATACAAAAAGATGTTAATGACACATTGTTACGATTTGTGTAGCTTTGCAGTCGGTTTTGAACTTGGGCAGTGTCAGTCTTCCAACTTTGATATTCTTCTTCAGTATTGTGTGGGCTATTCTGAATTTTTCGGCTCTCCATTTAAATTGTAGAGTGAGTTCATCAACAGCCACATAATAACTTGACTGGATTTTCATTGAGATTGCATTGAATCTATAGATTATCAGGGATAATGAGCATTATGCACAATATAAATAATCGTATCCAAGAACACAACTCTATCTTTATTTAGCTGCTCTATGGTTTCTATCATCAGAGTCTTGTAGTTTACCTTCCTTTAGGTTTTGTAAATATTTTGTTAGATTTATCATTTTGAGCAATTCTGACATAGAAGGTTTGTGTTTTTAATTTTAAATCTCAATTGCTTATTTCTGTCATATAGGAAATGATTAACTCTTGAATACATAACCTTAAATCTTACAACCATACTAAAATTGCTTATTAGTTCCAGGAAGTTTTATTGATTATTTTGTATTTTCTACGTGGACCAACATTTCCCTTAGAAAAAATTTTTTTTTAAATTTCTTCCTTCTCAATCTTCATATCTTTTATTTTTCTTGTTCTATTAGCCAGATCTTCCTGTATGATACTGGAAATAATTAGTGAGAGGCAATATCTTTACCTTATTCATATCTGAGAGAAAATGCTTCAAGTTTCTTCATTTTAATAAGAATCTAGAAGTAAATTTTATGTGTGCATTATTTACCAAGTGAAGGATATTCCCATCTATTGCTATTTTATTGACAGATATTTATTTTTTAATCTTGAAAGCTTGTTCAGTTCTCTTAAATACTTTTTCTATAACCCTTATTGAGATCATGATTTTGTCTTCCTTTGCCTTTTGATGTTTTTGATGTTGTTATTGTTTGTTTGTTTGTTTGTTTTGGCATTACTTGAGTTGTGATTGTTTAAGCAACGTTGCTCCTATGGAATAAATCCACTTAGCTGTACTATTTTTACGGGGTAATGTAATAGTATTTTGTTGAAATTTTTTGCAATTATGTAAAGAAGAGCTTTTCATCTGTAGTTTTCTATTCTTTTAATGTCTTTATCTAGCTTTGGTATTAGTGTAACATTAGCCACAGACTGAATTAGGAGATAATCCCTCTTATATATTAAGAAACAGATTCTAGAGAATTGATTTTTCTTCTCTGAATTCTTAGTATAAGTCTCCAAGGAACTGATCTGAGATGTTTCTTTGTGTTTTCGAAGATTTTTAGTTATTCACTGAATTTCTTTAATACATTTTAAACTACTCAGGTTGTTGACTTTCTCGTATGTGAATTTTAGCAAGTGGGTGTTTCTAAAAATGATTCATCTGGTAACTAAATTTTGGGATTATAGGGTTCTTAACATTTCCTTATTTCTTTCTTTTATTCTTTCTTTCTTTCTTTTTTCTTGCCTTTTTGCCTTCTTTCTTCCTCTGGATACTACACATTGAACACTGACCCTTCTCAGTGAGCTACCACCCCAACCATCTTTTACTTTTTTATTTTGATACCAGATCTTGCTCATGCTGAGTTGCCCTGTTTGGAGTTGATATTAATATACTCCTGCCTCAACTTCCCAGAGTGCTGAGATTACAGATTTTTGTGTCACCATAGCTGGCTTGCTTTCTTTTTAATGTCTGTAATAGTGACTTTAGTTTCCTTTCTGATATCAATAATCAAGATCCTCACTTTTTCCCCTTAGTCATATTGGCTAGAATCTTATCAGCTTATTGCTCTTTTCAAAGAACCAACTTTTGCTTTCACTAACTCGCTCTGAACTACATTGGTTCCCATTTCTTATTTGTAACCCATGTTCTCCATTCTATTTTTGTCTTGTATACTCTTTTCTGCTTTTTTTGCCACTTTGATTGAGCATTTTATTTTTATTATTATTCTTAATTTTGTTTTTTACTTTTTGTTATTGTTTCTTGAGGCATAATCTTACTATGTAGTGCAGGCTGGCTTGGAACTCATGGCAATCCTCTTGCCAGCTGCCCAAATGCTGAGATTACAGGCGTTCACCACCACAACTGGCCTACTGACCATTGTACATAATTCTATTTTCTCTGTATGCTTAGCACACCAGTTTTGTGTTGTCTTCTTTTACATTTTTAGTGATTGCCCTCGTGTTTGCAATATACATTTGGAAGTGATCCAAATTCACTTTTAAAAAGCACTATGGTATGTCATGTGTGCTGCAATTACAGTATAATAACAAAATACCCCTATATCCTTAAACTTGGCCTTTGTATCACTGATGTCTGATACAGCTCTCTGTATCTATAATTTGGTGTCTGCATTAGTGACTGAGAATTGCTCCAAATTAATGTGCAGCCTTGGAAGTTTCTATGGTCACACTCTCACGCTCAGAGAGAACTTCCTCAGGTAAGTCTAGTCTAATAATTTTTCAATTCTATTACAGTATTTTCAATCTCTAGAATCTCTTTTTTATTATTTCTTAGAATCTGTCTTTGTTTACACTGTCCATCTGTCCCTACATATTTCCCATCATTCCATTAGAGCCTTTAAAAATTCTTTGTCAGCTAATCCAACATCTATATCACCTGCCTCGGATGCTTTTACTTTTTATTGTACCTTGTAATTTAGTTTTTCAGGGTCTAAAGGCAGACATGTCATATTGAGTATGAGGAGCTGCAATAAATAGTCCTTTAATAATGCAGTGGTGAGGTCAGGAGAGGGGAAAAGGATTCTGTCTCCCTATTATTAAGTCTTAGTGAGCTTGTGCCCCTGGAGAGTGAACTTCACAAACTCCTCTTCTTAGGCGGGCCTAAAGGGCTGAAGTTATGTATTTTCCTGTCCCTAGGTAGGTGAGACTTGGATGCAAGAAGATTAGGCTTTAGTATTACAATTTCTTCTGTGAGCAGGTCTTATTAAAAATAAAATGTTCTTATGTATTTTAAATTTGTTAACTTTTCTCTCTCCCTGCTGGACAGAAGAGGGATATTTTTACTTATTTATCTATTTATTTGCTCCTGTAGTCATTTTGTGGGCCCAGTGAATCTTCTGGAAGGAAAACCCTCCCAAGTCTGAACACCCTGTTTGCTGGGACTCTTACACTGTCTCTCTTTCAGGTTTCTCCACTGAGTCTCATATTGTTCATCAGTTCATTTAGGATTTTGTTTTAACAAGTCCTGATTCTCTGTACCAACTTGTCCACCTCCCAGATTTCACCCTGTGATTTGCCCTGAGAATGCATCTCTCTGATGGAATATTTTTAATAAAATAAATTAACACTGCTCTTCAAACACTTTTCAAACAACAGTATAGATAACTTGAGGAATTATATGAATTTCTCCCTCCTTTTTTATATAATCTTCTATTTTGCACCATCTGTAGTTGCTCATAAACAAAGCAATATTTAAGCTTGCTCCACTTCATAGTGGAGTACTACTCTGTCATAAAGAAGGATAAACTTGAGGCATTCATAGGCAAATGGATACAACTTGAGAACATAATGTTAGCTCATGCATTTAAAAAAAGCCATTCTAATTTTTGCACATTGGGCCAGAGTGAACACTTGTAAGTTCCTTACATGGCAGACTACAAGTCAGAAATATATAGTTTAACTTTTAATAATAGCCTTACTGATCAATCAGCTAGCCAGTTTCCTTTACTAGTCATCCCTTGTGATTCAGTTAAGGGGTGAAAGAGAGAAAGGATTCCAACATATTGTCCTCTGCATACCTTACACAGCACATGTCTATTATTGATTGATTTTCTTTAAAATAGTATCTGTTATCAGCTTTCTGTTAAAGATTGAGAGATTCATGCACATGTGTTTTTTTCTGACACATCTCATCACCTCTAAGCTTCCAAATCACTTTTGATATTTCTATCCCTGTAAAAACCAAAGGCAGGTCACCAACCTGCACAAGGTTGTGTATCATCTAGCATCCTAGCCAGTGCAATTAAAGCAAAGAAATCATGAAGAACAAAGAAATCGTGGAGAAAAAAAATTGTTATCAAAAACAAATGTATTAACTCACAGAGGGGGAATGAGCTTTCCAAGCAGGAAGTGCAATCTAGACCTTGCAAATCAAAAGATTGGCCAGTTCAACTAAAGGAGAGAACCAGATCAATTTAACTAAAAATTAAAGAGGCAAAGAAATAGTGCCCTGAACCATTGCCTATAGCTTAATCTTAAAAACTATGACTTGATGAAGAAAAAAACAAATATATGGATGGTTATCCATGGTGTCCAGCCAAGTACACAGGGAACAAAATTCATGCCTCCTCTCCACTAAAATTTCTAATTAAACAGTAAGTGTCTAGCTAATAGCTTTAGTCTTACAGAAGAATTGAGAGGATAGGTTTGCTTTTTGGAAATTTTAATCCATGTAAAATAATAAATTATAAAACTAGCCATTTTAAACTGAATAACTCAGTGGCATCTGATGTGTTTATGATTTTGTACAATATCCAAGACTGATCTAGTTCCACACATTTCTGTCACCCAGAAGGAAGCCCTGCACCTTCTCGGCACCCCACCTAGCCTTCAGCCTGAACTGTCTTTATGAATTTACTTATTCTGAATACTTCACATAAATAGAATCACACACTGTGTGGCTTTTTGTACCCGCTTCTTTCTCCTTGCATGTTTTTCAGATTCATCTACTGCTGACTTTCATGATTTCTTAAATTCTGACACAAATTAAGAAATTTATTATTTTCCTTCTTCATTCATCACTTCCCTTTGCTTCTTATGCTGTATTGCTAATGGTTTGAATCACTGCTAGCCCTGAGTGGTGGCGAAATCTTTAGCTTAAAATCATATTAATTATATTCCCTCATACTATCAAAAAGTGAGAATAACTAGACACACACATGTAGTACCAGCACTCTGGGAAGCTGGGGCAAAATAAAGACAAATTCAAGCCTATCCTGTAGTGAGTTGGTGAGTTTTTGTCTCCAGATAAAAACAGTAAAAATGTAAAAGTGCTGGGAAGTAGTTCTGTACAAATGTACACACACGCACACACACACACACACACACACACACACACACACACACAGGCAACACAGACATATAAAATAGATGGCAATGTCAGTAAGAAGATAATGGTGAAATCAACCATGGATTAAAAGAAGTCAGAAACTCTACCTGGAGGTAATTATGATTTATTAGCATTTAGTAAAATACAATGTAGGGCTACTATTGTACATCTATATGAAGGTCACTCACCTTGAGATTCACAGTCAGAGAGAATGACTACAACTATATTAGCTACTTATCAGTCAGCTTTTCCATTGCTGAGACACGATATCTAACACATGTAACTCCAAAGAAGAAAAGCTTACCTTGGTTTAAAGGCTTTAAAAGGTGCTCTCTATTTGTGGCTCCAAGGAAGAAAATTGGAATAAAAGTGGAGTGGAGGAAAGCTGCTTAATGCATGGCACCTGGGAGCAAAACTGTAAGGCAGTGCCCATCAACAGAGGCCAAGGACCGGCCACCTCAAAGCCACGATTTCATGTCCAACCCAGACACACCTATAAAATCCAGGCCAATCTACTGGGCACCACAAAAGTACCAGGCTGCTACCCTCAGGGTTACAACTCGTGTACTTTACTGCACTGAATTCTTAGACAACAGAAAATGTTAAAACCACAAAACCTAAATCTAAAAGATGATGGACTCAAGTCATGGGGTTCATGTGAAATTGAAAAAAGGTGGAAGGTATAAATGAATGCAGATGTAACATGATTGAAACTTGGGAATTTATTGGGATATCAGGAAGAGACAGTGTTGCTTGTACAACACCGTACTGAAGCAGCCCCTGCCCCAGAATGGAGGGCTAATGTGAGAATCTGGAACAATAGCTAGCGTTTCCGTTGCAAGAGATTCCTGAAAGAGAAGCGGCCACTAAACTTCAGCATGAGTGCATATGGTGACTCATAACTGCTCGCCATCATCTGGCCCACAGGGTTTCCTCTGATAGTAGAACGTTCTGCTGAATGGACTGCTGTCTTGGACTAATGCCACCCAATGGGACTCCTATCTCTGCTGCGAAGCCAGAAGCCAAGTGGGTGGTTGACAGAGTCTAGCTCACTCCTCTGGAAATCCTCATGTGGGAAATCAGTTTGTTTCCTAAAACGCCTCCACACTGCTAGAAGGCGCTTCCTAGAGTCAGTAGGTTCTCCTCCATTCCACCGGGTACTTGCTCCTCAGAAATGCACCTAGCTGGTGAGGTCTCTCTCTGTGTCAGGCCCTTAGATGCTTTGGAGGCTGAACCACTGCAGCTGAATATTTTTCTTTCCTTGCTTTCATGCAAAATGGACCTAGTGTGAAAGAAAACGTTGGTTCTTTTACAGAGAAAATGTACTCTTTGGCTGTAGGTTTCTGGTTGAAAGAATCTGTCAGTCATGTTAGCTAACAATCACTGTAGTAGGTCAGCTTGCCTTCCTGTAGCATTAATTTATCATGAGGCTTGCAAGTATCATAGCACTGTGGAATCACGGCATATAAAAAACCATAAAAGTAAGCTATCCATTGAAATTCCCTGAGTGACTTGCTTGATACATTATATTAAATTATATATCTAAACAATGTACACGGTGACAATCCAATGGAAACTTAGTCTTCTAAGTTTTCCTAATTTCCATTAATCCATGCTGTGTTTTTAAGATTAAATATTGTTAGAAATACTATAAGAATCAGGCATTATATACTAATTTTATCTTTTAATAGCATATATAGAGAATATACGTTAGCAGGAGTTACAAGTTCTCCAACTAGACAGCTGTGGTGTACTCAGCTAGACATAAAACTCATCTCAGAAAATTTCTTTCTGGCCATGAGGCCCAACATTCTTAAACTGCAATATCTGCCATCATTTGACCTCCCAACTAAAATACTCAGCTGACCAATTGGGACTCACTTCCAGTGCCCTGCAGGAAGATTGCTGGCAGGGATGCCAGACATCTGGGCTGGACCAAGCTCTCTAAGGACCTGTGGTAACCCAAGCTTGGTACTGCATTCATCTCTGCTGTCTTTCTCACTTGCAGAATGCATTGCCAGAAGTGTTCTTTCTTAACCAGGTGGCTACTGGATCAGTTTGAGACTGATAGTATACATGTCTATAAGTCCTTGACTTTGTCCAAACCCACTCCAATTTAATGGGCTTGTGGTGGTTCATTTGCTATTATATGCATCCTGAAGTGAGGATATTCCTCCGGCTCTGTGAGATATGATTCTGAATTTCCCCAGCTCTAGTTCAAGCATTTGCACCAATAATAGCAGCATTCATGGTACTGTATCTGACACATCCAGTTTTTAAAATGAAAATTGCAATCTGACCAAACTGCCTTATAAAGAATGATTAGCCCTACTCAATCTCCAAAGACAGTCAACCAGTTTCTTAAGCAAATATGCTGAAGAGTAATACAAGACATGATCTAACACATACTTCAATAATAATGCATTATTTGAACACAGATGATCTGTATTTCAGCTTCTCCCCGTGGACGAATTCTGTAACCACTCCTCCTATGGAAAATCTCCTCCAGCCCCAGCCCAGAGGGCCAACAGGAAAAGCAATAGGAGTACTCCTTTAATTGTTGTTTGGGTCCACAGTCAGGACAAGTTTCACAAACTTGGGACCTGTACAATGACTCAAGGCCACAAGCTGCAAAGTCCCAGAGTTTGTTGTAATGTTCTGTCACTGTCTTGAAATTCTTAGTATTTTTTAAACAGGATCTATACATTTTCATTTTGTCCCAGATTCCATAAATTATGTACCCAGTTGCACTCGAAGCAATAAAATCCAGCACTCTATAGCACTGATTGATTCTTTTCCTTTGGCAATTCCTCTTTATAGAAATAGTTCTGCAACAGCAAGCAGAAACACGGAAAGGAACCCAGGATTTGGAGGCAGATTTATTTACACCAGCAGGCACTAATTATGATCATTCCAAAAACATCTGGCGCTGATCCCCGGTGGTCTAGACTTTATATGACCTAGGCAAGCAGGAAGTACTGAGGAAGAATGGCTTGTCCATTGGGGATTGCTTTATACAACGTGCATCACAGTGACCGGCTATGCATCACTGTGAGCAGGTGTTCTAAGAGACACAAGCAACCGGCACTGGAACAAGAACTGTTACCCGGACAGACTAACAAACTCAAGTGTGCTGAGGGTGAGGGGCCCTTTCTGCAATAGTTCAGTCACTGGTACAAAGTGGCCCCTTCTTCGGCTGTCACTTGTACTTTTGACACATAGGAACACCGCCCTCTACATCAGTGCTGATGACAGGTCCTTTCTGGTCAGCACTTCTTAGTCCTAGAGTGGCTCTCTTCACCACATTCATATGCCAACCTTATTTCAGTTTTCATCCACCATAGATCTAGGAAGGCTTGCTTTCCAAATGCCCAGATCACTGTAATTATGGCAGTTCAAAACAAGACAACAAAAGCAAGGGATAGCCACATAGTCCTTATATTTTCGCCTCTCTAGCAGAAGAAAATTCAGAATGATTATTTCCTTGCTATGAAGGTATAGCAGGAAATGTGGCAAAGTGGAAAGCTTCCAGGATTTTATTTCTTATTCAGGCTTTTAATAACCATCTATGTATAGGGCCCTGGGCATTTGCTGAAAGGCAATTTTAGACATGTTAGTAAATTGCCTTTTAGGCCAACAGATCTATAAAACACAAATGGTTAGATTTATGACTTACATATTTGCAGACTAGGGGTATGAAGATATTTTTCTTTCCTTTTTTAAAAATAAAATTCAGAGTACTTAATAAATGATTCTCAATTTGGAACTGAATCAAATGAAGTCCATGCTAAGAATTTGATATAGTTCATTTATAATATGGTGTTTAATGGCATCCTACGAATTTAAATTTTTTGAGATCTAATATTTTAATAAAGTTGTTTGTATGTTTTCTAAGTAACAAGAAAAAGTCAGGCTAAAGGGATAATACTGCAGGCTTTCTTTTCAAATGCTATTTTATGTCATTCTGTATGTTCCCTTTAAGTTTAGTTCTGAGCTTCTTTGCAGCCAAAGCAGAAAAAGAAAAAAAGAAAAACAAAACAGCTCATCAACTATGCGGTGGGATGTGGCGGGCACCTGCAACTGAAAGACAAGCAGGTCCCTTGTGTAGGTTACTCACAGCTATTCCTGATACACAGAAAGATTTTCCCCAGGGTATCTCATAAAAAAGATACTGTGTGATGAGTTTTTGTGGAGATGCACGGCTCAGATCTTGCTTAAGGAAAGGGCTTGCTGGCCAGTCATAAGGAGTATGGTGAGCTGATGCCTCCAGCTATTGCTTCCTCCTGGGTCTGTCTCAGCTTTCAAATCAAGGTCACACTCTTCTCCAGGGGGTCCCCACATGGAGACTAAGCAGAGTGATGGAGCAGGATAGAGTTCTCTCCACACCCTGCAGGACTCTGCCAGGCAGTCTTTGCTCTAGAGCGCACTTTGCAGCTGGCAGAGATTTTGTCAGGTTGGCACTGGGGTCTGTCAGCTCTCCAGGCCCAGTTCCACCTGCTGCACTTTTCTTTCAGTGCAGTTAATCCCAGTGCAGTCCTAACTCCGTCTCCGCATCTGTGATACAGAGAACCCAACCTGTGCAGCATCCTGACAACAAAGGAAAAACACAAATAAATAAATCTCACAGAACACCTTTTTCTAAAGAAGCTGATATACAAAATTGGAGTGGATTTCATAGAAGTGATATAGGAAGGCATCAGTATGAGAACAAAACCTGGGACACAGAGCTCATGTGGCTAGATGCCAAAAGGAAGGACGTCCTGACTATCCCTCGAAGTCCTCAGTAAGTGCTGCTCCCTGAGCTGGGCATTTGAGGTCTACTGAAAAGCTGTGAGGTCAAGTAAACGTCCCTAGAAAACAGGTGGCGTCCAGAGATAAATTCCCCAAGTACGTAGAACTCTCTCCACTCTAAGTCCTATTTTCCCCTCAAATTGGCTATGTTTGTGAAGGAGTTATTCATATTTAGCACCTGACTTATTATCTTGAAAAATCAGTACAACTCACCAAAAGTCCAGTAATTTCAAAGCAACAGTTCTCTCCTAGTATTTTTCTTTAGTTCTTTTGGCCCAAAGAGTCACTCATTTCTGCTTGTTTTGTTGGAACTCTTGCATGTTTCTTGTCATTCTGTGCCCAGTTGAGCTTTTGTTTGCCCAGGATGAAGGCAGAAATGGGTGAATTGTAAACCAGCTTTTCCTGCATTACTTCTGGTGTGAAATATAACCAGCTGGCACCCTATACAGCATGTACAACATGCAGATTTTAAGTGGAATTTGTGAGCAAGCATTGTAATGTTGTTGTTCCAGGAAATTACATTTATAACACTCTATTAATATCATAATGCTAATGGTCCACTGATGCCATGTGGATATGTGCACTGACCACTGAACTTTCCCCTTGGCCCGCATTTAGAATGGGTTGCAAATCCTTAACTGGGTCTATGTATCCTAATTTATCATCTACTTACCCTCTTACCACTCTTGAAACCAAACCACATAAACTATTTATTCCAGCTACTGGCAATTATAATGCTTTGATCTAATTCCCATGCTATTTTTCCTTTGTAGAATCCTCTTGCTTGCCTTCAGCTGAAAGAGAATTTTTACAATCCTTCCAGGCTCAACTTACAAACCTTCTTTTTCTCTAACTCCTTAGTTTCACTCTTTTCCTCTCATGCACAGTCTTCACAAATGTTTTCACTTTCTGCCCTTTGAGTTTCCTATGGTCAACCAGGGTCTGAAATAATGCATAAACTTTAAATAATGTGCCTTTTTTGAGTAGCTTGATGAAATGTCTCACCATTGAACTCAGTACCACCCAGGAGGAGCGTAATCCTCTTTGTCCAGCGTGTTTGCAGCAGCTGAGAGAAGAAAGAGAGACAGAGAAAAGTCACATTCAAAATGACGTTTACCTCTCTATATTGTTATACTTATTTTATTCTTGTTAATTTTTCTCCCACTATGCCTCATTTATACATTAAACTTTATCACAGGTGTGTACAGTAAAAACAATAGGACTCAGAGACTTCAGTTCTGTCCCTTGGTTTTTGGCATCCATGTGGGGTGGGGTCTTAGAGAACATTCCCATCAAATAAAGACAAATACTAGACTTTGCATTTCCAGGACACCATAAACACATTATTATCATAGCATGTCTCATCAGGTTCTCTCAATTTTTCTCCTTGAAGAGTAATAACCATATAGTATCTGAATTCACATACCTACGGCACTCAAAAACGTAGACTGAATATAGCTGGCTTTTCATTTTCACATCTTCATGCTCTGGGTCTTTTATCCCAGGAACAGAGTCAGCTCTTGGTACAGATGGCTGTTAGGAACTGGCCTTCAGTATGCTAAGAAAGTAGGTTTAATTGTGGTCATGCACATGCTTCTTCCTCAGGGGTTCCATTTCTGAGATGGAAATTAATTTGATTCTCCTCTAGAGTGATGCTCAGATTAATGTGATGCCATTTGTAAAGGCCTCTAGGACTCTCCGATGAAGGGCATTTGATATTAGCCTCATTGCTATTTGCAACTGTTGTAGGGTTTATCTATTTGCTACTCAGCAAGACATTTGACATTTTCTTAGTGCAGCACATCCAGGATTCATTAAGGGATTTCCAGAAAGCGCAGGGCCACACCTACTTTCCCCACTGTGTGCTCTGACTGTTAATCTTGACGTCTTTTATCTTAATAGTTAGATAGCATTTAAATGGTAGCATACAATTAAGCTTCTCAGTCCCTATAACTATTCTGAGTAGATTTTACGGTGATTGTTAATGAATAGAATTTCCATGGTCTTACACTGAATTTGAAAAGAAGCCCAAATCCTTGAATGTTAGCCAAATACCTACAACATCCTGCAAAATAAAGAAGATTAGCTTAAAACCATTTTTAAAAGCCAGCAGAGGCACACATGAGGACAGGTAGTTATCAAAGTAAGGGTCTCAAAAGGCCCTGTCCTATTTCCATGGGAGATAGGGGATACCCTTTCTTCAGGGACTTTATAGAAAGGCCAAAATGCACTTGAACTCTGGAGCAGACAAAACTGTTCTGAAGGATTTCCAAGTGTTCAGTAGTGTGAGATCAGGAATGACTTGAGCTTGTGACAACCCAGGCAGCTGCATCCCCACAGCCCCTTCAGAGCAGTCATCTCTCCACCACGTCTTGTGCCAGCGGCTACAGAAAGGAAGTGCTGGAGGCAGAGAGCATTCCTTTTGCTAAACTTTCAAAGGCTCCATTTTCAGCAGTGGAGCCTCTGCGATTAAGACAATCCGCTAAGACGTCAATTCAAACACTGCAAGGGATGCAGATTCTGCAACACTAGCAGTGCACCCACCTCCCTTTGCTTCTGTGTTAGATTATTGCTTCTTTCCTCTTGTACTGGCATGCTAGGTCCAGAATAATCACCCGAAAATCCTGCCTTTCATGATTACTCCTCATTCAAGAACATACTATACTTGTGTTATGGAAATACTTTAGTCTTTTCTCAGGCAGTCTGGGAAATTTAGGACATCTGAAAGTCTCCCTGACGATTCACATTCTCATTACTTGCCACGCAAACCCTACCCTTCCAGATCAACTTCTCTTGTGATTGTTTGGGTCCGTCCCTCCCACCCACCCCATAATGATACTTGAGCCCAGAGCCTCAGCTCTGAGCCACATCTCCAGCTCTCACCACATTTTAATTTTTTCTTATTCGAGACGAGATCATGCTAAACTGTTCAGGCTGGGTTCACCCTTGCAATCCTTCTTCTGCCTCAGTTTCTCAGGATACTAAATGATAGCTCAACAACTTTTATTCACTTTTTTATAGGCAAAATGCCCTTGTCGGTTTTCTCTATCCAACCAGGTCCCACTCACTTTTTCCCTGTTTGACATTAAAACCCAGTCTTTCCCATTACTGCAGTAATGATCTCTACTAATTCATGCTTATCCCCAAACCCCATAATTCAACAGCAAATCAAGACTGACATAGGTAATATTCAGCTATGTGTTTTGTCTTATTTCCTGTGTTATAACTAAAGTCACACAATGGCAAGAAAATTAAATTTTAGGATATATTTCTTTTTTTAATTGAAATTTTCCTATAATAAAATTCACCTTTTTGGTGTCCATTTCTGTGAATTTTAAGAAATGCATCCAGTTGTGTACCACAGTTAAGGTAGAGAGCAGTTCCATCAGTCCAAATATTTCCCTTGTGACCTTTTATAGCCAGTCCCCTCCCATCTGTAGCCACTAATGATCCAACCTGGTCCATGCCTGTGATTTTGTCTCTGTGGAACCATAGAATTAATAGGGTTTTGCTTCTAGATTCTTTAACTCAGCATAGATAGGGGTTTGTAATCAGCCAGACACTGTGTGTTGGTACTACACTCCTTTCTGCTTCAGAGTAGCAGTGTACTGAATGGCCATACCGAGGATGCGTGTTGATACATTTCCCAGTTGGGGGATATTTGGATAATTTCCAATGTGGAACAATAAAGGTGCTATAAATGTGCTCACACAGGTTTTCACACGAAAGTTTTAATTTCATGCGGATGATTGCTAGGAATAAATTTGCTGGATTGCATAGTTAATGAATGTTTAACTAAATGACAAACTGCTTTCTACAGGGCCTAGGGCATTTGGTATTTATACCAGCAATGATGAGAGATCCAGTGGCTCTGTGTCTCTCACTCTACAGGTGTGTCATGAAGTTGCATTAGGGCATTAATTTACATTTTTCTAACAATTATTGGTATTGAATGTCTTTTCATTTGTTCATCTATGTTCTGGGTTTTTACTTTGTTTTGTCTTATTTCCTATTATTTCATGGCACTGGCAAAATACTAGAAATGCACTAGATGCTTAGTGGGTATTGGTTTGGGATTGCTAACTTGCAGAACACTGACTAATATTATTCTCTTTTGTGTGCCCACCACTCCTTAGTATTAGCTAATAGCATTTACTGAGCACAACTGTGCCAGGCCTAAAACAGAGAGCTTTGTTGATGGTACTTGATACTCTTGACTGCCCTGTGAGTGTGCTGGGTATTTTCTCTATTGGAAAATGAAAATGCTAAGCAGTAATTTTCAATATTCAAATCTGTCTTTTCTCCCAGGAGTTTTTGTGTATTTGCATGTTCAGATTTCAGAACATTTGTGGGTTTTGTTTTGTTTTGTTGTTGCTAGTGACAAGTAAAGAAGTAAATTAAAATAATCCATAATAGGCTAAAATGATATGCACAATAAAGACATTATCCAATTTGTAGCTGGGGTAGCTTGGAAAAGGAAGGGGCCAGGCCTTGGAAGAGGCCATGGGAAGTGTGGTTATGGAATTGAGAGGGGAGGGGAGTAGAGTTATCTGTGTTTTCATTTTCTAGGTTTTTGGCTAGATGAAAAATCAGAGCAGGGACCAACGGCTATGAAGCCACTTTGGGGAGTAAGAGTCGTGGAGAGCGTTCAGTTTGCTGACTGCTTAATTAAGAAATATAACCCCCTCTTTGGAGTCTTTTTAGTTCAATAAATGCAAACAAGTTTTTTGGGAGGAGAAGAGAGATTGAAATTTATTACAAGCCATAAAGCATGTTACAATTTCCCGGTTGTGTAAACCTCCATTTGTGCATGTATGCCCGTGCATGTTGATATATATGGAGTTCTATGCAATTGTACCAAGTGCGTGGTTTTGTGTAGCCACTGAAGGACTTGACTGCATCACTCCAGGCCTCCCTATGTAGCCCTGTGCACCTTCCTGAGCCCTTTCCCACTAATCATCTCCATCTCTCTAGGACGATATTATTTCGTAAATGCTATGTTTATGGAAATTCTTTCAAGACTGTTTTTTTTTTCACACAACATAATTCCTTAGCACAAGCTGTTGTTCATACCAATAGTTTTGCCTTTATATTATGAGGCAGTGTCCCTATGGTGTGAATGATGAATTAACTGTTCACCCTTTGGAAGACACTAGCCCTGTTGATGTTTTTAGCAGTTACAGACAGAAGTACTATGAATATCTATCTCTCTTTGTCTACTGAAAGCAAGTCTTTATATCACTAGGAAAACTGTCCAGGAATACGATTTTTGGTCCATAGGTTAAGTCCTCCTTTTATTTCAAAGGAAACTGCCAACCTGTTTCCCGTGATGGCTGGACCATTTTATATTTCTGCAAGGGTACTTTTTTTATCCTTAACAGTACTTTTCATAGAGTAAAACTTATTCATTTGGGAAAGACCCGATTTATTAGTTTTTCTTTTTATCAGCTGTGCTTTTTGGTATCAAAACTAAAAGATATTTTTTTGTCCTAGTTCTTTAATATCTTCTCTTATTATTTTTTTTTTTTTTAGCAACAGTACAGCTTTATAAGCAGTGCATTTAAGCTGATGTTCCACTTTGGGCTGGTATTCAGAGCGGTTTTTGATACAAATGTGTGCCATTTAGATCAAGGTTGATTTCTGTAAGTTTATACTTATTTATTTACTTATTTGATGCCTATAAATTTCTCCAGTGCCATTTATTGTAGATTTTTTCCTCTATCGATTTATCACTGCTTTTTCAAGACAATAAATTAGGTGTAACTGGATTTTCACTTCTGTGAGGTGCAGCTTGTGCTAAGACTAGTCATAACAACCAGTACTTGCTCAACATCTTCTACAAACAGGGAAACTCAAAGATGTTAAGTAACATGATACAGCATCTCTGGATGCTCTTTAACTTCTTACTTGGAAGTGTACAAAGCCCATAGTGCTAGCATCAAGAGCTGAACAGCATGGTGCACAATTTCATAGATGTCAGAAGAGTATTCATAATCACAGTAAGGCCTGTATGGCACTGCATGAAGCAAACTTCACATTCATAGCTTTCCCTTTTCTAATAAATTAAAGCCATCAGGAACTACAAATTGGCAAAAACATAAGAATCCCCCTGTGTCTTTGTAAAATATTTGGACATCAATACCAGAAGAATTATGGAACTTATTCCACCAATCTTATACCACCAATTCCACTTATGTCACCAATCCAGGTGAAATGTGACTTTTGATTTCTAAGAAAAGCAAAAACAAAAAAAAAGGGAAAGAAAGAAAAGTTATTTACCTTCCACTTTGCTACTCTAGTTGGTATTTAGGGGGCTGAGTAGCTATGATTTAAATTAAATGTCTTATTTTAAAAAATAAATAAAACCCTGGCAATGGCAGTGGCCACAAGTCCTGGTTGGAGAGCTTGCTCTAATTTGCAGCAGGTCGTAACTGTGAAGGGCATACACAGTCCCAGGAGGGGAGACACTGTGGGACCTAATGTGGTCATCCCCAATATGGTCTAAC
Organism: Cavia porcellus; assembly: GCF_034190915.1. Classification (NCBI taxonomy): domain Eukaryota; kingdom Metazoa; phylum Chordata; class Mammalia; order Rodentia; family Caviidae; genus Cavia; species Cavia porcellus. The sequence goes on from NW_026947489.1 coordinate 54,820,164, forward strand.
AGACAAACTGTGGAGTGGTGCCCTAAATACTAGCAATGCCTTCACCTAATTTCATATATATTCTCTAACTTGACATGGGTTTTCCAAGCAAGTTCCAAAGAAGAGAACAGAGTAAAATGGAAGGCCTCCAGCTGAATAGATAGCTCTGGCTGCCCTTTGGGATCTTTTTATCTTCCAATCTAGAATTTATAATAAGCTACAGAATTTACCCAGAAATTTAAACTAAGGGTTTCTCATGGATATAACTCTAGGGTCTGGCTAGAGTGATTTAATATTACCATAAATTTTTATTCTACCAATGAAGAGAATTTTGTATAAAATTTTTAAAGGGAATGCAAAAGTAGCACAAATGGTATTTTTCTCTTTTTCTGAATTCATACATATTTCTATAAAGATGTCAATCATACTTTCTTATACCTAAGTATGCCTGTGTCTTCCTTAACTAGATACAAAGCTTTGTATAAGCAAAAATAAACTCATGGTCACCATTATTGTAATTTTGCCTCCTTTATCAATATTTTTTTACCACGGATGATGATTGTACTGGCCGTGAGATATAGTCTCAAATGCTTTTCACATGCACATGGATTAGAACATCCCACAGAACATTGCTAAACTCTGGCTTTCACAGCATTTGCACGAGTGCCTGAAGCACAGACAATAAATAGAATTTTAGCTCTTTTCAAAAATAGAAATACATATAAGAGTGATTACTAGTTTCTTAATTAATTTGTGATGCAGTGCATGAAGATGCAGGGAAATATGTACTCCACTAAATGTTTACTGACGCTATAGCATTGTTTTATTAATATGTCCAGTTTTCATATAAGAATTATTTCTAATTTTAAAAAATATATGTATAAGTAAAGAGCAAAATAGAAGAGACATAAATAAGAGGGAATTTCAAATACTTCCCCAAATTACAAATATCATTGTTTTAGAAATATTTCAGTATGATAATTTGTTTCATGTACATCACTAATTTATCTTAGTTCACTGGAAAGAAAATTTTATGTTATTTGTTTCATTTTTGTAAGAATCTTTTTGGTTTATGTTTTGTACTCTCAGTACTCTGTAGATGATACACAGCATAATAACTATTATTATTCTCTTATTATTTGGTTATAAAACTTTTGTCTCACTTTTTCATAAATTAAAAGTATGCATTTCAATCTTCAAAGAGTTAAATAATAGTATTGCAATTACAAAGGCAGGATTTGAGATCTTTTTTGGTGAGACCAGTTTTCCTTACTATTCTGTCATCCAAATAGAATTTTCATACTATGGTACCAGACAAATGGATAGAGGATAACACAGATTGTTCAGTGTTAGTTCCTACAAAATATAATTACTGAGATGTATCACGTAGCCATTTGCAAACATACATGCTAAGTTTCTGCTGCAGAGCAGTTCTTCTGGCGCCCAAAGTAGTAATGATGTAATCTAATTACACATGTATATGCTTACAAACATATGTAAATTTCTTAAATGCAATAATAATATTAGATATACCTTAAGAATTAAGAACCACTACTGAGCTGAGATGTGTACTTTAATAACATTTCCCTGCCTCCAAAAAATAATATTCCCTTAAGTATTTTAAAGAAAGAAGTGCTATTTTATATATTCCACAACATGAAAATTCTCTTAAGAGGAAAATATATTGTCCTAGTTGTCCTAGTTGCTTCTTCATGGCTTTAACTTGTTGCTTTTTCTCCACAAATTAAAGGAAGAAAGGTTTATTTTAGTTCACAGTTCATACAGTTTCTGTCCATAGTTGGCTGGTCGAGGCATAGTGGCAAGGAAGAGAAGCATTGCAGAGGAGAAATAGTCCCTGGCAGGGTAGACAGAAAAAATAAATAAATGAAACAGCAGATTTCCTTCTCTCTCTCTCTCTCTCTCTCTCTCTCTCTCTCTCTCTCTCTCTCTTTCTCTCTGTATCTCTCTCTGTCTCTCTCTCTCTCTCTCTCTTTACATTCCATTTATGTTACATGCCTATTGCTTGGGGCACACCCAGGGTGGGGCTTCCATCTTCAGTATTTCTATCACATACCACTGTCCTAACCCAGTCAGTATGCTAATCCAGGGTCATACTCCCGTGACAGTGTCACACATCCATGATAAAGCCCACCCCCAAAACACCTGAGTATATAGAGCTATGAGGACAATTAGATATAAGCCATAACAAAGATGCAATGGGTAGGAAGAGATGCTAATATTGGAGCTACCTCAAAGAAAATTATATCAAAAGATATATTTAAAGAGGTTACCATTTTACCTTCACAAATACACATGGGTGTTTGTGCTACCTCCATTCAACTTCCTACCATCTGTGAGAACTTCAGCAGGTAATTTCAGTGCAGAGATCCTGGATCCTTGGGAAATTCCATGCTCTACTCTGGAATCTTTGCTCCGAAAACTCAGAGAGACCATTTTTTACTTTGCTCCCACTCAGTACTAATTGATGAAGCTACTTCATTCGACAGGGACATAGCTCCAAAAAGCAATGACTATGCAAACAAATGAAAATTAAAACATGTCACTAAATTAATTAGAATTTGTCTAATCCAGCTAACACTTTTCTTAATTGATTAGCATTGACAGTTTAGCAGAATAGAGATTCTCTGCTGCCTTATGAACACAAACCTTGTATTATCTCTAAATTACTCATCTAAGTACCACAGTCATAACTATAATAAAAACAGTAGCAACCACGAGCACTAAATTTGAATGTTTAAACTGGATCATAGCTTAGTTTGGCAGAGACTGTCATTTAAAATCATAAATTCTGGGTTGGGTTGTACTCAGTCCTAGAATGCTTGTTTAACATGCATGTGGCCCTAGGCTCAGTCTTGAGGAGCACAAACTTTTTTAAATATAAATTTTTTCACTGAAAGTATGAAAGCTCAGTTCCAACTGAGAACCACTTCTACACTACATAATATTTGGATAATATTAAAACTCATAGCAAAGTATTTCACATGCTTTGATTTCCACCATTCCTCTGGTAGCCCCCACATGACTTGCACTCTGCTATTTTTGAATTCCCATTACCTCCTCCGTAATAGAAACACCCACCTCTTTAGGTTTCCTTTGCCATACAAAGTTCTATTTCCCATGTCCTTAACCACTAGTTCTCTATTTCCACCACCCATATCAAAGTTAATATCTTCCCGCCTTCTCACCCACCCATCTTGTGTACTTTAATTAAGACAGGGATTCACACTCTTTGTCATCTAAACTTAACTCATGCTCTACTATCACTTCTTCTAAGATTCATGTATTTCATGAATTCCAGTCCTCTCAATGTCAAATAACATGTATGTCCCTTCCATCCTAAGCTTTTCCAGCTTAAATTGACTGGTACACTAATAATTCTCAATCGTTCTCTAGAAATAAACAAAAGATAGGAAAAAATATCTTCTGTCATACACATCGTACAAACATGCCTGATGGCTATAATATTATTATGTCCATGAAAAAGAAATTCTTCCAAAAATAATTGCTGGAAAGCAAACAGCAGAACCTGGGGAAGGTTAATGTAACAAGCACAGTGTTTCAATTTCCTTTCTTCCTGTTGTGTTGAGGATCACCAAACAAGCTAATAGCCCTCATGTTCTGGATCATGTTAAATACAAAAAGCACATTTTTAACTCGTGGATGCTCCATGTTATAATAAAGTTTGTCCTTTTAAAATTTTAGTGCTGAGCTTCAGGGCCTCTATGGTGTTCATATGGAGTCCTGTCCCAAAGCTGTAGGTAAAGACGTGTCTTGGTGGCTTGCTTATGATAACAAATCTCAGTAGTTGATAAATCTGCTAAACCTATTAGTTAATATATAAATTCAAGATATTCTTATTTAGATACTTCTCTGTGCTGAACAACCCATTAGATGCTGTCTGATGAGCAAAATAAATCTAAGGCTTAGTTTTTAAACTCAGCAAGTATCCTCGGAAAGTAGATAAGCAGGCATACTTAATCTCTGCCTTAGTTGGCAGTACGACGGATGCAGGGCTTTGCTCACTTTGCTTTGGTGGAGTTTGCCTATGTAGTTTTACATGACTGGTAGTGTTACATTATTGTTTTATTTTTGGTTTTGAACTCAGTTGATAAAACGAGTGTGTCTATGTAGAGTCTGTCATTTCAAATCATTTTGAACCCTAATATATTCCCAAGTGAAAAAATTCACTAAGATTTCTATTACACTATGTAGGGTCTAAAGTCTATTAATCTAAAGTAGAATCCTGGACAAGAGGGATCAGGATGGGTGTTACATTCCATCACCACACTACTTAGAAACATGCACAACTCAAAACATATGAGTTGTTTACTTCTGTAATTTTCCATTTAATATTTTTTTTTATTTAAGAGGAAAAAGAGAAAAACACAAAACAAACCAAAGCGGTGTAAGGGTACACGTAATACAGAACTATAAAAAAACAAAACAAAACAAACAAACAAAAAAAAACATAACAGTAAGAAATCACCTGTTAGTATATTACATATTATCATCTTGAAAATAGTTCCTCAAATCACAGTATCAAAGAATACAAGGTGGACATTCAAACAGGTAGACTGCAAACAGCTGTGTTCAATGATCCAAAAACATTGATACAGTCAGCTATTTAACACCCCTAAACACACTTGCTGTTATATCCGTTAGAGCTCTTTTTCTTTTTTTTTTTTCCCTCTCTTTTTTACAACAAAATTCACGCACTTTGGATTTCATTACTCCTTAGTGCTTATTACTTTTTTTTTTGGGGGGGGGGAAGAATACAGTCAAATATGGCAAAACAAAGCTGTCAGTCAATACCAAGGATAGACATAGCACATGATGTAGAACAGAGTACAAGTTTATCAACAATGGTTATCAACGTTGTCCCTTGATTCCTTAAAAAGAATTGTCTATGTCATTAGATATTATAAAGTTGGACAAAACAGTAGAGAACAAGACCAATAAAACTTAGGCATTGTAAACATTACAGGACTTCCAAAGAAGACAATAGTCAAACCAGAATGGGTATCTTAGTGAACCTTATTGTCTTCAAAGTAGTTGCCTATGTCTTCAAACTTGATACTACCATATAGAATGGAACAGAGTCTAATCAGTCAAAACAAGATCGTGGGAGTACTACAGGACTTCAAAACAAGTTTTCACTCATTAATTAGAAAGGCTTTATTCTGGGCTTCTTGATTTGAAAATATTTGAAGCTAGAGTATATGAAGTTTTATCCAAATATATCAAGGAAAAAGACACTATGGTAACTACTATTAAGTCAGGTTATATGGTGGTGAAGTACTAGGTTGTTGAAACAGTCATGCTGTGACCTCTATTGTTATATTGTTATGTCCTGCTTTATCTCAATCTCCCCCTTATTGTTTTAAAAAAATTATTTAGTCATTTCTTATGTTTGTCTTAATTAAAGAAAAAATTCAAAAAATTAGGATATATAAATAGTAACTCTTTTTGATTTCCTATTAACTTGTTTTGAAGTCCTGTAGTACTCCCACGATCTTGTTTTGACTCATTTAATATTTTTGGTTTACGACTCATGACATCTGTAACCAGGATAAGGGGAGACAACTGTATGCATGAGTATGACAGACCTAGTCTAACTTTCTGCTTTTTAGAACCTCCAAACCAGTAATGACAAATGGGAAATTTGTCAAATGCTGTTAATAAGCCTGTAAAGTCTCCAGAAGCTTCTAGAACCATTTATAAATATGTGATATTAAATTGTCATATCTACTACTGTGTACTTAATGTGTACTGGTGTCATAGGGCATTTTAATTCTTGGCATCAACTTCCTCAAATATCAAAATATAGGAAAGCCAGATCGTTGCAAGATGTAAAACTCTAAAGTCTAAAATTCTGGTTTGCCCTGAACAATGCTATAGGTAGTTAACTGTATTGGTCTGTCAAAAAAGACTGATGGGCTGATATTGGTTTTTATCTCAAAGAGGAATATTGCTAGCTCTGGAGGTTCCTTCAGGATTATTAGCTCCAACACCTTTGTTCTGCAGATAAGGTAACTCGGGGCGTGCTAGACGAAGGGACTTCTCTAAGTTTCTATCTTGTAAGTAGCTGGCACTAGGCATCACATCACCTGCTGCTGGTCTAGTTGTCTCTCTTTTCTGCCATGAAAAAATCTCTTTTTGTATTTTTATTTAAATCAGAGATATTTTAAAGTAAATCTGATCAATGCCGTTTGACGCTGCACAGATATTTCAGCGTATTGCAGTCAAAAAGCAGGCACAGGGAGATGAAAAACAGCGTGTGTCACTGCACCCAGACAGCCAAATTAGCATTGATTCACAGTGCTGAAATGAAATAAGGACAAGCCTAAAGAAATTCAAAGGTTTGGGGCAAGGAAGAAATTTAATAAAAATGGAAATAAGACCAAGAGATGTGCAGCTCTGCTTTTGTCATTGACAGTCGGTGCCATTAGGTTCATTTTTACGGGGACACTGGTAAAGAATGGAGTGTGCCCTCTTTGCAGCCTGCTAGACTTTTTCACCCTGGAATGATAGACTTTGTCTTTTTCCTTACAAACTCTACCTATAATGTACATGAAAAAGAGCAATCTACATCTGTCACTGTTGCTAATAGTAACCATCTTTCATACCTTGCCAGCTTTTTATCTCAGCAGCATTTTGCTCTATTTCAGTTCGTTTCATTCAGTCTTCAATGCTCAAAAGTTCTTTTCCTTCTGTTTCAGGGGTTTTGTGTCCCCTTTAGAATGCTTTTTGTGGACTGCCTGGTCTCTGTCCCTCCACATTTTTTCTTCACTTCATCTACTATTTGTCCTGTGACTGTATCTTCCTGGCATTCTGATAAAACCTTTAAAAGCATTCCTGATAGAAGATGTATACTGTAGTCCTACAAATCACTTAGTTTATAACATTCAGGAGTTTCCTCACAAGAAGGCTCACCAAAACTCATAAATGTTAAACTGCATGCAAAACATGCTTTAAAATTGCCTTTGACATTAGTTCAAAGCCTGAGTGCACCAACCTGGCCTGGATAAATGCAATCATGATACATGTTCAGTACAGCCTTTCATCTCCAGAGTTTCCAGAGACGAAAGGTATCATGAAAATCAGCTTCAGTGAGTACCAAACGATGACCCAGCAGGTGAGGTAGGTGATACAATATCTGATTATTAGAGAAAGATGTTCTCAAACATCACAGCTGCCAATTCTGTTTTTCACTTTCACCTACTGGTCCTGTATCTTTGTCCACTACAAACCAGTCCACGCAGCCTCATTAATCGGCAGCCAGACTCAATCTCTGTTAAGGCACTGACATTTGTTAAACCCTCTCTTCAGACTTCAGGACTGAAAATTACTTTGTTTCCTGGAAGTCATGACAGAAATTTTCTATAGATCGTGCATACTCTGTGACATGATCATAGCATTAAATTAATCCTGAGCATTTCCAAACAGCTACACTGAAGGTCATTTCTTCTTCTCACGTTATATTTCAAAAGCCAGAAGTCTGAAGAGTAGTCTTACCTTTTACAACTTTTACAACTTCAAACAGCTTCTCAGGGAGAAAGGTAGATAAACAGAAAACTGTCAAAGCAGATGCCACTGGAAAGATGTTGCAAAGGTTAAATGTCAGAACAGATATAATTGGATGGCTAGAAGGAATGACCACGTGCTCTTTCCAGTAACAACTTTTCTTTATATCACAAGCATGCATTTACTTGAAACTGGGGAAAAAAGGCTAATTAAATCAAAAGGATTGCCACTCTGTTCTCTTTCTTCACAGATCAGTAGGTAGGAAACAGAAAAACACTGTGTTGAGTTGTACTCCCTGCATATTTGGTATTTCTAACCCTTTCCCACCACAGGAAAGAGAGGAGACAATCACGCATTTTGATGCTTTCTGCTCCATCATAAAAATCTAGAGGAAATCCTAGTGCAAAAGAATTATGATAAAGCTTTCGAAAGCTCACTGTCCTTTCTGTGATTAAAACTGTCATTTTGAATTAACACCCATTCAAATCAAGATGCATCATGATCGTACTAAAATCTAGAAGAAGAAATCATCCAATCATTTATTTAGATGCATTAGTGTCATTTTCCTTAAAGGAACCAAAACCAATAAACATAGATGTTTCAAATGCAATTCTTGCAGCAATTCTTCAGAAACTCTGTATGATCAAAATAACGTCCTGTATTTTTGTATTAATGCAAGGCAGCAATCAAATAGAAAGATCTCTCAGCTGGTGCAAGTGAGAACTTGTGGAGAAGTAAGAGATCCCTCATCTCTCCTCCTCCCTTCCACTCTGGAGTCTGACTGAAGCTGTGGCTTTGGCTGTGACAAGTGAAGGCAAAAGGAAGTCTGGTTTTGGTGAATGTAATTTTCATTTCCCTCAAGGCAAGAGCTATCTCCAGTAGAGCAAAGGCTCTGAATTGTTTTCCAGCTAAAGGTCAGAGTCTTCAAATAAGCTGATCTCCTAACATGGTGGACCCAGGGCAGGGCTGGAGATGAGCATTCTCATAGCCCCATCCTGTGAGTGGCAAAAACCAATTTTATAAGAACAGTGTGTACCTGATTCAGGACTCTTTCCCCGTCCCCGTCCTCTGGAAGATGTAGATTACAGTCTTATCTAGTTTGCAATTGTATGAAAAGAATGTTTTTGATTGTGGAGAACTTAATGTATTATTCTTTGAAAGAGAAATTTGCCTTTTAACAAGAGGACAACAGATGATAAGTAATAGCAGCAAGCACTGTATGCATCTTCCCTTACATGGCATCTGAAACAGTCAAAGAGGTGGCAATAAGCAGCAGAATGGTGTTTATCAGGAGATGGGGGCAGGATTATAGGGAGTTGCCAGTCAATTCAAGATGAATTAACTCCAGAAATGCGTAAAATATAACACCTATAATAATCAACAGGTATTGTGTTCTTAAAGATTTCACGAGAAGATGGATCTCATGTTAAGAAATCATAAAAAGAAGAGAGGGAGAGAGTAGGATAAAAGGAAGAAGAGTGGGAGGGAGAGTGAGGAGAGAGAGAAGAAAGGAAGAAAGGGAAAGAGTGACGGAGGGAGGAAGAGAAAGAGATAACTTTAAAGAGATGATGAATATGTTTACTACCCAGATTATAGTGGTAATACTGAGTTGGTACATATGTCCAAACCGATCAACAGATACAAATTAATTACATATAGTTTTTCTATACCAGCTACCCCTTAATAAAGTAGGAAAGCTCAGAAAAGAAATAAAAAAGATTGCAAGGAGTCTCCAACCTCCGTAAACCCTGGTACACTAGGTGTTTTGTCTTTGTCTTTCCTATGGTTAAATCCACTGGGAACTTTGTAGGTATTGTATAATATGGTTCCTGATCTCTATTTAAATGAAATTTCCATCTAAAGAAATATTTTAAAGAGAGGAAGGTAAGGCATAGGCAGAGAGACCCTCCCCTTCTTTCCATACCTGTAAGACAAACCCTGGCACAGGGCCTGTTAATTCCAGTCATTAATCTTTTAATCTAATGAGCTAGTCATCAGTTGTGTGATTTTCACCTGATTATTCCAATTCATCACATTTAATTATGTTATTATTTCTGCCTCCCATTAATGAGGAGAAGAAAACATTCGCTGAGGATTTTGTTATGCAGTAGGGATTGTTCTAATCACTTTACATAGCCAATCTTACTCTCAAAAATTCTGAGGCAGGTTACACAACACCTAATTTACAGGCAAGAAAACAGATGCACACTTAAAGTGACATACCTACATTCTCAACACTGAGCGACAGCATAGCCAGAACTATCCCCAAAGCTCGTATTCTTTTGCTACACAGCACAGGGATTTTTTCCTTCTCTGACCAAATAACTTGACATTATTTCAGAGATCACCTAACGGGATCATGGGGGACTTGGGTGAGAAGCAGAGAACTGTCTGAAATGATTTTTTCTCTCATAATGGTGATAGATTGTAACCGTCCAGGGAGAGGAACATCTCATCAGTTACCCTGTGGCCACCAGTGTGCATTCTATTTTACGTCATGCTGCACGGAGTAGTACAAATAGGACCCCAGGCGTTGTTCCCTGGGTAAAGCAGCAGGTTGCTTCCAACTCTCTATATCTGTGTCTGTGGCTTCATTAGGGTCACAGTCTATCCAATCCTGTAAAGGAAATGGTACAGACATTTTTAGATGGCATTGGTGATGTTATAGATAGATGGATGATAGAAGATAAATAGATGGATATTATACATTTTATATATATATATATATATATATATATATATATATATATATGTATAATTAGTTCTTTCAATTTCTTTGTAAAATATTATTTGGTATTTTTTCATGTGGGATTTGTGACAGTTATAACTGGTAAATAAACAGTACTAATTCTGTTTCTTCCATGGCATCAAATATAAAGGTAGTTAGGCTGCTGGTCACATTGGCTGCACTAGTTAGGAAACGTACATCAGACATCATTTCAGAGAGTATGAATCTTTTAGCTGAATTCTTACTTGTGAAAAATAGAAACTGAAATTCATTTTGTCTGCTTGGTTACAAGTATACAAAGACATGTCACTTAGCTCTAAGAAATATAAAATGGGAGTCAGTAGTCCCAAAATGATGTTATGATGTACTTTATGGGTTTCCTTCATCATGAAATTGGTTGAGGCTGATGGTGTGGGATCTTTTATGTTTTGAGCCGGCCTACTTATTGCATGATGAATATGGGGAAGGAGAAAGGACCAGGGAATGCAGTGGGCAACGTAAGCCATGGTATCTAATCAGTTTCCTTCTGAAAGTTTTACTGTTATGATATTTACATCAAGGGAAATCAGTTGAGCTCATTCACCTAAGACCTTTCAGAAAGCAAAGTGGGTTTTTTCAGCTTCTTGTCACAACAGATATCAGGGGCTAGAGCTAAGAAAATAGTGATGATCCTGTTTCATTAGTTCCTTTATGGTGGTTTCAATTCCAAGCATCCAAAATATGGGTAGATAATTGGATGGAGAGGAAAAGAGTAAAAATCCAATTGTACATAAAAGAATAAATCAAATTTAATATGCACAGAAATAAAACTAAAAAATATGTATTAAAGGGGGTAATTTAAGCTCATCTCACATCAGGTAGGCATTCAGATGTTTACTGAGTATCTACTATATCACAGGCCTGTGGTTAGTTGCAAAGAACCCAAAATGAATAAATAACCACTGGCCCCATGAATCAGTAACCAGGAATAAATAATGAGCATTATGTGCACTTACATATGCTGCCCGTGCACACAAACAGACCTTAAAGATTCAATTACAGAAATGCAGATAGGGGCTGAGTTCAGCATAAGAAAACCTGCTAAGTCAGTCACTCAGAATAAAGCAAATCTTCCAAAAGAGCTATGTGTGAAATGAGTCAATATGGAGAATTAGGTAAGAAGTTGTTTGTTTTGAGGGGGAAGTAAAGCAGGGTCAACAGAAGAGGATGTAACACAGAAAATGGAAAATCATACGAGCCAGAGGATATAGGCTTTGAGATGCTGTGTGAGACGTGGATACTCGAGACTTGAAGTGGGGAAGTAAGCATGGCTCATCACACAAAACTGTGAGCCCTCCTCCCAGTGAAGCAGGTCAGGCTCTAGACTGAAAAGGAAAAGCAGAGAAAAGAAAAAAAAATGAAATGAAACAGAAATGGAAAAGAGAAAAGAAGATATCAAAAGAAAAGAAAAGATGAAAAGAAAGATCCCAGGGGCATTTTTAAGTAGAGCATACTTGGTGAGGTTGATATTCTGGAGAGATTATTCTGCAACCATCATGGCGCATGACTTCTGATAGGAAAAGACAGAAACTGGAGACCCAGTGGGCATACTGAGATTTGCCTTTTGCACTATCAAGGGAATGATTCTCCCAAATTCATTCTGAGGTTATCTGTTTTGGATCAATAGAATCTATCTAGGAAGATAGAATTTGACTTCATTTAATATGTGGCAACACTCAGTATTGAACTATTGAATTAACTCATCTGACCATTTGTAGTTCATTCTGTACATAGACAATCTCTTGAGAGGGGCTATTTTACATATTGTCATTGGAATTACATTGGTCCAGAGAGATGGTCCAATGAGGTGCCATATTAATTTTCAAAACAGCACCTCTTGCAAGACAGATCAAGTAGCATTACCTGGTAAGTCTCTGGCTTGTCTGCAAGTGAAGCTGTTACGCTTTAGGCAAGTCACTTCGTGTTTCAGAACCTTTATTTGTTTTTGTCAAAGTCAAGCATATCCCATTGATTATATGCCTTTATTGTGATAATTAAATGAAATTTATGAGAGAAAATCACGTACTCCTATATATATAAATTGTTTTTATTATCGTGAGTGGGTGTGGGTGCTCACTGTTAATCTCAATGCCATTCTTTACCACTTTCGTTCTCTATGCATTAAGCTTATTGCTCTGATTGGAGTCTTAAATGGCCCTCAAAGGCTCAGCACAGGCCTATGATGATAACTGGAGCTGGTGAAACCTTCAGGAAGTAGCATTTTAAGGGATGAAGTTGGATAGCTGGATGTGTGCCCTTGAAGGAGATATTAGAATCCCAGCACTCTCTCTCTCTCTCTCTCTCTCTCTCTCTCTCTCTCTCTCTCTCTCTCTCTCTCACTTTCCAACCTCCATGAGTTGAGTAGCTTTACAAGTGTGATGCTCTGTCTTGGTCACAGGTCCAAGAACAGCCAACCATGGACGAAAACCTTGAAACCATGAGCCAAAATAAATCTATTTCTCTTTTAAACTGATTGTGTTAGGTAATTTTTCACAGCAAGAGAAAGGTAGATGATGCGCCTGTCCATTCTCCTTCTCCTTTAGGTATCAAGTTTCTAATACCTTTCCATCATCACAGGCTAAGTTTAAAAATACAGTATAAACTATTAAGCTGTCATGTAAAAGCTTCTTCTGGTAGGAATTTCCTGTTAAGTCTTATCCAAATCACTCATGAAACTATAATAGAAAATTGTAGCGTTGTTGTATAAAGAAGTGTCATAGAGCCTAATACTGATTCACGATCTTCAGATTGCAAATTGTGTCATTCATTTTTATTCTTATTAATTTATTTTCTTAGAATTGCTTTTACATAATTGTTTAGATTAGGATTCTGGCACCAGGCAGGAACTGAGCTCAGGCGTCCTTGACTATCTCTTGGGCTGGCAGAAAGAACCCCCTTGCCCACGAACCTTCTTTACTCAGAGTGAACACCTAAGTGGGGTCCCAGTGATTTGTGGCTATCTCATTCTCTTTCACACTGGGCCACTACCAGAACCAATTTCCCCCAACTGCTGTGACATCAGGCCCACTGTCATCCTCTGTCTTTTATTCCCTATTTGCTTCTAGAATCTTTCAGCCATACTCATTTCCATTGCTCTTTTGAGTTTTTCAGTATATGTGCCTGAATCATATTTAATTCAATATTTTCAGGTCTCAAGCTTTCTGGGAAGACTTGGTCTGTGCCATGTCACCACTGAGGGCTGGCTATCATTTGCACAGTCTTGTAGAGGTCTCTGGCAGTTGTGCTTTGAGTTTGTGCAGAACTGATGATAGGCAATGAAACACACTTTTATTCCAAGCATCTATGGAGGGCTCCTTCTGCAAGGGGCCCATGAAGTGATAGAGTTGTCCCAACCAGAGATGAAGGAACTGGAGCAAAATTCCCTAGTTACCAAGTTGTGGGGAAAATGGCTCTTGGAGGCTCCAGTAGGCAAAGAGCATGGACTCATCAAAAACTAGCACAGATGGTGATCAGTTGGAAGCATTTCATGGGTTCAAGTTTTCAGATCGGTTCATGCCGTGAACCTGGAATATCCCAGTGATGACTAGTCACAGTGCTTAACAGCCTAAGCTCACGGCATGATAAACTCTGAACCATTCTTCAGTTGAAGTAAGAAATCTGTAATTCATTTTACACACAGGGTTCCCATAGTTGCCTGACCATACAGGCAGCAGAATCAAGAATTGAATGACAAGTGAAATAGATCCTGTAAAGGACAATTTGCTGCTGGGTCGCAGCCTAGACAGTGGCCCCTCTGCCTCCTGTGATTCAGTAAGAACAGAAAGAACATTGAATTGGAAGTTATCTTCTATGTTGTCACAGGGGCAAATAATTTTCCATAATATAGAGATAGAAATTTGCAAGTTGATAAGTCTCTTGAAACTAGACTTTAATCTCTAGTCAATAAACCATCTTTTCTTTCTGAAATACTTGGCTTATAGCTTATACCTGTCATTGTGTTCACTTGTACTCCCATGATAATAAAATCATAATAATGAACAATAACATATAGCAGCTTTACCATAATACCAAAGGAGTATTAATTCTATGGCCAGTTGGTTGTATTAAAGAAAAAAAGAAGTAAGGAAAAGATTATATGTATGTTGGTAAACATATATAAATTTATGTATGTATATGTACACTAGATAGATAACTATACTACTAATCTCTAATCTCTTAGTTCATCAAACAGGACAGTTTGTGCTGATATTGTTTGATTACTTTTTATTTCCTCTTTTGAATGCTTTTTTATTTTAAAGACAGTAAAATACAACAAAATAATACAGAACAAAGCCAATCAAGACAATGCAGTGACACTGCAGTACAGAACTTCAGAGCAGGACACCTGGATAACAGTAATAGGTACCATAGTATATCTCTTTATCTTCACAATAGTTGTCCATTCAATCAGGTGTAGCAAAATAAAACAAGAAACAGAACACTATAAAACTAATCAAAACAGACTATTGAATAAAGCAATTAATCAGAACAAAGCAAAACAGTGAAAACATATTGGACTTCAAAGACTAGATAGAAGGAAATCCCCATATTTGCTATATTGCATACTGTCATCCTCCCAGGAGATGCTCAGACCTCTGGCATAATCAATCAAACAATACAAGCATTTAGCTGCTTTATGTACCTTAGTTGCTATCAACTCCGGCTGACCTCGAAACCATCCAGGTGCTAGTGGGATGGAAGGGGGCCATGGGACATTTGATTCTCAGTGCACACTCTGGTAGGCTCACAAGAGGAAGATGCTGACTTGTTCTCTCCCTCACTGCCCACATCTCACTCATGCTGTTTACCAGGACGGATGGCTCCTTGCTTTCTTGGTCTGTCCCCCAAGTTTTAACATGGCTCTGATTGATCACTATTGTATTTACATTTTGTAATCTAAGTAACTAGTTCTGAGATAACAATGTGCAATATATTCACTACTGTTAATTCCTTTTTTTCTAATTTGAAATTCTGTATAATTTCTATCTTTTGTTTCTGTTTTTGCTTTTTAAAATTAAAGAGAGAGCGAGAAGAAAAGAATGCTGCAACATTTTGTTAAAGCTGCCCCCATGAAATTTCCTGTGTTATGAGAGTTCATGATACTAGTCTAAATTAATCTTTGTCTTTTTGCATCCTTCATAGAATGTTAAATGTCTCCATAGTATTAATCCCATCTTATTTCCACTTCCGCTTCTTCTTCTTTTCTTCTTCCTCCTCCTTCCCCTCCTCCTCTTTTTCTTCTTATTATTTTGAAGACAAAACAGTGTTTATTTCACCCAGAAATCATTCAGCCACTTATCACTGTACCATATTATAGTAAGTACAGTAATTTAAAATATTGAAATGAATGAGTTGGCCTTCAGGTTTCCTTCTTTGAAACATCTTGTCATTTTTTGCTCTTTGAATAGTGATTCACTATACTATCTTCTACCTACTTGTTAATTTTTTTATTTTCTCTCTCATATTCATCTGTCAGTTTTTCAACTGGATGTGGCAAAATTAGACCACCTGTGTTTGATCTTTACCTACCAAAGAAGGCATATCCTTCTTCTCTGTCCAATATTCCTAGTTTCAACAGAACTGCAAGTTCACAGAACATACATTCCACTTGGAAACAAGAACTGGGTCTAAAATAAGATCTGCTCAAGTAGAATAAGATTTTGGATCTCAAATACGGAAGTTGAGAATTTCATGTAACTCTTCCCATTGTCTCCGAAAATACATCTTAACTAGTCCTTGGCTATGATTTGATCCTTCTCAGAAAAAAAACAAAAAAAAAAAAAACCCAAAAAACAGTGTATTTATATAAAACAAATACACAACTTTTTCCAAAAAAGAGCAAGAGAAAGAAGAGAACTCAGTAATAGATGTAATTCCCTAGTGAATTCCATGGATTTATTTCAGAGCAAATATGATCCCCATACAGTCAGAGGTCTTGCGTAGTTCAAAATTGGGAAGAAAACTTGGACAGCCTGTGCTCCTATGAGAATTCCAGTCTCAGCACAAGCTAAAAGTTGATCTAGCTGTCAGATGTTTCTAATAATAAAATTTATAATCAGAATATCCCCCCCCAAAAAAAGCAAACCAAAGGTACTACTGACTTTATAAAGTTTTAAATATACAGTAAAGTCAACACCAGTGCTAAAGGGAGCTGCACAATTTGAGATTAACACAGGGACAAGCTCATGATTGCTCTCTCGTAACTGCTCATGGTAAGCTGTCTAGCATGATCCATCACTCTGCTGGAGAAAACAGGCATATCACCAGGAAGACAGCTGATGGAGAGACAGCTGGAAGCAGCTCTTCACCATTGAGTGCAATAATGGGCCTTATGTAAATGAGCTCTAGAGGAGCCTGACTTTGATCAGGGACCTAAAATATCTGGTGCCATATGGTGGGAATTAGGTAAGGCTTCCAACCTTGTAAAGTAAGTTATTTTTTCTACCTTTCTTTTCCCAGACTCTTTCCTCCTTTTGCTAGGTGATAGTGTCTCTGTTCTTCCCAAGCAACAAAGCTAAAACCTAAGGATCTTTTGGGTGATCAATATCTTACCCAACTTCTCCAAACAGTCCTTGCACTCTAAAAGTCTGTCATCTGTTATTTTCCTGTTGCCTTGATTCAGGTTTTGATTTTCCTTCATTCAGCCCTGTGTGGTTTTCAGTTTCCAGGACTCACTTTCCCAGGGCTGATCATCTTTTCACATCTTCACCTCCTTTGCTGGTCCCATGTGTCTCTCCTGTGTCCTCTTGTCTTTGCCACAGTGAAGCTGCTATTGGTGAGGACCATGGAGTTGGATGGGTCTACTTTCCAGACTGCAGTGTGCCTCTTGGTGCTGATGTGGCTTGGGAGAGTTATGTAATCTGTCCAATTTTGCCTTTCCTCATTGGTAAAAGAAGATAGTATCAAAAGATAGCTGTGGATAATAAATGAGATCATGGTGGCCAAAGACAGCACAAGACCAATGATAGAGTTAAGTAATCTGAATTACCATAACAGTGTCAGCAATTAGTGTTTGATAACCCATAAATTAGAAGAGGAAGCAAGAACTTCAGTGGCTACAGGGAATCTCCAAGTACACAAACCATGATAGAAGAATACCAAGCATATGCCCTTTTATAATCATCTAAAAGTGAATACAGTAAGGAAATTTTCTAATAAAAGTATCGTATATCACCTTTTCAATAGATGTGACCATAAGTTATCTGTTTATTGATATAGAAGCTCAACCTACACTTACAGAAATAATACCATTAATCCCTTTTTGGTGCCAGCAGTCCATTACTTAGATATGGGAAGCTCTTCTGCATATATGCCAGATTGAACTAACTGCTGGAGAACAAACAGGTCCAGTTCTTGCCCCCGGAAATCTCAGCGTCTGTATGACACAGAGCTCTCTGTTGACTCTTCCTCGTCTTATAAGGGAACCAGTTCTAATGGACCAGGATCCCACCTTTATGAACTCACTCAGCATTACTTCTGGGAATGCTGTGTCTTCCAGTGATTCACATTGAGAGTTAGGATCTTGTATATGTGAAGACAGAGAAAACACTAACCAGAGACTGAGAAAACAAAAGATCGATTATAATTTTCTTTGATGAGAGCACATTTACAATCAAATCTTTGGATGACCTGTGTCATTCATGAATTAACAAAACCATTTCTGGAGGGAAAAAGAAAGTAGAACTTGATGTTGGTGCTCTAAATTGAAGGTCTTGAGTTGCAAATCAGGATACTAGCATTCTAATCTTCCTGCCTGTGTGAAATTGTAGTTTGGGAAAATTAATTTCTCAAGTCACTTTGCTTCTTCTGAATCATAGGGAACAATGATGCTCACAAAGTTGGGAGGTGGGGGCTGGGGCTTTAGCTCAATGGCATATGCACCTGCCTTGCCAGTGTTCGATCCCTGGTACTGATAAAAAAGAAAAAAAAAGAAAAAGACAAAGTTGGGAGATGTACAACAGCTTTGTAAGTGCAGGGTACTGTCATTTTCACCTTTTGCTTCCAGGTAAAAGCTGAATCTGGCATATTTTTACCATTTCAAGCAAGCCAATCTTCAACTCTAGTTCAGTTATGCAACATAATTTCAAAGCATAGTAATTTTGAAATGTGGACTTCACCAGCAACACATTGACCACATGATTTTAAATATGCTAAAAAAGAAAACTTGAAGCCACACTTTGCTGTTCTCTACCAATACACCCCAATCAAAAAAAAAATTCATAAAGATTGAATTTTCCTTCTTTGGAGTTCCAAGATGTATATTGCTTTATTGCAATTACTAGATTTCTAAGCAGACAACTACACAGCAATTCACATTCAGCTCTTAATTTCAAATAGCAGAGTGTATTTCTTTATTAATGAAAAAGTGTGACTATAATGAAGTCAGGGTAGTAGTACTTTGAAAAAAAAAAGCTTCTCCTCTAACATCCACTTGTTAGTCAAATTAACATCCTTATGCATAGTTAGAAGACATCTTTAATATAAAGAAGGTCAAGGGTATGAAAGAAATAAATTCAAGAGACTTTTTGAGCACAAAAACTACTGCACTGAAATTAATGAAATGTTTTCCATTCTGAATGTGTACAGGAATCTTTCAAATCTATAGCTATAGATGTGTAGATAAGAGTTATAAATTACTAAGAGGGCTTCTTTCCATGGAGCACAATATATATAAATTGTTTTAAATGAAGAAAGCCTAAATAAAAAAATCATCCTTATTTGCTGTCCAGGTTCAAATATGTAACTTGATGCAGGTAAATAGTCTTGGAGATGTGTTCATGTATGAGCTTTCTTCCATCTATAAGAGAATAATAAGCTCCTGGCAAATCTCAGTCATGACAAAGATTAAAACCGGGGCATAAAACAGAAAGGAATCTGCAATTGTTAGAAAATCTGTCTGCCTTACTGCATCAAAGACAACACATTTACCAACTATTAAAACTGATGCTGACCATGAACCGAGAGCTCACCAAGCACCAACACTCAGCTCTGTTTCTTTTGCCTCTTATATTACAGCTGATCAATACCTATTTGCCAAAGAAACAAATGAATCACACGGGTGGTACAGAGTTGGGCAGGCTGATCTCACTGGTCTTCGCTAGCATAAGAGCAAGTTACTTATAAAACCTTTCCTACTTGCCACCTTTGCTTGTGCCTTTCATGCTCCTTCCCTTGAGAAGCTTTCTTGGACATTACAGAAAAGAACAAGGGTAGGAGTTCTCCATGGACGCTAATAGGATCAATTCCCCACCCCATCTCTGCCATGATTGTCACCCCAACCTGCCTTATAGCATGTGCACTCTACACAGGCACCCCATTTTATTCTCCTTCCATTAGTGATACCTTGGGCTCTTGGATCATTGATCCTTTGACTTTGTTTTGGTTCTTCCCATTTCACGTGAGCTTCAACCCCAGGCTTTAGTTGAGAATATAAAGGATACAAGGAAAACTGTAGAGAAATAATTTCTTTATGTTTCACAACAGAAGGTCACATTTAGTTTCTGGTCTTGAGTCTCCCATTTACTTCTAGCTTGTGATTCGGTAAAACAGCAGACTATGGATTTTATCCACAGCAATTCTCCCTCATGTTTCCTGTCTGTGTCAGACAGGTACCTCAACTTCCCTGAGACAGACTTTCACAACTTGATTAGTGCATCTAGAAATCGCCCACCTCTCCTGATATTCCCTTTGATTCTCAAACTTGGTGATTTTTCTAAAGACCTGATTAGTCCTTTCTTCCCACTTTCAATCACAGCAGACTGGCATCTCTTTCTTTGTTCCTTCTGCATTTAAAAACGCAAATCTCTTTCAAGATTACAAGTTTCAACATCTCTGCCCCATAAATATTCCAAAGCCTTCTTGAAAAACTGTATCCCCACATGATTGACAATTTAATTACAGTGTACAACTGTCTACAAATCAGTTTGAAGTCTACTTAAAGTCTACAGTGGCTGGAAGGCGATTTCCTTGAGAGCAATTAATTATTGTGTTGACCCACCCTGCCCATTCTGAGATAAAGCTTATCTTACACTGTGGGGCCCCAGGCTTGCTGTTGTCTTCCTGGATTGGAAGAATTCCAAGTGGAGCGCAGACAGATGTCAATCACTCTCACACTATGTGCTGTGCTTAGTGCTTTTCCATTCAAGAATAATAGTCAGATCAATGGATTTGCATGATAGGAAGGAATATTCTCATTAAATTTGCAGATTGAATCAAGGTGTGTGGGAAGACTGGAGCTATAAATATAAACGACCTTGATGGCAAGATCAGAGAAAGAAAGAGAGATTTAAACCCAATGATGTTTAATGAAAATCTGAGTTAAGTTGTTATACCATTTTTAAAATAAGTTTATACATGATAGAGTCTAAGTCACTGTCAAAGAAAGGATCATATGAGAAACTTTCTGAACTTGACTTATAATTGTTCTTCTTCTGAACATGTATGTTAAGATCAAATGAATGAATAGAATTTTTTATGTATCAGCCTCTGCTTGGACCCTTTGTTAGTGATAAGTGACAGAAATGCAGCTCATTGGGTGGGAAAAGATACTTTTAGAGCCCACAAAGTTAAGAATATTTGGACTGTGCAAGCTTCAGGAATGGTGCATCTGGGGATCACAAGTGCCATTGGCAACATTTTCTCCCTTTTCTTTCAGCTGTGCCTGTCTTCTTGTCCCTGGCAGAACTCAGAGCACAGCCACCCAAGCACCGCAGCACCCAGAGGGCAATGAGGAGCTCAGTTTGGGTCACATGCCACCCCCTGGGGTTTTGGACTGTTTGACCGACGGTATATCTATCCCATGACATGGTGGACTTGCTTGATTAAGAGTTCCACTAGCATTATATAGAATAAAAGAAGGATAATTCCCAAAAAGGAAGAAACTCCAGATACTGGGGTTACTAAAATAAAAACACAGGAGTAAGAGAAAGGCATGTCTTACAGGTCCACAGCAAGAGCTCTTGATTTGAACCATGTGGTCCAGGAAGGTTTTTCATAAGCTTTAGGTCATCTAAGAGGTTCACAGAATTGACAATGCGTGTGAACCTACGGGATTTTAGGTTTGGCAATGCATATCAATCATAGGGCAAAGGCAACTTTCGGAATAGATTTGTTTTTGCATAGAAGAAACTCAACAGACTCCAGAACATTTAGGGGGCAAACTATAAAAGCCAAAAGAAGAAAATTTTTTAAAATCTAGTAAACATGCTGGGAAATTTTTCCCTGTATTTCTTTATAGCATAGGTGTTTGCAAATCAGAATAGTTTAGTATCTCCACAATAATTTTGTTTCAAATATGAGGACATTTTGGCACATTACAAAAGTAAATACAAAGAATATATTAGTGTTAATGGCTAAATAATACACATCTAATAGATGTACCACTCTCAATTACTCGAACTCATTTTACGTATTTTTCCATTTTTCTTTTCTTTTTTGTCATTTTATTAGGTCAAGTTTGTAGTACATCATATTCATGCACCTTGTGGGGAGTTGGTATGTATATGTAATGGATTTTAGTTCTTTACTCACTTTCTCTTCCTTCCCCCATCCATATATCTCTTGATATCCTTCCATTGACCTTTTTATGTACACATTTGCAGTACATTTTCTGTGTGGGGTCGGTACACGCACATAACACACTTTAATTTTCTTCTCCATCCCATCCTGCCCCTTTCTTCCCTTTATCCATTTTTACCTTCATAGATGATAAAGTAAGTATTTTAGGGAACACATCTCTTGTTATGTTCTTAATGTTGAGTCTTTCTAGTGGAGTTATTGAGTCAGAGTATGAATATGTAACAATTACTGATGGAGGTTATGACATTTTTCTCAGACTGTTATAGCAATGTGTGATATGACCTTACTTTCTCCCAATAATTCAGTTTTCTTCAGGTATTAGATTGTGAAATTTATGAAGCAAGCATTCTCACTGCCCCTATAACACCTACTCTTACGGTTATTTGATAAGCACTCATTACATCTTAAAGAAAAAGCTTCTACCCTATAGCAATTGTATGCTTATTTAGTTACTACATCAGAAAGAGTTTGCTTTAATAAAGTAAAGCTCTGTTCATTTCACTATTGGCACACTTATTGTTGAAAATATAGGAACATTATTTTACAAAGCTGTGTTATTCCAATGAGCAATGTAAACCAAATTAAAGATATCTTTCTTTTTTTTTTAAATCCAGAAATTCTGCTTGGAGTTATAACCAAGGAAGAACTTGATCAAGTTCATAAAAATGTAGTCAATGTCTATCAATGAGATTTTAATAATATCAGAAATCTTAAAGCTATTTATTTCAAACATAGCCTGGATATTTGTGGGATGGAAGGGGCGGAACCGTTGTAAGTGAATGTCTTGAGTTGGAATTACCTGCACTGAAATCTTATTTCTTTTGAAGGCCCTTGTATAAATGCATCCCCAGGGACTCAGATTTGTGATATTTACAATAGCGCTTCAGTTCATGAGCTTAATTCGATTCTGGGGAAGGTGGTTGCATTCCTGTTCCTCACCTAATGAGGAGTTTTGTGAAGGGAACCAAAATTTTGCCAAGTTCTTCTGTTCAAGAGCAAAATTGTTTGCAAACAGAAGCACTGGTGAACCTAAGAATTACTGTATTTTGAGCTTTCCATTATATTTTATATAGAAAGAGCTTACCAAATTCTAATCATTATAATTTCTATAGTTTTTTGTTAAACTAAAAATTGAATGAGCTATTAAAAAAGGAAAAAAGTGTCATATTTACATAAAATTCAGTGTGTACATGTGTATCTGACCAGAAATCCAAAATGATATCAATAAATTATGCATTGTAATAATCTTTTGGTTAGTGAATGTTGAATGATTTTTTTTGCTATTTTATTTATTTTTCTCTGCTGTTGGAAATTGGTCTATATAATGATAGTAGTTGTGTTTATTTTAAAATCAAATTCTTTAACAGATTATTCTTTAGCAGATTATGCACCTTTTAGGAGAATCACTTAGAGCCCTGTAGTCTGTTGGTTGCAGGATAAAAAAAGATCCACTAACTTCTCACGTGTCAATGAATGTTACCACCTCCAGAAAGTTCTGTCATCTTAGTAGCATGGCCTTCAGCAGGACTCACAGTATCTCAGATTCTGTTTTGCATTCTTTGTCTTAAATTTCATACATAAAATAACTCTGAAATTAACACACTTTTAAGAATGTGATGGACTGAAGCAAAAACTAATTCAGTATCCATTTGGTTATTGTTTAGTGGCTTTAGCTTAGTCTCAAAATACCAACCTTGGACTGAGTACTTATTCAGGGATAGGAAGTGATAAATTATGGGCTTGACTTTGTCACTAAGAACTTGAAAGGAGATTTTTTTAAGTTTACTTAAAAAAGAAAAGCAAATTTTCTTTAAAATCATGCAGAAACTATGACCTTGGAAGTTTATATTTGAAAAACAAATAGATGTATAAAGTTTTAGGTAAATATGTGATTAAGTGTCTACCATAGTTTATCATAAGTTACCAGGCATCTGTTGCCGTAATTCTCCAATCTGGGTCATGAGAACAAATCAGGGTCTCTTAGCACCAACTGAGAGTCAGAAGAAATGTGGAAGGAATGTGGGCAGACAGAAGCTGTACATCTTGCACTATAATTGCTGTTGATTGATTTATAAATTGGAAGGAAGATAAGCAGAAATCCATATGTCCTATTGGAATCGCAGGCTCAATCTCAGCTATTTCTGTAATTCACTCCTTCCCTTCTTTTGCTACCAAAATCCTAAGAAAAATCCCTCCTCTCAAGTGCCTGCGGTGCACCTGCTTGGGAATTAACAGTGTTGCCCTATTTAAATCTCAGGTTTGACAGCTAAGATAGTGTTATTCGCATTTACTAAAAGGAGAAATTCAAGGTCACAGAGGTTAAGTTAATAACAAGTCCACTGAGTGGAAAGTAATAGATCTGAGATCTATGCATGAGCTGTTTGCACAGGCAGGGCTTCCCCTCCCCATCTTCCTGACATAAAGATAGCTTCATAATTCCCCGACACAGTGAGTGATAGCCGCATAGGAACAAGGTGCTATTGTGGAGCATGTGAGAAAATAAGGAATTACTTCTTCCACCTGATGAGTGTGGTGAACACAGGATGTTCTTTAAAGCAGATGTCTTCAGCCCTGATAATGTAACTGATTTCCTTTTTAACCAAAAGGAGGAAACACATAAAGGACTCATACACCAAGGGGTATTTCAAGAATGCATAATAACTTTCTCTACAAAAAAGAAAACTTGTCTGAGGGTACATTTGCTTTTTTAAAAATAGGAACCTTTAAGATATTTTGTTTGAACCATTTTGTTTTCTCTGCAGACTATAGGGCATCCAGGCATGCATGGTGGAGCATGTCTGTAATCCCAAGATTCTGGGATGCTGAGTCTGGAGGATCACAAGTTTGAGCCCAGCCTGAGCAACTTGGTGACTTAGTGAAAACTTATCTCAAAATTTAAAAATGAAAAACAGGCTGGGTGTATAACTTAGGATGAAGCCAGCAGGATCAGATTATAGAGCATAAGAGAAAGCTAAGATCGATCACTCCCACTAGAAGTTACAATGACAGATGATCAAGTTAAACTGTGACAAGCAGTGTTGGTCCTTTCGTATTTCTTCTGTGAAGATGGAGCTGTCATCCAGTGAGCTGGGAGCCCTGTTAACTGGGTCATGTCTGCATAGAGGAAGAGACCTTCAATAATTACACAAGGCAAACAATTCATCTGAAAGCTCTAGGACATGAGAGAGTGGGGAAATGAACTCTAAATATCCACTTGGGTTTTGAAAAGTAGATCTTTGAAGTTGTGGTAGGCTGCTGAGTGATTATATTGGTCACTGAGGTCAGTTTGCACAGCAGCCCAAATGCAGATGTGATCATGGCATAATGAATCCGTACCTTCACAAATATTATGTTTCCTGAGATCAGAGTATCTGCCAGGATTTTCCTCCTCATTTAAACAGTTTAAAAACCACATTATTTTGAACAGTATTTTGCCCAACCAATGTTTTTGTGTCATGGAAAACAGTTGGAGGGCATGGCATGGGATAACAGATAAAGGAAAGCTTTCCTCCTATTTCTGTAAATGTACAATTCACTGTACTCAGGTCCTGCTGTCCACTTTTGATTCACATGGACCAGTTCTTTTTTAGCTACTAAGATAAATTCTGTGTTTACTGAGTAGAGATAATCATATCTGTGTCTCTGTTATCTAATAATCCTAAAGGATCAAAGGCTTTTGTTCTCTAGATACATAATTCGTTATATGCAGAGGTGGTTCAAAATGAGACTTTAATTTATTTCCATTTTTAACCAAATTTAAGAGCTGATTACCCATCAGAGAAGAGACTGGCATAATCAAGTCAGACAAGGGCAGGTTCCTTAGAGTCTTTCTTGGGTAGCTTTCTAATAGACTGAAACTAATTCTGAGCCTTTACCTATCTCTAGGAGCAGCGTCTAATTCCCCTGCAGCTGCATTAGTGTGTGTGAAATAGTCTCTTTCAGAGGTGCCAGACAGAATTTATCTCCAAAGTATCAACTCTTAATATCCTAAGTAATTGTGGAGACATTCCCTGGTGCTAAAAATTACATGCAGGCTAAGTCACGACAATTCGATTGGGGTAGGTGCAATTAAAATGAATTATGCAAATGCACTGATAATAATTAGAACTGGAAACGTTGATGAGTTAATCACCATGTCTGTGTACTTATGATAGTGAAATAAAAGAAATTTTTTAAAAAACCTTAACTTTTTAAAGGGAAAATAAACTCAAAAGCATTAGACATAATTCAGGGTTGGAGGCTGAATAATCCTCACATAATATTTATTCAGAACTTTGCAAAGTAGGTGAAGTGTGTAAAATTCTCAGGTTAGAGTCTAGAGAGTCAACAACTTGCAGGATGAGTGAGTGATACAACGTAAAACAAATTTTGTCTATACTAAGAAGTGAATTAGGAGTTTAAAGAAGTACACTATCTATCCATAGTTAAAAATTTAAGCCAAATCTAAGGTCTGGAAATAGTAAAGTACAAAGGAGAACTCTTCCAAGGACAAGACACATGATGTCAGTGTGAATTCATGTTTTTTCCCTCAATTTTTAAATATATGTATTTTACATCTTGTCCTTTCTCCAGAAGAATCAGCAACCCAACAGCACTGGCTGTGCCTGGCCCAGAACAGAGAACAAGGACAATACAATGGCTTATGATGTCACCTCAAAAGTACCTAGAAGTCCGCTTAATGAGGTTAGCACAGACAAGGGATAAGGCATACAGACATGAAAAGGAGTTATGATTGCAACTGATTAAAGCAAATTATGATTCCACAATGAGTCTCAAAATGGACCAAAAAACAAAAAGAATTGGGGAAATAAAATCTACTGAACACTACTGGAAGTTACTAAAATGCCCATTTTTCATCCTAAAATTGAACACTAAAGGGCAAGCATGAACACACATTCTGTTTTTATAGGAATTTCACTTATGACCAACCAAAAGGAAATTAGGACAGGAGCAAAGTTTTCTAAAACAGAAGGGACTGTAGGAATAATAGAGCACTGTGTAAGCTCATCAACAAGTGATTGCAATGTCAGGTCTGATGGCACCTCAAAAGAAGAGAACCAGGCAAAATTACTGACCACACTGGTATGTTTTGGCACCACTAACATAAGCGACTAAGAATCATGCTACTTCTGATGCTGTTGCTGTGACATGATACCTGATACCCACAAGTTAAAGGAGGAAAGGTTTATTTCAGCTTAGTTTGTAGAAGTTTCAGACCTTAGTTGACTGGCTCCAAGGCAGGGTGAAATGACAGAGGGACATCACAGAGAAGAAACAGTCCATGGCATGGCGGGCAGAAGTGAAGCAGCAAGCATCAACAGCAAGTCTGCCTTCTGTCTGTTCCTTTATAATCCATCCAGACTACAAATCTATTGACTGCTGCCACCCGTACCCAAGGTGGGGCTTCCATTATCCCTTAATGGACCCTTAATCCCAGTGCCACATCCTTAATCCACATTCGCACACCCTAGGCCAGCCACCCTCAAAACTCCCCACTTATGAGTGCATGAAACTTTGGGGGGACATCTAGCTATAACAGATGCTTTCCAAAATAATGTGTCAAGGCCCGCTTCAGAAGCATTTGTAGAGAGAGAAAACTCAACTACAATTAAACCTTCCTATGTAAAGTTGAGCTGAACATGATGCACTATCGATTCAATGCAAAAGATCAAAAGGTTTTTCAGGATAATGTTTATTTAAAAAGCTGATGGAATTTCCATAATCAAATCATAAAGTAAATCATACAAGGTAAATTTGGGGTGCTGTTGCTGTTTACAAGAAATAAGTGACATATAGCAACCAAATGTGTCAAAAATGTGCAAAAAATGTTTGGATCCTGCTCCAAGCAAACTCTAGGAATATATTCTTAGATGACAAGGGAAAATGAAGACTGGATTATCAGTTGTTTACAAGGAACTATTTTTTACTTATTTTTACTAGGAACAATAACACATTGAATTACATAAGAAAAAATTGTAAGTCCACATAAAGTATTTATGATTGAATATTTACAATTTCCCCAAAAGCATCCCAGCAAAAAAAAAGTGAAAAACAGGAAAAATAGAGGAGAATAAATAAAACAAAAATTGGCAAAAAATGATGGTTGAGGATTGTAATATATCTCTATGAATGTGCTACTTCTGTTTAGAGGTTTTTCAGCTAAAAATAAAATCCAAATTTTGTAGGCACACACACACATAGATTGAGGATTCAAGATTAATTACATCAGTTGAGGTTATCTATTCACTTATAAATGTTCTCAAAAATCTTTACACAAAACTGAAGATTATGAACTCGTCTCTGAATAGATGCCGCAATGTAGTAAGTGAGATGATAAAAGAGAGGAGTTGTGACCTCCAGCAGAAAAATTAATGCTGATAGCTTGGGTGGTGACAGCCAAAATGTCTCTGAATAATGAGAATCATCGGAGAAACTTCTGTTCGATAACTTTCAACAATAATCTTCCTAGACATTATCTCCTTTGGAGGTAGATTTGAAGAACAAGATACAAAAAGGCATAATCCTTGGTGATCTGTCACATTTTCAGTATTTTTGTTGTATTTTGATTTTCTTTTAAAAGGTTCCCCAAGGTCAGTTTAATAGTAAACGTAGCACTATGATTGAAATTATGACCAGATCAATGGATCTGTCACTTGCATAGTCACACAGGTCACTGTGTTTATGGTTCAAGGGTCTACTGTTCCCATCTGAGAAGTCTTAATAATTTTTGAGCAGGGACTTCATTTGCATGTTGCCTAGGAACCTCAAACTAGAGGGCTGGTACTGGTTAAAATGCAGTCTATGTCATCATTGAGAGAAAGTAGATTTAATGGACTTGATTAGGCTTATGATTTATTCTCCCTAAAGAAAGACAATAGTCACTTCAGAGTCACATCACAGCATTGTTCTCTCTCTCTTTTTTTTTTTTTTTTAATTCTCAGCTCTTCAGGGAACAGCTAAGTTAAACACAGCCTCTGGCAGTGTGTTATTACTTGGGACAATATTAACTTCATGAAGATGACACCCAAAAGGAAAATCCAATTTCAAAACATGATTGCTATCTAGATTAAATGTTTCTTGTTTTGAAGTACAATTTTGAGACACAGGTGTGTCTACTGTTAGTTCTAAAACATTAAGCTAAGTAAAAGGTGAACCTGTCTGAGCATGTGGAATCATTCTGAAAGTCTTCATCGTGCAACCTAATACGTTTCTGAATATAGATTTTTCTTTTCCTATTTGTAAAAGGATATTTTTTCTAAGCAAGTGATGGCAAGATTTACAGGGCTATTATTTAATATTTGCATGATTTAACAGCAATGTCATATTCAATTAATAATGAAATATCAGTGATCCCAAATGCATAGAAATCTTGACTGAAGTCACACAGGAGGTCACTTGTCACTACGCTGTGTGTTCTCTTGCATAGTGAAGATAAGGCTGACTGATGTTTTGCATCTGTTCCGGTGCTAATCATGGTCTAAGGATACTGAAAAAAGACTGGAGTAAATTACTACTCACCTGTTACACAGATCTAAGAAACAATCTGACAGGGAAACTTTCAAGAAGAAATATTGCGTTGAATACTCCAACCATCTTTCAATAGTAAAAATATTCTTTTAGAAGAAGGGGCTGCGTTTTCTAAAAGCTTCGTAGTATGATTCTAAGCAGGAAATTGTTGTCTAGAAATTGAGCTTTTCTGGAAATTATATTAGATCATGAGTTTTCACTGCTATGAAAACATAAAATTTCAATCAGATTTTTAGGTTCATGTACTTTCTGTCATTCAAGAGAGAAACCAGAGAAGAAGTTACACTCTAGGTTTTTCAAGTTGAAGCCACATTATGTCCTTCGCAGCTGCATATTTGATTATCTCTCCTCCCCAACACTCACCTGTTCACGTAATATTCTCTACCTAGTGCTTTTAGATTTATTTCCTTTCTTATACACATACCACCATGCTCAACTGGGAAATATTACTAAATACTTATTGTTTTAAATAACATTTCATTATACATCCTTAAGGGTTTCTCTGTGTTTGCACTCATTGTTACTGGATAAGTGACTAAACATATACTGCAATGTTCTAAGGCACTGAAACATGCACCGAAAGTTACGCCAACTTATCTTGCCGCCAATCATGCGTTGCAGTGATTTTGCCTGTCTGCTGTCAATGCTGGGTGTCCTCATGTTTACAAGTACCCATCTCATAGATGGAAAGTGCTAGATTTGTTTCAGTTTACTTTTCTTTTAGTTATTGAGGAGTTTATCGCCAATTGTTACACATCTGTTGTCATGGGAGTCTTCCGTGTATAGGAATGTTTTATTTTTTATTGTCTCCTTTTCAGCTGACTGCAACCCTTTATCCTCTAGGAAGATTAATTAGTGGGTAGAAGGGCTGCCTATGGATTTTCCCAGCCTGTCCATTCACCTTTACTTTGGACATACTTCTCTGTTTCATAGAGAGCTTTTAATGGTTTTGTCACTAAATCTTTTACACTTCTCATTTCATATTTGGGTTCCCCTTTTTACTTTTTAAAGGGCCTTTTTGATCACAAATTCATTTTTAAATTATTTATATTTTTCCTAATATTTTTATGATTGTATTTTCGTACTTCAAATGAATAGAATGATACTTTTAAATATTATGTAGCTAACTCTATTACTTTTTTCCAAAATTGTAGTCAACTCTTCTAAATCAAACCTATGGAAATTTTGATCTGTCCCTTAATGATTTGAAATATAACCTATATTTCTATACATAGGTTATATAGTCTATTATATTCCTATATTTATAATATAATAATATATAGAAATATAACATATTTCTATATAATAGAATATATAACCTATATATGTATAGATTATATTACTTTTATATTTCTATAAATAGATTATATAACCTATATATAGATTATATAGATTATCCATATATAGGTTATATAATCTACCTATATGTATTATATCTATTATACATATTTATATATATAATCTATATATCAACAATAACCACTAGATTTGCAACCCATTACCAATCTTTTAAATAAGTTTTGTTTTTACATAGATAATATATCTTACTTGCTGCTTAAAATCTGTAGACTTACTGTCTATATGCACTTCTTCTTGCCTTATCTTTCAGTCCCCTGCAAGGAGCTGTGCTATATGTGAACAGCTATACAAATCAGCAGGCCATGTCCCCAGGCTGCATAAAAGGGCAAGAAACTATGACATACATTGGTCTGATAACAATTACGCTCCAGGTTCTGTGTTTATTTGTTTTTATCTGTGTACTTCTGGGGGGCAAAAGCCTATCATCTCTTCCGTGAAGTCCATTACTCTGCTGTCTTATCCTCATTTTGCTGCCAATGAAGCTGAAACTCAGAGAGGTCATTAACCTGTCACAGGCTGCAGGACCATCAGGGACAGAGGCAGAATTCAAACCCACATCTAAGTGAGCCTCTGGCTTTAATCTAGGCTCACATGCACAGGGACACAATTAATGGCCTTACAAAGCCAAATGTTATGAAGGCAGTTGATGTGGTGTGACACGTTGTGAGAGGCATTGGAAACAAGAAAAGGAAAGGTTTCAGTGAAAAGAGGGTGCCTCAACGTCTGGAGATCTCTTTAGAACCCTGGGAATTTTGAGCTGTACATCATGACCACACTCCTGCTCAGGACAATTCAGCAGGTCCCAGGCAGTTCACAGAGATTAGCAGGACATCAGCCCCATCAGAGAAGTAAACTAAAATGTGGATTCTAGACTCATGTCTAGTGTGCATCTGCCTTTCACCAAGTATATCAGAGTTAACTAGTGATTATATAAGTTCCAGAAAAGTTAAAGCAGTCTTTATATTAGAATGAAGAGAGAAAGACTATTACGTAAATAGTCAGATAAATGTGACATGGAAATGTTATTAAGCTCCCTCCATTGAATAATCTCAGAATATGCTTAGCTACTAACTTGTAGACTTTTATTTTTGGCATTTGAGAATAGACACAAGCAAGATGTTGGAGACCTTCCTCCTAACTCCCGAAAACAGCCAGGTGATTTATAATGCACACACCTGCTTTGAACAATCAGTCACCAAGCCTCTGTCCTCATAGTTCTTTGCTCGGATTCTGACTCTTTGCTTAGCTAACTTTGCCCAAAAGGCTGTTCTATATTCTCCCCCACCTCCATTTGAAAGTGTGCTTATCTCTGAAAATGTCATTTTCTTAAATTATTCAATGATACAAATTTCCAGACAGAAGGAAATTAGCAGTGCAATGTGGAAGCTTCAGTGATGGTTAGCTGCTTTCTCTGGAGCTCCTCCCATCGCTTTGGTCCTGAGTATTGGGCCATGACTATCATAAGGGAACTCATCTGAGGTCTTGCTGGTTTGGTTTGCATATTAATTTTGAACTCCATCAATATATCTTGCTTACTTTTATTTTATTATGAGATGCTGGAGATGGAACCTGTGGCATTGCACATGCTAGGAAATCACTACCACTGAGCCCTTCCCCCTGCAATACAAATAGAACAGAAAGCCAATGTGTGTGTTAGCACATGAATGAACATTTGCTTTGTTCTCTCCTTCAGTGTCTTAAAATTTACATTTTCTATTCTTAATTTGTCTCTTAATTGGCCCTTACTTGTCCAGATATATTTTCAAATGTTTTCTTATAGTTTTACACAAAAATAAAGCCTGAAGTTTAGTAATTATACACAAGTCAACATATTAACATGCGAATGCAATGCATCTTAAAAGTAATACAAGGCACCAAGTTGTGTAAAGGTAATGTTCTCATTGTCTTTTAGCTACCTATTCTTGGGGTACATCATTAGCGTATTGTAAGATGATTTCATAGGAAAACAAACCTGTAAGTCTGGAAAGAGAGATTAGATGAAAATAATTAGGAAAGAGAAATATTTCCATTAAAAGAAAAGAGAAAATCTCTATACACATCTTTTTTAGTCTTTTAGAATCTGACAGAGTTAAATCAAAAAACAAATCAAACATAAACAGAAAGCAGAGTTGTCTGTATGTCTTTAGGAAACAATGTTTTAATAATCAATAATCTGATTATGAGTGTGACACACAGGTAATATACAGATGTGATGAGGAACTCCAATTCTCATAGTATTGGCTAAAAGTCTGTTTATTTAAAAACTGGGACATCTGTCAGGTGTTTTCCTTATCTTGCTGAAAATTTATCTTCTGAATGATTATTGATAATGGCCCTCTGTTTTCCTTAGCTCCAAAGAGCCCACAGGAGCCAGTGTACCAGGCAGTGCTAGGATGTCTCTGCTGTGTTCTCTGCTTAAACCTCAGCTCAGTTTCCCATAGCTGAGCCTCAAGGAAAAATCAAAACTATTTCTGCTTTGAGAGCTGAAGCTGAGGGAGAGGACACAGTAAGAGTCCTTGAACTTGATTTTCAGTGAGTTAATTAAATATTTTATTTTATTAAATATTTTATAAAGCCACAGGTATTTAATTTAGGTTACTCTAAAGGACACTGCTTTATTTGTCCATTAGATTTTCTTCCAGAAACAAATTTTTAGTTTCCAGAGAGTTTAACTTATCAAGGTAATAAGGTATTTTTATTGCCGTATTCATTGTTTTCCATATAGTAAAATATTCATGAGGCTGTGACAACAAAGTAACAGTTATTATTTTTCTTTCACATTTAGAGTCACTTAATGTGCCTAAGGACTGTTCGACCTCTCCTCGTGCACATAAGCCTTTCTATTAGTAGACTATGCCTTTGACATTTGATTAATTATTGGTCATTACCAAAAAACATGAAATAGTTTTGAAAAAGAAATTGTGCTCAATGTAAGGGCAGCAATCCATTTTAAATCCTTCTAGTTCCTGCAGCCCGTTTGTCTAGATTATTTAAAGGCATAAAAATTCCATAAGACAATTTCTCCCATGTAATTTTTTAAACTTTAGTCACTCTGAATAAAACAGGGAATTACTGATGACTTAATGATCTCCACAAGGACCGCCCACAGTCTGCCACTGTGGGAGGAAATATTAAATTTATCTTCTATTAAAATCCATTTGGGTCTGTAAAGACGCCTATCACTCATGTAACGCTATTTCCAGATCTAAGATGACACAAAGAGTCTATTAAATCAGACTCACAAATACCAGAGTTCCTACCACCTATTAACTTTGTTCATCATTTGAAGGCTGCTGATGAAGACGAAGGCAATGTTAAGAAGCATCCTGGATAATTAGTGACCCAAGTCCTTCTTTGTCACACAAAGATGTGATCTGGTCCCAATTTAATGTCTGAAGCCTCCGACTGACAAATTCAAGACATCATTTCCTCAAGGGAGTGATTTTGGTATTAAATAATTCCCTTTGGTACCTTGATAATTATATAGCTGATCTAACCCTTCCTTTCTAATGGGTCGTGTCCCACAAACCCATAATTTCCTCATTTGTTTGCTATAAATAACCTAGATAGGCTAGACATAGTCTGTAAAAAGGATTCTCATTATTCTTCTGCAAATAAATAGCAACAGGAAGTTTGATTAACATGTTTATTATGAGTATTCTTTTCTGGGGCATCTCTTCCTCTCTTTCCCTCTCTCTGTCTCCCCCACTCTAATCCCATCTTAATCACTTTCTTGGTCACTGGGACAAATATCTCACTCCAAAAAATTTAAAAGAAGAGTTGTTTATTTTGACTCACAATTAAAGCCAATGGTGAGCTACCTTCAAGGCAGAAACTGTGTGGTAGAGAGGGAAGCTCTTCACACCACAGCAGTCAGGAAGCAGAGAAGGAAAGGAACAGGAGGAGGAGGGGTTGAGGAGGAAGACACCCCTTCCAGGTCACCCCCACAGTGCCTGGGCACCCTTGTGTTTGTTCCTCCTGTCACTCTTGCTGAAGGTCCTCATCACTTCTAGTACTATACTTGTCTGATTTGTCTCCAACACTTATATCTGAGAGCATGCCCACATACATAATTTCATTCTTGGTGGTATTTCTAATGCTTCCTGGTTTTATGTGTACCTTTCAATCTAAATCCCAAGACTAGCACGGCACCCTCCTATTTTCTGCTGAAAGACAAAAGGGCACCAAAGTCAGAAAGTTACTTTAACGTTAAAAATTTGAACACAAAAATGTCTACAGATAGTACTGCATGTAGAAAAATGTTGATAGACCAACATAAGAGTTTTGTACCTTTATGAAGTGCCATTAAAACTTACTGAGAAAGATTATTAGTAAATTATACTGAAAATTCTAGAAACTAAAGCTCCTTAGTTCTGCAGAGCAAAGACCATAAATAAATTACACCATTGTGATGGTATGTTGTAGAATTAATTATTAATTTTAGAAAGATTAGGAGTCATCCCTTCTCTGCTCAGCCCTAACTAAAAGGCTGAAGGTTTAAACAGAGTAAATGTTGTACCCAGAACCATACGGCTTTATTTATTTCAAGTGAATCAGAACACTAAAGACTTAGAAGTGTAAGTATAAACACAAGATTGTATTTTGTGATTTTTGTCTAGCAGTATATATCTAATAACTGTATAACACACTAATCCTGATTGAATTAGTTATCCCTGCACAGCCTGCCCCTTGGTACCATAGCGATTTAAATACTCTGGTTTCACATAGTATAAGAATAGTTTTGTAAAAATTCATATTAGCTTATGTCATACCTCTGGTGAATGTACTGTTATTTTTATTTACATTCTCTGAGTTTCCATAAAATGGAACATTTGACCCCTATTAAATGTCATTATTCCCAGCAGTTCAGAAGAGTCATGTGTTTACCTAAAGCTTGCAGAATGCAGGTGAACTCTCTAAGAAAGTGCTTCAGGTTCTGTTTATCCTGTACTTCTCCCCTTTACTCAGCTCCTGCATAGAAGATATTCAGTGGTTATGTGATGGGTGGATGGATGGATGGATGGATGGATGGATGGATGGATAGATGGATGGATGGATGGATGGATGGATGGAGAGATGGATGGATGAATGAAAATAAACATGTCAAAGAATCACTAGGCAAGAAAATATTTTTCTTGGCTGCTTTTTCACTTTTTTAAGTCTTTATGAAAAATAATTTCAAAACTTTGAAATTATTGAGAGACAATCACAAAGATCACCAAATGGAATTTTAAAGTAAAAAATAAATATATTGCAAGAAAGGGACAGGAAATCACCTCAGCTTCATTAGTCAGCAGGGGAGTACTTTTTACAGCCACAGGGATGTGTCACTATGCATCCAACTGACAGCAGGATGAGAGACAAATGGAATGTTATATATTGATGTTTGTTATGTAAAATGTTGCAGACATCAGTAGTTTGTGATTTCTTACAAAGGAAGACAGGCAATTAACATATGATCCATCAATTCCACTTACTCTACAAATAGAATTTGTATCCACATAATAACTTTCATAATTAAAAATATCCACAAATTAGAAACAACTCAAATGTCCAATCCAAATCAATAGGCAAAAGGATAGACAAATTATGGTTTATCTGTACAATAAAATACTGCTCTGTCAAAAAGGGAACAGGGCCTTGATTGAAACTTCTGAAGCCACAAGCTAAAACAGACCCTTACTCTTTGTAAATTGATTATTTAAAATATGTTGTCACAGCAATGGAACGTTAACACAATATTTTACAAGCTTATCATGTTTAATCCTCCAAACATCCCTATAGGATGCTCTGAGGAGACTGGGAAAGCACCGAAAATGAGAGGCGAGACAGATTCGGCAGAGTTTTCATTACCCAGACAGGCAAAGTTTCCCAGTGTGAGAGGCCACGAGTCTTCATGCAAGAAATGGTTGGTGTCCCCTTCAGAGGAGCAAAACCTGAGCCACTGATATAATTCCATCATTTTTCATGAGAAGTTTTAAGAAGTTCCACAGACAGAAAATGAGGGGAAGTGAAGAAAAGATGATCAGGTTTTGTCCCTGGGATCTGTACATTGAAATGAAATGAACAGTCCACAGGAAGAATGGAGCACCCAGAGCCCACCCCCAGTCCCAGCGGCTCATTACCTGCTCTCAGCCATCCCAGGGAGAAAACAGAGCTTCCACTCTTCACAGTCCAGCTCAGTGGTAATAATTTCTTTGAGAAGCCAAGAGAACTATGTTCTGCTAGTATACAATGATAACCTCAGAGGAACTAGATGAGGAAGAAAGAAATCAGGTCCTGAAGTGGAAATTAGTAAGCGGAAAAGTGTTACGATTGAACAAAGCTTCTTAAAATGTATCATTTGAAGCCAAACTTTTAAATAGTAGCATTTTCATATCCCACAGGTAAAATCCTTTAAATACTATGTTAGTGCTAAGTATATAGCTGAGTAACAAATGGTACAAATAAAAAACATACTTCTTATGTTCTATGATTTTCTGAACTTTTGTCATTAAAATGAGTATTTATTTTCATTACACGTTGTTTTTAAAATAGCATTTATTTGAAAGAGATTAATTCAGTGCCTCTTTGGACGTTTTACTTTAGGCTTTCTTGGCTGTTGAAGTTCACGCTGAGATGTCTGGTGTAATCTTAATGGATTTTCCTTTACGTGCAATTTGTGACTTCAGTGACAGCTTTTAAAATTCTGTGTTTTTGGTGGATATCTGAAATTTTGAGCAGTTAACTTGGGGGAGCTTCTGTTTCCACTGTGACTAGTGTTTCCTAAACCATGCTTACCTGCAAGCTGAATTCTTTCTTCCTACTTGGAAAATTTTCTATTACAATTTCTATAAACAGATTTTTTTTCTCTTCTCCTTGTTTCGTCTTCTAGTTTCTAACTCAAATTCAGCATTAGTTGGTTTTCTTGGAGTCATCTAGTAGCTGTTGGTTGAATTTTCTTTTGTCACTTTCAAGGTTTCTATGAATAATCCATTGCAATTTACATTTTGTTCTCAGTTTCTGAAATACCCCACACTGATCATTTATTCAGTTTATAAACTCTGTATATTTTCTCTTAGTTCCAGAATTTCTGTTGGATATCTTTTTGTGGAATCTATGTTTTTGGTTAATTTGTCGTTCATGTTTGAACCATTTTAGTCAGTTCTTCCAACTTTGAATTTGTTTTTCCTGCATCCACATTGGTCATTTTGCAAGACAATTCCCTGAACTTTTGGGTCATTTCCTCTCTGAACTTGCCGAATTTCTTGACCTCTTCTTGCATCAATTCATAAAGCTCCCCTCCCTGGTATTTGCTTTGCTTTACGTCAGTTCTCCCTGCCTGTTTTGCCATTTCTGCCCCTGCATGTGTCTTGGGAGAGTTGTGAGACCCTGGGGGCCTTTTGATTGCTTGCTTTCCCGTATTCCTGTGACTATGTGCATATATGTTGGTTTCTGTTTTTCTCTTTTACTTGGCACTGAGGATTGAGGTCGCATAGAATGAGGAGACAGATAGTAGTTGATAAAAAAATCTTTTTAGTTAGATACTGTCTACGAGTGAAATGTCTTCAGCTTTATTTGTCCAGACATAGTGTTCCCCCTTTGAGCTATTTAATTTAAACAGCTTGAACTCCATCACGGTGTTCTGTGAATTAGTAATGGTTAAAACAACATCTGGAAATTTGATCACACATCATAACCTATGTTGAGTCTTGCATTTATACTTTCACCCTTCATCAATACCCTTTACAGCTTTTACTCAATTGTTAGCCTCCAATGTGAAAGAAGAAGGGAAGGGAAGATGTGAACAATTAAGTAAAAGTGGAGCATAATTATGTAGAAGAAATAATATTTGGTAAAAGGGAGGTTGGTGGGAATAGGAAAAATAATAAGTAAAAAAAAAAAATAGGTGCTGATCAAATCATGTTGGATTCTTTCCCAGCTGTAATGAAGGGTTATGTGGATGGTTTTAAGAAGATATGGCATGGACATGAATAGGTTATAAGAGAAGGGAGGTGAAATTTGGAATTGAGTAGAGTTTACCAGGTTGTCAGAACCTGCTGATATATTCATGAATTAAAAAGCAGAGAAGAGACAAAGGAAGACAGGGTCTAGTTAAAATAAAGAGCAAAAAAGAATACAGAGGAATATATTTAACACCAGAAAATATAAAAGAGCAGAATATCAGGAAAATACTTGAGAAGAAGAATTTTTTAAATGGGAGAAACAAAATAAGAAAACAACATTTCTACTATTGTAGACTTGTGGAAATGAAACAGGGGGCCATAACAAGGAGAAAAAAGGTACAACTAAGTCACAGCAAAAAGTAACGGACTAATCCAGTGGATCAAACACTGCAATAAGAGAACATGTGTGCAGTTCCCACAGCACCACGATGCCATGCAGCCTGATGTCCACACAGTTCCCTTCTCATCTTAGTTGTGTTGAAGGTGGGGGATCTTGGTGGACACAAGTGCATGCCAGGGGGGACCCATGGCACCGCTTTCTTGTTTGTTCTCTTTCAGCCAAGAGAGTGGAGGGGTTGTCTTTACGTTTTCTCCAATGGCAGAGGGGGTGCAAGTGATAAGGGTGGTATACATAGAATCTGCCTCAAGAGTCCACCCCTTGCGTGTGCATTCATTTCCTCAAGTTATTTGAAATACTTTTATGACCCTTGCTTCCTAGACCAACAGGATCTAGGGTGGTGCAGGTCGGGAGATGCAGACCAGCCCTGGCAGTGCCACTTTCCCCATTCAGTGACCCAGGTGTTTTGATCAATCTCTATGTACTGCCTTTCTGATTAATTTTCTGTTTCTAGGTGTGTCTCCTCCACTTCAAATTACCTGAGTTTTCAGTGAATCTTGTCTGCATGCAGTTCTTCCTCTCCTCAACCACGTTGCTATTCTTAGACATCTTAAATGAATACTTTTGGAAATGAAAATAGAATTGCTCTGGTGAAAAATTATTTAGCACATGTGTCAGAAGTTTTTTTAAATAATCTTTTAATAGATTTCATCAATGAAAGATAACATAAATAGTACAATAAAATCAAGTAATATGTACTCAGAAAAAAATAATAAGCATTTCCATTTATTTTTTCAAATAGCTTTTCCAAAAGTTATTTTTTTCAAGAACTCTCTTTTGGTCAACATATGCTATGCTTCCTACAAGCAGAAAGACAGTCTAGAAATATCTGACACCTAAACACAAGCACAGTGTCTGAAATAATAATGTGCCCAAAAGATCTCAATGTAAATATAATTTTTCTTCTGTTTGATTATCGTGAATAGCATTCCTACTTCATATGAATTAAAGCAAAGTATTTGATTATCCAAAGAAAAAGCCAATATTTGGGACAACATTCACAATGGAGCTAGAACAGATATAAGGTAATATTTTGATGGGGCATCTTAGTAGAGAGGGAATTCTTTGCTAAAGAAAGAGCAGTTGAGAGTGTGCCATGGATTTTAAGTATCTGGTAATGATCACTTTTCATGTTATGATATGAAGACGGCATGTTTGAGTAGCAGAATATCCATAAAAAACATTCTTTGGCTTCCACAACATTTTATAACTTTTGTTTGTATAATTTAACTTGGGAAGTATTGAGAACACTGGAAGGAAATATCCAAGCAGCAGAGTAATATTGAGAAGTACAAGTGATGGAAGCTTCTGGATCACACGGTTCTTCTGGCAATGGTCACCACCCAAGGCACATGTTTCAGGGCAAATCTAATGCTCTCAAGTGTGATCTTTACTAAATATCTTACATTCACTGAGTTCAGTGCTAATAAAAAAAAATTGGAGAATGTCTGGGAACCTAGCATCAGGCACAAAATTCAGAATGGACAGAGCAGTGAGTTTAGTCACTTGAGACACAATTCCCAACACCCACAATTTAAATAAGGAAAGGTTCATTTTGGCTCAAGGTTTTTACAGAATTCAGTCTGTGGTTCAGAATTCAGTCAGCTGGCTCCAAGGCAGGAAGAGCACTCTAGAATGGTCTGAAAAAGGAAAGCTACTCATCAAATGGAAGCAGAGAACGAAGAGAGGAGCCAGGTCACACCTCCAGTGACCCACTTGTAACAAGTATCTACCTTCTAACACTTAGCTACTGAGTTCATTAGTAAAAATAATCCACTGTGAATATAGCACCCCATGAACCAATCACCTCACAATCACCTCACAAAAACCCCGCTTCTGAGTACAAGCATTTGGGGCAACCAAATAATAGTTTAATAGACAGCAATTTCTTATTATCTTGGAAATAAGCCTAGAAGATATTTATAAGAAGCAGAAAAAACACTAACATACACAGCACAGGGAGATTGTGCAGGAAGGGAATGTGCTTATTTGTGAGGCATTAATATTAACTCACAGCAAGCCATGCAGGAGCTAGTACAGTACTAATCTCAACTCTGCATCCCACTTAGGTGCAGTGAATCGAGTTATTCTGAGGTTCTGCTGGGTAGGCAGGATGCTGCATGTGATAGAATGTGACAATCTCCAGACAGGCAGGTCTTGGGTTCTCGGAATTCTCAGTGAATCTTCCATCTGTGAGCAGCATTCTGTAAGCTCAAGTAAGCTGTCTCCCAAGATAAAGGCTCTTAACACTAGCCTGAGTCCGAGAAAGGCACTAGCAAAAGTCAAGCTGAAACCAGTGTCTCCGTAGAAATTAGTGCAACACAGGTCATAGAATTAAAAAGTGGGGGAAATTCGCTGTTTTGGGTTTGAACCATTGAAAGCAGTAAATTGGCAAAACAGCCGTTAAGCCTAGAATGAAGCAGGCGTGACATAAATGGGGCTTGTGGCATGGAGGACAAGGACAATCATGGTTACCAGGCAGAGTATAATGATCAATCAGGA
Organism: Cavia porcellus; assembly: GCF_034190915.1. Classification (NCBI taxonomy): domain Eukaryota; kingdom Metazoa; phylum Chordata; class Mammalia; order Rodentia; family Caviidae; genus Cavia; species Cavia porcellus. The sequence goes on from NW_026947489.1 coordinate 54,861,763, forward strand.
CTGACTCAGGTCTAGGATTAGCTGAGCAGGGAGCAGTTGGCAAGAGAACTTGCTTCCCTACTAGCCTTGGCATAGGGACCAGAGGGAGGAGAATTGCTGCACAATTTCTTCCTGTTTCAAATCCAAGCGAGACCAGATGGTAGAACATCCCCTATGTATCCTACCCGGACCATGAACATTTCCTTTTCTTCTCCTGTTCACCAGGTGTCTTTACTGCCCAAAACTCCCTACCCTCAGTGCGTGGTCTTCCTGGCAAACTTCAGATATGTAAAATTCTAGCTGTTTTGAGAAGTCTCCTCTGCTGAATGTTGATCCCCCTACACCTCTGACCACAGCAGCTGTATAGCTGAGTGTACCGATCTCCCTAAGGAAATGTCTTCTGCAGCAACAGGTCTGATCACCTTTCGTGCCCCACGTGTCCTATGTCCTGGCCTGTGAAGTGGCCAAGAATTTTTTTATTGGAAGGAAAGAAATCAAAAGAAATGAAAGAGTGAGGAGAGAGGAAAGAAAGCAAAGTGAAAGTTGCTTTTTCCCCAGCTACACACTTATTCACATAGGAAAAAGTGATTTAAAAAAAAAAAGAAAGAGAAAGAAAGAAAAACAACAGCTGAAGTGCCTCCAGTGATGTGAAATTCTGTCTGGGAAACAAAGATTGAAAGGCAGAGAAGGAACATTCATTTTTTTTTGTTGTTGTTGTTTTTTGTTTTTTTCTCACTGAAGGTTGTGACTTTGAAAAACGAAGCAGAATATTTGGAACATAACAGCTGGGCCACCCAAGTGGATGAAGTGTTAGCAGCCTTAGGTGCCTGAGAACACCTGAGAGCCCCTCAGGACAAAGAGAAGTGGCTTCCCCAGAGCCGCACCAGAATGATGAGAGGGCTTTGTACTGACATGAGAGGAGTTGGAGAGGAAAGAATAGATACGAAAAAGAAAGCTCATGGCCGTCAATGCAAGCCACAGTCACATGGAAGGAAAAGCAATATCAGAGGCTACACACCATTGTGTGGAGAAGAAATAACTAAGAAAATGACTTAGAAATAATTCTTGGTCTCACATGTACATGTAAGGTGGTAGAGAGCAGGAAAATTAAAGAAAAACATTTTAAAACATATGCGTTATTTCAGAAACAGCTTTCAAAGCAGAAATACACACAAAAGATGTAATTATAAGCTTCTTAATCTAACAAATAATTTAGTATCCTCAAATGGTTCATAAGGTTATAAATGTATGTATATCTGCCAAGCAACTTGATATATGGAAAAGAGTTATGAATTCTAATATAGACTTTTAGTAGGTGGCTGGATGCCCAGTATACACACATGCACACACACACACACACACACACACACACACACACACATACACACACACGTGCATACACACATTTGCCTATTTTAATCACAGTAAAGATATGAATTTTTCCTACATTTTTATTTAACATTATGCAAATAACTTCCTCATGCTGATACATGTTCCTTGAAAATATGTTTTGTTATAAATAAAATATTTTGTCACTTAAATAGGTCACAATATATTTAAACCTTCCTCTATTTTTGGACATTAAAAATGTTCCCATTTTCCACTTTTAGAAATAAATTGCTTATACCTATATAACTAAATTTTTGTATTTCCACCTTAAAATATATCCTATCCAGAGAAAGGGAAAAGGTATGGAAAATATTTAACATTTTAATGTATTCTTACTGTAATAGTAATAAAAGTATGGTGAAGAGAATTCTGGAAATATAAAAATGTTCTAGAGTAAAAATATAAACTTTTCCAGTTAGTTGCAGAAAAGAATTGTTTCACATATGCATTTTAATTCTGTGATGATGTTTTCATTTCTCTGAAACTCTTCTCTCTCTGAGCCGTCCCTCTGCCCCTTTCTCCTTTGCCCACCTCACCCTGCTCTTTTGCTCTCTGTCTCTGTTTCTATCCCCTGGATGTCTGTGCTCTTCCCTCTTGTTCTTACCCATTTCTTTGGAAAGTGTAACTTCAGCTGGAAGGGCTCTTTCCTGTGTTCTGAAGGGCTTTGTACTGTGACCAAGACCCCCAAGATCATCAAGGTCCAGGACTTGGCTTCACCACAGCTGTGGGGGGAATCTGGGTCCTGCTGCTCCTGTGAAGCTTGATCCTGCCCACTACTCAGAGTCTTTCTGTGCCCTGGTTTGCTCTGGAGCAAGTTGGAGATAATGACCCTCGATGATTCCCCGAGGCAGTAAGATTAAATGAATTGGAACATATAAATGACTCAGTACACACTCAGGAGATGTTAGTTCTTAATATTCTCACCATGTATTGGCTTTTTTTCTGTTTGTCTTTGACAGAAGGGAAATTGTTAAAGATTTACTCACTCTCAGCATGTGTGTGACAGAAACTACATACATCTGGTCTTGTAAGCAGGAGTCAAACCCTCACTGAGGTCAAGTGGATGGGCCCCATGCCTACCTCACTTCCTGATTCTGAGTTACCTCAAGTGACTCTGTCACACTGAGATGAACCATCTCACTATTTCCTTTATGTCTTTGAGTCACAGAATGTCCACAGAGAGCAGGACAAAGCAATCTGTATGACCCCATTTGTATCATTTCTTAACAGTTTATCACAAAGCCACAACACCATCCTATATACTCCCCTCTCCCTCCTGTAGACCAGGACAAGCCTGGTTAGACAGGTGGGAAACTGACAGTATACAGAATGATAATATGTCTTCAAGGTGGTAAAGACTGACACTATTTATATTGCTGCTTCTTAGTTTCCTATAATTTCCAAATTACTTGCAGAACAGATTGAGACATATTAATAAATGCATCAAAAAGGAAATAATGAATTTATTTTTAAAAATACCTTTGCAATAGTATCAAAAAAGAGAAATAGTACTGCATAATCTAAAACACATGCTAGCTCTCTAGAGAAAGAAAGTGTACAATTAATGAGTGAAGTAAAAGGAGATCTAAATAAATGTGGAGAGATGAAACATACTCATGGACCAGAATACTGAATATTTTAATGATGTCAATCTTTCTGAACTGGCCTGTAGAGTAAATAAAATACTAATTTGCATTCCAAAGGGCTTTTCTTTGGTGAAAATAGGGAAGCTGATTTTAAAGTGTGCAGGTAAGCTGATTCTAACGTGCACAGACAAGCAAAGTGCTGAGATTAGTAACACTTTCTAAACAAAGAACATGGAAGGCATTCCTCTACCAGACGTAAAGAAATGTTTATCACAAGAGGGTAATTTTGGCATGAGAATAAATAAATGCAAAAATGCAATAGAATAGAAAACTCAAAAATTGTGGCCAAGATAATGATTAAAAGTGAGTATAATAAAAGGCTGATTTTAATGAATGATGCAGGGAGTGTTAAGTATACATATAAAAAGATAATCAGAATGCTCCATCATATTAATTTCTAGTCAATCACAGAACAAAATATAGAAAATGAGATTACATTGACAATATAGGAAATATCTCAATAATCACCAATAACCTAGGGTTAAATACATTACACATTAAAAATTCCAAATTATAAAGAAAAGAATACATGAAATTCTGTGCATGAAAATATACCATAGAGTAAAACACAAAGCCACAGATTAAACATTTTATCAACACATAGGATTGTGACAAAGAGCTGTGGCTGATTTAGGGATGACATTGCTAAGGTGGTAAGGCCAGAGTTAAAAGAACAGTGTATCCTTCTACAGCTCTAAGCTGGTAAGTTTGCTTTATTTCTGCCTGGAATCCCATGTGAAAGCCACACAGCATAAAACAGAAATTTTGCTCACATTCTGACATTGCACACACTGCCATTTCTGTTTTTCAATTCTGTCATTTGTTTTAAGTTTTCTTTCTTCTTTATATGTATTTTAGGGAAAATTTCTGGCCCAAGCTCTGAACCAAATCCCACTTAAGTCTTTTCTTGTGTTCCTAAAATATTTTCTTGTTTTTAATGTAGGAAACTTTAGCACTGGTATGAATTTATGTCTTAGATGTAGTTTCTGTTTTCTTACATTCTCTGACAATTTCATCATAATAGTTTTCCATGCTCTAAAGTAATTAAAGTTTTATAAAATACTTCTAATGCATACTTTCAACTTGTTCACTTTCTGATCTAATCCATCCTTCTTCCATCATAAGGCATACTTTTTAAAAAGACAAAATAATTATCAGTGGGGACATTTTAGATGGAATTTAGAAACTGCAAGTTTATATTTTTAGAAAAATGTTTAAAAGTGAGATAACTAAGGCAAAGTAGATTTATGCTTTTAAAATGTATTACAACACTTTTCTTGTACCAAAATATATGCAAGTACCATGTGACCTTGAAATTTCAGAATCAAAAAAGAAATGTGACATCTTAATTATCATTCAGATTTCTTATTATGGAAGATTTATCATTTAGATTTATCATTTATGGAAGATTTATCATTTATCATTTATCATTCAGATTTCTTATTATGGCAGATTTCTTATCTGGCCTACATGTCCCAAACTAGAGGTGATTTTTTGTTAAGAGTATACAAAAAAAACAAGGAGGTCTTTCTTCCCCTTTAGTTTTCTCTTTCTCAATTCATAGGGTTGTATAACCACACAACCCACGCGTCTGTGTTGACCATTACCTTAATCTAATTCAGCAAATGATTCTGCCTGCTTTACTTCCAGACATCTCTGACTCCATCTCCTTCTCTCTTCCTCAAGTCACACCTCTCACGTGCACAAATGTGACAGTAACTTAACTGCTCCTACATTTTCTGATCTTCTTTGCACTGTCTTGGAGACACCTCCTCCTCTGCAGCGGGAGCCAGGCTGCCTCACAAGCTGAAGCCCCAATACCAGCACTCTGCCCAAAGAATAGAAACGGTCTTTCCATATCACACAGAACTTCCACACTTGATGCAACTACCTCGCCAATGTCATGCCTACGTTCCCTTGACCTGTGGTCACATAACTCAAGCAAAAAGTCCTCCAAATATTTTAATGAGACCATGTTCTACCATGTGTGAGTTTGTACCTTAGCTTCACCCAATTTTCTGCATTTCTTTTGGAGAATTATGAGACATGTTCAAAAGCCATAATGAATATTTAGTCTTTTAAAATGTTATTATAGTAAAAGACACACAACCATCAATTTTCCTCTAAATATTCCCCTTCACTATGAACACACTTATTCCACCATTCTTGCCCCTTTTTTGGAGCAGTTCTAGAAGTTCTTGGTGAGACTCAAGGCTGCCCCAATGTACTGAATCAATTCAACAAGCTTTTCACAATTATTTTGATTTTGGGGAAGAACCAGAAGTACAGCTGCAGTGAATAAGGTGGGTGAGAATGCAACACAAAGATTTCACTTCACAGAAAAGGTCACAGAATGTTTTGAATCAGTTCAGGACACTGAAGCAGCCACAAAACAACAATCACAAACAGAACATCTAGAACCGGTCACTAGAGGGTGACTAGAGTGGTAGGATAAATATGATTGACACAGGCAGAATATTTTGAGGGGGATTAACGGCAATGTGTCTTTTATTGTAATAATTTTTATTTTTATTTAAACATTCATTGTAATTATAGCTGTTAACCACCCAGCATGTATTTTAACATGTATGAACGCCTGAACCCCTTTCCCCATTGCCATGCCTAGAACAAGAGCAAGTGCACATGAGAACTGTTCACCAAGGGACTAAAAAATGGAATAGGCATGAACTCACCTGAATGAATGAATGAATGAATGAATGAATGAACAACTCTTTCTCCAATGTTGAATGATCAGCATTTTAAAGATGGACGAGTGTGAGCGGTTGCAGTGACTGATTTGTGACGATCTGAGACTTCATAGGAATATACGGTGAAGGCTAGAAATCATGCTTCTCACAAACACAGTAGCATGAATAAGTCAATTAAAGCCAACATGTTAGAAAAAGTACCTAGAGTTGAAGATAAATTTTCTATGCCTAGTCTGGAATACAGCGTCCAGAACAACATCAGCTCCTGCTGTCTTGATCTCCACACAGAAGAACTGGGGTAATTCCCAGAGTTGCACTGTTCCCACATAGCTTTGAGCTCTCCTCTGTCACCTGGACTGTGGCAGTGACCTATTTACGAGTCCCTCTCTTTTTCCAGGTCCCTCCAAACTATTTTCAATACTCCAACAAGACAGTCCTATTGAAGTATTAGCCAGATACTATCCTTCTTCCCAGTCTAAGCATCCTAATACCTTCTAATTATACTTGGAGTCTTAAAATATGTTCTTTAAGATCATCCAAAGCTAAGTAATATGGTTTCTGCATCGCTTGAACTTTGGCTCTTAGTAGCCTGCCCTTTATTCTCTCCTTTCCTGTTATACAACCTCCTTGCAACTCCTGAACATCAATCATCCTACGTGAGATTTGAGACAGTTCTTTCTGCTTGGACATTTTCCCCTCAGACATATGCATGATTGCTTCTCTCTCTTCCATCATCACTTTAAATGTCAGCTTCCCAACCTGAGTATGTAGTACTCCCTTCTCTGTTTTATTTCGGTCTCATGATAATTCACGTTCTCTAGTTTTGTATATTTTACTCTTACACATTGTCTATTTCCTTAATAGAGTGTAACTTCCATGTGGAAATTGACTATGGCCAATTTTTTTTTACTTATTTACAATTTTCTAAAACCTAGTGCAGTGTCTGAGGATGAGCAGACAATCACAAAGTCAGCGGGGAACAAGTAGAAAAAATCTTCCTTTTGACCCAGTATTTTACAAATAGAATGGGATAGAAATGAATTGATGTGACTTAAATTTTTAAAAATACAGCTTGAATATAGTGAGGGGTACTGTGACATATATTAATGGCAATGTGTCTTTTATTGGAATAAATATTTTTATTTAAAAATAAACATACGTATTGAAAATGCTGAAGTAGTAGTATTTTGTGGCGGAAAGTGATAAGGGGTATATGCTTATGTTCCCTACCAAAGTCATATCTTGAAGCCCAGCACTTAATGTACTATGCTGGGGGATATGGCCTTTGTAGAGAGCATTATGATTAAATGATGTCATAAACTTAGAACACTGACCCGAAGGGATTAGTGTCCTCATAAATGATTGCAGAGAGCCTACCCACTGATCTGCCAGGGGGGTACACAATGAGAACATCGCCATGTGCAAGGACAAGAACCCTCACTTGAACCTTCAGTCTTAAACTTCTCAGCCCCCAGTTCTGTAAGAAATAATATTTTGTTGTTAAAATACCTAAGCTGTAGCGTTTTGTTATGACAGACAGAACAAACTAATATATAAATGTACTTTTTAAATTATCTAAAATTCTTACCTAAAAGAAAAAGAAACTAAATCTAGAGAGTTAAGTGACTTTGCAAAGGACACAAAGTCAGTATAAAGCACAATTAAATTTAATGCAAGATTGCAGTTCGCAGAATTCTCTACTTACTATGCTAACTCAGGTACCACCCTATGTAGTACATGATCAATATAAGTCAGGGGTCTGCAAATCTTCTCCTTTTGAAGATTCTCTGTTCTTCCAAAGGCTATGCTAAGAGTTTTGCCATTAAAATTTAATGGTGGTGGTAATGCTGGTGGTCTTTTTGCAATACCTTGCAGGGACATTCAATTGATTTTTTCCCTACAATTGTATATATTTTGCCAATAAATTTTTCTCACCCCTATGAAAAAGTGAGAAAAAGAAAAAAATAGTACCGTGGGAACTAGACAGTAATTCTCTAAAAGTAATTGTCTCATTTAGAGATGTGCAAGGCTAGATACTTATTATAGGCATTTTTTCTGCTAGTGAGATTGGCCTCATTCAAAAGATGGAATGAATGTTACTCACAACTTTATTGGATTCCAAAAGTCTCATGATATTTCAGAGCTCTGTTTCTTGGACACATTTGAAAAGTTCTTATACGACAGCATGACACAGCTGCTCAAAAAGCTATTATGAGCTCAGGCTGAATCGATAGACGAGAAGTGTCCAAATCAAAGCAATCTCAGTCCCTCTGGACTCGGCACTATTGGAACATATATATGGTTTTATACATCGTCTACCCCTGGGTCGTATATTTAAGGTGTTATTGACTGGCGTGCAGAGGTAAGGGCGAAGGGATAGGGCAATAGCTACAGAGATTGGACGCATGAGAGAAACATCAGGATGTTTTCAGAATTGTGAAAGAGCTGAAATAAAGATGAGGGCACTGATTTATTTTGCATTTTTCCATATGCAAAACCAAGCTCTGTACCCAAACAGCACAGGGAAGCAAGCTTCTGATTCAATGCAAAAACAATTAGACTTTTAATCCTTGGAAATGCTCTTTTATGAAAGTGTTAAAAATGTGTTGAAACATCCTAGAAATGTTCCAGGTATCATCTATGAATGCAGAGTAAGTCCTATTTGAGCAGTAATTTCAAACTGTTGATATCAAAATGCCTTTCCCATGGGAAGATTTCTTCCTTCTACATGTACGAAGATCTGGTCATCATTTTCTATAGTGAATATGTTTCAGCTACCATGGGCAAATGGTTGATTCTTTCCTTGTCTTGAAAATGGGAGGAGGTGTGAACAAGAAGACCAGAGTAGTTAATATCAGTGGGAGACAGAACTCCAGAGACTCTACAACTTGTTTTAGTCTTGGCCTGTTTATAAAAAACTTTGCACTATGTAAATTATGCGTCTTGCAAGCAGGTCAATCAATGTCTTAACTATCTTTGAAAGTCTTTGAGACCCTCAATTTTTATTTGTCTCTTGAGATGTTCTTGAATGCTACATAGAAGGGGAGAAAACATTTGGTGAAATACTTCAAAAATGTTATGTCAAATTATTTTCACTTATTGAAATATATAACAGTACTTCATTTTAAGAAATAATGAGATAAGATAGCAAAAAGTTTCCAAAACTTCTTGATTCTAGGATCAGGGAACACATACTTATCCATAATTACCACATTTTTCTTTTCATGTTATCATCTAAGCAATGGAATTTTTACATTTTATTCTTGATTTTACTTTCTTCCTAAATCATCTTTCTTATTTCTTTTATAAGTCTTTTCAATGATGTTTTGCTTCTAATATTTCTATCTGTTGAGTTTTCTCTTTCTATTGATGCATACATTATTCCTTTTAAATGTATCTCTTATTCCTTTTTCCTTTTGAAAGCTCTTACTTGAATAAGTACATGTCCTTTAAAAAAAGACAGGATATTTTTTGAAATTTTGTTTGATTCCCTCAGTCTTTAAACTTCTCAAGTGAAGAGAAATTCTGTACTGGCCCTACATATGCATGCTTAAAGTGCTGGTATATATTAGAAGATAGCATGTCAAACCCAAACAGTTTTTTTTTCTGTGCCATTGGGAATTATAGAAGAGAAAAATGTTACATTCTTTAGATCTAAAAATCACCTTATTTGAAATATGACTCTCCCCTCCCACACACACACATACATAGCTCTTTAAGGGCATCATGTTATTTTTTAATGGAACTGTAAGTGTTTAAAGAAGAACAAAGTAAAGTTGCCTTGTTCTTTACATGGAAAATGAAAAGTGACTGTGTAGAGAACAATTTAAACTGGAAAATGCTTGAAGGTTTCCCACTGTAGATTTTCTAAGAGGTGCCTTTCCCTGTCACCTGACCCGATACACATATAAATGTGCACTGTGGACTGGCTCTGAGCACAGCCATCTTGGGGTCCTCGGAGCCCACACCCCTTCTCCAGGTCTTCATGCATATGGTTCAGCACCCTTTCCTCCAGCACCAGGCTCAGTTTCCCTGCTTGAGTGAGGAAACCATCACCCTAGAGGGAAGCATCTTGTGTCACTTGCTCGCCTCTCATCTTCTCCAGCTTCCTTCAATGGGTCTCTCTAAGCGACAACAAAAATAAAGATGTGAAGGATTTATAGTGACCTAAAAAGATGTCCCTTATAATTAATTTCACACTCAAAAAGATTTTTATGCCTCAAAATAAAAAGGTAACAGGAATTTTAAACCTGTGCCATATACACATCAGCATGTAACCAATCTTTCTTCTCATAGTTGTAATGATGCTTTGATATTTTCTTTGCTTCCTGAAATTTCTTCTAAGTGTTTCACTTTGCTCTACATACAGTGTTTCAAATAATACATCTTCCTTGTGATGCATCTTTCAAATATTTGCAAATGCATTCCCATTTCTGTTATAGAGCTTCTTTATACATACACTTCTTTTTCTTTCCACCTTAATCCCTATGATTTATTCTTTCTTTGTTCCAATTTGCTCTTTCAGAGACCTTCTAGCCATTTCATGTGATTAGACATTTTTAAGAAACCTGAGTATAATAGGAACTTCACAAAGACATGTAGCATAAAGTCCCCATTCTACACACAAACTCATCTACAGTTTAGTGTTTTATCATGTGATAGGTTTTTGATTATGATTCTTTCTAAAATGAGACACAGGTGCTATTATATTTCTCTAATATGATAGCCACAATTTGGAATAAAGAGGAGATAGGTTACTTGTTGAATAAATACATAAATATTGAAACTCAGTTCACTTTTTTCATCATGCTATATTCTTCACCTACTTTAGATACCCAGGTGATCTTGTTGAGGAAATATAATTAAAGCCAGTGAGTATGTAATATATTTTATATTTGGCAGTGAGTGCTTTCTATTTACTCCATGCTGAAAGGGTATTTTCTCTGTATGTGGAACTATAATTTGTGGAAAATCAATAGCAAAGTTGGCCCACTGATTGACATGTTAGTGTTTGTGCCTTTAGTTTCAATGAGCCCATGGCGACATCAGAGATGCCTGGTCTCCTGATGGGAGAATTAAATTTTGATTGTAAATGTTCCCAAAAAGGAACAAATACTATTTTCTTTCACAACATGCATAAGAATTCCCCTATTGCAATAACTCCATAAATTTCCCTCTCATGGCATTCTCAGTATGGAGAGAAGGGATCTTTTTTGCAGAAGACTCAAAAACTTAAAGATATACCCCATACCTATCTTGATATTATTAAGAACTTATGCATCACATGTTCAATTAAATTTAAAAACTTTATATGTTTTTGTGTTTCACTGCCATTTATATTCAAAACATTCTCAAAAATAGCATTTTTTAAAAAGGCTGGCAAATATATCCAAATTATTCTTTTTGTAATGGAATAATTATGCAATCATTTTTTTCTTGTAAACAACCCAACCAGATAATACACACCCTCCATATAATAGTGAATAAATATTTCAGCGAGAGAAACTAAACTTGCAGCCACTATAATGTTCCTGATCCATTATGCATCCTGGTGCAGCTGGTTTTGTTGGTACAGCATGGCTCATCCCCATGGGCCTATCCGCTTAGTATTTATGAGCATCTAGTGAAGATTGAAGCTTAGGGTTAAGAGGGAGAGAAAATTTAAGTGAATATGAGGATTTGGAGAAATAAATAAATACCGTGTGAGTACCTCATGATTAGTATCAATAGCAACTTTTATGTTATACATGTTTAGACATTTGAGTATATGAATGTACAAACAACTTACAATAAGAGGAAATCCTGTATTTCTGTAAATAAAAGGGCTAAAATAAGTAATAATTCCTTCTGTTTTGCGTGATGGCTTGTGGTCTGTTTTACAACATAGCTTCATTTTCTTCAAATATTTTTCTCAGCAATCCCCACAGTTGGACAACAGGTGTTTTCTAAAACCATTAAATGACTGAATCAGTATTCCAAGCCTGACTTGGTGTTTCCTGACTCTCAAATATGAATTTCAATTTCTGTATAATTCTTTTAAAATGTCAGAGCCAGAGAATCTGATCTGCTCAATTGAAAACATCATAAGAAGTTGGATGAGGTGGCACAAGCATAGAATCGCACTCAGAAGGTAGACAGGAGGATGAGTGTGGGTTGGGGGCCAGGTTGAGTGAGTTCGGGGCCAAATGAACTACAGACTGAGGTCTTGTCTCAAAAAGCCACAGCAACAAGAACCGCCTAGGACCTTTTGCAGGGTAAAAAATGTTTCAGCAGAGTAGCATGTTTCGAAAAATACATCTTGGAGACTGCCTTAAACTTACCTTCTGCAGGTTACCAGCACTTGACCAGGAATCTACCTTTTTTCAACTAAATTCCTCATGTTGAAATTCTTAAACTGAAGAGCATCACGCTTCTGAGAAATCTGAGGTTTGCTTGAAGCATAAACAGTTCCCCTTTCACAAGTACATATCCCATTAGAATGCAGCGTGTGAGGGCGATTTTAGTTGTATTTTTTTCCTATTTTTGATGCCACAAAAATCATACTTCCGTATATCTCACATAATTCTTAGGAATGGTTTTCGAGGGATCGTCGGCATGTACTATTATTCACCACCAAATATTTGTTAATGAAAGTGCCAGAGGACAAGACAGAATATAGACTGCTCATCTTCAGGCTGCTCTGAGTGACAGGCACAGGAGAACACAACATTTCTGAAAGAGCAAAATGTCAGCCTGCAAAATTGCCTTCCCCAGCTTGATATTGGTCCTTAGTGTTCAGAAATAAAGACAGAAATCATCTGCCAGACACCCTGGTAGCATTGGCAGCAGCTGTTTTGGGATGTGCAATTAATTAATGTATGCATGCATACGTTAAAAAAGCAGAGGAAATGATTTAAACATTAACATGTTTTTTTTAAAAAAAAATTTAATATTGTGTGTGTTTCTGAAGCTAATATCTACACCAATGCAATGCTACGTCCAGCTACTGAAATTCCAAATATAATTTACTTTGGAAATAATATTTCCTATCTGCTGGCCCTTAAGAGTAATTGCTGGTTTCAGTCTGAATTATTGAAAAGGTATCCAGAACCAAGAAATAATATGCATGAAAATGCTTTCATTGCTTCTGCCAGCAAGTGAATGATTCAGTTTGAATTTGCCTCGAGTTGTCTCACAGAGCACTGTCCGAGCTCACTGCAAATGCCTGTCTGATGTTCTGCCCTGCTCTTCATCTGGCAAAGACCCTGCCAGACTTGGATTTCCAAGTCCAAGATGGCAAGCGGAATCATAAGAAATGACTTGTGCCAAATAACGTGGTTTTGGATTATGACTCCCAGGATATGTTTCCCATGTCTGTACATTTCTTTGTTACATATGAAAGGCAAGAAGGAAAAATGCCATTTAATAAGCATCTGTGATTTCCTAGGGTCTTTAGAAGAAGGAATTCTTTTCTCTGCATTTAACCTAGAGGAACAGAGTCTTGTGGACAGGAAAACCAGGCTTATCATAGAATACCAAGTTAGCAAGGACCCCTGTGCTTCAGTAACTGCTGCTAGCATATGACTCTTTTCTTTTGCTAAGACATCAAAAATGAAAATAATGGAAAATACATAATGTTTTATGACACTGATGCTATTTTCCTTCTTTAGTTCATTTTATAGCATTAGAGAGCTCTTTGGGCTTTCTCCATAACTGCTGACATTTAGTTTGCTTAATTAAATTATGCTAGCTGTTCTAAGGAAATGGGGTGCTAAGTAGGAGATCTGGGCTCACATCACTTTTGCTTGTGATATGGCCAAGCAAATCACTTAACATCTCCCATGCACGGATTGTTCACAGTTAGGGGTAAAGCCTGGACCTCCAGCTTCGTCAGTGGCAGTGAATGTGACCAATGTCCCAACAATGGGTGGATCTGAGAAATTCTAGTAAGGCAATTTTCAGTGATGATGAAATTATTAGTATATGCAGTCCCCTGTTGGACAGTGCCCTCAAGACAGCTGTCCTCAGACTACCAGCCCTTCAAATTCTAGTCTTACCACAGGATGTTTAAAAGGATAATTGCGAATAGAATGAATTCTATTCTATTCAGAGTCCAAAACTGAGATTAACTTACCTGGGCCACAGGACCTTAGAAGCTTAGTGGCTGATCCTTCTTGATACAGAGAATCTGCCACTGGAATTGGGATGACTATGATTATTGTTTCTACCTGATATCAGAGTGTGGATTTTGTAGCAGTACACATCCAAAGCCCAGATGGAAGAATAAAGAATCTATTCCAGTGTGAGAATAAGTTTGAGAAGAAAATGCATTCCTATAAAACTTTTGAAAATATATTTTGAAAGACTTGAATTGGTGAGATTTGATGACTTTTCTAGATCCAAATATTTTTACAAAGATGAAGAAGATATAAAAGCAACACATAAATCTGTAACCCAAAATTTTGAAACTATATACTGTAGCCAAAACCTTTTACTTATAATTTGCCTCTGTCTTAATCCATCCGGGGTGTTAAAACAAACTATTTTAATTCTGTATTTTAGGATAACTTGTGAGTGTGATCAAAATATGCTTAAGTTTTAAAAAACAATTACAGTGAAAGACACATTGCCATTAATCCCCCTCAAAATACGCTCCCCATTCAAACATATTTCTCCCATCATTCTTGCCACTTTCTGAAGCAGTTTGCAAAGCCCCCTTGTTAATGTCCTCAGTTGCAATGTCGTAGCTACCTGCATGTCCTGAATGCATTCACCACATTTACTTTTCATGACGATTTAGACTTTGGGGAAGAGCCAGGAGTCTCATTGCCCCAGATTCAGTGAATAAGGTGGATGAGGACTCACCATGATGTTTCCATAAGCCCGTGTGTCCACTGAGTGACATTTGGAAGCAGCATTCCCCATAGTTTTGGTCACAGCTCTTGAGGACATGCACAGAACAGGACTTCTAGAACCACTTCATAAATGATGGTTTAACTATGTTCAAAGCAAGGAGAAGTGTTTTGAGAGGCATTAATGATTTTTATAGTAATAATTTTTAAAACTTTAATCATTTACTATATATTTTAGTCACACTTCACGTAAACAATATACATTTATCACAGTTTTCGAAGCTTGAAATCTCAAGACCAAGGCACAAGCATATTCTGTATCTGTTTTTCACAGACGGCACTTCCAGCCACCTCCTTATGTGGAGGGAAGGGTCAGAAAGCACCCACAAATTTGTAAGAGAGCCTCATGACCAAATCACCTCTTACAGAACCCAACTCTCCTGCACTGGGATTAGTTTTCCAAATACAAATCTGGGGGAGATATAAACATTCATCCTGTTTCTATCATTGCCTTGTTGAATTGTAGCCATTTACACCCACAGATATTTTGTTTCTCAGTCTTCTCAAGTATCTAAACAGCTAAACACCTCTGGTTTTCATGGTAGAGTGCAACCAAGAAAATATACGTCATATAGGAAATTTAAATTATGTTGCCATAGCAATTTTTAGACATGTGGAGGATTCTTTATAATTAGAAGTAATGTTCCTTTATCTCTTCAATATCTATGAGGTTTATAGAATGCTCACTACATGAGCAGCCACTCTCACATTTGCCAAATAAATATATGAAGCAATCATTCATCAAAGCAAAGAACTTGGTTTTAGCTTAACCCTTAGGGTGTAATCAAGAAAAGAATGCATAATGTTGGACATTAATACAGGGTCTAAATTATGTCTATTTTTCTTGGCAAGCTGGGGATTGTGGGCATGTAATTAGGAGAACTTATGGAGTTATATTTAACTGCTTTTCCTTCAAATTATAGGGTTTGCTGAGATTTAGTTGTTCCATTGTTTTGTTTTGATTCATTTTCCATGAAATATGTAGGCGTATTTTATGTTATTGAGAATAATTTTTTCATTGAAATGTAAAAGATTTGCATTGCAGTGTCCAATGATCTTGGCCTTGGAACACTTTGATTCTCTCCAAATGACAATGTGAGATAAAAATTTTTTTACTGCTCTAATTTTCTGTATCTGGCAAAGCAAACCCCCAAAACAGGATGGATTAAACAACAGAAATGTACAATCTCACAGTTCCATAGCTGGAAATTCAAGATCCAGATGTCCAAGGACTTGGGTCTTTGCTATAAGCTGAAGAACTTGGTCCCACCAAAATTTACATATTGAGTCCTGGACCCTCAAAATGATGATATTAGGAGGCAAATATTCTATTTCTGCTGTTTATAGTCACCCAGTTTGTGGTATTTTGCTATAGTGACCTGAATGGACTACATTTAGCCCGTAAAGCACAGCTTTTGAGACAGTGATGGGGAGCACAGTTCATACTTTTTCTTAGTGTCCAGAAGCCTATTGGCAATCTTGATTTGTGAGCACATTGCCATGGTCTTTATTGTCACAATCACATAGTGTCCTCTCTGTGTATCACTCTGTCTGTACATTGAAATTTGTCCCTTTATGTATATATAAAAAGCTGTATTGACAGCTATATTGGATGGTAAATATAATAACATATTTACTAATTGCATTTGTAGTAACCCTATTTCCAAACAAGGTCATATTCTGGAATAGCAGGGATCAGAATGTCACACTTTTAAAGGGTCCTATTAAACCTATAGCAGTGCTTGTTCATTATGGTAAGGCCAAATAAAAAGATAAGTTTAAGGTATAAAGATTACATTCATTTATCTCTACAAACTGAAAGCAATCATTTAAGGCCAGGCTTTCTTTTTTGGGACACAGATCTCAATATTGTGGGAAGATAATCTTTACATTTTTATAAAGTCACTTTCAGGCATCATGTCTTCCCTACGCAAAGAACGATAATTTGTGATTCATATTTTGGACTACTAGATACACTATTTATCTGTCCACCCATTGATACAGCAAATATTCATTAAACACTTACAGCTGATCATTGTCTTGGCTGCCACAAATAATATCAGGTGTTGAAAAAGGCTCTGACATCCTGTGAAGGTTATAATCAAGGGGAGAAAGACTAAATAATTGAACAATCATATCACTTCATGTAAACCACCAGTGGGATGGTGAAATAAAATAGGCTTGGGGCAGGACCTTCAGAAAGGTATCATCGTGGAATCATGGGACTTCTGTGGTTGAATAGACAGACAGTGAAACCCATCCTTAAGAGATAACATTTGGTCTGAGGGTTGTATAGCCCCTAATACTAATAAAAAGAGAAGTTTCAGCATTTCAGGAAGATAAAACAGCAAGTTCAAAGACCCAGGGAATCAAGAAAATAAGCATGTACAAGAAAATAAACAAACCAATAAATAATGTTAAGTGTTTTGAGTTCAAAGAACTAGGATGAGTACAATGGGAGGTGAGATAAGAGAGGTAAAAGGATCTTTTTGTAAGAGGGTAGGAAGCCAGTGTTGTCTTTCATGGACACATGTTATGATCAGTTTTTTATCTGAAGAACAGTACACTGGCTAATTAAGGCCAACCTGGGATGACTGGTACACTGTTGAGAATGACAGACAACTGGCAGATGACAGCTGAGTGGTACTACATGTGGTCATGGGGGCTATTGATCAAATCCATCACCTTCAGAAGGTCTTTGGTAGGTGAGCCTTACAGGATGTTGTAACCCAGTGAATATGGGGGGGGGGGAGGTAACAGCAAGACACAAGACATGAGGAATGTACTACCAACTTCTAACTGTCTTACTCACTTTTTTATTACTAGAACAAAATACCCACCACCCACAAGTTAAAGGAGGAACTTACAGGTTTGGCTCACAGTTTGTAGAGGCTTCATTCCATAGTCAACTGGCTCCAAGGAAGGGTGGTATGACAGAAGAGCATTACGAAAGAAGAAAAGTCCATGGAATGGTTTCAGTAAGCAGAGAGAGAGTTCAAGGGAAAAGGAGGAATGTATACTGTTTCAGGTCACACCTCTACCCACCAAGATTTCCCTCCCAACATCTCACCCAGCTATAAGCCCATCAGTGGACTAATCCAGTATCACACATCCAGGATCAAGTATCACACACTCATCACTTACTGACCTCCAAAAAGCCCCACCTACAAGCATACGAGGCACTGGGGGAGGGACATCTAGATATAAGTCGTAACACTAGTGAGTACCTAAATTTCTCAAGCATTTTGATCCTTTCAGTAGCCTCCCTGCTTCCCCACTCTCCTTTCCAGCCCCTTTCTTGGTCTCTTTCCCAACTCCAAGAAATCTGCCTCCTTGATTACTACCAACTCTTCTTTATTTTATTCTTTATTATTTTAGGTTATATATGAGAAATTATATGATATTTAATTTCTGTGTCTTATTTATTTCACTTAACATTATAGTCTCAAGATCCATCCATTTTTGTGCAAATGACATGATTTCATTACTTAGAGCTGAATAATATTTTATTTTGTATGTATGCAAAATGTACTTTATCAGTTAATCTGGTGATGGGCATCTAGACTGTTTCCAGAGTTTAGCTACTATTTGTGATGCTATAAACAAAAATATGCATGTGTCACTGTAATATGATATTTTCAGCTCTTTCAGGAACATATCCAGGAGAGAGATAGATGGGTGAAATATGTTTTTATTTTTTCCGAGGGATCTCCATACTGGTTTCCACAAGTGCTAGCTTGCATTCCCATCAGTAATACAGATGGTTCTTTTCCCCCACATACTTGTCAGCATTTGTTGTCTTTTGTGTACTTGATGAGAGCCATTCTGACTGAAGTAAAATGGAATCTCAGAATTGTTTTGATTTACATTTCCCCAGTGATAATGATAATGAACATTTTTTTCACTTATGTATTGGTGATTTGTACTTCTTTTATTGAGAAGTATCCATTCAGTTCGTTTGCATGCTTGTTGACAGGGTAATTTGATGGAAGGATTAATTTTTGCTTCAGTTCTTTAAAATATTAGGTATCAGTCTTCTATCAGGAGAGTAGTTGACAAACCACAGTATGTCCCTTTGACTTTTCTTGCCATTCAGAAGATTTTTAATTTTATATAATCCCATTTGTTTTGTATCTAGCAACATTGACTTGGCTGTGTCTTTGTAACATCAGGTGGGGATTGTATACTTCTACCTGAGGCTCCAAAGATCTTGGAGAGATATGCACATGTTGGAGTCACCAGTGTATTGCTGGTGGAACTCTAATGTGAATGAGCTGTCATCTTGGAAGAGAAAATAGGATAAGAGGAGATGACTGCCTGCAAGACAAATCAACATCTAATTTCCCTAGACAAAAAGAACATATTTTAACAAGACACAACTCAAGACTTCTGGAGTCAGGAAAGACAATAGGAAAAGAAGGTTCAGGAGATAAAGAGGGAAAAAAGCAGCTGAAAGTCCAATGAAATGAGAACTCAAGTGGCAAGTGAACAAGGATCATGAAGTTTTAATGATACCCTAAAATTTTTCTACTTGGGTGGAATAATTAATGAGAAAGCCAGAACAGAGCAGACTTGAGAGGGTGCCAGGCAGTATAAAAATGACCAAAGCAAGAGTAAGCTACATGAGCAAACAAGCTGGAAAACAGGAGGCTTGGATGAGAGTTGGGGTTGCTTGTGTTACAGATTGTTTTATAGTAATACTGGCTGCAACCTAAGGCCTTCATGCCGAGCTACATCCCCAGCACATTATGTTTCCCAGGCTAGGTTCCAATTTGGAATCCTCTTGCTGATTGCTGGGATGATAGGAATGCCCAATTCACCCAAACCTTGTGCTGAAAAAGTACAATAACAATAAAATGTTGTAAGCATATAAAAATATGAGATGGATTAAGCAGCTAAGAATAGGAAAAAGTTATTAAAATCAAGGGGGTAAATATTAGGAACCACGTTCTTATGTAAGAGATCTTCAGAGTCCAGGGTATGCCAGTCCAAACTGAGCCCAGAGACCCTTGTCAGTAAATATGACTGATGAGAGCCAGGAGGAAGCCAAGGTGACAGGTAGGTGACAAGAGAATCTTAAGAGTGGCTTAAGAGAGGATGAAATAAGGACGTTGAGATGGAAAATCAGCTTTCTACTCAAAGGCCTTCAGAGTTCTTCTGGGACCAGAGACAGAAACATCCTGAGGAGTACATTTAGACACAGGATTTGGGGAAGATTCTAGATGGTTTTTACATTTTTTTAATCCATTTCAAAATGTACAGTGCAAAAATATCATTGGTAAGCAGCTAGTTACAGGATCAATAATAGAGATGATGTCGCCGATGGTGAGTGCTGGAAGACGAAGCTTTCTGTTAAGGGTTAAACGATGAAACAGAATTGCAAAACATGTGGCATCAATACTGAGGTGCACATAGTTGGGAATGTCACCTGACATTCCAGAGTATGTGACCCTGGTTCTGCCAAGTGCAGCCTCACAGGAAATGTCTACAGGTGCAATTGAGTTCCAGTCATTTTGTAGAATAACAATTTCTTATGCGTGACTTGCATGAAAAAGGGGTGATATGATATCAAATAAGGTGAAGAAATTCCAAAATACTCACTTTACAGCACAAGGTTAAAGTGATGAATGGTTTGAAAGTTTAAAAATATTTTCAACTCATTTGGGACCATGCTGTTATAGCCTAGAGCTGCGCTTGGGTAGAAAGCAACAATGTTTACCTATTTGAAGTACTTACCACAAATGGAAGTATGAGATGGTAATTTTTAGGTGCTAGGAAAATAAGCATGGAAAAATATAGACTTTTCAGAAACCACCCCCCTCCAAAAAAGCACTTCTGAGAAAGCTAGTTATTAACATCCCATTAGTAAGACTTTTTTCTTCTTTTTATAATGAGAAATTAGCAAAGCATATTATGCAATAATGAGAGCTAGTAATCACTTTTTAAAAAGAAATTATACCCAACTCATTGTAGAATACCACTTAATGCATATGGTATGATAAATATGAGAAAGCCTTAACTGCTGAAGCAAAAGGTGTAAGTTTTAGTACTCCTCTCACCAAATAAATAAGTAAATAAATAAAAGACTGAGTTTAGACTACAAAACAGAGTTGCCTTTATCATGTTCTAAAAGTGCATTCTATTCGTTGACCTGAAAGAATGAATTTACCAGGAGGACTGGTTTGGGGTGATTTGGGGTAGAATTATCCGAGAAGAATGCATGTGATTTTCATGAAATTCTTTGCCACCAGAAATGCAACAGCAATCATTGTCAAATTACTTGTGCAACACTTTGGATCACTGGAATTATTTAATGTGTGCTTAAAATACCTGTAGTCAAATGTAGAGCTTCCAGTGCCAACTGGAGCATAGACTGCTCTCAACTGTGCAAATTGATGAATCTTGCATGGTCCTAGTCCATGTATACTCTACTCTGAAGACTTTAAAGAAAAGAGACAACTTTTATAGGACCCAGAATATGGCTCACTTCCTGTGAGACTAGATAATTACAACATGGCCCTTTGGGGCATTATGAGAGAGATAGACATTGCATGAATGTATACACCGTGTATTTTCCTGATGAACTGACACATACTTATAGAAGGTAACAAGACTTGACTAAAGTTGCATGCTCAGTCCATGCTTCATTGATGAGATGCCAAGAGAATTGTGACTTGGTGATCTTTAATATGAATACATGTCCTCTGTTCATTCCCCAGGCTTTAAATACCACCTATACGTAACTTCCAAACCTGTATCACTCACAGCACTCTTTTGCCTGAACTCCGGACTTGTAAGTCCAACCTCTCTTAACATCCCTCTTCAGATGTGCAAGAAGCTCCTCAATATTAGCCTCACAATGCCACCCCTTCTCCAGTCTCTGCTATCCCAATGGGAAGAACCGTGATGTACCCAGTAGCTGAGACCCAAACCCCAGAATCTTCCTTCCTTTCCTTTACTCTGCATCTCCCTGAGATCCTCATGAATCACTCCACAGTTGTAAATAAGGTTCGACTATTGCCCACTTCAAGATCCATCTTCCATCTACTTTCTCAGCTCAGTGCTAATCACTATACCGCTCACTGCCACCACTGCATGGCAGAGTGCTTTGCATTCTACAACTCAAACCTAGGTGCTCCATTGTTTGAAACTCTCTGGCAGCTTCCTGTTGCCCTGGGATGCAACTCTGATTCCTCTCTTGTCTCCTACCCACCTCTCTGCCCAGGACTCTCTGCTCTGCCCATGCTCCAACCATGTATGAGAATAAATTATAGCCTCCCTTTGTCCCTCTCACAGCCTAAACTATTCTTCCGTTAAGTCCTCCTCTGTTCATCACTCCTCTTCCTGCTCAAATGCTACCTTCTCAGAGAAGCCTTCTTCTCCACACTAAGAATACTGCCTGATCCACCAGTCTCTGGCCACACTGACCACTGCCTTTCATCCACATAGCACTAGATGAAATGATTTATTTACTAGAACATGGGCAATAAGAACTTGATTTTGCTCACTGCTGTATTCTTAGTACCTGCTTGGAAGATTAGAGTTCAATAAGTATGTGTTGCATGAAGTAGAATAATATTTTCTTTCCTCTGTTATAAACACTTGACATTGATTTTTCCCTGCCTGTCTTACCTTATTCTTCCCTCCATAATGTTATAATTAATGTAATTTATATTCTCTTTTACGATTTGTATCTCATGGTTTAGAGATGGCTGTGTATTTCAATAGATTCAGTTTTCGTTGATGTTCATTTTACTGTAATCTCCTTATCCATCCCTTGGTTGATAGGGTGTTTTTTTAAATATATTTTAAGGAAATACTTAGGAGGAGATAAAGTCCCAATGGTCTTTGTTGGGAAATATATACCCAGCATCTATACCCCAGTGTCTCTGGTTATGATGATTATCGGGTCATAACTTCTTCTCCCTGAGGATTTCCTAGATATTCCTGCCTCTTGATTCTGCTCTATGAATACTTATAAAATTCTTTGCTCTTAATTTTCAATAAATTTCCACCAAATATTCTCATTCATCACAATTTATGCAAGCGTTCACTGAAAACTTTATACTTTCTGTGAATTTAATTTTCTCTTTTAGATATACATCTTACCTTGGGGCTCCTACCAGTCTTTAGTCTTCTGTTGCTGAGAGGGCACACACCAACATACCTACTCTGCTTAATCCTACCTATTTGATTTGTATTTGGCTTTCTCTGACCTCTGTTTGCACTGCCTTTCCTTTTGTTTTTCCATTCAGGAGTTATCTTTGCATAGGCTGCATGCTCTTCCTTTTGGTGTTTGCTCATCATTGAAAAGGGACCTCAGCCTGCACCAGTGTTTGCACAGAAAGAGCATGCGGAAAGGTGGGTTCTTCAGCACAATCTGCCTTTTGTTGTGATGAGTATCTTCAGTATCTCCCTGCTTGCTCTCCACTGGCTGCAGATCTGTTCTGGGCAGGCAGAAAAGCCCCTTCGAAACCATCTGGGGGACCTTGTCGATGGCTGGTTTTTAATTCTCCTCAGTTTTCAGAACACAGGTACCAGGAATATGTGCTATGGACGGCATCTTCTCCACTTGGCCATGTGGACAGACTGGCTTCAGCAAAAGAGCCAGACTGGCATTTTCTCACTGGATCTCTTCCCTGTGGCTCCTTGCGGTCGTCCAAGGCACAGAGAGGATTGGTACACAGACCTCAGAAATGGGTCTTTTAGGTCTGAGTTGAGTTCTTCCCATTTTTCCCTTAGGAGGCCACATTACTAGTAGGATTCTTTGTATTACCAGATCCATAGGGGCTGTGGTCATCTCTTGCACCTCATCTGCCTCCTCCAATCAAAGTCTTTTCCTATATATTGTACATTTTTGGAGTAGTTCCAGATGTCATTAAGGACAGATTTCTTTTTAATAGCAACTATATTAAGATATAATGAACCCCTTTTTTGTTGTAGTTTTTAATGATGTTTAATATGGTCACAGAGTGGGTTCACTATCAGCCACAATCTTAAAACTTTTTCATCCACTCGAGAAAAGCCCCGTCTCCATTAATACACTCTCCCTATTTTGCCCCAACTCCTTATTATCCCACCCTATGACTATTCCACTTTTGTTTATGGATTCATCGGTTAACATAAAGTCAAATTTTTTATTTTAACTATCATTGATAATGCTTTGGTGGATATTTATATTCAAATATTTTTGTGAATATATGGCTTTTAATTTTCTTAGGTTATGTAGTAGAATTGAGTTTCTAAATTGATTAGAATTGTAATTAATTAGAATTATAATGATAGATATTATTATATAATATATATTATAAATATATGTAGCTATAAATAGAATTATAATTAGAATTAACTAGACAATTATATGTTTGACTTTTTGAGGAATTACAAGACAATTTTCCAAAGCAGCTATACTATTTTACTTCCCTACTAAACCTGCATATGAAAATTCCAATTTCTTCAGGTGTTTGCTAACACATGTTATGGCCTGCCATTCTTACCATGATTATCAAAGACAATGTGAAGTGGTAACTTGGAGTTTTGATTTTTCATTTCCTTAAGGAATAGTGAATTGTAATTTTTCTATGCTTACTTGGCCATTCATACACTATATTAATTCTACTGCTATTTTCCCCCAATCATCAGTCTTTCTTAGTTGCATGTCTTCTTTATGTATCCTGTATAGAAGTCTGAAAAGCTTTTTTCAGAAATACACTTTCAAAAATTTTCTTTACAACCGCATGTGTTTTAATTCTGATGATGTCCAATTTATCTATTTTCATTTTGGTGCTTGTGTTTTTAAATGTCTCAGCTAAGAAACTATGTCACGTTCCAAACACAGGAAGATTTACATCTGTGTTCAGCTAAGAATTTAGTACTTTTCCCTATTGTAATCTTTATCTCTTTAAATTATTTGTGGCACAAGGAAGGAGCCTAACTTGAATCTTTTGCATGCAGATATGCATTTCTTCCACCTCCATTTCTTAGTAAAAACTGTTCTTTCTTTATTGAACTGTCTGGCATCCTACTTGAAAACCAAGTCCTAAATATAAGTGTTGATTCCTAGATTCTCAATTATCTGTCACATGTCTACCTATGTGCCAGGCTGCCGGTACCACAATGTTATTATAACTTGGCAGTTTTTGAAATTGAATGGTGTGAGTCCTCTAACTCTGTTTTCTTTTTGCAAGATTGGTTTATTTAAGACCTTAAATTGTAGATAAACTTTGGAGATAATCAGCATGTTTATTTCTACAAAGAAAGCAGATAGGGATATAACAGAATTTTCATTAAATCAACATTTGATTTTGGGAGTATTCTCACCTTGGTGACACCATGCCATATTAACCATGAATATATGTTTTAGTATTTAAGTCTTCTGTCTAGCAACAAAGTTTTTCAGTCTTTAGAGGATAAGTTTTGAACTTTTGTTATATTTAGGACATGTAGTTTATTTTTTAATGCTATATATTTTTCTTCATGTTTAAATTTTACATTGCAAGTACATGAAAATATAATTTTTATATTGATAGCATATCCTGCTAATTTATTTAAGCAAGTTATAAGTCTTTTTAAGCAGCATCTACGATTTTCTATATACAAGATCATGTCATTGTAAAGTTATACTTCTTCCTTTTCAATCTGAGTGCATGTAATTTATTTTTCTTGTCTAATTTGTATCACTTGAAACTCCAGTAAACTACTGGATTGGTAAGTAGACCACCCTGTATTATTCCTAATATGAGAGGAAACACATCCAACCTTATACCATTAAATGTGCTGGTTGTATTTCAGAGCAGCCCTTTATCAGCTTTAAGAATTTCCCATCTATTCCTAACTTGTTGAGTGTTTTTATTATTAAACAGTGTTGAATTTTGTCAAATGTTTTCCTGACATTATTGAAATTAGTGCATAGTTTTAGTTCTGTGTTACTGCTATGGTACATTAAATTCACTGACTTAGGGATAATAGTCCAATCTTCTATATCTCTCTTATTTGTAAGGTTAGGCTTCTTTTATGGGATTTGCTAGAATCCCTCCAAGATTTTTGCATAACAATTCACAAGAGCACATGGTTTTATTTTCTGGTGCTGTCTTATTTTGGTTTTAAGATGACACTTGGAGAGTGAAATGGGAAATTTTTTTTCTCTTTTATTTGATGGATGAATTTGCAAACAATTGTAATTAATTATTCCTTGAATTTTGTAGAATTCACTAGTGAAGCATTCTGGGCCTGGTTTTTTTGGGTTTTTTTGTAGATAATTTTTTTAAAAATAATACTTTAGTCTCCTGATTAGATAACGATGATTAAAATATTCTTTTTTTCTGAATCAGATTTTGTAGTTTGTATCTTTCTGAGAATTCAACTTTTGCAGCTTAGTTATTTAAATTTGTTGACATACAATTGTTCATAGTATCTCCTTATTTTTTTTTTCTATGAAGTCCACAGAGATGCTTAATGTTTCATTTCTGATTTTCGGGAATTTGTATTATTCCTCTTTTATCCCCTTGGTCAATCTTGTTCAAAATCTTGTTGACTCTTTTGGAAAACAAACTGTAAATTTTTTTAAATTAAAATTTTTATTCCCGCTTCTTGGGAGGTGGATACAAGTACATAATATGACTTGTTTCTTTTCTTTTTAATCCCCTCCCCCTTTACATCCCTCCTTCTGACTTAAATCTCCTTCCCATTTTCATTCTTGTTACTATTCTTAGCTCACTGGTCAAGCTTGCATTCACTGAGGTCATCTGTCTCCTATATGTGGCATCTCTTAATTCTATGTACTGCTCTTCTTCCTTCCCCTCTTCCTCTGCCTCTTCTCTTGTGATTTTGTTGATTGCCTCTATTACTTCTCCACTTTCCATCTTGTTTCCATCTGTCTTATCTATTATTTCCTGCCTTTTTTTGCCTCAGGCATAGTTTATTTCTCTTCTTTTAATGTCTTAAGGTATCACTTGCATAATGTATCTTTTTCTATCCTGTTATTTTGGAACTGTTTGTGTCTTAGAGTCTAATTCCTGTACACAGACAAGAATTGCGTCTTATTTTGTCGCTGACAACTTCAGCCTTTTAATTACATTGCTGAATGCATTCATATTTAATGTTATTATTAATATATTGGGATTTGCATCTGCTACTTTGCTGTTTTCTAGGTATTTCATGGCTTTTCCACTTGCCAGTTCTTTCTTTGGTGCTTTTATTGCACCAAGTAAATATTTTTTGTGCACTAATTTTTTTTCTTATTCTTTTTTGGACTCAAGGTCTAACTGGCCTTGAACTCGTTTTTGTAACCCAGGCTGGCCTCAGACTCATAGTGATCCTCCAGCCTTAGGCCCCTAATTGCTGCGATCACAGAAGTGTACCACCACACCCAGTTTAGTGCTCTAATTTCTCATTTTCATTGTTGGCTTTGGCTGCTTATAGGTGGTGAGACAAAGCCCAAAGGTCTTTACTCGTCCATTTTAAGCCAGAAGTTTTCTGCTTAGAGTCTGTGTGAATCAACTCTTTCATGATTTTTTGCTGTGCTGTTGGTAGAAATGTGTGAGCTTCCTCACAATGCATTCTCTCTTGGGCATCTTTCCAGCTGGGTTGAGTGACGGGGCCATGGGGTACTAGAAAGGAAACCTGGAGTCTTATCTTAGCTCTGTTTTTCGTTACATAATTATGGGTGTCACCAAGTAACTTTCCCAGGAATAATTTTTCTGATGTATAAGATGGAAGGTGGGTAGAGCAGGATTGCATTTAGTATTTTTTTTAGCACTAACATGTTAAAATTCCAAGATTATGAATATCTGGCCTTAAATACACAGGCACATGGACCAGGCAGAGCTAGACATAGACATATACTTCTTAGAATATACAGGCTTTTGATAACTAAAGCATTTTGAAGCGTAAGATTTAACTAGATCACACTGTAGTGATAATTTGGCCCACAGCACTGACAGCAGCCCACAGATTATCACTTTATGTGTGAATCACCATGATTTGAACATAAGGACTGAAGTCACTTACAATGATAAGCTGTCCAAGATACCTTAGTAGAATACGGGCTTTGTGTAAAGCCCTATGTCCACGTCCAGTGATATTTTTAAAGATACGTTATTAGTACATCTGTTGTCCGTTGACTGTCTACAAAGTGTGTATTTATCAAGGATGGCTCATGTGCTATGATACAACAGGAAGCCATAATCCCTGCTCTAAGAGTCCCAATTTTAAAATGAGAGGGAAAACAAACACAGAATGCCACCTTTAATTATTAATGGCAATTGAAGGGAGCCTTAGCACAAATAATTCCACAGGCATTTCTGTTTGATTTGGAATTTAAACATGATTTTTGACAGACTTATTTGCCTAATTACACTTTATGGAGGATTATATTAAAATGAACCTCCATTCACTACATAGTTAGCTACAGAATGGTAAAGGACATAGCCACAAAGTGTGTTGTGTACAGCGGGAAGCTGGTCTGGGATTAAAAACAAAAACAAAATGAAAAATGTCCTGAAAATTATCTATCACAAGGAAACGCTCTTGCAGATAATCAACAATCATACATACGCAAAGCTGCAGACATAAAAAGCAAGCAAGCTCTTCTGTACCATAGCACAGCTGAACAAGGACGCACAGCGATGCTAAAGGGGCTGTGAGGGGTGCCAGAGCCAAGGTGATTAGTCTGTAAAAGCTTCGTGCTGCTGGTCCCCTGTGGCACGTTGCTCTAACATCTTTACAAATGTGCCTGGTCCAGCTGTTTCATGGAAAAACACAGCCTATTATGACCTCTCTTTTTGTCTCATTTATTCTAATGAGGACTGGAAAACTGAGTATTTTACTTTATTTTACTTACTTATTGGTCAAGCTCATGGAGATATTTTCAATAATTTAGTAGTTTAAGGAACCAGAAATAACTTGAAATTTTTATTTCCAGGCTTATTTGCTGAGTTTCAGTCCCATCCAATCATATCTCACTCAGTTTTGCCTTGAAACCTGGTAGTTACTTGCTAATAAATGGCAAATAATCTCTTCATGTTTATCATGCTGCTTGGGGGAGCACGAACCCCCTGATTCATTTCCATATTTACTTTTATAAGAAATTGTCTCAGTGAGGCATCTGTATGGTTTGTGATAGTGTATTATGCTAAATGTGGTGAATTGTTTTAGTCATAATATTTCCTTTGAAAGTTTCTCAACTTGATTCAAGGAAAAAATAAAAAGATCACCTGTCCAGCTAATATTTTACACTTTAGGTTCATCTAGAGTCACCTGAATATGTCCTCACTGACCACCAATGAAGAAGGTCTTTGACAATAGAAGATTTATGGTTAACATATGTGTTCAGTGAAGTCATTTTTTTTTTAAATTTTTTGAAAGGGCAGCCTTTCCATCTTAATTTTGTTTATTAGTGCATGTTAGTAATACAGAATGGTAAGGTTAATTTTGGGAATTTGTTACATGCATTTAACATACTTGGGCCATTTTAAATCTCATTACACCTTGTCTATTTCCTCCTGCCTCCTCCTGATATCTTTCACCATGTGCAAAAGTCTACCTTAAATTTCCTACCATGAAACTGGAGACAATCATGTTAAGTGAAATAAGCCAGACTCAAAAAGTTAAATAATGTAAAGATGGCAACCTTTATACTTTTAAATTGTTTGATAATATTCTATGCATTTCCCACATATACTGCATACGCTATAACTTATATGAAATCTTCATAGATATTTTGTTTAAAAATAGCTTCAAGCAATACAAAAAAAGTTTTCTTATTGTAAGACTTCTTAAAGCTCTAGATAAACTAATGTGCATTACAAATTTTGACAAGAAGCATACAATGTAATGCAAAATCCCAACACATTTTAGTATACCTCTAGCAGGACTGTTGTTCTGAGCAACACTTCATGGATGATGTCCAATATAATTTTCCAAATGAAGAGAAAGTAATGGGAGCTATGAAAATTAAGTTTTTATTCCCACTAATACATAAGCTGCTCATCAAACCTATAATGTTAAAACAACTCCATCAAGAACTTCAATCCAAGCTGAATAACAAATACAATATTTAAGCCACAAATGCCAAAAGTTAACTTTTGAGTAACTGTGACTACTTAAAGTACTCTGTTTCTGATTGTATCAGAAAATATAGCTGTAACTTAACTTTTTTAGTCAGACCAGAGAAATTTAATGATATATTAGCAGGATACTTAGATAATCTATAATATGTTTTTTTACAAAATATTCTCTACACTTTTGCCAAGTAGATTTTTGTCACTGTGACCATAGCTCTTAATTTCAAAAATCATTTTACAAGATTTGTGCTGCAACTTGAATAGCTTTGACAAAAGGGACTTGCAAATTCCAGCAATAGCGTTATAAGATTTTCCTTTGTGGATATCAACTGAGTCCCAGATCCAGAAGTCGCGTGGGGAATTAAACTGCTTCAACTTTACTGCTAGGTCAACTGCTTAGTTTGGGTTATAAAGAACAAAAATTACCAAACAGAACTGGCTTCATAGTGAAGTAATTGATCTTTTCCTACAACAAATTCAGATCAATGCTCTGAGGACGTTGGACTGTTGAGGCTGCATTTCAGTTACTCTGGATTTTCTGCCCTGCTTTGTGTCTTGGCTACATCCTCGGACTGAGAGGAAAAGGGCTGTGCCTGTCATCGAAGAAAGTCAGAAATACCAAGAGCAAAGTTAGACTCCACTCATCTGTGTCAGGAAGCAAACCTTTCCTAGAAGTGTCTGCTAACTTTCTCTCATATTCTATTGGCCAGAAATGGATACATGCCTATTTCTCAATATTAACTAGGGGGATGGAATTGGTTTAGTAAAATCAGAGTATCCAGGAGCTGGAGATAAAGTTATCTTCTCTTTAGTTACTGCAGGGAATTAGATTTGGGGGAGAAGAAAAGGAAAGCAGAGAATAAATATTGAGTATAGCTGTGAAGAGTGTCTGTTCTCTTACCTAAGAGACAACATTCTTGCTAAAGTCAGTTAGCATGCCTTTTGGCAAACAATATATAATGGACTTGCCCACCTTTGTCTCATGCAAAGAAACTGGAAGATGACAAGGTTTTTTAGCACATATTCTGTCTTTAAGCAACAATATGAACCCTAGCCCTTCCCACAAATCCACAAATCCATGTGCCAGGAAGCAAGAGAAAGAAGGAGAGGTCCAGTAGTAATAAGGAAATTTTTTCTTACGGTGTGTAGGGGAGAATATATATATATATATATATATATATATATATATATATATATGTTTTACTCAAGGAAATGTGAATAAAAAAGTGGAAAGAAAAAGTAGACATATTGCAGAAATTCCTATTTTACTGGTGAAAACTCCAGGAGAGAAAAAAAGGAAGTTTTCTTTATTGGGTAAAAGAATAGGACAGGGGACAGACAGGCTTACTCACTTTAGGTGTCACCAGTCTTGTAGGGATGCATTCATCCACCAGTCATTTAGTAACCGTAATAGTGATCAAGCAGGAAGACAGGAAGAAGATGATATTTTTGAAAACAACCTTGATCCCTTTGAGAAGCTAGGGGTGAATTTCCACGGTCCAATGCAGGGCTTGCAGAGGGAGTATCAGTGCCTGAGGCCAAGCATCAGTTAGCAAAAGAGCTCACAGACAGGTTTGCTGGGCTTTACCTGCCACCTCAATTATAATTCAGCTATAAAATGAAACACTGTCTTTCTCTCCTTCCTGAGCTCACAGTAAAATCTTTTTAGTAAAAATTATATACAGTCTGATATATGCATTAAAAGAAAATGCTTTACAGGCCTTGGCTATGGTCACTTGAAGAAGGGTACAAAAGAAATAGAAAACATAAATTCTTCCCCAAATGAATATATAGTATGTGCCAAAATTAAATAAGATAAGAATATAAGACAATGAGGTAATAACATCATTGCTTGTGACAAGTATTAAACTCCATTTTTTGGAGCCAACAGCACCTAATTTTGACTATCCTCCAAGGGTTAAATTCAATCATTCTGTCATCAAATATTTATTGTAAGGTATTGCTAGATAAAAATCTTCATCACTGAGGGCAGATTTGATTTTAGAAACCTTCCCAAAGTCACTCGTATCAAAGTCAGCTGAATAAGGTGGCTGATCAGGATAAGGAATGTCATTATAGAGTAAAACCCTAGTGCAAGAGTGAAATGAGATTTGAGGGGGACCTGTAAACTGTGAAGCAAAAAAAGAAGAAGAAGAAAAGCTGTAAACTTAAAAAGAGAATTACAAGAAAGTTCTTAAAGCAAAGACAACATCAGTGGGGGGAAAACTACCTAACTTCCTGTTGGGCCTAATTTGAAAAATATGACCTTTGGGTGTCTTTGTCTCCCTGCATTTGGGATCATGCATCTCTTCATTGTACCCCAGCTTTGTGTATTCTAGTATACGGAAGGAACCCAATCATTTCAGCTGTTTAGATGAAACAAATCATTATGGGCTGCAGTCATCAGACAATGTCTTTCAAACACTTTGGACCCATCCTGGATTTTCTAAGCAATGACTAGAAAATAAAGGCTTATGTACAAAATCTAGAATATGCTCTTCACCTGATTCATATCACTTCTAGGAAGAGTTCCAAGAATTATTGTTTGTAAAATGAGTTTTAGAATATATATAGAGAATATATATATAATAGAAACAGAGAAAAAGAATACTGTATAGAATGATCAAATGACACATAGTTAAGTTTATGTTTTAATCTATAATTACTTTTATAAGCATATATATAATGCTTGGTGTTAAATGGGTATACAGCTTCTGTGCTCTTGCAATAGCTTGTATAAACTCTGCTTTACTTCCCAAAACTATCTTTCATTTCAGATAGAAAAAAATACTTTTTGGAAGTAGCAGCAATAGTAATAATAATAGTAGCAATAATAGTGAATCATTTAAACAATTGAAATGAAATCTAACAAAGACAAAGGAAAAAGACAAAGGAAGTTGTTCCAATGAGGTAAAAATGAACAAGGGAAAAAAATTGTATGATCTTGAAATTAGTCTGTAAAATGGCTCTAGAAGAAAAATGTTGTAAGTGCATTCCTGTGTTACTTGGAAATGTTTTACTGAGAATTAAAAAGTATAAAAACACCTTTAGCAGTGTGATGTTAGTTCTTGCCCTTCTTTAGCAGGAATTAGCCAGCACAGACTCTGCCCCCGCAAAAAATCACCTCCTGTCTGCCCTGCAGTGTCTGCATCAGTGTTTGCTGCCATTGTGCCCAAGTGTGTACAGCTCTAGGTTTGCTATTTGCAGAAATGCAATCAGTACCTTTGGGGATTGGATGGGCCAAACGCTTTGGCCTCTGCTCTGGGACCTGCTGAAAGCACAATCCCAAGTCAATACAGATTGGTCCCCAGGAAAAGATGAGAGGCCGCGCTCTGGCCTGGGCAGAGGTATCCCTCTTGTCCCTCAGAGGTCCTCCCTTGTCATTTCCATCAGTCACAGAGTTGGAGAGTTGTTGACCTTTGCAATCATAATATATTGCCACTTCAAAAGGCAGGAATGCTAGGAAACAAAGACTGGCCGTGGCAGATGCCAAAGGATGTCTCAACTGGGGTCTGGAAGGAACATGCTTTGTTTCTGTTCAGTACACTTAGCTATTTCTTGGCTGCTTTGAAGCTGTCATCTGGAGGCAAATTAATGCCATTTAAAAGAGCCAGTGTTTTACAATAGATTCTCATCTGTAGGAAGAGGCCAGAGACCACCTCCTCATCACACAGCAACTGTGTCCTCTGCACCCAGGAATCTGGCACTCAGCACTCCCCATAAAGGCAAAGCAAATCAAATTCATTGCCCCTATGGCCTGGACTTCACTCCTTCCATTCATTTATATTTCAGGTTTTTAAGAGTAAGAAAGAATATGCATTATATTCCTTTGTGGCTCACATCAGTGTCCACTGTTTTCTTAATAGTACAGGACAATGAAGCAAAACTTGTGACAAACTTCTGAATAGTTAGAATATCTTACCAGTCATTTTTAGAAGTTCAGTAAAATTGCCATGTTAAGACATTGTTTAGATCTTTGCAAATACTGAAAGAACCTACTTAGACATCTAGCAGATCTGTAAAAGTATCAGTTAATACTCAGAGTTTTCATTTTACTCATATCTGATAACTAAATTAACAGATTCTATAAGAATCATAATGTCTGTGACTTAAAAATATAAACAATAACAAAAACTGTTAGTCATGATAATTGTGCAGCCTACTAGACTAGTGATACTGGGAATTTTATTCCTCTCCCTGATCTTCCTTGGAGCAGTTCACTATCTCATCAGGCCCTCTCCCTTCCAAAACTTCCCAAAGTCTTCACATTGCATCTAGATAAAATTCAGAAGTTCTGAGCATGACCTTCAAGGTGTCCGCCTTCTCCCAGATCACTTCCTCTAACTCACTGTCTCCCACAAGGAGCTTCCCCTTCTTTCCTCCTTTTCTTTCTTCTTGGGTCCCTGCATTAGAATACTATCTCACTTCATAAGCTATTTATCCCCCAAGGCAGAGGAAAATCTGGACCTAATCAGCCAGATCTCCTCTTGTTCCTGTGCTCCTGCCTTCCAACCATGTATCCTCCATCATAATGACAAACAATCCAATACCATACTTGATTACTTGTTGCAACTTAAAGAGAATGCATTTTTCAGTCCCTTTCCTCAGAGTGTTTAGTCATTCTGTCATCCATCTATCCGCTCATCAATCCATCAAAATCCTCATGATTTATCTTATTTTAGAATGATCATATTTCTTTAGTAAGCACCTGCTATGCACTGAAGATAAGTTTGATCTCAGAGCAAACGTAGTTAAGTGTAGTGGGTAAAACAGGCCAATAAGTAGATTGCTATATGATGGAGGAATATATGAAGTTTTAGAGATATGAACAAACAAACAAACAAAAACTCTGTTACACTCTGATTGGTAGAAAGGGAGTCAGGATAGTTTCGCTTGAAGTTAAGCATTATGAGATCACAGACAGGAGACAGGAGACACTGTTTTGGCTTCCAGAAGAGCCTACAGACTGTCACTAGTATGTCTCAACATTTGATGGTTATATAGGGAATGCTCAAGAAAATGTATGAGATTCATTCTTTAGTACTTCTTGTCTTTCTAAAAAATGTTTTTGAGATTTTTATAAGTGAGTCTGCATAAATTTGGACTGGACATATTTGGGATGTTGGTGCTGGCTCTTCTGGTGGCTCCCAGGTTTTCTCTGATTACCTTTCTTTCTGTAATGTCTCATCACCCTGGGCCTTTCCTATATTTTAATACCATGCAAAAATATTGCCAGAACAAGTCCTCTTTATTAAAAAACACGCTGCAGTGAAATTCTTCTCATCCTTTGAAACTCAGTTAGATCTAACTTCTATAAGGCCTTTTTTGACCACTCTAAAGATGGTAGAATTTCTCTCTTTCTAAAATACACAGTGAAACATTCCTGGAACTTACAGTCTTGTTTTGGTCATGATCAGAAATGTGATTTCCTTATCTCCATAATAATACAGAAAACCCAAAATAGGTTCTACTCAATTTTAAATTTCCTAAAGCAAATTTTCTGAATGCATAACACAGATCAAGATGCACTTTTGTTGAATACACAACAGGATATCATAACCTGACATCGAGGTTAGTTTCCCAGTCAACTAGGGGAAGAATAAAAACAATTCAGTATTTGTTTATAATGCTCTTTTTTCTGGAGTCCTACTGCTCACCATCCTTAGCAATGATCACGGAACCAGCATTTTGTTGTCTACCGAACCACTACAGCATAGTTGCAAAGCTCTCTGGTACCGACTAACATGGTGTATTTCTGATCAAGCTATTCACTCACCTTCTTTCCAATGTCAAACTTTAGTGCCATCTTGGAGATCTCGTTTCCTGTGTGGCCTTCGGTTTACCCATTTGTAAAAGGTTCTTATTTACTGAGAGCTTGTGTTTGTTCCAAGCATAATACTAGCCATTATGCTAACCCTCATAATAATACTTGAAGGTACATTTTATTTCCTCATCTCAAATGAAGGTCAGATGCAGAATGAAAAATAACTTGCCTATGTTTTCTCAGAAAAATAGGATTTAAACTTACTTCACGTAAGTACTGTATTAGTCACTTTCCTGTTACTAGGACAAAAATACCATGCACTCATATTTTAAAAGAGGAGAGGTTTATTAGATTCCCAGTTTCCAGTGGGTCAGTCCAACATCAGATGGCTCCAGGACAGAAACAGCAGGGGAGAGGGCACATGGGGATGAAAGATGTTCAACCATGGCAGCCAAAAGCAGGAGAAAAGAACAGAGCTGGGGACAAGAATATATCATTGGAGATTCCACCCCAGTGACCCACTTGCAGCCAGGTCCCACCTCCTAACAGCACATCCCTCTGCTGAATTCATGAAACCACGAATGGATTAATTGACTCATAAGCATAGCATCCTCATAATCCAATCACCCTGCAGAAAGGGGAGACCTTGTGCGACATTTTAGGTCTAACCTGTAAATATGTGGGCTGGGACTACATAAGCCCTCACTTTCCTTGCCCTTTGCTGTATCACTCGAGCAGGGATGCAAAATATAAATCGGCTACTTGCCCTCTCTTCTTCTACAGCAGGTTTTGTATCATCTTTCTTTTCTTCCTTGTAGTTGCCTTCAGCTAAAGTTCTTCTTAGTTATTGCTTCTTTGGCTAGTGAAATTGCTTTTGCTCCACTTTACATTCTGGAAGTGTTATGCTATAGTTTGTATACAGAATGGGTTGTAACATGGTTTGGTCATGAGAAAAATCTACATTGCAGAGACAAAACCTATTTGTTCTCAGATACTTGAGCAAAAACCTTCCTAATTCTGTTGGGTTGAGAATCCCCCCTTGCCACCTCAAAGGAGGTTCTGATTCAACTCAGCCACACTTGGATCTTGGGTTCAAGGTCTCAGCTTTAACTGAACATTGAGTTTTATTGGGACCTGCTGGCCTTGTTTCAGGTGAATACTTGTAACTGTGATTAAACAGATGGTTCATCCGAAATGCCTCCATATTTTTATTCAGTAAATGCTTGCTTCAAAACAATAAATATGAATGTTAGAAGACATCTTTTCTTATAATACTGCTTTGTGTGGCAAATACCGAGTAGTTCTGAATGTAGTTCTTTAATTAACCACCTTAAGTAAATACCAAATCATCTTAACTTTTTCAAGTATAACTTTAATACAATTTTACATTTCAGATAGTTGAAAGCACATTATTTTTGGAAAATCGCACAACAGTGGATAGAAATAGTATAATAGAAAATATATATGTATATTTGTAATCTATGTGATCTTGGGAAATAGACTTTTCCCTTAACTTCAACTCCCCATACTAAATTTTTTTTAAATAACTGTAATAACATGTACCTCTTAAAGTTTGTGTAGAGTATAAACTTAGATCATATGTCAAAGAGCTTATTATGCAATCAGTAGAATTTTTTTTCTCTTTGTTAGAATGAACCTCAGAGAACCACTTGTGTGTTTGAGAATTTAATATGTGGTTGCTGATTTAATATGGACAAAAAGTCTAATATTAATTTTTATTTTGCTGGCATCCAATAAAAACAGTCTTTAACATTTGTGTAGATTTTGCATAAGAAAAATAACTATCTTAACTAAGATTGTCTATTAAAGTCATGCATCTGAACAAATGTTGGATATCACCTTGTAGTGGACGTAATCTGATGACTGGTGAAAGAAGTTCTAATTATCCTTCATCCTCATACAATGAGTAAACCGTGAAGATCCTGCCTTCCTACTGATCCTGTTCCTTCTCCAACTTCAGAACAAGTGAACAAAAAGAGATGGAGAAAATCAAAAGTTGTTTCAAATAGAGTTTTGTCTCTTTGTAAGGCTGAAGTATCCCATTTCACTTCTAATGTATTAGAGAATAATATGTGCCTGGTTGAATACTCTGCTTAAATTAACATCAAACAAAAAACAATAATAGCTTCAAAAATCTGAAGCTATTATTGAAGAAAAGAAATAACCAGTGCTTAGCTCACCATTTCCTGCTTGTTGTGAATGGGTACTGGGTCAGCACAGGCAGGATGCCGGTCAGACCACTGCCACCAATCTTGAGAGGCACTCCCTGTGACGTCTGAGATCACCACTGACTGACAGTGGCAGACCGTGTGCTCTCTCAGTTGGTCTTGCCTATGATTTCTGATCACCGATAAGGGAGAATATTTTTAAAGAAGAGCAGGTTCACAGCGCCACCAAATCCTGCCTTTCATATCAAGGAATTTAGATCTGATCTTTTCCTATTAATAAAAGAATTTTTCAAATTAAACATATCCAGGTTCATGGTGATCTAGTTTTATGGCATGCTAGTCTCACCAAAAAAGTTTTTAAAAAATCACTATTTTTTAAAAACAATTTGCACTATCTCCTGGCAAGTCAGTGGAATGGTGTGTATATGAAACGGAATCTCTAAAATCAAACAATCCCTTTTAGAAAGAACATAGTCCTAACTTTCTAAGACTTATTTAAGGAAACTAATGGAAAGAGAAGGGAGCTAGATTTGTTTACTATAACCATTAATAAATAGTTTGATAGTTGTCTCCATAGCATGGGACAGGGTTATCCTCTAGGGGAAAAAAATAGTTCTTCCTATCATTCTTAGAGAAAGAAAGAAGGAAACACATGCGCACATTTTCACAAAATCTCTTAGAAACAAAAGTGATCTGAAAATCTACTCTCAGAAATTTTTTAACTTTCCAACATCAGTCCTATAGAATAGCAGTCCTGTCAGCCTTGTGATCTTAGATGCTGAACCAATGGAATGGAAATATTTGCATTCTGAACAGGCACGCAAGGAGAAAAATCTCACTTCAATTATAGCAGCTAAAAAGTCTGAAGTAATTTTCCCAGCTAGCATTTGGCCATTCCGTTGAGATTGGAGAAATCTGGTACAGTAATGGTTCTTATTAATTCACCCTCTCTTCATTTTAGAAGAATATTATAATCCCTTTGTGATGCAAATTGTTTGGGCAATATGGTGGTGCAGTGCCTTGTGACTAAAAAGTCAAAAAGCTCTCGAAGGACAAAGTATTTCAGAACAATAGCTAACATTTACTGTTAGGCACTTTTGAAACACTCTCTGTAAGATAATTTTTATTTCTGATTCATTTTCTTTTTTGCCTTTCCCAAAAGGGATTTAAGTTAATTACTTTTTCTAAAGTGACTTTGATATTTCAGTTCCCCCAAATCTTCTATGGAATGTGCAGGTGAAATATCATCCTAATTCTTTTCTTTTTCTAGAAACTCCAATATTAAATATGGATGTTACACTGGAAAGTTCCACCAGAAGAGAAAGTTAAACAAGGCATTAAATTTATATTAGTAACATTCCATTAACCCATCACCTGGAAAGTTTTTGTTACATGATTTCATCCTTTATGAAATTATTTTTGTGTCTTTTCTGGACTTTTTTGCCTAAAGATCTGAACCTTATTACGCATTTACTTCTATCAAAATGGTGTATGTGCGTCTGTCATTCTCTCTCTCTCTCTCTCTCTCTCTCTCTCTCTCTCTCTCTCTCTCTCTCCCTCTCTCTCTCTCTCTCTCTCAAAAATGAAATTGGTGTAGTTTAATAGTCATTCCTATTTTATCCGTGGCAAATAGCTTGAGAAGCACATTTTTTAATTAAAGAAACTATTTGCTTTTCCCTTTAAAATTTTCACTTTGCATAACCTATTGATTGTGAAACCAATTATTCTCACACATTTAGTACAGCACTTTTACATGCCATCAACATAATAAGCACTGCATAAAAATCACGTGGACTCTAACTCTCAAACAAGAGATATTCTAAAAGATCTCTTAAATCAATGTTTTAAACATGAAATATATGTATTTGAATAAAAATAGTCCTATAAGTGACAATGAAGTTCCTAGCTGTAACATGAAAACAAAATAATTATAATATTTTGTTAATAACATAGTAATAATCTAGTAGTAATAAATCAATTGATGAAATAATCAGCAAAATATATAGCTGAGAGTGTTCTTCATGTACATTGCAAAAATTAGGTATCCTACTGTCAGGGAGCAGCAAGAGATCTGTGAATTACAGTATGTGATGCCTTTCCATAGACTACTACTATAGACCAGTATTGACATTGGGTTTGGTGTTCTCTTATCTATTACAAGCAGAGTGACTTACAAATTCATCGCCTTATAGTTCTGTAGGTCAGAAGTCTGAGGTGACCCCACTGATTTCTCTGTTCTGGCTCTTAGGAAAATGGAATCCTCTAAGGTGTTAACCAAATGAGTGCTGGGAAATCTGCCTATAAGCTGCTCAGAGTGGTTTCAGGCAGAACCTAATTTCCTAAGGTGGTAGGCCTGCAGTTCCTACTTCGTAGTTGGCTGTCAGCTGGAGGCTGTCCTAATCTGCTGAAGGCCTCTCTGGTTTTTGCCTGTGTGTCCCTACCTATCTCTTCCAGCCAGCAGCATGGAACCTTTTCAAGCTTGGACTTGCTTTGACTTTTCCTTCTATCCTGTCTTTTTTTCTTCTAGCCAGAGTACTTCCTCTGTTTTTCAAAACTACTGCTGTCTAATGAAACTCACTCAGATAATATAGAATGATCTATATTTTAATCTATAATTGCATTACATCTGCAAAACTCATTTGCTGTAGAATATAACATATTCACAGGTTTTAGAAAGTAAGAACCATTATTTACTTATCACCAACATAGTATGTTTTGAGTTGTCCTTGAAGAATTTCTGAGTGGATTTTATGCCTGAAACATTGTGCACAAAAAATGATTTTCAGGGCTCAGGGAAGAGCCTGCATCTGAAATAAAGCAATCCCTGACCTCACAGTACCAAGCTAATCGTTGCTGTCTTTAACAGTTCTTAATCTTATTTCCAAAGTTCCATGCCTTAGGTACCACCTCCTTCTACCTAAATATTTCATGACTCCAATTGCTGCACTGTAAGCTATGTTGTAGTTTGTGTTTAATTTCCAGTAAAAAGTTAAAGAGATTTAGCTAAAAGCAAAACAACCTGTTTCCTTAACATCATTCAGAGTATTGGCATCAGCAAGTATTTTAGATTACTTTCACAAAATTGCTCACCCAAGCAAGAGAACTTCATCTTGTGTTTTGGGCCTTAGAGAAGATAATGTCTTTGGCATCTCAAGGGTTGGAGCATGAAGAGTTCTGCATCCCAGAGACAGCAGTACACAGCTGTTCTGGGCTGGGGAGTGGAGGGACATGCTGAGGATGGAAGATGAAAAGGAATATTCCAGGAATGGTCCAAGACAGAAATGAAGGAATGGAATGATCTGAGATTGGTGTTTCAAATAGGTTACTTGATTTACAGCGTTTCCATAAATGCTGATACAATGTCAAACTTACAGAACAAATCAATATTACAAAAATTTATAATAACTAAAAAGCAATTGAGTGGAGATATTGTGAAAATACATTTTAGGAAATTTGGGTCTTAAGTTAGAATTTTAAAGATAATTGATATGGTGAGCATATAATTTGATTGCTATTTAGAAAGCCTCTTTCAGAAACCTTCTGGAAATTATTAGGGCACTAATTGCTTGCTTTAAAAATTGATGGTTAAAAGGAGAAAAAACACAATATTTATCCTAATCTTCAAAGAACTATATTTCCCAGTATTAAAAGGCTAC
The DNA here is from genome assembly GCF_034190915.1 of Cavia porcellus. NCBI lineage: Eukaryota > Metazoa > Chordata > Mammalia > Rodentia > Caviidae > Cavia > Cavia porcellus. The sequence continues at coordinate 54,903,047 of NW_026947489.1, forward strand.
GTAAAAAGAACTTTCTTTATAGAAATATTACTGTTAGGAAATATAGAAGAATAATTAAAATACCATGCCCCAAAGCTAGTGAAGTAGGAGATTCAAGCAACGATTCAGTGATTAGCTCATTAGATGCAATATCTAAGGAAAGTTGAATAATGGAGAACACATTTTTCATTATTAGTGAGAGAAATCCAGTAGGTTTTTTTCCTCCTAGTAGAATGTAATATTCTGCATTGTGCATGATGTATGGCTGTCAGATATTAAATATAAATCAAACTGAAACTCTATCACTTACATCCAGCCAACAGAAAGTGCCAGGGAGAAGAAATAGGTGAAAGTCATAACAAGGGACCTTTTCCAGGACCTGAGACATGGTTTCTATCCAAGGTTAACAGCAGGGGAGAAAAGGGAAGAGGAAGAAAGGGGGGAGAAGGAGGCGGTTGAGGAGTTCAGCTATAGACTAAAGAAAATAATAACTTGGGACATTTAACAAATGTAATATGGATCTAACTTGAGCATATCAATATTTAAAAAGCAAGTTTGAGATAATTAGAAAATTTTCAGTATGGATTGGATGTGATACCAAGACATTATTATTAGTATGTAGGTGAGGTAATGCTATTATAGAAGAAATGTCTGTGCTTTTAGAAATGGATCCAGGAGTATTTAGATATGAGGTTGCGTGTTGCTTTTTAAAAATCTTTAGCAACGGGAAAATGTCAAGCAAATTTGGCAAAACTTTGGAAGTTATTGAACCCAATTGACAGGAGCATAAGAATTCTTTATACCTTCTGCCTTTCTCCAGTCAGTTGGCAGTCATAAGGTGTTTCATGAAATTTTCTTCAGCCATTCATTCCCATTTACCTGTATACTTTTAACCACTGCTGTGTGTTAACGAAGAGAAATAGATTACTGTACGATTGTTCTGGTGAGAAAAGCGATCCCTGTGTCAATCCCCATGACTTCTCATAGTGTTGGTCTAATTTCCTTGAGGTTCTACACGTCGGAGCACTTGTTCATTGATAAGGCTTCTTCTGTGGTGAAATTTCCAATGATAGACAATCTTCAATCAGAAACATATTAGTTCTGCTAATATAATTTGTATGCAATTTTGCCCCTTTTCGAGGTTTGCAAAAGCTAATCGTGTACTCACGAGGAAACAGCAGCAATAATTGATCACATTTGCTCTGCGTTAGCGGTGATCAGTCTTGGAGGACTGATTGAATGACTCAGGGAGATGGATGCCAGTGCAGTCTCGGATGCTGCACCGTTGCCTGGAGCCCAGACCGGCAGGGACCAGAAGGAGTGTGGAGGGCTGCAGGATTTAGAAGTGGGTGGAGCCCGTGTCACACAGAAAATTGCTTTTCTCATTTCTGTAAAAAATGCTTTCTGTTTTTTTATATCTCTGCCCTTTTCCCACCAAAAATTTAACACTGCTAAGTCTAAAGCTTGGGTACACTTTTTCTCAGTGTTTAATTATAATCCTTTTCCTTTATTAAGTTTCATTTTCTAGCCTTAAAAAAATCATTAACAAAATGGCTTAAAAGCTAAATAAGGGCAAATCTTGTTTTCTTTGGAGATTCTGTCGTGTACTTATTTATGGTTCTAATTCCTATGTTCAGAAAAGGAAGAAATGGAAGGCAGCTTGATGGTGAAATAATAGCCTTCCAGGTGAATTTCATACATGTGAAGTGAAGCGGCACATTACTATTTTTGTAGCGTTCTAGAGACATCGACTCCAGTTTCTTGAAATTTCTCATTATGTTTCTCACTTGAGTCTACGGAGCAATTTTGTTTACAGGTAATTTAAGCTCTGGATAAAGCTCTGGTTAATTCAGTGTCTGGATAAAAGAAGGAGTAATTCAGCTTAAAGGTCACCACAGAATTTTAATCATAGAGGCAGGAAAGCAAGGAAGACACAAACCTGATTAGTGGTATAACGGGGAAAAATCCAATCTCATGCATAGGGCCAGCTCCTAAGGTTTAGCTGTAAGCTCTACAGTGCTGGGAAACAGGCACATTACCTCCAACTGTCTGAAAATGCTACAAAAATAAAGCAAAGCAGAGTAATTCCCACTGAGGTCAGGCTTTCTGCATTCAGAATTATATTTCTGAGCATCTTGTATGTTTCTTAGTAGAACTCTATTAAATAAATTAACCTTGATTCATTCATCTACTTTTCAGTTTATGGAAATTTAGGGTGCTTTTAGCTATTGACTATCATGAATAAAGCTATTATGAACATTCTTTTGTAATATTTTCACAGATGTTTCCTAAACTTACCCCTTGGGATTGATACCAGATATAGAGTTAAGTTTTATTAAGCTTAAATTTTTGTTTAAATTTATAAGAAACTGCTAATCGTTTTTCCAAAGGATTGTGCCAATTTATAACCCTCAGTAGAATAATAGAGTTCTAATTGTTCCACTTTTACCAGTATTCAGTGTAGTTAAGGTTTTAATTTTAGCCATTCCTAGGCTCGTGTATTGGTATGTAATTATGGCTTTAATTTGTATTTCTCTGATGGTTAAAGATATTAAGCCTTATTTTTGTGTTTGTGACTATTGTCTATCTTCTTGCTAAAGGTCTGTTCAAGCGTTATTATTTTTGTGGATTGTCCATAATTTTTGTTGCTTTATTTACTTTTTAAATTTTTTTCTTCTGGTGATGGTGATGGGGATCTAATAGACCTGGTTCATGCTAGGCAAGTGCTCTACCATTGAGCCATATCTTCGGCCCTTGTGGATTATTTATTATTGACTAACGAGTGCTTTATTCTGAATTTAAGATATATATATATATATATATATATATATATATATATGGCATATATGTGAACCATAATATATATGATGCATATTCTGCCACTCTGGCCCTACTTACTTATTAGTTGTATTTTCAAAATCAGAGGGGGGTTTTTGTTTGTTTGTTTGTTTGTTTTGTGCTTTTTATTTTTTGTTTTGTACCAGGGATCGAACTCACAACCTTGTGCCTGCCAGGCAGAGACTTCTGCCACTGGGCTAAACCCTGTCCTGAAATCAGAGGTTTTTAACTTTGATTAACATCTTTTTTAACATTTAATATTTTAAAGCTTTTTCTAGGTTATTTAAAAAAAATTAATTTTGTTCTCCTGTGGCTGAAAAGACATTTTCTTATGTTTCATTTTCATCTAGAAGTTTTATAAATTTTAACTTTCAGATTTAGGTTACTGTTTGGATTACAATTAACATGCGTATATGGTATGTGGCTGAGATCTATTTTTTAAGGGCTATTTAGTAATTTCAAAACATTTATGGGAAAACTGAAATTTATTTTCTTTCCCTATTGAATTCTTTAGTCAACTTTTTGATTAAAAAAAAAAGATGTGGTACTTTTATACAATGGAGTAGTACAGTTATAAAAAATGATCACATTGAGATTTTTATAGGTAAATGGATGCTACTTAAGACCATACTCGTGAAATAAATCAAACTCACATATGTAAATACTATATTTTCTCCCTAGATTAAGAAGTGATAAGAGTACATAAGATACAAAGTCCTCAATAAATACTGTGAAAGGAAACGATAGATGTACATGGAGAGGCTTATACATGTCTAGAACTTCTGCACAGTTTATGAGAATTGATTGTATTATGCGTGATGAAATGAACAGCTACTTTAAAGAAAAAGAGGCATTATGGTATCCATTGCTGATTTACTCTTGTCACATTGTGAAATCCAGTAATGATTTTATTCTTTGTTTACAGTGGTTTTAGTCTGTTTTGTATTATTTAATTTCAACATACATGAAGGTATGGACAGCTATTTTGGAGAGAACAAGAGACATTATAGTAGCCATTGTTGATTTTCCTATTGTCTGGTTTTGAAGGTCTGTAATGCCTTCATTATTTTGCTTTTATCAGTGTTATACTAGTTTTTGCATGAATTCATTGTGTGTAAAGATATAGACAACTATTTGGAAGAAGACAAGAGACATTATGGTAGTCACTGTCGATCTCCTGTTGTCTTGCTTTGAAATCTGTGCCATTCACACTGTTTTCTTCTGATCTGCTTTCTTCTGTTTTGTTCAGCTTTGTTTTACCCTCATTTAAAAAACTTAATTGATCACGTATCTGTAGATTATTTCTGACCTGTCAATTCTGTCCTCGGGATCTATTTGTCTAACCTTATGACAGCATTGCAGTGCCTTATTTACGGGGACTTATGCTACATGTTTTCTGTAATAATACAGAAAATCATCAAAATATGCTTCTGAATTGGAAAAAAAGTGTGCAGATCAAAATGGGTAGCTTATGGAATTTATGTGAAAAAGTCAGAAAATATCAATCTTCATGTAAGTCTGATTATGCTTTAAAAAGCACTGAAAGCTTATATAAGGTACTGAAGGCATGAATTATAAGAATCATCTCTTGCAGCTTTGAATATGTGATGAGTGATCAGATATGATACAGGAATATAAAGCAGAATTTTCACGTATTTTTTAAGCATTGTCACTATTAACTAGTAAAGACTTAATTTTAAGTAAATCGTATGAAAAATACATTATCCCTCAGAGTATACAAATGTTGAGATGGCTATTCATTGAAATAATACTTATACATAAAATTAGATTTTGTAGGCCTTAAAATTTTTTAGATGTACTTTTCTTGACAAATATTTAATGACTGTCCATGATATATCGAGCGTTAGGAACATAGAATTTCACATGTTCCTAATCCTCATGGTGTCTACCTTCTGATAGAAGCCAAAGGTCACAACTGATAAATAAAGCGTGTTTACAGAATGTGGTTAGTGCTGTGATTAAGCTAAAAGACATGAAATAAGCACATAAGACAAGGTGAACGTGTGAGTGAGTGGGTAAAGGTTTTTACAGGTGGCAACTTCTGAACTAAGACTTTCATGCCAAGAATATCCCAGGGATGAGCAGTTCCAGGGAAGGGGGCACAGGAACAGGCTCTGAAGACTAAGGGGCTGTGATGTAAGAGGAAAACGAGCAATGGAACACAGAGCAAGAGGCACTGAAAGACCCTGTAGAGGAAGAAGGGGGCAGCTGAAACCGGACTCTAGAGCAGAGGATGAGAAATTTAGATTTTACCCCAGGAAAAGGAAAACTACTGAAAGATGTGAGAAAGGTATTGCAGGCATAAAAATGATCTGATGTGTAGTTACAACACAATCATTTTGTTGGAGAAAAACAGATTAAGAAAGGGTTGGCAGTGAAAAGGGAAGGAAAGCTCCAATTATGTCATATAGCAAGAAAGGAGTATGTGAACAAGAAGGAAATGCCTTCTCTGTGGTCCAGCTGAGGACAAGGAATGGTCTAGTGGATTCAGTAATGAGAAAGTCCTCGTGGTCTGTAATTTCTAGGTGGTTGTTACCACAGGAGGCAGGCTAGAATGTGATGAAACTGTGGGTTCTCTGTATTTTATATTCTGATCCTCTCTCTTTCTCTCTCTCTCTCTCTCTCTCTCTCTCTCTCTCTCTCTCTCTCTCTTCTTTCTCTCTCTCTCATGCTCCTTCTCTGTGTCTCTGTCTCTCTCTCACAGAAACATTACTCTTTCAAGAGTCAAAGGCAGTAAGAACATGCTTTAGCAAATGCATGTTTAAAGTCCTTACATGGAATAATGCTTCATAACACGACACTCATAGTTCTTTAATGACAAAAAAAGCCATGAATAAATCCAAAAGATTTTATTTCATATAAAATTCTACTTTAGAAGTAATATTATTGCCTGTTTCCACTGAATAACTTCCAGGTATATTTTTGGAGTGCCATGTATTCACCAGCCCACCAATTGACTTTAGAGTGCCATGTTTATAACAATTGCACATCCAGTGTCTCTTTACCCCCTGCCATCTAGATCAACCAAACAACCATTCTTGACCGCTTAAGATGCACGATCAACTCCACCACTGGACATCTGATCTCCTTCACCAATAGGACACTAAATGAACAATTCAAAGTTTGTCCCTGATGATTGGGAATAGAATTTATACACATTTTTTGCCAATTACATGCAGGCACTAAATGGGTAAGATTTCAGCATAATATTTATGAAAAATAATGATAGAAAATTAATGTTTATTTTATTATACTACTCACATCTACTATTGGTTGCCTCTGCAAGGGATGTGTTTTGATGCAGAAAATAATGTTTAATAGAAGGAAATTTTGTCTTCTATAGGTAGCACTTTCTTGAGTTGATTTTGGATGTAAAGACTGATTTGCAATAATTCAACTCTAAAGGGTATGCTTGAATCTCTCTGTGTATGCTGTCCATTGATATGCAAGGACATGTTTATCCTTTGAAAAATTGTGGATTCATCCCCTCCCTCCCAGTTTTACACATTCCTTTTGTTTCCCTGCCACCTCTGAAAACATGTGTTTCTGCTTCTTTGATGGAGGCTTCAGCTTCAGCCACAATGGTAGGAAACCCAGTAGTAATCAGCAGCTGCCCTGCTGCTAAAAGCTATTAGTGCCAATGTTGTTAATGACTGACCCAGTTGAATGTGCTGATTTAAGAGGCAGACTTATTCCCTGTCTCTCCCTAAGGCCTTGTTCTTAAATGAGACTCTTATGCTGTTTACTCCTCTGGCATAAGGAGTATTAACTCCAAACCACAACACTTCATACATCAGCACACTGAACTGAAATAGTAGGGAACTAACAACATTTGGCCACTTTTCTGATATGAATCCTCATTCTCTAAGAAATTCAGTGCTTCTAGTTTTTGCCTAAAGAAGTTGGATACCAATGCCCTGTGCCTGAAGCTATAAATATCATTTTCTTCTGAGATCTAAAGGATGAGAAGGATAGAGTTAGATTTTTCTTTTAGGAACCAAACTTATAAGAAGGAACTTGCAAAATCAATACCAATTACTTGCAAATAAGGGCTGAAAAATCATTGAATCTTGAGTCTGTATATAGGTGAATGTGATGCTTGTGTCCAGATGTCTCCAAAGTGTCTCATGCAGTCATAGGAGTGATTTTTTCAGAAGTGATTGAATTTGGGGTGTGAAGCTGATTAATGGTGCAATGCTAGGATTAAGGGTGAGTGATTACTAAATCAGTACACTGACTGGTTAAGCACAGCCCTAATCCTGGTAGCCTGAATACAATATAAGGGACAGAAAGAGGCTTGTCTCCCCCTTGCTTGCCTTTCTACTTTCTGCCCACCATGAATTGTTTCTCTTCTGCATTGGCTGTCTGGTATGCCACTCTGCCTTTGAGTCAGCCAATTATGGACAGAAATCTCTACAAACTGTGAGCTAAATAAACATTTCCCCTTTAATATTTAATTTTAAATATTTTGCTTCAGCATGAAAGAAAAGTGGCTATGACAGAATTTTGTTACCAAGAGTGGGGTCATTTCTGTGACTGTGTAGTTTAGGATCCTTTGGAACTGGTTTGCAGGAAGAGTTTGGAAAGGTTCAGAGATTTCAGCTGAAAAAGTAGTTCTGGAATTCCTTAAGCTGTACTTGATGGAAGATTCTTGTCAGAACTCAAAAGGTCAGAAATGCTGCTATGAATGTGACTGGCAAAGACCAACCTCAGGAGATTACCAGTGGGAAGAAGGACTACATTAGATATTGGACTCCAGAATGTGTGTGTTATATCTTGATGGAAGGTTTATCTACCTTTTGGTTGTATCCAGAAACTTTTCCTGAGACTGAGATAAAAGACAGTGGACTAATAAGCCTTGCACAAGAAATTTCAAGGCAGTCTTATGTTGAGGTAGTGGTATGGCTACCATTGGAAGAGTTTTGTCTGATTTATGTAGAGAATAAAGATCAAAAAGCCCAAGAAAATTATTCAAAACATTGTGAATTTGGTCACAAAGGAAGCTCCAGTAAAGTTGTGGCCTTCGAAGAAGGACCAGAAGATAAATTGGTTGCTGATAAGACTAGAGAAACCCAAGTATTTCAGAATAAGACAACAGAAAAGATGGGTTGAGGATGCAAAAGAACTTTAAAGACTTTTGCAACCTCAGAGTTTCAAATGTGAAAAAGTGCTTTGAGAAGAAAACCTCAGAGCACCATGTTCAAGAATGGTGGCCATCTACAGTATTTGTTCGTTAGGATGAATGCTTCATAGTCAAGGTACTCAACCCCTTTAGATAAGAGAGAAAGAAGCATAGATGCTACTCCTGCTGGCAGCAGACACTGACATCATCCATGTGGTACTGGTTTTACATGTATGCAGAATGAAAGAATTGTGGAGGCAGGAAGGCTTCTACCCAGATTTCAGAAGAAGGCATGGGAAGCCAGAGAGTGTGCCTCTGAGTGGGCAGTGTATAAAGCTGTGAGTGTGAAGCTGAAGGTACTCTGGAGACCCAGAAGTTTGAAGAAGCCAGGAATGTAGTTCCCATGAGGAATACTGAAAGGAGGGAGCAGAGTTGGCCAAGAAAGAAGCCATGGGAGCCACAGCCACTGTAAGAGTGTAGTCTCCCAAGCCTTTTGTAGTTTACAACCTGTCTCAGATTACCAAGGATGCTAGAAGTAAAACTATGGGATTTAGTGTTTGCCCTGCTGGATTTTGGGCTTGCCTTGTTCCCATTCTTGGCTGTACCCCTACTTGTAATTTTGAAACTGGAACTATGTCTCTTGTGCCATTTAATTTAGGAAGTGTATAACTGTCTTATCATTTGTACAGGTCATTGCAGTTAAGTTTTTCTCAAATCTCAGAGAAGACTTAGGACTTGGACTTTTCAGTAGTGCTGAAACTGTTAGGACTTTGACAGTTCCGAGAGATGGACCAAATGCCTTTTGCATAAAGGAATATGAATGAGATTTTAGAGGCAAGAGTTCGAATGTTATGTCTTGTGTCTAGATGTACTCCCAAAGCCTCATGCTATCATATGTGGGGTTTATCAGAGGTGCCTGGATCTAGAGTATGTGGCGCTGGAATTGACTCAGTGCAATGCTAGGATCAAGTGCACTAGGATTAAGGGTGTGAGTGCTACCACCCTAAGTAGCTTGGATAAAATATAAGGAATAGAAAGAGCTGTGAGTGTCCATCACTCACTTTACTACCTTCCACCTACCATGAACTGTTTAATGCTCTGTGATGCCTGCCTATCATGCCACCCTGCCTTGGAGCCAGCAGATGATGCGTTAAAACCTCTATAAACTGCAAGCTAAATAAACCTTTCCTCATTAACTTTGGATGTCATTTTGTTTCGGGAATGAAATAAAATTAACTAATACAGTGAATGACCTAAAACAAAGCCCATATCAGCGTGCCTGAAAACTCTCACAAATAGGAGATGCAGCAGCAAAGTTCTCTTCCATTTATTTTAATGTTTGTGCATTAATTTGTAAAATGCAACATTTGTTACATTTTAAAAGGACAATAAAAACAGCAGCAAAGGTATTTCATGGAATCCCTGGCATGAGTGAGATTTGGGCTGTCTTCTTAGCAAACATCAAAGCATTTAGAAGGTATATGGGGATGGCTTATCTCCACAAACCAGCAAACCTCTTATTCAATACCCAGACATTCTTCATGCCAATATTATGTATTTTATGTCTCAAGATTCTATTGAGTAGAAATTCACTTTGAGGAGCTTGGTGAAGCCTTCAGAGGTTTTAACTCTGCAGTCTCTCCTTTATTCCAAAGACTGAAATAATGCCTTTCAAAGTCCTAGGATTCTTAAGCTTGTGTTTCAGATTAAAAGATTACAGAGAACAAAATTTTTCATTTTTCATTATTGTCCAGTAGTAGAAAAGGACACGTTTCTGTATAATGTGGACCCAGAAACCTGACCTTTTAGCCTGGCAATGATGGAGAAGTTCTGAAAAACTGAGTCTTGCCAGCTTATTCAAGTCCATGCTAAGCTTTCATCTGACTGTAACCTGTAACCGGGGTGGAAGAATTCTAAATACAGTAGAACTTCCTCATAGCATACAGCCCTGCATTCCAGGCTACTGCAGCAATACAGAGCCCATTACTCATTCTCATTCTAGGGGGAAAGAATTTCATCTTGTCCAATTCACCACTGTGGGTACTACAGAAGGTAATGTTAGATTTCCTTACACTTTGTTTCCTGATTTCCAGCTTTACCGTCCTTGAATGTTGACTGATATAATTTTTAGCATTTGGGAGATTCAGCTCAAAATAAATCATCTGAAAAACTTCTTCTTAACTGTTTCCCTCCTTTGCTTTTTTCAAATTAGTTGGAAAGTAAGAGAGAAAACTAGCTAGCCACAAAATGTCTGAAAATAAGAGCTCTGAGGATTGTTCTGGAGGAAACTGAAATCAAGAGAAGTTGAGCCCATGACCCCATAGGGCCCAAAGGCACTTTCTATACAAGGGACAGCAGACAACAAGTCAAAAATTTTTATTAAGGTGAACTCAGGAAGTGTCAGCATAAGTGACAAGAATAAAAGTCATTTTACAGTAAGTACAAAATACTGGAAAATTCACTTGCTAGCCATTGTACAGAATGTGAAATACTCCTTGAATAGAATTTAACCTTTCTTGTACCTAGTACTTATCTAATTGTATTTTTTTAAAAAGTCATTAAATATTGGTATTCAGTAACTCTGTGTACTTTTATTATTGTCCTTTGAAACAAAAATAATTCTTATTTTACTTTCATATACTCAGTTTTTAAAAAGGACTTCAAAGAAGCAATATTTGTTTCCTTGGGTTTATATCATTTGTAGTTGTCCTCAGCAGGGCTCTGATAAGTGTTCTTGGTAACATTAGGTTGTTGTTAATTGAGTATTGATCTAAAAATTTACTGATACAAGTCCTTCTTCTCACCTCAGATCAGATTTGTTTCCTCTTATAATTGCACTGAACACTTTAGTTCACAATTTAAATTAATATGGTTGAGTAAAACAACATTTATAATAAGACTATGAATAGAATAATTCATTATTGCAAAAGTGTCTGTTGAGAAGAGAAGGTAGGATTATTATTAGAAAAAAACTACGAAGTGTGAAAATAGTGTTCTTTGATAAAATTTAAAATAAATGTTAAAAGGCACACAAAATTTTTATTTGGACATAGCAATCATCGCCTCCATGCACTCTACTGTATGCAAACAGTATAATACATTCATAATTCAGTTAAAAATCATAGAGCATCAAGAGAGAAACAGTAGCTACCTAAGTAGTAGGGACAGAAAATATTCTGAGTAACAGAGATCTCTCTGTACTAGGGAGGCCGAAAGAGGTTTTCTGGAGTGGTAATATTGAGAAACTGCTGAAGGATAGGATGAAAAATATGAGGAAACAGAGCTTTGCGTGGAACCTTGGAGCAGCCATCTTGACTTCACTATGTGATCTTCACAGAGTAGAGGTGGTGAGGCAGGAGACAAACATGAACGCCAGACTACAGGGTTGTAGGCATTGTTTTAAAACTGAGTTATGAGGAACCATCAGAGGTTTACAAGCTGAGGTATTCAATGTGTTCCATAAAGACCAGTGTGCTAATTGTGTTCCGGTTTCTTTCTTTCTTTCTTTCTTTCTTTCTTTCTTTTTCCTTTCTTCCTTCCTTCCTTCCTTCCTTCCTTCCTTCCTTTCTTTCTTTCTTTCTTTCTTTTCTTTTCTTTTCTTTCTTTCTCCTATTAGTACAGATTTTCAATGCATGACGTTTATATTCTTTGTGTGGAGTTGGTGGGTGTATATAACACATCTTAATTTCTTTTTTTGTCCCCTTTTCTTCACTTTCTTGAAGCCAAGAAAGCAAGGAAACTGTTTTAGCAATAATATAAAAGGACTAATTGAACATTTTGTCTGACCTTTTTAGTAGAACAATGAAAAAATTCCACCTAGCTCAATGCAGATCTAAACTTTGTGATACTATAATCCTGTATAGTGTCCCAAACTAAGAATTCATACTTCTGAGTTTTTAATTAGAACAATCTCAGAATTATAAGTCCTACTTGATATTGGTTTGACTTAAGATTCTTTTGAGGCTTACCCAATTTGATCATGATTAAGAATTTCCACTTACTTTACAGTTTTAATATTGGCCAGAGTATAGAAATAAAAAACTTCAGCAAATGCTATGTATGTGATTCACAGGCACATCAAATTCAAATCTGACATCTGGGCATGATGACACATGCTTATAATCCCAGCACTCTGGTAGACTAAGGCAGGAGGACTGAAAGTTTGAGCCAGCTTGGGCAGTTTAGCAAAATCTTGCCTCAAAATTAAGTAAATAAATAAATAAAAATTTTAAAGGGCAGGGAATATATCTCAATGCAAAGGTCCTAAGTTCAATTCCTAGTACTCAAAATAAGAACAACCATAATAATAGCCTGATGACTCTAAAATAGCCACTTGGTTTTTTTATACCCAAGATTTTTTTACCATCGGATTTTAGTGATAGTCCTGAAGCCCAATAAATGATGGATTGATGTGATTCATCAATAGGTGGAGAATGCTATAGTGAATGAAAACTGCTTGATATTGTTTCTAAAGTTAAAACATAAATGTGTAGAAATTGCATCCCTAACAGCCACATTCCAAACTCTGACAGAATGTCTCATTGTGGTAAAATGCAGTGATTCTGGTTGAGTCTTCCACCTTTTTTTATACTTTCATCCAAAAATAAAAGGCAATTTCATTAAGTGGAGAAATCCCTCAAGTCAAAATTGAGTAAATTTTAAGGCTCAAAGTCTTTGCCACTAAACCTCGGAGATTAACCTTGGTAATTACCTACTACTGTTGAAAAATATCCTGCTGCTGAAATTTTTGTTTACCCCATCACTGGAGGGGAAGTGAATGGAGGAAAAGTTTCTGAGTCCAACTGACTGCTCTGCAGAAAATATCAAGCCCTCCAGAGCTCTTTGGCCTGGCAATCCACTTAATCCCCAGGAATAAAATTCACCTAATGATTGTATGAATTGTACACACTACGTGTAGAGTTCTTAGCTCACACCCTGGAAAATTCTAGGTATTCAGTAAGTATTTAATGAATGAATGAATGCTTTTACCCGACATAGAGCAGGCCATCAGATTTACTAAACAAATAGGATTATAAAACTTCTGGAGTTATGTTCTCTTTATTTGTAAAATGACATAAGCATATTTTTGGAAACTTTATCTCTCCAAGCTTTGAGTTTGAAGTTTGAGAATCCTAGATCCACTGGAAGAAACAGAGATATCTCCAGTAATGTTACCTATAGCCTCATGGAAGCTAAGCAAGTGAAGAGAGAATGAGCTAGCAAAGACTGAGAATGTTTTTCCCAATTGTCCTCCAGGTCCAAGGGAGTGAACAAATGTCTCCTTGATTAAACCCATAAACAGAGCCTCTTTCAGCAGCAATAGTATTCTTCTTAGTAAGAAAGATTTTCTTAAAGAAAACACTTACTTGTTCTCATGCTTTCTGATATGAATTATACTTTCAAGATAGGTGATCCACATGAGGAAGACAAGTGATTTATTTGGGAAGAAATATGTGTTCCTTGCTTAGATCACCCGAATGAGAGAGGAAAGTGGAGAGGGAAGAAATGGGTGAGTATAGTAGACTTATTCAGAAAAGAAGATGTGCTTCTTACCTAGGTGCTGTGCTAGGTTATAAATGCATTCCAGAGCTGGGTTCGTGGCCTCAGTCTCCTGCAGAATTACAGTCATGGCAGGACCCTAATACTAAAGCCAAAATTAGCACAGGTTTCAGGGAGCAGATAAAACTAGATTCAAGTGCAAGTTTCCCTGCTTCTAGCTGGGTGAACATCGGGCATATCTCTTAAAACTATCTGATGTTTTTCCGTTTCCTCATTGGTAAAACTGGAAGTGCTGTACAAACTGATGGAACATCAGATGACAAATGGTATCTTAACTTGATGAAATAAGGGTAGTAAAGGCAAAGTGCAGCTCAGAACATCTGGCATATAGTACGCAACAAGCAAATCATTTGGGGGCAATGTGTACTGTTACCGTGACACTCCGCTCCCCCACGCAGAGGGGCTCCCCATCCTCATAAGCATTCCAGCTCCTACAATAGCCATCCAGAGTCCACTTTATGAAGGAGTCATTAAAATCTTAATTGTCTTAGTTTTTCTAGTCATCCTAAGCATCATAATTTTTAATGGAAAAATAATAACCATGTCCATGAAAATGAAATGATTCATCTTTGGGTCACTTAGTACCTCCAGTGAACCTAAAGTGTGACACTGCAGAGTCATAGAACTACATCAGTAAGAATAAGTCAGTCCATACACATCGTGAACTGGGCCCAGCATTCTGCTAATCACAAGTTTTGCTATTATTTTATAATGTAACTTGAATATGATCTGACTTTATCACCAATAACAACACCATATGGTAAGTTCTCCACTTACCCTGAAATAATTTATTGAAGCTTAATGTTGTCCAAATGGCCAAACTCTTCACACTGAATTTTCTCAAGGTTTCTTTAGGACATTAGAACATAGTGGAGATTTGTTTTTCAGGTGGTCCTTTACCAAGTGGATATGAAATTGGATCAGCTGGAGGCAAGAACAGATGGGGTTGAGCAGCAGATGGAAAGATCTTGTGTTGGATATGCAGAATCACTCTGGTAGAATCAATCATGCCACAGGAGTTAGTTGCAGTTCAGTTAAAGAAAATGAACTGGAGTAGAGAATTAAATTATTGGGACATAAATATGGGCTCAGATTTAGAAACTGTCTTGATTAAGTGTCAATAAGACAGATGAGCTAATGATGCTGAATTAGGAACCTAAAAATGTCATGTTTGTCAATGATGATCATGGCTCTCTTTCATTAGTGCTTATTGGGTGCCAAGCACTTGATGTATGTACCTCAGTGCAGCCTCTTGGATGCCCTAAGAGACAGGCAGTTTTCCCATGTGGCAATACTGAAGCTGAAAGGTTAAGTAGTGTGATCAATGCTAAGACTCTCGCTAACAGAACTAAAAGTGGAGTTAGAAAAGTTCAAAGAAATTCAAACCACTCTATACTACCTTTCAGTCCTAGTTTGCACACAAGAAAATTAGAGGTGCGAATTGTCCACTTCGTAAGGATCCCAAGATCCTTTCCATAGTAATGGGACAAGACCATGGTGCTTAGAGTGATGTCTATGACACCTTCGTGATTCTCCTGCAAAACACAGAGCAGCTGTGGTAGTCATATAGTTCCCAGTGAAGTGGAGGGTCACAGGGCCATACATAGGGCTCCAGGGAATCACATGGGTCCCCACAGAAACCTCACATCTGCTTTCCCCTGGAAACCCTCTCATAATCCTGAAAATGTATTGATCCAGGAGTGAATCACTGTACCAAACTCAGTCTTAAAAAACCCAAGTACTCTTCTGGTCCAAACACACTCTGATGAATTTTGTTTCCACTTAGAGGATTCAACAAATATGTGAATCTGAGATTATGGATGACTTGCAGTACCTACTGTTTCTGCCTACCTTGAGTGCTATGACAGAAAACAGAAACTGGCAGATTAGAAACACCATTTATTGTTCACAGTTTAGGGGCTGGAAAGTCCAAGATATGATGCTGGCCTATGTGACATTTAATGAGGGACAGTTTTCTGATTCACAGATGGCTCACCATCTAGCTATGTCTTTATGTATCAGGAGCGACCACAGGAACTCTGGCAGCTCTTTTATAAGAGCACTGACACTACGCCAATCATTTCCAAAGGCCCTACCTCCTTATGCCATCTTTTTTGTTAACTTATTCAGTATGTGAATTTGGGGATGATGCAAACACTCATTCTATGGCACCCACTTCCTTTAGAACTACAGATAATCTACAAAGAAGGAAAAATCAGTTCGGTCCAAACATTTTTCCCTGCTCTAAGCTTGGAAAAAGAGAGAGAAATAGGAGGAAGAAGTTATTAACTGATTAACTACTATTTGCCAGGCACTGTGAAGATCATATAGTTGTTTGGAAGGAAGAGAAAATAAGTCTAAGCAACAGATGGAAATGCATCTGCCAGCTGCCACACTCTGAATGCATACTTCCTTTCCTGAAACCTTCTCTCATATTAGCAAGTTCCTATTATAGCTGCTGGGCTATGCCTGTTGCTCAGCTAAATGTTCAAGAAACAGGTACCAGTTTTGAATAGCAAAGCAAAGGCCCCCTTTCAAAGAAGCAAAGAAGAAATGAAGAATGTATTCCCTTAAGGAAAGGAATGTTTTTCTCTGCCTTATTTTCTTCAAACAAAATAAAGTTTTATCAATTGCAATGCCATAGCTTTGCTCCTCCTGTGCAATACAGACATCACAGAAACCTTTGAGCCCTCAACAAGGTAAAAGAATTCTTACAAAGAATGAGAGTGAAAGTGAGTAGACTACTGTACCTGTAACTATCCATAAGGTACAAATATGCATTAAGCTCTATTTATGCTGCATTTGAGCCCTTGAATTAATCATTAATTACCAGTAATATACAGACTTTTTCAAAACCATAAGAATACCATGAGAATACACAGAATATAAATTTCAGTTTAAGAGAAATTCGTTTTTTAACAATCTACAATGTCACTTGTATTGAGACAACTACACACCAACTGTATTTTTAAAATACGTATTTTATAATCTTACTAAGTTATTAAAGGAAATAGCACCTACCCCAGAAATTCCAAGGAAAAGGAAACTTAGTTAAGAGGGTTATGGGCTCACAAGAAGGATGGGAAGGTTGGAGCAACTGAGGTTCATGAAGCCAGAAGGCCAATGCTTGTCTCTTAGTTGCTCTACTGGCTGCCAAGGATTAGAGGTTGCTTCTTCCCCTAAAGATCAGAACTTGGAGAAGATCAGGACACAGCACCCTGTAGTATCCTTTGGGGAACTTCTGAGGCTACTTAAAGTTATGCATGCCCCAAAGCCCGCCCATCTACAGACCACTCCCATAAAGCACTTCTTCCTCATCTTCCAGGTCTCATCCTGGGCTTCTTACTGGTAGGATCCATGGTGCATCTCTGTGGGCCGGGAATTCTGGGAAATGTGGTACCGAGCTTCTGTCTCTCCTGAAGGAGGAAAGGGCAAGGGAGCAGAGATATATGGTTCTCAGTGTCACAGTCGGAACCAAGGGACTGTGACAGCAGTGCCATGGCCAAAAAGTAGGGGACAGCATGAAAACAGTCATGGAAAAGGCACACATCTGAAAAATGCTTCAAAGGGAGGATTGAGAGATTCGATGCCTTATTTTTTCCTTATACACAACCAAGTCAATGCAACCTATAAATCGAATCTCTTTAGCTCATCTACTGGTGCTTATGTGCCATTTACTTGACTTTCCTATACATGTAACAGTGCCTCTGCCCCCTCCTGGAGCAGGAATAATGATTTGCTGGCAGAAAACCATGAATCAGTCTTTGCATTGAATGTGCTATATTGTTTGGGAACCTGGCTAAATTTTTCCATAGAGCTGCTTTAGAAGTGATTTCCATTTAGAGCTATGTGGAACAGATTCCTGCTGCTGGCTAAATCCTCTTTTTCCTTTTTGTGTGAGCAGGATCTCATGAGAAGGACTATTGCTCTTTTGTACTTTTCTGTGATGCATTTTGTGTTGTGATCTATGAAAGAAGCATCTAAAAATATACTGAGTATTGTAAAAATATACTTGTAATTCTACCAGAATTCAATTGTTTAATAACTATCTCTCTTCTCCTTTTATATCTCCTTTTAAATTATGTCTTTCCTTTTGGAACTGCCAGAGTAATGTTTCTTGGACTTTCATAGATACCTACACAGACTGAATGGATCCACACCCCACTTTTAAGATGCTTGGTGACTGGATGACCTCCAACCTCAGACACAAAGAGATTAATTTTCAACAGAATCCCCAGAATGAGCATTACCACAAAATTTGAGTCTGCCTATTTGTATGAAAAATCATTAATAAACTTCCTTTGTAGGTCTTCTGGGCCCATCTGAACACCAAACCGTGGGTAGTAATAATGCTGGTGTCAGAGTGGCTACAACGTTAGCTTATTTCAACAGCATTTTAGGGTTTCCTAAGTCATATTTGTCTTCATCTGCACATAGATGCTTCTTTTTGGCATAATTCAGCTGAATTGGAAGTTTTTTTCTCTCCACTTTCTCACATTTACCTCTAAATAGATCACATTTCTTAAACTGCAAATGCAAAGTACAGTCTGATACCTTTTTTGAAATAAACATTGTGGTGATTCAAACTGTGTCACCCTAAAAGATATGTCCAAATTCTGATCTGGTAACTTGGAGTGTGGCTTTCTTTGGAAATGGGATTTTTGCAGAGTAATGAAGTTTAGGGTCCCTAGATGAGATCATCCTACATTTGGGGTCTACTCCAAATCCAGTGACCAGTTGCTCTTACAAGAGGAAGGAAAGGGAGATTCAAGACACGGAGAGGAAAGACATGTGATGACCTAAATGACGAGCAAGGAAAATGTTGAAGTTCTGCATCCAGAAGTTAGAAGTGTCAAAATCCATCAGAACCTATAAAAATTCAGGGAGCTGCCTCTGAAAAAGCCCTGCACAAGTGTGAGGTTCTGTAGATACCCTGCGTTTAGATTTCAGACTCAAGCTCTGTGAGACAGGAGATTTTTGTTACTTTTTTCCAGAAAGATTCTGGTAATATGTTATAGTAGTCTTAGAAAATTAATACAATTATGAAAGTTTTTTATCTAAAAAGCAATCTATGGGGGTGTAATTCCAGTAATTACTGTGCTTTTGTTTTGACAAAATATCCTTCAAATGACAATACTTGGAAATTCTGGATTAGGGAGGCCTACACAGGTAATAATTGCCCCCCAAAGCCACCCAAAGACCTTTTAAACATATAACATTATACGAAAGGCCTTACTTACCTCCTCGTCTCATCTATGAGCCTTCACTTTTCTGCTATATTACAACCACTTTTGTTTCTTGAAGGTTCTAGAACATTCTGTCCTCTCCCAAATCAGTGTGTGTGCTCTTCTGCTTGTGACATCTTCTCCTCCTATCAGAAATCACCTCCAAAACACTACTCTCTTAGAGGCCACCCTGACCTTTTATGATAGATTGGATGTACCCCTCCCCCACTTACAAACTCTCCTATTACTCGTCCTCCTCCATTCCAGTGATGATCACTGGGATTGATATTTGTATGTTTCCCCACAGGACCATGGCCCCATAAGGGAAGGCAAAGGACTTGGTGCTCATGGTTACATCCGAGGGTGAGACAGGCACTTGGCATACAGCAAGCCTTCATAATTGGTAAAGAAATCTAGTATTTTGCCACTGATGAAACTGTGGCCCGTTAATCTCACTTAAACTATCCTGTTGTCAAAAATAATGTTGAAACTATAGGAAAATCATTACAGTCATAATCCCCAAATTCATTGATTTTTAATAAAGTCTAAATTTTTCTCTTACGGATTTCTAAGTAAGTGTAAGTTCTACTCTAACTTGAAAGCACTTTATGAATAAGTAAGCAAGGCTGAAAGGCACTCAAGTCCAGTACTACAGTTTTCCCTGAGTATCTTTAACCATCTTGTAATCAATAAGTGTTGGTAATAGATTTCAAAGATTATACCCAAAGTACTTTAAAATCAGTAGGGCAGAGCAAAAGAAGATAACACAGACACCATGGCAAGAGAATTACACTGAGTTCTACCAGTAGTGATGCAGGACTGCAAAGGTGAATTGAATAGAGGCCAGGGAATGTCAGCAGAACATTTCCAGAGATAGTAACTTTTGAGCTGAATCTTAGGTTGGGCAAGTGGTAGCATCAAGTCTAGGTCAAGGCAGTTTCTCAGACTTGATATTTTGAATAATTTCATTCCTGTTGTGGGTGACTGGTTGGGGTGTTAGGACCTTATCAGCATCCTTAGCCTTTGCCCACAAAATGCCAATATGATAACAGTGTCCCCAGGCTGTGCCAACTTTCCGTAGAGGGTACCATCCATTGTGCCTATGAAAGTCACTGAGCCTTTCTGGTTGGGACATGTATACCACCAAGGGTCCTTGTAGCTCTAGTAGGGAACACAGGGCAGGGCTGAGGTGTAAAACCATGAGTCTATACAAAAGATTTTTCATGTTAGCCTAATACACTAGTCAGCCTTCTTGTTGTTCAGACACAATCTCTAAAGGAAAGGTTTATTCATCTCATGGTTTTAGAGATTTTGGTACACAGCCAACTGGCTCCAAGGAAGAAACATCATGGTAGAAGCATATAAGCAAAGGTACTTAGCTTGTGGTTTCCAGGAAGCAGAGCAGAGAAACAGGGCCACAGAGAAGGGAACCAAAGGCTGTATGGAGTATCAAAGGCCAGGTCTCCATGATCACCCGGACAGACCTGAAACTGTGCTTTACTTGTCCTCATGTGGCTCCCAGACCAATCAGTCAGGCTGAGTCTGCAAAACTTAACAGATAGAAAGTTTGAAACTTCATTCTAAAATCACTTGGGAGAAAAATAAACAATTTTTAGAAGTAAGGGTATGTGAGACAACTAGTATTTAAAAAGTCACTCTGGTTACAATGAGAGGACGTGTTGAATGGAGACCAGGATGAACAACCATGAGTCCAAGGAAGATCAGTGAGTGGGAAAAGAAGGGAAAGGCAAATTTCAAGAGGCATTGACCTCAAATCTCTAAGGCTTTTTCCAAGATGATTTCTGGATTTTCAACTTATACAGCTGAGAGGAGCATCATAAATACCCTCCATAACTCACTGGAAATTAAACCCTTTGACTTTGAGAAATTATTAGAGGTTTGAACTGAGGGAAAAAATTACTTGTACAGTTTTTTTTAAACATAATGCAGGCAAACTCATAAGTAAAGAGAATTACTTGAGGGTTCAAATTCAATTAGGGCTCCAACAAAGATTCCTTGAGCAAATTGTTAGAGAGAGAGAGAGAGAGAGAGAGAGAGAGAGAGAGAGAGATCTACTTATAAAAGTAATCACTATAATGAGACCTCAATAAATTTCCAACCCCAATCCTAAGCCATGTGCCCCCAAGTAAGGCAAAGAATAACCATGGGCAAAGAACCAAATTGAAGCGTTGAGGCCAACTTTGTTGACTGATTGTCCAGAAAATTATCTCATTTCTTTGCTTTCCTCTCTGAGTCTATGTACCAATAGCAAAAATATTGTATATATAGATATTTTAATTAAGTCAAATTGGTATATTTTAAAATATACATGATGATGCTATTCATCATAGAAAATTTGTACCAATACATTATATATTTTGATTATTCAGATATTTTTAAGAGTTGGATCCTTGAGAATACTAAAAAGTAACTCCTAACACTAGTACTATCTTAGAATTTGCCAGAACTTGTGTTTCTAATGTGGCCATTTGTCAGCATAAAAGGCAAGTGACTGACCAGACACATCTATTATGATCACCTACCTACCATGAGGGAAAAGAAGTGAAGACCCAGATGTCAATTATCAGGAGATTCCCCAGTGGCTGGCACTGGGCCAACTGTAAACACAATTAAGGATTCAGGCAAAATTTAATTTTCTTAGACTCTGTTTTGTGGGAAAGTTCTGTGCTGTTTCACAAGCTCATTCACATGCCTTGTCCTTCCCTGTGAGGACAAGAGGAACTGCTCAAGAATTCAAGTCCAGCTTCAAGGAGATTCCACAAGGATACTGACTGAGCAAACCCAAATGGAAATAATTCAATTTGAACCAAGAACATTTCAAGACATATGAAATTTTGATGATTATGAAAACATATTCATTCACAAATACAAGGTAAAAATAGAATTTTATGTGTTGATAAGTTATGTATCTTTAAATGTTTGGCTTCAGTGATAACAAAAACATAGAAATCCTTGTTGGTCCTTTCGGTGTTCATCCTTTCTTGTAATAAAATACCAACCTTAAGATCATTAAACTTCTTGTTTAATAAAATGAATTACTTTTTAATCATAAACCAAGTGACAATGCACAAGGGGAAAATTAGAATACTTAGCTAATAATGATCATATTTACCATCAATTCTGTATCATTAACAAAAATAAGCATTTTTTCATTTCATATGTGTTACATGAGTGTTTAGTGTTTCAATGCATAATTCATTCAATTTTCACAATTGCAAAGAAGCAGATATGTTATTACTTCCATTGCATAGATAAGAAAGTTAATATCCCAGTGAAGTAATTTACCAGTGCCCATAGAGCTAACAGGTGGCAATCTCTGATTAAAGGAGACATTACCCCCATAATTCATAAATAATAAACATCAGAGATTGTTCACATGTTGACCAACTAATTTTAATGAATGCAATTTGGTACAGATATATAAAACACATTGTAAAACTCATTCTGTGATAACACAGAATATGACCTTTATGTCTACATGGTCTCTTCAAAATTGTTACTCTAATAATTTCTGGGAGTATATTCACTATAATAACCAGGGGAAGAAAATAATTTTTAGCAATTTAAAAATAGCATTCCTATACACCAATAATGGACTTACTGAGAAGAAAATTAGAAAAACCATGTGATACACAATAACATCAAGAAAAAGTAATTATTTAAATATAACCAAGAAAATGAAAGTACTCTACAGTGATAACTACTACACTCTGAGGAGCTCAAAGAGGACATAAAAAATTGAAGTGTATCTTCATTCCTGGATAAATAAAATCAATATAGGCAAAATAGCCATACTTCCAAAACTAATATACAGACTTAATACAATTCCAATCAAAGTATCGCAAAACTAGAGAAACAATCCTAAAACTCATATAGAACCAGAAGAGATCATATTATGGTGGGCCACTTAACAACAGCTGTATTAAATCATCATGGTGCTGAGCATAGATGTTCTACCTGAGAAAAGTTGCCAGCATAAATAGAGATGTAGAGAAGATAAGTGAGGCATTGTGGGTTTCTCTAAATGTTGCCATTTGAACCGTTGGCTCTCCTTGGAGGAGCTCATCATGACTAGCTTCCCCAGCGTGAGTTCAACCACTGTCATCAGAGGAGCTTCAGACCTTGTTGTTGAGAATGGCTGTGGTTCACTTTGGGGGAGCTCTGGTATTTCCATCAACATCATTTCCTGGCTCCTAAGGGGAAGATGTGTGCCATTTAATCTCCAGGAGAAACTTGTACTGACTTTCTGGCATGCACTTAACTGCTCTCATTGATGGAGGAGCTTGGGACCTCTGTGTGGCTGAGAATGGCTGTGGTACTGTTTAAGGCAGCGCTGGTCCTTATTTTGAACGTGACTTCTCGACTCCAGTGTAGAACCCTCAACCTACTGGCACAGTTCCTTCACCCCACTAGCATAGACTTTCTAGCTTCCACTGCTGATATTTGAGCCTTCCCAGTGTAGATCTGTAAAATAGACTGGTGTGAGCCCTTCTCATGGACTCTAGACCTTTAGTTGGACTTGTGGGAGGCATTGTTGTGTACTCTAGGTCTTCAGCTGGACTCAGGCAGGACATTGCTATGGGATCCAGGCCTTTGGTTGAATATTCTGATTCTTTAATGTTGTGGATAGACTTCCTGCATTTTCTGTATTTAACTCTGGGTGACCATTATAAAATAATATTGTAACTTGTGTGTCCTGCTTCTCATTGTTCTCCTCACAACCCTGACTACAACAGACCATAAGAGCAAGAGGAATCCTGGGTAACAAAGGCAAAGTAAGAGGCATCACAATCCCTGATTTGAAGTTATATTACAAAGATACAGAGATAAAAACAGCACAGTAGCAGCACAAAAACAGACATATGAATCAATAGAACAAAATAAAGAATACAGAAATAATCCTAGGCATAGGCAACTACCTGATCTTTGACAAAGGGCCAAAAAACATACTCTGGAGAAAGACAGTCATTTAAATAAATGATGCTGGGAAACTTGGCTATCTGTATACAGAAAATTGAAATAGACACCTGTATCTCAACAATAACTAAACTAAAATCAAAATAAGTGAAAGACCTAAATGTTAAAACAGAAATGCTTAATTTTCTGGCAGACCAAAACAGGATTCTTTTTTTTTTTTTTTTTTTTTTTTTTTTTTTTTTTTTTTATCGATACCAGGGATCGAACTCAGGACCGCCTGCTTGCAAGGCAGGTGCTTATGCCGCTGAGCTAAATCCCCAGTCCCCCAAAACAGAATTCTTGAATTCACAGGCATATACAAGGACTTACTAAACAGAACCCAAGTGGCACAAACAATAGTACCAAGAATCGACAAATTGTATTATGTCAAATTAAAAATCTTTTGCACAGCAAAGGAAACAACACAGTGAAGAAAAAAATCTACAAAGTGGAAAAAAATATCTACTAGCTATATCTCAGATACAGAACTAACATAGAATGTATAAAGAACAAAAAAAACTTCTCAATACAAAAGACCCCATCAAAAGATGAGCCACTGAAACAGACATGTCCCAAAAAAAGAAGTAGAAATGATTAATCAGTACATGAAAAATGTTCGGTATCACTGACCATTAGAAAGATGCAAATTAAAACACTGAGATTCCATATTACTCAGATGGCTCCATCAAAAAATCCAGAAATTGTAAATACTGATGAGGCTGCAAGGAAAAGAGACCCTTCTGCTATACATGGTTGGTGGGAAAGAAAAGTGGTTCAACCATTGTGGAAATCAATATGGATCTTCCTCAAAAATTTAAACCTAGAAATTCCAAGTGATCCATTTATTCCCCTTGTAGATGTCTTCCTCAAAGAATTAAAGATATCATATTATAGTGATACATGTACACCCATGTTTATAACAGCAGAATTTGTATTACCTAAATCTTGGAAGCCATAGATGAATAGATAAAGAAAAATGTCATATTTACATACAATGGAGTGCTACTGTGCCATCGAGTCATTGCAGGAAAATGGATGCACCCTGACATCTTAATCAAGTTAAGTGGAATAAATCAGACATGCCAGTGTACATGCCACATGGTTTCTCTTGCATCAGAAACTCAAAATATAAATAAAGAGCCAAAGAAAAAATAGATAATAAGAACTAGAAAGGTAAATTTTGTCAGAATGTGGAGGGGATCCGGAAATGGAGGGAAGAAGGAAGGCAACAAAAGGAGATGAAAAGAAAGAATTAGTACATATCATGTACATGGAACCATTATGCAACGCAATTATGTACTTACAAAAATAAAAACTGGAAACAACTGATTCTACAATTATACTTAAATATTTCAGTTCTATTTCAAGTACATTTGTCCTTAACATTTGTCTTGTTTGGTTTCTAAAAGGCATATGGACTTTAAACTTTGTTTAATGGTAAGAAAATATAACTGAGGATTTAATTTCTCAAACAAAAACTTCCAAACTACACAAATATAGAGAATCAGTAGAGTTTGAAGAGTCATACACAAAACACTAAATCTTCAGTGAATCACTGTATTGTTGCCACTTCAGAAGAACTGTTAATTTTGTTTGTATTTCAAACATAGAGTCAATGAGAGTCAAAAGATCCTTTCTGTCTTCATGTTAGAGACTGTGAATTCATCATGCCAGCTCCTCATCTGAGTCCTCTGAAAATTATAGTAAATCAGGATGATCATTGTTCAGGAAACTTTCTCCTAAAAGCATAGCATAGGGATTCTACTGGAAAAAATCAGAAAACAGCAACATTTTGCTGTTTTTGTAAAGTTGTAATTAGCATAATATATTAATATCGTTAAGACAATCTGCACAGGTGAAAATATCTCAAAGCCAATGTTACATTTTCTTCAACTACATCACCATGTGTTTCAATAAACACAATTATGAATGCTAATATACCGACAGATTGAGTAATTTGATTTCTCGGCATCATTGTATATGGGGGAGAAAAACAAATTAATCATCTTTGAGGTAGCACTTAGGAATGGAGACTTTTAGAACAGCTCTTCTAAAACTCTTTGTTCACTGAATAGGAGTTACCATTGTCTTTTTGGCTGTTCCCTTCTGGGACCATCTTCTTAGTAACTAAATATTCTATGTAGCATATCAACGTACAGCCAGAGAATTGATGGCAAATAGTGAACTTTATTTTGATAAAAGTCCACAAAAGACACGTCACTATATTGCAGCAATATCTAAAGGACATAGCTTCTCCTCTTATTGCTTCAGTGAAGACAGTTCCTGAGCAAACTGCCTGCCAACCCTGCACACCTGGGAGCAAGGTGGCACCTTTGAGGACCAGTCATTCCTTCCTATGACCAAGGTCATTGCCAGAAGATAAGTGACATCGTCATGGCTGGTTCTAAAATGTTCAGCTCTGGAATGGATGTGCAGGTGAAATGGACACTTAAAAAGAATTCCTCAGAGCACAGTAATGAGTTTTAGGGGATCAAATTCCAAATTACTTTCAGCCCATAACACTAAATTATCAGGTGTCACAAGAAGAGATTTTTTTGTGGCAAGAAGCCACATTTTAACACTAATTGAAATTAACCCTTCTGTGAAAACAAGGAAATATTGCAGTTTTTAATCACCTTCTGACAAATATCCTTCAAAAAAAGTGATTTCTCTGTCTTGTTAAGGAAGCATGTGGAAAGCGATTTAACCTTTTTTCTGTGAATTTAGGTTCAATCACAGGGTAGGAAAGCGCTCAGTGGTAAGGCACTTCCCTTGCATATGTAAGGCCCTGAGTTTTATCTCCAGCATTGAAAAAGAAAGAAGAATCACTGGAACCCTTGCAAATTCATTGCTGCAATTGTAAAGAGTAGAAGAGCTACATATCCTGAGTAAGACAAAATAGAATTTCTTGAGAAAAGTTCATACTGTTACTTGAACTTTTAGTACTTTGCCTCTGTGACAGTTCCAAAGGAAAGACTTGTAGCGAGGCATGGCAGCACATGCCTGTAATCCAGTACTCTGGAAGGCTGAGGTAGGAGGGTCAAAAGTTTAAGCCCCGCCTGGGTGACTTTCTGACTTAGCAACACCCTGCCTCAAGTAAGATGGGAAGGGATGATTCAGTGCAAAGGTTCTCTGTTCAATCCCCAGTCTTGGAAAAAAGAAAAATGTGAGTACAAGACAGGGGCATCCGAGTTCGTAATCAGGTCCCTGATCTTTCTAGCATATGCATTATTGAGCTAATTAAGAAATGAATGCATCAGAAACAAGCTTGCCACAAAGTTTTCAGTTATAGCCCACAGTCTTCCTGTTAAGAGTTTCTATCCAGCCCCTCTTTCAGTTTACAAACTACAGAGGAAGTGCAAATGAGACATTTTCTGTACCATTTTCAAAATGTACTACTGTGTTTAAGAAAGTTCTGACTTGTTGATTTAGCAAGATGATTATACAAAACGAAACCCAAACTTGAATATCTTTCTCTAATATTATTCTTCCTCTTAATCCCTAACCAAATTTGCAGATGGATTCACAACTTCAGCTACATTAAAATTAAAACTTCAACAGTCTAATCCTGAGATCGAGTAGCCTAAACAAGGCATTTTTATGGGTCACATTTTGTTCTGGGACTTCCTATTCTTCACTTATTTCAAGCAAGTTTATAATTGTTCCTTGCAACATTTTTAGAATAGTTGCTTTAAAATCAGTCATCTCTGATTGGCATCTATGATTTTGTTTCCTTTATTCAGCTTGAGATCTTCCTGGTTCTCCTCATGATTGCTCTTTGACTGAATCTAGACATCTGAGCTGTAGTGTTATCAGACTATAGATCTTCTGTGGTCATTCTGTCTCTGATTTTAGCTCTATTTCCATTCTCAACTTTCCTTGAACCCTTTAGCTCAAAGTTCAAGTACAACTAGGGAAAAAAGGCAAAGTTGGCTCTTAGATGGAGGCATCGTAGTGCTGCATGTGTCAGAGTTAGATTCTCCAGGAAGAAAGGACCAGTCATTAAGGTGCCTTTGTGCATCACAGATGCCAGTGAGGCTGCCTTACCCTACCTTTCTCTTTCATCCACTGTCTACTGCTGTCACTTGTTTTCTGAAGTACCTAAGTGTCTCCACTGTCTTGGACTGCCACTCTCCTTTTACCTATGGTCATAGTTGGCCATTGAGGATTAGCTGGAGGGGAAGCAAGTGTGAATTAAGAATCACACAGTTACTATTTCAAGTACACACAAATTGAGTTTAAAAACATGGCTGGAACCGTTACAAAGAAAATTCCTTACAGCACCTGTGTTAAACTACAGAGACACCCCGTTTGTACACTAGTAGAAAGTCATATGCATTGAATCTTAGCTGTTTTCTTGAGTAGGGAAGTACTGTTTTTAACATCTTGTTGATTTATTCTCAAAACAAATCTCATGTAAATTTCAACCCAACCCTTCCCTGAAATTTCACAAATTCTAATGTAGTAGAATCCAAATTAGAAGTCTGATTATACATGGTATTTTGGTTTAAAGGGCATTAATTAAACTGCTTTGCACTGTGAACACTTGAATCTGGTTTGGCACAATCATTCCATGGACTGAAATCTAATACAATTATTTTCTGAGTGACTCATTTGTCAATCAATTTAATGGGCTATGGTAGATGGGCTGGTTTGTGTTGATGATCTGTAAATACTAAGTCTTGCCTCTTTGAGTATATTTCTGTGTGTGTGATAAATTCAGGCTAAAACCGTCTTGTAGAAAAATCACCTCAGTGTTTTAAAACTGGCATTTTAAACTGGTATTCAGAGAGAAAAACTGAAGCTTAGCAGAAATAGAAAAATCAAAAGATATTTAGAACAATTAGACACATTGTTCAGGATTCTATGTGTTGACTGCTTGTACCCCTATCTCCAGATCAATTTGGTCCTCTTACCAGAGAATTCTTATATTTATGATTCATAGCATTAAAAATGTGCTTCCAGTGACTGAGGGAAGGATGAATGTGGTAGAGAAGAGCCGCATCTCCTTCCCTTTGAAGAATAACAGTGTAAGTTCCATGGGCAATGGAACAGTAAATTTTGGAAAATGAAGATTACAGTTTAGCTTTAGTTGTGTGTATTTATATCTTGATAAGGACTTAGAGGCTAAACATTTGTCATATCCCTCTGTACTCTGAGTCATGAAGCAACTGGAAAAAGAAAATGAGGTCAGCTGGAAATAAAAACATCACTATATACTTTGTTAACTGAACCTATGTATGAAACCTTTACCTTCTACGTTTCCAGAGTCCATAGGACTTAGAGGTGATTATAGCACCACAGTGTACCCACAACACTTAGGAACATAAAAATTCCACCCCATCCCATGCAAGATCACATTCTCATGACCAGCGTCACAGTGCAGTCAGCCACACGCTGTCCCACACAGTGTTCACCAGCTCTGTGTAACGAGTAAGTACTCAAAACACAGGTATCGTGACAAACACATCAAATTTTTATTTAAATTAAAATTTAAAAATTAATGCTCACTTCATTTGTTGGAGGACTTTTAAATCTGTTTTAAGCAACTCAAATATGTGTAAATCTACTCTTTCAATTGTGAATTACATGGCTTAACTATAAATTACTAAGTCCCCACTAAAATGAAGAGGCCAGATTTAGAGATTTTTGTAACCATAGATTGCATGAAGTTTTAAAGATTGAGAACAAAATAAAGGATAGAATGGGAAATAGCTCATTAACAATTGTCCACATTTTGCATACATTGAGTTAAACAAAATGTCAAAATTGATGTTTTTAAAATTTTCAACTATTTCTCTTTTGCTTTTTAAATGGGACTACTGGAAAAATACTAAATCACATATGTGGTACACATTGTATTTCCAGTAGACACACTCTGTTAAACAGTGATCCTGACTTACATGCTAGTTGGCCTGTGAAGCTCCTGTTGTGTTGGGGAGAGAAGAATGAACTGCCAATGGAAAGAAGAGAAAGAAAACCATTGACTGCCTTCCCAAGAGGCTGACTAGTCTGGGCCATTTTGTGTCCCCACGTGGCTTCTGAGCTTGGACTTAAGTGGAAGAAACTGTCCATCAAGAGGTTTTTTTATGCTGCCCACTGTCTGTTCTAAAATGCAGGCTTTAAAAGCCTAAGCATTGTCTTAGCATGGTGTTTCCCCTCCACATCTTGCTTTTATAAAGCTTTCTCTTTCTCTAGGCTTGGTTAATACTAAATTAAAATTGCACTATAAAAATCCTCTCTTTCCAACCATTCTCCTACACCCATCTTTCAACCCCAGGTAAGAAGAATCATAAGAAATGAGATAGCTACCAGCACCCAGCCTGCCAAAATCTTTTATTCGCCATTCTGGTGGAGGCAATATAAAAATTGGATTGGTGATGTCTGAAAGAGAATTCTGCCCATTTTGATTTCAACAGCTCCCTTTTATAAAAGCACTCACCCCTTTCACATGGGCTGTGGAGGCCCCCTCCATGCCCATCTCAAGTGGCACTCTCTCTCCAGATTGAGTTCCCTGGAACAAGCTCTCCTGGACCTACAAACCACTTTCTCAGCCCAAGAACAGGACTCTGTTTGGCTACTCTGAGATCCAGAAAGCCACCTGGACCATCCCCAAATCCAGGCATCACTGAGTACATTGTTCAGTTCATCTCCCCACATTGGCGTCTCCTGTAGCTTATTCCTAGCTCCTTGTTTAGTGATGTTTCCCCCAAACTTGGATATTCACTGCAATCTCTCTATAGTCTTTAAAAATGAAGTCCAGGACCAGGCTACCCTAGACGCAAGAGCATCATAGCTGCAGAGCAGAGCCCGAACAGTGTTTGCCAATCAGAGGACTCATGTGCACCCCAACCCTTTCCTACAGCACTAGCACACAACTGACCCTTCTCATGAAAACTAAGATGACTGAAAGCAGGTGTAGAAATGCCTGAAACAGTTGCCTCAGAATTCACAAATAAGTCCTACTTACTTGCAGAGATGAGGTAAAGGCAATGGTACCAAGGGGAAATCTACTTGCAGAACTTCATATAATGTTTACATATATTATGTGTTCAGTGCTCATTCTTTCTGCTGGGGACAGAAAGAATGCTTTTAATATATCATGAACTACACCAGCTCTAAAAATGTTTTATTAATGTATTAGTCAGTTTTTGTGTTGCTGGAAAAAATATACCTTCCATGCACAATTTGAAGGAGAAGCTTAATTTGTTTGTGTCTTCAGTCTGTGATGGGCTGGCTCTGAGTTGGAAACATAGAGGAAGGACAATGTGAAGCAAAGCTGCTTACTTCAGGGCAGCTGGGAAACAGAGATGGTTAACAGGGTCAGAGAGAAATCAGAGAAGGATCAGATACAGCGCCCTAGGCCACCATGCTATGAACATACTTGGCCCTGCCTCCATGACCGCCCAGGGCCACACCTCCAGGACTCACCCACCCAGACACACCCAGCAGTGCATGAGCTGCTCTGCTGGTCTCCTTTCTTAATTAGATGAAGTTGACATATGAGGATTACCAGTCACATCACAATTAACTAAAATGTCATTAATACATTAGTAAATCAAAATTACTAATAAAAGTCAAAATTAAAAGGACCTCTTCGCATTTAATTTCTTCTCAGGCAAGAGGGGAAAATGTTTCTGTTAAAGAATTAACCATACAGGACAGTGATGGCGGATATTTTAGAGCACACAGTGATAACAAAGAGCCCGCTGTGATACACGTGCCTGAGGTTCACCCCCGCTGATCCAGGACAACTGAAATTCTGGCAGTCATAAAAGCCAGCACGAATGTGGGTTGTTTTTTGTTTGTTTGTTTGTTTGTTTTCAGAATTTGGAAAATAATTTGTCACAGACATTTGAAAATCTAGAGCAGTTTTAAAAGTCTACAGGTCTGAATTTAGCCAAGATCTCTGAAAAGGTACTGGAAAGAGAATCAGCGAGGTGTCAGGGTTTCCTAGAGAAATTTGTCACAGCCAGACACTGATAAGAAAGGGACAGGTTGAGGCAGGAATAATGCTGGCAGCTCTTTGGGGTATTAGTCCAGAGGACCATCATAATCCATGCTGGGTTTTCAGGACTTCGACTGTAAGATAAACAGTTTAGTGTATTTTTTGCAGTCTTTATCTTGGTTAATTTACTTTAAATTTAGAAGCAAAGTATACAAAAGTAAAAAAAAAAAAAGAGATACTCCCCATAATTTGACATAGTATTAATCATTTTTCCAACACATGGAATTATTACATTTGTATCAGTGTAAGGCACATTATTGTTGTTTTACTTCACAAGAAATCTGATCTTTAAAAAAATTTCTATCTCCTCTATGTTTAACATATTTGAGTATCTAAATACCACTTACAACATTTTATGTTGCTATCAACAAAAGGTTTCCAATGCTATGTACTTAATTTGAAATCTTTTGCACTTCGTATGAAGTGTGAATGTGTCTCTAAATTCTCACCAACCATATCATCAATATGAGCCAGGTGAGTGTTAGAACTAGAGTGAGTCTGATTCATTTTCAATACTGTATCAGTATCAGCAAGACAATACATGGCCAAAAATTTGGCATCAGAAGAAAGTTGTATTCCAATCTATGCTTATTTTTGGAAGGAGATGCCTTAAGGACCTAAAGGGATATTTGCCCCTAAGAAGCCAAGTCCATTTACCATGCAGAAGCCAAAGTTCAGAAACAGAACTTGGACATGATACAATACAACTTCACCACAGTACAGTCAGACAGAGCACCAGAAAAATCAGTGTGTCTGGTTTATGCATCTCTAATACAAATTATGCTCAAGGAAGTGATTTGCATCTGCCTCAGTAGACTATTAAGCATAGCATTAATATTTAAGCAGAGTGACTCACAGTAAGAACATGGACAGTACTGACTGTCTTCAGAGACTGTATGCTAAGTCTTTCCAGCACTAATGACACAGTATGTTATTAAAAAAGAATAACTTGGTGCCAGTTTTGGATTCAAGTATGCTGAACTGAATGAGATATTGCTTTCAAGGGCAAAGACTGAATATTAATCCAAACAAACATATTTTCACTTGGAAATATTGAGAGCTTTCTAATGTTTTCTTAGAGTCGAAGAACTCCACTAAGAAGAAAGCTGAAAGTTATTGAAATGTTTTTTGGCAAGTTCTTGGGTGAATATGTTGAGCTGTGGCACAATAGGAACTGTGACATCTTGAATTCCTAACACCTGCCACCTGAGAATGTGACCTTGTTTTGAAATTATATATCTGGCAGTCATACTGAAGTCAAGTGACTTTCATCCAATGAATAGTATCCTTATAGAAAATTTGGTCACAGGAAGAGAGCATCCATAAAGACAGAGACAGACAATGAGTGTCAGGTGTACAAGCCAAGCAGCAGGTTGATTGCTGTCAACCTGCAGTAGCCAAGAAAAGGCAGGTAAATGTTCCCAACAATCTAAAATCTTCAGAGAGATACAGAGATAGAGACACAGACGGAGGGAGGGAGGGAGGGAGGGAGGGACGGAGAGAGAGAGAGAGAGAGAGAGAGAGAGAGAGAGATTAAAAGGGAGACTGAGAGGGAGGGCAGGGGAGGGCAGGGAAGAGAGATGAGGAGACAAGGACACAGAGAGAAGGGAAGGGGATGGGAGAAGAACTGAGGGGTGAAGGAGCTCAGCTGTGTGTTCAGCTTGGGACTTCTGGTCTCTGGGTCTGCACAGGAATACATTGTTGTTGTTCGAAGCAACCCAATTTATGGTAATTTGTTACAGCAACCCTAGGAAACTAATAGACACAGTTATTTATATCTAAGCTCATCTCTTGAGAAACCAAAATTTTGTCCTTGAGTAAACATAACATGTTAATACACAAACAACTCAGAATGTCCTCCCACTTTTTTAAGAAGTAGTCTTGGATTGGCATCATGCTTACAAATGCCCTAGGATTATTTTTTAAACCATATGTTACCAAGAAATAGGCGAGTTTCTGCACTAACAAGATGTGGCTCTGTAACAATTAGCCATCTGTTTATAATGCTGTTAGGAGCTGACATCCTCTCAATGAAAGCAGCAAAAGCACTAGGAATATTATATCTGCCAAGTTCTAGTCATTCAGCATCTTACGTGGTAATTTGTTTTCTCCTGAGATCGCTAAGGAAAGAAACAAACCGTGCTGTGTTACAAAATAAGCTTTGTGAAACAGGTAGCTTAATAGCAAATTAATGGTATGCTGACACAATCAAGAGAAGACCCCCCAAAAATCCCACACATAATCACACTTTCTGTAGTGCAGCTTACAATGCATAAAGAGATTCTCATAAGAGCACAATATTTATTTTTTCTGAGGAGTTATTTGAAAAACAGAGGGCAAAGTGATCTTAGATGACTTTG
Source organism: Cavia porcellus (assembly GCF_034190915.1). NCBI lineage: Eukaryota > Metazoa > Chordata > Mammalia > Rodentia > Caviidae > Cavia > Cavia porcellus. The sequence goes on from NW_026947489.1 coordinate 54,937,136, forward strand.
TTCAGTCCAGTTTCTTTTAAATCTTATTAGAATTCAGATATCATTATATCAATATGCTTCTCAATCATGTCCAAGTGCAAATCCTAGAGTTTAGACTTTGTAAATAATATAAATAAGTCATCATGATTTACTTAGTCATTCAACAAATCCACTGAACGCCTACCACAAGCCAATTCTGACATGAAGGCTGGTGGTATGAACTGAGTCAGAGTCAAGCAGCCACCCGCATAAGAAAGTCTGGGATCCAGTGGGAAGAATGAGATATTTAAGCCACCAACTGCTTTGCAAAATCATCAGTGCAGTGAGAGGTGAATTCCCAAATACGAAGGGAAGGGATAACTAGAAACTCTAGGCCAGTGGGGGCAAATCTATAGCACAAGTGCCATAGCCAGTTATTTGTTATCATCAAAAGCTCTAAAAGGTTCGCCATCACTGATTTTGCCTAATACAAAGGTCCCAAAAAAGATTTCTTTAAAGTAGTATGCAAACTACTTTAAAGTAGACATCAGTGATAGGACTTCTCAAGTGTGAGACATTGTAGTAATGTGGATATAACATAATTAATAACAGCCTCCATTAGTATAACCTAATTAATAACTACAAGCCATTTGCATCAATTCCAAAGATTCCCTGAGCTCTGTTCCAATCATTCTATTTGACTTTTGTACCCAAAAAAAAAATTTACTGGGGCTAGGGATTTATCAAGTAGGGAGGCCCATTCACTACTGCCACAGCTGGGATTCTAACCCAGAACCCTTCCACCACTATGCTGATGTGAGCCTTGCAGGACATATATAGATAATCAGCTTTGCAACCTTTTCTATGTGCTAGCTTCTACTGCTATGCCCAAGTTCTCTCCATTCTTGCAGTCCACTCTGCTAACATTCAAAGCACACATCATGTTTGTGTTTTCCATGAGAATGAGAAAGTGTCATCCACACCAGCCAGAGGAAAGTAAAGACGATGGAATCTGCATCTCTCCTGGAGACACTGTGAAGAGTGTGCAAGCAGACAGAGTCTTGCTTTGAACCTAGTCTGAAGATGGGGGTTCCTATCCTGGGGCTCCTGCTTTGCCTAGAGCTAACTCAACACCCCCCACACACACACACATACACCCTTCAGATACAATTATCTGATCTCTGATGAGAAGAGGGGGCTTTACAGCATGTTTTACTTTTGGCTGGGCTTGGTAAAGATGTTTGGACTAATCGCATCCATCTGTGAACTCAGAGTGAAGATCATTGGCATGCCCACCACAGGATTATGAGAACAGTCTGGCCATCGTTTGTTGAGTAAATTATGTTCTCATGTAATAGAAAAAATGACATACCAATATGTCTATTAAAAGAATGCACTTGACATTTAATTATATGTCTAGTTATTTTTTGCACTGGCAGAAGAATGTCAGTGAGAGGAGATAGCTAACCCCATGCATGCCTCTGGCCCCCTTATGTAGGTCACTGGCCTCCCCTGGGCCATTACAGCAGCCTTTGCGCTCACAGAGGTCTCTGTGCATCTCAGCTCGCACACTGTCTGCACTCTATCCCTTCGCCCCATTCTTTTTTGTCTCTGTTTTCATCCTGTCTTCATTCAAAGAACACAACTAAAATGACTTACTGGTATTAATTGGCTTTATTTTGTGGCTCTAGAATTGGACAACTCTTCCATCCATAAACAGAATTAGAGTTCTGATGAAGTGGGGTGAAGAAAGCAGAAATGAGACAAAAAACAGATTGTTCGTTTCAAAGCTACTTTCCTTATAAGGCAGGGTAGGGAGAGAACTCAGCAGAAAATAACGGTTGGGTTAACATCAGATTACTTCCGGTTACTTTCACAAGGATTAAAGGATGCTGAGGATTAAATCAGAGGAGACTTGGTTTTCACGCAGACTGGCCTACTGGGGGGATTGGGGTATCTCCCACTCTGCTGATTTCTCTGGGGTCAGATAACAACTTAGTTCTGGTTTGGTGAGTGGAGCTTCAGCCTGACTGGCTCCATTTTCCTGTTTAGTGTAGTCTTGTGGTTCAGTGCAGGAGCTTAGCCCAAATCAGCGGGCTCCTGTGGCTTTTCTTAAACACTCCAATAGCGAGTTCATCCCCACCGAATTACTCCTCCGTGGCACACAGCAGCCCTATCGGCCCTTCCTCACTTTAATACCCCATAAGTTGTGACAATATTTTAGGGATTTATCTCACAAACCAGTGCCTGTCACGCTTCTTCAGTGACCTCTGTCCTTATCTTCCAAGTTCCAGTGGTTCCTGCATTTAGTTCTGGATCTTTCGCTTGGATCAGAGCAACTACCAAGAAGTTCCAGTATTTGGAGTTTTGCTCTATTTTTAATTTTTTTAATCCCCACAGGCCCTGTGGGGAGACCAATGGCAGAACTGAAAAGAGAATCTTCTTCTTCCTTGCCTACCACACAAACTTACTAACACAAGAGTCTGCTTCCCTGGGAAGACAGACAGCTGCAGCCTCCCTGGAAAGGGGTGGGGTCCATCTTACTGAAAGATTGAGGCATGATGTTGAAATTCTTTAGTTTGAGTCTTTGATCATATAATAGATTTTTTGGATGCTTTTTGCTTTTGGGTAGCCATGTATGACATCCAATTTTGTAATTCTTTATAGCCTTTGAATATATTTTGGACATTCCTCAAATTGTAGGAACAATATAAGTCTTAGGTCATGCATTGTTTATACAAAAAAATCTACAGAAGTAAATGGGAGAATAAATATTATTTAGCTTGCCTATGATTTGATGTTGTTATTCTTTTTTTTAAATGTGAAGCACATTTGCATTTTTCTAGAGATCTGAAGATTCATCAATCTGTCTTCTAAATCTAGAGACAAGATGGTCAGGTTTTATGACAGGCTCTTTCAGAAAGTAAATATCATAATAGTTTCCTGGAAGTCATTCTGGTGTTTTGACTATGACATTACTTCAAGTTAAGTATTCTTCACAAAATGATATAAGAGAAGAAAATAGTAAATCTTGATTCAATTTGTTCCTTATACTATGAGGCTTTCTCTTTATAAGTTATTTAAAACAAATTTATCTATAAAACCACTCTGTGCCATAGATGAGTTTCTCAGCTCCACTACTAAATGAGAACTGGGTATAATTTTGTGCCTCCCAAGCATTTCTACCAAGTATCCTTCCCGTGCTATAAATATTAAACAAAGGTGTAAATGAGCATATATATATATATATATATATATATATATATATATATATATTGTCATTGTTTCATGTCTCTCTAGAGTAATGCACATGTAAGAAATTCTCAGTATACTATATGTGCTGATCAAAATCTAAATATGAACATTGAATAAAGTATAAATGCTAACGAAATTCTAAGGTTTTGTTAGGTTACCAGTAATGCTAATTAATTTTATTTAATGGCATATGGAGGTACAGTCAGCACAGTAGGCCTATCCAGAGAGATAGGCGTCTCTCTTCCAAACTAGGGTCTTTTCATTACAATGAGTCATACTGTACTAACTGGCCTCTGTTTGCAACTAAGGGACTATAAACAAAAGTTTTGTTTTAAAATTGAGTGTGTATTAACATAGCTTCTAAATTAGATAAGAAAACTATAAAATACAGAAGCTCGTTTTGCTTCAAAATCCTATCTACTATATTCTTCAGATTTGTAGAAAAAAAGCAAAACAAAGTTATACAAATAATAATAACAAAATAACAGAATTGTTTCAACTTCAGCGGTAGAGATTGATTAATGTTTTGGGGGAGGATTCAGACTCTTCTTGGGGTCTCCATTTTCAAAAGTGAGTAGAACATAACTGAGGGATATTTGCCAGTAAAAGAAAAAGGGAATCTGAGAGTAGAGAGACTGGTCCAGTGTCGATGATCACTCCTGCCCTGTCCCTTTCTGTCCGGCTCTATCATGTCTATTTCCATTCTTGTTTCCATTTTCTCCATCTTTATTTTGCTCTTGTTTAGCGTTTTATGTCAAATTTGCTTCTGAAGTATATTGACTTTTTTTAACTTTTTGCCCTCCTTCTTCTCTTATTGCTCGTTATTCCTGTCATGCAAAAACTCGGTTTCTTTGATTTAACTTCAAAAGCAGATTAGAAGAACATTTTCTACATATATCGCTCAAAGAAATTTCTGTTTAACTCATTTTGTGTGTGTGTGCGTGTGTGTGTGTGTGCGCGTGTGTGTGTGTGTGTGTGTGTGTTACACCAGAAAAGGGAGGGCACGTTATGTTCCCCATTATAAAACAAGAAAGGAATGAACTGCTCTTACTTCAATAATAGCAGGTAACATAAAACTGCAGAAAACTTGTGATTATATGCTTTGCCAAGCCTTAGACTCAAACAGTAAGATAAATAGTGACATGCCTGCCTTTGCCCTCACAATTTTAGTTTTTTAAAATAGTGGCCATGATAACCAGCCCTCCCTGCTTTGCTAAGTCAACACTAAGATAGCAATGACTCCTTCTAGAAAGCTTGGATGCAGGACATTACTACTTACACACCATTTATTTTGTCCCTGCCCACCCACCACATCACCAGGAACACAGCTAAGAGGTAAGCTGTGGGCTCCTAGAATGAGGGAAGAGGTGTACCAGAAAGACTGTGGCATCCTTCAGACAGCTATAACCAAAACACAGAGATGTTTACTTATTTCTGTGGTCACATGGATTACTTTGCTTGGACCAGAGGTGATCTTTTTGACAGGAAGTGATCTTTTTTACTTCATTCATGGGATGACCATGTTTGATTATTCTGATACTCTGTGAAAATTGTATTGTGTTCAAATCCTGGTCATTACCACAGTCTCACTGCTGGCTATAGTTTCTTGGTATTTTTATTTCTTTCTTACAACCCAGAAAAAATAACAGAGAACCGATCAGTCAGTTCACTTGTAATAGCTGCAGTGGCCAGCATTGCACTGAATATTACAAACACCATCTGGAGAAATGCTCATTTATCTCATTAATGAAACACCAAGGTTAAAAAGCAACATAAAAGAACTTTTGAATATTTAACCAAATTTTGAAACTGAAATGAGTATTTTACCATGTGTGAATCTAGTACCATAAAAATTTTATATAAAAAGTTTTGTGCATGGTGGTACAGTGGTTAATTTCTTCACATTAAGAACTGTCATCTGGCAAGTCACCATTTCAAAAGTTAAAAATGCAAGTCACTGACTTGGAGAAGATATTTTTATATTCCTGAAAGAGAATTTGCTATTTTTATTTATCCAAACTGATAGTAATTTACAAAAAATTTTTTCTCAGAAGTCTTTGTCACAAATACTTTTTGTAAATTTACAGAGCAAGTCATTCAAGTTTAATGAATCAGAGTCAGCCTGTTACTGTCCCCCCTAATATGTCTTTGTTTCTTATGAGGGAAAAGGAATGTTTTACATACTTTTTAAATCATTCTGATCTCATCCGGGGAAGAATAATGCAGTATATGTCAAGTCCTTTCGAGAATATACAACATGAGATAGTTTTCTTTTTTGTCTGGCAGTGACAGGCCATAATATTGCTGAATAAATTTTTACCAAATTGAAGCTCTAGGGCTTGGTTTCCATGTTTTATTTAATATTGCTTTTGCCAGTTTTCTTCTGTCTGGGCTCAATCAAGATGTTAGCTAATATTCTTGCCAATTGCAGTCAGGATAGGTTTGCTTTTTTCAGAGTTGATGTCTGTACTCTTCCCACTGTAACACACACTTGTGTCAGTTTACTGCTATCCAGTGTTATTGAAAAGACCCTATCTCCTGTCCTCAATTATCTAGTAAGCCATTTCCCAGTCCATCGCAGTACATTCTAATACAATGCATGGTACATTTTTGAGCACAGTAATTTTTAGGTGCAAAGTACCAGACTGACACTCATGAGGATTTCCAACAGCTTCTTCCCCAGCCTGAATGTCACTCCTGGGATTGTGATACCATGTGACATAACAAGGGGACACTAGCCAGAGGAGCTGCCATCTGGACTCTGGTGGGGAAGGCATCATTTGCATAGGGCTGAATTCAGACTCGGGGTCACAAAGCTGTTCTTTCCAGTAGTACAATGAAGTTTTCAAGCAAGGATTTGCTGTGACTCTCTTGGTGTCATTGAGATGCAGCGAATTTCACTTCCTTTTTTATTATGGCTTGCTAATTCTGGAAAAAGATGGAATTTTTTTTTATAATGCGTGCTCATCCAAAGGTCAAAACAATTTTAAACAAGGGCAGCCACGGCCCTGCAATAAAAATGTGGCAATCTAGATGCACAGTAAGTCTGTACGGGGCTGAGGGAGGTGTCACATTTACCTCTCTGCAAAGGGCACTTTAATCAAAAGACTGATGGCAAGAGGCGCTTTAAATTTGTTGTTCTATTTCTCTCGCATCTGCATGAAATTGTGTCTTTGAAACTATATTATAGAGATGCACGGTACCAGGGAGAGATACATGCTCCAAAGCCAACAGGAAGATGCAGCATCATCATAACACACTTTGCCCATGTGTGCAGCCTCTGTGGCTACCACCAAACAGAAGGTGCCAAGAGAATGGAGATGCGTGGCAGTCTCAGGGTGTGGGGGCTCCTCATTAGTTCACATAGATGCTTGCATCTTGCCTGTGTTTTCTTCCATAAGTAATGACAGTCACAGGAAAAACTGATGCCTGGTGTTCAAACACAGCATGAAAAATGAAGTTTAAATGTATGAAGGGCAGGTGATGGGGTCTAGCTGCCCTCTCCTGGATGCAATGAAAAGCTGCCTCTCCTGCTGTGACAGTGCTGCTCTGGTTGTCTCAGCACCCAGGAGGGAGAGGGTATTCTTTGGGAAATGGTTTGCATTCTCCTTGGTACTCGAAGGAGATCATAAACCCTTCTCTGTGGTCTCCTTCATCACTATGAGATACATGAGCTCCCTGGCAGAGGGGACCAAGAAAGTGGTAGAAGCAGGGTTGTGGGGGATAGGCCCTAATGGCTTTCGGAGCAAGATGGAGGGATTTGGCCTAGCAGCTGAGATTCCAAACCCTTAAAAAAGTAAAATACAACTAGGTTTAGAGGGGAGGATTGATGGTGAGCATCACATGCATTTGAAATGGGTTTGAGTTAACCAGAGGTGCTAAATAGACAGTTGGATGTCTGAGTCTCAAAGGAAAGAGTTGGATTAGTTTCTCTTATTTTGGGGATGGAGCTCAGGATCTCATGCATGATCCCCAAGCTCTGCACCACGGAGCCACAGCCACAGCCAGGCTAAATATGGCATGAGGACATGTGGCTATCAGAGAGTTGAGTACAAGAAAGTTTGCACAATCAGAAGAAGAATGGCGAGTAGAGACAGAGAGCACACCTTAGAGAATATAACATTTAACTGAGTGGAAAAGTGTCTGGACTCCCCAGGAAGCAGAAAAGGCAACCAGAGAAGCACAAAGACACAGGTTAAGCGTAAAGGCTGCTGAGGCAGAAAGAGAACAGGACATGGTTGAGCATAAGGCACCGCTGAGAGGTCTAGGAAAAATCAAATTGCAAAAGGGTCCTCTGGGTGTAATGGAATGGACATAAGTGGACATAGGAGGGACTGGCTTTAAGAAAGACTGTTTTCATGTAGTAGTGGAAGAATTTGCTTCCTGCAGTGGTGGTCAAAAAGTGAACAGGCGGTGGCAGATAGAAACATTCAGGGTTTTGTAAGCAACTCTTGCAAGAGTCATTGCTTCTGAAGGAAAAGGGTGAACGTGAAGGGACAGCTGGAAGGCAGAGGCATTGGAGGAGTAGAAATTTGGTTTCCGGTGGCTTGTTCTTCCTGAAAGAAGCAACTATCAGTCTTAAATCCAGTGGAAAGCATACTGAGAAAAAAGAATAAGTGAAAGAGTTCATCTCCTAAAAAGATGGGGAATGGGTGGAATCCCAGGGAGATCAGGGAGTAAACCAGAGAAAGGAGCAGAAATGCTAGCAGAAGGGGTAGGGAGAGCCTGGCATTTATGTAGTCAGGTTTGGGCATTTGCTAACAGAGAGCTAAGGAGCTTCCTCCTGACGTCCTCTCTTACTCTGAATTACAAAGTGAAGTCAGCTGTTCAGAAATGAACAGGAACTTTCAGGAACTCCTGCCAAGCTCATCAAGGAGCCTAGCTGTGGTCCGAGGTGGAGTGCATTCCACAGCTTTTGCTACACAGACAGCATCAAGAATTTTGTGAGGTTCTTCTGTTTCAAAGAAGTTGAATTTCTTCAGGCAGCTTCACTCCTAGGACTCTCTCCAGCTCTTCCACCATGCCGATTCTCCAGAATGACAGAGTGAAGTCAATCTCATAGGCTTAGCCTTCTGGGTGGTAGGTGACCTTGTGGCTGGTGAGGCCATGTTCACAGATGAAAACTATGAGGCCAGCTTCATAGATGAAAATGTCTGTACTGCCCTGGATATGGGCTGCCTGCCATGGCTGGGTGGGGCACAGGCATGGACCACACCACCATGCTCCTCACAGACTTCAATAACATCAAGGTCATGAAATTAGAAGAAGGAAACCATAGCAAGCCCTGACCCAGTGGAAAGCACAAGTTGCACTTTTGTCTAGAAAGTAATTCCAACTTCTATAACCCAAGTGACTATACAGCAGAAAGGTAGTCTGTGAAGGGATTCTCATGTGGTCATCCATTAGATCACCACAATTCAGTTCAGCCACCAGAAGAGAGAAGAGGAATACGAATTTCTTTTTAACACCTTGTTACCAAACTATTTGTGTGTTTTAAAAAATGAGCAAGAAGCTTTTAGAGCACAAACACAAGTGAACACAGGGGCTTCTGTGAAATGTGGAAGAGCTGGGGTGGGGCTGAGGTACCTGCAGCACCACCAAAATCAGAAAACCTTGGATTGCCAGGAACACAGGACTGGAGTCCTCATAGAAGAGATGGTAGGTCCAGACCTACAGACAGCAATAGCAAAACTGCACAGTGAAACCCTAGGGTTGGACTCATGCAGCTGATAAATACAGGTCTCATTCTCATTATGATCTCAGAGACTGCATAGAAAAAGCCAGGCGGCTTCTAAGCCCTGTGACCTCACATAGAAAGTAGCTGCCATTGGGCTGGTCGGGGGCTCTCCTCCTTTGCAAAGGCGGATGTAAAACTGTCCCTCAGAAATGGCCAGAGTAGAGAAACACCATTTATTTGCAGGTAAAGGATAAATACAGCAAGCCCTTGGAAAAAGAAGGAGGGTATTTCTGGAAGTGGGAAGTTTGGGCATCATGTCGCTCCAATATGCACAATTTGTAGAAGACAGGGACTACAGTGAAACCCATTAGGTCACTTCTGAATGCTTAAATGGAAAAGCCATAAAGCCAGGGAGCATAAAGGCCAAGAAACAGACGTGATCAAAGCCTAAGCCCCAGGTTACAAGCAAGAACGAGCCTGGGAGAGAAGGAAATGGAACATTTGGGTAATAATGGCTTAGAACAGAATCCAAATCTTTCAACTCCCATTGACCAGTCATCTCTCCCAGAGATCTGTTTCCCAGCCACCTCTCTAACCCAATGGGACATCCAGGGTCTGAAATGAGGGAGGGAAAGGGAAGCTAAGCTCCACTCCCAGCTGCAGGCATCAGGAACAGCCACATTGCTCTTAGCCACGTGTCCACAGTTCGGAGGACAGAATGACCACAGGAGAGTCTCCTGGTCATGATGAGCCATTGGTAGATCTGTGGGATGGATACTACATACACTAGAGCCACAGCTGCCAGCCTCACAGGACAGCAAGGGCCAGGAGAGAGATGCAGGCGTCTGTCTGTCTGTCCAGGCTCAAGTGAAGGCCTGGGCTGCACCAGTATCACTGTGTCTCCCCTTTGCACAGGCCTGCCTCTCAGATCCCCCAAGAGTCTGCTGAGGTAGCTGCCTTACCAGCCCATTATTACTCCAACCCTAAAACCCACCATGCATACAAGACAGAACCCAGGAAAACCAGTATCGCCCAAATGTATTTTCTTATGAATGAAGGGTTTAATAAGAAAATAGTTTGTGTGAGTAGATAGGTCTAGAAATCTCTTTTCAGTTGTTGTTGTTGTTGTTGGCTTTTTTAAAGTAAGATTTGCCTGCCTTTGTAAATCTAATAGATGCCATGCAGTTTTAAATTTATTTCTCGTTTTGGTGCAAATGCCATTCCTCATGATAGTTAATATTGGTACAGCAGTGGAGAAAATCGTGCTGATATCACTATTGACTGTGGGTTACACTAGGGTTTCCCAGAATCTACACAGCTTGGTGGGAGTTATGAAGTGTCCCCCGCTTCTCACAGACCTATTACTGTCAGCCAGGCTAGCCGGCAGGTTGCACAGTGGACTCGGCTCTCGGCATGGCCCCTCAGGTCAACCTGCAGAATCACATCCAATGAGTTAACTGTCCACCCAACCCCTGATTGACTTTAAGTCAGTGTAGGACACGAGCAGATTGTTAAGCTTCCAGAAAAAACAGGTTCTGATTAACAAAAGTCGATTTTTAAGAGTATAGGGGTGATACACAAAATCAGAATATGATACAGAGATACAGGTAGAACTATTGCCCATGGATGAAGACGGAAAAATTAACCTAGTTAGGCTCACCAGTGTGGACTTTGCAAACCCATGGCTGAAGACGGTTCCATACATGGTATAATGGCTCTATTGCACTCCTTGGAGGAACAGGTAAGGTGGATGAGACTGACTAGAAGGACTACCTTGCCTCAGGTGACAGTGACTTTCGATGGACGGAACAGGAAGCAGCAAATATAAAACCCAAAACAAGGCCCGAACTCCAGAATAAGGAATGTGGTGTGACCTCTCTCTCTTTCTGTTTGCCTTTGTAGTTAAAATGTGCTTCAGTAGGAAAAAAGAAATAAAGACTTGCAGTGCATGCATTTGAAAAATATCTATTGAGCACCTACTATGCAGTGATATTTATCAGTAATCAAAATAAAAAGTTGGCTCTATCTGATCTTAAACTCTGGAGGGGGGAAGAGACTAAGTAATCCAAAAGCAGTTTGTCATGCATCAGGCAGGCAATGATAAATGCAAATAAAGAAAGAAAGCAGCATAAGGGCTGGGAGAGAAAGGAATGGTGCTGTATTAGACGGATTATGAAGACAAAGTTTTCTTAATAAGATGACGTCTGAGAAGCACACGAATGTAACCATTTGGGAGGCTGAGGCAGGAGGATCACAAGTGTAACAGGAAGATCACTGGGCAACTTAGTAAGATCTTGTCTCAAAACAAAAAATAAAAAGGGCTGGAGACATGGCTCAGGGCAAGGGCAGAGGTTCAAACCCAGTACGAAACAAAAAAATATCTGAGCAACACACAAAGGAGGGGAGGAAGATTCTCTGTGGACAATGGAGAGGAGAATTCCAGGCAGAAAACCTGCAACCTCACAGCCCTGAGGGGTACAGGGAACAGCAGGATGGACAGGGTAGCCCAAGTGGCCTCGACAAAACTCTCACACCAAGAAAGAGGTCAGCTGTCAGAAAGTTTATTCTTAATCCAAAGCGGGGTGGTGCATCAGGCTAAAATAAGGATGAATACTTAAAATCAGAAACGCAAGTGGTTTTGATGCATTTAGCAGTTTGCTTCCTAATAGGCATCTTGATAAAATTATTCCTCCAGAGCTCCAAGACGGCGGTAACAAAAAGTATACCGCGTATTGTGTAATTTGTTACAGTCATTATCATCAGACTGAAATCAGTTGCTTTGCAAAAGGAAAAAAAAAAAAAACACAGGACTAATTGATACAATGTGAAGGGTTTTGAAGAATCTCAATTAACACCAGTAGGTTAATCAACTGGCTGATAAAACAAGTCGTTAAATGCACACAAGGAAAATTTCACTCCATGCTTTAGCATGCAATTCTTTTGTTGTTGAGCAAAGAAGAATAAGGGTAAATTGTAGTGATTTTCACTGTTTAAATAAGTATCCCTGTTACCCACTTGAGAAATCTGCCTCTTGTCTTTGCTATTGAACTTCTTATCATCTCACTGCTCTTCTGTGAGATTGCAGGACTTTGAATTTGCGTAGCTTTTATTAACTGCTTGTGCCCTTGGAACAGGTGTTAGTGTCTCGGTTTCCTGGAAGAAAGCCCAAATCATGGACGGATAATATGTGGCTCTACCAGTTTGCCATCTCGGGGACCAAGGGTTCTGCCCCCACCGAGCAGCAAGCAAGACACATGATCTCCGGTTTGTGCTTTACCTTGAAGGACAAATGCATTTTTCATACAGTTGCGCTTTCTGCCTTGAGAGAAACACAGATGATAAGGTTGAGGTCAAAGCTACTTTAATGTCATCATGGTTTTTTTCCTCTAATTTATCAGAGTAGAAAAGAAAGCATCAGTTCAAAATGCCTCTCTGTGTTAAGGCTCAGCTTTCTCTGTTTTTCTTTCATGACTCCTCTGGTTATGTCTTTATCAGAATGAGTTTGTGATAATGATCCCAGCTTACGATGTTCTCCAAGACTGAGTTTGTGTGGGGTTGGCTCGGGCTTCAGCCAGTTTAAAAAGAAGAGGATTTATAATACCGATGGCAGTGTTTTACCAGTTTTGGTTCAACTGCCACAGCTTTGATCATTTCCTTTGACTACAAACAGCTTCAGAACCCTAATTCCTTGCGAAATCTACACTTTCTCTCCTGGCTTATCTCTGCTGTCAAGATCAGATAGTTTCCTGCCTTGATCATTCACATCTGTTTCCTGACAGCCACATCACCTTGAACTCTTAAAAGCTGACCATCTCAAACAGGACGGTCTCCTGAACCTCAAACCCAGTGATGATGGCCAGGCTTCTCCATTTGCCTTTCAGTATTTATCTACTGCTGCTGTATACCACGGACTGTGCAGGAGTCTAGAGGAATAGTAGAATATCTAAATGTCAAGGAGAAAAGTGCACAAGACCAGCGCAATGTAGTATTGTACAGTAAGCAATGAGTATGTCCTGTATACACTGAGATTTAATGGAAACATGGGCCAAAGCAAAGGACCATGGGAGTGACCATGTTGTCTTGCTTCTTTTCCCTCTTGGGAGCTGTCCTGATTAAGTCCTTGTCCCGTGTTCCTGTCACCTTGCTCCTTGTGCACTCTTATTTTACTCCTGGGCTCTAGTGATCATTGTGGATGACTCACAGCGGTACAAATTGAGCTCTGATGCTCTCTTGAATTCACCATCTCTGCCTCCTAATTGTCCTAGGTCTACATTCCTATGAAGAAAGTTTCTTTGTTAAGGTGTTGTTACCCTACAGGTAGGACAGTTATTCACTGTGCAGGACCTTCTCAGCCAAAGCAGAACACTTAGCATCCTTGAAATCTGGGCACTAGTTTCCAGTACCACCTTACAGATATTTCCAAGTCACCCCTGAGGAGGTGGAAACACAGCCCATAGAGATCCACCACTATTTCACACTTGCTGTCTGTAGAACTAGGCTGAATATTTCTCCATGAACTAACATTCTCCATAATAGAAAACTCTTTCTGTTATTCATATTTGTCTAACCTAAAAGACTAGGAGGCAGCACTAGCTGTTCTGGTCACCAAATCCTGTGCTTTTACACATGTTTCCTGTGTGTGAAACACCATGTGTGAAGCACTCCATGTCTTCATACAAAGTTTCCTCTGCTTCTAGTCTTCTTTTCCTTACAGCACATACTAAACCACCACATGCTGCTCCATGTCTAAAATCTTCCGTAGTCAAAGCCTTCTATTACAGGATCAGGGCCCCTTTAAATGTATAATCGAGCTGGCAAGAACCTGAAGGAGATCTTAGGGTCCTAAAATGAAGCAAAACCCCATAAATCCCAAGCATAAATGGTGCTAAAGCCAGGCTGCACTGCTGGCCCCTGCAACCTGCAGCTCCTTCTTACCAACCATTTGCAACCATGCAAAACAGATTTCAAGAAGCTAGACTTCCAGGTCAAAAGAAAAATGAAGCTAAACAGAAAGTGAAAAACCTGCTTTGCAAACAACAAAAGAGGAAGAATAGGAACTGTGAGTATCTGCACTTCGGCCCCCAAAAAATAGAAAAAAATGAGATGTCCCTTAAAATTATGTAACTAAAGGCCAGAACTGATGTATGATTTCAGCACAACTTCCAACTATTTAGATGGCTGAAAAAAAATCAAACTGAAAATGTATTTTAAAGACACACAGGTTGGTAATATCCCCAGATAGTTTATAAAAGCAAATAAAAATGTGTGACAGGAATATATCTGCAACTGGACCTCAAAGAATTCCCACAGGTACATCTCCCAGAAATCTGACCCCATTGGGAAAGCTAATCATGAAGAGGATAACGGAAAAGATACCATCCTAGAAAATCAACAGAAACAGCTACTGGCATTTTTCAGTTCTGCAAAAACTTCAAACAGTAAAGTTATTAGATCACAATGATTTTCTTCTCAGAAATGAAGATATGATTATGGAAGACGTGATCAAAGATAATGACTAGCACTTGAAAGAGAACCAAATAAAAGTTAGAAAAATAAAAGTATAATGGATAAAATTGAATTTTAACAGGAGAGTTAAGTAGTAATTTCTGCCTAACTGAAGAGATAGTATTAAAAGGGGAAATAAATCTGGAGAAATTTTCCTGAAATCAGTGACTGAGACAAAGATTTGAAAAAATATGAAGAAATCAAGAGCAAGGAGATATAATTAGGACCATCGAACATATCTCCCAGTGGCAGCTGGGAGCCAAGAGGTAAGACTTAACCAGGGCACATGGCTAAGGCTTACCTGAATGGAAGAGACAGTGCAGGTTCAAATAAAGAGGCAGATTAATGGGGCACAGTGAATCCCCCAGAGAAAGAAAAGAATTTCCCCACTAGATGGAAAATTCAGATTATCTACAAAGAATGGAAGCTAAACTAACCATTGACTTCTTGATAACAGTAACCTAAAAGCATTCTAATATTTTTGAATAAAGAACATAACCATCAACCTTAAACATGCCACCTGGGAAATTCACTATTACAAATGAAGACATTTTTAGGCAGTATTCGTGGTGGCACTAGTCTCAAGAGAGAAAATATGGAATCAAACTAAGCGTCCATCACTGGATGTATGGATAAAGAAAATGTCTCAAATCCTCTCCGTGGAACACACCTGAACCTTTAAAAAGAAAGAAATTCCTTCACTTGTGACCATGTGAGTCAGCCTGGAAGACATTAGATCCAGTGACCTAAAGCAAGCACAGAAAAATAAATACTATATGACTTCACTAATATGAGATACTCTACAAACTTGAACTCATAGAAATAGAAAGTGGGACGGTGGTTACCAGGGGCTGCGCCAGGGGAGGTGGAACATGGTGGTCGAAAGATACAAAATTTTTGTTAGGTAAGAGGAAAAAGTTAAAGCCTTCTATTGTACAATGAAGTGACCTTAATTAATAACAATGCACAGTACTATGTTTTTAAAACTGCTGAGACTACATAAAAAATTGGTAACTAGTAGAGGCTTGTGTGTATGTTAACCAAGCCAATGTAGCATTCCTCTAAGTATGTATACTTCAAAACATCCTGTTATGTATGATAAATATATAAAAATGTTGTCAGTTAAAAATCAAAATTTTAAAAATCACTAGACAAATAACCCTAGGATGTAGCCAAATAAAGTAGAACAAATAAAATAAATGTAAAATCAGGGATTAATGAATATATATAAGAATATATAAGAACAAGCCTGGTGTGGTGGTGCATGCTTATCATCCCAGCACATGGGAGGCTGAGGCAGGAGGATTGCCATGAGTTCAAGGCCAATGTGGGCTGCATAGTGACACCCTGCCTCAATAAAACAAAGCAGGAATATATAAGAACACATATAAACATACATAAGAATATACAAATCATTCCCCCCTTGGGTATTTTCCCATAAAAATTGAAAAGGTCATGTCTCAGCAATATATGTGCACTAATGTTTATAGAAGCACAATTTGTAATAGCTAAATCTTGGAAACAACAAAATTGCCCATCAACCACAGAATGGATGAAAAAGATGTGGTACTTTTATACAGTGGAATAATACTCAGCAAAAACAAAAGGATGATCTTAAGGCTTTTGTGGGTAGATGGAGGCAATTTGAGACTATCCTCATAAGTGAGATAAATCTGACTCACATTTATAACTATCGTATTGTCTCTCTAGTATAAAAAAATAATAAAAAACTGAAAGAGTAATAAGATCCAAAATGCATAATAGATATTGTAACAATGAAAGGGAAAGAAAGTGCTATAAAGGACATAACTGATTACATATGCCAAGATAGATACTCATACTACTGAGTTTGTGTTAGTTCATCAAACAGAATGGTTTGTACAGTCATTGTTTGATTGTCCACTTTTTATGCTTTGATTTTCTGACTTGAGCAACTACTTCTAAAATAACAATACGTAATTTATCAGCTAGTAATTTCTTATTTTTTTGAAATTCTGTATTATTTTTACCCTTTTCACTGTTTTGCTTTTTTCTCTAAATAAAAAAAAGAATATACAAAACAAACCTATATAAGAATACAGTATAAGTATATAGTTTGGATATAAAAATAATCTATAACAATGGAAGATATTAAATTATATTAGCCTCAGAGAGTTTCCCAAATAATTTCAATCTTATACATGCCCCAACCATTCTTGGAGGCCAGTATTAATTTGATACCAAAATACAGCAGCAGAGTTGGATGTGGGGTAATCCCAGCCCTCTGGAAGGAGAGGCAGAAGAATCACCAGCCCTAGCCCAGACTGGACTACTAGATACGTAGCAAGACTCTGTCTCCAGATGAAAAGGTACTAGGGCCATAGCTTAGTGTGAAGGTACTAAGTTCAATCCCCAGTACTGGGAGGAGGGGAGTGTGAAAAGACACAGGCGTGGAGATAGAAGAAAGGGGAGGGCAGGAGAGAGGAACAAAGAAACAACAGCACATGGCTGCATCCATCGCTTTGAATATTAATCATATTTCATCCCAGATGCCATCAAATAAACCACAGTGATTCCCGAGAGACCCTAGGGCCAGTGGTCCTGGCAGAAACCAAAGCCAAGTTAACTTGGAGTGAGCTCTCCTATTCTGTTCTCTCTAATACCACTCAGATTTACAAATTCCCATCAAATCTGTCACTTCATTCCATTCCAATTAATAAAATCTAATTCACTTGAATAGGATTCAAAGTGATTTGATTCAACTGCATCGAATTTTGTTCAGTGGAATTAGTCCGTGATTGAAATCTATTAAGTTCAATTCAATAAAATAAATTTAAATATTATGCAGTGAAATTAATTTTAATTAATTAACATTTCAGTTCAGGTCAACGTTAATCTGAACTTCACTTCTACATTTCTAAATCTGGCCCCGAATTAAATCAATAGAAAAATAGCAAAATCCAGCATAATTCTGATAGGTACAGCCTGAAGCTAATCAACTGAATTCATTCCTGCTCATCTCTAATCAGATGAGTTTAGTGACATTCAGTCACAGAGAGATAAAATGTTCACCTCCAACTGTCAGTGGAATGTTTATGTTAGAAACTCAGAATATGAATTTTCCCAAGCGACACATCACCGTCTGCAGTAAAAGTGCAGGACTTTTCTGGATTCATTCTTTCTCTGATCTTTATGTGAACATAGGCTAAAATACAATTACAATGGTTGGAAAACAAAAGAGAATATTACTACCTATTTTAATAAATTGATTTCTCAAAAATTATAGGCAGCCTGAGATGACAAGCTTTTGTGCAGAAGGACATGCCAGCACATACGATTCTTAATTTTGTTTTTAAAGCCCTTAGTTTAAATAGTAAAATTTGGGTATTTTGATTCAAGATTATGGCTATGGCACTGCAAAAAGAAGAGGGTGGCCGTGAGTGTATTATTCAGAAAAAATGAGACAGAAATGGAGGCGTTGCCATAGTCAATGATTCCGCTCCCTCTTCACATCTCTACAATAAATAGGGTCCTGAGGATGTCGTCCAAGGGTGCAGAGGCAGTTGGCCTGTTTCTTTACAGATGCCCCTCTGTGTCCAGGGAACTAAATCCATCACTGTCCTTTGGCCAATTGATAAGCATCACCAGGGCATCGGTGCCTAAGTTTGAAGATTTTCCTTTGAGATTTCTATTCAGTAACCAAGAAATCAATGCTGTTTACCACAATATCTGGTGGACCTTAGGTAAGTCAGAAACCCTTCTCTACTCTTATATGCCACAAATGGCTCAAAATAAGTTTAAAAAGTGGTCACTCCATGAGTCTCTTGCTTTTGTAAGAATCCTGAGATGGGGGCTCTGGCACAAATCCTAGAAGTGACTGCAGTAAGGAAAATTCCACTTGTCAAAGAAGAGAGGCCCTCTCCATGTAATCTAATGAGCCCAGGACTTGTGGGTCACCCCTACTTCCTTCCCTGGGGTTACCTTTAGCTGCAGGCCCTGTCTTCCCTGTACTGTGAATACCCCAGGTGATAGGAATGTGTGTTCCAGCCTACTTGACTTTCCAAATTATAGCTATCAGATTCTGTCAGATTATCTGGAGGTTTCTGTAGCAACTACAACACTTTGAAATATTCTCTCTGCTCCATCCAGTCTAGAACTTAATCTAAAAGCTCTTTAACCTTGCCTCATCTCTAGGTGTTTTATAGTAGAAGAGAGATTCTCGCTAGTGTCAGAATATTCTGCACATAATCATACCAAATAAGGTTATCTTTGTTTAATAAGCACACTGTCATCATTCATAACTTGATAAGGACCATTGGCATCAGATCCCGGTGGCCATTTGAAATTCACTGTACAGAGGAGGAGAAACTTTTCTTCAGTGCCGTGGAAAGGACGGAAGGGAAGAAGAAAGGGCAGATTTTTCAGAGTCTGAGTGATTTAGGGAATCGTGGGTAAGAGGATAGATACATTAACCTGCCTTGTTATAGAAACCGTAAGGCTACCTATATGCATCTATCCTGGGACCCCAAGTTGTGAACCTCAAAAAAAAACCACAATAAAATAATTTTTATGTGTTTTTTTTTTTTTTTTTTTTTTTTTTTTTTTTTATAAAATCATTTTTAAACAAAGAGGTCACAAGGGGTTTTGAGCAGCCAGAATTCCCTGGTGCAGAATTTGGGTGGGTTACAAAGGAGCTACCAGCAGGGGGCACCAGATACCACTGTGAAAAGCGTCTCTGCGGAGCGTTGTACCTGTTTTAGTTCCTCTGCTAAAACGCTCCCTGTGATTCTGTGACAGGGTTTGTACTTAGCTGGCAGTAGTGAGTATAATAAAAATAGCTTTCATCGAGCTAAAATATGCTTTAAATTTCCATCATGGAGACTATAAACCCTTATGGTATTGTTTGTAATATGGTAGAGATGGAGAACCAATGGGACTCGTTATGCAGCCCAGTGACACCCCAGGGTTCTCATGGAGAGTGTGCCCAAGCAGTAGTTAGTGAAATGAAGTGGCTTTGGGTTGCTCCAAAGTTCCAAAGAACACATTCTGGAAACACAGATGTAAGCTGTGTTTTCAACATATCATCCTCCATTTGCGCCTGTGCTTCTGAAATAACTTGTTATTGACACAAATAACAGGACATCTCTTGGATTCTTTAAGTCTTGGAAAATAAGTAGTCTTTTTCCCTTTCCCTTTTTCCCATTTAATTACCCAATCCATAATGAACCTTTCACCGTAAGACCGGTTGATCTGAAGTACGTACAAATACTATACTGATTATATTTAATTCTATTCATACTTGGCTATTTTAATTCAATATGCCCAACTCTGGTAATTTGGCTCAACATACCCAACTTGGGCAATTTAGTTAATTTATAATGTGGCTTACCATTATCTAGTCAAGTGGCAGTGCCTACTTAGTGTAGTTAACTAAAATCTTTAATATTCTAAGGTCAAAGAAACTCCTAAACTCTTAGATGCATTATTTGTCTTCTCAACACTTTTTATTCTTATCTTTTAAAAAGTCCTTCCATTTCTATTGCTTTTAACTGACTTTTCCCCAAAGACAATCAACAAGTAAATAATGATTTTACATACCAAAAATAACACTTTATTAGCATAGCACAAATAAAGCAATTCTTTGCTCAGAACAAATTGAACCATTCCTCTCTGGATAAATATAAATAATATACATCCAATTAAAAATTTATATGGCTTTAGCAATTTAACCAAAATGACCAGTGCTGGTAACATTTGCAATTTGCTTTTTCCCTGGAATATGTTTTTCTTACTGCAATTCTTTTGTTCACACCAGGTGGTAAAACACCTAAGGGTTTCACATATTTGCCTAGGAAGAAAAATGGAATAATATCAGTTTTTCGTTGCCTTAACTGGGGGAATTAATTATCTAAGAATTAAAGTATTATGATTTGAGGGAAAGGAGGGGATGGGAGAAGCAGGACACCCGGCCACTGTCACCTGAGTACTAACCTTCATGGACTGGAAGAAATGCCTCTGCACATCTTACCTTTGCCTCCCTTCCCAACGTCTAACAAAAGTCCTCCTCTCCAGTGCACTGATGGTGTGCCATACATGTAGAGTCTGTATCCCACACATAACCAAGAACTTATCTGAACACGACAGCCCAAATAACTGGACAGTTACACTTCCTTCCCTGGCTTCTGGGAACTCCTGTAGGTAGTGCTGAGACCCAGCAGCTGACTCTCTTCTCTCCTGCAGCACATCTCTCACCACTCATCCTGGAGGTGAATCAGGCTGTTATCTTGCTCTTTGTACCAACATCGTTCACTGATTTTACAAAGATGCCGGACCATGCACGATTTCTTTGATTCATGCAAGTTCCCGACACTTTCCATCATGAAGATACAACAAGGTGTTACACTGCTTCTATTGGTCACTGGAAGCATAAAATGAAGTTGGGTTGAGGTTCAGAGATGCATACTTTTTCACTGGCTACTGGAATTACAGACCGAACAGAAGAGTCTCCTGCCAGTCAATCCATTAACTCTTATTATACCCATGTCTGCTGTTTCCTCCCTTCCAGAAACTGAGTTCATAACCTCTCATTTCCAAAAATGGTGGCTGTGAAGGCAATCCAGCAGGGACATCTGTCATGTCATTAACTGCCAGAGTTGATTTGACGGATCTGGCAGGGTGGGAGGGTGTCCCCTTCCTTCAAAGAGGTCAAGTTTCTCCCACATAGGACATCCACTTCCTCTGTCAAGAGTACACAAGTCAATGGGCTCTCTTGCTAGACCCTCCAAACAAGTTCTCAAAAACAATGGCATAAATCAAACTTTCCCTTGAGAGAAGGCACCGTGAAAAGAACCCACATAATAAGTGAACATGACAGCTGACCTGGTGATGTTTCCATATCCTCAGGGTCAACTTTGGTCTTGTAGCCCCGGGACCTTTCTGCAACACCAGCACAGAACCACCACATTCTCCTGTTTCTGAAATCAACAGAACCCTAGTGCAGCTCATGGGTCAGATGGACTCACTGTGTTTTGGTGTGGCTCAGATTACTGTATACAGGTTCCACATATGGGGTTTTTCAAGCAGTTTTTACCATCACAAAAGAAAATGAGAGTGTGTGATATGCTGTGGATTTAACCAAGGGCAGAAAGGGAAGGCAGAAGCAAATGGCTTGACTGTGGAAAGTGAACTTGGGCCTCTGAGATGCTAAGACCAGACCCGGTGGGCAGCAGCAGAATAGTCCTGTCTCTGAGGGTGGTCACCCTTTCTCCTTCCAAGCTGAATAGTGATGTCTCCTCCTCAACGACTCACCAGACTGTCTTAGATAGCTTTTAAGCCTTCCAAATATAACTGTGCCAGGAAAAAATAGTCAATTAAGTCAAACCTAGACATTCATGTGGAATAGGAGAATACTAGAGTACTGTAACTCTTTTTCTTTTTTTTATTTTATTTAAGGAGAAAAAAGAAAAAAAACAGAAAAAGGGTACAAGTTATACAGAATTTCAGAAAAAATAAACAGTAGGAAATCACTAGTTAATTACATATTGTCATCTTAGAAATAGCTGTTGAAATTACAAAATTAAAGCATATCGAGGGGACTTTCAAACAGTGAAACTGCAAACAGTTTTGTTCAATGATTCAACAAAACTCAGTAATATGGTTATCTATCTTATACACTTAAATATATATGCAGTTATATCTTTTCTTTTTCAAGTTCAAGACGCATGTTCACTTATCAGAGGACCATGGACCTTACCCAGTCCATTTTCATGACCTTAAATTGCCTACATTTTAACAAAATTGATTTTAAAAAAAACTACTGGAATATCTGAGAAGGTACCAAAGCAGGGTTTTCTGAATTTGTACATACGCATGTGCACGTGTGTGTTTGCGTGTGTGTGTGTGTGTGTGTGTTTTGAGGGTTTTTTTGTAATTTCATTAAGACTCATACTGTATTATTTGTGATTATTCAAATGATACTTCATGCTTGCAAGACCTTCCAATATTTTTATTTTGAGCACGATGTTCAGAGACCCAAATGAGTACTTAACACACTGAAAAGACAAATGTGTTAATTCCATGAAATGTTTGTGCACAGACCTAGGGCTTTAGTGGATTCAGCCTTTCGGGTTATTGGCTGCTAGATCCCCGCTATTCCCAGCTTCCTCTGGGAGTCACCCGTTCTCTTAGCACAACTTCAGGCTCCTCCATGTTGCACATATTGCAGAATTTTCTTCTTTTAGTACTAATATTATTGCAGAAGAGAATTGATAAAATAGGAGTAGAGCTGGAAAGGAAAGCACAACTAATGATCCATTGTGTGTGAGACAAACCACTGCATGCTTCCTCCTGTATGAAACACATAAAATAATCAGATTGTAGATGCCAGGAGTGGGCTGGTGGTCACCAGGAGCTGGGAACACAAGGAAGGGCATAAAGACTTCAGTTAAACAAGATAAAGGATTTCTAAAGGTCTGTTACACAACACCGTGCCTGCAGTTAACAATACTGTATTATAATACACTTAGAAAATCATTAAGAGGGACAATTTCACATTAAGCAGTCGCTACAATAAAATGAAACTAAAACAAAGGCTCTATTGTTGGAGAATTCGAATCTTCCCAATGTATTCCTTTTTCTGATCATCTGGGACTCCTCACAACAAGGTCTCCACTTACCTTCTAATTGTCACATTAAAAAAATTTATATCCTCCTTTTAGTGGACTTCACTGTGAAATCTGCTCGTGACAGCCATCTGCTCATTTGGAAATCCTTCCTTCCTTGTTCTCTCACCCTCTGGCTGCCTTCTTTCTGAGACTCCACTGTGGTCCTCTCCCTCTCATCTCATTTCAAAATGCTGTAGCAATCGAACAGATTCCATCCACGCTGCTGCCACTTCCAATATTTCCTGGGTTGTCCTGATGGTTGCTAAAACAGAATTTTCAGCTCTGTACTCCTAAGATCTGTGTGCCTACAGGCACTTTTATGTTTTATGTATTAAGCTCATCATCTTTTTCAATATTCCCTGGGTTCTGAGCTTCCTCACCATTTCCTGCCTTGACAAATCACACCAGCATCCTCTTGATCACACAGCCCAGAAGCCTCCTGCTTACTTCTACCCCTTTGCACCAACACTATCCCACCAGGCCCAGTTATACTTCCCAAGTCTCTTTCCTTTTTTACTTACTTTTGTTTTCTTCTAGTACTGCTTTGTAATTTTTCTGCTCCATTAAAAAGGAGCATCTGTAGCTAGCTATCAGGAGGTGGAGGCAGAAGTATTACAAGCTCAAGTTCAGTGTGGACAACTTTGTGAGACATTGTCCAAAAAACTCAAAAAGGTTGAGGTTGGGGATGTAGTTGCATGTGGAGGCCCTCAATTCAGTCCTAGGGAAAGAAAAAGAGGAGAAAAGGAACCATCACATCTGGATTCCCTGACATCATCTCACAGAAATTTATCTAGTAACTTATTGTTGATCTTTTAAAACTCGAATCTGACTATAAGAATTCATTGTTTGCTTCAAATAGTTTAGTGTTTGCCCATGATTTTCAGGATGAGATTCTACTTTTTAAATTGGAGGAAAATGAGAATTTTCAAAAGAGAATTAAGCAGTGCAAAAATAACATCAGCTCTGGGAAAGGTATTTTGCGATGTGATCCTTACCGATACCTACTGTCAACTCTCCGCAGCCCCCTTCGACCCTGTGTGCCCACGTTCCTGCAGACACACTGTTCTGCCCTCTGCCAGAGTTTTGCCCTCTGTCTTTTTACCTTACTCCCTGCTCTCTTTGGATGGGAGTCTGTTGTGATTCAGATCTAGACTATTCCTCAAAAGTCTCATCTGTTCAGCAGCAAGGCTATTGGAAGATGACTAGATCATGAGATGCTGTAACCATCAGTGGATTGATCTGCTGATGAGTTCTTAGTTAATATGGTATTTAGAATCGGTACCTAATGAGAGAAGTTGTACCTTTGGGGGTTACATTTTCCTCCCTGGGTCATCTTTTCTCTTTCTTCTTCCTGACTTCTCTGAACTGCCCACTATTTATTGGGTCAGCAGCAGGGGAGCATGCAGGGACGTCCAGGGGACAGCTGAGGCAAAAGGTTTGATAGTGAGCAAGGCCTTGTGAAGACGGAGCAAAGACATTCCACGCAGTAAATGCGTGCTTGATGAGAGAACCCGTCTTATCTCTAAGGTTGGTAGTTGTTGCCTTGGAACTCTGAGTGAGATTTAGTGCTCCCTGTCGCAGGGTTATCTAGCTTCAGAGGTATCCCAGTGTCACTGGCCACTACACGCCTCTACCATGACAGCCAGCACGGGGGTTTTGTTTCTGCATGCCAGCCTCTGGCTCCTCAAGTGAGTCACTTAGACCTGGGACAGATGCATATGTTAATATACAAATCCAACTGATTAATTTTGAAGCCTGCTCACCACCACCTCAGCATGCTTTCCAATACAGCTTTCCTCCACCCTTCTGATATCCCTGCCCTGGCACCAGCTGATGATGGACTTAATCCCCCCAAACCATGGGCTGAATTAAGTCTGTCTTCAAGTTGGATTGTCATAGCAACA
The DNA here is from genome assembly GCF_034190915.1 of Cavia porcellus. Classification (NCBI taxonomy): domain Eukaryota; kingdom Metazoa; phylum Chordata; class Mammalia; order Rodentia; family Caviidae; genus Cavia; species Cavia porcellus. Next base: position 54,962,077 of record NW_026947489.1, read on the forward strand.
GGAAAGCTGCTAATGCAGAACACTTACCTCTCTCACAGTCCTATTCATCCAGAGCATGCCATTAAGGCTCTGAGACCCTTTACCACCTCTGAAAGTATTTTCTTACTGACCTCCTTTCCCTAGACAACTCTTCTCCATGTTCATAACACTTATTAAACTGTACTTTCAATCTGTATTTTCCATCTCCATCATTCTACTAGGTTTCTCATAATGTTTGACATATAATGGAACCCTAATGGGTATTTGATTGGATGAGTATATGAATGAACCAGTGAGTATTAGGCTAAATAACCAGGAAAGCAATGCACAAATTGGTTCCAGGATCCCTATAGGTACAAAAATAAATAAATAAAACTACATGTACCCAAGTCCTCACATAAAATAAATATTTATATATAACCTGTGCATCCTCAGCCTGTGGATGAAATTATCTTGAGATTACTTCTAACATCTAACATAAATGCTGTGGAAACAGTTGTTACATTATGGTGCTTAGGGAATAGCTCCAAGAAAAAAGGTTTGTAGACTTGTTCGGTACAGACATAATTATTTTTCAAATATTTGCAATTCATAGTTTGTTGATGCCGTGGATGTGGAGGCTTTTGATATGAAGGACCAACTATGTGGAGAGCTTTGTTCATTGTATTGTTACTCTTTTGGTGACTTCTGCTCACACTTCTGGTTTGGGAGCCAATCGGGCGAGTGACTGAAAGAATCTCTTAACTTTTCTAAACTATTTCTTTCTGCATAATATTAAGAGGTTATATGTAGAAACGATGGATGTCCACAGTTAGCTCTACTAGTCTATGGTCTCAGTGACCATCAGTTTGCTTAACTGTGTATCTTAGAGTCAAAACAAGGTAGCCTGGCTCCTATCTGGCTTTCAAATTTACTCCTAAATTACAGACGCTTGAATGTCAAAGTTTCTTCCAAGGAAAGAACTACATATATCAATAGAAAAACATGGATTTACCATTGCTTCAGATTTCTAAAAAAAAAAAAATCAATATTCATCTTATTGAACTAAATTTACTTTAAGTGCACTGCTCAGTGTCTCTGAGGACTGTGCCAGTTCTGGAGAAGGGGGAAGAGGCTGGCATGGCAATGACTATATCCAGGGGCCTTTCTGACCATGCTTTCTCCTCGCAGATGGGAGTCCTTATACTTGGTGGGTTGGCAAAGCCAACGAGAAGCACTACTACTGGGGAGGCTCAGAGCCCGGGATTCAGAAGTGCGCCTGTGGCATCGAGCGCAACTGTACAGACCCCAAATACTACTGCAACTGCGACGCGGACTACAAGCAGTGGTGAGTGCCCCTGACCAGCGCCCCTGCAAGTCAGACCACTAATTAACCCAACAGGAATGTTGCAAGATTGCTGAAAGAATGAGATAATAGGTTAGAAAGGTTTGGGACTAACCCAGTTGACAAATGTCAGGGACTACTGAAAAATATAAAAGCCACACAAGGTCATTGCAACAAGGGTATGCATTTAGGAAGAGATTTGACACATAATTGATGTGCTCATATTTTATTCAGTGAGGAAAATAATGAGCCATGTTGCTGACAGTGATTCGCATTATAAAATGTACCCTGCAACAATGGAGGGGTGGTTGGGGCAGGAAGCCTACCTGCAGATAGGGGAGCAGCCGTGGGAACCCATCCCCTCCTGCACCAAGGTCGCCTCCTTGTATGTCCAATTTGATTGCCTGGACCAAAAAAAAATTAATTTAAAAGAAAAGGTAGGGGGAAAATAAGAAAGAAAGGGGGGAAGTGGTTCTTTGCTCTTATCTCCAGCATGTGCTTCCCTGTCTTCTTTTCTTTCTTTTTTAAATTGTTCATAACCTTGTTACCAAGCAGTTTTAGAAAGATCTATTTTAGGTTGACTTCATCCCTCTGCTGGCTTTTGATCTGCTCACAGTGAATGACCAAGTCTGTGTCTCTCGCAGATAAAGATAAAATCACCTGTCATTCTCAGAGAAAGACAGATAGACAGAGCCAGGGGTTTAGGGAAGAGAATATAAACCAGAAGCACATTCCAGCCCTGCCTCCCCTTGATTTTAGGAGCCCAGAAAGACACTGCATGCTGTGAGTCTGCTCCCCACAGCTGCAGGAAGAAGAGCCAGAGTTCATATAACCACCCACTCACTCCCCTGCTCAGCTCACCCCTGTGTAACACCTCCTGCTGGGCGAAGCACAGGACAATCTCCTTCCACTCACTGCCCCAGACCTAACTCTAAGAACACGACATTGTATGATTTTTCTGGTAGGAGGTCCATTTACCACCCACGGGTCTTATGTCTTTTAGTTACTGAAACAAATTTCAAAGCTTATCTACCTAAGTGAATTATAGACTCTGTGTAATATGTGTGTAAAGTACCAGTAAATAGCTGTAATTACACTTTAATTGTGGTTGATTGTGGAGAGAAGATTGTGATATTTAATTTTAATTTATTTCTTTGAAAGAGGTATTTATTTCTCTGAATGAAGTATTTATGTACAAGAGGCTGCTAAACTATATGGGAAATGTTTGAATTTTTGAAGTTTTTACAGTAAAAGACACATTTCTGTTAGCCCCCCTTAGATACTCTGTGTCACATGAGCACACTTGTCCCCTCATTCCTTCCACTTTCTGAAGCAGTTCTGCAAGTTCTCTTTTAGGAGTGTCTTTATGAGGTACGATCAAAAATAAAGTATGTTGTTGGCGATCGCTGTCCAGCAAAAAGATCAATGAAAACACGAAGCTGTGTCTTCATCCATCTTGTTGAGTGGATCTGGCATCTTGCACCTCTGTATCTTCCCCTAAGTCAAAATGGCCATGAAAAGTAAACATTTTCACTCAAGTCAGGATATTGAGGCTGCTTGGACACCACAACTGAAGACACTTGTGAAAGAAGAATTCCAGATCTGCTTCAGAAAATGGCAAAATGGGTAGGAATAGTGCTTTTAAGGCAAGAGGTGGTATTCTGAGGGAGCTTAATTGCAATGTGTCTACCTCTGTGGGTGTAGATGTACTTGCCACACGAACACTGGGCCTCCGGGGATTGGAAGGGTGTCACTTTCAGGTTAATCATTCGTTCCTTCAGTCATTCTTTCCATCAGACATTTACTCAGCAAAACCTGACTGAACACTACATCCCATTCATTCCTCCCAACCTTGGGGATCAAACACTGAATGCAGGAATCTCTGGCTTGACTCATACTCTTGGTGTCTTTTTTGACCAGTGATGAGGCACCAACTAGTCTAGAAGGTTCTCTCTGATCTGGCCTTTTGTTCCACATCAATTCCTTCAGAAAAGTTGCCATTAGGCACAGCCTCCCTAACTAGAACAGGTGGAAACCTTGTCCCAAGGAGTCATTCGTCCAGATAACCCAGGTTCATGTCACCACCCTCATTACAGAGGAGTGCAGAGGTGACAGGAAGAGGATGACCGGGCACCAGCAGGTACCTCCAAGCAAAAATCATTTTGATCAGACATTGTACAGAGCGATGGTCCTTGTTCTCGAGGAGTTCAAGCACAAGTTGAAGGAAAATACATTCATGTGGACCACAGTATTTCCAGTGCCCTGAGTTAGATGGGCTCAGATAAGGGACCAATGAGAAGATATCTGCGTAGTCTTTGAAAAGCATCACAGCCTGATGGTATGGTAGAATCAGTGAAGCTGGGAATACTTCTGAGTTTTGAGAAATAATATCTATAAGAATTAACGATGCAAAAAGAAAGGAGAAGTGTAGGCAGACTCACTGTGAAACACCTCAGAGTAAGGCCATCTGCGGGCTCAGGACATGGTTTGAGGAGATAAACTGTGAGGCCAGCCTTAGAAATGCTTAGTTGGAGGTCCCCACCTAGTGTCTGTGCCTCAGAGAATCAGACAGCATCAGGAGTGAGAAGACAGGGGAGATGTGCAGACTATAGAAAAATGCACTTGTCTCTGAAACACTCCAAAACCTTCCTCTGGGCAGCTGTGACAAAACAGTAGCACCTCATAGACTCTGAAATGACAGAGTCTAGTGTCTGCTGAGCATCGGATATTAAGGTTTAATTGCAGCATTGGCATTTTGCAATAAATAAGAAGGTTTGGGATTCTAATCTAAGCACTAGGTCTCTAAAAGGTTCGCTGTTGCTGGCACAAGCACTCTGAGCAAAGAGCAAATTGAAAAGCATACTGAATCTGTAATAAATAGTTGTATTAAAATATCCTTCTTTATTTACCCCAAGAGAGCAAGCTTTTGGAGATGTCACACCAGCCCCTAGCATAGGCTTCCCCTACATGGGTGTTGTAAATATTTGGAGAAGTGGTATTGCTTCAGCAGCATCTTCCAAAGTGCTCAGGAACCAAGGAGCTTGAAGCTAAACAACTTCATGTCTAGATGTCTAAGTTCACAGATTCACCAGAGCCTTTTCCTTTACTTGCTTTTTATTTTTAAAACGGCATAGAACCCAGAGCCTTTGCACTGAACTATATTCCCAGCCCTGTTTAATTTTTTGTTTTTAAGTTTGAGACAGGGTCTTGCTAGTCACTAAGTTGCCCAAGCTGAGCTCAAACTTTCTGTCTTCCTGCCTCAGGTCCCTAAAGGCTTGTGATTTTCAGATATGCACCAGGAAGAGGTTTTAACCTCTCTGAAATTTAAGTTTGTTTTCTGTATAATAAAAATAAACCTTGGTTGGGATATTTCTGTGGGAATGAAATGGAATATAGAAAATGAAACATTCGGAAAGTTACAGAGTATGAAAGGCACAGTCATTTGCAATTCTTAATTGTGCAATTCTTCCCGCAGCTCTTAATGATTACAAATGAATCATAAGAAATGAAACCTGACTTTGGGGAATGCATCCCTTCATGCTCTTGACTTGCTGTGCGGTGGACCTCAACTAAATTCTGCTTCTCTGCCTGCCTGGTGTTATGGATTAGGGTGTAAGAGTGACTCGTGCATAAGCAGCTATCAAGGGACATTGTGCACCAGTCCCAGCCTGGTCATTGCTCAGAAAGAGGTGCCAGAGCCAGATGATGCGGAATGCATCAATCCAACCTGTCTCCCTCCCCACTGGGCAAGAGCAAAAGCCACTTTGTCAGTGGAGGAAATAGGCCCCAGGGTCCCAGCCAGTCTGGGGACAGGAGCCTGCTGGCCAGCATTGCCCAGGAGCCGACACAGCCCCTTCTGGCTAGGAGGTATGAGGGCCACCGACCTGAGAGCCCAGTGCCCCAAGACAGCTGCTGCTCGGTCCTTTTCAATGGCCTGAGAGGAGAGCTGAGCCCCTGCAGCCCAGAAAACCTCATGCACATGAAGCCACAATTGTTGGGACATAAGGTTAAGAATGATAGTTCCATCGACTCATCCTTTCAGACTGTCCAGTAAGAAAGCTCCTTTTTCTGATAATCTTCTCTCAATCACAATCACTTGAGCACAATGGCATGCAATCAGATGGGGCCAAAGTAGTCCCCTGCTATTCTCTCTCCACGGGACTGAACTCAGAGCATTGGACTTACATTTTCTCATCAGCATGATAGAGGCAGCCAACACTTGCCAAGTTATGTGAAGATACTGCCATAAATCCTTGTTTAAATTTAGACTAGGATGTTTTATTTCTATTACTGTTTGAATATTGGATAAGAACCCTAGCTAAGCTCATTACAAATCTCTTAGAATACAGATGCATGAATTGGGACCCAGGAAAAAAAACTAAATTACTTTCCAAAAATCACATTGGAAATAACAAAACAAAAGCCTGGAGACCCATATCTCCACACTTCCTGGTCATGGCTTTTCTATAATATCATGGTCAGTTTTCCCATCGTTTTATCTTTTGAACAATTTGTGAATCTAATGTTTTAAGTAGCTATTTGTAAATGTCACGTTTCAAGCTTCAACCACAGACCACAAGTGATATGTTGGTTTTTGTTTCTTTTAAGAACTCTAAAAGTTAAATTGAACACTTATTCTTATTTACTGTAGGAAAGTACATAAAAATGGAGCCTGGGTAAATAAGACTGTAGCTCGGGGCATGATTGGGTCTCACACTAAAGCTGCTGTGGGCAATGAATACTATAACCATCTCAATAATTGTCTGATTATCTATGCTGTGCAAAGTTTTGCACAGTTATTTCTGGGATTGAATGCAATTTAACATTTATGATTTACTATCCACAGCAATAGTCAATATTCCCACCTACTGTGCCAGAATCCTAATTAAGCGAGCCTTGGTCTCAGCTAAGTGGCCGCTGCTGGGTAATTCCGGGGCTCTTACAGCCTGACTCCATAAGCTAAATGATCACATCTGAAATTAGCAATTCCAAAACAAAATGATTGGTGAAGGAATGCCACTCACTGCTCGAGTGCCCTGTTCTCATTGTATTTCTCTCAGTGTTGAATTTCTGGACAGTTGTGTTCCAGCCAAGATGAGCACGGACATGGTGAGGAATAAGCAAGATGAGAAGCAATTAGGCCAGTCTCCGTGTTCCAATTAGTAATCTGTTCCCACCTCCCTGTTAGAAAGGCCTGTCAAATACTAACCAGTTGACCCCGTATGAATTAGTTTGTCTGTGGGGCTTTTTCATCTGGGGCCAGAAATAATCCATGACAATCTTTATGGAGCAGCAGAGAGAAGTTTACCAAAGAACTTCTTCAATATTTCAAAGCCAGAACGCATATTCAATCGGGTCAGTTCCCTGCCTGACAGCTAATTGCTAAGTGTCTTGAATATTGTTAAAAGGAAGCATTATACATTTTTCATTGTTTATAAATGATTTCTTCTAATCTTCTCAGTAACATTTCTCCATGAAGTTTTCAAAGTGACTTTAATTCAAAGTGAAATATTTATATGTGTGTCCTCACTGGCAATGTTGATCGAATAATCCTAGCAGGGGTTCACGGACTGCTGATTAAACACCAGGACTTTCTCTGAGTACTTAAATACATGGTTCCCCTTAAACCTTACCTTGACCCTAACAGGATGGCACTGTTTTATCCTCACTTTACTGATGGAAAATGAAGCTCTAGACAGGTTAACTTTTATCCTAAAGATACACAGCTAATGTGTAGTGGAGCAGAGATTCAAACACAAAACTGAATCCCAGGCTCTTGACATGAGACATATGCTCTGCACAAATTTTCAGTGTGCACACTATTAATAGCAGCATTTTTCCACTTTTTATAAAGCAAAACAAAAAATAACGTAAAAGTTACTATCTTAACCATTAGGATTGTACAGCCTAGCCATATTAATTTTTGCTCTGCAACTCTTTCCCCACCCATCATCAGACTGCCTTTCATCTGACAAGACACTGATTCTCCTGCCTACCAATCAGTGACTATGCATTGCTCTCTTCAGTCCCTGGCAAGCAGCATTCTACTTCCTGTGGCTGAGCTGAGCCACTGTAAGAACTTACGGTGAATAAAATTGTACAGTACTTGTCTGATGATGGGTACATTTTACTTGGCATAATGTCTTCAAGGTTCACCCACTTGGTGCCATGTGTAAGAATTTCTTTTTCAAGACTGACTAATGTTCCATGGTGTGGATGAGACAACATTTGCTCATCCATTCACCTATGCTTCCAGGCTTAGTGTCTGAGAATGATGTAGCTAAACACATAGGTGCATGATTTTTTATCACTGTGTTTTGCACATTTCTACCTTGCTTCTGACTTGGTTTTTACAAATTTCTTGTCTTCATTTTACATTAAAAGTAACCATTATCATGCATAGGTTCAAATTCGTGCTTAAAGGCAACCTAGTTTTAAATCCTAGCTCCATGGCTTGCTAGTTAATGACCTTCAGCAAGAGGTAAAAGTTTTCTGAACTTTCCTAAGCCACAAAATGGTAGAGAATACCTGTAGGATGTGACATAGTACCTAGAGTCAAAGCTGAAGAAGAAGCTACTGAAGTAGGTATAAAGGCACTCTTACATTTCACCGGAAGATGCTCAACAAAGCCACCATGCCTGGCTTGCATTCTCAGATGGCTGATCTCCAGTCACACTCTGGACACAAGTAGAGTTGTTGACCTGCCCTGCTGCCTCCAGTGTCCCCAAGCACCACCTCCAGGCTCTTTGCTCTGCCTTTCTGGGCTGACAGCCCTGTTCCACTTGTCATGCTGGCCGTGCTCTCTGACTCTGTGACTCTTGCTCCTCTTCCTGAGGGACAGGAGAAGCAGCAGAAACCAGACTGCAGCTCTTAGCAAGCCTGGGAAGAGGTTCAGGGCTAACAGGAGTGGGGTACAAATAAATCTGCTCCTGTTCCCTGCAGGAGCTGACCCAGGCCTGTGGCTCCTGAAATGTCCTGAAACTCCAGCTCTGCTCTTGCTAAGGTGGCTTCTGGGTAGCCCTAGGCAGCCCCAACCCCTGTGAGACCTCAGGAACAGGAAGTGTTTCCCTGGCCACAACCAGTCCTGCAGGAAGGACCTCCAAGGCTTAAGCAAGTCCACGATCAGAACAGCTGACCCCTTGATGAAGACATCTGCAGCTTCAGCCACAAAGGGCCGTGTCTCTCCTCACTTCTGTGCCCTCAGCAGTGGCTGCCATCAGTCAGTGTCAGAGTAGATGACACCCTCATAGGACTCCAGTGTTCCCCAATGTGTGTAGTGAAAGTATCAGTGTAGATTTATTTTATAAGCTTTCCTCGGGAGAGAGGAAAAGGTAAAGTCCTCAAATTTCTCCTTCTAAAGTGTTTCCTGCAGGAAATAAGCTGGAAAAAAATACAGCCACATGGACCTGCAATAAAGATTAGTTTTGGGGGACAGGGCAGTTTGAAGATTCATGAATAGGAAGGGGACACTGTCTAATACTACAGGGATAATGTCTTGCTAAATGTACATTATGAACAGAAAAATATTTCACAAAGAATATAAACCTCTAATTTCTGAGGCTGAACTCAAAAGCACTTTTCAGGTATTTGTCTGAGATATTCACAAATGCAAAATTACAAAAGTGATCTCCAGTGAGGTGGAGACACCACCCCTGTGACACTTCCAAAAATCATTGCCAATACTTACATCTGCTCCCCATCCGCTAAACAAACAAAGTTTTCATAGCTTCAGATTTTCAGACCCAACGATAGGCTACTGAATGAAGGAAAAGAAGTGGAAGACACACAGACCACAGATGTTTGAAGAGAATCTCATTAAAGCCAGGTGTGATGGTACACGCTTGTAATCTCAGCACTCTGGGAAGCTGAGGCAGGAGGATCACAAGTTCAAGCTGCAGCATTAGACAACAAAATAGTATTCGGTTGTTACTTTAAGAAAAAGTAGACAGGAGAACATTTTTCAGCAACAATAAACCCCAAACAGTAACTCTCTTATTGGTTCTATGAGCCCCAATGTTGGAAGGTATTTCTTTGGCCCGGGGAGGATTCCTTCACTATTTCACATGAGGAATCTGACAACATTCACTTCATTAACTTTGAACCACATAGAAAGCAGAAGCTTTTTTAACTTTAGTGGAACTTTTTTTTTTGTATTTTTAGAAAATTGGGGAATCCTGCTTATGATGCAATCATTTTACATCCCAAAATATGCTCTGAGGTCTTAAGCATGCATTTTAAAGTAATATAATACTATAGGGAATGTTGAAATTAATGATGTCACAGTTATCTAAATTGTCAAGACTATAGCCAAACTGGTTGCTAAACTAACCAAAACAATAGTTGATATTCAAATTAATTCAAATACACAGGTGCAGACATGTATATAAAACATTAACTGGGCAGCCATCCACAGCCTTCCCTTTTAGATACATAAATGGAGGTGTACTTTTGCTCTAACCAAGGCCACTTTCATTAAGTCAAACTTTGTTGGAGGCAGAAATGGAAAAGAAACTAATTTTTAACTGTAATAGTGTGGGTTCCAGTAGCCAGGCAGGGCACAAGAAGTTTTAGAAACAGTGGCTGTCCTAGTGATTTTCTTCATCACTGGGATGCAGTAGCAGACACCTATAGTCTAAAAGAGAAGTTTATTTGGCTCACAGTGTGTGTAGGTTTCAGTCCATAGTCATCTGGCTCCAAGACAGAGCAGCATGGTAGAGGGTCCTGGTAGAGACAGCTGCATGTGGCATCGTGCACAAGAATCAGAGGGAAGGGAAGATCTGAGGAGGGAGATAAATCCTTCCAGGTCATGCCCCCAGTGACTGCCTCCTTCACTAAGACCACGTTTAGCTATAAACGCATCAGTGGACTAACGCACTGATGAGTTTCACACTTCCATGATCCAATCTCTTCCCAAAGCCCCATCTTTGAGCATAGGAGGATTCAAAGGTGCTAGTTAGATATAAATCATGACCACAGCCAGGTCGCAGTGCGGTAGAGTTTATACTTATTTTACTGGTGTTTACTGGGCTGGTTTAATCCACCCTAGAGCTTCCTCTCAAAAGAACATTCCTAGCCAGGAGTGATGGTGCATGCCTGTGATTGCATCACTCTGGTAGACGGAGACGGAATTACAAACTCAAGCCTGACTCAGGTAATTTTGTTTAGCAAGAGCTTATTTCAATATATAAAAAATAATAATAATACTAATCCATAGGCACAGTGATGCACACCTGTAATTCAACACCCAGTAAGCTGAGGCAAGAGGAATCCTACAAGTTCAAGGCCAGCCTGGGCTCCATAGTGAATTCAAGATCAGCCTGGACTCTGTAGCAAGATCCTATCTCAAAAACAAAATTATAGATAAACAGATGGTAGGTGATGGCTCTGGGTTAAATTTCCAGTATAGAATGAAAGAGAAGGAGAAGGAGAAAAGGACAGAGGGAGATAGGGGAGAAGGAGGAAAGAAAGGGAAAAATAATATTCCTAGCAAATCTAAAGAGCTAACCCTTTAGAAAGATATGTCTTTATTTTGCGGGGAGCAGGGTAGAGTTACCAGGAATCAAACTCAGGATCTTGCGCTTGCCAGGCAGGTGCTTGTGCTGCTGAACTATACCCTCAGCCCCCAGATATGTGTCTTTAATAAATGGATTGAGATTAGAAGCCTCAGGCATGGGTTCTGGTCTTCTTTCCTGGGGATTCACCCTGGGATATGCACTAGGATACACCAGCCAGGCTCATCCAGGCTAGAACTGCATCCCTCGGGTCTCACAGCTGCTTCTAACACCTCTGCAGCTCTGTGAGTTCAAAGATCTATTGGCAATAAGAATAAAGAACTGTCTCTCTTCATTTCCAGAAGCATAAAGATGATATATTATACACTGTCTCTCGTATGTTTCGGTGCCAACCTGTGAGGCACAGCACAGAACCGGGGTGACACCTTATGGATTGTACCATGACTGTGAGGTAATTAGGCACCGGAAAAGATGTCAGCAGAGTGTCAATATGGTTTGACCACTGCCCCCAAATAATATCGATGACAGGAAGAGAAGGAGATTAATCAGGTGTGAGCCTGTCAGATCCTCAGAAGAGGCTGTGGCTTCAGAAATAGATCCAGCCTGCTAACAGGGTTTTAAATGGACTTGAATAGAACAGATTATTTAGTCCCCTTAAGAAAAACAGAGAGCCAAGGGAGTTGCTGAGAAAGTGTGATTTATCGTATTTTCCAAAAATCAAAATGCCCTGCCCCACAAAGTCAACCGTGCAAGAAGGGTCGGATTAAAAGCCAGGCATGTGAGATACCCAGAAAGGAAGCAGCTTTGACATATGTCACAATGGTGGCCAGGGCCACGCAGCCCATTCGTCTGTTTGTTTTATTCTGTGTTCCCTGGGGAGTTTAAAGCTCTGCCATCTCAAATCCAGCCTCACACTTTCCCCCAGGCCACCAGCAGCTCTTCCTGCTGTTCCCTTGATATAGTAGCAGTCCTGATCCTCGCAGCTGCCCAGGTGTAGAACCCCATTTGCTCACAGGCTCCCCGTGGTGGGGGGATCCACTTCACCTCCTGCTGCGACAGCCTCCTTCCCTTGCTGTCAGCATTGGTGGCCAGGAATGGGGCCCAGGCAGCCTCCTAAACAACTTTCTTCTTTTCTTGAGTCTCTGGGGAGATCTGTTTTTGAAGATCACCATGAGAGTTCAAACCACTACTGATCATCCAGCCCTGCCTCAGAGAGAATTAAATCAAAATCTCTGTGGATCATTTCTGATCACCCTTGGTTTTGCAAACCCTTGAGGTTGCAAGAGTGTAGTAAGGTCAAAAAATCACTGAGCTGAGGTAAGATTGAGTTGTATAGAGTAGAAAAGTAAAAAATAAATAGAGTCTTTAAGCATCATGAATCTAATTTCCCTGTTATATAAAAGAACCCATCTGTTCTTCAAGTTTAATGTCATTCTCAGAGCTCAACATGGCTTCTGTGGCTCCAGCCATCACATTTCTATCCTGCGTAAGATAGAAAAGGGAGGAAAAGAGGATACACCCTCTTCCTGAAGACAATTTTCAAGCACCACTTCAGCTTGCAGACCACTTGCTGGAACTTAGGATCAAGGACTGCGATAGCTGGATTGGCCTTTGAGTAGGCATGAGTATACTTCGGTGAAAATTAAGGCCTCCAACACCAGTTAAGAAGGGAATGAGCATTAAGAGGCAGCTGACAGCCTCTGTCTCAAAGACTTTGAAAGTCTGACTGTGGACTGAAGCCTCTAAAAACTGTGAACTACAGTAAGCCTTTCCTCCTTTAACTCTGGGCATCAGCCTCTTTGTCCCAGAAATGAGAAAAGCAATTCATACACCTGGGTATCTGTCTTCTCTCCCAGTCTCCAGGCGCTGGTCACCAAGCCCACGTCTCATGTGTATTTGCAAATATTTTGTGACAAAGCAGCTTCAATGACTTCTTGTGATGTGAATTAAATACACAGCCCTTTCTCATTCTGGATTTCTGTTCTTTTTTGTGTGTTTATAAACTTTTCTTTTGGTCATGAGTCTCTGCCTAGGATATGTGGCTGCCTGTTTTCACCTGTGACCACATCTCTAGCGCATCCCTGGTCAACTGCAGGCAGAGATTTTGTAAATTTAGAAACATTCATTTGTACACTAGTCCTGCAGCCACTATCAGTCCCTGCTGAGGACCCAGCACCAGGCTGGACTTTCTAGGGGCCTTGGAAAAGTCAGACAAAAAACACATTTTCTGGATTCCACCAACATTGAAATCTACACACTTCTTGTCTTTGTTTAATAGAAAAGCAGGGGAATTATTAAATTACAAGGACTTTATCCATTTTCTAATTTTCATTGCAACTAGTGAACTAAAGAGTGGTGTTGTGGACACGACCACATTTCCAACCTTCATCAACTCATTTTGTGGAAGATACCATCCGCCTGCATCCTACGCTGTTCTTAACCTGGCCTCTGTCTACCCTTAATCTAACTTTAGGAAAGTATGTAAAAGTCTTCATGATCTGGAGTGATCCAGACAGCCTGTTAGCAGAGAGGTCTCATTGCAAGGATGGTGCCTGGAAAATTACAAACACTATTACTTTCTAGTATTATTATTATTTGAGAGATTGTTTTTTTCTAGTTCATTACATTGCGTGGAAACTACATGGTTTTTCTAGTTCTAGTTGCGTGGGCCTTGCTGCGGTAGTCAATTAGAGAATTTTCTACATTCATCATTTCCTTCATTCTCTTACCCATTATTCACCAACTTCCTGCTATGCAGAATCATGACAATAAAAGATAAATGCCAGGGGCCGGGGATTTAGCTCAGCAGCACTAGCTTCTGCCTGTCAAACACAAGATCACAAGTTTGATCCCTGATACCAAAAAATACAAAAAGAAAAATAAATGCCACCTCAGATCTGGAATGACTTGGAGAAAGTGCTGAGCTTTTCTTACTTTGGTTTCCTCATCTTTAAAATGAGAATCACTTCTTACTATCGATCCATAGAGTTTAGTAAAGATTCGCATTTTATGGAGGTAGGGGCATTAATTTCCTAGACTTTGCATTCTAGGACTTTGTAAACCTAATAATGAGTGAACTGTGATTCAAATAGACAAGGAAGAAAGCAAATCTATTGGGCAACCATTTGTAGAGTACTCAGTCTGCACAAAAACCAAGAATCACAGCAGGAGGAAAGCTCAATGATAAGAACAGTGTAACACCAAGACAGCGGGTGATATTCCACAGTGTGTACTTTGCAAATGAAAGAGAAAGTGTAAACAGTTCTCAGAACCCTCATGAAAATTGTTAAGAATGATTCCGTCAAATTCCAATTAGCCACAGACAAATTATCCCCATTATACACTGTAATAGTCTGCATTTCTGGTGTAGAAAGCTTACAATGGTCATATTTAATCCTGGTTACATTTTAAATGTGTTTGCCAATGCAAATTACAAATATCAAAAGTAAAATGGAGACAAAAAGAAAATAAATTAAGACATGTTGAGAAAAAGAAAGACAATAACACAAAACAGCCCATCTTTCTTAAGAGCAGCCTTCATGTTTCTAAGGCTATGCATTTGTTTTGTGCTCACTGTGCAGCAATCCACCCATCATTTAAAGCCAGCACTGAGGGAAATCTGTCATGGACCCCAACATGGCAGCCTTCTGAAGCCAGGCCAAAGCTTCAAGGGTACCCCCAAGCTTCGCCCTGCTTCAAACAGGTGACTCAGGTTGCCTTGTGTTCTGTAGAGAAGCTGATAGTTTTTCAGGAGCTGTCTACTATGTGTGAGTAGGAAGTCATCTCTGGAGGACTCTTCTGACATGCAAATGGAAGATTCTTATTTCCCCATGGCGAGTTATTTCCTATCTTGGGTCCATTTACCTTTGGTCTTGGCCAACAGACTCAGGCTGCCGAGTCTAAAAAGCCACTGAAACTACCCACAGTACTTTTCTGTGACTATGAATCCATTGCACTTCAAGGAATCATTCAGGCCGTATTCACTTCTATTAATTCGCTCAAGAGTTTATGCAAAAGCAGAAAAACAGGCTCAAGATGATTCTGAGGTGTTAGTGGGAAAAGTGAATGGCACTGATCTGTTTGTGCTGCTGTTACCTAATGCCACAGCCTAGGTAACTCATTCAGAATTATTTCTCACAGCTCTTGGGAAAGTCTGAAGTCATGGTTCCACTTTTCTGTAAGAGTCCAATCTCTGCTTCCAAGATGAACTCATGAATGCTATGTTCTCCAGGGGTGGGGAGGGGAGTGCTGTGTCTTCGTTTAGCAGGAGGCAGAAGTACAAGAGGCCTGAACACTGTGTGAACACTGTTGGCAAGGGCCTCACTCCATTCATAAGGGGAGAAGCCCTCAAGGCCTAATCACTTCTTAAACATCCCACCTCTCACTGCTAAACATTGGCTGTTAAGTTTCTATACCCTAATTTTGGAAGGGACACATTTAATCCACAACAGATGCAAAAGCTGTCTTCCTTCTAGTAATTATTCCATGCTCAGTGAAAGGCATCAATGTGATGACACAATGGAGCCACAAGATGTCTTCATGTCTAGATCAGGAGTTCAGGGAAACCATCAGTGAGACTACATCTCTGTGTAACCTTTGTGGTTTGTAGTTCTTTGTTATAGCAGCTGAAGGAAACTCATATATTTGGAGATGGACATTTGCCTCTGCCTGCACATCCCGAATGTGTTTCTTATCTCGGACACATGTGCTTTCATCTCGGACAGCTTTGGGAATTGGCTGAGGGTTTACCCAATGCCAGGTACCAGTCTCAGCACTTCATCTCTATCTCTTTATGTAATTTGGCCAATGACCTTGTAAAGTCGAATCCTATAAGTAAGTAAAACCCAGGCTTGGAGAAGCTGAGTTACTTGACCAAGCCCATACAGCCAAGCATGAGTGATCCTTATATACTGAGGCAATCTGATGCCATTAGGTGGTACTTCCTGGAGAGAAAGGGGAGCTGATGAGATGGTTAGAGCTAAAAATAAGCAGGAAAGATGTACTATAGAAGACAGCAAGAAAGATAAAAAAAAGAAAACCCAACCTACGCATATCCTTGGGCAGAGAATAAGAACTGAGCTGTGCACAGAATAGGCAAAGGGTAAATTACCAATGCTCAAGAAGTAGAAGCTGTGTAGAACTTGAGACTGATGCAAAGAAGTCTTCAGTAGAGTGGAAGAATATGTTAAACTTCATCCTTCAAGGCCAAACTGTTATTAAATTCAGATATATAATGTACTATCACTGTGATCTTCAATGTGCCACAATTATTTTCATGATTGTAAAAATTCTGATGATGGTCTAGAGGCTACCTTTTTGGAACCATGGACTGGTTTCATGAGACACATTTTTTCCAAGGACAGGGCCTGGGGTTGCTTTGGGGATGGTACAAGGGCAATTCATAGAGCGTGGACTTCACTTCTGCTCTTATTATTATGTTGTAATATATAACAACATAATCATACAACTCATGTAAAGAGACTGTCCCACTTTGGGGTGGTGGGAGATAGTCACATCTGGAGTGTGCCATCTATCTCCAGCCTGCTCCTTAATGTCTCTTTTCCGCTGTCACTGTAGAATATTCTGCTTCACAATGATAGAATGATGGAAATGGAAGCAGGTTTTTCAGTGCTTTTATGGCAGTCTTAGAATATTCTGCCTTAGCTTGAATCTAAAGTTTACAGAGATTCAAAGGTGTCTCAGTATTTGTAAAACCACTGTCATTTGCCATTTCAAGCAGTTGATCTTCATCTGTTCTAACATGGACAAAGTCAGTTCATTGGGCTTAATCACAAATGCATTGCAGATCCATTCTTTCCCCATTAAGGTTCTTTCCTTTGTTTGTTTTGGTTTTGTGCAAATAGATGGGTTGAGGGCAGAGGAATAATGCTCAAATGCCTCTAAAAGCAAAAATATGTGATCATGCACCAGCAGAAGGAAGCCCTTGATTCAGTTTCTTTCAAAATCTCTGCTAAAGTTTGAAACATGTCAAAAATTCCAGGATTATTCTATCACCTCTATAATTCCAGCTTGGCTTTGATGCACCCACTTTATCTGCTGACTTGAACACACTTGTCATTCTCCCCTCTGAAGTAAAAGATTGAATTCACTGGGCAGGTTGAATACATCACACAAGAACCTTTTGAGTAGGGGTATATAGCTCAGCCACACAGCACCTACCTGGCAAGTGCAAGGCCATGAGTTCAATTCCTGGTACTATTAAAAAGAAAAAAAAGTTTAATGACCCATTCTGAAACATGCTGCCAGTACTGACAATTTTTATATGAAAACAAATATCTGGCATAGCTTCTGTAATTCACATTGTCCAGTGACTACTTTAGACAGCCATCTCATTTGTGTGTATAACAGAAGTAATGTGTACTCTGCACCATCTCCTCTCAAAGCTGTATGAATTAGGGTGTGAACATTAATGTGGCTAATAACTTTAATCGCATCTTACAAAACATCATTTTGTTCAGGTAACATTTTTCAGCTGCCCAATATTTCTCTATGAGTGACAAAGTGCTTAGACTCAATTCAGCAGCAACAATCTTATCTCAGTATGAAGCCAGAAAGCCATCCAGATGTGACAGCCACTCTCTCTACCTACACAAAATGACCAATTCAGTTTCCGTTAAGTGTAATCATTCAAAGACTTGAATATTCCTGCAGCTGTGGTATTGATTTGCAATGAAAGTCCATGTGACATATCCTCATGCATGCACAAAACCCCAAAATTTATACCATACAAAAACCAGCATTGTTGCCAGTTATCAACATTGGTACACTTGTCAACCTGGGTTGCCAACCAAGGTGACTCGCTAATCTTCTGTAACAATTGTGCCTCAGTATCCTCTGCTATTTCATCAATTCATCTATTTATGGTCCTAACTAAATGGGAAGTACATACCAACTTTTAAAAAGTATCCTGTCCCAAAGGTTCACAACAAACGTCCTTGACAGCAGGCAGGATCAGCTCTTCACCAGTAGTAAAGGGCCTCTTAATGTTAGCAATGCAATCAGGTATTAAGAATGATGCTCTCCCGGTGCAGACACATTTGATGAAGTGGTGACCTTCAACGATTGCTTCTATTCTTTGTGTTCATGTTGTTTTCTTCCTCTTGAAAAGTTCTAAGTACTTCTCTTTTAATGTAAGGTGAGTGGTGAGGCAGTTTTGAAAGCTTCATGGTTTTACTGGTATTCCATCACCATATTATACAAAATAGACTCAACAATGTGAGCCACTTGTTGCAATAAGCCTATAATTTAAGCAGGACCCTTGATATTTTCTTTTAAATGTGGCTTTCTTTGTGTTGGAAAACTTAGGGCTATTTTCTGGTTCATCCTTGGAGCTTTCTCCCTTTTTCAAAACAGCTCTCCTGTGATGTTTGTTTTTGTACTTATTTTGGTTAGGGTTAACTTGTGGACTTAACCAGAATTGTGGCTGGGTCACATGTGTGGTGTATAAAAGAAGTAGATTGAAGAGATACATAAAATAATGGTCAGACCATATACAGACAGAAATAAGAGTCCAATTATGATTTATAGCCAGCTGCCAAATGCAGCTTCACGGCCACTTTCCACTCACTGTTAGGGTTTTGAGATGAGTCTGCCAGCAACTGATTTAGTATGGCCTCTGTGTGGTCAAATCTCTCTGCTAATGTTAGTCTATATTTGCAGCCACTCCCCAACTCTAGCATCACTGCCTCAGTTACAACTCAGTTCATCAGACATTAGATTTGCATAAGGAACCCAGGACCTAAATCTCTCACATGAGTAGTTCACAATAGGCATCACACTCCTATGAGAGTCCTCCTGCCTGTTAGAACCTGTGCTTCCAGACTCCAGGCAGGAGGACTGGGGACCCCTGTCACATGGAACAGTTTTACTGCCTCTCCAGTCCTCTGCACTCACCTGCTCATCCTTCTTCCTCCAATCCCTGGCAACCACCAGTCTTTTTACCTTGTGCACAGTTTTGCCTTTTCTAGAGTGTGAGACAGTTGGAATTATAGAGTACCCGGCCCTTTCAGATTGAGTAAATGTTAAATTAATGACGAGTACAGTGGTAAGTGGTACATGGAAAACTTTAGAGATGATGAGAATGTAGAAATAAACACTTCATTATCTTCTACTTGGAATTTGTCTAAATCTGATACAAATGTTCCTTGAACTGATTAGAGGTTCTTTCAATGGAATCTTAGCTGTAAATCCAACAGGAGGGGGAGATTAAGATGGAGAATTTAAGGCTGAAGGCAAGGAAAGACTGGGGGAGCCCCACCAGCCCATCCTTCTTTCCACACTACCTCCTCACCAGGGCACTGCAAAGACCTTTCTAGGTCCCAGAGCTTCGTGAGGCATGAAAAGCCCAGTTTGCAGAGGTTAGGGCTTCAAAAATATGGTGAATTCATAATAGGAATATGATGAAAATACCCTTTCTTCCATTAAAATACAGAAAGAAACCCATAAAATTATCAAATTTTATCTGATCTTTTTGATTTATGCCTTTTAATCCTTTAGCACATGTTTCTTTGAGTTTGTTCAAGATCTGATATTTATAGACCAAGATTATTAATAATAGTCAAAGCATGAAGAAAATGAATGTCAGCATTTTTTTACATTGTTGAACATGTCAGATCACTAGGATCTACATGAAATTCTAGCTTCTTCAAATTAAAATTAAAATTTGATTGCCCAGTGTGAAAATTATCCCTCACAGGAAGTCTCCATAATCTTTACACTAAGCTTTATCCTATGAACATTTAGGAATAAATGTTAACAAATAAGAAAACAGAAAAGATTTTATAATGAAAAATGGAGTACATAGTAGAAATCTACCTGAAAGAAAGATATGTTTTAAAAATATTTTATTGATTTGAAATTTATATAACATGACATGGGTTTTTCATTATTAAGACAGGTTGACATATTGAAAAGTAGTTTTAATGATTTGGAGATATATGAAGACTATATTTCCTCTCTAATTTGAATTATTTATAATCTCATAATTACACAGAATAAAACTGAATTACTAATAAATGCCAGAGAAACCAATTTAAATTGACATTCAATTTCAAAGTCAGCTCCTAGATAATCACAGCAGATTTTTCAAGTCTTAGTATTTACCACATAAGACAACAAAGCAACTACATATATTACAAAGGCTAGACAAAACTCCTTCAAAATTGAACAGAAAATATATTTCTTGCGTTTCATTTTAAATTGATAAAGAAAAAGATTTTTTTTTAATTTTCACATCTTGAAGATAATTTTCTCAAGCAAGGTAGAAAATGTTTCTTTCCCTGAAGTTATTAGTTTGAATTTTTATACATTTATATATGTATAGTGAATTTTATTTATATATATATAATATAGTGAATTTTATTTATATATAATTTATATATGTATAGTGAATATATACATATTTGTATGTATAGTGAAGAGTTGATACATCTAGATATTGTATCTTAATTACTTTTTCATCTCCTACCTGTCCCACACCTCCCTGATCCTTCCACCTCTTGCTTCCCTTTCCATTTGCAAAAGCTCTATTTCCATTTTGTTCCTTCAGTTCTTTTTTTCCCATCCCATTTCCCTCTCTACTCCCAGTTTTTGTCCTGAGGACCACACCTTGCCTCTGTCTTACATCTCACATCCCTGGGAAGCAGTTGCTTCCTGCAACACTAAGAAAATCTCTGAAGGTCTGTTAGATTGAAATACCTCTAGGTATCAGTAGCTAACTAGAATTTTAAAAAAGAAATGTGACTTAATGTAGGCCTTTAGATAAAGGAATAACTATCTATTTCAGAATAAGTCGAATTTAGGTTTCAAAGAATTGGCAGCTAAATATTTACTAATAAATTCACCAAAATCATCACTGTCTTAAAATACACTTCTAAACGAAATATATTAGTTTGCATATATGCAGTATCTTCAGAATTTTATGAATTAAGTTACATTTCACTAATAAATTTTGAGTATTTGAAATCAGCCCAGAAAAGTCTTCATAATTCAGAAATAACCCGAGTCCTTCCTGGGTGACTTTTTTCTCTGACAAGTTGGAAAAATGCAAACGTGGCTGGTTGAGAACGTTGTTGAAAAGTTGTATAGTGGCCGAGAGCTTGACTTTGTGGTCTTGTTGCCTTGCAGATTGTTAAATGTGTACACTTGGGAAAATTACATGACTCTTGTACGCCTCAGTTTCTCAATGTGGAAAATGGGGAAGTATAAAGTAGGAGTGAGAAAGAAGGTCCTATGCCAGGAACAGTTCTTCCTCTTCCGAGCCATGCTGAGGATTAGGTAAAGTAAGGCTTAAGGAACAGAGCTGGGCACCATGAGTTAATCTTGTTTCTCTTCATGGATGGTGCTATGTTGCAGGGGCGTCCCTCCAGATTCATTCAAAAGTTACAATGTTAATAGTAATGGGAAGTGAGAGCTTTGGGAGGTGATTGGGATCAGATGAAGTAACGAGGATGGGAACCATGATTGAATTGGTGGCTTTAGAAAAAGTGGAAGAGGGCCCACAGCTGCTATGTTTGTTCGGCCTCTCCATGTGATGCCCTCCACTTGCTGTGACCCTGAAAAGTGGTTTTTACCAGATGCCAGCATGAGGTATCAGAATTACGAGCTGAATAAACCTCTATTCTTTATAAATTACCCAATCTGTACATACAGGTACAGCCACAGAAAACAAAGTAATATAGGTAATATATTGTTTTCATTCATCTGTTAGAGAAAATCTGAAGCTATGCGATATCTTTATGAGAACTATTAAGACATCCTTGGCTGTGGGTAAAGTAGTAGAAAAGATCTATGAACTATAGCGAGCATGAGACAAGATGCATCTTTGTAGCTTGTTGTAAACTATGTTCAATGTGGTAGTCTACTATTTGTGTTCTTCTTCCTGGTCTACCTCGTTATGTGCTGAGTTTTGAGAGAGTCCTGGAAACCACTTCCTGTAACATGTTTTCTCTAGAAAATGTCACATAGAATTGTGTTAACCTATAAAACATTATATTAGGTGATGTGTATATGTACTGGGCTCTTTCCTGATTGATTATGTGTATCCATGGAGGTACAGTAGGCAAAGTAGCCATGACCAGCTTGGGATGTATTTATTCTGATACATGGAATAAGTAAGATATAATAAAGATGTCATCTGCATGGGTATTTAAGGACTAATTTGACCTTAAATGGGTGGCACACTGCACAGACATGGAGACAGGCTCACCCCAATTCTGCACAGTCCCACAGTGCCCAGGAGCCATTGAATGCTGGCTCTTCTAGGCTATCAACCTACCACTCGGGATAATAAAATAACAGCACTATTGGGAAGTAATACCTTCTAAATGAGGCTTAAATATGTGGAGTCCCAGCTTCAAAATACACTATATTATACAGGTATAATCACTCAGAAAGATATGCAGATATTATTTAATAAATGCTGGTGTTTTCAAATAGCACATTAGAATTCATCCTCTAAATATTAACTTCCATTAAGTGTTCAAAATACATGTTCCAAATACAAGCATGCCAAAAATGAAACTATTGTAATTTTTAAAAATCTGAGTACTCACTTTTATATAAACTCTATAGTAGCCATAATGAAAATAAAAGAATCAGAATGTATCACGATGGAAACAATTAATGAAGTAAAAATGAATGTAGCAAAAGAGGATAGAGATACAAAATATCTATAACACAGACAAAAAGCAATAGATAGCAATAGTAAAGCTTTTTCTATGATAAATACTTTAAATATTCACATAAATCAAAATTGCCCAATCAGAAGGTATAGAATAAAATACAAAATCCAATTATGTTTTATACTAAAGATTTACTTTAGATGAATATACATAACTAAAAGTGACTGATAGATAAATAAACACATAGAATATATATAGAGAATATATATATATATTTAAAGAGAGAGAGAGAGAGAGACAGAGAGAGACAGAGAGAGAGAGAATATAGTGACTAAAAGGAACCTGTATAAG
This sequence comes from Cavia porcellus, assembly GCF_034190915.1. Taxonomy (NCBI): domain Eukaryota; kingdom Metazoa; phylum Chordata; class Mammalia; order Rodentia; family Caviidae; genus Cavia; species Cavia porcellus. Next base: position 54,984,885 of record NW_026947489.1, read on the forward strand.
TTGAAATGATAGGAAGATTCTTAACGGGGAAAGTATAATATCTCAAGGAAAATGAGGAAAAAGAAAAAGGAAGGGAGAAATATAAAATTATATAAACACACAGTATAGCTAAGATGATTGGGCTACAAATTCTATAAGTCCTTGGAACAAAATAGTTAAAATTCTTAGGATTGGAACAATTGTGTATATTATGGTATAGTAATGTGAGGAACTTTTGAAGATCAGTATGTAAAATAACAACCCTAGTCATGCTCATACCACCTTGTTTTAAAGGCCTGTATTGTCATTGTTCTGGGCTTTTTGCTATTGTTGTTTATATGTCTTTTTTGTGTCATGTTTTTCTAGGAATTTGTTTTGTTTTGTCTTGTTTCTCCCTCTAATACAGCAAGGATACGTATACATGTAGAGACTCATGCATGCGTAGAGCTTCTAAACAGTTTATGAGAATGGATTATATAATGCATGATGAAATGAACAGCTACTTTGAAGAAAAAGAGACAGTAAGGTATCCAGTGCTGATTCTGTAGTGTCATAATGTGAAATTCAACAATACTATTATTCTTTGTTCAGAGTGATTTTAGTCTGTTTTGTTTTGTTTAATTTCAACATACGTGAAGGTATGGACAGCTATTTTGAAGAGAATGAGAGACATTATGGCAGCCATTGTTGACTTCCCTATTGTTTGGTCTTGAAGATTTAAAATGCCTTCATCATCCTGTTCTGATCAATCTTACACTATTTTGTTTTGTATGAATTCATTGTATGCAAAGATATGACAACTATTTGGAAGAAAACAAGAGACAATGTGATAAACAGTGAAAATCTCCAGTTGTCTTGCTTTGAAATCTATGTCTCTTATACTGTTTTCTTATGATCTATTTTGTTCTGTTTAATTTTACCCCCTTTAAAATAAAATTTAAAAAAAGAAACCATATATAAATATACCCATTTTAGGTAAAACAAAGTTTAGGTCAAACACTGTACCAGGAGATTGAAAAAGACATTATATAGTGATAAAAGTCAATTCATCCAGAAGATATAACAAATACAAATATAACACTCAACATCAATCCACCTAAATATATAAAATAATCATTGGTAAAACTCAAGAGAGAAATTCACAGCTATACAATAAGAGCAGGAAACTTTCATATCCAGCATTCAATAATAAGGAAGACATTCAAATAGGATTATCAATAAGGAAAAATGACCCTAATAGACATACATGGGGTAATCCACGCAATAGCAACAGAATATTCTTAAGCATGAATAGGACATCTTCCAGCATATTTTATGACTTCTCATGTCATCAAACATGCCTTAACAAAATAAACATTAAAATTTTGCCAACTCTATCTTCTGATCATAGTATAATGAAACCAAAAATTACTTACAGAAAAAACTGGAAAACTCACAAATTTTTGGGAACTAAATGACATGCTTTTGGACAGCCAATGGGTCAAGAAAAAGTCAAAAGTAAAATTACAATCTCCATACAAGTGAGAATGAAAATATAGCACACCAACCTAATGAGATGCACAAAACCAGTGCTCAGAACAAAATTTATAATAGTAAAATTCTACATTAGAGAAAGAAGAAAGACCTTAAGTCATGCTAACATTACACCGGAGGAAACTAGAAAGACAAACTAAATCACAGCAGAAGTAAGAAAATAATAAAAGTTAGAGCAAAACAAGCTAAATAAAGAATTAAAACAATTTAAAAATCAGAGTTTGTTTTCTGAAAAGAGAAACAAAATTGGCAAAAATTTACCTACACTAAGAAAAAAGAAAACTGAAATAAATAAAATCAGAACTCCAAGAGGAAACATACAATGGGCACATCTTTTCCACCTGTTCATTTGATCTGTGTCATTTTACTTAAGGGACTTGAGCAGCCTTGAAGTTGTGTGTTCCCAAGGATCTGAGAACAATGACCCACAGGTCTGAGGGACAATTCTACACTGACTGTCGTAAAAACAAATCTACAATTTACCAGTTCTGGGGTAGTTTATTTGCTCAATCATATTTTTCTCTGTGCTACATTTAAATTTGCAACATTAAGATTTTTCTGAACGACTTATTTTATTCCATGAATGTTAGAGCAGACTGTGATGATGCTTTCAGGTGTTTTCTTGGGCCACACAGTTTAAAATTACCTTAAAGTAACCTAATGCAAACTAATTCTTTTCACTTAAAAGTTTTCATTAAACCTTTCTTTTAAAATAGTAAGGTGAATTTAATACTCTATTTATTTGCATCAGCTCAAAATTGAATTTCATGGCACTTTTTAGTCAATTGTGAGTGGAAATTGTATAACTGAAATTGTTTACCAAATTATGTTAAACCAGGATTGAGAAAGCATATTTTGAAGTCTGACTCAAGGTTACAGATTAAATTACATCCACATATTTTACCCACTCTGCAAACTATTATAAATATCCAGTGATTTCCTTTCTTTTAATCCCTTTGTCTTTTTGTTCCAGTCACATATTTTAGGATTTAAGGGTAAATTTTATTTTAGAAGAATATTATCTTCTATTTAATATAATGGAACAAATGTTAAGTATGCATTTGTTCACAAAGTGAAAACCGATTCATCTGCTGTCTCTTTGCCCTCTCTGCTTCATTATTTTCTTCTGCAGTCTAGATATGTGCATCTAGAAATCATATATACACTGTAGCATGCAGAATGTCAGGCTATTTCAAGCCAAGCAAAATATCACTTGCTATAAACCCTTATTGTCAATGCTCACTTAACTTCATAAAACCCTTCCTTCAGCTGAAATCTACTTTATAAAACCTCAACTCAAAATGTGCTTGTTGCGCTTACAGAAAAGTTCCCCAACAATTAAGTAACTAGATCTTTCATTATTTTAAAATAATTGCAGTAAAATCACTGAACATAAAGATTTCTATATTAGCACATTTGATTTATAAGCAAGACTTTAAAAAAGGAAACCAAAAGAAAAAATTTTAATGTGATTTTTAGATCACAGACCTGGAAGCACATCTCCAACTTCTTTCCTAGTGTTGTATATACTGATATTTTTCTCTTATGCTGGACCAGTAAGTTGCTACCAGTGACCGCACCTGAGTGGCTATTGCTAGGAATTTGGTTATCTAAGAATAACTTAATCTGAACACAAAAAGAAGCTGACAGTGGGAAGCAAGAGGAGAACATTTGCATTCAGCAACCTGGAATATGATTGTGAAGAGAATAAACAGTTCAACATGAAATGATAAAGGATGCTGTTAAGATGGTCCCTTGAAGTCGGTTATGCTTCACTCAACTATGAAATGACTACATGCGTTCATTTATCTCTCCCTTTCCTCATTTGCCGGATATAATAAACAGAAATGTTTCTCCTTTTTCTCTTCTTTCTTCAACTCTATCTTCTTGAAACAAAATAAGCAAACAACAGCAGCACCCTCACTCACCCTAATAACCAGCACGGACCTATTAGGCTGAGCATGTTTGACACTCGCACATCAAATTGAGGACACAGTGCTCAAACAAAACACAGTAATAATTTTTCTCCTTCTCTCTGTGCTCTCAGTCTTATGGAGCTCTGCAGCTTTCTGTTCTTCTTTAATCCAGGAAAGAGGAGCCAATGACTTAGACCCTGTTTTGCCAGCCATCAGTGATATTGAACTTCACTACATTAGGGTAGGCGAGTCATCAAATTATAGCAGAAAATCTGCCTTTGATTCACCAGTATTTTTTTGCACTGGGCAAGAGACTCCTTTTCTCCTGCTCTATCTCTCCACTACCAGGATTCCCAACTACCTGATTTTGCTTCAGAAATTTATTTTTAGAGCCTTTCCTGGTTGACTTAGGAGAGAAGGCCATGACAGTCCAATGAGTTGGCTGGGTTGTGAGAAAAGTCAGAGGGTACAACTAAGACTGCTTGGCTTGTGAATCTTGGACCAGTTACTAGTAGAATTTATTCTCATTCAAGTTTATCCAACAAATTTCCATGCCCTTCATAGTTTCTTACAAGGGTCTTTTAATTGCCTTCCTCAGCTTTCCACTTATGTGTGGTCACTTGCCAAAACCCATCCTAAGGAAGAGTGGTTGCCCTCCCTCCATTTGACCAATACTGGGCAGGTCCCACCTAATAGTCAGCATATGTGCAGGACACAAATCATGTAACCTGCGAGGCACAGCTAGAAGTTTGGTATACCCTAGGACACTGGCCCTCTGAACCCCCATCTACCTACCCTGGTGGCTCATTCCTGCCTGATGGTTCCTGTTTCTGAGATACCTGGCATTCTCATTTCCTTGCCATACTGCCTGGACATTCTCTCCATCACATAAACCTTACTTGCTGGAGCTAACCACCATATTTCATATTGTATCTGAGTCCTCTCAATTAAAATAACACCTGAGTGTGGATCTCAGTTCACTGGATGATACTGAAACGCAATCTCAGAATCTTGTTTCCTAAACCTTTTTAGAATATCAATGACTTCTTAGATATTTGCCTCTAGGACTTGGAGATCGATATTAGCAACAATCATGTGACAAAATGATATCTGGATTAGAGATTCTCGTTCTTTAAATCATACAGTGTAATGATGATGGTGATGACAATAATAGTAGTTAGCATCTAACAAGCACCTGCCATGTGTGAAATGCCCTGTAACTTAATCATGGCTAAGCTCTATGGAAAATCCTCAAAGAAAGGAAACGTTTCCATTTCCAGGTGACAGACGTGGGTTTTGACAAGTATAATTCTTTTCTTATTCCTCCTGCTGCTGTAAATTTGCAGCTAAGTTTTGACCCCATGTCTGACACTGCATGAATTTTATTTCAGTGACATTATTTCCTGGGGTAGAGATGAAAACAGTGAGCTGTCATCCTTATTTTCTTTTCCTAAATCATCAAAAGTCCTTTTCTAAAATTTTGCCATTCAACATATGTATGTATATGTCTATCATGTGTTTGTGTGTGTCTACATGTGTGTGTGTTTATACTTACAAAACGTTTAGCTGTACTATTTGAAGCAAGCAGTGACAAAATTAAAATCAGTTATACGAGTATGTTACTAAACAGGACAAAGAGTCTAGAAACTGATCAACACATAAAAGAATAGAGTAATAGAGAAAATACAAAAATTAATGGAGAAAAGAAAATAAAAGATAATACATTAATTGGATTTAAATATTTGAAACTCTCCTTCAAACAAACAAATAAATTCAGAGATTATGTCCTTCAATGAAAAAATTAAAATTTTATATATATATATATATATATATATATATATATATATATATATATTAAAACTCAAACTTTAAAAACATTAGAGGAGAATGTAGATAGTACTTTTAAAACATCTGGCTAGGAAAGGATAAACCATCAAGAATAGGTTAAGAAACTTGAATTTATGAAACCATTAAAACATTCATATGACAAATATCAGCACAGGTTAATTTAGATCACAAATAACAGAACAGAAGAAAACATGACAATATTATCCAGACTGTTATAACATGTTCTTAAGAGATGATAAAAGAAGTAGCAAAGCAGTCACTGTCTGAATTAGAAACTCAGTGAATGATTTAGATTTAAAATCTGAAAGTGATATTTTTACATGATAAGCTACCACAATTGATTCCTATCATCAAATTTTGACTTTTTTCTGTTTTTATGTGATCTTCCTTCAGTTTGTATAGGCATACCTGCTTAGAAATTTTAATGGATTTGAATAAAACCTGCACTGTATTAATTTGAAAACAACCCAGACACTAAAGGAACCAAGTCTCAACCACATAGACAAGAAAAATGCTTAAAGAGTCTACTTATGAAAGCCAGAGCAGCCCAGAGCATGGTGGCTGTGACATAATCTTTGTACCCTAAGGACATCTAGTCTTAATTTATGAGAAAGAGCTATGCCTTACTTACTTTTTTCCTAGCTGGGACAAAATACCAGACATCCATAAGCTAAAGAATGAAAATTTTATTTTAGCTCATAGTTGGTAGAGGCTTCAGTCCGTAGTCTACTGGCTCCAAGGCAGTGTAACAGAGGCACATCACAGAGGAGAAACAGCTCTTGGCATGGCCAACAGGAGCCAGCAACCTTCCTTCTTCTTTCCCTTTTTATTCCAGTAAGTTACAAGCCTATTGGTTGGTTCCTCTCCCACCCAAAGTGAGTTGTCCCTTGTCAGTAAATTCATCATCCACACCCAGAATTGTGCTGAACCAATCAGTGGACACATCCACAATCCACTACCACATACTCATCACCCAGTCACCCCCAAAAGCCACACCTATGTGGGTTGGGGGGGCATAACCATAAGCCATGATGGGTCATGTAAATTAAGTAGAAATTTTATTAGTGGTCATTTTAAATTTTTACTATGATAAAGTGCATCCATTTTTTTCAATAAGTAGGTCTCATATGAGCCAATATAGATCCCAAGACTATTCACTCTTCACCAAAAACTAATAGCCTAAAGTTATTGTATTTCTTTATTTTTCTTACAATAATAAATACAGAATACTGCGTACTTCACTTAGGAGCTTGACTGGTTCAGCACCTTACCCTGCTGTCGGCTAAGTGCCCTGGAAATATGATAAATAGCTGAATACTCCAATTTTGAGTCACAACTTTAATTATGCTTTTCAATATTAAATCTCATCACTCACAACCCCATTTTGCCTAGCTCAAGTGCTCATTTATCTTTAATGTTCATTCACCAAATATGAGTACAACACCCCATCCTCCAGCACATACAATATGCAATTGTGGAAATCAATAGAAACTGTAGCATAAAATAAATCATACAATTAAATATACAGCAGGAACCAAAGAACTAAGAAGAAGGATCATATTTTGCTCACATCTCACTAAGAAGTCATGCATTTTAATTTAGGAGGTAAGGAAATATCAGTAGGGGCACCCTAATCAATTACTGAATATCCATAAAAGTTCCTGCTCACTACCTGTGGCTCACATGCAGAAACTCAGAACATAAAAAGGAGGCCATTATATGTACTGTGATTAGTAACGGAAGGCGCTAAATGTCTATTCTGATCAAGCACAACGGCAAATGTTCTTTTCTAGTCACACACCCCTTGCAGAACTGTGTGTAAAAGTGAATAAATATCCAGCTGAAAGGCTTTCTTGTTTTTCACTTGAGTCTGAGCATTATTTACTTTAACCTGAATCACTCTTCATGTCCTTCACACCTGAAAATTTTGTTTTTCCATGCAACTGCTTCAAAATAAAAAAGATCAGAGGCTTCAAACAGACTTCAGAAGCAATTCAAAACCAAACTTAAAATATATTATATTTATTTATATATGGTCTGAGCTTTATTGCCTCAGGTGGCAGAAAACATATGGCATAGTAAAGCTCACAGAGCATTATGATCTTCAAAACCAACTTCACTGAGCCTGTGTTTCTAAACATCAAAAGAAACTTTTTAGAAAAGTCCATCAAACAAAAAAAAAATTGCCATACTATTTAACTATAAGTCCCAGCAATGGCTTTAGGTACAATAGTTGAAGCAACTGGAATTAAATGAGAAACCTGTAAGTTATCTTACATTTCTATTGTCAAAATGTGTATTTATTATTACTGAATTTGGCTTAAGACATTATTAGCTGAAATTATGCCCAGGATGTCCTAATAAGGAGCTACATGTATACTTTCTGAAGTGTTCTGACATCCACTCAAGAAATCTATTTAAAAATCCAAGGACCAAGATGTGATCAGATGCTAAAATGTGATCAAGTGTGTATTCCAAGGGGGACACCATGTCCTGAAGATTGGGAGGAGAATTTGAGAAACACACTGCAATGCAGCATCCTGTAAACGATAGAGAGAGGTTCTAGAAAGCATCACAGAAGCCACCACTTGTTTGTAAGCTGGAATTGCATGGATACAGTTTTCAAAATCAAAACAGCAGCAAAAGGTGATGCTGGATCACATTACCAAGGCTAACCATGAGTGATATTAGTCTAGTCTCTTAAATTCAATTTCAGCATACGTAAAGATAAGGACAGCTACTACGACGAGAATGAGAGACACGGTAGTCATTTTTGACTTCCCCAACGTCAGGTCTTGAAGACCTAAAAAGCTTTCATCATCCTGTAATGATTTGATTAGTTCTATAATATGCAGCATGTATTCAATGTGTGTGAAGATGGGGACAACTATTTGGAAGAAAACTAGAGACAATAAGATAGACAGTGTAGATCTCCAGTGGACTTGCTTTGAAATCCGTATTTCTTTAAATTGTTTCTTTATGAACTGTTTTGTTCTGTTATGATGTTTAATCTTACCCTCTTTAAGATAAAAACAAGTGTATAGGGCTGATAATCATATTAAGAAGTTTTTAGTGGATCATTGAGTAGAACTGTTGGCAGTGTCACTATTTGAATGTCACTTTGTATGCTTTAATTTTGTAACCTGAACAACTATTTCTAAGATGACAATATGTAACTCATCAACTAGTGATTTCTCACTGTTAATTTTTCTGTAATTCTGTATTATTTCTACCCCATTTTTTCTGTTTTATTTTTTTTTTTGTTGTTATTGTTGTTTCTCTTTAAATAAATTTAAAAAAAAAAAAAAAAGAATCCACCTATCGGAGGATTCTCAGTTGTTCCTCTGGAAATGGCTAGCCCTCCCTTCTCTCCTGTCAGCCTTAATGTTGTACTGATAGCACACACACAGATTTCTAGACAACACTTACAGAAAAATTTGTCCTGGGCGAGAACCTGTTTCTCCCCAGAGAGCTTAGCAGCCAGGAAATACTTCTATGTCTTTGTAAACACACCGCTCTGTGAGTGACAGGGAACACAGACATGTCAGCTCTCTACCAGAATTCCTCCTTGCTTGCTTGCCGGCTTTGCTTCTATTTTGATTACAGAATTAAAATATAATTAGCATTTCTTAATGAGTTTAAACATGACACTTTAAGACTTAGCAATGACTATAAAATGAAGAATTGTGATTGAATGCCCCCACGAACAACAGACGCTTTAAGGCAGTATCATTTATTGCTCAGTTGTTATTGTAACTTTTAAAACCACCACCTTTCCCTGGGTCAGTATACAGTTATTTTAGGATTTGAGATATTATGCTGGGTTATCACATATGTCTACAGACACAGCCAGCTATTCTGACATATTAAAAATTTCTGAGTTCTTTGATCACATGAAAAACCCAGTAACTGAGGGTTTTGTCTTTTGCACACTTAGCTAAATGACATCTTTTAAAGTTAGCTTTCTCATTGAGATACAATGCCTGACACAATATAAAGGTGGAGAAATTTAGTTTGCCTCATGCTTTTAGGAGATTCAGTCCATGGTCAGCTGACCCCAAAGCAAGAATATCACGGCAGAAGGGCATTGAAGTGCAGGCTGCTTAATTCATGGTGAATGGGAATCAGAATAGGAGAATAATGCAAAAGAAGAAGGGGTCAAGGACTTAATAATGCATAGCATCCACTGCATGACCACAGCGATGCACTCAGAAACATGCTATACTAACCCCCCAGGCATTTGCTTAGACTAATCAAGCTGACAGCTAAGGTTAATCATCACACACTCTATTATAACTTGTCTGCTTCTAGAACAAGCTTGTTCAAATGCCATCAGTTTTTCTCTTCAGCCTGGTATAGGACTTTACTGTAATTTCAGGAGTTTTGTATACAATCAGGTTCAGCGTGGTTTATAGCAAGCCTAAAAAACTGGTTCTACTGGTCAAATCTCAATACAAAAATGACAGCATTAAGTAAAGTACCTACCCTCTAGAAGTCTGATCTTTAATGCCCTCTTTCCTGGGCTAACTGAATATAACATGACAGGGGGTACCAGCACTGATAGATTTCTCAATGATACTGGAATTTTAATGAACATTAAAATAGAACAACAAATGAAAAACAAATAAAACCTGGGCAAATATTTTATGATAATTCAAGCAAGTTTGCCTGAAAAGAGAAGTCCTAACAATCATTGAGTTAAATACAATTTGATACTATCCCATCTGGATTTCATCCCCTTTGGAGAAAACCTGTCTGAGACCTTCTACCTACTCTGGAAGCTTGTGTGGGTATCTTAGTACTGTCTTACATAGCAATCAATAGCATTGCTATTCATTAGTGAGTTAGGGAATTCATAACTCCTTTGAGTAGCAATTGTCTTCCAGTAATTTAGATCGAGTAATCCTAGATCTGCCTTGTATAGGGAAAAATATAAACACCATATGGTTCGTATTTCTCAGACCTTTGTGCAGATGACAGCTACTACCAAGTCTTTAAGATATCTCCACTTTGAACATCTCCACTTCTCATAATAATTCTCTTGAAATCTTACCTTCCCTCGAATGGCAGCATATTTATCAAATAGGAAACATGATAAACAGAAAGAAATGTAAAAATTGGAACATTTTCTGATTAGAAGCTCATTTGGTACTGCTATACATAATTCACTTTACTTTGGCTGAATAACCAGATCTTCCCATACTTGCCAACAGTAGATTAACTTTTTATGCAACTTTATTTGTTTCACTGCTGGAATAGATGACATTTTTGTTTAAAGTCTTCTGATCATTTTTGCATGAAATGATGTCCAGTCACTTATCTCTAGTCAGTATTTTGAATCTAAACCAGCAATTTCCCCTCTCTGTCCTATCGGATTTTATAGTGTTGCTTTATTATTCCAATCTATTTAGAGAATATTAATCTTGCTCTGAAAGCTGTATTAAAATCTCTATGTTGGCTCATCTGAAAATGCCATGAGTCTGCTTTCTATTCCAAGTTGTTGCTCATAATACTGAACAGAAAATGATCAAGAACAGACACATAGTACATGCACAAATAGATGTCTCTTTTTCCGGAGTCAGTAAGTAGAAGAGGAACTAGTTAGCAGCTCCCTTAGCCATATCCCAGCAAACAAAGGCATCATGAGTGGCTCAATGAAATGCTTTGCTAGAGTGAATATATACTATTGAGGACTTTCCAGTCTATCAATCTCCACTAGCAGCCTTGCCTTTTATTTCTAAATGCTAATGACCTTCTATTTAATGGACACATACTCAGTTCCTATTTTTATTTCTTGTTCTTTCTCCATTTTGAAAATCAGAAGAACATAACAACTTTATTCTTAAGAACTATTTACATAAAATATAAAAAGTTTGCTCATATAAAAGCCACACATATTTGTATTAAGTGAAAAGCATGCCTCTGGAGCTATATCATAGTGTGATTATTCTACATTAACTTGTGATTTTCCAGGATGCTAAAGTACATAAAACAGATATACTATTATTTAAAAAAAAATAACGGCATGAAAATGTCAGCGCATGAATGCGACAAGATTTCCTGTTTCCAACAAGACCATCTCAATTGGAATTAACCATCTCAATTGGAATTAACCATCTCAATTGAAACTAAAACAAAAGTATACGTTTAAAATTTGAGGGAAATTGACAAATGTCTGCCTTTTGCCAGTTCTTTTAAGTCAACTGTTACTCATAATGGGGGAAAATTAAAATCAGTAATTACTATTCAAGTCAGCCATTGTTTTTTAAATGTGCTTTGAATTTTTTCAGCATCCATTCCAATAATTATTTGTGACCGACCCGGACATATAAAAGGTCTAAGGTTGGATATTCAGCTATTTTGTACAGTAAAATACTTTTATGATAAATTCTTTTTCTTCCTTTTCCCTCCAGTGTTGAGCACATTATGCTTATAGCTCATCTTGTAGATTATCCTTCAAGCTTCACTTTTTTAAGGCGCAGTCATTATGAAAGTCTTTTCCCATTTGGCCTTGTTGCTGCTTAGAACTGGAAATTGCTATTTGCTGCTTGCCAATTATAGCAGAATTTAAGGTTTGATGCTCCCAGGCACAGTTCTTGAAATACACAGCAAAACTATGTTAAGGTAGAATGCATAATATCTTCTATGCATTGCGCGACTTCAATGTATTGCATAGAAATATTTCAAAATTGCTAAACAAATCAATGGGAAAAAATTTCCTCTAAGAAACGATTCTGTAATGATTTTATTATTCTGTTTGGCTAGGACCATCGCAAATATTTTCCCAAGAATCCATATTACTTGCAACTGAATGATTTGGATCTATGTCAATGTGATGAGTATAAATATCTATTTTAACATATAATTTAAATGGAAAAAATTCAGCAAGGTATGATTTTTTTAAAATCAATTTTGCATAATTAAGAAGAGAAGACAAGAGAGTTAAGTTTCAGTGATCTTTTCAACTCTCAAATGTAACCATTTTTCTTCTTTGGATATTTATATCTGAATTAGACTTCATTTCTACTGCAAAGTAAGAAAGCTATAGACAAAGTAAATTTATGTTTTAAGAATCAAGCATGCTCTTTTTTAGATGCAAAAAGCTTTGTTTATTGTAGATGCAAAAAGCTTTGTTTATTGTAGATGCAAAAAGCTTTGTTTATTGTAGATGCAAAAAGCTTTTTGTGTGTGTGTGGTAGATGCAAAACATGGATAAGGACACACTGCAGTACTTTTGCAAACCTTCCTTTCCATTGGAGGCATTTGGGAGCAGTAAAAACATCAGAAATACATTCTTGAAAGAGAACTTCCAAGCTGCTTCCAAAACTAGCAAAAACAGTGAATAAGTGTGTAAAGTGAGGAAGAGAGTCCTGGGGGATTACTAGCAATATGTCTTTTATTAGAATAAATTTTTACTTAACACTCCCTTGATATATTGATCATTCTTTGTTGTTGAAGTCTGTAGACCTCTTTCTTGGCTTCCTTCATTTTGTCAAAACAGAGCACCAACAAAACAACAAATCTCACTCCTAGCATGACCCCCAAATCTGCAGAGGCCACAGTGAGGGGGACAGAAAGTTGACATGCCATTCAACATGTGTGCCCAGTCTTACTTTTTTCTTTACTTACATTTTGAGCAAAAATTCAAAAGCATAAAAGAAAACTCAAGGAACAGTAACAGGCAGAGGGTTAAAGATCAGGATTAAAAAGAAAGTTGACCTTCTCCAAATAAACCAGTTAGTGGAAGAAAATCAACCAGACCGCTATTAACATAGCCTGTGGCAGAAGGTTTTCTAAGGCACTTCAGTGGAAAAGAGTCCATATTTCAGCAATATGTAAGAACGGTTGATGAAGGATGGTTCTCAAAGACACAGGAATTATTCTATGAATTAGCAGTCATTGGTGTGAACAACTTGCATTTTCCTTGGGGAAAAAGGAAGCTAAAATCATATAGAAGATTTGAAACCCTGGAGAATGCAAAAAGCTCCCTGACCTAACAACAGCAACTCAGTGAGTCTAAGCTGGAAATAGCTTTCTTTAAAAGGAAAAAGAAGGTTTATTTCTTTTCTTAAAATCACCTGATTCACTGGGTTTTTATAATCCCTGGAGGTGATTACAGTTTCAAGAGAAAACATGATCTTTTATAGCTTAATGACCAGTAACCAAGTTAAATTTCATTTGTCTTCAGAATTTTAACTTGCCTGTAATATAGAAAGGGGAGGTTATATACCTTAAAAGTAAAATCTTCTCAAAGCCATGTGAATGCAGACTCGGTAACAGTTTATTTGGAGTATACAATAAAATGTTTCTTACTGTAATTATCACTAGATAGAGTCTGAGAAGGTCTTCCCAAAGATGGGCTAGGGATCTCAATCTGCCCCACCCACCATGGAGTAAATTCATCCACTGTCAGCACAGGAAAGCATTTCGGGCATTAGACAGATTTATTAAGCAGAATCAAAGACATACATTCTCAGAAAGGAGTGCAGATGCTAGAGGGTGAGACACTTCACATCGGGGTTGAGGGTATTTATGTGGTCTTGGCGATGAACTAGATGATCTAGAATGTGTTTTCCTAGTGTCTACCAGCTGTCCAGCTAGTGGGATACATTAAAATGCAAACCGTGTGCATGTGTCTTAAGTTTAGAGATATGGCACTCAGTTAACAGTGCTGTTTCCTGGAGGATGGAAGTCTGTGGAATTTGAGGATTTATAGTATCAGAAGAAAAATATAGTTCCTATGTCCAGACTTACTGTGTCTTTAAGACTCATAGGAAGATTTCTGCGCCCAGACTGCTGGAGTTCCCTCAGGCTTCCAGGTGCAGTGAAGGAGAGAGGTGGGTTTGAGGCTTCCACATCAGCCTCCCCATTCCCGGCTTCATTTGGAGACCTGCTGAGCTCCCGATAGGTGGGCTGGCCCACACTACCAGCCTAGCCCAGCCTGTTTAGCTGCCGCGCCTGGCCATAGGTCTGCAGAGGAGGAGCTGGGCAGATCTGGGGTGCCCTCACTGGCCTCTCTGCGTGTCTGGAGGACTCTGGATTTCTGCGCCCAGACTGCTGGAGTTCCCTCAGGCTTCCAGGTGCAGTGAAGGAGAGAGGTGGGTTTGAGGCTTCCACATCAGCCTCCCCATTCCCGGCTTCATTTGGAGACCTGCTGAGCTCCCGATAGGTGGGCTGGCCCACACTACCAGCCTAGCCCAGCCTGTTTAGCTGCCGCGCCTGGCCATAGGTCTGCAGAGGAGGAGCTGGGCAGATCTGGGGTGCCCTCACTGGCCTCTCTGCGTGTCTGGAGGACTCTGGATATCTGCGCCCAGTCTGCTGGAGTTCCCTCAGGCTTCCAGGTGCAGTAAAGGGGAGAGGTGGGTTTGAGGCTTCCACATCAGCCTCCCCATTCCCGGCTTCATTTGGAGACCTGCTGAGCTCCCGATAGGTGGGCTGGCCCACACTACCAGCCTAGCCCAGCCTGTTTAGCTGGCGCGCCTGGCCATAGGTTTGCAGAGGAGGAGCTGGGCAGATCTGGGGTGCCCTCACCGGCCTCTCTGCGTGTCTGGAGGACTGTGGATATCTCTGCAACCAGGGAGGGTCCACAGGTTCCTGAAGCACTGCGGCCTGTGGTGAGTACCCTAACCCGGCTGCGATTGAAGAACTGTGGAGCTTCCAAGGGGCAGGTGGGCGCACAGTGTCCTTGAGGCCCAGCTTGTCTGGAACTGCAGAGTTCTGAGCAGGCAGAGGAGGGCCACTGGTTCTGTAGGCCTAATGGCTTGGAGTAGCGCGGCGCCAGAGTCCCAGTAGCTCCAAACATAGAAGGGGATTTTCAACAGATCCTGAAGAAGCTTTCAAATAACACTTGAAACACAGAAATATAGGAAAATGACAAAACGAAAGACCAAATTACAACCTCAAACCTCCAGCCCATCTCAAGAAACCCTAGGAGCGATGTATATAGAAGAAAATATATCCCATTCACCTCATATATCGGACACAATAGCCACTGAAATTGACAAGCAACTCCAGGAAGCTTTAAAGAAATTCAAACTCAAAATAATCTCCCAGATAAAAGAAGAAATGATAAAAGAAATGAAAGAGATTCTAAATATATCTAAAGAAAACACAGATAAAAAATTGGAGGAACTAAACAAAAAGATAGAATCCCTAGACGAGCAATATAAGAAACAAACAGAATACATAATGCAGATGCACAGAGATATACAGGAAATAAAAAACTCCACTGAAAGTTGTAAAAACCGCCTTAATGAAAGTGAAGATAGAATTTCAGACCTTGAAGACAGGATTGCAGCTAGTGAACAGGAAAGGAAAGATCTTTTGAAAATAACAAGGAACCAGGAAACAACAATTCAACAACTGCAAGACGATGCAAAGAAGAATAACATAAGAATGATAGGGATTAATGAAAGAGAGGGAGACAACATGAAGGATGTCAGGAGGATATTTAGAGAAGTAATAGCTGAAAATTTCCCAAGCATGAGATCAGAAACTGACATCAGGATCAGTGAAGCATATAGAACTCCAAACAGTCATAACCAAAATAAAACTACACCCAGACATATAATAGTCACCATCCCAGAAATCCAACACAAGAATAGATTATTAAAAGCTGTCAGAGAGAAAAGACAAATCACTTATAAAGGAAAACCTATCAGAATCACAGCAGACTTCTCAGCACAAACGATAAAGTCAAGAAGAGCATGGAGTGAAGTATTCCAGATCCTAAATCAAAATGATTTCCAACCAAGACTGATATATCCTGCAAAACTATCATTCAAAATAGATGGTGCAATACGATACTTCCATGACAAAGAACAGCTGAAGAACTTCATGAACACCAAACCAACCCTGCAAAAAAATATTGAAAGACAGTTTAGATACACAAAGGAAAAAACCACTAAGCAAAGCAAATAATTAAACAGAACCGAAAGATAAAGATGCAACAGCAGAGAGATAACATTCCTACAATTAATCAGCATTTAACAGTAATAACCATTAATGTAAATGGTCTCAATGCACCAATCAAAAGAAACAGACTAGCAGAATGGATCAAGAAACAAAATCCAACCATATGCTGTTTACAGGAAACCCATCTAACCCAGAAAGATACTCACAGACTGAAAGTCAAAGGATGGAAAACAATTCTTCATGCAGCAGGAATCCAAAAAAAGGCAGGAGTAGCCATTCTGTTTGCAGACAACGTGAACTTTAAACCAACAATGACCATAAAGGACAAAGAAGGTCACTACATACTCGTAAGGGGAAAACTCCAAGAGGAAGAGATAACTATCTTAAATATATACGCACCAAACTCCAGAGCACCCAGTTATATAAAACAATTATTAACAGAAATGAAAACTCAAATTATCAGTAACACAATTGTAACAGGAGACCTTAATACACCACTGACACCAAGGGACAGATCAACCAGACAGAAAATGAGCAAAGAAATAACAGAACTGAATCACACCTGTGAACAAATGGGTTTGATAGACATATACAGAATGTTCCACCCAACAACATCAGAATACACATTCTTCTCAGCAGTACATGGATCATTTTCTAAAATAGACCATATATTAGCTCACAGAACATATTTAAGCAAATGCAAAAGAGTTGAAATCATCCCTTGCATATTATCGGATCATAGCGCTCTGAAATTAGAAATTAATGACAAAGGATACTGCAAAAATTCCGCAAACACATGGAAACTAAATAACACACTCTTGAGTAATCAGTGGGTCACAGAAGAAATTAAAGAAGAAATTAAACAATACCTAAAAGAAAATGAAAATGCAGATACAACTTACCGGAATCTGTGGGATGCAATGAAAGCCGTTCTGAGAGGAAAATTTATTGCACTGAGTTCCCACATCAGGAAAACAGAACGAATACAAATAAATAACTTGATGCTACACCTCAAACAGCTAGAAAAAGAAGAGCAAGTCAAGCCCAAAGCCAAAAGAAGAGAGGAAATTATAAAAATCAGAGCAGAAATCAATGCAATAGAGACTAAGAAAACAATCCAAAGAATCAACGAATCAAAGAGTTGGTTCTTTGAAAGAATAAATAAAATCGATAAGCCCCTAGCCAACCTTATTAAAAAAAGGAAAGAAAAAGCTCAAATTCATGCAATAAGAAATGAAAAAGGAGAAATCACTACAGACCCAATAGAAATACAGAGGATCATCAACACCTATTTCGAAAACCTCTACTCTCAAAAGTTTGATAACACAGAAGAAATAGACAGATTCTTAGAAGCATATGAAGTACCAAAGCTAGATCAAGAGGATATAAAACTGTTGAATAACCCAATCTCTGCTAATGAAATTGAGAATGTAATTGGGTCCTTGCCCACCAAGAAGAGCCCAGGCCCAGATGGATTCACTGCAGAATTCTACAAGAAATATAAAGAAGACCTAATGCCGACACTCCTCAAACTATTCAATGAAATTGAAAGGGAAGCAATCCTTCCTAAGTCATTCCTGGAAGCAAATATTACTCTAGTACCAAAACCTGAGAAAGACCCAACTATAAAAGAGAACTATAGACCGATCTCCCTAATGAACACAGATGCAAAAATCCTCAATAAAATATTGGCAAATAGGATCCAGCAAATCATCAAGAAGATTATACACCATGACCAGGTGGGATTCATCCCAGGAATGCAAGGATGGTTCAACATACGCAAATCAATAAATGTAATCCACCATATCAATAAAGCCAAAAATAAGAATCACATGATCATCTCTATAGATGCAGAAAAAGCCTTCGATAAGGTCCAACACTTATTCATGATAAGAACTTTACAGAAAATTGGAATAAATGGTCTTTACCTCAATATAATAAAGGCCATTTATGACAAACCAACAGCCAGCATCATACTAAATGGCCAAAAATTGAAAGCCTTTACTTTAAAGTCGGGTACAAGACAAGGATGTCCTTTATCACCACTCCTATTTAATATAGTACTGGAAGTACTAGCCAGAGCAATTAGGCAAGAAAGAGAAATAAAAGGGGTAAAGATAGGAAAAGAAGAAGTTAAATTATCATTGTTTGCAGATGACATGATTCTCTACATAGAAGACCCCCTAAACTCCATTGAAATACTCTTAGATACAATAAATAAATTCAGTAATGTGGCTGGATACAAAATCAATACTCAGAAATCAATAGCATTCCTATACACGAACAACAAAATTACAGAGAGGGAAATAAGAGAAACTGGACTATTCACATTAGCAAGCAAAAAAATGAAATATTTAGGAATTACTCTTACGAAAGAAGTGAAAGACTTATACCGTGAAAATTATAATACACTGAAAAAGGAAATTGAAGATGATCTCAGAAAATGGAAAGACATCCCTTGCTCATGGATAGGAAGAACAAACATTGTGAAAATGGCCATTCTCCCAAAACTGTTATACAGATTCAATGCAATCCCAATAGAAATACCATCAACATACCTTATAGATCTAGAGAAATCACTCCTAAATTTCATCTGGAACCAGAAGAGACCTAGAATCGCAAAGGCAATTCTAAGCAGCAAAGACAAAGCAGGAGGCATCACAATCCCTGACTTGAAGTTATACTACAAAGCAACAGTAGTAAAATCAACATGGTATTGGAATCAAAACAGAGCTGAAGATCAGTGGAATAGATTAGAAGATACAACCACAACTACGAGCACACTCAACCACCTTATTTTTGATAAAGGAGCCAAGCAGGTTCACTGGAAGAACGACAGTCTCTTTAATAAATGGTGCTGGAAAAACTGGCTCTCCATTTGCCGAAAACTAAAGCTAGACCCATGTCTATCACCATATACTAAATTAAAATCTAAATGGGTCAAAGATCTGAATATTAAAACAGAAACACTAAATCTATTGGAAGACAAAATAGGTAGAAACCTTGGAGACATAGGAGTAGGTAAAGAATTCATGAACAGGACTCAAACCGCACGGGAAATACTTCCCAGAATCAATAACTGGGACCACTTCTTATTAAAAAGTTTCTGCATGTCAAAAGAAATCTCCAGCATAGTGAAAAGAAAACCCACAAACTGGGAAAATATTTTAGTGAACTCTCTCTCAGACAAGGGCCTCTTGTCTAAAACATACAAAGAATTAAAGAAACTCAGACCTCCGAAATTCAAAGATCCAATCCAAAAATGGGCATCTGAGATGAATATGCAATTCTCAGATGAAGAAATGCAAATGGCAAATAAATACATGAAAAAATGCTCATCATCATTGGTCATTAGAGAAATGCAAATTAAAACCACACTGAGATACCATCTCACTCCTGAAAGAATGGCCAGGATCAAGAAAACCGACAACAAATGCTGGAGAGGCTGTGGGGAAAAAGGAACTCTCCTGCACTGCTGGTGGGAGTGTAGACTGGTACAGCCTTTGTGGAGATCTGTCTGGAGATTTCTCAAAAAGTTGGGACTGGAAATCCCATTTATTCCAGCTATTCCACTTCTAGGCATATTCCCAGAAGAACTGAAAGCATCATACCACAGTGATATATGTGCACCTATGTTTATAGCAGCACAATTTGTAATCGCCAGATCTTGGAAACAACCCAAGTGCCCATCAACTGAGGAATGGATAAAAAAGTTGTGGTATTTATATACAATGGAGTATTATTCAGCTATAAAGAAGGATCACATTGAGATATTTATCAATAAATGGGCGCAGCTTGAGACCATACTCATAAGTGAAATAAATCAGTCTCGCATGTGTGAATACCGAATAGTTTCCCTAATGTAAGTAATGATTCAAATATATAAAAATATGTGGTAATCATGATTCCCCATTAGGTGGCCTTGAAGCCTTATAAAGTTTTCATTCATTAATTAGAAAGGCTTTATTCTGGGCTTCTTGATATGAAAATATTTGAAGCTAGAGTATATGAAGTTTTACCCAAATATTTCAAGGAAAAAGACACTATGGTAACTACTATTAAGTCAGGTTATAAGGTGGTGAAGTACTAGGTTATTGAAACAGTCATGCTGTGACCTCTATTGTTATATTGTTATGTCCTGTTTTATCTCAATCTCCCCCTTATTGTTTCAAAAAAAATTATTTAGCCATTTCTTATGTTTGTCTTAATTAAAGAAAAAATTCAAAAAAAATTAGGATATATAAATAGTAACTCTTTTCGATTTCCTATTAACTTGTTTTGAAGTCCTGTAGTACTCCCACGATCTTGTTTTGACTGATTAGACTCTGTTCCATTCTATATGATAGTATCAAGTTTGAAGACATAGGCAACTACTTTGAAGACAATAAGATTCACTAAGATACCAATTCTGGTTTGACTATTGTCTTCTTTGGAAGTCCTGTAATGTTTACAATGCCTAAGTTTTATTGGTCTTGTTCTCTACTGTTTTGTCCAACTTTATAATATCTAATGAGATAGACAATTCTTTTTAAGGAAACAAGGGACAACGTTGATAACCATTGTTGATAAACTTGTACTCTGTTCTACACCATGTGCTACGTCTATCCTTGGTATTGACTGACAGCTTTGTTTTGCCATATTTGACTGTATTCTTCCCCCCCCCCCAAAGAAAGTAATAAGCACTAAGGAGTAATAAAATCCAAGATGTGTAAATTTTGTTGTAAAAAAGAGAGGGAAAAAAAAAAAAAAGAAAAAGAGCTCTAACGGATATAACAGCAAGTGTGTTTGGGGGTGTTAAATAGCTGACTTTATCAATGTTTTTGGAACATTGAACACAGCTGTTTGCAGTCTCCCTGTTTGAATGTCCACCTTGTGTTCTTTGATACTGTGATTTGAGGAACTGTTTTCAAGAAAATAGTGTGTAATCTACTAGCAGGTAATTTCTTACTGTTATGGTTTTTTGTTTTGTTTTGTTTTGTTTTGTTTTGTAGTTCTGTATTGCGTGTACCCTTACGCCGCTTTGGTTTGTTTTGTGTTTTTCTCTTTTTCCTCTTAAATTAAAAAAAAAAAAAAAAAAAGACTCATAGGAATTTAGGAGTGAGAAGGATGGAAACAAATCAGGCCTGGGGATTTAAAAGGTACTATAACCTTGAGTCCCTGATTATGTCCTAAAGTTGCATATTCTTCAAAAGTACAATTTTACTTTACAATTTCCCTGTCTCTTTTCTATATGTCTTTTTTTCTTCTATCCTGTCTCATAACTGTCTGCAATAATAAACTCAAGATTTAATTTTAACTATTCAAAAAAGCCACATTTTGCATAAGATGATCATAACCAATATGCACTATAGGTAGGTACATAAGAAGGTTAGTACATTGATGTCCTGTGTCATTATGTTCATCATATACACATACATATAGGTTTATTACGAGACCAAAATCCTCTCCCCAGATCCATAAATTAAATTCATAGTAATCCTGTCTGGCTCAAACTACTCTAAGAAACCATAACTCAAAGCACAGATAGGAAGGAATTACAGTGGGGGCTGACTGGTCATTCTCTAAAAAGAGGGAGTTTTTGAGAAGTTGGCTCTTTAGAAAGAAAGAGACTCAAAGACCTATGCGAGCGATTCTAAGGCACCATAATCGAGTTTATTAGAATAGAGTTCAGGAAGGCTCAGGGTGGATGGAAATCACAGAAGGCCGTGGAACTTCCTTCAGAACTGGCTCTGGACCAAGTCAGAAACTCCAGTAGGATTCCAAAATCCTCTTCCTTAAAAATGTCAAGCAAAATTACTTTAATGTGGGACAAGAGCTCAATTGGGGTCCAGATGACATGGGCGGCACCTGATCACTGCCCAGAAGAAAGAAAAAAGCACTGTGATCTGAGCTAGCAGTAATAACAAAGAAGGACCACAGTCACTGAATTTGCGGACAGGGCCAAAAAGCCTGCTCCCAGAACAAATGCAAGTGACATTTTCCTGTCAAACTGCAATGCCTTGCTGGTCACAGGACAAACAGAGGCCTTTGTAATCTGCTGCTCTGTGGATGCCTTTGCAGCAGTTGAATGGTACTTCACAACCCAGAGCCCAGAAGGAGCTGTGGAAAGCTGTTGACCATCAAGTGCAGTTAGGAAGGCACAGGAACTTTCTAGAGACTCATTTTGCAATCTGAAGATTGTTTTCAGCTGTTTCCGTGTCTTTATGATTAACGCAACCATACAGTTGACTGCAGTAACAGGTAAGTATGATGAGCTAGTCTCAGGCCAATGAGAACCAGTTTTTACATAATGTTTTGAGTCATCCACCTAGAAAGGCTTATGCTCTTACAGTCTGACAGATTGTGCTCATCACAAGTGCAGAAAGCCCCCATTTACATTGCTAATGTCACTCTTCCACATTTGTTGACATTTCAGCCTATCTTTAACACACTTCAACATTATAACACCCTTGGCAAAGTCAGTTTCCCAGAAGAAGGTAGGCAGTCTCAGGGCTCCACCTGTGGAAGCTGAACAAACTCAAAGATCCATCCCCCAGCCCATAATATGGAGTGAGTCCACCTTTCCCAGACCAATGGAGAGAAGGCAAAATACAGTACCCTAAAACATGTCCATTTGGCACAAGGATTATGTGGAGTTAAAGGTGCTTGAAAAGTAGCAGGTACAAGACCATCTGACCTTCCTTTTTCTTCTTAAAGGCAGGACATAAGCCCCCATAAGAAATTCCCCTTCCTGTACCAGAAGGACAGACATATTCTTATCTCCAGAGATGGAAAATCACTGGGGCAGAGGGAAATCTGTGCAGATTTTGATAAATTGATGCTCACCTGCTTGGTCACTTCCCAATTGATGGCCCTGGCCCAAGCCCTGTGTCCTGTTAATATAGGAATGATATCAGGACTTCAGTAAGGGAAATATCACAAACCCCAACCTGCTAGATATCCAATACATCTAGCTTGTGTTCTCTAAAATTGAAGAATTGATTCTAGGAGCAACAGAGGTTCATTATATGAGTATTTTATTGAGGAGAAGAGATACAGATCCTGAGAGGCAGGAGGACACCCAAAAGTAGGTTGCCAATGACCCCACTTTTCAGGGGAAGAGCAAAACCCATGAGCGTACATCATGGGTTAAAACTAGGAACAACCAATAAGGTTGTTAAATATCCTGGCTTAGGTAGTAGTGATCCAATAAGGAAGCAAGTCATATATCAAGTGTTCATGGAAAGAACAAAGAACTTTTTAGGTGGTGATGAGTCCAAGGGTCTTGGTCACCCACTGAGATGACTGATATCTATCTAGACTTCATTAGACCAGATGTTACAACTTATCTCTGGCCTGGTCATTCTGTGTTTATCTTGAGGTCTAGCGTCCAACAAATATGCTTCACCCAAGTTGTGATGAGCTTTTATCGTTGCCCTGATTCTCTCAGGAGCCCAGCTCTATCTGACTTACCTATAATATTTTAGCTGTCTAAAATACTATCACATTTTTCTCAGTGTACAACTTGGCATATAAGTACTTTGCTCTAACTGTTTCTTATTTCTTTGGGGTTCAACTTTCTTAAGGAGACTCCCAATAGATGTAAAAAACAAAAATCTGGGCCTTTCTCTTGCCGATTTGTTTCACGTCACTGTAATTTTCAGGCCCAACTGGAGAAATGAGGAGAGAATTAGAGCTCTTCCTCCCATGCATTACTTAGACTTGAGAACCAGAAAAATAAGTAATGAGACCTGGGAAACAGAGAAAGAGGGAAGACATTTACACATGTCCCTAAGGAGACTGGGAGGACGCATGAGCACAATAGTAAGAAAATACACACAAATCTACTTCTACAGCTGAGACCGTAATGGGACAAGAATCAGTAAACTTCTGAGCCCTTAGCATGTTACTCATTAAAAAGTTGATTTACGTTTGCTGCTGAGGCTGGCAGCGACTTAATAGCTGCTTTTCTTAAAAGCAGTGACTTTTCACTGAGGCCTACAGATGCCCAGGGAGTAACTAAAGCAGAACACAAAGCTTGATTTTTATTTTGTATTTGTTTCTTTTATTACCTTAAAACTTTGGGTCAACTCTCAGACAAGTTAGTAGCCATATAGGATGAGTCTGTCTGAAAATTAGCAGTACAAATTGTTATCTTAAATTTATAAAACCAACCTCAGTCTCTTTCAATACTGTTGGCATCAATATAAGATATGAACAGGGACATTCAATTACCAAGACAGACAGAGACACCCCCGGTCATTGTCCTAAGCTACAGTCACTTGGGGGCTTCATGCATCATACATGATCATTGCATGGAGACTGAACTGTCTCCTCAAACTGTAAGGACTTCCCTAGAGCAATCTTGCAAATCCAGAACCAAAGTAGTGATCCACCAGACTCTGGTCCATCCCAAGAACTTAAAAGGCAGAGGGTCTCTCCAGCTGGCTTCCCCTCTGGACTGGTACACATCACTGACTACAGAGGAACCATGTTTTTCTTCATGTTAAGACGCAAATCTAGTGTCTAGTGGAAGACAAATGAGGGAAAATTCCATTATGATTTATTAAAGACAATTTACCTTATACCTTCCTTTATGACAAGTGACGTTTCAGATGTTAAAGTGAAAACTTTACCATGCCTTATTTTCATTTTTTTTTTACCTAGCATTGAGTCCTTAAACCTTAGGCCCCTGTGCCTAATGGAATTCTTGTAGCATACACTTTATATCAGATAAAGATACCAATCTGTTTTTCTTATGTATTCTTACTCTAATTGCTTAATAAAAATTATGGCTATGTCTTTTCAACATGAAAAACAAAGCTGTTCCCATCCTGTTGTTGCTGGGGCAGTCTGATCTCCATCTGAGCTATGTACTGTAGCTCCTCACGTGGATGCTCCTCCCCATTTTCTCTTATTTTCTAGCTCTGCTGAGTAAATTAGTACATGCCTGTCACTGACAAAAGGCTTTTCTGTAACATTATGTCAAGAACCTGCTCAGGCTGCGTTAGGAGAAACTCGTTGGACCCAATTGGATGGCATAACTTGCTTTGGGGAATAAATTGGGAGTTTTTTCTGTAATAAGCAAAGAGATAATATATTTCTGATCATTAATAGCCTTTATGGAGGGAAAGGATTATCTTGACATCTGTATAATAAAATAAATATCTTCTAAAATATATATGTTAGTCTAAATTAGGAAAGCTAAAATATATATTCTAGGCTAAATTATCATCCATTTAAATGCTGGAGAGGGACCACTATTTGATCTTGGTCTAATGAGTTTTAAAAGATCATGAATGAACCATTAGGGCTTGAAAATATTTAAGAAGCTAGATTTAAAACAGCATTACAAAGTATTACATTACAGTGCAACTCAAGTATTTACGTGCGTCTTAAAATAAATGGTATTATGAAAACTCATGGTGGCATGGTCTTAATTCTAGGAAGTTAGTTTTTTTATTTAAAAAAAGCAAAACAGAAAGAAGGGTAGAAATTATACAGAATTTCAAAAAAAACATTAATAAATCATCAATAGTTGATATATTACATACTGTTACATTAGAAATAGTTTCTCAAGTTACAAAGTTAAAGCATAAAAAAATGAACAATCAAACAATGACGGTGCAAACTATCATGTTTGATGAACTAATGAAAACTTAGTAGTATTCTTAGCAATCTTGCACATTTAATATACATGCAGTTATATGTGTATACCTATAAGTTTAAAACAGGTAGAGAGGGAAGACTTAGAGAAAGACCTTAAAATCTAATGTTGATACCAAAATTATTATCATTCTGTAGTTTGAAATGTAAAGTATGTCTATATAGTAATTAGAATATTTTATTTTACATCTCCATTTTGCATTCTTTATAAATAATAGTATTTTGACACAGTGAATTGGAAATATTTCTTTAAGTAATAAATGTATGCTTATGATACTCCATTTTACCTAATGATATATTGCTTTATTATCATAGAGTATTAGCATTCTAGTGCTTACCAGAAACTCAGAAGTATGTGTTTTATTAAATACAGACTCTAAGTCTCAATAAGAAAGTGATATTATGCTGATCAGTAATAGATATCCATATATACCCCAGATACTCCACATGCATGTACAGAATCTAATGCACTGTTATTTCTTACCTTTTGCATCACTTTTTCTTTTTTTGTTTGTTTTTAAGCACTGCTCATGTCCTCAAATTAAAATTAACATCTATTGAGGGATCTCAAGTTGCAATTTGAGAATCATTGCCAGGTTTTCTCACTTTGTACTTCAGAAATTTACAGATTTAGGCAACATTTCCAAGGTCATAAGGGACAAAGCCGAACTGGGTTGATGCCTAGTCTTTCAAGTTCTAGTTTAAATAAGTACTCCCCAGCCCCCCATTGTTCCCAAAAAGAATAGGCAAGTATGTGGGTCTGTTTTCCTCCCAGATCTGATGAGGCAAGTAAACATTGTTCTGTGGATGCTTGTGTTGCTCACTCTACATTTTCTTAGGTTTCTAGGAAGCACTATTTGGGCTCCTCCTTAATCACATGCTCCTCTGTATCCTCTCCTTGAACTGGAAACTCCCTGCAAATAGTTTTTATTCTTATCAATGTCCCCTGAGCCAGGTGGAGGAGTGTGAGTGAATGAATGAATACCTGGAAAGTAAGCTCATGTGGCCCACTAATATAAAGTTATCAGAGCGGGACATAGATACTGGAATCGGAGTGGCCATCAGGGCCCGTCCTCCCTCCTAAGGAAGAGCAATTACATTGGCTGTGTTCATCCGACTAGTAAATGAAGGAGGCATTAAAATTTGTAAAATAAGCTGTGTAAGTGTCCTAGCCCTGCCATGACAAAAGTACCACTGGTAACTTTAAAAAATAGAAATTTATTCTCTGAAAACTGTACAAGGCAGAAGTTTGAAATCGAGATGTTAACAGGACTGTTATCTCTTTTCTAGTTTCTAGTGCATTGCTGGCAATCTTTGGTCCTTCCTTGGTTTGTAGACACTGCACTCCAACCTCTGCATGCTGTCACATGCCAGTCGCTTCTCCCCTCTTTCCCTCTTCGCGTCTCTTTTCTTTGTGTTTCCCTCCTCTTGTAAGAACATCAATCAATGCATTAGGGCTGACTTTAATCAGTCCTGCAAAGGTCCTGCCTCCAAACAGGGTCATATTCATAAGTATTAAGAATTGTACTGGAAAATGTCTTTCTAGAGGACACATCCTACCCACTAAGAGAAACTAAACTGGTAGATAAGAAGAGCATATGAGCATGTGTAAATATCATATTTTCTCCCTAGTGTAAAAAACTGAAAGAGTAAATAAGATCCAAAATGTAAATAGATGTTGTAAAAGGGAAAGGAACTGGTCAAAAGGAAAGAACAACTGGGATAGAGGAAAAGAGAAAAGAAAGGGGGAGAGCTGGATAACTATACTACTACTGTCTGTTATTTCATCTGATGCACACACACACAAAGATAGATAACACACTACTAATCTCTGTTAGTTCAGCAAAAAGAAGTTTGTGCTTTCATTGTTTGATGATTTTTATACTTCTACCGTGTAATCTGAACAACTGCTTTGAAGATAACAATGCATAATATACTAACCCGCGTAGATCACCTATTATTTTGTTTTGAAGTTCTGTTTCATCATTTTTATCCCTTTTTTATTTAAAAAATAAAAGACAGTGAAAGGGAGATAGGATAGGAGGAGGATGGGAAGTAAGACACTAAAAGAGGCAAGTGGATTATTTTCAGGAGTACAGAGGAGACTGATTGGCAGAGAAATTTGGAGGAGAAATGAATAGAGATGACTTTCTGACATTCTCCTCTGGATTATGCACCGTCATTTCCCCTTTGATATCTCTTCCAGAGACCTCTCTGAATCTTCAATTGCCTCTCAAGATTTTATTTAAGCCATATTTGAAGATTTACTTCAGATTTCTTATTCCTACAGAAAGCAACTTACATGGAACCCGGCATTATGCTAAATATAATAAAAACCAATGCTTTTTATTACAGTATAGTTTTATTATGAAAAGATATATCATTGAATTTTAACCACAGCCTTAACATCATGTGAAAAAAACAGATTAAGTAGAAAAACTAATGTTATTCTGACCTTATTGAAAAGTGATCACATAAAAGCAATAAAATCCATATTTTTTGAAGATTATTGAATGTTGGATTGAGGGACATGCACCTTATTCTTCTGTTTATTAACTACTTGTTTGTTTCCAGTAAAGCATAGCTGTTTTCAGCTAATTATTTATTTTGGAATGTTATACTTAACATTTTGTTCTAAATTTTTTGCTGATTTTCACATTTTAATTAACCCTGTTAGACTCCACCATGTGTTCATTTCTTCATGCAACAATCTGTGTTTACTAACCAAATTCCTTAGTCACAATTCTTTTATCTCCTTAGATTGACAAGGTCTAATAGAACTTCCCATAGTTTTATTTATAAAATATATGTCATAAAAAGTGTGAAATAATATAAAAAGATGGAAATGCAAACATGTATTTAAGTGAATGCATTCAAATATATATATATATAAACATGTTGAACTGTAGCCTGAACTTTTAAAATACATCTGTTGTGTTTCATTTTTTAAGCTGTTTCATACTGTTTATATTGTACATATTACAAGGAGCTATAGTTCGTTTAGTAAAATACGGTCTACATACACACATGTGATGAGATTCTTCAGCCATATTAAGATTTTTAGATGATAAATGGACCATAGAAAAAAATAAAGAGCACAGAAGTTGGCCCATATAGGTATGAGTCTTGACAAGCCAGTGAAAAAACTCTGAAGAGATATTTTAAGTAAATTGTGTAAGAACTTCAGATGTCCTGGGTACAAAATGAAATAACCCTGTTAGTTTTTATTACTGTAACAAAATAACTGGGGTAATGGACTGCAAAAGATGAAATGTTTATTTGGCTCATAGTTTTGGAGTTTTCAGTCATGGGTGAGTTGGCCCCGTGATAGAGCAACACATATGGCAGGGACAGAGCAAGCTACTCACTTCATGGCCATCAACAGAGAGAAAAACAATGGAGTAAGAGTCTTGAGTACCAGCATTTTCTGCAAGAGTATGCCTTCCGATGATCTGACTTTCTCCTTTAGATTCGATTTTATTTTATTTTATTTTATTTTATTTGCACTGGGGATTGAACACAGGATCTTTGTACTAAATTACATCCCAGTCCTTTTTCACTTTTTCTTTTCAGACTTGCTAAGTCACTAAGTTGCCCACATTGTGCTCCAATTTATAATCTTCTTGCTTCAACCTCCCAAAATCCTAGTATGACAGACGTACACTACCAGACCTGGCTCTGTTCCGCCACTTCTCAGTAGTACTACAAAACAGAAAACAAGACTGAGCCTTTGGGGAGAACTTACCCAAACCACTGCAGATCCCTACCTTACATCATACAGAAAAATCAATTCCAGGTAGACTGATAGCCCAAAGCCTCAGGCAAACGGGAAAGTTTTTACCTGCTACGGAACAAAATATCCTTATGAGCTTAGGAAGTTTTCTTAAGCAGGACACACACATGCACACACACACACACACACACACACACACACACACCCCAACCTAAATTTCTCTGGACTCCTTAAAGCATTTATTAACATATAGAATGATTTCTTTGCATATTAAACATTTGAAATTCTTTACATAAAATTCTTTCTAATTGTTTCAATTTTTATTATCCCTATTCATTGTCGGGCTCATTTGCAATATAAAATCTTAGTTACTATTTATGACTCAAAATGGTGAAATGAGAAACTCATCTATAATTTTAAGTAATGTGATTGGAAAACAGCAAGGAATTGATCATTTTCATTATGGTGCACTTATTTTAGGAACTGTTTTATTTTTAAAATGAATTTTACTTAATGAAAAATGTATTTACTCTCTAAAAATAATGCACATAGAAAGATATACTTATCTGGCACCCTAGGACCTGAATATTACTGTTATTATTTTTCTGAATAATAATATGTATTTTTAAAAGCTTTTGCCTCCTGTGACTATATTTCTATATAGAAAGAAGCTGATTATCAATTAATACATAGTCTTTCAAGAAAAAAGTAGTGTTGTTTGAGTCAGAAGAAGTGTGTGGGAAGGAGTTAGAAATCTAAAATTTGGTGGTCAGTTCTGAAATGGAGAGAGAAGACAAGAATGGGGAATAACAAGAAGCTACTTCTAATAAAAGCTCTTGAAATCTTCGGCTGCAAATTCTTTTACAGCTGCACCAGAGTGAAGAGTCTAAAATGAAGTGATTTGATAGTGTGGAAGATTTCAGTGAAAAATAACAAGATAACGTCACACTACATTTTTCTTCAAGTTTCCTTGGGCTATCTTAAACCCGATCATCCATGGCATCCTTTCTTTAGAAATGCATCACAGATAAAAAAAAGACTGTTAATTAATAATAATAGGATATTTGTGAAATGATTTCTGCCATTTAATATGTTTTCATGGAATTTCTTTTATTTACTCTTTACCAGCACCCATTCAATGTAGGTAGAGCCAGTCTCATTTTCTGCATTTTATTGAAGATCATGTTATTAAATGAGGAATGATTTAAAGGGTTCCAGTTTTACCCTTTGATGAAGTCATCTAAGGCTCCTTTTTTCAAAGTTACAAACTTTGAAATCATTTTAGTGGCCTGTTCCCAATATATTTTAAAATATATGGATTAGAATATAAATGTCAAGATATACCAAATATTGCAAGTATAAGTATTATTTTGTATAAATAACTTTTTAAAAACCTTTGGTGTGTGCATACAAAGTCTCCAGTGAAGTAATGCACTTATTCCTGTAGATCAGAGACACAACATATTTGAAAATCTGGCCTAGGAAAACAGAAATTCCCCAGTCATTATTTTGCCTCTGATTACCAAAATCCTATTAAAGTTTCCTTAAGTTAAGTTCAGACAGTAGTTTCCAAGTAGTGTTCTATCAGCAATAGTCCTGAAAGATGTGAGTTTATAATCGGAGGAAAAAAGATTTTGATCAAAAAAAAATTTTTTTTAAAGCTATGTATCATAGCCATCTTTGAAAATTCACATAGAAACAGCAGCAATTAGGCGATCTGAAAAATCTAGCAGCAGCAGAATTCGTCCCTCCAAATAATTTGAGCACAGGGCATTTTTCATAGCAGCTTATTACCGAGGTGTTTGGGAAAAGTTCAGATAAGGGAGCTTTCTCTGCTAAAACACAATCCCCAGGGCCGAATTCACAGGGATATCTCTTATTCAGATAGTGGATGCACTTTGCTATTTGGTTAAGATCTTACATGTTAGCCCTGAAGATCAAATTCACTTATCTGTATCTGTTCAATAAGACTATTATTGAAGACTAAATATGTATCTTATACTTGAAAATCAGCAGTAACCAAGGGCCTAACAGGATTGCACACAAGAAACCCTAACCATTTGTAGGTGGAAATTTTCTAAAATGATTCCACTATGCAGCCATTTTCACCCAATAATCTCCAAGACGTCTATAAACACTTACAGTCCCTCTGCTCTTCCCACAGGAGGTCCAGGAATGTAGCAGGGCTAAAGTACCAATACCACATTTCTTCCCACTCATGAAATAGTAGAATGACTTCTACTTCCATTAAGGAAAAAAAAAATGCTATTGCACTCTTGCAAAGCCAAGTTTATGAATTAAGACTAAGTCCTGGCAGTCATGGTAAACATTTTGGAGCTTTCAATGATAAAAAATGGCATATAAGACATAAGATTACCACCACTGCACTGGGACAATGACTGTCAATTTTTTTTTTAAATTTTAGGATCCCAGACACAGCCATTAAAAACCTCAAATAGCCATAAAAGGCTCTTAAGTAGATTTGACATTTAGCATTCAATGTATTATCAAGGTAAACTGATATTTTGTTAATGTTTTCATTGAATTTAAAATAAAAATTATTTAAAAATAAAATTATTTTACAATAACAATAAGATAAATTACATTTTAATACTAATAGAACCATTTAAAAATAGAGATTACTTCATCATAAAAAAACTTTTTTTAAGGTACATACTTTTTAAAAACCTGTGTTACCCCAGTTAAAAAAATATTAGTGAGCTGTGATGTAATGTTATGGCACAATTTTTCAAATCTCTTTATTGTATAGCTGAATGAAATAGAATTTTATATTCAGATTGTTGTAATTATATAGCATGGCACCTGTAGAAAATGCTGCTTTTATCAATAAGCAAATGAGAGTCAAAGGGAAAATAATACTTTATGAAAATACTTTGGACTATTGGGTCACAGACTTCTTACAAGACTGTCAGGATTTCCCGTTGTCCCCAGACCACATTTAGAGGACTTCTGTCCCAGTGCTTTCTGTTATGCAGTGGAAGAAATATTGTGATAGCACAGGATGTGGAGACAGAGAGCTAATAATCCCTGATCTGCTCACTTTCCTGACATCGTACTGGCCATGTGTGCCCTGGACCAGAATACCCGCTCAGGGCAAGGCACTCCAGGGAGCACAGAGGAGCTGCAGAAGAGGAGCTAGCCTCATAGCCTGAGACACAGACAAATGATCCAAAGAAGCATGCATGTAGTTGGCCTCAGCCCAGAGAGTCTCCAGAGGATATCTCTTGATCCAAGTATAGACTCAATCCAAGAATCACTGGTTATAATTAAGCCATAATTTAACAGAGAAGCTATTTATAGTGAAATATCTTCCCCCAAGAAAGAATTCCATAGTAAAGTGAAAATCATGGTTTGCACATTGAAAATCTTGAAACCAATTCAGGATTTATCACCCACTTAGCTTACTTAGCTACTTGCTTTGCTCATATTTATCAGCTTTTTCAACCGCCATAAAAACCATAACTACATTTGAATACTCTCAGTACACATTTTTTTAAATTGGATTTTATGATGTAAAATTCAGTTACTTTTCATGTTTTAAGAAGCACAAAATATATGAGTGAGTATTTATGCATGTGTTTTCAGTGTCTTCCAAAGGATTCTCAAAGGATATCTCACGAGGATTATTTTTTCAGTAGGGAAAAATAAAGGAATATCCCTCTATGAGGTAAGCACAGCCCATCAGAGAATCTGTTTTCTTTGGAGCCATTTTTAAATGCCTTTTGACAAAAAAATAATAAAAATTGTGGAACCATCCAAAGGAAAAGTTTGCAGCTTTTTTCTGATTTCTCCGTAGGCTGGACAGAAGTGGTGGCAGATACTATAATGAAATTCTGCAGTTAGTCTGAGAAGCCCATTAGGAGAGCCACGGGACACCGCCTTCTACCATGGACTTCCTATCTCAAGAGCTAAACTGATCTGAAGGAGTTCCCACACCCTTTCCTCCTGCTCCTACCCTCAGTGGTTCAAAAACCCTACAGCTCTAGAAGAGATTTTAATGTACTGTTTAATTTTTCATCTTTACGAATCAATTTCTCCCCAAAAACTAGTCATGTAACTACCACATGAATGACCCAGAAAGGACCAATACACACAGCTCAGAGGTACTCTCCTGCTCAAGCATATACTATTCTAAGTTTTAAACTATGAGTCAAATTTGCAAGATTTGTAATTTGCATAAAAGGATCCTATGCTTGGATTGCTTTTGCTCAATACTGAATTTACAAGCTCCATCCATGTCTTTGTAAGTAGCCGTAGTTTATTTTTCATCATTATAGTGTCTTATAGTATAAATATATACAGTTTACATTGTTGCTAGACACATGGTGTCTTAATCTGTTGAGGTTGCTATCAAAAAGTACTATAGCCTGGGTAGTTTATAAGTAACAGAAGTCTACTTCTCACAGTTCTAAAGTGTGAAGATCTAGGTCCAAGGGTGAAGAGTGGCTTGTAGATCTCTTCCATATAGGGTAGGGTCTCGGCTCATTCACTAGGTTCTGCTCTCCACAATCACCTTGCAAAGCCCCCACCCCCTAGGTTTCAGCACACACACGTCCACACCACTTGAATTCTTTCCACTTTTGAACTGGTAGATTTAGATTATTATGAATATTCTTGTCCTTCTCTCTGGGCACACATGAACATGCTTGCTGAATCTACTTCTATCTGAAAGTGGAACAGCTGGCTCAAAGACCACACGAAGCCTCAACTTTAGACGACAATGAAAAATAAAACATTTTTAGAACAATTTACAAATTTATAAAATCCACAAAAGAAAGTTAAAGTTTGTTGTTTTATACTCGTTAATACCTGGCAGTATCACTTGTTAAAGTTTAGTGACTCTTGCAATTATGAAATGACATCTTATTAAGGTTTGAATTTTCATATCCCTGATACTGAGATTGGGCACCTTTCATGGGTTTCTGGGGTTTTTTTGAACTTTCAAAAACAACCATTCTAGTCTGTCATTTTCCCAAGGGGATTATCCGTGTTAAATTTCTTAAGAATGTAATTGTAAGTAGAAAACTAGTTAGAAAAAAGTATAATGAGGCAGAACGGGGGAAACTACATCATAGGAGAAATAAAGGACACTAGGCAAGAAGTCCAGTTTTGTATCATTGAAATTGTGGAAGAAAAAGGAAGGTACAAATCAGTCAAGGATGAATAACTGATGGAGGATTTTCCAAAATCATTGTAGCATCAAGAAGCATTTTGAGGGGGCTGGGGATTTAGCTCAGCAGCATAAGCAACTGCCTGGCAAGTGCAAAGTTGTGAGTTCAATCCCCGGTACAAAAAAAAAAAAAAAGAAGCATTTTGAATCTGTGTCACTTAATCGTTAAAACTGCTGAAAGGCAAATGTTTAAAAAGATGCAGAAGAAAATGCAAAAATCTTTTAATAAGCCAAAATTCTACTAACAGCTAGCGTCTCCTCATAAGTCAGAGGACAAAAGAAAATCTTTACAGTGCTAAAGGAAAATAATCACCACCATAGAACAGTCTAGTTCTACTTTAGAAATGAAAAATGAAGTAGTCGCTTTTGAAAAACAAAAACTGAGAGTTTTCACCGGTAGTTTTGCCCTTCAGGAAGCATTAGAGATCATTCAAGGAGGCGTATACAATAACAATGGGTGAGCAAGGGAAGGCAAACAATGTGTTAACGTCACAGGTTCTTTGCTTGTTGAGCTCCTGTCTCCAGTATAGACCGGGATGGCTGGAAGCTCAGTGTGTGCCCACCAGATGTCCCTGCTTCACCTTTACTTTAAAGTACTGCACTTCAAAGCCCATGACCAGCACAGCCCTGGGCTCTGGGCTCTGTTCCCTTGGTCCTGTTAAATGCTGAACAGTGCCATTTGTGTCCTCTCAGCTGTCACCTACCTTCATAACTCCTGACACGTGTACATTTTATCCAGTAGTTCCTTGTCTTTGCAGAACTGTGGATCCAGATTTGCCATATTTGCCTCGCTGGCAGGGACCTGTATTATTTCTCTCTCCTCTTTTTTAGTTTTTCTTGCGAAAGAATTAAGTGTGGTGTTTGTGTAGCTCACTTGAGGAATTTTTTTCCTGAAAAAGAGCTGCAAAGAAATGAGGTCATAGAAGGAGATAAGGATCCATAAGAAAATTTGCATGTCTGTGGGATATTTTCATGCTAAAGGTAATGACCCAATACCAAGGGAAAACATAAGATGGAAATGAAATGGGATATGCCTCAAGAGCAAGAACTCGATGGAGTAAGAAGCGATCGTGTCTGGTGAAGAGATGGCAAGTTGGCCTTGCATTAGTGGAAGGAGCTTTTCATCCAACATATACAGAAAGGATGGATATGGATTCTAACATAGATAAATCTAAGGACAAGAGATTCTACTTGTATTGATTTCTACTTTTTCCCCAAGAAATGTAGTAAAATAATCTGCTGGTTCTGAGATGTGGAGGGAAAAAGTTTGCTGGTTAGTGTGAGTCCTTGCCTTGATGTAGGAATAAAAATTAAAACTAAAGCACATTTACAGAAAAGAAAACAAGCCTCTAGTTAAGAAGTTAAAGGAAAGCTATGAAAGGAGCTGGAGGGGGCACAATCTGATAAAGGAGTTCAAATTGTAGGTCCGAAAAAGCAGGAGGCAGGTTTTCAAGGATTAGCTGCCAGCCTGGGATGCAGTGATGACCATCTCAGTCCTGACGTTATAGATCCAAACCCTCATGACTGATGGATGGCTTCACTCCCAAGACAGGGCTGTCTCTCTCTGGTGGTCTCAGCCATGTGAGACCTCACTTTTCCGGGAATCTTTGTGATCACGTGATCGGGACAGTGACTAGAGGCCTCTAGAGGAGAGCTGAACGTCTCTCTAAAGCTCTTGTTTTGCTGTTCTGTTATCAAGAAGATGGTTTCATCAAGAAAATGAGATCATTAAACTCAGGGCAATTATCCCTGTCCCCCCATATCCTGGACAGACATTTCCTAAGTTATCAACACATCCCTAATATCCCTAGGCAGTGGTGAAAAGAGATTTGACCCGAGATTTACTGTAACAAAAGATGCACAATGAAAGTCAAGCTCCTAGTTACCTATAGGGCATCTCCAGGCCCAAGAGAGGAGTCGTGTTCATAACCAGACTTTTAAGCCTATCACTCACAGAAGAAAATGTAAATCGTGTTTTTAATAAGTAACAGGTCAGAACTTAATAAATAACGGGTCAGAACCTATTGCCTATCCTGGTGATGGTCCCTGACTTGACTTTACCACAGGCACAGAGAGATACAATTGACCAGGGAAGTTAGTGGCTTGTCTTACATGACTGAGGACTCAGTTGGTATTCTGGTTTACTTTGAACATGTATCTATCTGCTCAATACCTTTTGTTCATGTGCTTTTTCTAATCAAAATTTACTACACAGATACAATGAAAGAATAGTGGCTTTCCAAGCCTGGCTCTCCAAGTAATGTTAATGATGCAGGAACAAAGGCATTTCAGGTTTGAGAGTGTTTTGGTTATTTTTCTCATTGTTGAGACAAAATAGTCAACGTACACAAGTTAAAGAAGAAATGTTGTTTAGCTTACAGTTTGTAGAGGTTTCAGTCCATAATCAGCTTGCTCCAAGTCAGGATGGCATGGCAGAGAAGCATAGCAGCAGAGAAACAGTTTACAGTGGGAAGGATGTAACGAGGCAAGCAAAGGAAGATCACAGCTCTTTCTATCCAGGATATCTTATCCAGGATATCATATCATATCATATCATATCATGATATCATATCCATGGATGCACCTTGACTTGAAGTCATAATGTTAAGACACAAAATATTAAACATAACATGATTTCTCCTACATGAGAAACCTGAAGCATAAATAATTTAAAGAGCAATGTGAAAAAATAGAATATAAGAAACAGGGAGGCAATCCTTCTGCAAACAGAACAGATATCTAGAGTGGAGAGAGAAGATTAAGATACAATATGTACATGTATCAACTCCTGCCAAAAAATGTATCATGTGTCACAAACATGTACTGATAAAATTTAAAAATAAAAAAAGAATAAGCATGAAAGGGAAAGTAAATTAATGACATTGTCCAAGAAAACTGTGAGGTCGTGGATTTGTACAGAGTTAGATTTAAATACTTTCAACAAATACAAAGTGGAGAACCATTTGATGTTAACAAAGAAGTGAGAGCAACAATGACCCTTAGGGTCAAGGCTGATGAAGGAAGGGAACGAAGGTAAAAGTAGATAACAAAGAAGTAAAAAGTGTTTGAAATGTTTAATTGAAGGTTTAATAGAAGAATACTGGACAAGGGAATCAGAATAAATGAGCTGGAAAATTAAAAACAATGGTCAGAGGTTAGAATACTGAAAAACTTTAAATTATTAAAATATTGACCAGGATCCCCACAGCAATAAGCTGCAGAAGTGAGTGAGATGTAGAGAGAGTTAGAAGTGAGATGATCAAAAAAAATAGGAATTTGGCTCCCAAATTACAGTGATCCTGCACATCACTTCAGTTAACTAAGAAACTAAGGATGTTTTCCTGCTAAAACCATCAGTAGAGCTGATGTACTGAGATTAGTCTTAAATTCCATGAGTGCTGTGTTACATATTTGTATACATATAGCAAGTAGAAATCATATTGAATTTACAGGGATATGAGTAAGGAATATTAATGGATGCTGTAACTTTAAGCAACGATTCATTACTTTTCTAATTTAGTCTCTTTCCTCTTTTAACAGGCACTTTGAAATAGATTGCCTCCTTTATTCCTTTGTCTGAAATACATTCTTTACTTTAGTCAACATAACATATTGATTACAACAATAAACAAAAAATTCATACTTGTACAAAAATTAGAGCAAGTACTACTTAATTCTGAAAGTATAAATTATTTATCTAAAACATTATTTTGGTTTTATTTTATGCATTTATTTAATGATGTGAGGAAGAGGAGGAGTATCACAATCACTCTAACCCGAAATGAGAGATTTCAAGTATCTAACACCTCTCCAAAAGACATTAAGATCCATCAGGATCCCGTTGATTAAGAATAACTACCTAAGATTAAGTGTCTGCATTTATTTCATAGAAGATACTTCTTTGTTCATGGGCATGGAATTTCTTCTCTAGGTTGATTCATGAACTTAGGGCCACAAATCCTATTGGATTATTATACACATAAAATTTTGCAAAAGTTTGTTAAAATATCATCATAAATGTCCTGCATACTGTAAACTGAATCGTGCTATCGTAACTAAAGATCGCTTACCTGCAGGAGTTGGGCGTACATGTAAAGAAGTAACTAGAGATGATAAAATTGCTATTTTTGGCCGTTCCTGACCTTTTTAACTCTAAATTATGCCTTGCGTCCCCTAAAATTTAACCCTGTGAACACAAATCTTCTGAGGCCACTGCTAAATGTGGATTCTTTCCGCTGGGTTTGGGTAGAGCC
The DNA here is from genome assembly GCF_034190915.1 of Cavia porcellus. Classification (NCBI taxonomy): domain Eukaryota; kingdom Metazoa; phylum Chordata; class Mammalia; order Rodentia; family Caviidae; genus Cavia; species Cavia porcellus. The sequence goes on from NW_026947489.1 coordinate 55,023,897, forward strand.
TAGAGTTCTTCATTCTTAAAAGGTTTCCATACGATGATGCTAGTGAGCCCAGTAATAAGCCCTCGCTGAAAATAACCCTATTTAAATAGACTCCACTTTTTAAAACTCAACCTGTGACTGTGAAAACTCAGGTAGAGGTCAGGTTTTTTAAAACTTATCATTACTCTGTTTGGCTATTTAGACTTGGATTTCCACAGGTACATCGGTTTAATAATAACAGAAAAAAATTCAATTGTCAAATTCTATCTGAATTTACAAACTTGGAAACTTCAGCCACTCTCAGATTCTCTTCAGGTATTTCAGAGTCCCTGGCAGCTGGCTCCTGTGTGAGTATAACCACGTTCTTTCCCACTGCCCTGTTACATCTACCAGTGCCCTTATCCTGACTCAGTCCTGCTTGGATGCTTCTTAACTGTCATAAGACTGACGTGAAGTATCTGGTGCTCAGACCCTTGGGTCTACCCAGACACCTGTCATTCCACCTATTTTTGTTGTCATTGCCATTGTCATTGTCACTGCATCCTTCTTAGTAATAACCTGAAAACACCTGAGTGACATCTAGTCCTATTCAAAATTACTCCTTTCCCTAAGTCTGCTTTATTCTCCTGGGAATATCACCCCTTTCTTCCCTTAGGCTCAGAAGGCTGCTGACTACTTCACTCAAACAACCTCAAAGAGCTGTCCTCCACCAAGCCATTCTGGTGGAGCAGAACCATCAAAATCGTGGCATGACTATAGTTTAGACTATAAGCTGGAATTCCCACAGATAATATAGCATCATGTTCCTACCTGAGTAGAGCAAACTAAGAACCAGTTTTTAGTGAGGGCATAGAGAAACCAGTGAATTACCTGGTGGAATGCATAAATCAGCTAATGACTAAGACAAATCAGGGTCACATAAAGGAGCTTTATGCTACCAATGACAAAGTGGGAAGGAACAGAAAACAAAGAAATCCAATAAATGATAAGTTTGTTAACCAAGGATGCAGGACTTGCCCCAGAAGCGGTGTTATTCAAGGTTCAGTTATATTCCATTAAAACATGTGTCTAGATCTTGAATTGCCAAAAATTAGCCTGCTTAATATGAAAAGATTCCAAATGAACAAGAAAAATAAACACTGCACAAACACGATAGCAACAGGCAGTGTTTCACCAACATCAACTGGAGAATTATTTCCTGTCATAAGTTGTGGACAGGATGAGCCCAATATACTGAAGGACGATGGGAAGTGGACAGGGCTGGGACAGGTTCTCCCCACAGGACACATGGCACCCAGGGGCGCTCTGTCTGCCAAAGACACTGTATCCAAACGTCTTACACTCTTGGTTCCTCATTTTTAAGCCCTGAAAATAAACTGTTCTCTTCTGCACTAGAAATTTGGTGATAAATAGCAACAAAAATCATTTGCAGTGTTAACTAAAGACACTGACTGTATGCAAAGAGATAAGTACAAAAATTATAGAAGTCCACTGTATCTGTCTTTTTGTAAAGAGCTTTGTAAATCAAGTATCTTCTGAAACTATACACTTATATCTTTCATTCAAGCCTTAATGAACTGTTTGTATCAGAAGTCTTCTGCCTGGTTCTTTGAAAACTTTTCATTTTCCATCTCATGATTAATTTATATAACCTGCATTGAACTTCTCTGCTGCCTACCTAAATATTATTTCTTTTTTAACCCCTAAAAATACTAAATGAAAAGATCTGTTTCTCGCACTCCCATCTGTTTTTTTCCACAATAACTTTGCTTCCTTTTAATCTTTTTTACTTCCTACACCAGGGATATTTGAAATTTCCAACAGAAATCAGACAAGCAACTCTTATTTGGTATTTTAAATGAGCTAGAGTAGTCAATAGACACCCAGAGTACCAATACATAAAATGATTTAAAAATACCCATGGAGAAGGGAGGTCTCTACCTCAAGACTCATTTCCATTTTAAACGCTCCAGTCCTTGAACTAATACCATTGTCCACCTACTCAAAAGGGTATTATATGCAGGAATGGCATTATTAGTAATGGGTTCTACAGGCTCCCAATAAAAGACATTAAATAAAAGAGAGAACATTTTAATTGGGCAATATTAAAACATTTGCTTCCAAATGCACTTGCTTTAAGCAGCTTGAACAAATTACCTATTCCCCATAGATTATTCTCAATGGTAATTTTGCAATAAAAGATTCTAGAAATTGTGCATTATCATCACTGGCATTGCGATTTTTATTTCAGAACCTTAGTAATCGAATATTCATTATCTAATTATAATTAAAATGCATGATTCTCTTAAGAATGCTTGTAACTCTTCAAAGAAATATGAACTTTATTAAAGGAATAAAATTGGGAGGTGAAAGTTATTCAAAGGGGGGAAGCTTTATTTTTAAAGAACTCTACAATTGCAAAAACAAAAGGAAAAAAGAAAGCAACAAAGAAGTCATAAAAGAAACAGAGTATATCCACTATGTGCTATAATGTCAGTATATAATATTAATTTAATCTTTCAGCTGTGGAAAAAATAAACAGGGCATGGAAAACCAAGTATATGCCCTGAAGATTGAAGTTAAGATTTATTATCTTCAATATTCCCATCAGACCAATGAAAGATCCTTCAAGTCTGGGGAACCTCAACAAATATTTATTGAACAAAAAGGAGGCCAGTTCTGACTGAACTTTATAAACCAGAAGATCAGAATACATTCTCAAGTCATCTTGTAGACACAACATTTAAAGAAATGCCCTTTTGAATCTAGTTAAAATGTACATGCTTAATTAGAATGTTAATTTATGCACCCTGCAAATTATTTTTGAAGCCGATGAAGTTGCCAGAGGCATCCAAGATCAGAGGGAGGGTGAGAGACTTGGTAAGTTGCCCCTCCATCACCAACGCTTTGCTGTTACCAAGAGCACCCAACATCCGCTGCAAAAAGCCTGAGCCCAGAGCACACTTAACCTTCTTTACACCCACATTGAGTGTGCATTCCAACCATACTCTTCACTCACACCAAAGATGATGCATTGTTGGCCACACTGAAAAAGAAACGATGATGACGATTTTAACAATAGTTAATGTTAAGCTGAGCCATATGAAGCTGACATTTTTATGTCAAGCACCTAAGTGACAATCCCATCTGGCTTAACTTAATATTTTTTGAATATTTACAATATATTAGGCACAGCGCTAAGTAACTTACAGTCAGTTCACTTACTCAAATTTCACCAAAAGCTTTTTTTTCATGGCTGAGGAAACGATATTTAAGTGAAATAATTTGCAAATATGGAAAGAAAACATAACAACTGAACAGCTTGACATCATAGACTCTTCTTCCAAATGCAACCTAGGTGCTTCCTGTGCTCTGTTCAGAGTAAGGCTCATGCTGCCATGAGAATCTAGCACTGGTGCTGGCCCGAGAGGAGATGGAGCTTGGGCGGTGAGGGAGCCGTGGTGAATGGCTGTAAATAGAGGTGAAGCTTCATTGGCCCACTACCCACCACCTCCTACTGCACAGCCTTAGTTCTTAACACGCCCCAGACTGGCACATGTGTGAAGGAGTTGGGAAACCCTGTTACAAATAATATTATCAAAATCTTCCCTTCTCATAACTTTCTTGCATTAATATAAATGTGACAAAAATATACTATGACTAGTTCACAAGGCAAAGTGTCTGCCTTTATTTTTTTTATTTTAAAGGGAATAAAACCAAGCAAAGTAAAACAGAATAAAGCCAATCAATATTAAACAGTGAAAGTGGTACAGGACTTCAAAACAAGATAGTAGAAAATCAGCAGTGGCTACCATAATGCCTCTTGTTATCTTCAGCTATTTGCCCATACCATCAGACATACAAAATCAAACAAAACAGAACAGAATAAAACTGATCGAAACAAAACAGTAAAAGTGATACAAGAAAAATAGGTACTTTTAGGAAGAGGAATTTTACCTATAGGGATAATTACCAGTGAACTGTCAAAATCAAGTTTTGTCTCTAAAACATGAAATAATATCTATTCAGGAAGGCCAATTGCAGAAGGAAGACAGAGAATTATTAAAATCCTATCTCAGCTATGTCACTGGAGTCATTTTCATTGGTCACATGACTCAATCCCTAACAAGGATACATACATAATAGTAACAAACTGTGGAAACAAAGAGATAAATATATTTGATACTAGGAGGTGCACAATCTCAAATGAACAGCTCAGGCACTTTTACAGATTAGTGTACCCATGAAATCATCAGCAAGTCAAGCTGTCACCCAAATCCCACGTGTGTAACATGACCAGCCCTCCCTCTTTTGCCCTGCTCTCTCATTCAGTGCCTAAGAGCAGAAATTTAATCAACACAAGCCTGCACTTCCTGAAAATTACTTGTTCATGGGGAATAAATGCAATTCCCGATCCTCATCACAAGTGTATTGAACGAGTTACCTGCTGGTAGAGGGTAGGCACACACTAACCATTCTGAATTCTATTACCTTAGATTATCTGTGCCTGATTTTTTTTAACTTTTTTTTTATCGGTTCTGGGGATCAAACTCACGACCACCTGTTTACAAGGCAGGTGCTTATGCCACTGAGCTAAATCCCCATCCCCATCTGTGCCTGAGTTTGACCAGTATATAACTAGGGTCATTAAACAGAGGCATTTCTGAATTTTTCCTCAATATTGTGTTTGAGGATTTTATCAACTTTATGTGCACCCATGGTGCATTTTATTTCATTACTCTGTATTATTGATTATATGGCCATACCGCAACTAATTTACCATTCCTTCCTTAATGGACATCTGGAATGAGAAGGTTCTTGGGTTTTTCCCAAGGAATGAAAATTAATTCATTTGGTTTTAATCCAGAAATCCAAGAGTTGGGCCATTCTTGCTGATTAAGACTCTCTCTCTCTCTCTCTCTCTCTCTCTCTCTCTCTCTCTCTCTGTCGGTGGCAGGCCAAGAATATAGCAGCAAACACTGCATTTGCAATTAAAGATATTAAGGCTTTGCCAGTGTACTTTAATTTGCTTTGTCACATTTTCTAAAATTCTGGAATGATTTTCCATTAAAGCTATAAATGAGAACACTTAGAATGCCAAAATCTATGATTCACAGATAGGCATAACACAGAACACTATATCTCCACACATTATTATGTATGCTAGGAAATCTGTTCCTTTTCTAGAAGGCTAGATTAAGCAAAAATAAATGCATTTCATTCAATGCAGGTGTTCCCATAGACTCTACAACACAATTTGGTACTTGAGTCTCCAAGATTTAAATATAGAATAGATATAACATTTCCCACACTTGTGAAGCTAAATATCTTTTTTTCCCTTCAGAAAACCTATTACCACTTTCCAAATTAATATGTTCTGAAACCCAAAATAAGAAATTATATACATCTCTTCTGGACTGAATTTTGTTCAGTTTGTAGATTAAATCCCTAAATCCCAACGTGACTATATTTGGAGATAGGGCTAGTTTTAGACAAAGTCTCACTACTGCAGTACATAGTGTAGGCTGGCCTTGAACTCACTGTGTAACCCAGGCTGGCCTCACATTCATGGCCATCCTCCTGCATAAACCTCCCCAGTGGTGGGATTATCCTGATGGCACCACACCTGGAAGTGTGATATCTCTTTTCCATCACCTGGAAGGAGATATCTCTTTTAAAGAAAGAATTTAAACTTAAATATGATCATAAGGATAAAGTCCAGATATTGTAGGACTGATGCCCTTATGAGAAATGGAACGGGAGGGTTAAACAATGATATAACACTTGTCTAGCATGAATGAGACCTTGGGTTCAATGCCTAACACTGAAAAAAAGAAGAAAAGACATGAAATCTCTCTCTGTCTCTGTCTCTCTCTTTCTGTCTCTCTCAGTCTCCACACATAAAAAGCCCATGTGAGGACACAGTGTGAATACAGCCATCTTCAAGATAGACTGTCTTCAAGACAGGAAGAAAGGCCTCACCAGAAACTAGCCATCTTGGTCGGGGGCTCCTGCCCTGCCAAACTATGAGCAAACAAATATTGCTGAGCCAACCCAGTCCGTGGTGTCTTGTCGTGAAACAATTAATAAAACAATTTCTCTGGATCTCTAATTGGCCTTCCACTTGTTTACCTCAAGGAAGCAAAATGGCTCAGTCTTCCAAATGCTCATCACCATCTCTTTCTGATTCTATTTTCATATTGTTTACAAACTAGATACTCTGCCCTATAAGAAGCATTTGGAAATTCCCCTTCCAGAACCTCAGGAGAAAAACTAATTCACCCAAACAAATATGCTTTATTCACTACACAATCTATCACTAAATTTAGTTTGGCACGGTTCAGGATGTGCGCAGCCTTACAAGTTCAGGCCCCTCATTCTTTTTTGATGGTATTTTGAGCTGTCAATTAGCAATGATGGATTTTTATTGCCTCTCTTGTGAGGGGAGGATTTATATACCTTTTTATTTTTGTAAGTTGGGCTGCATCACAAAAGGTTCACACTTGAAATTGCAAAGTAAGCTTGCCAATAGAGATGACCTTGTTTATTAAAATCTAATTAGCTGAAGTTTTAGGATGTCCCTGGGTGGGCTAAAGAATGTCTATTTAATCTCCAAACACAGCGAAGTTCAAAGATCCTGCTGGCTCCAGTTAACCAGAGAGTTCAGAACCCTCCTGTGAAATGATCTAGTTAGTTCTTCTTCCAGACATTGTGTATCAAAGAATTCAGACCTGAAGATCTCTTTTGCAGAATATTCTGGCCATCATTTTTTGGAAAAGTCATGTTCGATTATTTATAGTTTGAGGAAAGAAACGTGGGTGGGCTTTGTTCCTTGCATCCGAAACAGAAAGGAATGGAAGTGTCACGTGCAAAACTAAATTTAGTGATAGTTTTGTGGAGCATATGAAGCAAGTTTGTTTTTGTGAATTTATTTTTCTCCTGAGGATCCGGAAGGGGAACTGTCAATCACAGCCAGTGTCTCTAAGGATCTCCCACTCTAAGTCAACCACTGAAAAAAGTTACATACCATCTATGCACAGGAGACAGGAATACTCATGACTTTTTCTTTCCATGTTTGGAAACTAACATGGGCAAGTTGATTCTAGACATGTGGTAAAAGCATAATTAAAAATGATTCTGTTCCAGACATAGATACAAAATCTCTTAGTGCTAAAACTTCTCTAGTTTCTATCATATTGTATCTTCCTTTTTCTTATTCAAACTTCAAAATGAGACTTTAAAGTTCAATACTTTTTTGATCCACTTTTACTTAGAATCCACTGCACTTTTTCCTCATTAGTCTCCCAGAATTCTTTGCAATATGTCCCTACTAAAGTACCTGGTGTGCGCGCTTTATTTTTATGGCACCAGGAATTTTGCAACAGTTAACATAATTTACCAATTTTTTAACTCCTAGAAGCTCTCTATTCTCACAGTTTATATTACAATTCCTTTGGCTCCCTCTCCAATTTCAGATCATTTATTTTCCACTTCCTTGATTCATCCTTGTCTTCTGTGCTGAGAGTCATACTAACTTTTGAGCTCTTTTCTTGGCTGTCTCTGATTCACGTTCATCCCAGGTACTGAGAGATGTTTTGAAATTTTATTTTTATTTGGACCATCTCATCCTGAAGCATAAGTGCTTTTCATTATTGTAGAGGGTGTGGCTTTTTCAGATGTTTACAACTCTCAGCACCTTCAAGATATTGGTAACATAAAAACAAATATTGATCATTTTAAGGGCCTTGCAGAGTTCAGAGCCCAATAAAAGAAGCCAGTTCCACCTTCAAGCAAGTCTTTTATGTCCATGAGGGTAGCAAAGTGACCTGCTGAGATGAAGGGGGATGACAACGTATTTCAAACATGATATCACAGTTTGTAGAAAGAAGATTGGAGCAATCAATATGAGAATCATTTATATAGATTTTCTTACTTGGAGGGGGCTTTAGATATGTCAACAGAAGAAAAAGCATTGCTTCTTGATTCAAAGAAAGAAACTTGTATCATTGAAAAATAGCACCTTTTAGGACAGTCAAATCCATAAAATAAAACTCCAAGGCATATTGCCCTCCTTCTGAGACCAAATGTGTTAAGACTAAGGCTCTTTTGAGCAGATTGATCTATTTAAGCAAAAATTTAGGAACAGTTCAGAAGTTGCTTTTCATGACTGAAAGTGTAAGAATGCTTTATACAGTGATAAAATTAGACAAAATACAATATTCAAAAATTGTTTAGATTTAGAATTTTTCATAGCCAAGGAAGAAATTCATAATGTTTATGTCTCCAGACAGGGAACTGGACAAAGGCATCAAGTCCTCCCAAGTTCCAAAACTGAGTGTCATCCCTGCCTGTGTAACCCAATTACCCCCTTTAAGTGACATAGAAGTCATCCTAGAGAAGTCTAAGGCTAGTAGGAAAAGTTTATTTGCACTGCTGTCAGGGTATGCTATCTACCCAACCACCATCACTCTCATGGAGGTGAGAAGGAGGACTTGGAGGGAATGGATCAGAGAGGTTGACTCATGTGTTGTGGAATCTCAGAGATGGAAGACCAACAGAATCACATCATCCTGCATAGTGTCATTGTGAAGGTCTATGGAGATGCTGGCAGTGTCCTGCCTTCTCAGAGTTCTCAGGGGAAGGTAATGGTTGTGCTCTGGTGGGTAGATGCAGAACATGGGAAACTACGCAGTCATGAAGAATCCCACACAAGGGTGACCCAACCAGAAATGAAAAAGGAGGCAAACCGGGCAGAAGCAGGGGGATGTCACAGGAGACAGGTGGCATCCCTCTTTCAGCCTTTATGCCTTGATTAGAAATAAGACTTTGAAGACAATGAGAAGACACAGCTAGCTTTTCCCCTGGGTACTTCTCAGATGCTAAGAGCTGGCTAGTAATTACTAGAGATGAACAGCAAGGAGACTACTTATCCACAGCTCCCTCTTTGCAAGTCATGGGGCCCATGAACTATGATTTACAGAAATATAAGGAGCTCTATGTGAAGGTAGGTAAACAAAATAAAATGTAATTATCCAAGCTAGTCTTTAATTCAATAAGGCAGTTTTCCTCTATAACAAAACAGGGCCAGGGGAACAGCTTAGCAGCACAGTGCCTGCCTGGCAAGTGCGAGGTTGTGAGTTCGATACCCAGTATCATAAAAAAAAGTAAATAACAAATTCTCATGTCATTTGAGAGAATCAGTTGGAGTTAATTTAGTGGAAGTTAAGAAATACAAGCATATATCTTCTCAAACTACGAAGTGTTGGAGTTTGGGTTTGGTATTTTCAACTCAGTTGCTAGCCAGATGAATACTTAAAACCAGGCATTGTTTTGTTCCTAGTCTTTTGCCCCTGAAAAGTGAAGGTTATAATTAGTTAATTTACTAAAATAAATGCTGGATGCAGTTCTAATAGTGTCTCAGGAAACTGTGTAGGATCATAAATTCCAGTCTTCACAGACCTTAGGCTACCAACAGCCCCATTTCATTAAAAACAGACCTTCTTTTTGTCATTTAAGTATTCAAATTGTTCAAATGAGTCCTACTTCTTGCTCTAGAAATAAACACATACACAGCAAGAGACAAAGAAAAAGAGAGAGTGGAAGAGAGAGAGAGGCAGGCAGACAGAGACAGAGAGATAGAGACAGGGACAAAGACAAAGAGACACAGAAAGACAGAATCAAAAAATAGAATCATACATACCCATGAAAAGAAATAATATCCAGATAAATTAACTTACTTTTAGGGCCAGAGATTTAGCTCAGTGGCAAAATGCCTGCCTGGCAAGTGCAAAGTCATGAGTTCGATGCCTGGTTCAAAAAAAAAAATGTTAACTTACTTTTTAGGGACAGATCTTAAAATCTCTTCTTTGCTATCTAAATCTTTTGCTATATTAATAACATCTAGAACTCCTAATGAAATATTAGTTTCTAAAGAAAAAATTGATCCTCAATTGCAGTAAAAGAATAAACAAAGTGTTTCAATAGCACTCAAGAAACTCCCGTATATGGTAGGTTTTCTGTTATCTCTGATAAACTGATCATAAGCACACACTGATAGCTGTTGGAGAATTATGCACGGTCTTTGCTTAGTCATACTTATCAATCATGAAACACATTAAGCCAGCCACTTTTAATTGCCTATCTGTTTTCACTTTATAAAGTTTCCTGAAACAATGTATCTGCCTTCAGGGAACTTGCATTTCCAAAAGGCAAATCCAAGAGAATTTTGCATTAAATCTCAGAATGGTTAGAAGGACTTTCTAAGAGAGCAGATAATTGTCTAGCTTTTACAAAAGGCCTAACTAAGTTCCATTCAGAAAGAGTAATTGAATCCGTAATTACTTCCATTTCATAGGGGACATAGGCTTGAATTCTACAGAGCTAATTGTGACGATTGTTTTCTCAATTACACTAATCGCTTTGTGGGCAACACAGTCTAGGAGCGCTGAAGAAGCTCAATAGTCAGTGATGATAAGGGTATCACTAAAAGTATTCAGAAAGTTCTGCTTCGCTGTGTATCAGACAGCTCTGGTGTTTATTTCACCTTCTGGTGATCGACTGATTCCCCCAGTGTCTCTGTATGATCCATGACTGTAGACACTGACTACTAATAGAGGTTATTTCTTCTAGAGAAGCTGGTATACTTGCTCCATGGCAATGACAGGAGCTTCCTTTTTAAGAGTGTGCTCCCCAGTCCCATCTCTACCATGCACAGAGACTGGATTCCCGAGTGGCTGTCTCAGTCACTTTTCTCTCATTGCTGGACAAAATACCTGGCACCCAAAATGAAGGAAGGAAAGGATTATTTAGCTCACTGTTTGTTGAGGTTTCAGTCCATAATCAGCTGGCTCCCCATATAAATAAATCCACTGATAAGCACAGCTTTCTTGTGAGCCAATCGCCTTCTGAAAACAGACTACTGGAAGACATTTTAGATTAAAATCATTATAAACTCACCTTCTTCCTTAGAAGCAGTTTTCAATAGGGATCAGGAAAGAAGTAGAGTGGGAAAAGAGCAGATCCAGAAAGATGGAGCTGAAGACAAGAAACAAAATAAAAATTCTCACTTCAAAAAAATATTAAAGTAGAATTAATCTTGACTGGAGTTTATTATGATACTCAATACAAACTTTTAAACAATTAAGTCATATATGTTACTGTACCATGAAGTAGCATCCTAGACCCAGATAAAGTCTGTCTCACACTGTGATGGGTGTGTTCCTGAATGATTATCTGGGAATCAAACTTTGTCACATACGATTAGAAATCCTTGTGTCTCCTGCATCATGAAGCAGCATCCAAAGAGTTCCCCTCTCAAGATAAGGCACCAAAACCTAACCTACCATAGAATACAGTATCAGGTTGGCTGACTTCTGTCACCTAAAAAGAATTTTCATGATGCATCAGTAAAAATGCACATAGAGATTTATTAGGCAGAAATTTAATGTAAATACTCAAGCAAATACTTAAGTCACTTTTTCCAGCACCATTTATTAAAGAGGTTATCTTTCTTCCAGTGGATGTGTTTAGCCTTTTTGTCAACGAGAAGGTGGCTGTGTGTGTTTGGAGTTGTTTCTGCATCTTCTAATCTGCTCCATTGATCCTTGGGTCTGTTTTCTTATCAGTACCATGCTGTTTTTATCTTGGTAGCTCTGTAATACAATTTCAAGTCAGAAATTGTGATACCCCCTGCCTTGCCTTTGTTTCCCAGAATAGTTTTTGCTACCTTATGTCTCTTCTGGTCCCAAATGAATTTTATGAGTATTTTCCTTAAAGATATGCTAGTGGTATTTTAATTGAGATTATATTAAATGCAATTTTGGGAATATTGACATTTTCATTATATTAGTTCTTCCTTTCTAAATGCAAGGGATATATTTCCATTTTATGATATTCCCTTTGAACTCCATAGTTTTCCGTATAAAGGAAAAGACATTTTAGATTAAAATCATTACAAACTCACCTTCTTCCTTAGAAGCAGTTTTCAATAAGGATCAGGAAAGAAGTAGAGCGGGAAAAGAGCAGATCCAGAAAGATGGAGCTGAAGACTTTTACCTCATTTGTTACGTTAATCTTTTACTTCATTTGTTACATTAATCTTTTTCATTTTTAAAAATTTTCTTGTGAAAGGTGTTGTTTCCCTAATTTGTCTCTCTGTGAGTTTGTTATTTGTGTATAGCAATGCTTACCAACAAAGAAAAGCACAGGTGCTGATGTGTTCACTTCTGATTTAAGGGACGATCTAATGCCATTACTCCTCAAAGGTTTTACCAATGTTAAAGCTACTTTCAAGACTGTGACAAGTTACAGCTTGCAGTAAAGGGACATTTCTGAATAAACATTGCAAAAGTGTCTGGAGCATGGATATGAAAGTAAAACTTTCTGTGATGTTTTATAATCTTGACTCTTGCTAAGTTATTATGTCCATTAAAATAAATTTTAAAATAAGAATACCTATAGTAAGGGTGAGAAAAAGTAGACTAAATGGAAAAGTAAAGCACTCGGAGATCCTGGCCAGAAATCAAGATCAGTTTGATATAACAGGGTTCTTATAAACCTCAAAATCAGGGCAAATAAGTCAGTAAAGATAAGTCATGCTCAAGGTCACAAAGTAGAAGACTCCAAGGTCACCTCAGTTCCATACCTGAGCATCTCCAGTGGCATATGTACAAAGGTGGTGTCTTCTCTATTGCCAAATTCGCATTTGCCGTTCTCTATAGGTCTTTGAACTAAAAGACTCTTAAGGTGCAGTTTACACACCACAGTGTTCACCCACGGTAAGCATGCACTTCAAAGATTCCAAGCAGTTTGCTGACTTGTGAAGCAAACAACCACAGTCAGATTTCGGATCATTTCATCGCGCATAAAAGTCCTGTTTACCATTAGTGTCTGTTTCAAACCCAGCCCCTGGCAACCTCTAATCTACTACCTCTCTCTGTATATTTGCCTTTTCTGCACATTTCATACATTTGGAGTGACAGAATATGTTGTCTTCTCTGTAAGTTTCCTTTCATTTACTATAATGTTTTTGAAATGTATTTTTGTTAGTGATGACATATATCCATTTTTTTATTTTCTGTCATTGAGTAATATTTCATTGTATGAATATACAGTAAAATGTTGGTTTGCAAGCATAATTTATTCCAGAAACATGCTTATAATCCAAAGTACTTACATTTCAAAGAAAATTTCCCCATAAGAAATAATGGAAACTCAGATCATTTGTGCCATAGCCCAAAAATATTCACGTAAAAATGAGTACAACACTGCAATATACTATGAAATAACAAATACAAAAAAATAAACAAATTCACCTATATTTACCTTTGAAAACCTTCATGATGTGAGGCAGAAAAGAAAAAGTAAGGCACTTGTAATGCATGAATTTCACCATCATCACTGGGGGAATCACTGCTATCCACTGGCTCACTGGAACCTTTTTCTCTTCACACAGATTTCACACAAAGAATCTGTCTAATGACAATTGCTTTTGCCTCCTTTTGAGAGTGTTACAGAAATGTGATACTGCATTATCGCTAGACAGATTCACCACTCACACTGCTACAGCCTTATTCGGATGCTGTTTTCTACAAAATTTTGCACTGTTCCCCATATTTTACACATCTCCCTAATGTCGTTAGAAATGAGGGATTCTTCCACCTTTCTCTCCTCTCCTCCTCTTCAGTAGAGATCTCTTCTATAACCTCTTGATGTTGAGTTATGATCACCCACAACAATGCAGTAAGTGACTGACAAGAGAGAGAGGGAGACAGAGAAAAAGAGAGAGAGGAAAGGAGGTAGGAATGGAGGAAAGAGAGAGATACAGAAAGAGAGAGAAAGAAACCATTGGTTCAGTGAAATCATTATTAGGCATCACTACTTGTATCCAAAGACGTCTCTCCTTTATGGAGTTAAAATGTTTTCTCATCTTGCAGGACACTCATAGAACAAGTTACAATCCACAGCTTTACTGTACCTTATTTGCTCACTAGTTGCTGTATACTTGGATTGTTTTCACCTTGGAGCTATTATACATAAAACTGCTACCTTAAAATCTTTCTTATTTTTTTTTTTTTACTTTTCCTGCTCCCTTGCCATCTCTCACCTTCTACCTAAAAATTTTCGTGTGGATATTTGCTTTCATTTCATGGGTAGATACCCAGAAGTGAGATTATTGAATCATATAGTGAATCTATATTTGACTTTATAAGCAAACTTCTTCCAAAGAGGACTGTACCACTTTGTATTCTCACCAGTGATCCCTGATGATGGTTTCCCCAAATCCTTTGTCAGTGTCTGTTACCATCTGTCTTACTGATTATGGTTATTCTGGTAGCCATGTGATATAGCATCTCAGTGTGGCTTTGATTGTATATCCCTAGTACGTGATAAAATTAAGCGCCTTTTCATCTCTATATTTCTCATTTCTATATTTCTTCCTGAGACAATTTCCACTGCAAAATGTTGGGATTCTTATTGAATTCTTTTCACTAATTTTGAGCTCAAATAATGCTGTGGTGGTAATGCATGAAAGTGCTTGGTTCATACATTTTAAAGAGTCCTCAAGTACTCCTAAAACTTCACAAAAAGAAGCATTATCTCTGTGCTAGAATCACATAGCATACACCTAGTACAATAACTCTCATAACATCTGATAGAAAAGCAGGCTCACAATTACAGAAGCTACCATTTTTGGTTTTTGTTTTATTATTTGAGACAGAGTCTCATTCTATGTTCTAAACTAACCTCAAACTCACGATCCTCCTGCCTCACCCTCTCCAGGCCTGGGATTATAGGCATGCATCAAAAATTTTTTTAATTTTTCAGTGAGCTAAAAGAAAGACTGGACTGCCTCAGGGCTTGTTTTCTTTTTCAGCAGGCAGAGAACAAACAGCAGAGCCAGAGAGAGAACCTTAAAGAAAACAATAACGAAGTGAAATAACAATGCCAGTAATCTGGAAGAATCCACAGAATCAAGTTTTACTTCGGTAGAAGTGTTCATAGATCATGCAAGAGTCTAATTTCTGGGCCTCTTTGAAATGAATGATAGAATTTTTCTAACATGCAAGCTTACTATCAATTAGCTTGCTATGCTAAAATGATAAATGGTTGCTGAGTAGCTCCCTAAATTAGATTGGCCTCAATCTCTAAGGGTCATAACTTTCAACAAAATCTTGTCTTCCTTCAAAAAAAAATCCTAAAACAGACATAATGCAGGTATTTTGGAGGGCCCCCTTTCTAGATCTCAAATCATTTTAACAATGAGTTGTGCTATAGAATCCCATCAGAAACTTCCATGAGTCAAACCCCTTCTTCACCATCCAAGAATTTGTTCCCAAAACAAATAGTGTGCGCACTGTTCTGTAAATTTCAAACACAGCTATTTGTAACTTTATATTTTCTCCAGCCCTGTTTAGATCTTTCATTAAAAATGATTGAGATGGTAATTCTCTCTTATTGTCTCAGCTAATAACATTTTTTTTCATTTTTTTCTAGTTTGGTGAAAAAATTGGAGTTTTATAATTGTTAGCTGTACTGCTAACAACACTTCCTCTGGTACTATTTGAAACAGTGGTTGATTTAGCTGTGAGCTAGATATTCTAGAGAATCCTTTCTTGCTTACTAAGTAAATGTTGTGGGGATGCATATGAATATCACACTGAAGATGTCTTTGAACTTAGGACTTCATGTGATATCAGCATTTCAGATCAGTTAAATGTATATTCAGAAGTACTTTTTCAGCTAACCTACAAGTGAAAATGAAAAGATAAAGGTTGTTGACTGATATAATGGTTATGTGGTTTTACTCTGTTTTGGGTATGGGGGTTTTATTGTTTGTTCCCCTGCACTCATGGAAGTCCTAGAATGTGACCCAAGTAGTCTAAATTTGAATCTAGATTCTACCACTTATGAGCTGGTGACATGATCAATATAAATTCTCTAATTCTCATTCTTGTCATTAGTAAAAAGTGGATATATCAATTACTAAGTGTACCTGATGACTCACGGTATTAATTTTTCCCCTTCATTGATTAGTAATACACGATTGTATTGATAAAACATGGCTTGTAAATTTCCATCATCCCTGATATTACTCAGTTTCACTTACAAAACAGTTGAAAAAGTTTATTTTAGCAGTCAAAAGTAAGTTCAAACCTACTAAAATTCTGTATTGATAAAATTGTTATAAAAGTTTTTAAATTGAATTTCCAAAAGATGAAAATTTATAAGTGTGTGATTTCCTACAAAGTTCAACAAATGCTAATTTTTGACAATGAAATCACACAGTCATTAGAATTTACCAAACATTTGCTTTTAAAATACTTCTATGTTAGTCCAAGTTTCATTATAAGGTGGTCATCTCATTCATCATAAATAGACCAACAAAACTGGGTACTGGCAAGACTCTTGAAGCAATCTGAGTTCGCACTGATGGAAGTAGGAATGGGTACAGGGTTTGGGAAAAACCACGTGACAGCATCCAGCAACACTAAAGGTGCTTCGTGACCCAGTATTTTTAATTTAGGGTAAATGCCTACCATAAATGAATGCCAATAAGTAACATATGTATGAGGCTTTATAAATACAATAGCCTTATGCACAATAGACAAGCACTAGAGACAAATGACAGCAGGAGAGTGTTTATTATCATTTTTGTGCAATGCTAGATTCTTAAGATTATAGGACAAACTCTTATTCAGAATACCTTTGACTATTTGAATACTTGGAATATTTTGAACAAAATAGCACTTACCTTTAGGGAGCACACTGACTCCTGGGGGAGGCAGGAATGATTACAGTATACTGAAGATATTGGAGACCAGTACCTACCCCAAGATTGCACAAATATATACACAAATCATATACATATAAATATATATGTATATGTATATATATGGTTTATATATATATATATATATGGTTTTGTGTATATATTTGTGCAATCTTGCTATATATAGCAATTGAAATATATGGTGAATGCTTTCATTTATTGCAATAAAAGGCACATTACCCTCAAAATACTCGCCTTCATTACAACACACTTACTCCATCATTCTTGCCCCTTTCTAGAAGGCTTCCTTTCTGTTCATATGAGTCATGACCAAAAATTCAGTGAAAGCTGCTGTTGAGTGCCTTCCAACAGAAATATGGGCTCACACAGCCTAGGGCATATCAGTCATCTGCTTTAGTCACTGCATCTGGTGCTGTGTGACTTGTGGCTCTCTCTCAAAGGCAAAATGACCATGAAAGGTCAACATCTTGAATCAGTTCAAGACACCAAGGCAACCAAAACAGTGCAGCTAAAGATACTCATGGAAAGACTTCCAGAACAGCTTCAGAAAGTAGCAGGGGTGATGAGACATATGTAAATCATTTAAGCAGTTGGGGCATTTTTAAGGAGATGAATGGCAATGGGTCTCTTGCTATAAACTGCTTTAATTTAAAAATTCACCATGTTTGTCAATGATACCTCTCATATATATAAAAATTCACTGAATTGTGGCTTTCAGATTTTCACAAATAGCACTCCTTTCACCACAGAATGTTTTGGAGCCCCTGCAACTGAGAGACCTTGTTCTCATAAAATTTCCCCCCTTGTCTTACCAGTGCTGTAACAGGTAAACCATGAGAGCACAAATTGTGGACACACCATCTTCCTATAGGACAACAGCCTGTGGTACCAACACTGACACATAGCTGAGACAGCATGACACAAATCAGCAAAAAAAAAACACCAACTATTAATTAAATGTAGCATATGTCACACTGATACAAATAAAGCTTCAGTAGAATTGGACCCTTTCTATTTCCGCTTGATGGATAACTTTGTCCCCATCTCTTGCCCCCTTCTTTCACCAGTTCCAACTCTGGAAATTTGTGTTAGGCAGCAGGTGTTGGCTGTGACTGCCAGTGGGGTGTTTACTGCATACATTTCTAGAGGAAAATGACTAGAGATTTGGCAGATGTTGGAAAATTTTTTCTACCAAGGACCAAATAGACAGTTTAGGCTTTGAGGGTCATGTAGTTTCTATCATATCCACTCAACACTGCTGTGGTAGCATGCAGTCAGAGACAATCTGTTTTAAAAGTAGCTATATTTTAATAAAACTCTAGTATGGGCACTTAAGATGAATTCCATATCATTTTCATGTCACCAAATGTTATGCTTCCTTTTACTGAAGCACTTAAAAATATAAAAATCAAGCCAGGCATGGTGGTGCATATCTGCAACCTCAGCACTCTGGGAGGCTGAGACAGGAGGATGACAAGTTCAAGCCCAGTCTGGGCAACTTAGCAATTTAGAAGAATCCTGTATCAAGAAAGGAAACTGGGGATGTAGCTCAGCACAAAGACCCTGGAGTCTATCCTCAGGATAATTAATCAAATATAAAAATCTTAGTTTCAACGCCATATGAAAACAGGAGATCGGTTCTCCAGACTTAGTTTATAGCACTCTAACTTACAGCCACATATTCTAAGGGCCAGTAACCTCTTGAGAATCTCAGCCTTATTTATGTTCCATGGAAATATAACACACTATTTCCAGTAGACTGTCAAATTACAGTATGCAGTTAGAGGGCAGCTTCATGTTTTGCTCCTTTAAAAAAAATCAAATATTACGTTTCATACCAAAGGCTTATTCCTTCTTTAGTTCATAGAGCTTCTATAAAAGAAAATAAATTTGTGAAAAATTTCACTGAGTTATTTGAGGCCTGATTGTCATTATCCTACAGTGTCAAAAAATTTCATAACTTTTTTCCACGATGTTAGTTGTAATGTGATAGATATTTTCTTAGAAAAACTTTATTTTGGAAACTTGAAAACAATGCACTAACTAAAACAATGTAAAATACATTTGTTTGAAGCTCACTACTCAAGTTCTATGCCTCCTTCCCTGATCCTAATCTGTGAGGGAATATTGTTCAATAACACGTTAGAAGGCAGAAACACAAGTAACTGCTTCTATCTGCAGCATTTCAAGGCAGACTTCTAAGTGGATCCCCATAACTTCCTGCTCTATGTGTCAAGAGATGTGAATGGAAAATCCTTAACTGAGTTATCTGTGTCATTCTCACATCATCCAAAATCAGTTTTCTAAGTTTTTACTTACATTCAGACTGAACAGTGTTAAGAAACATCTACAAGGACAAATTTGAGAAACGACTACTTCACTGTGATTTGTAATTCCCAGCCATTCCACCCTCCCCACTAGAAGAGAAAGATCTTTAAACCACAGTAGAAGGAAAATGGGATAGGGAGCAGTACTGATACACAAGACCAGAACCACAGCACAGCATCGAACTCACCATCTATCCATTCCCAGGAACATTGCCTGGGCTTCTGGGGGTCTTCCTACAAGCAGTACTTCGCAACTAGTATTGCCTTCTTCCTTCATTCAGGATAAGGATGGATTAGAATTGGAAGACCAGAAACAAGATAGGTATAGGGTAAACAAAATGAGCTAGGAGGAAAGCCAAAATAAGCTGGAATCTCAGCTCCACTGCTCGTAGTACATAGAAATAGATACTGAGCTCCTACTCTGGGTTGGAAACTTCCATAAAGCTATTCAGTTTATATGAAAAAGGGACCAAGAAACAAATTGCAGATAAAATAACAGGTAGTTTACACAGCAATGAAGAAAGCACCTGGAATAACCGCTTCAAAACAATTCAGGAGAAAAACGTTTTTAATTTTTTTTTTATTTTAAAAAAGCAAAACAGAGAAAAAGGATAGAAATAAGACAGAATTTCCAAAAAAAGTAGGAAATTAACACTGATTAGTACATTGCATATTGTTATCTTAGAAATAGTTGTTCAGGTTGAAAGAACAAACTATTCTTTTGGATGAACTAACAGAGATTAGTAGTATATCTATCTATCATATATATAATCTTTTCCCTTCTTTTTTCTCTCCTTTCCCCTATCTTAATTGTTCTTTCCTTTTGAGCACTTTATTTCCCTTTCATTATCACAATATCTATTGTATATTTTGGCTT
This sequence comes from Cavia porcellus, assembly GCF_034190915.1. NCBI lineage: Eukaryota > Metazoa > Chordata > Mammalia > Rodentia > Caviidae > Cavia > Cavia porcellus. Next base: position 55,043,872 of record NW_026947489.1, read on the forward strand.
TCCACATGCCAAAGACTGCAACTATGTCTATCACCATGCACTAAACTAAAGTCAAAATGGATCAAAGACCCAAATATTGAAATAGAGACACTAAACCTACTGGAAGACAAAGTAGGTAGAAATCTTGAAAACAGAGGTAGGCAGAGTTCACAAACAAAACGCAGACTGCTCGGGAAGTACTTCAAAGAATCAACTGGGACCTCATCTTATTAAAAAGTTTTTGCACTTCAAAAGAAATCACCAACAAAGTAAAAAAAAAAAAAAAAAAAAAACCCTACAGAAATGGAAAGAATTTAACCAGCCATCCCTCAAACAAAGGACTTATATTTAGAACATATAAAGAATTGAAAAGGTCAGGCCCACCAAATCCGAAAAATATTTAATAGAATCTTGTTTTACATATGACTTATGGGACTTTGTTGAAATTTGAACAGTGACAACTACAAACTGCATTATGTCCTCTGTGTTTGGCACATGCTCTGGTCTCCTTTCAACCTAAAATAGTTTGCAGCACGTCAGCCGTGAACCTATGGAAATCAGGGTGTCAGTTCTGTTTCCTAGAAGATGAAGGTGCCAGCGTTGTTTTGAATTACATACTGTGATCACCTGAGGTGGCAGGAAAGTAGCTCTCTCTGTTACTTCACTCAGTGAGTTTTGGAGCAATTAGTGAAGTGGTGTCAATTATCAGACAGCATAAGTAATAGCCACAAAAGACATATTTCTAATTCAGCCTCCCCATTGCTTTCTGCTTTTCTCTGTGCTCCAGGAGGAAGGATGCTGGCTTCTTATCCTACAAAGATCACCTACCAGTGAGCCAGGTGGTGGTTGGAGATACTGACCGGCATGGCTCAGAAGCCAAACTGAGCGTGGGCCCCCTGCGCTGCCAAGGAGACAGTAAGTTTGCCCATTCGCCATGGGTTACACTTTGTCACACTTAAATAGCATTTCTGTGCCTCTCAGAAGATGCCAGAAAACAGCATTGCTTTTCTGTAACTCCCACAGAAACATGGTGTAACCAACACAAGCAAATAGAGTCTAATGGACTCTAGATAGACCTCTATTCATGCAAGTGGGTAACAGGAGCCTGAGTCAGGCAGAAAATGTGAATATCTATCTTCCTTGTATATTCATACATAACAAGTTTGAAGACCTAAATTTATGATAATATAAATAATGATGCTAATAGCATAAAAGCAACACTCAACAGCTGGGATTCCACTGAGGGCTGCAGTTAATGCCATTAGCACGACTATTTATATCACCATAAACCAAGTTTATGGTGATATAAATAGTAGCATTATGGCTAATGTATCATTGTAAACTTGGATTATGGCCATATAAAGTTTGACATTATTGCTATCAAACTTCATCATTATCAAAGCTTGATGGTCCTTTGAAAGCCAAAGATTGTTTCTGTGACTACATCTTGCTTTCAGGATCAGGCACCACAGAAAACTGTTTGGGGCTGTGAGCTCGGACAGCCGGAGGTAAGGAGTCAGCACGTTGGTCCCACCTAATTAAGGGCACCATTAGGATTTTATGTTGTTTGATACCCTTCGGTGTGCTTTATGTGCAGTGGGCAGAGGTGACAGATTGCTATGGGGATTCTGAAAAAAAGCATCCTGGGTATTGTTTTCTCTCTCTTCTGCACACACATGATTTGGGACGCTCTCTGGGGAGTTCTGTGTGTTTGCAACTATGTACTCAGCATCGAGAGACCTCGATTCTCCTCCCTGAATAACTGGTTTGTTCAGAGACCTCAGGCAAGCTTCTCCATTCTCTCAGCTGTGGTAATGAGAGTACCACCTGCATCCAAAACCTCCTGGAGAGGCCATAAAGATTGTAGTGCCCGGGTTTGGATTCCTCTTAGCAAAGCATTATGTGGGATGAAATAGTTTTTTACTACTTCCGTAAATCAATGAAGAATTAGACCTCCTGGATAATAAATAATAAATAATCACATTCCCTCACAGGGGTGTTCTAAGGGATATAATGATAACGGTATGTGCTAAAGAGTTTACTATTTAGTAAACTGAGGCTGTCAGTGTTTAAGCAAGAAGATGATCCTCAGACAAAAGAAAGGTGGAACTTGTGCTGTTTTCTCTTCTTGCCTGAGAAAATGAAAATGTGGCCCATAAAATTGAAACTGGTCAAAAAGATCTTTATCAGCATCCCTTGAATAAAAAGACCTCATTTGTCTGGTTGAGTTAATAGAATGGTGTCTGTAAGAAATTTAATATCAACAGTTTAAGAAAAAGACATTGATATAAAAATGACAATCAATATGTGCTTTTAAAGAAATGCTAACAGATGGACTACAGTGTTCTCTAAAATCAGAGAGGCTCTCGTGGTATTGAATGAAAATCAGTTCTGTTATGTCAAAGTTACATATCAATATATAAAGATAAAATATTCCTGACTTGTCAATTCCAATTCTGTAGTTAGCTTCAAATTAGAGAAAAGATTTTCATTGAATAATTAACTTACTATACTTACAAAAACCCCACTTCTGTAGTTTCTACTGTCCTTCTTAATGAGAAGATTCCAGCAACATTAAATAGTATGTGCTGGAGAATGTCATTTCTAGTAATACTAGGTTGTTTTTCCTTAAATCAATAAATCAGTCCTCAGAAAGAATTTATTGTAAGTCTGTCTTTTGTCTAGCACTTTGCTAGGTACTCTGAGGAATAAGAAAAAGAAGCTCAAACCATGTTTGAGAAATGCTCATTAAAAATACTAGAAAACACAAAATGGTTTACAATTCAATATTAGATTTCCTGATTTAAAAATTACAGCAATTAATGCTCAAGAGTATTGTGAGGAGATTTTAATTTTAAAAAGAGAAAATAAGAGAAGCATACCATCAATATTTATTTGTATTCAGTTGCAAAGCTGTTGTTTTTAGAAATATTAGGATACACTAATGAGGCAAATTGCTTATTACATGGCACGGCCTCAATATTGAGTTTTGTGGCTATAAAGACACTCTTCTAAATCATATTTTACTTGACACTTTCCTGAAACACAATCAATGTTGCAATCATGCAGAATACTTTTGCCTCCTGAAGAACTTTTGCGTAACCCTTTTTTCCGGGCAACTGAGATCAAGCATTGTATTTGACCTTCAGATTCCAAACAGCAGTTTGCAGACCCAAGTTCCCTTTAAGAAGGTCCCTACCTTGTGCAGTAACCATGTTCCACATCAACAGTATTTTCCAGTTACACACATGTCTGATCTCCTTGGTTACCCACAGCCTCAAGCGAGGCGGATGAGGAAAATATTAGCATTTTTGTTGCACAAATGAACAAAATGCTTCTTTGAAAATGACATTTACATAACAAATTTCTGAGCACTCTGACAGGCTCCCAGAGGGAGGATGGAACAGAGAATAGAAGCACAAGGTCAGCACTGTTTCCCTGACTCCATCCCCTTCCCTCTGTCAGTGGCTGATTAAATTAAAAAGTTTTCGGAATATTCTGCTTCGGTGTCATTCAACCCCAAGCCCCACCCATCATGTCAGTTACACAGCATGCATGCTGGGAAATTAAATGTGTGTAATTTAAAAAATGGTAGAATGCATTCACCCTGTTGTTTATAGAGATTAAGTGGCTCTGTATCCTTTCCTGAAGTCTGTTCAGAGCTCCCGTACAGAAAAACCAATTCCACTGTTGAAAAGATGTCTCCTCTTCTGTTTGAGACGCTGAGTGATGATAGGTCTCAGAAGCTGTCTCAGGAATGAAGCCCCAGTTCTATCCCCTGGTTGCAGAGAATAAAACCATTCTTGTGGGCTCTGCCCAACCGTTGCAGTGGCTTCGGTTGATTTCATCATGCCTGCTGAGTTTCATTTTTACTTTGATTCATCTGAACTCATAGACCCATATAATCAAAATGCTAAAGAAAATCAGTGAGTTCCACTCAAGGCTGCTGCATTTCCTATAGTGCTGTAAAACGCTTATGCCCTTACGATTTTTTTTTCTCAAATACATCCAAATGGAAGCCTCAAATATAAATGAAACTGAAGTGTGACAGCTGATGGACGCTCTGCTAAGATAAAAAGTGCAGGGAACGTGCAAGCCTTCCTCTTCAACCACGTGTTCCCACCTAGGAAGAAACAAAAGGGCTACTTGAGAACCCCAAACCAGTAATAGCTTAGATACTGTTTTCAGATTTAGACAGGTGATCATTACAGCATTGCTAAATTTTCATGAAACAAAAGATTTCAGGTTTTGGAGGGAGAAATCTCATCCCTACTATGTGTAGCAAATATAATTAATTATAGGAATATAGTAATAGGGTTTTTGTCTCAGTCCACTGAAGTAAAGATTTGCTATATCACCTCCAGGGACAGAGAGTTTAAACAATTCATTAGGAACAAGTCTGCTGCAAAAGCAAGGATTTTTGGTAGATCTAAGTACTAGTGATTTAGGAAATTGTGTATTTCAAAGACTTTCAGAGAGCACATCAGAAACTGGGTTTGGCCATAAAAGCTGACAAGCAGAACATTCGAGTCACAGTGGAGGTTTAAGATGTAAATTCAATTTCTTAGAGCTGCAGAGGTGACTCAGAAGCAAAGAAAAAGGGGCACCACAGGGTATGTGTCCAAGTGAAGGAGCACAGGGAGGGCAGAGACACAGGCAAGCTAAAAGGAAAGAAAGATGGTGATGGAGTTGGATCCAAACCATGGTGGACATTTGTGCTTTGGAAAAGTAATCACATGTGCCAGAGTGACAGAAAGACTGTGCTCTCCCTACTGCACAAATTTCACACAGCAGGACCCTAACCTGACATTCCCTTACCCAGAGAGACAGCACAGTGCCCTGTCCACATGCTGTTCCTCCACCAATGAAACATTGCCAATGGGGCACAAGGAGGTGGCTCTCCGTGAAGTCCCCTAGAAGACACATAGGCCACACAAGCTCTCCAACTGCTGGGCCAGCAGGTGAGGACAGGGCCAGGACAAGGAGAATCAGGTCTTAGTGGGCACTGGAAGTGACGTCAGCATGAACAGGTGGCCGCTCCTGGGTTCAGAGGAAAAAGTTTATCTCCTTTTTACTTTGTTGCTTTGAGCTTGCAAGAAATAAGAAAGGAAAGGGGCTTTATGAGCAGGTTTTTTACAAGCACTTTAGATTTTCAATGGAAAATGCCCCTCCCCCACCCCATCCCAGCCAGTACACATCAGTGTCTTAGTTGTCCAGGTATTAGTTGCTTGTGTTGCTTAGAAACAACCAGTCATGATGATGCAGATCGTATAAGCCAATCCCCAATTAGCAAGCCATTCTGCCTCTGTACTCCCTGTTTGCTTATCTCATATATGTTCTAGACCACCAGAGATCAGGGACTGATACTCTGAGAATGATCAGTGCCTTCAAATCTTGGGTGTCATTCAGTGTTTGTGCTTCGCACTGTAGATTCACTGGTGTACAGTCAGCATAGAGAACCCAACCATGAACTAAGTCCTATTTACCTGGGCTTGACCTGCACCTGTGTCGCTTTTATTGTTTTTATAATGTGATCATCCTCAGCTCAGACTGAGCATAGAGGCACGAATGACATCACGAATTCCCTGAACATCTAATTTGACCTCTGTCAGTGCAGTGTCCTGAGAGGACGCTCCAAACTTCTCTCCTTTCCCCACTTCTTCCCATGCAATGCAACTCTGCATATTTGCCTCCAGTATGGCTCAAAGCAAGAACAGAAGGCACAGTCTCCTGAGGATGGCTGTCCCAGAGGTCAAACAGGGGCAGACCCTCATTTTATAGAGGAGCATCTGGGTCTCAGAGGTTCAATGACTGGTGCAGGGTCTCACAGCTGGTTCCAGCAAAGCACTGGGGGAGATGGTTAGACCAATACCTTCCTGTTAGTAATTCCCCAGGGCCACGATTAATGCTGAGACCCAAAGAGGAAGCTCAGCATGGCATTCTGACCTTGGGTCCCTGCCTATTAACCACTGAGCAGTGTCATAATGGATAATGTGACACTATATCTCCTAATCTTAACTAGTGGTGAGGTCAACCATCTGCAAATCTTGACAGATAACCTGTAATCAGGGTGAGAGGAGTCCATGGCAGAAAAACTGCCGCCTCCTGTTTGTTTGGTCAGTTGTTGTTTTCCCTTCTAGTTCTGGCAGTTTTTCTGTTGATAACAGCAGGTGGAGAGGGAGTGATATGAGGGAGCCATTAACCTCAATTTTTTTCTGAATACCCTTATCTCACCTGCTGTCACCATGGGCTGCTGCCAGCCAAGGGGCAAGAGTGACTTAAGAACAAGCAGGAGTGAGAACTTGGGGTCACAACCTAGATGACTCCTATTAAAGAACTGAGGTCAGCTCCAATTACAAAGGCAACAACCTTAAGTAGAAGGGAGCCTAAACCTTTGTTCCCAGTGTCTACAACGAATGTAAATAATCAGAAGAAATGAGAGACTCGCTGAGGAGAAATTGACTCTTTAAGATTATTGGGCTGTTCAACTTTATTTACAAATTCTGTAGAAATGGGAAGAAAAATTAGCTGCAATTCAAAAAAAGGTATTGCTATGTTGCAGTTATATTGGAGTATGTGTGTGTGTGTGTGTGTGTGAGAGAGAGAGAGAGAGAGAGAGAGAGAGAGACTGGTTTCCTTACCTCTTCCTTTTTGCTTCTATTGGGAGAAATCACATCCCTTGAATGAGACATTCAAACAGAGAGTGATGGGTGTGTTTGTTTCTGCAGCTCTCTCTAGCTAAGGAACCAGGTCCTCTTTTGTCTCTCTCTGCGCACTCATCCCTTCCTGAACTTGCCATATTTGCAGAAGTTGAGGCTTCCCCAGACACAGGAGGGAATTTCTGTCCAACCATTGATTCCCCACCATCATGTCTCTGCTGACCTCTCCAGAGAGCTGTCTCACTATTTGCAGAAGAGAAAAAGATCTGGTCTCTTGGTTCTAAAATGGCTCAGCATGAAAGCATTTAGCATTGAGAAGGCACTAGGTGAAAGAAATCCTGCACTATCCCAAGAGCCTGAGGAAAATGAACTCTAGCTCTCATTCTGGATCAGTCTCCATGTTAGTGAAGGCGAAACTTCTAACCAAGTTCAGGAGGTGAGGATGGGTTTGAATTTCTAAAGGAAGTTTCAGTGTCAAAGTTGGAGGCCTTAGATAACGGCGCTGTAAGGACTATTGGGTTATTAGTGCTGTCGATGTTGACAAAATGTGGTTCTGATTCAGGAAGCAGAGATAGGACTTCAGATGCTACAAGGTATTGCCACTGTGGGCCAGCGGGCAGTACTTGGAGTAACAAGTGACACAGTAGCTGTCAAATGGCACAGGCCTGGGAATCACACAGCTTTGGGTACAAATCCCACCTCCCTCCAAATGTGCTCCTCTTCTGCTCAGGTTCTATTCTCTGGGCTTCCATTCTAGCCACAATCTTACGTCAAGTGTAAATGAGAATATTGTTATGGATATCACTGAAGTTGCTCTAGTAGAACCTAATTACTGCAATCCTTGCCCAGCATTGGTCTCTCTGCATATTAGCCAGCATTTTCATCCAAGTGATTCAAAGAACAAAGGTGACAGATGATCTTGAGCCTTATGACTCTATGCTTTATTCTCCTGCTCATGTCTTTTACCCTTGACTCTGTGCCTATGCATGGAGAAGCCCCTAGCCTCAGAGCTAAGAATTCTGCCACCTCCTAACTTGGAAGTAGTAACAACAATACCTGTTTCAATCTCACCCACCCTTCTGAGTCCCACAGAACATGTCCTTCCATGCATACAACTCCTCATTTTCTTTTTCTTCTTCTTTGCTCACTCCAAATGGACACCCTTCTCTTGTTGCTATCTTTTTTAACCATGCTCTGAGAACCTGGAGAGCCCCAACACAATCCACCTTAGAAGTGAAAAATGTAGAAGCCGTTAATCAACCCAGAGATGACCACCAACATCAGCCTTTCGTCTAGGTCAGAATTCAACCAATTTTCCATAGAGGACCAAGAAGAAATATTTTAGTACAAAGATCTGTGTCACAGCTCCTCAGCTCTGTCACTAAAAGCTGCCTTGAGCTCTATGCAAACTATTGAGCATGATTGGGCTCCAGTAAAATTTTCCTGATAGAAACAGTGACTGGGGCACTTTTTTCTACAAGTCATAATTTGCTGCCCTCTGATCTCAATATTTTAAAGCTTTTTTTGAAAATTTAAGAAAATGCAAAGGATTTGGATAATGCATAGAATTATTTCAGAATGTAATCTGTTTTAATCCAAAATTTATCTTTTTAAAAAAATCAGTCACAGTAATTTTACATTTTACCTATCTCTATATCATATCTTAAGCCACCACTTTCCCCTTCAGTCAAAGTCTTATTTTTCTATGTGCACAGCCTATTTCAGCCTAGATTTATGTGGTACCTTCCGTACAGTCGGTACTGACCAAAGCACTGGGTGAATATCAAGAAGCATGTGTTGCATTCCTGCTTCAGGGAGAGGTTAACATCCCGGACTGAATATCATGTTCACCATCATAATTGTTTTTCTATCTAATGCCTAGAGAGAGGTCTGAAAGCTAAAAACTAATTGTATCCTTTTTTGTCCTATAACTATTCAATGATGTCCCATTAGTCTTTAAGTGAAAACCCCACCCACCACATGATACAGGGTGTGTTCCACCCAACCAGTCATGCCCAGTAACTCCATTCAAACTGTATTGCTCTTTTATTTCTTTCTGGTACTGGAGAGTGAACCTAGGGTTTTCACACTGAGCTACATCTCAGATCCTTTCATTGTTTATTTTGAGTCAACGTATCACTAGATCTCTAAGTTGCCCAAGCTGTGGTTGAACTTACAGTCCTCTTGTCTAGCCTCTCGGAATAGTAGGATTACAAACTTGTGTTACTATGCCAGGCTCTGCAAGGCCTTTCTTGTATCTTCACCATGTGCTGCTTCTCGACACCTCGAGAATGTTTCCTATTGGTTTCCTCAGCCTACAGCCTCTCCCCTGTGCCCCACTAGAGATGACCCCTATTGGTGAAGAAGACCTTTCTTTTAATGTTTCTAAGAGGCTTCTCACCCACAGCTAATGCAGCCACCTAGCTGTCACCACTGCCCTCTTTACTCTCCTCCTAGCGTCTGACTCTGCCGAAGTTCTCTACAGTTCGCAACACAGTTGTGACATGACTGTTCAGTTGTGGTATAACCTTCATGGTTAAGGGTGCATTCCCAGCAAGACCGCCTTCACTTCAGGTATTCACATTCCTGACCAGCTGGCTATGAATATAGCAGTTACCTGCTATCCCTGCAGGGTCCATCATTCACTAGAATGACCAACAAACTAAGAGATGTGCTATACTTAGAATTAGAGTTACAATAGGGGAAAAAATAGGGAATTGCCAAATCAAGAAACTCACAGAGGAAGTCCTGGGAGAGTCTCAAATGCATAGCTTCCACATCCATTTCCCACAGAGAGAGAATACCTCACTCTCCTGTCACAGCCATGTGTGTCACCAACCAGGGAACTCCAATTGTGCTTTGGCTATCCATTATTTTTACTGACATTTCATCACATAGGCACAATTAGAAGAAATCACTGGCCAATAATGAAATTCAACCTCCAAGGGTTTATAAGCTGTGTCCCAGGACTTATTATAAACCATTCTCCTTTCTCTACCTATTTGGATTATTGTCACCCTAACTCCCACCAGTTGATGGAATCCTCAGGCCAGCAACTTCTAGAAATCTTCTACACATCCTTATGTCAAGGCTTGTGCTCGCCTCACTGAGGCATGCCAATGTGCTCATTAAGTGAATACAAAAGGTGAAATATTCACAATATTTAAATAAGCTTTTACAGATGAACAATGGTGGCTGTGCAGCAAGGCGCTTTATGATAAATTGCAGAAAACTTGCACACACAGTAATTGTTAGAGGGGCCCAAGAGAGGGACAATCACTGGATTCATATGCACAACTATTTTTAACCTCAAAAAGGATTTGCACATTCATTCATCTTAACTAAATGAAAACTTTTCTTTCTTTGTACCCTGAAAATCCCCTGAATCAGATGATTATCTTCAAATTAAGGATTAAAAAACAAAACTCTTTCCGTCGGTTTTTATACTTTCTTTGCCAATTCTAAATTAAGATGCACTTGAAGCATTAAATTTATAGAACTCATTGTTTAATCTAAATTAGATTAACTCTCCTGGCCCCTCAGAGATGCAAGCGAATGTTCCATACTTTTGTTTATTTGTGTCTCAAGGTTATTACTGACAAAATTACAATTAGTCGGTACTTGGAGCCTATTGTTCAGGTGCTACGCTGTGAGCTATAAACTACCTCACTCTGGCATAATTAAAACCGTGTTCCAGTTCACCTGTTTTATGATACCTACTTGGCTTTGCGTAAAGCTTCTTTTAACAGTTCTACCTATGTGCAGGCCTTGTAAACTTGAGAGTCTTGCTGAAAAAAACTTTAAGCCTCTTCTTAAAGTTGTTGACAGTTTTATCATAGTAGTCTTATTGTCCTGATTTTTGAAATACATTAAACTGTTGTAAACATTACATAAGATTTTTATTACTTGCTTCTGAGTAAATACTAATTCAAAAGTTACCAGAGGTACATATTCAGGAAATAGTGTGCTTGAATTTGTATCTACCCACTGACATGAATGGCTGCTCTTTGGAATAGATGTACACTTCCACATTGAGAAAAAAAGAGACTCCTACATCTGACTTTTATGTTATCTTTGAGTAAGTCTAAGAGACAGTTGTCTTAAAAATAAATGAATATCTATCTTCAAGCTTCCCTAAATGGAGGAAAATATTAGTTGTTATACCAACATGTAATCAAGAATCTCTCTTGTCCCTAAGTCTGAGAAGAAACAAACAGGGTTGGCAAGAATCACATGGTTTTTGATGAACGAGAAACCATGTGTCCATTAGGATTCTACCCAGGCGTTTTCTGTTCAAGGTTTCTTGACTTATTCACAGTGTAGACAATGAAACTACTGAACATTATTTTCTGAAATCCCTCTTCAAGTATTCTATAATTCAATTCTAGTAGGTTACCCCAGTCAGTTTTATTTTATTGTATTTCAACATTTAGAACATAATTTTTAAACACTGAATTGGCTGCAAATTAGACTTGAGCTTAAAATGTGGCTTTATTTAGCAGAAGTGTAATATCTATGCCTCAAATACACTGATCTGGTTTCCTTACTCATGTTCTTGAGAAAATAACCTAAAAGTCTTATAGAGTTTTGAATTGGGGGCCAGGGATTTAGCTCAGTGGCATAAGCCTCTGCCTGGCAAGCACTAGGTTGTCAATTCAATCCCTAATACGAGAGAGAGAGAGAGAGATCTTAAATTGCTTTAGGAGGATCCCATTTCTCCTTGGGATATGTGGCTTCCTTTCTTTTAGTTTAACCAGTGGCACAAACTTAGCTGCAAATTTCTCAATTCTCTCTGTTTCAAAAGGGAAAAAAATGAGAAAAATTCACTTTTTATTTAAAAATCTAACATCTAAACATTGTACTTGTAAAAAGAACATGACCTAAATGTTAGAACTGGAAGACACTCTGATAAGTTTTATTTATTTACTTCACTGTCTTTACTCATTCTTCTGTATTTCCAAAGGTACAATCTTCTTAATTTGTCTGATTTACATTTGGAAAACTCTTCTGTTACTGTTATCTATAATGGGCTGGTAGATGCATTAAAATTATTGTTCCTTTGCTAGACTTATGCTGGTGACCCTAAAAGAGGTTGCTCATGACTAGAACATCAGCAGGAAACGAGACCATAGTTCAGGATTGTATCTGTAACAGTGAAGGGGAATCTTTTAGACCTTTCAGTGATACAAACAGTTCACAGAAGCACCGATACCATAGGTTTGCCACCAGTTATCTATAATAAAACATGCATCACATCTTCACGTTGGGAAGAAAAGGAGAGAATGAACTATGGTTCCGTCCTTAGATCACCTTATCACATTTGACAGTAGTCATTTCTGGGTGGTCTATATCCAGCCCAGATTTCCTCCTATGGCCCTACAAATTAGCATGTTACATTGTTAAGAGAGAACTCAATAAAAATATCTGTTTGGAACAACAATTCATAGAATGTTTTGTACTTGAAAACACTCCTATCCGGGCATGGTGAATGTAATCCAGAACTCAGGAGGCTGAGGCAGAAGGAGCTCTGATAATTTGTTGTCAGCCTAAGGTACACAGGGAGTTCAACTCCAGCCTGAACTGCATAGCAAAACCCTGTCCAAAAAACAACAACCACAACACCAAGACTCCTAACCTCCTCTTCTGATTCCTCTGCCTTTCATTCCTTTTTCTTTTTCTTACTTCCCCTTCTCCAAGAGCCATCTATTAGGGAATCAAGAAAATAATGGATTGGGGCTGGGGATTTAGCTCAGTGGTGTAAGCACCTGCCTGGCAAACGCAAGGTCGTAAGTGATCCCTGGTACAAAAAAAGAAAAGAATGGATAATAATTATTTTCAGGACAAAGTAATATAGTCTGTGCAATTTCTGTTATCATACAGATTTTCCCTCTCATCTGGTACTGTTCACACACACACACACACACACACACACACACACACACACACACATGCACACACAAGTGCACACATGCAGGTTCACTGAAGTTCAGTGTCCTTCCCACTACTGTAGTCAGCTTAACCCTAACCTTAGTTTACTGAAGTGACCACAACTCAAGGATTAAGATTGCTTAAGGCCTATGTCATTGGAGAAAATCTTACTGGAGGTGGGAAGGAGGAAAATGAGATGAGTAGACAGACCCCCCTCTGTGCCACACTCCCTGGCAGCTACATGACAAGAAGGGATCCCCTAGGCTCAGCTCTGAGAAGGCTCTGTGGCCCAGGCAATCTTGATCCATCTCTAGGCAAAAAAACATAATTTAGAGCTTAGTCCCAAAGGGGAAAGCCTTTCTCCTACTAAAATTAAAACTTTGAATTGGCAATGAACAAATCCTAAAGTTAAATAGATGTTTGTATGTGCAATGAGAGAATTCAATTATAATGTTTAATTCATAGCCCTATTTGTGGCAATTTCAAAATCATTTTATGCCATTTTATTTTAAAGAATATAATTAAGAATGCATAGCCCCCATTTCTGCAATCTTCTGTCCAGTAGGGGTGAAATGTAACAGTGGGAACCAAGAACTCCACATCCTCTATTAGTTATGGCACTAGAATGCCCCTCTTGATAAGGTTTTCTGTAATAATGGATGTTCCACAACTTGTCACAGCACAGCCATTAGACACATGCAATGTGGCTAGTGCAACTGAAGATCCGATTTCTTAATTTTATTTATTTTGATAACTGTAAATTTAAATAACCACACCTGGCACAGGGTCAAGCTTATGGACAGCACAGCTCTAAAGCAACAACAATCAAAGGCCACTTTAGAGACCCTGAGACCTGCTCTGCCTCTCCTGGAACTGAGTCTTTCTTGCAATTGCAAGTCTGCCTGCCATGACCCTTGCTGAAGAAAAAGAGATTAAAGCAGAAGAAGGATTAAAGGTGGGCTTTTGTCTAAAGATTAAACCTGGTTTCAAAAACTCCAAAATGTGCCTCAGACAAACATCAGTGCTGGGAAGACGGGTGGGTCATGGTGTCTCTACTCAACAAGATTCCCTTTCTAGCAGCCAGGAAGATGGGACAAAGTGAGCATTATACCCATGGAGCCACTATATTTTAGGACAATCAGTTCCAATTCATTTACAGATTTTTCTATTGTAATAACTGGGCTGCATGTTGCAGTATATCTAAAAGCTTACTCATCAGCTACATCCTTTTTAAATTTTGTTTTAATTTATATTTTGAAGTACAGTACTATCTCAATTACATGCGTTATTAAAAAGTAATGGTATTTTGGAAAGATATGAACAGTCGTGTGCTGCATAACAACATCTCAGCAAACTGCAGAACATATATATCGCTGCGTTCTTGCAGGATTACAGTGGAACAGGGCAGGGCTTATATCTCAGTGCTGGAGAGCATAGTTAGCATGTAAGAATTCCTAGATTCAATTCCCAACACTCCCCCAAAATTATGATAATGGATCTGAAATATTACTCGTGCTTCATGATGTCACTGGCCCTCCTAATGTCCTTTCAGGACATAATATCCACAGCCATAATGATGCTGGTATAAGCAAACCTACTGTAATGTAGTCACCTAGAAGTACAGCATATGCAATTATTTATGATCTAACACTTGATAATGATAATGGCAATGTTACTAAATTATGTATTAATTGTATGTGCTTTTTAGAACCATTTTAGAGTACACTTCTCCTCCTTACATAAAAAGAAGCTGGCTATAAAATGGCATGCCTTGTTACCCCCCAGCAGTCTCATACATTTCAGACATAGTGTGTTTCTTCCTTGCCTTGAGTGTGTAACCACTCTTATGACGTTCAGACAATGATGAAATTTCCAAATAGCATATTTCTCAGAAGTACCCCACCACTGGGCGATGAATTATTGCAGTTTCACTACCTGAGACCTAGGCAACACAGTCCAAAATAAAAGTAGGATGGGAGCCCCTAAGGAATTCTCAGTTAAACTGTACATGGGACTCCATGTACTGCCTCACCGTACCTAGCAGGTGAGGTGAGCCATTCCCAACTTTCCCGTCTGCCCAGCTCGCTCTCAGGTCCATCTTCTCCCAGCCTTTTTTCTGCCATCCATAGCTGTGCCTCATTTCCAGTCCACTAGTAAAGCAATAGTCATTTTCAGGTTAGGTTTAAATAGTAATGTTTCAGGGGACATAGTATGAAGGGTTTGAACAGGACTGCTACTGAAAACCAGTTTAAGACAACTAGAGAAAGGTTGGATTAGAGGAGACCTGGGATCACCAGTCCCAGCCTCAGGTCTCTTGACTCAGTAGCACTCACAGAACTGAGCCCGAATGTGACTCACTATAGCAAAGTCATCAGAGGAAAAGGCACATGGAGCAACTCCAGAGTGACAAAGCCCAGATTTCTGAGAGTCACTAGATATTGAGGTGTGATACCACACGTGCAGGGAGCTCAGGCATCATGAGACACACTTGTTAAACAGCCAACCCTTCTGAATCTCAAGTTCTGCAGCCAGCCACAGACAGCAGTTCTGCAGCATGAGAAAGCAGCCTTTTCTCCCAAGCCCACCTGCAGCTCAGGACCCGTCCTCTTCCTCTTCCCTTTCTCCTGTCTGATAGCCACATCTACAACCTCACACCATGCAGTTCTGCATTCTACATCCCGCCATGACTTCTCCCAACCTCAGACAACTCTTCCCCAGGTTCTTAAGGCCAGGGAAGAGGAGAACAAGATGTTGCCAACTTTCCTTACACCCTTGATTTGTATCTCATAGCTGGAAGTTTCTACTGCACCACATTCAGGAACAGAATCAGTTACAGAGCTTGCAGAGTCCAGCGCAGATGAAAAGACAAACTCATTTGTTTAAAAAGTGTTATAAATTTCAAAGCACACAGCTTAGCATTCAGCATGGAGCATCTCCAAGGTTCCCCAGTTCACACATAATGTTTCTGCCAAAAGTGCTCAGTCAACCCTAGACCCTCAGTGTCTCGGGGAGGTGACCTAGAGAGTTGAATCTACAGGTCACACTGTGGCAGGTATGAAACCCAAAGAGCACTTATATGATGAAAACAAAACTGTATGTAAAGACTGTTTCACACAGCTATGCATTGTCAGCACTAGCATATCATATATATCTAGCATTTCCTATGCTTGTCTGACCACAAAAGTGACCTGGTGTTCTTGTTAGCATTTCCCCAGGCTCCTCTCTCAGGGATTTTGATTCGAAGTCTTCAGAACACAGCCTTGGACTCTCTGTATTAAGAATTTACAATAATATTTTCATGACTTGGAAACTATAGAAATTTTAGTTAAGAACCCAACATTTTGGGCACAAAGATCTAGACTCAAATTCTCCATTTATCAGCAGTGTGCCATAGGGATATTTATTTAACTTCACTGAGCTCCTATTTCTTCATCTGTAAAATAGAGATAATTATGCTTAGTACAAAAGGTTGCTATGGTAATAAAACCATACAAGTGTATGTAAAGAGCTTAAAACAATGACTTGTACAGCAAGTTCTGAATAACAACAGGTACAAATATTATAACAGTAGAGTAAAACTTCCTTAAAACCATTGGTTCCATAAAACAGAATGAATTAGGCTTTGGTACAAATTACCAACTATTATTATTGTGGTCAAAATAAACTCATTCAGAAATAATGAATTAAAAATCCAAAGCAAGCAAAGGAATCAATCACTTATCAATGGCAAACATATTTGAAGCACTGGCATGGTCTCAATGGTTTGGGTCCTGCCAGATTTCACACACTGAAACTTAATCAAATGGTATGATGGCCTTGTGAGGTGGGGTCTAAGAATGAATGGAATCTGTGTCCTTATAGAAGAGGCCCCAGACAACTCCTTCACCCATCTGTGGTATGGGGAAAAGGTGAGAAGTATCACCCATAAGCTAGAAAGCTGGGCTCAACAGGTACCAACTCTGCCTCTACCTAGGGCCTCTCAGCCTCTGGAGCTGTGAGAAATAAATTCCTCTTTATTACATACAATCTAGTTTATGAGTCTTAATTATAGCAGCTCAAATAGACCGAGATAAACATAACTATATAAAAGACATTTGGCAGGCTGCAGACATGGAAACGTGACCTATGATTTTTGGAATCACAGAATTAATAATCTCATTCAGAACAAGACAGATAAAAAGATGCATTCCTTTAGAAGGCACAATATAATCACCTCGGGCAGGACCTTCAGGGGTAAAGAAAAGAAATAAAAGCCTTTTTTATGGGGTGGGCAAAAGATATGAACTGAGTATTAAATGATGATTAACCCAAATGGATAGAATAAAAGGTTCCTGTAGAAAAGCATGCATGTAACATAGGAGGCATCTGGAGAGCTACTTGAATGAAAAAGCATGAAATCTGAGCTGGAACCAGAAAAATGTACAGATTTAAAGCCAAATATATCCTGAAGCTATCCTGTGAAGCTAACATATCCTGTAGACAGTGGAGATTGTATGAGCCAGCAATTGAAAGGAATCAGTGGGCCAACTTTGAAGGTTTAATTTAGTTAAAATATTAAAGTTTTCATTATGCTTAATAGTAAAGATTTAGGCTTCTGCAATTTGTCTTTTTTCCAATATGTGTTTAAAAAATAAAAGAAACATTGCTGATAGAGAAAAAGAGATAATTCAATTAAGGGTTCACAGTAGGGTCACAGGCAACAATGGGATAATATAAACACACATTTAAAACTCACTGTTGGATTCTCATAATAGAAATCTGTCCTTTTTAGATGTCTTAAAGGTGCTCATGTTGTCTTGTTCATATTCTGTTACGATAACTAAATACTACAGGCTGAGTAATTTACACACAATAAAGGATTTATTTCATTCAGTTCTGAAGGCTGCAAGTTCAAGAGCTCGTGATTACATTTGGCGAGGTCTTTATATCTCTAGGAGTCCCCAGCTGGCTTACAGTATTGCATGCCAGAATAAAAGTCCTAATTTTAGTGTCACTTCATCTTCTTATAAAGCCAGAGTTTTACTGGATTACATCTCACCCTATGGTTTCATTGACCTTTAGTTACCTGTCAAGGATCCCAACTCCAAATATTGTAGTCAGAGGAATTTTCTACTTTCTAATACTTTACAATGAGGTGTCAATTGTCACATGAGTTTTGGTGAGAACACTCTAAACATAGCAAAATCTTTTTTAAATGTGTGGGAAAATCTCAGAAAAGATAATATTTTAAGATTGGGGTAGGTACTGGGAATCAAACTTACTATCTCACATCCTCCAAGCAAGTGTTTGAGCCACTGAGCTAAATCTCCCAGTCCTATTTTAAGATTTTTAATATATCCACAAAGTTATTGGTGACCACTGAATTTTCAGCATTGCTTCACTTACACATTGTGACTGTTCAGAGTTTTCATATTCTCCAAAAAGATATGTTGAAACTCTAGCCCATAGAAATGGAGTATTTACAGAAATCAAGTCAAGATGAGGTACAAATGGCATTGGGTGAGCCCTAACTCTGACTGATTCAAATCCTATGCAGTGCTCTTCTACAAAGAGAAAGCAGAGATCTAGCCATGTAGGGGAGAAGATCCTGTGAACACAGAGATAGAGACTGGAGTTGCCCTAATTTATACCAAGTAATTGGAAGGATTGTTGGCAACTACCAAAAATTGGAAGAGGAACATCAAATGCCTTCGCCCTCAAAATCTCCAGAAGGAACCAGCCCTGCCAACATCTGGCTGTGGGATTCTTACTCCTGGCACTGGAAGAGTGTGGTTCTGTTGTTTTGAGCTGCTGATTTGTGTGGGTTTGCTAGAGCAGCCCTAGGAATGCCACTAGAAAAAATGGAGGCACAACTCAAGTGATCTGGTCAATCACAAGAGGAGTAGGCTGTGTTCATTACATAGAAAGATAGCTAAGAGTTGTTAAAAGGTCAACAATGGTAACATGCACCAATCTCCTGCAGTGTGGTGCTATGAGAGGGAAAAGAGTTCTCTTCACAAGCCTTCTGTATGAAGGGCATGGCTATTGCCCATCATTACAATTTGGATGTATTTTGTTTCCCCAAAATTCATGTGTTGGAAGTTGGTCCCCTCTGTGGCAAAGTGAGAGATGTGAAACCTTTAAGAGGCGGGACTTAGCGGGAGACAATTAGGTCATTGGTGATATTGCACTCAGAAGAAATTGATGGAGTTCTCATGGGCATCTGGATTGGTTCTTGCAAGGAGGTTATTAGAAAAGGCACCAGTCTTGCCACTCCTCTGCCTCTGGTTTGCTGTCTCAACATGTGGTCTATCCCTCGCACATGTGCTGCTGCTAATCTGAGGCCATCTGCCTTAAGATCCATACCAGAGTCAAGTAAAAGCAGGTGCCAGGTCATTGAACCCCCATAACTGTAAGCTAAATAAACTCTTCAGAATAAGTTATAGCGCCTCAGACATTTCATCATCGAAATGGGCAAAGTCCCCAGGACAGGGCTTAGCAGACATCATGTGTAATGCTGGTGAGATTTCATAGGTGAATGCCTAGCAGAGGTCTCAAAGTGATCCAATTGGAAAATCCATCTCATTGTCTCTGCTAACACCTATTTGATATCATTTTTTCTGTATCCTGTACTCAACACGCTTTGAAGTATAAGAGAACTTGATCATTTCTAGTGGCCAAAGAATGACATGATATAAAAGAAACAGGATTCCTCTTGCTGGAAGCACTTTATACACAAAAGCAAATTGAGAGTTGCACACATTTGGACTTAGAAAAGCTATGCACTGAGCCAGTTTTATTTTCAATTTCGATAACCAGTGTATCTCTCAAGTCTATTTAAGACCTGGCTGTGAGAAAGATTTTTAAAACAAAGTACACGTATAGGAGAGTACGTATAGGAGAGTAGCAATGAAATTTCCATAAGATTTTCTGGTCTATATTATTTTCAGGTTGGTACTATTTAACAGTTCAGCCTTTCCCAATAGCTGTGTTCAAAAATGAGCTGAATTGTTCATTAATTCACTCACCTTGGATCTCATGGTTTTCCAGATGGATGGCATTTTCTGTTAGTACATTTTTTTTAAATATGAGTCCTTTTATGCTTACAAAGTCCTTTCCTTAAAAAAAAAAAAAAAAGATCTTGCTACTGAAAAACACCATTAAGCTCACAAATTCTGTCTTCACGGCTTGATGCTATCATCCTGCACCATAATTAGCTGCATGTATGGTTAATTATTACGAAAACAGCAGGACACCTCCAAATTTCTACACGATATTTATGATTTGATGGTTTACCTGTGTTTCTTCCCTCACTTCGCACATCTCTCCATAGCCACACATCCCTTCATTAGGCAAAGAGCATAGGCAAAGGCTTTTTCAAATTGATAGCAAAATATTCATCAAGAAATTAAAGAAGATTTGACAATTTAACTACATATTTAGAGCAAGCTTTCCAGTAACTTTTTACCTTTTTGACTTATGATTTTCCTTATCTGTGATCCCCATTGCTGTAAAAATAGATTTTCATACGAACACAGAAATTTTCATGTAATTTCAGAGAGATTTGAAACATGTTGAAAACCAGGTATAATTTCCATGCTAAGAATGTCAGTTTCGGAAACTAACATTTAGTAGCCATTTGTTATAATAATCTTTTCAGAGTTCTTTGGTTACCCAATAAAATTCATTTAAATGTCTCATATTTTATCCAAAGTATTGATTTTGTAGAGAAAATGATACAAAAATATAATGTTATAGGTTATCTCACAGTGAATTGAATGTCAGTGCTTATTTTTTCTTTCTTTGTGTTTTTTAAATATTTTTCAATTTTTCATAAGTCAATATACCCTGTTGATTTTTTGCCACCTTTTTACTGTTCACATACAAGCGAATAACGTATTTTGGTTATACCCAATCCATAACCTTGCCCCCTTCTCTTTCTCCTTTCCTTCTGTCTAATGATATTTCCTTCTATTTTCCTTCTATTTCCATGTCTTCTTTGCTTTTTGTGTTGTTGATACTGTTATTGTTTTATTGTTATTGTTATTGTTTAGATCCCACATATTAGGGGAAAGCACACGATATTTCTGAGTCTGGCTTTTCTCTCATAACTTGATAATCTCTAGTTCCACCCATTTTCCTGAAAATGACATAGTCCATTTTTCTTCATTAATACTGAATAATATTCCATCTCCTATATATTTTTTTCTTTATCCCTGTGTGTAACCTTATTTTGTTGGCATCTTAGTGTTTTAGAGGCAAGAGCACATCTTATTTTTCTGCATCTGCCACAAAGTCAAGCATAATGACTTACAGATGAAAGGAGTCCAAATAATGCTATTACTATTGATCTTGTCATTGACCTTAAAAATTAGGAATGATACTTTGTACGTACATAGACACAAGTACATATAAAAAAGCCATTGTTTTTAAACAGTCATGTGACCTGCAAAAGGTAGACTAGAAGGTTTGGATTAAAAGTTACTGAAGGTTTGGGAACCCACCCTTTGCTTACACAAGAAAATCACTGAATGTCATTGGGGATCTTTGCATTCGCAGGTTACATTTTGCAATATAGAAGAAGTGTGTGATGAAGACTGAGATGCTCAGTAGCTCCCAGGAGGGTCCTCCAGGAGTCTAGCCTGAGTTGCCCTTCCGAGGAGCCACCCAGCTTTTGGCTGGAGTTCAGTATAAAAGGCAGAGCAGCTGCCAGCTGTGTTTCAGCCTACCACCTGAAGGGCTGAAGGCAGGGTCATGGGGCTGGACTTGCAAATTGTGCTTCTGTGGTAATTCCCCATTTCCCTAATATTTCCTCTCTGCTTGCTAATGCCAATGACTCCTCTAATACACTCACAAAATTTCTTCACTCTAACATGAGAGGAACAGGACTTTGCTAACATGTTGACTGAAATCCACCCTAAACTGAATTACGGAGTGCAGAAATAAGCCTACCTTCCCCGGAGTTCCGTTAGAAAGAAGAATGGAGGAGGCAAAGATAGAGGAAGAGTTTCCTCTGGGAACTAGAGACAGTGCCAAAGATTGAGACACCTTGTGGGGGGACAAAACAAAGATCCCCGCCTCTTTCCCTGGGTTGGCTGCTCTTGTCAATCCCGCTAGATGGGTATGTCTAGAAATCTGGTATAAAAGAATCTCATCTTACATGACTATCCATTATGCTTCACAATGCTTCCTATTATATTCTGTAGATAACTGCTATGGTTGGAACATGTCCCCCAAGTTTTACATGCTATATTAATGGCTCCTATGCTATATCAAAGTCAGAACCACAAAAGTAAAGTGACTTTACTGGGAGTCTTCAGAATTACAATTCAGGAGGCGCCAGCTCTGATAGCTCTGAGCCAGTCATTGGAGGAAGTCAGGGAAAGTGGGGGCTCATGTGGGGTGCTGCACGTGGAGAAGGAGCAGGGTCTACCTGACTGATAGAAGAGAAAGAAAAAAGATATAGCCAGAAGGGCAATGCTTCTGAAACAAGAGTCAAATAACTTCTTGATAAGCATCTTGAAACTCTAGATAGAATGTAATTGCCTGATCATTTGGTCAGTCCAAGGACCTAAGGTCAAAGGTAAAGATGACTGAGTCATACTCCAGGTTGCATCTGAAATTGTGCATAAGACATAATTCTTAATGACCTCCTGACTTGGCTCTGGAAAGCTCTTTCCATGTTGTTTCCATCATGATTTTCCTTTTATTTTCACAATCAGAATGTTAATCCCCAGAGTAACAACCCTGAGAGGTGGGAACTCTGAGAGGTGATTTGGTCCTGAAAGCTCTGCGCTCAAGGGTAGGTGGGTGCGGTTATCTGGGCAGAGAGTTAGCAGTCGAGAGGGTAGGATCACAATCAACTCAAGTCTGACCACTGTGGCTCTCTGGTGTTCATCTCTCCTTTTATCTTCCACCGTGGATGACATAGCAAGAAGGTTCTCACCAGAGGACTTTCCAGCCTCCAAAATTATAAGAAATAAATTTATATGCCTTATAAATTACTCACTCTATGGTTTTCTGTTCTAGCAACACAGAATGAGCCAAGACAGTGGCGATTCTCCTAGTTTGATTAGTTTCCTTATAAAGAGATTTCATTCTTAAATATTTCACTAATTACGATAACTATATATACATGCATGTAGATGAAGATGTGTATATTAAAAATTATTTAAGATAGTTATACTAGTGATTTCTCTGAGCTCACTGAAGAGAAAGATTTGTGCTAGTATTGTTCCGACAGTTGAATGCAGATTCCCTGCTCTCTGGATGAATGATTTGGGGTGACAACGTACAATGTATGCACCATTGTTGCCTGGTGATACACGTGTTTTGAAATTTGAGGGGTTTTTTTCTCTTTGAAATAAAATGGATTTTTAAAAATAAAAATAAATGTAATTAACAACAAAAATAATTAAGTAATGAGCTTCTTGGCAACAAACAGCTAGTACTTATTTGTATCTGTGCCCCCAACACTTAAGTCAGTGCCCAACATGAATATTATGGTCTATCAGGATTATCTGCATATTTTTGAGTGAAGTTAATGAAAATATCTATTAAAAATCTAATCTAGTTGATTTGAAAAAATATGTATGGTAAATTAAGACCATAAGAAAGAATAATATCAAACTTTAAAAGCATTAAGAGAGTAAATTGGAGGTAAGGCAAGTAAAAATTATATATCTTATAAATAAATTTTATGTACGTCTAATAGTTGCAAAAGAGCATTGTACATGTGGTTTGCATGCTAACAGTTTGACATAAGCATGTCCTAAAGGATGATAAAAGAAATATTCCAATAATTCCAGTCCCTTAAACATTATACCAACTCTAGAACATAATTTCTAGTCATGGATTATGTCTTACATTCTTGCCAGGCATTTTCCAACGGATTTCTTCATATAAATTATACAGTTGTAAACCTGAATTATTACCACAAAAATTTTCTTAGATCTATGATAGAATTAAAATGATTTTGGAGTCTTAAAATCACTAACAAGAAAAGCTCACACATGTGAATGAATACCGCACATTGATTTAGGCAGGTACTGTACCTTCCATGGAATAGGAGAAAGTGCTTGTTGCCCTTAAAGATGCAGGTCCCTGGGTTTCTTACATCTATTGGTTTTTCTTATTCTTTCATGTGGAACCTGTTCCCGATAGTTCTGCCAAGACAACAAATGACCCACTGTACTGTCTATTTACAACTTTATAAACGAAGAAGCTTCTTTCTTATCCCTGTTCTTAATATTTAATTAAAATGTTTGATCTTTCATCACAGAAGTGTTTTCTGTTCTACCTCTTAGGCTCATTATTAGTTATAGTCTGATTAGAACTTAAGTTTTTTCTCAGTAACTCAGACAGGAAGAAAGCACCTGTCACCTTCTCCCAGGACCTTTTAATTGAATTATTTGTCTTTTTTTAGTTGGCTAATCCAAATTTTAATGAAGCAAGTACATGAAAATTGTAAAATAAATCACAGTGCTGAACTCTATTTGTTCAACCTGTGGGGAAAAAAATGTTCCTAAGTGGATGGAATTTTGTCCTTCCTTGTATCCTCTCCCCATATTGTAATAATGCAGGTTTTCTTCACAACTTACTATACTCTTCATCTTGTGTGGGTGTAGTGAGACACCATAGACTGAATGGGGTACAAGACAACAGAAATCTGTTTTCCACAATTCTGGAGGTTTGGCATCAGAGACCAGGGAATTGGCATGGCCAGTTCTGGTGAAAACCCGATTGCTTCTCAGTGGCAAGCTGCCAACTTCTTACATCATTGCATGGCACAAACAAGAGAGCACTCTTTTCCTCTTTGGCAGGGAACACTAAACCCACCCAGAAAGATTCCACTCTCTTAATCTCTTCTCAAAAGTCCTTGTTCCTAATTCCACTCCACTGGGGACAGAGTTCCCACATAAGAATTTGGGGGAAAAGCCAACATTCTGCCCACTGCAGTAGTAAGGGCTGCTGTGCAGACCGGAAGGGTCCCCTTATGTCACATAAAGCTGGCATCTGTAAAGAGTACACAAGCATCACAGTCCTCTCTGCCCAAAACCCTGTGTGCAGCCCACTTACCAACCCTGCATGCAGCAAGGAAGGGGAAGATGCTGAAGGGCCATTGAATAGCTTATCAGCTTAAGAGAAATGTGCAAAAGCCATAAACTGGAAAATTGGGGCTAAAGGTGAAACAGCATCATACAAATGTCTTCCCTAGGAAAGCTTAATCTTATTTTAGGAATATATGATCCATGGAAGATTTATCATAAATTGATCTGAAAGAGCCAGCAACTGCTGAGGGTCCTCATTTTCCAATGAGCATGGTGCTTGGCTGCTTCAGTGGTCCAGCACGTCTCAGAAGTAGTATTTCCCAGTCACTGGAGATTCAATTGGCAACATTCTCCAAAATGGTTTCTCTTAAACCTTTGCACTTAGGTGTAATCCTGAAAAGTTTTTTTATCTGGGGCTCAGAGCCCTTGGGAAACCATTGACTGAAATAAGTCTCAGGAGAGTCTATGACCTTTTTAGACAGCACTGATTAGAAGCCTGTATCACTTTTTAAAATTCTATATGTTGGTGACCTTTGGTGAAAAAAAATGAACAGTATGAAACTCAAACAAATGAACCCATTTTTAACAAATCTCCATGTCTTCACCGTATCTAAGCCCTGGAGGATTATGTGCCCAGGCACTGAGAGAACAATTTTTTTTATCTACCCCAATAGCAAGACATCATTGTAGCCAAATATAAAACATAAAGCAAAAAAAAAAAAAAAAAGAAAACCTTCTATAGAAAATAGCCCATATTGTATGCTTGATGTCAATAAGTTTCATAGTAACTTTTATGTCTTAGAGAACTAACTCATAGACTTGATACCAAGAGGCTCATGAAAATGATTTTTATTTTTTTTGTCTTTGATGTAAGAATGATGTGAACATGTATGCAGAACAAAAGGCAAAAGAATTGATAGGGAAAATCTTTAAACCATGGTCTGTTCCTTCATGACAATGTGCAATTCAAATTGTTTCACTCAATTTTCTAGGAAGATGTTCATGGGAATTTGCACATTCCAGTGAGGGCTAAACTTCAATGAACACTAGACTGCAGCCTTAGAGGAATACAGAGAACATTTCAGCCAATATTTCTTAAACGATTATATCCTTTGCTCATATTTATAGATATTTGTCTGTACTTCTGGTTTGCTTTATGTAAACAGAAGATGGTCATTTCAGAGAGCAGTTTTTACAGAAAAAGCACTGATGTGGTAAACAGCATACAGTACACATATTTTGCATCCTATGCTACTTAATGTCTGCCCTGTGAGAGTCTGTTGGTGGAAAATTCTGCCTTGTCATTTGTCAAGTAAACACATTTCAAAAGACAGCTACATGCTACCAACAAAACAATAAACTCAGAAAATACAGAATTTATTCACCAGGCATGGGGCTCAACTTTAATAGGATGAAGAGGATGACTTCAGTAGTGTCCTTCAACAGAAGTATCATGTTCTTTAAAAGTTTGGATAAAGGCATTACTTTGTTTAAAATCACCGTGTGGAGTTCTCCACCATTAGCAGTGCTTCCATTGACAATATGGAAATTAAATTTTCATTATTAGCATTTAAAGCCTGAGACCACAGATTTGTGTCTGCTTCTGGCTGGGAACAATATTGAAATGTGAAAACAAAACCTTTCACCAACTCTCTGGGAACATAGGTTTGAGGCTTTGGTAATACAGAAAGTTCATTTGTTGTAAGACCTGATCATGAGACCGATGAGTTGGTGCCCTACAGTTGATTAGGTTGGTTTAGGACTGAGGCAAAACATTGTTTCAGGGTCATAGTCCTCCAGCTCACTTTGTGTCAATACTCAGAAATCCAAAGCCAACTCAAAAGTGGGTTTCAACCTAAATTCACTTGCATTCCGCAGTATATGAATACATATAGTACAGCTCAGTCTCAAATCGTACGCTAGGATTTTGGATTTGTGAATAGTCATTGGCCTTTCTGAAAAGGTGTCTGTGGCAGACAGAACATTGCCCTTCACTCAAAGATCTCTCCACATCCTCATCTTCAGAACCTGAGAATGTGTCAGTTTGCACAGCAAAAGGGATTTAGCGGATATGATTAAATTAGGGGTTTTTAAATGGGGAGATTATCCTGGATTAGCTGGGTAGGGCAACTTTAACCACAGGATGCTTAGAAGAAGAGGGAAGCAATGGGGAGTCAGAAAAAAGGGAGGCAAAGAAGGGACCATGAGCTACCAAAGCAGAAAAGACAAGGGAAGAGACTCTCCCCAAACCCCCCAAAGGAACACAGCTCTGCCAACACCCGGCTTAGAGATCTAGCCAGACCTCTGACTTAAAGAACACATGATAAGGATTCTAAGTAACTGAAATGAGCGTAATTTGTAATGGTATCCATAGAAAATGTATACTAATCAACAGTTTCTTTTACCAGCTCTCGATGTGGCATTTCTTATCATAGTAGAAAGTTGTCACTGTTCGAGTATAAACTGAATTTAAAGCTAAAAAGGCATGCTTCCTTTCCCACATCTGAGATTCCATTATAATGTCTCCTGTGACCCAGAAACAGGATACAAAACTCTATCTACTGCCCTCACAGGGCTGCCTGCATGGCAAATGTCTTAAAAGATCATAAACTCTGATGTGCTTTGTAAGTGCTTCAGAGTTCAACCAGAGAGTTACCTCTTGAAATCATGCACCAGCCTAAGAGCTGAATGCCAGGAGTTAGGTGAGTATGTACAGTTTTATTTCCTTGCTATTAGCAACTTACAATCAAAGAAACGGTGAGCTGTCTAAAACTCATATTTTTCCTTAAAGATTTTGCTAGATTGACAGACAACCTAAGTCAAGGGTCTAGTTATATTTTCCAAGGCTCCTGTTATCACTCACAGTTTCTAGAAAAGCATTATTTCTTTTTTTGACAGGGTTTATTATTTCTCTTCCTTCTAATAAAATAGTTCAGACTTATAAAAAGGCATAAAGAATAAAATAATGTTCAAATAGCTGTCATAATCAGATAAAACAGTGAAACACTGCAAATATAGTTGACGCCCACTATGTACCTGTCCTTAATTATATTTTTCCTCCATATTTCAAACAGTGTATAGTTTGGTAAATTTATAACTTATTATTCATTTGTGGTCTTTATATTTTATTGCATTTATCACATAAACGTGTATCTGTGTATACAGACATTTATATACACAGTATGTATGTGTATATATAATATACTCGAAAAACAATGAATGTTTAAAGCTAAAAAAACTTATTATAGTAAAAGATAAATTTCCACTAATCCACATCAAAATACTCCACCATGTGCCTTTGCTTCAAGCACACCTATTCTATATTCTTGGCACACTTCTGTAGCAGACCTAGAAGTCTCCTTTCTGTCTTTACTGAACTATTGTGGCTGCCTCAGTATCCTGAACTGATTAAAAATGTTTATTCCATGATCATTTTGACTTTGGAGAAATCGCCATGCATATTTCATGAACAAGGGGGAGGAGGACACGTTGTAATGCTTTCATAAGCCTGCCCTTCCCTTGGATGGCATAGAGCAGCATATTCAGCATATTTTAATCATAAAGACATTTGCAAAAGAGTATCCCCAGAAGTGCTTCAGAAGAGGCAGGAATGATGGGAGAAATGCATTGAAAGGGAAGGGAAGTGCTTTGATGCTCATTAGTGGCAATGTGTTTTTTACTGTAATGAAGTGAGGGTGGAGGTTGTATCCAGACAAACACAGTATTCTGCAAGCAGCCCTTGTGTGTACCACATACAGCCTTTGCTCAATACGGGAGTGAGAAATCAAAAAGGCTGTGCAAGGTGAAACCACTTAAAGCATTATATGTAATCAGTGACAAAAATATGTAGCAATTCCACGTTCTTTAAGTTTTTCATCAAATTATTAAAGCTTATTATCGATGAACTTATAAGGAGACAAAAAAATTAACAAAATTAATATCCATTTATCACATTGCAATTTAAAGTAGTAGACACACTGAGAAAGCAGAGTGTTCTTTTGTTGTAAAAACCTCCCAGGGATAGATTTTGAAAGAAGGGACATGGTTGGTTCCAGACTGGGATGCATTTCTATATATAATGTTGCAGGTAGAAAAACCAGCTGCCTTTTAAATTCATTTCTTTATTTATTGTCATACCAGGGATTGAATCCAGAGCCTTTGCTATATACTCACCCATTTTTCACACATTACCTTTTAAATTTTGAGATAGAATCTAGCTCATTCAGTAGGAGGTCCAGGTTCCCAGAGTAAGGGATTACAGGTGTGTGCACCGGAACCAACAATTGAACATCATACATCTGCATTTAAAGAATTGTACACTATGCAGTTGTTCATACTTCATATACCATGGTGACTAAAATTTTAATCATATGGGGGAGGCTAGTGTTCTTAGCCATCTGACTGAAATCTGTTTACATCCGAACTGCAACACAAGGACTGCATCCGCGTGTGAATGCACATGTGTGTGTATGTGCTCTATGTATTTCTAAATTTTAAATAAATATCATCACTTAATTTCTATCCTTTCACAGACTTACTTTTCGCATTCAAAGTCTGATGTTATTCATATCAATGTATGCAGCAATAATTCATTGCTTTTCTCCCTTTATGGTATTCCATTACATGACTATGGTTCAAGCTATTTATATATTCTTTATGAAAATTTATATTGCTTCCAGTTCTTTATTATTGCAAATATTACTCCCCTGGAATCCATTTACTGCTTCCATAGAATTATGTGCATGAATTTCTGTAAGGTAACTATACCTAGGAATGGAATATCAGGGTTTAAACTTTATTAGATATTTTCAAATAGTTCTACCAATTTGTACTTGGAAGCAAGTTTCAGAAGTTATTTTGGCTCATTGTGCTCCATAACAATTAGTATTGGTAAAATCTATTTTAATAGTAGATCTAATACATGAAAATAAATTGATTTAATTTGGATTTTCCTTAACAGTAAGATGGAATACATTTTCATGTTTCTTCAATATGAAGTATCTATCTTTTCATAATTATACTGATGAACCATTTATATAAATTAGATTTTATACTGTATATATGTTGCTATCATCATTACCTAGTCTCTACTTTGTCTTTTCATTTGATGCATCTTGATGTACAATAGAATATAGTAGAAATTATAAATTTCCCTTTTTAGTGTGTGCCTTGTGTAATAGATGTGGTCTCTTTTGTTCTTCATGGTAGTGTGAAGATTTTGTTTCTAATTTTAAAAAAAGGATTTTTCTTTTAAATTCTTAACATGTTTTTCTATTTTTAGGGCATTAATGTATATGAAATTCACCTTTTTAAATTGTATATGGATCCAGTATTTTCAACATATGTACAGCCAAATTTTCCATCCTCAAACTTGAGGAAGAAAATCCTTTCTCCATTGACCTGTAAAACCACCTCTGTCTTAGGAACACTCACAAGCTAAGAAGGAAAGATGTGTTTTAGCCAGCACTTAGGGTGGAGGCTTCAGCCCACAATTCTGCTGACTCCAAGGCGGTGTGGCATGTCAGAGGAGACACAGTCCACGGCAAATCCGACAAGAAGCCGAAAGACATCTTTCTTCTTTCCCTTTGTGTTCCATCCAGGTTACAAGCCTACTGGCTGGTGGCCCCACACCAATGGGGGGGTCTTTCCTCCTTAGCCAATCCATAATGCACACCCGGAGCTACACTAAGCCAATCAGTGAACTCACCCCATGTCACACATCCATGATCCAGTCACTTCCAAAGCCCTGCAATGAGCACATGAGACTTTGAGGGACATCTAGATATAAACCATAGAAACAAGAGTATAAAACACTCACAGTCATTACTCTTATTTCTTTACTAATTAGCCCCTAATAAAGAAATTAGACTTCTATTTTCATCTATGAATTTTAATCACTGATATGTAACTTCCAAAGGAAAGAGAAGCTTTATCTTGCTCTATTAGACCATCATAAGTGCCAACAAGAAAGACCCTGTGTGCATGCAAATACCTGGAATTGTTTATAGGAAACTTTGCAGGAGTTGGGGTTGCTGAGAGGAGAGGGAGAAGCACTATAATTTTCTAACTTTCAAGTCATCATGATTCAGCCTCCCTTTGTAAACTGACAGCTGGTATTCTGGGGTGCTGTGGCTGGTGCTGTTGTTTTTCTTTTTTTTCCATGCTGTTTCTACACCCTTAGCCAGGGCATCCCTCACACTCCTCATTTCTGATAACTTGATAGGGGGAACCTGGTCTCTCAGTACCCAGTCTACCAAAAACACGTATTCGCACAGCAGAACCGAAAAACTTGCTTAAATACTTTAACACTAAATGTATTGAGATATCATGAGGTTAATACAAGTTACCTTTGATGTCTGCAAACACAAGAGGTGCTCAAAGTGGTGCCCATGAGCTTCCAGACATTTACTAGCAAGGCCAAGTGCTGCTTGGGTAAACTTTGTCAATGAGATTTCTGCAGATGCATTTCCAATTTCTTCTCTAAGGGCTGGCGTACTGTGGGTCTCCTGGATTACAGCGTCCTCTACGGTCCCCTCTGTGAGGGTAACACTGTCTGTTTCTTTTCCTGAAGTGTGCGTGCATTTTTTTTGGTGGACTCTCTATTTTTAAATTTGCTTCTCTCTCATTGCTCATGAGTGAAAAGTATTCATACCAGTTAGATGAACAAATACCTGGTAATCCAGGAGTTTTCACAGAAATGAAAACATGCAATATAGATGAGATTCAGGAGGAGCTTGTCAGATGTATTTTCACTTTTTTCCACACACCCCCAACATGCTCACAGTAGAAACTCATTCTCAAACTGTCCTGATATCAAGGTGAGAGAGCCATTGTTCCGGTGTGTTGGTTTCAAGGACTTTCCACCATGCAGAGTAAATAGTGGAACTAAAATATCACTAAAGCTCTAGGTAAGCAGATTATGTGCTGTCAACAATGAATACCCAGTATAACCACAATGCAAGAAGTTAAGTAGATAGAGGTATTAGCTGCTATTAAACTTGGAAGAGGCCAAAACTCCTGGGCTCACAGCAGGTCCCTTAAAACCCTATTCTTCCAAAATGGCTGCCACAGTGCCAGACATCACACGAACGGAGACATAATATTTTAGCAGAAGAAAACAGATTAGTGCTTTATTGTAGCTCTTTGTTTAAAAGGGGGAAGAAAATATTTCCTCAAAGTGGATCTCTTTGGGTATCATTCACCACAATTGAATCATTGCATCATAAATCAGCCCTATGAAAAATAAACCCCAGACCCAAATTATTGGTGTTGGAAAGAATGCACTCAAACACTGAGTGAGAGGTCTCAACAAGGTGAGATTTTACTCCTGCAGAAGGGCACAAGCATGAGGCAGCAGGCACACTGGACAAAGGAGGGTAGACCTTCCCTAAGACAGGAGAAGCAGCTGACCTTTTTCTCCACTGAGTGAGTAGGTAGAGGCTCATACCACTGTGACTCACTAGTTTAAATGGGGTGAAGTGGGGAGTATGCAGGGTTGCTGAGGGGAAGGAAGAGTCAGAAGGGGTGCAGGGAACAGAAAGTCCTCGGCTGTGGATAAGCTATTTTTGGTTCACAGCTGGGTTCTCAGAATTTAATTTGAGCAGTCATTTCTCAGTATGCTGAGACAGACCACCTGGAGTAGACTGCAGTCCAAGAAGGAAACGCTCTCTTGTTTATATTTTTGGTTCTAAAAAGAAGACCTTGTCTCTTACAGCCCCTACATTCATTGGCCATTGGTATAATGAGCAAAATTTTCATGATTACCTTAGATTAGTCTATGGGTATCGATAATATCCATGTTTTACAGCAGAGGTAAACAGGAACAACTATCACTGAGCTTCAGAATCATGTCTGATGGGAACAGAAAATGTGTTGGAGGGATTATTTGTAACAAAGTGAAGTAACAGTATGAGTAAAATGGACCTTTTGAGATTCTGGTGGCACTTTCTTGGGCAAAGTAACTTAAAATAAGAGACTATGCTCCTGGGAAAAAAATAATGTTGACTGACACAGCTGAGTATGGTTTACTTTTGGAGCAGTATGCATGATAATGCTCAGAAGTGTATAAAATAATGAATGTGTTAACCAAAACTCTCAAAGGTTGGGAGTTTCCTGAAATAAAAAGCTTCCTTGAGTCATTATAGTTGCTAGCCAAGGAAGGACTAAGTCCCGAATCAAGTTTCTACAACTGCCAACAGCAAAATTCTATAGCACTTGGAAAAACTGTCAGCTGAGTTCAAGATCAAGAAAGTATTTATAAACATGTAGACGAGGAAATGCATATTCTTTGAGTTTACACTTCCTATTGGTAAGTGGGGCAGGTCAACATGAAGCAAGGAAAGATTTGGGATGGGATGATGGGAAAGTATTTGTTGCTTCTTTATGGGTTGGGGTTAGTAATCCAGAAAGTTTAAGCATATGTGGTATGGCAGAAATAGTGAGTGTTTAAATTGTTTAAAAATATTACAGCGAAGGACATATTGCCACGAAGCCCCATCAAAATACAGGATTGCCCTTTGCTGCAAACACACACAGCCCTTCATTTCTGCTGCTTTCTGAAGCAGTCCTGGAAATCTTCTTTCTTGAGTATCTGTAGGAGATGTGACCAAGAATACAGTAAATAGAAAGGCAGACTTCTAAACACACTGCAGTGCGTCCTCCTCCACATTCTTCTTCAGATCCGCTGCCACTGGGGGACTTTTGACTCTTCCCCAAACTCAGAATGACCATGGAAAGCAAATGTCGTGAACTGATTCCAGATATCAGGGCAGCCATAACCGTGCAATTAAAGACACTCTAAAAAGAGGATTTATAGAAGTTTCTTCAAATGGAGGAGGAATAATTGAGAGGTATGGCAATGTGACTTCGGCTTTAATAATTTTTTTTTAAATATTCACTATATATTTCTGTGACACCTGTAAGCAGGCAGTAGTAGTTTCAAGTCAAAGTTTTAGCAAACATCCAGGAATGCAGAACAGTCTTGACGGTTCGGCCCCATAGCTATAACTGATAAACTCCCTTTTGGCTTTCCTCCACCTCTGTCCTCTTAAGTTTAGCACACCTAGAATGTGTCTTTTATCCAGTGTAAAGCTCCTGAATGGGTGCAACATTGAGCACTGTGCACCAATTCCTCGTGTTCTCTTGTTGCTACTAAAAACCTCCCTTGGAAATCAATCACTGTAGCATTTATTGAAAAATGGGTTCTGAATTTCCAAAGGATAATCTGGAATAGAATCCATTCACAGGCTGAGGGTTGCCCAAGATCGCTCAATTTTAAACTTGATACTGAAGATGAATTTTGAAGATAAATAGAAGCAAGGAAATTTGTAAGAATTTCACCTTTCTGGTATGGTCATGCAGCAAGCTGTGTACACTTAGGAATGGAAAGGTTTCCTTTCTCCTAGACAACAATAAACTTTACAGAGATACGCTGAGACAGGGCAGCTGATGAATACAACCCTGTTATTCATTGTAGGGTTATTTAATAGATACCTGGCTGAGATCCTAGTCACCCTTTCATCAACTGCTCTGCACCCACGCATCAAACTACTGGTATAATGGAATACCTGGGCCCAAAGGCACAGCCCTGTTCCTCCCCAGTTGCCACCAAAGCATAGTAATGGTCATTTCCCACAATTCTCCTTTGAATCTGAATCTTTGCCTCCCCCCTCCTCAAGCGTGTAAAGAGATCAGGGAGAAAATGGCTTTGAAATCCATTAGTGAAGCACTGAGAATCCACTCAGCACAGCTTGGAGATCGCAACAGATGCCCTAATTAAAGAAAGAGTAGCTCTCCTACTTACAGAAAAACAGCAACCAACCAGGAAATAGCAGCCAACTGCAGACTGGTGCTGTGCTAGAATTAGGGCAGAGCACAGGCAGGTGTCTGCGCGTAATTGGAGGAGGCCCAGCTGAGACAGGAGGTTTCAGAAAAAGAAATTAGGAGTGGTTTGATTTTATGTGAGGTTCCTGTGAGAAGGATGTGAGGACCACAGGTTATTTGTTATTATTTACTAGTGTGGAGCCCCACAAGCATGCCCTTGAGTTTTCACAAGCCCAGGTAGTGTTTCTTTTTTCCTGAGAATAAACACTCCTTTTTCATAGCATTGTTCAGGGTTGCTGATATGTGATGAAAAAACCTATGCATTAGCAGCAAAGAAACCCACAGATCTTACCCCTTTCATTGGCAGGATCAGGTAACATTTTGTTTTTAAATTGTAAATAACTTCCTTGGTCCTTGCTATGCAAGAGCTTTAATGGAATTCTTAGCCATCAGATGTTTGAGGGCTGATGCCTTTCACGCTGAGACTTCCTCTATGTCACAGACAACTCAACAAACACAGGAACAGCTCTCCTACAGAGAAGCTGAGGTATAGCTCAGAAATTCAAGGACACAGCTAAACTCCCAGGCAAGGAACTCCACACCAGGAGAACTGCATCCTTAAAAGCAGGACACAAGAATGAATATTCTTGCTGGTGTCTTTCTGTAGAAATGACCACAAGCTGGAGGTATCTCAGGATTTTGAATCCTTACACTATTTAGCATCACATAATTTGTAGCCAGTTTGCTAACTGATCTGAAAACATTAGACCTCCCCAGCTCCCTTCCAAGCTCAGTTGAACATCAGGGCATCTAAACACACACTCCCTTCACCCTCCACTGCAGAGACAGACCCTTGTGGCTCACCTTGAAACCAGTAGGAAAATTAAGTCTTTTTTTTTTTCTTATAGGATTTCAACCCACAGTACAAAGAGATTAATAAGCAGCTTTCTAAATGAAAATTTCCAGGTGAGATATTTCAACACTGTTTTGCAGATCTGGTGGGATTAGGACACGTATTTTCAGTATGTTAAGGAATCACATTCTAATTCTTTCCAATTCACTGGCTGTATCCTATCAGCACCTAATGAAGGGGCCACTAGCCTCTGATCTCAAGCTTCCCTTAAGTTACATTTACAGCCACATTTATGAGGAAGTTTTCTGAAGCCTAATAAGACTCACAAGCCCTGAGACAGAGTGTACACTCCAGTTTATTTTGAGCTCCAAATAGAAAAATAAGAAGAATAATTAATAAGCACAATCTGTGTTGCAGGTACGTATTGAATTGAGTCCCCAGACTCTGCTTCTGCTTGCAAATCTCCAAGCCCTCTGCAGAAGAACCAGGGAGAAACCTGGGCCCCTCCAAAGGAAATCCCTTCTCTGCAGACCCCTTCCCTCTGCAGAAGGACGGTGCTGCTGTGACATTTCTGTCTACTTGCACAGTCCCTAGTGCCTGATTTGTGTAGCTTCTGTTGCTTTGACATGCCCTCCCGGGGTGTGTGGCTTCCCACTGTGACTGCTTAGCACTATCTGCCTCCGTGGAGACCACCACGTGGCTGCTCCAGGGAACCTAGCTCCCACACCCACTCTCGATATCGCTCTTTAGCAGTGTTGATGTCACCCGTGCCTATCTAGCTTGCCTGGAGCAGCAGCCAAAGAGAGCAGAGGTGGAGAGATAAAAGAGAACAGCAGAACCACACTGCTCCACAAGAGAAACCACTTGCTTGAAAAGCATTTATTTTTCTGATAACAAATGTCACACCTGCTCATCAACAAAACTTTGGAGCACAGAGAAATTTAGAGAAAGAAAAAGTTTGATCATACTACGTGGCTAGCATGTTGGTTATTTTTAGTAAAGAGCTTTCTGGTTAAATAAGAAGGTTACTTTTTTCCTGGCCATATAGATTTTTAAACATACTTAGGTCCTAGGTACAGCATTTAAGTGGAGAGTTCTTAGGAGGGTGTGTTCAAAACACCACCTTCTTTAGCTGATTTGCTGGCTTCCAATTTCCTAACAGATTCTAAGGATAGAACATGTCCTTTTCCATAATTCACAAAGAGAACAAGTCTTAACTCATTTTTGATTTTAAGTGATATCTTTAGGAAATATACTCCATCAAACCCAATTCATCTATCAGGCGTTGCAACAGTGCCAGACACAGAACACAAGATCTCCAGGTAGATCCAATAAATTACATTGACATTATTTCATCAGCCCTGCTGCCCCTACTAAGCAACAAATGTCTCATCTGCATAAGTTTGCCCCATTTGGTCACTGAAACAAACAAAGAAAAAGATCATTTTCCTAAACAATCTGTCAATGTGTTATGAAACTGCTGTTCTCCAGTTCATTTGACAAACAAAGAAACTATGTTCTAGTAAATATTTCAAAGTAAAACAGATAAAACAGAGATAATAAAATCATATATATTCACATGGGACTGGGTGTTGATGAAGTGTTTTCTTACTATTATATTAAATAATATGCCTTTTTAAAACTGCTAGCACTAAACAGGATCAGAAGAATATTAATGTGAATTAAAATAAAATCTTACATTGTTTCCACAAGCTATAAAACACGGTTAAAATCTGGTCTGTGTACATATCCTAGATGTAAGCATAAATAGAGATTAACTAGATCTGATTAGAACTTAAATTAGTTGAGATTCTAAACTTATTGAAACATTATTCAGTTCAAAAAGTGTGTTGTCAAGAACTTCAACCGTAAAAGTTAATAAGAAATGTCCATCTATATTAGAATAATTTAAAAAGTGGGAAAGAGTAGAATTCATAATACACTCTGGAGTCCTTTTAACTCTCTGTATATGATACTTGATCTATTTAAAAACTGCTTCCAAACAGGTGAAAGAATGCCTGATCAAAAGACTTTTTAAACACAATTCTAATGGCCTAATCTTCTTTTTTTTCTTTTGTTTTTGTTAAAGGCAGGTAGAGATATTTTTAATCTTCCCGTGTGAGACTTTATAAGACACAATTGCTTCCTATGCAAACTCACTGCCAAGATAGGGTGGCAGATTCCACAGATGTGCAAAAGCCCGAGAACTCTCTCAAAGTGCTCCAGAACTCTGGCTTCTCCCTAGTGACTGGGTTGTTCATCAAATTGAGAAAAATAACATGATCAGTACCTGCAATTTCTGCCACCACTCTCACATGTAATCTGTATGGCTTTATGAGTATCTGCCAGGGACCCAAGGCCTAATTGAAACACTGCTGCTAAATATTGATTTATTGAGCAGTTAGTCCAAGTAGTTTATGAGGCCTCTGTAAATATGGGTTGATGATAGCAATGGTCAAATTCCCATAATTTCTTAATGGCACGTTGTTTTTAAAATATTTCTTAATGGCATGTTGCTTTTAAAATATTTATGATCGTAAGATAGAATTAAGTGATTATCCGTGGTAGGGGCAGAAGATTCATTTCTAAAGGATGACAGTCATATCAGCACGTTACTGGTTGTGTTTTCAAGAACATATTTCAGGAACTAAGCACTGATAGCTAAGAGGAAAAATCAAACAAGGAACTAGAATCATATGAATCAAGGAACAAAGTGGAAAAGGAGAGATATGAGGATTTGAGGAATAAAGTTATGTTTGAAACTACCTTCTGCATAGGCTTGGAGAAAGAAGAGGGCCCTGTCCACTCAGCAGAGGAAGTGACCAAGGTCAAGCAAGGACTGTGGGGACCAAGGAGCATCTTCCATGTTGGACCAACCAGGCCCTCCTTTATAGCAACATGTGTCTCACGCATTTGTTTTTGGCATGAAGAGAGACTGACTTCCATGACGAGTCTCAGACAGCATCACAGACTAGGCTTCCATGTAACAGAGTTGGTTTGCTTTGTTCGTTTTCTTGAGCTGAGCAGTTGTGAAAAGAACTGAGCCTTAGTATCCATTCCCTCCAGGTTGACTCAAAACTCCTAAAAATCTGAATATTAGTGAATTCGAGCTCTCTTCCAGTATGGTACTGTATCATCACTATGATAAAACACCCCAGAATAACAATGTGAAGGAGGAAAGATAATTTGGTTCATGGTTTCAGAGGTGTCAGTCAATCATCATCTGTCTCTGGTGCTTTTAGGCCTGTGGTAAGGCAGAAATATCACAGCATAAGAATGCAGCAGAAGGAAGCTGCTTACCTCATGGCAGCCAGGAAGCAGAGAGAGAGATCATGAATGAGGGAGAGAGCAAAAGCAAGAGAGAAGAGCTGAGGATAGGAATGACTCCTGTGACCTTCTTCTCCAACTGAAGCCTAGCTCCTAGCAGCCCATTCTGCTATGAACTTATCAATGGAACAATCCATTAATGAGGTTAACACCCCGAAGACCCCAGTCATCTCCTTAGAGCCCATCTTGAACATTGCTCTACTGGGGATCGAGCCCCTCAATACACAGGTTTGGTTTGGGTTTTGGTACCGGGGATCAAACTCATGACCTCACCCTTGCCAGGCAGGTGCTTATGCCACTGAGCTATGCCTCTGGCCCTCTAATGCACAAGTTTTAGAGGACACTTCATATTTATATCAGGACAAAGGGCCAGGGATGTAGCTCAGAGGCACAAGCACCTGCCTGGCAAGTGCAAGATCCTGAGTTTGATTCCTGGTACCAAAAGAAAAAAAAAGAAAAGTGGATAGTTTTGTGAATTCATGTTATGGTTTAGATCTTGACTGTCTCCCTAAAAGGCACATTTGCACAAAAGTTGGGCTTTAGAAGGTGACTGAATACTAGGGGGAGCTGGACATATTCATCTGTGAGTTAATCCACTGAACAGATGCCAAGTGTGCTATTGGAAAGGGAGCCTGGCTGCTGTAGATCACAGCAGGGGAGGAGGTGCTGGAAGGCTGCATTTCCCTCCTCAGTTCCTGGCTTTTCTCTCTGCTTCCTGGCACCATCACATAAGCAGTCCCGCTCACCCAGACCCCTCTGCCCTGCCCTTTCTTACTGACTGTGGACAGTAAATATTGAGCCACAGTAAACCTCTCCTTTAAGTTATGAGTGTTAAGTATTTTGTCCTTAAGACAAGGCACTAGTTAGAATTTTTAGCATTATTTTAGCCTTTTCCTTTCTTGGCCCTCATCTGTACCTTCCCCACACCCTAGCTCAATCTAAACCAGAGCAAAGCTCCACAGGTCTACTGGTTTTAATAGGTCAGCGCAGATCATGATCCCTTAGAGGTGTGAAAATATCTTTATGGAAAAGTCTCATGGCATTTCTCAGCCAGGCATTCACTTCCTTCCTTGCTCTGCACACCTGAACTTCATCTTGTGGATTCCTCTGAGGATTTTCTCTGCTTATAAAGACCAAGGTGTAGGCCACTCAGCACCTTCCCAACAGGCTAGAAGCTTTCCCCCTTGCACATAGGGAAAGGTGTTTTCTCTTTCTTACCTACAGAATCTTCCAGAATCTTCAATGGCTCCTTCAGTCTCTTGCATTCAGAGTATTCTATAACTCTATGAGAAACCAGAAATCAACTTGTTCCACCTTCAGCTGACACGTTGTTGGGGTTTATGTCATAATTAGTGAAGTGTCTATTAGCTTCCCATGCTGGATAGCACACGTTTGGAAGGCAGGGTCAACAATGATTCTTCTTAAAATCTTCTCCAATATCTAGCCTGCTAAAACAAACAAAAGAAGTTATATACTTTATACTAAAAGCAAAGAAAAGCAATAGCAATTCATCTTACTTTTATCACTAGTCTCAGATTAACTGCGTTTCCAAGTTTACTGCATATCTATGTGGGCTAGGAAGGCATGTTGTCCCCAAAATATATATAAGAGCAAAACAGAAGAGAAGTCATGATTCGTGGAAATAAATGCCTGGGTTTTTTAATTTTGCCTATCATATTCTCACCTTGTTGATATATTGTCTCGGAGAATTTTTATTAATTTTTGCCAAGGAATGTATCAGGGAAAGCCATTTAGTTAATCTTATCCATTTATTATTTTACATTGGAAGAAATAAATAAAGAAGGAGTGAATCTTATGATAGTGAATCCCACATTTTTCTGTGAAAGTTTTTTCTCTTTCAGCACATCCACTATTTGCTTTAAAAAGGTAGGCTGTGACTTAAGCCAAAACAATGATATTTTCCTTTATTACGGTAACCACCTTTAATTACCTGATTTTAACCGCGTTGGTGTAACAATTGGTGTGTTTGTCTCCTGAGGTGAGGGTGGAAAAGAAGCCCAGCATGACTGAGAGTTGCCATAATTAAAGAGAAACCATAAGGTCAAACTTCAGAAATGTTGTCAAAATGCACCCCCTTATCTGATTAATCTGCCATGCTTCTTCTTCTGGGCTTCCTTGTTAAACTGAAAAGTGTCTCTTCTCAAGTAGCACTTGGTTTATTTCTCCATTTACTGTAGCCTGGTGTGTGAGTTTCTGACAGTAAAGGGGCAAAGAAAAGTAATGCCAATAGGTTTGGAGAAGCAGCTTCAGGATCAAGGTTGGGTGACTTTTTGGTTTGTTTGTTTTTGACTTAATTCAGTGAAATTTACCAAACATGCCAGAAGCATCAGCTGGGGGCTAGTGAATCAGTTAGGTCTTAGGAACCAGAAAAGACAGTAAGATACACTCTTGACCCTAGAGGGGGCATTGTTCAGCAGAAAGACACAGTCCATGAGGAAGTAGGTGATATGAAATTTGACCTGCCCTGTGCTGGAGGTCAGTCTGTGTGAGGCAGCAGGAGTGACCTTCCAGAGCCCCAGAGGTTGAGTCCTGAAAGACAAAAAGGGTTTCCAGAACCCCAGTGGCAAAGAGGACCCCGAGTCATGGAGGGCTGGGGACTTCACACCCATTGACAGGAAGAGCTAAAGAGTACCTCTGCGAGGAATGTGAGAGCCCAGGACACAGGGATGAGCTGGAAGTCACCCAGGTGTTTGGAGAGCCCTCAAAGAGAACACAAATGGGGACAGGCCAGCGCCATGGTGCAGAGGAGACCAGTGATGGAAACTCATAAACCATCAGTCTCCCAAAGCCACAGAGGCTCACCTCAAAGCTACAGTCGTGGAGAGGGTGATGAGGTTGGGAGAGGAGAGGTATCTGACCTGACATTTGCCCCGTTATCCCCGGCCCACGATTACACACCACCATCTCACTGGGGGTGGACAGGCACAGGTGGCTGTGAGAGGGACGACCCTTCCCTCTCCCCACCATGCCATCTTCCTCCACTGCCTTTCATTCCTGCAGCCTTTCTCTTCCCTGCCCTCATCAGTGCTTCTGCCCAAACCTCACCAAAATATTAATAAAAAACTCATCACCAGGGTTCTTTAAAGCAGAGCTTTTTGATGACAAGCAATGAAGATTTTTAAAAGTAAATGATAGGTCAGGCATGGTGGCGCACATCGATAATCCCAGTACTCCGGAGGATGAGCCTTGAGGATTGCAGAGTCCGAGGCCAGCCTGCACTACATAGCAAGACACTGCCTTAAAAACATAAATAATAATAAGTCAAATACTATGAAATAAGAAACCTATCTGTACACAGTTATACACAGGAATCTGTAGAGGACAGCCCATGTTCCTGCTCCCCACAGATGGGCAGAACCCTAATGACTGCAGTGACAGGAATGCTTGGGTCCTGTCAATGGGCTCCACATGTTTCTGTCTGGGCTGTATCAGCATGTCCAGGTTTTGTGAGTCCTTATTACAGCTCATTCACTATTTGGCCTTTTTTTTATGTGTCTTGCTAATGGCTGTCCAGTAGCCTCGTCTCCCTGGCTTAAGGCCCTGTGACACCCGCAGTCTCTTTCTTCAGCAGCCACACTGTCTTCCAGGCCATCAGTGTGAGAGTAACAATCATGGAACAGATCCTTTAAAGCCTGATTGTCATGAACAGCTTCAAATCTGTACACAAAACCACCTCTTCCGAAGCCTGGCTTTGTGACACTGTCCGGGCGGTCCCACCTAGTATCCTGAAAGTGGTAACAGCTTGAGATGACAGTGTTCAGTCACTTCTTTTCCACTTGCTAGTTAGCATCCCTATCCATCCCTGCCGCCCTCTTCACCAAACACCACTGCCATCATGACAACGACAATGTGTCAGAAAGCCCAGGCAAGTCATTCTAAATTACACCTCAACTCCAAGGCTCCTCTGAAATCACCCTTCCTCAAGATTTTCCC
Source organism: Cavia porcellus (assembly GCF_034190915.1). Classification (NCBI taxonomy): domain Eukaryota; kingdom Metazoa; phylum Chordata; class Mammalia; order Rodentia; family Caviidae; genus Cavia; species Cavia porcellus. Next base: position 55,086,423 of record NW_026947489.1, read on the forward strand.
CATTTCTCTATTCAAAAATGAAGGCAAGAAACAAATGTCTGCTGAGTGGTGCACAAAACCCATCCAAAACTTGGGAAGAGTCAGCATTAGCTGCATTCAGCAAAGACTTTTACTGTGAGACTTTTACTGAATTTTAATGGTGTAATTTTTAGCCCAGAAAGCATGCCTTTGTGTGCCAGAGTGATTAATGATACAGTTTATGCAGCTCATTGGTCATACTTAAATTAGTTTAAATATTCATCTGTTGTTTTGTTATGATGAATGTCTGTGTTTCTTTTTGTTTCTATTTCCCCTGAGTGCTTCCTCTTGTCTGGTTGGAGGATGTTTGCCCAAATTTGGAAAGAAATGTCAGTGATGTCCCAGGAGACAATGTACTCAGGCTACCAAAGAGTGGAGAAGATAATACGTAAACCCTTCTTTTCACGTGGCAAAATGCACACACAGCTGCCCGGCTTCCTGAGTGAGATTCCTTGTGCACAGGTGCCAGACCAGAGGTTCTGCTTTCTCCTGTTGTAGCAGACAGAGTCAGACCTTTCCTTACAAAACTCTAAGATCTTTCTAATTCAAATATATAAGGACCCCTGCCCCGGGCATGGTCCTGACCGTACAATACCGAATTGTAGAGATCCATTTCCGAATATACCACCGCACAATTCTTCCACCTGTGATTCACCCTCACAGACCAACCTTTATATGTACAAAATGACTTAATGACTCCCTGAGAAGTAATCCTTGGGGCGCTGGCCATATCTAGAATAGAAAAGTTTACATTCCAAGAACAAAGCCCTGCTTCATGGGCAAATCGTTTACTTTGGAAACTGTGGCTTCTACACCAGCAAGACATTTTCTTCATCTGTTGTTTCCTCCCTTATCTTTCAGCCCCAACCAGAGAAAGTAAAATACAACCATGAGAGTGTCTAAGCATGATACTGGAAACATAGCATCTTTAAGCTTTTCAGCTTTAGGGACTGCCCAAAAGTCCCCCAAATCTCAGTTAATGTCTGGATAAAGAATCACAGTCTTCCAGGATGCCTCACTGTGGGAAATCCATCTTGGTATCCAACATTATCCATGATTCCCTAGAATGTTCAGGAAGTTGACTCCTTAAAGTCAACTCTGTCTTCTATTCCCAACATTTTAACAGTCACTATGAACATGTCATTACCATGTTTCTGCTGTTGACTTTTCTCTACATTATTTGGCCCCAAACATAGACACTATAACCCAACTAATAAATTCTAACATGTCACAAGATTTTACTAAAGATGATAATCATTAAATAACATGTGAGCTATATCATTATTTAATTTTATCATTCATCAAGGTTCAGGAAATCCTTCCAAGCAAACATCTTTTTCTTTGGCCACACTGTCAGCCATATTCCAAGGTTCATTCTCTTGCCTTTGACTTTCCCTGACCAAGGGCTCAACCAAGGGCTCAACAATGTGTATTGAAGGCAGCCAGAGTGGGAAGAAAATACTCCCTGTTGTCTAATTACTCAAAACAATTCCTCTTCCTACCTCTCCTCTCTATAGACAATTTCAACCCTGTTGCCTGGTTTTGACTTGCACGCCATTCTCCACAATAACCTGCAGGTTATAATTGAATTGTGAGTACCTCTCCCTCCCAATCCATTCCATCTCATCCTAATGCTAATGAATGAGGCTTTGTAATTATCCATAATGAGACAAAACAGCAGCATCCTTTTCATAAAGGGATGTTTGAAAGCTAATATTTTTGAAAATTACATTAAAATGCTTATGCGGCTGTATGACAGATTCTAATGTGTCTAAAGCCTTGCTAGCATGCTATTATGTGACAGATTCCTTCCGAGAGTAATCACACTGCGTTGTTTGCTCCATTACAGAATATATGGGCTTTTCTTTTCTGGAAAAAGAGGCAGGCGAGGGCAGAGCCAGGGGCCACCTGCCTTGGGACCAAGCCGATGGATACTCGTCTATCACTGCTCTCCAGGAAATGGTGTCTTGTCTTGAAAATCAGAGGCAGCATGTGTGTCACTTTTATTTTCAGATTGCTTCTCAGTCTAGAAAAGTCCTGAATTCATTCTGCATTCGGAGAATAAAATGGGGAACAGCTTGAGTAGGATAATGGACAAGGAGAATAACTAGGGTTATTTTCCTGGATCTTTGCTCTTTAGGAAAGTCATTCATATTCTCTGGGCTTTAGATTCCTCACTTTTTTAAAATTCAGAGTTCAAACCAGATGCCCTCCCACTCCTAAACAGGCAGAGGCAACACGCACTGCTTCTTTAGCTTTCTCATATATCAAGAGAGGCTTCGGAGCAAAACAAGGCGATCTGGGCTAACAGATCTCATATTAGTCTGAGTTTTTTCCCTCTGGGTTTTCCCTGACTATGTGAGAAAAGCAAGAAGATTCCGGTGTTAGCAAGGCCCGCTCTGAGATGTGATTAAAGAATTAGGCATGCAGTCCACAAACAACCTAAGTCAGCACTTCTGTCTCACGATCTCCTTCTCCAAAGGCCTACCCAGGTTAATATCTAATTTTCTCTACATTACGGGGAAGCATATATGAAGGTTGTCAAGGTAACTGGGTGAAAGGTTGAGCCAGTGAAACCTGTCTAGCACTTTAGGGCTTTCCTTTCTATCTAAAATTTTCTTTCTTATTGTTTTTATCCTCAAATTCAGTCTACCAGAGTTTTTTGATAGTCTGTTTGCCAACCAGGGAATGTTTTGTTTTTCTTTTTTTTAAGATAGGCATCCACCAGTTGGAATATTACAACTGTAAGAATTTATGGGAATCACTCGGTCCACTGTTTTTCTGAATGCAAAGTTAAAGCAATTGCCAGGAAATGTGTTTTTAAAAAAATATACAGATTCTTAATCTCCCCTCCAAAGTACTGAGTTGGAATCTCATCAGAGATAAAAGTATCTGTATTTTTAACAAACATCACAATCAATCATATAGTAGAGCATGTTTGAGAAACATTAATCTAGCCCTATGATTTCTTTTTTTATATAAGAATGCTCATGTTGGCTATACATGTTACAATCAAAAAGAAAAGAAAGAATTTTATAGCCTTGTTAGGATGTATGACCTAAAATAATTGACTAATGCCTATCGATTGTAAGAATGAAACTAAAAATTTGTCCTGAGGTTGAAACACTCAACTTGGGCCTCCCTTTCAAAATTCTTAACTTTGCTGACCCTAAAATGGCAGGGTTTACTTATTGATCCAGGGGTCACCCCTCACCTTCTCCCAACATCTGCAACACTTTGTAAATAGATTTCCAATGAAGGACCCTCGTGTCACAAATCACTGTAAGACATCCATTCACATTCATGAACATTCTCTGAACTTTAAAATATGGAATCAATCTTCAAGCCTTCAGAAAAAGCTCTCACCTCAACGAAAGTTGTATAATCTTCAAAAATATAAAGTAGTTTCACTCTATTCTTTACACATAGGCAAGGCCAGAGTCATAAAATTACGTTCAGTAAGGTAATATATCTTCTAACAAATTTCACCAATTTATAATCCCCCAGGGAGTATGAGGTGTAGCTAAACCCAAGGGGGCGCTGTTTGGAGGACTGAAATTTAATCATCGAAGTTACCACTGGGTGGAGCTAGTGCTCCACATGCTTCGATTCTCTGATTTCAGGGTTATGGAGGAAGATGATGGAACCCAGACTCTGAAGAAATGCCTCAGACCAACATTATGCTCCCCACACCTTGGGTAGGGAAAGGGTGACACAGAGTAGGATATATCTTTCACTTCTTTGCACCCCAAGACTAAGTAATTGAATCCTGTGCAACCCAGGCTCTTGTTTGCCTCATCAGCCTCCAAGATTTCTGGACAAGAAGATTTGGAAGGAACATCATCTTTCCAGATGATACCTTGCTTTGAGGCTATGACACATTTCGTTTCTCCCTATTTCTGAATAACAACTCCTCATGTTTAAACTACTTGAAGAGCAAAAATCATAACAGCATGACAATTGCTTTTACATTTCCCCAAAACGTAAGATCTCAGTCATATTTTATACATAGTTAGAAATTCTATTGAAATTTTATTATTTTCAGACAATCATTGAGAAAGATTGCACTCTTTTGGGAAGACCTAGATCTTCTTTTGATCAATGTGCTTTAATCTTTTAGATGTTAATATAAGTGGGAGTTTTGTCATTCTGTCTACTGTATTTGTAAGTTTCCCTTGATTATTCCAGTCAGGTAATGGTGAGCTCAGCAAAGTAAACACATGTGCAGCTCCAAAATTCTGTGCTTAATGTCAGTTATAAATTTCACTAAGCACCTAGAAAAGCAGCTATAATAAAAATATTCTAATTAGTCTTAGAGACATTATGCTACAGAAAATGGGGAAATATTTTCTTTTGAAAAGTTTGCTAATTGCCCCCCAACAATAGGTATGAATCTTTCTGATTACATTTGGAGAAAATATATGGGTTTGACTTCCAGCTGGGACACTCCAGAGAAATGAAGGAAGTTGCATAACATTTTTTAAATGCTGTAAACAACTAAAAAGAACACATTTGTAGGTACTGACATGAAAATAGGTAACAATACCCTTTTTATATACGTGCTCTCAAAACATTTTGGGATTAATGAAGATAACCCCCTCTACAATTGATGATTTCCATAAATAGCAGTATAACATCTGTACTATCTTTTAATTACAATTTTAAACCTGCAAATGTAATATCCCAACAGCTGTAGTCTCAGGAAATATCTGACTATATAATGAAAAAAAGTTTGAATAGCTAGTGCTGTAAAGACTGTTCAAGTGTTTGATAATCAAAGTTGAAGACCTGTTCCCTTGACCAAAAATAAGATAAAAGCCAATTATCTGCACGTGTTCCCTAATGGATACTATACTTGGCAGAATTACAGGTAAGAGGCAGAGGGAGAGGTTCTAAGTGTCTGAAATTACTTTTGAACTCTAGAATGGGTAGATTCTTGATATCCTAGTACTTTGAATTAGAGGTATTTAGAGGATAGACGCCCAGCAAATGACCTGTGCCTAAATCTAATGTTTACATACTCCAAGAAAATAACACCTTCCGAGTTCTAGATCAAGGTTTTGTGTTAGTATTGTTTTCCAGCTGCTAAAACCTAGTTCCATTAGCAAGACATACTGGTTCTTCTAGAATTTTCCTTCATTCACTTTGAATTCTCTGATTTGAATTATTCCATGTTATCAACAAAGATTTGATAGTCCAATCTCAGTGAAATTGGAAACCAGAGTTGCATTTAGAGTTTCTTAATCATCAGACATATTGTATTATTGCATGAGGAAAATATTAGAAACCAATTAGTTAAAAAGGAGAAATTGTCAGTGTGCTTAAAATGTCATTATTTTTTCATTGAAGATACAGAGTTAAATAAAACTTTAATTATCTTCCACAGTTACAACCATTTAACAATAAAGGCTAGGAGATATAAATGATATAGACATTCAATGTCAAACATACTATGTTTGAAAAAGTATCAATTTAATGTGAATTAATGAATTAAGAATTTCTCAAGGTTTATTTCTTGTTTGTTTTAATGGTTTGAGTTTTCCTGGCTCTGAACCCATTCTTTTGTTTATAGAGCTACACAAAAAACATGATTATTTTGATAATAATTTTTCATATCCAGTTATTTTTTCAACAAATATTAACTTATTTTTGTGGTTTGAGATCAAATGTACAGTGCATTTTCTTTTATATAAACTTTGAAAACAAAAAGCAAATATCAAATGATCTGAGACTAGAATGTGTGGTCAAAGGTAAAGAAAACCAAAGGAATCATCACCCCAACCCAATCAGTGAGCACAGCAGGAAGAAAAATCCTACCAGGCACCTGTGAGAAATTTGCAGGAAGACTGTTCAAGACTACACAGGATGAGTGAAGACTACTGCAATAGGAAAGAAACACCAAGCTCAACCCTATCCGTTAGCACAAAGACTGTAGTCTCTGAGCATTGGAGTGAGCTAGTAATCATGCCCTGAAGGATGTTAGAGCAGTGTAACTCGGCCATCTGTGTTGTTCATTGATACTTGCAGAAGTCTCCTTCCGTTAAAGACAGAGAGAGGGACTCTCTCTCTTGATGACTTCATCTCAAAGGGATGCTCCAGGGTCCTTGATCAAGAGGATCCTGGGTTGTAGAAGGCTTGCTTTTCAAAAGACAAGGTAAGAATTTATAACTCCAAGTGTTTTAAAGAAAAAAAAAAAAAAACACCAGACAACACAAGATCAGGGACCTAGAGCCAAAAAGAGACTTCCTTGTAGAGTTTAGTCAAAACTGAGGCAACATTGAGGTCTCCCTGGTAAACAGGAAACCTCAGGAGCAGGGCACTAACCCAAGAGAGCTGGTCATTGCATCAGTTTGTCATGATATCATATTGTATACTTTATAAAGTATCTTGAGCATTTAGTAGGAGCAAAAATGAAATTGATTGGCACTAAATAGGATATAAATTAATGGTATGTAAAAGAAACCGAGCTGGGATGTAACTGTACTCGAAGTACTAACAGCACCAACATAAGCAGACATGGCAATGTGCTGCCCTGAGTCACTGGGGTGGCCTGGCGGGAACATCTTTTGGGTAGCACATGTTGGTAGCACTGCCAGACAGCATTTCCATACACTGTGCCTACAGGATGCTTCTCTTCCATTTTCCCCAGACTCTCCTCAGTGTCTCCGGAGTAAAGGAGAATTGTCCTTGATTTATTGACTAGGAGACTTAAGCAAAGAGGGCATTAATTGTTTCTCCTTAATATCACAATAAATCCTCATTCCCTAAGGCTGCATCACTCTCAGAACTGAGTTAGCTATTTAGGATAAATCACTCAACACTTGCAGGTCTCCAGGGTAACATTGCTGACTTTATTGTTGCAAGTCTACAAATCGCCTGCCATCTGTCTACACAGACTGGGTGCCTGCAGCTGCAGTGCCCTAGGCATTTCTCTAGTGGTCCAGAAGAATTGTGTCTCCCTAAGTATCTCACTGAACCCTAAGGAGGAGCTCGGGCCATGGAAGATGTCTTCTTGGTAACAAAGTTCTGAGATGTGGAGTATATTGTGCTTCTCTGGCAGTGGTCATGGCTCCATCCAGAGAGGCACTGATGGCCCATCAAAGTCTCAGTGAAAGCTCTTGATGATATCCACAATGGGCTCCTGGGGAGCTAAAATTTAAAGAAAGTAACGAAGCCAGCAGGTACAGGTAGTGCTTCTCCTCAAGCTTGGGATCCCCTGCACAAAGTTTGACATTGTAACCCCATGGAATTCAGGACAAGAAACAGGGGGAGCCACCAGCCAAGAGAACTCCTGGGCCAGGGCCCAGTGCAGTGCAGGAGAATCCATGTTCTTCTCATCTGCTATGACCAGAGGAAATGCAGATGATCTAGCTGAACAAAACTTCAGAAGAGCTGATTGCTGGTAGCAGACACTCCAGAGAAGCATGCACCTCTCTTGCAGAATGTCTCCCAAAGCAGAGGGCTGCTCTGCGTCTGTGCCTTCTTTCTCAGAATGGGCAGCAGCCAGCCCACAGAAACAGCAGGGCATGGCACTGAGCAGGAGGACAGCCACAGGACAGCCCTTCTCGACGCTAACACAGGTGCTGCTCACCAGGTTTAGGGATTCCCTACATTGATGTAATTTTGACTGCTGTCCTGGGAAATATCCCTCAACACAAATGCCTCATCTTGAATGAAGAGATTCCACATGATAAATTCCCATCATTTTGCTCTATTGCTGCTTATGGTTTCATAGCGAGCAATGAATGGTCCAGTGATGGATGTCAGCCAAGTTCCACACCATAGCAGGGAATGAGACTGCTGACTCCCAATGCCTATGACACTCCCACTCAAAAGCTCCCTGTGGTCTAGAAAACAGCCAGTCTCAGAGCTAGCAGTGGCTCATGTGCTAACATACATGAAGAAGTACAGATGGGTTGGCGCAAGGAGGCCCTCAGGTCTGCACTGGTTGCTTGCCAGCCTTCCTTCCTGACTGTCTCATTGCCAAAGAAATTTTAGGATGTTGCTAAGTCTTCAAATATTATAACAGAGCAAATGAATGTGGAATTCCTCACCCTTAGAAGAAGCATCTGTTTCTTTCAGGTTTTCCTACTAGGCCCTGTCCACCAGCACTTTTCAAAGATGTCTCTGTCGTGACATTTTCATCAGTGAGAGTTTTAAGTACACTTACAGGTTTTGAAAACTCAAGTGGAAGTTTCACATGTTTAAGTTTGTTCTTGCCATTATTTTATCCATTGATTGTGTCAGGTTGCATCTTTTAGGGGTGTGTGTGTGTGTGTGTGTGTGTGTCACATAGAGACTGAGATAAATGTAGAGGATTGTATGCATCTGTGTAAGTCTTCATCCTTAGCAGTTTCCATAAAATAATAATAAAGGAAATTTTAAAAGACCTATAAACACAGAATGGCAATATTAGCATGTGAGAAAACAAAATCAGGTTTGAGATTTCAGCTCATTTTGAGGGCTTAGAGAGCTGGGAGGAAAAGGCAGGTGCACCAGGGTGCTGGAGCAGCAGAAGGGCGGCAGTGGGAGCCAATGGCTCCCTGCTCTGAAAGCTCTGGAGCAGACACACTGGGCAGGCACTTCAGGGGCAGGGCTCAGACAGCACCTGGACAAAGGAAGGAAGGGCAGTGCACTGACCTGTTAGATGGCCCAAATCCCATCCATACAGCCAGTACGTAGGCTATCCCCTCGAATACGGGACTCTTGCGTGGGAAGAACCTAAAAAGGAGACCTCAGTCTTAGGAAACACGGATCCCACTAAGGTAGAGAGTGAGACGCAGGGCTGAAAAGGGGAGAATTTTTTGAAATTCTATAGGCCTCCTTCACTCCCAGAAAACCAGCAACCAAGCATATCCCTCTTTTCTGCTCCTCCTACATTTCTTTCTGCTCAGGAAATTAGAGACATCTGTCATGGAGAAACAGGTAATCAAAGAGTATCAGACATTACAGGAAAGCATTCACCATGAAGGGGAAGCAAAATGAAATGTTTTCGAAAGGAAAGAAAACCTCTGGAATTAACAAAGACAAATCAGGAGCCAGAAGACATCTTCTCTTAAATGAGAAGTTGAACAGCTGACCTGGCGATCAGTAGAAAAGGAGTAAATAAAAGACACTCTCGTGTAGAGTAAAGGCTTACGTCAGTCAGAGCAATATGGAATAAAGGAAATGAATGACGCTTAACTGGCATGTTAGAAGTTATAAAAAGATATGGTTTAAACCAGGTGTGGTGGCACACACCTGTAATCCCAGCACTCAGGAAGCTGAGGCAGGAGGATTGTTGCAAGTTCAAGACCAGCCTGGGCTACATAGTGAGCTCAATACCAGCCTGAACTGCATAGCAAGTCCCTGTCTCAAAGAGACAAAAAAAAATATGCAACTTAAAGCAAACTCTTAATCTCACAGGCTAATGTCTTGATTAACAGTTACATAATTCACCCATAATCATTCAATACATTAGCTACAGAATCAAGTTTAGAATGCAGATTCGTAATGTCCAATTGGGTGGTATCTGTAACTGCATAGAATGAATGGAAATGTCTGATTATAAGGATCCCAGTATTGCACCCTATAAATACGTAGACCACATAGAGCTAGTTTTGTAAGTTTGTGGGATATAAATTTGACCTATTTAATATCAAATCACCAAAAATTCTGACCACTCTTTCTTCCCAATTTATGAGATAATATGTAAGTTTCTAAAGATTTATCCCAGGAAATCTAAATTGACACTTTCTTTTTCTCCTGATTAATTTTCCTACAGTTTATCATCCAGTATTACATACAGATCAGTATTTTCAAAGATAAATAGTGCGGCAGTCAGAGACTTGACATTACTAAGGCCTTATCTTGTATTTGGGAAGCAGAAGCCACTTACATCTTACCCTCTTCCTCCATCATCCCATACTGCACTGCAGTCCACCCACATGGCATCTTCGGGGTGTCCAACACATGCAAAGGATCGTCCCTATGCCTTCCGATCTAGTGTGGTCGAAGGAACTAATAAGGAAGATGCTTGTCTGTATGTGCAATCTCTGGCTTCTCCTCTGCTGAGTCCCAATCATGCAGGTCCCTGCTGTAGATGTCTGTGAGGTTGGGAGAGCTGTAACAGCGGCAGAGCTGAGTCCACAGTGAAGCATGTTTATAGTCAGAGATGATCATACTTCTTTGGACTGCTAATTTTATGTGTCAACTTGATTGGATCAGAAAGTGCTTAGATACTTGGCCAAACAATATTCTGAGTGTGTCCAAGGGGTTGTGGGTAGATGAGATGAGCACTTGAATTGGTAGACTGGTAAGGCAGATGGTTCTCCATCATGTGGTAGGCTCCATCCAGGCAACTGAAGACATGAAGAGAACACTGATGCTGAGTAAAAGAGGACACAACCCAGTTGAATACTTGAGCTGGCAGACATTGATCCATTTCCACTCCATAGGCTCCCCTTAGGACTTGAACCTATCAACCTTCGAACTGGAGCTATATATCAGTGTTCTTGGGTTCCCAGCTCGCTACCTGCAAATGTGGAAATTTTCAGCCTCCATTGGCCATGACCAATTCATTTAAAATAAATACACACATGTGTGTACACATAGTTCTCTGGAGAACAAACACTGGTACTCTCTCTTGGATGAGAAATAGATCTGAATTACAGCAGAGTCCTAATTACCTAACAGTAGTGCCAAACCCAAAACTCTGAGATTCCATGTTTGGGAGATGAATGATCAGGATTCCTAAGAGATTTCAAGGAATATGCTGTTTCTCTCTAGAATAGCTCAGCATAGTCCTATGTAAAGAGAAGATAATGGAATTTCCTTTTCCTTCTAATATCCGGTGGAGGAGGCTTATGTCTAGAAATTTCTTCCATGCAATACCATTAGTAGAAGTGGGTGAAAACCTCTCTCCTCTCTGTTCCTCCAGGTTCACTACTCCAGAAGCCTCCTCCAAACCCGGGTAACCCACTAAAATGTCTGACTTTGATCAGAGGACTTATTTTATTCTCCTAGGGCGATTTGCCATTCTTTGTTCTTTCATTCTGGTTCAGAATTAAGATAATTGGAAGTCATTGTGTAAGAACCAATAGTTAGAGATGATTGTCTGGCTCAAAGGTGAGAAGATTCTGTGTCTCACCTTTCTGTGAACCAACTTTTCTTCCAAAACATCTTGCATGGACTCTATCATCTGCACTTCCTTGTAGCCTGCCGACTGAAATCTTTATGGGCCAACTTGTCATTTCTCTGGGCTTGTGATAAATTTTAATAGGTCAGTGATCTAAAATGAGCACAATTATCATTCAGTTCACCAAACGCTAAGTCTATCTACAAACTCTTGTAAAATCCATATTGAAATACAGATACAATTTTACAGACTTGAAAATGGTAATGGAGAAAAAGTAAAATACAAATTAGTCTGTTCTCATAGACCCAAAGAATTATCACTCACATATTTAGTAATTCAGTCATAGCATTCTCCTGTCAACTGCTTCCTATTAGCCAATAAATACAGTCCAAGTCTTAGAACATGACCTTCCATTCGGTTACCATCTGACCCCTCAATCTGTCCATCCGACCCCATCACTTGCTCTTGTTTTACTTCAACCCAAATGCTAATCACTCCAGAATCAGGACTCCTTTGAACACTGTATGAATTTCATGCTTCTGTTCTGCTAGGCCCCTGCCATTGAAGATTGTCTGATCCTTCAGGACTCAGTTAAGTACCAGGAACCCTTCTTTCTTTAGTAGGCTTCTTTGCCTCTTCCCACCCCACTCCACACCATTACCGCCTCTTCACTGAAGTTACCAGAGCACCTTAATCAAACTGTCATTAGAACATTTCTGCACTGTTGTGCTTTCTTTGGTGTGTCTACCTCCCTCCCCAAAATGATAGGAATGAAGGATCATTCCACAATAGCCCAGAGTCCTAAGTTTTTATCCTATTCATCCACATACTTGATACCCATTAAATGTCTCTTGAATTGGACTTATACAAAAACTTAAGAGTATTTTTCATGATTTTAGTTTATGTGCCTAGTAATCTGATTAACCAGGAGGCATAAATATCTATAACTGAGTTATACAACAAATAAGACAGCTACACTAGTCACGTTCTCCAGAAAGCTAAAACCAATATGATGGATGGATGGATGGATGGATGGATGGATGGATGGAAGGATGGATAAGAGAGAATTTATTAGAGGAATTGGCTTGCCAAAGCTGAAGACCAGAGAAACAAAAGAGCCTCTGATACATGTTCCAGGGACCAAAAAAATGAGAGAGTTTTGAGTCCCTGATGTCCAAAAGCACGAGAAGAATGGTGTATGCTCCAGCAGTGAAAAAAAATTTCACTTTTCTTTTGCCCTTTCATGCTGTCTAGGTTCCCAGTGGATTTGGTGGTACTCACCCACATTAGGAAGATATTTCCCCCTAATTCCACAAACTCACTGCCAATGTCCTCTGGAAACACCCTCACAGAAACACCCAGCATTAATGCTTTATGCTCCCTATTCCTAACCCAGACAAGTAGACAAGTAGGACAGATCATCACAGACATTGAGCACCAAAGCATGATTGGTTGTTTGTGTTAAGGTTTTGTGGCCACCTGATGGCCCAGCTGAGACTCATCTCTGGGCTTTCCCATCCCCATGTATCATCGTCAAACAACATCCAACAGAAAGTGGGGACATGATAAAGAGTTCTAGATGCTTGGGAGCCAATTTTTTGGAACGCTTTTTGCAATTCAATCAAATTTCATACACATATGGCTTCCAATGGTCACAAGCAAGAATTGTTAACCCTCTACTTTCCCTCCTCTAGAAGAGTCCCAGAGATGATAAAGCAACAGGACAGAAGCTGAAAGATCACTTCCTTTTCGGACATGTTATCTCCCAGACCACTTCAAAACATTTTCACTCTAGTGGCTGCCTCCTGCATTACTAAACAGAGACTTTATTAGGAAGGATTTTTTTGTTCTTTCCACTAAAGCAGCTTTGTTCCTTGGGCATAAACAAAACTCTCGCTTCTCTCTAAATTGGCCAGAGAGCCAATTCTATGTAAATAAGGACTTCTTAGCTTTGGCTTTGGATGCTGTCTCCTTCTCTTGGGGTTTTTCACCTACTTAAAATTCACTTGTTGCTATTTAAATTCACATGTAGCTTTTGGCAAATGTCTGAATTTCTAAAATGAAATTATGTGGCCAAAATAAGCTTAAGAGAAAAAAAATAAGTCAAGTAAATTGAATATTTTCCAAAATCAGCAAGAGCATTAAAATGATAATGGTTTAACTCTCTGAATAAACTTTTGAAAATGAAGAATAGATGCTCAAGGTAAGCACAACAATGGAGATGCTTGCCTCTTAAGCCTTCAATAAAAAGTCAACACAATCCCAGATGCAACTCCATTGTATGTCAAGTCCATTCCAGGATCCACTGGGCTACTTTAGCACCACAGCTCTGAAATACATCCCTAGCACTGGTATTTCTCCACATCCCAGGTAATTCTAACATATGGCTAGGATTCAGGAATTCTCATGATCAAAATTCAGAACCTGTTCTAACAGGTGATGACCACAAGCTTGTCTTTTCCACAAGTCCTACCCACATTCCAGCCCTTCCCTAAAATAGATCATGTGTGCGTGCACCTCAGCTGCACTACCCCAGATTTCATTCATCTGTATATTCATTTAATCAATGAGTTGCACTTTGTTCAAGGAAACATGACCATAAGTGCAAACAGGAATATGTTCCTGACTCCAAGAAGCTCTCTGTCTTGGTGAGTATAGAGTTTCTATATGAGATCAAGCCCAAGGCAGAGGAGACAAGAGAACTTTTTATGAGGGAATTTCTGACTTGCACATGGTTCTGATATTTCTTTCTACTGCAACTAGGTACCAGATTAGCTCATGTAATATATGTGGGAAGGAGACAAGAATTGGAAGCATTCCTAATGGTTTAAGATAACTTTACGTCTTCTGCTCCCAATTGCCACCCTGGTTTCTGCTGATAGCTTACAGATGTACAACATAAATGGCTAAAACTAATTCCTAAATAAACAAAGCTACCCTGAGAGCTTACCATGACTGCAGCCCTGTCAGCCTACCTCAATACCTATCAGAAAATGAAATTGACCTCACTGGGGTAGTTATCTTTGAGTTGGAAGGAACATTCCAACTAGAAGTAATTTAAGCAATTACCATGCTTTCAATAACCCCTTCACAGTTTTAGGCAAATGAACGTGGCCCTTTGTTAAAGGATGTCTTACAGAAAATGGTTTCACTGAAAATAAGAAACACCTGGTGCAGCATGACATCAAGCCCATACACACCATGGGAGGACTGACCCTATATGCATAGAGATATGGCAAGTTAGGGCGTAACACTGAGCTTTGATAGAGCACCAACTACAAAAGCATCAGCATCAATGGTAAACCACAAACTTGGAGCCCATTTGAAGTAGAGGAAAAGCAAGGAGAACCAATAAACATGGCATCTAAACCCTGGATTAATCTAGGAGTCCCATTTGCTGCTGCTATGGAAAATATAGGAAGGTTAAAATATCTTTTCCTAAAATGTAATATTCTCTCCAGTGGGAACTGTCTTCTTTCTTTCATGAGATGTTAATTCTACAAAGTCGATGCAAATGAACCTAGATTATGAGCAACTCAGAGAACCACCTAAGTTAGGGGAGGAATATCATTAGAATAATTACAGACAATTCCTTGTTAATTATGTCTACGTTAAACTGTCACACTTTAATGTCCAGGACTCCACTGAGAACCCACTGTGACCAGGTAATAGGATAAATGGCAAAGCTAAAAATGTAGAATGAGACACAACTCCTGTTAAATACGTACAGTGCAAATTATGAGAAAAACTCTGGAATGTGACTCGGGAAGCCCTTTGGTCCAGACATTCTGGAGCAAGCTGGAGTCCATCGTGCATTTAGAAATGTGTTCACACTGCAAGCCGTTCCCAAACCCAGGGCTGCTGTCTGTGCCCAAAGCTGGGAATATTGAAAAATCAGCTCCAATACAAACTGCCAAGAGACCCCCACAGCTGCTGCCTCTAATGTTGCCTGACTTTTATGTTTGTGGTTTTTTTTTAATTGTAGCCAAAAAAGTTATCTGCACAACACAAATTTTACCATCCACACCATTTTTAAGTATTTTTATAGTTCAATCATGTTAAGCACAGTCATTCTGGTGTTCAGGTGATCTCTACAACTCTAGTCTTGCAAAACTGGAATTCTATACTCCTTAAGCAGCAAACACGGTTATGAAGAATCTGAAGCAGCCAAATCCAGACACAGGAAGTAGAATAGTGGGGCCACCAGAAGAAGAAAGGAGGTTTTGCTTAATGTTTTTAAAGCTTCTCCTCCCTTTGGCTTCCGGTTCCATGCAGGTTGACGTTTAAGCCACTTTCCGCTGCTCTGGAAGACTGGTTCAGCTCTGGTCTGCAAGTGTTTTCTGCCTCCATCCAGCTTCTCACCCAGACCCACCCACTGCTTGCATTTTTCCTCTTTATGCCATGCTCACTTGTAACTGTTCAGACAAATCTAGTGTTTCCTCTTTTAACAGGCCGAGGCTACTCTGCCTCGTGGATATTCATCATCCATGCCTCGCTAGCTGGCTCGTGTCTTATTCTGGGCTGATTATGATTCGCTTTCTCCCTCTGAGCATCCTCAGTATGACTGTATAATTGCTATAGTCACTATGTTTTGAAAAAATGCTTAAACTCACCCCCCTTTACATTCCAGGATGCAGAAAGCAACAAAGGAATTTAAACTAAGCATGGTTTCAGAAATGTCTTTCCCTATCCAATACGTGAGAGCTCTGGTCTCTGGCATATTACTACCCATCTATCACACAAATGTTCTATAAAGTATTAAAGAGAAGTATGCACAAATTGAAATGCTCTCTAGATAATTCTAAATATCAGTGTTGAGGCAGGGTTTTACCTGCTGAAAGCATCTATTTATGGTTTGACACTCAGACTCTGACATTTTGACATGATGCATATTCCATCAGCCTGATACACTGTCACCTCCCAGTGGGTCTCAGTGTCACCAACTTAGAATTAAACACATTGCTCAGCCACATTACAGCACTTGCAAAGCACATAAAGGCTGTTTGACAATAACCCCCAGGAAGACAAATAATCAGCACACCTCCAATTTCCTTATTATTAACCATTATAAAATCATGTGCTGTGAAAAATGTGCATAACAAAAGTATCCATTTTTACAAGACTTCCCAAGGAGTCAATATATATGCTTGACACAAGAAACCCACTGGGACCTCCCCATTTTCCTTTGTGTCTTCTTTTCACTAGGACCAACTCCTTACATTGCACTGACGTTTACATGTCACGGGAAGGCGTTGATTACTGAGTTATGGAAAAATGATTGTTTACTGCCTTAATTACCAAGGGATGCCTCACAAAGTAAAAGGAAAAAACTTTTTTCGTTGTTGTTGTGGTTGTGGTGGTGGTGGTGGTGCTCTGTACTTGGTTTGGTTTTTTGGAGGTCGCATGGGGGTTGCTTTGTAATTAAAGGACTTCTTTTAACTTGAACATTATCTACTCTTCTCCTTGGTTTTCTCTTTCCTCCTGTTTAATTGCTGGCTAGCATATAAATAGACACATAAACCTGTACCAGAAAGGGCTTGGGAATAATCCTTAGTGTTTTTGTTTTCTTTTGGTTTGCTTCATGTCCCCATGCTGCTGAGATCACCATGCTAATTATTCTTTCGTTTCCTGAAGAATCCTACATGACCTTTCTTCCCCAGTATCCTTCTGACTAATCCCAATATTTATTTTGGAGTCCCAGTGATCTCCTTAATATTTTCACAACCGCTTTCACATCTTAATCTAATTTTCCTGTACCTGGCCTTGGTATCTCCAAGAGGCATATGTAACTATTCAGCGGCATATTTGACTTTGGAATGCATGACGTATTTCTCGTATCCCATGAGGCTACACCATTTCACTTGAGCATACAATAGATATGAAAATGAAACAGTAAATTTGCGTTGAAAAGTCAAAATCAACCAACCCACACACACAAAATATAAAGAGATGCACGTTAAAATGGTAAGAGCACAAGCTTTAACCCATGTGGAACCAAAATTCAAATCCAAGTCAGCCGTCTACAAATTATGATTATTATATAATCATAATTTTTTTCATGTTTTTTTCGTGTTTTTTTTCATGTCCCTTCAGGTCTGTCTCTTCATGGAGTGTCTGTTATTTCTTTCCCTGATATGAGTGGGCAGGGGACCATGAATATTCATAGCACACTTTTCTTTATTTCCTATTTTATTTAAGAGAAAAAAAAACAGAAAAGGGTAGAAATAACACATAATTTCAAAAAAAAATAAACAGTAAGAAATCACTAGTTGATAAATTATATATTGTCCTCTTAGAAATAGTTGTTCAGGTTACAAAGGTAAAGCATACAAAGTGGACATTCAAACAGCAAGACTGGAAACAGTTCTGTTATACAATCTAACAAAAACCTAGTAATATGGTGATCAATTCTACACACTTAAAAACATATATGCAATTATATCCTTTAGAGCACTTTCTTTTCCTCTCTTTTTTACAATAGCAATTATACATTTTGGGTTTTATGACTCCTACAGTTTTTACACTATTAATTTTACATTTTTACACTAGAGGCACATTGTGATATTATTATTAGAGATACAATGTGATATTTATAAATATGATTCTTATTTATTTCACTAATGAGGATAGTCTCAAGTTGTCTCCATTTATCTATAAAGGCCTCGAGATCATCCTTTTTTATAGCTGAGTAATATTCCACTGTATAAAAATACCACATCTTTTTCATCTACTCTGCGGTTGATGGGCATGTTGGTTGTTTCCAAGATTTAGCTATTACAAATTGTGCTGATATGAACATGGGTGCACATATATCACTGTGATATGACATTTTCAATTTTTCTGGGAAAATACCTGGGAGGGGAATAGCTAGATTGAATGGAACTTCCAATCCTAGTTTTTTAGGAATCTCCCTACTGAATTCCACAGTGGCTGCACCAGTCTACACTCCCACCAACAGTGGAGCAGTATTCCTTTTTTCCCCAGCAGCCTCGCCAATATTTGTTATCAGTTGATTTCTTGATGGCAGCCATTCTTTCCAGAGTGAGATGAAATCTCAATGCTGTTTTAATTCACATTTCTTGAATGACCAGTGATGGTGAACATTTCTTCATTTATTTATTTGCCATTTGTATATCTTCATCTGACAACTGTGTGTTCATCTCAGATGCCCATTCCTGGAGAGGCTCTTTGAATTTAGGAGCTTGATGTTTTTCAGTTCTTTATATGTTCTTGATATAAGTCCTTTGTCTAAGGGGTTGCTGGCTGAAATTCTTTTCCAGTCTATTGATTTTCTTTTCACTCTGTTGGTGATTTCTTTTGAAGTGCAGAAACTTTTCAATAATATAAGATCTCAGTTGTTGATTCTTGGAAGTGTTTCCTGTGCAGTTTGCATTTTGTTCATGAATTCTCTGCCTACCCCTATGTCTCTAAGACATCTGCCTACCTTGTCTTCCAGTAGATTTAGTGTTTCTGTTTTAATATTTAGGGCTTTGATCCATTTAGACTTTAGTTTTGTGCATGGTGGTATGCATGGATCTAGTTTCAGTCTTTGGCATGTGGAGAGCCAATTTTTCCAACACCATTTAAAATAAAGAGGGTATCCTTCTTCTAGTAAACATGTTTAGCCCCTTTGTCAAATATCAGGTGACTGAGTGTCTTTGTAGTTGTGCTTGCATCTTCTAATCTGTTCCATTGATCCTCTGGTCTATTTCTTTGCCAGTACCATGCTGATTTTATCACTGTGGCTTTGTAGTATAGTTTCACATCAAGAATTGAGTTGCTTCCTGCCTTGCCTTTGTTGCCCAGAATTCCCCTTGCTATTCTAGATCTCTTCTGTTTCCAAATGAATTTTAAGATTGTTTTCTCTAGATCTGTAAGGTATGTTAATGGTACTTTGATTGAGATTATATTAAAGCTGTATAATAGTTTTAGAAGTATAGCCATTTTCACAATGTTGGTTCTTCCTAGCCAAGAGCAAGGAATATCCTTCCAGTTTCTAATATCTTCTTCAATCTCTTTGTTAGCATATAATTTTCAGCACATAGGTCATTTACATTCTTAGTTAGGTTGATTCCTAAGTATTTAATTTACTTTTTTTAGATGCTATTTTGAAGAGCAATATTTCCATAATTTCTCACTCGGTGAGTTTTTTGTTTGTGTGCAGGAATGCTATTGATTTTTGAGTGTTGACTTTGTATCCAGCTACACTGCTGAATTTGTTTATTACTTCTAGTAGTCTTTTAGTGGAGTTTTTGGGGTCTTCTATATAGAGTATCATATCATCTGCGAATAATGATAATTTAACTTCTTCTTTTCCTATCTTTATTCCTTTTATTTCTCTCTTATCTGATTGCCCTGGCTAGTGTTTTCAGAACTACACTGAATAGGAGTGGTGATAGTGAACATCCTTGTCTTGTTCCTGATTTTAAAGTGAAAGCTTTCAGTTTTTATCCATTTTGTACAGTGTTGGCTATTGGTTTGTCATAGACGCCCTTTATAAGATTGAGGTAGACACCGTGTATTCCGAGTTTCTGAAGAATTTTTATCATGAACATGTGTTGGACTTTATCAAAAGCTTTTTTTGCATCTATTGAGATGACCATGAGGTTTTTGCTTTTGGTTCTGTTAATGTGGTGTATTACATTTATTGATTTGCATATGTTAAGCCATCCCTGCATTCCTGGAATGAATCCCATTTGGTTGTGATGTTTAATCTTCTTGATGATTGGCTGTATTCTATTTGCCAGCATTTTATTGAGAATCTTTGCATCAGTGTTCATTAGTGAGACTAGCCTATAGTTTTCCTTTTTGGTTGGGTCTTTCTCTGGTTTTGGTATGAGAGTAATACTTGCCTCCAGGAATGATTTAGGGAGATTGCTGCCTTTTCAATTTCATTGAGGAGTTTAAGGAGTATTGGCATCAAATCTTCTCTAAATTTCTTATAGAATTCAGACATGAATCCATCAGGACCTGAGCTTTTCTTTTTTGGTAAGTTTTTAATTACATTTTCAATTTCAATAGCTGATACTGGGTTATTCAAAATTGCTATATCTTCTTGGTTGAGCTTTGGTAGTTCATATATTTCTAGAAATCTGTCCATTTCCTTTGTGTTTTCCACTCTATGTGAGCAGAGATTTTCAAAGTAGGTATTCATGATCTTTTGAATTTCCATGGGATCTGTAGTAATTTCCCCCTTTTCACTTCTTGTGTGAATTTGGGTTTTTTTCTTTCTTTTTCTTTATAAGGTTAGCTAGAAGTTTGTCAATTTTGTTGATTGTGTCAAAATCCCAGCTTTTTGATTTATTAATTCTTTGTATTTTTTTTACTTTCAATTACATTTATTTCTGCTCTAATCTTTACAATTTCCTCTCTCCTATGAGCTTTGGGTTTAACCTGCTCTTCTTTTTCT
Source organism: Cavia porcellus (assembly GCF_034190915.1). NCBI lineage: Eukaryota > Metazoa > Chordata > Mammalia > Rodentia > Caviidae > Cavia > Cavia porcellus. The sequence goes on from NW_026947489.1 coordinate 55,106,966, forward strand.
AGAAGCTTGAGATGAAGCATTAGGTTGTTTATTTGTGCTCGTTCTGCTTTCTTGATATGACAATTTACTGCTATATGTTTCCCTCTTAAGACCGCTTTCACTGCATCCCACAGATTACAGTATGTTGTTTCCACATTTTCATTGTATTGTAGGTATGGCTTTATTTCTTCTTTAATTTCATCTGTAGCCCACTGGTTGTTCAAAAGGTTGTTATTTAATTTCCAGGTATTTATGCAGGCTTTGCAATTTATTTGCCATTAATTTCCAGTTTCAGTGTGCCATGGCACACTTTCCACAGGACCCTTATTTATCACGTAGACAGACTGTTGTCCAATATCTGACCCATGACCTGATGTTTCCCATAGGAACACGTTGTTATAGTTTGCAGTAATCTAAAGTTGTGTCCTCAGAATCCAAACTTGAAACCCTAATCGCTAAGATGGCCATATTAGGAAGTGAGGTCTTTGGGATGCAATTAGGTCATCAGAACCCTCAGAAATGGGATTAGTGCTCTTCCAAAGGCCTAATGCACCTTGTTTCCTGCCTTACACATGAGGACACTCCTAGAAGGCATCATTCAGGAGGCAGAGCCTGAGTTCAGAGCAGACATCAAATCTGCTGGTGCCCTGATCAAATATTTTGAGCTCCAAAACTGAGCAATACTGTTTCATCATTTATGAATTATGTAGTCTAACATAATCAGTGTGATCAGAAAATACAGTGCATGTTTAATTTTTTACTAGAGCAAAAGATAAGTTGCCATTGATTTCCCTCAAAATGCTGCCCCTCACTTTGAGCATTCTCATCCCACCATTCTTAACACTTTATGGAGAAGCTCTAGAAGTTGTCTCTTGTGAGTGTCTTTGATTGTGCTGTCATGGCTGCCTTGAGGTCCTGAATTGGTACAAAACGCTTTACCTCCCTGGATCATTTTGACTTTGGGAAAGAGTCAGAAGAAGCACAGTGCCAAATCTTGTGAATAAAATAAACAAGGACCCGCTCCAATACTTTAATGTGGCAGAAATTGAAGTGAAGGTAATCTGTAAACTGCTTCAGAAAATGGCAAGAATGATGGGATAAATACGTTCCAGTAAGACAAAGTATTTTGAGGAGAATTAATGGCATATATGGTTTACCATAATTTTTTTAAAATTTTGACTCTTCACTGTAGTTTTCATTGTACCTGTGTTTTCATTAGCAGCCCAAAGACATGGCTTGTGTTTGAGTGTATTCCCACCAAGACAGCTACCTCTACAAGAGGTCCGGCCAGGAAGAGAATCACATCCTGATGTGGATCAGGGAAGACATAGTAAGATACACAACAAAGTGCACCTAAAATAGAAGTAGTGGGTGGTCTACTGGTCCCAGAGAGACAAGAGCAGCATACCTCCCAGGGCCAGTGGAAAGGAGCGCAGTCTGGGAGGTTGCTGCATGATAAGAATGTGCAGAGCAAAGAGAGGCAAGGCATGCAGGGACTTAAGCCTTTATTACGGTCCTGCACTCCACTCCAACTGGTTTCTGGAGGGAGTTCTAACAGGTGCATGGAGAGCAGGCGGGGACCAGTTCCAAGAGTCACTGTGTGACTGTGGTGCATCTATGCAGACTGTGCAAAGTGCAGGGGTCTAGAGAGCAAGTCAGGCAGGTTACATCTAGCCTTCCCACAAGAAAGCAGTCACTAGGAGATGGTGGCATAATGCAGACATCTGGCTTGCACACCTCAAGGATGTGGGCAAGGTGGAGACCTGGAACCATGTCTAGGGGAAGCTGATCCCTTGTCCTGGTTTGGCAAGTCAACTTTCTTGATGCCAAAGCAGCATTACATGTTAAGACTCACTGTACCCGAGACAGTGAAACTTAACTCCAGTTTCAAACAAATCTGAATAGTAGCTGTCTTACTTCAGGCCACCTAGTATAGCAAAAAACCAATGACTAAACCACAGAAAATTGTTCTTTTGGAGTTGCAGTCTGAGAGGGTGAGCCTGGCTGGGGCAGAGGGTCCTGTCGCCTGGATTTCACACTGCTGACTCTTGATCGTATCCTCCCACAGCAGGAAGAAACAGAGAAAGTTCTCTTAATCTAAAAGAAAAGCAATCATCCAACTTATAAAAGTTCTATCCCATGACCTAATTATCTCCCAAAATTCCCATCTGCTAATACCATCACATTAGGGGTTAGGATTGTTGCATAGATTATGGGGACACAAACATGCACACCTGTCTGGAAATCTACCTAGGAATTAAAAGAGATGAAGTTGGTGGAGAATTCTAACTTCCATCTCACTATGCCTGGAAAGACTCTTCAGAAGAGTTAATTTCCTACTTAAAGACAAGCAATAACTGTAATTACTCCATAAGAATAATATTCATTATATGATTATATATATATTCAAAACATTAACAAAGATACTGAAATATAAGAATGCATCAAAATTGTCATGAGTACTCTTTATTGGATCCTTATCATATGCATTATCTTATTTAACCTGCACACCCCTCCCTGCCCATTCAGTACTGTGATCAGACCTGACTAATAGACAAGGAAGCTCAAGGCATAGAAACATGCAACCAGCAAGTGAAAGATACAAAAGCCCATGAAAATCCAACCATTGCACTATATTATATCATGAATTGTCAGAAAAAAACATGGGAAAAGTTATCATACTCATTCTCACATAAAAATAGTATAATAAATTTCCAAAAGCCCTAAAGAATTAATAACTGGTAAATTCCTATTTAATATTAGGTTGCCATCACACCTTGTTAATTTTGAGGCCACTAAGAAAGTAAACTTTGTCCTCTGGAAATCAAAGTTCTTACTTGCACTGTAAGTTCCCTTCGTTCTGTACCTAGTAAGACATCACCACAGAGTAACATAACTGACTTTCATGGGTACGCCAGTTGACTCACACAGAAAGAACACATTTCTATGGACAATATAAAGGATCTATAGTTTGTAAATTCCACTTCATAAAAATGTTAGTTAAGCCCTTCATTGAGAATATCCAATGCTATTTTATCAGAATTAATTTGGAACTTGCACATATATCCTGCGTTTTTCTTAGATGTTTTCAATGGAAAGGGACCAGATGAGATGTACTTTCTCACACTGAGAAGCTCAGAAAGACCAAGGGAACTGTGAAATAAGTGCCTAAGTATTAAGTAAGTTGAGTAAAGTTGAATCGTATAATTCTAAACATCCTTTCTTTAGATAGCTCAGATGAAAATGTCATTGTAGATTGGCATGATCTTTGATGACACCAAAGAAGACACAGGACTTAATTGGGAGAGAGAAACATCAGGTACAAATTCATGAGACAGTAAGGAAATGGCCCCAAATGAACAAAAAGTGTCTTGAAGAAAGTGTCCAAAAGTGGAACAACAAAAAAGCACATAAAAAGACACTCAATAGGCCGCAAAAAACACTCATGTCCAGCATTGGCTAAACAGGAAGCCAGTGTGTCACTTTGGTTCACCTCAGCTGGGAACATGTGTAACAGGTGACTCAAATTTTTGACAATTCTACACATGTCCTCCAGTGTCCATGAAATCACTCAGGGTATTGATTGGTGGATTAGAAATCAATTTTACCAAGTAGATTAATTTATAACCATGGACTCCAGAAATAATGGACACCAGTCATATCTCCTTTTAAAGAAAAATAAAAGAGCCAAATCAATTTGGTGTGTGTGGCAACTGACGACAGAGCACCTACTGTGAGCTGGGCACCCTCTTTAATAATTTATTGGTCAGGGATGTGGGCAGCTCCAGAGCCTGAGCATGCCAAGCAGCTGCCTTCTAATCATTCAGCCTTTGAAAGCTTCTGTTCTAGAACAGCTATATCATTTATAAATGTTCAGTTAAAAATGGAAATCCCTCTTCCCTATCAATACAACCTTCCTCCTTTCTCCCTGTAGTGAGGGTTTGGAGATGGTACTTCTTTGATATTTTCTCATGGAATTCAGTCCAACAGCATAGAGATTGAGTCAAGGTCAGTGTCAGCCCAAGTAGGTAATGCATGGAACTGAGGCAACTGGATGGAGTTTCTCTTCCTGAAGACTTCTGGGCTCTCTGGAATCAAGAAATATGGAAGCCAATCTAAAAGGTAGAAGTAGAATCTGAGTGGATCACCCAAAACAAGCAAATGTTCTGAGATCTGAAACAGAAAGTATGGTGGATGCATGTAGCTTGAGAATCAAGAACCAGGAGCAGAATGTGACCTAATAGAAATATAATCTCAAAACCTTGCCCACTGCCCAGAGCTAGATTTGCAGCCCAAGGCTGTCATAGTAAGAGCCTTCGGCGAATACTACTTCAGAGGGCAGGGCTTCAGATGTAAATTTCACTGTATACTTTTTAGAGGAGAATTATAAAGTATCACTACAGTAACAGCTACAAAAAAAAAAAAAACATGTCTCAGGAAATAATAACATGGTCATGTGATGAAGCCAGTGTCACATTTTTCACCTTCTGAATTTTAAGACTGAGTCATTTATGGTCTTTTATAGATCTTTAGAAGGGAAAAATTATTACAGAGCCTCAATGGTGACCTAAATACCTTAATGAATCCCAGTTAAATCTGCACCAAATAACTTCAGACATAAAGTTCTCGAGTTAACAGATGTATAAGATTTTTTTTTTATTTAGGATACATAAATTTGGATATAAGGAAAATTACAACAGCAAGAAAATTAAAACTCTTAGTAGATATTTAATGAGACAGATCACATACCAGCAAAATTAATACTGCTTTCAATTACAACTATTACAACTCAACTTACTTTGGATTTATTTTGTCAATACTACGTAGTTAGGTGTTTGTGAAAACTCAATTTTGCCACTACTTTCTTCTAATCAAACTATTTCCAGGCCTTCACCCTGAGAGTTGTTTGCTTTTGCTTGTGTCAAACGTCATTTTTATATTAAATTGGCCTATGCTCTTTTCTTAATAGGTGACCAAAATTAAAGTAGTAACATTTGGCACAAATCAAAATAAAAAGGAGAGCGTTTGTGTGCAGGCGGAACTTGGTTGTTCTGTAGCTTTGCAGATGGTTTGGTTTGGGGTGTCTGGGATTTTTTTCCTTTCTTCCTTCAGGCTTCCCTTCCTTCACTGCTTTCTTTCTTACTTTTGAAAAAGACTGTTAATGAAGTGAAAGCACACGGTTGCACCAGATGATGAGTTACACAGAAATACGACACTGTCCTGATCTAAAAAGTGTTCCAGTAGGACAGACCAGAAAGAAGCATCAGGGGAGCTGTCTGGAAAACCAAAATACAGCGCACATAAAATAGACACATTAATGCAATTCAGATTAGTTGGTTGGGAGGAGACAAATCGTGCTAAGAAAATTCCACGACTACTATTTTAAAAAATAGTTTTACTTCACATTAGATGCTAAAACAAATTGCAAGAAATTAAGAAGTTCAGTGTTCTAAGAGGAACATGAATAGAAAAGCAAAATTAAACACAGCTGAGTACTTTTCTGATCTCTAAATGAAAAGGCTTCTTAAGCGCAAAGTCAAAAGAAACATAATAGATACTGAAAATGTTTGTGAGGATAAAAGGTAGCCATTAAACTAGAAAGATATTTGAGATATTGACATAAAATGTGTACATGTAAGATAGTTTTTAAAACTTGTAAAATTAAATAAGTGTAAAAGGTAATAAACAACCGAATTGCAAAGAAGTTCTAGAACTGTTCAGTAAATGTATAAAAGTGTGTTAGCCCTTTCCAATCAAAGAAATGCAAGGAAAAATAATAATACATTATTGTATTTTATTTCATTTACTAAACAAAGAGTGATGCACATTTTCATTTTCAGCTTTGCAGGACAAAGCATCTTTAAATATTTGTAGTTCTCCTATAAGAATTTTCTCTTTAGATCACAGGCAATCCTTTTTATGGATTGTACATTCCAAAATTATTTTATCTCACAGTTAGAAATATAAATTAATCATTATATATCCCCCCTAAAAAAGAGTAATAATTAAATATATTAAGCATAGCCATATACAAGATATCCCCTAAAAACATTTTCGAAGACAGTCAACTTGGAAACATGATAAAAGGATCATTTTAAGAAGAAATCATAAAAACTAGTAAAATATTATGACAATATTATGAATATGTATTTCTACATGTATTTACACAAAGCTGAAAATAAATATATAAATATAAACACTATATGGTATGTAAGTATAGTTTAACAAATAAACTATAGGTAGAAACATAGAAAACTTTAATAAATTATTTCTAATCAATGAATTTATAAGAACTTTATATTTTCCTTCTCTGTGATTTTCTATGAATCTCAAATATCACACAATATTCATAAGCTTTTCCAAATGTGGACACCAACTACCTCTTTATCTTTTTAATTCAGCAAATTTAAATTACTCAAGATGACTACACTGAATAGTTAACATTCTATATACTGACAGTTGTAAATTATAAATTTTAATTTTCCTCTCAGTCATACTGCATTATTTTAGGTATTGCCATATGCTATGCTACCACTATGTCTCTTACAAGCCAAAACTCCTTCCAATTTTGCAAAACCTTGAACTCCTTTTCTGGATTTTTGATTGTAGTATGATAAATAAATATTGTGACTGCGCTCATGTGCTTTGGCTAAAGATAGATGACAGAAGACAGAGCTGATTAAATGACCAATAAATAGAGGAGAAAATCTGAGGCATTTTTGCTTTCATTATTGTTTTTATTGCCATTATGGTTATGAATTATTTATAATATTACTATAAAGAATATTTGAAGTAACAGCTCAGATCTTGCTTCCAAAAGATGTGTTATTTGGTCTTTAATCACTTTAAATTTTATGATTACATGAGGATTAGAGAACAAAACATAATAAATTTTATGGGTTACCAAATAATGAGAACAGCTATGAATTTTCTTTGAAAATTCCTAAGGCAAGTATTTAGGAATGGAGAGCATTTCCTTCTGCTGCTTTGTTCTGTATCCTTGCTGTAGAGTCAATGGGGAAAACTAAGCCAGGATTCAGGAAGCCTGTTATTCTTCTGTAATTTCTCTCCTTATTAATTCTGGGACTATAGACATTTCTTTGAGGCACAGCTTCCTTTCCTATAAAATAAGAAGGAATCCAAGATATATACCTCTAAATAATCTGATTTAATCACAAAATAAGTCCAGGCTATATTGTCCTTGAAGAATCCATCAGTAAGATTTCTCTCCATGTCATTTTCTACAAAGCTGGGTAGTGAAAACCTTTGCGTTTTATTCTTAAAAGAAAACCAGAGCAGTAGCATCTTGAAGTACTTATAATGGCTTTGCAAACGCTCATCAATTTGGAAGAAATTACTGCACATTTCCTAACTACAACTTTTTTGGAGTGAAGACACTAACACTTCCTTTAAGATATATGCAGAAATGGGTTCCCTCCAACACGCATTCTTGTGGTCAGGGAGAGCCACGGTTCTGTGCGGATCTTATGGCTTAGAAAACTTTAACAACTAGGGGTGACCAGTTGCAAGCCATAGACAAAAGCAAGCATCTCAGGAAAACTCTTAGTTAATGCCTGGATTTGAGTCGTGTAGAGTTCAGGTAAGCCTGCTGCGTTGGTCAGCTTTTTGTCACTGTGACACATACATGAGAAAAAAAAAAAAAAAAACATTTTAAAGAACAAAAGGTTTACTCTGGTTCACAGTTTCTGAAGTTTCAGTCCATGCTGGCCTTGCTTCAAGGTGGAAATGTTACGGAAGGGTAGGGCCAAGGAAACCTGCTTGGGGCAGCCAGGAAGCAGAGAAGGGGGAGGGTGGGACCTACTACAAGAAATACCCTTCAAACTCACGACCTCAGAGACCTACTTCCTCCAGTTGGGCCTCACTTACTAATAACACATTCAACTTTGAGGTCATCAGTGCATTAATTAATGGATTATTGAGATTAATGCTCTCATAATCCAATCTACTCTCTATATTCCAGCTCTGAACATTGCTGCTACATTAAAGATCAAGCTCTCAATACATGAGTTTTTAGAGGACTCTTCAGATTTAAACCATAGCACTGGCCAGCATCAGTCAGATGAAAGATGCATTCCTCAGTACGTAAATGAAGTCTCGTAGGCATCTTTTAAGGCCCTATTCGATTTTATAGGCTATCTGCCAAGATGAATTGTTTAAAATTTTAATATTAATTTAAATATTCTTCCTGATGGTAAATGATCATTACCTTGCGAAAGTAGGTTGATTTGAACCTAGAAAAAAAATCTTCAGAATTTATCAAAAGAACTGAAAGTCCATTGGCATGAATCATTATTTTTATGCAATGTTTTAGGAGCACTGTCAAAGGGAAAGCTTAAGTTTCAGAGATAAGCCAACCCTGGGTGTAAATTATCTCTGCCACTCACTGGCTGTGTGGTTTTGGAGAAGTTATTTTACCTTGGAGAAGTTATTCAGTCTCAACTTCCTTACCAAGAAATGCTTCATAAGAATTACATTAGAAAACGTAGGAAAACAGTGTATATAAAACCCAGCCCTTGCTGGTGCTTAATGAATGGATGGGTGTCATGATCAACATGATTACAAGCTTGAAACAAAAGTGAGAAATTGCTTTCAAACTTTGTTAAAGTGTGTAAATCAAAATGTCCCCTAAGTTGCATATTTTATTTGAAAATACAGTATCTGCTTTTGTAGCTTAATGTAATCAAGCTGTGAAAGCAGTGACAAAATGGTTATTACAGCTATTCTAGAACTAAAGTGTCCAGAAATACCAAACATACGATGCATTCTATGGTTTCCCATCATTCTACATGATCAATTACCATAAAAGATGAAAGCCATGCAATAGTGAGTAGTGGAGTCAGGTTTATTGGTAGAATCCTGCTGAGGAGTGCAGACAGCATACCTGAGCCATTCATAAAGCAAGTCAAACACATGCCTGCCTAGACTAGGTAATGTGCCACGAGACAACACGCCATTCATTGTGCAGTGCAGGTAACATTAGCTTCTCATACTGCATCGGTAATAGCAGATTTCCATTAAGAACTGGCGGGTTATTGATGCTCAGTCTGTCCCAAAGCAGAGAACAGGCAGGTATAACTATGTACCTACACGGGTGTACATGATGCTCCAGGGGAGAAAACACCCTTCCTATGTGCTTATAGGACTTGGTTGCAGCCTCATCCTTACGATTCACCTCTAGGGCCTTAGACTGTCTTGGGTGGCTAACAGACGATGGCTGACACAGACTGAGGCCAGCAAACCAGGAGCAGGTCAGAAGCAAGGTATATTTTAGGTATAACATACCTCTTTATGCCTAGAATCTTACAGCCCTTGTTTTTCCACCTATCCTTCTCTGCATGCAGATAACTTGAGCCAAAAATGGAGCATGCAGAGCTGGGCATGCTGGCACATGCCTGTAATCTTGTCACTCAAGTAGCCTAAGGATCTCACTTACAGAGATCCTGTCTCCAAACAAACAAGCAAACAGCACAAATGGGGATATAGCTCAGTGCAAAAACCCTGGTTCCATCTCCAGTGTGAAGGTGTGAGGAGGGGAACTCGCCTAGGTCTAGCTATTGCTTACAGCCCTCTCTCTCCTCTTTTTAAGTGATTTTTCAGTATAAATAACTTCTTAGGCACTATGAAATGAGGAGTTAAACAATGAGCTAGCCAGGAGTAGTGGCACATACCTATGATACCAGTGTTTGATAGAGGCAAGAGGGTACATGTGCAAGGCCAGTTGGACTTAGCAATTTAGCAAGACCTCTTCTCAAAATGAAATACAGAATGGGCTTGGAATGTAGCTCAATGCAAAGACCCTGGGTTCCATCCTCAGTGCCACACAGACGTCCACATACTCATAATTATCTAGATCTTTTGATCAAATCTGACAGGACATTCAACCTGTATTATAAATTAGCTCTCAGAAAATGGAAACCATGTTCAATAAAATTTGTAGACCATCAATATCTGAAACTTCTTTATCAAATAGTAGTAAAATTTTAAGCTTTCATTGTTTTTATTAAGAGTATCAAATGGTAACCCTTTCACAAAAAAATTTATGGTTAAAACTAAATATTTTGTTAAAACATATATGCACAAAATTGCTTAATAAACAGGATAAAGTCATTTTATTTAGTGATTTCAGTGTTTGTTGCTTAAAAATGAAGGTTCAGAAACTGGGATATACAGTGTTTTTGCTATAGATTCTCAGGACTGTTGCAGTATTGTAGGATGGATAAGTACAGATTTTGTACTTCAGACAGCAAGGTTTAAGTCAACTCTATTTTACCAAAGAGGAAGAAGGAAATTTCAGTGCAGTCACAGGAAAAAGTAACAACAAATAAATGTAAACAGAATCCTCAAAAGCAATAGTCGAAGGCAAGACCACTGAATGACATCTTCGAAGTGTTGAAAGATAAAAATTGAGAAAGCTTGAAACCAAAAGACCTTTATTAGAGCAATTTCTAAAGGATTTAACTTATAAGGAAGAAAACAAGGAAAGAAGGGAGACCTGCTACAGCTGTTAGAAAGTACTGATCAAGAAATTGATGAATGTATAGGCAAAAGTTTTTAGGAACTGTTTAATGAAAGATTAAGGCCTAGACAAAACCTTCCTAAATGAAACCTGAAAGTTAGGGAGGAGTTAGTCAGAGTCAAAGTTTGCTAAGATCTTGCATTGTACAAAGACACAAAAGCATCAAAAAGTAACCTTAAACTTTCTTAGGTATACATGATAAAATTCCACAGATGCTCATTAATATTAGATAATATATAACTTTAAAACCAGACTGGAGGAAAAAACAGAATACCAAAATAATTCAGAAAGTAGGAGTAAAAGAATAAAGAATGATAGATAATTAGGGAGGAAGAGCGATGCAAGGCAGTAGAAACAAGTTTCTCAAATGTATTTTATAAAAATTAAAATATATAAATATACATTATCATGTCATGTCAATGGGATGAATACATTAGCTAAAAAATCTTACCAGACTACATTAAAAAGAAGCTAATGGTTTTTGCAGAAAACATCAGAAAGGCTGAATGTAAAAAGCATGAAAATGACATAAAAAGTAAATAATACTTAAAATTAAAAATTAATAACTATAATAATATGAGCTAATGTAGACTTTAAAATGAAATCCTTTCTGGGGAGACAGGAGATCATTGAATAATTTTTAAAATTCCAAATTTCCAGAAAAATTGAATACAATAAACAAAACATCCTTAAAATACACAAAGCAAAAATTGATAGTTGTATGAGGTTAAGAAATTGTCACACTCAATATAGTAGGAGGAAACTTCACACACTGATTTTAAAATTGATTATTTAATTACACTCAATTAAGTAAAACTAGACATGCTTCTAAAACCATATAGAAAAAAATTTGACATGAACAGAGTCTAACAAAGGAAATAAAGAGCATACATTCTTCTAAAGCATAAGTGAAATGTTTGAAACTTATTTTTCTAGGGAAAGATATTTTTGAAATGCTTAGAACTGAGGGATAATAAATAAAAATTTATAAGATACTTCACAAAGTACCTGTAGTTTTATATTTTCAATGCTTAAATTAGAAATGGTTTAAGGTTATAAACAATAGCTAAATTCAAACTGAGAGGACGAGATAATATATGAACAGAGTTTGATGAAAGAGAAGTTGAAATTTCAATAGGAAGGATCAATCTACTTGAAACTTGGTTCACTGAAAATAAAAAACAAAAAACCCTGTATACACAATTAGTTAAAAAGGAAGTACCGCAAATGTCCAGTACTGGAAATAAAATGGTAATGATTCATACAGGCAATAAAATGAGCATAATTATAGGCATAGACATCTTATATGTCAGCAATATCTTCAGCAAGCATGATAAATGAACAGGAAAACACAAAATGGACAAATTCTGAGATGATCGTGTGTGAGTCAGGAAAAAAACTGTCTTTGGTTTTTGAGAGATATTTTCACTAAGTATAGAATTCTAAGTTGACAGTATTGTTTCTTCATGGTTTAAAAATTCTGGCTCCTCTGTCTTCTGCTTGTGTTATGATCTGTCATTTATATCTTTGTTCCTTTGTATACAATTTTGTCCTTCTGTATGGATGCTCCTGAAATGTATTTATCAGTGTGGTTGTTCTGTTTTGTATTTATTTGTCCTATAGTTTCTCATTCCTAGAATCTGTAAGTTTACAGAGCTCATCAAGTTAAAAAAAATTTAAGCCATTATATTCAAACTTTTTTTTTTTTTTGCTCCACTAGTTTTGGGGATTCCCATCACACATATTAAATCGCATTTCACTGCTTATATCTCTATTTTTTTCATTCATAAATTAGATTCCTATTATGCCATCTTGATTGGAAGCTGAAGTCTTTAAAGATTGTGCTATCTAAATGCTTGTCTAATTAAAATGTAGACTTTCGCCAGGATATCCTAAGTGTACACATATCCTTTTAGGGATGTCTTGGATGTCAGCTTCCACTGTAAGGATCGACTTTCAACTAATCTTAGTAGAGACAGGGAAAACAGAGTGAAGTTTCTGTGGTCTAAAACCTTAAAGGCAACCTCTAAAAATAATAAAAATGGAGGTGTATGAGAAATCAAAAAAGATAGATGAGGGGAGTTATACATTGTGAAATTTTATGTCAACTCTCTGAAGCTAAGCCCCAGGATGCCCAGGGAAAAATATGTACCTAATAAATCCTTACTCTAAAAGTTACACCCTATACACTACCCCAGTTTCTGTATTACCTGCTATTATTGTAAGCACTTTCTATAAATAGATTCTCAGATAATTCCATGATATAAATTATTATCATCTCATCTTACAGATAAAGAAAAGGTTAAACAAACTGCTCCAATCTCATAAGTGGAAAATAGCATGATTAAGAATTCCCTCTCTATTCTATGATATTACTGTTGGTCTTATAAAGTTGAGTGTCTGGGTTAAAGCCCACAACATATTAAAAGTCCGATTGTAAATGCTGAGATGAAAATATTGGAAGTAAATACAACAAATACAAAGGAAAATAAAAACTGACAGCAAGGACACTGAATTCTCAGAAATGAAAGTTTCACCAGGACATTTATCACTTTGTACATGAAGGAATTACAGTTCATATAAGAAGGTAGTCATTAAAAAACTTGAATTTGCTTTAAGAAATTCTGGTTACACCTTTGATTCATCTTAAAGTATTTTTATTATGTTTTTAAATACAGTATTGCATTCCAATATTTCTCTAACATGGAAAAAATTTGTTCCTGGACACATCATAATCATGGCACCCAACAGAGCTAACGTCTGTTAACTAGGAACTTCTTATTCCTGAGCAATGTCAGACAAATAAATTAGGAATTATTTGCATTAGGAAATATTATTAGATAACTCTCTCATGATCTCAATATGGTAAAAACAACACATTATAAAATCCTGTTTTATCTTTCTTTTGGGGGGAGAGGTATCTGGTTCTACATTCTCCCCACAATGACTAAAGTAGAGTTTGGCCTCTTGTTTTTCAAAAACAAAGTATGCCCCACCAGTGTTCCCCGTAAGGTTTTCTTGGATCCAATGTGATTTGATGGCCCTTCACTCTTCCCCCTAAACCTATTCCAATTACATCACACCAGAAATAAATGTCTTCCTGTGGTGTGTCGTGGAGCCTCACTCCTGTCAAACATCCAACACAAGAAGAGAGAGTCATGTCTAGAGGATGGTGAGGGACAGCTGTGAACACTCCCCAGAGAAGGAGATTCCTGCCAGGACGGCTTCCTGGATAACATGGCCATTCAGTGGCATCGGCATCTCTCCTACAAGGAGAAGAGAAATAATGTTAACATCATCTCTCAACATATGAATTGTGGAGTTTGATTCCTTTCCTATAAATACTCACCTTCTGGAACTCCTCTGCAATCTCCACTGTCAATAAGTTTTACAAATGCCATATAGAAGTCTTTAATGCACCACTGCTGCTTGAAGCTTATTTATTTGGTGAAAAAGAGAAGCCAGAGACGTCATTTGAAAATTCATGTGCAATTCATTCTTCAAGGTCTTGATGCACGCTTGGAGTCGCCATAAAAATTTCCTCGAGTTTTTCCTTGACCCTTGCTCTTCCTGGCAAATGGCTTGGCTTCCTCCTTATCGGAAGAGAGTACTAGTTAATCGAGGAAATAATTACCTTTCTTTCCAGATGGCAATAACACTGTGCGCCTTCCACATATGGACTTTTTATTAACACAGGCTGCTGTATAATTATTTTTCACAATTTCCTTGTGGCCCCACCACCACCTTGACTTTGAAAAATAATACCTTTTAAATCTCCAAGGGGTGCAAATCTTCTCAAAGTGAAGCAAAGGAATGTCATGTCACCTTCCCAGATTAACAATGGTTCACCCAATAAGTCTCTACAGCGGGGGTCTGCAAACGTTTTCGGTGAAGGATTCGATAGTAAATATTTCAGGACATTTTTGGCCAAGTGATCCTTATCTTAACTACTTAGCAGCACAGTTGTATTGTGAAAGCAGATATAGACAATCTGTGCACACACGTGGGTGTGGCTGTGTTTCAATAGAATGATTTCGACACTAAATTTTAATTTCATGTAAATTTCATGTATTCCAAAAGAGTGCACTTTTTACTCTCTTCTTCAACTATTTGAAAAGTCAGACAACATTCTTAGCCTGTGGGCCACACAAAAATAGGTAAAATCTGCTTGTGGCCATGGACCAAGTTTATCAACTCTTAACCTAAGACAGTAGCAGGATGTGTAGTACAGGTTTCTCACCCCTAGTGCTAGAGACACTTTAGACACACAACTGTTTGTTTTGGGGCACTGTCTTGTACATTTTAGGATGTTAGTGTCCTCTCTGGTCTTCACCCACCAGACGCCACTAGCACACCTCATTTGTGACAACCAGAATGTCTCTGGAGATTGGCAAATAACCCATGGGGACAAACTGCCATTGATTGAAAATAACAGATCTAAAGTCCTGGAATCTCAGGGTCATCACATGAAAGGTAAACTGATGGGCTGTGTGTCCCAGGAAGCTTCCTCCATCAGCTGAGAGATGGCCATAAAATTCCCATGCTATAGAATAGAAAAGACAGCACTTCAAGCTCACTACCATACCCTAGACATAAGGCAGTTCGTTTGAAACTTGGTTGATGGTTGTAAGCCATGTATGCAAAATCTCTACTGTGGATTTAGGAAACAGCATCTCTCTTCTGTTGTTTTCTACTTCAGTCTTTTTCCTATGTTTCTACTTCCATCACCTCCCATTATATACACCAGACTACAAGGATAAATCTAATATTTAATTTAAAATTCTCATCTATTTGACCAGAACAACTGAATGGTGAGGTGGGATTCCTGGGATGTATAACTTATGTCAAATTAAGAACTTAAATTAATTTATAGAAATCTTAAATTAATTTATAGAAATTAATTTATAGAAATCTTAAATTAATTTATAGAAATATTCCTCTCTCAAAAAGCTTAGAGAGCTTTTCTTCTCTCAAAGTTCTCATCCAATGTGAAAACTGTACAAAATCTATTTTTAGTTTTAGATCATTATTATTGTAGCTGTTGTTTTACCATGATATCACAAAAGCAGTCATTTTTACTTTTCTGTATATAGGTTTTATCTCCATCTTTGTACTCATATATAAACAAATTTCTAGCTGTAGAATATGATTTTACTGCTGACGAAAATACTGAATGAAAAAATTACATAAGTAAACAATTTACAATTTTTTAAATTACACACTGTTTGAGAAACACAATGCAATCTCACACCATCCCATTTTCTCCAGTGTATTTACCCTGTATATACTATCTTCCCATTAGTAACTTAGCCATCTCAGTTATCAAATTAGCTGCCATGGTTCCTCAATGTTTAAGGAGCACTGCCTCACTTAGTAACGGCTCCAAATTTCAAGATCAAGTAATGACACAGAAGAGACAACAGACCCATAGAAGAAGATGCAGTCTGGTTCTGTGCTACAACACGACAGGGCATATATGGAGAAGCATAGTATAAATAAGGTGTGGCTATCCATGGTTCAGGAACCTACTGACAGTATTCGAACATATGCATCACAGTTCATGGGAACCACTGTAATTATCTCTAAAATGTGGTTTATAGAAAAAATATAAATCATAAACTAGTTTATAATAATGATGAAGAATTTATTTTATGGAAATCACGAATTAAATGAAAAGTGAAGAAGGAATTTCTTAAGTCAGCATTCAGATTCCAGTGACAAGCACTTTCATTGTAGACCAGCTGTTCTCAACCAAAAGGTGTATTTTACCCTCAAAGGGGCATTTGACAAAAAGCAGAAGTATTTTCTTAGTGAGTACAGGCCAAGAATACTGTTAAACATTTATATTGTACAAACAAAATCCATGACAAGGAAATTTCTGTCCCAAAATTCAACAGTGACGCTGGTGTAGATCTATGATGGTTCTGGTTTGTAGGTCAGCTCTGGTCATCATGTTGGTACGTCTCCTCTTGCTTTCCACCACTGCAATAGCCTTGACTCCTACCGCTATTAGGAAATAAAGAAAATGTTAATGATAACTTTGAGAGAAGGTTTTTTGTATAAATTTTCTACACGTAATAATATTTTACCAAGAAATTCATGGGGTAGACTAGGTCAAAAGAGCTATGTGTCACAACGTCTTGTTTTTCTTCGAGCTTGAGAAATATTAAAAAACATACGATAGGAAAGTTCTATTCTATATTTAAAGAAACAAGTGATTCTTCATGTCTCTCTGTGATCCTACAAAGTAGATTCTAATTTCCATGGTGATCATTCCTAAACTGCTTTTTATCTTTTCTCTGATAGTGTCTGCTTTGCTCTCAAGAACCATACCTCATAAACCATAAATGTCTAAGAAGCACAGGGGAAACTGAAATAAATTCAAAATGTCCCATTAGAGTTTCTCACAGGCCAACATTTGTATGTTGTTTATTTAAAGTCTTTCCTTTCTCCAGATATAAAGCTACATGCCGAGGACTCAACATAAGAAATACAATTACAACTTTTGACTGAATTATTTCATAAATAAAAGTATCACCTGGCTTAATTGCACCTCATTAGAACTAGCCTAAAATAGAAAATAAACAAGTGCCTTCACCAAGATTTTAATTTATGTTACACACATGCAAGCTCCCAAGGAGCTGACATACACTGTAATTTATTTAAAAATAAAATTCAACAAGCCAGAGATGATTTACTCTGATCCTTTTTGTAAGTTTTACTGCTAGAATAAATTTGTTCACATGAAATAACCTAAGATTATAACACAGAGTTAGTACAGTTGGATGTAATTATTGCATACTTTTAACACAATACGGTCTCAGATATATAAAAGATTGAACAGTTTGCCTAAAAATATAATCACAAAAAAATTTTATATGCATCAGCTTCCTGATAACCATTTCTAAAATGACAAAGAAAGGTTTTAAAGACCGATTATTATTATTGTTAGCTTGATTTTCCAAGAAGAAAATAACATACTATTGTAAATGGTAAATACATTAACATATAGATTTCAAACTGTATTTGCTTTCTCTCACATTTGTTTAGAATTTCTAGAAAAACATTTTATTCAGCAAGGATCAGTGTTTGTAGAAGGGAAAAATAAGGCCAGTGGATGGATGGCACTGCCTGCATTTTGAATATTTATCACTCTTTACTTATCCTGTTCACCAATTTCTGGCTTTCATCCTTCTAATCTCATGGTTGGACTGCATTTCCCTCTGTTGATTTGCTGTTCATTTTGGCCAGGTGACTTACTTTGATCTATGATGCAGAAGCAGAACTAACCTATGTCTCTTTTATGCTGAAGGCTTTTGAACTTGTGTGCAGTTCACCAACTTCTTCCGTCTGTATCAGCTGTCTCTGCAACAACAGAACCCCAGATGGGTGAGATTCTCAGCCTCACCCTGCATCCCATGGTGAGGATGGGAAAGGGCAGATTCCATTCTGTGATGAACATAGAACAGATACAAGAGATAAGGTTTGCTGTAGTAAGTCACTGAAATGTCAGGACTGTTTGTTATGCAGCACAACTCAGCTCATCATGACTGGTAAACTTAATCATTTGAATTCCTCATTGGTCCTCAAGGAACTAGGTAAAATTAGAGAGGCTAATTGTACATCAGTCTCTTCCTATGACTTCCCAGAGAATGGTAAGAATCTAAGAGCTTTTCAAATTGGCACACATTAGTAGTACAGAATCCTGAGGTTCATTTTGGTATAGTGATATAAATATACACTTTCATTATTTCATCTCTGTTATACCCTTCATCACTTCCCTTCTCCCCTATATCCTCTTCCTCATCTTTAAAAATCTTCCTTCTAGTTTCTGTCATCTGTTTTTTTCTAAAACTTTATTTTATTTATTTTTTAACTTCACATAAGAGAACATATGCCACATTTTTGAGACTGATTTATTTCAGATAATTTGATGGCTTCCAGTTATTTCCCTACAAGTGATGGGATGATTATTTCATTTTTCTTTATGGCTAAATGATATGCCTCTGTGTGCATATCATTTTCTTTATCCATTCATCTGTTGGGTGGCATGTAGGCTGATTCCCCAGCTTAGCTACTGTGAATTGTGCTGCTACCAACATGAATGTGCATGTGTTACTATAGTATATTGCCTTTAATACTTTCAGGAATATACCAAAGAGTGGGATAGCTGGATCAAATCATGTACATATCTTTAGTTTTCTAAGGAATGACCATACTGATGTCCATAGTGGTTGTATTAATTTCACCAATGATGGGCCGGGGATTTAGCTCAGTGGCATAAGCACCTGCCTGGCAAGCACGAGGTTGGGAGTTTGATTCTGGGTACCAAAAAAAAAAAAAGAAGGCAGAAATTTCACCGATGGTGTAAGAGAGTGTCTTAGTTACTTTTAACTCATTGCTGAGACAAAATACCTAATTTACCAAGTTGGGAAAGTAAAGGTTTATTTCTTACAGTTTTTGGAGGTTTCAGTCCATACTCAGTTGGTCCAAGGTAGGGTGGCATGGTGGGAGGCAGTTCATGGTGGCTGCAAACAGCAAGTGGAAAAACTGGCAAAAGAGCAAAACACACTTTTTCCTTCCATTACATCACATCCTGGCTCCACCCCTAGGCTAGTGTAGCACTGAAACCACCAATCCAAGCACTATACAATGAACCAATCACAGATGCCTAATGTAAATGCGTGAGGCCTGGGGGCCACAGACATAAACCATGACAGAGAGCTTCTTTTTTCTGTATCCTCACCAACATATGATTTTCTTAGGAGCCCAAGTTATTTACTTTTAAACCTCCATTGTAATGAGCATGTTTTTGTCCAGATTCACTTGACTTTACTGATATCAGTGTTGAAAACTACAGAGTAGGAAAAAAGGGAGAAAGAAAACCCCAAATGTCAACAACTGTGGGACTCTTGGTCACCCTCTCATCCAGACTCACGCATTCTCACAAGGCGTGTAAATTTTCCTTACCATCAGCTGTCTCCCTTGTATCCTTTCACAAACCAGTGGGTGTAGGGGTGCATGTGCTAGAAAAAAGAGTAAAAGGAAGTTATGACATAAGTGGAAACCGTGCATACAGAGATAATCAAACTACATGATGAACTTTAATTTTTTAAAATTCAAAGTAAAAGACACATTGCCATCAGGCCCTCTCAAACACTCCCTCTTGCTTCAAATGCGCTTACCTTATTGTTCTCCCCACATTCTGAAGCAGTTCTGAATGTCTTCTTTTGTTAGTGTCTTTACCAGGTGTAATCAAAAATGTACCAAAAATGCTGCAAACTGCCATCCGGTGGAAAGGCAGGCTTGTAAAAACACTACAGTGGGTCTTCATCCACTTCACTCTTTGGATCCAGCATCCTGGGACTTCTGGCTCTTCCTCAAAGTCAAAAGTGATCATTAGAAAAACACTTTGAATCTATTCAAAACTGAAGTAACGGCACAGCACAACAGGAAATGCACACAGGAGTGCTTCAGAAAGTGGCGAGAATGTTGCGATACATGTATTCAAAGTGAGGGGAAGCTTTTTGAGGGATATTAACGGCGATGTGTCTTTCACTGCAGTACTTTTTTATTTAAACACTCACAAATTTTTTCTATCACATCCCATACATACGGGTGGAGCATTTATATTGTGGATGTGCTAAGTAGTCAGATAGATATAAACACAAGACAAAAGATTCTCTCGAAAAAATAAAAGATGTCAAATGACAAATGTGTGAAGTTAGTATCTTAAACAAAATGATACAATTAATAATAGACACTCTGATTTGCAGCATTATTCTGTAACTATTATTCTGTATGATTTTGGTCGAGAGAGAAAATTGGAAAAGAATCACAGGGCAGATGGTCTCCGAACTAAAGCTCAGAGAATGAGTGTCAAAGAGAAAAATGATATCTCAGGGGAACTGAGATCTCAGAGGGAAGATAATTTTTCCAAGCATGTGATACACAACAGTGATTTGGGAATGCCGACATGGCACACATGTGTGTGGGCAGTGGGCTGTGAGTGGAGGGTTGGAGGAGCCAGCTATGAGAGCAGGCATGGGCTCTGATGGAGTAGGCACCCAGGAGGCTGCAGTGCTCAGAGCAGAATGGAAAGAAGAAGAGGATAAATGGAAGAGACATATGAGTCACTTACACATGGTATCACACCACTGGGTGTGTAAAAGACAGAGGCATTAGATTAGGACCGAGAACGACAGGACTAAAATAATGGTTTTGCTGAACTAAAGCACAGAAGACAAGCCAAAGCTGTGGCATGTTCTCATGAGTTTTGGGAAGGACATTTTGGAAAAAGCTTCATGGAAATGAGGGATCCCCGGGGTGAAAGAAGATGCAAAGAAAATGGGGACCAAAAACAAAGCCATTGGACTTGGAGTTTCAAGGTTTCTTAGATTTGAGGAAAGCAAATCCTAAAAGGATAAGGGGAAATATGCACAAAGAGTATACAGCACACAGAAATTATTCTTTCCAGGTCCATACAGGAAACAAGAGGACTGGAGCCCTCAGGGGACAACAGATGTATCTAGTTGTGTAGTTTTACTGTGTCTTATCAAGCCGGGAGATGTCTAAAAGCAGAGGGAAATATAAAGATACTCAACAGTAATGCACATAAGACTGTATAGCTGGCATTTTCCCAGTTACATCAGCAAAATGATGAAAAGTGGCAGAGTTGGGGACAGGGGGGCTCTTCTGCTCTATCCTTTGTAGTATGGATACATTTACCACCAGGAAGAAACTAGCTGAGCAGAGGCCAAATCCAGAAGGTGGGAGTGGGCATTATCTTGTTCCATGTATGTTACTGTAATGAAATACTACAGACTGGATGATTTATGAAGAGGATACGTTTATTTACCTTCATGATTCCGGGAGCTGGGAAGTCCAAGAGCATGGCACAGCCGTCTGGTGCAGACTTTTATTTTGTCACTGTGCCATCTTACGGTAGATGACACCACATGGCAAGACAGCAAACAGGTCAGAGCAGGTCTCTCCTCTTATTAAGCCACTAATGGCCTCGTGGCAGCAACCCACACTCACAACCTCATCTAACCCTAACTGCATCCCAAATACCGCAAACCTGTGAGTTTGGTAATTAGGTTTTTGATACATGTACTGTTGGAAGGCACTTTCAAACCACAGCTGGGATTAAGCTTCCCAGGCAGGTTGGCAATGAGAATAGACAGTGGGCATTAAGTGAGAGGCGAAGAGGTGGACTGAGGTTGTGAGCCTCCATCGGAGGCTAAGTACCCCTTTATCCACCAATGGCAGAGACGATCACACACCCCAATTACCCTTCCTCCAGCGCATGACAGAGTACCTGCATTTGAAGGAAACGCTGCTCACGTTTGTTTCTTAAAACATCCAAGCTTGGTGATTAGGTCACTGTTATCTCAGAGCTCTTCAGAAGTTTTTTGCAAAAGTGCAGAAAGAAGCCATTACTTAATGAGCACCTACTGTGTACCCAGCTTAGCAGTGATGAGTCGCATATGTTAAATTCTAGAAATTTCATAATTCATAATTTCCCATAGGTCACACTATTTCTTCAAAAAAGAAGAGAGAAAAAAATCACTTCCATTCTTTAATTTTCCATGTAAGTCAAAGTTGTTTGTTTGTTTGTTTGTTTGTTTGTTTACACTGGGCTCTGGAGTTCTTTAGGAGGCCACAGTTGTATCACAAATCTGCACAGTTCCAAAATGCTACAATCTCATTTTAGGCTAACCTGAAAGTTGAAATCGCTCTTTTGCATCAGCGACTCACACGAGCAACACTGTCACAGCAGACTTTATTTTCTCAAGGCAATGTTTCCTAATATGACCTCTCACAAGGCAGCGTTTGGGGGATATTTTGTTTTGTTGTTTTTAACGCATTCCTTGCACAGTCTCTTTGCAAATCTTGTTTCCTGCTGCCATCTGGTGGAAACCACAGCAGATCCTTTGGAGCAGTGGACCTCGAAGGAAAACTGGTTCTTCCTGGGTGACGGGTCCCACAGTGTGATCAAAGACAGGGTCTTCTTAAGAAACTCCCAGCTGGGAAGCTGCAGAGGCTCGGCTCTTGCCCCAGACTGTGCGGAATGTCACATGTTAACGCCCACGACATTTTTCTCTTCTTTTATCTTTAAACTCCTGTGGCTCTCAGACTTTAAATTATAATTCTTTCTCCGAAATTCTTTAAAATCACTATTTGTTCTTTCTTTTTTTCTTTTCTTGGGGTGCGCTAGAAAGGAAAAGACAGAAGTATCAAGAAAATTACATTAAATTTATATTACTCATTTAATTTCATTAAGTCACTGCCACAGCAGTTTAATGATACGACAGGTCATTTCCATTTTACTCATCTGAGTCTCTTGAGCAGAGAAATCACGAGGAAAGGGCTTGGAAGTGCTTTTATTATGATCATAAATGATCTGCATTCACTGAGAGGAACAGACATATATTGAAATGACTCTGTTTTGTTTAATAAAGTCTCCTTCAGCTGATTTGGCTGGTTCTTCTATCAAGTGTTATGGGAAAACAAGTCCTGATATTAAACATCCCAATGATCCCTCCAGCTTTTATTCTGTAATAAGTCAATGCTGGGCTTTACAGCATGATGTGTTACCCACGACAGTCATTTAGCCGGTCAATTTCAGGCCAGTGATAAAACTTTGACTAATAGGAGAACTGTTTTGACATTCCATATTCTCTGAGAGAAGATATCTATAAATTAGAGTTCCCAGGTACACACTCAATTTATATTTAACAGCCATTACTAACTGTAATATCTAAGTGAAGCTAGATTATGACCTTACATATATGGAAAACTCATTATGGCTATTGGAAACAACCTATTTCTCTTTGGATTATTTATGTAAATAATCTAAAAACCTAGTATGAGTCAGATGTCTTCCTGTCTATGCCTGTTACACAAAGCTACAAACATTTTACAAGGAAAATGGTGATACTTAAGGATTGAGCTCTAAATGTGAAGTTTCCTATTTTTATAAGGATATAGGGTGGTGCTATATGTTTAAGGCAATTGTTACTGTAATGTCAAAAAAGCTTTAGAAAGATCTGAAATCCATTTATTCCTCTATGTGCTTTCTTTAATGTCCATATTTTATTTTTATTAATTAAATAATATACATATATTAAACATCAGTACTTTTCAAAATAGCTTTTACTCTCATAAGATAAAAGATCTTAGAAAAATATCTTCGAGTGAAAGTATCTATATAATTTTTACTAATTGATTCAGCTTCCTACAATATCAGAAATAATTTTGAAAGAACACCAATGGTTTCTCAAGTAATTTCAAGGAATTTATTAGCACTGATTCTGAACTTTTCATTACACTGCCATTCACTTCGTGATTTAAATTTGTTTTTACAATCTTAGGATCTGTGGAGGCTAAACACACTCATTTTCTTAAAGAAGACAATACAGGTTCTGTATGGATTAACACCTGAAGTTCAGAGAGCGGCTGGTCTCTCTCCAGGTCTTATGGGGAAACAGGTGACAGGAAAGGTGAAAGCAAGGCGTGAACAGTGGGGGACATCAACAAACAGGAAGGCCACAGAGCATGTGGCACCGTGGGTGGGGTGCTCTACCTAACCAGCTGGTGGGCAGTGGTGGCCTCCAGCGCAGCCCCAGTAGGTGCCAGCATTCCGTGGGTGGGGGGTGCCTGCAAGTGCTGGGTGCAATGCAGTGACAAAGAGCGGGAAACTGAGTCACCTGCCTTCAAAGTGTTTCTTCTTGCTGTGTCTGAGTAAGTCAAATCTGGGTTCCCCCACCCCTGATGTTGGGGCTCTGAAGCACGGTCATCTTGGGGGTTCCTCCGTGTGGAGATGGCAGTGGGGAAGGTGCAGGGAAGGCTTGAGTGGTCTGAGGGAATTGAAGGGTCTCCTAGTTCCTTGGTGCTCCTGTGACACTCAGTCATGAGTGATCCCTCTGCACAGGAAATCTTGGAGCACAGTCTAAATAGAAAGCAGTCGTACAAAAGTAAGATGCTCGTTGCTCCATTTGAGATACGCAGCTCCACGCTGATGCTCTCCTAGTGGTCAGGCACCCACCTCCCCTCTGAGAAAGCTAGGTATGTAGCCTTTGGAGCCAGTGACTCATTAGCTCCCTTTGGAAAAGAGATAGAGACCCAAGGCCCAGTGTTATAATCACTCTTTAAGAAAGGAAGTCATGGCTTAATGGGTTTTTCAATCAGGTCATTCTGCCTTTATTTTTTTAAGTTTAAAAAAGTTGCCATTCTACTATGGCACTTACTGAGTTTCCGCTGGAAGCTACCAGTTGTAAGCCTGCATCTGCCCCTATAAAACCACTGAATGTTGTCACATTCAATCCTGAAATAACCTTCAAATGCAACTGTGAGAAGGAAAAGAAAGACTTGGAGGGGGCTGGGGATTTAGCTCAGCAGCATAAGCACCTGCCTTGCAAGCAGGCAGTCTTGAGTTCGATCCCCGGTACAGATAAAAAGGAAAAAGGAAAAAGCCAAAAAAAAAAGACTTGGAGAATTAACCCAGCTAGAAACTTAGCTACAACCATTTGGGTTGTTGAAGATAATTCAGTGCTATATGTTTAAGGCAATTGTTACTGTAATGTCAAAAAAGCTTTAGAAAGATCTGAAACCCATTTATTCCTCTATGTGCTTTCTTTAATGTCCATATTTTATTTTTATTAATTAAATAATATACATATATTTAAGCAAACTGTGAATATTTCCCAAATGGACTACTTGCCTAACTTGAAAATCTAATTCAATTTTCCAAACATTTATAACAAGCTTATTTAATCAAATGTTTCTAAGCATTCACTTGAAATACAAGTTCTGATGGATGCAGTTTTCCTAAGTATTTTTAATACCTTATGAGTTTATAAAACTCTCATATTTTATAATCACAAATGCAAAAGTAATCAGTGTTTTCAGATTAAAATGTAATGAATTTAAATTTTCTTTTTATCTTTGTCTTGATTCACATTTTTGTTGTTAGTTTTCTAAATTAACATATCAAAGACATTTTTACCTTCTTAGGGTCTAAAAATATCATTTCCAACTGAAAATCAAATAACCACTACAGAATAGCCAGAGTTGAAGAATCTGGGTTATGAACCCGTTGATTCTTGTTAAGCACATAGATCTTGGTTTCTGAAAGAGTTGCTGGCCCAGACCAGACACTTTAACCAGGAAAAGCCGCAGCCGCTGCCTCCCCCACCCCTATAGATTTGCCTGTAACCCTATACCCCCACCCCTGTAACCCTGGCGCCAAAACGTGTGCCAGTGAAATACCTGTACATCCCTAATGCCCCTTGGGGTCCACCCCAGACAGAGGTTACTTATGGGCCTGACTCCATGTGTTAAAAGAAGAGAAGAAAAGAAGAAGAAGGAGGAGAAGAAGAAGAAGAAGAAGAAGAAGAAGAAGAAGAAGAAGAAGAAGAAGAAGAAGAAGAACAAGAAGAACAAGAACAAGAAGAACAAGAACAAGAAGAAGAAGAACAAGAAGAAGAACAAGAACAAGAAGAACAAGAAGAAGAAGAACAAGAAGAACAAGAAGGAGAAGGAGAAAGGGAGAGTGTGTTCCAGAGAGAGACCACCGGCCCCAGGTGCAGTGGAGATGCTGCGCCCCGGGCCGGGGGGGTATCTCCCCGCATTCCCGAAATAAAGGTTACTTATATTTTATATTTCTTATCTTTGCAGCCACAGCCGTCCACTCCACTCCTTCCACGGACTTCTTCCTCTGCCTCTTCCCATCCTCTCCCCTCTTCTCAGACCTAACAGTTTCCAAAGAGAAATTAAAATCCTCGCCATTCACAAATGGCATCAGATTAACTTTCACTTAAAGCCACATATACTGACTTATTTTTATTTTTGCAAAGATGATACCTCACAACTGATTTGGCCAGTGTCGCGAATCCTGTTTTATTATTCCATCATTGTGATATACATCCCTGGTTTTACTTTCATGATTGCAGCTCCCACAGTGAATAGTGGTTCAAAACTATTAAATGAAAAACTCCGGAAATAAACAATTTATAAATTGTTGCTCAGTTCCACCAGGACGTGAGTCACCCTGTACCAATGCTGCATGTACCATCTGCTCATTTTCACTTGGAGTCAGCCCTGTAACTGGACGGCCTGTCTCAGTATAATGTTATGATTGCTATATTTTACCCTTAGTTCTATTGTTCATCTCTTACTGTGCCTGATTTATGAAGTAAATTTGATCTTAAGTATGTGTTTGTAGGGAAAAAACTGTAAATGATGTTCATTGTTATCCATATTTTCAAGTATCTGACGGAATATTTAAAACACTCTCCCTCTGGGTAAGAGGAGCTACTATTATACTTTGTGGGAAATTTTTAAGTATTTTGCTCAGATTATTAAAGTCATTTGCAAGTATTTTCTCTTAGTAGTTAATGCCTAGAATTCATATTTTCATTTTCTCCTTTAAG
The DNA here is from genome assembly GCF_034190915.1 of Cavia porcellus. NCBI lineage: Eukaryota > Metazoa > Chordata > Mammalia > Rodentia > Caviidae > Cavia > Cavia porcellus. The sequence goes on from NW_026947489.1 coordinate 55,133,918, forward strand.
ATCACTTTTGAATCATTGTTGATTTCTTTCTTTCTGTAGTCACTGGTGCCAATGAACTGTGAGTTTACTTCTCTCTAGTTATCAAGTAAGGCTACATCTCCTGGCTAATCCTTTCTTGTCTCATTATTGTAGCTGCCTTCCCTAGAGCATTTGGTTTACTGGTTTATGCTTCCCCACTGTAGAGACAGTATAACCTATAGTCTGCCATACAGATCATTTTTCAGAAAAAGTAAAATAGTCACATATGTTAACACCGCACCATTAAACAGACTCTATTTTGTTTACCTATCTTTTTTTTTTGTTTACCTATCTTTATATAGCTACTTTCTATTTCTTTGTGTATCTACTTCTATTTGGCTTACATTAATTTTTCTATTATAATATGTGATTTCACAAACTAGATTCAAACTTCTTTTAGTTGATCATAATTCTCATTCTCTCCCTCTGTCTTTCTCACCAAAATTTAGCCAAAGAAATTTTATTACCTTCATTCCATCTATGTCTTTCACATTTTGTTGCATCCTTAAATTCTTAGAAACAGAACTCCTGCAATGATGTCCCATATCCATTCCAATTTTTTTCATTTTTTTGCCTCCAAAACATGGAATCAACTTCCCTACCACAAGTAGCAAAGAATACCAGAAAATGTGCTGAGTCTGGTATCACAAGCCTGTAATCCTAGCATCTTGGAAGCTGAGGAAGGATAGCGAGCTGGACCCCAGCCTGGGCAGCTTAGTGATTTAGTAAGACCCTTTCTCAAAATAAAAATTAAAAATAGCTGTGAATGCAAAAGCCTTGGACTCAATTCCTAGTATAAAGACAAAGTTTTTAAAGCCTAGAATAATATTAAACTTCAAATGTAGTCACACTAGGAAACCAGATAAATTGATAAGTAAAAATGCTCCTACTGCTTGACCATATTTACAAAGATGGGAAAATGTTGGTTATTTTAATGTCATTAGTTCACAGGGATTTTTTCCCAATAAGAATGTGTATTGCTACACTTTACATTCCCTGGCATATGTGATTTTACTTGACCACTGAGGTATTTGTTTTACATTGAAACATTTGATCCTGTTTTTCTGCTTAGGAAGAATACCCTGGTAGATTTCTTGTGCTGCATTCTCTCAGGGATCCAAGCCATATACACCCCATACTATCTGAGTGTGCAAGCGCACAAGTGTGCAAGCATGTGGGTTCCCGCCCAGCAGCTGTTGTCTCCCTGTGTGTAGCACAGATGCACTTTGCTTTTTGACCTTAATGAGCTAGTGTAAACTTTGCTCTTCATTGAAATTTCTTTTGCTTTTATACTTCTATAAATTGGCTACCCTCCCATAAAAACTTACACCTATTAACTATGGCTGAAATTACTAGGAGGAAGGAAATTATAAAGACTAAGGAAGTAAATGAAATAAAAAGTATGAAAATAGGAAAAATTTAACAAAATTAAGAGTTGCTTTTCTCATGGATAAACATTAACAAACGTGCATGTGTGTATGTGTGCGCGCATGCACACGTGTGTGCAGGCACATTACTGGGAGTTGAATCCAGGACTTTTGCTCTGAGTTACATCCCTAGCCCTTTTTTATTTTGTGTTTTAGGACAAAGTCTCACTAAGATGCTAAGTTTCTGAAGCTAGGCTCACACTTGGCATCCTCCTGCCTCAGTCTCCCAGAGGGTTAGGATTAAAGGTGTGCACCAATAGGCTCAGTTTACAAAGCTTTAAGTAAGGAAGAGAAACAGAGACAGAGAGACAGAGACAGGAAGGAAGAAGAAAGAGAAGACTCAAATACATAACATCAACTATGAAAAAAGACATTAAGACTTAGAGGATCTGGAACTGCTCTAAAGGAATGTGTCTTAATTACTTTCCTCATTGCTGAGGCAAAATATCTGATACCCAAAGTTATAGGAAGGAAGGTTTATTTTGGCTCACGACCTCACACTTGCCAAGCAGGTGCTTGTAATGCTGAGCTAAACCCCCAGCCCTTGGCTCACGATCTGTAGATGCTTCAGTTCACAGTGAGCTGGCTCCAAGGCAGGGAAGCATGGCAAAGGTGCGTGACAAAAGAGAAACAGTCCATGGAAGGCAGGAGGCAGCAAAGTCGTAAAGTAGGAAAGAAGCAGCAGCAAGCAGCAGTGACCCTCTTTCTGTCCCTTACACTCTACCCAGGCTGCACAACCTTAGGGTGGGTAGCACTCAGACACAGGGTGGGCTTCTCCACCATCCACACCCCGAACTCTGCCAAGCCAATCAGTGGACTAATTTAGTAATCATACATCCTCAACCCCAGCATCACACAGTCTAGAGCCAACCACTGTCCAAACCCTACCTGCGACCATATGAGGCTTGGAAAGATGTCTACATATAAACCATGACAAGTTGTAGGCAACACACTGAATAACCTACAAGAGACAGATAAATTCCTGGATACATACAACCTACCAAGTCTTAACAATGAAGTACAAAATCTGAATAGACCAATAATAAGGAACAAGGTTGAATTAGTAACAAAAATCTTCTACTAAAAAGAAGCCCGAGGGGCTGGGGATTTAGCTCAGCGTCATAAGCGCCTGCCTTGCAAGCAGGCAGTCATGAGTTCGATCCCTGGTACCGATAAAAAAGAAAAAAAAGACAAAAAAAAGAAGCCCAAGATCTATGGTTTTACTGAAGGAATCTACCAAACACTTAAAGAAAAACTAATATAAATCCTTGCCAAACTCTTCACAAAAAATTGAAGAGGAAGGAATATTCCCTAACTTCTTCTACCAGCCTACATTATACTAACACCAAAGCCAGTATATAAAAGAAAAATTATATGCCAATGCCCCGATGAACATGTGAAGACCCTCAAAAATTACTAGCAAGGCAAATTCAACAGCATATTGAAAAGAGCATTTCTTATAATTAAGTGGGATCTATCCCAAGGTTGTAAAGATTGCTCAATATACATAAATCCATAAATCTTATACACCACAATAACAGGATACAGGGAAGAAACTGCATCTCAGTGGATGTAGAAAAAGACATCACAAAATTTAACTTCACTTCATGATAAAATTCTCAAAGCTAAAATATAGAAAAAATGTCTAACAAAGACGATATACAAAAAACTCACAGCCAATGTGATATTGAACTATAAAACCCTAGAAAGTTTTCCCTCTGAGGTTCCAAAGACAACAATGCCTACTCTTGTCTTGTTTTTTTCAACATTGTGCTGAAAGTCCCAGCCGGAGAAATTAGGCAAGAAAAAGAAATAAAAGACATCCAAATTAAAAATGAAAAAGTTGCTTCTGTTTGCAGACAGTATAATCTTACCTATCATAAGCTCTAAAGACTAGACTAAAAAGCTGCTAAAACTAATTCAAACTTGTATAAAATTGCAGGATGCAAAATCAATACAAAAATTATCAGACTTTCTCACAACAGATTATCCAAAAAGAAACTCAAGAAGCCAATCTATTACCACTAAAAATAAAAGATAAAGTGCTTTTAACCAAGAAAAGGAAACTCTACTGAAAACTACAAAACACTGATAAAATAAGTTGAAGAAGAGACAAATGAGTGGGAAAACATGCATATATTCTGTGTGCATGAATTGAAAGAAATAATATTATTAAAATATCCATTTGTAGGGTGACACACGCCTGTAATCCCAATAGTCATGGGGTTGAGGCAGAGGACCAGTGCATGTTTGAGACCAGTACGGGCTACAAACTAAGCCCAAGTCCAGTCTGAACTGTATAGCGAGACTCTGTCTCAAAAAAGACCAAAAACATTGTCCATTGTACCCAAAGCAAGCTACATATTCAGTGTAATCTCTACCAGAATCCCAAAAGCTTTTTTAAAAAAATAGATAAAGCTGGTCACAATAGATAAGGAATCAATCCAAATGTCCCATCAATGGATGAATGTCTAAAGAAAATGCAGTATAAAGAAAGTATATGCAGGGGTTGGGGATTTAGTTCAGCGGCATAAGCGCCTGCCTTGCAAGCAGGCCGTCGTGAGTTCGATCCCCAGTACCGATAAAAAAGAGAAAGACAAAAAAAAAAAAAAAAAAGAAAGAAAGAAAGAAAGTATATGCACCATAGAATACAATCAAGTCTTTAAAAAGAAAGGAATCCTGCAATTCCCAACAGCATGGATAATCCTGGAATTTCAATGAGAAAACCAAGCACAGGAAGATAATTATTGCATGATTTCACTTACACATGAAAAGTAAAAAATCAAACTCATAGAAACAGAGTAAAATGGTACTTACCAGAGATAGTGGGATTGAAGAACTACTAGTAAATAAGTGCAAATATTGGTGAGACAGGTGGAGCAAATTCAAGAGATGTATACCATAGTGACCACAGCTAATAAGAAAATATGATATGTATGAAAATTTCAAAGAATAGATTTTAGTTGTTCTCAACACACACATACACATGTACATGTACATGCAAAGATGTTTGTAGTACGTTAAGTAGCTTGACTTAGCCATTCACAATAATATCAAAACATCATGCCGTTCACTGTATATAAGTCTTACTTGTTAGTTTTATAAATCTAAAACAATGATAGCTTCTCTTTGAGATAATGCTTCAGCTCTCAGAATTAACAAGCAATGAATGAAGGATGGATAATTTATGACTATCAAGAAGGAGGTAATTTGCTGAAATTCCTTCCCCAGATTGAAAAACAGAGGGATATGATATGTGCTAATGCTGCCAAGTGGCCCTGTATCTTATTTTGACAGTGATTTCATTATAAATCACACACAGTCACATACAGGTAGCAAAGCTAACTTGGACAGGGCTTTGTTCTGGGTCCATAGACCCAATCTGCTTTATCTCCTCAGGAAAATGAGTTTCCCAGTTCTTACATGATGCTTAGTTAAATGCTGACCAAACAAAACAGATGTTAAATTGTGTTTGATGGGAAGGAAAAGTCCTTATTTTCCATTTAGTCCAGTGAATATTGCATTAGTTCACTCAAAACTATGTACCAAGTATTTTCATCTTAACAAATGGCATCATTTCAAAAGAGCAGCTGCCAGGGGGCTCTAGTCTTACTTGGAAAAAAGGGATTCTCATCATATATTGTTCTTGGCTTGGGGGATAAAGGAGCGAGGCAGGTGGATGCACATGGGGGCTACGAATCAAATGCAGTCTAGGACCTCAGGAGATGAAGAGTGAGATCTCACCACTCAATCCCAACCCAACAGTTCTGAGTAAAAAAAAAAGATTCTGAAGTTCTCACTGTAGTTGAAATACCTTTCAATACAAACACATCCAACTTGTGTTCTCTCCACGTACCTCCAAGTTCTAAGAAGATATCACATAGCAATGCTGGGCAGCAGCTCCTCGACCTGCTTTGGGAGTGTTAGAAGCAGAAGGTCAACAGAAAGCACGTAGACTCTGCAAGTGAATCATGACAGTTACCAAGAGGAAAACCAAGCAGTGGTTCCTATGTCTGACTCCTGACAACATAAACAGTGTAATTAATAATTCTTCATATCATCCTCTTAACCAGAGTGATTTATCATAATTTCTGAACAGAATAAAGCATAGCGATGCTCATTAGTAACATGTATGAGGTCTACATGAAAATAAGCAGCGAGGACCAAGTGCTTTAAATACAAAGGCTGACTCCACACAAAGAGAAATACCACATAGCTCTCTTTTTTAAAAATTTTATTTAAAGAAAGACTAAACAAAACATAAAATGGGTAGAAGCAATACATACATTCAGAGAAAAAAATAAACAGTAAGAAATCACTAGTTAATGTTTGCATACTGTCCTTTTCCAAATAGTTGTTCAAGATACAAAAGTGGAACATATAAAGTTAGAACTCAGTGAGACTGCAAACAGTTCTGCTCAACTACCCAACAAAAACAGTAATATGGTTGTCAATCCTATATACTTAAACATACATACAGTTATCCATATCTTCATTTATGTTGCGATTAAACAATCTAAAGCAGGCTAAAGTCATTCTGAACAAAGAATAACAGTATTGCTGGATTTCACATCATGACACTGGGGATCGGCACTATGTACTATAGTGTCTTTTTTAGTTTTTTTAAAAGAAAGACTAAACAAAACAGAAAATGGGTAGAATTAATACATACTTTCAAAGAAAAAAATAAACAGTAAGAAATCACAAGTTGATGATTACAGATTATCCTCTTACAAATAGTTATTCAAGATACTAAAATGGAGCATATAAAGTGGGGATTCAAACAGTGAGACTGCAACCAGTTCTGTTCAACTATCCAACAAAAATTTAGAAATATGGTTATCAATCCTATACACTTAAACATACATGCAGTTATCCATCTCTTCAATTATGTTGAGATTGAACAAACCCAAGCAGTCTAATATCACTTTGAACAAAGAATAGTAGTATTGCTGGGTTTCACATTATGACACTCCAGAATCAACACTGGGTACTTTACTGTCTCTTTTTCTTCAAAGTATCTGTTCATTTCATCACGTGTCATAAGATCAGTTCTCATAAACTGGTTATAGATTCTACACATGCATGAGTCTTAACATGTATTTCTATCCTTTCTATATTAGAGGGGGAAACAAAACAAAGCAAGACAAAACAAAACATATTCCTATAAACACATGAAATGAAAAAGACATATAAGACCATTGTACAAAGAGTTCTACCATAGTTCCTGTGTTGTCTCTTGGTATCTTCAATAGAATTAGCTATACCATCAGACATAGTATAATTGAATGTATCAGTACATAACAGTATTAATAAAAACAGAACATTGTATATAGTATAAAACTTCAAAAGCAGGCAATTATCAAACCAGAATGTATACCGTAGAGTCTTGTCATCTTCAGTGTAGTTGCCTATACTCTCAGACTTGATACTATCAATCATATCGGTTTTGAATAAAATCTGTCAGTACCAAACAGCAATCAAACAAACCAGATTTAACTAAGATCAGTCATGATAAAACAGTATAAGTCATACAGGGCTCCAGATTAAGTTAATAGGAAATTAAAGATTATTACTGTGCTATATCCTGATGTTTTTGGGATAGCTGTTGGTGCCCTCAAATCTAATGCAAGTAGACAACTGGGACAGAATAAAATGTATCAAAAAAAGAATAAAATCTATCTAAGCAGAGTGGTGTAAGTAATGTGGGTTTTAAATCCTGATACACTATTAACAATGTCTTCTGCCATCTTTTTTAAGACTGCCCTTTCACTTCCCAGGGTACACTGCATTTTTGGGTCTGACCAAGACCCTTGGTTTTAAATTGGTGGGGGGAGGCAACCTGCTATTTACCTAAGTGGTTCCGAACCTTCCCACTCCTGGACTTGATCTCTAAATGTTTTCCTTTACCTATTATATTAAATTAAATTAAATTAATTAAATTAAATTAAAGCCTGTCTTTCCAACCTATCCCTAAATACTGGTCTAGTTGCCCCTATTATTCTGTGGTTCTCCGTCATATAGAGCATTGTTTTCTCATATTTCATTTTCAGTCCATGTACTCTTTTTCATATTAATTATATTTCCTATAAATAGCATCTCAGTGGACTCTGCCTCCTGATCTACTCCACATGTGGTTCTTTTTTTTAATTTAGTGTATCAAGGCCATTTATATTAGAGATTATAACCAACTTTCTCTGCCTCATTTCTGTTATGCTCTTTTTTTGCCATCAGTTGTCTGCTTGTCTTCTTCATTCTGTTTTCTGCTCCATTCATTGAGGCCCCTCTGCCCCTGTTCCTGGAATCCTAGTACTTTTCTCTCCCTCTAGAATGCCCTGCAGTATTCTCTATAGAGTTGGATTGGTAGTTGCGAATTTCCCAAGTTCCTCTTTGTCTTGGAAGCATCTTGTTTCTCCATTAATTTCTAGAGACAGTTTAGCAGTGTATATCAATCTGGGTTGGAGGTTATTTTCTTTCAGGGCTTGGAATATTTTGCTCCAAGCTCTTCTTGACTTGATGGTTTGTGTTGAGAAGTCTGCCATTATTCTGATGGGCCTTCCTTTATAGGTTATCTGTTTCTTGTCTCTAGAAGTTTTTAATATTCTGTTCTTATATTGAATTTCTGGGATCTTGATTATTATATGCCTGGGTGTGGCTCTGTTTTGATTGTAGGTGACTAGAGTTCTATATGCCTCACACATCAGTATATCATTTATTTTTCCTGTTTGGAAAGTTTTCCTTAATTATTTCTGTGAATAGACTTTGTAGTTCCTTTGTTCGTACCCCTGCTTCTTCATTCACATTCTTTATTCTCAAGTTGTAAATCCTCCTTTCATCTTCTAGCCTTTGTATTATTACTTCTTGTTTCCTTGTTATTTTAAAAAAGTTTTTCCTTTCATAGTCCCACATTTCAAAACTGTCCTCCAGTTTGAATAATCTATCCTTAGTTTCTTTCAAGCATATTTGCCATCTTTTCATAAAGTTTTTAATTTCCTGGTGATCTCTTTGAATCTGCTTCATATATTCTATATTTGCTTTATATTCTTCATCAAGTGTTTCTCTCCTTTTTTTGAGTTCCTCCCTTCTTCTGTCTGTGTTTGCTTGAGGGGTGTTTAGCATCTCTTATATTAATCTTCTTATATCTTGCTTTACTTAGCTAAATATTTCCATTTTGAACTCATCTATGAGGTCTCAAAGATATCTCTTTATGTCCACTGGTGCCATGTCTGATATTGTATGTTTGCTGTTTTCATTCTCCTTTGTATTTACCTGTCCTGGGTCAATGGTCTCAGGGTTGGGACCTGGGACTTTTGTTGTTGCTTCCTTTTCCCATCTTTTTTGTTTCTTCCAGAAGGCCCCAGTTTCTTTCTTTGTTGGTTACAACCCTTCTGAAGCATGCTGGCGAGGTGACCCTTCCCACTGCAGTGTGCTAGTGAGTTGCAGACAGGAGCAGCTTATGCTGACCCCTCTCCTTTGGATCAGTCAAGCTGCTGAGGCCTGCACTGTATTACTATGCACTGCCTCCCCTCCAGATCAGTCAAACTTCTGAGGCTTCACTGGGTTAGTGTGGTTAGTGTGTGCCACTGTGTAGGGAATTGATTTCGGACAGCCTATTGGGTCTCAGCCAGGTCATGTGACCCAGGCCTAGCTCACTCCATCAATCCCATTCAGGAACAACTGACTGAAGTCACTGCTACCCCTTGTACTTGCTAGTCCTGCCCGGTCCCAGAATGTCATCCACCGGAGCCCCCATTTGTGTGGAATGGCTCCACTCCCATCACTCACCACAGGTTGATGCAGGCTCCCCACCAGATCAGCTCTCCCTTCAGCTGGCTGACCCCCAACCTCAGTGTGACTGTGCCTCAAGTGAGTCGAAGCGGGGGGACCTCAGATGGCTCAGCAAGTCGCCCACTTCGGCGGGAGCATTGAACCTTTAGCTGTTCCAATAATAGCACCAAGACTGTATGTTTGACTGGTTCTTCTCACCTTAGTTTCTTCTTGGGATGAGAGAATTCATCTCCTTCTGTTTAGGGCTCCCCACACTGTATTATGTTGAATTCTAAGTTGACTATCTCAGGGAGCCTCTGTAGCCAACTGTTATCTATCCACCATCTTATCACATAGCGCTCTTGCTAGAACATTTACCAAAGAGGCATGTCTCAGAGCTCTGTTTAAAGAAAGCAAAAGAAAAGCCAAAGAAAACAAGAGCTCTGTAGTCAAACATGAGCATCAATGCCTGCTGTGCCTGTCTCTCCATGTACGATGGGTCCTGCAGTAAAGATATCTGCTTAGCACTTAGAATCTAGAGATTTTTATATACATTTGACAGTAAAAACTTCTTTTGATGTGATGATCACTGACATCTCCCTGGACTTAGTATTCTGTTGGACATATTTGGAAAAAGCTTAACTAATCAATCCATAGAGTTAAAACCCCTCAGTCATTTAACAGCTAATATACTGGAAGGCTGTTAGCATAAAATGAGATTTGATGCGGAGAGACCAGGACCCTGAATTTTTCCTCTTCTCATCTCCTTTATTTTACAAGTAACAGTGACAAACATACCCCAAACTCACAGGTCACATTGACCATGGGCTTGGATATTGGCTCACAGGTGGATTGGCTCACACTCATCAGTATTCTCCACTCCCACCAGTAGAAACTACTTTAAATGTATGGGTTATTCACCAGGGAGTTATTTAAATCACACAGGTACAGGCTAGGGAAAGGAAGTATTAACAGTGCAGAGTCTGAAATCTGACAGTCTTTCTCCCAAGCCCCTGGACTCCTCCTATAAGCTTGAGCCAGTCGTTTCACTGTCTTATTCAGACCTAGCTGCCTCTACAGAGGGGACTGGTGACTGCACCAATTTTTCAGGGGTGGATAAGACTTATGTGAAGTAAGGCATAGGTGCCCAGCACAGGGTAGATCATGCAGCCAACTGCCAATATATCTAACAGCTCTTGTACATTATCATCATTTTCTTTCCAAATTAGTGCATCTTTGTTACCTAAGCAGAAAAGAAGGAAGACAAAAGTCAGACATCATTGCAGGTAGAGGAAATGCAGCAGCCAGCAAAATTTGTGACCCATGTCTCTAAGTTAGCAGTGATCAGAAAGCTGCCATCCTGTAGTTGGGTGGGCCATGATTTAGCCAGGGAGACAAAACACAGGGAAAGAACTAAGCCAAGAGTTGCAGAATGTGGCACCTGACTTTCTGAGCTCCAGGCAGACCCTGAAGTTCATATCGTGGACAGTGATACTGCCGAGGTAAAGGGCACTGGAGAAGCCAGCCTTGGGTGAAGGGCAGTGGTTTGGTTTCACACTTGCTCTTGTAAGAGTCCAGCAGGAATTCTTCCTGGGTCTTGATGCAGCTTGGCACTTAGCTCCAGAACTCTGGTTCCAGGCTGGCCCTGGGGGTGTGGATGGGGAGATCGTGGACAACAGAGCCAAAATAACCCAGAGACTGAAGAGCAGAAGGCAAGGCACTGGGGAACTATGAGGAAAATGAACACTGCAAAGAGGATCAGAGCTAGAAGAACAGGCAAAATAGACCAAAAGAGGCAGAGGGTTTAACACCCTGAAAGCCAAATGAGCCAGACTAAACCATAGGCACAAAGGACAAACGCTGCCCGCCAAGCTGTGATCCTCCCTTGGCCCTCGGCAGTGGACCAGCCCTAAGGACCTGGCACCATAGGAAGCACAAGGAGTCCAATTGGCCAAGAAGGTGTCTCCTTGCCCATCAAGGCCATTGTGCCTGCGCCTTGGTGTCTGTGTGGTTTGCCAAGCTGTCACTCCACGTCCAAAGCAAAATCTGGAGTGTGTGCTAACACTGGGCAGAGAGTCCAAGCACTCTGTATGAATCCTGAACCAATAACATGAGTAAATGTCATGTTTACCCTTCACTGAGATCCAAATAACAGCACTCAACATTAGCTAGGCTTCTAATCCGCAATCCGAGAGGCAAACAAAGTAAAATAGTGCTCAGCAAAGTTCTGTTGAAAAGGATCATCTGCACAGGGTACTGCCAAGGTACGCGAGAAAAAGGCCAGATTTCTGGAGCTGAGGCAGGGGCTACAAATCTTCGGAGCATGGCTTAGAAAGCAGCATTTTCTGTAAACCTCGCACATGACTGTCATGTTCATCAAAGTTTACGAGCCACTGAGTCCAAAGAATAGGACCTCAGGGGGCTGGGGGTTTAGCTCATTGGCATAAGCACCTGCCTTGCAAGCAGGCGGTCGTGAGTTCGATCCCCGGTACCGATAAAAATGAAAAAGACAAAAAAAAAAAAAAAAAAAAAAAAAAGAATAGGACCTCAGGTTGGAACATGCAAGGACAGCTCCGCTTGGGAAAAATAATGTGAAGGAAATACTACATTTTTCCTCGTGGCAAATAATCCTTAACGGATGGGTATGCTTTGTGGAAACTAATCAGATCTCATCTCTCACCTTCTGAATTATTCCAGAGAAAATTTTTCACCCTTCCTGCTATGAAGTTTCTGATTAATGCACAGTGAAAGTGTCTTCAAGCCCTCAGAGCAGAACAGGAGAAAATTTTCCCCCTATATTTTTTTCAGGGAAATATTTTGACAGCTAACCTTAAGAGGAAGAGTCATAACAGAGTTTAACCTTTTTGTCCCAGGATATGATGGGTTATTTTTGCACTGTTATTTTTATAAAACACTTTTTCATTTATACTTCAGTAAAAGAATTGACCTCTTTTTTCCCTGGTTACAAATATCAATGCCCAAACTCATTGCCAGTTACAAACTTCAGAAATGATTGCTCAATTTCCACTCATGGAGTTTATGCTCCAGTGTGTTATTCTAACATTGTCTCCTTGTTCATTAAGACTTCTAAACTGAGCCGGACTTGATGGTGCACACCTACAATCCCAGAACTCTGAGGGGATGAAGAAGAATGATCACAGATTTGAGCGTGGGAAGCCTAGATCCTGTCTCAAAATATAAAATACAGAGACTGGGGACACAGCTCAGCATGAAGGTCCTGGTTTCAATCCCCAGTGCTGTAAATAAATAAATACTAGTGGCAAAACATAGCTGAAAGATCCCACAATGAGGTATTTATCAAAATAAGAAATATAGACTGTGAATATTAAAATATTTGTACTCTGTGCTGATACTTGGAGTACTACCACTAAAGGTTAACTCATACGTTAAAGCATTTCAACCTTCTCGAATTCTTTATTAAAATGATTTTTAAAGGAGACAATAATTGTTATGCCCTTATATGCCACACCAAGTGAAGTTTGGTGGGGACTTAGTTGACAGCAGGATGGATGGAGATGAAACTGGAGACAGATGGAGTCTCAGGGCTATGAGAGATGGAAGAGCTCAGAGCCACCCACACACTCTCCCTTCCCAAAGGCTCCCAGGCTTGACTCTCTTCCTGTACAACAACGTGGGCTGGGGAAAAAGAGAATTTTGAAAGACTTATCTTTGTGAAGCCCTGGAGTTCCAAACTCACCTACTACCCTATATAGAGAAAGAGTTACCAGCTAAGAGAGATCAAGATTCCAGCTCTCCTCACAAGACCACCGCAGTCATCAGACAACTGGCGAGCTCCAGACCTGACCTTCCTTTCATTAAAGATACTACAAGCAATCAGAGCTGGAGGATGCCTTCCCCCAGTCAAACCCAGCTCCAGGAAGTAGGTGCAGAGTAGCCAAGAGAGACTGCTATCAACATGATGAATGTCTTTGTGAAATATTTAGGAGTAGACTTTAGTTTGGAGGAGAAAATAGAGCCCTTCCCATGTCACTCGTCAAAATGCAGCACCTAGCCTTGTGGCAGCTAGGGAAGAGTCCTCATTTCATTGGCTCTGGGATCCACCCTGGAGACTGGTAGGATGAACTGTAAAGGCAGGACCTTGGGGATTATATTTGGTCCCTGGCTTCTGCCTTTCTCTCACTGTTCCTCTGCTCTGCTTCCTGACAATCCTGAACTTAATGATTTTGTTCCACCACACCCTCGCACCAAGATGTTGCTGCCATGGAGGCAGCTTGCCATGAACTGAATCCCCTGAAACATGAACTAAATTAAACTTTTCCTCCTTTAAGTCGTGGATGTCAGCTATTGTGTCGCTTTAATGAAAGACTGACTAATACAGGTATCAGTTGCACCTTCTCAGTAATTTTTTACTCAGCACAGAACACTAGCAAAGCTAAACCACTCCAGCGACTTTAGACAACTGGCCTCTCTAACATGGCCATTCCCTTTCACCTAGCTTGCCCATGCAATCAAAAAAACAAAGGGGCACTTGTTAATAATTAATAAAAACTTTCCCAAGATACATAAGAGACTTTAGAGTAAACTATTAGTATGAATATTATATGGAAAATAGTCATTAGAAGATTTCTTTGACTGCTAGACTATGTTACCTATGGCACTCAAGTCAGTATATAGGAAACTTGAAGTAGTTCTTTAATTCCACAAATTATTTTACTCATTCCACAATGTTTGGTGAACACCTAATATGTACCAAACGAGATCAAGATGACAAAAATAAATAGGCAAAGAGATTATGAGCAGAGACTTTATAAGCTCATTCAGGATAAAGAAGCAACATATAAGTACATTTTAAGCTAGGCATAGTGGCACATGTCTGATAATTCCAGCCCTATGGGAGGCTGAGCCTAGCTTGAGCAATTTAGTGACTTGGTGATATCCTACCTGAAAATAAAAAATAAACTGGACTTGGGATGTAGTTCAGAGGAAAGACTCAGGGTTTAAGCCTATAATATGCATAGATATGTATAGATCTCTCCTAAGATATATATAAATATAAAATATATGCAAAAAAGCTTTGCAGCACCATGGGTTATTGGTTGGCTGGTTGGTTTGTTGATTGGATAGTATAATCCTCTGGTCCCTTCAGATGTCAGGGAAGCATTAGATAAAAGGCCTAGAAAGATATGGCTGCCTCAGCCTCCAGCATCCTTTACCAAATGCTCCATCGGGGTGTTCCACGGGTAAATACTTCAGGAGCACAGCCCAGGACAATGGGAAGGGGAGAAGTTTTGTGGAAATAACAGTTCACTAAAGCCATAATCCCTAGATCAAAAATGAAACTTTAAGTGTTTGTTTTAAATTTTCATGCTTCACTTCCTCTTAAGAAATGGAGACAGTAATAGCACCTTCAAGGAGGTGAGGTTTACCTGCTATGGCACCTGTATAAAACACCACTCAGAACAAGGGAAGGAGGTGATGGATTTTTACTTACTGTTAATAACTCTGTGAAGCCCTGAGTCTTAATGGAATAAATTTGCTGACGAAAGATGTGTTAATGGTTAGTACAACTTGGCTGCTAGAAGACAGCTTCACAGAACCATTAGTTGTGGGTTGGCTGGTTGATTGGCTGGCTGATTGGTTGGTTGGTAGGTTTGTTGGTTGAATGGATGGATGGTTAGCTGGATGTCTGATTGTTTGGTTGGCTAGTTGGCTGGTTAATTGGCTGGCTGGTTGCTTAGTTGGTTGGTCCACAGAAAGCAGGGCTTTTGTCTTTTACTCTGTGGGATACAAATACACACATCTATGTTTGTGTAAGTGTGTATATGTGTGTATATGAATATACATGCATATATATATACATATATATATATATGTATATAACACATGCCTTTTTATCAAATAGAGCTATGACAAACAGTATATTCTGAAAATAGCTTGCCCCTTAATGAGTATGACTGACAATTAACAAAGATAAATTTTATGGTTTATAGCACATTTTATTACATTTTTATTTAAACATTTATTGTAATAGATTTATGGATTATGGTTGTTTAATATTGACTATTAAAACACTTCAAACTTCTGTAACTATCCGAGCCACTGACATACTAAGCTCAAAAGATGTGTGCTTTTGTGTTGTGCTATTGTATCTATGTATACTGTTGTGTGGCTCTAGGGTGTGGCGTGTGTGTAATAGGTGTGTGGTGTGTGTGTGCTATGTGTGTGTGTAGAGTGTGAAATGTGATATTTGTGTTATATGTATATAGTGTGTGTGGTATGCTGTGTGTGTGTGTGTGTGTGTGTGTGTGTGTGTGTGTGTGTGTGTGTGTGATTGGTGTCCTACTTGAGAGGAAAGTGAAAGATTGAGAAGGGAGTTAAGGGGATTGAAATCAGCAATAAGGCGGCCATTCTCCAGGACTAAATGTACTTGAAATTTATTCCTCTGCATCTGTAGGTAAATGTCCTTCTGTTCTTCAAACAATAAATCCCCATAAACTTCCCATAAAGTTGTGCAGAGGCAAGATATGAGATTGGTTCCATCAGATTCTGCTCAGTGCTTTGTTTGTGCACTTCCAACCTGAATTTTAAAGCCCTGGCGCCCTCGCTTTCCGAGCCCCCAGCTGGGGAAGGTCAGAATGCCAGTGTTTCAAAGCTGCTGTGCCCTGGGTGGCTGCCTGGCTGTTGGAAATAATTGCTTTCAGAACCCAGATTATGCCCGTCACCTGCTTGGTTTCAAATTAGCATAAACCAAGCACCATGCTGCGGGGACTGAAACTTTTTCTTTCACGTCTCATCTAGACTCACTTTTACAATTACTAAGATGCTCAAACAGCCGAATCTGGACCTGCAGTCTTCCCCACTGCATTCAGGAACTTCAGAGGCAAAACCAAGAGACCCAAACCTCTCTCTCAGAACTTGAAACTCTGAGCTGTAAAGTATCATTCAGACCTTAAAACCGCAGGGCAGACTATTCACTGTAATAGTTTCTTCCCTCTAGTGGTCCAGGTGTGCCCCCTCCACCACACTGTCCCTGTAAACAATACCCTGGATCCCACATCCAGGACTGCATTTAGAGTTGTCTCTTCCTGCAGAATATATCTTTTGTGTTGTGGCATCATGGCATTTCTGGGCAGTTTGCACAGGCCTGGGACCTCCTGTGATAACCACACACCCAACCACCTTTTCCGCTGACCACAGTCTTTCTTACCCAACAGTGCACTCAAGCCATTTTAGACAAATTCCCAGATTCCCTTGAAGTACAAAGGAGTAAGATGTGATGTGTACATGTACCAATTCCCCGTAAGTGTATTTATTGTGTCTCAAACATACATTAATAAGAAAGGGGAAAAAATAAAACTGTCCTAAATCAACATACTAGATGTCATTTCATTCAGATACTGGTTTTAATTATGTAGCTTGCAGTTACAAAACTCCTATTAGTCTTATGTAATCTCAGGCACCAGCAATATCTTGAAACCCATTTTTCAGTTCTCATGCCAGGGTGGTCACAGCCACAGCTCAGTGCACCTGAGCCTCACAGCTTCCCACAGTAAAACAGGACAGAGGCAACAGAGTTGTGGTCTCAGTGTCTTCTTCTATCCTTGAAATCCAAGCAAGACTTTGTTTCCATTTTGATGTGTTATTTATTTTTGTATCAGAAATTATCTTCACCTAGCTGTTAAATGGAATTGGTTTTCAATTTTCTTCCAAAACACTCCTTTCTTTTCTGATATATGTGAGTAGAAAAGAAACCACAGCACCTCATGCAAACATTCAGACCAATTATCTCACCCCTGAACACATACAAGTCTTTATTTTTCTACCGTCATTAATACATCGAGGCAGAAATTTTTTTGCCTTTTTTGTCATTCCTTGGTGTTTTGAATGTGTCTGTGAAATATCGTTACGTTGTATTATTACAACCACCTAATGAAGGAGGAATTACCTTTCCAATTTGCAAATAAACTGAGGGTTTTTACGGTTTTAAAGATTTACTTGATATCATTCATCCAGATGCACATTGTTCACAATAGCTGTTTAATACTAATTTTAAAAGGCAATTATTGGTAGATTTTAAATATACAATAGCCCATGCATTTGAAGTTTTATATGAAAGAGAAGTATGTCAGACTGTTTGCTTATGATCCAAGTTGACTAATATTGAGTATCATTAAATATTTTTATTTGAGTTCACTAACAAGTCGCTAATGGTGATTTAGCCACTGGGTGGTGTTGGTATCTGTGAGGGTATCTAGGTCAAATGTGCTGATGTTTTACAAGAAATGAAGTTCAGGATTTTAGGATCATCATTACAACACTGTATTATCTTGTATTTCAGTTAAACTTGTTGGTGTTTTATTCTTATAAGCCCATGTTTGCAGTACATAAAATCTACATTCCTCATGGGGAGTTGGTCCATGTACACAATACATCTTACTTCTTATCCATCCTCTTCCCCTCCTCTTTCCCTCCCTCTCCCCTCCCTCCATCTCTTGTTCCTCTTGAGATTTTAAAAGATCATATTCCTTTCCTTCTCATATGCTCTTTGCATTGCAGGCTACGTCCCCATATCCTTGACCCGTCCCCAAGAAACAAGAACCTTGTTACTGATTTCAGTAGGAAAACAGTACCCATGAATAGCACATGGG
This sequence comes from Cavia porcellus, assembly GCF_034190915.1. Lineage (NCBI taxonomy): Eukaryota > Metazoa > Chordata > Mammalia > Rodentia > Caviidae > Cavia > Cavia porcellus. The sequence continues at coordinate 55,151,760 of NW_026947489.1, forward strand.
AATTTTTTTTATCTCCTGTAGTGAAAAGAGAGCAAAGAGGAAACCATGATTTTGTAACATAATTGTGTCTTATCAATCCATTGTGCTGCGTCTAGAGCAGTTTCCTCTTTTCACATCCATCACTCTGCTGAAATAGGCAGATTTTTCTACATTCTATTCCCCTAACGGGTTTCATATGAAATCTGATTTTCGATGAAAGTGGGGCTCTGGGAGCTTTGTGGTCTATCAGTACAAAACCCCACCTCACCTTGCAGCATGCTTACCCTGTATGAAGCTGAGCTCTTGGTGGTCCTTTACAACTCGGCCATGATAATTCTTCAACACAGGGCAAACCATAAAATGGGAACTTAATGGCATTCGATATGAATTACAATTACTTGAAGAGGAAGAGATAAGAGGAGGGAGCTAGCACAGTAAGGACAGAAGTGATGTCCATGGGCATGGTGGTCCTCAGAGCCATAAATGACCACCAACCCTGCACCATGCTGAATGGACTCCTTCAGTACAAAGATGGTGAGCACTTGAGATCTTAGAGAAAGGCAATGGTAAACACACCTTAAAGTCCATATAAATAACACCAAACCTAGAAGAGCTTCTGTCCTTGTAGCCTAAATAACTCCTTACCTCTGAAATTGTCAAAAATAGGTTTCACAGATGCTGTGAATAGCCATAAACGGTAGTAGCATTAGCAATCACTCAATTTTTTCAAAACACATTTTTTCTTTTGCTTATTCAAGAAATATGCTGAATACCTGCATATAAGGATACTGGTAGAAAGTTTTTAAAATGTAGCCTCTGTTCTTTAAATTTTATAGCCTAGCAAAGGAGAGGGACACATGAAAGTAATTATAATGCGACATCAAGTTAGATGCATAGATATACATGATGTTGTAGGAGCACAGGGAAAGAATATCATCTTCCAGCCCCAGGGGGAGTCTCCTGACCCGAACCTTAAAGATCAAGGAAGAGCCAGCCATGGTTGTTCATGCCTGTGACCCACCTCAGCTCTCTCAAGCAGGAAAAGCATAAGTTCAAGCCCAGTTTGGGCAATTTAGGGAGACCCTGTGTCCAAAAAAAATAGTGAAAAGTCCTGGGGATATAGCTTAGGGTAAAGGCCCTGAGTTCAGCCTTCAATATTGCAAAAGAAAAAGATTAAGTAAGAATCAAGAATCTGGTCAGATGAAGTACATGAGTTGGAGGGTAAAGGAAGAGAAGTTGGAGGAAAAAATAATGCTAAAAGCAGAAACAACAGAAGTAGAGACAAGGAATCCAGAAGCAGCCCTGTGGGTGGTGGGACCAGCATGGCGCTGGAGCAGACATTCTGAAAAACAAGGCAGGGAAAGCAGAATTGGGCTTACTACACAGGGCCAAGTCTTGCAATATGTTTGGAACACTATTGGGAGGTACTGCGATTTCATGCATGAGATAAAAATGGCCCAAGTTGCATTTTGGATAGATTCCTTTGTTGGGTTTGCAAAGGATGGGTTAAAAAATGGGCAACACAGGAAGCAAAACCAAGGCTTAAATGGCTGAGCAGAGAATTCTTCAGTGGAGATTCCTGGAAGTAAATTTATTTTTTGAAGAAAAATACATTCATTTTTCTTCAGAGGCTGAGTTACTAATAGGCATTAAGATAAAGCTATTCAACAAGAAATGCATATATTAATCTTAAGCTCATAATACATGTTTAACGGTATCCATTTTTTTCTCTTTTTCCTTTTAAATAAAAAAAAATTTTAAAAATGGGAATCATTAATCTGGCATCAGTACTAGAAATCATGAAATTGACAATATTGCTTGGAAAAAAGAAAGAAAAGCAAAACTCTTCACACCTGGGTCACCACAGTTTTTGAAAACTAGACCATCTTGAGAGTTGCCCTCTCATGGCTGTGTCAGAGTGTTTCATTACTTGTGAAATTTTGTTATCAACCTGCACGGTGTGAATATGAATTTCTTTTACAACTTCCATAGGCAAGACGTATTGTTTGGTTTTAATTTTGAAAGAGCAAAAAGATCTTCCTTTGATCCCCTATTTGTTAGGCTTCAAGAGAATCTGTCTTTCTAGTCTCTCCTTTCTTGGAATCAATGACATAAAAATCTTTGGCGCTGAATCAAAACTAAGATTTAAGTAAAGAATATAAAGCCCAAAAGTTTGCGTTATACCTCATTATTCACTTTCTGTACTTAGTTATTAATTGGCAAATCTGAACTCCAAAATACTTAGGATTGTTCGTGCATAAAGAGAGCAACAATATGACCTTCAGGGCTTCCTCATCATACTCCTCTTCTTTTGGGGCTCCACACTCATTTTAACCTCAAAAAGCCAAAACCAAGAAACACTAGATGAAATGGTTACAGCATTGACTGCTCTCACAATACAAATTTCCTTTTGTACCCCAACTTGGAGAAAAGCTGGCTGCGGAAGATGAAATACTATGAAGACTGAAGTGTGCTCAAGTCCAGAGGCATCATCTAAATTTGCAGTCCCCCATTTTGAGCTTAGCTTGCCCAGGAAAGTGAAGCTACAAAGGTTACTCTCCTCATCTGAATGTTCAAAAGTTTTAATTAAAGAAATAATTTCCTTCTGTTCCTAAGGAAACCTCTACCACACATAGACTCAAATCTGCATGCCAACGAAGCCATCTGGTTTATGTAAGCAGCACCAAGCCCATACTAAACACTAGAAAGCTCATTGCATAACTTAGAGAATACTCACATTTTAACCTTGGGTTACTAATAATTTCCAGAGGAATTAGCCTCTTTGAATCTGGTATTTACACGGCAAGATGGTTGCCATTTAAAACAGAATTTATAGATAGGCTTTTCGGTGTAGTCCAACTATGCAGGCATTTGGTGCCCTGAAGAAATTGCTGTATCAGACAGAAGATGGCTAAGATTGTTAGCAGCCTCACACCTCACCCAACTGCTGCCCAGAGAGCTCTCAGGCCTCCTCCCCTTACCAGCCTGGCACTGACTCTGCCGCCCGCCTTTCCTACTCATCTCCCACCTCTGCAGAGCAGAGTTCAGTCTCCAGGCTCTCTGGAAAATCAGAATCCAGATGAAAGAATTTCTGTTAAGTGAGTAGCTCTGCATCTTAGTGGTCCAGTCAGTTCCTCACCAGGGTTTGTGATAATGCAACTCTACAAAACCGCAGAACATCTTTCAGGTGCTGCTCAGTCATAACTGTGATTCACGCATCCTGAATGGATATTTTTCCAAAAATGTTTGAGGAGATAAAGAAATGGGCAGCATGGTTTTGAAGCCAGTCAGTGTGAAGAATAGAAATGAAGAAACAAAAATAAAAAGAACAGAAAAGGTAGACAGGTGTGAGAGCCTGCACTGGGTCAGCAAGCTGAGCAGGGGCTGTTGCTAGCTTAGTTCTGTCTAGCTATGTGCACCTGAGGCTGCCCGTGCCCCCTGGAGATGAATTAATCCCCATGGTGAGGCAAACTCAGGAGGAGAGTTGGCGGCTGTCTTCCTGGTGACTCATTTAAGGAAAGGAGGCTCCCTGCTCATCTGCCCACACCACACGGTCAAACCTTGGATAGGTAACAGGACCCCAAGATTCATCAGTTCAATCATGGTCAGTAATGTAAATTGGATGCTCGTTTTGTGCACAGCACACTGTTAAGTGCGCTGCATGAATTTTTCCACTTTGACCATCACCATGTCCTACAAAAGAGGTTCCTTTATTATTACATAAATGAGCAAATTGAGATCTAGCAGGTGGAGGCATTTCCCCAAAGCTGCCCAACAGGAGACAGTGATAGAGCCAAAATGGGGATCAGACAATCTGAATCCAGAGCTGCTAGCACCATTGCATGGCACCAGGGTGGGGCAGGACTCAGAGGTACAGGTGACAGGCAGCACCAACATCTCACTTCCTGTGGTCTCTCCCATCCCACCACCTCCTCAACCCCACTCCCCCATGGAGCCACCACCACCAAGGCATTCAGCAGGATTCTTGCATGGCTCCCAGGTGGATGGTGACCTCCCTTTATTTCCTGTCTCTTTCTTTTCTGTGAGTCTTCAGCACAATCCAAGAGACCCATGGAGGGTAGACTCAAGAGTTCATACAGAGTCCTTCAGATGGCCAGGTCCTATCCTCTGACCAGACTAACTGTCCTATTCTACCCAGGCAGGACGTAGCAGGTTTATGCTCCAAACAGCAAGCACCAGGAAAACAGAAGTACAACATGTTAATAAAAACAAAGAGAAATGTGGAAATATTCACAGTACAATTGAGAGCTCCTCTTAGCCTCTCCTTCCTTTCATCTCCCATACACGGACCACCAGACATCTGTGTCTCATGAAGCACTGGAGCTCCCCACATTGGGAGGAAGCCTAATAATTAACAAATCCACCACTAACCCTGGATATCCACATTCTATGCGTCGCAGACAACTTCCTTGTGATGGACAGGCAAGAGTCACAAACACTGTGCAAAATAAGGTGAGAAATCTATGCAACCCAAAGCCGGAAATCCGAACTACCGATCTGCACCAGCTAAGGATCTTGGAACCAATAAAGATGGTGCTGAAGACAGAAATTTTCAACTTTTAAAAATTAAATTAATATAGACAAAGAGGTGAAAGAAGCCACTGAGATATTGCATCAAAAAATTAAACAGGGTGTTGTAGAAAAGGGACTATCAGAAAATAAGAAACAATAGATAAAAATTTAAAAAATGGTAGCTAAAGTTAAAATACCATGGCTGCAGTGAAAATAATGCTGAAGGAATGCTCAAGGAAGAAGAACACAACAAAAAAAAGATCAAAATCAGAAATGCAAAGAAAGAAGAGAAATAAAGATGAATGTAAAATTAACAGATGTTTGAGAAGGGAGGATCAGAGAAATTATTAAAGTCCTAGATCTGATGTGGTGAAAAGGCCTGCATCAAGGTCATATGTAAAATCTGAATAACAAAAGCTTAAAAAAAGGTCCTTGCAAGTTTTCAGAGAGAAACAAATACATAGAAATGTTACATGCTAAGTGTAATATCAAAAAGCTTTAGCTTTCTCAGTAGCAAACCTGACAGCTTGACAATTTTCTTTCAGGAGTTTCTCGATTAAGTGTGAAAGTACAATAATCAGAAAAACAAGAATTTGGAAAGATAACCCCAAGGAGAGATCCTTGCAAAGCTATCTGAGAATGTGTTCCAGGACAATGAGGTGTAATCCAAGCAAAACCATCATGGGGTCCTAAAATTTGGGGATAGAATGCCTAAGAGTGGTAAAATGAAATCCTTGCAAAAATAGAGAAAAAGAGGTCCCAGGAACTGGCTGTGCAGTAACCCTGAGGAGACCTGACCCAGAGGGGACAGAGAGATGTGAAAAACTTCACTGGAGAATAAAACCATGACTTCTGATGGGGGTGTACTCAGTGGCAAAGCGCCTGCCTGGCAAGCATGAGGTTGTGAGTTTGATTCTTGGTACAAAAAGAAAGGAAGGAATAAAGGAAGGAAGGAAGGAAGGAAGGAAGGAAGGAAGGAAGGAAGGAAGGGAGGGAGGGAGGGAGGGAGGGACGGACGGAGGGAGGGAGGGAGGGAGGGAGGGAGGAAGGAAGGAAGGAAGGAAGGAAGGGAGGGAGGAAGGAAGAAAAAGTAACTGTGACTTTTATGTTATGTGGGACATTCAATGTTAGGGAAATTTTTGACAGTTTTGCAATGATGTTAGAGAATTTAGAAAGAGCCCATGGCAAGTATGTAGAAAAATAGGCAAAAGTAAATAAATATCACAGATTCTAGATGAACAAAAATTTATGCAAAACCAAAAGAAAAGGCAATTAGATTTTAATGCCTTGCTCATTTCTGGCTAAGGTTTATATGGTCCTAAAAGTGTAAATACTGAATTTTCTGTAGAATCAAAAGTCTGTTTGGCTGTTTGGATTTGAGGAAAATATTGGAAAAGAGAGAAGGCATAGGAGATTTGAATATTTAATCCTCACTTGAATCAAGGAATATTAATAAAGATTAAAAGGTATAAATTAATAAATAATGACATGGCATTTATATATATATATAGAACTATAACTGAAAGAGTTAAAGTGTTATAAGGGACAGTTCCTAAGGAATTCTGTTGGGGAGGAGAGGGAAAAGCAGGGAACAGAGTTTTGCTATGCTTTCTGGGACCATTAGACTTTTGTAATTGTAATACTTTGTAGAAATGAAAAGTAGCCCTTATATGAAACACCACCCATCAGAGAACATCCTAACAAACTTTGAAGTTGAAATCCTATACCAAATCATTATTGGTCAGATTACAATAAATGGCTGTTAGAGAATTTGGGTGGATTTCTGATACTGCATTTTCTGCTAATGATCAACTGTGTTTGCAGGGATGCTGGGTACCTGCCAGACCTGAATGTCACCTTGTCCCCTCTGACACTCAGCTGGACAACAGGAGTCCAGTGTGGCTCCATGGATCCTCTTGTCCCACGTGACAAGCATGGCTTTGCCCAATACGTCCTTAAAAATAGTCTCACATGATTGACTTCTTTGCAAGCTTGAAGGGTTTTCAATATCATCCTGACCATTTTACCGGCCCAGAACCCTTGTTCTCTGTTACTCTTGACTGAGTGTTCCAGTCCTGGACGCTCATTTCTGCTCTGTATTGCTCCTTCTGTTTCACATTTCAACCTCAGTCCTTTTCAAATGAGTCTGGTCTCTGCCACCTGCTGTGGCTCATTCTTTGTCAGAGAGGGAACTACTTCTTTATTACTAACCTGAGCTGTTCTCATGCAGTGTGCTTTCCCTTCCACAGTCCTAACCTTGAAAACAAGTGCCTGTCTCAACAACCTTAAGATTATGAGACCATCCATCCTCAAGTGCATGGTAGTGTTCAGTGAAGTCTATGGGAAATAATAGAAATAAAGTCATGGGTGAGAAAAATTACAGTGTGCTGGAGCAAGAGGCATCCAGTTATCCATAGGTGCTAAATGATGCTAAAGCAACATTTGCTTATTTATATTAATTCAGCCCCTTCACTACTCAGGGGGCCATAAAGCACATTTTGTTCTCAGAGGACTTTGCATATGGAGTGGGAATGGATATAAATGAGATAAGCACTACTCATTTATCCATTTACCAAATAATTATTTATTGAGAACTGTGTTCTGAGGCCAAAGGTTGCAGAGATACAATGGTTTTCTTCCAGCTTTCATGGGACACACACAGTCCACTGGGAACAATAGAAACAAATAGTAATAATGCTATTAGCTCCCTGCAGCAGGAAGCACACTGAGCAATGGGAATGGCTCCCACGGATTTTTATTACAGTCGAAACTCCCAAAGCCTGGGTGACAGACTCTTTAGAACAAGACACAGAGAGTATTACTAAGGTTTGAACCTACAACATCCAAGCTTCTTTTCTTTGTAAAAACAAAGTAAACCCACATCCCTCTAAGTATGTTTGCTTACAAATTCTATCCCTATACCATTGTACTTGTACAATGTCTACATTGTAAAGTATAACTCAGATAGTCATGTAAGACAATGAGCTTTTAAAGATATATAAAGGAAACTTTCAATCCTTTGGGTCACCTTCAATAGCTTGGGAGTAGATACACCCATCTTTGATACCACCAGGCTAATCCAGAATGGAAGTCTCACTACAGCTGGCTACAAATTTGGGTTTAATAAATGTATCCAGATATTTGGCACAACTCACAAGTGATAACTGCAAAAGTAGCATGGAATCATTCAGACATTTTCAGGAGCCTGGTAAACACCATTTGTACAAGACATGATTTCCCTGGAAGAAGTCTATTCAAGAGAAAAAATTAGATTGAAGTTGCTTAGTGAGCATAGAATTAGAACAAATGGAATTGTGGTCTATAGAGATGTTTCATCAAACTGAGATGATAGATCAAACTGCCCTACTCCCCTCTGGGGATATTTCTGCCTGAATAACCAGTGTTGGACCTCAAATAAACACTGATGTGTTTTACTTTTAGCATTCGTTTTTCTAGAATCATTTCAGAAAACTGCCCTTCTGTTGATCTATCAGCATCTCAGGAAATAAGAATATATTTCATTAGATCACAACTTGAAAAAGTTAATTACATTCCTGTCCTGGGGATACAGCCTAAAGAGACAGAATTGCTTTGCTTAAGGCTGAAGAATGGCTGGGGACTTGGATCTTGCAGATGCTTAGGTGTTTAAGGGGCTCTCAGCCACTTAGGATGAGCAGAATCCTTCAGGCCTCAGGTAACTCATCTTTTTCTCCCAGTTCGGGGCTGATGCTTTGCCGGGTAAGAGGGTCTCTCATTTGATGTAGGTTTTCTCAGGAGTCCTGCATCTGTGAGCAGCCAGTTAAGGTGATTGTTTCTGAACTTTTGCCTCCTGTAGGAAGACTGAACTAGAAGGCAGGCTTAAGCCTCCAGGGAGAGGAACTTCAAGGATAGAAAAGATCCTTTCTTCTCCAGTATTATTGTGTCCAAGACTATATCATATTCCTTTTCTGAAAAAGACTAACCTACTTTTCTACTACTGACACCTGTGAGTTTGCAGTTAAATAACAGTTTAAAATTCTACTAAAACTTTCAGGGATATCTTGAGAACAGTCAGTCCCTATGACTTTACCATGATTGTTTTTATCTTAAATGAGACATATACAAAGATCTTTTACACTGACTTACTGATTGTGCATGAGCTGCTAAAATAATTAATGGTGAGGCCATTAGACTCAGTCAGCTGCAGAGTCTAAGGAGATAGTACAAACAACTTTATGTCCATGAATTAAACAACATAGCTGAAATACAGAAATTCCTTGGGCACCAAAACCCAATTTGATGTAACTAGTGAGATGAAACTTAAGTTTCATCAATTCAAAACCACCAGCTAATTTCTAACCAGGGACTTCCCACATTTATCAATCAAATACAGTCAGCCTTCCAGAGCCTCATGTTCTGTGTCCATGGATTCAACAACTCCCAATAAAAATATTCTTTAAAATTGCATCAGTTCAGAACATATACAAACATTTTTTCTGTTATTCCCTAGCCAATACAGTATAGCAGCTGTTTCCTTTCCATTCGCATTGTATTAAATATTATAAGTAATCTACAGGATGATTTAATGGAGACAAGGAACAGGCAAGGTTATATGTAAATATTTCTGCATTTTATATAAGGGACCTGAGCATTCAGACAGTTGATATTTGCTAGGAGTCCTAGAATCACTCTCCATAGAGGAATGACTATTTCCTTTATCTTGTTTTCACATCTTACAAAATTCCCTGTCCTGCCCTCAACTACTGGGGCACTTGCAGCCTGGTTTTACCCAATCCAGGTATTATTAGGGTCACATAAACTGATCAAAAATTTACTGTGCCTATCTATAATGTGTTTATCTTTAAACATTTCATACATGTATCTAGATGTCACTATATCCTATGTATCTGTAAAAACAAATATCACTAATTAAAGATGAAGGTATTTTAATGTATAAGATATTAAAATATTTTTAATTTGAATTTATGGCTTAAGTAGAGTAATAATAATGCAAAGCTACTTTTATTTTAAAATAATGGTTGAATTTAACATTGCACATGTACATGACTCTTATTAAAGGAAGTATGTGGTGTGGGTCTGAATAGAAACTAATGAATTTGCTATGCTCTTTGGACAAAAATATAGCAAGTATTTCTTTAGAAAAACATTTTGGACCTTGTATTAAAACTAACATCTTTAGTTACTGTTTTAAAATATACTCAGCTGCACAGCACCTGCCTGGCAAGTGCAAGATCCTGAATTCAATTCCCAGTACCAAAAAAATAAAACAAAATAAAATATGCTTGGGTAAGTTGGTCTTATGGCATGATAGAAAATACACACAGAAATGTGAGCATTAAAAAGGAATTTCTTCTTTGGAGGTGAAGAAGAGAACTAAATCATGGTCTCCCACTATATTTTTGATCCTTCTGTGCTAATGGAATCTGAGTAATCCAATCTGGTGCTTCTAATTTGTCCTGCCAATTACTGCTCTCCTGGATACACTTATCAAGCAATGAATGGAGAGAGGTGACAGTATCATCTGGTCTTCTCTAAGAGCTCCAGCATAGAAGCTGAGTAGAGTCCCTTGCCTGAGCTCAGCTCATCAGTCTCCATCTACCCCCAAAATACAAATCAGAGCTACACTGGGGTTCCCAAGGAGGAGTTAGTTAGGGAGAAGAGTGTTTTGTTGGCTGGTTGGTTGGTTGGCTGCTTTGGGAGGTTCTTTGGGTTGGTGGTGGTGGTGGTGGTGGTGATGGTGGTAGTTTTTGTTTCAGTGGTATTGAGCCAGGGCGTTTTCACAGAGCTGTATTCTAAGACCTTTTTTAAATTTTCCATTTTTGTTTTTGAGACAGGATCCCACCAAGTTGCCCATGCTAATCTCAAACTAACGGTCCTCCTGTCCCAGCTGAGGACTATTAGGATTATAAGGAGACCCTCTTTTCACATCAACTCTCTACTGGAGCCTAGAGAAGGGAATCAGGAAACTACCCTGGCTCAACCTGGTCACTTCCTGCTTTCTCTCAATCCCCACTTGTTCATGGGTCCCCAGGAGCATTCCTGGAGCACCTGCACCAGGTGTGAGAGCACCTGCTGATGCAAGAGGTTACACAAAGGCAGAGATCAGATCAGTAAGAATCACAAGCAAAATGTCGCAGGCTTCACTTCCCTCATTTATTATCCTTCCATGGGTCTCCATGCTTCTCCTGCAGACCAAAGCCATCAGCACACATGCACAAGCACCAAACAGCTCCCAATCTCCACTTCACACAGAAGCACCAGGGCTTCTCTTCATCTCTATCTCCTGCCATTTACTCCCAAAGTTCCACCAGGACTGTAGGAGCATCAGCAATCAATCTGTAACAAAATATTTTATACAAACTTTACATTGATATTTAATTATACATAAATCTTTCTTGTTAAATTAAAATAATATGCATATAGTGAATGTATTTTGTTTCTTTAATATGCACATCTGTGTAACTTTCAGAAAGTCAACGACAGCTTTGTAGCTTTCTGCAAAAGCCCCTCACAGTAGAAGGAGAGGGATCAAGGTCAGAGGCAAAGCAGGATGATTGAGCTCAAGACATGAATATCTTTCATGTAATCACCCCAATCAAGGTGTAAATTAACAGGATTACTTTCTTTCTTTTCTTCCCACAGGGAATTACTGGAATGCTGCCTCTTTCCCAAACCCATCATCCTACCTGCACTTCTCCACTTTCCAAGGGGAAACCAGCGCTGACATTTCTTTCTACTTCAAGACATTAATCCCCCGGGGAGTGTTTCTTGAAAATCTGGGGAACACAGATTTCATCAAGCTGGAGCTGAAATGTGAGTGTTGAGCGGCACCTTTGTGCCTTCAGGCTGATTCTGGCCGGGATGGTGATGAGGCACCATGTGATGGGAACAAGATGGTCCTTCTGTGTTCCAGGAGCAGTCCTAGGATGCAAACTCGAGCTTGGTCCTTGGGTTGCTCTCAAAGACTAAGAGATAGTTCCAGGCAGAGATGCCCATTCCAGATGCTCAGGGGAAATTATACTACCCCAATTCAGGGGAAGATGATAGACAGAAGGTTCTTCTTCTGATGTGATTGTTTTTCAAGAAGACAGATCACAAATAGAGGAGTGTGAAAAGTGATCTGAGAAGCCGGAAAGGGGAAAGGGATAACATAAAGGAAAACAGAATCATAAACAGTAATATTTGCCTGACAGAGGCAGCTCTGAGACCAGTTATCAGATGAAATGCTGACTGTGCAGTCTTCCCAAAGAGGCCCCATGCCCACACACTCTGCAAAATTGTGGGTTTCAAATGTGCAATTCCTGCCTTTCCACAGGTTCTTTCATCAGCGAGGAACTTACAGTCCACCAGGTGAAGAGAGTGTTTACACACACAGGGCTCTCCTGGCTGTTTAGACAGTGCTGTGCCCTGTGTCCCCACCACAAAATCTGGGCACTCTGCTAAGTATGTCCAAAAACAGCCTTTCCTGCAGTGACCCCTATGCTACCGGGTCTGGTCCAGAGATGATCCCAAATCCAGTTCTTAACATTATTCAATAGGCTGTTTTTCTGCTTTTGTGCTTAGAATTATGCAATATAATATTAAAAGAAGAATACCCAAGATAAACATCTTGCTGATTAAATTATACCTGCTCTCTTCTCTCTTTCTTTTCTCTCTGGCTCTCTCTCTCTCTCTCTCTCTCTCTCTCTCTCTCTCTCTCTCTCTCTCAGTGGTTTACTGTCATGAAGCAAGACAAGGATTTTGGAGTTAGCATGCTCAATTCACATCCAAATTTTGGGTGAATTTGGGTGAATTGCTTAAGTTCTTTGAATGTCAATTTCTGATACAGTAAAATGGGGGTGTTAATTTGTGGGGGTTGTTGTGAGCATAAAATGTAGCTAATGAAGCACTCGATTCAGTTTTTATTAGGTACTGTAAATAATTACCTTCCCAAGGCTACTCATTAGAGATCTGATCTGAGCCAGATTTGACCAAAAGGGAGACTGAGAATATTCTTGCCCTAGAATTAAACCTAATTAATTAAAATTCTTAACTAAATTATGAATTAGAATTATTTAAAAGGGATTTTCATTTTTTAATTGAATCAAACTAGAAAGCTTTTCCATTTGTCGGCTCACATTTTAGAAATAGTTCATGGCCAGAAAAGAAAATTGATGATTCCATATTTGAGTAATTTTGTAAGTTTTTATAAAATTACTTGGATTTCTCCTCTTTACTTTTCATCTCCTGTTTTGTAAATCTATGCCTGGAAGGGAGAAAAGGAAAACTCAGATCCAGACAGGACAGGTCTTTCTCCTTAGCACCCACATCAAAGACTTTGTTCACTCATTTCTGATTAAGAAAAGTGATGTTTTCAAAGGCTGCTAGGTCTTTTCCATAGTGTGACAATTCTGTGACACAGAGCAGTCACTGGACAGAATCTGAGGAAGTTCCCGAACCAAAACCTGCCCTACCAGCAGGAAAACTTCACATGCAGGGTGAATGCTTCTCATTACTAGTAAGAGATATAAAGGATTTATTAGGAAAAATTCAAAAGTACACACACGAAAAACAGAATGCAGCCCTTCAAGAAAGCATTATTTGCTGGAAGTTGGATGATTTATGTTCCTCTTGAGGGGGTGGAAACTCTAAGAAAAAATGGCCCACTGTACTCCCATAAGTATACTCGGCCTATACAGATTACAGATACGGGCCCATTTTAAAAGTTTTCATTAGTATATGTGTTTATTGATGAATGATGTTTGCAGTACTTGTGTGAAGTTGGTGCATTTACCTAACACGTCTTAACTCCTTTTTTCATGCCCTTTCCTTCCTCTCCCTCCCACCCCCACCTCTTCAACCCCTCCCCCTTTGAGAAAGATCTATATCCCTACTCTCTCAACTTTCTTTTATTTTGCTCTTTGTTTGACGTGGGTTTCTCCTTGTGCTATTTAAATCTTTGTATCTGAGTTACTGCACCCACATTACAGCCTCAAGGTGCATATAATTTCCTACAAAAAATTCAAAATTCTCTCAATCTATTCTGTTATCTTAGGATTAGTTTCCTGCTCTTTATTTCCTCACTTAAGCCAATTTATGGACATACAGTATTCTTGCAAAATTTGGGGTGTGCTGGATCAGAGACCCAATCTAAACTACCAGCCTAATCTAATGAAAGGAACACAGCTATGGATCACCTTGGGGAACTTCAACTGGGCCCCAGAAGTTATAGTTTTCTTAAAAGTAACATTTTCAGTTATGATTTCCTTGTCTCCTTTTCTACCTATCTTTATTTTTTTTCTATCCTGTCTCAGGGTGAAATACTACAGGCTTTTTCTTGTTACATCATTTATTTTTTTTGTTGCATAGTTTTCTTTTGGTGAAGGCTCATGGGACATTCAAAGCACAGATTTGAGGCTGGTCTCTCCCCAAAGACCCTTTTTACATCCCTCCTTAAAATCCCCACATGGCAGATATCAGACAGCCAGCATCTTATGGCATTGCCATGCGGTCAAAGCAACCCACTTGTGGAAGAGATGAGACAGATGTCTGTATTCAAAGAAACCTCCTCAAAGTAAAGGAGAAAAAGATACACAACTATACTATACTGTTAGATCAACAAAAAACACAGTGTGTGTTTTTAGTTATTGTTTGATCATTTTTTCATGCTTGCATCTTATAATGTGAACAACTACTCTGAAGATAACAATACATAATATATTAACCATTGTTAACCTCCTATTATTTTGTTTTGAAATTCTGTACCATTTTTATTCTTTTTCAGCTTTAAAATTTAAAAATAAACAAACAAACAAAAAATAAACAAAGTGTTTGGTGAGGGAAAAAAGTGGCACTTTCATGAAGATATAAGCCCTTCAGAGAAACTACTCACAAATTGATTAAGCAACAAAAAGGGTATATAAACATAGAGTCTTGAATGCCGGGGTCTTGCCAAATTCAAATGAGTTTCGAAAGCTAAAACCACAAGAGAGAAGGAAGATAATGCCAGATGTTTGTCAAGAATTTAGCTCACATTAGACAGGACAGCAAGACATCCTGTTAGAGAGGGTCTGGCATTTCTTTGTTTTGCTTTGGGGTATTGGGGATTGACCCTGGGGCCTGTGTACTGAGCTACATGTCCAACCTCTCCTTTTTCTTTTATTTCTTTTCTTTTTTTAAAGTGTTTTTGTTTTATTTTATGTTTTGGGTTTTTTGTTGTTTTTGCTTTTTCTCTTGTTTTTAGATGGGATCTCACTAAATTGCTAAAATGCCCAGGCTGGGCTTGAATTTGAGATCCTGCTGCTTTCCAGAGTGCTGGGATTATAGGCATGTACCACCATGGCCAGCAGGCACTGGGCATTTTAAATAATACATGTAAAACATTCTTGGAGAAGAAGAGAGAGAGAGAGAGAGAGAAAGGTAAAAACAAACTCTTCCATCTATTAGGACTTTGGTGTGAGATAACCCAAATGGCAGTTAATAGGGATGGAACATTCCACTCTTAGGAGGCATTACAGAACCCCAGCTCTCAGCACCTGAGCTGAGCATATATAGGGGCAATGGATCTAGTGCTGTTTCAACACATACAGTGAAAAGGATGGACATTCCCACAGGCTCACAGATCTGAGAAGCAGGCATGATGAAAGCCAGGTCTCTCATGCCCTCCCTGGCCTATAGTTTGGGGTACCTCAAAATGCCTTGACTTTTGATATCAACTTTTCCACAAAGAACATGGGGATGAACTGTCAGGAGTAAGACCAGGGGCCCCTGCTCTGATCACAGTTCTGTTCCAGCATTCCAATACTGCCCCACTGGGTCTCTGGCATTTGTTTTGTCCTGTGCCCAGCAGTCCCCACACACTTTCCCATTCCCCAGGAAGGCTGCAATCAGAGAACTCCAGAGAAGAGATTTCTTCTCTCAAACTTCTGCAAATTGCCTCTCCCTTTTCTTTCTCTACTTTGTCAGGCTTTCTGATCTCTTTCTGATAGGAATTCAAATTTTGTTTCTTTGCGTGTGTCTCAAAGGAATTGTGCCACAGTGCATGACTTCCTGCTGTTCTCCAGAAGAGCAGCCCTGTTAATTAACTATACTGTGCCCTTCTGTCAAAAGTGGAAAATTCTCGACTCAAGGAACAGGAAGCCTGTGTACAATAAATTAATGAGACGCTATCGACAGCTTATGTGCAAGTAGAAAAGCATGCAAAATAAAAATAGGGCAATCTTATTCATAGATGTACCTTAAAATAAATTTTAACTGTTCTATTTCATTTATTTACCATTAATATTTACTAATTCATTCAGTGAGCACTTACAGTGTCCACTAGGTACTGTGTTGGACACTGAGGGAACATAGTCAAACCTAAAATGGTTTATTTCCTTCTGCATGTTACCTGTTTTGGAAAGATGTCTGTTAATGGGAAAAAAATCAAGTGAATCAGTGGATATAAGGGTGATCAAATAGCTGAGCTTTATGCAGACTTTTGTATGCCAGGCCTTATTCTAAGTACTGTCTCTCCCACCCTCTGGTTTAGGCAGTGCCATTCTCATCCCCAAGTTACACAAGGAAAATGAGGCACAGGGTGGATAACTGGCCCCGACGGGAAGTGCAGAGTGGCTGTCTGATCCCAGCACTTTGTGTCCCAGGATGACAGCTGAGAACACTGACGTACACTGTCTCCAGTGGCAGACAGTGAGAGAGTGGCCTAGAGCGCCAAGGGGAACGTGTAAGCCTGACTAGAGTGACAAGGAATGCTTCCCAGGGGACAGAATGCTTTAATTAAATAGTGATGGATGAGCAGGAATCAGGAATGAAGGAAAGAGAGGAAAGAACAGGGATCAAGGGAGAAAGGACATTTCAGAGTAGCACCAAAGGAGTGAAAATACCAGGTACAGAACTCCAGGACTAGGAGATTCAGGTGCAGAGGAAAAGAAAAGCATAAGAGGGCACAGCAGGCAGCGTCAGGCACCCAGGGCTCTCGGCCTGGAGACCAGTTGGCTTGACTTGAACTTGGAAGTTAACAGTGAGGGAAGACATGGCATGAGCACATTTGCATTCACCAGGAAAAAGATCAGAAGACATGCATTAGTCCATTTTTTGGTTACTATAGTGAACTACCTGGGACAGGATGATTTTCAAGGATGCACTCAGTCCACAGTTTTGGATGCTGGAAGTCTCCATGGTGTGGGTCACTCAGGCTCAGGTGAGGGTTGGTTTTAGATGTGTCACCTTGTGGTGGGTTGCAATGGTGGTGGCACAGAGTTACAGGAGCGGGTAATCTCATAGCCGAACAGGATGTCAGAGACAAGCTCCAAGGTCAAGGTTAGGCTCCTATGACAACCCAGTCTCCTGAGAACTCAGTGCTGAAGACAAGCATTCCCTTCTAAGAGCAGGCCCACAGAGACCTAAACACAGCCTGTTGGGCCCCATCTCTCCTACATTCCACACCATCACCTGCAGCCACAGGATGGCGTGAATACTTAGAGGTAAACTCCATCCAAGTCAACACACAGATAGGAAGCAAACAGAGATGTATGAAGACAGTGGCAAAATAAATGGCAAGAGAGAAAAAAAGCAATTAAGGGTTATGGATATGGAAGATGCCTAAGAATAGATTCCCTGGATTTCTAGTGACATAGTTGCAGGGCTGGGGATTTAGCTCAGCAGCATAAGCGCCTGCCTTGCAAGCAGGCAGTCGTGATTTCAATCCCTCGTATCAATTAAAAAAAAAAAAGACATAGTCGCAAAACTTAACTGAAAGGGAGAGTCCTAGAAGGAAGCTAATGTTTCTGGGTTTGTGTTATACGGTCAGGGCAGCTTCCACGAAGGAGCCTAGCACTCACTACTTTGGGATATTTGAGTTCGAGCCTCTGTGAGCTACAGGAGTATCTAAACCAATGGACATATCTCAGGGGTGCTGAAATCCACTGCTGGAGCCCAACAGAGAAATCTGAATTGGAAATAACCCTTGGCTATCGGTCATAGATCTTGCCTGGTACATGCAAGATGCTGGAGTTTGATCTCCATCACTTGCAAAAGGAAAAATAAATAAGTAAAAATTAAAACCACTATTAGGGTAAGTGGAAGTAGACGTATTGCTCTAGAGAAGAGGGAATTATTTATTGCTATGGCTGTCTAAAATATGAGGGTTTGAGTGTGCAAGTATGGTAAGAAGAAAAGTCTGACAGAGAAGGAGAGATTAGAGACACAGAAGGAGAAGGGAATGGATGAAGGAGTTAGGTCCCCAGGGAGGGAGGTGACGCATGCAACCCTGCATCACAGCACTGGAGAGGGCTGTGGAAAACAGATCAAAGTGAAAAGGAGAGCGTGGACCACCAACTCGAAAGTCCCCTTCCAAATCAGACCTTGTGTTGTTACTGCTGCTGCCTTGATTGTATTTTTGAGGTGGAGAAAGGACATTGCTTGAAAACTATCTAATTGGAGAAGACGTCAGAAAACCCAGCTTCTAGACCTACTCACATCCTTACAAAGCTGGGTATTTGACCACTAAACGGATAGCCACTTCTCCAGATCCTTCTCCTGCCTGTGACAGTGATCAGAACCATGGTTCCAACCTCAGGTCACCATTTACTGCACAAGCGCCACATCAGGGTGCTGGGGAAGACACAGGAGAGAGAAACCCAACAGCCTCATCAGGGAAGGAGACAGGTACATTCATGACAGGATAAAGACATAATTTTCCTGGGAGTTTTCTAAGCAGCAGGTGCTGTTCTAAAACTTTTGTGCTATTTTTTTTAATTTTAAAGAGAAAAAAGCAAAAATAAAATTAACAGTAAATCAGAGTTTCAAAATAGGTTAATAAGGGGGCTAACAATCATTAATGTATTGTTCATTGTATCTTCATATTAGTTACGCAGAGTACAGATATAGGCATGGATTATTACCCAAAAAATATTAGCACAAAACTTTCTTTTCGGTGAACTACTAGGAACTAGTTGTATCACTATCTTAACTACCTTGTGTATAGATATATATTTTTTCTTTTTTCCGCTCCTTCCTTTCCTCTTTTCCCCATCACTGTTTCTCTTCTCATTTGAACAGTTTCTTCCCAATTCTCAATATCTATTGTGCATTTTTGGATCTTATTTACTTGATCAGTGTCTCACACAAGAAAAAGGGATGTTTATACATGTGGGTCTGATTTATTTCACTTCTGAGTGTGGTCCTGAGTTGCATCCATTTACCTGTAGACGTCTTAATGGATCAGTAGTATTCCATTATTATAAAAAACACAAAACACATCCTTTATCCATCCTACAGTTGATGGGCATTTGGATTGTTTCCAAGACTTAGCTATTACAAATTGTTCTGCTATGAACATGGGTCACATATGTCACTGGGACATAATGCTTTTAATTCTTTCAGGAAGATCCCACGTAGGGAAATAGCTGGGTCAAATGGGCCTCTAGTTCTAATTTTTTGAGGAATCTCAATGCTGATTTCCACAATGGTTGAACCAGTCTACACTCCCAGCAACACTGCAGAAGGATTCATTTTTCCATACAATGCACCAGCATTTGTTATAGCTTGATTTCTTGATAATAGCATTCTTTCTGGAGTGAGATGGCATCTCAGTGTTGGTGTAATTTGAATCTCTCGAAAGATCAGTGATGCTGATCATTTTTTCATGTATTCATTTGCTGTTTGTATTTCTTCATTGGAGAAATGTGTATTCATCTCAGATGCCTATTTTTGGATTGAGTCCTCAAATTTAGGAGGTTTGATTTTTTTTTCAATTCTTTGTATGTTCTAGATGTAAGTCCTTTGTCCATGGGACAACTAGTTATAATTTTTCCTACTCTGTGGGTTGTCTTTTCACTCAGTGAGTTATTTCTTTGCTTGTGAAAATGCTTTTTAATAAAGTGATATGCCATCTGTTGATTTTTATGGTATTTCCAATGTTATCTGACTTTTGTTCACGAAGTCCCCCTATACCTATGTCTTCAAGATTTCTACCTATTTTCTCTTCCGGTAAACTTAGTGTTTCTGTTTTAATATTTGTATCTTTAATCCATTCTGACTTTAGTTTAGTGCATGGTGATAGACGTGGATCTATTTTTATTCTTCAGCTATGTGGAAAGCCTATTTTTCCAGCACCATTTATTGAAGAGGCTATTTTTCTTCCAGTGAACATGTTTGGCTCCTTTGTCAAAGATAAGATGGCTGAGTGTATTTGGAGTCCTGTCTGCATCTTCTAATCTGTTCCACTGACCCTCAGGTTTGTTTTTTGCCAATACCATGCTGAATTTATCACAGTAGATTTGTAGTATAATTTCAGGTCATGGACTGATGTTCCCTGACTTGCCTTTGTTGCCCAGAATTGCCTTTGCTATTCTAGGTCTCTTCTGGTTCCAGATAAATTTTAGGAAAGTTTTCTCTAGATCTGTGAGGTATGCTAATGATGTTTTCACTGGGATTGCATTAAATCTGTATAACAGTTTGGGGAATATAGCCATTTTCACTATGTGGTACTTCCTATCCAAGAGCAATGGATATATTTCCATTTTCTAAACTTTTGTAAGTACTAATGCTTTTAGATTTCCTAACAAATTTTGTCTACATTTTACAGATTTGGGAAACTGAGGTACACAAGTGATACAGATGATTTAGTATTTTTCATAGTTAAATATAATAAGTTAGCTATAATATAAAGCATGAGACACTATAAGCATTTGGGGAAAACTTTATGCAACTCATTCTGAGGATGAAGGGGAAAATAAGGTGATACTTAAGTTGAATTGTGAAGAAAAGGGAAAGAAATTAGCTAAAAGAGAAAAAAATTCTTCAGGAGAAGAAGACAGAGCAAACAAAACCACAGGGTGGGGAACACAATGGGTGTTCAGAAGACTGACAGCATTTAGTACTGTTGGAGTACAAAGGAAGCCACAGGAACTTTTTAAGGTAGGCCTTAGCTCTGATTCTAAATATGCAAAGATCTAAATACACAGCCCATAGTTATTGAATGTCTCCTTTGTGTATGGCCAAGGAAACACAGGAAGAAGAAAATACACTCAGTGTAGTGACCCAGACCAGCAGCTCTGTTGTTACAAAGCAATATTTTGAATAGGGTAAAATAAATATTAGAAGTAAGAGCTAAATGCTATAGTTCTGCCAGATAAAGCAACATTTATTTCTGACTGGAGAATAAGAAAAATTTCCTTAAAGATGATATTATTTTAAATGAGCCTCAGAGAAAATGGGAGGGAAATCACTAAAGCTCAGGATGCTAAAGGCAAAACATAGAGCACCACAACAGGAAGGTGTGGTTCCATCATAGACCAAAGCTGAGAGGGAGGTGGGACACCATTCACATTCCATGTCCAGGGCCACAGCGATGGCTGGCCTGTAGTAGGTACCAAATAAATATTTGTTTAATGAATCAAATAAGTAACAAGACACAGCAAACCTAGCTGGAGAAGGAGTACAGCTAAAGGACCGGCAATTAAAAGGAAGACAAAGGCTGGGAATTTAGCTCAGTGGTATAAGCACCTCCCTGGCAAGCATGAGTTTGATCCCTGGTACCAAAATGAAGATAAATGATTCATTGAAAGAGATGAGGAAAGAGCATGGTAGGAAAAATTGGGGATTTGAGAGTCCACAGGGAAACAGTTTGGGTGATGAGAACTAAGATGCATGATTTAGCCACACAAGTGAGAGGCCAGATTGTACAGAAGGGTGGGACACAAGGTAGCCCAACTGTTGGGTGGTCTTCTACATCACTGTTGAGCTTACTATGCTGACACCAAGAGACAGAAGATGTGAGGCAGCTGTGGGCCAAATGGTACAGCCCCAAGGATCAAAGAGTGACAGCCATAAGAACAGGGAGAGGGTGTGCCACAAGAGGACACATTGCTGAATGAAAACACTGACACCAAAGAATGCAAGAGGCACTGAGAGGGGGCTAGGGCAGGCTGCTCTCCTGACTCCAACACGTGGCTCTCTGGAAAAGAGGCTACAGTGCTGGTGGTCATCATTTAGGGTCCCTTAAAGTGGAATGCAAGAAGAGGAAGGTCCCTCTTGGATGTGGGGGATAAACAGGGACCTTGGAGGTTTTCTTATTTAACAACTTAGAAAAAGATTTCAGAGAAAATTCATGAAGAGGAGTTCAGGAGGAAATTTTTGAATGGAATATTTATTAAGTAGGAAATAGTAAGGTAAAGAAACCAGAAATCCTTGCAATGTGTTTGCATAAGCTTCCATGTTGACCAAGTTGAACCTTTTTGGTTATCAGGATGACTCAGAAAATTTGCAGTTAGCAGGCAAATCTCCCACAAAAATGTGGAGGCAGCAGTTCAGTACCCTACTAATCTTAGGTAAAGGCAAATCTAAGGGAAAATTTTCATTTCCAAGACACAGCCTCTTCAATACACAGTCTCAAGAAAGTTCCAGAAAAACATACTCTGCAATATATAGAAACTAATGTGTCAGAAGAAGTAAATTAACAGCTATCTATTTTCCACTATTTCAAAATTGGAACAACTTTTTATATTAGAAGAGTTTCATTTGCATAAACATGAGGAATGGTAAATTCTACTTAACTAGGCTGTGGTGCTGTCAAGATGTTATTTAGGATGGTTTTAAAAATCCTATGAGTTTTTATTAATACCAATTAGATGTCCACATCTGAATTTTCCGTGTTTAATTATGTAAGCCAACTCAGGTTATCGACCTAGATTTAGAAAGAGCTTTAGCCTTTGTACTGCTTGCAGTCTAACTGCAATTTCAATTCATATTTAAGATTTGGAATCTGAAGAAGACATCTGAATGTCATCACTATACATAAGGAAAAAATTACCACCTTAAAAAAAGCAAAACATTGCAAACTCTAAATAGTTCATACAACACATAAGGTTTTTAAATTTTTTTCTCTCTAACTTCTTGATTTCAGTTTGGATGGTGAACCAAAAGATTTAGAAGCATAAATTAAAGTTGAAATTTATTCCATGTTAAAGCTACAGTGTATCATTATTTGAGTTTTATTGTTAAAAGATATATAAATAATTAGTAAATAAAATTAAATTAAATTTGTCCAGATCCCGTTGCCAATTTCATAAAAGGGTCAGCTATATGAACATACAGCACAGATACCCTGGAGTTACAGGGATGGACTTTAGTTTGTTTACCCTCTGGATATGAAAAAACTTGGTTTCCTTAGAGTTTATTACAGGCCCACGCAGGGCAACTGATCTGGAATTTTCTAGATAGAACTGGAAATTTCTCGTAAGTAGAGCAAACATTCCTTTCTCTAGGGTTTATGGTCCTATGTCCCTTTCCCACATTTCAGAGGTAACTAAGAAGAAGCCCCAGCCCTTGACCACCCCTCTCCCACGGTGGCTTGTAGGGTGCTCTGTTCCCCTGCCACTTGGCTATCTCATGGAGATGTGGGCTTGTTTTGCCTGTAATTTCCAATGTAGGAAGAGATTCTTCTTATTTGTAAACACCTTCTTGGTAATAATTCCTTTTCATATGCCTCAGTTGATAAACTGAGTCCTCAAGGGCAGGATCCTCCCAGTCACAAACAGATAGCTTGTATCTTCCCTGGAATTCAACTGTTCTGAAAATCAAGTAGAGTCCCCAACATGGCACCCCCAAGACCTTGCTACAAGCCTGATGTCTTAGAATCTCCCTGGTATGCACCAGTTGACTTACATAATCAACTGGAAGATGTTTTAGGAACATTAAAGATAAGATAAATAGAAAGAGGCAGGATTTGTATATATGTTACCATATATACTGGTTTACTTTATGTTATGTTCAAGAATAAACCAAAGCCATCTGCAGATAGAAGTCAGAGTAATGAGCAGCACTGAGAGAAGGAAAAACTAGCTTTGAGGTGAGGCAAAGGACATTTCTAGGGCGATGGAAATATGACATAGCCTGATCCAAGGCATGATTCCATCTGTAAAAGTTTTATATGGCCATGACTTAAGATTTACTTATTTTATTGCATACAAAATGTACTTCAATGAAAAAAAAAACTGGAAAAGGAAATAAATCCTGTGAAAAAATCTCTAATTAGAAAAAAAGTTAACAAAATACACAGTTTTTCCAAAAAGCAAGCCACAGATCAGGAGTCTAAGCTGAACTCCACAAAACCAATCCCTAAACTTTTCCAGACTATGTTAAGTTCACTTGTAGAACAAGCAAGGTAAACTGGGTCATTGCTATGGTATCTCCCAGCGTTAACAGCTCTGCAGAACCAGCAGAGCCCACCAGGTTTAAGTCAGGTGCAGTGTGGTCATCACACCCCATCCTCAGTGGACTCATAATTAAGCACCAGCTTCATTGTGTATGATATGTATCTCCATTCTCATAAAGAGTATTCAGGAAGGGCCTTTTCACAACAAGTGACACCTGCTTCAAATAACTCCATCCCATACCCTTGCTGGAATTTGATGGAATCTCACAATTTCCTAAAATCTTTGCTACCTATGTGTAAACACTAGCTAAGACCCATAGAAATGGCTCATGAATACCTCAAGCTCCTCACATCAAAACCAAACTCCACCACGGCTGCTCAAAGCCCCTTGGTCTCCTACACTCACTATCAGCTAAGGTCAGCTATGTCATCCTCATTATCCAGATTAGAAAACTCTAAGTCATAGCTATGTTTACTGGCCTCCTCATATTGGATAGACTGTTTATCTTGATGGGTCTGTGTATTTTTAATACAAAAAAAAGTCTTTCTTCCTATACTTCATCATACTGGAACAATCCCAGAAAAAGACTCCATTCCAACTCTTCCTCATAAGACATTCTGAACGCAGATGCAAAGCTAATGAAATCTTCATCATACTTCCTTATCACCCATGATGGCTTTCTTTGCTAGTCGAATCCACTAGTTCCTTTTTCCCACTAGATTCCCCAACAGTTTCATTATTTGTTTCCCTTACTCTAGCCCCTTTATCCTGGCATCGAATCTCCCCCAACGAGGGCAAACTCCTCTAGCTCTGGTGCTTTTATTCCTTTCCTTATGGACCCTAGTGGGTTCTCAGTGCCTTACAGACAAGGTTCAAGCATTGAAGCAATGTTAGTGATTCAAGGCTTGTACATAGCTATCTTGTCTTTTTTGCACACTATACGAACTTTGCCCCTCCCCCACAGTACTTTGTGCCTGCCTCTAGCTTCTACCAGCTACTGATGTTCCCTGGACACCTCACACCCTGCCCTCAGAGTCACTGTGTCTTTTCCTGTTCCCATTCACTAAAATTGTGCCCACATAAAAGAATTGTTTATCTAAATTTTGGTTTAAAATATATCAGATTACTAAGGCAGAAGCCTGCATTTTCCTAAAAATACCAAAAGTTTTATAAGACAATTAGTTTGATTCATTGCCTGGAAAATACTGATGAGCAGTTCCACATGGTGTTTTTCAGAATAGAGTAAAATTTCTGAGTCATCATCACTACAGAGAATGCTAAAGTTTCAAAAGGTATTTTTTTATGGACCCTTCTTTCTTCCTCAGTGTCTCTGATTCTAATGTTTTCTGCATTATTTATTATACATGGTAAATCACAAAATATTTCAAGAGAGGATGGCATATTGAAGTGTCAAAAAGACTAACAACTAGAATCCATCTGCCCAGGACCACTTGGAAGACCACAGGCTACTGAGAAGAGAACAAATCAAAGACACTTGACAATTCACTCATGATGAAACAGAGGCAGGAGAAAGATGGGCTATTACTGCTCAGCCATAAGCACAAGAATTAATGGGAAAAGTAGAAACTCACGTGAAGTTTAAGTTATAATAAGGTTAGAGACCCTCCATCTGCCGTTCTAAGAGCTCACAGTGTCTCTGTAGGCTCAGTGCTTTCATAAAAACAAAGCTTCCAGAAAAGAGTTGGTGCCATAGTCAGTTAGTGTGCGTTACTAATGCTGGAGAATTGATTCAACTAAGGATGGCACTTGGGGCCAATTAATTCAAAGCTGCTTAAAAGAAACAGAAGAAGGAAGAGGTAATAAATCAGGGAGCAGAGCTTCATTTAAATATAGTGAGTGACGGCAGTAGATTACTTGAAATAGCTCAAAACCAAGAAATATCTCGAAGGACCAAAGACAACTAACTGTAAGTACAGCAATTCTAGGTTTTCACAAGCCTTCAGACAAGTACTGTGTTAATTAAAATCATGTGAGGAAACACTGGCCAACTGATGTCAGCCAGGAAGCCCAGAAAAACAATCTTTTCCAAATAAAATTTTTAGGGAATTATCTTGTTGAAGACACATTCTGATGAAATAAAAATATGATTATGGGGGCTGGAGATTTAGCTCAGTGGCACAGATGCCTGCCTGGTAAGCACAAGGTCAAGACTTCAATTCCCAGTACCCCCAAAAAAAATTTTGAGGGAAAAATATGATTTTGATAGCAATCAGAATAGGAGAAAAGGTAAAACACAGAGTTACCTGGACTGATGGCTAAGTGTGTTATTCTTGAACAATTTAAGAAAAATTTTGTTTCCATTTCTCTCATACGTAAGATGTTGTTTGTTTCATTTTTTCACTTAGGTATTTTCTGTCCTACAAAGGAACATTGCTCTAGAAGTCTCAGGGCTGCTTATTGGGAACCTGGGGTACATTTTCCCATAGATACAAGACACATACAGCACTCATATCCTACAGCTAGCCAGAAGGAGCTTTGTCCTTGTTCTTTTGAAAAGTTGTTCCAAGTTGCCTGGGCCAGCTGGAGGCTGAGATCCTGATGTCTGAAGAACATGACCTAGAATAGAAACACTGAAGAACAAAGGTAGTTGCTTCCCATGTGTCCAAATGTAGGGCTCACCCATGACATACTTACTAGCAGGAGAAACTTTTCTTGTGCCTGCATAAAATACAGAACACAGGACAGCCAGGACAGGGCCACTAGGACAGGCACCAGAATCTGGGTCTGTGTAAGGGGCTCCCACTTGGTTACTGGCCACTTCTCTCTGCTCTGAAACACTTACAGCAAGATAGATAACCATACTACCAAGTTTGTGTTAGTTCATCAAACAGAATGGTTTGTACTGTCAGTGTTTGATTGGCCACTTTTTATGCTTTGATTTTGTGACTTCAGCAACTACTTCTAAGGTAACAATATGTAATTTATCAACTAATGATTTCTTCCTGTTGTTTTTGAAATTCTGGATTATTTCTACTCTTTTTTCTGTTTTACTTTTTTCTCTAAATTAAAAAAAAAAACTACATACTCGAGAACTTCATTAAGCCATTTGAAGTGAAGCTTCCCACCTAGATATTTTTTAATTTATGATTTTCTGACCCACCCAGAAGTGGGTATTGGTAACATTGTAATACAACAATCCACCCTTTCAAAATTAGAGTCATCTGAGAAAGACAGTCACCAGGTTGAATTTTTATTATTACAAATAAATGGGAAAAGTGTGATGAGGTCATAAAAGAGTTAAGGATGAAGTCTATTTTTATTAAGCAACGAGATAAACTTCTCTAAGAAATACACCCCAGGTTTCTATGGCCATATGACAGTTTACTGCAGGCTGTGTTCATGTGTCCATGAAGAACTTCCAGAGTGAGTCAGAGATCTAGGCTCCTTTGACTCTGTCACCAGGAGCCTGAAAGCATCTAAATCCAGGTGGCAGACAGAGAAACGGAGGATGGGCAACAGCACCTTTTCTTAGCCACATTGTGTTCCCAGGGGAACACACATCTCTGTACTCTCAGCCCATTGGTGACAACTAGTCATATGACTCCACCAGGATCTCTATAAGGATCAAGTAATGCAGCTTTGGGGCTGGGGATTTAGCTCAGCGGCATAAGCACCTGCCTTGCAAGCAGGCAGTTGTGAGTTCAATCCCTGGTACCGATAAAAAAGAAAAAGACAAAAAAAAAAAAGAAAGAAATGTAGCTCCTTGCTGGAAGACAGCTTTGAAGGGAAATAAACTACTTAAAGTGCTGTGGCAATTTTTTAAAAAAGAAAAGGATTAAGTTTTAGCCTCTCCTAAAGAAGTCCAAGTTTGATTTGCATTGAAGGATGACAGGAAATAAAGAGAAGATAATGACATTTTTCCAGAAAGGAACCAGTTTAGGCAAATCCCAGTACAGAAAGAGTCATTCATGATGCATGTAAGCATCTGGAAATTACATAGCTGAAGCCCAAAGATACCTTTCTTTACAGAAATGACCCACAAGCTATCTGTGTTGAGTTTGACAAAGGAAAGCTAGCTAGACCCAGGGCTTCTCAGCAAATAACTTATTTTACTTGCTTTTGTAGACAGTGTTAAAAATGGCCAAATCTGGTGTTCTGGATCTCTGAATTTGACTCTTGGGATAAGAACCAATGCAAATGCAAAATGACTTCTCATGAAGAATGGGTGATATTTCATATTCTACAAGATCTTTCTGGTTAAGTACAGCAGAGCCAATAAATAATAGAAGCAATGTATATCTGTCAGGAGTAATTATAACCTGCATTATGTTCACCATGCATTCTGATTCCTGTGTACATTAGTTCAAACATCAGAACACACCAGCACTTCAGACCTATAAAGATTTTACTTTGAAAAATGGCATGCCTGTATTTTTAGCCATTTCTAATTGGAGAAATATCTCAACTGCTTCAAAATAATTTTATGGTAAGGTCTGACCACTCCTTTTTAATCTCGAGTTTTTAAAAAGGGGAAACAAACAAGGAGGAATGTTTTGATCTAGTTTAAAGTGCCTCTAGTTTTTTGTATTTAAATGCAAGCTTGTCTTCTGCATTTTGATTAACTAATCCCTCTGATTAAACACTGTTCAAATTATAGTTTTGTTGCCTAAGATGTCAACACTTCACCAAAAGAAAGTGGAAATTATCAAATTATAGCTTTAAAATTATAAAAATATCCTTTATTGTTGAATAATTTTAAAATCCAAAAAAGATAAAGTAACTATAATACTATATTCTAATGCATTCAAATTACCACCGTGGTGTCTATATTTCTAAACACTTTTCTGTGCATTTATACATAATCTTTTTACAAAAATGAGATCGTGTGGTGCATACTGTTTTGTAAGCTACTTTTTTCATGTAGTGTTTTAGAAGCACATTTCCATGTCAACATTTTAGAAAACTCTACCACAGTGTTTTGTGAAACAGAAGCCAAGAACCATATCAGAATCTCCATGAGGGCATGTATTATCTGATAAATATAATTTTACTTGCAGAGAAAAACCAAAAAGAACTATCATTTTTGTAATACAACCTATAGAATATAAAGCACAAGAATTCCTATTGGCTGTTAAGATGTTTACCTAGGATCTTCTTGAGTTTTTTGTATAATCCATTGGTCTCCTACATACGTATGCCAATATATGCTGGAATAGACTGTTATGTCAACAAATAGAAATGTGGATTTTAAAGATGGTGAAATATAGTGCCTAGACCACCAAGCATTCTGTTTTACCAATAATCTCCTATTGCTTTGGGGAAGTTTGTTCTTTTTGGGGAGGAGGTATTTTGTTTGAGACAGTGCCTCACCGTATAATATAGGCTGGCTTCAAACACATGGTGATCCTCCTGCCTCAGCCTTCTGAGTGCTGGGATTGTAAATATGCACTACAATGCCCAGCTCTAGTTTCTTATTGTTGAGTTTAAGTTTTAAATTCTCACACATCCTGATGTCTTGGCTACTTGTTAGTAATTCTCCATTATACCACACTATAGCCTGCTACCTAATTTATTTTGTAGTATGATTCATCTTTTAAGTTTTCTCATATACCTAGGCAATAAACAGCAGAGTAGAAAGTGATAGAAATAGAGACTCATTCAAGAAGGCTACACAAGGGTTTTCCCAATGGGAAGTGCTGCTGGTGGATCGCTCTGGGTGCGTTAATGAACTCACTGAGAACATATCAAACCATAGTGAAGTGGAGATGGTGATCTTTAACCAGATCTGTGACTGCTTTCTCAAAGAAACAATTCTAGACACAAACCATGTTCCCTTAGTTTACTAAATCAGGGAAAAGTAAATGCAGTCAACTGAACATTGAACAAACTTATCCTGAAAGAGTTTTGACATGATTTATTTGTACAGACTTTTGAAGCAAATTATTTATTTATGTGATACATAGAGAAAGAAATTCTGGTTTATATTTGCAGCTATTGTGACCAGAAACAAAGAGAATATTTTGTGATGAATCATTATTATTATTTTATATCATCCATTTCCAGAGAATATTCAAGTAGAATTTGGTTGGTGCAACCATAAGGAATCCTGTGAAAAGACTTCTAGCATTTTTTAGGCATGGAAATACAGGACCTCAAGGATCTACTATTTTTAATGGAACATTCATCCCAGGAAATTTCAACCCTTGAGATTCTGAGTTCTTGAATTTTTAACATTCAATCCGATTCCTCTTTACTAGTAGAAAATAAAGAAAAAGTTAAATAATCACAACAAGAAAACAACCAATAAAATTAATTAAATCAATTATACACCTCTTGCAAAGACTCCAAAATAAAAGAAAGTTTTACGTAAGTTGTTCATACTTTAAGAAAGTTTTTATAGATAGTCTTCTACATTGGACAATTCCCAAAGTCTCCACTGACCCTGAAACATGGTTTCCCTTTTCCTCCAAATTCTGACCAGTGCTGCAAATGCATATGAATCAGTGAGTGTGCATTTGTTCTTGTAATGGAAAACAAAATAAATAAATTTCTTTCATGCTGTGAGTCCATAGAATAAAGAATATTAGTCTTTAGTTGGCAGATTTTACTTTCATCACAGACATCTTGTCTGAAGTCATACCAAGATGGCTTTCAAAGAATTTTCTAGAAAGGAAAAAAGATTTTACACACAAAGATGCCCCACAGACTGGGTGATAACTCATTCATCCACCACAATCAGGAAAGAGGTGTCTCCAGGTCTTCCCTTCTGCAGACTTACCCTGGCTCTCGCCAGCTGGATGCCCCTTCCTTATCCTCTCACCTTTCCATCTTGTCTTTGGTTTTTCCCATTATCAGCATCTCTGCCAAGGTAGCAATCCCAGCTCAGTCACTGAAAAGCTACAGTCACTTCATAGACTCCTACACTGTCTGTTTATGAGCTTCAAATAACACTTGTGAGTCTCCTTCCTAACTCTTGTTCATTCAGCTTCTGGCTATGTCACTTCTTTGGGCTTCCGATCCTAAAATCTCCTGGAGGCTTGGAACTCTGCAAAGCCTTGAACTTCATTGTGCTACTTGCTCTGGTAGCATCTGGAACCAACCTCACAAATGATGCCCAGGTCTCTAACAGAATGGACACCTTTCAGTCAGTTCTCATTTGCTGCAAAACCTGAACGTGATCAAGAAAAAAGCTTCTTTGACATTTGTCCCCTCCTGATTTTCCTCTTTTCTCTTTCTCTGAGGAGTCCATCAGCACCCAGCTTCACAGTTGCTCTAAAGAAAGTGCTACATTCCTTTCATCACAAAAATTGTATCTCTGGAGTCACCATCTGGGATTTTTATCTATTCTGCAAGTCTGGCTACGTTGTCCAGTCTCTGCTTATTCCAAGTTGGTGGGTATTGAAGCCCAGTCGTACATCCTACATGGAATATTGTCTCAAGATCATTTTGGAATGATTTTTGTCTTGTTTCTTTTTAAATCATATAGGCCCATTATTATTCAAGGAGTCATTCTCAGAAGGTGGTTAAATGCATGGAGAAAACTGAAATTAGGACAGCTTTGCATTTTAAAGACCGCACTCTGTCTTTGCATGGCCGGTGGTTTCTCCCTCTCGCTACCTTCTCTCTGTGGATGCCTTTGTTTGTGAAGTTATTTTTTAACTGGAATAAAAAGCTCAAAGGCCAGAATGCATGAAGAGAAATACTTCTCATACTCAAGAGGTTATCAAGATACCACAGATTTTAAAAATGAGTTCATAACATTGATTCTTAAGCTCCAGGCATTTCCTTGAAGAACTTCCAAAAAACTTCAAATAGAATTTTCTTGCCATGCTCAGTTTTAGTTGTGTTTAACATTGTTTTTTTTCTGGTGCAAATATGTTTATATAGCTCAAAAATCACTATATTCACAAACTAAGAAGATTTGTTTTTACTTCCTTAATAATAGAAAAAGCAAAACCATATAGCTCCGTACTTAATTATTACATGCTTTAATGATTCAGTTTTCTCATCTAGGCAATAAGGGTGAGCTTGGCAGTAGAAGTTTGTTTTCTGAAATCTTTAAACCTTAACACTATCAGGTTAGAGCAAGTATTTCTAAACTGAAGTGTTGAGACGTTTTTGGTTTTACAGAGTTAGAACCAGCTGAAAAATTAGAGACCACAGTACACACATTTCTGACACCAACTGTGAGTACAGGGGGCTCCTCCCAAGCCACCCCCAGGTTCAGCCATTCTCCAGGAGACTCACAGAGCTCACAAAAGGCCACTGTGCTCTCTCTGGTTGATCAATCACAAGTGGAGAAGGTGGGTGAGGCTCAGGCAAGGGTGCTGTGCTGTGGTTCCCTCCCCCGACAGAGAGCATATTTCCCCCCAGGAACTGATATATGGCCAGTGCAAAGGGCTTTGACAACCAGGAATCACTGCCTGAGCCTCAGGGTTCAGTCTTTGCTCAGAGGTGACTCCCCATACGGCTGATCTCAGGATTCAGCCCTAGTGGCTAGAATATGTAACAGAACACCCATAACCTACATTGAATTGTTAGTCTATATAATACGAACACTTTCCATCCTAAATACTATTTGGTGTGGTCAGGCCCTACCTTGAATCACATTGTTAAACTCTCTGGTATGATGCAAGGTTCCCAGGCAAACAAGGAAATCCTTATGGAGAAGGACAAGCCAAGAGCTTAGATGTCACCCTCCTAAAACCAGTAGCAAAAGCCAGACACATTTTGGAGGACAAGGTTAAACTTTTAAAAATGTTAATTAATGTGAGGTAGTAATAATACAGTGTGGTATTTCAGTACATGTATACTATTTGTAATTACGAGATCAGGGTGACTGGCTTCTGTTCTGTTTTGGGTTTTGGTTTTTGATTTTGTTTGTTTGTTTGTTTGTTTGTCTGTTTGTGTGTTTTTTAGACAGGGTCTTGATATGTGGTCTAGGCTGGTCTTGAACTCACAGTGATCCTCCTGCCTCACTGTGCTGGGATTACAGGTGTGTACCACCACGCCTGGCCTGGCATATGTTCACCTCAGATACTTGTCATTTTTTGTGTTGTAAACTTTCAAAATCCTCTCTAGTGGCTATTTTTAAATGATCAATTAATTATTGTCAACCTAGCACCCATAAGAGGCCATAGGACATTAAAAGCTCCATACAGTTTCACTCCTGGTGCCCATTATGCCTCCTCCATCTTCTTCCCACACCCCCTTCCTGGGCTCTGATAACCATGATTACAATCTCTTCTTGCATGAGGAGCAAGGTTAAATTCTTTAGCACACAATTCCTAAGGCTTTTCTATTTTAGAGGGCAAGGAAGCAAAAGATTGCTAGGTATCTTATTGCTAGAAGGAAAATTGGAAGCCTAGTGCTTCTTCTAGCAGGATCCCAAGAGCAGATTCTCTGATACAAGAAGTATCAGACTACAGGCTCCTATATCAGATACATTGAGCCAGATTTTCTACAAAGGGATCCCATATATTTTGAATACATTCTCCTGACAGGTTCTCATACCATCCAAAATTGGAGAAATGCAATTATGACCCAAATTTCTTGTTCTTAAATGTAGAGTAAAATATAGCAGAAGATGTAGCAAAGGGAGAAAATTCCATCTCTGGTTCCACCACCGAGTTTCTGAGCATATCAGAACTCAACCACATCCTGTTTTTGGAGGACAACGTTTAGCAACATTTTTTTCAAACAGACATAACTGATTGTTTTAGATTTAGAGCATAATTTGTGTTACTTTCTGCTCTTTCGGAAAATGTGAGACACACGGTGGTATTCGAAACTTTTTGGTTGGCCTCAGGAAAAGTGAATTTCACCCATCAAAGTATCTCTATGACAACCAGTGGTGACCAGTGGCCTCCTTGATCTCTGAAAACACTTTGACTCCTGGGTCTTCAGGTCCGCTCATGGTAGGAGTGTTCCTAGTCTTTCATTTGCTCATTCACTCACCAACTATTGCATGTGCATTCTGCAGCAGGCACTGTTCTAGGTGGGGAGCATAGAATCATGACCAGAACAGAAAAATCTCTGCCTTAGTGAAGCTAGGAGGACATAAATATTCTGATAGATAGTGATGCATGTTGGGTAGATTTTTTTTAAAGCAGGATATAAAAGGACTAAGGAGCTGAGAGGGTGGTTTGCTAGTTTGCATAAAATATTTAGGGAAGGAATTTCTAATATGGAGACTTTTAAGCAGGGAAGTAAAAGAGCAGTCTTAGAACTACTTGGGTAAATTCAGCAGCAAATGCTAAGGCCCCAGGCAGAACAGTTTCATGTGCAGTGAAGGAGAAAGGTTGATATAATGGTATTAAATGGAGACTAAGGAGGGGATGGATAGGTAGAGTGCCAGTCACCTTTGCAAAGAACTCGGAAAGAACAGGAAGAGCTGCAGTAGAAAGTGCTGGAATAAATAAGGCCAAGAGAAGGGTTTGGCCATGTGGGAATAGTTAAGAGTAGAGGCTAATCAATGCGTGCAGGTGGAACGCCCTAGTAAAAGGCAAATCACTGGTGCTGTTGCAGAGAGCAGTCCTTGCCTAGGTGAAAAGCAACAGCAATGCCTGTGCAGGAGTCGCCTCAGGCTGGAACATACGGGTCTTTTTTCCCATCATGCTCCTTTTCTTCAGGTCTCTGATTCCTGCAGTGATCTATTTTCAGCCTTCCTGCCTTTTCTCATGACCCTATCCAAATTCTCTAGTCTTCTGATGCCCGTCAGAAAATAAAAGGAACAAATGATATTCATAGTACTCCTTCCTGGAGAGTGAGGCTGAAATACCTACTCCTCCTGTTTTCAGCTTTGCTGGATGTCCGTTGAGAACTGGTGCAGAAGAGCTGTGTAGATACTATCGTTCCTCAAACTTCACTTTACGAAATGGAAGGAGCATCACTGCCAAAATGCACCAGTCCCGCATGCCAGGCATCTTTCCTTGGCTTTTCTCTTTACCATTTGATGTTGAGTGACTAGACTGGGTCTGCTACCTCCACCTGACACCGTTAGTCTAATGTCTAAATGTTACCTCCCCAGCTGGGAGGACTCGGAGCCCATAAAGACTGCTTTCTGGACAGTTGGTAAATTTATCACTCAGTCCACTAAACCTGCAGTGATTTGTTTGAGGAAACCGATCGTGAATTAGAAAGAGGGTAACAGCGCCACCTGCTGGAATTACACTTGAAGGGGGAGAAGGTGGCGAACGCTGTCCGTGGTTCTGTTGCATTCTTTCATGACCCAACTTTACTCGACAGAATTCCTCATCTCTAGCACAGTATTTACTATACCAATATGCCACCTTGTGCACTTATCTTGTAACTTTTTCTTTTCTCCCAGTAGTGGTAGGGGCCCAGTGTCATGCCGCTGTGCTCTGCTCTTCTCAGTAATCTGATGTTTATCCAATGGTTCCAGCAACATTAGGAGGAGCCACAACCTCCCTACCCATGTCAAGTGGCGTGAGACTCCCTTTTCCTTTTCTATCTTATAAGCTAAGATACTTTTTTCAAAACACCATCAGAAGTCCCAGCCTACATCTCATCGGCAGAAGGAAATACTTTGTCCTATCCTAAGTGGTTCATTGGCAGGCAGCATGGAATTGCTATGTTTGTGTTATCAAAATCCAGATTCACCTTCTGGGGTTGAGCTAGGGCCATCCTCTGAAGAAGGATAAGATTCTGAAAACACTTTGATTTCTGGGTAGTCAGGTCAGCTCACAAGAGAAAAGGTAAATGTGACTAATTTGGACAGGAAAACTCCTCATGATCTCCTGTGTCTGCTAGTCTTCTGAGATAGTGGCATTAACACCTTTGTTAACCTTTCTAAGGGTGCACGTGTGTGCACGTGTGTGCACGTATGTGTGTGTGTGTGTGTGTGTGTGTGTGTGTGTGTGCAAACACACACTTTGGAAGACAGTGCCTTCTGTCAAGGAGGAAATGTTTTGTTTCCTGACCAGGATAATAAGGACAATGCCTTTCCCAAGGCAAAAACTGAGCGTGTTTGCTATCAGCTCATTTAAAGGATCAGTTTTCTAAATTTGGGGTTCCTCCACTGTGAAGCAAAGGTACTGCATGTGCAGCATCCATCTGTGAAGCCCTACGTCACCCCCATGGGACTTGGGGGCAGAGAGATGGAAAATGACCTGAGCATGCAGCTCGGGCTGCCCACTATGTGGGGAGTATAAATCCTTTGTCTCTGACCAGGACTCGCGTGTCTTCCACCCACATCATGAAACTGGGCAGCTAACTGGTAGCTTGCAAACGGGTAAGAAACTCAGAACTCCCCACCTCTTGCCACTGCTGGAATGCAGTAAATCATGTTTGAGTGCATGTCCTTTCTGATGCGTCGTGCTATCTATACTCAGCTCTCTGATCTTTATTGCTGGAAAGAAGAAGAAACATGATTATAAGGGATTTCTTCTTGACAGGCAAAACCAGAGCAACACTTCTGTCTCCAAGCAGAGTCACATTAAGAGAGGACAGTGTCATTGGCTCTGGTGTCTTCTAAGCTGCCTCTTTTTTATTTGCTCACTGGCTTTCTCTATAATTATCTCTTTTAAAATGTCAGTTGCTCTCACCCAGAAGACCAAGTGCAATCAGCCACAAACTGAACTTTAGAAGCTTTTAAAATACACTGGCTGTCTGCCTGGGAGATGGGATTTATCAAAGGTATGCCGCAACAATGTCAGGGCAACTGATATTGAATGAGGAAAAGGACCCCGTCCTTGCTCTCTCACACTGCGCCTGCAGCCCCTTCCTTAGGCAACCACAGAAGGGAAACCGGATATGCCGAGCTTGTAAATATTTCAGCAGTGTCTCAGTGGAAGCTCCATGGGGACGAAGTTGCTTGTAGAATTGTGTGACCTTGGATCCCTTTTGCTATACCCTTGGAGCAGCTGGCAGGAGTTCTGAGCTACAGCAGAACTCTGTCAACTTTCTTTCCTTCTCTAGAGCAAGATACTGTGCTAAGGAGACCATGTCAAGAGAAAAAAATAGGGATCCATTGTGATAAACACAGAGAAAAGTGTGGATGGTTTTTAATGACTGCTGGTGCCTAGAATTTCTCCAAATGTTGACAGTTTAAAGACTTGGGCAAGGATTCATCATAGCAGAAGGACAGCAGCAGGGAAAATTAGACCAGCATTTATCCTTTTGTGTTGAACTTTAGGGTTAAACTCAATTTATCCCTAAATTCTATTTCCCTGATGGCAGTTGATGCCTTTAAGACAAAACAATCTTTCCTACTTAGCCCAGACTCCCTTGTTCTCTTGCTCTTCTGACAACTTACATTTAAAACCGCATCTGCCAGGACACAGCACTGTGAGACAAAAGCAGATTTAATCTTAAACCAAGGCCACTTTTTCCCCCATCGACTGTCTCCAAACTGCCAAGAAAGATCATTCAGCTCATGGGTCACATTGTCACCCACCTGCATTCTGATCATAACTCCAAAACTCTTTGAGAGCAGTCACCATTTAACACTGCATGTTAAATCCTGTCCCAGTGACCCCTAGAAGTAGAGGCTCTGCAGATTTTTTCCTGGAGTGTGCATGGAATCACCACTGCTGTTAACATTAAAGTACTCTTCCTAATGACACAAAGGATCAAAATTCTTTAGCACAATTATGTTGATTAAATTGAGTTCTACGTCTAACATCCCTGTAGCTCAATAAAGTTAATGCAGCTTTCCGGGGGGTTCAACACAGAAGCAGGGAACACTGTAGCCCCTGCGAAAATCCTGCCCTGTGTGGCTTTTAAATTAGAAGTCTGATTGCTTGCAACACCATCTCAAAATGGTACCAGCCTGAAGAAACTGAATTTTCCATTAGCCCTGGAAAAAATGACAGATATTTAATTAAACTGCTTAGAGATTAGGTGGAAGGCTTATTGATGGATAGAGGGCTGGATATCTTTATAAGCAAAGTCAGGAAATTCACTGTTGTGCCACATCTTTAATGTTGAAAAGAATCCAGCAAGCCTGAGGGAGCTTAGGACGTGCTTGCTGCTTCAGCAGTAAGCTGCCCTCCTGCCAATCACAAGAAAAATACCCATTTAAAAAAACACGTTTGTAAAGCGCAGTGTGGTCACTGAGAAGCTGCACAGAAAACTGAAAATGTGAAATAAGAAAGCCACTTCTAACTAAAGTTGACAACGCAGCCACCGAATCCATTTTCCTATTGTTGGAGGGTGATTTATTGCAGAAGGAAGAAACTTGGAGGAGATCTCTGAAAACAAAAAATAGAATGATTTGTGGTCAGTGCTGGAGGGAAGGTTATGCAAAGGACCCAGAATCGCAGCTGGGGACCAACCAAGGTGTGCAACACACGATGTAAAAGGGATTGTGCTCTAAGAATGTCGTGCAACTTTCAAGACAGCTGCAAGTTGTCCAGAAAAGGTGTAGGTAACCTTCACTGTTTCAGCAACTCACATATTCCTAACTTTCAAAGCTAATGGACTGGATTTCTGTAAGTTCCTCCCAAAGCAGCAATTCTCTGCTCTACTTATTAACATTTCCCAGAGAACTTTGGGACACACCAGCACCTATTCCAGATGCAGTTAAAATCTCTGAAGCCAGATGTGTCAAAAATCTCTCACCAGAGACAATCACTACTCAAATAGGAGCCAAAGATCTCAAGCTCTGAAGCCTGGTTAACTCGGACTCAGATCCTGTGATCCACTAACTCACTGACCTAAGACATTCGGCTCTGGGTCTTAATTCATCAACTTCCCTTGACCACAGTTTCCCTCCTAAAGTGAATCAATGATGATAACTTCTTGGGAAGCTTCAAAAGATTAAGTAACATACTGGCACATAGACCCCCTTGTTTAGTGATGGTGATCAACAGGTTGGTGCTCTTCACATGCTTCCTCCATGTACCTTTGTAACTGAGACCTGGACAGACATTTTTCTAGTCCTGCTTTGTTTTTCCAGTTCACTGCTCTTTGGTGTCTGGGAGAACCATCCTCATCTGACTTTCACACTTTCTGTTTCTCCAGCTGCCACAGAAGTGTCCTTTTCATTTGATGTTGGAAACGGGCCAGTAGAGATCGTCGTGAGGTCACCCTCCCCTCTCAACGATGACCAGTGGCACCGGGTCACCGCAGAGCGGAATGTCAAGCAGGCCAGTCTCCAGGTGGACCGGCTGCCCCAGCAGATCCGCAAGGCCCCGACGGAAGGTCACACACGCCTAGAACTCTACAGCCAGCTGTTTGTGGGTGAGTGCTGCCAAGACTGTCTTAACTAACGTTGCATTGCTGAGATAAAATGCTCAATACTCACAGGTGAAAGGAAAGGTTTGTCGAGATGTCAGTCCGCAGTCAGATGGCTCCAGGGCAGGGCAGCATGGCAGAGGGCATCACAAGAGAAACATGGCAAGCGGGCAGGAGAACAAGCGGTGAAGCAAAGCAGTAGCAGCAATACTTCCTTTGTTTTTTAGACCATCTAGGCCACAGGCCTTGTGGGGGGTGCCGCCCACACCCAGGATGGGGCTCCTGTCTTCGTTAAACCCATTTAACCACACCAGAGGTACACTAATTCTCATCAGTGAACTAAGTTAGTGCCACACAGCCTTAATCCCAGAATCACATCCTTCACCCACATTCACACATTCTAGATCCAACCACCCTCCTCCAAAAGCCCCACCTGTGGCAGCATTAAGCTTTGGGGGGACATCTGTATACATCCATAACAGGCAATCCTGACTTCCCTCTGTTGGTTTTAAGAATCTTCACAATGTAACAAAATAAAAAAAGACTATGGAAGCTTTCGATAAAGATCTTTCCCAAAGTAAATGCCTGTACCTCTTGTTATCTCCTCCAAGAGAGAAAGCAACAAGGAAAATACCCAGGAGAGTAAGACTTGGCTCCACATCCATTTCTCTGGGGCACAGGGTCCTCAGCTACAAAGCTAACGTGTAAGGTGGAACATCTCTCAGAACTCTGATGTCTGCAGCTTTATATCTATGGCTTTAAAATATGACAAATTATTGGACATTCGGGACACTTATAAGTGTGAGGAAGGAAGGAAACCAGAGAAGAAGGAAAGAAGGGAAGGAAAAAGCTCTCTAAATTCAACTTTGCTTAAAGTGATCAGGGGATTGGAGAGAAAATGAGCTATGTTCAGATTTATCTGAAATGCTAAATAAAAATTCATTCCTTTCTCTGCCCATCTTCAAGCTGCTAGGCAGAGAAAGACTTAGATTTCTCTTAACATAGTGTCCCTGTACAGAGGAAAGAAGTCAACAACAAGAAGACATTTAAAGACAGCAAAAAATGCTGCAGTAGAATCTCATCCAGTCTCACGCTAGTCTTCATCAATACCTTTGCTGTTGATATATTCCAGATGAACTTAAAAATATTTCAAAACAGTACATGTTCCCATGGCCAGTTGAGTCTTTAATTTTGCTTTCCAGAATATTGGTGTTTTAGGAAATAAGCAACTTTTTCTTATTGAATGAAAATGAAGTAATTTTGAACGGCTTTGTGGGATGCACCACATAGAACACCCCACTGGATTTTTTGGGAGGGGTCATTGGTCAATCAGTCAACTGTGGTCTCCCACCCAGCAAACTGAGTGATGCTTTGCTGTTCATATTCATAACACCTACCACCTGTACCCAGTCCTAGGATGCAGCCCACCAAGCATTTGCTACTGTTGGCAAGGGCCAGAGTTAGCATATGGTTTCCCTTGGTTGTATTTGTATGCTTGAAAAACATTAGAAAATCACAAAAAGAACTCCTAAACTAAGTAGTCACTCTTTTCATGTGATGTGTACAAGGTACAGAACAACAGTGAGCTTTGAAAAGGTAGACTGATTTGTTAAAAAGCCCCATCAGCCAGGGACCGTGACAGAATTGAAGTTTGGAAATAAAATAGTCCCCAACCTCATTGGGAACCCAGCACTTTCTAAATCTTTCCCTCTACTCATAGATCTCAAAATTACATGTATAGTAATACCTTGGTTTGTGAAGGTTTCTGTTCACAAACAATTTGGTTCCAGAACAGAAGCATTTGCAAAATTTTGCTTCCATTTATGAACTCAGTATCAGCTGACAAACACAACTGCAGGCATCTTCCAAAGAATTATGGAACAAACTCAGTATATGAACCAAGGTACCACTGTAATTTTTCACACATAATTTTTAATCACTTAAACATCCATTGATGTTTAAGTGATTAAACATCCCATTGATTCTTTATAAACCAGTGAATAAATGTCTCATCTTCAGTATATCTCACCCAGGTTATCTACAGCAAGTTTTTTCCTAAATTCAGCTTATCCCACCCTCCCGCTGAGTCTATTCTACTGGTTTTTCATCATAACAGCTAACTCTTCATGGCTAGAGTCACTGTTTTCCTGACTTTGCTGCTGGACACGGAGGTCCAAATTTAATTTTAGCCCTTTCTGCCACTCACTATCATTGTCTTGAAGAATACTAGAGAGATAGTGAGGTTGTAAAACAAAGAGTTAGGAGGAGTATTTATTATGATCTTGGAAGGGCTATTGATCCAATTAAAGAAAATGACCCAAGAATAATGTATTTTTTAAAGAAAGCACAGAGCTGAAGTCAAATTCTACGAACCAATGAAATTAAATGTCTGGGCATAAAAAGAATGTTTCAGGAGGAAGAATGAAGAGAAATGGAGGCACAAATAAAGGAGAATTAGGAGAGGGTGATGTCACAGAGCAGAAGGTTTTATGGAAAAGGTAACAGCAACTAACATCGTGTGCTATGATCTAAAAATAAAAAGCTAGAGAAAATGTTCTTTGGATTTAGTAATTGTGAAACCATTCTCAGAAAGACAAGTTTCTAAACAGCAAGCTGACATGATGATTGGTCATAGTTTCCATTTTCTGGTCTCTGGTTACCCTCACAGTGGACGGGATGAGTATGCCCAGGATAGAAGCTTGTTGAGCCAACCTGAGAAATACTTTTCTGCAGAAGTCCACTCCAGAAGAATCAGACAGGAGCGTGATTTCCAAGCTTAAAAAAGAAAGTTGACACCTGAAACCAATTATCCCAAACTATTCTTTAAGGTTATGGGCAATTGGAGTATTGGTCTCAGTTCAACCCTAACAAAATCATTTGTTGATCAAGCACTTCCTTTTCCCTTCTCT
This sequence comes from Cavia porcellus, assembly GCF_034190915.1. Lineage (NCBI taxonomy): Eukaryota > Metazoa > Chordata > Mammalia > Rodentia > Caviidae > Cavia > Cavia porcellus. The sequence continues at coordinate 55,193,476 of NW_026947489.1, forward strand.
CAGCATCTTTTCTCATTTTAGGACCAGCAGAAGAGTTCCTCAGAACTTCTTCCATTAGATATTTATAATTACATGTTCAATAATGGTTGAACAAGACCTGGGTTGCCACACATGCAATGTTTCCGCTGGGCTGTATGCTCACAAGAAATGAGGTTTTTTAAGTAGAATAAAACCAAACAAAATGAAACCGAATAAAGCCAATCAAAACAAAACAATGAAAGCAATCCAAGACTTCAAAACAAGATAGCAGGAAATCATCAATGGCTACCATAATGCTTGTTGTTATCTTCAAAATAGCTACCTATACCATCAGACATAACAAAATCAAAAGAACAGAATAAAAACCAATCAAAACAAAACAATGAAAACTATACAGGACTTCAAAACACGATAATAGGAAATTAACAATGGCTACCACCTTACATTTTTAGATGTTACCTCCCTTTTCACTTTCATAATATCTATTGTACATTTTGGTTCCCACTAACTCCTTCAGTTTTTATACTAGGGAGACAGCACAATGTTCACTCATGTGAATCTGAACCATTTCATCCTTGAGCATGATCTCAAGTTGCATCCATTTACTTACAAGAGCCTTGAAATGATCTTTCTTTCTAGCTAAGTACCTTTCCAGTGTATAAAAATACCATAGCTTTCTTCTCCACTCTGTGATTGATGGGTAAGTTACCCCTGCTGTTTTCTGGGTCCTTGTTGCATAGAACAATGTCCTCACTCCTCCAACACTTAGTTCATGAATTTCTTTTCAAGTCAAATGTGTTTCTTTCACACATATTAATACAGCATATTGAGGGATCATGTCTCCTGATCCACTCTGCCTGTGTTTCTTTTTATTGGTGAATTGAGGCCATCTGCATTAATATTATGACCAACATGCACTGATTCGTCTCTGCTACGTTATTCTCTTATCATTGGCTGCCCACTTTTCCCCTTTGTTCAGTTGCTTTCCCTGATTGGCAATCCTCCTCTGCTGCTGTTCTTAGAACCATGGTCATCTTCATTTCCTCTAGAATATTCTTCAGCACTCTTTGTAGGGCTAGTTCATTAATTCATTCAATTGTTTTTTTTTCACAGAAGTATCTTATGTCTCCATTAATTTTGAAAGATAGCTTTTCAGGATACATCAATCTGGGTTGGAACTTGTTTTCTTTCAGGACTTGAAATACTTCACTCCAAGCTTTTCTTGATTCGATGGTTTCTATTGAGAAGTGTGTCATGATTCTGATGGGTTTTCCTTTATAGGTCTGTTTCTTTTCTCTAATATCCTTTAATGTTTTATTCTTGTTTTGAATTTCTGAGATCTTGATTATTATATGTTTGGGTGTAGATTTAATTTGCTTATGGCTATTTGTAGTTTTGTATGCCTCACTTATCTGTATGTCAGGTCATTTTCCCACACTTGAGAAGTTCTATACTATTTCTTCTATAAATAGTCTTTTTATGTCATTTGTGTTGACTTCTGATTTTTGTTGCTGATATCTATCAGTCCTAAATTATTTTTCTATGCATCATCTTGCAGCTGTTGGATTGTTATTTTCTGGGTCCTTGCTGTTTTTAAGAGACCATTCTTTTCACGATTGCTAGCTGAAATCCTGTCTTCAAGGTCTGAAAGTCTATCTTCAGTTTCTTTCTAGCAGTTTTTCCAGAATTCAGTGGAGTTTTTAATTTCCTGGATATCTCTTTGAATCTCCTCATGCATTCCAGTTCTTCCCTATATCATTCATTCAACGTTCTCTCATTTTCCTATGCTCCTCTTTTTTAATCTTTGTGTTCTTAGATATGCTCAACAATTTTTTCATTGTTTTTCATTTCTTCTTTTACCCAAGATAGTATTTCTCATATGATTTCTTTTACAGCCTCATGAAGTTGTTTCTTTACTTCAGTTGCTATCCTTTCAGAAATTTCAGGTATTTGACTTCCAATTTCTTCCATGTCCATGTCTCCAGGACTTGTTCTGTGTGGGATGGAGTCTAAGATTGCCTTTTGTTCTTTCACCTTGACATCTGGGTTCCTCCAGTGAAATTGGTCATAGGTTTTCCAGGTGTTTCCCACATTGGATGCCTATTTGTGGTGTAGGGGAATGTTCCAGGTACCTGGGTTTCTCTGACTGAGGTTCACAGGGAAGCAGTGTTGTGAGGCAGGCTTCTCTAGACACATAGCTACAATGAGACTCCCCAGTGGTGCCAGCAATGAGGGGGAGTGGTTGGATGGTTCTCCCTGCCCATGCTGGCTATAAGTCCTCAATGGTGGCCAGTGGGCTCATGGAGAGAGGGGCTGACTGGTATTCCCAGCCCACACTGCCATAAGTAGAGTTGTTGAAAACCACAGAGAAATGGATCACTTCTGAGCTCTCCAGAAATGAATTTTGGATCTCACCTCTGTCCCTTGCCAATTTGGAGACCAATGATAAACTCCTTAATATTTCTTAATATTTCCATGTCTCAGGATTAAATGAGCAGTTCCATAAAAATCACTCAGTGGAGGACTTGACCTAGAGTCTTTACTCCTCAAGAACTTTGCTTACCTCCTTCAGTGGTCACAGAGCAGTAAAGGAAAAAGCATCATGCAGGTGTCATTGTTAGAAGCTGAGGCAGGTGGCAGAGGTAGCCAAGGGCTGCATTTAGGGTTCTAAATAAGGAAGGGTTTGACATAACTTAAAAATGAGATGGAAAATAGTTCTCAGTTCTACCACAGATAGGATCCTTGGCAGGGTCACCTCTACTCATGAAGATGACCCACGGTAACAAGGTCAATCCCCCATCTCTACCTTCAAAGTGACTAAAAAAAAAACACAGAAGACATAGTTCTCTAAGATGCCATTAGATGCTCATCCAAAAGGGCCAACACCCAGGCTAATTTCCAGAGCCACTGGGAAGTCATCAGATTCCAACCATGATACTGATCTAATAGAAAAGTAACAAACACATTTAAAAATCAAAAATGAAACAAAAAGGAAAAGTGCTTGCTGGTATTTTGGATCAACAATGATCCAAAACGAGGGACTAGCATATGCCAAGCTCCCTGGATGGCCTGGCACAGGCACTTACACCTCATGATGATCTGACCCTCAATCAGGTGAGTGCCAGACCTGAGATCCCTAGGGCAGCATGGGCAAGGTTTCTCAGGAGGCAGAGACACAAATGTGCTCACAGTCATTATCTAAGCAGCAACAATGCCAGGCTGGCCTGAGAATAAGCCCTCTGGCTCAGAGATGTACAGAGAGCCTGGAATCCTGGCCACTGGAACAGCCAATGAGATGGAAGATATCTGTCGGGCCCTAGCCAGAAGGAATCTCCTCTGCCATCACAGGGGTCACACAAGTGTGAGCTGAAGAAGACAGCAGAGCAATCTTGGGAAGGCCAGGCTGAGTAGGAGTCAACTTTTAGCTTGTTGGACACAGGCCAGAGCATGGGACACTGTTTGGCAGTCCTTTAAGGAAGTCTGAGATCCAAAGACCACTTAATGAAGATGTCCAGCTTCCAGTGGCTTCTGAAAAGCAAGGTTAGCAAATGACAAAGGTCCAGCTCAACTCACTCGACTCTGACTGCTTCTGAAATCTTTGGTGGCTGAAGAAGACATCTCTTCTGGGCAGCATGGAGCACCAAGGAGCTGAAAGGTCATTCTCAGTCCTTCAGGTTCCTCTATGGTAGGTGAGGACCTGACTGGAGATTCAATGGGAGAAATGCTGTCTTCATGCTGACTCAGAGACTAAGGAGCCAGGAAGCTCTTCTTCTTCTAGCAGTCTATCTGTCTGTTTAGGAGTCCAGATCTTTTTGGCCTGGTAGCTACCAGTTTTTAGTATAATCAAAGTTTCTTAAATGGTCATAGAAGCAAATAAAGAATAGAGTGCTAGTCTATGGGATAAGCTTGGATGGCAACCCCAGAAAAGGGCCCAAATTCTTCCAACTCAATAATTTGGTTTGTTTGGTCAGCTGGTCCTTAAACCCTTGGCATTTCAAAGTCACCATTGGATAACTTCTGTGCCATCTGAAATGCCAAGTGGCTGGCAGAGCGGAGAAAGTCAACACCAGTGTCTAGGGGAAAAAACTGGAATTCTAGGCATGAAATGTTCCCAAACCTGTGGGAATATATATATATATATATATATATATATATATATATATATACATTCCAAATTTCAAAGATTGTATATATAAAAAATGTGTGCTCACACCCATTTTCTACAAGCCTGACTCAGCTGCACTGCAGGAGTGCTGGCTAAGCAATCCAAGGTGACATCTCAAGGTCAATGCATCACCTGCTTGACTGCTTTTAATATACACAGAAACCTTGTGAAGCAAACACAGATAGCATTGAGAATTCCTGCTTCATTTATACTGGAAAGGAACTGAAGCTACAGATTAGCTAATTCACAAAAGGTCATGCCTCCGTGTAAGAGCCAAGAAAAAATTAGATCCCAGGCAGTCTGATTGGAAAGATGGAACCTTTCCTGTTCCTCTGGTCAAAGTAACAATCACACTGGGTAGATGTAACAGGCCGGAAGAGTTCACACAGGGTGACTGCAGCAGGGAACAGAGACCAGAACTCAGCCCCGGCTTCACTGCCCTCCAGCCAACCTTGGGAGAGTCGTTTTTATTGCTGATTTTTCATTGTATTAAAGTATAAGTCGGAAAGGTTCTGTTTTGTTTTATTTTGTTTTGTTTTTGTATTGGGGATTGGACTCTTTACATGGAGCAACTTCCCCAGCACTTTTTATTTTTTATTCGAAGACAAGATCTTGCTAAATTGCCCATGCTGAAGTCAAACTTGGGGTCAACCCACTAGCCTCACCTCCTGCATAACTGGAATTGCAGGTGTGTGCAGGAAAGATTTTAAGAGCTGGAATAAGAGTGTTTACTCAAAGAGAAAGCACAACTTTTTGCATCTTCAGGAGAGGAGAAGTTGGGGGAGTGAGTCAAGGCCCATGGGATTTCCGTTCCCACCTTGCCTTGGAGACTGGGAAATAAGCACTATCTCCCCTGATGTTCACATCTCAAAGATCTGGATTCGGGGTCCCAGTCCAAGACATTCCTGGGTTATAAAACTCTCCTCAAAAGGCTTTTAAAAATACTTACATCTCAAAGGGTCAGAGAATTCACAATTAGTATAAGGTTCCTAACGTAAATATTGAAATAGAAGTCAGAGATCTAAGGTCAGGAAAAAGTCTATCTAAAACTTGGCCAAACTGAGAGGAATGTTTGGAAATGATCTTGCTTAGTCTGTGTGAGAGTCCCTGCTTTGCGATGACAACTGAGGTCACCAGAGACATTTAGGAAAGTGTGGTAAGCTGCAGGCTTACTATAAGGTGGTAGCTGCAGGCTGTTCAGAAAGCTCCCGACAATGCACAGAAGAATCCACCACAGCCAAAATGCACACCCACTTGCAGGGAAGCTGCTTTTTGTTAAGAGCCTGTAGTAGAACAATGCAGCAGACCTCCTGGGTAGAGGTCAGGCCACACAGTCAGGCCTGGCAGCGGTTTGAGGATTATAATGTATCAGGAGCAAAGATCAAGGCTAGTAGTGGCTCACTGTCAGACGCACACAGACAGGTTAGCAAGATGTTTGCATGCAAAGCCACTCTTCTCCACAATCAGACTCGACTTGGGAGTCTACGACATGGAAAGAAATCTTCTCTTGCTCATTCACAAGCACTCTCTCCCCTCCTCCTTTCCTCCATTTTTCTTTTGTTCTTTCCCTTTCTTCCGTCTTTCCTTTCTTCCATCTTTCCTTGTATCCCTTCATCCTTACCTCCCTTCCTTCTTTGTAGCTTTTATGAGGAAAAACCTTCAGGAAGTGATGTAGGAGAAATCTAACTTCTACCTGTTAGATGTCACGTGTGCAGGGTTCATGGCTGCACAACAAATGAAGTTGTGAACCAAAGGAAGAAGCTAGAAGGGTTTCACTGGAAATCAGGAGAGAATGGTTCCTGGATTTCCAGGCAGCATCACCAGTGAAATGGCCACTGAGGCCCTTTGTGCTCTGACTACATGTTAATTTCTATCTAACTTAGCTGCCTATAATAAAAGATTGTCAGAGCCAACATGGGCCTCAAGTCTACGCATTTTTCTCTTCTTCTTCCCATGACCCTCAGCAGTCTTCCACACAGGCCCTTGAAATCCTTCCCATAGATCCCAAAACAGGATACTTCCTGCTTTTCCCGTCTCACTGCTGCTACTTTGGTTTCTCCCACGTTCACCTCCTCTACTCAATCACAAAATGTTAGTGTGCGCTGAGCCTTCCTGCCTTCGCGCCTTGTCCTGGATACTATTCTCCGCTCCCACCTCTGTTTTCAGTACCATTTATGTAGTAGTTACTCTTAAATCCACATCTGCATGGCTCACTTTTCTCCTGACATCTCACAATAAGCATGGCAGGATGGAATTCTTGGCACCTCCATGAGTGGGTTCCTCCACCAACCTCCTCCATCCATCTCAGCAAATGATGTGATCACCATCCATTTGTGTTCAAGGCCAAACTTTGGAGTTACCCTTGATTTCTCTGTTTCCTTTCTTTCTTCTCTGTCCCCCACTGGTCATCATCCAGCAGCGTGTTGTTATGTGACTCCACCTCTAGACAGTGCCAGAAAAGCACTTACTGAGTTCTATTGCTGCAAGCCCCCACTTCATCAAAGCCACCATTTTTCTGGCTTAGACTGTTGCAACTAGAGCCTAACTGATCTCCACAGGCGTGGCTCTTTCTTGAACATGCCCAGCTTGTTCTTGCCTTACAGAACTTGTGCTTCATATTTCCTCTGCTTGACATTCTACCTCAGACAGGAGCAAGACTGGCTTCCTGACACTCTTTTTATTTTTTAATTCAGGCTCTTTCTATAGTTCAAGGTGGCCTTGAATTCACTATGTAGCTTAGGCTGGCCTGAAACTCAGCAATCCTCCTGCCTCAGCCACCCAAGTGCTGGAATTACAGGCATGTGCCACCTCACTTGCCAAAACATATGTATTATCTTTACTTATTTTATGTTTTGAGGGGGGTAGAGACAGTGTCTCACCCCTGTAATTCAGGCTGACCTCGAGTTCATTCTATTGCCCAGGTTAGCCTTGAGGTCATGGTGAGTACCTGCCTCAGTCCCCTGAGTGCTGGGACTACAGGCATGTGTCACCACACCCCTTCCCTTCTCATCTCAGCTTCTATTACCTCCTCTAGAGACTTTTCCTGACCATACATCCTAAAATAGCACTCATTCACATTTTCAGTTCTCTGTAGGACTTGTGATGTGTTTGTGTATTCTTGTGTCTCTGTATAGTATGAGGAGGTGAACCATGAGAGCAGAGACCAAGAATAGTAGAACCCGACCAAACCCTGGCCCTGGATTCTCCATGAATATTTTCTGAGCAAACAATTAAGTAAAAGGATAAATTAATTGTATATTTTTACTCTGAGTTAATATTCATATTAAAACTAGATCATCCCATTTCCAAAACAAGAAGATATTTGTTGCATATAGTCTTTCTCCAAAATTCTTTTCTTAAAACTTAATGATTTTTTTTCAATCTTTGGAAATATATTTTCCAGTAAGTATCATAGACTGAAATCAACACGACTGGAACCCAAACAAAAGTCTCTGAGAAAGTCAGAATATTATGAAAGACAGCATTTTAGATCAGTTTTGGCCCTGAATGTAGTTTTCAGTCTTCCTGATATCAAATCGAAGTCTTGTCTGTTTGGGAGTAGCTGAGCTACGAGCTGGAATCTTAATATGTTTCTGCCCTAAGCCTAGACAACTACTGGTCTCTGTTTTACTCCCAGATAGAGATAGGGAATGATGTGATTCCCAGAAGCCAAAAATAAAAGATGGAATAATTTGCTACATAGAAATCTAGTTTAAAAACTAAAAAAATAAGTAATTGATTTATAATAAAATGAATAGTTTATTTCTATGCAAAGCAAAAGTACAAATAAATTATAGTAGCCCTTTTCCAAAATGTCCATTCCTTCACGCTGCTCACCATGCTTGTGTTGGATGGCATTCTCCCTCCAGGCTCTGCAGCCTAACACAAGGCAGTTGCTGGTTTCTCAAAAGGATTCCCTGCCTGGCCCCACTACAGGCAAAACCAGCCACTCTCCACCAATGCTTGACAGTCATTCCTTGCCCTTAACCCGTTTGGGCTCAAAACTGATTAACATTTCAACTTCCTCCTGTGTGTGTTACACTTGCAGATCTAGCACTTGAATTAAGTGATCTTAGGCATGAGTTTTGCTTCGTGTATGTTGAAATTAAATAATGCAAAACACATAAAAACCATGCTAAGCAAAGAATAGAAGCATTACTGGATTTCACAGCATGACGATAGGGAATCAGCAATGGATACCATAATGTCTCTTTTTTCTTCAAAGTAGCTGTTCATTTCTTCATGCATAATACAATGGAGTTTGCTTTTTTGGGGGGGGGTCTATTTCATTTTTATCGGTACCAGGGATCAAACTCACGACTGCCTGCTTGAATCAGTGATTTCTGAATATGAGGGAAACAGAGGAATGAAGAAGGCTCTAAGACTTTTGGCTTGGTGTCATTTTAAGATCTTCTGAGCTCTCCAGTAGAAAGCAGTCTGTTACCTATCTACTTATCCCCACAGGAGCTGAGCTACTAATTTCTAAAGCAGTGGTTTTATGTGAAGAAACTGGCAGAAGAGTATTTTGAACCTAAAGTTAGGAGCCAGTCCTATGACTTACCTTTTGCACAAAGCAGCTCAGAGCCACAAGAGCAAATGCTTCAGAGACTCTCATCTCCCGCTCTTTTTCATGGCAGTTTGGATGGTCTGACCAGAGGAGGCATGTGGCTATAAAGGCACCAGTTTTGTAATCATCATGGAAAAACCTTTTTCAACAAGCTTATCAAACAACATATTATGTGGGGATTTTTTTTATTCTTCTAAGTTACTTAACAGAGTTTCATGAGGATACATGGCAACTCTCACATAGAAAAAGTTGTAAAAAAAATTAATTTAATGTAAAGGACAGAAGTATTGAAGGTATAGTTCCTTCCAGGGCACACTCAGTGGAAGAAAAGATGCCACTTTTATTAGTGCTGCCCTCAGGCAATTAGAGCTGTCCCCATCACCTGCTCCTTTGTGCAGGATCACAGCTCTCCCCTCACTGCAGGGTCTTGAAAGCATTCCTCATTTGTTTTAATTTTACTTTATTCTTTCCTTTTTTTTTAACCTTTCCCAATTTTGTTCTCCCACCATCCCTGGCATCCATCCACCTGAGTGTATTTTATGTGTTTCAGGAATGGCCTTCTACATATTTGTTCAAAATCTATATATGTTTCTGAAACTTCATAGCTCTGCTTTCAGAGGGACATACTTTGTAGAATAATACTGTACCATGAACCTCATTCTGTTTCTTACTCTTGTCACTCAGCCTTATCTTACTGAGATCTATTGGGGTAGTTCTAAGACCTCTGCTACGTGCATATGCTATGCATCATTCATCCCAGCTCCAGGAGATGGAGCATGAGTATCTAGGTTTCCCTCCACCCAGATACCATCAATAATGCTTAAATGAGTACATTTATGCATGTTTCTTGTTACCTGCATGGGCGATCCGTGTGTGTGTATGTCCATCCAGGAGAATTACTGATTCACAGGCTATCTGTGTACCAATTTCACTAAGTATTGCTCTTGGTTTAGCAGTTTCTGAGTATGAATTTCAAACTTCATCCACCGAATTTCTCTCAATAGTTCTATTGATGGTAGCTTTGTATAACCTGAAGTATTTTGCTAGTTGCACCTGTTCACAATCTTACTGATTTATTGCTACTTATATCAGTATATGATTTCCTTCTTTATTCCTTATGAAGCTTTTCACCTCATAGTTTTATTTCTGCTCCAGAAACTGCTACACCAGCCTTCTTGTTGTTAATATTTACCTAGTGTTTTTTTTGTACAGGTGTTAGTATTGTACAGGTGTTTGTTATAAGTTATATGTCCCATTTTGTTCTGTCTAAGTGTGTCTATTAGACATTATATTGCTGAAGCTTGTCTTTTTATTTACTGATTATAATGACAGGGATATTAGGGTATGTTTCTGCATTTTTTGCTTTACCTGTCTTTTGTTTACTCTTCTTTGTCTACCCCCCTATTTTCCATTGATAACTGAGTATCATCCCATTGATTCAAAACTTGGGTATTCTCATTCTATTGCTATGGCAACTACCCCCACCATGTTAAGACCCACGCTGGTGCTTTTGGCTGTCATCCACTATGCTGTATCAGTATCTATGTTGTCCTTCTGAATAAATCAGAAGTCAAAGCACATGCAGGCCACCTTCCTCACACACTACCTGCCACACTAATTCCACCTATTGTTTTCACTGTAGAGTATTATGAATATACTTGTTCATGATTACTTACTAGAAAATACCATTATTTACATTTTTTATTTTTACTTATTTTTACTTCCTAGTCTTCTTATCAACTCTTGGATTCATTTCCCTTTTTACTTGGTTTGATCCTCATCCCTGAGAGACAGACAGACAGAAACACAGAGACACAGAAAGAGACTGAGACAGAGAGAGGAGAGAGAGAGAGAGAGAGAGAGAGAGAGAGAGAGAGAGAGAGAGAGAAATGAAGGAAAGAAGGAAGAGTTCCTAGGTGACTCCTGAGACCTTTCTGCCTGTGAATGTCTCCAATGAGTCTCACATTTAAATCAACAGCCTGAAGGTGTTAGCTGATTTTCCTTTATGGCCAGTGTTGCTATTGTGAAGTTTAACATAGAAGTTAAGCATTCCTATTTATGTTTTTACTCTCTGAAAGCTTTTAGGAATTTTTATTCTTTTTCTTTCATGTCCCTTAACTTCACAAGAATCCAGGAGTGCAGAACCCTTTTGGGGCCACAGTTTTCTTTAGCAGTTTTGAGGAAATCTATATTTCCCTTCTCAGAATAGCATTTTACATGAATAAAATAAAATGTGCAGAATCATAAAAGAAACCAGATATAACTGAAATGAAGTTTTCAAATATTTAAAACATTAACAACATTTAAATTTATGATATAGTAATAATATTTCCCAAAGTAGTACCTAAGTTACAAGACCTAATGTCAAGCTTAAAAAACTACCATCACTTCAAATTAATCGTCATAATGATTAATCAGCATAGATGATATGTTATAAATCTATAACTATAATGTGGAACAAAATATTTTTTACTTTTTCAATAAGAGTATTACAAGTGCTACCACCAATTTTATAATATTTTGGGAAATGCTAAATTGCTTTTAGAAATTTGTGGGAGTACAGAGGTAAAGTTTTTCATCTAGGTTTGCAGGACTTCTGAATCCTCTGAGATTCCTGGCCATTGTGTGTACACAGCTCTAGATATAGGTATTATAGGGATTTTTCTGGGTTTTTCTAATTTTAAAAACAAAAAAAGATCGAAAACAATGATAAAGAATTTAAAACAAAATAATAGATGATTTACACTGGTTAATATGCTACATATTGTTATCTTTAAAGTAGTTGTTCAGATTACAAGATATAGGTATAAAAATGATCAATCAAACAACTAAAGCACAAACTCCTTTTGATGAACAGATTAGTAGAATAGTTATCGATCTTGTGTGCATAGAGACAATCTTTTCTTTCTTTTCTCCTTTTCTCTACCCCAGTTCTTTCCTTTTGAACAGTTTCTTCCTCTTTCACTTTCACAGTATCTACTGTAAATTTTGGATCTTATTTATTCTTTCAGTTTTTTTACACTAGGGAGACAATACAATATTTACACAGGCAAGCCTCATTTATTTCACCTATGAATATGATCTCAAGTTGCATCCATTTATCTATAAGAGCCTCACGTTTGTCCTTCTTTATAGGTAAGTAATATGCCATTGCACAAAAATACCACATCTTTTTTATCCATTCCCTGGTTGATGGACATTTGAGTTGTTTCCAAGACTTAGCTATTACAATTGTGCTGCTATAAACACAGGTCACATATGTCACTGCGGTATGATGCTTCCAATTCTTCTTGGAAAATACCAGCAGAGGAATAGCTGGATTCAATAGAACCTCCAGTTCTAGTTTTTTGAGGAATCTCCATACTGATTTCCATGGTGGTGAAATCTTGAAGACATAGGGGTAGGCAAAGTCTTCATGAATAAATTGAAAACTGCATGGGAAGCATATAAAAGAATCAGTAATTGGAATCTCATCTTATGAAAAAGTTTTTGCACAACAAAAGAAATCACCAGCAGAGTGAAAAGAAAAACCCACATAATGAGAAAAAATTTTAGCCAACTGTCCCTCTAATAAAGGATTTCTATCTAAACACATAGAGAACTGAAAAAAAATTTGAATTTGAGGCCTCTCAAATTCAAAGATCCAATCCACAAATGGGCATCTGAGATAAACATGCATGTCTCAGATGAAGAAATACAAATAGCAAATAAATACATGAAGAAATGTTCAATATCCCTGGTAATTTGAGAAATGCAAATTAAAATGTTGGTTTTGTTTATGATGCTGGGGACTGAATCCAAGACTTGCTTGCTGAGCTTTATTCCTAGTTTTTTCTTTTTTTAATTTTTAACTTTGAGATGCTGTTTCACTAACTAAACTGCCCAGGCTAAGTTCAAACATTTGCTCCTCCTGCCTCAGCCTCCCAGAGTCCTGGGATTATAGGACTATTTCCCTCTCCCCTTTCTTATATACCTTTATCTATCTTATCTACCCTGTTTAGGACTTTACCTAAATGGTAAACTTTACCTGAAGTTTACCATAGTTCATTCTAGAAAATTCTGGATCATTTTTCCTTCAAGTAGTTAGATTTTAATACTCCTAGTCTCCATGGCTCTTGACTTTTCCTTCATTCTTTTAATGTCTTTATCCTTTGCTATTGCTGCATGGGAATTTTGGGCCCAGTATTGCAACACTCTAAAATGTTCAACTTCTCTCTGCTCTGCTACTCAACACTTCCAAGGAAGTCTTCATTTCAACAATTATAACTTTTGTCATTTCAGTATCTCCAACCAATTCTTATTCATAATAATTTGTTATAACCTCCTGTTCCTACTATCCCGAAGGTATCATTATAGATAGCAATTCTGCTGGTATTTCAAGCCAGTCCAGTAATTAAGTCCCATAATGATGTTAATTTCCCCCATTTTCTGCTCTCTCCTTGGTTCTGCCTCAGCTGAGACAGGCCACACTGCATTGTGCTTTTTCCACAGTCCCTGGCATCTTCCAAGGTCTTGTCATGTTTCTTTGTGATGCTACGCCCATTCCCTTGAGATTACCAGATGCCCTCTCCACTAGTATTTGCCTCACAGGCCTGAACTGTTCATACCCAGAAAGCAGAGGGTGTGAGAACCACTCCTGATTCAGGACATGGAACTGTTCATGTTGTCCTCTGTCTCAACTCTGTCCTGTGTCCATTCCAGCCACACACACACACACACACACACACACACACACACACTTCAAAATTCCTCCCTCAGACAATGGACAAACATTCTGTGCTGTCACTGATTCTTAGGATATGACTGGGACAGCTAAATCTATTCACTCAGTAATCAGCATCTCATTGTTGCACTAAAGTATCTCTCAAAAATAGCCAAATCCAGCTGTAAGGTTCTGTGACTTTCCTTGACCTCCTGGTAAAATTGGACATTTGTAACCTTTACCCTCCTTGAAATCCTGATCTCAAAACCCTCCTTCATTCTGCTCTCTCAGCCTCTCTGTTGACTCCCTTTTTTTCAATCCCCAAGTGTTATGGTGAATATCTGGACATCCCTGCAAAGTCTCATATGCTGAGAGACAGAGGTTTGTGGAAGGTAAATAGATTACAGTGCACTACATCTAACTTGATGTTGAGAAGTGGGGTCTGGTGGAAAGATGCTGATCACTGGGGCTGTGACCTGGAAGCATGCATCTCCCTCCCTGGTTCCACCCTTTGCTCCTTACTTCTCAGCCACGTTAAGGTGAGCAGCTTTCCTCCCCCAGATCCTTCTACCACGCCTTCCTACTCTGCAGCCACCCAATGACAGATGAAAAATATGAGCCAAAATAAACTTCTCTCCCTTCAAGTTTTGTGTATTGGGTATTTTGTCTCAGAAATAAGAAAGTAACTAAAGACACCACGCTTCCGTTCTCTTCCTTTACCTTCTTGGCCATAGAGAGCCCACACATCCATTAATGACTTGGTTACCAGAGCTGTGCTGATTCCTTCCAGATCCTCAACCCAGTCTTGACCTTGGGATAACACCCGATGGGGTTATGTAAAGACTGGATCCTGGGGGTGGTGATATCAATGTGGTAGGTGAACATTAACACTAAGGAATCTTGACTCTGAGTGGAAAGAGACTAGATATGGTTATTTTAAATAAATTCTTTAAAAGACAGACTTGAAAGACAGTGAAACAGAGAAAGAGGGAGTGATACGGGAAATACTAAGATCAGCAGAAAGATGCTTATTTTGCTTCCGATATGAACAGAAATCACCAGCAGGGCACCATATGCACAATAACAAAAAGATATTTGTAAGAGAAACATTTTGACAGTGCTAAGCTGAGGTATCTCAAGTTTGGCTTTGCACTGAAATGTACTAACCTACTTGTTAGTAGCTTAAACTTTGGGTATGAGCCAGAAGTAGGTGTTTCGCACTGTACTCTCTCAGGTCCCAACTTCTGTGAGGCACTTGGAACTATAGGAGCTGCTTCAGAGTGCAATGTCCTTTGAAATCAGTGCTCTTGGACTGAAAGTGGGAAGAGGATCAACCACCCACCATCCAGTGGCCAAAACCTGTACCTGCTTTGGCTTCGAACTTACAGTATTAAATTTTTCAGCTGATTCAGATATCTACATTCATGGCCCTAAATTGTGTAATTTGCATTTCTCTTTCCAATTTCAACCATTCTAGTGGCTTCAGGAACAAAGTTCTGGAAAGCATTAATTGACAAGTCTTCAATATTAAGCCTCTTCAGCGTAGGTATAAGAGAAGAAAGAGCCTCATGTAACATCAGGCCCTAAACTTAAATGGCAGCTGTAGCACAGTAAGTGCAGGTTTGAAAGCCTAGATCCTGACCAGTTACTATGAGTACTTACCTCTGCAACACCGATCAGATAAACTCTCTTGGTCTCAGTTTCCTCACCTGTAAAATTGGTTCATAATTATACTTATCTCTGAGAGCTGAAATATGTGACATTTTGGGACAGTACCTACTTGATAGAGCTAGCATTCCATTTGTATCAGCCTTTTTTAAGTGACTATTATAACAAGTTTGTCCCACCTCCAGAACCTCTTAGAGCCAACTACATCACAGAAAAAGTCATATTTGAAAAAAAAAAACTTTCTTTTTTTGTCTTTTTGAGAGTTTCATTATGCAGTTCAGCCTTGAACTCACTTTGTAGCCCATGCTGACCTTGAACTTGCAGCAATCCTCCTGTCTCAGCCTTTCAAGTGCTGGGATTACAGGTATACACCACCACACCTGGCCACATTGGACACATATGATTGTTTTCTGCTTCTGCAATCTCTGCAGGCCTTCCACCTTTGTTTGGAGATATTTTTCTAGCTTCCTACTTTGGAGTCACGTATTCAGCATGTCCTTTACTCTGAGGACATAAAAAAATTCATGCAGTGATAATGAACTACAGAAAATCCATTCTATTGATTTAAGTTATGAATGAACACTCATGAGCATTATTTGAAAAAATGAATCTGCCAAAGTTCTCAGAGTACAGAAAAGCTTTGTCCTCATGTGCCATCAACATCCACTCTGACATCTGTCAATCACACAATTCTGGGGAGGAATGGCACCCAATTCTCTTTTACTCTCTCCACCCAAAAATGGCTTGAGCCAGTTCAGGGTTCTCAGCTCCAGTAGAGAACAAGGCTTTTATTAATAGACCTGCCCTGACATCATGAGGGGATCTGTACAGGTTCAAGTTGACCATCAAGACATAAGACACAGCGGTAACATATGGAATGGGAGAAATAGCGGGTTGTATACCCGCCGCTAAGAAAAGCCTGGCCTGTCCAAGTGTGCAGCTGCATTTTCTCCTTTACGCCCTGGCTACAAAAGAGTCAAAGCCAGACTGAATCACCTGGACACAGAAAAGTCACATCTCTGTTTCCCACCAGTCTTCCATATACCCAGTCACACACTCAAGGTCTCTATGTCAGCTCCAAGCTGCCCCAGTCCAGCAAAGTCCTACACAGCACACAAGACATAGACAACACCCAGGCTAGTTCTATGCTTTCAAGAAACAGAGCAACCAGAAGATGGATTCAAAGGTCATTCTCCCAGGCTGGTTGATATCAGCTAGCTTTTTCTGCCAGGGCTGTCATGACAAAATACCATAAACTGGGTAGTTGGAGCAAGAGATGTTTATTTTCTCACAGTTCTGGAAGTTTAGAAGTCCAAGATCATCGTGATGTCAACAGGTTGATTTCTCTGGCTTTCAGACTACATATTTTCTGTATTTTCGCATGATCTTTTCCCTGGTATCGCTTCCTCCTCTTTCTTTTAATTTTATTTAAAGAAAGATTAAACATAACAGAAAACAGGTAGAAATAATACATACTTTAAAAGAAAAAATAAGCAGTAAGAGATCACTAGTTGATGATTACATATTGTCCTCTTACAAATAGCTGTTGAAGATACAAAAGTGAAACATACAAAGTGGGGATTCAAACAGCGACACTGCAAACAGCTCTGTTCAACTATCTAATAAAAACTTAGTAATATGGTTATCAATCCTACACACTTAAACATACATGCAGTTATCCATATTGTCATTTATGTTGAGATTAAACAAACCAAAGCAGGCTAAAATCACTCTGAACAAAGAATAATAGTATTGCTCGATTTCACACCATGACACTATAGGATCAGCACTGGGTGATGTAGTGTCTCTTCTTCTTCAAAGTATTTATTCATTTCATCATGCATTATAAGATCAGTTCTCATAAACTGCTTATAGGTTCTACACATTCATAAGTCTTACCATGTATTTTTATCCTTTCTATATTAGAGGGAGAAACAAAACAAAGCAAGACAAAACAAAACATATTTCTATAAACACATGAACTGAAAAAGACATATAAAACCACTGTACAAAGAGTTCTACCATGATTACTGCGTTGTCTACCTTGTTATATTCAATAGAATTGTCTGTATCATCAGACATAGTATAATTGAATATAGCAGTACATTACAATGTTAATAAAAACACAACTTTGTAGATAGTGTAAAACTTCAAAAACAGGCAATAATCAAACCAGAATGGATATCATAGTGAATCTTGTCTTCAGTGTAGTTGCCTATACTCTCAGACTTGATACTATCAATCATAACAGTTTTGAATAAAATCTGTCTATACCAAACAGCAATCAAACAAATCAGATTTAACTAAGATAGGTCATGATAAAACAGTATAAGTTATACAGGACTCCAGATTAAGTTAATAGGAAAATAAAGATGATTACTGTACTATATCCTGTTATTTTTGGAATAGCTGTCTGTGCCCTCAGATCTGGTGCAAGTAGACAAACTGTGACAGAATAAAATCTATCTAAGCAGAGCAGTGCAAGTAATGTGGGATTTAAATCCTGATACACTATTAACAATATCTTCTGCAGTCTCTTTTAAGACTATTCCTCCCCTTTCACTCCCCCAGGGTGCACTGTGCATTTTTGGGTCTCACCAACACCCTCAATTTTTAGATTGGGGGGCAACCTGCTATTTACCTAAGTGGTTCCAAACCTTCTCCCTCCTGGACTTGATCTCTACTTGTATTCCTTTACCTATTAAAGCCTGTCTTTCCAAACTATCCACAAATACTGGTCTAGTTTCCCCTATTACTCTCTGGTTCCCTGTCACATAGAGCACTGTTTTCTCATATTTGATTTTTGGTCCATAAACCCTTTTTTCAGTTAATTATATTTCCTATAAATAGCATCTTGGTGGACCCTACCTCCTGATCTACTCTGCCTGTGTTTCTCTCTCTCTCTTTTTTTTTTTTTTTAGTGTATCAAGACCATCTATATCAGGCATTATAGCCAACCTTTTCTGCCTCATTTCTGTTGTGGTCTTTTTCTGCCATTAGTTGTCTGCTTTTCTTCTTCATTCAACTTTCTGTTCCATTTATTGAGGCCTCTCTATCACTGTTTCTGAAATCCTGGTACTTTTCTCTCTGACTAGAATGTCCTTCAGTATTCTCTGTAGAGTTGGATTGGTGGTCATAAATTCCATCACTTCCTCTTTGTCTTGGAAGCATCTGGTTTCTCCATTCATTTCTAGAGACAGTTTTTCAGGGTACAACAATCTGGGCTGGAGGTTATTTTCTTTCAGGGCTTGGAATATTTCATTCCAGGCTCTTCTTGACTTGATGGTTTGTGTCAAGAAGTCTGTTGTGATACTGATGGGCCTTCTTTTATAGGTTATTTGTTTCTTGTCTCTAACAGCCTTTAATATTCTGTTCCTATATTGAATTTCTGGGATCTTTATTATTATATGTCTGAGTGTAGCTCTGTTTTGGTTGTAGGTGGCTGGAGTTCTGTATGTCTCATACATCTGAATATCATTTCCTTTTCCCATGCTTGGGAAGTTTTCCTTAATTATTTCTGTGAATAGCCTTTGTAGTTCCTTTGTTTGTACCCCTGCCTCTTCATTCACATTCTTTATTCTTAAGTTATAGATCCTCTTGTCATCTTCTAGCCTTTGTATTATTACTGCTTGTTTCCTGGTTATTTTTAAGAAATTTTTCCTTTCACGCTCCCACATTGTAAACCTGTCTTCCAGTTTGGATAATCTATCCTTAGTTTCTTTCAAACAGTTTTGCCAGCTTTCAATGGAGTTTTTTATTTCCTGGTAATCTTTTTGAAGCTGCTTCATATATTCTATGTTTTCTTTATATTATTCATCAAACATTTCTCTCCTTTTTTTGTGCCCCTCCATTCTTCCATCTGTGTCTTCTTGAGGGGTGCTTAGCATTTCTTTTATTAACCTACTTCTATCTTGCTTTACTTGATTAAATACTTCACTTTTGAGCTTGTCTATGAGGTCCCAAAGATATTTCTTTATGCCCACTGATGCCATGTCTGATATTGCATGTTTGCTGTCCTCAGTCTTTTTTGTATTAACCTCTCCTGGATCAGTGTTTTCAGGGTTGGGAGCTGGGAACTTTTTCTTGTTGCTTCCTCTTCTCATATTTTTTGTTTCTTCATACAGGTGTATAGAGGAGGTCCCAGTCCCTTTTCTTCTTGATTACCATTCTTCTGAAGCACACTGGCTAGGTGATCCTGCCCACTCCAGTGTGTTATTGAGGTGCAAACAGGAGCAGCATATGCTGGCTCCTCCCCTCTGGGTCAGTCAACCTGGTGAGGCCTGTGTTAGTGTGCATCACACGTAGGGAATTGGTTTGGGACAACTTATTGGGTCTCAGCCAGGGGCATGACCCAGGCCAAGCATACCCCACCAATCTTATCTGGGAAGGGTAAAACTGACTAAAGTCTCTGCTGTTCCTTGTTCTTGCCAGTCCTGCACAATTCCAATATGTTGTCCCATTGGTGTCTCTTTCTCATGGAAGGGTTTTATTCCCAGCACTCACCACAGGTTGATGCAGGGCCCTTGCTGACTCCATTCTCTGTTGGGCTTGCCAACCTCCAACTTCAATGCAACTGCACTTCAGTGTGACCGTGGTTCCAGTGAGTTGAAGCAGCGGGAATTTGGGTGTGCAAGAACAAGAACTCTTAGCTGCTTCAATAGTAGCTCCGGGACTGCATGTTTGACTGGTTCTTTTCATTTTAGTTTCTTTCTGGGTCAAGAGGATCCATCACCCTCTCTCTGAGACTTCCCAGGCTGTGTTATTTTGACATCTGAGTTGTCTGTTTCAGGGAGCCTCTGTAATCCTCTCTTATCTATCCACCATCTTTACCTGAAGCCCTGGCTCTTCCTCCTCTTACAAGGACAACAATTACAGCCACACTGCATAAGGGACTCACACTTATAATTGTGTTTAACCTGATATCTCTTTAAAGACCCCACACCATCAAATACAGCCACATTTGGGGCTTCAACTGTTAAATTAAGTGGGGACACAGTTCAGTGCATAGTACTCATCATATCTCTGGCATCAGATTTATATGATTTATGTACATTCATCTTCTTAGGATATTTAACTTATTTCAGTTCTATGCCTTTGCAGAGTTTTTCTTATACTCAATAACAGTAGTAATCGTAACCCCTACTGTTAACTTAGCTTTCTTTCAAAGAGGTAGGTCATCACCAGCCATCAATAGGGCCAATTGCATCACACCCAAAGATACTGAGACCCAAGGGGATCCAAGGAAGCCACACAGGGAACAAGCCACGAAGCCAGTGTCCAAATGTAAATCTGTGATGTTTCCTTCCTACTTTGTGGCAAAGGAAAAGCGTGCTCTGCATCTTAATGTGGCTGTTGGTTGTCACATTGGTATCAACCTGTGTGCTAAGAGCAAGTCCTCAGCTCTCACTTTAGAAATGCCTTTTCCAGCCCATTCTGGAGGTCCTGCACTGGTCAGTAGCTTTGCTCTTGTAAGCACCCCATAGATGTTCCTCCCCCACTCCTGTGCCCCTTCTCACCTGCAGATAGCACCCCTCACCTCTTTGTCAGGCAGGCCTCTCTCCACCGTGAAGTCTCATCCATTCTTTCTGTTCCCTCTCAGTGGGGCCCAGCCCAACTACTCTACTTAAAACTACAACCATCTCTCCCCCACCTCCAGATCCCACTCGGTCCCCATAATGGTCACTACCTTCTAACATAGGACATATTTGATTTACATACTGAGTTTGTTGTTATATTTCTCTTCCCCCTCAAAATCACAAGCTCTACAAAAGCAGAGATGTCTCACAGTAATGAACCAAATATACAAAAATTAATAGTTCATGTGTGGGCTTTGATGTGATTTCCTGCTACGGCAAATGAGTGGCCAGTCTGTTGGGGGAAAGGTACCCCAGGACTAAAGTTACCTCCTCAGAATACTATTAAGCTTCTTGGAGGGCAATGTATATTTTGAAATCCTTCTGGATCATTATTTCCATCTTTTTTATTTAATGCAACACCTGATTACTTTGCCTTGTTCTTGTGTGCATTCACAATGCACACAAGATAGCTATATTATTCATTTTAGGTAGATACAGCATCTTCATAATTAATCTTTAATTGCAACACTTGCATAGCATTTCACAAGAAAAATGATATACAAATTAAACTCACATCTCACCTGGGATAATTATCACAGGTCTGACTAATGTACATGAAGCCTTGCGTGGCAGGGGGTTCTCTCCAATGACAATATGTTGATTTTCTAATTAAAAAAGGTTAAAGCATTTTTTTCTTGAAGATATATAATTTAAAATTAGATGTTCGTTACCAAGAAAGAGTTCTGTAAAGCAATGAGCAATTTTTACTGGCATTAACATCTTTTACATAAAATATATAAAAGCCATTTTCAGGATCAAATTTTTTTTCACATCAACTAGATCAAGGAAAGTACTTTCCAGCTCACTGAGCCATTTAAATAAACCAGGGGACCACCTAAGCAAGAAAAGAGTTCAATTTACTTCATTTTTATTTTATATGGAGACAAATAGGCTTTTACCTACTGCTTTATAAATTAAGAAGAGGAAGTAAAAATTTTAAATTTAATTAGTGGAACAAAAACTATTTAGACTATAGTGTTAATTTATTGCAGCTAAAGAAAAGAATTCAACACTGCAGAAAAGGAAAGAAAGTTTAGGAGAAAGAAAGTTTTTTACTGAAAGACAGAAAAGGAGAAACGAAAATCAAGGATTGGAGAAATTCAGAATAGGAGGAAATGGAGTTCTAGAGACCATATAGCCATTCAAAACTTTCACTGGCAAAAAGAGACATCTGTAAATTCAAAGATACAAATGGAAAGATTTATAATGAAGAATAATGTTCAAAATACAGTTATCAAACAACAAGAAATACATCTTCTCCTATTCCCCCAAAAAGCAAAGACTGAAAAAAAGATTAAAAAGAAAGAATTGTGAAAGTATAAAAATGATTCAACTCTCAGTATTCAAAGCAAAGCAAATTAAAACAGTGAACTCTTTTTTTTCTTCCCTCATTTGTATTAATGGAAACTCAAGAAGATACTGCCCACTAAAAGAACCACTGTGAAGAAGATGGTCATTTCATACCCTATTGGAAAATTCTTCTTAGAGGAAAATATATTTCAAGTGCCTTTATAATATATATATATATATGTCTTTGTACTCAGCAATTACACTTTAAAGTCTTATGAATTCTAAGAGATGAATTTTAAAGAAAAATTAAACAAGTGTGCCAAATTTTTTACAAGGACCATATTAATATGACATCATACGAAATAGAATTGGGAAAAGCTTAAAACTCCATTGGTAATGGAATGGCAAGATAAATGATAGCAGCTTCACAAAAGGAGGTGCTGTACAGGAATTAAACAAGATGCTCTGGTTGTACATGTATTATTTGATTGTTTCATGATCAATCAAATTGCTTTTTTTGTGAAAAGCAATTTTGAGAACAATGTGTGTATTCTGATCCTACTTTGTCCTTTGTTTAACTTCTTCACACACACATATATTCATAGATAAAAGTAGAAAAGACTGTTCCCTAAAAGTGAAAGTAGTTGTATCTGAGTAACACCGTAGCTCTCACTGTGCTTTGCTTGTCAGTATGTTTACAGTTTCCACAATGAAAAACTATTACATTGGTAGTCAGGCAAAAGGAAGAGAAAATATCTAAGACCAATGATTTAGAAATTTCAGCATATTTGGATAGCATAGAATTGTCTTTTTTTTAGAATTTTTTTTAATTTTATTTAAGAAGAAAAAAAAGCAGAGAAAGCGTACAAGTAATACAGATTTACAGAAAAAAATAAACAGTAGGAAATCACTAGTTAATGGATTACATTTTGTCATCTTAGAAATAATTGTTCAAGTTACAAAATTAAAGCTTATAAAGTGGACATTCCAACAGTGAGACTGCAAACAGTTCTGTTCAATGATCCAACAAATATCATTATCTATCTTATACACTTAAATATACATGCAGTTATATCATGTAGAGCACTTTCTTTTCCTCTCTTTTGTACAATGACAATTACACATTTTGGGTTTTGTTGCTCCCACAGTTCTTACTACTTTTTTGGAAAAGAGTAGAACCAAATGTGACATAACAGAACAGTCGGTCAAATCAAAAGGGTGGACATAATAGATAATGTAAAAGCATAATACTAGGTGATCAACAATGGTTACCATAATGCCTGCCGCTATCTCTAGTAGAATTGCCTATATCATTAGTTATAATAAAATTTGAACAAAACAGTAAAGAACAAAACCAACAAAACCAAAACATTGGAGACATTATAGGTCTTCAAAAGTAGATAATAGTCAACCAGAATGGGCATCATAATGAATCCCACTATCTTCACAGCCGTTGCCTAAACTTTCAAACCTGGTACTATCAAGCAAAACAGAATAGAGGAACATCAGTCAAAACAAGATGGTGAGAGCAATACAGGGCTTTAAATCAAGATAATGGAAAGTCAAAGTGGGTTACTATAATATATCCTGCTATTTTTTAATTTATTTTTCCCTTAATTAAAAGGATAAAAAAAGTAAATAATAAAATGGAGATTGAGATAAAAGAGGGCATAACAGCAAATCAGTGCAGATCAAAACATAACCATTTAAGCAAAATAGTGTTTCACCACAAGATTATCCCAACATAAAAGTAGTTACCATATTGTCTCTTTCCTTGAAATCTTTGAGTATAACTTCGTATACTGTAGCATCAAATATATCAAAACAATGTAAAACCATTTAAGAGAATGACAGTATTACAGGGTATTTAGAATCAACTAACAGAAAATGAACAATGGTTTCTGTATAATCTCCTTGTCTATAAAAGGTTTTGCTTATACTATCATATATAATAAAATCCAATAAGATACCACCTGTTTAGACCAATGGAGACAGAAGAACAAAAGCTTGATGAGACTTCAAAACAAGATGATACTAAATCAGTATTACCTCTTAAGACATCATTTTCTCCAAGATAGCTGTTCCTATCATCCAATCTTCTCTGCCTCATTTCTATTGAGCTCTTTTTCGGTCATTAGTTGTCAGTTTGTCTTCTTCATTTTGTTTTCTGCTCCATTCATTGTGGCCTCTCTGCCGCTACTTCTGGATTTTTCATATTTTTCTTTTTTAGAATATCTTGCAGTATTCTCTGTAGAGTTGAATTGGTGGTTGCATATTCCCCTAGTTCCTCTTTATCCTGGAAGCACCTTGTTTTTCCATCAATTTCCAGGGATAGTTGTGCAGGATATATCAATCTTGGCTGGAGATTATTATCTTTCAAAGCTTGAATTATTTCCCCCCACGCTCTTCGTGATTTGATGGTTTGTGCCGAGAAGTCTGCTGTAATTCTGATGGGTGTTCCCTTGTAAGTGATCTGTTTCTTGTCTCTGACGGCTTTTAGTATTCTGTTCTTGTATTGGATTTCTGGAATTTTAATTATTATATGCCTGGGTGTTGCTCTGTTTGGGTTGTAGGTGGCTGGGGTCCTGTATGCTTCATACAACTGAATATCTTTACCCTTTGCTAAATTAGGAAAATTCTCCTGGATTATTTCTGTGAGTAGCTTTTGTAGTTCATTTGTTTGTGTCCCTACTTCTTCTTTTATGTTCTTAATTCTTAAGTTATAGACCCTTTTATCATCTTCTAGTCTTTGTATTATTGCTGTTTGTTTCTTTGTTATTTTTAAGAAGTTTTTCATTTCATGCTCCCATATTACAAATCTGCCCTCCAGTTCAGATAATCTGTCCTTAGTTTCTTTCAAGCTGTTATGCCAGTTTTCGATAGACTTTTTAGTTTCCTGGTAGTCTCTTTGAACCTGCTTCACGTATTCTATGCTTTCTCTATTTTCTCCATTAAACAATTCTCCCTTCTTTTTCTGTTCTTCCATTCCACCATCTGTTTTTTCTTGGGTGGTGCTTAGCATTTCTCTAACTATTCTGCTTATGTCTAGCTTCAGGTCATTAATAACTTCATTCCTGAACTTGTCTATGAGGCTCTCGAGATAGTGCTTTATGTCTATTGGTGCTGTGTCTGCTGTTGTCTCTTTCTCGGGATTGGTGGCCGAGGACGCTTTCTTGTTGCTGCCTCTTCCCATATTCTTTGTTCCTTATATATGTAAGTGTATATAGGAGGCCCAGCTTCCTTCCCTGTTGGCCACAGTCTGATTGAATTGTGCCGGCTAGGTGTTCCCACCCACCGCAGCGCACCAGGAAGTTGCAGACCAGGCAGCCTATGCGGGGTCCACCCCTCCAGGTCAATCTACCTTCAGGAGCTGGGACCTGGGCTGTGCTAGCCTACTGGGTCTCAGCCAGCAGCGTCACATAGGCTAGGCACTGCTCACCAATCCCGCTTGAGATGGGTATTGGTGACTGAAGTCACTGCAGTGCCCTGTTCCCGCAAGTCTGCCCCGTCCCAGAATATCCTCTGTTGGAGTCTCCTAGACCGTGGCAGAGTCCCAGTTTTCCCTCATTCACCGGAGGTGGATGCACGGCTCCCCACCCATCCCGCTCTCAACTCCGTTCACCGATTCCCGTTCTCAGAGCTTCCACGCGTCTCTCTC
Source organism: Cavia porcellus (assembly GCF_034190915.1). Classification (NCBI taxonomy): domain Eukaryota; kingdom Metazoa; phylum Chordata; class Mammalia; order Rodentia; family Caviidae; genus Cavia; species Cavia porcellus. The sequence continues at coordinate 55,219,141 of NW_026947489.1, forward strand.
CCTGCTGAGCTGATGTAGACGCAGCCGCCACGTGGCGGGAAACCCAAATCGCGGCTTCCAATGGCACGGGCTCCAGCTTCCACACTGAGGCTTTTCTATTCCTGTTATATCACCAGGATTGCATTCCCAGTTGGTTTCTCTCAGCTCAGTTCGTTCTTGGGTCACCGGGGCATATCTCCTCTTGCTTATGATTCCTTACTCAGCACCATTCCTGAATTCTAAGCTGGGTGTTTCAGAGAGCCTCTGTAGCTGCTGCTATCTGTCTGCCATGTTCTCCCGGAAGTCAGCATAGAATTGTCTTAATTGACAAGTGATGAAAATTCAAAGAGCTGCACGTTTATGTAATAAAAAAAAAAACCCTCTGGAAAATCCTTATTGCAAGAACAAAAGCCATCCTGGATAAAATGATAGAAGCCAAAATGAAATTCTAACAGAGTGACTAGTGGGTTGAAATTCTTCCAGATCAGGAAGAGGCCCCAACTCTCTCCAGCACAGAGGTGTGAAGCTCGGCTGACAAGCAGATGGCAGAATGGGAAACCCTTCAAAGTGGCTGTTTTCAATAGCTTCTTTGGCCATCTTCTATCTCATAGCTTTGCTCCAAAATGGGATTGGACTCCTTTCAATTAATCCTCTATTCAAATATTTTATAAAAATAAAATAGCTCCTGGGGAGAGTGATTACTCAAATCAATGTCCCACCAATGAGCAAGCTGCAAATTTTGAGTTTAAAAAGAGAGTAAAAGGCTTCATTTGCCATTTCATTGATGAGGATTTGCTGGCAGATGCAGATGCTAAGCCATCCCTGCCACCAAAGCTTTTGATCCACCAGGCCTGTCTAACAAGCCTAATAGGTTGTACACTTTTGCTTAAGTGATCAAAACTAATCCCTTGCCTAAAAATCTTACTCAAATCCTAATTCAATTCACTATCCCATTTAGGAGAAAGAGAGTTATTTACTGAGAGATAGAAAAGGAAAAGCAATTAAAGGCAATTAAATGTTTTCCTTTGAAACATGGATGTCTTTTGGACTCTGGACCCAAAATTCTCCACCGTATTAAGTGGTCATCACTAGTCAATTAAGACCGTAGATTCAGGAATAAGATCTGGTATAACTTTTCTGATTGGAACTATAAGTCCCTGAGTAAATGTCAAAGCCTCAGTTTCCTTGTCTGTGCAATGGAGATAATGCTAACCATACCTCCACTGACAGGATACTGTGAAGATCAGGAAAATAACATACATAAGGTACCTAGTATTGTACCTAGTACATAGCTGCCAATAAAAGAGTAAGTTATTTCTATTAACAGCACATTTTTCTAAATCCTCATCAGATTTTTCTGCCAATAAGTTTACTTACTCTTCACTTTGAATATGCTTCCAGAAAAGTTGTTAATCTAAGATACCGACACATAGAGAAATCTGAGTTCCTCTTTTCATGCCAGCTGCTTTTTAAAAATCATAGCAAGGATAGCATAGACACAGTTAAATTCACCTGTGACATCCTGTTGCCCTGAATGCATCTATGACCTCTTACAGGACAATTTTAATATTTTAATGTTCATGGGCCTCAGTCTAACACTATAACTTATTCCAAAAATCACAATGAACCTCAGCCTAACACTATAATTTATTCCAAAAATTACAATGAATGTAATGTTTTTGTTCGATGTCTTGCAATGACATTTAGACAAAAGCCATGAAATGCAGCCCCACCTAGCAGTAAACATGATAGAGCTGACTTCGTGTGAAATGATCAATTTCAGCCTCCAGCCAGCCCAAACAAGAAGCTATGCACGCCCTTAATGTGAACTTTAAAGCAAAGCATCTCACAGGAGACAAGAACCAAAACACACAATCACATTGCAAATGGATTTATGCCTTCTAATTGACTTGTTAACTATGCTAATATATTTATGTCTTTCTGCCTTTTTATATTGCTTTCAATAGATAATGCTATAGAACTGAATGGTACGAGATTAAAGAACAAAGCAACTGAAGATTTCCATAAACCTCTTTTCTATAGGAAACCAGATTATATTATTTTTGTGTATCTCCAAACATTTTATTTCTATAGCAAGTTTATTGCTTCTCAGAAGACAGCATCTTTTAATTAGGCTTCACAGCCTAAGGGAAAAGGGTTCAATTACTTCTGTTTAGACAGGACCAACTTGAAAGTGATAATACTAATGCACTTAGCAGTCTCTTCTTCTACAGAAATTGTTCAAAACATGAGGAGAAAAAAACAAAAGTAACCAAATGTTATTCTACCTGACCTCCATGCCTTCTGTTATTCTCAGGTGGCGCTGGAGGCCAGCAGGGCTTCCTAGGCTGCATTCGTTCCTTGAGGATGAACGGGGTGACCCTTGACCTAGAAGAAAGGGCAAAGGTCACATCTGGCTTCAAATCTGGATGCTCAGGCCACTGCACCAGCTATGGAACCAACTGTGAAAATGGAGGCAAATGCATAGAAAAATACCATGGCTACTCCTGCGACTGCTCTAACACAGCATATGATGGGACATTTTGCAACAAAGGTAAGACCAAAACTGTTTCCAGGCTCATTTGTAGTCATTCCTTAAACCCTTAAACATTAGGGATTTTTCATTGTAAATAAGCACGTTCTACTCTGAAGATAAGGTGATGGGAATCCTCTCCTACCTTAGGTAGGAAAGTTCCCAAATCATTCACTGGTCGCTACTGTTTACTAAGATGAAAGCAGCTTTGATGGTGGTGCAAAATTTCCCCACATCTAGCACTTACTGAAATAGTACAAAGCATGGAACCTCATCACATTCTGAGAGCGACAAAGTCACATGGCCTGATCTTCCCACATTAGGATCTCCTATTGATTGACTGATCATTTGCTGACATGAATCTGCCTGTGTGACTCAGGCATCTCCATGTTCTCCTACCTGTTGCTGAGCCCAAGCTGTACTTGCAAGAAAGCTCCTCTGGTCAGCCATTGTCCTTATCATCACTAGTGCTTCTCTTACTCAGGATGCCTTTAGGAGAGATCTGCAGGCATCTGAAGCTCCAGGCATGCTGAGATCATGCATCCACAGTCAGTTTACAGCATCTGTTATTGCTGGGTTTTCCAGTCTTGAAGGAGCCCTTGAATCCTCAGTAAATTCCACAAATCCAATGAGCAGACTATCAGAGCCCAGTGCACACACATATTTGCATTTGGGATACACCCTGGCGAACCCACATGACAGGCACAAATTCACTAACTCATCTGTGGCTTAATTTCCTGTGTGTAAACAACTGGGGTGAAGAGGGGAGCAGCTGGCTCTTTTCCTAAGCTGTAAGATAAATGCATGTAAATCACTCTTCCCTCTCTAAATGAATGTATAGCATTTGGGCAAAGTTTTCAGTAAACAGTTGGTGTATCTCTCAATAAGAAGCTTTACATAAGTAGCCTATTCATACTTTCATGAATACATGGAGAGTTGTTTACACTGGCATCATTCACACAAGATGCCACACAGAAGAAAGAACTGTACCCCCAGCATTCGCTGTACATCCAGGCTACTGTCTGGCAAGGCTAGAATATGAGCATACAAATTAGATCAGACAGGGGTGAAGAATGAGCATGAGACAATTACAAAGGTGGAAGGGAACACCAGTGCTGAATAATACCATCACACATTAACAGTGCTCTTACAGTGTGTTTTTCTGCTCAGAACAGCATGGTTCTGTGATTTTCCTGTGGCACACAATGGAATGGGTTTGCAGAACACATTAATTTCGCACTTGTAGAAATGACAGTCTTGCAATTACCATTCATTGTGCTTGATGCTAATTTAATGCAGTCATTCCCTTGCCAAAGGAATGTCTGAATGCAGTCAAGTAAGCACTAATGCCTGTGCCATTCGACTACATAAGTAACAATTTAAAGGAAATCATGATCCCCTTATTTTTGGAGAGTTAGGTTAAACACAGCAGCTCAAACAGTACTTCTGGGGGTTAATAGGCAATATTCATGAGCACAAAAGCAGAGGACTGTGCCTTGCAGTTTAGCCAAACAGAGGTAAATGAAGCCTATGTCTTTCCTCTGACATTATTTCAAGGGGTTTACACAAAAGACATCTAAATATTCTCTAAATATCTGTTCAGTAGTAGGATGAATTTATAACAGTAGTAGCTTTAACCAAAAAAATTTAAAACTGCAAAATATATTTAGAAAGTATTTGTGAGCATCCTTCCAAGTTGAGACAAGAATCTCCTTGCTCTGAGGAAATGACAGGAGTATGTAGTAGAATCAATCATGAGGCACAGCACCCCAGGAGCCTCACCTGCAGAGAGGGAGCTCCTCAGGCACAAGTGGTGGGGTTGTCCTGGGAGCTTCAGCCTGGGGCTTCCTCAGCTTTAGCCTCTCTGCCCAGGTGGCCTCAGGTCTCCGAGCAGCTCCCATAATCCTCACCTGGGTACTGCAGGCAAACAGCTCAGCTTCTAGAATGAGGGATCACACCCACCAACCAAAGAAAGAGCTCAGAAACATCCTTCTCTGACTCCCTTTGATGATATCAGTCTGTTATTATGAATGAGACCAGGCTGTAGTGCTGTGTGGTATGGCGTGGCATGTCAGGTGGGAACCATGGATAATGAAGTTACCCTTGAAAATCCATCTCAGTGCATTTAACCAGAGCCCACTTTTCTTTTAACAAGCATCTGAAATGATCGCTCTTTAGATGGCCCTTGCTGAAGCCAGGCTGAATGAAAATGAAATCTTTGGGACACTTCTATCTCACTAGGCCCTACGAGAGGTTCACAGCAGGACTGGCTTGGGATTCCATGTGAACTAAGGAAACACATTGGCCAGTTCTCTCCCTGTATGCTATGGTAGGCAAAGAGCAGCCCACAGCCTTTAAATTCTCTGTTCCTCTTCCTCCCCAACCCTTTTTCTTTCTCCACTTCCTTTCTTCTCCCCCTCTCCTTCTCATCCTTCGCCACCTTCCTCCTGCCCCTCCACCAAAACACTGTCTCTACATGGATCCTTCTGTATGTCTACTTCTCTATGTTCGCCCCTCCTGTCCTTACCTCCTGCTCTTTTGCTTGAGTATATGTTTAATTTGTGAATCATATTTGTTGTGCAGCTGCTCCACCGACCTTCACTGACCTCAGTGACAAGGCTGGATTGAAGCAGATCCCTCAGGATGATGTTCTTTTGCTTCCTACATGATGTGCATTTCATCTACCCTCCACTAGACCAAAAAAGCCCTCCTGTCTAATATCTTATCAAAAACTACTCCCAGAGTCCCTTTCAAAGAGCTCCATAAAGATTTGATCACCAATTAAGGTGTTAGCTCTCCCTGGGCTGTTTGCATCTTAAAAGAAGTGCTGACTGGAAAATTTCTCATGTTGTTAGAGACAACACAAGGGCATCCCCGAGATCTTATAACTAGACCAGGTACCCCATCCCTTTATCTGCCTCCCGGTCGCTATGCAGTCCTTGTCTTCTCAGGTATACACCAACCAGCAGCCATTGAACACAGTGAGACAGCTCCATACTGTGGTGGAACTCCGTGGTAGCCTGAGTCTCTGGATACTTCAAGAGACTTCCAGAAGCAGGAACTAGCCCTGCCTGGAAAGAAGGTTTGGTTACAGATCTCCCATCCACAGCATTCTTGGGTGCCTCTATTGGGGATCACGTGGATCATTACTTGACGAGGCCAAAGACAAATTTCTCTGATTAAGCTTATTCCTTCTTCAGTTGTCAAACCCCAACCACTCAAGAATTTTATGCCTATCAAAGTCATTTTTAACAGCAACCAGAAATTAGTGACATAGACTGAAGCACACTTTCCTGTGTGTCTTCTCTGTGTTATTAGAGCAAGGGGGAAAATAACTGACTTGACTACAACAGCTAAAGCAATTTCTATGTTGATTTTTGTGATTGAATGTTATAGTGGACTGAACAGTGTCCCCCAAATCATATTCGCCTGAAACCTCAACAGGTAATCTTGTTTGGGTATGTAATTAAATTAAGGTGAGGTCATAGTGGATTGAAATAGGCCTAAATCCAATCACAATGCCCTTACCAGAAGGAAAAAGGACATAGAGAGAGACACAGAAAAGGAGGCCATGTGTAGGAGACAGGGATCAGAGGTCTGCCTAGGGCCACCCAAGGCTCCAAGAAGCAAGACAGGATCCTTCCCTAAAATCTTGGAAGATGCTTGGTCCTGACAACACCCTGATTTCTCCCTTCTAACCTCCTTGACTATGAGAGGATAGGTTTCTGTTGTTTTATGTCACCCATTTCCTGGCATTTTGTTAAGGAAGTCCTAGGAAACTAAGGCAAGTGCTAATAAAAGTCAGCAGTCCTCTTAGCTCTTAACACCGATCACAGCTCAGTTTCCTGAGAATTTAGAAAGTGCTTGCTGGCGGTGAGCTGAGCCCTCTCATCATGTTAGTCTCATTTACTTCTCTCCACACAGCCTGGTGAAGCCATTGCTCTTACTGTTACCTCCATTTTGCAGAGAAATTAACGTAGATACAAACGGGTGGGGTAACTTGCCCTAAGATTCATGTCCTAGTAAGTGGCAAGGCTTCCTTGCCTTTAGTTTTGTGTCAATTGAAACTGTAGCATCTAATCTTAAAAGCTTTTTGGCTCTTGCAGCTGAGTTTAAAATTTTGACTCTTGGATGCATAATTTATCATAATAAAAACGGGACAGGAGATCTGAACAGGGATTCTTTCTTGCCATGTTTACACATAGGATGTCTTTATCAGCCCACTGATTTAATACATTCCACTGAACATCATCCCAGTTTATTTTGTGATGCTATAACAGAAAGACTGAGTCATTTATAAGGGAATAAAATGTATTTGTTCTCAATTCTGGAGGTTGGGAATTTCAAGCTCCACGGGCCTACAGTGGTGAGGACCTTACGCTGCTTTGTCCCATGATGGGAAGCAGAAGGGCTAGAGAATCTGAGAGCAGAAGCTAAGCGTATCCTGGCATGAGGAACCTGCTCAGAGATGCTAACCATTCCCACTGGAATAGCATTAATGTATCCAGGAGAGCAGAACCCTCCAGATCTAATCACCTCTTAAGATCTCACCCCTCAGTTCTGCTGCTTTAAGGATCAGGTCTCCAGCACAGGGACTCTGAGGGACACATCAAAGCATAACAAACACCTCATGTGCCTGGCGACCTTGAGTATGTAGGTAGGTAAGTCTGACAATGATGACAATGATCTGTACAGAGGAAATCAGGAAAATCTGGAGAGTCTGAAAGCAACACATATCCATTCGATGGTATTTAAGCAGCTGAAAGCAGTTCTCTATTATAGTCCCCTCACTGAGCCAAGTTTAGCAAGAATTTTAACATCAAGAAACACAAAAATATCCCTTCATTCACTAGTCTGCACTTTTTTCCATAAAAATATTCGTGTTCATTTGCCAAACTAGGATTGCTGTTGGAAAAGGCTTATCGCTAAGCACTCAATCCATTTTCTAACTCTGGGGAGTCCTGTATTCTTCTGACGCATTCATTTATTTGGTGGTTAGACAAAGGCCAAAATTGGATGGACAAAAGTCACAAGATGGCTCAGAGACTAAAAGAGATGTGTGGAGATTCAATCATCGCAGAGACACCACCAAGTTATAGCCATAAATATGCACACCACCCACATGGCTGCCCCTCTGAGTTTTATGACATGGACCCAGGTTTTACGATTTATATAATTAATGTGGCCAATTCAAGTTCTTACCTAGAAAATGGGCAATGGAATTATGTGTGAGGAGGAATTCAACTTTCTTCTTTACCTGTTGTACAAACTGGAGGAAATTTTTCATCATCTCTGAGACTAATTTTCAAGAATACACAGTATTTACTTCCTGGGCCACCCTGGCGATCACATGGAACAGAGAATGAATTTCCAAACAGAGAACCTGACCCATATCTGGCCAGTGCAAATGTCATTTTTCATCCTCAGCACTTCTTTCCTTTTCCTGTTTGTGTTTTGTTTGTACTTTTAATCATGCTGTTCTGTAATCTTTCTCTAAAAGCTTTGACTTTGAGCTGCTTAACCGGCTTCATTTCAGTGATCCCTGAGGGCTGAATTGCCACTCTGATACTTCAGAAACAAGGGCAGTATCAAAATATGTCATCTCGACTGAATTTTGACCATGGTAATAGTATTTTGAAAGTAACAAGAAAAGTCCCCAAACCATAAGCCCTGGTGAACTGAGGAATGCACAGAGATTCTGGAAGATTTAACTAGACAACACACTCGTCCTGTGCCAGGGGTCACATGCAGTAGTACAATTCCTGGTGCAAGCTGTTTGTCCCTGCCAAGAGCCAAATTTGATCTCCACAGCCACCCCTGCATCCCTTTCTTTTTTGGTGGATGGAGTCTTATCCTCGATTCCAGGTTAAACATGTAAGGGAGAAGAGATTTTTCCATCTCGTCTCCTCGAGGAATGGTACATGTCAACTGGAAGGAGGTGGATTTTCCAAAAGCAATTTTAGGACTTTACCAACAGTAAATTTTAAGACTGACCACAGTAAGTCCACTGGACACCTTGTTAGACTGAGTCAAAAAAGCTATTTAATTAAAATAAAATAATAGAAAACATTATAAACAAGAAAGGAAGAAAAGAAGAGAAATATTGGAGTTACATGCCTTCAGATCTCATCCTTGTATAAAACCAGTTAAGCCAATGACAAAAATGGCCATTTTTTTAAAGTCTGCTTAGCTAGCCTTACTAATCCTAGCCTGGAAAACAGTTTCACACCAGTGGAGAGAGATAGTTTCAGTGACTCCTTTTTCATTTCCAATTGGAACAGGAAGTTTGATAGATTTGGAAGAAGGCCCGCAGAACAAGAATAGCATCCTTTTTCTTTTCTCTCTTTGAGTAGTATTCAAGAAGGGAAAATATCCCCTTTCTATTAATGTATTTCTTAAATCTTCAGACCTTTGGATACAACCTAAAAGTATCATGGTTACACATGAAGATAATCTGCTTAAAAGCTTTTTAAAGATGAATGAGTAAGACAAGTCAAAAAAAACTTATGGATAAAAGTCTTTCATGGTTAAAAGAAAATATTTTTTATTTTATTCCAAAAAGTTAAAGCTGCAGAGATAGCTAACAAGATGAAGTGACTTCATTATAGAATTTTATGGTGGCAAAATAACATTCTTCTTTGCCTGGGGTTCTCTTTGGGGTTCCTGATTCAAGAAAACCTAGTTAATTAATGTTCCCACAGGAAGAGATTTAAAACTGCAGTAGGTACAAGCAAGTCCTCTGTAAAACTTTCTAAGTGTAATAGAGCTTTGGATTTACTTTGATTGTAGGATAAATAACACTTTTTTCAGGTTTGTGCTGTTTTTAATCCCCACCAAATTTTGAAAACAGCTGATTTCTCCCTCATGTGTCTTTTTCTGGGTGTTAGGTGTTTATTTCCCATTCTTTGGCAATGATCAGAGCTCTAAATATTGAACTTTACAGAAATAAACCTCTATCTTCTTTCATATATTAGCTCTGTGATTTCGACTGGCACTGTGTGTATTTCTTTCTAAAAGGAATCACTCTAATAAACTGTCCTGAGGTTTTGCTTTTAAATTGCTCATGTTTTGGGCTTCCAGAAAGCAGGTCCTTTCTCTAGCATCCACTTTGCCCTTGCGTACTTTGTCATATCCATGGAACGTGACAATCTGCTTCTGACATGCGATTTCTCTGCTCTGCTCTTGGTTTGTGTGCTCACTGATTCCAACAGCAGCTATCAGGCTTAATCTAAGCATCCCTTGGCTACAGGAAAATTACTTTCTTAAATGACCAAGTCAAAAGGTCTTAAATTGACTTTCTCACTGTTTATGATAGTCCCATTATATAGATCGACTTGGCTTGGAATCCATTCACATATGTTCACCTCTATTGATTGTAATAGTGGTTGATCTAGATAAATGTATATCATATATTTTTATCAGTTAAAACCAAATTGTAAAGAAAAGAAATTATTAGTCACTTATGCTATCTGAGTCGTCCTTCATTCAGCAATTTTAACATAATCTCTTCATGTTTTCATGAGGACTGCATATAACCAATATGCTTGCCTTAACCGTGTTCCCTGACTCATCCAAGGGATAAATTCACCAAATATAAGGTGGTTTATAAAATATTCAAGTCCTATAAGAAATATTCTCAATTAAATCAAATTATTGACTGTAAAAGTTATATTCTATGTGAATTAAGTAAAGTCAAGTAGTTATTAATAGTAATTTTATCTCTCAAAAGATACCTGGCTCAAGGTTAATGGAATATGGGGATGTCTACTACATATTTGCTATGTGGAAAGGCATCAGTTGCCACTGAGGAAGTCCAAAATGAATTGCAAGGCTTTGAGTGAGGTAGAAATGAGATATCCAAATGCATTATGAAGGAAATGTAAGACAGAGTGATACGAATCCTGGACATGGACACTTACCCTGACCATTCTATCAGAAGAGTTGCTCCCAACATCCCATCAGAAGGTGCCTTGGTTGCCAATAATGGGCTGCAATTAACTTGGGGTCAGGGATTAGCCTACAGGAGAAAACCCTTCAAAATACATGTGTCTGAAAGACAAGAATCTATGTACTACAGGCATGACAAAAATAAAAACAATTAAAGGTATATCATTAAAACATTATTAAACATTCCAATATTTGACAAAAACTAGTCCTTGAAATAATGCAATTGATACTTATAATTTGCTTTTAATATTATAAAACAGTTACTTTAGAAAATTAATAGAGGACAAACTATTTTAGAATTTATATCACTTTAACTCATTTTCATCTTATTCCTCCGTAGCCAGTAACATTTAGGGAGGTCTTTTCTTGTCCAGTTCCTAGCATGAAAACAAGGGAATTTGTTCCATTTTCCAAAATGTTATGGGAACAGTAAGTATTTTTTCCTCAAACTATACCTACTTCACCTCCCTGAAACCCACCTTCCTATACCCCAGCTTCTAAAGAATTTTGCATGTATCTATTGGATATACTCTCTCCAAATATTTATACTCTTAAAAATATAAATTCAGAGGCTCAGGCTATTGGCATAGAAAGTCTATTTAAAGAACTAATAATAGAAGCTTCCTAAATCTTCAAAGAAACATAAACACCCAAGTACAGGAAACATTTAGAACCCCAAACAAGGCAAGATCAAAAGAGAACCTCTCCATCTCACAATGTAGCTAAAATGGCAAGATAAAAATGAAAGAATATTGAAAGATGCAAGATAGAAATGCAAAGTCTTTTACAGAGGCAATCCTATCAGAATAACTGCACACATCTATGCAGAAATTCTGAATGCCAGGAGAGTGTAGAATGGTGTGTTTCAAGCCCTGAAAGAAAATAACTGTCAAGCTAAATCACTATATCCAGCAAAGCCATTCTTCAAAATGTGAATGAAATATAAAGCCCTTCCAAGATATGCATAAACTACAGAAATTCATGACCAGTAAGCCATCGCTGCAGAAAATTGTTTAAGTAATCCTTCATACAGAAAATGGGGAGTAGATAAACTAATAATAGGAATTATGGAAGATTCAAACATTAGAGAAGAAACAAAGTGACAGGAATTAGTGCATACTCTTCTATAACAATTCTTAATGTAAATGGTCTTAATTCTCTACTTGAAAGACACAGACTGGCATATTGGATTAAGAGCAATACCCAGCTCTTTTCTGCTTGCAAGAAACACACCTCACTAGCAAAGATATACACAGACTGAAAGACAAAGGATGCAAAATATTATTCCATGTAAATGAAACCCAAAAGCAAGAGTAACTATACTCATATCTGACAAAGAGGAGTTCAAAACAGAATTTGACCACCAAAGATCACCACATATTAGCAAAGTGATTAATCCCCCAAGAAATTACAGTGATTATAAGTATATATTCACCAAACTTTGGGTTGTCCAATTTAATTAAACTAACACCACCAATATAAAAGAACATTGGTTTGCAATAAAATAATAGAGTGGCAATTCTCTACTCTCACCAACAGATAAGTCACCCAGGTGAAAAAAAAAATCTACAATGAGAGATCAGAGTTACAGTACATTATAGGTCAAGTGTACTTAACAAATGTCTGTAGAGTATTTCATTCAACAACTATAGAATTACACTCTTCTCAGTGGCTTGTGGAACAGTCTCCTAAATAGATCACATTTTAGGTCATAAAGAAATCCTTAAAAATACAAAAAATTGAAATCAATTTTTACATCTTACTGGCATGAAACTAGAAGTCAACAACAAGAATAGCCACAGAAACTATATAAACACGTGGGGATTGAACAATTCACTTCTGAGTAACCAGTGAGTCATTGAGGAAATCAGGGAGAAATTTTAAAGTTTCCTGTAAACAAATGAAAATGTAAACATAAAATGCCAAAATCTCTAGGATACAGCAAAGACAATTCTAAGAGGGAAGTTTATGAGTGGCCGCATCAAAAACTCAGAGAAATATCAAATAAATAACTTAATGGTATATTTCCATGTCTTAGAAAAAACAAGAACAAACCAAACCTAACAGAAAAAATAAATGACAAGAATAGAGCAAAAATTAATGAGGAGGACACTGAAAGGACAATACACAGGATCAATATAACATAGAATTGGTTCTTTAAAAAGATAAGCAAGATTGACAGACCATTAGCCAAAATAACCAAAAGAAAGCAAGAGGAGACCCACGAGTAGAGATGAAAAAGAGTATGGTACAACAGATGCCACTAAAATCCAGATGATTATTAGGGTTACTCAGAAAACACACATTCTAATAAATTGGAGAATTCAGAAGTGCATAAATTTCTAGATCAATTTGACCTACCCAAACTGAACCAAGGGGACAATATAAATATGGAAAAACAAGGCAACAAGATGCCTGAAAACATCCTTAACCACCCAAAAGCTTATTTCATGGCACTGAAGTAGAGGAAGTGAGAAAAGCAAAACACTCAAATGACAAATGATAAAAAATGTTTAAGCAGAGCAAAGAAGACACAATTGTGTAAGATGTTTAATGAACTTAGGTAGGAGATATATAAACAGATAAAGGAGTTAATGAACAAAATATTTGGCAAGCTTAAAGATGATGCAAATAATATGCTGATTGTATTAAACAAGACAATACAAGATAGTAATAAGCATTTGGGTAAAGAATTAAGAATTATGAGATGAAACACATAAAAATCTAGGATATGAAAATTTCAATTGCAAGTAAGAGTAGCAGTTTTTAAAAAGTACCAAAAATGTCAAAACTTGAAAACTAGGCTGATGCAGGAGATCATGTACATCACTTCATGATAAAATCCCTGACAAAAGTAGGTACACAAGGACCTTATCTCAAACTGATACAGGATACTTACGATTAATCCACTGCCAATCTTTCTAAATGGGAAAAAAACTGAAAACACTCCTTTTAAAACCAGGAACAAGGCAAGTTGTTGATTCTCATCATGCCTACTCAATTTGAAACTTTAGTCCAAACAATCAGGAAAAAGAAAAAAATAAAGGGACTCAAATAGGAAAATAAGAAGTTAAAATATCCTTGTTCATGATACCATGATCCTTTACATAGTACATCCCAAAAATTCCACTGCATGACCCTTAGAACTAATACATTCAGCAAAGTAGCAGATGCAAAATCAGTATACAAGATAGCCTTCCCACACAACAATGAACCCACTGAGAAAGAAATGAGGAAAATAGTCCCATTCATGGTAGCTTCAAAAAAATTTAAATATCTAGGAATTATCTTAAGCAAGTAAGTAAAAAACCAATATAATGAAAACTCTAGCATTCTGGAGAAAAAGAACAGACTGAAAGGGAAGGAATGCTCATTCCGAAGCCCAGCAGCACCATGACTTAAAAACTGGACAACTATATAACAATAACAAAAAAGAGAACTATAGACCAATATCTTTGATGAAAATAGGTGTCCAAATTTTTAATGGAAGACTCCCAAACCAAATATAGCAACACATTAAAAAGATTGTATACCATGATCAATTTGGCTTCATTTCAGGGATACAAGAGTGGTCCAATATACACAAATCGATAAATATAATATATCAATTTAATAAAAACAAGAATAAAACCCACATCACCATCTCAATTGACCTAGTAAAGGCCTTTGACAAAATCCAACTTCTTTTCATGATAAAAACCCTAAAGAAATAAGGTATTGAAATATCATTCTTCTAAAGGTTTTATATGGTCAACCCAAAGCCACTATCATTCTAAATGGGGAAAAATTGAAAGCATTTCTTCTAAAATCAGAACCAAGGCAAATATGTCCATGCTTACCATTTCTTTTTTTTTTTATTTAAGAGGAAAAAGAGAAATACACAAAACAAAACAAAGCAGTGTAAGGTTACATATAATACAGAACTACAAAAAAAAGCATAACAGTAAGAAATCACCTGTTAATAGATTACATATTATCATCTTGGAAATAGTTGCTCAAATCACAGTATCAAAGAATACAAAGTAGACATTCAAACAGAGAGACTACAAACAGCTGTGTTCAATGATCCAAAAACATTAATATAGTCAGCTATTCAACATCCCTATACACACTTGCTGTTATATCCGTTAGAGCTCTTTTTTCCCCTTCCTCTCTTTTTACAACAAAATTTACACATTTTAGATTTTATTACTCCTTAGTTCTTATTACTTTTTTGGGGGGGGAGAATAAAGTCAAATATGGCAGAACAAAGCTGTCAGTGAAAATCAAGGATAGACTTAGCACATGATGTAGAACAGAGTATACGGTTATTAACAATAGTTATCAACGTTGTCTCTTGTTTCCTTAACATGCTTACCATTTCTATTCAATATAGTTCTTGAAATTTTAGTTAGAAAATTATGTGAGAAAAAATAAAGGGATACAAATAGGAAAGGAAGAATAAAATTATCCTTGTTTGCAGATGATCTGACCCTATATTTAGATTATCCTAAAGACATCATAAAAAGACTTTTAAAATTGATTTTAAAATTCAACAAAGTAGCAGGATATAAAATCAGTATTTAAAAATAAAGTTATATACAAATAATAAACTAGCTGAGAAAGAAATCAGGAAAATAATTCCTTTCACAATAGCTTTAAAAATACCTAGGAATCAAACAACTGAATGAGATAAAAGATATCTACAATGAAAATTCCAGAACTTTGATGAATGAAATGATAGAAGATACAAGAAGATGGGAAGACTTCCTGTGTTCATAAATTGGAAAAATTAATATTATCATGATCATATTACCAAAATCAATCTGTAATTTCCATGCAATCCATCAAAATTCTAGTGGAGTTCTTCACAGAATTAGAAAAAATAGTTCTAAAATTTACATGGATACACAAAAGACCCAGGATAACCAAATCAATTCTAAGAAAAAAATAAAACTGGAGGCATCACAGTACACAATTTCAAATTACAGTATGAAGCCAGAGTAACAAAAAGGCTGCATGATACTAGCACAAAAAGTGGACTTGTAGACCAAGGGAACAGATTAGAATGCACAAACAAGCCACCAGATATAATCACCTGATTCTGGGCAAAGAAGCCAAAAATATGTGTTGTAGAAAAGGCAGCCTCTTCAACAAATGGAGCTGGGAAAACTGAATCCCATTTGAAGACTCTGACTGAAACAAGATCTCTATCTCTCACCATGTTCAAAAATCAGTGCAAACAAGCCAAAGACCTAGATATAAAACCTGAAACCTTGCAACTGCTAAAGGAAATGGGGGGGGGGGGAACACCTGAAGCCATAAGCACAAGTAAAGCCTTCCTGAATATACTCTAGCAGCACAAAAAATAATCATAAGAGTCAACAAATGGGACTACATCGTTTCTGTACAGCCAAGAATACAACCAACAAAGTTAAGAGACAGAAGATGAAATGGGAGAAAATCTTTGCCATCTACTCTTCTGACAGAAGATTCATATCTATAATATATACAGAACTCAAAAAATGTTAACAATAAAAAAATAAAATAGCTCAATCAATAAATGGGCAAATGAACAGAGACTTCCCAAAAAAGTACAAAAGGTCAATAAATACAAGAACATATGCTCAACATCTTTAGTCATTAAGGAAAATCAAAACTACATTGACATTCTATCTCAACTAGTCAGAATGGCCACCAGGAATACAAAAGGCAATAAATACTGGCAAGGATGAAGGAGGAAAAGGAAGCCTTCTATGCAGCTGATGGGGATGTAAGTTAGTATAACCCCTAAGGAAATCAGAATGGTTTCTCAAAAAATTAAAAATACAGCTACCACCTAATCCAGTCACACCACTTCCTGATGTACATCCAAAAGAATTAAAGTCAGCATACTAAAGAGATACCTACCTACCCATGTTTATTACAGCCCAACTCACAATAGCCAAGATACAGAATCTGCTGAGCCACTCATCAACCAAGAAATGGATAAAGAAATGGGATCTATGCATATGCAGTACTGTTTAGCAAGAAAGAAGAATGAATCTTTGTATTTGCAGGAAAATGGATAGATCTGGTCATATTGTTAGTCAAAAAGGAGTGACTACTATTACACTAGAGGAAGGCGCTAAAGGAGGGGGATGAGGGATGTAAACACAGGTAACGGGGTGTGGGCATGGTCAAAATAGTTCATACACACTGAAATCTTCCCCAAAATGTGGAAGTAGTTGTCAGGGGAAGGGGAGTGATGGGAGTGCAGTGACCAGAGTACTTTATATGCATGAATGAGTCTCCCAAAACAAAGCCCAGTTATCTATTCAACAAATATATACTGTTTTTAAAAGGTGTGGAAAATAAATGTTTATTAAAGTTTTTAAAATACCAATTCAGGGGTAGATCAACAATTTGATATGTAAATGACAGTCTTTACTCAATCTTCATTTAAGGCCCTTTAGGAAATCCTTTATTCTTATTTCATACACTGACTTCAGACTTTACTGAAGCAAATGTTCTTCCTTTTTATTTGCACCAGCGACTTCCCATTCATTCACTGCAGGGAACAGTTTTACTTCCTGTCTTCCTTTCTCCCCAAGGAGTTGGGTCAAGTATGTATTGAAGAAAAAAACCCAAATTCTAGCTTATATGTACACTTTCTCTCAGCAGTCATCACTGGCACAAAACTATTCTGTCAAATCTATCTCTTTTTCACCTTCTCCCTTGACCACCAACACAATCAACATTATCATAAAATAATTTTGCTTTGAAGAAAGAGAAGTTTTGAGCTTATTCCAGTTAAAGAAGAAACAGTGGATCTAGAATCACATAAATTTCAGTGTCAGCATTATTGAAAGCAAAAATGGATGATCATGTAACTGTCTTGGCTTTCAGTTTCTTTATAAATTGAACCAATGACACAAAATGCATTGTTCCCTGACTATAAGGATCAAATGAGCTGATGCATGTGAAAGTGTTTTGAAAAGCATTGTATCAGTCAGCCTTCCTTTACTAGGACACAATATCTGACACGCACAACTTAAAGGAGGAAAGTTTAATTCAGCTTATGATTTCAGGAGATTCAGTCCATGGTAGGTCAGCTCAAAGGCAGAAACATCATGGTGGAAGGGTGTTGGAGGAGAAAGGATACTTAGTTCATGGGTGTTAAGAAGTAGAGTATGGAAGCAACATCAAGGAGGAAGGGGAAAGGGATCAACCATAATAACCAAGGTCACACCTCCGTGACCCACTCGAACACACCAAAAAGTATGCTCCACCAACTCCTTGGATGACTTTCATACCAATCGTCTGGACACAATCAAGTTTAACCATCATATGCATAATGGTACAAAATGAAAATTACTATTATTGAGGTTTTTGATCTCTAAGTCAAAGATCCTGGAGCTGGGACTTTTCTTAATGAGAACCTTACAAAGGATAAAACATTGTCATTCAAAAGCTATCAGAAAATTCTTCACAGAATTTTACTACCCACAGTGTGGTAGTATCATTGCAGCAATTGGTAGCAAAAAGCCAGACCCTTCTACTTGTTGATATTAATGTCTCTGCATGCAATATCTGGTTGCTCAAAGATCAGAAAGCTCAGAAAGACAGTAGAATGTAGAGCTGTACCATATTATGGGATGCAGTGCTATATTCACAGTCAATCCAATACTTGAAGAGAGATTGCCCTGATTAAATTTCCCTCTCACTTGTGGAATTGTCATCAATCATTTGGCCTAGAACATTATTAAAGTGGCAGACACACTCAAGATTAAATAAACACTGATTCCCTTGAAGTTATTATTGAGAATTTTAGTAAACAATACTGGTTCCTTGAATGTCTTATGGCATTTCAGCAAATAAAAAGCAACTACTAAATTCAAAAAACTCCATTGAATTTTCCTCTTATCTCAAATGATTAATGATCCCTCTGCCTTCTCTGTCCTTTTATTAAGGTTGACAGTATCAGTTCACATTTATGGGCCTAGATTTCTCTCAGGTCTAAGTCAGACATAGCCTAAATATTTGCTCAAGCCCACAGCTGGCCAGGTCATAATTTTCAGAATCAGAAATTAATAAATATGCTTTCTAAAAAGTTACTATTGAGATAACCTAGTGTAAATCCCTTTTAAATAGGTCTATTTTAGTGTGTTTTACATTTCCTTAGTAAGTGTGTTGTAATAGATTCTTATAAATTCAATTTAAAATATAAATTAGTTCAGGTAAGTCAAATTAAACAGTAGGTCAAGTTATTAATTTCAAGCAAGTGTAAAATTCTCTTCCTTTCCTTTATAAGCCAAAACTTTATCTTGTATGGCCTCAGAAAGTACCCACCTGAATCATTAGCTACATGTGGTCATTATAGAACCTCATAATTTATTTAAAAATATCAGACTATTTTGAAATGTTCTATTTCTCTTGTCATAATGAATTTACCATTCTTCTGACTTTCATCTTTTGCCCTAACATTCAAATGTCACTGGGTTGCTTAGTTCAACACTTCTTCAATTACTCTAAGTGGTTAAGAGTTCATGAAGCTCTTTTTGTCATAAAATCAAAATATCTCATAGTTAAAAAGGGTACTACACTCTTTTATATCCAATTGACATTCTCTCGAACACCTCCTTTTACACCACTAAACTAAGCACTTTCATATGTCTCTACCTTATTTAACCATTACAATGACTTTAAATTACAGATAGTATCACGTCTACTTTAAAAATGAAGAAACAGATCTCCAGAGGTGAAGTTTATTACCCTAAATCACGTGGCTCATAAGTGGCAGATTGGGGCTGGCTGTCCAGGCCTGGGCCTGCTGTTCCCACCAGCATGGTGTGCTCATCACACTATTTCCCCTGGCTCAGAGCCACCCTGTGCTGGCAGAGAACTCAGGAGCCCCTGAGACTATTCACTCCATATTTGAACACTTCTGACCTCTGGAGAGTTTTCTCTTATCTTCGCTACAGATGGAGACTCTCTTCATGAAGAAACAGTGGGTATCGGGCTCTGGGTTCAAATTCCTTGCCTCTGAGAACTCAGGAACATTATGAACATTAATAATTCCTAGGTTAAAGAGACACAGGCATCTAAACTAAGTTTGACACATAAGAGGCATTTAGCGGTTAATAAATTCCTTGTGCTTTCCTATGCCAAATCCTAAATGAATGCTGCAACCCACACACTCAGGGCTTTAGAGCTCCAGTTTTCATTTTCTGTTCTACCCAGACAGCCTTGAAGGACAACCCACTAGCTTTTGAGTGCATAAGGACAAATTCCTGAGTTCTAAAACTATTATATAACATGTTTTACCTGATTTTTCTTTTTTTTTTTTCTGTCACATCATCCTCATGTGCGTTGGCCTAAGCCCCAGAAATTTTCAGTAAGTTTCCTTCCTCCCTGGAGACTGTGTGGCTGAACAAGAAACCACATGTGCGTACACACACACACACACACACACACACACACACGCATGCAGGGACAAAGACTGATGTGAGGTCCACTCGCTGATCTCTGTTGTCTTACACAACACAGTTCTTTTTATATTGTTGAGGGCTCCACCTGACATCCTCCCTGTGATTTGTGTTCATAGAGGAAATCATTTTTCTCCCCACTTGCATAAGGAGAAGAATGAAACACAGGACTTGGAGAGACAAACCTAACACTAGAAACCACTCAAGACTGTTTTATAACAAAGAACGTGATTTGCAGGGTAAATACAGGCCATGCCTAGTGGGCTGTGATTTGCTGATTGATGGCCACTGAAAGACTGCAGGATCTGTGCACTTGTCTGGAGATGGGGTTATGTGCGAAGAGCCTCTGATCACTGAAATTCCAAAATCCAAAGAAAACACAGAAACAACCAATATAAATCTCTACATGGCTTTTCTAAGGAGATGGGCGAGTAGACCACAGTCTCAGTAATGCACCACCGTTACAAAGAGGAATTTCACTGATAGTTCTGAGCTTGGGTTGCCCAGCAGCTCTGACTCCTTCATTACAATTAAACAGCAGTGCTGAATCACAGCGAGAGCTCGCCTTCCTCCAGCCACAGGATAATGTAAAAATTATGACACAACTAAAATATTTATCATCTACACAAGAGGAAAAGAATTCAAAAATCAAGACACAGCCTGCAAGCATGCGGGAATCCAGAGCAGGCCTTCTTCCTTTTTATAGAATAAACTGCCCAGGTAAAGAGCTGCCCCCCACCAGCTTCATCCCAACACACTGAGGGTCTCACCTCCCCAATCCCACCACACTTATACACTTACACATACACTCACACACACATGCCCACATGCACACATACACACATGCACACATACACACACCACCCAAGCTTTCAATGCTCACTGTAAAATTAAACTGCAGACTCTGAGATCAGATGGAAGAAGATTGCAGAAGAGCAAGAGGTTAGGGAATGTGCCTAAAGACCAGCCGCTCTCCCCTCTTTCCTTTTACTTGCCTGACCAGCTCATCTTCCTTCTTGTGGCCTGTTATTTTAATCAGAGCATCCTCTCCATCAGCAGGAGCTGATCAGGGGGGCTGGAGAGCCTATCACTCTTGGACGCTTGAGAATGGGTTAAATCAATAAACCAAGTCCTTACCCAGAACATCAGGGCCAAGGAAGGGGCTTGTGCAGGATGGAGGGGGAAGGAGGGAAATAAGATGACTTCTGGGAGAAGCCAGAGTGGAATTTCCATCCCAAGAGGCTGGGAGGGGCCCAGGAGAAAGGGAGGCCCAGCAGAGATGCCCTTATCCCTTTATGACCCTGCCCAAAGTCAGCCCCATTGCCTTGGCAGAGACAGGGAACTTCTCTTTCTCTCCCTCCTTCTTTCTCCCTCTCTCCCCCTCTCTCTCTCTTCTCTCCTTCTCTCCCTCTGTCTCTCTTTCTGGGACTCTCCTTCTAGCAGTTTCCCTTGCTAAGATTCACATTCCAGAACAGTTGTATTAATGCTATAATTTAGTTATAGTCCACATAAACCATCTTTAGTTATTGATCTACCTTAGCACATTGTGCTGTAGGAAAATGTATTATGAGTTTCTAAAATCAATTTATATTATCATAATATACTCTTTATCATTATGTACATAATATTAACATATAAAGCAAAAACATTTTTTCTTGAAATCACTTGGTCTGCATGCTGCTCATTTAAAAATATTACTTAATATTCCATCCAGTGGGCCTTCCAAAATTTATTTAAGCTAAATTTTTAATAATTCCCATTAATATAAATTTAATATTAATCTGTTTCTCCCAAAGTAGAGAAATAGTAATTTCAACTTCCATTCTTTAAATTGTTTCCAACTTTATGGTAAAATCACAGTAAATGCTTTTTGTACATGACATTTCAATATTTTACATTATTGAAACTCATCAAATTTGGTGCTTGATGCATTTTGGTGTTAGAATTTCACCCAGGTATTCAGCCATGTGTTTGGTACTCAACATACAAGCTAGATCTTGTCACTTGATTGTCTTGTGACTTGATATCCTTTCCACTTAAAACTATTTGTTTGGTCCTCATTGTTTTTGGTACTTGAGTACCTCTTGGAACCAATTAACGAGGAGTTCCAAGGGACCACTGTATTTCTTCGGATGGGAGGCCTTATGTGGAGTGCAGAGTCAGGGGAGACAAAATGCATCTGACTTTTCACACGTTAAGCCAATCAGATTTCTCAACACACAGACAGAGTGTGCAAACTGTACACACTGACGATACCCCCTTCTCCGTACACGATTAGTGATAGTGCCATTGTTTTGTTATTATGAAATAATAACCCAAAAATGATTTCTCATCATTTTAATGTGTACTGTTCTAACAACTAGGGTAAAAAATCAAAAGGAAATTCTAGCTGATCTGATGTGTTCCTGGGCAAGGCCAAGAGTTCTCACAGCGTCACATTCACAGTGGGGAAATCACCTTCTGCTCCCAAAGTTTGCATGCTGATGTACCAGAGCAGACAGGTGTGGGGATTCTGATGCTGGAGAATTCTGACGAGTCTGTGTAATAACTGACTTGGAGTCAACTGGATACCATGTATCAAAATGTTAACTGTAGGCGCTGGGAATTCAGCTCAGTGGCATAAGCACCTGCCTTGCAAGCAGGCGGTCGTGAGTTTGATCCCCGGTACCGATAAAAACAAATAAATAAATAAATGTTAACTGTATAGAGATAGATATTATGTTTAACCCAATTATTAAACCCAGGAAATCTATTATACTGAAATTTTGTAGATAGATATCAAAGAAATATTCACTCACAATAGTCTTCACAACATTTTTATGGCAAAAAAGTAAGGATAAAAACAAAATATTCGTTAAAAGAGAACTGACTATTTGTGCTGCATAATAACCTTAGAAACATTGAGATATAATTATTTGTGAAAAAAAATTCCATGTCATATTATTTACCTTAAAATAGCAGAATAACATATAAAGTCCAAGTGAGTTTGCTTTGAAACCCATGCATGCATGTGTGTGTTATAAAATGTATCTCACACACATATATAAAAAAGGTTTTTCAACATGAGGGGATTAAACTAAATACATAGCAAAAACATATACATAAACCTTTCTGTCTTTCTTCTGTGATTTTGTACTCTATACTCATAAGCTTTAGAAGTAGCATGGTGGAAGTGAGAAAAAACAGAGTGGTAGGATCATTTTAATGCTTTGTTATATAAAATTTTTTTTGTAGTATCGGAGATCAAACTTGCAACCTCGCACTTGCCAGGCAGGTGCTTATGCCACTGAGCTAAATCCCCAGCCCACATTAAATTTTACTTTTTTACCATGATTATATGTGACTTTTGAAAGCAAAACTAAATTGAGTAGGTATAATTTAACTCTCCAAGATCATCATTTTCCTGTTTCCAAAGAGCGGGGCTGGCCACCGGGTGTGCTGTGCACGTGTGTAATCCCAGCACTCAGGAAACTGAGGCAGGAAGATGGTGAGTTCAAGGCCAGCTGGGGCTATGTGCAAGACCCTGCCTCAAATAAAGGGGGAGGTACTTTCCTTTATCTTGGCCCTACTCCATCAAAGAGCAGCGAAATTAAATACTTTTCAATTCCTTTACTACCCAAGTCTCTTTTAAATTGTCCATTATTTATTGAGCACATTACTTGATGAGCTACTCGTTCATCAAGCTATTAAAGCACCCAGTTCTGGTTAAACAAGGTGCATAGGTGGTACCTCTTCTGACTTTTTCAAGATGCCTAGGAAACATTTTTTTTTTCATTTTTAAAATGTAAGTCAACTTGAACAAAGAGGCTACAAGACAACATTTAGGAAGACAGTGATCTACAGAAGTAATAACATAATCAGCAAAGAGAAATTGAGCCCCGCCATGGCTGAGGGAAGTGCAAGGGAGAGAGCAGATTGGTGCTGCTGCCTACCCACCACCCCAAAGCTCAGAGATGGGAGGACCCAGGGAATTTAGAAGGGAAGCTGAAACAGAAGGATGGACTGAGTCTCTGTAAGAGGCTGGTCTTCTCCCACCTACTGCAGCCTGGCGGCGCCCCCATGGGCACACAGGGCAGAAGACTGGCTCCTTCTCTGAATCCCAGGACCACTCACAGAAGCTCACTTTGTGGAGTTGGAGAAAATGTTCTGCACAGCCTTCCAGAATTCTGAGAACTCCACAGAAAAAGGCAGGAGGATTCCCTTGTGGGGAAAAAGCCAGCCCTAGAGATGACGAGTCCTGTTGCTTGCTCTGTCATGAAACTGATCCATGAGCAGGGAGCTGGTCCAGACACCCTCAAACATCAGAACGGCCACTTTTAGGTACCAACTTGACTGGACTAAAAGATATCCAGACAGCTGATGGTAAAGCATTTTTTGGGAGCATGTCTTATGAAATATGGCTATTTCTTCTATAAAGGTAACATGGGAGATTGTGAGCTCCTTTTATCTTTTGCTGCCGTTTGAAAGTTTTATAATGAACACATGTATATTTTAAAAATCCAATCTATCTGTTCTTATTTTTAAAAATGAAGATGCTTTTCTTAAAATGGACACACTTTTTTGGATAAGAGTGTGGTCACTGAGTATCCTAAAATGACTTCCCCCTGCCCCAAAAACTCATTATCTTTCCTATTTTGGCAAATATTTTCCCACACTGTTGCTGTCATAAAATATTAAGATATTGATGATATCAGCATGGCTTCACTGTACAGACTGAGCAGTTTGGAACTGAATCACAGTCTTGCAGGGGAAGGCGAAGGTGTAGGGATCCAACTCCATGCTCCATATGTGGTATAGAGGAGGACCAGAGCTGAGTTAGCACTCAGTGGGATGGACACTGCGCCCATAATGCTTTTACAAGTCCACAAAACTTTGCTGAGTATTTTTTTAAAAAATCAGAAGAGAAAATAAACTTTGAAATCAAAGAAGCTAGTCTAATATATAATGCCAATGTATTGTTCTTTATACAATATGAAAGTAAATTGTATCTTTCGTTATTTTATATGGGGAAAGGGATCATGGAGACAATATGCCTGGGACAATGAAGGTAGGTGGGGATATTCTAGGACCCGGAAGACTCCTTATTGGTACAAGTGGCAAAACCAGATCAAAGTTGAGGTCTTCTGATTGCTACCTTCTTTTCTCCCATGCCAGTCTTGGTTTGGCTACTTGATACCTCCATCGTGTTGCCACGTTTTGTATTGAGCTGTACCTCTGGCTACTGTCTTCTGCTCAAATTAGATGAGGCCTGGCTGATTTCACATAACTCATCCAAACCTACTCCATCCTACTAGGTCAAACCTCTCCAGTTCTTCCCCAGCCCTGGTTCTCATTCCTGTGGCTCCCTCTTCCTGGGTTACCCTTCCCATTTTCTGGGTCTGTCCAAGAATACCTTCCTCTCCCAAAGCCTTTGTCTCAGTGTCACCTGTTTAAAGATGTCCCTTAAGACAATTCCAGCCTTGAGGGATTCATATTGTATAGAAAAGTATTAACATTTAATTACAAACTATCTTATCTTGTTCATATCTATCTCATCTGTCTTGATTTCCTCTCTCCAATTGTTGGGTGCAGTCCTTGTTGGGAAGAAACTATATTAGTGAATATTCTCCAGAGAAACAGAACCAAAAGGAACCAACAGTGTGTATAATAGTGTCTATAGCATATTTATCTATATCTTTGGCATCTATAACTATGAAGATATATTATAGCGATTGACTCATACAATTAAGGAGACTAAGAAGTCCCATGATCAGCCATCTACAAGCTAAAGACCCAAAAAACCAGGTGATAAAACTCGGTCTGAGTCTGAAGGGCTGAAAACCAGGGGAGCTGATGGTGTAGCCCCCAGTCTATAGACAATGCCTGAGAACTAAGTGGAATTGGAGATCCTGGGTTCGAGAGGGAAGGTGGCCCAGCTCGGTGAGACACAAAGATTTCACCCTTCCTCTATCATTTTGTTCTGCCTGGGCCCCCGTGTACTATCAGTACTCAACAAACACCTACTTGATTGTCAGAAGTATCTCACAGCTCCCCTTATCGTAATAAGGTCAAACACTACCCTTCCTGGGTCCCTGAAATAAGTTTAGCCTTCCTTATATTAACACCCTCATGACCACTATCGCACAGTTTCTGTGCATTCTCCCTGGGTAAGAGGCAAAAGGGAAAATCTTTTCATCCCTCTAACCAAATCTTCAACATAGTACCTGGTAAAAAGGAAGTTGTATTAGTCAGTTTCCTATTGTCAGGACAAAATACCTGACACCCCTAACTAAAAGGAGGAGTTTTATTAGTCAGTCTCCAGTGGGTTCAGTCCATGGCTCACTGGATCCAAAGTAGAAAATGCATAATGAAAGGACCCAGGCAGAGGACAGCTGCTCACTCCCATGACAGCCAGAAAGCAAAGAAGAAAGGGAAAAATCCAACCTCCCAGTGTGACCTCCATAGACCTGCCTCCAACCACGCCCCTTTTCCCAGTAGCAAATTCACCTAAGAACTGAAGAATCTGATGTGCATAGTACCCTCATGATTTAGTCATCTCCAAACACACGCGTCTTTTGAGAGTAATTTTAGATCAAACTATAGTAAAAGTGTTTGGTATATATTAGCTGAATGGAGCATTTCCTAGAATCAGCTCTTAAACTGAATTTCTCACTCCAGAGACACCTTCTCTTAATGTGTGTTCACTATCACTGGAATATTTTAAGAAAAAAGAAAAGAAGCCAACTCAAAAACAAAAATGAAATTGGTGCAAGTTATTTTTGTAGGATTTAGTTGACCTGTAGCATTAAATTCCTTCCCAGCAGCAATAAATTCACAGCCTTAACTATAACTACTTTCCAAAAAGACAAGCATCCACTTTAAAACCATCAATCTTATTTCAGTCTGTATCTTTCAAAAATGATATCCTGAAAAGATTTTTTTCTACTTTGTGTTTTGATGCTATTCTTTCAAATATTTTTTGAATTTTAAAAATACAGTGTTAGGATCACTCCAAAGCTGTAATAGTCTTCAAATGTTCAATGTTTACATGTTTAAAATATCCCAAATTGAGATTCTTTTAATAAAATTGTTCCCATCACTTGAATACCACTTTTACTTCTCCATTTTCATGATATCTCAAGCACTTCCTTCCTGCTAGATTTAATATTTCCTGAGCAGTTCAACCACAACAAAGTCCATAGAGAGGAAAAAAAGAGCTTCTCAGGCATTCGGAGCACACAGTCTCACAAATACATCCTCCCGACCTGTAGAATCTTACTGGGAATTTAAAAATGCCTAAGAAAAGAGTATCCAGCTCATCATGAGGCCTGTCAAATATAGTTTTATTTTGATCATTGAACCAATTCACTGTTAACTTTGCAAACAGTGAATAAAAGCAAATGCACAAACATAATTTTCTTCTGTGTGTATGTTTATAGATATTTTATTGGTATAAGTTTTTGGCACATACAATTATATTCGTTGTGGGGAAAGGGTACACTTACATGGCATTTTTAATTCTTTTTTAATCCCCCTTCCCATTTTTCTCCCCTCTCGTGTGTATAGATGTGTGCAGTACATGATGATCGTGATCCTTATAGGGACTTGGGGCACAACACTTCAAATTTTCCCTCTTTTTGTGTCTCATTTCCCTCTCCTCCCTCCCTCATCTGTCTCATGGTTCCTGCCCCATATGCTAAATATCCATTTTTTATCATCTATCTTTTATTTTGCATTTTATTTATATTTTGTGTTTCTTATATAACAGAAACCATGAAATATTTAAGCTATGTGTCTGATTTATTTCACTTAACATTATGATCTCAAAATGCATCTATTTTCCTTCAAATGACTCAAGTTTATCCTCCTTATGGCATAGTAGTAACAGCTTCTAAGAGAACATCATTTATGAATCATATATATATATATATATATATATATATATATATATATGGAGAGAGAGAGGTGACCAACTGCAGGGTCAACTGTCTACTAATCCCAAAGAGAAATCGTTAAGGAAATTCCCTATAAAATGTTTTAGTTGTGGCTCAGGGACTAGGCCTTGGAACCCCACTTGACCATCAGGGTGGGGCAGAGGTAGAAGGAGAGATTGCAGCAGAACCACTGCCTGGTGATCAACTGGTTACAGCTGGAGTCAGGGACATCCAACAGTGACAAAAGCTTCCTGGTTCCTGCCTAGGAATTGTAGTATTATCAATTAACTCATTTACTTGCATAAGATTCCAATGAGGCAGATACTTTTACTTGACTCCGTTTATTAACACAAAAGCTGAGGAGTAGAGAAATAGGGTAGGTTGGCCAAAGTGATCCGCCTACACGGCAGAGAAAAAATCTGAATGTAAACCACTAGCGTGACATAATGGCCTTAACCACTGGACTGTGCTTCTCCCTGGAAGAGGCATGAGCTTCCTTTGCAGTCAAGAAGGAAGAAATCAGCCTTTGAAACTGGGAAAGATGCAACATTCAGAGAGACGGTGATGGCCTTAGAAAGCCTAGATTCAGGGTTCAGGCCAGAGAGTATCCCTGAAGGAGCCCCATTGTCGACACCCCTCTGTCTAAGTAGTGATTCTCTTCCTCCTTTACTGTATGTTCCTGAAAGGGAAAAAAAAAAGTTAAACATCAGTTCCAGCTATATAACCTTTATTTATATAGTTAGCTATAAATTTTGTATATGTGCTACTGCATTAATATTCATCATAAAATATGCTCAAAGGGGGAAAATCGTTCTTTTACACCAAAAACTTACCATAAATTCACTTCAAGCAGTGCTCACTGGAAATGTGTGTCGCTGATCAAAAACATGTATTTAAGTAATTTAAGTTTATTTTGCAGTTTATCAGGATACCCTGATCTAGAACCCAGTTTTCCTAGAATTATTTCCTAGATGTTTTAACTTATTTATCCTCTCATAGAAGGTTACATTAAGAAATGCAAAGTGAGACCCTTGATGTACTGTGTAATCCTGAAACTATACATTAAAACAAAAACAAAGTAAAGAACCTTCTAAAAAGCCTACAGCAATACACAAGAGAAGGTCACCCAGCAAGAAAAATTCTCTCCAGGATAATTCTTTTAAATGCCAGAAACAAAGCCAAAGAGTGAGCCACTATTTTTAATGTTTTTCACAGCAACACAACAGCCAATGTATAAAACAGGGCATGGGAGTCCAACACAACCTGAGTTGCTGCCAGGGACAGAACCTGTCTCACTCAGGACCACGCTTTATTTTCTGATTATAGCAATAATGCACACAAGCAAAACTAAAAATTAAATTAAATTCAAAAAAAAGCCTTTTGGCGGTTATGCAAGGGGTCATCTTCTATGTGCTAGTTACGATGGCACTGTCAAAGCCAGCAGCCTCTTGGAAACAAACCTAATGGGGGAAAGAGGAGCTCAGCCAAGCAGCCTGAAGAGGGAAGTCGTCAAGACTAGGGTCTCTGTCAGTCCCATCTCAAAGGCTGCACATGTCCCTTACGGCATGTGCAAAGCCAGCTGCTCCAGAGGCAAAGCAGGAGGATGGCAAGCTCAAACTTAGCCTTGGCAGCTTCATGAGACACTGTCTCAAATTACAAAAGCTGGGGTTATAGCTCAGTGTGAGGCCCTGAGTTCAATCCCCAGTAACACCAAAGCCAATAAACCAACCAACCAAACACACACAACTTATTACAGCATGTGACTGCGTGCAGAGGGCATTAATGGCCCCAGGAGAAGCCACAGGGAAGAACTGAGATGGGAGATTTTAATGGGGATATGGCTGACAATTATTTATCTCAGCCATTAGGAAAAAAAATTGCAAGAGAGATGAGTTCAAATTCCATTCGAGTGGGCATTGCTTAAGTTTTCCTGAAACTCCAGAAACGTTGGGAAGATTATTTCCAGCCAGAGTGATTGGAACCTGAATCCACACATCCTCCCCAATACAAATTTCAACGCAACTAAAATTGTAAAGTGAGCCTGTTGACATCCATCCTAAGGGAGTAGTATCAAGTTGGCTGATCAAATGGTTGGTGGCTGGGATCCAAAGGGATTAACCCAGGCCCATTGCAAGCAAGCTTCTCAACCTCCAACCCTCTGTGTCTCTGAAAACATCAGGCTAGGGAAGGAAGCTCAGAGCAATTTGTCTTTGAGGTGCTAGATTTGGCAACTGAACATGACCGAAGGAGTAACATGTCTATGATGTGACTGTGTGCACAGGCCCTGTGTGAGTCTTAACTCAGTTATCTAATACAGATCATTAAATGCCTTAAATGGTTTAAGATGACTCTTTCTACAGGTGCTTTATTATAATTTTTTCCTAGTAGCTGAGATAAGTAAATGTTAGTCACAGCTCCTTTGAAATCTCACATCTCATCCTTTCTCGGTGGCTGCAACTGGGACCACTAATGCCCTCTGCAAGCAGTCGCATGCTGTAATAAGTTTTGTGTGTGTGTGTTTGGTTGGTTGGTTGGTTCACTGGCTTTGGTGTTACTGGGGATTGAACTCAGGGCCTCACGCTGAGCTATATTCCCAACTCGTCTTTTGAAAGTGTTTCCTGAAGCTACCAAGGCTAAGTTTGAGCTTGCCATTCTCCTGCTTCAGCCTCAGGAATAACTAGGTTTCTGTGCATGTCATAAATTTTTGAGGATATTTTGTTCTTACTTCTAGCTATTCCCTTGGCCATCTTTTCAGAGGTGTCCTTCAGAGGGAGCCATATTTTCAGCACATCCTCGTTGGTACTCGTAGGCCCTTATGCAAGGATATTCCAACCCTACCAGCATCTTAGGGAACTGTTGAATTTCTGTAGTATATTTGCATTCAAGGGGTAGAACATTTCAAATATTCCTCTTATATATGAGCCACAGCTTTCACTGTGTGATGGAGAATGATACTTACAGAAAAATGAAGACAGTGAGACAAAAAAAAAAGGACAGACTCACATCCCGAGCCAGGGGCATCTGTATAAGACAAGATCAAAGCCATCAATGCCAGAAATCTTCTGGCTGTTGCTTTGAGCAGCTGGTCTAGGTGCTAGAAATAGCTGAGAACCTTTTCAGGAATGCTCCATGGTAAGAAGTCACAGCATTTTTCTTTCCCTAATCGGCCTCTTCCTGGCCACTGGAAGGTACTTTGGTAGTTTCCTTTGTGTCAAAGGACATACTTGAAAGCAAACCTCTGAGCAAGCTAGACTTGGCATGTGACTAAGCTTATCACTTCCAGACAGTGGGGAGGGGGGGAGTCACATGTGCACACATATATAAATTTCTGAGGAAAGTATATTCACACATGTATACATATACACTTTCTGCAAATCCAATACATATTTTTCAGAAAACCATTTTGAGGATATATATATATAATTATGGTTCCATATAGTAAGCCTTTTGCAAGTATTTTTAATTTATTTCATAGACGTTGATTTATTTCACACAACCATGAGTACATCTACTTTTTTCCAAAGAAGTGATACAAAAAGTGACGTGTTTGAAGAATCTACAAAGGACAACAGACTAGTTCCTAATGCAGAAAAAATATTAAAGCAAAGTTTTAGATGTCAGTCCTATAATTGCACTTCGATATATTGTTTTCATTGAAATAAAAGGAAGAAATGATCTGGTAAATGCTTCACAGTGCTAATTTCCCCAGGCAATTACACACACATCAGATGCAAAGATTATAAGTGTTCTCACTGTGCTGGAAGTTCAAAGAATCCAATGTTTGTGGCAGTGATCAATAATACAAAGAAAGAATGGGTAAAGTCCTCATGTTCTTTTTCTCATTTCTCCTCTTTCCTTTCTATTCTTCTCAGCTTTATTTCTTTTCTCACTCTTTTACCCAAAGTATAATGACTTTTATAAAAACCTCATTTTCAAGAACTCAGGATAATTTACAGTCCTCAACTTAGTTTTCCCAAACATGCCCATCATCAATTATATCTTAATTTCTTTTCCTTTTTCTTAATTTCTTTTCCTTACTTTCTTTTTTTACCCCATATTTTACTTTTTTTGGAAAAAAAAACTACTCAGAAAATAATGGGCAGTGCCAAGATATCACCAAGATGTCACCAAGATATCACTGAGTTTTATATCTAGAGAACAAGGTGAGGGTAATAACCATGATAAAATATGAACATGATCAAACTGGCCCATGATGCCACTAACTGGTGTTCGCCATCTAGGAAGTGTAAAGTGCCTAGTGTGTGGACTCTAGCAAGTCAAGCCAAATGATACACAGTTTTGACCCTCAAGGAATTTGTGGTCTTCAGCAAGTGTGTATATAAACTATCCAGGGTAATTGAATTTGACAAAGCTTTTGGGAGAGTTATGTTTTGAATTTATTTCATAGAAGATTGAATACTCAAGTCTGGTTGTCCCAGAAACAAGTAATGACTAGTCTAGAACAGAACCAGGAGGGTCACTGCCAAACCAGAAAGGAAGCCCAGTGCTTGATGTGCAGAGTGGTATGTGTTAGGGAAAACTGAGGCACAGCTGAGACAACTGAGGCAGGCAAAATTGCAACAGCATGCAAGGACTTTATTGCAGACCAGAAGCAGTTGAGCTAAGGACAAAAAGATCGTTGGTCCTGAGCAAGGGGTAAAAACATGTTTTATACAGGAGTTCAGGTAGGAGAAGGAGGCACCACCAAAGGGAGTGTCTCTGAGTAGGAGGCCTAAGATAACAGGGCAGTGTTGGTTACAGGTGGTGCTGGCAGGCATAGCATGTCTCTTGTGGTTTTTCATGGAATTAGCTCTCTACAGGTTCAGCTGTGGGGAGGCAGTTGCATGGAAAAGCTGCCTGCTTCCTGTTGAAGCCATGCTCCCCCAGGTGTGAATAACAGATCTGCTTGAAGAGTGTTTCTCTCCCAGTTGCACAGGGGTCTGGTTTGGAGATCTGACAGTATGGTGACAGCTCCTGGCCCTGGAGAAGCCTGGGGTCTTTGGCCTGTCTACCTCCTGGACTTGCATGGCCTCATAAACATCTTTCAGGAAACATCTTGTTTTTGCAAGAGATTTAAAAAAGACCTACCTAATATGGGTCCAGAAACCCGGGAGGCCTCAGATAACTTTACTGGGAAATGACCAAGGCTTAAATTGCCTGCAGTGAAATACCCTTCACTTCAAATGCTTCTTGCATTCATACTTAATTCAAAATAATAAATCCAGGGAATTTCTTTAAATGATACCACTATCAAGCCTGTCCTCATGAGTCCATTTCCATTTGATGAGTGAGCCCCCCACAATGACAGTTTGCTCTTGTTAAATCTGCCTATGCAGGTGATGTGTGAGCTAACAACAGCAGAAGGATTAAAGACAGGTTATGTTGACTGAATACTATGTCAGCATGGGTTAAAACATTTCAGTAAATCAGGAGGTTTCATGAATATGTCAACAAATCAGGCACATAAGCAGCGATAAAGAGAAGTAATGAGCAGTTACAATCTATGGTTGCATTTACCTTCCTTGGTCAAAGCATGTAACTTGTGACAAAAGATATGCTCAGTTTCTATTATAATAGTAAGCAAGAGGAAATGATTTTGCATTTCTGGACATATATGTGAATTTCTCAAAAGAAGCAGCCAGATTCTGAAAAAGAAGCAGCCAGCCTTGCTCCTGCGCATCTGCCAGCAATTGGGGCACTTCCTGTAGGTAACCAGCGCAGGCTGGAAGAAGCGGCCATTCCTGCCCACTGCATGCCACTAGCCATTGGGAAAGCCTCTCGGTGTAACCACGAGGGTCGGGAGAATCCAGTTCTACGCCTTACCACTTATCTGGGAACCTGGGTGCAGTGAAACACAGGTGCCTTGCCTATTCCTCTATACCATGGAACGGGAGGGGTAGCCAATGCAGGAAGCTCCTGAGACCCCACAATCAGCTTATTGGGAGGAACTTAGGAAAATGTCAAGATGAAGGAGCAAAAGGCAATCTCAGACCTCCAGCCTACACAAAACAAGTCCAGGAGACTTGGACATGGAAGATATCAGAAGTTGCACACCTGAAATTTCTGGAATGATGACAACTGAAGTACAGAAACAGTTTTGTGAAGCTGTAAAAGAATCAGATCAGAAATAATATTTCAGGTAAAAGAATAAATTAAAAACATAATAAAAGGCTTTCTGAGCATATCCAAAGAAGACATAGTTAAAAAAATAAAAAAGAGCATAGGAAAATGAAGGAGCCTTGAATGAGTGATATACAGAAGAACTGGAATGCATGAAACAGATTCAAAGAGATATTCAGGAAATTAAAAACCCCATTGAAAGCTGGAAAAACTGCTTGAAAGAAACTGAAGATAGACTTTCAGACGTAGAAGACAGGATTGCAGTTAGCAAATATGAAAGGAAAGATCTCTTAAATATAACAAGGAGCCAGGAAATAACAATTCAACAGCTGCAAGATGATTCAAAGAAAAATAATTTAAGACTGAGAGATATCAACAAAAAAGCAGGAGTAGTCTTTTATGTCACAAATGATATAGAAAGACTATTTACAGAAGTAATAGCAGAGAACTTCCTAAGTGTGGGGAAAAGACCTGACATACAGATAAGTGAGGCATACAAAACTCCAACTAGCCATAAGCAAACTCAGTCTACACCCAAACATATAATAATCAAGATCCCAGAAATTCAACACAAGAATAAAATATTAAAGGATATTAGAGAAAAGAAACATCACCTATAAAGGAAAACCCATCAGAATCATGACAGACTTCTCAATGCAAACCATCAAATCAAGAAGAGCTGGGACTAAAGTATTTCAAGTCCTGAAAGAAAATAACTTCCAACCCAGATTGATAGACCTTGCAAAATTATCTTTCAAAACTGATGGAAAAATAAGGACTTCCATGATAAGAGCAACTGAAGGAAATTTTGACCACCAAATCAACACTACAAAGAGTATTGAAGGATATCCTGGAAAGAGGTAAAGATGATTACAGTTCCAGGAACAGCTGCAGAGGGGGACCATCAACAGGAAGCAAGAAACTAAAAGTAAGGAAAGAGCAGGGAACCAACAGCAGGAAAATAGCATGGCAGAGACAAAACAGTGAATGCTGGTCATAACCATTAATATAGATGGTCTCAATTCACCAATAAAAAGAAACACAGGCAGAGCGGATCAAGAAACAAGATCCATCAATATACTGTGTAAAAGAAATACATTTAACTCAAAAGGAAATTCATAGACTGAAAGTCAAAGGAGAGAAAACAATGCTCCATGTGTTAGGGAACCAGAAAAAGAGCAGGGGTAGCTTGCCCATCAACCACAGAATGGAGAAGGAAGAGATGGCCTTTTTGTACAATGGAAAGCTACTCAGCTGTAAAGAAGGATAATCTCAAGGTTCTTGTAGGTAAAGGGATGCAACTGGAGATCATGCTCATAGGCAAAATTGTTCAAACTCACATGGGTGAACATCATGTTTCCTCCCTAGTCTAAAAAACTGAAAGAGTTAGTGGGATCCAAAATGTACAACAGATATTGTGAACATGAAAGGGGAGTGTCATGGTTTATGTTTGTGTCTCCCAGGCCTCATGAGTTTGCATTGTTCATATGTGATGGTTCATTGTATAGTGCTTGGATTGATGGTGTCAGTGCTCCACCCACATAGGGGTGGAGCCAGGATGTGATGTAATGGCAGGAAGAAGGTGTGTTTTTCTCTTTGCTGGTTTGAGCTTGCTGTCGACGGTCGCCATGAACTGCGGTCCAGCCATCCCACCTGCCTTGGAGCCAACTGAGTGTGGACTGAAACCTCCAAAAACTGTAAGAAATAAACCTTTCCTTTCCCAACTTTCGGCTTCAGGTATTTTGTCTCAGCAACGAGTAAAAAGTAACTAAGACAGGGAGGAAATGTCTAAAAAGGGAAGGTGATAGCCACTGTCAATTTCATATTATCTTGTTTTGAAGTCTTATATTGTTTCTACTATTTTGTTTTGTTAGGTTTTATTTTGTTTTGTTTTGTTTGATTTTATTATATCTGATGGCATGGGTGACTATTTTGAAAATAACATTTATTATGGAAGTCATTGTTGATTTCCCATTATCTTGTATTGAAATCCTAATCTCTTTCATTGTTTTGTTTTGATTGGTTTTAATCTGTTTTGTTTTGTTTGATTTTATTATGTCTGATGGTATGGGCAGCTATTATGAAGACAACAAGAGGCATGGTAGCCATTGTTGATTTCCTGTTATCTTGTTTTGAAGTCCTGTATTGCTTTCATTGTTTTGTTTTGATTGTCCTTTTGTTTTATTCTGTTTGGTTTTAGTCTCCTTAAAATAAAAAATATAAATTTCTCAACTCTTATAGTCAATCACAACTTTCATATGTGAATTTAAAAATCAAAATACAAGTCATCTTAATATTAATACATTTAATCACAAGTAAGGGTATTTGTAGATCTTCTGCTTGTTCTTTTCTATGAAGATCATTACTGGTAGATAAAACATAATTTTGGCATTTTGAAGAATCCATTTTATTTTTAGGTTCTTGGGTAATAAGCAATTGATGATTACCAAATATCTAGTTTTATTGTTAATTCTAACAGGAAGAAACTAGTAAGCAAGACATTTTGTGGGTTCTTGTGCAAACAGCTCTGGCTAGCACAAGCATAACCCTGACAAAGTGGAAAGTCAGCAGTTTTGCATCTGACTAAGCCTCTCTGGTTAGTTGGATGACCTGAATCTCCTAAGCCTCAGGGAATTCATCTATAAAATTGTTGTCATCTACCTGCTGGCATTGCCACTGAATACTTATGCAAGATGACATAAGAAGTACCTACTGAGAGTGACATACAGTGGGTCGGGCACAGCCCCACCCTCCCTTAGAATGTGTGCAGTCTCTTGCTACAATGCATGTATCCTCCCAGAATCAGCAAATGCAGCCAGAGCATCTTTGTAATGAGCAGTGCTGTACACCTAAATAGATGCAGTGTTCCATTCTCAAGAACCCTTAGGGTCAAGAATTCTGTTTGGCTCAGCCAGATCAAATCAGCAAGTGAAAAAATATAGTCTTTAGTGTTAAGTGCACAGAACAAAGAAACGATTTTCTACTTACCAACTGAATACCCATGAACAATCTGGACTGCTGACAACTTTACTTATTAAACTTCTTCAACTAGTTGGACAACTTCTTTAAAGATGATCTACCTGACTAAGCCAACATAAAAAGAAAAAGAAGCAGAAATTATGAACATCAGTTAAGCATTTAATTCTTTCAGATATGTATTTTAAATGCGTTTTGTAACATTTTCATGAACAAACTTCCCTTTTAGTTAATAGTAACGTATAAGAGGA
This sequence comes from Cavia porcellus, assembly GCF_034190915.1. Classification (NCBI taxonomy): domain Eukaryota; kingdom Metazoa; phylum Chordata; class Mammalia; order Rodentia; family Caviidae; genus Cavia; species Cavia porcellus. Next base: position 55,256,306 of record NW_026947489.1, read on the forward strand.
CAGAATGGCATTTCCCTCAAGAAATCCATGTTTCAAAGGGAATGGCATTGAAAATTTTCCACTAAGAAAGGTCAATGTGGGCCAACTACTTGAAGAGCATGCTACTGCTATTTTAGAAATTTAAAGTTCATCCAACTCAGCTCAGCATTTACCGGTATCTGCTCAAGGCCAGAGGCTGACCAAGGCTAAGGGACTCAGTTGCTCCCTCAGAAATTCAGTCTAATTGGAAGCCAAGTGCATATAAAAGGCATTGAAGTCCCACTTCCTGGTCCTCTTTTGGTTCTGTCTCTTCCTGCACCTTCCTGTTCCTTCCTGTATGGAAGAGTTGGTGACGGGCCTTCTTGTGTGCCTACTTATTTGAAAAAGACTTCTTAAATATATATATATATAATTTCAAAATGATTTTCTACTTTTTTTGAGTGTCTCACTCTTCAGGCCAGGTTGGCCTTGAACTCACTTTGTAGCCTAAGCTGATTTCCAACTCGCAGCAATGCTCCTGCCTCAGCTTCCTGAGTGTTGGGATTACAGGTGTCCACCACCACGCTTGGCCCTAAAAATGGTTTCCTAAAGTTATTTACATGTGTATATACATATCTGTGTTTATGCACACTTTCTTTTCTAGAATGAGAGTAGAGTATTATATTAACATTGATTTTCTGACTCCAGCTTCCTCTAAAATGGCTCAAGAAATATATTTGTAAAGAATAATAAATAAATAATACAATATTATTTTACATGCACATAATAAGCTTACGCATAAACATAATATACTCTGCTTCCCTGACTCAAAGATGCCTCAAATTTTACCTGTTCTAAATTGAACTCCTGATACCAGTTACATCCCCAACCCCATCAAGACCAACTTTGTATTCCCAGGATGAGGGACTGTCACCATCTTCCAGATATACAAGAGTCTTCCTTTTTACCTTTTCCCTTACCATGCCACTTCTGCTCACATTACCCCTAAATGTCTCTTTATTCTAATTACTAGTGCAAGCCCTCATTGTACCCACTCTGTCCCACGGTAGTGGCCTCTTCCATGATCTCCTGTATCCTCTTCCTTCAACTTCACCAAATTGCAGCCAGAATGGTCTTTTAAAGCTGAAAATCAAATTATGTCTTCTCTGCTTCCAACCTTTCTGGAGTTACCTGCTACTTTGCTTAGAAAGATTAAAATTCTCAATATACCGTGCTTCTCTCTCTACCCTCATGTTATGGATTAAGAACTGGTGGTCAACTTAACGCCAGCTGGATTACATCAGTATGGCACTGAGCAAAGATTCTCCACCTGAGTAAAGTTGCCGGGATAAATAGTTGGAGAAGAAGGGAGGTGTTGAGGCGTTGAGGTGTCAATGCATTGTTGCATGGAGGCATCGTGGGTTCTCCTACAAGTTGCTGTTTGAGCTGATAGTTCTCCTGGAGAAGCTTTTGTCTTCACATTGAGCACTGCTTCCTGGCTCCAGAGGGGAAGAAATGTACCAGTTGGTCTCCAGGATGAACACATCACGCTGGCTTCCTGGCATGTACCCGACTGTGCTTGTTGTTGGTGGAACTTGGGGCCTCCGTGTTGCTGAGGATGGCTGTGGTGCCTTTCAGAACAGCCCTGGTCTTTGTTGTGAGTGTGATTTCTCAGCTCCAGCATAGAACCCTCATCCCACCAGCACGGCTCCTTCATCCTGCTGGCATGGACTTTCTGGCTTTCACCACTGACCTTTGGGCCTTCCCAGCACGGATCCATAAAAGAGACTGGCGTGAGTCCTTCTTGTGGGCTCTGGACCTCCACTTGGACTTGTGGGAGGCATTGTCATGAACTCTGGGTTTTTATCTGAACTCATGTGGGACATTGCTGTGGGATTTGGGCCTTAACTAAATATTCTATGTCTTCGGTGTTGAGGATGGATTTCCTGAATTTTTTTGTGTTAACTTCTGGTGACCATTATAAAAATAATATTATAAACTCCATGTCCTGATTCTAATTGTTCTCGGCACAGGCCCTAACTACAACACCTCACTTCTTGCCACTGCCCCTGAATTTTGGCCATCGTGGCTTCCTGTGCACTGATGTCCCCTCCTTCCTCTGACCTTTGCACATGACCTCTGCTCTGTTTTTTCTGGTCTCCTCTCCTTACTCCCAGTCCCAGTTAAATCTCTCAATTTCCTTTGTTAATTTAACTGTAATTTACCCACTAGTAAATCTCTAACTGCTCTAGGCTCATTGAAGGCACTTAATAAATATTTGAAAGAATCAATGAAAAAGACTGGCTTGAGACAGACAAAGGCTCCGAGTGAAGAATGATTTAAAGTCCATAGCAATTAAATGATTTGCTTGACCAACGTCACACAAGTAGTCTTGGCAAGGCCAAGGCTAAAACCCACCACTTTTGCTCCCAGACCCCACAGGTAACCACACTAATCTCTGATCAGATGAGGCTCAGATGAGGTTGCTAAAATGATGCTCTCATCTCAGTTTCCTCAAAGCCTCCCAACTTATCAGTCTCCATCGATAGGCCGGTAATACATACTTATCATTGCAGCTTCGGGAACATGGCTAGATGCAAGCTATCTTCCTGTTTGAGACCCTACTAAAATTGTTTAATGCTATTTTTCTTAAACTCCAATCAAGAAGGTCCCCTGGTCCCTGCACAGCCCAGTCACAGCTCACCAATGTGTTTAAAGTAATGGACTTGTCACTGTGTCTCACGAGCTGCGTGTGCCATGCAGGCTGAACTTAAAGAGATTTTTCTTTGGTATATTTCCCCCGCTGCACAGATGCAGACACTTAAAGCTTATTACATGGAAACTGACCTGGAAGTGACCAGGCTTTTAGAGAAAATGGTGAGAAATTGGTTATGATAAACGTGCAACTTCCTGGGGGCCCGGAGCTAGTAGAGGCAAACATTAACTCATCCCACATCTAATGCTGTTCATCCTAAATGATTATAGGAAATTGAAGAAAACAGAATTTAACAAACTCAGGAGGGAAATTGAGTGGTGCACTAAGGGACAAAAATCAGCATTAACCAATTTAAAGACAGGAAAAAGGCTAGCTGTGTTTCAGAGTAGCCGGGCCACGAGAGAACGACCGGAAACAAGCTCAAAACAAGTCCTGCCACGCAGATGCCCTGGGAGGAATCAAGCCCCATACAGAACCCAATTGCATTCTGAAGGTTCAAGGCCTCCAGGAGCAAAACATCATAAAACCCTCTTAAATCCTGTAGTATATGATCAATTGAAGAGCAGTTAATTAATGAAAGTGATCGTCTGGGAAATGGACTTCAGCCATGAAAGAGTTTAATTGTCCTAAGCTGGAGCTCAGATCTGTGCTTTTTCTGGGAAACTCAGGCTCCACCAGGAGTTGTTCCCCACCTTGAGCAGAAGTTGTCCAGAGTTTTCAAAATCCAGCATAGCCACAAAGGAGAAAAAGATTTTGGGAGTCAGCAAGGAACAGTACACATTAAAGTTTTCTCTGTACCAGAAAGTAAAACAAAAGAAGCCCACCCAATAAATGTGGATTGTTTAAATGACTGGGCTGGTGACCATGTGAAGAATGCCTGTTTTCGACTCCTCGCTGGGTGATGCCCCATAGGTAGCTTGGAATCACACAAAACAGAAATATTTACACCATGGGAATAGGCAGAAGCTATCAAGCAGGTTTCTGCTTCACACAGAGCTGATCACTCACCGTCTACCACCCCATCACCGGATGGGAGAGACGAAGTCCTGCTGGAAACAGTTCCCTGTAGTTCTTCCACTAAAAATAGCCCTTAACACCTTTTACTGTTGCTTTCCTCTTTTAATTACTAATGCACAGTGGCGCTCTTCAATTATCTTTTATTACACATCCTCAGCAATTCAGTCTTTGCGGACTCTCCTGGCAAATTCGCGATCATTGAAAGCATCATTTCTACAGGGAAATACTTTCAAGTTGTAAGTTACTGACTTTAAAATCAACTTTGGAAAAGAACTTATATGTAATTTGGGGATTTTCAATTCTGGGTCCTCAGAGAAGTTACAGAACTAAAGAATCATATCAGTTTTTTAATTATAGGTTATGAAATATATCCTAAGTGAAAAGGCAAAAGGAATAGAATAAACTTGGAGAAGAAAATGACGAGGATTAATTTAATTATAGGCACCAGTGTCAGATATTTTATTTGGGCTTACTGGAGGGTGTTTATTGACTTGTTTGGTTTTAGAGGCATTTTTTGTTTGTTGGTTTGGTTTGGGTTGGTTTGGTTTAAGTTAAGGTTTTTTTAGTCAAGATCTCACTATGTAGTTCAGGTTGGTTTGAACTTGTGCTCCTCTTGTGTCCACCTCCCTAGTGCTAGGATTTCAGGTGGTGTTGGCTTTGTGTTCCTGCTCTTGTTGTTTGGTTTGGTTGGGTTTGGTTTGGTTTGCTTTTTGTTTTTTTCCACCATAAGCCTTGTGAATACGGTTAGGTAAGGAGATAAATATCTGTATTATTCTGACATCAATAATTGGTGCATTTTGTTTTGAACATTTACAAGTTTCTTTTCCTCCATTAGGAGTAATTTACATATGATCTGTGTCGACAGCTGAGAAATACTTTTAAAAGTTAAAAGTATTTCAGCATGCACTGAAGTTACCTTCTCCTTTACCATCCTAAGTCTAAAGGCAGGATAGTGCATATCAAGGTTTTGAGGTATAATTCAACAAACATCTTTCATAATACATTCTAGAGTACCTTATCCAAAGTTTATCTTTATTCTACCAAGAAAGTGAACCTTATAAAACTTGGACTGTCTCCTACTAATATAAGCACCTTAAGCCACGCATTTTAAAGCAGTACTTTTTATAACTTAATGAGAGAACAAACAGTGTTATTTGGACTTATCAAATTAGTGTTTCTTTAGTTATTCATTCAGAAAAGATGGAGATATTATGCCCTATAAGATAACGCCGTGCTCTGATTTGGTATTTCCTTAAAATGATTTGAAACAATGAAATGTCAGCTGTAAATCTGCCACTCATGTGATTCATGTCACTCCCAGGCCTTAGCTTCACAGCTGGTTTTATGATATGGCTTTCAGAATAGCAGTTAAGCATGGTATTTTCCTTCCTCCAAAACTGAAATAAAAATGGTAACTCTAAAATATACCAAAAGTATTCTCCCAGGCATATTTTTTGGATTGTTTATCTGAAATCTTGAGGTTTCTAAAATTCCCTTCACGCTCCACCTTGGAATGGTTGTTTCCAGTTTAGCAGAGGAATGCATGAAATCTCACCTAGCAGATCCCTCATCTCCCATCCATCTCACTGTCCACTGAAAGGATGTTCAGTGCTTGTGTGTGAATCAGCCAGGGCCTATTAAATGTACCAAATGTCACAGCCCTCTGAGTTCAACTGGGGACCCAGCCTAAGGACCAACACTTCCACAGATTCCCACACAGGTGGTGTGAGAAACTCTAGGAACTCAGTTCTGTGTCCTAACCACCTCTAGTTCTGGATCTGGGAAGAAGAGACCTGGAAAGAGCTCTGCCCATGAAAGCTCAGCTTCTCCAAGGGGATGGCTGCACCTGCCCCTCAGGTGCCCCAAGGTTTGGTAGCTTCTGCTGCCAAGCCCTTTCATCCAGTCTTGAATTCCAGTGCCAGAGGTCCTCCTTTACTCCTGTACCACTTCCCTGTCGGATGTCCCTAGTGGTTTGAATTTCATGGTCTCCCTTCCTCATTCCATCTGAGCCTCATGTGGACCTCTTCTCCCACACAAACCTGACCTGTCCTCAGACAATGTCCACACTCTCCATTAGGGACTGTCCTTGGCAAAGTGAACCCCATGAGGAGTCTTCCAGGTGTTTCCCAGCCTTCCTGCTATTAGATGTGATGCTTCTGTCCTAATTCTGTCCCTCTGGCTCAGGGACCCTGCACAGGCCAGGAATAACCTGTCTCACTCACCATGCCCCAACCCAGCCTGAAATGAGTGGGAGCCTCAGGAGTCTGGAGGGAAACACTAATATAAAAGTGGCATTAGGTTTGGCAGGTGACAGCGTGGCACAGCCTGCAGGTGCTCTGTACCTGACCTCTTTGCATGTGGCTGCCTTGCCTGAAAGCTCACAGATGTCCCCACTCACTTCTTCTCATGGCTACCATCTCAATCCATTGGGTCCCAACCTCAGTACCCTTCCAACAATAAGGCTTCCTGAACCCCTGGACGTGGAGCTGGAACCCCACCATGATCCAGGGACTCTGTAGTCCCTAACCTCTGAGAATGCACACTATGTTCCAACTACCTTTCTACATCATCTTCCTGACCAAGAACTCATTAAAACCAAGGCTCTTAACCTCAATGTCCAGAATGGAGTTCTGCACACAACCAGTGCTCAACAGATATTTGCTAAAGGAATGAAATGCTATCTCAAGCTTCCCATTCCTGCAGTGTAAGCAGTAAGCCCAGATACCTACCATACTGTCTTGGGGTAGGAGGTAACACATGTCCTCCAGCACCAGGAGGCAGAAGACCTCACCACAGGGACCATGTTTGCTCACCCCCACAGTCAGTATGCCATGTGGCAGCAAGCATTTATTCTCTCCTATGTGTCTCCAGGAGAATACCCTTGGAATTTTGAGTACAACCATTCTTAATTGTGTACCACTATCAGCCACATTGCAGGACACTCCATTGTCCTTTTCTCTGCTCACTAGGTGCCATCAGTATCCCACCAGTCACACTGACAACCACCTAGACACACACAAGTCCTTGGAGTAAAGGGCCAGAAGGCTTAGAATCAACTGAAGTCTTCATCCCAACTCAGTGAGAAGTAACACGTTCAGTAGAAGAGCCATGTGGATTGCAGTTCACATGTACATGGCAGCAGGAGACAGGGGCTCAGGAATTTATCACTTACCCTCAATAGACAATGGCACAGGCCCTTTGGAATAGCAGTTAACTAAGCCTTTATTGACCATGTGTGTATTTCAGACACAAGACTCGGTGTTATACATGGTTTGTTTAATCCTCTCAGTCTCCAAGGAGGCCTCAGTCTGCTGAGCAGGAAAATAGGAGTGAGAGTTTTGAGCCACCTACTCCAGTTAACACAGGTGGTCTTTGAGAGGGCCAAGAGTCCCTTCCTGAGCACCTGATCCACAGCTCTAAGTTGATTCATCGATGAAAGCAAATGTTAGAATTCCCAGTGTTGTGAGAATAATGGGATCTTTGAGCAATACAGTTGGAGAAGTGCTTTTGGATAGGCATATATAGAGATCCATGAAACAAGGGCAGTACAGGGCTGAGACACAGTTAGCGAGATTTTCACAGTGAGTCTGGGGTGATTTCAGAACAACCGCTAAGCCACAGAGAACCTAGCTTGTCTGCCAGAGAGGGATTAAAAACCATCAGACAAAAGGGATATAGAAAGAGTTAGTGAATTTTCTCATAGTTTCTCAATAATAATAATAATAATAATAATAATAATGAGTTATTTAGTGATTGCTAATTACTATCCACTTTGTGCATGATATACTAAATCCTGTTGATTAATAATGTAACTTTCCTAAAGGTCACACAACTCCTTAACCCCAAGGGCTCAAAATGAACTCGGTTCTCTCTAATCTCGTGAAACTCTGCACACAAAGCATTCCAGATCTTAGAGTTTGTCATGGACTTTTCTATGCAAATGTCCGAATCAAATCTAATCTCAAACAGGATGCCTCAGTGTGCTCCCTAAATTGGGGCTTTATGCTATTGTCCAACCTTTATTTTCAACATCATCCCTAACCTATTAAAATAGGTTAATTTAACCTAAAAATTAGCTATCTGGTCTAAGTAGCATACTTGGGATTTCTTCTGTTATGGTTTAGGTTTTCCATTTTTATTACTATTTTTTAATTCCACACATATTCACACTCTGTAATACACTATCTCCAAATTTTTTTATTTTCATTGCTGATGAATAGTATTCACTAGCATAGACATTTACCTGGCTTGATGGACCCTCTTCCTGATGCTAATCTGCTGGCATAAACTGCTCAGAAGGCTTTGATGAAATCAACACTGGCCTCAGATCTCTCCACAGTTTTCAATGTTCTTTCCTTTCCAACAGATGTGGGTGCGTTTTTTGAAGAGGGGATGTGGCTGCGTTATAACTTCCAGGCACCCACAGTCAATGCCAAAGACGTGAGCAGCAGAGCAGAGAACTCTCTGGATCAGCAGCACTCAGCCCCAGACCTGTCCCAGGAGCAAATCCACTTCAGTTTCAGCACCACCAAGGCGCCCTGCATCCTGCTCTATGTCAGTTCTCTCACCACAGACTTCCTGGCTGTGCTCGTCAAATCCTCCGGTAAGGACAAGCATGCATCATTCTCCACCATTTTAACAGTGGGAAGACTGCTCTAGTAAGAGTCTAGAATGTTTTTGGCTTGTTCTTTATTCCCCATGGGACATTGAATAAGTCATCTACCTTCTTTGAACCTCATTTTTCTGCACAAAGTCAGGAAAACAATACATAGAGTTCTTTAGAGCAATGTGTTACAATCATAATGTTGTGAGGCATGCTAGGTCTTTTTCAAGAATTTTATTGCATAAATATGAGATGGTTTCATGGGTAGAGTGATTCTGTTTTATTCCTGTCAAATACATAGCTTCACTACTGTGTTGAACACAGGGTGAGCTGCAATGTAGCAAAGTTAATTTTATATAAATTAATGAGTTATTCTAATTTATTATAATATCACTAGGTTGTGGATGACATCCTAAACAAAGAAACGAGCAGGACACCCAACAGTAACAGTAGGAAGAATGATTTATTTGAAAAACACAATATTCACTCCCCAAGTGAGAGTGGGCCAGCAAGAAGAGTTCCATGTTTTAAGCCTTAGGTTTTGAGGTGAGATTGGGGGTTTGGGCTCAGCAATCAGAAGTTTGACTCAACCCTTTCACCAGATGGTGGAGTTTTGACTATGGCCTTTAGAGGAGCTTTTGTGGAGTACAAAGCCCATAGGGAATCAAATCTGCGTAGTAAATGACCTGATTATTAGGGTTGGATCAGCCAAGGGTTTTTAGGAAACCAATGGGCCCAGCCCCCAGACCTCCTGTGTGTAAGCTAAGTAACCTGGTTACCTTTTCCCATTGTATTTAGACCTAGACATCCTGGTCCTGAGCTAATGTTAACTCACAAGGTGGATCTAGTCCCAGAAAATAGACTCCACGGTGGGCCCTCCCTCTTTACCAGCTATTTCCTTGGCTGAGATCTAGCCCAGAAACCAGGCTCCAAAGTGGAGCCCTTCTTTCCCCCAGCCCTTTCCTCAGCTACCTCCTGCCGCAACATTCCTCCTAAATGCATGAACTTTAAACAAAACAGAAAAATCAAAGATGTCTTCATCCGTAAGCCATTCACAGTTTTATGTTCACAAAAGACATCCCTGGAATGAGGGTTGCTGCAGGCAGGCGTACTTCACTTGTAACTGCCAGAGCCATTTTGATCATTTGTTTGTTGTGCTCTGACCAGAGAGGAACTTGGTGGGAAAATAGAGGTGGACTTTGGTCCTTCAACAAGACCTGTGAGACGATTCCAGCCAGTCCTGGAGCGTAAAAACCAACTACTCACTGAGGAATCTACTTGAGCTCACACATGGTTAAAGTTTTAAGATCACTTTTTAGAATGAAAATATTTTACATGGATGAGAAAAGAAACCTCTCTAACTTACTTCCCATACAAGTTTTGCAAGCATCTCCCTCCTACCCTTCCTCTCCTTGTACCCTTCAATGAATAACCTTGTTGTAGCACTGTATATATCTAGAATTTTTTCCTTTGGAATGAAAAATATTATTAACAAAATTCATTAAAATTTTTTTAAATATGAATTTTTTAAACCCTTCTGTTGATTAAAAGGATGGGAGAAAATTAATATTCTCTAGGATATTTTTCCTTTCAGAATCTGTTCTGAAAGAAATAAGACGTGAAGTTGCCATAGAAGATTTCTGTCATATCTTTGTTTGTGAAAATAACAGTTGCAAAAGACCCTGGAATTTCAACTTTAATAAAATGGTTTTTTAACTTAGCTATGTTTCTAATGGGATAGTACCTATCCATTCAGAATATTTATGAAGACGAATGACAATTTTTATGTAATATAATACTAAACAAAAACAAGTCGAATCAACATCAGTTTAACCCTGTAAAGCACACATAAATGTAGGGGAAAGCACCAGTATGAGCAGGACATATCTGGTTGGATTATGAGTGATTTGTTTCTCCTCAGTGATGTTCTTCTGTGCATTGTCAGGTGTTCATATTGATCAAATGTCACTTTTCTAATCAGAAAAAAAAACCTGAGTAAAATCAGAAAACATGCAGAAAAGAAAAATATACAACCCTTGCTCTTCAGGAGTTCACCAATATATTTGTCCTGAATCGGTCAATAGATTTGAATCTATACATGTTCTCCACCCATGTGTGTCAGCCTCGCAGTAGACACGTGGCCTGTGGCTTCTCCTCACATCACTCCCCTGTGAGAGAGGCTGTCAAGCATTTGACTCATCTGTACCTTTAAGTACTGTGTTACCTGGTCCTAAATCACTGCCACACTGAATTGGAGTCCTAGCTGTATTTAATAATTCACATTGTTGAAGTCCACACCCACCACTGCACGCACATGTTCTTGGGACTGGGGACATTCATGGAGTGCAGGGGCTTTGATTGATAGTTTCCAGAGTAGGCCACCATCCCATGAAACTTTTGTGTCATGAGCCAAGTTCTATCCCAAGTATTCCACATGAGTTGATTCCTACAAAGGAATCAACTCTGGAAGGTAGCACCTGTTCTTATACTTTTCCTCGGAAGAGTTAAATAATTTGCATGTTGTCAAGATCCTGGTGAAATTTGGGCCTTCTCATTCTCTGAATACTGCCTTTTTATTAATTAAAATTTAAAGTTAGAAATAAATTTGATAAATTCATTCCAGGGAAAAATAAACAAATTTAAAGGCTTTAACTAGGTATCCTGGTGTCCTACAAGTCCTCACATAAGGAAAACTCAGTCACTGTATTCCAGAGCAGCTACCCAGAGTGTCCACGTTCTAAAAGCCACCTTCACCTCTGCCTTGAAGCCACTTGAGCCCCATTCATAACACGCTGTGACCACTCAAGCAAACAGGTCTGGTGTGTTCAGTGGCCATCATACCCATCTGCCCCCACCACTACCCTCCAAATCAAACACTTTCTAACTCAGTGTTGCCCAATATCATTCAGATCGTGGTGCCACAGAAAATATTCATCACAGTTGAGTGGCACAAGAGTTAATGGATGCGGTGGTGTTTGGAGGCACCCTTTCCTCCAGCCACCTTGCCTCTCACAGATCTGCTAGACTGTGGGAACCTTTCCCTGGACACACCACTGCCCACTGAGAAGCCCTGCTCCAGTCCATCTCTTTGCTTGTAGCTGTCTGAGCTTCATCCCCCACCCTAGAACAGAGCTGTCCTCCTTATGGGTAGTGTTTAGCAGAAACACCCAGTCATGCCTCTAGAAAAGGTGGCCCACGGTAAAGCCAGGTGAAGTCCCTGCTCTCACAAGCTTCCAGTCATGACCCACCAGCCTGGTGGCAGAAAAGAGCCTGGAAGTCTGGATTTCTCTACCTTTTTGTCGCTTGCTCCAGACAGTCAGGTAGGAGCTCCATGCCTAACGTTCCTGGTTTATACAATCATGTCTCCTTCATTAAATTATTGTGAAAATCAAATAAATCTGAAGTGCTACCTAGGATGTACATGTAATGACTATGGTTATGAGTTAGCGGTTATTGTTACCAGAGTCAATTGATTCAATCTATGTTTTTCCATCTAGTCAACATCCTCAACTTTTCATTTGCAAGAAATCCATGCTTCCTGGGCACATCCTGCCCATAATGCTCCCAGGCCCACATATCTTTGCCTCCCTCTGCCTTTCATTCCAAGCCAGACCAAGTCTCACCTCCCGTTAGTGATTTCTCCTGCCTTTATGCTCCAGGCATGCTTCTTTTCAGTGTCACTTGTTTGGTACTCAGTGTCCTGTATTGTTATCTGTCTCTGTTATAAACATGCCCTGTCTTCCCTGCGAGATGAAAAGCTCCCAGCTACATCTCCTGCCTGCAGTAGGCACCCTGTAAGTGTCTGCTGATGGTAATGATGATGACCAGGGAAGAATAAATCTGTTAAGCATATTATTTGCTGCAGCCAATAAAAAAGAAGTCCCATATACCAGCTCTAATTCACTTGGGAGATGAACACGAGATAGAAGTGAAGAATCTCCCCATACGAATAATATTTTACATTAATGGGTAAATATTAACATTCTCCTTACTATCATTCAAGGGTCCTCCTCTGCTGATGTGAAAGGAATAAATACATCACTTGAATTTTATTATTCAAGAATATTGCCATTATTGTTCATAGATATTCACTTTATATAAATTTAAAGTTTTAGCTCATCTTTTTTTCTCAAAGCAAACAATTTCTATTATCATTAAGTGAAGCACTTAGAAGAATTTTAAATCAAGATTACAAAACCAGCAGAGTCAGGAAAGAGAAAAGTAATGGACACAATGCTGATTTTAATAGAGCTGGAGAACGTAAAGGAGCCACTGGCAGAGAGACAAACGGGGAAGGGAGAGTCAGATTTTGCATAAGTCCCACCTCATCAGACCTCCAGCACCCAGCTCGGAGCCTTCTTCTGTGTCTCTCTGGGCCTGGATTCATGCACAGCGCTCAGCCGGTGCTTGGGGATTGAGGACGGCTCTGTGAAAGGCGTGAAGGCTGACCCGCTGCAGCTCTAAATTTAAGAAAACTGACTGCTTTTAAATAATGTCCGAGCAACAGAAGTAGAAAGTTAAGAGAGGCAACTTGCTTATGATATGTGTGGCCGAACATTTGCCTAATCGTCTTCTTCACTCACAAACAAAGATTATTTTCAGTGCAATGGGAGTAAAAGGAAAAGAATCAGAAAATGCTGATGGACAGGGAGACAAGCAGCTCAGGAAGAGGAAGCCGCATTTTCCAAGGCCCTGAGGTAGGAGGAGACTGGAATTTTCTAGAAATCAGAGAAGTCCAAGCTCTCTCGGTTATAAAAAGGGAGAGGAGAGAAGCATGATTTGAGAATAAAGTAGCAGGCAAGGAAGGCATCATGAGCCGTGTTAAGAACAGATGTCGTCACCCTGGGCACAGTCGGGAGGCTTTGAAAGATTTTAATGAACGAGTGAAATACTCAACGCTGCATTTTTAAAAGATCCCTCTGTCTGCATTGCAACAAGGACAGTTGGAAGGAAGAAGGCAGAGAAGCAGGACCATTCATGAATTCATTCAACAAATAGTCATTAAGCACCTGCTACAATTACTATTCCTGCCACTGGGGTATGCAGTCACAAGAAACAAAAACAAAAATTCTTGCTCTCATGAAGCTTACTGTTAAACAAGAGAAGGTGATCAGACAAATAGACTAAATGCAATTTATAGTATGGTGTGTGGTGAGAACTTTTGTGGAAAATACAAGACGGAAAAGAGAAGGCTTGGCCAAGGAAAGGGAATGGGTAATGTCCATTTTTTGAGGAAGTCACTGAAAAGATAACATGAGAGCAGATGTCTGAAGGTGTTGAAAGTATTCATGCAGATAACTGGGGCATGAGCATACAAGAAACAAGAACGAGCAAGTGCAAAGATCCTGAGGCAGGGATTTGCTGGGGTCCTAGGGAAACAGTAGGGGCCAATGTGGACTGGTGAAGAGTTAGCCAAAGAGGTGAGAAGTAAGAAATTAGAACAGAGATGACAGAGGAGGCTCAGACAGGGCACTGAGAGGCATTAGGAAAACTTTGCTTTTTACTTAGCGTGAGATAGAAAGCCATGAGAGGATTCTGAGCAGCAGGCCCCTCTGACCACCATGTGGAAAATGTTTGTGAGGAGAAGGAGCCTAATCAGGGTACAGAGAAAGCTGGAGTCAGAGCGGAAGCAAAGAGGTCAGTGTGGAGGCTAAAGCAATAATCCAGGCAAAAGACAGGGGTGGCTTGGTCCGGGGCTCAGCTTGGAAGTACGTAAAGTGGCGAATGCAGTGTTTATTTGGAAGACCCAGATGAGAAATCGTAAATGTGATACAGGAAAGGGGGAGAGGATAATCAAGGTTTTGGGCAAGAGCAACCAGAAGCATGAAGCAGCCATTTACCAAAATATACAAAATTGTGCTGGAATATTTTTAGGAATAAAAGATAGATGTTAAGTTGCATGTGTTGGTTGAGTTTGATTAAGTCACCAAAGCAAACATATGGAGTGAGCAGTTTGTAAAATGAGTCGGGGGTCCCGGAGAAAAGTTTGTACTGGAGTACGAGACTAGAGTCAAACGCGCTCCTGGATCATGACCTGAGTTTGAATAAGACAACCACAGAGGTGAGCGGAAGACATAAAAGAAGATGGTCAAAGACTGGGTCCTGGGGGCTGAGAGAGTCATGGTTCCAGCAATGATGGGGGAAGATCAAGAGGGAAAATCCAAAGAGTGTGCTGTAGACCAGGTGTGGAGCGGGACGGAGGCTCACTTCTGGGTCAGATGCTCCTGCAGAGGTCCAGGGGACCCAGCTGAATGGGCCCAAAAGGCGCACAGAGCACGTGGCAAATGGGGCAGGCAGCGGACAGAGTGAGCACTCACATCTTCTGTGAAGACAAGGGAGAAGACGGGAATTCAGAGACATCAAGACACAAAAGTCAGCAGTGCTTGGTAGAAACACTATGAGCAAAGAAAGTAAAGATAAAACTCAGAACTAGTAACGGTTTATTGAATTTTGTTCAGAAGGCAAAAATGGAAAGTGCAATTTAGTCTTGATTTTCTCAATGAATGTTTTTCTCAAACTCGGGAAGGTGGTGCTACATTTTAAGTGGCACTTGTAATGCTAAGAGGTGTTCATTTATGCATGCATGTGTGCATGTGTGCAAGTGTGCACGCGTGTGTGTGTGTGTGTGTGTCCACGAAGGGTGTCTGCAGGGGAGGCTGCCAAGATGCTTAGTTATTCCTGGATGGTAGGATTTCAAGTGGACTTTCTTTTCCGTTCCTCTTTTCTTTTTTATTTCTCAGTTGTGGTCATTTTGTTTCAGCCAGTAACTTAAAAATCAGAATTACCCATTTTGTTTTTCTAGAAAGAAAGTGAAAGAAACAGCAAAGAATCCGCTAGGCAGTTTACAATTGGTCAAACTCTTGCTAGATTGCTGGCTCCATTTTTTTTTAAGCTCTGAGATACCAAACACAAGTAACAGCACAAAAATCCCAACTTGAATAAAATATGAGATAAAAACAGAAGGCTTTGAAAAACCATAAATAATAAACAAAGCTATGGCTTCTATGTGGATTAAGTGAAACCTGGATCTAGAATGCCCTATTAATCTTGCTTGTTGATCAGTTGTCATTGTTGGGAAGAAGCAAGGAGAAAACAGAGAAAGTTGAGGAACCAAACTGATTCGCCCTTGAGAGAGAACCAGAGAGCCCAGGACATACATCTTGGCCTTCAGTTTGCATTTTGGTTCGTCTCTAACCCACAATGAAATTCAGTACTTTGTTTTCCAGTCTCACAGAGGCCACACAAAATCCCATGTACTTCTCTTTTGCAAATTTTTAATGTTTATTTTTAATATTGGAAGTTCATGATTCTTTGATATGCCAAATGTCACCGTTGGCTAATACAGCGATCCCATCTCTGCACTCCGCTTTTATTTCTTATTTCATGTAGCCCTGTGTGAGGCCCCAGAGGGTCTCTCCAGCCGACACCACCAGTGTTCTCATTCTCCATCTCCAGGCAAGGTTCCAGCTTGGGACATTTACACCATTTGCTGTTTCTACTCTGCGATCACGGAGCTTGAGGCTCACGGTTGGCAGATTGTGCATACACGAGAGCCTAAGGCTGTCGCTGTTAACCCTGGAGGATCCATGCACCCCAACCAAGGAAAGGAGCAGAGTTTAAGGAATGCCAAGCTGCAGGCGTGGAGGAAACGGGGCAAAGGAATCACTGGATCTCTTTGCTTTTCTCATGTAGGAAACTTACAGATTCGGTACAACCTGGGAGGCACTAGAGAGCCGTACAACATCGATGTAGACCACAGGAACATGGCCAACGGGCAGCCCCACAGCGTCAACATCACCCGTCATGAGAAGGTCATAACTCTCAAGGTATGCATGCGCCCTGGACATGCTATTTATACACACAAGAATAACAGATGCCATAGCCTCTAGGTCCTTTAATGATGGGTCACTGGTTTTCTTGAAGGTGTGGGGACAGGTAGAAGAAAAAATAAATATATTTTATACTACAAGTGCTTATGTTGTGCAGTAAAAAATATACACCAGGTATCATGGAAAAACATAGTGGAAAAACAAAAAGAAAAATACAGAAAATGTTTAAATATTTAAAGTGCATTCTGTAAAGTGCAAAACACTTCCCTCACTTTGAATACAATTTTTGCATAATTCTTGCCACTTTCTGAAACAGCTGTGGAAGCTCTGTTCTATAAGTGTCTTCACTTGTACCGCGCTGGCTGTTCCAGGGTCCTGAATCAACTCAAAGCCTTTACCTTTCATGGACACCTTGACTCGGGAAGAGCCAGGAGTCACACAGTGCCATGTCTGGTGAAAAAACCAAAGAGGACTTCCAGAACTACTTCAGAAAGTGGCGGGAACGATGAGATAAGTGTTCAAAGTCAGAGGGAGTATTTTGAGGGAGATTACTAACAATGTGTCTTTTAACATGATAAATATTTTAGACTTAAATATTCACCGTATATTTTGATCACATCTCACATACAGTCATTGATATTCACCGAGGATTGGTTCTAGGACTATGTGGATACTAAAATCCCAGGATAATCAAATCACTTATAAAATACAGAGTCATATTTGCATATAACCCATACACATCCTTCCAGACACTTTAGATTCTATGCAGATTACTGATATTACTTACTACAATGTGCATGCTAGGTAAATAGCTGTAGGACTATATTGTTTAGGGAATAATGACAAGAAAAAATGTCTGTACATGTATGGTACAGATGCAATTCTATTTCTGAGTATTTTCAATCTGTGGTTGGTTAAATTGGGAAGATTCAGAGACCAGGGATATGGAGGCTGGTGCTAATATTACAGAGAAGGTAATTGATGGTGAGGAAATTGGGAGGAGGGGGTAAAATAAATATTTACTCCGGGTAGTCTTTCTGGCTTTCCTACTTTTAGATAACTCCATCATTTTAGTTTCTATCAGGCTACCTCCTTTCTCCATCACCCCATCCTTCCTGACCACACTCCCAGATGTCTGAGGCTCAACATGCTTCCGAGAGCAGTTTATTTTGGTCCCTCTGACCTACTTCCTCCACAACTCCAGCACCATATAAATAACTGTGTATGTTTTCTCTGCAAAGGCTCTGCCTTAAAAATCCTCTAAACTGTCTTTCCCAGAACCTCAAACTCAGGCTGTCGGGTTTTAGCACACAAAGGGACGATTTTATTATGACACTCAAGTTTTATTTCAGGTTCATTTACTGCCCCCACCCCACTACTGTCTTTTACAATGGAGAAAGCAGCTTGGGGACTCCATGAATAAAACATAGCGTGAGGAAGTCTCCCCGGGAACCAAGCCAGGAGATCAAGGAGGGAGCTGACACTGTTTGCTCTAGAAGCAGTTCCAAATAGATACCTGTCAAGACAAGGAACAGCAGGACAGACACTGCTTTGTCAGTAGAGCACAGTGTCATTTGGCAGGAGCTCTGTGACCCTCCAACCTCATTCAGATGCAACTAGTTGCTAAGGGAAGTCTGCACTGTAAAGAGAAGACAAGAGTCCTGTCTCTTTTGAGGTCCTGTGGATGTCAAATTCATAACATGTCACAGTGTTTACGTGTGGCCATTAGTAATAAATGCTATAAGATACTTAAGCAGAGGTCTTCCCTAGGAAAATGACAGCATGCTGTTTCAGCCTGTATGGCATCTCTCGAACACTGTGTAAACAGGGTTATTTCATAGTGCCCACAGGAGTCCCTGAGCCTAGCACAATGCCTGGCATACCTTGGGTACTGCATTGCACAAATCGAGCCCATCTTTACCCATGGTTCAAGTTGTATTCAGAAAAGCTAAAGAATTCAGGAAACAGATGATTTTATGCCATTTTAGGGACAATGTGTTCATTAGCATTGGATTAGATGTTCTCTTATGTTAAACCATCTGATCTGTTAGTATGTTTAAGGAAAGTGATTTATCTTGCCATTTTGCCATTGCAAAAGATAAAAAATTAGATGCAAATGCTGACCACTGAAGACAAAATAGAAGAGATGCCCATACCCATAGCCACAGACTCTGAGGGGGTTAACGGTCACACTCTGCCACAGCGGATTCAACAGCCACCTGGATGAAGAGACTGGACATGGGAGAGGGGGATAGTTTAGGGCTTTTGAGGGACAGAAAGCCAGAGATCATGTTGTCCAAGAAGCCAGAGAACTGCAGAGAAGCCAGAGGCCTGAGAGGTGAGGGGAAGGCAGGGGGTCTGATTGTTACTCAGGTTTTTGTTCACAAATAACAAAAAGTAAAAGATGAATCCAGAAATCATTTGTTAGGGAAAATATATTTTCAGAAAGAGAAAAAACAGAACTTGGCAAGAGAATACAGAGAACATAAACGATTAAATCTACGTATTAGAGTAACGTTGGCCAATCTCCTGTCTCGCCCGCTTCCCTACCTCGCTCCCTCCCTTCCCTCTGACCCACTCCGTTCTTCCTCCTGTCTGCTTCTCTACCTCTCTGAGGCCTGGGTTAACTGCTCCTTATAACAAGCTCTGTCTTTACATATCTCAGGTTGGTACAGTCCCAGGGTCATGTCTTCCCAAGCTGCCACCAGAAGAAAAGCACCTATTTTCTTGATTTTCTTTTCTTCTTTTTTTAAGACAGGGCCTCACCATGTAGTTCAGGCTAGCCTGCCTTCACTATGTTGCCCAGACTGGCCTCAAATTTGAGGTGGTCCTCCTGCATCAGCCTCCTGAGTGCTATGATTATAGGTGTGTGCCATTTTCACTTTAAAATCTCTAAACCTCAGTGAGAATCTGGCATGGGTTGTGTATTCATGCTTAGGTCATGTACTCATGCAGTTAGGAGGAAGGGAACCAAAACCAACAGTCCATAATCAGATCCTAAAATTCAAGTGGAGAGTTCAGGAAATCTTTGCCAAAGGAGTAGATCATGAGACCCATGAAAGGAGGGGAGATGGAGGGTATGCACCACACTCTGAGTTGGGGAAGACAGACCTGGGAAGCCCTCTGAAAGACAACTTTCCTATTTCTGAGACACAGCAGTTTCAAGGAGATTCATTTTGTGGTTGCCTGATTCCAAAGCAAGAAGATCGTGGTGGAAAGGGGTAGCAGAGTGGTGTCCAGGAAGCAGAGCAGGGGAAGACAGTCAAAGAGGAAGGGACAAGAGTTCAGATATAATACCCAAAGCCGCACCTCTATGACCCCCACCACCACCAGATGCACCCCGGAGCTGCTGTACTGATCTGCTAGGCATTTCTTAATCCAGTGCAGTTACCATAACAGGATGAGCAGCCGCATCCTCGAAATAGCAAGGAACTCTGGGTAGAAACTGAGCCTCCAGGTGCTAGGAAGCTCTGCCTTCCTGTCTTCTACCCATAATGCCATTGCACTGAGGCCCCTGGACATGGCCAAGAAGGAAGCACCCAGTGCCCTGGGAAAGACTTCCTGTGTAGGGACTCCTGGGCCAGGCCAGGGTCTTGCCCACAGTCACTGTCCTAGAGCTGAAGGAGAAAAGGATGAAGGTGGTAGAAGAAGAAAGACAATGCTCCTGCTCATGGGAATGTGGATCCCCACATTTGGGACCCTGATTTCTCTCCCACACGAAAGCTATAATTCTGAAAGTTCCTTCAGGATGCTAAAACACATTCTAATTTTCTTTCTTAAACCAATCTACAGATCCATTTTGAGAACTTCTGTAGCCTTAACCATGGGGGGAAGAGACATAATAAAACACTACTAGTAATTATCTCTCAGTGAGGAGACTATGAATGAGTCTGTTTCCCCTCAGAACTTTCTGTATTTCCCCATTTTCCAGGAGAAGCATGTGTTGCATTTTTATAACTGACCAAAAACATAAAATGTACAGATGTCCTCAGCCTCTTTTAATATCCCTCCAGTTATAATAGCAAAAATACTTAAATAATTTCCAATTAAAATTTACTTATACTCAGTGAACAAAAATAAGGTTAATGCAGAGATGAGTTTGGCAGTGCGATGGAGTTAAGGTGAACTTTATGCATTTATAAATGTTCAAACATCCTATCATTGAGAGGATGTTTATCAGTGTTTATGGTGTTTTTAAAATCGCGTTTACTTTCCTAGCTGGGTGTGGTACACGCTAGCATCAAATTAATTTAAATTCCCTGAGCACATCATCTGAAACTGCTCTGAGCACTTGAGAGAAATTGACCTTGAATTTGCTGCCAAAAAATAAAGTGCTCAGTCTCCGCAAAGATAATGAAGAGTTGGTGCCTGTCTGTACCACACGCCAAAGTGAGTTAGGACCCAGGACAACCCTCCAGTGGCATCATTTAGGAAGCTCACTGTGGCGTCTGGGCTCATAGCTTAAGGCTGAATGCCAGTCCAAATGTAAACAAGCCTCAAGCAGCAGAGAGGACCTCAGCAAATCCTGCATGCGGTGCCCTGGGAAAGACTTCCTGTCTGGGGACATGAGGCCAATTAGCACGAATCCACAGCGGAATGCTGCAGCCAGCCATGACTCTGTCTTGTGTGACTTCTCCTTAATGCTTTCTCTTCTCCCTCTCGCCCTCCATCCTCCCTATTTCTGTCTTTTCTTTCTTCCCAGCTATATTGTACAAGACAGAGAATGCAGAGGATGAAAGCAGGAATGCGTTTTAGTCACTTTCCTCATCACTGAGACACAAAATACCTGACAACATAACGTAAAGCAGGACAAGTTTATTTTAACTTGGTTTCGGAGGTGCCAGTCCATGGTCTGCTGGGTCCAAGGCAGAAACAGTATGGTGGAAGAGTCTGGGCAGATGAAAGCTGCTCGTAGCAGCCAGGAAACAGAGAGAGAGGAAAGCGGCTAAGGAGGGAGATACTTCCTTGTAGGTCATGACCACAGTGACCAGTCCACTGATGAAGATAGCACCCCTGTGATCCAGTCACCTTCCAAAAACATGAGGCTTTGAAAAGACACCCAAGATCTAAACCATAACATCATGAAAAAGACAAGAGAGAACACAGCACAGTATTGTTCAGGTCATGATGCCTTATTCACTCATAGATTTGGCTTTGAACTTCTGGAAGCCAGAAGTACCCAAGTTAAAAGGATAAAATATACCAATTCCCATACAGTGTCGAAATTTCTGTTCCTATATAATTTTCCTTTTTCATACCATGGGCTATGTGTACTAACATAGAAAAGTACCCGTGGCATGGTACATGTACACAACATCACATCCATGGTAACGACTCATGTATGTTGATGCTTCCTAGGTTCTAGACACTGTGCCATGCATTTGAGACACATTTTCTTACTTTATCCTCACAAAAAATCCTCCTGGGATATGTGCCATTACCATCTCCATTTTTAGACAGATTAGGACCAAAGTTCAGAACCTGTGCTGTAACTCACCCTAACTTACAAAGCAGTGAGCAGCAAAAGCAAAGCTGAACCTAAAACTGTCACACTCCTGACTCCTCCCGTGCCCTGGACTGTTACTGAACAGAGGTATCTAGAAGGATATTCACAGAAGACCAGAACTAGATCCCTATGGCTGGTGAGACGCTAAGTGACAATCTGTTTCTCATACTGTTACAAAATGGCCCCAAAGTATTGAGGATAATAAGTGATGCTTATGCACCCACCATGCAAACATACAGACTCAAACGTTTCTTCAGATTTTTACTAAGTGCAGGGACCACAGAAGTCCTTTTATTTCCTTGTCACACAGCAGATCCCTATAAGAGCAGTAACTGCACAGGATGACCTATGACTTTTACAAGGCTGTTTGATGTTGCGTCTCCTTGGGAAACTCAAGCAAATCTTCAAAACGGAATTGTGCCTGCTCAGTTCAGTGGGGATCGGGGAGAACAAGGGATGGGTAGTGGACTTGAGGCAGCTTTTTGATATTCCAGCCTGGCCCCAAGTCAGGCCTGATCAAACTAGCTAGAAAACAAAAGTGAGTGAACTCTTCGGTCTTTCCCTACAGCTATGCCATATTTTTGAGTTTTGATGGAAATTAGACAGCAAAGAGTTCAGGGATAAATTCTCTGGCACAGATATTCTAAATCTACATTCTCTAAAAATCAATGGAACAGATGGTAAGGATGTGCCATTGGGACTCTTTCCTATAACTGGAGAACCACCTTATCTTTGCCAAAAAGAAGTGAACAGATTTTCTCTACTAAAATAAGATCTTTCTTTAAAAATAATTCCAAGTTATCAGGGGAAAATGATGATTAAATCCTCACAGTCTTCGATCACAAAAAACAGCACTTTGATCATTTTTGTTGGAAAATTTCAACACTAGTGTTTTTTTTAAATCACTGAATTCTATTTCTTAAAATAAAGATGATAATTTTACACGTGATTAGGCAAAATTTAAACCAAATTGTATAAAAACAGTTGCATCAATTGCTAATTGAAATGTGAATCCCCCAAACTGACAAAGGAAATGCTCAAACATTAGCAACAAGTAATAGGTGCTAAATGGTAGAGACAGAGGGAAACAAATTAACCCCCACGTCGCAGAGGCTTACCAGATAAAAGTCCACCAGCTATTAGATATATTTGTAGATGTCTTTTCATCTCCATCAGTGATGAAATCATGCCAAGGAGGCACTCAGAACCCTTCACTGCTCTCTGACCCCCAAGAACCCTATTCTCAGTGGTAGGAATCTCTCGCTTGAGCCAAATCCTCATTCATTATTCTTAAGGCCTCCATAACTCATCCTTGGGGAACCTCTCCCTCATCTGAAGTCTGCCAGGGCCACTTCTGAATGCAGCACTGGAGTTATCCAGCTGTAGGTTCTGCTGCCTGAAGGTACAAATTGCACAAAGGGTTGTTTATAGATGTGAGCCTTTGGTTACACTGTTCTGTGGCTCCTCTGTCAGTACAATTCTCTCAAAGCCTGAGTTGGGCACATGCTGACTTATAAACCCAACACTTTGGGAAGCTGAGGCAAGAGGATCATGAATTCAAGCCCCAACCTGGGCAATTTAGCAACTTAGAGAGACCCTGTCTCAAAATAAATAAATAGTCCAGGGATATAGCGCAGTGCAAATCCCCGAGGTTCAATCCCCAAAGCACATGTGTGCACTAGCGCGCACACACACACCACCTGAGTTGGCTTCTGAACAATTTTCTTCCAGTTTCAGATGTCTGTAAACACAGCCAAAGTGCGTCCCTAGACCTACACTAAGGATCTAGAGAGTCATTTTCTTCTAGGTGTCCATGCCTCGCCCCTAAGTTAACTTAAGGCTACTTTGCACAAAAGCCTTGGGTGGGAAGAAAAGAACCTTGACGTGAACTTGATCCACTGTGCTGAAACAGTCTGCTGAACTCCACACCTCTGTTGATCAAAGCCTTTTGCAGTTAATGGCTTACTCTCTGGTGTAAGCACCTCTATTTCTGAACTCTGCTCTATTCTCTTGTATTTATATTTAGTTGGAAGCTGGTTGATTCTTTCCTGAATTCATCTCTTCCTTGACATAGAAGCAAGTGCACCCCTGACAACCCCATCTCAAGCTTCAGGTACTTAGTCTGCCTCCCAGGGAACTTGAGGCAGCAGTTTATAAAATACTTGACTGCGTACAGTGGTCCACACTTACTACAGAAGACTAAGTGGATCCCTGAGACCACAGGCAGTATCAAGCCCTATATGTACTGGACTTCTTCCACATACACATACCTATGATAAAGTTTAATTTATAAATTAGACCCAGTAAGAGATTAACAACAATGACAACAAAACAAAAAATACAGCAAAATATCATAATGAAATGTGAATGCCATCTCCTCTTTTTTCTCTAAATATGTCCTTATCCTTGCTTTTATTCATATTCACACCTTTTTATTTGTATTAGTACATGTTTGTAGTACATATTTGCATTCTGGTGAGAAGTTGGTATGTGTCCACAGTAGATCTTAATTCATTTTAGGTCTCCTTGTCCTCCCCCACTTTCTTCCCCCTCCATCTCTTGGCCCCCTTCCCATTTGCAAAAGATCCATCTCTGTTTTTGCGATAATGTGATGAGCTAATCCCTACAGAATGAGATAAAGCAACAGAATGCCAGAGGCATTGGGATGAAGTTAGGCAACACCCAGAGGAAGAGGTCCCCAAGCTCAGGCCCAAGGCCAGCTATGGTCCATGACCTGTCGGATACCAGGCAGCAAAGCGAAGCTTCGCCCATATTTCCAGTCTCTCCCCATTGTCTGTTTCACAACCTGAGCTCTGCACTTCTCAGATCAGCGGGGCATTCGATCCTCAGAGCAATGAGGACCGTAAACTGCATTGAGGTGCTCCTTTGAATCATTGGACTGTTTCCCATGAAAGCAGTCCCTGATGCCAGAACAGTTGGGACCTGCTGATACACGCGTCACATAAACACAGCACTCCCATCCCCAGAAGAGCTATCTGCTAGGATGAAGTGACCACGTGACAACTGAGTGCACTGCAGATACAATGCAGATGCCCTAGAAAGAGAAATGATTCCCGTCCTGGGGATGGCAGGGTGGGGATTGAGTATGGCAACACGAGTTCCATCACATGATTCAGAGGGGCAAGTGAAGAACCATTTCAGAGTTAGTTCTGGAATTGCCCATTGGATATTTTGAACCTTAGTTGATCACAGGTAACTAAGACCGCAGAAAATCAATCTGTACGATGGGTCCCCATCTTTCCAGGCTTTAATATCCTTTTTTGCACCATTTGTCACATACAAATTTTAGGTTTCTGTTGTGATAACAGCTCCTTGCATCAAGGTATTAATTTATGTATTAGGGCACATCAGCTATTGTTACTACAAAAGTAAAAAACTTTCTCATTCACATAACAGTTCAGTGCAAGTGTTCCTAGTTGAGAAATTTCCTGCACATAATGGTAACTCCCTGCTTCTTGGCAGAAACTAGCAGAGAAAATCCTGCACAGCATCTAAGTGAGGTGGTAAAAGATTGCTCATACTAATGCTCAAAAATAATAGAGTAAAAATATAGTCGTTCAGTGGTGTCACTGTGAAGTCTTAAAGGATAGGTAAACATTGATGCATGGCAGACAGAAGCACGTGGAGGGATGTTTATTGTGGAGGAGGAGCAGCGGACAGTATTGGCAGTAAAATAAAAAGAAATTTATTTACGGACTCACAAGGCTGCTGTATAAGTCCATTGATTTGACTCACTGAAGAGCAGGGAGCGCTGGGTCTCCACTTTCTGCAGGTGGGAAATTTCCAATTGGAAAGGGTTTGGGGGACCTTCTTCAAGCCAGGAGGATGTCTCTGTACTCGGGCATGAGCCTGGTAATCCTGCGGTATAGCACTCAAAGGACTTTCACACATAACCAGATACTTTCAGGCACAGATACTCTCAATCTTATGATCTGGGAGCAGATGGTGCTATTGGACCCATTTCACAGATAAGAAAACAAAGACTAAGCAGCTCAGGTGACCGGAAACATTATAAGGCTTGCAAGAGACAGGTTGTGATGCAGAACCCAGGAAGCCAAAGTCCCTCTCAGTTGCTTCATGGCTGTCTTGTGTGCAGACAAGAGAACCAAGCTCA
Source organism: Cavia porcellus (assembly GCF_034190915.1). Taxonomy (NCBI): domain Eukaryota; kingdom Metazoa; phylum Chordata; class Mammalia; order Rodentia; family Caviidae; genus Cavia; species Cavia porcellus. The sequence continues at coordinate 55,282,070 of NW_026947489.1, forward strand.
CTCTTGCCAGCTTGCCTGAGATGCTGCTGAAGATTTGTAAAGATTTACATGGAAATAGGTTTTCTAGGGCCTAATGTGCTCTCTGGAGTTTCTCAGGGTGATGGCAGAAGAAGCTGGGCAACATGTTGCACCCAGAAATTTATGTGGCTTGGGTTTCATTCAGAGCTAGAGAGAGTGATAGAATCAGGGCAGGCAGTGGACAAACAGCCTTCTTCCTGGCTCACGAAATGCCAGGGCCCTGCCACCAAAGGCTGAAACTTCCTTAGGGAGAGAACTGGTTAGAGCACTCTTAGAAAGCTATAGGATCTGCTAATGAAGGTCTTCTTGCTTCAGAAAAGTTCTTGAGAATACTAGTAGTGATGTCAGGAATCCCACCTTAAATCAATACAAGAAAACACTATTAAGATGATAATCACGATGCTAGTGATGGTACCAGTAGCTGTAGCTGTATAAAAAATAATCACTAGGTTGTTTTTCTAAATATTCATGTATGTTCCTGATATATAATAGTTCTGTTTGTGTGGACTGATTGGTATACATATTCCCCAGCAATAGTCTTAATTGTACCAAACACCACTCTCTCTCTCTTTTTTTTTTTTTTTTTTTTTTTTTTGGTGCTTTTCAGTCTGTACTTTATGTAAACGACCCTCGTCAGAGGTGGGCACTTTTCCTCCCATTCCACAAAAGAGAAAGCAGAGATCTAGAAAGGCCTGAACTCCCACATCTATATACTAAAGCCTGTGTTGTACCTGGTTTGCTTTGTTTTTTGTTAGTCACTTTTAAACAACCAATAAACATGAATTAATAGATACATACTAAATCGTATTTCCTAAATATGATTTTTCTTCCTTTTGGTACAGGGATTGAGCCCAGGGACCCGTGTCTGCCCATAAGGGCTCTACCACAGAGCTGCTCCCCCGTCTTTCTCTGAGTTTTGTGAATGTGTGTTACATGTGCACCATCACAGGGCTCAGTGTGATTCTTCAGTGCATGCCTGTGATATGTGCTGATGCAACCCAGCCTTCTTGACCCACTCTCTCAGCTCCATCTTTCCCACCTGCTAACACTGTTTTCCATTCAGGTCAGTGTTTCTCTTTAGCTTCTACAATGAGAGAGAGCACAGAGCACCTGTCTCTCTCTTCCTGGCTTATTTCACTTAACGTACTGCCCTCCAATTCTATCCACTTTGCTGCAAGTGACAGGATTTTATTATTCTTCATGGCTGATAATATTCTATGGTACACACCTACCCTACACTCAGTTTCATATTGAACACAGGACAGCTGGCCAGGACAGATGCCTTGCAGGATGCTTCCTCTAACAGGCCAAGAGGAAACCACACTGGAAAGTGGCAGCCCAAATTACACAATGTATTATTAAATAATAAACAAAAAGCATAGAAAGTAAAGTGGATGCAATACTATCTACGTATTATAAAACTAGTGATACAAGCCTTTAAAATAAGAGAGAAGAGGTAGACAGAAAGATGGGAAATAGATAAGATACATAAATAGGTAGATAGATATAGATTCTACTGAGATTCACAAAAACATTCATATTTAGCACAGCAAATTAGGTTACATTATCCATACAGAAAAATAATTTAATGCAACGGAGGAAGTCATAATCCTTTAAGAAAATTTATATAATAGAATTTCCTTAAGTTTTATAATTAAAGAAAGCTAAGAGGTCCAACTTGAAGGCCCATATCCTCATGGCTCTCAATATCAGACACTAATAAAAGTTTCATCCCAAACTTTGTGATTTTACTCTATAAAAGTCCCTAGAAAGAACCACAGTTTCCCTTGAAGCAGGCTCCACCATGCGGATCACTAAGAGACAGCAAAAAACAAAACCACACCTTCCCCAAGCCAGCTGGTTCACAGGCTGGAAAGCCAGGAGAGCATTCCATCACCCCACCCAATCCCATCCCCTGTGGTAAGCAGCTGGCTAATGTGGAGAACTCTGGGAAGAATAGCTCGGTACCTGTATTGTTTGGTTGACCTTGCAGACCTGAGGCTGCTGGTCTGGACAGCTACTTGGAGGACAGCAGTGCGCACTGTGGCAACTGGGGGGGATTCCTCCTATCACAGTCTTGTTTTATTCCTGGGTCTAGTGGTCTGAGCAACTACTTTGAAGATAGCAATGTGCAGTATCACAACTATTTTTGGTTTCCTATCACCTTGTTTTGAATTTCTATATATAGCTGTTTGGTTTCTCTTTTTTGTCATTTTACTTTGTGTTATTTTTTAGGTTTGTTTGCTTCTTAATTGATCTGTGTTTTTTTCTCTTTAAAAAAAGTCCCTCGAAAAGACACAGTCCTTGGGAACCCACGTAGAACCCCTTCTGTCTCCCTCTCAGAAAGAAGCTTTCTTTCTTTCAATAATGCATTCTGCTCTTTAAAAAAAGTTCCATCCCAATCCTTTCAGTAGACACAAAGATAACTTCCCGTCTTCCCAACCTAGCAACTTTCTTTTCTTTAATCACATGGAGCCCAGACTGAAATCAGATACTGAAGTTTGGGTGAATTATTTTAAAATGTATGCCTTTTTCATTCTTGAACTTTCTGCCAATAAAGAATAACCCCCAAGAAGCATATAGGTGTACACACTCCTGAAAATTTTAATAACAAAGATTGTTCAAGTCTTTATTAAAGAAAATAGCACTGTTTGGAAGCATTGAGTCTTTTTAGGGATGTCGGAATGAATAAAGAAAGCTGACCTATGTAGCCTAGAGCCTTGCTCTTGGAATTACATGTACTGTAGCTTCTTCCCTTTGGCTAATTTAGTTTTTATCTATTCTGGATGATAAACTCACAGCCTTGGCTATGCACTACAAGCATGTTTGACAGGAAGGGAGGCGACCACACAAATAATGATGAGACATTGGAACTCCCCAACCTTCCCTTCCCTGAGCACCTTCCCCACCCACGGAATCTCTATTGGATTCTCAGCAAGAACATTACTATTGAACTCCCCACTTTAATAGAACACTCACTTGAATTTAATTCTACAGAGCATAGGTCAGCATTTTATTAGTTTCTTGTATCATTACAACAGTTTGCCTCCATGGAAGGCATCTTGGAAGAGAAGAGAGGGCTACATTTGTTGGATACTAAACCATTAACAGTCTACTTATGAATCAGAGTTTATTTTTTCCATATTTATGGGTATTGAGAGAAGCTCATTCATAACTGTGACACACATCAAAAACCTCATGAACACATTAGCTCTTAAAACGTTGTCTCTGGTGTTAGACTGGGCTATGTATCCTTGGCCAATCAAAGGGTATTTTAGCAAGCTTTTATGATTTAGTTCAAACAGTAAATAGGACCAAAAAGTGCAAACAAGATATCCAACTATGAGAGCCTCGGATTCTTCCCCTGCCTGTACCTTCAAATTGGTGTGTACCCTTAAACTCAGACCACCTTACACTTGGAAGTGTGGCAGCCAGATTCCTGTGGGGAGCAGAGTGCCTGAAGATTCTGCTTGTGAAGACAGATGTTCTCAAGGTGGTTCAAGACTATATAATTAACAGTGCACTTTCCTTCCACTTAAAACCATATGAGGATCACTAACAACTTCACAAGAAGACTTTGACGGACATTATCTCTTATCCAGCTCACTGCATTGTGGGAAAATCCCAATCTTTTAAGCCTGACTTGGATAAAATCAGGTGGTTACCAATACCATTCCATGAGGCCACTTACCACTGTGGAGTACAATTAAAACTAGTTCAACTTTAATCAATATTAATTTAAAGAGAACGAAAAGGTGCCAAACATCTACTACATGAAAGATTTGAGGAGACAATGGCTAATGGGTGGGGGAAAGGGATAACTCATTAAAAAATAAACAAAATGTGTCTTTTACTTTCAAGGAGTTCACATCCTTGGAAGAGAGACAAAATGTTTACACTCCTGGTGTGCTTTTCTTCAGGGACTTGTCCCACTATTTCTCTTCTAGAAAGGAATTTCATTCTGTAAATAATAGAAAGAAAATACAGCAGAAGGGAATGTTAGCAATTCACGCAGATAATAACATCTCAGTACATAAAGCCGGATTTCCTTTGGAGGATGATCTGAGATGAGGTAAGGACCCCACGGTTGAAATTGTTCAATGCAAAAGTTATTAAGATATAAATTAGAAAGAAGTCCCTTGCTTACAGGCCCTGCTGCTTACTAGCTCAAATGTTCTCCAGCAAGTTACTGAAGCCTCTATTTCTTTACTGGTAAAATAAGAATCAGGTCACCCATTGTAATTGGGTCTGTGATAGTCCATGGCCCAGGGAAATGCTAGTTTCCTTCCTCCCTGCAACATTCACTTTTCCTTCTTAAATAAGAGAGAGAAAGAGAGAGGACCCATCAGGACCACTGTAACAGGACCCTCAGGACTGAGTCTCCTTCCACTAATTTGTAGTCCAACCCATTAAGTATGTGCTCAGCACCTAAAAGGGCCACCCCCAAATAGCACAGCTGTTGTCACCACGAGCTCAGGCCAGTGAGCTGGCCATCAGTCATACAGATAAGGACCAAATGCCAATCAGGGCATAAACTGGTGCTGGGCCACACAGAAAGGGGGCCTCAACCATCTGGGGAGGGAGGATGGATCAGAGGGACTCGAGAGGCATTTGAACAGATCCTTAAAGGTCTTCCAAGGAGTAGGAGGACCTCCTTATCTTACTCATCCCTGACTGCAGGATTCAATGTGTACTTTTCTTAATTCATAAACATCATACAGAAGACCATGAGAGAAAGTAGTAGGTTCTCCTCTGTCCAACCCATCTGATCTGAAACAGAAGACCCGTCCTGAAGGGGACGACACTTCCCCTTCCCCATTTCTTTTCTGAAGCAAGTTTTTCTGCAAATCAATCATGCACTCGAGGGGCCAGACAGGAGCTCCATTCCCACGCTCCAGAAAAATATGTCCACTTCGCCATCCGCGCCACGCAGTTCGGTGGAAGCCAGGTCAGCGTGACTTCTGATCCAGTTTAAGGGCGCAGGTGCCCTTCCTCCTTCAGAACACTGCCCGAGCTCACAAATCCAAAGTTGGGGAGCTCATTTTCCTCCTTCCCTAAGCCGAGCGTGTAAGCACATAAATCACCTCTCAAGAAAGAAGATTAGGTTCCCGGGTTTCTATTTTGTCTAGCGTGAAACCTGAACGCCAAAGCATTACAGTATATGCTATATCCAGCTGCAGTGCACTCAAAGACTGTAATTCTCCAAGCTATTTCTTAGTACAATAGTCAGCACGGGTTGTTTCTTATGCACCGGTAACTGAAAAGCAAGTTCGTGTCTCACATAAATTCACCTGCTCCCTGAAAACTAAATGTATCTCAACGTGCAGTCCGAGGTTCTGAAGGGCTGTCAGCTGCCTGCTCTTCGGGGGAGGGACAAGTCCGGGCTGGTACTGAGACCTAGGGTTTTGATTGACAGGACCTGGAGAGGGTCCTAAACTGGTGTTAACACGCCCTCTGGCGGTCATCGTCCATGTGACCATCTTTATTGTATTTTCTGCAAACACTGGTGGAATTCAGAACCATGCATTGTGAGTAGTTAGACTCTGTGTTCTTTCAAGTGTAAAATACACTAATGGTAGTAAGACGTAGCCCTGATTAGGTAACAAAAACTTGCTGTTAACACCATCTCAGAGGGAATATTTTTAGACTGTTCTGTTCTCCACCCCTGGGCACAAGAGGTGTTTGCTGAGTAAGAATGAATAAGAATGAATCCAGTTGGTAAAGAATGGGATCTGTGCACACACTGTGTAAACTCAGTCAGTCTGACAGTGCTGGGATCCTTTGTGCTTTCTGCACTATACACGAGGCATGTTCTCCGAGAGTCATCTCTGGGAAGAATTGCCCCTTCTTTAATAGCAAAATGAGGAAATACCAGAGTGGTGGAGGAAGTGGTATTTTTAAAAGGATTTATGGGTAAAAGAGAGAATCTGGGCTGGTAGATCAGAAAAAACATAAATAAAAGACATCAAAAAGGAAGCAGAATCAAGAGAAGAAATAAACAGTTGGCAAATGGAAATGGCTGTCATTGCATTAAAGCATCCTGCCTGATGTCACCCAAGGACAGGAGAAGAAGTCACAGTGAGGACTGACAGTGGAGACTGGTCCATCCCTGCCCCCAGCCTGATGCCTGCTCCCCTGCCTGGGAAAACAGGTCCAGGATCAGGGTCACCAACTCCACAGTTCATAATGGTACCTGTGCATCTATATCCTGTAGCTGAACCTCACAAATGCAATGTAGATAAGAGAAAAGTAACGAGGGTTTTTGCAGCCTGCAGCCAGCTCCCAGGCCGTCTCAGGGGACCCTGTCCATGTCAGAGATAGATGCAAAGGAGTCAGGAGTCCTAAAAATCAAAATGTGGTAGAGGAAATGCAGTGAACATGAGAGAGAGGAGGACACAAGCCAGAGAGGATTCTGGGTCCCTTTGCTCTCCAGCCACCCCCAAAATTACCCTGTGGCTTTACAGAGGGCATTATGCTGGCCCAGCCCCAGGACAGCAGAGAGGCTGTCCCTCAGCTGGCAGAGTAAAGAAGCCCAGCCTCTGTGAGCCCCCAGACCTCTGGCTGCCCTGCTTAGCAGCTCAGCCAATGCAAGTCAACCCCGTGCTTCAGTTTCCTAATCTGTAAAATGGGGCAAAACAAGCTTATGTGCCCATATGTTAATTGTCCCAGGTGGGACATGATCTAGAGGTGGCCTCCAGGAAATAATAATGTTAAGAAGGACGAGAAAGAGGACTTCACTCTTCAACTCCCTAGAGGTAGCAGATGTGAAGATATTCTAGACTTCAAAATCAGATAAAATAGACCTGCAGGCTAAGACTTAACCATGGCCTCTTTTGTTCTAGGTTTAACACACCATGGGCACACACACACACTCGCTCAATGTCCTTGATTACACTCATGCAGGGCTGCGTCTGGAGAGAAGCCACAGCCCCTTTTATCTCTCCTTCATGGCTTCGTGGCTTCTCCTGGTTTTTTCTACTTCCCACTCCTCCCCACTGCCCATAACTTCTCCCAGCTTCCCCTCACCACACTTGTTGGAGTAGCTCCAAACACAGGACTAAATCCTACAGTGTTTCCAAGGAACAGTGCTTTACTGCCTTCCAGAGCCAGCAAAAGCAGCCACCCACTGGAGCTTAGACCCACACCGTGACCCCAGGTTCCACAGCCACTCTCGAGGTACCATTTTTCTGACACACTGTTCTGCTCTTGGAAGAGAATGAAAGGATCTGGTGACCAGTACTCTGATAATGCCAGTCTTTAGACTCCACTCCAAATAGTACTATTGCTGCCAAAAGCCTACTGGCAAGGTAATATCAATGGAACTGCTGTGGTAAAAAGGATGTATGCTGAGTTACTTCTTTAACATCAAGGACTTTAACTATATTGCAGTTAAAATCAATAGAAATGTAACCTTTCCAACTGCATAAAATGAGTTCGTTTTATTATTAGTCTTTTTCTGAACTCACAGTGCTGCGATTGCAAAAGGAACCAGATTAACTCGAGCTTTATTGAAAGACCATTAAAGAAACAAACTCAAACTCATTTAAATACTGAAGCCAGTACATTAAAAAGATCAATACAGTAGAAACTCCTGAGTTTATGCTGCTTAAACACCCCCACCCCTGAGAGTCATTCCATGGTCACTATTTGAGAAAATGATAAGCCTAGAAGACCAGCTAACAAAAAAACAAATGTTATTTTATTAAATAGGTTTAGAACCATAAGGCGCTTAACTTTAGCCTGATTAGAGATGCAGACCTCCCAGGATTTTAAAACATCACCCGGCAAAGACTCACTGATCATTGAATGCCACTGACTTGGGAAAACTGTCAGCTGCCTGAGTTGGCAGGAAGTAGTTCCATTTCTTTAAAAATAACATGCACAGGTAAGGCTACCGTGAAGGGCAAATCTGGACTCTCAGGAAGCTAGGAAATGGCCTCTCTAACCACACTTAGCATGGCCTCCCACACACAGTAAACTGTATTAACTGAATATTGACCAGTGACTCTGTAGACTTGAATTTGGCGTAAGTCTGTTTGACCTCTGTACTACATTTGATTTTGAGAATATTCTTTTCTAATTCCTTCCCCACTTAAGATAACCAAAACTACTGTCACAGCCTGCTTCAGGGTCTTCCTTCAAAACTACAATTTAAATTGCAATCTTTGTCATAATAGGGTGGGTAGAATAACGTCAGGGGCAGAGTGGTCCTCGTTAGCCAAGGCAGTTCTCACTGTCAGCAGATACTGGAAACACAATACCATTCGTGGAGCTTCCCTAAATACTACTGATGGTGTTCTTAGTTTTCCTAATTATAAAATTAAATGCATTCATTTGGGAAAGAACAGAGAGGAAAATTAAAGATCCCACTCTCCCATAAGCCCATGGCGCCTACACAAGGTCACCGCTCTGTCTCCACTCTCCACTGTCAAATGAACATGAGGATTTTTCTCTCACCTTGAAGCGTTTCTTTGTTCTGCTTTGCAACAAAACTCCTGGGGATAACTATCTATGCTGTTTTAAGTCAGCTTCTCCCATTCGCTATTTTCAGTCAACTTTATTGAAGAGCCAGTTTGCCACGCAATGAAACATCCACGCTGTAAGTGTTCACATGGATGAGTTTGGACAAATATCCTCACCACCACTGTCAAATTTAGAACATTTCCCACACCCTAAAAGGTTTCCTCAGGCTCTGTTCCCATTAATCTATACCAACCATTATCCCAAGCAGCCACCGCTCAAATTTATGTTTCCATGAAACCATGGATGTGTTTGCCCTGTTCTGTAGCCTTGTGTGAATGGAATTCTGGGTACCGTCAGTTCTGCCTAGCTCCTTTCTCGCTGCACAGGGATTCTGTGGTCCATCCTTGTGTGTATCTACAGGTATCTTTTTCATGGCTGGGTGGTGCTACCCTTGCGAATTATACTGCCACCTGATCATTCATTATTTTGATGGATGGGTCATTTCCACTTTAGAGATATTATGAACAATCCTTTTATGATTGTTTACATATGAATCTTGTGAAAATATCTTTTCACTTCTTTTACATAACTATCTCAAGTGAAATTAATGGCCTGAATAGTAAGCTTATCTTTAACTTTATTAAGAAAACATATTTTATATTTCTTCCATCAAAGCAGGAGAATTTCTGTTGCACCATATAGCTACCAATACTTGATAGTGTCTGGTTTGGGAGTTTTTGTTTTATTGTAACCCTATTGGATTTGTGTGTTCCCATTGGTTTTAATTTTTATTTTCCTGTTAACTAGTGAAGTTGAGTAACATTTCATGTCCCGCAGAATACCGCTGAGCCCTTTATAAAGTGCTCAGGGCTTTATCCCTTTTATTTGTATTGGGTCATTTGCCTTCTCTTGTTAAGAATTTTTTTATGTATTCTAGATACCATTTCTTTGATAGATGTATTTTCTGTGAACACTTTCACCTCCACTTTCCCTGACATCTCCATCTCCATCAGGCTTCAGTCCACTGCTCCCTGAAGCTTCTCTCCTCGAAATCACCAGTGAACTCCCCACTATGATCCCCTTTGGGGTGTAGATCCTTACAGCCACCTACAGAACAGCAGAAGGTTTGACTGAATACGTCAAGATTGGGGGAGGAACAATAAATGACAAATCACTGAATGTCACATTTCAGCTACTCATTAGTTCTTTTGCTCATCACTCTAGAGAAATTTCCTACAGTCCTTCAGCCCATGTGGTGCGGGCTTTCTGCTCTCTCTCCAGTTCCTTCTCCCTGGCTGCCACCTCCTTCCTCCCTCATCTCCAGATTTCCCCAACTAGTATGCACAGCAACTGGTTGACTGTTCCCAAAACTAAGTGTAAACGTTTAGGCCCAGATGTTCAACAAACACAAAACCTTGGATTCGACTCCTTCCTTCATAAAGTTGTGATTCCACATGGCAATTATAAAAATCTGCGAGTGATTTCACACCATAATTTTAGAAACGGAGACAGATGAGAGAGAGAGAGAGAGAGAGAGAGAGAGAGAGAGAGAGAGAGATAGCACACAAGTGGCTAGATATATGACATATAGATGACAGATAGATAATAGATAGACCATTGGGTGGCTGGGTGGGTAGATGGGTGGATGAATGGATTGATGGGTGGCTGGGTAAGTGGATGGATTGATGGGTGGATATATGATAACTTAGTGAGTGGGTGGGTGGATAGATGATAGATAACAGATCATCGGGTGGGTGGATTGGTAGATGGATGAAGAGATAGCAGATAGGTATGATAGATGGACAAAAACTACAACCCAAGTCCCTTATGAACCAAACCCAGACTCTACACCTTCACATTCCAAGTGCTCCCAACTTGTCTCCTGTTCACCCTCTTTTGTGTCCTCCCAATTCCTTCCAAAGTACAGCCCAAGGACCAATGAGCTGGCCGCCCCCCTTCCCTGGGAGAAAACAGGCTTATGTTTTCCTCCTTCAGACGACTTCACTCTGCCAGTCTAAGAGTTGAATCACAATGTCAGTGATTCTCTGCATCCTTTTAGAATTGGGGGATGTTTTGTATTCAATTTTCATGTACTATTAGTACTACGCCCTGCCCATCCCATAAGTCATATTTTCCAAGCCAGAATCTAAGCACCTTGAACCCACTTGGATGATCTTCTTATATCATCAGCTTCCTTCTAGTCCCAGTTCACAGGGAGCTGGACAGAAAAATCCCACAAAAGTCCTCATGCTGCGTGAGGAGGTAATGGGAGCTTGTGTCTGCCAACCAAGACAGGATAAGAGGACAACTTGAGCCTTAAGCCAAAGTCTTTCTCTGCCTGCAAGGAGTCGGGCTCCTCAGTTAGCCTGTTGTAATCGCTCGCCTGTGCCTTGGGGGCTCACGGGCCAGGTGCACTGGGAGACAGATGTCACCTTCTCAGGATCACAGAGGGAAGATGCCCCAGGCCGAGGCCACAAGCTGCTGGCATCCCTAGATTTAACCAACTGTATACTCCTCTGAGGCACACAACTTCCAGGGAGGTCTTTGTAACTAGACCAGATGCAACAAGCATCCTGCAGGAAGCATTTGGGTATCAGGGCAGCCACCTGCTACCACACTCAGCAGTTCTGAGCTCAGCAAATGCACCATCAGCGCGCACATCTGCAGCAGGTAGGAAACAGCTTCCTGACTCCGGCTTTTTCCTCTACTGATGACCGCACCCAGGAACTCACAGGGATGCAATATCAACAACCCTGGAGACATTTCGGGCAAATCAAAGTTACAGAGGCAAAGAAAGACTCAAACAAGAAAGACCTCCATCAAATCGGTCAAATCTACATTGTTTTTGACATTTTCACTCAAGCTCCTTTATTCTTTTCATCTAATTCATATAAAATGGAGCCATAATGTTATAAAAATGAGCAATATTATATTACACTCATTCATGTTTTCAAAAGCACTCTCCTGAATTTTTTATTCTTCTTCCCTGTCTTCCTCCTTCTGCCTTTCTCCCATACATTTGTTTATTCCTGAAAAGTCACTTGGTAAGTTACCAAAATGTATTTTGCCTTGAGCACTGCAGGAAAAATACAGCCTAAAATAGAAGTCACTGATGCTCATTATATAAATTAATTTCTAAAGTATCCACAATGTATGGTGATTACAGCCGGTGGCCATTAAAGTGATTTTAAATATAAAATTATATTGCAACCATGATGTATTCTCAGACTTCCACCAAAGGAGCTTGAAATAAAATTATTAGACACTGTTTCAACATTGTTTTTTAATGCATGATAAGTAGCTTCTGAATATTTGTTTGGTAAATGCACAAACCTAGAAGTGCTAAATTTTTCTAACAAGGTTCTTTGAAACAATTACATAGTTTGGGAGAAATGTATACTATAAACACCTCTAGGTTTAATGAAATGCTAGTCAGCTGTAAAATGAAAATTTCTCTGCCCATTCAATGATGTGTATTCTAAAGTTATACAGACTCATTGATACAAAATGTTCTTACTTAAAAAAAAAAAAATCTTATGCTTGAAGTATGATTTGGTGTTTTTCCAGTAGGTGGCGCATTAGACTAGAGAACGTGATCAAACAGTGCGGGCTGACATTTTCTACTATTTTGAGGAAATTTTATATAGAATACAAATCACCTAATGGCCTCACTAATTCTTTTAAATGCATCAATATGGAAGAATTCCAAATGCACTTGGCCTGAAAAGGCAGCAATATTTGACTGATTACATTACCATACTAACAAAGGCACCGTGACAATTGTAATGAATACATATAATACCTCACATTTTAAAATTGGTAATCAAGTCATGCAAAGGCACCTGGCATCTATGGAAGGGAAAAGCATGCACAGTAAAGAAAAATCTGTCTCCTAAGTCCTTGATTTTGAGACCCCAGTGACTTTTTGGAAAACAGCCACCAGCCCCAGGGAGTTTGCTATTATTACAGGGTCTCAGAACAGCCAGTAGGAGGCTCACGCCTTTGTGGGGCTCGCTTTCTCTTCCTGCCTTCTGTCCCTTTCTGGTGCGTTGCAATGACAGTATCCTTAAATGACACCCAAATAGGTGCCACCCCAGAGCTGGATCTTAGAAGGAGACCTCTGCTGAATGCCACAAAAGTCTGGAAAAATACTACTCTGGTATTTTTCTGGTCCATTGTAGTGAATCATTCTCAAAGAAACTAGTGTCTGATCCAACCTGTTGTCTCACAAATGAGGAAACTGGTGGCTTTGTGACTTGTTAATATCACAGCTGTTCAGTGGCACAGACAAGATGACACCCTGACCCTGCCCTCCTCCCTTATGTGGTAAACGTAGGCGTTACTGTAGTTGGCAAAGTCCCCTGGTAACCCTGGCAAAGAGAAGACAGGAAGTCCTGCATGTGAACCCCGTGTGATCCAAAACGGGGCCTTTAGAGGAGATTGAGTTGAGAGCTGTACTTTGAGCAACGATTGAAAAGACCATAATTTGATGTTGTGAATGGGATTTAGGAAGCAGGCCCTGGTTATAAAGAGAGGGAGTGAGTCATGGGTGTGACTGGAGCAGAGATCTGGTCCCTGGACCCTGTCCCTCTGGGTCCTCCCCTCTCCTCTGCTTCCCAGCCACCACCGGCATTGGGAAGGATGCAGGAAATCTCAGGCCTTTGTCCAGAGCCCCAGAATTCTGCCCCCATCACAGAGTCAGGGCTGCTGCAAAACTCTGTCCCTCAATCTCAGAAGAGGGCACCCAGCCCCTCCTTCAGTCCAACATGGTCCATACCGTCTAGCAATTTCTTCTCTGTTTCATATCCAAAACATAAACAGCCAGATAAAATCCCTTTGAACTCTGCCAATGCAAACTGTGGTTTAAAAATGGAAATTGCAAAATAATACCTGGGCAGACATTAAAGCTTTAACTCCAGTATGTAAGACAGGAGGCCCAGCCTGCATCAGTATGCTTTTAATGGCTTAATGGTAAATGTTGAACTAATGAGTGTCCCCTTAAGGTTGTCCTGGGGCACATGTAATGAGACTCTATTACACCATCTCCTATTGCCTTTTAACTGCCAGCAAAATGACAACCAGCTAAATGTACATCCGAATAGCTCACTCAGACCCCAAAGAAATTACCTTGAAATTATCACACTTGACCGTGGCAAATGTGGCCAGGTCCACTTGGGAGGAGAAGACACCTGTTACTGTAAGTGAAACGCTGGACTCTGTCATTTCTTTGGGCTTTTCAGGTTGAGCTTCTCTTGCCTCATCTGATTTTGTCTTTTGAATGTAAATATGTAAAATGCAGTTGATGCTCCCCATCCCTAATGGACGCGAGCAGGCTAGTTGTGGTCAAGAGACATTGTCACCCCACCACAGGCCACTCTGTCCCCGTAGTCAGGCATAGCTGGTTAAGAAGACCAACCCTACCCTTTGTGACTTTGGATTTTTAAAAACAATACCAAAAGAAGTAAAGAAAATACCTGTTTAATGTGTATTAAATAAAATGCCATACAAAATGTGGTAAAGAGCAGGTGTGCTCTTGTCCTCCTGTTATCTGGTCCCTTCAAACTGAGGGACTGGGGCATCCATTTGCTCAGAAAGTATGAGACCTGCACCCAGAAAGGAGACCAAAGCCACACAGTCAGCAAAACACAGGCTGCAGATATACGAAGTGACTGTGATAAAGGTACCGATCAGGTCTAGGGAGGTCCCAAGGCTGAGAGAGTGGACCCCAAGATGGACAAACTTGGAGGGTGTGGGCTAATTGGGAAGCAAAACTCCTCTCTGTCAGGGTCTCCCAGCTGGTCCTGAAGATTAAGCTGATAAACAGAGAGTAAGAGAAGCAAACATAAGGTTTTTCTGCATTAAAGGGGTGATCAAAATATGTGATGAATGTTTAAAATTTAAAGATTTGTTACAGAAAAGGACACATTGCTATTAGTTCCCGCAAAGCGCTCCCACTTTCCTGCCGCTTTCTGAAGCGGTTCCGGAAGTCGTCTTTCATGCCGCCTTTTTGAGATGTGATCAGAAATATGGTCAGTCCTGCCGAGTACCATCCAGCAGAAAGAAACAGAAACAGGCGCTGTATTTTCCTTAGCAAGAAGCTGAACGTTGTAAAAGCAGTTAGACCGCAGTGCTTATAACAGGTTGGGCACAGTTGTAGACAGTGGCTAAAATGTATAGGGTGGAGCCTAAAAGCCGCTGGAAGCAATTCTAAAGAGGTTTGTTATCAAACTTCGACTTCTCTCAGCCTTGCCGCTCATTTGACTTTGCAATGAAAGAATCAACATTAAAAAATGTCCATTCATTATCACCATAGGAGATTTTTCCCTGAAAATTTTGTATTATTATTTTTCTATAATGAATGTTTATTTCTGTAACCATTTTTAAGTTTTTTAACAAAATAGATTAAATGACAATCTGTTTTGTATTAAGCATTTGTATTGATAATCTATTAAAGTATTTGGGGAGATTGTCCCTGTGAGGTATTGTTGGCCTTTGACAATGGAGGAGATAAAGCAGCAGTTACCCAAGTGTGCCATGAGGTGGCGCCAAAGCAGCCAGCGGATATTTACCAGCGAACACGAATGGCCTTTGCTCCAAAGAACCTTTATCAAATTTTTTCAAATATTTAAGATTCTATGGCTAGAAAAGCTGCCTTGTTAGTGATGCATTTGTCATTAGAGAACATTTTCGAAATGACGGTCAAATATGCGTATGTCTGCTTTAATAGTTTTTCCCCCTCTCTTTGAACTTTTGCTGCAATCCTACATAGGCAAAAAAAAAAAAAAACCTTACAGAACCAGTTCTGCAAGTCAAAATTCTCAAAAATCCAGGAGATGAGATGACTCAAACAGTGCACCCTGCCCGCTCAACGATCTCGGAGTTCCCATTAGGCAGTTTCCCAAGTCAGCTGTACATACTCATAAATAATGAATGATCATCTCCAAAGACACTGCTTCTCAGTGAGGTGGGAGGCTCCTTGGCTCCCTGGCTCCCTGTACGATCTCGCTGACACGCGTCCTGCCTCGGGTCACAGCTGCCCCTCCATCCTTGCCAACGGGAGGTTTTTCTCCTCTTCAGCCCCAGTTGCTAGTGTAGCAGTTTGGGGGTGCCCGTGGGGCCACCTTCAACAAGTGGCTGCTTGTGCTGGCTCCTTTCTCTACATAATCCACGTGGTTCCCACGAGAATGCAGAATAGGGAAGCAAAACCAGTTTTATGACCCACACCTGTCCTTCTGCCACTCCAGCAGGTGTGGAACTCACTGCAGAGGGATGAATGGGGCCAAAGGAGAGGTTTCACACAAGTGAACACAGAAAAATCCAGAAAGCTCTACATAAACGTAACTAGGCTGTGGTTAAAAGCTCAAAATACACAGCAAGAAAGAAGCACAAAAGCTGTATTAAATTGCACCAATGGTGTCTGTGTGTGTGTGTGTGTGTGTGTGTGTGTGTGCGTGCATGCATCTGAAGATCAATATTGCCCTGTACTCATGCAAAAGTGAAGGACATAGTTCAGAGAAAGGCTCCTTAGGAAAGCTCAGTGCTATCAGTGCAGCTCAGAGAACAGCACTAGAGAGATTGGATCAAGCAAATTTCATTCTATTAAAATGAACAAAGATCTTAATTCCACAGGCAGACAGCATATCCACTTAGAGTATCCACCACTGGAGATCAACTCAGAAAGTTTCTTCATTTACCAAGCTCAAATTCTTTTCAAATAGCCACCTTCTATCTTCTCTCCATCCACAAGAAGAAACGGACTTCCATTTTCGCAGGTTGGGTTTCAGAGTCTGGGCTGGTTAAATAAGATATCAGGAAACCAGGGTTCAAAGAGTGATGTCATCTCCCGGTGAAGAGTCTATTCCAGTGTGGGATGATGACATTGTCCTAATCATGTGCCTTATTTTCTCCCTACAGCTAGATCATTATCCTTCAGTGAGTTACCATCTGCCAAGTTCATCAGACACACTCTTCAATTCTCCCAAGTCACTCTTTCTTGGAAAAGTTATAGGTAAGAATTTGGTTCATTAGGTATAAATGTATGTGAGCAATATACCTGGTGTGAGAATTATATTACCTGATGTGAATTTGAATTTTAACATTACCAGAAATTTATCTCACTAGTGTCAGTCACGGGCATGTTCTCCATGAAGAGAAGTTAACACTGTGATTCTGAGTGGTTTTCCAAGAACCATGATCAATCAAACCATCATGTGCTCTTTGGTTTATTAGAGACCTCTAACTAGGAGCAGCATTTAACTTGTTCTTTATGTAAGCATGTCAGTGTGATTTTCTTTTCCTCCTACCCCCAAGGACACCTAGTGGATATTATTTACAAATTATTTGCAACTGTAATAGGAATTAGAATACACTTTCCCTGAGTGTGATTGGACTTACGAGTTGCCTCTGCCCTTCTCTTCCATATAAGAGGTTGGTGCTATCCAGACGAAAATACAGATGTCATAAGTTTAGAAATTTTATGAGCCATGGACATTTCTCTTTACTATGAAAATGGGTACTGTGACCTTTGGATGGGAATTAAGTTGGTGGTGATGTGTGGGCTGTGGAGAAGTCATTCTTTGTATTCAGAGTAGGTAGTGAGGATGTTACACACCCAGTCCATTTTTCCCCCACCCAGTTTGTCAATTCCTGAAGCCATAAATTTTGCAAGAGGTTTTGATATAGCAATTTTAGGTTTATCAGACGGAAAGAAACTGACACTCAAACAAGTGGAGAAAACCAAACTTTTTTACACCAGCAGGTTCAGAGGAGCTGTGTACCCCAAAGCAGGGATCTTTTGTGAGGGAGTGTGGCTTTACAAATATGAGAACAAACCAGAAACAGTAACAGGTCGGGTACAGCTTGTACCTCTGGTACAAGCCCATGTACAGAAGCAAAAGAAACACTGCAGACTGCTGACGTATTTGGAAACATCTGGAAAACAAAACTTCTACAATTTTATTCACAAGACAGTCAAACATGGAGAGGCCCTGCCCACCCTACCTCCCAACTCAAAACCACCTCCCCAAGAATAGGATTCAGGGGTGTTTAGGGATTAAAAAATCAGGGTGGTCAGAGATGTGGGGAAAGATAATTCATTATTTCCCAAAAAATGAGGCATCATCAGTGGTTTGCACGTGCATGATCCATCTCCCTTCCTCCTCATAAGCTGCAGGCTCAGAATGTAGCAGTGTTGGTGTATTTGTGGGTGGAGTCTTGAGACCTTTGGAATCTAAAGGTAGCTTATGGAAGACAGTTTAAGCCAAGACAAGGCTATCTCCAATCAGCTTTAATATATATATATATTATAGATATAAATATACATGGATATATATAGATATGTCACAGAGCCGAACTTCCTTTGGTTTGTAGTTTTTCTTTGTTTTAGTTTATCAGAGATTTGGCAATAATAGAATAGAACAGATGTAGGCAGAGTGTGTTAGACTTGAGTTGAGGCCCATCTCTGTTGATGTTGTGGCTTTAATGCTTTGCTACTTTAACTTCTGAGAGCCAGGATTTTCTCAAAACTGAAGTGAAGAACATAGAGTTCATTTGTCTTGCATTGAGATTGTTTGCCTTTTTTAAATTTTATTTTTTGATCTATATGCAGCAGCAAGATTAGTGCCTGGCATAGAGAAAATGTTCAAAGCAGATTTCTGGAGTAAATGAACTATTCTTTTACCTTTAAGCTGATCACATCTTAGGACTTAACCAACCTAACATATAAGTAATGGAAATAATTGTCATTGTCTGCTGCTTCTGCCAATCAATGATAATGCTATCTACAGTGTGTGTAGGACAGTCTACACCCCTCCCAATACCACCCCAAACCACTGTGCCCTTCTTATGGTTTACATATAACAGATCTCCCAAAGTCTCCTGTGCTGAGAGCTGATTGGCTTTCCCAAAGCGTTCTAATTTCATCAAGTGGAAGAGCTTATTGGTCCTCCTGAGTTCACTAGCTGAATCAACTTTTAGGAGGTGGAACCTGATTGGATAAAGCAGCTCCCTTTGGCTTTGACGTGTTTATTTTGTCTCTGGTTCCTTCATTTCTGCGCTTTCTGTCCCTGTTTACTGGCCATGATGAGATGAGCAGCTTAGCTCTACCGGGCCTTTTCATCAGAATGTTCTGCCCCACCTCTGGTCCACAGCAATGGAACCAGCTGACTGTGGACTAACTTTTCCCACCTTTAAACTTCAGGAAATTCTCGAGTGTTTTGTCATAGTGATGCAATACTAACACAACCCTCATAGTACCGAGAAGGACACCCATGCTGAGAACTGTTAGATTTCTTTTCTTAAAGCAGTCTCACTGTCAACTGTGATGCTAGTGACATCGTGGATGACAAAATTCTGCTTTGGGGCTGTCCTGTGCACTGCAGTATCCTCAGTCCTCACTCACGGATGCAAGTAATTCCCAAGTTATAAGAACCAAAAGGAACTCCAGACATTGCTAGAAATCCCTCCACAAGAGCAAAATCACCACCACTAAGACTCATTGACTTAAAGTCCTCCACTTAGTCCACTCAAAGATGGTGGTTGATAAGTGTAATATGTGACCAGGCTAACTCAGCTTTGCCTAATGGCACTTGCATCTTCCACAGTGACAGAGAAGCAAAAAAGACATCACTGGACCTGCTGAGAATACAATTCTGCCAATACAATCAAAAGAGTCACAGGCAGACCCAAGGAAGGAACTTTGGGTGCTTAGGGAGACCGGTCATTGGCCCTTCAAACTGGTAATCCTTAACTGTTTGATCTTGTAGTAGGAACAGGATCAGCCAGGAGTGTTTTTAAGTTTTCCTTTGAAAGTAACATGCAGTTCAGTGAGAGGCAACCCCATCTGCATTCCCAGCTATGTAAATATTCATCTGACGACTCGGTTTCCACAAGTGCCTAGAGAGAGTAATGCCCTCCAGTCATTGCTTTGCTAGGTCAGCCTCTAAGCAGACACTGATCCCATAAGAGAAAGAGAAGGATGTGGAGCTAAATAAACATGCGGCTTCCCACGGAGCTCCTCACTGAGTACTGCTTGGAAAATGACACATAGGAAGGAAACTCAAAAAAAAGGAAACTAATCAGGGACAAGTTTGAGGTTTATAAAGGAAGAAGATGAGACAATTTAGGCATAAATCTGAGACAGATCACTGTCAAGTGCTGCAGAAGTTTAACATGGATCCTTACATATCCCTAAGCCCTCTGGCAGGGAAGCAAGGTCACCAGTACCAGGAAAGGCTCATAGAGTAAGACTCATGTCCATTCTTGTCACTCACTGCCTGAGTGGCATCCCAGATTTTATGTATCTGCCAGTTTCGTGGGTAAAGATGCAGGTTTAGTAAATTTGCAAATGACAGCCAATTGAGAGGGAGTGTTCAGTATACTGAAGAAACACTTCACAAGTATCTTGACAGGCTAGAAATATAGGATAAAAATAATGAGATGAGAAATTTAATTCTTGTACTTAGACCAAAAAAAAAAAAAAAAAAAAAAAAGGAGAAGAAGAAGATGAAAAATAAGTACCTAAGTAAAATCAGGCAGTTAAATGGAAGTTGGGAAATTCTTGGTGTCCAGAAAAAAAATCTCAAGCGTTGGTCTTATGGAGAGTGTGATATGTGCCAGTGTTATTGTTACTGTATGCAGTGGCTTCCCAGACTGATTCCTAGGTTCTCATGCACAATGAATAAAGAACTCGATGCGGTATATGACAGTAAGGAGACAATGGTGTCGATACACCAGAGTGAGCAGGCTTGCGCTGGTGAAAGGAAAATGGAGCAAGGGCTGAGGGATTAGGGTCTAGAGCACTCCCATGGGGTCATTTAGAGCATGATTGAAATCATGATTGACAGGATGCTCATTCCTGTCACTTGTGTCTATAGTGCATGCCCTTTCCGTAGTTCATTCTGTTATAATTGGATGCATGAAAACCTTTAACGAGCTCCAGGTAAAGAATGGTTGCTATAGCTTATGCAGGAGGATCTGGGATGCACAGGTCCTGGTTTAGGATTTTGAAATTATCTAGGGCAGGCTCAAGGACTCTTTAGATTTCTTACCTCTGCCTCCAGATAGTGCAGTCTGGGACAGGGTAGAAGAGGGTTTGGCCCTTGGAATTACCTAAATTCAGGTGAGTGGAGGGAAGAGGTTCCATAGCCCCAGCTGTATTGTCTACATTATTGTGATGACTGATTCGTAAATGAATATAATATCAAGGTGCATTGAGGGGAGGATGAGCAGAGCAGGGCTATTAATCTGGGAAGACCAGATAGACATAGACCCAGGAAAGAAATGTCAAAAGCCTGGAGGTATTTACGCAGAAAAAGAGATGACTTGAGAGAAGCAGGGAAATCAGTTTCCAGTCCTTGACAATTGCTCCGTGAAGGAAGGACTGGGCTCCGTGGAGGCTGACTGAAGAGGACTGCAGGGGAACGCGAGCCGAGGGTGTGAAGCAGAGCACTCAGCTCCGTGTGAGGGGAAGCTTGCTGAGAGTTGCAGCTACTCTCAAACGAGTGACGTTTATTTTCTGGTAGTAGACCTCACTATGGCGAGTATTCAACAAAAGTGAAATGGAAATTTGTACCTACACTAAGACAAACCAGATTAGATGAAACCTAAATGCCCTGGAAACTTGAAGATTGATGTAAAAGTAAGTTTCTTTTCTGAAATAGTAAGAAATGCAATATTAAAGTAGAAGGAATGGCCAATTCCACTTGAGCTGAGGGGATGATTATATTCGAGCTCCTTGATACCACATGCTGCATGGTGGGTCACAGATATGAATTTAGAAGAATGTCAATGTACACAGCCCATCACATCACTGTAAATTCTTGTTAGAATATGTCTGGAGCTGTGTTCATTTTCATTTTAGAAAGTTGTTTCCAAGCCCACCTTTATTAAGTTTGTTTCAAATTGCTTGGCCATATTGTAACCCATAGGTTAGTAGTTTAAAATCATAACAAAGTAGATCACTTCTATTATAAAATGACATTTATTCCTTTGTAAAAGTTAGAGGCTCTGCTTAAAAAGGAGTACTAATGTAGATTAATTACCGCTCTATTGACTCTTCTGTGTCTCGGGAGGTAAAATTAAAAATGAGTTTATATATACTTGAGTTTAGTATAGTTTGTAGGTCCTATTGCTCCTAGATCCTGATGATTTCCAAAACTGCTTCATTATCTAAAGCAACTTTGATCAGAGATTTATCTATCAGCAGCTATTCTATGATTTCTATGATAATGTAAACTTTAATATAATTCTTTACTACTTTCTATTGAAGAGAAATCTTTATTCCAGAAGTTTTCAGAACTTTCTGGAAGTTTGGTAAAGCCTTACACAGCAGGAAGCAACACATTTATTCATTCATTGGTAAAATGGCATTCTGCAGTAGGTATTACATTGCTGGCTGGATATTCCTGCCCCAAAAGTGATGAACAAATATATATATATATATATATATATATATATATATATATATATCTTCCAAGATGATCATTGTTCTACTTACCTGGGTCCCTCTGTGACCCCAATTAACAGAGAACCCTGTTGACTCATGATGAATATATAGCATGAAGAAAGAAAAAAAAAAAACCTTGTTAAGCCACCAAGACTACAGAACTATTTGTTATGTGGCATAACTTAGTCTTTCTTTACTGATACATATAGATTGTATCTAAGAAAAGACTTTGTCCTATACTTAGGTGTAAGGTTTTATTCTGCCACTCACCACCTGTATGGTTTTGGCAGTTTACTCTCTTGTACATTGTTTTCTTTGTATTTAAGGCGGGAAGAGTTGACTCCCTACCTCACAATACTCAATGAAATAATACATGTTTAACAGATAGCACTGTATCTGAAAAATAAATATCAGTTATTTTATTCCATTGTTATTCAGCAATTATGTATTCATCATAGTAAGGTTTCTGGAAATGTACAATGCCAGAGTATCAGGGTCATTGCATAATTCCCTGGAGTATCAGTAGGGTCCAAGGCAGCCACAGTTTCCACCTTTAGAGAACTTAAATTCTAGCTAGAAAAGGAAACAATGAAAGAACAATTAGGCCCAGAGAGACAAGCACTAGGATAAACAGAAGATGGATGTGTAGTATCCCAGAACAGCCTGGTCCCAGGGTAGAGACTGAAGAAGAGAAGCGTACTTATCCAGAACTGCATGGAGTGTAATTGATTGGGAACTTACTGGCAGAAATGTGGTCATAGGCAGCAGCAAAACCAAGTGTCCTACTGCAGTTTGGGCCAGAAGAGGAGAATGTAGATATTGGTTAAGGCAAAATGACTTCATCCAAGCCAGAAGGCAACTTAAACTTAAGCTAATAGGAGGGAGTTGGGCATATTCCTGGTGACATGGGCTAGTGTAAAACTCCACACACCATTCTAACGGTGTGGTCTGCACATAGCTGGAAAACTGTACAGGAAAAACTGACCAGGGTCATTCTAAGCCAATCATGGCAGTTATGACTCACAATGGCTACCGCCATGTCAAGCTGAATCCATATAGCAGGGTGCTTCGGGAGCAAGTAGAAAGACTTAACTCAGGCCAGGAGTGAGAGAAGGCATTCCAAAGAAGAGCTCTTGGAAGGGGGAAATGAGTGATAAGAAGTTAAAAACCATTTGGTCAAGATATGGGTGAAATCGAGGAGAAGTAAAGGAAGAGGCTTTCAGCAACCAATTGTTGCACAAAAAACCACCCAAATCTTTGAGTCTTGAAACAGTAACGTATTATTTCTCACAATTCTGAGAGCTGGAAGAGTAGTTGCAATGCTTTGCTTGGTTTCAGCTGGATGCAAAGCGCTCAGGATGGCCCCAAAGTGGCCCTGCTCACACAGTCAGCAGTGAGTCAGCACTAAGTATTTTAGCTGGTATTCTCAAGAGTGCACACCCCAGGTTTGGGGCTACCTTCCAGCAAAGAGGCCAGCATCCAAACACCAAGATGGCAGCTGGAGATCTCTATGACCCATCCTCCAGAGTTATACACATCACTTTAGCTGCTGGCTTTTGACCAAAGGAGATGCGCGGAGGAGCATGGCGGGGCGAGGGGATGGTTTTGGCCATCTTTGGAAACACAACCTACTGTGAGGAAAATTTGAGGCACCACAAAGTTCATTCAAACCAGGTTGCAAAAAAACAGCCAATAGGATCAGTGGCAGAGAATCTGGATATGGTCATATGTGCCTGTTATTCCAGCACTCTGGGAGACTGAGGCAGGAAAATCATAAGTCGTAATTCAAGCCCTGCCTGGAAAACTTTCAGACTTAGCAAGATCTTGTCTCAAAAGGAAAGAAGAATGAGAGGCACAGAAAGAGAGAGAGAGAGAGAGAGAGAGAGAGAGAGAGAGAGAGAGACTGGGGATGACTGCAAAAAAGAAAAGGAAGAGGAGGGAGCAGAGATCATGTCAGAGCAGCCTCTATAAGTAGGGCCACAGGTCCCAAATTGTCAAGGACAGTTCCATTAATACCCCCTGCCAGCAGAGAACACACCATCAGCAGTGCTCACTCTCAGTGAAAAATGTGACTGCGTGGACTGAAAAATTATGTGATCGTCTATCTTGTCCTGGATTCTCCCAAGAGGATTCCTTGAGACTTGATTTGGACACAAAAATTTGACCTGGGAGATACCCCCACAAAACACAAGTAGGAGAGCTGAGAAATGAGAGCAGGAGGAAAAGGGGGCACTACGACCTGTCACCACCACAGAGTACAGTCCTGGGGGACGGTGCAGATGGTGCCTCAGCAGGTCTCAGTGGATGCACCAGGAATCCAGGGCACACTTCCACTTCCTTCCCACCCCACACTGGAGGGTGCTGCTTCTCAGGTCACTTTGGACTTGCCCTCTGCTCATCTCTTCGTGTTCCAAGACTTGAGGATCATGCCAAGGACAAAATTCCAGCCCACACTCTTGACAAAGATGAATTCAGGGCACTGACACATCCACAGTGTTTGTAGATTAATTTATACAGCTTATTACTGGTTTTGGGGGGAATGACAGAAAATAGAACAACAGGGGGTTTTTTATCAAGAGAGTAACCTGATCAGATTGGCACCATAGATGACAACACCATCTGGGGAATGGAAAATGTGTACCAGGGAGGGAGAGACTGCAGGAGGCTAGATTAGAGTTGCCATGGTAATACAGGGTTACACACTGTAATGCACAGAACCACATGGAGGTGAAGAGGACTGGTGGTGTCTTTGTTTGTGGTACTCTGGCTCCCTGCATAACAGACTAACAGCTACACATGCATTCTAGTGTAGTTGGACTCCATCTTACAACCCTTTCCACCAGTGTGCTGTCCTTCTGCAATGGAATGTTTGGGCTCCTAAGGGGCCTTCACTACTCTTTGCTTCTTTCCATCAGATGGGGACCAGGTGCAGGGAAGACAGAAGTGAACAAGCAGCAAGATGCTGTAGCTTATGTGTTATTACAACATCGTGGACAGGGAGTAACCTGGTTTCAGCTGGTCATTGGGCTTGTGCAGGTGACAGGTGACTTCCAGCCCAGCATCCTGTGTCTGCCTGGCCACTAGCATCACTTCTGGCCTTGGAGGTGAAGCCTGTGGTTGATGAGCATGACATGGAGTGTGTGCCCTGCTTCCTTGGCATCCTGCTGTCCCCTTAGCTGTCACTACAGATATACCTGAAAGTCCACGTCCCATCCTGCGCCCTTCCCACGGCAGGCTTCTGGGCACCTCTCCATCTCCATGTAGTCTTCTTGCCTTGGCAGGGGAGGGAGGGGGAGAAGGGATAGAAAAAGAACTACCTAGCAAATAACTGACATTTCAGTAGTTCCACTGCTGACCTGAGGGTCACTAAAAGTTGGGAGACCCTGTTATAACTGTCTGCTCCTTGTCCTGGGACCAGGGCTAGCCTGACCGCACTCTTCCCTCACCACTGCCAGACGTGAGACTGTAAACCCACTTGGGGGAGCCTTAGGTCTCATCATACCCACTAATGTCCCATTATGCAAATAAGTCATGTGGCCAAACGCAGAGTCAGGGAGAAGGGAAACAGACTGTGTCCTCATGAGAGGAACAGTGCAGTCACATGGGAATAGTTATTATAAAAGAGGAATGCAAGGGACTCTTACACTGTTGGAATTATCCACTATCTTGACTACGGTAGCAGACTGTTAAACCTACTGGTGGGATAAAATTTTGCTGAATTAAATACACAGGCACAAATGAGAGGCAAATCTGACGAACAGCAGCGGACCATAACAATAACACTATCCTGATTGTGATATTCTACTCTATAACTTTTCAAATGTTTTCACTGGAGGAAACTGGGCAAAAAATGCCACCTATTTTACATGTATGTCTTCTTAAAACTTCACGTGATTCTACAATTGTCCCCCCACACACAGATTTTTCAACTGAAAAAGTAATATAATTAAGAGACGATCTAGCCATCCTTTTTTGCTAGAGTCATTTATTCGTAAAATGACTGCTACCAGATGTCACTAAGACCAAGCGCCCCTAGACAGTGCAAAGAATGAGACATTGTCTCCACCCACTCTTCTCCTTCCTGCCTTAGTCAGTAGAGATTAGGAAATATACAGGAATTAAACATTCATTTGCATCTTAAAATTTTATAGTTCTTTTATAGTTGTTATTGAAGATAATGATTAATATAATACCTTTCTAAAAATGAAGATGGAGAAATGTGGTAGATTAAACTGTCAGCTGCTACTTTCAGGGAGAGACCCTGAAGGCCACTTATTGGCTGGTGATTTATCTTCACCTCCTAAGACTGGAAGGCAGCAAAATTGATAAATGAACACATGGCAAATGGTTAATTGAAATTTCTGGTCAGTTGCCTCTGGGTTTTACTCTAATGACAAAAGCAGTAGTAAAACACTGATGAGAA
Organism: Cavia porcellus; assembly: GCF_034190915.1. Taxonomy (NCBI): domain Eukaryota; kingdom Metazoa; phylum Chordata; class Mammalia; order Rodentia; family Caviidae; genus Cavia; species Cavia porcellus. The sequence goes on from NW_026947489.1 coordinate 55,308,418, forward strand.
ATTTTTTTAAGTGATAGGCAAGAAATAATACTAAAATAGAAGAGTAGAAATTATGCCTGGTTTTTCATATCCTAAGGAAAATATTATGTACTATGGTTGACATCCAAAATCTTCCCAAAGATGAAGGAGATCTGTTTAGGAAGAATTCACCCAATGAATTATTGTGCAAGGTTGGCCCCTCGTTCTTTTTAAATCTCATTAACTTCCATTCTTAAAAATTTATTGGATATAATAGCAATTACTGTTATTATCATTACCTCATAGACTCATAAGAGGCCCTAAGAAATAATTTATTGAGATCTTGTCATATTAAAACTCAGGAAAATGAGGCCCACAGAGATTAAACTCCTGGGCTAAAGTCATTGTTATGGGTTTGACCTTAAATATCTTCCATGTTCAGAGGTGGATGGTGATTGAACCTGAGAGCACTATATTCATCAATGCATTAATACGTTGAGGAACTCATAGCTGAATGTGCTACTAGAAGGTAGGGCTTGTTTGGGGTGGTCATTGGAGTGTGGTCTAATGGATGATTCCTTGTGTGGGGCTCTTCCCTTCTCTCTACGCTTCCTGGCTGCCATGGTTTGAGCAGTTGGCCTCCACCAGATCCTTCTACCATACATTTAGTGATGTGGGACCAGTAAACCAGGGACTGAACCTAATGAAACCATTAACCAGACAAACCTCCTCCTTTAAACTATAGATGTTGGGTGTTTTGTCTTTGTGATGGAAAGTGACCAATTATAGCTTTAACAAGTACAAATAATAATTACATTGTCACGACTTAAACATACCTCAACATCCAGACAAAACAGCTGCAAAAGCAAATTTTTTCCTAAAGCTTTATTGGAAGAAGAAATAATGTAAACTGAGGGTCAGGCTCCATCCAAGCTCTTGTGCCATATCACCTGGAATCCCAACTTTATCTCGCGCTGAAAGAGCCTGAACTGATTTCCTCGTATGAGTTTCTGTTTACTTCACTGTGAAATATGAAGACAAGTAGTACCAGTATCTTAGGCTGCCTTGTGAAGCTAAAAACTGGTACCATGAATGTGAAGTGTTTATCATAGTACCTAGCATATAGTAAGTGCTCCATACATCACAAGCAATAGTATAACCATGAAAGGTTCAGCTCTATAGTGCCTGATGAAGCCAATAACTCAAATGACTGACAGGAGAAAGAGCTTTATTGGCAACAAGAGAGGAAGTTAAAGATTGAGGGCTTTCACCCAAATTTCTTCTTTCCAGGGATCAGAGAGACAAAAGTTTGTATAAGATCTTTGGGAGTTCCCTAATTTTATCTGTAACAGATAAACACTAAAGCAGTCATTAACTCTTGCAGTAACCACTTTTCTTGACATAGTCTTGATGTTATCTACAAGTATTCAGCTGTTCCAGGCATTCCTAGTTCCTGTAAACTTAAAAAAAAAAAAAAAGATTGCTGGTTAGGAACTCATATGACTGGTGTTCTTCTTTGACGTTTGGGTTTATTATTCTTCTTGAAAAAGTTGGCTTCTTGAGTAATTATTTGTAGAGTAAAGTCCAAGAAATAGAGAAAACCAGACTTGCCTTAGGAATGAGTGAACCTGTTCATCAACTTCAATATCACTGTATCTTAGCCTTTGAATTTTAATTTATGCAAATAAAGGGTTGACCTCTATACTGGTCACTTGTTTAAAAAAGAAGAAAGTAAACAAAATCTAAAACTTTCAACTAAAACAAAAGAGCACCATCACTTCTCCACCTTGTTTTCAAAGTATAAGGTGTTTCTCACTAACAAAGAGTTATAATTAAAATGCAATGGGGAAGGCAAAAGTTGTGTTTTAATAACATTTTTAGTGTTTAGTTAAACCAGATTTTCAAAAACAGGGAAGCTGTTTCCTTCCCAAGTTCACCTATCTTTGACTCACAACATACATTTGCATTCCCAACTGTTTTGAAATAAACATTTTGAGAGTCAAAATTCCTTTTATATCATCCAGAAATGCTGCAGATTATGGGAAAAATTTATGTACATTATGCCACTTACCACTGCCATAAATTTTATATTTCCAAATCTGCTTGTTCATTCAAATTCCCCTATCACCCCAAAAGTAAGTACTGTGGTGCTTTTGTGGTCATTTGTAGAGATGCACAGAAAACAGCCAAAATTAATCACCAACGTGTACAGTCTCAGCTGAGCTCAACCGAGGCTGTCACCCTGTCTAATCTCTCATACCATAGACACTGTCATCTTAGTGATTTGGGTAATGCCATGCATGCTTTTTGTGTTGTGCTTTTTTGTGGTGATTTCACTGTTGAAAATGGCCCTCCAAGGAGCACCAAAAGACCATCTCTTGTTTCCAAGCACGAGAAGGCTGGAATGGGTCGATGGAGAAGATTCACGTGTTAGATAAGCTTTGTTCTACCATTAGTTATAGGACTATTTGCCCTGGGTTCAATATTAATGAATCGAAAATACATCTCAAATAAGATTTCTTTAAAAGGAACACAAATAAAACAAGGTTGTGTATTGATCAGCTGATGAAACATCACGACAGAGGCTTACAGAAATCTAACTCTGCATTTCCTTTAGGAACAATATTCACTATTCACGAATTCAATGAATAAGGAATATAACTGCTACAGATAGTAAGAATTGACTGTGTTATTTTAAAATCCTAGTCTCATAAATATTCTGACCCATTGTATTTTCATATCACTTTGCAGCTTAAGAAGCCCATCTATAGTTAGTGTCTTGCGATACCCAGGGAAGTCAGTGGTGTCATTGTTGCCCAGTATAGGAGAGTTAACAAGTCCATCCAAGGTCTCCCACATCGCATGTGATCTTCTCCTGCTTTGTGACTTCTCACAATGCCACCTACAGACCGAAGGTGAGCTGCCCCTTGGCACCATTTTATCCTGGTTCCCAAGGAAGGAGAACGTGACATGTTTTGGGGAATAGACTCTAGGATACAAACACCCTTGGGGCAATTTTGCTAACAACTTAGAATTTAAACCTTGGGAAACTTGAAGCTTAACAAATTGTATTGAAAAGAAATCACCATGCATAATTTCAAGATTTTGAGGGACCAAGTAGAAAAACAATGGAGAGGTGACCAAAAGAGCAGAAGCAGCCAATAAGTTAGTTCCCTCAGTGCTGCCCCAACAATGCTGTGGCCAGGTTGAAAAGTCCAGGGCCACCCTCCTCAGGCTTTTCTGTGGTAGTTTGAAGCGGGGAGAGACTGGCCATGCAGAAATATAAAATTTGCTTTTAAGCGTTATCCAGCTCTTAAAATTCCATAGTATGCTGCTATGTTTTTAAAAAGCATCAAATGTAATCACCTATTTCATGTAACTGTTGGGTCTTCTATCCTCAAATATGTTTAGACTCTGAATGTGACACCTCTATGATCTGGAAATAAGATAGATCCCACTCTCTAATTTGGAAGATTTTCCTTTTTAATGCTTTTACGTTCAGCCATGGAGAATAAAAAGGTGTAATTATCTCAGGAAGCTAATGTTGTAAAATCAATTTCCAATAGCTTTGTAGTTATAAACCACACTACTCCCACGTAAATTCATTCTCCCTGAGGAGACATAAAGATACAAACCCAGAGGATAAAGCAAAGTCGCAAAGTGAGACTTACTGCGTTCTCCTCTTTCAGGACAGTCAACTTTCCTTACCAGGATACCCCTCTATCTCACCTACAGGAGCTAGGAAGTGGGAGGAGGATGGTGTGTGTTGACTGCCTACTAAGTACAGAGCATGCTCCTGGCATCACACTTCACTAAGCCCTGAACTTGCAAACAAGGTACCTACTGAGTCACCAAGACTTGTTATATAAGGAAAGAGGCTCAGAGAACTTAAAGCAATGTCATATAGCTGGAAAGCCCCGAAATTAGGATGCCAGTGTAGATCTCTTTGCACTTATTGGTTTGTTTATTGTCTATATTTCTTTTCTAAAAGAGGAAAAAATCCTGCATTTATTTAATACTTTGCAAAGGGGACCACATCAGGCTCTAATAATGTTTCCTTCCTTGCCCCCCATCAACCTCTTATTGCCTCTGAATGGGTAGAGGTCTCCCGGCCATCTGGAACCTTGGCATAATGTCAGCCTGGGCTCCATACACAGGAAAGACTTGGCTTCAGGGTGCCAAGTCATATGAGAAGTGCAAGAGAAAATAGGGAGGAAAGAAAAGTCCAATAATAAGAACAGGACCAACACAGATCATATGAATAAATTGACTATTGTAGGCCTAATTACTATTCTGAAAAACACTCATAAGTGTTAACAGAATTTTTCTTACTATCAGTCATGTGAATCAAATGCTGAGATATATAAGATACTTTCATTCTTTTTAAATATCAAAGTAACTTAATGAAAATTACTTGATATCAAATTAATGACAATATATGTTACAATTGCAGTCATATATTAATTTAAAACAAAATGATTTAGTCTTGCAAATTACTGACATGTGGCTGAAGAGATTGGAGATTTGACTTTTTGAAGATTTTTGCTCACTTTCCACGTTAGAGCAGCTTTAGGAGAAAGTAATTTCCTTTTTCCCTTCCCACCTCCTCAAGGCTGCTCCTGGTTTCTCTTTATTATTAACACCTTATCCCATCATACCTGTTTTTGGTGTCACATGGCACATTTGCTATAATCTCTTGATGTTGTACACTGTTTGGGTTTAGACAAATGTATGATGATGCATATCTAGTATTCCAGCATCATACCAAATAGTGACAGCCTTGGAGTCCTCTGTGCCACTCCATTCCTCCTGCTTGTTCCCAACCCCCCTTGACCTCTGATCTACTCTTCCACAATACCTGTATCTGGACCCTCCTGGCCACAGAGCCTTTTCAAACTGTTTCCCTCACTTAGCAACACACGTCCAGCCTTTCTTCCTGTCCTTCAGTGGTTTGATGCATGCTTGATTTCATTGCTAAGTAATATTGCAACCTGTTTTTCAGGGGAGAAAAAAGGCAAGAAGCTAAATTTGAACAGTCAAGAAAAGGGGGAGAAATCGATAAAGAGAAAGAATTCTTTGGTCCAAATTGTGTACCTCCCAGTCCTCTGAGCCCTCTCAGTATCAGGGACAAACTGGTGCCTCCAGCACACTGGCTTGCATTTTATTCTCCATCCTCAGGCTCTCTTGCCTGCTCACATTTATAATCACTTTAATCTCACAGTAGTTTTTTCAAAAATATGCATATATCCTCTTTAACACTGTGTAACCAGTAATTATTTTGGCTTTGTCTAGCCTGGGATTTCTTTATATCATGTTACCTTTCAGGGCTTACCTCTCCACATGGCTATGGTCACTCCCGTGCTCCTGTCAGGGAGAGTCTAGCAGAGCCAGTTCATCTGAGGGAGCTGTAAAACCTTCAAACAAGGCTTATAAGGTTCGGGAAAATGACTCATGAGCCACAATTCAATTAAGTTTAGCAAATATTAACCAAACACTATGTGTGGGCCTGTTTTGAAACTTCCTGTACATTTAATTTTGCCTTTGCCTTTTTAGTAAGAACAGATTAAAATATAAATATCATCTGCAAAAAAGAAGGAGAATGAAAGGAATGAAGGGAGGACAGAAAGAAGGAGAAAAGGAGGAAGGAATGAAAGAAGAAAAGAAAAGCAGACCAATCGTCTGCATTGAATTTTGAATGCACGGCATAAGAGAGCTGACCTTGGGGTGATGGGGTCCCTCTCCATAAGTCCTGCCTTCCTTCCATCACCCCATCTTCTGAAGGTTCATGTTTTCATACTCAAGGTCTTCACAGGACTCTAAAATCTCAACATTTTCAAAAATTTCATTGCCCCTCACCCCCTCGAAGGCCACAGTGACCTCCATCTAAAGGACTATTGTGGGCCAATTTGGAGGAGAGCTAATGAGACCTTTTCCGTAAAAAGATGGACAGGACTGAAACTGGGAAGCAGGGAGGTGGACACTAACCCAAAATTGTGCTCTCAAAAATGAAGCAGTTTTCGTCTCTGCACAAGAGATAATCTAGGTGACAAGATTACACCATGTCACTGTGACATGCACACAGGTTCAGTCCTGATGACAGTGTTTAAAATAGATTCCAGCCCCCAGGGGGGAGACAGCAAGGAAATCTGAAGGGTCCACAGCCAGAGCACAGCAGTCTTGGTGGGTGGTGATTGTCACTCACTCTCCTGCACCCCGACTTGCAAAACACTGAAGCACAGGGGATCCACCTCACTTCCATCATTATGACTCTCCTGCATCAAGATGCAAATAATAATGGGACAGGGACCTGGGAATGGGGATGGGGGACTAGGAATGGAAGAGGAATTAAAAATTACTAAAATACAATATGTATATAAACCATTTCTCCCAAAATCCAGGTAATTATGATATATGGCAAACATACTAATTTTTAAAAAGAAACTAGAAAACAAAGAAGCAAATGATAAATTAAACAAACACACACACCATGGGGTAGGTAAAAGAACAGGATCCTCTTAGCAAACCCTATTGATAGTGGCACAAAAGTACTAATCATTCAGATGTCTGCCAGGGGCAGGTTCTGGGACAGATTGCACAGGCCACCTGATTTGACGCTGGCTGGCTCTACTGCCTGGGTTGGTCTCTGTGGCCTCTTTACAGTACAGGATTCAGCAGGGACAAAAGCTGCTAAGGGAAGTAGTAGCCAGTAGTGCATCCAGTCCCTCTGCCACACCTTTGGTGTTATCAACAAAAACATCTGGGAGTCGTATATCCACTTTCACAGAAGCACTTCAAAGCATATGTTATTTTTTAAAAAACATATTTCTTACTTTGATGACAATCTGCGTTATTTTTTAAGGTAATTCAATAATAACACTGCCTTAGTTTCTTTCTCATTGCTAGGATAAAATATCTGACAGCTACAAGTTAAAAGAGGGAAGATTTACTTTAGCTCAGTCTGCAGAGATTTCAATCTATAGTCAGCTGGCTCCAAGGCAGCCTAGCATGGCAGAGATGCATCACAAAGGAGAAATAGCCCACAGGAAGGCAGGCAGGAAGCAGTAGCAGTGAGCCTCCTTTACCCTTTTTATTCCATTTAGGCGACAACCCTATTGGTTGGTCCCATTCGTACCTAGGACATGTCTTCTGTTCTAAGTAAACCCATTTAGCTATACCCGGAATCATGCAAATCCAATTATCACTCACCCATCATCTAGTCACTCTCAAAAGCCCTACCTGTGAGTGATGAGGCTTTGGGAAACATTTTAGCTATAAAGTGTAACAGATGGAAATCCATGTTGACATCAACATAAACTGTGACACATGTCAAAATCAGAATTCATCTTCATAAATTGGACTTTTCTCAATCAATACAAAAGGTATTTTATATTTAAATATTCACAGCATCCCAGCAGTTTAATTAAATAATAAAATATCTTAGCATCCCAGGGGTGGAATATGAAGTTAAATAAAATAAAAAGTAGAGGAAAAAAAACCAAAAAATTTCCTTTAACTGAGATAAAAAATATTCCTTGTTATATAAAAATAATTACGCATAAAGTTTTTCACGTTGACTTTCAGAAGTCAGGATCCAACCCTCTGCCACATGGTAGAAAAAAACAAGAAGTCACACAGAAATCTGAGTTTACCACAAGTTCTATCCTGTGCAAATTCTGACCCTAAAATGTTCCTCTGTGTGCTCTCAAGAAAGAAAAACCATAAAAAACATTTTTTATTATTGGAAAAGCTCCCTTTATTTTGATTCCCATTGTGATTTGATTCCCATTCCCTAAATCTAATTTCCAAAAGTGAGAATTCATCTTTGTTTTCTTTATGTTATCATGAAGGATGAATAGGGACCTAAGTTTAAATAACACATCCACAGGTATGAGGGACAGCCCATCTCCTACGAGACAGTGCCTATGGCACTAAATTACAGCTACAGATTCATTAAAGCAGCTTCTCAGTCCCCGCTGTAATTAGGTATCCCACGGCAGCCTTTTATGTCCACCCATCACTCACCCTGGCTTCCCTGCAGTAAGGCCCTCTCCCACGTCCTGCCTGCACGTACACATGATAAACCTGCCAGCTCGGGTGTCTCTCATGTCTGAGGACCATCAATCACTGATGTTCAGAACCCCTTTTCCAGCAGCCTTCTCCTGTCCATACCCATGAGGATATTATTTCTGTGGCTTCACAAAGGAGAATTATCACTGGAGTTGATAAATATTGATAAAAACTGAAATGGTGGCTTTGCTGCATCCTCAGCTTCTTTTCAGAAAACTAATCAGTCCAAGTCAGATTTGATATGTATATGAGAGTAGATCCCAATCACTGAGTATGGTGATGGTGCTGAGTCCTACAGAGACAGGGATTTGAGACTCCTGTCTTCAGAGATCTCCATAACACATAGAGAAGTCATTGGATATTAAGGGGCCGTACTTAATCCAGCCCAATGCTCTCAGCATGGGGGAGTTAACAGTAATAAAGGAGCCTCTTGACTGAAGATGTGTGTGATATAATGCATATGTTAAATAGCTTGATTTAGCCACTCTGCAATGCACACATACATCAAACTATCAGGTTGTATATAGTATGTAATTTCACTTATCAATATTAAAATAATTTTAAAGGCGTATATAAATAGGTTGGCATTTAGGTAAAAGATCCAAAGGCCAGGAAGAAAGAAAAAAAGAGACCAGGGAAAAAAAGAGGGGAGATAAGAAAGAAGGAGGAGGAGCAAATATTTCTTATACATCCACTATATGCTTGTGGTTGGCTTAAGGACCTGTTTTGAAACTTCCTATTCACTTTATTTTGCATTTTTAATAAGAACAGATTAAATGTCTTTTGCATAAAGAAAGAGGAGGAGGAAAAGGAAAGAAATGGAGAAGAGGAGGAAGGGGATTAGGGAAAGGAGGAAGTGGAAAGAGAGAAAGGAGGGAGGGAGAGAGTTCTCGACATCTCTGAAGCAGCAGTGGTTCATTTCATTTCACTATATTTTCTTCCATGGGATGGCGCATGAGTGGTGAAGTAAATACCAATAGTAGCTATATTAATATTCCATACTTTAGCCCCAGAAGAAAAAAGAATTTCCCAGATTTGTAACAGCTACAACTAGGAGACTTGAAGCAAACCTTTTTCTAATGAAAAGGTTTTCACAAAAAAACTTCCAAATTCCACTTGTAAGAGAGTTGCCCAGATGTACAAGGGAAAGACTATCCAATTAGACAATGCCTTAATCACTTTCTGTGTGACGAGACACAATGCCCGACGCCTACGATTTAGACAAAAGGTTCATTTTGGCTCACAGCTATACATACAGGTTTCAGTCCCTAGTCCTCTGGCTCCAGGGCAGGAAGGCATAGAGGAAGGGACTGGCAGAGGAAAGCTGCTCACCTGATGGCAGTCAGGAAGTAGAAAGAGCAACCAAAAGTGAAGCCAGGGAGGAAAAACCCTCTTCTAGACCTTGCCCCAGTGTCCCAGTGACCCACCTCTTCTGACCAGGCCAACTGTAGCCATACCAGGCCATACCAGGATCACCTGCACAAGCTCTGCTCTGCACATGTGAGGCTTTGCGGGGGAGACATCCAGATATAAACTATAACAGAAGATTAAGAAAAAACTGCTGGAGTTTTTATTTCTAACACAATTTATATATTTATAATATATGGACATAATGTGGAAATGCTAATCTCTTTCAAGTCCAAGATAGGTTAAAACTGATGGATTTTAACCAAAGAAAACATGTGCTTCTATTTAAAAATTATTATAGTGATAAATTTAGATGCTAGGGGTTAGTTTAGAGCATGTTGGAGCCACCAGCACAGCTTAGGTAACAAAACAAACAAAAAATAAAAAGCTGGTTCCAAAACAACAGAGAAGTCTGGTGTGTGAGGGAAAAGACAGTAGTCATGGAGCTCTGATTAGTCACTGAAACTACTTTACCTTTTATGGAACCCTCACTAGGAGGCTCAAGGTTATCTTTGCTAATGAAACAAAGAATGCTACAGGCGCCTCAGCTACCTCCTAGACCCAAACCCCAAAAGGTAGAAGAATCTGTCTAGCTGCTTCCCCTCCCTCCTCCACCCCAACATCTAGCCGTGGCCACTGTGCCTACACCACTCTGTGGCCCCTGTGTAGTTACTCTGAACCTTGCAGCAGATGGGGACATGATAACTCAATCAGAGGCCAATGGCAGTTATCACCTGCTCCATCTACCCTGGCAAACATCTCTCTTTTATCTGCATGTGAGTAAAATTTCCCCCAGTGTTAAACCACGGTGTAAGTAGGGATTTTCTGAGGGAGCATAATTGAGTAGCCACTAAGATTAATGGAAATATTGAAGAAAAAATGACCCAAATCCGCTAACTAAATTTTAATTGATTCTTGTAATACCTTTCTTTTTTACAACTTACTGTCCTCTCAAAGTGTATGTACCTACATACCTAAACATGTATGTACATACACTTGCAAAAGCACAAACCTATCTTTAACATGGCAGGATTTTTTCTTTGGCAGGATAATGTGTGGGTGGGTTACAGTGTTAAAGTCAGATGATTCTTAGTTTGACTTACGAATCAATGACTTCTGGTAACCTGATAATCACTTATGGTAAATTAATGATAATAAACATAAAGAATTGGATGTAGCAAGTGGTTAAAGCTACTCAACAAATTGAGGATAAATAAGAAAATGGGTTGGGAAATGGCCTGTAGCCAGTCTCAGAAACGCCTTATTAACCTTTAGGATCCAATCTCCCCAATGGAATGTTCAGTGATTCATTCAAAAGTACAAAGTGTTGCTGAAAGATGAATAAAGATTTCCAGATAACATTTTTCATCCCCTTACTTCTGGAACATTCTTTTTAAAAAGAAGAAGAAAGCAGAGAAAAGAAAAGCTCAAAGGAAGCTTAGATGTGAGGACAAGAGAAGTGGTGGCTTGAACACAACTGAAGATCATGTGATCATTCCCTATATTCCCTGGACCCTCCAGGTTCAGGCCTAACAGCTGAGCTCCTGAAGTTCGTGCATGAAGGAAACAGCATGAGGTGTTTCCTATTGTTGCAAGTCTGTCCCCTAAAACACCCCAAATAGGCTACATACTAGGATGGCAGCCTAATATCTGCATCCTCTACCCACAACTGCAAAAAGGGACAAAAATGGTCGAAAAAAAGTATATTCTCTATTATTCGTTCATTCAAAACATACTTTCTAAGCATCTACATAAACACTACCAAGCTTGTGTATAATTAACCTCAAAATAATAATTAAGCATTATTACTTTTGTGTAAAATTAACCTAGCTAATGAACTCATTTTCTAATTATCAATTTTGGAAAACAAATGAGCCCTGGCAACAGTTTTGAATTCATCAAAAATTGAAGAATTCTATACAAACCTATTATTCTTCCCTTTTCAAAATGAAGGGAGAAGTCCTCCTATCACAAAGACAGTTTAGGAATGAAAGACATCTTAACAGTTTTATTAGTCTGAATTTGAGCTCTGAATTACTACAAGGCAAAATCAAAAATAGTTATCAGAGGAGACGAGATATATCATGAATATTTAAAGACAAGAATCATTTAGAGGCAAATTGCAAAAGAAAAGGAAAGAACACTATTAAAAACCACAGTAATTATAAGCAACCATTTAAAAATCATATTAAATTTTTTCATAATTAATGATCTTCTCTGAAATTACTTACGAGTATGTCAATAAAAGGATTACGGACTGCCCCAAGTGGCACGAGCAGAAGACCTGCACAGTGAGCTCCACCTAGCTGTGCAACCTCACCACCTACCTCAGAACCTGGTGGGGCCTTTCCCAGCATCCCCAAACAGCCAAAGAGCACTGGTAGGTTGCTCCAGGTCCTGGTTGGCCCCGCCCAGTGACACCAAGTGTCAAAAGAACTTCTGTGCTAAGTGGCATGAGCAGAAGGCCTGCACAGCAAACTCAACCTATCCATGCAACCTCATTTAGAACCTGTTAGGGCCCCACCCAGTGACCCCCAGCACCTGGGGAGCTTTGGTGCACCATGTGACATGAGCTGAAGGCCTCACAGGGTACTCCATCTAGTTGTTCAGCCTTGGTACCCCACTCAGAACCTTGGAATACAGGGATAGTTCAATATATGCAAATCAATAAATGTAATACACCATATCAATAGAGCCAAAGGTAGGAACCACATGATCATTTCAATAGATGCAGAAAAAGCTTTTAATAAAGTCCAACACTCATTCATGATAAGATCTCTATGGAAAGTCAGAATACTTGATCTTTACCTTAATCTGATAAAAACCATCTATGTCAAACCAATAGCCAGCATCACATTAAATGGTCAAAAACTGAAACCTTTTACTCTAAATCAGGAACAAGACAAGAATGTCCATTAACCCCATTCCTATTCAATATAGTGCTGGAAACATAAATCAGAGCAATTAGACAAGAGACAGAAGTAAAAGGAATAAGGATAGGAAAGGAAAAAGTTGAATTATCGTTGTTCACAGATGACATGATAATCTACATAGAAGACTCCCAAAACTCCACTGAAAGACTTCTAGATGTAATAACCAAATTCAATAATGTAGCTAGGAATAAAGTTAACACCCACAAATCAATAGCATTCCTGTACACAAACAACAACTCACTGAGAGAAAAATAAGAGAAACCATATCCTTCACAATAGCATCCAAAAAAATGAAATACTTAGGAGTCAATCTAACAAAGGAAATAAAAGATCTATTCAGTGAAAATTACAACACTCTGAAAGAAGAAATTGAAGAGGATCTCAGAAAATGGAAAGACATTCCTTGTTCAAGGATAGGAAGAACAAACATTGTGAAAATGGCTATTCTCCCAAAATTGTTATATAGATTTAATGCAATTCCAATCAAAATACCAGTAGCATACTTCACAGATCTAGTGAAATCATTCCTAAAAATGCCTAGAATAACAAAGGCAATTCTGGGCAACAAAGGCAAGGCAGGAGGCATCACAATCCCCAACTTGAAAAATCAGCATGGTACTGGAATAACATAAAGATCAATGGAATAGATTAGAAGATACTACCACAACTACAAACACACTCAACCACCTTATTTTTGACAAACAGCCCAAACATGTACACTGGAAGAATGACAGTCTCCTTAATAAATGGTGCTGGAAAAATTGGCTCTCCATATGCTGAAAACTAAAACTAGACCCATGCCTATCACCATGCACTAAACTAAAGTCAAAATGGATCAAAGATCTAAATATTAAAACAAAAACACTAAATCTGCTGGAAGATAAAGTAGGTAGTAATCTTGAAGACATAGGGATAGGCAAAGAATTCATGAACAAAAATCAAACTACATGGGAAATACTTCCCAGAATCAACAACTAGGATCTTGTCTTAATAGAAAGGTTTTGCATGTCAAAAGAAAGGATAAGAAGCTGCTCAAAGGGAAAAAAGTAACTCAAATAGGGAAAAGGAGAAAAGAAGAAAGAGAAAAAAAATGATATAAATTTGTGTATATATACTTATGATAGCTAAGATGATTGTACTACTAATTCTATTAATTCTTGGAACAAAACAGCTAACATTCATAGGATTAGATCAATTTTGCATGACTATATCCAGTAATCTGAGTAACTCTTAAAGATAACTATAAAATAACAACCCTATTATGTTTCTACCACCTTGTGCTGAAAACTTATATTGTTACTGTTTTGGGCTCTTTGTTATCATTATTTATTTGTCTCATTTTTTTGTTTTTATTTTGTATTTTGTTTTACTTTTTTCCCTCTGATACAGAAAGGAGAGATGTAAATATATAGGTTTATACATACCTAGAACTTCTCCTAAAGAATTTATAAGAATTGATTTTGTGGGACAGGATTTAACTCAGAAGTCTAAGTGCCTGCTTGGCAAACACGAGGTTGTCAGTTCAATTCCCAGTACCAAAAAAAAGAAAAAAGAAGAAGAATTGGTTTTGTTAACATGTGACAAAATCACATGTAAAGTTGTTATAGCTACTTTAAAGACAAGACATTAGGGGAGCCATTGGTGATTTTCTGTCATCTTGTTTTGAAGTCCAATAATGCTTTTATTCTTTGTTTTGATTGGTTTTGGTCTGTTTTTTATTATTTGATTTCAAAATGTGTGAAGGTATGGACAGCTATTTTGAAGAGAACAAGAGACATTATGGTAGCCATTGTTGATTTTCTTATTGTCTGATTTTGAAGGCAGGTAATATTTTCATTCTTTTGTTTTCATTGGTTTTATACTATTTTGTTTTGTTTGAATTCATTGTGTGTGAAGATCTGGACAATTATTTCAGGGAGAAAAGGAGACATTGTGGTAGCCACTATTGATTTCCTGTTGTCTTATTTTAAAATCCTGTGTTGTGCTTGCATTGTTTTGTTCTTGTCTGCTTTGTTCTGTTTTGTTTTATTCTCTTTAAAATAGAAAAAAACCTTATGGAGTATGTTGTGAGGAACTCCTGCTTTTGTGGTGCATAGAATAATTTAATCATTTTATAAACAAAAATCAATATTTTAATTTTAATCTTTCTATACATTATTCATGCAACAATATACAGTATATGAATTTGTAGTATTTTTTTACCATGCAGCAACTTTTTCTGTGCTGTGTTTTTGCATGTACACAACCACATATATATAATAACACGTGAATATATAAATATATGCATGTATATAAATATGGATACATAAACATTTATATAACAAATTTAAATTTTTAAGTGGAACTTCAAAATATAATTCCTTATAATTATATTTGACTGTATGTAATGTCTGTTATCATTTTAATTAACTATAGTAACAAAATAATCACACTAAAAATCAAATCCATTATCTTTTCTCTTTTTTTAAATTTTATTTAGGGAGAAAAAGAAAAAAATAGAAAAAGGGTACAAGTTATACAGAATTTCAGAAAAAATAAACAGTAGGAAATCACTAGTTAATAGATTACATATTGTCATCTTAGAAATAGTTGTTCAAGTTACAAAATTAAAGCATATAGAGTGGACATTCAAACAGTGAGACTGCAAACAGTTCTGTTCAATGATCCAACAAAAACTCAGTAACATGGTTATCAATCTTATACACTTAAGTATACATGCAGTTATATCCTTTAGAGCACTTTCTTTTCCTCTCTTTTGTACAATGACTATTACACATTTTGGGTTATATTACTCCCACAGTTCTTATTACTTTTTTTGAAGAGAGTAAAACCAAATGTGACATAACAAAACAGAGCCAGTCAAATCAAAAGGATGGACATAATACATAATGTAAAAACAAAATATAAGGTGATCAACAATGGTTATCATAATGCCTCTTGCTATCTTAAAAAGAATTGCCTATATCATCAGTTATAATAAAATTGAACAAAACAGTAAAGAATAAAACCAATAAAACCAAAACATTGGAGACATTACAGGACTTCAAAAGAAGATAATAGTCAAACCAGAATGGGCATCATAATGAATCTTATTGTCTTCACAGTTGTTGCCTATACTCTCAAACTTGGTAGTATCAAGCAAAACAGAAGAAAGGAAAATCAGTCAAAACAAGATGGTGAGAGTAATACAGGGTTTCAAATCAAGTTAATAGGAAATCAAAGTAGGTTACTATAATATATCCTGTTTTTTTTTAATTTTTCCCTTAATTAAAAAGATAAAAATAAAAAAGTAAATAATAAAAAAAGGAGATTGAGATAAAAGAGGACATAACAACAAACAAAACAGCACAGGTCAAAACATAACCATTTAAGCAAAATAGTGTTTCACCTCAAGATATTCCAACAGAAAAGTAGTTACCATAGTGTCTCTTTCCTTGAAATCTTTGAGTATAACTTTCTATACTATAGCATCAAACATATCAAGACAATGTAAAACCATTCAAGAGAATGACAGTATTACAGGGTATTTAGAGCCAACTAACAGAAAATGAACAGTGGTTTCTGTATAATCTCCTTGTCTATAAAAGTTTTTGTTTATATTATCACATATAGTAAAATCCAATAAGATGCAACATGTTAAGATCAATGGAGACAGAAGAACAAAAGCTTGATGGGACTTAAAACAAGATGATATTAAATCAGCACTAGCTATTATGATGCCTTGTTTTCTCCAAAATAGCTTTTCCTATCATCCAATCTTCTCTGCCTCATTTCTGTTGAGCTCTTTCTGTCATTAGTTGTCAGTTTGTCTTCTTCATTTCACTTTCTGCTCCATTCATTGTGGCCTCTCTGCCACTGTTTCTGAAGTCTTGGTATTTTTCTCTTTTAGAATATCCTGCAGTATTCTCTGTAGAGTTGAATTGGTTGTTGCAAATTCTCCTTGTTCCTCTTTATTCTGGAGCACCTTGTTTTTCCATCAATTTCTAGGGACAGTTGTGCAGGATATATCAATCTTGGCTGGAGGTTGTTATCTTTCAAAGCTTGAATTATTTCCCCCCATGCTCTTTATGATTTGATGGTTTGTGCCGAGAAGTCTGCTGTAATTCTGATGGTTGTTCCCTTGTAAGTGATCTGTTTCTTGTCTCTGATGGCTTTTAATATTCTGTTCTTATATTGGATTTCTGGAATTTTGATTATTATATCCCTGGGTGTTGTTCTGTTTGGGTTGTAAGTGGCAGGGGTCCTGTATGCCTCATACATCTGAGCATCTTTACCTTTTGCTAAATTAGGGAAATTCCCCTGGATTATTTCTGTAAATAGCCTTTGTAGTTCATTTGTTTGTGTCCCTACTTCTTCTTTTACATTCTTAATTCTTAAGTTGCAGATCCTCTTATCATCTTCAAGCCTTTGTATTATTGCTGTTTGTTTTCTTGTTATTTTAAAGAAGTTTTTCATTTCATGCTCCCACATTACAAATCTGTCCTCCAGTTCAGATAATCTATCCTTAGTTTCTTTCAAGCTGTTATGCCAGCTTTCAATAGAGTTTTTAGTTTCCTGGTAATCTCTTTGAACCTGCTTCACATATTCTATGTTTTCTCTATTTTCTCCATCAAACAATTCTCCCCTTTTTTTCTGTTCTTCCATTCCATCATCTGTTTTTTTCCTAGGCGGTGCTTAGCATTTCTCTAACTGTTCTACTTATATCTTGCTTTAGGTCATTAAAAACTTCACTTTTGAACTTGTCTATGAGGCTCTGGAGATATCACTTTATGTCTATTGGTGCCGTGTCTGACTGTTTTCTGTCCTCATTCTCCTTTGCATTTACCTTTCCTGGATCAGTGTTCTCAGGATTGGGGTCCAAGGACTCTTTCTTGTTGCTCCCTCTTCCCATACTTTTTGTTCCTTCCATACAAGCATATATAGGAGGCCCAGTTTTTTTCTCTTTGTCTGTTACAGTTTGTTTGAATTGTGCTAGCTAAGTGCTCCTGCCCACTGCAGTGTACTAGGGAGACACAGACCTGGGCAGCCTCTGCTGGGCCCACCCCTCCAGGTCAACCTAGTGAAGGCTTCACTGCTAGGGTGCACCTCCAGGGGCTGGGACCTGGTTTGAGCTAGCCTACTGGGTCTTTGTCTGCTCGTCACCCAGGCCAGGCACTCCCCACCAATCCCACTTGAGAGGGGAATATGCAACTAAAGTCACTGCAGCGTCCTGTTCCAGCTAGTCTGCCCGGTCCCAGAATGTCCTCTGTTGGAGCCTCCTAGTCTATGGGAAGGTCCTCGTTCCTTTCACTCACCACAGGTCACTGCAGGGTTCCCTGCCAGTCCTACTCTGAACTCCGTTTGCCGATTCCTGCTCTCAGAGCTTTCGCATCTCTGTCCCTGCTGTGCCAATTCAGATGCAGCAGTGGCAGCAGGAAATTCAAATAGCGCAGGTTCCAGCTTCAGTGCTGAGATTTTATCTGTTCTGGTTATAGCATCAGGATTGCATTTCCAGTTGGTTTCTCTCAGTTTAGTTCATTCCTGGGTCAGCAGGATATATCTCCCCTTGCTTAGGACTCTTCACACCACACCATTCTTGGATTCTAAGCTGGTGATCTCAGAGAGCCTCCATAGTTGCTGTTATCTATCCTCCATGTTCTCCCAGAAGTCCCAAATCCATTATCTTGTACATATATTCATATTTTAGTATGACTATAGTCTCTACTATAATTAGGTTTGTATATTGTCATATTTAACCAAAGAAACCAACTTCTTTTCTCTAGCATAAGAGAATACTTAGGAGAAAAATAAATATTTAGCAATTTGCTCATAAAGATGGCAAAAATAAATATATGTATACATCTATCATCTAATAGTGTTTGCATATTTTGTTATTCTACATCCATTCTGAGAAATCAGAACAAGTTAAACTTATACTTACCAACTATCATTTATTTTGTATTTGCTTCATGTTACAAATTGTATAGGTATCAAAGATTATTAATTAATTAATCACTTATCTAAAGTTTTAAAGTTAAGGACTGAGAAATTACAATTTCTGCAAACGTAATGAATCCTTCTGACATGAAACATTTTAAATTTCACAAAAAAAATCCTTTTAAAATCCTCTATCTTTTTTATTTCATGGACTATGTATGAGTCTGTGTATAATAGGTGAATATGTGTATAAATTTTAAACAAGTTCTCAAAATGATGATGACCTATTTAACTCATAAAAATAATATCAAAGACTTAAGAACTTCAGAAGAATTTAATCTTAATCTCAGGCAAAACAATGTATTGTCCTTATACATATTATCTTTAAATTGTAAACTAAAATTTAAAGACCCTAAATCATATTCAACATCTTCTTTTGGAAAAAAAAATCTGTTTTTGTCTTAAAACTAAGACTTCCCTTATAGTTAGAGTACCAAGACCATTTGTAAATACAATACAAAGACAGCTTAATATGTTTTCTTTTAGATCTTTGGACTACTTATAGAATGAAGTGAGCTCAAGATAAAAGGATGTTAATTTTAATCAATTACTTTTTAAAGTTTCCCAAGAGAAGTTCAAAGAGGGGAAGAAAAATAGAAAAGAGAGGGAACTCAGCTTCAGGCAATTAGAAAATCATCACTGTAAAGCAAATATCTTGCCTCTGCAAGATAAAGGCCGCACACTTCAGGAAAATCCACTTTGACAGATATATACACAATTATTATAGTTGGCTTAATCAATTATTTGGTCCTTAAAAATTGTATCAAGCAGCATATTTAAAAGCCAACCTTTGCAAAGCACCAAACTATGGGCAATAAACAAATTGCTCTATAGATGAACTAGACTAGGGAGATGGTCTCCTGGTGATGGCTTTTCTTCTCTGTTCTAAGACATCTCTCAAATGAGCAACCTTATTTATAACAAAAGCTCCCCCAAGGAGCCACTGTGATTTGGATTATCTTTAGTGAAGCGTGCCACTTAGAGAAGCACATGAGTGAAGGTAAAGTTAGAAATCGGGGCTGATCCTTGAGGAGAAGTGTACTTCCAGGTGGATCTGTCCCAAAGGCTAGGACTGCAGTGTTCCCTCTGTGGGTTTGGCCAAAGCCAAATACCTTCTGATTCCCAAAACAGACTAATCCAAACAAAGCAATTCTCAGGGATAGAAAAACAAAACTGATGGAAAAGGATCTTATAAAGATTTGAAATAGTGACCCAGATCAAAACTTATCCAAAAAGGAGAGCTTGTGAACTCTTCATCCCTAAGCTGGCCCAAGGATGGTCTCACCTGGCTCGTGTCCATCACCTCCTCATCGACCTTTTCTTTAAGAGATAACATTTGAAATGCTGCACAAGCTGACAGGCCTTAGAAACAGATATCAACCAGCTAGAAAAGTTTCCCCAAAGAACAATAAAATTCTCATCAGATAATGAAAAAAAACCACTGCTAACCTTACTCTAAGGGGGGAGGGAGAGAAGGGGCAGTGGGAAAAGGGAAGAAAAAAAGTATAGAAGAAAGAAAAGGAGAGCAGGAAGAAAGAAAAGACAAATGGAAAAGACTTCGTTCAGCATAACTTCCAGCCACGGGCAATGTGATTTTAAATATACAGGAATAAAAAGATCTCATAGACATAGAAGTCACTGAGCTGAGCCACACTGAAGGCAAGGGCTCTCAGATGAGTGTTGATAGAACCTCTACTCCATCCATAAGTCATAGGCACTGACCACTGGGAACTTACCTGACTTAAAACAAATGTGGATTTATGGTCTCGTCCGAACCAGAAAGACTACCCATCATGGAGGACCATGGGGGCAGTTCAGTAAGATGCACCAGGAAGAACTATTTATAAGACTTGACTTTGTGTTAGATGATTTGAGGGCAGGTTCAGAGAAGAAGTCTGCGCTGGGTTAGATGTTGTCAGAAAGTGGGGCAAACTCTGTGGTTGTGGGTAAATATCTTCACATTCTTTAACTAGACAGTGGGAGGATGAAATCAGGTCAAAGCTGTAGTTCTGTAGTTGGTAAAGAAGTTGCTGGTACATGTGCTACCCTGGACAGGGCTGTGTTGGATCACGTTTGACATCCGGCCAATTTTCTTACACCTGTTCTGGGATGAGTATGGGGTGACTTTCGTTTTGCCTTCCTCCATGAAGGGGAAGTTTGTCGGTTTGTTTGCTTGTTTTGTTTGTGTGCTTGTCTGTAGTGCTAGGGACTGAACCTAAGGGTACTTTACCCTGAGTTTTATCCCCAGCCCTTTCTTTTTTTTTTTCTTTTTTTTTTTTTTTTTTTTTTTTCTTTTTTTTTTTTTTTGGTTTTCTTTTTCTTTCCTTTTTTTGTAAAGTTTGAGACAAGGCTTCATCACATTATCAAAGCTAACCTCAAACTTGAGATTCTTCTGCCTCTGCCTCTCTAGTAGCTGGGATTACAAGTACATACCACCATCTCCAGCAAAGGATAAATTGTTAAATCAGTCTAAAAGGGTTAAAAATGCTGCTGGTGATGGGAAGTTGGAGAACAAAACAGACAAGGTAACTAGTCCCAACCATTTTTAATTTTATATGTTTAATATTGGTAAAAACATTAAAATTTAAAACTTTTTAAAAATTCTCTTTAAAAAAAAATTAGTAGAAGCATCCAGAGGAAGAAGAAGAGGGATAAAGGAACAGAGACAGGGAACAGACAGTCATATTAGGACCTACCTAAAGCCATTTTGTCTGGACTGTCCCATAGCAGCATAAACCAGACAACCCCAGCGCAGACGTGCTAGATTTCCTTCCAGGACCGGAAGTGCATCTGGGAGTCGCACGTCTTTAGATTGTAAAGTCACATGTCTTTGGATTTATTGTGAAATACATACCTGTGCAGTCAGTGGTGTTTCCTGACCCTCTGCTAAGATGAGCAGTGAGCACCTTTCACACTTTTCTTCCCTTGGGCCTTCTTTCTTATTCAATGCAAGGGCCTAGTAATGATCTTAGCCGTATTCCCTTGATGAAATTGTTTTACGGATCAAAAGAAATGTTGGATAGAAGGCATAATCTGAAAGGTTTAACATGCTCTAGAAACTCACAAAATGATAGCCCATGCTCTGATAAGCACAGAAGTCATTGGGAGCAGTTGGGTAGAGAAATTCTGCTCCATTTATTAACTAAGAAAAAGGATCGAGACCCATTTTGGAATGTTAATGCTAAATAATAATCATAATCACAAGAGGAAGTCAATTTGATGCTGAATATAAGAAAATGTAAGGAGATTTTTTTTTTGAAGTCTCCCCCTAAACTTAATGTTCTTACTGAAAGGCATCTGTCCTTGAATTCACCTTGAAAGTGCTGCATGGAAATAAAGGTTTTTTCAAAGACAAGAATTCTTAGAAAAGAAAGGGTGGAAATGGACAGAGCTGCTTCTATAGTGTTTCTGTTCAGCTGTGTACTTTCTCCAGCCCAGGAGGAGGTGTGAAGTGAGACTTGCCAAAGAAAATCCTTGACCTTGGTGTTTCTGACATCTTAGGGCTTTCAATGTGCTTTCAATGTGTACATTCAAAGATTTCCCAGGGAAAAGCCTTGTTTTAAGGAGATTTAAAGTCCAAATTGGTTTTGCTACTCTCTGTAATACATGTGGAGAGATGGGAGATATAAAAAGGAAATCCACACTTTCATATTAGTCGTGTGTTTTGATTAAATATTAGTCACATTTAGAAAACATCAACAAATAAACCAAGTCACAGAACAGGTAGTCTTTTGCGTTATGAGCTTAAATTTTTTCTCTGCCACTAGCTTAAGTGTATAATCTTAAGACTATACTCAAGATTCTTTTTTCTGGATTTCTGCTTTGCAGATGACACTATGCTCTTAGTGGAAAAAAATCATTGAGACAGGCTACTTGTGTACACTTGTGTATACCTGTGCACACCAAATGTTCCCAGCATCAACATACACAGTAGCTAAAAAGCACAAACTACCAACTGTCCCACAATAGGGTTTTGATTTTGCAAGTTTAAAAGGTGCTGGAAAGAAATGGAGCAATGGTGAACCACAGAATGAATATATTTGATGCCACTGGATCATACTGTACTTTTTAAAATGATTTAAATGATATGTGCTATGTGCATTTTGCCACAATAATTTTTTTAAAGGTTTTGGCTTAGTCACTTCCCTCCCCTGGGCCTCAGGAGCATCATCTGGGACATAAACATGTCAAACAGACAGGCTGAAACCCTGTGTGTCTGAAACAATCCCCTCTACCCTCCCGGGAGTCTATCTTCAAGCTGGGGAGGTGAGATACATGAATACAGAGATAAAATAGTGAATAAGTTTTCAGAGTGCTTGGCTAAGGGATGGAGCCTCCTGAGCTGGGCACAAAAGAAGAGGCCAGATTCAGGGTACAACTGCACAGTATCCATTTAAACACATCAGCGTCAGACAAGGATCAAGACAAGAGAGGGGTTGTGACAGAGGAGAGCAGGTCTCAGCACAGCTGGGGAAGGGACCAAGGACATCCTGGTGGTGAGACTGGTGGTGAAAGAAGGTTCCAGAGTGCTGGGGAGACATTGGGGAGGATCCATGGCTGGCTCCAAGAGAAGAAGTAACAGGCCTGGGACATCCACACCCTAGCTGTGAGGTCCCCAGACCACCCCTCGACCTCTGATTCTGCCAGGTGACCCCAGGGCTACCTCACTTACGAGGTGTGGCTGAAAGTCCCAGTGAATGCTTACTTGTTTTTTGCTGACTGGGGATGGAACCCAGGGCACTGCACATAGGAGGCAAGCCCCCTACCACGGAGCTACCTGCCAGTTCTTAGGACTTACCTTTTGCCTCCCAGCCCTGTCTGTAACAATGTGTTAATGAATACTGTAAATGAATAATTATATCAATGATGTCTTTATGGCAAATCAGAGCAGAGCTGTAACGCACTTTCTGGCCTTATACACTACATAAACCTGGGCAGATTGTTAGCTTCTCCAAGTTTTGGTTTTATAACATTGCTTTTTCAGATGGTGACAGTGAAATCCATGTTGCTCGGATGTGGTGGAAATTGAAAAATAAGATTGCACAGCAGAGGACCTAAAGTGACCCCTTAGCAAATGTCTCTTTTCTGCCTTGTACCTTTGGCCTGCACATTTCTCTGAAACTTTTCCTTGCTGAGCCTACAATGCTCTCTGCACCAAATCCCTGGATCTGACCTTTTCTAGGCAGCCCTAACCTGCATCCACTTACACCCTTATGTCATGGTTCCACCTCTTGGGTTTCATAGCATTCTGCCTTTGGAAGAAACTTTTGCATGTCTTTTGCATTATTTGAAAATTCTCAGTTTTTGATTGTTGATTCACCAGTAGATATAAACAAATGATTCTTAGTGGGTGCGTGGGCTGATACTAAATACTAGGATAATCCCACACCTAAAATTCCAAGACCCAGGAATTTACTATTACAGATAATGGATAATCTGTTAATTGGCCTATCTTATGGACAGTTCTGTATGTCAGAAATAAAATAAACCATCCTTAGAGTTCAGACTCCATACTACAGATGGATTTTGGTCCAAAAAACCTAGTCTCCGGTGTATCTATCCATTTGGGTAGTCATAACAAAGTACCATAGACCACGTGACTGATAATTGACGAAATTTGTTTCTCACTGTTCTGGAGGCTGAGAACTCTGAGATCAGAGAACTTGAGGATTTAGTGTGACTGAGGGTTTGGGCTTCATGAGGTACCTTCTCGATGTGTCATCACATGGAAGAGAAGGTAGAGGGAACTTGCTGAGATTTCTTGTATATGGGCACTAATCTTTTCTTGGGAGCTCCATCCTTTCAACTTGATCACATCCCATAAGCCTCACCTCCTCGTACAATCACCAGGGGATTAGGCTTGCAACATCTTAATTGTGATGGAACACCAAAAATATTAAGTTACCGTAGTGTAGAGCCAGGGATTTAGCTCAGGCATAAGCACCTGCCTAGCAAGTGTGAGGTCATGAGTTCAAGCCCTGATACCAAAAAAAAAAAAAAAAAACGTAAGTTACCATGGTGAAAACTCTGGGCCACCTTCCCCAGCCATGATATGCGGACCTCTCAGCATCATGGCCTGTGCTCGCCATGCTCTGGGACTTAACTCTCCAACAGAAAACACATCTGCTTGTCTCTCCCCTCCTGATTTGTGATGGTCCAGGCTTCTTCTCTCACACTGCAGTCCCTCCCCTTCCCTGGCCACTGCTAACTCCTACAGTTCTTGCCTCTCTGCCACTCACACCATCATGTGACCCTTTGTGACTTTGTACTATAATTTACGTGTCATGTGTACCTACCATGTCTTCCAGCATGTTGTCACCTTAGCCTCTGTGTGTTCTCCACATAATAGGTGCTTAATAAATACCCACTAAATTCACTTGAAAGACGTAACCAGGCAGAGGTGGGGAGGTGGATGAACAGCACTGGGAGAGACAGCATCCGCTCCTGGGCTGAGAGAACTGGCCAGCTGACTCAGCCTCAGGCTCTCTGAGTCCCTCTGGGCATATAAGCGTCAGTAATTGGCAGCATCGCAACTTGTATTTCTGCTGAGTAAGGTTATAAATATTAACCTGAGAATATAATAGTGAAAGTGGTGCCTGCTTTCTTGACATCCAACCCAAGGACAGAAATATTTGCCATCAATCTACAGTATGCTACCAATTTATCATCAGACACTGAGCATATGAGAAAGATACGTTTTCCGGAAAGTGTCTTCATTGTTTTTCTTGAAGTGGTGATCAGAAAACAACCTTTCATATTACTGGGACACTGCCCAGAGAGCTTCTATATTGGAAACCTGTTGGATGGGTGAGACGGCTCACTTCCAGATTAATTATGGATGTGCTGCCATTTCAAGATTACATTAGGAAGCGAGGATGTCACCAACCGTGATCGATAGGTGCAATGTGAGCCTCTGCTGCTTTCTTTCACAATAAAAAGTTGCAGTTTGGAAAAAAATGAAGAGCAATTTGGATGGAGTAAAATTAAATCTATTAGCTAACTTGGAGTTTTGGATTTTTTGAGAATCTGCAAACCTCCCCCCCCCAGATATATTCAGAGTGTCAAAGTCATTAAAACATTGTGCTTGACTTCTTGCCTTGATTTCTTACCAAAACAAAAAATAAAAAGGCAAAAGAGAGGAAGATTGACCCAAAGAGGGAAGTTAGATGGTTGGAAATAAGCTGTCCAAAAATATCAAGTGGAGGACAGAATAGAGATAGAGGTGATATTTTAAAATATTTTTATATTTTTGTCATCACCCTAGAAAAAAATTGTCTGGCACCTCTGATAATTTGTATTAATACTTCTCTTTTATTTTTTTCACCCAGGCAATACAAATATTCTGTTTAAAGTTCCTAGCAGTTCTGTTTGGTTTTTTAGGAAAAGCAGCCACTTCCTTTTCAGATTTTTCTTCCTTTTGCTGTTTGTCTCCAAAACTTTAAAGATGTGTGCTTGCTATTCAAGGCATAAGCAAGAGTTTCTTATAAAGAGTAAACTCATAAATGCATCAGGCTCAGGATGTCAAATTATCTCTTCTGCAGTTTCTCCACTCTGATGCTACAGCACAAAAAATGGCTATATTTAAACAAATGAGCATGTCTGTGTTCCAACAAAACTTTATTTGCAAACATAAGTATCTGGCCTATAAGTCATAGTTTACTGATCTCTGTACTGGGAGTTTACTAAATATTCCTTTTTAGTTGATCACTGTCTGTTGACTCACTGTGGAGGATGAAGATTAGGCTTTTTCACAGCCAACAGCTGTCTCCCCAGTGCCTGCTCCTCCCTGTACTTCCTGTACCTCCATCTTCCCAACAACATTGAGGTACTTCCTGTACCGCCATCTTCCCAACAGCATGGATGTACTTCCTGTACCTCCATCTTCCCAACAGCATGGATATACTTCCTGTACTGCCATCTTCCCAATGGCATGGATAACTAAATTGTGTTAGATTAGTCCACATTATCCACATTATTGTGTCTGTATGAGTGCTACCGAGAGCTGAACCATACAACAAAATTACATTCCCTTTTTTCACACAATTATTTTTATTCTCAGAGGTAATCATTACCTCACTTTCCCATTTGAATAATCTGTGAGAATAAATTATGAAGCTAAATTCAAACCGCCCCACCCTTTCAGATTTTCACTCACCATGGTTTCATGCTAGAAAATTAGTCTCTGCTAAAAAATAGTCTCTGCTTTTTTCTTTTTTTCAACAATACTAATGAAGGCATCCTTTTTTAAAATTAAGATATAATTGTTATATGCAATAGTTACATTAATTTGGGGGAATTGATATCTTCCTCTATTTCCATCTTGACCTACAAATCCTATCTTCTCCCTTTTATATCTCTACCTATATATCTTACCCCATCCCTCTATCTCCTCTCTCCTCTCCTCTGACCCCGTTCCCCATCTCCAAAAGTTCTATTTTCATTTCCTACCACCTTTCCCTTATTAACTCTCTAATTTATTTATATTCAGGGTTTGTCACATAAGAGAAGTCACTCAACATGTAACTTCCTATCCCTGACTTATTTCACTTAACATTATAATCTAAGAATCATCAATTTTCCTTCAAGTGACATGATTTCATTCTTCTTTATTCATGAATAAAATTCATGAATATATCACACTTTCTTTATCTGTTAATGAGCATCTAGGATGTTTCTGAAGCTTTGCTACTGTTAATTGTGTTGCTATAAGCATGAATATGTAGGTATCACTATACTATAATGTCATTAACTCTTTCAGGACTATACCCAGAAGAGTTACACCTGAGTTGTCCTGAATTCTCCAGAGTTCTATTTTTATTCTTTAACTATTCCTTTGTTGTTGTTGTTGCTGCTGTTGTTTTTTGTTTCACAGCAGTGATATGCTATTACTCAGAAAACATTCATGGTGGTTTTCTTCCAAATAGATTTTTCCTACTCAGACTCTGAGCAGCTGTGTTGTTTGCCTGCTGGTACAGCTGGCCTCCCCCTATGTTTCAGACATTTCTTCTAACACCTAGTGATCCTTTAGCTCCTACGCACATTTAGGAGTGATCTTTACCTGCAGAGCACTGCTTTTCTTGCCTTTTAGGTTTTGAATTAGGAAATCATTTTGCTTGATGTAAAATCCTCAGTTGAGATGAAAATATTATTAATTGCTGTGGCTACCAATGGAATAGGAGCAACAGTAAATAATCAGAAAATTCATGAGTTGTATTTTTTTGTATTTCAAACCTATAGGTTATCTTTCTTTTCTAGGGGGAATGTCTTGATAAAGCACAATTGTTGCAAATTTGGGTTTTCATCAATATGTCTGGGGAACTTAGTGAGACCCTCTTCCAAAATAAAAGATAAACTGGGCTGGAAATGTAGCTCACAGGTAGAGCACTCTTGGCTTCGATCTTCAGTACTGAAAAGAAAAAAGTCTGTGGTGAAGAAAAACTTAATCTTCCACAACATACAACTTCTGAAAGTAACATCTAGGCCAAAGTATATTCAAGTTTATTATTTGGGTTTTCATTTAGTATACACGTAGTGAGATCCAAGAAGAAAGCCTATCGTTGGAGGAAGAAGAAACCACAGAGAAATAGATGGTGAGAATGTAGCAGGGTCTCAGTACCAAGAAACAAAGGACTCAGAAATAAGGAAGAGGTTAATAATCTACATAGAACACCTAGGATTAGAAGCAGGAAGCTCATACTTAGACCACAGGAAGAAGGGGTCAGATTTCAAGCAGGAACAGCAGCAAGGAAAATTCCTAATGCTAAAGGACACCGTTGGTACCAGACTCTTGGGATGGAATTAAGTAAGGATCTGTGTGGTATTTAATGGGGAGGTGAAGATTTTAAAAGTAGAAAACAAGGGAGGTGCAGATGATACCCACAAAGGTCCTAAGTACACTTATTTTATGCAGAGTTCTAATGGTAATCATTGTCTGGTTTCCTAGCTTTTGTTAAATACAACACAGATTAGAAGGCTGTTCTTGGAGGAATGTTAGAGGCAAAACACTGAAAAAGTAAATACAGGCAGTTAGATGCATAACAGCCAGAGAGCAGATAATAAGAAGCCAAAAACCCCTTTGCAATCTCATTTTGAGCTCTATAGAGCTCTCGTGGCACCAAAAAAAAAAAAAAAGACCATTTACTTTAGGACTGCAAATAAATACACAAAATTGAGGAACACCCATTCCCACCCTAACCCTAATAAATAAGGGTTGCATCTCCTTTGTAAGGGGAAATCGCTTGTCTAGAAGCACTTATCATCTGGCAGTGCTACATTTTTTTCTGAAATCATGATACAAACATTTAAAAACTCCATTCATTCCAGTGAATTTGTATAATGAATTTGTATAACAATATGCCCTTTTGCATAAGGGGTGTAGCAACTTTAAAATCATGGCATCCTTTGGGTATGGTGGTGCACACGTGCAATCCCAGCATTCAGAGGGCTGAGGCAGGAGGATCGCTGAGAGTTCAAGTCGAGCATGGGGTACATGGTGAGATCAAGGCTGTTCTGAACTACATAGTGAGATTCTGTCTCAAAAACAAAAACAAAACCAAAAATCATGGTATCATTCCTCTAATAATGAGCATATATAAAACAAGAGCCGGTCTTCTTAGGATAAAGCTCAATCCTGTTGGTTATCTTGGTGCAAAAACAACATTCCAACCTTTTGATACCCACACCTCTCACACTCACAGCAGAATTTTGTCATAACATTCAACAAAGTGTCAATTACCCTGAGCTCTTTCTGAAATCTGTCTTCACCCACGGTGATGGCAAGCATATTTCTCATCAAAGAAAGATTGCCTTTCCATCCAAGATCCATGGTTTTGGAATACTTTTCTTGGGAGGGTGGCAGAGATAGTCCCTTCATGAGTCTATCTCCTGTGGAAGCTTAGGCTCAGGAGTTTCTAGCATAAAAGATTCCTGAGCTGTGGCTCACAACCCACACCCATAAAACTGTCAGAGTCCTGCCCCAAGATTGCAAAGTCACCCTGCTGTCTGTGGATGGCTTTCCCTGTTCCTCTCATTCTCCTTTCACTAGCAGTGTGAGTGTTCACACCCTTCAGTGTGAAGATGATGGGTGTTAATGAGCATAATCCATCTGTGAGCCTTAGAAGTTTTTTCTGATAAATTTAGTGATTGTCAGAAAACAAGGGGAAAGTGAGGCATCTATGCTACTATCTGGAGGCACCTAAGGAAACAAAAAAACAAGCAGCATATGAGTTGAGTTGTTCAGTGAATCTGAAAGGGCCAGATTCCTAATGGGTTTAGATGTTCACACCTAAGTGTGCAGATGCTCCTGGCTGGATCACCCGCCTACCTGAAAGCATTCAAATTAGGCATGATTTTGACAATGCAGATGGCAGGACTTATAAATGCAGAGATAAAGTTAACCTTTGCAAATAAGTTTTGTGGTCTGAATGGATAATCATTTATTTATTTCCATTCGGTGTTACAAACTCATCAAGATTCTACATCCCAATCTTGTTTGAATCTCCATCTGATGGAAGGAGCTTATTATAAGAAAGTCAGGAGAAAGAGGCACCTTATTCTCTTTCTCTGGAGCAGAATTATGGTCAGGAAAAAGCAAATCAAAAGACTCCTCTGCTATTGAATCAACTTACCAAAGCTGACCTGCCTTTCCCAAGTCAGTAAAGGAAATATTAGGAAAGCACTTATTTACTACAACCTCTTCCCTTGAAGATTCATTTTAACATCTTCCTGATAGGACACTGTTTTTCATTGCATTATAAAGTATTCTCAAAGAATTTATGCTCTCAGGTACTATTTGTCAATGACCAGAGAAACTGGCGTTTTGGCTATTAATATAGGTAAGAAAGCATATTGATTAAACTCACTTTCTTTTTAGTAATGTCTTAGACAGCACCAATGCATGGAAAATACACTTGATAATGATGAACTGTGTTTTCCTTTGTATTTCATTGAGACTCTCTCGCGTATGTCATGTGGCAAATAGATCATGGCTATAATCCCATAGAAAAGAGCATTGTGTTGTTATTGTGTGATTTGATCATCAAAGTAATAAATATTTTATTACTTTCCCAATACAAAAATTATCATAGTATGATGATGGCTACACTTGTGTCAACCTAATTGGCTTGGGAGCCACCCAGGGGATTGGTGGCACACACTTCTGGATGTGTCTGGGTGTCATGCAGCTGTGACCTTGGGTACTGCATATGAGCCATCACCCCTTGTTCTCTGGAGCTGTTCCCTGCTCTTTCCTAGAAGCCATAGACCAAATATCTTTGTTTCTCCACATCCTTCTGCCATGGTGTTTCTGCTTAGAACCAGCCAATCAGGGGCTCAAACCATGAATAACTCAGACCTCTCCTTTAAGCTATGGATTCTGGTATCCTGTCTCAGGGACAAGTATCTCCAAAGTTTATTTCATTTTTAAAAGTTCCTTGTGTAGAATTAATCCCTTAGGTAGAACTAAATTTTTATGATTTATATTTAAATGATCCCTGTCTTTTTTCATCCGAAAGGACAATTATGCTGCCTTAATTCCCTAGTGGAAGCCTGAAGGCTCTCTTATCCAGCCCATCTCTATATTCTGAGGTCTTAATGACTGTGCTACTTTCCCAGGGACCAGTGTGCAGTTTCCTCCTGGCCCATATCATCAATGACCCTGGCTTAGGAGGCCAGAATTAGACTTTGCAAAATGTACAAGCCTCATTCTCTCTAGAATTTTTGGTTTACCTATTTTCTTCTATTCTGCAACGCTGGACCAAGGGCAGTTAGTAGCAGGTCATGCTGGAGCCAGGAGAGAGCTCAGGTGAAGCAACAGAGGAGAATCAACATGCAGGCTGTCATTTCAGCACTTAAGAGTCTCAACTAGGTAGACACATGCAAAACTTAACTTGTATCTGGTAGAAAGTAAGAAGGGTTTGTTTTAGCAACTTTTTTGTAGGTGCTAACATTGCGCTGTAAGCTGCTCCTGAAAACTAGAGGTGTATAGAACTCCTTGTCATCGTAGGCCAGACATCCGAGTGGAGAGCCTTCCACCTCGGCAGATTAGGAAATACATGTGTGCTTTCAGGTCAGGAGTGGCTTCCTCTTACAATGGCAGCAACATGTGGCCAGAGGGTGGCCACAAGCCAGAAGCAGCAGTGAGTTGCAAGTGTGTGCAGGGTATATGAAGGGTTAGATAGTGAAGGTGTGAAATCCCCAGCAAAGGAATTTGCACTCTGCTTTGGCAGGCAGTGGAGAGCTACTGAAAGCCTTCTCAAGCAGAGGCATGTAAAGCAGAGTGGGAGACTTAGAAGAAGTCGGTCCAGTATGCCAACTACAGCTGTGAGGGTTGGGGTCCAGAATCCAGACAAAGAAGCCTACCAAAGCCACAGAAGGAAGGGTTTGGCTCTGCCTGAGTCTTCATGGTTACAGCCCCATCAGGACTACGGTGCAGCTCAGGAAGGCAGCGCTTTTCCAAAGCTTCACTTTCTCTAAGTAAATAAAGATGCTTCTTCAGTGTAAGCCATCATGGTTGTCGGATATATCAGAGATTTTCCAGCAGAACGCAACCATTTCCCACTCAGAGGAAATGATATATCCCCCAGGTACCCAGAGGAGCCCTGCAATGCCAGGTAGGGTGATGCCTATTCACAAAAAAGGAGTGGTGTCCCCTGCCTTCTTGGGAGGAGGGGTTTCTGCACTTTGAGAACCCATTTAACACAGTCCACCTACAAATCATCTCTTCCCCACCCCCACCTCCATGGTACTAGGTATTGAGCTCAAAGCCTTCTCACTGAGCTATTACCTTGTAATTTTTTTTTATTTTGAGATGGGCTCTCACTAAGTTGCTAAATTGCCACTCCACTTGATTGGACTCCAACTTCTGATCCTCCTGCCTCAGCTTCCCAGAGTGCTGATAGGCATGCACCACCACACCCAGCTAGTAATTATGGTTTTCACTCTAGGCACACTGCTCCACAATAAAAGGAGAGAGAAAGAAAAATATATCTCACATGAACCACAATGAAACTCTAGCCATAACTCAACAGAACTGTAAAATCTTCCTTTTTGGGGAGCTTAGCAGGAGAGCTGTGAAATCTTCCCAACTGGGGAAGAGCTATCACAAAAGAAACCCTAAGCCTTCTGACCAAGTGGCAACCCATCATCTCAACTCCCCTTTCCCAGAGGAGGCATTTCACACACTGGTGCACTTGAACAAAAGTACAAGAAAAACAAATACAGTGAGAAATTTTCCTGCTAAGGTATAAAAGCCAAAATCTACCAAATTCAGAGTATGCAATAGGAATACATTTCAGGGTGTAAACATATGCTTTTTCCTACTTCTCTGAAATAACTGTTCTGGAGATGATTTCATTATAATTCTACAACAGGATGCCAAAGACCTGGGCATCCTCAGAGCTGCCTCTTGTGTTTTGTCTGGGATCAAGGAGTTGATTAGTTGCTGAAGTTTTACATCTGCTGACATCCCAGTGAGGCTTCCCCAGGCCAGGTACAGGTCAGTTTACACCCTCTTGTGCTCCCTTCCTCCTCTAAAGACTCCCACAGGCTCTCCTAGGTGTTGTCTAATTAAGTGCATTTTTTTCCTTACCTCCAACTTTTGTTCAGGACTCCCTTCTTTCTGTTTCTAAAGTCTTCCATCCTTCAAAGCCCTCATCCTCTCTGCATTTACAAACCTTTGTTTCTACTTTATCCTTCTTTTCTCACTTATTTCTTTTTCTTTCCTTCCTTTCTCCCTCCTGTCTCCCTAGCTCGCCTTTTCTTTTGCACAATTTCTTCCCACTTCACAGTATATGTCATATAATTTTGTTCTTTTTTACATTTTCACTTTCTCACACCAGAGACATATTTACACATGTGTGACCAGTTATTTCACTTAAGAGTATGGTCTCAGGGTCCATCCATTTAGCAATAAATGTCCCAAGTTTATCCCTCTTTATGGCTGAATAATATTCCACTATATTAAAATATATATCTTTTTTATCCATTTTTTGGTTGATGAGCATTAGGGTTGTTTCCAAAATTTAACTATTACAGACTGTGCCACTGTATTTTATTTTATTTTATCTTATTTTATTTTAAAGAGGATAAAACCAAACAAAACAGAATAAAGCAAATGAGAACTATACAGTGCAAGCAATACAGCATTTCAAAACAAGAGGAAATCAACAATGACTACCATAATGTTTCATTTTCTTCAAAATAGCTGCCCATATCTTCATACATAATAAAATCCAACAGAACAAAACCAATCAAAGCAAAAGAATAAAAGCATTATAGTACCTCAAAACAAGATAATAGGGAACCAACAATGGTTACCATAATACATTGTTATCTTCAAAATAGCAGCCCATACCAACAGACACAGTAAAATCTAACAAAATAACACAGAATAAAACCAACTCTAACAAAAAATGAAAGCAATACAAAAATTCAAAACAAGATAATAGGAAATTAACAGTGGTTACCATTTTCCCTTTTTAGGCATTTCCTCCCCCATCACTTTCATAATATCTATTGTGCTTTTTGAATCCCACTAACTCCTTCAGTTTTTATGCTAGGGAGATAACTTGGGGTTCACCCATATCAGTCCAAACCATTTCACCCATGAGCATAATCACAAGTTGCATCCATTTACCTACAAAAGCCTTGAGATTATCTTACTTTATAGCTGGGTAGTTTTCCATTGTATGAAAATACCATATCTTTCTTATCCATTCTGTAATTGATGGGCAAGTTACCCCTGATTTTATTCCACGTGGAACAATTTTTTTCTCTCCTTTGATTTTCAGTCTATGCATTTCCTTTTGCATTAAATGTATTTCTTTTACACAGTATATTGATGGATCTTGTTTCTTGATCCACTCTCCCTGTGTTTCTTTTTATGGCTGACCTGAGGCCATCTACATTAATGGTTACAAACCAGCATACATTGGTTTGTCTCTGCCCTGGTGTTCTCCTGCTGTTGGCCCTCTATTTTTCTTCTTCAATTGCCTATCCTGTTTGGTGATCCTTCTCTGCTGCTGTTCCTGGAACCATGGTCATCTTTATCTCTCTCTAGAATATCCTTTAGCACTCTCTGTGGGATTGGTTTGGTGGTCACGAATTCCTTCAGTTGTTCTTCGTATGGAAGTATCTTATTTTTCTATCAATTTTGAAAAATAGTTTTGCAGAGTACATCAATCTGGTATGGAAATTGTTTGGGGGGGATTTTTGGGTTTGTTTTTGGTTTGGTTTGGTTTTTGTTTTGGTTTGGTTTGGTTTTGGTTTTTTTGTTTGTTTGTTTGTTTGTTTGTTTGTTTGTTTTTTGTACCAGGGGTTGAACTCACAACCTCAAACTTGAGGTAATAGGAAATCAACAGTGGTTACTATAATACATTGTTATCTTCAAAATAGCTGAATCCCAGGCCCTTGGACTTTGTTTTCTTTCAGGACTTGGAATACTTCACTCCAAGGTCTTCTTGACTTGATGGTTTGTATTGAGAAGTCTACCATGATTCTGATTGTTTTTTCCTTTACAAGTGATCTGTTTCTTTTCTCTAACAGCTTTTAATATTCTGTTCTTGTGCTGAGTTTCTGGGATCTTGATTATTATATTTCTGGTGTAGATTTACTTTGGTTATGGCTAGTTGGAGTTCTATATGCTTCCCTTCTCTGATCCTTTCCCCATGTTTGGGAAGTTTTCTGCTCTCAATTCTGTAAATAGTCTTTTTATGTCATTTGTGCTGGCCCCTGTATTTTTGCTGATACCTATCACTTTTTTTTTTTTGCATTGTCTCACAACCATTGAATTGTTATTTCTTGGTTCCCCTGTTTTTTTTTAAAAGATCTTTCCTTTCATGATCTTGCTTCAAGGTCTGAAAGTCTACCTCCAGTCTTTTTCAAGCAGTGGTGCCAGCTTTTGATCAACTGTTTAATTTCCTGGACCTCTCTTTGAATCTGTTCCATGCATTATAACTCTTTCCTATCTTGTTCATTCAAAGTTTCCATCATTTTCCTATGCTCTTCTTTTTTATCTATATCTTCTTTAGATATGGTCAGCAATTCTTTGTGTTTGTGATTTCTGCTTTTAACTGAGCCATTATTTCTTATCTGATTACTTTTATAGTTTCATGAAGTTGTTTCTCTACTTCTGTAGCTATCCCCTTAGAATATCAGGTGTGTGACTTTCATTTTTTTTCCATGTTTATATCTCCCAGACTTGTTCTGTGTATGCTGGAGGCCTGAGATGGTCTTTTGCTCCTCGTCTTGACATTTTCCTGTGTTCCTCCCAACAAGTTGGTTGTGGGGTCCCATGCAATTCCCATGTTGGCTGCCCCTCAGTAGTGTAGGGGAATGGGCAAGGCATCTGTGTTTCCCTGAACCCAGATTCCCAGGGAGAGGTAGCAGGGCATGAAGCAGGCTTCCCCAGACCTATGCTGCTACACCGAGGCTTCTTTGATGGCCATGGGTGCATGGTGGTGGATCTGCTTCTTCTCGCAGCCTGGGTGTCCACACTGAGACTCCCCTGATGGTGGCAGCACACAGGGGTGTGTTTTTCTAATTGTCCCAGTGGGTACTGGCTCTCTGAAGGAACCAAGGGTCTCCAATGGTGGTCTGCAGGCTCATGGGGCATAGCTGGCTGTTTCTCCCTGCTCATACTGGTTTCCTGGGAGAGGCAAGCTTTCCAGTGTTGACTGTGGGCACTGCAGGGATGAGTCTGGCTGTATCTCCCTGCCCCAAAAACTGTGCCAGTATAAACATGAGAGTGCATCACTGTAGTATGATGCTTTTCATTCTTTTGTAAAGATACCAACCAGGGGAAAAACTGGATCAAACAGAACCTATGGTTCTATTTTCTTGTTCAACTAATTTAGTGTTTCTGTTTAATATTTAGATCTTTGATCTATTTTGACTCTCATTTATTGCATGGTGATAGAAATGGATCTAGATTTAGTCTTTGGCATGTGGAAAGACTGTTCTTACAGCACCATTTATTAAAGAGACCATCTTTCTTCCAGCAAATATGTTTGGCTCCTTTATTAAAGATAAGGTGACTGAAGTTTGGAGTTGTTTCTGCCTCTTCTAATCTGTTCCATTGATCTTCTGGTCTATTTTTTTTTTTTGCCAATATCATGCTGTTTTTATTACCATAGCTCTGTAGTATAACTTCAAGACAGGAATTGTGATAGCTCTTGCTTTGCATTTGTTGTCCAGATTGCTTTTGCTCTTCTCGGTCTCTTCTGGCTCCAAATGTTCTCTAGATCTATGAGGTGTATTAATTGTATTTTTGATTAAGATTACTTTAAATCTGTATAACAACTTTGGCAGTATGGCCATTTTCACTATGTTAGTTCTTCCTATTCAAGAGCAAGGAATACCTTTCCATTTTTTAATATTCTTTTTCAGAGTACGGTAGTTTTCAATATAGATACACAGAAAAAGCATTTGACAAAGTCCAACACCCATTCATGATTTTTAAAAAACTCTATAGAAAATTGGAATACATGATCTTTATCTCAGACTGATAAAAGCCATCTTTGACAAACCAACAGCAAACATTATACTAAACTGTTAAAAACTGAAAGCTTTCATGCCAAAATAAGGAACAAGACAAGAATAGTCACTGTCATCACTCCTATTTAATATAGTTCTGGGAATATTAGCCAGAGCAATTAGACAATAGAAAGAAATAAAATGAATAAAGACAGGAAAGGGAGAAGTTAAATTATCACTGTTTCCAGATGACACAATACTCTCCTTGTCCTCTTCAGGCCTCTTTTCTTTGCCATCTGCACAATACTTCTCGGTGTCCGAAAACCCCACCAAAAGACTTTTAGATTTAATAACCAAATTCAGTCACATAACTGGAAACAAAGTCAGCACTCATAAATCAATAGCCTTCCTATACACAAATAACAAAACTCACTGAGGGAGAAATTGAGGAAACAACACGTTCTACAACAACATCAAAAAAGTGAAATACTTAAGAATCAATCTAAAAATGAATTCCTGCCATTTGATCATTTATCTTGAACTCTTCTAAGGAAAGATTCAACACTGATATATCCAACTCCAAGGAATTGCCTTGATCCCCCTCCCCATCTTAGGTGAAGGACAGAGGTTTGTGGATGTATCCTACGGAGAATCTCTAAGTCTACTAGTAAGCTTCTACTTTGACCTGAGAGTACTCCACATAGAAAAGGCCTTTTCTTACCCACTTTTAGCTTTTAGGCTTCTTTATTGCATTGCCCCAGTCCAAAGGCTCAACCCTCATGCCACATCACTGCCACTGGAGGAGCCTTAAAAACCTGCAGACACACAAGTACACCAAGGGTTATGCTTCAGTATGACACACGCATCCAGGTTTCTTTTCTTTTTAAGTTCCCTGGGTGGTTGTAATGTGTACCCAGCATTGAGAGCTGCCACACAAAACTTATGAACTTGAGCCAGTCTTTGGGAGGGTGAGCTCAGATCCCAGGTTCATCCTTTAGGGACCTCTTCCAACATCTAAAGTGAAAATGGATCCAGGATGTGGCCTCTCAGCTCAGAGACCTGACTTTCTGATCTTTGTGGTCCATATCATCTATTCTCTCCAACAGAACAGACTTTTGTTTCTCCATATGTAACGTTCCTTGTCCTCTTCAGGCCTCTTTTCTTTGCCATCTGCACAGTCCTCTTTCTAGGCAGTTCCAAATATTCTGGATCAAACTAGCCAGCATTTTCCATCTAGTCTCTTGAAAGGATTTGAAGCAGAGAAAGCAGCGTTGCAGGAAAGACTCAGGAGCCCTGCTGAGCCAGGCTGATGTGTGGCTAGTGTGAGCCACAAGCATAGCATCCACAGCCCATTGAACAGAACTGTTGCCTCCGCCCCCACCTGCCCTCAAGACAGCCAGGTGTGCTGTGTGCTCTCATAGCTTTCTGGTCATTGCCCATCCACTGCTATGCATGGGAACTGTGTCTCTCCATGGGCATTGTTCCCTCTTACTTTGAACACATCATTCCTATAGTTCTTTCCACTTTCCAAAGCAGTTCTGGAAGTCCTCTTTCATGAGTGTCTTTTGTTGTACTGCTGTGGTTAGGTTGATAAGCCTGAGTTGATTCAAAGTATTTCCCTTTCATGATCATGACTTTATGGAAGAGCTAGAAGTCACACAGTATCAGATCCAGTGAATAATGTAAGGACACATCATATGTTTTTAGGAGTCTGCCTTTCCATTGGTTGGCACTCAGCACCAGAGTTCATCATATTTTTTATCAGGCCTCATAGAAGTAGACTTCCAGAGCTGCTTCAAAAAGTGGTGAGGATAAGGGGGTAAGCGTGTTAGAGCAAAATAGTGTATTCTGAGAGAGATTAATGTCAATAGGCCTTTTAATATAATCATTTTTTTATTATTTAAACATACCCTGTAGGTTCTGAGCAACCTTTAGCACCCTGAAAGGGCTTGAACAGCTTGGCTAAATTGGTTCCTATTACCCAATAGATCATGCACAATCTTCAACCAAAAAGCCAAGCACATCCACACACTGTGAAAGGAATGAAGGATATTTTGATGGGCTCATCAGGATATGGTTCCAGCCTTAGGAAAACATCAGTGTAGTTGAGACAGGTAAGCAGAATCTGCCAAGCCACAAAGAGAAAAGAGAGTGGGAAAACAAAACAAAGCAGACCAGCATCTCATATCCCAACCATCTTCCCCTTGGCAAGAATGAAGTAAACAGTGTCGCTAAAAGAAGAGACCACAGAGGAGAGCAGTGGGGCTCCCTCCAGGGCTAACTGGACTGGCTTGCATGTGACCGACTCTCAGGTGCCCTGCACAAGCGTGTCCTTCAACCTTGTTACAGTAGAAATCCTACAAGAAATAGTGCTTGCTCATCAACTTCCAAAGAGAGCTACCTTTGCGTGTTAAAATTCTGCTGCATTGCTTGCAGCTGTCTCCTTGAGTTTTGCCAAGGATTGGCCCAAAGCCTTGTCTTAGCGTGCTCTGTTTCAAAGGTATTCACTGAATCGTTTCCTGTTACACTGTGTAATTAGAGAGCATAACTGTGATAATCAAGCCACCTTGTTTAGTAGAGCTCTCTTATAAATTGTCTTGTTGTTCCAGTGTTCCACAGTCAGCCAAATCACACCTCATAGGAATAGCCCTCAAATTCCAGTCATTGTGCCTTACATGTTTGCTGTATTCCAAACCCCGAAGGGGACTTTGGTCTCCTAGAACTGGCATTAGGATCGATGCTCACTGCATTTGCTTTTATTTAGCAAATTGCACCTGTCATAAGTATTTTGTACTTGCTGTTGCTCAAGGTTTATGGGCTTCCAATGTCTATGTTAGTCAGTTACCCATTGTCACGATAATGAAATACCTGAGATAATTAGCTTACAAAGAGAAAAGGTTGATCATGGTTCCCAGTTTGAAGTTCTGGTCCAAGATCAGTTAGATCCATTGCCATGGACCTCTGGTGGGTGTGCCAGATGTCAATGGCGGGAACTGTGTAGCAGAGTAAACTGCTCATTTCTAGCCAGGAGGCAAAAGAGAAAGAAGAAATGGGAATCCCACAATGCCACTCAAGGGGATGTTCCCCATAACCTCAGCACTTTCCACCAGGTCACCACCTCCCAGTCACCACCTCCCACCCTGATGACCAGGCCTTTACTACACAGACCATAGGGAGCATTTTTCAGGGGACCCAGTTAGCAGAAGCAGCATTGAAGTTCACAGTGATCACATCCATCCTCAAACAGGGCTAGGGCAGACAGACACCATTCAAATATGCCAGGCACCTGGCCCAGGGTCACACCACCCAAGGAAATTGAATTTGGCCTACCAAATTCTCCATCACCATGTACTCCTGGCTATTTTAGTCGGAGTCACCCTAGGATGATTGGTCTAGGCTCTCTAGGCTCCCTAGGACCTCAGATTCTGACTAACTTTGGGAATTTTCTGGTATTTCTGGAAACTGCTGGAAGCTTCCAATGGCCATTTCTAAATTATATATGAATCAGTTAAAAATTATATGGTCTCAATTGGAAGAGAGGTAAAAAAGACTCTAGATGTCATCAGGAGTTCAGTAAAATGCTGAGAAGAAACTGAAGATGGTCAAGGACTCCTCTGGTTCAAGCACTTTCAAGATCTATTTGTTACACAAACTGCAATTGAGAGCTTACTGTGGGCCAGTACTGAACAGGCAGTGGACCTCTTCCAACTGCTGAGATGGAGAAAGCACAGGAAATGGTGTACAGAATGGATACAGAGGCAGTGGTCATCATAGCTTAGAGACAGGACAGGAGTTAAGATAGCCCCAGGACTCAAGAGTTGAGAGTCCAGGCTTGTACTATCAACAAACAAACCCAGAAGAGGATCTGAAGAGCAAGTCGAGAAGCAAGCCTCCTGATAGGTTTGTGATCAGTAGTCCCGCCAAACAGTTCCACTGGACTGCAGGGTTGAAGAATGCCAGCAGTAGCCTTTAGTGCTGTGTTCATCCTCTCGGGCAAAATCTGTTCCTTGACTGGAGTGTTCTTCCTCCCGTTTCTCAGCTGACTCACTCAGCTGTGGCTGCATATCACTTTTCTGAAGAAGCTTTCCTTTGTTCTCCAGAGTTGGGCAAGGGTCCCACCACTGCCCCAAGTAGAACCCATTATCCCCACACAGACTAATACTTGCCCCCCAAGCATACTCAGCAAATATAGACTAGAATATGGGCAGATATACCCAAATCCTCAGTAGATACAAATTCCCCAGCCTTTACTTGACAGCATCCTCTAACAGGGTGGGAGGGCAGGAGAGAGAAAATGGATCTTCATCCCCCATACACATCCTCTGAGAATTTAATCAATTTCCAAATGAACCACAACATTCCTCGCTCTCACTCTCCCTGCACCATGACAGGATCTGACCAGGGCTCTTAATGTATCGTGCTTTCATATCTGGGTCAAATCTAGAGTGTTTATGCTTTAAGTCTATGTGCAAAATTATCACATTTTGTCTAGGAAAACCATGACATACTTAGGGGGAAATAAACCTTTGTAATCCTTTGGTTCAGATGAGTAAAAATCATGATTACTATAATTACTTTTAAACTGCAAAGCAGTCACATGGTATTAAATATAGGTTTTATTTGTGACAGTTTTTGTGTGCCTTCATATTTTATGCTTTAGATAATAAGATATGATATAATGCTTGGCTCACAATTAAAAGGAGAATTGACTATGAATGGGAAATGCAGAGGGAAAGAGGTTCTTTCCCTGGTCAGGACAAGGCCCTCTTGGTTTTTAAGAACAAGGAATTACATTCCTGTTTGTGTCATAAAACCTTGATCCAGAGCAAAGCCTTCTTGAACTCCCTTTGTGCCCATCTAATGTAAGATAGTATTTAAGATTGGACTCAGTAGCAAAATACAGTGCTGTCTTCAGAATGCTAAAATAAAGGTATTCTCCCTGCTAAGTAAGAGCAATTTCACACATTATTATCAATCAGACATTGAAATGGGTCCTCAGGGGAAAAGAAAGAAGCAGCATCATTCATGTCATTTAAAATTAAATCAGGCCACGAATTGATCTGCCTCGCAGGCTGTTGGTTCTTTTTTGATGGTGCTTCCCAGCTAGATGTTAGAAATGGGGAGGGCGGATGTAGTTTGTCACAATAATTGCTTTACTCTCAATCTGCAGAAAAAGGAGCAGGACCTAAATCAAGGATAAAATAAATTTACAAAAATTCCTGAAAGCATCTCTGCTTTTGTAATTGGTAATTACTACATTTGTAATTACTTACTACATTCCTTTTTAAAAATACTATGAAATGATTAAAAGCATTTATTTATAGGAGTCAAATCAACCTGGGTTGAAATTCCTGCTCTGAAGCTTCCTGGTTTTGTGTTTCTGAGTACCCTCATCTATAGAGGAAGCGATAATAAAGACCTCTTCATTGGACTATTGAGAAAATGAAACACAATAAAGTACAAGACACCTTCAGTGTGTTGAGCTAGTAGAGTGCCATTCACAAGGCTCCACAAGGCTGGGTCAAGGTCTTCTTCTCATCCTTAACCTTCAAGACTGGACACAGTATGCAGCTCAAGACTGACCAAGAGATGCTTGTAAATGGAGGGACTCATGAATGGGAGCACACCTGACACTATTCTTTTATGCTCTTGATAATTTTGCAGCTACATAATATTTCAGTAGGTAGACATAATTCCTTTTCCCTTTTGTCTCTGTACATTTCTGAGTGTTTAACATTCTCTCATAACTGTCGCTATGTTGCCACGTCTCTCTACACTGCTTTGTCTGGAGGAGCAGGCTGCCTCAGATGGTCAGAGAGCATTCCCCTAAAACCCGAAGCATGATGAGAAAGAACATGACACCATTCTCCAAAACCCATGAAAGTCAGAATGTTGGGAACAATGTGAACCTTGATTCCAAATTCTTTATATAAGCCAGAAAGGCTGCGACTTGGAGAGCTAAAGCAATACTAATGCCAGGTCCTTGATCAGAATCAAAGTCCTGACTCTTGTTCAGAGTCTCTTTGCTCTGTACTAGTATTTGTTTGTCACCTGTGCACACATGCCCACATGTCATACTTCAGCTACTGGTGCTGCTTAGCTTGTGTTTGACTCTGAACAGAAATGGTTACAATCCAGGCCATTGAGTCCATCATTTTCTGGGTGAGATTGAGACTTGGAGGATTTGATGGCATATTGGGTGTCTCCTCCTATTGCTGGAAACTGCAGAGAAGAACATAATGCAAACTCACACTGCCACTGTTAAAAAGCTTCCAGAAATGCCAAAACTTGTACACCATATCACCACCTACCAGGGACAAATTCCTACTTAATTCCAAACATTCGGTTCAACAAACTCGCAGAGTTCACCAGGCTAGTAGAAAGTGATTCACATTGAGGCAGTTGCAAACATACTGACACAGAAGGAAAAGATTCCCCACAACGTGCAGAAATACCAAAGTCAGGTCTCAGGATCTTGGAGGGGAGTGTGTGTGTGTGTGTGTGTGTGTGTGTGTGTGTGTGTGTCTGTGTGTCTATGTGTGTGTCTGTGTGTATATCTGTATGTGTCTATGTACATGTGGTCTTGAACCAGAGCCTTTGCACTGAGCTATAACCCCAGCCCTCCTTTTTATTTGTTTTTATTTTGAAGGTAGTAAAATACAAGACAGAATAAAGCCAACTGAGACAGTGTAGTGAAATTGATACAGAACTTCACAGCAGGTTACTGGGATAATAGTAATAGGTATCACAGTATATCTCGTCATCTTCACAAT
Organism: Cavia porcellus; assembly: GCF_034190915.1. Taxonomy (NCBI): domain Eukaryota; kingdom Metazoa; phylum Chordata; class Mammalia; order Rodentia; family Caviidae; genus Cavia; species Cavia porcellus. The sequence goes on from NW_026947489.1 coordinate 55,352,003, forward strand.
AGTTGTTCTTTCAATCACATATAGCAAAATAAAATGAAATACAGAACATTATATAACTTATCAAAATAAAATACTGAATAGAGCAGTACCATTAATCAGAATAAAGCAAAACAATATTAAAAATATTTGCCTTCAAAGAGATGGTAGAAGGAAATCCCCCTTATTTGCCATGGTCAACCTCCCAAGAGATGCTCAGATCTCTGGTTCCTATTTGCTGAAGGTGGGCAGGGGAAGTGGGATGTTTGACTCTAGGCCATGCACCAATAGGCTCACTATTGCTTACCAGGGAGGCAGGCTGGTTGCTTGGTTTCCCAGCGTCTTAAGTTACAACATGCACGGATCTCAGGAGACACTGGTGGTTCTCCCCCTGGAGGGGCCACAGCCTACCACACCACAGCCGCTTACCAGGGAGGCGAGTTGGTTGCTTGGTTTCTTCTTACTTTTTATTTCAAGACAGGGACCTGCTGGACCCAAACTTGTGATCCTCTCTCTAAGCCTCCAAGAATTATGACATTCTGGCTAAGCACCCCCACCCCTGGCTTTGGAAGGCCTTGTATGGACCTACCTGGTTTCTCAGTCACTGAAACACAATGAGGATCATGGATGGTGAATGATGGTGAGAACAAGATGCGCCTCACAGTCCTGTCCTCATTTGCAATAAGCACAGACCTGAGGGACCATTGCATCCCAACCCTTCTTCATCCCACAAGGGAGGAAATCAGGGCCAGAGAAAGAACCCACCTTGCTCAATTCTTGTGACTGCTTCTTGTCTAAAGCTGCCCTAGTTTGGGTTCCAGAATATTCCTGAAATTACCAGTCTTCTCCATCCTTGTAAAAGGCTTGTTCCGGTATTCTTTTCAACATAACAAGAGTTTACTGAAGTTTGTTAACTTTTTCATCATAATGACATAATGACCCACAGCAGGGATTCTGGTGACTTTCTGAATGCATTATACAGCTTTCCCAACTTAAAGAATGATATTGTCCTGTGACCAAGATCTAATTCTGATTAAGCAGAAATTCTAACTTGGTCATCTTAGGCCAGAACTAGAATTCAGCATGTCTGAGGAAAGGAAGGTGCCGGGTTCCAGGAGTCTCTATCAGGGGTCCTGTAGCCAAGGGAGAACAGAGGCAACATAAGAAGGATAGCCCATTCTTGGGCACACAGCCCATCCATGGACCTTCGGGACAGTGATGGATCTGTCAGGGAAAGGAGAGGATGGCCATGATCATAGAGAACCACAGGAGCTCCTGGTCCTCTCTGGCTGTGACCACAGTGAGCAGCACCCAGGCTTGGACACTCAGTGCCAGCATGCAGCCAGCTCCAGGGCTGGCCTGCCCTTACCACCCAAGAAGTCCTCCTCCTGGCTGAGTACCCAAGGAGGAGGAGATCCACAAGAGCTTCCTATCCAAAGAAAGGGGCTGCTAGGCCTGCAGGGACCCCAGGAACCCCTGGGGAAGACTCAAAGAGAATAGAAAGAGAGCTCCTGGAAAGAGTCTGTTTTCTGATACCCAGGCTCTGATTTTAACTTCTGGCCAGTGTCTGCAGACACCAGCATTGCCCGCTCTCCAGGAAGGGGAAACCTCAGAGACAGAGACAGACAGACAAGGGTAGGAGCCAGGTGTCTCTTATTGAGCACTTACTGCTGCGCTACGTCTGGAGCAAACAGAAGCATGACTAAGCTGATTCATATTCTGCCAACCAAGGGAAAATATAATTAAAACAGCAGCTGGGCCCTGCAAAGCCCAGGGAAAATCCCCGGAAGGAAAGGACTCTCAAGGTGCAAGACAAAGTCAGAGCACAGCAAAGGCACTGTCCTCTAATCCCACCATGTCCCCTCCCTACAGCCTACAATCAAATCAAGAGAAAAGACCATTAAGCCTGGTCTATCAGGCCATTAAAAAGAAGCTATTGCCCCCCACAGAGAGCAGGTGAAAGCGGCAGATTACACTCAGAGTTTTCCCATCTCTTGCTGTTGGGTTCTGCAAATCGTTGCTCAGCCCTCCTTTGGGCTCCTCAACTCAGCGGTAAGTGGCTGATCAATGCAGCTCCTGAGACCCATCTTCTGCAAAAACAGGAGCCCGACAGGCACCAGGAAGGAGGGAGACCAACTACTGTGCATGTATACACCCCCCTTCTAGTTTCCTGGAGGGAGAGGAAGACCAGGAGTTAGTAACTTCCAGAAGTGAAGTCTTTAGCCTGCTCCCCAGCTAATCTCTTTCTAAAAGAAACGCAAGAGAAAACAACCAGCTGATGCATTTCATTGCCCTGTCTTTCCCTCTAGTGACTTGCACTCATATTTAGAAGACTAATCGCTAAATTATACAGATTTTCATTGACTTGATGTTACTTTGACCTTTCGTAGACATTCAACTGTTGTACTCTATTATAGTCAAGTGTCTCACCCTTTTTATTTTTGTGACTTGAACAAATTAGTGCTCAATTCCTCCTAACTTGAGGCTCTTCGTTCTTACCTTTCTTTTTCTTGTTTCTCTCTTTTTTGCTTTCTTTGTTTCTTTCTTTTTTCTCTTCTATCTTTCATCAGGGATGAAACTGAGGTGTCTATGCGGGTGACTGAGGGTGACTCCTTTCCACCCCTCTTCTGGGGTATTAAGACTCTATTTGGGGGCTGGGGATTTAGCTCAGCGGCATAAGCACCTGCCTTGAAAGCAGACGGTCATGAGTTCGATCCCCAATAAAAAGAAAAAAAAAAAAAAAAACAAGACTCTATTTGCACTTCTGTACCTGTTTATCCAAGTATCACTCCATTGTTTGGTTTACATATCCACCTTTCATCATGACACCAAAGATCTTTTATCCCTCCACTCTTCAAAAACTTAAAGAAGATCAATATTGGAATTGAATCCAATGTCAGAATTGTCTCCAATTGGTTCCATCCTATTTTATAGATTTTTGTGGGTTTACTATGTAAATATATTTTATATAGCATAATGGCTTGATTTTCGTCTTTATTTAATAAGACAGTTATATTACCGCAACAGCATAATACGGTTTAATCTAGTTCTGTTTACAGAGATAGAGAAAGGGGTACAAAAGGACTTGAAAGTCACAGTGAGGATGAAAGCTGTGAATGTGCAGTGGCCACCGCATCTCTTTTATTACTAAGTGGCAGCAACAATGATTTTACAAAAACAGGTCAGATTCTGGTTTTATAAAAAGGGGTCAGATGCTGGGTTTTTATATTCATTTAGTGGGTTGGTTTCTGTGGTGCAGAGGATTGATCCCACTGAGCTACATTCCCAGCCCTTTTTAGTTTGTTTGTTTGCTGGCTTGCTTGCTTTGAGATGGGATCTAGCTAAGTCACTTGGGGCTCCAATTTGTGACCCTGCTGCCTCAGCTTCCCAGTGTGCTGGAGTTGCCAGCATGTGTCACCACACCAGGATGGTCACTCCTTTTAAGAAGATGTCATCCCCTGAGAAGTCTGCAAGTACTGATTGGCTTCTATCTAATCCATGCTTCCAATTTTGCTTGATGAAAAAGAAAACAGTCAACAATAATAAGCATATTCCAAAACAAATGTTCAGTTATTTAAACAATCTCTGGGGGCAAGAAAATAAAGATCAGCTTTCTGTTGTCCCCAGTTCAGACCTATTGATAAAGCCCTTACTGTCACAGACTCTGTGTACAAAAGAGATACTCACATTTATTGGGGAACATTTAAAAGTACTGGTTTAACCCTAAAATTTGATCATGCATTAGGAAATCAATCTTTGTTTTCAAATATAAAAGGCTCAAGTCCATTGCCAGAATTCCAATAGTGGGCTCTCTGCTCATTCTTTGAGAAAATATCTATGTCCCAACTGTGAGACTTTGGGTAAATTAATTCACTTCTCTGCCCCTGAAAATGCCTAGAATATAAGGGATGACAATCTCTCTCCTTTGGATGACTATAAGGAAAATTAGATAACACCAGAGAAGATTTAGGTTGCGTAGTAATCACTTATTCATGCATTCAAGAATCACTTGTTAGTTGGACATGGTGGTGCACACCTGTAATCCCAGCACTCTGGAAGGCTGAGGCAGGAAGATTGTGAATTGGAGCCTGGGCTGGGCAATTAGTAATTTAGCCAAATCTCCTCAAAATTTAAAGGATAGGGGGCTGGAGATGTGTATCAGGGTAGAGTCTCTGGGTTTAATTCCCAGCACCCAAAACAAAAAAGATCCATTAATTAGCCACAGTGCCCAGGCACTGTTTTGTGTGCTAGGGACCTACAAACAGCACAGAAACACTTAGTATTTCCCATCCTTCTTCCCTGACAGTGCAGCCCAGATAGCTCTTAGACTGCCAGGATCCTGGTGGACACTCTGTATACCTTCTTGGTCTTTATGGACACCCTAGCTCCCCAGTCTGTAGGGTCCTACCTCTAGCCCCAGGGAAGGCCCTCCCGCCCCAAGTCCAAGCAACCTCCTCCAAGCCGAATGGCCATCAGGCCACTGCACTGGAGGACTTTTCTCCTGCCAAGCTCTCTGGGCCCACTCTGGGCTTTGTGGTCCCTGATTCTACATTTTAGGACTTTTGACTTGGTGATTATAGAAATTGAAAATCAGGCCAAAAGTATAAGAGAACAAGTAAGGCTTTCCATCCAGAAGGAAGAGATAAGATAAAGAAACTTCAGAAGAGTTGAAGGGGTGGAGGCACTGGTGGACCATATCATAGGTGGCCCCTTAACAAAGGAAAGGACAGTGCTTATCAGGTTGCTGGGATGGGCTAGGTTCTGGTTGATCATTTTCTCAGTTCTGGTTCTGCTAAGTGGTTCCAGAGAACCCTGACCACTGCTGGGTGCAATCTGGCTCCCTGAAATGATTACTCCTGGTTAGGGGGTGATCTCACCTGGAGTCATCTGTCATAGGCTGCTGGAATCCAAGGTAACTGCAATGACTGGAGATTTCAGCATCCCCCCAGGGAGTCTGGAACAGGACACTGTAAAAGCTGACAGTTGAACATCCCTGCAAATGCTGAGAATGTTTCAGTTACGGTTATCTGGCAGTGTCTTGGGGGAAAGGAGCTGAGATGAGACAGGTTAGGCAAATTTAGGGTTAATAAACCTTGTATTACCAGTTTCTAGACAAACACTCCTTAAGTAATTTGCATACCTAATGTAGGGTAATAAAGGATGCAGAGATACAAAGACATGTAGGCCCAAGTGAAAACTCAGAGGTACCAGTGAAGTCAGCTTGGAAGTCCCTAACTGTCTCATTTTCCCCTGAGACACTTCATCCTCCTTATTCTTAAGGGAAAGTGGATGAAGATTTCTCTTTGTGGAGTCACTCTAGGCCCCTTGTGGGCACTGAAGGCATGGAATGGCCCAACACAATGTACCAAGCTTGCTGTGCTCTCTGTAGACTAAGGCAGCAGCGATGTGGCTGGAGACTGCAGGAACTCGTCAGTCTCTCCCCCTCCCCAACCATCTCAGCCCCAACTCAGATGCCCAGCACTGACCCTGGGCCACTGCAAAGAATGAGCAAGGCAGCTTCTTAACCATTGCAGATTCTCTGAACCAGCCCAGACCATCCTACACATCCGTTGATGTCTCTGGGAAGCTGGGTGTGGGAACTGTTGTAATCAGCCACCTCAGACCAGCAGGCACTTCCTTCTGTCTCCTCCAAGATTTGTCCCTCCTTCTCATCTAGTTCTTTCTCATCTCCCACGTCAGTGCAGACCTCTGATCACCATGGTGGGAAATACAAAAGGAACTGGATTCTGTGTGGTACTGACCATTTCTTGACCCTGCAGGGTACAGAGTGTGTGCTGTGTGCTGGACTTTCAGACACTTCACTGTTAAATTCCAAATTCATGACTGTGGTTTCTCCGTGGTGAATCAACTCTTCATCACACTCTGCAGAAGCTTCTGGAATGAAGAAAGAGGAGCCATTGCGGGGAATTAAAGTCCTTAAACTTGACTGATTCAATGTGTTTCTAAACTTCTAGACAGTGAAATCCATCCTTTTTAACAAGTTATATAACTTTTTGACAAACACATATATTTAGGCAGCCACCACTGTAATCATCACGCAGAACAATTCCATCACCCCAAATTTCCCTTGTACCTTTGTGGTCCATTTTTCCCTCTGTTTCAAGCCCCTGGAAGTCACTGTTCTATTTTCTGTACCTACAGATTCCCCTCTTGTAGACTGTTAGATGTATAAATGAATACACAGTCTGAGCTTTTACTTTTCAAGCAAATGCTAGGATATGGGCTGACAATTGCTTTTTAATTCTTTGGAACCTGGACTTGCAATCTGATTTGGACTGTCTCATCTTATGGGCCATAGTCCTTCTAGCAGTACATGTGACCTATTAGGAAATCTACATGAAGCAGGTACTGCATCTTAGTCTCTACTTAGAGAAGACAAAAAAACCAGAGCAATTATAAAGGCCAAGCTGCTGCTCCCTAGTTTTCTCTGGCATGGTCATGTTCCCTTCCCACCAATGCCCCAGCCTCCCCACAACCCTTTGCAAACTCCTCTCTCTGATAATATCCAGCACTTTAGTGCAAGGTGGCAGCTTCTCATCTCCTTCCTACTTCCCACACCATTTCCTTCTTTGAGAAAAAAACATGGAATAAAAAGAAACAGACTTGATTTTATCAGATGCCCTTTTCCATCCTGGAAAATGTGGGATGATTGAACTTTCCCAAAGGAGAGTAGAAAGGAAGTGGGAAGACAAGAAGGATAAACAACACAGCAGGAGGGGCCTCGACACCCCCAGAAACTGAGCATTAGTCAGGAGATAACTGCAAGAGAATCAAGGAAATCTGGAAAGTCAAGAGGTCAAGAAAAATCAGCAAACATATGTTTCCCGCTTCCAGATATCAACTATTCCATTCAGAAACAATCTCTGCTGAACCAGTCTCTGCTCTCCTTCTTTGCATATGGCATCAAACACAGCATCTCTTTCTCTGATGATCCCATAATTAGCACTGTCACAGCAAGACTAGGCAGGATCTTCATGGATGAGAATCCTGGACTTGAAGTTTCCACCCCAGAATCCAGGCTCTCCTAGAAGACAAACAACATCACAGGTGTCTAACCCTGAATCATTGTAAGTTCGAAGGCCAGAAGAAGAACATCGACACACGTGCTACACTGGATTTCCAGTGTGTAGGAAAACTACATTTTTTTAAAAATCCAGTCCATATATTAAGCCTCTCTTTGAATACTTTTGCCTCGGCACAGTCAACTCCGCTGCCTCAGCCCAGAATTCCACCCCATGTCTTCCCTCCTCCCTTCACCTGCCTTCCAGTAGTCCAGAGTTCACTGGCTGCAAGCTGGAGCAGCTAGCCTGAATTCCAGCTGCTGCCGACAAAGGAGTCAGACGTGGGGAACACGCTTGCATCACAAAAGCGAGGGGCACACCTGAGCCAGGCTGACAACTGGAAGAGGCAAGTACTGTATGGCAAGCACCACTTGGAGGTGCTGGCTCTGTGGAGGAGTGTACTGCTCCAGTCCAGGGCTGCACAGGGTGGGGACATCAGTGTAATCAGTGGGGCAGTCGGACCAGGTTTAACACCTGTGTGAACGCCGCTTTAAGTGAAGAAATGTCTGATTCTCTTAATCTGCTCTCCACAAGGTCGATCTTAGTTGTGGTGGAATTACAAGGGACTAAATCACAGAGAGTTTGGGTTTGTATTAGCAGGTACTAGTTCTACCCTGAGGGGTCGCTGGACAGGTGTAAGTCCAGGGAAAACTAGTACAGTATTGCTTCTGCTGTGTGGATAGAGGAGCCAGTGAGTGAGTGTGTGTGTGTGTGTGTGTGTGTGTGTGTGTGTGTGTATGTGTTTGTCAGCAGAGCCAAGAGTCATATGGTATGAACTGTTAAATGTGTTAGTGGGATTTTTTTATTCTAGTTTAAAAGGAATAGCTTCCTTTTAATTTAGAGTAAACTATTTTGCTTCTATAACCACAATGCTAATAAATAATGATAATGATAATAAATGTTTCCTATGAATTTGGAAACACACATACCAGTATACAGACACACTCACTCAAAAATACCACCAAAAAGGAGCATGCAAAAATATCATCTTTTAATTTAAAAAGCATCATTAAAGGATAAAGAAGATAAAGCATGTAAGTGCCTAGAATTCTTTCATTAAATGTAAAATAATTAGTTCTGTTTATTTTGCTTTTTTTTCTAAGAGGTAAAAACAGCGTCCAGTTTCTCATTTGATTTCCCCTCTTGAAACTTGGGGTAGTTTTGGTTCTCCCTGAAGGGCTCAGTCCTACACCCCCATATCTGGCAAAGAGATCCCAGCACTTGCTCTTGGGCCCCTCAGGACTGAATCCCACTCCAGTCTGCGGAGAGTAGAATTGATTCCAGCTTTTTCTTTGTATAATGCCTAATGATCGCCATTAGCACTTCAGAAGTTCACAGCCCACTGAGTAGCTATGGGTTCTCTCCACTCCCCTTCACTATTGATTTACATCATTAACAAAAGAAAGCTCTACTTTTGACTCAGAAGCCCAAGATTAGGAAATCATGAATTCCTTCAAATTACTTATTTAGAGGCTTCTCCATCCGATCCATGCTATGTCATTGGGATTTGAGGAGTTGCACAGAACAAGAAGTGTGGCCAGTGCTTCTCCACATCCCCTTGGCTCTCTCAGAGCTAGAAAAGTATAAAATCATAAGGTTTTAAGGAAACTTGGAATTCCTCTAATGCAATCCAGGTCTCCTAACAACTGGAGCTCCAGTTGGCCCATTTCACCTAAATTAGCCTTCAGGGCCACTCTCTGGATTCTCACCCTCAGGCCTGTTCATCCTGGAAGTCAGTGTGTACATATCCTCATGCCCTTAGCACCCATCCTCAGGAAACACCTAGTGACCAACCTGGATCTGAAGAAACATACAGTTCATGAAAGGCTCGGTTCCTCCTATTCTTCCCAGTTCTTCTGCTCATTTGAAATGCTCACCTGGGAAGTCTGCTACACTGAATCCTTTCAGAAAGGATTACTTTCTTTTTAAAATCAATATCTGAGCTGTGCCTCCCAGCCCCAGTCCGTAGAGTATATTTGAAAGATTTCCTTTTATGCATAGCTGCTGGCTATTGTTTAAATCCTGAGACTGCTGGAAATCAAGGATAATAATAGCAATCATTACTCAAGTCTATTGCTTTCCATTGACTTTCCTAAGAATTCTATCCACACTGTTCCCACTCATTGTTACTACATTCTTAACTGTTGCCTAATATGATTCCAGTCTTACAGATCAGAAAACTGAGGAAAGATGAGATAAAGGATCACACACCTCCTAAGTGGGGGCAGCAAGCCTGGTCCGCATGACTCCTAAGCTCCTGGGCTTTCTGTACTATACTCCTGCCCTAACCATTCACAAGACTGGGTTCGAGTTAGAAGTTGAAATGATTTGTGTGGCATTGGTGTTGTTAGAAAAAGCACTGGAATTATCTGACACCACTGGAAAGTGCTAATAAGCACTGGCTGCCCAGAACTCCACTTCACACTTGGCCAAGTCTCTAATTTAGTGAGACAGAGAGATGGGGATGGATGGGAAGAGAGAGGAAGGGGACAATCCACCCCTGCACAGGACCCCAGGAGAGGGAGTCACCTATGTTCTGGGGGCTTCGGTATTATGCCCCTCTGGAACTTTTTAATAAAGCAAGCAAGAATCAATGGGCCAGTTTAACCAAGGCCTCCAAAAGGGAAGAATGTTTTAGGTTTTTAAATATCTTCTCCTTGCTTGCCTAACCGATCCTGCTCTTTGTGTGCAAAGAAGTTGCACACCATGGAGAAGCCTGTCTGCTGGCCTTTACCTCCTCTAGCCAGCACAGAGCAATGGCAATGCAAATTTTATCCTCAATAAAGAATCAGAAAGTAACAGCCCTTTGGCACGTCCATCACTTAAAGAAATCCACATGCCTGAAAACTGACCTCTAATTTCTTCCTGAAGGATGCAAGTGATTGATTGGGAAGTGATACACTAGCATGTAAACCTTCTAAAAATTTTTGAATATTTACTATTTTCTCATTCAAACAAACCTGTAAGTGTTTTTTCTGATTACTTCTTGCTATGGAGCAGCTGTGTGCTCCCAAGCACAGGGCTTGGGATACTGCCTGCAGTATCAAGCATTTTTCCTTCTAAAATTTTCACATATCTGCAGACACACACGAGTCCTTCAGTGATTGCACTGCTTTTCACAAATGCACTTCTTAAATGCATTTTTTTTACACTTTATGTCCATTTACAACTTGCACTCATTTGGAAGTGGTAATCATTATTCAGTCAGGGGTTAAAGTTCATTGCTGGCCTTAACTACAAGACACAACAAGACACAGATATTGTGATCAATAATTGTGAGGATAGAGGGAAGGGGAGGTCTTCAGTACTTTGAGTGAGCACTTCTAGAAGCAACTATTTCAACTAAAATGCTAACTCTAAACCTCTCTGACGTAAATCTGTTAGAGGGCACTATGGGATTTCTTTGACAGGAGAAAATTACCTTCACATAAGTACTGAGAAAATTACCTTCACATAAGTACTGAGGAAAGTTTATTTTGGAAAGGGTAAGGCTTCCACCCCACCTGCCTTTATCTCTAATTCATTCTCCTGAAGTGCAAATTTCCTGCTGAACTTGAGATACATCCCAGTCACTCTTTCCTGGCAAACCTGAGCTCTGAGCCCTGCCTGGCAGGGCCATTGAGTGAAGTCACCACTCCTTAGCCTGGTCACTGAAGTCACCACTCCTTAGTCTGGCCACCCACTGTCAGGACCAATTTCCCAGCCATCTCCTCACTCAGCTTCCATCTGAGCACATGAGGGAATGTGTCACATCCCCCGACACAGCATCAAGTCTGCTTGCCCTGCAGCACCCAATGACCTTATTCTTCCCAGCAAAAGTGATCACCCCTCAGCACTTACCAAGTCCATATGACTGTCTGTCCATCACCCTTTTTCTTCTAGTTGAGCATTTCCTAGTACATTCTTCTAGTTGTTCTATAAATCAATGGTTTATTAATTTAATCAAAAGTTCTTCTTGCTTCAGATTTAGGCAGCTTACACCTCAGAGTGCTAAGAGCATTTGTCCATGTAAGCAGTAGATAATTGTGGGGAAACTGTCCATCTGCAGAGGTGCTGGAGAACAGAGACAAGGAAATGACCACTTCCGGTGATTTTTTTTTTTAAACAGTAGTTTTCAAACAGCATACACTGGTAAAAGAATGACTGATCAAAATTAGATTACTACATAAGAGCTATGTGAGCATTTAGAGAAGAGTCACATAATTTGTACAACCCAACGTGAGATCCCCAGAATCAAACCTTCCCAAAGGAACCATCTTTCTTTTATTATCTATAAATTCCAAGATGAGTGAGATGGCAAACACTTGAAACTATAGATTTATAACGTCACGGTGCATTCCAATCAGTCTGGAGTTACAGCTTCTATGCTAGAAACGGCACACACAGGGCTACAACCAATTGATCTTTACTGGGCTACAGCCAATTGATCAGAGTCTAATTATACCCTTAGGAGAGACTCGGGCGAATCGCCGTTAAACTAAGACATGTCATCACACCTCATCAAACGGGCTTGACTTCAGCAATATATCTAAACCCATCTGTCCTGGTATATTTTTATACTTATTCACAAAATACTCTCCAGGTGCATTATGTGCCAACCATTGTAACTGGTGCGTAATCAATGTTTGTAGCTCAGAAGCAAACTCTGAGTTAACTGATAGTGAGGAGAACAAAACCAAGCCAAAAACTGATTATCTGAAATTCCCTTTAGAACAGCAGTCAATTGATAAATTCGTGTGTGTTTGGATCTCCAGGGCCACACTGCCTGCCTGTTCCCCTGTTGAGCCTGCTCAGAGGATGTAGTTGCTTTTGTTTTCTCCTTTGCAGCTTCCATTCTTTGCAGTTGTCCTCCTCATTTTGTTTCTGTGGTGAGGCTTATTGTTGGTTCTTTCTTGGAATGTGGTGTGAATGAGGAGCCACCTTCATTGCAGAGCTGGGCTTCCTTATCCTTGCTGTTGGATGTTATCAGAGACTGTTATCAGGGTTTGGTCCATCCTGCTAACCCAGTTGCAGGGCGATGGGGAGTCAGGAGGGTTTGCTCACATAAAAAAGGGAATCCAGAGGCACAATACCAGTGTATGGGAAAACACTGATTAGTTGGGAAATTATAATTAAGTGTGAGTTGTTTTAAGTGGCTATAAATCTGAGCCAAAACCAATAAAATGAAATTATCAAGCTTAAATACAAGCTCTTGCGTTTAGGTTCAAAAAACATCAAGTACCCAAGTCTGAAATAGAGAAGGTGTGAGCACTATCCATATATCAATTCAGCCAGGAAAAGACAAAGGCAGCCCGGGTACCATAGGGAGCACACAGTACCCAGGTGGCAGAGCCACACTGGGCATCCTTGGAATGTCCTCAGTCAGAGGTGCCACATTGAAGGTGGACGCTGCCAGCCAGCAAGTGGACAGTGGACAGTAACACCAAGAAAGAGCAGCCGAAATCCGGCACATGGTTTGAGGCAAGGGGATTTCAGGGGATGGGCACATTCCTTGACCCACTGGGAGTGCTCATCTGGAGAACCACTTGTGTGTGTTGAGGGATCCATCAGGACGAGTGGGTTGGGGAAGGGGGTGCAGATTTCCATTATGGGAAAATGATTGGAGCCCAGAGCCAGGACATGGTACCTGGATGAGTCCTGAGATTGCCAGACAAGCCAGACCACCACGAGGCAGGAAAGAAGGCTAAAAGAGGAAGCCTGACTTCAGGTTAGGGCTGAGCCAGCTTGTCCATGACAAACTCATTGCTTTAAACTGCAGTGTCTTCAACTCCATCCATCCTGATTCTTTGTCTACTTGGTCTGACACTGGGTTGAAATAACAGTTAGCAACCCCTAAATGAAATGTGCTGCACCCTAGGGTCTCCTGTCACTATTCTCTGAGTGACTCCCTCTTACTCCTTTCTCCAGCAACCTGGTGTTTGGGTCGTTCCACATGCGACAGCTCAGTATTAGAAAGTCTGGTTCCCAGGGAACACCTTTCCATTTAGCAAACGTCCACTAACACCTGAGCATCGCCTTTGACTTGTGGTTTCCAAGTTCCACAGAAGCAAGGGCAAACCCAATGGCACTTCACCTCATTTCCCTCCCAAATATAACAAAGAAAGAAAATCACCCCTCCAAGGTCACATGCTAGAAAGCTGCCACTCAGCGACATTTTCAGGAGAAAATAAATCAGTGATGAAAACCAAACTACAGTGGGCTAGCCCCAGTTCCTGGGAGACTGGATAGAATCAGCAAGAGTTAAACCGCAGCTATCTAGTTTCCTGGCACTTGTGCCCAACTTGTGCCACCTAAGCAAACATCGATTTGAAACCTGAAATTTTCACTGTTTTCCCCTCATTGTTAGGTTCCTTTTGGTTGTTTCACTGTCAAAATCACAACAAGGAAGTACGTGAGAATTTCTTGGCTTTAAATTGTATTTTCTAGGTTACTGTAGTGATCCCAGCAGTCTAAAAACATCACAGGACACTTCCAGACAGAGCTTACTGGATATAGTGACTCCAGTGAGAGCTTCACTGAGAGAGCCCAGGTGGGAATGAAGAAAATAGGAAACAGAAGCCCAAAGAAGAGGCCTTCTGCTAGTGGGGGGGGGGGGGTGTGATGGATGCTGAGGTACCAACCCAGAGCCTTCTACAGAAAGCCAGGCATGCTGAGCTCATGTTAGATCCTTTCTTTCTTCCTTCCTTCTTTCTCCCTTCCCCCTCCTTCTCCCTTTCCCTTCCTTCCTTCTTCCTTCCTTCCTCTTTCCATCCTTTTTCTTTGCACTGAACTAAATCCCCAGCCCTTCTTTATTTTTTATTTTAAGACAGAGAATCATTAAGTTTCCCAGGCTGAGCTCAAACTGGCAATCCTCCTGCCTCAGCCTCCCAGAGTGCTGAGATCACAACAATGGGCTACCACATCGGGCTTAGACCTTTCTTTACCTGTGAGCTGCTTGCTGCACCATCGTGCTTTTGCCAGTTCAAACTTCATTCCCCTCTTTTTTCTCTACCCCTCAGTGTATACACTTCTGAGCAAACTTCAGAGATGTTCTCTTGTGAGTCTTTGTAAAACCTTCTGCGTGATTGCATCTGAGGGTGGTTTTGCTCAGCTAGGTCTTTTCCCCATGCCCAGGCTCTTGAAGTCTAAAACTACTTCTCCCCTTGCAAAAGGATCCAGTAGAGTCAGTTGTGTGCTCACACTGACCCAATTTCCTTTTCCTAGAGAAAAGTGCAATGTCTTTGCTGTCCTGCAGCTGGTGCCTGGTGAGAGAAGAAGGTGCAAACAAGAATGAGTAAATATATGCATGATTTAAGTTGCAGATAAACAGACTATGAAGAAGGCAAAGCAAGAAGATGATAAAAAGCAGTCAGGGGAGGAGGGGAGGTCTCTGGGGAGAATTCTTAGGGCCTGGATATAAGGGCAGGTATTCCAGTTCCTGGGAACAGCAGAAGCAAAGGCCTTGAGGCCAGCACAGAAGGAAGGTGGGTGTGGCCGCCATGCTCAGTGAAGAGGAGAAAGATTGAAATCAGCTAGGAGGCACTGGCAGTTTATAAAAGACTTCTGGCCGTGGCATGGCAAGAAGTTCGAATTTAATTACAAGTGTGTCAGGGGGTCAGTGGAGGGTGTGGAAATATCACTTGGTCTCTGTGTGGTTCGTAGATGGCAGCGTGAGCATGAGTAGATGCAGGAGGCCAGAGAAGAGGCTGCTGTAAGACTCCTCAGTCAGATATGGTGGCTTGAACTGGAGAATAATTCGCAGAGCTAGGTGAAAAATGAGCAGAATGCAGATGTATTTTGAAGTTATAGCTGATAGTACCAGCTGATGGGTTTGATGTTGGGACAGTTGAAAATAGAGGCTCAAATTCCCAAGGTATTGAAACTGAAGCTCAAAGAGCTTAGAAACTTTCATTTGCTGGCTGCAAAGCTGTGCATGGCAGGACCAGGCCTAGTCCACAGCTTGGACTGTACTCTGATTCTGTCACTGCGAAACAGCTGCTCCTCCTCCTCCTCCTCCTCCTCCTCCTCCTCCTCCTCCACCGCCTCCTCCTCCTCCACCGCCTCCTCTACCTCCTTCTCCTCCTTCTCCATCTGCTTCTCTTTCTCCTCCTCTTCTTCCTCCTCTTCTTCTTACATGAAACTACAAGGTCTGCATACAGAAGGGGCAAGTGAGTGTGAAGTCCTCTAGTGTCGATCTCATGATTTCTTAAGGTTCATTTCGTGGGCAATGTCTGCCATGCATCCAACTGGCCAATTTGTGGTTCTTTGCAGCAGTCTCTGGACCCAAAGGGTCGATTCGCTGACTCTGACACTGGGCGTTCATAACCACAAAGTGCACTTTAGCCCAATGCCTTTCAAACATTGTCATATTTTCAGAACCAATATTTCTAGTCACATCATAAATTATTAGAAAGATACCAGGCAGCAACTCAAGGTAGGAACACGTTCCAGCCTAATTTAATTGGTGTTTTTAGATGAGCTGTTTTTTGAAGTCTATCTGTAAGTAGCAAAAACTATGAATTTGAACCTGTGTTCTCCAAATCTCATTTTCTAAGTAGTTCAGAAGAATCCCTTCATCTCTGAAGGATGAGATGTCCCCAGGTATAAGGTCCAAATATGAAGAAGAAAACAACCCACTGCTAAGGCTGTCAGATACCGCAAATCCCCTTTTACACAGCCATGGAGTCATACAATCAAAAAAACATTTAAATTGATTGTTTTAAAACCCTATTACAGTAAAAGACGTATTTCCATTAATATCCCTCAAAATAATCCCCCTTGCTTTGGTCACATTTTTCCCACACTTACACGGTCTTTGCCACCTTCCAAAGCAGTCCTGGAAGTCCTGTTTCATGAATATCTTTAGTCGTGCTGTCGTGGCTTACCTCATTGTGTCAAATCAACTCAAAATGTTTGACTTTCACGGTCATTTTGGCTTTTGCAAAAAGCCAGAAGTCACACAGTCCCAGATCCAGTGCATAACATTGGTCAAAGCTGGGTGATCAAAAACTTCGGTGAATGTCTAATTTAAAAAAAATATATATGTTAGCATAAAAGACACATTGCCATTCACCACTCTCAAAAATACTCCCCCTCACTCTGAATTTAAATAATCATTGTTAGCAGTGTCTTTAGTAAGTTTTGGTTTTGGTTTTGGTTTTGGGATTTTTTTTTCCCCTTTGGCTTGAACATTCACCACATGTCCCGAGCACCCTTAGAGCTGTTCAAACCAAAATATGTGCCACACCTTCTACCCCCAAACTTGGAAGCTCAGTATGCGTAGCATGAAACACCTCCTTTTGTCTCAGAGGAGACCTTTTAAAAAAGCAAAAATAAGCTGTATTGTAGCATAAATGAAAATCACCTTTACTACAAATCATCATTACTCAATTGGATTTTAAGCACAATTTTAGATATATATACAGATTTTCCTGTCCAAATGGCAGAAATTTTTTTTTGTCTTTTTTGTTTTTATCGGTACCAGGGATCGAACTCATGACTGCCTGCTCGCAAGGCAGGCGCTTATGCCGCTGAGCTAAATCCCCAGCCCCCAGAAATATTTAAAAATCTCAAATAAAATTACCATTGAGAGCTATGCCCCAGAGTGGAAGTTTACATATCTTCATTTTCAGGGAGGCATTTACACCACACACACACACACACACACACACACACAACACACACACACATACACACATACACATCAGGAAACAAAAGAGAAACTTAAACACAAGCCTCAAATTTAAATCTTCTCTATTTTGACTAGGATGGTTATTCTACAGGTATACGTATTTAGCAAAACTCACCAACATCTGCCAAACATGTACAGGATTTGCATAAAAATAATCTCTCAGGAAAGTTGATTCCAAAAAGTTAAAAAGCCAAAAATTCTAATTTTATATTCCATGAATATTTTTGAGCTTCCAATATCTAGTACAATTGCCACCAAGGATTTTCATCTGAGTACAGTGGGAAAGGACCAGAGTTGTCCATATCAAAATCCTCCTCTACTGGCACTAATGTTTGGCCAGGAAATTAACTTTTAACATGAACAGAACTGTTATTCTGAGATAAAAAGCAAATAATGCCTCAAAATAACAAGGTACAGCACATGCATACTGTACAACTTGAAATTTCAGATAAACCGAGGAAAGCAAAGCATTTGGTGGCAGATCTTAGGAGATACCGAGAAATATTTCAAGCGACTTTCTTAATAAACTAGAAAAAGGTCTGGTTTTAAGCCTCTCATACAAATACTAACATTCAGTATTTTAAAGGCAACCTTAACTCCCAGGATTTCTTTTCTATCATCCCTTTCTGGTTCTTCTTGATTATGAAAACAAACTTCTTTGAACTAGAAAGAGTTGTTATCATGTGTGAAAGAGTTATCAAGTGTGAAAGAATTGTTATCATGGCCAAATTGTCCAACTTGGCCAGGATGGAAACCCATCCCAGAAATGACCCAGAAAATCATTTTGATAGTTGTAGGCTACTTGTTCAATTCAGGACAAAGTGTCACAACCAAAACCCTTTGGAGACAGCATCCTTCCTCTGTGTCACCTATCTTGGTTACTTTTCATTGCTGGGACAAAATAACCAACATCCACAACTTAAAGAAGGAGAGGTTTATTTTGATTCACAGTTTGCAGAGGTTTCAGTTCATAGTCCACTGGCTCCAAGGCAGGGCAGATGACAGAGGAAAAGGTGCTTGAGACATGGCAGACAGGAAGTAGAGAGAGAGAGATCAAGGGAGGAGGAGGGATGTATATCCTTCCAGTCACACCCATATGACCCACCTCCTCCAACCAGGCTTTACCTCCCAACATCACCCCCAGCTATAAACCCATCAGTGAACCAATCCAGTATTACACACTTATGTTCCAGTGACCTCCCAAAAGCCCCATCTATGAGTGCATGAGACTGGGGGCGGGGGAGACATCTAGATATAAACCATAACAACCACCCCTGGTATCACAAATCCAAAAGAAGAGGGATCTGGCTTGACCCCTGCAGGGTACGGGGAAGCCAAGAAGGAAGTACATCCATTCCTTTCTTAAGACATCTCCCTTTCCTGAGCAGCTTCCCTGAGCTGTTCCACTGGCCCTGCACCTCCACAGGCAAACACACACAAATTCTGAAAACACTCCAGCTCTTTTCTTATATCCCTTTTTTCCCAGCCAGGCCCACCTGGCTGGTGACACAGTTGCATGCCCACCTTGGAAGTCCTTTGGACACTCATGAATTCAAACTCGCATCTTGGACTCTCTTCTGTGGCCCTGACTGTAGGCTCCATGGAAATTTCAGTCCCATGTTGATTTGGAGGCAGAAAGGTCTTTACTGAGAAATAAAACACAACAAAGCTAGACACAAAATCCTTAGAACTTATTAAATAAAGGAACTCTTGGCCTTAAGGATACACTTGGAAAGCATTCAACAGGTGAGCCCCTGCCAATCTGAGCAGCAGAAAGCTCACAGATGCCATTATTATAATCCCAAGGGTTGATCATGACTCCTGCCTGATGTGGAGAAGCCAAATAAAGCAACCCCACTCTGTTTATCTGCTTACTGTGGATACTCTTTGCCCAGAGACCTTCCTAATGGTTTTTCATATTAATAGCATTAAGAGATTTAGCTATACAATCATTTCATTTGGCATCTTTCTTTGCCTTCCATTCAAAGTGTTAATTGTGCCAAGTTAACGGATGCACTTCAAGTCTGTGACTCAGTGGAATCCTATGCCAGTAATCTTCCCCTACTGAGAAGTAAGCTTGTGGCCAATTGCTTATCCATCTGCTTCCAGTTATTCACAGGCTTGCTATGCCTAAGAGGTCTGATACAAACTAAGCCAGAATAGAGTTGCCAGAGACGGAGACTACTAATAAATACTCTGGCTCAAACTTTATGAGCCTCAGTGGCTTCCCAGGAGCTGAGAATCAACATCAATTTACCTTGAGGTCAAAGCACTTTTTCACCATACTTTGATAGCAAAGTACTATATTATTCAATGAAATGGGAAACAGAATCCAGCATAGGGCTGTCTGTATCACTACAGAGAACCACCCTGTATGTTTAATGCCGGTCATTAGGATGAGCATCTATGTTCTGTAGCAGTGAAGCCCTAGGACTCTGAGAACCAGTGACGAATATCAGTAACGCTGGCTCTGCCATCTCTAAGCCCTGGGACGAGTTACTTAACAAAAGTAACTGGTGTCGTCATCTGTAAATTGGAAATATTAATGCCTGCTACTATTACTGTTTTATTTTGAAAGGATAATCATGTGTATCTGTGGTTGCATACACACAGAGACTAGCATTTTATGAGTATTCATAGTCTTAGCTTTCAAAACTTTGTTTCTGTTTAAAACATAGCATTGATTACCATTTGTACTTTTTCCATTTCACTCAACACATGACATGCCCACTCACTCTTACAAAGTCAGCCATGAAAGACTGGAAGTTAAGAGCAGCATATCATGCAAAAGATGTCTTATGTCCTCCAAATTACCAAACTTTCTTTAGTCCATGAACTCGCTGGTAGCAGTAGCCACTGATGGTTTGATCATGAAAATGGGCAGTAGACATAGAGAGCCATGATTCTCTAATGGTCATCCTGCCATGGCCACCTCCTGAGAGTTGATGGTATTTGTCTGACTTCCAACCCCATCAAGATCCAAGAGGTAAATATGGACACAGAGCCCCCTTGAGAAATGAGCTAATGTCATCATCTTTAAAAGCAATCAGAATCCTTCACTCTATTTTCCTGATCTTACGTTTTTATGACACTTGTCATGTCTTCTCCTATTTGCCAAACTGCACTCAAAGGAAATATCCGATTAGATAAGTATGTTCATCCATTTATAAATAAAGTCTCAGCTACATTACTATCTTTCTTTCCATCCTCCTTCCATCAGTCAGCCTCTCATGCTCCCTCTCAAAGTAGCTGAAATAGTCTCGAGTGACCTCCACTTGCTGTGTCTTCTCCGTGTCACTCATCAATGTTAAGTGACTGTGATTTCCACACACTTCGGATCAGATTCTTCCTAGGCTTGAAATTGGTGGAATTTTTTTTATCTACAGTTTTAGAACTCTTTCAGAGACCATCTAGTGCTTACAAAACCAGTATAAACTGATTAGAAATGAAAGGCTATACACAGTGATACATCTTAGGATGCTCTCCAGCTTCATCCAGTACCACCCTAAAATTTACAATTCCCACCACCTGCTGCTTGGATTTTTGAGTAGAGCACAATGCCTCTCTCTCTCTCTCTCTCTCTCTCTCTCTCTCTCTCCTACTTCCTCCCTCTCCCCCTCCCCTGCTTCCTCTTCCTCCTCCTCTTGCTCTTCCTCTTTTAAAATGGTAGCTTGGTTCCAACATCGTCTCACTTGTCACTTAATCCCTGCAAGTTTCCCTTGCCCTGTGCCCCAGTCTAATGAAGTCTGATGCCCATCATGACCGTGCTCTTTATCTGGCTTTGTGTGGATGTTAACGTGCTCATCTTGATTATGATATCCTCACCAAGCATTGTATTTGTGTTTCTCTAAACCTCACAGTGCCAAGAGCAGCACCTCTTATGTAGAAAGTATTAGTAAATAAATGTTACCGATTTCAACTAAATGTTGGTAGGCACACCTAGAAAGTACAGTGAAATGCATACGTATGGAATCGAAATGATTACAGTCAGCCTGTGTGTGTTTGCATGAAGAACATTCAAAGCAGACATAAGGTTATATTAACAGGAAAAAGACACATTAATTCCCTCCAGAGGCTGGAGCGCAAGACCCAGCACTGTGGATGCTAAGTGATAGATGTTATAAGACGCCCATGTGCCTTTTTCAGGTGCCTCCAGCTGGTGGGGGAGAAAGACTGTGGTCAGGCCGCACAGGAAGACCCACTACTCCTAAACACCTCGGAGAAGTGCAAAGGAAGCACCCAACAGTCTAATGGGTGACCCCTGAGAAATGAAGGACATTAACATAGATCGCTCAGCTACCTGACCCCCTAAATTGGTGATTATTTTAAGTCAACTAAAGCCATGGCATAAGTCTGTAATTCCAAAGCAGAGAGGGGCTGAGGCAGATGAATTGGAAGTTCGAGTCTCACCTGGCTAACTCAGCTAGACCTTGTCTCAAAATAAAAAACTAAAAAGGATTGGGAGGTGAATGTGATGTGCCCATGCCACGCCTATAATCCCTGTACTCTGGGAAACTGAGACAGGGGAACTGCACATTAGAGTCCAACCAGAGCAATTTAGTGACTTATCAAGACTGCTGTCTCAAAATAAAAAGGGCATGGAATGTACCTCAATATGATGGCCCTGGGTTCAGTCCTCTTTACTGCAAGAAAAAAAGTGGTGGTGGGGGGACTGAGAATAAATGAAGCTGGAGAGTTGGTTGAGGTTTTTTCTTTGTTTTACCCCTGTGCCCAAGACCTCTGCTTTTACTGTCATTGCTGTTTTCCTATATTAGCCCATTGGTGAGGAAGGATGAGGAAATGTGGAAACTCCTTGGATCCTCTAGAACATTTGCTTCCTTTCTGGGGCTCAAATGACTTTTTGGGAGAAGTCATTTCTCGTCTCCCAGCTCGGGCAGCTGTAGTGATCCTCGTGGTTCCTGATTTTTGCCTATTTCACCCCAGTCTCCACCTCTGTCTTCCTGTCGCCTTCTTCTCCTTGGGTGCATGTCTATGTATCATCTCATCATTGGACTAATCAAACATGACCTCCTCCAAACTTGATCGTCTCTGTAAAGACCTTGCTTTCAAAAAAGATCACATTCAACAAGTGGTTTTAGAGGGCACCACTCAGTCCACAGAAGGTGCTCACAGGTCTCTGCTTTGGGGCAAGGGGTCGGGTTTGGCTGCCATTCTTGCTTCTGCTGACAGCTGTCACCTTGGTTTGGAGATGCTCTTCTATTTGTCACCAGAGGGCGTGGCCCCAACCTTCTCCCATCCTCATGTGCCTGGGCCCCACTTTGTGCCCACAGGCTGGTTGCATGAGCTACTACAGGAAGCTTTACTGGCCACCAGGTTACACCTAGGCAAGCAGGACCCACTCACACTCCAAACCCAAATCCCAACTTCCCAGAGGAGGCCAGAGGACAATGTGTGTGTGTGTGTGTGTGTGTGTGTGTGTGTGTGTGTGTGTGCGTGTGTGTGTGGTTTCTCAGGTCCTTTGCAGTTGCTGTTCCTTTTGCCTACAATGCTTTCCCCTCAATAAATACATGGCTTCCTTTTAACAGATTCAGAGCTCAAATGTAATCTTAGTAGTGAGACTTTCCTACCTCATCCTGCCTTAACTAGCACCTCCCCCTTCCATTCTGGTCATTTCCTGGCTTTAATTTTTGTAGTGAAGCATCACTGCTCCTAGACTTCCCTGAGAAGAGGACAGATGTTTTGCTTAGTGTTAAACTGGTTTTAAGCTCAACTTACAGAAGTAGCCCTTCATTTTTCACAGAGCCACTCAGTTATTAATTCATTCAACAAATAACATTGCCATCTTCTATATAGAATGTACAATACTGTATTAGACTAAGTTATACAGTCCTTGAAGGTAGGAAGTCTGTTTTTCCCACCACCTAGCACAGAGTAGCTTCTCCACACATCTCTGGATGGATGGATGGATGGATGGATGGATGGATGGATGGATGGATGGATGAGTGGGTGGATGGATGGTTGGATGGGTGGATGCATGGATGCATGGATAGATGCATAAATAAATGAATGAAAATTTTAAAAGAAAATTGATTTGCATAAGATTTTATTTCAATTTTGGTATAAAAATAAACATAACTTTGCAGGACTCCTGCTCAAGGGCAAACATTAAGAAGAATTTGCACAAATGGTCGATAGCA
Source organism: Cavia porcellus (assembly GCF_034190915.1). Lineage (NCBI taxonomy): Eukaryota > Metazoa > Chordata > Mammalia > Rodentia > Caviidae > Cavia > Cavia porcellus. The sequence continues at coordinate 55,374,889 of NW_026947489.1, forward strand.
TGATGGCTAACTAAAGAAATGTACTATTTCAAAACAATGCCTGTTTTACTTGTAAAATTGCTCACAAATCAAGGGATACTGTTAGAAGTGCTGAAGAGGATTCTCAGGAGTGAGAGCATTAGGTCATTTGTGATTCCTTCTGGGTTCTGCAGAAGGCCATTACGGAGGGGAAGCACAGGAGCACAGTGTTTGTTCCACCTTCATCAGAAAGGACCAAGTGATCCAAAGGAAATGTGACTTCAAGGCTTTTTTTTTTTCAAAAAATGAAAAATCCAAGCATACTTTTCAGCTGTCTCCAAAGCACAATAGAACAATATCCCCAGACAAGCCCCAGGACACCAAGAAAAGCAATCAAATATATTTGGTAGGGACCAATATATCCATTAGGTTTGGTAGGCACAGTGTATAGGGCCCACTGTATTTTGAGTGACTCACAAAAATGTTTTTATTCCTTCTAAATCTGATCTAAGAAATGAATCAGAATCAGGTTTTAGTGAACAGTATCACTAAATTCATTTTTATGCCAAGACAGTCCTCACATGTCATTGGTTAGTTTGTTTGTTTGTTTGTTTGTTTGTTTAATGGAGGAAGGAAGCCTTAAAACCAAAAAAATACCCTGATGTTGAATCTTTTCAGGGGAAGAGGGGAGAGGGGAAAGGGGATTGAAAGGGGTTGGGATTTTATATACTATATGTAATACATATGCTAATTCCCCCAAACAAATGTATTATGTGTCACAAACATATACTACTAAAATAAAGAAAGCATTCTAGGCAACTGTTCATCTAGAATATAAAAATGTGTTTATGCCAAAAGAATTAGACCTAGGAGCTGGGAATAAAGCTCAGTGGCACAAGCAACAACTGCCTGCAAGCACAAGATCATGAGTTTAATCCCCAGTCCCTGGTACCAAAAAAACAAACAAACAAAAGAATTATACCTTTGCCTATCCAGGAAAACATCTCTTCCAGGTAGATTCATTTCCCCCAAGGCACTCAGAGCAGACATCAGAGGACAGTAATGCAATTGCCTCCCATGAAATATTTTAAACCCTCATCTTCTCAGACACAAAGTGCACAGCAAGACACCAAGAGAAAATGATGACCAGTACTGAAAAAATGTGCTCCCTTCCAGGGCGGCAGCCACTGTAATTTGCACCTTCTAAGTGGAGAGAAAAGCAGTCACCAGTTTGCACAGGCAGCTGGGGGAGTAACCATAATGACAGGATTGAGAATGTGCCCTGCTGGGAAAAAAAAAAAAAAAAAAAAAAAAGCCCTAAGCCAACATTTCAGAAAGAGCCCCATTTTTTGTTGAAAGTAAAATGAAAGCAAACAGCCTCCAAACCATCCTGCTCTGAGGCTCTGTGTCTGGCGAATGAGAGCCAAGCATTGCTCTTCCCCGCTGTGTGCACTTTGAACATTTCTGATCAGACCCCTGGAATAATTAACAGTTCCCTGAAAGCTGGAGCAGGAGTTCAAAAGCCTGAGCCCAGCCTGGGCAACTTAGTAAGACACCTTGTCAAAATCAGAAATAAAAAAAAAAAAAGGCTGGGGACGTAGCTCAGCGTAAAGGTCCTAGATTCAACCTCCATTACCAGAAATAAAACCAAAAAAGTCAACTGTCTACATTTGGTGGTGGAGTCAGCAGGTGGTGCTGAGCTAGATGTTAGATATTAAATGCAGTGTAAGAAGTGTCCTTCAGAGCCCCAAGAAGCCCCTAGTTTTTGAGAAGGAACTTTTTCTGGATTTTCCCCTGGCCCCCAAGTAGCTGGGTTGGTGTCTCCCCAGCCCAGTGATAGTTAAGACCATGTGCTTTGGAGGCACATTTCCAATGTTGACATCCTTACTAACATGGTCTGGATAAGCTACTTCACTTCCGAGAATGGTATCAGAATGGCTCTTATTTGCTTTAACAAGTTAATAGTTGTGAATATTAGTAAGTCTGTATTTAGAACATTAACCATGCATCTGGTACAAGGTGACTCAAAAAATCTTTAGCCCTTGTTATTATTAAATATTTAGGCCAAGACCTAAAGAAAACTGAGACCTCATAGCAAACCTGCTAAAAAATCAGGTCATGGGTTTATGAGAAATGTCATCACTATTGTTACGGGGCCCTCACTATGAGGTCGTGTCTGGGACATGATAAAAAGAAGTGAGAGTTATCAAGAGGAATCAAAGGTCACAGAGGGCTTGTTCAGTCTCTGGACCCTTCACATGGAGGCCTGCCTTTCGGCTTTTAAAAACTCCATTTAAAAGTTTTAGCTGATTTGAGCAGTTACCAGCCAAATCTCCAGGCAACCAACATCAAATTTTAAATGAAGGTTATTATAATACCCCTGCATCTTAGAGCCTCCCATTAGAGGATTTCGCATTTTGTGAAAGAAAAACTTGAAGTTCCAGGAAATAGAAAGGTCTGTTAGGCTGTCTTTAAAGTCCTATTCGGGGCAAATTGTGATTTAAATAAAAGTTGATGAGAAAGAATATGTCTGTGGAAACAACCAATCCTGAAGGAAAGACAGCCTCTGAATGTGCCTGATTCCTGCTGCAGCTCACTGCATCTCCTGATCCCTGCAAGGCCTTTGCAGAAAGGCCTTTCTTTCTAGGCCGAATCTGAGGAGAAGCGGACGCCCATCCTCAGAGCTCCCTGGCTGCCCCATCTTCCCATACTGGGTATCCCCATGGTTGGGCTCCAGAAAGGGTACTGTGGTCTCTTGTCAGCTGAAGCCTGAGTATCTGCTCTCTAATTCTGTCACCCAGTGGGGCTGGCTCACAGAGTCCAGATCAAATGACTTAGCCAGGATACTTGACTCCTTAGGCTCAGGGTTCTTTTCTGGATAACAAAAGGTCATTCAACACATCTCACAGACTTCTAGTGACAATTTGGATAAAGGACGGTGTCCTGTGCACAGTTTGAAGTCAGGAAATCTCTTCCTTCCTCCCAACCTTACCCAAAAGTAGGGTCTGCAGACTGGCCTCCTTCAGGTGGCTCAGCCCTCTGCCAGTCCCCAAGTCCCCACCAGCACCCCCTCAGCCAGAACAACACCTAGAATGCTCAACTCAGTCCTTTCTTGCTCCAGGACTACTCCTGATGCACGCCCAGCCTGGCCAGATCTCCTAGCCACACCCTGGCCAAGCTCCTCAGATGGTTGCCTCCCAGAACAAGGCCAGCCTCTGTCCCTGGCAACAGCCTGTACAGTATTTGAAAATGGAGCTCTGTGTTTGCAGTGGCTTCTCTGCTTCATGCCGAGCATCTGCAGTCCCGTTAGCTGTCTTCACCGGATGCAGTTTCCAATGTGGTCACAGTCACTATTCACATTCTCGATCATTGCTGGGGTCTTGTTCAACGGGAGCCAATTCTGAGCTGACCAGGACACAATCTCAGAGACCTCCTCGTAGAGCAGAACACAGCTCTGACCTTTACTTGGTTCCTCCATATCTCACTCTTAAATGACTCACATAGTGTTATGATCAGAAACTACAGTGAGAGTTTACAAATATTTTAATTTATCCCAGTAAAAGATACATTGCCTCTAATGCTCTTCAGAGTCTTCCTCCTGGCCTCCAGCACACTTATCCCATCATTCTTGCCACTTTCTGAAGCAGTTCTGGAGGTCTTCTAGGATTGTCTTTTGTTGTGCTACCCTGGAAGCCTTCATGTCCTGAATCAATCAAAATGTTTAGCATACATGGTCATTTTTACTTTGGAAAGAGTCACATCCCTGTGCCAGCTCAGGATAAGGGAGATGAGAACCTGCTATCATGTTGCTGAGACTGCCTTTGTGTTAGATGGCACCCAGGGTCAGCATTCACTGTGTTTTTCATCACACTTTCTAAAGACACTCAGGAAAGAAAATTCTAGAACTTCTTCAGAACATGACAAGAGCCAGGAATGCCACATGGCCTGTACTCCCAGCACTTTGGAGGCCAAAACCCCAAGGCTGAGGCAGAAGGATTACCACAAGTTTGAGGCCAGCCTGAGCTACATAGTTTAAGGAAGGCGTGAACTACACAGAAAGACACTGTCTCAAAAGAAGGAAAAAAAGAAAGAGTGAGAGAAAAGAAAGAAGGAAAGAAGGAAGGGAGGAGGGAAGGAAAAAAGAAAGGAAGGAAGGAAGGAAGGAAGGAAGGAAGGAAGGAAGGAAGGAAGGGAGGGAGGAAGGAAGGAAGGAAGGAAGGAAGGAAGGAAGGAAGGAAGGGGAGATAAGCTGGGCGAGGTGGCATATGTCTGTAATCCCAGCACTTGGGAGGCTGAGGCAGGAGGATCGCCATGAGTTCAAGGCCAGCCTGGACTACATAGTGTGACCCTGTCTCAAAAAAAAACCAAATAAAAAGAAAGTGACAAGAACAATGGGGTAAGTGTGTATGAAACAAAGAGAATATTATTAGGGAGATGAATGGTAATTTACCTTTTACCAAAATAATTTTTTTATTTTAAAACACACCATATTTTTGGATCAGCCTTTGTAAAATTAACTGAAATACCCTTGGCCTGGGGATAGACAGTGACACACCGTTGCTGCTGCGTAGGTCATATGTAATTAAACATGAAAAGTGATTTGAGAGAGCAGGGGGTGGGATGGTATTTCCTATCATAAAAACTGTTTGTTTCTGCTTGGCTTTATTTAGTTAGATCTAGGTCATCTCTTGACCCCTTCAAAGTTGCTTTCCCATGCCATCCTGTCATTTCCCTGACAGCTACCCCTTTCCACTCAATGCCACGGGACACCTTAGCCAGTGTATCACTGGTGCTTTCATCAGTAATAAGATAATAAAATGTAGGTTTCCACTCATCCCACAAGATTCTCCAGCATGGCAGATTTCCATCCACGGATCAGATCACATCACTTCCTGCTTGTCTCCTGACATATTCACCTCTCAGATACTACTCGTGCTCTCCTGAGCTGACAGACACCGTTCTCAACCATACCACTGTCTTGAGAGGCTTCGCAGAACACTCTGGTGCTCTATTAGTGTTCCCTAGTATCGTGGGTTCTTCACCCAACCTGAAAAAGAACAAATGAGGGGCCGGGGATTTAGCTCAGCAGCACAATCGCCTGCCCGGCAAGCGAGATGTCATGAGTTCCATCCCTGGTACCAAAAACAAAAGAACAAATAATTACAAGTTCAGCCCCCCATTTTTAAGCTTTGTCTCTAAATGCCGGTCCTATGGCAAGGTCCACTGTTTGAACTCTTTCTGTGTTTTAATTATGTAATGCAGAGAGCAAAGTAATGGACCTCCTCCCCTCCCCACCCTGTTCAGTATACTTTCCAGAAATACAAAGTTATTTTCTCTTTTCCGATGTGTGCCTGGCTACTCTCATCACCCCGGATAATCACTGCCTTCAATTCCTGCTGCACTGTCCATCTCCTGGTGCTCTGGTGGTCTACTTTTTTATGCAGTCTTAGTCCTCAGAGGACTTTTTTTCTCTTGGTCAAGATAGGTTTACCTGCCACCTAGGGCCAAAATTATAAGTGAGAATGAAGGAATGAATCCATTTTTCAATTTACCAAATCATTCAGTTTGATAGAATCTGGAAATACAAAAATGTGCCGAGTGTACTTTTCCTAGCTGTGTTGGTTGGCTTTCTGTTGCTGTGACAAAATAACTGAGAACAACTTAAAAAGGAAAGGTTTCTTAGGGCTCACAGGTCCAGAAGGTTTAAATCTGTGGTCATAACCAACATAATGGATAAAGATAGTAAGGAGAAAAACTCATGCAACAGGAAGCAGAGGGGAAGAGGCCAGGGACCAGGAATAATCCCCAAAGTCACCCCCTGGTGATACACTCTGTTCAACTAGTTCCCACTTACTCTCCTGTTACCTCCCAGGAATGCCATTGATTATGGTCTCCCAAATGGACTGATTCACTTAATAAAACCAGAGCCCTCATGATCCACTTACTTACCTTTATCGCATGCGTTTGGAGGCACATTTCCAATCCAAATCATAACACTAGCGTACACTTTTTTAAACTGCCATTGAAATGTGTGAGATCAGCACTGTCCTGTCATCCTTTCCCTGTTACCCCAAGTTACCCTGCTACTCAAGGAACTGGCCTCAAATAACCCCGTCCTAGTCCTAACTGGAATTCCCTTTTGAGGCTTGCAAAAGAGTTAAGGGTAAAACTTGAAAATTGAACTCCCTCTCCTTATGTCGTCACCTATATTTAACACCTAAAACAACAACAACAGAAGATAACATTTTAGCAAAAAAAAGGCACATACAGAATTCTTCTTTCCACACTACATTTCAGTTTGAGAATATTATACACAGAATTATATTTCTGGCGCTAATACTTTTAAAGCACACAAACGCAATGAACTTCAAGGAATAAGGATTAGATCTGTTCATTTCCAACTCACACATTAGTACCCTGTTTTGCAGTAGCTCACATTTGCTAAGATTCCAAGGGCTAAGACCAGCCTTACATTCCTTGTGAAGTAAGTCACAGCACCAAGCCTGTGGGGGCTACTGTCAGGGACGTCCATTTTTCTGAAAGGTCATGCTAGGTTCAGCAAAACCTGCTTTTCTGAGCCCTGGAAAATCCTGTAATGTAACAGGACACCGAAGGCAGTGGCTCAGGGCACTAGCACCTTCCAGGCTTTCTATCTGATGTCTGACAACTGAGACATCCAGGAAAAGGGAGACAAATCCAAATGTGTGCTTTCAAATGTGTGCTCTGTGCTATCCAAGTGGCTCTTCCTTGGACACAGCTAAGGAAGGCACCTCACCTTTGTTTCAGCATTTTCATACTGAACTTGTGTAATTACAAGTATATTATAGGATTAACTAGTGATCACAAGTTTCCTGTTCCCAGTCTACATTTTAGAAATAAGAATGACAATTTCAACCGTTCAATATCCCCGGAAGCCCAGGAACCCTCCTAAATTGATATAAATAAAAACATCATGCTTTACATTTTTGCAAAATAGTATGATGGAATAGGCTATCATCTTCTCATAAAGGTATTTATTTTCCTTGTTGTCTGAGGAGAATAAACACCCAGTTTTGTTGTCTTGATCCTTAGAAAAAAGATTTACACGTGAATATGTAAAAGGCACAACGTGAATGGAACAAAGAGCCTGCCTCTCCTGCTCTCTTTGTCATTGAATTAGTGGACGCCATAGGTCAGGAACTATTTAAATTATACCTGCATATATTAGTCCTGCCTTTCCTCATAAGAGAGAAAACCATCTAATAAAGAAGTGAAATTTCATTAGCGTCTTTCTCTATGGAATTAATAAAATGATTTGCATCATATAAATTGGTATACATCAATTATGTATATGGATTTAATTCTGGTCATGTGTCCTTTGAAAGTCAACTGGTCAGGAAGATGTCACTCAGCAGCAGCTATAGCTTGGAAACCCAGGTGCCAGAGTTTCCATGCCCTGCTTACCACTGATCATTTGGTCACATTAAGAACCCAGGAGTAAAATTTATTAGATTTTATTTTGCAGTTTTTGAATCTTAGCTTTTGTTATTATGACTATAGTTTTTTTTTTCCATTCATTTGTTCCATTGGCCCATTCAGGCTCCTAAACTTATGTAACTATGGCCAAATGGGAACAGAATGGAAAAACCACACCCACCCCAAGAGCCCACACCCAGCTCTCCCAGGCATCTCCCTGTGTACCCTGGTGCAGAGGTGACAGGCCACCAGCCCCATCCTCTATGGTGCTGCCTTTCCTCTGCAGGAGTTTCTCCTTTAGGTATCCTTTTGTTTGTTGTTGCACTCCTGCCTGTCACTTGATATGCAGCCACCAAGTTAGAGCACAAGGAAGATCACTTTAGTGCATTGCAAATGTGATTGCTGCCTTTCCCTAAAGCACTGCTGTGAGCATCTTGCTTTAAGGTTTCACCCGGAATTGCAGCGGTATTCCCATAATCCATATCCCTGCGAATTTAAGACATGAAGCACTAACTGCTGCTTGGGAACTTAACCTCAGAAGCGAGCATTCTATTTCTAAATCTGCATGGTATAGAGCAAGTTTTCTCCAAGTAACACCTTGGCCAAGCAGTCTCCATTGCTTTTAATTTCCACCTTATACTGTAGTTTCTTATAGTATATGGCATTTTAATATCTGGTTTCAGGAGAGACCAATCCAATCCATTGTACAGATTAGCATAACTTAATTGTAATACATGTGCTAATATCACAGCTATACTGCCCTATCATCTGTAGGCATCCTTAAGAAACATTGAATCTTGCTCCAACAAGAATTTGCTTTCTATAAATAGTGCTGGCCAAGTTTTGACATCAGGTCACCACATTTTTGATAATCATGTCGTGGCTCAGACTCTGACTATACATGGTCTTAAAGTAGTTCTAATAACTATCAGATCCTCTTCTAAAAAACCTCACTATGTCATCTTTGTAGAACACCTGACTACAAATGTTCCCAAAATTCACAAGAATATTTAAGTAACCTAATGTAGTCTTTTTCAGAAAGAAATTAAAACTAATACAAAGATTGGGATTCTTAGCTATTCAAAATATTGGAATTTTTATGTAAAACATAAAAGTTTATTCGCAAGCAAAGCCTTGAACCTCTGCTTGTTTATCTGTGAAACAGATATAATACTGTCCATCTCAAGAGGTTTGTGAGAGTCAGTTTCCAAGACTGTAACAAATATCTAAGGTGAATCAACCTAAAAAGAAGAAAGGTTCATTTTGGCTCATGATTTCCGAGGCTTGAGTCCATGGTCCCATGCTTTGACTGTGTTGTACAATAAACATGGCCAGAATGCCTAGCAAGGGTCTGTGGCAGCCAGGAAGGAGAGAGAGACAGAGAAAAGAGAGAACCCAGTGTCAAGGACACACCCCTGTGACCCAACTTCCTTCCCTTCCTGAAACTCCAGCTCCCTCCCAGTGGAGCCACAGGCTTGGCCCCAAGTCTTTAGCACATGGGCCTTTTAGTGACATACTGAGATGCTGCATCCAAGCCATGTGACATGATATCCCATGTGGACCAACCATGGAGTAAAGCAGCAGCTCTGGTTCTGTTATTACCCCATAGCCCAAGTTGGACCCATCAAGTCCTAGAATCAATTGGACACCAGGGGAACTGGTCCCAGACAAGTCTTTAGACGTGTCACCCAGACTTGACAATACTAGTGCTCCTCTGGTGGGCACCAAAATCCTTATTTTGTGGCCTACTCATCTTTCAGAGAAGGAACAACAGTTGAACCCTAAGGATTTCTCCTGCTGTCCTGGGCTTGCTCCTGCCCACATCACTGACATTTTTACCAGTGTTTAGAGCCTGTCAGCCTAGGTCTCAATTCCTGCTGGCAGGAACTGCTCCTTCTCTGGTTCCCAGCCCACTATCAGAGCCCACTTGCAAGTTCCCCTTTGGGAGCCAGTATCCCTCCCCAGCCTGAGCAAAGCCCAACGGATTGTGCCAGTCCTCAGGAGTCAATGCCAGCATTGCTCAGAGTCACTGCTGCCTCTGGAATTGTCTAATACCAGATCATCACAGACACTGCAGCTTAAACGTCTTTGAGTTTTCTACTGAGACGGGAACAGCTTAACATGGCATTGTAAGTCCTACCCTAAGCTTTGGCCCCATCAGACTCCCACAGATCTCCAACTATAAAAACCTCATTACAAAGTCAGCCTGAAGCTGTCTTTCCTGTCATTTTCGAAACCTACTTGTAGCTGGGGATTTAGCTCAGTGGCATAAGCGCCTGCCTGGCAGGCATGAGGTCATGAGTTCAATCCCCGTTACAAAAAAAAAAAAAAAAAAAAAAAAAAACAACCTACTTGTATTGTGGTCTCTTCTGAAGCAAATTGCAGAATCCCAAAGTGGCTTCCATGATTTACCAGGGATTTGTAGGCTGTTAGCAAATGAAGTGTGTTGCTGTGCCTGAAGTGGTACTGGTTAAGCCTGGAGTTGGTGTGTCTGGTTCACCAGTGGAGCAGTATTTAGCATTTAAGAACCCTCCAACTTTAGTTTCTGTTAGGTTCCAAGACTAGGACTGTGGAGTCTAAAAATATGCATTGATCTAACTGGTAGGGCAGCAGGTAATCCCTACATGCTTGAAAAGTCTAAATGCCCCTACCAGACTGACCGAGTTTGGGGAGTTGTTGGCCACACAATTTGGGGTGGGGGTGTCATAAATGCATTTGTATGCAGATCTTGAATTGTGAAAGCTTCCTGACTTCCAAATCCTCTCAAAATACAAGCAAGGATTCTGTAAGCTTCAGAATTACACAGGGATTTGATTCTGAAGTGGAGAAATAACCAGTAAAATGCGAGAATTCTTTTCTTTCTCTTTTATTCCTGAAGAATTCAGAAGGAAAATATAAGAAAAGGTTGTAAACCAAGAAGGACCGAAGAGGGGGCTGTATTCCATATCTTGCAGTGAGAGCAAATATGCATGACTGTTTTTAAGCGATGTACATGTAGAATTGTTTTTACCAAACTAAACCCTCAGTATTCCGGTTTAATGGCAGTGTGGGCACTTTGTGACAAACAAGTGGGCTTCGGGTTGCAGTCTGGGACTCAGTCTCTCAAAGGTTCACCACTGAGGTCCTACAGGGTCAGTGAGGATCAGAAAAGACAAGGAGAAAAATCAGAAGCAAGAGAGTGCTGTTAGCATCCACCGTGAGGTATCTAGGGTGGGTTTCGCTTTATCAAATAGTCTTACGCTCACGTGCATGTCCTCTAGTGATGCCAGGTTCTCTCCAGTGGATCCTGCAGCCCTGCGTCTTAGTGAGTCGTTCACTCTGTTTGTGAGAACCTAGTATCTAAAGTCGAACCCAGAGCATGAGATTCGGGAACAAGCACCCCATAAGGCTGGCTTCCACCCAACACAGTGAGTGGGACTGACTCTTACTTTCCCTTTTCTTTTCTCTTCTTTTCTTTTAGAAACAGGGAAAATTGATCAGGAGATTCACAAATACAACACTCCAGGATTCACAGGCTGCCTCTCCAGAGTCCAGTTCAACCACATCGCCCCGCTCAAGGCTGCCCTGAGGCAGACGAACGCCTCTGCGCACGTGCACATCCAGGGCCAGCTGGTGGAGTCCAACTGCGGGGCCTCCCCCCTGACACTGTCCCCCATGTCATCCGCCACGGACCCCTGGCATCTAGATCACCTGGATTCAGGTAAGAGCTTCGGCCGCCTCGGGCTGATGCCTTTATTTCTGTAAAACTGAACCAGAACACGAAGGTGTGGGCATATAATATAATTCTAGCACTCAAGAAGCTGAGGCAGGAGGATGGCAAATTCAAGGCCAGTACAATGAGCCTGAGGTCAGCCTCTTTCAAAACAAATTTTTTTTAAATATTTAAAACAGGTTCACAGCAGAAACTTGCCAGCAGCGTGACTGGAGGATTAAAAAGAAAGAATGTGTGAGCCAAGGGTTATTAGGATCACACTGAGCACGTAGGAAGCACTGGTAGGTGATAGCTGATGTTCTTGTTCAGTGCCCAGACTGTGAAGAAGGCAGAGGTCACAACTGTAGCCAGGTGTGGAGGGACATGCCTAGAAAACCAGCTATTTGGGAGGCTGAGGTAGGAGGACCACAAGTTTGAAGCCAGCCTGGGCAACTTAGTAAGACCTTGTCTCAAAATCAAAATTTTAAAAAGGGATGTAGCTCAGTGCTCCCTGGGTTCACTACACACACACACACACACACACACACACACACACACACACACCACATACACACAAATGCGAATCAGCAAATCATTAGCTCTTCACTTCAGCGAGTGATCAGATACCTAGGCTGAAACCTGCATCATGACTATTAATGATTTAATCAAGTCAAATCAACTTGGAGCCACAGAATGCACGGTTCTTATATTAGACAGAGAGCTTTCCCCAGAGTGATACAGAGAGGCTCACCTCCCATTTTTTATTCAGTTCGTACTATAGGTTTCCACACCTTTAAGATGTGCACTGGGACACAAACTCAGTGCATGTGGCCTTGCTTCTACGGGCAGTGAGACAGGCAATTGGAAAAAGCAGGGTTCACATGAAAGGCTGCAGCTGCTGAGCAACAGATTAACTGCATGAAAATTCAGCATGTCCATAACGCTGGGTGTGCAGAGGTCATTAAACTGCATTGCCCCACTGACCTCACTGTGGTCACTCAGGGAACCTTTCCAAGCCTCTGCTCCCTTCAATCACATGGTGACCTCCAAACCCAGTGTGCACTGGGGCTCCTAGGTCTGACCCTAAAGGAAGAGAACAATGCAGGAAGCAGCATGGCTAGGAGACCTCCCTTCCTAGCCACCACTGCCTGGACAGCAGGTTCAGCTCAGGCAGCGCCCGTCATGATCCTCCTTAACTGCCCCACTTCTAAAAGGAGGACAGTAAGACAGAATCGTAGAATTCTGTGTAAAAGGATATATTTTAAACACAGCATGGTCATGGTCATGTAGAAAGTTTTTACAAAGTTTAGCTGCAAGACTTAATAATACTCTTGGTTGTTATTATATTACATACAATTCTCTACAATGCTTGAATGCCCAGGAAAATCTTCAAAATCTTCCTTGTATACAGATTTCTGATTTATAACAATTTGTCATGCAGTCTGTGCCCCCCCCCCGCCCCCGCCCAGGACTGGGCATTGAAACCAGAGCCTTTACACTGAGCTACGTCCCCAGTCTTTTTGTACTCCATTTTGAAACAGGGTCTCACTATGTTGGTAAGTTGCCCAGGCTGGGCTTGAACTTGCTATTCTCCTGCTTCAGCCTCCCAGAGTGCTGGAATTGCAGGCAAATGTCACCAGGCCCAGCTAACAATATGAATTTGATTGCTGTAATCTTATCTCAGCCCTGTGCACAGTGTCTATCACTACAGCGCATCCCCCTCGGCAACCATGGTTCCCTGCCAGAGCTGCATGGGAAAGAATGACCCCTTTGTCAGAGCAGCCAGTCTGCCGGATGTGCTGATCTCCTTCATCCTCAAACCCAGGCTCCCAGTAGGCCCAGGGCATTCACAAAGCATCCCTTGCCCTTCCAGGAACAGCAGTGGGCTGGGGCTCTTGTATGGGCTGGTTGAACAAAGGCAAGCACTCCTGCTGAGGGAAGAAAAAAAAGAAAGCAGAAAAGGCAGTGGAGAGGATTTCCCAGATAAATCTTGCATGTGTGAATGTGTGTGCTGAGAACAGGTCTTTGGGTCTTTAAAATGCGGGGGTTCAGCAAGTTGTGTGCTCAAGGATCTCGGTGTGATGCCTGTCAATAAAACTTGACTTCAAAACTATCAAGATCCTGAGCCTATAGTGATGACACACGCTTGTGATCCCAGCCCTCTGGGAGACTGAGGCAGAAGGATAGAAGTTTCAAGTGCAGCCTGAGTAACTTAATAATTTAATAAGATCCTGTATCAAAATATTTTAAAAAAACTGAGGATGTAGCTTACAGCAAGGCCCTGGGTTCAAACCCAATATGACCAAAAAAAAGAAAGAAAGAAAAAGAAGAAAAGGCCTTGCACCAGTATAAAATCATATTCAATTAGGACTTCACCAACTAACCATTATTAAGACCTGATGATGTAATTGTAAGGACCAATTTTAGTTCATGTTTTGCTAGTCATGCTTTATGAATGATAGCATCCTTCTCTTGATTGATTCATGAAATGCATACATTTGGAAAACTATTTCAGTTTGTGCTGTGTTGGAATCAGAATTCTGCAGCCCAGACCTAAAGGTGGCCTCTGCTAGGCAAGAGGAATGCTGCTTCCAGAACTTTCTGCTCACTGTCTGCAGAGTCCACATCCAGGGACCCCTGCTACAGTGTCATCCAATCATCCGCCACGGCTCTCGCCAGGGAAATCTGACTCATGAACCCTATTACAGGATGCTTTACATTCATTACACACATTACAAACTGTAAGGCAGAAAAGTGAGTTAAACAGCACGACTTGGTGACTTTTAGGTGAATGGGAACATGAGAGGAGGCTGGGAGTGAAGGGAACAAGGAGTGGACAGGAACAGGTGGGAAATTACTTAATAGGAAGTAACTTTAACTATTAAGTAGGAAGTTACTTAATAGGCCTGCAGTGGCTCAGAGTCAGGAAGGAAAACCTTTCTCAAATTTGGATGAGCAGCAGTCGAGTTTAAGAGAGGAGCATGCCACTAGGGCTGAGAGTTTGTATTTTATTTTCATGTGAGGTGGGGTTTGGAAATATCACCATGGTTCTATTGTTCCACATCTCAGTTCTAAGGGTAGCAGGTGTCACTTGAGGTCTAGCATATGGTTTTGTGCCCTTGGCACTGCTAGGAACAATCCTTCCAGGGAAAAATGAATAGACAAACACCAAACAAAGTACTTAAAAGGGACTTTTGACATTGTATTGGGCTAGAGGGGAAATGGAATTCTTTAAGATATGACAGGTGGATGAATCACCCAGTGCAAGGTAGGAAATTAATGTTCTACTTCAAATCGTTGCACAGCTGCAATGTGACCTCAAAGAATAATGGCAAAATAACCACGATTCACCACATCAGAGGGTTGCAAATTAAACTGAGAAAAGAATAACAAAACTGGACGAGCTGATGCTCACCTGTAATCCCAGCATTTGGGAGGCTGAGCCAGAAAGATCTTGTGGAGTTCAAGGCCAGCCTGGGCTACATGGCAAGACCCTGTTTTCAAAAACCAAACCAAGGGGCTGAGGGTTTAGCTCAGCGGCATAAGCACCTGTCTTGCAAGCAGGCAGTCATGAATTCCATCCCTGGTACCAATAAAAAAAGAAAAAGACCAAAAAAAAAAAAAAAAAAACCAAGACAAGAATAATAACAGGAGAAAAGCAAACTGTTTGTATACATGTGTTTACCAAAGTGACTAAAATGGTTATAACTGAAGGCTTATATATCTAATTTATAGAGGAAAGTGGGGGAGGAAGAGGAGAAAAGCCCTGTGGAAGAACACAAGGGTTTGCCAAGCAAAACGAGGGCAAGGTTACTGCTATGTAAGGTTTGCTTTTGGTTTTCTGGGAGCAAAAGCGACCTTCAAAAGGGAAGTGAGGCTAACTCTCTGCCTTTGCTTAGACAATGGAAACCCACTGAGTCTCTTTCTGTGTTTGTTGCCCCTAAATGTCTTTAGCTTAAATCCTTTCCACACCAGCTCTGGGCTTCTAAGCGGCCCCCCTTCAGCCCTCCCACCCTGGTCTCTGTTTCGCTTTTAATTAACCCTATGCTGTATGTGTTACAGACGTCTTTGCTTTCTGTACTTGGCTCATAGCTCTGTTTATAGCCTCTCTTGTCAGGTAGAGCTTTGTATTTGGGCTTGGGGGATATTCGTAAGTCCAGGTTTTCAGAGCATAACTACATTCCTCATGGAGAGCTGGTGCTTGGGTAAATTCTGACTTTTAGCCCTCTCCCTTCTCAGTCCCCTTCCCTTTTGCAAAAAATCTGCTCCCTACTTCAGATTATCTATCATATATTTTGCTCCTTATTTATATTTTGGGTTTCTCATATAGGAGAAATCATGCCATATTTAAGCTTGTGTGTCTGATTTATTTCACTTAACATTATGATCTCAAGGTAAATCCATTTTCCTACAAATGACCCATTTACCCTTTTTCTGGTAGAGTAGTACTCCCTTTTGTGTATAAATACCACATTTTCTGTTTTCTTTCATCTGCTGATGGACATATAGACCCCTTCCAAGATTTAGCTGCTATGAGTTGTGTCCTATAGAAATGGATATGCACAGATCACTGTAATATGATATCTTTAGCTCTTTTGTGTTCTGATTTTTCTGAGCTTGCAGTCACCATTCTGCACTCTGAGTTGGGGGTTTCATATCTTCCAGATAATCTTTCATGCCCAAACATATGGCTCTCACATATTAAAAGCAAAGTATGTACACAAAAACCCCATTTCTTCCTCTGAATAACATGAGGTCCGTGTCAGGACAGGGCAAAGAGAAGAGAGGGGCAATCTCTCCCATCCTGGCTTGAACTGAGGCCATTTGAAATAGATGACTTCACTGAGTTCCCTAGAAAGTGTGGTTTTTGACTAGCAGCCTCAGTTTACCCAGAAATGTGTTGGAAATGAAGGATGTCAGGCCCACCTGAGACCATGTATCAAAGGTTGAAAGCACTAATCTAGTGCTAATCTCCATCTTGGAGCCACTTTAGAATTACCCGGGGAGCATTTAAAAGCGCTGGATATGTCATCTGTGCCTCTGAGCCATTAAGCCATCCCCTCTGGGGGTAGACCGCTCAGATCTGTACATATAAAACCTCCTCAAGTGAGTAATTCTAGGGTGTAGCCAAGGATAGCAATCACTCACCACGTGAGAGGGACTCCCTTGGAAGTGAGGCAACCGAAGGAAACATTTAGAAATCCCAAGAAGATAAAGGGAAAAAAAAATTGTGCAAAGACAAGCCTTTAGGAGAGGAAATGACAAATTTGCCATGGCAATAAGCATGGAAAACATGAGTCCCCTTGACCATTTCAGAAGGAAGCTCCTTCGGAGAACAGGTTTTCAATCTCAGTTTCCAGACGTGGTATGCCTGCTTGCAATTGGAAAAGCAGACTTGAAACAAACAAAAGAATCTACCAGTGGGGCCAGACAAGACCAAGGGCTTCCCACAAAGGGCCATCAGCGTGGCAGGTGCTGCGTTCCGAGAAACCACCTTAATTTGAGGAAGATGGTGAGGTATTACCAGTGTTTTGAATCAACTGCAAACTTGATTTGAAGACAGTCAGAAAAACATGCTGCTTTCAAATGAAGCACGTGCATTTCTGAAGATGAACTCCAAGCGCTGTGGTGTGCTTGGCCATTCAGGGGTCTCTGTGGTCAGCCAGGGCTACCCAACTCTTCCTTGGAACAGGACATTTTTTCGGCAGAGATACCCAGTCTTAGAAGGCAAATTACAATTCGAGACACATTGTGACCTTTCTGTTCCCAAGCTGTTCTTTCCTGTGTCATAGTTGGTATCAAATGATAAAAGCAGAAAACATATTCCAAAGCACGCTTGCTTCAGGCCATCAGAGCGTGGTGTCCACTGTAACTCCACTGAGCTGCTCATGGCCCCTCCTGTGCCCTTTGGGCTTTATTGGTATTTTTCAGAGTGAGGGGCATTTAGGGAGGCTGGTCAAGCTGTGCTGTGTGCAATTCTAAAAGATGTGATTTACCTTTAAGTCTGTAGCTTCCGGAGCAGATAAAACGGTGGCTTTGATAGGGAGTCACCACACCACTCCAGGGAAGAAACTAAAAAACAGCATTACACAGCATAGGAAGGAGGCCAGGACCCAGTGTTGGATCATAAGATATATTTTTTAATAAAAAAACTGATCAACACAATTTGTTCTCATTGTGATGTAAATAGATTTGACTTACACCAATCTTGCACTGTTAGTGATATTGGGCCGCTGTTTTTCCTGCCTCAGCTTCCCCCTTTGAGACTAAGTTTAATCTGTTTTTAATGCCATCATTATTTGGCCCTTAGGAGCATTTTATAACAGTGGTTACCAGGTACAAAAAGCAATGCCCCGGGCTGAGTTCTTGTTTATTTTAAGGGTCACAGAATACCTCACACTTGCTGTGATCCTTGTCCCAGAATTAGAGACTCTGGTTTCTTTCTCCTTGTCATATCAAGAGAACCTCATTTCTTTGGCATGGGAAGGACCTACTGGCAGGAAGACAGCTGCAAGATGGCCAAGAGTGTCCTGTAAACCAGGAAACCCAGATACCAGAAAAAAAGATTCCAAGAGGCAGATGTTACCCTTTGTGCACTAAGGAGCAACCCCAAATTATGCACCAAGCTATATCACAGGGGTGAAACGGGCAAATTTCACAGGGGCACTGCTGGGCCTGAGGGGTTCTAGCACTTGTGCAATATTTGATATGGAACGTATCAGACCAAAGGCCCATCCTAGGGCCTCTTCTAAAATACCATGATAGGCCAGGCACTTTAAGATGTAAAGCATTGTTTTCTGAGGGACTTCTAGTTAAAAATGAGTCCTTATTCCTAACACTTCAGTGCATCCAGGTAGTACTCGGCACAGGTAGTACTTGGCACAGGTAGTACGCAGCAGAAGTAAGACTCAGGTCACTGGGTGTATGGCATGCTCTAAAGCTAAGTTGCATCCCTTAACTAGTTTGTACTGCTGGTATGTGCATGACTATCCCATCAGGCAGTGTGTACCACCAGTGGTACACACAGATCTAATCACTCTAATTGGTCTTTTTACTAATAAAACTAATAAAGTCTATAAATGAACCAAATCCAGTTACTGCCTGAACTTGAATAATTACTGCCCACATGTAAATATTAATTAATACTATCCACACAAGCCATCCAATGGGACAGGCATGCATTCACCACCAGTGATTCAAGCCTGCAGGGCAATCGAATTCAAATCAAAGACTGAGGAATACAGCCTCAGTGTGAATGCAATAAGGAGATAGCCTTACTGGGAAACTTGAGCTCCTCCAAAAGGACCCAGGTGAGACACAGAAAGTCAAGAAGCAGGAGCAATGTGGAAGATAGTCAGTGCCTCCTCCTTGTGCCCAGGTCCAAGGTAAGAGAGCATTGGGAGCTCAGGGAGAGGATCCAGAGTCAAAGTTGTCCAGCAGATTCACTGGGTTCCAATAGTTGCGGGGGAGGGAGCTCTCTTAGGATTGTGAGTCTCAAATGTTAATGAGAACTCCATAAAATACAGTCCTCTGATGGCTCGGTGGAGAGCCTTCTCCGCCTGCTAGACTTAAGTATCTGTTCAGGAACCATCAACAGAGCCACGACTTCTGCTCACCGCACCAGAGCCTTCCCCTGGAAACAGTGCCCTGGCTTTCTGACAGCATCTACCCCTGTGGCTATGATTTTTAATGCACTGATTTCTTTGTCTGTGTTCCAATTCTCCTTTCTACCATCTGAGGATAAAATATTTTTATATCATCATGTGCAGAAGACTTATGGATATGATGAACATTTTAAAATCACATATATCTCTTCATTTGCCTTCATAAATACAAGCTGGGAGCTGGCTTTCTCTACCACCTGGAAGTGCTTAAAACAATCTTTCCAACTCTTATAATTACATCTTTATCTCTGAGAAGGCCTCCTTTCTCATCTTTGTGCTACCATTGCATGATTAATACGTTTTACCTCTTGAAATAATCTTTTTCCTATCTTGTTTGTCTTTTTTTCCCTTCAGAAATCAACAGAGTACACACTGAAGTGTAAAGAAAAAAATATGACCCCCATTTGTTAATGCGCATTTTGCTTAAAACTCTTCTAGATTCTGCTTTTTCTGTGAAAACATCAAGCATATGTGTCTCAAATACACAACACCAAGGACCTTTAGTCCCACACGCTCATCAAAACAGTGCATCACTTTTTATTAAATTTTATTGTTGTATTTGAAAAATAAAATATACTACTTTAAGTCATTTTTCATTAATGATAGATAAGTTAGGTTTCTTTCCCTTATGTGTATATATAATTTGTGTTTTTTATATCCTTTGCCCAAAGAATTATTTAGATGTTTCTCTTCTTTCCTATGGATTTGTCAGCCATTTGCTAACTGATTCACAAGTGTTCTTTATATGCTAAGGAAATTACTGTTTTAACATGTATTTGTAGGCATTTCCAGTTTAACTCAATTTTTTTTAATTTATGGGCTTTTTTCCTCTGGTAAAGTTTTTCTCTGTTTTAGCCGGGCGTGGTGGCGCGCGCCTGTAGTCCCAGCTACTCGGGAGGCTGAGGTGGGAGGATCGCTTGAGTCCAGGAGTTCTGGGCTGCAGTGCGCTATGCCGATCGGGTGTCCGCACTAAGTTCGGCATCAATATGGTGACCTCCCGGGAGCGGGGGACCACCAGGTTGCCTAAGGAGGGGTGAACCGGCCCAGGTCGGAAACGGAGCAGGTCAAAACTCCCGTGCTGATCAGTAGTGGGATCGCGCCTGTGAATAGCCACTGCACTCCAGCCTGGGCAATATAGTGAGACCCTGTCTCTAAAAAAAAAAAAAAAAAAAAGTTTTTCTCTGTTTTTTTTTTTTTTTTTTTTTGTTTTTTTTACATCTATATAGTGAGAGGCAAAATGTTTTATAGCTTTTGGGTTTTGTATCATCCTTTCAGTGTTCTGAACTTATTTCCAGAATTATTATGTGTCTTTTTCCTAAAGATTTAATGTTTTTAGCTGTGAGATCTCGATATTTGTTCCCTGGACCTACTTAGGTGGAAGGAGCAGAGCAAGGCTTCAGCCTCGTTTCCACCCCAGTGGCTGGCTGTTGTTCAACACCCCTGGGTGAATCCCCTTCCCTCATCCTATTTCCAGTCGCCCCTGGGGCAGGAGTCTCCATTTGGGCTTCGGGTCAGCTCTGTCCTGGTTCAGATTCTTCATGAGGTAGGAACTGCCATAACACTCACCTTTTATGGCTGGATATGGTGGTGCATGCCTGAAATCCCAGCACTCAAGAGGCTGAGGCAGGAAAATTACCAGGAGTTTGAGGCCAACCTGGGTTACATAGTGAACTCAACGACAGCCTGAACTACATAACGAGACTCTTATCTCCAAAATAAATGAGCTTTTAGGTTGATTTAATATCGCATAGAACCAATTTCCCTTTGATTCTGTTTGCTCAGAATTTTCCTTTCTACCTTGTACATTTTTTTCTATCCTTGACATTAACACTTAAGTGATAATTAAGTATTTATAAATGCTCACGTGGGAACTGTGGTACATGAAGAAATGTAGATTGTTCACATGAAAACATAAGGCAACCCTAGAAAATAAGCCCTCTTGCATGTTTTGAGCAAAAATTAATATCCAGTGGGTCGTCAGCCCACAAACATCATTGGTTCCACACTTCTGGGGAGTTGGCAATGGTCATGTTCATCACCCTAAGTGGAGTTTGTGAACGTAAGCAAACTTTTGCCAAACACTTCTATTTGCAAACCAAATTGTTCATGAACAGAAGCGTTGGTGAACTAAGGCATTGCTATAAGACCCAGTCTTACTTTAGGGGAAAGATAGTAAGAATTCCAGTCACTTTATTGGCATTGTCTACAGAGTTTTTACTGAGACAGATGTGCAGGTGTGAGTTAGTCACCTGTGTCCCCCACAGGTGGCTAACAGGTGGCTAACCCCACAGGTGGGCTTCTCTGTCTTTCTCTTGGTTGCAGAATGAGTTGTGGACTCACCCAGAGGAATTAGTGTCTTTAGACCCTAGGTCAGAGTGAAGATCTGAGTCTGTGTTTCTAAATCAGAACTGGTGGTACATGCACCTGGAAGGCTGAAGCAGGAGTAACCCATGAGTTCAAGGCCAGTCTAAGCTACATAGTGAGTTCAAGATCAGCCTGAGCTCAAAAAAACTCAACACCCTGTCCTCTCTCCCCTTACCCCACTAAGAGAAAGAGTCTGCCTTTTTTTGGCAGGTAGGATTGTTTGCTTTGAAACATGTCTCACAATGTACTTCAGACCAGCCTTGAACTCACTGTGTAGCTCAGGCTAGTCTTGAACTCATAGCAATCCCCTGCCTTAGCCTTCCCAGTACTGGGATTACAGGCATGCACCACTATACCCAGCCAGAGTCTACATTTCTAACACAATTTCTGAGGTGCTGTTGCCTCTGGCTTTGGTCCACACTGGGTGATAAAGACAAAAGCAACCTCAGCACATGACCTCCTGTGTTTGATAGATTTCACCTCACAATCAATTAAGCCTTTGTTTTTGCAGAGGTTGGGGCAGCAGTGGTACCAGGAATCAAACTTAGGACCTGAGGCTTACAAGGTAGGCACTGTGCTGCTGAGCTATATGCCTGGCCCCCAAGGCTCTGATTTTTGTAAGGGAAACTCCTCTGAAACTTTCTCAATTTCTTTTATGATGATTGATCTAATTAGATTTGTGTTAATCTTTTTTCTAGAAATTCATGCATTTAATATCGGTTTTCAAATTCATTTCCATAGAATCAAAAAAACTAAGCTTTTAATTTCCATATTCATTCAAAAATTTTATGTTTCTTACACTGAGTATCGATAACCCCTCACTTTTCTCCTTGATTAGATTATCTAACTTTTTTTCTCTCAAAGAACTAAATTTTGGATTTCCTTGCTAGTTCTATGATTTTGGGGGGGGGGGTTTGACTGTTTTGTTGGTTTGGTTTGGTTTTTTATCATTTGCTCTTATCTTGACTTTTTAAAATTTGGATTTACTGTCTTTGACTTTGTGATCTACATCTTTAATTCTTGTATTTTTCACTATTTATGTATGTTGGAATCTTCTTCCTATACAGGATCATGAGCCAGAGCCAACAAACCTGCACCTAAGCCCAAGCTCTCCTCTGGTTAAATCTCTGCTGTCCCAACCCAACTCCAGACCACACATGCATGTGTGAGTGGGAGAGTGGGTGTGTAGAGGGGTATGGGGTGTGTGTGTGCTAGGGGACTGGACCTAGGGCTTGGACAAGCTGGGCATATGCTCTACCTCTGAGCTAGGTCCCCACCTCTTTTTATTTTTTAGTTTGAGACAGAATCTCACTATGTTGCTCAGGCTGACTTGAAACTTGCAATCCTCCTGCCTCGGCCTCCTGAGTAGCTGAGATCACAGGCATGCACCAGTGCATCCTAGTAACACAGAGATTTTGAACTAGACTCTTCCCCACGGGACCTGAAAAGTACTTGGTGACTGGTTGAAGTTGCCACCACCTTCCCATATCCCCAGAGGAACGGATTTGGCAGCTTGCATTGTGAAAAGCCGTGAGGACAATGTGCCAGGTATGGAAATGATCTGGTGCAGTCACCACGGACCAGGGAGGAAAAAAAAGCTACTGTTTTTGCCTGCAAGTACCCTCGGGGCCTCTGTTCTTTCTGAACCTGGCTTAGTGACTCAAATGCCACCACAAAAAACATCAAGGGGGCACAAACATGCAGCTTTGAGACAGTTTCTCAGACCATAGTTTTCACCTTCTGTGGGTTTCTCTTCCACTGCCCATTTCCTCTGGCTCCATCTCATTGCTGTCTTCTCTTCTGGCAGATTCCACACCAACCTAGCTTCTGCCTGCATCATTCTGTCCCCTCCCCCACCCGACCTCCTGACTGCACCATGGAGAGAGAGGTACATTTTCCCAAGGTCTGGGGCTGGCAGTCATCTCAGCCATTAGCCTTGATCACGTGGGCTGCCTAAGTGCAGGGGACACAGGCGTATTCGTTGCCATGGTAACTTTTTGTTGATAGCAGTCACAATGTGCATTTCTGCCTCATTCTTGTACCACAGGAATCAGATGCAGGGAAAATGAGGGGGATGGGGGCTCCTTGCTTCTGGCCACCCCTGTGTCCCTGCATCTCACATAGCTGTCTCCTCCAGCTCCGTGTCTCTGAGCTGCAGGGCCACTCAGGGGACACAGCACCCTCCAAATCTCCAAATAATGCAACATCAGTTTGTATGTGATGCTGGAGATTGAACCCCAGCTTTGCACTGAACTGTACCCCAGCTCTTCTCTCCTTTTTTATTTTAAAATAGGCTCTTGCTAAATTGCCCAGGCTGGGCTCAAATCTGCAATCCTCCTATCTCAGCCTTGCAGAGTGCTGGGATTACAGACCTGTGCCACTACACCTAACAGTGACCTCACTTCTTTTGCTGTCTTATTGTTTTCAAAGGCTGCTGGAGGAATCCCCAGGGAAGCCCAGTCAGTTGCCACCTAGAAGTGCCAGTTCTGCTTTGCTGGAAAACTGGGGCTTTTAGCCCCAAATTTGTAGAAACCTCCAGATGAGGTGTTTGGTCTGCTACTCTGTGCCTTTCAAAGCAAAGTCCCCCTGTAAATACTAACAGCAAATAAACAATTAATTGCTTTGCCATTCTGAGATCTTCCATTGGTTCCACATGCTACGTGCAGCCTACTCAGAAATGTCTCAGGACAGCAGATTACTGATCCTGCTGTTAAGTTTTTCCCCAGGATCTACTATGAAAGGCCTTTTTAAAAAGATTCAAATCTATTTCATGTTGACATAGAAGAGTGCATAAACAATCCATATGAACATGATGTGTAGTTATTTTAAACATAGAGGATGAAATGAATCACTGTGAAAATCCTCCTTAGGAAAGTGAAACACAGTTCTCTATCATTTGCTCAGGAATTTTAACTTTAGAAACCCAACAAGGATACAGACAAAAGTCATAGGTACTTAAATTTGTAAATGACTTCATGTGCTGACATTCTTTCTGGGCATGCTTTTGTTAGATCCTGACAGTGACTGTACGAAGTAGGCTGAGTGGACTTTATTACCCATATTTCAAAGTGAAGATAAATGTCTGCCCAAGAAAATGAACACATTTGTTGCCCGTGCAATGATTTGATCAACCCTGAGTGTGCATTAGAGCTACCTGGGGAACGGGTCCTCAGTCCAAACGGTTTTCCAGGGGAGACAGGATTGCAACTCAGTGGGCCACCGTGCTCTCACACCTTGATCTAGATGACACAGAAAACAGCACTGTCAACTCTGAGATCCAATTGTCCTCACTTCTGGTTCAGTGCATTTTCCTAATGAAAAGTTGGAACTTCACCACAGGAATTCCAGTTCCTGACGCTAAGCCAATGTTGTCATCTTTCACACATGATACTAAAATCTGCAAACCTGTGTAATTTGCCTACCTGCAGGTGAAATCCATGCCTCTAAGTATACATCTATCCGCTTCCTTTGTTTATATGGAAAAAATCATCCCCAAGCTGCTAGCACCAGTTAAATATTTTTTTCACATTCTGTGGGCATGATTGAGAAGAACGAGAACAAAGCAGCCTGGAGTGCTGGAGTTTGCCCCATTATCTTTACAATGACCTGAAACAACACCAGGGAGGATCTATGCCACATGCCAGGGGACCTTTAATAACCAAAGGTAATTTGTCTCCACAAGGTTCTGTTTGACAAGCTTGAGCCTTCTCACCTATCGAAGAGCAAAGGCAATTATCTTTTTCAGATCTATGATGATTTCAAGAAGAAACCAGTTCAAAAGATAAAAGGAAATATATTTAGTGTGGGGCTTTTCTATTCTGTTTTCTGAAGTCAGTCTTCTCGGGGAAAAAAAGCTGTTGTCTTGGGATTGGAATTATAAATTTTCACTTGCACTAATGCAGCTGAAAAGAGCATTTCAAAACCAACAACCCAATGGGGCATTGATAAAAGACTTAATATATGCACAGAATTAATTTTTAAAAGCACTCTAGGTTTGCTGGCTGCCCCTCTGGCAGCTCACTCAGTGCAGCTAGAGTCGGTCTGCAGTCTGTCCTCAGTGCTCCGGTTTCTGGAAACCCAGGGATAAGAGAGATCCATTTCACATCATGATACAATAGCAGTTCCAACACAACTATCCCACAGGTACGGGCGGAGACTGTGCCTGGAAACCAGGGCCACGTTCATCATCTCAGACTGCAGCCAGCGTCTTCTTCAAGCTGAGATTGAAAGGTTGTCACAGAAGATTTATATCTTTTTAAGTGCATTTTATTATTCACTCTTTTGAAAGACAGACGGCAGTGACAAAAATCAATCAGCGATACGCAGCCAGCTGTTTCCCAGAGAACCATCTCCAGTCCAGTGATGGCCTTTTGGATTAACTTGGAATGTGCACAGAGCAGGACTCAGAGGGGACCCTGCATGCTTGCTCCATTCCTAAATTCACACTGTGTGCCTCCATTTTCCCAACTGATGTGCACCTCCTGAGTAGGTTTTACATGATGGAAATGTGACTTTCATCAAACTCCCAAGCCACAAATCCAGGGCATTCAAAGCCTTTGTGGATGCCTGCAGAATGCCCTTTGGGTGTGTTTCTTAGTCCCAGACCTCTGTCTAAGAGGAAGATGAACTAAGAGCTGGAGCCCTCTCCTTGTGCATCTCAGATGTACCCACCCAGACTGGTTGCTTTTGCCTTCCTATCTTCCATTATTTTCTCAACCATCCTCAAAAACTGAGGCCATTTCCATGATTCTACAGGCAACCAGTTCTTCCTGTGCCTGCTTTGCTGACAAGGAAACCACAATTTCTGCTAGCTGAGATGCCTTTAAGAAAGATGCGCTCAAAGTTCTATGTACATCTGGGGCCATTTCATAAAGCCATAGACAGGCAGTAGTGTGCTAGGGCACTTGACTTCCATAATACACTTGTATGGCCTCAGCTGTCCCCTCCCTGGTTAGTGTGTTTCGTCACTGTGCAACCCCTCTGGTGCAAGAAACAGCAGCAAGGAAATAAGAATCCTTTTTTTAAAAAACAAATCCATAAATTCCAGATATGCAAAAACCCAACATTTTAAAAATACATCTGTTTTCTCTCACCTGTTTTCTCTCAGCCTTTGAATGCATCAAAAACCTAAGTACACTGAGCCTGGTGGTGCACATTTGTGTCAGGAGGCTGAAGCAGGAGGATCACAAATTTGAAGTCACATAGCACATTCAAGGCCAGCCTGAAATACACAGTGAGATCTTGTCCCCCCCAAAAATAAGGAAGTGGGAAAGAAAAGGAAAGGGAGCCAGGGAGGAAGACTGGGCAGGAGAAGAAAGAAAAGGAGGAGGTGGAAACCGCTCCAGTGTTTTCCCTCCCTGACATGCCTTTTAAAGAACCAACTTGTATATTTGTTTTGAACTAGGAAAGGTGTATTGGAGGACATAACCTCAGATAGCCATTTATTAAACTCCTTGTCTGTTTTTTCTTCAACTTCTCTTAATATAGATTAGTAACAGAAACTTGCTGGTACCCTCAAAATACTGAAAAATCATAATCAGTAATTAAAGCTGTATGCCTATTATAATTTTCACAACACGAAAAAGAAATAGAGCTGAAGGAAATGGAACCAGAGGGCACTCTGGCATGCAGATCCTTAAAAGCACAAATAATTCCAGCAAGACAGGAAAAAAAAAAAAAAGACCAGGCTCTCAGAAGGAATCATTTCAGTTCCCTCGCAAGGAGCACATTATATTAAAACCCTGGCGTGCACGCACATACACACACATGCTCACAAGTATGGTTGGAGATAGGAACCAGCAACAGTCTTAGTTAAAATTCTGCAACTGAGTACTGTGGCCTCTGTTAGAAATGCAGACGTTCGGGCACTCCTGGACCAGCTCAGGTTGCGTTGTGGGGAGACCCCCAGCAATTAGCCACACCAAGCCAGCGCACTCAAAAATCAACTAGTTCCCCTCTGAGGTACAGCCCACTGCAGGACAGGGGAAGAAAAAGTCAGCAGAGGTACAGTTACTCTGATCCCCAGACCAAAGAGCACACGATTACACAGGGCAGAGGTCCTGTTACCGAGCCACCCAGCGCCCTGTTCCATAGGAAGTGGCAGTGTCCTACTCAGGGTGCTGGAAGCCATGCAGCAGGAGTAGTGTTTCCCCAATTTACCTTTTGGCCCCGTTTGGGGGCTTCGTCTTGGATTTCTGTTAAGGTCGACATAAATGTACAAGCACCCTGTGGCAGGGAGGGAAAGAAGAAAGGCCAACCCTTAAGGAAGAGTGACCATGGTAATATGACAACTTCAGGATGGCACGCGGGGCTCAGCAGCCCACAACTTACAGCTCTCGGATCTATGCATTCAGGGATTGTCTAAGCAGGTGTGGCGGTGCACACCTGGAATCCCAGCACTATGGG
This sequence comes from Cavia porcellus, assembly GCF_034190915.1. Classification (NCBI taxonomy): domain Eukaryota; kingdom Metazoa; phylum Chordata; class Mammalia; order Rodentia; family Caviidae; genus Cavia; species Cavia porcellus. Next base: position 55,402,426 of record NW_026947489.1, read on the forward strand.
AGGCTGAGGCAGGAGGATCTGCTTGAGTAGTTTAGCCACTTAGCCAGATCCTGTCTAGAAATTAAAAAGATAAGGGAAGAAGTAGTTCAATTCAAACAGTCTGCATTCTGCATTCTGCCTAAGTACACTGAGTCTGGTGGTGCACGTTTGTGTCAGGAGGCTGTACTGGAGAAAAAGAAGAGGAAAAGCAAAACAGGTGGGGATATAGCTCAGTGCAAAGGTCCTGGGTTCAAGCTCCAGTATCACCACCACCAAAAAAAATAGAAAAAAGATGCTCAGAGAGAGCCCTCAATGAGGAGCCCAGAGATCACAGTCTGTTGACCCTAATGCTCACTGACCACAAGACTTCAACCTAGTCCCCTTCCGTGCTAGGTTTTCAACTACTGTGCTGAGATACAGAGAGATGTCTCAAGGCCAAGGAATCTTTAGAAAACAGCAGACCTAATCTGCAAGTGCCCACATTATCCAACAATAACTTTGACAACTGATTTATAAACACTTATCCCAAAACAAGAATGAACAATTTACCCACCTGAGAAATAACAAGACTTGTTTGTCAAACATATGAAATCGACACCATCTTTTATGAAAGGCAGAGCCTCAGCATCTATCAATAATGAGCCATTTCCAATTAAAAAGATCTATCTACAGTTCATCGGACAGAAGAATGCAGCCGTGCTATCCCAGTCTGGAAGTGTCAGCCAGTCTTTCTTGAAAGGCAATTTAGATAGTTCAGAAGTCTGCCAAGAAATAGATAAAAGAAGCAGACATAATGAAATCAATTGCTCATTTTCGGCTCTTTTATATTAAAGTTGATATTTTGTAAATAACCATGACATATAGCAAGTGATGCATGTGTGCTAATTCTGTTTCTTTTCACCTAATTCACCTCTTTTGGTCACCAGATCCTGGACATTCATGTAAGAGGCTACCATTCCCTCTCTCCTACAAGAAGAGTATAAGGTTTAACTGCTCAGGTCAGAAGCCAAAACTTCAAAATCATCTCTCCCTTTGAAATTGGAAATTCTGGCTGATTAGCTTCCTTTAAAAACTGAGGTGAAGGATATAGATGTAAAAATGATCACGTAGGCTCAGGGGCACTTTTCTGGGTTTTTTGTCTATGCAAAACCCTTCAGACCCTGAGAAATCTCTTCTTCCTGAAAATCTGATCATCAGCCTTCTCCTTAAAAGAAAACAGTATTTTTAATATACTCAGCATCAGAGACAAAACCGATTTGTCTTTATATCGAATTCTAAGTAAGTCAATCATGAATGGCTAAAACAAATTAATTGATAAAATCATTTTCTGCCATGTAACTCAGCTTATAAGAAAGAAGGAAGTGAAACGAAACAAAGAAACCAGTGGAAACCAGGGCATATATGTAGGAACAAAGGCCCTGCTGAGAAAATAGTGTTGCAATTTAAATTAAATTATAATTAATAGCAGCAATTTTGTTGAAGTGTCTCAAATTATCACTTTCAATACTGAAGCTCCACTGGTTTCCATGGAGATTTTTTTTCTTGATGTCAGATCCAATCTAATTTTTTTTCCTCTGATATATGAAAACCTGAAGCTTTTAGTGCCTTTTATTTTGAGAGGTTTTATGTTAGGTAATCTCGATTTATTTTTATGTGCACTCAAATGCGTTTTATTTGCAATTGGTTTCTGAGCCTAAAATCTACCATCATCCATATTGTGAAACTTGGTCCATAATAACCATAGATGAGGAATTGGAGGTTCAAGAATTCAAGTCTCTTCTTGATTATCTGTTCTTACAACTGTCTTTTAAGTCTGTTTCTAGTACTTGAGCAGCTGCTTAGAAACTCCTTTTGATCTTTCACATTCTGTAAGTACAATCAAAATTATATTCTGATAGTAATACTTTAAAGCACAATTTATACTATTTCTGGCCCTGTGATGCTATCTCGATTATGTGATGACCAGAGAATATTTCTACTGTGGTGATAACCATTTCCTCTATGCTGGTTTTGACCCCTGTAGGAGTTCCAGAGACAGACACAGTATTTTCTGTTCTTTTACAGTATTGATTTCAGGTTCTCAGGTTGCCACATTGTACAACCAATACTGCCATCCTGTGGAATCTTCCTGTGTCAGATAAAATAACTCAGTTTTTGAGGAAAGGCAGATGCAGTCCGAGGCTGTTTGCTGTCAAAAGGCCTTCATCTGCCTCTGCCAACACTCCAGCCACCACAGAGGGAAACAGTGGGGCTTGTTGGCTGGCTGCCTTGAGACCACACACTCATGGGGGTCATTTGACAGCTGGTGTAGATGGAGCCCTTCCCTTCAGGGACAGCTCCACCAAGTGTTTTGCAGTTTCTAGAACCAATTTCACTGATTCAAATCCTGACTCCACCACTTTCTGATCACATGAACTCAAATTTTTATACATCCAAAATGAGAAGAATGTGCCAACCTCACAAACCTTCCGTGAGTTAACACATGCAAAGGACTTAGGGGAGGGGCTATTGTTAGTTCCTAAACAGAACGCTTTCAAAATTTGAGTATCATGTTTATTTTTGGGACTCCATGACAGAAGGAAAACTCCAAGACTGATTCTATCACTACCAACCACTTGATACTTTGCCACTTTTGTAACTTTGCTTTTGAAAATTGTGTCATGTCACAGAACTTCAGATTTGGGTAGGTCACTAGAGAGTTTGATATGTGAGGACACTAGAGTCTAAGCAATTACTTCTTTAATGTAAACTTGGACTTTAGAGCTTGTATTAGCCATCTTTCCCATTGCTGAGACAAAATATCCAATATCCACAGTTTATAGGAGAAGAGCTTGATTTGGTTCAAGGTTTCCATTGGTTAAGTCCATGGCAACTGGCACCAAAGCAGAAACAGCATGGTGGAAAGGCCTGGTAGAAGAAAGCTGATCACTCCATGGTAGCCAAGAATCAGAGAGAGAAGAGAAGAGTCAGGAACAAGAATACATCCTTCCAGGTCTTGCTTTCAGTGATAAACCTCTTTAAACTAAGTCCAGCATCCTAATCCTACCTTCAGCCATAAACTCATCAATGGGTTAATTCACTGATGAGTGTAGTGTCCTTATGAGCCAATCACCTTCCAGCACGTCAGACTTTAAGGGAATATTTTAGATTCAAACCACATCATTCACACATATAAACAACCTACATGGTGACTTGAAGCTTTGTCATTTAATGTTGGAATCTGGACTTATCCCACACATCTGGTGGTCCCCATTATGTCAGCTGTTAAGGACCCCTTCCTCAGCTATGCCCAGCACACAGCTATAGAAGGTTCTAATGAGACTGTCATCTTGCTTTTGTGATAAGATCATTCAGGTAGTAGAGAGAAGAGAGAAATGCTTTTAGAAATGGATTAAAACAATCATTTTCTATTCTTTGAGGGGAGAGAAAGAGTACCATGACTGTTCTCCTACAGCAATATAACTATCAGGAGCAACTTCTACTAGGCCTTTTCTGACAAAATGTGCTGGTTATTATTTCCTGAGTTTTTTCTCAACCTAAAAATAGAGGAAGGGGAAAGGGGGAAATGCACTAATAGAATAATCTCAGATTGCTTCTCAGAAGACAAAGACAATGGAAAGAGGACTGTGTATCACAGTGTGGGTATGACTGGGTATGAGTGTTTGGGACCTTATCTGTGGGTAAGGAGGGGAGGGTAGCAGTGCAAATGTGAAGGCTCTGACGACTTAGGCAGCCTGTTCACTGGCCCACTCCTAGTAGAAGAATCTCTCATGATCAGTTCCTCCAAACTGTCCTTCCTGGCCTGCCTGGCCTGTGCTGGATGGAGGAGGGCCAGAAAGCCAATCTCTGGGAGTTGAAAGGAAACATGGCATGTGGTTCCATCACTGGAAATAACCAAACCAAAAGGATATGAGCAAGGAAATGTACAGAGATGCATGTGCTTCTGTGAGACACTCAACCCAAGCTGGAATGGCACCATGCTTGGTGATTATAACCATTTGGGGACCAGAAAAAATGTGTAGTATATATTGTCTGTGTGTATCTAATGCAAGTCTTGGCTTGAGCTTTGATAACATCTGTCTAACCTATGTTGAATTAGCACACCAAATTTTGAATTAACACCCCAAATTTGTTAATATCTGTCTGGCCTATTTTAAATTAACACTCCAATATTTCCAAAAATACAGGTTCCTTGATATAGTAAGACCCCTAATGTTGCTCATCTCTCCCAGCAAAGCAGGTGGGGGCAAATGGGTATTAGCAGCAGACAAGTGTCATGAGTAAGCTTGGCCATCTGTGTGTCAGCCACATCTTTTCACCATATTCTCTACACACATTTCCAAGAGAATGTTGGTGCACAGGGGCAGGACCGCTACAATGAAATATATCTATTAAAATAGCAATTGCCCTGATTGCTGGAATAAAATAGCTTTGCCTCAAGGGAGAGAGTATTCATACGCATTAAGACAACCAGGCACAAGTTATAAAATAAAGCTATGAAAATAAGAATGTTCCAAAAAACAGAATTCTGCCCTTGGATTTCATTAGTGTTCCTGCTGACCTGAGGGCTTCCCACTAATGGTTTTCTAACAATATCCAAAGTACAGGGGACAAAGAATCATGAATATCTTTTCTATATTTAAGATGTTCCTTTCCTTTGTTGGAAAGAATAAGAATCTTGCTTTATTTGAGGTTTTAGTAGAGAGTGCGTAGCTGATTTTAATATCATGCCAGCATGGAAGACTGTTATTGAAGAGACTACACAAGTGTTTATACAACCCCTAATAGAATGACTTTAACTAGGTCAGTCAATGAATACCCATTTTGCCCTTTCTGCAACAGCATTATTGTCTGGAAATGCAAAAAGGGTTAAGATTGGCCCCTGCTTCTCAGAGGACAGCTACCCTAAAAGACTTATAAGAACTAAGATTATAACCACTGAAGAGAGTGCTAACCACTTCATCTCAGGGAGCAGAAGATATTGTCAGCAACAGCGTAAGATCTAATGGACAGAGAGGGGAAAGGTTAGCCAGATGTCTACGAAGAGAGCAGCATCCAAATTACCAGAAACATGGTGGCCAGAACCATCAAGAATCTGCTGCGACCCAGAAGACTGAGTTGAAAAAGTGGTCCCAAGAGGAAAGAGACGAGAGAAATTCAGTTCTAAGCAGGCTTCCTTTCCCATGCCAAGGAGTTTGGATTCACATCAAAGGCATCCTGGGATGTTTTTAATGTTCTTCGCTGGCTCATATCATTCTCCTGTGCCATCTCAGCTCACTTCTTCCATTGCTCTTATGACTAAAGGGACCTGGATAGAGGACCCCAGCATATGTAAGTGTGTTTTACTGCAGTTTTGTGACCAAATATGATCCATACCTGAAAACAGGCTTTGAAGCAGAGAAAAACCATGCTGGAGTCCCCTCACCATATTACCTGAGGCAGCAAAGCAAAACATGCACAGGATTATGACTTCCACCCAGTAGAATAGTAAGAACATCACCAGAGGAATATTTTGCCACCATACATCATCTATTTTCTAGGTTCACATGATTTAAAGGAAGGCAAGAGCTTTCTGGGTTTCTCAAAAAGCAATGAGAAATAAGACCCATTCACAAAGTATCCAGGTGTCTAGAGGATCAATAACTATCCTCTAGACACCTGGCCAAAACCAAACAAGTTTTTCTTCCCATTTCCTAAAAAGACTCTTCTATTTATGTGTCCCACCCAAACTAAACTGTCCAAAAGCTCAGACCTCCTCAAGACCAGTCTCTTCTCAGTCATCAAGGCAGGAGAGGGAAGATCATTGGTTTTGGAATTATCCTTTCCTGTTCTTATCCAACTAGGCTACTCATAAGTTAAATAACTTTTTAGAAGAACACAGACAAAATAATGATCAGAAAAGAAATGTAATTACAACATCAAAAGGTCTGGAAAATGCCAAGGAGACAAGGCAGGGAACATACAAGCTTTCGTCCTTGAGAAGCAGCTCTGAGTCTAAGGGTGTCAAGGTCAGGAAATTATATGCATTAATAAGTAAGTCTTACTGCTTCATGGTTATGTGAATTGTATGAGTTACTGTGTGGAAGCCACAAAGCATTTCACGCAATGTGCCACGAATGGAGAAAGTTCTTAATTCAAACCACCCCACATTAGTAACTTTCACTGTATAAGCCAAACTCTTCAATGCTGAGTGCAATGGCCAGTAGGCGTATGGGATCGGAAAAATTCTTGGTAGTAGTTGTTTCCTATTTTATGGTTCATCGTGTATACATAGAATGGAGTTTGATGTACAGTAGGTATTCTACAAAGTGAAAAGATGTGTTACACTATTAAAGAATTCTTCTCTGGAGAAAAGACCCAGATTTAAAGAAAAACTGCTAAATTTCCTTCCTACTATGTTTTTATGTAAATCAGTTATATTCACATAGGCTAAATGTAGGATCAATTTAATATCAGGCAATAAGCCTGAGAAGGAAAGATTGTTACCTTCTTGGGATGATATTTGGAATTTTGCATGTGTATATGTAACCATGCAGCCCAGTCCAAAAAATTCCATGGGAATAAGAGTGAGATAAGGGAGGAGTAGTTAACCAGATTGTAATTTACTGTTCCCTAAACTATCTAGGTTCAGAATAGTTAAAACAAATGAATAACACTATAGACCTCTTTTGCATCCTCCAACTAAAGACTTAGGAGACTGTAGGAAGTCCTGGGGAAGCAGAGTTAAATTTCATTTGCATCATTTCTTATAGTCTGTGGTTTTAACCAGCCATCAAGTTTGAATGATACTAATGATTGAAGTAATTTGGTAGTTGTCCATCTAGGGAAGAATAATTCCTCTGGCCCTAGGTATGGATATCAAATGTAAGAGAGAAAGAGTTAAATTGCAAGTGCTGATTCTGAAATTTCTCTTTTTGGTAGCTACTTTTTTTTTCTGTATTGGTGATTGAACTCGGTACCTTCCAACTGTGTCCCCAACCCTCCCCCTTTTTGAGACAAGGACTAGCTAAGTCATTAGGTTACCAAAGCTGGACTCAAATTTGTGATTGTCCTGCCTCATCCTCCCAGAGTACTGGGATAACAGAGAGTTGCTAGATTTCAGAGCAAATGAGAAAGGGGTCTACTCATTTTTGTCATTGTCCTAGAGATTCTTGGAAGTCTATAGCTAGGTATAAATTCCTCTTAGAAAACAATCTCTACTGAGTTTTTTGCTGAATCATAGCACTTTATTTTACTAGTGTGTACTTCTTGAATTATACCAGGTATCTACTTTCAAGATATTTTGTACATTGAATTGGTACCACTCAGCATTGTTCTCCAGAGTTTTATACGAAGAAGAAGCTGCCTCTAGGAAGATTTAACATAACTTCTCAAACCAAACTCCAAAGTAGGCTTTGCACCACCATGAGCTCATGTGGGTTATCACAGAAGCACTGCTGACCAACACAGCAACATCAACACCTGCACTCTTTGTGTGTGCTTGAAATTTCTGTGCCCAAGAGAAGCATCTAAATTTAACACAACAGATCTTGACTTTTGAAAAGGGGAAAGAAATAGAAACTTTTTTGGCCATTCATATTCTTCTCAGCATTTATGAAACTTTACTCCTTTACAAATTCCTGACACATATAGTGTTTTTTTTAGAGTCATGCAAAATATTTGTTTCAAGTCATAATTACTTTTGAAGCTAAGGCTGTTGGCTGTCCAAAGCTCACCTGCAGACATTGCCGGTGCCACCCACTCTGAGTGGAGTAAAGGTGGGTGGGAACAGATTTGAGCCAAACATGAGGTGATGAAACCATCAGCAAGTAAACCCATAGATCCCACCTCTGCTGGCTCAACCAACCTCAGACCAAAAATACTCAAAAACAGCCGTGTCTGTATGGACTTTTTCCTTTCATTATCCTCTCAGCAATGCTGTACAATGACTTTTACATACCATTTACAATGCATTAGGTATTACAAGAAATCTAGGGATTATTGAAATATGCTGGAGGATATGTGAAGGTTCTATATGCCTAGTTTACATAGAGATGATAAATTCATAGTCCAAGGGGGGGGGACTGTCCTAAAACCATCCTGGCAGATACCAAGGGCCAGGGATATTCTAAAAGTAAACTTGTATATTGGTGGAACAGCAGCAAGTCAGCTGAGGATTCTCCAGTGTTCCCCCAAATGAGCTATCATTTGTACCTACTGAGTTTCCCCACAAAATCTAACAACCTTAAACACTAGAATCAGGAATGCTAGCCCAAATCAACCTATCCTGACCTTACAGCCAATACATAGAGTAATAAGGTATAATCTGCATGGCACTGGCCATCACCATGGTAATGACCAGGGAGGGTTTATTTTCTGGTTAGGTGTTATTTTGGGGGAAGTCTTTAATAATCTTTGTGCAAAGAGGAACTGCAAGATCAAGGGCAAAGTTTTCTGGGATTTTCATAGGAGACACTAGCAAAACAAGTCCATCTGAAATGGAGGTTTCACTTAAGAAAACAAGAATGTTGTGTGAAGAAAGGTATCAGATTATCTGAGATTAGTAACACACTTGACTCTTCATTTCTCTCTGTACAGCCAGTGCTGATTTTCCATATAACCCAGGACAAGGCCAAGCCATAAGAAATGGAGTCAACAGAAATTCTGCCATCATTGGAGGTAGGTGATGTATGAAATAGGCTTTCATGTGGCTACTCACTTGTGACAAGTAATGATTTTCAATCACACAGTAGTCTTGGGGACGAAAGAACTGTCTGTATTCTTAGGTGATTCATCTCACTGTTGAAATACAATGTAAGACTGTGAAGCACAATGTTAGGAACCTGTGATTAGTGGAACCTGGCTGCCTGTTAATGCTGATCATCGTAAACCAGACGGAGTCTGAATATTTAGGCTGGCAGTAGTGGCAACAGCTAGGACATTTCTTTATCACCTCCACCTTTCACTAGCACCTTCTCCTACCCCAAGTGATCCAAAATGACTTAAAGATGGAGACGAATTTTGCAGTCTGGTTTTAGGTATCTTAGTAAATTGATCAGGAAGTAAGTAAGCCAGAGCACTTGAAATATTCACGTTGTTTCTTCTCATCATAGATAGCTGGAGAAAAGTTTGACTCTCCTACTAGAGTTCCTCATGTCTGGATCAGTGTAGGAGCCCTGTCACCTGTGGACCATTTCTGTCTAAATTCAGAAAAATGACTCTTGTCTCTCTGAGTGTAGCTAATACTGTGAACATAATAATTTTAAACTCATAATAATTTTAAACATCGACATGGCTTAGCCAATATGTTTGTTGCTCGTGGGAAGAAAATAGATACCTATAAGAAATACATAAGACTGTAAAATTAAAGTGTATTCATAAGATGTTTTCATCACATTGGCCAAAGTTCAAGTACAGTCTCAAGAAGGACTCTGTCCGGTTGCTTTCTGCTTTTCTAAAAATCAACTTAGTTAAAATGTGCTACACAACAGATAAGTGAGTTTGGACAAGAGCATCACCCATAACCACCCCTACGATGTGCAGAACCATCCCATCAGACCAGAAAGACCTCATTTGCATTTTGGGAGCTCATCCTGCCTTGCCTCGCTCCCAACCAAGGCAACCTTTAATCTGCTTTTGTCACTGTAGATTAGTTCTGCCTCCTTTAGAGTCAAAGCTGGAATCACATAGTATATTATGGCATGTGCTCCTGTTTGCCCCACATGTTTCTGAGCTCTGGTAACACTGATACCTCTATCAGTAATCCATTTATTTTTCCTGCCAAGTTTCATTCCATTGAATGGACACACTATAATTTGCTTTATCCACTTACTTGTTGATAACTTGTTGGTTTGTTTCCAGATTTGGGCTATTTGTGAAAGTCTCTTGCGAACAAAAATTTTAATTGCTCTTTGTAATTCCTGATGTTATAGAGAGGGGATGTTAACCTTTATTCAAAACTGCCATATGGTTTTCCAAAATGATTGAGCCATTTTTCCATCCCACCATCCATATCTGAGAGGTCAAGTTGCTCCACAGTCTCATCAGCTCTTGGTATTGTTAATCTTCTTGTTCAGCCATTCTCGTGACTGAGTAGTGAGTAATACATGTATCTCTGTGCTTTTAATGTGCATTATCTGATCACTGGTAATGTTAAGCATAACTTAACTTTATGTGCTTATTGCAATATATGTGAAGTCACTATTTAAATCTTTCTCCATTTTTTAAAATAAGATTTGTTTGACTCTTGGTAATAAATTATAAGAGCTCTTTTTTTTTTTTTTTTTAATTTTTATTTAAGGAGAAAAGAAAAGAAAGAAAAAAAAAACAGTGAAGGGGTACAAGTTATACAGATTTACAGAATAAAAAAATGCGCAGTAGGAAATCACTAGTTAATGGATTACATATTGCCATCTTAGAAATAATTGTTCAAGTCACAAAATTAAAGCTTGTAGAGTGGACATTCCACCAATGATACTGCAAACAGTTCCGTTCAATGATCCAATAAAACTCTGTGATATCATTTTCTATCTTATACTTTTAAATATACATGCAGTTATATAGTTTAGAGCACTTTCTTTTCCTCTCTTTTGTACAGTGACTATTACACATTTTGGGTTTCATTGCTCCCACGGTTCTTGTTGCTTTTTTGGAAGAGAGTAAAACCAAATGTGACATAATAGAACAGAATCGGTCAAGTCAAAAGGGTGGACATAATAGATAATATAAAAACATATTACAAGGTGATCAACAATGGTTACCCTAATGCCTCCCGCTATTTCTAATAGAATTGCCTATATCATTAGTTGTAATACAATTGAACAAAACCGTAAAGAATAAAACCGACAAAACTAAAACATTGGAGACATTGTAGGTCTTCAAAAGTAGATAAAAGTTAACGAGAATGGGCGTTGTAATGAATCTCATTATCTTCTCAGCTGATGCCTAAACTTTCGAACCTGATACTATCCAGCAAAACAGAATATAGGAACCTCAGTCAAAAACAAGATGGTGAGAGCAATACAGGGCTTCAAATCGAGATAATAGAAAGTCGAAGTGGGTTACTATATTATATCCTGCTATATTTTTCCCTGTAATTAAATGGGTAAAAATAAAAAAGTAAATAATGGAGTGGAGATTGAGAAAAAAAAGGGCATAACAGCGAAACAGGGCAGATCAAAACATAACCATTTAAGCAGAACAGTGTTTCACCACCAGCTAATCCTGACCCAAAAATAGTTACCATATTGACTCCCTCCCTGAAGTCCTTGAGTACAACTTCATACACTGTAGCATTAAGTATATCAAAACAATGTATATCCATTTAAGAGAATAACAGCATTACAGAGCTTTTAGAATCGACCAACAGAAAATGAACAATGGTCTCTGTATAATCTCCTTGTCTTTAAAAGGTTTTTTCTTATATTATCGTACATAGTAAAATCCAATAAGATACAACCTGTTTAGACCATTGGAGACAGAAGAACAAAAGCTAGATGAGACCTCAAAACAAGATGGTACTAAATCAGCATTACCTATTAAGATGTCATTTTCTCCAAAAAAAGCTGTTCCTATCATCCAATCTTCTCTGTCTCATTTCTGTTGAGCTCTTTTTCTGTCAGTAGCTGTCAGTTTGTCTTCTTCGTTTTGGTCTCTGCTCTATTCGTTGTGGCCTCCCCGCCCCTATTTCTGGGTTCTTTGTATTTTTCTTTTTATTTTTCTTTTTTTAGAATATCCTGCAATACTTTCTGTAGGGTTGGATTGGTGGTTGCAAATTCCCCCAGTTCCTCTTTATCTTGGAAGCACCTCGTTTTTCCATCAATTTCCAGGGACAGTTGTGCAGGATATCTCAATCTTGGCTGTAGATTATTATCTTTCAAAGCTTGAATTATTTCTCCCCATGCTCTTCGTGATTTGATGGTTTGTGAAGAGAAATCTGCTGTAATTTTGATGGGTCTTCCCTTGTAAGTGATCTGTTTCTTGTCTCTTACAGCTTTTAATATTCTGTTCTTGTATTGAATTTCTGGAATTTTTATTATTATATGCCTGGGTGTTTCTCTGTTAGGGTTGTAGGTAGCTGGGGTCCTGTATGCCTCATACATTTGAGTATCTTTACCTTTTGCTAAATTAGGAAAATTCTCCTGGATTATTTCTGTGAGTAGCTTTTGTAGTTCACTTGTTTGTGTCCCTACTTCTTCTTTTATGTTCTTAATCCTTAAGTTATGGCTCCTCTTATCATCTTCTTGTCTTTGTATTATTGCTGTGTGTTTCTTTGTTATTTTTAAGAAGTTTTTCATTTCATTCTCCCATGTTTCAAGTCTGCCCTCCAATTCAGATAGTCTGTCCTTAGTTTCTTTCAAGCTGTTATGCCAGTCTTGGGTATATTTCTTGATTTCTTGATAGTCCCTTTGCACCTGCTTCACATACTCAATGCTTTCTCTGTTTTCTCCATCAAGCAATTCTCCCCTCTTTTTCTGTTCTTCCACTCCACCATCTGCTTTTTCCTGGGTGGTGCTTAGCATTTCTCTAACTATTCTGCATACTTCTAGCTTCAGGTCATTGATAACTTCATTCCTGAATTGGTCTATGAGGCTCTCTAAATGGCGCTTAATGTATATTGGTACAGTGTCCACTATTGCCTGATTCTCAGGATTGGGGGTCGAGGAGCCTTTTTTGTTGCTTCCCTTCCCCATATTTTCTGTTCCTTATAAAATGTAATCTTACACAGGAGGCCCGGCTTCCCTGCCTGTCAGCTACAGCTTGATCGAATTGCGCTGGCTAGTTGTTCCCGCTCACCGCTGCGCCCCAGGGAGTTGCGGAGGAAGCAGCCTACGCGGAAGTCGGTGGCTCCTCCGGGCCACCGTCAGGCTCTGGGATCTGGGCTAGGCCAGCCTAGGGAGTCCGCGAGCAGCGTCCCTCCGGCCAGGCACCTTTCACCAATCCCGTCCGAGAGGGAAATGCGCGGCTGCAGTTGCCGCCGCGCCCTGCTCTTACAGGACTGCCCGCGCCCAGAAAATCCTCCGCTGGAGTCAGACTGCGGTAGGGAGTCAGTTCCTCGCTCACCTCGCCACCAGTCAGCCTTCCTTCCTGCCCGTCGCGTTTCCGAGACCGTTCCCAGACGCCCGTTCCCAGAGCTCGGGGGTCGCGTCTCTCCTTGCCGAGCCGCTGTGGAGGTGGCCGGCCGCCGCGCGGCGGGAAATCCAAACCGCGGTTTCCGATGGCGCGGAGTCAAGTCTCCACACCGAGATTTTTCTGTTCCTATTTTAGCGCCAGGGCTGTATTCCAAGTTGGATTCTCTCAGCCCAGTTCGTTCCTGAGTCAGCAGAGCATATCTCTACTGGTTCGTATCTCCTTAGTCCGCATCATTCCTGGCCTCTGAGCCGAGCCTTTAGAGAGCGTTCAGCAGTTGCTGTTGTCTGTCCGCCATGTTCTCAGGAATCCTATAAGAGCTCTTTTAATATTTTGGATACAAATCCTTTGTCAGAAATACGTATTATAAGTATTTCTTCCCAACCTGTGGCTTATTAACAAATTTGACTTGGAATGTCCAGGTTCTGTACCTTCTTACTGATTTTCTGTTTCATTGTGCTATCAGTTACAAACAGAAAGGTGTTGAAATGTCCAACTATAAATGTGAACTGGCCAAACTCTATTAGGCTGTCAATTTTTGCTTCACTTATTCCGTAGTTCTATCAGAGGCCCACACCTTTAGAGCTATGATCTCCTCAGGATGAATTGACATTTTGCCATTATGAAGTGTCCTTTATTGCATCGAATAATTTTATCCTTTATCTCTTACTAATACAGCTACTCTAGCTTACTTATGAGTGGTGTTTGCATAAGTTCTTATTTACCAGTTCCATTATCGCTGTCACTTCTGAATATCCTTCTAATTAACCAGTTTTTCTCCTAGTTGAGTGACAGTTTCCTACTTTTCTTCTCTTTGTGTATTTGGTGATTTTTTTTTTTTTTTTTGGATGCTAAGCATCATTAATGTCCCACTGAGACTGGAGGTTTGATTGCCTTCCTTTAATGAGTACTGAGAGGTTTGTTCTGAGAAGCAATTAAGTTTCTTACATTTTGGATCTTTTAGTCTTCTTTTAAAAGTACTTGGGGTTAAATCCTGAACAGCTGTCACTCATGGCCTACTTTTACAAAACGTTCCGTGAGGTCTCACCACTGTGGTTGCTTAGAATGTGAACATCTCCCACCTCTCTGTGAGCTCTGGAAATGTTCTATACCCGTGGAATTTCATCCTGTACATGCACATAATAGCATTCAGTCACAGACTCCAAGAGACAGATTATTAAAGTTCTTTCTATGTATTATTAAAGTTCTTTCTAAGTTCTTTCTATTAAAGTTCTTTCTATGAATTGGTAAATAACTTTCTCCCTTTCTCTGTCCACTTTCTCCCATCCCTCCCCCTCCTCCTGGCTTAGGGAGCACTCTCACTGTGAATTATTTTTCCTATCCCTCCCTACACAGCTGTCCAGAAATTGCTACCATTTAGAAAACTATAGAAAGTATTCAACTCACCATGTGTCTGTTCTACCTACTGTCCAGTGTCTGAGAGCTGACCTCTCACACATTTTGTCCAGTATTTTAGTTTCTTTGGGCAGGAAGACAAGTTTCTCCGATGCCTGCTACCTGTTTGTGGCCAGAGCAGAAACCTCCCTTAGATCTCTGTTGCCTGGGTGGTGGTTGCTTTGGGTGGGATTGAACCACGGTGAGGGAGTGTGGGGGAGGTGTCACACAGGACCTATGCAAGACCTGTTTAACCCTCTGTCCTCCCCTTGTGCGCAGGGGTCATCGCTGTGGTAATCTTCACCATCCTGTGCACCTTGGTCTTCCTCATCCGGTACATGTTCCGTCACAAGGGCACCTACCACACCAACGAGGCCAAGGGCGCAGAGTCTGCAGAGAGCGCGGACGCTGCCATCATGAACAACGACCCCAACTTCACAGAGACCATTGACGAAAGCAAAAAGGAATGGCTCATTTGAGGGGTGGCTGCTGGCCGCTGGATGGGGAGGGGGATCCCAGGGAGGAGGGAAAAGCGACAAGAGCACCCCGCTTCATACTCCTGAGCACATCCTTCAAGTATCAGCACAAGCTGGGGGTGGCAAACACCGGAATACTCCTGAGACTGATCACCACAAACAAAAATAATAACTTTTTAATATTTCTTTATAGCTGAGTTCCCCTCCTTCCGTATCAAAGCAAAATAATATAAAACATGCTTTTAGAGTCCAAGCAACGGTTGAAATTTGTAGGTAATATCTGTCTTCTTTTGTGCGTGTTTAGAGGTGTTTGGGAAACCCATGGTAATAGGGCAAGTTTTCTACATTTTTAAGAGCCCTTAGAATGTGGATATTTTTTCTCGAGAAAAGCTGAAGTGCATCCATACAGCCTCCAACATTCTCTTCCTTTTGCATAGAGTCAACTTTTAACAGGCTATTGTAGTGTTTAGTTTGTGTTCATAGATTTTTTTTTTTTTTGGTGTCCTATAAATTGGAAAAGAGAAGGAAGGGCCGAGAAGAAACTATCTGCAGTTTGCAAAGAGACCTGGAGCAGGGCTTGACACCGGCTGTTGAAGAAAGAGTGTGCACTGACATCTGTCACAGCAGTGTGACCAACTCAGCTGGAGAGAAGCACTAAAGGTCCAGGAGAAGTAACATATATATCCATATATATTGGGGTTGTTGATTTTCCTTTTTTCACTGAATTCTAGACTGCTGTTCCATGTATGTAGTCTTAGCTCTCTTCAATATCTGTAACTATCAGCTACAATGCCGTGCTGACCAACTGTTAGGAAACACTTTTCCTGTTTTATCTGTGGGACATGGGATGACTTTATATATGTATGTGCACCTCAATAGAGAATGAGAGCCAGACAATATGATTTTTTTCCTGTCTCTTTTATAGTTGTAGCCAGTGTACAGACACTCCCCGGTGTGTGCACAAGTTAGGTCACACTTGTTGTTTTGCTTTAAATCTCAAATTTTTATGCCCCTGATATAAAATCCTAGCAGACTGTCCTCTAAATGTCACACTATAATAAAGCCGCATGATTATGGGTACTGGTCTGGAATCCTATGGGACACTGCTGTACTTTAAATCAGCTGCCCACGTGTCGTTCCACCAATAAACACACTGCCATGATTCAGAGGTCTTCTGTGACAGACACTTTTGAATCTCAACTTCATCGCAAACATGGCAATTGGTTGTTGCTTCTCAAGGAACAGACATTCTAATCAGTCACCTCCTAGCTTAATCAGGAGCCTCGGACAATTTATTGCAACAAAGAATTCACCAATCTTATTTAAAAATAATGGAACCCATGTAAACAAATGAAGACATTGCTTCCTATTGAGCTATCCAAAAAAGAATTTATTTCATCATTGTTTTAAAAAAAAGATTATGCAAAAGCAAAATTTATTTGTAGAATGAGCACTATTTATGATCATTATACACCAGGCCTCCTATACTTAAAAACTTTTTTAAAATTTTGTAGACACCAACATGTTGAAGAATTCTGTATGATCAATTCTTTCTTTCTCTTCTTGGAAGGGATGAGATTAGGTTAGCAAGCTATGGATGTTATTTTTCTGATGGTCTGGCTCAATAAAATGTGCATTCTGATGTGCGAGGATTACATATACACACTTTGCAAGAGTTTCTGTATGTCCAATTTATGGGAGGATCTCAGTTTCCTGGTACTGGAAAGCCTTTCCCAGACTCACCAATGGCCCCGTGCACCCATAGCTGGCATGTTCCAAAGGAGACAGTGGACAAATTCGCTCCCCCTGAGTCAAAGTAACAGGACAAAAGAGAATCCTGACACCATTTCCCAGTAGTTGGTTCGCTTCAAACACTCTCAAGAACATCTTCAGTCTTAAAAAGTCTTGATCATTCTCCCACAAAACACATAAAACTGGAGAAATATTCAGTGACTAAATATCAGAATAATGTAATATCTACAAATGACGTACTGAAAGCAAAAGCTATTTCATCTCACCAAGGCAACAAATTTTAAGATTATGGATTTTTGATGTCTTCAAACCTACTTTACAGTATACTTTCATGCTTAACAAATAATACCAGATGGAAATTTATCGTTTTCTACATTGCCCATGATAGCTGTAATTCTATCTGCATTATCTCTGGTCTTTTTCTTTCTTTCCAAAATGATTAGGGGATTACAGCCATCAAAAATAAGCCCTGGTTTGGAAATGTTCTCACCTTTTCTTTCTCTCTCTTTTTTTTTTTAATTTTAAAGAGATTAAGACAAAACAGGACATAACAGAGTAGATCAGAACAGAACAATTTAAGCAAAACAGTATTTCACCAGAAGACAACCCATAATTAACAGTAACTACCACAATGTCTCTTTCTTTGAAATAGTTGAGTATAACTTAATATACAATAGTATCAAACATAATAAAATAGTATAAAAACATTCAAGATAATGAGAGTATTACAGGGTTTTCAGAACCACATAACAGAAAACAAACAATGGCTACTATATTATCTCATTTTCCATAGGAAATTTGTTTATACTTTCACACGTAATACAATCCAATAAGGTACAACATGATAGAGCCAATGCAAACAGAAGAGCAAGAGCATGGTAGGACTTCAGAGTAAGATGATATAATATCATCTCACCTTTTCTTTCTCATCCCTCTCTTCTTTACTCCTTCCCACCACAAATGATACAAAGACACAACCTTTCTCTCGCCAAACGTGCACAGCCCCAACACTGACTGACCTCAGGTGTCAGCTCTGCTTCCCCGTCACCATCAAATAAGACACAGAGACAGCGACAATGGCAGTTTCTCCCCCTGAAGGGGTTACAATGTAGGCCCCTGACAGGACATAAACAATGAGATAGGGTGGTAACTAAATTAACTGCCAAGGGGTCCTCTTTTGGGGACCTTGGGCTTCACCAAAATTTCCACATCTGTTTACAAAGGCCATATGCAATGCCCCATAAGTGGTAAATAATTTAATTATGTGAAGAAGATGACATTACCCAATTTTCTAATTCTCCAACACTATATGACCCAACTGTATCACTTAGATCCCCCCAAATCTTGAGCCTTTATATCCCAATCAACTAAGCACACATGGGCTAGTGGAGATAACTTTTTTTAAAACCAAAAAGAGGTTTTAAAACTTCAGTGAACATTAATGGCTCGTTTAGGGTTTGTATGCCAGAGACATCCTCTCTGTTAAAGCAAGCATCGATGTTTTTTCCAAGAAACTAGGAGGAACCAGGCATGATGGCACAGGCCTGTAATCCCAGCACTCAGAAGGCTGAGGCAGGAGGATCACTGCAAGTTTGAGACCAATCTGGGCTACAAAGTAAGCTCAAGGCCAACCTAAACTGCATAGTGAGACCCTATCTCAGAAAGCCAAAAGAAAGAAAGAAAGAAAGAAAGAAAGAAAGAAAGAAAGAAAGAAAGAAAGAAAGAAAGAAAAAAGAAAAGAAACCAGGATGAGGGAACTTGGAATGAATGAAAGTTCATATCACTCTGTGTTCTCAAAATGCATATTCTGTAGAGGTCAAAGACACTAGCCCTGGACATAGAAGTTATTTTACTATTGAATTATGCTCTAGCTCATCTTATTATTTAAGAATACATTTCTCTCACTTTCAACCAACTGCTTAGAAAAAGGAGTTACTACGAAAGTTTTTAATGGAGAGCTGGGAACAATGGTTTAGAGGGCTGTGGGTAGAAAGTTTCCTCTTGTGTTGCACTGATGAAAAAGCATATCCTGCTAACAGGGGCAGGAATTCAAGGGCAGCAGAGGAATTACTGGCCTGAGCTGAGGAGTGGACCTTAAATTCTTGTGGAACATCTGTCAAGCAGCTGCCAAGCAGGCTGAGCGCAAACTCCAGAGAGTACTTCAGGAAGCCCATAAAATATGAAGTCTTCAGGAAGGGCCAGGAGGAAATTTCTGTTTCCTTCTGCGATACGATCTGTTCTTTCCCCGTCTTCTTCTTCTCCTCCCTCTACCACACCATCACCTTCTTCAGGGTTCATGGTCCTTTTTCATCACGCCTTCAACCAGCTAACACCAGATGTGAACCTCGTAACATTTTGCTTTTTCTTTTCCCATGCCATCAAGTAGTTTCAAAAAGAAAGGCAGCAGTTATTAAAGTGAATTGGAGTCAGCCAGTCAATAATAGGTCCTCAAAATGCTCTTCCCAGGAGAACCACCAGGCCTCGAAATAGGTGAGAACTGTGTCCACAGCGGATTCGGGCTAAAACATCAATAAGCCCTCTTTTAAAATGACATTTTGATGGCAGTGGACCCCAAGAGTCAGCTGGCAGAGCCCCAAGGCTTTCTCCCTCCCAGACATTCAGAGATCCTGGCCAAATTAACTTCAGTCCCCTTTCCCCTGGTGTTTAAGCTAAAGCCATTTTGCCTATATTATACGACAGCTTTGCCGTGCCACTGACTCCTAACTACAGAGTACTTCAAAATCCAAATACAAAAGCCAAGGTCAGAGGAATCGGGAGAAGACTGCCCTTCCAGCTTGCAGGTGTACGTCACATCCAAAGAAAACAGTGTGGTCATGCCCAGGAGCATGGACACTTACAGAGCATTGCTAAATTATTCACTGGGTAGACCTCCCGGGAGCCAATCTGAGAAATTAGCATGCAATTTGTGTGCATAAAGCCCTGAATTCCCACCTGGACATGGCCTGAAGCTCACCTTACCTACTCTTACACATGCCCTCAGTGCAATTAGACAGACTTGTAGACAAGCCAACACGAAGTATGAAAGTGACATTCTCATGTGGCCTGGTGGTCCCGTGCCTGCATTACTGTTTCACCCTGTATGGTGATGTTGGAAACTCTAAAGTGAGTTTCCAATACAGCAGTACTTAAACTCATCCTCCCAGAAGTAGAAGAACCATGGTGAGAGATCATAAAGATCTAAATAGGCACAGCTATGGTAACATAGAACCTGCATTTACAAATTTAGCTTTCAGGTTAATGTGTGTGGTAAAGATGGGCCTGCTGATGGGGTCTCCACCATTTCTAGGGCTCAGATAGTTTACATGAGAGTCCTTCTGGCTTTCAGCAGACTGAAAAATGGAAGTTCCACCCAAGCAAGCCAAGAAATACTTCTCAAGATCACTGACTCAAAGTTTTATTTTACTAGTTTTTCTAATTTTCTCAGTTAGCATGGCGACTGCAGGGAAGGTTAGAGCTGGGGAAGCCAGGCCAGCTATTTTCCTGTAAATTGGGGGAGGACTCCATCCCTGTGAAATGACACAAGACTTCACTCTCTAAAAGCAACAGCATGTAAACTAGAATGAAAGAGGGAAATTATGTATGTATGCCTATTATTCTTTGTGAATGTCTTTCATTTATCTAAAATTATATTAGAAGCCAGATTGATAAAATAAAAAATTCAAAATAGTTTTAATTATCCTAAAAGTGATTCCTTGTGTTTTGTATCACTTGAGTTGCTTAGAAGTCATTTTCCACCTTCAGCCAAGGTCAGCTCCATGCGCTGAAGCAGACTCCAGCTGGGAACAGAATCTTCCTAAAAGCTTCAGGGACAGGGTCCATCCTCAGAGACGGCTCTTATTTGGGGACATCCAGGGAATTTTTTTTCTTTTTTTTGCCACATATGTTCTCACAATCCCATTCTTCTTAAAGCAGTTTAATAGACACTGACATCATCTTTTGGATTAATTTACACACAGTTTGATTAACTGTGAATAAAGTGACCTGCAGGATACATCGCGATCTATGTTCAGAAATGAGGAGTTACGCTGGGCAAAAGGATCCAGGCCAATAGGCTAGAGAAGAAGGTCTCAGGATGCATTGGGGGTAGAAAGCTTTCCAAGTGTGTCCTCTTATACATTAAGAGCTATGCTCTTAATCCTGCTTTCTGATCTTTCATTACCACCAGGGAGCCACTTCCCTTTAATCAAGTCTCATTGTGGTATCCAGATGTAAGGAAGTGTGAGTTCCAGTAATCTCTATCAGTCCCTCAGATCAATCAATAGTAGCACTCCAGCATATTTAGGAAGTGTTGGTGCTGAGATTATTTGTTGTGATGCTGCTTTGCAAATGCAATCCAACAGGTGCCGAGAGAGTGAGGTGAAGTCCCTTGAGAAAAGGAAATACACACAATAGAAGTTGATAAATTTCAGAATTATGGACTGACAGGTTGAGGACTTAATACCTTCAACAAGAGCTTTTAAGCCACAACACATGCACTATCTTTTCCAATGCCACTAACCACAAACCATGTGTACTAGGAAATTGCTAAGATCCACGACAGTGATGTTATTATGCACAAGGTGGGCAGTAGCAGAGAGCTGCAGGGAGAGAGGTACATTAAAGAAATACATATAATTTCACACTTTGTCAATAGGATGTGGCCTGATGGGTCATCAGAGTGCAGAAAAGAAGAAATTGTGCTGTTATTTTTCGAGAAAAGGTTCATGTCCTACCAAACAAGTCTATGGCTGAAAGCTAAGTATTATACAAGAAATCCTTATCATAGGCACACATACTCCTGAAGCCACAAATTCATTGCGTCCCTGTATGTTCAATCTCTTCTCTGCCAGGAGTCCCTCCTCCCCAAAATACAAAATTCTGCAAAGATCTGAGGCTCGAGGAATTTTGCCAGAGTAAGAATGTAAGTTTTATTCTCCGCTCATGGGTTCACAGTCTTTCCAATAATCTTCATGTATCTTCTGTGGGTACAGAAGATAAACAAATCTCATGGGACACTCAGTAAATCAATTCTCATGTCAATTCTTCACCAAAGAAAGGCAACAAATTTTTAAATTCTCTGGCCTAAAGCTGAGAAAGCCATTTCCTCTAAAATCATGAACTCAGAATTATAAGATTTAAGTGCCAATAGGACAGAATGAAAACAGAGATGAGTCGAGCGTGGTGGTGCACACCTATAATCTGAGAATATGGGAGGGTGAGGCAGGAGAATCACCATAAATTCAAGAGCAGCCTGGGCTACAGTGAGTTCAGGCCAGCCTGAACTATATAATGAGATCCTGTCTCAAAAAAAAAGTAAAAAAAGAAAAAACAGAGACGCAAACTTATTTTGTGTACATAAATGGAGAGTTGGAAGATAAAATTTTAAATCGAGGAAGACAACAGATAGAATAATAGAGTCAATTTTTATGTCATGAAAAGGTGAGAAAGGGGGAGTGAAAACTTGCCTCCTAAAACCTACTATTAGGACCAACCTCTGAAGCCAGAAAGAAAGCATATTCAGGTACAAATAAAGGCAAAAAAATCTCTCCTTACAGCTAGGTAAGAAGTGCTACAGGTAAGTAAGTACACACATATATAATGATCTTCCAAAAATAATTGGGATTATTTCTACAGTTACTTCATCACATGAATTTTAAAGGACACCCACGATAATAGTCATTTAATAAATGTTTACAGCCAAATGTGGTGGCACATGCCTGTAGGAGTACTCTGGGAGGCTGAAACATGAAGATCACAAATTTAACCCCAGCCTGAATAATTCAGCAAGACCCTGTCTCAAAAGAAAGAAAAAACATTTTAAAAGCCTAGATATAGCTCAATGTGGGGACCCTGAGCTCAATCTGCAGTAACAGCTCCTGTTCTGGCCACAGACAGAATAACATACATCAAATATGAAATATTATGTTTAACTAGTGTCTCATGGAGCCAGAACAGCACTTTTGCTGGGGGAGGAATAGTTCTGAAGCTGGGCCCATGGGCAGATGTCGCTCATTATTTACCTCGTTGCAAATAAAATGCTCCTGACTCAGTCACAGATCTTGTTAGACGCACACTCTGGGCTTTGTTAAAAATAAGAGAAGCTGCTCCGATTCATTGCTGAGTGATCAAGTTATCACTCCTCTAAATTAAACGTACGAGGCTCCTTCACTTTTATTCCAGGCAGCGAGCAAAGCTTTTGCTTTCAGTCATTACAGACCTAACAGATATATTGATGACTGCCAGGCCTGTCACTGCAATCTCAGCTTAAGCCCTGCTGGAGAAAACTCTGAAGTTTAATTAGTGTCCCCGTCTGGTGTTGTAAAATAGAAGTCCAAGACATATGGGGAAGGAAAATGAGTCAGTATGAATCATCTTAAAAACACAAAACCCACAGAGAGAGCAAAGCCAAAACCAAATTGGTCCTGCAGCAAAGTTCCTGGACTCGGCACCTTGTGTACTGTGTGATTGGTCTGAGGGGGAAATATTTGTTTATTATTTCCAAGAAGATGACTATTTTTGGGGACAAGTGAGGACAAAGAACAAGTGGCAGGCACTGGGTCATGTGATGATGCTGGAACCATGGACTCTCACAAGGGCCTTCCCTGAACATGAGCACCAACAGAAGCCCCAAGGGGCATGTCCCGGAGACGGCACCTGCTCTGAAAGTACAGGAGCAGACCACAGATGCTAAGTCCTTTACAGATGCCTCCAGCCTGTTAAAAAAAGTGACTTCACTTCCTGTTCTGCCCAGAAGTAGGGTGACCATTTTGATTCAGAAGGTCCATTTTTAACAACCCAACCCCCACAGCCAGTCTTCCAGAAGATTCCATGGTCTTAGACCTGTACCCACAGGGGATGGCTGTTGTGACAGCTGAGGCTGTCCTCGAGCCCCATGCCAATCACTGGTCTGTACTTGACCCAGCCACAAGCCCACAGCTGCTATATGAACAGCACCCCCACGCACTTCTGGGCTGGTCTTTGAAGGCACCCTTCAGTGTGCTTAGCCCAAGTGATAGAGCACAGGCACTGTTAAAATGAAGACTTGCTTTGTTGTCCGGTAAACCTGCTCATGACTGATTTCTCAGAAAAGCTCCAGATCCCGGCAACCAACAAATATTAGCTGCAGAGACCAGTCAACCTATGGTATCCAGCACAAGCACTGGAAGGCAGTGGAAGGCTAGCAAGAGGTAGTGACCAGCAGCCACTTAGTCAGCTGTTAGCATCCAGGACTATCCAGGGACATCTGGCGACATAGGGACTGTTAGCAGAGCTGTACTTTGCCAGTTCATGATTTCTGTCTGAACCAAGCAAAAGAACCCTAGGCTGACTAGCGACCACTACACTGCTATCCAGTAAACCCAGGCATGGGCCTGTGGTCACCAAACTATGATCAAAGTTCAGGCAGGAGAACAGGCCCCAGCCTCCTTGGGCTCTGCTCTTGGCCCTCTCCTCACTTCCCCTCCTGTAGTCCCTGGTTGCTCTCTGGGGGAACCTGCAGCTTCCTTCACTTGGTGATAGCCAGGCCCAGCTACAGCATTTACAGAGCCTGGCCCTCAATGAAAAAGTGACCTAGAAAAGGAGCAAGAGTGGATTTCCCCCCTTTCCAGGACCTGCCACCCCACCCACCAGCCACAGAGACGTATAGTACTCAATTGCTCCCTCATCTGAAAACACACATACAGAGACACAATTAGGAAGAATTTCAAGAGAACAAGCCTTAAGCCCCAAGTACAGAGCCTCTCTAGGCACAAGGGCACAGCTCAACAAACTGCAGGTAACCATGGGTCACCAGGAACGTCCAGGCCAGCATCCTTCCCTCCACCTCCCTCCACAGCTGCATCTGTGGGATTTGTCCTGGACCTGCTATCCTGAGGAGAAGGCCCCTGCTAAGGGCAGGACCCTGAGCTGGAAGTCTGTTAAGGGGTGAGGAGTCTGGGCTGGGAGTGGGGAGGATTCATGTTCTTGGTGTCCTAAACAAAGAACCAAGTAGGACACTCAGAAAAAGTAGGAAGAGTAAGATTTATTTTAAAAGGGTAGTGAGAGTAAGCAAAAAAAATTAAGAGTTCATAGCCTGATAGGGCCAGGTACTGGTCTAAGGTCCCGGGATTATGGGGCATCTACAGTTGGGCAAGAGTCATGAACCAGTGGGGTACGTGACTTAGCTTGCCTGTCCAGAAGGGAAGTTTGTTTGTTTGTTTGTTTGTTTGTTTGTTTTGTTTGTTTTATAGGGGATAAAACTAAGGAAAATAAAACAGAATAAAACCATTGAAATAAACCAGTATAAGTGATACAGGACTTCAAAACCTTACAAAATCAACAACAGTTACCATAATGCCTTGTGTTGTCTTCAAAATAGCTGCAGATACCTTTAGACATAGTAAAAATCAAACAGAACAGAATAGAAACAATAAAAACAAAACAATGAATGCAATAAAGGACTTCAAAACAAGCCAGTAGTAAATCCAAACTGGCTACCATAATATGTCTTGCTATCTTTTAAATAGCTGCTCCTGCCTTCGGATTTAACATAATCAAACAAAACAAATGAGAATAAAATCCAACCCAACAGAACAATGAAAATGATATGGTTTTCCAGGTGGGAATCATCCCTTTGTGAGGCCTGGTTCTCTCCCCCCACAGTCTGTGAAAGGTGCTGACTCACAAAGAGAGGCCTGGGTCCGGCTGTCCCCACTCTGGTAGTGGCCTGTGCAAGGCAATGGTTTCCAGGCTGGCCAGAAGGGGAGATATTGACAATACAGATTTTTAGGAGAAGTGTCATGGCATCCAACTCCCACTTTGATCCATAGGGATCAAAACCCCAATGTAAATGATGTTAAACATAGGCCAGGGCCATGTGCTTTTAGGTGTGTGTGTCTGGGGGTTTGGTGAGTGATCTTTATCTGTTGGTTTTCTCATACTTCATCATGGTCATCGCTCCTGTCTGACTTCTCTGTTCTTGTCCCACCACTGTCTGATATTTGCATGTCTTTTCTCAGTGTCCTACCTTAAGCCCACCACTGCCCTGGAGAAGAAAACCTATGTCACTGCCCCTTTCCCTCTCTGGCACCCCTCCCATGCCATTCAAACCCCTACAGCCGCCATCCAATACCAGCCTCTGTTAGTCAGTTTTCCATCGCTATGACAAAACACCTGAGAATAAGAATTTAAAGGAGGAAATATTATTTTGGCTCATGGCTTCAGAAGTTTCAGTTCATGATAGCTCCGTTGCTTTTAGACCTGTTGCAAGGCAGAAACAACATGGCAGAACCGAGTGGCTAACACTGCTCACCATGCGGGGGCCAGGAAACAGAAGGGAAGAGCCAGGGGCAAAATACAGCCTTCCAGGCTCTGCTTCCCCGGTCCTCCTTCATCCAACTGGACCAACTGTATCGAGACACCTACCTGGTAACAGCCTGTTCTGCCATGAATTCGTCAATAGATCAATCCATTAATAAGGCCAGCACCCTCATGATCCAGTCACTTTTCAAAAGCCTTGGAACACGGGAACCTTTGGGGGGACACTGTAAATCCAAACCATAACCACGGGACCTAACGGAGGCCACTGTTCTTTCTTAGGAGAGATTCCTTGTTTCTACTCCAAAAATCTTGAGAAGAAAGCAGTCTCCAAAATTCACATGCAAATGAATCACATCCTCCTCTGTGACCAGCAGGGTTAATTGAATTGAAAAATGTGCCGCTTGGCTCAGCTTTCTTAGCCAGATTTACACAAGTGACTGAGATGGAGAATTCTCTGTCCACAAAGACACCTGGACTTTCCTCACTGTGTGTACCCATTTCTGTGCTGCCTATGCCAATAAACAGGCTCAGACATAGAACACTTAGAAGATAGGAATTTGCCTTACCAACCTCCCCAAAACAAATATTAGCCTACTCATATTTTATAGAACATTTATTTCTACAAGTAAGAAAAATTTATTAGGAAAGTCAACATCCTTCCATTCTAAATGCACTGTGCCATCCCTGAGGACTACACCGAATCTAGAGATCTAGGTGCCTCTGTGTCCACCGATCTTAGTTTTTAATTCAGGACAATGATACCAGAAATTTTATTTTTTTTTATTCATCCTATGAGCAGCCCCTGTAAAAGTCTCCATATCAAACAATTCTCAAACAATTCTCTCAGTTCAGGCTACTGAACTGAAGCAGAATATAAAACAGTTTTCACTGTAAACTCTTTATTTGGCCCCTGTGGTCAAAATCATTGGGAGCTATAGATTTCTAGGCACTCAGACTTTTAGTCAGAAAACTTTCACACACATCTACCGGCAAGCTGATTGGACAGGTGTTACCAGATCTGCTGGACAGATTCAGAAACAGGACACATCACACATTATGAGAAAAGATTTAGTTACTTCTCAAACTAAATATTGACATGATCACTTAGCACATTTGCACAATCTAAACATTGTGACTCTCACTATCTGGGCAGTTATGTGCGCTAATGTTATCAAGCACACTAAATTAGCAAGTACTGAACAAATACTCCGGGAGAAATACAGGGTTCTTGTGAGATCCGAGTTACAAGATTTTTGTCAGCTGACCAATACATTACTATGATTTGTGCGTATTGCTGTATCAAGAAACCTTATTTAATGTGCATTGCTGATTCATTAACAGTGAACTCATGGCTAACTGCAGGAGGTCTCTGTGAGAAGCATCAAAGCCCTTTTATGATTAGGAATACCTGAAAGCATTTCAGCACTGGGTCTGGGGCCACTTAAAATAGTGAAATCTCCAACCCAAAAGAACAAAAAAATGAAAGAATTTTTAAAATCCTGCCACTAAGTAAACCACAAGAAGGGCTTGTTTCTTTTATGGCAGTTTTCTAGGAGCTAAATGTTTGTCATCTGTCATCTTTTCCCTGTATTAGTCTCCTCTTTGCCCTCACGGACCTCTAATTTGGAACCTGCAAAATCTGAATTTCATTTTTCCTTTTAAATCCCAAGTTTCCTTACAGAATACTTCAAAAACCTATTACTAGTTTTTAATTGGAATCCTATTCCACCTCACAAATACTAAACCCACATCCCCTCCTAAACTCAAATCATTGTCAGCCCTCATAAAATCTCAAAGTTACTGTCCAAACAAAGAAGAAGAGGAGTGAGAGACTCCCCGGGGAGCAGCAGCCCTTGCTGGGGCGGAGCTCTCCAGGGTCTCTAGCTCACACACTCACCCTGCAGGGCCCCGGGCCAGCCTTGTGTCAGCGGGTTCCTCCAAATGAACTTGTTCCCATCCATCTGTCTTACCAGTGCTGCTCCTTAACTCATTCAAGGGCACCTCTCCCTGAAAACTGAGCACACCTCCTCTCTGGCAGAGTTTGGAGTCACTTTTCTACAGAGCCTCCATTCAAGTGCAAAATAACCAGGTCCAGAGGAAAACCCATCCAATGGATGAACATTTTGGGATTTCACCTTTAGTTTCTAGAGGATCATGAGTTGGGGTATTGCAAAAGGTACATCACACATTTTTCTTATGAATCAGTGAAGGGTGTATTTGGTGGATAATAATCAAATGGTATGAAACAAGGCCACTGGCAGAACAGAACTTCGCAGGGGCCTGAGTACCCACACATTCTGTAACACCTTCATGTGTCCCCTCTGCTAGCATCTCCCTGCTCTGCAATCCTGAAAGAAAATTCCACAAAATTCATACTAAGCAGAAACAACAATGGCTGCCTGTGTGTGGGTGTGTGTGGATGTGAGTGTGGATGTGGGTGGTTGTGGGTGGGTGTGGGCGTGCAACCGTGTGCACAGTCCTGGATCCACCACTCGGGCCTGAATTGTCCTAAGTACCCTATGCCATGATAGTCAGGAGCAGTGGGCACCAGGGTTCTTAGGGACTCTTGATCTTGGTCCCTATGTACTGGACATTAGAGCCAATCATAACTACAAATTTCCACACATTCTCTTGTTTCCCAAATGGTACTCAAAAAATAAAAATATACAGATTATTTAGTATTTTCTCCTAATAGATCAGCAAGGAATGAGTTTGATTTAATTTAATTCTAACCTTATACACAAATTTTGATTGTAATATTGCTCCTGAGGCCACAAGGGAGGGTCCGGTCTCCGCTGCCCTCCTCTTTAGTGGTTGCTGGCAATCCTGAGGGATTCATGGCTTGCAAGAAGCGTCATCCTATCCCTGCTTTCATTCCCTTGTGTACATGTCTATGTTCACATTTCCCCCTTGTATAAGGGCCCTGGTAAGACTGGACAAATGTCCATCTCATGAGCTAATGACCATTTCACTAATTACATTCCCAGCAACTCAATTTCCAAATGTCCTGAGCTCCTGGGGCTTAGAAGACATATAAATAGGGAGAAGCACAGTCTAATCCATACATCTCCTGTTTCAAAGCCCTTACAAATACATAAACTTCCATTTTTAAAATACTGTGTTAAATTCAAAATTCTACTTTGTGTTTTTATTTCATAAAACTCACAAGAAACTGCAAAAACAATACAAGGAGTTGTCACATACATGTCACCCAGAAGGTGGTAGAAACCACGAACTCAGTCAGGCATAGTGGCGTACTCCTGTAATCCCAGCACTTGGGAAGCTGAGGCAGGAGAATTGTTTGCAAGTTCAAGACCTGCCTGAGCTACAAGGTGAGCCCAAGGCCACACTGAACTGCATAGTGAGACCCTGTCTCAAAAAGACAAAGAAGAAGAAGGAAGAGGAGGAGGAGGAGGAGGAGGAGGAAGAAAAGAAGAAGAAGAAGAAGAAGAAGAAGAAGAAGAAGAAGAAGGAGAAGGAGAAGGAGAAGGAGAAGGAGAAGGAGAAGGAGAAGGAGAAGGAGAAGGAGAAGGAGAAGGAGAAGGAGAAGGAGAAGGAGAAGGAGAAGGAGAAGGAGAAGGAGAAGGAGAAGGAGAAGGAGAAGGAGAAGGAGAAGGAGAAGGAGGAGGAGGAGGAGGAGAAGGAGAAGGAAAAGGAGAAGGAGAAGGAGAAGAAGAGGAAGAAGAGGAAGAAGAAGAAAAGCATTAACTCAACACTGGAACAGTGCTGTCAGCCCTGTATAAGAACTTCTTCATCAGTTTTCATATATAAATTTTTAGATCCATTTTTAAGTCCAACAACAACTACTAAAACTATAACTATACCATGTTTCAAAGATACAAACTACTAATAGTACCAGTAAAACATAATTTCCTGACATGAAAGGTCAAAGTACAATGCTGTCTATTTTAAGGGCAACAAATAACAGTGTTTTAGCTACTTGATTTGGATTTGTAAGGTGTCTGCAGATCATTGAGGCAGAAATACAACAAATGAAACATTCTATGTCACTGAATCAACAAGCCCAACTCCATGTCCAAAGCCATGTCCACAGACCTTTGCAATTCACTTTCACCTCTTTTCTGGGAACCTAGGTCATCTCCCCAACAGCTTTATAGCTGAACTCTAATCCTCATAAGTATTAAAGAAATCATCCTAATGTCGTTGTGATAGTTCACTGACATTTTTGGGAAATGCAAGATGCTGTGTAGTAGAGGAAAGAAACTCACAAAACTTCTGAAATTAATTTAGTTCTGAAAACATAAACACCTCCACATAGGAGGAAAGATTTGGGCTTCCTTTAACACACGTTTTATAAAAATTGCTCCATCCCAAAGAACATGTGCAGGACTATGCTGAGGAGCAGAATCCCAAAGTTACACTAAGGAACAAGGATTCCCCTGCAGCATGTGAGCCGTCTGTGGTGGCCTCCTTAAATGTGGGGTGTTAATCAGTCTTCTCTGTGGTAGTGTTCAGTAGACACTGAAGTTCCAATTAACAAAGCTCAGCAAAACAGTGTGCACAAGACATTTTGACTGCAGGATGTTCTAGATTAATAGAAAGGATGAATTTCAAGTTTCTGGGATTTATAGTGATATAAGTCTATGACTTTGTTACGGAATGTCAAAGTCATATCCCACAGTGACAAGGAATGAAACCACAGACAGAAGAGATAGGGTGCTTGCAAATTCACTTAAAGATATAAAGGCAAAGAAACAGAGCTCCTACTCTCTGGGAAGAGGTTCTTAGTAGGATGCCCTCAAGGGCTCTCTGTTTAGAAGGGAGCTTGAGCTCTTGTGTAAGCAACATAATCTCTACCCTAGAGGGGACTACATACTTTTTGGAGTCCAGTCTACCCAGAGTTCACCCAGAGCTCATGCAGATCCCACATACTCTTGAGCAAATGGCCCACCGGATCATGCTCTGGGCAGGTCCCAGACAGCTGAAGAACACCTGGAAGGTGCTCCTGTGAGATCCCCAAAGGATCTCACTCAGCAGACCCTGCTGTAGACTTCCTGACTCCATTTAGGGGCTGCTGTCTTTACTGCCTAGTAAATTCTAACTCCTGTCTGACTGATTCCTGTTACAAGAGACCAGCGGCCACCTTTTCTTTCCTCCTGATATCTGTCTCTAGGGTGGTAAATGTGGAGCGACCTGCACCGCCCCATTCTGCTCTAGCATGTTAACATGAGTCTGAGTCTGTTTCTACACTTCAGCCCCTTTGCTGGGAGGATAAGTCTCTCTGGCTTATTGCAACACCTCCCCACCAAGGGAGTTGGGCTTAATCCCACCTTGTCCCCAAGCAGCTAACTAGAGTCGTGCTCCAAAGGGATGGGACCCCCAGAATGATTGAAGAGTTTTATGCTCCTAAACACCATACCGAACTTCCCTTGGGATTGAAGTGGGACTCAATCAAGTTCAAGTTCGGGTGCCCAACAACCACCTGCCACAGCCCTGGAAACCCACAACTTACCCCAACCCAGGCCAAAGCACTAAGACAGAAACTCCACATAGAGCCTGACATTCTGATGCTGCAGTTTCTTTAAAACTTTGATGCAATTAAAATGGAGATTTAATTTCTGCAAACCTTTATACAACTTGCCAACTCATGTGTGCTATAAGAAGAGGAACCCACCTCCGGCAGAGTAATTGTGTATTTATTTTAAAAGAAGAGGGGAATGCTTTCTTGAGAAACTCCTCCTAATTTAGACACATTATAAGCAAATAAATAACAACAAGCATTTTCAGATCATTAACTGGCAGTGAAAACTAATAAGGCCCCACCACTTTCAACAGACCCCCTGCCCTGCTGGAGGTTGTATTAGTGTTACCAAACTTATGGACAAAACTATAGAGCCAACAGAGGATTTGCAAACTGGCTTACAATTTGCCAGATGAATGTCATACTCTGGTAAACTCCAGAGGAAATTGGTTGTCCTCTGTCCTTGATTCTGCCACTTTCTGTGGAGAAAGGTCACTTCCTGGCTCCCTGTCTCACCATGCAAAGTCTGATGGTGGTAAGAACAGGACAGAGCTCTCCTCAGGCAGCTGGTTGTCCCCAGGGGACCATGTGACACCAGCTGGTTTTTCTCGGATGCCTAGATTGGCTTCCTGTGCAAAGGAGTAGGCCTAGGGTCTTGGGAATCTGCGATCAGCCCGGGGATTAAAGCAAAGTCCTTGCCTGTGATTTTAAACTTCCATGAGCTTTATTACAAGGCCTGACCTTCCCCTTGGACCTATATCATCCCTTTCAAGAGCCTTATTCTTACTGACCATCTTCCAGGCACTCTGTCCAGCATAATTTTATTTTCAGTCCTATACAGAGACTAAGAGATAGTATTCCTGAAATATTATACTTTCCTTCTAAAATCTATGTGCTTATAAATTGTGGTTCCCTTCTGACTAATGGCTGTTGGCTCCAAGATGCCTTTTTAAACTTATTCAAAGTCCTACCCTTTTCTCTTTCTTTTGCCTACACCCTTCTCAATCAGAGGCCACAGGACATTGACAGTTCAGCCTTCCTTGGCCAATCGGATGAAAAGACTTGTATCTTTCTGAGCCAAGTATATATCAAACTTGGCACCAGGAGCCTGTCTTCCCTTCCAGCTTCTCCACTTAAGAGTCTGCAGTGAGAAGCCTCTGTCCGGACAGCTTCTGTGAGAGCCGCAGTTCTAGTCCCATGGCAGTGCAGAGCTGCTGGGGAAAGCAAAGAGCAGGTCAGTGTGAGTCCAGAAGGTCAAAGACACCCTATGTAGATGCTGACTTCAAGACCACAGCCACCCAGCAGCAACTATATGGAGCATCACCCTGCCCAGAGCTGTCCTAAAGACAGAGCCTGGACAGCAACAGGGTATCTGACCTGGAAGTGACTTGGGATGCTCTGTATCTAGAGAAGTTTGTCTTCTCTGGTTCTTTCCATCCAACAGCCCTACAGCCTTGTTTCTCAATCTTGGAAAAGAACAAAGGAACTCTTCTCTAAAAAGAGAGAGGGGCATCAACTGGACCCCACAGTGCAGAAAGGCACTCATTTTCCATAAAAGGGGGCTGCAGACGGAAGGGGACACCATAACTAGGGCTGTCCATTACAGGGATGGTTTGTTCACCCACATGCTGCTAAAAGACAAGATTCTGGTTCAGAAGAGAATGTGGGTCTCAAAGAGCTTTGTGTGAAGCCTGGCCTCTTCCCAGCCATGTGGCCCAGGGCAATTTCTCCACCTTCTGGGACTCTGTTTTCCTATCTGACACATGGGAAAAATAAAAACCATCAATACATAGAAAGTACTTTTCAATCTAGCAAATGCAAATCATTCAGTAAATATTAGTCTTACTTATATTAAAAAGAAATTTCTGAGGCCCCATTAAAGAGAAATGGGAGTTAACAGAAAAGGGTATTTTCATGGAAAAAGAACTGCATGGCTTTTTGCTTGTTGTGGAAGTAGGGGTCAAACCCAAGGCCTCCTGCATAGGAGGCAAGTGCTGTACCAGTGAGCTTCACCCCGGCCCAGAAAAGAAGTTTGGAAGGATGTGCGGTATTTAACCAAGCAGACAAGAAGAAACAACGTTAAATAATGCCAGATGAACAGCAAACAGCAACTTCTAGACAGGGATGGAAGGAGAATTTCTGAGTTCTTAGGATAATCCTTGTGCAAGCAATGCCCCCCAAAGTCAAACTTGTGTTATGCTTCCAATGTTGTAAGCACCATACTATAGCACTGACCCTCGTGGTACACACACACACACACACACACACCAAACATAGACACACATGCCAGCTCCTATTTACAAAGAAACTAGGATGCAGTTTCCCAAGGCCATATTTCTAATAAGTGGCAGAATCAGAATTCAGACCTTATGGACAGAGCTTGTCGCCTGGATGGAGTCAAAGGGAAATGAGAAGGAAGTGGCTCCTTTCTACCACTCTGCTTTGTGCTACTACCATCATCCTTGGCTATCACACTTCAGACTCTCAATGCAGACTCAACCAGTGACTTTCCGGAAGCTTCCAGACCTTCAGCCTCTGTCTGCTGCTGCATCCTTGATTCCTTTCTTCTGCCTCTTCCAACTTACTGTGCTGAGCAGCCTCAGGACTCACCACTTCTCCAGCATACAGGCGACTATTGATTCTGTTCCTCTAGGGAATCCCCACTGAAACACAGCCCTGGCAGATTGAACACAGTAAAAGATAAAGCACACAGAAACACATAAAAGCAGGGTAAAATGCACAGGAGGCCCAGAGCCCACCAAGGCCAGGTACAAACCAACAAGAGTTGCAGCAGGAAATGTGGCCGGAGAGAAACAGCCACAGGAGCAGCAGATGCAGTCACAGCAAGGTGAAGAGCTGGAATGCACAGCCTTCTGATAGGCAAACCCCAAGAGCCCTGAATCCCAGAAACATCCTTGTTTTCACAAAAGCTGTTCAGCTAGTTGAACCCTGTCTCTTCCAGACTGAGCTGAAAACTCAAGGTTTTTGGTTACAAGAGTTGAGAAACTTCACACACAAATGTTTCATCCCCTCCTCCACCTGTAAATAAAAATGTTCCATTTTCCAATGGCTTTGTCTACCCAGGGGCAAACCAGTTTTGCTGACCTGAATCTTGGAGGGGTGGGGAGGGGCAATCTGCAGTGCAGCGCAGGGAGAGGCAGAGCTGTCTGTCCCAGCCATGCGCCCCAGGAACTCAACCTTTCCAGCTGCTTGCAGTGACCCACCTCCTCCTTCTCCCATGGCTTCCTCCAACATGTAACCAACCTGCAGCCATCTGGAGAGCAAAGAGACCCTCCCTCCTCTTCACGGGTCCCTCACACATCCAAAGGAAACCATCATCTAGCATCTCCAGACTCAGCAAACAGACAGCGTTTCTGGCACTTGCACAGTCTGAAGGGACTCAGGATGACAGATGTAACCCACACGATCTATGACAGATACAGCCTGGGAAAATGTCGGCGTTAATATTTAATATTATTTGAATAAGTGCCCAGTTTGTCTCACTTAGCACAGCAGGCTCCACTGGGCCAGCAGTGGTCTCCTCGGTTGTCTGGCAGAGCAAAGCTTGTAGAGAATGCTCCATCAGCAAGATGTTCAATAATGCAGGCGCGACATGCAGATTTGCTTTGAGAAATTACATTAAACTTGTTAAACATGACTTAGGGAGACCTCAAAGCGCTGGGTACACAGAATTCACTTTGCGCAAGAGTAGCTGTGTGTGCCATGGAAATTCACCTGCGGGAATTGAAGGTTGTATTGATGACAACATTCAGGAAGATTGTAAATAAAAAGCTTTATTAAAATATGACACTCACAGCTCAGTCCAGGCCACAAGGGCAGGCGCAGAGGTTCTGTCCTTCATTTCCCAGTTCTCTGCACTGCTACTCCACTGTGCAAGACTCAGGGTTTACATAAATATCAACACCTCCATGCCACTTCACTCTGGAATCCTGCAATTCACACACTCTACAAATCCTTTCTGAGGTTCACCTGCCTCAAGGTGCATCTAATGATTCTTTTTTATGTTGCAGTACTGGAGATGGAGCCTTGCACATGCCAGGCAATCCAGCCCTTTCTGAAATTTTATTTTAAGACAGAATTTTGCTAAATTGCTCAGGCAGCCCCTTGACCTCAAGTCCCTCCTGCTTCAGCCTCCCAAGTAGCTGGGATTAGAAGCATGTGCCGCCCTACCCCATACATTTATGATTTTTTAGAGAGATGGGACCCATTTATAATTGCCTTGGAACCACATATTAGGAAAGAGCATGGTCTACTGACGGGAGTACAGTGTAAAGTGACTGTCCAAAAGCAGAACTGAGAAATTCTCTCTGTTGGGGCGCACTCATCCTCAATATCACCCAGAGGCTCAGATCAGAGGAGATGACAATTTTTCCCACTCATGAGTCACTCCAGGCATAAATAGGCCATGACCAGGGTGTGGCAGACAAAACAAGGGCCAGGGAAAATCCAAGGAAGCACTGGCACTGAGGATCCTAAGAAAACAGGGGCAGTGCCAAGGGCCAGCACCACCACCGTGCCCAGCCCAGGCTCCTCTCTTGTCCCTTCCTGCTCCTGGCCCTGCCCCGGCAAAGACACCAAAGTCCTTGCTCCAGTTCCTCCCTTCTGTCTGATCATGGTGTTTCAGGATCTTACAGCAGCTGAAGTGTGAAAAGGGAGAACAGGTCTTGCATGCACCAATCCTAGGAGGCGGACTAAGGTTCCCTGTCACGTCTTGCCTGCAGTGTAAAATGTGTTATGTCCTAATCACTTTCTGGTCACTGAGACACGACACCCATCACCATCAGTTTAAAAGGGAGGAGCTTGTTTTAACTCACACTCTGTAGAGTTTTCTGTCATTGGCTGGCTCTAAGACTAGACAGCATGGCACAGGGGAAAAGAGGGAGAAGAGTCTCTCATTCACCATGCAGACAGGAAACAGGAAGTGAAGGGAGGATCCGGGAAAGAAGATTAAACCCTGCCAGGCCACACCCCCAATGACCCTCCTCTTCCAACCAGACCCCACCTCCAGACTACAAGTCTCCTGTGAGCCTCATCATCCAATCACCTTCCCAAAGCCCCGCCTATGAGCACATGAGGCCTTAAGCGGACAACTAGATAGAAACCATAAGGAGTCACTTCAACCCAATCCTAGCGCCATGTTTTGAACGTGTCCCTCATTGGAGGCATGCTGTAGCCTGTCAGAGGATGCTATTAGACACCCAGAAAGGGCTCCTGCACCAGCCAGACCTTACACCTGGAAAGGAAGGAAGGCTGCTACCGGTGAGGCTTGCTGGGAATGCACCATGGGATCTGCCTATGACCTTGGCAGCCACAGTGAACACTGCATGCAAGGCCAGAACCACTGTGCTGGTGAATACCGTGTGCTGCCTTAGTGGAGTTTGGTTCTGAGTCCTCCAGAGCACAGAAAGCTACAGAGAGAGGATTGCATGGAGATGGGAGCTGAGAGGCCCCAGGCCCTGCTGTTTGCACACTGGAAGCTCAGGAAAACAGTGATCAGCCCAGTGCTAACTCAGAGGCCTGAAACCTCCAGGAGCAGTGCTGGGCTTCCCCATCCGAGTCTCAAGGGCCTGATCCCCAGGGAGCTGATATCTGAGGACAGAAGAAGGAGACATGCAGCTCCACAGAGAGGAAAATTGCCCTCTTTCCCCTTTTCATCCTATCCAGGCCCTGCGTGAAAGGTTGGTGAACCCACTCTGGGTTTCTTATGCTGCATTCAGTTAAATCCACAATGCGAATCTCCCCTGAAGACATGCTCAGAAACACATCAGAAATATCATTCAATCAACTTGTTGGGCATCCGTTAGCCCAGGTCAGCTAACAACTCAAATTAGCCATCCAAATCTCTATTCTGAAATATAGGAGAAGATACTATCTCACACACAAACTTATCCGTGTACCTACTTTAGTTTTAACATATTATTATGATAGAACCTCCTCTAAGAGCATTTAAGCTCCAAGTTGTTGCCCAAATGAATATAAAAATCACCGGACAAGAGCAGATGTGTAGCCTCCTCTGAAAGAGCACAGGTTCCCACTCACCTGTCCTAAGAAAGCTGAGCACAGAATCCAAAGTCTCCAAATGCCCACAGCCACTGGTTACCCAGAACCCCTGAAGCAGGGGTCCGGTCTGTACCCAAGCATGGCCACTTCCACCAGAATCTGAAAACAGACAGGCAAAGCCCTGGGCTGCCTTGAAATTTCTGGAGAGACAGGGTATGGAACCTTAGGGAAGGGTCACCACTTTTCGTGGACAGAGATTGTAGGAATACTCAGTGTAAATTGAGATCTCAGTCTCTATTTCAGAAAATAATCAATCCTCACTGATTAACTCGTTTATCTGATCTTTCACTTTACCTAAATGAGTGATCCAGTGCAGAAAATGAGAACACATTACAACCCTGACTGGCAACATATCTGTCGAAGGCCAGGTTCAAGATAAAGACACATGGGGCTGGGGCTCAGCGGCTTAAGCGCCTGCCTTGCAAGCGCATGGTCATGAGTTCAATCCCTGGTACCGGTAAAAAAAAAAAAAAGAGAGAGAGAGAGAGATAAAAACACAAAGACCAGCTCGATGTGCCTTCCAGAAAGATAAGCAATAACCAGATTACACTATAATGGCCATCACCCGGTCCAGTTAAGTCTAGATAGACCTCCAGTCACTCAGGTGAGTGACCTGAGCATCTGCACTCATCCCTTCCCAAAAATGCCTTCATTCTCCCCATGCACTCTTGCTCTGTGACGCACTTCCCTGTTGGATCAATATTAGCTAAGTGGCTCCACTTATAATCTTCCGGGTTGATTGTAATTTAACCCACGTTGTACTCCCCTCGTGATTTTGTATCCAACTCCTGATTTTTCTGTATAAAAACGTGCTGATAGAAGCAGCCTCCATGACAAACCACTTTCAGGTCCCTTCCTATCTCTCAGGAGCAAACTCTCTCAGTAAATCTTTCGTATCCTTAACTTCCGTCGATCCTTAGAATTCATTATTAGATGTCCGGGGACATGAACTCAGGTTGCAAGTTCTAAGTCTTCTTTATCATTAACAGACATCTTTTCACTTTCATCAATCTCTAGGCACATGGATGAGACAGAAGGTAAACTTCTGAATGTGAAGAATCTGTGAACAGAATTAAAGTTATAGTGCCATCTTCAGGAGACTGAAAGTTTTTCTTTATAAAGCACCGTGTACTGTATGTATCTCATCACCTAAAAGTAGTCCTGGGTCTGGAAATAAATCTCTTTTCTGTTACAGAAAGAGGCAGTGAAACAAAGCATGCACCCTTGCAGTGAAATGCAATCAAATCCTGCAAATAACTACAGGCTTTAGTGCTCCTGGACCCAGAGAGCGTGTGACTTTCTTGGCTTATAACCGTAGACTTTTCAGATGGCCAGGAGGAAAGTCAAAGTTGTCTGTGTTGCAGGGATCTGCCTCTTTTTCCTTAACTTTTTCTTGACTGTTAAAGCTGGCAGAAAACCTGTGCAGTTAAGGACCCTCCTGTGGGCCAGTGGGATGAACTTGGACACACAGTTGGACAGAAATACTGGGAAGACCATCATCACAGAATGCGGAAGGTGGCCCCCAGGGTCCCTGTGTTGAAGTCTCATTCATTAGGATGGAAGCCTAATCTATTTGCATCCCTTCCTTGGGTAGGTGATTAGGATTGGATGAAGTCACCAGGGTGAAAATTCACATTTTCATGGGTTATTACCTCCAAGAATCCCACCAGGTATTACAGTGGATTACAATTGAAGACACAGAAGCAAAAATGCAGACTCCACAAGAAGGAACTCTTGGGAAAGCCCAAAGACAAAAAAACACAGGAAAAGCATCACCAGGGGAATTTGAAGCATCTGGCACCTTCAGCTACAGGGTGTTAAACTTGGGGGATGGAAGATAGGGGATGAGTGAGGAGAAAGACATCAACACAAGGTGGCAGTGTCACATGCAACTTTGGGCAGGGCTTTGCTAGATCCTCTGCAGGGAAGACCCGCCCACCATAAGCCCTCCAGAGGCTGTGATAAGAACCACCATCAGAAGAAAGTGAAAAGACCAGGGGACCCCCCAGAGAAAGGACAGGAGAGGGGGACTGCCTGTCTAAATGACACCTCTCAGCAGTCCTGGGCCAGAGAACTCTGTCTGGCAGTCACAGCTTGGGGCAGTCACAGCTTGGGGCAGTCACACTCCAAAGGACATCTTATCCAAGGCCAGGTAATGCTAAGTTCTACAGAATATGGAAAGCAAGCAGGTAAAATAGCTACCCACAAGCTTACTTGGGCCACACTTAAAACAATTTAATGCATAAGAATTAGAGTTTTCTGTCACTGTGCTTTTCAGCAATAGTCTCAGCTGATTGTGAAGCATAGACAAGGTAGGGACCAATATGTGGGCCCACCTTTGGTTGACTTCCACAGCAAATTTCAAGCAGTAAATACAGCCTGGCTCCTAATAAGAGGAATAGACTACCCACAAAAGGCTTTGTCCCATGGGCTCAGTGTTTGTGTTCCCCTCAGAAGCTATACGATGGAACTGAATCTCCAATGCAGTTGTGCTGGGAGATGATTAGGTCACTCCAGTGGAGCTTTTATGAATGGGATTAGTACCTGTTATGGTTTAGACCTAAAATGCCCCACAAGAGTCTCATGCATTGGCAGGTGGGGCATGGTCAGAAGGGTGACAGAACCTGAAAGTATAAATTCTTGTTTTTTTGGTACCAGGATCAAACTCATGACTTCATACATGCCAGACAGGCACTATGCCACTGAGCTATATCCCCGGCCCTGGAAGTCTATATTCTTGACCTTATTAATCAGTTTCTTGACCATCATAAGGTAAGCAGACATCCACCACCAGGGCCTTCCTTTATGCCCACCATGGACTGAACCCACCAAAACCATGAGTGAAAACCTCTTCTCCTTTAAGTCGTGGGCATTAGGTATTTTGTCCCAGTGATGGGAAAGTGACTCATACAATGTTCTTATAAAAGAAGACTGAGGGAGCTCTTCCTCTTCTGTTCTATGAGGACACAAAAAAAGATGCAGTCAATGAGAAAAAAAAAAAAACAGGTCCTCATCAGACATAGAATCTGCTGATTGTACTTACCAAACCCAGAGCTGTGACCAGTAAATTTCTGTTGTTATGAAGGGCCATCTGACTCCTTCCACTTGGCCATGGTCAGAGTGATTTGTATTGATCTCCTACAGTGTTCAGCATGAGCTTTGTAAAACAGCTAGTAGTGAATTAACTCTCTCTGCAGCTGCAACGCAAATGTTCCACAAGACAGATGCACAGAAAAGGAAACAGACTTGTGCTGCACCCCACATCTCGCTGAGCTTCAGGGAGATGGGCGGGTTGGAAATCACACTTCGCTCACTGCAGTTTGAAAGCCCCACTATTCTCTATTGCAGGGCTTTCACTGAGGGTGAAGAGGGAGAACAAGAGCCTGCCAGGGTCAGTTTGACTCTGGACTCAGGATAAAGCCAGGTGCCAGGCCACATTGATCCAATTTTCAGGGTGCAAATGCTGAACAGTACTGTGGCAAGTGGCTTTAGATGCACTGTCATGGCAGCCTAGATGGCCTGAGTCCATTCAAACCATTTCCCTTTCAAGGTCATTGTGACTTTGAAGAAAATCCAGAAGCCCCACGATGCCAGATCCTGTGAACCAGGTGGTTGAGGACGCACTGGTAAAACCAGCGTGCCTTTTTGTTGGATGGTACTGGCAGCAGCACTCACCATATTTTTTTTTATTTAAAAGGAAAAAGAGAAAAAAACAAAACAAAGCAAAACAGTATAAGGGTACAAGTAATACAGAACTACAAAAAAAAACAGTAAGAAATCCCCATTTAATAGATTACACATTATCATCTTAGAGATAGTTGTTCAAGTCACAGGATCAAAGCATACAAAGACTCACCATATTTTTATCTATACCTGATAAAGACCCTCAGGAAAAAGGACTTCCAGAACTGCTTCAGAAAGTGGCATGAACAATGGGAGATGTTTGAACATATATCCATCGCCTGTATATTTCCATCACCTGTTGCATATGTAAGCATGTGAATGTGCACACATCTACATGCATATCTACATATGTAGCTCTCTGTGCATAGACAAATAGAACTGTATCTGTATCCCTATGTACTGTATCTACCTGTCAACCTTGGGAGTGGAGGATCAGAGGAGTGGCTTTGGGTGAAACTAAAGTATCCACCTTCTTCTCACACCATTCCCCAGCTCACACCTCCCAGAATGGCCTTCTTCTTGACACAGCCAGGTGCCCACTCATCTTAGGCAGCCCAAATGGGTGCCTGATTCCCTGCCCCAACTGCACCTAATCTCACTTCTTCCAGTGATGACCTCTAAGGTTCCAAATATCACACTCAACCCACCAACTGCATCTCTGTTGCATCAGTTACCCATCTGTGCAGCAGAATTACTGGGGGCACCCACTTCACAGGTCCGTTGTCAGTGAGTTTGTTGCTAGGAAGGTACCATGGGAGTAGCATTCAGAAGGTGCAGTACATGGTAAGAATCCAGCAAGTGTCATCTCCCATCCTATAGAAGACAGAAATCTTCTCTCCTCACTTTGCAAATGAGGCATTGGCACCTGTACCTTCCCCCACCCCACCCCAGCCTCTCCTCTTTGCCCACAACCTCTGTGGCTTGGTTTTTTTTTTAACTTTATCAACACAGATTTCATAGTAACCATTGTGTGTTCATGGCTGTGTGTATGTTGCTAGAGATTGAACCCAGATCCTTGAACATGCTAAGCAAACACTGAGTCACACTTCCACTCCTGTTGAGACCTTCATGATTTGCCTCTAGATTGATTCTATGGTTGAAAACCATGCAGTGCTATTTGTGTTATGACAGCTCTATGAATATGATCACTGCACAATCAAATAACCTGCTGTGACTCTGTGTTCTTTCTCCAAATGCCCTGTGTACTAAGGGAGAACAAATAACCTGGAGTTCATATTCCTTCTCTTCTTGGATACATGGGGAGATCACCTTGGTCATTTCAGCAACACAAACAATCTAAGCAAAGGCCAGCAGCAGCTTCCTTCATTTGCCTAACAGACACCCTTGCAATATAGATGCCGGGCACAGGGCAGACTTGTTTATAAAGACAATGACCAGTGACGTCTTCCCTTTGACTTAGAGCAATCTCTTCCCAGAGACAATCTAGGGAGATAAGCTAGATCCTGCTTCCTCTGCTTCCAAGATCTTCCAGGGGGAGGAAGAAAACCTCTCTTCCCAGAGAGGAAAGGACAGCTTTGATAGCCAGTCTCCTAGAAAGTCAGGATCTCCCAGTCTCCAGGTTCCTCAACTACGTGTCAACCCACTGTCATGCAGCGTCCACCCAAGCCTGCGGGACACTAAACCTAAGAGACCTGGACCTGACACAGACGTGAAGCCCATTTCAACCTCTTCCTCAAGCTTTGCATTGGCCTTCACATGGGCGGCTTCTCTGTGGGCACTTTTGAGTCTCTTCCTATAAGAAAGCAGTCTAAATCTAGATCTTCATTTTAAGATTCTTATATAATTACATCTGCAAAGACCCAATTTCCAAAGGATGGGCTCTGCGTAAACAGGATAATGCACTATGCAAGCCTCTGGACCTCTCTTCATAAGGAAAATATTAAGATTTTCATTCCCATTTTACAGACCAAGTTGCCCAAGTTATACAGATGACAAATAGCCAACTTTGCACCCAAGCAGAATGCCATTGAAGACTGTGTGGTGACGGCCAGCTGTGCTACCTCTCAATGCTTTGGGTTATAGTGGTTGTCATCAGTTTGTCATTTCTGAGAAGAGGAAGCTATCATGCTTTTAAAAGGAGATGTTAGTAAGACAGAGGAGGCACAATCAGCCCTGGTCCATGCAAGAATCTGCTGTTCAGCCTCACAGGCCTATGAAGCACCTGTGGTGCAGCAGTGTCTGGGTACCATGTGCCCAGCAGACAGCATTCTTGGTGTGGCATCTCCAAAGAGCCTCAGAGACAGCCATGACCAGAGCCACAGGGAAGAAAACCTCAGGCACCAAATGGGTACAGAGTTCTCAGAGCAAACGTGTGCATGTTCCAGGAACTGGGCAAAACATTTTGCATATGTAGCTCATCTCATCTTCATAGCCACTAATAACTTGCTCAGGGTCAAATCCAGGTAGTCTGGCTTGGAGCTTCCTGTTCCCCTCAGCCCTGAGAGCACAAGCACATAAGAGGTAACTTTTGGAGAATGCTCAGCCCCAGGTCAGGGTGGAGAAGGAAGGACTAGAGGTGAAATTAGGAGTCCCAGAGTCGTGGATGGAAGGTGTACCTGTCTCAATTACTTCTCTTCTCTGGGTTGCAACACCCAACATCCACTACAGAAGGAAGGAGAAGCTTATTCTGGTTCACGTTTCAGTCCACAGTCAGCTGGCTCCAAGCAGAGCAGCACAGCAGAGGAGCCTGGAGGAGGACTGCATGGTGCACAGGAAGCAGAGAGGGAAGGGAGGAGGGAAGGAGGAGTAAAACGCTTCCAGGCCACACCTCCAAGGTCCCTGTCTTCTTACAGGTAGCTGTAAATCCCCATAGTCACCTCCCAAAGGGTCCATCTGTAAGCACATATTCTTGGAGACATTCAGAGATAACATTACAGAAACATCATTTCCCTCTACTGTTAATGAGGCTCTACTTTAGCTACAGACACACGTAGCCTGATGAAGTCCATACTTTAGCCACAGAAGGCATTTAAAACTGAGAGTTATATACCTGGGCCTTCTCATGGGCGCGAATTCTATCTCCACTACACTCAATCTTACGGTTATTTACATGTTTTCAGAAAAGATTGGTTAATTGCAACCCAAAAGATAAAAAAAAGTGGAAATTTTTCCTAAAATTGTTTTGTTTTCTCCTACAAGCAAGTTCCCTGTGCCTGTAGCATTCCTGTTCAAAATTATATTTTGACTGAGAAAACTTTGCTGTATTTATTCAACTCTGATTGATAACTTTCTCTGTTTTTAAATAAATCAATAAATGTCAAAGGTATTATGGCATTTGGCTTCCATTATAAAATTATGAGAAAAATAATTTCAGCATTAAGCCACTAGATGGCAAACTCCCACAGTTTGAAGCACAAATACCACAAAAATTAACATCTAGGGGAACGTTTATAAAAATGTGTTCAAGATCCAATGCTGGCTTCTTATGCAAACAAAAAGTGTTTGTGACAGTGGCTACTCGCTTATGGAAGAAAAAATAGGATAGAAATTTAACCTTCAAAAGCAAAATTTTAACCTTCACCTGCTTCCAATCCCCATGCTCTAGGGATCAATAAAAATTATTGAAACCCAAGGGGATTTACAGGGCAAAGGAAACAAATTTTCTAT
This sequence comes from Cavia porcellus, assembly GCF_034190915.1. Lineage (NCBI taxonomy): Eukaryota > Metazoa > Chordata > Mammalia > Rodentia > Caviidae > Cavia > Cavia porcellus. The sequence goes on from NW_026947489.1 coordinate 55,447,306, forward strand.
GTGCTTGCAGCTGGCATAGATTTCAACCTCTCGGGACAGGGCAGAGGGCGATTTATGGTATTTCTCCTGCTCCAGCTGACTTCTCTCTTATAGAATCCACAGCCTGGGTTCTTTTGGCTCCCAGGGGCTCACTCTCTGGTCAAGCTTGTGCCTTGAAATGGTAGCCAGCAGGCCCTGATTAATGGCAGAGAAAATGTGTGTGCATGGAGTCCTGGGTCTGGAACCTGGCTCTGTCCCTGACCAGCTGTACATCTGAGCAGACAATTTCACCTCTGCAAGACTCAGGGTCTTCATCTACACTATCTCTCTCTCTCTCTCTCTCTCTCTATATATATATATATATATATATATATATATATATATCTGAAGACATAGTTCAGTGGTAGAGCACTTGCCTAGCATATATGAAGCCCTAGGTTCAATCCCCAGTACCACAATATATATATACATATTTATATATATATAGTAACTATGCAAGGATGGCAGATAACTTAATCACATTATCATTTCACTGTATACATAGATACAGATACACATATATATCGAATCATCATGTTGGAAACATAAATATGTACAATTTTATTTATCAGTTAAGCTTCAATGGCACTGAACTACATACAAAAACCCCGAAAAATGTATATAATATTAATATTTGCTAGTCATGTTGACTGCATTGATTAGAGGCAATGGCTTGAAGACTCCCTGCACGTGTTGGCATCGCAAAGTGGTCTGATGACTTTCACAGCTGCTCAGTTTTCCTCTCAGAGCCCCAGACTCTTGCTGTGTAAATCCGAGACGATCCCGGGACACACACACTCCCCAGATAACATAGCCTCCTCACCACTTGGTCTTAGCTCCCAGTGCCCTCAGCGAGGTCTTCCCTGGCCAAACTACTTCACACCACAGCTCTCTGCACATCCCCTTCCTCCCTTGTGGACTTGTTTTCTGTCAACAGTTCTCATCAGCCATAACATCCAGTCCTCTCATGAGGGTGTTATCTGCCTCGCCTGCTGCAGGAAGGGGTGGACAGTGCCCTCTTTGATTGTCGCTGATGCCTGGATTTTGCAAAGCTTAACAGTGTCTGCCACACAGCAGATGCTCAGAGTGTGAGGTAGAACTGTGACTTGTGTGTCCTGGGGTGAGTGACTTATCTTTCAAAACTCCAATCGCCACATCTCTTAAGTGGAGCATGGGTTTGCTACAAAGATTAACGAGAAGATCTGAGTGATGCCTGCCCTGCCTGGCCTGGCTCCTCCTGGACAGGCCCTGTAATGAAATCAAGGCTGTGGGGCTGCCCAGCTCCCTGCTCCCCCAGCACCTTGCCTTCATCTTCCACGTCTGCAGAAACAGTTCCCACACACAGTGATGAAAACCACAGAAATTCGTCCTCTCATCATTCTGAAGATCAGTGGGTGAGGGTCCGTGCCGTGGGTGAGGTCATCTGTCCTCCAGAGGCTTCAGGGAAGGCTCCTTCCTGTCTCTTTCAGCTTCTGGTGACTTGTGATGTCCCGTGACTTTTGGCTACATCACTCCAATCTCTGTCCATGTCTTCACCCAGTGTCTGGCTCTCCTCTTGGTCTTAATGGCACTTGTCACTGGAGTGAATCCAGAGAACCCAGGATGAGGTCATCTCGAGATCCTTGACTTGGTTACATTGGCAAAGACTGTTCCAAATAGCAGCACATTCATAAGGGACAGCATCAGGCCTTGGACATCTCTGGTAAAGGGGAGGAAGGGCGGGCTCTATTCACAGGCTGCAGAGGTCATTTATCAGATGCTATTTAGCAACATGGAAGGCAAAGCAGTGGAAAGCTTGGGCCCTCTCCACGTGCTAGGCATCAAGTCTATGAGACAAAAGCATGGGCAGTGGCTGTTGGGCTTGGGAAGGCTCAGTCTCCTGCATCCAGCAAGTTCTCTGGACTACCAATGGGCCGTGTCTCAAAGAAGTATTTGAAATTCAGGATGCATCTTCTCAGAGACACAGTGTCGTAAGTGGAGGTCAAGGGCTGAGCCACGTCAATCCCAAAGACTTATGTGACCTATCAAGCAGGGAATACTGTGTGCCAGGGAATTTCTAAGTCATTGCAAACTCCATCACTACTCTAATTAGACATTCTAAATTACAAATTAAATGGTAGGCAATTTTGTGCTCTGAATACTGGGAAGATAGGTGAAATTTTTGATGGTGACTCTATGGGACTTCAAAGGGCAAAACAATGACTCTTTATTTCCTGTCTTGAGCTTCTTTTTCCTAATGTTGCTGTGTAACTAGGGATGCTCTTCTGACTCAGCTTAAAGGTGTAAAATTACGAATCAGGTTGGCACACGGGAAAAAGCAGAAATTTTTCTGGAAGCAACCCATTAAGTTCTCCAGTCCAAAATATTTGTCTAAATATTCTGAAATTTTCTGCATAGATGACAGCACATCATCAGAAACACTAGCTGCTCCTTCCTTTTTGATTCTTATATGTTTCCTACTGTTGTCCTGTTTTGTAGGGCTTGGGAGGTCCCTTAGTAGAATCTTGAACAGAATTACCATCCTGAATGTCTTTCTCTTTATTCTGAATTTAAAGGAGATGCATTCGGTATTATTATGTCAGAAACAGTGAAGGATACTGTAGTTTTTTTAGTTTTGTTTTTGGTTTTGCTTTGCTTTCTTTACTGTACAGGGGAATGAATGCAAAGCCTTCACACTGAGCTATATCCTCAGCCTTTGTTTGTTTTGTTTGGTTTTGTTTTTTCAAATTTTGAGACAAGGCCTTGTTAAATCCCTAAAGTTGTCCAAGCTGGGCTTGAATTTGCAATCTTCCTGCCTCAGCCTCCCAGAGTTCTGGAATTACAGGCAAGTGCCACCACTATACTATAGACTTTGATTTGATTTTGTTTGATTTGGTTTGGTTTGGTTTTGGTTATACCTCTTGTCAAAATAAAGAATTTTGTTCAAAAGACTAGAAAGTTAAGAGAATTTTACTTTTTTATTATTGAGTAGATTCTTTTCAACTTTCTGAAGTAACTAGAGGGTCATCTACATTTGTAAGATATACCAGATCCCATCCACCCTCTGCTGGGTACCACCATATACAGCAGCAGCATCTGTACAGCTATAGAATAAGGTCCAAACCAAGAAGTTGACATTGTTACAATTCGCTGGCTAGGCAGATTCTACCAGTTTTATTAGCACTCATTTTGTGTATGTTTAATTCTCTACAATTTTATCACAGGTGTGGTTTCATGTCATCACAACCATAGTCAAAACACAAAGTTGGGCATGACAGCACATGCCTGTAATCCCAGCACTCTGTAATCCCTCACTGAGGCAGGAGGATTGCCATGAATTCCGGGCCAGCCTGCACTACATAGCAAGTCCTCTGTCTCAAAAAACAAAACAAAACAAAAACTACTCAGAACATTCTTTCACAAGAATCCCTCTTATAGCTACCTCCCATCTTACTCCTAACTTCTGGCAATCATTAATCTAGAAGTCTAGTACAACCTGTAATTTTGTACCTATATGACTTTTTCATTTAATGAAGCTTCTATCAATGGGATCATGGAGTATGCATCTTCTAGCATTGGCTTTGTTCCATTCAGAATGATTTCCTGTAGATTTGTACAAGTTGCTGTGTAAATGGGTGGATTTGCGCCTTTTCATCACTGAGTAGTATTCCGTGGTGTTGGATGTGTCACAGTGTATTTAACCATACACACCTTAAGAGACATTCATGTTGTTTCTGTCTTGGAACTATCATGGTTAATTTCTGCTTTAAACATTCATGTAAAGTTTTTGTGAACATAAGTTTCATTTCCCTGCGGAAAAAAAGCCCAAGAATACAATTGCTTTGGAGCCATATGGAAAGCACATGTTTAGTTTTGCAAGAAATAGCCCAAGTGTCTTCCAAGTTGGTGGCAGCATCACATTCCAATTGGCAGTGGGGGAGGGGGTGGCTCATCTTTCTCTACATCCTCACCATTTGCTGTCACCACTGTTCTTTTAACCGTGATGACAGTGACACTGCACACCTTCTTTCATGGCTTATCCGCATCTGTGCATCTTCCTCAGGGAAATGTGTGTGTGTGTGAGTGTGTGTGTGTGTGTGTGAGTGTGTGTGTGTGTGTGTGTGTGTGTGTGTGTGTCTTTTGCCCATTTCTAACATTTCTGCTTCACTGTTGGGATTTTGAGAATTCTCCATATATTCAAAACACAAGTCTTTGGCCTGATGTGTTCCTGATGTGATCAATATCTTCTCCCAGCTGTAGCTTGCTTTTCATCTTGATCACAAGATCTTATGCCCTGAAAAACTAAAATTTATTTTTTTTAAAAAATTTTGTAGGGATGGGGATTGAGCCCAGGTCTTCATGCACATTACATAAATACTTTCTCACCGAGTTACATCACCAGCTCTAAATTGTTCAGTTTGATGAAGTCCCATATTCTAATTTTCTTCTTTTCTGGGTCATATCCTGATATCAAAGCCTAAGAACACTGCCTAATTCTAATTTCCAACCACTATTTCCACTATTTCCTGAACAGTTGTCAACTTCACTTTTCTAGCTTTAGTGTGTACTTCAGACCAGCCCCGCTGGCTGTAGCCATTGTGTCTCGTGCATCCCTGGCCTCTCTGGTGTGGTCACAAGTCAGACTGTCTTCCCAGACTCACCCCCATGGCCCACTGGACACTGTCCTCCAACCATCCAAGGTGCAACAATGCCAAATGTCCACCCTGCCCCAGATCCGTCCCCTTGATCCCCTTGAATAAAAGATGGTATAAGGACCAGAAGGATGAACGTTTGTATTGCTGCATGTGATCATTGATTGATTCTTATTTAGCATCTTCCCACAGACACCAGGAATACAGCAGCATAAAAGTCTCACTCCCTGTTTCTTTTTAGTTTTCAGATGAGTAGGCAAGACAGACACTGCACAACTGTGGCCATTGCAAAGTGTCTACAGCTACCAAAAGAGGGTGGAGGCCAGTCCAGGAGGTCCAAATATTGCCCAGAGGAATTGATAATGACACTTAACCAAAATGACAAGGATTGACAAGCGCTGACTTGAGAATAGGGACAGGGCCAGCATGAAGACGAAGGTTTTCCAGGCCCAGGAACAAGGGCAGATTGTCCAAGCCACCTTGAGAGAGTCAAAGATTTGGGAGAGCCTGCCCGTTTGTCTCCTTTGTCATCCTTAAGGGCCACAGAGTGACACTGCAATCTCAGAACCACTCCTGGCCTGTGGCGATCCATCCATTTGTTCACTCCATATGTATCTTCTAATGGCCCAGAGTATACCCACGCTATTCCAGGTTACAGGGATTCAAAGACAAACCATGCAGAGCTCCAACCTTCTCTCCTTCCCTGGGACCCAAGGACGAATGTTCTGGAAGGGGAATCACTCACAAAAGAAGACCACAGCTGCTAGCAGGTTAGTGTGGCCCTGGTTATTAGTTAAATGGAGCTCAACGCAAAGGATACACCAGTGATGTTAACCTGACTAGCAGGGGCATTGGATTTACATTAGAAAAGAGCAGGATATAAGAGACTGCTAAAAAAAGATTCTATGTGGAAGATAAGCCTTTTCTTTTTAGAGCTGAAACCATCTGAATCTGGGCAAGTTTGAGGCTAGACCAACAGGAGGTGGTGACAAATTAAGCATCCCAGTAAAAGAAACCAACTGGCTTTCTATCGGACACAGAATGTGTAGACAGGCACTCTGACAGGGGACATGTGGCCAGGCACCTACAAGATGCTGCTTATTTTGAAATAAAGGATCCTAGCCATCTGAGTGCTGGTCAAAACAGTAGAAATACAGCTCAATAAAATGATCTGGGAAGCAGGGTCTGGAGTCATAAATGTTTCAGGTAAGGAGAATAATGCTCTTTTATTTCCCTATGAAAGCATTGCATGCAATCTTTCCATCCCCTTCTCCTGTCAGGAGATGGATTTAAAGGAGAAAGTGGATGAAGAGAGGGGAGGAGAATTATCTAGACACCATGTCATCGTAAAAGACTGCTGTGGCAGCCTCGAGGGCCCAGGTCAAGGCAGGCATGTTGCTGCAGAAGTAAAGGAATGAAGAAGTGGCTCTGAGCACAAGCATGATGGATCAGGGCAGCCAGAGCCACAGAGCAAGGTGGCCAGCAGAGATGGGGGGAAATCGATTAAAAGAAAATACTGAGTGAAGGATTCTCCAAATAAAAGTCAGAAGAGTCTGGTAAGGTGAATGCAAAAGAATAAAACCAGGAGCCCACTGCAGACCAAGCTGGCACAAATATTGGTTGAATTAATCAAGAATCATCTTCAATGATATACAAATTACCATTCTACTCCTTAGGACAACATGCTTACTCAAGGGAACCAAGATGGTAGACCTGAGGAATGAGAACAATCAGTACTGCTGCATAGTGTGACCACTGGAGAACAAATCTAAGAAGACCATGCTGGTTACTCTGAGAATGGAGTCTCACTCATGACTACAAAGAGAGAAAAGAGAGGCAAACAGCTGAGCATGGTGGTGCACACCGGTAATCCTAGCTGTCGGAAAGCTGAGGCAGGAGTATCATTGAGAATTTGAGACCACTCTGGGCTACAAAGTGAGTTCAAGACCAGCCCAAACTGCATAGCAAGATTCTGTCTCAAAGAGAGAGAGAGAGAGAGAGAGAGAGAGAGAGAGAGAGAGAGAGAGAGAGAGAGGCAAGTTGAGTATGAGACAGTCAATGGATCTGGTCTTAAATTCATAATAATGTCATTAATACAGAGATTGGCAGCTTTTCTTTTTTCCACTGTAGGAACTGAGAGGAAGTCCAGAAAGGAGAAACACAGTCAAAGATGTGGACAAGAAGGAAATCAGTGACTTAAGGTGTTAAAGTATCATGAAATCACAAACACAGACAAAATGACTATAAACAGAAAAATCATGCACTATCTAAATTCAAGATAGGCCTGGAGGGGGCTCAGAAAAAAAAGTTAACATCATTTGTTCATTTTTGTCTGTTGTTAATAAAGAGAAATATCTACCCATAAACGTATTTCTTTAAAGTTGTTCACACCAACTTACAAAAAGAGAAGAGACGCACAGAGAAATGGTGATCATTATTAAACAATGCACTGTACTATAAAGGTTTGGAGTAATTTCTCCTTGAAAGTTTTATGCTCCTGAATGTGCAAATTGGGGGAATGAAATAGCACATCTGTGAATGTTTCTGTCCCTCCTGCCCTCTGCCAGGACCAGGCAAGAAAAACAGAAATAAGTGTGAAAGATGAAATGATGAAGCCTCTGAAACCCTGAGGCATACAGGAGAGAGAACAGACTCGGAGGTTAACTGGTCAAAGTGGATCATTCTGCAAGGAATTGAGCTGAAAATTCAAAACTGAGACCAGATCCAGAGAGGCAAGACTAAAAGACAAAGATTAAATCACACCTCTTTCTGTATCTATCTCCAAAACACTAGAGTGTGTTATAATTACAGCAACAGAGAGAGGAGGCACAGAAAAGCATTCATGTTCAGGAAAGGCAGGGCAAGGCAAAGATTTTCGTGTTTTCTGGCCACGTAACTGTCAGAATCACCTTCTTGGAGTAGAGAAAAGGAATCTAAAAATTAACAAATTCCTACTAAAGAACAGAATAAATTATGTAAGTGCTAAGCAAAATTCTGCTCACTTTTCTATAAGGCTACCGTACTCTGGTATAAAAATTCAACAGGATGACGATAAGAAGATAAAGTTATGAACCAATATTCCTCATGCTCATAGATGTACAGATCCGTACACTATTTGTTTCGGGGACCCCATTTAGAGCAGTTTCTCTCAACAAAGCCCTTATAGAGCTGGATAGATATTTAAATGCAGAGAGAGCCATCCTGTCTTTATTATCTTTTGTTGCTGCTTGAACATGTTCCAAATCAAACTTTTTATTTTGAGATGACTGTAGATTCACATGCAACTGTAAGAAGCAATACAGAGCGGTTCTCTGCACCTTTAAACCCATCTCTTGCTAAAGCGTATTGCGCCACAACCTCGACACTGACATTGATACAGAGTCATTTTGGAGATGCAGGTTGAAAAGTACCTAGAAACTTCCACTGAAGACTCATTTCTGTTCTGAGCTAAGGCTAAGTAAATGAACACACCATTTTCAAAAGCAACACTGTGTTGATCCGCTCTTTCATTCTATCAACCCTGGAAAATATTTCTCTATGCTTAGCATTTAGACATACCATTTAAATATGCTTCATAATAAATGTTTCTTTTTCTAACAAAAAAAAGTGTTAAAAAAAAATTGAACGTGGCAGCCAAGTCATATGTTGATGACATCTTGGTGATATCTTACCTCGATGTGACAGGAGATAACATTTCAGTCCTTGGGAGAGAAATCTAAGCTCTGTAGTACACTGAATATGTCTCCATTCTGCAGCTGGAACCAAGAGAAACAGCATGTATCGGTCTCAGGTGTAATGCACAAGGGAGTTTTCATCTTGTCCCTCATTTTAAACCCCACCTCCTATCTTCCCCCTTTGGGGCTTCCCTCTAGGGAGCTGTTGGATTTGAACAAGAAGAAGCAATGTTTTCTTGTTTGTACCCAGTTTCTCTCCCAGGATGCTGAAAAGATGCTAACTGAACAGCATAAAGACTGCCACATTGATAGCACAGTCACATCTCTTAAACTTTCTTTCTTTCAGTGCTAATGATCAGAGGGGCACGTTGCTGCCTGCTGGCTCTTCTCTAGAAGCAGAGGGATTTCTCTTTTCAGTCAGATGTAAGCATCTGGGCGGTCTTCGCGGTGAGGCTTTTCAGGAGCACATATGTAGCTGGTGATGTGGTGCCCCGAGGCGCACTGTCTTGTCTGAACAGTGCCACAGGAAATCGTCCATCACACAGCCTCCAAAACTTCTTCCTCTGTAGCATGAATTCTCAGTGATAAGCAGAGCAAACACTTCCAAAGCGCATCCCTCTCGAGAGCTGACTCACACTCACGTTGGCAAGCTTGTCCTGCACTACCACAGAACTTCAGATGGACGCTTGCATAGTCTATGCCACGTAAGCTCCGTGACACACCAGTCAGTCACCTGGGAGCAGGAGTTTCACCGGTACCTGCTCTCCCTCCCAGGCTTAGCACTAGGTGGGCTCATTTTCAAAGCTGGTTCCACAAGCTCCGGCTGCTTAATTAATGGTGCTCTCACAGTGAAACTCTGAGTGAGCAGGGATGCATGCAGATGCATGCTGGCTCCATTTCCACCTATAATGACAAAGTTCATTTATTTCACACTGAAAGACATGATGGTGTCCTTTGGGGATGTGAAAATAAACATTTGGTTTATCAAGACAGTCACTGTGTCCTGTTAGAAGATAAAATGAACTGTTAGCCGCTTCATACTACCTGAAAAGTTTTAAAGGAAAATATTTTAGGGCAGGCTGCAAGCAGACAAGAAAGAAAGAGAGAAAGAAAGGAAGGAAGGAAGGAAGGAAGGAAGGAAGGAAGGAAGGAAGGAAGGAAGGAAGGAAGGAAGAAAAGAGAAGAAAGAGGAAGAGAGGGAGAGAAAGAAAGCTAGTTGGTACTGGTATTTCTTACTGCATTTCCCACCTGCAATTCTGTTTTGAGGTTGTTTTGGAGACTCATTCCGTTCACAGACACCTTGTCCCCAGTTCACACATTTGTGTACACAATTCACAGGTGTGTAGTAGGTCTGAGTGATCATACTTACATTTCTATACAAACTCTTTTTTTAGTATTACACATTTGGTTACATAATACTTACAATTATTCTGGGGGGTTGTTACACACATGGAACACATCTTTACTCTTTTTTTTCCCTGTTTTTATTTTGTTTTTCACCCCCTACCCTTCCCTTCTTCCCTGATCCTTCCAACCATTGGTCCCTTTTCCATTTGCAAAAGCTCAATTTTTACCATTTTTTTCATCTCCTTCCTTCTCCTCCCCTCAATTCCCTCCATCTTGTTCTCCTATCCATTTGAAAAAGATCTCCCTTCTTCATCTTAACTATCTTCTATTTCTATTTCTATTTCTATTTCTATTTCTCTCTCTTCCTCCTCCTCCTCCTCCTTTCTCTCTCTCTCTCTCTCTCTCTCTCTCTCTCTCTCTCTCTCTGATTTTGTGTCTGGTACATGGAAGAGGTGATATAGCAGTAATTCTGAAAGATACTAATTGAACACATGGTGGTGGTAATGCTGTGGAAATATGTTGGAGATGACTGTCCCTGTCGAGGAATGCCAAGGCAGATCCCTGACACTGAAGGCTCCGCCAGAGGTCAGTTTCTGCTCTGTGGACAGACAAGGTCATCACCAAGATCAGAGGGCCCCCCCCCCAACGACCTGCCTGGAACTTGGTGACCCCATAACCCAAGTGGTTACAACTGCACTGAAAACAGCACCAGAAACAGAAATGCCAAGAAGCATCTCCCAAGCTCTTGCAAGAACCAGGAGAGAGGAGCAAGCTGCCCAAGTGGATGAGGGCAAGAGAGCAGCTGTGCAGCTGCCAGGAGCCAGTCCTCACTCCCTCCAAGGCTCTCGGGCTCTGCCCAGCAAGAGGTCCTATACTTCAAGGACAATAACCAGCAGGTGCACTTGGAGAGGGAGGAGGCAATGCAGTGGTTCTCCCTCTCTCTCTCTCTCTCTCTCTCTCTCTCTCTCTCTCTCTCTCTCTCTCTCTCTGTGAGGGGTGGGGTGCCCGTTTCTTGAGCTCTGGTGCAGGTCTGAGACAGTGCACAGCCCTACAGACACAATGCTTTCCCCATGCCGTGTCCACACCTGTGAGAAAGTTCACTTCTTACATGAAGCTCAGGAAGAGACCAACTACTGTGAGAATGGAGCGAATCTAACAACATACATAATAACAGTTATTTAAAATACATGCTTCTTTAATTTTGGGATTTCCCACTCAGTGTTTTCAGACCACCACTGGTCACAGGCAACTGAAACCACAAAAAACCAAAACAGAGGAGAAGAATGGAGGGCTGAAGGAGGAAGTCGCTCTGTCCCATGTGAACAGCTGTTCATGCAGATTTCCAGGAAAAAAAGGAGCAGAAATTCCAGGATCAGGACTAGGAAGGCGCCACCTGTACATAAGATTGAAAGAGAGACAGATAATATTTTAATGCAATGAGTCTCCTATGAGCAGAATATCCCAATTTTAGATAAAGGCAGCATCAGGATTCCTGATTTAGCCTTCTGCTGAAGACTGCATGGGCTCAGCGGTACAGATCCCAGGTGTGTGGCACTTTCTCTCTGCAGTGACGCTCCGTCTGTCCCAGGCTCTCTGTAATTCCCCACCCAAAGGCTGCTAACTTTGTTCTTAATCCCAGCACCTCGTTTGTTAGTATTAGTAGTAGTAGTAGTAGTTTTTTGAGACAGGTCTCTGCTTATAATTCAGGCTGACCTTGAATTCACTGTGTAGCTCAGGTTGTCCTTAAACCCACAGCAATCCTCCTGCCTCAGCCTCCAGAGTCTTGGAATGAGAAGCATGCACTGCCACACCTATCTCATCCATTATTAAAAATGCACTTTCTTGCTCTTCCACTAAACTCTGCCTATACTTACTAGAATCGGAGATCCCAGTTCCAGAAAAGTGTGTCCCTAGCTTTCTTAATCTGGGTAACAAAAATTCCTTCTTCCTGTAAGTGACTGAGAACTAACACCTTCCAGAAGGAAAGACTAAGGGGAAAAACAAGCTTTTGATGATCACACGGTCCCTCTGAGTCTCTTCCGCAGGATATTCATGCTTAGTTAGAAACAAAAGCATTTACTCTGTTTCCTGGGACTTTCCTCCCTCAGCCCACGCCCTAATCTGTGGTCAGACACATTTGGCTAACGCTGTGTACTCAAAGCCCCTCTTGAAATTTAAAATTCACCTCTCTATGTAAGAATCCTGCAATGAAGAAATGCATGTAAGTACATAGCTTAACCACAATTTTCTAATTGTATCCCAACACGGAACTTTTTAACTCCCTTAACGTTCATTTCAAAAAATTTAACACAAGCACTCTTCATGGAGGAAAGAAAATAATCCAAAAAACTTCTTTTAAATTTCTCTCTGCTACTTTTTTTCAGTATTAAGAAATGAACCCAGGACCTTCTCACTACATCTCAGGTTTTTTGTTAACTTTTTGTTATGAGAGAGGATCTCACTAAATTGCCCGGGCTGGATTCTAATTTAGGATCCTCCTGTCTCAGCCTCCCACAGTGCTGGGATTATAGGGGTGCACTGCCATGCTTTAATTTGTGCTACTTTATTTTTAATGGCCTTGCATTTTATGTCTGTAGTCTACATTATTATGTGATGGAGGAGAAACATTAAGGATATTTTCTTTCATTACTACTGGTTTGGCAATCAGTAAGAGGACATCAGGAACCACAGGTGGGCCAAGTAATTAGTGACAAGAATATCCTGAGGAAGTAATGACCTTTGTGACTGAGACTTACAGAACTGAAAAGCATTTCATGACTAAGTGATTAGGATCAGCGGTTCAAGACTTGAGCACAAAATATAGTGAATGTTTAACTCATTTGGAAATGTATTTATCACAGTAAAAGATGCATTGCCCCCCCATGCCCCCTGCAAAGTCCTCCCTTACCCTTCTCACACATGGACCCCACCACCCCTGCCCCTTTTTGCTGCAACTCTAGGAATCCTCTTTTGTAAGTGTCTTTACTTGTGCTGCTGTGGCTGCCTCAGTGTGCTGAATGGATTATTCAAAACATTCCCTTCCCACGGTCATTTTGAATTTGGGGAAGAACAGGAAGTTGTGCAGCGTCAGAGCCGGTGGATAAGGTGGGTGAAGATGCGTCATGAGAGCTGTCTTTATGTTAGATGGTACGTGTATTCACCACATTTTTTATCGCACTCGATAAAGATAACCAAGAAAGAAAACTTCCAGAGCTGACTCAGAACACGGCAAGAAGACTGGCACGTGTGTGTAGGAAGTGAGTGGGGAGATTAATGACAATGTGTCTTTTACTATAATCATTTTGTTAATTTAAACATGCACTGTGTTTCAATCACACGTTATACCACACCTGGCCCGCCCCAAGGAAAGGCTGAGGGAACACCCACCAGCCAGGACACCCACCAACCATTTGTGTCAATAACTCGTCAACCAGCTTCATGCCGGAGACTTTGGGCAGGAGCCTCCACCCTCTTACGGAGCCAGCTTTTCCTGCCTCAAGACCTCGCCTTCAGCCGAACTGGCCTGTCCTGAACAGGTAGGCAGACGCAGGCTGGTACCAAGATCACAGAGGTACTTTTCTCTAATGATGAAAAATACACATTTTTTTTTTTTTCTTGGTAACTAGTTTTGGAAGAAGCAGTTCAGACAGCAAACTGCCCACAGCAGACGGATGAAGCTTCATTTCACCCCTCAGGCACTAAGTCTGGCTGAAATGTTCAGGTGCCATTTCCCAAACACTCTGCCTTTTATCAGTCCATCACCTAGATGGAGCCTCGGGGGCTCTGTTCCTCTCCAGAAACTCATGTCATCCCCTTCATGGACTTGTCCCCAGGGTCAGGTAGGGTGGTGCACATCTGTTATCCTAGAATTTGGAAGGGTAAGGCAGGAGTTCAAGGCCAGCCTGGGCTACCTAGCAAGATCCTGTCTCAATAAACAAACACAAAAAACGAGAAGGAAGATTCAGGTTCTTGGCTAATTTCATTAAGAAAGCAAACTGGAGCAGCCAGCCACATCACCACATACCCACTGGCTGACATCGGGGGACCTTCTTGCTGGTAGCCAGCATGGACCAGGAAAAGCAACCAGCCACCCACCACACACCTGCAGCCACCACTGGGGAATCTTGGTGTAACTGTGTGGGTCCAGAGAAGCCCGCCCTGCACCCAACTGCTCCCCAGGAACCCAGGTTTGGAGAAACACAGGTGCCTGGTCCATTCCCCTACACCACAGATGGGCAGCCAATGCAGGAAGTGCATTATAGAATAAATGCATTAAAATCAATGATACAGCTTCAACTGCAAGAAGAATAAAATGTGAATGAATAAGTTACAAATGGATGAAATGGAGTGGTCATTAATCTTATGAAAATATGGCCAGTTTTACCAGTATCAAACTCACAGTAAAGCAGTGAGATACCATTCTGTCTAGAAAGCTGACAATTTAAAACAGAAAGTAAGAGAAACCTCTAGGGTTGACGGTGCATCAGTGACATGGGACCTGTGCTCCATGGTGGGCATATACCCTGGGGCAGTCTTTATCTGATGATGACAGATACCCAAATCTTAAAAATGTTTAATCTTTGACTCAGTATCTGCATTGCTTGTGATTTACAAACACTTTGAATAACACTCACACAAAAATATTTATTCCAAACCAGGTGTGGTTATGCAGGTCTATAATCCTAGCACTTGGGAGACTGAGGCAGGAGGATCACCAGGTTGCACTCAGCCTAGGCAATTTAGTTTGAACCCTGTCTCAAACTAAAAAATAAATGAAAGGTCCAGGGATGTAGCTCATTGTGAAAGCATTGGGTTCACAAAACCAATGGATTATATTTCACTACCATGTCTTCACACACATAAGGGGGAAGTCATGCTGTATGACTAACAGGCATCAGTACTCTCCCTGGCTCCTTCTCTAAGCCTGCAGCTCTTGGTGTTCTTTAGGGCCTGCCCTGGGGCTTGTGAGTCCCACTGTGTGCTCCACAGCCTGGTTTTCAGTGTCTCCCATTTTATCATTTTAGTTGCCAGGGGTGGTACGGTGCAGCTGTCACTAGGATAAGCAGTGTCTCTGTGGGAGCACAGCCTTCCCCGGCAGAAGATGGAGCCTTGGAGACGGTGGTTATTCAGACTGAGGCGGGACCCTGGCAGGAGTGGGTACTGTGCCACTGTTCTGGGAGGTTCGCAAATTTGTTGGTTTGTTTTTGGGGTGAGGTGTGCTGGGGAGGGAACCCAAGGCCTTCACACTGAGAGAGTGAAGGCCCCCTACATCCCAGGCCCCCATCTTATTTTTAAATTTAATATCTTAAATTAAGACATAAGTCACTAAATTGTTTAACTATTATTTCCGGATTCCTTACTGGTTTTTAAGAGATCTTTCCTTTCATGATCGCTAGCTGCAATCCCATCATTAAGGTCTGAAAGTCTATCCTCAGTTTCATTCAAGGAGCTCTGCCAGTTTTCAGTGCAGTTTTTAATACCCTGGATTCTAATCTGTCTGGTCTGTTTCATGCATTCTGATTCTTTCCTATATTGTTCATTTAATATTCAATTCATTTTTCTATGCTCTTCTTTTTTTTAATCTATGTCTTCTTTAGACATGATCAACAATTCTTTCACTGTGGTTGGCATTTCTTCTTTTACCTGAGAGTATTTCCGATATGATTTCTCTTACAGCCTCATGAAGTTGTTTCTTGATTTAGTTGGTATCATTTCAGAAACTTCAGGTGTGCGACATCTAATTTATTCCATGTCTGTGTCTCTGGCCTTGTTTTGTGTGGGCTGGAGGTCTGAGACTGTATTTTGCTCCTTTGTTTTGACATTTTCCTGAGTTCCTCTGGGCGAGTGGATTTGCATTTGTACAAATACCAATTTTTTTTTAATTTTAAACAGAAAAACAGAAAAAAGGATAGAAATGATACAGTATTTCAAAAAAGAAACAAAAAGTAGGAAATTAACACTATTATATTGTACATTGTTAGAATTAGTTGTTCAGGTTATAAAATCTAGATACAAAAGTGAGCAATCAAACAATGAAAGCACAAACTGTTCTTTTTAATGAACTAACAGAGTGGTAGCGAGGTTATCTATCTGGCGGACATATTACATACATAAATTTGTATGTGTTTACCAACATACATATAATTTTTCCTTTCTTCCTTTTTTCCTTTCCCCTATCCCAGGAGTTCTGTCCTTCTGAGCACTTTCTTTCCCTTTCATTATTACAACATCTATTGTACATTTTTGGTCTTATTACTCTTTTAGTTTTTTATTACTTATTTTTTACACTAGAGAGACAATATGATATTTATACATGTGACTCTGATTTATTTCACTTATGAGGATAGTATCAAGTTGCCTCCATTTACCTATAAAAGCCTCGAGATCAACTTTTTTTTTTCATCGGTACCAGGGATTGAACTCACGATTCCGCGCTTGCAAGGCAAGCTGAGCTAAATCCCCAGCCCCGAGATCATCTTTTTATAGCTGAGTAATATTCCATTGTATAAAAATATCACATTTCTTTCATCCATTCTATGGTTGATGGACATTTTGGTTGTTCCCAGGATTTAGCTATTACATGGTGCTATAAACATGGTGCATATATATCACCGTGACATGACATTAATTTTTCTGGGAAAATACTCAGCAGGAGAATAGCTGGATTGAATAGACTCTCCAATCCTAGTTTTTTGAGGAATCTCCATACTTATTTCCACAGTGGCCACCCCAGTCTACACTCCCACCAACAGTGGAGAAGTGTTCCTTTTTCCCCGCATCCTCACCAATACTTGTTATCAGTTGATTTTTTGATGGCAAGCTATTCTTTTTGAAGTAAGATGGAATCTCAAAGTCATTTTAATTTGTATTTCTTAAATGACCAGTGATGGTAAACAGTTCTTCTTGTATATATTTACCATTTGTCAAACACCAAATGTTAAATATTTATGACAGGCTACTCCATATCTGATTTTAATACAAAATACGATCCTAGTCATTTGCATGTTTATTGAGTAGCTATTATGCAGAGGATACATTGTGGTTAAAACAGTAAAACCAAAAGTTCACTTTCCACATTTTTATAACTCTAATCATATTGATTCGTTCTTTATACAAAGAGCTTTTTAGATGGTTAGTATTCTCAATAGATTAAGGGTTTTCTGCAAGCTCTAGGGCTCTCTGATACCTGAGTGTGCTCAGTCAGAGACCATATACCTGCTCAGGAAGGTCCTCGAGCACCAGTGTAGCACCAGGGATGGGCTTCACGGCAAATAGTTTTCCCACATGTAAGGGTTATATGTTTCAGGGTGAATCAAAGAGTACATACATCTGCCTCACCTGCAGGGTTCAAGCTTCTGTGAGAATCTAATGCTACAGACTTTACGTGACAATGCCAGCGGTGAAGAGCAGCTGTAAACACAGATGAAGCTTTACTTGTTCACCTGTTCCCCTTCTGCTGTTTAGCTGGTACCTAACAGAAACCCTCAGGAGTCAGGAATCTAAGTCCCAGGGCCTATTCTAGCATTGGGTACACGACTGAGCTAACTTAATTCACTTAACAAGCAATTATTTAGCATCTATCAACAAAAGGAATATCCTCTCTTTCACAGCCTGAGAGTCTCGTGTGGGACACTTTGTTGGGTAATTTTATCACAATAAAGTATGCTATGGGACACAAGTTGCCATGAGAGGTAATAGATGTCCAATGGGGAAAAAGGAGGGAAAATTGGGTTAAAATAATACGTGCCTTTTTGCAGACTCTTTGAGCCCTTAACATTCTATACATATTATAGAGCTTCAGAAAATCATGGTATTCAGTATTTTCCAATTGTATTTAAAATGATGATATAAAAATTAGAATAGCTACTGCAATTGATTTTCTTTTTTCTTGTGCTAAATTCTTACAAGAAGTAATCATGTAAATCCTACAAAGTGATAAAGCAAAACAAGTTTGGAGTTCTATGGAAGATATAGAAATATCCTTCATGCAGGGACAGGGGTTTAGCTCAGCATAAGTGCCTGAATGGCAAATGTGAATTTGATCCCTGGTACCAAAAAAAAAAAAATATATTCTTCATGTAAGCTTTTTTTTAATAGTGACCTTCAGTCACTACTAAAACTAAAATAGGAATGTGAAACTTATTAAAGGTGTCTGAGTTGGTGTCAGAATTTAGATATCAATGAACTTTATAGAAACAAAATTTTACGTGAACAACATTTGTAACAAGAAACCTTAATTTCCTGTCACCAGAACGTGTGTTCTAAAAAATGAATAAATTGACCTCTTGCATGGAATTCCCAGAAAGGGAAACCTGTATTTTTTGGCATCACATTGTACTTTTCTTCATTATTTCAATGATCATTTCTTTGCAATGGGAAGCAGAAGAACAATATCATGACTATTATGCTACAATTCCTCCCACCCTAGGAGCACAGTAGTCTAGCATGGGTACTGATTTTAATGTGAGACACACCCAGAGGCAATTTTTAATGATTGCATCTGATGAATTTGAGCAACTGTGACTTCCCAAAACTCTGATAAATAGCCTGGAAACTCCCATTCTAAAACAATAGTGCTTGTTGGGGAGCCTTTCCAACAGGCCAGGCTGGCCAATCATGTAGTAATGGATTGCTGTAATTAAGCATCCTGACAGGAAATGGACTTGTTTATGTTCCCAATCAGTGTTCCCTGCTCAGTTTCACAGCCTGAGCTGAAGGCAAAAATGAGCAGAGAAGTATGAAAGAAGCAGCGCCTGTGGGACACAGACACACAAGTCTCACTTCTAGAGCCCAGAGAACTGAGGGTTCAGTGTTGTCCCCCCCTCCCAGCTCTGTCACACCAGCTATGTGCACGCAGGACGCCACAAAGCAAAGAATCCGCTGTGTTCCAGCCCCTGGGGTTAACCAAACAGGATAATTCAGGGGCAACCTTGAGTCCCTCCTCCTCCTTCACCACTCCTACTTAATCCATCACAAACGCTCTCAATCCCACCTCAGAAAAATGTTTGAGCCAAATCTCTTCCCATTGCTCGTCACGCTCAATAGTTCCTGTGCGCATCTTTCCTGGACAACTTTTCTTCATTTCACCAAACTTGAGTCGACTCTTTAATGCAGCTCTTAACCTGCTGCCTGAGTTATTTCTCTAAATCACAGATTATCTGATGAGTCCACTTCCCCCAAAATTCCTCATTGGCCTTATTTACCTGCCATGTTATCTCCCAAAATGGGATCCGGAGAACACTGATTGTACACAATTTTAATAGATATTATTTGAAGTAAGGAATTTTTGTAAGGCCAACTAGCATTGGGCTTTCCAAATTAAAAGGTGTATTAACTATACTTTAATCCCAAAATTTCCAAGAGCCTTATGGGTGTCATTGGGTATCGTATACAATACATGGGGCTTTCCAAACACATCAATCCTGAAAATTTTTCAAGAGTAAGAATAAGGATCTATGAAGTATAGTTCAGAAGACTCTGGCTGTAAAGTATAAGATAAAGATTTTCAAATCCTGATCCTAAAATTTCCTTTAGGTCATGATGACATGGATTCAGATATAACACAAGTAGTGATTGGTTCCACTGGCCCCAGTGGTGTTTATCTGAGATTGTTTCTGCATTGGCTACAGACTCTCTGCTCCTGGCCTATGCTGGACACAACAGTCGCCCTCTCCCACTGCACTGGACTTCCCCTTCCTCTGCTGTGCAGGAATTCCAGCAGCGCTGCTCCCAAATGATCCTGCACTCTGTCTCGGATCCCCTGCTTGTGCAGAACTGTTCGGCAGGTCAACCTCAGTGGGAAACAATGAGGCTGGCCAGAAGAGATATCACGGCCTCCAGAATTATGTCACCGAGTTGACTCAGCCTGGCAACCAGGATCTCCGGGTGGCCCCATCCCCATCCTAGTCTTCTAATTATCAGGACAGCGGTGACTAAGAATGGACAGTGGAAACAGCCTCAGATTCTAGCTCTGTCTGCACGAGTTGCAGCTGGGACTTCAATCTATTTGTGTCTGAGTTTCTACGTCTGTAAATGGGGGGGACTGATGGCAGTGCCCTGGCCCTGTACTTGTTTTTGTAACTGAGATGATGCATGTAAAGTGCTTTCATTGAAGTCATTACACAATTTACAGTCAGTAAGTCAAGGTCAAGCCTGATTTATGGGCCCAACCTCACCCACCACCACAGGTTTATCTGAACATTGCAGCATTCATATTGTCCATGACATGGCTCCTGGAACAGAAGCAAAATTAAGTCTTTGCAGCAGAGATCATGGTGCCCACAAAGCCTACCCTATTTATTATCTAGGCCCATGTAAAAAAAATTTTTCCAAACCTTGCAATAAATGGTAACTTACCAGTCTGCTCCATTTGAATCCCACCACTCACCATTGCTTGGTAAGCCCAGAAATTTCCTCTCTGTACTTTTTTTAGGCATTCTCCTCACTCAAAATACCCTTCCCTAGCCTGGACAGTAAACATATAACATGATCCTTGACTCTAGGAGCACTTGGAGAGGAGTCTTCCTTCTCTTCCCAGATCTGAAATACTGTGATTTTATTGTCTTAACTCTCAAACAACTGAAACTGGCATCTTCCTAACACAACTCTCTTTATTTATGTGAACTTTGTTTTTGTTTTTTGTTTGTTTGTTTGTCTGTTTTTTGAGACAAGGTCTCATTATCCAGTTCAGGCTGGCTTTGAGCTCACTTTGTAGCCCAGACTGGTCTCGAACTTGTAATGAGCCTCCTGAATGCGGGGATTACAGGCTTATGCAAAAGTCAGGACACTGTTTCTAGATTCAGCTTTGTGTGTCTCTGTTCTTCTTTCATTTTAACATAAGACCTCAATAATTATTTATGGAATGAATGGCAGCCACACTACGCCAGTGTACACTGCCACACCCTCAGACATGCTGTCTTCCACCCTGTAGGAAGCAATTTGAGCATTTTCTTCTCCTCCAACCCATAGTTTGGGGAAGTGTGGCTTTGTTACTTCTCTCACTGCTGAGACAAAATACCCAACACCTACAACTGTAGGTTTAGGAGGAAAGGTTTATTGTGACTCAGAGTTTGTATAGGCTTCAGTCTATAGTCTGCTGGGTTCAAGGCAGCATGGCAGAAGCAAAAAAGCTAATAGCATGGCTGTGGGAAGCAGAAAAAAAGTTCAAGGGAAGAGGAAAGAAGATAGAGCCTTCCAGGCCACACCCCAGGGGCCACCTCTTCCCACAAGACTTCACCTCCCAACATCTCCTTTGCTATAGTCACCTACAGACTAATCCACTCACAAGTATCACGCCCCCAGGATCGCCACCCAAAAGCCCCACCTATGAGTACATGAGGCTTTGAGGGACATCTAGACATAAACTACAAGTGTATAACACCAAAACAGCACCTCAGAGACTTAGTCTGAGCCAAGATACATCTGGAATCCACAGGAGACAGTTTCTTATTACTGGACACAAATAACAACTCCCACTCTCAGCTCAGGACCACCACAGACTGGGTGTCTTCCTCTCCTTCTTCTCTGTCTTCAATAATGGCAAACTACATCAGGCACAGTCATGATAGACATATACACACTCACATATACACACATGATAGATACAGATAGGATGACAGATATGCATATACATATACATGTATACATATAGCATTTAAATTACATATAGTCTAACATACTGCTGAATACTAATAAAACAGACAGATGTGGCCGCAACCCAGTTTAGACACTGGACCATCATCAGTGGCTGGGACAATACCAGCTTCTCTGTCACTCCTCTCTCTCTCT
Organism: Cavia porcellus; assembly: GCF_034190915.1. Lineage (NCBI taxonomy): Eukaryota > Metazoa > Chordata > Mammalia > Rodentia > Caviidae > Cavia > Cavia porcellus. Next base: position 55,468,763 of record NW_026947489.1, read on the forward strand.
CTATCTATCTATCTATCTATCTTCCACCATGGGTAGCTTCTATCCTGATTTTCATATGATTTAACTTCTTACTTTTCATTCCATCCTCCCCCATGTCTAAACAAGCCATGGTGGACTCTTACCAGTTTCAGATTTGTACAAATGCATCCCTCTATAACTTTCTTTCTTGCTTGTGGGTACTTTGTTTTTAAAGTATACCAATATGGATACAGGGAAAGGCACTTTGTTTTCACTGCACACATTGCTTCCTGAGTGTACCAAATTCTATTTATCCAATCCCCTGCTGATAGACATACTGTGTTGTTTTTAATTTTTTACTATTATGAATAATGACATTACATATACTTTCTCAATTATATCTCTTATAGTGTAATTGCTGAGTTGCAGGAATATTCTGCTTTGCTAATTAGTGCTAGACTGTTTGCTAAGGCACCTGTGCGAGTCACACAATGTGAATATAACAATGTAATAGCATTATGCAAAACCCCTCTTTGCTTTGGAACCTCTGCAACACTTTGTATTTGCATTATATTTGCCAGTTAAGTATCGGTTGAGATTCTTGAGTAGTTTTAGAATGTATAGCTCCCTGCTTGACAGCAAGAGTGGTCGCTTTTTATAAATTGATTGAGCACTTGTCTTTTCTCTCCAGTGAAATATATCTTTTGCCCATTCTTCTTAGAACTTTTTCTTACTGATTTTTTTTTCATTGACTTTGATCTCTTTCCTAAAGATTTGGAGAAATCTTTGTTTTTTTCAGTACTGGGAATTGAACCCAATACTCTTACACTGAGCTACATCTGAACCTCTTTTTATTTTTTTATTTGGAGACAATGTCTCACTAAATTGCCCAGCCTGGGTTCAAACTTAATCATCCCCCTGCCTCAGCCTCCCCAACTGCTGGGATTACAGGCATTAACCACCGAAGAATCTCTGTTACATATTCTGGATCTTAATGTTTTGTCTATTTTGTATGTTACAATTAGCTTCCTTGAAACTTCAAGAGGGTCCCTAACTTAAGGAGCTGACTCCAGAGAGCTTCATGCCCTGATACCAAATCTATCTCACCTCCTAATACCAGATTCTTGGGGACTGAAGACACACAGGCAGGGCCGATCATATATTTCCCTGTGGGCTTGTACAGATGCCTAAAAGTCCTGTGGCAATCCTTTTTATGATAGTAGTCACCAAACCTAGAATTTTAAGTTTCCAGATAGTGCTCAGTATGTACCGGTTTAACTATGGCATCCTCAGGATCATGGGGTACAGTTTCCCTTGTCCATCTTCCCACACACTTCCCAGTAAGACAGGACAAAGGATGACGGACATTACCAGGAAGAGAGACAAGTCATCGGCACTATACACAGAAGCAATCAGAAAAGTGCTACTTTTGATCCTTTATTTTTTAATCTGGCGCTGTTCACAGGACCAATCAAAGCATGCTCTTTCCAGTTCTTCATTGGTTGTGCACGGTTCCCAGTCATCATCTGCATACAGCAGGAAGCCAAGGGAGTTTTTGTTTTTGTTTTTGTTTTTGTTCTTGTTTTGTTTTGTCTTTGAGACATGGTCTCGCTCCAGCATTTCAGGCTGGCCTTGAGTTCCCAATGATCCTCCTGCCTCAGCCTCTTGAGTGCTGAAATTACAGGCATGTGTCACCACACCTGGTTCAAGGGAGCGTTCTCATAGGACAGTTTACACATGACATGAGGCCAGTGAGTATCTGATAGGACAGTTCTGATGCCTTATTTGCATGCGTGGGATTCAGAGATTTGGGATATAAAAGACCCCTTTCCCTTAATCCTCAAAGCCACTTTGAGTTTTCCTCCTCTCATTTTACAGATTATATTCTTTTCCACTTTCCATAAATGTAAACCCTCCCTAGCTTTCCTACGTGTCTTGTCCAGTTTTTCGTTCAGGACACCAAGACTTTGGAGAGAGGCCCCCAGGACCCTCCCTTGAGCAACACCACATCCTCTACAGTGGCAGCTCTAACGGGCACCTCTTCCTCGCCCTGTCTCAGGGACAACCTCCTGGGAAGCTTAGGAGCCTTCAGCTGAGCAACCTTCAGCTGAGCGTCTCAGTTTCTTCTAGCAAGGTCCCAGCTGAGTCCTTTAGCAGATGCCTGGGCTCTTCTAGGGTCAAAGCAGTGTATGAACCTTGGAGTCTGTTCATGAGTGAGGGTTCAGCTCTGACATTTATCCCTTGCAGTACCGCGGCCCTCACCTTGTGCACAGTGAGGCAGGATGCTGCCAGCTTTCCTCGCTGTCTAAGAGGCCTCATTAAAATGTAACAAAAGAGAGCCTCTCAGCACCCCCCCACAGCATACAGGCGACCCAGGACTTGGACCCAGCCCTTCAGCAACTTTTCCCCTGAAAAACAAGAAAGCATGAAGATAGAGCCCTGGTAAATATGTCAAAGGCATAAAATGACTTCACTTCAACACAAAATAGATTTTCCAGATCTGAGAAAGTTCTCCAAATTGAAAACCCAAAATCAGCTCTACTGGCAATTTTGCAAACATGCTTCATGTCTGGTGGACAGCGATTTTAAAATTCTAGAGGTAGAGGGGGTAAAATCTGCAGTCCTTTATTTTCTGAGTCCTCTTAGTATTCTTCAGGGGAAGCTGCCTCTTTCTGCAGATGCATTAATTATCTCTCCGCCAGCCCATCCATTATCCATGGTAATTCACAAGGCATAATTGAGAACTCTGAGTACCAGAAAAACGAATTTCAGTTATTGTTTTAAACTTCCCACCTGAGAAAAGTAGAAAAAGAATATCTGATTACATTTTTTTAATTACCAAAATAGAGGTATTATTTGCCAATAAATAACTCAAAGTGAAAAAAGAGAAACCGTGCCTGGAATCTCCACCAAGTTAACGAAACATAATCTTGAAAATAAGTTATCCAAAAGCAACAAACAACAAAGAGTATGGGAACCAGTCCACACCTGGGGTTAACTGCATGAGGATGTCTACGTCGCCCTTGTTTCTTGCATTATTGTGCCACGGACTTGCAGGCCACACTGACTTGCAGGGATCATCAGCATTGAGGCTGACATCTTTAAAAGACAATGCCTGTTCCTCCTCATTTTCTGCCTGAGAGTGTAAGATGATGACATGGGTTCCAGCAAACTGGAGCCTGACAGGACAAACATAGAAAAGCTGTTCTGGCAGGTGATGTTGTTAAAGATAGCATGTGTAGGACGTGTAAATAGGAGAAGAAAATAACTAAAGGAAGAGGGAAAGAAAGGGAAAGGAGGAGGAGACCAGTTTAGAAATGAGAACAAAACAGGAGCTGGAACCACACTGAGTTAGATAAGAAGGCAAACAAAATAACACACCCTCACCCTGTCTGTACTTCCTTTATACCTGGCTCTGTTTTCCTCCTCTGCTCCCCAGATCTGGACCAGCACTGCATCACCTCTCCTTGCAAAGGCAGAGCAGCCTTCTACACAGACTGACTCCCTCTGGGGCTCCCACTCCCACTGACCCGCCACACCAGCCCCCAAGAGCTTTCTTCAAAAGGCAAGTCAGATCTGCACAGCTTACGAGACCCACAGCACACAAGAGAAACTCAGTGCACAAATGCAGCTTCTGGGACTGCTCAGTGCACAGTCCCAGCTTCTGGGACTGTCCTCCATTGTGCGCTCACACCTGATGCTGGGAGCTCTGCCTCAGCCACAGAAGATCCAAGGATTCCCTTCCTCCTTAGGAGCGGGCTTCAGCCAGAGGCCGCCGATGCCAAGGTCCAGCCTTCTTGCCTTTGTCCTGGACCACCGTTAAGCGTCACCCTAGGCCCCCACTGGGCAGGCTGAGACCTTAGAGCCACTGTCTGCGGTCAGCAGCTGAATATGGAAAACAGAGCCTCACCAACTCCAGGGGACCCAAGGTTACCTTCCAGCAGATTCTGACCTACTCAGCTCCAGGAGTGTGTCACAAATCATACTGATATAAAGGATGTGTGACACATAACTCATAAATAACACAACATGCAATCCTGCTCATTGCAAATTCCACGTGGCTGCTGAGTCTCACAGAGTTTGTTGGCTATGTTTTGCAGAACTCAACATGAGCAGCAGTCTATGGTCACCTGGGACCACTGAGCATAGCTCCAACTCAAATGCTGGTTGACACTTCAGTTTATGTTCATGAACAAGGCAAAATAAAACCAAAACAAACATTTAGCAGAAATCAAGCATGGTGGCTCATACCTGTAATCCCAACACGCTGGGAGGCTGAGGCAGAAAGAATTACAAATTCAAGCCCAACCCAGGCAACACCATTAGTAAGACACCATTTCAAATTTAGCCATAAAAAAAATGGCTAGGGATGTAGATCAGTGTGAGCACGCAGGGGTTCAATTCTCAGTACTACCAAAAAACTGTGTGTGTTTGTGGTGTTTGTGTATCAAAACTTTACTTGTTCGACAATGACACGGGTGAATTCTTTGTTGACTCAGTTGGACAAAGGTCTTAGACACTGACAGAAGAAACCCTTGAATTTTGTACTAGTCACAGTGACTTTAGCTCAGTATGTAGTATTTGCAAAATACTAATGCTCCATCATTTTCTCAGCCCTGGCAATCAACAAGGCAACAAATTAGGCCCTGGTCTGAAGCATCTGTCAATTTTTTTTTTAACATTTTGGGATTTTGTTTTTGTTTTGCTTCACTTTGTTTTGAGATAGGGTCTCCTTATGTAGCTCAGGCTGGCCTTGAACTCACTATGTAGTCCAGGCTAGCTTCAAACTCTTAGCAATCCTCCTGCCTCAGCCTCCTGAGAGTGCTGGGATGATGGGCATGCACCACCAGGCCCAGCTGCACTTGTCAATTTTTGTGGGGCACAAGGTCCAGCTATAACTGATGTCACAGATCAGAGTGGCCATTGTCCTACCTCATAAAACATTGCCATCAATCGGTTACCACAGACCTGTCTGGCTACAAGATCCCAGATGACAGAAAACTGTAGCAAAATATTTAGGAAGTGATGACTTTTAATATAACTTAGTGAACTGCAGGTTTATATGATTTCATTTTGAATAATGCTTGTGCTTTAAAAAACTTCACTGTCAGCATCCATGAACTGGCCCATGTTGGCTCCAGTGCATCACGGTTTCTGTCATCCATGCTTTCTCTTGGGACTAGGCTGGGATTACAGTGGCAAAGACCACCCTTACTACCCTCAATACACCTCTGCTAAGAAAATCTTAGCATCTTTTGTCTCATGTTGATGTCTGCTCTGAGGCTCCAACTCATACAAGTGAGATGAAGAAGTTTGCTAGAGTTGGCTTGCCCGTTGCTGGCAGGTGACAAAGTTTCCACCTTGACTTGCAGGTGGTATTCAGAAAGCCCCTAGCACAAGATGTGGGAAATATTGCAAGAGAGCCATCCAGGAGTACCTGGAAACCACGGGCAGACAAAGCCTACACAGAGAGCTGCGCTGTACACACAGTGGGGACCTATATGCATATGTGGGAACAACAGGCAGCTTCAGTTCAACAGTCACAGAGATCCATGCGCATCTGACCTCTCCACCAGGTCAGATGCATTTGGGGAAGGTCTGGGTTTTGGTAGAGATTCCAATGAGCAGGTCAGAGTCCTGTGGACCAATGGCCCTCTGGAATCTCCATGTCTTGCAGAGGTGATGCTTTTCCCCAGTTAAGGGAACGTGGGACTCCTCTCCCCACAGAATACAAGACCCCACCTGAGAGCTGCCCTCCATCTGCTATTGACCTCTGGCTTGATGGCTAGAGTTAAGTCTCAGAATTGCCAGTTGGGGGTATTCTGGGAAGATGAGACACGCTCCTAAATAACTGGCCAAACAAGCTGGCAGGGACTTGAAGGTAAGAGGGCTTACAGAGGGGGACAGCTGGACCAGTGAGCCTTCACTGAAAGCTGTCTCCAAAGTTCAGCATCCCACCCAAGACCCCGGGAATGAGGACAAACTATTACTGGGTGATTCTCAGATGGCTGGAAAAAAGTAACACTAATGCAGAGACACATTTAGGGCAAAGCGGGGACACAGAGAAGGGACGTGGGATCACAGCCAGAGAAGTTAGTAAAGGCTTGGCAGGGAGAAGAAAGTCTCCACATCCCCTAGGGACATACAGGGGCTGGGGACAGGAGTTCCAAGCAGAAGAAACATTGTCTGCAAGGTTGGTGACCTGAAAGAATGCAGTGCATTCAGAGAACTGCATTTCTGAGTCACGATCTTGGCTTTTTCAGATTAGAGTCTGTGTTTCAGCATCCTTGATTCCCTGCGTCTTTCTCAATGCCTACTCACAGTAGGTATCCAATATTGGTTGAATATGTGAATATATGGATGAAGGAAATGAACTGACTTAACTTATCACTGATTTTCAAGAAGCCAAAGAAGACAAGGAAAAAGATGGATTAAGGAGCACTCTGGGCGGCTGAGGGAGGAGGATCCCGAGATTGAACCCAGTCTGGGCAACTTTGTGATTTAGCAAGACCTTGTGTCAAAAAATTCAATGAAGGCTGGGATGTAGCTTAATGGGAAATCCTCAATACAGCCTCCCAAAAAGATGCAGCAATTGTTTTATGGAAATATTGATAAGCTCAGATCAAATATGAATGATAAAGGGCTCAAGATAAACAATAGAAACAGGTTACAATCCTCTTTGGGCTTGACGCTTGCTTTGTGTATGTGGACTAAAAGGAATTCATTACCTACTGCTATGTAAGGCACATATTTTATACTAACACGCCGAATTTTTCTTCTCTCTTCTTTTTGAAGATCTTAATACAGGGAAGGATGAAAGGCTAAGAAAAATAAACTTAGGAAATTCAACACTTAAGTTAGTTTCAGAAAACAGATGAACAGAAAATGAAAGGAACAAAATTATCAAAGAGCTAAATTTACCAGAACTGAAAGGTGTTAACTCTTCCATGTGAGAAAACTGACTAAATGCTCAGGACGGCAAATAAGAAAGAAACAGAGAAAGAGAGAGAGAGAAGCAGGGAAGGAGAGAAGTGGGGAAGGAGAGAAGCAGGAAGGAGAGGAGAGACAGGAAGAAAGAGCAAAAGAGAGAAAATGAGAAGAGAAAAAAAGAAGACCGGGTCACATTGCCCTAATGTGTCTCCACAGACAAGAAAAGAATCTTAAAAGTTTACAAAGAAAAACCAACAGACTTATAATGCAAACTCTGGAATCCAAATGCCAAAGGCTTCCCACAGCGATCCTGGGTAAGAAGAGAAAACTTCCTTCAAACTTTGGGATTGAATGACTTTAAAACAAATTCTGTATCCACTTTTACAAACAATGCAGTGTGAAGATAAAATAAAGAAATTTAAGATGCACACAAATTCTAATATGCACCTTTCCTAGAAAGTACTGAAAAATATGCTATAGCAATTTGAAGAAATGACCCCAGAGGGGATCCATTCCAGAAAACCAGAGAAGAGAGGGTTCACAATGATGGTGGACAGGTCAAAGTGTGGGGACAGGCAGCCCCACACTGGGGTAGAAATAATATCTGGACCATTTGAGTGTTCAGGAAGTGATTTTGACAGGTTTTTCCTGGATTTGGTGAATGTTTTAGATAATTTCATAGAAGAATAAACAATTTTTTAGTTTTGTTTTTTGTTTTCTGTTTGTTTTTTCTGCTTGCTTGTTTGTTTGTTGTTTGTTTGTTTTTGAAACAGGATCTCACTGTGTAACACAGGCTGGCCCTGAACTCACAGTGATCCTCCAGCCTCAGCCTCCCGAGTCCTGGGATCTTACAGTTATGCGCCGCCAAGCCCAGCTTAATTTTTATGTTTATTGGTACATGTCTGCAGTACACAGTTTCACATCCTCATGGGGAGCTGGTATGTGTACATAAACACAGCTTCATCTTTTCTACAACCTCTTCCTCTCTCCTTCTTCCCCACTTTCTCCATCTCTTAGTCCCCTTCTCATTTGCAAAAGATCTGTTCCCTGTTTCCTATTATCTATCTTTTATTTTGGCCTTTAATTGATTTACCCTTTATCTTCTCATAGAAAAGAAAGCACATAATATTTAAATTGGTGTGTCTGATTGCCTAAGCAAATTTTAGAAGGTGAATCCAGGGCTGGGGTGTACCCCAGGGGCAGAGTGCTTGCCTAACACCGGTTCAATCCTCAGCAATGCTAAAATGATCGTGATCATGATCATGATGGTAATGGTAATGGTGATGATTTAAAATGTTCCTGAAAGTGAATCTAGTACTCACCCAAGAAAAACACTGATATGCAAAAGAATAAAAATAATGATGCTACACTACCTGAAGTACTTGTTGATAAATGCAGGCAGGTCTGAGCAATTTAGAAAGACCTTGTCTTAAAATAAAAAATAAAGAAGGGAGTTTAGAGATATAGTTCACTGCAAAGGCCTGGGTTCAATGCCCCGTACCAGAAGAAAAAAAATTGTATTTCACTTAAAATTGCCTTTATACATAGTGACCTATAACCTAACTTAATTAGCAAACAAATTACAACTTAATTTGAGAATGTATTACTTGTAACAAGTAACTAACTCTCAGCCACACATAGCTCCTGTACTTTCATCCAATCACAGGCTGCAGTCTACAAAATCATACACAAATGAGGTGAATGCTGACCTGTGATCAATAGGCTATTTCTGAATATCACCTCCTTTTTTGATCTATAAACACCTCAGTGTCCACTTGGCTGAGTGGTACTCTCTGAACATTTACTAGTTATCAGGTATCTCTCAGCTCATTAATTTTTTCATTGCTCAAATTAATTCTGCTAAATTTAACTCATCTAAAGTTATTCTTTTAACCGTTCATGTGTATCAGGACTTGAGGGAATTTCATCTCTGCATTCACAGGAGATGGCAGAAGGGACTCTTTTCTTCTGGTTGCTTGAGAAGATGCCATTCAAGAAGGTACCTCTTAAATCCATGGAGTAGAACCAGGCTGCTGATCTGTATCCAAAAGACTTTCTTCACAGAACAAAGAATTTTTTTGTCTTTTGTTTTAATGAGAAAACAACATCATAGAGACAAAAGAATAAGAACCAAACAGTGTGAAATACACGCTTCTCTCACCAAAGTCCTCCAGCAAGGACCAACTCTCTACTACTCAGTGGAAATGCTCAAATATATAAAAACCAAAGATGTCACCACAGGTGAGTATCAGACTGAGGGGTGCCCAGGGGAGGCACAGCCCTGGGTCTACACCCCAACTCTCACTTTCAGTGTTGACCTTGAGCAAGTCCAAGTTCATTTCCTCATTGGTAAGCTATAAATAATACTACTTACACATTAGGAGTATGGACAAAATCCACAAAAGACTTAGATCAGTGTGTTCTGTGCATGCTAATAATCATTAATACCAAATGCTCATAACTGAAAATTAAATGCAGAAACTGAAATTCTGGGATCACTGATTCTCATTATGTTATCTGTCTGCCTTACATTGAATGAGATTAGGAATCCTTTGGCTTCTAAACCAGATCTTCGGGCTCCCATAGGATTATCAGTGACCTAAAAAAATCACCCAAAGCTCAGCTGATGTCCACCGTGACATTTTCCATAATGGTGGGTTTTTAGGTCAGTACCTGCCAGGCCACTTTTAGGAAATCCCCTAAATTTTCAGTATAATGATGACTATTTCTACTCCACTACTTTCCTCTTAAAATAAATCAAAACCAGCTAAAAGTACAGCTATAAAATATTTCTCTGAGTGCTGTGCCATTTCTGATGGAAGCTGACAGATTAAAATTCTTAATGAATACACCCACTGTGGAATGCTAAAGTACACTTTCAGGCAATTTTTCAGAGCAATGGATTCAATTTATTCTTGTTTCCATAGCAACAAGAGGAAATCACTCTATTATTTCATTATAGTGTTTCCAATTATTTTCTCCACAACTTAGGTCATAGACAAACCTGGAAAGAATGATGTTGACCACAGAACAAACCATAAACTTATCATTTCCTCGCTGGATTAAAAGTTGCTCCTGGATATCCAGTGCCTTTGGCCCTCATGAATGCTGTACAAAATCTCCAGACATTTGAGGAGAAAAAAAAAGATTTACTTAAAATCTTTCCACTTTGTCCCTTTTGAGTTGAGGGGAACAAGAAAGGAGAGGGTTTTACCAATCATGTAAACAAAAGAAAATTAAATGAATGTTTTTATTCATTTAAAACAATTCGTTGAATCTTCACAGAGCTGGTCTTTGGCAGGTAACAGTGACTAATCACATTTAAGATCAGTGATTGTGGTCCCTCCATGGAGAAGCACCATTCGATCCCACACCTGAAAGCTGTGTAATCTAGTATAGTGGGGTTAACATAAGGACAGCAATACATCCCCACAATCAGAAAATCAGCATGACTCTTCATACAAGCTATGTAAGAAGACAGACAAAATCATCCCACACTGCTGAGCATTTACCAAGCCCAACAGCTATTTGACCCTACAAGATGCACCTGCTGAGCCACCAAGGCTAAGTAAATTCCTCCTATTGAAGTCAATACAAATGATTTTTCTATGCATGAAATCAGCAAGCTCAGGCCTTACCAGCTTTAGGTACAAAATAACTCCTTTAATCTGCACTCCCTGGAAAACAGCAACAGAGCCTCAGTAACCTGCAATCCCACCCCTCCCCCATGCCTTAGTGCCTCAAGCCCCAGCAGAACCGAAATCAGACCTCACCCTCTGCTCTTCAGCCACCTCTTGGAGCCCTGTGCTTGGGTCTGGTGGTTACCGTCCTGCAGCTCTGGGCCTCTGCCATTCCCTTTCCTCCAGCAATGATCTCAAGGTCCAGGGTGTGTTTACATTTTTAAAATCTTATTAGAGTAAAAGTCACGCTGTCCAGAGCTATGGGATAAGTGTGTTCCAAGTGAGAGGGAGTGTGCTAAGTATTTTTTAAGATGATTCATCACCCTGTGTCTTTTACTAGAATAATTTAAATAATTTTAATTTAAACCTTCACCACATTCTATGATCACCCCCTGCTGATTAACCATTTACAGCAGTATCTGTCAAATAAAACCACTGCCGCGTGTTTCCAGCTACTTCACTCACTGAATTTGACACTGGAACACCTGGATCATGGCAAAGTGAAAGGACTGGGAAAGGTAAATATTTTGGGATCATTTCAGGACATCACCAGGCACTAAAGAAAAGGTGCTTCTAGAACTGTGTCAGAAAGTGATAAGAATGATAGGGTTAGTGTATTCAAAACAAGGGGGAACTTTCCAGAAGGAAGGAATGGCAGTGCCTCTTACAGTAACGATTTTTTTAAAATTTAAATGTCAATCTTATTTCTTGATTACACCTTATACCTCATCCCTCCTCTTCAGCACAGCAGAGCTGAGTAATACGGTTTGGGCATGGGAATGAGACAATATGGTGTATCCACTCCCAGGGTCACATGGCCCTGAGCATAGCTCTGGCCAGCAAAACCTCTGGCCATGAAAAAATATATCTACCTGGGATCAAACTCACAACCTCAGTGACACCATGCAGTTCCTCCCCAGTCACCCCCAAGCACCACTGGAATCAACACACAACAGTTCCACAGTAGCACATTCTGAATCCGCACTTCCCAACACTCCTAACTGGTGAGCAGTCAGTAGGTCCACCTTTTCCATATGCATTTTTTTTCAGATGCATTTTTAATTTCACAAGTAAAATGCAAATGGGTTCTCATAGAAACAGAACTCTAGAGAACCACTCCAATTGCCAGTTTCTTCCAAAACTTTCTCTGTACAAATACAAGCAGATTTCCAAGCACCAAATGAAGTAGATAGCAGTGCTGGGCTTTGGGGGTCTGTTTTTCATTGGTTTTGTGTGTTTTGTTTGTTTGATTACAATGCTGGGGATTAAACCCAAAGAGTCTCACCTGCTAGACAAGTGTCCTGTCTCTGAGCTGTGTCCTCCACCCAAGCGTTTGAGATTCTACCTTTTGTTTCTTTTCAGGTAGAAATGTGATCATACTCGATGTATCACTGTGCCTCGCTTCTGTCACTTATCAACACGGCCCATAAGCACGTGGATCTACTTTTTTGTTAACTACAAAAACTAGGCTCTCCTGAAAGACGGGCACTTTCTTGGCAACCCTCTTCGCTGTTTCCACTTTGCTTCCCACGACACTATCCAGGGCACACGGAGATGGAGTAGTTCTTGTCCTCCTTTTTCATGGCAGCTTCCAGACTTTTCTCCCTTCTTATTCCATCAAGATTGAAAAGAAGAATGAAAGAAGGAAGAAAGGAAGGAAGAGAGAGAAAGAGAAAGAAAGAGAGAGAAAAAGGAAGGAAGGAAGGAAGAAAGAAAGAAAGAAAGAAAGAAAGAAAGAAAGATCTAGTGAGCCAGGTATGGCAGTGGAAGCCTGCATTCACAGCTCTTGGGAGGCTGAAGCAGGAGGAGCATAAGTTTAAGGCCAGCCAGTGTAAAGAGAGTTTAAGGCCAGCCCAGATGACATTACAAGACCCCGTCTCAAAACAAAAATGAAAATTTTTTTTTAAAGTTTTGAATCTCATTGTGAGACTCTGCCTTCCATTTTACCAGCATGCTGCTGTCACCTGCTGAACTCAAAGCTACCCCTTGATCTTGGTTCTGGGCTCATTGCCTTCAGTACGATCCCACTTTAATTCTTAGAGAACTCACATGTACTTTGACCTTTCTGTTTCTTGAGCTTCCACTTGCAATGGTTTTTGACATTGAAGCCCACTACTCAACTCAGGCACTCACATCCATGGTCATGCCCCAGATCTTCTCACTGCCGTGAACTGTTAATTCCAACATTACCTCAGGAATAAGCTTCCCACTCTGGGCAACTATCTCCTATCTTCCTGCTCGGTCTTCCTTCTGTTCTGACCCTTACAATTCTGTCCTCTCTTGGGACCTCAAATCTATTGATCCTAACACCTTTCACAGTTCCATCCTTTTCTCTCTCTCCAAGCAAATATCTCCCACTGACCAGGAGACGCTCACTCTTCCAGGCTTTTCCTCTTCCAGCTCTTAGGGTACTAAAACATGTCTTGGTACAAATTAGAGACACACACAGAAAGAGTAGTGGGTATTTCCAGAGGAGGAAAATGAATCTTTCCCCTAAAGTAGTTATATCACATACAACTACAAATTTAAAAAGACAGTGAATGAAATGTGTTTCAACTAAAGGTAGGAAAAGGTATTTAAATAAGCAAGACCACAATACTTATGGATGTCAGGCACTTGATGTCACCTTACGGCACCACTCCTGAGGACCCACCACTCAGCCGTGCATTCGACTTGGACGAGAGCCCTGTACGTGATACTATTGCTAATAAGACACAAGAACAAGGATTAACAAAATGGAATCCACTAGAAGTATTACATATAAAAACAGTTTAACGATAACAATAGAGGAAATACAGACAGTCACTACTGAACAACAAATTAGTACATTGGAAGATCACACTAAGAAATTCTCCCAGAAGGCAGCAGAGAAAAAAAAGAGACTCAAACTATAAAAGAAAAGCTAAGGATATAAAAGAGAGAACTAGGAGCAATGGTACCTTAATAATGGGAGAGCCAGAAGGAGAAAAATATACACAAAGTAAAATGCAGGGACAAAGGGTCTAAGAAATAAGGGGTAGAGAAATCTGAAGGAAACCACCTAACCCAAGTGACCAAGGTTAACACCCAAAAAAGAGCAAACCAACACCACATGCACATTCTCAGCTCTAGCTGAAAAATAAAATATCTGAGTTGTATGTTTAAACATTGTACAACAGCACGTAAGTCAACTTTTTTAGTGGTAATAGTTTTCTGCATAGTTCTAATAGTTTTCTAAGTTTTCCTACATGGTGAAATTTTGCTAATGTCTGAGAAGAAGGCTTCAGAGAAGGGTTGGCAGGTTCAGCAAAATAAAGGAAGCTCTGTTAAATCTAAATTTCAGATAAACAACAAATAGACTGTCACATAAACAATGGATAATTTTAATGAAGTAGGTCACAAATATTACATGACTGTACATTCCTTCATTGAAAAAGTTCAATTCTAATATTCTATGAAAACATCCCTTAGCCACAAATCAGGACTATAACAAAAATGTTATATTTCCAAATGCAATTTGAATCCATTCAGATTTTCGTGTTCTACAAATACAATCTGTGTCTGAATACTTTATTCCATTTGGTTTGCTCTCAAATGAACAATTTAAAATGTCAAAGAGAATCCCAGGGTTAGATGATACAGGCAGACAATGAGATAGCTTTGTAGTCCTGGGGCACCTGGGACTTGGCTCTGAGTAAGACAAACATAATCACAAACACCCACTGTGTTCCTGACCTTCCAGACAAGGACTTGAATAGCCCCCTATTGTTTATATTGCCCTAATTCACAGATCTCTGCCAGCTTACCTTGTGATACTTACAGACAAATGGTCTCCCACTGATACTTGGTTTTTGTTATTTCACCTCCTGATCCTACTCAGTAGTGGAAAGATTTCCTGATCATTCTTGGTAAAATAAAATTTTACTTCAATTTCTTTTCTTTTTTAAAAAATAAATATGAGCAAAAAACTAGAGTAGATCTTTTTTTTCTGAAGAACTTGAATGTGTATCCCATTCTGCAAAATAAAAGCAAAGCCCAAAGATGAACATTCAGACTAATGAATTTGTGAGTTCTCAGTCCACCTCTAGAACCCCTTGTGCCCATGAGAAAACAATCTCAGTGTCCAACAATTGATCCGTCTCAGAGGAACAGAACGCACACACTTGTTCTGTTCAGACCTGCATAAAGAAGCAAATCTGACCTGGGATCCCAGTTGCTATCACCAACCACCACCAGGGCCAGGGTTTCCTCTCTCCAACACCAGGAAAATGCAAACTGCAGAAACTTGGCCTCACCTCTTGGAGGAATATAACCAAGTGCATCATCTGGAATCCAAGATCCTTATCCTTTCCCATACTTGTAAGTGGATCAAAACTAATTGTAGTAGATTTAAGTAATGGTCAGCTTGTAACACCCAGCTGAATGGAACCAGCATAGTGCTGAGTGTGGAAGGCCCACTTGAGGATTACTGTCAACAGCATAGAAGGAGAACTGGAGGGGAAGGTGGTGTGCTGTTGATTCTCCTAGAGAAGCCTGTCGTACTACCTTTCCTGATGTGAACTCAGTTGTTCTCATTGCAAGAGGAGCTTGGGTCCTAGCTGTCACTATGGATGGATGCGGTTGTTTTCTGGGGACCTCTTTTGGCTCCAGTGCAGATCCCTCTGCCTGCTGGCACAGATCCTTCATCCTGCTGGCACAGACTTTCAAGCTTCTACCACTGACCTTTGGGTCTTCCCAGTGCAGATCCAGGATACAGACTAGCATGAGACCTTGATGTAGACTGTAGGCCTCCAGCTGGACTCATGCAGGACACTGACATGGGGTCCAGAACTTCAGCTGGATTCTTTGAGTCTCTAGTGCATGAACAGATTGCTTGCTCTCTTTTGCATCTGACTTTTTGGATGAATATTATAAAATCATCCTATAAATTGTGTGTCCTATATTAAATCTATCCCCTTGTAAACTTTAACTACAACACTAACCTAAGTACCATTAGAACCTTCCTATGGGAATAACTACATGATCCATTTCAGGCAGAGGGAAAAAGATTCAGGTGGTCTAAAGTGAGAAGGAAGGAAGGAAGGAAGGAAGGAAGGAAGGAAGGAAGGAAGGAAGAAAGAAAGAAAGAAAGAAAGAAAGAAAGAAAGAAAGAAAGAAAGAAAGAAAGAAAGAAAGAAAAAATGAACCAAGTGATAAATCTGCAGACTGATGTGCAAAAAAATTTGGCTAAGAAATTATATCTAAATTGGCAACAACATGTACTGAAAAACTTTTTGGTTTGTGTGTGTGTGTGTTGTTGTTGTTGTTTTTTTGTTTTTTTTTTTTTTTTTTTTTTTTGCGGTACCGGGGATTGAACTTCATGACCTCGTGCTTGCCAGGCAGGCGCTTATGCCACTGAGCTAAATCCCCAGCCCTAAGAAAAACTTTTTAAAAGAATTGAAATACACAATGATATGGAAGTCAAGAAAGAGATCTTAAACATTCTTCAACAGATGAATAAAGAAAATGAGTTATATGTGCCCACTAGGTCAGACTTTGTTTTTTTCTTTTTTGAAGGTAGTAAAATACAACAGAACAAGTCAGAACAAAGCCAATCGAGACAATGCAGTGAAACTGATACAGAACTTCACAGCAGGATACCAGGAAACAGTAATAGATACTATAGTTTATTTCCTTACCTTCGTAATAGTTGTCCTTTCCATCAGGTTTAGCAAAATCAAACCGAATACACAACATTATAAAATCTATCAAAACAAAATATTGAATAGAGTAAAAACAATTAATCAGAACAAAGCAAAACGATGATAACAATATTTGCCTTCAATGTGATGGCAATTGGGTGGTCTTACCCACCCTTAAAAGACAAGGACATTCCGTCACATGTAACAGCAGGAGTGAACATTGAGAACATCATGTGCATTAAACTAAGTGAAACAGAACAACAAATACTGCATGATCTCTGTTAAATATGGAATCTAAGAAAGTCACACTCACAAAAGCAGAGAGTGGAGTGGACATTATCTGGATGGAGCTTGGAGGAATGAGGGGATGTTGGTCAAAGGGTACAAACTTCCATTACCCGGGATGAGCAGTTTAGTTACTAAACAAATCTAAACAAATTTGAAAGCCTATGCCTGAGGTCCCTGACCTGACTTACTTATGAACAATTTCATGCAATACGTTTTCCCAAAAAGTAACATTATTAGAAAAACTTTTATCAAAATTGATTCAGGGGAATAAGAACACTGATCAGGGAACCCATTAGGGATCCCTTTGGTCTCTCTCTCTCTCAGATAGAAGCTTTCTTCCCCCAAGAAATATATTTTGCTCTTAATCTCTGTTGTTTCTAAAATTCAGTCTTCAGTCTTAGGAACTATGAACTCATATCAGACATCAAGCAGGCTGGGGTTTCTTTCCCCTGTATCATTTGGAGATCTTCCACCGAGGTCACTGGACAGAGCGTCCTACAGGAGAAAGTTCTCAAGCTCCCTGAGAAGATGAAATCGCACTCCAGTTCAAGGGTGGATAGGCTGGTCACATTTTGTCTTCTGGTCTCTCCAGACTGCACCCAACCTGCCCTGCACCCAAGGGATGCCTTGAGGAGGCTGCCAAACCCCAAGTGATCTTATAGATAAAACCAATGCCAAGGGTCAGGGTACAGCTCGGAGGTATAGCCCATGCCTTACTTAAAGGTTTACACCTACCCAAGACAAGAGAATGCCTGGCATCTATGGAAGACTTTTAGATGGACCCACTGAAGGATATCTCTGACTGCTGACCACAACTATGACTCCCTTCAGCTTGAAGACACCAGATCACCAGATCGGTCATCACCCATTGCTGCCTCACGACATTTCGGGGTACTTCTTCAGAGAGGAAATTGTTATAGACAGCTAAGTCAGGTAGAAATATTATAAGCAGTCAGATAGGGCTGGGCTCTTGAAGGGGACAGGATACCTTGCAACTGTGGGGGGAGGCAGGCACCTTCACTGGGTCAGGCCTCAAGACAAAAGATAAATACACCCAGATACTTTCCCTAAGCATAAGCAACAGTGATTGATATCTAAATAGGTATTGATCACCTTGAGGAAGCCAGGAAGAGCCACTGATCCACCTCCTCCAGGAAAAGCTCCTGTTCTGTATTCACGCCCCCTTGCTATGTGACTGGCTTCCCCATTTGATCCCAATTTAGTCAATATTATCTGAGGAGTTGCACTTGTGATCCTATTGGTTGCCCAGAGTTTTGTCCCACCTCATGTCCACCTTGTGATTTCCCATTTTTCCCCACCTGAGATCAACCTCATTTCGTGATTTTGCTCTATAAAAACCCTTAAAAAGGCAGGGTCCTCTGCAACGCACTCTGGACCCCTTCTGTCTGTCTCTCAGACAAAAAATTTCTTCCCTAATAAATATATTCTGCTCTTTAAAAAACAATTAGCTGATTCACTAAGAAATAAAAATACTGCATTGAGAGGTAGCTCAGTGGTAGAGTACCAACCTAGCATGCCTGAGATTCTGAGTCTAGTCCCCAGTACAATTAATTAATTAAATCATAACCCATAAAATAACAGAATAATCAGAAGTCGGTCTCTCTTAAAAAAAAAAAAAAAAAAGCCCAGATGGCAACTGTGAGTTCCAGGAAATTGTTCCAAAAGAATGTTTGGTTTTTTGGTTTTGGTTTTATTATTGTGATTATTATTATTATGGTATCCTTTGTTCTTTCTCTGCAGAGTTTGAGGTTTTTTCAGGAATTTGGAACCATCCTCAGCCTGCTTCAGGTTCTCTGATTCCCACTGCTTTTCCTGTCACAGTTTTTGCACTGCAAACTCTTCCAGAGATTGGTGGTAAGAAGGCAAAAAATACTCTCAACTCCTTCTGTAACTCTGTGACACTAGAACAATCTCATTATAAAACTTAGTAAGGTTAAGAAAGGAGAGTTAGGCTCCAGGTGCATTACTGAACATAGATAGGAATGCCCTGAAAATTTTTTAGCAGATTCAGTCCATTAGTATTCTTACAATGTATAAATGTATAAAACTCAAATTGGGTTTATCCCAGGAATTGAAGGTTTGATTTAGCGTTACAAAATTAATTCATGCAAACACTTAACAAATTAAAGAAGAAAAAACATTAATACAGAGAAAAAATGTTTTGCTAGCAATTTAATCTCTATCCATGCTTAAAATCCATAGTAAATTAAGAAAAAAAGAAAACATAATCTAAGAAGGAACACCTACCAAAGAACATACACTAAACAGCATTCTTAGTATTAAAACCCTGGCATCTAGTCTTTGGCATCAGCATAGAACAGCTGTTTGTTATCTAATCAGCTCTATGCTGGAAATTCCATCCCCTCCCAGCCTCCACCTCCCCTCTTCTCCCTGTCGTTCTCCTCCTTCTCCTTCTCACCTTTTCTCCTTTCTCCTCCCGCTTCTCCTCTCTTCTCCCTTTCCTGTTTCCTCCTCTTCCTCCTCCTGGAAAATAGTACGTTTGCACACTTAGCTTCTAGCTCTTTTTGAATTCTAGCCCATGCATTGATTATATTTTCTTTTTTACTTCTTCCTATGAAAGGCATTTAAAATTAACTGCCTTAGGCTGAGGAGGTAGCTCAGAGAGCTTGCCTAGAATGCACTAAGGCTCTGAATTTAATCCCAGCACCATGAAAGAGAAGTAAATAAAATTAACTTCCTCAAAGTAAGACCTATACGTTTATTCATTTTAAAGCATAACATATGCCCTTAGAAATATTGTTTGAACTGAGAAAAAATACACTTCTGAAATACTGCAAATCTGACTTAATGTTTAGTATTATACAAATTATAATTTATGATTGTATGTATTTATTTACCGGGTTTATTTTTCCAATACTTCTGCATGTCTAAATAAAAACCATTTAGTAGTTACAATTCAATACGTTCTATGTGGGGGAAAAAAATTTGCTTCAAAGCTGGTGCACTAAATAACGAACCTAAATGTTTAAATGTTTTGAGGTTTTATCATTATGCAATAGTGTAACTGTTGAGTAATTTAAATTTTTCATTCTCTTTTACCTCCTCAGAGTAAAGATACGCAGACACCTCCAGCTCCCACTTCATTATAAAATCAGACCTAAGTAAATAGGAACTAATTCTGCCTTACACTACAAGAGACCCTGTCATCATAATCAGACAGCAAAGTAATTTGCCAAACGTAAGTATTTAAGCCCTGGATTCTAATAACATATGTGTCTTTTCAGCACTAACGGCTTTACTCTGTTTCGTGGCAGCTCAAAAAATGGAGACAAAATCTCCACTACCCGTTATTGTAATAAAATAAATAAATACTGCCCCATTTCATCTTCTCAATTCTGTCCTCATTTTCTCTGGTAACTCAACTCTGAAACAGCCGAAAATATATTCAACTGTATCCACTTTTTAGTTTCAAGGTGAAATTTGTAGTTCCCTCAAATGATTACCAGGATGGCATGTAATGATATCTTACATTTATGATTATTGATGTACCTTTTTATAGATTCATTTTTATGTTGAACTACCTGTTTTATATGCATTGATGAGCATAATTGTAATTAGTTGTCTAGCTTGGTAAATGAGTATCTGCGATAATTTATGAGTGCTTCTAATTTTTAGTTCACACTTGACATTTTGATATTGACTTGAGTATTTTACGACTTGCTGGATCCATCTGATAAGTTACATTTACAATGACTATAGCTGCAGATATTTATAAACATACAGGTATGCCTCAAGTTAATTCATTCAATATTTATTTTCTTCAAAGTGTAATGAGTTTCTACTGCCCAGAAAAGACTCCCTAGCCTGGAAAGAAATTCCTAAAAATATTTTTTCTTCAAGTTGAATATACTAAAGTTATAAATTAGATACTTGATTTCTTTGAAAATTTTTGTTCAATTTATGCATCTTGCTGCTTTATTTATAAACCTGATACATTTTGCATTGAAAAGAAAAATCACTTTAATTTGTTCCTTTATTAATATTCTCATGAACACTTACTTGACCAAATCAACATTTAACATTGTTAACAAAATTAATCAAATTTCTTTAGACCTTTAAAGTCTAATTACAGTACCAAAAAAAGTCTATTTACAAATTTAATATATCAGGTTCCCTCTCTTCAAACACTTGAGAAAATGTCTCGGGTTGGATTCACGAGCACACAAGGCTTCATATGAAAGTGATTTATTATTTTTTAAAAATTGACGAAAGAATGGAAAATAGTAAAAGAATACAAAGGAAGCCAAGTCAGGGTGCAATATCAAAGAAAGACCCGTGATGAGTAACAAACTCAGTCCTACAGAGGATCTCTGGGAGCAACACAGGTCACGTTTTAGAACCTTGCTAATAAGCAGGTGTGTGCGTGTGTGTGTGTGTGTGTGTGTGTGTGTGTGTAGTATTTTCGTACCAGTTGAGCTCAGTCATCCGCCAAAGGCAGCCCCTAAACCAGGAATGAAACTTCTGAAGCACTTCCAGCTGTGGCCACCTGAGGGCAGCCCTCCAACAAAGAGATGCCTTTCCTGACTGGGAACGCATATGCCCAAAACCAGTAAAAGGATTAGAGGGAGGACAGGACGTGAGTAGATCACTGTCCTCTGCCAGCACTGCTCAGACCCACTTGGCCCAAGTCCACTCCACTAGGATGATAGCTGCTCACAGTCTAGAAGCAGAGACTTTCAAGAGAAAGGTCAGGGGAGTGAGCTGCAGCTGGTTAATCTTCAGGTTGTAAGTGGTTATGTCCTCTACTCCAAGTCCATTCTACATTTTCCTTTTCCTAGGCCAGTACTGGTCTGATGAGATAACCCAGATGGTCACTTCTGAGGAGCCTCAGTCGTAGCTAAGTCATAGAGTAGATGCTATAATAATCATCCATCCCGTTCAAAATGCAGGACCCCCAGAGATGCCCGGTAGGTGCTAACCTACTTCCCTCTGCTCCCACCACACAGCACTCAGAGTCCTCCCTCGTGATGACCCACCCCTGTAGTAACTTCGATACCTGCTGAGCCACTGGTACAAGGAAACCAAGTGCCTGATTGGGTGGCATGCACAGCTGTGAGTATGATGGAACCCTTCCTGCATCCCCTAAAGGAAGCATCCTCTCTGCAACCCAGCAGACACAAAGATGCAAGCACAGGAAGCATAAAGCCCCCACCCACCCAGGTCAGTGACAGTGACAGTGACAGTGATAAGATCCACTCTCATTTCTACCCTTTGATTCCAAATTTATGTATGTTATATACACTACAGCTCAGGAACAAGACATATATAAGAACTGTTGTTTCCAAGGTCTGTATAGTACTTAGGACCAAAATTCAACCCCACAGAGTTGTCATCTGCAATGCCTAATCAGCCTACGCTAAGTGGCATCCTAGTGTTCTTTCAGGTCAGTACTGGACTTGAATGGCTTTGCCAATGGCTTTCGCTGAAAATAGATTGCTTCCCCTCTGTGTCCCAAGTCAGGAAGTGACTCCAGGCAGTAGTGAGGAAGAGACCTCCCTTCACCAAATCATCCACTTTGGGTAAAGAGAATAGGAAAGTAAAAGAATCTAAGTGGGTTTCTTGGGTGGACAAAACCACAGAAGGTCCAAGATAGGATGATTGGGAGAAGGTTTGGGAAGAGTCTTGTGATGTGAGGGTGGCATAATCAGGGTGCCCCTTGGTCTTACATCCATTATGGCACATACTTAGCTGTCACGTGGGCCCACTGACTCAAGGCAATGTTTTCCAAGATATCATATCAAGAAACTGATTATTTCATGAGCCCGTAGGTAACAGTGGCAGGACACTTAAACTTATACCTGGAAAATACAACAAACCTGGTCACGAAAAAATGCTTGTCATATCCTTCTGGGGTGGAGAGTACCTACCACAAACAATTTGCAATCAGGTGGCTGATTGGTCTCCTCAAGATTGTTTATATCGCTGATCCTGTGTTAGTCTCTGCTGTTGACAGACAGAACAATCCCTAAATCAGCCTTAGTTCTTTTGGACCCCTGCACACCCATGCACAGCCTCCATCTCTCCCACCAAAGCTGTTCCACTCATCAGCCCCCTGTGACACCGGGAGGGTCAAGTACACTGGGATTGTCAAGGACAGACTGGTGCAACCCCTCTGAGATGATTGCCATTGCCTGCCTGATTGTTTAGCACCTCTCTGGAGTGGACTCTCTTTGATGATGTTATGAGATATCCCAACATGTATTAACGAAAAGCTAATGCTTCAGGTCTCTCCCATAGGCCCATCATCATGAGTCATTCCCAAAGCTCTTTGCAAAGAATTTATCCTAAAGTCCTGATAAACCAAATGGTCACTGCTCAGGAATCCAGATAGACCTTTTCCCAAAGCCACTCTTCAGGAAGCAGAAGTTCTGTGGGGGGAGGACATGTGTCCACCACAAGCACCAGGGCCATTTCCAAGTCAGGCTGTGCTGCACTAAGAGTCCACTGTTGGCTCATTCTACGACATTAAGACAAGCTTCCATGAATTGGGCCCAGATTGGCTTCTTTCCATCAGCTGTCCAGGGGAATCCCTTCCAGGTATGAGCTTGGGAGGAAGATGGAGGAGAGGGGTGGTAAATAACCAGGGATCTGGACTAGAGAACTGGCTCAAGCCCCCTTGACATGTTCAGTGCTGGAGACATCACTGTCCTTTCACTGTGGATTGCTGCTGGGCTCCCTGGATCCTGGGACTCAGTATATCTCACCAAGCCCAGCGCCCGGTCCATAATGGGCACACTGGTCATGAGACTGCACAATTGGATTTTATCAGCAAGACAAAACAAAGCACAGAAAGTGCTTTAATTTAACAACTCACCATTCAGGGAAAGGAATTGAGTTTAAAGAAATTGAAATTTATATGACTGCTTAAAATGCTGCTCATGGACATTAATTTAGAAAATTCCACTGACTTAGCAAATAGGAGGTATCCATTCACCGGATTCTATCCCAGGAGTGTCTGGTGCATTTTGTTAGGTATTTTCAGGACTTTGGTCTGGAGTTGCTTTGGTCCTCAGTTTTCAGCCAGTTCACCAAAGTTGCTGGAAATCATCATTGTCCTGGGAGCAATGAAGAAATAATTCATAAGAAATAATTTTTAAGGTGTGATACTATTTGCAGTTTTGAACTTTGTGAGCATTCTGATTTGGAAGGCAGATTAAACCCAGAGGTTTTCTACCACTAAGCTACACTCTCCGTCCTTTTTTGTTATTTTAAACCAGACCTCATTAAGGTCACTAAATTGCCCAAGTTGGGCCCATATTTGTGATGTCTTACCCTTCTGAGTTCTGGGATTACAAGTGTACACCACTGCACCTGACTGCGTATTCTGACTTTTAACAATGATTGAAACATTTAAGAAAATTTGAACGTCTTGGAAGATGGTGGAGTGGTAAGCAGTGAAGAAAGAACCTGTCAGCCCACTCACGGGACTCAAGAGAAATTTTCAAGGGTAAGATCCCCAGGTTAAAGAACACACATGTGCAATACATCAGCAACAACAGCAGGCAGCATGGAGCAGAGCAGATTCAAGAGTCAAGAGCCAGAGCCATGTGCATCTTTATTGTATAAATTTTTTTGTCTTTTTGAGACAGGATCTTACTTGTTATGCATTTCTGTCTGATCTTGAGCTTACTTTGTAACCCAAGGTGGTCTTGAACTCACAATGATCTTCCTGCCTCAGCCTCCCAAGTGCTGGA
This sequence comes from Cavia porcellus, assembly GCF_034190915.1. Lineage (NCBI taxonomy): Eukaryota > Metazoa > Chordata > Mammalia > Rodentia > Caviidae > Cavia > Cavia porcellus. The sequence goes on from NW_026947489.1 coordinate 55,493,015, forward strand.
ATGACAGTTATGTATCACCATGCCCAACTTATTGTATAATTCTTACACAAGTAGTTATCCCATATTTACATTCTTACATACTGCTGTACCCAGCACACATGTGTTTACCTGTGCTAAGTCATGGTTACATAACTGTATCTCACTATGTATCTGCACTAGACAAGCAGGGTCAAGTCCTCAAGTGTCCATAGATGCCCCTGAGCTTTGAAGTGGTCTGAGTGATTCTCCCCAGAGCCTCTCCAAGATTTAGTGTCCAGACACAGGAAGATAGCAACATAAGGAAGAGAAGAAGGAGGGAAGTAGGTTCCAGGGGGGATCTGAAATGAGGGCTGAAGCCCATGAGGCAAGAGAAGAGAGAAACTTCAATAAAGAATGAGGAGGCGGTGGGTAGCGCCTTCTCCGAGTCAGGAGTGGTTCAAATCTGGGTACACATGGTGACTGCTGGCAACCTCAGAGGCCTCCATGGAGAGAAGCCACAGGGCTGTGGAGCAGTGGATGCTGTGAAATGCACTATCCAGTGAGTGGCATGGAACTGGCTGTTCCACAGGAGAGGGTGATTGGCCAGGACCCATCTTGGAGAGGGGCAACTGACCTCAGAATCCCAAACAACTGCAGCTCCTAATCTAGGAGCTCCCAATGAGTTCAGGTCCACAGAAAGTATATTGACTGCTACAGGCTGAACAGGTCTAACCCCAGGCTCATGACCAGAATCCAGCCTGAACTTCAGCAGAAATTAAGGGGCAGGCTCTCTGAAATTACCCACTACCCCACCATGAATCTACTGCCAGCTTACTGGGATAAATCAACATGGATTTGGATTCTGTCTCCACTCGTTATCTACCACTGACAGCAGGGACATTCTGTCTCTCATTTCTTGTTTTTGTTTGTTTGTTTGGGTTTTTTCTCTCTCTTCATTGTTTTACCTTGTTTTTATATGAATGTGAACATGGTTTCTAGTTTTATGTGGTTGTAGTTCTGTTCTTTCTTTTATTTCTTCCTTCTCTCTTTCCCTCCTATCTTCTGTACCAGTTTCCCAAAGTTTACATGACCCTCCTTTGTCCTCCAGCTTTGTTTCTAATCTCTTCCTCCTCTTCTATTTTTTTCATAATCCCTTTTTAAATTTTTGCCCCTGAGGGTAAAGTTGGTATATCAAGGGCTTATTTACTGTATAAAATTTTCTAGTTTGTTTTAGAGTTTGTTATATAACCACAAATCTAGTTCATATGGTTAAAGATGGCAAATGGTTACCCCAGTCTGTCATTTCCTAGGCTGTTTGATGCTATAGATATTGCTGATTGCACCACATTAGCCAAAGTGACATAATTTTTCTAACCAGCTGTTCTTCCTGGTACACCACGTCTAGATTGCCTAAGGGTCTTAGAAAATCCTGTGATCCAGTGCCAAAAAACCAGGGGCTGGGCCTAGCAAGCAACAATTTCTCATTCCCAACAACTGAAGAGGTAGGATCTTGCAACAGACTCAAAACCCCAAAACCGGCTACACCTGGAAGTCACCTCTGAGGAGTAGTCATTTCCTAAGATCTCTAAATAGTAGCAATAAAGTTACTCACCATAGGCAATTTACAAGCATCAACTCAGGAATTAAACTAAAAAGAATTAGAAAACGAGAAGACATTTAAACAAAATGCATCCAATTCACCAAAAACAAACCCAAGGGCAACAAGGTGGAAAAAACCTAAAACCACCCACATGGCCTCTCTGAAGCGGTAACAACAAAGCAAGTGATAAGACTCTAGAAAAGCTCAAATCAGAAATAATTTATCAGAAAACTACAGAGATAGTGACCACAATGAAAAACATGCTCATATATATATATGAGCCTAGGACAATGATGGAAATCATAAATGTCCAACATAGGAAAGAAATAGAATCCATAAAACAGATTCAAGCAGATATCTAGGAAATGAAAAATTCCATTGAAAAAATCCACAGCTGAAGAAAATTTGATCTACCAAATTTGCAATTCTGATTTGTTAGATTATGACGTTACTCATGAGCAGGGCGAGTGTCTGCCTTCTGTTTCCGATGGTGTCACTGCTGTGTCCTGAGAGATCCTACAGGCGACTGTGCTTGATAGAGATGCTATCATGGCTGATCTCATTAGGAGTCTCAGCGTGGACCATAGAAGGTCAGCAGTGTTAAGTATCTTCACATTGTTGTGAAACCACGTTTTCAACTTACAAACTGAAGCTCTGGACACATTAAACAGTAACTCCCACTTCCCTCCTTTCCACAAACCCTGGAAGCCACATTCCACTCTCGTAACAGAGTAACATATGAATACTTGACTCCTCTACATAGAAGTAGAGACAGCTGAATTTGGTCTTTTTGTGGCAGGATGATTTCACTTAGCAAAATGTCCTCAAGGTTTATCCACAGTTACCATGCCTCAGAATTTCCTTTACTTTTTTCCCCTTCATTTTAAAAGTTGAGTAATATTTCATTGTAGGTATAAACTACATTTCATTTATTCAATCATCTGCCAATAGACACGGGTCACTTTCACCTTTTGGCTACTGTGAATAATGCAGATAAGAATATGGATATAAACATTAGTTTTTAATGATGAGTCATTAGAGTACATGGTGAAATCAATGCACACAGTAAGTGGTCAAATTTTTTAAAAACTTATGATAATAAAAGACAAACTGCTGTTAATCCCCTTACTTCAAATACACTTATCTCACCCTTCTTGCCACTTTCTGAAGCAGCCCCAAAGTTCTCTGCCGAGAGTTCTTCAGTTGTGCATTCATGGCTGCTTCGATGTCCTGAATCAACTCAAAACGTCCACCTTTCATGTCATTTTGACTTTGAGGAAGCACCAGAAGTCATAAGATGCCAGATCTGGCGAATAAGGTAGATGAAGATGCATTACCATGCTTTTATTTGGCAGAAACTGCTCTACAGAAGTCGTGTATGACACACAGAACTGTCGTGAAAGAGGATAAAACCATGTGCCCACACAAAAGAAAACACAGAACTGCTTCAGAAAGTGGTAAGAGGAGATAATCTGAGCAGAGATTAATGGCAATGTGTCTTTTTACTATATTTAGGCATTTTTAGAATTTAAGCATTTACAGTACTGTTTGATTGTTTCTTGTATGTAGAGGCTTTGCCTGAGTTTCTTTCTCAGGTGTTTATGAGAAACTATCAAGATGATGACCTGCTCCACACATCTGTGAAGTTGGAAGCTTGTTGTCTGCACAGGTGCTTTGCTCTGCGCTGCTATTGGTCACTTCCTGCCCCATGGATTTACTTCCTGTGACATTTACATCAGCTCTTTGAGCTGTTGCTCTCTTCCCATAATGCACTTCAATCCATCCTGGGGTGTTGAGCCTCCCTCAGTTCCCCACCATGATAGATGAGACACAGCTGTATATTTAACAAGATTACAAGCAAATGACAAAACCTCCCATCCAAACCGACTGAACCAAAAAGTGAATTTTTTGTTTCACATAACTGGAAAATCATAACTGGAGGCACTAAAAGGCTCATGATTCAAACTCCCTTTTTTGGTTCTGTTTTCCTCCTTGAACCTGATTTGCCAAGTGTTGGCCCCAGCAGCTCTAGACACGTTCACCCTAAATGGCAAGAGGATAACTCTTCTCCCCATAACCCTAGCAGGTCCTAAGCCTGGCTCTGAGGCCACAGATTTGGCCATAAACCACTCACTATGGCAGAGTCTGTATACTATCACTGACCGGCTCTGAGTCACGTGTCACGTATGTACCCACAGAGCCGTGGGATGGAACCAGCCCTGTCTGAAACCCATAGAACAGGTGGAGAATCCAATGACCCTGGAGAAGAATAAGGGTACGACTACCAGAAAAGGGAAAAGCAAAAACAACAGATATCACTACTATCTGGGATAAGAGAAAAAAATGGCAGTATAGGTATCTTTAAAAGTGAATTCCAGGTTTGACCACTTTCAGGATTTCCAAGGCACAGATTGCTCCAGTTGGGCGCCTGTTCATCCAACAGCAGTTTCTCTGTGTTCTCTCCCAGGCCAAGAACTCATTCCCAGTCCAGAAAGACCAGTCTTCCCACAATTACTGACGATGGGAATATCCACTCCCTTCAAGAAAAACTCAACTCCTGCCAACAGTGTGGTCTGGCCATAGAATTCCAACAAGTCACTCGTGTCAAACCACAGCAGCTCAGCAGAGATGAGATTTCCCCACAGCTGGCCAATCGCATCTGGAATAACACCGCAAATGAGACATCACCATTCCAGCCATGCCAAGGTTAACTGAGCCGAATCCCACTCCTTTTCTCCAGCTGAAAATGAGGCCCAGGCATCTCTCCATCTTCCTGGAGATGCCTCCTGGTCTTTCATGAACAACTACTTTTTAAAAAAGCCATGCTACCCTAATCTCAAACAATAAAGTTCTGGTCTGGAGTGATCTTGGCGAAGCAATCCTGAAGAATAGTTTTACTTGAAACACTTAGCATTGAAGAATTCATGAAACAATAACGATTTGTAAGAATTACAATAATAATATTCCAGCCAGGGATGATTACTGCTCTGGAAGAGACCGATGCAATGGTAAGGATGGAAACAGAAAGTTTCCAATCAGGATCTCTCAGCCAGAAGGGAAGGGGTGACACCCTCCAAGGAAAGCAGGAGAAAGACGAAACTTAGTGGCTGCTCAGCTGCTCCCCGAAGGATCCCAAGCTGGGGGCAGAAGACAGCTGTCTCCAGCCTCAGGAGGCCTGCAAGACCAGAATAGAAACAGAATGCTGGGGCCACAGGGCCCACAGGGCCCACACGCTGTTCCATGCCACCCACAGAAGTCCACACAACAATACACGCAAAGAGGAGACAGTCCAAAGATCTCCGAGCATCACCTAAAGCACGGGTGTTTTAAGCACAGGCGCCTAAGTCGCATGTCCAGGTCCTGAGACTGCTGGAAACTTGTTTCTGAAGTTATTTCCTAGGCCCTTTCAAAAGGAAGTTTGCAGTAATACAAACTGAGAATTGTTCCTAAATACATCTTGACTTTGATCTTATGTTTAGTAGCTTAGCTACGATACTCTGTGTAAATTCTCTTTTTTGGGTTTGTTTGTTTGTTTTGTTTTGAGACCAAGTCCATTAGTTTGGCAGACCTTAAACTCACTATGTAGTCCAGGCTGGTCTTGAATGCACATGGCTTTTCCTGCCTCTGCCTCCTGAGGGCTTGTGTAAATTCTTATAACAGAGCTGAACTTGAAACCACCTGGATGATCTTGAGGCTTTTATAGGTAAATAGAGGCAACTTGAGACTATCCTCATAAGTGAAATAAATCAGATTCACATTTGTAAATATCGTGTTGCCTCTCTAGTGTAAAACATAAATAATAATAATAAAACCTGAAAGAGTAATAAGATCCAAAATGTACAATAGATATTGGAATAATGAAAGGGAAAGAAAGTGCTCAAAAGGAAAGAACAACTTGTAGGTATACACGTATAACTGTATGTATGTTAAATGTACAAGATAGATAACCATTCTGCTAAGTTCATACTACTAGTTCATTAAAAGATTGGTTTGTGCTGTCATTGTTTGCTCATTTTTTGTGCTTTGATTTTATAACTTGAGAAACTACTTCTGAGATAACAGTATGTAATATATTAACTAATGATGATTTCTTACTGTTATTGTTTTTGAAATTCTGTATTATTTTTACCCTTTTTCTGTTTTGTTTTTTAAGAAAGAAAGAAAGAAAAGAAAAGAAACTACCAAGCACTTCAAGAAGAGGACTTCATAGCCAAACCTGAGTCTGTTTTAGAGGCAAACCTTTTCATTTTTCCCTAAGGACTCATCTCTTTATTGATAGCCACCACCACCACCCCCAGCTGTGACAGGAGGAAACCTATCACTGTGCTGATGGCCTGCGTGCTACTTCAGTGACCAGTACCAAGTTAGGCTGACACTCTTGACACTGTTCACCCTTGACATGACCAGCGACGGCCACTCCTCAGCCCAAACCAGGGGCTCCCTACTTGGGAATAACTTTCCACCTCATTAATTCTCTGATTTATCTCTTGCCTACGTCCAACGATCCTGAGCAAAATGCTAGATGCCCGACAGTAAGATCTGAATCTTTTGAGAAGCAGTTGAAGAAACTGATAGAACTGTGGGGGACTGGCGGCGGCTGAAAAGATAAGAAGTATGAAATATAAATGACCTTTATTTTGAGAATTCGGGGAGAGACAACCCCAATCCCCTGGGCCATGGCATCTCCCACCGGGGTCGGCAGTCTCTCCGTGGGAACACATGGAGTGGAGGCATATAAGTAGCCTCGGTTTGGGGTGGAACCTAAGGGGGCATTAGGGATGCCCAGGTAGCCCATTGATCTTTGTTTGGCACCATAGGTAAACTCCTAGAGGTGGGGGAGATAGGAGCTCCTTGGTTCCACCTGAGGCTTTTCCAGCTACAGTGTCCGGCCAAAACTCTTTCAGAAACAAGATCACATGTCTCATCCATCTCTCTGGAAGCAAATCCAGAGAAATAAAAAGTAATGTTTAGAGAAGCAGGGTTAGGTTCAGGGAACCTGGTCCTGACCACCAGGTGGGCCAGCTATCCCAGTTTTGCAGTAAGTAACCATTTTTTAAAAATGCTTCATCTTCCCTCCAGGGTAGTGTTGAGTCCATTAAACTTTCCCAGGCTGGTACAGGGCACAATAATCTAAGGGATTCTGGTATGAAAAAAAAAAAAAAAAAAACCCAGTTCTGCCTCTTTCAGCCTCTCCACATAGCTGCAGGGCACAAATGTCAGCAGGAACCCTGATGTCCCAGAATTCCCCAAGGTGCATTTGCAAAGGAGCTTTCACAGCAATCCTGTCTTCCAAATGTACCTTTCTTGGCATCTGTGTGATGCTAACCTGTTTGGCACAGCCCAGAAAGTCTAACACTTCTACCCTTTTCACTAACCCTAAGGGATGAAGTCACACTGTGTGACCTTCCAGCCAACAAACTGGCAACCTATGAAAAAGAAAGATTTTTCAGTCAATGGGCTCTCCCCATCCTGATGATTTCTGAACCTGCTAGCTTAGCAGCGGGCACTCCCATTAATGCCTTGTAATTACAAGAGAAACAACAGAGAAGGAATAAATATCATCTCGAGAAATGACAACTCCAATTTGTAAATTTTATAGTGTTCACATTTGTGATATGGTTCAACACTAACAAGCTATCTCACCTAATCCAAATGAGATTTCTTGGGATGTTTAGTAAATTCCCAACCGTTTTCCCACCCCCACCCCCATACACACAAATAAAACGTCTCTCATTATGTTCTGAGACATTAATTTTGATTTTAGCAGGTTTAGTCAATTTCTTCTAGGTGTTAATCATCAGTTCTGGCCAGATGGTAGGAATGAGGTCATTCATTATGACTTTACAGTGAGTGCCTTAATTGGGTTTTCAGTAGTATATTAGTCCTGCTGTTTATTTGAGTTCCTAGGAGTTGCAGGCAGTGGGTTTTGAATTGCACAGTGTACCAGCTACAGCTGATTCCTGGAGGCTCGAATTAGGATTCCAATCTGGGGACAGGAGCAGGTGCGGGTGACAAACTCGTGAGGGGGGCTGCTCATTATGGCGCCTGCCCGAACTGGCACCTCCAGTTTGCTCCAGGCACTTTAGACTTCACGGTGACCTCACTAGCGCCCGTGCCAATCGGGCAGTCAGCATCGAAGTGGTCGTCCTGTTTCTGAATCCTTGGCAGTCTCTCGAGACTTGAATGACTTGATTTTACTTATTGGTGGTGAACGATTGCTCTCCTTGTCAGCATCCAGGGGAGGTAATTGCTCTTCCAAAATGCACCTGGGGGTTCAAAAGCTGCAGCCCTAACGAGCATTGAGGGAGATCTGCAGACCCTGAATGTGGAGAGGAGGCCACCAGCTTGCCTGGACAGGAGGCAGCCCATGATGGCAAGCTGGATCTCAGGCATTATATGCCACAGAAGATGAAAGTTAAATTAATGACTTTAATTTGGGCCAACTGAGCCCAGCATGGTAACTCAAGCTGGGCTCATCCCAGCCCTCAAAAGGCTGAGGCAGGAGGATCATTGAGTTCAAGACCAGCCTGTCTCAAAAAACAGCAACATCAACAAGAGCTGGTCGACTGCCCTTTCATTCAACTGCCATCTCTTGAGAATCCACTCACACAGTCATGCAACCCATTGTCAGGACACCGTGCATAATAAAGAATTTAAGGGAAAAGAAATACAAAAACGGAAACTAAATCACTGCCCCAAAGGAGACCAGTCACCTCCTTGTGGAGAAGACTTCACGGAGCATCCTGTGTTGTGTTGACCTGGAATTTGCCAGCTCTATTTTCCTGCCCAGGGGGAAGGGCTTGTCTTGCTCTGCCCTCTTCCCTTGGCAGGACTTGAACTAGACTCCCAGAGAGGCCTGGCTGCCCTTTGGCCAGGTGACCACAGAGCCTTCCACTTGTCCCTGTCTGTTTGCCTGGACTCCTCGTTCTCTAAGGACCCAGGTCTTGATTTGCTGCCTATCTTTGGCCTTTGACATCTGCGCACCCCTCAGCCAGGCCTGCATGACTGGGAGGAGTATGGAATCCCACTGTGGCTCTGTGTCTGGTCTCGGGCCTATGCTTCTGTTGAGACCACAGGCACCCAGCTTTCTTCCCATTCTGTAGCTCCTGGTTCCTCCCACCTGCCCGCACTGATCGTGGCATACAACCCCAAGTGACACATATCACCCCGCAGAGCATCTTCTGTCCAGATGTGTGAGTGCCCCTCCACTCCATCCTACTCCAGGACTTGGCGGCTTCCCCTGTAAATAGCTGCAAGACTTGTAGGGTCGGCAAGAGGGTCAGGGCCACCAGCTGGAAGGACTCAGCCATGAAGGTCTGTGATCAGTCTGCACAGTATTAAGGAAATCCGATTAGCATCCCAGGACACAGAACAGATAACAGGTCCTGGGCCAGGAAGACACTGACGTCTGAATAGGACCGAAAATTCATGACACACCTCTGTTTAAAGGAAAAGGAGAGATTACCAAAAACTCAAACCATGGGTAGATGGGTGGGGAACAGGGTGGGTGGGATTTAAATCTAATTAAACTACTTCAGTGTTAGCAAGAGTCATCTCAGGATGGCAATGTGGGGTCCATATTAGCCTCCTAAAATTCAGAATATTTTGAGTTTTGTTGTTGTTGTTGTTATTGTTGTTGCTGGATGTTTGTTTTGGTTTTGGTTGTTGTCATTTTGGTTTTTTGGGTTTTTTGAGAAAGAGTCTCCCTATGTAGTTCAAACTGGTCTTGAACTCACTGTGTAGCCTGGGCTGACAAACTCACTGAGATCCTCCTGCCTCAGCCTCCTGAGTGCTGGGATTACAGGTGTGTACCACCACACCCAGTTAAATTTTTACATTATTTTTATTGAAAATGTCCCCTTAAATGTTCCTCTCCTGGCTCACTATCTAATATGCTGAGTGTGAAGCCAGGGTAGGGGCAAGAGCCTGTGTGGAGAGAAACACATGAAAGAAAGTCTTCAGCTGAGACCAGGAAAGGGATTGAGCCCAGGAGACAAACACTGGAAATGAAGCAAAAGGGAAGACTCTGCCCACTTACCTCAAAGAGTCACTGACATGACATCTGGCGACAAAATCAAATTATCCTTTGATATGCTTGACAAAAGGAGGGTGAGAACTTATCGACATCATTGTTAGAATTCAAATAGAAGGTTTAAGAAAAACATGATGAAATTCTATGTGTAAGACATAATCTTAGAAAGTATCTTAGCCTATTACATGTTCTGTAACAAAATCCCTGGAACTGGGTGACTTGCAAAGTAAAGAGGTTTATTGGGCCCATGCTTCTGGTGGCTGGAGGGGACAGCACAGTACTCACCTGCCACAACAGCAGGTGCACATACAGAAGAAATCACAGATCTAGAACAGAATGTGAAAGGGAAAAAGATACAAGGCTCCCTTGTTTTATAACAATCTGCTGTGATGAGAATTAATCCTTTCATACTGGACCCAACTCTCTCCGAGACCTGCATCAGTCCTCCACTGGAGCACATCCCCACAACCTAATTCCTTCCAGGAGCCCAGCTCTTAAAGACTCTGCCACTCATACTGCCACAGTAGGGACCAGGGGTCTAACTCAGGAACCTGAGGAGGATAAACACAACCTAACCCTTACAGTTTATGTCTAAATTTCCCTCAAGAGTCTCGCACACTCATAGATGGGGTTTTTAGAAGACAATTAGATTATGATGGTTCTACATTGATTGCTCTTAGGATTTGGGGTCTGGTCAGAGGAGGTGGGTCCTGGGGACACGACACTGAAGGGTGAGTCTCTCCCCTCCCTGTGTCTCCCATCATGCTCTGCTTCCTGACCTCCACAAGAAGAGCAGCTCTCCTCCACAAGACCTTTGCACTTTATTGCTTCTGCCTGGAGCTGGCTGCATATGGACCGAAATTCTGAAAACTGATGAATCAAAGTAAACATCTCCTCCTTTAAACTGAGGGTATTGGGTATTTTGTCCCAGCGACAAAGAAAGTGACTAACACACTAACCATAGCAGTGAAGCTATGCTATGGTTCATCTGTGCTGTGTTCAAAAGATATGTGACATCTCTCTTAATGTCATGGTCAGTCATGCTTATGTGAGACAAGAAAGCTTGTCCAACCGGACCCTGGCCCCAAAAATGGTTATAAGGGACTAAGCAGCAGGAAGTCTCAATCATACAACAATGTGTATCAAATTTTCACTTAATAGTTTCCAAACATGCTTGCTTGGTTTCTACCATCTACATTATTCTTGACTATTTTAACTTAGCCTTTAAGCTGATTAGATTTCATATGACAAAAAGGCACTCTGGTGTACGCAGATCACAAAGTTTTCCCCTTAATCCAGATCACCAAGGATACTCTGAAGAAAGCTAATAATTACAAAATCACAACAGGTTCCATGCAATTTAAAATTGTTTCCAAATGGATTTATATTAACTATCCCAGATCTCCATGCTGTGACTCTCTTCAGAAAAAATGTGAACTTTTTACAACATAGTTTTTCAAATTAATGAACTATTTGGAGAGCTAGTTTGGTTCACAGCAAAACTGAGCAGAAAGCACAGAGTCTCACATATCTCCTGTCCCTGTGTGTGTGTGATCATCTTCATCATCAACACCCAGCCACAAGAGGTGTATTTGTTGTCAATCCATGGCCCAACACCAGCAAACCATTACTGTCCAAAGCCTGCGGTGTACATTAGGTTGTTACCCAGGGGGTCTGGAGAAACACCTAGGGTCATGTACCCACAGTTAGTGCAGCTCACAGATGAGTGTGACTACCCTAAACATCCCCTGAAGCCCACCTATTCATCCCTCCCACTCCCTCTCTGATCCCCCGTGTCTGCCATCATGCCTTTCCCAGAATGTCATAGAACGAATATGCCAGTAAATTTTTGGTGTCAACCTGACTGAATTAAACGTTCCATGGAGTACCGTAAGGCTTATTTTTGGGTGTATCTATTTCTGGGTCTTTCCAGAGGAGACTGGCCAGTGGAGTTGGGTGTGGAAGATCCCCCTCAGTGTGAGCTGGCACCCTCCAAAGGGACTGAAAAAAATAAGAGAGTATAGGAGACTTTCTCTGCCATGCGCTTTGCTAAGCCAAGCTAAGCTTCCATCACAGGGCTCCAAACCATGCCTTCACCACGCAGCTCCACAGTTCCAAGGTGGATGCCACTATATTATACTTTGCAGAAAGGTCTGGGTTTCCAGTAGCAGAGCAAAGGGGAGATCCCACAGCTGGTGGCAGTGAAAGTACCTGCCCCTTCCTGTTGGTCCTTGTTTCTGGCCACCCTGGCAATGGTTCTTCCTCAGGTATGCCTGTACATTCCTCCCACAGAAACAATGGAATGCAGTTTATCATGTTTCTGGCTCTTGGAGCAGGAGCTTCTCACTAGCAGCAGCAAAGGAAAGTCCAAACCTCAGAAGTCCCTGGGCTGCACCCTCTGTCTCTGTCTCTGTCTCTCCCTACCCCCCAGTGTGGGGGAATTGAACCCAGGGACTTCACACTGAGCTACTTCCCCAGTCCTTCTTTATATTATTGCTTTTATTTTTGAGACAGAGTCTCACTAAATTCTAAGTTTCCCAGGCTAAATTCAAACCTGCAGTTCACCTGCCTCAGCCTCCTAGCATGTTTGAGTTACTCCACAACCCCTCACATTCAAGAGTGGCCCATTCTTGTCCCCTGCACAACGTCATCTCCCTCACATGTCTGGAAGAAAGAGTCATTTTTTCCAGAATGTGTGATTATTACTTTTTTTTTCTGAGACTTGCTATGTGGTTCAGACATGAACTCACTATGTAACCCAGGCTGACCTCGAGCTCATGGCAATCCTTCTGCCTCAGCCTCCAAGAGCTAGGAATACAAGTGAGTGCTACCACACCTTGCCATATTGATTTGCTTTAAAGAGAGGAGCACAAAACAACTGCCAGGAGATCAGTTTTATGAAACTTCAACAGACCTTTCCTGCCTGATTTTAGGCAGTGATTGCTCCTTATCGGACTAACCCAGAGAGAACAGCCTGCAGAAAAATGTTACCAGAGAAATTAGCTTTTCTTAGCTTTTGAATCATTCATTATTTTGGCCAATCTTTTTAAAAAGCCCTGTAGGATATTTCTATTAGGCACCACCAGAAAGTGTACCTTTTGTCTGTCATCAGATAAAAGTATATCCGTTTTGAACTATGCTGCATTAATTATACATTGATGAGACTTTCTCTCTCTCTCTCTCTCTCTCTCTCTCTCTCTCTCTCTCTCTCTCTCTCTCTCTTTCTCTCTCTCTCTCTCTCTCTCTCTCTCTCTCTCTCTCTCTCTCTCTGCCACTTTCTTATTCCTAGAACTTTTTCTTCTTCTTTTCTTGGCTCCAAACCCCTTCATTCTCTTCCTTTCTTAATCAATTGTGAATAACTTCTTCCAAATCTTCAGTCCCTGTTTTTACATCCAAAGTATTATTCCCACCTGCTCAAACACCAAAACAGAGTTTTTAAAAATCTTTACTGTTTAAAAAGATAGATGAGGCTGCAGCAGCCCAAGGAAAGAACCACCAGCATCTCCTGAGATCCGCGCCATGTTGGAACTTAGGACGCTGGGAAACCAAGCAATCACCCTGCCTTCCTGTTAAGCAATAGTGAACCTACTGGTGCACAGGCTTAGAGTAAAACATCCCACTTCCCCTGCCCACCATTAGCAAATGGGAACCAGAGATCTGAGCATCTCTTGGGAGGTTGACCATATACAATACAGCAAATAAGGGGAATTTCCTTCTACCATCTTTTTGAAGGCAAATATTTTTACTACTGTTTTGCTGCATTCTGATTAATGGTACTGTTCTATTCAATATTCTGTTTTGATAAGTTCTATAATGTTCTGTACTTCATTTTATTTTGCTATACATGATTGAAAGAACTACTATTGTGAAGATAACGAGATATACTGTGATACCTATTACTGTTATCCCGATAATCTGCTGTGAATTCTGTACCAGTTTTACTATGCTGTCTCCATTGGCTTTGTTCTGTCTTGTTCTGTTGTATTTTACTACCTTCAAAATAATAAATAATTTTTTTAAAAAAAGATAGATAAGAAACCTGAGATTTTTGTATCAAAAAGTCCCTGAAAAATGACAAATTAAACTAAATTACAAATTAAACTAAACTAGGTGTGGTGGTGTACACCAAAATTGTAGCTCTTGGGAGGCTCAGGCAGGAGGATTACCTCCAGTTTTAAGGCAGCCTGGACTATATGGTGAGTTCAAAGCCAGCCTGAACTATATAGTGAGATCCATCCTGAGACTCTGTCTCAAAAAACAAATAACAAGTACCCAGAAATTCTGTCCATAATAGTCCCGGCTCCTTAGCTCTGCAATGCCTCTGATAATCACTCTATTAGGCCTTTTGTTTTACCCAAGAGCTGGTTCTGACTGTTCCTTTAAATTGCAAGGAAAGTCAAAGTGAATCTCCTGATAAATTGGCTGTGGATTTACTGCATTAACAACACTGTTCCCCCTGTGGTGAAGTCTCAGTCCTGCTGAGTGGTTGGGGAGAAGGTCCCCTTAGGAAAACACAACTTTACTTTTGCTAATACTCTTGCCGATCTGCCCTGGGTTCCCAGCATAAGGCTCGATTTTCTTTTCCTTTTTTTTTTTTTTTTTTTTCTTGTTCTTTTGTCTTTTTCCTTTTTATTGGCACCAGGGATCGAACTCACGACTGCCTGCTTGCAAGGCAGGCACTTATGCCACTGAGCTAAATCCCCAGCCCCCTCTTTTCCTTTTTTTAATCAGATACTTTTTTTTTTTTTTTTTTGGTACTGAGGATTGAACTCACAACCTCATGCTTTTCAGGCAGGCACTTGTGCTGCTAAGCTATATCTCCAGCCCCCAGTTTTTTTATTTTATTAGAATGTATCTGTGATACATAATAATTACATTCCTTTGGGGGGACATATACAGATAGATAGATAGATAGATAGATAGATAGATAGATAGATAGATCATTTTGTGGGGGGATAGGGTCTCACAATCTGTTCCAAGCTGGCCTTGAATTCACACTGCCTCAGGCTTCTGAGTAGTAGGATTACATGTTGGGGACCATGAATTGTAAACTGACATAGTATTTGTCCTAGGGTCTCCCTGCCCTGCCTGCCTTGTGGCCCAGTTTTGGAATGCAGAAATATTTCACTTCCATCAGTGAGATTAGCACCCAGGTATGGGATGGATGTTGGCTTGTTTCCTTTATAATGTTAAACTTGCCCATTCCTCCACAACCTCTACACTGTTCCAGGAAAAGCACCCGTAACCTTCCCCTGCACAGGCTAATAAATAGTGGCTGGCTTGGAGCATGTCTGTGTCTGCCCATCATGAGGCACTAACCTCCCAGCCCCTTATGTATTATTGAGTTCATCTCTATTTCTTATTTCATTCTTTCACTGCAACCCTCATACAGACAGCTGGCGAGCTTGGTCAGGTCCCTGATAATTACAGATGTGTGTGACTCCCCCAAACACACACACACACGATGTCTTGATTATTATAGTTTATATCTGATGTCCATCCCAAAGCCTCAGGTACCACAGGCAGGGCTTTAGGAAGGTGATTGGCTCATGAGGTCATTACACTAATGTGTGGTTCAGTCCACTGATGAGTTTATAGCAAATGTGCTGCCAGGAAGCAGGGCCTAGAAGGGTTTAGAAGAGCCCTCCCTGGTCCTTCCTCTGCTTCCTGTCTGCCATGCCTCAAGCAGCTTTTCCTCCACCAGATCCCTCTGCTATGGAGTAGGTTTTGGAATATGAAGTCCTGCTCTGGAGTAGGCTGACTATGGATTGAAACATGAGCCTAAATAAACTCCTCCACCTTTATGTGACCGGTGCTGGTATTGCGTCCCAACAATAAGGAAGCAACTAAGATGCTTCTCTCCCCTCTTCTTTACATTCCCTTCCTGTCTCGAGAAAGTCTACCTACCTGGTTCCTGCCAACTCTCCTTTATTTTGTACTTTAGGCTTATACTCACCTTGAAGAAGAAAAGGAAAGTGTGTGTGTGTGTGTGTGTGTGTGTGTGTGTGTGTGAGAGAGAGAGAGAGAGAGAGAGAGAGAGAGAGAGACAGACAGACAGACAGACAGACAGACAGAAAGGAAGAGAAGGAAAGCATTTTTAACATTTTAGAGACATTGCTTAAAAAAGAAAAATTAGACTCAAAGCAAAGAGTAAAAGCAACCAAAAAGCAGGACCCTAGGTGAATCCCACACACTCCCAGTAGATGACTAGGTAGATGACATGTCATACTTCGGACTAGACAAGGTCTCCTGGACACAAACCATTCTCCCCTTCCTGGGCCCAGAGCAAGTCAAAGCTCTCATAGTAACATTCAAGTAGACATGGGCTCCAACATAGAGTTGAAGAGGGAAATGAGGGAAAATGGACCTGCTCTCAGATGCAGAGTGGCAGAATGCCCAACTCCAAGGTTTTTCCACAGAGGGAAAGTGCTAAGACACACAAGGAGACATCAAGAAGGAAAAGCTGACTTTGAGTCACCCTCCAGGACATCCACCCAGGCCCAGGTTCCTGGCAAATCCTGCTCCACGATCCTTGCTGACACCTGCTTCATGAAGCTGGTTCTCTCCTTAGTGATAAAGCGACTGCTAAGGGGACCTTCTCTCTTCTCTCTCTGTCTTCAAAGTCATCAGCAAAGCCTGTCTCAAGCTCTGGAGCCAGAACCTGGTCACACAGCTGTAACTAAACCAATTTCTGGCAAAAGGAGGCAAGTTGTCCTAGCCCAGGTCAGCTTCTCCCCAGGCTCTTAGCTGCATGGGGGAGGCAGAGGCTGAGACAAAATCCGGGCTCTGTCAGGGAAATAATGGGAAGTACCGAGCTGCTACAGCCAGTGGCCCTTAATAGGGACAGTCTTTGCTGAATAGGAGCATACAGATGGGTAAGTCAAAAATGGAGTGCATGGGGCTGGGGATTTAGCTCAGTGGCATAAGCGCCTGCCTTGCAAGCAGGCAGTCGTGAGTTCGATCTCTGGTACCGATAAAAACGAAAAAGACAAAAAACTGGAGTGCACTGAGGACCTTCCAACTAGCAGATTCCAAGAGGATTCCATAATTCCTCACCTAAATCCATCATTCCTGGCTCTGTACTAGAGAGGGCCACAAAGGGGCTGCAGGACATAGTTATACAAAGGGAGACAAAGACATTCCATCATCAGAGGTAGGCATTGTTTCCGGGAGCAATATTTCAACCTCCAATAGGATTTCAGGAGGAAAGATTCACTATGGTTCACGGCTCATAGAGATTTCAGTCCATACCCGGCTGCCTACAAGGCAGGGCAGCATGGCAGAGGGGCCTGGCAAAGACAAAACAGCTCCTGGCATGGCAGCAGGAAGCAGAGAGGGATCAAGGGAGGAGGAGGGAGACAGATCTGTCTAGGCCATACCCCCAGTAACCCAGCTCCTCCAAGCAGGCCCCACTTCCCAACATCCCATGTAACTATAAAACTCATCAGTGGGCTAATCAAATGATCAGTATCATGCCCACATGATTTAATCACCCTCCAAAGCCTCACCTATGAATGCATGAGGCTTTAGGGGGACATCTAGACATAAACCTAAGCTGTTCCGCTTTCCACTAGTCAACATTAAGACTATCTGGACCTTACTTTATGGACTTTGAGGTCCTAAATCTAAACATGTACTCAAGAGGGACTTTGTTTTCCAAGCGAAGATCACTGTAGTCATCATCCTACAGACTCTGCTGATCACCTGGAGTTCAAGGTCTCAGAGAGGCAGACACGAATAAGACAGTCCTCTGCCTTAGAGTAGTTAGAAGAGCCAGGTACCTTGGTGACCTCCCAGAGACTTGTGGGCACAGGTAGAACTCCTAACCACTAATGACCTCTCTAATTTGCTTGGTAACTCTCCAACTACAAAGCACCGTGTCAGACAAACACAGTGTGTTGTGTGCCTGTAAATGAATACAGTCTTCTTGGATTGTGGTGTCACACAGCTTAATTACACATTCCTGACCTGCTGCTCTCCAGCCAGAGAATGGAATGGAGGGCAAGCTCAGCCTAGAAAAAGGATGGGGGGGGGTCATAGCACTTCTGCTGCCCTGTGTTCACTTCTCCTATCTCAGCTAGAAATTGTACCCAAAAAGAAAGTACACAATGGGGAAGTCCTTGCTGCAGTTTATATAAAAGAAGACAGGTGTCTCCACACCTATAATCCAGCACTCAGGAGAAGGAGGCAGGAAGACTGCGGCAAGTTCGAGGCCAGCCTGGGCTATGAAGTGAGTTCAAGGTGAGCCTGGACTGCATAGTGAGACCCTGTCTCAAAAAAAAAAAAACCAAAAAAATTTATATAAAAGAAGGGAGAGTGACATGTAATCTTATACATGTAGGAAATACATGGAAGGACAAGCATGGTGGTTCACACCTGTTTTACAAGCACTCCGGGAGGCTGAGGCAGAAGGACCACAAGTTCAAGTCCAGCCTGAGCAATTCAGTGATTTAGTGAGACTCTGTCTCAAAATTTAAAAATAAATCAGATTTTATTGATACGCATTAGATATATGTAATGATGGCATTCATTACAGAGAATTTGTGCCTGTACATGATATAGTTTTTAAAACAAAATTTAACAAGAGATGAGAATATGGCTCAATGCAAATGTGCTGGGTTTAATCCCTAGTACAACCAAGAAAGCAGGAAAGACAGAAAGGAAAGATGGAAATACGGAGAAGGGAAAGAGGGAGGGAGGAAAAAGAAAGGAAAAGATAATCCTAGAAGGAAACTGCTAACTCTGGGAGGGTTTCCAGAAGCAGGGAGAGACTTCTTTTCTTGTGTCCATTTGCGTACCCATTGCTTCTTCAATGAGAGCAAATGCAAAAGCTGATAGTTTCTTTATTAGATAACGTGATAATCATATATACACCACTTTGTGCATCATAAATACATCCGGCTTTACTTTACCAATACGCCTCACTAAAACAGGGGGAGGAGGGGATGAATAAGAGAAAGTTAATGCATATTTAAATATTTAAAAAGTAAGTGAACCCAGAATTCCTACACGGCCCAGCAGTTTGCTGCTAGATGCGAGCATCTATCACCTAGAAGTGGGGAAGGGCTCTGAGGAAGGTGTCAGGTGATTCCTTCCTGGTGCCACCATCCCCAAGGTACAAACCTCTGTGACACAGGTCAGTCGCTGCATGGGGCCTCTTCAGGCAGCCACCAGATGCAGTAAATACGGATAGGGCAGCTGGTGTTGTTGTGTGGCTCCACACAGTAGATTTTTTTTAATTAAATGCGGGGTGCACACTGTAAACTAACAATGAAAGGGTAGCATTTTAGCCACTTCCTCAATGCTGGAATACCTGTAATTAAGGGAGGTGGGGTTCACTTTGGTTCACATTTTAGAAGTTTGAGTCTTTGCACAGTCAGTGACATGAAGAAAGGGCCTGACTGAAGCAAGCTGCTGGTGCCATGGCAGCTTGGCAGCAGAAAAGAGAGGAGCTGGGGAAGAGATAACCCCTGGGAGACCACACCCCAGTTACCTCTCTCCGCCACCCAGGCCCCTCCTACAACTTGCTACTCTTATAGCAAGTTGGCTATAGCACCCTGTAATCCAGTTGCCTCCCAAAGCCTCACCTATGATCACATGAGGCTTTGGAGGGGCATCTAGATACAAACTGAAACACACGGTAAACACATAAACCAGCACCATAATCATTTAGTATCATTACCAAGTCTTATGTACATCACATTATTGTGTGTGTTGTAGTTTTATAGACTGACAGCACATCTGGTCTGTTGACACCAGCATCCCCACAAATGTGTGAGTAACAACACATTAGAGCATGACATTACAAGAGCAATCCTAGTGTCAGGGAAAAGAGTAGGAACTCAGAAAACTGATTTACCATCTGTTGTAGTCAGGGGTTGTACACAGAGAACAATTAGGATCAAGACATGAAGTTTATAATATTATTTTTATAATGGTCACCGGGAGTTAACACAGGAAAATGCAGGAAATCTATCTGCAACACCAAAGACATAAATTATTTAGTCAAGAGCCTAAACCCCACGGCAATGTCCCACATGAGTCCAGACAAAACCCAGAACTCAGGACAATGCCTCCCACGAGTCCAACTGGAGGTCCAAGCCCACAAGAAGGACTCACACCAGTCTCTTTCACGGATCCATGCCGGGAAGACCCAAGGGTCAGCGGTGGAAGCCAGAAAGTCTATCCCAGCAGGATGAAGAAGCTGCGCTAGTGGGATGAGGGTTCTATGCTGGAGCCAACAAAGACCAGGGCTATCCTGAAAGGCACCACAGACATTCTCAGCGACACAGAAGCCCCGAGCTCCTCTGATAAAAAGCACAGTCGGGTACATGCCAGGAAGCAGCGTGACGAGTTCATCCTGGAGACCAAGCAGCACATGTCTTCCCCTCCAGAGTCAGAAAGCAATGCTCGATGTAAGAACCAAAGCCTCTCCAGGAGAACAACAGCTCAGACAGCAACTCGTAGGAGAACCCACAATGTCTCCTTAACGCCTCAACCCTCAACACTTCCCTTCTCCACCTATTTATCCTGGCAACTTTCCTCAGGTGGAGCATCTTCGCTCAATGCCATGCTGATGTAATCCAGCTGGCGTTAAGTTGACCACCAGTTCTTAATCCATAACACCATCCATAAGCTCCATGGACTCTTTGAAGACAATGTGCATCGGAAATAGAAACTAATGAGATGGAACCAAAATTCAGACTATGGTCCCACAGCTTGCCCTCAATGCCACCATGCTGAGAACGAGTCTCTTGTGCTAGCCTGGCTGTGACAACACATTTCTTGAAAAAGCCTGAATTAATAGAGACACATGAACTCTGAATAAATAAATGAATTCTTAATGATGTTTTTTCACCTGGAGATGGGCACAGGACCAGCCCGGCCAGAGAGTCATTGCTGTTGATGAAGATGGCAGGGACCTATCATCCCAAGGTCCTGCTGTCAGCAGGTGGAGAAGACACATACGTAATGTGACTGACACTAGTGGTGATCCACAGGTCCTTACAACCCATCCTATAAACTCTGACCCAGGCCCTTAGATACTACCTTGGGTCCTTCAGCATCCCAAAGCTTGGGAAACCATCACAATGAATTTGACATGGAGATCTCAGCCACTGCTTTCTCTGTGGTCCATAAGTATATTGGACTACTGGGACCACCAGAGCCTGGTTTAAGCCACAGAAATTGATTTTTCTCACTGTTCTGGATGCAGGAAATCTGAGAAAACAGGGCTGGCAGGGCTGGTTCCCTTAGAGACCTTTCTCCTTGGTTTGTAGATGGATACATTTCTTCTCCCTGTGTCTTCAGGTTGTCCCTCTGTGTGTGCTGTGCCCTGATCTCTATTTCTAACAACACCAGTCAGACTGGATTTGGGCCCACCTAATGACGTCATCTAACTTAATTGCCTCGTTATAGATTCTATCTTTAATATAACCACATTCCAAGGTATTAGGGCTTAGGGCTGCTGCATATGAACCTTGGGAAGGTGTAACTCAATGAGAATATATTATTATTGCTATTCTTGTTATTGTACCAGAGATTGAACCAGTGCCTTACCACTAAACTACACCCCCAGACCTTTTTTCATATTTTATTTTGAGACAAGGTCTTACTAATTTGCCCAGGCTGGGCTTAAATTGCAATCCTCTTGTCTCAGCCTCCCAAGAGTGCTGGGATTACAGACATGCACTACCACTTCCAGCTCAAAATATTACAGTTTTATTATACTATATTACAAATATTACAATGTAAAAAAATTACAAACATTATAGTATATTATACTATATATAGTATTTATAGTATTATATCACATGTTGTATATAATGAAAACAACAATTTACCAAGACTACTGTGTTTTAAGCATGGTACTAGGCTCTTATGTGTGTTATTTCAGTAATATTCACAATCGTCTTAGGAGAGATGTACTATTTTGCAAATAAGGAAACTGAAAATGATTTTGTGGTTATTACCAGAATGCAGGATTGTGTCTAACGGGGATAAAAAGTGAAATCATGGATGTAGGAGATAGATTATACCTTAGTTTCTTTCTCATTGCTAAGGCAAAATACCCAACACCCACAAGTTAAAGGAGAAAAAATTTATTTTGGTTACAATTTGTAGAAGTTTTAACCCATAGTCAGCTGGCTCCAAGGCAGATGGCAGAGGGGCACCCATAAAAGAAACAGTCCATAGGAGGGTAGGCAAAAAGCAGCCAGAAGTAACCCTCCCTTTCCCTTTTTAGTCTACTTAGACCACAAGTCCCACCTATGAGCACATGAGGCTTTAGGAAGGCTATCTAGATATATAGCATAACAGGGTACAAGTAAATGTATTTAAAACACATAGGCAAGAAAATGAAGCTCCTTCTAGCTAGCAGGAGGTTCTGAGTAGGATGTCCATGAGAGCTCTCTGTCTTGGAGTTTTTAAGGGCTTTAGAAGGGAGCTTAGTCAGTTGTGTAAGCAATATAATTTCTAACCTATAGAAGAATATATTCTTTTAGGGACCAATCCATACAGTGTTCACTCAGTGCCATGTAAGACTTATGCATCCTTGTGCCAATGGCCCACTTGATCATGCTCTAGGGAAGTCCCAGACAGCTAAAGGACACTGAATATTTTCATAAGATAAAGAGTCACAGCTCAACAGACACCATGTTGGGTTTTCTGGCTAATAAAACTTATTACGCGGTCACACACAGCAAGACTGCTGAACTTGAATCCAGGGGAGCTCAGAGTTCTTCTTTTGTTGTTTTTATTGTTTGTTTGTGTGGTTTTGGTACCAGGGATTGAACTCACAACCTCATACTTGCCAGACAGGCATTTGTGCTGCTGAGCTAACTCCCTGGCCCCCAGCATTCTTGATCCACCCAGAGAAATGACTTAGATTTCCTGCTACTACTACAATGAATAGGCCTCAAACAACCAATAGAATTGGTTGCAGATGGCTATCTTTTCCGTGTCTTCACACAGTTGTCCCTTTGTGTATGTTATATCCCGATCTCACCTATGATAAGGACATCAGTCAGATTGGACTTGAACCCACCCTCATGATCTCATTTAACTTAATTGTTTGAACCATGATCATACTCATCAATCCCAAATTAGTGAAATATTAGTGACATGTATAATTATTTCCTAGAAAAATAATATCAAATGCTTATAAAATTAGCTACTCAATAAGATGTCACTTTATATTATTTATTAAATATACACTATATAACATATTATATATTTATATTTACACATTATATATATGTTATATATAATATATATGATGTATTATTTATGAAACTCATTCCAGACCTACCAGGGGGACCAAAATTTATTTAACTTAAAACTATTGAATTGCATAGTAAGGATAACAATATATGTACTTAAGTGAAAACAAATCCCTACATAAAATAGCAAATATTCCAAAGCAGAAAGAAAAGGAAAGAAAGAAGAGGTGGGCTATAAAAGTAGTAGAAGGAAATTTAGAATAATTCTTTCATAACTGTGGAGTAGGGAAACTCTTTCTAAAATGTGACACAAAATCAAAAGATATTAAATAAAAGATTTTGTTCAGTCAACTCTTGATTTAACACACTCAGTTTGTTCCCAAGAACTGTTGTAATTCAAGTTGTTAGTTGAAGGCTCAGGATCCTCTACACAGCCTTCAAAGTCTCTCTTCTGTATACAGGCAGATCTCAGTGTCCTTGGAAGGCATTGACCGGGGATTTCTCAATGAACCGCGTACAGGAAAGGATCTTGTAATGATTCTTCCTGAACTCTTTCAGGGTTAAATCTGTATCTGAAACCATCTCATCTGGAAGCACAAGTGCCAATATTTAGGTCACAGTGTTGGTGCACATTTATCGTGTAGGAGCATATTTATGAGATAGCAAACTTACGGATATTTCATGATCAGTTAGCTGTTTCTGCTGAACTCAATTGACCTTGATAGTGTTTACACCCAGCTGCACACCTCTGCTGAGCACAGAGTCAGAGTAATTGTCTACACCTTAGCACCCTGGGCTGATTCAAGGGCCCCCTCCCCAGAACATTTCTACGTGGTAATGCCTTTAATTAAGCTTACTCTATAAAAGCCCCTTCTCTTGTCTCAAGAATGTGTATATTATGATAAACAATTCCTTTGTTTCTAGACTAGCTTGCCTGTCAAATATGACTCAATGTATGTAACCAACTACATAACGTTTACACTTCCTTTGTACCTCCCATTTCCAAATTCTATATAAACGAAACTCTTGTGAAGTTCAGTGCTGTTGCCTTTGAGGAATTATCCCGCAACTGTCCACTGGCATGAAGATCCAACAGTGTGCTGGTGTAAAGATTAAATGCTGTCTTATCTCCTCTTATCTCCGCAGAGTCTTCCTTGCAGTTCAGTTTTGTTTGGCTTGGCTTGGGAAGCTTCCCACAACATTAACTCAAGACATTTTGCTCTTAAAACTAAAATTCTGGTTATAACCGAAGTTGTTCATATGTCAGGCCAGTCGTAACTCGAGGGTCCACTGTAATTCTTTTTGTCTTCAGTTTGGAGCTGAAATGTTTGCCAAAAGGTCATGTGGTAAAGGCTTGACTCCCGGTTAGGTTACTGAGAGATGGCAGTAACCATTAAGAGCTGGGGCCTGGTGGGAGGTTTAGGTCATGGGTGGTGTGACCCCAAAGGGGACTGTAACATGCCAGCCTTCTTCTTCTTGCCCCCTCTTTTGTTTCTGCTTTGAAGCGAACAGGTTTCCACCAGTCCCTGACACACAATGTGTGGCTGAGAAGTAATGGGGCTGAGGCAGGAGACCAGGACATGAGCAGCTGGCCGGGTAAGTGAGCGTGATCTGTCAATCACAGAGATTCAGGACATGTGTGCCCAACTCCTGCCCCCAGGATCAATTAGAGAACGGTATCTTCAATTCTTCTGACACAAAAGCAAGCAGATTTTTGACAAGACATCCCAGATCTGATGTGAGAATGGAAGATATAAAAGACAGTCACCATTAATCTCTGCACCACTGTAAACCCTTCCAGGGGCTAGCTCTGTACCCTGCAGAATATGCTTCTTTTTCCATCTTTAATATCATTAATAAATGTAAAACCTCACTGCCTTTTGCACACTTCTTGTCTAATTCTTTGTTCAGAAAAAGAAGAACCTGGCTAGGACTCCACAGCACCCCAGAACCCCAGTATAACAGGGCCAGTCAACCATGGACTACAACCTCTGAAACTATAAGCCATAAAAACATTCCTCAGTTTATGTCAATTAGCTTAGGTATTTTGCTACAATAATAGAACTAGGAGCCCTTATTTTTAAAAAAATAGAACTTTCAGCATTAAAAGTTTTAGCATTTTTGCAAAAGCAAAACACAAAGAAAAAATAGGGACGAGGGACATTTTCTACTATATCCCAAGAGAAGGGCTTAGCTCACTAATATAAAAACCAAAGTAACTTCTAAAAACTAGCCCAGGAAAAGAACTGGCAAAGTATTAGGAATGACAGTTTACATAAAAACAAAACCCAAATGGCTTTGTGCATACAAATGATACCTTCTCTCATAAAATACAAAAGTCAGGTAAACCACACTGAAACTGCACTCTCGCCTATCTGATTGGCTAGAAACAGAGTTTGGTAACATACTCTTTTGATAAAACCATCATAAAACAGACCTTTTTAATCATTGTTAGTGTAAATCAGTAGAATTCCCCCAGACGATAGTTTAGCAGTATCTATGTACATGTTTTCCCAGAGTTCCACTCCTACAAATTTATCTCATGAAGAGTCCCTCCTAAGTGTAACATTATTACAATAAGATTTTTCATTTCAATATTGTGTCATAGGATATTCTGAATATTAATATATTTGGTATTTAATACAATAACAAATAATGAAATAAAAAATTGAAAAGACTATTTTATCGTGGAAATAACACTTAACATGAGATCCACTCTCCACAAAGATTTCAAGTGTACAATGTGTTACTGCTGACTCTCGGAAGATTTTATGTTAAAAATAATAAAGGAAGTAAATTCTTAGCAAAACCCACGAGAAAGATTCTGGAAGAGAAACCTCAGAAGTGTGTAATTTTGTGACTCTGGCTCTTCCTGTGGGTCTGCAGAGCTTTGAAATGCATTCCTCATCCTAGGAGGAATGCGGCATCTCCTTCTCCAACCCAGCTCCTTGATCTTGAGTAAACAAGCTCGCTCCAGGGAAAGGTGGACCAGTTCTTGCCAGGCTGCTCTACTGACAGATGAGTTATATCAGTGGAAACACATCTATGTTAAAATCAATGACAAAGGTGACAAAAACAAAAAAACCACTCTGAACAGGTTCCTTTTTTCTTCTAGCAAATGAGATTCAGGTTTTCTGAATGAAAATCATATTAAAAATATTTAAGTTGACCTGGTATGTATGGGTGGTTTTAAGAAAATATCAGAACTGGCCATGGTTGGGGTAAAAAATATTTTGCAGGCTGCTTGCCTGTAAAAGCTGGCCGAAAGAGCTTGTAGGATGTGGGAATGGTAACCCACTTTCTAATAGCCCTCCGTGCCCCACTCCAAAGAGTTTATTTTTTAGAATGCAATTAATTGAAAGTGTTATTTAAATGTAAATTGAGCAGAGGGGTGTGGGAAGGTAAACTGATCCACAGCAGATTAAAGACTACCAAGAGAAACCCGTGGCCTATATATTCCGAACATTTTATGAAGAAGGATCCTTTGTCTTGTTTGCTCAGGGCAAGAGAAAGAAGTGGCTGGAAGTTGGCAAAATAACAAGTGGGAAACTGTAAAACGGCCTGTCTGAAATCTGTTCTTTTTTGTGGTTTTGGGGGCCAGGCTGATTTCTCTTTGCTGCC
Source organism: Cavia porcellus (assembly GCF_034190915.1). Taxonomy (NCBI): domain Eukaryota; kingdom Metazoa; phylum Chordata; class Mammalia; order Rodentia; family Caviidae; genus Cavia; species Cavia porcellus. The sequence continues at coordinate 55,519,446 of NW_026947489.1, forward strand.
AACACTTCTCACATCAAGCACCCTGAATGCCACAAATATGCGCTTCTGGTCATGCGCCAGTGGCTTCACATGCTCTAGCAGGGACACATTCTTCACCCTGCCTGAAAAGACAGGATCATAGCAGCCAGTGCAGGTGGGTGACACTGCCCACACTTTCTCACCGTGAGTGACCAAAACAATTTTGATGTTTCGAAAGAGCCACACTGAAAAGCTGTGAACACTCATGAAGAGGCTTTCCTGCATAGCTGGCTGGTTTTATTTTGCAAAATGTATTCCCTGATGGATTTCTAACAAACTGTTGGGCCCAAAGCAAGCTAGAAATTGGTTTTAATTGTTTAAAAATGACTATGTTCAATTGTCTGGAGCCAGGATCACTGTAATTTATAAAAGTATCTTCATCAAGTATCAGTTATTCAACATTCCTGGCTGTCAGGGAAATGCAAATTAAAACCACACTGAGGGTCCATCTTGCTCCAGAATGAATGGTTATCATCAAGAAATCAAATGGTGAGGCTTTCAGGAAATATGAACCATTTTATGTTATTGGTGGGAATATAAACTAGGACAACCACTCTGGAAATTAGTGGAGATTCCTCAGAAATCTAAAACTAACAACTCTATTTGACCCAGCTATTCCTCTACTAAGCATTTTCTCAGAGTTAGAGACATAATAATACAGTGATACATGCGCACCCTTGTTCACAGCTACAGAACTCAAAAAACTAAATCTTGAAAATGACTTGTATTCATGAGATGATTAGATAAAAGTATATGTTATGTAATGATTACTACATCAAACTAATACATCTGTTATCACACATAGTTAACATGTGTGAGATAAGGACACTTAAAAATCTTTCAGAAGTTTATTTTATTATATTTATTTAGCCTTTTTTGAGACAGTCTCTCGCTATATATAGTTCCGGCTGGCCTTCAGCTCACATTGCAGCCCTGGCTGGTCTTGAACTCGCAAGATTCTCCTGCCTCAGCCTCCAGAGTGCTGGGATTACAAGCGTGTGCCACCATGCCCAGCATTCAGCAACTTCAAATAAGCAATACACTGTTTAATTATAATCACCATATTGTTCTTAGATTCTTGGAACTTTTATAGCTGAAAGTTTGTACCTTTTGACCAACATTTCCCCATTTTCCCATTCTCAGTTTCTGATAGGCACTATTCTACTCTTCTGTTGCCTTTGTTTGTTTCGACTGGGGGTTGAACCCAAGTCTTTCAAACTGAGCTATATCATCAACACATTTTTTATAATTTTTGAGATAGGGTCTCACTGAGACTAACTTGCTCAAGATCAGCTCAACTTACTATCCACCTGCCTCAGCCTCCTAGAGTGCTGAAGTTACAGGTGGTAGCTAACACACTTGACTTCCGATGTGATGTTAAAAATAAATTTTATCATGTGCTTGAAACAGTTTACTCATGTACTAATTACCTGGTCCTGCAGTACCATTTTTGTTCATAGCACTTCTTTGTTTCTCATAGCAACTTTCAGAAGTTAAGGATGTAGCTTGAAAACAGTGGGGTATAAAAATATATAGCACCTGGTCAACATAAAGAACTTTATCCTCTATAAGCAAAATTAATGTTTTTCCTTTTTCTTTCTAGAATTTCTACAGACAGTTCAAGGAAATTGCTGCTGTTATTGAAACTGTGTGAAAACTGGTTACTTAGATTAATAAATACTATCATTTTAAAATTATGGGCTTTACCTTCTAAAAAAAAGAAAGAAAGAAAGAAAATGACCTGTATTCTATCAATAGATGAATAGGTAAAGAAAATATAGTATTTATTTGCAATGGGATACCACTCAGTCATAAAGGAAGATAAATTCAAGTCATTCATAGGAAAACATGCACCTGGAAACCATTATGTTAAATGAAATAAATAAGACACACAAGTTTAAATATCACATGACTTCTCTTATATGAGAAGCCCAAAGTATAAGTAAATTAAAGGGCACAATAAAAGATAGATAATAGGAAAGATGAGGTAGATTTTTGAAAATGGGAAGGAGACCAATGAGAAGCATAAAAAGAATTACATGTGTTGCATACATGCACCAATTCATGAGAAATGTAACCCTTAGGTACTGTAAACATGGACTAGTAAAACAAAATTCTAGAATTTTAATGAGTAATATATGGAAAGAACACATAATCAGAGAAATAACGAGCATGGTGGCATTAGCACTACCAGCTAGATCTTAATTTTTTTCTAGACTGTAAAGTTTCCCTCCCTTTGTACAGAAAATCAAAAAAGAAACTAAAAGTAAAGCAGAGCTTTACTTTAATTCCTGACAGGCAGCTGTATTTTTTGTACATCTGGAATATTCCATTCAATATTGGCGAAATGAATGTTTTACAACAAAAGCAGCAATAAAATTACCATGAAAACAGCATCTCTGTTAAAATGTTCTCTCCTAACTCTGAGGTATGTGTCTCTTCCTGCCACAATGCACGCTTTCTCTAGGGCAAACCACAGCCAGCCCCATCTCCGTCTCCATAGAAAAGCAAGGTTCCTTCAGGTCATTGGTGCAAGGCAGGAAAAACAAAGCCAAAAGCAGGTTGAGCTGAGGTCAGGTACTTGGAAATGCCAAAACCTGGTGAGAAGTGAAAAAACAGACTTGAGGATGGGTGGAAGTCAGAAAATCAGTACAGTAGCCAGATACATCAAGTTCAAACCAGGACAAGTCAGATACCAAAGCCTGTGGGTCAAATCTGAGAACAAATTGGGAAGGGATATAGGAATAGGCCAGTTAAAAGCACTAAGAAGCACATGAAGTAAGTGTGAGGAAATCTACACAGACATTGTGCTGCGTTAGGACCTCTAAAAGTGAACAGGAGTCCGAAAATATTAGCAAAGGAACCAAAGCAACTACTATAAAATGGAGAAGTGGTTATGCAGATAGATACCACCCTTATAATCTCCAATAGAAAGATCTACAAGGAAGCTGCCTGCCAAAGATCACTGTCACTATGGTTAGGACAATAAATGATATACAGTATAACTATAGCACCCTTGGAGCACAAAGTAAGACTGATGTAATGCTCATGGCACAGTTCATTCATTCAGAACACATTGAATACTTAACAGCCAGGCATTGTGCTGAAAGCCAGGGATAAAAAGTTAAACAAAACAGCAAGCTCTTACAGAATTCAGATAAAGAGACAAAAAGCGATTTCAGGACACATACATTGCAAGGGGAAATCATGGGGTGTTAAGATAAGATAGAAGGGTGGGGAAAGCTTCCAAAGAAGATGAAATCTAGGCCAAGAATTGAGGGAGTCACGCAGGAGAGCCAGAGAGGAATGCTTCTATCCTTACTTGACTATTGTGTTTAATTGTTTTCCAGAGCATGGAGAATTTGGCAAGAACTCAAAAGAAAACAACTAAGGGTTGACAGTGTAGCTTGGTGATAGAGTGCTTGCCTAGCTGAGCACAGCTCTGGGTTGCATTCCCAGCATGACAAAACAAAAAGGAAAAGAAAATAAGGAGGAAGCAAGAAAGGAGAAAAGAAGGAATAAAGGGAGAAAACCACCAACTAAAAAGAACGAAGGCTCCCAAAATATGACCTTCTGCAAGACCTGAAAGTGGTAGCATGCTTTTCAAATAATAAAATTTAAAAAGGACAAACTAGTATGCAGGAAGGAGTTCAAAGTTCAAAGCCAGCCTGGGCTACATAGCAAGACTGTGTCCCAGAACACCAATCAATCAGTCAATCAACCAGCCAACAAACTACTCATTCCAACAGCATGAATGTGTCTAACAAGCATATGGCTTCCTATGACAACTCCCCCTTAACAGTGGAGTCCTATTTGTGCAGGACCCCAACGCTGGCCTAGCTAATGCCACTACTGAGTGTCCTAACTGCCAGGCACCACATGCTCCTATCCTATAAGGAGACCAGTCTCTTCATAGAAGTTGGCTACTGTAACTATCCTCTACCCTGGGTAAAGAATAAAAACTCATCTGGGATGACACCAATTCTAGATATCAATTTTCCTTTCTAGTCTTTAATACCTCACTTAAATTCAAGAATTTAAGGGATTCTACATACAGAAATAAGATCTCTTATAACAAAGTGGAACCCAAGGGCCTGTAGCCACAGGAACATGACCATGTAATCACTGGTGCTATTACATATCACACCACCAAGAAGCCACTTGTCTGATGAGGAATGGAATGGCCTTATAAAGAGGTTTTTGGGGCACCATCTTGGAAATAATACTTTGGAAGACTGTATGTAGCATCATCTTCCATGATATAATATACCTTAAATTGACAGCCATTATACATTACTATGCTCTCAGTTGGTTCTGGGAACCAAAAAATGGAAGTAGGAAGGTTCCACTTAACACCACTCTCAATCACCCAGTTGGGGAATTTAGGATTTTTCTTACAACTTTGAGCATGGTGAACCTAGAAGTCCTTTTTCCCAGAAGTGGTAGTAGTTTCATCTAGGGATATAGTTGGAATTTCACTGAACTCTAAGCCATGGCTGCCACTAGTCATGTTAGAATCTTTGTACTAAAAGATGAGGAGACAAGGAAAGTAGTCATCTTATTGTCAGAGAAAACCATTTCTGATCATCGGTGGAAAGTAGCTAGGAATTCTGTTGTTATACACGTACTATATATTTGGTCTACTCTTGGTACTCCTTTACCACTTTAAAGGTAAATGGGCAGGTATACTAAACATAGCCTGAGAAAAGAAACCCATCAGAGAGGAAGGTCAAAATAACTTACCTGGGGAAGACATGGATTTCTAACCAAGGGAACAAGAAATGTAGAATAAGTAGTAGAGAAAGAAGAGGAGGAACTATCCTCCTGGTAACCCTATCCTTCTGGTAATATCAACTATTACCTTGAGATCAACTATCCCAGTAGAGGCAGTAGTTCATGCCACTAATTCCTCCCTTTAGTTTCCCCCAAGAAGCAACATTAAAAGTTCTAGAAGAGTATTCTTAGACTGAGCAAACTTCTAATGAGAAGCAAGTAGCGGCAACAGCTCAAGGGGTGGACTGTAATAGGCACTCTAGCGCTCGCCCAGGTTCCCTCTTCAGGATAGACTGCATCTTCCTGAAGCTGCTGGGAATGCCAGCTGCAGAAGGGTTACAGTTGTGCCCTTTACTGTAGCCATAGAAAATTACTTTGTTCAAGGTTGCTATCTTCCCCAGGGAGCAGTCCACACCAAAAATACAATTGACTTGTTGCTGTCCTCTAAAAAGCTGAAAATGTGTCTTTTTCAATGAGTTAAAGGAGTGTTTTATTCAACTATTGTTCTGAATAGACGTGTTCAGGGTTTATGAGGAAGTGGACTACTTATGGTGAGATATGCTGAGGGAAATGGTTATCCTATTCCTATGCTTGGATTAAAAGACCACATGAGCAGATGGTCCCAGCTTCTGATGATTCTCTCAATCTACCTCTGTACTGCACACCCTCCCTCTTGTTCTGCCAGCTTTGCTAATTTGGGTCTCAATACCCTCTTTCTCCTGCTCTCCTCACATTCAAATCCTGACCTTTTGGGAGTTTGACCTGACCTCAATTACTGGTCATCTTCTTTATTTTAAACTTTATAATTCTTGCCATTTGCAAAATTAGAATCCCTGTTTCTTTGTCCTGTCTTCCCAAACCTTTCTTTTTAAGGGTTAACAATCAAGTGGTTTCTAAATACACGAGTCCTCCCTCCCTTACTGGCAGTGGGTTTTAGATAACAGTGATAAAGGGTAGAGCACAGCTTTCAGCTACTGCAGGGCCTTTTTTCAAAGACTGTGTGTGGTCCAGTTCCCACAGGTACATGTCCTGGGTCTTAAAGTCACAGTGCTCATTCCCTGGTGTCTGATGAGAACTGACAGTCTCAGAATTGTCTAAATGCCTTTTTCTTTTCTTGTAAATGACTCTTGAGATTCAATCTAACGGCATAACATAGGAAACTAAAGAGCTCAACCTCAGAGAGATAATTATTTAAAAGCTAAAGCTCATTCCCTCCTTAGTGTATGTTATGATTGTCTTATCTTTGAGATAAGTAACTTAATTAGATAGAATCCAATGAGCATAATTGGTGTACTAGAAACATAAAAATAACCACTAATATGATTGCTTAGAGCTTCAATTGAAAGCCTAACTCTGCTCCTTTTGAACCATAATTAATTTGTGTTTGTTGTGAAATATGAGTACATTTTGAGTACATCAAAATACATTAGAGATTGGAAGATCCACAGTGTAGTTGCATTAGGTATTCCAGGGGTTGCTATGGCTCAGATGTATATTTACTCCTCACTTTTAGTTCTGGAAAAAAAATTTTTTTGAATGGGATTAAGCCAGAGTTGTTTTACACAAATACTGCCCTTCAATAATTTTATGTTTTCTTTGTATCCTTCTCACTGTCCTATCTTTTCTCGTTCTTTTTCATTCTACACTACCTTTCCTTCTTCTGTCTCTATCTCTGCCTCTGTCTCTCTCTCTCTCTCTCTCTCTCTCTCTCTCTCTCTCCCTTCATTTGGCCTTTCTCCAAATCCAGACTGAAATGTTTCCTTTTTGAAATGACATCCATGATGCTCATTATTTTAGAGTAGAAAATATTCAAAGCATTAAGAGAACACTCATGCTGAAAATGGTATGCATCAATATGCCCACGGAGCATGTTTTCTATACCAAAAATTGAGATGTGTTGAACAGTGTGAGAGTGCTTTTGAGAGCAGCAGCATAAATTTCTGGAGCAGACACTACAATAAAGTTTGGGTCATGTGGTCTTGGAATCTGTAGAATGAAGAACACCTCGAGGACACAGCCCTGTGTGCACAACCTTGATTTTTCAACTATGCTGTGGATTATCTTTGCTTCTTGACCCTCAGTCTCCTAGCATCAGTGTTCATTGTCTGAATTATATTTTTAAAATGAGTACAGTACACCCACCAAACCTTCACAAATGGTGCATATTTATCTGGCCAAGAAGGGACCTCTTTGATTTTCTCACCAGTTTGCTGGCATAGATTAGTTTACAAAGTTGTCTCGAAAAGCTAATTAAGCATCTCTGGAGCCTGGAGGCAATGTACATTCATTGGGAACAGAGAAGATGAGTTTCTCATCCTAGCTTGAGGCTAAATCCAGGGAAGCTAACCACAAAACTAAGAGTGAGGAAAAAACAGTCACCGATGGGACTGGCCTGGTTGCAGGATATCACAGTTTAACTGGCAAAACAGCAAGAAGGACATTTATTTGCTTTTCTCTTTTTCCCTCTCATTTCTGCCCAACATTCTCATCTTCCAGCTTCAGTGTCTCTCGGTTGTCTGTCAGAGCTATGTCTTAGAGAAAGAAGTCAAGGGTTCACAGAACGATAGAAAGCCAGCTCCAGGGTACTTCTATCAACCTCACTGGAGCCCAAAGGAGCACAGTGACACTCCTTCCTACAAGGTAGCTGAGCATGGCTTGCATGTCACCAAAGAATGAAGGGTTTTTCAGCAACACTGGGCTGCCTTTCTCAGGAGAGATCTCTAGGACAGGGAGGGAATGGTCATAAAACATCATACCCTGTCAGGAGGGGCAAAAGGAGAGAAAACAAGTGACTTAAAGAAAAAAGAAGGCAGCACAAAGAAGAAAATAGAAAAAAAAAAGAAGAAGAGCAAAATAGATGGAGGTGTAAGGGCACAAATATTTTGAGCTGTAATGATTCCACCATCTACCAAACCTCTGCTAAACTATTTTTTAAATACTGTGGTTTTCTACTCCTCGAAGAATGAAAACTTGCTACCAAAGACATGTGCAATTATGTCCAGAGCATCATTAAAAACTGGAAAGAGACCAAGTGTCCATTAAAAGGAGAATGATAAAGTGTAATATATCCATACAATGGGATGCTGGGCAGCAAGACAGGTATGCATGACCATAGATGAATTTCACAGACATTATGTGCAGCAAAGAACACCAGACCAAAAAAGAGCACACACTCCATGGTTCAAATTATATAAAACGTTTACAACAGATGAAACTAATCTGTAGTGGAAAAAGTCAGAACCGCAATTTCCTGGGGTAGAAGACAGGCGAGGTCATAGCGGGTGGAATTAACTGAAAGGAGACAGGAGGGGGACCCTCCCGTTTCCATCGTGCTGTTCTATACCTTGGTAAGGATTTGAATTACACACATGGGTGTGTTTGTCAAAATTCATAGCAAAATATACTTAATGTCTGTATCATTTCATGCTTCTATATTTTTTACCTCAAGACACAGACAAAAGAACCACAAAAAAATACAGAACTCTAGTTAACAATATGCATGTTGAAGTATTTAGGGTTGAAGCAACATACCTTAAAGTGTTCCCCTCCCAAAAACATGAGATGGGCTGGTGGATGGAAAGGTGGAAGATATGGAATAATGTAAGTATAGTAAACTGTTAATTGTATTGTCTATGTGGGTGTTTGTTGTAAAATTATTTCTACTTTACTATATGTTTACAACCTCATCAAGAAGGCCGGCCCTGGTGGTTGGTTATAATCCCAGCCCTGGAAAAGCTGAGGCAAAAAGATCATTACAAATTTGAGGCCAGCCTGGACTACATAGTACATTCAAGGCCACCCTGAACTACACAGAGAGACCCTGTTTCAAAAAATAAAATTCGTTAGGAAATGGTAAGGGAAAAAATCACTACAGGATATAAAGGGGGGAAAAGACTAAATTGCTATGCACAAGGATTTTTAGTTAGAATTATCCTTTGAAATAAGTGTGTGGTGAGACATTTCTATTAGGGAAGTGTGGGACATCAGAAGGTCACATCGCCATTTCAACCCTTTATTGCTGGCTGCTGTTTGCCTGCTTCCTAAGACACACAAGGGCCACTTGAATGAATGCTCAGAGGAATCGCCCACCTGTGGAAGCCCAAACTAAGTTCCTTCTCCAATTTGTTTTTCTATCCCATCTCTCCCTTTATTTTCTGCCTTTCCCATATTCTCTGCTCTTTATGGACAAATCTACGACTAGCACAACTTTAGTATTTTCTCAGTTGTCATAATACCAGGTCACTTGCTTTTTTTGAGAAATCTGTGTGCTTCATTAACCCCTGCTCTGGTTAGATATGAGTTCCAAGAGCCAGCATAAGCACAGCTCAGGGGAGCACATTGCCCAGAGTTAAGTTCTGATGGGACGAATTATTTTATGCTTTGGATCCCTGGGTTGCAGGCTCTCAGGGCTAGAATTGGGGTGAATCAGTGTATTAGTACATTTTTGTTACTTTAACAAAATACCTGAGGCAGGCTACTTTATAAAAGGGGGCTCTTTTTATTTAATCAGTGAGTCATATAGAACCCTTTCAACAGACATGTCATTTTTTCCAGATTAAAGTTAATCAATGTTCACTTTTAATGTGCAACCAGAGATCTTTACTGATATTCTTTGAACTCACACAACACAATGCTTGTTCCTCTCCTAACACAGCCTATCTATGCCTTGTAAATAGCTTCCACCATCCCCTGCCCCTCTACACCCCCCCCCCCCACATCCGTGTTCTTTTTACCTCTTGATATTCTCCACATTCACGTGGCTAGTCCACTTACCCTCAAGACCTTAGAGGCATGTGACAGAATGGGAAATACAGCAAAAAAACAAAAAGCTTCCTAGTAACAGAAAAGGCAGGGAAACGCAGGCCAAAAAAGCAAAGGAGCAAACATTATTTGTCATAGTAGGATTCTCCACCTCATCTGCCCAATTTTCCCAGACCAGAGGCTTCCCAGGGTGAGAAAATAAGAAAAGATGGAAGCACATGGAGAGTCAAAGTGTCTCCTGGTCCTGGAAAGAAGAGGTCTTTGTATCCTGCATCACAGAAGAAGCTGGAGTTCTAACAAGACCTCATGGAGAAAATTGATGGGTAGCTTGTTTAATCATACTGGGAAGAGGCTTAGGGATTACTGAGCACCCCAGACGGGCTTTGATGCAGCACAGACTATCAAAAGGATCTTGCCAAGAGAAATGTACCCCCTGCTGCCTGCGCAAACTAACAGTGCAGAACCACAGGGGCCGTGATGTCCCTGCAGATAGCGCTGATGGGAAAGACTGAGGACCAGAAAGGAACCCCCTCCTGATCCTTCAGATTACATAAACCCCTAAAATTAGCTATGACCCCAAAAACGACTAGGTCCCCAGCTGAGTTTATTCCAACTTGCTAAAAAAGTAGGACTCAGACATTAAGTTGTTAAAGAAAAATATGGAAAGTGTCCCTTTTTACGTAGGTAAAAAACTAATATTTACAGCTCTGCCCTATTCATTTCCATACTGAATTTATCCTTTCTAAATTATAAAAGAGCAAGGAGTGTACCTGTCTTGTCTTTCCATCCTCTGCAACTGTCATTGTAGTAATTTATGCAAACACTTTCAATAACTGTGTTTTTCAATCGATTGGCATTGAATCAAGTACAGATTTGGAAATTGACAGCAGGCTCTGCAACTGCAATGAGATGTTTATTTTTGAATTGTGGGAAGAGCTCTGAACATTTTGCATATTTTCATGGGAAAGTGAAAAAGCTACATCAATGGCCTGGAAAGATTAATGGAATCTGCTTCTCCAGCAGAGTGAAGGTTGCATGACCCTAGCGACAAGGAATTGGCAGTATCTCTCACTTGTGGTCAGAACACTTGCACTTTTGCAAAGCTAGACTACAGAATTTGAGAACTGGGAGGGACTTCTAAAGTCCCCTAACCAAGGGAGGGGAAACCTGAGGCCCAGAGACATGTGGCAGTTTGCCCAAAGTCAGGGAGTCAATGAAAGAGCCAGAACAGGTTTGCCTCCTCACTTTCCCCTTCCGGGGGAGGGGCTGTGGTCACCCTTCTCTGGGTACCTTGCACACCCTCAGTCCTCTTGCTCTGGTCTCTGCTGTCCACCCACCCATACCCACCCCTCAGCCACCAGGGAAAACAGCTTGGATCAAGGTGATGCCTCTGATCTCTTTGTAGATCTGGTCAGCCAATTTCTGCTGGAGCACACCAGGCAACCTCTCAAATTCGTGACAGCTAGGCTTGCTCCAGCCCAGCTCACTGCCCGAAGTCTTGGAGTCTTTCTCTGCCTTACTCTGTGAGTCTTCACTGCAGTTATTTTGCAAAATCATCAATTCTGCTCAATCTTCTGGCTCCACTACCTGTCCCCTTCTCACTTGTGCTACTAAAATGAGGTCCTTTGAAGAGAAAACACTCAGATTCCCACCACCAAGCCTACTTTGTGTCTATTCACAAAGAAACACAATGTCCACGGCAGACTGAGGTCAGTCCTTCCACCTGTGCTCTGAATGCTTTTGTAAGAACTCTTGCCTTGCTTTATACTGCTTTATAATGCTTTATAATGCTTTTGTAAGAACTCTTGCTCTTCTTTCTGCTCCATCATTTCATTTCACATCTTCTTCTGAAGGACTTGTTTATCATCAGTTCTGGAGTAGATGCACATACCTCTCCCCCACCCCCAGTACTGGAGATTGAACCCAGGGTCTTTGTACTTACCTGCATCCCCAGTCCTTCCTATTTTTTATTTTGATACAAGATCTCATTAAATCACCTGGGCTTGGCATGAACTTTAAATCCTCCTACATCAGCCTCCCAGAGTGCTGGGATTACATACATGCACCTCTACTCCAAGTTTATAGATGGTCCTTATATCAAAAATCAAATAAATTTCTTCAGTTCTGAGTTCCTGCATTTTCATCCCATAATCATCTCATGTCTTGTTCCCTCTTACGTTATACACATCCATTCTCTCCCCTTCCCACCACAGTCTGGCTGTTCTCCCAGGGCCCTCAGTGTTGTTGAATCTAAAGAGATTGTCACAGGACTCCTCTTGCTAGGGAGCATTTGACCCTGGCCTGATGTTCTCCTCCTCTTGGAAGCTACTTTGACTATGGTGTCATGGTTTGTGTCAGTGACCCCCAAGCCCCAGGCAATTATGGGCTCAACCAAATCTAGCATTTGTGATTGGTTCATTGTCTAGGGCTCGGAATGGTGGTGTGAGTGCTACACCTGCCTAGGGGTGGAGCCAGGACATGATGTACTGGCGGGAAGAAGGTGTCTGTCTCTCTCTGGCCAGTTTGTGCTTTGCTGTTTGCAGCAGCCATGAATGCAGCCCTGCCAGGCCCCGCTGCAGCTTGGAGCCAACTGAGTGTGGACTGAAACCTCCAAAAACTGTAAGAAATAAACCTTTCCTTCCCTAACTTTGGGCATCAGATGTTTTGTCTCAACAATGAGTAAAAAGTAACGAAGACACATGGTAACACCACATTTTCTCAGACTTCTCCAGCTGCTTCCTTCCAGACTCATTTTGAAGCTATTTCTTTCATGTCTGTTATTTAAATACTGGTGTCCCTGGGAGGTACAGGCTATCTTCCCAATCACCTTAAATACTATCCCCAGGCAATTGCATGTACTTCATGGTTCCCATTACAATTCGTGTAAATGCCTCTAAATCTGTACTTTCCAGCCCTGACATGGTTCTGGAGACAAGATCCGAAGTTCACCACATGGTGTCTCCAATTTCACAATGTCTTTTTGTTTTTTTTTTTTTTTTTTTTTTTTTTTCCTGTCTTTTTGAGACAAGGTTTTACCATGCAGTTCAAGCTGACCTCAATTCACTTTGCAGCCCGGGCTGGCCTCAAACTCACAGCAATCCTCCTGCCTCAGCCTCCCAGGTGCTGGGATTATGGATATGTACCACCTCTCCTGATCCACAAAGCCTTTTTACAAAAGCAAACTTCCTTTTACCCAGCCCGCATCTGGAACTCTTTCCCTACTCACAACTGCTCACTTTAATTGGTCAGTGACTACTCCAAATTCACCTCACCTCAAATCAGCCTGCCCTGGGCCAGGGATACGGCTCAGTGGCACAGTGCCTGCTTGACAAGTGCAAGGTCCTGAGTTCAATTCCCAGTTTTAAAAAAAACCAGCCTGTTTCTGGGGAGAAAAACTGTAGGGAAAGATTCTCCTTGCCACCTGATCATGGGAATTGGATCTCATCGTGTATTTTTTTAAAATTTTAAAAATAGGGGATAGAGATTTAGTTCAGTGGCATAAGCACCTGTCTTACAAATGTGTGCTCGTGAGTTTGATCCCTGGTACGGATAAAAAAGAAAAAGACAAAGAAAAAAAAAGATAAGATTTTAAAAATAGTAAATACAACAAAACAATCTGGAACAAAGCCAATCAAGACAATGCAGCAACACTGGTACAGAACTTCAGAGCAGGATACTGAGATAACAGTAACAGGTACCATAGTATATCTTGTTACCTTCACAATAGTTGTCCATTCAATCAGGTATAGCAAAATCAAACCAAAAACAGAACACTATAAAACCAATCAAAACAGAATATTGAGTAGAGCAAAACAATTAATCAGAACAAAGCAAAACGGTGAAAACAATATTGGTCTTCAAAGACAAGATAAAGTAAATCCCCCATATTTGCTATGTTGTGTACGGTCATCCTCCTAAGCCATGCTCAGACCTCTGGCCCCAGGCCTGCATAATCAATCAAACAATTCAAGAATTTAGCTGCTTTATATACTTTAGTTGCTATCAACTCCAGCTGACCTCAAAACCGTCCAGTTGCTAATGGGGTGGATGGGGGAAGTACAGGACATTTGATTGTCAGCCCGCAGGTTGGTAGGCTCTCGGGATACACTAATTCTCTTCCTGGCATGCCCATGGCTCATGCCACTTATCAGAAAGGCTAGCTCTTTGCTTTCTTGGTCAGTTCCCCAAGTTCCAGCACGGCTGATTCTCGGGAGATGCTGACTTACTCTCTCCCTCACAACCCGAGGCTCCCTCACTCCACTTACTAGGAAGGATGGCTCGTTGCTTTCTTGGTTGGTCTCCCAATCCAGCATGGCCGATTCTTGGGAGACACTGACTTGTTCTCTCCCTGGAATGCCCACGGCTCACTCACGAGGCTTCCATTACGTAATGGTGGATACATTTATGTCAACTTGAAAATTTTAGAAGTTTAACTAAGAGACTCAGCATGGAGCCAGGAGGCTCATTTTATAAACATTCTCATCCTGTGCAAGGGGAGGCACAGAAGCTGTGAGGGCTACACCCATGGGAGTGTGATATAGCCCGCTTACAAGATAAAGGAGAAGAGGCTTCTTCTTCCCTCTTTTTCTCCTGCTGCTTTGCTGTCTACTGCTGCCTTGAACTGTTGTCCCTGTGTCATGCCACTCTGCTTTGGAGCCAGCTGATTGTAGACAGAAACCTCCACAAACTATAAGCTAAATAAACTTTCCTTCCATCATTTAAAGTGTTGGTGTTTTGTCCCAGCAATGAGAAAAAAGTAGCCAAGATACACCATGTGGAAATGTAAAGTAACTTGGCCTATAATTTCTATAATTTCTTCAAGTATGAAATAGAGGAGATATTGATAGATCCCACCTTGCCAGGTCCCATGAGGGTATACTGAGCTTGTGCACACACAAAAGCACTTAGGTGAGTATCTGGCACAGGATACATATTGGCTTTCATGGGGTTCTCAGGCCCCCTGCAAGTACTGTCCACCCCACTGTCTTCCTTGTCTGACCTACAAAGCCTCCTGACAGTGCTACTGTCCATAACCTCGTCTCCCTTCCAAGTCAGTCTTCCCTGCTGAGTGACGGATCTTATTCAGCAAAATTTCATCATGTTGCTTCCTTACTGTAAACTCCACAGTGATTTCCCACTGCTCTTAACTTTCTCATTTCTAATTTAGAGCTCTGTACACCCTTCCAGACCAGTCTTCCACCCTTTCCCCTAAATTCCTTTTGCAGTCACACTGGTTATTTCCTGGAATACACCATGCTCTATCTCTCCTGGGCCTTCTCAGCGCTGGTTGCTTTTTGGGGATCACTCCATCCCCACCTCACCTTGAACTTTCACCTTCCTGGGTGCACCCACCCTTCCTTGTGTGTCAGGTCTCAGCCAACCTTATCCTCTCGCCTGAGGACTGCCCTGTGCTGTTTATAGAACTCATCACCACCAGAATCTAACAATGCATCTCTGTCTGCTTCCTCCTGCACATGATGAGTTCTGCTATTTTTTAGAATTCTTTTTGCTTTGTTTTTAATTATACACCATTAAATGAGGTTTGTGAGCAGAAACTTCATCTGGTGTCTATTTTTTTTATTTAAAGAGAAAAAAGAAAGGACATAAAAAAAACAAAGCAGTAAAAGGGTACAAGTAATACAGAATTTCAAGAAAAAAATATACAGTAAGAAATCACTAGTTAAAGGTTACATATTGTCTTCTTAGAAACAGTTGTCCAAATTATAAAATTGAAGCATATAAAGTGGACATTCATACAGTGGTATTGGAGACAGTTCCGTTCAGTGATCCAACAAAAGCTCAGTAATATGGTTTTCCATCCTACACACTCAAACATACCTGCAGTTATATCCCTTAGTCCACCTTCCTTTCCTCTCTTTTTTACAATAACAATTACACTTTTGGGGTTTTAGTACTCCCACAGTTCTTATTACTTTTTTTGAAGAGAATAAAACCAAAGGTGACTAAAAGCAAAACAGAGTCAGAACAGAAGGGTGGGCATAGTATATGATGCAAAAATAGAATACCAGGTGATCAAAAGTGGTTACCATTGTGCCTCTTGCTATTTTTAAATTGAGTTGCCTATATCATCAGGTATAATAAAATTGATCAAAACAGTACAGAACAAGACCAATAAAACCTACACTGGAGACCTTACAGGACTTCAAAAAAAGATAATAGTCAAACCATAATGGGCATCATAGTAAATCTTATTGCCTTCAAAGTGGTTGCCTATACCCTCAAACTTGATACTATCAAACAAAATAGAATATAGTATAATCAGACAGAACAAGATGGGAAGAGCAATACTGGGGTTCAAATCAGGTTAATAGGAAAACAAAAAAGTTACTATAATATGTCCCGCTATTTTTTAATTTAGTTTTCCCTTAATTAAAAAAATGAGAAAAAATAGATTAATTTTAAAAAGCGGGGGAGATTGAGATAAAAGAGGACATTGTAACAGAACAACGCAGGTCAGAACCGAACAATTTAAGCATCATTGTGTTTCACCATCCAATAATCTAACATAATAGTAGTCACCAAAGTGCCTCCTTCCCTGAATTATTTGAGTATAACTTCGTATGCTATAGCATCAAGCATATCAAGACAGTATGAAGCCATTCAAGAGAATGAAAGAATTACAGGGTATTTAGAACCAGCTAATAGAAAACGAACAACAGTTTCTATATTATCTCTTTGCTTATAAAAATTTTGTTTACACTATTGCATATAGTAAAATATAGTAAGATACAACATGTTAAAACCAGTGGAAACAGATGTACAACAGCTTGATGGGACTTCAAAACAAGATGATATTAAATCAGTACTAGCTTTTATGTTGTGTTGTTTTCTTCAAAATAGCTATTCATACTATCACAGATACTAAAATCGAACAACCCAGATTAAAAGCATTGCAATTAATGAATGAAAACATTATATGGCTTCAAACCAATATGATTGGGAATCATGATTACCACATACTTTTTATGTATTCTTATCATTTCTTACACTAGGGAAACTATTCGGTATTTATACATGTGAGTTTGATTTATTTCACTTATGAGTATGGTCTCAAGTTGCGTCCATTTATTTATAAATGTCTCAATGTGATTATTCTTTATAGCTGAGTAGTACTCCATTGTATAAAAATACCACAACTTTTTTATCCATTCTTCAGTTGATGGACACTTAGGTTGTTTCCAAGATCTGGCTATTACAAATTGTGCTGCTATAAACATGGGTGCATATATATCACTGTGGTATGATGCTTTGTGTCTATTGAATGCCAAGAACCTCAAAGAATGTCTAACATCTAGATGTAGAAGATGTTTGATAAATGCCTACTGAATGAACTAAATATAATCCCAGCACAGAGCCAACTTTTCAGGTAGCATATTTATATTTTGTTTGGTTGGTTGGGTTTTTTTGTTGTTGTTGTTGTTGTTTTTTGCAATAGTATCACTTTGCAGTTCAGTCTGACCTTGAAATCACTTTATATTTTAGACCAGCCTCAAACACAAGACAGTGCTCCTGCCTCAGCCTTCCAAATGCAGGAATTACAGGGATGCACCACCACACCTGGCTTCAAAATGTTATATATAAAAAATCTTCTTAAATAATATCATCTGTTTTTCTCCAGAAAGAAGCAGCTTACTTTGGATCTTGGTTTTTACTTCTTTCTATAAAAAAAGTTGCAGTCCAGGCAAGCCTGTGAGCTACTTGGACATTAAATAATGACCTTAATCACAGTTGACAGCCCTTTCCACTTAAAATTATTTATGTGATGCAAGTGAGTAGTTAGTAAATTAATGATAAACTAATATTAAATTGTTTTTCCTTAATGATTTTGCTGTAATGACTTACTATACAGAAAATTGTTGATTTTAGAAAAAAAAGAAAAAAGGTTTTTTTCATTGTTCTTAAATGCTTTTTTTAGGCTAAAACAGACAAAATTCCAAAAAAGCAAGTATCACTAATTATTATGATTAAGCATATATTCTTTTCATATTAATGTTCAGGCATATTTTAGTCAACCAATCCCATCCCCAACTTTTCTCTTTTTTCTCACATTTCTTAAAGGCAAAGAAATCTTAGAGACCAGGCATTAGAGGCATAAGCCTCTAATTCAAGCATTTGGGAGGCTGAGGCAGGAAAATGTCCACAAGTTGGAGACTAGTCTGGGCTACATAATACAGGCTCAGCCTGAATTACGTAGTGAGACCATATCTCAAAAAAAAAAAAGAAAAGAAAAAGAAAAAGAAAGAAAGAAAGAAAAGGAAGGAAGAAGAGAAAAGAAAAGAAAAGAAAAGGGAGAAATAAAAAATAAAAGTATGGGGCTGGAGATATAGCCCAGTGGTTTAGGTGCCTACCTGGTAAGTGCAAGGTCCTGAGTTTGATTCCTGGTACCAAGAGAAAATTTTTAAATGAATAAAAATAAAACTGTGCTACATACACAAATACACATCTAAAGGGAAAGATCTCACAATATAGTCATGTATGGAGAAAGAAGGATCACCACATATGTATTATAATATTTTATAAATGTATGTATATGTGGGCTTATATCAATGTGTACATGTATATATATATATATATATATACACACACATATATATGCATATGTATATATATTCATAAAATAATAAATCCCAACATGATTATTAATCAATTTCTAGAATTATCCTCATAAGAAGACAAAATTCCATTTGTGTATAAGAATGAATAAAATTCCATTAGTGTATAAGAATATATCTAAGCATATAGACGTATACAAATGTGCATATACTTGTTTTATATCTCATGTAATAATCATAATATATAGCACATGTGCAAGATACACTTATATTTATAAACAGAATATTATCCTCATGCACATTAACATATAAATGTTTTGTGTATGTCTATGTACATATGCATACAAGTATGTCAATATTATATCAAGCACATCATATTAATTATTTATGCATAATACATGTATATGTTACATATGCATTTTATATACATAATGTGAATATGTTTATATACATAAATATGTATGTATAGAATTTTATCCATTTATAAAGATGGCCCCAGAAATGAACTAATCAATATTGAATAACTAATAAATATTTATATAAATTAGTTTAAATTTATTTATTTTTGTGTTATGGAAGATTGAACTCAAGTCCTTTTTTACTGAGCTACATATACAGCCCTGTTTTTATTTTTTATTTTAAGACAGTTTTTCACTAAGTGACTGAGTTGCTGAGGCTGGGCTCAAACTCACAATCCTCCTGCATCAGCTTCCCAGATTGCTAAGATTAAAGACACACACCACCACACTTACTTAGGCCCACCTGAGTTATCACCATTGCCGAAAGCCAAAAAGCTACCGTTTTCCCACTTCCTGAAACCTGACAAGTCTGCAGGAGTCCTCTGTGTCCCAAAAGGCTTCTGTCACAAAGCCAGCTCCTCCTGAGGGTGGCAGGAGCTCTGGTATTGATGTGAACCAGAGGACCTGAGTTTCTAGCCAGTTTTATTATTAGTTAGCTGTGCATATCACTTTCTTTCTCTGAGCTTCAGTTCCTCTTGGTCAACTAAGGATTTTGAACTTTATCTCTAAGCTTCTTTCAGCTCTACTGTTGCAGTCTAACTCTTTAGGTCCCCTTCCATAAATGTAGGAACAAAAGGCTGCTGGCACTGGCACCTCTACTCAATGTGGAAAGGAGGTTTGACCAGCTTAACAGAAGTTCAGTACCTTTTCTAATGAGGGCAAAAGTAGGGGTTCCAGAGATGCAAAAGTAGATTTAACAGTAGTCAGTGCTGTGGGAAGGGGTAATCGTGCAGGCTACTATCCCTTCCAGTAGCTGCAGGAAAGGAATGCAGAGCAGCTTATCCCATTTAAAAGGTCCAGAACAGCAGATATTAACAACCTCTCCCTGGCACGGACTCTGACTGAGAAGACAGACATATTTTTTAAAAAAAGTTTGAGAGCGACTGGGAGAGAGAGGTAGATTATGGACGACTCAGTTGTGAATGTGAATATTTATATTTGACTTGTTAAACTCTGTGTCACCTTTAAACTCCTGAATAAAGGATACATAAAATTAGTGCAGAAGAAAAGCTCCACGGTGAACTTTTATTGAGTTCCTATGGAATTTGACTCAAAAGGAGCTCTTGCATGTAATCCTGTTCCCCTTCCTCTGCCCGCCAAGAAGAAAGAGATCTTAAAGTAAGGTGTAATTACGTGGAAGACCACAGCCCTGTTCCGGCCCGCCATGGAGAGGGGAAAGCCATCATTATTTCCTTGGGGAATGTTTTCGACGTCTCCTCTACATCCTCTTTGAACTGCTTATTTCAGGGAGCCTTGTGTCTCCCGATGGTTATGTAGAAAACAGGCATTCTGGTACCAAGGTCAAATAAGGCTGGAGATGTTTATTTATACATAGCAAGGTACAGTGTGTTGTTGCTGTTATTCACAACAGCTAAGATAGGGAATCAACTTACATGCCCATCAATGGGTGCATGCATAAAGAAAATGGTGTTTGTTTTACAAAGAAAATGTTGTGTCCATCATATCTGTTCTCCAGCCATCAGCCTGTGGGTCAAATCTAGCCTGCCATTGGTGTGTATAAATCAAATTTTACTGAAAAGCACCCATGAACATTCATCTGTGCGTCTAGAATCAGGTCTCCATTTCCCAGCTCCCTGAAGTCATGCCATGTGTCTACAGAGCATCAGTCAGAAGTGATTGGAAATGTATACAACTTCATTTGAACCACAAAAGAATTGAGAACAAAAGCTGTACCTATGAACAGTAGGTGGGGGACAGTTTTGTCCCTAACACTATAGGGCATCCTACTAGACCTAGACCTTCTGCCAGTGATATGGGGAAGTATAACTCCTGACCTGCTAGATGTCAAATATGCTGAGTTTCTGGTCTCACAACATCAAGGAATGAAGTCAAGAACCAAAGAATGAAGTTAGAAGAGTTTTATTGGGAATTAGGAGATTTCCAGGCGGGGTTTTGAGTGGGTAGCCACCAAGGCTTTTTGTCAGGGGTAATTTATACCCAGGATCCCAACATGGCTACAATGTGGGTCAAACAACAATCAACCTACAGGATTACAGGTGTAGCCACTTAGCTAATGTTGCCCCATAGGGAAACATGTCACCTGGCAAGGGTAGATGGAAAGAACAGAGGAATTCCAAGAAAGGGAGGAATAATGGGTCCAGGTGTTCTGGTCACCTGCCTATGTCTCTGATGTTTATCTGGGCCCGCTGGACCAGGTGATGCTAATTACAGTACAATCTCAAGTTCCTATTTATCTTTGTAGGCCTGGCTATTGCATTTCCATCCTAAGTCACAATTCTGATGTCTTTTTTGTTTTTGTCCTGATTTCCTCGAGGGTCCACTCCCTCTCTGACTGCATATTAATTTCAATGTAACTCAGCTCTCTGTAATACCAGGATTTCTAGATGAGAGGAAAATAAATCTTTATTTTGAAGTTAAAGAAAGGTGGACGTGTTTCTTGTTCCTTTCTAAAGATTTTTTTTTTTTTTTTTGTCTTTTTCTTTTTTATCGGTACCGGGGATGGAACTCAAGACTACCTGCTTGCAAGGCAGGCACTTATGCTGCTGAGCTAAATCCCCAGCCCCTTAAAGATTTATTTGTATAAGCTGTTAACAGTTTACCATCCTGGTCCTCTATTGGATAAGGACAGGATGTTATTTCTTGTAATTATAATAACTAGTGAACAAAATTGTCATGCCTCAAGCAATTGAAAATGTCACTCAAAATGGGTGTTTTCCTAATCTGTCATCACAAATTAATAGACATTTGAGGGGAGAAGAATTGGGGA
This sequence comes from Cavia porcellus, assembly GCF_034190915.1. NCBI lineage: Eukaryota > Metazoa > Chordata > Mammalia > Rodentia > Caviidae > Cavia > Cavia porcellus. The sequence continues at coordinate 55,540,838 of NW_026947489.1, forward strand.
CATATTGGCTCCATTGTGACTTCTTCCTCTAGCTGTTATTGCCTTTCGCCTTCATTGTTGAGTGGTAAAATCGCTCCAGCACAACAAGCAAGTAACTGGCTCCCAGGTGGGGCTTGCATGGGCTCCCATTCACACAGTAAGTGACCCACTGGGTCCAAGTCTCCTCCAGCTTCTTCAGGGCTGGACGGTGGTCATTTATTCCTGCTGTTACTCTCGTCGACTCACTGCATTCTCTGGGGTTAAAAAGGTGAAAACAGGAAGCTTTCCAGAAATGTGGCAGTTTATCCAACTATTTTGTTTTCACTTGACCAGAAAATGTTGGAGAATTGGAGGGTGAATCCTCAGTAACATAAACAAGAAAGTAGAACCATGGAATTGCAGAAAGTGAAAGTTCAGTTGCTTCCTTTCACCTGGTCACTCATGAAGCCCACAGAAAAGAGGCCTTTGGTCCAAAGTCAGAGGAAAATCTGGGTTAGCAAAAAAATCTTCAATTCATAGGGGGCTGGGGATTTAGCTCAGCGGCATAAGTGCCTGCCTTGCAAGCACAGATCTTTTTCATGAATTGGGCATGTTCTTTTAGTCTCTAGACTTCGTTTGTTTTTGAAACAGGGTCTCACTACAGTTCAGGCTGGTCTGAAACTCATTATATAGCTCAGGCTGGCCTCAAAACACACAGTGATCCTGCCTCAGCCTCCCAAATGCTGGTATTACAGACATCCACCATCAATTGAGGTTAAGTGCAGAAAAGTCTTTATAAGCCGGTGGACATTTGGACTGTCATTTTTAGAAGAAAAAAAAAAGTTACATTTCTTTCCACATGCCAAACATCTTCTGTTCAGTTGGTCCTTTGGGTCTCCTGAATCTCTGTAATATGTAAGAAAGACACAGTTCACATGCATTTTGTTATAAAAGTATTTGTGAGTCAAAGTTTTATCTTGCTTAGTATATTATTGGCTCTATAATGAGTTTTTATTCCCCAACAATCTTAAGCATGGTATTAAGCACATAAAAAGGGTTCAATTTTAAAAAGTGTATTGAAACCAGGTGTGGTGGTGTACACCTGTGATTCCATCAATCTAGGAGGCTGAGGCAGGAGGACTGCAGGTTTGAGCCCAGCCTGCACAATTTATCAATTTAGGGACCTGTCTTAGTTACTTTTTACTAGTTGCTGAGACAAAATATCTGAAGCCCAAGTTGGGAAAGGAAAGGTTTATTTCTTGCAGTTTTTGAAGGTTTCAGTCCACACTCAGTTGGCTCCAAGGCAGGTGGGCAGGGCTGGGCCGCAGTCCATGGCGGCTACAAACAGCAAACAGGAACCGGCAAAGAGCAAGACACACCTTCTTCCTGCCATTACATCACATCCTGTCTCCACTCCTAGCTGGGTAGAGCACTAACACCATCAATCCAAGCACTAGACAATGCAAATGCACTAATGCACAATGCAAATTTATGAGGCCTAGGGAACACAGACATAAACCATGACAGGACCCCATATCTCAAATTTAAAAATTTCAAAATGACTGGGAGTGTACCTCAGTGCAAAGGCTCTAGGCTCAATCTATAGTACCTCAATAAATAAACAAATAAATAAATAGCATGTAGAAAGCCAGGGGTAGTGCTCAGAAAGACATTTTCTCAGCATGGTTGAGGTCATGGGTTTAATCCCTAGAACTTCAAAAAATGGGGAGGAAAAGTATATTGATATGAAAACTTGACATAGTACAATAAACTACTAGCTACTAGAAGAACTTATTCTATGAAAAAATAATGGTGATTTGGTAACATCTAATTAGCACATCTCAAGCCGATAGAGTGCCTAAAATTATTCATTTTACTTTGAAGTCTTGGCAAAAATACAAATTTAGTTTTCAAATACAAATTTTTTTTACAAAGATAGTGGAATGTAAACCATATTTTTGTGTTCATCATGGCTAACTGTTGACCCACTCAAGGAGCTCAAAGGAGATTTTCATGGTGAAGTCTCAAGATTAAAAAACACATGTGTGCAAGAGATCAGCAACAACAGCAGACAGCATGGACCAGAGCAGAGAGCCAGAGCCACAGCCTAAGAGAGCCACATGGGTCTTTACTGTATAATTCTTATACAGGACTTTGTCTCATGTTTACATTCTTACATAGTGCTGTAACTGGAGCATGCATGTTTATCTGTACTAACAAGTAACATAACTGTACTAACATGGTTACATAACTGTATCTCACTGGGTGTCTGCTCTGGAAAAGTGGGGTCATGTCCTTAGACACCTCTGAGCTTCGAAGCAATCTGAGCGGTTCCCTGTAACCCACCTCCTCAAAAGTAAGGGGTATATAGATACAATATTCTTTAAAAAAATTGTATATGTAACAGGGCACAAGTACCTCCTTGTTTCATAGTTACCAAATCAAAAACCATGTGGTTGTCATTTGAAAAGTTTCATTCATAAGCAACTTCAAAGCCTGGCACATAACATTCAAGGCCTTGGCCACATGTTGAGCAAAGACTTCAACCTGGAAGGCTAAATTTATGGCTCTTGGCCCTGGTCAGACACTATTCCTAGTGGTTATCAGCAGCTGATTTTTCTGGTCAGATGTTATTCCTAGCAGTCAACCATTGCCTGGTCAAGGCATCTGTTAAATCATTTCCAGACAAGAGGAGGGGCTTATGTCCTGAGCCATAATAGCCTACATGGTCAGCTTTTTGGCTGTGCCCCCATACATCTCACTATAGGTTAGCACAAGGGATGGTGCCCTACCTGCGCTCCTAAGCTACCCAAATCTGCAGCCAGAGCATCAGTCCCTACACCGTTGCCAGTTTGACTACCAATAGTCTAGCCAAGAAAGAGGCCTGCTGTTGGAGGGATGTCCGCCAACATCTGAGAGTAGATGCCTGTGCCACTCCACGCTTGAGATGGGCTGTCCAGCTCCATACCCTGCCCTCTCTCTGTCCGTGATTCCTCATAGGCATGCACAGCACCATACAGCACTGCCACTTCTTAAGCAGGGAATACCAGTTCTAGAATCCCTTCCACAACCGTGACCAAATCCCAGCAAGGTTTTTCTGATTCCCTGTTTTTGTTACAGGCCCAGTCAGATCCATCATCATCCACACGGACTGATGTGATAAATGGCAGTTTAGGGACAGTGACCATAGGGCTTGTACCTATGCAGAAGCTCTCTTTGAGTCCTGGAAAGCAACTTCTGCTCCATCTTCCCAGCAAGCAGCTTCCGTTGAGCCTGTGCAGCACACCCCTTTCATTATCTGGTAGAAAGGGCACAGCAAGATGTACAGCTAGGTGCTGTATATCTGCCAAAAACCTAGCAAGCCCACATACACCTGTAACTGGTATACTGTTATGAGGCTGGTCTTACCCAACCATGCACACCCAAGAATTTGACAGACAAGCCATGTCCCTGGACCTTGTCTTTGTCCATGGCTCACCCCCATGCCAACAAAAACTTCCTTCAGACTGTGTGTGGCAGCTTTCAAATCTGCAAGACATTCAGGTTAACATAAAATCATGTTAACATTCAGGTTAACATAAAAACGTAAACAGTGACACAGAGTGTGGCTTGGACCAGTGGCCAGGTCCTGGACCACCAGGACAGGACACAAAGTTGGGCTCTGCAAACAGCCTTGTGGCAACATCTGAAGGTCCACTGCCTGCCCTCCTGGGTGAAGACAAATTGGTCTTGACTGCTAACATCAGGGTGAGACTTCATAGAAATTCACCATGACCCCTCTGGCTTCTGCACAGGCCACACTGATGGGCTCTCTGCATGGCGTATCACCTCTGCTTTTTCTAATTTCAAGACCGTCTGTCCCATCTATTCATCGTCTCCAGGTAGCGAGTACTGCTTCACACACACAACCCACATGGACTACAGGAGAGACAGCAGTGCATGGTGTAGATGGCCTCGAACTATGGCTGTCACGACGTGAATTTACAACCAGAGATCTCCCTGCATGGTACCAAGATGAGCACCAGTCTGTGTGTCCACCTCCGGTATGTGTTCAGCAACCAAGGAAGCATAAACATCCTGTGGGCATGGGGGTATCTGTGGCTAGGCTGGCAACCAGCAGATCCATCCAGATCTGATACCAAGTGATCTTCAGTGGCCCCACAGCCTGTCCTGGATGGGACAGCCCCACCTCGCTGGGGTCTCCCTTCCTTTTCTCCTTTGCTAGTACAGTTTTTACAGATCTTGCCTTACTTTGGTACTTTATTTCAAGTCTCCCAGACTGGCCAACACATCCACAGCATCATGGATTGGGTGATCTATAAGGAGGCTAGATAGGCCGCCACTGACCCCAGTGGACAACTGACGCATTCGCCAGGATCATGTCCTTCATGAGTGCCATCAGCAGTTTCTCATCAGGACTACAGTACCACAGCACAAACATCATCTGCTCCGTGCCCATTTCACATAGCACAGTTACCAAGTCTAGATAGTAGTTTGCTCCCACAGGTCACCCGGATTCTCCCAAATCAGGGGAGCCACTGCCATCAACCTTTTTATCACAGTCTGATTATTTGCTTCTGGGGCCGTTCTCTGCACATCCTGCAGAACCCGTCTCATAGCGCTGGTGCTGGCTATGCTGGCTACTGGGGACATCTCCTGCGGGTTTAAGTGCATGTCATCAGTCCCATCAACCCACAGCCATAGCAGCCACATGGGCACAGTTTTCACTCACCTTCTGCTTTAATTGTCTTGCCAGCTCCCGCAGCTCCAAGACTGTGTAGCTCCTGCACACTGTGTGCTGGAGGAGGTAGGCAGCCCTCCCAGTCCTCCTCCTTAGGCTGGGGGTTCTTTCGCCTCTACTTTTTGATGAATAGCTGGCCTAGCATGTAAAACCAGGCAGTTTTCTCAGGGTTGTTATTTTTGTTTTGTTTTGTTTTTATAGATGTAAGGACTTATGCTTCTGGAAACATTTTTGGAGGGGGAAGTGTCTTTTTAATATTTTATGATCTGAACTCCACAGCAGCTAGCCATTGCCCAAGGTCCTCCTCTATTTCTTGTAGCTGGTCTACTTGCAGGACAAGGCCATTTGTCTCTTGATTTGTGCAGCAAATCTATTTTATAGTGAGGGAAAGGAATTTTTCTGTCTATCACTTTTAAATTCAAAAGACATCCTCAGGCTCCAGACTGTTTCCCAGGCCTTTGGGCCTTCTGTCAAGAAGGTGGCCACTGGTAGCCATAAGGCTAGTCACTTCTCAACTATTTACAGGCTTTTTCTCTCCCCTTTGAGCACTGTTCTCATAGCTACCACAGGACCATTTATGTCGTTGTCCCAAAGTCAATATGTTTGCCTCCTTGATTAAGAGGGAGGTTGCAGCAAGTGCCTGCAAACAGGGAGCCATCCTTTTGACACTGAGTCCAGTGTTTTAGACAGGTAAGCAACTGAACTCTTCCAGGGACTAACATTCTGAGTAAGCATAGAGAAGTCAGAGCAGTCCAAGAGGGAGAGGGCAGTCATAGTGCACTGGAAGCTCAAATTAGCTTTACAGGCAGGAGAGATGTATTTTAGCAGTTTGACAGTCTATCATCATACTGACTAGCCATTTCTAAGAGACAGGAACAACCAGATCTGGATCAGGAACTATTACCTGGGCATTTAAAAACTGAAATATACTGACTGGGGGCATTAGTAGTGCAATGGGTTTAATTATTATAATTTTATCTAAATATTAAGCACTTTGAAATATAAGAATAGCAGAAGATTTATTTCTTATCAATCACGGTTGTGTTAGTTGTTGAGTCCCTGCAGAATGTTAACATATAGCAGTTGTATAAAGGTAGTCTGAGATCAAAAATCACATGTTATATTTAAATGTCCATCACAATACTGAGTAGAGTAACACAGAGCATATACATCACGTCAGTTTTTTAGGTTATTATTTGACTGGTAATCTCATGTAGATTTGACCATTTCATTCATGGGGCTTCTTAGAGGGAACAGTCTAAGCTCCAGCAAATTAAGAAGTGAACATACATATTTTTTTAATAAACTATTTCCACAAGCTTTCCCAATATACATAAGCTTTTTAGTCTTGTCATTACTATATTTTTACGACTTTAGCAGGATAAGACTTTATCGAAAAGAATCCTTTCATATAAAAAGTACATCTTTTACATTTATAGCCTTTTTAATATCTCCCTTTTTAATTTACTATAAACCTTTTACAACACACTTGACTGCAGCCACTTGAATTTAAAATGTCCCTTTTTTCAGATAGCACACTTGACTGACTGGCAACCGACTACTGAGTATCTCTGAGTTAGTGTTTTGACCTCAAAACCCCAGAGCAGAGAGCAGATTAAACCTATAATTGTCATATAAGAGTTCATAGCGTACAAGAAATGTTTTATGTGCATAACTCATTGAAATTTGTAATCTGAGAAAACCTTTTGGCCTGATAGGACTTTGGCCATTTACAAGAACTGGTTTGGGGCTCCCAAAGCCAGGGGTGACTTTAAACCCGGTCTCATTTTGCACTGTTTTTAATTGTAAAGGTGACCTCTTGTTTTGTTTAATCTCCAATCTCAACAGGCAGAGTTGGTTGCTCAGGAATTTTATTTAGAGTTTTTGGTCATTGTCTGTCTGGGAGAACTGGTCTGGGTGGCTTTTTGTAACTGAGCTGAGTGATCAGGTTTCATTTTTATCTTGTAATATTTTGTAAAGATTACCGAAGTTTTTATGCATTTTAGGGGAGACATTTTACTCTGGCTTTACCCATGCAGACTGGCTCCCTACAGTGTATGTTGTGAGCCTTGAAGACAGTCACAACAGACAAGGGAGAAAGGGCTCTCAGGGAGAGAGACCACATACAGGCACCCCATGTGGGGCTTAATTAAGCTCCATAGCTCTAAGCTCCCTGGGGGAGGTGTTTTCATGTGGAGCACAGACAGAAAGACAAATTCTGACATCCATTACACACACTCATTCAGTCATTCAGTAATACATTTCAGCCCCCAAACCCTGGGGCAATACCTGGCTGCATCTGAAACAGAGTCTGACTATCTGTCTAACAGAAGCTATCAACACAGGTTGCTAAGCACATTCTGTTAGCACATACTCCGAAGGCTGATCAAATCCTTGCTTCACCCTGCAAGGGATAGAGCTGAAAAACAGAAGTTTGACAGGTTAACTGGGGACATCCTCAGGGCACTCCTACCTTATCTATCAGGACCTCCTTGAGTTTCGCATCCTCTTTGGGCTCAGTGAGGTCACTGCAGCCTCACAGGGGCTCCTGCTACTGGACTACTGAGGGGATGCCAAGAAAATAACCAGAAGGTGTGCCTTTTTGTCTACAGTTGAAGGGCAACTTCCTGGAGGTCAGCAGGTGCCCATCAGTGACCTAAATGTTTAACATGGTGTGTTCTGGATGAGGTCCCAGAAATGTTACAGGGTTCAAGACCAGACCAGACTGAATACATGGTACCAGAGGAGATTTGGAAGCTATACAGCTTTACAATGCTAGCAGACTGAAGGGAATCTCAGTTCTAGATCATCAGCCCTGAGTCAGCTTTGGGTTTTGTTTGTAGAGCTTTGCAAGCAGGAAGTACATAAGGCAGATAACATAATATCCTACAGTTGGTTATGCGTCTTTATCATTAATTACTAGGCAGAACTCACTCTTACAGAAACAGCAAGTAAATGAGGTTACTGTTGTACAGCATTTTCCAAGACTGGGCAGAAGTGTCCTTGAAGTCTTAACCTTCTGGGACTTGGAAGTAGGGGAAATATTTCCTCCTGGCTGATCTACATGTATCTTGCAGTTGGCACCTGGAGTGTCAAGGCTGGTTAAGTTTGTAGCTTCCATGGGAACAGGCTGCCTCACCTGGTCTCACCCTTCAACCGTGTCAGAAATACAAGTTTTAAAATATCCTGTAAGCTTCTACAGGATATTTGCCTCAGTCTCCAAAAAATGTCTGGTAGCTTATTTTTCTCCAGTATCAGACAATATAAAAATTAGATATTTTGAAGGCATTTGTCTTTTCATGAATGTTGTGTTTATTTGTACACCATGCTTAGCACATTGGCCTCTAGTGCAATAGGTGACATTTAATGACCAACTTCATTAGATAGTACCAATTCATTAGATGGTTACTAGATGAGGTTGCTAGATGAGGAATGATAGGTATCATGTACATTACCATATTCAGAACAAATAAATGGTCAAAGGAAACTCCAACTTGATGACTTTCTTTTTTTGGCACAACTCATATAATACTGTAGTATATAATAACACAAAACTACAGTACTCTAAAGAATAATCAACAAAGGTTATAACACAGTATAAATAAGGGATACCATACAAAAAAAACACAAATTGAGGCTCCATCAACAAGACAGGGAGAACTGAAAAAAATAAAGTAACATTAAATTATTAAATTAAATCAAATTAAATTAAATTAAATATGGGTCACACATCCTAACATAGTACCTCTGCTGTATGAACAGTCATTTAACAAGTGGTTGTTAAGTGAGGAACATCTGTAAAACAGAAGATCCTTCAGGCAGATGATAAGAAGGTAAATAAAAGATGGATTGTGCAAATTCTATGGGTTTGCCTATTTCTAACCAAAAGTTTGATCCTTTTTCTTTTGGTTTGGAGGATTATACATTTCTTTATCACATGTGACATGAGTTGAAGGTGAGTAGATGAAAGAAATCAAATAAATTTTAAAAATAAAAACTATTTAAAATCCATTATTCCCAAGGTGACCTGCATAACATCCTTTTCATTCTTTTCAGAATTTACAAAATGTGTAACTTATGTAAATAATATATAACTATGCGGGACAATTTATAATTCTAAATTCCTTTAGAATAATAAGCAACAGAATGACTTTCATTCCAAACTCTAATGTTACACTGAAGAAAACAAAACCCTAGTTAGCCAGGTATTGGTGCATGCTTGTGATCCTAGCACTGGGGTGGCTAAGGCAGGAAGATCACCACAAGTTAGAGGCCAGCCTGGGCTATATAAGTACATAATAAGTTCAAGAGCAGCCTGAACTACATAGGAAGACCCTGCCTCAACAAGAATCCAGGCATGATGGTACACTGCTGTAATCCTTGTACTCTGAAGGCTGAGGCAGAAAGATTGCCATGAGTTTAAAGCCAGTCTGAACTGCAAAGAGACTCTGACACAAAAAAACAAATATAAATATCTTAGTTGCTTTTGTCTTGTTGCTGAAATGAAATACCCAATACCTGAATTAAGGAAGGAAAGATTTATTTAGCTCACAGTTTGTGGAGGTTTTAGTACATAATTGGTTGGCTCCAAGGCATGTGGTGTGGTAGAGGGCAACAGTTCAAGGCAGCAGAAGACACCCAAAGTAGCAAGAGCAGAAAGAGAAAAGAGCAAGCCTCTTTTCCTCCCTTATTGTAAGCAGGCCCAGGGTGAATATAGCACTCACAATCTCTGTGCCCCCTTCTTGCAAGAATGAGGGTATCTACAAAGTAAGGACTCTGGACCACTGCTGAGTCCCTTAGTTATACTTGTAAACTTTTCAAGTTGACATGGTGTATCAACCATTACAATCTATTGATATGGGCAGAAAAATGATGGGCTCCAAAAATTTGAAAAGCACTGTATTAGTTGAGCTCAGTGGCGACACTGTCCCCAGTGGCAGTCAGAAAAGTGTGTGCCCCAGCCAGGGGCTGCAGGGAATTATAAAGTAGCAAGCCACAAGGGGAGGGTTCGGGGTCTTAGGATCAGTTTGTCTCCATAAAAGGAACCAGGGAGGTGGAACAAGCAGTTACAGGAACCAGAGAGACAGGGAGAGGGTTACATGGTGGGTATGTTACAAGGCTGCAACTTAACTGGCAATTACACAGTTTTACAGGAAGAGAACAAGTTATAATAAGAACAGCACATTTTGAGTTTTTGAGCTTATAACATCTATCTATTGTCAACCTGGCAACCAGGTTTCTTTAAATCTATCTCCAGATACAAAAAACATGCTTATTCCTATCATTTTACAGCTTGAACATTATAATACATGTTTAGCAATCCTTAAGAGCCAGTATTTTTTAGATTTTTTATTTAAAAAGAAAAAAACAGAAAAAGCATAGAAATAATACATAATTTAAAAAAAACTAAGAAATCACTAGTTGATAAATTACATATTGTCCTCTTAGAAATAGTTGTTCAAGTTACAAAAGTAAATCATACAAAGTGGACATTCAAACAGTGAGACTGCAAACAGTTCTGTTCAACGATCCAACAAAAACTTAGTAATATGGTTATCAATCCTACACACTTAAACATACATGCAGTTATATCCTTTAGAGCACTTTCTTTTCCTCTCTTTTTTACAAGAGCAATTACACATTTTGGGTTGTTACTCCTAAATTTCTTATTTTTACACTAGAGACACAATGTGATATTTATAAATATGATTCTTATTTATTTCACTAATGAGGATAGTAAGAGCCAATATGAAGTCTATCAACATGATATTACATTAGAACCATAACATTTTGTCCCTGGCCCTCAAAGATTCATGTACATTCCTTTATGCAAAAAGCATTTAATTCCTCTGCAAAAGTTGCCAAAGTCCTAACATTTGTGGCATTGCTGAAAAGCCCAAGTACCAAGTCTCCTCTGAGATTTAAGGCAAATTCTTAGCTATGAGCACCCATACAAATGAAAATAAATTTAGATGCTTCCAACACACAGTGGCACAAAAGAAACATTTTCACTACAAAACTTACACACAAGGGGCTGGGGATTTAGCTCAGTGGCATAATCGCTTGCCTTGCAAGCAGGCAGTCATGAGTTCGATCCCTGGTACCAATAAAAAAGAAAAAAAAAACAACAACAAAAAAAACACACAGGGTCATACAAAGGATTGGAACCAGAGCAAGTCCAAAATTCATCAGAGCAAACACTAAGCCCTGTAGTTCCATGTCCAGCCTCTAAAGCAACTTGTTGCAAATTGTGAGCTCCAAAGGACTGGTATGATTCCACCCCTATGCACTTTTGGTGCCACAGCTTCTCTCTTAGGATCACTTTGCTCCCTCCTTGCAGCTTTCCTTAGATGATCCACATTCCCAGATTGTCCAAACTTCTGAATCTCCTTTGCATCTTTAGCTTCACCCTCACAGCTTAACACACTGCCCTCTCAGGGAAACACTGCCTGGCCTACCAGGCCTTCTGAAATCAGAGTGGGAGCCTTTTTAATCCCATAACTTGATTTTTCATCCTGCATACACCTAAAACCATGTGGATGATATGATCTGCTGCCAGCTGGAGCAATAGCCAGGCTTTCTTCTCTCTTGGTTATAGGGGTCAAGGGTCTGGATTACTGGGTACTTTGAATCCAATTGTGAGGAACAAATTTTCTATGTCATCACCATTCTGGAACATAGTGCTCTGTATCTTTCTCCTCAAAGCAAAATCTTTCATTTTTGAAGTTTTCAGGCTGCAAAAGCTGAAAATTTGCTGCTTCTTGTGATGCCCTCAGGCCATCTTTTCTATTCTCCTGTTTCTTCTCAGCAATTGAGATCTCCTCAGCTCTATCACTGTAGTGTACAGCTTTACTGGAACTTCCTTTCTGGTCAAACTCTCAATGTTTTAAATCATCCTACTGGGCTCTTTGCTCTTGATTCTCAATATAAATCTGGCTAAATGCCTCCCAACAATAGCCATGCCACCCTCAAAATTCTACTGCCTTAAAATTTTTTCTGCCAGATTAATTAGTCTGTTGCCCTTAATCTGTCTCAGGCAAAGTCTCTGGACACAAGCACAATACAGTCAAACTTTTTGCCAAGCCAAACATACATTATCTGGAGTCCAACACTCAATACAGTTCATCTTGTCAGCAGAAACCTCCCAAGTCTGTTTTTTGTTTTGTTTTGTTTTTTTAACTAGAAATCAAACTCAGGACCTTATACTTGCCAGGCAGGCACTAATGCCACTGAGCTATATCCTCAGCTCCAAGCCCAGTCTTTTTTGTTGTTGTTGTTATTTCATTTTCTGGTACCAGGAATTGAACTCAGGACTTTGCGATTGCCAGGCAGGCACTTATGCCACTGAGCTATGTCCCTAGCCCTCCAAGCCCAGTCTTTACTGGCAAGATTTCTATCAGCAGTCTGAATGATTTCCCCATACCCATAGATGCCATTTCACTGTAAAATTCTACACGGTAACTTTTGCCAATCACTGGATCTACCAACCATGGTAAGAAAACTGGGCAAACAAAAATTCAGAGAATTACAAAAGGGCAACTTCATATTATATGGTCACTGAGCAATAGTCTTATAACAGCAGACCAACTTTTTCATTTTGGTTTTTGAGGCAGGGTCTCTCTATGAAACACAGGCTGATCTCAGACTGGAGGTGATCTGAGTGCTGGGATCACAAGCACGTGTACTACTATGGCAAGCAGATCACCTGTTTCTCAGTAGAGTCTGAGGTTGCATATTATTTCCAAATAAAATATACAACTTGACTATGGGAGTTAGTAGCAAAGAATTGACAATCATTTTACAGACATTTGAAGGCCAAATCATCTTTCTGGTAAAAAAAAAAAAATGGAAACAATTATCACTTAATCATCTTAATTGTTCACGCCACACATTAGAAAAAGTCACAGGGCACCAAGCGCTGCAATTACAGTGTCTTGTTCAGCCTCTGTGCTGCAGATGTTCTGAGACACCCTTCCACCCCTACTAAAATAGCTTCTGGCTGGAGTTCTTTGTTGGAAAGGAGAGTTACGCTTTTATAGAAGAAGCCCTCGCCTTTTGATTTTTATTTCTCAGTCTTGTTTGGCCTACCACCTTGAGCAGATGGGAATTTGGTCCCTAAGTAGGCTACGTTATCATCTCTTGTCTTCTCTAGTCACTTTTTTTTTAAAGGTTTTTTGTTTGTTTGTTTGGTTGGTTGGTTCTGGTTTTTTGACACAGGCTCTTACCAGGTAGTTCAGGCTGGCTTTAAGTTTTCTGTGTAACTTAAGTTTTCTGTGTAACTCCAGCCTGGCCTCAAACGCAAAGTGACCCTCCCAACCTAGTAGCACTTAAAATTATACCTAAATCTAATTTTAATTCTAAGCACAATCTTGCAAAGCAACAAATAGAAACAGGTAATTAGAACTTTGCAAGTCCCCTCCCCAGGTGAAGTAAGCCATTAGGGTGTGGTGAAACTGGTTGAGGAAGTAGGCACAACTTGTTAATTACAAGATCCTGGGCACGTGCACAGAACATGTCCCAGAGTCCCGCAGGTAGATTTCTGGGGAGAACCTGAACAGGTTTCCAGTAGGGTGGCCTAGACCTGACCTCAGCCTGGAACATGAGTCCCTGCACCTCCTCTCAGCACCTGTATGTAGAAGTTCTCTATGGTTTCTTCGTGATTTGGATAGCACATGAGGATGGAGGCATCACCAGGAGCTCCCCATGTGGCTTTTCCTCCCAGGAGTCTGTTCTGCTTTCTTCAGGGTGCTCTTTTTAGCTGGCTTTTTCTCCTTTTACTTGGCTCAATCTCATTCTGCAGAGCCAGTTTCTCCCTCTCTCTTCACTTTTACTTTTTCAAATAAATTTACCACTGCTTTTTTGCTCATTTTGTTCAACGATGTATTTAAGAAGAGGAGAACCTGGAGTCTAACTTCGGAGGAAGAGGCAGGCAACCCAGAGCCAGGTGACATTTACCTAGTGAGTTGCTTCTAGAAGCAGCTACACGAAAGCAGAGGATTGAGCACAGCACCCTAACTCTGAGTTGCGCCCCTTGCCCCTTTTAATTTTTTATTTTGACACAAGGTCTCAGTAAGTCACTAAATTATCAGGCTGGCCTTGAAATTACAGTCTTGCCGAGTCAGCCTCCTCCTAGAATGCTGGAATTACAGGTGTGAGCCACCATGCCCAGCTGATGAGTTTCTGATATAATAACATGAAGGAACAGAAAAATATTATAAACGTAGAACCTAAGAAAGGCTATGACAAACTCACAAATGTTGCTAAATCTCCCTTTATGTCACACATTTTAAAACATTGTCAGTTTTTCCTGCTACCCTTAGGATTCATCTGATGTGATCTTTGTATAGCTGATTTTCCAAAGCAGCTGAACAACTATGCCTTTAAAAATAAAAATACCAAAACCAAAAATTTTTTTGTGACAGTGTTGCTGTGTAGTGCAGGGTAGCCTTGAACTCACTATATAGCCCAGGCTAGCCTCAAACTTGTAGCAATCTTCCTGGGTCAGCCTCCTGAGTGCTAGGACTGCAGGTGTACACCACCACACTCTGCAAGAATTGAACTTTTAAACCATGATCATTCTGTCTTTTGTATAATTTTAAAATTTTGCCTTAGTACTTACTTACAAACTGCATAACAATCACATTCCTTAGGACTGGGGATGTAACTAAAAGGCACCATGCCTGCTGGGCAATCGTAAGGCCCTGGGTTTGATTCCTGGTACAATAAATAAATAAATAAATAGGTCACGTTCCTTGAGAGAAGTTGGTACATAGACACAATATATGTCTTTTTAATTTTCCTTTCTCCACCCTACTCTTCCCTCTCCCTCCGTCTCTTGATTTCTTTCCCATTTGCAAAAAAAATTTATCTCCCTAAAATCATGATTACCCTTATCTAAAAACTTTCTAAGCAGTATTAGATTAAATTCATAAACATAATGTAGCCCACTTTTTAATGACCTGAAGTCACGCTGCTCCTTGAATCCTTGCGACAGACAGCACAGTTAGACAAAAATAAACCTTGTTCATTTCCCTTCAATGCCACAAATGTTTGTTTGTTCACCCTTGGGTGCCAGGCTTGGTACTGTTTCCTAAGAATAGCGATGAATGATCATTGACTTGCTCTTTCTCACTACCAGAACCTGAGAATACAGGAAGTGTCCAGCGAGATAACTGCTCTTCGGTCGGCATGAGCCAGCGCCTGGGTGACTTTGGACTTGACCCTGAAATAATATTTTACCCTGGAAGTAACGCATCAGATCTAAGGGCTCACCCTAAGGACAGTATGAAGAATGAGACAGAGGAGATTGCGGGGTTGTTCCAGCTCAGCTGGGATTATAAGTGTGTATCACCAACCCCCAGTTATTCCTTTTCAGATTGCACATTACCAGTGTATAAGAATATAACCGATTTTTGTACATTGCCTCTACATCCTACAACTTCACTGATACTTTTTCTCATCTCCAAAATTCTCTTTGCCCACTCCTTAAGGTTTGTACATAGAACATTGTGTCATCTTCATTTAAAGTTTTACTTCTTTATTTCCAATTTGCATGCCTTTTATTGTATTTTCTTGCCTGATTGTTCTGGTGAGAACTTTAGTTACTATGTTGAAAACAAGAGGAAAAAGTAGGTATTTCAGATAGGCGTGGTGGCCCAGTACTTGAAAGGCTGAGGCAGGAGGATCTCTCTCTGATTTTGAGTCCAGCCTGGGCAACATAATGAGTTCAAGGCCAGCCTGAGCTACATAGTGAGAACTTGTCTCAAAAAAGCAAAAAGGAAAGAAAGCAGGCTTTCCCGACCTTGGAGAAAAACTTTCAATTTTTATGGATGGTTTTTTATCATCTTAAGGAAATTCCTGGTTATTTCAAGTTTATTAAATGTTTTGTTATCATAAAGGGATATGGATTTTATCAAACTTTTTCTGCATTAACTGAAATAATCAATTGTTCTTTGTTGGCTGAGTTTTTTTGTTGGTTTTTTTTTTTTTTTTTGAGACAGGATCTCACTATGTGGATCAAGCTGGCCTCGAACTCCTGGTAATCCTCCTGTATCAGCTTCCTGAGGGCTGGGATGCCAGGCTTGCACCACCACACCAGACTCTCAATGGCTTTTTGTACATTGAACAACCTTTGGCGTTCCCAGGATAAGTTACCTGACCAACAGATTTTTGTCAAAGTTCACAAAGTCAATCAATGGGCCATGATAGTTTTGTTCCACAAATGATCCTTGAAAAGTTGGATACCTGTGTGGAATAAAAATGAATCTAAACCAGGTACAGTGGTGCACACCTGTTAACCCGGCTATCTGGGTGGCTGAGACAGGAGCTCAAACCCAACCTGGGTAACTTGGTGTTGTAGTCCGGGGTTATACACAGAGAACAATTCAGATCAGGACATGGAGTTTATAATATTTTTATAATGGTCACTGGAAGTTAACACAGGAGAATGCAGGAAATCCATCCGCAACACCAACGACATAGATTATTTAGTCAAGAGTCTACACCCCATGGCAATGTCCCACATGAGTCCAGATTAAAAACCCAGAGCTCAGGACAATGCCTCCACGAGTCCAACTGGAAGTCCAGGGCCCACAAGGGCTCACGCCACTCTCTTTTACGGATTCATGCCGGGAAGACCCAAGGGTCAGCGGTGGAAGCCAGAAAGTCCATGCCAGCAGGATGAAGGAGCTGTGCTACTGGGATGAGGGTTCTACACTGGAGCTGAGAAGTCACGCTCACAACAAAGAGCAGGGCTGTCCTGAAAGGAACCACAGCTGTCCTCAGCAACACGGAGGCCCTGAGCTCCTCCAACGACAAGCACAGTCGGGAACGTGCCAGGAAGCAGCGTGAGGAGTTCACCCTGGAGACCAGGCAGCACATGTCTTCCCCTCCGGAGCCAGGAAGCAATGCTCAATGTGAAGACCTAAGCTTCTCCAGGAGAACCAACAGCTCAGACAGTAACTTGTAGGAGAACCAACAATGCCTCCATAACGCCTCAATCCCTCTCCACACCTCTCTTCTTCTCCAGCTATTTATCCTGGCAACCCTCCTCAGGTGGAGCATCTTCTCTCAATGCATGCTGATGTAATCCAGCTGGCGTTAAGTTGACCACTAGTTATCGAACCATAACAATCCACCCCTGGTCAACTTAATAACCACACGCATTACCTTAAACTATAGTCCTTAGTGGCAGATTTGTTACATTAATAAAACAATTACATATATTCACAATTTTTTACACTTAATTCCTGCATCAAAAACAAAACATTTAAAGGGGTGACCAACGTTCAACATTAAAACACAGTACTTTGACAAATCAACTGGGTTACAAACATATAAAACATTAAAATCACACTAAAAGAACAATTACAATCACAGTCCTCGCTTTCCATTAACTATAACATGGCATGGCAAGACTAAAATATAAGAATCTCCTGCAATTCAAATAACTTCTTGATTTTTCCATTATCTTATTCTAAACAACCATGTTCTCTGTTTCATCTTTACAACCCACAGTTCCAATGGAGCCTTCTTCTTGGCCAAGTGTTTTAATTTACTCTACTCGCCCTTTGCTCTAAATTTCAAAATACATCTGGTCGAAAGTTCTCTAAAGTAACCATGCTACCATCCCAAAAGTAGACCGCACTGAAATTCTTCTGCCACCCAGGTAATATCTCTAAATACAAACAAGAAGACCAACTTTCATCTAAAGCACAATATACTACCTGGACTCCAGCAGACATTGCAGTCTTTCTCAACAGAAGCCTCCCAAGCTTCATCTTAACTGGCAGCATTTCCATCAGTACTCCGATCTTCCAGGTTCCGACCAGAGTCTCCAAAATAATACAGCACACAGGGGCTGTCTCTTTGGCCAGTATCTCAAATACTTTCAAATTAATTTCTAAGGCTCTCAAGTCACATGGCCAGGCAACATAACAGCAATGACCCCACTCCTCTGGTACCAATTTCTGTTGTAGTCCGGGGTTATACACAGAGAACAATTCAGATCAGGACATGGAGTTTATAATATTTTTATAATGGTCACTGGAAGTTAACACAGGAGAATGCAGGAAATCCATCCGCAACACCAACGACATAGATTATTTAGTCAAGAGTCTACACCCCATGGCAATGTCCCACATGAGTCCAGATAAAAACCCAGAGCTCAGGACAATGCCTCCACGAATCCAACTGGAAGTCCAGGGCCCACAAGGACTCACGCCACTCTCTTTTACGGATTCATGCCGGGAAGACCCAAGGGTCAGCGGTGGAAACCAGAAAGTCCATACCAGCAGGATGAAGGAGCTGTGCTACTGGGATGAGGGTTCTACACTGGAGCTGAGAAGTCACACTCACAACAAAGAGCGGGGCTGTCCTGAAAGGAACCACAGCTGTCCTCAGCGACACGGAGGCCCTGAGCTCCTCCAACGACAAGCACAGTCGGGAACGTGCCAGGAAGCAGCGTGAGGAGTTCACCCTGGAGACCAGGCAGCACATGTCTTCCCCTCCGGAGCCAGGAAGCAATGCTCAATGTGAAGACCTAAGCTTCTCCAGGAGAACCAACAGCTCAGACAGCAACTTGTAGGAGAACTAACAATGCCTCCATCACGCCTCAATCCCTCTCCAACAGCTCTCCTCTCCACCTATTTATCCTGGCAGCCCTCCTCAGGTGGAGCATCTTCTCTCAATGCATGCTGATGTAATCCAGCTGGCGTTAAGTTGACCACTAGTTATCGAACCATAACACTTGGCAACATTCTATCTTGAAAAAGAATTTGGACTCTAACCTCACACCAGAGAGTCTGCTGGGTCTGAACTTTGGACCATGAGTAATGGGACATGCGGAGGATAGATAAGGGACACCCCAAGATGCCCATGGCCTAATCCCCGGAAGCTGGGAAGATATTACTTTCTTTGGCAGAAGGGACTTTGCAAATGTGACTTAAGAACCTTTTATCTTGGGGAAGACCATTCCAATGATCTGGGTATGTTCAGCATAGTCTTAAAAATTCTCATCTGAGGGACTCAAGAAGGAAATGGGATGCTGGGAGCAGAGGTTGGTGTGACCCTCCTGCCTCAGTTTCCCAAGTGGCTAGGATTACAGACAAGCACTGCTATATTCAGCTGTAGTTTTACACTGCCCCTAGCATATAGAATTTATTACCTATTAATTGTATATATATCCTAACACTCGAAAAACTTAGGCAGGAGGACTGCCATGAGTTCGAGACCAATCTGGACTCCCCAGCAAGACCCTGTCTCAAAAAAACAAAAAGCCTCACAATTTCTCGAGAAATTTTTTTCTGTAATTTTTTATTTTCTTTTTCTTTCTCTCTTTCCATTCTTCTTGAATGTTTTTATCAATCACCAGGTTCTAATGCTTACCTGCTAAGATCTGATTTGCTATCATTCTTTTCCTACAATAATTATTCTATTCTGAAATATTTTGGCTGAAAATGCATTTAATTTGATCCTAGTTTTTCACATGCCTGTATCCTTAACTGTGCTGTCTTTCTAAACAGCTAGGTGCCTTAATTAAATCATGGAAATGCAGCAGTTTTTCTCTATAATATTTCCACTATTTTAAACTTCCCTTTCCTTGCCTTTACAATGGAGAATCTTAGAATCTTTGTTTTACCTGCCTTTGGAAGTGCATCTGTCTTTTCATGGGGCAGCCACTTTAATTTTGAGTTTCCTTTTTCTGTCTTTTGTTTTGTCTTGTGAGGGATCTCACCTTGTTGACTGTGTTAACAAGGCTGGCCTTAAATTCATCAGCTCAACATACCCTGCTGCAATAGAAGAGGAGGGCATGACAAAACTGACTGGGGAAGTAGTTGCCTGCAAGATGCTGGACACATGTGCAGAACAGTTCTCAAAGCCCTGCATATGGACTTCTCCCAAGACTTGAGTGGGGTTATTTGTTTGTTTTGATACTAGAAATCAAACTCAGGACCTTGCACTTGCCAGGCAGGTGCTACGCTGCTGAGCTACAACCCCAGCCCCTGAGCTGGTTTTCAGTAGGATGGTCTGAACCTGACATCAGCCTAAAATGTGAGATCCCAGCACTGCCTCTCAGGACCTGGAGGTAGAAGTTTTCCTGGTGCTCCTCCTAATTTGGACAGCATAAACAGAGAGGTGAGCCATGGCCCTGAAGAACTCTCTGTGGTGGCTTCCCACAGTAACCCAAGCTACATTTCCCAGACATGGTGTATACTTTTAACTTCTGCTTTTATTTCCTTTTTCTCTTGTTCTGCCCAGGTTTGCTCTGCAGAGCTGCTTTCTCCCATATCCACTCACCCCTCACTTTTCAAATAAACTTCTGGCACTGTTTTTGGCTTGTCTCATCCAATTCTTTGTTCAAAATGAGAAAAACCTGGAATCTAACTCCAGAAAGGGAGGCAAGCAACCCAGAACCCGGTAACATTTAGTTGGTAAGCCACTTTTAGAAGGAGCTACCTGATAATACTGCCTTCATCTTCCAAGAACCAGCCGAGCAAGAAATCCATTTTAAATCGCTATGTCCCAGGCCAATGTTACCCTGAGATCTTGGCTGCCCTGCTACCATTTCAGAAGGAATCCTCCACTGCTCACAGTGCTTGAAAAGTACTCAGCAGACACCACTGTCTCTCATTCTGTAACTGTCTCTGGGTTGAATGAAGCGGACCCTGTTTACAGAGACTATAACACTGGGCCAAATGCCTTCTGTGAGTGGCCCACCCTGGCAAGTAGGAACATCAGGATTGATTTCCTTAAGGCCCAGTGGGTAAGGTGACTGGACCCACAAGGCCTCAGACATATAGAATACCACTCAAGAATCACTCAAGGGCCAAACTTAAACTCTATACTTTTAAATTCCAGAGTTTTGGCTCTTTGCATAGCAATGGAAGACTTGACTCATACTAATACACAAATCTCTGCTGTCTGAGCTGTGCCCAGCAGCACTACCCGTGTGAACTCAGTAGAGGCTAAGTAGGTGGACTGGGTGCCTACAGGAGACAGAAGCCACAAGACATGCTAAGCAGGAAAGATGAACATGAAGAATCACTATGCCAGATGTGGTGGCACACTCCTGTCATCCCAGAAGCTGGGAGGCTGAAACAGGAAGAGTGCCATGAGTTTGAGGCTAGCATGAGCTACATGGTGAGTTCAAGGCCAACCTGGACTACATAATGAAACCCTGTCTCAAAAAAAACCAAAAGATTCAATGAGACAAGCTTGAGTACAGTCAGAAGAAACTTTATTTAGTACCCAAAGGTGAGGGAAGTCAAGCTTGGAGGGGCTCTGATCTCTTCGGAGAAGGGCAGTTTAGGTCCTCCACTAGCAGAGGAGGTCACTGGATCAGCCAGGCAGGGCTCTACGGGGGGCCAGGCAGGCCATCAGCTTCCTCCAGAAAGTGAGTGAGGAGGGTGGCAAGATCAACACTATTTTAGCAAAAATATTGAATGCAAGCTATGTACCCGACACAGAGTTAGATGCTACTGCTTGTGAGGCAGCACCCCAAAGGCACCATAAAAACCAAGACAAGTCGGTCTTCTAGGCACCTAGGGTCCAGGCACATCAGTCAATGGGACAGAATAGAAAACCCAAAACTAATAGGCCACCAAGAAGCTCTGTCATTTTTTTTTTTTTTTTGGTCAAGTTAAGAACCCAGTCAAGAAAGGGTCCCAAGAAAAGAAATAAATATTGGTGGAGGAATTGCACAGCCACACACAAACACTTGACCAAGAGCTCATATCGCCAACAAAAACTAAGCAAGTCTCACAGTTAAATACACAAGATAAAACTATAGAACATTTAGGGAAAACCACGGGGAAAAAATCTTCAGGACCCCAAGGCAAGGTGAAGAGTTTCCACATTTGGCACAAAAGCTGGATGCATGCGAGGAAAGATTATTGAGTCAAACGCTGTCAAAATTAAAACCGTTTGCTCTTGCAGGAGACCATGCTCCAAAGGATGAATGGACAAGGACCTGAAAGTCCAGCAGGGCAGAGACACAAACAAGAGGCCAGCAGGGCTTTCAGAGAGGTCCAGGCAAAGGACAGACAGAGATTCATTTAAGCCCAGAGACTCTGGGAGTTCTGCTGAGGTGAAACCTGAGCGCAAGGCTGACAGATAAGTGAGGTAGCCGTGGACACACTGAGATGAAGAAGAGTATGCACAGTAGTGTGAGCATAGCTCCAGCGTGGGGAGCATGAGGCAGGGCACCCAGGGTCAGTCCAGTGCCAAGAGCACCGATGCAATGTAAGGAGTGTGATGCAGTACAGGGAGCATCTGTCAGTGCAGTGCAGGGAGCATTGATGCAGGGCAAGAGGCATGACCCAGTGCAGGAATGTTGCTGCAGTGCAGGAAGCAGTGCAGTGCAGGGAACATTGCAATGCAGGGAGTGTTGATGCCATGAGGGGAGCACTCCTGCAGTGCTTTGCCTATTGCAGCTGAAGGTGTGCAGAAGAGGAGGAAAAGAGGTTGGGAATGAATTGTGTTACTGAGCACAGGTGGGCAGAGGCCTGCTCCCAAGCAGCCTGTAGCTAGAAAGCCATAAATACCACAGAGGGCAGATAACCCAAGCATGCATGATGTCTGAGCATTCAGAGGGCAGAATTTAGCCAGGGGCCATCCTGAAAGGTGCCCATCTGCTCCTCCTGCCTGTGCCACCTTCTGCCCAGCTTTCCCTCTGCTGCCACCCTTCTCAGGCCCAGCCAGGCACTTGAGTCTCTGTCCTGGCTTCTTCTCTGTCTCCACAGTGCTTCCAGATAAAGGGTGGGGCTGAGGGGAGCTGGCTGCAACCCTACCTCCATGTGCTCCTGTCCTGCCTGTGTCTGAGCAAGAGTGGAGTTTTTTTGGCTTTAGGGAAGACAAAGGAAAAGTAGGTCACTTGGCAAAGTGGTTCCTGAAGTGCTCACCAAGGAAACACATCTCAGCAAATACTTCACTTGGTGTGTTTTCCCAGCCCATGGATACCTTGGGGTAAAAAGCCACTTTCTTATAACCACTGGGGTTTTATATCTTCTCACCAAATTCTATCAGGAAAGTCTGTGTTGTGAAGTCTTTTTCTTCTGTTAGTATCTTGCATGTGATTTTGCTGGTTTGTTCCCAAGAGAAGTCCGCTTGCCCTGTTCAATTTCCGAATGTAAAGGCAATGAAGCCAGCCATCTGCTTACGACTAAGACTGGACCCCTGAATATTTCCCCACTCAAATCTTTTAGTAAAAGTTTAAGGTCTGGTGATGTAGCTCAGGCACATGATCCCCAGCACCACAAAAATAAAATGTTAGAGCTGTTGAAAGGAAGCTACGCGTAAGAAAAACAACAGCAAATACCTCCAACAAAGACCAGGAAAGATTCCAAATTGCTGGAAAGTTTGAGTATTTCTTCTGGATATTTAGTTGTGGATTTTCTACCTATATCTTATCTCTTGCTGTCCTACCAAGTTATCAAGGGAAATAGTTTTAATGTTTGTATCTCTCTTGCTTAATGGCTTCAACTTATAGGGGCTTGAATGCTTACAGAAGACCAAATCCTCAGGCTAGACATGGTAACACACACATCCCCAGGGCCCAGGGAGGCTGAGGCAAGAGGATCACAAATTCAGGTCCAGTCTGGACAATTTAACAATTTAGTGAGAACTTGATTGAAAATAAAATTTTAAAATGGCTGAGATGTAGCTCAATATGAAGACCTTAGGACTGACCCCCAGTAACTCCGCCCTCATTTACTCCTCAATACCTGAATCCTCCTAATAACCTTGTTGCTTCTGAGATGAAGAAGTTGATGACCCTGCCTTAAATTTCTGCAACATTATCAGCAAAAATAATAGCTCTCATGATACAATGAGAGTTTGGTTTCTGAATTTACTCTGCCTGCGGAACTAACCAAGAATCATTAATCCAGATTTCAACTCTGAATTAAACACATATTCCCTACCCAAAAAAATGATCAGAGAAATTATGTGTATCTAAAGAAGTCTCTTCACCTGCCATCCCACTGTGGGGGAAAGGCAATTGAAGAAAAATTATTTCCCCCATAAACTGGTAATCTCTTTTTTAGTTATTATCTGCTAATGTGGACTCCAGCCTGAAAGCTCCTTTCACTCCATTTTTCTAATCCCAAAATGGATTCTGAGTTAAAGGCAACCAAGCTCTAAGGTAATTAAAATTTCCTAAATTCCCCACGCACATTCTTTAAATACTATTGCTGTTCTTTAAAATATATCACAGAAACAAAATGGCATTGACAAGCAATAAAATTTGTCATGGTGTTGATGTGCTATGACCTGGAAAACACATTTTATCATTCACACCCAGAATGTCCTCTCTGATTTATGCCAATAAAAACTTAGAATAATCCAAGATCTACTTTTTGCACATTACACAAAGGCTTGCATTGCAAAAGTAATGGCTCCAAAAAGACCAAAAAAAAAAAAAAAAAAAATGGCTCCAAGACTTAAACTCTATTGTCAGCAATTGACAAAGAAAGTTTTGATGTGCCTGAAAAACCCCAAGACAAAGTAAGGGGAGAGAGAGGAGGTGGGGAAAACCAGAGAGAATTTGACATTAAATCAGTGATCTCGGAAATGATCTCTGTCTCCTTAGAGAGAGAAGCAGGAAGGAGGATATTCCCAAAAAGGAAGTTTCCAGGGGCACCCACACTGCCCGGAGCACCCACTGGGTGTGTGGCCAGAGCTAACATGGAGAAGAGGGACAGGATCTTGCTATGGAAACTGTTGTTCAATATTTTGTCCTTGCATATGTGGTGGATTAACTAATGGTCAGTTTATAACACCCAGATGAACTGAATCAGCATGGTGTTGAGTGTGGAAGTACAGATTGTTGTCAATAGTATAAAAGGAGAATTAGAGGGGAAGACAGGCACTGCTGATTCTCCTAGAGAAGCTTGTCATGCTGCTTGTCCTAATATGAACTCACCTGTTCTCATCATTGGAGGAGCTCGAACATTCTCACTTTTGCTGAGCATTGCTTCCAGCGAGCATTGGTCTTTACCTTGAGAGTTGCTTCCTGGCTCCAGTGCAGATCCCTTAGCCTGCTGGCACAGATCCTTCATCCCAGTGGAGCAGACTTTCAAGTTTTCCCCACTGATTTTGGGCCTTCCAAGTACAGATCCCTGACACAGACTTGCATGAGACATTGTCATGGGTTCTAGGCCTCCAGTTGGACTTGTGAAGGACATTGCCTTGGGATCCAGGCCCTCAACTGGTTTCTTTGAGTCTCTAGTGCATCAGATCTTTCTTACTCTTCTGCATTTGACTTTTTGGGTAACTACTACAATTCTATAAATTATGTGTCCTGTGTTAAATCTATTCCCCTGTAAACCCGGACTGCTGAAAGTCGTTTGAAGGACTGCTATAATGAGGGTAGCAGGTGGGATTGAAATATACAGTGAATGCTAAAATTTTCTTAAATCATTACAGTAAAAGACACATTGTCATGAATCCCCCTTGCTGCAAACACACTTATTCTGTTGTGCTTGCTGTTTTCCAAAGCAGTTCTAGAAGTGGGAGGGTCTTCAGAAGGTTTGATGAAACAGAAGTGAACACTGCTGCTGAGTGCCATCCAACAGGAAGACAGGATCCTGGGTGAAAACACGACACCGCATCCTCATCCACCACATTCACCAGACCTGCATGGCACAACTACTGGCTCTTCCCCAGAGTGACAATGACCGTGAAAGGTTTATGCTTTGAATAGACACAGGACATTTAGGCAGTCATGATGACTCATAAAGACTCATCACAGGGTATCCAGAACTGCTTCAGAGAGTGGCAAGAAAAGCCAGGCATGGCAGTGGCCATCTGTAATCCCAGCACTTGGGAGACAGAGGCAGGAGGATTGCTGTGAGTTTGAGGCCATCCCGGGCTACCTAAGTGAGTTCAAGGCCAGTCTCTGCTATAGAGTTAGACTGACACAAAAACAAAATAATCCCCCCAAAAAGAAAGTGGCAAGAATTATGGGATAAATTAGTTCAAAACAAGAAGATGTGTTTAGAGAGGAACCCATGGCAATGCGTCTTTTACTATAATAATTTCAAAAAGTTTAACATTCACTGTATTTTTTATCACACCTAGTACTAATACTTCATATGTATCAGGTATCCTACACCATGAAATGCTGCAATGCATTTGTTTAAAACTATCCTTTGCAATGTATATTATTTCCTTATTACAGGTGAAGAAACTGAGACAGGTGAAATGATATTGCTAAGGCCAAACAATGAGTAAGCACTAGAGTCAAGATTTCCTTTGGGGCCATCCACGTCCAGAACCCCTGCTTATCCAGCCTCTCCAGAAGTCGCTTGTACTATGCAGTATATAGAGGACCAGGAACTCGGGTGTAAAAGAATTTACTAGTAGACAATGAAAGACAAGAGGAACAGCAGGCAAATTTCCAAACAAGGCATTACCCAGTCAAGGAGAGAAACTGGGGTTCTTATAAGGCGACGAAGCATCTGAGTTGGCATGTGTAGATATCTTAGAAATGCATTTTCGAGGGCAACCTGTTCTTTGTTAATCTTTCAGGAGCACCTGTATTGTAGGTAAAATTGCACCTCAGAGTTGCAAGTTGTCAAGGCCTCTTGCTTAGTCCTCAAAAAGTCTCCTTAGATTTCTGTAAGTACCTATTTGTTTTAATTTCCCAGGGAAACATATCACATTAGCTTAGAGAAGGAAAGGATGGTCTTTGTGTTTTCTTTTTCTCATGCTGTGTTTAGTCCTCATTGGTGTAGTATCTTATGATTGTCCAGTGCATGCTGGGCACAAATACATTGTCCAAGAAGTCTGGTGCTAAGAATGCTAATCCTTGTGTCACAATAACCACATTGTGGAAAGATGATTCCGTAGCCATGCAGAGAGTGCGTTGGAGTGAAAGCAGAGGCAGGGAGGTAAACAACGGGCCAACCTAGCTGTCCAGACAAATGCCAATACGGTCCATACTTGAGAGAATTTCTAAGGGATGTGGGGTAAAAAAACAGTGCAGTATAAAAATAATTGAGAACTGGGGATACAACTCAGTGGCACAGTACCTGCCTGGCAAGGGTGAGGTCGTGAGTTTGATTCTCGGTACCAAAAAAAAAAAAAAAGTGAAATTCTGCTTTGGATGTCTGGAAGGATGGTAACCAAAGAGAAAAGGAAGAGACAAGTCAGGAAGAAAAAAGCAGCTGCAGTCTTTGAGGCCAAGTGGCTAAAAATATGACGTTTATTGAAGTTGAGGATTTGGCAAGCAGTTTGGTTTTGTTTTGGGTTGTTTGTTCATTTGAGACAGGATCTTGCTATATAGTTCAGACTGGACCTGGACTCACTATGCAGGCTGGCCTTGAACACAGCAATCCTCCTGTCTGCCCCTTTAGTACTGGGTTGACAAGTATGCACTATTATACTCAGCTCTCCACCCCAACTTCCTCTTCCTCACTCTTTCTTCTGGGTGAGGGATCATTGTGATGCTCTGGGGGCCCCATTTTAGGCTAAGTTAGAAATACAGTAGAGTTACGGTGTCATGGGATACAGCTACAGTGTTTCCATGCATAATTCGCACTAGCCATCCTAGCTCAGAAAATGTGTTATACTACACACACACACACACACACACTCAGACACACCCAATTGTATAAACTTGAGATACCACAAAACCTAGATGTATCCCTGCATAGCGCTAGAGATATTGACACAGACAACAACTGAGACTGACAAGACGGCACAAGAAAAGTCTATCAAGAAAATGCTGACCAAAAATGGAAATTTCAGGAATTCATTTAAGCCTTGGTTAGCAGAGAGCCAGAGGGGGAAAAGGTTTTCAAAGTGCCCTGAAGGCTCTGGAATTTGAGGGCCAGAGGACGAGTAATTCTACGATAGAGAGGTAGGCAGCAGTAGATTCAAGTGCAGAAGAGATACTACTGAACTTAGTAAGTAGGTGGTAATGGGCTGAGGAGTCTCTGCGAGGTACAAAATTGGAGGCTATGAATGTAAACAACTTTTTAAAGAAATAAATACCATTTTCTATGTTCAGTATCCTGCTTAGTACTTGGGCTAATTGATTTTATGTATCAGGCTGACTGGGCCACAGTGCCTGGATATATGCTCAAACACTATTCTGAGTGTTTCTGGGAGTGTGTTTTTGAATGAGACTAACACTTCTTGGTAGACTTTGAATAAAAATGACTGCCATTCTCGATGTGGGTGGGCCTCATCCCATCAGTTGAAGGCCTTACTAAAACTGAGACTGTGATTTCTGAGCAAGAAGGAATCCAGTCAGCCTCATGGCTTTCAGACTTGTCTTGCAGTGTTGGCTCTTCTCTGAGTATCCAGGCTGACAAACTTCCTGCAGATTCTGGACTTGCCAGTCTTCATAACTATATGTCAATTCTTCAACATAAATATATGTCTATTATATATATAAATATAATCTATCCAGCCAGCTAGCCATTCATTCATCCATCTACTACCCATCCATCCATTCATCCAGCTATCCATATATCCACCCATTTATCCACCTATCCATCTATCATCTGTCCACCCATCCATCCATCCATCCATCCATTCCTATTGGTTTTGTTTCTTTGGAGAACCCTAACAAACACAGTCCTATAGGGATACAAACCTATTTAATAATATATTCAAGAAACTTATTCAACACAAGAAGAGGAATAGAATTCACATCCAGTAAAAAAGAAGAAAAAGATTCATTAGAGAGGTTGCATTCAAGGTATCTCAGAAGAGTGCACTTTATTGTGGTTATCAGTAGCTGGGGAAGATCAACTTATACAGAAGGTGTGGTTGGATGAGCAAATATATGGGGACTTCTACTTACAAGAAGACAGAGGGACTGAACCATTAGGACCAAAGTAGAGATGTTTCAAAGTTAGGAATAAGGTGTTTGTGATATTTTCAGTAGGAAACAGAACTGTTTGGGCCTGCCAGTGAAATGAGGAGGTTTCATAATCCACAAATCCCTACTCATGCATGAGTTGGCTTCCAACCATCCTTTTATCACCTATGTGCCAGGTGCTATGGTCAATACAGGAGATATTTTAACAAAAGACAGAGCCTCTGAAATCAAAGAGCTCACAATCAAGTAGGTGGTTGGAGGTAGAGAAAGGAACGATTTAAATACAATAAGATAAACTCTTCATAAGAGTAATCTCTTAACGCAAGAGTATCAAAAAAGAAAAAGAAGTCAGGCATGGTGGTACATGCCTGTAATCCCAACATTCAGGAGGCTGAGGCAGGGGGACTGCTATGACTTCAAGGCCAGCCTGGGCTACATAGAAGACCCTGTCTTCATCAAACAAACAAAAACTATAAGGACACCTAATTCAGATAGAGATAAGGATGGTTGAGGTATGGAGCGTCATGGCAAGCTTCCTAAAAGAAGCAATTGTGGAAGACCATTCTGGTATAATTTCTCAGAGATCATGTTGAGCCATTTGAAAATGAACTGCAATCTCATTTGACACAATCCACTAGCATGAGATGATGGTATTTAGGTTCCCCAGGGCAGATCTCAAAATTATTTAATCAATGACTATTTTAACAGTAGTATTTCCTCAGTTCCAAAATAAGAGGTCTAGAATAGGTAATAAGCAAAATCTGAAATTTGATTCTATTAAAATTTTTAAAGCTTCCCACCTCTTTTCCTGAATTCCCATATTTTCCTTAAGGCCCTCTTTCTAAGGGTGCTGGCCTAAGGCCTTCCGGCCTGCCCCAAAGCCCTCGATGTTTCTGCCAAACAGTGGACCCAAAACTTTCCATTTTCAGGTGTTACTGATCTGTTTGAGAGCCCATCTTATTTAACTAGTTAATGCTCCCATGGGAAGCCTCACCGAGCCCTCCTACCCACATGCAGCTGTTTTAAGAAATGATCTGTAGGAATCTCTTGTACAATTCAAGGCAGGAAAAACCAAGCCTTAGTGTATTTACTTGATGCTATAATTTAATAGAAGCCAAGCATTGACATCCCCATCCCAATCCAAAAAAAATTGACACAGTGTCTTCTAAGTCGCTAAATTGCTCATGCTGGACTCAAACTTGCAACCCTCTTGCCCTAGCCTCCCTGGTGACTGGGATTATAGGTGTGCCACCCCCACGCCTGGTTGAAGTGCAAGAAATCTCAGTATTATTTTATCTCTTTCCTGCTTCTTTTGAAATACTCACCTGGTTGATCTCTTCTGGTAGTTTTAATGTATTTGTAATTATTTTTCAAAGAGGAACTAGTTTTCTAAAAAATCACAAATCATGTGTATTTCATGATTTAGACTAAATAAACTCATTTAAAAATCTGGAATCCAGTTCACACTGGAGCCCTGGGTAAGAAGAGACTCTGTCAGATCTGGACAGCCCACAGACTCAGGAGAAAGTCTACCAAGTATGGCTCTGTCACCACAGAAAAAGAAACTCCACCAAGCTGAGGGGGTGACTTGGCCTCATGCACCTACTGTGCAGGCCTCCTGGTGAAAGCACAGGAAGAACTACTCAGACCCTTTGGTCCATTTTGCCGAATTTTCCAAGAAATGGCCAAGAGATGGCTGTAAAGCAAGGGCCAAAGCTTGAAGATAAGGCAGAAAATGGTCATACTGGCCAGGCCAGGGAGACTGGAACTCACATTCCTCTCAAATAAGATAAAAAAGGAAAGAAAACCGATCCCAGTGGCTAGAAAGACCACTGTCTGCCTTCTTCCTGTTTTATTCTAAGCATTAAGGATCAAAAGTGAACCCCCAAGCCTCTACCAGATACCAAAAAAAAAAAAAAAAAAAAAGGTGAAATGTAGTCTGCACATTCAGCCAAAGATTAACAAGATGAATAGAAAGCAACCAAGCTAGAGGAAAAATATTTATAAGACAGTGCTGTAAATTGGCCATGGTGGCACATACTTACAATCCCAGCACTCTGAAGATGAGCCTGTTTCAATATAAAAAATAAAAAAGAGCTTGGGGGCAGGGCATGTAGGGATTTAGCTCAGCAGTACAAGCACTTGACTGGCAAGTGCAAGGACATGAGTTCAATCCCTGGTACCAAAAAGAAAAAAAGAAAGAAAAAAAAAAGAGCTGGGGATATGGCTCTTTGTAAAGTCTCAGGGTTTAGTCCCCAGTACCACAAAATAATTTTTTCAAGGACACACTGTTGCACACCATGTCCAGGGCAGATGTAAAAGCAGGAATGATGTCCTGGTAGGCAAAGGGCTCCAGGAATAAGAATGCACTGGAAAATGAAGAGGCAGAGGAGGCACAAAAATAAGAAGTTTGAAAAATAAACAGCTGTACTTAATATGTGTATACTTAGGCAATGGCTTTGCTAAGAAGGTAAATTCAAGCACAGCTCAACATTAGCTTTGCTACACTTTGCAGAGAAAATACTTTTTAAAAAATGCAGGTTGTAGCTTTGTGAGGGGTCGCTACATCCGATCAGATTTTAAAGCTTCTGATGTGAAGGCTCTTAAACATTTAAATGGTTTCTTTAGTTTTTTAACTTACTTATTCATGGTAGCTCAGCAAAGTTGTAGGAATTAGCATCAGTAATACATTTTGGATTTTTCAGGACATTGCACTTTGTATGCTTTTTAAAATTCTGTAATACTCTGGATATGGTGAAACACACCTGTAATCCCAGCACTTGGCTGAAGCAGGAGGTTTGCCAGGAGTTGAGGCCAGTCTGGACTACACAATGGGTTCAAGGCCAGCCATTCCCTTTGCCGCATCTTCATACAGCTAATGTTTTATCTCTAATTAAGTTGACTTTAACAATAGTGAAGATAGTAATTTGAGTTCGTGTATAAACCAAGGATACCTAAATCTAAAGCTTGAGATTGTCCAACTACATCATACTGTTTTAGACAGGTAAAGTTAAATTTTATTACATTGGTTTTGCCCTAATATTCTCATAGTCCTTGGAGACTGTGTTAAACTTTCGATTGTGACATCAAATTAAGCAGGTTTTTTTTGTTGTTTTGTTTTGTTTTTTGTCTTTTTGAGACAGGGTCTCACTATGCAGTTCAGACTGGCCTTGAGCTCACTTTATAGCCCAGGTTGGTCTTGAACTTGCAATGATCGTCCTGCCTCAGCCTCCCAAGTGCTGGGATTACAGCCATGAGCCACCACGCCCAGCTAAAATTAAGCAGTTTGAAATCTCCCAAACTCCATGTTATCTCCTATCCTCAGTTTTGAGGAGACAGGCGAGAAAAACAGAAGGGGTTGTGAAGTGGAAAGAAGGCAAAGGAGCTCGTCCGTGGCGATCAGGAAAGTTACTTGCTAGGAGTAGAAGCAACACGGCTGTGAAGAAGATGGAACAGATGGAATCATCTAGCTGCTGAGAACAGCAATGCAGAGTGGCGAGAGCCAAGAGCCAGAAAATAGAGGCAAGGAGAAGTGGAGCATTTGGAGTCAGTGGACTAAATATTTGCACTGAACACAGAGGGTAAAGGAAATAACCAATAAAAGGACATTTGACCCATTGTGCTTTCATATTAGGCTGTGGGAGCCACAGAAAAGCTGAAATTGAAGGAAACGAGTTTAAATAAATACATAAATAAGTAGGTATCTGAAGAGCACACAGGTTCCAGGGCAAAGAAATCAGGTTATTGAAAATAAAAGCCTGTACAAACAGTGGAAAGTACCTTCCACAGGAACAAAAATTTCATTTATCCTGTCCACAAAAAAAGTCTGTCCCTTGACTCGCTGTCATTTAGGAGTGTACATTACAAATCGAGAACTTTAAAACTGCGCACATCAGAAGATTACACAAGAGAAACCCAGCTACTCAGAAGTAGGATTGACCCTGGGGGTGGCTCCCTCCTTGGCCCGTAGGTTTCTGCCCTAAAGTGGCACCTGGATCTCGGCTTAGAGAAAACAGAAAGTTACATCTACCACTTTTTGCTAAAATGATGTACTAATCTGAAGTCTTTTCTTGCTGGCTCCTGGAACTCAGCCTGGGTACTAAATAGCTGTCTCTAGCTAGGTGTGGGGTGAGGCTATTTGTCCAGTCCCGTCCTCATGGGAAGCCCAAGCAGCTGGTGGTGCTGCCTAAATTTGCATCTCATTTTAACATCCTATGTACCCAATAACAACAGCCTGTTTTCAACCGGGCAACTTCCAAGTCCACATGAAAACAATACTATTTAACAGCCACCGCTCCAGGCATCTAACATGCAATCAAAGCCCGATTCTGTTCTCAATTTGTCCTCACAGACACTGAGGGGAAAGTGAATTTTTGTCAAAACTTGTCCAAATGAGTCGATTAAAACGTCTGGAAGAAGGAAATCAGTTTGATTTCAGAGACCATTGAAAAGGCACGCAGTTACGTTAAGCTTTCCGCGCTGGCCCCTGCCTTGGAAGTGGAGGAAGGGTCAGAATCCGCCTGCAGGCTTCCCTGGCGTCCGCACTCATTTCGGGGCGACCTGCGCGGCCGGCGCTAGCTTCATCGGCGAGCTGAGAGGCTGCCTCGGTTTCCCTCGGGCGCGGGAGGCCCATGGCCGGGGTCACCGCGTCGTGGGGCGTGGGGCGGGGTGGCGCCCCCTCCCTCGGGGCGTTTCGGGAAGTTTCTCTCGATTCCGAAGCCCCCAGCGCAGGCAGGAGCTCGGCCCGGCCGCGAGGTCCCAAGTGGCGGGAACCTGGGGCTTCTGCGCCGACCGTAAAACCCGGTTGAGGGTCAGGCCGCGTTTGGAGGACACTGGACAAGGGCTTGCAGGTAGACCCAGTCGCGCGAGTCGGGGCCGGCCGGTCGCTGAGGCAGGAGGGTTCCGGCCCCTCCCGCGCCTCGGGCGAGCGGCGCCATGGCGGCGACGGTTTCCCGGCTCCCCCGCCTCGGACGCCCATGGCGGTGCGCGCCCGCCTTCCCCGTCCGCGTTGGCCGGCGGTCGGCGGAGCCGGTGAGGCCGGGAGGCGGAGAGCGCGGGTCGCGCGGAGGGCGGAGGAGCGCGGGCGGGAGGGGCCGGCGGCAGCTGCGGCGGCAGCGGCGGCGGGCGGGGAGGAGGCGGGGGCGGGCGCCGAGGCGCACGCAGCTCCAGGCGGGGCTGCCCGGGCGGCGCAGGGACGCGGCCAGACCTCAGTGGGACGGGGCTCAGAGGGGCCCGGGCCCAGCTAGCGGGGGACGTGTCGCCCGAGCCTACGGGGCGACCGGGAGATGCGGGTGAGTGGCGGCGGCCTCCGGGCCTGAGGGGAGCGGGAGGCGACGGCGCAGGCCCGGCCCAAGCCGCGGTGTCGCAGTGACGGGGGCCGCGGCGGCCGGGCGCAGGCGCCGGGCGAGGCCTGAGGCGAGCGCCACAGCCGGGAGGAATGGCGGCCGGGACTCGGGGACTCGTGGGCGGAGGGGCGAGCGAGCGAGCGCGGCCCGGCCTGAGTCACCGCGGCTCGGGACATGCTCTGGCGGCGGCCAGGCCCGGGTGCGCACCGGGAAAAGGCCCGACTCATCGCGCGCGGGGCGGCGGCCTGGTGGCGCGGGCCAGGCCCGGAGCGGCTGGGCAGAGTGGCCTGGCCGGTGCCTCGCCTCATGCGGCCACCCCGCGGGACGCCCGGCCGCGCTCGCCCTTCGACCCCGGCCCGCTCGGGTCGCGCTCGTCCCCTGGGGTCGCTTTAAGCCTCCGGACGCGTGCTCTGCGGGAGCCCCGGGCTCGAGCGCTCCCTCCGGCTTTCCGGTCCCTGGCGTTCGGGTTCCCCGCTCGCATTGTTGCGCCGGTGCAGGGGTCACAGTGGTCTTTTCAGGCCGTTCTTTTGGGGACCGGGCCGGGGTGGGGGGTGGAGGAGCGGGCAAGGATGCGGATGAGGTGGCCCCTACCGAACCGAACTCCCGGCGCCCGCCAGTGCTCGCGAGTCGGCCTGGGCCCGGCGCTGCGGCCTCGGCGGGTCCCCGGCCCCGCGGGAGCGCGCTCCCCAACCCCGGAGGTAACTGGGCGCCCGGCCAGGCTGCAGGGAGTCAGGGTCCCTTTGCGCGGGGGCCGCGCGTCTCGGCTCCTAAGGTTTGTTGTGATCCGCAAGCCCTCAGTTTCTGTCACCCGTGCAGTGTAGTGTAGTGTAGACTAAAGACCGGAGTTCTTGCGTACATTTCTTGAGATTAATCCCCAAACTTAAGGGCTCTCCCTCTCTGTCTCTTTCTCTGTAAAAGCGCAAATACTTAATTGCAGACAACCTATAATTACTGTATTTATTTGCTTTGGGCAATTGCTCTTTGCTGCAGTGGCATTAAAATAGTCAAAAGTTAAGAAGACTAAGTGGTCACATGGTTTTTGATGCGCGCTGAGCAGGATGGTGAAGAGGAACTAAGTTGTCTTTAAGCCACGAGGTTCTAGGACTTAAGCGTTTGTGTTGGGCTCTTTAAGTTTAGCACTTAGTTTTTGGGGTGTACTCCAGAAAGTACTGGATTTTCTGAAGTTTTACGTGTTTTATGTAGCTAACTGTATATTTAAAAAGTAAAAGTCTGTCCTTTTTAAAAAATTAGGTTATGAGATTTTTGTTTCAAAAGGTTTAGAGCTCTCAGAAAACTCATTTCCTTGAATATTATGTTCGCAATTTTCCAGTGAAGTAGTTGCATTGCATTTCAAATTCCAAAGCATGCAAACACAAGATTGGCTTGCTTTTAATCTATTATGCCCATTTTTGGAGGTTTCAGGAGAGTGTGCCATAAGCTTGAGAGGAATGGCTGAATTGCTTTCTAAAAATGTTAAGCTTTTTCTCATTGGCATCATCTTAAAAAAAATTAAGATACCTTCGGGTTTTGGTTTGCTTTGTTTGTAGGACGCAGAACATCCTGCCTACTAGAAAAGCACACTACCACTGCACTAACTCCTCAGACCTTTTATTTTATTTTGAGGCAGTAAGTTGCCCAGGTTGGCCTGGAACTTGTGGATCTCCTGTCTTAGGTTCTCAAGTAGCTGGGATTACAGGCGTCCACTGCCATGCCAAGCTGGGGCTTTTCAGGGAACAATGTATAAAATCCATCCTCCCTCCCTGAGAACTACATGTTCACTCAGGGCCTTGCAGGCCTGGCTCCCTTTCCTGATGTGCTGTGATTGGTATCCTTAAAAGATGCTGCATGGGTCCCTTTGCTCTTTACTGCTACTTTCCAGCTGTGATTCACTTAGTCTTGATTCTCAGTGCAGCCTTATTTCCCATAGGTTAGACTGGGAATACATTGAGGACAGGGTTTTTGTTGTTTCTTTGTTTCTATCCCAAAAGAAACATAGAACTTGGTCATTGAGAAACCTCAGTTATGGTTAGGATGAATGAATTTTGTGCGATAATTCTAATTTAATCACAGTGTTTGACCACTTGCTCTGATTTTGGTTATAGGAAATATAGAAAATATCTAAAGTTGTTAAGAGTGCAAGTTTATGATGATTATTACTATGTTGTGTGCCTCTTGTAAGTAAGATCTTTTTTTTTTGAGTCAGGCTTTCACTGGTAGTTCAAGCTGGCCTTGAGTTCACTGTGCCGCCCAGCCATCCTCCAAACTCACAGTGATCCTGCTCTCCTGCCTCAGCCTCCTGAGTGTTAGAATTACAGGCATGCACCACCATGCCTACCTTGTCATCTTTTTCATGCCTTGTTTACCAACACCACCCCACCTCCATGTCTGGTTACAGGGCCCTAGCAGAAGAATATTCAGGAAATCCAGGAAAGTGTCAAGAAAACAAAACTAATTTAAAGGTGTAGATTTTTAAATTTCTTGTGTGTATTTGCTTTTTTCAAACAAGAGTGCCTCCCACCCTCAAGGATCACTGCTTTGCCTTTGAGGTGAAGCAGTTTGGCAGTGAGGTTCATTTCCCTGGGCCAACCCAGGTATGACAGGACCAAGAAGGCTTTCTCTGGGCCACAACTGTCTCTTCATTTTCAGTGTACCCCAGGGTCCCTTCCTCTCAGCATGGAAAATTAAAATGAACACACTTAAAACTGAAGAGCTATCTACTTGCTGTTCCTCATCTTTAAAAATGAAGACTCCCAGAACTTAGGTTTTTGTGTTTGTGTGTTCCTTCCAGTTTTGACCCTCTACAGATTCCAAAACATGGCCTTCTGTCCTTAGTGGTGGGGTCAATCTAGGGTGAAGTCAGTCTTTTGAAGACCAGAGGCTTCATTCTGAACTTCTTCTATGTATGTCAGTGGAGAAGGGTGTTAACCATTTAAGAACCAGTTGTAAGTTCACTTTGTCTTTTTAAAAGCATCCAGTAGTGTATCAGTAAGGTAGGTTTCTTTTGTGATGCTTCAAAACGAAGACATTACATGAAGAATAAATCAAATTTGGAAAAAATCTTTTTTTAAGTTTATTCTGTTACTGAGGACTTTTATGATTTGTACCTTTACTAATACATACTGCAAACATTTATTGTAACATTGGATGGCTTTAATTTTTTTATTCACAGGTGTGTTTTCTGGCTTCTTAAAATGCTAAAGGCATTTAACTTAGATTGATGTCATTTTGTTTTTGTGACATGTAGTCTAGTTCAAGCTTAACTTTTCTGGGCTTGTATCTCCTCATTTGTAAAATGAGACAGTTTAATGTTTAACACATTCAGGAAGGGACCATGATTTGTGTGTGTCTGCCATGCGGCTATGAACCACTACTGTTACATGTATGACTGTCCTATGGGGCGATGCAGGACCTTACCCTCAGGTGGTACAGTTATGGATGTACCCCTGGTGGTTCAGGCCAGCAAGTACTTGTTAAGATCTGTTTAGGCCCTCAGAGTGTGTAGATTCCATGGGCATGTCATCAGTTTTTAGCATGAACCAGCACAGGGTGGAAAAAACTACCTATGGAATATATCATATCATGTACATGGGTTTTTTGATTGGTTGGTTGGTTGATTGATTGATTGTCTTTTGTTTTTCGGAGACGGAATCTCACTGTGTGGCCCAGGCTAACTATCCTGCTGCTGCCTTCCAAGTGCTTCCAAGTTCCAGGTGGGCATCACCAACCCCTGGCTTTCTATTCATGTTTTGCAAGCAGGGTTTTAAAATTGAAGTACACAGCTCTAATCCCAGCATTCAGGAGGCTGAAGCAGAAGGATCACCAAAAGTTTGAGGGAAGCCTAAACTACCTATCTAGCGAGACCCTGTCTGGAAAAAAAATGGGAAGTTTAATAATGATTTTAATTTTTCTTTTGGAAGCTTGGACCAGGTAAGCACAGTTCTGCCCTCTTTGCTTTCCATTCCACTTTTCAGCATGATTGCCAACCTCTCTGCCTCTTCTCCTTTTCCCCATCCTGTGTCCTGCAGCTCAGGTGTCACCATGTCTAGAAAGCTGGCACTGTTATCCTATCTGGGTTAGAGTCTTGAGGCTCCCAAGATGTCCTGCTCCAGAGAACAGCCTCCACACTCAACCTTCTGATTGTTCTTGGTTTCTCCTAGATACTGACCTGAAGGACAGGGAGTGTCTGGGCCCAGGTCCTAGCGCACAGCTTTATCAGCGTTTGTGCTGCCCCCACCCCTGCCAGTCTCCACAGAGCCCTGTGAGTATAGGTGTCTCTGATGAGCACTTATAAAACAAGGGAAGCCCGAGTTTGATAGAGTGAGACCGCAATCAGACAGTAACCTGGATCTTGAGCTTTTACCAGATAGTGCTCCACCTGAGTGTTTAGACCAGGAAAGATTTACATGCAGATGCTTCCGGATGGCTGACAGTTCCTGCAGAGTTCAGTCATGAGAACTATGACTACCAAGAATGAGCTTATTCTTCTCTTTTAGTAAACAGGGATGGGGAGTAATTAGGCACTGATGGCATAGACAATAGTTCAGGAACTTCAGGGCTGTTGTTAAATTGGGTGTGATGTAGTGACTCATTGGCCTTGCAAAAATTTGTAAAACCATTTAAGACTGCTCAAATCTAACAAGCTGCAATTTTTGAAAAGATCTGTGTCATATAAATACTTCAGAAAATATCATATAATGTGCACAGCCATTTATGTATGTATGTACTTTGTACATTGGTCAAAGTATTTAGAACAGTCAAGTGGTTTTAACTTTTTAGGAAAAAACTTTTTAGGGCTGTGAACTTAGCTGCTTTTATAAAGATTCATTTGGTTACTTCATATGTAATAAAATTTACATATAGTAAAATCCTGTAAATAGTTAAACAAGTGAAAACTGCAGATTTACTTTTTGTGCTATAAAAAGAAGGCTTATAAAACAATTTAAAAGCCCCTGTAGATAGAAGTAGGCAAACTGATACAAGCAGCAGGAAACATGAAAAAATTGCAACTTCATTAGTAGTGCTCCCAGAAATGCAAATCTGTAGTATACATTTTTTTTGCATAGATTAAAAAACAAACTACTTCTGTTAAATATGGAGAAATAAGCCCACTTGTTGCTGGAAAGAGTAATTAAATATGATTTTTAATGAGCAAAATATATAACAAACTTACAAAATAATGTCACATACTTTGAAATAGCTAATCTAGTAGGGATTTTTGAAAATATAAAAAAGTATTTAGTAGATTATTGATCAACCAGGAGTGTGGTATTGGTTAATACACCCCTGGTTGTACATTTGTTTGCAGGCTATTTCAGTTTTGGGTAGTTGTTTCAGTGTTTAGGTGAATCTTTGCTTTTCTATAATGCTGTATTTAATGAGAAGTAGTATGGCAGAAACACTATAAAACAGTATATGATATTTTTTGGCACTGAGTATATGTATTTTTAGAAAAGGTTATAAACTAAAATGTGATTATCTTTGAGTAGTGGGAGCAGAGTTTATTTTTGTGGTTGATTTTTTTTTTTTTTTTTTTTTAATTTGTTTCATTTTGTTTTGCTTTTTTGTTTTTTCTCTGATTCCTGCAGTGCACATACATTTAGGAGACAGTGGATTAATGTCTTGGGCAACGCTGGGAACCCAGGATCTTGTACCTGGTAGGCAAGCACAACCCCACGCCCAGAGACCCCATCGGTGGGCTCATATATAGAAACAAAAATCCCAAGAAATCAGAAGCAGAGGACCCATCACAAGGAAGAAGACTGCTTGTTTAATGCTGAAGTTAGTGCTTGCTGTGCCTGTGGCTCCCTTGCAGGCGTGCCCAGTTCTCCTGGCTGATCTTCCCATTCCTATTATAATCCTCATTTGTAATCATACTGTAACCTCCTCACACTGTAATACGACAGATACTTCAGGTCTCTCCTACCAAATTGTCTTAATCTCTTGAAAAGTCATTACTAGTTTCATATTTTGTATTTACTAGTAATTCAGAGTGTTGAGTTGCCTTCAGGGTGTTAGCTTCCATTTTTTGATCCTACTGGGATTTTTCTGTTCTTTGTGTTTGGTTTATAACTCCTAGTGACAGTAGATAGATTTTTTTGTTTGTTTGTTTGTTTGTTTTTGTACTGGGGATTAAACTCCATCTCATGCTTGCCAGACAGGCACTTGACGGCCAAGCTAAATCCTCAGGCCAGTAGACACAGTTTCATTGAATGTTTAAACTTCATATCATTATGTTTAAGAATTAGGAAAAATAAGTTACTCTGGCTGTTTGTGCTACAGCTTGGTAAATTGAAAGATCAGTTATTTAAGTATCCTAAATTGTATAAATTAGGAATACCACTGGAATTAGGAGAAAACAGATGTACAGGCTTATGCTGCCAGTTGCCAGGGTGTCTGTATAGAAATTAACTTACAGCATGCTAACTAAAATCGTTGGTTGCACCCGAAAGTCAGAATGTGGAAGAGGGGCCAGAAGGCAGCGGCCTTCCATGGGGTGGAAGGAAGCCTGCTCTGGTGCAGCTGCAAGAAAGGCTTAGAATCTTGCGCAGAGCAGACACCTCAGTCCCAAGTGGGACCCCAGGAGTGGATGCTGAGGCTAGGCCGTTTCCCCTTCCAAACTCCAAACCTGTTTTTGAAAGGTAAGAGGTTTTGGTTGCGTGAGGAAGGGAAAATCAGAGTGATTCCTGTCTCCTGTTCACAGGTTCATTTTATACATGGTAGCAGCAGTCAGTGTTCAGCACTGAGTGCAGCACATGCTGAAGGCCTGCTGAACGTGTTTTGTGACCTAATTGCTTCTGGACCTCAGCTTTCTGCTGCTTGGAGGCACCTCACTTTGGACAGGAATCTTTGTTCTGTTTGATAGTAGACCTTGAAGTGTAGCATAGGAATGTATAACATCAGTCACGAGATGGTACTGAACTTTCAGTCTCCTTTTGACACAGTGATGAAAGGCAAGCTGGGTTTGATGTGGAGAATGGGTCACTCCCAACAAGAGACCCAAAGAGGGGAGGTCTAGGTGTGCAGAAGACTGGCTTAGTTGATTAAACAGTTTTGCTGGCGTTAGCCCTTGGTGATAGCTTTGTGCATGTTCTGGCTGTCCTGTCCATATTCTTGTGCAGTGAGATACCAGGTCATTGTGTCTTTATTCATGCCTTCCGCTTGACCCTGTCTGTGTTCTCAGCATTCCCTCTGTGGTCTGGGATCTGCTGTGGCACCCCTTCTGTACCATCTCCACACTCAGACCTGGGAGCATGGGGGACGAAGTGGGGTGGGTTTTGTTCCCATCCCTCAGCCTTCGCCTCAGCAATCTCTGCTAGTCTTCATGAGCTTGACACCTAAGTATGTGACTGTGTGCCATACTTCTCTCTTTCGTTGGCTCTGCTGTGCTCCTTACTTGCAAATAGCTGGATGTTGCTTCAGGTATCTCTCTTGGTTCTTCAAACTTGGACTTCAAATTTCAAATCATAAAAATTGAGTTTCAGTAATGAAGCAGCCAACATGGAAAGTCTCTTAACTTTGTGATTTTACAGCAGTAAATTATAAATGCTAAATTTTATTTAATAAGCCTGATTATAGAAAATGTCAATTAAAGAATTGATTGTAATCAACAAACCATATGTTATGGTAACATTTTGTTTTCAAACTACTGTGTTGTGTAATATCAATGTGCGTTCTGCTTTTTATGGTAAATGTGTGTATGTATATAATTAGGACAATAGATTCCCTTAATATAGTAGTTGTTAGGAAAACAACTTTAAAAAGCATCTTAATGAGTCCTTTGGCAGCAGTGAATGAAACTGGGGGTTATGGTACTGGGGGGTTGAACCTTAAGACCTCAGGTATCCTAGACAAGAGCTTTAGTGCTCAGCTACCTCGGTTCAGTTTTGTTTTGCTTTGCTTTGTTTTGTTTGCACTGGGAATTGAACTCAGGACCTTATACTTGCCAAGCAGGCACTTATGACGCTGAGCTATATCCCCAGCCCTCTTTTCAGTTTTTGAGACAGGGTCTTGCTAAATTGCCTGAGTTGGCCTCCAGCATGCAGCCCTTCTGTGACAGGATCTCACTGTGTAGTTCAGGCTGGTCCTAAACTCACTCTGGTTCCAAGGCTGGCCTCAAACTTGCAACAGTCCTCCTCAGCCTTCCAAGTGCTGGGATTATAGGTGTGTACCACTGTGCCTGGCAAATAAATTTTATTTTAGAAAATTGAATAGTGTTCCAAGTCTTCTGATGTGTCTGTTAGATATGATTTTCTCTCTATGTACTGGAGATTGAACCCAGAGCCTTGACACTGAGCTATATCCCCAGCCCTTTTTCACATTTTTTATTTTTGAGATAGGATCTTGTAAATGGCCCAGGCTGGTCTTGAACTTGTGATCCTCTTGCCTTAGTGTCCAGAGTGCTGGGATTATAGGCATGTGCCATTACATACAGCCTGATGTGAGTTCTTCGTGCTGTGAAAACTGAGGAAAGTCTGGATTTTGATTTCAATGTTACTGCTTTCCCTTTTTAAAAATATTAACTATGTTTAGCTGGGAACATGGATGGTGGTCTTCAAAGTATGCTACTTGCTTACTTTATGAACTCAAAAGCCTTCCTTACAGAAATGTAAGTCAGCGAAGGACATGTGTGAAATCAAGAGCCCTGAATCTTTCATCAGTGCTCTTGTACCAGCCTGGAGCTGAACAGTAAGGACCATGGTACCGTGCAGTGGTAATAATCAGGAAGATTTTAGCATATGGGACTTTCTTTATGCTTTTTCAATTAGCGTGATCATTTCTTGGATAAACTTCATTAGCTATGACACTGCCATTGCACAAAGCTCTTTATGTTTTTCTAAAATATGAATCTTAGCTGTTGCAGAGCTGTAGAGGCACTGCTTTCCAGTGACCCAGCTGGGCTGCTCCTGCATTGCCAGCTCCAGCTCCTGGGGAGGCTTCTGAAGCAGAAGATTGAACCCAGGAGTTGGAGGCCAGTCTGGGTGTGACCAGTGTAGTATGGCAGTGTAGGAGTACCTCCCTCATCTCTCAAAAACTGACCAAAAAAACGATAAAAGAAAAAAACTACCACCTTTATGGTAAACAAACTACAGGCTGTGAGGGAGATTCACTGTTTCACAGCTAAGGAGAAAGGCTCATCTTGGGTTTGGATAGTTCAGTAAAACACCCAAGCAAGCCAGTCACTATGACGCAAGCCTGTCATCCCAGCACTCAGGAGGCTGAGGCAAGAGGATCACCTTGAATTCTAGGCCAGTCTGGACTACTCAGTGAGTCCTTGTCTCGAAGCAAGCAAGCAAAAAAGCAAGTCCAAAATGCTGGAGGGCTTATGTCTGGTTCAAAACCAGCTTGTATTAGTGCTGGCCTGATAAGCAAAAGGTCCTGAGGTCAATTCTTGGAACCAAAACAAAAAGCAGCTTGTAAAATGTGACTTTGTAGTAACCTAGGTTATATTGTATAGATTACTTGGGGGAAGCAAAACAAAAAATGAAAATAAAAAAAGCCTGCTCC
The DNA here is from genome assembly GCF_034190915.1 of Cavia porcellus. NCBI lineage: Eukaryota > Metazoa > Chordata > Mammalia > Rodentia > Caviidae > Cavia > Cavia porcellus. The sequence continues at coordinate 55,584,216 of NW_026947489.1, forward strand.
AAAGAACAGCCTCTCCTGTGCTCAGGAGACACATTCACATAATCTGCCCAGAGGCTGCATTGCAGCATCTCACCTGAGCGGGGCACCCTGAACTTCACAGTGCCTTCTGTAGCGTGGAGACAGTGGAAGATTGTCTTCAGATCAAAGAGAAACCAGAAAAGCTCCAAATCAAATAGAGAATCAGAGGTACGCCTATCCTTTTCAATCAGTTTTACAGTGAAATGGGGCCTGTGCTTAGATGAACGTAAGTAGGAAGTTGCTAATCAAAATTTTGGAATTCAGGATTAAATTATTTGTCTTAGTACAAAGAACAGAAATGGAAAGATGGAAAGTGTTTTTTTCCCCCCATGCAACCCTACAAAGGCAATCAATAGCTTTATGCTCTTCATAGTGCAGTGACTTTCCAGACCTGTCCTGCAGGGGCTCGTTTTCAAGGCCTGACACCCACCAGCTGTGGGCAGACTGGCCATCATGCACAAGGGACTTTGGGAAACGCGTCTGCTGAACTGAGGTGGAGCTGGTGGAAGGGAGTAGTCCCAGCATTTGAGCATCCCTGGCCATCACAGCTGATGTGCACACAGCTCCCTGGGAGAGAGAGGCTCGCTAACTAATGGTGTGTGACACAATCGCACCTTCTCTGCAGGGTATCCTCTTGCCAGAAGTGGATGTCTTGATTCCATCCTCAGTGGCCTGAAGGTGGACCACTTCCTGCTCCCAGGTATCCTGGTCCTTGAAGATGTACATGATGTGTGCGCACTCGTGTGCATGCACACATCTGCATTGTGAATGCTCATGGTGAGAAGGAAGGGTGTTGTCTGCCAGGATGCAGACTCCCTGCTCTTCTGCTGAAAGGGACATTTGGTAGGAATTTCAGAGGGCGACTGACTGCCTTCATTTCATCCATTAACCAGAGGAATTGTGACATTTTTAGGCAGCATGAATGTACTTCATTTTTACTTTAGAAATAGTGTTATTTTCCTCACTGCAGATAATGAGATACAAACACAGAAGTTAAGAAATCTGCCCAAGCTTACAGTGCTGGCAAGGTTGTGGAGCTGGAATTTCGAAGTCCTGTGGACATCCACGTACATTTATACGTTAGCAGTTTCAAATACAAAATGTGATCCAAATATATGGTGATTATTTTCAGTTTTTAAAATTTATTTACAGTAAACAACTATTTCACACAGCCACTGATTCCCCTCAATACTATCACTTTAGATGTGCGTATCCCATCATTCTCACCATGTTCTTTATGAGGTGTGATTTAAAAAAAAAATATGGTCAGTTCTGAGTACTATGCAGTGGAAAGGCCTGAAAATATTACAGTGCATTCTCATCCACCTTATTCACTAGATCTGGCCCTATGTGACTTCTGGCTCCTCCCCAAAGTCTAAAAGACTATGAAAGGTGAATGGCTGTAATCAGTTCAGGACATCCAGGTAACCATGACAGTCCAATTAAATTCACCTTGTGGTCATTTCAGTTAGAACCCCTTAAGTCATTTCTGTAGTAAGGAATGTGTTTTACATAATAACCCAGCACACACAGATGTAACCAGGTAGGAGGGTTGAGCATTCCTAATGTGAAATCTGAACTCCTAACTACTCTAAAGTCTAGCTGGGTATGATATTGCATGCCTGTGGGAGACTGAGGAAAAGGATCTCAAGGTCAAGCCTAGCCTTTGCAACTTGGTGAAATCCTGGCTCAGAGTTTTCATTTTGTTTTGTTTTAATTTTTAAAGGGTTTGGGATGTAGATCAGTTCAAAGGCCCAGGGTTTGTTTACTCATCACAAAAAAGCAAAAACCATAAACACATGAGATTTTTTTTGTGGGCCCACATTAATTGAAGATTATAACCCTGACTTCACGTGACTTGTCATAGTGAAAACATTTATTAAAAATACTATACAAAATTATCCTTGTCCTCTGGGTAAAAACTCTTCATGGGACATAAACGAAGCTCCTTATTCATAAGCAAGTATTACCAAAATCAAAAAAAAAAAAAAAATCTCACTGTTTTTGTTCCCAAGGATTTTAGAGAAGGGATATTCAACTTGTAATGCCTCGCTATGTCCTCTGAGCTCTTTTTTTTACTTATTTGATTTTTTTTTCTGAGCTCTTTTTTTTTTTACTTATTTGATTTTTTTACAGTTTCCTTTGCCATTTGTTAAATTGATTTCATGACCTACACAGTAAAGCCCTCAATTTGAAAAACAGTAGGTAGTATAGATAGATGAGTGTGATCAAATAGAATAGTACTCCTTGCCAAGTGAATGAAAACGCTTGGAAATAAAATATTTGCGAGTACCAATGTAGATCACTGAAGAAAAAGCATTGTGCTGAGACTGAGAATTGAAATTCAGTTCTTAACAGTTAAGATGATTTTATTTGGACAAACTAATCAGTCTAAAACACCTATCAGTTATAACATTTTTGTTTTCTAGAATATTTCATACAAGCAATGCTTGAGGCATCCTCCTTGGAACTCACATGATAATTAAATCAGTAAGAATACAAATGTCGACTAAATTAAAATTTAACTCTGAATTAAATAGTTTTAAGGCTTGGAGTGCTTGTGAAAAGATTTTTAGGATTTAAGAGGATCCTCTTCTATCGATTGTTCAATACCAGGTCTAAAAGAACAAAAACTTTCGGGTTTCCTGAGAAGTTTATAGACAGCTCCATACTTAATAATATCTGATACTTCTTGTAATTCTAAAATAGGGAATGAATTAAATTGGCATATGTAAATGTTTATATAATTAGAAGAACCAAAGATCATAAGGAGAAAACTACTGATACTTATGAAAAAATTTGAAGTTCTACTGATTTCAGGGCTGTGTGTGTGTGTGTGTGTGTGTGTGTGTGTGTGTATCAGGAATCAAACAACCTCATGCTGGCCAGGCAGGCATTTATGCTGCTGAGCTAAATCCCAGTCCTGGGCTCTATTTTTTAATATTTAATTAATTAGATTTTTTTTTTTTTGCCCAGACAGTGTCTCCCTGAGTAGCTCAGGTTGACCTGGAACTTGCATCCATCCTCTTGCCTCAGCCTTCTAAGTGCTGGGTTTACAGGCCTGCATCATCATATTCGGCTACTCTACCAGTTTCTGAAGCAGGAGAGACAGGTAACTTAGAAGCTTGAAAGACATTTGCTTAAGTATCTCTCAAGATTCACATGTGTCCCTAAATTACGCGGAGGAAGTAATCCTCAGTATTTGTATAGCCCATGTATTGTGCCAAGGTGCCGGGTGCCGGGTGCCGGGTGCTGAGGAGTCAGCTGTGAACAGATGTTGAAGCTGGCAGGAGAGTGGTCTGTGGCCGGGTGGGAGGGTCACTTCCCTTCAGTCTCTTAAGTCAGGGAGCAGAATTTTCTGTTTACAAAGAATGCCATTGGCATCATCATTGATAGATTTTTCTGATTTTTTTTTGTTTTTTGTTTTTTTTTTTGTCTTTTTCGTTTTTATCAGTACCAGGGATCGAACTCACGACTGCCTGCTTGGAAGGCAGGCGCTTATGCCACTGAGCTAAATCCCCAGCCCGATTTTCTGTTTTTGTAGTAACAAGGGTAAAGGTTAAATATACTTAATAAAACACTAGTTATTCAAATAATTAGTAAAAAGGTACAATTTTGAATTATATAAGGAAAAATATTAGTATTAAGTATTAGCATTTTGTGTACAAATATTTTCTACCTTGTAAAATACTAGCGTGTTTGATAAGTGCAATGTAGAAATCAAAAGTGAGCTTCTAGGCAGGTGCCACGGTATACACTTAGAATCCTAGAAGTCTGGGAGGCTGAGGCAGGAGGCTGGCAAGTTCAGGCCCAGCACGGACAATAGTGACTTGGTGAGATCTTGTCTCCAAATATAATTTTAAAGAAGTTGGGGATGTATCTCAGTGCAGAGATCCTAGGTTCAATCCCTAGTTCTTTTTTTTTTAAATCTTTAAAGAAAGTATTACAAATATTAAATGCATAATCCAGCATTCTAAAAATGTCCTCATATTAATAGGTTTTAACTGTTGTCTGATTGGACTCATGTGAATTAGATGAGTACTAGCTCCTGCCACTCCAGATTTTAGAAGAAAAAAGGCTGTCATTTGGGGAATTCCTGCGTGTAAGGTATAATAAAAGTAGTCATTTTGGGATTTTTTTGGTACCTCATTTACTTTGGTACTCCAGTCTCCTCCACCACATCTTTTTAAAATGTAAAACTTGTTTGTGTTTGTGGTATGCAACATGTTTTAAAATATGTGGTAAGATTATTAATTCAGGCTTACTATGTACAAACCTATCACCTTTCATACGTTTTTGTGGTGAGATCTTGCACTTTTTAAAATTTTAACTATTTTTGTATACGTGTGTGTATATACATACATACATTGTTTCTTTCAACTTCTCACACTGGTAGATGACATGATGTTCACACATGTCTTGTTTATTTCATTAATGAGTATGGTCTCAAGTTGCATCCATTTACCTATAAAAAGTATCCTTCTTTATGGCTGAGTAATATGCTCTTGTATAAAAATATCTCATCTTTTTTATTTATTCCTCAGTCAGTAGGCATTTAGATTGTTTCCAAATCTGGCTATTACAAATTGTGTTGATACAAACATGAGTACATATATATCACTGTGGTATGATGTATTTAATTCTTCTGGGAAGATACCCGGAAGGGGAATTCAGTTGGATCAAATGAGACCTCTAGGCCTAGTTTTTTGAGGAATCTCCACAATGATATCCACAGTGGATGCACCAGGCTGTATTCCCACCAACAGTGGAGAAGGGTTCCCTTTCCCCACATCCCACCTGGCATTTATTATTGATTGATTTCTTGATAATAGTCATTCTTTCCAGAGTGAAGTGGAATCTTAGTGCTGTTTTAATTTGCATCTCTCGAATGCCCAGTGACATTGAATATTTTTTCACATATTTATTTGCTGTTTGTATTTCTTCATCGAGAAGTGTGTGTTCATCTCAGATGCTGATTTTTGGATTTAAATCTGTATGGGAAGATTTTTTTTTTTTTTTTTTTTTTTTAGTTCTTTATATGTTTTCTATAGTAATCCTCTGAGGAACAGCTGGCAAACATTTTCTTCCATGTTGTGGGTTGTCTTTGCACCCTGTTGGTGGTTCTCTTGCTATGCAAAAGCTTTTCTATAGGGTAAAATCCCAGTTGTTAAGTCTTTGCGATAGTTCCTGTGCAGTCAGAGTTTTGTTCATGAAATCTTTGCCTATACCAATGTCTTCAAGAGTTTTACCTACTGTCTTCCGGCAGATTTAATATTTCGGTTTTAACTTTAAGATCTTTGATCCAGTCTCATTTTAGCTTAGTCATGGTTAAAGATATGGATTCAGTTTTAATCTTTGGCATGTTTAGAGCTAGTTTTCCCAGCACCATTTATTAAAGAGGCTGTCTTCAGTGAATGTGTTTGACATTTTTGTCAAAGATAAAGTGGTTTGGTGTATCTAGAGTTGTTTCTGCATCTTCTAATCTGTTACATTGATTTTTTTTTTTTAAGTCTTTTTTTTGAGATGAGGTTTTGCTATGCAGTTCGGGCTGGCCTTGAGCTCACTTTGTAGCCCAGGCTGGTCTCAAACTCGCAAGGATCCTCCCACCTCAGCCTCCCGAGTGCCCGGCTTTACATTGATTTTTTTTTTGGGGGGGGGCCAGTATCATACTGTTTTTATCACAGTAGTTTTATAGTGTAATTTCAAGTCGGGGATTGTGATGCTCCTGTCTTATTTTTGTTGCCCAGGATTGCCTTTGCTATTCTAGGTCTCTTCTGGTTCCAGATGAACTTTGGGATTGTATTCTCTAATTCTGTGACATATGCTATTGGAATTTTGATTGGGATTGCATTGAATCTGTATAACAGTTTGCAATTATGGCCATTTACACTATTGATTCTTCCTACTCAAGAGCGTGTGCTATCTTTCCGTTTTCTAATAACCTCTTCAATCTCCTTTTTTCAGAGTACTGTAGTTTTTCAATGTGGAGGTGTTTTACCTCCTTTGTTAGATTGATTCGTAGGTATTTCATTTTTTTGGATGCTACTGTGAAAAACTGTTTCCCTAATTTGTCTCTCAGTGAGTTTGTTATTTGTTTAGCAATGCTATTGATTTTTGAGTATTGATTTTGTAAACAGCTGTGTTACTGAATTTGCTCGTTAAATCTAGTAGTTTTTTGGTGGAGTTTTTGGAGTGTTCTGGATCGTGGCACTTTCTTACAAAGCGGGCTTCAAGTCCACAGCTGTGTCATTACTCTTCACTGTCACCATGCCACACACAGATCTCTAGCACTCACTCTCCCTGAACTGGAAACTTCGCACTCCAGCATCTCCACGTCCCTATGTATTCTTGGGTGTGTTTGTTTGTGATTTTTTTTTTTCCCCTTTCCTTTCTCCTTTTGGAGCTGAGAATTGAACCAGGTCTTTCACATTGGGCATATATCTCCAGGCCCTTTTTATATGTTTGATTGTGAGATACAGTCTGGCTAAATTTCCAGGCTGGGCACAAACTTGGAATTCTCCTGCCTCTGCCTCCCAGAGTACTAGGATTACAGGCATACATCATGACACCCACCTTGGTTTTTAAGGATTGCTTCAAACTGAGGAAGCAGAGTTAAAATCCTCTTCATGTAGGACTCACATTGTGCCTTCTTGGTGACTGACTAGCAGTGCCTGCGTACATCTGTTTTTAACTTGCAGCAACTGGCACCTTTCCCCAGTGCCATCACGGTGGTCTGAGTTGGGGCAGGGCAGTGAGAAGCCTGAATGCAGAGTGTGGGCAAGTCAAGGATGAGATATGCACAGAACTCTTCTTCTCTTCCCCCTTTATATCATCTTATTATTAATTATTAGTGTTACTCTGAGACAGGGTCTTGCTATGTAGTTCAGGCTGGCCTTAACCTTTGTAGTGATCTCCCCTGCCTCAGTCTCCTGAGTGCTGGGATTATAGGCATGGCCTATCACACCTGGCAAAAGTTGTATTATTTTTTAATTAGATACACGGTTTGTTTTGGGAGTTGAAGCATTACTGCTGTCACATCTGTGGGTTTGTAAATTTATAATAGTATTTATAGCCTAGCTTTGGAACTTAGAAGCAGACTCATGTCTCACCATTCGGGGTAGCGTGGTGGTGGCCTCTTCCTGGGGGTCTGCTGCCCCTCCAGCCAGTGGGAGAAGCAGGTGTTTGGTGTCTGTTAGCAGCAGAACTCTCCATCGTACCGCTGTGTCCAGGGCACCATTTCCCACTCTGCTCTTGTTTTCTACTCTGTTAGAGCTACTTTATCTCTTTTTTCTTTTTTCCGAGACAGTGTCTTGCTGTGTAGTCCAGGTCCACCTTGAATTCACAGCAATCCCCTGCCTCAGTCTCCTAGGTGCTGGATTACAGGCATGCACCACATATACCACAACTTTCCAGGTTGGTTGGTTGTTTGTTTGTTTAGACTGATTGTTTGATTGGCTGACTGATTGATTCACCCTTGGCCCTACGACTGAGCCTGGGGCCTGTGTACAAGTGAATCCCACTGAGCCAGGTCCCCACCCTGGAACTGCATTCTTGAAGGCCTCCATTTTTCTGGCACTTACTAATCAGTGGCATTTCTTTAACAGACCTTTCCCTTGATGAATCTGTCTGTGACTTTGATAATGGTGAACCGAAAGTGAACTGAAAGTCGTATTAGCTGTGCACCTTGGGCTTCTGCCTTTGGCCTCTTGAGTTCCCTCACTTGTATCTTCTCCCAATTCTCTCCATTTTGGGGGCTGCAAAAGGATTCACTCCCCCTTCTCTTGAGTGCAAGCTTCGGTGCTTGTCTTTGTTGTTTCCTTACACTTGGAAGATTTTATCCAGGTTGATGCCAATAATTTTACCTTTTGGGGCAGTTACTAAGTTTGTCTGTGTGTGTGAGAGAGTTTGTCTGTGTGTGTGTGAGAGAGAGATTGTTTGGACTACAATTTTGAATTTGTTTTGTTTTGTTTTTTGGCAACAAGGTCTTGGTGTGTAGTGCTGGCTATCCTTGAACTCACTGGGTAACTCAGACTGGCCTTGAACTTGTGGCCATCCTCCCGCCATAGCCTCCTGAGTCCTATGGTCACTGTTGTGTGCCAACATACCCAGCTGCTGTTATAATTTTTAAAAATCAAATATATTGTTACATTTTAGATATATACAATGATCAGTTGCATCATAGAGAATTCCTTTACCTTTTTTTTCCTTTTTTGGGAGCGGAGTGTACCTGGGATTGAACTCACCTTGCGCTTGACAGGCAGGCACTTGTGCCACTGAGCTAAATCCCCAGCCCCATCCGTAGAGAATTTGTGTCTGCGCATGATATACTTTGATTCTTCTTTTTTTCCCATTCCCCTCCCCTCCCCTCCATTCCTGTTCCCTCCCTACTTATAAAAGCTTTGTTTCCATTTTTTCTTTCTGTCCTCTTTTCCCTTCCTTCCCTTCCCCCTCCTCCCTACCATTCTGCCTTTCCCATTTGAATATGTTCTTGCTACTTCCCATTATCTGTTACACATTTGGGTCCTTATTTATTTTCTCAGTTTTTCACAGAAGAGAAACAATGTGATATTTAAACATGTGTATTCAATTTATTTTACTTAAAAGTATGGCCTCAGAGTGCATCCATTTACCTAGAAATGTCTCAAGTTTATCCTTTATTTGCCAGCATAATTTTTAAATTGAGTATTCAATTTACTGGTAAAAAGATTTTCATATAAACACACTTATGAATGTCTAAATGATTTTTTTTAATCTACCTAGGGTTGCTATGAGAGTTTGTACTCATGGCTTCATATTTATTTACGGTTATATTACTGCCAGCTGGTTACCTAATATAGAGGGTACAACTGGTTGAGATTCTGAAGGCAAATACTGTATGTCCCAAGATGTTTTTATGATGTTTACAGTATGGCTTTTTTTTTTTAAACCAGAAAAGGTATCAAGAGTGCAGCAAACTATCTACCCCTGAGAGTTTCACTTGATGGCATGTTTTCTTCCTATTTAGCACTCTGAGTGGACCTTGTAATTATTTAATTTCATAGTATTATGGGCATAAATGGTACTGCCAGTAACTGTCATAGGACAGTGAAAACCTAATTTCTTGTAGAAAAGCACTACAAGAGCTACATGGTCTGTTGCCAGCATTTATAACGAAAGGGAACATGGGATTCCAATGAGAAGCTGGTGAAAATAAAGACAGAACTTTTCTTCCCTGTCTGCACTCACAGCCCCAACGAAGCCCTCCCCCAGCTCCCCATTCCCATGTCCTTCCTCTCACAGTGGGCATTTTTATTTGCAGTTTACCCTCCCAGGTTTTCTTTGTGAGAAGAGAAGTGTGTCTGCACCTGCATGTTAGTACTGCCTGCCCTTCCCCAACACAGGGGCTGTGCTTCGTTTTCTTCAGTGTCTGCAGAGATGTCCTGTGTGGTCAGCACCACAGGTCCTCTCTTTTCCTGATAGCACAGTGAGTGACGTGTGGGTGTGCCAGAGTTCCATCTCTTGTCCCCTGGCAATGGACTTGAGGTTAATTTCTAGTCTGCAGTGAGTCAAAGGAGTTTACAATTTCTTGTTGTTTGAGCCAGTTTATTTTGAGAACGGATTCCTAGAAGTGGATTGCTGGGTCAGAGGCTAAATAGATCTATTGCATGCTTAGGAAAAGCCAAGTTTTACTGTTCGTATCATTGAGTGTTTCTACCAGCAGTAGCTAATGCTTTTGATTTGTTATATCGTTTCTCAAGTTGTGGAGATAAGAGAGAAATCGTTGGGGCTGGGGATTTAGCTCGGCGGCATAAGCGCCTGCCTTGCAAGCAGGCAGTCGTGAGTTCGATCCCTGGGTACCGATAAAAACGAAAACGAAAAAGACAAAAAAAAAAAAGAGAGAGAGAAATCGTTGGAGGTGCAAAGGCAGATTTGGAGGGCTGCCCTTGTCAGCCTTCACTCTTCCTGCCCACCCCAAGCGGCAGATGCACCAGCCTTCCTGCTCAGGCTGCTCAGGCCCTTGCCTGGCGGCATCTGTTGCTACTGAGCTGAGGCCTCTCTCGGGTCACTGTCTATATCCACAGACACTGTCAGTCTGTGTGTGTTGCATTGTCTTGCCTTTTCCTCCAAAACCTCCCTACTACTTTACTACACAGAGCAAAGGCTTTGCGTCTGTTCACCACACACTTGCCTGCCCTCTCGCAGCTTCTTGCACAGCCTACATCTGGCCTCATGTGTTTTACTTCTGTGGCCCATGCTTTTCTTCCCTTGTGCATGACTCCAGTTCTTCTGCAGTTCAAATTCTATTCATTGTCCTTGGAGGAACAGAGAAAAGCACTTGTTTTGAAAAGCCTTCTTGTCGTCGTGGCCTTCTTTCCCTCTGAGTTTGTTTTGCCATTTTGCCCGTTCCTGAAATATGATGGTAAGTCATATGCCACACAATATTTCTTCTAGCACTTTCAGGCAAATCTTTTCAATTGTTTTTTCCTCTGTTTGCTGATTGTTACAGGAAATCAGAAATTCCGCTGTCAGTAATGCAAGCATGCTTTCTAGGGATACTCAGCAGTGATGGAGGGAGAATTTCTACTCAGATCTGCTCCTATGCAGAGCTCAGTCATTTTCCTGTGAATGAATTGAACTTAACCCTACAAGATTTATAGTTAGCATGCTTCACATTTGGTCTTTTTCTTCTTAACAGCTTCATTGAGGCGTAATTCATACACCGTACAATGCACTTGTTTTAAACATCTATCAGTGGTTCTTAGGGAGGGTACAGAGTTGTGCAGCCGTTACCACAGTTCAGCCTCAGAACATTTCTGTCATTCCCAAAGATCCGGGGGCGCGTTTGCAACTATTCCCATTCCAAGCCCTCCTAGGCCACAGTTGTCCACCCTTCGTCTTTGCAGGTGGCCACTGCTGGACCTCGTGCATGGGACGTGGGGTCGATGCCTGTGGGCGCATCTGGCATTTACTTGAGGCAGTGTTGGAGGGTCACCTACGCTGCATCAGCACTGCACTTCCTCCGCCAGGTAGGCTTCTGTCGTATGACTGTCATGTTGTGTTCATTCATTACCTTTGATGCTTGGAAATTTGATTGTTGCTTTTTTAACTGTTACAGTGTGCTGTGAATGTTTATGCACAAGCCTTTGAGTTTTCTTATTTTCTAAAGTACTTGGGGAGTAAAAAACTGTCCCCCCAAAGAGGAAACGGGGACGTTAGCTTACTCTTTAGAGAAGGTTCATTCTTCTCACAGGGAAAGAATTTAAAAACATGTCAGTGCGAGTCACAGGCAGAGTTAGAAAGGAAGAACACTCTGGAAGGGACTTGAGCTTGAAGGGCTGAGGGACCACAGCTCTAATGGAGATGATGGGAATGGCTGAGGCTGGACCAGGTGGAGCAACTCTTGACAGATTATCTCAGTTCTAGTTTGAGAGGAGGCTGGGAGAAGCTTTTCCTGCCAGAAGGGAGTGCTCCATCCTCTGCAGTTTGTTTCTTCTTGGCATTGTGCTGCATTTCAGAGTGATCAGAGACTCCTGGGAGCTCATGGTAGTTAAATGCCCCTGTAGATCTCTTCTCTGAGTGTCCCAGACTTGAAAAAATTGAGATAGGTTACAAAAATTTGAGCTGATCAGCTTTGTGTTGCTGCTTTTAGACAGATACTCCCTAAAGGATAATACGCCTACAAGTAGAGCTGAGCCAGGATCTGACCTAAAGATTGGAGGTAAATGTAGGGGTAAATGACAGACACAGCGCAAAATGGAAGTCAAGCTTTGTTCTGACTTCAGTTACCTATTGGAGATCTGTAGGCTCAAATGAGTCACGATGGTGGTGGTGTTGTTGCTACTATTACTGTTTCTTACAAAAACCACTTTTAAGTTCTGCCTCAAGAAATCACAGATCATACTGTAGGTGGGGAAAAGATTGAGGGTCCAGGATTGTGTCTTTTGTCCCTACCTATGCTGGTCTCCGTCAGATACCAAGTAGTGGAATTGATGTCATACGCTAAGTTTGTGTTAATGAACTTGGTCTTTTGATGTGATACTTTCAGGTTTGAGAATTTGACTTTGAAGCAGAACTCATTTCCCATTTGGGCCTGTGATTCTGTTGCTTCTCTGAAAATGGAGTTAACGTTTTTGAATGGCTTTAAATAAGTGGTGATGGAACTTAACTCTGTCTCTAGAAAAATGGGACAGGAAGGGTGGGGTTGTGGGATGTGGGGGGCTAGGAAGGATGGGAGCATGGTGCTGCCTTCAGTCCTGGGCTTTGCCTTCCAGCCAAGCAGTACATTTTGTTTTTTTGAGATTGGGTCTTGCTGTGTAGTTCAAGCTGGTCTTGAATTCACTCTGTAACCTAGATGGTCTCAAACTCATGGCAGTCCTCCTGCCCCAATCTCCCCAAGTGCTGGGTGACTGGTGTGCATCCCCATGCCTATCTGAGCACTCCACTGTGGACAGGTGAGGGAGCAACTGTGGAAGCCCTGGAGGACTCGAGCAAGAAAGCTGATGCAGAGGCAGCCTGGTGTGGCTGCTGCTTGGCCATGAGTTACTTTCCTTACTGGTTACTTTCCTTACTCCCGAAGCTATTCAGTGGAAGCTGCAGGCATCTGTGATTAAATTGTGAACAGACTGTATCACATAGACAGCCTGAAGCTTTCCCTTTGGTGCTGGGCAACTTTGCCCAATCCCAGCTGCACAGGGCGACCTAGGTGGGCTGTGCCAGGCTCATGCTTCCACGTGTTAATGCCTGCAGCCAGCTTGGTAGTCCTGTCGTGTGTGTCAGCAGACCAGCTCACACACAGCAGCTGGGAGGCAAGCATGCTGCTGTGGGAACTCCAGCCAGCCCACTTCTTCCCTGAGGAGTTCCCTGGGCTGCCTCCCGTCCTGCCCCTGCCACAGCTCACTCTTCTGCTCCTCTGTCACTTTATTTGTTGTGTGGGTTTGCTGCTTCGTCAGCTTTTGTTGTAGATATAGAAAGCAGTGTTCCTTTTCTGTCATGCAGCTCTTTTTCTGACAGTATTTTAAAGTAAACCCCAGGCATCATATTTTAGCCACAAAAGTTGTTAAACAAGTATGGGGTTTAGTTCTGGTTTTTATTTTCATTCCAAACACGAGAACAGTAAAACCAAAACTGTGGTGACTTGTAATATGATTTCAGAGAGTGCTAACCTTTACTTTTATAGACATTCTTTTTCAAATTAATCTTACACATAAAAATAGTGCCATGTATGTGCCATGTCATGACTGAAACCCATCCACAGTGAGTGTGTGGCTGCAGTCACCCTCTTTGTGTAGTCGGTCTGATCGGATCACCTCACAGCCTATGGGAATTTTCATTCCAGTGTGGCTTCTTTCCAGGGTGCTTCTTTTCCCCTCTTACCAACAGTGTAACAAATGCCTGTGTTTTACAGATTTCTGAGTCATATGTGCAGGAGTTTCTCCAAGTCTGAATCAGTTCACTGCACATTTCAAATCTTACGTGTCACTCTGTAAGAGCCAGAGTGCTGTGTTTCCATTGAACCAAGTGTTAGAAAGTAAGTAATTACTTTATTGACTAATACCCAGGGTTATTTCAGTGTTGCCATATTTAAAGTGGTGCTGAACTAGAAAGCTAAATTTAGTCATTTTATATTTAACACATTCTCACTGGCTTGAGCAACCAGTGGAACATGCATGACTGTCCCGTCAGGTGGCTTGTATGTACCACTGGTAGTACAGATGGATCTAATAACTTCTATTAGCTTTTTTCCTAATAAAACTAAGCAAAAGACCACCCAGTGGAACAGTCACAGAAATTCCACTGGTAATTCAGGCCTCCTGACAGCACAGCACACACGTTACGGCCCTGTCGTGAATGTGTGAACACTGAACTTTAACTGTATGAGGTGCCTGAAAAAGTATTTTAAAATTTTCTCAGTAAAAGACAAATTGGCATTAGTCCCCATCATAATGCTCCCCTTTGCTTCAAACACACTTACCCAATTTTAATGCCACTTTCTGAAGCAATTCTTTTTCATGTCTTTAGTTATGCTATTGTGACTGCCTCCGTGTTCTGAATCCATTAAAAATGTTTACCACTTACGGCCATTTTGGCTTTGAGTGAGAAGCAAAAGTTGCATAGTTCTGGATTCAGTGAATAAGATGGATGGAGACATTGGTGAAAGAGGCCTTCCAGAACTGCTTCAGAAAGCAGCAGGAAGGACGGGGGGTGCAGTGTGAAAGAAGTGTTTTGGGGGATTCTGTGTCTTTTACTGTAATAAAATTTTTTATAAACATCATATTTTGAATCACATCTTACTTTCTCATCATCTGTATGGAAAGTTTATTTTTAGAACATACCGTAACATTTGTCTTGCTGTTTCTGTCTTTTTACATTTCTAAAAAGTTGTCAGCCTAACTAAAGCAGCTTTAGTTTTTCCTTGAAAACCTCATTTTTTGTTTCTCTTACAACTCTGATTTGAGTTACATAATTTTACCACTCCTCAGTGTTGGCTCTGGCAAGCATGTCTGCTAAATATGTGCTCTGTTTATAGAAATGGAGGCAAATATTTCACATTATGGGAAGAGTGGCAACTGAGATTTTGGAGTGTTTTGACAGGAGACTGAGGAAGTGACACTGGTGTTACCTGAAAGTTTGCTGTTACATCGGTGCCCCTCCCTCCCTCCAGAATCACCTGTTCTGTTGAATCTGGAGCCACTTTACCTGGGGCTAATGTAGGGAGAAAGCTCTGTTATCTGCTCGCTGGGTCCTACGGAGCAGAGCCTGCCCTCCTTCCTGACACCTGAGCCTGCGCCACCCATCTTACGTGATCACCAAGAGTTCCATCTTCTCAGCTAGTGGGGTTGTCCTGTAGGGAACCCCTGCCTGTGTTCTCCCCATCTTCATTCTTCCTGGAGCTTTCCGGCATCCTGGTGGGAAGAAGAGTCATCTCTGCCTTGAAGGTTTCTCAGAGCCATCGTCCAGGTGCTGGTGCAGACCACAGGCTGTGGGTGGTCAGACTCCCCACCCCCGGTGGTTGTCTACTGACTGCCACACTCAGAAGTTGAATGGCGGGGGCTGGGGATTTAGCTCAGCGGCATAAGCGCCTGCCTTGCAAGCAGGCAGTCGTGAGTTCTATCCCGGGTACCGATAAAAACGAAAAAGACAAAAAAAAAGTTGAATGGCTCCCCTGGCCCTTCCTGGAACCTCCTCCTCCACCTTTAACCCCACTGTCATGGGCAATGCCCTTCTACCAGGACATTTCTAGTGCCCTGACCTCGCATTTCTTTGAGTTCTATTGCATTTCAGTTGTTGGCAGCAAGGCCTGGCCCAGATGTCCCGCCCAGACTGTGGCCCTTCCTCTGCAGTGACTGCTTTGGCCCTTCGCCAGGCATAGCCCCTGGGCTCCTCCTTGCCTGTGCCTCTGCCTCGGACCAAAAGTGAATGAGGCTTGGAGCCTTCTGGTCATCCCTGGCCAGCCTTCTGCCCAGCCAGCAACCTGCTCTCCTGGCCCTTCCAGCTTGTTCCTGTGTGCGCTCTTCTCACACCACCCGGTCATTCTGGTGAAGGTCACCAGTGACTTCTACAAAAGGAAATTGAGAACCATTCAGTCCTGTGCTGATGGTGACTATAGGAGCTAGCACTGGCCATATTGTGGCCTCATTTAGTAGTTTCAGGGCAAGTCCTTGAAGTGGGTGAAGAGAATAAAGGAATTTGCCCAAGGTCATACAAGAAGAAAATAGCAGTTACATGTAATGTGTTCAGCCTAGCTATCTTTTTTGCCCCTGGCTTCCAGGATGAGGTCCTCCTCCTTGGTTGTGCCTATCATTTTGCAGTTGTGATTCTCTGACTTCCTCTTCATATAGTCAGGCCTCATTTGGGCCTGTCACATTGCTGCAGTTTCCCTGATAAACTCTGGTAGCCAGAGTCATATGGTGTTGTCAGAGATACGCCAGGAGCCAGTCCGGTCTTCTCTTCTTGGTAGGATGGCCTCCTCCAGCAGCTGCCCAGGACAAGCTGCAAGCCATCCTACAAGCTGGCTAGCAAGGAGACTGCCTTCCCTGTTTCCTTCCCACGTGGATGATGTCATAGTCCAGATCCCAAGTGTCAGGCAGGTGTTCATCGTACATGTCCACCAAAGCAAGCAAGAAGCAGACAATACATGCAAGGCTGCACTGTTTACAGTTGATAAAGACCTGAAAGCTTTTTTAGCTGGGGAATAGTTTGATATAAGTAGTGAGGTGTATTTCATTAAACCATATGCTGTAGATCTCTTTTTGTTTGTTTTGTTTTAAGACAGGTCCTTGCTTTGTATTCCAGACTGGCCTCAAACTCTATGTGTACTATGCTGACCATGAACACGTAGGGATCCTCCTGCCTCAGCTACCCAAGTTCTGGGATTACAAGCATGTGCACTACACCTGACTAGAGATTCTGAAATGAAAAAAACTGCAGAATGGGGCATGGTTCATGAGTCCCAGAGGCTGGAAAGATGCCACCAACCCCCCCTTCCCCATTAAGTAAATTTCGGCAGGATTCTTTATACAGTCTAACCTCTGTACTCAATGCATTTTGACAGAAAAATGTTGTCTTGGCACTCATCATTTGTTTGTATTTTATGTGCAAGCAAGAATCGGAATGGATTGCCTCAGGACTCGCTCCTCTTCCCAGTCAAAACAGCTTGCTTGATACTTGATGTTTGAGGTAGTCGTCTCCCACCCAGGAGCACTTAGTTAAGTGTGGAGGTAACTCTGCATTGTGTTTTTTCCTGTGGAAATTTCTGAGACCTACTAGGGCCTCTGAGGTCCTGTACCAAGTAAAGTATTTAACCACTGAAGCTAGTGTTTCCCAAATTCCTTGATACCCAGCTCAGTTTGATGCTCTAATTAGTGCTTCATGGGAAACTGTTGTGCTTTTTTAAAAAACCCTTTCAGTATGCATGGATACAGCCTCACATTAGTAATATTAAAGAAGATATTTTTCAGGATTCTTGGTGACAGTTTCGTTTTTCATATTCCTGCTCCAGCGAGAGAATTTTATGCATCATTAATCTCGGGAACAGGCTGTTTCATCAGTTATCAGGGTGGATTGTTTCATATTGATTCTTGTTTCATATTGATTCAGTTGACTTGGGCTCCCTCTGGAATAACAGTCCTTTCTAAAAAGCCATTAAACACAGCCTCCCTTTTCTTGTTTTGACTGTCATGTTCTATTCCATTATCTTTCTAACGTGAGACAAAAATGAAACTCGTCATTGTGTGTGCGAAGATATAGCTGGTTGCATAATTTGTCCCTCTCCTGGGTTGGTGACATTTTCTGCCTTGGTTTCCTATCAGGAAAATGAAGTCCGTGTACCTCCCAGGGGTTGGCAAGTGCTCAAGAGCACGGAGACATGGAGGGAACCTGAGGCTGCTTTTGCCACATCGCTCGCTCCCTTCCCTGGGCCCTGCCCAGATGCGTGTCCGAAAACTGTGGCCCTTCGTAAATGCCCCTGGCAAACCTGCAATCCAGGGGTACTTTGGGAAGCAATCTCATGTCCTAGTGTACCTTTTTTCTTTCTGAGGCTTGGGGAGTTTTGTGCTTTCTGACTATGTGTGACATGATTTGTAAGGAAAAGATTTTTGCCTTACCTAGAAACCGTTTTAACATCTCTGACTTACATGAAGTCTGCTTAAGATCGCTGATGTTTTTTGGTGGCCTAGTCAAGATGGAAGGTGTATAATTTGTAAAGTGTATTCCTGAAACTTCAGCATTGACAGATAAGCCAGTCTGTCATCACTCATCTCGCCAAACATGGTGCGAAGCACGAGCAGACAACACACGTGCCCTTCTTGATTAGAAACTCCATTCCCGGAGCCACCTCATCATGGCTGGAGCAGTGCAGTGTGGCCCAGCCCGCTAGACACCTCTTGGAGGAAGGCTTTGCTGTTGGGAGTGATTGTCGAGGCCCCCAGCTGCCGGCTCCAGCAGGATCAGCATCAGGGTGAACCCCTCTACCTGGCCAGGGCCTTCCGGGCTCCGTGGGAGGTGGCTGACAGCCCAGCCTGCCGTGCCCAGGGAGCACTGCCAGCATCTAAAGCAGTCCCTGAGACTGGTGCCACCTTCACAGGCCCTCTGTTACAGGTCGTGTTTTGCTGTTGCTCATAAAGGTGTGCGTTCTAGGAAGTATATTCCACCCAGGCTGGTCTCGTGTCTGCTGCCAGCCTGAGATCTGTCCCCTCAGTCATTGCTGCAGTGTACGTATATTTACCGTTTTGTTTCAGACTTTAGTTTTAGGTTCTTTTGCTGTAGCGACTTGTAGATGCTTCACAGATATATGTAAATGTGACGCTCTGTAGGAGATACGAAAATAGAAGGTAGGGTTGTCCCCTTACACAGAGGACTCGTGAGTGTTTGCAAACCTCAGGTCAGCCGGGTGCAAGTTTTAGGTACTCAGAAAAAGGGAATGATAGACAAAACAGCAAAATATCTAAGAGCAGCAGAAGACTTCGGTAAGTTTTCTGCATATTCTGAATGTTAGTTGAGACTTACATGGCACTGGATACAGAAAGCACGTAATGTGAAGAGATTCTATGTGATCTTGTGAGACCAGTGAGTCTTGATTAAGGGCCATAATTAGGTTCACAAGTGTAATAGGAAACATACATAAAGAATGTGTATCAAGAAGTAGATCACTGCCTGGTGAGGCAGCACATGCCTATGATCCCATCCAGCTGGAAGGCAGAGTCAGGAGGGTCACAACTTCAAGACCAACTTAGTGAGATTCTGTCTCAAAATATAAAAGGGCGGGAGGTAGCTCAGTGGAAGACCCCAGAGCCAGTCCCCAATAGTGCCAAAAGAGCAAGGCCATAGCACATTACCTAAGCTAGATTTAAGGGAATGGAGATGTAGAGAAAAACCCACGCCAGCCATTTTAACTTGGTGTGTTTTAACTTGTTGGAGGGCAGAGCTATATTAATGTGACCTTTTATACTGCTTCAATATTTTCAGGTTTATCTTTGTTTTTAAAAGGTTGGGCTTGGTCATATTGTGCTTTCTAAAATTGCAAAATATTTGAATAGATTTATTGTTGATATAATTAGCACTAACTTGCTAACTTTTAAAAAGTATCAGCCTTAAAAAAATTACAACTCTTTAGGGTTATTAGTTTAATGATTAGCCAGTTGCTGAGCCTGTGTTACTTACGACTTTTAAAGTGATTTTACTCTGCGCGGACACCTTGAAAACAAAGAACCCACAGCTCAACCTGAGTGTGAGGACACGCTGGCTCGTGAGCCCCGAGACCTGGCAGTGGTCCTGTTGCTGTCTAGCACGACTGTCTGGACCACGGTGGTTTGCTTCTTTGAATCATTTTCTTCATTTGAACAAAGAAAGGCCAGAACTATTTTTAAAGTCAGCTTCTAAACATCTGTAGCTCTCATTGGCTTTCATGGACAGAGTACTCTGGCTACATTTTCACATGGTACATGAAGTTTCCACATTCCAAGTAGCTTATGCACCAGAAGGTTTTATGCGTTTGTTTGCTACTTAGAAGGAAAGACTTTATTCCATAGCCAGGAGCATTATGAAAGTATAGACTAGGGTGTTCTGATTTACTACAGTATATAACTGAGACCTAGTGCACAGCAGTTTCCTACTAAATATTTGTTAAGTATAAATGGTTACTAAAAGCTGTGTAACTTTCCATAGAAATTATGTTAAAATAATAAATACACACTCAGTAACAAGATAGTGTAAGCCATTACCTAATGAGAAGTAAGTTTTAGTGTAAGATCCAGTGTTTAAAGGAAAGAATTTAGAAGAAACAAGTCATTTATAGAGATCCTAAAGAGGGCTGTTTGAATAAATGCAGATGCTTGATGATCCTGGTTTTTCATTATTGCTAAGTCCTGTCAGAGCATAGAGCTGCTTGCTTCTTTCATTATTCATGAAAAGCACTTGTTGGGCCATGTGCTGGGCACTGTACTGTGTCTTGGGATAACATGGTAAGCCTAGGAAACGACCACTGTTCCTGGATCCTCCACACAGTGAAGGAAGGAAGCAAGCAGGGGCTTCCATCTCAGATACGTGACCACAAGGGAAACGCTCAAGTGTATGTGGGAGGGGTTACTGGCCTCTTCTGGGGAGCACTTCCTGGCGAGTGTGACCTGGGGTCAGGCGCAGAGAAGGGAGACAGGCATATGCAGGCAAGGGGAGGTTAGGAGCTGACCCCCGTGGGACACAGGAGCAAGCAGCAGGTCTGATCATGCTATGTGAGGCTGTCTTCCCATTCCCTGAGGGCGATCGCAGCTTCAGACTGGCTGATGGCAAGCAGGAACGGGGAGGACACCAGTGTGCAGACATGGGGGCTAGTTTGGCTACTGCAGTGGTGGTGAAGAGACCATGATGAGAATGGAGGAAGTGGTATGAGGGGATGGATTTGAAGTGCCCTTGACGATTAACATCAGCAGCACTCAAATGTATAGAAGAGATATCAGACTCCTTCCCAGATTTCTGCTGTGTGGTTCCAGAAATGGGCAGCACTGGCAGAAAGTGGAGTTCAGAGGGCAGAGGAAACATTTGCCTTAGCTACCTGTAGAACTTAGAAAAGAGGTGGAGGGCACAAAATAATATCGAGGTAGGTATGAGAAAGCTTACCCAAGATAGAGTGAGTGCACTGTTGATTCCAGATGAAGCAATTTAAGAGGTAATTTCCACTGTGAGGAGAATTACAGATATGATGGAGTTTAAATAGCAGTTGACACCATCAGATGGTAGCACCAGTCCAAGCGTGCTGATGGCTATCAAGCCGAGTGTGCTGTGATCCTCTGAAGATGATGAAAGGAAAGGCAGATTAAAACTGACGTGGGGAATGTCTATTTGCATTTGGGGGAGTCGTTTACATTAGATGTATTTCATGGTGTTTTGTTTTATTTTGGGTACCAGGGATTGAACTCAGAACTACTCACTTGCCAGGCAAGCACTTGCACTGTGCTGAGCTAAATCCCCAGCCTATATTCCACATTTAAATCAGGAAAAATGGCCAGGAAACTCAGGTGTGAATCTGCAGGCTTGAAAAACTTGTGCATAGGTTTCAGATTGTATTTGCTTCCCATTGGCATTTATTTTATGAAACAAAATCAGTGTTTCTTCATTTTTACTAGCAATTTTGATTTGGAACCTCTACATTTTGTTTGACATATGTAGATAATCCTTAAAGCATGTCTGGAATGTTGCATGTTGAGAAGTATTAACGATATATCAAATGCCTTTAAAGGTCCTTTACTGATGATCCTTTATGATGCAGTAACAATTCACTTAGGCCTTGGTGCACACCTGTAACTCCAGCATTCGGGAGGCTAAGGCAGAAGGATCACTGAATTGGAAGCTAGCCTGAGCTACATCGCAAGACCCTGTCTCAAAAAAACAAACAGAAAAAGTAGCTTTGTATACTTAGAGATAATAGTGTTTATCATGTATTAAACTTTACTATTTTACATGCCTTATTTAAGCTCACATCAGCCACTTGAGGAGTGTAGTTGCCCCCTTTGCAGATAAGAAGTAGAGGGTTAAAAGTTAAGCAGCTAACCTGTATACCGTTAAGTGTGGAGCTGAGCTCACACGCAGGCCTCTGAAGTCTGGAGTACACTGAGCTCACACGCAGGCCTCTGAAGTCTGGAGTACACTGTACACACTTCAGTGATTCACTCCAGATTCTCTTCCAGAGAGAACCTGTTTCCCTTCATCTTTTTCCTCATTGGCATTTACTTTTTTGCCAAGTGCTAAGGGAAAAAATTAGCAAAACACACAGGTAACTATTACTTTTTCCCATTTGTTAATTGTCCTCTTGGAATTTCTTGAACATATCTTTTGTCCTTTTTCTCTGCATTTGTGTTCCCAGTTATGTAGGTCAAGTGATACATATTTTAAGTTTCTGTAACTTCAGAAGATAATGAAAGATGACAGTTTATTTATTGTGCCTTCATTTGCCCAGCTTTTTCATGACTGCTAATAGTTGAACAATTTCAGATGAAATGTCTAAATGTACTCTGCACACAGCCCCTAGGATGAAGGAGTGTCCACATAGAAATAATCTCTGGTTAGAGCAGTACCTATTAATGCCCATTGATTATTTCTATCAGTGTATGTAATCCTATTATCTACCTGAAGATGTTAAAAAGAATTAATTTATTTCCTTTCTTTCTTCTTCAGGTTTGCCTGCAATGAGATCTCATTCTCTATATTTAAAGGACATCCTTTCTGAGCTACTGTGAATAAATTTGGGATGAAACTGTATATTTTCAACTAATGGCGAATTAGCTGTATCTTGAATAAGGATTGCTATACTGGACAGCTTCAGAACATTACTCACAATGTCATCAAGCAGGAGTCAGAATCCCCATGGACTGAAGCAGATTGGCCTCGACCAGATCTGGGATGATCTTCGAGCTGGAATCCAGCAAGTCTATACCAGACAAAGTATGGCCAAGTCCCGATACATGGAACTCTACACGTATCCTCCTCCTCTTTTTAGAATTTTGATTACTATAGTGTGATGTTTTCGTTATTGGGGATTTTGCATCATGTTTTCTCTTCCCAGCTCATCCTACATATATCACTAAGTTTATTTTTAGCATTAAGTTTTTTGAGTCGAGGTCAAACTGACTAGTTAGTAGTTTAATACCCTGGTGGTCAGTATGATAGCCTCTAGTTGCATGTAGGTGTTTATATTTTACCTCACAGTTGCCCTTTCATACCTGTGGGTTTCACATACATGGTTCCAACAACCACAAATTTTGAAAATACTTGAGAAAAAATTTTTTCTGTAAAGTTATATGCAAATATTGCACCATTTTTTTTTGTAAGAGACAGAAATCTGCAGGTTTGAGTATTGAAGAATGCCAAAAAATTCAATTGCTTCTTCATGGTAGCCGTACTACAGTGCTCAGTAGCCTGACTGTGGGACAGTTTGCTTGTAGAAAGTTCTGTGGACAGCACTGGCCTAAGCAGAGGATCATTGATTTAGTGTTGTCTTTAGCTGCCTTGATCTTGTGGAACAGAGTTGAGTACTTGTTTCAGAACCAGTCTGGTCCATAAAGTCTGAAAAAGTTACTCTCTGGACCTTCACAGGACCAAATCTAAAGTACATGTGGTAAATTTTTTATTGTGATGGTTCTACTCTCAAAGAAAAAGTCACCAACCTACTTTTAATTTTTTAGGACTGTCATTCTTTTTTGTTGTTGTTGTTGATTTTGTTTGTTTGGTTTTGGTACTGGGAATCAAACTCACGACCTCTCTCTTGCCAGGCAGGTACTTATGCCGCTGAGCTAAATCTCCAGCCCTGGACTGCCATTCTTAAACTGGGTATTCTTTCTAGTTTGGTCTGAGAAGATCATAGCTCCATATCTGTATCAAAATTGGAACATTCAACCTAAAATGTTTCACTTGAACTTTTGTAGCTGTTTATGAAACATCTATAGTTCAAGTCCCGAGTATCAGGCATTATACTTGAGACATTCTCAATGGACTTACGGTTCATTTCAGCCCGAGGGTTTGGATATAGTCCCTTTTCTTCTGTTGATGTACAAAGGCTCCAGTAATGTGCTCAATCTGTTCTGGAAAGGCAGATGAGTATTTTCTAGAGAAATCTATCTACTTCTGAATCCAAATTTAAAACAAATACTCTTCAAGCCTTTAGAGGCCTCTGGCATTTGTGACTGCTGTAACATAAAGGTGAGTTATTAAACATTTTTTTCTTGAGTTTTAAGCTCAGAATGTAAAGGAAAGAAGGGAGTTTTGGAAAAGTGGGGGACTGGGTGAAGCGATGCCCACTCATAATCCCAGCATGTGGGAGACTCGGGCAGAAGGATTGCAAGTTCAGTCCAGCTTGGGCAATTTAGCGAGACTGCCTCAAAATAAAAATTAAGGGCAGGGGATATAGTTTAATGATGGAGGGTGTGGAGCTCACTCCCCATTAGTGAAGGAAAAGAATCTGAGAGCTTCTGTAAACAGAAAAGTGTAGTTCCGTTGGCTTTGTTTTCAGCCTCTTCTCTTTTCCAGATGTAGCCTTCAGCTCCTGCTGTCTATCTGTCTATCTGGTGTTCATGCCTGTCTCCCGTACCATAATCATTATGCTGCAACTCCCCCCCCCCCCAGTAAAATAAGAAGTACTTTCTAGATAGGTGGAGTCTCTCCTTTTGACAGTGAAATTTCTCACTCAGTTTATTGACAGATATTTCAGGTGCTATGCTGGGCTCAGAAAATAGCCACGAGTGCCTCATGAGTGGAGAGGCTGTTAGGAGACACCGGAAGAGGTGGGGCCTGGCTTAGCTCAGCTGGTGGGAGGCCATTTCTTGGAGGTTTCTGTTTGGTTTCCTGGCCCAGACCTACCTGGCCCTCAGTTTTCCAAGTCAGATTTTTTTTTTTTAAAGCCATCATACTTCATCTCAGATCTTTTTTTTTTTAGAGGGTGGAAGGCAGAGCTGGGGATCCAGCCTAGGACCTTGTGCCTATTGGGCAAGTACTATATGCCACAAGCCCTTGGAATCAATTTAAACTTCCAAATCCTTTTTTTTTTTTTTTTTAATTTTTCCAATTTGGGAGGAAAAATCCTGCAGCATTTATTTTCCAACAGACAGCATCAGCAGATAGAATTATGGGGGATTCTGTGTAGATCACACATTTGCAAAGAGAGCCACTGGTATGTTCTCTGCAGCCCCCACTTCACAGCCTAAACAGGTACTTTGCTTACTTGGTTGGTTTTATTTTAGTATTAGGAATCCTACCACTGAGCTATGTCTCAGCCCAGTACTTTGTTTTTTGTTTTTGACCCTAAGGTCAAATGTAGTAACTACAAGACAAAGTTTTGAGTAACAGTCTTAATGTGCATTTCAGTAGAGTGGAAAGACTTCTGCCCAGAAGCTGGGTCTTTCTTTGTCCTTCCTTATTAAGACAGTTTGCCAGAACAGTGCTGCATTTGCTCAGTACTATTTCATGTCAAAGGGGGATTAAAACAAAGGGATCATGAAGAGGTCTTGAATGTTCAGCTATCCCAGCAGTGTGTCAACTCTTGGACTTAGGGCAGAGAGCACAGTGCTTCACCTTCACAAAGCAGAGGATGGCTACACAGATAAACACCATGGAAAAATTAGAGCTTTTACTTGGCGTTTTGCCTGGTCTAGTTTTATAGCCTTCATGCATTACTCTTCATAATTTCTGGGTTTGTCTTACCAAAGACATTTAAAAAAAAAAATTTTGTAAACCTGTGATAGCAAACATACCTTATCTAGTAAGTTCTCATTTGCAGTTTCTCTTTTCTCTCCCACTAGGGCTACGAAATGGACTGGTTTGTTTTCTTAGCCTGCTTTTGTAGAGTCCTCTTTTTCCCCTACCAGCACTGTACAGGTTCTCTCACGCTTCCAGCTACACTGCTTACTTCCCAGGCAGTCCTAGCTGACATGTTCCCATGTTCCCAGTGCTGTGTTCTGTGGATGTGACCCTCGGTCACTGAAGGCACACCACCAAGCTCTTGGCAGCCTGTAACCTATGATCTGCAGGGAGAACATGCCACAACTTGCTTGTCCCTACTGCTGCTCTGCACCTGCCAGTCTGTGGTCTCATCACAGCTGCCACTGCCACTCTTCTATCTCTGACGGGATATGGGCGTCATGCCCAAACCCTCCTGTAAAGTGCAATGGAGGGGGACAGTTGTTTGCAGGTGGCAGCTTTATTACTTCACCTACTCTTACAGACTTCTTTTTCTGTTAGGGAAAATCAAAATCCCAGAAAAGCTGATGAAGCAGACAAAACAACAGATTGTTTTCCATATTGATGGAAGATGATCCATGTCCATTTGGAAATAACCATTTACATGCCCCCTCCAATCCCCACATGCCTCTGGACATTTACTCTTGCACTTCTTTTTTTTTTTTTTTTTAACTTTTTATCAGTACCAGGGATCAAACTCACGACTGCCTGCTTGCAAGGCAGGTGCTTATGCCGCTGAGCTAAATCCCCAGCCTCCTACTCTTGCACTTCTTACATAGAAGTCTTAATTTGATATTGCTCTCCTGATAGCTGTGACTTACGTCAAACCAACCTAAACATGTAAGTTTGTCATATCCTTTAAAATGTGAACTTGTTTTTATATGTGTAAGAACAAGTATTGGAAAGGTGTAACTAGTTCATAGAATATGGAAACACATTCAACTTCATGACTGTTGAAGAAATGATTAAAATTATTCTGCTTCAGCTAGTCAGGTGGAAAGGTTTTTCAGAAATGGTCGTAGCCAGTGTTGCAAGAGGAGGGAAACACAGCTCCTGCAGTGCAGGTGGAAGTGTTAGTCTGCTGTGATCGTTCCACATAGAAATTTAGAAATCTCTTTCTCAAGATGTAAAAATATACATCAGCCCAGCAGTTTTTAACTTTTATTTCTGTCCTAAGAAAATAGTTGTACTCAAATGATGTGTGTGAGGCTTCTTAGTATTTTGTAATCATAGGAAACCATGGAAAATAACCTCAGTCTTTATCTGATGGACCGTTAATGGCCATCAGAAATGCAGTGAAGACTTACTGACCGACAGTACATTCTGAAAGCAGAATACAAAGTAAGTCCTTTATTTCTGCTTTGAGAAAAGTACTATACCTGTTTGGATTCGGTTGTATCAGATTTTTTCTTTTTGTACCAGGGGTCAAACTCATGACCTCACGCTTGCCAGGCAGTCATTTATACCACTGTGCTAAATCCTCAGCCCAAGTCAGGTTTCAGATGCGATCTTGAACTATAATTCAGGCTGCTCTTGAACTTGGTGTGTAACCCAGGCTGGCCTCAAATGTGCAGGGATCCTCCTGCCTCAGACTCTGGAGTGCTGAGATGAAAAGTGTATGCCACCATGCCTTGGCCCCATACTATTTTGAAAGTAGCTTTCCCTAGAGACAGTGTTCTTCCTTACCTCCTAGATTTTTTAGTATAGACCATGCATTTAAAAATAGTTTTTTAGTTTTCTGTATAAACATAGTCCTAGTCATACTTAACTTGCAAACTTCTGCATTTCATTACTGAGCTGGAACTATTAAAATAGACTTTGGGATTGAGAAACGGTGTATCTACCTAAGAACAAGGGCAAGTATGTTGTGCTATTAGATCTGAAACTTACTTACTTTGCATGGGATGTTTTCATAAATGCTTCTAGCTACAGACTGGACAGAACTTTTATTATTTTGTGACCTTACAGTCTGATCATGCCAGTAGTATGTGGCAGCTGCTGTTGGAATTTTGTACTGGTGGCCCGTCCTTGATCTGTGAAAAGAAGTTGTGGCAGCGGCGGCGGTGGTGGTTTTTTGTTTTGTTTTTTAGTTTGGTTTGGGTTTTGGTTTAATTTGGTTTTTTGAGACAGGGTCTCATTGTGTAGCTTAGGTGGGTCTTAAATTTGCTTATGTAGCCCAGGCTGGCTTCGAACCCACAGAGATTCCCCTACCCAGCCTCCCAAGTGCTAGGATTACAGGCGTGCACCACCACGCCAAGGTTGGTTTTAGTTTCTGAGGCCATGTTTCACTGTGTGGTCCAGGGTATCCTTGAACTTATGTAGCTCAGGCAGCAGAAACTTGCGATTTCTCCTGCGTCAACACTCTGAATGCTAGGACTACAAGTGTGTACCACCAGGAAGTATTTTTAATACAACTTTTAAGGTAAGGTCATTTAAAAGATTTTTTAAATAAAAGCTAATTGTTTAAATTGCCACTTTCCAAGTTATAGTAAAAAAGTAATATTAGAAAATGGTCTGTTAATAAAAAAAAAAAAAGAAAGAAAGAAAGAAAGAAAATGGTCTGTTACTGGGCATGGTGCTGCATGTCTGTAATCCCAGCACTTGAGAGGCTGAGGCAGGAGGATCTCCATGAGTTTGAGGCCTGCCCAGGTTACATAAGCAAGGCCAGCCTGAACTACATAATGAGATCCTGCCTCAAAAGGAAAAGAAAAGAGAAAGTGGTTTGATAAGTTTTGATTCTTTAATTGAATTAACTTTTCTTTGAGAAAATGAGAGTATTATAATAACTAAAAGCTTTAAGAGCTATTTGTTTGATGTAAAGCACAGTGCCATGGGCACAGCCATGCACAGCATCTCCTGGCCTGCGTGCGTGGACTGTGGAGAAAACTCAGCTTACCGACTGCTGTGTTCACTCGTTCCCTGGTGTGGGCTACACCTGCCTGCAGCTGATGGGAGTCCAGGAAGGCTTTTCTGTGTGACCTGACCTCTGAGAGCCAGCACCCTGTCACATGATTTGCTCTTACCAAGCATGAAGAAGTACACCTGGACAAAAAGTGTCAGCAGAGCCAGGTGTGGTATCACACACCTGTAGTCCCAGCACTTGCGAAGCTGAGGTAGAAGGATTTCCAGGAGTTCAAGAGCAGCCTGCACTACATAGCAAGACTCTCCAAAATAAAAAAAAAAGCATCAGCGGGAGAGTAGCAGAAAGAGGTGTGGCTCCCAGCAGTGTCAGCCAGGTCTAGGTCCCATCGGTTTCTTGTTTGCTTGCAGTAGGAGATCCCCACAGACCTCTGGGGGACATGGATGATTCTCTCTTTCAGATGACACTTATTTAGAGAAGTCGCTAGGACCTTGGCAGGGGTGGCATTGAATCCCTGGATGAAACCGCAGGGTACTCGGATCTTTCTAATAGTACTCAAGCTTCCTGCTCGCTTCTCGGATTGAGGTCTTTGAGGATTTGAGTTCAGGCCACAAATGTTGATACACTGTATTTTTGTTATTTATTTTAAAATACTTGCTCTTATCATTCATTCTCCTTGTTACTTCTTCTTTGACTCTTACATCATAGAAATGTGCTACTTTAGAAATACTTGATTTCCGGTATAATTCCATTTGTTCAGAGAGTGAACACTAAATGGTTTGAGTCCTGTTAGAAGTCTGAGACTTGTTTCCTGGCCCTGAGAGTGTGCCGACTTGGTGGACATACTGTGCTCCTGAGAAGAAGGTGCTCCCACCGTTGTTGGGTGTGGACAGTGGGGTGCAGCAGCGGATGGCATTGTCTGTCCCCAGCTCCTCACTCAGCATGGCCTGTTGGTGGCTTACAGGGTTTTTGGCGCAGTAGGAATGTCACCCTACAGACTTGCAAAAGCTGTCAGTCAAGGGCTTGCATGTTTCCAGCATGTTAGCATTTACTAGCTTGCTGGGTGTAGGATGTCTTAACTGCCCACGAAGGGAACTGTATTGGCAGCATTATCAAATCATCTGTCTTTTTTTTTTTTTTTTTTTTTGTCTTTTGGAGACAGGGTCTTGCTATGCAGTTCAGGCTGGCCTTGAGCTCACTTTGTAGCCTAGGCTAGTCTTGAACTCAGAAAAATCCTCCTGTCTCAGCCTGCTGAGTGCTAGGATTACAGGCGTGAGCCACCACACCCAAAGTGTATGTTTACAGCGCACAATGATTAAAATTCTGCTGTGCTGAATTGATGCATGTACATCACCCATCTTAATTCTCTTTAATTTCTTCTTTTCTCATCTCTTGCACCTGTTCCCATTTGCAAAAAGGTCTTTCTTGTTCCCTGTTCATCTATGTCTTAATTTTCTGGTCTAGTTGTTGAGAGAGAAATGTTAAGATCTCATCGCACAATTGTGAAATTGTTTTTCCCTTTAGTTGGCAGATTTTGTTTCATGTATTTTGAAGTCCTGTTATAAGGAAAATGTACCATACAACGATCCCTGTTTCTTAAATGGATATGTCGTTATCAAGAAATGGCCCTCATATCTCTGGCAATGTGTGGTGTTTGGTGGGTTCCGCTTCGATAGCCTCTCTGCTGAGTGTTTGCGTGCTGACCTTTCCCCTCCACTTGGAGTGTTTTTGTGTCCTTGTATTAAAATTGTGTCTCATGTCAGCACATACAGTGGTCTTACTGTTTTGTCATTTCTGATTGTCTCTGCCTTTTGATGGTTGTAGCATGTTAGCATTTACAATAAACAAGTGCCTACCATTTTATTATTTTCCTCCTCTTTAAAAATTCTCTTTGTTCCTGCTTTCTTTCCTCCATCTGGATTTTTTGAAGCTTAAATTTTCTTTATTTTTCTACATATGTTTGGCTGTCTAGTTACTTTTTCAGAGTGTATATGTACATGTGAGGGAAATTGAGAGATTGCTGTGGGGATCATATGCTTCCCTTTGTGGCATGTTATAGAGTCGATAAATACAGTATCACAGGAAATGTAGAAAGACTGTAGTTTACTATTTCCAACCTCTTCTTTATATTACCTGTACAAATGTTTGAAACCAGCAAGACAAACCTTTTTGTTTTAAACTTCCCTTTGTATTTTACAGAATTAAGAGGATGGTACTTTTTCAACTTACCCAGATAGTTACTTCTACTGTGTATTGTAAAGATTGACAATTCCATGTAATGTCAATTTTCTTCATCCTGAAATGCAGTTGCATGAATTTACTTAGATTTATTTTATCAAAAAATACCATTTTTTCTCCTTTTTGTCCTCTTTTGTGTTGTTGGGGCTGGAACCCAGGGCTTCCTACATTCTAGGCAAGTGCTCTACTACTAAGCTGTGACCTCTAGCCCCATCACCTTTGTTTTTGAAAGATTTTTTTCCCACTGGATGTAGAATTTGGGGTTGGTGGGTTTGTTTTCCTTTCTCAGCACTAAACATGTTGTTCTAAGTCTTGTGGCCTTTATAGTATGTGATCGTTTGAATTCTCTTCCTGTATGTAACATGCACTGTTGATTGTCTGCTTTCACCATCCCCACGTACTTCCTCTCCCTCCATCTCCCTTTCTCTGTCTCTCTCCTCTGCTCCACCCCCAGCCACTGCCATTATTTTTATTGGTTTGTCTTCAGATACTTTTTACTGCCAGGGTCTTCCAATAAATAATTTATTCCAGGTACTATATTTTTCCAGAATGTTTGCTTGGTTCCTTTTCACAGTTCCTGTTTTTGTTGCAATTAATTTTTATTCATTGAGAACATAATTCCCTTTATGTGTTTGTATGCTATGATAGTTGCTTTAATGTCCTTGTCTCCTGATTCTGACATTTGAATCATCTCTAGGCCATCTCTGTTGTCTTTGGAAGCTGCATCTGTTTTCCTGTTTTATCTACATCAGGAGTGTTGAATTGTGCTGTGTCTTTCTTCCAACACTAGACCCTTCCTGTTGGAAGTTCTCTTGCATTATTTATCTTTCTCTAGATACAAGTGGATATAAGAAAACCAGAATTTTTGCAGGAAATCTCCTAACCATGACTATCTAAACTATTACATCCTTGATTGGCCAGAGTCAGGAATGGTACCAGTACCAGAATAAAGGTAGAGATTAACTCTGAATATATAACATGGTACTTAAAAATAACTTTTAAAAGCTTTCCTTCCAAATGGAGCATGTTAGTGCCTATCTGTAGTCCCAGCACTCAGGAGGCTGAGGCAGGAGGATCATCAGGAGTTTAAGGCTAGCCTGCAGTACAAAGTGAGACCCTGTCTCAAAAAAAAAAAAAGAGATGCTTTCTACTATGGTGCTTTTCAGTTTGTTCTGTGGGCGTTCAAGCGTGCATCTCAGGGCCACTAAGCAGACTGTTTGGTCCATGAGGTATACTTGGTAAGAAGGAAGAGCTCTGTTGTCAAAGTCATATCAGGGTCCAGACATTAATGGCCAAACCCCTGTTCTTCAGACAGAGCCTTTGAATTCCCTTATTGGAAGAAATTGTCCGGAAAGAAAAAAAAGTTTGATATCAGAAAAGTTCAGAATCAAACTTAGAAAATGGGTGGGAGCTGGTTAGAAGGAAATCCTTGTCATCTGTTCTGGACTACAGAGTGCTAACACTTAGCAGCCTAGAGTATAGTACTGGAAAAAAATATAGATCCCCTTTTAAAAGAGTCAGGGTAGGCTGACTCTGTGTCAGAATATTTCATTACTGTCTTCGTCAGTTTCAGCTCTTTGGAGAATTATGATAAATCTGTTTAAAAAACAGTTAATCTTTCAAGAAATAAATATTTAAAGAAATTTTATCTGGTAAGAATGCATTGTGTCACTTAATCAGTAGCCTTTTTGCTCATGATACCTGAAGTTCTGAGACAGTGCTATGGTCGGGGGTCTCAGCTGAAATCTGGTGAACAAAAGTTGCATGATAAGTCCTCCCATTGATCCCACAATACATTTAACTATATTCCTCTTCACCGAATAGGTCATTACAAGTACAGTTACTGTACCTGAAGGCAAGTACTTAAGAGTTTTCTTAATATTCTCTAAAGCAGTGGTGTACACTCTGGCCTGTAATGCATAGTAGCTCCGTTTCCCTGCACTTTAGCGATCCCTGGGTTTAACAGCCAACAAAAACCAGTCAGGCTGAAGTGGGTAACCTAACAGATCCTGAAACTAGCACCTAGAACTTGGTGCCAGGCAAAGCAGCAGAGTGAAAACGCACAGCTGGTGCTGCACAGACGTGAGCAGGTGAAGCACTAGATGCTTGGGCACCAGCACTGCTACCTCTGTACAGCAGGAGGCCTCAGCAAGGGGACAAAGCCGGAGTCCAGCTGGCAGTGCCATGGGAATCTGGACACTAACATCTGTCACTGGAAAAGAGAACCTGAAGGAAAACCACACCTCCTCTTCCAGGTCTCCTTACTAAGACATTTAAGCCAATCTCAGGATGTGAGAAGGGTAGAGAGAGTCTGTAACCTCAGGTGTATTGGCCATTGAGCTTGTTTGATAGAGTAGTGTGCAAGCCTCACCAGGGGCAAACTGACATTACAAAGATAGCAGAGAGTGTTGTGCAAAAGTGAGCACCCACTGTACTGTAGAAAGCAGAATTAGAGGCTCCCTCCCCAGCTTCGGATAAAAGAATTTTCTAAAAAGTGAGTAAAACACTAGAAACACAGGAATTTTACAAAGAATTCTCTTAAATTTTAAGTGCAGTCATTAAATTTAATAGCACATTTGATGTGTAACCAAAAAGAGACTCAGCCAGATGATATATCAGGAAAATCAGTGTTTGAACAAAGAGAAAATAAATTAAGGCTTTAATTGATTAATGGAATATAACATGGTAATGTCCAATATGTGCCCAATGAAAGAACTAGGAGAAAATAGATGGGAGAGCAAAAATATTTGACAATACAAAGGCCAAATGGTTTTTCAGAATTGGCAAGGGGCAAAATGTGTGTCACATTTTAAAAGTACTCATTGTAAGATCTCAAATAGAATGTGTAACTCAGAGCACAAAAATTATAATGGAGGGGGCTGGGGATTTAGCTCAGTGGCATAAGCGCCTGCCTTGGAAGCAGGCAGTCATGAGTTCGATCCCTGGTACCGATAAAAAGGAAAAAGACAAAAAAAAAAAAAAAGAATTATAATGGAATAAGGAAATTATACCATTGTAATCAAAGAGAAGAAAATAACTTTAAAAGGAAAAAAAGATAGAAAATAATTCAGATAGGAGAGTTTAAAATCAAACTTGATTTTTAAATCTTGGTGGCTCTAGAGGTTGAACCTAGCGCCTTGTAAAAGCTTAGGTAAGCAACCTCCTCCCTGAGCTTCAGCTCTAGTTCCCACCTGTACTCTGAGGTAACCCAGGGCCATTTTGAATCAGAGTCTCCCTAAGTCACTGAGTTGCCCAGGCGAGGCTTCAACGTGTAATGCTGCTTCCACATTTGCTGGGATTAAAGGTATGAACCACTGCCTGTCTGCCTGTCTCTTTCTCTCCTCTCCCCCTTCTTTCTCTTTCTATCTTTAGGTCTCAGAAGGTTGTAAATTCAAGGCTGCCCTTGAATTTTGAATTTTTGATCCTCCTGCCTCAGCCTCAAGTAGCTAGGATTACAGGCAAGAGCCACCACATCCAACTCTGATTTAAAACGAAATTAAAAATTTTTAAAGGTTAGAAAAATACTTTGGAAATTTTTAAAAATTTAACTCTTCAAAGAGAGCTAATAGTGAAAAAGAAATATAGCTTTGTGTTGTGTGCTCATCAGAATTCTCTGAAAGTACTGATGCATTCTGTGATTAGTGTCTCAGCTGAAATTTGGTTAACATTTTTAACCACCCTGTATGTATGACAGTGTGTGCATGAGATTGTTTAAAGCTGTGTGATACAACCAGATGGTATATAGGAGAAACTGGTGTAGTTTATATGCTCTCAGTATGTATTTAAAATGTTTATACCCCCCAAAAAAGGAATTACAAAGATAACTGACCAAAACAAAAATTTATAGAAAACAGATTTAAAGAATTGAATGAACAGAAATGAAACAGTCACAATGTGAAAATTAATAGAACCCAAGCTCTTTCTTTGAAAAGACTGTTACAGAAAAGCCACTAGCAAAATCATACAAAACGCATAGTATTTCAAATAAATGAGGGTATGTTGTGGGAAAATGTTTTTTAAAAGGCTGAACAGTGAGGCAGGACTTTTGAAAACAAAGTGGACAGTTTTCTAGAAGTCGTAGGTCATACAGTAAGGAAAAGATAGACTATTGAACTGATCAGTGGTTGGTCTGTAAACCATTGGTTATCTGTAACCAGAGAAATAAAATACTACTTTTTGTATCACATCCAAGTTAAGAAATCCCACAGAGGAATCAGCGTTGAGAGATCATCCAGTACAATTAGCTGGAGGGGAGGATTTCCTAAGTCAGACACCCACTGTAAGACGGAGATAAACTTGATGGTGCTAAATGAGAATTTGGCATAACCAGTGCTAGCTGTACACAAACCAGAAGACAGTCGCTGTACACATCCTTAGTGAAGGTCAGGATTTCATCACCAATCGCAGGTCCAGAAGACAGCTGTTCTTCAGTGGATAGCAAAAAAATTTCTACATGCTTCTCTTTTTTTAAATAAAGGGTCTTCTTTTTTTTTTTTTTTTTTAAAACAAGAATGACATGGTACACAATGCACAGATCTCAGACTTGTCCTTTGAGTCATACTTGGTCAACAGAGCCGAAGAAACCATTTCCTACTCCTCACTATATATGACTTTTGTCTGTTCTGGACCTTCTTATAAGTAGAATTGTGTTTTAACTTTGTGCATCCATTGTTTTTATTGTTTTGTTTTTGAGACAGGCTTTCACTATGTAATCCAGACTGGCCTTGAATTCACAGTAATCTTCCTAGTCCTCCTGCTTCAGCCTCCCAAGTGCTGAAATTATAGGCATATGCCATCATGCCTGGCTGTCCATTGTATTTTTGTATTTTCCACTGTACTCTAAAGATGACAAGATTGACATTAAGAATCTGCCATATAGTATCTCAGCACACTTTTCTCATGGGCAAGTGTATGAGGAGCCAACATAAAGAAGAGAAATGAAAACAGCTAAATGTATATTAAAACCATGCCAGCCACCGTGTTCATGCATGGGCAAGGTTGAGGGCAAGGGAAATTTGGCTGGGGCTGTCTGTCCGCTCTAGAGCAAGCCTGGCGGCGTGCAGTGAAGGTGTGCTTATCGCTGGGTTGTAAAACACCTGCACAGGTTTGCACAGGGACATGCTAGTGACGCATGCAGCTGTGATAGTGCGCGCACATGGTCCCTGTTGAAAGGTGTCTAGCAAGGGCCATCAGTGAAAGAATGGGTATATGACTGCAGATGTGAAGTATATACCATATCACATGGGACTGTGTAGCAAGCGCAGTCTACCAGAACCAAATGTGGGAGCAAATTTATGTCTGTATAATCTGAAAGTGGAAAGTGTGCAAAGTAACTTTTTGTATAGCTGTCCAGTGAAATTGTAAGTTCATAGGAACAGCATATATCAGGTCCTGGAGTTGTCTACTCGCAGAGTTAGAGGAAGGAAAGAAAGGATTGACAAGCCATAGAATTTAACATTTCATGTCCTAAGAAGTTGAGTGGGGGCATACAAGTGGAATATGGGACAAGTGTGGGAATATAGTAAGATTTGTCCCTGGGTGTGGTGGCACATGACTGTAAGACCAACACTCCGGAGGCTGAGGTAGGATGATCACAATAGTTCAGGGCCAACCTCGGCTACTTAACGAGACCATCTCCAAAAAGAAATTGTCAAAATTAGATCATGAGCAGAGATAGTTGGCATTGTAATCTGATTCTCCATAACATTAATAAGATGATTTACCCTTTTTAGATATAGTTTGGTTACTAGTGAAGTTGAGTAGTTTTTCATCATTAATGTACCTTTAAGCTTTTGGATTTTCTGTGAGTGTGGTTTGGCAATATTTCTATAGAGGTGTCTAAAGGTAGTAGCACTTTGTTAATTTAAGGTATTTTTACTTTAATATATTCAAATTTTCATATTAAGCATTTGTATGACTTTGCTTAGAAAGGGCTTCTCCAGCCCAATAACTGGTAAGTGATCCTTTGTATGTGCTGAGTTTTACAGTTTGAGTTTGTATATTATTATTATTAATTCCTTTGTAATATTTTTTGAAATAACTTTGTTTTGGTGGGCGGATACCAGGGATCATATTCACAACCTAATACTTGCCAGGCAAGTGCTTGTGCTGCTGAGCTAACTCCCTGGCCTGAAATAACTTTCTTTACTGTCACTTACTAAAGAATATTTTACCTACTAATAATTTGAAGTATTTTTAATATACCAGCATATCCTTAACTATACCAGACCGTTACATTTTGTTGCTGTGTGTTGCTTTTACATTTTGGTGTTTGTTAGCTCAGTCAGGTACTGACTGGTGCAGGGAAATCCATGGGTCCGTTGTGCTCACAGGCTCTTCCCTCTCGCTGTGGACGTCCCATTCCCAGCTCGTGGGCAGTGACTAGACGCCTGTGACTGTGGCAGTGTGAGGACTGGGCTCTCATCCCTCAGCTTAGAACACAGTTTTGTGTGCATCCATTTATAAACCAAGGCTATTTCAGGATTTATAGTGTTATAGTGTGCTTCTGGAATTGTTAGTCGAACATTTTTACCAGCTGAGGTTATTAGTAGCTTTCTGTTTTCTTAAAATAAGTACAGTCATTGCTTTTTACTTTATTTGCACCCTTTCTTTTATACCCTTTACCAGGTCTTCCCACACTTTTAAAGGCTGTCTTGGAGCAGCTTCCCCAGAATGGTGCACATCAGGAGCTGGGAAGCTTGAGCTTTTTCCTTGGTAATCCTCCTCCTGGAGGTTCTGAGAGCTTTCCAGCAACAGGCAACCTGGTGAAGGGGACTTCCTCACTTTTACCCTTCATTGATAATACAAGAGAGATCTTTTTCTCACTTTTTACAGGCTTTGATTGGTATATTGGAAATGTGTTGATAACGAAATACAAGGAACTTAGTCACTGTTGGCATGCATTTGCATGTTGATTTCCTTAGCTTCTCTCCAAGCCATGTTTATAACTACTGTACTAGTGTACACCAGTCCAACCAAGCCCGGGGAGCTGGAGTGCCTCCGTCCAAGTCAAAAAAGGGACAGACGCCTGGAGGAGCCCAGTTTGTTGGCTTGGAATTATACAAACGACTTAAGGAATTTTTGAAGAATTACTTGACAAATCTTCTTAAGGTAAGATGCTTTGCATCTGTGTTGAACATTTATAATGGAATATAAAAAAAGTAATAATTCCACCCTAAGTGCTGAGAAATGGTTCACTTCTTTGCTTTGGGCATTAACATGTGCATGTAGATGTTTTAGTTTTGCTTATCACATTGTGCAAATGACATCGTTTGTTACACATGTTACACAGTTTTGGAAGTTTCTTCCAAAACTGCTGTGCTATGCTCTGTACAAGGGTGGGGCATACTGCCAGCAACCCTGGCCTGTGAGTGGGCTTTTCCACTCAAACCCTTGCTCAGCAGCAGTGGGAGTCTTACCCCTTTTCACCTTCTGCCTCTTCGCCCTGTCTTCATGGTCTGTAGCAGTCGAGGGGTAGGCAGGTGACACCTTCATTGGGTCCACATATGCTACACAGACTGAGTTAAGACCTTATTCTCACTGAAAACTTCCAGGGGTTCTAAAGATTTGATTTACATTAGCAATATGCAAACTCTCAGACTGCTTTACAACTGGTCATTTCACTTTACTAGCTAATTGGCAATATACTATTTTAACAGATTATAATTGATTGGTCACAAATTATGATGAATGTAGTATAACTTTCGTGTCCCTCAATGTTTTCTTATGTCCTGCTGCAAACTGTGTCCTTTTTACAACACTGCATACCTTGAACATTGTAATTACTCTGGCACCAGAGTGAAGGGCACTATATTGTATTGTGTGAAAGTATTGGTAAGCCGCCAGTGGTATTTTTACATTTTAAGTGTCTGCCATAACCTAGAATGACTTAGCTTTACATCTTGAAGTTCATTTCATATTCCTAAAGGGACAAGAAACTTGGTTGTATCTGGACATCAAGAGGTTTTTCATGGTTGGTTGGAGCATTTGAATGTCATATTTTTGTAAATGTGTCCCTGACTAGGAAATCAAATTGTGCAGCTCTGAGTGAAAAATAATTTTGGCAAATGCGCACTTTCATGGGATCTTGTTAGTGAAGAAGACTGTTACTGTATTTACCATATTACATGTTAATTTTTAACAGGAAAACATAAAAAATAGAGATGATTTTTAAGGTGAATTTCTTAACTAAAAAGACTGCTGTTATATTCTAAAAGTTCAGGGAACTTTTATGAGTGTGTGCATATTTAACACCACAAAAACAGTTCTACTTTAATTTGATATGAAAAATTTTATTGTGTTTTCGTACAGAGTAATTTAAGCCATTAACAGTCATAATGGGTGTGATACAATAGGGTTTTTTATTAACTTCGGAATGTGGCAAACTGAGCATTTTAAAGCTCTAGTGGACTCGTTTTCCAGGATGGAGAAGATTTGATGGATGAGAGTGTACTCAAGTTCTACACTCAGCAGTGGGAAGATTACCGATTTTCAAGCAAAGTGCTAAATGGAATTTGTGCCTACCTCAATAGACATTGGGTTCGCCGTGAGTGCGATGAAGGAAGGAAAGGAATATATGAAATCTATTCGGTAAGTTCTTTCATAAACTTCTCAACAGTGTTTCTTAATGATTTGTTTACCTTTCAGGAAAGGCATCTAGGCAAATGTTAAAGCTGTTTTCGAAATGGATAAATTCTTTCATCATTACATGAATGACCCTTAAATATTTTGTGCCAAGAAAGCAGGAGGATGAGAAATTGAGGTTCTAAAGTCCAGCTTGCATATTTCACCTTTAAAAGTGTCTTTAGGTACTTGACCAGCCATTTATTTCACCCCAGTTGTCCTCACCGTGGCTCAGGACGTCCTGAGTCCCGGCAGTCTCGGGCAGACTTAAAACTGAAGCCCTAATGGTGGTCTTCCTGGTACTGATAACTCTGCTTCCAGGCTGGGACTCCGAATTAGTTACAGAATCTCCCCTGTGAATATGTTTCTTCAGTCAGTGAAGGTCTTTTAGGCCATGTTGGTTTTCAGAGAATGGTCCCTAATCCTGCAGCATCACCAGTCGCCTGAAAACTTGGCTGAAGTGCAGAGCCTCACGCCTTAGCCTGCAGTGTGTGGAAGCAGAGCCGCAGCCTGTTGTGAAGAGCTCTTTGGTGCCCTCAGGTGCAGGCTGGGAAGTGAATTGCAAGACTGCTGAGGAAGGCCCGATGAGAACAGCCTGTCTGCCGTGGGCTGGCAGATGGACCAGACAGGACCCATTTTGTACCAGTGCTGTTAAAATAGCAAGTTATGCATAATGAGGTGCTCTTCACAGCCAAGATTGTTACTATAATAGCATTGTTTTGTTTCACTTTTGACAAATTTAATTAAAAGAAAAACATGAAACCCAGATGTACAAACTAATTTTATCATTTATGTAGCTCAGTTTTTACACCCAAACTGTTACTTCATGGTGGTACCTTGTTATGTAGTTACATGGTCTTACACAGCTTTCTAGACTGTTTTATCCAAAGTTTTTGTACTTCCCGTTTTTTAACCCTTTTTGTTTTAGTTGACAAAATGTATATGTATTTATCATGTATGGCATGCACTTTGAAGATTTGCATGCATTGTGGGTAGCTGTGTGCTTCCTTTTCCATATAGTAATGATTTCTTGAGACTCAAAGGTTGGCAGACTAGGAATCATCATGGTTATAGTTGTTTTCCTTTTACAAACCTGTTTGATCTAAAGTATCTTGTGTACCCTATAGTAGCATCACAGATTCCTGAAAATCATTACAATTTTTTAAAGTTGTTTTCTGTACTTTATTCAACTGTTAAAGAGAAATACAACACACAGGATATTTCATAGAGTGTTTCTGTCAAGATTCAGTGACTCATTCATCCTGTGTTTTATTAGGCGGTTGGTTTTTTTAAGACAAGTTCTCACTATGCAGCACTATGTCCTGGGCTCACTGTGTACCTCAGGCTGTCCTCAGAGTCACACCAATCCTCTTTCCTCAGTCTCCTGAGTGCCAGGAGCACAGGTGTGTACCACCATGCCTGGCTATTAATTTGTATTTTATTTATTTATCTTTGTGACAAAGTCTTGCTATGTACTTCATGCTGGCTTTGAACTCTATATACCCTACACTGACTTCACACTCACAGCAATCCTCAGCCTCCTGAGTGCTGGGATTACAGCATACATCACCACACCAGGCGATTTATCTATTCTTAAATCTTCTTTCAGAACTCCTGCTTTCTACATCCTCAAGTGCTAGAAGTTGCAGCAAAGGCTGACCAGTACACCCCCGCTAGA
Source organism: Cavia porcellus (assembly GCF_034190915.1). NCBI lineage: Eukaryota > Metazoa > Chordata > Mammalia > Rodentia > Caviidae > Cavia > Cavia porcellus. The sequence continues at coordinate 55,624,829 of NW_026947489.1, forward strand.
GACAGCCTTTCCACCTGTACTGCTCCAGCGAAGCTGCTGGGCTCGCCTGGAAGTTTGGGGAACACAGGCCACTGTGCACCTTTCTCATGAGTGTGTCTCATCATGTGTCCCAGGATCTCCAGAAAACAGAGTTGCTTTATCATGAAATTGTTTCACGACAAATCATGAAGTTTTACTATCTTCCAAATGATTTTTGTCTCCTTTTTAACAGTAGAAAGTTACTGGTTTCCTCTCAAGTTAACCTTGAGTACCTCAGTCAGTTTCATGATTAATACATTGAAGTGCTTCGTAAAACCTTTCCCTGGCTTGTCCTGAAGTTTCTTTGGTTTGCCTTTGCTGCTGCTTTCTCAGCTTGCCTGGCTTCAAGTGACAAGTTGTCAGAGTCTAATTAGGTCTGTATAAGGGTATCATGATTCAGAGAAGCGTTTGGAGCAGAGTTCTTTCTTTGGGTGCAGCAGTGCTAGCTTAGAAGTTAGAGGTGCAGCACAGAGCTTACTCCTCTCCCACCCCAACCACTAATCTGCTGCCCGTGCCTTCTGGCATTGTGGTCCTCCTGGAAAAAGAGGTTCTTTCTTCACAGCATCTTGCAGATGTCAAAACCGTGAAATCTTATTTTTGTTTTACCATGAACCTGCAGTGGGCATTTATGCTTTCTTAAAATATTTTTCCTCTAAATACTGCTTTCATATTGTTTATATATATAATAGACTGGATTTACATATATTCTTTTCAGAAGTATAAACTCAATCATATCATTAACTGTGAGGAAAGGAAGACTGATGGCTTTTATGTTTAAATAAATGTCTCAGCAGTTTGTGTTGAACTCTTACAAATTTAAATTTTATTTCAGCTAATACCCCATACCACAAACAGTTTGAAAATCATGTACAAATTGTGAAAGTCCTGTTTCAGAGAGTTTTTATGGTGATTAGTCAGGACAACTCCTATGGGATGTTTAGGGAAATGGAAACACAGGCCATAGGATGTTTGTACATTCTATTAAGAAACACATCTCCTGAACAAACACACTAATGCAAGGTCTGAATGAGAGGTCTGAATAATTTATGTGCCATGAGCTGCATCCATTTAAAGTACATATTTCAATGCATTTTTTTGTTGTGTACATGCATGAAACCACCACCATAACTGAGACCTAGAACTTAGTACATTTTTTTAATCTGTAATTTATCTTACTGTTAGATCAAAAATTAAGTTTATTTAATCCAAGGAACAAATTTTTAGATTGCATCCATTTGTTTAAGCTGATATGAGCATTCTCCTTATATTAAATTCTTCTCTGTGTCTTAGTTGTTAAATATGAACTGATCAATGCCTATCTTTTGTAGCTCCTAAAGTGATTAACTCGTAACAGGCTCTGGATTTCATCAGAGTAATAGATTTTTACAAGTCATAATAAAGAAATTTTGATAAAATGTGGGATTGTTTATTTCCTGACTTTGGTCATAGGAAAATATAGTAAAAGTACAGCTATTTAATACCTCCTTTTTAATTTTTTTTTTTTTTTTAAATCCAGCTTGCATTGGTAACATGGAGAGATTGTCTGTTCAGGCCATTGAATAAACAGGTACCTTCTTGTGAGTGTGAGTGTGTGTGTGTGGGGGGGTGCACACACACGCATGCATGAATATGTGTGCATTTTTCTATTTAAAATACTTTCCTGGCATATTATTCAGCTTCTGTGTTCCCCACACTTTGGGGATCCTCAAGAGCGTCTCTCGGCTTGCATTGTTTGTGACTTTGAACCTTTCAGGGTATATAATAATGTCTGTTATGTTCTGTATCTTATATGATTCCTGTGTTTTTTTTTAAAGGTAACAAATGCTGTTTTAAAACTGATTGAAAAGGAAAGAAATGGTGAGACCATCAATACAAGACTGATTAGTGGAGTTGTACAGTCTTACGGTAAATAATCTCCGTTTAATTTACTCACTTTTCATATCACATGACAATTATCACAGTGTCTGACAGATTCATTTAAACTATTTTAATATCAAGAATGTTACTAGCTAAGTCAATGTGATTTTATTTTACTCATCATAAAAATTGTTTGATCCTTGTGCCTTAAGGAAATTTTGTTTTTTGGGTTTTTTTTTTAATTAAAAAAATTAAAGAAGTAGATTAAGATAAAAGAGGACATAACAACATAATAACACAGGTCAGAATAGAACAATTTAAGCAACATAGTGTTTCACCACAAGATAACCCGACATAACAGTAGCTACCATAGTGTCTCTTTCCTTGAAATATTTGAGTATAACTTCGTATATTATAGTATCAAACACAACATGACAGTGTAAAACCATTCAAGAGAATGAAGGAAATCTTGGTGAAAAAAAAATTCGAATTATTTTATTTTCTGGTCATCTATTGAGTTACTATATATATGTATGCTGTGATAGCGTTACTGAGCTAAATGATAACTAGAAATCCATATCAGCTTGAAAAATTGAGATCGAGAAACTGATAAAGTAATACAGTGTCTTTAAAACTTGGGTAGCATTGTTATTTCCTTAAAAGTTTAGATATGAAATTTTTATTGTTTTTGAAAAGGTAAAAAGTTCTCTAAATGAACTTTATCATTTTGAAATATTCCTGGCCATGGGTCAGAATTACTATTTTCTTTTTTTTTAATACAACTTGGATTTTTTTTATTGAAATCAGTGTACTTTAATACTAGTAGATAAGTTACCTTAGCCATTCCATTTCCATTGACCTTTTAAACATAACTGAAACTGAATGCTACACCTAAGTATTTTCTGTGACATATAACAAAAATAGGGTAATTGAAATATAGCTCATATTTATTTCTAGTGGAATTGGGGCTGAATGAAGATGATGCATTTGCAAAGGGCCCTACGTTAACAGTGTATAAAGAATCCTTTGAATCTCAATTTTTGGCTGACACAGAGAGATTTTATACCAGAGAGAGTACTGAATTCTTGCAGCAGAACCCAGTTACTGAATATATGAAAAAGGTAAGCGTAAATACAGTACGTAAAGTAGCCTTAAATTGCACAGTTGTTACACCTCATGCGGCCTCTCCACCTCCCCACGCACAAGTGCTGTGTTGGCACCGTGTCCTGTGGTGTCCCTGAGGGTGTGTGTGCTCTCCTGTGTCTCTGCGAGCTGCTGTGACCCCCAGTGATCACGACCAAATATGTAATGCACTCCTCTTGTGTTCTCCATTTTTCTCCTGGGAGGTGGATATGTGTCTAATGAGCATTATAGTTTTGTCAGAGAATTTTAAGAAACAAATATTTTTCAGGTTTGCAAATGCTGTAAGTTTCTGTGTTTTGCTCCTGTAACATTCCTTTTGGAGCGGTAATACTACTTTCAAGTTGCATTAGAGCAGTTCTTTAGAAACAGGAGGATCCAAATTCTGATTTAAGTAAGAACAGATGTCAGGCTGACCCATGTATCACACACCCTTCGCTGCGCCAAGTGATGTTATCATGAGGTCCTTGCAGGAGCGTTCTTTGTTCTCTTCCTTGGAAATGTGGGGAGCCTAGGCGTCGGCTCTGAGGAGTAAGTAGGTCAAGAGCGTGGATCATTCTCCGTACATGGCCAGGTAGTGACTGTTCTAGGTTTTGTGGACTCTATATGGTTTCTGCTGATGCTGTTCAACTCTGCTGTTGTAGGGCAAGAATAGCAGGGCAGAATGTAAGCAATGAAGGGAGGCCTCATTCTAGTACAGGTTAGAGACAAGCAGCATCAGTTTGGCCTGCTATCATCTGCTGACCCTTAAACTAGCCGTACTAGTAGATTGCAGGAGTTTGGAGCATGCTGAGTTTGACAGCTGCTTGCCCTTCATTCCTACTTACTCACTCAGACAATGAATGGGCTGCAGCAATGGAATATAAGTCAGCGTAGGAAGTCAGTAAAAGCCACCGCTCTGCTCCCATTTCACAGAGAAAAGTCCAGCCCCATTGGCAGTATCTGGGTGCATTTTCTCACAGGAGTGGAGCTCCTAAATTCGAAGCTGAAGGTCCTTGACAAACAATTTTTCTCACACTTTAATGATGAAACAAATCAAAAATATTATACTCGGAATCCTAATAGTTCTTTTATTTTGGGTTAAATTGTATTCGTGTGCCCACTGAACCCCAACCAGCTGGGAGTGTCAGACAACTGCCTGCCAAATGGACTGTGTTAAAGTATCATCTGTTTTGAGCCTTAGCATTGTCTGTCACTTGATTTTGTAGCATGACAGTGTGGTTTTCTTAAGCAAATTGCTTGGTGAGCTCTTCGGTGGATGGTGGTTCTGTAAAGGCTGTGTTTTTTAAGTGGAGCCTCTTAGCGGGGTGCACGGCCACTGTTGTCTCAAGCCTGTCCTTTTTATGGACTCTTCATGTACTGTGATCATCTCACTTCTGTGTACATTGTGGAGTGGATTTCTCTGGAACTGTTACAGTTTGGCCCAGATCTGTCTGGGGTGTAACGGACCTTACTGAGGAAGTCTGTAATGTACTGACTGTGAGCACAGGTCTGACTTCAACCATGTAATCAGTTGCCCTTCTGTTCTGTAAGCCTGCATCTCCAATAGAGCAGTGCATTGTATGAAATTCCTCCCTTGCCCCTCCTAGGTCTTAATTTTAATCTCTCCATTCCCAAACATCCTCACCCATAAAATAGGTATAATAATAGTAGATAATAATGCGAATTACTTTAGTTTTAATTTACAAATTATCTAAAATGAGCTATAAAGGAAACTTGTACTTATGAATGCATAAAACTAGCTGAGAGTTTGACAAAAAACAAGTCTGGTGGAGAGCGTTGGTCTCATACACACCTTGCAGCAGAACTGTAGGGTAAAAGGTGGCCTGCTTCATTCAGTAATTTAGGGAAAAGTGATGTTTATATTAAAACAAGAGTAACACAGTGCAAAACTTGTAACAGTATTGAGATAAAGAGCAAACCTTGAAAAGAAATACTGTGCTTTCAGCAGCCACTGTGGGCTAGATATTTAAATTCCTTGGAGGTCTCTGCATTTTTCTGTTATCAGAAGTCATTTAGTTGAGACATTTGAGCATCATTGGCTCATCTTTCTAAGGATGACTGAACAACTTAGGCCACGTTAGTTTTTTTAAAATAGGAAACTGATCCTAATAGAAGAGCTTAGTTTTATGTTGGCATCTGAATTGCTCTTGGTATTCTAACATCATTGTCTGCTGGTCAGGAGCTTGTTTGTCCTGGGGTCAGTAAAGAACATAACATGTTTGTCCTGTGTGACACCCAGGCCCTTGATTTCCTTCCCAGTCCATGAAGCCAGCCACGAGGGCCCTCCCATGCAGGCTCTGCTGTCTCCTGCTGGCGGCCTCTGCAGGAAGCCTCTTGAATTCAAGAGAGAAGCCAGTGCCCCTGAGAGAGTGGCTCAGAGGCCTCCCTCTGGGAAGCAGGACGTGTGTTTTGTTGCCTGAGGAGACTGTTCTTGAGAAAGCAGACACAGCTTCAGCCAGAAGGGGCAGTGCCTCGGTGGGGCAAGTGCAGTGGCCTCACCGCTACAGCCTTCATTTGCAGTGCAGCAGGATCTGAACTCAGAACATGCTTCATGAAATACACTCACTTTTGTCTCTTTGGAAAAAACATACCCAACACACGAGTCCCAGGACATTGTTCCTGCTTATGTTTGTAAACCAAATTGGAATGTGGATGTAGGTTTTTTGGTAACCTGTTTGTTAATGATTTATAAGCATGTTTTATACTTATTTTAGAGAGCAGTGCTGTTTCATTCACCAAATTATGCTCACATTTATCATAAGAATTTTAATTTTTTGCTAGGGATTTAGCTCAGTGGCATAAGCACCTGCCTGGCAAGTGCAAGGTCATGAATTCGATCCCTAGTACCAAAAAAAAAGTTTTAATTTTTTTAATTAGATAAGATTAATTACCGCGATTGAGTACTTTGAAAATTTTTGTTTATGTACTCTGCTTTTCTTCTTTGTCCTGCTTTTATTCGGATGTACTTACTGACTTGTTAGCAGTCAGGATGTGTCAAGCATTTTGACCTTTCAGTGCACACTCCTTTCCCCTGACGCCTCGCTTTCCCCTGAACTCCTACTGTGAAATGTGTGACAGAGTACTTGCTCGGCTCTGGCTTGGTGGCTGTCCATGGGCCTCAGGGCAGACCCTGTGTGGTCACTTGTTCATTTTACGTCTTCTTGGCTCCTGAGTGTTCATTTTCAGTTGCTTTTCCAAATTTATACAAAATTATTTCAAATATGAAAATGATTTTGGGCAGTTTTTGGACAAACTGGCCTTTTGCCATTCAAAATACAGTTTTTATCTTTATTAGATCACCTGAACCATTTGAAATTACTGAAATTTCTTCCTTGTTTTGGGAATTTTGTGGTTCCTCTAACACTTGTTACCACACATTTTCTGGTGATGGATTCTAACATACACTGACATTCACTGTTTCTCTTACTCTCTATAAGTTGCCTCTTTTCCTCTCTATATTGGAAGAAAATGCAACATATGTATTACCCAGTTGGTTTTAAAATGGTTTGTAAAGTCTCACTGCTAACAATTACTTTCAAGTGGTGACTTCTGGAATTATATTGGTGTGGCTCTGACTTCTGGCAGCTCTTAGTCTAGAGTGGAGGTTCTTTCTATGGTATCTATATACCAGAGAACTGTGGGTGTCTTGGGACTGGCTGGGAGGTAACCCTGAAGGTGGAATACCACTGAAGCATGAAGGCAGTTGGATGGTAATAACTGTAATGTTGGACTTAAAAGGAGCGTTTAAAATGTGAGAGAAACTAGACCATCTCGCTGGCTCCTCAACCATGGTTGGCATTTACCCAAAAATCCACAATCCACTTCTCTTTTTTCTTAACCATGTTTTAGTAGAGCAGAATCGTGGGATTAACTCACCATTATTCACACACCAGTTCTTTAGCCACAAATGGAAACCATTGCTTCAAATTAACTCTGCAGGCAGAGGCCCGACTGCTGGAGGAGCAGAGGCGAGTACAAGTCTATCTGCATGAGAGCACGCAGGATGAGCTGGCCCGGAAGTGTGAGCAGGTCCTCATTGAGAAGCACCTGGAAATCTTCCACACGGAGTTCCAGAACTTGCTGGATGCTGACAAGAACGAGGGTGAGTTGGAAGACTCAGCATGTAGGAACTGTGCTCACCGCCCTAAGCAATATATGTGTTTTGAAATGGTTTGAAATGCCAGCCTGTGGGCCAGTGACATTTCTGAAGAGAGGTCATGTGTGGCCCGTGGTAACAAGTTCAGATCTCTGTTGAGTATTTCAGGTATCAGTTTGGAGAAAAAGGATCTTTCCAGTATTGCTGCATACATTTTAACATTAAATGATACTACCCGCAATGGTTTTTTTTTTCCTTTAAACATTCTCTGAGGTCATTTACATTTCCCCTAATTTCCTGTGCTTTACTGACATGCATTAGTAGTTCAGACATCCCTGTTTGGATTTGGAGTTTTTCTTCTGTGGCCCCCATAAATTGAACATACTCTGTATGTATTTGTTAAATGAAGAGCTTGGGGAACTATCTTGTAACTTATTTGTACAGTTGAAATAGCTTTCCGTTTTCTAAATATTTTCATTTTTTAAAAAACTAATATTTGAGTGCCTGTTGTGTGTCAGACACAAGTATTCAATTTTTTATTTAAAAGACTTTTTCTCTATTCCTCTGTTAGTGAATTCTAATAAGGGCGAGGGGGAGAAACCTATGCAATGTATGAAACTTCTACTATAGCCTAACTTCATTGTTACTTTCAGCAAAATATGTTACTTTTCAGCAAAATATGCCTATACCAAAGATTAAATACTGTGTTATAAGTAAGTGTTTTTGGTTAAGATCTAAAAATACCTAGTAAGAGAGTATTCATCTCCATATAAACACATAATTAGTGGAACAGCTACGCAGTTTGTTTCCATGCATAAAGGTGGCCACTTTCTTCTTTCAGATTTGGGGCGCATGTATAATCTTGTATCTCGAATCCAGGACGGCCTGGGAGAATTGAAAAAGCTGCTGGAGACACACATTCATAATCAGGGTCTCGCGGCCATTGAGAAGTGTGGGGAAGCTGCTCTGAACGTAAGTGACACTTACCTGAGACCCAGGCAGGACTGTTTTCACACACGGATGTGAGCATGAGGTGTGCATCTCTGTTTATAAATCTGAGCAGTTAAGACTTTCCCAAAACTCATAGAGAACTTGTTTTGAGTTTTTGAAATAAGTTCATAAACCTCTTTACTTAGCAAATGCATCCCTAAATCATTCTCTGGCGCTTTTTAGGGGCTGAAGCTGTCAGGTTTTTCACTTTTGCACCTTGTTGTTCCTGCCTGTCTGACAGACAGGCTTTTAGAGAAGACTTGTTCTGCCTCTGAGCCCAACCTGTGCCTCTCCAGGACTTTGATGAGGTCACACACCAGGTTGTGGATGCCATCACGGCCCTGGCATCCCCAGCAGTCCTTGTGCACCCTGTCCCAGAGCTGCTCTGGGTTGTCTGGTGTTCATAAGTAGCTTCACGTAGAAAGTATCATACTGTTCCAAGATATGGATCAGTTGTCCCTGTCCCAGGTCTGAATTTTCAGAATGTTTAGGAGAATTCATGGAGGAAAAAAGTTTCTCAAATGTAGTTGGTTCTTATGCCTGAGTTCAGAAAACTTTTCCCTCTCTGATCTTTGTTTTGTTAATTTTTATTTAGTAATTTTTTTGAAACTATGCTTTGCTACTACTGTCTTGGTGAGGTTCTTTTTCCACATTGAATTTGGAAGTTGCTCCCTCTTTGAGGGTGAATGGAAGCCTTTCTTTTGTGTTTATAAAATGATTAGCATTGAATATGAGAGGGAGTTGGCATAGTAGTGGTGCTATGGAAAAGCTCTTTAAGTGAAAAGACAGATTCACTATGAGCTTAAGCGTAAGCCCTCAGTCTGAACCAGTCTGCCTGCTGTTTGCTGTGGTCTTCAGCTGCATGGTTCTCCTGTCCCTGGCAAGTGCTTAAAGAAGGGTGTGTGCAGTCATGCTTGGCCTGTGGGCTTCTGGGAACAGGTAGTATGTGCAGAGGGCCAGATACAGCCGTTAGCAGTGGTGAGTGCTGTTCTTCACAAGTGTACACAATTTTTGAAAAGTATAGTTTAACACTTACTGGATGTGATGGCACACACCTTCAACTGCAGTCCTTTGGGGGGCTGAGATAGGATTACAAGTTTGAGATCAATATGGGCAATTTAGTGAGACTTTCTCAAAATAAAATGATCTGGGGTATAGCTTAGTGCTTTTAGGGTTTCATCCTCAGTGTTACAAAAAGAAAAAAAAATTTTTTTTTTTTTTTAGTTATTCTTACATTTTGATGACTTCCTTCCAAATTGAAGGCCTCTGTTGCAAAGGTCTGACAGATGCTGGTTGTGATGGTGCATGTGGTCCCAGTGCTCTGTGAGGCTGAGGGCAAGAGCACTGCAAGTACAAGCCTACCCTAGGCTACTTAACAACTTAGTGAGATGCTGTCTCAGAAATTAAATGAAAAGAAGATGAGCTCAGTGCAGAGGCCTTGGTTCACTCCCCAGAGCCAGGGTGGGAGCCTGATAGATACAGATGCACATACAGTGTGGGCTTTCTGAAGAGCCACCCTAAGGTTAAAGGCAACATACCTCTGTAACAGCAGGTCTTCTACAGCTGGTCTCAGAACTCAGTTTGACTCTGTGGACAGCAGAATCAGATAAATGACTGGACTTTCCTTGAAATGAGTTAAGTGATAAATTTCTTATCTCATGAGACAGTATTAAAATCATAAATTAGAGCTGAGCATGGTGGCACATTCCTGTAATCCCAGCACTCAAGAGGCAGAGGCAGGAGGATCACTGCAAGTTCAAGGCCAGCCTGAACTACACAGTGAGGCCCTGTCTCCAAAAAAAAAAAAAGGTATGGCGGTGCACAACTGTAATCCCAGCACTCAAAAGGCTGAGACAAGGAAGAACACCAAGTTTGGTGAACAGTCTAGGCTACATAAGCAAGACCCTGTCCCAAAATTAATTAATGAATTCAGTAAAGTCATGAATTAATGAAGCAGGTTTTGCTTTTTTGTGTGAAATGTTATGTTAACTAATGAGAGTGGCCATAGGGCCTCACATTTTATCAGTTAGTGAAAAGTACCAGAAAAAAAATGAGATCAGTTGAATCAGGAAAAATCACAATTAGTATACTTAACTTTTGCTAGGACTTAATTACTTTGAGAAAGTGATTTTTTAAAGTTTTTAAATTTATTTTAAAGAAGGTAAAACCAAAACAAACCAGCATAAGAGATACAGGCCTAAAAACATTACACAATCAACAATAGTTACCATAATGCCTTTTGATGTCTTCAAAATAGTTACAGATAACTTCAGACATAGTAAAAATTAAACAACAGAATAGAAACAATAAAAACAAGACTATGAATTCAATAAAGGACTTCAGAATAAGCCAATAGTAAATCCCAAATTGCTACCATAATATATCTTGCAATCTTTGAAATAGGTGCTCCTGCCATCAGATTTGACATATTCAAATAAAACAAGAGAATAAAACCCAATCCAACAAAACAATCAAAATGATATAGTACTTCTAATGACAAGACCGTAAGGAGTCAACAATGGCTGCAGTCCTCAAAAGGAGATCCCCCACTACATGTCACTCTGCGTACCCCTATCCTCTGAACCCATAGTCAGAATGCTGGCCCTAGACCTGCAATGTCAGTGAAACACCAAAGCACCACAGGCATCCGATTGTGTTTTACTTCCATATCTATCATCACAGCTGGTGTTTCTCTGGACAAACCAGTCGCTTATGGTGGGAAGGGGCTCGGTGGGAAGGGGCTAGGATCTGGCTGTTCCAATCTGTTGGGGCTCCATGCATGGTACTGCTTCTAAGACTGGGTTTGCTTGCTGATAATGTCCTTAGTTCTCGCTACCCCCAGTCCACACATGGCACTGACTCATGGGGCTAGGGTCTCAAGAAAACTTTTTTAAAATTCGAAAACATTTTCTCAATCCAGTTGAATCACAGGATCTAAGAGTTATTTATAGTTAGCATATTTAATGTCATAGAAAGCATTCCTTGAGTGATGTTTGTTTGTCGGGGGGTGTTGGGGGTTGGGTTGGGTTTGCTTGGTTTTGTTTGGTTTTAAACCAGAGTCTCATTCTACAGCTCAGGCTGGAGTCAAACTCATTGTGTAGTCTAGGCTGGCCCCACTTGCAAAAACAGTCCCCCTGCCTCAGCTCCCAGGTGCGGGGATTGTGTATACTAACACACCTACGTTGTCTTTTTTTTTTTTTTTTAAGGGCAAAAAGTTTCTTCATATATGAACCTTGGGTCTTGCTCTGAATGGCACCACTTATGTTAAATTCCAAATGTTTTTGTTTTGTTCTTGTAGTGCAGGAGGGGTTTTACATCCAGAGCCTCCCACTGACAAGCAGTAGACCACTGGTCTGTATCCCCACCCTTTTCTGTTTTACTTTGAGTCAGGGCCTCACTTCCCTAGGCTGGCTTCAGTCTCTCAGAAGCTGAGATTACAGGTGTATAGCACGGTTCAGCCCCAAAGTGTTCTTTAACTAAACTCCTATGAGAGACTCCGCACTGTCTAGTCCTTCTGTGATTCCATTTATACTGTTCATTTGGTTTGAAAACTTTCCTACTAATGTCTGGCAGAGATTGAGATTATTACCAATTTTATATTCATTATTTTTTGTGGCCAGATACTTCAAAGCCTATATATCAGTTTTTCTTAAGAATTTTTTTTATCAGTACCAGGGAGCAAACTCACAACGACACACTTCCAAGGCAAGTGCTTATGCTGCTGAACTAAATCCCTAGCCCCTCTTAAGGATTTTTTAAATATATATTTAAAAAGTTACAAAATGAAAAGCTATCTCTGAATGATAAGCTCAAGGGGAGTTTCCTGTGGCAGTTCCCTGGGCACCTCATGAAAACTGGCCATGCCCCTTAGTGCCTGACAGCTGCAAGATGAGCCCTTCAGCCTGTGCTGTTTTTAGGTGGCCTTGTCCTGGCAGGCCAGGGTCACACTGAGCGCCCTGAGGAGGAGGGATCTCCAGGGCCCCTGGAATCCAAGGAGGTTGTTTGGGTCTGTCCCACCTACTTCCTGCAAGATACATCATGTCGGCCAGTCCCCTCTAGCTCTGGAGAGACAGCAGCCAGGCTGCTGTCCCCAAGCATCAGTTAATGTGTTGCATTGGGATTCCAGGTGCCCCATACACCAAGACAGTCCAGGATGGGATGTAAAACTGGTTACAAGATAAATAAAGATGGCATCAGTAGGCAAGTACTCGCCTGCTTGACTTCGGGACTGAAAAGACATGGGCCTCAAATCAAAGCACATTTTACACAATCTTAAGATGTTTTTAGAAGTCAAAAATTTTGAAAGCTCATGTCCTTGCATTGACAAGCGAAAACACAACAAATGTGTTTGATAGTTGAAAAGTAAATAAACTTTTATAGAAAAATAATCTGTACTAAAATATAGAAGACATCCAGCATGGTGGTGCAAACTATAATCCCAGCACTCCAGAGGTTGAGACAGGTGGCTCACTGAGAGGTCAAGGCTAGCCTACACTGCATAGCGTAACCCTGTCTCAAACAGACCAAAAAAAACAGAGGAGGATGGGTCCCATCCTTGTGGCAGATCTAAATAATGGTTCACATTCATTCAATAAACACTTCGAGCATTCCTGCAGTAGGAATGCTCAGTGAAAAGCATTGGGGATTGGAATGACTTGCCTCTGGGCCTCATCACTAAATCTCTGCAGCCCATCTGCTTACTTGACTGCTGCCAGTCCGCATGAAGCCGGTTCTTCCTGCCATAACTAGGTGCGAGGCGGTCCCTGCCCTGCAGATTGCCCCTGCCCTTCCCCTTTGCTTGTGCCAGGCCAGGCCATCTAATGGGGCATCATTTCATGTGGAGCTTGGATGGCTTCAGAACCCTCTGGAACCAGGAGACAGCCTGCTTTCTGCAGCCTGGGTAGGGAGTTGGCGCCTCCTCTGCCCTCATGGGGAGCAGACACAGCCCTGGCTGGCCCTGCCTCTCCAGCCCAGCACCACCGCCTTGGTCTGCACTCATGCTTTACCAGCTCCTTTCCCACATTCATCTTCTATCAAAATTTTCAGTAGAATCTTTCAAAGACACCATTTATATGTATTCTTTATCGTTTGTGTTTTAAACAAAATATAGTAAAACTTGTTATAATACTAGATGAAATTTCAATATACTAAACCAAAGACCTGAAATTTACCCCTTGTACTGACAGGCTGCCTCCGGAAACTCAAGCGTACTGCTCTTATTTTGAGTACATTAGAAATAATCCATATGAAGACTTTTTTTTTTTTTTTTTTTTTTTTTTTTGATGTACAGGTTTTGATTAAGTGAATGCTGGGAAGGAAACAATTGTTTAGAGACAAGAAAGTATGATAGCAAGTCAAACTGACATGTAAGTGCAGAAAGAACTGACACTGAAAACGTAAGTTGGTTTCAGTAGCATTTAGCTAAATTTATGGAGGATAGGTTAGGGGAACAAGGATGGTTGTCATAGAAAACCATTTTCTCTAAAAGGAAAGATACACAATTGTCATTTTTTAGTCTAGAATAGCTAGGCTATGCCTTTTGGGAGAGGCTAAACTTTAATCACCCTACAGAGTCATTATTGAAGCACTTTCCTAGCCAAACTAGTCCATATGCCATCAGACTAAATTGATTTAAACTTTCCTGTGTAGTTATAAGACCATCATCACCTCCAGTTGGCCCACGGCCAGTTAGAAACAGCTGGGGGCATCTTCCTTCTGCCAGTTCTCATTGAGACTTCTGGTTACTTTTCTCTGGTTGCTGGAACAAATATTAGACTTAGCCACCTTCGAAAACCTCCCCACCTCATGACCACGTGAGACTCTGGGGGCACATTTAAACATAAACCATAACATTCCACCCCTGGTACCCCAAACACTCACGCACATCCTTTATGCAAAAAGCATTTAGTCCATCTCCAAGTGCTGGAAAGTCCTAATAGTTGCAGCATTGCTGGAAAGTTCAAGTCCCAAGTCTCCAAGATCTAAGGCAGGATCTTTTAGCAGTAACCCTGAACACATGAAAACAAAGTTAAACTCTTGCAAAATACAATGAATGGTATAAGATAAACATTACCATTCCAGAGGGTACAAGTGGGGGTACAAAGAAAGGGACCAAAAAAGTCTGAAATCCAGCAGGGCAAACATTGAAGTCCTATAGCTGAGGCTGAAGCAATCTGGTTGTGAGCTTTAAAGGGCTTGAATGACTGCACCCCCATGGCACTTCTGGTGGTTATAGCCCCTACAGCTTCTCTCTCTGGCTGGCTTTGCACCCTCCTTGCAGCTTTCCTTAGGTGATCCACTCTCCTGGATTTTCCAAACTTCTGGGTTCGTTATTTCACTTTACGCTTCACACACTGCCCTCACAGGGGCACGCTGCCTTGAGCCCTCCCAGGCCTTCTGAAATGAAGGTGGAAGCCTTTTTAACCTTCCTATGATGCCCCCAGGATATATTTTCTATTCTTTTGTTCCTCTCAGCAGTGGAGATCTCAGTTCTATAGTTGCAGTCGACACCTTTAGAAAGCTTCCTTTCTGGGCAAACTCACAGTGTTTTAAATCATCCTTCTGGGCTCTTTGCTCTTGATTCATAATGTAAATCTGACTAAAAGCTCCCAACCATGGCCATGCCCCAGCCTCAACATTCAACTGCCTTGAAATTTCTTCTGCCAGATCAGTTAGTCTGCTGTCCTTAATCTTAGTCTCAAGCAAAGTCTCTGGATACAAGCAAAATGCAAATATGCTTTCTGCCAAGCCGTAACACCCATTGTCTGGAGTCCAGCACCCAGTGTAGTCCTTCCCATCAGAAACCCCCCCGAGCCTGGTCTTTGCCACCAGGATCTCTATCAGCCTTCTGGTCTTCTGAGCTCTGACCAGAATCTCCCATATAAAACAGCCTGAGCTGTTCTAGCTCTTACAAACCCTTCCCACAAGCCATTCCCAAAGGCTCTTGAACCACAAGGCTCAGGTATACTCACAGCAACAACCCCACTCCACTGGTTACATTTCTGACATTGCTGGGACAAAATACCTGATACCTAAAATGAAGGAAGGAAAGGTTTATTTAGCTTACGGTTTGTGCAAGTTTCAGTCCGTACTCAGCTGGCTCCAAGGCAGGGCAGCGTGGTTAAGGGACAATCACTCATGGTGACTGCAAGTGACCAGAGCGAAAAGGTACAAGGGGAAAGCACGCCTCTTTCCTTCCCTTATATTATATGCCAGCTACCCACTCGCACCAGCAATCCCAGCACTGGACAATGAACCAGTCACAAATACTAGACTCAGCCACCCTGAAAAGGCTATCCAGTCTCCCTAGGTCTGAGCCAGGATGGTAGCTCTTGTCTGAAGCATGCTCTGATGGGGCTCTGATGATGAGTCAGCTAAAACTAGTGTTTTTACCACTGATCATCCAGCCTGACAGTAGCCTACAGTTTGCCTTTCCTGGGACTGAATGAAAATTCGGGTGTGGGACAGAACTAGGGGAACAATGTGACACAGTAAAGGCTGTGGTCGTGTCTAAGTAGGGTCCTGGGAGAGGGACACACCTGTGTTACAGTAAAACCTAAAACTTAAAACAAGCTTTATTTATATACATTTCGTGTCTCTGTGCCTGAGAGCATTCCCATTTGCTCAGTGGCCTACGTAAGCCAGGAGTGTTGGACCCACAGGCCACAGGTGGGCACAGCAATGAAAGCCCATAGCCATAGAGCAGAGGTCAGGAAATATTGACCATCAAAGGTTAAGTATGGGCAGAAACCTAGCACCATGGTCACAAGAGAAATGATAGTGGTTAAAGCAGAAAGTAGCAGACAGATTAAGGAGTAGAAAACACTTCTTAAATCCTAGTGCCTTTATACTGTTAAACTTTAAGCCACAGTACAGTCTGCAAAACTTACTTCTGCTTATTGATCAGGTTAATGATGTAGAAAAGCCTCATTTAAAAAATGGGTGACTCAAAGTGGCTTGTGAGGCTTCCCACTTCTGTTTTTCTGGGGGATAGGATACCTCAAAAATACATAGGTAACCAAGAAAGCCAATCCCACGTTAAAGATTTTCACAGGTGACTCTTAAATTTTTGAGACAGGGTTTTCTGTGTGGTTCAGGCTGTCTTTGAGCCTGACCTGGAACTCACCGCCATTCTCTTGCCTCAGCCTCCTAAGTGCTAGAGTTACAGATGTGTGCCACCAAACCCTGCTACATGATTATCAAAGTGAAGGACTTACTACAGGCAGGTTGAGACCTGTTTGTCTCTACAGTGAGTAGTTTAGGATTGTGTGTCCTGGCAGGCTGAGACTTCGACCTCAGTTTTGTTTAATTCAGAGATAAGTTAATCCAAAGACCAAGTGTTTATGGGAAGGAGTACACTGCCCCTAGGTGGGTCAATCACATGGTGTGTTTGTTTCTTCTTGAGGCTTTGTTTCTTTTCTCTTCTTCTCAAAAAAAAAAAAAAAAAAAAAAAAAAAAACCACGCAGAGGTGAGGACTGTGGACGGTGTCAGGACAGGCCCGTGTGTGTCCTCGGAAGACTCAGTATTCATTCAGGACCTGCTCTTCCGCCCCGCTGGATAAGGACACAGGTGCTGAACATGTCCTCTATGGTGCCTCTAGGGAGCAGCAGGTTCCCAAGGACCATTTAGACCTGTTCCTCACCTGCAGGCCAAGGAAAGTTCCTCTGGCCTGTGGCAGCCCAGTACCCTCCTGTGACAGTATTCTTGGGTAGCACTGAGTCCCTGGGAGGTGTCTGAGTGCTGTGGTGACGGCCACAACTGATCCTCATATCCAGCTTTATGTAGACCCCATGCTCTTGAACCTGTTGGTCTGTCCTTTTTTGTTGTTGTTTACCTTTCTCAGGATGGATAAGATAAAATAGAAGTTACTTCTTTCTCTCAAGTTGTATGAGCATTGCTGAGCCAGCGCCCAATGAGAGAGGCCCCTGTGGCAGCTTGTGAGAGGTCCTATTGCAGTGGGCTGGAGAAATCTTCCTGGGCAGCATCCAGACGAGCAAGCGCAGACTTGCATAGATAAGGGGCTGCTGCCTGGGAGCTCCTGAGCGGCTGCTCTGACCCTCACAGTCCACATTTCGTGGCCCAGGCCTTGGACACTTCCTTGAGGGTCCAACTCCTCCCTGCCCCCTATCCCACACACCCTGCTGGGTTTTCTTGAGTACAGGAGAACCTTGAGTTTGGAGACTGCTTGGCCCTTGGCAAAGATTTCTTCCCAAAAAGAAAATCCTTCTGTACATTTTTTTTTGGAAATTTGTTTTTCCAAATCCTAAATCTGACAAAAATTAGATCAGAAACCTGAGCAGTCGAGGGAAAATGATGTCATTCTCCCAAGACACAAGGTAGCACTGAGCAAAGCACTGGGTAAAGCATGCCCAGTGACAAGGGCTTTGGGCCCCTGTGCTGCTAATGGGGAGTGATTTTTGTGAAAAGTAAGTATTCATGTGTTGGTATACAGAATGCACTTTATGCTAATCCTGGGAGTGGTGTTCCAAACATTACATGTTTTAAATTGGTGCTTGGACACAGTCCTGACCTCTCCTAGGTGTCGTGGTCTCCTCACACAGTAAGGCGTGGCTGAGGCTGAACACAGGAAAGGAAAGATACGGAATCAGAAAGTGATGGAAGTTCTGGCTGAGCCTCAGTTAAAGAATCAGATTTGGGGTTTGTTGTACCCTTTCTAAGTACAGAAAACCTCTGAAGCCTTTGCTAATTTTTCTGTTATAAAGTTACACTCTGGTTACTGGTTACTTATTAGTTTAAAATGAGTAGAATGGTACCCAAAATGCAGAACAGTGAGAACAGGGCTATTGCTGGTTCCCCATTCCTGAATGCAGCAAGTCAATGGGTCAGGAACTTGGGGACAGTGCCAGAGCACTGCCAGCTTGTGCCTCAGCCTATCTTGGCCAGACCACCTCCCACCCCAGGCCTGAGACTACAGCTTTCATCGCCTGTCTTTCTTACTTGGCCCTTGGAGGCTTTTCGCTTTGCAAAGCTGTAGGGAGCGTGTCAGCCTGGGGAGTGTGCTGCTCACCTTGGTCCAGATGCAGGGCTCTGAGTCAGCCATCCCGCTCTCTGTCTGTCGAGTGGGGGTGATGTAGTGCCCACCTCCACTGTGGGTGCGACCAGCCTTGTGCAGCCTCTGGAGTCAGCACTTGGTGTCAGCGTCAGGTGTTTTGTCTCAGCCTTGTGTTCTCTCCTCCCTTCTGCACCGTCTCCTGGAGCATAGCCACCGGGCCTCCCTAGCAGTTGCCTTTCTGCCTCCTTGCTTTCTGTGATTGCTGTTGGGGATGCCCTCTCCACACCAGCCCAGTGCTAAGGCTCCTCCCATCGCTCACTCACTGCTTCTTCCTGGTTGCCTCTTCTGCCCACCCCACTGTCCTGATCATGCCTACATCCTCTTTGGGTCCCCTGCTCGGCTGCATCCTACATTGGGGTCTCTGGCTGACTAGTCTTGCCAGCCAAAGCAGTTTAGAATTTGAATTAACAACAGCAAAAAAGAAAAGGTTACCTAAGCAGCCGTCACTTTATACTTTAAAATCTTTATTTTCAAAATAGTTCTGAGGTTCAGCTATTCTTATTTTTTTGTTTTTTGAGAGGGTCTTTCCCTCCATGGTGGCCTCTTAACTTGTCATGGTCCTCCTCTCTCAGCCTCTGAGTGCTAGAATTATTGGCATGCACCCCACATGAGGGGTCAGTGTCTTTGCCATTCATTCTTAATGTAGCCTTGAAGTCAGTGTTTACTTTTCTTTGCTGGTCTATACAGACAGTGTCCTGTGCGTGTCGGTGGTGAAGCCAAGAGTATTTCTAGCCAAAATATAAATCTTCTAGAACATTTTATAGTGGTTCCTCAATGAGCAATTTAATTCCCAATGACTGATTTTTTTCCCTATTTTCCTCCTACTGAAGGACCCCAAAATGTATGTACAGACAGTGCTGGATGTTCATAAAAAGTACAACGCTCTGGTGATGTCAGCATTCAACAACGATGCCGGCTTTGTGGCTGCTCTGGACAAGGTGAAGTGACTGCCCTTCTGCTCTGGGGGGTGCAGGTGGGCAGCCGCTGTCCTCTGACTGTCTTCTGTGTGGCAGGCTTGTGGTCGCTTCATCAACAACAATGCGGTCACCAAAATGGCTCAGTCGTCCAGTAAATCTCCTGAGTTGCTGGCTCGGTACTGCGACTCCTTACTGAAGAAAAGGTACTAAATGACTGCTTGGTTTCTTTTTTCCCCCTGTCTTTTTTTAGGACAAGGTCTCACTTAGCAGTTTGGGCTGGCCTTGAACTCACTTTGTAGCCCAGGCTGACCTCGAATTCGATCCTCCTGCCTCAGCCTCCCAAGTGCTGGGATTACAGACATGAGCCACCACACCTGGCCTAATTGTTTTTCTTACTATGCCAATTTAAAATCTGAGCTCTGATATGAGGAATTAAAGTAGATATGCCATCTTATATAAAGTGTAATCTTTGTGCCACTTGATGAGAAACATATTTTTTCAGTTAAGTCTGCACGCACTCCCTGGCTGTTTGTGAGGAACACAGATGTGTTCCAGCACTTCGTAACTGTGTGGCATTGGATGCCTCGTGGTGTTGCAGCCGCTCAGTTGTGACTTTCCACTGTCTTGTCTCTCTTCCCCATCCGAATGTGTCGAGAGGTAGAGATGGGGTGCTTGGCTGTGGCACGCTGCGCAGCATTGTCTCCGCACACTGGGGTTCTGTGTGTTTGTCTGGGTCTCCCTCGTGTCGCCTTCACTTTCATAGTTCCCTTCAGAAATGGTTGTGGAGTCACAGCAGCAGATGGTGGAGATTTCCATGGAGGGAGTCAGGCTCCCCCTGGCTTTCTGTGGCAGTCCCTTCCCACATCCCCAGCCTGGGCTGGTTTTGGCATTACTAGTCAGCTGCAGTTCAGCAGCTCTCCAGGGCTAGCATGGCCTGATTGCAAAGCAGCTGCCTCACAGCCAGCATAGAAAGACCGGACACAAGCCTCACCTAGGAGAGCTGCAGATGCCTTAGAATGCCAGCAGACCAGAGTCGCAGTGGCTGGCGGCTCCGGGCAGAGCAGCTTACGCAGTTCGCAGAACAGGAAGCCGCTCACCTGTGCACATCCGAGGCAACTTCTGTGCTAACAGTGAACTGTGTGCTGTTCTCTGTAGATGCAGGAATAAACAGCTACCCCTTTTTTTAAAATTTAGTCAGCGTTAATTTTTAAAACAGCTGTCTCTTTTAACTTTGCCAGAAAGCCATGCCATTCCGTGATGTCATGAAAACTTGAAGTTATTTCTGTTTATTGCTATGCCTGCCTGATGTATTATTTAGCAGTTCCATTTAGATGCACTAATGATCCTTTCCAGGAAAGAAAAGGACTTAGTAGAATGCTTCTTAGGACCAGATGTCTTTTTTTTTTTTTTTTTTTTTTTGAAACAGGATCTCACTGTGTAGACAAGCTGGTCTTAAACTCACTTTGTAGTGCAGGTTGGCCTCAAATTCACAGCAGTCCTCCTGCCTCAGCCTCCTGAGTACTGGGATTACAGGTGCCCACCACACACTAGGCCCAATGTCACTCTTAAAGCTGCACTGTAATGTGATTTAAGTTGGAGATGATGCCATATGTGGCCTGGGCAGCTGAGCATCCTTTGTCCCCACCATCTGTACGCACACTGCCCTAATCAGGTCTCCACTGCCTTCTTGAAGGCTGATAAAGTCCTGTGTGCTATTCCTTGGGGAGAAGGTGTCCGCTCACCAAGCAGAGTTGAGGTGGAGACCAACTTTGTAGACTGCAGACAACCTTCTCAGCTCCATTTCCCCAGGTCACCTTTGACTGCTGACCATTCATGGCAGGAAGGCTCCCCTGGTGAAGATGTCACCAGCGCTGTGGACACAGCAGACAGAGAGGCAGGGCACGCTATACTTTCAGCACCTCGGTTGTCTCTCGTGCTTAGGCAGTTCATGGGGCAGCTGTGCCTCTTGTGTCTTTTCAAAGGTGAATTACAGCAGGGTATAAAAAACAGCTGGAGAAGGAAGTCCAGGAACTGGTATGGAAATGAACTGTCTCAACAGAAAACCTCCCTCCTATGTTCAGAAGCTCTATAAATCTGTTGTGTTGCTTTTCCCTTGGCCATCCTGAACGCAGTCGCCTTGGGTTAAAGAGACAGGTGGCCAGCGGCAGGGTCCCTTGGGTCATCCGGGGAACACTGGTCATCTGAGCCGCATTTTCATAGGGTGAGCTAAGGAGTGCCCTGGGAGTCTCCTCCTGCCATCTTTCAAAGTTTAGAACATGCTGCCTTTCCAATTTCAGTTCCAAGAACCCAGAAGAGGCAGAGCTGGAAGACACACTCAATCAAGTGGTAAGGCGCTTCCTACCTTGGTGGTGGGGACTCACCTTGGGGGCTGGCTGCGTGGGGGCATCTGAGAGGTGCACTGAGCTGGTTACTCCATTTTTGCTCTCCAAATGGAGCGTTCGTCTTAGCAGTGGAGTGGAGTCCCATCCTGTGTAACTTGATTTGAGGGGCCAATGGGGATGTGCGTTGTGAACACCCCAGCATGGGGCTGCCGCTGTGCTGCGCTTCAGCAGCCAGGCCCAGCTGAGTCCGAGCCCGCGCTGGTAGCAGTGTGCAGTTCATAGGCCTGGTGGGGTCCTTGCTGACCTGTTCTCTGGGGTGTTACCAGATGGTTGTCTTCAAGTACATCGAGGACAAAGACGTGTTCCAGAAGTTCTACGCCAAGATGCTGGCCAAGAGGCTGGTGCACCAGAACAGTGCAAGTGACGACGCTGAGGCCAGCATGATCTCCAAGCTGAAGGTGAGTTTTGTACTCCCAGGCAACATCATTGTGGATGGAGTCCCGCCCCGTGTGAGCTGGAGCACGCCAGGGGCTCCTACACTTTCCCTCCTGCCTGCCTCCCAGGGCCTCTCACCTCCCCGACCTGGCTGGACTGCGTGTTCGCCTCACTCTGCCACTTGCAGGGCAAAAGGCCTAAGGGTCTGCTGTTGACTCCTCCTCACTTCCAGCAGCTGTGCCCTCGAACAATGCAACAACGAGAGGCAGATCATTCCATAGTGCTAGTGTCTTGCTCCTTGGTGCTCACAGGGTGGTTGGGTATCCAGAGACCTGACTGTCCAGACCCTTCTATAGTGGTTTGGCTGCTTTGCCTTGCTTTGCTTGGCTTTTCCTGGGCCTCATGTGTCGCTGATGATGCACTGTATCACTGAGCTATTTCCCTTTCATTTCATTTTGAGACAGTCTTACTAAGTTCCCCAGGCTGACCTCCAACTTGTGATCCTCCTGCCTCAGTCTCCTTAGTAGTTAAGATTACAGGCTGTTACCACCTTCCCTGGCTGATCCTGCTTTAATGTGAATCAGTGTATATCTATACCATAACATATAACCAAATGTTACTAACTTTTGGTAGCACTGTGATACAATTAAGTATACATTATACTACGACTGCTAAGCTCCTTTGAGTGTGTTTATATTTCTGTACAAATTAATGAGTCACTGGTTTCATTTCAGCAAGCTTGTGGTTTTGAGTACACCTCCAAACTTCAACGGATGTTCCAAGACATTGGCGTGAGCAAAGATCTGAATGAGCAGTTCAAAAAGCACCTGACGAATTCGGAACCCCTGGACCGTGAGTGTGGAATGGCTGTGGGCTGTGTTCACAGAGTTGTTCATGGCAGATGGAAGATGGGCATCCTGTCCTGGCTGAAGTTAGAGTGTGCAGGACAGGATCCCAGCCCAGTCACACAGGAGCCTGCGTGTGCGTGCTGAGTGCAGGCCTCTGTGTGCACTGCCCACTCAGTGTCCGCACAGCCATGGGGCTGAGGATGGGGGGGTTGGCCCTGTCCCAATCCTGAGGACTTCTGCCTGCAGGATGGAGACGGACTGAAGCAGGCTGTGCTCTGAGGTCTTGCTGCGCCAGCGGCGTGGCAGGTTTGCACTGACACCATCCAGGCAGCCTTCATTTTAGATGAAGAGTGGAGCTTTATTCTGCCTGGAGGGGAAGGTGATCCATGTGAAGCCTGACCTCTGCTGTGGACTGCACAGCTACTGGTTAGGGCCAAGTTGTAGGTAGACGCATGTGCCCTGTGCGGCTTTCACAGGAGTGAGTGGGGCACATGCCGCGGGGAAGGCAGCGTGGACTGGGCCTCGGAACTGTTGCATTGGGGGCTGGAGTGTCCTCCCCAGGTGTGACCGAGCACGCTGAGTCATGCACTGCAGATATTGACTGCAGATGGCAGAATAACAGCACCACAGCTCTGTGTTGGCAAAAGTGAAGCTCCCCTCTGCAGGATCATGTGGCTCTTCCACATTTTACCAGTCTCAACTGGATAAAGCAAACTGAAATGAATGTATTCTGTTGTTCGCTTTATGTTCAAGCAGGATTCTGCATCTGCTGGGTAGCATTCTACATTATGTGAGCAGTGGGCCTTGTCAGTGCATGAGACTGACTGTATTCTCCACCATTCCTCCCACAGTGGATTTTAGCATCCAGGTCCTGAGTTCCGGGTCATGGCCCTTTCAGCAGTCGTGCACATTCGCCTTGCCCTCCGAGGTAGGGCGGCCACATCCTCTGCTGGTTCCTGGGTGGTGGAGACAGGCAGGCAGGCGGCCGTGGCCTGCGGGGACCCTGCCATTGGGCTGGAGTGGTGGGGGTTGAGGGCTACGTCTCTGTTCCAGGCCATGGCACCCATCTGTTTACTTCTAGAAAGCAGAGGCTGCTCGCTTCCATAACTGCACCCTCTGGCCTCTGCAGTGCTCTAGGAGGAAGCCACATGCCTGGCATCCATAGCTCACTCTGCTGTGAGCACCGGCCAGTGTCTTGTGTAAACAGTGACGGTTTACACTTGGCAGTACTGGCTACATGGCACTCGTGGAGATGGGGCTGCATAACACTCTGTTCTTCCCCAGCTGGAGCGGAGTTACCAGCGATTCACAGCTTTCTATGCCAGCCGTCACAGTGGCAGAAAATTGACCTGGTTATATCAGCTGTCCAAAGGCGAACTGGTAACTAACTGCTTCAAAAACAGATACACTTTGCAGGTAAGACCACCTTTTTATACTGGGGTGGGGAATAGAAGAACATGGAACATTGAAGTTCTAAAGGAAGATAAGACAAATTGTAGCAGTCAGAGTTGGGTCACATCCGTGGTGGCCTGGAGCGTTGTTTGTGATCAGGTCCTGCAGAGGGGAGGGCTCGAGCTGCTGTGGTTAGGGCACAGAGCTCTGGGCACTGGCCAAGGGGCACACGACCTCATGTCTCTGGGCCGCAGTTTTCTCCTCCGCTTAATGGGACCTTGGCATGTCCGCCTCACAGTAATGTGACAGTCAGATGGTGCTATTGGCACAGTGCACACTGAGTGCTCCGGTGGTAGCTGAAGCTGAAAGCACATGTCAGTAGTTACAGCAGCAGCTCTTTGCCTATAGCACCAGTTTCACATCCATGGAAACCACCGGTGCTTACAGCAGTGCCGAGTGCTAAATAACGGCTGCAGATGCAGTGTTTCCAGCTCAGAGCTGAGAAAACAAGCCCCATTAACTCAGGCCTGCCCTGGCTCCCAGTTTGTACATGGCCAACCGGACCTCAGCTGTGGTGGGCTCCCTGACAGGCCACTGCTCACTGTCAGGGGTTGTCTTAGCAGTGACCAAGGTCTTGCTTCAAGCATCACCTACTGCCTGGTACACAGTCTAGTACCAGGCCAGGAGCATCTGTGGTTGGTTGTAAACCATGTCAGACTTTTTCTGCTTTGATTCATAATAAAGTACTTAGGGTTAAAAAAATAATAAGCAGGGTGTGATAGCTCACGAGTATAGTCCAGCACTCAAAGCTGAGGCAGGAGGATTGCCGAGAGTTCAAGGCAAGCCTGGACTATATAGCAAGACTGTTTTAAAATTCCCCCTAAATAGTAACAATACACATACTCATCCTCAAGACTCATGCTTCACCTCTCTGTGACAGGTGTATCTGTACAAATGAGTGTGGATATGTGTACAGGGTGATTTGCATGGAAAACACAGTCCACAGGCCTTTGAATGTTTGAAAAGGCAGGAAATGACTTGTCTGCCAGGAGAATGGCAGCATAATGGCATTTCTACAGTATCCCCTTAGTGGGTCTGCTGTGGGATTTTTACATCTGCTTGAAGAATTTGTTTGGTCGCCTGGGCTCTGTATTTGTGGAGCTTGTTCCCCATGTGTTTAAATTGTCCTCTCTCTTTACATGGGGGGCTTCGAAGGCGTCCACCTTCCAGATGGCCATCCTGCTGCAGTACAACTCAGAGGATGCCTACACTGTGCAGCAGCTCACAGACAGCACTCAGATCAAAATGGTAAGCACCCTGCCAGGCTGCTGCCGCTTGCAAACAATGAAAGAACAGTTTGGGAAGGGGGTTTTGTGTCTGCATATCAACTGGCTCTGCTCCACAAAACTCAGTCCCTATAGCATGTGCCACATAGGTGCCAGGAGACCCAGGAAAAGGGGCGGGGGGCAGGGCTACACACAGCACAGCTTCCTGGGGACTCTGGGACAAAAGTGCAGCAGCAAAACAGGTACATCCCACAACTCAGGTCAAAGGAGGGCAGCAGGGATGCATAGAAGCCTGCTGGTGCCGGGCTGGTGTCCATGAGGCCGGGCACATTCTGAGAGATCCTGCAGTAGGGCCTGGCAGTAAGCTCGGTGCTTTAGCAGTCCTGCCCCTCTAATAGTGCTGGTAGATGTGGGGAAGCAGGACAGGGTGGTGACCTGGGTGGTCACGGTGGCCGTGATGGTTTGTCCAGCTGGGCCACGCACACTGTTTATGTATTTGTACCGGCTAGGTGTATGCTCCATGGAACTCTCCTGCATGCGTGCTCTCTGGCATGGTTTTCCGTTTTCTTTTCTTGGAGACAGGGTTTCACTGTGTAGCTCAGGCTGGCCTGCTCCGATTTTCTGCCTCAGCCTCCCAAGTGCTGGGAGGCACAGGCATAGGCCACACCCTCCCCTCACTTTCCTCCTGTTAAAGGAGTTGTTTTTTTCAACAACAGACTTTGAGCCCAGGGCTGGGCACCTGCTAGGCCAGCACCCTGCCATTCAGCCCCGGCCCTGGACCTTACGGCCAGTTCTTAACCTTCTTTCTAGCTAGACTTCCGTAAGTTAAAATTTCCCCTTGATTTTGTATTATTCTTCACATTATTCATCTGGAAAGTGCATTTTCCACAGCTTAGAAGTGTGTGTTTGGCAGTTTGCAGCTGAGTGGGTTGTGGTGTGTTCACAAGCTTGGGCAGCTGCCGAATGTTGCCGGAGCCCTGAAAAGGCCTCACAGCCACTTAGCAGGGGGCTGCACTCTACCCTGCCAGCCCACATTCCTGCCACCTTCAGTCTACACTGAGGACATCGTGTTTTAAGGTGATCGTAAAGGCTGACTTTGTATCTGCCTCCTAGAATTGGACACCTATGGTCTAGCTTTTCCATGTCGTAGCATGCACCAGACTTCATCCGTTTCGATAGTGGAAAAGGATTCCAGTGTGGAGGAGCCACAGTTCATTCATCCCCTAATCTGCTGCTGGACAGATGGACCCTGCTGCATTTTCAGTTCTCTTAGCATTGCTGAGCCCCCCAGCCCGGGTTAGCAGGGGAGCCCACTCACCCGTGCACAGCCTCCTGCCCGCTGCAGTGAGTTAGCGGCCGGCCTTCTGCACACCTTGCCAGCATTGACTTTCTCCAGTCACCGGGGAAGCAAGGCCATCGCAGTATGGCTCTGATCTGCACTTTCCTAGCCGGTGTCAATGTTGCACTGTGCGCCCTGCCCTTCGGACTCTTCGCATTTTCTCCCTAGAAAACTGTTTGCCCAAACTGGCTTGTTTAGTCTTTTGATTATTAAATTGTAAAAATTCTTTACGTGTTTTGCATACTAGACCATTACCAAGTATGTGACCTATCAGGAAAATGTTTTCTGGGTTGTCTTTTCGCTTTTTTAATCAATTGAATTTATATCTGTAGAATATGAACACTTTACTTTTGATGAAGTCCTTATTTTTATTGTTGCTGGTGATTTTGGTGGCAGATTGAAGGTTCGTTGCCTAATCAAGGTGAGATCCCTGTTAGACATACCAGCACCCTTGTTGAAAGGCTTTTGGTCTGCAGGGCGTGGCAGTGCACAGCTGTAATTCCCGCACTCAGGAGGCTGAGGGAGGATGGTTGCCACAAGTTCGAAGCCAGTCTGGGCTACAGTGAGATCCTGTCTTTTAAAAAGGCAGTTGATCACAGATGCATAATATATTTCTATAGATTCTCAAGTTTTTTCCTTGATCCATCTCTTTTTTAGACCAGTACTATACTGTTTTGATGACGGTTTTGCAGGAGGTTTTGAAATTGAGGCCTCCAGACTCATTTCAGCACACACAGGCCATTGCAGGTCCTTCCCTCGGGAGTGGGGTCATGAGGTGGTGGGAGGGACCAATTGCAAGGACTGTGGCTACCTTTAGGGGGCTGTGCCAGCTGGAAAGTGAACCCTTCCCATCTAAAGGTGTGCGATGCACGCCCATCTGTTTTGGGGCACCTTTGCTTTTTGTCATTTGTGTTTCATAGTTTTTAGTTTTTTATTTACTTAACCAGGGGGTACCGGGAATCAAATTCAGGACCTTGCGCTTGCCAGGCAGGCACTATGCTGCTGAGCTGCACTGCTGCCTGCATCTTACGTTTTCTAACTGAGTCACTCCTTTGTGTTATTTCCTATGCTCTTTGTTGTATTCTCTGTATTTCACCTTTGATGGCTCCTTTTTAGTGTCTAAAAGGGCAGCTGGCTGTGGTGTCCTAAGCTTGTGTCCTATAACTGCTTAAAGCATTGATGAGCACTGATAGGGCTGGAGGGTTTAGAATGTTTAATATACCACCATGTTATCTGCAGACAGACAAAGCTTCAGATCATGAGGTTTTGGATTAGGAATGCTCAAACAGTAGTGTCTATATAGATATGGCAAACTATGAATTTTTTTGAAAACTGACTATGAAATACTTCTAAGCCCCCAAATGTAACAGTGTAGCAGAGTGTGCTCTGTATATGAGGAGGTTTCTTCCACCCCTCCTGTCCAGTCCGATGAGGAAACAATGGCTGAGGGTGACATGCTGTGACAGGCCCAAGGCCACTGCTCGCCTTTCCTGTTTGAATCCCTTGCAGAGCTGGGCCACTCTCCTCCACTCCCTGCCTGAGACGTGGCCACAGTCCAGGCCACTGACTGGGCAGAGGCCTCACTGCCTATGGCCCTAGCCATGGACCCTTGGGCCAGAACAGGCTCCACTGTTGTGCACATGATGGGGAGAGAGGGTGAGGTTGAGGGCTGAGAGCTGCCCACACGCCCTTTCGTGACAGCCAGGCTGAGCGCGAACAGCTGCCACCGTGGGGGTGTTCCAGGATTCCCACTCAGTGGCAGAGACAAGACTCGGGCATTTAGCTAGTGAACAGTGCCCCAAACGGTCAGCTGACAGTGAGCTATGCGTCATTTATGCACAGTAGGATCCTCAGTGTTTGTGACTGAGTAGCCAAGGCCAGGAGGCATCCTTTCCGCTTTAAGAAGTCAAGATGGGTGGGAGGAGCACAGGGAGCCATCCCTGGGCACATTCTGCTTCTTGGGCAGTCACAGAGAAAATTGCTTCTCCTTGATTATCTTTTCCTCTTTAATCAGGATATTTTGGCTCAAGTCCTACAGATTCTATTGAAGTCAAAATTATTGGTAAGTTTGTGCATTATGAACGTTAAGCCCAAAGAAAGCCATTTTCCTAAGATTCACTTAGTAACAAGTGTCTTCTTACAGGTCTTGGAAGACGAAAATGCAAATGTTGATGAGGTGGAATTGAAACCGGACACTTTAATAAAATTATATCTCGGTTATAAAAAGTAAGAACAGTTTACTAAGAGGTTGGTCCTAGAGCACAGACTTGTTCCCTGCTCCAGGAACACATCTGGATCTATACCAAATCTGGCAGATACCTTCTCTCCCAGCCACCCAGCCCCAGAGGTCCTTCCCTGGTGTCTCCTCCTTGACTCTCCTCACTTGACAAATGAGTCTCCTAGATTGTGTGTGCCTGGGTTTTATTTCCCTTGGCAGAAGCAGGGAGCAGACCTGGGTGAGGGGACAGTTGTGAGCTTGCCTGACAAGCGCCCTTCCTTCGATATGTGGTCTAAACTGTCCAGGCTGGCCTAGAACTTTCAGTCTTTCTGCCTCAGCCTCCAGAGTAGGATCACAGGCATGAACGTCACTTGTCACTAGCACCCTCTGGCAGCCATGCGGTGGCCGAAGAGGGCAGGCAGTACCCCAGGGGGCATGGGGTACTCGGAGGGCATGGAGGGCGACAGCGTTTCTTTCCTGCCTGCAACAACAGCAGCCATGCTCCTTGCTTTCCCTCATAGTAAGAAGCTGAGAGTCAACATCAATGTGCCGATGAAGACTGAGCAGAAGCAGGAGCAGGAAACCACGCACAAAAACATAGAGGAGGACCGCAAACTCCTCATCCAGGTGGCTGGGGCATGACATGGGGGACGCCTGGGCCGCGGGGTGCTGGGCAGCGATGTCCTTCTGGAGCCAGCACGGTCCTGCCCTGCGTGGGGGCGGGAGGATGTGCCCCACCTGAGCAAGAGGAAGCAGAACTGTGCAGGGGGACGGGCAGTCTTCATGGCTCTGAGGATGGGATTCTTTATAACGGAGTTACGCTGTCTGAAGTGCTCAGGAGATCAGGTGCTTTAATGCCGGGTCCTTTGGACAGCCACTCACACAAGGCCCGGTCCTGCACAGGCGGCCATCGTGCGCATCATGAAGATGAGGAAGGTCCTGAAGCACCAGCAGCTCCTTGGCGAGGTCCTCACCCAGCTGTCCTCCAGGTTCAAGCCTCGGGTTCCAGTGATCAAGGTAGGTGGAGGCCACACCCATGCGCAGTTGGAGAGGAAGCTGGGGGGCAGGGGGCTGCCGCCATATTGGGAGAGGCCTCTGTAAGGAGGATGCACTCCACTGCAGCTGCAGCCAAAGTCTGTATTCCAAGGAGTGAGTGCGCACATCCTAAGTATACAGCTTGGTGGTTCGCGCCAAGTCCACACGCTTGCGTCGTGGACACCAGGTAAGAGCCCAGGTTGCCGAAGCCCTGTGCAGGTATGGCCATGTACCACGGTGCTTTGTGGTACAGTGCCATGGTCACAGGGTCTCTGCTCTGCAGTGTCTGGGCCTCTGCATTACTGCACAGTTGTTCTGCCCTAAACACACTGCCGAGTGTGCTGGGACACACACTTGGCTCCTTCATCTTGGGGTTGGTGAGAACAGGAGTCCAGCGAGGCTCGCCTCGTGAGAACTCCTGGCTGTGCCAGCCAATGTGAGCACAGGGTCGGAGTGGACACAGCGCCGACAGTCCCCTGCTGTGTGCTCCTGGCTCATCAGCAGCCAGGATTGGGCGGGAGGAGAGGTCCCAGCCCAGTGCAGGGCTGGCTGGAATGGACTTGGTCAGCCCAGCAGGTGTCGCTTGAGGGGCTCTTCAGGAAGCAGCATGCCACCCGGGTAGTGGAGTGCCAACCACATGGCTATGTAGTCCTGGGGGTGTGGGTGACTGACCTGTTCTGATGATCGTGTTTTTCTTCCCTCACTGTCCTCTTGCTTTTCACAACTATCGCCCAGAAATGCATTGACATTCTGATCGAGAAGGAGTATTTGGAGCGAGTGGATGGGGAGAAGGACACCTACAGCTACTTGGCCTAACCCTGGCGGAGGGTCTCAGTGTGGCCCACAGATGGGTTGGTGGGGGAGCAGGGACAGCGTCACAGCAGCTGCCTGCAGCACACCGACCTCCTTTTTAACCCTGAGACCAGGAGTCACCGCTGGCCTCAGCCTCCCAGCAGAACTGCTCAGGACTGATCATTTCAAGTCTGTACATACGGACCCCAACACCATTTAACCTAATTTAAGAACAGAGGGGCTGACCCTTCAGAGGGCTGCATGCTACTGCATCTAAATCCATACATTGGCCACCGTGGAAGCTGTCGGCAGCGCCTGCGATGCCGGCGGCACTGTGCGGGGCGTCTGAACGGACACAGTGTAATCTGCTATGGAAACCATTTGTATAGTGTGTTTCATTTTTTAATGTGTGAAAATAAAGAAAATTAAAGAATTTCTGTACAAGTCGTATTTGGTTCTGTTTTAAGTTTTACTAATTTCTATATGTAAGTAAAAGAAAATGATTATGCAGCTTTCTATTCCCAGTGTCTGCCTGGAGCCTGGAGCCTGAACTCTGACAAAGATTTCTCCACCTTCAGGCACGTTTCTGGGACCCATTCCAGTGACTCAGGTGCAGCACAGGAGCCTCAACATCCAGCCAGGCCTGTTTGACCCTGAAAGGACCAACACATCAGTCCGCTTAGCCCTGTGTGGGAGAGCACTGTCCCCCTTTGACAGGTGGGGAAACAGGCAGTGGACTGCACTGTGTTGTCACTGGTGAGCAAAGGGACTGGGATTTGTGGCTGGCTGTGTGGCTGTTCCCACCTCTACTGCATGGACGACAAAAGGAGTGAGTTCAAGCTGGATGAGCCCCGGCACCTTGCCTTCCTCGTGCTCTGGTTCTGGTTCTGGTTCTGCTGCAAACCGAAGCTGGCAATGATTTCTGGTAAGACACCCTGGGCTGGAGGATGAGTTGAGTCCTCTCCTTCCCCTGAAAGAGCCTAGGAGCCTGGCTTCTGAGGCATCTGCTAGTAGACGGGACCTAGTTCCCTGGTATCAGGAAAACCCACTCCTCCCAGGAAGGAGTATCCCCAGGGAGAGGCCAGGTCAGGCCCTGACGCCCTGACAGCATCCACTGCTCTTGGTACCCCGTCCGATCCTGGCTGTCCAACTGATTGCAGTGGTGTGAGCATTTGGCTCTCTGGTGGCTCCGTCTCCTCTTGGATTCCCCAAGGCCTCCAGTTTTTAGGCAGTAAATACCTGAACATCCTTAGCCAACTGTGCAGTACCAGGATCTGAGCAGAGACAGAGCTGCAGAGGACAGAAGTTCTGGGGCCTCTCAGAACAGCCTGGCGTTAAATGTGCTTGGTCCCTGTCTCCCACGATTTCCAGCATACTCCCAGGGGGAAACAGGAGAATCGGGGCTCCAGAGACAGTGCCCAGCCCCATGCAAGCCACAAGTGACACCTGCTGTACGCCTGCCTCCCAGCATGCAGCAAAGAAGCCCCGGCACGCTAGCGTCAGGAATGTGAGACATGGAGGCGCAGAGGTTCAGGGTCAACCGCGCTTGGAGACGCATTACCACCAGTGGGTGCCTTGCCCACCCGCCCCCCATAGGTGCATGTGCTATAATCACAGTGACAGGAACTGCCACTGGGCTCCCTGGCTTTAACTGCCCCCGCTTACCACCCTGGCCGAGGCCAGGAGCCCCCAGAGCCCCATTGTTCCGATGAGCTCGTCCTGTCACGAGGCAGACTGAGGGGCCACACCCCACCCTCACCCCCCCGCACCAAGCCCCCTTGGGAGTTCAGGCCTGCACAAGGCAGGGCCTTGGGTGGCAGTGCAGGTTGTTGCGTCCTAGGTTGTGAACCCAGTGCCTTTGCACTGAGCTGCCCTGGCCCTGCTAGCAGCAGCTGGGGGCCAGGAAAGCTCATATTTCCCTCAGAGATTCTTAACACCTCTCTTCCAGTTTTCTTTGGACAAAACCTACTTAACGGTAAACGCAACACGGCTTTCTGTGGCGTTCGTGTTACTGACTGGCCCTGTGAAAGTGTAGTTACCACCAGGGTGGCCTGGCTGTCTGCCCCAGGCCTGCCCATCACATCCCACTGCACCTTGGAGGCTTCAGAGCCTGGCTTCCTCAGCATGGCCTGCAGAGTGGGACTGTCACCGGACTTACTTTCTGTTCCACCAGCAACTCTACATCCTCAGGAAATCCACGCTCCTCCTTGGGATTTAAACAAAACTCCAAATGGGGTCTTCCTAGCGGGGCCTTCCACACAGAGCAGCTCAGCAGCCACCAGAATAGACCTGGCTGCTTTGCCACTGCCCAGGTGACCCCAAATTACAGGGGTGGTGACTGAGGCCGGCTCCTGGACTGGAAAGCATGTTTGTGTTTTCGATGCTTTCTGGCATGAACACTGGCACCCCTCTCCCCCTCGAGGCAGCACAGGCTTCCCTACCCCTGAGAAGAGCCCAGCGACAGCCCCTGGGGGCTGTCACCCAGTCTAGTTCCAAAGAATTGCAGTCCTGTCAGAAGGGGCAAATAGGATGGGACGGGGGATGTACCCAAGGACCCCGGGCCTGTGTGTGTTCTGGGGAGCCCTGACTGCTGCTGCCCCTTGCTTGGCAGGTGGGGAGCTGCCAGGGCTAGGGGACCCAGGAGCCTGAGACAGGGCAGTGCAGAGCCCCTACATGGGAGACTGCCCTGATCTGCTTCCAAGGGCAGCTTTTAAACTACTTTCATCTTTTCTGCCTACCTAGAGACAGTGCAACAGCCTCCAGCAACCTCCCACCTTCCAGCCCACGCTCCTGTGCAGCATGTCCAGCATGTGACCACCTGAACAGGTAAGCGTGGCACTAAGTTCCCAATACAGAGACCGAGGAGGAACCCTCAGTGGGCTCACTGCTTGTTCATTTTGAGACATCTCACCCATGATACAGGCTGGCCTCAGACTCACGGGGGTCTTCCTGCCTTCGCTTCCTGTGCACAGGGAACAGAGGTGTGCACCACCACAGCCGGGTCATCTCTAACAAAAGACAGAGTGTGGGCATTTATACCCGCTAATTCCAGGGAAACCAGCATGCTAAGGCCCTTTCCTCCCTTAATGACTCATCGTTCATCTATTTCAAGGAGATAACGGTGTGGCCCAAAACAAAAATGAGCCACACGACCCGAAGAAGCAAGCAGGTGACTGTGATTGTTTTTCCATACAAATTATACAACGTCCTAGATGGAGAGGATCCCACTGGCAGTACCTTCCCCCACCAGAGCAAGGTGTGGCCATGTGCCTCTCCTTTGGGAATCCACAGTGCTCAGGGGCGTTGGTGATGGGAGAGAAGAGCCCCTCCTCCAGGGCGTGAGGAAAGCCTACCATGCATCAAGCAGGCACCAGCCGCTTCCTAGGAGGCCAGATGCGTGTCCTGGTGGAAGCTCCATCATGTGAGCAGAGGACCTGGTGACCCAAGCCAAGTCTCCTTGGCCTGCCTGCACCATTTGGCCATTGCAGGACAAAGGACCTGAGCTGTCACTGGTGTGGCAGCATGCTTGCCAAGGCTGACGCATGCCTGCTTGGCTAAGGGGAGAACTGGAACCCAGGGTGCGACACTGCTGTCAGGCAGTAGGGGGACTTGAACTGAAGCACTGAGCTCCCCTGCAGCCAAGCTGCTGGGAGCTACAAGCCAGACAGTCTGCTTGCATCAAAACTTCAGCCAACTGCGAGAGAGGTGGTGTGGACCAGCCTGGACTGCTGGTGTGTGGGTCCCCACAGCAGTGGCCCTAGAGACCCATGGGTGCTGGGGTCCGCTGCCTGCTGATGGACTCTGTGGATGCTGACATGGGGGGGTGGGCTGCAGACAGCCCATCTCCTGGGACTGGGAGAGGAAGATTGGATGAGGCTCACTACTTTTAGCTCACAGCATTGCCACCAGGCCCAAGCCAGTGGGCTGCATGAAGCACTTCTTCACGAAGCCACACAGCTGCAGCTGGGTCACCTTCTGTGTAAACACCTACTTTACACTGCTGTTCCCTAAGAACCGAGTCTGACACTGGAGTCAGAGCCAGGTTCATGGAAAGGGCTTGATGCACCTGTCATCTTGCCTGCAGGGAGCAGACTGATATGCCCAGTGCACACAGCATCAGTCACTTGGTGTCCTCCAGACTAACAGTGTTGGCATCACGTAGGCAGATGCCACGTGGCTGCTTCGGACCTGTGGGATGTTAACATGTCCAGAGAGCACAGCACAGTGCCTGCTAGTGGCTACAGGCAGTGTTCCTTAACTACGTCAAGATTTATAGGCCTAGAGACTTAACCCAGAGGCACAGCACCTGCCTGGCACAGCACTGCCTGAGTCAATTTGTGGTACCAAAACAAAATAAAAAAAAGGAAAAGAAGAAACGTGATAGTTGACTCAATAAGAAGTTCAAGTATACTTTATTCAAAGTTGAAAAATGTACCATACTGCATTATTGCAAAAATTCACTGGTACAAAACACTTTGCAGCTGGTGAGAAGGCAATAAAAGTTGATTTTTAAACTTGTTACTATAAATTATTGTTACAGTACTTTGCAGATTCAGAATTTCAAACTGCATCTTCATTCCTACGTTGCCCACAGTACTCGAGGTTCCTGAAGCTAAGGCAGCTGTTTGGAGGAAGGGGAGGAGGAGGTAGCAGAGTCAAGGGATTTCCATCTCTCGCTCGATGCCCACATACTTCAGGGCGTCGGCCTGGCTGTATCTGGAAGCACGGGGGAGAGATAAATGAGCCCCGCCCCCAGAACACCCTGGGCCTGCTCAGCTGCCCTGCTCTTGCCCAGCTGTAGAAGACATGACATGCATTTGCTTGTCACCTCGCAGAGGCACTGCTTGTGCCACAGCAGCAAACCGCCACAGGCAGCTGCCCCGAGAAAGCGGGCTGGAGGGCAGCCTTCGACCTGAGGAAGAGCCAGTCGGTTCCATTCAGTCCTACCCGAACCCCAGCAACCACCATCAGCACTGACACCACTCTGTGCACTCCACTCACAGGTTCAAGTCCCACCTGGGGAATTCGGCAACTTAGCAAGATCCTCTCTCCAAATTTACAAAACCGTCCCTGTTGGGATCTGTGCTTAGCCACAGGAATTTTTAGAGCGCCTCCCCTGGACACATTTAAACAGATGCGTACAGTGAGTCTCTGATTTGTGTAGATAACTGTCTGAAGGCAGATTTGTTCATAGCTCATCTGTGGAAGCTGGCATCCGGAATGTTGCTGAGTTGGGGACTAACTAGTCTGTCACCTTTACCCAGAGCCTGGTGAGGTAAAGAGTCAGCCTGGTGCCTGTCCACCTAAACACCATCCCTGGCCTTGTCCCCAGCCCTCACAGTGATCCTCACCGATGTGTTCGGCTGAGGCCCAGGTCAGTGGCACAGCAGTTGCCAAGCCTGGTCCCCAGTGCCCAGAAGGACGACACGGGTGCAGTAGCACCAACACCTTCAGGTCCCTCGGTAAAAAGGATACAGTAGTGTCGCCAACGGTGACACAGTACAGGGTTCAGAACAGGGACATGTGTGGCAGTAACACAATCACACTGAAGACAGCACAGTGTGTCAGAGTCACCTGCCACCATCCACAGCACGAGAAATGGGACTTCACTATCTTCCAAAACTACACAATACTTGGTGCAGCTATACTACGAGGGTGGGAAAACCGAGCCCATGGCAGAGCTGGCCAGGAGCCTCCGCATGCGGCTCCTCACCCTGTGGTGCCCAGGAAACACTTCACCAACCTGTAATCGAAGAACAGCTCTTCACCGGTCTGGATGGCTCTCTTCGCAAAGATGCCGATCCTGTGGTCGCCGTTCACCATCATGACTGCAAGGGGAGACACAAACTCAGCGAGCAGCCCTGCCCGTGCCACACGCCAACCGCATGGCACTAAGTTCTGTTCTCACTGGGCCACAATTCTGACTCCTCAGTACCCACCTTTTGCATAGCAGTTTGGATTTACTGAGTGATTTGCAAAACGGATTTTGTTACCCTTGCGAGTTGCGTCCACCACAAAATCTAAAAAGGAAAACAAGCAGAGTCTAGTGGGTAGCTTAGCAGATTCACCCAGCTCAAGTCCTCTACAATGCTACTTGCAAAATACTGCTGTTCTAGGTAAAAATTATTCCTTGCTAATTCAAGGTCATTGCCCATCTCAAATGCTATTTACTCATCAGGGTAGAGATACACTGCTAAGCAAAACACAGCCAAAAGGAGTCTAACTCCTGCAAACATCACGAACAGAGATGCCTGTGGCACTGCATAGCTATAATCCCAGCACCAGGCAGAGGGGAGTAGGGGGCATTGCAAGTTCAAGGCCAGCCTAGACTGCAGTGAGCCTGTACCAAACACACACACAGCACTTTCCCACTTTTGTGGAATAAGCTCACAAGAAACCTGACTTGGCACCTGCCCTGCCAGGCCATCCCACCACAGGAACAGCTGAGAAAGCAGCTGCCTTCACTCTGCCAGGCTGGGCTCACATTGAGCCACAGTGACCCTGGAAGCAGCTTCTGAGGGCAACGTCACACTCCGTGCAGGTCAGGTCAGAGGTGCTGGCTGGCAAAAGGAGCTACCTTACTCAACCCCAAGGTTACAGGGGTCTAAGCAGGGGACACAAAGAATGCCCCCACACAGCCAGAATCCGGGCAGCTGCCAGCAGTGGCTGGGACTCCCCTCCCAAACCTGTGCCACCTCGCACTGCCCTCTCCAACCCTCTGCCACTAAAGGCTCCAAGCCAACAGCACTGTCCAGGCCCGAAATGTACCATTGTTCAAGTTGAACAGAAAGCTGCACATGTATTTATCATACACCTTGCCTCTTCGGTCCGCTTCATCTTGAGAAATAATCTAAAAGACAAGCACAGGAGGAAATCACGTTGGCGTGTTGCTTCAGTCCAGCCTTTGCGGCCGATGGCGCTTCACTGTCAGTGCACAGATAGAGCCACCTCTGAAGTGCTGCAGTCGGGTATTTTTGCACCCAAAGTGTGTCTGATTGCAGGCAGTGATTCAGAAGTCCAACTAGCTTCAAACATGAGAGGCTCACTCCAGGCGTTTCTAACTAATGCAGCTGTTAGTAACCTTGCTCTCTCCCAGTCCCTGGCACTAAGCAGTAGACCACAGATGGGCCACAGGGCCAGCCTTACTCCCTTCGTCTCCAGGGCTGAAGCAGTTCAGGCACTAACCAAATCAACAAACATGAATAGGTCCCAGCCGAAAGCCGCTTCGTATGATTTCATCTCTAAAGTAGGCTGTGCAGCGTACTTGCTCAGGGAAACCAATCCCAAACAGTGCGGTCCGCAGCACCACATGAACACAACCGAATAGCACGCCTCACCTCTCCACAGTACTCCGAGATGAATTCATTTTTCTGTACAGGATCTTTGATAAAAATTCCCCAGCCTGCTACATCCGATGGTGCCAGCAATAAATGCTAGAGAAAAACGCATAATCACACAATCAAAAAAGGACAGCACAGACAGACAGATGGGTGACAGACTGAAAACCCACGTGATTGCTGTAGCCCTCAGCCCTGTTCTAGAGCAGTGTGAATGAACTGCTGAATGTGCTGGCAAATGGGAAAAAAAAAAAGAGTACCTAACAACAGAGAGGTGACTTCTCACATTCACTAGAGGCTGCCACCGCAAGGTGGCCAAGCACTCCAACTCCTCTCACACTCCCCTCAGTTCCTCCATCGCCTTCTCAGAGCTTCCTGCAGGACACGCCTGCTCCTGGATGCTCTTTAGACCTCTAGAGCCCTGCCATTTCTTTTGGGTTTTTTCTCACCAGCACTTCCGCAGGAGTATGAGAAGCTGCTGGCAGGTGGTACCCTAACCGCATCAGTCCCCTTCTGCTTTGAGCAGAGAATGCCAAGATGACCACTGGGCCAACCTGGTCTAGGATTCATTCCAAAACACTAACTTTTCATCATAGCTCCTTAGGTCTTCTACTCCAACTCTTCCTGTGAGCCTGTGTAGGGTAGCACACACTTGTTATTCCAGTGTTCAGGAGGCTGAGGCAAGAGGATTCCACACTGAAGTCCTTTCTGGGCATCTTAGCAAGACCCTGGCTCCAAACAGGGCAAAAAGATTGGGCTGTCTGTTTCACCAGCAGATCACCCCCCCAGGGTCAGTACCCATACACTCCTCTAATCACAGAGCATCCAGTTTATCTACCTGGTTCCAGCCTGACGTCCATGGAGAAATCTCCCAAATGACACTCAGTTGGCAAAAAGTATCCACATAAAATCCTGTCTATTGAGAGTTAGATAAGTGGAAGAGACTGGGCTGGGGATTTAGTCAGTGGCTCAAGCACTTGCCTGGTAAGCGTGAAGTCATGAATTTGATCCCCAGTACCAAAAAAAAAAAGACTTATAGAACATATATTGGCACAAACAAGCAGTATCACCCACTTTCTGAGCAGGCTAACTCCAAGCATGAGGTGAGGGGAATCATGGAGTTTCTGGTCTGAGCGTATGCGCCACAGACACACTTGCATCATCATGATCTGTGGCCTGTAGGGTACACAGCCACCTAGATTAAAGAGGCCACATGTGAGCTGGTTGGTCCCAGGGCAGCTCTCCTGAGCACAGACACAGGCTCACAGGCACAGAAGTTGGGTGTTTTGCTAGGGCAAGATCTCGGGCAGCGGGGCACTTGGTCACACCTTGAAGTGCCGTTCCCCTTCCCCACCCCATGATGTGGGACTGGACCGCCCAGTCTCACTTCCTGCTCCTTCACTGCCGTGTCTTGTACCTTGGGTTTCCTTATCTAGAACAGAGCTAGCATCACTCCTAACTCCGGGGTTACAAGGATTAATGGATTAGTACACAGGGCATCACGGCAGCACCTGCTCTGTATGAAATACTAGTCAGTGCCAGTGGTTAGCACTAAAGGCCTGGTGATGCTAATGAAGTACCTGCCATCTACACTAAAAACACTGAATCCCCAAGTCATAACTGCTACTGAAAGTTTGGCTTAGTATTCCCTGATGTCCACATTTAAAATTACTCACATAGTTCCCATGTGTCAAATACTAA
Source organism: Cavia porcellus (assembly GCF_034190915.1). NCBI lineage: Eukaryota > Metazoa > Chordata > Mammalia > Rodentia > Caviidae > Cavia > Cavia porcellus. Next base: position 55,664,648 of record NW_026947489.1, read on the forward strand.
TTCCTGACCGAGCTGTTTAATTTGCCATGGGAAATTTCATTTCTTCCTATATATCAAAAGGGGCCTAAATAATTACTGTTTGATGAGACTGAGTCTACATTCTGATAGAAATTGCGCTTACTAGCATTAGGGAGCTCTGTTAGCTAAATTAAAAACCTCTGACCGTGTGCTTTCTATTTTAGTTTTTTTCTTTTGAGACGAAGTCTCCCTAAGTTGCCCAGACTGGCCTCAGCCCCCCAAGCAGTTGAGATTAGAATGTGCCACAGTGCCTGGCTCAAATCACAGCTTTAGCAAAGAATCTTTATACCTCATTAACAGCAGCTTCTTTCACAACCTCCAAACAAAAACTCACCGCTTGCTCACCAGCTGCACCATCTCAAGGCAATGCTGACAGGAAAAGGCCAGGCAAACTGTGTTCCTGGTGGGGTGCTGCTCACCTTTTTGGAGCCCCTCTGGATGCTGCAGTTCTTGCAGGACACGTTCTTGCTGTCCCAGTGGTCTGCAGCTCCACAGGTCAGGCAGAGATCTGGGTCACACTCGCGGACAGCTAGGTAGCATGGGCACTGCTTGGTGTTGCACTGTGCTTTGCAACGGCATCCAGGAAAGCGGTTCTGACCTTCAGAGAAATGGTCACTGTCATCACTCGTCATTGTCACACACAGCTCATGCCTGGCTGACCCACAAGCACCCTCCTACCCCAGGAGACAAATGAAGCACTAAAGGCTCAAAACTGCACACCTGCTTTCTGCTTTTTATTTGCTAAGTGGCATCCAGGACTTACAGGTGTGCAAGGAGGACATGGGTCTAACCCTTTGCACCCGCGGCCCTTCACCATTCCCAAAGCCCTTCCTCTTGGACCCTGCCTCACTCTGAGCTTCATTTCAGCCTTGCTGCACAGTGGAAAAAGCCCCCACAGCTGACACCACTGTCCTTGACAGGTCAGCTGCTCCCAGTGTCCCGAAACAGGTGGTAACTATTTCTACGGTCCCCTCCTATTCTCTGCCACCTCTAACACGATGATCCCATTTGAATAAACTGAAAAGTCCTTTATTACAGGTTCTGCCTAACTGCACGCATAATCACCCAGGAGATCAACTGGACAAAGGCATCATGTTAGCTATGGGCTCAAGAAATCCTTACGGAATAAATGCATTTTATTTCCTAGAATAACCAGAGGGAGTGTGCTCATTTCTTTGCTTTTGCGGTTAAGTCATTATTTTACAGAGACCTATTCAGTTCATGCAAAAGCAACAAATACTTACACTCTGAACTACATTGACAAAACTTTTCACAAAAATTTTGTGCTATCACACAAGGGCATGAACTGTCACAAGGCTGCCGTGGATGGTCACAGGGTTGATAGTTGTAAACATGGTTGGAGGAGCCGTCTGAGTAAAGAGAACAGTGCACAGCCAATGAATGCAGGCAGACAAGAGACGATCATCACATCAAACAAGAGGATTCCTCCCCGCCGCTGGCAGAGCATCCCTTCCTGTGCTTCCCGCTCCACACAGGCCTGTCACGAATGACAGCAGGTATCGCCTCCCACCCCCAGTGCTAGAGAGCTCAGCCTCAAAGCTCAGCCCCATTCCCAAAACCTTCTTCCTCTCCTGCTGCTGTCTGCTCCACGCAGTCAGCTTCCACCTCCTGAAAGCAAACTGACTAGAGGTTCATCATCCCGTATCTTCATTAAAACTGGTGCGATGTACAGAAGGCCATTAAAGAATAACCCAAACTCTATAGAGTTACTGTCCTAAAACAAATGAGAACAAAGACACTTTGAAGCTACAAATGAAGTTGAATGGACAATGCTAACCCTTTTTCAGTTGTATCTTTCTGCAGTGTGCAGCCCATAACCTGCAAAAACAGAGAAAATAAAACACAAATTTCAGTGTGAAGTTGGGAGTACAGTCACAAGCAACAAGCCACGTGGGGCTGCATCTGGGCCCAAGCAGAGCAGCATCTCACTGTGCGGCTCTCACCATTGCCCACACACCTGCCAGCTCACCGGCCGGGATGGTCCCTGTGGGAACCCAGGAGCCCCAGGCCTCACATGGCAGCAGGCACACCTGCCTATGACAAATTCTGAGCTGAACTTCGAGGACACAGGCACCATCTCTAACCATTCAATTGAACTACAAGGTCAGAAATAGCTCAACCAAAACTTACATTCAATTGAACTACAAGGTCAGAAATAGCTCAACCAAAACTTATCTGAAACCCTGAGGAAAACTGTTCTAAGTGGTTATCAAAGACAATGACAAAGTATAATATGAGCCTGTATAACTTTGGAAGCATAATCAAATTGTTCTCCTCACCCACATATATCTGCTTCTCATTTCAAAAAAGTAGGCTGGGGCAAAGGGAGTCCCTCATTATTTTCCTGGCCTTCCATTGTCTAAAATAAATCCAGCTGGCGTTCAAAACTCACTCTGCTCGTCACTATGCCATAAGCCCTGCGGAAGGTCACACGCAGGTGTGGAGGAGGACAGCTCTCTGGGCACATGTTCTGCATGTGGCACACACCTAGAGAACTTGGGCTCCCAGTCTAAAGGATGCTGCATAGACACACCCAGGGCTCTCAGTAGGACACAGCTGCTCACAGCAGACGCCAGAGCTGTCCAGAGCCTTCACTGCAGAGGCTACTAAGTACATACGCTGCTCAACCGAAATGCAGTACAGTAACAGTAGTTTCAGTGACTTAATGTGCCACATGTACTGAAGCTGCTATATTTCTATTGAGAAATACTACAATTGCCAGGAGCAACGAGATGCCACAGCCATGTGGCTGCTTAAATGAAGAGCTGTTCTGAACAAGCCGAGTGGCAGAGTGCACACCCTAGAAAGGGACCCCCTGCAGCTTCTAGGGAAGCTCCACGGCCAGCTTACCGGTGTTTCCTCTTCTTCTTTCTCGGAGGAGTGTCCACGTCCTCAGCAGGCACAGGTGCGATGATGCTAGATTCTTTAACTCTGAACTCATACACCTGCCAAGAGGCAGAGGCAGCATCACAAGGACAGCCTGACTTCAAGGGGCCACCCCACACCCAAACACCACACGCCAGTGTCTCTGTCCCCTCAACGCTGGGTGCTGGGGTGCGGTAAAAATCACTGCCCACTGTCATATTCTGGTCAAGGGTACTGATTCCGAGTCTACATGCTCACGAGCTTTCCGAATCTGCTATACCTAGTCTTAAATATCTGAAGTGAGTGATTTCTGCACCCCAACTTAAGAAGTTTTACTCAGGAGGGTAATTCTTTTCAGAAGAACAGAAACCTACTAACAACCAGAACTTTCCTGATGTTTGGAAAGTGAGTATATATCTGTATATTTGATGCTGTTACAGTATTCATATCAGATATGCTTACCTGTCTACATGTTTTGGTCCCAATCAACCTGGCAATAGCACAAAAATTATCGTAGTAAGTGCCGATGAGGACTCTAAACATGGAGGCTTCAGCACCGCTCCACTCCACATTCTCAGGAGGTTCAATATTTGGCTTCATCTTTATTGGGGTTTGACACCGAGAATTTGCCTCTACAAAACCAAATGTAAGCACTTGTTTATTACAAAATAAAGCTCAGGGTGTGCTTAAGGAAAAAAGAAGGATGTTAGTCATATTTAAGGCTAAACACAGTATCAGTAAGTCATGCCACCATGAAAATACAAAATTATGCATTCTTTAACCCAAATGTCTAAAATAAACATAAACAGGGCCATGCTATTATTATTATTATTCTTGATGAAATTCTTAGTGACAAAGAAACTAAAGCCAAGCAGTTTTCCAGCTCAGCTGTAGTTCTTGTTTTCTCCCTAACCAAAGCTATGCAGAGGATACCAAGAATATTGAAGCAGTGTGAATTTCATGATGCCCTGTCTGAGAAAGATGAAAGGAAAAGCACCAGAACGCAGAATGAACTGGATCCACAGCCCAGCAGAGAAGTAACGACTCAATCTGCTTATTACACTGAAAAGTAACTAACTACAAAAAATCAGTCAATGCATTCTACATCCCTGCACCTCACAAGAAACTTTCGAAACAAAAGCAAAAGCGCAGATCCCAGGTGTGCCTGACCAGAGGAGCTTGAAGTTTCATCCTTTTTCTCCTCCTCTTCTTTATCGTTGTTCTCTCCCCCAGTTTCAGTCCCTGCTTCTCTGTCACTGTCGGTGTCCTTGGACTCCAGCACGTTGATGGTGGGGGTGCTGGGCCTGCTGCTGTTGTTGGGGAGCCGGCCTCGCCTGCGGCCCCCAGGGCGCTTGGGCGGGGTCTTTATCCGCTCTGCAGTGAGGGCAGCAGCAAACTCCTTCGCTCCCTCCTATGAAATGAAAAACAAGAAATCAGGGTAAAGTTCTAAAACTCACTGTAGTGGGAGAAAATAAAAAGACACTGCATATCTAAAAATACTTCTGATCTGCTTTTGATTGTTTGAAAATTTCAGAAAGAATTATTATGGGTTCAATATATCACAAGAGTAGTACAAAATGAGGCAATACAGTTGTATAGGAATTTGATAAATAATTGAATTATAGTAACAATAAACCACGTATTATAGTTCTCTCTCCACACACACATACATATATACTCACTCAGTCTATTTAAAAGTGAATCTTTATACAAACCACCATACAGCTAATGTGCATTATCAGACTTCCAATTTCAAGGTTCAAAATAATGAGTATCTCTCTACAGTAATAGTTAAAGTATGTAAGAACACAAAACACACAAACATGCATAGCTTGGTCACTTCCTGTCCCACTATTAAAATACCAGGTAACTTTTTCCTGTGAAGGATGCATAGACACAGGAATACATGAAAGGAACTTCAGGAACAAGGGTTACATTTGCAGTCTGGACAATCATCCAGTCTCAGAAAATACAAAACAACGTTTGAGAGGATGGTGTACAGAGAGACCACAGAAACATTTTAGACGAGGCAAATTTCTGCCTTGTAAAGCGTATTATAAAGTAGTGCTCAAGGATTCCATTTTTAGTGGAAATAGAAGGGAGAAGTTTGAGAGCAGCCAACAGTCTTATACTTCATTCTATAAAAACCAAATTGCTTAAAAATAGGATACCTTCTGCAGGTGCCATTCAATGAATCTTCTGTCCAAAATCCAACAGGCAATATATACCCATTTAGTTCCTAGGTAGGAGTGGCTTGGTTCAAAGAGGGGAAATGGTAAAAATAAGAGAGTACCCGTAAAAACAACTTTTCTACCTATTTTCCTAAGCCCTTACCTGTTCTCCATCACTTTAAAGAAATCTGTGAGATCTCTACAGTACAGCTCAAACTACAGAGGTGTGTCTAACACTCCCTTCAGGAACCAGCTATGAGGACAGCTAGGAATTACAACTACATAAGATTATTGCTGTTTACAAGGGCAGACTGCCTCACACTCCCATAGCTCTGCGGAAGGGATCAGAGTCCTTGATCCTAAAGACCTTGAGACACTGCTGCAGAGACAGCACAGACAAAAAGAACTACGAGATCAGTGAGGGCTAAACTGTGCCGTATGTGAGCTACGGAAGAAACATGGGCATGAAAGCTGCCTGTCATCTGGCCAGTACAGGTATGGGTACAGACAACGTTAACGCTGCCTTCGTCACCTCCAAAGTTCACCATTAAGACTTCTCCAGACCCCTCCACAATAAGGAAGCACTAGGTCTCACCAGGTGCTGGTAACACTGTGGTCCACAAGGCTTATTGTCCAGAGCTGTTTCTGTGTTTTTCCGTTTGTATGTATTGGGTGTTGCATGAAAAGCTGCAAAATAAACACAAGCTATCTGAATACAACTATACAAAAGAAGCTTTCTTTACTTTCCCAGCTCCACTGAGAAGTCAATTAATAGATTCTAATCTTGCTAATAAGCAGTTTATGGTACTTTACACAACTTTTACCCAAGCTCTTACTAAAATATTGCAGGGTACTTGCCATCTCTCCAACTCCTAAGCAAGAAAGACACTGTTGCTCTGGAATACTCACTTCCTCTTTACAAGTGTGCCTAAACTAAGTCTGCCTAAACTATGACTATCAATATTTGTGTAAGTTAATCCAAATCCTCCACATAGCTCGTATTTTAACAGAGGTCTGATTTCATGCTCTGTCAAGAGATTTCTGGAATCTACAATTCCTTGACTTCCAAAGATCAGTAATTAGTTCCATAGGGAAAACTCAATGCTGAAGGTAAAAAGGTCAGCTCCAGATTACTAACATTCAATCCTTCTGAATCATATACAAGTCAAGAATCTAGTGAGGCCCCAAGCCCTTCTCCAGGGAAATCCAATGATCAGACAGAGCTGCAGATTTAGCTCAGCAAGGTCGTCCAAGTTCGATCCCCAATACCCACCTAAAATGGTGAGGTAACAGGTTTTAGAAAGATAAAAGTGTCTGAAACTTAAAATTCCCAACTAGTGTATGGAAAGACTCAACAGTGGTCACAGGTAATGGAAGCAGTATGAGCACAGCACAGTACAAACCTTGGACAATACTGACCAAGTATGTTGCTCCTCACACCAATGCAAATGCCTTGAAACAGCCTACCACAATTACACAAGCTGGAAATTCATTTAGATTTAAAACAAGCGACATATTCACAAATTAAAGCATTTGTAAAATATCTATAAAAAGTGTAGGTTAAGGGCTGGGGATTTAGCTCAGCAGCATAAGCACCTGCCTGGCAAGTGCAAGGTCATAAGTTCAATCCCTGATACAAAAAAAAAAAAAAAAGCCAAGGTTAAATTTCATGAAACTTGAGTATATGAAGGCAAACTGGTGAGGGAAGAAAGAAAAAAGACCAAGACAATCTCTTTACTTCCTTATTTTTCTAGCCCCGGGCAACAAACCCAGGGTTTCATGTATGTAGGCTACATACTGTCCCTCAACTACAACCCCAGCCCCAAAGTTAAGTTTTGACCTAAGTCGAAATTTAAAGCTACTTCAAAGCACACGAGTAAATTTCTTTCAGAACAACCATTACACCATCTGTCTGATTTGGCACTGAACTACATTCTGACCAGCTGAACACGTGAAACACAAAACCTGAGCACAGGGAGGTTACAGTCGTCTCAAGAGCAAGGAACGACTTCAGCCCAAGGTAAGAGTTAAGCCTTCACTGACAAGAGCTAGGCATGAGTGTGGGTAAAGGTCTTAATTGCAACACGCTTCACTGGCTCAGTTTGAATTTACAGAGTGGCCTGGCCTGCCCTGCCCCACCCCGCCCTGCCCCGCCCCAAGGAGTCTGCAGGTACAGAGGTACACACAATCTCAATCGCAGAAGAGCTGGAGGAACCGCAGCTGGCCCTGAGCTGGAAGATGCCTCCATCAGAATCAGAATACAGCGCTCACTATGAATCACACTACACAGCCTAAAACATGGACAAGCCAAGCTGAAAAGGGAAAAATACGCTAATCACCAAGAGATGTTTTAAATAATTAGAATGTGTCACTTTTGATTTCATATTTCAATTAGCTAACACTAGAAAGGGAACTATCCTCATGCCTAGATTTCTCTCAGAATCTGAAACTAATTCTCCAGGGAAATACCTGTGCAAAGAATTTCCTCTTCTAGAAATGTCTTAAGCTGTGTTAAGACTTCCAGAGGATCAAACATAATTCTTCCAAACGGGCATCTTAGTATTCAAAATGAAGTACCATCAGAATATACTTCAAACTACATATAGGGAATTATATAACCTTTCCAGTTATGGTGGGGAGCAGCTCAGTGGTAGAGTACTCGCCTACTCTGCACAAAGGCCTGGATTCAATCCCCAGAACTAGGGGGAAAACATGGCTGAATTGGAAAAACCATTAGAAGAGAAATGAAGGCATGATATCTTAAATGGTAAAAAAAAAAAAGAGAGAGAACATAGACAAATACAAATTTTTGTTAAGAACTGTGTCAAATTTTCAAGCAAAGGTGAAGGTACACAATACCAGTTATACCAAATGAGATCAAATTGGCAGTTCTAGAAAACAGCTCACATATACTGACTAGCCCCTTAGAATCTTGCACACTTTCACCAAGTTGCTACCTCAGTACAGAACTTAGGAGCAGAGGACTACAGAGCTGAAACGAACTGACCATCACATATTTCCAGTGGTGACTTTAAAATCAGAAAAGAGGAATAAAGACAAAAATTTGCCTGAGTGTGTCTCCCTTAGCACTCTTGTCACTATATGAAGAAAAAGAGTAACCCATTATCACTCCTATTGTCTTTGTGTCACTATCATTGGCATCTACCCCTGACATTTCCTTAAAACCTGTTGTCATGTGATAAATAAATGATCTTTGATCAGTACAAAGTACTGATCACAATCACTTCTACAGAACTTGGTTAGAATAAATTCTCGTTGAATAGAATATTATATCAATTCTTTTGTGTATATCACAAGATATTGGACTTTTACAAAAAGAAGAACTTAGCAAAATAATCCATGTCCATATTAGAGCATGTGGGCTGGGATGTGGCTCAGTGGTGATGTTCTTGCCTTGCATGCACAAGGCCTTGGCTCAATCCCAGCACAAAATAGCAGCAGCAGCAGCAGCACATAGGAAGATTGTAAAGAGCAGCACCCGAAGTGACAGCAGCTGACCATAAATACTTCTACACCTGAAGTACCCTGAGCATGTCACAAGACTTGGATGTTACCTTTTTATCCACATGAAAATGGCCAGCTATTAGAAACAGCCCATTGTGCACATGAGGAACACTGGTGTTTGAGGGCAGTTAAGTCACGCAGGTAAAATACGAACTCAAGCACACCTGAACTGTCAGCCATGATATATTTCAAAGTGTTAAAATGTCAGCCATGGTCACAAACTCTGGAATAACTTCTTTGAAATTCTAGGCATTGGGGCTGGGGATTTAGCTCAGCAGCGTAAGCGCCTGCCTTGCAAGCAGGCAGTCGTGAGTTCAATCCCTGCTACCAATAAAAATGAAAAAAAAAATTCTAGGCATTTCAGACAGTAAAATTTCTACAATTATCATTAATGCACATTCCAGAAAGAGTATTAAAAACAGATTTTTACGCAACAGCAAGAAGGACAACCTGCCAGGTGCAGTGAGGCAGGAGAATCAAGGCCAACCTGGACAATTCAGTGAGTTCCTGCCTCAAAAAGGGCTGGGTGGCGCTCAGTGTAGAGCTCTTCCTAGGGCACAGGGCCTACCTTCAATCCCCAGCACTACAAAGCGAAAAAGACAACTGCTTTTTAAAACACTGCCAGGGACACAGTTCAGCGAGGTCATGAGTTTGATTCCTGATACCCATAAAGAATTTAAAAAGTTAAAAAGCAAAAATAAAAAACTATTGAGCAGAGAAAACAGCCTCTTTGGGAGACATCATCTAGATGCAGGAATATACCATCGTGAGGAAAACAAGAAGGAAGTGGGTCCCTTGGACCCAGGAAAAGTCTGAAATCTAAACTGAAGCTCACAGAGAGTAAACAGAAAACCTTCAACGAAGAAGGCGGTAGGTGGTGAGCCTTCACCAGGAGCCAGGCTGACTGCATGAGGGGAACTGCTGGAACCTGGGATGCGCGTTCATGGTGACAGTGGCGGCTGGCAGCCCCAGAGGCCTCTGCAGAAAGACTCGGAGGTAGAGGAGAGCGGAAGACATGGAGCACCATGCTGACTGGCGGTGAGTGCAGAGGACTCAGTCCTCCCACAGGAGGGAGAGATTGGCAAGGAGCCATTTTGAAGTTGGCTGGGTAAGCCCAGAACCAGAACTGTTGCCAGCTTTCTCCAGCACCTTACCCTGGGCGCAGACCACTGCAAACTGCTTGGACTGCGACGAGCCCAATGCCTCTGATCTAGGGACAGGCCTCCTAAGGTTGTTTGCTACAGTGCCATAAAACAACTCCTGGCTTGCAGGGACACAGTGGCACGATTTGGGATGCTGTCTCCACAGGTTGTCTGCTAGTGAACCCAGAGACAATCCTGAAAGTGGACTATTTGTTTTTCTTTTCTTCTTTCCTTGTTTTACTCGTTTGTTTTTTATTTTTTGAGTGTAAGTGTGGTTCCTAACCTCCTTGTGGGTGTGGTTTTGTTCTGTTCTACCATTTATCCCTCCTAGGTCTTCTCCCTCAGTTTTCTGCATCAGTTCCCCAAGTTGGTGGGACCAATCTTTGTCGTCCTACCTACTTGTAATCTCTTTCACTTTTCCCGCTTCTCTGTTTTCTCCTTAATCCATTTTGAATCTTAACCCTTGAGAACAGAATTGATATATTATAGTCTTATATATTGTATATAACTGCATTCCATTGAGAAGATATGAAAAGACACTTAAACAAGACACAGTCTCAGACACCCAGTTCACCAAAGGCAAACCCAGCGGGCAGTGAGGCTGGAAAATCCCAAAGCCCCCACAAGGGCTCTCTGAAGTGGTAACAAAGCAAATGAATGAGTCTCTGGTAAAAACGAAATCAGAAATAATCTCTCCAATAACTACAAAGATTACCAAAATACATACCTCGTTTAGTGATGTTAGAACAAAAACAGACAAGCTTAAGCAAATTATGGAAGCACAATATAGGAAACAAATGGAATCCATAAAACAAATTCAAGCAGATATCCAGGAGAATAAAAACTCCACTGCAAGTATTCGAAGCAGATTAGGCCAACATGAGGACAAGATCTCAGATATTAAAGACAGTCTTGCAGTCAGTGATCAGGAAAAGAAAGATTTCTATCAACCCAACAGCTGCTAGGTGAGACCAAGAAGAATAAGTTAAGATGAACTGGAGTCAATGAACAATCACGAGATACCAAAAATGACATTAGAAACATCTTCACAGACATCATGACAGGAAACTTTCCTGGTAGAGAAAAACAGAATTTGACATACAAATAAGTAAGGCATATAGAACTCCAATTAGTAATAATCAAAAAACACTACACCCAGGCAAATCATAGTCAAGATTTCAGAAATTCAACACAAGAATAGAATTTTAAAAGCTGTTGGGGAAAATAAATCACTTATCAAGGAAAGCCTATCAGAATTATAGCTGACTTCTCAGCATAAACGCTCAAGTCAAGGAAAGCTTGGAATGAAGTACTCCAAGTTATAAAGGAAAACAACTTTCAACCCAAATTGACGTATCACACAAAACTATATTTCAAAATTGAGGAAGAAATAAGACACTTCCATGACAAAGAACATCTGAGGAAATTTATGACCACCAAACCAGCATTCCAACATATTCTGAAGGACATTCTAGAAAGAGACACTAAAGACTACAACTCCATGAATTCCACAGAAGAAATCCACCAGGAAAGGGAAACAATTAGAGGAATGGGGAAAAAAAAAAAAAGGGCTGGGGAGGAGGGCGCAATAATAGAAAAATAACATGACAAGAATAAATCACTACAGCCCAGTTTTAACTATGAATGTTAATGGTCTCAAGTCACCATTCAAAAGACACTGACTGGCAGAATGGATCAAGAAGCAAGATCCAACAATATGCTGTACACAAGAAACACATTTAATCCAAAAAGAAATTCATACACTGAAAGTTAAAGGATGGAAAACAATATTCCATGCAACAGGAATTCAGAAAAAAGCAAGGAATGCTATTCTATTTGCAGATAAAGTAAATTTCAATCCAAGACTGATTAAGAGAGATAAAGAAGGTCACTACATACTGGTAAAAGGGAACAATCTAAGAGATAATAATCATAAATATATATGCAACAAATATTAGTGTACCTAGTTATATAAAACAATTATTAATGCACATGAAAAATCAAATAAGCCTTAACACAATTTTATTGGGAGACCTCAATACCTCACTGTCACAAAAAGATCAACTGAACAAAAAACCAATAATGAAATATTAGAACTAAAACTTTTGAGCAAATGTACTTCATAGACGTCTACAGTATTCCACCTCACAAATTCAGAATATACATTCTTCTCAGTTGCACATGGCACACTCTTCAAAATAGACCATATAGTGGCTCATAGAACATGCTTAAGTAAATATAAAGAAACTGAAATTATCCCATGCATACTATCAGACCACAGTGCGATGAAACTGGAACTCATGCCAAAGGAAACCACAAAAACTTTATCAACACATGAAAATTAAATAGCACCCTACTGAATAATCAATGGGTCACAGACAAAGCAGAAATTAGACAATTTTTACAGTTGAATGATAATGAAAATACAACGTAACAGAACTTGTGAGACACAATGAAAGCAGTCTTAAGAGGGAAATTTATAGCAGTAAATACCCAAGTCAGGAAAACAGAGTAAGCACATATAAACAACTTTATGTTGAACCTTAAAATTCTAGAAAAAGAAGAGCAGGCTAAACCAAAAGCTCGTACAAGGAAGGAAATTATAAAGATCAGAGCAGAAATTAACACACTGGGGACTAAAAAAAAACAATACAAACGATCAATGAATCGAAGAGTTGGTTCTTTGAAAGATTCAATAAAACTGACAAACCCTTGGCCAGCTTTATCAAAAAAAGTAAAGACTCAAATCTATGCTATCAAGAATGAAAAGGATGAAATTACAAGAGACCCTATAGAAATCCAGAAATCCCTGTAGATGTAAAATCATCTATACTTACTTTGAAAATGTACATTCTACTAAAATAGAAAACAGAAGAAATGGACAGATTCCTAGATACATATGAATTATCAAAGTTGAATCAAGATAAAAATCCTAAATAACCCAATATTAATAAATGAAACTAATGATGTAATTTAAAACCTATCACCAAAGAAAAGCCCAGGTCTTGACAGAGTCACTGCTGACTTCTACAAGAAATTTAGTGAAGACCTAACACCACTGCTTCTCAAACTCTTCAGTGAAATTGAAAGAGAAATAATATTCCCAAATGCATTCCTGGAAGCAAGCATTATTGATTCCAAAACCAGAGAAGGAACCAAATAAGAAACAGAATTACAGGTCAATCTCCCTAATGAACACTGATGCAAAAATCCTCAGTAAGATACTAACAGATTGCAACGAATAGTTAAGATTGTATACCATGATCAAGTGGGATGAATCCCAGGAATGCAGGAATGGTTCAACATACATGAATCCATAAATGTAATACATCATATTAACAGAGCCAAGGACAAAAATCATATGATTATCTCAATAAATGCAGAAAAAGCTTTTGACAAAGTCCAGCACCCATTCATGATAAAAAAGAGAAAGCCTACAGAAAATTGGAATAGATGGTCTCTATCTCAATCTGACAAAAGCCATCTATGACAAACCAACAGCCAACATCATACTGAATGGACAAAAATTGAAAGCTTTCACTCAATCAGGAATCAGACAAGGACGTCCACTGTCTCCACTTCTATTCAATATCCTGGAAACTTTAGCCAGAGCAATTAGCAAGGGAAAGAAATAAAAGTAATAAAGACAGGAAAGGAAGAAGTTAGGTTATTGTTATTTGCAGATGATATGATACTCTACTTAAAACACCCAAAAGACTCCACCAAAAGACTTCTAGGTTTAATAAGCAAATTTAGTAATGTAGCTGGTTATAAAGTCAACACTCAAAAATCAATAGCCTTCTTTTATACAAATAACAAAATCACTGAGAAAAAAATCAGGGAAACTATACCTTTTACAATAGCATCCAAAAAAGTGAAATACCTAGGAATCAATATAATGAAAGATATAAAAGATCTCTATATTGAAAACTATAGTACTCTAAAAAAGGAGATTGATAAGGATATTAGAAAATGAAAAGATATCCCATGCTCTTGGGTAGGAAGAACCAATAAAGTGAAAATAGTCATACTTCCAAAACTGTTATATAGATTCAGTGCAATTCCAATCAAAATTCCAACAGTGTATCTCACAGAATTAGAGAAAACATTTCACAGAATTAGAGAAAACAATCTAAAAGTTCATCTGGAATCAGAAGAGACCTGGAGTAGCAAAGGCAATCCTGGGCAACAAAGACAAGACAGAAGCATCACAATCCCTGACTTGAAATTACACTGTAAAATTACTGTGATAAAAACAGTGTGGTACAGGCTAAAAAAACAGACCTGAAGATCAATGGAACAGATTAGAAGATGCAGAAACAACTACAAACACACTAAGCTACTTTATCTCTGACAAAGGTGCCAAACATATTCATTGAAAGAGACAGTCTCTTTAAATGGTGTTGAAAAACTTGGCTTTCAGCATTCCAAAGATTAAAAATGGACCCATATCTTTCACCTTATACTAAGCTAAAATCAGAATGGGTCCAAGATCTGCAAGCAGACAGAATAGGTAAAACTCTTAAAGACACTGGTGTAGGCAAAGACTTTATGAATAAAACCCAGAGTGCACAGGAACTATCACAAAGAATCAACGGATGGGATCTCACCCTACTGAAAAGCTTTTGCACAGCAAGAGAACCAACAAAAGTGAACAGGCAACCCACTATGTGGGAGAAAATGTTTGTCAGCTGTTCCTCAGATAAAGGATTATTATCAAGAACATATAAAGAACTCAAAAAAAACCCAGTCCTCCCAGAACTAAAATCTAATCCAAAAATGGGCAATCTGAGATGAACACATACATCTCAGATGAAGTACAAACAGCAAATAAATACACGAAAAAATGTTCAACAGCACTGGCCCTTCGAGAGATGCAAATTAAAACAATACTGAGCTTTCACCTCACCCTCAAAGAATGGCTAATATTAAGAAACCAACCAGTAACAAAATGCTGGAGGGATGTGGAACCCTTTTCCATTGTTGGTGGGAGTGCAGACTGGTGCAACCACTGTGGAAATCGGTGTGGAGATTCCTAAAAAAACTAGGACTGGAGGTTCCATTAAACCTATCTGTTCCCCTTCTGGATATCTTCCCAAAAGAATTAAAAACATCATACCACAGCAATATATGTGCACCCATGTTTACAGCAGCACAGTTTATAATAGCCAAGATCTTAGAAACACCTAAATGCCCATCGACTGAAGAATGGATTTTTTAAATGTGGTATTTCTATATAATGGAATACTACTCAGCCATAAAGAATGATAAACTAGACATTTTTATAGGTAAATGGATGCAACTTGAAAACATACTTATTAGTGAAATAAATATGCCATAAATGCATAATCATCATATTGTTTCATTAGTATGATAAAGAAAAAACATGTTTTGTCCCAGAGAGAATGACTTCAGCCAAGCAATGACTCAAGCCACATCTGCCTTCCCTTTAACCCACTGTGATCCATTTTGAGTTGACTTTTGGATGTTTTAAGAAATTTTTGATGTGCTATAAGGTTTGGATTTTTTGCAGGTGGATATCCAGTTGTTCCAGGATATTTATTGAGAGTACAATCCTTTCTCCACTTAATTGCTTTTGCATCTTTGCGAGAAATCAAGTGTCTGTTATGTGGGTATCTATTTTGGGATTTTATATTGGCATTTTGGTGATTTGTCTATCTTGTTATCAGTGTAGTTTTGTCATGATTTGTGTAACTTTGTGATAAGTCATGGGATTGAGGAGGATTGGAGCTCTAATCTTGTTCCTTTATCAAAGTTGTTTAGACTATTCTGAGTCTTTTATTTTTACAGAAATGTAAAAATTAAAATGTTAATCTATATAAAAAGTGAAGTTGACAGCTTGGTAAGGAATTCTGTTTTCTGATTTTTATTATTTTCTTCTATTCATTTTTGGTTTCATTCTGTTTTTTTTTTTTTTTTTTGTCTTTTTCTTGGTACCGGCAGGCGCTTATGCCACTGAGCTAAATCCCCAGCCCCATTCTGTCTTATTTTTAAGAAAAAAATTGTTAAGGAAAAAAATTTTAAAATAAAAATAAAAAACTATTTTAACTCTGCTTATGGAACTGACATAGAGACCAAAGAGACAGAGGACAAACTCCCTAACCCCTTAACCTGCTAATGCTTTATGTTTTCGGCTGAGGCAATCAGGGCCTTAAAAGCAGTTTCTGCTCAACAGCATGACTTCTCGTGGACCTGCAGGCACCCCATAGGTGACTGGAAACCAAACAGAACTTGACTCCATTTGGTGTAAGTATAAGAGTCCTCCTCCACTCTGCATGCAGTCCCCTGGTCACTCAGGGAGCCTATCTACAGGGTGCCAAACAAAGTTGTGGGTCCTGAACACACAGACCTACCCCCGTCCCTCTCAAGACTGAGGACACCAAAACAGACTTCCAGGAACATTTAGGTCCACTGCCCTAAGCCTGGGCTCACCCCAGACTCCAGCAGGGCCTGGCAAGGCTGAGGCTGTCCCAAACAACAGCAGCAGGCATCTCAGAGGACAAGCTGCCCACTCTGCTATCTGCAAGAGCAAAACTAAGATCCTGAGGAGCCAAACCACAGCACCGCATCAGGAAACCTGTCAGGCATGTTGCGGACCTCTCAGAGCGAGCCTCCAGCTGCCCAGGCCTCAGCATCATCAGGCTCTGCACAGCAAACCCGCCTGTGACAAGCCAGTGAACTTGCTAGTCAGGCTCAGCCTCATAGGAACCCGATGTTCACCAAGCAACAAACTGGGGGGAAAACGGCAACCATGGCTGGAAAACACTAATTTCCTGACTATATGATATCAAAAAGACCAAAAGCCAGAGACTAAAAATAGTTCACAGAAAGTATGAATCACTTAACATTTAGGAAGACTTTCCATCAAACTCATTCAAAGAGAAATTTAAACTACAAGCCATTTTTCCTTGTAAAGTCAATTTGCAACATAGCAGTTTGCTAACACTCTTGCTCAAGTTCTGGGGCCAACAGTTTGCTGATGAATCTTTCAGCTGGCCTATCCCACACAGGTCAACAAAACTCACAGGGACCCTGCACCTGAGACCAGGTGAGAGTGAGGTCACTCACTGTGGCACCAATACAGCAAAAGGATGGACACAATCCCAATGGTCACCCTCAGGGACCAGTTCAGAACATCACTAGACTAGCACAGAATCTACTGTGAGTCAAGAAGGGTAAGGCTGGGGACTGGGGTACCATTTGACTAGGACACAGAGAGAAAAAAAACCAGTGTATTTACCGAAGAAATCGTGAAAGACACAAGAGGTCTGACTACAGCAAAGTAAGGTGTACACCTGATGGAGCAGGTAAAGAGGAGGAAAGAGATTTCACTACACGTTAACTTTTTTTTGGAATGTAAATCATGTGATGATCTCATTCTACATACCAGCTAATATGCACCTAGTACCATTTGAAATATTCCACATATATTAATTCCTATAACCCTTACATGGTCTGAAAAGTACGATACCCCCAATATACAGATTTTTTTAAAACATAATACACAAAGTGCCACATTTGATATATACTGAGTAACCTGCTTCACTAAAGAAAAGCACAATGGTAGTTTACCAGCCCGTAACAGTGGTGAAACACCTACGCAGTCTGTGTGGGCTGGATCATAAGGAGACTGGCCTTCCTCTCTCTCTCACCACCTCAGTGACCTCCTGGGAATGATCACTCATGGACACTGCTCTTTGCCAGTGGAGGGTACTTTTCTTTAGTGAAGCAGCTACACTGCAAAGCCTTATATTTTTATTTTGAAACAGTGTCACTAAGTTGCCCAGAATGGCCTTGTACTTGCAATCCTCTTGCCTCAGTCTCTCAAGTCCCTGGTATAACAGCCATGTGAAGAAAGAAAAAAGAAAAGGAAAAGGAAAAGAGGCAGAGAGAGAGAGCAAGCTATGTGCCATTACACTTCAGGTTATAGTACCTTTTATGAAAAACTGCTGTAGTTAACAAAATATGGTGTATAAAAGGAAATTAAAGTGCAATTCAGCCATGTCAAAGGCTGTGTGGAGATAATAAGGCCAAAGCCAAATAAGATATTTGCTAACTGTCCAATGGCTGCAACAAATGAAAAACATCCAATAGATTATTAAAACTGCCCAGTTGCTAAACTAAATTAGGAATGCAGACAACAGCAGCAGAGAGGGGTATAGTAATTCTAAAATTCTACCTCAAGTTATTCTCATTTTAAGATAACCACTAGAATGTTTCTCACATACATACATGTTTAACATTTCCAGACCAAACACACATCACCCAACAAATTATGACTGGCAACAAATACAAATATGTAGAGCAAAAACATAAAAAGTGAGACAGAAGCAGCTGACTGGGCAAGTCTGTTTGTGTTCAGAACTTTGGACTTGGGAGGAGAAATCTCTAACAGTTGGGAGAAGGGTCACTCAGAAAGGCCAAACAATGTGGGGAAAACAAGGGTAAGTGGTCAAATGGCCCCAAGGTGTAACAATGCAAAACACAGGCACTCTAACCTACAACGCAGGGAAGGTTAAACTATATCAAATAACACTGGGAAAACTGGAGGTATGAAATACATTTTCAAAATGTGCCTCAAAAGCAGTTGATGCTCTTTATCTAAGCTACACTTAAATATTTAAGTTCCAATTACTGAAAATTTTACCAAGAAACCTTTTACCAAGAAAATTTTACCAAGAAACCTCTATAAATGTCATGGACAAAATTAATATTGTATGTATCATACTTAAATTTCATTCAGAATATTTTATGCTTTGCTTGTATTCAAATGCATGCATTTGTAAGGCAACTTACACAAAGGGCCAAGATAGAAAAAGATTTAACAATAAACAGAAGAATGTTTATATAAACATCTATTAAGCCAATTTCTAATGCAAAATAATGTATCAATAGCAGCAGCCTTGCTGTGAGCCATGGACTCGTTCACAGTGACAGGTTCACCAGGAAGCACCTGCGCAGTTCGGCTGTGTGTGGCAAACAGTGCTCCAGAGCAAACACACGCAGGCTTCACAGCAATCCCCAAGCAACAAGGTGAAAACGACAACACTAGGACCCTAACTTTTTTCTCCCCTAATCTTAACTACAGGGTTAAATGGTAAATTCAAGATGCAACAAAGGACAGCACTTTCTAAGATGCGTTAAACCATAATTCCACAACAAAGATAGAAATGAAAACGTACAATAATTGCACTTACGATGTAGGAAGCAGTCATATTTAAAACATCGCCGACAGAAAAGTGTGTGAAATGAGTGTAAGCTCTGCTCCCTCTGCACAGACTTAGCGTTTGGTCCATCTATGTTGGGGGTACATTCGGGAGGAAGTGCACCTGGGAGCTGCTGCTCGGTGAGTTCTTTGTATCTGACATCAACCAAGAAAAATGTAAGTAAGCCTGAAACCAAAGGGTTTTGTTCTTTTTCTATTTTTAAAATGAAGTATCTAAAAGGTTTCCATGTTAATGCTTTATTTAAAGTCATTAAGTATCATGCATGGTGTACCAAAATCAAATTCACCAATATGCAAAGATATGACTACATAGTTTTGACCTAACACCAACTGCACTAAAAGTACAACCAGTACCCGGGGTGATTTTCCTGTAACATATATGTAACGTATAACTATAAATCTTCTGTGTGTGTGTGTGTGTGTGTGTGTGTGTGTACATATGTGTGTAATATATATATGTATTTCTCTGATAATGTCTTGCAATGCAATACTGCATACACGTGCATGCTGTCCTAAGTATCCTGCACGCACTACTATAAACAAGGTGGAGTGGCTTGTCAGACATAACAGATCCACTTGGAATGAACCAGAAACGATGGCTTACATACCACACAAAGCAAGATGCCTTAAAAGAACAAATCTTACTTTTCCTTTAGTTCTTCTGCTGTGCCCTTATCTGGAAACATTGAGGAAATAGCTTCAAAAATTTTATCAGAAGGAAATTTCCGAGGTGGGCCACTTTCTTTATCTAAAAAAGGTAAATATGAAAGGGGGAAAAAAGCATAGAAGTAAGTAAACTTTCAATCTTTCATTTTCAACACACAGCAATGTCTCATTAATAAAGAATTTTCTAAGAAATCACCAACTTTGTGGTCCCCTTACTTGTAAGGTATTTTATATCTGTCTGCAGAGTATTTGTGGGTCAGACACAAACTTAAGTATGCAAAGTCCTCAGAGCACTGCAAACAGGAACCTAAGCTCTAATCACAGGTCTCCCGCTAACTGGCTGTGTAATGGGGCTAGTCCTAAGCCACTTGACTCCATTTCCTGCATAGGATGCACAGGCGTTAAACTAGATGATCACTAAGACGCTAGTTACAAAAACATTATGCTTCTTTGACATTGCAATTTGCTCTCCCCAGACTCTTTCACGCTGCCTCAACAGGAGGGTTGGCCAGCAGAGAACATCAGCTCTGGGCTCTGCTTTTTGGATAGCCACAACTAGCACAGAGTTAAAGTGTGAGTCCTGATTCAGGCCTATGCTCTCATCACAGGGTTCAGGGTCCTGCTTCTTCCCAATAGTGCAGTCACAGCTAAGCTGCTCAGCCTCTCTAAACCGGTAAATATACAATGGTGTGACAATAATATCTACATGTAGTGCTATGAGGAAGATTAAGTTAGCTGCTGCACACAAAATATTCAGCATACAATTTGTACACAATGTTCAATGTTCTACATTATAAAAATGCTGATTACAATGACTGCACAGTAAGGTCCCAACAATGATTATGTTCTTTTGCTAGAAAAAGAAACTGAGATGCTCAATTGGAAGACAAAATGTTACAAATAATACCCTAATTTTAGTTATACTACTATCACTATGATGGTATAAAGAGGAACTATTTCTACCATCTCTTTGAAAAAACGCTATAACGGCTACACAGAAGCCTAGTTACCCCAGACATACCATCTCGACTATCCTCTAGGTCCTTCTGCTTTTCTTCTCCTTCATCGGGATCATCTCCATCATCATCATCATCATCATCATCATTGTATTGACCAAGAGCATTCACTAACTCCACAAAAATTTCATCGTTTATAAACCCACACTCTGAAATTCATCAAGCCAATGTTAGGACCACGATCAAAGTTTGCCAGTGTCTTTTTTAATTCGGAAGAAACAGCATGGCCTAGCAACTAGAACTATATAGCACTGGCATTAAAAAACAGGATCATTTTGAGGTCTAGCCCTTGGCAAAGCTGGGAAGCAAATTATCTTCATAATCTGTCCCTCTCTCACACCACACTTCCTGCAGTTCCCAGTGACCAGTCAACCCCTCCAGCAACTAACTGTGGCTCAAGTCTCTTCACTCATGTCTCCGGGCCAATCACTTAAGACCTGGATCTGCACACAGCCTTCTGGCACTAACTCTAGAGAAGTGACAAAAGGATCGATCGCCAGGTGCTTTGGTAACCTCTCAGTGAAGACACTTCTGTCCAGGAAGGAGGTTTTCTGGAGCCAACCTAATCCTAATTCATGTCACTACTAATGAATCTTAAAGTCTACACACTCAACTGCTGTGGATCTCACATGTAACTGCCGTTATAATTTATGTCATAATCAGCTATGAATAATTATCAAGGGGTGAATAGGAATTTCCTACTTAGGGAAAACACTGAAAATTTTAGTCTTATGAACCCAGACCAGTACTTTATAGTCTTCACAAAATATAATTCATTATTAAAACCAGGTTTTCATAACCTATGTTAATAAATCACAGTGTCTGTCAATGTTTTAACCTTTTCTTCAACAGAACAAACATAATGCTCACCTCGATCTCCATGAACTTTGCCATCGTAATTTTTTATCAGTTCTTCAATGAAAGTGCCATCTTGGTCTAGAACTTCATCCCCCATGTAAGGAATGTTATGTAAAACAGTTTCATCTTCTACCTAAAAGTAAAAATATATACACATATACATATTTTTAAACTCATTCATCCTAATTAAAAATGAGATAACTAAAATCAATAATTTTTAATTAAGGAGAAGACTTTTACTCAGTTTTCCAGACTTAAAATTCTACTCAGCAAACTGTTGATTAGAAAAAGTAAAAATGTTTAACATGCCATCAACTCTATCTCTAACAAAGGGAAAATGGGTGGATGACAACAGGATAGCACTTTTAAGGCACATTCCTACTTCAGATGTTAAAACGAGAGTGCAGTTTATCAATCAAGTACAGTCAAGCCTAGTAGCATTCACCTGGCACCCCAGCACTCTGGGAGGCTGAGGCAGGGAGATCACAAGCTCAAATCCAGCCTAGACAAATTCAGCAAGACTGCCTCAAAATAAAAGAATGGGGATGTAGCTCAATGTGAAAGCCCCAGGTTTAATCTCTAGTGCTCCTAAAGAGGGGCCCATAACAATAAGTACCCATATCAAAAAAATGATCGTTAAGTAAAGATTTCTAAATTGGGCATGGTGACACATGCCTGTAACCCCAGCACTTCAGAGGCTGAGGCAAGAGAATTGTTGTGAGTTTGAGACCAGCCTGGCTACAAAATGAGTTTAAGGCCAGCCCAAATTGCATAGTAAGAATCTATCTCAAAAAGCCCGCCCCCACCAAAAAAGATTTCTAAACTTTACTTAATGGTCTAGATATGTGTAATACAATTTTAAGGATGTAAAATAGAAACCAATGCTCCATTAAAGTTTATATCAAAAGGACTTCCACACCTGCAAAACACAGACATCTTACAAAACAAAATACTTCACTGGTGCAATGGATGAGATGTATACTAAAGTTACTGTGCTAATCGAGATGACTGACGAGTCAACAATAAGGATCAGAAGACTAAAGAAAAGGATGCCATTCTATGGGAAAAGCCAATAAAAGTAAAGTTTAGAGAGGGTGAAGAATTGAGGTACACAAAAAAAAACCAAGTCTGGGCTACAGAGTGAGTCAAGGACAGCCTAAACTGCACAATGAGACTGGCTCAAAAACCAAAATAAAATAAAACGCAAAGTGAGATCTTAACGCACTCTTCTATTCAGATCCAAGCTGACGTAGTACTAGGGTTTTCATCTCATCTCACTTGCACAAATCCTCCTGAGGAACTGGGAGCCCTCCTTACTAAATGGCACTTACCTGCTCTGTCTTCCCACTGACCCCAGCCTAACACTGGCCCCCAAAGTGCAATTAAACAATGCAGCCAGCCCCATTGTCTGTGGTCAGAGATCAGCAAAATCAAAGGATAAATAATAAGCAGTATTCACTGCAACTTTAAAAATTATATTCTTTCTGCATTTTTCTTTGAAAATAGGAAGCTGTTCTTGAGATTTGCAGTATGATTCTAAAACCTAAAAATCATTATAAATGTACAAATGTATTCAACTACAAAGAGTAACTGATGTTTATCTTTAATCCTCCACTATAAGAGAAAAGTCACTAAAATGAAACTTAAATTTTAAAAAAAGCCGGGGGCTGGGGATTTAGCTCAGCGGCGTAAGCACCTGCCTTGCAGGCAGGCAATCGTGAGTTCGATCCCTGGTACCGACAAAAAGGAAAAAAGACAAAAATAAAAAAAAGTTGGACATGGTGGCACACTCCTGTAACTCCAGCACTCAAGAGGCTGAGGCAGGACAATTATTGTCAGTTTGAGACGAGCCTGGGCTACAAAGTGAGCCCAAGGCCAGCCTAAACACGTAGCAAGACCCTGCCTCAAGCACACGCGCGCGCACACACACACACACACACACACACACACACACACACACCAAACCCACACTCTTAAGCCAGGCATAGTGATACATGTCTATAATCCTAGCATTCAGGAAGCTGGAGGAGGAAGGTGTCTATGAGTTTGAGTCTGGGCTACATAGTTAAGTTAAAGGCCACCCTGAACTATCATAAATAGTTAAGGGGTGGGGTCTAGTAAGCAATTCTCTAAAAAAGGTTCACCAAGGGCTTTCCTCAGTATTTTATTAGCATTCTTACTTTATATATCAAGTGAAATGGTAAAATCATGTATTGTTATTTTACAAGTCAAAAATGTACACTTGTAGCCAAACACAGTGGAGCCTGCCTGTAATCTCAGCACTTGGGAGACTGACAAAGGCAGACTGCTGAGCTCAAGGCCAGCCTGAGCTACACAGGGAGACCGTCTCAAAACAAAACGAAACAAAATAGGCTGAGGCAGGAGGGTCCCAGATTCAAAGTCAGTCTGAGCTATATATATCAAGACTCTGTCTCCAAAAAACAGTGAGCATCTGAGTTTCTGTTCCGCTCTATCTCCTTCATCCTCCTTCCACAGTGACAACATTTTATTACCAAAGCCAGCCAGCGCTATCTGTGGAAGCATGGGTGAGGTCACGTTTTGTCAGTCCTGAGAATACTGCCTAGAGCACATTATCACTTACTAACGTGCTGCCTAAAACTGCTTTAAATCAGTTCTCAACAAAAATGGAAAGTCAGGCTACAATGGTAGGAAACTAAGTGACCTCTTTAAGGACAAAAGCTGTAAGCTTCTTCTTTTAAAGGTAAGGTTTTATTTAATACTTTTCTTCTGGAGAATGGAAGGAAAAACACATACCCTAGGCTTTGTGAAATTACCTATTTTTTCTTATTTAAAATAAGTTATCAGTTAAGCAGAAGATACATTACTTACATACCATAAAATTCTGTTGGAGGGGAGACCAAGAATACATAATGGGTACCGAGGCGACAGCATTCAGGGTCTTTAATGGGATGACTTGTGTTGGAAAATCCAAGTCACTGGTCACGGAACACTAAAACAAAAAATAAAATTGACTCTTATGAACAAAAGGGCAACCCTAAGCAATAGCCATCAAATTATAAAGAAATGCTGCCTACTTAAATAAGCTTGAAAAAAGACTTACCTATGACTGTAAGATTCATAAAAATCAAAAAAGATCCTCTTCTTTTCTCTCATTTTTAATAAGGACAAAAAAACTTCAGAGTTTGCAAGTTTTCAAAACCCTCTAACCCATCTCATACTTACCAGTAAGAGTCCAAGACTGTGATTCCACCAGCCTCACTTGGATCCGCCCTTCCAATGCTTCACTAGAAAGCACCCACTTCCTGCTTCAATCCAACAGCCCACCCCACAGACTAGCAATGCACAGGCACTTAATCTTAATGATAGCATCTGTACATTCTTGCCCTCCTTATCTCTAGCTTCCCTTTGCAAACACCTGTCATCTACTGATATCCAATGATATGCAAATATTAACAGTAATAGACTGGAGTTCCAATCACAAGCAAGTATTCATATCAGCTGTGCACAACTGTAACCCTCAGTACTTTTCATGTGCCAGGCACTATTCTCAACACATTACAGGCCTTATCGTGGTCCTCCTTACGACACTGTATAGTTCTTAGCCCATTTTGCAGGTGAAAAAACCAAGGTAAGGAACTTATAAGTGACTTGCTCAGGGTCATCAGATAAGGACATAATTAATTAAATGCCAGGGTCTCACTCTGGAGCCCCAGCTCTTACCCTTTACATATACTGCTAGGAACCTATACCTCCAAAATGTTTAACTGCACATAGCCCTCAAAATGCTGCATTTCATACAACCTGGATGATAATGACTTCGAGGTACATCTTTTCTTCCATGTCACTTAAGGAAAAACATTACCCATTAAACTATGACATAATGCTTTCTTATCACAGTGATTTTAAGAAGGACATTGGTTTTAGGTGCTAACATTTTTGAGTCTATGAAATATGATAAAAATTTTGTGCCCAAACAACCAAAGGACTTTCTATCCTGTCTAGAAATCCAGCTTTTCTTGGAGTACGATATCCCAATTATCAGCCCTCCAGAACCATTTTGAAAATATCTAGGCATATATTCATCATCTACAATCAATGAGCAGTGCAAAAAAGCAAAAGTAAAACTGAAAAAATCATATATATTTACATATATAAACATACAGATATTTCACTTCATCTTTATTTGAGAAGACCTAAAAAACTAGGACAGTGAGAGCAGCGTGGAAGCCTCTGGCTTGTGGCCACACCCAGCCCTATTGCACCAGGACAGTGGCTGAATCTCAAGCATCACAGCCACTTCCACACACAGTCCCTTTCTTAGGGAAGCAAAGGGCCAGGTATAGAGTAGTTAGAAAGAACTGTGACAGTGACCATTAATTTGCTTCCAAAAAGGCAAAGATAAAGATAATAATACCAGAAACCTCACAGTCCAAGTAAATAAGGTGTGAAAGTTTACTAACACTCCAGAACCCAAAGTTTTTTTCTTTCTTTGATTGCCAATATGATGCTTCATCTATCCATCTAATAATCAATAATAAAAGCAGTTAACATTTATTGAGCACTTACTATGTTGGAGGCACTGTGCTAAGTGCTAAGAGATAGACGTGATCTTAAATAGTCCTCTTGGACAACCTTATGACACAGCTTTAGCATCACAATCCCATCAACAAGGAGACTGAGGTTTACAGAACACACTTACTCAGAAGGGTAATAAATTACAAGTCTGAACGCAATACCCAAGAGCTTAATTATTGTGCTGTGGTTCTCCCTTGAGCAGCTCATAGGGCAAAATCACAATGACACCCCTGCCGCTTTCTGTGTAAAACAGAGACATGACCTGTCAACTTCCTCTTCTCATTCCTACTATGACCACATCTTCTTTTCTTCTTTCTACTTAACTGGGTAAATCTAAGGGTGAGGAATGGTTATAACTATTGAGTGAACTATTATATACCATCTAGTAATTCTAAATATGAAATACAGTATTGCCTCGGTTCAAAAACACTTCTGTTTGCAAACAAAAGCACTCCACAAAACTTTGCTTCTGTTTGCAAACTCCACATTTAGAGACAAAAATGACCAGTCATCTTTCCCACACCAACACAAACACAGCTATCTTCCCCCAAATCATAAAAGAAACTTAAGTTCATAAACCGAGGTACTACTGTAATCTTCATTTCTTAAGAAGATAAATATGTTGTTTTTTGTTTTACTTGGTGGGATAAACTCTGACTTTAACTATGCAGATAGTTTGCTTTTCAGCTTAGAGGAAGCAGGCTGCCTCTCCTCTCTGACTTACTCACCTGCTTTACCACCCTAATCCAAAGTCACACCTACAGTCAGAGAGTTCAGAGTTCTTTTCAACCACTAGACAGAAAGAAGACTGGCTCTGCTCATTGTGTTTGTTCTGACAAACAGCTCTGTACAGAACAGCTCTGGGCACCCCAAATGAAGCCAGTGGGACTATCAGCAGAAAGAACTCGAGAGGCAGAGACAGCAAAGAGGCCCAGGCAATGGCACGGAACACTACTTCCAACCCCAGGCCTCTGGCACCTGCAGGATCCCATCCATTCAGCTCCAGTCCAACAATTACCAAGGGACAGAAAAGAAACTCCCTGAGGACAAGACCGGCTGTGGCCAAGGGTGGCTTCACCTGTCTTGAAATAACACCCTGTAGCACAGTGTCTCAGAAAAAAAGTAGGCACTCAAAAAATGTTCCTGGAATCAATAGGCTACATTTGCCAATTCACCCCGGCGGGGACTTCAGCTTCGACTTGTGCGAAGCTCAGAAGGCAGCTGTGTGGAAACTGTGGTCAGCCCCTCACACTTTGTCAACCACACTGCTAACACACCCCTCTCATTTATGAGATCAGACATAAATACAGCAGCACTTGCTGGTCAAACAAGTTTGGGAATTCTTATATATTGACTTACAGGAAAATTACTCAAAAATCCCAGTTACTTACCAGTAACTTTCATTTTCTTTGAAAATGTATCATCCTTGACAGTTTATGTAATTTAAGTCTCATATCACTGAGAGTAGTGTAAAAAATTTACCTCCTGGGCCTCGATAGCATTTTACCCAATCAGAGCCAACTGTCCTGGACTCAGAAGTCACCAGGAGGCCTGTACCAGCAAATTAAATTCTCTAATTCTATCCCAACTTGAGGACCACACAAGGAAATTAGTACAAATGATTCAGCAACAATGGTCAAGAAAGGGAAAATCTAGTTATCAAGGATGCTACATTTTCAGAGAAACGCAGCCTACTGTTAAGTAACCAAGTTCCTCTGAGGATGGATAGACTTACATCAACCAGCTGGTACAATAGGCGACTGTATGGCTGGACCACTGGGAGCTGGAGAGGGAAGTCAAGCCAAAAATAGTAGTTGGAGAAGTACACAACCAAACTGAGACTCTTGGCAGAAGGCTGGTTCCAAGTAAAAACTGTGTTACGAAAAACCGTAGAGGGAAGAGCAGGTGAATGGCCTGCAGGGAAGGGAAAGAAATTAACACACCTACTACGTGCCACGCACTGTGCTAGACTTTACCAAAGTTAATTTCTTTAAAATTTGCACTACCCTGCCAGGTGGACATAATTCCTCATTTCAGGGAAGGACTTCCCCGAGGATAATAGCCACAGCCATCCTGACATGAATAGTCTTTAACACAGTATGATTAAGCCCAACTTCTGACAGCCAAGTAAAAAATTATCCTTGGGTTCTGGCTGGTCATGCTGGAGACACGAGAGCTGCTGACTTGCCTGATACCCTTCAGCATTTCCACTCAAGCACCTGAGGGAGGTGCAGTTGTCCCCCAGGACAGAAAAGGTCAGGAGACAGCATCGGCCGCCATCAGCTCTACAGAAGGGCCGAAGGTTTCTCCAACTACCTCATATTCTTCAGGATTTACAGCTTCAGGAGTTTTTAGCTAACTCCTGCAGTGAAGTGGCAGTGTACGTAATTTAAATTTCAGGTGAAAGTGGGAATGACATAACTATTAGGTTTGGCTAAATAAGCTAGAAGTGAGTTCACAACCAGATTTAGAAACCAAAAGACGAGAAGGTAACTGAAGGAGATATTCTTGAAAAACAGTATGTATCTCAGACAGGAGAGGAACAATAAAAAAGAAAAATCGTTAAGATCTTATACAGATGTATTTAATCAAAGAAATTAAGGATGTTGCCATTAAGCAGAAGATTGATTCATCACAGATTATAAATTATTTCAGTTTTTGTTAAGTATTTAATATGAGCCACTACAGACTGGAGGAGACTTATACCCTGTGATTTAAGGTGATCTGCTTCCTAGTTCACTTTTATCTCATAAGTATCAGCACTTACACTTCTTCCTAGAGAGACAGCATCTCACACAGAATACAGAGCATGTGGATTACCAAGTCAGAACAGCAGGCCTTGACATCTATCTGACCCTTAGTGAAACAGATCATAAATACACAAACCCAGAGAACCCTAGGTTAAAACTCCAGGCAGTCAAGGGCTGACAGGGTGCTGCTGAGAGCAAATCATCTCTTCATCATCTGTACTTCTGCTAAAAACTTCAGTGTTTTGTTTTGGTTTTTGTTTGATGCCAGGCAAGTGGTTAAGCCACTGAGCTAAATCTCCGGCCCAAAAACTCCAGTTCTGCTAAAATGTTAGAGATCACAAACACAGCAACTGTCATAGGATATAAGCTGGTACAACTACAAAACACTCACAAAAGGCACATGAATCAGGAAACTTAGCCACATTCACCCAAAACATGCCAACTCCTCAAGTAAGTGATTCAACAATGGCCCTGAATACACAAAGTAAAAACTGATGTCACTAGGCAAAAAAGAAATAAACGAAAACTAAGAAATGGAACACAGTATTACTTCAGAAGTTCATGGTGTTCATAGGCTATTGCCTCAATATTGTTTTAAAGTCTTGCTTAAATGAAAAAGGAGGGCTGGGGACATAGCTCAGTGTGGCACAGTAACTGCCTGGCAAGCACAATGTCCTGAGTTCAATTCCCAGTACCAAAGGAAAGAAGGAAGGAAGCAAGGAAAGAAGGAAGGAAGGGAGGGAGAGAGGGCAGCAAAGGCAACACTTGCTACAAGTGAACACGCAAGACTGTCACCCCTGTGGTCCAAGAGCCACATGCAGGTCTTGTGTGGAAGGTTCTCAGGCAGGTGGACTGTTCCTGCTGATTTTTCCAGATTTGCAGCCGCCCTCAATTGTTCATTAATTAATCAATAAAGAAGTAAAACAACTGGACAGCTAAATAGATGATATTATATCCCTCTATGCCAAAGGAAGATCTAAACAGTCAAATATACCAGAATATCAAAATGAAAAACTCTGTAAGACACTACCAATAAAACTAGTATTTCAAAAAAGCACCTTATAAATCATTTAAGTGGAGACCAACATGACTTTAAAGGACCCAATAGCTTAATAACCAATCCACAACAGAAATATAAACAATTGCTACCCAATTGGACTAAACTAAAGAAAACCCAGAACTAAGAATTTTTCATCAGAGTGACAAAGATTAAAACGATTGGTAATATTTTGTGTTGATAATAAAAGTGAATACACTTCCATAAATAGATGCTGATGGCATAACTTAAATTTTTTTGAGGGGACATTGGTAATACAATACGATTTTAAGCACACATATTGTTTAATCTAATAATTCCTTCACCAGGAACTTTTCCTACAGAATTATTCAAAAGATGCAAAGATATAAATGAAAACGTTCACTAAAACACTAATTGTGAAACTATAAAATAACCTAAATACCCATCGATTAAGAATAGGGCAATAAATTACAGCATACCCATAGCATCATCACTATGGGGGTATGTCTGATTTGGCTTTTTGCAATACAGTGGATTGAACTAGGGCCTTACCCATGCTAGGCAAGCACTCTACCACTAAGCTATCTTCCCAGTGTTTTTAAAAAGAATGAAGATCTGAACAGAGGTTTTAAAGTGATATCCTTGAGTGGCAGGACATCTTTTATCTAGTTGTAATTTTTAAAATATTATATATATGTAAAATTAACATGTTAGCATATTAAGAAATCTGAAACAATAAAAAGGGTGAACTACAAGGGCTTTTATCTTCTGTTTTCTGTTTCTCTAGATTATTTCTTATCTCTATAATAATCAATGTCATCTTAATTGGAGAATGAAAGATAAGACTTTGAGTTTCAACTAACCCAAAAGGTACCATGTATGGGAATATAAAGCTGTCTCTTCAGTTGTTAGGATAGCTTTCAAAATCCGCCAGCTCTCTCAAAATGTTACCAAGGCAATATTCTGCCATAAAGCCATGAAAAGAGATAAAACCAAATCCTGAACTTAAGTCAGAGCCAATGAACTTAAGTCAATTCAATTACCAAGCTAAATTAATGACAAAAGTTGTAGGTCTAAAAAAATTCATGCAAGAAGCAGGCAAAAGCTGCAGCAATCAAAGCTCTAGAAGTGGGAAGAACTATCGGACCTGATCTCAGCCCCCACACTCCCGCTAACACTAACAAAGTGATTTGCAGAGGCAAAAAGCCACAGAGTTTGGAGTTAGTGGAGGCACAAAAAACTGACAGCCCCGTTCAGACTGAAAGTACAGCAGACACTTGGGAAAGTCAGCCGTTCATTTCAAAGACATGAAAAAAAATGCCCAGCCTACCTACCCTATTTGCTCAAAAGGCTCTTAACCCTGAAGTGCATCAAGCAAAGAGAGTTGCTGCTATCTGAAAAGGCATGCACCTCAGAGCTGGGATGTGCTCCGCAGCAGAGCAATTACGGGGGCAAGGCTATGCATTTGAGTGAGGCTCTAAATAAATAAACTAACTAACAAATAAATAAATAAACTTTAAACATGTTCTTCAGGATATGTTTTCTTTGTAAGTAGTAGCTAAATTTCTATTCACAATTAACTAAGACAAATACACTAACAAATTAATAAATAATGCAATCAGTGTATACATAAACCAGTTTTCCTTCAACAAAGAGTAAGTCCAAGTTGCTCAATATAGCAAAGAACTTACACATTCTATTAATGTGATAGACCTTTCAAAAAGAATCACTTTCAAATATTAAGTGATGAGCAATGAACTTACAATCACTTCAAATATTAAAACAGCAAATTTCCATATTAAAAATTCCTAGTTTATAAATTCTTCATAAATGTGAGCCTATATATATATCCATCTGATGCTGATTCCTGAGTCAGACATTCTAAAGAAGCCCGATGTTTAAATATACACAAAAATGTAAGGAACAGATCTTTTTTTTTTTTGTTGGTCTTTTTAGATCTTACATTTTATTTTGTTTTGTGAGAGGTTCTCACTTGTAGTTCAGGGTGGCTTTGAGTTCACCCTGAGGTAGCCCAGGCTGGCCTCGAACTAGCAGTAATCCTCCTGCCTCGGCTTCCCAAATGCTGAGATTATAGGCGTATACCACCATGTCCAGTGTGTAATGTGCATATTACATTCCCTAGGAATCTAGAAATACACACTCAGAAGATGTTTTTATTAAATTCTAACTATACCTTTTCCCCAAAAGATAGGCCTTAGCTGAACCAGTCTTTCTTTCGTAGTAGGGAAAACTGTAATATTAAATACAAAAAAAGGAGTTGGGGCATAATTCCAGCTACTCAAGAGGCTGCATCAGGAGGTTCCCAAGTTCCAGGTCATTGTAAACTATTTAATGAGACCCTGTCTCAAAATAACATTGTTTTAAAAGGCTGGAGATATAGCTTAGTAGTAGAGTACCTACTTAGCAGGCACAAGACCCTGGGCCCAATCTTCCCTACTACTCCCCACAAAAAGTTAATGATGGAAGTGTATTGCAGACAAATGTACAAAACAATACACTAAGAAACTTCAAGGATAATTTCTACACCAGTTTCTTTATTAAAACCAGGAAAAAGAGATAAGCTGAAGAATAAAACTGCTAATATGAAGATCCATAAAACTTAGCTTTTACCAGTTGGTAAGAGAAAGTAACAGTCACCAATAAACAGCCACACATGGCAGGTACACACCCCTTGGCTCCACATACTGCTTAATGACATTTTAACTGGATGCTCCCTAAAAAAACTATCAGAAGAGCAGAAGAAATAAATATAAAACATAGTTTCTTCAGGAATTCAAAAGTATTAAGAACAAAAAGGACAAAAATCTCATTACAATGAATGTCATGCATGCTACTACTTATCTCAACTTAGTCACAAAACACAGCTACCCCAGAGTATCTTGACAATAACACACTCTAGACATGGCCTCTGAGCCAATGCAGAGCTCCTAAAGGCCCTCAAGTCACCATGGCAACCACTTCATTAGGCTTGTCTTTCATTTGTGTTTTTTATTTGTTTGTTTTTTGTTAGTTTGTATGTTTTGCCCTTGGACCCAGGGCTCCAAGGCACACATGCTAGGCTAGTACTCCAGAACTGAGTCATCACCCAGCCCTTTCTTTTTTGAGACGGGGTAGAAATTAGCCTTGAAGTTGTGATCCTCCTGCCTCACCCTCCCAAACAAATGAGATTATAGGCATCACCACGGTGCCTGGCTTGCCAGGCATTCTTCACAAAAATAACCTAAGAGAAAATCACTTCAAAATTCAATGAAACTACTCCTACAACTACAGAAAGAAATGTAAGACATGAGTGAAGAAGGGAAAATTAGTCATGCTGCAGAGGATATAAAACATATCAGATCTTACGATAACTCGCTTATAAAAATGAGCAAC
The DNA here is from genome assembly GCF_034190915.1 of Cavia porcellus. NCBI lineage: Eukaryota > Metazoa > Chordata > Mammalia > Rodentia > Caviidae > Cavia > Cavia porcellus. The sequence goes on from NW_026947489.1 coordinate 55,697,895, forward strand.
TAATTAATGCTATAACGATATTTCAAATGGTGAATGCTATAGACTTTCCACGTTTGGAAGAACGATGCAGTCTGAAAATTCTGCCGAGTCTACTACTAGGAAAGTCTCTGTAAACAGGCTCTATTTTATTTTCTTTCTAGCTTGACTTACTTTATAGTAAAAACTTTTAAAACTATATATATATATATATATATATATATCCCTGAAGCCAAGTTAAAAATAAAAGACCATACATTCTTCTATGAAGTTAGAAGATTAGACTACATGATCACTAGTCCTTTTCTGCCCTGATTTATTGTGATAACACCAAAAAGCTTATCACTAACTGCAAAAAAACTCCCATAGCCAAAGTCATTAATAATGATTTTAAAGGGAAGTAGGGAATAAAACATGACTCATTTGAAGCAAATCCAGCTAGTGACTGGTTCAAAAAACTATAATGACCTTGATTAGGACAGAGTTCTATGCAATAAAAACTGAATTCCTAAGACTAAGGATTACTATCCTCCTTTTTCCCTCTTTTTCAATGTTTGTGAATATTATCTCTCAATCTTAGTGAGGAACTGTGGAAGTAATAAAATCAGAAAACAAGTTTGTTTTACTAAAATGATAGTCTACTCTAAATGTGGTAAAGCACACTTGTAAATCTAGCACTCAGGAGGTTGAAGCAGGAGAATCACTGCAAGTTTGAGGCCAGCCTGTGCGCCACAGTGAGTTCAAGGCCAGCATGAACTACACAGCAAGACCCTGTCTCAAAAAACCAAGAACAAAACATGGTCACCTTAAAATCTCCAAACAAAATTTTCAAAAGAATTACTGGAGAGCTGGATACAGCTCAGTGGCATAGCACCTGTCTGGCAAGCATGAGGTTCTGAGTTCAACTTCCAGTACCAAAAAAAAAAAAAAAAAAAAAAATCCAGCTGTCAAAAGAATTACTTGAAAGTCTCAACCTTATCCACTCTGAAAAAAGCCATGTACCTCCAATACCTAGGGCCTGACTTGTACCAGAAAATGGAGAAGGTTATCAGCATAACCATGTATTTACACAACTTTAATTCAGGCTTAAGAGTGACCACCTGACAAAAGGTACAAATAGCCAAGCCATGTGTCACCAACAAGATCAGCACATCATCACTTTTGTCAGCATAACACATATAGTTGACATGGCTTTGTAGATAAGTCCCTGGAGCCCACATCATCTTCACAAGCCTTATACAACTGCAAACTGTGGCTTATTACACTAATGTTATATTTTAAAAAGCAGCCATACTCACTGAAAATCACTGTATTATTTAGCTGTCTCCCATATTTAGATACTCAGAAAACAATCTACTACACCATCTGTCCTTAATTCCAAATCGCTGTCCTCTTGCTTTGCTTTAGCTTCTGCTGAATCTTCCTATACTTCGTAGTCCTATCTAACACAGCAATAAACATTAATGTCCAACCCAAAACCCTGCTGATGGCTTCAGGTTCTGCCATCTTCTTCTCATTCTTCTGGCCGGTGTGCTTTATTGGCATACAGTCTACCACAGAGTACTGTGTTTCTTAAAAATAGGAAACGGAGTGATTAAAGAACTGCCTTGATCAGAAAATGTTACAGGAAAGAAAATTCCAATCTCTCAACATTGAATTTAAAAACTCCTATAAGTGAGCAGGGGATACAGCATCTGCCTGGCAAACGCGAGGTCCTGAGTTCCATTCCCAGAAAGCAAAAACAAGCAAACATCAACAACAAAAAACTCCTATAAAAAGGCTTAGCCTTTGAACAAAATATATAATAAAATATTTTCTTAGTCCATGCACATAAAAAGAAACATTTCTTACCACATTACTAACTCTTATTAAGGAATGAAGAAGACAACTGTTGAGTCAAAAGCCTTGCTCTGAATAGTGATCTGATATGGACATTAAAGAGTACTTGATTTACAGTGATTTGTTTAAGTCAACAGTCTTTAAAAATCTAGGAATGTATCTGGTAAAAAATACTGTACATTCTAAACACCTAGAACTGCTAAAAGGCATCAGTAGTAGTACAGCCTGAGGCAGCCATTGACAGCTGCATTATTAAAAACAAACAAATAAAAACAGAGACATCCTGAGGTCAGTGACTTCGATAACCAACCAACATTCCAATAAGCAAAAACCAAAATGTGCTGATAATTACTACAACACATGTTAACCAACCTCCCTAGTCCCGCGCAATGAGCTCACAGAAGTCATGATGTGCACGGGCTGTATCCTTCGCTGTTTCCATTCTTGGTTTAAGATTTCTGTTCTTTCCAAAATTTTTTGACGATTAGAACTAAACATACTCTGTAAAAGAAGGGAAGGAAAAGTATTCATTGTTAGAAAATACATAACAGCTCTAAAATAGATTAAAATCCAGTGATCCTTCAAAAGTACCAGGAAGAATGCCTCAAATGCATCGAAATTTTATTTTATAGTAGACTACAGTTTCCCAATTCAAATAAAACAAAAACACCAGTATCATTTTATTGTGAGAGGGGAACAAATTTTTCCACCTTTTCTTAACTTTGTATATTAAAAAATCATCATGATAACTTTAGAAGCATAAAATCATGAAACATATTACTTTGTAGTTGGGTCCTGAGTCCACACATACAGTATAAAGACGGACTGAAAACAGACGGATTTCCAAACAAGCTGAGTAACTGTTAAGATTAAAATCTTTCCATTATCATTAATGTGCCTAATGCAACATTAATTAAGACAGATAAAGGACTTCAGCTTTAAGCCCTATTGATCTTACTATAAATATGACTTTAGCTGAAAATGTACTGTTTCAAGTTAAAATTTATTTAATTTGGGGAGAGGGGATATCCTTAACTGTATATGCATTTTTACAAAAGATAAAATTATACCTTTACTTCATCAGCTCGTCTGAACCTCTTGAGCTGCCTCAGTCGCATGTACTCTGATTTTACACGCTTCCGCCAACAAACTGGTCCCTTCTCAGATTTCTTCCCCGTCTGGCCCATGATTATTCTAAAAGCAATGGTTTCACATTAAAATCACTAATCTAACCATACTGAATATGATCACCTGTCTCTTAAGTCCCATCAAAGTTACAATCAACAAAGACCACATTTTTACATTGTTCATATTCACAAAAAGCTGCTCATTTTCTTTCTATGGTTAAATTCTCAAAACATTTTAATTTCATTTGTGTTTTTAATTTATAAAAATTCTGCATCCTTAAACAGCAGCCATCGTACAGAAGAAACATGATCTCAGAAGAATTCACAAGAATTCACAAGAATTCAGTATATTACACCAAAACTAGTTTTCTCTTTGACATCCACACTTATGAAAGAGAAAAATGTAGAAAAGGTTCGTAAGTTTTAAATAGTTGTTATAGAAGCAAGGCAAGACTGAATATACACAGCTGACACCCTATACCCTCAGGTTTCACATTTTTAGGCTCTGAATTCACAACCTCAACCAACCTTGGATCAAAAAGATTCAGAGAAAGACTCCAGAAAGTTCCACAGAGCAAAACTTGAATTTGTTGCATGAATCCTCAAAAACCAAATGATGCACTAGCTAGCAGGCCCTAGTGTGGCCTCCAGCCACTTCTCAGATCCTCAGATTTGAGGACTGTTGGCTTTGAGTCTCAGTTTTATCCCAATTAGTTGGGTCCACAATAGTGGCTGCTGTGCTGCACAGGTATAGACTCTCTGGGTCACTATCCGGAAACAATACAATGTAACAACTATTTACATACACTTCCATTGTAATAGGTATTGTAAGTAATCTAGGCATGACTACAAGTATAGAAAGGATGTGCAACAAAATAGGCAAATATTTTGTTATTCTATACTGTATATGGGATTTGAACACCCATGGACTTGGGTATGCAAGAGGGCTTACTACAGTCAATCTCCCCATCCTGAAGGACCACTATAATTGAAAAAGTACAAGTGAAAATTGAAAAAGTAAAAATTTACATCCAGCACTGAAAGTAACAAACATACAGTAGGATATATAATAAGTACAGAAATTAAAGAACTCTCCAATACAAATTTTACCATGCTTCTCTCCTAAAGCACTGTGACAAAGTCTATTTCTGCTTCTTTTGCCACTTTTATTCACATGAGGGGTTTCTGCTAGCAAGAGAAAAGAAGAATACAACAAATGCAAAGTAAATTCTTCTGCCTTATCTTTAGTTGCAGGCACTGAGAACCAATTATGTTTAAATATGGGACAGCCTACAATTGGCCAGATGTCTAATGCGTATTACAGGGTCCCCACCTCAAGTTTAAACAAGTGCTCTTTTCTAAAACATTTCCTTCTACAAGTATTAAAATCATACTGTATCTTCAAAAGATTAGGACACTTATCTGCCAAACTGTGCAAAGCTTTATATGCCACACTAACGATTTTTAATTTACCTTAAGAGCTATAAGAAGCCACAGTGTTTCAAAGAGAAGGGTAGGTGGGGTGATTTACATTTTGAAAAGACCAAGCAGAGAGCAATCTAGGAACACAGGGGTAGTGAGAACAGTAAAACAGGTTACGTGGCTAGGTTACATGGCACAGCAAGGTGGTATCTCAACAAGGGAGGATAGTAGTTTTATACCACACTGGTAATGGAAAGTAAAGTGAATTCACAAAAAGTTACTAACTCTAAATTCATACAGAAAATGAGTGCTGTGCAATGAAGGCAATTCACTGAAAGATAGCTATGCTTTAAAATATAAGCAATTTGGAGCTGGGGATTTAGCTCAGTGGCATAAGCGCCTGCCTTGCAAGCAGGCAGTCATGAGTTCGATCCCCGGTACCGATAAAAAGGAAAAAGACAAAAAATATATATATGCAATTAATTCCCTATGCCCCCTTCAAATGGAAATGCAAGAATTTGTATCTTATGCTTTCTTCTAAAACCATCATATTTAATGTCAGATTCCTGCTCTATGATAGCAGTAATCAAGCTTAGAAATGCCCTGCCAGATGTCAGAACACACACCTGTAATTCCAGCATTCTGAGAGGCTGAGGCAGGAGGATCACAAATTCAAGCCCAATGTGGGTAATTTAGTGAGCCCTGTCTTAATCAGAGCTTGGGATTCAGGCTCAGTGAAAAGCCCCTGGGTTTGACCCACCCCCCCCCCCCGTAAAACAAACTATATATCTATATACACACATATACACACATACACACACATTAATGACAACCTCTTGATCATTACTTGGCAATGGAGCATATTTATCACTTTCTTATGTTAATAAGAGCATTAATTTCAACCAATTAGAATACTATCTAATAACAGTATATTTATTACAAGTATATATTAATAGCCCAGGAAACAAAAGTGGCGAATATTTTCAAAAGTTACTTAGGAGGCCAGGGATTTAGCTCAGCAACGTAAGCACCTGCCTTCCAAGTGTGCAGTTGTAAGTTTGATCCCTGATACCAAAAAAAAAAAAAGTTACTTAGATTTTCCTGCCAAATAATTTAAATATGGAAAATGAGTAAGGAGACTTCTTGCTTCAGTAACTGAGTATAGCTTCACTTAACTGTTTATATAAAAACATTAAACCCAGAGAAAACTATCAGAGGAGAACTTAAAAAGAGAAAAGTACTGAGTTCAGCGGGTACCTGGCTACAGAATACTCCAGTCACCAACCAAAGGCAAAGAAAGTAAGTGGTGATTTATTCAGAGCTAAAGGTGCAAAAAATAACTTGGTTTTTGTCTTAAGTATGTAATCAACATTATGAGCCAGCCAGTGAGTATACAAAGTTAAATAAAATGAATACACAAAGATAAACAAATCTTGCTTTTATAGAGCTTACATTCTATCTGAGGACAAGAAGGAAATACTACTAATGAGATACATACACAAAAGGACTATGGGGAGAGAAAAAAGAATTAGGAAGTGCAGAAGTGCAGAAGGATGGTAGCAAAGGTGACAATTGAACTCAACCTTTACAGCTATTTCCGTAGGTAAAGTATTTAATGAATACCCACCATGCTTCCACCATTTAGTAACAATATTTCTAACACAGTATCTCAAGACAAAATCTGAAAATGTTCTGATTATCTTTGTTAAGTATAAGTATAAACAGACCCATGAATGCTAAAATTTAGGACACCAAATTAGAAGGATAACTTACATACAGCAAACTTCTACTCAGCGTATCACAGCATTAACAACACATTCAAATCCTATTTTCGTGTCTTCCACTCCAACTTTATCCCTACTACAAATTCTTCAATAGCAACAACCATTTTAATTCATTTGTAAAATCCCAGGGCCTAGCTGTGTGTGCCCAGTTAAATAGCAGACTTAAAAACACACAAAAGATAAAAAGAAAAAACAGATACATTCACATGCACCAGTACCTCGTATCTTCTTAGCACATCATCTAAAAGGTTTAGCTGTACTACACACTCGCTGGAGCCAGTAACATGAGGGCAATGTACCCTATCACCAAGAAACTCCCAGAAAGAGAAGAGCAGCAGGGACTGTTAGTTAGGTCCTATAATTCAGCTGCTACCACCATAAAACCCAGTGTTTCTGACATTCCTTTTTATTAAGCAAGCGGGTGAAGTCTTAAAGTACTTCTCCAAACACCAGAAATCACCTCAAACACGCATGAGGACACACCATGCTTCACACCTAGTATAAGAAGCCTTCCTCTTTGCCTCCTTCCCCAACAAAGACTCAAATCAGTGATCTTTCCACAAGAGCACAGCCTAGTAAGTATTAAAGTACAGCTCTGAATATGCATGTTAGTGGAAGGAAACTTCATTAAAATGATTTGCTCTGGGGAATGGGGAAATTGCGAATATATTTAATTTATAATTTTTTGTTCAAAAAACATTTTGATTCATAGGTAACATCAGTCTAGTATTATTTTCATCCAGACTATGAAAATACCTTCGCTTATTCACAACAAATCATTGTGTACAATAAAGTCAAGCAACAGTTATTCTTTCAATCAAAAGCCAAGCCAAAGTATGGCAGAGACCATCAAACCCTTAATAAGATGTAACACCTTACAGAATTACATCTGTATAGGTTTAGTAAAGTTTAGGGAAATTTCATTGTGCAGAGTTTGTTTTCTGAGTCAAACCTAATTCAAAAGTACCTGAACACCATGCCCTTTGTCACCTTACTCTGGCCCACTGGAAGAGACATCACCTTCTGTCACCAGCAGCATTGTCCTGGTTTTGCACAAACTCTCCAAGAACTACCAAGGACGTGAAGAATGGTGGCGCCAGCTGCTGTGATCCTGCCAGACAAAGGTACTCTAGGCACAGAGATCAGCACTGGTTTGGATACAAGAATCATTCACAGTTACTGTGACGATCTCACAAGGCCCCTACAGTGCTAGGACAAGAATGCTCACTTTTCTGCACTTAGATCTGAATCTCAATAAATGTTGCCCAAGGACTTCCTAGAAATCAACCATGAAAGAGGAGCCTGCAAAGAACAGCGCCAACAACAGAAATAACAAAACCTGAGTTCACAAAATGGACACTACTCACAGTATGTGAGCCCCAAGTCAAGGAAACCTTATGTATCAATTCCAAAGCCACACAGTTAGGCGAGCCAAGAAATCTTGCTTTTGTTTTTTGGGGTCCCCTACCCCCCCCCGTAACAGTTTGGATTAGAGCCAGGTATGATGGCACAGATCTGTAATCACAGCACTCAGAAATCAGAGACAGGAGGATCCCTACGAGTTTGAGGTCTGCCTGGGTCACATAGTGAGTTCAAGGCCATCCTGAACAACACAGCAACACCCTGTCAACAAAGAAAAAAGAGATCTACTTTGGATTAGGCTTCCTGCTACTACAGAATGTATGTGACATACACACTTAGTTCTGAAGTTGCATATACAACATCTCAATTCATATCAGATGGCTTCTCATCATCAGGAAGGGCAGCTAGCTACACAGCAGTGCTCTGCTCTCCGATAGGGAAGGAGTTTCCTCCAACGTCGCAGGTTTATGGAAGCCCCTATGATACAGCCAAAACCCACCTTTCCTTGACTCTCTGATACCCCGGTCATACAAGCCCAAGGATTTGGAATTCTTTTCCATCAGATGCAAACCTACTCTTCTTGCAATAGGCCTCCCTACTGAGCTGTCAATGACAGAAAAGCCTAAAACACAATTAAGGAAAAGAGTCCTCTAGGCACTATCACAGCCTTAATGAGTTTCTTTAAAAGTTCCTCCGAAAAGATTTGCTAAATCAAGGCAACAGTCACCTGTTTCTTGGCACCCAGTAATGTTTGTTTCCATGTGTTTGAAGAGAACAAAATAAACTGTATGTGCTACTTAACTAAAACCGCACTATGACTCAACTGAACAGCAGGCTGAGGCCAATTCCAAACCCAACAAAACTTTAAGTACTATAACATGACCACAATATTCTCAATGTTCTTCCCTGAAAAAAATTTACTTCACAATACAACTACCATAAAAGTGCCTATTTTTAAAAACCATCTTCAGTAGTATTTTTATGATTAAGTGCTTCAATGGTATCTGTTAGTATCATTTCAAAATTTATTTTTTTCAGTTAAAATCCATTGCCTTAACATACTGAAAAGTTAGTAAGACTTTATAGATAAGAACAAGGAAAACAACACAACAGAACATATTTGAATGTTAAACTATTAGTAATTGATAAAAAAAATTCATTACTTAAGAGTACCAGACGTTATGCCTGAGCTTCCCTGTAGAAAATGTGCAACCTGCGAAAGGAAGACACCAAGAAGAATGTGAGAGAAGCAGATATACAGGGCATGCACTGGACATGAAAATCAGAACAGCACAAAGATAGTCAGCGGTGGCAAGCACTCCATCTCTTTTACCTGTTGTGAGTGTTTCATGTGTAAGGATTCTGAGTCCAAACCTTCTGCTTATACTCACAGGAAGTACTGTCATGATTCACAGCACCTGCTGTGGACATGGGGCAAAAAGGGGGCAGCTGCACCCTCCATTCCAAACACACTGCAAGCTGACACGGGAGTCTACTCAGTGTCAGCGAACAGACAACACATGTGCCACGGGAGGCTGTTTGTTATCCCTGAAAGCTCTAAAACGTTCGCCATCACTGCTGTCTACCCTACACTGCTGGCATGATGGCTGTAATCCTTGCACCCAAGAGACTGAGGAAAGAGGATGGCCATGAGTTCAAGGCCAGCCTCAACCACATAACAAGACCCTATCTCAACACCCCCTCCAAAAAAAGAAAAAGAAATAGATCTTGCAGTCTTCCACATAGAGCAAAAGCACACATTCAAAGCCTACCTGGGTTCATGTCCCTGTTCCCCCACTTACAAGTTGTGTGTAAACCTGGTAAGGTAATTTAGTATCTTGGTGCCTGCTTGTCAGTAAAAACAGGTTAATTTAATTAAGTTACCTACCTCAGAGTCATCATGAGTAAACTGATATAGAGTACACAGAAGGTACCCAGCAGACAACAAGCACTATAAGCACTATGTTAAGTAGTGGCTATCAACCAATAAATGACAGATGAGATGGATCCTGATATTGAAAAGATTATGTCAGACAATAACTCGATGTTAGAGCACAGTATACTCAGGACAGAATACAGACCACATAATGAATCCAACTGTATTACACTGCTGTGAGATAACCTCATGGAAAAGGGGGGAGAGATAACCTATATAACCTTGGAAAAAGTGTTTGAATTCAGGAAGGCTAAAGACAAAAAGAACTTTACATAAAACACCACAGTCCCATTCTACAAGGTGTGACAAGACACAGTTAAATTCTAAAAAAAAAATTTTATTATACTCAAATACACATTGCCATTACCCACCCCACCCCACCCCAGAATACTCTCCCTTGTTTCAAAAAAGTGCATTCCGTGCATTCACTTTCCAGGGCTGCTCTGGAAGGCCTCTTTTGTGAGAATCTTTAGTCGTACTGCCAGGGTGCCTCAGTGTTGTATCTTTCACGGGCATTCCAACTTTGGGGAAGACCTAGAGGTCACCAGGTGTCAGACTTTGTGAATAGGTAGATAAGAACACATTGTCATGTTTTTACTGCAGGACAGAACTTGGCAGCAATATTCACCATAATTTTTTTTTATCATACTTTGTAAAGATACTGACAAGAGCCCTCTCAGAATTGCTTCAGAAAGTGGCAAAAACAGTAAATAAAGGAGGAGTACTTTGAGGAGAGTTAAAGAAAATGTCTTTTCCTACAATAAAACTTTTTTAAAATATAAACTTTTTAAAAATCACTATATTTTGATCACACCTCATATTGGTAAATTTGTTTCTCACAAGGAGGGTTCTTCTATTTGTGAAATGCTCTGCATGTATATAGTAAAATTAAACACGTAAATAGGAGACAATATAAGCTAGGTTTATCAATGTCAGAGAAAGTTATACAAAACATCACAGAGTGCCGCCAATATAGTTCCGTGGTACAAGTGCCTGCCTGGCAAGCACAAGGTCCTGATTTCAATTCCCAGCACAAAAAAAAAAAAAAAAAAAAGAAAAGAAAAGAAAAGAAATTGAAGAGGATACACACACAAAAAAGGAAAAACATTCCACGTTTATGGATTGTAACAACTGTTTAAAAGTCTACACTATACAATGTGATCCACAAATTCAATGCAATTTTTTCTTGTTTTGTTTTGAGGGTCTATGTGGTTCTTTTTGTTTTTCTATGTGGTTCTTAAACTTGTCTCAATCTTTCCTCCGCCTCCTGAGTGCTGAGATGTGTGTCACCATATCCACCACCTCTTGATGCAATTTCTTTTTTTTTTTTTTTTAAGGGTTAAGAAATTAGCTTTACTTTTTTTTTTTTTTTTTTTTTTTTTTCCTTTTATCGGTACCGGGGATCAAACTCACAACTGCCTGGTTGCAACGCAGGTGCTTATGCCACTGAGCTAAATCCCCAGCCCTCTTGATGCAATTTCTAAGGAAACACCAACGATAATCCCAGAATTAGAAAACTAATCCTAAAATTTGTATGGAATCACACACACACAAAAAAAAAAAAAAAACCCACTCAAATACTCAAAACAATCTTCAACAACAACAACAACAAAACCAAAGCAGGAGGCATTACACTGCCTGACATCAAATGGAACAGAACACACAGCCAGGAAGTAAACTCATGCACTTACAATCAACTAATTTTTAACAAAGGTGCTAAGAACACACACAAACACTGGAGAAAGGCCAAGTCTCCTTAATAAATGGTGTTGGGAAAATTGGAAATGCACATGCAGAAGAATGAAATTAGACCTCTCTCTCCCCAAGTTACAAGTTACAGAAACCAACTCAAAATGGAGTATTAAATACTTAAAATTCAGGCCCTCATCTACGAGACTACTGTGAGAAACATAAGGGAGTCAGGCACAGAAGCACACACAGAACCCAGTGCCCCAAGCTGTCACGACAGGGCTGCCCAGCTCCAGTCAGCCTGGGCAACTCAGTGAGAGCTTGTCTCAAGACAACAGAAACAGAAATAGAGAAAATTAAATTTAAAAGACAATAAAAATAAGAAGTGGGCTGGAGTTGTAGCTCAGTGTGAAGGCTCCGGGTGCAAAAATGGTGGAGGCGGCTCCAGGTGTAGCTCAGCGGCACAAGCTCCTGCTCAGTAAGCATGAGTACTGGATTCAATCTTGGTACAAAAACAAAAAAAAGTGGAGGCACGGATGTTCTAGAATAGGCAAGGATTACAGTGAAAAGACAATCTCAAGAAGGGGCAAAAATATCTGCAAGATATATATCTGACAAAGTTAATATCCAAAACATATAAAGAACCCCAAAAACCCAGTAGCAAAAGAGAAACTGAGCCAGGAATGGTGGCACATGTCTGTAATCCCAGCATTCTCAAACTGAGGCAGAAGGATCAAAAGTTTGGACCCAGCCTGGGCAACTCAGCAATTTAGCAAGAACTTTGTCTCAGAAAGATAGAGAGAAGAAAGGGGAGGGGAGGGGAGGGGAGGGGAGGGGAGGGGAGGGGAGGGGAGGGGAGGGGGAGGGGGAGGGGAGTGGAAGAGGTAAGGAGATAAGGGAAGAAGAAAGGGAGAGAGGAAGGGTGGGAGGGATAAAAGTATAGATTAATGCAAAGGCCCTAGGTTCAAGTAATTAAATTAACTAAAAACAGTCAATAACCAAATAAACATTTCTTAAAAGACATACAAGCTGAGCGAGGTGGCACATGCCTGTAATCCCAACACTGGGGAGGCTGAAGCAGGATACTCTCTTAACATGAGTTTAAGACCAATCTGGGCTACATTAATGAGTTCATAGGCCAGCCTGATCTACAAAGTGAGATTCTGTATCAAAAAATAAATGTGCTTTTAAAGCCAGAATTACTACATGATCTGGCAATTCCACAACTTGGATAACAAATACAGATATAGATAGATATACACCCAAAAGAAATGAAATCCCTGTTGAAGAAACATCAGCACACCCATGTTCACTGCAGGACTATGCACAATAGCCAACAAATGAAAATTACCTGTCCATCAACTTGTAAGTAGATTTAAAAAAAAAGTGTGGCAAATAAATATTGTGGAATACTATTCAGCCATAAAGATGAAGAAATCCTGCCACTTGAAATAACATGAGTGAAAACTGAGATCCTTATGCTGAGTGAAGTAAGTCAGGAAAAACAAGTACTGTACCTTACTTAGAAAAACAAGTACTGTATCTTGCTATCTTACTCGTAAGTAGAATCTGAAAAAGCTGATCTCAGAGGCCAGGTGTGGTGGTGCATGTCTATAATCCCAGTATTTGGGAGGCTGAGGCAGAAAGATCACCATGAATTCAAGGCCAGACTGTATTACATAGAGACCTTGCCTCAAAAAACAAAAACAAAAACCAGCGGATCTGGTAGAAGTTCACATCAGAATGATGGTCACCAGAGACCTGGGAGAGGAGCGCTGAAAGGAGAGGCAGAGGTTAACCAATGAATACTAAATTGTAATTAGGAGGAGGAAGTCTTGGTGTACCACTGACACAGTATGGTGACTACAGAGAATGACATTTCATGTATTCCTGAAAGCTAGAAGGGAGAATTTTCAATGTTTTCACCATAAAGAAACGATAAATGCCTAAAAATAATGTTTAACTCGATTTGAACATCACGTGGTACCCCATTACTATGTATGATTTCTGTATTTTTGCTATCAAAGACATTAATTTAGGGGCTAGGGATTTAGCTCAGCGGCATAAGCGCCTGACTTGCAAGTGTGTGGTCCTGAGTTCGATCCCCAGTACCAATAAAAAAGGAAAAAAGACATTAATTTAAATCAAAATATTTAAATGAGCTTGACACAGTAGTATACACTGCAAACCCAACAACTTCAGTGAGTAAAGCAAAAAAATCATAAACTAATGATGAATTCTTAAACTACATCAACAGAAATATAGGAAATTATTTGTGCCACTGATTGCACATGTAATGAATAAAACAAAAGAATTATACCCAATTCAGGACCAGTAACATGTCTGAAGTGGAAAAAGAGCCAGACCTGGTGGCATACTCCTATAATCCTAGCACTCAGGAGGTTGAGGCAGGGGACTCCCAATGAATTCAAAGCCAGCCTAAGCTACACAGTGAGTTCGAGGCCAGTGTGGACCACATGAGACCCTGTCTCAAAACAAAACAAAACAAAACAAAACAAGCAAAGAGAAGAAATATGGCAGATATAGATAGATATACACCCAATATGGCAGATATAGATAGATATACACCCAATATGGCAGATATAGATATACACCCATATATCTTACTATCTTACTCGTAAATAGAATCTGAAAAAGCTGATCTCAGAGGCCAGGTGTGGTGGCACATGTCTATAATCCCAGTACTTGGGAGGCTGAGGCAGAAAGATCACCATGAATTCAAGGCCAGACTGTACTACATAGAGACCTTGCCTCAAAAACCTTCCAGAGACCTTGCCAAAAAGACCTTCCCCTGCCTGCCACCCCTGTACGCATAACACACAACACAGAAAAAAAACATGAGATGGAGTTGAATTGGGAAATGTTTATCTACATTCATTTGTTCAACAAATACTACCTACTACATGCTACAGATTTATTAACAAACAGAACAGACAAAAATCTGTGACCCAGCAACTCAGTAAAATCTATCTGAATGGAAACAGCAAAATATATGCTATGGAAAGAAAAACCAGGTAAATAAGGTAAAGCAGGCAAGCAAGGCAACAGGAGCCTGCACTGAGGCCCTGAGTGCCCTAGCACCCTGTCAAATGCAACTGAGTTCCACGATCTCATTGCCCAGCAAACGCACACTACGAAGTCCAGCAGTAAAACAGGCAGTGAAAGACTCTCTAGTAAAGAGTCCATAAAAAAGTGGCTCACAGGAGATGTGGAATTCTTCAGCTGGCCCTGCTCTCCTTTCTAGGTCTGACAATCCAGAACAAATAAAAGGACTAAAAGTTAATACCATCTAATAAAATATATTTATGCAAACATCCATTCTGTGTTAATATTAAACCAAATTACAGAAACTGAAGAACCAGTCCTGAGGCTATATCATGCTATTGTAAGTGCTAACACTGCCAATTCACTTTTAGCAAAATAGTATCATTAAATCTGTGTAGCTAGCGGGTGTGGTGACACACACCTGCAATCCTACCACTTAGGGGGCTGAGGCAGAGAGATTGCCATGAATTCAAGGTCAGCCTGGGCTACCCAGTGAGCTTCAAGCCAACCTGAACTGCATTGCAAGACTCTGTCTCAAAAAACTAAAATAAAAAATAAATTTTAAAAATTAAAAAAATATAGGGCTGGGGTTTTAGCTCAGCAGCATAAGCACCTGCCTGGCAAGCATGAGGTCATGAGTTCTATTCCCAATGCCAAAAAATACATCGGTAGCTAATTCAATGATCCATATGTCATTTGTAAATTTGCTTTGGTTTATTCATAAGAAGTTTATATCTGTACATTCTTAGGTGTAATTTTATTAAAATCAAGCTAGGCATGGTGGCACACACCTGTAACCCCAACACCCAAGAGACTAAGGCAGGAGGACTGCCCATGAATGAGGCCAGCCTGCGCTAAAAAGTGAGTACAGCTCCAGCCTCAACTGCACAATGAAACTGTTTCAAAACAACAGCCCCCTGGGGGCTGAGCAGGCAGTCATGAGTTCGAACCCTGGTACCGATAAAAATGAAAAAGACAAAAAAAAAAAAAAAACTCAAAAATATAAAAAAAAAAAAATCACCTAAAATCAAGTCAATTCTTTAGTTCTAGTCAAGAAAAGTTAGACAAAAACTTGAGTACTGAAGTAATTCTCCATTCAAATCAATATTTGAATTATTCAAGTAATTCAGGAATACAATGATAAAGACCCTAACTGGGTTGACAGCAGTGGGAATGAAGGGGGGAAAATGACAAGAGACATTAGTCACCTGAGAATAGCGTGAAGAATAATGTAGTCCTCAGCTGGGCACAAAGGCACAAACCTATAATCCCAGTGCTCTAGAAGGCTGAGCTAGAAGAATCAAATATTCAAAGCCCAGAGTGCACAACTCACCAAAAATACTGTGTCAAAATTAAGAAGTAAAAAAGGGCCAGGGGGTACTGCTCAGCGTGAAAGTTCTGGGTTCCATCTCCCGTGGGGGAGGGGAAATCCTAAATAAACCGGTGCTATGAAACAAGAGAACGTGGCATTGAGAATGCAGAGTAAAAAAGTAAGTATTTACCTGGTTGTCAGATAATGTGTTTAAGCTAGGAACAGAAAAGGGAGAAACAAAGGTCAAAGAAAGAACACCGTGACACTATTCTTGAGCGTCTGTCTCCTGACATACTTAACTTATGTTATAGCTACTGATACTTAAGATATTAGAAATTAAAAACCAGGAAGTGTTACTGTTTTCATCATTTACTTAATAAGTAATACCAAAACTATTACATAATAATATGTTATATACTCTTTAAAACTTTTCTCTCAAAACTCAGTAAATGATAGTGTTTCTACATTTTGCTAACTTCTATAGTATCTATCTAAATAGAAGACAGCTAGAGTTTCAACATCTGCTTCTGCATTCACTATGCTCCAACATGTTCTTTTGGTTAAAGTGTATGAAGAAAATCTGATCTCAGCTAGAAAAGCGAAGAATATTTGAAAAGCCTTGAGATAACTGTGGATTTCATGCTTTGTTCCTATACCAAAACTCATCCATGAAAAAGTAGCTAATTCAATCTACAATTTCTTTTCTTTTTGTCTTTTTAAGACAGGGTCTCTATGCAGTTCAGGCTGCCTTGAGCTCACTTTGTAGCCGAAGCTGGTCTTGAACTCGCAATGATCCTCCTGCCTCAGCCTCCCCACCCAGCTTCAACCTACAATTTCAAACTAATTCCTGAAGACAACCACTCTGCTTCAGCAAATAGTGGTAGTTTTGTAGATTAGTAGCAACCTATAAGCTGAAACTGTATCAATAAACTTTCTTGCTATATTAATATTCATTGGTCTGTGCACTTCCAAAGGGTCTTTGTTTGTCTGTTTATTATTGGTGCCAGAGATCAAACACAGGACCTGGCACCTGCAGGGCAGGCGCTTATGCCACTGAGCTAAATCCTCAGCCCTTCCAAAGGGTCTTTAACCATCAATCTCCTCTTGTAAATGCTGGTCCACCAAATCATGCAAACTTTCATAATTTTCATATGGATTGACATACTTCAAAAAAACTATTTTTTAGCCCATTAATTTTATCAAAAAAGTATTTAAATACTGCAAAGTTGTTACACTTTCAGTAACAGACACAAGTTTCCAAAATTTGTAATTTTTGCTTGAAAGCTCAAGTCTTCATTGCCAACAAATATGGTCAACTGTTTTCCTTGAAATGACAGGCTCACTTTCTTGATTTGAGCAAATGTCTGCCAAATGCCTAAATTTGAATAATCATAGCTTGTCAGCCCCTTTTAAGTAAAAATGGCGCTTTCCAAGAAAAAGAGCAGCTAGTCTTCCAAACTATCACTTTGATACGCAGAAAGCATTTTATACACATTCCCATCTTGTTACACAGAATTAAAATGTGTACATCCAAGGGTCCAAAGGTCTAATAAAGTTGAGGACGCTGGCGCTGTTTGTTTGCTTTGGTAGTACAAGGGATTGAACCTAGTACCTTAGCAATGAGCTACTCCCCCCGCCTTTTTTTGAAACAAGGTTTTGCAAAGTTTACCAGGGTAGCTTTGAATTTAGAATCTCATGCTTCAGCCTCCCAATAATTTTGAAATTACACACATGTGCTACCATGCCTGGCTTACAAATATAAATTTTGAAGCCAGGCATGATGGTGCACACCTGTAATCTCAGCACACTGGAAGGCTGATGAGGCAGGAGGATCACAAGTTTGAATCTCATTTCATACTCAAAAAAATTAAAATTAAAAATAATTTAAAAATAAAAAGGCATGAGCTGGGGATTTAGCTCAGCGGCATAAGGGCCTGCCTGGCATGCATGAGGTCACGAATTCAATCTCTGGTACCAAGAAAAAATAAAAAATAAAAAGGCAGGGGATACAGTTCAGTGAGAAGGCTCTGGGTTCAAGCACCACTGCCACCTAAACATTTCTAAAGACAAGTGTAAATATGAAAGCCTAGAAATCACCACTGTTTATTGTTTTGTTTTTTGTGGAGGTTTCTTGGTTTCTGAGGCAGTGCTTGTATGTAATTCAGGCAGTCTTTGAACTCATCATACAGCCCAGGCTAACCTCAAACTCAGTGATCCTCCTGCCTCAGCCTCTTGAGTGTTAGAATTACACACATGTGCCACCAGACCTAGTAAAATCCCCACTTCTACAACAACAACAAAAAAAGAGACAAAGGCAGACAAACAAAAATCTATGTAAAGAATATTTAATGAAGGTAATATAGTTTACTATTATGGAATCCAAAAATGATAGTATGCCACATATCTTTGCCCAATTAAGAGACTGATGTTTGACAAAATTGTTTCATTTCATTCTTTTTTTTATCTTTAGTCACTATAATTTATCACTAATGGTCATGGTCACCTCTCTGACCTCTTGTCACTCTAAAACAACCCTACTCTGTCAACCAATTCCCTATCTACACACACCTCACCCTATCCTCATAAAAGTAAAATTAAAGTTTTGTCCCTAGACTTTTTGCTTCTCTGAATCTTTAACTGGAAACTAAACTCAGGGCCTTCACACTGAACTGTATCTTTACCCCCTGACACACCTACACCCACACCCACATATTTTTTTCTTCTTTGAAGACAGGGTTTTGCTAAATCCCTAAATTGCCCAGACTGGGCTTGAACAATCCTGCTATATATCAGCCTCCCAGGAGCTGGAATTATAGGCATGTGCCACCAAATCCAGCTTTTATCTTTAAAAGAAAATCTTACCCTGAACCTAGGCAGGTGCTTTACCACTGAGCTATATTCCTGGCTTACCCTAAGGACCTAAACATTCCACCAAAATGACTTGCAAAATGGCCAGTATATGAAACTTCTGAAGATTCCATTAAAGGACTTGGGGAAAGCTGGGATAAGGGACATAATCAAGTAGTGAATATGAATTTATTGAGCATTCTGGGCTCAGGCTGATCCTCAGCATCACGTATCTCACATATTCACACACACACACACACACACACACACACACATACACACATAGAAAGAGCATTCCTACAGGGCTAAATCTTGTGAGCAATTCATCCAAAGATGGAAGACACAGACAAAAAGGTCTTAGCCATCTGTGCCTTAGTGGATCACTTGCACTCACAACTACAGATGAGAAACTGTAACGAACGGCATTTGTGTTAAAACATCCTTAGGAAAAAAATACACCAGAGACTAATAAGGGAAAATAAGAGAAAAAAGTAAAGATCAGCCTGGTTTCAGTGGCGCTAAGAAGATAAAAGGTACACAAAAATTACAGTAATTCAGCAATTTTAGCTGAGTAACAGAAAACATTAACACAATCGTTCCAACAAAAGCAAGTAGATTCTACAGCAATGTTTCCACAAAAATAAGATCACTTTCCTCCTTCCAGCAAGAGTAAACCCATGGATTCAACAGCGAGTCCAAAAAGCCAGCATTCTTGTGTTTATCTAAAAGTACTATCAGCTTACAAAGATATGTCTAGAAAAGAAATCAATGAATTATCACAAATCTCTTATCAAAGGATTTGTTGAATAAAAGACTCACTAAACTGACATGTAAAAAGTGTCAATGTTGGGCTGAGGCTTTAGCTCAGTAGCATAAGTGCCTGCTTTGCAAGCGCACTGTCCTGAGTTCGATTCCCAGTACCAAAGGTGGGGGGAGGGATATTTTCTTTGAAAATTGTAATAAATCTGTTTTATAAATTCAATTCATAATTTTGTTGGGTACATATTCAGTTTACTGAGACACTCTTAGGGGAGAAATGGAACCAAAAATATGTACCAGGAACTAAAGCTATAATATTCAGTTCATTATAATTCAAAGGTGAGCTGCCTGTTATTTCAATACACCATTTAATAAACTGACGAGAATGAAACAGTAGATAGGTCCAATAGCAGATATTCTTTCTGCTAAAAGTTCCTCCTGCTTCAATCCCCCTAACTGCTGGGATGACAAAGGTGCACCGGCACGCCCAGCCACTCAGAAGTGTATTTGTAGTCTTATACCTCACATAAAAGCAACGTCTAATTTCACTCACACAAATCTTAACAACACACAGTGAGCAAAACTCTAGAGGAAGCTCAACTGAAGTAAATACAATGAATGAATGCCACGAACTCATTTCACAGTAACAGCAAAATGACAGCGTGAATTTGCTGCTTCCACCACTACCAATGTGTCTTTCACACTGAAGGTGTTCAGCCACATTCTTACACTGAGTCTTTCTCAGACAGTACTGACTCCTAAGTGCAAATTAACAACTGCTCAGTCTAGGAAAACTGGGCTGGTCACAGGTCTAGAGAAGGTATTTGTTTGGGTTGTTTTGTTTTGTTTTATGGCACTAAGGATTGAATCCATAGCTTCATACTATGCTATACCTCTCCAGTCTTTTAATTTTGTTTGTTTTTGTTTAAGACAAGATTTCACTAAGTAAGTAGCCCAGGTGAGATTCAAACTTGAGATCCTCCAGCTCAGCATCCCAGGTGCTGGAATTACAGATGTATACCACTATGCCCATCTTAGAGAAACTATAATAAGACATCTTCCTACACACATTTCATTGGTAAGTTTGCCAAATACTATCTTTGCCTGATATACTCACTGTATATTCTATTGTCCAAAATTAAAGTACAATTCCTTCTGAGGAGAGAATCATAAAACAGACTGGGTTGTTCAAAATACTAATTTACAAAACCTTAGAATTTACAGGAATCCTACAATCAAATCATCATCTAGTGGTGTCAGAATTTTAGATAGAATGATAGTCAGACAGTTAACCAGCCAGACAGCTCCCAGCTAGTTATTTTAGGACAGTGCAACAGAGTGTAAGTGCCAGTTCTCTAGTTAATAGATAGCAGTAGAGCCCTCACTGAAGCAGAGACCCTCCAGAAATTCCCTCTGTTCGTCTTCACTCAGGTACAAGAAACAGAGGTAAGGGAGGCAGGAACAGCTAGAACTAAAAGCCTCTTCATGATTTTCCTATATGTATTCAAGGTTTATCACAAATATAAATACAGGGGGCAGGGATTTTGCTCAGTGGCATAAGTGCCTGCCTGGCAAGTGTGTAAGGTCATAAGTTTGATCCCCAGTACAAAAAAAAAAAAAAAAAAAAAAATATATATATATATATATATATATGTATGTATATATTGCTGAGGAACTAGAAAACTTCAAGCCCCTTAAGCATTATCTATTTAAAAATCAGTAAGATTAGTCAGTGTTCGTGCTATGATCAGAACTGGACCCCTATAACATCGAGAAACTGCCAATGTGCTGTTACTACAAGGTGCTGACGCCTTAAGGTAGCAGTCCCTGCTGCTCCTGCCCGTCCCTCACCTGAGGGTGCAGCAGGAAGGCCTCATCAGCTGCCAGCGACCTGGTCTTAGACTCCCAGCATGAAGAACTGTGCGAAAGGCATTTCTGTTCTTTACAAATCACCCAGGTTGGGGAATTTAGCACAAAATAAACTAAGACAATCTGTCTTACAAAATACTGTACATCATCTGTTGATAACATCACTTATCAAAATTTAAGTCCAACTGCCCAGTGTGGTGGCACATGCCTCTAATCCCAGCACTTGGGATCTGGAGGCAGAAGGATTGCTGTGAGTTCAACGTCAACCTGGGCTACATAAGCAAGTTCAAGGCCAGCATTACATAGTGAGACCTTGTCATTAAAAAGTTAAATTATCATTATTCACAGATGACATGACACTACATTGGAAGACCGCAAAAATTCTACCAGAAGACTTCTAGATACAATAACCAAACTCAAAAGCATAGCTAGATACAAAGTCAACACTCAAAACTCAATAGTATTCCTGGTACACAAACAACAAAACACTGAGAAAATCAGGGAAACCACACCCTTCACAATAGCAACTCAGTGAGACCCTCTCTCTAATTTTTCTTTCTTATCTCTTTGAGACAGAGTTTCACTATCTAGTTCAGGACGGTCTTGAATTTACTTTGTAATCCAGGCTGGCCTCAAACTCTTAGTGACCCTTCTGCTTCAGCCTCCGAGGGGCTAAGCCTACAGGCTTACACTACCAAGCCCAGCTCCTCTCTTTAAATTAAAAAAAAAAGAGCTGGGGATGCAAGATGCATCCCCAGACTTTCAGTGCAAAGGTCTTAGGTTTAATTCCCACTTTGGCCAAAAAAAAAGTTACATGCAATGTTCAAAGACAGGTAAGGATGTTTACTTCATTTTGAGGAAAAAAAAACTATATCCATCACAAAGGAACAGAGGAATGGTTACTGGAATACAATGTATTTCACTTACAAGGCAGCGGGTAAGAAGCCTGTTAAGTCTAGCACTCTGGAGACTGAGGTGGCAGCAAACCAGCACCCAACTACACAGCAAAACTTGTTTGTTGTGGGGGAGTGGGCACACAAGAACAAAAGAGGTACAACCTGAGAGCCCAGAACAGAAGACAGCAAATTTTTCTGTGAATAGCTACATGGTAAGCAGTCTCTTAGGCTCAGCAGACCACATTCATTCTTTACATATTCTTTTTCTTTTGGGTGGGGTGGAGGGTCAGTATTGTTGCTACAACTTTTTTTTTTTTTAACAACTCTTGTTTTTGGTAGTTGTTGTTTTGTGTGTGTGTGTGTGTGTGTGTGTGTGTGTGTGTGTGTGTGTGTTGAGACAGAGTCTCACTATGTAACCAAACTCAGGCCATACATTCTCCTGTCTCAACCTCAAGTGCTCAAATTACAGGTGTGTGCCACCACATTCAGCCAACTCTTCTTTTTAAAGTCGACATTCTTTGCGTATGGACCTTACAAAAAACACATCCCTGGCTACAAGTATAGCTTAATGGGCCCTGAGTAACCCCCAACATTACTCAAATAAAAAAAAACCCTTCGAGCTAGATATGGTGGCACATATCTGTAATCCCAGCACTATGAGATCCTGAGGCAGGAGGATCAAAAATTCAAACCCAGCATGGGCAACTTGTTAAAATCCTGTCTCAAAACTTAAAGAAAGAAAAGAAAAGGCCTGGGGATGAAGTTCAGAGCAAAGACCCTCCTGGGTTCAATCTAGAGGATGGACACCTAATGGGACTAGGTGAGAAATTAGAACTTTAAACCCAAAACCAGCACATCCAAGTTCAAGTTTTTAACCACTAACTAGTTCTTGTTACTTAAATCTCTCCTCCATCTGATTGGGAAGTTACCTACATAAAGTAATGAGCAAATATCATTTGTGTCAAGCATTTGTATAGAACACCTAAAGAAATATCAGATCTTTTTAATGAAATAAAGCTTTCTGGACTGACTTTTTAAAAAGCTGTGTGGCCGGGCACAGTGGCACAGACCACCAAAAAACAAGCAAAAAATCTGTTCTAAGTTAAATAACTTGTTCTCATTTTTAGAAGGTATATGTAAAAATAATATTCACATATGAACACACTGAAAAATGTTTGGGAAGTATACATACATAACTGCTAATGGGATTACAGGAATCAAGAAAGGCTTCATTTTACAAATGTCTAAATTATTTCAGTATTTTAAATTGAACATATACTACTTTTAATCTATGGACATTTATAAATACAAATGGATAAAACACACATAGAATCTTTTTCTTTACATACTAGCCTCTAAGCACATATTTAAACTCTCAGAAGTATTTGTGTCCATTAATGAAAGACTATATTGATTCTTAGGAACAACAGTGGTACTATAACTAGTTAATAGTAAATAACAATCATTTCTCAAACATCATGCCAGACCTAGTTCTAGGACCTAGTTCACATACATTAATTCCCTTAACCCTTATACTCCTTATCAAACCTGATCATCAGTGGCACCAATTTACAAACAGGGAAACACACACAACCAGAGGACAATACTCCAGGCACAAATTGGCAAGTTAGGAGTTGAAACCCAAAGCAACTGCCTCACAGTGTACTCCCATAACTGTCACAGCTATGGCTAAGACATGAATCTTCAAACTGAGATCATCCTCAAAGACACCTTTTAGTCTATAAACTGCAACTATCTACTTTGAAACATAACTGATTGATTCAAATAAACACTCTTTTTTTGAAGCTGATACATCTTTAATCAACCAGTAGCCAGCAAGTGACACAGTCAATAATATAGTGTCAAACAGAACTAAATTCGGATCCTGAGTACAAATTTCCGACTGAATCCTGAACAAGATCTTCCCACTTTGTAGCAGTATAAGCTCTTCAGGCCTTTGTTTCCCCTGAGTTACATCCCCAGTCTTTTTTTGTTTGTTTTGAGACAGGGTCTCACTAGGTCACCTGAGCTGCACCACAGCATGTGATTCTCTGCCTCCCAGAGTGCCCAGAATTGTGGTTGTGCACCACCACACCCCTCTCTGAATGAATTCTTACCTGAGTGGACCAGTTAAGTTTTCTTCAGTTGCTGTATCAGTAAAGGTTTGCATGATGTGTTTTGTAGTCCGCAAAAATAGACACAGCATTTACCAATTTAGCTGTTTCTTTTTTTTCCTTTTTAACCATTTCTAAATGTCTTAACAGTGGCATTAAGCACCCTTGTCCCCTAGTGCACAATGAAGACTAAATTCCAGAACCCTCCCTCAGATACCAAAATTCCCAAGTGCTCAAATCCTGTATATTTGCAAGAAAACTAAACACATTCTCCCATTACTTTTTTTTTTTTTTTTTTTTTTTTGAGACAAGGTCTCACAGTCCAGGATGGCTTGAGCTCACTTTGTAACCCAGGATGGTTTTGAACCTGCAAGAACCTCCTGCCTATGCCTTCCAAGTGCTGGGATTACAGGCAATGCACCTACTACTTTTTTTAAGGTGGTCTCACCATATGCCCAAGCTCACATAAAATTCACGGACTCAAGCAACCCTCTTGTTTCAGCCTCCCATGTAGCTGCAGGTACACAACGCCATTCCACAATTGTTCAGCTATCCCATTTACTTTAAATGATCCCTGGGTTACTTAGAATACTAGTATCACTCAAATGCTACGCAAACAGATGTTACACTGCACCAGTTAGCGAATGTGGCAAGAAATAATGACTATACATGCCCAACACACCATGTATTTTTGGTAGTATTTTTAACCAACAGTTGGTCCAATTTGCAGATACAGAACCCAGCAATACTGAGCACAGTCTATATATTCAAAACTTTGTTCAGCCATCACCACCATCTATCTCCAGGGTTATCGCATCACTCCAAAGAGAAGCTCTGCACTCAGTAACTCCCATTCACTTTCCTTGGCCCCTCATGATCAACTCTACTTTCTTCTCTAAGTTCTCCATTCTAGCTACTTCATATACATGGAATCATTCTATTCTGTACACTTTTTGTACAAAAGATTTTGTAACAACTTTTTTAATTCCACACATCTTCAATGTTGTACAGCATGTATCAGAATTTTTTTGTCAGAATATTTATTGTATGCTAACCCCAGTTTGTCCATTCATCTACTGATATATGCAAGTTAGTTTAAATTAAAAATGATGTACCTGATATGAATTTAATCACTATTTTTTTAAAAAGCTTCTGGCAAATTGTAGGCATTTTACTATTACAGCTGTTCTGCTTTAATGATGAAGATACATTCTAACAAATGTGTTGTTGGGCAACTGGCATATAAACCATAGTGGCTACAGTGTCACTGTCATATAATCTATGAATCCATCCTCCTCTACATGGCCTGTCACTGACCAAAGACTCCCTATACAGTGCATGACTGTAATTCCTTTTTCATTCCATTTTTGTCATTCTTGCACCAAGCAGTCATGCAGCAAAGAGATGTGGACCTGTGCAGCCCTTTTAAAAATTAACCATCTATAACATCTGAGATATTACTGGATTTGCTAATCTCTATTTATATAACTTTAAAAGAATGAACACCTCAATAAGAAATCTATAATTACATCATCACTACTTACTTCTGGTTTAGCTTTAGAACTTAACTTGAATTATTCTAATAAACTCATTCATTTTAACAAGATACATTTCAATTAAAAATATGCTATATCTCCTCTTGTAAATCTTTCCTAGTATTTTTATGCAAGGATCATTAGTTTCAAAATCCAAACAAAAATCAAATGCTAAATATCCAGGTGACTAAGCTTCTCTAGTTCCCTGAAGTATCAAACATGAATACCAGTGGTTATACTTAAAAGACTATCCAAGTTTCAAAGCTGGAAATACAGCATAAGCCTGCAACCCAGTACTTTAAAGATTTAGGCAGAAAGACAGCAAGTTGGAATTCAGTCTGGGCAAGATAATAAATTCAAAGCCAGACTAGACTACATAGCAAGACCCTGTCTCAAAAATATACAAACAACTTCCAATTTTCAGCCAAGAACAGTGGCACATTCCTTTAATCCTAACCACTTGGAAAATCAAGGCAAAAGGATCCCAATTTGAGGTCACCCTGAGCAATCTAGTAACTGAGACCTTTCTCAAAATTTAAAGAAGATTGGGGATGTAGCTCAGTAGTAGAGGCTTCCTTAGCATGCACAAGGCCCAGGATTCAAACCATAGCAAGGGACAAACTCAACTTTCAATACCATAAGATTCATATTAAAGGAAAACATCAAAATTTATCTTACTTTATTTTTCTTTATAATTTCTGCCATTCAAAAAAGGTGAAAAAGACCGTGTTCTTCATAACATAACTATTAATATACTCTGTTTGCTTTCCAAATCCCTGTGTCAAATGTTTTCACATCTTTCGTATGTTGTTAATTCAATCATTTTAAAAATTCTCATTTTCTTCCAGAGGTGGTGGCACACACCCATGACTGCAGCATTCTGGGAGGATAAGAAAGAAGGATCACAACTTTGATCACACCTAAGCAATTTAATGACTTTTCAAAAGCCTGTCTCAAAAAAATAGAGTTGAGGAGGTAGCTCAGTGCAAAAATCTTAGGTTCAGGGGCTGGGGATTTAACTCAGCGGCATAAGCACCTGCCTTGCAAGCAGGTGGTCATGAGTTCGATCCCCGGTACCGATAAAAAGAAAAAAAAAAATCTTAGGTTCAAACCAAGTAATACAAAAGATGGGAGAGCGGGGGAAGCAGGAGAGGGAAACAGAGACAGGATGCACACAGCGACAGAGACACAGAGAGAAAAAGAAAGAAGTTGAATTTATAAACTCCCTACTCCAGCAACTGCCAATCTAGATGCTAGGTATACAAAGAAAAATAAGACAGCCTCTGCCTTGGGCACTTAGGAGTGTAGCAGTCAGGGAGAGGGAATTGTGAATAAGTGATTATAATACAATTCGATACCTACTATAATGAAAGTGTGCACAAAGCCCTGTGGGAACACAGAGTGCCTGGGAACTCAGGAAGCCCTCTAGCAGTAAAGCACATCTTCTAATGAAGCTTTCTCTGGATTTAACCAATTGTTCCTTCCCACCTAGACTCCTCTCTGAAAGGTCTTGCCAGTCCACATAATTCTTTCACAATTTACAGAAAATTTTTTCACCATCTACACTGCCATAAAGACCAAAACTAACTCAAGAATCATTTCTAGTTGATTTTTTAATTCACCTGTATCATCATAAGATTTGTCCTTGTTTTTTTGTTTTTAAGCAGCAACTTTTCTTAGTCACTATCTACACTTCTTGGGCCTGTCACCTCAAAGGATGGGGGTGGGGGGCCTCCAGTGGAATCTTGGAGAAACCTGCCTAGTTTTTGAACAGCCAACACAAAAATAATAACCTGTCTGTAACACACCAGACAAAGCCAGTATCAAAAAGAACTTTTTGGTCTAACTACACTAAATCAACAAGTGTTTTTCTTTTCCATGACTACTGAACTAAGTATACTTTCAATTCTACCAAAAAATTTTTTTTCTTCATTAAAAAGGGCTTTTTAAAAAAGTCTTGTGACAAGAACAAAGGTATCTAATAGAAGGTATTATGAAAGGCAAAACCAGAATTTTTAAATTCTAAAGAACCCAAGTTTTTGCCAAAAATCTGCACAATTAGCTCATCTTATAAGAATGAATGAGATCAATTGGATTTTTAAATACATAATTAGTAAACTAATACAAACATAAACCTGATTTTATAATCTCAACACAGCAGTCAGTGCCTCAAATGCTGTACCTCAACACTGCAGAACAGATGCATACAGATTTTCACGGTGTATTTCTTTGTTTCCATTTACTTCAGCAAATGAATCTTAGGTCTTTATCAGATAGAAAAATGCAAACAGAAAAGAACCTTTTTTTTTAACTTTCTTGGGATATATTCACTTCCCACCAAAATGACAATTTAGGATGCAATTTTCCTAAATGTTTCTGGGACTTTATTATATTCCCCAGCACACCTTGAAAACGCTGGAGCCGGACTCTAAGAGGTGAATTTTACCTATTTCGACCTTTACAAACCATGAACAGAAAATTTAAAATAAGCTTACTTTCATTTTATTGCAAATAAAATTATAAACAAGCTAATTGGAATTACACACTCGCTCTCCATTTTCTCTCTAAATATGAATTAGCTCCTAAAGTTCAATGAGGAAGAAAAAACTCACTAAATAAAAAACTCAAACCCGAGCAGTATAAACAACTCAACTGTGCCAACATTTTTAAAGATTTACTTTTCAAATGTTTCATGTGACATTAGAACACCATAAAACTAAACCAGCAACAACTTTCTTGAAACCCAGAAAATCTTGTACTTTAAATACCAACGATTTTTACTCCCAAATAAATTTAAATTTTACAGCTCTTGTCTGATAAAGTAACTTTTTAACTAGAAGCAGCATACATTCAATTTCTCAGGCAACAAATATTTCCACCTCCAGTCTTTTCTGACTCACCAAAGCTATTGTTCACCGAAAACGAGTCCAATTAATAAAGAAACTGACAACCCTATAGTCCAAATACACATTTGTCAAAGGCACCTTATTAACGATCACTCATTTCTACAACCTCATCTTCATTTAGGCCCCCGAGATTTGGGAAATCAATGACCAAATGACAGTTAATTTCGTTAGCACCTGTCGCCATTCTCAGACACATCTCACAAGTTGACCAAAATAGTTCCTAATTTTTTTTCTTTTTAAAAAGATTGCTATTCTTTAGAAAGCGGGAACTCACGAGACATTCATCAAGTTTTCCAAAAGACAGTGCTCCTTGATCCTTCCCATTTTCAAAAGTAACCCGGCGCGCAGCACAGACATTCGGGGGTGGGGGTGGCGGGAACACACAATGCAGCGGGGTCCACGGCGACGCTCCACACTACCAAAACGGAGGCGGCGAGGGCTGCCCGAATCTGTCCCAACTTAGCCTGGAGCTAGACGGCTAGGGACGTTGGGGGCCGGGGCCTGGGGCACGCGGGCTCCGCTGGTCGCTCCGGGCCGACGCCGGCGCGAGGCCGCCCAGGTCCCACGTTGCGCGCGCCGCCCCCGCCCCCTGCCGCCGGCGGGACCCGGGTGTCGCGCCTTCCCCGCGGGCCAACTCCTCCGAGACAGCCCGTCCTTTGTCTGAGCGCCGGCTCGCAGCGCTGTCCTACCAACTTGTGTTGGTCCGTCCCACCGGGAGCTCCCGCCGCCCCACCACACAAAGGAGACGGGAAGCTCGGGGCTACCGCCCCGGCCCGGCCGCCGCCGCGACGCTCCCGGCCCCAACGGAGACAGGCGCCGAACAGGAGCCCCCGCTCGTGGCCCCGCTGCCCTGCGCCCGCCGGCTCCGGGAGTCGGCACTGCCCACTGGCGGGGCCGCGAGAGCCGACCCCGCACCTCCTGGCCCCGTCCGAGATTTCCCCTCATCTCCTACCCGCGCCCACAAAAGCGACACCGGGGAAGCCCGGGTGCCAGGGACCGGCCCCGCAAACGGCGGAGAGGTCCCAGCGTTACCATCGCCCAGGGTCGCGCTTTGGAATCCCGTCGGCCGGCCACCGACGGCGCACTTTACCTTTTCCCCACGCGCCAGCCCGCGCCACCGCCGCCGCCGCCGCCGCAACAACCACCGGGTTTCCACAGCCTTCTGTGTCCCAATGGGTGTCGGACGCGACCGGACCGAGCGCCAAACGCGGTAGCCCAATCGCCGTCGCTTTTATTTGCGCTCCCCCCCGCCCAATCAAGCGCCGCCCCGATTGGCGAGAGGCGAGAGGGCGCCGTCCAATCACAGGGCCCGCCGGGCTCAGCGGCGCCGAGCCAGCCCAACGCCAAGGGCTCTCGGGGATGGCGGGCAGGCGCGGCGCGTGCGCGGGCGTCAGGGTTCGCGCCGAGGAACGCCGCTTACGGTGTGGAAGCCTTTACCGCTGTGTCTTTGTTCTTTCTCCGAGCGCGCGGCGCCTCTCAGGAAGGCGGTGCGCAGGCAGGAGGGGACGCGGGCCCTTGGTGGGACCCGAGCCCGCCGTGAGCAGGAGGCGGGGAGGACGCGGTGGCGGGAACCGGCCGGAGGGCGGGACGGCGCGCTCGCAGCTCTTGGCGGGAACTGGCGCCGCGGAGTTCCCGGGCGGAGCGGGGCGGGTGCTGAGCTAAGTTTGAACCAGTTCAAAACTCGGTGGCGGGAACTGTTCAACCGCCGCGCTCCTTTCCCCGCGCGCGGAGCGCAGGCCGGGCCACCGGCGGAGCGCTGCGTCCGAGCCGAGCGCTCGCTCAGTCCCCCGCGGCCGCTCCCCCTCAGCCACCCGTGCTCCGCGGGCCGGGCTTGCGACAGCCAGCGCCCTGGAACCCGCGAGAAGCGACAGGACAGTGACTTCCGATTTCTCGGAAAAGGCCCCTATCAGACCCTTCCGGTGATTGGAGTTCTCAGCACAGCGATGAGGATTGGGCTAGGGATGAGTGAGGTTCCCTGGGCCCGTGCTGTCGCTTCTGCAGCGTGCTACAAAATTGCATTTTTTGTTGAGGGCTAACTCACCGTTGGAACAACCCAGAAGAAACAGACTAAGGATGCAGATTCCCTGTTGCTTTGGCAATGAAGTTAAGGGTGTTCCAGATAGGATGTATCTATAGAGCTAAATGTCCCACCTTGTAAAAGAATCCCATGATAAAAGTGCAGGCCGGGAATTTTAATTTTACAGTGCACTTCTGAGTTGGACATCTAGAGAAATGTTCACAATAACAAAAACTTAAGATTTTTAATAACTATCTGGAGTGAAATGCATGTGAGTTTTAATGTTTAAAACCCACAAATAATGTTGAATTAAGGTTTTCCTAAAATATCTAAGAAAAATTTAGCTGGTTCCTGAATAAAAGTCAAGACCTGGGTATGACAGGCCACACTGAGTGATAATACAGAATGTAACCAGAGCCTGATTTCTCACTGGGAGGAATGAGAGGAAAGACTCAAGTGGCACTCTAGGAAATATTTATATTATACATATTTAAATCATATTTAAACATATTTAACATATTTAAATCATATTAAACATATTTAAAGACTGAAGGCCAGAGTGGAACAGGAAGGAGTGGTAGATACCAGTGAGTCACACCATTGTTTGAATTCAGTGGTGACAGTCGCCAGTGAAATGAGACAGCTTAGATGACAGTGATGCTGAAGAAACTGTCTGGAAACACTGCAAAGGACTTCACTGCATAGGGGAAGCCCATGATATGTTGCTGCTCACTTTTGCACATGAACAGATACAGGAAAAAGAGAAGAAATATTTCACTGTTGCTACAAAGAAGTTACCTTAAGATTTCCAATCCAGGAGAGAAAGAAAATATGCAGGCCTACTGTATAAACCGAAGTGATTGTGTGGAGGGGGGTTGAGGTGCAGGAGGAAAGCCAGATGTAGGGAAGTATGTGTGTATTTGGATGCTGGTTACTCCAAGAGCCTGCGTGAAGCAGAAACCCCAGCAAGATACAAAACAGGAGGACTACATTTCTCTCTAAGGAAGCTCACCTTACAGATAAGGTGCTACTTGGTAAGCCATCTTGCCCTCCAAGACAGAAGTTCACCATTCAAGGATCAAATAAAAAATGAGAGAATCAATTCCTAAGGTTAAGAAACTGTCTTATTGTCCTTGTCTGCAGTTGCCCCCCCCCACTCCCATCTCATCCTAGGGAAATGAGAGGGCCAAATGCAAAGTTCACACTGTTAGCATCACAGAACTTCCCTTTCAGCTGTAAATGGGATTTACTTGTCACACTTTCGTTTATTCACTTAGCATTCAGCACGTAATTATGGAGTGCTTATGCTATAAAGGGCACTACTCTAGGTGCTAGAATAACTGTGAGTGAAGGAGAACTTCCATATGCGGGAAGCTGACCTGGTGGAGACAGGCAGCCAGGGTGTGGGGGCTGGAGCTGAGCATCTCAGAACTCAGGAGGCTGAGGGAGTTTGAGAATAGCCTGAGCTACATAGTTCAAGACCAGTCAGAACTATGAAGTGAGACTCTTATGCGTGTGTGTTGTATAACAAAGATACTATTACAGCTCATAAAAATGGTAGTAAAATAGGGGGAAAGAAAGCAAGGAAAAACCTTGGAGAGAAAAGTCTATTGGATAGGTGACAGTCTGGTTTGGTTTGAGACTGTCAAACTGGCCTCAGACTCCTAGGCTCAAGTAATCCTGCCTTAGCCTCCTGAGCAGCAGAGATTACACAGCTACACCCTGAGGCCTGGCTGGGAGAAGCTGACATGAAAACCTGGAGGGACGGGAGCACCCCCTAAAAGAAGAGCTGCGGGTTAGAAAAGGAGCACCCCAAGGTGCCACCAGGCTGTGTGCTCCTAGATGGGGGAAGAGGTACAGGCAGGTCCTTGAGGGCCTGTGTGCGAGGTTCAGAGCTTTGAAGTGAGGATTCTAGGCAGAAAAGTTATCTGCACATTTAGATGAGGCCCTCCCAGCTGCGGTGTTGATAGCTGGAGAGAGCAGGGGTTCTGAAAGCACTTAGCCTGTTGTATGCAATAACCCAGATGACAGTTCCGATATGACTGAATGGCAAATTGGGAGGCTACTACAAAGGAGTGACTGCAATTCAAAGACAGAGAAAGTAGGGTTTGCTAACACATTGAATACAGTAAGCAAAAAGTGAGGTGCCTTGAATTTGTATCTTTTCCTAGACTAGCAGTGTACAGCCATATCCACCCTTGAGATGCTAGTCACTGCCACCCAACCACACTTCCAGTCAGCCAGGTTACGGGAGACAACCAGATCCCAACATCCTGTGCCACTACTTACTCTACCTGTCTCCAAAAATAAGAAAAAACACCCTAAATACATGAAGGAATGTTTCTGGATATGGTGTTGCATGCATGTATTCCTAGCTACTTAGGTGGGTAAATGAGGCTGGGGGATTGTTAATTTGAGACCAATCTGCACAACTTGGCAATACCTTATCTCAAAGTGAGAAATAAAAGGCCAAGAGCACAGCTCAGTGGTACAGTAGCT
The DNA here is from genome assembly GCF_034190915.1 of Cavia porcellus. Taxonomy (NCBI): domain Eukaryota; kingdom Metazoa; phylum Chordata; class Mammalia; order Rodentia; family Caviidae; genus Cavia; species Cavia porcellus. The sequence continues at coordinate 55,730,850 of NW_026947489.1, forward strand.
GAATCAAGTTCAATAGTTAGGGTCAGGTCTCATACAACTTGTTTAGGACCAGAATCATAGAGAGAATTAAGTTCTTGAACCAAAGCATGGCTGTTTAGCATCCCTGAGTTCAATCTCCAATACCACCCCACCCCCAAAAAATGTTATTTTCTTATTGGGAAATGCACAGAATTAACACCAATCACAGTACTGCAGGATTTTCAGGTGAGTGTTTATGTGTGTGTTTGTGTGTAGACCAAGAAGTTGACTATAAAGTACATGAAATGCAAAAGGAGAAAAAAGGTACAAACCTGGACAGTTTTACTAGCTGATAATTGTTAGGGAGTTCTGTTTTGTTTTGGGTGCTGGGAAGGCACCCAAGGTACTGTGCCTACTGAGCACATAATGTACCTCTGAGCTGCACCCCTGGGCTCTAGAACCTACTTGAAAGTAATACTGGCACAGAGGTAGAGAAATAGAGCAGTAAGTAATGAAAGAGGCCAGAAACAGATGCATTCCTTTACCCCGTTGCATTTCAGAACCCCCCAGGCAGTGGGCAAACAAATGTCTTACAGACTCGAAAAGTGCTCCCCCTTCGACAGTTATCAGGAAAACACAAATAAGACCACAACATAACATAAATTACATACACAAAAGGCTAAAATGGAAAACTGCTAAGAAACCAAACTCCCTTGGCACTGCTGACAGCAGCCAGGAAACTGTACCGTCCCTCTGGAAAGGGTGCAACCTTCTAAACTTGAACAAGCAGAGGGTACTTTAACTTGACAGTTCTAAGTGTGAGGTACACATCTGGCAGGAATGTATGGATGTGCACTTAGCAAAAGACGTGTACGAGAAGTTCTCAAGAGCCCTGGTTCTCATAGTCCAGGCTAGAAATGAGCTAAATGCCCGTCTGAAGCAGAGCAAATCAGGCTGCAGCCAAGGCTTAGAGGTAGAGTGCTTGCCTAGCATGCACGTGGGGGAAAAAAATACATTAAGGGCCAGGAACTGGTCACGAAAGGCCACATACTATACAGTCCCCTTTACTGTGTATGAAATTCCTGCTGTACACAAAGTACACATAAAATAGTGGCTACCTCCAATGAGGGTTTGGAAGGGAAGGACAGTAGGACATTGTCTAATGTCGCTTTGGGGCTATGAAAATGTTCTGATTATGGGGAAGGTGGTACAACTCTGCAGACACTAAAAACCATTGACTTGTACAGTTTAAAGGGTGAGCATGGTGGCGCACACCTGTAATCTCAGCCTTCTGGGAGGCCAAGACAGGAGGATCACCAAGTTAGTGACTTAATGAGACCTTATCTCAAAACTTTAAAAAAGGGTTAAGGATGTGCAAAGGCCTTGGGTTCAATCCATAGTACTAGAACTAAGAAAAAAAAAAAAGAGGCCAAGGTAAACTCTATTGTATATAAATTACATCACAGTAAAGTTTGTTGTAAGAAGAAAGGAGAAGTGATCACTCGAGGGCATAATAGAATTTAAGGTGTTCCTCCTGCAAAAGACTACTTCCAGAGAAAATTTGTTCCTAAGGAAGGCTCAAGACAGCTTAGGATCAAATACAGCCCTTACCTGTACAGAAGAATGATGAACCATCAGACAAAGTGGTAGGGAGGGATCGGAGAAATGAGTTGCCTGTAATCCCAGCATGCAGGAGGCTGAGGCAGGAGGATCACTGCAAGTTCAAGGAAAGCCAGCCGGCTACCCAGTAACATTTGGACTCTATGCTAAGACCCTTTCTCAAAACAACAAAAATGCCACTTTACTTGGTAACAAGCTTAAAGAACTCACTACCCAAAAACACAATCTGATTAGGCAAACAGAAGAGAGAGACAACTGTTCATATAAATATTGGCTTTTCATGAATCCAGTCAAAAGACATTTATTTAGTGCTGCTTGTGATGCAGGCCCTGCTCATACCAGGTTAGGAATGTAACCCAGGTGTGGTGGTACATGCCTATAATTCCTATAATTCCAGCACTCAGGAGGCCGAGGCAGGATGATTGCCAGCCTAGAACTCACAGCAAGACCCTATTTCAAAATACCAAACACATATACACACACAAAAAAAAATGATTAAGGAAAATAGATATGAGGTAGGGACAGACAGACACAGGACCAGTCAGCTGTGCTGAGCAAGAAGGTGACTAGGTCAGTGATAAGGACAGGGCACACGGCACAAGGCCCCTTCAACAGCCAGGGAGCAGCATTAATGTTGATTTAATTTCTTGTGGAATTTCATAAGAAACAGCATGCATTACCAGGACCCGGCTCAGTAAGGTTTTACTTCTATTGTTCTCTGGGGCTTTGTTTTGTTTGAGACAGAGTCTCACCATGTAGTCTAAACTGGTCATGAACTCACAATGTAGTAGGGCTGGCCTCAAACTTAAAGCAGTCCTCCTGCATCAGCCTCCTGAGTGCTGGTATAACAAGTCTGTGCCACCATGCCAGGATTTTCTTTGGTTTTTTGAGATGAGGTTTTACTGTTTAGTTCAGGTCGTCCTTGAACTCATGATGTAGGCCTCAAACTCACAGTGATCCTCCTGCCTCAGCCTCAGAGTGCTGGGATTACAGGAATGCACCACCACACGTGGCTCAACATTTCTGTTTAAATGTTAATATTTTTGTTTTTGTCTTTTTCTTTTTTATCGGTACCAGGGATCGAACTCACGACTGCCTGCTTGCAAGGCAGGAGCTTACACCGCTGAGCTAAATCCTCAGCCCTTAAATGTTAATATTGTTGTTTTTAACTATTCTTTTTCAAATTCTAAAAGAGATAAACATAGCCCATAGCACATCAACCAAAGAGAATCACTGTTACCATTTTGATGACTTTACTTTTTCAAAAATGACAATTCAATGCAATTTAAAACATTTCTTTTTCATTACATGCACATTTAAGAAGTCTGTCAAATGCTCTTGATAAATTTGAGTTTCTTGAGACAGGATGTCAGCAAAATGCTGGGACTGAAAGAAACAAGACTCAGCCATGTGTGGACTCGGCCATGTGTGGAACAGAAAGTGACAGATAGTGGTGGAGTCAGGCAGATGAAAGCAATGGCCATGCTGACCCAGTGTCCAGGAAACTTTTTCACAGCTTGAACTATGAGGCCAAGTCTTTTTGAGACATGGTCTCGCTATGCAGTTCAGGTGACCTTGGGCTCACCTTGTAGCCCAGGTTGGTGTCAAACTTGCAAGGATGCTCCTGCCTCAGCCTCCTAAGTGCTGGGATTATAGGAGTGTGCCACCACACCTAGTCCCCAGGAAACTTTTTTAAAAGTTCTCATATGTGCACCCTAAGACAACCATAATTATTGAAGCACTGTTTATAATCGTTAAGAAATGGGGCACAGCACCTGCCTTGCAAGCAGGCAGTCGTGAGTTCGATCCCCGGTACCGATAAAAATGAAAAAGACAAAAAAAAAAAAAAAAAAAGAAGAAGAAATGGGATGCTGCCAAGCATGTTGGCATACGCTTGTCATCCCTGTACTCAGGAAGCTGAAGCAGGAGGATCACTGTGAGTTGAAGTCCAGCCTGGGCTGCAAAGCAAGACCCTGTCTCAAATTTTAAAAATAAAAAAGAAGTTAAGTCAGACACAGAAAATTAAACTCCACAGTTTAATTAAAGAAATCCAAAATACAAATAAAGAGTAATAAAGAGATGGTAAGTTACAGAACAGCAGACATTTTGGAAGTGCAGTGGAAAATTCAAGAAGAAAAGAGATAAGACAGGGAGGAAGTAAAAGGATCAAAAAAGATCAAGACATGTACCAAGTCCCCGGAACAAGTGTCACCAGTATATATGGCACATATACACTAATAAAGTTATGCTTTAATAATATACAGTAATAGCTATTATTTAGTGGCAGGTCTGGCAGCGCCCTACATACTTGTAATCCAAGCACTAGGCAGGCTGGGGCAAGAGGATGGCAAGTCAGAGTCCAGCCTGGACTACGTAGTTCACAGTAGTGTGAATCAAACCCAGGCCCTGTGCATGTGAGGCAAGCATTCTACCACTGAACAGCACCCCCAGCCCCAGCCTGGGATGCATGGTAAGACATCATCTACAAAAAAAAAAAGCGTTAAAAAGTTTTTTTTTAAATCTGGATATCATGGTGCACGCCTGTAATCATCACACTTGGCAGGCTTAGGCAGGAGGATCACTGAGAGTTTGAGGCCATCCAGGGCTACACAGAAAGTTCAAGGCCACCCTGAACTACATGGCAAGACCTTATCTCAAACACACACAAACGCAAACATAAAAAAAAAAAACCTGTCTTAACCGTAGGATGGGACTGGTGCAGGCCTGTGTTGTTATGGCTTAGGTTCATGCATTATTTCCTAGTTTTGAAAAGTAAAACTGTATAATGAACTTTTTATTGTTGTTAGATTTTTTTGAGGCAGGGTCTCACTGCCTCAAAAGTTCAGGCTGGCCTTGCACCTACCAGCGGCCCAAGCTGCAGGCCTCCTGCCTCAGCCTCCCAGGTGCTGAGATTATAGGCATGGGCCAACATGGAAGCTACAATGTACTTTTTAATTCATTGTTACAGATGCTAGTATTTTAAATACAATACCACTCTTCCGATTACAAGAGATATATTTAGAATATTTAGGCAATACAAAAAAGTATAATTAAAAAAAGAAACATCACCAGAGAGCTTTTTTTCTCCTTGGCCGAATCACTGAGCCAAGCCTACGTGTCCCATCTCTTTATCCAGCTCCAACTGGAAGGAACTTCTAATCTGCAAATTTGCTATGAAAAAAATTCAGCACATGCCTGTGATCCAAGCATTCAGGAAGCTGAGGCAGGAGAATCACTAGAAGTATGAGGTAGGCCAGTGGTACACAGCAAGACCCTGTCTCAAAAAAGAAAAGAAAAAGAAAAAAAACCAAAAACACTAGAACAAAAGTAACCCAGAAGTGCCTCAAGAGTAGAAAGGTCTAGACAGAAACGGGATGCAGTGGGAGCCGGCCACCAAGTGCCTGATTGATAGGAAGCACTTACTACTTAATTACAGTATGGGTTCATTTTATCAGGGGTTTAGTATCCCAGAGGGATCTTCCCCTCCGGGGCACCTAGAAACAGTTTTCCTGGAACTCCTTGGAACTCCTTGACCTGTGAGTCGCCAAGAGCGCTGGCCTGTGATTTCCTCTCCACTGAGTCTCCAGCACCACGCCCAGACAGCCACAGTCAGCATCTGCTGGTCACCCGCTAGACGCATAAGCAGCACCACAGCAGACCCAGCCGCGAGGCCCCCAGGGCGGCAGATGGTGCCGGCTCTCCAAAGACAGGAACTGAGCACGGTGCTGTCTGTTGCTCTGAGGCCCGGGATCATCCCTAAGCCTCCTGGTCCCTGGCACGGATGGGGCCATGTGCTTACCTCTGTCTGCATCCATATCAGGAAGAGATTTCACGGTCAGGCTCCCAGGAGGCCAGAGTCCGTATCTCCAGGTGAGGCCTGCAGCCTGGCGCCTATCTGTCCTCCATCTGTCCCTCTCCAAGGATCCTGACAATCACCCTCTGCCCTATGTCCCCATGTACATTCGATAAGAGCATTCCACACCATCACAGGGCCCCAAGGGGCTTAGAGTCCTATTAATTTTGATCTTAACTCTAGGTGACTCACATTAATTCCTTCCAGGCTGAGATCTGTGCCTGTCTCTCAGTTACAATAACAGAAAACAAAGCTATCACTTGCTGAGCTGGTTTACTCCACTCTTGCCCGTAGGAAAGCAGAACAGCTGTTTCTGAAAACATTTGGAAGTTGAGACAACCTTACAGAACAAGACTGGATGGTTACCGATGTTCTCTGGAACTGATGCTTCTGAGGTTTTGTTTTGCTTTTCTTTTTTGAGACAGGGTCTCACTACATAGTTCAGGTTAGCCTCAAAGTCATGCTGATTCTCCTGCCTCAGCCTCCTGAGTTCTGGGATTATCACAGGCATGCACCACCATGTCCAGCTTGCTATTGAAGTCTCACTGCTTTCTGCCCACTCCAGTACCTCATAGCACTACCTCGCCCACCCTTCCTCAGTCCTTAAAGTGTTCTACAACATCTATTAAACTCGTTTTTCTTTTACTTTTCAATTTCAAGACAGTTTTAGACTGAAAACACACTAGCAAAATAGTGCAAAGAATTACCATGTACACTTCACCCAAATTCCCCAACATGAATATTTTACCACATGGGTCTGAGTGCAGTGGCACATTCCTGTGATCCCAGCCTGCTGAAGGCTGAGACAAGAGGATTGTGAGTTCAAAGCCAACCTGGGCATTTTAGAGAGATCCTGTCTCAAAAAGAGTAAAGTTTCTTTACTACACTGGATTTTATCATTGTTCCTCTATCTCTCTGCATAAGTCAGTTTCTCTTTCTTTTGTTGTCTATCTTGCTCTACACAGAAGTGCCTGTGCTTTTCTATTATTTGAAAGTAAACATTTGCAACCCATAGTAAATGTCTGCAGACCTCCCACTCGTAAATATTTCAGGATCATGGTGGCACATGCCTGTAATCACAGCACTCAAGAGGCTGAGGCGGAAGGATTACTGCGAGTTGGAGGCCAGCCTGAGCAATATACTGAGAACATGTCTCAAAAGGAAAAGAAAGCTAGGCATGGTGGCTCAGGCCTGTAATCTCAGCACTCAGGAGGCTGCTGCAGGATTGCTGTGAATTGGAGGCCAGCCTTGGCTACAAAGTTAGTTGAAGGCCAGCCTGAACTGAACAGTGAAACTCTGTGTCAAAGAGAGAAAGAAAGAAAAGAAAAGGGATGATTGTGAAGATAATAGCAATGCACTGTTGAGAGGTTACTTTCCTTGGGTTTGTTGCACTTCTGTAGTAAATAGGGATTGAACCCAGGACCTCGCATACTCTAGGGAAGTTGAGCTATATTCTCAGCTCTTTTTATTTTTAGAAAAGACAAGCTCTTACTATATTACCCAGCTGAGCTCGAAGTTGCAACCTCCATGCCTCAGCCTCCACAGCAGCTGGGATGCCCATCCAGATTGTTGGGCAATGATTTGTTTTTAGGGTGTGCACTCAGGACTGAGTCCAGGACCTTCACATGCTAGGCAAGCACTCTGCCACCACGCTATAGCTACAGCCCTCTGTCATGGTGTTTGTTTCTGTTGTTGTTGTTTTCCCCTCTCTTAAAGTGTTTTGTTCACTGGTCTCTCCAATGATTTTTCTTTTTCTTTTTTCTTTCTTTCTTTCTTTCTTTCTTTCTTTTTTTTTTTTAACAGGGATCAAACTCACAACTTTGCACTTGCCAGGCAGGTGCTCATGTCACTAAGCTGAGCTATATTCCTGGCCTTTATTTTATTTATTTTGAGATAGGGTCTCTGTATAGCCCAGGCTGACCTTGAATTGACACCTTGCCATAGCCTCCCGAGTGCTGGGTTGCAGGTGTATGCCATATGCCTGGCTCTCTGATTTTTTTTTTTTTTAAGTCAAGCTCTGTTTTTTAGTACCGGGGATCGAACTCACAACCTCATGCTTGCCAGGCAGGCACTTACACCACTGAACTAAATCCCCAGCCCCAAGTCAAGCACTTTAATCTAAACCTATTCTATATAAAAGCCAGTGGCTGCAACCTAGGATTTGTTGTTCCTGTGTAATTTCTGGCAAATCAGTCTCTCTAAGCCTTAGCTACATTCACTCCACAACATGTATCTGAATCTGAAAGCTTGTTTGAGAGGAAGAGGATCCTCGTGTCTGTACGGATCAGGAAGCCCTGTTACCTGGCCATGCTCCTATCACAGTCATTTGTAAACCCATGCGTGTAGATGACTTCGACTCTTTCTTCTTTCTCTGTCTCTCTGTCTCTGTCTCTGTCTCTGTCTCTGTCTCTGTCTCTCTCTCCAGGATCTCACTCTAATCCAAGCTGGTCTCAAACTCATGGCAATCTTCCTGCTTCAGCTTCCTGAGCTCTGGGATTTAGAATACATTTCCTCAAAGGTTCTTTCCAGTTGTTCAATTGACCCTGATTCTAAGCTATGAATCTACATTTTACCTATTTTAAATTTAAAGAAAAGACTACATTCACTTCAGCACAATGTGTTCCTCAGACTCAGAAACTCTGCCAGTGAAATCACGTCTCACCATTTCTTTCACTTCACTTGAGAACAGAAAGTTTCACCAAAGGCTAAGTGAGTATTTTGTGTTGTTTTCATGACTTCAAAGATCCTATGGTTACTCATCCTAATGTCTCCATATCTGTCTCCATGTAAGGTGAGTCACAGCGCTCATTTGCAAAGAGCTCAGCCCCGGAAAGTGTATTCATGCTTCATTTAATAGAAAAAAGGATGAGACTGCGATGCAAAAAAAAAAAAAAAAAAAAAAAAAAATCTCAAAAGATGAGTGCTGTTCATCTTTCTCTCTGAAATTAGAAAAAAAAGCTCAAATGTTGTACAAATCTATACTAGAGGGGCTGGGGATTTAGCTCAGCGGCATAAGCGCCTGCCTTGCAAGCAGGCAGTTGTGAGTTTGATCCCCGGTACCAATAAAAACGAAAAAGACAAAAAAAAAAATCTATGCTAGGAATATTTGTCTGAAATTTATATCTGATTTAGTCTGGTGTGGTGTAATCCCAGCACTCAGGAAGCTGAGGCAGGAGAATCTCTACAAGTTTGAGAGCTACACAAACAAACAAAGCAAAAGACATCAATGCGAATGCATTTAAGACACAACTGGGGAGGAGTAGTGATCACCACTGGCTGGTGGGTGTGGGCACCCCAGTCAGGAGTGCACAGGGAAACACAAAGAGCCTGTCTTTATTCCCGTGCACAGAGGCACAGGTGGTGGTTTCATCCTCTCTGTTCCCAAGTCCTGGCTAAATGTTTTGAGGGCTCTTGACCCCATCTATGGGGCCTACGACTTAAAACTCCTCTCCTGGGCTGCCCGAGGGTCTTTACCATCCTCATTTACCCAGTATCACACAAGGGGTCGGAAAGGGTCAGAAAGTGCTGATGACCCAGCTCCCTTCAGCAGGGAACAGGTGGCTGAGGTCCAGGTGGAAAGGACAGGTATCACTACAGCAGCTGATGGAGGGAGCTAACCACATTGCTGACATCCACAGCTTCCTCTTTTTTTTTTTTTTTTTAAAAACCTGTACTGGGGATCGAACTTACAACTGCCTGCTTGCAAGGCAGGTGCTTATGCCACTGAGCTAAAGCCCCAGCCCCCACAGCTTCCTCTCCATCCTCACTTCCGTTTGTTTTCTGAGATAAGATCTCACTAATTGGTCAGACTGGCTTGGAGCCCCTGGCAATCTTCCTGCCTCAGCTTCCCAAGTACCTGGATGACACTTAGGTGGCAGCACACCCACTTCCTCTCCATACTCTCCTGGCACAAGAGCTCTCCAGCCCCCACTCTACTCAGGGACGCTCTTGTAACACCTGTAGCTTTGTTCCCTTCCCACAGTGCATGTCTCCTGGCTCGGCCATGGCACCTGCCTCTGAGTCACACAATGACAGTGACAGTGACAGCGTCTTCTGGCTCTGCTCAGCATCACCTGGAACTGGAACTGACCAGCAAGCCAGGCTTTCAAGGGTGACTCACAAGTACCAGTGGTACAAGAGGGAAGTAGGCACCAGGACAGACTGTGTGGCTCCAGGGGACACAGCCCACATCCCCTGATGGCCCAAGTGGCCTCTGCTTCCCAGCCAAGGCCTGCTCTATGCTGTGGTTCCCAGGGAGGGGCCAGTCTGCAGGTCCTGCCACCCCACGTTCAGCAGAACAGCAGGAGCCTACTGTGTGATTATGTTTTGTGCTTTGTTTTTAGCTGGCTTCTTTGTTTGCAGCACTGGAGACAAAAGCCAGGAAGCACTGAGCTGCAGTCCCATTTTATGTAGAGACAGAGGCTTGCTAAGTCACTGGGGCTGGGCTCAAATGTGAGGCCCTCCTGCCCCAGCCTCCAAGAGTACTGGGATTACAGACATGCTCCGGGACACCCTCCATGGACAGCTCTGTTTCAAGGAGGAACTGGAAGTCATTGGGCCAGAACCTTTCCATAGTGCCTGCTGAAGCCTGTACTGTTGCACAGAGGCTGTCAAGTGAGGCCACTGGTGGTCCCTGATACTGCAGGGCACTGAGCCCACCCCACAGGGTCCACCAGCCTCCACAGGAGGGGAAGAAGCACCTCCTCTTCACTGAGGGGAGCTGGGAGGGTCTCGAGAGCTCTAAAAGTTTAGGAGGAGGATGACCTTCAGCCCCACCATGGACAAAAAGCAAGAGGACCTCAGCACCACCCTGGACTTGTCCCCAGCCTCAGTTGATGGAGACGTTAAAAGGGGAAACACCTAATGGGCATAGTGGCAAATATCTGTCATATCATTACTGGGAAGGCTGAGACAGGAGGATCACTATCTGTTAGAGGCCAGCCTGGGCCACATAGTGAGTTCGACCAGCCTGATCTACATAATAAGACCTTGTCACAAAAAAAAAAAAAAAAAGGAAAATACTCACTGGGCACATGGTGGCACTTGCCTATAGTCCTAGCACTCCAAGAGTCTGAGGCAGGAGGGTCAGAAATTCTGCCCAGCCTAGACAGTCTACTAACTTATTGGGAACCTGTTACAAAATTTTAAAAGGATGTGAATCTAGCTTAGTGGGAAACCCTGGGTTCAATCCCCAGTACCACCAAGAAATAAAGACCAAACACGCCAAGCACAGCTCTTGGGTCCCTGAAGACCAGGCACTCTCACACTGCGTCATCACATTTGTGCCTCCCAGTGCCTTCCACAGAGCGCACTGTTCCCAGTGGGGAAATGGTGGCTGGAAGAGCTTACCCAGGCAGGCCAGGAAGCACCCACAGGGCACTGGGCTGGACTCCGGCTGAAGAGCATCCTGGGATGCTGCATTTGGGGCTCCCGGTCCCTGAACAAGCTTTAGGAAGGGAATGTAGAGAACCTGGCTGGGTGTTGCGTGGCAACCTTACTGGGTCAAGGCAACACCTGGGAGAAATAGCCTCTGTAGTGCAGGCTGGCTTGGACTCACTGGGTTCCACAGTCTGGCCTCAAACACGCAGCAATTCTCCTGTATCAGCCTCCCAGACATTGTTGAAGCAGATTACCTCAGATCATATACTCTGTCTTATGACTCTCACCCTTGCACATTAAAGGTGACATCCAAATTTCCAGGTAAAAATTTCCTATATTAAAGCCAGAATAATTCAAAAGAGTCTATTTGTGATGCAAAGAATTCCAGAGAATACATCTTTCTAGATTTGAGAAACACGAGAATCCACCAACATGTAGCCATATGTTAGTATGTTTATTTCCTTGAAATCCACCCAAAAGGATTATTCTCATGCAGTACACATTAAAATGTATGATTTCTGCCTAATATTAATAAAGAAAACCAGTATTTCCCCAGACCAGCCTAACTATCTTATTAACTATGTTAATACAGAAGCCATGTGTGACTGAGCAGCCTTTGCCTTGTGTAGCTGTCACTCAGGTTTCTGCACCCAAACACTGCAGTACGAACTGGGCATTAACTACCACTAAGGGCTGGATGTGGTGGTGCACACCTGTCATCCCAGCACAGGGGAGGCTGAGGCAGGACGATCACCATGGCTAAATCTCCCTACTTTTGTGGTGGAGACTTACTGTGTCCTCCAGCCACTGTCATCCCTCCTCAGCCTGCTTGCCCCTCCTGCCAATGGCAGCCCTTGCTTGTGTGCTGAGGCCTGCTGGCTGGCATCCTACTGTTCCTCACTACTCCTGGGTGATATGCTCTCACCCAGGTAACTGGGTGGTCACGCCCCTACCCATTCCAGGGCCTGATTTTAAAATGCCCTCTTCCCTGGTCCCCTGCAGACCCCGCCTTGCTGGATTCTCCGTCATGTGACACTTAACCATCTAACGCATGAGGCCTGTGTTACTTATTCTGCTTTGGTGGTCTCTCTTTTTTGTGTCCATTGCTGGACACAACATTCAACACCCACCACTTTTATTGGCTCAGGTTTCAGTCCATTGTCAAGGCAGAGGGTCCTCATGGTAGCCAGGAAGCAGAAGGAGGAGGAAAGACCCAGAGAGAGAGATTTACTCCCCCCACCCCAGCTACATCTCTAGTGACCGGCCCCTGCTGACCGCCTCCTAACGGGCACACTGGGCTAGGAACTCATCCATGGAGGCATCCGCTGAGGAGGAGGACAGCATCCCTGTGGTCCAGTCACCTCCGATAGCCCCACCTCTGATCCCAGGAAATACTCGGGGAAAACTGCTCCTAAACCATAGGCTCCCTCCAGACTCCAGCATCCACAAGGTAGTGGGTCCCTAATGGGCTCCTGCTGAGTGGACACAGCGTCCTCTCACCCTCTGTGGAATTCTCCACGTCCCTTCCACATCAATCCTCACTCCCATATCTAAATCCATCAGGATTTACTGGTTCCTCACCTCTGGTTCTCTCAACTCTCCCTTTGCCTCTTGGCAGTCACGGCTGTTATGACCATTTTACTCATGGGGCACCACATGCCCTTCTTAAATAGTCTCCTGCCTCAGTTCCCCTCCCAGCACATCCGTAGCTCCCAACTTGCCACACTGCATCCCCAACCACAAAACAAAAGACACCAGGTATAGGGGTGTGTGCCTGTAATCCAAGCACTCAGGAGGCTGAGGCAGGGGGGTTGCCGTAACTTTAAAACCAGCCTGAGCTACACAGTGAGTTCAAGGCCAGACTGGACTCAGCTCCATTCCTCACGGGCCACTCTCAAATCCTATCCCTTGCTCCATTCCATTCGATTTTGAGTTTTATTCCTGATGACTTTTTATGTTAGTGTGGTCCTTGCCTGTCACTATTCAATAAACCACACAAAATTTACATCAGGGGCCTAGCTCAGCTGAGAAGTGAAATTGATTTTTTTTTAAGTCATTTGAATTCTCCAGAAACAAATGCCTTTTAACACTGTCTGAACTCCTACCTAATTATTTTGAGGGTTCTGGGCTAGAAAGCAAATTGCATTATGTTCTTATAAAGTATCCATTTAGGGAACTACGTGTAATCCCTTGATAGCAGGCTTCCCAAGTCACTACCAACACCAGTAATGTTATAAACTCTACTAGATCAATGTGATCCAGGGCTGGGAGTGACCTAGAGAATCCACAGATCCTAGCTGTTCCCATACACCCTGTCTTCAAAACCACAGCACTCAGGAGGCTGAGGCAGAAGGATCACTGTGAGTTCGGAGGCCAGCCTGAGCTATATAGTGAGTTCAAGGTCAGCCTGAACTATGGAGCAAGATCCTGTCTCAAAAAGGAAAGAGGACACAAAAAGGATTTGGGGAAGAACTTTCTAGCCTTGAGAGCCATGATTATGTCTCTTACTACCAACATCCGCAGAAATCACAGGTAAGTAAGAAAAATAAAATAAAGAAATCACAGGTAAGAATGACAGCCCTCCCCCTCCCCCTCCTTTCCCCTTCTCCTCCCCCATGTAACAGACAAGGCCGCAAGGAGCCAAGCCCAGCCTAAACTGGTTGACCTCACCCAGCTCCCCAGGCAGGAGGTGACACAGAGATCAACTCTGCTTCATTAAAACCGGGGCTCCGCTGTCATGGACAGCCTGGTGTACGCTCGGCAAACGCTAAGAAGCCTTCCTGAAACAAGGTCAAAGTCAGCCAGTTCCCAGTGAAAGTCCCGAGTTCCTTCGCGCCACCCCTATCCCCCGCCACAGTCCACAGTAGCTGTCCCCACCTCTATCCGCATCAGACCCTCCACCTCCCGAGGCCTGAAAGCAAGATGTAGGTCCCCACAGCCATCCTTTCAACAGGTATTTTGTTCTGTTTTGCTTCATTGTCTGTTTTGAGGCAGGATCTCGCTATGAAGTCCAGGCCAGTCTTGAACTCATTATGTAGCTCAGGCTGGCCTGGAACTTGTAGGGATCCTCCTGACTCAGCCTCCTGAAAGTAGGAGGGCGCCCCCATGACGGCTAAGACTCACCGTTTTGGAGATTTCAGTCCCTGCCTGTGGACCTCCGCGGCCTTGGGCCTAAGATGAGACAGCGAACCAGCCTCAGTCTGCACAGCACAGCCAACTGCTCAGTGCACTGCTAAGGCCTGGGCCTGGCCACATAATCCCTTGGAAGGGAATGCCGTCCGGTGACCCAAGACCTTCCGCTAGGCCCCGCCCCTTAAAGGCTCCATGGTCTGCCATCAAAGCCAAACTGGGGACTAAGCCTTTAAAGCCCAGATCAGGTCCACACTACAGCATCTCGTGTAGCACAGAGGCCACCAGCACTGAATAGGTCTCTGAATTCCACATCACTGTCCCACATCCCTCATGTCCCACACTGCATTTGCTCTGTGACACTGCCACCCTTAACTCGGGGTGTCAGGGCAGAGTCACCCAGGACCTGACCTCTAGTGATGTGGCCTTAGGAGGCAGTCAACAAACACCTTAGAACAAGCAGCATTAAATAAGTACATGAAATGAAATAGAAACCCCTCACAGTATAACTCAGAATTTCTCAAATTCCACTAAAGGAATCTTTTCTCACCTAATCCTTCCAAGCTTGTGCTCTTTAAACTAATTGGGGGAATATCGGAGTCTCTCATTTTCCAGAAGATTCTGAGCCCCAGAGATGGAATGGAAAAGAGGTGACCAAAACCTGTTAGTTGTCTGTTTTGGTTTTTTGAGACAGGGTCCCACTGTGTAATCAGGCTGGCCTTGAACTCACTGTGTTAGTCCCAGAGTCACAGGGATCCTCCTGTTTCAGCTTCCCAACTGCTGACATAACAGAAGTGTGTCCACTGCCTGTTAGTCCTTCAAAGAGTATAACTTGCTCTCTGCAAATAACCCCGAATATAGTAAAACTTTATCTTTGGCACTACATGGAAACATTTTAAAGCTAAGAAATACCATGGAAATTAGAAATCCTGATTAAGAGGCAAGGGCTAGGGAAGAAAGATGAGAAAGTAGTTTTTCATCACTCACGCTGAAACAAAATTAGCTCATTAAAAATTATACAGCCACATAAGTGCCTGCCTGGCAAGTGCAAGGTTCTGAATTTGATTCCTGGTACACACACACACACACACACACACACACACACACAAATTACACAGTCAGAAGCCGGGTGTGGTGGTGCACACCAGTAATCCCAGAAATCAGGAGGCTGAGTCAGGAAGATAGCCACAAGCTGGAGGTCACCCTCAGCTACGTAGTGAGTTTAACAGCAGCCTGAACCCCGTACCAAGGCCCAACCATGCTCAAAATAAAACAATACAAAACAGAACAGAAAATGTTAAGCAAAGCTGAAGGTAATCTCAGCTACCGGGAGGCTGAGGTAGGAGGAACAGAGTTGGATGTCAGCTTGGGCAATTTAGTAAAATCCTGTCTCAAAATAAATATAAACAAAGGGCTAAAGATGTAGCTCAACACTGCCTTCCCAGTACTGAGTTACAAGTACTGGGAAGAAAAATCAAAAAGGTTAAACAAAGACAAAAGCAGCATCTAGAAGGAATTATTATTTAGGAGACTCTAACTGAATTACCAATGGGGAGAATCTTCTTAAAAACAATGAAAGAGGGCTGGGGATTTAGCTCAGGGACATAAGTGTGAGGTTGTGTTTGATCCCCAGTACCAGAAAGAAAGAAAGAAAGAAAGAAAGAAAGAAGAAAGAGAAGAAAGAAAGAAAGAAAGAAAGAAAGAAAGAAAGAAAGAAAAGAAAGCATAGAAGTGGACTAACTACTAAAAATGAAAATATGTACATATCAAAGCATCATACAATTGAAGGCAAAGTAGGAAAATACTTTCAGCCTATGCAACAGATTCAGTTGATTTTTAAACAATTTATATAAGAATATAAGCAAATTAATGAGGAAAGCCTGGAAAGAGACATGTTAGTAAATTCCAAAAACTTTCATGCTAACTACAAGTAAACAAACGTAAGCTGAAACTCTAAGAAAACCCCTGTCATCTATCCAATGATCAAAGATTGAAGAAATTTTTTCTTCATTTCCAGAAAGATTGAAGAAAGATCGTTGCCAATAGGCAACCCTGAAGATAACCAATTTATTTACCAGTATAGACACCTATGGGCTGCCACAGAGTGAAAACGATCCAGTTTCCTTTTTGTTTATTCTGAGACAGGGTCTCACTATATGGTTCAGCCTTGAACTCACAATGCAGCCCAGGCTGGCCCTCCAACTCACTGGGATTCTCCTGCCTCAGCCTCCAGTGTGCTGCAGTTTTTAGGTGTGAGCCAGCATGCCTGGTTTCTCCAGTTCCTAAAATAATGTTCTAGGGGCTTAGGATACAGTTCAGTGGTGTGATGTCTGCCTGGAAAGCACAAGGTCCTGAGTTCAATTCCTGGTACTCACAAAAAATAGACTACAATAAAATAAAGTTCTGAGGAGATGACAGTGACTTGAGGAAGTGCTTTAGTATAGAAACCTGGCTCTCTTACTCACAGGCTGAGTCACTCTCCTGATGGAAATGCCAGTGACCATCTTTTCCTATGACAGATATGACCACAGGTGAAACAGTGTGACAAGGCTGAGCCAGGCTGATCTCTTCCTGGCTGTACTATCCACTTCTGAGTCATCTGACTCCTAAAAGCGAGGCTCCCTTATTGAAGCAGTACTTTTTTCTGTAGGCACGAGAACAAGCTAGTTATTTCACTGTGGCTTAAAAAGGAAAGAAGCTATCTTTAGCAGAAACCCAGGAGCACAGAAATACAGTGGGTAGTAGGAAGGACGAAAGGGCAAAGATGCCTTGTAAGCCAGACGCTAAAATTCCAAAGGAGCAAATTCAGTGGTCCCTAATGTCCTTGATTCGAAGAAGTGAAAGACACCAGGGCTTCGAACTAGCATTTTTCAGATTAACATTTAGCCTCTGAAGCACAGGGGAAGCTGCTGCCTCCTGCAGTTATGGCCCTGGGCAAAGTTACTGATTTTCAACTACCTGAGTTGGTTTGACCAGATAGGACTGGAAAATACAATGCTTATTTTAAAAAAATTATTACAGTAAGTTTGCTGGGTGTGGTGGCTCACACCTGTAATCCCAGTACTTGGGAGGCTGAGGCAGGAGGATCGTTGCGAGTTCAAGACCAGCCTAGGCTACAAAGTGAGCTCAAGGCCAGCCTGAACTGCACAGCGAGACCCTGTCTCAAAAAAGACACACACACACATTACAGTAAGCTCATCTACCCACTTCTCATACTCCCCATTGTCTGAAGCGGTTCTGGAAGTGCTCTTTAGTTGTATTATCCTGGCTGCCTCAGTCTCTTGCTTCAATTGAAAATGTCTACCAGAAGTCACATGAGGCAGACCCAGTGAATAAGGTGGACAAGGACATGCTGTCAGCGTTTTTGAGCCCGCTCTCACTGTGTAACAGCATTCCCTAAAGACACTCAGGAAAGAGGACTCCAGAGCTGCTTCAGAAACTGGCAAGAAGGATGGAATCAGTGTGTCCAATGTGAGACGGGAAGATTGGAAGGGGGATTAATGGCAATGTGTCTATTTTCTGTTTGTTTGCTTGTTTGTTCTTTGAGTCAGGGTCTCATTTTGTAGTGTAGGCTTGAACTCACTATGTAGCCCAGGGTGGCCTCAAACTCATGGTGATCCTCCTGCCTCAATCTCAGTCCAAATACTGGGATTACAAATCTGTGCCCACACCATGCCCTGCTCACGATGTGTCTTTTAATGCAATAAAATTTTTGCATTCAAATATATTTCTATTGCAACTCATTTTCTTTTTCTGTCTTTGTTTGAGAGAGGGTTTCATTATGCAGTTCAGGCTGGCCTCGAACTCACTTTGTAGCCCAGGTGGGCCTTGAGCTCATAGCAATCTTCCTGCCTCAGCCTTCCAAATGCTGGGATTAACAACAGCATGGACCACCATGCTGGGCTTTTTCAAAAAATCACTTTAATCTATTATTTGATCTTATAACTGTATCTCACATGTGCAAGAGTAGGGGAGCATAAAACAATGGAGATTTGGGAACAGAAGTCTCCTGTCTGTTTAAGGACTAAAATAAACGTCACCCCTTGCAGCTGCCTGTGGCTCCCTTACCCTCCATGCCCTCGGGGAATCAGTCTCCTGAAATTTTTGTTTATCTCTTTGCTTTTTATCACTTCATGAACCCTTAAACAGATAAATATTACTTACCTTTGAGTATGATTCAGTATAATATAAATAGCATTAAAACAAAAAAGAGATTTATACATAAACCCCTGCCACAGCTCCCTCCATGAACCTCTTTGATCAGTACCTGTGTCAAGATTTGGAGTTACTTGTTGTAGGTCAGCAAAGGACAGAAAAACACCTTTCCCCTACCCTCTCCTGTGCAGTAATTGAGGGCTCCTAGGTTCAGCTGACAAAAGATGGGTGTGCAAATGCAAAACAGTTTGTTTATTGCATCAGTGTGCCCCACAGGGCTCAGAGAAACTCGAAAGCAATCAGAATTACAAACTCTGAACCTCATTTAGTAGGGGAAAAAAAAGGGGGAAGTGCTGCCATGGGAAAATACGGGCTTCTTCAGCAAAAGACAGGTGGATTTTCAGGAGATAAGAAGGCTTGTGATAAAAAAAAAAAAGGCTTGTGATAGTATTATTCATATGGGTGTGAGAGGCCTTTCTTCTTTTGTTTTTTGTTTTTGGAGACAGAGCCTCACTGTGTAGTTCAGGCTGACCGCTCAGGTGAACCTCAGGCTTGCAGCAACCCTCCCACCTTGGCCTCCTGAGTGCTGGGATTACAGGTGTGGACCACCATGCCTAGCTAAGGTCTTTTTCTTCAGGGCAATGAAACTCCTCCCCTAAAGGGGGGCATTTATGAGTAGATATGACTCAAAGATAGAATTCAGGGTGGCCCCATTTCACAGAAGTTTCTGCTGTTAGTCAAACAAGCAAAGCCAGGAAAAGACTTCCGCACTTGGTGATTTGCACTTCAGCTGACAAGAATGCTGAGGTTGAAGAGACACATTTGGGGGTAATATACCCCAAAGGAGAGGAAAAGCAGGTATGTTCCAGTTCCTACAGATAAAACACAGGAATAGAATATAAATGAAATAATATTTTTTAAAGCATAAGTCTTTATACAAACTACATTGATCACTATTAAATTTGCATCTTAGTCAAATGATAAAAAGCCAACATTTATAATTCTCATTAGATTAATTACCTAACTTCAAAATATAATATTTGAAAAAATTCCTAGTCTCTTATAATCTAATGTTTTTCCTAGGTTGCATGTTTGTTTGCTTGTTTTTATTCATTTATTTTTGGTATTCTTGAGCCCAGGTCTTGCTATGTAGTTCAGACTGAACCTAAATTCAGTATTCACTGTGTAGCTCAGGTAGGCCTTGAATTTTCAGGAACCCTTCTGCCTCGGCTTCATGAGGGCTGGGTTTACAGGTATGTACCACTAGGCCCAGCTGTTTGCATGTTTTCAAAGTCACTGAGATAGCTTGTTTAGTCGTTAAAGGTCTCTAAGGTTTTTGTACTTCTATTGTCTCAAGAACAATTTTGAAATATTTGAAGACCTAATTTTAAGGTTTTCTTCACTTTTTCTGAAATCCTCAACCCAACCCCAATAGTTTCCAAAGTTTTTCTCACTAATCACAGTATTTAAGAAGTCACCTGGGGCTTTTTTTCTGAAAATTTTCCTGGTTTTGTCTTTACAGGAAGAACAGCAAATTACTAGGAAAACCCTAAGAAATATTTTGAATACAGCGTTCTATGTTAAGTGCAGGAAATCTATCAAAATTTCCCCAAAGGGAATTTTTTCGGTGATCAACAAAAAAGGGGAGGAAATATCCTTAGAGAGAACTCAGATGGTACTAATATCTGAATGAGTCTAAGTATTTAATCCTTGTTTCAAATTTCTTATAAAAATGTGTTTCATGTTTCAGTTTCAGGGCTTCATTCTCGTCTGACACACTCCGGCGTTCAGCCCACACTCTCACCAAAATCTTCTCCCCCACGGTTTGCAGGTTCCCAATCAGTTCTAGACAGGAAATACCCACGCCCCCACGGTGGGTAGAGAAAGTGAGTAATTTATAGGAGACTCATCCCCGACGGCGTGGTGGGGCGGGCTTTCGCACGGGTCAGCGACTTGACTCTGAGTGTCTAACTAGTTAGAGGCACGCGTGTGGACGCTCCGGATTTCTGGAGAAGGTGCTTCTGCTGGAGAACCCAGCCTCTGGTGGGACCCATCCCTGAACTGGGCTGCGAGGCCCTACCTGAAGCAGATTTGAAATTGACAGGTCAGGAGGCCCCGCCCACTTCCGCCCTCTGCGCGGGGCGGGACCCCAAACGCCCGCCCCTTTTACTTCCATAGTTAGCAGAGTGTTACCCACAATGCATTCGTTCAAAAATGAAATGCAAATCAGCTCAGTGATTAACATAATCCTCACCATTTACCTAGAAAACAGTAATTTTGTTTTATTTTCACTCTGTTGATTCTAAAAAGTTTGCTTGTCTTTATTTTTCATGGTGACAACATAGGCTACAAAAAGTCCCCTTACTTTGAAAGGATTCTAAATTTCAACTATAAATACTTAGAGATTCACAGGTTTACTCAGTTGGTCCGAAGGCTGTGGGTTATTGTTATACATGGTTAACATTGTCTCCCCCCACACCCGTGCTTGACTAACTGAGTGTTTTGTCCTCACCATCGAAACTAGTAAGTTACCTACAACTATTAGCTTTAAGCCTTTATTCTTTCAAATTAACTGTCCAGCAAGATATACTCGTTAACCTTGAAAGTGCTAGCAAAAAAAAAAAAAAAAAAAAATTGTGATTAGTAGCGAAGTTACTAAAGAATGTATTCAGTTTTTACAATATCTTACCAAGATAATTTCTGATGAGTCAGAAGGAAAAATGAACCCATAAACCTTCCTTTTAAATATATATACCATGATCTCATGTAGCAGTGTGGACTTGTGTGTATATTTAAACAAGGGCAGAAAAATCTGAAGGAAGCCTGGCAGAGTACTGAGGTAGGAGGATCTCTGCCAGTTCAAGGTCAACTTAGGTTTTCTAGTGAGTGGAAGACCAGCGTAAACAGCCAGGACTTGTCTCAAAAAACTTTAAAAAGGAGTCTAGGAGTATAACTCAGCAGCACAGCACTTTCCTGGCAAGCAGGTGGTTGTAATTTTGATCCTTGGTACCAAAAAAAAAAACCCTTAAAAAATAAAACTCTGAAGAACAATCCACCAAATTATGAACAGTGTTTACATGGCTTTGGGGAGTGGCATTTTAGAGGTAAAATATTTAATATAAAAGAAAAAATATGTGTGTTAACACAAACTTCATAATTGTGTAGGTAGGTGTCTGCAGATAACATTTCTGCACAAGGTTTTGTTGTTGTTTTGGTTTGGTTTGGTTTTTTGAGACACTGTGATTTGGTTTCTCAAGCTCTGTAGTTTAAACTGGCCTTGAACTCACTATGTAGCCCACAGTGGCCTTGAACTAATGGCAGTGCTCCTGCCTCAGCTTCCCGGAGTGCGGAGATAATAGGCACATACCACTAGGCCTGGCCATTTTTGCTTCTTTGAGACAGGGTCTTGCTCTGTAGTTCAGGCTGTCCTCAAACCGCAGTCTGTCCTGCCTCAACCTCCTAAATGCTGGGATTTCAGGACATTCCACCATGCCAGGGATATTCCACTATGCCAGGCTGAATAAATTTATCTGTCTCACATCTAAAATATATAGAAACACACACACACACACACACACACACACACACACACACACACCACACTCCAGCTCAACCTCCAGCTCACAGCCAGGTAGGGAAAGAGCTGAACTTTGGTGACTGTGCTGTGACAAGCCTTCCTGCTCCCTGTCATCCAGGAGCGTCTCTGGTTCAGTTCCTGCAATCCGAGTTTACACTCAGATTTAATCCACAGAGCAAATATCATCAACAAATAAATCTGGCTGCACTGTACAGAAACACATGTTCAATTTTCTCAAAAAGAAAAATTGTTTAATCTTAAGAAACTTCAAAGGAGGGCCCTCCAGCTCCCCCCCCCCCCAATAGTTCTGTATTGGAAATTGGACACAGGACCTTCACCCTTGAGACAGAGTCTAGTTAAATTGCTAAATTACCCAGTCGGTGCTCAAATTTGCAGTCTTCCTGCCTCAGCCTCCCCAAATACTTGGATTATAGCCTCGCTCCACCATGCTCAGTTTGAACTGTTAGTACTTACACCCTGAATTTTAATACATTGAGATACAAAATCTCCAAGCTCTAGAATGGCTGGTTTTCTAGAAACAGTCTTGTTCCCTGTTATGAAATGACAGACCCTGTGGTAAGTTTCTGGCACCATAACCATCTAGGGAGATGAGGCAATTGTATGTGTACGGGAGGGGGTGGCTGTGCTGTTGAATGGGTGCCATCCCTGACCTTGTCCTTCCAGGGAATTCTGCCAGGCCCTGCCTCCTGCTGTTCCTCATTCATGACCTTATCTAATCCTCTGTCCTTGGGTGTGACCTCAACATACCAGCTTGTTTCTAAGAACCAGAATTCAGCACAAGTAAAGCTTCTGTCTCCTTTGCCCTGGGGAAAGCCAGCTGCCACACACCAGGGACAGCAGCCCAAGGATCTGTGCTCTGGGCCTCTAGAGGACCACAGT
Organism: Cavia porcellus; assembly: GCF_034190915.1. NCBI lineage: Eukaryota > Metazoa > Chordata > Mammalia > Rodentia > Caviidae > Cavia > Cavia porcellus. Next base: position 55,753,421 of record NW_026947489.1, read on the forward strand.
CCAGCACCACGGGTGGCCTCTGGAGTCCCCTGCTCGCCCGGATGCCAGTGGACCTGCCCAGATCCCTGCCCACGATCACCCCAGAGCCCCGCCTAAAGTTGCCAAGTGCTGGATTCAGGGGCCGAGGCCTGAGCGTACTTGGCTCACTGCCACCTCTGCTCTGCTTAGAGATCCATACCCTGGCCCTGTCATCCCCTCATTCCAGCCAGAGCTGATCTGGGCAGCCGATCCCATCAACTGCAGCGCCCTTGGATGGGCTGTGGGCTACAGGAGAGAGCAAGCCGCCTCCAGAGAAGGTTGGGGGCCACAAGGAACGCTGAAGAGAATGTTCCACCGGAGGGAAGCACTTGCAGTCCATCTATCCGTCCAGGTCTTCAGAAGGTTGAGGCTGAGGCAGAAGCCACACCAGAGACAGGGGGCAGCAAAGCAGGCTGGGGAAATGAGCAGGAACTGTCAGTGATATAATCCCAAGACAACTCCAGATAATTCTCAGGACCCCATATGCAGAACTTCCTGCGGGCTCCCACGAGATGCAGACGCATGGAAGAGGACCGGAGGCCACTGCTTGCTGGCCATTCTGACTGCCCACTGGAGACTGTGCAGAGCTTTGCAGATGCCGTGTGCACTTCCATTTTGCTTTAATCTTTTCTTTTATTCTGGCCAAGTTTGTTTTGTAAGCTGGTTCTCACATACTCCTTCACCCTGCGCTCTTTCTCTCTCTCTCTCTTTCTTTCTTTCACTTTCTCTCTTTCTGTCTTTCTCTGTCTCTGTCTCTGTCTTTCTCTGTCTCTGTCTCTCTGTCTCTCTGTCTCTCTCTCTCTCTCTCTCTCTCTCTCTCTCCCCCTCTCTCTCAGATACAGTCTCACTGTGTAATTCAGGCTGGCCTCACGCTCCCAGGGAGCCTCCTGCCTCAGCTTCCCTAACGCTAGGATTACAGGCATGCGCTACCATTTCCAGCTACAACCCTTTTCACGCTTTTCAGATAAACTATTGGCACAGTTTTTGGCTTGTCTCTGCCAGTTCTTTGTTCAGGCAAAAAGGACCTGGAATACTTTTGACTGGTGAGCCATTTCTGAAGAAACTACCCTGTAACTGGGGGATTGCTGCAAATCAGGGAGCAGCCTGAGCTCCACAGCCTGAGCCACAGATCAGGGCCCCTTCGGGAGGAAGAAGGGGGGGGATTACCTGAATACCCCCAAATTATTTTCTTTAAAATAATATACAGAAAGTAGATAAAATCATGACATGATATTTTGATTTAAGGAATTAAAAATATTCTTTCCAAAAAACAAAAAAAAATTTCCATGTGACATTTTGACAAATATTTTGTTTTCTTTTTCATTTTCACAACATAAAGAATTAAGCCCACAACCTTACACATGCCAGACAAATATGCCACCACTGAACTTCACACCCTGTCCTACTTGTTTTGTTTTTGTTTTTTGAGGCAAGGCGTCACTCTGTAGTCCAGCCTGGCCTTAACCCACAGCAATTGACCTGCCTCAGCCTCCTGAGTGCTGGATTGCAGGTATGCATCACCACGCCTGGTAACAGATGCTCTTGACTACATCAAAAGTGTGCCTTGCATGTACTTTGGGGGTCTTGATGATATAAAAGTGACAGACATAGCAGAGAAATCCCAAGGGCTAAGGACAGTTTACACATTAAGACCAAAGCCTGTTTCCTATCTTGCTGTGGACTATTTATGTCTGCCCTCTAAAGACACATTTTTGGTTGTTGTTGTTTTGTTCTCTTCTGTTTTCTGAAACAGGGTCTACATATGGAGTTCAGGCTGGCCTCAGACTTGAAGGGCTCCTCCTGCCTCAGTCTCCTGAGTGCTGGGGTTACAGGAGTGTTGAGATTTAAATACTTCATGGTTTCTCTTACATGAGAAATGTAAAATATAAATTAATGAAAAGGCAAAACGAAAGATATAGGTCACAGGGAGGCAGAGCTTTTATAAAAAGGGACAGAGAGATAGAGGAGAAGATAGGGAAATAAAGGAATAACCTCCCCATGAACGTAAATGATGTACTGCAAACGAGTGCTAAGAAAAATAAATAAAATGAAAAAGTTTTCTATGTGGATGAGCAAGCCTGGGGAAGGCACAACAGGTTTAGGTGGAAAGAAAGAACCAAGAACACAGAAGAAAGAAGTGATATTTTTGAACGCTAATAAGGGGGTTGGCAATAGAGCTCAGAGTTATAAGTGCCTGCCTGGCAAGCATAAAATCCTGAGTTCAATTCCAATACAAAAGGAAAAAAAAAAAAAAAAAAGTTCCTGCCGGGAAAACTGCCAAGACCAGAGGCACAAAAACACCCTTGTCTGGGCCATGTCCTGCAAGAGGACAGGCATGCTGGGAATAGCCAGCACCACATAATCCCAGCACTGGGGAGGCCGATTCAGGAGGGTCTCCGTGAGTGTGAGGCCAGCCTGGGCTAAGTAATGAGACCCTGTCTCCAGAACCAAAACCAAACCAGGTTTGGCTGCATAAACTTGAAAGGAGCTTTGGGAGACCCCCACAACCTCTGGCCCGGACTTCATAATTGGTGGCCTAAGACCTCCAACTTGCTCAAAATCCCTTTTCAAGTTTATTTTGGATCTAGGTTTTATTGTTTGGGGACTTGGGGTGTTTTACTGTTGTTATTTTGGGGTTTGGGTTTGGGGTTGTTTTTGTTGTTATTGTTATGTGATCCTGGAGATTGAACTGTTAGGAAAAGGGGGAATCCAGAAAGTAAGTGTGATCACTGACAGTACCCTCTGGTGAGACCGGTAGGCGGTGAGAAGCGGTTGGCTGTGTATCACTGCCACCTGCTGGCGCTTTGGACATCACACACGGGCAGACGGTGAAAATAAATAAATAAAAGGGAAAAAAATCAAAGTTTTTTTTTTTTTTTGGCATTGAATGTTCAAAACTTCTACTGCTGAACATTTGGCACAAGTATGTTCATTTTTGTGTGTGCCTGATTCATGACGGTCTTAAGATACTTTTGCCGGATTCAAGGCTTCCATTTGGCACTTTGTGTCTATTTCCCATGATGCAACTACACGTATTTTGAATATCACTTTGTGTTAAGACCATTTAAAACCAAAGAAAAGACTCAGACAACAGATTGCTTTTGTAATATTTTATTATACACTGTATGAACCCTTAAGCCATCTTAAAAACAATCCTAGAAAAAACTCACCCTAAGTTACTTAAAATGAGTATTTTAGGGCTTTATATAATGAAAGTGAGACCAACCTTCACGGCTGGTCCGATGGCAGTGGGTTATCAGAACTTATTAACATTAGTGTCACTAAAGTTGGTATACCACCCCCCCACTGCTAAATTTGACTGGCTTTTTTACTGTTCAATTTAGAATCTTTAGAGAATTTCTTTGGGGAAGAACATTCTTATGAATACACACTGTTAAACAAGGACTTATTTTCTAGTTTTAGTAACAACTGCATTCTAATAAACGAGGTTCTGCAGAGTTTACCCTGTGCTTTGTTACCTGCCTGCCGGTGGACTGGGAGGAGCCGCTTTCAGGGTGTCTCTCCTTGCTCTCACTGTCTTTCCTAATCCTCAGTTGGATGATCTTGCCATTTACCGCTTGTCAATTACTTCTTATCAATCACCTCCTTCTTGCAGGCACTGTATCTCTAACACCCCAAATGCATTCTCTTTGTTTAGGCTCAGAGCTATGGGGCAGAGGAAACAGGAAACTCCTCAGGTTCTGTTATATTTGTTTTTAATTTAGTCAGGGTAGGGAAAAAAAACATCAAAAAAGCCATAATCCTCCTTTCCTACAAAATGAGACTCAGCCATTCAGATGAAGCAAAGAGAATAACAAGGGTGATACCACTCTCAAAAGCTCCTGATTAGGTATGAAAATTATTTTCAGTACAGAATTTTTCTTTTGTATATGGGAATTGAACCTTAGGCCTCAGTGCTGATTTCGAACTGATAGGGAGCCTCCCACTTCACCTCTCTGGCATAAGGACTACAGATGTACACCACCACACCTAGCCCCTGCCTTTTCTAAAGTTTTCTTTTGAGACTGTGTTTTGCGTCGTTACTAAATTGTTCACAGTGAGCCTGAATTTGCAGTCCTCCTGCCTCAGCCTCCCAGGGCACTGGGATTACCAGCGTACACCACCATGCCTCATTTATATTTTTCTTTTTCTTCTACTTTTTCTGAGTCATTGAAGCAGAATAGCCCAAGACACTGGAAATTCCCCCATTAGATGATCTCTAGTCCAAACTGCATTATGATTTCAGCTAATAGATATGGTCGCAGGAAATGAAGAATTAAAGCAAATATCAGATGACATAGACCATAAGCATCTGAAGAGCATTACCTCTGCTGCTGGCATGTGTATGAGCTTAATGAGGGGCCAGGGCCCAGTGCAGCCCGAGCTTGCAATGATATCACTCAGTAATCTGCAGTTTTCTAAGCAATTATCCCCACGCACAACCCCCAGCAGTGATGATCAGGTCTTGCTCTTCGGGATCTACGTGGAGGGTGGGTTCTCTGAGGAGAACTCCTGACTCTAGGGCCACCTCCCTGCCTTCCCCACCAGTCCCTGCGCCCCACTACTGTTGTGTCAAGACAGGGACCCTTGCCTCTCAGCCCTGCCCTGTCACCTTCTCTTTTCCTCCAGTTGCTGTCCTGGATCCTGTCCCCTGTCCCCTGAGTTCTTTTCATCCAAGAATCTCCTGCCGAGCACCCCAGCTCCCACTTGCCAGGATTTGCCAGGATGTGTCTTGGGAATGCTCGGTGAGTAAACAGTTAGTCAGTTCAGTGTGATGGGCACATTTCTCAGGGGCTCCAATGGGGGCAGGAGCAGAATGTTGCTGCAGATGACTTTAGGGACACGGAGGTGGGAACCATGCAACCGTGCAGTCACTACACTGGGCCAACCAGGCTCCTTCTGTGTGCAGCTCACCCTCATCTTCTTGAGTCCCTGTTCGCTCCCCAGAGTCACAGGCAGGTCTGACCCTGCTTCCTGTGGATGCAGAGCAAGTAGGTCCCTTTCTCTTTCAGAAACGGAACATAGCAGTCTAAGTCCGCCATGCTCATGCTTGTATTTGAGGAGGATCCCAAGTTGAAGCCCAGCCTGGGTGATTTTGGGACTCAATGAGACTGTATCAAAACAAAAAAGCAAAGGGCGGGAGGCCACTAGGGGTATAGTTCAGAAAGGCCCTGGTTCAATCGCAGTATCATGAGAGAGAGAAGAAGAGAAAAAGAAAAAGAAACAAAAAGACATAATTTGGAAGTGAACCATGAGACATGTGTGTGTGTGTGTGTGTGTGTGTGTGTGTCAAACTCACAACCTTGCACTTTTCAGGCAAATGCTTGAGCTGCTGAGCTAAAGCCCCAGTCTGAGACATGTATATTTTTTTAAAATCTGGAAAATAAAAATGTCTTAAAAATCAGGTAAGTGACATTCACCTGTGTTCCTAGTGCTGGGGAGGCTGACGCAAGGGGAACTCCACAAGTTTAAGGCCAATCTGAGCTACAGAGTGAGACCCTGTCTCAAAAACAAACAAACAAAAGAAACAGGAAAATGAAGACAGAGAATTAACCCAGAAAATATGGTCAAGCTAGGCAATGGGGCATGACCAACCAGAAAACTGTATCAGGAATGGGAGGAGTGATTTTGGCTGAAACAAAGTTGACCTCTAGTAGCCCATGTCTACTGCGCAGCCTGCCTGAAATACTTGAAAACTGTGGAGGGTGTTTATAAAAAGAACTCACCAGGAGCAAACACAACCTGACCTTGAAGCCAGTAGGGGCAAGGGACCTGGCTATTCCAGATAGGTGCGTGGCTGGGCTCAAATTCCAGAGGGTAGGTCTGCAGGGCAGGTGGAAAGAGGGCCCTATACTGTATAAAGGAAACATCTGAAACACCACACGCTGTGGAAATCACTCATACACATCACCTGGTGAGGGGGTAAACAAAATAAGGGGAACTCCACAGCAGAGTACTTTGTAGCTATAAAAAGCCATAAAGAGACTGAGGCAGGAGGACCACCAAGAGTGCAAGGCCACCCTGGGCTAGATAGTGAGTTCAAGGCCAACCTAAACTACAAAACAAACAAACAAAAAACAGAAAAAAGGAGTATCCTACTTTCTTTGCCTGTGTGTGTGTGAGAGAGAGAGACAGAGACAGACAGGTCTTTATGCAGTTCAGGTTGGCTTTGGTCTCACTTTGTAGCCCAGGCTGGACTCAAACTTGCAATGGTCCTCCCACATTAGCCTCCTGAGTGCTGGGATTACAGGAGTGCACCACCATGCCTAGCCCGGTGTTTTACTTTCTGACGTTCCCTACTCTTCTAGGGTAGCTGTCTTCTCTCTTTCCTCCCCTTTTCCCACACTTTCAAATCATCCTCTTTTATTAAAAAAAGAAAAACTCCAGCTCATATCTCTCAGTGAGAAATAATAGATTTGATTTCTTTCTGATTATAAAAGCAAGCACATTAATAAGCCATCTCTGACATACCGTCACCGGCTACCTGAGTCCTGTGTACCCCTGAATTCTCATTCTCATTCTCAATCCCTGCCTGGGTTGCTCATCACCTATCACCCTGGGGCCAGAAAGACCTAAAGTCATCCTTGGTCCCCGCCTCTGTCAGTGCTCTACTCCATTCTTTTTTCCTCTTGTACTGGCATTGAACCTCAGTGAGCTGCATCCCCAGTGTATTTCATTTTATTTTATTATTATTATGTATTGTATTGTATTTTGAAACTGGCTGAGTCGCCTAGACTGGGCTTGAATTTGCCCTGCTTCCGCCTCAGCCTCCCAGAGTGCTGAGATTACAGATATTACCCTCCTCATTTTTGCATTCCTCTGGTGCTAGGACTTTGTGCCTTCCCAGAAAACCCCCCTCTGTTGACACCACACCCACACCTGCTGTCCCAAAGCCCCCTTTGCATGTGTTCTCAGTCCTCCTCTGGGAAAGGCTGTCACCTGCCAGGGTGTCTGTATCAGATCTGTTGCAAGCAAGATCAGGTGAAGCAAGAATGCGGCACGGGCTGTCGCTGAAGCGGGCAGACACACAGTCCCTAGGACCTCGGGTTACAGAGGGGCGACTGCGGAGGACATGTTTATTGTCGTGCCCTGGGTGTCGACACAGTGGGGCTGCCAATCACGGCCTTCATCTGTCCAACGTGCAGTTCTCCGCCCAGCTGAGACCCCTCTTGCCCCAGGCTAGTGTCGCTAAGGCTAACATGGATCCCGGGCAATGTTGCAACGTTTAACACGAACTCATGGAAGTGACTTCTGCTCTGGTCACAGCTTTCCTCTACCTGACAGGAGGCGCGGGCTGCAAGCGCACCACCAGTCTTTCCTGGCAGCAGCGCTAAGGGCTCAGATGTCCATTAACTACGCCTCGCTTTTTCCATATCAGAATGTGGTAGAGTCTTATTATTCTGCATATTACACCACATAGAGTCATCTACAATGATTTATAAGTGTATATAATATAAGGGCCGGGGATGTAGCTCAGTGGCCCAGCACCCGTCTGGCAAGTGAGAGGTCCTGAGTTTGATTTCCTGTACCAAAATAAAATTTAAAAATTTTTAAAGTATATATTACAATAACAAATGTAAACATAAGCATAATGCAAACACATAAGCAAATACATATTATAGAGAATGCATTTTATTCATGTTCCATTTTATATCATGCATTGTAGAATATTCAGTGTTGTATGACATTACATGTTATACACATATGTATATACACATACATATACATGTGTATATTCATTAAAATATACATGCATATATTTGAGTGTGGAGGCACTGTAATCCCAGCACTCTACGAGGCCGAAGGAGGAGGATCGTAAATTCAAACCCAGTCTGGTCAGCTTGGTGACTTACTGAAGACCATTTCTAAAATTTAAACAAAATTTAGAAAAGACTGGGGATGTATCTCAGTGCAAAGCCCTTGGGTTCAATCCCCAGTAAAACACACACACACACACACACACAGATATCTGTTATCATTCTGGGTGAAGATGTGAAACGAACAAGAAGCCAAGAAGCCACTGAAGAAGAAGGTTAGAGGCATAGGATATGCAGGAAATTAGGCTGGGGTGAAATCATAGTTTTGTTCAAATAAAAATTAATCTCTAGAGCTTGGATTGTAGCTCAGCAGCACAGCACCTGCCTGGGTGAGGTCATGAGTTCGATTCCCGGGACCAAAAAAAATGTAATGTTTGGTACTGATCTCTTGTCAGGGCCTGGCTGTACCTTTGAGGGAAAGGCCAGCTGTAGCAACAGAGCAACCTGTGGCGAATTGTAACCCCTTGGGCTGCTATCCAAAGATGACCTGTTTAGGGCCACGGTGAATGGCCAGTGGGCTGTGCACTTCACAAGTGCAGCGACATCATTCCTATAGGGTGCACAGGACAGGCTGTCCTGAGAATCACTCTGTGAAATTGTTCTCTGTGGCTCTGTACCTGTCACAAATGAGGCAGGCAGGCACAGGGCAGTTTTCTGAATATCCTCCTGACCTGTGTTCCTTTTTTTTAACAATACACAATATATCAATATTTGGTGATTTACCCATCTTGTACCTATGCTGGTTGGATATGCCATCAACACTGGAATCTGACCTGGGTGTAGATCAGAGGCCTGTGTAAACCCAGCACTCAGGAAACTGAGGCAGGAGGATTGCTGTCAGTTCAAAGTCAGCCTGAACTACATAGTGAGACTCTGTCTCAATAAAATAAAATAAAATAAAATAAAATAAAATAAAATACCTTTACCATGTGATGCAGCAATTCATTTCTAAGTATATACTTTAAAAAATTGAAAGCCAATATATGTACATCAGTATTCATTACAGTCTGATTCCTAAAGCCAAAGGGCAGAAGCCATCAAGTGTCCTTTGGCGGATGAACTGATAAACAAAACATGCTGTGTGCCTGTGGTGGAATGTTATTCAGTCTTAAAATGAAGGAAATGCTGGATGTGGTGCATGCACCTGTGATCCCAGCACTTCAGAGGCCGAGGCAGGAGGATTGCTGAGTTCCACATCAGCTTGGGCTACACAGGAGTCACTGTCTCAACAACAACAACAAAAAAAGAAGGAAATATACATTCTGCAAAGAGGAAAAGGAGGACATTATGCTAAGTGAGCCAGACACAAATGACAAATACAGGGAACAGATGTGTGTAGGCCAGAGAGCACGCGAAATCTTTCAATCTCTGGCTCAGCCTTTGATGTGATATAATTGCTCTAAAATACAAAGTTTATAAAAACAACAGCAGAAACCTCTGTAGGATAATTTTGCAGCCAAAAAAAAAAAAAAAAAAAAAAAAAAAAACAGAATGTGTGCTACATTGTTTGTCATTTGATGTGATCACTTGAAATTTTTAAAAAGACTTAAAAATTAAAAATTAAGTTAATTTTAATGAATTTTAAAACTTTAAAAATTGTTTTTTTAATTCAGTTCCCTGTACCAAAAACATTGTTTTAAGTTTGGTTTTAAATTAGTTAAATTTGCATTAAAATGTGAAATATGGAATCTTTAAAACAGAGGTGGAGGAGCCTAAACATGTGACATTTTTCTTTGCTGTATCTCAATTTCCACCCATATATAAAATATTTTCCTGAATTAAATAGAAAACTGTCAATGGCAATTTCTTTTTTTTTTAAATTGGTGGTTTCTTGTTTTAAAACTAAAGGGAGAGTTCAGAAAACAAAGATTATGACTATGACACGAGTTTTATCGAAAACAGTTTTGTCTCACAGTGGGCGGCAGGTGACAGGGTCTCCACAGCTGTCGGAAGGCCAGTCACTCCCGGCTTTGGGACTCTGGACCCAGCCCTAAGTGCAGGCACTGGCTCATGCACGTGGGGAAGATGGCATCGTGGGACACGCAGCAGGGAAAAGCCTCGGGGACAAAACCAGGGGACCCGTCCCACCCCAGGACTCGGTCGCTGCAGCGCGGTGCACCTTTTCCCATCGCATCTTATTCTAAAACGATTTTACTAATTGTGAGCTTTAAATTTTAGCCTTTAGGGACAGAAGTCCCTGGGTTCCCTTTCTGCTTAGACAAAGTTCCCAGTGCTGTGCATCCCAGACGGTTGATATGAAGAGGAGAGACTTAGGAGGGACAATCGTGGGTGAAGTCAGGGTCGGGGACCCTCACTTTATTTTATACAATTTGGAGAGATGGGCGTGGGGAAGGCGTCCCAGGCGTTGCGCCTCCTGCTGGACGGTGCAGTCCTTAGTTTGCGTCCTATAGGAGAACCGCGGGATTGCGGCGGCATCTACGTCCCCAGGAGCCGCCTGATAACCAAGGCCAGGGAATATGTGCGCATCCCCCTGAGAAAAGGCATTTCTGGCTCGCCAGACGCCCTGAATCTTCGGGTTTAAATCCAATCGCGTAGCTTAACTGCATTTCCGAGGACCCAAAGACCCCTGGGCCCCCGGAACTCCCCTTTTAGAATTGGCGGGGTGGGGGGTTGAGGGGGCGCAAGGCAGTCGCTGTTTTGCATGTGAATTACCCAGAATGCTCTTAGCGGCGTTACCGGCGTTATAAAGGCTTTTTATTAATAATGTCAATATGTTTAGTGTTTTATTTCAAAGTCATATTTGAGCTACACTTTCATATTAAAAAAATCATTCCCTTATCGCCATCTCTGTAGTTGTCATCATAACTGTAAGATAAATAAGATTTTGGCTCTTATATAACTATCAGCAAAAACCAAGCTGCTGGCTGGTCCGAGTGCAGTGGTGTTTACAACTAATTGATCACAACCAGTTACAGATTTCTTTGTTCCTTCTCCACTCCCACTGCTTCACTTGACTAGCCTTTTGCTAAATAACAGGAAAACAACAAAAAAAAGTTTTTATTTTTAATCTCTAGGGGACAGCCAGATAATAGGTTTTTTTTTTATTTAAGGAGAAAAAGAAAAAAACAGAAAAAGGGTACAAGTAATACAAAATTTAAAAAATAAACAGAAATCACTAGTTAATAGATTACATATTCTCATCTTAGAAATAGTTGTTCAAGTTACAAAATTGAAGCATATAAGGTGGACTTTCAAACAGAGTGCAAACAGTTTTGTTCAATGATCCAAAAAATACTCAGTAATATGGTTATCTATCTTATACACTTAAACATATATGCAGTTATAACCTTTAGAGCACTTTCTTCAGATAATAGGTCTTGTCCTACTGCTGTAACTATGTAGCTCAGGCTGGCTTCAAATTGCAGCGATCCTCCTGCCTCAAACCTGCCAAATCCTGGGTTTAGAGGCGTGTGTCGACAAGCCCAGCACGAATACGTATTAATGCCACTATGAAATGGGTTTGTGGGAGCAGATTCTCTCCCTCCTGCCATGTGAGGACATAGAATTCCCCCTCCCTTTTACTCTTCTATCGTCTCCAACGTGAGATTTTAGGATGGAAGCCCTTGCCGAATGCTGGTGATTTCATCTTGGACTTAGCAGTTTTCAGAACCTCAAGAAAATAAATTTCCCTCAAATAAGACTCAAGGAGGAACTAACCCCAAGCTCTTTTCTTTGTGGACTTACTGTATTGCTCAGGCCTCCAGCGTAGCGTTGACCATTGTCACTGCTCTGTGGATATCATTATTGGTTAGGAATCTTCTAGAAACCAGGTCATGTGTGTCATCAAGATTGATGGAACTGTGTACTCCCATGACCACAGCTTCCCAAAGTCACAGAGACTCACTCTGCTTTGGTTTTTTCGTTTTTGTTTGTGTTTTGAGACAAGGTCTTGCTAAGTGGTTCAAGCTGGTCTTGAACTTATTGTGGAGGCCAAGTTGGTCTCCAACTCCTTGAGATTCTCCTGCCTCAGCCTCCTAAGTGCAAGGATAACAAACATGTGTGCCACTCCACCCCACTTTCACACTGCTTTCATGGTTCTTGACTTCTTTGAGTTCACTTCTTGTATTTGTGTCCATGTCTGGATCTCTGTGTGTGCATCTCATTTACATACCACAGATAACTGCCGGCTTTCTCTCTGATAATAGTCACTTTTCTACGTTTAAAGCAAAACAGGACAATCACCTTCAGAATGTCTCTTGATTTTGTCTATTGAATATTGTGGAGTATCAGTCTTTTATCCTGACAGTAAACCAGTTTAAAAATCCTTACACAGTTACAAGGACCTTTCTCCTTCTTTCTTCTTTTCGCAAATAATTTTTAAACCAATGTAGCAATGAAATGAAACTCCCATTCTGGTAAACAGTGACAGGAAACTCTTGTCCTCATTTCCTTGTTTTAATCTCTTGGGATGTATGCTATCTTTATCAATCACTGCCCTTTAGTATCTATGATCATATATTTATTTGTTTATTTTGGTCTGCAATGGGTTTCTCCAAATTACAGAATTCTAAAGGGAAAGAACTGTATAGCTGTTTCCTTTCTTTTTATGTATTTTCATCTCATTTTCATGCTACACTTTCTCACGATACACACTGTATTTCACAGTATTGTACTTTATTGCTACTTGACTTTCAAAATTTTAACGATAAAAACAAATACCTGGCAACTAGATAAAAGACTAGTCAAGTGCAGTAGTGAGAAGGGGGGAAAGAGTAGAACAAGGAGTTCAATCTGTACTGACTGTGAACAATCAATTGAGATAACTCACTACCTTCGGACCAGCCAGGAGACAGCGTTGCTGCTGAAAGTAATTAAAGCTCAAATGCAATTTACTTTTACAGTTAGGGTGATACTTCAGTTGTTCTGTCTCAGTAACAACATTACTATTGTATGTTCTCCTGGAATTTCCCAGCATATCTATTTATCGATGGGTAGGGAAAATGTACTTAACACCAAGAATCCAGCCTGCTGACTCCTACCGAGCATCCTGGGAGAAGAGTATGCAAATTTAGCATCACCTCACCAGTTGTCTCTGTTTTATGTATCTTGATTGGCTTGGCTTCTACAGGCTCCCTGAGCATCACCCAATCAGTGCTGACCTCCTTTGTCAGGTTGCCTAGAGACCCTGGAGCTGAAGCCGAGCGACTCTGCATCCTGCGCCTCTTCCCTCAGTCCACCTCAGCAGACCTCTGGGTCGGGGACGCTGATGCTGCCCTATGAGGGTAGTAGCTCCCCTCGGGACAGAGGTGCCCTCATGACCCACGCCTCTGCGCCTCCTTCCTAAACCCCAACACATGCAAAGCAAAACAAATAGCACCGCCCTAGGATGAAGGGACGTCTGAGGTACTCCCCAGGACTTCACCTCGACGGGAACAGAAGGCAGAAATCAAAGGTTGGCAGCAGACAGTGTGGTACAGATTCCTGTGGGAGGCCGCAAAAGAAGGCGGGAGGTATGGGTGAGCTGGACTGCATGGTTCACTGCCACACCCTTATGAACGGCCCTGTGGAGGACGCCAGAAGGAGCGAAGGGGGGGGGTCATCTGCCGAGATCCTGCTCGCTGGACCCCTGGATTTGTGCACCACACAAGTCCTATGGCTCGGTGAGGACCATGAGACTATAGGTGACTGGGGCTGGGGATTTAGCTCAGCGGCATAAGCACCTGCCTTGCAAGCAGGCGGTCGTGAGTTCGATCCCTGGTACTGATAAAAATGAAAAAGACAAAAGAAAAAAAAAAAAAAAAAGAGACTATAGGTGACTGAAAGTTGCTTCCCTCCCCCATTTTGTAGTGTTAGGCACTGACCATTGCCCTGAACTACATTCTCAGTCACCCGCCCCCCTCCAGCCTTAAAAAATGTTACTGGATCTCACTAAGTGATAAATTGCCCAGACTGGGTTTAGATTTGTGATCCTCCTGCTTCAGCATCCTTGAGTACTGGGACCACAGACATATGCCATTGTGTCTTCTTTCTTAGATGTTGTGAGTAGAAAATAGAAATTTTGTTAAAATCTGTCTTAAAGTTACTAAGCTATGTAAGGCAAAGAGAATTTTTCCTGATTTTATCATCAAAGTTCCCTCCCACTCCCAGCGTGCTTCACGAGATCATTTTTCCCTGCCTTGTGTCCCTCTCAGCCTTTTTGGTCCCCTCCCCCTCATTATAATTCACCTCGGCTGGGTCCTTTTTTGCCAGATCTGCCACCCAGGCCAATCCAATCAGATCATTTGTCCTAGCAGCAGATAGTCAAGGTCTGTGGTCACCACCACACATTTCCTCAGCTTCCTCTGGAGTCAGGATGACACCCCCCCCCAAGTCACTTTCCTGGTCTTCTGACGTCCCCAGGTCCCCAGCCCGTAATCTCAGGGTCTGAGACTGAGGCAGGAGGATTTCTGGGACTTTGAGGGTAGCTTGGGTTACATAGCGAAACTTGCTCAAAAAAAGGGGGGGGGGAAAAAGAGTATTCAAACTCTGTAAAAATAGCCCATTCTGACTTCATTGGACTTTAAATGGCCAGGCCTGGCTTCTCCCTTTTCGGGGTTTCCCCTCAGAGCCCATCCTTCCATTCATAAGAAGGCCTCTTCCTCTGTGCCCGCATCTGTCCTTCTTGCAAATAGCGCCTCCTAGGGTCAAGGTTGCGAATTGCAGGGTCTGCTGGGCCCTGCACAGACTCAAGGGACATTGAGCGCCTCCCGCCCTGGCATGCCTCAGGCATCTCTTCCTACAAACCCTCTCTGACCTCCTTGGCACAACATGTGTGATCAGAGGGACATTCACAGGGCCACGTGCCAGGTGGCACCTGGGTGAATCAAGAGTCAAGTGTGGTGGTGGCTTAGAGGACAAGAGGACCCACTTGGGCATTAAATCAAAGGGTGAGTAGCGTAGAATAAGTGATTTTGAAAGACCACATTCAGGCAGTTTGCATTAAGTGTACTGTATCATTGTTGTAGTTCATCATTGGTTACTGGTAATGTATTTTATTTTATATTTTCCCCACTATGAAGTGCGAGGTGGCCCTGACCTCATTTATGTAGTCCAGGCTGGCCTCAAACTGAAGGTGATCCTCCACCTGCCTCAGCCTCCTGAGTGCTAGGATTACAGGCATGCACCACCATGACCTGTGGTAATCTCTTGCTGTACTTAATTTAATTTTTATTTTCTTAGTCTGTAATGATGTACATAACACCTCTTAATTCTTCTTACATCACCCTTTCCATCCATGCCTAATTTGTAAATTGAATTTTGTCATAAGTATGCACATATGGGGCTGGAGATTTAGCTAAGCGGCATAAGCGCCTGCCTTGCAAGAGGCAGTCGTGAGTTTGATCCCTGGTACCAATAAAAACGAAAAAGACAAAAAAAAAAAGTATACACATATAAGAAGGCAGGATCTAAAAATTTGAGGGCTGAGGATTTACCTCAGTGGCATAAGCACCTTCCTTGCAAGTATGTGGTTGTGAGTTTGATCCCTGGTATCTGGTACCAGAAAAAATAATAATAAATAAAGGTTTGGTATGAGCATCTGCTGGGGGTGGGATGTAAACAGCTAGAGTGGGAAGTGTCCTGGTCAGCACTGTGGTGGTTTTGAGTGAGCCCTTCTTTTCCCAAGACTTGGTTTATTGGCAACATACTACCTCAATTTTGGGTGGCTAAAAGGCCATGATGCCGAAGTGCCTCATTTAAAGGCCAGAGTCTCTGTGGTATGGGGAGGGTTTGACCAGGACAGCCCTGCATAGCATCACAACCATGCCAAGAGGCCAAGGCAGAAAGATCACAAGTTTCAATCTAGCCTGGATAACTTAGCAACTTATTGAGGCCTTGTCTCAAAATACAAAAATAAAGGGAAAAAATGTTTTGAAGACTTGTCTACGTAAATGGATGCAACTTGAGACCATACTCATTAGTGAAATAAATAAGACACACGTGTAAACATTGATCATCTTATTAGTGAGCTGAAAGAAACAACATATGTATATGTGTGTGTCTATAAAAAGTTTTAAAAATGTTTGCAGTGGGTCATGAACTCTGTAAACCATGCAAATGCAGCCCAAATATCAGTACCAGCTGGCATCTGCAGCATTTCTAAACTCAATTATTAAGCTTACTGGTTTGTTTCTTGATGATAACACTATTTGGAAAAGAAGGTAAAGATTTGTGTTGTGCTTTTTTAGAAAGTAGAGACTTGATTTATGTTTTTTGTTGTCATTGTTGTTGGGTTTTTTGTTTGTTTGTTTGCTTGCTTGTTTGTTTTGAGACAGTCTTGATATGAAGTTTAGACTGGTCGTTAACTCACTCAGTAGCCCAGACCGGTCTCAAATTTTGGCAATCTTCCTCTCTCAGCCTCCTGAATGCTGAGAATACAGGCATGCGACACCATACTCACCTGATTTAGAAGTATCTAACTGAATGGGCCCTTTAGTGCCTTTTCGTTGGTCCTTTGGTGTTGAGAAAACAATTCAGTCTTTTTGTTTTTTAGATAGGATAGTTCAGACTGGTCTTGAACTCACTGTGCAGCTCAGGCTGGCCTCAAACTCACAGTGATCCTCCTGCCTTAGTGTCTTCAGTGCTGGGATTACAGGTGTGTGCTACCATGGCTGGCAAAACTTGGTTTTTGTATGGAGTTTGAACCCAGTGCACGACCACAACCAGAAGACTTTTAATACATAACTCCAAAAGGATGGGCAGAAGGGCTCCTTTCTCCCAGGATTCCTTCTCCAGGTCCAGCCAACTCCTTCTAGGAAGACTCCTGCTGTTTTTATTTCCTAACAAGTACTCCATTATCCACCCCTCCCCACCTCAGTATCTTGGTAATCTGAGATGGGGCCCAGGAGCTGCAGAACTGAGCTTGTCTTGTATCGTGCTGTGCAGAGCCTGTGAGAAAGGGAGACTGCAGAGAGAGGTGGGGCGCTGAGCCCCAAGGGTCTGTCACTCCTTCAAAGCTATTAGATGACTGTGCGCACAGCGCTGGGTGACCTGCTGCTCACTTTCCTTCCCAGCCTGTCTGGCTTCACTTGTGTGAAGCCCATAGCATGGGTTTTTGGTTCCAAAATTCTTCTGTGATTCATTATGATAGGAATCAGAACACCGCATGAACCATGTCCTCTCAAGGTGTGATAGAACAGGTCACACCTGTTGCTTGTCCTCCAAAGCTTTTGTCCTGCAAAGGCTTTAGGGTCAGGCTCCAGGACCTGCTGGCTGCAGCCCCCACCCAACGCCCGGTCAGATGTGCAGGTGGAGTCTGAGGCAGGGCAGCATGGTCATTGTGTCAAGTTGGGGATTTTGGAACGTGTGGCCAGAGAAGCCAAAGAAAGGTCCTACTATCTCCCAAAGCCATAAACAGGCCCAGTGGGATCCAAAAGGATCCATTTTTGTTTTTTAGCTCCAGCCTTTTCCGATCCAAATCACAAAGTTCTTTTTTTTTTTTTTTTTTTTTTGTTTGGTGCTGGGCATAGAATCCAGGGCATCATGCAAGCCAGACAGGCACTCTACTGCTATGCTCCATCCCTTCCCCTCCCAGGGCCCTCTGCCCTTCTAAGACATGGTCTCAGTACATTGTCCAGTCTGATTGGCTTTGAACTCCCACTCCTCCTGCCTCAGCCTCTCAAGTAGCACAGAATTCAATTTCAGTGGAGTACTGAAGAACTTTGAAATGCTCTGCTGTTCCATCTGAGTACCACAGGCCTGGTCACCTGTACAGAACACACCTCCTTCTGCTCCTGGTCCTCCAGGCTGGAGTGACAGCTGGTGAGACCACCACCTGCTCAAGGGATTTGAACAATCCTGAGGTGGCCCAGGGCCAGTATGGAGAGAGGAGGAGTGAGTTTAACAGGCCTCATCCTCAGGTGTCATCCAATGCTGGTCACATTCATGCACTGAGGGCTGCAGACAGAGCCATAGCCAGCTGAACACAGTGGCCCAGGCCAGTAATTTCACCTACTTGGAAGGCTGAGACAAAATTGTCTCAAGTTCAAGGACAACCTGGGCTATAAAGCTAAACTCTATTTCAGAAAAATCTCAGAAAAGCAAAAACAAACAAAAAGAGGGGTGGTGGTATAATGTGGCTCAGGGCTACCGCACCTGCCTAGCAGGTGAGGGGCCATGGGTTCAGTTCCCAGTTCCACCTAACAGAGCACCAAGCTGCCTTTTTAACCACCCCGCTCTTAGGCTCACCCTTCAATCTATTAATCATCAACCCATTCGTGATAGAACTCTGAGGGCCCAACAAAAGGAGTCCCCACCACTTTGTAAGTCATGGTGGGGGTTTAATTTCAAAATGAGTCTTGTTGAGGACATTCAGACCACATCTGCCAGCACATCTGGGGAGATGTTGATACCTGTAAAAGAAGGGTTCTGAAGGTTGCTCTGGCTTCCAATTATAGGTCCAGGGTTTGGAGAAATTGTTTAATCTCTGACTTCTATCCCTTTACTCCACGATGGAAGTGAGACCTGGGCTGCTTGCATTACAGGGGTGAAATGTGGGGGGAATTTGAGAGTGTGGAAAAGATTTGAGGCTCCAGGACTATGGGCTGTCAGGAGTCAGGCCTGGCACCCTGAATCCCCACTCTATGCACCCAGGCCCACAGCCTGCACTGAGGAATCTACTTACACAGCCTACCCCGAAGCAGGTAGTTAAGGGAAGGCAGGAGAGGAGGGGCAGCCACAGAGGGCTTTACAGGACCAGATCACCCGAGTTACAGTGGGAAAGGTAGCCAGGAAACTCAGCTAGGACAGTGAGTCCGCAGGGCAGTGCCTCACCTCCCCCACACCTCCCCTTTCCAGGCCCCTAAAGCCCTCAGGGGTGAGCTCCTCCCCTGCTGGCCCACCTTCACCTTTACGAGAATCTTGGATCTTTCTGGACTCTTGGCTGTCCTACTCAAGAGCACATAAAGGACCTGGGAAAGACCCCTACCTGGTCACCTCAGCACAGTGCCAGTCCAATGAGCAGCACAGGTGGGGACACAGCAAATGGCTGACACAGGTGCAAGACTTTCAGGCCTCAACTCAGAGTCAATGTCCAGTTTACAAATAGGGACTCACATCACAGCTCAGCACAAGCCAGGCTTCAGGACGGTACCCCCTCTAACCAGAAGGCCAGGTCTGGACGCAACAGCACGGCCAGGCTGGTTGAGACTTTGATGACTAACAGGCTGGGTGTGGCTGAGGCAGAAGGACTGCAGTGAGATCAAGGCCAGCCTGCACTGCAGGAGACCCTGCCTCAAAAGATAAAAACCAGGCCAGGTGTGGTGGCACACTGTAATCTTAGCACTTGGGAGGCTGAGGCAGGAGAACGACCATGACTTTGATGCCATCCTGAGGTACATAGGGAGTTCAAGAGCAGCCTGAACTACATAGTGAGACCCTACCTTAAAAAATAAAAAAATAAAAAAAATTCAAAATCAAAACTAAAAAACCCCCACAAAACTGTGACAGCCCATTCCGTCCTTTCATCTTTCCTACCACTGGCCTCCCTCCAAGGTCATTTCTACACTGGTGGGGAAACATGTCGGGACACTGGGGCTGTCCGAGCCTGGTACATGGTCAGAGGTGGCGCAGTGAGGTGGTGGTGAAGGTCACCCCAGGCAGGTGCTCAGGGGTGGCACCAACAAGAGGAAAGAACCACAGCCTGAAACCCCAACAGCCACATCTTTTTAACAGTTTCTCCAATGACCATAAAATAAAAGGCAAACTCAACATGATTTGGCAAAGGTTTTTTTAAACATTAAATTAAAAAACATTCTCACATGGAAGAGATTCAACTTAGGTGCTTTGAGGAAATATTAAACAAAGTAGAAGGTTAAAAAAACAAATAAAACACCCCAAATGATAAAAATGTATCCACCATAAAAACCCAACCTAACCTGGTCATTCACGGCTATTCAGTATTCAGAGCACGAGATGACATACCAAATACAAAAATAAACAGGCAGCTGCACCGCCCCACTGTGTCAACGGCCGGCGGGGCACAGAGCCTCCCGCCCTGGGAAGCTAGCCTCAAAGCTCCTCCTTGGTCCTTCCCCACTGTGTGCTGTGCTCCTCGACGAACTTGCTCAGGTGCTCCAGGTCTCTGTCCCCACCCTCAAATTTAACTGGGTTCTTTTTGTCCCCACTGGGGGCAAAGTAGATGGTGGGGAAGCCGTCCACCTTGTAGCGGTCACTGGGGACGTCGTTGGCAGTGGCGTCCATCTTGGCGATGACCAGGCTCTTCTGGCCTTTGTACTTCTTGGCCAGGCTGGTGTAGATGGGCTCGAGCTGCTTGCAGTGCCCACACCAGGGAGCGTAGAACTCGATGAGGACATCTTTCTTGGGATCCATGACGATGGCATCAAAGGTCTTGCCCACTACCACCTTGACTGGGCCCTTGTTGTTCTTGGGCACTGGCTGGGATTTGATGACAGGCTTCAGTTTTCCTGCCAAGAAAAGCAGGGAGAGGAGGGGGTGTCAGTGCTGGAAAGCCTGGGGCCTGGTGGCTCCTCTGGGAAGTGTGACAGCTGAGGGGAACAGCGTGGCCTGCCCTCAGAGAAGGGGCTCATCCCAGCCATGGGCACTGTCATGGCTAATTCACATCTTCTACCCTTCCTGGTGCCCGCAAGCCAGAGAGGTGGGAGCTGATCAGCAGGCACCGTGACGTGCTACCAGGTTTTCTACAAACATGGAACTGATTTCCATCTCGAAGGCCTATTTTAAGGATGTGGTCATGCACGCCTATGATCTCAGCACCTGGAAGGCTGTGCAGCAGGAGAATCACAAGGTGGCATGCAGCTCCGAGTGAAGACCTATGGCTCAATCCCCGATACCAGAACAAAACAAAACACAAAACACCGCACAACAAAAAAGCTTTCTCAAGACAAGACCTGGGATTCTTTGTGTCACCCCGCCCGGCAGCATGGAGGCCCTGTAGCAGCAAGCTAGGCCCTCTGCGCTCTCCCCAACTCCACCCTGTATCTAAGCAGCATTAGCAGCTGTCCCTCCCTCTCCACACTCTGCTCTAATCCTTACTTTAACTTCTTGAGGCTGACACTAACTAAACCCTAAGCTGGACCCCAAATCTTGTTCTGCTTTCAAATGAGGCAAAGGAATTGCCAAAAGGAAAAGACAAAACCCAAGATAAGCACATGAATGTCCCAAAACTTCTCAGCTGTCTTATGTGACATTCAGGGACAGAAGTCAGAGTGACTAGAAGTGGGGCCAGGCTGCCTAATGCCCCCGGCCTGCCAAGGTGCTGGCTCCAGCAAGCAGAGCTCCCAACTTCACTCACCCTTTTTGAAAGCTGTGACGAAATCCCGGAGGGCGTCAGCATCAAACTCCTGGGGCTCCATGGCGAACTTGTGCCCGCCCTCATCCAGGATGGCCGCATTGATGTCCTCGCCGCTCTCGCTGAGCCCCAGGTCCTTCACCTCTGTGGCATAGTCCTCCTCGTCGGCAATAGCGAAAGTGTACTCAGGGAAGTCCTTTGCCACCTCTAGGACCTTGCTCCGCCAGAACTGAGTGGCTGGAAGGTACCAAGCACTGTGAGCAGAGCTTAGGCCCCAGGGTGGGGTTCAAGGGGTGCTGCTGACCTCTGCTGATGCACCAGGCCTGGACAAACTAGGGAAGAAAGCCCTGCGGATGGCACCCTGCCTAGAGTGGAGGCTGGGCTGGTCCTGCTCCACAGCCTCATCTGTGAGGGCCTGGGCTCCATCCTAAGCTGCTCTCTTGCATGAAGGGGAAGAGGAAAGGGTGGGAAATAACCCTGACACCCTAGCAACCACTGACCTTTGGCAGGACCCTAAATGCGCAACCCCAGCTGTCCCAGCCCCCTCACCAGTACGGTAGTCAAAGCTGAAGTCCACAGTATAGTAGACAACCACCAGGGGGCGCTTGGTGTAACGCTTGGCATCGTTGGAGGTCTTGCGGTGGCCCACCAAGGGCAAAGCATGCTTCACGACGTGGTCCTTGATGGCCGAAGCTGGGGTGGAACCCTGTGCCAGAGAGGGCGCAGGTGACAGTGGGCCTGATACAGAGGTAATTATGCAGTTGACGTGTCTCACAATCGCTGCTGTCACTGAAGGCAATGGAGACAGGCTGCCAACTCTCATGAGCGCCTCCCAGCTGCTCCTGGCTTCAAAGGGGTTGAAGACCCTCTAGAGTCCACTGCCAGTCACTCAGCCATCCCTGGGCACACATATCACATGGGGCCCTCCTTCACCAGAACCCCTCTGTGGACCCCAAGTCTGAGTCTTTGACAAAAGGAACCGGAGGAAGGAATTACAGCAGCCATGCAAGTTCAGAGAAGAGGAGTTCCAAGCCCATACTGAGAGCAGATGGGGCAGACTGGAGCCCAGAATGAAGGACCAGAAGATGGGGACAGAAAGAGTGCTGTGAGCTCTATGCTAGCACTCAAAACTCCCACCCCACTTTAGCCCTCACAAGTCCCCAGCCTGAACAGCAAGAGCCATGGTGCTCCAGGGCAGCTGGGCACACAGGGTCACCTGCACTGTCATCCAGCTTTGCTGCATAAGTTAGCACCACAATCCTTCCAGACTCGAGCCTATTCGCTGGAGCCCTCCCAATGCTGAGCTGGGCCAGGGGACCCATGTACCCTTCTAGAACTACATGTCACATGGATGGTCATACAAGGCAGGAGTGCCTGAGCGGATTCGATGCAAACAAAGGCCAAATACATGAACAACAGCTTCAAACAGGGACCCAAAAAGAAGCCAAGCCTGGTGCTGGCTGCCCAGAGGGACAAGAGCCAAGGACCAAAGGCCTCAGGACCTGCCAGGTATGCAGTTCCAACCCCATTCCTCCTGGAAACAGACACTGCCACAGGCTGGCTATGCTCCCGCCATTTGCTTCAAGGCAGTGGCAGTGGGGACAGGCTGTGGCCCACAAGGTCCCAAGCTGTCTACTCACCTGTACGTCCAGCACGTGGTGCTGGGCCTCGTACTTAGACTGAAACTTCTCAGGCTGCATGACAACCAGCTTCCCTGGGGACACCTTCAGGAACTTAGTAATTTCAGTGTTGAAAGTATGGTAGAATTTGTAATCTTCTCGCAGGTTGTTAGCTGGCGAGTTAACAGAGAGGTGAAATGCAGTTTGTTCAAGCAGTTATGACTGAGGTCCACCTCATTGCCCACGCAGAGAACTGGACCTACTGGGTGACTTCTACGGGAAGCACCAGAGACTATCATCAGAGGGGGTCACCACTGAACACTCAGCACAGGGCAGAGCCCTGACCCTGCGTCCTGGGGTTTGTCAGAACAAGACCGACCAAATATTCACAGAAAACTCAGCACCAGTTTGTCAGGAGCGGCCATAAACTGCTGTCCCCAGTGATGTGCAGCATATGGTTAGGAGGCTAACACACGTCACGGAGGACACCTAAGCATAGCGTGTCCCTTATCCTTATGTCAAGTTTTCGTAGCTGGTCCCCTCTTGGGGGTTTGATTCTCCTCAGCAAGCTTCCTGTTAACTCATTAAGAATGGATGACAAACAGCAAGGCACAGGGACACAGTTGTCCCGCCAGCACTAAGGAGGCTGAGTTTGTGGCCAGTCTGGGATATACACTCAGATCTGTGTCCAAACAAACATGACAAGACCACCCCACACAAAGAGATGACAAGGTCACCTACACAGTGAAGCCCAAGGAAATGGGCTGCATTTAGCTGTGCTCTTAAATTTCATCACAGCTTTAATCTGCACCAGACTACACAGTCATCACTATGCCACACAGCAGTCAGTGGCTAAGTGGCAAGCAGCACATTTAAAAGCTGCTAATGAACGCTAAAACATGACCACTGGTAGCTCACTTCTCAGAAAGTAGGACCAGCACTCTCAGGCTGCCCACCCACCACGACTTCCTGGAGAAGCAAAGACCACCCCTTAGATATCGTTCACCATGCTGGAGTCTGGATGCTAGTTACTAGGAGAGCCAGGACTGGAACCCGGGCCTGCCTCAGGCCTTTGATCTACAGAAGAGGACTTGGACAGCTCTCTTCCAATGCAGAACAATTACCCCCACACTAGTTAAGCCAGGCTGTCTCCATGTACTGACATATGCCGCTGGCTAAACCGATGGCTAAGCTATTTCCTTCTCGATTCAACTGGCTCTAAGCAATGTAAATAGGACTAGGTGAGGTAATGATGTGTTATCTTTAAGGGCAGCCGTCAGCTTTCTGTTTCCTCTCTTCCTGTCTCCCTAAAAACAGTTGAGCACAGCAGGATGGCAGAGCCACGTAACTCCAGGAATGTCAACTGGATTCAAATCTCAAGATGAGAGACTATGACCTCTCAAGGCACAAAAGACAACATTATCAGAAAGTGCGGTAACAGCCTCCTAAACATTTAAATACTACCCCAACTGAGTTACACAGATTGGTCTTTCTGCATACTACAGAGGTGCCCTTTGGCCTCCTAGCTAAGCCTAGCTCACAGACTCATGTAATTTCCACCATTCTCACCATCACTCATCCTCAAACCACTCCCTTAACAAATTCTGGGGGAGGCTCTGGGTCATGGCCTCCACCTGGACTGGAATCAGGACCCCCTGGCTACCTAACTATAAATACATCTTAGTGTGTCTATTTTTACTGTGAGTTATACTGGAGATGGTAGTTGGAATTAACTCGATGGAATTCCAATAACCTTTCAATGGAATTACAAATATAAACTTTCCAGACTGTGAGGAAGACAGGAAGAAGGATTACAACATTTGGATCATAATACTGATCCGAGGTCAGAACAGCTGGCTAAGTGGGCCCCCACTGCACCTCCTCTCAGAGGGCAGGGAAGATGGCATAGCTGGCCTTGCCCACTCACCATCCAGGACCCTGGCCTCAACTCCAGGGTACAAAAAGTTGCCTTCCACAGATACCCCAGGATACTTCCAGTGCCACCCACAGCCAGCACCTACCTGCATCCTGATACTGTTGGTAGGCAGGGTCACTGTCCCCCTGGAAGACCCCAATGATAATGACATCATCCCCATCCTTCAGGAAATCCTGGACTTGCTTCAGGCTCTGAATCTCCTTGGAGGGAGGCCCCGACTGCTCGATCATGTAGTCCACGATGCCTGGGAGCACAATGCAGGCCTGAGAAGGGGCCTGGGGCCAACCTGCCACCTACCCCGCAGGCACCACCATTCTGTATGGTGGCAGGGCAGACTGCTGCCTACCGTATTTCTCCCGGGGACCATTGTAGTCGAAAGACCTTCCCTTGCGAAAGATTTTCAAGGTGGGGTAGCCGGAGACATCGAACCTCTTAGCCAGGTCAGTCTCTGCAGTGGCGTCAACCTTGGCCAGAGGGATGGGAGGAGAGCGCTTGCTCAGTTCCTTGGCCGCCTTCTCATACTCAGGTGCCAGCTTCTTGCAGTGCCCGCACCTGCCGGGAGGAAGCCGGCTCTGTCAGGGCCTGGTCCCGAGGTGGACACGTCCCCAGTCCAGCAAACCTGGGAATGCTGTCTTGGAGACAGCAGTGGGCTGGGATCCTTGTGAGGACCAGCAGGACAGTGGGCTCACTCTGCCACACTCATCCTTGGGTGGTGTGCACATGTGCACACTCATGTACCTTTATCTGTGAAGACAGGAGCATCAAGGACTGGGGCCCAGGATAAGAGTGGGAAAGGCCAGGATAGAGAAAATGATAAGGAAGAGGATTTCCTTGGTCAGAGTGCTGGCTTCTGAGAGGCAGCAACAGCTTTCTGTTTGGCCTGACACCAAACAGCACCATAGTTATGTCCTGGGAGGCCCCACCAGAGTGGCTGCTGTCCCACCTCATTAACTTCCCCTGTGTGGGTCACACGCCCACTTCACGAGGCCAGATGACAGCAGCCACTCAGGCCCTCAAGCTTTAGGACCCTAATAGAGAAGCCAGCTTTACTTTCTCCTGCTCCTTCTGGCACTTTCTTCTCCCCCATCCCAAGAAAGGACACTCTGCTCCCTTGCGCTCCCACTGCCCTGGTGGTGCTTCTCAATCACTCCCCCTCCAGAAGACTGGGCGCCTCGAGCTCACCCCGTGCCCACTGCACTGTGCACCTGCCACCTCCACTCAGGCCTGGTGACACAGAACTCACCCATCTTACCATGGGGCATAAAACTCCACCAGGATGATGTCAGCGTCATTTACAACCTCGTCAAAGTTCTCCTTAGTCAACACCAGCGTGACTTCAGGTGGAGGTGTCCAGTCTGGCTGGGAGACTTCCCTGACCTTGGCAATGATTTCTGGAAGAAGCAAACAAGACTGAGCACATGGAGACCTGGCTGGCAGGTTCTTAAGGCTAGGGGCTGCTCCACAAGCTGGGGAGGAGGGAAGTCAAGATCACAGTACCGCAGAAAATGTGTGAGTTCCTAAACTCCAACTGTGACACTAGCCAGGTCTGGGCAGCCTTTTGTTTTGTTCTGAGGTACTGGCAATCAAATCCAGCCGTCAAACTCTGTCCCAACCCTTTTAATTTTCTGAGATAGGATGGTGCTAAGTTGCCCAGGCTAAACAGCAATTCTGCCTCAGCCTCCCACAGAGCTGGGATTGTACCCATCACGGTTAAGAGGACAAGGGCTGGAAAGGCTGCCATTTCCAATGACAACCTGTGGCATTTCCCCTGGCCAGTGGCCATCTCTAGACGGTGAAAGACCGACCTGACAGTTGCCACTCACTAGTTTTGATATTATGTCAATCAATATAACTTGGGATACCCTTTAACATGGAACAGATTACATATGTACCTAATCATAAGCACTTAACTCCAGCCTACTCCAGGCAGCAGAAAATGTGCACAAAAGTGCAGGAAAATACAAAAGAGAAGCAGTAGCTCCCACCACTCAGGTTGCAGGGGCTTCACCTGGGAAGGTTTTACAACCTGCCCATCCCAGAGAGAGCCCACAACTGAGGGAACACGAGAATGAGAATAGCATCTTAAGGAGCTCGCAGGGCTGCAGAAGTGGCTCCCTGACTGAGCGTTTGCCTTGTGTGCCTGAGGCCCGAGGTTCCATTAGCAGCAAAAGACAAAAACAAGTCTCTCTCAGATCCAAAACTCACACCAAGTGCTTCTTAGCGCAGCTGCAAAGCCCCTTCCTCAGGGCATTGTCTGAGAACTGCAAACTGAAGGGTGCACAGGGCACCTTATGCTACCCCCAGCATGGCTCCTGCTGCAAACACCTGGTGGCTGGATCCACTTTACCTGGGGAGGCCCAATTACTACACCATACATGTAGGATGGGGGAGGGGAGAGAGCAGCTTCCAAAACAGGCTGGGCCCAGGTGCCAAACAAACACCCATTTGCTTTCAAAGACATTCGCGCCTTTTGACTTGTCTTTAGGGCTAGTTCCCGATGGACTGATACAGCAAAACCATTTACTAAACACAGGGGCAGAATGTGTTTATGAAGCTAACAGCTGTGTAATTAGAAAAATTATTCACACACACACAAATTTGTTCCTTTCCTCTGTAAACAAAGTATTTCTTAAGACTACAGAGGAAACTTCCTTTCACAGTTGCCTTCCTAGAGGGGAGCTGGGTGCACTGGGGCTGGGGGAGAAAGACCATCCATCAATCTACCCTTCACATCAGGAAGTGTCACCTGGCCATCAGAAACAGAAGGGACTGTGAGATTCAGTACCAGTGAGGTGCTTGGTCTCATGGAGATGGAGAAGAGATTCAAACAGATTCGGAGATCATCCAGCTGACCTCAAGAGCCCAGCAAAAGGAAGGCATTGCCCCAGGACATGACCCTCTTCCATGGCTGTATCATAGCTCGGTGCAGTGGCACATCTGTACTTGAGTACTGAAGAAGGCTGAGGCAGGAGGGTGTCAAGTTTGATTTCTGCCTGGGCAACTTAGTAAGATTCTACCTTAAAAACTTAGCAGTGTGTGTGTCTCAGTGGTAGAGTCCTCTGGGTTAGATCCCCAGGCCAGGAAGCAAGGGAGATGCGAATCCACTCAATGTTCTTTCCCACAATTCCATGCTGCAAAAAGAATGTGCAGCTTCCTCTCTTTGCAA
Source organism: Cavia porcellus (assembly GCF_034190915.1). NCBI lineage: Eukaryota > Metazoa > Chordata > Mammalia > Rodentia > Caviidae > Cavia > Cavia porcellus. The sequence goes on from NW_026947489.1 coordinate 55,781,244, forward strand.
CCCTGCCCTGTACTGGGGTTCAAACCCAGGGTCTTTACACTGAGCTTTATTTATCCCACCTCTTTCCTGCTTTTTAAAAAAGATGGTCTTTCGGGGCTGAGGATTTAGCTCAGCGGCATAAGTGCCTGCCTTGCAAGCAGGCAGTCGTGAGTTCGATCCCTGGTACCGATAAAAAAGAAAAAGACAAAAAAAAAAGAAGATGGTCTTTCTGCACAGTACAGGCTGGTACTCAAACTCATGGCGGTCTTCTAGCCTTTTCTCCCCAGTGTTGGTCTTATAGGTGTGTGCCTCCACACCTTTACAGTTTTGAGACAGGATCTTACCAAATCACTAAAATGCCTAGTTGGGCTCAAATTTGCAATCGTCCTGCCTCAATCTCCTGGAGTGTTGAATTGCACATGTGCCTTTTTCACCATTTTTAAACTCATTAAAAATTTTTCTGTTTTTTTTCTTGAGCCAGGGTTTCGCTATACAGTTCAGGCTGACCTTGAACTCACTTTGCAGCCCAAGGTGGCCTTGAACTCATGGCAATCCTCTTGCCTTAGCCTCCTGAGAGTTGGAATTACCCTAACTTGAAACTTGAGACTCTAGGTTGAGGCCCAGCAGTCCATCTGAGCCCTCCAGACACACACCAAGCACTAAGCACCCTGCTCAGGTGTACATCAGGAACTGTGCTCTGATAGCCTTTCTTACAGTCCTGACCGAGGTCCAGTGCCCGCTGGATGTCAGGACACCCTGCCCCAGTGCAACAGATGCTGTGCTTGTAGTGGGGCCATCACCTTTCTTTCCCTTCTCTCTGTCACTTAGGACCGCTCCCTGACTTTCACTCCTGGGGAGGAGGCGCTGGGCCCTGGTGCTCCCAACCTCCCAGGCACAGCTCACCTTCCTGGGTCCTGGAGCCCTCATAGTCAACAGCCTGGCCTTTCTTCAGGAGCTTGATGGTGGGATAGCCGCTCACATCAAACCTGCTGGCCAACATGGATGCCGAGGTGGCATCTATCTTAGCCACAGGAATTGGGGGGTCATTATCCTTCAGCGTGCTGGCAATTTTCTCATACTCTGGAGCAAACTGCTTGCAATGTCCGCACCTAAAAATTTGATTCAGGGAAGGAGAAACGGGTTAACTGCATCCATGGAGATTTAACGCCATCGAAACAAGCAGCTCTGGAGTTAAGCAGGCCTACATGTGAACTCCAGCTCCAGTTAGACAAAGCCTTCCAACTTTTTAACTTGTACAGACTGTTTTCCCGTCATTAGAATCTCTCAGTGCTGCAAGCAACTATTTACGTAGCGTGTATGTGAGGTCAGGGATTGGACAGGATACAGGGATGATTTCAGGCATACTGATGGCTGGGTGTGCACATCACACACAACACTACTGCCTAGAAGAACTTCAGCATCTAGTGACTCTGACATCCAGGGGGATGGAAGAGGCTGGAATGGACCCACCTTGGACACTGGACCCCAAGGAAAGGACACATAAACCTGCTAAAGCTGGGCCACAATCATTTCCAAGGGATCTGTGAGGCCATGATTCTTTACTCTCACTCTGAGTACACATGTAGGTGTCTGAGGCCACCTGGCCACTTCCAAGGACATCAGCTACTACTGCTGATCTGCAGCAGGTTGATGCATGGGCGGATGGGTCAGGGAGGAGGCAGAAGTATGGTGCTTGCCCAGAACGTGAAGCCCTGGGCATTGACATGTCACACTGCACCTAACAAAAACGCTTACTACAAATGAGTTAATAAATATTTTCAGAAACTTTTCCATTTTCATTTTTATGTAGTAAATGCTAATAAACATGACACAAAAAGCTCTTTGGGGTCTTCAGTTTAAGAGTGTTAAGAGGATCTTGTGCTGGGCATGGTGGCTCACACCTGTAATCCCAGCACTCAAAGGGTTGAGAACGGAGGATCACAGCAAGTTTGAGGCCAGCCTGGGCTACATAGTGAGTTCAAGGCCGGTCTGAACTTCACAGCAAGACCTTGTCTCAAAAAACCAAATAAATTTTAAAAAATTAAAATAAAAAAGGAGGGTCTGGGGCCCGGGGTTCAGCTCAGTGGCGTAAGTGCTTGCTTGGCAAATTCGAGGCTGTGAGTTCAATCCCCAGTACAAAAAAAAAAAGAGGATCTTAACCAAGAAAGCATAAAATCTGCTGATCAACAAAATAGGAGGGAGGGATGGGTATGTAGCTCACTGGAATAGTACTTGCTTAGCAAGCCTGAAGCCTTAAGTTCAAACCCCAGCATTGCAAGAAATTAAAAATAGTGATAAACTCGGCCAAACCAAAGCACTTCTCATCTACAAGATACAAATTAGGAATGAAGTGATAGCCTCATAGACCTATTGAAAACATTACTTGGATGTTTTTGCATCAAACCCTTGCTCTGTACTTAAAACAGGTGCCAGGCAAGTGACAAAAGCAGACCCTGACCATTCTGCGCCAGAAATAAAATGCAGAGAAAAGAGAAGAAAGCAGCAGGAGTGGGGGGATGGGGAGGGTCACCAGGGGCCATATGTGGGATGAGACAGGGAAAGAGTACATGTGTCCCCCTGGCGGGACATGTACAAAAAGACCATCCTGGGTCAACAGGTGGTACTTCGGGCAGTGAGCCCCGGCCTGCTTGGCAATGAGAGGAAACCACCTTCCAAAAGGCTGGCTCAAGGTCGCCTCGTGCCAGCTGGTGGGACGACGGATCCCAGCTCCTAGCAACCCTCACCAGGAGCTGAGCTGCTGAGCCAGACCCTCCCACTGATCAGAGGTGGTCCAGCCGTGGGGGCCGGAATGTGCATCCTCACCATGGCGCATAGAACTCTAGGAGCACTGTGTCCTTGTCAGCCACAAAGCTATCAAAGTTGGCATCAGTTAAGACTAAGACGCCGTTTTCTTCCTTCACTTCCAAGTCTTCCTCCTCCTCGTCATCATCATCCTCTTCCTCATCTTCATCCTCAATGGCGTTTTCCCTATCAGGAGAATCTGAGAGGAAAATACCAGACTAGTGAGGAAACTGGACACTCTGCCTTGGAAACTTTCTTAGCTCCCCAGTCTCAAAACACACTGTGTATTACCCCAGAAAGTGAACGCGCTGCGTTCTGCATCAGGGACTTTAGAGTCCAAGTGCCAGGAAGAGAATGGGGGGGCAGAGTGAGCCCCCACCTGCCAGGCTGTCTGCACAGGCCGGGCCACATGAAAAGCTGCCTGGCTCCGGACGGCACGAACAGGAAAGGGGGACTCGTTCCCAGCTTTCACTCTGGAGGACTGCACACACCAAGGCTGCTTCTGAAAGGCAGCATTTCACCTCACCTTCTGAAAACAGCCCTATGTTCCATCAGCTCTTTAGAGAGAAAGACTAAAGAGGAAGGTAGAGAGTCATGTTTTACTTAGGAAATCACCTCTGAGGAACATGCAAGGTAGAAGACATTCTGAGGTTAACAACTTGAGGAATTTATGGAGCCAACATGCATCAAAAATATTCAACAAATTAAAAAAAATATTCAAGTTATACCTTGGAAACAAAGATTCTCCTTTCTCAATGCCAAAAACCGAGTACATCAAGTTTTAACTGTTAGTCCTACAGTGACCGTGCAACCCCAGCTTCCTCAACTACTGTTACAGCAGTAAACAGAACTAGCACAGTGATATGGTAATTTCATTACTCAGAAGCCAGACTCTTTCCAGGGGCCAATTACTCTTCCTGGGGCTGCTTCCCAGGAGCTCAATCACAGTAACTGCTAGTTACTGTGTGGGGGCTGTGGGTGCCCTCAGGATGGGGACCCTGGGGAACTGCAGATTCTAACAATGCCAGCGCTGGCTCTGCCGTGCCACTCCCCCAGCACACATAGCTGCTCTTGGGGTTTGGGGCAGCTCTGATCAATCACCATTAAAATCTACCAAGGTGCAAACCAATTACAAAAAGCCCACCAGAGACCCACTTGTAGCTCACAGGAGTCAACTCACCCCTCTCCCCACATCCCTTACTGCACTTCCCCATCTGCTGTCTAACACAGGCCTGTGCTGCTCCTCCACTGGAGATGGGGGGGCACTAAAACGCCCACTGCCTCCAAGTACAGAACTCAACCAACCCAGCTTTTGATTCTCCTGTCCACTGGTTACAGGCCAGACAGAGGACAGCTAGGCAGCAGGCTCCCAGGATACATAGCCTGGGAGACAGCACTGCCTCAGTGGCCCACACAGCATGGGTTTTTGTACAGCACAGGGGAAGAGGGCAGGATAAAACTCCTAATTTCTCTGCCTTCACTTCAAATTTTTCTAGACCAGTGGTATTCGGAAAATCCTGCCTGGTTTCTTGAAAGAACAGTTTGAGGCCAAACACTCATCTTGCTCTGGCTCTGTTAACTAAGTCCCATGATAACTAACCCCATCCCAGGGCTGGTGGCACCTCTATCTGCCCCTTTACACTCACATCCGACCAAACCCCTCCCAGTCATGCTAGTAGCCCACAGTCAGGGCCTGATCCTCCTGAATCCCAGGAGTTGCTGCTCTTGGGTTCTAGGGTACCTACCACTGAGAGACCAGGCTCTGCCTCAGGGACTACCCCTCAGTGGAGAGCCCCCAAGTGACTGAGGGTTCCACACACAGAAGATCTACAGCTCTGCCAGGCAAGCACAGCATGTCACACACACAAATCTTTATGTTCCTAAGGAAGCCCATGGTGATAGTCTGGGGGTCAGCTATACACACCCTTGACAGCTGGGCGCAGACAGAGATTCGAATTCACTCATGTGGGAAGATGGAAGAGAAAGAAGGCCACAGAGGGAGAAGCCATTTGGACTTAATCTGCTTTCACTAGGAAAGGAAGGAGTACTTAGCTCAATCGCACAGGTGGAAGATTTACATTTACAGTGAAGAACCCCACACCCCAGCCACACGGGAGAGTCTAGTCCAGGGTGGATTTTACAAAAAAATGTGCAAAGATTTTATGGCATGAAGCAATCTGAATGCTACTAGTGGTGGAGCCCTGCTGATCAAATGGGCCAGGTCATTCCTGAGGCAACTTATTTCTTGACACTTTACAAAGATACATTTGGACAGGTGTGGTAGCAGACACCAGTGTCTCACCACTCAGGAAGGAGGCTGAGGCAGAAGGGTCATTGCAATTTTGAAGTCAGCCTTTTCTATACAGTGAAACTCTGTCTCAAAAAATAAAACTCTTAAAGAAAAGGCATAATGACCCGGAATAGGGTCTGAAACAAATCTGTTAGACAAGTCATCTGTAATAAGTTGTGGAAAGGGGGGGTCAGAGACTGTTTCCTCTGGGGTGGTAACAGTCAAGGTTTGAGCTACACACCCTGCCAGAGGAAGGGCCCCAGGAACACTACTCTTGGTCAGGTCATCCCACAGGTTCCTGGGTTCACACAAGCAGCTACTGTTTCTCAGGAACTTCGGTGAAAGTAACTGACACACAGGACAGAGGTACTGGATGACTCTGGGAGGTCACCCACCGTGTGCCTTTCTCCCAGTCTTTTCAAGGGCACTCCCCAACCAATAGACCACTGAATCAAAACCTTTTAGCTACGTTTCACAAACCAGCCAATCATCCTAGCCCTCAAACTTCCATGTGGCTCCGCTTAATTCCACCCATGGAAAAAGAGGAAAAACTTGTTCAAAATAGATTCCGGGGACCACCTGCACATCCAGTATATTTTGGGTATTCGTATTTAAATGGGCACCTGGATAATTTGGGTAAAAGCACCCACACTTTCGGGCAGGAGCGATACCAGGCTCCTTTCGGCAGGTGTCTCTCCGAATGCTTCTTATTTCCTTTTCTGCTTAGGCAAACAGGCTTTTGAATCCGTGATCCGCACAGAAGTTACTCAATGTGTTTGAGAGAGTATAAAGTCCACACTTTTCCACCACACTAATATTGAGAAAGGTGTGTTATTTATATTGGAACGCACGCAATAGGCACAAAACTAGGGGTCAGGAAGGAGGACGGACAAACAGTTCAGACTGGGACTGCCCACCCTACTGTCTAGGAAGAGCAATTTTAACTAACATGTACTAATTTTCAAAGTTACGTTTGTAGTTCAGCGATTTCGAAGAGGAAAAAATGCAACAGCGGTGAGCAGGAACTGCAGGCTGTTCCTTCCAGAATGCAAACGGAGGCAGGGCCCATCCGCCCAGCGCCTCCGCCAGCACGGAGCAGGGGCTGACAAATGCGAAGAAATGAACCGGAGATTCCATTTGTGCAAAACTGCAAGGCAAGCCTCCCTCTCCCTGCGTATTTCTTACTCCACAGATCCCGTCTTGAAGATGCCTGCTGCCTCCGGGGCGCACCCACAATGGTCCCAGCACCCTGGCCCCTGCTCTGGGACCTGCTTCGATGCAGCGTCCCGTCGGCTGCTCTACTCTCCTGGGTGTGATCGCCTCAACTTTTAACCACTTCGGCGCTGCCTTTTCCAGGGAGACTCAGGGAAGAACCAGAGAGCCCACAAGTCGCAGCGCAAGAGGCCCCGGGCTGTTGGGGTTGCCGGCGCGTCCCTTTGCGCCCCACCACAGCCCTCGTCCCGCAAGGGCCTCTGGGGCCCCACACGGTCTGCAGCCGTGGCCCGCTCACCTTCGTCCGCCCCATCGACGCTTGCCGGGGCCAGCAGCTGCGCCAACGCCAGGAGCAGCAGCAGCAGGAAGGCTTTGCGGAGCTTCATGGCGACGGCGCAGGGGGCGACCTCAGCGCACTCCCGAAGCGCCAGAGCAGCGCGAACGCAGCTAGCCCTTCCAGGAAGTCCCGCCTGGCGATTGGCTGGGGGGGAGGGAAGGAAGCCGCGGGCCGGCCTATCCACGCGCGACGCCGGACGCTTGAGCCGCCGCCGCCTCTCGCTCTCGCGCAAACCCACCCTGCCGCCAAGGCCCTGCGCGCGCCCCTAGGCAGGGCGTTTAAAACTCCGAGCCCTAACGTGAGGTGCCCCCTTCTGATTGGCTGCGCCGCAACCACCAATCAGCGGGTGCCACTCGGTTTGCGCCAGGCGCACAGGCCGAGAGAGGGAGCTGGGAAGAACAAAGGCGGGAGGCTGGCCCCCTTGGGGCGGGACCTGGTCCAGCTCGAGTTGCGATTGGTGGATCCGGGGAGGGGCGGGCTTCTGGGAAGGCGGGGTTGTGAGCTCTGTTTAACCCCGCCGCGGAGCCTGGCAGGAAGAACACGTGTCCTTAGTGGGTGTAAACGCAGCGCACTAGAGTTGCGGGAGGCTGTAAGGAGCACGAGGCAGTATTTAATTTTTGCAGGCTTCTTGATTTTGTTTTGTGGCTTTAGCATTTAAAAGCTTACATCTCCAGCCGGCCAGGTGGAGGCTGTATTGGTGGGCTGGGGTGGGGGTTGGAACTGGCTGAGTGTTGCTGTAAAGTAAATCAAGAACTGGGGTTGCACAATTTTGTCTGTGTCGTCAGATTCTTGTCTAAACCTTGCCTCGTTATTTATTCTTTCTGTGATTTTCTGCAAGCGAGAGAAATACTAGATAGGTACTCTAGTAGTTTATGTAGTTTTAAACACAATTCTGAGGCTTTTCTTCTTGACAGTTTTGGAGAGGAAAACGAGGTTTTAAGTTAGAAAAGAAGCCTGTGGCATTAGGGCTTGAGACTTCAAACACCTGGAGATCAGTATGTTTCCCAAGTTACTGAAAACAAATAGGGCAATAAATAAACAGAACTTAAGAGTTCAGTTATGTTTTCTCACACCTGCAGATTGAGAAAAAAGAAAGCAGACGACTCACATTAGCAATTAAGAAACTAATACATTTTCATTGAAATCTTATAACTCAACAATTATCTTGGAAGGCGGCAAGATCATTATGCAAGTATCCTTAACTCCAGAGTTCACACGAATTGATTTGTTGGTGTTCCATTAATATAGGCCATCAAATAGTTCAATGTCATTTTAAATAACTCTTCAACAAGACTTGAGTCCAGCTGGAATTTTTATCTTTCTTGGTAGTTCCCTATGCATCTGTAGTAAACAAGAATGAAAGCCCTGTTTTCCCAGATGTGGGACAAATACAAGCAATTTCACAAAAGCCCTTTGTTGATACAGGTAAGAAAGGACACTTGTCAAAGTACAATATAGGGGCTGGGGAGATGCCAGGTTGTGTGTTTGATCCCTGGTACAAAAAAAAAAGTAATGTATCTGTACACATATACACTTGTGAAATTAATGTTTTACATGTAGTTTAGAGGGTGGTGATTGAAATTCATTCATCAGCCAAACATGACCGTATCACAATGGGAAGCATGCTGTTCTTCCTGTCTCAATCTCATCAAATCTGGTTTTGGGAAAGCAAGGCCAGAAGCCTGCTGGGACCAGAGGGAGAAAGCACTTCCGGGATTTTCTCCAAAATCTCCATAATTGCTTGTAACTTAAAAAGGTTGATGTTAAGCCACCCCAGCACTTGGATCCCAGTTTGGCGATTCATTCATATAAAAGAACTTTGCCCTGTCTTGTCCCCCAGGGTGGTCATTTAGCACTATTAGGCCAGGCTTATAGGTCTATTTGAACTTGTGTTTTCCTCTACTCCAGCACCATGATCCCTAGAGAGGAAGCCTATGGGGAATTAGTCCTCTCCATCTCACTCATCTCCAGGAAGATCTGTAACAACCCTGGCACTCATATGTGTCATCACAAGCTAAGTTTACATGGTTGGAAAAGTAAATGAAGACCAGTGAGCTGCATAGGCTGCATGCTCTGCATGTCTGAGTGTTTTGCTCAGTCCTATCTAGGAATTAAACTACATGAATGAGCTGGGCATGGTGATACATGCCTGTAATCTCAGCACTGGGGACACTGAGACAGGAGGATCATCATAGGACACCCTGGACTATATAGTGAGTTCAAGGCCAGCCTAAACTACACAATGAGACCCTGTCTCAAAAACCAAACAACACTAACAACAACAAAAGAGGATAAAACAGTTACTAGTATGTGCTGGAGAACTCAGAAATACTCCTACCTCATGCTGATTGATACACACACCCCTTTCAGAAGAAAGAAGAAAAGAATTTATTTCTGAATGGTGATTCCAGTCTGTACTCCCAGCTACTTGGGAGGCTTAGACAGGAGGATCATTTGAGTCTAGGAGTTGGAGGTCAGCCTGGGCAAAATACAGAATTGCAGGCAAAAACAACTAAAAAATACCGGAGATAACAATTTACATATAGTTTTTTTTTTTGGGGGGGGGTCAGCCTCTCAAGTACTGGGACTATAGACATGTGCCACCAACCTGGTTTACATGTAGTTTTATAGTTTATATTTTTAACTTAGTATCACATCATAATCACTTATTTTCCCATTCTATTACTTTATCTTTTGAGGGAATTTAGCTCTTTGCCCTAAAAGGCCCACCTTACATACAGAGCAAAATGAGGACCAGGTCTGTGCTTACAACTCTAGCTGGTCAGCAGCTGCCTGAGGATGCCTACTCCATTCTTTAACTCCCTCCTGTGCCAAGTAAAGATACTATACCCAAATTCTATCATCATATTTTAGAATCAATTAAGTGAACATGTGCACACTAAGCACAGGGGATATGTAGTTGTGTTAAACACCTGCCTTAGGTGTGCTCCGTGTTTATACTGTGTGATAAACATACGTGTGTCATCTCCAATTTTCTTGGAGATATTGTAAAATTACTCATGTGTTTTTAAGTGTGATAGTTAATCTTAACCATCAACTTGACTGGGTTGAGAAACAGCTAGAAACTTAGTAAAACATTGTCATGAGGTTCTAGAATGGCAGCAATGTAGAAAAGCTTTTTCTCACAATCAGGGAAACAAAGCTCTGCGATCCAGGCAACTGACCCCTACAGCCAAGAGAGAGAAAAACCTGGCTACTGCTTCAGCTGGCAGCAGACCTTGGTGGCATCCACAAGGTGCTGATTTTAGGTGCAAGGAAAATGCACAAATTCTGAGGGTAAGATGGCTTCCACCTTGATTGCAAAGGGCCTGGCTGGCCAAGCAGTGTGCCCCTGAGAGGGCAATTTGTGAAGATGTAAGGGTGAAGCTGAAGGTGCAATGGAGACCCCAGAAGTTTGGAAAAGCCAGGAACATGGGTGATCCAAGGAAAGCTGCAAAAAATGAGTAGAGAGGGTTTAAGAGAAAAGCTGTGGGAGCTGAAATCGCTGGAAGTGCCGTGGGGGTGGAATCACCCAAGCCTTTTGGAGCTTGCAACCAGATTGCTTCAGATGCTGAGCATGGAACTCTAGGACTTAATGTTTGTCCTGCTGGATGTTGGACTTGCTTAGTTTCCAATACTTTATATTCCCCTGTTTGTAACTTTTGGAATGGTAATGTTTATCTTGTGCCTTTGCATTTCAGAAATGTTTAACCTTGTTTCATTTGTACAGGGAGTTACAGTTAAAAGTTTGCCATAGATCTTGGAGGAGACTTGGGACTTGGACTGTTAAGCAATGCTAAAACTTAGGACTCTGGCAACTTTTGGAGGTGGACTAAATGTCTTTTGTATAAAGGATGTACATGAGTCCTGGGGGCCAGGGGTGGGATGTCATGGTTTATGTCTGTGTCCCCCAGGCCTCATGAGTTTGCTTCGTGCGTTTGTGATTGGTTCATTGTCTAGTGCTTACATTGGTGGTGTCAGTGCTACACCCACGTAGGGGTGGAGCCAGGATGTGATGTAATGGCAGGAAGAAAGTGTGTCTTGCTCTTTGCTGGTTCTCATTTGCTGTTTACAGCTGCCATGAAATGTGGCCTGCCATGCTACCCTGCCTCGGAGCCAACTGAGTATGGACTGAAACCTCCAAAAACTGTAAGAAATAAACCTTTCCTTTCCCAACTTGGGCTTCAGGTATTTTGTCTCAGCAATGAGTAAAAAGTAACTAAGACAAATATCCTCTGGGTATGTCTGTAAGGTGCTTTCAGAGATTATCAGCATGTAGCACAGCAAACTAATGTCCCTGACCTAAATACGGGTGACATCATGATCAGCATGTAGCACAGCAAACTGATGTCCCTGACCTAAATACAGGTCTCCAGTAGAGACCCAGACAGAACAAAAGCAAAAGAAATAGAAAGCTGCCAGCACAGGGTCTCTGTTACCGTTATCTTTGCTTCCTGGCTGCCATGAGTGAGCAGCTACTCTCCGCCACCTCTTCTGCCATGAGGTCTTTGCCTTGCCAACTTGCTAATGGAATGGAGCTGGCTGACCCGAGGCAGAAACCTCTGAAACCATAAACCAAAACAAACCTTTCCTCTTTTAAGCTGTTTTTCTCAGGAATTTTGTCACTGTGACAGAAAGCTAACACATTATTAGAAAGTCATATTGGCAGAGATTTCTGCATTTGGTCTTGTTTTGTTCCAGTAAAATGAAATTTAACCTGAAAATTGACAACGGGCTGCAAAAAGACATGACCACAATCAGAAAGAAATGACAGATTGCCAAAGATTCTTTTCAAAACTCTACACCAGAAAATCAAAACATCTCTTTCTGTAGAAATTAGCTTCTTAATAGTCTGAAAAAATGTAGGACAGAAGCTTGATTAGGCAGACAAAACTGGGAGACAACGGTGTAAATAATAACCAATTCTAGTTAGATCAGGGAAGGCTCACTATATTGCGAAGAAGGGAAGGAAGAGGAACCAGGCACTGGAACTCCCCAGGCTTCCCTCTCAATCCCTCGTAACATGGCCCGGGGAAAGGGACGCCAGGCTCTGAAACTCACTTTACTCTTCACAGAATGGACTGAGACTTCAAGGGTTCTCTTCAATCCCCCTATCCTCTAGCCTCTCTCCAAATGCAGAGTTGCAATCTTCATACTTTCCTAAAGATCAATCACTGAAATGATTGCTATCACTGCAATTTAGTAAAGTGCTTTCTTGTTTCCCCTCTGGGAATCCTTCCCCTTTCTAGCCCAGTTTTCTGTCCCCCCAGGTCCTACCTCCGAGTGCGCCCCCAGCAGACCGATCAGTCGTGGGTCCTGGGTCCACGCCAAACAGAACAGTCGGCCTTAGCTTCTCCCGCACTGCCTTTTATTCTAAGCAGATCCCTCTGCCTGGTCCTCCCCATACTGGGACCGTCCTCCGCGCCCGCGCTGGGATGTCATCGCCTGGCACCACAGAGCTATACAGCCCGCGCTCTCTGGCAACAACCAGAGAGCAGGGGAGCAGACAACCTACTCCACCGCCCACCGGTGCCCTAAGCCCCGCCTCCATGCCCGGACCCCACCCACTTGGGACTGTTGCAAGGCATCCTGGGAACGTTTCCTTCCCTGCTCCTAGACCCAGCTCCAGCACCGGGCCCACAGCGCCACCTGTAGGCGGGAAGAGCCAAGAGACTCCTGCAGCTCCCCGCAGACTTGGAAGTCTTTGGACTGGTTCAGGATCTTTCTGGTATCCGCACCCTGAAACAGCCCCAGACTTCGCAAACTCTGGCCCCTTCTTCTTTTGGAGTTACACAAGATCGCATCTATACTTGCTGTACATGTAAATTAGGAAATTTGACTGTATGTGACGCCCTTGTTTCTCAACTTCTGTTGATCCCCAGTCTCTGAAATGAAACAGTGTCATTGTGCAGCCTGTTCACTACTCTTTCCACCCCTTCACACTCACCTACTCACAACAGTGATTTTCAGCGTTTCAGGGAAATTTTGGGATCCTGCACTTTCCCATGCAAGGAACTGGAGAGGGGTGATGACAAAACTCATCTTGCAGTAGATGACACCTTAAGTAATTCTTAGTTCAATGCTGGAAGCAATACGGGCCCCAGAAATACCACAGCCATCAGGTTGCAGTACTCCAGATGCAACTCCCACATAGCTGGCATATCAGTGTCCACCAATATGGCCTCCTTCAGTGCCTTTCTTGGCCCTAATCCTAGTCTCTCTGACTGGTGGCTGTTTCCTTAGACTCCTTTCTCCCCTGACCCTAAGAGTAGTGTTTTTCCTCCATTTAACCCCTGACTTACTTTGAACGTTCACACCAGAGACATTCATGACTGCTGCCTTGGATCCTACTTCTCAAATTTGTACCAGAAGTTCTACTGGTCCCAAGAGGCCCCTGAACGACAAATAAAAAGGTTTGTCTTTTTCTTTTTATCGGTACCAGGGATCGAACTCATGACTGCACACTTGCAAGGCAGGCACTTATGCCACTGAGCTAAATCCCCAGCCCCAAATAAAAAGATTTAAAAGAGTGGCAGTTTAAAGAAGGCTTTATTGCAAGGATTTTAAAAATATTTATTTAGTGGCATTGGAGATTGAACACAGATCCTTGAGAGTCAGCTACAACCCCAGCCCTTACTTTTATGAGACAGAGTCTCACTAAGTTGCCCAAAGTGGCCTCAAACTCACAGTCCTACTTTGGCAAGGATCTTGTTAAAGAATTCTGGTAGATTTTCAAATGGAACAGATGAATGTCAAAGCTAAAAGGAGTGAATCTCATCTAAAGTTTCCTGAGACTTCTCCAACACTTTGGCATTCTACACTCAAGCAGTTGCTTAAAATATCATCTTACTGTCTTCCCCGCCAATTTCTGCAAACAACTAAGTGGTTTAGATAACCAAGTTGGTTGGTTGGTTGATTGCTGCACCACAGAAATGCATTTCCTTTATTTCTAATTAGGTGCAGTGAAAGAATCCCTGCTTTTGCATTGGACCTGCAGAGTCAGGTCTGTTAGGACTAAGTATAAACCTGTGGGTGAGATGTTGTAAAGGTTGATACACTGTGTCAACTTGAAAAGTTTAGAAGTATAACTCCCCAGGGGGCCAGGGTCCTCACTTTGTAAACACTATCATCCTGTGCAAGAGCAGAGCATGGAGATTCTCACTGCTACACCCAAACTGGGGGATGGTAGTCTGCTTACAATATAAGGGAGGAAAAGAGGCTTACTCTTCCCTCTTTTTGCTCTCGCTGCTTTTGCTGTCTTCTGCCACCTTGAACTGTGGACCCCTGTGCCATGCCACCCTGCCTTACAGCCAACCGATTTTAGACTAAAACTGCCACACTGAACTAAATAAATCTTTCCTTCCTTATTTTGGGTGTTGGGTTTTTTGTTTCAGCAACAAGAGAAAACAACCTAAGAAAAAACTTGGTACCAGAGAAGTTCAATCATTGCTGTGACTGTACTTGGCCATGTGGTTTTACAGCCTTTGGGAATAGCTTATGGAAAGAGTTTGGAAAGGTTTGAAGATGATGCCTGAAAGAGTAGATCTGGAATGCCTTAGCTATTTTGCATGGGAGATTCTGGTTAGAGCTCAGAAGACCAGAAAGCTGATAGAAATCTTGCCAGTTAGGATTGGGTTAGGGAGGTTTCTGCTGGGAAGAAGGACTGAATTGGGTGCTAGATTCTGTAGATGATGCATGTTATGGCTTGGCAAAATGTTTGCCTGTATTTTGCTTGTGTCCAGAGATTTTGCCTGAGACTAAGATTAAGGGCAACAGAATAATTAATCTGGCAGAAAAATTTCAAGGAAGTAGAATTTTGAGGGTGGTATGGCTATTGTTGGGGGGCATTTAGCCTGATTTATATTGAGAATTAAGAGCAAAGAACCCAGTGGGATGATTTAAAATGTTGTGAGTTTGGCCAGAAAGGAAGCTCCAGGAAAGCTGTACACTACATCAATAGAGCTGAGGAGATCTCGATTGCTTAGAAGAAACAGGAAAATAGAAAAGATGGCCTGAGGGCATCACGAGAAGCTGAAAATTTTCACCCTTTGCAACCGCAAAACTGCAAAAATGCAAGATTTTGCTATGAGGAGAAAAACACAGGGCACCATGTTCCAGAATGGTAATGGCATAGAAAATATGTTCCTCACAATTGGACTCAGATTGCCCCGTAATCCAGGCACTTCACTACAGCCAAGAGACAGGAAAGCCTGGCTGTTGCTCCAGCTGGCAGCAGACATTGGCGTCATTCACATGGTGGGAGTTTTTGGTATATGCAAAATGAAATAGTCACAGAGTTAAGAAGGCTTCCACCCTTCAGAAAGCCAGGGAGGCCAGGCAGTATGCCCCTGAGAGGGCAGTGTGTGAAGCTGTGAGGGTGAAGCTGAAGGTGCAGTGGAGACTCCAGAATTTTGAAAAAGGCAGAAACGGGGATCATCTAAGGAAAGCTGCAAGGAAAGAACAAAGTGATTCTAAGAGAAAAGCTATAGGAGAAATGTGTCTGGGTGCCAAGTTGCCAAGAGGTGAATTGTAATGGTTGATACATTGTGACAACTTGAAAAGTTTAGAGGTGCAATTAACAGACTCAGCAGGGGGCCAGGGTTCTCAGTTCTTAAGCATCCTGGGGCAGGCAGCCTGCTTACAATATAAGGGAAGAAAAGAGGCTTGCTCTTCCCTGTTTTTACTCTTGCTGCTTTTGGTGTCTTCTGCTGCCTTGAACTGTTGCCCTCTACCATACCACCCTGCCTTGGAGCCAACCAATTATGGACTAAAACCTCCACAAACTGAGCTAAATAAATATTTCCTTCCTTAATATTGAATGTTGGGTATTTTGTCTAAGCAATGAGTAAAGTTACTAACTAAGACATATGTATGTATGTATGTATGTATATGTAAGTATTTTTGGGTTTTTTTGGAGACAATATCTGTCTATGCAGTTCAGGCTGGCCTTGAACTCATGGCAATCCTTCTTTTGAGCACTGCTTCTTGGCTCCAGTGTAGCTTCCACCACTGACCCTTGGTCCTGCCCAGTGCAGATTCATGAAATAGACTTGTATGAGTCATTGTCGTGGGCTGTAGGTGTCCAATTGAACTTGTGTGAGGCACTGTCTTAGGCTCTAGGTTTTCAGCTAAACTCATGCAGGTTATTGCCATAGGATCCAGGACCTCACCTGGATTTTAGTTGCTATTTCTGTAAGTAATTAATGATAAACGTGCATAACCAACTGTAGGATATTATGTTATCTGCCTTATGTACTTCCTGCTTGCAAAGCTATACAAACAAAACCCAAAGCTGACTCAGGGCTGATGATCTGGAACTGAGATTCCCTTCAGCCCACTAGCATCATAAGGCTGTATACCTTACAAATCTCCTTTGGTGCCGTGTATTCAGTCTGGTCTGGTCCTGCACCCTGTAACATTTCTAGGACCTCATGCAGAATATGCCATGATGACCTTTAGGTCACTGATGGGCACCTGCTGATGCCCAGGAAGATGCCCTTCAACTGCAAACAAAAAGGCACTACTTCTGGTTATTTTTTTGGCATCTCCTCAGTAGGCCAATAGCAGGAGCCCCTGTGAGGCCACAGTGACCTCACTGAGCCTGAAGAGGGCACGAAACTCAAGGAAGTCCTGATGGATAAGATAGGATTGCCCTGGGGATGTCCCCAGTTGGCCCGTCAAACTTCTGTTTTTCAGTTCTGTCTCCTGCAGGGTGAAGCAAGGATTTGATCAGCCTTAGGAGTATGTGCTAACAGAATGTGCTAGCAGCCTGTGTTGGTTGCTTCTGTTAGACAAGACAGTCAGACTCTGTTTCAGATGCAGCCAGGTATTGCCCAGGGTTTGGGGGCTGAAATGTATTACTCTCTGAATGCCTGCTGAATGACTGAATGAGTGTGTGTAATGGATGTCAGAACTTGTCTTTCTGTCTGTGCTCCACATGAAAACACCTCCCCCAGGGAGCTTAGAGCTATGGAGCTTAATTAAGCCCCACATGGGGTGCCTGTATGTGGTCTCTCTCCCTGAGAGCCCTTTCTCCTTTGTCTGTTGTGACTGTCTTCAAGGCTTACAGACATACACTATAGGGAGCCAGTCAGCATGGTACAAGCCACAGTAAAATGAGTCCCCTAAAATGTATAAAAAACTGCAGAAAAGGATTTACAAAAGATTACAAGATAAAAATGAAACCTGATCACTGAGCCCAGTTACAAAGCTGAGCCCAGTTACAAAAGTGAGCTCTGCCACCCAGAGCAGTTCCCCCAGACAGACAATGATCAAGAAGTCTAAATAAAATTCCTGAGCAAACAACTCTGCCTGCTGAGACTGAAGATTAAACAAAACAAGAGGTCACCTTTACAATTAAAAACAGTGCAAAATGAGACTGGGCTTAAAGTCACCCCTGGCTTTGGGAGCCCCAAACCAGCTCTTGTAAATGGCCAAAGTCCTATGAGGCCAAAAGGTTTTCATCAGATTACAAATTTCAATGAGTTATGCACATAAAACATTTCTTGTACACTAAACACTCTTATATGACAATTATAGGTTTAACCTGCTCTCTGCTTTGAGGTTTTGAGGTCAAAACATTAACTCAGAGATACTCAGTAGTCTGTTGCCAGTCAGTCAAGTTTACTATCTGAAAAAAGGGACATTTTAAATTCAAGTGGCTGCAGCCAAATGTGTTGTCAAAGGTTTATAGTAAATTTAAAAAGGAGATATTAAAAAGACTATAAATGTAAAAGATATACTTTTTATATGAAAGGATTCTGTTTGATAAAGTCTTGTCCTGCTAAAGACATGAAAATATAGTAATGACAAAACTAAAAAGCTTATGTATGTTGGGGAAAGCTTGTGGAAGTTCTTGTACCCCCAAAACAAGCCCCAAAATGGTGTCCAAAAATGGGGCAAGACGTGTTTTTTAAAGAAAAAGGAGTGCTTTTATTTATTCTGGCACCAGCAACACAGTGCAGTTGGAGTTTGCAAGGCTGTGTAACTCGCTTAAAATTTTGACAGACTTTTATAGAAAGGACAATTACAAGTAAATGATTTATAGGTGTGGATCAGGAATGAGGAAATCCTTTGTTTCCCTCTGCTTGAGGACAGAGAAGATTCCCAGGAATTGACAGTTCTTTGTTAGCTAATTTCAGCACTTAATTTTAGATAACATCTGTCCTTTACAGAGGGGAACAATGGTTAACATCAATCAGGTCACTCAGGAAGATGACGTATACAGAACAGTATGATGGTGCTACAATTATTTTATAATAATGTGGCGCCCCAGGGTGTCTGGTTGTAGAAAATAGTTGCATTTGTGAAGGGAATTAACAGGTAATTTGGTCATATAACTTGAGTATTGGCAAACATAGTATGACAAAGCTCTTTTTGCTAGTGTACAACAGAAGTAGTATTAAAAAATATGTATGGTCACTTGTTAATTTGCTGGAGCTCAGACTGTTGCCTCTAAAAACCCCCATGAATGAAATGGTCAAATCTACATGAGATTACCAGTCAAATAATAACCTTAAAAAAACCTGATGTGATGTATATGATGTGTGTTACTCTACTCAGTATTATGATGGACATTTAAATATGATATGTGATTTTGATCTCAGGCTTCCTGTATTTTTTATTTTTTTTTATCAGTACCAGGGATCAAACTCACGACCATGCACTTGCAAGGCAGGTGCTTATGCCACTGAGCTAAATCCTCAGCCCTCAGGTTTCCTTTATAAAACTACATAACTGCTACCTGTTAACATTCCACAAGAATTCAACTAAAACAACTGTAACTGATAAGAAATAACAGTCCTTTGCTATGTTTTATATTTCAAAGTGCTTGATATTTAGACAAAATTATAATTAAATCCACTGCACTACTAATGCCCCCAGTCAGTATATTTCAGTTTTTAGCTGTCCAGGTAATAGCTGCTGATCCAGATCTGGTTGCTTCTGTCTCTTAGAAATGGCTGGTCATTTCTAAGATGATGGCAGTCTATGATGATAGACTGTCAAACTGCTAAAATACATCTCTCCTGCCTATAAAGCCAATTTGAGATGTTTGAGCTTCCAGTGCGCTGTGACTGCCCTCACCCTGTTGGACCACTCTGACTTCTCTATGCTTACTCAGACTGTTAGTCCTTGGGAGAATCCTGCAACTTTAAAAATAATAGACAGAAAAATCCTCCCTATCACGGTTTATGTCAGTGGCTCCCAAACCTCCTGCAATTATGTGTTTGTGATTGGTTCATTGTCTAGTGCTGGGATTGGTGGTGTAAGTGTTCCACCCACCCTGGGGTGGAGTCAGGATATGATGTAATGGTGGAAAGAAGGTGTGTCTGGCTCTCTTGCCAGTTTCTGCCTTGCAGTTTGTGGCTGCCATGAACTGCGGCCCTGCTATACCACCCTGTCTTGGAGCCAACTGAGTATGGACTGAAACCTCCAAGAACTGTAAGAAATAAACTTCTCCTTCCTTAATTTTGGGTGTTGGGTATTTTGTCCCAGCAAGGAGTAAAAAGTAACTAAGATACTCTGGGGCTGGGGATTTAGCTCAGCAGCATAAGCGCCTGCCTTGCAAGCAGGCAGGCAGTTGTGAGTTCAATCCCTGGTACCAATAAAAACGAAAAAGACAAAAAAAAAAAAAAAAAAAAAGTAACTAAGATACTCTGGCTTCACTGTTTTTTGTTCTCTTCTATACACAAATCAAAAGACAAATGGCCTTATCCAGCAAGTAGACCAGCTACAACAGAAGGAGGAGGACCTCGAGCAATGGCTAACTGCTGTACTCAGATCATAAAATAATAAAAAGACACTGCTTCCTCTAAGAATGTTTCCAGAAACGTAAGTCCTCATGTTCATAAGAAAATCCCGAGAAAATCATCTGGTTTTACATGCTAGGCCAGCTATTCATCAAAAAGTGCAGGCAAAAGAAGCCAAGGAGGAGGACTGGAAGGGCTGCCTACCTCCTCCAGCACACAGTGTGCAGGAGCTACACAGCCTTGGACCTGCAGGAGCTGGCAAGACAATTAAAGTAGAAGGTGGATGAAATTGTGCCCATGTGGCTGCTATGGCTGTGGGGTGATGGGACTGATGACGCGCACTTAAACCCACAGATGTCCCCAGTGGCCAGCATAGCCAGAACCAGTGCTATGAGACGGGTTCTGCAGGATGTGCAGTATCTTAGTTACTTATTACTTGTTGTTGAGACAAAATACCTGATGCCCAAAGTTGGGAAAGGAAAGGTTTATTTTTTATAGTTTGGAGGTTTCAGTCCATACTCAGCTGGCTCCAAGGCAGGGTGGCATGGCAGGGCTGCAGTTCATGGCAGCTGCAAATAGCAAGGCAAAAACCAGCAAGAGAACAAAACACACCTTCTTCCTGCTGTTACATTGTATGCTGGCTCCACCCCTAGGTGGGTGTAGCACTGACACCATCAGTCCAAGCGCTACACAATGAACCAGTCACAAATGCACAATGTAAATGCATGAGGCCCTGGGGCCACAGACATAAACCATGACATGCAGAGAACGGCCCCAGAAGCAAATAATCAGACTGCAATAAGTTGGTCAATGGCAGTAGCTCACTGAATTTGGGAGAATCCAGGTGACCTGCCGGAGCAAGTCACTATCTAGACTTGGTAACTGTGTTATGTGAAATGGGCATATAGCAGATAATATTTGCACTGCAATACTGTAGCCCAGATGAAAAACTGCTGATGGCACACATAAAGGACATGATCCTGGAAAGGGAGCTAACGTGTTTGGGTCAGTGGCAGCTCTTCTGGCCCCCTTTACAGATCACTCAGTCTGTGCTCCATGGATGCTTTGGGCAGATGTAAAAGTAAAATGTCAAGATAAGACAAGATCTGTAAAAACTGTACTGACAGGGGCCGGCGATTTAGCTTAGAGGCATAGGCACTTGCCTGACAAGCACAAGGTTGTGTTTGATCCCTGGTACCAAAAACCAAAAAACTAAAACTGTACTGACAGGGGCTGGGGATACAGCTCACCAGTACAAGCGCATGCCTGGCAAATGCAAAGTCATGAGTTTGATCTCTGGTACCAAAAAAGAAAACAAACTGACTTACACAAAAAAGGGGAACCAGGCAAAAGGGACCATCTCCCCAAGGACAAGCTGTAGGATCCCTGAAGGTCAGTAAACTCCGGATCTGGATGGACCTGCTGGTTGCTGGCCCAGGCCATTCACAAATAAGTTAGATGGGCTGCCTTTGGATGTGTTGCTGACTCTGTGGAGACAGTTATTCCTTGAGCAGAAATACTGGCTGATGGGTCAGGGTCAGATGGCCAGAACAGCCCCAATGAAGCTGAAAAAGGTAACATTGGTCTCCTTTTACCCTGACTAGCAGGCAGGCCATGCTACCTGGGTCTTGGAGTCTGGGAGACCAGAGGCCACATGTGAAATTGACTACTGGTCTCCAAAGATGTACAGCATGTACTAACACTGGTGGATTTGGGAGCTGAGTCAGTGCTAATAGACAGCAGCCTGGACCACTTTATAGGACCTTCTGCAAACATGAAAGGGTATGGAGGTCACTACATCAGGGTCCCGAGGGTCCAAGTGACTTTGGGTAGTGGGCACTTGCCCCATGCCTATATGATGTTTATGTTTCTCTGACTGCTGAATACTTGCTAGGGATGGACTGACTGATGCTTGACTTGATACCATATGGGAAAAATTCTGGTGATAAATTCATATGGTAAAAACTATAGTCTGAGGCCATCCACACCGATGACTCTCCCACAAGCCACATGGGTTACGTGCAAGAAGCAGTACCAGCTGCCTGGAGACCAGGAGAAAATGAGACAGGTTGTCTTGAAATGTAAAAAGTAGGGTGATATGCCATTTTGAGCCCTTCAGTATGTCCTGTACAGAAGCCAGATAGGTTGTGGTGCATGACTATAAAGTCTCAATCTGACACTGGCAGTCAGGACCAATATGCCTTCACCTGGGAGGGTGGACAATGGACCTTCCAGATGTTTCCACATCTGGAAAGCTATTTGCTAGCCCAACTTTGGGTCATGGTCTGGTGGCCCAGGACTTAGCCACTTTGGCCAACTTGCCCTCTACATACTGTTTTATATTGATGAGTTTATGCTAACCTGTCTTACAGATTTAAGAGCTACCGTGCACAGTCTGAGAAAAGTTTTGCCGGTATGGGGGTGAACAGTAAATGAAAACAGGGTTCAGGGACCTGACTTGTCTGTCAAATTCTTAGGTGTTATATGGTTGAGGAAGATCAGACTCATGACAGTATGCCAATTACAGGTGTAAGTGGGCTTGCCAGGTTTCTGGTACACGTACCATACCCAGTTACCCTGCTGTGTCCTTTAGACAAGATGACAGAAAGGGGCATAACATGGGGCTACACAGATGCAGTGGAAAATGCTTGATGTGTGCTGGATAGATGCAGTGGAAGCTGCTTTTCAGGACTCAAAGAAGGCTGTCGTGCAGATGTAAGCCCTACACGTCATTCACCCTAACCTGCCATTTATCCTAACCCTCAGTGGATGATGATGAACTTGGCTGTGGCCTATGATAAAAACAGGAAAAACAGAAGCAGCCTGCAGGGTTTAGGTCACAACTGTGAAAGACAGCCAGGAGCTGATATTCCCTGACTGCGAAACAGTAATGAGGTGTGCTGTCCTAGATAACTGTGAGGAATCATGGGCCAGATGAGGGGCTAACATGGATATACACAGCCATCCCAAGAGTGACACAACACAGGCCCCCACTCTGTATTATGGGAGTTGCACCTGCAATAGCAGCCTCTTCTCAGCTAGTCTGCTGGCAGCCAAACTGGATTGTGGACTCATGGTATGCATGGCCCCACAACCCATCCAGGTAAACAAACTACAGGACTTGATCCCTAGTCCTATACAAAATTGATGGGATGGGACGGGATGGGGCGGGACAGGATGGGACAGGACAGAAGCAAAGATAGGTCAATCTCTGGCTGATGCTAGATATACTGATGGATCTGGCCGTGATGCAACCTTACAAGGGACAGTATGTCCAGTCCAGTCCAGTATGGAAGTACTCTGGTTTGGAACCAAAATAACCAGGTTAAATCATGGACAAAGTTGCAGACAATGTGATTGCCTGTAATGAGTAATAATAACAATAATAAAAAGACCTCCTGCGTGTCTGCATAGACAGCTGGGTGGACAGCTGGGCTGCCTCCAGGCGGCTGACACTCTGGCTGCAGGCATGAGCAGCTCAAGGGCAACAGACAGGACACCAAAAATTGACAGATTCAGCCCTGAATTCCAAGATCAAGTAGATTCATCCTGACGATTGCTGGAAAGCCTCTCCTGACGAATTCAATCCTCTGAAGACTTCCTTGAAGAGACAATGCACTCAAAGCCCTGCCCTGTCACCCTTGGAAGCTGACGAGTCAATGCACTCATCAGCTGAAGACTTAATGGACACCACACAGTGGAATACTGTAGCCTCTACATACAGCTCTTCTGTGGAATTCTTGGTCTTTTTCCTCCCATTAGTATTGGTGTTTGCTGTTGCATTTTGGACCCTGTCCTAAGATGGGACTTGGTCCTTAAACAAGGAGTCTCTGTTTTTACTGGGACATTTGACTAACTGTACTGTGAAGACTTTAATACATTTTAAAATAAAATCACATTTAAAAACTGTCCATACTAGGCTAGAGGTTTGGCTCAACGGCACAAGCACCTACCTGGCAAGCACAAGGTTGTGAGTTCAATCCCTGGTACCACATAAATAAAATAAAATAAAATTGTCTGTACTTTTGTTTTTAGGTGTTTTCATAAAAGTATGTCTCATTTTATTGTTTTCATTTCATTGTGCAGTTTAGGCTGACCTTGAATTCACTAGGTAGCCCAGGCTAGCCTAGAGTTTTCAGTGTTCCTCCTGACTCAGCTTCCAAGTACTGGGATTACAAGTGTGCACCACAACTGGTGAAGTATGTTTAACAGTGCTTTCTCCAGATTTTCTAGATAACATATTGTTAACATTTGCCTTTGTTGGGTGTGGTATTAAATGCCTCTCTTCCCAGATAAATAAGGAGGAGAGATTGAAGGGTCACAAGTTTGCGCAACTTCGTGAGATCTTGTCTTAATGTAAAAATTTCAAAAAGTGATAGGGATGTAGTTTAGTAATATGGTACCCTGGGGTTTGCCCCCAATAAATAAATATCTATGTACACATATAGAAATATGTAAAATGCTTGCTAAAAATAAAAAATTTGCTTTTATTCTGATATATATATATCAGATATATATATATATCAGATATATATATATATATATATATATATATATATATATATAAATTTATCCATCCTTCATCTTGGTTTTTCAGTTGAGTTTTTCTTCAAGCTGGGTACAGTGGCACATGCCTGTCACCCAGCTGCTGGGGAGGCTGAGACAGGAGTTTGAGCCCAGCCTGGGCAACTAAGACTGTCTCAAAATAAAAAAGGAAAAAGAACTGGAAATATAGCTCTGTATAGAGGCCCTGAGATCAAGCAAAACCAAAAACATTTTCTTCAAATGTTTGATAATCTTTGCCTAACTTCATGCTAAGAATGCAGCCGTCGGCAGTGTAATTAGGATCTTCCTGTAACTCTCCATCCAATTCTTTTGCTGTAAACTATCTCTGAAGCTAGTGTTCCAGAGAAAACGACTCATTACAGGTATTTTTTTTTTTGTCTTTTTCATTTTTACCGGTACCAGGGATCAAACTCATGACCGCCTGCTTACAAGGCAGGTGCTTATGCCACTGAGCTAAATCCCCAGCCCCGAGAAAATGACTCATAAAACATTATTTTAGAATAATGTCCATTACAGTCTGCTGACAATCTCATTCTGTCATCCCTCAGGGTTCCAGGTCAGCCTGCTTGGGAACCTGTATTAGTCCACTGATTGGTTTAGTGTAGTTTGGCTGTGGCTAACAGACTTATTGAAGATGGCACACCCACCCTGGTGTGGGTGGCACCAATTTTTTTTTTTTTTTTTTTTGTCTTTGTATAGACAGGGTCTCCCTATGCAGTTCAGGCTGGCCTTGAGCTCACTTTGTAGCCTAGACTGGTCTCGAACTCACAACGATCCTCTTGCCTCAGTCTCCTGAGTGCTGGGGTTTTACAGGTTTTACATGCCTGGCTTGGGTGGCACCAACTAATAGGCTTGAGGCCTGGATGGAACAAAGAGGGGAAGAAGACTGGCTGCTTTCTGCCATGGACTGCTTCTCCTCTGCTATGCCCCTTTGCTGTGCCACCCTACTGTGGAGCCAGCCAACTATGGACTGAAACCACTACAAAGTGAGCTAAAACAAACTTTTCCTTCTTTAATTTGTGAGTGTATTTTTCCCCAGCAACAGGAGAGTAACTGAGACATACAACTTGAATTATTAACCTCTGCCTGGAAACAGCCTACTTTAAGCCATCGTTGCCCCTGCTTCCTGATTAAACCATTTACATTTTGTCTTAAATCAGCCTTTAGTCCCAGCTTTTTCACTTTCAGGAGTCTCCTTCACATTCTCTGTGGCAAGTAGCATCTTTGTCCTGGAACCACCAAACCTCTACCTCCTGATGAAATCTGACATCTTCCTTTGGGCTCTGTACCTCTCAGCACATTCAATTTTTTGTTTCTTCAAGCTGGATTAGGCAAATTTTGCTAGAATTATCAACATTTTATTATGCAAAAGCATCATGGAGCCGAGAAACTTCAGCATTTCCATAAACAGAGATTCAGGTAATTCATCTATATTTCAAAATAAATGGATGCAAACCAGATACATGAGCATTTCAGGCCAGACTGAAAACAAAATTCACTGGACTTAACCCACAGTTCAGGATAATCCTCTGAAAAGAAATAAAGTCAAAGTGGCATTTAATAGCCAGCCCTGCACTTTCAGCTTTGAGAATGGTATCGGAACTTCCTTCGGTTTTAATTCAAGCTGACACATTATTGTTAGCTTAACATTTGGGTCAAATGCTACCCCAGTCGGGAGGAAGAACAAATCTATTTCTTTTTATCAAAAGCCAGGCAAGATAGTGGCTACTGATTTTGTGCGTTCCTGCCAAATAAGGACCTCTGCTCAAGACTTGTCTATGGGGCGCTGTCCCTGGCCGCGGAGGCTTTGGATTTCAGACCTCAGCTCCAGTCAGCCTCGATCATGGCCAACAGTTGGCTAAGCCTTTTTTTAACATCAGACTCACTGGGAGCCCGACAGGCCTTGGCATGCACCCTGATGTGCTCAGCCAGCTTGGACTTATAGATGAAGCCCTTTCCGCAATCGTCACAGGCAAAGGGCCTTTCCGGCCTGTGGATGCGCTGATGCCTCCGCATGTGTCCCCTCTCTCGAAAGTTCTTGTCACACTCAGGACAGCGGAAGGGTCTCTCTCCAGTGTGCAGGCCTTGGTGGCTGAGCAGCTGCGCCTTCAGGCGGAAACGCTTATTACAGGTGGGACACTGGAAGGGTTTCTCCCCTGTGTGTGTGCGGATGTGTTCGGTGAGCTTGGATTGCTTGGCGAAACCCTTGCCACAGGCGCAGGAGAAGGGCATCTCCCCGCGGTGCAGCAGCTGGTGCGCCTTCATGTCTGCCTTCACGCGGTAGCACTTGTCGCACTCCGGGCACTGGAAAGGCCTCTCGCCCGTGTGTAGGCGCTGGTGGCTGAGTAGCTGCCCCTTCAAGCGGAAGCCACGGTCGCACTCCAGGCAGCGGAAGGGGCGCTCGCCGCTGTGCACACGCAGGTGCTCAGTGAGCTTGGACGGATGCGCAAAGCCCTTGGCACACTGTGGGCATGAGAAGGGACGCCTGGTGCTGTGCGTGCGCTGGTGCATCGTCAGGAGGCCCTTGAGGCGGAAGCGCTTGCCACACTCCGGGCACACGAAGGGCCGCTCCCCGCTGTGCACACGCAGGTGCTCAAGGAGCCTGCAGTGGTGTGCAAAGCCGCGGCCACATTCGCTGCAGGAGAACGGCTGCTCCCCGTAGTGCTCCCGTGCATGGGCTCTTAGCGCCCTCTGTAGGCGGAAGCTTAGCGTGCACTGCGGGCACTGGAAGGGCTTTTCTTCTGTGTGCCGCTGCTGGTGGCGCTGCAGCTGCCTCTGCTGGCGGAAGCTCCTGCCGCATTGGGCACAGGGAAAAGGTGGCTCCCTGGCATGCAGCTGCGTGTGCTCTGCAAGCGCGCACTGTATGGCAAGATCCTCGCCACACTTCCGGCTGTGGGAAGGATTCTCCTCTTTGTGCCCGGGTCGGATCTGCTCCTGTTGGGCACACAGTTTACACGGGGGGCACTGGCACGGGTTTTTCCTCATGTGGGTGCCCATATGTCTCCGCAAACACCGCTTCAGGCGGAAGCGCTGCCCACACTCTAGGCACTGGAAGCGACCCTGGGTCCCCTGCAGCGGCTGTGCCTCAGCTCGCTTGTTGAACTTCTGCCATGCCCTATCCCTAGGTGATCGGTCCTTGGAGTGGCACTTCTGGTGCCTTACTAAGTGGTTCTTTTCCCAAAAGCTTTCCCCGCAGGCAGGGCAAGGGTGCTGGGTGCTTTTCCAGGAGGGGGCTTCCCCCAAGCCTGGGAGTACCAGGGCACTGTGATTTGGGATCCCCTCTCGTTGGGCAGAATCATTGGTCACTGCAGCCTGGACATGTGTGTTTTGTCTCTTTTGCTTCATGGAGACGAGGCCTGGGTCAGGACTTTCTCCTAAAAATTCAGATCCAGAGGAAGACTGGCTCTGAAGAAGACCTAACTGGAGATGACATTTAGTTTCTCTTGGTTTCACAGTTTGCAGGTTTCCTGAAACTGAAAACAAAAATTCAGTTAGTCTGCCTTTCTGTAACATGACTAAAGATTGTCATCACAAAAATGGTTTCTACCATGGCATGGTCTGCTTTCATCAAATTCCCCAGGTGTGTGGTATGCAAAATGAATCTGGTCATAATTTATGTGAAAAATGAATTTGGTAACAGTCTCCTGAAAATGTGAGCAGACCTCACATTATAGCAATGAAAACAGGAAAACACAGATCACAGAGGTCTGGTGTAAGCTCTGGAATCCATGGCCTGGGTCCAAGTGCCATTTGTGCACTATGCAACCTTTGTTGAACAGATGGCTTTTGGCTGCTTCTCCTGTATAAATGGGAACACACTATATAAGTAACACTTGACCACCGTAATGACTTCAGAAGACCAGATGTGCTGTTTTATACCTAGAAATACCTAGTAGAGCTTGAATACGAGCTCTAGCTCATCCACCTTGCACCACTGCTTTTGTCTAACATCTTTGAGACATACAGCCTCAGCTCTGCCAAACAGGAAGTCAAAATTAAGAGAAGGGAAACTGGAACTCTGATGTGTTACTATTAGACTCTCATTTCTTAATACTCACCTCCAAACAGGTGTCCCTCCATAATGGGATCAAAGTGCAGGTCAGCAGAGGAGAGAGCCACGTTTCCTGGATGTTGTGATTCTCCCCAGCTCCTGCAGGGCTCTCTTCCCTGTTCAATCCAGGAAATGAGTTCTGGTTTGGGAAGGGCACCACCTGCAGAGAAGTCAGACAGGATAGCTCGGCTTCCTTGGGCACTCTATCCAAAGCACACTAAGTTGCTTCTGAGTTTTTCAAAATCCACTTCTAGGACACAATTTGTCAACAAATATGTTACAAGTTTATACAAAGGAGGCAAAACTATTGAGCCATCTAACAGTGCTTCTTAGTCCTTGTGGGTCTGTTAGACTGGATGTGTTATTTTATCATACTCTCCATGCATCTAGTAATGCTATATTTCATCCAAAAGCAAAATGGCAAAGGCTTAAATATTCTTTTTATTTATTTTTGTTTGTTCTGAGACAGGATCTCACCATGTGATTCAGGATGGCCTCAAACATGCAGGGATCCTCCTGTCTCAGCCTCCCTCGTGCTGGAATTACAGGTGTGTGCCACCAACCTGACTTTCAATAATCTTAATATTCATTTAAGCCACATCTTAGGAGTACAACTGTATTTATTTATTTGGAATTTTTTTTAAAAGTTTTTCAAGGTAGGGTCTCACTGTGTAGTCCAGGCTGGCCTCACACTCATGGCAATCCTTCTGCTTCAGCCTCCCGAGTACTGGGATTACAGGTAGGCACCACCATGCCCAGCCAGGGTGGGTATATTTTTAAATGAAGTTAACTCAGACAAAAATTATGTCAAAAGGGCTTTTAAGGGGCTGGGGATTTAGCTCAGCGGCACAAAGCGCCTGCCTTGCAAGCAGGCAGTTGTGAGTTCGATCCCTGGTACCGATAAAAAGGAAAAAAAAAGGGGGGGGGGTTTAAAAAATAATTTTTATTAAAAATATTTCTAATAAAAAGTAAGCAGTACAATATACAGAAACCTCAGTGCTGTGTAATTGTCAGATCTTACCATGCTGGCAAACTTGCTTCAGGCTTTTTAAGGACAAGACATGTTGCCCAGTTGAAGCCCTTAAGTGTAGTGTCTATCTCTAGAGGTAATTGCTACCATTAAGTGACTGTTTATCATTCCCTCGCATGTTTTTATATTTTTGTAGTGCCAGAGAGTGAATCCAAGACCTTGCTCATGCTAAACTACCACCAAGGCACAGCCCACCCCAGTATCTTTATTTTTTAAATATATACACAAAATTTTATTCCCAGCTTTGAATTATAAAACAGACCAGCTCACTCTGTATGGAGAGAGATTATGTGTTCAAGATGTCTCCACTTTGAAATAAAGCTTAGGGTCATTCACTGGATATGGTGTGAAGGGATGACCCTGTCCTGTCCATCTGGTCCTTGTGCTCAATGGCATGGTTGCACTACAGGGTGAGCGTGTTTTTACCATCACCACACATCCAGTCAGATGTGCTCACTCACGAGCATCTGCTTTACATCCTGACAACGGTAGGGGATATTTTCCATCTCTAACACGGGAAGTCATGCCAGCTGACAGGACAGTCAGTTTCCCTCTTGTTTCCAGAGGGTTTTTTTTTTTAGTTTGTTTTGTCTTTTTGAGACAGGGTCTCACTATGCAGTTCAGTCTTGTCTTGAGCTTACACTGTAGCCCAGGCTGGCCCTAAACTTGCAAACCATTCTCCTGCCTCAGTCTCCCAAATGCTGGAATTACAGGAGTGCATCACCACGCCCAGCTTTTTCCCGGAGGATTCTTGAAGGTTCCTGGTCCTCTGTTCCTCCACATTTTTTTTTTGTACTGGGAATCGAACTCATGACCTCATGTTTGCCTGGCAGGTGCAGTGCTGCTGAGCTACATTCCTGGTTCCTTCTGGTTTTTTTGTTTTTTGTTTGGTTTGTTCTTTTTGAGACATGGTTTCACTGTGCAGTACAATGGTTTCACTATGCAGTGCACTCTAACCCAGGCTGGCCTCAAACTTGCAGCAATCCTCCCTTTAAGTCTGCCAATGCTGGGATACAGGCATGCGCCTCTGTGCCCGCTTCCTCCATGTTTTTCAGGGTCAGCCTACAGGCCATGAAAAGTCCTACAGGGGTTTTGGTTGGAATTCCTTTGGCCATACAGACTGATATGAGGAAACGGGAAAGGTGGGAAGGTTCGTGTAACTGACTATGATTAGGAGAATGGATAATCACAAGGCCATAGATGAGAGCAGGAGTAAGGAAAGTTATTAAAAATACAAATCTGAAACCTGGGCCCAACAGTGAACAAATTAAAATGCTGTATGATTTTGAGGAACTGTTAAGCATGAAAAGGGGGAATCCATTCAATCTCAATGCTTGGGACATTTTGGGGAGGAGCTGACACAGGGTTAATGACATAGAATTATTATTTTCCTGTATGAATTTATTTTATTTCTTTTTCCTTTTTTTTTGAGACAGGGATTCACTATGTAGTGCAGGCTAACCTTGAACTCACGTATATAGCCAACACTAGGCTCGAACTCATGGTGGTACTCCTGCCTCAGCCTCCCAAGTGCTAGGATCTGTATAAATTTGATTACTTTAACCAATTCTTTGGTAACAGTGAAAACAATGCAATGTCTTAGATTATGTGTTTTAAGACAATCCATTGATAGGATCTGGAAAATTTAACTCTGGTAATAAAACAGAGAACACAAGTTTTATAAACTTTGCAGTTATAACATACAGGAAACAGTTTAGCTGTCAGGAAAGAGGGAGTATGAGAAGTCTTCACCTTATCTTTGTAGGTGGGCACAGCCAAGTAATGTAAAGTTGATAGACCATGAGCTACAAGTTTACATATATTATTTTAAGTGATGAAATCAATAGCAACATAATAAACTATAAAAAAAGATGATGGGAAAAGAGGCATAACATAAATGGGTTAAGGTCTCATTTTCCATACTAATTAATGCTAGCTAAACTTAATGAACCAAGAAACAGGTGTTTCCATTATATTTAGACTGGAAGAAACCAGTTTATGAACTCAAACAAAAATAGTTGCCTCTAGGAGTTGACTGAGTGTGAGGTAGAATGAAGTGGGATCCATTCACCATTCTTCCTTCATTTAATGCTTCTCTGAATAGATGGAGTTTTAAAAACTTTCTTTCATAAATAAGAAGAATTATAAAGGGGCTGGAGGGCATAGCTCAGTTACACAGCACTTGCCCAGCATGTGCAAGGCTCTGGGATTCATGACCAAAAACAAGAAGAAATATAAAGACCAAATAAAGAAAAGACCAAAAAGAACATTTCTTATCATAACCATAGATTTAGCTACACTTTTTTAATTTTAAAAAGAATAAAACAAACAATGAGAATATTGGATTTCAAAAACAGCACAGTAGGAAATCAACAATAGTTACTATATGGCACATTGTTAGCCTCTAAATAGTTGCTTACACTACCAGATATAGGCATGCAAAGTTTATCAGACAATATAACCACTAAGTTGTTTCCTTTTTTTTTTTTTTGGTACCAAGAATCGAACTCACGACCTTGTGCTTGCAAGCAGGCACGTATGCCACTGAACTAAACCCCTGGCCCCTGTTGTTTCTTTATTTAGTTGCTATCACTTCAGAAATTTCAGGTGTGTGACTTCTAATTTCTTTTGTGTCTATGTCTCCAGGACATAGTTCTGGGTAGGCTCAAGGTCTGGAGTCAGCTACTCTTAAGTTCTTGTGTGAATCCTTCCAGAATCTCACAGGAAGAACATTAATTGCTTTTTGACAGATGGAGAGAAGGATTGAACCCAGAGCCTCATAAATGCTAGGAAAGTGTTCCACCATTGAGCTATATCCTCAGCCTGACCTTTGGCTTCTTGGAATCTTTAACCTGCTGGAAAGCTATGTGGAGGGCCCTTCACTGGTCAAAGACACACCTATAGGTATTTGAGCTGGAGATGCAGGTGTGCCCACCTAGCATACAGGAGGATCCTGGGTTCAACTCTAGTATCACTCAAACAAATACATAAATCAGATAGACACACAGATACTTTATGGAAAGAGGCAGGTATGCTCCCAAGTGGAAAATCATGGCAACCCAAGAGTAAGCTATGATGAAAATCTTGAAATGTAGTCCCCTCTCACCACCTCCCATTACATGTTGTCTGCATGTTACATGTAGTCTTAAGTAATGATCTTCACCCTGTAGTGAGCAAGGTAACATCTACAAAGTATTAACTAAAAGAGCAGGAGGTTAAGAAGTCTTTCTGAGATAATTTCTGAGGACTCTTGCTATCTGACAGACAGAGCACCTAGCTAGTGAGCCCTCTCACGGGACCTGCTTCCATGATTTATCCCCAAATCTGAATGCATCTTACCTAGAGAGACAAAAGTCTCATAATTGGTCTTCATGACATCATTGTAAAGCTCCTTCTGCCACACCTCTAGATCCTGCCATTCTTCCTCCAAGAAATAAATGGCCACATCTTCAAAAGTCAGAGGTAACTAAAATGACACACATAATATAGTTGTTACAGCTTCAAAATGACTCCAGCTCATCCCTGTTCGTTTAAAAGGCTTGTGTGGTGGGCAGCTGTTTAGTCTATTCAGCAGCCTCTTCCTTGGGAATGACTCCTTGTCCCAGTGCAGCATGGGGTCTGCTGTTACCCACCACTACTCCCTCCACATTCCTTTACACCTCTCCAAGCTCTATATCCCAAGGCTACATCCCCACATACTGGAACTTTTCTTAAAAAAAAAAAAAAAAAAAAAAAGGAAAAAATCACTACGTAATTTCATTCACTTAATGTTATGACCATTTCCCAAGTCAACAGAAAGAAGCAAGCTCATTTTGGGATAAACTGCATTATATCCCATGAATATATGCTTCTGAATGGACATATTCATTGGTTACTGTAATTCCCTTGCTAAACTACAAACACTGAAATATGCAGTATACTTCTTTCTGTACTAGTACTCTATTTGTAGCACACAGTCTAAAAAGGAGAACCAACGGGTACAAACGTGGTCAGTTTTATTTACTTTTTGTGATGCTGGGGATTAAACCCAGGGCCTTTTCATATGCTAGGAAAGAGTTCTACCAGTGAGCTACATCCCTAACTCAATTTAATATTTGTGTTCATTATGGTGACTTGAAGAATTAATACTTGCTTAAGTTCATTAACTAGAACTATGTAAATTATACAATTTTAGTTTAAAATATTACCATATATTCCACACCTTATTGAACTGTTTTATTTAACCTCAGTTGAACTTCAACGTGTTCTTATCTATAAAAATATACCTTGTTTTGACTTTGATTTATTTATCTTTTGTTCTCTTTCTTTCTTTTTTGGTGGTTCGGGAGATTGAACTCACAACCTTGTGATTGCTAGCTAGGCAGGGGCTTACGCCACTGAGCTAAATCCCAGCCCCTCAACTTTTATTTCTAATTTGTGTTTATCTTTTTGTTACATTTTGTATTAAGTTTAGAATTGAGTTTTTAAACTATAATAATTCCGGGGCTGGGGATTTAGTTCAGCGGCATAAGCACCTGCTTGGGAGCAGGCGGTCATGAGTTCGATCCCTGGTACCGATAAAAAAAAAAAAAACTATAATAATTCCTTTACATTTAAAATGAAAATTCACTATTTTAATTTTGTGAGATAGTCATTTCTGCTATAACTTTTTTTTTTTTTTGGTACCTAGGATCGAACTCACGACCTCACGCTTCCCAGGCAGGCAAGTGCTTACGCCACTGAGCTAAATCCCCAGCCCACCGCTATACCATTTTTTAAAAACATGAATTTGTTCCATGATGGATCTATTAGGGAATTCGTTTATTTCCAGTTTTGTCTGTGAGACACATTAGATCACCGATTTCAATCAGGACAATTTTGTCTCTTGAAGTTACATTAGGCTAAGTCTGTTGTCATTTTTGATTGGTAAAATTGAGGAGGGGGTGTGCTAGTGTCATCTACCACTATCTGCCAAGGATCCTGCTAAATACAATACACAGGACAGTTTCTGCAGGGAAAACTTTCTGGTACAAAATGTCAACAGTGGCAAGAATGAGAACCAAACAGCTGAGCTTGTGTACGTCACCCAAAATGTTCAGACACACCCTCCACACATCCACCAGCTTTTCTACCTGATATCCACCTCAGATGTCCTAGCGTCAAGAGCCCTATCTAGTATCACAACTTCCTATCTCATTTCATGACATGCGCAACACTGCTGTAAGGACTGTACAGTGAGACCCTGGCTTAAAACAAAACAAAAAACAAACGAGAGAGAGAGAGAGAGAGAGAGAGAGAGAGAGAGAGAGAGAGAGAGAGAGAGAGAGAGAGAGAGAGAGAAAAGAAAAAGGCAAATGCAATCGTATTAAATTACAGAGTTCAGCACCCTTCTCCCCAGTTTTGGGCATCCACAGAGTGTATGGAATGTAGCCCGCAAATTAGATTGTATAGGCGATTTTTAGGTTAATGATCTTAATTTATTCAACAACCTGCAAGAATGCTCAGGAGAAAGGTTCGAAAAACACGCCTTGATCTTGATTTCAATAAAACACTAAATAAACAGCGTGCGCTCTCTATGGATTTCACCGTCCTCTACCCTCGCAGCCCGCCCTTCCTGCCTCCTCTCAACACCGACGCGACCACGTTAGAAACTAAACCCCGGTACTGGAGCCCTCACCAACCGTCCTGCCAGGCGCCCGGCATCTGCAGTCCGGCTGCACGCGCGCCCACGGCTGGACAGGCCACCGCGCCCCGGGCCCGCAGTCCGCTCCCGCCCCCCACCCGCCAGGCCGCGTCCGCGCAGCGCTTTGTTTGCAGGTCCGGCCACCAGCTCCCCGGGGTGGGAGTGGCGGGGAGGCTCGGATGCCACGCGTGTCGCTCCTCCCCGCGCGCTGAGCCACCCACAGGCCGGGATGCGGCCGCCGACGACCCAGCGCGCCCCGAGCCCGGGGTCCCGGCCGGAGCCGCTTACCCGAGTCGGCGCGGCCATGGCCCTCACGGTCCGCGCAGCTCCAGCGTCGCGCACCGTCCTCGGCGCCTTCCTGGGAACCTCTGTCACCGCCGCACACACCCGCGCGCTCCCCTAAATCTCCGGAGCGCAGGGGCTGCGCACCGAGCCTGCGGGACGCGCAGGTCGGGGACGGCGGCGCTCAGGCCCAGGGCGCCCCCTGCAGGCGGGAGGAACGGCGCCGCTGGGGTCTTAAACCCGGCTCCTGCTGATCTGCAGGCGCCCCAGCCCAGCTGTCTGTCACGGAGCCCCGGACTTCTGGAGAGGCAAACAGTCTAAGACAGAGGAGAAAATAACCGGGAAAGACTCCACCTAGACACGCTGTGAGGAGGGTGCAGTGTTTATCTGGGTTCCTCCCAAGGCAGCCGGGAGCTCAGGGTCACCAGCTAGTGTTAAAGCAGGACTTAAAGAAAAAAAGAAAAAGTCGCCTTCCCCAAACTTACCCCTCCCTAATGGCTGTTGTTCTTTGTTCTAACATAGATACAAGCAGTAACATTTGTCCCTGTAAGTAAAATTTTATAATCTCCTGTGCCCATAACATCCTGCTATGCCTCTGCAGGGCCACCAAGATACAAAACTGTCACAGCTTGACAAACTGCCTTTGTTCTCCTTTGTCTGCTTACAAGTTCCATGTGCGAGACCGAGTCCTTTGACCAAGGGTGTAAAAACTGGAGGCTAACCTTTGTCCAATGCTCAGCCATTTGGACGGGAGTCCCGTATACCTAATAAAATCCTCCTGTTTTTCCCTTTTGGTCTGTCTGATTTTTTGGATTCTAAAGCAGTGTGGATTCCTGTTTCAGGGCTAACGTAAACTAAAACTGAGGCACAAGCATGCAGGCAAAAAATTTTACTGGGAAGTAATAGGAAAGAGAGACAGGGCTTCAGTGTGAGGAACTGATGGGGGTGAGGGTCTGAAGAAGAATATCACATCCATCTGTCAACAAAGATGGGAAACCAGTTAAATGTGGTGCTGTGGTGGGCTGCGGTCTGGCTGATCATTATCTCAGTCCCAAATTTGCAGTTCCAGAAGAATCCTTATGGATTGCGGTAAGTTTGTTTCCCACGAATGATTGTTTTTGTCCTATGGCTAATCTATATTTCTGGGGTCGGGAATTTTACCTACATTTTATTTTGAAGGTGGTGCAGCTCCTGAGATAGGTCCACTGAGCAGCCCAGCAAGTGCTGCAATCTGGCTGTCATGAACTTTTTTTCACTTTGCAGAAAAAGCACCTTCAACTCACCTATAGGCTTATGCCCAAAGGACCATACCAACCACCGGTAGTCTTGTGTTTTTTTTTTTTGTTGTTGTTTTTTTGTTTTTTTTTTTTTTTTTTTAAGGTATGGAGGATTGAATTTTAATCCAGAGAGTGCTTAGCTACATCCCCAGCCTTTCCTCCTCCCCCACTTTTTATATTTTGAGGCTAGGTTTTGCTAAGTTGTCCAAGTGGGGGGCTGGGGATTTAGCTCAGCGGCATAAGCACCTGCCTTGCAAGCAGGCGGTCGTGAGTTTGATCCCTGGTACCGATAAAAAAAAGAAAAAAAGACAAAAAAAAAAAAAAAAGTCTAGGTTGTCTAAGTTGTCCAAGTGAGCCTCAAACTTGAGGTGATCCTGCCTCAATCTCCTGAAGAGCTGAGGTTACAAGTGTGCACCCCCATATCTGGTGGCAACTTTCTTTGGTTAAACATTATGATTCTGGTAGTACCTTTGATCCCCTCTGATTATTTTTTGTTTTGGTTTGCTTGCTTTTTAGATAGGATCTGGCCATATAGTTGAGAGTGGCCTTGAATTCATTATGTAGGTTGGCCTCAAACGTGCATTGATCCTCCTGCCTCAGCTTCTCAAGTGCTAGGATTACATCTGTGATCTCAGCTGATTATGTCTCAAGTAATTTGGAATTACATTTTGTGCTACAAAAACAAAAGGAATCCAAGGATTTCCTAAGAAAGGAAAACTTCAGGGTTTTTGGGAGGGCAGAAGGGAGTACCAGGAATCAAATTTAGGACCTCATGTTTGCCAGGCAGGTGCTGTGCCACTGAGCTAAATCCCTAGCCCTTATAGTAATGTAAAAGGTCTGGCTGATCATTATCTCAGTCCCAAAAAGAATGTTTTACATTCTTTTAGTAATGTAAAAGATTCATAGTCCCAGAGACAGGTAACAGTTGTTAAAATAGTCTGGAAAAATTACTTTATAGTGAAACATTAGGCCACAGTGCAAATCCTAAACATGGGAATGATGTTATGGAATTTACTCAGAGATTCTAAAATTAAGACGTGTATTTAATTTCATTTCTTTTTAAAAACTGTGTCAATCAGTGTTTACTAGAGAACATACATGATACAAGATATTTAAAGATTGAGCTGGGCATGGTGGCCCCTGCCTGTAATCCCAGCACTCGGGAGGCTGAGGCAGGAAGATCATTTTGACTTGGAGACCAGTCTGGGCTACAAAGTGAGCTTAAATCCAGCCTGAACTGCACAGTGAGGCCCTGTGTCAAAAAGACAAAAAAAAATAAATAAATTTACAGATTGGCTTACAATGCTCACCCACAGAGTTGGGTATGGATGTGTGCACAATGTCAGTGTGTGCACTGTGGATCT
Source organism: Cavia porcellus (assembly GCF_034190915.1). Taxonomy (NCBI): domain Eukaryota; kingdom Metazoa; phylum Chordata; class Mammalia; order Rodentia; family Caviidae; genus Cavia; species Cavia porcellus. The sequence continues at coordinate 55,818,845 of NW_026947489.1, forward strand.
GAAGGATCCAGTGGAAGGCCTGGAACTCTGCATAGGGTCCTGTGTGACTCCATATCTGGGCCAGAAGATTGAAGGGTTGATGACAGAGGCCAAAGAGTTTGTGCTGTAAGCCAAGAAACGAAGTCCAAAGGGAAAGCGGAGACTGGCACTCTTCCGAAGGAAACACACGATCCTTCTTTCTTTCCCTTTTTTTTTTTTTTTTTCATTTTTATCAGTACCAGGGATCGAACTCAACGACTGCCTGCTTGCAAGGCAGGTGCTTATGCCGCTGAGCTAAATCCCCAGCCCCTTCTTTCCCTTTTATACCGTTCTAGCAATAACCCTCCCTCGGGTGGGTCTCCCACACCCAGAACAATGCCAAGCAGTGTAGATGGGCATTATTTACCCAAGTTGACACAATCAACTATCACATTATTTTTATTGGCTCATGTTAATCATACATATTGATCACATCCATCATCTGCACATATTTTAATTCTTTTTTCACCCCATTCCCCACTCCACCTTGCCCTCCCCATTTATAGAAGCTTTGTCTCTCTCTACTTTTTCCCTTCCTTTTTTTTCCCTTTTAGCTTCCTTCCCTTCCCCCTTCCCCCTCCTTTGTTCCACTTTCTATTTGAGCATTTTCTCCCTACTTCCTCATATCTCTCATCTGTTTTGGTCCTGATATATGCTTTTGGTTTTTTACAGAAGACAAACAATGTAATATTTCAACAATGTGACTGATTTATTTCACTTAAAAGTATGGTCTGGAGATGCATCCATTTAATTAAAAATGTTTCAAACTTTATCCTTCTTTATGACAGAGTAGAACTCCATTGTATATGTAAACCACACTTGGGCTGTTTGCAAGATTTAGCTATTACAAATTGTGCTGCATGGGGCTGGGGATTTAGCTCAGTGGCATAAGCACCTGCCTTGCAAGCAGGCGGTTGTGAGTTCGATCCCTGGTACCGATAAAAATGAAAAATACAAAAAAATTTGTGCTGCATAAACATGGGTGTAGATATATTCCTGTGGTATGATGCTCTCAATTCTTTTGGGAAGATACTAAGAAGGGGAATAGCTGGATCAAGTGGAACCTCTAGTTTTAGTTTATTGAGGAATTTCCATACTGATTTCCATATTGTTTGTAACAATGTACACTCCTGTCAACAGTGGAGAAGGGTTCCTTTTCCCCCACAGCCTCACCAGCATTTGTTATTGGTTGATAGCCATTCTTTCTAGGCTGCAATGAGATCTGAATTTTCTGTCCATTGATCCTTGGGTCTATTTGTTTGTTTTTTGCCAGTACCAAGCTGTTTTCATCACAGTATGTTTGTAATATAATTTCAGGTTGGGGATTGTGATGCTCTCTGCTTTGCCTTTGTTTTCCAGAATTTCTTTTGCTATTCTAGGTCTCTTCTGGTTCCATATGAATCTAAGGGTAGTTTTCTCTAGTTCTGTGAAGTATGATATTGGTATTTTGATTGGGATTGTGTTAAATTTGTGTAGCAGTTTTGGAAGTATGGGCATTTTCACTATATTGTTTCTGCCTACCCAAGAACAGAGAATTTTTTTAAATTTCTGATATCCTCTTCAGTCTCCTTTTTTTTTTTTAAAGAATACTGTTGTTTTCAGTGTATTTGTTTTTTGCTTACTTTTTTTTTTTTAAAAAAAAACAGGGCCTAAGTAATTCAGCCTGGCCTTAAACTCACTGTGTATCTCAGGTTGGCTTTGAGCCCATGGCAATCCTCTTGCCTCAGCCTCTCAAGCGCTGGGATTACAGGTATGTGACCCTAGGACCAGCCACTTTCACTTTGTTAGATTGATTCCTAAGTATTTCATTTTTCTTGATGCTGTTATGCAAGGTGTGGTTTCCCAAATTGCTCTCTCAGGGAGTTTGTACATTCATGTACAAGAATCCTATGGAATTTTTTCTGTCTTTTTGAGACAGGGTCTCATTAGCAGTTCAGGCTGACCTGGAGCTCACTTTGTAGCTCAGGCTGGTTTTGGTCTCATGGTGATTCTCCTGCCTCAACCTCCGAGGTGCAGGGATCACAGGTGTGCACCACTACACCAGGCTAGGAATGCTGTAAGTTTTGAGTGTTGACTTTCTATCCTGATGCACTGTAAATCTGGTTATTAATTTTAGTAATCTTATGGCAGTTTCTGGAGTTTTCTATGTAGAATATCATGTCATCAGGAAATAATGATAATTTAACATCTTCATTTCCTATCCATATTCCTTTTCTTTTCTTTTTCTTGTTTAATTATTCTGACTAATGTTTCCAGAATTACATTGAATCAGAGTGGTGACAGTGGATATCCTTGTCTTGTTCCTGATTTTAGAGTGAAAGCTTTCACGTTTTTGTCAATGTGATGTTGGCTATTGATTTGTCATAGATGGCTTTTATCAGATTTAGATAAAGACCATCTATTCTGATTCTCTCTGCAGTTTTATTATGAATGGGTGTTGGACTTTAACAGATGGATTTTCTGCATCTATTGAGATGATCATATGGTTTTTGTTCTTGGCTCTGTTATTATGGTGTATTACATTTATTGATTTGCTTTTTTGAGCTAGGGTCTTGCTATGCATTGCATGCTGATATTGAACTCATTGTGTAGTCCAGGCTGGCCTTCAAACTCATGATAGTCCTCCTGCCTCAGCCTTCTAAGTGCTCAGATTATAAGCATTCATCACCACATCTGGCCCTTTCAATTTCATTAAAGAGTTTGAGAACTTGTGGCATTAGATCTTCTCTACAGTTCTCTACAGTTCAGCAGTGAATCCATCACGATCTGGCCTTTTAATTACTCCTTCAATTTTACTGAGTGAAATTGGGCTATTAAAATTTTTATATATTCTTCATTCAGCTTTGTTGACTAACACATACCTAGAAATCTATCCATTTCCTCTGAGTTTTCCATCTTACTACAGTACAGGTTCTCAAAGTAGGCGTCGGGAGCTACTCAGACTGCTTCAAAGTTCAGGGGTGTCTAAGGACACCTGAGGACATGTCCTTAATGTCTAGTGCAAGCACCCAGTGGAATACAGTTATATAAGCACGACTTAACAGTGGACAAACATGCATGTGCTGGTCATGGCTCTATGCAAGACTGTAAATATGTGATAACAACCTGTGGAGCAAGTATACAATAAAGACGCTCTGCACTCCTCCATGCTGCCTGCTGTTGTTGCTGATGTCTTGCACATGTGTTCTTTAACCTGGGGACCTCACCCATCAAAATCTTCCTTGGGTCCCCCAGAGTGGGCTAACAGTAGATACTGATGATCCTTTGGATTTTTGTAGGACCCATTATGATTTCACCATTTTCATTCCTAATTACATAGATTTGGGTCTTTCCTTTTTTTGATGAGGTTGGATAAGGGGTTTTTAAATTTTATTTAATCTTCCAAAGAACCACTCTGTGGGAGACAAGATGTGAATTAAGAACTAATGTGGCCTCCTCTGTGAATCCAAAGGAGAAAGGCATCATGCTGGGATGATGAGCTGTTGCAGGTTTTAGGGGAAGCCAATACAGCTGAGATTAAATTGTTTACTTGAACATCTATTAATGGATAGTAAGAGGCAAATGAATCTTGTGCTCTTTAATTCCTTGTGCCCATGTCTGGATGAATAAAAAGAAGACAAGGCAGAGGCTTGGGGCTCTTTTACCCTAGGGGCAAGGGTATATATACTTGCGGCTCACACATTAAACTGACTGTGTTTCTTTTCATGTACCCCCATTCACCCTCAAATCAGGGGAATAAAGTAGCAGGGCAAGGTCCCTGCAAGTGGCACCTGGGTGGGGAAAACTAGGAGTGGGCTGAATCCCGAGGGTGGCAACGGGGGCAGGGATCTGGTACTGGCAGTGCAGGCTGGTCTCCAACACAAGTCCGATTCTTTGTATTGTTTCTTTAGTCGCAGTGGAATACGTTTCTGCCCTATCTTTATAATTTACTTTCTTTAAATTTCTTTACTTTCTTATAATTTACATCTTTATAATTTACTTTCTTGCATACACTTTGGGTTTAATTTGCTCTTCTTTTCCTGGAAGTCTGAAGCTTAACATTACTTTATTTGGGGTTGCTCTGTTTCCCTCATGTAGGACTTCAGTGCTATCTATAGCTTTTCCTCATAGCACTACTTCTATTGCGTCCCATAAGTTCTGGGTTATTAGGGGTATCTATTCTGTATGTAGACTGTTACACCTTGTATCTAGATGACCCCTCAAAGCCTCATTCATTCATAGGTGTAGCTTGTTGAAGGTGACTGGGATCATCATCCCATTGTATGGGCTAATATCTTGCTTAATTTCATCTGTCACCCACTGATTGTTCAGTGCCATGTTATTCAAATTCCATGTGTTTAGGTAGTTTCTATTGTCATTGACTTCCAATTTCATTGCACTATGATTTGATAACATGAGCATCATAATTTCAATTCCTTTGCATTTAAGCATCTTCTTTGTCTTTTAGAGACAGAGTCTCACTATGCAGTTCAGCTGGCCCTGAGTCACTTTGTAGCTCAGGCTGATTTTGAACTCACAATGATCCTCCTGTCTCCGCCTCCCAAGTGCTGGGATCACAGGTGCGTGCCACCGTGCTCAGTTTACTTAAGCATGTTCTATGAGCTAATATGTGGTCTACTTTGGAGAAAATCCCACGTGCTGCAGAGAAGAATGAATGTGTATTGTGTTGTAATTGGGTAGAACATTCTGGAGATATCTACTAAGTACATTTGTTCAAAGATTTGGTTCAGGTCTGATATTCCTTTGTTGATTTTTTTTTTTTTTTTGGTCTTGTTGATCTGTGTCTTGTGACAATAGGGTATTAAGGTCTCCCACTATAACTGTACTAGTGCTGATTTGATTTTTCATATCCAATATTGTTTGTTTTATATAGTTGGGGGCACTACTATTTGGTGCATATATTTATAATTGTTATTTCTTCCTATTGGATTCTTTCCTGAACAAATATGTAGTGGTCTTATCTGTCTCTTCTGATGTCTTGGCTTGAAATTCACCTTGTCTGTGTCTTAGCTACTTTTGCTCATTTTTGACACAAAACACCTGACACCTAAAGTAAGAGAAGAAAGGTTTATTTTGGCTCACAATTTGTAGAGGTTTCAGCTCATAATTAGCTGGTGGCAAGGTAGAGTGGCTTGGCAGAGGGGCATCACAGAGAAGAAACAGTTCATGGCATGCAAAAGGCAGCAGCAAGCAACAAGCAAAAGAAGCAGTGGCTCTCTATCTCATATTTTATCCAAGCTACCTTAGGGTGTATAAGGCTACCCTCAGGATGACATCCTTAATCTTAGTATTGCATCCTTGATCCCAGTCACCTTCAACAAGCTACACCTATGAATGAATGAGGCTTTGAGGGGTCATCTAGATACAAGGTGTAACAGTCTACATACAGAATAGATACCCCTAATTTTTTTTTTGTCTTTTTCCTTTTTATCGGTACCGGAGATCGAACTCACGACTGCCTGCTTGTAAAGCAGGCGCTTATGCCGCTGAGCTAAACCTCCACGCCGATACCCCTAATTTTGTCTGGGTTTCTGTTGCATGGAATATTGTTTTCCATCCTTTAACTTCAAGTCTATGAATTTTTCAAGTTAAATGTTTCTTGTATAAAGCATATTATTGGATCTTGTTTCTTGATTCAATTTTCTTTTTGTACCAGGGATCAAACTCACAACCAAACACTTGCCAGGCAGGTGCTTGTGCCACTAAACTAAATCCCAAGCCTTGATTCCATCTTCTAAACTGTTTCTTTTGATCAGAGAATTGAGACCATTCACATTGATGGTTATAACTGATATGTATTGACTTATTCTTGTCATACTAATTTTCCTGTTCTTAGTTCCTTTTATTGTACTTTTGTTTAATTGTTTGCTTTGCCTGGTGAATTATTTTATTGGGATCATTGGAATTAGTGTCTTCATTGTCTCTTTTTAGATATCCTTCAGAAATTTTCAGAGTGTTGGCTTGGTACTCATAAATTTCTTCAGGTATCATCATCTTATCTTATTTGTCCATCAAGTTGGAAAGATAATTTTGCAGGGTAGAACAATCTGGTTTGAAAATTGTTTTTCTTCTTTTCTTTCTTTCTTCCTTCCTTTCTTTCTTTCCTTCTTTTCTTTCTTTCTTCCTGCAAAACTTTATTCCAGCTTAGCTCAGTCCTTCTTGGAGGCTGCCTTTCACATGGCGGCCAGCATGTCGCTCAGCTCCTCACGCTTCCCCTTGGCATGGATGTGCGTCCCACCCTTTTGTTGATGAACTCGAGGGCCCACTTGTTCTTGGAGACCTTGAGCAGCTCCATGGTGCACCACTTGTAGGGCGTAAAGTTGCTCACCTCTCAGGTCATGTCCCACATGAACTTGGTGTGCTTGGTGAGGCGTCCCTGGTGGTGACTGTGCCTTGGTTTCTCACGTTGTCACCTTGTGGCCTTTGTTGAGGCCCACAGCCATGGGGTAGTACAGAGCCATGGCTGCTACTTTTCAATTGAAAATTGTTTTCTTTTAGGACTTAATATACTTTATTCCAGGTGCTTCTTGATTTAATGGTTTGTATTGAGAAGTCTGCTGTAATTCTAATGGGTTTTTCTTTATAGGTAATTTGTTTCTTTTCTCTCACAGCTTTTACATTCTGTTCTTTGCCAGGTGTGGGAGCACACTCCTGTAATCCCAGAATTTGGGAGACTGAAGCAGGAGGATTGTCACAAGTCCAAGGCCAGCCTGGGCTATATAATGAGATCTTGACTCAAAACAATAACAGCAGCAATAACAACAAACTAAAGCAAACACCATCCTGTTCTTGTGTTGAATTTCTGGAATCTTGGCTATCATATGCCCTTTTGTGTGTGTGTGTTTTTTTTTCTGATTATGGCTAAGTGAAGATCCACTTGCATAATTTAGGCCACATTCTTTTCCTATAGTTTGGAAGTTTTCCACTATTACTTCTGTGAACAGGTTTTCTTTTTAGTGTCCTTCTGATTTTTCATTGATTCTAATTTATCTTATATCATTCCTCTTTGCACTGTGTAGCAGCTGTTTTTCCTGTTCCCTTGCTAAGGGTGATCACAGTCTTTCTTATGGATCTGATACTCTGTCTTCATGTTGGCTGATTCTGTTGTGCATACTTTCAATATAATTTTTAGTCTCCTGAGTATCTGTATCTATTTTATAGCATCCAGTTCTGTTTTTATTTTTTTATTATTATTTTTTGTGTATGTGGGTACTAGGAATTGAACTTAGGACCTCATGCTTGCTAGGCAGGTGCTGTGCTGCTGAGCTGTATGCCCAGCCCACATTTCCTTCCTATTTTGGCCACTCATGGTTTCTTTAAGCTCCTCTATTTTTTTTTTTTTTTTTGTAATCTATCTCTATTCTAGATTCACTGATCATTTTCTTCTTTGTGGTTATAGACTCTTTTTTTTTTTTTTTTGGTCTTTTTCCTTTTTATTGGTACCGGGGATTGAACTCACGACTGCCTGCTTGCAAGGCAGGTGCTTATGCCACTGAGCTAAACCTCCAGCCCCGGTTATAGACTCTTTAGCTACCTGTGTGATTATTTCTGATTTGCTTTCAGTTATGTATTTAGTCATCTGTTTTGTTATTTCTGCTGCTACCATGTTATAGCTTATGTGCAGATGTTCCTGCAAAGCTTCTTGCAGTCATGATGTGGGGCAGGGTTTCCAGAGTAGGCTGAATCTAGTTTATGACTGATTTATGGTCCATTGCTAGCATTTAGGGTGTAAGTGCTACAGTCACCCTAGGGTAGGTATGCTCTATTCATATAAGGGACAGAAAGTTTTGTCTCATTTGCTTGTTGCTTTTGCTGTCTTCCTCCACCATGAACAGATGCCCTTCTGCCATGTGCCACCCTGCCTTAGAGCCAGCCAATTGTGGAATGAAACCTCTACAAACTGTGAGCTAAGTAAACTCTCCTTTTAAAACTTTGAGTGTCAGGTATTTTTGTCTCAGTAATGAGAGAAAAATAACTACAACAGAATTTGGTACCAGAGCAGTGGCATTGCTGCTGTGACTGTACCTGACCATGTGATTCAGGAGCCTTTGGGTATGGCATGTGGGAAGAGTTTGGAATGATTTGGAGATGGAGTAGAGCTGGAATGTCTGAGGCTGAGGCTGTACTGTATTGGGGGGATTGTGTTCAGAGCTCAGAAGACCATAAGGCTGATAGAAATTCTGCTAGTAAAGAGCAGGCTCCATAGATTTCTGGGGTAAGGACTGCATTGCCTGTTGAATTCCAGAGGACGCATGCTATGGCTTGGCAGAAAGTTTTGTCTGTATTTTGTTCATAGTCTAGAGACTTTGCCTGAGACTAAGATTAAGGGTAGTGGACTAATGAACCTGGCAGAAGAAATTTCAAAGGCAGTCTAATGTTGAAGTGGTAGCATGGGGCTACTGTACGAAGATTTTAGCCAGATTTATATTGAGAATCAAGAGTAAAGAGGCCAACAGAATTATTTTATTTATTTTTGTCCTTTTGAAACAGGGTCTCCCTAAGCAGTTCAAGTTGGCCTTGGGCTCACATTGTAGCCCAAACTTGCAAACAATTCTCTTGCCTCAGCCTCCCAAGTGCTAGGATTACACGAGTGCACCATCATACTTCGCTAACAGAATGATTTTAAATATGAGTTTGACTAGAAGCTCCACTAATGCTCTGAAATGCAAGCGAGAGCAGAGGAGATCTTGATTGCGTGGGTCACACTTTTCAAAAAGAAGTTATCACTGTTGTACTTTACTTAAAAAACAAGACCCCATGGTGAAAAGCGGGGCAAGACCCCAAGATGACAAACGGGGCAAGATGTCTTTTTTAAAAGAAGCGCTTTTATTTTAGCTGGCCCAGCGACACAGTGCAGATGGAATTTGCAAAGCTGTGCAACTGAGTTAGAGTTTTGACTGATTTTTATAGCTCATTTATGATTAGCTCATTGATCATTAAGTATATAGTGATGAGAAACAGAAACAAGGTGGGCCTTGTTCCCCTTTGCTTGAGGTAAGAAGCATTTCACAGTGGGTGGTTAGCCAATTCATAGCCCTTGGTCTGCCAATTCCAGGAACAGATCCCAAACAAAAAGGCAAAACTTGACCTTCAAACTCCACAGAGACATTCTTAATATGGCTTTTCGTGTTTTCAACAACAGAGATAACAATAACACTTGTGACAACAGAGATAACAATAACACTTGTGAGTTCTGAGACAGGTAAACTGACACAAGGTGGAACTGCCCCCCCCCCCCATGGACAATGCCTCAAATGCAGCAGAAGACATTGGGCAAGAGAGTGCCCCATCCTGGTGTTCTTTGAGACCTTACCCCAGGGCTACTGTACTGTCCTAGCCACCAGAGAGTGGGTAAGCCATCCTAACTTCCAGCTCTCACAGGAAATGCCAACATTGCCAGATTCATCGCCGACAGATCTGCTTAAACTTGCTGCTAAAGACTGATGGGGCTCAGGGACAACAACAGCCCCCTTTATGGGTGTCTGTTTCAGAGTCCAAGTCCCACTAAAAGTCTCAGGTAAGACATTCTCTATACTTGTGGACATAGAGGCCATATGTACAGAGTTCTTCCTGAGTTTTCAAGCTGCTATAATAAGTCCTCGATCTCTGGGGTATTGTCCGTCAACCTACGCCATTTACAAATAGGCCCTAGATCGTGATGGTCCCATACTGCTTCTTCCCAATCCACCCAGTGGTGCCAAATCTTCCCTCCACCACTCATTCTTCAGTCCTAAATCTTAAAATGCCTTTTATTTCCATATGTTTATACAGACCCAGACACTGAGGCCTCAACAGCTTATACCTGTTATCACTAGTAAATCTCTCCACAGTGATATAAGACCACCTCCTTCCTTTCTTATTCACCAATTTCTCAGGCAACCCTGGTCAAGATTGACAGACAAATTTTGTCTTCTCACTTTGTTTATACTTTTTCAGGATACATAAAAGCCTTTCACACAATCAGGGAGACTGCTGATATGCTTGCTAAAGTTCTGTTACAGCAAATCATTCCAAGGACTACAAGCAGATTACAGTGACCCATACCTAATATTCTTGGCAACCTCAACAGTTATCAAAGTTGCTAGACTGCCATCCTGGTTTCACATCACTCAGGCTAAGTGGTGCCCTTCCAGTCCTAGATCTAACCAACCTGTTGCCTACTCATCTCTGCCTTACCAAGGCTTCACAGCCATGACTCTCAGGCTGTCATGTTTTGTTATCCAATTTGGTTTCTGACTTCAAACTTTTTCCTTTTTTTAATCAGTACTGGGGATTGAACTCACGACTGCCTGCTTGCAAGGCAGGCACTTATGCCACTGAGCTAAATCCCCAGCCCCTCCAATTTGGTTTCTAATATCTTATTCTTTTTACAGCAGGACTCTTGACAGTCTTTCCTAAAGACTCCCACATCATGCACAAGATCATCTTCATAATGTTCTATGTGACAACTGTCTTAGGTTATTCTATCCTCAGCTGTTTGGTTAAATGTGACATTCCTGAAAGCCTAGGCCCTTACCTTCCCTATACTGGTACAGCCACCGCCTTTCTGGCTCCCCCTATTTTTCCAGTTCAACTCCTGGGCCAGAGACAAGTTTTACCCACTTACCCCTTTAACTTTTATGCAGATGGGGGAGTAATCACCTCTCATAACTTCACTCCTCCTAACCCCACATTTAATTTTCAGAATTCTGCCTTACCATGGAAATATTTCTACCTCAACATGGTCCTGATAGAATGACATGTCTAAATCAAAGGCACCTTTCCTTCTACCTCACCTGGGTCCTTAAATATGATAGTGCCATGCCTCCTCATAACATCTTGTCTCTTTGCTTTTCCTGTCTAACATACGTGCATTCACCAGTGAAGCTGTCCTGGATAAAACACCTGGCACCAGCTTCTACCTGGGCATCAACCATCATCCCGTCAACTTCCCTAGACCCCAGTACAGCACCCTCTTCCAGCAGGAAGTAGTTGAAGAGAGAAATCTTCACCCCTTTTCATAATAATAATCATAAGACGGGACATGAAAGAGTTTTGGCCCAGACAGGACACTGTAGCTGGTAAAGCCTCAGGCAGAACCAACAAGCTCCATCTCCCCCACCCCTAGGAATTTACCTGTGGCGCCAAACAAAGAACCAATGGGCTACCTGTGCATCCCTAATGCCCCCTTAGGTTCCACCCCAAACTGAGGCTACTTATATGCCTCCACTCCATGTGTTCCATGGAGAGATTGCCGACCCTGGGGGGAGATGCCGCACCCCAGGGAATCGGGGGAGTCTCTCCTTGCATTCTCAAAATAAAGGTCATTTATATTTCATACTTCTTACCTTTTCAGCTGCTGCCAGTCCCCCACAATTCTATCACAAATCACTTAATCAAAAATCATCTTCAGAAAAGAATGTTTATAATTCCAGCACTCAGGAGTTAGAGGAGGGAGGATAGAGAGTTTAAGGCCAGCCTGGGGTAGACAGTGAGATCAAATCTCAAAAAATAGAGAAAAAGCAAAATATGTCAACTTGGCTACCTGAAGAAAACTTCTTAAGGAGGGAAAAATCTCACATGCAACACTTACATGATACAGCATCCTTGAGACATGATTTGATTAAAAGTATGCATAGAATAGGGAAACTATGAAGACTAAAAAAAAAGAAGATTTAAAAGCTGGATGTAGTGGTTCATGCCTGTAATCCCAGCACTCAGGAGGCTGAGGCAGGAGGATCTTTGCGAGTTTGAGACCAGCCTGAGCTACAAAGGGAGCTCAAAGCCAGCCTGAACTACATAGAGACCCTGTTTCAAAAAAAAACTTAAGTAAAAATAAAACACACCAAACACATTTGTTCTCTCCAAACAGTAGGATTTGTAAGAATGTGTTTAATAAAACAGCTCCTCATAGTTTGAGGTTCATGAAATTTTATGCTTTTTAAAGCTCTAGAAATAACTGGTATACACCAATAATCATTTTTAATGGTTAAATAATTTTTTGAGATTTCCTCAAGCTATTTTACGTGTTGAGATATTTTAGAAAAAATTCCTAAAATTTTTTCCTTATTTACATTTTTGTGTGCAGAAAAAGTTTCAATTATTAAAGTTGCTGCTATATCTGTCATGGTTTATGTCTGTGGACACCCAGGCCTCATGCATTTGCATTTGTGATTGGTTCATTGCCTAGCACTTGGATTGATGGTATCAGTGCTACACCCACCTAGGAGAGGAGCCAGGATGTGATGTAATGGCAGGAAGAAGGTGGGTCTCTCTGTTTTGCCAGTTTCTGCCTTTCTGTTTGCAACTGCCATGAACTGTAGCCCTGCCATGCCTTGGAGCCAACTGAATATGGACTGAAACCTCCAAAAACTGTAAGAAATAAACCTTTCCTCCCCAAGCTTTGGGCTTCAGGTATTTTGTCTCAGTGACGAGAAAAGAGTAAGACAGAATTTGGTACCAAGGAGTGGGGTCATTGCTGTGACTATACCTGAGGGGCTTTGGAAATGGCTGTGGGCAGGGTTTGGAAAGGCTCAGACATGTCACCTGGATGCATAGAGCTGGAGCAGCTTACGCTGTTCTGTAGAGGAGATTCTGGTCAGAGCTCAGGAGACCAGAAGGCTGATAGAAAGCCTCATTGTAAAGATCAGGCTTGGAAGGTTTCTGCTGGGAAGAAGGACTGCATTGGTTGTTGGACTCCCAACAATGTGTGTTATGGCTTGGCAGAAAGTTTATCTGCATTTTGCTCATGCCCAGAGACTGCCTGAGACTGAGACTAAGGGCAATGGACTGATTAATCTGGCAAAGGAAATTTCAAGGCAGTCAAATGTTGAGGCTGTGGCATGGCTACTGTTGGGGGCTGTTAGCCAGCTTTATGTTGCAAATCAATAGCGGAGAGCCCAGCAGGATAATTTACAATGCTGTGAGTTTGGCCAGAAGGAAAACTGCAGTAAAGCTATGGATTGAACTGAGAAGATAGAACTGAGACTTTGATTGCTGAGAAGGAACAGAGAGATAAGAAAGCTACAGGACATCCTATGAAGCAGCGGGTCTCCAACCTTTGCAGCCTCAAAACTACAAAAGTGAAAGAATTTGGGCAGAGGAGAAAGCTGCAGAACACCATGCTCCAGAATGGCATGGAGGCCACATGAGGTTCCAGAATGATGGCAGCTGCATGAGGTTCCAGAATGGTGGCAACATAGAGAAGCTTTTCTTCACAATCACGTTCACAGAGCCCAGCCATCTAGGCACTCAAACCCTACAACCCAGAGAGAGAAAAGCCTGGCTACAGCTCCAGCTGGCAGCAAACCTTGGTAGCATCCACATGGTGCTGATTTTAGGTACAAGGAAAATGCATAAATTCTGAGGATGAGACAGCTTCAATTGCAAAGAGCCTGGGAGGCCAAGCAGTGTGCAAATTGCCCTGAGAGGGCAATTTGTAAAGATATAAGGGTGAAGCCAAAGGTGCAGTGGAGACCCCAGAATTTTGGAAAAGCCAGGAATGTGGATCATCCAAGGAAAGCTACAAAAAGTGAACAGAGATGATTTAAGAGAGAAGCTGCAGGAGCTGAAATCCCTGGAAGTGCCATGGAGGTGGAATCACCCAAGTCTTTTGGAGCTTGAAACCAGACTGCTTCAAATGCTGGGCATGGAATTCTGGGACTTAATGTTCACCCTGCTGGATGTTGGACTTGCTTTGTTTCCAATGCTTTGTATTCCCCTGTTTGTAATTTTTGGAATGGTAATGTTTATCTTGTGCCTTTGCATTTCAGAAATGTTTACCCTTGTTTCATTTCATTTGTACAGGGGGGTTACAGTTAAGAGTTTGCCATAGATCTTGGAGGAGACTTGGGACTTGGACTTTTCAGCAATGCTGAAACTGTTAGGACTTTGGCAACTCTTAGAGACGGACTAAATGTCTTTTGTATATGAAAGGGTTGCTGGCCCAGACCGGACACTATAGCCAGAAAAAGCCTTAGCTGGAATTAGGGAGCTCCTGCCTCCCCTGCCCCTAGAGATTTACCTGTAACCCTATACCCCCACCCTTAGAAACCTACCTCTGGTGCCAAACTAAGACCAGTGGGCTACCTGTGCATCCCTAATACTCCCTAGGTTCCACCCCAGGCCAAGGCTACTTATGTGCCTCACTCCACGTGTTCTAGAGAGAGATCGCCGGCCCCGGGGTGGAGATGCCATGCCCTGGGGGGTCGGGGGTGTCTCTCCCCGCATTCCAGAAATAAAGGTTACTTATATTTTATACTTCTTATCTTTTCAGTTCTATCAGACCTATCAGTATAAAGGATGTACATGAGTCCTGGGGCCAGGGGTGGAATGTCATAGTTTATGTTAGTGGCCCCCAGGCCTCATGCATTTGCATTATGCATTTGTGATTGGTTCATTGGATTGATGGTGTCAGTGCCACACCCATGTGGGGTAAGCCAGCATACAATGAAGAAGGTGTGTCTCTCTCTCTTGCCAGTTTCTGCCTTGCTGTTTGCAGCTGCCATGAAATGTGGCCTGCCATGCCAACCTGCCTCGGAGCCAACTGAGTATGGACTGAAACCTCCAAAAACTGTAAGGAATAAACCTTTCCTTTCCCAACTTTGGGCATCAGGTATTTTGTCTCAGTGACGAGTAAAAAGTAACTAAGATAATATCTGACATATGACATGTTTGGAATGAAGGGTCAAAGATTTGATCACAGAGAAGATTAGTGATAAATTCTACTCTGTTTCCTCTTTCCTTACTTAATGAAAGATTCTTGGACCTCATGTATATAATAAATCTGACACTGAGAAACAGTTACAGATGATGCACACCTGTAATCCCAGCTCTCAGGAGGCTGAGGACAAGAAGATTGCCTTGAGTTTGAGGCCAACCTGGGGTACGTTCAGATTTCAAGGCAAATCTGAATTAAATAGCCAGATTCTATCTCAAAAATTAGATCAATAAAAAGAAATGAAATGCTCATTGTCCACAGAATAAATGTAATAAAGGCAATGAGCACAAGAATACTATAGTTGGTCTTCACCTTCCGTTTTATATTCAGAAAGTAGTTATAGCTTAAGTTGGTATAATAGAAAATTATAGACTCAACAGAAACATTGTGGACCACTTAACACAATTGTTTTTCTTTAGCTAATAACCAATTATAGGATAAACAAAAGATTTTAAAATTGTCTTGCTGCATATGTATGATATTTAAACAAAATGGACAGCAGTTAGCATAGCTTTCAAAGCCTGCAAGATAAAGGTTTTAAACTTCTAATTTCCAGCAAACATTATCAGTATAGCAAGGTGTACTATAACCAAAAGTTGCTGCACAAACTTGCTGAATAAATGCAATTATTGGCCCAGTGTGGTAACACACATCAGCCAACATTTGGAAGGCTGAGACAGGAGAATTACCAGTAGAGGCCAGCCTGGACTACACAGTGAGTTCCATGTCAGTTTGAAACACAGAGTGAGATCCTATGAAACTGCTCCATTGCCACACTTCCAAATCAAAGGACAATATTGTTCTAGTAATTGTGCATCATTAAAACAGACAAAAAGTCAGCAATTAAAAATATGAGTATGACTGTTGCAGGAAATTTCCCAAGCCAAGACAAGCCAAATCAAACCAAAAGGAAGACTTTGCACTGATGAGATAAGGCAGCATTTAATATTTATGCCAGTGAGGGCTAGAGATTTAGCTCAGTGGCATAAGCGCCTGCCTGGCAAGCAAAAGGTTGCAAGTTTGATCCCCAGTACCAAGGGAGGGGGGGGGAGAAGTATTTATGCCAGTGTACTGTTGTTGGGATAATTCCTCCCAGGTAACCACTCTGAATCAGGAAGGAATTTAGTCTATATACAATTAGAAGTGGGAGGTACAAAGCAAATGACCAAACCTTACACGATTGTTTACATACATTGAATCATATCAACAGGTAGGCCAGTCTTGAAACAGTAGAAACACTCCAAGAAACAGGGGATGAAGGGCTCTTACAAAATGAGTATCCTTAAGGGCATTGCCATAATATAGGAATTATTCCATAGAGAAAGCCTTGATTGAATAAGGGTAATTATGGACATTACTGCTGGAGGCAGCTGAGTTAGTTAGAAATATTATAGGCTGTGAGACAGGGCCAGGTCCTCAATGGAGCCAGACACAGTTGCCAGACACCTGGCAACTGTGGGGGTGGCAGACACCTCCTGCTGTGGGCCAGGCCTCAAGACAAAAGATCAGACAAAAGCATCTACACCCTAAGGACTGATATTCTAATTAGTTCCCTGTCACCTTGGAGTCACCATTCCCATCCCCCCAGGGGATAGGTTACAGCCTCATGTATGCCCACTTTCCATGTGACTCACTTTTCCATTTGCCCCTAATGTAATCAATTTTACCTGAACTATTGATCTTATTGGCTAACTGTAGTTATGTACCACCTTATCCTATCTGCTTTGTGAGTTCCTAGTCTTCCCCGACCTTGCACCCATAGTTTTACTCTATAAAAGTCCCTGGAAAAGACAGAGTCCTGGGCAACCCACTTGGGTCCTCTTCTATCTCTCTTCAGACAGAAACTTTCTCTCAATAAATATATTCTACTCTTCACCTCTGTTGTTGCTAAAATTCATTCTTTGGTTTTGGAGAATACAAACTCGTGGACATAGTAGGTTGGGAGTTTCATTCCCCTATATCATTACCATAATATAGGACTGTTGGGGGGGTGCTTTTACTGTATGAGCATCGGTGCCTTAAGGTACAGGCAATTGCTCTAACATTGTCAGGGACAACTGAATTTACCAGCAACAGCAGAACAGCAACTTGGTCAGAGTCCTCTAGAAATATTTATAAATTTATCATCTCATGAATGCATTTCTACATTTAACTATGCCCCAACATTTCCATCTTAAACCTACTTCTAAAAATATGCATTTTCTTAAAGCTGCTACAGCAAACAGAAATACCAAGAGGACATCCAGGATTTAGAGGCAGATTTATTTATGTGGACAGGCACTAATTGGGATCATTCTCAAAATATCAGTCCCTGATCTCTGTGGTTGCTGTACACTAGCAAAAAGAGCTTCATTATATTTGTATTATACCAAAATACCTGTAATATGGCCATACTGTTCTGTATGTGGGGTTTCCCCCCCCTCTTGGTGACCTAATTGATATGTTAATCAATGCTCTCCTCTGTAAAGAATTGTAAATCCTTAAAAACCTAACCTAATTGATATGTTAACCATTGTTGCCTCTACAAATAACAGATGTGGTACTAAAATAAGCTGACAAAAGATTGTTAATTACTGCTAGACTTCTCTGTTCTCTGCTAAAGAAAACAAAGGTCTTCCTCATTAGCAGATTTCCCGATCCACGCCCCTAACCCCTTACTTTGTAAACTGTGATATGTACATAAAGGCTGCAAGTACAGAGGAGCAACACACAGCTTTTGCAATCTCCAACTGCACTGTGTCGCTGGGCCCAGGATAAAATAAATCAGCGCTGCTTTTTTAAAATATGTTTTTGCCTCATTTTTTGAACTCAAGTTTGGGGGCTCTTTGTAGATTAGAGGATGGTCTAGGGCTTATATGGGACAAGCAAGCAGGAAGTACAGAGGCAGAATGAACGGCTTGTCTATTGGGGTTTGATTCTTACAATATAAATCAGAATGCCAGGGAATGTACCACAGTGACCAGTCCTATCTAAACGACAAAAGTAACAGAACTGTAACCTGAATTATTACCTGGGCAACTAATGAACTGAAACATATTGGCTGGGGTGGGGCATCTCTTGATACAAAATAATACACAAAATTCTAGTCAAATTGCTTAACCTGCATAATGAAATACTATTAATGTTATAGGCAGCTGAGTTAGATAGAAATATTATAGGCAGGCAGATAGGGCTGGGCCTTCCAAGGAGCCAGTGAGGAAGATCAGAAACCTTGCAACTGTGTGTTTCTGTGTGTGTTGGGGGGGGGGGACAAACTCCTTCCCAATGGGGGACAGACTTCCAGACAAAAGACAAAACAAATGAAGCCACACCCTAAGGATAAACTTTAGGGATTGATAGTCTAAATAGGCATCTATTACTCTGAGGAAGCCAGAAAGAGCCTCCAACTCAATTCTCTACAGGCAAAGGCCCTGTTCAATGCCTGCTTGCTATGTGACTTGCTTCCCCATTTGATCAGGATTTAATCAATTTTTCCTGAGCAATTATACTTACAGTATTATTGATTGACCGCAGTTCTGTCCTAGCTCATGCCCTGCCTTGGGATTTCCCTTTTTTCCCCACCTTCGACTACCCTCACTTTGTTGTGGTTTTGCTCTATAAAAATCCCTAGAAAAGGTAGGGTCCTCGGGAACCCACTTGGGACCTATCTGTCTCTCTCTGGACAGGGGCTTTCTTTCTCTCAATAAATATATTCTGTTCTTAACCTCTGTTGTTCCTAAAATTCATTCTTCGATTTTAGAGAACAAACTCGTACTGGGCATCTAGTAGATTGGGAATTTCTTTCCTTTGTAATATTACTATACAAAATCTTTAAGACCAAGAATTTAGTAGGAGGAAAGTCTTTACCTTAAACAGTCACCATAGGAGGAAGAAATATCTAATAAATTGGTAGTATAATTTACATTATACAGGCAGAGCAAGTGTTGTGGCTCCATGGAGCAAATTTCCCTGTTTAATTTGCATCTAATAGTTGACAGTGTTTTGAAATTCCATTGCTTGCCTGGTAAGGGCAAACTTTTAAACTATAATTACTACTTGTGTGTGTGTGTGTGGTACTGGGGATTGAACCTAGGGCCTTTGCACTGGGTACAGCCCTAGTTACCCTCCCTCTTTGATTTGTTTGTTTGTGTTTTGTTTTGTTTTGAGACAGGATCATGATTTGTAGAGCAGGCTGGTCTTAAATTCCTGATGATCCTCTTGTCTCAGCCTCCCCAAGGCTAGGATTACAGGTGTGTGCCACCATGCTTGGCTACATTTTCCAGTCTTTTCAAATTTATTTTTAATTTAGAGATAGGGTCTCACCAGGACTACTGCATTTTAAACAATGAAACTATACAACAATTTTCTGGGAAAGAAAATTCAGATTTTTTTTCTTGAATCCTCCTTAGAAGTTCATCCATTATGGTGACATTCTAATTTGGACAATGGCGATTTTCCATAAGCAATATTCGCCATTTGACCATAACATATTTTATGGCAGGCCTCAAACTATATAGCACAAGCTATTATCACCACAGTAAAATTTACATTTAAAATTTCAAGAAGAGAGAAAATGTTTCATAAGGAGAAAAATCCTGCATTAGAATTAAAAAAAAAAAAAAAGGCTTCCAGCATACAGTTCTTCCTTGGATATGTAAAACATTTTAAAGTGACTTTCTCCTAAAGTGATCTTATGTCCTGTGTCTGTCAGCTATTTAATTCATAGTATTTTGTGGCACTTAACTACCAGTGAAATTATGATGAAAGGTTTACATAATAAAGATTTGAGCTTTTAATTAAAAAAATTACATACGACAGGCCAGATGTCGTATATGCTTTCCAGTACTCAGGAGGCTGAAGCAGTAGAATCACTTTTGAATTCGAGGTCTACTGTATTTTAAACAATAAAATTATAAAACAATTTTCTGGGGTAGAAAATTCAGATTTTTACTTTTAATGTTTTTTAGATCTTTAAAAATCTTTATACGTTCATTCTGTTATGGTGATTTTCTAATTCAGACAAGGGCGATTTTCCCTATCAAACATACACCATTTGACTATAATGCATACTCTGGTAGACCTTATAGTGAGCTCAAGGCCAGTCTACTCTAAAAACGAAACCCTGTTTCAAAAAACAAAAACAAAACTGTGAAAACAGTCTACAAATAATGACTAAGTTCAAGAGAGGATGCCCAAACAGATGGTCCTCATAGTTCCGTGATTTATAGATAGTTTTGCTGTCAGGGGCACTATAATACCTGATTCATTGTTGAAATATAGAGTTGAGGGGGCTTTGCTGTTTGCGTGTCTGGAAGCTGGTGTGTCACAAAACCTAGGGATTATGTGTTTACCTGACCACAACACAGGGTTGAATACAGTCTCCACTGTTAACAACCTGAACCTTAGACAGACGCAACAAATCACAACCACAAGCTGTGTTTTTGCGGAGCTCAAGCGCTCCTTCCATTCTCACACCAAACCCGAGAGGTAGCGATCCAGGTCTTGACCACATGGGATTTGAACTTCTCCTCCCTGGAAAAGGCGTAACTTCCACAAATTCCACAAACTTGAGTGTCTTCTCATTTTTCTCCTATCCCAAGAGCTCGGTCCAGCCGGTACCCCCGGACCTCACACTCCACCCATTCTCACCTTGCTAAATCGGGCTGTCATCCTGCAGAAGCGCTGCTTGCCAGTTTGGCCTGGAAGGAGAAAAACACTCCCCAGTGTGCGCTCTAGTTTGCGACTTGGCCCTATGTTACCATCTACTGGAGCTTCTCGAGGGTCGCGAGACAGCAAGCGTGGGTCCCGCGCAGCAAACCTCGGTGCAGGTAGCCACAGCATCGCTGCGGCAGGACGCGCTGCCCTCGGGGGCCGCCAGGGGGCGCGCTGCCGCGGCGGGGCTGCGGCGGAGCCAGGCTGCGGCGCGTCTAGGCCGGCGAGGCTCGCGGCTCACTCGCTGCCCACAAAGCGCCGCTGAGGGGCCGCTGCCGGAGGGTGTCGCACAACCCTTGTCGCCGCCAAACCTGCCGCCTGCGCCTCTAGGTCGCACCGCCAAGCCAAGACAGAGGGACGCGCCTCTGCGCGCCGTACCGCCTGAGAGAGCTCGGGGCAGCCGGGCCTGCGTGGGGCAGGGGCGGCGGCGACTCCGGGCCGGGCCGGGCCGGGTCGGGCAGGGCAGGGCGGAACCATGGCTGAGGCGGCCGCGGCTCCGGTAAGCGCGACTCGCGCCGTTGGACGAGGAGGAGGAGGAGGAGGCGGCGAAGGTGGAGGAAGAGGGGCAGGGGGAGAGGATGCGGGGAGGAGGAGGGCCGGGCGGGCTGTCCCAGGAGCTGTCCCGTCCGCGTTTCCAGCCCTGCGCCTCGGGGTGAGGTCCGGGGTCTCCGGGGGCGGTTTCCAGCGGGGAGACGCAGCGAGCCGCCTGGAAGCATGGGGTGTCAGGGTCGCCAGCCATTCTCACAGCTGCCGAGCTGTCGTCACGCGGTTCCCATCGTCGCTGCCACCTGCGATGCGGCAAGGGTGGCTGGGAGCCAGGTGTGCACCCCCACGCGGCATGGCGGCATCCGGAGCGCCCGGGGCCTTGCGGGGAGCCGCGTGCGCTCTGATGCCGCAGGCCTGCGTGGGCCCAGCACGCCGCAAGGTACCAGGTCCGGGGACACGCTTCTGGGACAGCTGCTGCGCACTGCCTTTAGGATGAGGAGCGTTCCTTACCTTGCCGTCTGAGAAGCCTTGGACCTCTCCAGGAAAGCTGCTGCTTTCCGTGGCTCAGGAGCCAGAGCAGCGGCAAGCGGAGGACAGGGCAGCAGCAGCAGCAGCGAGTTTGGAATGACGCACAGGGGAATGCCAATTTTACTTTGGGACTTTCTCATTTTTCAAGGAACTTTTTTTTTTTTTAACCTCTGGTAAAGATAATCATGTATGTAGCCAGCAGTAATTTTTTATTTTCTCTTTTTTGAAACAGGGTCACGCTTTGTAGTGCAGGCTGGCCTTGAGCTCATTATGTAGCCCAGATTGGCCTCAGACTCCAAGATTCTCCTGCCCAACCTCCCAAGTACTGGTATTACGAGTATACGCTACCACGCCCGGTCCAGTAGAAGTTTAATGAAAGCTACATACATATTTTTAAATTCTCTAGTAATCATGTTTAAAAAGGGAAAGAAATAGAATTAATTTTAATGATATATCTTGTTTAACTCGTTTTGCAAAATGTTATTTCAATAGTAATCAACATTAGAAAGTTAACATTGAGATTGTACAGCATTTTACATACTCAGATTTTTTTTTTTTTGTCTTTTATTATCGGTACCGGGGATCGAACTGATGACTGCCTGCTTGCAAGGCAGGCGCTTATGCCGCTGAGCTAAATCCCCAGCCCCTACATACTCAGATTTTGAAATCACCTGTGCATTTTATTCTCAAATCGTGTCTCAGTGGAACTGAGGACATTTCAGGTGCTCAGAGGCCATCTGTAGACAGTAGCTATGGTATAGATCAGGGAAATTCCATTTTACGGGAAAAAAATGGTAGAAATGAACATACTGATGAAAAAAAGTACCTTAAAAGGTGGAAGGGTTGGCATTCAGAGCGGAAATGGAAGATGAAGCTAAAATTTTTCCCTTGGGAAAGAAAGAAGACAGTATATATTAAATTACTGATGCATTTGGAATGGGAAGGAGTATGAAGAAGTGAATGTGAAAGCAGACTCATTCCCAAGTTTTTTGTCCCCCAAATCCTATTTTAACCAGATCTGTGTCGATTCTTATGCACAGTCTTTGACGATTTTTTTTTTTTTTTTTTTTTTGAGATGGGGTCTCACTATGCAGTTCAGGCTGGCCTTGAGCTCACTTTGTAGCCTAGGCTGGTCTCGAACTTGCAACGATCCTCCTGCCTCAGCCTCCCGAGTGCTAGGATTACAGGCATGAGCCACCATGCCCGGTAGTTTTTGACGATTTGGAATAGCTACTTTATGGGACAGGAAAAGAAGCCAGAGGGTACCATGCAGCACTGAGGCCCCCACGAAGCCGGAGTCCTCTGTGTGCTAGCATCCTAGTTGTTGGGTGGTTTCCTTCAGCAAGGTGGGGGGCCAGTGTACCAGAGCGAGACTGAGCAGGAGCAGGCTGATTCAAAGCTTTGAATAGGCCAAGTGAGAGAGACATGATGGAAGTGTGACTGAAATGGCAGGGAAGAATGCAAAGCCCAGGCCAGGCAGATAACCCAGGAGCAAATGGGACCTTCACAAGGCTGGAGCTCTTACTAATGGGGTTGCAGACCAGGTGAGGATAAGGTTGTACCTGAGCTGAGAAGAGGAGCTGTGGCCAGAGAGTAATTGCTTTATTGGGTTCCGAGTTAGAAGGCTTTGTAGAGATCATCATAGTCCAACCTACTATGTGTTGTAGGAATATTTCCCTTACATACCATTCTTTGCTTCACAGTATGTTCAGTGATAGAGCAACCTGTTACTTGCTTAGAAAGGAGTAGTTAAAATGATTTATTATAGGAAACTTCATATGTTGGTTCTAATCTGCCTTTTGGATTACCACAAAGATTAGACAAGTCTGTTCTGTTTTCTAACTCAAATATTAGGAAACAGTCATGTTTTCTCTAGACTCAACACCCTCAGCTCGTTCAGCTTAATGCAACTGGTGGTATATGTGAACGGGGGTAGAGGGTAGACAGGGCCAGAGTATGAATTTATTTCTTCTTCTTCTTCTTCCTCTTCCTTTTGGACTGCGAATTGAGCTTGGGACCTTGCACTTTCCAAGCAGGTGCTGTATTATTATTATTTGTTGTTTGTTTGTCACTATGCAGCTTACATACATACACTATGCACTATGCAGTATGCAGGCTGGCCTTGAACTCATGTAATTTTCTGGTCTCAGTCTCCCAAGAGCTGGAATTGCTGGTGTGTGCCACCACGCCTGGCTCCAAGCATGAATTTATACAGGTTATAAAGTTATTGGGCCCTGAGCTCAGGAAAGGCTCCTGAGTACTTCTGCCTTTTCCACAGATAGAGGAGGCAATAGCAACCTGAGGAGCCATGCCAGGCTGATTCTTAAAAAGCCAGTTGCATCCGGATGTTCACTGTCTTTTCAAGTCCATGGCTGAACTGCCACAACTGTTTTCTTAGTTTTGGATGCCAGTGAGCTCTAGAGTGACACAGGCACTGTAAACCTTACCAAAATGACATTTAGAGTCACCTCAACCAGTCAGCTACTCAGTCCTCACCTGACTGCAGACTGGACTGAGGGTTCCTCCTAACACTCAGTTTCTTGTCCCATTTGTCCCCTGCACACAGACTGCTGAATGGGACACGGAATGCCTTACATCTCTGCAACCTCTGCAGCTACCACCACCCCCAGCTGCCAATGATGCACACTTGCAGACCGCAGCCATCTCCCTGTGGACAGTGGTGGCAGCTGTACAGGCCATAGAGAGAAAGGTGGAAGTTCACAACCGGCGGCTCCTGCACTTAGAAGGCAGAACAGGGACGGCTGAGAAGAAGCTGGCCAGCTGTGAGAAGACCGTAACCGAGCTCAGCAACCAGCTGGAGGGCAAGTGGGCCGTGCTGGGGACCCTGCTGCAGGAGTACGGGCTGCTGCAGCGGCGACTGGAGAACCTGGAGAACCTGCTGCGCAACCGAAACTTTTGGATCCTGCGTCTGCCCCCAGGTGTTAAAGGAGATGTCCCAAAGGTAACAGGGTACCTCCATAACTGACTGTGATATGCTGTCACAGACCCTTCCCTAGCAGTAAGGGATGGGTGCGAGTGTTAAAATGTCTTAGGCACTTTGAAGAAGTATTATGTTCATTTATTTGGGAAGCATTCTGTGTTCAGTCTAGTGCCCAGAGTGTTAGCTTCAAGTGGGAAAACTTTCCAGTCAGAGTTTGGTTACTTAGTACCTACATTCTTTTTTCCTTTTCTCTTAGTCCTCAGAATTTACTTCTTTCTTTGTTAATCTGTCTGGCAGAATCTGGGGGAGGAAACTAAATTTGGCATTTTAATCTATCCACGTGAATTTGTCAGCAAGTTTTGTAAAAGTTTAGAGAAAGACAAAGGTAAAAGGTATACTGGCCTTCTTTTTCCTTTTGTTAGGAATGGATTGGAGCTTCTGGGACTTTCACCTGGGAATATAAAGGATTACTGTAAGGGGCCGTGATTATCTGTGGGGTGAGGTGTGCTGTAGATCAGGTTGAGATGCTGGAGGCCGTTGTCCTTCTGGAAGAAATAAACATAAAGCAGTAGGTAGTAAACATTCTGAAGCTATGGAAGACAACTGTGGGCAGCTAGTTCTCAAATACACTTATTTGTTTCCTCAATAATCTATTCCACACGTACTTCTTTCCTTCTTCCTTCTTTCTTCTTTTATTGGTACTAGGAATCGAACTCATGACCTCATGCTTGCCAGGCAGGCACTGTGCTGTTGAGCTGTATCCTGGCCCTCCACATATATTTCTTGAACACTTCCTATTTGCTTGATCTACATCCTGAAAACCATAGAATGAACAATTCATTAATGCTTCCTGGAGTTTATATTTTCCCGGGGAAAGCAAGATAATACAGACAGACACAAATGCGTTGAAATGTTTTGATAAAAGTAAAGCAAAGTGGTCTCTGATGATCTGTTTTCAAATGAGTGTCAGGCAGGTCTTATTAAAGAGCTAATATTTAAGCAAAGGCTGAACCCCAAGTAAGAGACATCTGAGGAAGTGCTTCCCAGGTGAAAGAAGACCTGGCATAAAGTCCCAGAGGCTTAAATCCATTCATAACAAAAGGAAAAGGAAGAAGGCCAGTTAACTTTAGCTTGAATAGGGGAACACAACTGGATAAATGGGGAGAGGGTTGGATTATGTGGAGTAGTACTTTTCTGACATGGCCCAAGGTAAGAATTACCTGGGGCTACCAGACACATTGGTAACCCCAGAGCTATGGGAGACTGAGGCAGGAAGACTGCAAGTTCAAACCCAGCCTGGGCAGTTGAGCAACTTGGCAAAACTTTGTTTCAAAATAAAAATGATGTAGCTCAGTGCAGAGACCCTGTGTTCAGTCCCTAGTATTGGGGCAAAAAAGTTACCTGGGGCACTTGTAAAGTTTTAGCCAGCATTCTCCTGGGTAGAGCAGAAGCCTGGATGACCCTGAAAGCTCCTTAGAGATTCTACCTGGTGGCTAGAGTTGTGACTGCTAATGAAAAGGAAAGCACTCAAGACTGAAGAAAGGACTTTGGATTTTACATATAAGTGTCAGGAGCAGCATTTTGTCTGCAGAGTAGTTTGAAGAAAGTGCTGGCTGCTGTGTGGAAAATGGCTCCCGGTGAGAACAGAAGAGTGTCCACCGAGGCCACTAGAGTAGGAGAGCCGGAATGGCTTGGCTGGGCAGCGGTGGTGGGGAGGAGAGGAGTGGACCGAAGTGGGATATTGTGATTGTAGAACTGATGACAAGATGACTGGTAGGTTAGAAATGAGCTAAGAAGGACAATTACTATGCAGCAATTAGAGTTTACTGAGTGGGAGCGTTACTTAATTTAAGGTCTGTAGTTCTTTTTTGGGGAGTACTGGGGTGTGAATTCAGGGCCTTTGCACTGAACTGTATTCCCAACCTATTTTCTATTTTTTATTTTGAAAGGGGTCTCTCTGAATTCCCCAGACAGAACTCAACTTGAATCCTCCTGTCTCAGCTTCCCAGAATGTTGGGATTACAAGTGTGTGTCCCCCACCCCAGTTTAAGACGTACAATTTTTATAAGAGCCCTAATTTGCCCAAGATGATGTGGTCACTGACTATAAATAGCAGAATTGTATTTTAACCCAGTGGGCTGAGGATACGCCCTTAGCCCCTGTGGATTTATGGATTCTTAGCTCTTGGCAGGGAGACCTGGATGGATGGTCTTGGCATTTCGTTAGGCAAATGCTTTAGGGAGGTGTGGCCTCACTGGGAAGGAATGAGGCATCTGGATGGTGTTAGGTTTGAGATTGTGTGACAATTTGGGAGAGGTGTGTAGTGGACCCTGAAGCTCAAGGGACAGGGAAATATGTGGGAGTAACTGATTCAGAGATATACTTTCCCTTGTGAGAGAGAAAAGGATCATCCTCAGTGGGAGAGTAAATAAACAAGGGAGCCCCAGGGCCCAGCCACAGGATAAGAGGAGCCAGGAGAGAATGTGGAGCAGGAAGGGCCACAGAGGTGGGAAAATCCCACAGAAGAGTAGGGGTGTAAGAAGAGCTTTCAAGGAGAGAGTTGTCATGTTCATGGGCCATGTACTCTGGGGGTCTGGAAGATAGGAGGTGAGTGTGAGGTCTCAGGAGTGCAGATAGGTACAGGTGGAGCAGCTGAATGAGAAGACTGTCTCAGGCTTCCTGTGCAGAAAGCAGAGTTGCTAGAGGAGCTTTGATGGAGAGCATCCCACTGTGCGGCCTCACATCGGGAGCCTCTCCTGGTATACTTCTGGTCTCTTGGATGCTGCATTTGTTAGTAGTACCCCACTAAAGAAGAAATACTCTTCTCTGGGTGAGTAACTTTTAAACTGTCCATCTTACACTCCAAAATCATACAGAAAATAATGTGATTTCTTTGAAAAATTTCTTTTTTTTTTTTGTACCGTGGATCAAACTCATGACCTTGCACTTACAGGCAAGTGCTTGAGTCACTGAGCTAAATCCCCAGCCCATGAAAGATTTCTTAATGAAGTTAAAATGTATTTAATTCTAAGCTGGGAACTTAGCTCAGCAGCGTAAGCACCTGCTTTTCAGCATGAGGTTGTGGGTTCAATCTCTGGTAACAAAAAAATTGAAAACAAAAATTTAAAAAAATGAGTTTAATTCTAGTCAAAATATCTTAAAGAATAACTAGATTGAAATAGGAAATCAGTCTTAACCCCCATGTACCTTCAGCTGTTTTGCATCTTCTTCCTAAACTGAAAACATTCTGGTAAAATGCTAACTCCCCACTCCCTTTCTTCTGTCCCCTGGTAACCACTCTTCTTTCTATGGCTGTGAATATTCATGACAACTCTAGGGCCTCACATGAGTGACTTGGTGTGCTCATTGGTTTCATTTAATAATGACCTGAAGATGCGTCCATCTGTAGCCCAAGTCAGAATGTCCTTTTTGGAGACTGAATGATATTCCATTTCTCTCAGACTTTTAAAGTCATTGGGCTTTTGCCTTAAAAACATCAAATATCACTTATGAAAAATGTAATGCAAAATCTGTTTTTGTATTATTTTATTTCTGGAAGTGTTTATAATTGCTTTTCTAAAATGTGTTGAGGATTTGTGGAGAGGTAGGTCTTTTTGAATTTATATTGGACATTCGGTATGATGTTTCAGTAAGGAGATGGGTGAATTTTCAGGTCTGAGTAGTTTTCTCTTATAATTCTATTTTTATAATATTTCCTCTCCCTGCTCCTCCTTTTTTCTACTGTCTCTTTCTGGTACTATTGTTTGATAGATTATAGATCATTGTTTTTTATCTCTTAACCTTTTATTCATGGTTTGCACCTATTTTTCTAGAGTTCCTTGATGTTTCTAATTTGTATTTTAACAATTATATATTTAATTTTCAGGAATACTTATTTTCAACTCTTTTAAAAGCTGCCTTAATTTTTGTTTAATGGATGCAATGTATTCTGGAATTTTGTTGAGAATGTGTATTAGAGGTTTATTTGGGTGTGTTTTGTTCTAGTATCACTCCTGGGATTGCTCATGTTGGTGCCGTTAGTGTTTTTAGAGAATGGAGTGATCCTGGCTGGTTGTTTATAGTCACAAGTGAAGGATCAGATTCATTAATGATCAGTGGCAGTTGGTGTGCATCCCCTGCAGCACCAGGTCTGCTTATGTCAGAATCTGTCCTCTGCCTCCTGTCAGGATCTGTCCTCCCCGCCTCTGCAGCCTCCTCCACACCAGTGGCCCCAGAGAGATGGGCTTTGCATGAGGGTGCTCAGACAAGGAGCAGACAGACAGGTCAGGGACCCTGGGATCAGGCACTGCGCTGCGTTGTCAGCAGCCTGACTGACTCCATCCAGGCTGTCTCCAGGGAGGTGACTAACTAACTTCCTTCAGAGACAGGCTATGGTCTCAGCTTTGGGGTTGTTGATGCTGCTACCTCTCGCTTGCAGGGCTGATGGGGTGGCAGAGAAGTAGAAGTGTTCTAAACACAGCCCTTGGAATTGCGCTTCATAACTGGCTCTTACTCCTGCTCTGGGTACCCACTGGCTTTGGGTTCAGAATCCCTCTGGATTCCTAGACTCCTATACAGGGTCAGATGCAATCACACCACTCAGAGTTCAGTGCCCTCCCAGCTCCTGACACTCTGTGGGAACCTCATCTAAAGCCAAGGTACTCTGGCCTCCTCATTCTGTGTACCTTTGGGGATGTGGTCCCTTCTGACCTTACTTAGTTCATTTGAATGGAATTCTAGGAGAGGAGGAAAGTATGCTAAGTACAAATTCAAACAGAAAGTTCATCATGATCCTTTATTTTTGTCATTATTTTATTATATCTAAAATACATCTTTTTGAGCAAGATTGGATAAAAAAAACCAGATGATTGCATTTTGAACTCTGTATTTCGTAGCCCAAGTTAGTTGCTGAGCAGGACATAAAGACGAGTAGTTTACAATTCTTGTCCTGAAAGAACAAAGTTTTTAGTTAAGGTGATATTAACAAAGTGAAACAATTAGGAAAAAATAGTAATAGCTATACTTAATCTATATGCTGGGCATAGTGGCTGACTCTTATAATCCAGCATGCAGGAAGCTAAGGAAGGAGGGTCTTGGAGAGTTAGAAGCCAGCCTGGGCTACATAGAGAGTTCAAGGCCAGCCTGAACTACATAGCTATCAACCTGATTGAGCCCTGTCACTGTCTATGCCTGTGCCCACCCTCCAGCCACACTGGAGGAGCTGCTTTGCTTTGCCTGCCCCTTACATCTCCTGCTCTGGTCATGTCATCTTGACATAGAATGTCCTTGCTGTCCTTAAGGGCCAGTTCAAAGTTACCTCTCACAAAGCCTTCCCTAGTGTGCTACACCTAAAGTAATTGTTCTCTGAATTTTATCCCTTTACTCCGCACTTTAAGCCACACACAGTTTCACTCTGTATTTGTGTCTCTTAGCAGTCGTGGCTCAGGACCCCTGTCCAAGCCATCTCCAGATCTCTCCAGTGAACTGTGCATGTGATGGAACTCAGATGTATTCTCTATCAGAGCCATTCTAGCCATACCTATGGGGGGACAGCAGAGAGTAAAGAAAGACAGAAGACAGTATTCAAGGTCCAAGGGAGAGACCTGCCTCTAATGGTTAGGCACACCGGTTGACCCACTTTTATTAGCAAGCCAGAAGCACAGAGTAGCTTTTATTAGCAAGTGGGAAGTGCAGAGTAGTGTACTACTCTTGTCAGCAACTGTCATAGATTGGGGGTGAGTTAATGGAGAATAAGTTCCTCTCCATGTCAGTATGCTTGCATTCTTTAGATTGTCCTCAGCAGATGTTATCTCGTCTTAGGAATACTGTGGTTAGGAACTTTTTCATTCCACATAGTTGCACCAGCCTCCAGACTACAGGACTCCAGTCACATAGTCTGGTCCCCAACATATTTTGTCAGGGGTCTGTCTGTCCACCCACAGGCTCCAGAGGGGCAGTGAGGACATTACCTCCATAATAGCATCAGACATCATTTACCCTTTCATTGTCAGCATTTGCACTGATGATCCCAAAGTGGTGGCAACAAAACTGCTGACACGTAGTACAAGAGAGTGGCAACGAATTCACGAGGGGGACTCATGAACTTCACCATTGTGCACTCACAGCAAGAGAAAAAAGATACTTGCATCTCTGAATGTTTTCATGAAGCCAGTTCTGATAGTACATGCCTGTAATCCCGCCTCTCTGGGAGGCTGAGGCAGAAGGGTTTCATGTGTGAGCCCAGTATAGATACCTTAGTGACTTAGCAAGATCCTGACTCAAGTATAAAAAGTAAAAAAGGGCTGAGGCTGTAGCTCTGTGTGAAGGATCTGGGTTCAGTCCCCAGCACCTCCTCTAAAACATCTTGATTAGCAAAATATAGACACATTGACCCTTGAGGCCCTGTCTTTTGAATTTTGTGTGTGATAACATGGGAAATACATAACACCTTGCACTGCCTGCCTCAGTGTTCAGTCATAAACTGCCTCAGCTACTAGATGTAGTTCAGTCGCAAACTGAACTAAATTTTTTTCACAGAACGTTTTTACCCAAAAAAGAATAACTGACACATTTGAAAATGTCAAAGTTCATCTAGGGAAAATAATTAATAATAATTACTGCCAATGATTTTTTTTGTGTGTGTGCTGGGGATTGAATTTACAACCTATGCTTCCTAGGCAGGCATTTGTGCCACTGAGTTATATCCCCAGCCCCAAGCCAATGATAATATTGAACTTTCAAACAAAAATTTAAATTTCAAAAAACTTGAATCTATTACCTAGCAGTTTAACAGCTTCTTGAAACTTAGTTTTTTGGAGTTCCAGTAAAGATGGCAAACAGAGGCTCCCTGAGACAGACAACTCAGATGCCGAAATAACACATCATGGGGAGATCTGGACAGAAGAAGATGGATCCTCTCAATCCAGGAAGAAACTAATGCAAAAAGAACCAGTCAGACATGCAGTCTCAGGACTACTATTGAGGCAGCTAAGATTCTGTGCTCTTGTGCGCCCAAATTCCCACTGCTTGGACTGGCTGGAACTGCAGTCGCACTGAAGTGCAGTCACACTGAAGTTGAAGGTCGGCGAGCTCAATGGAGAATGGAACCAGCAAGGGACCTGCCTCGACCTGTGGTGAGTGCCGGGAATAAAACCCTTCCACCGGAAAGGGGCACCAACGGGACGACATTTTGGAATTGGGCAGGACTGGCAAGAACAAGGAACAGCAGTGACTTCAGTCAGTTGTTCCCTTCCTAGATGAGATTGGTGGGGTATGCTTGGCCTGGGTCATGCCCCTGGCTGAGACCCATAAGTTGTTCCAAACCAATTCCCTACACAGTGCACACTAACGCAGTGAAGGCCTCAGCAGGTTGATGACCTGGAGGGGAGGGGCCAGTATACGCCACCCCTGTTTGCACCTCAATAACACACTGGAGTGGGCAGGATTACCTAGCCAGTGCACTTCAGAAGAACCATAACCAACAAGGAAAGGGACTAGGACCTCCTCTATACTCCTGTATGAAAGAAACAAACAACATGAGAAAAGGAAGCAACAAGAAAAAGTCCCCAGCCCCCAACCCTGAGAACATTGATCTAGGAGGGGTAAATACAAAAGAAATTGAGGACGGCAAACATTCAATATCAGACAGGGCATCAGTGGACATAAAGAGATACCTTCAGGACCTCATAGACAAGCTCAAAAGTGAAATATTTAATCAAGTAAAGCAAGATATAAGTAGATTAATAAAAGGAATGCTAAGCACCTCTCAAGAAGACACAGATAGAAGAATGGAGGAGCACAAAAAAAGGGAGAGAAACGTTTGATGAAGAATATAAAAAAAAACATGAATAAATGAAGCAGGTTCAAAGAGATTACCAGGAAATAAAAAACTCCATTAAAAGCTGGCAAAACTGCTTGAAAGAAACTAAGGATAGATTATCCAAACTGGAAGACAGGTTTGCAATGTGGGATCATGAAAGGAAAAATTTCTTAAAAATAACAAGGAAACAGGCAGTAATAATACAAAGGCTAGAAGACAACAAGAGGATCTATAACTTAGAATAAAGAATGTGAATAAAGAATCGGATATAAACAAAGGAACTACAAAGGCTATTCACAGAAATAATTAAGAAAACTTCCCAAGCATAGGAAAAGAAAATGATATTCAGATGTATGAGGCATACAGAACTCCAGCCACTTACAACCAAAACAGAGCTACCCAGGCATATAATAAGATCCCAGAAATTCAATATAAGAATAGAATATTAAAAGTCATCAGAGAAAAGAAACAGATCACCTATAAAGGAAAACCCATTAAAATCACGGCAGACTTCTCAACACAGACCATCAAATCAAGAAAAGATTGGAGCCAAGTATTCCAAGCCCCGAAAGAAAATAACCTCCAGCCCAGATTGATGTACCCTGAAAAACTGTCTCTAGAAATTAATGGAGAAACAAGATGCTTCCAAGACAAAGAGGAACTGGGGGAATTCGTGACCACCAATCCAACTCTACAGAAAATGCTGAAGAACATTCTAGAGAAAGAGAAAAGTATCAGGATTCTAGAAACAGTGGCAGAGAGGCCTCAATGAATGGAACAGAAAGTGGAATGAAGAAGAAAAGGAGAACTAATGCAGAAAAAGAGCACAACAGAAATGAGGCAGAGAAGGTTGGCTATAATCTCTAATATAGATGGCCTTGATACACTAAAAAAAAAAAGAAAGAAAAGGAAAAAAAAGAAGCACAGGCAGAGTAGATCAGGAGGTAGGGTCCACCAAGATGCTCTTTATAGGAAGTATAATTAACTTGAAAAAGAGTTTATGGACCAAAAATCAAGTATGAGAAAACAATGCTCTATGTGACAGGGAACCAGAGAGTAATAGGGGCAACTCAACCAGTACTTGTAGATAAGTTGGAAAGACAGGCTTTAATAGGTAAAGAAATACAACTAGAGATCAAGTCCAGGAAGGAGAAGGTGCAGAACCACTTAGGTAAATAGCAGGTTGCTCCCCACAATCTAAAAACTGAGGGTGTTGGTGAGACCCAAAAATGCATAGTGCACCCTGGGGGAGTGAAAGGGAAGGAATAGTATCAAAAAAGATGGCAGAGGATACTGTTAATAGTGTATCAGGATTTAAAACCCACATTACTTGCACTGCTCTGCTTAGATAGATTTTAGTCTGTCCCAGTTTGTCTGCTTGCACTAGATCTGAGGGCACAGACAGCTATCCCAAAAATAACAGGATATAGTACAGTAATCATCTTTAATTTCCTATTAACTTAATCTAGAGCCCTGTATAACTTATACTGTTTTATCATGACTGATCTTAGTTAAATCTGGTTTGTTTGATTGCTGTTTGGTATCAACAGATTTTATTCAAAACTGTTATGATTGATTGTATCAAGTCTCAGAGTATAGGCAACTACACTGAAGATGACAAAATTCACTATGATACCCATTCTGGTTTGATTATTACCTGTTTTTGAAGTTTTACACTATCTACAAAGTTTTGTTTTTATTAATATTATTATGTACTGCTATATTCAATTATATTATGTCTGATGATATAGACAATTCTATTGAAGATAACAAGAGACAACACTCCTTGTACTATGGTTTTATGTGTTTATAGGAATAAATTTTGTTTTGTCTTGCTTTGTTTTGTTTCTCCTTTTAATATAGAAAGGATAGAAATACATGTTAAGACTCACGCATGGGTAGAACCCATAAACAGTTTACGAGAACTGATCTTATAAAGCATGATGAAATGAACAAATGCTTTGAAGAAAAAGAGACACTACAGTACCCAGTGCTGATCCTGGAGTGTCATGATGTGAAATCCAGCAATACTATTATTCTTTGTTCCGAGTGATTTTAGCCTGCTATGGTTTGTTTAATCTCAACATAAATGAAGATATAGATAACTGCATGTATGTTTAAGTGTGTAGGATTGATAACCATATTACTAAGTTTTTGTTGGATAGTTGAACAGAACCATTTGCTGTCTCTCTTTTTGAATCTCTACTTTGTATGTTTCACTTTTGTATCTTGAACAACTATTTGTAAGAGGACAATGCGTAATCATCAACTAGTGATTTCTTACTGTTTATTTTTTCTTTGAAAGTATGTACTATTTCTACCCATTTTCTGTTTTGTTTAGTCTTTCTTTAAATAAAATTTTTAAAACTTAGTTTTTTTGCTGGGTGTGATGGCACACACCTGTAATCCCAATACTTGGGAGGCTGAGGCAGGAAGATGGCTGTGAGTTCAAGGCCAGCCTGAACTACATAGTGAGATCCTGGCTTTACCAAAAAAGTAAATAAATGACAAAAGTAAGTATTTTCTGCTAAGTGATGGGTTTCGTTCTTGGTTTTGATTTGTTTGGTGGGAGAAGAACAGGGTCTCGTTATGTAGTATGGGGTAAGCTGCCTTTGAACTTACTTATATAGCCCAGGATGGCCCCAAACTCACAGTGCTCCTCTTGCTTCAGCCTCCTGAGTGCTAGGATTACTTGTATGTGCCACCGCACCTCGCTAGTGGTGATGTTAATACAATTTTTAAACAATTTTGAAATATGTCAACATTGGGAAGGTCTGCCCGAATGGGAGAATATGTATTTTTCAAACAAGTGGCACAGACTGTCACAAAAGTCACACATGGGAAAAGGTCATTTAAAGTACAGTATAAGGCCGGGAATACAGCTCAGCAGCACAGTGCCTGCCTGGCAAGTGCAAGTGAGTTTGATTCCCAGTACAAAAAAAATACAGTGTGAAGGCCGTGTGGTGATGTATAACCTATAACCTCAGTGCTCTGGAAGCCTGAGATAGGGGTATCACAAGTTGGAACCCACCATGGGCAAATTAGCAATTTAGCAAGACTCTGTCTCAAAACTCTGAACCCTGGGTTCAGTCTTCAGTACTAGTTGACTCATCAGTATTGGTCTGTAGATTTTAGGATAAAAGGCATGAAGGCAAGCATGGTGGCACGTGCCTTCAGTCCCAGCTAGTTGGGAAGGTCAGGCAGGAGGACTGCAATTTTAAGGCAAGTCAAGACATTTAACAAGATCTAGTCTCAAAATCTGAAAAGAAAATAAGAAAAAGGGCTGGATATGTAGCTTGGGACTTTTTGGGTTCAATCCCCAGTACTGCCCAAAAGCAAAAAGTATAAAAAGATCATTCATTGTTGTGTCAAATTTCACATTGCAACTAGCAATTAAGCCACTAATGCTCGTTAAATTTTGATGTACAATTAAGGAAGAAAAATTACACAGGCTCTGAGAAGTCTTTTAAATATTCCCACTCTTTGCTAGTTTCATGTTTATGTGAGGCAGCTTTTCTTCATTTGCACCAACCCAAACAGTTATCGTAAGAAACACAGAGTCACACCAAGCACCTTTACTCCCATGGTGAGTTTTCTAAGCTCGTTGTCCTTTTCCTTGCTCTCTTTTCCCCAAGGGCATCCCCTTCCTCTTCCTCTAACTGGGTTGATTGCTTGCTTAACCTCCCGCACAGCTCTTGTCCTGGGACTTCCCTCCCCCTGTCCTTTGTTGTAGCCAGGAGTCTCAGGTTCCAGGTTTCCTTCACTCATTTGCCTTGCAAAGGAGCCTGCTCAAGAAATTTCCCAGGAAGGCTAGGGCTTTTGGCTCAGCAGCATAAGTGCCTGTCTCACAAGCGTGAGATCGTAAGTTCTATTCCCAGTACCATTAAAAAAGAAACTTCCAAGATGAATGGCTACATACTTGTAAAATGTGCAATATAATGATGTGTCTAAGTATAGATTTTTTCCCTTTATTGTATTATGCATACAGTATACGCTGAAAATTTGTATTCTCTTAGGAAACTCACTTTTATTACTTGAAAAAATACTTTGTTCGTTTCTTCTTGCTTTCTTATTAGGTACTGAAGTTGCTAGATTTAATCTTTACCTTTTTGCTCTATACTGTGTGTGTATATGTGTGTATTTTTTTAGACAGGGTCTTGCTCTGCTGGTCAATATCAGAATTATAGGGACATGAAGATTTCCAGCATGAACCACTATGAACTCACTATGTGGTGGTCTAGGCTGGCCTTAAACTCATGGTGACCCTGCTGCCTCAGCCTCCAGAGTGCTGGGATCATAGGTGTGTGCCACTGTGCCCAGCTCCATACTGTATTCTGAGAGATTGTTGTGACTTTATTCTCCAGTCCTTTTGTTGAATTTTTTTTACTTTTTGATAAAAATGTACATACACGTGTATACATACATACATACCTCTACATACATACAAATTATATGTAGACATTTACATATTCACTAGTAGTCTCTTGTTCTTCTCACCTGTCCCTTTTCCATAACTTTATAGGTGTTTTTACTTTATAGGTAAATTGTCTTCTCAGATATTCAAGGGAATACTAATCAAAGGCTTTTTAAAATTTAGTAATTCAGTTCCCTATTTCTGTGCCACTTCCCATCTCCCCATGATAATTTTTTTCTTCTTTTCTTTCTGGTTTTTTCTTGTTTGTATCATAGGCTTCTTCTAAGTGGCTGTTGATACTTAGTTCATGCATAAGAACCAAACTGTAAAAGCTGCTAGGGAGGAGAGGGGGAGAGCAAGGCAGGATGATGTCAGCCAGTGCAAGGTGAGGAAGCTTCATGCCTCCAGGTCCCCGAGATTCTTACACTGTGCTTATTTGCAGTGAAACCTCCTAGTTTTTGTTAAGGGCTAAATGCTTTAGAGCTGTTTATGCATATGACTTCCCTTATGTAAAATTTGGACCCAACTATGCAAAATTCATAACCATCAGAAGGCACTCTTTGGTTTTCCTTCTTAAATGTTTTCCCCTAGAGGGGTAGAAAAGAAGGGAGGGGAATAGAAAAAAAAAAAAGAAGCAACAAGATATATCATGTGCAGGTACAAATTGCCAATGATGAATGTTATCATTATGTGTATCTAAAATGTACCAAAAAATAAAAATTAAATGAAGGAAAAAAATATTTCTCTCATTCTCATGAGGACTAGTCAGAGTTCCATCCCATCTCTTTTAAGATCACCCCAGCTTCATTATGAGTGTCATTAATGCTTATGTAGTCTTATGTCCCTTTGGAGCAGAAATCTTTTCGTTTTTTTTCTTTTCTTTTTGATATTGGAGATTGAATCCAAGACATTTTCATTAAGCTATATCCCCAGCCCTTTTTAATTTTATCTGGACATGATCTCACTAGGTTGCCCGAGTGGGGCCAAATTTGCAATTCCCCTGCCTCAGCCTCCCAGAGAGCTGGGATTACAAGCACATGCCATGACCCCTGGCTCCAAAACCATATTTTTATAATCTTGGTGCTTAGGGTAGTAGATGGTCAGAGTGGTTTTTTTTTTTTTTTTTTTTTTTTTTTAATCGGTACTGGGGATTGAACTCAGGCAGGTGCTTATGCCGCTGAACTAAATCCCCAGCCCCCAGAGTGTTTTACATTTGAATGAAATATTGTGTTGCAGTTGCTTCTAACTTGTTTGTGACTACAAATAATGGTCTCCACTCTCTCATAATTCATAGCTCAGAGTTTTTCTCCTTTCCCTGTGCAAACACTGAACTCATGGAGGCTTAGACACATTGTTTGTCCTGTATCCTTTCACTCCTTCACATAATTTTTTTGCAACTAAATGGAGACTTAAAGATTTTTTTTTGAGTGAGGGACTGGAGTGAGCAATAGCAGGTGAGAGTTCTGCTTGGTCCCCCAGTGGACAGTGGGGCTCTTCTCAGGTGCCACCTGCCTTCACAGCTCTCCTGCATGCTTTAGATTTCTGATTCTTCTCTCTGCCTTCTTGCTCTGCCTCCTTTTTTGCTGCTTCTCTACTTCCTCCACCTCCTCCTGCCAGGTTGGTGAGCCACCTCAGCACAAGAGTGTAGGACCACCTGGCTCAATTCCAGTGCCTCTGTGAGATGACTCTGGTGAACGTACATGGCTGGAGCTGCAGAAGTCTCTGCTATACGAAGAGTCTGGCCACAGCACACATCGTTAAGTCATATGCGTACTCATTGTAAGGACTGGGTATGAATCTGGTACAATTTTGCCTGCTTAGTTTCTACCTTTGCAAGAGGAAATAAGAATTACTCCTGGAAAGAAAAAATACTGTAAGAAGGCCAGACCTTATTTTTTTTTTAATGTGGTATCAGCATACTGTCCAATCTGGACACTTCATATTTTTTCCTGGTGGAGAGAATGAACTGACAAATTTTCAGTGTGAGTTATAGAAAATGTTAATCACTGGAGGATAAAAGTGTAAACTTCATAAATCTTGTCAGACTCTGAAAACTGAACATACAACTAGCAGAATAAGCACATAAAGTTATAAAATCAACTCAAGTGCCTGTTCAGTGAAGAGTGAACTCGCCAAGAAAAAGGTCAGTTATGTTTGAAGAGCCAAAAGGAGATTTGGAGAAAACTAAAGACTTATGGGAAATAAGCTACAGGTATTAACTCCACAAAAAGTATTAACTCTTAAAAGTGCAAATACATTGAGTCAAAAACTCTAATGAGAGAACAAAATACCTTTTAAAATCAGTCAGTTGCATAAAACTGAAAAAAGAATACATTAAAGAATTTAATATTCAAAGTATGGTAGGTACAGTGTTATACATGCCTGTAACCTCAATATTGAGGGAGACTGAGGCAGGAGAATCCTTAGTAAAACTTTATCAAAATTAAAATAAAAAGGGGTAGATGTGTAGTTCAGTATGACAACCCTGGGTTTAATTCCTGGTACCAAAAAACAAAACAAAACCCTTAATACTCTAACTAGACATTACAGATCAAACTGGAGGCAAGAGTTACAGCGAGCGAGAAGGAGAAAGGACTAAGATTGAAAGTGAACAGGACAGTTGGTCGGTGAAGCTCTCAAATCAGCTCCGAACACCACACAGCACTCTAACAGAAAAAGACTTGAGCACCATGGTCCCTGTGGCCTCAGCTACTCTGGAAATTGAGGCAACAGTTGGAGGATACCTGGGCAACATAGTGAGAACTCTTTAAAAAGAAAAGGAAAAGAATAAAAAGACTGTGAATATGTAAAATAATAAAGGCATTAGAAATATGGTTTTATAAAATGAAAAGCTAGAATTTGAGAGTGGATTGTCAGATTTAGAGAAAATGCTGCAAGCAACCAGAAACGATCGAGTGAACAGAAACTGGACTTCTCCGAGGGCAGAAGAGCAGGCTAAGCCAGAAGGGAGCTTCAGAGCATTAGGTTAAAACTTCAACAAATTGTGAGCCCTGAAAATGCAAAGAAGTGCAAACAGTGAAAATTCTGATGTGAAACAGCACATCAGTTTGCAGATCCATATGACCTCACTTGGCAGAGAATAAATTGCTGAGTTCAAAGGGATGCTGAAGGGCACAGAAGAAGGTTGAAACAGCGCCCACATTGAAGATGTGCAAGGAGAGACTGCAGAGACACTGGGCAGAGACTTGGTGGTTGAAAAAATCCAGAGAAAAATCCTAATCAAACTAAAAATCCAGAGAAAAATCCTAATCAAACTGCAGTGAGCTGCAGTTGCCTAGAAAGAGAAAATCTCTTCATGAAAACACACTGAAGAGACTGCAAGAGAAAGCAAGTGTCTCAGAGGTCAGCAGGGAGGGATTGGAAACAGAGTCAGCCCTTAATGGAGACAGTGTGATGTTTGAAGGACACGCAAGGGTAGTCTGTGACACCCCTGATGACCCTCTTTCTCCAACCAAGATCCAAAGCAGAAAAAAGACCGGTTAGAAAGTAAAGAGAGACGTATTCAGAACAACATCAGATTCTGCCCAGAGAAAGAGAACAAACATCTTTTAGTGATCAAAATCCCAGGCTAGATCAAAAGAGGCATTCACAGCTCTTTAAAAAGAAATATGGAACCAAATCAGTGAGGATTTCGGTGGTCCTTAGGGCTGGTCCTGACATCAAAACTTTCCCATTTCCAGGTCCAGTGGATCAGAACACAAGAAAAATGAATAGGACTCCTTCCCTGGATCCTTCCTTAACCAAACCAGATTTCTTCAAAAGCCAAGGATTAGCAAGGAAAAGCAGCCAGACATAATGGCACATGTCTTAATCCCAGCACTTGGGGCCCTGGGGCAGAAAGATCATGAATTTGAGGCCAGCCTGAGCTACATAGTGAGTGAGTTCAAGGCCAGCCTGAATTACAGAGTGAGCCCCTGTCTAAACACACAAACAGTAGTTTTAACAAAAGGTGATATGAGGAAGCTCAGTAAAGCTTAAATTTTAATGTGCATGGCATTGAGCAGTTTTCTTAGGGTCTGTAAAGTTCTTGAATATACCTCAAGCAAGGTGCTAGCTGCATGCTTTGTTGCACGAGTGTGGAATTCAGGGCTGTGCTAATGACAAGTGAGCAGTAAACAAAGCTGGTTCAGAGCTATTCGAAATATTTATTGATGACCCTTTGACAAAGTAAAAAGCAATACAGAACCAAATGGGGGGAGATTTATTGAACTTGTTGCTTTGGGGAGAACTAATCATGTGATTGTGATTCTAGGTGCCTGTGGCATTTGATGATGTCTCCATCTACTTTTCCACTCCTGAGTGGGAAAAACTAGAAGAATGGCAAAAGGAACTTTTCAAGAATATCATGAAGGGCAACTTCGAGTCTCTCATCTCCATGGGTGAGACTGGTCTCCAAGAGGGCTGAGAGTCCTCTTCCTGTAATATCCTTTTCCTACTCTGCCTTCATGCACTTCAGCCTTGTTCCAAGCCCCCGAGGCCAATTCACACACACTTAGTGGAAATCAGAATTTCTCCTTTTGCCAGATGATGGGACACAGAATAAAGTACAGGGTAATGAGTGTGCCTGCTGATTTCCTGAGTATCCTTCACATTGAAAGGGGCTTGCCCACCTACAGGGGGCACATTGTCACTTCTTGCTCCAGGAAAGGAGTCCATGGGCAAAGCCAGACTAGCATACATGCCTTTCCTATATCCTGTGTCCTCTGGCTGCTTTCCTGAGTTGATAGCATCCTTAGTTGGATGTAGACAAGATAGGGAACAGTAATCATCAAAAAGAAATTCCTTGGGACTGTAGATCTCTCTCTCACAGCAATTAAATGTCATGCTCATTTGTCTCTCTGTCCCTTTTTCCTCTTGGTAGATTATGCTGTGAGTCAGCCTGATGTCTTATCTCAGATTCAGCCAGAAGCAGAACATAACACAGAGGACCAGGCAGGCCCGGAGGAGAGTGAGATTCCTGCAGTCTCCAGTGAAGGTAAGTGAGACACACAGCATCTGCTCCTCATCTCCCTTTCCTGGTGGAGAAGGCACAGAATAAAGTAAGCAAGGCTTCCAGAGCCATTCAGTGGAAAAGCACCTACGACTTTGGGCATTTAAATATAAAAGAGAGCTCAGAGATCTCCTTTCCTGTGCCTTCAGCCATCAGTACCACACATCCTAGAGTTATTAAATATGTTCCCTGAAAAAAGGACTGAGACCCAGCGGTTTTGAAGTACATGACAGGAAGCAGTCATGCCCTGCTGGAGTGAAGCAGCTGGAGAGAAGGCATGACTGACCTGGGGCAGCAGGTCCTAGGCATCCGTGTGGTCCTCAAGGTGCACTTAGTCAGTGGTCCCTGATGCTGCCCCACCCTGGGAACTGTAGATGTGCTCAGGTCTGGAGAGCACTGTGGAAAGATTGCTAGCTGAATTCTAACCGTGTTGCTTCTTTCACATCCCATCCTTGCTATTAGAAAATTCTTGTATGTTTTTTCCTTTGCTGGATAAACACTTAAAGATACTACTGTCAGAAAGTTTATTCCCTAGACCTCACTGTTAGATGAACTTCTATTAGGTCTCATCTACTGTTATTTTTTCTATTTTATTAGGCAAATTTTCAGTCAGAAAAGTCGAAGTAATTTTATAGTGAACATCTAGCTATTTTACACTAACAGTAACATTTTACCAACTTCTTTATCACGTGTGTAGCTATTTCTGCATTGGCAAGCACCATCATACTCAGCTGATCTACCCTGTATCTGATGTATTTTTAAACGAGTAGCGACGTCAGTACATTTCCTTTTAAATAGTTCACCATGAATATGATTAACTTAAGGTTTAATATTTGTTCTTATATACAGTGAAATGTTCTGGTGTAGAGTATAACTTCTCTTGAGTTTTGAGTAGTATGCTTTACTGCCACATGGATTATATTCTAAGAATGGGTGGATGATTGCCTTTAGGCAATGTAATGGTTGACTGATCTATATCATGGATATGAATAGTATTGCCTATAAAGATGGACTGATTACAAAACATTAATTATTGAACTCTTTAGTCTGCATTATTAATTGATATTGCCTTCAGCTGGTATAATTACCTGAATAACATTGTAATTTGGATGGATGGATAAAAAAGATACAGGTAATTTGATTTTATTATGAAGTGTCAAAATTTCATTTAGCCTATAGTGTAGTGGGGTTTTTTTTCCTTTTTTTTCTTTGTCTTTTTGAGACAGAGTTTCACTATGCGGTTGGGGCTGGTTTTGAATTCACTTTGTAGCCCAGGCTGGCCTTGAACTCACAGTGATCCTCCTGCTTCAGCCTCCCTAGTGCTAGGATTATAGGTGTGTGCCACCACTCCCAGCTTAGTGAATTTATTTTTACTTTGGTTTTTTTAAACTTCATTTCTGGACAGTCTATATACTTTATACCTTTTATTTAAAACTGAAAATGAACAAATAATATGTTTGATTTAATACTCTGATTTTATTCTTGCATCAGTTATAAACCTAGATATTTACCCAAATGAGAGTAGAATTCATATAACTTGGACCAATCAATATGTCACTTTTTTTTTTTTTTTTTGGTCTTTTTCCTTTTTATCGGTACCGGGGATCAAACTCACGACTGCCTGC
Organism: Cavia porcellus; assembly: GCF_034190915.1. Taxonomy (NCBI): domain Eukaryota; kingdom Metazoa; phylum Chordata; class Mammalia; order Rodentia; family Caviidae; genus Cavia; species Cavia porcellus. Next base: position 55,862,076 of record NW_026947489.1, read on the forward strand.
TTGCAAGGCAGGTGCTTATGCCGCTGAGCTAAACCTCCAGCCCCCAATATGTCACATTTTTAAAAGCATACAGGATTCAATGCATAGTCTCCTGTGTGCTAGAGCTAACATTTATTTACGCAGAAGCATACAAAGCAACTTCAGCAAAAGGAAAAGGAGGGGAGAGGGAACTAGAGACAAGCTTCCCAGGGTCCTCTCCCAGGGGTGTCTCCCAGGACACATCTTGTTCTTCCAGCAGTGACCTGTAACAACACATACTGGATGCTGTCTACCAGAGCAGACGCTTGGTGCCCATGGTTTTTATTGGTGGCTATCTCTCAGACTCCCTTAGGACAGACCCAGATTCTAGACTCTGAAAGGACACCACTGTTGGGCAAATCATCGAGGCATCAGGAACCACTCCTATCATCTAGGAAAGGTTTTACATCAGTGTGGAGATCCATCTGCAGCTAAGGGCAAACCTGCAACAGGCCTCTGGAAAGACAGTCTCAGGCTTGTTTTGAGTTTCCCTTCTCCTGACAACAGTGTCTCCTATTATTAGACACTGTTGATTGTTGAGACATGTGTCTTATACATAAATTAGGTGGGAGAAACTAATGATGGGAGAGTGAATGAGAGGATATATATATATATTTTTGGTACTAGGAATTGAACCTAGGGCCTCATGCTTTCCAGGCAGGTGCTGTGCCACTGAGCTACTTCCCCTGCCCAGGATTTTACAAATACCTTTTTGATATATTATTTTTAATTTAACTGATTAAATCCCTTCTTAATGTTTTTTTCTTCTTGAGCAAGAAGCTTCTCTTAACAGTGTCATGTTTATGAAATTTTAATGTACTTTGTAAATTTGTTGTTAGACCAGTATGTTTGTGTTAGAATACTGATGTACTTTTAGAAACCTTAGTTTTATGAGATACATTTGGATATTTATCCATTTTCTTTTTCTTTCATAGGGTCTCACTATGTAGTTCAGACTGGGCATTATATAGCCCAGGTTGGCTTTCAACTCGCAGTGATCTTCCTGCCTCATCCTCCCAAGTGCTGGGATGACAGGCTTGTGCCACCATGCTCAGCTGTTATCAATATTTCTTATAAAATCTGAGGCCCATAATGTTTTAGTTTTGGGGGGGTTGTTTGTTTTGTCTTTTTGAGGCAAAATCCCACTATGCAGCTCACTTTGTAGTTCAGGCTGGCCTCAAACTTGCAACGATCCTCCTGCCTCAGCCACCCAAGTGCTGGGATTACAAGCATGTGCTACCATGCCTGGCTAGGCCCATAATGTATTATTTTGTTAGTTCATTTAGAGCTTTGGGAAGAATTACTATGCACTAATTAAATGAAAACATAATGAAAGCATACACTTGAGGATAGTATTGATATGATGTAGCACCCTCTTTATGTCTGAATGCCCTGGAATTCACTTTACAGGCAATATTATCTCTACCAATATTATCAGAACCCAACAAAAGAAGAAAGGTGATAATGCCCTTCGTAGGGAAAGGCTCATTGATTCCTGATGTTTTAAATAAAAATTTCATATAGTTAGTAGCCAGTAGCAGTGACTAGAGAATCTAGAAAAATATAAGTGTGTTAACTATTACTAGGGCCAGACTGCAGACCAGGTATGTGTATATGGTCCTTATTTGACTACTGGCCATTTTAATACTGAACTCCCAGTCTTCTAGAACTCTTTTGGAGAAAATATTTACCGAAAAGTTCAAGTGGAATAGTTACTGAAAGTCCATTTTCTACCTCTTCTACTTCAGAAGACGTGAACTCAAGCCAAGATTCTTGAATAACCCAGTAGGAGAATACACTTCTAAAGCTTGCAGTCCTGGGGAAAATGTCTTTGGTTACCACCATTCCACATTTATTGGTACTACTGGCCCATGTTTATTTCTGGTCACTTCAGTCCAACAAGGCCATCTTGTCCTGAAGAAAATCAATGACCAGCACATATCCTAACTTATGCTAGCTCTAGTTTAACCTATTGTAAACCAGGATCGTGAAACTTAGAGAGTGTAGCATTTCAAAATAACACATTTCTCTGCTGCTACAGTTCCATACTTACTTCATAAAAAAATTTTTTTAAGAAAATATCTGTATTTTTAACATTGGTAGTTTCACATCACAGGTATTTTTAGTGTTTTCTTAAGAAGCCGAATCTCAACATAGTGTGTCTTTTGTTTAAAAGCCCTTTACACAAATCCCAGAATCTTGAATTTCTGGCCCCTTTTCAGAAAACGTAATCCATATCAGATTAAACTGTACAAAATCAGATTAATCAAATTCATACTTAAAATAACAACCAATGCAGACATGAAAATTTTAGATTTTCTTGTGATTAGTCTTTCTACTTTTAATGTTTCTCAAATAGAAAACCTTAGTACTTTCTCAGTTCCTCTTACCTGATCAGTATGTAGTTTTTCTGGCTTTCTCCAAAGCCTGCTGCTTGTATGATCCCATGATTTTACTTTCACTTCATGCCCTGTAAGTACCCACGTCAGCCTGTGAGGAATACATGTGCAGTGCCACTGCGGTGACCTGGCAGCAGGTATTGCCACCAACAGCTGACTGCACCAGACCCTGCTGGTCATCTGGTAGCCAAGCCTCCTGCTCCCTGCCTTCCCTGTCTCAAGGTACTCATGTTACACACTCGCTTAAACTGTCTTACCAGCTTATGGTAGACACCAGTGAATTCTATGCTTTCTATGACAACAGTGGCGAGAACCCTTTATTCATTTATTTATGTTTCAGTCAGATTTTATTGGTACATTTTAGGTATACATAAAGATTACATTCATCATAGGGAATTTATACCTATACATAATATAACAAACTTTGTTTCCATTTTTTTTTCCTGCTTTTCTCATTTTTTTGTACTTTTCTTTCCTTTTCCACTCCCCCTGCCTTTGCTCCCCTCCCCATTTGAGCATTTTCTTCCTATTTCACAATACTTATTATACATTTTGGTCTTTATTTACATGTGTGTCTGATTTATTTCACTTAAGATTATGGTCTCAAGGTGCATTCATTTATCTAAAGATGTCTCAAACTTATCTTTATGGCACAGTAGTACTCCATTGCATTAAAAAAAAAAAACCTGTGTCTTCTTTATTCATTCACCAGTTGATGGGCATTTGGGCTGTTTCCATGACTGGGTTATTACAGACTATGCCACTATAAACATGGGTAGTATGATGCTTTTAATTCTTTTAGGAAGAAACCAAAAAGAGGAATAGCTGAGTTGAATGGAACCTCTAGTCCTAAATTTTTGAGGACTCTCCAAACTGATTTCCACAGTAGTTATATCAGTCTACACTCCCATCAAGAGTGGAGAAGGTTCCTTTTTTCCACATCTCTTCTATCATTTGTTACTGGTTGATTTCTTGATAGCAGCTATTCTTTCTGGAGTGAAGTGGAATCTTGTTGTTGTAATTTGCCTCCCTTGAATGATAAGTGATGCTGAACATTTTTTTCATATATTTTCTGTTTTTACTTTTTCATTTGAGAGGTGTGTGTATTCACCCATTTTTGAATTGAGTCTTTAAATTTGGCGGTGTCTGGGCCAGGGATTTAGCTCAGTGGCTTAAGCACCTGCCTAGCAAATGCAAGGTTGTGAGTCCAATCCCCAGGTACCAAAAATCAATCAATCAGTCAATATATGGGGGGGGGGGGTCTGATTTTTTTTGAGTTCTTTATATATTCTAGATAGTAATCCTTTGTCTGAGGAACAGCTAGCAAAAGAACCAGCACTTTAATAAAATAAATCCTTAATCCTGTTGATCTATTAAATGATTAGAGGAACTGTTGAGACTTTTTGGCTTCCCCATTCACAAAGAAGGAAGCTGAGTGTAGTGACACATGCTGTATTCCTAACTGCTCTAGAGACTGCTGTAGGTTTTGTTGCTATTGTGTTTGAGTCCAGGATTTCGAGACCAGCTGAGCAGCACAATGAGACTCTGACTCAGAAATTTAAAAAAAGTAAAAGGAGATTGGAGAGATAAGGTTAGCTTTTTGAAGTGTCCCAAGTTTGGCATACAGTATTGATATTTAACAGTGAACTCTAGTAACAACAGCTGTTTACATTTCTAGAGCAATGACTTGTTTAGTTCTTCATAGCTTTTATGGTTGGCTACTAATATTGTAACTAAAGACTGGAAGGAATTCAAGTGCCTAGAGCTTTTGAATAAATAATGGTGCAGCTATAACAAAGGTGCACCTATAAAAGAGACCAGAGAGTCTCTATAAACTGCTATAGAGAAGTCTCCAGAATAAAATGTTTAGAATCAAAGTATAGAATTGTTTATGTAATATGGCACGTTATGTTAAGAGGAATAGTATGACTCTGTATGTATTTATGTGTTCACAGAGAAACATGGAAGATTAAAAGAAAAGTCAACCAGAGTGGCTACTTATGTGGGGAAGGAAATACAGATAGGAACTAGACTTCTCTGAAAATGTCTTATTTTATAGTTTTGACTGTAAAACCCTGTAAACATTTTACATAATTAAGAAAAAATTTAAAAATCAAACATATTAAACTTACATACAGATTTGTTTCAGATGACCTTAAAACAGTATTTTAATTGCATGTCCCTAAAGAGACATATTCTGGAGGCTACAGCAATCCTAAAAAACTTGGAATTTATGTTTTTGTTAATACTGTTAGTATTATCTTGAAACACATATTCAGATTAAGCAAAGATTATATTAATGTCATTAGACACTAAGGTTTTCAGGGTTAAGAAAGATGCCAATTTAAGATAAAAAAATTTAATTTCAATGCAGTATTTTTCCATATGAAACAAATATTAATAGGGGCTCATGACACTTTGCTTTTCCTGAGAAGTCTGTATCTTATAGTGTTGTCCACTGACAGGGCCTAGAAGAAGTGGGAACTCATTGACAGTGGCAGCCTTTTTGCTAAACCCCATTTCACAGCAATCCCTAATTCTGAGCCCAGAGTAGGAAGTGCACAGGTGAGCTTGGGGTGGTTTGTCCTGCTGGAAATGAAGGAAGCTGGGCATGTGGGGCTGTGTGAGCAGCATGGAAAGCCACCTAAAGGCCAAAGAAAGGACAGCAACACCCTAAGGTGACTCAGTGGACTAAAGCTAAATGACAATAGCAACAAAAAGCCAGAAACACTGGAGTCACAGTCGAAGGTTCCTAGAGCACTAATTCATTGTTTAGAAAGCTGAAAAGCAGTTAAGCATGTGTGAAAGTCATGTTTTCTGATGAATGGAAGTTTATCCTTTGGTTTTCAGGAGCTCCTCTTGCACAACTCATAGCACCTTGCCTTTTTCTGTGTTGTATATGTAAGCAAAGGTAAGGCTGGGCTGTGCATAGGATGCTTGAGCTTACATGCAGTGCATGTTAGCAATAGGAAAAGCAGCCTGCCGTTTGGGGCTCTCTCCACATCATGGGAAGTCTCTAGGCCTAATCTTAACCCAGCCTTTTCTGCTCTGATCACACTGTTGGATTTTAACACTTTCTAGCTGATTTAAGAGATGTCGAGCAGAGCATAGTTCTGTTCATTTTCTGAAAGTAAAACCATAACCTGTCTGCAAGGCTTTTTTGAGAAATAACTTTGGAGAGCTTGAATTTACTGTCAAGACCTTGCTCGTGTGTCTGCACTGGCCAGAGAAGGTCATCTAGGCCTGGACAGGAAGAGCAAGCTCTTAGGTGCGTGTGTGTGTATGTGCAGGAAGAGCGTTCAGAGCTGGCGCTCTTTCCTTTCACAAAGAGTCCCCAAGACCTGAAGAACTAGCAGATTCTGTTTGCACGCTGTCAGAGTTTGGGGAACAGTGACCTGTATGATTTAATAAGCAAAGATAACATGATCCCTGGGAAACAGCCCCAGAATTGGGACTCCAAAGCATGCTATTTGAATTGACTTAACTTTGTACTTCTTAAAATATACTTGTCTTTTACTTAACTCTTTAAAAACCAAAAACTCTTTTGTTAGTCTTGTTTCTTTGCTTTTTTAAAATTTTATTTTATTTTATTTATTTGTTTGTTTATAGGTATTAGGGATTGAACTTGAGACCTCGAGCTTGCCAGGCAGGCACTTATGCCACTGAGCCAAATCCCTAGCCCCTCTGGTGTATTTTAAAGCAAATCTTTGTTAACACGATGTATACCTGTAAACGCTTCCTTATCAGAAATTTATTTAACCTTCATAGGTGTCTCTACTTAAAGGGAAAAAATATTGCCTGCCCCACTATTTCATAAGTGGGAGAAAAACATGAAAATATTGTTAACATAAGAGTAAGTACTACCAACTAGGCCTGGCGGCATGTCTATAATCCTAGCATTCAGGGAGGCTGAGACCGAGGGATCACATGTTCAGCCTGGGCAGCTAAGCAACTTACTTATACCATGTCTTAAAAAAGGGCGGGATGTTGCTCAGTGCAAAGGCCTTGGCTTCAATCCCTAGTACTACAAAACACAAAAAACTATCAAATGAAAATTACTGTTGGTTCCAGCTTATTTCACGGTGTCATCTCCAAAATAAAAATTGTGCCTTGTTTTTAAATGAGCTGACTAAAAATAGAGGCGCAGACCAGGGTTGGTTAGAAACAAGTTTTTGGGTAAAACAGTATTTAACAGGCCAAAATGATTATGTTTACCTTCTAATCCAAGTCCCTGAAGGCCATTTCCTCCTCCACTCCCCCATTCAGAGCCTGGACCTTCAACGTCAGATATTCTGTCTTGGATCAAGCAGGAGGAGGAGCCTCAGGTTGGGCCCCCCCAGGAGGCCAAGGAGAGCGAGGTGTACAAAGGCACCTATGTAGGTGAGTGATGGTTGAAGAGCTGTTCTGCCCAGACCCAGGCCACACCAGGACAGACCCGAGAATCTGCCTGACACAGGACCTGGAGGCAAGGAAGGGGCAGGAGAAAGAGACGTGATCACTCAAGTTAGCAATGAAACCAAGAGGCCTTTAAGGTAAACTGTAAGTGACAAAACACATTCTTAAATGCAAAGACAGGTTAAAATGCAGTAGTTGGGGCTGGGGGCATAGATCAGTGGTAACATGTGCTTAGCTGTCTAAGGCCCTGGTTTATTCCCTAGACAACATCAACAGAGACAAGCAAATTAAAATTCTTTTTTTTTTTTCAAATTAAAATTCTTAAAAGAACTAAGCGCTGATAGGTAGACAAGAAGTTCAAGGCTGGGGAAGATAGAATATCTGCAGGTCACTTAGAAAAGATAGACCAGAAGTGAGGAGTGGGTTGGGAGGATACCAGTAGACAAAATATCACTAGGGAGGTACAAAGGAAATGTTGAGAGCCTTCAGTTAAAAAAAATGGTGATGGGAGAAGAATCTTTGTAAGGTATTTAGCACCATCTGCATTTTGACACTTGAATGATAAAAAAGGATCTCAAGGTCATAAGGAACCCAGCTGTTAATACAGCTTAATATAATCTGTTTTTAAAACCTTCTGTGCTCTGAGTTTAGGCTCTGGAAAGTACAGTTTCTGCCCTTCCAGAAGCTTTCCCTGCAGACAGACAGCAACGTTAGGCATGCCCAGTGACAGGCCAACAGCGAGTAGGGTAGTGTTAATAAAAGAGGGGAGACATGAAGGAACATACATACCTTCTAGTTCAGATACTCAGATGGGGCATAAAGATGCAGAGACAGCACAAGGGAGGCTCTGTCCTACAGAAGAGAGCACAGCAGGCATGCGGAGCACACCTGTCATTCCAGCACTCAGGAGCCTCTGACAGGAAGACTGAAAGTCTGAGGCCAGCCTGGGACATTTAGTGAGACCCCATCTCAAAATAAAAAGTATAAAAGGATGGAGCTCATTGCGAAGACTCTAGATTCAATCCCTAGTACTGGAAGAAAAACCCAAAAACAGAATAAGCAAAGATGTGGAAGTAGAAATGTGTACTTTGTCTTCAGGTAAAGTAGAGACAGCTGATCCTAATGGAGAATCCAGTAGGACAGAGGAAAACAAGTCAGTACGTGATTTTATCGCAACAGGTGACAGGACAAGCATAAACAAAGCATGATGAAAGTGAAGCAGGGAGGCTTGAGGCCCAGGCTTTTCTTTCCCAGACAGGGAGCAGCATTAGAGGACAGCCTCAAACTCCCTGATGATCTGCCACAGGGAGGCGCACATCTCCATCAGTGCTTGGGCTGCAGGGAGTCCTTGCCTGAGCAGTCAGGAGCACAAAGTCTGGGAGAAAGCTCGGCAGGTCCATAGAGAGATAACTCTTGAGTCCTTTCTTTCAGAGGAGGGCCTCATCATCAAAGCCGAAGGTCTTGCTCCGGCCACCTTGTGCCCCGAGGTACCAGTCACCTTCTCTGCTGCCCCAGCTGCAGCAGCAAAGGATGTTTTCTCAGATGTGGCATTCAAAAGCCAACAGTCCACACCCATGACACCTTTTGGCCGTGCAGCCTCTGACCTGCCCGAGGCCTCCGAGGGACAAGTGACATTCACTCAGTTGGGAAGCTACCCACTGCCGCCTCCTGTCGGGGAGCAGATATTCTGCCACCATTGTGGCAAGAGTCTTACCCAGGACATGCTGCTGACCCACCAATGTGGCCACACCTCTGAGCACCCTGTTCCCTGTGCCCAGTGCCCTAAGCACTTTCCCACACAGCCAGACCTGGGCAGCGCCTCCCAGGACCATGCTGGTGAGACACCCCCCACCTGCCCGCACTGCTCCCGGACCTTCGCGCACCCCTCGAGACTCACATATCACCTGCGAGTCCACAACAGCACGGAGCGCCCTTTCCCTTGTCCTGACTGCCCCAAGCGCTTTGCTGACCAGGCACGGCTCAGCAGCCATAGGCGCACGCACACCAGTGAGCGGCCCTTCCGCTGCACGCAGTGTGGCCGCAGCTTCAGCCTGAAGCTCAGCTTGCTGCTGCACCAGCGGGGTCATGCGCAGGAGCGCCCCTTTTCCTGCCCACAGTGTGGCATCGACTTCAATAGCCACTCAGCCCTCATCCGTCACCAGATGATCCACACAGGCGAGAGACCTTACCCGTGCACAGACTGCAGCAAGAGCTTCATGCGCAAGGAGCACCTACTCAATCACCGGCGGCTGCACACTGGTGAACGGCCCTTCCCATGCTCTCACTGTGGCAAGAGCTTCATCCGCAAACACCACCTCATGAAGCATCAGCGCATACACACCGGCGAGCGGCCCTACCCCTGTGCCAGCTGCGGCTGCAGCTTCCGCTACAAGCAGACGCTCAAGGACCACCTGCGCTCAGGCCATAATGGTGGTTGTGCGAGTGACAGCAACCCCTTGCTGCCGCCGCCAGAGCCACCTGGACCGTTGCTTCCTGGGCTCGAAGCCTCTGGCCTTGGTGTCAGCACGGAAGCGCTAGAGACCAATCAGTGGTATGGGGACGGGAGTGGAGGGGGCGTGCTGTAGCTTCTGCCTTGCGCTCACCTGCTCTGTACAGCAGGCTCTTAGCAAGCAGAAAGTCCAGGAGCAAGCCAGGGGCCCTCCACCCGCAGTAATTATTCTCCTGTGCGTCAAGGAATTCAAAGTTCTCCCCAGCTACTACTGTGTTTAGAACTTCACAGCTGCGCACCAGAACCGTATCTTGAAATCCAGAAAACCCAGAAAAGAAACCCAGCATCCCCATCTTTCCAAACATACTACAAAAGCAGAAATTAGAAGGCTGTTGCAGAGGGTGGGAAGCCAGGTTTGCCCTATGGCTGGCTTGTCGCAGGGTGGGTCTGGGTGAGATTCACATTGTCTCGGTAGAGACAGGTGTACTGGAAGAGCCTCACAGCTTGAAGCCCAACTTGACTCAGGCAAATGTTGAAGGCCTTTCACTGGTTTGATAGGTGATTGTTAGGAAAAATGTCCTGTAGCCACTGCTTACCTTGCTGCCTCCTGGAAAAGCTCTCTCCACACCCTTCCGTAGCTGTCCATCTGACCCTATACCATATGAACTCCAGACTGCCTTCCTGGGGGTTCTAGATTGTCTTTTCATGCATTTTGTTTAATATTGGGTGAACAAATCTGATTTTAGTAGCTTATTTAAGAGGGCAGGTTTTAACTTTCACTGAATTGATCCTAGCATTCAGGCTCTTGTACTGGCATTTACTGCCAGAAATCTTTGTAAACGTCCCAGTTAGGAAACTGGGAGCCAGATCCCCAAGAAATAGCTAGTTAGAACAATAACAGAACAGCCTGAAAACTGTGCCTGACCTGTGTTTCCAGGCACTTATATGTCCCTTTTTCTGGGCTAGTAAGCTGAATTTTCAGTTTTTGATGTCTGCTTTTTTTGACAGTTACCAGCAGCAGAGATCACAGTGCCCTTCACAAGTACAGAGGAGTTCCAGGAAGTGCCCCTGGGTTCACATTTCCTCAGTAGAGCTGTTGCACTGTTGTGTTCTCAAGCCAGTCTGTTCCTCTCAATTGGCCTGCCCTGTGGGTACCGCCTACATCCCCAAGAGCCAACTCCCATGTGTAGATAAAGATAGCCTTTTGTGCCTGTTACGCTTTTTGGTACCATGGCCACTGTGTGTTCTTTTCTTGGGGTCACTCAGCTCCTGGGAGCATTTCAGTCTGGTTCTACTCCTAATTGTTGTTAGAGCCTGATACAAGTACCCTTCCCTTTACAGGGCTCGAATTTTCATCAGCAAAATGAGACTGAGCTGAACCTGGTGGTATATACCTGTAAGCCCAGCACTAGGGAGGCTGAGGCAGGAGGATCACTGTGAGTTGCAAGGCCAGCCCAAATTACAGAGAGACTCCATTTCAAAAAGCGAATAGATACCCCTCCCACCTCAATCTTCATAGGGCAGGAGGGAGGGTTGAATCTCTGTAAATTAAAAAAAAGTGTTGTGATACATTCCTTCTGCCAAAATCCTGTCTCTGCTTTTGGCTTTCATCCAAGTGAAGCCAAATAAAGACAAACAGAATCAAAGCAGAGGAATTCTTGCAGAAACTTGACTGAAATCAGTTTAATTTGTTGTTTTGCTTTTGCTTTGTGCTGTGTTAGAAGACAGAATGTAAGAGTCCCACATCTTGGGCAAAAAAGTTGTTTCTTATACCCTGTAGTTTCCCCTAAATCTGCAGGGTTAGGTCGAGGTCTGGAACTTCAACAGGATATTCTCCCAATAAGTGATAAAGAACTCATGTTCGCCTTATCATAGGGCCCGACCTTCCTTTGCTCACTGCGGGACCATACCCGGAAAGGCTGTCAGCCCAGCTGCTGTGTTCCTGGGAAGGCTCTTTCTGAACATGCATTTCTAGAACACCACTCTGTGACATTCACCAGGCTAGTGACCACAAGAGTCATGAGCATTGTGCCAGAGGCCTGGCCTGCTGTCATAACCTTGTTTGTAGGCAGTGAAAAAGTCAAAGGGGTTAATAAAACAAGCCAGGTGATAGATAGAACCCTGGTGTATTGGAATGAAGAGTTTCTAGCCAGAATCTGGCCCTCATCATGGGAAAATTTGGGAGTTCTGGGAATCCCAAAACTAGGGTTCTGGCTTTATTGGTGACTCACTAGACGCTTGAGTGTGTTCCAGGTCTGTTATGTACCTTGCTTCCCACAATGAAAGGGAAAAGAATCCTAAATCACTACCTTCAGGTGGTGAGCTAAAATCCTTTCTGAATGGATTCTAGCATCTTCCAGGGTATGCTGGAGAAGGGATTCCTACATGAGGTATGATGTGGGACTAGGTTGTATTTAAGATTCACTTTAACCCAAAAGATTTATTGAGGATGCACAGCTTACTATTAAGGTGCTGCAGATAAATCCACAGCCTGTTATGCAAGGAACTGTGGCCAGCAGAGACCCAGGCTTTGGCAGAAAGTGAACACAGGTCAGATACCAATGCAGCAAGAGCCATGGAGCTGATCAAAGGGAGGTGTGCAGGTCCACCTCAGGACGGCAAGAAGGTGAGAGTCTAATTCTTAGCCCTGAGACTAGGCAGGGAGTTCAGCATTTTATGTTACATTTTCCTTTCCCTCCATCAGGCCCCTACCAGGTAGAACTCCAAGCCACCTCTAAAGAATTTATTTGCTAAAGGTTCAAAAGTGGATTGGTGAAAAGCTAAGGTAAAGTCCAACAGAAAGCTTTCAGTGTTTGGAGAGGAATCTGTTGGTCCAGCGAGCACTCCTGAGAGAAACCTTGTGTCTAATCCTGTGAATGGAGAGGACCGGTTGTCTGAGCAGACGCAACAGGAAGAGGAAACTCCACAGCATGCTCTTCACCTGCCCGCTTGCCTTCTGGACCCTCACCCGAGCACTGTCACCTTCCAGTAGGGTGCTGGGGCTTGACTTGTCAGACTCTCTTTGCTAGTATTTTCATTGTCTCCATTGGGTGAGCCTCTGGTTCAGCCACAAATGTGAAAATAAATGGAAGTTGATTGATGGCCTAGAAAGTGAAAGAAGACTCATCCTTTTCTGCTAGACACTACTGTAAACATGTTAGCTGAGCTCAAGCCAGGGCCATACCCTGCATAACATCCCTTGTTATTAATAATAAAGTACAAAGTTTGTGGCTTCTCTTGAGAGATGGACATCTATGCCTATCTTACCCAGGCCCAGAGACTTAATAGTAATAACAAATGCTTACTGTTTCAGTTTTCAAAAGCCTCCTTGATTATCTTATTTTATTTTAGTTACTTTTGTCTTTTTGAGACAGCCTTTCTCTATGCAGTTCAGGCTGGCCTTGAACTCACTTTGTAACCCAGACTGGCCGCAAACTCACAGTGATCCTCCTGTCTTAGCCTCCCAAGTGCTGGCATTTCAGGAGTGTGTCACCATGCCTGGGCAAGATAATTATTTTTAAAGGGACCCATATTCCAAATGGAATGAAAGTCCCAAGTTTCTGCACAGATCCCCCCCCCCCCATATCATGGCTTCATAGACATCAGGAGGCCTCAGCAGCTGCCCAAAGGCTGCTCAGTAACAAGGAGTAAAAACAGATCTTTCCTAGAAAGGCTTTAAGACACAAAGACCCCAGATGTCACAGATAGGTTGTTGTCTCTGTACGTGTGATGGATACTTCTGACCCTGTTTAGTGCACTCTGGTTCTTTAGCTGCAGCAAAAGAATAGTCACTTCCCACAGGGTGCCTACTCACAGAGGCGGGTGTTGTGGGGAGTTTCAGTACTCCACAAGCACAAGGTCCTTGAGTTAGATCAAATTGGTGTGAGGACGACGCAGCAGGAAGAGCGCTGAGCTTAGCATGGTGGCAGCACGGTGTGGCTAGCTGAGAACAAAGACTCGAGGCAGACCTTGACTCAAGTCCTGGAGCCATGGTGAGCAACGTACTGATCTATTATTTAATCATCTTGAGCCTTAGTTTCCTTATCTGTAAAATAATGATATTTATCATCTCGGGGGTAGTCAGGCTTAAAAAGAAATTTAGGTAAATCGTTTAGTACACAGCCCTTGCACAAAAGAATTTCACAGGACCAGCCCCAGGAGGCTATAAAGCTGGGCTGAATTGGAGGCTACTCTGCTGAGACACATGAATGGTCAGTGTCAGCTTTTTTGTCCACCATCTTCCTGTACTTCTGTTTAGCTTGTTCTTCTCTCTCTCTCTCTCTCTCTCTCTCTCTGATCCTTGCAGCTCCCCTAAATTTCATGTGGCACTGTTTTTTTTTTTCCTCAGTTTGGATTCTGCAGTGGTGAACGTGGCCCATCTGCTTTTCAGTATGAAGTCCCGAAAGTTTCCCCTCAGCCTGTGGAGTTGCTGATGTACTTGTTCTGGTTCAGTTAGCTGGGTTTCATAATAGATGCCCTGTGTCCCTGTACCAGCATCTGTGAGCTGGTAGGTTTGCTTGGGAATGGGCGGTGACTGAATGGTGTTCCTAGCACTGGATAGAGAGATGAGATCTTTAACCTTTTGGGCTTCCTCCAAAAACTTGTACTTTATAAGCATGACCATAGGCCAGAGCATATTGTTCCTGGCATAAATCACGTGGAAGGTGCTGTTTATGTATCTTGCAGAAAGTGTCATGAATCACTGAAAGTCAAGGGAGGGTATCCATCCATTCTGGCACTGTCCCAGTTTCCTTTAGAGTAACTGGCCACAATCACACACAGAATCACTTGGTCAATTAAATGCCTCCCCTTCAAAAAAATTTCACCCCTAAAAACAAATGCCCATCGACCCCTAGTACCAAAAACAAACAAACAAACAAAAACCCCAACAACAAAAAACCAAATGCCCATTAAGGAAGACAGAACAATATCAACCAATCAGAGTAGTCTCAAAAGTAATGTTCCACGTAGCTCATCAAAATAGCCAGGTTGTGTTTCAGATAAAAGTATTTGATAAAACCTCACTGAGCTCTGTGACTTTGTGATTACTTATTAGTGAAGTCTATATTTGCCCTAAAAACTTGAAGCTCAGTTAATGCATTTTTAATGTTTCTGTTAAGATGAAGATTATTTTAATGAAAACCGTTCTGGAAAGTCAGGAGGCCTGCATTTACTTTTGGTTTCCTTAGTACAGTTTACAAAAGTGAAAATCAGCGAGGATTAATAAATGGTATTTGTACATTGCAGGATTAATAAAGTGTTTCTATAGTAAGTGTAGGAGTGTTGTTTGTAGACTAGTTGGCAGTTTTCTAAATGAGTTTGATGCTTCTCTTCATTCAAGGTGAGATAGTAGTCATTTCATCTCCAGTTTGCTTGCCTGTGCTGGAAGAGAGCTGGCCTGAGACTGCAGTCTGGAGAGCAGCAGAATCATGGCAGAGATCAAAAACAAAGCTTAATGCAGAAGACGTGAGATTGCTCCATGTAATTCTACCAGTAGCTTTTGTGAGGTAGCCATAACAAATAAGGAAGGCAGCAGGCACATTCTTAGAGAGACTGAGTTAAACAAACAATTGAGAACCGAAGAGGAGGCCCAGGGATCTATCTCAGTGGCAGAAGTGTCTTCCTGGCAAGTATGAGGTTGTGAGTTCAACCCCTGGTACCAAGAAGAAAGAAAAGAAAAAAATATCAAAGAGAAATGAAAATCTATGAACTTTAGTTTTTGGCCTTGAGCTGTTTTGTTTTGTGTTTTGAAACTGGGTCTCACTATGTGGTGCAGGCTGGCCTTGAACTCCCTTATGTAGTGCAGGGTGGACTTGAACTCAGCAATTCTCATTCCTCAGACTCTTGAGTGCTGGGATTATAGACATAAGCCACCATGCCCAACTGAGTTTATAATTTTTAAAAATTGTGTAGCAAAGACATATCTACTAGCCAACGAGTAAACAGCAGGATAAAAACAATGAACTAGAATAATTAACCCAGTAACGCTCCTTATTTCCCTAGATGATATTGTGGGGCTGAGAGAAGATGCAGAGAAGAGTGTTGGCAAGTTTGTCCTTGGCTGAGTGTGAGAATAACCCAGGCTTTTAAAAGATACCCATGCCAGGGCCCACCTGCCATGGCTTCCTCGCTATGTGGTGGAACCTGGATGTTTACCCTTTCCACGTTCCACTCAGTGATTCTAATGTGCCAATGGATAATGGAAGGAAAAGGTCACCAGGCTGTGAATGGCCAGTTACCCTCCTTTACTGAGACAGGGAGTTGTGGATTGGGGGGTTACGCAAGAATCTGTGAGCCCACATTAGGAAGTCATAACTTGATTGTAGAGTAGAACTCCGTATGTTTTGGCATGAGCACAAGACCTCATTTTGGTGAGGTCCTTTTTATTATTTATTTATTTTGTCTTTTTGAGACATGGTCTCACTATGCCGTTCAGACTGGCCTTAGGCTTACTTTGTAGCCCAAGCTGGTCTCGAACTTGCAATGATCTTCCTGCCTCAGCCTCCCGAGTGCTGGGATTACAGGAGTGCATCACCACACCCGGCTTGGCCATTTTCAGTAACCAAAGCTGCACTTAAAAGCTGAAGGGTTGCACATGAAGAAGATTCAGAGAACGTGCTGCAATTCCCAGCACAGACAGTCTGTAGAAGAGTGTCAAGCCCTGGGTGTCTGCTGAGTTAGAACCGTTGAGTAGTTGAGCACTTCGCTATTTACTAAGACAGAGGAAAGGTACCACAGCGTAAGAACTGAAGAGAAAGTCAGTGAACTACATTCATCTACAGTGTCAGAACTTGTGAAGAAGCTGGTCATGGTGCCACACACCTGTGATCCCAGCTCTGGAGGCTGAGGCAGGAGTTTGAGGCATGCCTGGGATACATAAGGCCCTGCCTCAGAAAAACCAACACAAAAACAAACCAAAACACAACTTGTACAGAAGGAGGCTAAATGCCTAACTGAACCAGGCTGTGTTCAGAGGAAAAAGATATTTTCCCCAATCTTTGGATTTGAAGCAAAGATTTTCCAGGGGACGCACACACACAGGTAGAGAAACAGAGTCAAAGATTGACTTGGGATATTCAGTTTGAATTAAAATGTTGGCAAAAGGCCAGGAATGTTGCAAACTCTAGCAAGAGCCTTAAAACTTTTATAAGATTTTCACAAAATATTTGACTCTGACCACACACTGACACTTTCTATATCTTCTATTTGATCTTGGAGTTGTTTGGTTTTTTAAAATTTTATTTTGGGGACAATAAAACCAAGCAAAATTAAGCAGAATAAAGCTAATCAAAACAATGCAGTGTAAGTGACACAGAATTTCAAAACAAGATAATAGGGGGCTGGGAATTTAGCTCAGCGGCATAAGCGCCTGCCTTGCAAGCAGGTAGTCGTGAGTTCGATCCCTGGTACCGATAAAAACGAAAAAGACAAAAAAAAAAAAAAAAAAAAAAAAAAAACAAAAAAAACCCAACAAGATAATAGGAAATCAACACTGGTTACTATAATGCCTCTTGTTATCTTCAAAACACCTGATCATATCTTCAGGCATAGTAAAAGCAAACAAAACAGAACAGAATAAGAGTGGTTTGTTTTGAGACCTAGTCTTACTACGTAGCCCAAACTAGCCTGCAACTCCTGGTTAACCTCCTGACTCAGCCTCCCTAGTGCTGAGATTACAGGTGTGTGCCAGCATGACCAGTGATCTTGGAGTTTTATCACCATATTCCCAGCAACCTACTCTCTGTCTCTGGCTTTAGTCACACTCAGGGTGTCATGACACCACAGCCTGGGGATCTGTCCTCCCATGAAGGCTGGCACAGTAGAAAGCTGTAACCAAGGAGCCCGAGGGCAGGAGAGCCTGAGAATGTGAGGCTGCTCTGCTTCCTAGCCATTGTGGGCTAAGCAACCTTGGTCTGCTTGTTAAATTAGCAGTACCAGGGCGGGGCAGCACCAAGATGGGAACTCAAAGCTGTTTGTCCCCTCTGCCAAGAGTCTAGAAGTTTTCTTCCTCAGATAAAGCGTGTTGTAGGACACAGAGCACCAGAAAGCTTTAGGATATGGTGGACACATAGATCCTTGGATGTTAGGAATCTCTTCTCTTTTAGCTTCTGAATCTTTTAGTTGAGCGCTGTCTCTTCAAATGTGCTGCCCAGCCCAGTAGCTATAGAATTCCTAAATGAGCCGAGGAGAGGCAGTCGGGTGCCCATCTGACAGATGAGAATGCAAGTCAGCCACCTTCCCTAATGAGAAATGTATGGTAACCTGTCTTTGTTTGTTTTTGAGTCAAGGTCTGGCTATGTAGGTCAGCTTGGCCTTGAACTCACTATATAGCCCAGCGGATCTCAAACTGTCAGTGATCTTCCCACCTAAGCCTCCGAGTGCTGGGGTTCCAAGTGTGTACCACCATACCTGGCCTGTGTCTATTATCCACTTCATCCAGGTGTTCATTCTGTCCCTCACTAATACCTGCCTCAGAGTTCAGCAGGGATTACTGGAAACCAGCCAGTGACTGGACACCTCCCAAGGCAGAAGCCCTTCCCACCTCAGCCACTTCAATCTCAGGTCACTGGAGCACCTATGATAGGGACCACAACCTGTGGGACCACAGCAGCCACCGCCCTGAATGCCCTTCTGGGAAGTGACCCTGACCTCATTTGCCAACTTCCTGCTTATATTCACTGCAGGCTTTTGTAGCCCTGGTGCTGGGCTTGGTAGTGATAGAATAGTGCTGGTGCAATGAGGCCTGTGGTTTTAATTCCATGTGAGTTGAGTAGCTCCACTCATTCATGACAGTGAGCCGGACCTCTAATGCTACCTGGCACTCAGGTGAAAGGAATGGGTGGCTGTGTGCAGAGAGAAAACCAAAGAGGATGTGCAGTTTCTTGCTGTATGAAAAAAGACAGTTATTATCTCACTAAATGTTAGAAAGAGAAGTTGTCTTACCTGTTTTATCCTGAAAAGATAGTTTGAATCCTTAGGATAAACCTACTCCTCCATCTCCCATCTCTAGGGGAGAGAGAGAGTAATAGTGCTCTATAATACTTGACATAACATTTACATTGGAAGGGGCAGGTTGTGGCCAGGAAAGGAGATCATGGACTTCTGGGTGCCTAACATTTACTAGCCTCTAAGCTCTTTTAGAGTAGACTAAGTCCAGGAAATATGCAGCTCTCTACCCTGAAAGTATGTGGAACAGAGACAGTGCTTTCTAATCATCCGGAATGGAGTGCTCTAACACTTGCCTCCTCTGGGCCCATAATGTTCTTTATTTTATCAAGTGAAGTGGAACTCGGGTACCAGCTGGCCTGCCTCTCCATTCCCCCATAAGTATAGGAGATTTCTGTCCTTAACTAGATAAAGAGTCCTCATCCAGGAAGACAAAATAAACACTGTGTGGCAGATAATTACCAGGATCTATCTTGGGTGGGTGAGTGGGAGGGGAATTACAAGTGCCTACTATGTGCCTGCAGGCATGATTCTCATCTCAATTTTACAACATTAAAATAGACTAGTCATTTTTTTCTCCATTTTACAGAACAAGTGAGGGCTCAAGGAAGTTTAATTACTCAAATGTCCCAGTCAGCGAGTGCTGACTTTGGAATTTAAATCCTGGTGGATGCAACCACCCTCTGCCTAAAACAGTGCCTGGCGCATAGTAGGAGTTCAGTAAAAATTTCAGAAGAGCCAGGGATCGTTTTCTCCTAGGATGCCCGCATATCCTCAGGATGTACAGGAACAGGCCCACCGCCCCGCTACTGTGAGGCCACCGCGGTCGCCTGGGCCGGGACCGGACCCGGCGCCTCCTCTGGGTTGGGCCCCGCGGGCAGGCGGGGCTCTGTGGCCATTGGCTGGCGCGCACCGGAGGGCGGGGAGCGGCGCCGAGGGGACTGTTTGCTCCTACGGGCTGTAGATGGAGCTGTCCCGCCCCGGCAAGGGGGAAGCCGCCTGGAAAACGTTCTTCCTCTGCCTGGCCGGCCCGAGCGGGGAACAGCGCTCCCAGGATGCAGTTTGTGTCAACACGGCCGCAGCCTCAGCAGCTGGGCATCCAGGGCCTGGGGCTGGACAGCGGGAGCTGGAGCTGGGCCCAGGCGCTGCCCCCAGACGAGGTCTGCCACCAGGAGCCGGCGCTGCGCGCGGAGATGGCCGAGGGGATGCCGCCCATGCAGGTGGGTGCAGCTCCCGCCCGCCGCCCGCCGCCGGCGCCATGGCTGTTCGTGGGGGCGGGGATCGCGGCGGGGCCGGGGCACGCGGCCCGCGATCGCTGAGCCCTGCAGGCCCCGCGCCAGGCCCGGCGATCCCCGCCCCGCCCCGCGCCGCGCCGCGCCCGGTATTCACAGGGCTCGGGGCCCAAGCGGCCCTGCCCGGCCCCGCGCGCAGTCGCGACTCCCGCGGGCGCCCCCTGCGCGCAACCGGCGTGGGCTTCTGCCCGCAGGCCCGGTGCGCCGCGCGGGAAGCGACGCCTCGTTCGTGTTTACACGGAGAGATCCTGAAATGTGCGATTGCCACCTTTCTCCAAGTAATAACAGGCCATCAGTCCACTTTCCTCCTCTCCGTGTGTGAGCCAGGGAAGGGCCACGGGCAGGGGACTTTGTCGTCTTGGGCTAGCAAACTTGGCTGCGCATTGGAATCGCCCGAGCAGCTTTGCAGACGATTGACGACGCCCAAACCGCGTCCCAGAGCCGTTAACTCCGAGCCCCTCGGGTGTGCGGACGAGTTAGGGCGCCAGGGCCCCGTACTGAGCATTAGGCACCGGTGTCCCCCCCGTGGGCGGGGCTCCGAGAGCCCTGCACACTTCCGGAGGTCTGAAGCCAGCCCCCGCTGGGTCCGCCTGTAACAAGCCCTCCCGGAGGGCCTGTGTTGGTTTCCATCATTTTTAAGCCTCAGTCTTCAAACCTGCAGAACCTAAAGTGGGCCCCTTTGCTGAACTTCCACACCTTCCTCAGTCCTCGGGGCTAGGCCCAAAGGAGCCTCCCCTAGCCCATCAGGGCTGGGTCTCCCCTGGCCCTGCCCTCCCGTCTCCCTGGCAGGGACAGAATCTCAGGTCCCTAGGGTGGCCTTCGCTGTCACAGCTGCTGAGTTAAAGAGGGTAACTGGTGTGCTTGTCCGCGGCCTGTGCAGCTCACCTCCAAGCAACGGGATCCCACTTTTCCCAGCTGAGGACTCCTTCAGGGACAGGGAGGACAGAAAGTGTTGCTTCCTCCTGTCCCATGTCGGAAGGCAAGTTGGTTGTCAGCCTTTGAGGTCATCCATGGAACTCTGAATGTCAAAACAGTCTGTCCACGCTTTACTGACACAACTCCCCACCTGCTCCTCAAGGCTTCCAGGGTGAAGGTCTTGTGAGGGAGATGAGGAGGGCCAGAAAGGAACCAAAGGATCCCAGAGCTTCTCTGTTCCCCTTAGCTCAGCCCTCATAAGAGGTCCCCTCCTCCTGAGTGACATTTTTAGTGAATCAGTTTAGTGAATCATTTTTAGTGAATCAGGACCCTTTTTTTTTTTTTTTTTGGTGAGACACGGTCTTGCCATGTACTTCAAATTAACCTTGAACCCACTATTTAGCCCAGACTGGCCTGGAACTGATCTTCCTGCCTCAGCTTCCCAAATGCCGCTAGGATGACAGGTCTGCACCACCATACCTGGCTTAAATCTGTTTTCATT
This sequence comes from Cavia porcellus, assembly GCF_034190915.1. Classification (NCBI taxonomy): domain Eukaryota; kingdom Metazoa; phylum Chordata; class Mammalia; order Rodentia; family Caviidae; genus Cavia; species Cavia porcellus. The sequence goes on from NW_026947489.1 coordinate 55,882,992, forward strand.
TTGCACAGTATTTATGAAAAATAGTAACATATGAAATGTAAAACCAAGCCAAACAAAAAAGCAGGTGCTTCCCTGCCCTCTTGCCTGGATGTGCTACACTTCTTTGGCCACACTCCTGGTAGAAAGGGCAGCACCATTGGCCCTCGAGTCATCTGTATGTTGTAGGACCTCAGGTCGTGCAGTTGGCAGTGCAAGCAGTGCTGTCGGATGACCAACTGCTTCTCTGTGTCTCAGTTTCATCATCTTTAGAGTGGAGATAACCATTCTTGCCCTAACCTGTGAGAGATGGCTGGGCAGATTAGTGTCAGACAACTTGCACAAAAATTCATATCCTTGAAACAATTCAAGCCCATAAACAAAGCCGCTTTCTATTCGAAGAAAAGGGCTGTGATGTTGGAAGCAGTAGTCCAGGGCCTTGGCCTGACGGGTGGAGGTAGGTGAGCTGTAACCAGCCTGACTCCCACAGGTGGAAGTGGGAGAGAGGTTGCTTGGATGAGTGGGTGGCTGCCCCAGTGTTGGGGCTGTTCCCAAGTGCCATTGATGGCAGTGGGGCTTGGCTGAAGAAAGAGAAGCTGTGGCGTTTGATTCATTATCCCCTAGCCTCTTCCCCCCACAGACATCTCCTATCCGAGCTGTCACTTTTCCCCTCTGCACACAGGCTCAAGAATGGGACATGGATGCCCGGCGACCAATGCCTTTTCAGTTCCCACCCTTCCCAGACCGAGCCCCTGTGTTCCCTGATCGAATGATGCGTGAGCCACAGTTGCCCACGGCAGAGATCTCGCTGTGGACGGTGGTGGCCGCCATTCAGGCAGTGGAGCGAAAAGTGGATGCCCAGGCCAGCCAGCTGCTCAACCTGGAGGGCCGCACGGGGACGGCAGAGAAGAAGCTGGCCGACTGCGAGAAGACAGCAGTGGAGTTCGGCAACCACATGGAGAGCAAGTGGGCCGTGCTGGGGACCCTGCTGCAGGAGTACGGGCTGCTGCAGCGGCGGCTGGAGAACCTGGAAAACCTGCTGCGCAACCGGAACTTCTGGGTGCTGAGGCTGCCCCCAGGGAGCAAGGGCGAGGCCCCCAAGGTAGGTGCCAGGCCAGGGAGGGACGGAGGTGAGGACAGCACAAGTGACAAAGCTTGCAGTTTTGTCGTCAGGCATGGCAGCCTTCTCTGGCTCCCTGATGCCTCACTGAGTGTCTTCATGAGTCCTCTCTCCCCTTCACCTCGTCTGGAATGTTCTATACCTGCTAGTCTGGTACCCTATTATCCGCAGAAACTGTGCATGCTTGTCTGGAGCCTTTGCCCTCTGTGCTGCAAAACCTGCAGCTGTTGCCTGCTTGTTTTCCCAGTTGACACTACCTGCTGACAGTTGTCATGGGTTATCTCTGTTATACCTGTCCAAGCTGTGGCTGGGGGTGAACCCTAAACCTATTGTTTTTAACCTATGACCATAATCCCAAGTGGCTCCATCTAGAGGCTAGGAGTCACACCCCTTTCTGTCTTAGCTGCTGTCGTCTTTTCCCAGTTCTTCCTTCCTGCCTTTGTATAGTCAAACATATACCAAAGCAACAGAATAGTGTCCTGCAGCCCCAAGTAGCCTCATCGGCCTGTACAGCTAGCTAACAGCTCTCAGCTGATTACACCCACCCCCACCCTTGCTTTATTTTGAAGCAAATCCAAGACATCACTCATTTTATTCATAAGTAATCCAGGGTTAGCTCTAAAAGGTACATGGACTTCAAAAATACATCAACCTCTGTATTACTGTTGTTGCTGCTACCATAGTAAAAGTCTCACTTTAATTGGAATATTCACTCAATGTCCACATTGTCGATTTTTTTTTGTTTCATTCAGGATTTAAATAAGGTCCACATATTGTAATTGATGTGTCTCATATCTTTAAAAAACAAAAGCAAAAAAAGAAAAAACACCTATAGCTTCTTCTTCCAGTCTTATTTTTTGTTACTTTTTGTTTTCAATACTGAGTATCAAACCTAAAGTCACTGTACCATTAAGCTACATCCTAGGCCTTTTTATTTTCTACTTTGAGACAAGATCTTGCTAAGTTGCTCAGATTTGAACTCCAGATCCTCCTGCCTCAGCCAATTGAATAGCTGGGATTGCGAGTATACACCTGCATTCTGCAGATCTCATGTCCCCAGTTTCATTGAACATGTTTCTCTATTCTTACTGATCCAGTTAATTAGTAACTGGATAATGCTCTGGAACTTACTCTGATCAGGACTTTTTGTTTTGTTTTTTTGTTTTCTGGTACTAGAGTTCGAACTCATGACCTTGTGCTTGCCAGGCAGACACTTTCTTACACCACTGAGCTAAGTCCCCCGGCCCTTTTTTTTTTTTTTTCTTACTGGGACTCAAACTCAGGACCTTATGCTTGCCAAGCAAATGCTATGCCATGAGCTATCTCCCTGGCCCTCATCAGGCTTCCTTCCCATCTTTTGGTCCTGCTGGTCTTCCCGAGACTACAGTAAGGGATGTCCAGGGTGTAGAACCATGGTCCATCTCAGGCCTCTTCTTCCTAGTCCCATCAGCAGCTGCCTGTGCCTAGCCATGCCTTCCTTGGAATACATTTCCTGTGACTACCAGACGCCTCCCTCTTCTTTTCCTACCTTACATTCTTGATGTGCTTGGCTGAGTTTACTTCCTTTCCTCACCTTCTTAATGTTCCATGTGGTTCTGGCCCAGCCTCAGGGTTTCACTGTATTTTTACTCCCTCCCTGCTGACCTCATCCAGTCCAGGGGCGTGAGATGCAATCTGTGTGTGATCAGCTTCCTCTGCTTGCTTGGTGTCCTGCCCAGGCTTCTGTCTTGAACGTCACATCTGCAGTCCAACCTGTTAACTCAGCATCTCTGCTTGGCCATCAGTAAAGTGTCTCAGACTTAGCTGGACCAAACCAAACTCCAGGGGTTACATTTATACCTGGATGTCCCCTCAAAACACCCTGCAGCTGAGCAGCAGGGCTTGTGGAGGTTCTTGGATTATGGGGCTCTAAGGCTGGCTTGGTGTTAGGAAGGGAGGGCCAGGTGCATGATCTGGAAGAGTTTATACCCCACCAGCTCCTCCCTTCACACACCACTTCCTGACTTCCTGTCTGCCGTGCCCTGAGCGGCCCTCTTCCTCCAGGCCCCTCTGATGTACTGTCCTGCCTTGGAGGCCAGCCGATTATGGGCTAAACACACAATAAACCTTTAAAATAAACCTCTCCTTCTTTCAGTTGTGGGTGTCAGATGTTGTGTCCCAGTGACAAGGAAAGTGACTAACACACTAGGTCTTCTGCCTGAAGGGTGTCCTACCCAAAGTCATCCTGGTCTCTACTGATGGCAGTCCCAGCCTCTCTCGCAGGGCCCAGGCCAGAGCCTTAGAGCCCTACTTTTCCCGTCTTTCCTCACATCCCACATCTGACACATACGTGCAGCGTGACCTTACCTCACTATCTTGGCCACTAAACTGTCACCTCTTGATTATCACTGCTCTCCTGACATGTTTCCTGGTCTGAATCCTTGCTCCTACCCATACAATTTATTCCCAACAGAGCAGCCAGACTGATCCCTGGCCCCAATCAGCCTCATGTACCTCTGCCTAAACCTCTAGATGGCTTCTCATCTTGTTTAAAATAAGTGCTGGGTGTGGTGGCACATCCCTATACTCCCAGAAGTTGGGACACTGAGGCAGGAGGATTTCGAAAGTTCCAGGCCAGCCTGGATCATATAGTGAGTTCAAGGTGAGCCTAAACCACGTATCGAGACCCTGTCTCAAAACCTGAAACCAAACCACAATGGAAAACCAAAAGCCCGAGTCTCTGTTCCTACCTTTTTGACCTCATAGCACATTCCCACCTCAGGGACACCTGCTGATGAGGACCTAATGTCCTGGACACTCTTGGCCCTGTCCCTGCACTGACTTTCTCCGTAGTGCTTGTATCATCACCGTCTTAAACGTTTACTTTGTACCCTCAGGATGGGCTTTCCCTGATGGGTATGTAAACACTCCTAGGCCTACGGCCATGTGCTCGTGTGGGTGACACACCTGGGTTAGAGGTGGTGTGCAAAAAATGTCTGCCAACCAGGTGGCCAGCTGATGGTGTCACAGGAGGCCCCGAGGCTCACGTTTGTCCAGGGAGCAACACCTTAAATTTGCCGGTAGAGTTATCTGACATTTATTTATTGAGGCTTCCCCGAGTGGAATTGTCACCAGGGGCTTTGGGTCCTCCCTGACCCTGAGAATGACGTTGTACACGTTGCTCATTTAGCATGCTCACTTACACCCATCCTTTGCTTTCATCTCTGCTGCCTGTTTTGACTCAGTGCCAGAGCCTTGGCCTAGTGCTGTTCTGTGTGCTGGGGGTGGTTGAGGCGTTAGGAGCCTTGCGTGTACCCCTGTGTGACAATGGAACCAGGCGACTTGGGTTTGAATTGTGGCAGTGCCACCTTCTGATTTTCCTACTGTTGGCCATATTCATTTTTGATTGTCTCTGGGTCTCTTCCATTCCTCTTTAAAGACACTTTTGGCATGGTGGCACACACCTGTAGTCTCAGCACTCAGGAGTCTGAGGCAGGAGGATCGCTGCAACTTCAAGGCCAGCCTGGATTACCTGTTGAATTCAAGGCCAGCCTGAACTGCATAGAGAGACCCTGTCTTAGCCCCCTACCTTCCTAAGAGAAGAAGCCATACACCATTCCTTCTTTATTGATTAGAAAGAAGTTACCAAGTCTAGCACACACTGAGGAGGAAATGAAAGGAGTGTCAAAGAATTCATGGACATATTTTAAAATTTTATTCATCTGTGTTTGCAGTACATAATTTTCATACTTTGTATGGATAACTTCGTGTGCGTAACACATCTTAGTTCCTTTTTCAGTTTGCTCTTTACCTATAATTTGGGTTTCTCATGTAAGAGAAACCATGGTGATGTTTAAGTTTTGTTTTGTTGTGTTGTTTTTTGTAACAGGGATCGAACTTATGACCTTGGGCTTTCCAGACAGGTGCTTGTGTCACTGAGCTGTATCCCAGCCCAATATTTAAGTCTGTGTCTGGTTTATTTCACTTAACCTTATGGTCTCAAGGTGCTTCCATTTTCCTACAGAGGACTCAACTTCATCCTCTTTTGTGGTAGAGTTGTGCTCCATTGTGTGTAAATGCTGCATTTTCTGTACCTGCTCATCCACGGGTGAACATAGAGGCTGCTGCCCCGGTTTAGCTGTTCAGTTGTGCTGCTATAAACATGGGTGTGCGTGGATCATTACGATGTCTTTAACTCTTTGGGAAGATTCCTAGAAGGGGGATATCACAAATGGAATTTCTAGCTTCAGTTTTTTGAAGAATTTCTATACTGATCTCTAGAGTTGTTGTACTAGTTTATAGTCCCACTAGCTGTGCAGAAGGGTTTCACAGACGTATTTTAAAAACACCACGCAACTGTCAATACACGTTGCTCATGACAGATACAGTTCTTTGTGTACTTTTGGGTGCACTTTCCACCTGTTGGATTGGAGGAGGGTGCTCTCAACCTGTGGCCTGTTAGATCCTCCTGTGTCTATTAGTTGGTTCCCAGCTTTTGTGTCCTGCTGGGCTGTCTGTAGGCTCCTGCAGGCTCAGCAGCCATTTGCTAGTGATCTTCCAGAGTGTGGTTTCAGAGCATAGCGGGTACGTATTTTGTTTGTTTGTTTGTTTCAGAAGAATGTAACTTAGCGGGTACGTATTTTGAGGCAGATTTTAGGGAGTTAAAGTTTGTGTGGGTTGTGACGTTTCTCATAATGTCCCAGAGAAGAGCCAGAGTAGTGACTTGAGATACGGAGCTGAGAAAAGGTTTTTATTTGTTTGGGATGTCCCTGAAAAGAAATCCCTTGAGAGACAGATACTAAAGATGTAAAAGAGAAAAGATTGTTTGGATTAACGCCCAAGGAGGGGAGGTGGATTGGCAGGTTTGGGTTGGCAAGACGAAAAGGGCAGGAAAGGCGCCTGCCAGCAGCCACCTGAGGTCAGAGAGGGGAGAGAAGGTTCAGGAAGGTTGGAGCTGGGGTGACAGGTATGCAACGGTGAGGCCAGAGGTCAGGTAAAGGTGCCCAAAGCCGCTGTGAGCTAAGCAGTGTGAGTTCAGGGCAGATGTGGTATGCAGAATTCTGTGCCTCAGGCAGCAATGGAGAAGTCACTGAAGAAATTGGGGCTGTGCCTTTTCCCAGGTGGGCATTTGCCGAGGCCTACTAGGAGGTTCAGGGGGTCAAAGGTTCCAGGTGTGAGTCTAAAACCAGATGGTGGGCTATTGGCCAGGGAGGACAGGGCCGCTGCACCCCGGTTTACAGGGCCCACCTGCCCAGGGTGCTCTTGAAGTTATGTGGTGTGAATGAAATATATATTTACTGTTTACAATTTTTAAAAATTATTACAGTAAAAACACATTGCCATTAATCCCCCTCAGGAACATACTTGTCCCATGGCTACTGCCACTTTCTGAAGCAGCTCTGGAAGTCTTCTTCAGCTGTGCTATTGTGGCTGCCTCAATGTCCTGGATCGGTTCAAAGAGTGTACCTATCGTGAGCATTTTGACTTAGGGGAAGAGCCAGGAGTCACAGGGTGCCAGAGCTGCAAGGACCCAGCTCATAAAGATCTTCATGAAAGAGGACTCCAGAACTGCTTTAGAAAGTGGCACGAGTAATGGGACAAATATGTTTTCAGTGAGGGGCAGGAGTCTCAGGAAGGTTAAAGACAGTCCATCTTTGCTATAATAATTTCCTCAATCTTTAAATGTTGACTGTATGTTTTGATCCCACCTCAAGTGGGCATCTCGCTTAGGGTCCTGCGCTTCTAGTCGACATCAAGGTACTGCCCACCAGCCAGGCCGTGCACCAGTCCCTGCGGCCTGACCACCATCACCTCATCCCAGCAGGATGCCCCACAGGCCAGCGTCCACCTTGCACATGCAGATTCGGAGGCTAATGACCTCAGACCAGGGATAAGGAGGACCATGTGGGCTGGATTTCAGAGTATGAGCCATGGGCTGGTTCTCTGGGGATGTGAAAATGGCAGGAGGAAGTCTTTGCGGCAGTGGAGGGAGGTGCGGGGGCTAACGGCACAGAAGTGAAACCATTTGGCCTGGTTTGGTCCCAGGTGTGGCTTGCTAGTGAAGGCTGAGAAGAGCGTAGACCAGGCCTCAGGCTGGACTGAAGTGAACTTGGATAAGAGAAAGAGACCAGAGTGCCTGCCTGGCAGGTGCCTGGCTTTAGGCAGTGACTCAGGCTAACTGGATCTTGCTTGTTCTCAGCAGACCAGGATTGGAGCTTTCTCCACATGCCTTTGGGTTTTGCATTTGTTAGTGACAAAAATGTAACTATGTACACAAAGGCGACCTGACCTGAAATACAGGTTTCGTCTCAGGGTTTTAACTGTACTTGGCTCGGTGATCCCCACCTGAGAACCACCCACTCCTCCATCACCCTGAGCACTGGAGGAAGCGCACTGACCGTAGCTTTGCCTGAGACACTCAGTTGACCTCAGAGTAAAATAGCAAAGAATGCAGTTGAATGCTTGGGGGGCAGGGGAGCAGCAGCAGTGTTGATTATCACTGCCACCGGATATGCAAGCCAGGCAGGGCTGGAGAGTTCTGACTGTGGAAATGGACTCACGTGGGCTGGGACTCAAGGCTGAGCAGCAGGCAAAGGCTCCATGGCCCACAGGTGAAGAGAGAGTGAGAAGTTGGGTGTGGTGGTGCATGCCAGTAATCCTGACACTTGGGAGGCTGAGGCAGGAGGATCACTGAGGGGCTCAAGGCCAGTTTGGGCTACACAGTGAGTTCACGCCCAGCTTGCACTGTATAGTGAGAGCCTATCTCAAACAACCAAAAAAAGAAAGAAAGAAAGAGAGAGAGAGAAGAGGAGCAGCAGAGGCCTAGACAGACTCTCGTTGGCCCAGGTTCCAGTGACTTTTGTGGACATTGCTGTCTACTTCTCCGAGGACGAGTGGAAGAACCTGGATGAATGGCAGAAGGAGCTGTATAACAACCTTGTGAAGGAGAACTACAAAACCCTGATGTCCTTGGGTAAGGTCACTTCCCCTTTTCATGGGCAAGAGGGCCGTGAGATGCACGTTAACCTAATGGAAAGAAATGATTTGTTTCTTGTGCTAGTAAGGTAGAACAGTTTATAATACTAGCTATGTTGATACCGTACTCCCAGCACTTGGGTGGCTGAGACAGGAGAATCACTGCGAGTTCAAGGCCAGCCTGAGCTACACAATGAAACCTTGTCTCAAATAACAAAATAAACGGTTTATAACAGAGTGAAAATTAAACATCTGGCAATAGAACCTGCTATAGAATTCTGTTACATTATTATCATTATTATTATTTTGATACATGGTTTTGCTGTGTAGTACAGGCTGGTCTTGAACTCATATGTAGCCCAGGCTGGCTTTAAACTCAAAGTGATCCGCCTGCGTCAGCCTTCTGAATACTGGGATTACAGGTATGCACCCCATGCCTATTGTAGAATACACTAAAATAGCACTTTTGTACCTCACTATCATGCATCCCAGCCTCTGGGGAAGCCATACACAGTGTGGTTCTTTTTCTACTAGAAACCTAGGAACCTGCTGACGTGACCTCAGGGCCACTCCTAAGTCATTACCTTATTCCCATAACAGCCACCATGCAAAGGCAGTGGGGTCCCAGGAGGTGGTGGGGAGGTAGGGAGCGATCTCAACCTTCCTGCTTTCCCTCCTTCCCTTCCTTCTCACTTCCAGATGCTGAAGGCCCCATGGCCAAGCCCGATGCACCAGCCCCTGTGGAGACCAGGGAAGAGCCTTGTGTGTGGGAGCAGCGTCACCCGGAAGAGAGAGAGATCCCAGTGGACACAGACACAGGTGATGCTGCTGGCCAGGCCAAGGGAGGAGAGCAAGGCACTACGCTGTACTCTGGGAGGGACTGGCTCATGTGGCCAAGCTGGAGGAGGTGTCTTGAGTTGTTCCCAAGGGGTCCTGCCAAGGTGAAATGTGGGGGTCACTTTCGGGGAGATCTGAAACTCACTATAAATATTTATCATTTGGTTTGTTAATGCTGTGCAGCTCTGGCCTCACAGGCAAGCCCAGTGGGGGACAGCAAGGGCTTGGGCTGCCACAGTGCCCAGACCTGATATGAACAAGCAGTGCCAGGCCCAGGCTCAGGCAGGTGACAGAGGAGGTGCCCAGTCCTGCCTAGGTGTTCATGGCCTAGGTGTTGTCTGCGGTCTCACACCTGGTCCTTGCACAGCCTGCCTCCACGCACGCACTTCTCACGCACACTCACCTGCGTGGCCTCCAAGTTTTGAGGAGTCTGGGTAGCTTTGCTGGGATTGAACATGTGGGGTTCAAGTCCCAGCTCTGCCCTGGAGTTGTCTTTCAGGACTCAGCTGTCAGGGCAATGTTGGACAAGGTGACACCTGGCACTTACCTGTGCATGCTCACCTGTTTGCCCTCCGTCCCCTCTATTGTTAAGTGGAAGGCGGTTTTCTCAGAAATCCCATCACTCTTTCTCTTCCTTCCCACTCTCATATTGAGATGTAATTTTGAGGAATAAAATTGCCTTTTTTTTTTTGGTGCCAGGAATCAAACTCAGGACCTTGTCCTTGCCTGGCAGGCACTTGTGCCACTGAGCTATATCCGCAGCTCAAAATTGCCTCCTTTAAAGTATACAGTTCATTAGTTCACCAAGTTGTAAAGCCATTACCACTAATTAAATTCAAAACTTTTGTTTGTTTTTCTTTTTGTTTTTTTGAGACAGGGACTCGCTATGAAATTTAGGTTGGCCTTGAGCTCACTTTATAACTCAAACTTTCAACGATCCTCCTACCTCAGCCTCCTGAGTACTGTGATTATAAATGTGTGCCATCACACCTGGCTTAATTCCACAACATTTTCATCATGAGAATCCCTGTCTTCATTTTGCCCTGGTTGTAGCAACCATGAGCCCGCTTTCTTCCTCTGTGACTTTGCCTGCCCTGGACTTCACATCCCAGTGGCTCCTTCCTGTTTGAGTTCAGCACCTGTGGTTACCAAGTCTCATGCTGTGTAGGACGTTTTAGGCACTATAACCTCACAGAGTTATCAAACCATCACTGATCACGGGATACAACAGGGACCACCATATCTATAGAGAACCCTTTCCCGTCCGTATCGTGGTCCAGGAAGGTTTATACTTGTGATCCCAAGGAGAAGTTACTGGGATTCTAGTGAGTTAGTTCCAATCCACCACTTCCAGTGCGACTCAAGGTGAAAATAGACACTGAAATGTATGTACAATTATAGGGAACCAAGGGGTCCTAAGTCCAGCCCAGATGATGGTTCACCAGAACAAAGGCCATGACCCAGGGCCCAACCCAGGTTTTATTAATTCTGCATGAGGGCAGTGGCTCGGGGAGCAGTGACAGCGAGAGTGGTGGGAAACAGGTGACTGCCAGGACTCCCATGAGCTGGGCCAGGTAGGAGCTCTGAGATCACCTCTGCGATATGCAGAGGGCAGGAAGTGCAGGGAGGAATCTGCATAACAGCTGAGGTGGTAGCTAGTGATTCGGGTCAGGGCTTCAGTTCTGATGTGCGACCCTTTTCGTCCTGGGAGGTCACAGGCTCTTTCTCGAGGCTTGGTCCCGGCCGATATCTCTCTACCCAACCCGGCTTAACCGTGTATTTGGGGAATCACAGAGTGGAGATCACACATCAGCTCAGCCAGCCCAACTGACACTGCTTAAAGCTAATTGAAAGGACAAAAAAATAGCCCAGCCAGCTCTCTGCACATCAATACATGGAGATAAGGCCAAGTTTATCCAAAATGGAGATAGCTGCTCTTCTTTTCAAGGAGAGTCGAGTACAGTGATCTCTGTGGTTCCCCACATATATCCATTTTATAGATGAAACAGGCAATCTGAAATACAGAGGCAAAATCACTCAGGAACGTAGTTAGTGGCAGGGTAGAAACCAGAACCCCCTTGTCCCAGAGCCCTCACCCCATCTCTTCTGTTCTCTGAGTCTTCTGTTGGGAGCTGGTGCATTGCATATGAGAACTCCAGAAGAGGAAAGTCCCACTGTCATATCTGTGGAACCCACGGGAAGAACATGTTGCCATCTTTTATGGTTAAGGGTGTGACACTGTATTCACCCAAGGTCAGACGTTTGTCATGCCTGACTGCTTTGTAATCGTAAACACACACGTGCACGTCTGCGTCTGGCCTCACTGGGGAACAGCAAGGACAAATCACTCATATGCAAGCACAAACACATGGTGAGCACCAGCCAGTGACAGAGCAGGACTCTCTCTCATAGTCTTGCTAGCACTGTCCCACTGCCCTGCTTCTGGGACCTCTGCTCCCTGCCTCCTGCCACCCCGTGACTCCAACAGGAATACAACACTCCCACCCCCTCGCTTGGCAACTGCTGGCCACTGTGCTCCTGACCCCAGAATGTCCTGATGACTGATGAGCAGAAAAGGACCCTTGGTCATGTGCTTCTTCATCCCCAGGAGCAGAGCCCCTGGCGCCTGCCCAGGATGCATCCTCCCAGGTGAAGCGAGAGGAAGCACTGTGTACCCGGGGCCAGCGGGGCTTGGAGGACAGAGCCATTCCCACGGAATCCATCACCGGTGAGTGAGCCCGATAGCCGCCCCCCCCCCCCCCCAGGGCAGGAGGAAGGGAAGAGAGTGCTGCACACACAGCAAGTGCGCAGCCCAGACGTGTCTCTCGGGTTAGGGCTGCGGCATTGCTGCAGGGGTGCAGTTGAGGCCCTGAAGACCCCACATCTGGGCCTCACTTGTCCTGCTTCCTCCTTTTGCTGTGGTCCTAGTTTTGAGCTTTCCCTCCCTCTCCTTTAAAAACAGTATCATACTAGTGGCCAGGTATAGTGGCGTGCACCTGAGAAGCTGAGGCAGGAGAACTTCCATGAGTTCAAGGTCAGCCTAGGCTACATTGTTGAGTTCAAGGCCAGACTGCACTACATAGTGAGATCATGTCTAAAAAAAAAAAAAAAAACCAGAAACAGTATCACACCAGGTGATGGGGCACAAGTCAGTAATCCCAACAGGCCAAGGAAGGAAGGCTGCAAGTTCAAGATCATGCTGGGCTACACAGCAAGACCTTGTCTGGAAAAACAAAAATAAAAATTAGATAAATGAGAGATTCATTGTAAGGAATTGATTAGTTCATATTATGGTGGAGGCCACAAGTTCCAATTTGTAGGGCAGTCTGGTGGTTTAGAGGGCTGGACAGAAGCTGGGCATGGTGGCAGACACGTGTAATCTCAGCCCTTGGGAGGCTGAGGCCAAAAGATTACCACAAGTTCGAGGCCAGCCTGGGTCAGAAAGTGAGCTCAAGGCCAGTCTGAACCTTATAGTGAAACCCTGCCTCAAAAAAGAACCAAAAAAAGAAAAGAACTGGACAGAGCAGGTCTTTCTGTCTGCAGTCTGGAGCCATCTGCTGGCAGAACTTCTTCCTTGGGAGAGGCTCCTTTTTCTGTTAAGGCCTTCAGTGGAATGGTCCACAGCTGCTTTTCTGGTAATCTGTTGCCTTAAATGTTAGCATCATCTGGAAAATGCCTTCATAGAAATGTCTAGGATAATGTTTAACTAAACATCTGCTTAACACAGAAAAAGAATCACCAGCTATATTAATATCTGTAGCCTGGCCACATCCCCTCTAGGCAAACTCACAGTGACTGTGGCCCCTGGGGGGAGAGGACAGCCCTTTCCCGACATTAGATAGGGCCTTGAAGGCATCAGGTGTTGCTATTTTTGATGAGATCATTAGCGATAAGGGTGACTTGGGTTTAAGAGACAGTGGCGGAAGACTTTTCTTTCCTTCATGTGACTAAAATAAACCAGAAAGTGCTGTGCTCCTGGGATGTGGCTTCATGACATCCCTGTTCCATGGTGGTCAAGGTGCACAGTGGGACCTCATTCTGGGAGATAAGTCTCTGGAACACAGAGCCTCTCCATACCTCAAAGTCACTGCTGTCACCCCCTGTAATGTCCACTGATTGTTCACCAATTAGGGCAACTTGTTATTACCTGTGACTGACCTTTAGAGAAAACAGATAATTGTATGCAATCAAGGATTTCTTCAGGCCTGGTGTAGTGGCACATTTGTAATCCCAGCACTCAGGAGGCTGAGGCAAAAGGATCGCCATGAGTTCAACGCCAGCCTACACTGCATAGTGAGACCCTGTCTCAACAAAGCAAAACAAAACACAAAGATTTGCGCAAAGCACAAACTGGCCACAGCCTTTCCTCCTCTAACACCTGTGCTGCTCTCTTCTCACAAATAGACTCCCCCATCTCTGCCCAGGACCTCTTGTCCCGGATTAAGCAGGAGGAGCCACAGTGTGTGTGGGACCAGCAGGATTTGGCAGAGAGAGATATTCCCACAGACCCCAATTCAGGTAAGAAAGACATGAATGAGCACAAGGTCAAAGGAATTGCCCCTTGGATCCTTTATTGTGTCAATTGAACTGACCCTACAATTACCTCAGCACTGATTTTTGAATAGTCAGAACAACCAAAACGCTCCAGAAAAGATATCTATATTTCATTTTCCAAGAAGAAGTAATTTATATATTCTGGGTCTGGAATGTCTTTGGAGTGAATACTAGGTAGATACCTCCAAAGAACCTTCTGGGTAAGCTAGGTGTGGCGGTACATGCCTGTAATCCTGGTACTCGGGGGGGGGGGGGGAGCTGAGGCAGGATGATCGCCTCAAATCTGAGGTCAGCCTGAATTACACAGTAAGGCCCTGTCCCTCCTCGCCAAAAAAACAAAACAAAAGGTAACACTCAACATCTGAATGCCCAAGTTGCCACCCCCCCATGAGCTAGGGCCTCTGAGTGATGTTCCGAGCCTGTGTGGGGCTGCCAGTGAAACTGTGTGACATCCCTCTTCCTGCCACAGAGTCTCTCATCTCAGCACACGACATTTTGTCCTGGATCAAGCAGGAGGAGCAGCCATACCCGTGGGGCCCACGAGACTCAATGGAGGGCGAGCTTGGCCTGGACTCTGGCCCCAGTGAGTACAGCATCCCCAGGATCCCTGAGCATTTGCTTCAGAGCCAAACAGCAGGGCAGGTTGTTTTGCCTCCATCTACGTGCTTCTAGGGAATACAGGAGCTGCCTGGGGGTGGGACTGGCTTCTACGGCTTCCATGTGTCACTTGTTGCCGTGGTGGGGGTGACAGGGAGAGCCAGGAGACTGACATGGGTGCTGGAGGAGATGGCAGCACCTACTGCCACAGCCCCTCAGGCACTGCCAGCAGTCCTGCCCAGGGCCGCCTTCCAGGTCTTCCAAGTTTGCTGGCAGCTCGGGAGCCTGTGGTGCGGGGATGGGTGTGGGAAGGCCTCCTAAGACCCTGCGAGGCTAGCAAAGGACCAGACCATTGTCCACCTTCCGTCTGAATAGGAAACTGTAGGATAGTTTGTCCCTTGCTGTTTTGTCTCAGGGAGGCCACTGAGCTCCAGCAGTCAGGAGTGCCTAGAACTGGGGTGACAGAAGCATCCAGAAAGTCTCTCTGCTCCAGTCACTATCAGTCTCTCTTCTTGCCTAAAAGGGCGCCTACCTTCTGTTTCTAATTTTGGGATTTGAAACTAGTGTCTCACCAGTGTTTTCTTTGTGCTTTTAAAACTAGCATCTCTGAGTTCAATCCCTGGTACCAAAAAAAAAAAAAAAAAAAAAAAAATCCCTCCAAAAAACAACTACAAAACTAGTATCTCCTCTGTGGTTTCTTTGAGGTTTGAAAACAACCTGGTGCAGTGGTCATTGGGGAGGGCCAAATGAATCCTCAGTGAGACTTAGAATTGTATGAAGAGCCTTCATGGAAGGGGCCAGAATGGAGGGACAGGAGGCAATCAATGCAGGACTGCCCTGGGCCATGCACGAGAGGAGGGACTGACGACTCAAAGCCACACGTCAGCCTATGTGGATGCTGCATGGTGGTAAAAGAGGTCTCTGGTTTTACATATTAACCACTGTGTGTGGATCTCTGCTCTCAGACAGTGGGAAGAAATCCAGTTCACCCAAGTTAATGTGTATGAAGTGAGCGGTCTGGCTAGGACTATGGAGTCCAGTGGCTTCTGTGTGCTTTGGATGGGTGCGGAGAGCAGGGACAGATTCGAGCCAACTTGGGAGCCACAGCTGGGGTCTGCTGTCGGGTGAGAAGGCAGGAACAACTCCCAGGTCTGGGTCCAGCAGAAAGGGGTGAACGGTGGCTGAAGAGCTGAGCCCAGAAGCAACCGGGTAGTTGTGGAAAGCAAGTGTTCCACTTCACTAATTTGAGGGGCGGCCAAGGAGCAGTGTCAGGTAGATGAGGATCAGAGTCTGAAATACAAGGACGAGCTCCATGAGGGTGATTGGGAGATTCTAGGTGCAGAGTGTTTGGCACTTGGAGTGGATCACACTTCACAGGTGGAGGGTACCCAGTCCCAAGAACCCCCAGTTCTGACCAGCAGGCTATAAGATCTGGGATCCCTGCTCTCCACTCTGGTTAAAAAATGTGCTAGAAAGCCTCACAGAACGCAGGAAAGCGCTATCCTAATATTTACAGTATAACCATAGCCAAAGGATTTGAGATCAGAACCAGCACAAGAGGACTCAGAAGTCTAAGTCTGGGCGGTCCTAAACGTGAAGCTCCTGTTGTCCTCTCCCTGTGGAGTCAGGAGATGTCACCCTTGCTTGTAGCACACTGATGCGTGACAATCTTGTGGTACTGTGATTGGTTGGGGTTTCTTCTTGTGAGTTATTGATTGAATCACTGATGTTTAGCTCAGTGTCAAGCCGCCTCTCCTCCTTTTGCACACAAGCCCCAAGCTGTTGTCATATGGTCAGTCTTTCTGGCCTGGCCAGGTCCCATCCTGAGTCATCTTATTGGTGTGACCTCTCTGGGGGCCCTCTGTGAGCCCCTTGGTTAGATGGTCCACTAGGGCCCACCATGGGCATCAGTGACACCCATAACTCAAGAAGTGCCAAGGACTTAGGCTGTGTCCTGGAAGCCATGGGCAGAGGCAGCAACATATTATACATAGGTTGTAAGACTAGGTACTTTGGCCTGGGATTTAGGTCAGTGGCATAAGCGCCTGCCTGGCAAGCACGAGGTCGTGAGTTCGATCCCCAGTACCAAAAAAAAAAAAAAGACTAGGTACTTTGAAGCTCTAGGGACAGTGTAGCCCAATGAATTAAAGATCATTCAGAGAAGCGGATCATCACAAGTTCAAAGCCAGCCTGGGCTACAGCAATGAGTTGTTCAAGGCCAGCCTGATCTACATAGCAAGACTGGCCCCCTGCTGACCTCTGTCTCACACACACATACAACCAAAAAAAAAAAAAAAAAGGGGGGGGAGAGAGAGAAATGAGATGGTAGCGAGTGTGTGGAGTTCTCTTAGGTTGGGAGGTAATCAAACCATTGCTGTCAACTGCTTCAGAGCTGCCTTAGAGGAGAAAGAAATATATTCTCTTCTATAACCAGAAGTCCAGAGGTTGTTTGGCATCAGGCTAGCTTGATTCAAAGCTTCAGCCATGTTTTGCAGGAACCAAGGTCTCTAACTTAACTCAGCCTCGCATCCTTGGTGTAGCATCTTTTTTGGGCCGGTGGTGCTTGGTTCCAGCTTTCCCAAGAATCATCTCCAGAACCCCTGGGAAAAGGAAAATCTATCTTTTCCCACACACTCTAAGGGGTGGAAGGAATATTCTAGAATCTTCACAGCAGGCTTCTCACACCCCATTGGCTAGAACTCCATCACAGGCTTATATGTGAATCAGTCACCAGCAGTAACTGGAGAGGAAAAGCCTCATGGTCAGGCAGGAGGCCAGGGCTGGAGGAGAAGGATGTGTGACATGTCACAGAGGGAAAGCGGGACCCCCTGGAGATGAGAGCCAGGCCTGCGGGGCGTGTAGAATACCCCCAGAGTGGTTCAGCTTTCTGCAGTGACCTTAGGGTGTATGGACACAGTCACAGGGTTGGGGTTCTCCCAGTAGGCCTGGCTGGAGAGAGGAGAGCCAAGGGGTTTTGCCAGCAAATGCTTGTGGTGCAGGACAGTGGGGGGCAGACAGAGAGGACAGAGGCCAGCCAGGCAAGGGCTGTGTGCAGGACGGTAGCCCCTCCAAAGAATTCAAATCAAGGACAGCAGATTATTTTGGCATCTGTCCATGGCCTCAAGCAAGGCGCAGAGGACAGAAAGGGCACCAGAACAGGTGGCAGTGGTAGAGGTCACTTTCTTCAGGTCTTTACAGGTTGCCTTAGCTGGGGAGGGGACTTAGCAGGCTAGGGGAATTGACTGGACTCTGAGGAGGAGATGGAGGTGGAGGCAGAAGTCTCCTATATATAGGGAGGACTTTCTAGGTGGGTACCAGGGTGGCTATTATGGCCCCCAGAGCCTGATTGGCCCCCTTGGGTGCCCAGAGCAGTGGAGAGCTGTGGACTCAAGGACCCAAGGTGAGAGGAAAGGCAGCTGTGAGGGCAGGAGTCAGAGAGGCAGACAGGGGCCAGGGGCAACTCATGCTGTTCCAGCCACCCAGCCTGGGTTATAGACCCCGCTCCCCATGTCCCACCCCTAGAAGCCTTAGTTGAGTTTTCACCTTGGATGAATTCTGGCAAATTCTTTGCCTCCTGCTAAAGAATCTGCAGAGAAATTTGCAGTTTGCTAGTCTACAATCAAGTCTTGTTCCCAGCAAGGAGACTTGGGGTGGCAGGTCCCTACTTCTCTCAGCCTTGGGCTTTCGGAAGGCTTTCCTGTTCTTCCTCTGGTACCCAAGTGGCTGCTTCTAACGCTCCCTGCTACAGTGGCTTTGACAGGTTGGAGGGCAGTACAGACAGCCACCTGTTACCTGTTCTGTGCCCTCATTTTAGAGAAACTGAGGTCTGTTCATCCCTGGTACCCACAAAAAGAGAGAGAGAAACCAAGAGCCTGCAATATGCACCCCTTGCGGAGACAACATGGGTCGGAGCAAATCTCTGTCAGCTTGTCACTTTGTGTCTCCCCAGGTGACAGCCTGCTGCTGGTGAAGAACCCACCCCCAGCTCCTCCGCAACCCCAGTCCCAGCCCCAGCCCCAGCAGCACCCGCAAAGCCTGCCGGCGCTGGCGGTGCCTGAGACCCCCAGTGGCCCCGCCAGCCGTGCACTGCTGGACGACAGCTTCTCGGTGTTGCCCGGGGACCGTGGCGCAGGCGAGGCACAGGCAGGCGCAGAGGGGGGCGCAGGTGGCAGCGGCAGTGGGTGCAGTGGGGGCCCCAACGGAGGCCCCGGAGCTGGAGGTGGTTGCGGTAGCTGCTGCCCCGGTGGTCTGCGGCGGAGCCTCCTGGCACACGGTGGCGCACGCAGCAAGCCCTACTCGTGCCCGGAGTGTGGCAAGAGCTTTGGGGTGCGCAAGAGCCTCATCATCCACCACCGCAGCCACACCAAGGAGCGGCCCTATGAGTGCGCAGAGTGCGAGAAGAGCTTCAACTGCCACTCGGGGCTCATCCGCCACCAGATGACACACCGCGGTGAGCGGCCCTACAAGTGCTCAGAGTGCGAGAAGACCTACAGCCGCAAGGAGCACCTGCAGAACCACCAGCGGCTGCACACGGGCGAGCGGCCCTTCCAGTGCGCGCTGTGCGGCAAGAGCTTCATCCGCAAGCAGAACCTGCTCAAGCACCAGCGCATCCACACGGGTGAGCGGCCCTACACGTGCGGCGAGTGCAACAAGAGCTTCCGCTACAAGGAGTCGCTCAAGGACCACCTGCGTGTGCATGGCACGGGCCCGGGCCTGGGCGCCCCACCGCGGCAGCTCCCAGCACCGCCAGAGCGAGACTAGGGCTGGGCGGGGGCGGTGAAGGCTCCAGGCGCCTTCCCGCCCTCTCGCCTATCGCCATCCGCTGGGATTGCACTCCAGACAGGGTCCCCCGAAGGCTGGGCAGGGATATCCCAGACCTGTCCTGCCTGAATGCACAGCCCAGCACATCTCCTAAGAGTGGCCGGAGAAGGTGCCAGAGGACTGGCCAGGGGCAGGGGCCAGTGGACGCACTCCCACAGACCACCGAGCCACGGTGGTAGGGGAGACCCCATTGGCCACAGGGGCTGCAGATATGATGGAGGAAGCAACCGGGGAGTTTTGACACCGGCCTAAAATAAGCAAGTGAGACCCACCCTAAGGTAGGGGGTGCCCTGGAGAGGGAAATGAAGGTGCAATGAATGGGAAGGGAGGCGAGGGATGCGCTAAGGGTGCTGTCATCCCCAGGACGACACTGCCTCGCGTTTTAATGGCGCTTTATACTTTTTAAAAAGTGTTTTCTATCGTTATCTTTTCACCCTTAGCCTGTCCCTCTGAGAGAGGTGTGGTAGGGTTTTCCTGATGTGGTAACTGAGGAGAGGGAGATACAGGGAAGGTGGGGTTCTCCACGATCACTCCAGAAGGGCGTGGTGAAGTCCCCACGGCACACACACTGCCTACCTCCGTCCTTAGGGGACACTCTGGCCTTCCTGTTCTCTCTACCACCCCTTTCCTCTTGGCCACCCCTCTCCTGACAAATCAGAAGCATCAGGGGCCAATTCCTGGGGTTACTGGGAACATGGGACAGACTGGCTACTGAAATGCCTGGGCACAGTGCCTGGGTACTTGCGTCCAGTCCGCAGACCTGCCCTCCACCTCCAGCCCCTGGCCCCTGAATCTGGTGCAGCAGAAGCTTTTCACTGCACAGTAGGGCTCTACCCTCCAGAGGCAGCGGTGCTGCGGGTTCAAACAGCCATCAAAGAATGAGTCTGCCCAGGAGAGCCGGGCAGCTGGGTGCTAGAGTCTGAGCCCCAGTCTCCTGCCCTGGGTCTCCCAATTGGTGCTATCTGTTCACTGACCATATTTATGGACATGGACACAGACTCTACTGTCCTGTGCCCCTGCAGGCGCCTTGGGAAGCGCCCAAAGGACTCCCTTTCCCATTGGTGCATTGCTCCGTGGCTTGGGGCATTGTGGCCCCAGGGGCCACAGTTTCCATTTCAGCATCTTGCATGGCCAGACACTGGGGTGGGGTGACAGCCCGGGACCCTCAGTTGTGTCAAAAATGGCTTTTCCTGCTCCTCCCATGGATTCTGCTTCTCTCCCAGCCCAGGGGTGCAGTGGACAGCCAGCACTGGGTGGCGCTGTGTCTGTGGTGGCAGCACATCTGTGAGCTCTGCTTCTGACCTGCTCGTCTGTGCTGCTCCACCTCCCACAGATTCCACCCCGCCTTTTTTTTCTTTTTCTTTTCTTTTCTTTTTCTTTTTTTGCCGTGCAAAGGGAATTCCTAAAATTAAAGAAAAGGTAATCCAGATTGCAGACTGCATGTTCACCAAGCTGGAGGGTTCTCCAGCGTGGCACCCCACAGTAAAGCCTCAATGAACTGGAATCCAGTCCACTGGAATGTTGTTTCTTCATTCTTTGGAAAACAAGGAGAGACAAGAGATAAAACACAGGGTTCAGTGGAGTTCTGGGAGGACAGAGGGGGACTCGAGTTCAGAAATTGGTTGCCAGGGAGTATTATGGTGCTTTCCAAAGATGATGCAGAAAATTAGTATTTTCATAATCTAAATCATGATAAATGTGATCCAGATTTGGGGAGGAATCACTTGAGGTATAGGTTGAAAACATCTGAACATCCAACTTGCATCTGATCCCTTATTTTACCCCCAGAAAACTGATTCCAAAGAAATGCGATGGTCCTGTAGCACCAAGAGCTGTTGCCTATACTGTGATTGGCTGCAACCCCAGCACAGGCCCTGAGAGTCTTTGGTAAGCTGTCCCCAAGCCTAGTGAAGATGGTGACACTCAGGGAGCTGGCAATTCATGTCCTGAAGCTTGGAGGTAGATTTTGATTTTCCTTTAAAAATTATGTGGGGGGGGGGTATTTTTTTTTTTTTTTTTTAATTTTTTTTGGTAGCAGAATTCAGACTCGTGACCTCACACTTGCCAGGCAGGCACTGTGCTGCTGAGCTATGTCCCCAGCCCGCTCAGCGTGTATTTTTGATGCATGTAGTAAAAATTCAGATAGTAAAGAAAACACACAAGAAGAGTACACCTTTCCCATGAAACTCTGCCCATCCACTACCTAGAGCTGCTTCTGTTTCCTTTCCAACCTGTTTGGTGTCTTAGTTTACTTCCTCACCTCACCTCAGGGTGCGCTTTCTGAATTTCCTGTCCCTGGTGGCTGGAGGTTTCCAGTGGGGAGCGCGGATGTCTGGGTTGAGAGTCCTTTTTTGGCTCTGCCACCAGATTACTGGGAACATTAGGGTCCCATTCAGGACAGCACAGGGAGATACAGGGGCTGCAGGACTGGGCAGTCAGCTCAGGGAACTTCCTGCTCACAGCCTCAGGCTCTTGCATTTCACTGTGTAGAAAGAGGATAAAGTTGAAGATAGATGGAGGCCAGGGTCATTATCCAACACACAGTGAACACCTGTAAAAGAACAGCAAGTATGAGACTCAGTCTTTGTTGTCTGTGAGCCTGAAATCTAATAGAAGAGAATGAACCACCAGAAAGTCTATGGCTGCATGAAGGTGGAGACTTGGGGAATTACATGCTGGATTTCTTTTACTGCACACAAGAACATCAAACAAAATCAGAGATACTAGAGATGCCAAGACGAAGTATGGGTTCCTGAGTCCTATTCCACTGGGTCCTACTGCACCAAGTTGCACCATGAATGTAGCTGATCCCAGAACAGGCCCCGGGTGCATCATACTGTCATAAGCCCTGTGCCTGGAACTGAGAAAAATGGTGACATTTAGGATTTTTAGCTTATAGCACATTAGAATGGGCACCATTGGGGTGCATGCAATTAGAATCGAGACAAAAACCACACAAGGTGAGAACTCACAAGGCAGTAGCATGGGCTTGACAATGAGTGATGGGAAGGGTAGGAATGCAGGATACTCTAGGTGTCAGGCATGGAGAAGTTAGGGCTGGCAGCATGAGTTGGATGGGGCAGAGGGAAAGGAGGAAGGCAGTGAGGGATAAGGATGAGATTGTAAGAAAGCAAACTGGCGTGGCTAGAGCCACAGGGTGTAAAGTTACAGGTCACATAGTTGGAGGCCATGGCCGGGCCAGGGAGGGTCCTGAACACCCAGACTGTCCCCAAAGCAGGCTGCTGATGAGGCTAGGAGCCACGGTCCCAGCCCCTCTGGAACTCAGAGGCTGATAGTACCAGGTCTCCAAGGAGGTTGATAAGGATGCTATCTAGTTACTTATTGCCCAGACAAAATACCTGACACTTGAAGTTAAAAGAAGAAAGATTTGGGGCTGAGGATTTAGCTCAGTGGCATGCAAGCCCATGGTCATGAGTTTGATCCCCAGTACTGATTAAAAAAAAAAAAAGAAGAAGAAGAAGAAGAAAGGTTTACTTAGCTCACAGTGTGTAGAAGTTTCAGTCCATAATTGGCTGGCTTCAAGGCACAGTGGCACGACAAAGGGGCATGCAGAAGAGAAACAGTTCATGGCACATAGAAGGCAGCAAAGCAATAAGGGACAACCACAGCTCTTCCTATTCCTTATTTTATTCAGGCTACTCAGGGTGGGTAGGCCTCACAACCTTAATCCTAGTGCCCTTGACCCTAGCATTTGCACCATGAATCAATTCCAGCATCACATACTCTAGATCCAGCCACCTCTAAAAAAGCCTCACCTACGACTGCATGAGGCTTTGGGGTGACATCTAGACACAAGCTGTAACATATACCAAGAAGTCCAGAGAAGGCAGGGATAAACCAAACACCATACTGGGAAATGATGTTATAATCACAGATTTGAGCACCATAACTAGCTGTCCAAGATCTAGTCCCTGGCTACTGGGAGGAGGTAAGGAACAAAAGAGGAAACTTCACATCAGGAAACCAGCCTGTGCCAATGTTTCCATCCAACTGTTAATATAAAATACGCAACAGAGCCAACTCTAGTGAGGACTAGCTCTGCATTAGAAAAAATAAAAGCCAATAAAACTGCTGAAACAAAACATTCTCTCGCTAAGAGGAATTTGATACACATTTTTGTTGTTGTTGTTGTCTTTGAGACAGGGTCTCGAGATATAGTTTAGGCTGGCCTTGAGCTCACACTGTAACCCAGGCTGGTTTTGAACTCACAATGATCCTCCTACCTCAGCCTCCCAAGTGCTGGGACTACAGGCATGCACCACCACACCCAGCTTATATACAAGTTTTTAGCCAATCAGTTAATGAATGAAGATTTGAAGAAAATTTACATTCATGCCTTCAAAATTCAAAATGTGGAAAAAGAGGATGTAATAAAAAGTCTATGCAGATGTGATGGCCACACCTGTTGTCTCAGCAACTTAGGAGGCTGAGGCAGGAGAATCATTTGAACCCAAGAGGTTAGGACTAGCCTGAGCAACATAGCAAGATTGTGTCTGAAAAAGAAAAAAATCAAACAAAACAAATCATGTCATGCAGTTCCTGGAGGTATTAAAATTATCAGTTCTTATGACCAAATACACACACACACACACACACACACACATATATATATATGTTTTATACCAGGGATCAAACTCACACTTGCACTTGCCAGGCAGGTGCTTATGCCGCTAAGCTAAATTCTTGGCCCAATATATGTTCTAATACTCCCTCTTTTTTGGCAGAAATGGTACAATATGGTAATATTTTAATATCTTGTTCTTCACTTCTTCTTTTCAGATATCTGGTAATCCTTCTGACCAGTACATTAAAACCTGTTTTCTTTTTACACTTACATAGTTTTTGATTAAACAGATGGATCTGATATACTTTATCAGACTTCCCAAACGGGCCTGTGTCTTGACCATGTCTAAGCCACTCACCTGTCTCTGCCTCACCTTTTGGGCCCTTCTATTTGGTTTGGAAAACAGAGAACCATAATGCCTTTATCAGAATATTTCTGGTTGCACTCAGTGTAAACTGATGGTCAACCAAGGAGAATGAGAAATTTTCTGAAAGTAATGTGGAACCATTCAAAGATTCAAAGGAACGGTCAAGCAGCCAATCCTGAACCCACGAGACAGTGTCTCTAGAGCACCTCCATACGCTGGCATCATCCTTTCAAACGACTTGAAGACAAACAGGACAGCACTGTTCCTGACCAATATGGTCATGGCTCCCCCAAGAGGGCATCAGCCTGTTCCCTCAGTGCATTTGGAAGGATCTCAGGGATGTGCTCATGTAGCCCAGGTTGCGTGGCTCTCCTGGCTCAGTTACTATGACCAGGAGGCTCAGAGGCTGTGACTGAGTTAGGTGCCTGCTCTTCAGTCACTGTGACCAGGCTTGAGTTGCCACATAAACAGATGGCAGGAAAAAAAAAGAAAGGGATTTAGTGCAGCAGTATAAGGGCCTGCCTGGAAAGCACAAGATCATGAGTTTGATCCCTGGTACAAAAATAAAAAGTGGCAGCTCATGTGTGAATTACATGGTGGGAAACCTGGGAGGAGCATTTCCCAGCAGAAGGGAGATGCCGTGCGCAGAGGAAGAGAGGTGTGGCAGGCTGATATTAGTGGGCCTTGTGTGTCCACACCAGACGTGTACACAGCAGGGAATACACCTTGAGCCAAGGTATGTCCATTCTAGGAGTCTTGCTGGCCTGGAAGCCTAGTGGTAGTGGGGCTATTACAGTAAGGGAAGGAACAAAAGCCATGGTCCCTGCCACCTAGAGACTTGTAGATTAGTGAGGGGCAGAAGGGAAAAAGCTATAGTGGAGTGGAATTGTAGTCATGGGTCCACATGCTTTCTTGACTAAAAAACTTGCACATATATATGTACATCTATATGTTAATATATATGTTATAAACCATGCATGCAATGTAAAGTTTAAAGCATAAGAAAAACATTTAGAAGATATAATTTTGCATTGTTCTGAGACAGTCTCATTAAATTTTCTAGGCTGGTCATTATGTAGCCCAGGCTGACCTTGAACTGGCTATCTTTCTGCCTCAGCCTTCCAAGTACTGGGACTGCAGGTGTAAAGAGCTTGAAAGTATAATTTTTAATTAATCTACATTTGTTTCCCTCTTAGACTTTTCTGTGTTTTTGCAATTTTTATTTTTATTTGGAGGGGAGTTGTGACAGGATCTTGTTATGTAGTCCACATTGGCCTTGAACCTGTGATCTTTCTGCCTCAGCCTCCTAAGTGCTGGGATTATGGGCATGTACCACCATACCTAACAGTTTTCCATCTCTAAGATGGATGAGACGATGGCTAGGATCTCTCTCATTCTATGGATGTATCATGATGACTCAGATATGAAGAGTGTCCATTTTCTTGATTCTTCTACTAACACTGCCACTGATGGGAATAATTGCAAATCACATTTAGTTTTGTAAGATGCATGTGTCAACCTAAAGTGTCAGTGTGAAAGGACAAATGGATGGCTTCTAGAAGACACAACAAAGTGGCATTTATCTCGGTGAACTCATGCAGTAGATGGCTTGGGTCTTGCAAAATCAAAGCAGTGATAAGAATTCACCTTCTTCTAAGTCCTCACTGTAAGCTAGGCATTCAGCTACATAAACACTTCATGTAAATTATTTCTTTCAATACCAACAATGACTCTACAACTAGGTGTTCACGTTCTGAGTAGGAACAAGGTCAATAAGACAGAACATAATTTCTTCCATCTAGTGAAGGAGCTGGAGTCAAAGAATAGTAATGGCTGGGTAGTGGTGCACACCTGCAATACCAGCACTTGGGAGGCTGAGGCAGGAGGATCATTGTGGTTTGAGGTCAGGCTGGGCAACATAGTGAGTTCAAAGCCATCCTGATAACATATGGAGGCCCTATCTCAAGAAACAAAGCAAAAAAACAAGAGGAAGAAGAAAGAGGAGAAGGAGGAGAAGAAGAAGAACAAGAACAAGAACAAAAACAAGAACAAGAAGGAGAACAGGTGGAGGAGTAAGAAGAGGAGAAAGAGAAAGAGGAATGATCACAAGCCCTTCCAGATCTCTTCCTCTGTGACAGGTGCTATGCTGGGGACTTGACCTCAATTCACAGGGAATGGTAAACAGCAGGCAGTTAAAGCTTTGCCCAAGTTCTACATCTAGCAACCCTCACCCTCCCTTCCTAAATCCCACTGCAACCCTGAGCAACTGGAAGCCAGGGCCTGCTGCCTCGCTGGCAGGCTGGAAATTTGATCTAAAGCCTTTTCCAGTCTCAGGCTTATCCACAGGAAAGCTGAGTCATACTGACTGTTGACTGACTGATGCTCAAGTCAGAGTATCTGTTTAACAATTGTCAGGGGTGGGCTGGATATTCACATCCACTGACCCAGGCATTGTTGCCTAGCAGCCACATGGGAATTTGCACCCTCAGAAGGCCACCTAGGGAGCTGGATATGGAACAGAACGATGAATTTTATGACTGAACTATGTAACAGCCTTTGTGCCCTATGTCTCAAGGGTGTAAGGCATCTGTCTGTGTCTGATGACAGTGACCAAGTAGGTCAAACCCTGGCAGACCCTGGTGGCTGACTGGTCTCAGGATGACCCATTCTTCCTTTCAATTTGCTAATAATTCAGTCAAGCCCTGTCTTATCTGGTTGCCTTGGAAATCATGCTTTCTCTTTGAGATGATTTTTCCTATCTTTACTCTTGTTCACCATTCAACCATTCAAAAATGTCTGCGAGCACTTTTGAGTACAATAAATGGTAGATAGAGGGGAAAGACGTTTTAGTGGGAGACACATCGACAAACCATATAATAAAAAAGGTAGTGATGGATGTTAGGGGACATTTCTAGCAGATGATGAGACTGAGCACTGGGACAGGCTAGACAAGGAACAGCTCTCCGAGGAAGTAGAATCTGAGCTGAGGTCTACAAGTGTAGAAGGACCCAATCTAGTGAAAGTTATTTTCTGCTGATTTTAACAGTTCTTGCTGGGTGTGCTGTTTCAAGCCTGCAATCCCGGCACTCACTAGGCAGCTCATTTCACTCCCTCACTGTTTCCAGACACCCAGTGTAGTATCAGGTGTGGTTGGAGTAGTGGTGCTGGTATTGAGTTTGAAGTACACGGTGATCGAATGATAACGTAGCCACACTTTCCAAATCAAAACTCAAATGCGACTTTTAACTTGAAGCACAAGTCCTGGATTGATGGTCTGAAATCAAGGCTATGGTGGATTTTCCCGCGCATCTGCTTACCGTCATTAATAGATTCTAGTGAGTTGACCTGGGCCTCTGACCCTACACTGTTGCAATGAAAAAGCCAAAAGCGAGGTGAGCGTTTGGAATAAAACAATTTGCCATTTGGGACTATACTTCACATTCTCAGGTTGCATGTTCTTGCCTCTGAGTAGACTCTGAGTTTTATACATTTTAAAATCCCTCAAAGCACTTAGCAGAGTGCTAGGCACATAGAAGACACAACAAATGCCCGTGCGCTTGCTTGAAATTCCCCACCTGCCTTTTACTTTGATTTCAGTTGCATTTTCCATCACATTATCTGGAGCCAAGCTGCAGTTCACCCTCCTGCCGCACAGAGGCGCAATGGGAATCGTGCGCGGTGGGACGAGCAGCCGCAACCGTCTTGGGCAGGGAAGAGCCCGGTTCCCAGAATGCACTTTGTATCAACACGGCGCTGGGGGCGGTTTCAGCAGGTCCCGACAGCTGGCCGACTGGCGAGCCGCGCGAGGGCTACCCTGCTGGCCCGGCGTTGAGGAGCGACTGGAGCCATGGCAGAGTCGGCGCCTGCTCGGGTAGGAGGCCTCTTGCCAGGCCTGGAGGGCGTTCGGAATGGCGGCGCCACTGTCCGGGGCGGGGCTTCAGTTGGTCCTGGTGAGAGGCTCGGTTTCCCAGGCTGCAGTTGGCCGGCAGACACCTGCTTTCTCCCCGCGACCCTCACACTGTCACTTTTTGTCTCTGCTTCCTCGTACCCCGGGCTCAGCGCCTGGGCACTGTGTACCTTCGCCCAGTAACAACGCAAAACTGGTGTCAGGTTCTTGGGTTTGCGGCTGTGCCCGCCCATTTTCTCCTATGGGTCCGCAGCCCCCGTTTCCGGGTTGCGGCAGGGGCAGAAGTCACGGCGTGGTCCGGAGACCCCGGACTCCGCCCTCGCTTGCTGGTCTGACCCCGCGGCCCGTTGCTTCTGCCTCGCCCTGGCTGCAGGTCTTTGCCCTAGAGCTGTAGCCACAGGTTGAAGTCAGGCGGAGTTTCCTCTCCTGGGTGGTCCCGTGATGTTACCTTAGTGTAGTTGCTGGCTTTTGTTTGCAGAGTCGTGGAGCGCTCTCTCCCTTTCTGTCTCCTTCAGTCGTCCCTTGTCAGGGAAGGTCTAGACCCTGGTGTGAAGATATCCTGGGTATGGAGTCGGGAAACTGGAGTCCAGTCTCGAGCGAGCGCTCAGCTGTCCGCTTCGTTGTTTTTAGGCAACCGTGTTTGTCTTTCTGAGAGGCTCTATTTCTCTAAGAGTGTTAGGTTAGTGGGTACGTGGGGTCCTTCCAGCTCTGACATCCTCATGTTATTCCAAAGTTGTGTTTAACAATAATACGAGTGGATTGCTGAATTAAATTGGTTCTAGTGCAGGCAGTTTTTGATCCAGAAACACTTTCAGAATTACATGAGATCTTTTGTGAGAATGGAGGACTGAGGAGACCCTTTACCATGAGCAGAGTGCACTGTATTTGATTCTTATAGGAAGGGGATAAAAAATAAGGGAGGGATTTGTTGACTTTTGCTTTCAATATAGCACTTAACTTGGGACAAGGCGCAAATGTCTACAATGTTTTCCTTCTCTGACTCCTTTTGGCTAAGCAGATCAAATCAAAGACTTGGCTTTTCCTGAAGACCAGAACACTACTACAGGTTGGGAGGACACCCTGCCAGAACGCTTGTTACTTAGGTTTGGGTCATCCCATGGTCACTTAAGTAATCAACAGACTTCGTTGAGAAGTCTTAAAGATTCCCCAAAATCCAAACTATGCTTTTAGTAACTTGTGTTTTGTCGTTGTGGAACCTAACACTGTTCTTGAGCATATTTCTGTTCTCAGACTTTGTCTCTTCAGATGAGAGGCTGTGGGTCTACACTGAGTAGGTTCACTGATTAAAAACAACTAAGAATGTTGAGGAGAAAACCTACGTGTGTTTAAAATGTTCAGTAAAGAATATTTGGAGCCTTCGGGGCTGGGGATTTAGCTCAGCGGCATAAGTAACCTGCCTTGCAAGCAGGCAGTTGTGAGTTGGATCCCTGGTACCGATAAAAAGGAAAAAGACAAAACAAAAAAAAAGAATGTTTGGAGCCTCAAAACTAAATGAAAGAGGAAATTCTTAAGAGGAAAGTGGAATTCTGATGCCAATTTTGAAGACATTTTCTGAATATTTATTTTTGGTGACCTAGCAAGTAGACAATTCAGAGCCTAAGGTGGAGTGTCTAAGAAGTCCTCTATTATAATCCTATAAAAACTGAGAGTTCAAAGACCCATATTCCAAGGATGAACTGAAAGTGAACTCTTTGCTTTCGGTGATTGGTTTTTTGTTTCGTTTTTGTCTTTTTGAGATAGGGTCTCACTGTACAGTTCAAGCTGTCCTTGAGCTCACTTGGTTGTTATTTTGTGTTTGGTATGGGGATTGAATTTAGCACCTTGCATATGCCATGCAGGTGCTTGTGCCACTGAGGTAAATCCCTGGCCCCTAAAGCTCACTTTGTAGCCCAGGTTAGTCTCAAACTTGCAAAGATCCTCCTGCCTTAGCCTACTGAGTGCTGGGATTACAAGGTGTGTGTCACCATGCCTGGCTTCAAAATTTATTCTAAAATAAGGGTAAAATAACATTTTCAGATAAAACAGTTTGCAGCCAGATGTGGTGATACCTGCCTGTAATCACAGCACTCAGAAGGCTGAGGCAGGAACAGTGCTGCAAGTTTGAGGCCAGCCTGGGCTATACAGAGAGTCCAAAGCCAACCTGAACCATGTAGTAAGACCTTGTCTCAACACACAACAACAACAACAAAATAGTGCAGTCCTGAAAGGACATACATTAGGTAAATGGCAAATCATCCCCTATAGACAGAAAATGTGGTGATCTATGAATATGGGAAAATCTAAAATACTAGCTGACTAAAGCTGGAGTAGTATCTTATGAAGCTAAAAGCAAAGAGAATTAAAACACATGACAATATTGATGGAGAAGGGACAATCAGAACTCACATGTATAAAGACTTCTAGGTATGCTTCTTATAATTTGTAGGAGAACTGTTAAAAAGACTATTTGATTTACAAATTACTGTATAACTTACACATCAGTGTATGTGCTGCCAAAGTGAACACTGTAACTTACAAATTAGAAGGAAGAATAAGAGAATAAGAAAACAATTAAAAGAAGGCAACAGGGAAGATGAAGAAAGAGATAAACAGTACAGAAAGGAAAAAAAATATCAGTAGCTACAATAAATATAAATGAGCTGACTGTTCCAGCTAAAAGGCAAAGATTATCAAGATGGAAGATAATTCTATGTTTTTATAAAAGGTACAACTAAAAGATAAGTCCGTACAAATGTTTGAATATAGAAGGCTATAACAGTAATATACCAGGCCAACACCAAAAGGAAGCTGATTTAGGTATATTAACATGAAAAGATAGACACCTACTGCTGCTTTTATAATGTTAAAAACCTCAATTTATCAACTCCATGTGACATTTCTCAGTGTGCATTGCATTATATAACCTCAGAATCTATAAAACAAAATTGACAGAAGTACAAGGAAAATTCACTGTCACAATAAAGATTTTAACACGACCTTCATGTTTTATTAAGAACATGTCCATCATCCTTCAAAATTCTGGTGAATGTACCACACCCTAGCACCCTTTTTTTCCCCCCTATGTGATAAAACACTTTTTTTTTTTTTGAGACAGGGTCTTGCTATATAGCCTACACTGACCTCGGCCTCATGGTGATCCCTCCTGCCTCAGCCTCCCAAGTGCTAGAATTATAGGTGTGTGCTACCATACCCAGCAGTGAGACTGTATTTTTTGTTTATGGTGGTTGAGTGTTTGAACTGTAATGACAAGAATGTTATTTGAGTCATGATTTGACTATATGATATTTAAAAGCAGGACTATTGCCAGAGAATCCAGAAATAGGGTCAGCAGAAGTTTAGTTGCTGTATTCTCATTGCCTTCAGATATGTTCTTAAATATTGAATTTAAGAAAACATTACAGAAGAATGCATGTTTATTGAAAATCTGAGTAATAATTTTTTTTGTTTGTTTGTTTGTTTTGGTCTTTTTTTGAGACAGGGTCTCGTTATGCAGTTCAGACTGGCCTCATGCTCACTTTGTAGCCCAGGCTGGTCTCGAACTTGCAATGATCCTCAGCCTCCCGAGTTCTGGGATTACAGGCGTGAGCTACCATACCTGGCTAACGAGTAATAATTTTCGATGGCAGAGTAAAATCTGTCCCTCTGCTCCCCTGAATGTGTATCCATATTAAGAGTGGTATGGTGAGTGTCTTCCCAAACCTTTCTGTGTGCTGAAACAAATCACACACACAGTTTCTCTTTAGGGAAATAATAATAAATGTATTTTGGCAAAAATTGGATTTTTCATTTATCAACATAGGGTGAATACTTTCCAAACCATATTTAACTCTTTTTAATACTTGTACAATATTGGTTTTGGTTGTACTGTAATTTATGTAGCTATTCCTTTAATAATAGACGTTAAGTTAATTCCAGATTTTAACTAGAGTGTTAGCCAGTAGTCTTTTTTGTTTGAATGTAATTAAATACTAGTGCCATTTCTTCCTTAAGATGGACTCCCTAAGTGGGGTTTCAGTGAGTCTTGGGAGATGGCCTTCCGCAAAGTGTGACTGTTCGTTCCTACTGCTGGCTTATGAAGGTGTTGGTGTCTGATGGCCCTGAAGGGTGTACCTCCTCACTTCTACACACGTCTGTCTGATGGTGGGAAGCGGTTTCCTGCTGGGGCTCACATGCGTAACTGCTGAGGCGCTTCTTTCTCCATTTGCTTCTGATTGCCTGTGTTTCACTTTCTTCTTTTTTTTTTTTTTTTTTGGTCTTTTTCATTTTTATCGGTACCAGGGATCGAACTCACGACTGCCTGCTTGCAAGGCAGGCGCTTATGCAGCTGAGCTACATCCCCAGCCCCTTGTGTTTCACATTCACGAATGATTTATTCTGCAGCTTTACTTTGGGATTATTGTTTTCACTTCACAGGTTGTTTCCTATTTGGTTTATACTTCGCTTATGGTGTTTTTGGGCAGTTAACATTTTTTCCTTCTTTGATGTTGTAAGTCCTACTTACTGAGCTCCAGTAAATTTGCTCTGTTTGTAGAGTTCTGTGTGTTTTGACAGCCATTGAATTACTGAGATGCAGAATATTTCCATTGTCCCAGAAAACTCCCTTGTGCTTTCTTTGTTATCAGTCTCACAATGCCTGACAACGCTGATCTGTCTGTCCTGCTAGTTTTGCCTCTTCCTAACTGTCCTGTGAGTGGGTTCTGTTACATAGCTGTTTGTGCCTGGCTTCTTCAATTCGGTGTGCTGCCTCTGCTCTGTTCTTGTTTATTGCCAAGTAGTGTGCGGCCATGTGGTGAGTTAGTTTCCTTGGGCCCACCATACAGATCTCATTAATCTTGATTACCCCCAGGAAGAACCTAGTCTAAGTGAGGTCACTTTATGAGATGCGGCTGTTAAGACTACCACATGACTATTGGGCAAAGCACAGTTCTCCTCATAATGTATGAATGGGTGGGCCACAATTTGCGTATTCACTTACCAGCTGGTAAGCATTTCCATCATTTCCATCATGCTAGATAATCAAAACAGAGTGTGTGGAGAGAGGAGGGCTTCTGTCTCCCATTCTGCGTGGAATTGCTTTCTCACGTGGCCTTTGGGGGTGGAATTGTCTGACTGACCTTTCTTTTTTGATCCTCAGCACAGGAGAAAGCGGCGCGCTACACCACTGGCTTCTTCCTCACCACCCTCGCAAACAACAGAGAAAAGTCCGTATTTCCAGACCACAGAGATCTCGCTGTGGACCGTAGTAGCTGCTCTTCAGGCCGTGGAAAAGAAGATGGAGTCCCAGGCTGCCAGACTGCAGAGCCTGGAGGGCCGCACAGGGACGGCCGAGAAGAAGCTGGCTGACTGTGAGAAGACAGCCGTGGAGCTGGGCAACCAGCTGGAGGGCAAGTGGGCCGTGCTGGGGACCCTGCTGCAGGAGTACGGGCTGCTGCAGCGGCGCCTGGAGAACGTGGAGAACCTGCTGCGCAACCGGAACTTCTGGGTGCTGCGGCTGCCCCCGGGGAGCAAGGGTGAGGCCCCCAAGGTAGGTGCCCTGAACACTCAAAAGTTGGGCCAGAAGAGGCCCCGAGGCTCTAAATTACTGGCTTGGCCTTCGTGTGCTATCAAGGCACTTACTGTGCTGTTTGTGACTTCAGGTGTCCAGGGCACTTGAAAATGATGGCGTCTGCTTCTCCGAGCAGGAGTGGGAGAACCTGGCAGACTGGCAGAAGGAGCTGTACAGGAACGTCATGCAGAGCAACTACGAGGCACTGGTCTCCCTGAGTGAGTAGTGTCCGTCCTGCATTTGCCCACTGCTCTGCGCTTCCTGCTCAGTGGCTGTGGCCCTTGTAGCTACTCCCTTGGCTTGACTGGGAGAAGTGGGTGTGTCCTGATCCTCCTGCTAACAGACACTTCACAAAGGTTGCTTGTATCTCTTCTCTGCAGTCACACCATCACCTCTAGAAAATGTTTACTAGGTGAGGTTCCACTGTTGCTCAGCCAACCAGACCCTTTCTCATGGTCTTTGGCTGGAGTCAGAGCCATCACTGTGGTCTTAGGATTTACTTTGTGTAGATTAGAAGTGCTGCGTAGTCTGTCTGAATCTTTATGAATGTAAACTACTGCCTGTGACATAACAAATGCATTTTAAAATGCAGATCATGGAGAAGTACAGTGGTGCCTTGGTTCACAAATTCAATTTTGGGAAAGGTGGTCACATTTGTGTTTGTGCAGGAAAGATGGCTTAGTTTGTTTGTCACCCAGTGCAGAGTTTGCAAACAAAAACAAAATTTTGCCACATGCTTTTGTTTGTGAGCCAAGTTGTTTGCAAACAAACATTTATGAACTGAGGTACCACTGTATCAAGGAGGCCAGAGTGAGGGAAAGGAGGTTGAAATGGGCCAGAGGTGGCTGTGTGACCTCAGAGGTGGCTGTGTGGGTCCCATCCTGTGTTGGGTGCTGTTTCCTTGTCTATCACAGTGCCGGTCTTACTTGGCAGTATCTCAGCAAGAATGAAGTGGGTCCCTGAAAAGAGCCTTGGCAAGACGTCAGCCACATGCTGCAGTGGCGTCGGGGTGCTGGAGCAAGGGCCAGGCTTGGCACCTAATGCTTGTGCCGAGGGCCCTTCATGAAGACAGTAGAGGCGGCAGCAGCTGCCTCATCCTCTCCCTGGCTAGCATTGTGTCCTTCTCCCAAAGTACTGGGGGAGAGTAGGGGAGAGTGGCGCTGTAGCCTTTGACCCTGTTGTGGGAGTTGTAGTATAGATTCCCTGCCAGCAGTCCCTTGGTGTGTAGCTGACGGAGTGTGCTGAGCTTTTCTCTCCTCTGGGCTCATTCTGTGCTGTTTCCAACCCAGAGGTCCTTGGCCAGCCAGAGGGCGAAGCGGAGCTAGGTGCAGAGATGCTGGGTGATTTGGAGGAGGAGGAGAGCCTTGTTGGTGCCCACCCTGGTGAGTGCTTTGGCATATTCTCTTCCCCTGCCACCCACAGGTCCCACCGTGGAGCTGCCCCACACTGCCTGTCTGCCACCTTGTCTGCACATGCTGGTTGTCACATGTGTGCCTTAACTGCTGCCACCTTGTGGGGTCATAAAGCCAGTGATCACTCTTCTTCATTCCCTGCAGCATAGAGGACATGACAGGCAGTGGTCAGTGGGCATGAGATGGGGAGGTGGGGGGGAGCGGAGCAGAGGAGCTATGGGAAAGAAAGGTATTGGAGGTGGGCACTGGGCAGAGGACACAGGAAGAGCCAGACATGAGGCTTCTCAGGTTTGCTATGTTTTTCTTTAATCATTCAAATTTCTCATCTTAACACTTTCCTAAATTAGGTTATTATGGTGTATTTTGACATTTCACACAGGGATTAAGGTTGAGTTTGGAGAATTAAAATTTATTTATAGCATTATTCTATAAGAGTTTTCAGCTCACATGTCTGAACATGAATATAAAGTTTATTTTTTTACCAGCCTTGGAGCCTTGTTAATCTTGTCTCTTCCAGGTTGTGCTAATTCCTGTGTTCTTGGGGCTTTGATTTGAGCCCTTCCGAAATGTTCACGTTTGTCTGGTCTGGAGCTGCCATAGGTGCTGGCGAGTGATGTTCTCTTGGTCTTCTTTGCAGCAGATGGGGCCGTGCTCAGACCAGAGGTGCCAAGTCAGCCAGAAGACTGCATGTTCCCAGGGGAAGCAGAGGAGCGGGATTTCCTGAGACCAGTGCAAACTGAGCTCTGGGATGGCCAGGGTGGTTCTGCCCTCTTGGAACCAGGTCCCCGGGGTTCCAGCCTCGAAGAGCCCCTGGAAGGCAGTGGAGACCCTGCCACTGGCAGAACTCTGGGCTGCTCTCCAAAGCAGAAATCCCACAGGCAGACACAGGTGGCTCAGGAGTGCGCACAGGGCCTGAAACTGAAAAGGGACCCTTCTGGCCCCTACGAGTGTTCTGAGTGTGACATCAGCTTCTGCTATAAGCAGCAGCTGACTGCACATCTGCGGAGCCACTCGGGGTGGGTGTCCTATCCTGCTGTAGAGCCTGGGGAAAGCCTTAGACCCCGGCCACGGTTAAAGCCTCAGGCGAAGAGGGCCAAGCTGTACCAGTGCAATGTGTGTCAGAGGAGCTTCAGCTGCAGGGTGAGCCTGGTGACCCACCAGCGCTGCCACCTGCAGGAGGGTCCCAGTGCTGGCCCACGCATCCAGGAGAGGTTCTCACCCAACAGCCTGGTGGCGCTGCCTGGCCACATCCCCTGGCGGAAGAGCCGGAGCTCCCTCATCTGTGGCTATTGCGGCAAGAGCTTCAGCCATCCATCCGACCTGGTTCGGCACCAGCGCATCCACACAGGCGAGCGGCCTTACAGTTGCCCCGAGTGTGACAAGAGCTTCGTCCAGAAGCAGCACCTGCTGCAGCACCAGAAGATCCACCAGCGGGAGCGCAGTGGGCCAGGTTCCCAGCCTGGGAGGCCCAATGGCTTGCTGTAGAGCGCCGCCCCTCACCGTCGGGGGCGGAGAGGGGCGGCAACAGTGCCCCCGGAAAACACCATCTTGGGCCAGGCACCAACTGCTTCTGGTCTACCTTCCCTCGCCCAAGTGCCAGTCTGAGCCCTAAGCTGTCCTGAAACCATGTGGGAGAAGCGGGGGCAGCACCTGCCTGCCCTGCATCTTGGCCCGCTGTGAGCCTGCTGGCCCTGGCGCCTGGGTCTCTGGTCTTCCTGTCCTCCGGTACTCACGGCAGGGCTGGCTGCTGAGCCCAGGGGGCTAAGGCCAACCTTTCCTTTCACGGCAGCCCAGGGGTGAGCGCTGTGCGTGTGAGGATGAGGGCGAGTTCTGGGCCACCTCACCCTCCACACCTCTTTCGTAGTCTCTGTTAACAAGTAGAAGGAATAATTTAATGAACAGCTAACCCCGCTCTGAAGACTTTTTTTGAAGTTAGATTCTAGTTGATTTTGAAATTATAACACAACACTTGTTTTTTAAGTTTCAGAAGTCATAGAAGTTGTTCCTAACTCGGGGACTGGGCTTGCCCTCTAGGAGGGAATAGTTTATGGGGCTTGTAGCCCACCCACATGTTCTGGGGCCAGGGAGCAGAGACGCTTCCAGCCTCTCAGCCTGACACTGATTTGTCTCTGGAGGGCCAGTGGGAGAGAGTCGGAGGGGACTTGAGGCTCCTGCCGAGGAAAGGTTCCTGGAAAGGAGCCTGGGGGTTCTGGTTCTGGGTGTGTTGGTGGTGTGCGGGGCCCTCCTCCCAGCCTCACTCAGCTGTCTCTGGCCTGTCATGCAGGAGGCCTACTGGTTACCTCAGATTGTTCAGTTAGCACCTGTGGTCCAATTTGTTCCTGTTGCACCCATTGCTCTTTGCTCTTTGACATTGCTGAGTCACACTTTGCAAATCCTGCCTGGTGAGGAGGGAGAAGCATGGAGGCTGGGTCGGGACTGTAGCGTGCTCATCCCACTGTTGGGAGCCAGGAGGGAGTTCTTGGGCTGGATGTGAACCTCCTCTTAGATGATCTACAGTTGCCTAGAATAAAAAACTTCCTAGCAAAACCTGGGCTCTTGCTGGTTGCTTTTCTCTTGTCAAAATCAGTCTTCTGGGGCAGGAGGTGGGGAGAGAGAATGCTTTTTTTATAGCTGTAACCAATTACATAAAGCAGGAAAAGTGGCACAGCACCTGCATGGCAAGCATGAGGTTGTGAGTTTGATTCCTAGTACCAAAAAAAGGTGTGTTTTGGCTTCTGGTTTCAGAGGTCTGAGGTCAGCTGGCTCCAGACAGAAATAGCACAGAGGAAGAGAGCGGTAGAGAAAAGCTGTACTCACTTGATGAAGTTAGAGCTCTTATGGTCCATTCAGTTCCTTAGATCCCACCCACCTGCTTTGGGAGGCACTTTGAGTGTCAGCTGCAATAGGACCCCACTCTGGAGGGCTGACCCACACCTAGGAATAGGAGTAGCAGCCCAGGCCCCTGTGAGGGCAGGGAAAGTGACTCCATCCACGTGATAATTTTTGTGAGGAAGGCAGGAGGGGAAGCAGGGAAGGTGCCCCAGGATTCCTTGGCAGCTGTTGGAAATGTTGGGTATGCCTGGAAACCCAGCCTCAGGGAGGCTGAGACAGGATTGTTGTGAATTGAGGCCAGCATGAGTTATGTAATGAGTGCAAGTCCAGCCTGGAATAAACGATCGTGTTCCAAAAAATAAAAATGTCGGTTTACACACAAATGTAGTCTTTGCACTAGGGTCTCAAAAAGACAAAAACTAGTTTTCTTCCTGTCCTTTACTTTTGCATGGCATTGTCCTAGACTAGCACAGTATTCTGTTTTGCCTTAGTGTATGCAGTTTCCCATGGGAAGGACGTAGGTAAAAGATCTTGTGAGCTTAACCACTGTTTAGGGGAGCCAAGACAAAATAGAAAATGTTGCATCTTCAGGAAGGCTGAAGGGCTGTAAAATTTCAGCAGACAGTTATTGTAGACAAGGGACATTGGGAAGATGAGAATCAATGATGTAAGTGTATGTGTTTATGGGGACATTATGATGGTTTTATCTATGTAGCCAATGTTTAACAGTCAAGTTGGTGTCAGCGTTTCCATGTCTCTGTTCGATTCTAGTTCTTTATAAAACATGGGACTCACCATCAGAACTTCCTCCTCCCATGTGGCTGTGCTGAAGGACCTGTTCTCTGACTGCCTTCTATGCCTGTCTTCCTCTCTAAGAGGTGACTGCACTGTCCCTTGTGGATGGCAAGGACGTCCTATGTGGAGGTGACGTGCCCCGGGAAGGCTCAGACAGCAGCTCCTCTAGTGTTGGGGAGAGGAGTGAGCACTGGTGATGGTGCTGAGCAGGGCTCAGCAGCGCCATGCAGACTGGCAGCCTCCATCTCTGATCAGGGAGTGTTAACCTAGTAAGAGTCACTGTGTGTGTTTTGGGGCTCTGGGCTTCTGAGGGGGACCAAGCAGGAGCCAGTGGGGACCTGTCAGCACAGCAGCAGAGGGAAGGGCGAGAGACCAGGTCACAGGTGGTGTCTGCAGATGAGATGCTTTGGAAATGGGTACCATGTCGAGGTGCCCCCTGAACGTGTGGACTTCCAGCATAGTGATCCTCACAAACAGCACAGTGCTTCCTGCCGTGGGGAGCACTGCATCCACGGGGCAGGATTTGACTCCCTGTTGCTTCCCTGCTGACCTGTTTCATTCTGACCTCAGTGACCTCCCTGAACGGAGGAACCTTTCCAGGTGGCTCCACAAACCTTTTTAGCTGCCTCTGACTCTTTGGGGGATGAGCCCTTGAGTGTCTTGACCCCACTCTGGGTGATTCAAGTTCAGAATGGATGGTCCTGAGCCTCTGATGACACCTGTAGCAGCACAGGCTGTGCTGGGCCACTTGCAAGGACTCAAGCAGTCTTAGGGTCTCGGCCTTGGCGTGAAACCTCCAAGCACCTGCAGCTCACCACTGCTCATCCAGAGGTCCCTAATCCTCAAGAGCTGGTTAAGAAGAAAAATCCAATCCCATAAAAGATTAATAATTAAGGATGTGGGCAATTTTATATCAGTGCCACACCTGGCCTGATACCCAGGCTGGTCTATATAAGGCAACCACGTTGTAGTGCAAAGGGTTTTAAAAATCAGCATGAAAACAGTAGATAGTTTTGGGAGATGATAAGACAGTCATTTTCAAACTAACCAGCTCATTAAACTAGGATCCCTGGGAATTAGTTCCAAGCAAAAATTCTCATCACCCACGCCCTTCAGCCTCAGATCCAGAAACAGTGCCAATTGCGACCAACAGTGTTTAAGCAAGTGCTCCAAATAGATGCAGGTGCATCCAAATAGATGTAGCAAGTGCTACAAATAGATGTATGCACACTACTGACTTAGAGGTACTTTCTGAAACACTAGGACCAGTAACTAAATGGGTTTAAGATAGTTCTGGGTGTGGACATTGTAAGTCCCACCCTGGCAATGGGAGGAACCAACCAACAGGCTTGTATCCTGGATGCAATTAAAAGGGAAAGAAAGGGAAACACATTGTTGTGCGCATGCACACATCCCACAACTGTCAAGAATTACAGCTATCTTCCTGGAGCAGAGCTTGTTAAAAACTTAACATTTACTTTTCCTCCAATCCATGTTGCAGACTTTTGCTGCTTGCATTGGACATTAACTATTACTTTATAAAGTCAGCATTTATCAGTATTTTAGTCTTTAATGTATTGAACTGACCCTTGATGAAATCCTAGGAAGGGTCTTAGTAGCTTCAACTCACATTTGCAAGTTGTCACAACTAGAATTTCCAAAATGAGTAATGTTGAGTATTGTTTGGGATTGTGTTCCCTTAAAGTAAATCCCTACTAACAATTCTCCGAAATGCTAGGGAGGATATAAGGATTTTGTTGACCATAGTTTTGTTTGGCTCATACGTTTGGGGGAGTAAACTGCTCACCCCCAACAAAACAGGAAAACACAAATACACAAAGGAGATTGCTGGTTAATTAGCAGGGACATTTTTCCAGCTTGAAAGACAAGATTTATAGGTAACCGGAACTGCACAAAAAGCAGAAAAAGAGAAACTGCACACCACATTTCAATGTATATCCAGGGGCTCTGGATTTCCCGAGTGAGGAGTGAGGCCCTCGGTTACGGTGGTAGAAAAACCTCTTAGAGGGACTGGCTTATTCATTCAAGATGCCCCAGGCAACCTTGCTGCAGACAGATTCACTTGGACTGTGTTCAGGCTGGATGGTACGCGCAAGAGCTTCTGAGTGGCCAGGAGACCTCAGGGGCTCTGTGCAGGGTATTTGGGGTAGGGTGGGATCCCGGGGGAAGGGAGAGACCCAGGCGTCCCAAAGGCCGAGATCCAAGGAAACGGCTTGGGTGTGTGTGTGTGTGGGGTGTGTGTGTGTGTGTGTGTGTTATTTTTTATTTTTCTTAGTTCCAGTTTGTAATACATGCAGATCACACTCATCGCGGGGGATGGCACAGTTGGTGATACAGTTTAATTCTAAGTCTGTATGCAGTGCAGGGATAAACGAGGTCCTGGTGCCTACTAGGCAAGCGCTCTGCCAACAAGCTCTACCCGCAGGCCTTTTTTCTTTCTTGACCGAAATCAATTTCTCCATAGATATTTCCGTTTGCGCGGGGAAACTAAAAGGCAGTTGAACACAATTTTGCTTTTCCTGGCCTTGTCGTGCTCGCCACGCGTGCTTCTCCTTCTCTGGGCTCCTTCGAGGCCTTTGTTGCAGGGGACGCTTCGGCCCCGCGCCTGCCCCTCGCGTCCCGCCCGCGGTGCGCGGTCCTTCGGCCTGCAGGGGGCGCTGTGCGCGCCCTCGGCCCCGCCGCCCGCAGCGCTTCTGAAAGGGCCGGCGGGGCACGTGGCTCGGGACGCCGTTCGCGGCCGCCGGGGAATAGCGAGACTGGCGGCGCCGCCCCTCCGCCCGCGAGGGCCCAGGACGCCGAGCACCGAGCCCGCGAGGACGCGGCCGCGGCGCCGAAGTGAGGCCTGCCCCGGTAAGCAACCCGCTAGGGCCCCGATTGCGCGGCCCACCCCTCGCGGCCCTGCCGGGGGCGCCGCGGCCCGAGCAGCTGGAAAGCCGATGCTGCGAGGCCTGGGTGCGGAAGGGGCGGCCCGGGGCGCCGTCCGGGGCGCCGTCCGGGGCGCCGTCCGGGGCGCCGTCCAGGGCAGTCGGGCCTGGTCAGGCCAGGATTCTGCAAGGATACTACCCGAGATACTCAACAGGCTGCTTCTTAAGGGAGAAATGCCACATGCTGCTTGCAACAACCCCCTTTTTACCTAGTTTAGAAATTACTTTAGCAATTTTATTTGATTTTTTGAGCCTGGTCTCGCGCTGTAGTTCAGGCCGGCCTCAAACTCCAGGATCCTCTTGTCTCGGCCTCTCAAGGACACGTACATCACCACGTCCGGCTTCAGCACATTTGAATATTGGTTCTAAAATGTACGATGTGGGGCTGGGGATGTAATTCAAGGGCATATGCACCCGCCCGGCAAGTGCAGGGTCCTGAGTTCGATTTCCAGTACAAAAAAACGTGCAATGTGCCCACTTTAGAGAAAATAATGCTTTAGTCATTTATTTTCACTTTATTTTAATGGTCATACGGACTAATGGGTCCTTTGGTGGTTTTTGACATACTGGAAAAAAGCTTGTAAGGAGCTCAGTAAGTGTGGTGTCTATTAATACTTCCCTGAAATTTCTTGGCGCTCATTTTCCTGGACTTTTTTTTTTTCTTTCCAATAGTGGTGGTTGAACCCAGAGCCTTCACATTGAATCATGGCCTCCAACTCTTTCTGTATTTTTTATTTTGAGACAGAGTCTCACCACATTTGCCCAGGTGGGGCTCAAACTTGCCATCCTCTTGGCTCAACCTCCTAGAGTGCTGACATTACAGGTGTGAGCCATTGTGCCCAGCTTCTGGGGTGCTTTTAATGTTTTTATTATTTATTTAGCCTTTTTCTTTTTGAGGCAGGGTTTCACTGTGCAGTGCAGGCTGGCCTTGAACTCACTTTGTAGCCCGGGCTGGCTTTGAACTTGCAAGTGATCCTTCTACTTAAAACACCACCACCACTACCACCACCCTACCCCACCCTCGTGCTGGGATTACCTGGATGCTTTTTAAAGGGAATGAAGTCTCTGTTCCTGTTAGAGTTTGCTTAGTTTCCTCCGATATTGCCAGAGTGCAAGGGAGAGAAGCGTCAGGGTTCTATGGGTTCCTGGCCTTGGCCTTGTGGAGCCGGACAGAATTTCCTGTACCTGTGCAGGTGACATCCTCAGCCCCCCTGCTGTGACCTGCCTCTGCTGTATCTGCCTGACCATCCCCGTCTCCCTGCTTCTTTTCCTCTCTTAGTACCTGAGCTCCCCCCACACCCACACACATACTGGTCCTGATTCCTGTTAATGCAGCCTGTCAGTCCTGGGTGTTTGTGGGGAATAATCCAGCCTCATCTAAGAATTGGCACTAGATCTGCTCATGGTCTGTGCACCTCCCACAAACCCCAAATCATCTCTACCTGACACAGTAGAAATGCCACATACATGTGAAGCTGTTCTGTTTAGATAAAAAGTATACCTGGTAAGCTTAAGGTCCTGAGTTCAGTTCCTGGTACCATAAAATACAATAGAAAAAAGTATGTACATGTTTACACAT
Organism: Cavia porcellus; assembly: GCF_034190915.1. Lineage (NCBI taxonomy): Eukaryota > Metazoa > Chordata > Mammalia > Rodentia > Caviidae > Cavia > Cavia porcellus. The sequence goes on from NW_026947489.1 coordinate 55,925,839, forward strand.
GCAATTTTTTCTTTCCAAATATTTTTATCTGGGGTTGGTTGCATCCTTGGAAATAGAGCCTGAAGGCCCATTGTTTTTTTTTTTGTTTGTTTGTTTTTTTTTTGAGACAAGATCTCATTATATAGTTCAGGCTAGCCTTGAACTGTCATTGAGACTGGGCTTGAATTTAGGATAGTGCCACTGCCTCAGCCTCCTGAGGGCTGGGATTACAGGTGTGTACCACCAAGCCTGGGTCTGATTGGATTTCGTGTTTTGTCTTTTTGAGACAGGGTCTCATACAGTTCAGGCTGGCCTTAAGCTCACTTTGTATCCCAGGCTGGTCTCATACTCACAAGGAGCCTCCTGATTTAGCTTCCCAAGTGCTAGGATTACAGGCATAAGCCACCATGGTTGGATCTTCTGATTGTATTTCTATGCAGGACTTTTCTCCTGAAGAAGAAGGAACCATATGTATTTTTCTACCTGCCCATAACTGTTGAATCATTCACTCAGTAAATAGTTGTTGGGCATATGCTGTTATTCACAGCTGGGAATAGAACCCAGGTGCGGTGGCACATACTTGTAATCCCAGCAGTGAGGAGGCTGAGGCAAGAGGATCCCTGTGAGTTCAAGGCCAGCCGAGGCTACAAAAGAAGTTCAAAGCCAGCCTGAACTATATAGCAAGACTGTCTCAAAGACCAAATTGAACTAAAACCAAAAAAATGATGCGGATTTGGGGAAAACACAAGCATTCAGTCCACAGCTGTCATAATTTCAGCCCAGTAAACAGTCTGCACACACTTACTACTATGTGCACACTTTTTAGTGTAAGACATCACACAGTATGCTTTTTACAAAGAGTCTCACTAATTCTCACAGTCCTGTTGCATGGGTACTGTTGATCCCTCTGTTCTCTAGATGTGGCAGTGAACCTGGAGGGTGATTAAAAACTCTGCCCGAGGGCCTGGGGATTTAGCTCAGCGGCATAAGCGCCTGCCTTGCAAGCATGGGGTGGTGAGTTCGATCCCTGGTACCGATAAAAAAATGAAAAAGACAAAAAAAAAAAAAAAAAGAAGTAGTTGTTCAGATTACAAAACAAAAGAATACAAAGTGACATTCAAATAGTGACAGTACCAACAGTTCTGCTCAATGATCCAACAAAAAAACTTAGTAATATGGTTATCAGTCGTACACACTTGTTTTTTATCTTAAAGAGGGTAAGATTAAATATATCAAAACAGAACAAAACAGTTCATAAAGAAACAATTTAAAGAAATGCAGATTTCAAAGCAAGTCCACTGGAGATCTTCACTATCTATCTTATTGTCTCTAGTTTTCTTCCAAATAGTTGTCCCCATCTTCGCACACATTGAATACATACTGTATATTATAGAACTAATCATTACAGGATGATGAAGGCTTTTTAGGTTCTCAAGATCTGACAGTGAGGAAGTCAATAATGATTGCCATAATGTCTCTTATTCCTTTCGTAGTGCTAAAATTGAACTTAAGAGACTAGACTAATATCACTCTGAACAGTGAATAATAGTATTGCCAGATTTTATATCATAATGTTAATGTGTATAATTTTGGTGATCACTGTTCTTTCTCATCTCATGAGCAGGTTCCAGAGGGACAGAAAAGCCAATGGGGGACCAGCAACCTTCCACGCCCTGTCCATCTTCCCCTACGACCACTAAGAAGAGCTCATACCTTTACTCCACGGAGATCACACTGTGGACTGTGGTGGCCGCCACGCAGGCTGTGGAGCAAAAGGTGGACTCCTGCCTGACCCGTTTGCTGGCTCTGGAGGGCCGCATGGGGACGGCGGAGAAGAAGCTGGCGGACTGCGAGAAGACCGCCGCTGAGTTCGGCAACCAGCTAGAGGGCAAGTGGGCCGTGCTGGGGACCCTGCTGCAGGAGTACGGGCTGCTGCAGCGGCGGCTGGAGAACCTGGAGAACCTGCTGCGCAACCGAAACTTTTGGATCCTGCGGCTGCCCCCCGGGAGCAAGGGCGAGGTCCCCAAGGTAGCCTTTGGGTGCCTTGGGGTGGAGAGGCCATGGACCTTGTGGCCAGCATGTGAATGAGTAAGTGTGACCCTTGTTCCAGGTGCCTGTGACCTTTGATGATGTGGCCGTGTATTTTTCCGAGCAGGAGTGGGGCAAGCTGGAGGACTGGCAGAAGGAGCTGTACAAGCACGTGATGCAGGGCAACTATGAGACCCTGGTCTCCCTTGGTGAGGACACAAGAGCTGCTGGCTTCCGTCCCAGTGGCCTCTGCACTTGGGTTTTGCTTTGCTCTTTTCTCTTTGCTCATCTCAGCCTCTTGGTGGGCAGCTGGCACCCAGCCCTTTCTTCGTCCCCTCCCCAATCCTTTTGCAGATTATGCCATCTCCAAACCAGACATCATTGCCCGGATGGAGAGAGGAGAAGAGCCCTGGCCCAAAGGCCTGTGGGGCCAGGAGAAGGGCGGTGGGGAGCCAGCAGCATGCCCCAGGATGCCGGGTGAGTGTGGGCATGTTTGGGGGTGATGGTGCAGAGTCCCAGCCAAGAGGGCATGACAGATGATCTAGAAGCTGGAAGATAGCATCACCCTTAGAGCAGGATGGCTGGGCTGGGTCCGAGGCCATCTCTGGCAGTGCTGGCAGCACTTTTCTTCAGGATCATTGGTTTCTGCATGCTGACAAGGGCACAGTCTCAAGGGAGCTGTTGTGAGCCTTGTGGTGGCGACTGTTGAACAGGAGGTGGGAGCATCTCATAATAAGCAGGCTGATTGCTGTTAACAGTAATAGTGCAAATGCGTCCTCACCACCTCCTGCTACCTGCATGATGGCAGGGCCATCTGTCCCACACTGCTGCCCCTGTGTCTCCAGCTAGGTCCAGGGCACAGCTGGTACCTGCTCCTTGTATGTTACCGGGGAATCTGGAGGCCATACTCGTCAGAGTCCTGGGGCGCTCTTTAAAATGAGTGATGTGGAGGGAGGATTTCCCCAGTGACCTGGGTGTCCCGCAGCACAGGCCAGGGTTCTGGCTATAGATTGCTCTCAGCACACCTAGGCCAATGACACAGCTGATCTGCTGGGACAGAGTCATCACCTGATTCTTTCACCATTGACCTTTTTGCTCATAGTATGATTCTTTCTCTCAGATTTTTTCCCTTAAAACAACAAAACAAAATGGCTTTGTTTCTTGTAGGAAGGGGCTCATTTCGGAGCATCTCTGTAAATCTTAGTGACAAACAGGTTTTTAGGGTCACACGGCTCGGGCTCTCAGCACACATTTGTGTGAACTCTGGTGTGAGCAGTCCATGTGCGGGTTGAAGAGTTGTCTCAAACGTGACATTTTATCTGTGGAGATGTGCAAGCACCACAGGCTACATCTGCACTATGAATCCCGCCACCCAGTTCTGTGACGTGACTGAGAGTGATATGGACCCTGCTGAGGTCCCCATAGTGCTGTGCAGAGTCCTGCTGGATAGGGAGACTGTGGATAGAATCAAGCTGCTAGACTGGGTGAAGCCACCGGAGTCACACCCTGTGTGGGGTCTGATGCTCCTTGACCCTCATGGGCCCACATTTAGCTAGAAAGCCCCCAGCCATCTGGCTGGAAGACCTCTGTTGAGCTCAGTGTCACTGGTTTGCTTTCTCCAGGTCCCACTCCATGTCCGGAGCAGGTTCCCAGCTCCGTCAGCCTCACCCAGGAGGAACCCAAAGAAGGACTCGCCCCTGTGCAGCAGCAGGATGAGGAAGCAGGGCTGATCCCTGCTGGTGAGTGACCACAGAAGCAGGGATCTTTGCTGGAGCTGTTGGGACAGGAGAGGTGGTAGTCCTGCAGCCACTGGGCTCCTGGGAGGGGGCCTGCAGTACAGGCAGGCATTGTTGGTGCAGGAAAACACCTGAACAGAGCACCACTGCCTCAGCATATGTTCGACTGGCCTAGCCCCATATTTCCTCTGGACCGCCAGCCTGACAGCGGGCTAGCTTCCTCCATACTGCACAGGAGGGCAAAGCCCTTCGTTTTCTGGGCTTCTGCCCTGCCAACCTGGGTCTTGGTGTGGGCTCCACCTGTGCATGTGGGGTTGAGGACAGTGTCCCTGCCTGGCAGACCTGGACCTCTGCCCTCCTGAGCCCATCATGGTCTCAGTGAGATGCAGGACAAGTCATGAGCCCAGGTCCTTGTGGGTTTGAGTGTGACCCTGAGGCCCCTCTTCCTGGTGGGTGCTTGGACGTAGCTGTGAGAAGGTAGTTCATCCACCCTGCAGTCAAGGATCAGGACAGGCTCACAGGATCTGTCTCTCATAGGCCCTCCAGCGAGCACCCTGGTTAAAGAGGAGGGAGACTTTCCAGAGGGGGCCCCAACAGCCTCCCCTCTCAGGGACAGTCTGCCCAGTGTGGGTTCAGGTGAGTAATGAGAGGGTGCTCTGTGGCTTTGGGAGGGACACTTAGACATAAGCTGTAACAGTGGAGCATAGTGTCCTCAGGCTGCTGGGGTCCCTGGTGTCCCTGGAGGCAGTTAGGGCCTACAGGCTCCTTGTCCTTTACAAATAACTACTCTTACTAGAATTCTTGGATCTCTCTCCTTCTTCCTGTCCATCTGGAAGATCTGACCCAGGGTCTCCTGGGCTCCTGGCTTTGCAGCTTTCACTGCTCTCTCCTGGTGTCCTTGACTCTACCAGTGCTGCTTCCTTTGCAGGTGGCAGTGCTGTGGCCATTAAGATAGAAGCTCCATCCAAGGATGACACAATGCCAGAGCAGCCTATTCTGGGGTCCCCAAGCCAGACCAAGTGTAGAATCCCCAAGGGGCCTAGAAACCAGACTGGAGGTCCCATGCAGCGTCGTGCCCAGGTATTGCCCCGGCCACCAGGAGCTGTTGGGGAGCTGCCCCAGGTACTACCTCGCCGGCGGCAGGAGCGTAGCTTCCCTTGTCCAGACTGTGGACAGAGCTTTCGCCTGAAAATCAACCTGACAATCCACCAGCGGAGCCACACAGAGCGGGAGAGGGATAGCCATGCCACCCTGGAGCCAGGCGAGGTGGTAGTACCTGGCCCTGTCATCCGCTGGCTCCCTGAGGAGCCCAGGGCCCACCGTGCCCTGGCAGCCCAGGTCTTGGCTGGGCGGAAGCCAATGGCTACCAAAGTGTACCACTGCAGCAAGTGCCTGCGCTTCTTCCAGCAGCGTAGGAGCCTGCTGTTGCACCAGCGCCTGCACACAGGTGACAGCCAGGGCTGGCCCACTTGCCCCTACTGCAGCAAGGCCTTCCGCCGGCCCTCAGACCTCTTCCGTCACCAGCGCATCCACACAGGTGAGCGGCCCTACCAGTGCCCCCATTGTGGCCGGGCCTTCAACCGCAATCACCACCTGTCTGTCCACATGCAGACTCACACCCGGGGACAGGGGCCCCTACAGGGGCCCGGCCACATGGAGGAGGGCTGACACCGGGGGGCCCGCCAGACACCCGTGGCCCTCTGGGCACCTGCGCTCTGTTTCCAGACCCTTGCCGTGCACCTCTATCTGGTTCCTCATATGATGATGGCTTTAGAGAGACATTTTTCATGCATATGGGAAGCATCAACCGTACTGGGTCAGTGTACATGTGTGACTAGGTGCTTCCATTTCTCAAATGTGTCACACTGCTGCCTCTTCTACATTCCTGGCTTATAAAGCATTTCATCAGGTGTAAGGAATGCTGACTTTTGGAAGTAACTTTGGCTGGTACCAGAATCAAGAGGACCACACATCGGACCCATCTCAGATGGAGCCACAGAGACCTCAAGGAACGGGCTGACTGCACAGTCTGCTTGTGGCCATGTGAAAAGCAGTGGAATGAACAGGTGGTCTGAGGGAAATTTGCATTTTCTACTTGGCTACTTTGAGACTCTTTTTGCTTCTTAAGGAGCTTTCCTAATATTTTTGCAAGTATTGTGTAGAGTTGCAAAGGGGACCAGGTGCTCCTATGAGTTGAGAAGAGAAGCTGAGTCCAAACTGCTATGGCCTTGAGGTAGCTCTTCATGGCCCAAGAAGCACAGGTTTCTTTGCCCACAGTGGCTCCAGGCCACAGAGCAGTCTCATTTATTATTTCCTCCCACTGTCAGATGAGCCAGGAGGGAGTGGCTCTCAGGTTGTATTGACTGGACCTCAGATGTCTGGAGGGGGTGCAGGGTAAGCACTAGAAGACCAGCCTTGAGAGGGTGCCCCTCACCTGGGCCAACCCACCTGGGCTCTGGGGTCAAACTGAGCAGGAAGGTCTGAGAAAACCCCTTCAGCTACCTCAGAGTTCATGTTCCTGTCTAAGAGACTGACAGCCCCAGTGCCACCTGCCTCACCTCAGTCCTGTCAGTGTCACCTGTAGGGGCACCATACAAAGTAGAAGACTGGCTTTGTCCTTCCTTCCAAACTCAGGGCCTCCTTTCTGGTCCATGGTGATGGCCAGGCCTTTCCTCCCAGGAAGAATCCCTCAGGAAGGGCCTTTCTCCTCTAGATAGCACAGGCTACACCCACCAGGTTCAGGGATGGAGCTTGAGTGCTGGTGGCCTTTTTACCAAAGTACAGATTTGATCTCAGGAAGCTGAGGCCATAGCATTAGGCCTTATAGAAGCATCTTGAGAAAAGCTTGTTTCTCTTGTGATAATCACGTCACAGTGCTGTCTGTAGAACAGACATGCGCTGGGTGACAGCCACTAGCCCTGCTGACAGCTTGCTGTCTTGTTTGGCCTGTTCTGGGTATCTGGTTCCTAAATGTGCCACTTCTTGTTCTTCTGACCCTTGCCAGTTGAGGCCAGATGATAACACTGTTGTCACGTTTGGGAGGAGAACACAGGTCTGTGCCAGTTCCCCTGCGTTCCCACCCTCCTGCACTGTGGGTCCTGCTTGGCCTTGTTGGGGACCCCAGGAGTCAGAGACAGGCAGCCACTGCAGGCTGGGACCAATGCAAAAACCAGTCTGGGTGTTCAGGAGGTGGTAGGAAATGCCCAGGGCTAGGCTTGCTTTTCCAAATGCCCCTGTAAATTGCAAAGGTTCTATGCCCAAAACTCAGGTGTCTCATTTTTGCACTCCATTGGCTTTGCCCAGCTCAGGGCTAGGCCTGCTGAGTTTGCCCTTAGGTTTCAAGTGTTGTCTAAGTTGAAATGAATCAGAGGAGGCTGTCTGATGCAGGAGTCCACTTCCACAATGAGGTTAAGTTCCTTCTCACGCTGGGCCTAGGTGTGGGTCTTTCATTTGCTTAAGAGAAATGAGATGCCTGAACTGTGAAGGCTTAAGAACTTTTTTTTTTTTCTTTTTTGGCACCAGGGATCAAATTCGCACTTGCCAGGCAGGCGCTTATGCTGCTGAACTAAATACCCAGCCCCTAAAGGCTTAAGAACTGTGACGGTGGCAGTCCCCTGTCCTTACTGGTGCTCAATAAACAGGCTGGCATAAACGAGTACGTGCGCGTGGTCTGTTTCCCGCATTTCCGGGGATAGGGGGTCGGCGGGATCAGTCAGGGTTGGTGACAAGAGAGGGTCGCTTCCCACGGGATGCGACCACTGGAGCCGGTAATCACACACACCACGCGGTGATGGCAGCTGCGCGGTGCTTAAAGCGCTGGGTGCACGCTGTGTGGGCGGGCCTTCCCAAGTGGACCAATCAGGAGATGACGATGGGCAGGGGGCAGCGCTTCAAGACCAATCAGGAGTCGGATCCGGCCGAGGTGGGCCCTGCCGTCCAGCCTCGAGTGCGGGCGGTTGCCTATCTTGTGTGCTAGAGCCGGGGCTACTGCAGGGCTGCAGAGTCTGCAGCTTCTTTGGTAAGGGTTAAGGAAGGCCCTCACGGAGTACAACGTAGAGTCGCGTCCCGAGTTCACCATGTAACCTCTGGAGTCAGGGGCACAGCCAGGGTGTGTGGGTGTTGGGGCGAGGATAAGGATGCAAGGCGTGCCCAGCCTAGGTTTCTGTCTTCGGCTACAGAAGGAGGCGACTGGACTTCACTGCTTATCCTAAGTCCCGTGGAGCGGCCTCGTGAGTTTGTGGGCAGGAACTGTGGACGTCCTCACACCAGAGACTCTGGGCTCTGCGTCCTGGACCTCAAAAACAACCACCACCATGCTGTCATTTTACAAGCTGAGGCTGGGGTCATAGTCTGGGGACAGTGCACTTGCTCTACTCTGGGTGCTGGCATCCTCCGGGCCAGCGTCATGTCCCTGCCTGAGAGACCCATCCTTGCCTTCAGGACCCATGGTCCTGAAGACCTGAGTTCCAGCTTGAGTCAAGATGGGTTCTGGTGCCTGCCTGATGTTTTCTGAGGTTCTCCAGAGGTCTCTCCTGATGTAAGGTCCTTTACCTTACAGAGAACTTTGGTTAGTGTTTGCAGTTTAGCTTGGACAGAGTCTCTCCCTGATTAGGATAATTGAAGAGCTGAGGTTTGCAGTGATTTTAGAGACATTCCTGGATGCCACAATTGTGGAATTGCCAGGAGGTGTGGGTGTTTGCCTCTAACTTCGAAGACTGTAGTGATTAACCTTTATCACCAGAAGTTGGTACACATACATAACACATCTTAATTCTTTTTATGTCCCTTTCTCCTCCCCCTCTCCAACAGCACAGTGGTAGTGTGGTAATGTCCTATACCCACAGTGCTTTTTTGTACATTAGTGCCCTTCATCCACACCACCACCTGGGAGTCAGGGAAGCAATGATGGAATCTTTCTGTGGCCTGGGTGACAGCAGATGATTGCAGTGTCAAGAGAGGTGGTGGGCCAAGTTCTGGGCGACTTCCATAGGCCTGGCTTCTCAGTGCAGTGTCTACCTCAGGGCTGATGACAAGATACCAGATATATTTGGACAGGAAGAAACACACCAGGCAATGCCTGGGAAGAAAAGGCTTAGAGATCACAGAGGTCAGAATGACAGGGCTCTTCATTTACCTCTGAGCCCAGCTATGGGCAGGGGTACCCTAGGAGATGGTGAATGCTGAGATTGCCACTCGAGTATGTACTGCACCCGTGGCAGATTTTCTCAGTTCCTGGGGATAATGCTGGCTGTTTCTTTTCCATCACCCCTGATCTTGGTCCACTCATTCCAGTGGGGTCCAGCATCTATCCTTGAGTGTCAGGTAGGGCCTTTGGGTGCCTGGAAGTTCCTTTCCAGGGGAGTGTGACATCGTGAATCTGGGAGTGATTACTGGCAGCTGATTCCCTGTTTGTATCTAATGTAAGGGGCTCAGTGGCACAGATCCAGTCTGCAGATAGATTTCCTCCCTGGCCCTCCTAGCCCCTGTCCAGGCCATAGAGAAGAAGATGGAATTCCGGGCTGCAGAGCCTGGAGGACCACATGGGGACAGTCAAGAAGGAGCTGGCCAACTGTGAGAAGATGGCTGTGGAGCTCAGGAATCAGCTGGAGGGCACGTGGGCTGTGCTGGGGACCATGCTGCAGGAATACGGGCTGCTGCAGCTGTGATTGGAGAACCTGGAGGACCAGCTGTGCAACTGAAACTTCTGGATCCTATAGGGAACAAGGGTGAGGCCCCTAATGTACAAGACCTGACTCAAGTTCCTTCTAGGCAGAGTGGAAAGAAGCCCATGGCTGTTGAAGTCTGGCCTCGGTGCCACGGGCTAGGCATCAACTGCAAGGGGGTTCAAAAATATCAGGAGGATGCCAGGCATAGCGGTGTAAGCCTATAATCCCAATACTCAGGAGGTTGAGACAGGAGAATTGCCATGAGTTTGAGGCTAGCCTTTGCTACATAGTGAGTTCAAGCCCAACTAGAACTATATAGTAAGACCCAGTCTCAAAGAAAAAAAAAAGCAGAAGGAAAGTGAGATGCCAGTTCTAGCAGGTGACATGAATGGCTGAGATGGACACACCTGTGCAGCAGCAGTTGTGTGTCTTATTCCAGAATGAACTCTGAAGGGGATAGGCTCAGATAGGGAAATCACTTGAAAGCCCCTCCACCAAGCCCCCTTGTGTAGACAGAAGACACACTTGTGCCTCAGAGTGGAAAGGACCCCAAAAGCACTGACCCAGGTCTCCCAGCTTCTGCTTCTGCCCTTGGTGTGAAGCAGAGGAAACGGAGGAGCTGGTACTGGCCATTGCTTTGAGGAAGGAAGGGGAAACGGGAACTGGTTGTAGCTGCTCTCTGAGGTGGTCACAGGCCCCAGAAACCTGCATTTTCAGGTGCCCATGACTATGGAAGAGGTGGCCACGTGTCTTTCAGGATCAGTGGGAGACAGTCTGAAGAGTGGCTGAAGGAGCTCGGCATGGGTGTTGCAGCAGCGAGGTGTGAGTTGCCGGTAGGAGGCTGGTCCCAGGCCCTCTGTGTCTTAGTTTTGTCCCTTTATTCAGCTGAGAGTCTTGAGTCTCAGAGCCAGAAGCAGGTTGAGATGAGCTCTCTTGCCTTCAGGAGCTAGCAGGTTGCCAGCCATAGTGGTGCATGCCTGTAATCCCTTGGCCTGACCATGTAGCATAGATTGGCCTTGATCTCTCAGCAGTACTCCTGCTTCAGCCTCCTGACTGTGATTACAGGCATGTGCCACCATGCTGCCCAATTGTCCACTCTCTTGCCTCATCCGGACTCTAAGGCCTAGAGCAAGCACCTTACCTCCCTTTCCTGGCAGGAAGGTCCCTATTCCAGAGCAGGGTGCCAGTATGTGGCAGGATGTGGTGTGCTGTGGTTGCTATGGATAACTGACCCCATCCCTGGCCTCAGTTTGCTTTGGTGTCACCTGACTGAGGCTACTCCTGTGTAGGGTGGCAGAATGGAAGCTCTTCTTCCTGTCATTGTCATCTGGGCGGCACTGGGAGGCCTTGCCCTACTCTACCTGGTGTCCCCCAGCACTGTCACTTGCCAAGAAGACCCTTGTAACCAATGTCTTCCAGCACCTCTTCCTCACTGACCATGCCGCTAAGCTGGAACCCCTGGCCGTCATGGAGAGGAGAGGTGGGGGCAGCTACATTATACCCATGTGGAGGGGGTGAGCAGCGGGCATTGGTGAGTACCCCCTGGGGAGTGTGGGCCTCAGGTTGTCACCTGGAAGTGCATCTGGTATTAGGGTTCCTACCTGGAGACAGAAGTGGCACAATTGAGTCACTGGACATCACAGCTGCCTGTTGGGCCCCATGAATCCTAGGCATCCTGATGCTAGGGGAAGCCAAGACTGCTTCTTTCGTGTCCCTGGAGCCATCAGTGTGGCCTGACATGACTCCGGGGCATTTTGGGGATGGCCATGGCAGACATCTAGGAACTGGAGGTTGAGGTTGCTGTTGTAATGCGTGAAGGACCTGAGAGGTGGGGGAGGTGAGACCACATGTCCCATAGCCCCGAGTCTCCAGAGAAGACAGTGAGGCTCACTGTAATGTTTCCCAGCACCTATCCCGGGGCCAGGCACAAGCTCAGATAATACATAAGGGTTGCTCAGTGAACAGTGAGCCAGAATGGGGAGCTTGGGTTTTCTTTACCTTTCAGATGATAGCCCTGGGTCTGAAGGTAGATTGCAAAGCTTTTTTCTCTGAAGCTGGAAAACCCATTATTTGGATGACAACCCACAGCACAACAGAGAAGGGCAGTGTTCTGGTGGAATTGGATGGGAGCCCTGTTCCCCAGAACTGTCATTCCAAGAGGCCGCCTTTACATTGAGATTTGTATATTTTATTTGGGGAGAAGGGGCACCCTGAGAACAGGCTTCCTGAGTGAAGTGCCCTTTAGAGCTGGGCTGCCCCCACTGTCTGAGCAGTCAGGTTCATGTACTCCTGGATCTGTGTGTTTTTTGGTACTCTGTCTTGGATGCTCAGGTCCAAATGTGTGGGTGCCAGCTTTATTTACAAAAGATTCCACAGCCAGGAATGGGGTGTCCATTTGCTGGGTCTGGGCAGGGTGTTGCATATTCACCATGCCCCTTAGGTAAGGTGAATGTGGTCAGTTTGAGCAGCAGGCTGCCAGGATCCCCGTGAACAAGGACTGACCAGCCCTTAACCTTTGTAAATGTCTGCTTTGATTATGCAAATATATTCTTGCTTGCATTATGCAAATGCATTCTTACAGGAGTGCTTTGTAACTGCAATGTAGAGGTTCCGAATAAGGCAAAAGGGCTTTCTCTCTGTGCTGGCCACCTGCTCCACCCTAGACCCCTCGGGTAGCTACTGACGATTTTGATGTGTGACCTTTTAGAGCTTTTTTTTTCTCATGCATTTACAATATGCATGTACTATAGGAAAATAGAGAGTTTCAAGCTACAACTGGGCATAGTGACTCATATCTGTAATCCCAGCACTCAGAAGACTGAGGCAGGACGATTGCTGAGAGTTTCAGGCCACCCTGGGCTATACACTGAGTTCAAGGCCAGCCTAAACCACAGAGAGAGACCCTGTCTCAAAGAAACTCAAAAAAATAAAACTCAGTACCAGGCATGGTGTACATGCCTGTAACCCCAGCACTCAGTAGGCTGAGGCAGGAAGATCTCTGTGACTTTGAGGTCAGCCTAGACTACAAAGTGAAACCTTATCTCAAAAAGCAAAGACGAAAAACACAGATATACTGTGTATATCATTCTGCAGCTCTGTTCTTACACAGCAGTATAGCTTGGGATATTTTTCATGTTGGCACATTTTATCGACTTCCTCCTCTAAAACCTGGGCCATATGCTGGGAATTTGGTTTCCAAAGTCCTGGATAATCACGGAGCCAGCTTGGTGTGTGACAGCCAGTTCCATGTGGCTGGGATAGAGGTCCCTCAGATACAACAGAAAGGGACCAGTGTGCCAGTTGTGTCCCTGGGTATGAAACCTGTACAGTGTTGAGTGCCTTGGGTGTCATGAGATAAGGTACTGGCTTAGAACGCTCTCCACTCTTTCATGTATTTAGCAGACATTGTGCTTAGCTTGCAATAATCATTCCATCTGAGGTGGACCTTAGAGATGGGCACAGATTTGGCAAGGGTACTTGGTTCTTGAAGGACACCTACCCAGGGGCGCTGTGTTTCATAGGCTGCTACAGAGGCTGACAAACCAAACTCAGACAATTGGACAATAGCTTACTCAAGAGAAGTCTAAACAAGCAGTTGGTTTCTCAGTCACTGAGTCCCAGGCTCAGGTCCTACCAGCTTATCGCTCCACCTTTCCAAGGATGTGGCCTTGTCACTGCGGTTCAAGATGGCTCGCTGTGAGCAGAAGGCAGGAGGGGAAGCAGAAATGGTGTTTCTCCTTAAGGATGGCACGGGTATGTCTCATTTGATGAACACGTGTTTAGTACTTACCGTGTACTTTACAAATACCAACCCGTATAACTCTTACAGCCTTTCGTTTCTTCATGTTACAGATGAAGAAACTGAGGCACAGAAAGGTTAGATGAGCTGTCAGAGGTCAGGTAACTGAAAGAGGCATTAGTCTGCTTGTAGGGAAGGCTTGGACCCCTGGTTTTTGTCCTGGGTGACTGTGGGTCCAACCAAACAGCAGGCAAGATGGGTGGCAGATGGGGGTGGTGGGTTGCTGGCCACCAGTCCCAAGCCACCTGCCCCCAGCTCTCCTGTCTCTTACCACACATGGCTGGCCCTTGAAAGGCCCTTTCCTGTGTTGCCCTTTCTAGGACCTGTCCTTATGCTGGGAATGCTTTATGTCCTAAACTGAGGCCAAGAAGAATAAAGCCAGGGCCATCAGCTGCCCCCCAGGCCACCTCCTCTTTCCTCTGACACAGACTAGCCAGAATCTCCCCCAGGATTGCTGCCCCATCAAGCAAGAGGAAGAGGCATGTGGGAGTGGCCTGCAGGAGAACTCCATGCCTGTGCTCAGGTAGGGCTCAGGGCAGGGCTGTGGGCTGCATCTGGACCTCAGGAGACCGGAAGTCCTTTGTGTGAGTGCTCTGAAAGCCTGCAGCCTGTGTGTTCGTGGTGTTGGTGGCCTTTTGTGTTTTCTATGGGCAGCAGCTGCCCTTGTGGTAGAGGGGAGTGGATCATGGCCTTGGGGGACAGGATGTGGTCTCAGGGGGCAGCAGACAATGCTGGCGAGGGGAGGGGGCACCCCAAGAGTAGAAACTTGAGAGAGGAGTGAGTGAGAGGAGGATGGCGGGATCCTAGGTGCAGACAACCCTTGAGCCCAAGCACAGAGCTAGGAACAAGGTGTTTGGGTGATGCTGGCATTGAGTGGCACAGGGTGGACCCTGGCAGATACCAGGAGGGCAAGGGTCAGTGCATCCTGGCTTCAGATTCTGTGGTCCAGTTGGCCAGTTTGCTGTCCCCTCCCAGCTGAGACATGGAGGGAAAGTCCAAGGGGCTGGGGTCAGGCCCGGCAGCTGAAAGGACAACTGGCAAGGAGGACATCCAGGGTGCCCTATGGGGACCTGCCTCTGTCCTCAAGGAGACAGAGGTGTCCCTCTGGGCCTCAGAGCCAGGCTGTGCCTGCTGTGGGAGACACAGCACTGCTTACTCTGCACTGATCACAGCCTGAACTTCAGCCGCTGGAGCTCAGAGACTCATCTGGGGTCAGCATCACACTGCAGGCTGCCCTCACCTGCTATTGCCGTATGCCCATAGCACAGCGTGCCAACCCTTGCACCTAGTGCGGCAAGAGCTTCGTGCGTTGAGCCACTTCCAGTGCACACCGCTGTACACATACCAGAGAGCAGCCCTGCCTGTGCCTGGGACACACAGGCACTTCAGTCACCTGGTCAGCCTGGCCCTCCCAGTGAAGCTCACTCTTTATCCACAAGCCAGCTTCCTGTGCCACCTGCAGGGCCACTCTTGGGAGAAGTGCTTCTCTGTGGCCAGTGTGAAGAGCTCTTCTTGTTGCTTCAGGCTGCCTTTGCTTGCGCAGCTCGCCAGGGAACACCTTAAGCCATGAACCTCCTGCAGGGCCCTTAAGGATGCAGCAGGGGGAAGTCCCCTGGTGACCCTTCTGTGGCACCTGGATCTAAGGGTGCTGAGACAGAACAGGGCAGGCAGCTGAGTGCCTGTAAACAGGAATGTTTTGGGGGAGCTCCCTGAAGCTTTCTCTGGGTAGCACCCAGAGAGCTCCCCAAAGGGTCATTGCAGACATGGCTATTTGATCCTAGCTGCCACTCGGAAGGCGCACTTGTTGCTGGGGTCAGGTGTATTGTGCCAGCCTCCAGGCTACTGGAAAGGACTCTCCTGGTAAGGGACTGGGAGATGGGCAAGGTGCCAAGTGGGTTACTTGGTGCAGGTAGGGCACAAAGGCAGGGCCCTAGCCCGCTGTAGGGGGTTGGAGGGAGGGAGTGGCTTGTTTGTGCCCAAGTATATACAGATAGCAGTTTGGGGAGACTAGGACTTGGTATTTGATGGTGCCCTCTTGGTTTTCTGCTGCTAATTATGAGATTCTAAAGCTTTCCTGGACTGAGTCTAGGCCAGATGCAGCCTACCTTTAACCTGAAGCCAAGTGCCCACCTGGTGCACATCCAAGGGCTTCGGTGAGTTATCCCAGAGTCATAGGGTCTCTTCCTGGCATCCACCTTCTTCCCCAAAACTTGGGAAGGGGAGCTTTGTGGGCTGCCTCATTCCAGAAGGCCCAGTGCTGGCTGTGGCACCGAGATGAGGGCAGCTGTCTTGGCCCACACAGTGCACGATCTGGTTGGCATAAAGTTTGCCTTTAAGGACCAAGACGGGAAGGGGGGTGAGAAGGAGGAAGGGACAGAGGCAGAGCAAAGATGGGTTATATACCTGTACCAACCCCCCCCATGAGGACCAAACCCCTGTGTACTGTAAACACAGACTGACAAAAGTAAGTTTTCAGAATTAATAATAAAAAGACAGTAGATACATAAACCAAAGATTTGCCTTCAAGCTGTTGTGGGAACCAGCAAGCCAAGGATCTTTGTGAAGCCCCAGTCTCTGCTTGCGCTGGGGATGGGTACCAAGAAAGCCAGGCCGGGAAGGCTGTCCACCCGCACATAGCACCAGCAGTGGCCTGGGCATGGCGAGAGTCCCTGAAGCATGGGAAACGGAAAGGAAGGGACGTGGCCTGCTTGTATCTGGAGAGTCCCACTGGTCCTGTGGCCCTGTGCTATCGGATTTGGAACCTGCCATTTCTACCTCGGCACACACCAGGTTCTGGGATTCACCAGGAATTCAGGTCCCTGCTCTCAGATAATCCCGGGCCCCCTAGTGGGTGGCCCTAGGTACTTGGAGATGTCTGTGTGTCCCTGAGGACATCCACAGGAGGCCTGGCTGGTCTGTGTGCCACTTTCCTCCCTGAAGGGGCTGGGATCCCAGGTGGGTAAACAGATGACTATACTCTGGGGCAAGTGAGGTAGCTTCCCGAGCTGCACTTGCTTTTGTGTCTGTATCTGGAGGTAGGTTTTTTTTTTTTTTTTTTTTGTCTTTTTGAGACAGCATTTCTCCATGCAGTCCAGGCTGGCCTTGAGCTCACCTTGTAGCCCAGACTGGTCTCAAACTTGCAATGATCCTCCTGCCTCAGCCTTCTAAGTGCTGGGATTACAGGCATGTGCCACTCTGCTTGGCCTGGAGGTTTTACTGGATGCTCTGTAATTTGCCATATTCACAGAAAACTTCTGTAAATAAGGAACTATTTGTGAAGAATTGTAAACCTCTCCCTCCCTCTTCTGACCCCACCTAGGACTGTCTTTGCAATTCTGACTCCAGGTTCAGAGGTCCTCAGGCTCATCATGGCCAGTAATGAATTATAGTTATTTTCAGCTGTGCTTCTGTTTTGAAGTTCTAGGGAAAATTGCCAGACAGACACTAAGTCCAGGGAGAAGGCAGAGTCCAGGTGGGCCTGGAGGGTCATGCTTTCAAGGTTTGCAGGGCAGGAACTTCAGTGTCTAGCACTCTGTGGAATGGCTGAGTAGAATTGTTGCCATAAGTGCCATCATACTGAATTTTTTTTTTTTGAGCTAGAGTCTCACTATTTAATTCAGGATAGACTTGAACTTATCATGTAGTTCATACTGGCTCAAATTCATGGAGATTCTCCTGCCTCAGCCTCTGCAGTTCTGGGAGAAGAGATGTGCACCATCACACCCAGCCCTGATCACATAATGCCAATTTAACATTGTTTACCACTCCCCACCTCAAGTAATATTTATTTACACATTAAGTCTGTTTCATTGAGTGTAAAACACATTTTATTTCACTAAGGAAAACAGTTCACCCATCTCACCATGACCATGACCAGTACACAACATTACGTGCACCCCAGCTGCATCCCCGGATTGGGACTAATGCATGTGTGGTGGGTGCTCTTGTACAGAGTGCTAACCACTTGGGCAGCTGACCTGTGAGCCTCCGGCTGCTCACCCTTGACAACGTTGGGTCAAAAGATTCATCTCTGGGCCAAGAGCCTAGGAGTATAAAAGTGACTAGGGCCAGCACTGGTGTCCATCAGAATGGGCTGCCAAGAATTTGGATCCCAGGCTGCTCTAGAATTTGACCCAAGAGCTTCTGTCTGGGATCCCAGCCTTCCTTTGGCACCAGCGAGCCCATTTCTGTGGCAGCTGCTCCCTGCTCACTCCAGACAGTAGATGCAGCCACCCTCCCTCTTCCTGTGTCCCGTTGCAGGGAGAACCCACAGCTATGCTGGGATAAAGACGGCGGGTTCCTGTCTCACCAGGTGAGTGCTGCCGACATCCTGCTGTGGGCTATACTGTGGCCTCCTTACGTTCATGTGTCGAAGCCCTAACTCCCAATGTGGTACTTGGAGATGGGACCTTTGGCGGAGGTGACTGGTTTAGGTGAGGCCATCTGGCTGGTGTCCTCCTGACAAGAGTTGTGTCTTCACAGGGAGAGACGCTAGCCCTGCTGAGCCCTCACCTGGACACAGTTGTCCAGCATGCCAATCTCATAGACTCCAGCTTCCAGAACCATTTGAAGTCGATTTCTATCATTGGAACCTTCCACTTTATGGAATTTGATTATGGCAGCCTGAGCTAAGCCATCCACTCTTAAAGCTTCCTGATCTCTTCTTGTTACTGTGTCTGTCTTGAATTTCCACTCCACTTATTGTAGTCCTGCAAATGAAGAGAGCTGGTCCTGGGTTCCCTTGCCCAGAACCTTGATCCTTGGTCATGGGCAGCCTCCACATCAGGGAACCTCCCGGTCTTACATCCATCTCCCAGTGGTCCGGACCCAGATGCACCGCTGTGATCACTGGGCCACATTGTTGTGGGTTGGATTGCGTCCTCTAAAAGACAGACTTAAATCCTGACCCCTGGTATCTGTGGGTGTGACCTAAGTTGGAAACAGGGGTTTTGAGGTGTAATTAAGATCTAGTGAGGTGACTATGGTAGGGTGAGAAAAATACAACTGACAGCTGAGGAGAGAAGAGTACCACACAAAAGTGTGGACTCACAGGTCTCATAGGTGACCACAGAGTCACTGTGAGCAATGTCTACCAGCTAAAGAAATTGCCAATGACTCCCAACCACACCAGAATGAGGAACATATTCGCTGAAGCCTGAGGAGGCTGTGACCCTCCGAACACCTAGATTTCAGACTTCGGGCCACTGGAGTATGAGAGAAAAGCACTGTGGCTTTTGGCACTTTTGTGGTCGCCTAGGAAGCTAGTAACACACACTATCTGGGTCCTGCATGTCTTTGTCATGTAAATTATTCACTCCCAGGGTAGAGATGACAGTTTTACACTGGGCCTGGCTGAGATGTGACTCTGTTTATTGGCCTGGGGTAGGCGAGGTTCTAGAGGCTTTCCCAGAGATGAGGCTAAACCCAAGTTCAACATTAAGAGTTTTAGGCTGGGGATTTAGCTCAGCGGCATAAGCGCCTGCCTTACAAGCAGGCAGTCGTGAGTTCAATCCCTGGTACCGATAAAAAGGAAAAAGACAAAAAAAAAAAAAAAGTTTCAGATGCCAACAAGAGCAGGAAGCCAAATCCAGGTGCTTTACAGCGTGCTGTGCCACTGCACAGGTCTTTGCCCACGAGAGCTGTTCGTTTCACCTTGCTGAGCTAAACAGACGTATATCTGGATGTCCTCCCAAGCCTCGTGCACTCAGAGCTGGGGCTTCCAAAAGCTGATTAAATTTTGGGACATTAGGCTTAATTAAGAGGTAGGGCCTAGATGAAGGAGGCAGATGTGGGGGGCGTGTCCCAGAAGCCTACATCTCCGTTCCCAGCTCCTCCTCTGTGCTCTGGGTTTTGTGTCCACCAGGCTGTGAGCAGCTCTCCTCCATCCAGGCCCTCCCACCACACTGTCTGCCTTGGAGCCAGTTGGCTATGGACTGAAACCTCTACACACTGGGGGCCAAAATAGACCTCTCCCCTTTCAAGTTGCAGGTGTCAGGTGTTCTGGCTCAGTGAAGAAAAAAGTGACTGAGACATGGAGTGTCAGATAGAGTCCCTGCCCTATGAGGGTCAGGGTCAGTGCAACCAGACGATTGGGGTTTCTGGATTCAATTACTTATTCCACAGCACTTTTGCTAGGTGTAGCGTTGGAGTAAGGATAGTGGTATATGGGTGTGTGTGTGTGTGTGTGTGTGTGTGTGACAAGCAAAAGGCTCAAATGCTGTACAAACTATAATAGTGAAGCGGACGAACACATATCAAGGCATGAACCCAGGAGAGGAAGAGAGTGCCACTGAAATAGGGTGGCAGTGTGACACCTACTCTGACTCTGTGACGTTGTGTCCCGGATAAACTATCCCCTGTGGAGCCTACATGATGGAACCGTGTTCAGATCTGAGGTCAGGAGGGGGAGCTCAGCCCTAGGGGTGGTGGTGGAGCTTGACATGTTAAATCAACAGGTCAACGAGTTTGTTGAATTCTGGGCATTTATGATGAAAACAGACCCTGGCTGATGTCACCGAGCCTGTGGTTAAATGCAAGACCTTGTTTCTCAAATGTAGGCTCATGATTTTATCCTACTAGGCAGTGGAGAACCAACAGGTTTTTAAAAAAGCATAAATGTAATGTTAAGAGAAAATATCACAAATACAATTACAGAGCAAAGTAAAAGATAGCTAACAGGAAGTAGGGAGATAATTTGTTTTTGCAAAAGGGAAGAGGATCAAGAGATGGAGGAGGACGAGGGGAGGAGAGGGTGGAAAGGAATTAAGATGTGTTACATGCCTGTGCCAACTCCACACAAGGCATGTGATTGTTGTGTGCTACAAACAAATAAAAATTTAAAAATAATAGCAAATGTCTTAGGGAAAATCTTTAGAGAACCCCCCCCAACTCAATATCTAGTCCAACTGCCTACTACAGTTTCTATGTCATTTCTCCCAGGCCTTTCTGAGTCCTGTACTTTTCTACATGCAGATAGAAATGATCCAGTCTCACAGTTTCTGCATTTAAAACAAGCATTGTCCATGCTGCTAAATAATCTGGTCCCACTCCCATATTCTTTTACATACCTGTCACGATAATGGGTTGAAACTGAATTGCTCCCATGCCTCTCCTCAGCCCAGACATTTAGCATTTCCTGTGGTATAAACAGTGTCCTGGGGCAAGGCATGGGAGCCGATACCTGTCATCCCAGCACTCAAGAGGCTGAGGCAGGAGGATTGCTGTTTGAGGCCAACGTGGGTTACATAGTTCAAGATCATCCTGGAATACATAGAGTCTCTACATCAAATAAATCAGTAGCCAAAAAACAAAACCAAAAACAAAAATAGTGTCCTAAGTCGTCAGCTGCCAGCCTCCTGTTCCTTACCTGCTGCCACACCTGGCATCACACACTTTACAACATGGCCTTGCCATTCTTCCCTCAGTCCATCTGGTCCCCAGAGGCCCTCAGTGCCAGGATGAAGAGCTTAGCATTTCTTCACCCAGCCACCCTCAGCCGTGCTCCTGCCTTTGCGCTCCCTGGTCCCCCCCCCCCAAGTCCTCAGCTCAGTTGTCTGCATGCTTCAGGTCCCGTCCCACACTAATTGCAGTCTAAGACAGCAGCCCTGCCTGCTACCTGGGCTCTTCCTACTTCCCTTCCCTACTTATATTTCCCACAGTTACTCAACTGACCCATGACCATGTAATTATTACCCACTCCACAAAAATTAGCTCCATGCAGCTGGGGATTTTGTTCCTCCCCAGTGCCGAGAGCAAGCCCTGGCACGGGTAGGTGCTTCCTAAATAGAGGTTTTGTGCCTTTTGCTCCTGAGATGTTATGAAAGCTGCCAACATCAGAATGTAGCCACTGACAGGGACACTATAAACTGAAAAGTTATATTTCAAAAGAAAGCTCCAATGCCCTTTTAATTAGATTGTAGCTGTGCTCGCTGTTCTTGACCTATTTATTATCTACAGGTAGGCCAGACGAAGAGATGAATTCTAGTTTCCTCTAATATCTGTTCACAAGCGTCACCCGATTCCCTGTGGCCATTTGACTTATCTAGTGTGTGTTGAGTTCCTCGGAGTGCAAGCCCTAGAACTTTTCAGACTCATGCCTTTGTCTATCCCAGAGCCTCAGTCTGGAGATGTGAGCCTATAAAGGTTGGAGGCGGGTCTTGGCCGCCAGACTGCATAGTGATGTTAAAGCCAAAGAAAGAGAATCAGAAAGCTGGAGGGAGAAGATTCTGACAGCATTTAATTCCTGGCAATCAGCTCATTCTCTGATATTCCCATTGTTGTGGCCCAATAACTTCCCGCTTTTATTTTGTAGCAGCTGAAATTAATCTCTGCCACTTACAGCTAATGTTAAAGCAATATGATTCTAAAAGTGAAATAAAATGACGTTAGTAAGAAACAGTGTCGGCAGGAGGCATGGCATGGGGGCAGAGCATTTGGCTGTGGATCAAGGGGTCCCTGACTCAAACCTGGCTGCCCCTGGTTTTCTCCACCCGTAGCTAGAACCTTAGTTTGGAGGCAGTAACATGAGGGGTAGAAAACAGAGCAACAACGAGAGAATCTAAAGAAGCTGGAGAAATGAACAACAATGGTGGACACATTCATCATGTCTAATAGAGGGACTGATACCATCAGATGGAAAGAAACAGACGTTGTCCTGCAGTGTGTGGCTTGGAGGACCAGACTGGAAGAAAACCAGGGATGGCAAACCTTTTAGAGCTTTTAGTGATACAGATGGCTCATTGCACCATGCATGCCATAGGTTCGTCACCACTGCCCTAGACCCTTCAACCAAGTGTGATGATCCAGACTGAGCCAGCCTCCCTCTCCACCTGCCGCACCTGCAAGTCTGCTCCCAAGCCTTCCTTGTAAACTTCTTCCCTCCCCCATGCTGTGGGAAAAACCAGCAAGCAAATAATTGCTCTTTGTGGGTCTGCACTTGAAGCTCAAACTCAAAAGAGCCTGGGAGACAAAGACCTCACCTGAAGGCCTGGGGCTAGGATGGTGGTCAGTTGTCCCTTGGCAGATACCTCACAGTGGGGACAGTGCTCCCTGGTGCTAAGATATTTTCCGGGGCTCCTGCATCTCCAGAATGCATGATCCAGCCGCTGACCCTCTGCATCCCATATCTACCCGTGATCCACAGCCTTGCACACCTGGTTCTCTACCTCTAAGGCCCCTTTCTCCCTCTTTCTCGGATTCCAGTTCCCAGAGGAAGGCTGTTCTTAGAGCAGTGACAGGGCAGACACATGGCATTTGCAGAAGCAAGAGTTTGTAGAAAGCACTGAGCTTTTCAGCTCTGAAGTGTTAATTTGCATGTCAGCCACTGGGCCTGTGTTCTGAACTCTGATCATCAGTACCATATTCCAGTGAGCATTTTCATTTCCTGGAGGCGGTGGGTGTATTTAGTACAACTGTTTATGTAGGATTTACTTCCCATTCATTCACTCATTCATTCAAAAATATCTACTGAATAGTGAGTACCAGATCCAGGTTCAGAGCTGGGCATTCACAGGAACAGTAAAGCAGGATCGCTGGCAGGAATCTGAGATCCCTGCATGATCATCAATATCACCACTGCCTCTGCGATCCTGAAGATCAGTAGCTGACCTTCACATTCTATCCTCTGACCTTCTCAAGTCCTTTTTCCATTCCAGTTTCCACCACCCATGTCACCCTCATGTCCTCTTATTCCTGCCTGGCATAGATTCCATGGCCCAGGGCTGCCTCACAAATACCCTTAGCAACTGGGCCCTCTTTCCTCGTATTCTACTCACCTGGCAGAAATGCAGCCCAGGAGCTGGGCGTGGTGGTGCACACCTGTAATAATCCCAGCACTCAGGAGGTCGAGGCAGGAGGGTCATCATGAGTTTTAGTCCAGCCTGAACTACTTAACTGAGACCCTGTCTCAAAACAAAACAAAACAAGAGTATTTAGAAAACAGAGCCCAGATGAGAACCACCTCTCCTCTCCCATGAGTACCAGCAACTCAGGCTCCCTCTGTGTTCACAGGAGCTGTTTCTCGCCTGGCTCATTTCTCTCTCTCTCCCAGGACTGTTATCACAGGCACACAAAGGAGCCTTGATACTGCCTGTCTTTGAAAATGCTCTTCATTCCATAACTGCTCCAGTTTCTGCCCAATTTCTCTGCTCCCCTTTGACAGAAAAACTTTTCAAAAGAATCATCTGTGCTCCTGGACTCCAACCCAGATGCCAATTCAGCTTTTATTTTACCCGATCCCTGGAAACAGCCTTTATCCAGGTCACCTGTGACCTATAGTTCCTTCATGTTTTGCCACTGCCAGAGATCAGTTCTCTCCCTTTTGCCCACTGCTGGGGCTCAAACTCAGAGCTTGAGGGCTGCTTAGCAAGGGCTCTGGGCCACCCTACCCCAGCCCTTCTCTTGGCTTGGTCTCTCGTGCTTTTTGCAGTCTGCACGTGCGGCTCAGTCAGACCTTGCTTGTCCTTCACTGGTCAGGGTCCTCTAAGTCCAAGGCTCAGGCGGCCCAAAGTGTTGCTATCCTTTGGTGGGGCCCATTGAAGTGTCTCACACAAGTGTTCTCAGCATATTGGCTGCTACCAGCTCTGCAGGGATCAAGTGTGAAGACAGAGGTGTGGCTGAGGAACCAGGGACCTGGGGGACAAAGTTGACAGGGTGGTGTCTCCATGGAAGCAGTGATGTGCCCACTAGCCTTAGTCAGTGAGGACAGTTTGATACACATAGGTCTCAGAACTGCTGACAAATTGTTATACATTTAGAGATTTTAAAAACCACCCCAGCAACAACAGCCATAGCTTTTGTATAAACTCATTGTTCCCTAAGATGGAAAGAACTGGGGACGACACAAATGTCCAATCACAGGAGTCATAGTGCTTCAAAGCTTTACAAAGTGAGCCTCCCTGTCTTCCTGGCTGGCTTCTCACCTGATTGCTGAACAGTGATTCCAGGGTCCAGAAATGGGCAGGAGTGATTTTCATGCTCACCAGTTGCTGACTCAGATGTCCTGGAACAAGGGAGAGGGACAGATAGTGACCTTGCCAAATAGGAAGATAAATGGTGGGTGCCAACATGGATCTAAGAGGGTGTGCAGATGCTCTGGGGACATTTTGGGAGGTAAAGATTCGTTCCACCTCCTTCTCAAGGGTCCTTTAGGCAAACACTTTCTTCATACATGTGGACACTTCTAGAATCTGCGCTTGATTGCACTTTTAGCCAGCAGTGGAATAGCTGGATCATCTAGTAGGTGAATGCTTAAGGTTTTGAAAAACTACCAAACTGCATTCCAAATTCCAAAGGGTTCATGGCATGTTACATTTCCGCTTGCAAAGCATGAGAATTCTACTTGTTCCACATCCTCACCAGCAGTTGCTATGGTTGGTTTGTCTCATTTCCATGTCCTATAGGACCACAGGAGAATAGCCAAGAGGAAAGTGGTCAGTTGGGACATCTGGATAGCAACATGCAAGAAGACCAGCAAGAGCTGACCAGGGGTGGAGGGGCTGCAGCAGATCAGAGGCAGGGGTGGCCAGGGTCAGAGGGCAGAGCAAGGGACCATGATGTGGCACATCCCAGAGTTTGATTCTTTGGAGGTGGGGCAGTTTCTAGTTTTTCCCAGGTCCAGGTGTCCGCTTGAAGTCAAGGCACTGAGGGACCAGGAATGGGGGAGCCTGACTGGAGAGTCCGGCTGGAGAAGAAGAGAAGAGCATCAGAGACTGACATCTGCAGGGCTGGAGAGGGCCAGCTGGGCTGTGCCGCACGGGCCATGAGTCTGCGGAAGGGCTGTGCAAGTGTGTGAGCAGATGTTAGGGAAGGATGGCATCACAGCCAGCAGGAAACAGGAAGGTGGAGATGTATCTTGGGAGCTGGCAAGAGAGAGAGCTGTGGAGACTGATGACCAGCAAACAGGTTGCAGCAGGCCTTTGGGTGCTGGGCCAGCCTCTCAGAGATCCTCGAAAGAAGCTAGGGAGGGGTTTAATCGGGGAGGGTCCTCAGATCCCAGAGACAGTGTAGACAGGGTGCAGAGTGGGCGGCTGGGAGATGTGACTTTGGATCTCAGGGCTACCAGACTCTGTGGGCTGGAGTGACTCAGAAGTACTGAATGCTCAGTCTTCCCCCATGGAGGACAGTTGGACCAGGAGCTGCTATACCCCTGCCAGGCATGAGAATAAAGGTTCTGCCAGCAGCTACAGATGGAGGGTGAGCGAAAGGGAGGCCACAAGGCTGCAGAGATCTGCGGAAAGTGGGAGACAAAGGAAATGGAACTGTGTTCCCGCCTCCAGTCTCTCACTCCTCTGAATGTTCAGGAAACCCTTGATCTGCTCCCTACTTCTAGATTAGATTGCCAGCTAGATGTTCTCAAATTAAATGAAACTGTACCACACATATTTTATTTTTTGGTCTGAATGCTTTCGTTTAAGGTAACTATTTGAGGTCAAGTTAGCTACTGCATGTGCCAGTAATTTATTCATTTTTCTTTCTCCATTGCAGCCTGTGCCATGGTGTGTTTACTGTCTCATCTGCTAATGTTCAGGTGGTGTTGAGATTCAGTAAAGTTGCTGTGAACATTTGTGTACGAGTAGCAGGACAGTTTGCATTTCTCTTGGATAAATACTTAGCTATGAATTAGTTAGGTCATCAGTAGGTGCATGCTACCTTTTTGAGAAACTGCCAGATGGGATTCCAAAGAGATTCACATTTTTTTTTATTGTACTAGGGATCAAACTCACAAACTCATGCTTACCAGGCAAGTGCTTAACAGCATTTTATATTTCCACTTGCAATATTATAAAGATTATACTTGTTCCACATCCTCACCAGGGCTTGTTATGGTTGGTCTTTCTAATGTGCATTCTGATGTCATGTAGTAGTACCTCATTGTGGTTTTAATTTGTATTTGCCTAATTTGTAATGAAGTTTACCATATTTTTACGTGCATATTATTATCATATTTATTCTTTGGTGAAGCGCTTATTCAGATTTTTTTGTCCATTTAAAAATCTGGGTTGATTGTTTTCTTATAACTGAGTCTTTTTTTTTAAATTTTATTTTATTTAAGAGGAAAAAGAGAAAAACACAAAACAAAACAAAGCGGTGTAAGGGTACACGTAATACAGAACTACAAAAAAAAAATAACAGTAAGAAATCACCTGTTAATAGATTACATATTATCATCTTGAAAATAGTTGCTCAAATCACAGTATCAAAGAATACAAGGTGGACATTCAAACAGGGAGACTGCAAACAGCTGTGTTCAATGATCCAAAAACATTGATATAGTCAGCTATTT
Organism: Cavia porcellus; assembly: GCF_034190915.1. Lineage (NCBI taxonomy): Eukaryota > Metazoa > Chordata > Mammalia > Rodentia > Caviidae > Cavia > Cavia porcellus. The sequence continues at coordinate 55,952,329 of NW_026947489.1, forward strand.
AACACCCCTAAACACACTTGCTGTTATATCCGTTAGAGCTCATTTTATTTTTTTTTCCCTCTCTTTTTTACAACAAAATTTACACATTTTGGATTTTATTACTCTTTAGTGCTTATTACTTTTTTTGGGGGGAGAGAATACAGTCAAATATGGCAAAACAAAGCTGTCAGTCAAAACTAAGGATAGACATAGCACATGGTGTAGAACAGAGCACAAGGTTATCAACAATGGTTATTAACGTCTCTTGTTTCCTTAAAAAGAATTGTCTATCTCATTAGATATTATAAAGTTGGACAAAACAGTAGAGAACAAGACCAATAAAACTTAGGCATTGTAAACATTACAGGACTTCCAAAGAAGACAATAGCCAAACCAGAATGGGTATCTTAGTGAATCTTATTGCCTTCAAAGTAGTTGCCTATATCCTCAAACTTGATACTATCATACAGAATGGAACAGAGTCTAATCAGTCAAAACAAGATCGTGGGAGTATTACAGGACTTCAAAACAAGTTAATAGGAAATCAAAAAGAGTTACTATATATATATATCCTATTTTTTAAAATTTTTTCCCTTAAGTAAGACAAACATAAGAAATGACTAAATAATTTTTTTTAAAAGAATAAGGGGGAGATTGAGATAAAACAGGACATAACAATATAACAATAGAGGTCAAAGCATGACTGTTTCAGCAACCTAGTACTTCACCACCATATAACCCGACTTAATAGTAGTTACCATAGTGTATGTCTTTTTCCTTGAAATATTTGGATAAAACTTCATATACTCTAGCTTCAAATATTTCCGTATCAAGAAGCCCAGAATAAAGCCTTTCTAATTAATGAGTGAAAACTTTATAAGGCTTCAAGGCCACCTAATGGGGAATCATGATTACCACATATTTTTATATTATAACTGAGTCTTGAGAGTTCTTTACATTTTAAGGACACAAATCCTGTAAATGTTTGCAAATGTTTTCCCCTACACTGTGATTTGTCTGTTTTCTTAACAATATCTTTAAAAGTGTAAGTTTCTTAATTTTGACAAAGTCCATTTTATAACTTGAGACCTTAATATCATATCTAAGACATTTCTGCCTAACTCAAAGCCATACCCCAACCTTCAACCTCAGAAACAATTCTAATTTTCAGAGACCACTGGGAATTTATGAGATGTGGTATCGTAAACAAAGCTGCTTCTGTCTCGCATGATGATGATGCAGAAGTTGCCAGGTAAGCAGCAGTAAGCACAGCCACCTTTGAGCTTGGCATGTGGTGCTCCAGGAGTCTTTCCTCCCAGCTGGCACAGTGACCCTCACCATTGTAGAATTCAGTTTATCTGTTTTGCAACTGCATAACCCTGCACTACTGAAAACCTGCATTTCTTGTTTTCCTGAGTAATTAAAATTCTGGTTATGCTCACCTTTGGCTTCTTTCCTGCTAACCAAAGTTGACTAAAAATAACGTCAGAGCACTGTCCCCTTCGCAGCCTGTGCCTCTGGAATTCTGCCTCTTCCCTGGGTGTTGTCTATGAAGTTTAGGATGGGTGTCCACTTGACTGGCTTTGGGATCCACCAAGGGGATTGGCGGAGCACACCTCTGGGTGTGTCTCAGTGTGTCGTGGAGAGGTGAGATTGGGTGCTCTAAATGGTCTCTGGCCTCTTCCTCTCTGGCACTGTTCCCTGCTCCTGACTGCCATGAAATAAGTAGCTTTGCTGTACTATGCCCTTCTGCATGATGTTTCTGCCTTGCAGCAGCCAACCATGGACTGAATCCTCTGAAACCATGAGGCAAGCTAACTCTCCTCCTTTAATCTGTGGGTGGTGAGTATTGTGCCCAGGGGTTGGAAACTAATACACTATCCTCTCTGACCCTTTCTGTCTTACATCCAGGGGCTTGGGCTAACCTCTCCCCTGGATGGTGTTAACTTCTGCATCCCTGTCCCTCAGAACCTTGGACACACCCTCACTACTTCTGCTGCTCAGACTTGTCTGAGACAGGGTTTCACTGTGTAGCCTAGGATGTCCTTGACCTCATGACAGTTCTCTTGCCTCAGCTTCCCAAGTGCTGGGCTTACAGGTGTGTGTCACCACACCCAGCCAGTTATTTTCCTAGGAGGGTATGTGAGCCGTTTCCCTGTGTCTCCACGGTATTGAAAAGGTTGTAGGGCAGAGTGGATGACACACATGGTGGAAGGGGATGTACAAGCCATATTGCTTGAGTTTGGGATCCTGGCCAGACTTGTGGCACAGTTCTGCCCTTGTATCTGTTCAGTGACCTCAGAAACCAACTAAAGAGACAGGGATGGGGCCCAGGGGTCCACTGACCATGGGAAGCTGATGCCTGAGCTATCCCTGGCAGATGGACAGGGTGGCACACAGCAGGTGGTCTGCAGTGCTTGTGGGTCAGAGGGATGGCAGCAAGGGTGCCCTGTCCATGCCAGGAACCCAGAGTTTGGCTGTGACAGCCCAGTACAGCATGTGGGTGCGTGGCTCAATAGATGTGATGAGAGCAGAGAAATACGGGCTGAGGACAGAGCCCAGGATAGAGCATTTGACTACTAGATCAAGAGGTCCCAGGTTCAAATCCAGATGTCCCCTACTGGACTCACTTTTATATTCCTCAGGCCTCCTATTAAGGCTCCTGCCACCTCTGTGGTCAGGTCTTGGTTCCCAGGTTTGTCTGGTATTAGGACTAAGACTCTGAGGAGGAAGGAGAGTATCTCACCCATATGTGCTCTCCACAGAGGCCCCAGGAGCAGCACCTGACAAGTTTCACTAGTGATTGTTGAGTGAGTGAGTGAGTGAGTGAGTGACAGAGAGAAGTAATGAGCATCCTCCTGTGGTCTTGGGCTGTGGAGCAGTGGTTCAGGCTGCTGTGAGGTTCATTAAGATCCCTCGACAAGCAGCTCTTGTCCTGGTCACTTGTGTGTGTGCTTAGGGACAATGCCAGAGTCAGATGCTTGTAAAATGCAAGTAAAGAAAAATATGATGATCACTGGCCTAATTAGTTCTATAAATAAAAATTTTAAATAAAACATTCATTATATATATAATCAAGGATACATGTATATAAGGAAGCGAAAAACCATCAGTGGGGATGGAGTTCAGTGTTAGAATGATTGTCTAGTGTCATGAGACCTAGTTTGATCCCTAGAACCACCAAACGACTCTAAGTAAATAAATAAAATAAAACTACTAGAAACACATGGTATGGAACAATGCTACTGGACCAAGTTTAAGAATTTCAAGGGGAAACTGGGAAGCATGAAAAACAACCAAAGAAATTTAAAAAGAGGACAACCTAAAATTTTAATATTTAAAAATATAGTAAGTAGAAAATTCAAAGATATGTCTATACTATACTTAGTGAATAGGGTAAAGAGAAAGATCGATAAACATTGGAAGGGAGCCAGGGATATAACTCAGTGGCACAGTGCCTGCCTGGCAAGCACAAGGTCCTGAGTTTGATTCTGATACCAAAAAACCAAACCAAACCAAAACAAAACAAAAAACAACCCACAAAATGAAACAAAACAAAAACTCCAAAACATTGGAAGGAAAAATATCTATCAGAAAGATGGAGAGATAAAAGTATGACAAACAGGAAGAGAAGTACGAAGTATTCACGATACCATGAGAAAGTCCAGTGTCCATGTAGTTAAAGTCCTTGAAGGAGAAATGAAAAGAGAACAGAGCACACACAGTTTGAGGACAACAACTGAGCCCATTTATCAGCTGAGGAGAGGCACTGACCCTTTTGTGCAGGGACCCCAGTGAGTCTCAACATCAAAGACAAATGAAGCCCATTCTTGGCATAGCCAGAGTAAACTTGCAGAAAACCAGACATAACATAAAACTTAAAAAAAAAAACTTTAAAGGGAGTAAAACAGAACAATAAAATGAAACAAAACAGTGATAGGACAGTAGGAAATCCCAAAGTGTTATGACCGGCGCAGCCCCCCAATGAGACAGAGGACGCCCTTGTGGGTAACAGGAACTGCCGCTTTATTTACGCGGGCTCTGGTTTATATATTTGGCCGTGACCAATCACAGGCTGCCACGAGGAAGCAGGGCGGGAATGGGACGCAGGCTCTGGCTACTATATCCAGCTGTGGCCAATCGGGGGTTGCCACAGAGTCCGCAAGGGGCGAATACGGAGTGAGCACGAGGTGCACACGGGGTGGCTAGTTTAGAGAGGGACGTAAAGCATTGCGGAAGCTGACGTGGTCTTATCCTCCCGGGCGGGGTGTGTTGAGCGCCTGCGGCCGACAGTGTTACTATGTTGCATATGGTTATCTTCTAAATAGTTTCTTGGACTACTGGCCCCAGGCCTGAAAGTTAACCAAACAGCATAAATGTCAGGTTACTTCCTTACTTCAGTTATTACCATCTCAGTTTACGTTTCCTCTGTTGCTTTTGGGGAGGGAGAAGAGGTGGAAGTGGCTTCCCTGTTGGTTCTCCCTGGCCGTCAGGGCCGCCACCAGCACAGGGTTGGGTGCATGGCTTCCTTTGCCGCTTCTTCTATCCAGCCTGCAGCTCCTCTGTCAGCGTGTTGGGGTGGGAGAGTGCAGGACTGCACGGCTTCTTTGCTGCTCCTCCCCAGCTCTCAGGGCCGCCACCCCTGGTCTTCTTATTTTTGTTGGATTCCTGAATTATCTCTCTCCATGGACTTCAAATCTCAGTCCAGATCCTTCCTGTGTCCACGGGACTCACCCCTCTCCTTCTTCTCTTCCTTACCTTGCTGTATTCTAGAGTCTGGACACCAAAACTTGGAAAGGTTCTTTTTCTGCTGCTCCCCACTGCTCCCTTTTCCCTACCATGAAACTCTTGAAAGTACCATTAAAAAAAAATGGGCTGCCATCACCATCAGAAGGCTCCTTCCTGCAGGTGGCCAGCATGGGCAGGGAGATGCAGCCAGGTAAGCCCAGGTGCCTGCAGGCTGCCATTAGAGGCTCTTGCTTCCTTTAGGCAGCCAGTGCCCATTGGAAGAATCAGACAAACACACCCCTGTGTGCCTGCTGCCATCAGGGAAGTCCTGGTGTAGACACGCAGGCTGAGAGAAGCAGCAGCCTTGCAACCACGCACCACGAACCATCAGGGAAGCCCCAGTGTGGCTGCATGGGTCTGGAGAACCCGCCTCATGCCCTGCTACCTCCCTGGGAACCTGGCTTTAGAGAAACCCAGGTGCCTGTCTCATTCCCCTACACACTGGAGGGGCAGCCAAATGGGAGGCGCCTGAGACCCCCCCAACTGGCTTGCTGGGAGGAACCCAGGAGGATGTCAAGACGAAGGAAACAGGCTGGGAAACAAGAAGAGCCAACTACCCCCCTCTCTGCCCCTCTGGACCAGCTGATCCAGAGAAACCCAGGGGCAAAGATAGCTGCTGAGGTGAATGTAATGTAATGCTTGCAGTTTTTAGTGTTTCACTGACTTTGAAGATCTAAAGCCAGTAGTCTGATAACCTATTCAGAGGATGGCAGTACCCAGTGTGGCATCTGTGGGGGATGTCCTGAAGGTGGTAGCCATTGTCAATCCCGTTATCTTGTTTTGAAGTCCTGTATCACTTTCGCTGTTTTTTAGGTTGGGTTTTATTCTCCGTTGTCTTGTTTGATTTTGCTATATCTGATGAGATAGGCAACTGTTACAAAGATAACAAGATATATAGTCATTTTGGATTTATTATTATCTTGTTATGAAGTCCTTTATTTTTTTGTCTCTTATTTTTTAAATTTTATTTAAATAAAGACTAAACAAAACAGAAAATAAGCAGAAATAATACATATATTCAGAGAAAAAACTAAACAGTAAGAAATCACTAGTTGATGTTTACATATTGTCGCTTTACAAATAGTTGTTCAAGGTACAAAAATGGAACATGTAAAGTGGGAATTCAGACAGTGAGACCGCAAACATTCCAAAAAAAAAACTTAGTAACTTCAACTGTTCAAACTTTAACTGTCCAAAAAAAACTTAGTAACATACTTGTCAATCCTATACACTTAAACATACATGCAGCTATCCATATCTTCATTTATGTTTAGATTAAGCAAACTAAATCAGGTTAAAAATCATTCTGAACAAAGAATAATAGTATTGCTGGATTTCACATCATGACACCCCGTGATCAGCATGGATACTGTAATATCTTTTTTTAAAATTTAATTTAGAGAAAGACTAAACAAAACAAAAACAGGTAGAAATAACACATAATTTCAAAGAAAAACATAAAAGTAAGAGATCACTAGTTGATGATTACAGATTGTCTTCTTACAAATAGTTATTCAAGATACTAAAGTGGAGCTTATAAAGTGGGGATTCAAACAGTGAGATTGCAACCAGTTCTGTTCAACTATCCAACAAAACTTAGAAATATGGTTACCAATCCTATACACTTAAACATACATGCAGTTATCCATATCTTCAATTATGTTGAGATTGAATAAACCCAAGCAGGCTAATATCACTCTGAACAAAGAATAATACTATTGCTGGGTTTCACATTATGACACTCCAGGATCAGCAGTGGGTATTTTAGTGTCTCTTTTTTCTTCAGAGTATCTGTTCATTTCATCATGTGTCATAAGATCAATTTTCATAAAACTGTTTATAGATTCTACACATGCATGAGTCTTAACATGTATTTCTATTCTTTCTATATTAGAGGGAGAAACAAAATAAAGCAAGGCAAAACAAAACATACTCCTATAAACACATGAAATGAAATAAACATATAAGACCATTGTACAAAGAGTTCTACCATGGTTCCTGTGTTGTCTCTTGTTATCTCCAATGGAAATGGCTATATCATCAGACATAGTATAATTGACTATATCAGCACATAACAGTATTAATAAAAACACAACTTTGTATATAGTATAGAATTTCAAAAAACGGCAGTTATCAAACCAGAATGTGTATCGTAGAGTCTTGTCATCTTCAGTGTAGTTGCCAATACTCTCAGACTTGATACTATTAATCATATCAATTTTGAATATAATCTTCTCTGCCTCATTTCTGTTATGCTCTTTTTTGCCATCAGTTGTCTGCTTATCTCCATTCTGTTTTCTGCTCCATTCATTGAGGCCTCTCTGCCACTGTTCCTGGAATTCTCATACTTTTCTCTCTCTCTCGAATGCCCTGCACTATTCTCTGTAGACCTGGATTGGTGGTTGCGAATCTCCCAAGTTCCTCTTTGTCTTGGAAGCATCTTGTTTCTCCATTAATTTCTAGAGACAGTTTATCAGGGTATATCAATCTGGGATGGATGTTATTTTCTTTCAGGGCTTGGAATATTTCTCTCCAGGCTCTTCTTGACTTGATGGTTTGTGTCGAGAAGTCTACCGTTATTCTGATGGGCCTTCCTTTATAGGTTATCTGTTTCTTTTTTTTTTTTTTTCATTTCTGTTAACACTGAATGGTTATCTGTTTCTTGTCTCTAACAGCTTTTAATATTCTGTTCTTATATTGAATTTCTGAGATCTTGATTATTATATGTCTGGGTGTAGCTCTGTTTTGGTTGTAGGTGGCTGGAGTTCTGTATGCCTCATATAACAGAATATCATTTCTTTTTCCTATGTTTGGGAAGTTTTCCTTAATTATTTCTGTGAATAACCTTTGTAATTCCTTTGTTTGTATCCCAGCTTCTTCATTCACATTCTTTATTCTCAAGTTATAGAGCCTTTTGTCATCTTCTATCCTTTGTATTGTTACTGCTTGATTCCTTGTTATTTTTAAAAAGTTTTCCCTTTCGTACTCCCACATTGCAAAATTGTCCTCCAGTTTGGATAATCTAGCCTTAGTTTCTTTCAAGCTAATTTGCCATCTTTCCATAGAGTTTTTAATTTCCTGGTGATCTCTTTGAATCTGCTTCACGTATTCTATATTTTTTTTATATTCTTCACCAAATGGTTCTCTCCTTTGTTTGAGTCCCTCCCTTCTTCCGTCTGTGTCTGCTTGAGGGGTGCTTAGTATCTCTTTTATTAATCTTCTTATGTCTTGCTTTATTTGGCTAAACATTTCACTTTTGAACTCATCTATGAGGTCCCAAATATATCTCTTTATGTCCACTGGTGCTGTGTCTGATATTGCATATTTGCTGTTCTCATTCTCCTTTGTATTTACCTGTCCTGGGTCAATGTTCTCAGGGTTGGGGCCTGGGGACTTTTTGTTGTTGCTTCCTCTTCCCATTTTTTTTTTTTTTTTTGCTTCTTCCAGGAGGCCCGTTTCTTTTTTTGTTGGTTACAATTCTTCTGAAATGCGCTGGCTAGATGACCCTTCACACTGCAGTGTGCTAGTGAGTTGCAGACAGGGACAGCATATGCTGGCTCCTCCTCTTCAGGTCAGTCAAGCTGCTGTGGCCTGCACTGTCAGTCAAACTTCTGAAGTTTCACTGGGTTAGTGTATGAAGTCCTTTATTACATTCATTGTTTTGTTTTTTGATACAGGGTCTCACTATGCAGTTCGAGATGGCCTTGAATTCACTTTGTAGCCCAAGCTGGTCTTGAACTCACACCAATCCTCCTGCCTCAGCCTCCTCAGTGCTGGGATTCATTGTTTTGTTTTTATTGTTTCTATTCTGCTCTGTTCTGTTTGATTTTTAGTATGTCTGAAGACATCTTGAAACTATTTTGAAGACAGCAGGAGGCATTATAGTAACCACTGTTGATTTCCTAATGTTTTGAAGTCCTGTGTTCATTCACACTGGTTTATTTTGATTGGCATGATTCTTTTTTGTTTTGCTTGGTTTTATTCTCTTTAAAATAAATATTTTTTAAAAACTGTGAAAAAGAAAAATAACAAGGAACCAGAAATAACAGTTCAACAGCCTCAAGATGATACAAAGTAAAATAATTTAAGAGTATCAGCAAAGGAGCCGGGCCAACACAAATGAAATAAAAAGACTATTTACAGAAATAATAGCAGAAAATTTCCCAAATATCTGTATCTGGTATACAGATAAGTGAGGCACATAGAACTCCAACTAGCCATAACTAAAATAAATCTACACCCAGACACAATAATCAAGATACCAGAAATTCAGCACAAGAACAGAATATTGAAAGCCGTTAGAGAAAAGAAACAGATCACCTATAAAGGAAAACCAATCAGAATCACTTCTCAATATAAACCATCAAGTCACAAAGAGTTTGAAGTGTTTCAAATCCTGAAAGAAATCCTGGCTTCCAACCCAGACTGATGTACCCTGAAAAACTATCTTTCAAAATTGATGGAAAAATAAGATACTTCCATGATAAAGAACAACTGAAGGAATTCATGATTATCAAACCAACCCTACAGAGAGTGCTAAAGGATACTGAAGAGAGAAATAAAGATGACCATGGTTCCAGGAACAGCAGCAGAGGAGGCTCGCCAAACAGGACAGGCAATTGAATGAAGGGGAAAAGTGGAGGGCCAAAACCAGGAGGACAGAAGGGCAGAGACAAACCAATGTACGCGGGTTGTAACCATTAATGTAGATGACCTCAGGCCAGCAATAAAAAGAAACACAGGGAGAGTGGATCAAGAAACAAGATCCATCAATACACTGCATACAACAAACATTTAACTGGAAAGGAAATTCATAGAATGAAAGGAGAGAAAAAAATTGCTCCACATGACAAGAGACCAGAAAAAAGCAAGGGTAACTTGCCCATCAGCTGCAGAATGGACATGAAAGCTCTGGTATTTTCATTCAGTGGAAAACTACCCAGCTATAAAGTAGGACAGTATCAAGGCTTTTACAGGTAAATGGATGTAATTGGAGATCATGCTCATGGGAGAAATGGTTTGGACTCATATGGCTGAACACCGAGTTATCTTTCTAGCATAAAAAACTGAAGGAGCTAGTGGGATCCAAAAAAGCACAATAGATGTTATGAAAGTGATAGTGGAGGAAACATCTAAAAAAAACTAAAAAAGTGGTAACCACTGTTAATTTCCTATTATCTTGTTTTGAATTCTTGTATCATTTTCATAGTTTTGTTAGCTTTGGTTTTATTCCATCTTGTTTTGTTAGATTTTACTGTGTCTGATGATATGAGCAGCTATTTTGGAGATAATGGGATGTATTATGGTAACCATTGCTGATTTCCTATTGCTTTGTTTTTAAGTCCTATAATACTTTCATTCTTTTGATTACCTTGATTCTGTTTTGTTTTGTTTGATTTTATTATGTGTGAAAGTATGGACAGCTGTTTTAAAGAAAACAAAAGACATTTATAGTAGCCATTGTTAATTTTCTCTTATCTTGTTTTGAAGTCCTGTAATGTGTTCATTCTTTTGTTTTGGTTGGTTTTGTTTGATTTCATTGTATGTGATGGTATGGACAGCTATTTTGAAGAAAATGAAAGACATTATGGTAAAAAAAAAATGTGCCAGAGATCATGGTGCTTGCCTATAATCTAGCACTTGGGAGGCTGAGGCAGGAGGATCACTGTGAGTTTGAAGCCAGTTTGAACTGCATAGCGAGAGCCTGTCTCAAACACACGTGCTTGGGCTGGAGATATAGCTCAGCAGCATAGTGCCTGTCTGGCAAGCACGGGGTTGTGAGTTTGATCCCCAGTACCAAGAAAAAAAAGGTGGGGGGGGGGGAGACTAAGGATGATGATCTCTGTGGACAGAGATACAGGGACAAAGAAAGAAGCTTATAAGTAGTAAATAAGTGACTAAATCTAAGTTAACATTAACTCTATAAAATAATAGCAGTAATGAGCTTAAAACAACATATGGACTAACATAAAAACCAAAAACAACATAGAATTGGGAAGGAAATACATAGAATTAAAATGTGCTAGGATGCTTATATTATCTGGAATGAGGGTACAGGGGTTGGTAACCACAGACTGGGAGATACCTATGCCTGAATTCCCGGTATAAAACTATTAAAATAGAAGAGAGAGCATTGGTAGCTTTTAAGTGCTGAAGACAAATTAACAGGGAAATAATGACACCACAATCTTACTCAAAAAAGGAAGGAAGGAGAGGAAAAGTGATACGAATTTAAATTACAAAACATGGTGATAAATTTAAGTACAAATATATCAGCAGCACATGAAAAGTAAGTAAGTTAAAGCTGGGCTTGGTAGTACACGTTTGTCATCACAGCATTCAGGAGGCTGAGGCAGGAGTGTCACATGAGTTTGAGGCCAGCCTAGGGTACATCCTGAGTTCAAAGTCAGCCTGAACCACATGGAGGTTCACCTTGTCTCAAAAAAAAAAAAAAAAAAAGGTAAATAAATACCCCAGGTTGAAAGATAAGGTTCGTAATACTGGGTTAAAAAACAAACTACAAACAATATCTGTTTATGAAAGATACATCTAAAATTTAGAGACACCAGAAGACCTGAAAAAGTGAAAAAATATATACCTAGTAGGAATTTAGCAACAAAACAATAAAACTACCACCAACAGCAAAAAACCCCAAAACATGTGGATATATGTTGCCTAAGACAAATTAGATTTTAAGATGTGCTACTGGAGATTTCAAAAAAAAAATTACTTAGCAAGTGGAATTTACCAGAATTATACCAAAATTTTTAATTTCTGTGCTTCAGCTAGCACAGCGTTGTGGTTTAGATCAGGTGTGCACACCCCTTCACCCCCTAACCTCTCCCCCCCCCCCCATGTGCTCAGAGGGGCTGTGCGGCTTGGATTAGTGAACTGCACATGACTTGCTTTTAGGAGGCAGGGCCTGGCTAGGGGCGGGTTGGTGGGGGTGTGGCATGGAAGACAACATGTTCAGGGTTGGGCCTTCTAGTGGTGTTTCCTGGCTACCATTATGCCAGTAGTTTTGTTCCACAGCATTCTCCTCTGCCACGTGAAGCCAGCCAACCAAGGACTAACCCCCCTTGAAACTATGATTCCAGATGAACCTATGCTTTGGTTTGTGAGTGTCAGGTATTGTGTCTCAGCAATGAGAAAAGTGACCCAGACATATAGAATCAAAATAGAAAAAAAAAAAAAAAAAAAAAAAAGGTTAGGCAAAAATTTGACAGAACAGAACAACAAATGTAAAAGTTTACAATCAGAGCAGGAAGTTTTTTTGTTTGGTTTTTTTGAGACCAGGTCTTGCGGTATAGTCCAGGCTGGCCTTAAACTCACAATGTAGCCAAGGCTGGCCTTGAACTTTTTGTGATCTTCCTGCCTCAGCCTCCGAAGTGCTGGGATAACAGGTGTACACCATCCCTGGTTCAGAGTGAGAAATTTTATATAACTTTCTCATTAACTGATAAGAGTTAAATCACAAATGATCTGGAAAGTCTGAATGACACAATTAACACGAACTGAAGGCAACAAAATGAGGTAAGGACACTTATCCAAAGCATTCTTTTTAAGAAGATAGAACATTTGGAAAAATTGGCCACATTCTGAATAGTTAGGCAAGTTTTAATTTTTAAAGATCGATGCAAAATGTCTATTATTCAGTCACAATGTATTTAGCTAAACATCAACCTAAAAAAGGAACTTAGGAAAGTTCCATGTTCTTAGATATTAAGAAATACACATCTTGGGCTGGGGATGTAGTTCAGCAGTGCAGCACTTGCCTGGCAAGCTCAAGGCCCTAAGTTTGATTCCTGGTACCAGAGAAGAAAATAGTAAAAAAAAGAAATATACATCTATCTTATGAATCAATAATATAATGAAACAAATGATAATAAATCATGTATATTACAATTCAGCAGCTAAACCAGCATTTATAAAAAAAAGTTTCCTAAGTTTTTACAGACTTTATTACAAAAAATAAAATGAGCTAAGAATCCGCCTTACGAAGTTAAAAAAAAAAAAAACTGGATAGAAGAACTTCGTGAGAGAATAAGAAAATAAAAACAAAACCAGACACTAGTTTACTGGGAGTCAAACCCTTGACCCTGTGCCTACCAGACAAGCACTGAGCCACTGAGCTATAACCTAGACCATTTTTTTTTCTTTTTTGTGTTGGGAATTGAACCCAGGGCCTCAGGCATAGACAAATACTTTATCATTAAACTACATCCCTAGTCATTTATAATTATAGTATAAAATGAGAAGCATCTAGAAACAATGCAAACAAAATATGAGCCAGATTTCCACTTAGAAAAGTATAAAATCTTGAGAGAAACTATACGCAAAACAAACAGGATAAAATATGCTACAATGATTTAGAGATTCCATGCCATCCTGACAGCTGCACTGTGACAAGCATGATTCTAAAATTTATGTGGCAGTGCAAAGCTCAAAACTGGTGAAGACATCTTGAGATAGAAGAACCAGCTCTATCAGATATCAAGCTCCCAGATGTGTAGTAATCAAGGTGGTAAAATTTTAGCCCATGGTCCAGTGGAATAGAACAGAATCCACAATACAAGGCTTGGAAAATGATTTTTTAAAGAAAAAACAAATGAGCCACGGCGGTGCACTTGGGAAAGTGAGGTAGGAGATTCCCTGCAAATTTGAGGCTGGCCTGGGCTGCACAATGAGTTCAAAGCCAGCCTGAACTCTGTAGTGAGACCCTGTCAAAAGAAAAGCTGTCAGAACATGAAAAAGTCACCAATGAATGGGAGACTATATTTGCAATGTATTTTAACCAATAAAGGACAGGATACAGAAAAGAAAGAAGTTACAAAACCCTAAGAAGAGAAGACAGAAAATGATGCAATAGACTTAGGCTTAATAACAAAACAAATCAAACTCACTACTAACCAGGGAGATGCAAATAAAATTATGAGATATTATTACAGTGGATAAATATCTGATACAGCAGGGGAATCTATCAATAAGAACTTTTGCTCATTACTAAAGGAAGCACAACATGGGATAGCCACTCTAGAAAACTGTTACACTTCATATAAGCATATCTTCTGTCTAGTAATATCACCCTGGGATACGGGTAAATATCCTGAAGAAATTATGTATGTATCAGCTGTGAGATGTGTTCTACAATGTTTAGTACAGCATTGTTCATAATACTGCAATTTGGAAAAATCCAGTAACAATAGAAGTAATAACTTATGATCTGTAAACACAATGGATGCACAGCAGCACCAATGAATGGACTCTGTTACATGCACAATTGTGCATTAATTTTACAAATACAGTGGTTCACTAGCGTTGCTTTTCATGATTTTTGTGGCAAACCAAAATGATTAGGATCAATGTTCACCTTATTGGGAAATTTGACTCGGTTCTCATCCAATTCAGTTTGCAACCAGAATCATAGAAATAATTAAGTTTGTGAACTGAGGTAAAGCTGTATAATTTGAAGTTCTGGAAGGATATGGATTTATGAGGGACATTAATTATAGGGTTGAACTATGTCTCCTGGCCCTGGTGATATTATTTGGGAAGAGGGTCTTTGTAGTTGTAGTCAAGGTAACATGAAATCTTTAAGGTGGACCATAGTCCAACATTATTGATGTTGTTATAGGAAGAGGAGGAGACACAGAAACAGATGCAGAAAAGAGAGTACCATGTAGGAGTGGAGAAGAAGACTGGCAGGATTGTTCCAGAGACCAGGAACACCAAAGTCCACCAGCAGCACCATCAGCAGATTCTGCTCCAGTATTGAGTGAGAGAGAGAGAGAGAGAGAGACAGACAGAGACAAAGACAGAGAACAGCCCTGCTAATGACTCAGCTTCAGACCTCCAGCCTCTGACCCTGACAGGAAATAAACCCTGCAGATTAAGTGACTCACTTTGTGTGCTCTGTCACGGAGCTCTGGGAAAGAAACCCCTAACACACTGATATGTCAGGACATGTTCCAGCTGTCTGCTTTCCCTTTTCCAATCTCTCGTTCATTTGTCCTTTCCTTCCTTCTTTTGAATTCTCTGGGATCTTTTTTCTACTTCATAATATTTTCTCTGCTAGTATATATTCTCCAACTCCTTACTACCTTTTAAAATAACACATTAGAAAAGTCTGCTGGCAAATGTGAAAGTCCAAAGATAATCAATTTCTTCATCTTCCCAAATTATATAAAGACACTAAAATTTAAGTGTCATCACCTCTTTCCTCATATGTTATTGTTGACCAAGATATTCATTTTATGTTTTAAACAGTAAGTTACACTTTAATACTGTATTATATGGCCAATGATTTTTACATTTACTTTCCTGTGGATTTAAACAATTGTGAGCAGCAAATAGGAAAAAAATTGCATGTATCTTGAACATTTTTAGAGTTGCCAAGGGGGCTGCAGGGGTGTCCTTTGACTCTTGAGTTTTTGCAAGAAGATTTAGAAACTGCATTCACTACAGGGAGAGAAACTGGAAATCTTGTCACACTTTTGATGGTCAAAAAAGGTAAGGGGGCACCCAGATTTGAACCAGGACGACCTCTTTTTTTGTTGTTGTTGTCTTTTTCGTTTTTTATCAGTACCAGGGATCAAACTCATGACTGCCTACTTGCAAGGCAGGCACTTATGCCTGCTGAGCTAAATCCCCAGCCCAGTCGTCAAATGCTCTACCCCTGAGCTATACCTGCAACTGTGTTAGATGTGCTCAATTAGCACCTTTTCTCTGTGCAGCCACACCCAGTGCTGTCCCAGTTGCCACTCCAGGCCAGGTCCCTCAGTTACCAGGCCTGCTTTTCCCCTATGGCATCTTCATCTGCCTTACAGGAGACAATAGGCTCCCTTTTCCACAGCTCTGCAGTCTGTGCACACTTGCCTTTGCATGACGGCAGGGTTTGGGGGAAGTAGTTCCCTGACAGCTGGAAGGAACTGTAGGAATACCTATGTTCTGGGTGTTGTATGAGCACTTACAAAATGCTCAGTGGCCTGGCTACACCTGCAGTACCTCAAAGATAGAACCTACAATGTCTGGACACCACATCATAGCTCTCCCCACCCAGTCACACCCTGGGTTGCCAGTTGAACCTCTATCTTTGGTACCAGAGCTCCACATAGTAAACCTTTTCATCTGCTGGGTGAGATGAGCCCTCTGAAGAAATGACTCAAGCTATGTTTTTTTCTTAGCTCAGAGTCCATTCTTCAGTGTTCTTCTTTGTGACTCTGAGTTGTGGGCTCCTAAAATCACGCCTACTTTTTGCTGCTGGCTCTCTGACTTGTTAGTATGGCTGCAGAGGGACTGGAGGTCAGGGCAGGGGGACACTTTCTTTCTTCCCAATCTGGGTTTTGTCCATGCCACCCGAAAATAACAGTTTGGGCCAGCAGCAACAGTGGCTGCGGCCCATAATCTGGTGCTCATAGGACCAGCCACATCATACTGCCTCAGAGATGGGCCCAGGCCCACAGAGAGAGATGTCCTCAAACTTGTAAGACCACAAAGACTGCTGCCAGGAGTGGCAGCAACTTCCTGAAGGTATTTTTAAGAGGTTGCTTAGTTTTCTGTCATTACTCTTCCTGTCTCCATGTAAGACAAGTTGAAGTCTTAACTCCCAGAACCACAGAATGTGACATTTAAAAATACAAGCATTTCAGATGTCATTAGTCAAGATGAAGTCATTCTAGACAAGGGTAGGCCCTTGATCCAAAATGACACAGGTCCTACGAGGATGAGAATGTGACACACAGGGGAAGATGGCCATGTGAAGACAGAGGCAGACTGGAAAGGTCATCTGGAAGTCAAAGCATGTTAAGGGAACCCAACAAACACTAGAAGCTGGAAGAGGTAAAAAATGATTTCCCTGAGTCTTCAGAAGGGGCACAGTCCTGAGGAGAGCTTGGCTTCAGACTTTTCCAGAAACCAAGAAAATGTGTATCCATTTATTTATGTTACCATCTTACGGGCCTTTGTTAAAGACAGTCCTAAAAACTGATATTCTGGGCCGGGCATGGTGTGCAGTCCTGTAATCCCAGCACTCGGGAGTCTGAGACCAGCCTGGGCTACAAAGTGATCCCAAGGCCAGTTTGATCTACATAATGAGCCCCTGTCTCAAAAAGACAAAAACAAACAAACAAACCCCTGATATGCTGGCTATGAATTATGTTTACTGAATTCTCTCTGTTAAAATAACTGGTGTGGTTTTTGTTGGAGACTGCAAATTCACAATGGCTAATTTTGCATACTTCCCTAAGGGATAAAATAGAGGCTTGGGATTATCAGTACCATCCATCTGGGACTTCCCACTGACTCTTAGCACAAGACCATCTACATCCTCTTGAGTCAGCCCAGGACTATACTTTTCCATTAAGTCATAAACCTCCAAGTCTTCTGCCCAGTTGGAATCTTTTGCTAGCCTCTCCTATCCCTGTATATACCCAATAAATACTGGCTGTTTTGGAGTGTCAGGAGAGCACTCATCTGGAGACATTGACTTCCCAGCCACTCAGGTATTGCTAAACTTATCTGGCATTTATTTTCTCACCGTACCCTTAAAACAGAAAATCAGGGATCTTTGCCAGCTTCCTGATAGTTTTTTTTTTCTCCAAACTTGAATGATGGAGAAATTAGAGGTTACCAGGAAACAGATCTTCAAAGAGGGTGCTGGGGATGGACCTGATCTTGGTCTTGGTCTTCACTGCAGAGCTGAGTGCTTGACTTGATCCTGAATCCCAGGGAAGTTCAGTAGATTGTGGTCAGTCCCTTCCTGTGAGGAGACACAAGAATGATCTCTACAATCAAGTATAACTTGGTTGTGTCAGTTAGGCTCAAAAGGAGCAGGAAGCAGCAGACAAAACAGCTTCTCTGAGAGTCCCTTTCCAGATGATGGAATATGTGAAGAAAAAAAGAAGGAAGAAAGTGGGTCCCTTGGACCTAGTAAGAATCTGAAGTGAAAATTGAAGCCCACAGAGTAAAAGAAAAACTTCAACAAAGAAAAAGGTAGCTGGCAGTGACTTCTGTCTGAGACAGGATTCACTGCATGAGAGGAGCTGTTCAAGCCTGGGGATGCACGGTCATGGTGACAGTGACAGCTGGTGACCTCAGGAGCCTCTGTAGAGATGCAGCAGTGGAGGGGAGCAGCGGACGTGGAGGGCTTCATTGGCTGACAGAGATGCAGAGGACTCAGTCCTCCTGTGGGGAGATGGTGGTTAGCTGGGATCCATTTTGGATTCAAGCAAGATGAGCCCAGACCCCAAAATGCTGCCAGCTTCCTCTAGCAGCTCCTTGTTGAGCATGAACCCTGGAAATTTCTCAGGCTGCAGCATACCCGGTGAGTCTGGTCTCAGGGCAGGCCTGCTGAAATTACCTACCACTCTGCCATAGAGCAACTGCTGGCTTGCTGGGACAGATCGGCCTGATTCAGGACTCTGTCTCCAAAGGTTGTCTGTGAGTGAAACCAGAGAGGATCTTGGAAGTGGACTATTTCTTTTTCTTTTTCTTTCTCTTTTTGTTTATTTTCTTTTCTCTTTCTCACTCATTGTTTTTATATGAGTATAAAAGTGGTTCCTAACCTCTTTGTGGGTGTGGTTCTGTCCTGTTCTACCTTTTATCTCTTCTATCTCTCTTTTCCTTCTGCACTAGTTTCCCCACATTGGCATGATCCACCTTTGTCCTCCAACCTTACTCATAATCTCTTTGTCTTCTTTCACTTCGGTATCTTCTCCTAATTCATTTTAAATTTTAACCCTGAAGGCAAAGTTGACACATTACAGGCTTATATGTTGCATATAAGAATTGCATATTTTGTTATACACAAATCTAGTTCATAGGGTTAAAAGTTGCAAATCAAGGGTTAGTTCACTTTGTTGTTTTCTAGCCTCTCTTTGATGTTATTGATAACATTAGAGCTAAAATTGACATAATTGTTATAAACAGCTGTTGGTCCTGATAATCCATGACTGAGATTAACTAAGGGTCACAGAAAATACTGTAGCACAGTGCCAAAGAACCAGGGACTAGGCCAAACAAACAACTTCTCATCAACAAATTTAAGAAATGGGATCTTCCAACAGACTCAAAACTCAAAATCCAGCTACACCTGAAAGATACCTCAGAGAAGTAATCATCATGTAAGGGTCCTAAATACTACCAATAAAGCAACTCACTACCAATAGGCAATTTACAAGCATCACCCCAGGAATTACACTTAAAAAGAGAGAGAAAATAAAATGAGAAGACATGTAAGCAAAATGCAAACTCAGACATCCAGTTCACCAAAGACAAGTGCAGGGACAATGAAGTGGCACAGTCTGAAAGCCCCCACCAGGTCTCTCTGAAACAGTAACAACAAAGAAATTGAATGAGGTTCTGGAAAAAAGAAATCAGAAGTAATCTCTCAGATAACTACAGAGATTATCAAAATATACACCATACTTAGCGATGTTAGAGCAGACACAGACAAAGAAATAGATGAGCTTAAGCAAATTATAGAAGCTCAGAAAGAAATGGAATCCATAAGGCAGGAGAATAAAATTCCAGGAGAATAAAAATTCCACCGAAAGTATTCAAAGCAGATTAGGCCAATGTGAGGACAGGATCTCAGATACTGAAGACAGGTTTGCAGTTAGTGACCAGGAAAAGAAAGATTTCTCAAAAATAGCAAGGGACCATGAGAAAGCAATCCAGCAGCTGCTAGATGACAAAGAAGAAGAATAATTTAAGATTAACTAGAGTCAACGAACAAGCAGGAGATATCACAGATGACATTAAAAAATGTTCACAAACATCAGAACAGAAAAATTTCCTGGTAGAGAAAAGCAATTTGACATATAAATAAGTGAGGCATATAGAACTCCAATTAGCAATGATCAAAAAAAAATCTACATCCAGGCAAATCATAGTCAACCCAGAAATTCAACGCAAAAATAGAATCTTAAAAGTTATTAGCGAAAAAAAACAAATCACCTATAATGGAAAGCCCATCAGAGTCACAGCTGACTTTTCAGTACAAACTCTCAAGTCAAGGAAAGCTTGAAGTGAAGTACTCAAAGTTCTATAGAAAAACCACTTTCAACCCAGATTGATGTGCCATGCAAAACTATCTTTCAAAATTGATGGAGGCCAGGGATATAGCTCAGTGGCATAAGTGCCTGCCTGGCAAGCATGAAGTTGTGAGCTGGATCCTTGGCACACACACAAAAAAATTGTTGGAGAAATAAGATACTTCCATGGCAAAGAATATCTGGAGAAACTTATGACCATCAAACCAGCACTCCAAAATGTTCTGAAGGACATTCTAGAAAGTGACAATAAGGACTACAGCTCCATGAACCCCAATCCACAGGGAAGGCAAACAGTTGTAGGGGAAAAAAGTGGGAAGTGAACAACAGGAAAATAACATGACAAGGATAAGTCAACATCTATTAATTATAACCATCAATGTCAATGGTCTCAATTTATCAGTCAAAAGACACAGACTGGCAGAATGGATTAAGAAGCAGTCAATAATATGATGCATACAAGAAACATATTTAATTCAAAAAGAAATTCATAGACTGAAAGTCAAAGGATGGAAAACAATTATCCCTGCGACAGAAACCCAGAAAAAAGCAGAGGTAGCTACTCTATTTTCAGACAAAGTGGATTTCTAACCAAGACTGATTAAGAGAGATAAAGAAGGTGATTATATCCTCATCAAGGGAACAATCTAAGAGGAAGAGAATAATCATAAATATATATGCAACAAATACCAGTGCACCCAATTACTAATGGACATGAAACAATTACTAATGGACATGAAACATCAAATAAGCCCTACTACAATTGTATTGGGAGGCCTCAATACCTCACTGTCACAAAAAGATCAACTAGAAAAAAATCAATAATGAAATATTAGAACTAAATCAAACTTTTGAACAAACGGACTTCATAGACATCTATAAAATGTTCCACCTACAACGTCAGAATACACATTCTTCTCATCTGCACATGGGATGTTCCCCAAAATAGATCAGTTAGGCTCAAGAAAGAAAAGAGGTTTTTTAAGAAGTAAACCTAGATTTGAGCCAGGGACCTCTGAGCAGCCTACCTCTGAGCTGGGCCTCTTTTACTGAGTGGTCTGTAATTAGTACTTCTCCATTTGTGTGCATACACATGCTCATCCTCACTCTGAAAACAGCTGCTCCTTTGTAAATGGACCTCCCAGAACCATAACTATCCTCCTCTTCCAAAAAGACACCACCGTTTCTTGGTACCAGCTTGGAAGGTCACATTTGAACCAACAAAGTCTGTACTTAGCTCGATGTTAAGACAAAAGACAAAGACCAGGAGGGATGTACTGCTTTCTGAGCAAAAGCCAGACCTTTTTAGTTGATTTCATTTTCTGATGACTCATGGCTTGAGATTAAAATGCCTCCTCCCTCCTCTCCTTCAAGTTCCACATCTGTTTAAGGTGCTCAAGTTTTAAATCGTATCGCAGCCGCAGTGTTTTTGTCCCACTGCCTGCTCTTTGCAAAGCAGATTCACTGTGCTTTGGTAACCACTTTGGCCTGCTGTGTCTTAGACTGCAGTTTTACTGCTTACCTAATTCCAGTGAGAAAGAACACACATGTGCACACACACACACACACACAGAGCAAGCTGCACAGAGCAAGGTTATTATTCACAGATAGGCAGCACAGGACAGCAGAAACCTAGAGCTGGCACCTGCCGGTCCTCTAAGACTCAGGCAAGCTGCCCGAGGTGGATGACTCTCGCCAATGCATGGCCCACCTGCACCCCATTGAGCTGGACAGTAGCTCTCTGGATTTGTACCTTGGGGGGACAGGACTTGCTAAGGCTTCTGTTCCTAAGAGGGGTGAGTCTGTATTAAGGTACTTGGTATTACTTACATATTGCTGCATAACAAAACACTTCCAACCTTAGCAGCTTGCAGCAGTAAATGCTAACTACATCCTGTGTTTTCAGAGGCTTGGGAGTCTGGGGATGGCTTAGGTGGGGGGCTCTGGTTCCAGGTTTCTTGTGAGGCTACAAGTGTACCATTGCCTCAGGAACTGTCACCTTCTGAGGATTTGACGGGGGCTGGAGGGCCATTCTGAGGTGGCCCACACCCATGTTAGAAGAGGCCTCAGAGTTACATCCAGTTGCTAGCAGCCAGCTGGAAATGAGTGGCTACTGTCCGGTGACGGCTCACTCCCTAGTGCACCCTGCATTTATACACATATACATATATGTATACGTATACATATACATATGTTGTTTCTTTCAGCTTCTTATACTAATGAGACAATATGATGTTTACATGTTGTCTGATTTATTTCACTTACAAGTATGGTCTCAAATTCCATCTATTTACCTATAGAAGTCTCCAGCTTGTCCTTCTTGATGGCTGACTAGTACCGCCTTATACAAAAATGCCGAATCTTTTGTATCCATTCCTCTGTTGATGGGCATTTAGGTTGTTTCCAAGATCTGGCTATTACAAATTGTGCTGCTATAAACATGGGTGCACATATATCACTGTGGTATGATGTTTTTAATTCTTTTGGGAATAGTTGTGTTTTGGAGCCTCCATTCCTAGTTTTTTGAGGAATCTCCACACTGATTTCCACAGTGGTTGCGCCAGTCTGCACTCCCACCAACAGTAGAGAAGGGTTCCTCTTTCCCCATGGCCCCTCCAGCATTTGTTATTGGTTGAATTCTTGGTAATAGCCATTCTTTCTGGACATCCCGGACCTTGCATGTGAAGGAAAGGAAGTTCCCCCAGTCACCTTAACAGCAGAGAAACAGAAAGGCGCACAGTGCCCGCAGCTTTGCACACTCTGTAGAGAGTGAGCTTGGTCTAGGCAGAGCTGCTGTATGGTGCAGTCTGAAGTTAACTAAGGCACTTTCCCCTGCACTGTTCCTCATTGTTACAGGGGAGCTGAGAGGGTCACAGTGCCGTTACTGGGCAGAGGGTTCTTTTGCTCAACTTAACATTGATCATAAACAGGCAAAGTATCAACAGCTCTGAGCTTTGACTGTCAGTGGCTTTTAGTCGTGGTGGCCTCAGCCACTGTCCTGACAGCTGGAGCCAGCAGCTGCTGCCAGCCTCAGGAACTGTTCTGGCCAGCTGTGATGGTGGCTCCCAGCCATTCTCCATCGCTTTCTGCCGTTATCTGTCACTAGCTGCCTTCAGTGTTCACAGCCACATTCAGAACCAGGTTTTATTTTTGCCTACCATCTCTGATCAGGATAGAAATCATAAATGGCAAGAGCATGCTGTTAAGAAGAGGCGTTAGTAGGACTTATCCTGTGGCATTAGGGCAAATGATGCATACGCTGACCCTCTAAGGATGCAGGGAGGTTGAAAGACGAGCTCGTGCCTGAGTGGCACACACACACCTGATTGAGAGGGCTGCAGAGGGGCAGAGCTTTCCAGGGAGGCTGCAAGGTGGAGTCATCTGGGGTGGGGGCATTGATGAAGTCTGGTGTAGCCAAACGCAGTGTTTTAGAGAACTGCTGTGAGTGTCTGATGTAGCTGTGGCCAGAGGTGGGGCAGCCATGGAAGAAAGAAAAATGGTGAATAATAGATAGATAATAGTTCCTGTTTCAACCAAGCACCCAGCTGACTCCAAAACAGTGCAATTTCTTCCTCAAAGAAGCAGCCTTGCTAGAATAGTCATCTTTCGGTGACTGCCTCTGAGCCACGGAGCTGGGGCTCAGCAACCGTGGAGAGGGAAAATGTATGAACTTCAGTGTCCTCTGTAATGGGTTTTGCTCTGAGACTTAAATGAGATGGAAAGTCTTTCTTTTATGAAGGATGGCTGGTGGGGAAGAGGACCTTGCTGGTGTGGCAACTCCAAGGTTCTTAGTGACATAGGCTCCTTGTATCTCTCTGGTCAGCCTTCCTTACAAGGTGGGTCCCAACATCAAAGTTGGCAGTTGGTGCTCCAGCCATCACAGCTATGTTTCCAGCAGGAAGAAGGAAAGGAGTAAAGGCCAAAAAGAGACACACATCATGTTCATCTTTTCTTGAGTTTTCCCAGAAGTCTTGTCAGATGACTGTTTCTTAACCTTCATTTGCTCACCTAGCTAAAGACAGGGAACAGCCATAGTTTTTGGCAAGGAACATAAACTGCTCAGTATAAAATCAGGGATCAACAGTCACCTCCCTGAAGTTCCATCTGTGAAGAGCTATGAATATCTGCTGTTTTTCAGAGATAACAAAATACATTTCTCAGTTATGAACCCATATGTTTTCACTTCTGTTGATTATCAGAAAACTATAAAATATCCTTTGTATTACACAGTAGTGGTTTCTCCTAACCAAAGCTCTCTGGATTAAATTATTATTATTACTATTATTGTTAATCATTATTATTATGGTATTCGGAATCAAACTCATGACCTCTTTTTTTTTTTTTTTTCTGTCTATTTCCTTTTTATCGGTACCGGGGATCAAACTCCGGACTGCCTGCTTGCAAGGCAGGCGCTTATGCCGCTGAGCTAAATCCCCAGACCCCCAAACTCATGACCTCATGCTTGCTAGTAGGCTCTGTGCCACTGAGCTGTATCTCTGGCCCTGGAAAAGATTATTTATCACATTTCCTAGACATTTGGCTCATACATTTTCATTCTCGTTTTACTAGCTAGAATTTTATTATGACTTTTATTTGGAGCCGCCTCAGATCCCACAGTTTAAAAGCCAGCATAGTGTAAACAAATAAAATCAGGATGGTAATAATTACGCATACGGGATCACAGAGAAAGCTTAGGACAGATTATCTCTCCTCCAGGAAATGACTCTGGCTTAAAAGGCAAAGCAGAAATTCTAGAAGTGTCGCTGTGGAAGCACTTCAGTCTTTTCCATGGTTGGAAAATTTGGAGGTTTCCTAAGCCTGCATGCCCAGATGTGTTAGTCAGTTTCTCCCTGCTAAGACACAATGCTGGAGACCCACAGTTCAAAGGGGGAGAGGGTCACAGAGGCTCACAGTTGGTAGAGGTTTCAGCTCTTGTCAGTTGGCTCCGGGATGGCAGGGCAGCAGACTGAAGGGTCTGGTGGAGGAGAAACTGCTCCAAGCATGACGGGTAGAAAGCTCAAAGAGAGACCAAAAGAGGGAGGAGGATAAACCCTTCCTGGCTACAGTGACCCACCCCCAAAGGCAAGGACTGCCTCCTACTGCGAAGTCTACTTTAAACCGCCATCAACAGTTGCTTCGAAAAGTCCTTCCAAAGAGCGAGCTCATGAGAAAGGCCCCTCGAAAGAGTGTGGTTTCCAAAGAGCGAGCTCATGATGGCGTTAGGGAACATCTAGATATAAATCATAAAGAAGATAAGAGGGGCTGCCTTTATGTGATGGAAAAAAGGTACCTTTAGGGGGCACCCGGATTTGAACCGGGGACCTCTTGATCTGCAGTCAAATGCTCTACCCCTGAGCTATACCCCCAGCTGTAAGATGTGGCTCAATAATGCTCCTTTATTTCTAGTACGCCTGAGGCTCCCTGGGCTGCACAGCCTCGTCCACAGCTGGGGAAAGTTGCCTATAAGCCTCTAGTGTGCGGTTCCTTGGTGAGGAAGAACTCTTTAATAATTGTGTCATAAATGTGCTCTGCCATTATTGGCCTACTGAAGGATTCCCTTCTTCTCTGTCTTCTCCTTCTCCATTTCCTTTCCTCCGCCTTTTCCTTCTCTTCTTCCTCCTTCTTTTCTTCTTTTACTTTAGTTTTTGAGTCACAGGTAGTTCAGGCTGGTTTTGAACTCACTATGTGATTTAGGATTGTTATATTTGTTAGGATTGTTATATTTTCTTGATGAATTAATCTTTGCACCATTATGAAACATTAGTGCTGATAATTTTTCTTTATTCTGAAGTCTATCCTGCTAAAACAACTTCTCCGTCTTTCTTTCTTCTATTTCTTTTCTTTTTTCATTGTCTTCTTTTTTCTCTTTTTGTTTTCCTTTTTCAATCCACATTATTTCAAAGAGAAAAAGATAAAACAAAATAAAATAAAATTTCAAAACAGGGCAATCAGGGTTTCTTTTATTTAAAAACATTGGTTTTGGTCTAGCTATATACTTCAAGCTGGCCTTGAACTCACTCTGTAGTCCCAGTTGGCTTCAAACTCACAGTGATCCTCCTACCTCAGTCTCCTGGGTACTAGAATTACAGATGTGTGCCACAAAGCCCAGCTCTCCATTTTTCTTTTATTTAATACATTTGGAATTTTATGTTGTACATGTAAAATTGGATGTAAGATTTGATTGTGTTTAAGGAGTGCTAAGTACTACATTTATAGGGCTTTTTTTGTGGTTATTATCTATCTATCTATTTATCTAACTATCTATCTATCTATCTATCTATCTATCTATCTATCTATCTAACTATCAGAGACAGGGTCTTTCCAGGTAGTTTAGGCTGGCTTTGAACACATGATGACTCTCCAGCCTCAGTCTCCAGAGTGCTGGGGTTACAGGTATATGCCACTGTACCCTGTTGCTGAATACTAGATTTAGTTATACTCTTTTAAAGAGTATTTGACTTTGTTCTGGCAGGAGGATAAATAACTTGGTTATTAGTACTGTTTGTTTGCTACACATGACTCCTCTCAGAATCTAGCAGCAACAGTGTCAGCTGACCACACTCTGGTACTTTCAGAACTGAAGCCCAAGTACTAAACCTTTCCTCTTTTTAAGTTTATTATCTCAGGTACTTGTTATGATAGTGGAAAATGAACTAATAAACCTTCTATGGCATGGCTCTTCCAAAGACCTCGCTCAGTGTCTTGTTCTGTTGTTTCTTTGAGACGGGGCCTTACTATATAGCCCACGCTGGCCCTCCACTGGCAGCACTCGCTTGCCTCAGCTGCCCAGGTGCTGGAACACAGATGTGTGCCACCATACCTGGTTTAATTATAGAGATTTTTTTTTGGAAATTTTTTGTCCTGCTGACTATTGGTGCTTTTGTTGTGTTCATTTTTCACTTCTGGATTTACAGGTTCCTCTCTTGTCTAAGACTTTTAATATTTCTCTGGAGAGCCAGAGATTTAGCTCAGCAGTGCAGCACCTGCCTGGCTAGTGCAAGGTCCTGAGTTTGATTCCCAGCACCCACAAAAATAAATAAATAAATTAGATCATCATATTAAAAAGTGTATTAAAAAAACATTTCTCTGGAGTCCATGGGAATAGGAGAGGAGAGCAAAATGTGTCCCTCCACTATAAACCACTCAAGGTACACCCAGGTTTGAACTGGCAACCTCTACAAACTATTGTCAACCACTCAACCACTCTACCCTTAACCTATATCCTCTTCAGGGGTAGAGGGTGGTAACTTGCTACTCTTAATGCTGCAGCCATATGTCACTCAGTCATGCCTGTTTCTGGGCCCACATGGCCCTGATTCACTCACAGTCCAGTCCTAAACACTGGCCAGCCAAACCAGGTAAAAGTCCTTCCTGAGTCCCCTCCTCCTTCTCCTTTACTCTCAACCTTCAGAGCTGTCCCGGTTGTGCCTGCAGGGCGGATCACTGGCCCAGCCTCCTCCACATTGTCCCCCTCAGCCGAGGCCCAGGGAGGCTCAGGTCACTCAGGCAGTGAGCCCTACACTTTGGCTTCACCAGCTGGACGTACTGAGCCCTGTCTTTCCCTGTTGCCAGAATGAGCAAAGGCTACAGGCAGCAGAGCTGTTGACAGAACAGTCCAGGGGGTTGGGAAGGAAGGCACTCTCAGAGCCGCCTCATGCAGGAGCTGTGACAAGATACAGACACCCTAAAACACCATGTTCCACAAGCCCCCAGCACCCCAGCTCGGAGAGCTCCCCTGCCAGTCTTGCGCTGCGGAGCCTTGGATGGTGCCACCCTCCAGTGCCCTGGTTGTTAATCCTTGTAACCAAGGATTTCTCTTCAGACAGTTTATGCAGTCTTCGTATTGCCTTTCAGCTTCCTCTTCACAGAAGATGGCCTACAATATGTCCCCTGGGAGATCCAGAAGGAGGGACTAGAGGGACAGAGATGAGGTGATGATTAAACTGACAGCGGTAGAGATTTTTCCAGAGTGGTGTGTGACACCAATTCTTAGATTCATGCCACATAGCAGATCTCAAGATGAATCAATTGATTATATAAAATTGTAGAGAATGCAAAGTGATCTATTATGATAGAAAACGGATCGGTGACTGCAGTGACCTAGAAGGTATGACAAAAGAGCACAGATAAGCTTACAGGGGTGACAGATTATTCCTTCAGTGTCTTCACTGTAGTGATACTTTCATGGTTTCAAGCATGTGCCGAAAGTTGTTAAACTGTACATTCAAATAAATAGAGAAAAAAAATCAATCAAAATAATTCTATGCCCATATCACAATTGAAATCATTGTACATATAAAAGAAAGTCTTAAAACCAACCAGAAGGAATAGAAGCTACCTCACAGGGATGTGTTGGATTGATGGATGGCAGTCTTCAGAAGACAGTAGGAAACCCCACTGTGATGGATTAGGTGTGAAAAGTATTACTACCACTGTCAACACAGCCTAGTCTAACCACCTGGGGTGGTTAATTTTATGTGTTATTAGGAAGGGTGGAACACTCCAGGGGCAGAGGCAGGAGGACTACCAGAAGTTCAAAACCAGCCTGTACTACACAGTGGAAACCCTGTGATAAGCCCCCAACCCCTGTGTGTCAACTGGAATGGTCCACAGAAATGCCCCGGTATTCAGCCAACACTGGGCATGCCTGTGAGTATGATTCATTGGATAAGTTAATGTTTAGACAGGTTGACTTCATGAAGTAGATTGCTTTATCTAGTGTGGTTAGGTCTCAATCAACCCCTTGAAGACCTGAATAAAACAGAAAAGGCTGACACTCCTCCAAGCAAGAGGCAGTTCGTCCTATCTAACTGCTTCAGTCTGGGACACTGGCTTTCCCTTACATTGGACTCAGATTAAAAAATTGGCTTTTCCTTGATCTTGTACCTGCTGACCCTTGGTCTAGAATGGAACTAAACCATTGGTTTTCCTGAGTCATTACTCACCTGTCAGACCATAGAGCTTGCCAGCCTCCACATTCTCATGAAGCAATCCACCCACGCATCCACCGACCCATCCACCCACCCACTCATCCATCCATCCATCCACCCATCCATCCACCCACCCATCCATCCATTCATTCATGCATCCACCCATCTACTCACTTCTTATTGGTTGTGTCTCTCTGGAGAACCCTGACCACCATATCAGATAAGCTACTGTTCAAAAGAAATGAGAAGATAAGGGACTTTCGTTAAGAATGAAGAGGATCTGCCATTCATAAACCCTCAATAAACTGTGTCTAAAGGGAGAAAAGAAAGTTGTATCCAGAAAGAATGAATAATATAATAGGGAAGTGAGCGAAGAAATGGACTATTGGCTAGGTAACCTAAGCAAACACTAATTGAATACAATTTTATTAATAACAAGTATTGGTTTATTTTAAATTAACAGTCATCATGCTAACAATATAGGCATTAACAAAATCCCTATCTTCCCCTTACCCCACTCCCACAACTTTCACACACTTGAGTGTGCTCCTGAAGTGTGTTACGGGGTTCATCTCATGCTGAATTTTGCCAGTCAGGACAAGGAGAAAGAAAGGAGCACAAGAATAAGAGTTAAGTGTGTTGACAAGCTGAGAATGGTTTCACACGCCAATCATCCCAGCAGCACTCAGGAGGCAGAGGCAGGAGGATCGCCATGAGTTCAAGGTCAACCTGAACTGCAGGATTTGTCTCAAAAACAAAGGAAAGAGTGTCCAAGTGGGTGATTTCCCCCTCTATTTTAAGCAACGTCCAAATGAACATGAACAAGCATGTTTGCTCACTTCTCAGATTCTCTTCCTAAGACTTATTCCTGAGAGTAAAATTCAGGGTCCCATAGCATGGCTCACTAACTCGGCCCACAACAGTGATTCTCAGGAGAGGACCCAGCCCCAGTGGCTTCACCTGCCCACCTGCGTGCTCCCCTCTGCCCCACACAAGTGCTCTAGCTTCCTGCAGCTGTCCCCAAGCCCAGCCTGCAAAACCTGCACTGGAGCTGCGCTCCATTGCTTGCTGGAGACCTCGCCAGTTAGACTCAGAGCCCAGGGCGCCATGGGTTACCCGGGAAACCAGACTTTCCCGAGAGAGGGTCACCCAGGAGGCGGCAGGCAATCGCTGACATCAATGCTCAGTGGTGGTGGTGGTGGTGGGGTTACCTCAGCCTGCAGGCAACCATCGTGCTTTATTTTTTCCAACACCCTGCCCCTCTGCAGCGGCAGGAAACTCACGCACACCTTGGAACTGGGAACCTCAGTGCTCCCCAGGGGTCCCAGCAGGTCACCCGGTCTATAGTGCAGGTGTCCCTTGTTGCACCTGGTGTCTCTGGCTCTGTGATCTGCCACCTGTATTCAAATGGAGGGGTACTGGACACGCAGGGTTTTATTTTAATTTTATTTGTTTATTTATTATAGAACAAGTTGGTTTCTGTTTGGGTCCCATCCTGCTAGGTGGCAGAAGGTCCCCAGAGCATCCCAACAGCAGGATGGCATGGGGCCTTCTGGATTTGGGGTCTTAGGCCTATGTGCTCTTCCTTGGGTTCCTGGGTGCTCCTCGCCATGCACAGATGGCGCTGCCACACTGGGACAGTAGGTGGTGGCTGCTGTAGCACTCTTGCTTCCCTCAATCATCCTGTGCCAGCCTGTTGGATTTAAAGGCCTTGCAGGGACAGTTTGCATGGGATGGTATCATCTCTTCCCTCTGATGTTCGAGGCAGAATCCACCTAGGTGAAAGAAGGAGAGACAGTGGATGCCTTAGTGACTCCCCCTGATTTGGCTGACACCCATGACTTCAGCATGGAGAGATTCATTTTGGCTCCAAGGCAGGACAGCCTGGCAGACAGGCATGTGAAGGATTGCTGCCCATAGCCTGGCTGTCAGGAAGCAAGGAGAGGAGGGAGGAACAAGACAGGGAGATGAGCCCTTCCAGGCCACCCCGTTAGTGCTGCCCCTTCCAACCAGTGATCAGTTCTGAGCCCCAGTCACCTTCCAAAGCCCCTTCTATGAGTGCATAAGGTTCCTGGGGGACATCTAGTTGTGAACCCTAACAGTGAGGGGAACTTTGGTCATGACCCCTGCACTGGATGGCAGAAGGCCCAGCTCCTCTCCTGGTCTCGGTCTCCTTTTCCCTCTTCAGGATCCTGCAACCTTCCCAGACTGCTCTGGGGGTGCTCCACACACTTCCAGAAATCATCTCTTTTCTTCTTCATGTGGCGCTAAACTAGGCACTGACTGTCCGCAATTTACGTATGAGGAAACTAAATCGAGAGCAATTTACTAGCCCAGATGGTCTAATGCCAGAGCCAAAATCTGTGATCACATCACAAGAAGCCTAGGAGACAGGTAGTGAGGATCTCTGCTTGCACAGCAGTGCTAGGGGGACACCTACCAAATTCTTACTGTCTAAACCAAAAAGAACCAAAAAAAAAAAAAAAAAAAAAAAAAATTGGAGATAAAATATCTCTGTGAGAACTTTCCATTAAAAGTTTTAAAACAATGGAAAATTTCATACAAATAGTGCCTTTCAACCAAATTCAGCATTGGTGATGAGACTTTTTTCTGTCTTTTTGAGACAAGGTCTCGCTATGCAGTCCAGGCTGGCCTTGGGCTCACTTTGTAGCCCAGGCTGGTCTCAAACTTGCAACATCCTCTTGCCTCAGTCTACTGAGTGCTGGCTGGTGTTACAGAGTGTGCCACCACAGCCAGCTTGGTAGTGAGACCTAATGCAGTAAGATTTTTAAATTTTAAACTGTAGTTTTATGAAATGAGTATTAAATTCACACAATTCACTCGTGGCATAA
Organism: Cavia porcellus; assembly: GCF_034190915.1. Taxonomy (NCBI): domain Eukaryota; kingdom Metazoa; phylum Chordata; class Mammalia; order Rodentia; family Caviidae; genus Cavia; species Cavia porcellus. The sequence goes on from NW_026947489.1 coordinate 55,983,928, forward strand.
TATTCAAAAGGAACAAAAAGTGCACAGTGAAAAACCTCCCTCTCATTCGTTTAGGTAGGGTCTGGAACTCAGGTCACCAGTCTACATAGAGTGCTGACACTTAGGGGGTTAAGACAGGAAGACCATGGCAAGCTAGACTCTCTCAAAAGCCTAAACTAGGTAGTACCGTATGTACTCATGTAGAGAGACACCATAATAACACAACAGGGGGCACCCGGATTTGAACCGGGGACCTCTTGATCTGCAGTCAAATGCTCTACCCCTGAGCTATACCCCCTTCAGGGAGTAGCTTTGCTTCCAGGCATATTTCAGTTCAGTAGCTGTTCCACATTGGTGCAGTAATTACATTGCCTGTGCTTCAGTGAGCACTTATAATGTGCTAACTGAACTATTTTAAGAGCTTTATCTTAACAATGTAAAAGCCTCCTTGTGACATTCATATGAATGACAATGACACAGGGAACTGAATTGGTGTTGTCCCCAAATCACAATGAACTAAGTGGCAAAATCAAGAATTCCCCAGCCAGCAGTTTACTCTGCCTGGTCTCAGTTGCCCCCAGGTGGGCTCAGGGCCCTGCTGCCTAAGGGTCCTCTTTGCTGTCCCCAGCCACCCCCTGCTGTGCCCTGCAGGCCTCTATGTGGGCAAAGAAACTGAAAGGCCACTTAACCAGAGTTGGTGAGGACTCCACAGAGGCTGTTGGAAGCTGAAACATCTGACTTGAGGTTTTCTAAATGTGTATATTAATGAGCTTTTGTAAGAGTAAGATAGAAAAGGCTTAGAGTCAAAAATACACAAAATGAGAGCTAGGCATAGTGGTGAAAGCACGTGATTCTAGCACTAGGAAGCTGAGACAGGAGAATCACTGGGAGTTGAAGGCCAGCCTGGGCTATAAACCAAACCGGATAGAACAAGACACATATGACTTTTGTCTTCAGTTTCATATACTATAAGAAAAAGAAAAAAGAGAACTGAGGGTGTAGGTTAGTGGTAGGGTGTGTGTAAATTCTATGTAATGCCCTGGGTTCAATCCTCAGCGCTACCAAATAAACAACAGCAGTAAAATGCTCTAACTATAGAGACAAGATTATTTTAGAAATCCGTACAAATGAAATCAGAAACCTAAGGACATTCAGATAAACAGGCACTCAGAGAAGTAGTCGGCCAGATCCACAGGCTGCAGGTAAGGTGTTTGCTGGCGGCCTGTGGTGTAGTGGCGTTGCCAGCACCGCTCAGGCCACACAGCGTTCTCCCAAGGTGCCGCAACATAACCACGCTAATCTAAAAACCTGGGCATACTTGAGCACCAAGCTCTTGAATGTAAAGCGGCCATCAAGCGGGGCCATAGCACGTCCGCCTTAAAAGCATGACACTTGTCTCTGAAAACTGCATAGGAAAACTCTCGGAGCATTTGAGAGCTGTGAGCTGTTGGTAGCTGAGGTTGCCCACTGGGCATCATCTAAGTTCTGCTGTGGCAGCTCTGAGGTCTGCATGACCAGGAATGCTTCTGTCCCAGGAAAGGACAGATCTGTCTGCAGGGGTCTTGGTCAAGCGGGCCCCATTTCTCCTGGTATCCAGGTGACCACAGGCTCAGGACAATGGTTGAGGACTTCTGCGCAGAGTTGGACATCCCTAGAAACCCCCACCCCGGGCCCACAGTTTCTAAGGGGATGCGATCCTATGATTCATGGCTGATGGTCCTTGTCCCTCAACTCGCAGACTGGCTCCTGTCAGTGGTCAGCACAGCGCTAGGCTCAGGGAGAAGGACTGGACCCAAGATTGACAGTGACAAAGTCACAGAGTGATGCTTAAGCCTTATTCTGCCTTTTGTCATCACTGTGCACCTGCAGGCCCCAGTGAAGATCATGGTTCTGAGCAAAACAATGTTTTTTAAAGAAAAATTTAATTTGTTTAGTACAACCCGTTCATAGTACATAATGATAACATTCCTGGTGAGGAGTTGGTCCCTGTACATGCAGTGATTTAATTCTGTTTCTATCCCTTCCCCTCCCCTCTCCTCCGCCCCTTTCATTTCTTGGTCCTCTTCCCCTTGGCAAAAGATAGATTTCCTTGTTTCCTATTATTTATCATTTCTTTTGCTCTTTATTTATAATTTGGGTTTATTATAGAAATCATGCAGTACTGAAACTTGTGCATCTGATTTGCTCCACTTAGCATTATGATCTCAAGGTGCATCCATTTCCCCCAAAATGATTCACATTTATCCTCTATGGCAGAGTATGAAAATAACTTGTCAGTGGCTGGCTGTCTCAAGAGAAAGCACAATTCATGCTTTTGTAAAAAAAAAAAAATCATTACTTTTAGTATATCAACAAATTTCAGTGACAGTCATGGTGGCATATGCCTTGTAATCTCAGCACTCCAGAAGCCGAGGCAGGAGGATCAACTCCAGTTCCAGAATTGTCTGAACTGTTTTGAGACTGTCTCAAAAAATCAAAACAAAACAATAAACTAAAATTCAAATTGATTTATTTATCAAAGACTTAGTCATGGAAATACATAAAGGCATTTGGGTTTGTTATAATTTTAGGTATAATTTTATGATTTGATAAGTTTTATGTGACAAAATTTTATGCTCATTGCTAAGCCACTTGAATAGAATTAAGGGATTTCACCAGATAGACACAACATACAACACAATCCATGTACGTGTGCATAAACACACATAACCACCCAGGCAGGCGTGAGGTTATTATACAGCTGTCACATTAGCGTTTCAGTCATGTAATAGTGAAACATAGGAGGACCACAAGTTCAAACCCAGCCTTCCAACATTTTCCACGTGCAGAAGGCCAGGGCTTAGGGGTCTGGTGTCCCCATCCTGGGGTGGCCCTTGAGTTTGTCATAACTTGGGCACGCCCAGCTCCCGCTGGAAAGAGGCTTCAAGGCGGCCTGGGCACCGGGACTGTTGACAAAAGTCATGTCTAGAACTGAAGAGGTTTGATTTGGGCTCCAGGCTCTCAGCAGCCGCCTCATTCTGCTTTCCACGTGGCTTCCCACCGGGAGAGGAGCCCCGGGGATTTGGGACTTTTCACTCAGAACTGTGAGAAATCTCCAGGGCTCTCTCAGGCAAGGGATGGCCACGACCGGATCTTTTTCAAGGGACAGATAGGGGCTAAGGGGACTTCGCTTCTCCATTCTAGTACACAGGGACCCGGACCTCTCCAGACTCCGAAAGCAGCTCTCTGACCCACAGCGTCCCACCGAGGAACAACAGGCATCGCAAGCCTTGGGAAACGCCCATTGTGACCGAGAAAGACCAGCCGTAGGAATTTACTCTTGAGAAATAACCAGGCACAAATATTCAAATATAATAAGAAAAGTCAATAAATCCCAGCTCATCAACAGAAAAGTGCCGCTTCGACAGGTACTGCTGCTGCTGCTAACAACGTAACTGGCTTGAATTTGTTTTCCTCCTCTGTAAAATGAGAGAATCGGGTAAAATGAAGGGCTTTATGAAGCTTGAAATGAGCCAGGCGTGCTACTGCACGCCCACGTCCTAGCAGGCTGAGGCAGAAGATCGCCCGCAGTTCGAGGCCAGCCTGGGCCACATGGCAAGACAAACACAAACAAAATAATACTAAAAAAGAAACCCTAAATAGACGCGTGAGTTCGCAGAGCATCCTTTTGGGGACGGCCCTGCAGGGTTCCTTTTGTCCTCTCTACTGTGGCTTTGAGCCGCGTGTGTAGGGTCGTCTCCTCTCTACACCGTTGTGCAAGTGCCCGAGGCCTCAGGTCTGCCTTTGCACCAACTGTGTTTGCACGGGGTCTGCACAAGCGCGGGCTCCGCAGACCCCGGAAATCCGGCAGGCCGAGGGTGCACAGCCACTGAGCGCCGCTCCAGAGCAGACACCCTGCAGCGCGCGGTGGGGGCGGGCTGCGCTCCCCAGGGGTGAGGGCGGGGCCGGGCGCGCGGAAGCGGCCAGTGCCACCACCGAGAGGCCCCCCGCCCGCGTCTTCCTAGAGCGGCCGCCGGCGGCCAGGTGCGGGCGCGGCCTCCGGGCGTCTCGGCGTCGGCCAGCAGAGGGCAGCACCAGCGGTCGGGCGGTCTTCCTTGGCGCTGGCAAGTGGGGACGCCAGAGCAGAGAACGGTTAAAAATGTCACCCTATTAGTATTAGCGGGAGGGGAAGGGAACATGAAAAGAATGAGGACGTGTTCTCTATGGCTCTCCACGACTAAAACTCGTACTGCACACATGCACTAAAAAAATTAAAAATACACTGGAGAGAGAGTAAAAAACTATCTTCTCAAATAAAATTCACCCCAATAGAAATTTTTAAAATTACAGTTATAGACTGCTTGCAGGTGTTGTGGTACACACCTGTAATCCCAGCACTCTGGCAGGCTGAGGCAGAAAGATGACAAATTTGAGCTCAGCTTGGGGAATTTTGAGAACCTTGTCTCAATGGGGGGGGGGGTTTGCAAAGGATTTAACTCAGTGCAAAGGCCCTGTGTTCAGTACCTCGTACTACAAAATCAATCAACTTATAGAATGCATATGCATTTATAAATATATATGTATAGATGTTGCAGAAGTGCATTTTTAAATCAGGAAATGGCACACTTTCACTGAGTCCTCCTCCACTGTAGCATGGCTGCACCATGAGCCAGACGCAGATGTGCTTCTGTAGGGCTGGGTTGGGCTTGGTTTTGAGGGGCTTGGGTGACAGAACTGAGATCCAGCAGCAGCCTGAAGACAGAGCTGTTGGTCCTCTGGGCTCCAGGCTGAGGTCTAGGGTAGGAGCTGGAAGGGGCTGGGGTCTAGGGTAGGAGAGGACTCTTCTTGGGGACCCAGCCTGAGAGTACTACCTCAAGGAGCAGCACACCAAGCCTGGTGACTGCAGGCAGCAGCTAGGAGGGGGTGTTCCTAGGATGAGGGATTTCCCAGCAGCTCTCTCTCCCCACTGTGTGGCTCTGCTGCCCCTGGATTCCTCATCAGGTGGTGGGTGACCCAAGAAGGATATTTCATTCACCAGGGGTCTAGTAAGAACGTTTAGCTGTGACCCTATAAGTCTGCCTAACACTTGGATCAAATATCAGAGGAAATAATGAAATGCATGTAAAGGGTTTGGTTTTTATTTCTATGTAGCCCAAGCTGGCCTTGAGCTGATTATGCAGCCCAGTGTGCCAAAAATCCTTGGGAATCCTCCTGCCTCAACCTCCTGGGTGCTGGCTGCAATTACAGGCCTGAGCCACTATTCCTGCCTAAAGTGCTATTTTTAAAAGATTTTGTATTAATTTTAACAAAGAAAATCATAGCATCTCTGCTGAAGTTGGGGTTTTCCTACATGGGTGGTACCCGTGGCTTATTTATACACTCATGCCTGGTGCAGAATCTGGGACACGCAAAATGAACAAAAGCCATCACTCCCACTGTGGAAACCGAGCACACCCATGGCCACTGGTGTCTCAGGGAGGAGCAGGTCCCTTGAATAGAGGACCATCAAGCATTCACAGGATGCTGGCGTGGCCAGGCCCTGTCATTCCTGTCCCTTACATTTGGTTCTCACATGCCTCTGCAGGGGGAGCCTCTGCTTAACCTCTAGCTCCACGAAGTTTTGGGGATGCGGCTCTGAGGACACCTTGCAGCCAACCCTGGACTGCCAGAGACTTGTGGTGGACATTGATGCCTTAGGTTTCCTTGCTGGGTTAGAGGACTTATCATTTCCTGATTAAAACATCTTTGCATGCCTGCAATTCCAGCACTGGGGAAGTTGAGGCAGGAGGATTGCCATGAGTTCAAGGGCAGAGTGAGCTACATAGCAAGACCTGTCTCAAAGACAAAACAAAACAGAACAAAACATCTGCCAAACAACATAAGGATTATAAAGGAAGCAAAGCAGGTGTACCCCACACGGAGAATTAAATTTAGGAAACCTTGTGCTCTATGAGAATTAAGAAACCAGGGGATGTGTTGCTGGGTAAATTCAACAGGCTGAGTCGGAATCAAAGCTGGGGAAGGTTGAAGCAAGGGAAGACTCCCAGTGGCATCGGGGCAGAGGCCAGAAGGGTGCTTTCTCCTCCCTGGAGATCCCTCAGGGTGGCCCAGCAGGTGGCTAGGCTCCCTCCTCCAGTTCCTGCTTCTTTTGTTTCCAGTTATTTTCCATACTTAACTCCTGAAAAGGATTTTACTTAAATAAGGGATTCTGAGGCTAAAAACAAAAGCCTGAAAACACTGACACCATGAAAATGGAAGCACAGAATATTGGGTCATCTTCATAAACTTGACAGGTCTTTATAAACTTGAAAATGTCTTGCAGGTAAAAGAGATTCTAAAATATGAAAAAGAAGAGATGAACTCTTAAGAAATCCACTTAAAGCCAGGTATGGTGGTGTATACCTGCAATCTCAGCACTCAGGAGGCTGAGGCAGGAGGATCGTTGTGAGTTTGAGACTAGCCTGGGTTACAAAGTGAGCTCAAGGCCAACCTGAACTGCATAGTGAAACCCTATCTCAGGCAAAGAAACAGACAAAAACCCCCAACCAAAAAAAAAAAGAAAGAAAGCCACTGAATTCTACTAGTGCAGACAAGGAGGGATGTTATCATTCTGTTATTCTGGTCAGACTTGGAGGCACACACCTGTGATCTCTGCACTTGGGAGACTTTGTGTCAAAAGACAAGCCAAAACCCAAAACCAAACCAAACCAAACCCAGAGGTTGTCATTCTGGGCAGCAGACAATAAAATAGGTTTATCCCTTTACATTCATGGGAAAACCGATAGTTTATAACTGATATTATATTATTTATAACTGATAATTTAATATATATACATTTTTTGATACTAGGAATCAAACTCAGGACCTCACACTTGCCAGTCAGGCACTGTGCCACTGGTTAACCCTGACCCATGATAAATATTATTTATAACTCATAAATAAGAGCCTTTTAGTTCTAATTTTTATTGTCTAGAATTGGGAAATTCTCTTTACACTTAGCAATGCTCTCTTCATTTCCAAGGAGTTTTCAGTGGAAGTCTGAGTTCTGATGTGTTATTATCATGCACTAATGTGAATTAATCTTCTTGGTAAAATGAACACCCAAACTCATTTGGATTCAGTTAATGTTTATTCCAAGACTCTGAAGAGCTGGCAGAGACTTAGGCAAGAAAAATGTGTCTATTTCTCCCCATATGCCTACTGTTTGAGTTAAATATACCAGAGATTGTCTTTATTTGGCCTAGATAATGATTTGCTTTTTTAGCAGTATTTTTTTGGGGGGAGTGTATCAGGAATCGAACTCGGGGTCAGGCAGGTGCTGTGCCCCTGAGCTATATCCCCACCCCTAGCAGCATTCTAAAACTTCTGGGGTTGATTTATTTATTTTTGGAGACAGAGTCTGACAATGTAGGTCAGGCTGGCCTTGGATTGTAACAATCCTCCTGCCTCAGCCTCCCAAATGATAAGATAGGCACCACCATGCCTGGCTGGGGGTTAATTTTTTTCCAAACTTATTTCAAGTCTTTGTCTTGGTAACAAATTGATTAATTCAAGACAATTTAGATAGCCATTTGCTTCATGTGAGAAAGGGGCAACAATTTTAATTATTTAAAGTTCATTAAATTTTTCAGGGGTGACTTTGGGAACCAACTTAACGCCTTTACAAAATTAATCAGATTTTCAGTGATGACTACCAACCCAAGTAGCAAATCACATCCCCGGACATTTTATTTTAGCCTGGGTGTGGTGGCGTCATCCTAGCACTGAGCGGGCTGAGGCAGGAGGATGAGCGCGGATGCCAGGCTAACCTGGGGTACACAATGAGTTCAAGAACAGCCTGAACTACGCATCATGACCCTGTCTCACCTTCTCCACTGTCCCAAATAAATGAAAAACAAAATGGAATTCAGGTAGTGTATATGCTACCTGCCAATGCACCAGCATCTGTCCCACTGTGGCTGGGCTAGTGGCCGTGGGGCCCCAAGGCGTCTGCTTCCAGTGAGGCTGAGCCACACAGGCCTCTGGACAGTCAGTGGGAATCAGAGACACAGAAACTCTTTGCATTTTTATTAAGGGTCCAAGTGGAAACCCAGAGCAACGTATGCTAGCAGGTAACAACAAGCACTTCGGTTCCACACATTTAGGGTTAAAGCCTGGCTGTCTGACAGGATTGATCACCTGATACTGGTAACTTCATGTGTTAAGAGGGACATGAGTATCAATTTCACAGCCTGCTACAAGATAAAATGAAAACACTTTGCACAGTTCCTGGACATGGTAAGACTCAGTGGATTGTGGTGATTTGTTAACCTTCGGATTCAGAGGTCTGATTTCTTTTTTTTTGACACAGAGTCTTTCTATGCAGTTCAGGTTCACTATGTAGCCCAGGTTGGCCTCAAACTCACAGTGAAGCCTCCTGCCTCAGCCTTTCAAGTGCTGGATAACAGGCATCCACCACCAAGACAAGCACAGAGGTCTGATTTCTGACTGCAAGTTTTCACATAAGGTCACCATCCATAGCATTAGGCTAATGTTTTTCTTCTCCCTTTGCCTTCTTCTATCCTTCCTTCCTTTTTTAATTTTATTTTTTTTTCCTTTCTTAAAAATGTTTTAGCCTAGAACTATTCTTTGAAGAAAACAGAAATAAAAGGTTAGATTCTATGTCTATTTAACAAAAATACTCATTTTAAGGAACCTACACAGAAGTGATCAATGCAGAGTCGATTTTAAAGAAATTTAACTGGGAAGATCCCATTATGACTGGAAAGCAACTGAAAGCTTCTGCAGCCAAAGGTTTCCCAGAAAGCCAGAGCAGAGGCCGGCCTGACTCAGTGTTGCCTTGGCAACAGAAGGGCCGGGTGAGCCCTTAATCTGAGGAGCCCCATGTGGCCTCCAGAGCAGGCTCCTGACACCAGGCTGCAGAAGCTTCACAGCACGGATTCTGAGGGACAGGGAAGGTGGAGACTTCCCCTGTGGCCAAGCACCCAAAGCTCAGTTAGGAGGAGGAAGCCAGGAAATCACCAGATCCCAAGTGCTGGCAAAGTAGCCCACAGCTTTCAAGGTCTCTATCTTTCTCCATGGAGCCTAGCACAATGCCCTGTACACAGTGGTGCATAATAAATGCAACTTGTGTGTGTGTGTGTGTGTGTGTGTGTGTGTGTGTGTTTCTCTAGGACAGTGACCATCCCAAAGGTGCCTGATGTGCGCCTGTTCACATCTGTTGAGTTGACCAGAGACAATCCAGCTCTTGTCTTCTGAATGTTTCCAGCTGTTGAAAGACAGAGCTAGCAGGGAATGGTGATGCACAGCTGTAATTAGGAAGCTGAGACAGGAAGATCACTGTGAGTTCAAGGCCATGAACTACATGGTGAGACGGTCTCAAAACAACAGCAACAAAAAACCAAACAAACAGAAATAACCATTCCTCACGGAGCCACTGGCAACTGGTAACTTAGGAGTTAGCAAGTCTGACTGTTTAGTTAGGGACACTCAAGAAAATCACTATGAAAGAGAACCAGAAAACCCAGCGAGGTGAGCTCCTACCTGTAGCAAACTCTAGGGTGGAAGAACAGGTGGTCACACCAACCCGCTATGAGTTCAAGGGAAAGGGTGTAATTGCCTGTGGGGTTTGCTTTGAACTTGGTCATAGGTCAATAATTTTCTGCTCTAGCCCACTGAAGAGATTTCCTTCTCAGGGATCACTTCTTCTAGGACATACTGAACTTGTTTTTATACTTACTGCCTCAGAATCCAACACTGTTATTGACTGATGAATGACTGAGACAGGATCTCATCGGGTAGCCCAGGCTGCCTTAACTCAGAAAGATGGGGTTAGAACTAAGGAAGAGGAAGTACAAGTACAGAGATCCCTGGCAGCCCAGCTCGGTATCAGAAACCCCATTCTTTCACAAGACTGGGTTTAATGTTTTCAGTTTTATTTTTGGTACCAGGGATCGAACTCACAACCTTATACTCACCAGGCAGGTGCTTACACCACTAAGCTAAATCCCTGGTTCCAGTTTAATGTCTTCAAAAACTAGATTTCCTAAGAAAGAAAGGCTCCTAAACTTTGTTTCTTTCCACCACCTCACGGACCATCTGAGGTCACTCGGAATCTCTGTGCACTCTGGAGGCCCTGGACCCTCCAACTCCTGGCCCAGTGGAGACTGGAGCACTACCCTCCACCAATTACATGCAAAACATCTCCCCTAACACCTGCCATGTTTGGAGGAACCATTTCCTCTGCCTCCCTTTCAACTTCCACTGACCACTTTCGTGGTCTGAGACCTGCCTGAGGAACACAGCCGTCTTACCCTGCTGTCTGTCCTTCCCCATCCAACCAGTCACACACCCCTTGGCGTGGTCCCTTTCCTGCTCAAACCTCCAGTCTCGATTATAACATCCAATTCAGACCCAAAAGCTCTCTGCGCCCCCAGGCTGCTCCAAGCCAACATCCGGATCCTGCTTTTCCCCACCTGGGACCTTCTCCAGCTCAGTGAGTTCTGCACTCACTGCTTGGAAGCACCCTTGGTACCTCCCTGCCACAATTTTGCTCTGTCTGCAGAAATCTCCTCCTCCAACTGGTCCAGTGGGGGCCCCCTGTTGCTGAGGGGGTGGGATTTCCCAGCCCCGCAGTCTACCTGCCCCCTCAGGGTTACTGCACCTGGCTGTGATTTCTGCTCGTTCCTCTCCAGCTGCTTCTTGCCCTGGCTGCTGACTCTGCCACTGCCTAAGAGATCCACAGTGCAAATGCAAGAGCTTGTGCTTTCAGTGAATCAAGTGGTGCTTTCTCCCCCCAGACCCCTTCGGAGACCTCCTTTACATGCGGACACAACCCCACATGCCTCACTCCGCCATGGAGCTCTCCTCTGGAGCTGGGAGCTTGCCAGTCTCCACTTGTCCCTTCTGATCACCAGAGCCCTCTGGTTCCGCCAAGCGCAACAGCAGCAGAGCGGGTGACAGCTGTGGAGGAAACGCCAAGCGCCTGAGTTTCTGTCTAAGAGACAGCAAAGGCCCCCCGGAAATGCCTGAGCCTGAGGAGCAGCATCCTGCAGAGCTCTCAGTACAGCCAGCGTAGTTTGGGTGTCAAAAAGCAGAACCTCTAACTGCTGTCTTTGTGGCTGCTCCAGACGTTTGTGCCAGGGTTTCTGCACCCTGATCGCTGCCTCTTTACTCAGTCACCTCACACAGCTATGGGCAGCTCAGGCCCAGAGGGAAGCACCCGTTTTTGGCCACAGGATTTTCTTTCCAGATCACTCCAAACCTGGCGGCCTCTCACTCGCCCTGACACACTGGTCAAGCAGGCCCTGTCCCATCCTGAACACCCCAGTCCCAGTGGACACCAGGGCAAAAGGTCAGCAAGTAGCCGGAGCTTCCATTCTTCCGGGACTCGTAAAGCCTTCAGGTCGCTCAGTGCTGTTCCTGCCTCCGACCTGATAGTCCGCAGGACCTGCAGGGACAACGGGCACTCAGAGGGACGTCACTGGGTGTGCGTCCCTGGGGCCACCTTCTCAGCCCCTCCCCTGCAAAACCGGACAAAAATGGCAAACAGGAAACGCTCATCTTTTAAAAATTACTCTATTATTATCAAATAGAACCACAGTATCCAAAAGGTAATTATAAAGTTCTATCCAACTAAACGGCCCTGCACCGCCCCTCTGAGTGGCCACGGCCAAATCACTCCCCCCGCGCCAATTGGTTTCATTCATTTTATTGTCAAGGAAATGAACAGCCCAGAGGGGTCCCCAGGCCCCACACTCCCCACTGAGGTCCCGGGGAGACAGGCAGCAGTGCCCTGGGCTCACGACCCGCATTCTGGGGCGGGGCGGAGGGTCAGGAGGGGAAAGGGGCTCACAGCAGAGGGGCTCGGGTAGCGCGTGCGTGCAGGTGCGGCAGCCCGGGCAGGTGTCCCAGGGGCGAGGCCGCGTACCTGGCCAGCGCGCGCTCACTCGCCCGTGTGGGTCCGCAGGTGGTACTTGAGGGACTGCTTGTAGCGGAAGCACTTGGCGCAGTGCGTACAGGGGTAGGGCCGCTCGCCCGTGTGCGCGCGCTGGTGCTCCAGCAGGTGGTGTTTCTGCGTGAAGCGCTTGCCGCACTCTGCGCAGTGGTAGGGCCGCTCGCCCGTGTGGATGCGCCGGTGCTCCAGCAAGTGGTGCTTGCGGATGAAGCTCTTGCCGCACTCGGGGCAGGCGTGTGGCCGCTCGCGCGAGTGCACTCGGCAGTGGTTGGTGAGCTTGGACTTCTCGCTAAAGCTCTTCTCGCACTCGGGGCACTTGAAGGGCCGCTCGCCTGTGTGAGTCCGCTGGTGGCGCAGCAGGTGCGACGGGCGGCTGAAGCTCTTGCCGCACAGGCTGCAGATGAACGAGACCTCGTGCTTGCCTGCGTGCACACGTTGGTGGATCACCAGGCTGATGTGCAAGCGGAAGCTCTTCTTGCACTCCGGGCACGTGTAGGGCCGCTCGCCTGTGTGTGTGATCTGGTGCTTGGTCAGGCTGGACTTGTGGCTGAAGCTACTGTCGCACTCTGGGCACTTGTAGGGCTTGGGGCCGCCACCACCGCTGCCCGAGCTAGGTGACTTGGGGTGCGGCTTGAGTGAATGCTTGGGGGTGAAAGCGGGGCTGCGCTCGGGCGAGTAGCTGCCGCCACGAACTCGGTGGATACGCTGGTGCAGCGTGAGCTGCTGCTTGTGCCGGAAGCTGATCTCGCACTCGGCGCACTCATATGGCCCCTCCTTGATGTGGTTGCGCTGGTGGATGATGAGGTTGATCTTCAACCGGAAGCTCTTGCCACACTCCATGCACGTGAAGGGCCGCTCACCTCGCCGGTTTCGCTGCTGCTGGTTTGAGGACCCGCGGTTCTCACCCAGGTGCCGCTCACCGTGCGTGTGCCCGTGCCCGTGCCCATGCCCGTGCCCGTGCCCATGGGAGTGCGAGTGTGAGTGCGAGGGGGGCGCCAGCCTCTTCACTGCTGGGTTTCCTAGCTGTAGCGGTGGGGGGCTCTCCTCACCCTCCGGGGACATCTCCCCAGGCAGTGGGGTAGGGTACATGCTGGCCTCGTATCTCCCGGACAGCTGCCCAAGGGACTGCAGGTGCTGGGGCAGCTCGTCGTCCTCATCGTCCTCCTCCTCCTCTTCCTCCTGCTCCTCAGTCTTTATCACGATGCCTTCTGCGCCAAGGACAGAGACAGACAGAAGAGTTAGCTGGCGCCTTGCACCTGGACTGGGTGCAGCAGAGCAGACCCGGTTCTCACCCTGACACGCCTATGCTCTGCAGTGTCGGCCCAAGTTCCCTCGTTCTCACTCCCTGCAACCCACAGCCCTCACCCGAATGGGCTGGAAGTATAACCCCATGGCAGCTGGTCCAGGAAGGAGCCCAGAGCTAAGGAGGTCTGGGGTGGGGTGGGCTGCAGCCAGCAGAGAAGGAAGAAAATCAGGGGAGGAGCCCACAGGGCCACCAGACCCAGCCTGGCCTGAACCTGTAGGATTCATACTAGCCCACAGGCACCCTCTTTCACATAGCTCCTGGGGTGCCTGCAGGCTGCATCAAAAGGTCTTCACTTACTCATCTTCAGGATGGTCACCTGAACTCTGCTCAGCTGGACCCACTCCCTTTCTGAACTCCCATGGACTGCTCTTCCCATGCCTTCACTCTCCGACCTCCACCAAGGCAGCTCCTCAGCCTGCGTGTCCTCCTCGGGGCTCCTGACCTGCAGCACCCAACCTGCCCACCGCAGCACGCTGGACCACAGCCTGGCAACTGTAACCAGGTGTCCTTGCCCCACCTTTCCCTCAAGCTCCAGTGTGCAGTGCCCACATGCCCAGGTGGTAGAGGGCTGTCTCCCTCCATCCCCAGCTTGGTCCTGCTGGAACTACACAATGCCAAGTTCAAAGTGGCCCATTACAGTGTCTCAGTTTGAGGGGAATAAAAGAGTGGTCTCTGACTCCCATTTGATTTTCTTCAGGTGCCTTATATTTATTTGGTATTCCTTAAAATTGAGTGTTTTTTAAAAAAAATTTTTGGTACTAGAAATCAGTCACAACCTCAAGATTGCCAGGTAGACACTGTGCCACTAAGCTAAATCCCTGTCTTCGTTTTGTTTTGTTTTGTTGCTGTACTGGGGATTGAACCTACACTGAGCTACTTCCTTAGCCCTTTGTTATTAAAGACAAGGTCTCACTACCTCACTAAATTGCCCAGGCTGGGCTCAAACTTGTGAGCCTCCTCCTGCCTCAGCCTCCCAGAGTGCTGGGATTTATAGGAGTGTGCCACCATGCCTGGCTGGGAGATTGATTCTAAATCACTGACTTTGTGTGACAGGATAAAGTCACTCCTCCTCCAGATCCACCTCTGAGATAAATAATGGTTTGGTTTTGCATAATTCTTGTTTTTGGTGTTTGGGAATCGAACTCATGACCTCGCCCTTGCCAGGCAGGCCTTATGCCACTGAGCTAAATCCCCATCCCTGCATAATTGTTACTAACAAGAACTTTTTCAAAGCACTGCCACACCTGTCCTGTCTTTTCAGGATAAAGTGGAGGAGGAATTATCAGTATCTCACAGCCAGGTATGGAGCTCAGATAGCAAGTGATGCTTCCCAGTAAATGGTAGGCCTCTACAGAGCTCTCCTCCCTCACTGATAGGGAAACTGGGGCCAATATGTATGTCAGCTGGTCACGGTCCTGCTTAGTCATCGGTGACCCCTGGGCCACAGTGCTCCTGCTGCTCCGCTAAACCTGCAAACTACAGTGTCAGAAATGGGACACAGGTGTGCTGAGTCAAGGCTGCGGATTCCCCTGCAGGAAATGACCCAGAATGTCCTTGAGAGCCTTTCGTGCCTAAAGGAGCAGAAGGAGGGGCCACTGCAGGGCTTGGGGACTGTTACCCTGGCGGTCAGCTGGGAAATAGTTGTATATGAAAGACAAGGAAAACATGAGCCCAGGAGACCCAAATTCTTCTTGAGAATTGAAGTTGCTTTTTTCTTAATGAAATGATACAAACAAAACATTTGACCCTAAAACTCAAGACTCCCAGTTCCACAAATTACTGTTTTGTAATTTCCTGAGGTTCTACAATAGGGAGGACGCTCAGAATTTATCATATGAATCTCACAACTTAACTGTACTTAGCATTTGCCTTGTCTTCTTGCTATTCTTTTATGAAAGACAATATGCATATTAAAAAGACTTCTGAAATAAACACCATGCAGTTATTTAACAAGTCACTTGAGTAGGACACATAACCCATATTTACTAGGTACAAAAAGATACTGTAGGAGAATCAGCTACAGATAAAATGAAAAAAATCACTGTAATAATTTGAAAAACCTAAGTAACTAGATATGAACACATCTCTATATAAAAAAATATAAATATATAATGACTCAAATAAAGCATCCAAGCAGAAATAAAAATAAAGTTAAGTACTACTGAACTTTCAAAGAATTAATTTCTATTTTTTTCCAGAATATAGAGCAAGAGCTCTATATTCTGGTTTATCTGGTTTGTCTGGTTTATCTGATAAATCTAGAATAATACTGATTCTAAAATTAAAAGAAAATGATTGAAAATAAAAGTTCACAATCATTTGATCTATGCGTATAATTTAAAACTCTGAAATAAAGAATTGATTAAGTCTGACAGTGTCTTTAAAAAATACATCGTGAGCCAGGTGTGGTGCCACACACCTGAAATCCCAGGACTCTGAGAGGCTGAGGCAGGAGGATGGAAGTTTGGCCAGACTGGACAATTTAGAAACAGCCTGCTTCAAAATACAAAATTTTAAAAAAGGGCTGAGGATGTAGCTCACTCTGAAGTCCCAGTACTTAATCCCAGTACTGGAAAAAGAAAAAAAAATTATCTTGACCAAGTAGGGGTCTTTCGAGCACTGCACACATTGTGTAGCACCAGGAACTCTGTCACTGAGGGTGTCCTGGGGGCCCCGCCTGACTGTCCTTGTACTCTTTAAGGAGCAGTGGAGATGAGAATGACATCACAGTGAGGTTCAATGTTTTCTTTCTTTCTTCTGATTTTGTTTTTTTGAGACAGGATTCTCACTACGCAGTTCAGGCTGGCTTTAAGATCATGGCAGCCCTCCTGCCTCAGCTTTCCTTCCAAGTGCTGTCACCACACCCAGAGACAGAGGTTTTATAAATGACTCTTGATTCTACTGGAGAAAGACAACACATTAGTTATTTTAAAAACATGCTCTCCAAAGAAGGAAAAAAACCTTAAAGACCGTACTCTGAGGTAGAAATCTGTGAGCTGGCTGAGCTCCAGGGTGACCTGAGACAGTCAAGGCCGTGTGGGCACAGGAAGTTCCAGCGGAGCCGCTCCCTGGTGACCTCGCCTGCCTGCAGAAGGGGGCTGCAGAGACAGATGATGGGGACCCTGCGTCCTTGCCCGACCTGTCTTTTCCCATCACAACTCCTTTCCTAGTCCAGAAGCACAGTCTCTAAATGCTGAGCCTGCGCCAGCCCCAGGGGTTTGCACCCCACCTGGAACTCACCCGCACAGCTCCTTTGCTGCACCAGCATCTGCTTGAGCTCACTGAACTCGCCTGAGCCCTCAGTGGATTCCTCCAGCGCGTTTTCCTGCTCCTGCATGTCCAGGTCAGGCTGCTCCCCACAGGGGTCACCCAGCTCCGAGTCCTGGAAGCCGTGCTCCTCTACTTGTCCCATCAGGGGCTCCGGCGTCTCCAGGCTCTCCGAGCCCTCATCATTGGTCTGCACTTCGATCTTAATCACGATGCCGTCGTGTGCTGAGAGGAGGGGAGGAAGAGGCCCAGACACAGTCACAATCACAGTCACAGTCACGACCCTGCCTGGGCTTCCACAGCCGACAGTTCTCACAGAAGCCCAGGAAGCAACGCTGAGGGTAGGTACCCAGCTCTATCCGGGCACTTAATAGCCCTTAACACCAATATGGACTGGAGTCAGGTTAGAATAGATGCAAAGCTGATTCTCCTCAAACTCCACAATTATTTTTTAAAAAATTCTTTTGTGTGTTTTTTGAGATAGGGTCGCACTATGTGGCCCAGGCTGGTCTTGAACTTGCAAGGATCCTCCTGCCTCAGCCTCCTGGGTGCTGGAATTACAGGTGTGTGCCACCACACCTGGGTCCCACAATTTTTTTACTATGACTCTCACTCTTTTCCCACACTAGACAGCACGCGTCCACCCCAAGCTTCCTTCTCACGGCTCACTCACCAGAAGTAAACAAAGAGAGGGCATCAATCTCCTTACTTCTCTCACCAACCCTTCAGTCTATCTCCAAGGTGCTGGACAGACAGACAGAGACATCCAGGGCTCTCTTCCTGGCCTGCACATGTGTGGTAGCAGTGTGTTTTTACCTAAGCAGAGTTCTATTACACACTGCCTTAAAATCTATGTTTTCATGAGACAGGGTCTTGCCATGTAGTCTAGGCTGGTGATCTTACCTCAGCCTCCCAAGTGCTAGGACCACAGGCTTCTGTCACTACCCCAAAACTTATGTTTACAAAGTTGCCCACAGTTCTTTCCCTTTCAGGAGCAGTCACGGTGTCCTTGGAAAGCACAGTCTTAGTTAATTAAATTTCTCTAGTTAATTTCTTTGCTTAGACTGATAAGTGAGGTACTCAGTGTACTACATGTTCAAGCAGGACTTCCTTCTTTTTGACTATTCACTTTTTTTTTTTTTTTTTTTTTTTGAGACAGGGTTTTTTTTTGGTCTTTTTCCTTTTTTTTTTATCGGTACCAGGGATCGAACTCACGACTCCCTGCTTGCAAGGCAGGCGCTTATGCTGCTGAGCTAAATCCCCAGCCCGCCCACAGTTCTGTATATTAACTTCAAACACATTGTTACACACTTAGGCACTGTTTTACATAAAAGGGATTATAATGCACATTTTTGGCTTTTAGTGCAGGATTTCCACCTACTTTTTTTCTCTCATCATTTTGAGGCAGGGTTTTGCTGAGATTTAGACTGACCTTGAACTCACTTTGTAGCCCAGACTGGCCTGGAACTCACAGTGATCCTCCTGCTTCAGCCTCCCTAGTACTGGGATGACAGGTGTGACCAGCATGCCTGGTCTTTCCTTTTAATCGTCCCTCTCTTTCCTCTACTTCCCATTAAGATCACTCAAGTATTACTAACTGAAGAGGATTCTTCTCCATGCTTATGTAGTTATTCATATCATAACATATGATATGACATATCATATCATAAAGTTACTCATATCATATTTATATTTTCATTTTTGGCTGTTATTGCTGTTAAAATCAATGGTCCTTATGTTCCTCATTTATGTTCAAATATCTTGTAGAAGTACCTTCTATCCGACTGCATGGCACACTGTGTTCTCTTTGGATACTGTGTATACTCCAGAGTGCAGATAATACTGTGACTTCCTCCATCACCATCCACTTTGTGCTCCTAGTCTTTTGCCATGGTGAACACCACTGCAAAAAACATGTTTGTCTACATCTCTAACTATAAAGCTGAGGCTTTATTTCCATGAGATTCTCAGCAGTGGGGCTGCAGTCAAAAGGCTATAGACTTTCAATGTCGGTGGAAGTTACCAGACCACATTTCTATAAGGTGCTGACTGCATATTTTTACTGGTCTAAAGGTCACTTGTCCCTCCCAGCAAGAGACACATTGCTTACTTTCACTTTCTTCAGCCAAATATAAAATGATAATTGACTGATACTTTAATTCCCATCAGAGTAAATTTATGTGTTTCTGACATTTGATTTTGTGTGAACTACAAATGCATAGCTTTTGACTCAGTTTCATTTTGGCTGCTTTTTTCTTATCAATTTGTCAACAATGTGTCACTTTATTTTTGTGGCTCCTGGATTTTCTGTCCTACCTAAGGTCTCTTCTGGTCCTAGATGGTTCATTTGATCTCCTAGATTTGGACCCAATGTTTAAATTGTCTTATTAGTGTTCAGGCCTTCAATATTCCTGAGAGTTATTTATATTTTGTATATGGTATGAGACAGGGGATTATTTTCTTCTATATGGATAGATGGATGCCAGCCATCAACTCCCTTATATGCTAAAAACCACTTCTTCAGTTGGGGAATTATAAATGAATAAAGCGTAAACTATGAACAGACCATAGCACCAAATGTACACCATGACTTACGATGCATCCGTGAACAAAGCACACATATTACATAAAACAACAAATGATAAATATGGTGAGTATTGTGGGGGGGAAAGGAAGGAAACCAGGAAAGCAAAGCAGGAAGCAGACACAGTCCTGCCCTTGCAAAGCCTCCTTACATTCTTCTACTCTGTACCTTCTTTCCCAGTCTAACTCAGGCATTGGCCCTGAGAACTCAGACTAACCTATCTGGCTGAACCTGGATGTTCTGTGAAAGTGTGCTGAACCATGGCATGTGTGCCACTGCTGGCTGTTTGTTTCCATGAAAGCACTACCAGGTTTGCCCTCTCTCTGACCTCAAGATGGGTTGCTGGTGAGGCTGGGCGATCTTTTGTTTCTCCCCGACAGCCCAATGGAGTTGCTGGAAGAAGATGGAACATAAAGTTCCATCCCTAACCTTCCCTTGGTGCTGCCAGCCTTCAGTGCAGACTCATGTTACTTTCCCAGGACAGAGGACACCTCCCACTCTCGCTCTCCAGACACTCCAGGAAAGACAGGAAAAGACAAAGTCACCCACACTGACATCCCTGCCTTCCTCTGTTCAGCTGGAAGACACTGACTTTGCCCTGCTGTGCTTTGGGGATGTCTGAGCATGTGCCCCAGAGTTTGTGCTGGGAAGCTTGGTCCCAGTGTAATGGCACTGAGGTGCTGCAGGCGGAGGTGTAAGAGATAAAGCTGGGAGTTGGAAAAAGCTGGACGCTGCAAAGGAGCAGGCCAGTTCTCCTAATGTCTTGCCTCCTGCCTGGCCAGGAGCCCACTTCCTCTCTTCTGCACTCCTCCTGTGATGCCACCTGCCGTGGTGTGATGCAATCAGAGGCCTTCACCAGAGACCAGCAGGTGCTGCACCAAGCTCTCAGCCTCCAATGTGGAGCTAACTAAATCTGTGTTCTGTCTTGAGTACCAAGCATCAGAAATGTTGTTATAGCAACACACAGTGGACCACCGTTCCACCCTCTCTGCTCCAATCTCAGGAGAAGCTGAGTCCTGCCCCCTCCTCCTTTAACTTACAGCCTCTGCTTGGTTCCTTAATCCTGCCCACATCCTCCACCTGGAAGTCTGCCCTATGAGTTGTGCCCTCTTCTCATCTGTCTTTAGTCCATGTCCCCATACTTACTCATTACGTCCCCTTCACAAATATGACTGCACAAACTCTTGTTTAGTTTTGGAATAGGGTCTCGCTATGTAGTCCAGGCCTGCCTTCAACTCACTATCTAGCCCAGGTTGGCCTCTAGGCATCCTCCTGCCTCAGCTTCCTAGTGCTGGAATTACAGGTGTGTACCACCATGCCTGGCTATAAATTCTTAAAAATATTTCACTTGCCTACTCCCTTAATTTCTCAAAACCGTGCACTCCTTGGTACCTTCCTGGATATCTAAAATGCATCAGTAACTGCAAAAGATGTAGTTTCCAGAGTACTGTAAAAATTGGTATTTTGAAATAAACTTTCCCTTCATCCCTTTATGGCTCTAATGGAATTTAAGAATGCTAGCAATTAAAAACTCACCGTTATTTACTTAGAAACTACATGAACAAGTTCTTCTTTGAGAGCTGGAATTTTGTATCATTCCCTTTTCATTCTGAACTTCTATATCTATTTCCACTTTGCCTACAGAATAAAACATATTTTTATGCTCAGAAGCCTTTTGCCAATCACCTCATCTGCCATAAAAATGTGTTTGCAAATTGAAAGTTTACTCTTGCCTTCATTTCTAATAAACAGGGCTCCAGGTGTTTATTTGCTTCCTGGCTAAATTTATCAATTATGATTATAACTACAGAATGACAATCAATCATCCAAGAAAGAAAACAAAAAACTTTAGGAAATGAACCCCTTATCAGAATGGACAGGAAATTTTTCTCCAATCCATCTGCTTATCTGAGAATGAGTATGTGTTTCTACTATATCAGGAAATGGAGTTCAGAACGGATTCTATTCTGCTTTTCATCTTACCAGTATTCTGATGGGCTAAAGGCACTCTGCTATGAAGCTGCCTTTTTTTTCGGTACCAGGAATCGAACTCAGGACCTTGTACTTGCCAGGCAGGTGCTGTGTGCCTGAGGTATATCCCCTATCACATGAAGCTATCTCTTGATCCTCTGAATTTATCCTGAATTATTATATGCCACCAAAATCACGTGGTTAAAAATCTTCTAAAACTATTCTTATGCTGAGGGTATGGTTCAATGGTAGAGCACTTTCCTAGCATGTAAAAGGGCCTGGATTCAAACCCCAGCACTATCCAAAAGAAAAAAAAAGTATCTTAAAATGACAACAACCCCCCCTCAAAACAAAATTATCTTATAAATAATCTTTGTTTTCTGTTTTTGTCTTTTTGAAACAGGGTTAGTTCAAGCTGGCCTTGAACTCCCAGAATTTCCCTACCTCAGCCTCTCATGTGCTGGGATTATAAGCATGTGGCAGCATGCCCAACAAAACTATTTAAAAAAAAAGACAGTGAAAAAAATTTTTTTTTTGGTACTGAGGGATCAAATTCATGACCTTGTGCTTGCCAGGCAGGTGCTTGTGCCCCTGAGTTAAACCCCCAGCCTTTTTTTTTTTTTTGAAAATTGTTCTTAACAGCCTATTAGCTGACAACGTGATTAGGTTCTTTGTAATTTTATTGAAAGCAAAACACTGTACACACCCTAACTTTGCAATAGAATCTGCCACCCAAGCCCCAGAGAGAGGCCCTTCCGGATGTATACCTCCAACTCCCAGTCATTTCGAGAGGGTCCAGACCTGAGACGGGCTGTGGCAGGAAAGGAGCGGGCAGGCCAGCCGGTAGCTGATTCTGATGTAATGGGAGATGAGGACCCGCATTTCCGGGTCAAGGGAGTGGGGACTGCTGATGGAGCTTGATGCCATCCCGCTGTGAGGCTCCCACACCAGCTCCCACTTCCAGGCCGGCACCACGCCCTCTGCCCTGCTGCACCTACCACACTTGGCACTGGGTCGCAGAGCACCCCGAGCGCAGCTCTGCCCTCCCCAGGCCTCTGTGTGCTTCGGACTCCTTACCCGCTACACCAGTCAGGAAGAGAGAAGCTAGTGTGGCCCCGCCACCCAGAATTTAAATAAATTATGAAATCGATGCACAGAATACCGCAGTCTGTTATTAAGCAGAACGAGCTTAATGTACGTATTCTCACATGTAAAGAGTCAGACATGTTACTGAAAATGCAAGCTGCCAAACACACTTCTGTGTTTTTTAATTTTTTTATGATTTGTTTTACAGTGAAAAAATATGTATTATTTATATACTCAAGGGTGTGTATAAGTATGTATACATCAAATTGGAAAGAAAAAACTTGATTTCTGAGAGAGAATTACAAGGGACATTTACTCTGCATTTTTTCTCATTGAAATAAAGACCACATTGTCAGAGCCAGGCGTAATAGCGCATCCCTGTAATCTCAGCACTCAGGAGACTGAGGCAGGAGGATTGTTGCAAGTTCCAGACCTGCCTAGACAACAAAGTGAGCTCAAGGCCAGCCTGAACTGCACAGTAAGAGTCCAGCTCAAAAAAAAAAAAAAAAAAAAAAAAAAGACCACAGTGTCACTATCAGCTCAGAGCAAAGAAGTAATGGTGCTGGCTTTTCAGCCTCCTGTAGCCATGCTCTTTGTGGTATTTAAAAATTTCATATTTTCAGTTACACATGTGTGTAGGCTGGAGTTGAGCAGTTCTTCAAACCTGCTTTTAAAAGTCCTTGTAGGCAGGCATGGTGGCACCTGTCAATTCCAGTACTCAGGAGGCTGAGACAGGAGAGATGGTTGTGAGTTCCAGATCAGGCCAGACTACACAAGGAGACCCTGTTTCAAAAACAGTAACAAACTCCAAAAAATTCCTACCTAAAGAGTCCTCCTTTGCCAGGGATATGGCTCAGCGGCATAAGCACCTGCCTGCCAAGTGTAAGGTCCTGAGTTCAATCCCCAGTCTAAAAAAAAAAAAAAAAAATCTTTAACTCTCCATTTCTAGCTCTCCAGTGTAGGGAGCCGCTGAAGCTGGAGATTGATCCCATGTGTGGAGCTAAAGCAAGGCCAGCCCTGAAAACACAGAGAGCCCAAAACAAACTGTTGCGGCTCCAAGAAGGGAGAGGCCCAGGCCAGCCAGGCAAACAGGTTGCTAGGCAGCAGGCTGGAAACTGACATCTTCCTCCTGAGTGTATACATAAAGGTGCTGCAGTGGCTGAGAAGTGCCTTCTCTTCTATCCAGAGAGTGAGGGTCCACCTGACCCCAGCTTTTGTTTCTTCTTTATTTTCTCTCCCTGTCACCCTCCTTCGGCCCAGGAACATCCAGTGCTGCAGCTGGTAGTTACACCCCAGAGGCAACCACTTTTTCTTTGGTACTGGGAATCAAACCCAGGGCCTCGAGCTTCCCAGGCAGGCACTGTGCCACTGAGTCACTCAGCCCAAGGCAACCACTTTCAACTCTTCCTTTAATGCTTTTGTGATTCACCTTCCTGCCTCTAGTAACATACCTGTATTTCTGCTCCTTGAGTTTTCCATGGTAAACATTACCAATTGGCATTTTTTTTTCTTTTTCTTTTGAGGTACTGGGATTGAACTCAGGGCCTCTGCACTGAGCTATATCCTGAGGTCCTTTTTTAAAAATTGTGAAAGTTTACGACGAGGTCTTGCTAAGATGCTAAAATGTCCAGGCTGGGCTCAAACTTGTAATTTTCCTGCCTCAGTCTTGAAGACTGCTGGGATGACAGGCATGACTCACACCACACTGGGTCTACCTATCAACTGTCATGAGGCAGAAGTCAGGGCCGTCTCCCCTCCAAATCCCTGATCTGCCAATAAAGTTTCCCTGTGTGGTAGGATCCATACTAGGTGTTTACATTACTGAATTACGTAAATATCACGCATAATGGAATCATGTAGTACTTTTCTACGCCTGGAAACTTTTTTGCTTTCCCTAGAGCTAACAGTTCTTTTATTTTGCTTATTATTAACTTTGCTTATTATTAACTACCATGAAGTCAGTTCCGAACTCTCCTACTCTGCAATCGCACTGAATGACTTATTTACAGATTTCGTATATGTGAAGTTTTGGAACCTTTCAGACCTCTCACTCAGTTCCCAATCTATCCATTCTGCCCCAGACCACCCTTCTTTCTCTCTCCTCCCTTCCAGGTCCCCCTGCCTTAGCCTCCCAAGTGGTGGGATTTCAGGTGTACCACACCCCTCGCCTTGATTTAATTAAAACCACTGCCTGGAGAGGGAATCCTGGGTGTGAAAATACTTCTCAGAATTTTACAGCCAGCGCGCCATCTCCAAGCTTGTACTGTCGGTGAAACCTGAAGCCAGCCAGGAGCAGTTTCTCTGTGTGAGCCTGTTTTTCCTGTGGGGATGCTACAGGGTCGGTCCCCTTTGTCCCAGTTACTGGGCTCTGCTGCTGAAGGGTCCAGAGCACAGGTCAGTTTGTGTTACCTGTCCAGGCGCCGAATGTGGAAAGCCTGTCTCTAACTCTGGAGAGCCTTTCCTGAATCACTCTGCCCAAGTCTGTTTTTTCGGCTCTTCCTATTATCTGGGTGTTGAGACTTCCATCTGTGGGTTTGCTTAGTTTTTTTTCTGAATTTCCTTGTCTTTAGCTTTATTTCCTGGGATAAGTGCTCAGCTTTATTTCCCAACCCTGCCCTTGAGCTACTAAGATAGCCTAAAATTTTTTTCTTTCTTTTTTTAAAGACAAGTGTGTAACACCACAGCAGCCAGCTATTTTTTTAATTTATAAGAGTTTCTTTCTTTCCTTCTTCTTTTAAACTATTACACTTTTGTGTCACAGATGCATTTTCTTTTTAATCCTTAGGGATTTTATGGATATTTATACACACACACACACACACACACACACACACACACCCCTCCTTGATTAGTCTCTCTCTCTGTTTTTTTTTTTTTTTTTTTTTTTTTAGTCAGGGTCTTGCTATATAGAGTTCAGGCTGGCCCTGAACTCACTGCGTAGCCCAGGCTGGCCTCAAACAGTAGTTCTCTTGCCTCAGGTTTGCAAGTGTTGGGATCACAACTCTATGTACCACATGCAGTTTGCAGAGTCTGTTTTCCTCTCAATATATTGGTTTACTGGTTTTATCCGTTCTTTCCGCCCCACCCTTCTTTCTTTCCTCACAAGCTGGGCTGGAATTTGCCATCCTTGGGTCACAGCCTCCCAGAGTGCTGGGCTTACAGGCATGCACCACCACACCAAGCTTATCTCACTTATTCTTTATGTTTGTCTTTATATATTAGAGCCTTTTCTTAGCTGGCTCTGGATTATCACAAAGTGGGACTCATAGAGAATTAATTCAAAGCTGCTTTTGGATGCGCAACCTGTGTACCACTGATTGTACCCTGACTGATGTTTTGAAATTCTTTTTTTTCCTCTTTGAAATACAATGGATTTTTTAAAAAAAGAAAAACAAATAACCAAAGCTGTGTTTGGGTGAGGCTTGTTAATTATAAGGGCTCTTTATAGGATGCTCTGATCAGGTCATTTTATTTATTTTTTTGAGATGGTCTCACTATGTAGCCCAGGCTGGCCTTGAACTTTCTAGAGTGCTTCAATTACAGGTGTGAGTATTGGCCAGGTCATTTTACTGTGAAGCATCTTGGGTGTCTAAATAAGACCCTGCTAGCGTTTAACCCTGGATACTGGCATCCCTGGAAGCCATGTTAGGGGCAAGGCTGGAGACCCCAGAAGTGAAGCCGCACTCATGTCCACAGTCTGTATGGTGGGTGTCAAGGCCACTCTTGTGCCTGGTGCCTGGCACAGACCCTCCTGTTCCCCTCTCCAGAGATCAACCCTCAATTGAGTGCCAGGGGAGGGGAGTGGCAGATGCTAACTGCAGAAAGTGTGGAACGGGAGGATTTTAGCTGTCTTTTTTCTTTGTTTTTGTACTGGGGATTGAATACAGTGCCTTTGCACTGACCTCGATCCTCAGCCCTTATCTTTTTCTTTTTTGGATGGACTCTAACTCAGGACCTTGTGCTTATGAGGCAGGCACTTATGCCACTGAGCGATATCCTGGCCCCTCCAGCTCTTGTCTGATGAGACAGGGTTTTGCTAAATTGCTCAGGTGGACCTGAACTTACAATCTTCCTGCCTCAGCCTCCCAGAGTGCTGGCATTACAGGCATGCTCTGCCACACCTTGCTAACAGACATGTAACCAGTCCGCTGGTTTCACCTCATCTTCAGCCTCATTTCCAGACATCTGAGTTTTGGTTTTCTAAATTAACAATCATATGCCCATCTGCTTTCAAGCTTCCAAATTTGTATTGCTGTTGTGTCCTTGTCCCTTCTTGGTAGAAGTCTTGGGGCAGAGAAAGGAACCAACATACTCACTCAGCCACCTTTAGTGCAACGTCTTTCACCATGTAGTTTTGGTTTCCTGAGACAGGAGTCTGGCTATGTAGTTCAGGCTGGCCTTGAACTCACATCAATCCTCTTGCCTCAGCCTCCAGAGGCAGGATTTGCAGGTTACACCATGCTCAGCTGCTCTAAGTGTTTTTACTGCCTGGATAGCAGTGCATGTTTGTATTTGCAGCACTTTGGAAGTCAGAAGCAGGAGGATCTTAAATTCAAATCCTACCTGAGTGACTAAGACCCTGAACAAAATAAAAAATAAAAAAGGGCTGGGGGTGTAGTGCTCAATGCAAAAGTCCTGGGTTCAAGTCCCAGTACCACATAAACAAACGAATCATAAAAATATTTTCACAGAGTAAGAAGCATATCTGCTCTCATCAGAAAAATTTTACAAGTTATGTAGAAATATGATCTTGGTAAGCTTCTGTCCAGTCATATCTTTGGCTTTGCGCTGTATTTCCACTTCCTACTTCTACACCGTGGCTTCTACTATCAACTAAGCCACCCTGCCCCATCTCAAACAGGTCTGAAACACCCGTATGTTAGAGACACCAGGAGCTGCGCTTAAATCCCAATGACTCCCTCTTCACAGCTGGACCAGAGACACTGCCATGCAGGCTGCGTCCCCTCCTCTCCTGGGCCACCCTCACCCACTAACCAGGCCCACTCCCGCTGGACACTCTGTGGGCTTTGTGTCACTTCATGTTGTGGGAGAATTCATCACTGCCTTCTGACACCCACAACCCCACCTCAACCCTCCATTTCCTTCTGTTCCTCTCATTCCTGCTTCCTTTCCCAACCTCCAGCAGTGGTTTCTGCCCTGGTTATACAAAAAGTCACCTCTGAAGCTTTTTAAAGAACTCGGACAGCTGGGCTGTAGCCCACCATAGGCTGCAGATCCCCCAGACTCTTCGAGTTACAGTACTGCAGGGAGAGCTGTGTCTGGTCTCCTCTGCAGACCAAGCCAATCTGTCTACACCATCAGCACCCAAATGTCCCAGTGGCAAGTGTCTCCAGCTGGGACCTGTTTTTATGTTTTGTTTTTGGTTTTGCAGTACTGGAGATTAACCCTAGGGCCTTTGTGTGGAACCACATCCCTTTTTAAAATTTTTTTAGTATTTTGCGACAGAGTCTCCCTAAGTCACTAAATTGCCCCCTCTGGACTTGAACTTGTGATCCTCCTGCCTCAGCCTCTCAGAGTTCTGGGATTACAGGTATGAGCCACCACCTGTTTTTGAACTCTAGTTAGTGGCTTTCTCAATAGGCTCGTTGGTGTTTACAAGGATCTCAAGTCAAATGGTTTCAAAACCAAATTCTCAATGCTTCTCCAAATCCAAGTCTCATGCTCACCATTTTATGTTACTTAAACTTGGGTCCTGGGACAACCGTGGCACCTCCTCTCCCTCCTGGTCACACCTACCAGTCACTAGGTCCTTCCTGGATGCTGCAGAGCCCCTGCTGCCACCAGCTGAAAACTGTAAGTGAAACACAGCGGTGGCAAATTTTATTCCAGTGGCTGCAGATGGCTGCAGATGGCCTACTGTAAGGTGAAATTTCATATTTGCTTCTGTGATTCTGGGGATGGAGTTCAGGGTCTTGCACATGCAAGGCAAGCATTCTACCCCTGGGCTCCACTCCCAGTCCTGTGGTGGTGAGGTGTACAGTAGCACATCTTAGTCTATATTTGAGTTATCTTCCATGCTACAGACTGTCAGAGGAAGTTATTAGGTCAAGTGTATGACTATTTTAAATATTTTATTGTTGAGTCTAGAGAGCATCAAACTGCTTTCTAAACAGACAGCAACAATGTATGCTGGCGGCACTATCCACAAACACGTCTTCCAGCAGTGCCCTCTGGCTCACTGTTTTGGTGCCAATGTGCTGGGCAGAGTTGGGCACCTTCTCTGGGCCCTTTGGCCACTGAGCAGGCCTGGAGAACAGTACACCCTGTGCTGAGCCTTGAGAGCTGAGCTGATATCTGAATTCTCTTGGATCTCTCCCCTGGTGGGATCCACCCAGTTTGATAAGAATTTGCTGAGTGCATTTACATAGTCAGCTCCAAACACTGTGGTGTCTTATGGATCCTTGACAGTTCTTAGTTTTCTAGACTCTTCCTCATGGTGTCCCAGCCCTGGGTCTGACCCAGCTTGGCTTTGTTGCCCTCCTGCCAAGCTAGAAGATGCAGGAAGAGAAACCATGGAGAGGATTCTACCTCTGCTGTGTTTCACATCCAGCAACTGTAGAGCTCTGGCTGAGCACAGGGTGTGTGTGTGTGTGTGTGTGTGTGTGTGTGTGTGTGTGCACGTGAGAATGCCCACCGTGTGCAGTAGCAGTGCCTGTGCCCCTGGCTCCTGGAAAAGTGGCACAGCTCAGCCACACAAGGACACCTCTGTAAGGCTTCTACCTCCCGGTAACAGTCCAGGCCATGGACATGTGGTGCTGGAACAAAGTCTGCCTGGGGCAGTGGACTGAGGTTATTTGCTTTTCAATTCTGACCCCATTCCATGGGAAGCCCATCTTCAATGGGACATGAAACGTGGACACAGAAAGATTGATGCTCCCTCATCACAACCCTCTTCTTTGGGGGGGGGAGGGGTAACTAATGATTGAATCCAAGGGTTTCACAGTGAGCTACATCCCCCAGTCCTTTTTTATTTGAGATGGGGTCTAAGTCCCTAAATTGTTCAGGTTGGCCAAAAATTTCTGATCCTCCTGCCTCAGCCTCCTAGAGTGCTGGGACTATAGGGATAGCCCACCATGTCCAGTCTCCGGCTTTCTAAGAATATGCTGAGTTGTACCTGGGCCTCTCAACTAGTTGGGATGTCGGCTGTGTTCTGGGTTTTTTTACTATGAGTCACCTCTGCAGAATTCTCATCTTCTGCCTATTTCTTTCTTATTTCTACCTCTTTTCCTGTTTTTCTACCTCTCACCACTCTATCCCTTTTTCAGATGTGGCCACCTAACCCTTCAAGGCGCAGACTATTTCTCCAACCAAAAGATCACCCTGCCATAGACCGCACTGTGACTCCAGCCTCTCATCCTCCTATGCTCTGAAATGAATCTCTTTTGTCTGTCAGGATGAAGGCACAGTCAGCCTCTCCTTTGCATTTAAATTTCCAGGGAAACCCTTACTGGTGGTGACAGTGGGTTTACAGTGGCTGTCCCTTCCCTATTAGTGCACGGGATGACATTACTTGGCACTGTAGCTCAGCCTGAAGATTCCCAAATTAATGACCCTAGTTCCTGTTAGCCGCAAACTGATTCTCTAGCAGCCTTTTGTGACAGACATGACCTTCAGTGACACCAGGCTGTTCCTGCCACCACGTGTGCCCACTAAGACCAGGTATGTCTTTCCTGAAGACCTGTGAGACACGTGGCCAAGTGCAAGGGCAGTTACAGAGCACACGCACTGAAACTAAATGGCCTCCAGAAACGGCAGTGGTGAACACGTGCAGCTGCAGTAAAGGGATGGCCCCTGGGCACTGACCACAGCTGTGCTCCCTGGGCTCCTGCAACAAGCAAGTCCCATGCCAGGCCAAGGGGCAGATCCTGCTCCCACCCTACAGACAAGGACAGTGAGAGTCTAAGAAAATCAGTGCTACGAGGAAGCAGAGGAGCGGGGTTCAGATGCAGGCAGCCTGGTGCCAGGGAAAACTCTAGGCCACATGGCTATGGACCCCATTGATCACTCTGTGCAGACACCATTCTGCTGGAGCCCTGCACTGTGGAAGTTTCCAACAAGGTCCCCACCTGCCTGACCTGTTCCCTAAGCAGCACAGGACTCAGGATTTGCCCATCCCTGGGAAGCTCTAATGCCTGTGCCCTGCACACGAATGCCTTTCTTTGACTCTTCTTTTACTCCCTACACAGAGCAGAGTGACACTGGGTCACCTCAAAACATCCCTGAGACAGTGAACCCACAACATCCCTATTTACCAATAACACAGACCAAAAGTGACCACGGGGTCCTATGCAGGCTTCCTTCTTGCACCGCCAGCCCCCACAGCCTGTGATGCCGCTGCTGGGCCCTCAAGTGTAGAAAGACCTACGGCTCAGGGCTCCAGGCCACCCGTTCACCACTCACCCGCACTGGGGTCAGTGGGTGTCTCGCCCTCTTCAGAGTCCTCCTGTTCCTGCATGGGTGGCCTCTCTCCACGCTCCATCTGGGACATGAGGTCTGGTTTGGAAATTGCATAGTCTGGACAAAAGGAAGGAAAGAAAACATACTATGGGATGAGGTGGCCCTGCATGCTGTTAAGGTGTCATTGAGGGATCGTGGCCCAGGATAATCCAGAAACAACTGGGGTCTGGCAGCATTAGAAAGGAAATGGTCAACTGTCTGACCCACGGGGTGTTGTGTGCTGCTCCTGGGCATCAGTGTCTACACAGGGTCTTCACAGCAAAGGCACATGATACTTGGAAATTTGTATAGTAAAAAACTAACCCTGATAAAACTCAAAGGTCATAAAAATACTAGTAAGTTTCTATACTTACTAGTATGAAATAAATACAGGAACTACAAGTGAAATGGCAGAGTGTGTGTTCAGCACACACAGGGCCCTGTATTCCATTTAGCAACCAAAAAGTTTAAAGTTCTTTGGAAATAAAAGATGAAGAAACTTGGCAGAAGTATTACACACATATGTACTTGTTAGAGGATCAATATGTATCATTGTAGATATAAAAAATCTCTACAATTATTAAAAATTAAAGATGCCCAGATACGAATAGGTGATTCATAGAAAAATACAAACCAATAAATGTATAAAAATATGCACAAGTTCACTAAGCATCAAAGGAAATAAATACTAAAATACTGAGGCATGATTTTTTTTATCCATCAAAAAAGACAAATATTTAAAATTGAAGACCAGAAGATCAGGCCAGGGTGTGGAAAAATGGTGTCGCTGCAGAAATACCAGCTTGGCCTTCTGGGGCTCCACAGTAGGAGCCACAAAACTGCAAATGTGCACCCTGTTTACTCCAGGGCCTATTTCTCTGCATGTGTGCTGCTGAGACATTCATGTGAGCGTACATGCAGAGCTGTTTACAACACTATTGCAAAAACAAGGAGAAAAACAAAACCAACCACTATGCATCAACAGCAGAAAGCCCAAAGGCCTTATGATCGCCCAGATACTCTGCTGCCCTTCCAAGGAGCCTGTGGCGGGGACAGGTGCCTACAGCCCATCTGCACCAACCCCACACTGCAGGCTGCAGGTGGAGCAGGCCACACACTGCCCATGTCTGCATTCACGAAGAAAGGATGAGGAATCACAGAAACTAAAGTGTTCCTGGTGATTTCATCTGGGGGTGGTACTGGTGAGGGCTGGGGCACTCTTTATTATATTAGTCACACTGCATTTTCACAGTTTGTGTGTGTGTGTGTGTGTGTGTGGAAGGGGGGACGCTGTCCTACAGAAAGACATCCCACACAAAGGTGTGTGTGGAAAGAACAACGCCAGGGAAAACCAAGCTTCTACCCAACAGCACACTTAATATTTAATTTTTTTTCAGTATGTATCATTAAAGAGTTCTCCATCAGAAAAAAAGGGATATTGTTTCAGGCTTGTGTCCCCAAACATTAATATAATGGCAAGAATCCACTGACAGTAGGGTCAGACAGATCTCAGCTAGGCTATGGTTTCCCGATGGGGACCTGGGATGGGCCCCTAACCTCCCTGTCCTGGCCCCTTCTCTGCACAACACAGACCAGGACCCATCACTCAGTGAGTGACAGTGTTCACCAACTAAGCAAACAGGAGCCTTGGTGACAGAGCTGTGAGGCTGAACGAATGGCTTCAGGGGTGCCTGATGTGCTACAGGGTCACGGTGGGCACTGGGCACGCTGGTTTTCCTCCATCCTATTCCTTAGTAAAAGATGCCAGACAAGCTGATTTTAAGTAAAGAGTCCCTGTGGAATTACCGTGACCACAAGGCCTATTTTGGTTTGAAACCTGTGTTTATTCTGATTCCCTGGTCTTCACTATCACTATTCTGGGGCTCAGACTCCCCAGGTTTCTGAAAGGATCCTATGCCGGTGTAAAGGTGGCCCTGGCAAGAGAAGCCATGTCCTTACCCATGGAAACCAGAGACTCGTAGTTGCCCCTCATCACATTCTTGTAGAGTTCCTTCTGCCACTCCGATAGGTTCCCCCACTCCTGCTCTGAGAAATGGACGGCGACGTCGTCAAATGTGACAGGGACCTGAAACCACACAGGAAGGTCAGCTCATCCCTAATAGACAGCAGCTGCAGGCTTCCAGCACTAGGGCTCAGTGTCCCCAGCCCAGCTCGAACACCTCAAGACTGGGCGGGACAGACCCCAGCCCAGCCGTGATCCTCGGCACAAGAGTGGCAGTCCCTTTTGCCTCATCCTTACCTCTCTCTCAGGATAGCTATTCTGTTTTTTTTCAGGTACTGCAGATGGAACCCAGTAGGGCCTTCACACTGAGATGCATCCTGCAACCCTTTTTTGTAGACCAGGTCTTGCTAAATCACTAAGTGGCCCAGGCAGGGCTCGAACTGGGAATGCCCTGGCCTCCCAGAGTACTGGGATGACATGTGTGCCACTGCTCATGGCTCTCACAGGATACCTGTCACTTCTCTACAGCATGGTCTGTGGACTGGCAGCAACAGCATCAGCTAGGAATGTACTAGAAACCCGTACTCTCAGGCCCCACCTGGGACCCCCTGAATCAGGCTGCGTTTGGTAGGGTGCCTGGGGTTCAAGCACATGAGAAGGTTAGAGAAAAGCTGGCCTGGAGACACAGGCTGCTGCTCTGAATGTAAGACTGCCCAAAGCAGCAGGAACGGAAAGGAAACGCATGCACACTTGTGCCCCTTCAGAACCTTCTGGAAAATAATGCAAACCTTACCATTCTCTAGTTTGCTAAAGATATCTCTCGAAATCGGATGTTCTGGCATTAACAAAATTTATAAGGGAAATGGTAAAAAAAGGCCAGCTAGGCTCAGGTCTCCAAGGGGTATGGGAGACGTACGTGAGCCCCAGGAGACTCCCTTATCCCTGTCTTTCTTCTCATCCAGTTCTCTACTTCCTCACTCCAGGTTATTAACCTCCTCTTGGAGCTGTTCCCCAGGCACAGTAAAGGTGACCAAGGAAGGTGTATGAGCACAAAAGAAAAGTTGAGTGGGATACAGCTTGTAACACGTGATCCACACACTCCCCGTCTATCTGTCAGTGGACCTCTATTTAACGGCTTATCTGTAGTCGTCCTTGGTACCTCTTGGTACCTTGACACCCGAGGACACCTAGATGCAAAGATGCACTAGTATTCTTGCCTATAGCCTGCACACATCCTCCACATACTTCAGATCATCTCTGGCTGATGTGTGGCACCCACTGTGTCACACACGCTCCCTAAAGAGTTACACTGGTCTACTTAGGGAATGACACCCATACTGTTCAGTACGGCAAGCTTTATCTGTGGAACACACCTAACACACGGCGGCCGCACCTGAGGTTATGGAGGGCTGACCGAGCCCAAGCCCCTACAGTGCTTTGCTGTATGCCTTCAACATCGGGGAGAGCTCTCCTGAATACCCACCTGTAAGGACAGTCCTGCACCCTGGGACATTACTGTCCTACTCTGTGTGTATCCACAGATATTTTTCTAAGCTTTTATTTATTTATTTGCAGTCCTGAAGACTGAGCCCAGGGCCCCAACCCATTTTACATTTTCATCCTTTGTCTTGAGATAGGATTTCTCTAAGTCACTAAATTGTCCAGACTGCCTTAGCCTGCTAGAATTCTGGGATTATAGGCCTGTACCACCATGGCTAGCTAACTGTTTTTCCTCAGCCATAATTCTCTCTTTCTTTCAATTAAAGTGTTAAACCATGTTTCAATTCAGACAGGTTCCCTGGGAAGCTTCTGTTGGGATGGGCATACCTTAGGGACTTCTCCATTGCTGCCTGGGGGCAGTCGCAGGATCCAGAAGTTTCTGTTTTTCAGCAGGTTTTCCATGTTCTCCAGCCGCCGCTGCAGCAGCCCATATTCCTGCAGCAGCGTCCCCAGCACAACCCACTTGCTCTCCAGGTGGTTTGCAAACTCCACAGCTGTCTTCTCGCAGTCGGCGATCTTTTTTTCATTTGTCCCTGTCCTGCCCTCCAGTGTCAGTAGCCTCATGGCCTGGGCCTCCAGTTTCCTCTCCACCGCTTGGACGGCAGCCCACACGGCCAAGCGGGTGATCTCTGCTGTGGGGAGCAGCTGCTCCTTCGGGAAGGGAGTGTCCTTTTGGGACGTGGGGCTCTGAAGCAGAGGGTCCATGTCAGCCTCAGGAACTGAGGGGGAGAGGCTCAGAGGGTCCTTCTCAGGAACTTCTGGGGAGTGCAGCGGGGCTTCCTGTTGGTGGGCGGAGTGGGAGAGGAGAGAGAGGTCCTGGTCAGCAGGGTACCGGGGTTCTTCCTGTGTGGCCTGGGGGCCCTGGAGATGGGTCTCTTGCTCAGAAGCAGCAGGACAGAGGAGTGATGGGCCCTTTGGGGGAACATGCGGCATCTGGCCAGAGGTCTCTTGCTTGGCTGCACTGGTCTGAGACAGGGGGCCCTGCCGGGTACCAGTGGGAGACAAAGCCGGAATTTCTTTGGGGGGAGGGATGCGGGATGAGAACAGAGTGTCTTGGGAGAGTCCAGCTGTGACCTGGTGCAAGCCTTCTTGGGGAGCACTAGAGAATGGCAGAGGCGAGGAACGCTGGTTTTCCATGTCCAGCTGTGGGACCTGTGTCCAAGAACAGAAAGGAGAAGACGGAATTGAAGGCCATGTCTCCAACTAGGAAAACAAATCCCAAAGCAAGCATCCGCACGAAACCCTCAGTCACTGTAGCAGGAAGATGTGCTCCACATATGGGAAGTGCTTTTTGAGACTGGCGCGGATTTAAATGTCAACTATAAAACTATGACAAGCAATAAATAAAAGATAGCCGCCCGCCCCCCCCCCCCCACTTTCCACGGAGCCATCAACCTCTCTTTCACAACAGGTAAGGGGGCCGGATGTGAGTCACAGCGGTCAGATGCTGGCCCTCGCTACCCCTATTGCTGCCTGTGCTGCCCTGGCCTGGTCATTAGACCTCACTGTTCTTACGTTTCCTTGGCCATAAACCAAGGATAATAATACCTGATACATGTGCCCCTCATAGCTTAACCGAGTGCTGCTTCAAATAAGACTTAGAGACATAACCCCAGCACTTGGGAGGCTAAGGTCCCCTTACCCTGAGTTATGAGGCAGGCCTGAACTGTATAGCAACCCTGTCTCAAGAAAAACCAAATAAAAACCAATGACAAAACACTTCTGAGCAGTTTTAGGAAGGGCAAGCACTGCTATTATCTCTCAACTCCCAGAAAGATGGTGATTTGGGTTCACTGTTGCGGCCCTCAGTTCTTAATAGGCCCAACTCCAAGGTGGACTTAACTATCCAACCCTTGCATCAGTGACTAGTGTCGCAGACAGGCATGGTGCCCCTCGTGTGTTGGCTTCTACCGCTCAAGGAGAGAGACATGGAGGAGGAGCAGCAGCCAGCCAGGTCTCCAGGGCAGATGGCCCCCTGCAGTGGGCGGGCTGCTGCTTCCCTGTGGCTTCCAAGGTGGAGAATGAGGAAGACAGGGAGAAATGAGCAGCTGGGAACTCAGCCAGGCTGGAGATTTGTGTCAAGAGTGACAAGGACCAGAACTAGCATAAAAGCCAGTTTCCTTTTGGGACTTCAAGGATGGTTGTCTCTCTGGTTGCCACTATGCCACATCTTGCTGGAAGAATTCTTAGACCATCAAGAAGGCAAAGCTGTACTCTGCTGTGAATGGTCTGTTCTGTATTTACCTAGCCAGACAATCAATATCTTTGTTTTGGTACTGGGGATCAAACTCACGACCTCGTGCTTGCCTGGTAGGTACTTAACGCCGCTAAGCTAAACCCCTAGGCCCAACAATCAAAATCTTTACTGGAGCTGAAGGTAACTACTGCTGTAAACTTTGTCCATCTCCTTGTAATTTTCCTTTTCAGTGAATCTGCTCAATTACTATACTCTATATACTAGTAACCTTTTTTTTTGTACCGGGAATCAAACTCAGGACCTTGTGCTTGCACAAGTAATCTTTTTAGTACACAAAACTTCCACTTCTATTTAAAAATCAGAATATCCCTGGTGTCCAGTCTGACACACAGTATGTGCTCAATAAATAACTGCTGGCCAGATGTGTTGGCTCAAGCCTGCAGTTCCAGCACTTAGGAGGCTGAGGCAGGAGGATTGCTGAGTTGAATGCCAGCCTAGGCTGCAAAGTGAGGTCAGCCTGAACCGCATAGTGAAATTCTGTCTCAAAAAAAAAAAAAAAAAAAAAAAAAAAAAGGTATCATCTGAAAGAACCAAAAGTAAATGGCCACATTACCAAAAATAATTGGGATAAGTAATAAAGTTCCTTTAGTGATTTACCAAAGACTTATCTATCTTCTCTAGCTTTCCTTCTTTTATTTGTTTATTTATTCACATGTAGATGGCTTAACTGAAACCTTATCACAATGGTAAGCTAAGGACTGAAGATTCAAGACCCTGTCCAGAAAAGATGTCTGAGAAAGTAGAGTCCAATAGCTCCGTGATATGAGAGCTGATTAGCCCAGAGTTCTTACCATCTATTTAAGATTTATATGCCACGAGCTATGTTAAACACTAAAGGATTATCTCATTTAATCTTCATAAAGCCCTAAGAAATAGGTATTACTAGAGGTATTAATAGGAGAGGCTAAGTAACTTGCCATGGGACATACCGCAGACCCTAGGTGGCCTCTGGGCCTCAAACCACTGGGAAGTCTAAGGTTGCAATCAGAGGTTTCCTGGTTCAATCCAGATGAGCAAAAGGTTTGCTGTGAGTAGGGAAGGAATTGTGGAAGGCCATTCCCTTAAAGATACTGCCACGTAACATGGGGTCTGATACTCTCTGGAAAATCTAAGGATTATTCTGGGTTCTCCTTCTCAAAACCCCCTAATGGCACAAACAGAAAACTCTGCCAACACTTAAGAACTTTGCAGACCCCCTGAATCTGAAGGTTCACCAACAATTATGCCTCCCGCCCACCTTTCTCTATAAGCACAGAAGCCAAGACTGGTGGGTCTTTCAAGGTGCTTAGGAATGGCAAAGTACCCATAGCAGGTCCTGTCTTTGGATGGGGATTACAGTACTGGCCTACAACCTAGGAAGGGGGGAAAATCCCCAAAGCCCTCCTAATATAGGAGTTCAACTTAACAATGAAAAAAAAAAAAAAACCTCTCTTATAATGAATAAGGCCACCAAAGCAAATCATTTTAAATAACCAGTCAATCAGAGCTCAATGGAAAATACTATTCCTTTGCTCTCTATTATTAGACTGTCTCCATTTTGGATGTGGAGACCTGGGAAGGGATGAGGGGTCACAAGTAAGAGCCCCGTACTGCAATTTCAGCAGTCCCAGTCAACCTGTGGCTTCGTCTTACTCTAAGCAGAATGAAATGGCGAAGGAGAGGTACAGTAAATATATTCCAAAGGAATAAGCTCGAATCCTCAAACTACTGAATTCTTCTCAGCCATATTCCACATGATTTACCCTCCCTCCTGCACATAGGTAAGTGGCTCGGTCTCTGGTATTTGAGCCACATCAGCAGAAACCAGCAGAGTCCCGTAGACACAGTATCTGCCTTATTATGAAGGCCATGTCATCTTCCAGCCCAGCCCAGGAGCCCGCTCCCCCCTCGGTTACACCGGAGATCTCCATACTCTGGAGACCTAAGCCCACATGCAGGCCTGTAAAATCTTCCTTTTATTTTTCTTAACTTCCCAATAGTTTTATTATGATTATTTTAAGAGCTAGGATCTTCATGGAAAGCCATATCTCCCTCTCCCTTCTAGCACACAGCAAGAAACTGAGGTTCAAGGCACAGACCCCCAAGCAGTCAACTTCCCAGCTCACGAAGCCAGAGCATTCCCAAGGCAGGTTTGGGGATTTTAAAGAACAGCCTCCTGCAGAGAAACACCATCCTCTAGCACCCCTGGAGCCAGCTCCCTAGACCTCAGGCGTCAGACCCAAAGTTTGCCCGAGGGCCTCCGGACCCAGAGGCCCAGGCCAGAGTCCCGGACCTAAGGGTCCTGGTCCCCACTGCTTCCCCTGGGCGATGCCTGATCTCCCCTGCTCTTCCCCGACGGGTCCTGGCCGCCGCGGGGCCGCCTCGGGCCATCCCCCTCCCGTCCAGGCCGCTGCCAGCCCGTCAGGCCTCTCCTGGCCGCGAACGCCGTGTGCAGAGGGCTCGCTGCGTGACCTTGGGGAGGGCTGGGCAGGTCGCCGCCCGTGCTCGGTGCCTCAGTGTCCCCGCTCCGCGAAATGGGAGCGCCGCGTCAGTGCTGCGCCCGGGCCCAGGGCTAGGCTCGGTGGGGCCGAGCGCTGCGGAAAAACGAGCGAGCCGCGGTCACCCCGACGGACTCCGCGCCAGCCCCAGGGAGCCAGCGCGCCGCCCGGCCCCACCTCGGGGCCGCGTGCGTCCGGCCCATCGCGCCCCCTCCTCTTGCCCGCCGGGACCCCGCGGGGCACCTCTTGCCCGCCCCCGTTACGGCGGCCCCGTCCCTTACCGAGACCCCAGGCCGGGCCGCCAAGCCCGCGCCGCGCAGGCCGTCCCCGGAGCCCCGAGGCCGCGCGTCCGTGCGCGCGCGGGCCGCCCTCACCGGCGCCGCGGTCGCCTCGGCCATGGCTGTGCGCTGTCCGCCGGGGCCCGCGAGCCTCCGCCGCGCTACGCCGCGCAGGCCCGGCCCCCGCCGCCGCGGGGCTCGGCGTCCCCCTTCTCGGCGGGCTCGCGCGGCCGTCGGGCCCCGGCCTGCGGGCTGCGGACGCGCGGGGAGCGTGGGGAGTGCGGAGCCCGGTGGCGGCGGCAGCGACGTCGGAGCGGGGCGCGCGCTGCGCCCCGGCCGCGAGCTGGGCCCCGGCCCTCAGCAGCCGCCCCCGGCCCGCGCGCCGCCCCGCTGCGGCGACCCCGGCTGCGGCCCCCGGCCCGGCTTCGAGCTGCGCGGCCGTCCCGGCGCGTCTCTAGCAAGGCTGCCGCACCGCAGCTGCCATGTTGATCCAAACTGCATCCTGGGAGGCATGTCGCGCTCAGGCCGTTTAAAGAGAGACGCGCCGGGCTCGTCGGAGGCGGCCGGAACCCAGACAGCACCATCTACAGCCGGTAGGAGCGAACAGTGGTGAACGAACAGCCAGGCGGCGACGGACACGCCCTGAGCCCGCGGCCCGTCGTGCAGCCCGCCGAGCCGCCGGCCTCTCTCCGGGGCCCCCGGCCTCTCTCTCACCTGGGTCCTCGCGGCCCGGCGCCCTCGGGCCAGGCCGGAGCGGGCGCGCGGAGTGCGGGGTGCGCGGGGGCCGACGCGCTGCGGGCGGGCTGGAGGCGGGTCGATCGGCTCCGACAGCGTCCTCCCGCCGGCCGCCTGTGCTCCCCAAGCCAGAACCCGGGGTCGCTGGCTTTCAAAACCTGCGCTCACAAAGGGATCTAAGAAAGCCGTCACACCAGAGAAAGCCCGGAGTTCATGTGACCGGCGCGGTGCAGTCCGGGTTCCAGGGACGCGGGCTGTGTGGTTCCAAGGGTAGCGGGGGGGGGGGGGGGGGGGGCGGGGGGGGTGCTTTTGTGAAATCCTGAGTGTTGTTTTCGACATGAAAGGATAGAATTCCTGGAATCGTTCAGGGTTAGGGCTGGAAGGGGCCAGACGGGTCATTTAGGAGGAAACTGAGGCTAAGCTGGGGAGGGGCGAATTGTTTACCCTGAGTTTCAGATCTGGTGCCTTTATGGGTTCTTTCTCTAACCATGAGAGATGCCCCAAAAAGAACGTAGAGCTTTTGCGGTGGCGACTTCTTTTTCTGGACAGGTGCACTTAAACACAGGTCTATTAAATGCGACTTGGGACAAGAAGTGGGAATGAAATGAAAATAGGGAAAAGGGGCAAGGATAATAAGCCAGTATCACGGTTACTATGGATGAAACCCAACTGGAACCAGCTCAAAGGAAGAAACAGCAGAATATATTTGTTCACAGAGGCCTGGAGTGGACTTGCCTTGGAAGACAACGAGGACAGGAGGCCATATGTACAGTGACAACTCTCTTTGAAAATGGAAAATTATGGATGGCGATAAGGCCAGGTCCCCCACTTCCTGCCCCCACCCTTACCCACCACCTTATGCATTTCCAACCATGTGTGCTTTCACAAGCCATGCATACTACTGTATTTCATATTTCTAAAATGTATATGAAGGAGACTGTTCAATCCAGAGCCATGTCCCAACTTGCTTTTTTTGTGGATCATTTGATCCACTATATCTCTGTTTGAGATATAGTTATGTTTCAGTAACCTATCTGGTTCATTCATTTTAAACCATCATCTAGTTAACTCCAGGTTGGCCACCATCTAGCCTGGATACTTAAACTTCAAGTCACTGTCCGTTTCTCTAATAGAAATGAAGTAGACCTGCCCCCCAAAACAAACTGTGTACTTGTTCTACTCTGCACTGCTGAAGAAGCCTTCAGG
Source organism: Cavia porcellus (assembly GCF_034190915.1). NCBI lineage: Eukaryota > Metazoa > Chordata > Mammalia > Rodentia > Caviidae > Cavia > Cavia porcellus. The sequence goes on from NW_026947489.1 coordinate 56,024,929, forward strand.
AGAGAGGAAGAAACAGGGACTACCAGGGGAGGAGATCACTTCCAACTTCCTAGCCTTCCCAAATTTCTCACCTAAGAGATGGAGCCCACTTCCACTTCCAGCAACAATGCATGGCTTCCTGTTTCCTTTTCCTGACCAATAGTTACGCTGAGTGGCTTGCCCTACCATGAGTGGTAAATGGTAACTTGTCACTTAATTTGTATTTCTGTTTTCCTGATTAAGAAAGTTGAGCATCTTTTCATATTTACTATGATAATGTTAGATTTCTTTCTCTGGGAATCTCCTGTTTATATCCTTTGCCAGTGTTTCTTTCATTAGACCTTTTTCTTATTGGTTTATAGGGATGATATAAAAATATAACCAGGATGTTAATTCTGTCCTCAGACGTTTAACTGATATGATTGCATTTATTTGTTTTTGAAAAATATATTTTTATTTTTAATGGACACATAACATTGGCACATATTTATGGGCTACCATGTGACATACCAGTCCATGTATAAGATATATAATGATCAGGGCAGGGCTACTGGTATATTGATAGGTTTGGATCTTTGTTTCTTTGTATTGGGAATATTTAGAATTCTTAGCACTAGCTCTTTTCAAATAGTCAACTGTTTTCAAGCATAGTCATCCTGCTGTGCTATAGAATATGAGAAGTTATTCCTTCCCAAAATATGGTTGTGCCTATGATGTGGTTTGGATCTGCATGTCCCCCCAAGGCTTTTTTGGTGCCCAGGTGGGGCTTGTGGGAGGTAATTAAATTAAGAGGGCTAACAGCTGACTTGGTGCTCTGAGGTAGGGCCTGTGAGAAGGAGGATTATTGGGGAATATGACCTGGAAGGATGAATCTCCTTCCCTTCCTCCATTCTCTGTGCTTCCTGGCCACCATGACTTGAGTAATTTCCTCACCTAGATCCTTTCCCAATGCTTCCTGCATTGGAACTGGCCATCTAGGGGCTTAAAATGTGAGCCAGAATAAACCTCTTCTTACCATCTTAACTAACTATTTTCTGTGTATTCCAAGCAGTCCATGATAATTTTTTTCCTCTTTTTGGGGCCCACTTTTGGCCTGTTGATAAATCACTTATGTATAACAGCATAGTATTTGAATAGAACCTGTGCAGTCTTCAGGTATTATATGATAAATCATTGCTAGATTATGTATAAGCCTTGAAACAATGTGAATATAAAGTGAGTTACTTGAGGGTATTGTTTAAGGAATATTACCAGCTTACCCGAATGTTTTTGATCATAGAGTTGAATCTATAGATGCAGAATCCATGTTTCTAGAAGGCCAACTGCAGTCCTCCACTTATCTGTGGTGTTGGCTACCCCTGGTGAATGATTATGGATTGAAACCTCTATAACCTGAGCTAAATAAACTTTTCCTTCTTTAACTTTGGGTGTCGAGTATTTTGTCTCAGCCATAGAAAAGTGACTAAGACAGTTGTGTACCATTCTGAGCAGTGTGAAGAACTCTGCCCACTCAGCTTGTGAATCATGCCTTTTTTCAGCGTATCTACACTGTATATGCTGCCTGCCCTTTCAGCTCTTAATAGCCCCCTTCACCCTCAGATCAACTGCGGTGCAGTTGTAGTGCTTGTGTTCATGGAACCCTTATCTTCCTTAATGACCTAAAGCACACAAGTGGTAATGCTGGCAATTTTATTATAATAATTGTTCTGTTTTATTAGTTATTGTTAACCTCTTATGCCTAATTTATAAATTAAACCTTATTAAAGATATGTTTGTATTAAACTAGGCATGGTGGCCTACACCTATAATTCCCATACTCCAAAGTCAGAGACAGGAGGATCACCATGAGTTTGAGGCCAACCTAGGCTACAGAGTGAACATTAGGAATTCACTGGAATACATAGCAAGACCCTCAAAAAAACCAAAATCAACCCACAAAAATATGTATATTATACATAGGAAAAAACAGTATATACCATTACCCCCATATCCATATTTTCTGCTCCCACAGATTCAACTAACCTTGTATCAAAATATTTTTTAAGATTGCATTTGTTGGTACCTAATTTCTTGGAGCACCTGTACTCTGATCTTGAGTGTGACCTATATCTACCTGTAATAAGTCATTTTCATGTCTCTAAAAATGAATAAATAAAATTGCACTTGTTCTGAAGACATACAAAACTTTTCTTTGTCATTCCTTAAATGTCATATAGCGTATAATAGCATATTGCATAGCATATACATTGCAGTAAGCATTTTAGGTAATTGGAGATAATTTAAAGTATACAGAAGGATGTGTGTAGACTCTAGGGAAGTATTGCACCATTTGTGTAAGGGGCGTGGACAGCCTTGGATTTGGTGTCTCTGGGGAGCCTGGGACCAATGCCCTGCAGATCTCAGGGATGACTGTAGCGATCCCTACTGCCTGAGGTTTTAGGCACCTGTTGGGACGCATCCCCTGTGAAGAAGGGGAACGCTGTGTATGTTAGAAACCCGCACAGTACCCTGTGGTGGTACACATGGAAAATAGCTCCTGCCAGTCTCTCTCTGCCTTATTTAATAGTACTGCTCACATTTAAAAAAATTATTAAAATATTATTTCTAGATTAGCATAGTGTACCTATTTGACATTTAGTTTGCCTTGCATTGGCAAATACAGCTCTGTGATCAACACCCCCTCATCAGGACATAAAACATATCACTGCCATTTATAAGCCCTGATACCCATGACAACCCGAGGTGAAGCTTGCCTAGTGTATGAGGAGCCCTGAGCTCCATCCCCAGCACCACCAAAACCTTTCCAGATACATTCACGAGTCTGTGTCATGCCACTGCTGATTTCCCTGCCTTTTTCATTTCATAAGACATATTTAAAGTCCTTTCTTTTCTCTTTTTCTTCCTTCCTTCCTTCTTTTCTTTCTTTTTTATGGTTCTGGGGATGAAACCTAGAATCTACAAGTTGAATCCATCAAGCTATTATCCTCAGCCCTTTTTAAATTTTTTGTTTTGAGAGAGGATCTTTCTAAGGCTGGGCACAGACTTAAGATCCTCTTCCCTCAGCATTCTGATAGATTACAAGTGTGTACCACCACATTTTGCCTTAAAATAAATATACTTCTACACTTTTGTGTATACTCTTGGCATGTTTTCCCTTTCAATATTATCGACTGTATATTTCTACATTAATATTAAGTATTCTGTAATTAGCTGAAATTTTTTGTCATGAGCTATTGTAGTAGAAACTATTCTAAAAATGGTGGTGTTTTGTATTTCTTTCAATAAATGGTTATTTTAAAAACATTTTGTGTATTATACTATTTCTGATTTTATCCCAGTTTGATTTTATTTTAATTAATTAATTTTTGGTATTTTTGAGACAAGGTCTTGCTGTGTAGTTTAGACTCGCCTTGAACTTGCTATGTATAGCCCAGGCTGACCTCCAACTTGCCTTAGCCTCCAGAGACCCATTTTGATTTTAATAAGCAGTTTGAATTAAAAAAAAATTTTGGAAATTCGTTGTGAATTCCTTTGCAGCCAGTTTTTATAAAGTCTTAAAAATGACATGAAATCTCTTTAATTGTTTGGATAAAACTACCTAAGTATACCATTCCAATTTCCCATATCCTCACTAATAATATTTGTTTTATGCATTACTGAGAGGGGTAGGAGAGAATCTTCCACTTTCTATTATTTTCTTCCAAATGTAGTCAGTTTTTGTTTTATGTATTTGTGAAGCCATGTTTTTAGGTACATTGAACTTTATTTTTTCCTAGACTAGAGGGTCAATTTTCATCCCAGCAATTCTGTTCTTGGGAAAGCCCGTTTTGTGTTTTAGGGTTTGGTGGGGTGTTTTTTTTTTTTTTTTTTTTTTTTTTTTGGTACCAGGGATCAAACTCATGACCTCACACTTGCCAGGCGGGTGCTTATGCCACTGTGCTAAACCCCTGGCCCTCAATTATCAACTTTGAATTATTCCACAGTATTCATTCGTAGGTCTGTCCTGTAAACAGCATGACCCAAATTGTCAAGTACCATTTTGTCCTTACCTAGGAATTGAGGCTGAGGACAGCAGATACAAGGTGCCTCTCACTTCAGCATCATGTGATCAAGAGGTACCACCTTGGAATAGGCCAGTGCTATCCCCCAACTCACAGACAGGCAGACTTTGTCTCCTTTTGTGGAGCCAGAAGATGGCCCCAGTTCTTTTCAGCATCTCTCTTTCACTACAGGGGAGAAACAGAGAGCCCTCAACATTTGTCCCTTGGAGGGCTTGGGCACACAGGGACATAGGAACGGTTTGGAGGGTGGAGATTTCTGAAGGAGCAGCCCCTCCAAATAGAAAAGGTGAAGTGGCTGCTGCCCCATTCCAGGTGTGCTTCATCCCTGGTGATTCTTAGTAGAGACCTGACCAGCTTCCCCGCCTTCCTTTGGGCACAGAGGTCAGCGAGATGGGGGGGACTCTAAGGCTGTCCAGCTGGTCATAGGTCACAATGCCTATTCCAGAAGGAGCTAGGGGAAGGATTGACAGCTCCTCTGGGAGTGATCTCAGCATTACAAAGGGTCAGGGTGACACAGATGGCACAGTGACAGCGGGTACTAGCAGCCATAGGAGGAGCTGAGCTCCACAGAGGTCCTAAGTCAACAAACAGGAGTGCGTCCTCTAGCTCCTGTGCAACCTCTCAAGTGAGAAGGGAGGATTTGCAAAGGTCTACCAGTCTGGTTGACAGAAGCACAGGCAAATGAAGAGGGACAGAAAGGACAAAAGGGACAGGAGGATCAAAAGGGTTTGAAGAGCAGCATCCACTCAGATCTTGCCTTGAACTTGAGTGGGGGACACAACTGTTGCACTGAAGTTCAAATATAGTTTGGCAGGGCATAGTGATGCGTGCTTGTGATCCCAGCACTCAGGAAACTAAGGCAGGAGGTATGCCATGAGTTTGAGGCCATCCTGGGTTACACAGTGAGAACTTGTCTCAAAAAACGAAAACAAAAAACAACCTCCAGGCTGGAGATTTAGTTCAGTGGCATAAGCACCTGCTTGGTAAGCACACAGTTGCGAGTTTGATCCCCAGTACCAAAATAAATAAATAAATAATGAAAAAACAATCCCCACCCCAAACTGTATGTATAGTTTGGACTGAGACTGGAATGAGACTTTCTGATAATAGAAAGAGATAAAATATATTGGAGTTTCAGTGACACCATTATGGTAACAAAAGGCAGGGTTGACAGTACAATTGCAGGTGGTCATTAGAGAAAGGAGAACAATTTTATGTTTATGCTCCAATGAATTCAGCCTACAGAGGTGGACTTCTGTTTTCTAATCTGATATTTTTGTTCTTCGAACAGAGATCTTATTTTCTTTATATTCCATGAGTGTAGATGGATTTGCATTTTTCTAGCATTTCATTTTGTTGTCTTTGCCTTTCTCCCCTTTTTCTTCTATTAGATTAAGCAAGTTTTCTTTATTCATATTTTCTCCCTCTTCCAAGAGCCATTTCATTATTTTTATGGTGGTAATGTACATTTTAAATGTATAGGTTTTGGCCTCTGCCTGGCGAGCACCATCCCCGGAAGGCCCTTTCCTCTGCACACCCAGTGTGGGTCAAGGCAGACAGACAAATCCACCTCTGCCTGCTGTGCACTGCCACCAAAGGCCACATCCTGTAGGCGGCCAACGTGGGCAGAGAGAGCCAGCAGATACACCTTCACCTTCAGGGAGCTGCCACTGGGAGGCTTCCTCCATGCAGGCAGCCAGCAGGAGCAGGGACACACAGCCAGATAAGCCCTGTGCATCCATAGGCCACCATTGGAGGCCCTTGATTCCCTCAGGCAGTCACCCACTAGCAGAATCAGACAAACAAACCCCTGTGTGTCTGCCACCATTTTGGGAGTCCCAGTGTAGACACATAGGCTGAGAGAAACAGCCCCACCTCCATGCACTCCTGATCATCAGTGAAGCCCCAGAGTAGCTGCTATCCATGCCCTGCTATCTCCCTATAAATCTGGAATTAGAGGACCCCAGGTGCCTGTCCCATCCCTTACACTGCTTAGGGACAGCCAACACGGAAAGTGCCTGGGGCCCCACAACCAGGTGGGAGGAACCCAGGAGAATGTCAAGACAAAGGCGCAAAAGGCAAACTCAGACCTCTAACCCACACACAATAAGTATGGGAGATACAGTCATGGGAGAAAACGGAAGTCACACACCTGAAATCTCTGAGAGGATAGCAACTGAAATAAGGAAACAACTTCATGAGATTGTAAAAGCAGTCAAATCAGAAATAATGTCTCAGGTAAAAGAAGAAATCATAAACATCCTGAAAGAATTGTCCAGCAGATCTAAAGAAGACATACACAATAAAGAGCATAGGAAAATGATGGAAACCTTGGATAAATGTAGAAAGGAATTACAATGCATGAAACAGATTCAAAGAGAGATACAGAAAATTAAAAATTCAATCAAAATCTGGCAAAACTACTTGAAAGAGACTTGAAAACAGGATTGCAGCTAGTAATCCTGAAAGACTCTCTTAAAACTAACACAGAATCAGAAACTAAAAAATCAAAGGCTGTACGATGATGCAAAGAAGCATAATTTAAGAGTGATAAGTGTCAATGATAAAGCAGGAGTCAACACAAATGCAATTAAAAGGATATTCACAGAAGTAATAGAAGAAAACTTCCCAAACATGGGAAATGGATCTGGCATGCAGATAAGTGAGGAATGTAGGACTTCAACTAGCCATAACCAAAGTAAATCTACACCCAGACATATAATAATCAAGATCCCAGAAATTCAGCACAAGAACAGATTAAAAGCTGTTAGAGAAAAGAGACAGATCACCTATAAAGGAAAACCAATCACAATCATGGCAGACTTAATCAACACAAACCATCAAGTCAAGAAGAGTTTGGAGTGAAGTGTTTCAAATCCTGAAAGAAAACAACTGCTAACCCAGATTGATGTACCCTGAAAAACTATCTTTCAAAATTGATGCAAAAATAAGATACTTCCATGATAAAGAACAAGGAATTCATGACCACCAAACCAACCTTACGGAGAGTGATAAAGGATATTCTAGAGAGAGATAAAGATGATCATGGTTCCAGGAACACCAGCAGAGGAGGACTGCCAAACAAGACATGAAGAGGAAAAGTGAAGGGCCCACAGCAGGAGGATAGCAGGGCAGAGACAAACCAATCAATGTATGCTGGTTGTAACCATTTATGTAGATGGCCTCAGGTCAGCAATAAAAAGAAACAGGGAGAGTGGATCAAAAAACAAGATCCATCAATATACTGTATACAACAAACACATTTAACTGGAAAGGAAATTCATAGAATCAAAGGAGAAAAAACCATTGTTCCATGTGACAAGAGACAAACCCTCCCTCACAAAAAAAGCAAAAGTAACTTGCCCATCCACTGCAGAATGGATAAGAAAGATAAGGTATTTTCACGAAGTGAAGAGTTACCCAACTACAAAGTAGAATAATCTCAAGGCTCCTGTAGGTAAATGGACGCAACTGGAGATCATGTTCATGGGCAAAACAGTTCAAACTCATATGCATGAATCCTATATAATGGGATATATTATGGTAATCATGGTTTCCTATTATATTGCTTTGAAGTCTTATAATGCTTTCATTCATTTGATTGATTTTATTCTGTTTTATTTGATTTTATTATGTGTGATGATATGAATAGCTATTTTGAAGAAAATGAGACATTATGGTAGCCATTGCTGATTTACTATCATCTTGTTTTGAAGTCCTACTGTGATTTTGTTTTTATTGCTTCTATCTTGTTGTGTTTTAATTGGTTTTATTATGTGTGATGGATAGACAAATTTTTTGAGGAAAATGAGATATTATAGTAGCCAGTATTCATTTCCTATTACTTCGTTTTGAAGTCCTGTAATTTTTTCATTCTTTTGAATGGTTTTATACTACATTGGTATGTTTGATATTATTGTGTGAGAAGGTACACTCAAACTACTTTGAAGAAAAGAGACTACTGTTCATGTCTGGTTGTCTGGTTGTGAAGTGCTGTGTTGCTTGCATTGTTCTGTTCTGAACTGCTTTGTTCTGTTCTCTTTTGTTTTATTCTCTTTAAAATAAAAAATTAAAAAAATAAATGTATAGGTTTGATTTACAAAGTCCAAATGAAATTGATATCTCAGTCCTCTCCTTGAAATCACAAGGAGCACAGAATTCTATTTAAAACATACTCCACCCTTCTTACATGTTATTGTCTAGTATTTTAGTTTAGTTACCCTCACATTTGTCTTTATTATTGTTTTATAAAATCAGTACATGTTAAGATTTACCTGCTTACTAATTTATTTTTTTCATGATCATCTCTTGTTATATCATCATGATCATTTCTTGTTGTATGTTCAATTTTCTTCTTTCCAAAAGACAATCCTCAGGGGCTGGGGATTTAGCTCTTAACAGGCACTTGCCTGGTAAGTGTGAGGTCATGAGTTTGATCCCCGGTACCAAAAAAAATAATCCTCAGTAGTTTTTTTCATTGAGTGTCTATGAATGATGTGTTCTGTTTACATTTTCTGAAAATGTGTCTGATTTTGCTTGTTGTGTGATAGTTGATCAGGGTATAAAATCCAACATGAGTGTCATTTCCCTTACCATTTTGTAGGTACTAGTTCATTGTCATCTGTTTTCATCATAACAGAGTCTGCTGTCAACCTAATAGTTTTTCTGTTATGGACATTTGTCTTTTCCTCTAGCTGCTTTTAGGATTACCTCTTTGTTTGGTAGTCTATTTTCTTTACTCAAGAATTGTGCCTCTTGAATTTGAGGATTTATGTCTTTCATTGATTCTTAAAAAACTATTAGTCATTTTCTTTTTAAAAAAATATGTGATACCTTGGTTCACCAACTTCATTTGTCTCATGATTCTGGGGAAGATAGCCACAGTCATATTTGTTACCAGATGTGGAGTTCACAAACAGAAGCAAAATGTTGTTACATGCTTCTGTCTGGGAACTAATTTGTTCCTGAACAGAAAGAAGTGTTTATGAATTCAGATATTACTACATTTCATTTTTCCTAATTACCTCATCACTTTCTAGAGAGAACATCTGATTAGATAGGTATATGCAAGTGTTCTTAGTCTGTGTTCTCAGCATATCATGTTTCCATCTGTTATGTTCTTCCTGTGCCCTTCATTTTGAGTTCTTTCCTGGTGTAGCTTTGGTTTAACTATGGCTGACCCTCCATATCAGTGGGTTTGGATTTAAAAAATGGCATCTGTATTGAACATGTGAGGACTTCTTTCTTGTCATTATTCCTTAAATAATACTGTGTAAAAACTATTTCTGTAGCATTTGCATTGCATTGGATAAGTAATTTAGAGATGATAAAATACACAGGAAGATGTACATGAATTTTGTACAGTATTATACCATTTAATATAAGCGAATTGAACATCTGAGGATCTTGGTGCTTGCATGAGAGCTGGGCTGGGAACAAACCCTCTGCGGATACTAACAGACAACTCTAATAGTTGCTGGCTGCATCTGGTTCTATTGTTCAGCCATTCCATTAATTGATTAGAACATTTAGGTTTAAAACTTTTTTCAGGGGGCTGGGGATTTAGCTCTTTTATTTTAGAAATTCTGTTGGAAATGTTATTTTGATTTTTTTTCTACTTCTTTGAAAATGAATTTTTTTCTTTGGTATTTTGATTTTTTTAATAGTATCTTAATCTCCTGGATTTCTATTGACTCTGCTTTTTATATTCTCTTTGGGAATATCTTTACATGAGTTTAAGTTCTTGTATTCTTATCCCTCTGTTGTGTCCTCATTAACAGTTGATTGTTTCTTTGTGGTTTTACTATGTGTAACTGGCAAACTGTATGTTGAGCAGGGGTTGGGGTTTGCATTGTGGGATGGTTCCTCCTGCTTTTAAGTTTGCTTCAGCCTAAAACCTCAGGTGCTATCATTGGTCTTGGTCAAATTTTTATGTCAATTTATCAACTCTGTGGATAATGTAAACTTGAATGCCAAACCTGCATGAGTAGGAGCTGCAATTTTGAATTCTCGGGGAATTGTCACCTTTCCATAGCTATCACCCAGTGCCCAGCCTGAGATGGACAAGGTTTTGTCATTTGGTGGCATTGTAATAAGGTCACTAGATCTCAGTTCAGATCATGCCATTGGGCTGCAGGAGTACAGGTGACCCCGCTCTGGCTGTGAACCCCTTTAGGAAATACCTCATTTTTTTCATGTTCTTCTTGGGTAGTGCCAAGGACTAAGAAGTGGGGCCCAGCACCCAAATCATTTTAGAGCTATAGAGGAATAAAGTCTCTTTATGATTTGTAGGTATATTACCTATTTTTTATTTTTTTGAGACAGGGTCTTACTATGTAGATTAGGCTGACCTTGAAATCACTAGTCCAGGCTGGCTTCAAACTCAGTGATCCTCCTGTCCCAGCCTACCAAATGCTGGTATTACAGTCATGTACCACTGCGCCTGTCTATTGCCAAATTTTCTTTCTTTTGGTTTTTTGAGGCAGGGTCTTCTTTGTAGCCCAGGCTGGCCTTGAACTCTCAGCACTCTTCATGCAACACTTTCTCAAGTTCTAGGATTGTAAGCATGTGGTGGACACCTGGCAGGCCTCCTTCCTTTTTCTTTCTCTTTCTTTCTCTTTCTTCCTTCCTTTCTTCCTTTCCTTCCTTCCTTCCTTCCTTCCTTCCTTCCTTCCTTCCTTCCTTCCTTCCTTTGTTTTTCTTTCTTCTTTTGTTTGCTTTTGACTGAATCTCACTTGAACTCTCAATGATCCTCCTGCCTCATCCTCCTGAGTGCTAGGACTACAAGTATGTGCCACCATGTCTGGCAAGCCTCACCTTTAAACAGACAGCTGTTTTACACACACACACACACACACACACACACACACACACACACACACAGAATAAGGGAGGGTCTAAGAAAATGGCAGAATCTGAGCAGGGGTCTGTGGGAAAAGCAGGGAGTGGGGTGATACTTCGAGTCAAGAAATAGTTGCCAGATGGGGTCCACTGTCTGCAGAGGGAATAGCACATGTAAGTACAGGAAACAGCATGGTGCTCAGGGAAGGGAAGTGAGAATGGAAAACAACAGCAGCCTGAGTGAGGAGTTGATTGTGCTGTGCTGAAGTTTGGGGTTTAACCCGTGGACATGAGAGTCCTTGGGAGGAGCAGGAGGGAGCAGATTCTGAGTCAGCAATGCCACGGTGAGGCCCACAGGTCTCCGCAAACCTCCTGGGATGTGGAAGGATAACAGCTGAAGGACACAGAAAAGGAATCAATTACAAGTGGCCAGGACATTTTTCCAAGCCCTGGAGCTGCTGAAATGACTGGAGCAGAGCCTGACCTACCTTGTCTCCGAACTGTGTGTGAATGTGAACTCCGTGGTGCTGCCACCTGACCACAGGAAGAGGGACAAAGGACAGGGCCATCTTCAGGGGCGTCAGGAACAAGAGGACAACACTGAAAGGATGATGGTGGAGAGAGAGGTGACAGGAGGTGGGCAGTGGTGAGCAGCTTTTGATGGGGGACAGAGGGTGGCTGAGATGAAGGCGTGGCCAGGAGGGATTAGCCTCAAATATCCGCATTTTGGCATCAGTTACTTTGGTGTCACAGTGTATATCCATGTTCCAGGGAGTATTTGGCCTGGCATTAGGGCAGTGACAGAAGTGCCCTGAGATTTGGGTAATGTAGTAAGCTGGAAATAGTTCCAACATCAAATCCTAGAACCTGTGAATCTGCCGCTTGCATAGCAGAAGGGACTCTACAGATGGGCCTATGTTAGACCTTGAAGGGCTGGGAATGGACTTAGCATAGGGTTTGCTTGGTATGCACAAGGCCCTGTTTGACCCAGCACTATAAGGAAGGAAAAAGGAAAATTAGATCTTAAGAGATTATTCTGGCAGGAGCAATGTAATTGAAAGGCTTTTGATGAGAGGGAGCCAAGAAAGTCAAAGTCAGAAAAAGATGTTCCGATGACAGAACCCAAGTTTGGAGCACTTTCCTTTGGAGGAAGTGGCTATCAGCCAAGGGCTGCAAGCAGCTTCTAGAAGTTAGAAAAGGCAAGTAGACCAATTCTCCCTGTGCCCAGGAGTGCCTCACCCACTCCATGAAGACTCTCTAGACTATTGGCCTCCAGGACTATAGGACCATTTTGCATCAGTTAAGCCACCACACATACAGCAATTTGTTAATGGCAGCAGCAGACGAAACTAGAGGAACAAGTTTACTAGGCCCTTGTGATAGAGCAAGAGTCCCTGAAAGTTGGTGGGCCAGTGGTGACCCCTCCAGTTCCATGGCTGGGTTTGGTCTCTCTGGTGTCCCACCTTCTTCTGGGTGTCCCAAGATGACCTCAATACCTCTGGCCCAATGCTGCTTCTCCCACATTCTCTTGTCACTGGATCTCAAGGCTGAGGAGTCCTTCACGTAGTAAACCATGGTCAGGGCATCTGGCCCTGAACTTCTGATCCCTGCATGTGAGAATGTGGGTGTGAGGCACAGTGGGGTTCATATGGGGTTGAAGAATAACTGTGGGTGTGAAGTCCCAGAGGTGGCCCCCTGGATTTCAAATCCTAGAAATGTCGTTTGGGAGAAGGACCAGAATGCAGGAGAGGGGTGCAACTCTGTCCCCCTCCCTGCGGTGGGCCTGGAGGAGCTGCCACCACCCCTTTTCTATGTCCTGCTCATATGCTCTCTATGGTGATAATTAAGGCAGATTTTATTATTCCCTTAAAAAGACTATGAGCAGACCAGGCATGGTGGTACACGCTTGTAATTTCAGTACTCTTGAGAGGCTGCAAGATTGCAAGTTGGAGCACAGCCTGGGCAACACAGGACATAGTGAGAATCAAAAAGGACTGGGAATGTAACTCAGTGCAAAGGCCCTAGGCTTAATCTTATGTATCACAAATATAGATAAAAACAAAAAAGACCCAAACAGGGAGACAACGTATTAATAATTATCAACCCCAGTTGCTGGGTGTTAGTCTGCCAGACACACTGGGCTCCAAGATGAGGATTACAGCTGTGGGCATCACCTGATTCCACCTGCCCAGCCAAGAAAAGGATGTGAGGACAATATGCAACACCCATGCTTCAACGTGCTGCAATGTTTCTTCCGGAGCTTCCCTTTTTCACACATAGCAAATGCAAACACCACCTGTACAGTGTGCATTCTCATGCAGACTTATCTGATGTGCTTTGATTCTTCTTGCTGATGTCAATCTATCTCCAAGGAACCTTCCATTCCCTGTTCTCCAGGACAGTCATCCCTCCGGGTCTATGGTGACCAAGCACAGGAAGGCACTTGGGAAGGGACCAGAGGGCCCATGGAGGGTGTGTTAGAAGCATCAGTGATGGAGACACAGGTCTAAGAACGGAACCCACCAAACTGCCTTGGGTGCTGGTTAGGTTTTATTTTAACAGGATGTTTTCTGTTCATTTGTTTTCAAAATATCAATTATATCAATATTAGAAGTGTAAACAGGTACAAAATATACAGTACATAGAAACAGTTTTCTTAACTAGTCTATTCCTAATAAAAGCACGCAGGAGGGAGCTGGATGAATGGGCACAAGGATCTCTCTCTGGAGGGGACAGGAGGACCGGTGGCTACTTCAACAAAATTGGAATGGATGTGTGTGTAGTGAGGACAGCACTGGGGTGGACAACAAACCTGGGCCCCTTTCTGATCCCACCTTGCAGAGATACTTGGTGCAGGTCCAAGCGAGCTACTTACCTATCGCCAGCCTCCAGACAGCACACACACCAGGAGGCTGTCCTTAGCCCTTGGGCTGTGCACCTGCAAGTTCCTCTGGGGCCTATCACTCAGTGCATGCAGGATAAATGCTTTCAGAAGGCAAAACCTGAAAGCTTTTCTTCCCTAAGCTGATGTTACAGGAGAAGCCCAGTTCCTAAGCGGCTCGCCCGGCTCCAGGCACACACTGTGCACTGGTGGCGAGGGGCTGTGTCCACTTGGAGCCCTTACTTCTCTGTCGCTGAGGAGAGACTGACCTATCCTGCTGCTGTTCCCGGCACAGTACTGGTGAAATGAGACTTGACGCGGACAGGACACATTGCAAGTATGAGAACATGACATACAGGGCAGCACACAGAGGCACTGGGGCATGGGCCGGTGGACGCTGTCCCGCTCTGTGGAACCTGGACAGTCTTAGCTTCTTTACCTCCCAGACCTAATGCTATAATGCCACAGGACTCCAGGAGATGAGGCCAGAAGTCTATGACAGAGACACCCACAGGTCCCTCCATCTGCACAGGTGCTGCACATGGCCCCACATAGGGAACAGTCAGGCCAGAGCTCTGGGGGATGCCAGCTGACCCTTCAGTGGCTGCTCCTAGTGGGTCTTACAGAGGGAAAGTGGGGGTTTTGGGACCTGTTGCCCCAGGACTGGACAGCGGGGGAACAAGGTGATGGCTCAGCTCTCATGGGGCTGTGTTCCAGGCAGCGTCTTCTGGAGTTAGTGCCACAGGGGTGGGCAGGGCCCTTCTTACCTTCTGTCCCCTGTTAGCCAACCTTCCCACACTTACCACAGGACTCCAACACAGGGAGAACATACCCCAGAAAACCAAAAGCGCACTACAGAATTTCAACTGCTGCTGCTACTCTTTTCTAGCCTTTTCCTCAAGGATTAAAAGAAAAAAAAAAAAAAAAAAAAACCCAAGTATACAATTAAATTACTTAACATTCCACCATAGTGTTCAGTTTACAGAGAATCCTCCTTTGGAGATGGAAGGTACTGTCTGAGTTCTCTTTTTCCAGTGATCAGTTCAGTGACATGGAAATTTGGTTCTCTCCCTTTTTGTCTCTACACCTTGGAAGCCACCGGGCTGTCTGTGTGGGGCTCTGTACATGGCAGCCAGCGGGGGCCTGGGGTGGGATCACAGGTCCCCCCCATCAGTGGGTCCCAGGACACTTAGGCTACAAGTCCAGTCGGTCACGAGGTCTGTGGGGGCCATGGGTCCCTTGGCGGCGGGACTCTTGAAGGGGTCAGGCGGTGCAGCAGGCACCGGTGGCAGTGGCTGCCCTCGGGCCGGCGTCTTGGCCCCTGCCGTGTGGTTGCGCTGGTGCTTGCGTAGGTGGTCCTTACGGATGAAGCTCTTGCCACACACAGTGCAGGTGAAGGGACGCACACCCGTGTGCGTGCGGTAGTGGTCGATGAGCTTGGAGCGCTCGGTGAAGCGCTTCTCACATTCCGTGCAGGGGAAGGGCCGCTCGCCCGTGTGGAGCATGCGGTGGCGGATGAGGTGCGCGGGCCTGGTGAAGCAGCGGCCGCACTCTCCACACCGCAGGGCGCTGCTGTCCCGTGCACTGCCGCTACCTCCACCTCCACCTCCACCACCACTGCCACCACCACCACCACCGCCACCACCACCACCACCCGTGGCCGTGGCTATTGTGGGGGCCGCACTGGTGCCTGTGCTGTCGGTGGGTCCGCAGGTGCGCTGGTGAGCGCTCAGGCTCACCTGCAGTTGGAAGCTCTTCCCACACGTGGCGCAGGAGAAGGGTCGGCCCCCAGCGGGTGCCGCTGGATGCTTCTTCAGCCCTGGCTTGTGGGCAAAGCCTTTGGTCCGACCTGGGTATTTGCAGGGCTCAGGAAAGGGTCTTGGGGCCTGGCTGGGGTCCAGGATGCCCTCCCCACTGTCTGGTGAGGAGAAAGGCAGCCCCTCGGGTCCGGTCCTTGGGTTCAGACCCACTGGAGGCTTACAGCGGAAGTTCCAGCCCCACCGGACCCCACTAAAGAGCCAGTCCCCAGCAGGGGGTGTCTCTTCCTGGGCCACAGCAGGGCTGAGGTCGCCCAGGTCCCTCTCTGGCCGGGCTGGCTCACGTAGCCCCAGCACGGAGTCCTGACTGGGGAAGGAGCTACCCTGGCTCTCCCAGGCCCCCTCCTGCACAGGGCTGGGGAAAAATCTTGCAGCCTGGCCTGGTGCAAAGAGGGTCCCATGAGCCTCCAGGTCTGTGGGATGCACTGGCGTGGCCACCACCTCCTCTTCTTGGACTTCTGTTTTGATCACGATTTTTACATCTGCTGAGAGATAAAGAGAGGCAGGTATCACTTCAGCTCTCCTCTCTGAAGGGACTAAAATCCACAGCAGCTGCTCAACCCCTCAGGTACCAGGCAGGGCCCTGATGGCCAAGCCTCAGTATCACAGTTCCTAGGAGTCACCCCTGGGCCCTGAGAGGTTGCATCAAACCCCAAGGATACCCATGTCAGGATGTCACCATAGGAAAAGGAACACTCAGACGTGCCCCTGACCCAGCTCTCACTTTGGCTGTGGAGGCCAATCATGGGTTCAACCTGGTTAAGACTCTGGCCAGTGGTGGCCAGGTGCCCAGAGAACAAAAGCATAGCCTCAGGTTCAGAAGAATCTGAGACTGTGCCACAGCTCTGCTACAAATACGCTCCTAGCACAGGCACACTGCTTCTAGAGGCTCATCTGCATATTGCTGTGTGAGGTTGCAGGAGGAGTCTCCAGCTAACATCTAGCGGCACTATCATGTGGTAGGCAGCGGGCACTCTCAACAGAGGCAGCCACCTCGCTGTATCTGAGTTCATGTAGATGTACTCTATTTCCCATCCAAGGTTTTACATCACAGTTCTTAGCTTTAAGCACATCTGGGGGTGTGGGTGCTAAAATAAGAAATTATTACTTTAGCAGATAACAGGTCTCCAAAACCTAAAGAGAAAACTAATACACGAATTTAGTAGCTGTCTTTCAGACACTGTCTCAAATGCACCAATGTTTAACAGGTAGCTGTGCCTTTGTTTCATTGTTGATCTGGGAGGAGGCCTCGCCTGCCAGTACCAGCTTATCAGTTGGAGACACGGATGTTCTCGAGAGAGGCAGCATAGGGCTGAGAATTTGGAAGAAGCCAGAATGTACACAGTCATGAGATCAACACCCAACCGGCTGTTGGCAGAAAGGTCAGGGTGGTCCCCAGCAAGAACAGGGCTCCTGGGCCGTGGCGTCCACCCTCCTTGCCTGCCACCTCGCTACCTTCGGTGGAGGCTGCTGTGTTGAGCTTCAGTGTCCCGTCTGAGCACGCTGAGGACGGATGGTGGGGCGGAAGCTCTGCCTGCCAGGAAGTGGGTGGTATGGTGGTTGAAAAGTTGGAATGGACGCCTGCAATGAGGAGAAACCAGTGTGTGGGTCAAGGAAAGGAGACAGGCAGAAGAAAACCACGAGAGGGGCTGGCAGTTAATCCCTAAAAGCCCCCAGGACCTTTCTAGGTAACCATGACAACTTGGCATCTCCCCTAGGCTACTGTCTTTCAGGCCCTCTCTGAAGCACTAGAATACTCAAGTGTCACAGACTTATCCACATGGTCCTCCACCAACAGAAGGTAGCTGGTGATGTCACAGCTCAAAGCTGGAGTAGGTGTGTGTTTGGGGAACAGCCCTTATTGGTTGGACCACAGGAACCCCCAGGAGCAGTGTTATTTGTCCCTTGGACATGTGAGGTGTTATCTGGTATAGTCTCTGCCCACAGCTCCTGGGAGCTTTCCTTTCCCTGCCCTCAGCCCCATACCTCGAAGCCACTCACCAGAGGTGGCATCTGTGGAGATGTCTCCTGCCCCTGAGTCCAGCTGGCTGAGGCCCCAGGGTTCCTCTCCCACGTCCGGTTGCCCAGCGGCCCAGGCCTCAACGCCCAATGCCTGCTGCTCCTGCAACTGCAGCTCACCCTCCTGCTTGATCTGCATCAGGAGGTCGGGGGCAGGAACTGTGGGCCCTGACCCTGGGAAGGGAGAGCGTGTAAGCCTTTGGCTCTGGGCTGGGTGCACAGCCAGCCACTGAAATGGATACCTTGGCCTCATGAAGGTCCATCAGCCCAAGAGCCTGGTGGGAAGCCAAGGTGGTAGCAAACAGGGATTCCAGAGGGACAGAGGACATGGGCAGAGGACATGGTTCCATGGTACTGGATATCTGGGCAGCGTGGGAGGAGTGAGGTCCCAAGGCTAGGGCTGGGCCCTGGGGAAGCCCAAGCTGCTTGGGGGAGTCCTGTTTTCACTTTAAACATTGATGCCAGACAAAATTGGAACCCCAAGCTCCTGCAGACCTGCCCCCTTGTGCATAAGAATTTTAGTGAGTGCAAAGAAAATATTCCAGATACAAAAATCACTGAGGAAACACATGGTTCATCAGGAGTTACTGCAGAAGGCAAGAGACCTGCAGAGCTGTTTGAGTAAGACACAGGCCTCAGGGCTGAGCCTTCCTGTCCATGGGGGCCAAGCTGCCTGCACGGCTCACGTTGTGTCCTGTGTGTGAGACGGGGCCCAGGAAAACTCCATCCACCCAAGGGAGTGATTAGGGAGCTGCCCACTTGTCCAGGGCTGTGCATCAGAAAGTAACCTAAAAGAAACCAGAGTGCTGTGTCCATGTGAACTCACGGCCCCAACACAGCTCAGACCCCTAAGCTGACACGCTCACTGAAAACCTGCCTGGAGCCATGGCAACCCTGGAGGCCCCAGCACAGAGCACTGCAAACCTGTCCCCTGCCCACCCATATCCCTACCACATAGGCCACAAGAGGCTCCCTCCAAACTAAAGCTAGATTAATGCCAGAGGAAAATATCAACCACAGGAGGAGTCAAACTGCAGTGCGAGTCAAAGACTTTACTCCCAAGAATTACAGCATAGTTCAAGTGACACAGTGACAGGTATACTAAAATCTTCAAAGAAAGGACAGGAACAGGATCTTCAAAGCAACAATGGTAAATTATTTTTAAAAAGACAGATTTGAAAAAGAACTAAATAGACTAGAAATGACATTAATAAAAATAAAAGGTGGAGCTTAATCCAGCCATATCATTTAAAAAAAAAAAAAGAAATGACATTAATAGACTAGTAAAGCTGAAGAGAAAATTAGTGACTGAGAAGCTTGACCTGGGAAATAATCTAGAGTAAAGCATTGAGACATAAATAAAGAAGAATTAAGAGCCATGGAAGAGAACATGAAAGTTCTAATATATGATGATAGAGGGCTGGGGATTTAGCTCAGTGGTGTGAGCGCCTGCTTAGCAAGCACAAGGTTGTGAGTTCAATCCCTGGTACCAAACAGGAAACAAAAACACAAAAACACAGACAACATTCATGTGAAATGGAGTATCAACAAAGATGAAGAGAAAAATCTTAAAATATCAAAAACAACATTCAGACGGAAAGCAGATTTCCTTCTGCAATAAGGCCATCAGAGGATAAAAGAATATCTTTAAAATGCTAAAGAAAATATGTGTCAACTCATTTTATAAGGCTATTATAATTTTGATTGTACAAACTAGAGGACAGTTTATGAAAAATATACAAAATAACCTTATTTATGAACATATATGCAAAGATTCTAAGTTAAAGAATTACAAACTGAAGCCAGCAATGTATTTCCAAAAAGGGAAAAAGAGATTATAAACAAGTTAGGTTTATCCTGAGAACTTAAGGATAAGATCACTTTAGAGAATATAGCAATATAACTCACAGAGTTACCAGATTAATGGCAAAGACAGTATCATTATTTTAAAGGTACACAAGTCCCTTTCTACTCTCCTACTTCTAGCACATTGGTGACTTAATGTGCAGAGATGTTTTCTAGGATGGAACATGTGAAAATGCTGGGCATAGTATAAAGACAAAAAGCATTTTAAGCATGGATGATCCACAAATAAAGTAGGGAAAGTAGAGGCCACAGACTGTAAGAATGCTGCATCTCCTATGGTGCATGGGAGGACATCTGATCTCCTGCTGCAATAGGCAGTGTTATGGCTTGTTTAAGTCGCTGCAAAGCCTCATGAGGTCAAGGGAGGTGGGCCTTTCTAGGGTGGCTGAGTCTAGTGTTCGTGATTGGTTCATTGTCTAGCACTGGGTTTGGTGGTGTGAGGGCTGCACAAGCCTCCTCCCCAGGGGGTGCTAAACCACACACAATATAGGTGAGGGAAGGAGGTGTGCTTTTCCCAGTTTTACCCAGTTAGCTCTTGTCCCTTGCAGCCACCATGAACAGTTACCCCTCAGCCATGCCAGCCTGCCTTGGAGCCAGCTGAGTATGGACTGAAACCTCCAAAAACTGTAAGCTAAATAAACCTTTCCTTCCCTAATTTTGGGTGTTAGGTATTTTGTCTCAGCAACAAGAGAAAAGCAACCAAGACAGGCAGTGTACACACTGCCAGGGAGGCAGAGTGAAAAGCCTGGAGCTGGGCAGGCAGCAGGCTGTATCCTCTGTAAGCCATGGACAGCAAGTACAACATTCCCAGCAAACTAAGCTCATGGCAAGATGTGTGAGTGGAAGGAAGCTGCCTTGCCTGGCCTTAGCCCTAGGCTGAGCAGGGAGAGGAACACCACCACCCTTCCGGGAAGGTGACACCTATGGACCAGCACTCTAGGATGTCTGCTGCCAGGCCTCACAGAGCCAATGTGGGCAAGACTGAAGATGGAGTCCCAGGTCTGTAAAGGCACAAGGTGCCCAGCAGGGGTACACACATCCTCTGTGTAGGGGTGGGGTGGGGGGACAATCTATAAGCTTCTAGATGATGAGGTGCTCACAATTGCAAAAGGCAGTGTCCCTTGGCAAACCAGTTACCTGCAAGTCAGATAGTAAACTGCAGAATATGTTCCACAAATCCTTTATACATTTCATAGAGAATACAGATATTCTTTATTTAATGACTTTCCTATTTAATAACTCTTTAGACTTCGGACCTGTCCTTTTTTTGTACAGGTCTATACACCTTGTTGATAGAACCTTGATATCTGTTTTGTACAGCAAACCTTGTTTGCACAGTGCTGTAATTTTTACTGATTGTCCTGGACTGTACAGTACTGTAGTTTTATGTTGCTATATATTACAGTACTGCATGTTAAGTTATGCAAACAAAAGCAAAAGGATCGATTTAGAAATTTCTTAGACCATTTTTTTGTTCTGAATACTGCAATGTACATACTTATGTACAATTCCTCATTGAGTGAACAATTCATTTGATGACTTGGTTGCAGGACGTAGCTTGGTCATTGAAACAAGAAGTATCTGCATAACATTTAACATACTTAAAGAAATAAAATTTATTATTATTTGATAAATAAGATTTATAATTAATAAAATTTATGATTTGAGATTATCAAAACTGGTAAAATTTTGAAAACAATTTTAGAACTGTAAGATAAAGTAACTGAAATTCAAAACTCCAATCTGGTTAAACATTAGAGTGGAAAGAAATGAATAGAGAATGGTGAACTTACTAAAAGATCAGGAGAAATTATTCAGATCTCAGCATAGAGACAGAGCTGAAAAATACATGAAGAGAGGTTCTAGGTTATTGGGGCTAACATGAAAACATTTTCAAATAATTGACTGAAGAGAAAGAGGCAAAGCAACCAAAGAGAAAACGCTGCTAATTTCTTCAAAGAGGTGGAGAAGATCAGTGATGGAAAAGACAGAAGCAGCAGTAAGACTGCAAATCCCAAAGACAGCGCAGGCAGAGGATGCGGGCAGAGGATGCGGGCAAATCCCCCATGAAGAGCGCTCAGCAGACTGCTGGCCGACCTCAGCGATTGGAAAGAAGGGCAAATTATCTTCCTCACCAGGATAAAAAGGATAAGTGAAACTAGATTTCTCCCTTGCAAATACAGGGATGGAATAAAGATATTTTGAGACACGAATTCATGTAAATACTACATTTAAACTCATTTTCATCTGGCCCCTAAGTAACTTCTAAAGCAGGCAGGTCCAACTCTCAGCCCATGGGTGCGTGTGGCTCTGGGCAGCCAGTAATGTGAAGGTTGTAAATTTTTACACCATTATGGGCGTTTCCACAGTGCTGTTCATGATTGGACTGTGTGTGCCTGAGCACCATCTTGCTAGGTAACACCAGGAGGGGTGCAGGGCATTGCTAACTCTGCCTCTTGTGTCCAACGGTCACAACTCCAGTCAAACTGACCTTGTATGTCTGATTGTTGGGGACCACAAATTGACTATTTCATACTTCCCTCAGGGATAAATGGAGGCATGGGATTATTAGTACCACCCATTTGAGATTTCCCATTAACTCTTTAGGGATGGGCTACCCACAAGATAAAAATAAAACCACCAAATTCAAAACACACTCCAGGCCAAGATCCTTTTTAGCGTAAGATCATTTACGCCCTCTTGGGCATCCCAAGATTATACTGGTCTGAGTTTCCCCCAACTCTTGAAGCCTCAGCTGGCCCCGCCTATCACTGTGTACACCCAAAAAATACTGGCTGCCTGGAAGTGTCACTCTTTGTCCATCTGGAGATGGACAAAGTGGCTTCCCAGTCACTCATCATGTATTATTAAATTTGTCTGTTGTTTCTTACTTTATCTTGTTGCTTGTTTGATACAGGCAATTGGGGATCATGGCCAAGTCCTTATTTCAGATGTCACAAACACACTTGCAACTTGGCATGTGGATAACCTGGTGATTATCAACAATAGTACCTCAAGTCACCTATGTGTGTGAGTGCTTGCGAAGATGGGCAGTGGTTACCAAGCAGACTTGTAAGTTTTCTGCTTGGTGCTGTTGATTTATTTTGCCCTGGAGGTTTTTAGTCTTAGTGGTCTTAGCCTTAGGAGGTAGGAGAGGATAGCCACCCTAGTGGATAATGGTGTATCCCAAAGAGCAAAAATCCCAAGCCTCTGTTCATCCCTTAGGGAAGTATATAAAACTAGCCACTGTGAACTCAAGTGGTTCCCAACAGTGCAACCCCACCACCCTGTCAATACTTTCACAGAAATAAAAAACCATTAGCTGGGTATGGTGGTACACATTTATAATCTTAGCACTCTGGGAAGTTGAGGCAGGAGGACTGCAAGCTCAAGCCCAGCCTGGATAACTTCAGGTCTTAGTGAAAGCATGTCTCAAACAACCACCACCAAAAACACCAAAACCGAAAAAAACTCACTTAAGATTTTAAAAAGACAAAGAAAGGTAGGGTGTGTGTGTGTGTGTGTGTGTGTGTGTGTGTGTGTATATGTCACCATGCTACACAGAATATCGGGCAGAAAGATAAAAAGTCTAAATTTTTATACTAATAACAGTTTCCTGAGAGAGGACAGGGAGGAGTAGATAGGCCTGCCCTCCTGCAGGGCAATTTTGACACTTTTCTCTATAACTGATAAATCCAGCCAATGAAAGCTTATTGGAAACCCAAATAACACCATCAACAAACCTCATCAAGTGAACAAAAGAAGCCAAACACAAAGAACACATTTGTTCCTAGTCACAAAGAATAGGAAGGAAAAGCAAATACTTTCTAGGTTACAAAACAAAGCCCAATAAATGTTAAGATTAGCTTTTTATTATTTCCTTTCCTAACTATACCACAGGTAAGTTAGAAATCACAACTCCTCATATGTACTAAAATTAAAAAATATAGGGGCTGGGGATTTAGCTCAGTGGCATAGCACCTGCCTGGCAAGTGTGAAGTCCTGAGTTCGATCCCCAGTACCAAAAATCAAATAAATAAATAAGAAATAAAAACATATATTACTTTCTAAATAATCTGAGAGTATCACTTGGGAGGCTGAAGCAGGAGGATATTTGTAAGTTTGATACCAGCTGGGGCTACAAAGTGAGCTCAAGGCGAGTCAAAACTGCATAGTGAGACCCTGTCTCAAAAAGAGAGAGAGAAACGATAATAATAAAAATTAAAGAATAAGTAAAATAAACCTGAGAGTCTAAGGAAAAGTCACAATGAAAATTAGAAGATACTAATGTTGATGAGAACAGTATCAGAATGTGTGAACCGCAGCTACACTGGTACCTACAGGAAACTATGTATGAATTACTGTCTTGTTGGAACAGGGTTTCACTCTGCAGTTCAGCTGGTCCTGAACGCACTAGGTAGCCCAGGCTGGCCTCAAGCTCACAGCTCCTGAGTGCTGGGATTACAGGCATGCGCCACCTTTCCCAGCCAGAAGAAACTATATAGCCCCTAATGTTTTTACTGAAGAGAAGACATTCAAAATTGAGCTAAGACATCATGGCAAGGTGTTAGAAAAGAAATGACATCAATAACAGAATCCCTTAACAAAGTAGAAGGAAATAATGAATATCTGACTACAAGAGAAAACAAAGATTGGATGGAAAAAGAACCAAGGTGGTTAATTGCAGAGAATATTAAGCTGATTCACCTCTAGGCAGGGAATGAAGTGGATGTAGTGGAGATTAACAAGACAAGATGCTCTGAATGCTATTCCAAGGAATCTGAAAACTCCGGGGAGAAGGACCAGTTCTTAGACCCCTACGACATGCCAAAACTGACTAAAGAAGGACTAGAAGATGCAAAGGGTCTTCACTGCAATCAAAGTAGTGGTCAGAACCTGCTTGAGGACAATTCCAGGTCTGGTGGCTCCACTGACCTTTTCCAGTGAACATTCAAGGAGCAGCTGATTTCAGCCTTACACCTAACTGCAGAAATCAAAGCACAGGGAATACACAGTGGCTTATCCCCTTAACACCAAAGCCAGACAAAGATAGTGCAAGAAGGAAAATGTAGGCTTGTGTCACTCATGAACAATGACCTGAGTGTCTGTCTGAAATAATTTGATCAGCATAATAAACCTGGCAGTACACATAAAAGACTATGGCTCACACAGGTTTATTTCAAGGATTGCAAGGTTGATGTGACACTGGAAAACAAAATTTACCATATTAACAGAGTAAAGCAGAGAAGGGAAAAAAATCGTATCTATAGATTAAAAAAAAATATTATGAAATTCCAATTTCCTTTTGGAAATATTTGCCCAAAAATGTGGGAGGCTGCTTCAGCCTGAGAAAATGATTTAAAAATAAATATATTAGTAAATGTATTCTGAGTATGAAATGTTAAGAAATATTCTCTTAAAAATCACAAACCAAACCCGGGCGTGGTGGCTCATGCTTGTAATCCCAGCACTTAGGAGGCTGAGGCAGGACGATCGTTGCAAGTTTGAGACCAGCCTGGGCTATAAAGTGAGCTCAAGGCCAGCCCAAACTGCATAGTGAGATCCTGTCTCAAAAAAAGACAAAAAAAAAAAAAAAAAAAAAAAAAAAATCACAAACCAATAGCATACTTGTTATTACCACTTCTATTTAAGGTTTTCTGGGATTTCTCAGCCAGCACAATAAAACAAGGGCAAAATAAACCATAAAAATTTATAGACTAAAAAAAAATTCTTATTCTTAATAGCTGACATGATGAACTTTTCAGAAAATCAGAGAATCATTAGACAATTTTCAGAAAATTATTTGTGTTGGTAAGAATTTTAGCACGCTTTTGGGATAGAAATAACAGTAAATGACAGACTCCTAGAGTTTTATATACTATTGTATTTCAGGGAGCCGATCAATCGCTTTTCTTCTCTGCCATGGATCTTAAGCTGAGAAAACAGCTGAGGGGAGCCTTTGTTTGTGTGTAGGGGAGGAATGTGTCACACTGACCCTAAAGTCAGAAGTCACCTGGGCCATGGTAGGGTCTGGCCCTCATAGAGCAGCAGGCTTGTGCCCATCCCTGGTGGCACTGGGCTATCCTCTCTTGCTCCCTACCTCCTGTGGGGTACATGCCTTCACACCACTAGTAGGGCTTCTTGGAGGTCAGAGGGAGTGCGATGTAACCTTATGCAAGTTCCTGTGGCAGAGGAGTACTATTCCCCACCCCTCCCAGTCCCCAAAGAGACCGGCAACAGAAAATACAAGTTGAGAACAGATACCACGCAGCACAGTGGTGATAAGAATAGCAGGAACTTAGGCATATAACTGACAAATGTGCAAAACCTTTTAGGAGTAAACGAAGCTTCGCTGAGACATTACAGATGAGTTACATCAGGGGCAGAGGAGTCTGGGCTTAGCGGATTAACAGAGTGAAAGTCAGTTTTCTCCAAATGCTTTGCAACACCAAGCATAACTCCAACTGCATTTTTCCTGAGCTTTGGCAAAGCAAGTTGAAAGTTTCTCTGAAACGGCTAAGGAAAAGAAAACAGTGCCAGTGAACAAGAACCAGGGTCTAAGAACTTGAACACAAAAAGACAAAACTTGGAAACTTTTGGTAGGAAATATGAGATTGCAGGTATTTCAGCCCTAAGGTTGGAAAATATTTCTTAATTGCTGAAGACACAGACAGGACCACCAGAAAGAAAAAGCCTAAATAAATCAAGCACATTGACATGAAAAGCGTTTGTGAAAAACTGCAGGCCAAAGCCTGGAACTCAGGGGCAGAGCACTTGTCTAGAATGTGCATGGCCCAAGGTTCCACCCCCAGCACTGCACACAAGAAGAAAAAAACACTGTGAGAGAAGCTTATCAGCACTGCACACATAACTGACACAAATCCATATTCAGAATATACAAGAAACTCTTACAGATCAGTAAGGAAAAAAAAACTTGAAAGATAAACGGACAAAAGAAATAAAGGAAGATTTCACAGAAAATATAAGGCATAATTTTAGGAAAATGCAAATTTTACACTACAGATTATAAACCACTTCCACTTGATGGGCAGAGAGGAAAAGAGCATTTCCATGACTAGAGGGCAGTGTGACAGATCTCTAGGCACTCCAGGGAGGGACTGCTCTTGGACACTGCCTAGGCCAGCTGAGCATACATTTCCCAACACATTTGGACCTAGAGAAGTTTTTGTCTTTCATTTTACATTGATCCTTTCTCAGATGGGGTCTCTTGCTTTGTACTGCAGGCTGGCCTTGAACTCACTGGGTAGCCCAGGATGGATTTGAACTCCTGGAGATCTCTTGCCTCAGCCCTTCAAATGCTGGTATTATAGGTGTGTGCAACCACACCTGGTTAAAAGAAGCTTTCACACAGCTAAGAATTTTAACCACAGCACTGTCCTTAAAAGCAAAAATAAAGAGAACAGTAGGAGTAGTAAACATATCCTTTTTTAGTCATTAAACAGAAAACTCTCCAGTGGAGAGATCATGAGGATGAATGAACTCCAGCAGGTGACACTAGCGTGGACTGCTCCCTAGTATGTGTCAAATGGGAGGAGCAGATGCAGGGTGAGTATATATGCCCTGACCTTCTTTACAAACTGTCCTGAAACAGGCATAACTGAACAGTGTTACTTAGGAATGAAGACATAGTGAAAGGCAGGGAGCAATGAGCTGAATTTGCTGCGAGAGGAAAGGAGGGGCTGTGGCCAAGAGGGAAGATGGGCTCTGGAAGGATCTGCCCAAGATATATACATACATATATATACATATATACATATAT
Source organism: Cavia porcellus (assembly GCF_034190915.1). Lineage (NCBI taxonomy): Eukaryota > Metazoa > Chordata > Mammalia > Rodentia > Caviidae > Cavia > Cavia porcellus. The sequence continues at coordinate 56,052,172 of NW_026947489.1, forward strand.
ATAATGTTTTGTTTTGGTAATACGGGGGATTGAACTCACAACCTCCTGCTTGCGAGGCAGGCGCTTATGCCACTGAGCCAAATCCCTGGCCCCCAAGATCTATTTGTTACACAACAATATGTAGATGATCACTGTAAACTGTGCTTCCATTTTTTTTCTGAATGTATTTTGTTTACCATTATACATAATACAGAGTAATCAAATGCACCATTTAAAAAAAGGGGGAAAATAAACCTCAGCATGTATTATAACATAACACTTGTTTATGATAAAAGATTTTTGGCTAGCCACAAGCAGAGGAAAACTTCTTTAAACCAGGAGTAACTTCAAAAGTCTACAGTAAAAACTATACTTAATCAGAAACTTCAAAAATATACACTGTCCATAGACAAGGATGCCAACTGTCACAGTTGCTGTTCAACAATGTCCTAGCCAAATTGGTAACTAGAGTTTAAAGTTATACAAATTTAAAAAGAAGACATAACCTTTGTGTTAACTCTGAAGGCTGTAAGAGTTCACCAAAGCAATCTAAGAGCACTTTAATAACTCATAGACTCAATAAAAGCAAAATTTCTCTTTTACTAAACTCAGGTCAACAGCACAGTTGTACTGCTGCTACTACTATTTCAAACATGTATTTAATTCTAAATATTCTACTTCTGATAGAAATAGCAACTATCAGGAGAAAACAGCAAATCCTTACTCAGCCAGATAGAAAGCTTCAATAAATGAGTCTTTTTATAGCTAGAAAGGTGCAGTAGTGTCATGACGGCAACTCTCCAGAAACTAAATTATACACTAAATGCAATTCTAATCAAACTTCCAGCAAGATTTTGAGAACTCAACGTAAAGATTCTAAAATTCACGTGGAAGGACAAAGAAATAAGCCCAGCCAAGAAGTCTTGAACAAGCAGGGAAGGCTTGGTTCATTAGATGTCAAGGCTTTTCTGAAGCTGACAGAGTGGAGAGACAGAGATGGATGAAAAGAACCAAGAGCATAGAGTAGCAACCTCTTCCCTACACGATGACCTGGCTCAAGACGGATGTGGCCTTTGAACCAGTGTAGAAAGGGGCACAAAATGCCCTGTAACCTTAGCTGGAAAATCAGATGTCTTTGTGGAGGAAAAAATTTAAATCCTCCCCTGCAGTCACCATGAATCTTAACAATAGATAGATGAAAGACTTGAATATGAAAAGCAAAACTTGAAAAGTTTTGTAAGAAAATATGAAGGCATCCTCCTGACCTTGAGTGAGGTAGCAAAGATATTTATGAGGGAAAAGCACAGGTCACAAAGGAAAAGACTGATATGTTTGACTCTGCCAACAACACAAACATCTACAAAAGAACTACAAAGTTCAAAGACCTGCCAGAGCAGGAGACGTTTGTAATGCAAATCACAGACAAAGGGTTAGAGAAGGCCGAGAAGTCCAGAATCAACATGACAATGAAAAACAACTTACTGAAAAAACAGAAAAAGACAATTCACAGGACAAGACTAAGTAAACTTAGGAAAAGAATACCTGGCTTTCTGAACAGGGGTAGAAGCACAAGTGAAATCAAGTCAGTTTCACCTTCATCAGACAGGCGCAAACTTATACATAAAGTGGGTAAAGATACCAGAGAAGGTTTTCTTCACAACTGCTGCTGTGACCTTCAGGAGAGCATGGTGAAAACAGCAGAGGTGGGGACGAGGGTGCCAAAGACACAGTGAGGCCCTGGCATCCACTTCTCAGAGAAGGATGAAGATACAAGGGGCCTGTGACAAGACAGACAGTTTGAGGGCACCCGCGCAGGCCTCTTGTGACAGTGACAAGTTCAGAATTACTTTAGTGCAAACCAATGTTTCAGCAGGTACTTTTTGAATACCAAGCATCTGTTAAAATGAATCTTGATCTGTATGTATCAACATGGGTAAACTGGAAATATGAAATTCTGAGTAAAAGATGACACTTCTGTAATTCTTCAAAGCACAAAATCCTTACTCCCTATGGTAATAACGTACAGGTCAGCAGATCTTTTAAAATGGGGGTGGGAAGAATGAAGTGTCAACTTTGGGAGAAGTGGTTGTATCAGGAAGGAATGGGATGGGACCTACAAAGGGATCTAAATGGTACTAGAGATATACTTCATATACGCACCACACATATTCTAAACGAGGAGACTTAGAATACAACAAAAATATTAACTTCCTCCCCTGTGCTAAGAAATACTCTAGGGGCTTGGGGTGAAGACACGCAAAACACATCATTTTTATCCTCTTGAAATTTACGTTTTACTGAGAGGCAAGCGGGACATACAATGAATGCTGCTCTCTCCTTTCAGCTGCTCACCAAAGCCTGTCAGGGAGATGTGGTTTGAAAGGAAAACAAGGAGCCCAGCTTTGGATGTGTTCTGGGTGACTGTCTGCAGACTCCCACCAAGAGAGGCTGCCTGGGCAGGGCGGGGCTTGGGATTCAGGGTAGAGGCTCAGCTGCGGGTACATGGACCCGCATGTAGGTGCATGCCTAAGACACATCAGGGAGGAAACAGGAATGAGGAGAGTCCACAGCAGTGAGGAGTCCAGGAGACAAAAGGTGCTCCTCGCCACCGAACATGCAACCCTGAGCTAGTGCTGTGGCTGGGGTGTGTCCCTGGAGCTTCTGCGCTGTAAACTGAAAAGCTAGAGTAGTGGAATTTGGAGGTGGGGTCTTTGGGAGGGCGATTAGGATTAAACAATGGCACTAGCAGTGTCCTAAGAAGGGGAAGTCGTGGGCTGGCACCATGTGTGCTAGCTCCCCAAGGAACACCTGTGCCATCTTGGGCTCTGAGCTCTAGCCCCCAGCAAGAAGCCCTCAGATGTGGTCCCTGACCTTGACTTCCCAGCCTCTAGGACCGAAGGTGGAATGTCTTCTATAAATCACCCACTCTAGGAAATTAAGACAGAGTGAGCCACAGTGGCAAGTTTTCCAAACAGGTGGAAGAACACAGATGTTATCACCATGGGGTTCCTTGGGACCCAGACAGGATGGGTTTGGGTGGAGGAGCTTCTGGAAAGCGCAGATGAGAGGGTGGGAGACAGCAAGCAGTACTCCCTCCTGAGGAGCCTGGCCTTAAAGGAGGGTAGAGAAATGGGTCACCACAGGAGGGATACAGGGTCAGGGTGGGATCTTTCACTGTCCTTGAGAAGGAGATCTGGAGTGGTGCTGGTGACCCCCTGGCAGCACACGGTGCCCACATGGCATCACAGGTTGGGGATATCATGGCAGCACAGTGGCCTGTGCTGCATGCTCAGCTATAGGCTCCTGCAGGTGAGAACCAGGCAGGAAGGTTCCCCAGCATCCTGGTCCTGTCAGGAGGGACTGGCAGCAGAGGGGGCGAGGCAGCTGAGGCTGTGAATGCAGGGCAGTGCCCAGCAATGTACCATTGGGGAATAGGAAGATCAGTGGGGAAGACAGAAGCTGGGAGAATCTGTGGTATGTGGATCTTGGAAGTGGAGGATCTGTTGGACTCTGGGCTCAAGAGACTGCTGGATGGAAGGACAGCAGGAGGCTGCCTCGGAATGGAGGTGGCAAAGGAGGGCAGTGATTGTCACCAAATCACAGTGTAGCCAAGGGGTATTGCTCTGATTGCATGGGACCTGGGAAGCTCCACACAGTACACAAATCATACAGATGGCCCTGGGACCCTCCTGCTCAGGCTCAGAGGTAGAGGCACACTGTGTCCCTACCCTGTCCATACAGACAGTGCTGTTCATGGCATCTGTCCCTCTCAGCTGTCACTGCTGTCCTTGGCCCTCAGAGGACCACCCACTACATTTGCTGAACTAATCAGTGAGCAACTCAGAGAAAGCTGGCACCCTAGTCAGTTCTGTATAGTATGTGCCTTTCCCTGATACCATGCAAAGAGAACAGGCAAACACGTGAGACACCAAATGACTTGTGAGGTAACCACAGGAGGGCTTTTGGGTATCACAGAAGGGAACCCAAGGCAGGTGGCAGTCTGGGGAAAGAGTGGCGACTGAGCAGAGTCCCTCTGGTTGAATGACCTAGCAGGAAAATGTGAGACATATTCCAGTATCCAGTATCCTTATTTACCTGCAATAAATACATAGCTCTGACCACATTGGACCATCCACTTTGCTAGTGGGGTTGTGCTCTACAACTCTCACTGGGATTAACCGAAGTTTGGTTACTTTTTGCAAAGCTCTGAGTGAATTTGGTCTTCAACATACTCTTCTCCCGTCAAGTCTCCTCCACCGTCCTCCCCTGACACGTGTCCTGGTTCTAGCTCTGCTGTCTGTTTCCGTGATGGAAAGTACTAATTTCAAGAGTGCTAGCTAACCAGGTTAAAAGTTACAACTCCAGGTTGTAAGGTTTAAAATAATCAAGTCTGAGGTTCGATGTTACTCCAGAAAGAGAAACATTAGCTCTGCCTCTATTCCTGTTTCCATCTGGTCACCTGGTGCCTCCCCACCTTCTCCTAACCCTTCACCTGGACTTGGGTCCACAGGAACATCCGGGATCTTGGGAGCAGCGCGACGCCAGGTACAAGGTTCCTCCCCTTGTTCGATCTGAGAGAGGACTTCAGGCTTGGAGATGGCGTAGTCTGAGAAAAGACAGGAAGGTTAGCTTTGCCACCTTCCTATCAGGGCAGAGGGAAGGCAGCTGAAAAACCAAGAATGGTCTAGGGACTAAATTCATAATAGGTATAGGGCAGAGGCTCAAAACGGTAGGCAGTTTTGTTACAAGTCTGGAGATAATCTTGTGCAGCATCTAAAAGAAGTGCTGCTGGCATCTGGTAGGCAGAGCCCAGGGCTGCTACTGAACATGAGTTATCTGTCTAGAGTGCCAGCAAGGTGGGGTGCAGAGCCTGCATATTAGGCAGCAGCATGCCTGCCAGCTAGAGCACCCACTCCATCCTCATGCACATGCCTTACTACTCTTGGCTCTAGAGTACCATCAAAGTCACCCAAACGGGAAAGAAGCCAGGAAGACGCAAACTGCACATCCCTTCTGGGCAGCAGGGCTCTGGAGCATGGTGCTCAAAGGCCGCACGGTCCACAAGAGAAGGTATAGGAAATCCATCTTTAATGCTAAGTTGCCTGCAAACTGGTTGAGAGTGTAAGGCTTCTGCACTCCAAGGCTCAGCAGGAACAGAGACTGGACATGGGCAGGAAAAGGGCCACCACCCTCCTAAACTGCCACATTGCCAGGTAGAAGGGGAAGTTTCACTCCATCCTATAGTTGCAGGAGGAGGAAGACAGATCTCCTAACTCAACACATCCAGGGCTTTACATCTGTCTGAGATAGAAACACCCAGGATAGAGAGAGGGGCCCAGGGACTTGCAGAGCCCTCCTCCATGGAGAAGCAGGTGTCAGGCCTTACCCAGGGAGACCAGGGTCTCGTAGTTGCCCCGCATCACGTGCTTGTACAGCTCCTTCTGCCAGTCCTCCAGCCTGCCCCACTCCTGCTCGGAAAAATACACGGCCACATCATCAAAGGTCACGGGCACCTGGAACCACAAGGGTCACACTCGCTCATCCACATGCTGGCCACAGGGCCCATGGGCTCTCCACCCCAGGGCACCCAAAGGCTACCTTGGGGACCTCTCCCTTGCTCCCAGGGGGCAGCCGCAGGATCCAGAAGTTCCGGTTGCGCAGCAGGTTCTCCACGTTCTCCAGCCTCCGCTGCAGCAGCCCGTACTCCTGCAGCAGGGTCCCCAGCACGGCCCACTTGCCCTCCAGCTGGTTGCCAAACTCCATAGCTGTCTTCTCGCAGTCTGCCAGCTTCTTCTCAGCCATACCAGTCCGACCTTCCAGGGAAAGCAAGCGAGCAGCCTGCGATTCAATCTTCCTCTCCATGGCCTGAATCGTAGCTGCCATCGTCCATGGGGAGATCTTTGCAAAAGGGAAGAGTGAAGCAAGCATCACCGATCACAGGGCTTGTGCTCTGGCCCTTTATCTCCCCTGGATATTCGCAGCCCAGGAAGTGGGAGACCTCGAATCGGATGCCTGATTCCAACTTGGCCACCTCCTCCTGTGGGCATCTGGGATTGGCCTGTGTCTGGGCAGCCTCCTAGCCTGGTGCTTACCACCCTATACGGTCATTTCCGGTGAGCCTTGACACTGTGAGCGACCTGAAGGCGGCCTTGCATCTTCTCACAGCACACGCTTGACACATGGCAGGCGCGCTGTGTGATTTTGCAAAATAAACAGTGACTGAGCATTGCTGGGGTGTTTCAGCAGAGACGCAGTAAACTGCAGATTTACAGAGCCTGGCCTGGACTCCCTCCCGCCACAATCGCACAGGAACTGTCTACTGATGATGACCCAGCAGAAACCCCTAGTTGCTCCACTGAAACCACACAAACAAGAGTATTGCTCAATTTCTTTTTTAAAAAGCATATCATGTCTCCTTTTAACAAAATACTGGATGGCCAGTTCCAGGATAATCTGATTCTGTTCCTTCACAACTGCCTTTCTCCTACAAGCTAAAATGACCATGTAGCAAATCTTCACTAAGCCAAGAGCTGGACTTTTGGACATTACCTGAGCCCCCTGAGATTCTATTTTTTTTTTTCTCCTGGTTCCCACTCTTTAAAGGTTAAAAACAATGAACCTTAGACATTTGTGACTGCCCCAAGATCAGCGATAAGCCTGCAGTCTAGCAAGGAAGCCAGACACATGTGTGAAGTCATCTTTTAATACACGTGGCAACAATAAAAAAAAACCTCAGAGCTTCCCTGTCACCAGAAATGGCCACAAGAGGCTTGAGTGCCTGCAGCTGGGAATTGTGACGAAAGCATGTTTTGGGTGGGGAACTGGACTACTTGTCCCACTCATATCCGGGGTGGACCCAGGGGACACAAAGGAGGTGCTGTCCTCCACCAGTCAGCAGCTGAACATGGAAGGTTTGTATAGTTTCAGGAAAACATTTCTAAGCAAAAGCTTGGCTGTACCTTGCAAAACAAAGTAACTTCTAGGAACTGGCACAGGCTCATTTGGAGTCAGAATCAGAAATGAGAATCAGACAGCGACTGACGCCTCAAAAAACAGGGACAAAAGGAGGCAGAAGAAAGCTCTGGAGAGTACTGAAGAGGTTCTCTGCCTGCTTGACCAAGGTAGGCCTCTGGCTGGATCTCTGAGTGATGGGGGAAATGAGATCAACAGTGGTAGGAGTAGGTCTGGGACCACTGGTGCTTGGTGGGATGGCTTGGTGGCCCTCTCTATGCTGGTCTCCCCCTAAGATAAGCCCTGCCAGTTACACCCCAGATTCTGAGTTTATTTCAAAAGGGTCCTTGTACTTTACTACCTGATTCCTCTCCCCTTAAAATCCTATCACACCACATGTGCTGCTGTAATCCAATCTGTGTTTCTTTAGCCTGGGACAGACATAGGCTCCTACTTTATTAAGAGTTTATCCCTCTTTAGTACTTGAACAACAGGGTTTCCTTTAGCATTTCACAGAGCCCCCAAGCTCTACCCAAGGCCTCCAGACTGTCCTTCAGGAGGCAGGGATGGTCCTCTGCTCAAGTCCAGCCTTTCACTAACTGGAGGGTGGAGTGCCTGGTGCATTAGAACACTCTGCCAGAGGCGCAGCTCCTCTAAAAGGATGGCAAATCCCTCAATAACACCCCACCCACAAGAGGAAGTCCAGGCCTCTCAAGCTCTTCCAACTGTCTCTTCCAGCATTACGGGCTCTGTGTGTCTTTCCATCTCTGTGTGCCTCTGTCCAAGCGCTTCTCCCTCCTTGGAGAGCTTTACCATCTAGGAAGCTCGGCCTACTGAAACCCTAGCCTCCCACAGAAACCCAGCTCAAATCACAGAACAGAATACCTGGCCAGGAAGAGTGAGCAGGGGCTGCACTGCCACAGCTCGCTGCCACCTGGCCAGCTGGCTCCCTCCCCTTTTCGGTTCTGCAGGGCTGCTACCAGCGAAGCCAGTCCGCTTGCCCAGCAACACCGGTCCCTAGCCACCATGTCTTCCACACTTTTGAGCTAAACTGTCCGTCCGGGCAAGTTAACTTCTCTGGCCCCAGGGCTTTTCTTTTGTGTGGCAGAGATAACAGCAGTATCCACCCCCTAGGTCTGCAGAGAGAACAAAATAATGGGGGCCGGGTGCTGCACCTGGCTCGACACACGCCAGCTCGGCACGTAGCGGGCGCGCGGCTTCTGCGGAATCGTCGCCGGACACCTCCCAGGTGCCACCAGGCCGCTGGGGGGAGCTGGGGGAGGGAAGCCCAGCCGAGCGCTGGGCAGAGAAAGGAGCCAGGCGGGGGGCGCAGGACCGAGGGGACAGCGGCTGGGGCGGAGACAGGGAGCCGCGCAGCGCTGCGGGAACTTGGCGCGGGGCGGCCGTTCCGCCCGGCGCGGCCCGACACCGAGTGGGGAACCCTGCCTCAAGTGGGGGGCCCGCCCCAGAGTGGGGGCCTGGTGGGCGGGCGTCCTAGGCCCCGCGGGCCCAGAGCTCCGCTTGCCTGAGCCTCAGCCCGGCTCGGATCCCCGGCCTCCTCCCCAGGGCCTGCGGGTAGTGCGTTGGGCCCGGAGCGCAGTGCCCCAGGCCGCGGGTCCGAGAGCGCGCGCCGCTCTTACCGGAGCCGCCGCCGCCTCGGCCATGGCCCTGCGCTGCCCAGCCCGGACCGAAGGAAGTCGCCGCCGCGCGGCCCACGTAGGCCCGGCAGCCCGGAGCTCTCGGAAGGCGGCGCGGCCTCCTTCCCCGCTGCGCTCCTCGGTGGCCGGCCCGCAGCCCGCTCCGCCTGCAACGCGCCACCGCCGTCAGCGCCCGGCCGGTCCACACTGCATCCTGGGAGCCGGCGCCGCGGCCGGGCAAGAAGGCCCGTGAGGCTTCCTGGAGGCAGCGCGGTCGCACAGCGCCCCCTGCAGTCGGAGCGGCGAATGGCAGCCGGCGCCGCCCCGCCCACTATCGCTCCGCCTATCACCGCTCCTCCCACACCCTCGGGACACGCCCATCGACCAGGTCTGGCGCGCGCCGGGTGTCTGCTTGATCCCCGCAGCTGGATCACAGGGCCTCGGTCAACAGAGTCTTGTCTCCGCTCAGTGACCAGGCTGGCCGGCCAGGCTTCCCTACGCAGCGCGCTGCCCCGCATGATCACGGCGACAGAGGCCTTTACGCCCTACGTAGACGGTCGCGGGTCTGAGTCTGGGCCGGGAGCTTTGGCTTCATGCTTTGGACACCTGTGGCTCACGCGTGCCATTGCTTTCCAGTGAAATAAGTAGAACTTGCTATGTGTTTATTACAGTAATTACTTTTAATGGAATAAATGCGACGCAATGCCATCTCTTGCGAATTATTTTAGCAAAATTAACATGCAATGGAAGGATGTTCATGCTATATTTGTACAGGAGTTTGTACAGAACGATTCCATTTTTTAAAAAAATATTATGTGCGCATATATATATGTGTCTACATAATTGGTGGTTTGCTATACTGTACCTAGAAATATAACACTGTAATAGAAACATAGGTGTATCACATTTTGTATATAACATGTTTAGATAGATTCGAAAACATAAATATTAACATAGTCTAGGCAGTTTAATAGGGAGACTACAGCCTGTTTTTATGCATTTTGTGACTTTTTTCAATTCATACTTTTATAGTAACACGAGTGTTTTTAGTCGAGAAGGAAATAAACATTTGAAACTCCTTAAGAGTCTAACGGGAGCAGGCTGATAGGAGCCTGGTATGGTGCCCCCTCGTGGCTACAAGAGTGCATTGCGTTTCACAGTGGCCCAGCAGCAGTCCGCCTGCCTCGCGGTCCAGAGCTGGGGACTGACGTGGTGTTTCCGTCTTACTGTGCAGCCTGGGCCGAGATTGCACCCCGGGAGCGTCCCAGAGGCAATTTTTTTGTGTGTGTACAAAAATACACTTTCAAAACAATGCACTTTCCCGGGAGCTGTTTTTCCTTCCAGTTTGCATGTCCTCTCCGCTTGGGGCTGGACCCACGGGAGCCTAAATTTTGTATAATTTTGGGCGGTGGGGGGGGGGTGGATTAGGAAGGAAAAAAAGCTAGGACATGACAAATGTGAAAGTAGGTACAAAGGAGGCGTTCTGAAGCTCAGAATATTAAAAAATAAAAAAAGAGAAAATCAGTAGGGGCTTTGGGATAGACCTCAGCCTGGTCGACGGGAAGGTGGTGTAGGGAGACCTAGGTGTCAGAAACCTGAAGGCTTCGCCACGAGCTTGTTGAGATCCTTGGACAAATCAGCTGCTCCCGGACCCTTCTTGCCTCATGTTTAAACTTGGAAGTCGCAGTTTATCATTTTGAAATTGTTCTTTCACTAACTTGCTTTGATACTGGGCCCAACTGAAGACCAGTGCCTTCCCCCTTACCGCGACCTGGCTGCTGGGCGCTGCATGGTAATTTGCTTACTTTCTCATGACCAACCCACGTTGGCCAGTCCCTTTCGCGATGTCTTGGGGGAGCTACTGCCAGATACCTCGGGGGAGGGGCTTTCTTTTTGCTTAAGAGTGTTTAGCTGCATGGTAACATGCCAGAACTAACCATCTCAGCGACTCCAGGATGGGTGTGCCCCTGCCTCCTGGAAGGACATCAGCATAGGATTTAGAGACCTCCAAGAGTTTCTCCAAGGAGTTCCAGAAAGAGGCTCATATGGGCTACTTCTTACCATCCAGTAGGTGTTGCTCTTTTGAGCAGAATGAAAAATCAAGCCCCCAGAACTGGAAGCCACAATAGTAGCATTGGATTAGCTCTCTGTTCTGGCAAAAAACTGTCAGCAACTTTATTTAGAGAGAATTGCCTGGATTAATTTATTTCAAAGGTTAATATGAGTATGAGAAGTCTTTACATCTCATTGACTTCTTCCAATACTTGTTGCCATGGTCTACTCCCACTGAAAAGGCTGGGTTTCCTGACTGGTCCTGGGTCATAACTTGCTTACCAGACAGCTGCATACACACAATTGATAAGAAAGTATGTGATAGATAGATATAGATAAGAAAGTATGTGATTATATATATTCTTTTTGTTATGCTCTATGCTTATCGCCCTAGTAACTATGTACCTGGAGCACCGACCATATTGTTATAAATTTGTAAATTAGCTGACTGCATCGCCATGCTGTTTTGTATGCATCGTCCCCCCCCCCCGCCACCTTAGGAACCTGTTTGCTGTGTCAACTTTTGTCCCCCTTGTAAGAGACAAACGATGCTACGTCAACCATTGTTCCTTTATGAGAGACAAATGTTCCTGGAATTGGCAGACCAAGGGCTATGAATTGGCTAACCACTCACTGTGAAATGCCTCTGACCTCAAGCAAAGGGGAACAAAGGCCCACCTTGTTTCTATTTCCCATCACTATGTACTTAATGATCAATGAGCTAATCATATATGAACTATAAAAATCAGTCAAAATTCTGACTCAGTTGCACAGCTTTGCAAATTCCATCTGCACTGTGTCACTGGGCCAGCTAAAATAAAAGTGCTTCTTAAAATGACGTCATTTTGCCCTGTCTTTTTTCAGGGTCTTGCCCCATTTTTCATCTCGGGGGCCTTTTTTGGGGAAGTACAACACTTTTTAAAATAGGACTTTATAGAGAACATATAATTTGAATTGGATCTCACAGGATGGGCAGAATTTTAATAGGTAGAGAGCATTTCAGACCAAAAGGTGTGAGCTGGGTGACAGGCTAGAAAAACTTGAGACAGGGCAGTACAGAGAGTATTTTAGGAGCAGTAGAGTTGTTTGGTTAGGCTAAGACTTGGGATAACAATGGCAAATAGGTTGTGTTAGTCAGATTTCTGTGACTATAACAAAATACTGAGATATACAACATAAAAAAAAAGGTTTGCTGTGGCTCACTCTTGTAGAGGATACTGTCCTTGATTGGGCTGGCCAGGGCTGCTCTTGGGTCTGGTGGTAAGGCTGGATGGTCATGCCAGGGAGTACAGTGACTTATGGCCACGAAGTACCTGAGAGTGAGGAATGGGATGAGTTCATCATCTCCTTTGAGGCCACACCCCTAGTGACTTTATGACGCTCCCATTGGCTCCCACCTCCATTTCCTTATAGCACTGCCTTAGGGACCAAGCCTTTCACACAGTAGCCTCAACATCCAAGCTCCAGCCCAGGTTGAACCATATCACAAGAAGCTCAAATGTTAGGGTATAAACTGGGTGTGGTGGCACTGTATGATCCCAGTACTTGGGAAGCTGGAGCAGGAGGTTGAATTACATAGTGAGACCCTGTCTAAAAAAATATTAGGGCACTTAAACAGTCCTCAGGCTTGATAGCTGACTGAGCAGGGAATCACACAGTCTTAATGCTAATAGACTTACTTATGCAAGTGTACATGCTGTGTCAGCGTGTTAGGGCCATTTTCAGGTAGTGATCACAGAGCATGGTATAAAAACCAGGCTGTTTAAAAACCACACTGTTAGTATTTCTAGGGAAGCTTGCGAAGTGCATGGATCTCTAGATTTCTAGATTTTTAAAAATCTGTATAATAGGGAATTTTTTTAAAAAGAAGGGCTAGGGGTTAGGATATCGCTCAGTGGCACAAGCACCTACCTGGCAAGCACGAGGTGTCATGGGTTTGATACCTAGTACAAAAAAAAAAAAAAAAAAGGGCTACTTTACACAAGCTCCATATAGGGGGTGAAGGTAGATGCTAATGCACAGCCAAGTGTAGTGCTGTCCTGTCCACTTTCCACCCTGACAAACTCACCTGCGAAGCAATGTCTAATAGTTGGACCCCAGCTTCTATTTGCAGAAGAAATAAAGACAACATCCCTGGGACTGATAACAAAGATCTTCCCTCCCTTTGTAATGATCACTCTGTCTGCATCCCAATCCTTGTGTTGCAAGTAGGCATGAGAATTTTCACTTTTGTGCCTTTCCTCAGACTCCCCCGATGACCAAAAGTCCCATTATTTTTCCCAGGCAAGCCCACTATCATCCCACTGAAATCTTTCCATTCCCATAAAACCTGCAGTAGACTTTGACTTATTCAAATGCCAACAACTTAATATTGGTACCATGCATTTAACACTGAGAAAAAAACCATGACAATACAGGGTAATAGACGTGCCCTAACCTACCTCATAGATTATAAATTCCTGTTTAGTGTTCTTGGCACTAAAGGTGAGATTCCTTACCCAGAAGGACCCTGTGATGATCTGTGAATTTGAACCCAGATGTGTCAGTGCAGAGGCTGGGACAGCCAGGAAGTATGAGGTTCACACATAAGGCCAACGGACCCAGGAATTTCTGTGGAGCCGCTCACTCAGTATGGATGGATCTCTGCTTTTCCAGGTGCTTTTTTATGCCTGAGATTTTTCCTTTGCAACCAAGCACAGAGTCTAAAGGTTCAGGACTTTCAATAGAGATTATGATAGTTTTTGCTGCTTAGCATTACATTTCTAGTGTTCCCTTTGAGGCACATGACTGGATCGCACTTTTTGGTCCCTTGAGGTTGGGTTGGGCCATTTGGCAAGTTCTAGCCGATGAGTTGGGCTGTACAATTCAACGATGCACGCACATATATTATTTCAGGAGCAAGCACTTACTTAGGCTGAGGTCCTCCATATATTTGTTTTTCTCTTCCATGGTGACCAACAGTACTTGTGAAGGCAGCTGTTGCCTTGTGGCTGCTTCTGGAGGGAAAAGATGTTGAATAGAATCTCCATCCAATGTAGATTCTGCCATATAGTACATACATGAAACACCTTTGCATATGGCTTAAATATGAAGTGTCTCCTAAAGATTCATGTGTTCAGGGCTTGATCCCCAATGCCACAGTGTTTAGAGGTGACACATGTGGAAGGTAATTGGATCATCATGGTGCTAGACTCATCAGAGGATTAGTCTGCTGATGAGTTCATAACTGAATCTGCTGTCAGGTGATGGGGTCTGGTTGGAGGAAGTGGGTCACTGGGGACAGAACCTGGAATTATATTTTTGTCTCTGGCTCATGATTCCTCCCTTCTTTCCTGCCAGACGTGGGTTGATTAGCTTTCCTCTGCTAGGTCCTTCTGCCATGGTATTTCGGCTTTGGATCGAGCCAGCCATGGACTGCTATTCTGAGACTCTGAGCCAAAATGAAAATTTTCTCCTTTAAGCTGAATTTGTCAGGTATTTTATCTCAGCAACAGAAAGGTGACTAATGCAAAGCATTAGAGTTTGTTTTCAGATTTTAAAATTTAATAACTAAAATTATTGTATTTTTTCAATAACTAAGTTCTCAATAACTTTTGAAAAATAGTGCTCTAATTATAAAAATTAGATTTCTCATGGCACAGTTTGGGAACACTTATTGTGTGGAACATGGTCCATTCCAGCAATGGCATTATTACCTATAGTAGAAATAAGCTTCTTACTCAGACTCTGACTCGTATTTACAAGAGATTTTGAAGCTTTACAAGGCTGACTCTTGGAATCATCAATTTTTGATGACCTTGTAATGAATGCAGTGCTGCCTTACAACTTTCAGAGTTGGGGCAAGATGTCACATCAAAGGCTGGTCAGATGAAATTAGGAATATTTTGTAGGGACTGTCTTGGTTACTTTTCCTTCACTGTTGTGACAAAATATCTGATGCTCAAAGTGAAACAAGGAAAAGTTTATTTATCTTACAGTTTTGGAAGTGTCGGTCCATACTCAGCTGGCTTCAAGGCAGGGTGGTGTGGCTGAGGGGCAGCCATTCTTGGCAACTGCAAATAGCAAGAGCAAAAGGGCAGAAGGGAAAGCACATCTCCTTCCCTCCCTTGTATTGTATGCTGGCTCCACCCCTGGGTGGGTGCAGCACTCACACCACCAATCCTAGCGCTAGACCATGAACCAATCACAAACACTAGATTCAGCAGCCTCTATGATTGCATGAAATGTGGCAGGGGAGGGGGGGTGCATCCAAGCACAAACCATAACAAGGATGCTGAATATTCTCTAGGTTGGCATCTTAGTTACTTTCTCATTGATGAGATACAATACCCAACATTCACAAGTTAAAGTTTGTTGAGGCTTCTGCCCATAGTCTGCTGGCTCCAAGGTGGGGTGACATTGCAGCAGGGCATTATGGAGGATGGCTGCTTATGAGAAAGGGAGAGAGAGAGAGAGAGAGAGAGAGAGAGAGAGAGAGAAGAGAGAAACAGAGAGACAGAGAGAGATCAAGGGAGGAGAAAAGGAGATACAACCTTCTAGGCCAGCCCTAGTGACTCACCTCCTCCAAACCAGGCTTTACTTCCCAATATCACATTTATCTATAAACTCATCAGTGAGTTAATCCACCAATGAATGTCACATCCTCACGATCTGATCAACTCCTGAAAGTCACACCTATAAGTATATGAGAGGGAACATCTAGATATAAACCATAACATTTGACTAGGAACTCTGTAGGAATTAGTCAAGTCTATATTGAATACTTACTGGGGCCTCGGCCTGGTGTTGGGCATGAAAGAGACACAAAGTGACCACATTGTCTAAACAAACCAATAAATGACTTCAGGGCTTGCAACGTAAGTTTTTGTGTCTCTTACCATATTAAGAGAGTTTGGGAGATGTAACATGGACCTTAAATATAGAAAAATCTGAAACAATTTATATATTCACTTGGACAAAAAAGTATCTGAAATTATAATTGATCTGAGAACACAGGTGTGCACGAACAGGTGTGTATAGGAACAGCTCAGGATAAAATCACAGTTCTCGCCTCAAGGAGCTCACTGGCCAGGGGAGATGGGTGTACATTAAAAATTATGAGAGGCTGATGTGAAAACAAAGCTCAGTGTGGTGGAAGTTTTCTTGTTTCTCAGTTGTGTAGTCAAGGATTTTGTCCCAGCCATGCAAACATAACATATTACTCTAATCTTTACTTCAGTTACATTTATAAAAATCATATTTCTAAACACAGTTATAATCTCAGGTCTGGAAGGATATGAATTTTGAGAGAGCATTCAATGCAGTGTAATAACTAATGAAGAAAGCAAAAGAGGAAAGGAAAAGAGGATGAAAGAGTTGAGAAAATGAAAAACCAAATAGTAATAATATTCATTGGTAAATATCTCAGTAATTAAGTGGAAACAAGAATTAATTAAAAAGCAAACGTTCTCAAAATCAGAGTTGATAAAAGCCTCTACACAAAGAAACTGTGAGGGACATAACTTGAAGATGTGAAAGGATAAGAAAATACGTGTACATAGTATAAATTAGCTTCGTATTATATGTAAGCTTTCCATCGCTGTGACAAGACACTTAAAAATCAGTTTAACTGAGGAAAGCCTTCTTATGGCTCCTGGTTTCAGTGTTCAGTGCATGGTTCCTTGCTTGTGCCGAGGCAGAGCATCATGGCAGGGAGCATGAGGTGGAGCCGTCACCTCATGACTGTTGGAAAATGGCAGGTTCAGAGGAGGCCGAGATCGCAGGATCCCCTTCCTGGGCCAATTCCAGTGACTACTTTCTTCACACAGGCCCCACCTCTTAAAGTGTCCACCATCTCCTAACAGTGCCACCGGTTGGGGACCAAGCCTTCAACACATGGGCTTTGGGGTAACAAAATTCAGACCCTAACGATAACATCATGAGTATGGCTTGTGGCTAGTTTGTTTTCCCACAGTCTCATGGAGTCATAGGTGGGGGTTTTCAGAGGTGGCTGGATCTAGGGTGTGTGAGGCTGGCTGAGGTCAGGAATGCAAGGGTAGGATTAAGGGTGTAAGTGTGGTGGCACGGACAGAAAGAGGGCTGGTGTTGCTTCCGTGCCACTTGCTGCTTCTGCCTGCCATGTCCCTCTCCCACGCCACCCTGCCTTGGAGCCAGCCAACTGTGAACTGAAACCTCTACAAACTGTGAGCCAAAAATACCTTTCCTTCTTTAACTTTGAGTATCGAGTATTTTGTATCAGCAAGGAGAAAAGTAACCAAGATTCCACATGAACCTAATCAGAAGACAGAAAGAAAACATATACTTACACCTTGCAAATTATATTTGTTTGTTTGTTTTTGTGGTGCTGGGGATCAAATCTAGAGTCTTGTGCATGCAAGGCAAGAAGTCTACCACTGGGTAACATCCTCAGCACATTGCAAATTATATTTTAAGCAAGAAGTATTATGAGAGAGAAGATCTTTCATAATTATACCAAGGTTGATCTTGGTACAACAATTTAAAATTTTTAAGTAACAACTATTGCAGCCTCAAAATAGACAAAGCAATAATTAAGACAACTAAGAAAAATAATTCAGAGACCTAAAAAATTCAAATATATAATCATGGTGGATCATTTTAATAATCTTTCTCTATAACTGATAGAATAAGGAAGGGAAAAATCAAATTGGGGATTCCAAAATCTCAATGAATAAAGTTGACTTAATCTAATACAAAATACTACACATAAATTGGAGACTGTTACTTTCATTTAAGTGCACATAAATACTTAGCAATAGAAATGACCATATACTGAGCCATCACATAAGCTTCTTTTGAAAGACTTTCCAATGGTAGGATAATCTCTGAGTAAAAGTCAGTAGTAAAAATAGGAGAAATCCTCACATGTTTGGAAATTAAATGATACATTTATAGATAATATAGGGAAATTAGAAAATACTTTAAAATTAATGACATTGAGAATAGAGTATGTGTGAAATTTGCATCATAAAACTTAGCTGGAAATTTAAATATTGAAAAGAAGAAAAGCTGAAAAATCAATACTATAAATAGCTTTCATTTCAAGAAATTAGAAAAATAACCATGTTAAGCCCAAAGAGTGCAGAAAAATGACGCAAAAACAGAAATCAAATGATCATAGGTAGGAGGATCAATAAAGCCAAGATGGTCAGTGGAAATAAATGAGCAGAATCAATACCCTATCAGCAATAATGATCAAGAGGAAAGGACCTGATAGGAATCTTATGAACAACTTGATGCCAATACATTGAGAAAGTTAGGTACAACTGCCACAGGCATTTTTGAGTTCTTTGAAAAACTTGATTTATTATAACTGACCAAGAAAACATGAAAATTGAATACTTCTACACCTGATAAATAGGTTCAATAACTGGAAACTTCCTCCAAAAGTGAGCTTGAGATTCTGATGGCTTCACAGGGAAAATCTTCTAAATATGTAAGGAAGAGCCAATCCTAATCTTACACACATTCTTCCAGAGGATTAAAGAAGTAGAAAACATTTTTATAACATATTTTATGAGCATTTATTTTATGTAACATTGAAACTAGAACAGTATAATCCCATTGCTCTTGGGCGCTGAATGAAAATATCCTGAACAAAACATTAACAGATAAATTCAGCATCTAAAAGAATAAATCATCATCATTAATTGTATTTTTTCCTAGGAACTCAGAAGGGTTTACTATTTGAAAATCCATCCATATTATTCGTCATGTTAATAGAATAAAGGAGAAAAGTCATATAATAGATTCAGAAACAGCATTTGAAAAAGTCAACATTTATTATTGATAAACAGCATAATATAGGCAGAGGGTATAATTTCCTTTTATGGACATTTAAAAGGCCAAAGATATCAACACACTCAGAAAGATCAAAGCTGGAGGGATTTACTGGATACACTCTATAATTAAGATGGTAATAATCAGGGCGGTACTGGTGCATGCATAAAACTAGATCAGTGGAGCGGAATAAAAGCCCGTGAATAGGTACAAACCCATGTGGACAACCTGTTTATGACAAAATTGGTGTTTCAGAGAAATGGGCAAAAGGAGAGCTTTTCCAAATCATTGATGCTGGGTCAGCTGAATAATGATGGAAAAAGATTCAGTCTCTGCGCACAAATGAATTCCTGGTGTATCGTAGCTTTGTAAAATAAATCCAGAGCGATGTGTTTTAGGAAAAAAAATACACCAAAGAGTATCTCTGGGAACTGGTGGAAAGTTAAATATTTACCGAAGACAACCCAAAAAGAAAAGACAACACAAAGGAAGCGTGATAAACCATCTCAATATCATTAAGAATTCTGTTCACCAAAGGACACCACTAAAAAAGATAAAGGTCAAAGAGAAGATATTAATTAATGAAGGGCTTACGTTCAAATAGAACAGTAATGCCTACAAACCAATGAGATGAAAGATAGATAATGCAAAAAATGAAACCACAAGAGGCTCTTCAGAGAATATGATATCTGAATGGTCATTGAGTTGGTACACACAACCGTTTTGGACAGGTGGACGTCATTAACTTCCCAAATAGAATGATTGCATATATATGTATGATAGAATATGTGTGAAATATTAGCCAGCAATTAAATGAGATGTCTATCTAACAGAAGTGGCATGTAAGTTTCTCAAAGATTTCTATGAGAATATTCATAGTTGCTTATTCCTAATAACCCCAAGCTGTTTATTGTTCCCACTATAGTCTCATACTCTTTCAGAGCAAGTTAGATAAGTAAATGATGATATATTTGTCTAATAGAATACTATACAGCAATGAAAAATCACTTTTATATGTAATAGCATGACCAAATATCGCAGATATAATAATAGGAGAAAGACATATAAATCTCAAAGCCCAGAACAAAATGTCTTTATGGGTTAGCATAGTGGTACTTTTGGCACTGAAGAGGAAGTTATTGCTGGGAGGAGGGCCAAGGGTTGTTTCTGTGATGCTGACAATGATTTTTCTTCTGTTTTTAGATGAACTTTAAAAAATAATTTTTCTAACATTCTTTGTTTTGAGACAGAGTCTCACTGTGCAATTCAGCTTAAACTTACTATGTAGCCCAGGCTGACCTCCAGCTTGTGATGCTCCTGCCTCAACCTCCCGTGTGCTGGGATTACAGGTTGTGGCAATTTTCCTTTTTGTTTGAAAAAAATCTCAAAAATCTATGGAAAAGTTTTAAAGTAATCCAATGAGAATTCTTATACTCTTTATAAGATCATCAGTTAATAACACTTTTACACATTTGTTTTATCTTTTTATCTATACACAACCATATATGCGTGTGTGCATTTGTGTGTGTTTTCTGAATCATTTTAAACTTAGTTGCATGTATCCTAGTGGTCCTAAAGTTTTCAACATGTACCTTTTTTCCCCCTCCATGTACCTATCTTTTTTTTTTTCATCTTTTTGAGACAGGGTCTCTCTACGTGGTTCAGGCTGGCCTTGGGCTCACTTTGAAGCCCAAACTGGTCTCAAACTCACAAAGATCCTCCTGCCTCAGCCTCCCGAGAACTGGGATTATAGGCATGTGCCATCATGCCCAGATTTTTGCGCTTGTCTTTTTGAGACCAGGTCTCACTATGTGGTTCAGGCTGGCCTTGGGCTCACTTTGTAGCCCAAGTGGGTCTCAAACTTGCAGCAATCTGCCTGCCTCAGCCTCCCGAGTGCTGGGATTACAAGAGTGTGCCACTATGCCTGGATATTTATTTATTTATTCATGTACCTATCTTTTAAGAACAGTTTTCTCCTTCATAACCACAAAATATACAGGAAATGATAATTGTCCATTAGATAATCTATAACCTTTATTTCTCAATTACCCCAATAATGTCATTGATAGTCTTTTACTCCAAGTGCAAGAGGCAATCAAGACTCACGCATTGCACATGGCTGTCACGTGTTTTTAGAACACTTTAGTCTAGAATACTTCTCCAGTCTTTTGTTTTCTTTCCCACAATTGACATTTTTGACAGTTGAAAGTTATTTTGCAGATTGTCATTGCATTCAACCTGCAACAATGTGACTGGGAGAAAATGTACACAAAGATTCTTTTTAAAGCTAAAAATTGAATTTCTTCCTCACTAGGTAAAGTTTTAAATTTTGGCAAAACTCTTCCAGAGGTGACATTGGGTGCTTGGTGTAACACACCAGGAGGCAGGGATGTCTATTGGTCCGCCTGTTGATATAGTCAAATCTGATTATGTAGTTAAGGTGCTGTTTGACATTTTTCCATACACTGTTCCCCAAAAATTTTTACCTAATTTATCACCAGTTAGTGATTCTTACCCACATCAATCATTATAGTAATGATAATAAAATAACAATTTTATATTTATTCCATTTACATTTCTTAGTTGACTTAAAAAAGTTTTTTCTGTTGTTATTTTGAGAGAGGGTCTCACTGCATAGGTCAGGCTAGTGTTGAACTTTCTATGTAGCACAAGCTGGCCTAGAACTTGGAGCAATCTTCCTGCCTCAGCCTCCCAAGTATGTGCACCACCATACCTGGCTAGCTGATATTTTTGTACAGAAAGCTTTCTTCCTCTCTTCGCCTAAAAAAATATATTTAAGATGAATTCATGGACTCTATACTGAGCTTTAACACTTTCCTTTCTTTATTTCTGTTGATGCTCAAGTGATCCAGATTTTAGCTAATTGCTGCGTCTCTGCAGCTGGCTCCTGTATTCTGTTATTTTTATCAGGGGTTGTACATTCATACTTTCTGGTACATGTGTTCCACTTACAAGTTTTCTGCCCAGCCCTGAAATCAGCCGGTGCTCCAAGAGTTCCTGGTCTCTTTTGATGATATTTAATACTTAAGATATGGGAACTCGGAATGTTCATTCTAACTGAGTTGTTTCTGTACCCTTTGAGAACAGTTAGGAAATTCTGTGTGTGTGTGTGTGTGTGTGTGTGTGTGTGTGTGTGTGTGTATGTTCACATCACTATTACAATTCCAGGCCTGCCACGAGAATAATCCTTCCCCCAAACACTGATATATAAGCTTTGCAATTAAACCAAGCAGTCTTACTGAATAAAGTTCACAAAGGTTTGTTTCCTTACACTGTACACCAGCTCAGGTTTTTTCCTTTGTAGTCACGTAATGTACTATTAGTTTCTCATTTTTATGTTTACTTTTAGGCTGATTTCTTCCTATTTTCTGTTCTTTTGAAATGTAAACATTAAAATGACCCCAAAGTCAAGGCCGTGTGAGGATGTATGGGCAGAGCCAGCCCCCACTCTTTCTTTTTCATCTTCTTTCCAGCTCTCCCTGAATAATTTCTGTCTTCAGCTGGATTGTGTGTAGGATGAGTTTTCAGTTAGGCATCAAGGTGAACATTTATGCTTCGCGCATTTTATCTGTTTCAGGCTTGAATAAAAAATTAGAAATATACTCAGTGGTATACTAGGAAAATAGAATGAGCATTATTGAATGAAAGAATTACTATAGTCACAAAACCTTGCAGAATTAAGGGACAAACAAAGACAAATAGTAGTCCAGAAGGGGGAGTTGTAAGACCAAAGAATAGTCGCTAACCAGGCTGCATAAAGCACAAGAGGGCGGACTAGCTGAGACTGCCTGAGAAGCTGGGAAGCCACAGACACCCTGCTGCTGGAGGGGGACTGTGAGGGACTGGTGACAAACTTGGTAGGACGTTGTCACTTTTGTTTATGCCGCTCTGCTGACCTCAGCTGTACTCAGATGGAAGCCCTGGGGCTCCTGCTCTGGGGAAGGCTGGCTGCTGGGAGGAAAAGCTGGACACAGGCTAAGGAATGGGGTACACACTGGGATCCATGGATACTGGTGTCTGACTGCCACTGTTCCCAGCAGCAACTTTCAGAGAATAATGGCTACTGCTTTGCTTGAAAGATCTTCAATACCATTCCAGTTCTTCCTGGTCCACTGCTAACCCAAATCAGCACTAGAAAAGGATGCTGGGAAAGTAGTGCCAGTACAACCTGCCCCATGAGCGGTAAGGATCTAAGGGCAGTGAGTGCCAACATGGAGGAAAAGGGAAAGATTTAGAAGATGGCTGATTTCAGTAAGAATGTGCTACCCCTGACGGGAACTGAACTCAGGACGCTGCACTGCCAGGAAGGTGCTTATGCCACTAAAGTACTTGACAGCCCTTGACAGATGAGTTAGAACTGATTAAAAACAAAGAACTGAGCAATTAGTAAGTTAACCACATGTGGAACAAAGGAAAGGGAACTCTGAAATGACGTTCAGACCCTGACTTAGAAACTGGGTGCTTGGTTCCCATCCACTCAGGCAGGCTCCAGACCGAGGAAACATGGGGGATGCAGAAAATTTAGTGTGGCTAATATTGAGTCTGAGAAACTGGTAGGACTTCCAAGTGGGGATATTACATACAAAAAAGAGAGAGTAGGAGCTGGGGATATAGCTCAACGGCACAGCACCTGCCTGGTAAGCATGAGGTCGTGAGTTAGATTTCCTTGTACGAGAGAGAGAGAGAGAGAGAGAGAGAGAGAGAGAGAGAGAGAGAGAGAGAGAGAGAGAGAATTCTGTTATCACCAAAGTTTGCCCTCATGAGGATCCCCTTGCTCTTTTGACTAAAACAACCTGCTTCAAAAGGGTAAAACATGACACAATGGTTTTTAAGACATTGGGCATCACAGCACGCTCTAATTTACTGACACGGTAAAGTTTGTAGGCATGGCATAGAGACTGAACCCAGGCAGAGTCCTGAAGACTCCAGGAACTGAGATGGAGTTCTGAGGCCAGGGGACAAACACAGAGCTGTAGGAGAGAATCCTGCAAGGGAGAGAGTTGTCCAGAGGTAGAAAACTCTGGAGCTCTACAGAGAACCATGCTCAAGTGCTGGGCTGGCATGGATCAACATGTGCATGTCAGGAATCTCCTCTGGGCAAGAAAAGAGCTGTCTGGAAAGATTATTGCTAACCGTGGTTGGTGCTCCTACTGGAAATCCTGCTTGTTCCTACCAACCAGACTGGGCAGCTTTATGACTCACAGAACACTGCATAGTGTTTACAGAAGTGTCTTATTCTATTTCCAAGGAAGTAGATTTTATTCCAGAATAAACCTCAAGATTATTTATAGGCAACATAAAATTTCCAGCACCCAACAAAAGTAAAATTCACAATATTTGACAGGCAAAAATGACACAGCATTAAGGAAGCAGGAAAAATTCCACATGTAGGGGACAACTTATAAGTTTGTACCACACTGATGAGTGATGAAGCTGAAAAACAAAGAAACACAGAGTTAGGTTACAATGTGGAGGGCCAGCGACTCCAGTCTCCTGTTGACATAGAGTCCAGAGGGACTGGTGCACCTTGGCACTCAGACATGGATACAAGCAATTAGAGTTACACGGGATCCATCTGCCTCTCACCATCCATGGTGCTTGTCTGGGTAAACAACAGGGTCTCAGCTGTTTTTCTTTTCCCTAGCATTCTTGCACACTGCCTTTGTCCTTAGTGCACACAGAAGAGGACAATTAGGGCTTAATCTTCCTATCTGGTCTCCCACATCCTCCTGTAGCTAGGAAAAATGAATTAATAGAAACTGACCCAGAAGAATTAGCAGAGAAAGATATTAAGGCACTTATTTTAACTTTTTTTTATATTCTTAAAAAGTTAAGTAATTCTGTAGGCAAATTTTGGATTCTGTGAATTCATATGTTAAAATTATAACTCCCAAAGCAATGACATTGGGAGGTAAGACTTTGGGAAGTGATTATGTCGTGGCGGCAGGGCCACTATACGTGGGACTGGGACTTTAGAACATAAAGCCAGTGTAGGGAGAGGAGCTCCGGTCTCCATCCTCTCCTTGAAGTCGCCCTCTGGCTTCCAGTGCAGACATGCTGCCTCCTGTACAGATTTCCTCCAGGCTTTCCACTGGGGCCTTCCTATTGTCAGCTTGCAGACATGTCTTAGGCTCCTCCACTCCAACGCTGAGGGCAGCCAACACTGACAGTGAGAGGCAGTGAATGCAATCCCTGGAAATTTCCCCAACAGTCAAAGAAAGAAAACTTTTTGGTGGATGCTGGCCAGGAAGCATCACCAAACAGCTGTGGAAGCTCTTCATTGTAGGCTGAGCTTTGACACAACCGGTGAGAATCTGAGAGGCCATTTGGAGTAATGGGGAACACTTATGAACTGTGTAGTGATGAGAAAGCCAGACACCGAGTGCTCCAGGGGCTTTGGGTTTGTAAATTACACTACCCCCACCATGGAGGACGTGGATGCAGCCTTGAATACAGAGCCACACATGGTGGATAGAAGAGTTGTGGAAACCAAGAGAGTTGTCTCCAGAGAAGATTCCCAAAGATCAGGCACCTACCTAACTGTGAAGACGATCTTTGTTGGTGACATTAAAGGTGGTTTTGTTGGCTATGACAATTTCGGTCATGGAGGAAACTTCAGTGGTCCAGGTAGCTTTGGTGGCTGTGGGGATGGCTACAGTGGACTTGGTAATGATGGAAGCAATTTTTGAGTTGTTGAAACTACAATGATTTTTGAAATGATCACAGTCAACCTTCACAGTATGGACCTGTGAAGGAAGGAAACTCTCAAAGTGGATGATCTGGGCTCATGGTGATGGAGGCCAGTACTTTGCCAAACCACAAAATCAAGGTGGCTATGGCAGTTTCGGCAGTGAAAGTAGTTACAGCAGGGGCAGAAGGTTTTAAATTCTGCCAAGAAACAAAGCCCAGCAGAGGGCAGAGCCAGAGAAATGAGAGGGAAACTACTGCTTACAGCAGACTCCTAAGCCAGGCTTAATGGTGGCAGGATTCATTGCTACAAAGAAGATATGTTTTAGGCAACACTCACTTGTGTGCACAAAAAACTTAGGACTGTGACTAATTTTTTTTTTCAAGTGCAGCTTTTATTTTTTTTAATTTTTTAAAATTTTATTTAAAAAAAGACTAAACAAAACAGACAATAGGTAGAAATAATACATATGTTCAGAGAAAAAAATAAACAGTAAGTAATCACTAGTTGATGTTTACATACTGTCGTTTTACAAATAGTTGTTCAAGGTACAAGAGTGGAATATGAAAAGTGGGAATTCAAACAGCGAGACTGCAAACAGTTCCGTTCAGCTGTCCAACAAAAACATAGTAACATGGTTGTCAATCCTATACACTTAAACATACATGCAGTTATCCATATCTTTATTTATATTTAGATTAAACAAACTAAAGCAGGTTAAAATCATTCTGAACAAAGAATAATGGTATTGTTGGACTTCACATCATGATACTCCATGATCAGCACTGGGTACTGTAGTGTTTTTTTTAAAATTTAATTTAAAGAAAGACTAAACAAAACAGAAACTAGGTAGAAATAATACATAATTTCAAATAAAAAACAGTAAGAAATCACTAGTTGATGATTATCGATTGTCTTTTTACAAATAGTTACTCAAGATACTAAAGTGGAGCTTATAAAGTGGGGATTCAAACAGTGAGATTGCAAACAAATCTGTTCAACTATCCAACAAAAACTTAGACATGTGGTTATCAATCCTATACACTTAAACATACATGCAGTTATACATCTCTTCAATTATGTTGAGATTGAATAAACCCAAGCAGGCTAAGATCACTCGGAACAAAGAATAATACTATTGCTGGGTTTCACATTATGACACTCCAGGATCAGCACTGAGTTTTAGTGTCTCTTTTTCTTCAAAGTATCTGTTCATTTCATCATGTGTCATATGATCAGTTCTCATAAACTGTTTTATAGATTCTACACATGCATGAGTCTTAACATGTATTTCTATCCTTTCTATATTAGAGGGAGAAACAAAACAAAGCAAGGCAAAATAAAACATATTCCTATAAACACATGAAACAAAATAAACATACAAGACCACTGTACAAATCGTTCTACCAGGCTGTGTTGTCTCTTGTAATCTCCAATGGAATTGGCTATATCATCAGACATAGTATAATTGAATATGTCAGTACATAACAGTATTAATAAAAACACAAATTTGGTGACTGGGGATTTAGCTCAGCGGCATAAGCGCCTTCCTTGCAAGTGTGCGATCATGAGTTCGATCCCTGGTACTAATAAAAATGAAAAAGACAAAAAAAAAAAAAAACCAACACAACTTTGTATATAGTATAGAACTTCAAAAACTGGCAGTTATCAAACCAGAATGTGTATCATTGAGTCTTGTCATCTTCAGTGTAGTTGCCTATACTCTCAGACTTGATACTATCAATCATATCAGTTTTGGATAAAATCTTCTCTGCCTCATTTCTGTTATGCTCTTTTTTTGCCATCAGTTGTCTGCTTATCTTCTTCATTCTGTTTTCTGCTCCATTCATTGAGGCCTCTCTGCCACTGTTCCTAGAATCCTAGTACTTTTCTCTCTTTCTAGAATGCCCTGCAGTATTCTCTGTAGAGTTGGATTGGTGGTTGTGAATTTCCCAAGTTCCTCTTTGTCTTGGAAGCATCTTGTTTCTCTATTAATTTCTAGAGACAGTTTAGCAGGGTATATCAATCTGGGATGGAGGTTATTTTCTTTCAGGGCTTGGAATATTTCATTCCAGGCTCTTCTTGACTTGATGGTTTGTGTCAAGAAGTCTACCATTATTCTGATGGGCCTTCCTCTATAGGTTATCTGTTTCTTGTCTCTAATAGCTTTTAATATTCTGTTCTTATATTGAATTTCTGGGATCTTGATTATTATATGCCTGGGTGTAGCTCTGTTTTGGTTGTAGGTGGCTGGAGTTCTGTATGCCTCATATATCAGAATATCATTTTCTTTTCCTATGTTTGGGAAGTTTTCCTTAATTATTTTTGTGAATAACATTTGTAGTTCCTTTGTTTGTATCCCAGCTTCTTCATTTACATTCTTTATTCTCAAGTTACAGATCCTTTTGTCATCTTTTAGCCTTTGTATTCTTACTGCTTGTTTCCTTGTTATTTTAAAAAAGTTTTCCCTTTCATACTCCCACATTGCAAAATTGTCCTCCAGTTTGAATAATCTATCCTTAGTTTCTTTCAAGCTGATTTGCCATCCTTTCATAGAATTTTTAATTTCCTGGTGATCTCTTTGAATCTGCTTCATGTATTCTATATTTTTTTATATTCTTCACCAAATGGTTCTCTCCTTTGTTTGAGTTCCTCCCTTCTTCCGTCTGTGTCTGCCTGAGGAGTGCTTAGTATCTCTTTTATTAATCTTCTTATATCTTGCTTTATTTGGCTAAACATTTCACTTTTGAGCTTGTCTATGAGGTCCCGAATATATCTCTTTATGCCCAATGGTGCTGTGTTTGATATTGCATGTTTGCTGTTCTCATTCTCCTTTGTATTTGCCTGTCCTGTTCTCAGGGTTGGGGCCTGGGGACTTTTTGTTGTTGCTTCCTCTTCCCATTTTTGTTGCTTCTTCCAGGAGGCCCCAGTTTCTTTCTTTGTTGGTTACAATTCTTCTGAAGTGCACTGGCTAGATGACCTTTCACACTGCAGTATGCTAGTGAGTTGCAAACAGGGACAGTGTATGCTGGCCCCTCCCCTCCAGATCAGTCAAGCTGCTGTGGCCTGCACTACTGTATTACTTTGCACCACCTCCCCTGTGGAGAAGTCAAACCTCCAAGGCCCCACTGGGCCAGTGTGGTTAGTGTGTGCCACCGCTGCAGGGACTTGACCTTGGAGAACCTATTGGGTCTCAGCCAGGTCACATGACCCAGGCCTAGCTCACTCCACCAATCCTGTTTGGGAAGGGAATAATTGACTGAAGTCACTGTGGCCCCTTGTACTTGCCAGTCCTGCCTGATCCCAGAATGTTGTCTGCGGGAGCCCCTCTATTTATGGAATGACTCCACTCCTGTCACTTACCATAGGTCGATGTAGGCACCCTGCCAACTCAGCCCTCCATTCTGCTCACCGACCCCCAAACTCAATGTAACTGTGCCTCCAGTGAGTTGAAGCGGTGGGATCTCGGACGACTCAGCAAGTTGCAGCAGGACCCCGGCAAATCGTGGTGGGATCCCGGCAAATGGTGGTGGGACCCTGGCAAATCGCAGCAGGACCTCGGATGGTGGGCAAGTCACCTTAATTTCTTCTTGGGATGAAAGAATTCATCTCCCTCTGTTTGGGGCTCCCCACTCTGTATTATGTTGAATTCTAAGTTGACTATCTCAAGGAGCTTCTGTAGCCGGTTGTTATCTATCTGCTATCTTTGCTCCTCCCCCTGACTGTGACTAATTGTATAATGAGTTATTTTAATTTCTGTTCTGTGGAAAATGAAAAACATTCCAACAAAAGGTTTTAATGTAGACTTTTTGCCACCCACATTGTTGATTGCTAAATGTAATAGTTTGATCATGGGGGCTGGGGATTTAGCTCAGCGGCATAAGTGCCTGCCTTGCAAGTAGGCAGTAGTGAGTTCGATCCCTGGCACCGATAAAAAGGAAAAAGACAAAAAAAAAGTTTGATCATGATGTTGAATAAATATTTTTTAAAGAAATGCCAGAGTAGGAACCCTTGTTTTTTCTGCTGTGTGAGTTATAATAACCATCAAATGGTCACTGTCAAGACATGGAACCTGCCAGGCATGGAACTTGAATTTGGACTTCTTGACCTCTAGAACTAAATTTTTGTGGTTTACAAACTATCCTATTTTGAGTAGTTTTTATAGCAACTCAGATAGACTAATTAGGAGTAGTTTCATGAGATCTGTATAAAGGACTATTCTTTCTACTATATTTTCATCACTCACATAGAGCACTTCTGGTTACCAAAACATGGGGGCACTTCTCCACCAAGCAAGCCTCCAGTATTCTGTGGACACAGAGGCTGTGTCTTTTAATTTAACTGAATTTGAACAGTGTGTAAATTCAGAGTCAGAGTCAGTTACGTTCACATGACTCCCCCACTATCTTTGATGCCAATCACAACTTTTGGTGCCAATCTCCAGTACCATATTTCCCCCAAAATAAGATTGAGTTTTATGTTAATTTTTGCTCCAAAAGATGCAGTAGGGCTTATTTTCAAGGAATGTCTTTTTTCATGTACAAGAATCTATATTTATTCATGTACAACAATCTATGTTTATTCATTTACTTATATACAAAAATCTATACTTATTTAAACATAGTCAGATGATCATCTTCTGGAAGATTGCCAAAACTATCCAAATCCAAAATTATGGCATATGATTTCATTTCTTATAGAACAGTTGGCCCCAATCTCTCTTATCCAGTAATAGAGCTCTCCTTTAATGAGGACATCTTTCCCATGTAGCCTGCTTGTAGTGCACTGGTTACAGAGCTGTTGGTGATTTTATCCCATGAATTCTTCAACCAAATTGAGACATTTTGTGGGCTGCGCTTCACCAAGTTTCCATTAAATTGTTAGTTGAAGACTTATGAGACAGGAGTGGTAAGAAAAAAGATAACATTTAAGAGTGATGGTCCACACAAAAGCGACACAAAATTGCAGGCACCAATATTCAGAAAACATTTCTTTATTTCACACTAATGCTTGAAGTACAACTGTTACAACACAAGGCATATTGAATTATGCAGATTCCTGTTAGATATAACCATGCCTGTTCATTATCACACACTGGATCTGTACTTTGGTCATTTTGATGAGGAATTCAAGACCAAATCAAATGGAGACATGATACCAAAGGAACTTCAGAAGACAGCCTTATTATGGTTGCAGGCTGATGGGAATGTCAGTTCCAAATCATCAAGCCTGACTTGAGTTTTCCAATCATTTATATATGCTTCCAAAAGGAAGTAAAAAAGGAAGATAACATATTCTATGGCTTGTTGCATGTGTCTTTATCACTAACTGTTGGACAGAATTCACTCTTACAGAAACAGCAAATTTATGAAGTTACTGTTGTACAACATAAAGGGAGAATCTGCCATCATCTGAGACCCGGCAGAGGTGTCCTTGAAGTGATAACTCCTTGGGACATGGAAGTAAATGAAACATTTCTTTCTGGCTGAGCCATTTTGCAGTTGGCACCCGGAATGTCAAAGCTCATTAAGTTTGTGGCTTTCTAACCATGGGAACAGGCTGTGTCTCCTGGTCCCATCCTTGAACAGTGTTAAAAATATGCTTAGCATTAGAAATACAAGTTTCAAAATTTTTTCTGCATTAAAATAGCTTCTACATTTTGGCAGTATATTCATTTCTTTACATAGGTATTTACCTCTCATCCAAAGGTGCCTACATGAGTATTTACAAATACTTAATTATAATTTATATTATTTAAATTAAATATTAATGTCAAAATATTTATATTTAATTATGAATTACTATTATTATTTTATAATTCACTATATCTGTTGTATATTGCAACAGAACTACTAAATGCATTTGTCTAGCTGACACCCTTAACTGGGGTTTACTTTGGGGGTTGAGCTAACATTAGGGGCATCCTCAAAAATCATGCCAAGTTTTATTTTTGGGGAAATACAGTATGAAGGTGAATGTGCTTATTAGACACTCATGATACCAAGGGTATCAGCTCAGAGGCAGAGAATTTGACTATAGATCTATAAGTTTTCTGTTCAAAATCAGATGCCTCCTGCCATGCATATTTCTACTTAGAGGAATCATCACTCTATTTTATTTTATTTTATTTTATTTTATTGGTACCAGGGATCGAACTTATGACCTTGCACCTACCAGGCAAGCACTTGAGACACTGAACTAAATGCCAAACCTTCACCACCTTATTTTATTCTACTTTTCTTCCATTCATTCCGACTTTGACCCTCCTAAGAGCCAGTCAATTCCTTCACAACTGGAGTCAGACCTAAAGACACATCAGTTCTCTGTGTAGAGCAGACTCCCCCCTCTGACACACTGCCTCTCCCAAGCCAGAGTCCATGATGCAGTTGAAGGTCAAAAGCCTGGCTTGGTGGCTCTGACATGGGAGACACAGACTCTGCAGTGCTGTCCTGTAAGTACCGCTGCTGAGCTCTTGGATAGCATTTCAACTGTGGCCCTTTCTGTCCTCACTGGAGGAAGAAAGGTGTGATCAGGGAGCTGTACGAGGTCGGTGTGAGTAGTTTTGGATACAGATGGCCAGGTTGTGGGCTAAACCAGAAAGGCAATGAGAAATGAGAACCTGTGTGCACCTCTGCTTATTTTCTTGGGCTGATGATCCTACACCAGGGTAGGGCTAGCAAGGTGTGGCGCTAGGGACAGAACCTGGAGTGGAGTGTCTTAGCTACTTTTCTCATTGCTGAGACAAAATACCTAATATCCAAGTTAAAAGCTCACAGTGTGTAGAGGTTTTAGTCGAGAGTTGACTGGCTCCAAGGCAGGGCAGCATGCCAGAGGGCATTGCAGAAGAGACAAAGTCCATGGCAGAGAAGACAGGAGGGAGCAAGCAGGCTACAAGCTTTTTGGTGGTGCTACCCACTCAGGGTGGGGCTCCTGTCTTCAGTAAATCCACTCAGCCACACTCAGCACTGTGCTAATTCAAATCAGTGGACTAATTTAGTACCATGTACGCTTAATCCCAGTATCACACATCTCAGATCCAGCCTGCTCTGAAAAGCCCGACCTCTGACTGCATGAGGCTTTGTGGGGACATCTAGATACAATACAACATGGGGGTACTGGAAGAAGGCTGAAGGGGTGGAAGAGCTACAATTGAACTGTGGTCACTGACTTACTTGATAGAGACTGTGTGGTGAGGAGGAACCAGAATTATGCTCGGCTGACTTGTGAAGCTACTCATTCTTTGCACGAGTCTGGTAGCAATAGAACGCTGAGGGAAGTGTTTAAAAAGACTGTGATCAAGGATTTGAAAAAATGGAATGAAATCCAGAAGGAATCCACAAGTGTCTTAGAGAGCTGTACAGACACAAGCAACAGCAACCTGGAGTGAGGGCTGAGACCCTTTTGGAAGTAAAGAGACCTCTAGGGCTCTATAATTCTGCGTGAGGGAAGGCGATTGGGGAAACTGCACAAACACCACAAAGCATCTAGTTTCCAATGACCTCCTCAGAAATTGCCAGGGAGGCGAGTAGGACCAGGAGAACCGCAAGGGCAGAACTGTGGGGCAGGGCCATTCGCAGGCAGCAGAACAGGGCTTACCCAAGGAGCACGCCCTCATCCTGAGCACTTCTTGTTCTCTGTCACTGAGTTTTGGAGTGATGTACTCTGTGACATGCTTGTGAAAAGGCTGGAGAATTCCGAAATTGGTATTTAGAAGGGGCTCTACTGACCCAACAGGAAAAGAGGGATGTGGCCATTTTTGCCTCTCACTGGAATGACTGTGGGCATTTCTGGCAGCACTTCCCTCACTGTCCCCACCCTGGAGATGACTCAAACATCTATCCACAGAAGGAGAGCTAAATCCATCATGGTGTGGCAAAGGGAAGAGGTGTTAAAATAACAAATTACTGCCATACTGGAAAAATATGCAGCAATTTTACTGAGGTAATCATGGGTGAAAGCAGCTAAGTTCAGGGACTAACTCCTGTATGATTCCATGCATATGAGGCTGAAGAACAAGCTACATAACACATGGGGAGAGAATAGTTTTGTCTTTGGAGCAGTTGGAATAATCGGGAAGGAGTTCAGAGGTTCAAAGGACCTCTGAGATAGTAGAAATTTTCTGCATCTTCATTTAGGTGGTAGATACACGTGAGTGCATGCATCTTCATCTGTATATCAAGACTTATGCACTTTTTTGTATGTAAGCTACACTTCAATAAAAAGTAAAAAGGAATGCATCAATCATATTTTTAAATTTCTCAAATATCTATTTGATTCATTTAAAGATTACATGTGGTCATTATTGCTAGTCTTTTTTTTACTGGATAGTATTTATTGTTCACATTACATATTCTCTTCTTCTTAGCCAAAGTTCTACAATTATTCATTCATCCTACATTCTCTACAGGTTTCGTTAGGAAAAGACTGTCTCCATGGACAACTTTTGCCTGGGAGGACACATGTTCTATATTTAATCTGCAAGCCATCATTTTGGATCAAATTCTGGTTCTGTTTTAAGACTTTTGATTGTCTTTTGTCTTTCAACTCAATTTGTATTTCCCTTTTTTATGGAAAATATGCCAATTAATTTTAATAATTTCATTCATGGGGGATTTACAGGCTGAACTCTGATGTTTGCTGTTTCTCCTGTGTGCTGTAAATGCTAGCTGTTTTCCATGTAAGCCTTTTATTTGCTCAGCCAATACTATGTGAAACTTACTATGCATTAGTCCTGCTTTAAATATTTTTCCTGGTTTCCACAGCAACCTGTCAGGTGTGCACTATTATGATTCCCATTCTACAGATCATACAGTTAGACACAGGGAAGGACTGACTGCCCAAGGTCTTCTAGCTGGAGCAGGAGAGGAAACCAGCCTGTCAGCCTTCTTAATCCTTGCCTTTTACAGCCAGATTACATAGCTTCTCCCAAACTGGTGGCATTTCCTGGTCCTCGAACTGTCTTAGTGCTTTTCAGAATTTGTAAATTACCTTCTGTGTCTTTTTTGGAGGAGCTCATTCTGTGTCATTTTCCATCTACATTACTAAGAAGAGGAAATTGGCAGGGTCAGCCTTTGTCATAGATTGTAGTTTTGTAGGAAGGGCTCTGAACTGAGAATTGCCATCAGGTTCGGGATTGACTGTAAGGACCTCTTGTGTCAGGAAGGACCTCTCAGCTACCTGGAGTTTCCATCTGTGTGTTCCTGCTAGGACAGGCTCTGGGCAATGACTCTGAGCACTGATCTTGTTCCAGGCTGCTGCCTGCAGTAGATCTGAGGCAGGTCTGTAGCAGGTTTCAGGGGTTCTGAGGAGGGGAGCCCGTTTCCTGTTATGCTACAGGAGCATGGATTTCCTGTGAGACAGAGATGCCAGCCCCAAGAGCTCCCATGCTGAAGTGGCAACTTTTAGGTTACAAGTGGAGTGGGCATGGCTGTAGGCATGAAAGACATTAATTAAAACCTCTAAGAGCAGGTAGGGGCATAGCTCAGGGGTAGAGCATTTGACTGCAGATCAACAGGTCCCCAGTTCAAATCTGGGTGCCCCTTACTCGCCATTAGTTTTGGCCTGGTGAATAGGTATGAAAATTTTGACTTTAGTAGATAGCAGTATTAACATTTTTTAAACCATAAACTTGTGAGGTGTTAATATGATGGTTGCAAGCCCCCTTTTAAAATTGGAATCATTCTAGGAGTCTATAAAAGTGTCATTTCCCAGGTATTGACCAAAGACAATTAAATCAGAACTCATGGGGCTGAGCCCAGGCCTGGTAACAGCTCCTGGCTGCTTTCAGGATGCAGGTAAGACTGAGCATAGGCTGCACCCAGCAATCGTCTCATAGACCTGAGTTCCTGGGTCATTGTTACCACCTTTTGGTCTGTGAAGAGCCACACTTGGCATTGTCAGTCACACCTGGAGTTTCACTGTGCCACTGTGTGTATGCTAGGACTCTCTCACAGGAAGTGGCCCTAGCTCTGGCTTCTTTTACCCTTTAGTCTACCAGTAAAGACAATTTTAAGCTGGCTAGTTTTGCAATCCCCTTCCTGGAAGATCAAGGTAGTTTCAGCTGAGAGCAACAGTGCTAAAGAAAGAGGGTAGTTAGGATTGGAAGGAGAAAAGAGCAAGAGTCCGACTCTGCAGAGATTTCCACACTCATGTGGAAAGGGGATTGAGCAGGAGGAGGCTGAGGTTGTTGGAGGGAAAGATTCTCACATCCTGGGCTAGGATTATGGAGTAGAAAAGACAGGGGAAAGTCACAGCCAGGTGGAGTCTGCATTTAGGTCAGTCAGGTCCCCCTAGGTCACCAGATAGGAGGAAAAACAAGTATCTCTGATCACACTGTCACAGCTGCTGTGCCCACTGTCTAAAGAGACAGGAGGGCATGAGAATAGGTCTGCAGATCAAGTAGTCAGTGAACCAAGGCTGTCGCTGTCTGTTATTCCTATCCTACTGACCACAGGTAGCAATCACTTCCCTGTGTAATACTTTGGGGACACAGATCTCTGTCACTCCCACTTCAGCACCTTTCTGTGACCAGGATCCTCAGTCCAGATTCTTCTTGTCTCTAATACAGGAGACCTTGTTCAAACAGAGACTAAGAGGGGAAGAAGAGGAGGGATAAAGGAGTCAGGTTGTATGACTCCACCATTAACACTTGGTGCAAATTGTCCCTGTATCATGAAGGTGGCCCATGGCTATGATGTGGCAGGTAATCAGATGCCTTTTGTTTGCCTCTG
Organism: Cavia porcellus; assembly: GCF_034190915.1. Classification (NCBI taxonomy): domain Eukaryota; kingdom Metazoa; phylum Chordata; class Mammalia; order Rodentia; family Caviidae; genus Cavia; species Cavia porcellus. Next base: position 56,088,027 of record NW_026947489.1, read on the forward strand.
ATATTATTTTGCTACAGACTACAGAAGGACATAGGTAGAATCAATATTCCCCAACTGTCTATGAGCCAGAGCCACCAAAGAATCTCCTTAGGGACACACAGCAGCCCTGGTTCATTTTCCCAGAGTGTCTTAGTTACTTTTCTCTTGTTGTTGAGACAAAATACCTAGCACCCAAAGTGAATCAAGGAAAGGTTTACCTAGCTTACAGTTTTTGGAGGTTTCAGTCCATATTCAGTTGGTTCCAAGGCAGAGTGGCATGGCTGAGGGGCAGCCATACATGGTGACCACAAGTGACAAGAGCAAAAACAGTAAAGATGGAAAAGCATGCCTTCTTTCCTCCCTTATAGTGTATATCAGCTCCCTGCCTCTAGGCAGGTGTAGCACTCACACCACCAATCCCAGTGCTAGACAACAAACCAATCACAAATGCTGGATTCAGTAGCTTCCATGACTACATGAGACTTGGGGAGACACCAAGACATAAACAATAACACAGACAGTCTGGCTTAGTTCTCAGGAAAGTGAAGAACTTCTGCTTTGGCCCAGCCCTCACTCCCACCTCTGTTCTCGTCCTGTCCTCCAATGCATCTCCTGAGTGGTTCCTGGAGGTGAGTGTGGAGGGTGTTCTTGCTACAGACCTCCATGCTTTCAGCTGTGCTCCGGGGACAGGAGGTGCTGATCACCAAAGGAGATGGCAGGTAGGTCTGCACAGGTGCTCCAGATGGCCTAAGATGAAGCAAGTCCTGGTGGCAGAGCACTGCAAGTGCTCATCTCAGATGTTGACAGCCAGGTGTGGTCACCTGTGTGCTTTTTACACACTCTTATCTGGGAGTGGCATAGCTCAATGGTAGAAATTTGACTTCAGATCAAGAGGTTCATGGTTTAGATTTAGGTAACCCTTTCTTTTTCATTGCATACACATAATGTTTGGCTTCCAGCTTTCCTCACTACTGTTATGGTTGATGCATTGTGTCAACTGGAGCAGTTTAGAACTTTAAGTGGAAGGCTCAGCAGGGAGCCAGGGATCTTACTTTGTAAATATCCTCATCCTGAGCACAAGAGGGCAAGGAGATTTTTTGAGTGCTACACCTGCCCTGGAAGGGGAGTGGGGTGGGTTGTGTACAACATTAGCAAAGAGAAGAGGTGTGTTTGTTCTTTTGCTCTGGCTGCTGCCTTGAAGTGTTGCCCCAGTGCCATGCCTGGAGCCTGACTGTGGGCTGAAACTTCCACAACAGTAAGCTTCATTTTGGGTGTTGGGTATTTTGTCCCAACAATGAGAAAAAATTAACCATGATAACCACAGAAGTTCAATTCTAGGGGGAGAGGAGAGCCAGGCCAGGTAAGTCACCAGAGCCTGCCTGACATCCACCACTTTAGCAACCCCATTTATTCAATTCTGTCTTTTCCAGAGGATTCATCCTCATTGTCTCAGTTCTGGTGAAAGACAGGGTCCTATCTCAGCTTACAGAAGACAACAGTGACAGATATGTTCCTCTCCTTAGTGTGTATGTGTTTGCATAGTTGTCACAACTATGGGGCAGACAAGTCTGACTACAGCCTGGAGGCCTAGGAAGGGTTGACATGGTAGTTGGAGTCTGAGCACAGGCTGGAGGCAGAAGTTTTTTGCCTCAGTGACCTCAGTCTTTTTCTTACAGCCTTAACAGGTTGCCTGAGGCCCGTTCACCCCATGGCAGACTATAGGCTTCTCTCAAATCCACCAATTTAGATGTCAGTCTCCTTCAGAACACATCTTCCTAGCAACATGTCCACTTGTGTTTGGTAAACGTCTGGGCTAGAGTCATGCCAAGTTGACATAGAATATCCACCACCATGGGTAATGCCTCAGTCTTGGTCTTATGCAAACTTTGAGTGCTGGGTAAATTATCCAGAGAGGCAGGGTGGATTGAGAAGCATCTCAGATGTGGGAGAGCTCAGGCGATGCCAGTGCAGCCAGGAGCTACATCCTGTGTTCACTGAGCCAACACCATCAGCTCTCTAGACAAGTTGGCTAAAGTTCTGGCCTCCTGGCTTCTCTTGGGGCCTGGCCACCTATAAACCCAGGCCTAAGGTTCCCCAGAGTGCCATGAACTACTTGCCCTCTTCTCAAGGGCTCATGTGTTTCTACCAAGATTTCTAGGACCCTGGCTGGTATAGGCATGTGGGGAAGGATAGGGGAAGGTTGCAGCCAGGTGGATGGAATCTTGGGTGTAAGTGTGGAAGACCACCAGGATAGTTCTTAAAAGAAGAGCATTTGTCTCTACTTTGGCTAAACCTGGGCCTGTTTCCAGTTATTGATAGGTATAGAGCTGGCCAGGATATTTCTTTATCCCCTCAGTTAGCTTTAAGGAATGCAAATGAGTCTAGCTGAGGTGCTAATGTGCAGTCTTTGAAGTGATGGACAGGTCAGGGAAACTCTGCCTATAGCTCCTGAGTAGTATGTGTGAGCTAAGCCAAGTGATGCCACACTGTTGGCTGTGATTGAAGAGTAAGAAGCCATGATATCTTGGAGTTTAAAGATTATACATCAAAGCAAAAACACTGATCCCTAAGCATGAGATACTTACTCAACCTTTAACATGCAGATTACTCTTTAGCCAATCTCTCTCTCTCCATATTGCAGAGGTGCTATCAGGCCTCCTACCTAGCACAGCTCACAGCACTCAAGTACTTCCCTCTGCCTTTCTCTCCGTCACTTATCCCTGAGCCACTCCCCTCTTCAAGAATTAATATAACTCAGGCTTGGCTCTGGATAGAGGCTTTTGTTCTGGTTAGTCATCCTTCTAACTGGATTTAGGACTCCCTTGGCTCCCCACAACTACAAATTTGCCTTAGTGTCTTTATTCTTGCTGTGGATTGCACTGGAAGTAGTAGATTGGAATTACCTATTGGAATTCAGTAACTCTTCCATAGGACTACAAACACAAATTCCTCTGGACTGTGACAAGGTCCAGGAAGGGCTTTATAAATGTAGGAGTTCAGTTGGGTCCCCTAGGTCACCTGAGGATGCCCAAGGGCTACCAAGTTCCATGTCAGGGGTGTCCCTAGCTTTCCGAGTCTCTAAACCAAAAATGCTTTGGAATTCAAGAGTGTGTCATTCCACCCTACTGTCTGGGAACCACAGCTAGAGATTGATTTCAGCCAATTCTTGTACCAGTTTCTCAGAGCTTCAGACAAACACCCACGTACTTTCAACAGGCTAATTTATGTCCGCCAACTCTATAGGATATATGTGAATATAGACTCTTGATGTATTTTATATTGGAAGAAGAATATAAACTTAAATAAGTCTAAATTTATTGTCATGAGTATACTCTATTAAAATGCTATTAAAATATCATAATTGGGAAAGTCAAGATAAACCTGTCTGTTCAGTTGGTTGAGTCAAGACTGGATTCCCTGGTGGCTATTTATAAATATCTTGAGATATCAGGGATTTCTTGGTGTAATGTAGAAAGAATTTATTGACCTGAGGGGAATTTTTATCAAGTGTGACTTGATCCACCTCCCAATCAAAAATTGTTACAGCTTTCAGTTCTTACATTTACAGCAGTTCAAAGAGTGTTAGAATTTTCTGGCACAATAAAGGAGCAGAATATAATAAAAAGTAAAAGTGGCCTTTTTATTTAAAGGATGTGGAGAGGAGCCCACACCAGCAAGGGTTTGGCTTTCTCCTCTGCCCAGATATGGGGGTGTGGGGTATACGTGACCTTTGACTGGATGTGGTGCTTGGGGCGGGCATTGATGGGGCGCGAGCAGCTGATTGGAATTTTCTTCCTGTGCACTGGGAAAGGAAGGAGGAAGCTGTAATTGGGGAAGGAGGAAGAAGTGGCTGTCAGGATATCCTCGATCTGGCCTTCTGCCATGTTGAATTACTGCCATAATGTCCTGTAATTTATTCTAGGGCAAAACTCTTTCAAGAGTACCATCAATTAGCCCAACATTCTTAGTCTCCTGAAAACTCTCAGGACATGGGCTCTGCCATAGTAAAATCCACATGGCCTCTAGTTTAATTGCCAGTGAAGTCTTCGTGCTCATTGGAGACTTTCAGAGCCCGGCTTTTACTATCTGCATTTCTACCAATATTGTGAGTCGTCTTTGCTCTGATCAGAATCACCTATCAGGCTCTGCTTACAGCACCCTAAGACTTCTCTCATCTACTTCTCCAAACTTTTCCAAACTCCTCACCAGTTCTAAAGGCATCTAAATCACGTGGTCAGGTACAGTCAAGGCAATGGTCCCACTTACGGTACCAATTGTTTGTACTAGTCACTTTTACATCATTGGGACAAAATGTCTGACACCTGCAACTTAAAGGAGGCAATATTTATTTTGGTTCACAGTTTTGGGGAATTCGGTGCCTAATTGGCTGGCTCTAAGGCAGAAACATCATGGCAGAAGTGCATAGTGGTGGCTATGGAAGCAGAAGGCAACAGTGCCAGAGAGGAGCAGGTGAGGAGGATATATAATACCCATGGGGTCACACCCCCATGACCCACTCAGATATACTGAGGGGCATGCTCTATAGACATAGTCTTTCTTAATCCAATAGAATTGACAAATTAGGATTAATGGTCATGATGTGTTTGTCTCTATTTGTTCTAAGACTGAGGAATGAAGACCTATTTCTATGGCCTCAACAAGATGAAAGGATTTAGTATCTACAAAGTTCCTTGTTTGTCAAGTGAATGAATGATGGAGTTAATAGTAAGCACCTTTTTGAGGTCTTAATATATGGAAGAGGCTCTCACTGGGCTGCCTTAGGGTCAGCAAATCTTGCCCTGATCACTATGTAGACTTGATTGAAACACTGGAGCCAGGTATCTTTTACAGATATTTCACCACAGTCCAAGAGATAAGGGGCTGGGTAGGTGTAATTAAGGCTGAGGAGGAAAAAATGAGAGGGCACACCTCAGCGGAAAACCTTTCCAGCTCTGGGAATATGCAGAGAACAGTGGATTATAAATACTAGCAAGCCTGAGTGTGATGCATTGAATGGAAAGACATGAATAAGAGGCTCTGCCTAAGTCAGGGTACAGCTCAGGACTAGAACCTTTGATTACAGATCAAGAGGTCCCTGGTTCAAATCCAGATGCCTGCCACTTTGTCACATTTTTAATCACTGGAGTGCACCTTGTGCCATGTGGTCCTCTCAGGACCCATGGTGAATCTCCAAAGTACAGAGTTGGTGGTCTTCAGCTGACTTATATGCACCTTAGAATTTGCTGTGCATGTGGATTCTTACTTCCTAGAGTCCTGCGGGTTCAGCTCAGCTTCAGAAATTTTCAGTGTTGTTCAAAATATACCCCAACAGAAACTTGTGGTCCCCACAGAGAAGGTGTCCTAGCCTCCTCCCTGTGTGCTATGTAGCTCTCTTCTCAGGTAAGGCACAGGGTGTGGCTGACACAATGGGAGCCCTGTGCTCCCTAATAGCAGGCTGGCAGCTCAGATTTCTGGTCCAGCATGTCAGGCTGCAGGTTCAGAGCCCTGGATTTTGGCTCTAAGTCCTCAGGTCAAGAGCTCCCATCCAGGGCCGCTGCAAACTCACGGACATAGGTTTATGCCTCAGACCTGGTCTAGGCAAAATAGGGTTCTGGGCGGCCACTGGGACTACATGGCAGAGGTGAGATGTTGAAAGAAGCTTCCTGGGGCTTCCTGGAGCAATAGTCACCAGCCCAGGGGTCATGGATCAATTCCAGTCTGTAAACTGTTAGGAACTGGGCCATATAGCAGGGAGTGAGCGGTAGGCCATGTGAGTGAAGCTTCATTGGTATGTATATTGCTAGCATCACCATCTGAGCTCCATTTCCTGTCAGATTTGCTGTGGCAATACATTCTCATCGGGGTTTGAGCCCTACAGTAAACGTCACATATGAGGGATATAGGTTGGATGCTTCTGAATCACTCCCAAACCACCCGCCCCACACACTCCTGTAGGTCAGGGAAAAGTTGTCTTCCACAGAATCAGTCCCTGTTATTAAAATCAGTCCCTGGGACTTTTGTCCCAGAGGACAACCCTATCTTCCTGACCTCTTTTTTGTTGATCAGCTCCAGGTAGGGAAGAAAACCTGGAGTGACATTCCAGAATTAGTTACTTTGAGCAAGACCTGGTATGGGACAAACAAGTTTCCTAATTGATAGCATTGAGAGGCCAGAGGTTCCTCAGGAAAGGATCCTCCAGTGACCCATAGCAGCGCACTTCACTGTTGCCTAATTGTGATCTTACAATCCTCTATCTGTGCCCAGGACCTCTGCTGTCCTGCAGTCTGTAGCCAGGACATCAGAAAAGACAGTCCAGAGATACTTGCATGGAAGAGCTCTGGAAGAACTGGAAGCTGATGTCCTGTCAGGCTGCCCATCATAGTGCAGGAAGCACAGGGAACTGCTTGCTTACAAACAAAGGCCTGTAGGCCCCGCTCTGTACTCTGATTCTCTGTCCTTGGGAACAGGATCAAAGGACTATTTTTTTAACAAGTTCTTCAGATGGCCCTACTGGGAATTGTAAGCCTCCAATTTAGTTTGGTGCCCATGGTATAGGCTTGAAAAGAGATTGTAATTATATGACATGCCCAAGCACACACACCTAATTAATGACAGTCTAGGACTGAATTCCTCATGGTTAGTCTTGATCTCTTTCCACCATTCCACCCCATCTGCATGCCCACACCACAGCAGGACCCATCAGCCTGGCCTTTGCCAAGAAATGACTGGAAAAACTCCTAGCTTAGTTTGCACCAAACTAAGCCCCACAGAAATAGATACAGATCTTGAGATCATCATACTTGATTACCTGAGGACGTAAGGAGCAGGTCTTTTTGTCCCTTGATCTGGGGCTGAGCACCCTTCTTGGTTTTGGCCAGGGCCCCACAATGACCTCTTGCAGTCTCATCTGCTGTGATGGGTGCCACTAGGGACCCCTACACGCAACTTAGCACCTGATGGATGCCAGAATTGCAGCCACTCAGAGAAGCCATGTAAGAGATGGTAGTATGATATCAGTTTCCAAAAAAATCTCAGTTGATACCTCCTGGCCTATTTCTGAACACATTACAGATTCTTTAAAAAAATGCCTTTGACTGGAAATATATAGAAAGTTCAGAAAACACAAATAAGCATCAGAAGGAAATGAAAAAATTACCTATAATCTCACCAGTAAAACAACCACTACTAACAGTTTTGTTTCTTTTCTCTGGGCTTCAAAACACACAACCTTAAGCAGGGACATGGGTTTGAGTCTCCTGTCAGCTCCCACTCTCTCCTGGGCTGCACTGTCTTGCAGCAGAACTCCTTGGCCTGCTCGATAAAGGTAAGAATTTTGGATTTAGTAGTGTTCATGTCCCTGAATTGGTTTTCCTTTTTATTTCAGGACTGCAATTCTTAAAAAAAAAAAAAAGTGGTGAGGACTTTCATACAGAGCAGTGGGATGATTTCTAATCACTGTGGTTTTTCCGGAATCTGTTTTGCGATCAAAAACAGTTAAAATGTGCATCTGCCTTACCTGGTTTGAGTGGGCAAAGCTTTGTGTAATGAATGGGCCCATGTTGTTTATGAAAATAGAAGCACAGATCCCTTCTGTGTAGAGGTTCAGGCTCCATGAGGCTGAGACATCTGTATCAACCATATACCTACCTAACTGGCTTCTAAGGCAACCACTACACCTGGCATATGGTGATCAAAGGCAACTTCCAGTCTCTTCCACTTGCTAAGGACCCACCCTCCATTTCAATTAGGGGACACATTTTAAGAATAGTATCTTCCACTGGCCCACAAAGTGAGGATTATCTGGTATCTCAGCTTTGTCAATCTTTCAAAAATTTCACTTCTAGTTTTAATCAACAAGTTGAATAATAATCCCTAGCTTTTCCAATGTCTTAATTACTTTTCTTGATACTAAGACAAAATACTCAACATCCAAGATTAAAGGGGGAAACACTGTAAACTTCACAGTTTTGGAGGTTTCAGTCCATAATTGGCTGGGTCCAAGGCAGGTGGCACATGGAAGAGGACAGCAGTTCATGGTGGCAGGAAACACCAAAAGCAACAAGGGGGCTTCACACTATCTTTCTGCCCCTTATATTTCATCCAACCTGCTGGGATTAGGACAGTGTCAAACCAATCAGAGGACTGATTAATAATCACACAGCCTTAATCCCAGCATCACACACTCTAGTTTCAGACACTCCTGAAAAGCCCTATGACCACATGAAGCTTTGGGAAGGGATCTAGAAATGAAACATAACACACCTAGGAATGGCCCTGTGTCTCCCAAATCCTTCTTGATGATGGTGTGTAACAGGGTCAGATGGAGGATGAAGTCCTCAGGGATATTCTAACATTCCCCCAAACATTCCCCTAGGGGAATGCTAGGAGCATAGGGGAAATGCTATGTGGACATTGCATTCTGGCCAGTACAGAGTTTCCAGGTAAGTGGCTGAAAGGGTCCTTTGTAGGAACCTAGCAGGAAGATCCACATTTCATGACTAGATACTTTGCTCTGCTGCCATCGAGAGATGTGGCTCCTTGAGTTGATTCAGATGTGAAGAGTGAGGGGGGGGGGTCATCATTGTTGACTGAGAATGGATGAATCCACGCTTGATAAATCCCTCAGCATTCCTATTCCCCCAAGTCCATGAATTCTTTTTTTAAAAATTTTATTAAAAAGGAAAAAGAGAAAAAACAAAACAAAACAAAGCAGTGTAAGGGTACAAGTAATACAGAACTACAAAAAAAAAAACCAGTAAAAAATCACCAGTTAATAGATTACATATTATCATCTTAGAGATAGTTGCTCAAATCACAGTATCAAAGCATACAAAGTGGACATTCAAACAGTGAGACTGCAAACAGTTGTGTACAATGATCCAACCAAAAACATTAATATGGTCAGCTATTTAACACCCCTAAATACTCTTGCTGTTGTATCCTTTACAGCTCTTTTTTCCCCTCTCTTTTTTACAACAAAATTTACACATTTTGGGTTTTATTACTCCTTAGGTCTTATTACTTTTTTTGGGGGGGGAGTAATAAAGTCAAATATGGCAAAACAAAGGTGTCAGTCAAAACCAAGGATAGACATAGCACATGATGTAAAACAGAGTACAAGGTTATCAACAATGTTTCTTGTTTCCTTAAAAAGAATTGTCTATCTCATTAGATATTATAAAGTTGAACAAAACAGTAGAGAACAAGACCAATAAAACTTAAGCATTGTAAACATTACAGGACTTCCAAAGGAGACAATAGTCAAACCAGAATGGGCATCTTTAGTGAATCTTATTGCCTTCAAAATAGTTGCCTATACCCTCAAACTTGATATTATCATACAGAATGGAACAGAGTCTAATCAGTCAAAACAAGATAGTGGGAGTATTACAGGACTTCAAAACAAGTTAATAGGAAATCAAAAAAAGTTACTATTATATACCCTGCTAATTTTTAAATTTTTCCCCTAAATTAAAAAAACATAAAAAAAATAACTAAATAATTTTTTTAATGAATAAGGGAGAGACTGAGATAAAACAGAAGATAACAATATAACAATACAGGTCAAAGCATGACTGTTTCAGCAACCTAGTGCTTCACCACCAAATAACCCGACTTAATAGTAGTTACCATAGTGTCTGTCTTTTTCCTTGAAATATTTGAATAAAACTTCATATACTATAGCTTCAAATATTTCCATATCAAGAAGCCCAGAATAAAGCCTTTCCAATTAATAAGTGAAAACTTTATAAGGCTTCAAGGCCACATAATGGGGAATCATGATTACCACATTTTTAAAATATATTTGAATCACTACTTACATTAGGGAAACTATTCGGTATTCACACATGCGAGATTGATTTATGTCACTTATGAGTATGGTCTCAAGCTGTGCCCATTTATTGATAAATATCTCAATGTGATCCTTCTTTATAGCTGAATAATACTCCATTGTATAGAAATACCACAACTTTTTTATCCATTCCTCAGTTGATGGACACTTGGGTTGTTTCCAAGATCTGGCGATTACAAAGTGTGCTGCTATAAACATAGGTGCACATATATCACTGTGGTATGATGCTTTCAGTTCTCCTGGGAATATGCCTAGAAGTGGAATAGCTGGAATAAATGGGACTTCCAATCCCAGCTTTTTGAGAAATCTCCAGACTGATTCTACACTCCCACCAACAGTATAGGAGAGTTCCTTTTTCCCCACAGCCTCTCCAGCATTTGTTGTTGTTGGTTTTCTTGATCCTGGCCATTCTTTCAGGAGTGAGATGGTATCTCAGTGTGGTTTTAATTTGCATTTCTCTAATGACCAATGATGATGAACATTTTTTCCTGTATTTATTTGCCATTTGCATTTCTTCATCTGAGAAGTGCATATTCATCTCAGATGCCCATTTTTGGATTGGATCTTTGAATTTTGGGGGTCTGAGTTTTTTTTTTTAATTCTTTATATGTTTTAGACAAGAGTCCCTTGTCTGAGAGAGAGTTCACTAAAATCTTTTCCCAGTTTGTGGGCTTTCTTTTCACTATGCTGGAGATTTCTTTTGACATGCAGAAACTTTTTAATAAGAAGTGGTCCCAGTTATTGATTCTGGGAAGTATTTCCCGTGCGGTTTGAGTCCTGTTCATGAATTCTCTACCTACTCCTATGTCTTCAAGGTTTCTACCCAATTTGTCTTCCAATAGATTTAGTGTTTCTGTTTTAATATTCAGATCTTTGACCCATTTAGATTTTAATTTAGTACATGGTGATAGACATGGGTCTAGCTTTAGTTTTCGGCAAATGGAGAGCCAGTTTATCCTGCACCATTTATTAAAGAGACTGTCGTTCTTCCAGTGAACCTGCTTGGCTCCTTTATCAAAGATAAGGTGGTTGAGTGTGTTTGTAGTTGTGGTTGTATCTTCTAATCTATTCCATTGATCTTCGGCTCTGTTTTGATTCCAATGCCATGTTGATTTTACTACCGTTGCTTTGTAGTATAACTTCAAGTCAGGGATTGTGATGCCTCCTGCTTTGTCTTTGCTGCTTAGAATTGCCTTTGCTATTCTAGGTCTCTTCTGGTTCCAGATGAAATTTAGGAGTGATTTCTCTAGATCTATAAGGTATGTTGATGGTATTTTTATTGGGATTGCATTGAATCTGTATAACAGTTTTGGGAGAATGGCCATTTTCACAATGTTTGTTTTTCCTATCCATGAGCAAGGGATGTCTTTCCATTTTCTGAGATCATCTTCAATTTCTTTTTTTCAGTGTATTATAATTTTCACTGTATAAGTCTTTCACTTCTTTCGTAAGAGTAATTCCTAAATATTTCATTTTTTGCTTGCTAATGTGAAGAGTGTAGTTTCTCTTATTTCCCTCTCTGTGATTTTTTTTGTTCGTGTATAGGAATGCTATTGATTTCTGAGTATTGATTTTGTATCCAGCCACATTACTGAATTTATTTATTGTATCTAAGAGTCTTTCAATGGAGTTTAGGGGGTCTTCTATGTAGAGTATCATGTCATCTGCAAACAATGATAATTTAACTTCTTCTTTTCCTATCTTTACCCCTTTTATTTCTATCTCTTGCCTAATTGCTCTGGCTAGTACTTCCAGTACTATATTAAATAGGAGTGGTGATAAAGGACATCCTTGTCTTGTGCCTGATTTTAAAGTAAAGGCTTTCAATTTTTGGCCATTTAGTATGATGCTGGCTGTTGGTTTGTCATAAATGGCCTTTATTATATTGAGGTAAAGACCATCTATTCCAATTTTCTGTAAAGTTTTTATCATGAATAAATGTTGGACCTTATCGAAGGCTTTTTCTGCATTTATAGAAATGATCATGTGATTCTTACTTTTGGCTTTATTGATATGGTGGATTACATTTATTGATTCACGTATGTTGAACCATCCTTGCATTCCTGGGATGAATCCCACTTGGTCATGGTGTATAATCTTCTTGATGATTTGCTGCATCCTATTTGCCAATATTTTATTGAGGATTTTTGCATCTGTGTTCATTAGGGAGATAGGTCTATAGTTCTCTTTTTTAGTTGGGTCTTTCTCAGGTTTTAGTACTAGAGTAATATTTGCTTCCAGGAATGACTTAGGAAGGATTGCTTCCCTTTCAATTTCATTGAATAGTTTGAGGAGTGTCGGCATTAGGTCTTCTTTGTATTTCTTGTAGAATTCTGCAGTGAATCCATCTGGGCCTGGGTTCTTCTTTGTAGGTAAGGACTTAATTACATTTTCAATTTCATTAACAGAGATTGGGTTATTCAACAGTTTTACATCCTCTTGATCTAGCTTTGGTACTTCATATGTTTCTAAGAATCTGTCTATTTCTTCTGTGTTATCAAACTTTTGAGAGTAGAGGTTTTCGAAATAGGTGTTGATGATCTGTATTTCTATTGGGTCTGTAGTGATTTTACCTTTTTCATTTCTTATTGCATGAATGTGAGCTTTTTCTTCCCTTTTTAAAATAAGGTTGGCTAGGGGCTTATCGATTTTATTTATTCTTTCAAAGAACCAACTCTTTGATTCGTTGATTCTTTGGATTGTTTTCTTAGTCTCTATTGCATTGATTTCTGCTCTGATTTTTATAATTTCCTCTCTTCTTTTGGCTTTGGGCTTGACTTGCTCTTCTTTTTCTAGCTGTTTGAGGTGTAGCATCAAGTTATTTATTTGTATTCGTTCTGTTTTCCTGATGTGGGAACTCAGTGCAATAAATTTTCCTCTGAGGATGGCTTTCATTGCATCCCACAAATTCCGGTAAGTTGTATCTGCATTTTCATTTTCTTTTAGGTATTGTTTAATTTCTTCTGTGGCCCACTGATTACTCAAGAGTGTGTTATTCAGTTTCCATATGTTTGCGGGATTTTTGCAGTATCTTTTATTTATTTAGAGTGCTATGATCCGATAACATGCAAGGGATGATTTCAACTCTTTTGCATTTTTTAAAATATGTTCTGTGAGCTAATATATGGTCTATTTTAGAGAATGATCCATATACTGCTGAGAAGAATGTGTATTCTGATGTTGTTGGGTGGAACATTCTGTATATGTCTATCAAATCCATTTATTCGCAGGTGTGATTCAGTTCCGTTATTTCTTTGCTCATTTTCTGTCTGGTTGATCTGTCCCTTGGAGTCAATGGCGTATTAAGGTCTCCTGTTACAATTGTGTTACTGATAATTTGAGTTTTCATTTCTGCTAATAGTTGTTTTATGTAACTGGGTGCTCTGGAGTTTGGTGCATATATATTTAAGATAGTTATCTCTTCCTCTTGGAGTTTTCCCCTTACGAGTATGTAGTGGCCTTCTTTGTCCTTTATGGTCATTGTTGGTTTAAAGTTCATGTTGTCTGCAAACAGAATGGCTACTCCTGCTTTTTTTTGGATTCCTGCTGCATGAAGTACTGTTTTCCATCCTTTGACTTTCAGTCTGTGAGTAACCTTCTGGGTTAGATGGGTTTCCTGTAAACAGCATATGGTTGGATTTTGTTTCTTGATCCATTCTGCTAGTCTGTTTCTTTTGATTGGTGCATTGAGACCATTTACATTAATGGTTATTACTGTTAAATGCTGGTTTATTGTTGACATGTTATCTCTCTGCTGTTGCATCTTTATCTTTCTGTTCTGTTTAATTATCTGCTTTGCTTAGTGGTTTTTTCCTTTGTGTATCTAAACTGTCTTTAATATTTTTTGCAGGGTTGGTTTGGTGTTCATGAAGTTCTTCAGCTGTTCTTTGTCATGGAAGTATTGTATTTCACCATCAATTTTGAATGATACTTTTGCAGGATACATCAGTCTAGGTAGGAAATCATTTTGCTTTAGGATCTGGAATACTTCACTCCATGCTCTTCTTGACTTTATTGTTTTGCTGAGAAGTCTGCTGTGATTCTGATAGGTTTTCCTTTATAAGTGATCTGTCTTTTCTCTCTGACAGCTTTTAATAATCTATTCTTGTGTTGGATTTCTGGGATGGTGATTATTAAATGTCTGGGTATAGTTTTATTTTGGTTATGACTATTTGGAGTTCTATATGCTTGACTGATCCTGATGTCGGTTTCCGATCTCATGCTTGGGAAATTTTCAGCTATTACTTCTCTAAATATCCTCTTGACATCCTTTATGTTGTCTCCTTCTTTTTCATTAATCCCTATCATTCTTATGTTATTTTTCTTTGCATCATCTTGCAGTTGTTGAATTGTTGTTTCCTGAATCTTTGTTATTTTTAAAAGATCTTTCCTTTCCTGTTCACTAGCTGCATTCCTGTCTTCAAGGTCTGAAATTCTATCTTCACTTTCATTAAGGTGGTTTTTACAACTTTCAGTGGAGTTTTTTATTTCCTGTATATCTCTGTGCATCTGCATTATGTATTCTGTTTGTTTCTTATATTGCTCGTCTAGGGATTCTATCTTTTTGTTTAGTTTCTCCAAATTTTTATCTGTGTTTTCTTTAGATATATTCAGAATGTCTTTCATTTCTTTTATCATTTCTTCTTTTACCTGGGAGATTATTTCGAGTTTGAATTTCTTTAAAGCTTCCTGGAGTTGCTTGTTAATTTCAGTAGCTATTGTGTCCGGTATTTGAGGTGAATGGCATATATTTTCTTCTATATACATTGCTCCTAGGGTTTCTTAAGATGGGCTGGAGGTTTGAGGTTGTAATTTGGTCTTTCGTTTTGTCATTTTCCTATATTTCTGTGTTTCAAGTGTTATTTGAAAGATTCCTCAGGGTCTGTTGGAAATCCCCTTCTATGTTTGCAGCTCCTGAGACTCTGGCACCCCGTTACTCCAAGCCACTGGGCCTGCAGAACCAATTGCCCTCCTCTGCCTGTTCAGAACTCTGCAGTTCCAGATAAGCTCGGCCTCAGGGACACTGTGCGCCCACCTGCCCGTTGGAAGCTCCACAGCTCTCCAAGCGCAGCCAGGATGCAGAGGTGGATGTAGATGCCTCAAACCCACCTCTCCACTTCACTGCACCCGGAAGCCTGGAGAGACCCGAACAGTCTGGGCTTTGGGCAGAGTGCGCTGAGCACTCACCACAGGCTGCAGGGTCTCTGAAACCTGCGATGCTCCACTGCCCGCTGAGACATCCACAGTCCTCCAGACACACGGGGAGGCTGATGCAGGCACCCCAGTTCCGCCCAGCCCCCCCTCTGCACACTGATGGCGAGGTGCAGGAGTCCCAAACAGGCTGGGCTCCGGGGATAGCGTGGGCCTGCCCACCCGTTGGAAGCTCCACTGTTCTCCAAGTGCAGCCGGGATGGGGAGGTGGACGTAGAGGCCTCAAACCCACTTCTCCACTTCACTACACCCGGAAGCCTGGAGGGTCCCGAACAGTCTGGGCTTTGGGCAGAGTGCGCTGAGCACTCACCACAGGCTGCAGGGTCTCTGAAACCTGCGATGCTCCACTGCCTGCTGAGACATCCACAGTCCTCCAGACACACGGGGAGGCTGATGCAGGCGCCCCAGATCTGCCCAGCACACCCATGAATTCTTTTTACATTACACCAAGCAACGCCTAGTGTCTCAAGTGCACTTAGCAATGGTCACTTGTGAATCTGGACTAGACTCAGCCAGGTTGAAACACCCAAGATGAAACACGCAGGTTCATCTTACTTATCTGGGTATTTATAATGAAATGTTCATTGGAGGCACTCATGCTAAATCACTTAGTCTTTAATTCATATCCCTCTTGCTTTCTATGTCTTTTTTAGATATGCTTAGCAATTCTTTCATTGTGATTGCCATTTCTTCTTCTATCTGAGATATTATTTTTGATCCGATTTCTTTTACAGCCTCATGAAGTTGTTTTTGATTTCAATTGCTACCATTTCAGAAATTTTGGGTATTAAACTTCCATTTTCTTCTATATTTATGTTTCTTGGATTTCTTTGCATTGGCTGGAGGTAGTAGATTGCATTTTGCTCCTTCGTGTTGAAGGGTTCCTCTAGGTGAGCTGGTTGTGGGGTCCCAGGCCCTTCTCGTGTTGATTACCTGTCCATGTTGTGGGAGAATGGGCCAGGCACCTGGGTTTCTCCAAACCTAGTTTCCTGGGGAGGCAATGAGGTACAGGGAAGGTTTCTCCAGACCCTCATGGCTACACTGAGGCTTCCCTGAGGGCCCTGGGCATGCAGGGTTGAGGCTGCTTCTTCTTCTGGCATGCACTGGCTACCAGTGGTGGTGCCCAGTGGGCATATAGGGGCATGGCTGGATGTTTCTTTCCTCCTGCTTTCTAAAACACTCTAATAATCCAGTCTACACAGGCTTTGTAAAAATGATAGATACAAGTTAGCCAGCTGAAAGGATTTGGGCGTGTATTTGAATCTCCTAGCAACAGCAGCAGCATTACCTGAGATGTGGCTCTAGCAGTGGTTACCAGGCAGGTGGTAGGATCCTCTGCCTTTGGATTGCAAACCCCCAGTGAGGCTGATCAGCTTTTAGACAGAAGGGGCTAGCTTGGCTATTCAGGAAGACTTGGTAGAGCTGGTGAATTTGTACAGTTTGAGTTTTCCAAATGCTGTCATAAATCCCATTATAACATTCAAAATTCTACTATCTTAGTAAATATTTTCTGCATGGAGACTGGGAAAATTGGGGACATGGAAACTTGACAGCAATGATCAGATTTTGCTCTCATTTTCAGTTGTATCACATCTTCAGTGACAGAGGATCAGTCACAGGGGTCCTGTATTTTGGTCTGCATGAGGATCAGACAATACAGTGTGATATTTCAGCTTAATTTATTTTCTCTGAATTTTCCATGGGATCACTCCTACCACCGATAGTGCTGTCCAGGAATTAAAGATTGGTTCCTAGGGGAAATTCAACCAAATGACTTTTACATTTAAATCCCTGGAAAAACTCAACCCGCACTATCTTCCAATCCAATAAAGTCAGATCACCAAGCTATCATCCTTTCACCTTACTGAGGATCTTCGGCCTTCTGCCTGTTCTTGTTATAAGCCAAGGTACTTTGATTAAGCAACTGCCCATTTGAGGCCAAAAGGAACACAGAAAACATTTGCGACACTGAAAATAGCTCATGGTATAGTGAAGAAGCTGGGAGACATGAAGATGAAAAACCCAGCAGAACCCAAAGGAACTCAGGGGGACAGGACTCCAGGCAGAGTACACTGAGAGGCACTGGGGCCACAGCATTCAACACAGTGAGGAGCCCTGGACTCATTATAATAGATGAGCTCTACTACTTCAAGGATGATTCCAAATCCACAGTAACTCTCTGTGTAACTCACACAGAGCTCATAGTTGCATCTAGGGGCAGATAGAAGAGCAACATTAAGGCATCTCTAATTATGTCCCAGAATTTCATGAGACAACATGGACAGAATATCAGCTGAGACACTGGGGCAAAGAGCTGTACATATGGTGCCAGAAGGGGAGTTCTGAGGTAATGGACATCAAAATAAACAAATTTGAGTCAAGTAAACCACTTTCAATATGAGTGGAAATCAGAATTGAGGCAATGCTCATTTAAAGATCAAGAAGAAAAATGGGAACAAAAAAATTTATGAACTGTGAAGCCAGAGAAAATGTAATAGAAAAAAATATGGTATAAATAGAGTAAATTGTTATGGAACACAGGGAGTACCCAGAAATTTTAAATCTACAGACCCATGTTCTCACATAGAGCTATTATTTAATTAGAAGAAACAAAAAATAAGTTCTGTAAAACACTGTGAATACACGAAATTTTGTGAATAAGACACAACTCCACAGATCTAAAATAACCAGAGGTTCAGCACACACAAAGGATGCACAAGCTCAGGAGAAGCAATTTTCCAGTCATGAGAGGCGAACTCTTTCCATAAACATTCTGGCAGAGTAGTGGAAGGATGGTGTGGGGGTGAACTCTCAAAATCCCTATCATTGTCCCATGGGGATGACAACCCAGAATGTTTGCTTCCTTGGATGCTGCTTCCTAGCTGTGAAAGACACTGGCAGCCCTAAAAAATAGCATATCCTTCAATAGCTCACATGTAGGCCAGAAGAATGAGCAGCAGGGCCAAAACAATGGCCAAGGGGCTGTGGATACCAGGGAGGATGGAGATGAAGTGTCACCCAGGAAAACATGATAGGCACAAGACATGGGGGACGAAGGGTGGGTGACGGGACTGTGTAAGAGAGGCCCGGACTAACAGGCCTAACCATCCTCCTGCTCCTTACTTGGAGAGAAGGTCTGATCCTCAGGGGCCCTGCATATCTAAAGATACAGTGCCCTCGAGGTGCACGCAGGGAGCCCAAGCAAGCGTAGGTGAGGGAGCCTCTCACCTGAAGTCAGGAAGCTGTGAACACCAGGAAAGGGCTCTCCTAAAAACAACTCACGAAGCCTAGAAAGCATGCTCTAGTCTGAGCCTCGATACAAAGAGTGGACACCTTCCCTGTGGCCAGGCACCACCCCTCGGCAGTGCTACAGTACCTCAGGGGATGCAAGTGTGCCATGGCCACTGCTTCACTCCACCCTTCGCCGACTTTCCCACAAGGTCCCGCTTCTGCAAGCCTGGCCGTCGCCTGTAGAGCAGGCCCACTGCTCAGCACCCATGGCTGAATGCACAGTCTTGCAATTATTGAATTTAAATTACCCACATGCTAGACAGACGGCTACCTGGTGCAGCAAACGCTACCATCGAGATTGCTTTCATATTGAATCACTGCATAGTGGTAGGCCACTTTGCTTCCCTAAATTAAGCTTTCCTGGTGCTCTCCATCAAGGGTTCCAAATCCAATCCACCAGTGTCCCTGGGTTTCTGGCAAACTACCTTGGAAATTGTGCCACCACGAAGGCTGAGTTGCTGCTACCACCGCAAGACCTGAGCAAAAGAAGCCATACAGGGAAGAAAGTTAGGAAGTACGCTTGAAATCCTGTCTCAACCAGAAAACTAGAAAACACTAAGGAGATAAATCATACAGGTAGCCACCAACCATGCATCTGTTGATCCAAAGGCCCAACCAAATAAGACACACACACATAGACACACACACACACACACACACACACACACACACACACACACACACACAGATACAGGCATGCCACCAAACAGAAGTATGTAACTAGACCTGCCAACACAAATCCAGTATTCAAGGCTATGGGACCCGGTAAGAGGAGGAGAGGAAGTTACTCTCCTCCTGGGCAATTTGACTTCTGCCAAAAAAGTACTGTCCATAAGAAAACAAAGGAAACAGTGAAGGATGGAAAGCCAAAGGAAATAAAAAAAGAAAAAAAAGAAACAAACGAACCAACCAGCAAAGGAAAGCAAAGCAAAAACAACAACAAAAAAGGCAGAGAAAGAAAGGCGCAAGACAGGGATGAAAAGGTAAAAGCAGTTAGGGAGGAAACTGCCAGCCAAGGTCCTAGGTTCTATAATCTGTAGTCCAGAAAAGCCCAGAGCAAAACCCCTCGCAAGTCTTGTGTCAGGTGCAGTCCACATCCCCAGAGACTTGGGAGACTCAGTGTAGGCAGGGAGAAGGAAGAGGGACTGGAAACACGAGCCTTGTAGGTTTGGCAATAAAGTGGGTCACCAAAGTAGGGGGAACCCGGATTTGAACCGGGGACCTCTTGATCTGCAGTCAAATGCTCTACCCCTGAGCTATGCCCCCACCTGGATAGGTGTGCGTAATAAGCACTGTAAAGCTGTGTGGACACACCTGTCTCTCACACACCTGACAGCTGAGCCTCAAGAGCCCGGCTGGCATCATGCCCGCCCTGCCTCACAGGCTGCCGTGACCTCCTTTGCACACCTGACCACCACCTCTTCTGCTCAGCAGCACTTCCCGGCCCCAGTCCCTGCCTCAGGCTCCTGCAGGCTTCAAAAGCCTGCAAGTCTGCACACACATTGGCCTCCACACTCAGCTCCAGCAGCCAGAGCAGCACTCCAGGAGGGAGTTACTAAGTAGACTTTTTGGAGGCCTGGAAGGGTGGAGCGGGATGTACCAGGGAGGGCCTGGGCTGGGGGCGTGGGTGGGGATGAGGGCTGGGCACAAGCAGAGATGCTTGGTTTCCCAGAGGACTCAGCAGACCCACTGCCTAAGGGACTTATGGCGGCTGTGCGTTCACAAGGGGATTTCTGGCCTCCTCTGCTTCACAGGCACAGCGGAGACGAAGATGCTGGTTGCGACCCTGAGCAGCAATGGCACAGACGCAAAAAGGGTAACAGTGGTGAAGCAAATACTTGGGACGCACGACCCTATGAGAAGCACCGTTCCAGGTCATGAGAAGGGACATCTTACCAACAAGCACTCTGGCAGAGCTGTGGAAGGACGGTGTGGGGGTAAAGCCCCAAACTACCTGTCATTGGCCGACGGGGATCTGGGGATCTGTGTCCAGACTGTTGGCTGCCCTGGCTCTCGAGACAATGGATGCCGCTTGCTCGCTGTGAAAGACCCTGGCAGCCCTACAAACTACCACAGCCCTCCATAGCTCTCGTGCAGGCCAGAAGAATAGGCAGCAGGGCCAGAACAATGGACGAGGGGCTGTGGCCCTAGATATCGCAACGGATGGGGATACTGTGTCACTCCTGGGAACCTGGTAGGCACAAGACTCGGGGGACAGAGGGAGCCAGCCATGGAGCCGGAGGAGTGCTACTGAGGCTGCAGGCAGTCACTTCTCCAGGAGCTCCCGTCATTGTACACAATGGAGATGAAAGATTCAGGGGTAGTGGACATAAAGAGAAAGGACAGCAATGCAAGTGCACGGAGCCTAGCGCAAAATCGAGGAGGACTGCAGCTGGATACAAGGACTGGGGTCAGGAGATGTCTCAGCGGTGGGAAGTGTGGGTGACGGGACGGTGTAAGAGAGGCCCTGACTTAAAGCCCGACCCATCCTCCTGCTCCTTACTTGCAGGGAGCATCTCAGCCTTAGGGGCACTCCAAGCCCTAGGATACTGTGCCCTCAAGGCACATGCAGGGAGCCCAAGTCAGTGTAGGCGAGGGAGCTCCTGACCTGGAGTCAGGATGCTGTGAACACCGCGGAAGGGCTCTCCTCACAACTCACGTTGTCTAGGAAGCATGCTCTAGTCTGAGCCTTGCTACAGGGAGTGGACACCTTCCCTGTGGCCAGTCACCACCCCTCGGCAGTGCTGCAGCACCTCAGGGGACGCACGTCTGGCCTGGTCACTGCTTCACTCCACCCTCCCCTGCCTTTCCCACATTGTCGGGCTTCTGCAAGCCTGGCCCACGCCTGTAGAGCAGGCCCACTGCTCAGCACCCATGGCTGAATGCACAGTCTTGCTGTTATTGACCTTAAGCTCGCCACATGCTGGGCACAGGGCTAACTGGTGCTGATAATTCTACCATTGAGTTTGCTTTCACATGGAATCACTGTGCAGTGGCAGGCCACTGTGCTTCCTTCTCTCATGTCAGCTTTCCTGGTGCTCTCCTCCAAGGGTTCTGAATCGAATCTGCCAGTGTCCCCTGGCTTCCTCACAAACTGCCTCGGAAATTGTGCCACCACGAAGGCTGAGTTGCTGCTACCCTGGCAAGTCCTGAGCAAAAGAAGCCTGACAGAGAACACAGTTAGGAAATGCTGTAGAAATCCTGCCTGAACCGGCAAACTGCAAAACAGTAAACAGATGAAATGTGCATTGGGCCACCCATCCATCCATCTGTAAGTCAAATTGGCCAACCAAAGAAGACAGACAGACAGACAGACACACACACACACACACACACACACACACACACACACAACACACTCACAGACGCACAGTCACACACACACCCACACAAGGCGTGTCTCCAAGCAGAAGTGTGTCACTTGATGGGTGACACAAGCTTAGGATCTGACACTCTGGGGAGGCTGGACCAGCAGGAGAGCAAGTTGTTCACCCAGTGGGCCTCTTGATGACTCCCAAAAAAGTAGTGTTCATAACAAAATAGAGGAAACCTGCAGGACGTGAAGGCAACCAAATAAACAAAGAAACAAACCAACCAACCAGAAAAGCAAAGCAAAGCAAATAAAAGGAAAGCAAAGCAAAAAGAAAAAGAAAAAGAAAAAGCAGGGAGAGAAAGGGGCAAGAACAGGGATGAAAAGGCAAAAGGGGTTAGTGAGGAAACTGCCTGCAAGGTCCTAGGTTCTATCACCTGTAGCCGAGAAAAGCAGGGAGTAAAACCCCTCCCCCAACCATGCCTTGTGCCAGGTACAGTCCTTGTCCCCAGAGACTTGGGATACCCAATGTAGGCAGAGAGTAGCCAGAGTGACTGGAAACAAGAGCCTTGTAGGTTTGGCAATAAAGTGGGTCACCACAGTAGGGGGCACCCGGATTTGAACCGGGGACCTCTTGATCTGCAGTCAAATGCTCTACCCCTGAGCTATGCCCCCACCTGGATAGGTGTGCGTAATAAGCACTGTAAAGCTGTGTGGACACACCTGCCTGTCACACACCTGACAGCTGAGCCTCAAGAGCCCGGCTGGCGTCATGCCCGCCCTGCCTCCCAGGCTGCCCTGACCTCCTTTGCACCCCGGACCACCACCTCTTCTGCTCAGCAGCACTTCCCGGCCCCAGTCCCTTCCTCAGGCTCCGGCAGGCTTCAAAAGCCTGCCAGTCTGCACATACATTGGCCTCCACACTCAGCTCCAGCAGCCAGAGCAGCACTCCAGGAGGGAGTTACTCAGTAGACTTTTTGGAGGCCTGGAAGGGTGGAGCGGAATGTGCCAGGGCGGGGCTGGGCTGTGAGCTTCGGTGGGGATGAGGGCTGGGCACAAGCAGAGATGCTTGGTTTCCAAGAGGACTCAGCAGACCCACTGCCTAAGGGACCTACGGCGGCTGTGCGTCCACAAGGGGATTCCTGGCGTCCTCTGCTTCACAGGCACAGCGGAGACCAAGATGTTGCTTGCGACCCTGAGCTGTATTGGCACAGACGCAAAAAGGGTGACACTTGTGAAGCAAATACTTGGGACGCACGACCCTATGAGAAGCACCGTTCCAGGTCATGAGAAGGGACATCTTACCACCAAGCACTCTGGCAGAGCTATGGAAGGACGCTGTCGGGGTCAAGCCCCAAACTGCCTGTCATTGGCCAACGGGGATCTGGGGATCTGGGCCCAGACTGTTGGCTGCCCTGGCTCACGAGACAGTGGATGCCGCTTGCTTGCTGTGAAAGACCCTGGCAGCCCTACACACTACCACAGCCCTCCATAGCTCTCGTGCAGGCCAGAAGAATAGGCAGCAGGGCCAGAACAATGGACGAGGGGCTGTGGCCCTACATATCGCAAAGGATGGGGATAATGTGTCACTCCGGGGAACCTGGTAGGCACAAGACTCGGGGGACAGAGTGAGCCAGCCATGGAGCCGGAGGAGTGCTACTGAGGCTGCCGGCAGTCACTTCTCCAGGAGCTCCCGTCATTGTACACAATGGAGATGAAAGATTCAGGGGTAGTGGACATAAACAGAAAGGACAGCAATGCAAGTGCACGGAGCCTAGCGCAAAATCGAGGAGGACTGCAGCTGGATACAAGGACTGGGGTCAGGAGATGTCTCAGCGGTGGGAAGGGTGGGTGACGGGACGGTGTAAGAGAGGCCCTGACTTAAAGCCCGACCCATCCTCCTGCTCCTTACTTGCAGGGAGCATCTCAGCCTTAGGGGCACTCCAAGCCCAAGGATGCTGTGCCCTCAAGGCACATGCAGGGAGCCCAAGCCAGTGTAGGCGAGGGAGCCCCTGACCTGGAGTCAGGATGCTGTGAACACCGCGGAAGGGCTCTCCTCACAACTCACGTTGTCTAGGAAGCATGCTCTAGTCTGAGCCTTGCTACAGGGAGTGGACACCTTCCCTGTGGCCAGTCACCACCCCTCGGCAGTGCTGCAGCACCTCAGGGGACGCACGTCTGGCCTGGTCACTGCTTCACTCCACCCTCCCCTGCCTTTCCCACATTGTCGGGCTTCTGCAAGCCTGGCCCACGCCTGTACAGCAGGCCCACTGCTCAGCACCCATGGCTGAATGCACAGTCTTGCTGTTATTGACCTTAAGCTCGCCACATGCTGGGCACAGGGCTAACTGGTGCCGATAATTCTACCATTGAGTTTGCTTTCACATGGAATCACTGTGCAGTGGCAGGCCACTGTGCTTCCTTCTCTCATGTCAGCTTTCCTGGTGCTCTCCTCCAAGGGTTCTGAATCGAATCTGCCAGTGTCCCCTGGCTTCCTCACAAACTGCCTCGGAAATTGTGCCACCACGAAGGCTGAGTTGCTGCTACCCTGGCAAGTCCTGAGCAAAAGAAGCCTGACAGAGAACACAGTTAGGAAATGCTCTAGAAATCCTGCCTGAACCGGCAAACTGCAAAACAGTAAACAGATGAAATGTGCATTGGGCCACCCATCCATCCATCTGTAAGTCAAATTGGCCAACCAAAGAAGACAGACAGACAGACAGACACACACACACACACACACACACACACACACAACACACTCACAGACGCACAGTCACACACACACCCACACAAGGCGTGTCTCCAAGCAGAAGTGTGTCACTTGATGGGTGACACAAGCTTAGGATCTGACACTCTGGGAAGGCTGGACCACAAGGAGAGCAAGTTGTTCACCCAGTGGGCCTCTTGATGACTTCCAAAAAAGTAGTGTTCATAACAAAATAGAGGAAACCTGCAGGACGTGAAGGCAACCAAATAAACAAAGAAACAAACCAACCAACCAGAAAAGCAAAGCAAAGCAAATAAAAGGAAAGCAAAGCAAAAAGAAAAAAAAAAAGAAAAAGCAGGGAGAGAAAGGGGCAAGAACAGGGATGAAAAGGCAAAAGGGGTTAGTGAGGAAACTGCCTGCAAGGTCCTAGGTTCTATCACCTGTAGCCGAGAAAAGCAGGGAGTAAAACCCCTCCCCCAACCATGCCTTGTGCCAGGTACAGTCCTTGTCCCCAGAGACTTGGGATACCCAATGTAGGCAGAGAGTAGCCAGAGTGACTGGAAACAAGAGCCTTGTAGGTTTGGCAATAAAGTGGGTCACCACAGTAGGGGGCACCCGGATTTGAACCGGGGACCTCTTGATCTGCAGTCAAATGCTCTACCCCTGAGCTATGCCCCCACCTGGATAGGTGTGCGTAATAAGCACTGTAAAGCTGTGTGGACACACCTGCCTGTCACACACCTGACAGCTGAGCCTCAAGAGCCCGGCTGGCGTCATGCCCGCCCTGCCTCCCAGGCTGCCCTGACCTCCTTTGCACCCCGGACCACCACCTCTTCTGCTCAGCAGCACTTCCCGGCCCCAGTCCCTTCCTCAGGCTCCGGCAGGCTTCAAAAGCCTGCCAGTATGCACATACATTGGCCTCCACACTCAGCTCCAGCAGCCAGAGCAGCACTCCAGGAGGGAGTTACTCAGTAGACTTTTTGGAGGCCTGGAAGGGTGGAGCGGAATGTGCCAGGGCGGGGCTGGGCTGTGAGCTTCGGTGGGGATGAGGGCTGGGCACAAGCAGAGATGCTTGGTTTCCAAGAGGACTCAGCAGACCCACTGCCTAAGGGACCTACGGCGGCTGTGCGTCCACAAGGGGATTCCTGGCGTCCTCTGCTTCACAGGCACAGCGGAGACCAAGATGTTGCTTGCGACCCTGAGTTGCATTGGCACAGACGCAAAAAGGGTGACACTTGTGAAGCAAATACTTGGGACGCACGACCCTATGAGAAGCACCGTTCCAGGTCATGAGAAGGGACATCTTACCACCAAGCACTCTGGCAGAGCTATGGAAGGACGCTGTCGGGGTCAAGCCCCAAACTGCCTGTCATTGGCCAATGGGGATCTGGGGATCTGGGCCCAGACTGTTGGCTGCCCGGGCTCACGAGACAGTGGATGCCGCTTGCTTGCTGTGAAAGACCCTGGCAGCCCTACACACTACCACAGCCCTCCATAGCTCTCGTGCAGGCCAGAAGAATAGGCAGCAGGGCCAGAACAATGGACGAGGGGCTGTGGCCCTACATATCGCAAAGGATGGGGATAATGTGTCACTCCGGGGAACCTGGTAGGCACAAGACTCGGGGGACAGAGGGAGCCAGCCATGGAGCCGGAGGAGTGCTACTGAGGCTGCCGGCAGTCACTTCTCCAGGAGCTCCCGTCATTGTACACAATGGAGATGAAAGATTCAGGGGTAGTGGAAATAAAGAGAAAGGACAGCAATGCAAGTGCACGGAGCCTAGCGCAAAATCGAGGAGGACTGCAGCTGGATACAAGGACTGGGGTCAGGAGATGTCTCAGCGGTGGGAAGGGTGGGTGACGGGACGGTGTAAGAGAGGCCCTGACTTAAAGCCCGACCCATCCTCCTGCTCCTTACTTGCAGGGAGCATCTCAGCCTTAGGGGCACTCCAAGCCCTAGGATACTGTGCCCTCAAGACACACGCAGGGAGCCCAAGTCAGTGTAGGCGAGGGAGCCCCTGACCTTGAGTCAGGATGCTGTGAACACCGCGGAAGGGCTCTCCTCACAACTCACATTGTCTAGGAAGCATGCTCTAGTCTGAGCCTTGCTACAGGGAGTGGACACCTTCCCTGTGGCCAGTCACCACCCCTCGGCAGTGCTGCAGCACCTCAGGGGACGCACGTCTGGCCTGGTCACTGCTTCACTCCACCCTCCCCTGCCTTTCCCACATTGTCGGGCTTCTGCAAGCCTGGCCCACGCCTGTACAGCAGGCCCACTGCTCAGCACCCATGGCTGAATGCACAGTCTTGCTGTTATTGACCTTAAGCTCGCCACATGCTGGGCACAGGGCTAACTGGTGCCGATAATTCTACCATTGAGTTTGCTTTCACATGGAATCACTGTGCAGTGGCAGGCCACTGTGCTTCCTTCTCTCATGTCAGCTTTCCTGGTGCTCTCCTCCAAGGGTTCTGAATCGAATCTGCCAGTGTCCCCTGGCTTCCTCACAAACTGCCTCGGAAATTGTGCCACCACGAAGGCTGAGTTGCTGCTACCCTGGCAAGTCCTGAGCAAAAGAAGCCTGACAGAGAACACAGTTAGGAAATGCTGTAGAAATCCTGCCTGAACCGGCAAACTGCAAAACAGTAAACAGATGAAATGTGCATTGGGCCACCCATTCATCCATCTGTAAGTCAAATTGGCCAACCAAAGAAGACAGACAGACAGACAGACACACACACACACACACACACACACACACACAACACACTCACAGACGCACAGTCACACACACACCCACACAAGGCGTGTCTCCAAGCAGAAGTGTGTCACTTGATGGGTGACACAAGCTTAGGATCTGACACTCTGGGGAGGCTCGACCAGCAGGAGAGCAAGTTGTTCACCCAGTGGGCCTCTTGATGACTCCCAAAAAAGTAGTGTTCATAACAAAATAGAGGAAACCTGCAGGACGTGAAGGCAACCAAATAAACAAAGAAACAAACCAACCAACCAGAAAAGCAAAGCAAAGCAAATAAAAGGAAAGCAAAGCAAAAAGAAAAAGAAAAAGAAAAAGCAGGGAGAGAAAGGGGCAAGAACAGGGATGAAAAGGCAAAAGGGGTTAGTGAGGAAACTGCCTGCAAGGTCCTAGGTTCTATCACCTGTAGCCGAGAAAAGCAGGGAGTAAAACCCCTCCCCCAACCATGCCTTGTGCCAGGTACAGTCCTTGTCCCCAGAGACTTGGGATACCCAATGTAGGCAGAGAGTAGCCAGAGTGACTGGAAACAAGAGCCTTGTAGGTTTGGCAATAAAGTGGGTCACCACAGTAGGGGGCACCCGGATTTGAACCGGGGACCTCTTGATCTGCAGTCAAATGCTCTACCCCTGAGCTATGCCCCCACCTGGATAGGTGTGCGTAATAAGCACTGTAAAGCTGTGTGGACACACCTGCCTGTCACACACCTGACAGCTGAGCCTCAAGAGCCCGGCTGGCGTCATGCCCGCCCTGCCTCCCAGGCTGCCCTGACCTCCTTTGCACCCCGGACCACCACCTCTTCTGCTCAGCAGCACTTCCCGGCCCCAGTCCCTTCCTCAGGCTCCGGCAGGCTTCAAAAGCCTGCCAGTATGCACATACATTGGCCTCCACACTCAGCTCCAGCAGCCAGAGCAGCACTCCAGGAGGGAGTTACTCAGTAGACTTTTTGGAGGCCTGGAAGGGTGGAGCGGAATGTGCCAGGGCGGGGCTGGGCTGTGAGCTTCGGTGGGGATGAGGGCTGGGCACAAGCAGAGATGCTTGGTTTCCAAGAGGACTCAGCAGACCCACTGCCTAAGGGACCTACAGCGGCTGTGCGTCCACAAGGGGATTCCTGGCGTCCTCTGCTTCACAGGCACAGCGGAGACCAAGATGTTGCTTGCGACCCTGAGCTGCCTTGGCACAGACCCAAAAAGGGTGACACTGGTGAAGCAAATACTTGGGACGCACGACCCTATGAGAAGCACCGTTCCAGGTCATGAGAAGGGACATCTTACCACCAAGCACTCTGGCAGAGCTATGGAAGGACGCTGTCGGGGTCAAGCCCCAAACTGCCTGTCATTGGCCAATGGGGATCTGGGGATCTGGGCCCAGACTGTTGGCTGCCCGGGCTCACGAGACAGTGGATGCCGCTTGCTTGCTGTGAAAGACCCTGGCAGCCCTACACACTACCACAGCCCTCCATAGCTCTCGTGCAGGCCAGAAGAATAGGCAGCAGGGCCAGAACAATGGACGAGGGGCTGTGGCCCTACATATCGCAAAGGATGGGGATAATGTGTCACTCCGGGGAACCTGGTAGGCACAAGACTCGGGGGACAGAGGGAGCCAGCCATGGAGCCGGAGGAGTGCTACTGAGGCTGCCGGCAGTCACTTCTCCAGGAGCTCCCGTCATTGTACACAATGGAGATGAAAGATTCAGAGGTAGTGGACATAAAGAGAAAGGACAGCAATGCAAGTGCACGGAGCCTAGCGCAAAATCGAGGAGGACTGCAGCTGGATACAAGGACTGGGGTCAGGAGATGTCTCAGCGGTGGGAAGGGTGGGTGACGGGACGGTGTAAGAGAGGCCCTGACTTAAAGCCCGACCCATCCTCCTGCTCCTTACTTGCAGGGAGCATCTCAGCCTTAGGGGCACTCCAAGCCCTAGGATACTGTGCCCTCAAGACACACGCAGGGAGCCCAAGTCAGTGTAGGCGAGGGAGCCCCTGACCTTGAGTCAGGATGCTGTGAACACCGCGGAAGGGCTCTCCTCACAACTCACGTTGTCTAGGAAGCATGCTCTAGTCTGAGCCTTGCTACAGGGAGTGGACACCTTCCCTGTGGCCAGTCACCACCCCTCGGCAGTGCTGCAGCACCTCAGGGGACGCACGTCTGGCCTGGTCACTGCTTCACTCCACCCTCCCCTGCCTTTCCCACATTGTCGGGCTTCTGCAAGCCTGGCCCACGCCTGTACAGCAGGCCCACTGCTCAGCACCCATGGCTGAATGCACAGTCTTGCTGTTATTGACCTTAAGCTCGCCACATGCTGGGCACAGGGCTAACTGGTGCCGATAATTCTACCATTGAGTTTGCTTTCACATGGAATCACTGTGCAGTGGCAGGCCACTGTGCTTCCTTCTCTCATGTCAGCTTTCCTGGTGCTCTCCTCCAAGGGTTCTGAATCGAATCTGCCAGTGTCCCCTGGCTTCCTCACAAACTGCCTCGGAAATTGTGCCACCACGAAGGCTGAGTTGCTGCTACCCTGGCAAGTCCTGAGCAAAAGAAGCCTGACAGAGAACACAGTTAGGAAATGCTCTAGAAATCCTGCCTGAACCGGCAAACTGCAAAACAGTAAACAGATGAAATGTGCATTGGGCCACCCATCCATCCATCTGTAAGTCAAATTGACCAACCAAAGAAGACAGACAGACACACACACACACACACACACACACACACACACACACACAAACACACTCACAGACATGCACTCAGACACAAACACATGCACGCGCACACACGCACACTCACACACACACCCACACAAGGCGTGTCTCCAAGCAGAAGTGTGTCACTTGACGGATGACACAAGCTTAGGATCTGACACTCTGGGGAGGCTGGACCAGCAGGAGAGCAAGTTGTTCACCCAGTGGGCCTCTTGATGACTCCCAAAAAAGTAGTGTCCATAACAAAATAGATGAAACCTGCAGGACGTGAAGGCAACCAAATAAACAAAGAAACAAACCAACCAACCAGAAAAGCAAAGCAAAGCAAATAAAAGGAAAGCAAAGCAAAAAGAAAAAGAAAAAAAAAAGCAGGGAGAGAAAGGGGCAAGAACAGGGATGAAAAGGCAAAAGGGGTTAGTGAGGAAACTGCCTGCAAGGTCCTAGGTTCTATCACCTGTAGCCGAGAAAAGCAGGGAGTAAAACCCCTCCCCCAACCATGCCTTGTGCCAGGTATAGTCCTTGTCCCCAGAGACTTGGGATACCCAATGTAGGCAGAGAGTAGCCAGAGTGACTGGAAACAAGAGCCTTGTAGGTTTGGCAATAAAGTGGGTCACCACAGTAGGGGGCACCCGGATTTAAACCGGGGACCTCTTGATCTGCAGTCAAATGCTCTACCCCTGAGCTATGCCCCCACCTGGATAGGTGTGCGTAATAAGCACTGTAAAGCTGTGTGGACACACCTGCCTGTCACACACCTGACAGCTGAGCTTCAAGAGCCCGGCTGGCGTCATGCCCGCCCTGCCTCCCAGGCTGCCCTGACTTCCTTGGCACACCTGACCACCACCTCTTCTGCTCAGCAGCACTTCCCGGCCCCAGTCCCTGCCTCAGGCTCCGGCAGGCTTCAAAAGCCTGCCAGTCTGCACATACATTGGCCTCCACACTCAGCTCCAGCAGCCAGAGCAGCACTCCAGGAGGGAGTTACTCAGTAGAAATTTTGGAGGCCAGGAAGGGTGGAGAGGGATGTGTCAGGGAGGGCCTGGGCTGGGGGCAAGGGTGGGGATGAGGGCTGGGCACAAGCAGAGATGCTTGGTTTCCCAGAGGACTCAGCAGACCCACTGCCTAAGGGACCTATGGGGGCTGTGCATCCACAAGGGGATTCCTGGCGTCCTCTGCTTCACAGGCACAGCGGAGACCAAGATGTTGCTTGCGACCCTGAGCTGCATTGGCACAGACGCATAAAGGGTGACACTGGTGAAGCAAATTCTTGGGACGCACGACCCTATGAGAAGCACCGTTCCAGGTCATGAGAAGGGACATCTTACCACCAAGCACTCTGGCAGAGCTGTTGAAGGACGGTGTGGGGGTCAAGACCCAAATTGCCTGTCATTGGCCGACGGGGATCTGGGGATCTGGGCCCAGACTGTTGGCTGCCCGGGCTCACAAGACAGTGGATGCCGCTTGCTCGCTGTGAAAGACCCTGGCAGCCCTACAAACTACCACAGCCCTCCATAGCTCTCGTGCAGGCCAGAAGAATAGGCAGCAGGGCCAGAACAATGGACGAGGGGCTGTGGCCCTAGATATCGCAAAGGATGGGGATAATGTGTCACTCCGGGGAACCTGGTAGGCACAAGACTCGGGGGACAGAGGGAGCCAGCCATGGAGCCGGAGGAGTGCTACTGAGGCTGCCGGCAGTCACTTCTGCAGGAGCTCCCATCATTGTACACAATGGAGATGAAAGATTCAGGGGTAGTGGACATAAAGAGAAAGGACAGCAATGCAAGTGCACGGAGCCTAGCGCAAAATCGAGGAGGACTGCAGCTGGATACAAGGACTGGGGTCAGGAGATGTCTCAGCGGTGGGAAGGGTGGGTGACAGGACGGTGTAAGAAAGGCCCTGACTTAAAGCCAGACCCATCCTCCTGCTCCTTACTTGCAGAGAGCATCTCAGCCTTAGGGGCACTCCAAGCCCTAGGATACTGTGCCCTCAAGGCACACGCAGGGAGCCCAAGTCAGTGTAGGCGAGGGAGCCCCTGACCTGGAGTCAGGATGCTGTGAACACCGCGGAAGGGCTCTCCTCACAACTCACGTTGTCTAGGAAGCATGCTCTAGTCTGAGCCTTGCTACAGGGAGTGGACACCTTCCCTGTGGCCAGTCACCACCCCTCGGCAGTGCTGCAGCACCTCAGGGGACGCACGTCTGGCCTGGTCACTGCTTCACTCCACCCTCCCCTGCCTTTCCCACATTGTCGGGCTTCTGCAAGCCTGGCCCACGCCTGTACAGCAGGCCCACTGCTCAGCACCCATGGCTGAATGCACAGTCTTGCTGTTATTGACCTTAAGCTCGCCACATGCTGGGCACAGGGCTAACTGGTGCCGATAATTCTACCATTGAGTTTGCTTTCACATGGAATCACTGTGCAGTGGCAGGCCACTGTGCTTCCTTCTCTCATGTCAGCTTTCCTGGTGCTCTCCTCCAAGGGTTCTGAATCGAATCTGCCAGTGTCCCCTGGCTTCCTCACAAACTGCCTCGGAAATTGTGCCACCACGAAGGCTGAGTTGCTGCTACCCTGGCAAGTCCTGAGCAAAAGAAGCCTGACAGAGAACACAGTTAGGAAATGCTGTAGAAATCCTGCCTGAACCGGCAAACTGCAAAACAGTAAACAGATGAAATGTGCATTGGGCCACCCATCCATCCATCTGTAAGTCAAATTGGCCAACCAAAGAAGACAGACAG
Organism: Cavia porcellus; assembly: GCF_034190915.1. NCBI lineage: Eukaryota > Metazoa > Chordata > Mammalia > Rodentia > Caviidae > Cavia > Cavia porcellus. The sequence goes on from NW_026947489.1 coordinate 56,120,561, forward strand.
ACAGACAGACACACACACACACACACACACACACACACAACACACTCACAGACGCACAGTCACACACACACCCACACAAGGCGTGTCTCCAAGCAGAAGTGTGTCACTTGATGGGTGACACAAGCTTAGGATCTGACACTCTGGGAAGGCTGGACCACAAGGAGAGCAAGTTGTTCACCCAGTGGGCCTCTTGATGACTTCCAAAAAAGTAGTGTTCATAACAAAATAGAGGAAACCTGCAGGACGTGAAGGCAACCAAATAAACAAAGAAACAAACCAACCAACCAGAAAAGCAAAGCAAAGCAAATAAAAGGAAAGCAAAGCAAAAAGAAAAAGAAAAAGAAAAAGCAGGGAGAGAAAGGGGCAAGAACAGGGATGAAAAGGCAAAAGGGGTTAGTGAGGAAACTGCCTGCAAGGTCCTAGGTTCTATCACCTGTAGCCGAGAAAAGCAGGGAGTAAAACCCCTCCCCCAACCATGCCTTGTGCCAGGTACAGTCCTTGTCCCCAGAGACTTGGGATACCCAATGTAGGCAGAGAGTAGCCAGAGTGACTGGAAACAAGAGCCTTGTAGGTTTGGCAATAAAGTGGGTCACCACAGTAGGGGGCACCCGGATTTGAACCGGGGACCTCTTGATCTGCAGTCAAATCCTCTACCCCTGAGCTATGCCCCCACCTGGATAGGTGTGCGTAATAAGCACTGTAAAGCTGTGTGGACACACCTGCCTGTCACACACCTGACAGCTGAGCTTCAAGAGCCCGGCTGGCGTCATGCCCGCCCTGCCTCCCAGGCTGCCCTGACTTCCTTGGCACACCTGACCACCACCTCTTCTGCTCAGCAGCACTTCCCGGCCCCAGTCCCTGCCTCAGGCTCCGGCAGGCTTCAAAAGCCTGCCAGTCTGCACATACATTGGCCTCCACACTCAGCTCCAGCAGCCAGAGCAGCACTCCAGGAGGGAGTTACTCAGTAGAAATTTTGGAGGCCAGGAAGGGTGGAGAGGGATGTGCCAGGGAGGGCCTGGGCTGGGGGCGAGGGTGGGGATGAGGGCTGGGCACAAGCAGAGATGCTTGGTTTCCCAGAGGACTCAGCAGACCCACTGCCTAAGGGACCTATGGCGGCTGTGCATCCACAAGGGGATTCCTGGCGTCCTCTGCTTCACAGGCACAGCGGAGACCAAGATGTTGCTTGCGACCCTGAGCTGCATTGGCACAGACGCATAAAGGGTGACACTGGTGAAGCAAATACTTGGGACGCACGACCCTATGAGAAGCACCGTTCCAGGTCATGAGAAGGGACATCTTACCACCAAGCACTCTGGCAGAGCTGTGGAAGGACGGTGTGGGGGTCAAGACCCAAATTGCCTGTCATTGGCCGACGGGGATCTGGGGATCTGGGCCCAGACTGTTGGCTGCCCAGGCTCACAAGACAGTGGATGCCGCTTGCTCGCTGTGAAAGACCCTGGCAGCCCTACAAACTACCACAGCCCTCCATAGCTCTCGTGCAGGCCAGAAGAATAGGCAGCAGGGCCAGAACAATGGACGAGGGGCTGTGGCCCTAGATATCGCAAAGGATGGGGATAATGTGTCACTCCGGGGAACCTGGTAGGCACAAGACTCGGGGGACAGAGGGAGCCAGCCATGGAGCCGGAGGAGTGCTACTGAGGCTGCCGGCCGTCACTTCTCCAGGAGCTCCCGTCATTGTACACAATGGAGATGAAAGATTCAGGGGTAGTGGACATAAAGAGAAAGGACAGCAATGCAAGTGCACGGAGCCTAGCGCAAAATCGAGGAGGACTGCAGCTGGATACAAGGACTGGGGTCAGGAGATGTCTCAGCGGTGGGAAGGGTGGGTGACAGGACGGTGTAAGAAAGGCCCTGACTTAAAGCCAGACCCATCCTCCTGCTCCTTACTTGCAGGGAGCATCTCAGCCTTAGGGGCACTCCAAGCCGTAGGATACTGTGCCCTCAAGGCACACGCAGGGAGCCCAAGTCAGTGTAGGCGAGGGAGCCCCTGACCTGGAGTCAGGATGCTGTGAACACCGCGGAAGGGCTCTCCTCACAACTCACGTTGTCTAGGAAGCATGCTCTAGTCTGAGCCTTGCTACAGGGAGTGGACACCTTCCCTGTGGCCAGTCACCACCCCTCGGCAGTGCTGCAGCACCTCAGGGGACGCACGTCTGGCCTGGTCACTGCTTCACTCCACCCTCCCCTGCCTTTCCCACATTGTCGGGCTTCTGCAAGCCTGGCCCACGCCTGTACAGCAGGCCCACTGCTCAGCACCCATGGCTGAATGCACAGTCTTGCTGTTATTGACCTTAAGCTCGCCACATGCTGGGCACAGGGCTAACTGGTGCCGATAATTCTACCATTGAGTTTGCTTTAACATGGAATCAATGTGCAGTGGCAGGCCACTGTGCTTCCTTCTCTCATGTCAGCTTTCCTGGTGCTCTCCTCCAAGGGTTCTGAATCGAATCTGCCAGTGTCCCCTGGCTTCCTCACAAACTGCCTCGGAAATTGTGCCACCACGAAGGCTGAGTTGCTGCTACCCTGGCAAGTCCTGAGCAAAAGAAGCCTGACAGAGAACACAGTTAGGAAATGCTGTAGAAATCCTGCCTGAACCGGCAAACTGCAAAACAGTAAACAGATGAAATGTGCATTGGGCCACCCATCCATCCATCTGTAAGTCAAATTGGCCAACCAAAGAAGACAGACAGACAGACAGACACACACACACACACACACACACACACACACACACACACACTCACAGACATGCACTCACACACACACACGCGCGCACAGACGCACACTCACACACACACCCACACAAGGCGTGTCTCCAAGCAGAAGTGTGTCACTTGATGGATGACACAAGCTTAGGATCTGACACTCTGGGGAGGCTGGACCAGCAGGAGAGCAAGTTGTTCACCCAGTGGGCCTCTTGATGACTCCCAAAAAAGTAGTGTCCATAACAAAATAGATGAAACCTGCAGCACGTGAAGGCAACCAAATAAACAAAGAAACAAACCAACCAACCAGAAAAGCAAAGCAAAGCAAATAAAAGGAAAGCAAAGCAAAAAGAAAAAGAAAAAAAAAAAGCAGGGAGAGAAAGGGGCAAGAACAGGGATGAAAAGGCAAAAGGGGTTAGTGAGGAAACTGCCTGCAAGGTCCTAGGTTCTATCACCTGTAGCCGAGAAAAGCAGGGAGTAAAACCCCTCCCCCAACCATGCCTTGTGCCAGGTACAGTCCTTGTCCCCAGAGACTTGGGATACCCAATGTAGGCAGAGAGTAGCCAGAGTGACTGGAAACAAGAGCCTTGTAGGTTTGGCAATAAAGTGGGTCACCACAGTAGGGGGCACCCGGATTTGAACCGGGGACCTCTTGATCTGCAGTCAAATCCTCTACCCCTGAGCTATGCCCCCACCTGGATAGGTGTGCGTAATAAGCACTGTAAAGCTGTGTGGACACACCTGCCTGTCACACACCTGACAGCTGAGCTTCAAGAGCCCGGCTGGCGTCATGCCCGCCCTGCCTCCCAGGCTGCCCTGACTTCCTTGGCACACCTGACCACCACCTCTTCTGCTCAGCAGCACTTCCCGGCCCCAGTCCCTGCCTCAGGCTCCGGCAGGCTTCAAAAGCCTGCCAGTCTGCACATACATTGGCCTCCACACTCAGCTCCAGCAGCCAGAGCAGCACTCCAGGAGGGAGTTACTCAGTAGAAATTTTGGAGGCCAGGAAGGGTGGAGAGGGATGTGCCAGGGAGGGCCTGGGCTGGGGGCGAGGGTGGGGATGAGGGCTGGGCACAAGCAGAGATGCTTGGTTTCCCAGAGGACTCAGCAGACCCACTGCCTAAGGGACCTATGGCGGCTGTGCATCCACAAGGGGATTCCTGGCGTCCTCTGCTTCACAGGCACAGCGGAGACCAAGATGTTGCTTGCGACCCTGAGCTGCATTGGCACAGACGCATAAAGGGTGACACTGGTGAAGCAAATACTTGGGACGCACGACCCTATGAGAAGCACCGTTCCAGGTCATGAGAAGGGACATCTTACCACCAAGCACTCTGGCAGAGCTGTGGAAGGACGGTGTGGGGGTCAAGACCCAAATTGCCTGTCATTGGCCGACGGGGATCTGGGGATCTGGGCCCAGACTGTTGGCTGCCCAGGCTCACAAGACAGTGGATGCCGCTTGCTCGCTGTGAAAGACCCTGGCAGCCCTACAAACTACCACAGCCCTCCATAGCTCTCGTGCAGGCCAGAAGAATAGGCAGCAGGGCCAGAACAATGGACGAGGGGCTGTGGCCCTAGATATCGCAAAGGATGGGGATAATGTGTCACTCCGGGGAACCTGGTAGGCACAAGACTCGGGGGACAGAGGGAGCCAGCCATGGAGCCGGAGGAGTGCTACTGAGGCTGCCGGCCGTCACTTCTCCAGGAGCTCCCGTCATTGTACACAATGGAGATGAAAGATTCAGGGGTAGTGGACATAAAGAGAAAGGACAGCAATGCAAGTGCACGGAGCCTAGCGCAAAATCGAGGAGGACTGCAGCTGGATACAAGGACTGGGGTCAGGAGATGTCTCAGCGGTGGGAAGGGTGGGTGACAGGACGGTGTAAGAAAGGCCCTGACTTAAAGCCAGACCCATCCTCCTGCTCCTTACTTGCAGGGAGCATCTCAGCCTTAGGGGCACTCCAAGCCGTAGGATACTGTGCCCTCAAGGCACACGCAGGGAGCCCAAGTCAGTGTAGGCGAGGGAGCCCCTGACCTGGAGTCAGGATGCTGTGAACACCGCGGAAGGGCTCTCCTCACAACTCACGTTGTCTAGGAAGCATGCTCTAGTCTGAGCCTTGCTACAGGGAGTGGACACCTTCCCTGTGGCCAGTCACCACCCCTCGGCAGTGCTGCAGCACCTCAGGGGACGCACGTCTGGCCTGGTCACTGCTTCACTCCACCCTCCCCTGCCTTTCCCACATTGTCGGGCTTCTGCAAGCCTGGCCCACGCCTGTACAGCAGGCCCACTGCTCAGCACCCATGGCTGAATGCACAGTCTTGCTGTTATTGACCTTAAGCTCGCCACATGCTGGGCACAGGGCTAACTGGTGCCGATAATTCTACCATTGAGTTTGCTTTAACATGGAATCAATGTGCAGTGGCAGGCCACTGTGCTTCCTTCTCTCATGTCAGCTTTCCTGGTGCTCTCCTCCAAGGGTTCTGAATCGAATCTGCCAGTGTCCCCTGGCTTCCTCACAAACTGCCTCGGAAATTGTGCCACCACGAAGGCTGAGTTGCTGCTACCCTGGCAAGTCCTGAGCAAAAGAAGCCTGACAGAGAACACAGTTAGGAAATGCTGTAGAAATCCTGCCTGAACCGGCAAACTGCAAAACAGTAAACAGATGAAATGTGCATTGGGCCACCCATCCATCCATCTGTAAGTCAAATTGGCCAACCAAAGAAGACAGACAGACAGACAGACACACACACACACACACACACACACACACACACACACACACTCACAGACATGCACTCACACACACACACGCGCGCACAGACGCACACTCACACACACACCCACACAAGGCGTGTCTCCAAGCAGAAGTGTGTCACTTGATGGATGACACAAGCTTAGGATCTGACACTCTGGGGAGGCTGGACCAGCAGGAGAGCAAGTTGTTCACCCAGTGGGCCTCTTGATGACTCCCAAAAAAGTAGTGTCCATAACAAAATAGATGAAACCTGCAGCACGTGAAGGCAACCAAATAAACAAAGAAACAAACCAACCAACCAGAAAAGCAAAGCAAAGCAAATAAAAGGAAAGCAAAGCAAAAAGAAAAAGAAAAAAAAAAAGCAGGGAGAGAAAGGGGCAAGAACAGGGATGAAAAGGCAAAAGGGGTTAGTGAGGAAACTGCCTGCAAGGTCCTAGGTTCTATCACCTGTAGCCGAGAAAAGCAGGGAGTAAAACCCCTCCCCCAACCATGCCTTGTGCCAGGTATAGTCCTTGTCCCCAGAGACTTGGGATACCCAATGTAGGCAGAGAGTAGCCAGAGTGACTGGAAACAAGAGCCTTGTAGGTTTGGCAATAAAGTGGGTCACCACAGTAGGGGGCACCCGGATTTGAACCGGGGACCTCTTGATCTGCAGTCAAATCCTCTACCCCTGAGCTATGCCCCCACCTGGATAGGTGTGCGTAATAAGCACTGTAAAGCTGTGTGGACACACCTGCCTGTCACACACCTGACAGCTGAGCTTCAAGAGCCCGGCTGGCGTCATGCCCGCCCTGCCTCCCAGGCTGCCCTGACTTCCTTGGCACACCTGACCACCACCTCTTCTGCTCAGCAGCACTTCCCGGCCCCAGTCCCTGCCTCAGGCTCCGGCAGGCTTCAAAAGCCTGCCAGTCTGCACATACATTGGCCTCCACACTCAGCTCCAGCAGCCAGAGCAGCACTCCAGGAGGGAGTTACTCAGTAGAAATTTTGGAGGCCAGGAAGGGTGGAGAGGGATGTGCCAGGGAGGGCCTGGGCTGGGGGCGAGGGTGGGGATGAGGGCTGGGCACAAGCAGAGATGCTTGGTTTCCCAGAGGACTCAGCAGACCCACTGCCTAAGGGACCTATGGCGGCTGTGCATCCACAAGGGGATTCCTGGCGTCCTCTGCTTCACAGGCATAGCGGAGACCAAGATGTTGCTTGCGACCCTGAGCTGCATTGGCACAGACGCATAAAGGGTCACACTGGTGAAGCAAATTCTTGGGACGCACGACCCTATGAGAAGCACCGTTCCAGGTCATGAGAAGGGACATCTTACCACCAAGCACTCTGGCAGAGCTGTGGAAGGACGGTGTGGGGGTCAAGACCCAAATTGCCTGTCATTGGCCGACGGGGATCTGGGGATCTGGGCCCAGACTGTTGGCTGCCCGGGCTCACAAGACAGTGGATGCCGCTTGCTCGCTGTGAAAGACCCTGGCAGCCCTACAAACTACCACAGCCCTCCATAGCTCTCGTGCAGGCCAGAAGAATAGGCAGCAGGGCCAGAACAATGGACGAGGGGCTGTGGCCCTAGATATCGCAAAGGATGGGGATAATGTGTCACTCCGGGGAACCTGGTAGGCACAAGACTCGGGGGACAGAGGGAGCCAGCCATGGAGCCGGAGGAGTGCTACTGAGGCTGCCGGCAGTCACTTCTCCAGGAGCTCCCGTCATTGTACACAATGGAGATGAAAGATTCAGGGGTAGTGGACATAAAGAGAAAGGACAGCAATGCAAGTGCACGGAGCCTAGCGCAAAATCGAGGAGGACTGCAGCTGGATACAAGGACTGGGGTCAGGAGATGTCTCAGCGGTGGGAAGGGTGGGTGACAGGACGGTGTAAGAAAGGCCCTGACTTAAAGCCAGACCCATCCTCCTGCTCCTTACTTGCAGGGAGCATCTCAGCCTTAGGGGCACTCCAAGCCCTAGGATACTGTGCCCTCAAGGCACACGCAGGGAGCCCAAGTCAGTGTAGGCGAGGGAGCCCCTGACCTGGAGTCAGGATGCTGTGAACACCGCGGAAGGGCTCTCCTCACAACTCACGTTGTCTAGGAAGCATGCTCTAGTCTGAGCCTTGCTACAGGGATTGGACACCTTCCCTGTGGCCAGTCACCACCCCTCGGCAGTGCTGCAGCACCTCAGGGGACGCACGTCTGGCCTGGTCACTGCTTCACTCCACCCTCCCCTGCCTTTCCCACATTGTCGGGCTTCTGCAAGCCTGGCCCACGCCTGTACAGCAGGCCCACTGCTCAGCACCCATGGCTGAATGCACAGTCTTGCTGTTATTGACCTTAAGCTCGCCACATGCTGGGCACAGGGCTAACTGGTGCCGATAATTCTACCATTGAGTTTGCTTTAACATGGAATCAATGTGCAGTGGCAGGCCACTGTGCTTCCTTCTCTCATGTCAGCTTTCCTGGTGCTCTCCTCCAAGGGTTCTGAATCGAATCTGCCAGTGTCCCCTGGCTTCCTCACAAACTGCCTCGGAAATTGTGCCACCACGAAGGCTGAGTTGCTGCTACCCTGGCAAGTCCTGAGCAAAAGAAGCCTGACAGAGAACACAGTTAGGAAATGCTGTAGAAATCCTGCCTGAACCGGCAAACTGCAAAACAGTAAACAGATGAAATGTGCATTGGGCCACCCATCCATCCATCTGTAAGTCAAATTGGCCAACCAAAGAAGACAGACAGACAGACAGACAGACACACACACACACACACACACACACACACACACACTCACAGACATGCACTCACACACACACGCGCGCGCACAGACGCACACTCACACACACACCCACACAAGGCGTGTCTCCAAGCAGAAGTGTGTCACTTGACGGATGACACAAGCTTAGGATCTGACACTCTGGGGAGGCTGGACCAGCAGGAGAGCAAGTTGTTCACCCAGTGGGCCTCTTGATGACTCCCAAAAAAGTAGTGTCCATAACAAAATAGATGAAACATGCAGCACGTGAAGGCAACCAAATAAACAAAGAAACAAACCAACCAACCAGAAAAGCAAAGCAAAGCAAATAAAAGGAAAGCAAAGCAAAAAGAAAAAGAAAAAAAAAAGCAGGGAGAGAAAGGGGCAAGAACAGGGATGAAAAGGAGAAGGGTTAGTGAGGAAACTGCCTGCAAGGTCCTAGGTTCTATCACCTGTAGCCGAGAAAAGCAGGGAGTAAAACCCCTCCCGCAACCATGCCTTGTGCCAGGTACAGTCCTTGTCCCCAGAGACTTGGGATACCCAATGTAGGCAGAGAGTAGCCTGAGTGACTGGAAACAAGAGCCTTGTAGGTTTGGCAATAAAGTGGGTCACCACAGTAGGGGGCACCCGGATTTGAACCGGGGACCTCTTGATCTGCAGTCAAATGCTCTACCCCTGAGCTATGCCCCCACCTGGATAGGTGTGCGTAATAAGCACTGTAAAGCTGTGTAGACACACCTGCCTGTCACACACCTGACAGCTGAGCTTCAAGAGCCCGGCTGGCGTCATGCCCGCCCTGCCTCCCAGGCTGCCCTGACTTCCTTGGCACACCTGACCACCACGTCTTCTGCTCAGCAGCACTTCCCGGCCCCAGTCCCTGCCTCAGGCTCCGGCAGGCTTCAAAAGCCTGCCAGTCTGCACATACATTGGCCTCCACACTCAGCTCCAGCAGCCAGAGCAGCACTCCAGGAGGGAGTTACTCAGTAGACATTTTGGAGGCCGGGAAGGGTGGAGAGGGATGTGCCAGGGAGGGCCTGGGCTGGGGGCGTGGGTGGGGATGAGGGCTGGGCACAAGCAGAGATGCTTGGTTTCCCAGAGGACTCAGCAGACCCACTGCCTAAGGGACCTATGGCGGCTGTGCATCCACAAGGGGATTCCTGGCGTCCTCTGCTTCACAGACATAGCGGAGACCAAGATGTTGCTTGCGACCCTGAGCTGCATTGGCACAGACGCATAAAGGGTCACACTGGTGAAGCAAATACTTGGGACGCACGACCCTATGAGAAGCACCGTTCCAGGTCATGAGAAGGGACATCTTACCACCAAGCACTCTGGCAGAGCTGTGGAAGGACGGTGTGGGGGTCAAGACCCAAATTGCCTGTCATTGGCCGACGGGGATCTGGGGATCTGGGCCCAGACTGTTGGCTGCCCGGGCTCACAAGACAGTGGATGCCGCTTGCTCGCTGTGAAAGACCCTGGCAGCCCTACAAACTACCACAGCCCTCCATAGCTCTCGTGCAGGCCAGAAGAATAGGCAGCAGGGCCAGAACAATGGACGAGGGGCTGTGGCCCTAGATATCGCAAAGGATGGGGATAATGTGTCACTCCGGGGAACCTGGTAGGCACAAGACTCGGGGACAGAGGGAGCCAGCCATGGAGCCGGAGGAGTGCTACTGAGGTTGCCGGCAGTCACTTCTCTAGGAGCTCCCGTCATTGTACACAATGGAGATGAAAGATTCAGGGGTAGTGGACATAAACAGAAAGGACAGCAATGCAAGTGCACGGAGCCTAGCGCTAAGTCGAGGAGGACTGCAGCTGGATACAAGGACTGTGGTCAGGAGATGTCTCAGCGGTGGGAAGGGTGGGTGACGGGACGGTGTAAGAGAGGCGCTGACTTAAAGCCCGACCCATCCTCCTGCTCCTTACTTGCAGGGAGCATCTCAGCCTTAGGGGCACTCCAAGCCCCAGGATACTGTGCCCTCAAGGCACACGCAGGGAGCCCAAGTCAGTATAGGCCAGGGAGCCCCTGACCTGGAGTCAGGATGCTGTGAACACCGCGGAAGGGCTCTCCTCACAACTCACGTTGTCTAGGAAGCATGCTCTAGTCTGAGCCTTGCTACAGGGAGTGGACACCTTCCCTGTGGCCAGTCACCACCCCTCGGCAGTGCTGCAGCACCTCAGGGGACGCACGTCTGGCCTGGTCACTGCTTCACTCCACCCTCCCCTGCCTTTCCCACATTGTCGGGCTTCTGCAAGCCTGGCCCACGCCTGTACAGCAGGCCCACTGCTCAGCACCCATGGCTGAATGCACAGTCTTGCTGTTATTGACCTTAAGCTCGCCACATGCTGGGCACTGGGCTAACTGGTGCCGATAATTCTACCATTGAGTTTGCTTTCACATGGAATCACTGTGCAGTGGCAGGCCACTGTGCTTCCTTCTCTCATGTCAGCTTTCCTGGTGCTCTCCTCCAAGGGTTCTGAATCGAATCTGCCAGTGTCCCCTGGCTTCCTCACAAACTGCCTCGGAAATTGTGCCACCACGAAGGCTGAGTTGCTGCTACCCTGGCAAGTCCTGAGCAAAAGAAGCCTGACAGAGAACACAGTTAGGAAATGCTCTAGAAATCCTGCCTGAACCGGCAAACTGCAAAACAGTAAACAGATGAAATGTGCATTGGGCCACCCATCCATCCATCTGTAAGTCAAATTGGCCAACCAAAGAAGACAGACACACACACACACACACACACACACAAACACACTCACAGACATGCACTCAGACACACACACACACGCACGTGCACACACGCACACTCACACACACACCCACACAAGGCGTGTCTCCAAGCAGAAGTGTGTCACTTGACGGATGACACAAGCTTAGGATCTGACACTCTGGGGAGGCTGGACCAGCAGGAGAGCAAGTTGTTCACCCAGTGGGCCTCTTGATGACTCCCAAAAAAGTAGTGTCCATAACAAAATAGATGAAACATGCAGCACGTGAAGGCAACCAAATAAACAAAGAAACAAACCAACCAACCAGAAAAGCAAAGCAAAGCAAATAAAAGGAAAGCAAAGCAAAAAGAAAAAGAAAAAAAAAAGCAGGGAGAGAAAGGGGCAAGAACAGGGATGAAAAGGAGAAGGGTTAGTGAGGAAACTGCCTGCAAGGTCCTAGGTTCTATCACCTGTAGCCGAGAAAAGCAGGGAGTAAAACCCCTCCCGCAACCATGCCTTGTGCCAGGTACAGTCCTTGTCCCCAGAGACTTGGGATACCCAATGTAGGCAGAGAGTAGCCTGAGTGACTGGAAACAAGAGCCTTGTAGGTTTGGCAATAAAGTGGGTCACCACAGTAGGGGGCACCCGGATTTGAACCGGGGACCTCTTGATCTGCAGTCAAATGCTCTACCCCTGAGCTATGCCCCCACCTGGATAGGTGTGCGTAATAAGCACTGTAAAGCTGTGTAGACACACCTGCCTGTCACACACCTGACAGCTGAGCTTCAAGAGCCCGGCTGGCGTCATGCCCGCCCTGCCTCCCAGGCTGCCCTGACTTCCTTGGCACACCTGACCACCACGTCTTCTGCTCAGCAGCACTTCCCGGCCCCAGTCCCTGCCTCAGGCTCCGGCAGGCTTCAAAAGCCTGCCAGTCTGCACATACATTGGCCTCCACACTCAGCTCCAGCAGCCAGAGCAGCACTCCAGGAGGGAGTTACTCAGTAGACATTTTGGAGGCCGGGAAGGGTGGAGAGGGATGTGCCAGGGAGGGCCTGGGCTGGGGGCGTGGGTGGGGATGAGGGCTGGGCACAAGCAGAGATGCTTGGTTTCCCAGAGGACTCAGCAGACCCACTGCCTAAGGGACCTATGGCGGCTGTGCATCCACAAGGGGATTCCTGGCGTCCTCTGCTTCACAGACATAGCGGAGACCAAGATGTTGCTTGCGACCCTGAGCTGCATTGGCACAGACGCATAAAGGGTCACACTGGTGAAGCAAATACTTGGGACGCACGACCCTATGAGAAGCACCGTTCCAGGTCATGAGAAGGGACATCTTACCACCAAGCACTCTGGCAGAGCTGTGGAAGGACGGTGTGGGGGTCAAGACCCAAATTGCCTGTCATTGGCCGACGGGGATCTGGGGATCTGGGCCCAGACTGTTGGCTGCCCGGGCTCACAAGACAGTGGATGCCGCTTGCTCGCTGTGAAAGACCCTGGCAGCCCTACAAACTACCACAGCCCTCCATAGCTCTCGTGCAGGCCAGAAGAATAGGCAGCAGGGCCAGAACAATGGACGAGGGGCTGTGGCCCTAGATATCGCAAAGGATGGGGATAATGTGTCACTCCGGGGAACCTGGTAGGCACAAGACTCGGGGACAGAGGGAGCCAGCCATGGAGCCGGAGGAGTGCTACTGAGGTTGCCGGCAGTCACTTCTCTAGGAGCTCCCGTCATTGTACACAATGGAGATGAAAGATTCAGGGGTAGTGGACATAAACAGAAAGGACAGCAATGCAAGTGCACGGAGCCTAGCGCTAAGTCGAGGAGGACTGCAGCTGGATACAAGGACTGTGGTCAGGAGATGTCTCAGCGGTGGGAAGGGTGGGTGACGGGACGGTGTAAGAGAGGCGCTGACTTAAAGCCCGACCCATCCTCCTGCTCCTTACTTGCAGGGAGCATCTCAGCCTTAGGGGCACTCCAAGCCCCAGGATACTGTGCCCTCAAGGCACACGCAGGGAGCCCAAGTCAGTATAGGCCAGGGAGCCCCTGACCTGGAGTCAGGATGCTGTGAACACCGCGGAAGGGCTCTCCTCACAACTCACGTTGTCTAGGAAGCATGCTCTAGTCTGAGCCTTGCTACAGGGAGTGGACACCTTCCCTGTGGCCAGTCACCACCCCTCGGCAGTGCTGCAGCACCTCAGGGGACGCACGTCTGGCCTGGTCACTGCTTCACTCCACCCTCCCCTGCCTTTCCCACATTGTCGGGCTTCTGCAAGCCTGGCCCACGCCTGTACAGCAGGCCCACTGCTCAGCACCCATGGCTGAATGCACAGTCTTGCTGTTATTGACCTTAAGCTCGCCACATGCTGGGCACTGGGCTAACTGGTGCCGATAATTCTACCATTGAGTTTGCTTTCACATGGAATCACTGTGCAGTGGCAGGCCACTGTGCTTCCTTCTCTCATGTCAGCTTTCCTGGTGCTCTCCTCCAAGGGTTCTGAATCGAATCTGCCAGTGTCCCCTGGCTTCCTCACAAACTGCCTCGGAAATTGTGCCACCACGAAGGCTGAGTTGCTGCTACCCTGGCAAGTCCTGAGCAAAAGAAGCCTGACAGAGAACACAGTTAGGAAATGCTCTAGAAATCCTGCCTGAACCGGCAAACTGCAAAACAGTAAACAGATGAAATGTGCATTGGGCCACCCATCCATCCATCTGTAAGTCAAATTGGCCAACCAAAGAAGACAGACACACACACACACACACACACACACAAACACACTCACAGACATGCACTCAGACACACACACACACGCACGTGCACACACGCACACTCACACACACACCCACACAAGGCGTGTCTCCAAGCAGAAGTGTGTCACTTGACGGATGACACAAGCTTAGGATCTGACACTCTGGGGAGGCTGGACCAGCAGGAGAGCAAGTTGTTCACCCAGTGGGCCTCTTGATGACTCCCAAAAAAGTAGTGTCCATAACAAAATAGATGAAACATGCAGCACGTGAAGGCAACCAAATAAACAAAGAAACAAACCAACCAACCAGAAAAGCAAAGCAAAGCAAATAAAAGGAAAGCAAAGCAAAAAGAAAAAGAAAAAAAAAAGCAGGGAGAGAAAGGGGCAAGAACAGGGATGAAAAGGAGAAGGGTTAGTGAGGAAACTGCCTGCAAGGTCCTAGGTTCTATCACCTGTAGCCGAGAAAAGCAGGGAGTAAAACCCCTCCCGCAACCATGCCTTGTGCCAGGTACAGTCCTTGTCCCCAGAGACTTGGGATACCCAATGTAGGCAGAGAGTAGCCTGAGTGACTGGAAACAAGAGCCTTGTAGGTTTGGCAATAAAGTGGGTCACCACAGTAGGGGGCACCCGGATTTGAACCGGGGACCTCTTGATCTGCAGTCAAATGCTCTACCCCTGAGCTATGCCCCCACCTGGATAGGTGTGCGTAATAAGCACTGTAAAGCTGTGTAGACACACCTGCCTGTCACACACCTGACAGCTGAGCTTCAAGAGCCCGGCTGGCGTCATGCCCGCCCTGCCTCCCAGGCTGCCCTGACTTCCTTGGCACACCTGACCACCACGTCTTCTGCTCAGCAGCACTTCCCGGCCCCAGTCCCTGCCTCAGGCTCCGGCAGGCTTCAAAAGCCTGCCAGTCTGCACATACATTGGCCTCCACACTCAGCTCCAGCAGCCAGAGCAGCACTCCAGGAGGGAGTTACTCAGTAGACATTTTGGAGGCCGGGAAGGGTGGAGAGGGATGTGCCAGGGAGGGCCTGGGCTGGGGGCGTGGGTGGGGATGAGGGCTGGGCACAAGCAGAGATGCTTGGTTTCCCAGAGGACTCAGCAGACCCACTGCCTAAGGGACCTATGGCGGCTGTGCATCCACAAGGGGATTCCTGGCGTCCTCTGCTTCACAGACATAGCGGAGACCAAGATGTTGCTTGCGACCCTGAGCTGCATTGGCACAGACGCATAAAGGGTCACACTGGTGAAGCAAATACTTGGGACGCACGACCCTATGAGAAGCACCGTTCCAGGTCATGAGAAGGGACATCTTACCACCAAGCACTCTGGCAGAGCTGTGGAAGGACGGTGTGGGGGTCAAGACCCAAATTGCCTGTCATTGGCCGACGGGGATCTGGGGATCTGGGCCCAGACTGTTGGCTGCCCGGGCTCACAAGACAGTGGATGCCGCTTGCTCGCTGTGAAAGACCCTGGCAGCCCTACAAACTACCACAGCCCTCCATAGCTCTCGTGCAGGCCAGAAGAATAGGCAGCAGGGCCAGAACAATGGACGAGGGGCTGTGGCCCTAGATATCGCAAAGGATGGGGATAATGTGTCACTCCGGGGAACCTGGTAGGCACAAGACTCGGGGACAGAGGGAGCCAGCCATGGAGCCGGAGGAGTGCTACTGAGGTTGCCGGCAGTCACTTCTCTAGGAGCTCCCGTCATTGTACACAATGGAGATGAAAGATTCAGGGGTAGTGGACATAAACAGAAAGGACAGCAATGCAAGTGCACGGAGCCTAGCGCTAAGTCGAGGAGGACTGCAGCTGGATACAAGGACTGTGGTCAGGAGATGTCTCAGCGGTGGGAAGGGTGGGTGACGGGACGGTGTAAGAGAGGCGCTGACTTAAAGCCCGACCCATCCTCCTGCTCCTTACTTGCAGGGAGCATCTCAGCCTTAGGGGCACTCCAAGCCCCAGGATACTGTGCCCTCAAGGCACACGCAGGGAGCCCAAGTCAGTATAGGCCAGGGAGCCCCTGACCTGGAGTCAGGATGCTGTGAACACCGCGGAAGGGCTCTCCTCACAACTCACGTTGTCTAGGAAGCATGCTCTAGTCTGAGCCTTGCTACAGGGAGTGGACACCTTCCCTGTGGCCAGTCACCACCCCTCGGCAGTGCTGCAGCACCTCAGGGGACGCACGTCTGGCCTGGTCACTGCTTCACTCCACCCTCCCCTGCCTTTCCCACATTGTCGGGCTTCTGCAAGCCTGGCCCACGCCTGTACAGCAGGCCCACTGCTCAGCACCCATGGCTGAATGCACAGTCTTGCTGTTATTGACCTTAAGCTCGCCACATGCTGGGCACTGGGCTAACTGGTGCCGATAATTCTACCATTGAGTTTGCTTTCACATGGAATCACTGTGCAGTGGCAGGCCACTGTGCTTCCTTCTCTCATGTCAGCTTTCCTGGTGCTCTCCTCCAAGGGTTCTGAATCGAATCTGCCAGTGTCCCCTGGCTTCCTCACAAACTGCCTCGGAAATTGTGCCACCACGAAGGCTGAGTTGCTGCTACCCTGGCAAGTCCTGAGCAAAAGAAGCCTGACAGAGAACACAGTTAGGAAATGCTCTAGAAATCCTGCCTGAACCGGCAAACTGCAAAACAGTAAACAGATGAAATGTGCATTGGGCCACCCATCCATCCATCTGTAAGTCAAATTGGCCAACCAAAGAAGACAGACACACACACACACACACACACACACAAACACACTCACAGACATGCACTCAGACACACACACACACGCACGTGCACACACGCACACTCACACACACACCCACACAAGGCGTGTCTCCAAGCAGAAGTGTGTCACTTGACGGATGACACAAGCTTAGGATCTGACACTCTGGGGAGGCTGGACCAGCAGGAGAGCAAGTTGTTCACCCAGTGGGCCTCTTGATGACTCCCAAAAAAGTAGTGTCCATAACAAAATAGATGAAACATGCAGCACGTGAAGGCAACCAAATAAACAAAGAAACAAACCAACCAACCAGAAAAGCAAAGCAAAGCAAATAAAAGGAAAGCAAAGCAAAAAGAAAAAGAAAAAAAAAAGCAGGGAGAGAAAGGGGCAAGAACAGGGATGAAAAGGAGAAGGGTTAGTGAGGAAACTGCCTGCAAGGTCCTAGGTTCTATCACCTGTAGCCGAGAAAAGCAGGGAGTAAAACCCCTCCCGCAACCATGCCTTGTGCCAGGTACAGTCCTTGTCCCCAGAGACTTGGGATACCCAATGTAGGCAGAGAGTAGCCTGAGTGACTGGAAACAAGAGCCTTGTAGGTTTGGCAATAAAGTGGGTCACCACAGTAGGGGGCACCCGGATTTGAACCGGGGACCTCTTGATCTGCAGTCAAATGCTCTACCCCTGAGCTATGCCCCCACCTGGATAGGTGTGCGTAATAAGCACTGTAAAGCTGTGTAGACACACCTGCCTGTCACACACCTGACAGCTGAGCTTCAAGAGCCCGGCTGGCGTCATGCCCGCCCTGCCTCCCAGGCTGCCCTGACTTCCTTGGCACACCTGACCACCACGTCTTCTGCTCAGCAGCACTTCCCGGCCCCAGTCCCTGCCTCAGGCTCCGGCAGGCTTCAAAAGCCTGCCAGTCTGCACATACATTGGCCTCCACACTCAGCTCCAGCAGCCAGAGCAGCACTCCAGGAGGGAGTTACTCAGTAGACATTTTGGAGGCCGGGAAGGGTGGAGAGGGATGTGCCAGGGAGGGCCTGGGCTGGGGGCGTGGGTGGGGATGAGGGCTGGGCACAAGCAGAGATGCTTGGTTTCCCAGAGGACTCAGCAGACCCACTGCCTAAGGGACCTATGGCGGCTGTGCATCCACAAGGGGATTCCTGGCGTCCTCTGCTTCACAGACATAGCGGAGACCAAGATGTTGCTTGCGACCCTGAGCTGCATTGGCACAGACGCATAAAGGGTCACACTGGTGAAGCAAATACTTGGGACGCACGACCCTATGAGAAGCACCGTTCCAGGTCATGAGAAGGGACATCTTACCACCAAGCACTCTGGCAGAGCTGTGGAAGGACGGTGTGGGGGTCAAGACCCAAATTGCCTGTCATTGGCCGACGGGGATCTGGGGATCTGGGCCCAGACTGTTGGCTGCCCGGGCTCACAAGACAGTGGATGCCGCTTGCTCGCTGTGAAAGACCCTGGCAGCCCTACAAACTACCACAGCCCTCCATAGCTCTCGTGCAGGCCAGAAGAATAGGCAGCAGGGCCAGAACAATGGACGAGGGGCTGTGGCCCTAGATATCGCAAAGGATGGGGATAATGTGTCACTCCGGGGAACCTGGTAGGCACAAGACTCGGGGACAGAGGGAGCCAGCCATGGAGCCGGAGGAGTGCTACTGAGGTTGCCGGCAGTCACTTCTCTAGGAGCTCCCGTCATTGTACACAATGGAGATGAAAGATTCAGGGGTAGTGGACATAAACAGAAAGGACAGCAAT
The DNA here is from genome assembly GCF_034190915.1 of Cavia porcellus. Taxonomy (NCBI): domain Eukaryota; kingdom Metazoa; phylum Chordata; class Mammalia; order Rodentia; family Caviidae; genus Cavia; species Cavia porcellus. The sequence continues at coordinate 56,138,744 of NW_026947489.1, forward strand.
GCAAGTGCACGGAGCCTAGCGCTAAGTCGAGGAGGACTGCAGCTGGATACAAGGACTGTGGTCAGGAGATGTCTCAGCGGTGGGAAGGGTGGGTGACGGGACGGTGTAAGAGAGGCGCTGACTTAAAGCCCGACCCATCCTCCTGCTCCTTACTTGCAGGGAGCATCTCAGCCTTAGGGGCACTCCAAGCCCCAGGATACTGTGCCCTCAAGGCACACGCAGGGAGCCCAAGTCAGTATAGGCCAGGGAGCCCCTGACCTGGAGTCAGGATGCTGTGAACACCGCGGAAGGGCTCTCCTCACAACTCACGTTGTCTAGGAAGCATGCTCTAGTCTGAGCCTTGCTACAGGGAGTGGACACCTTCCCTGTGGCCAGTCACCACCCCTCGGCAGTGCTGCAGCACCTCAGGGGACGCACGTCTGGCCTGGTCACTGCTTCACTCCACCCTCCCCTGCCTTTCCCACATTGTCGGGCTTCTGCAAGCCTGGCCCACGCCTGTACAGCAGGCCCACTGCTCAGCACCCATGGCTGAATGCACAGTCTTGCTGTTATTGACCTTAAGCTCGCCACATGCTGGGCACTGGGCTAACTGGTGCCGATAATTCTACCATTGAGTTTGCTTTCACATGGAATCACTGTGCAGTGGCAGGCCACTGTGCTTCCTTCTCTCATGTCAGCTTTCCTGGTGCTCTCCTCCAAGGGTTCTGAATCGAATCTGCCAGTGTCCCCTGGCTTCCTCACAAACTGCCTCGGAAATTGTGCCACCACGAAGGCTGAGTTGCTGCTACCCTGGCAAGTCCTGAGCAAAAGAAGCCTGACAGAGAACACAGTTAGGAAATGCTCTAGAAATCCTGCCTGAACCGGCAAACTGCAAAACAGTAAACAGATGAAATGTGCATTGGGCCACCCATCCATCCATCTGTAAGTCAAATTGGCCAACCAAAGAAGACAGACACACACACACACACACACACACACAAACACACTCACAGACATGCACTCAGACACACACACACACGCACGTGCACACACGCACACTCACACACACACCCACACAAGGCGTGTCTCCAAGCAGAAGTGTGTCACTTGACGGATGACACAAGCTTAGGATCTGACACTCTGGGGAGGCTGGACCAGCAGGAGAGCAAGTTGTTCACCCAGTGGGCCTCTTGATGACTCCCAAAAAAGTAGTGTCCATAACAAAATAGATGAAACATGCAGCACGTGAAGGCAACCAAATAAACAAAGAAACAAACCAACCAACCAGAAAAGCAAAGCAAAGCAAATAAAAGGAAAGCAAAGCAAAAAGAAAAAGAAAAAAAAAAGCAGGGAGAGAAAGGGGCAAGAACAGGGATGAAAAGGAGAAGGGTTAGTGAGGAAACTGCCTGCAAGGTCCTAGGTTCTATCACCTGTAGCCGAGAAAAGCAGGGAGTAAAACCCCTCCCGCAACCATGCCTTGTGCCAGGTACAGTCCTTGTCCCCAGAGACTTGGGATACCCAATTTAGGCAGAGAGTAGCCTGAGTGACTGGAAACAAGAGCCTTGTAGGTTTGGCAATAAAGTGGGTCACCACAGTAGGGGGCACCCGGATTTGAACCGGGGACCTCTTGATCTGCAGTCAAATGCTCTACCCCTGAGCTATGCCCCCACCTGGATAGGTGTGCGTAATAAGCACTGTAAAGCTGTGTAGACACACCTGCCTGTCACACACCTGACAGCTGAGCTTCAAGAGCCCGGCTGGCGTCATGCCCGCCCTGCCTCCCAGGCTGCCCTGACTTCCTTGGCACACCTGACCACCACGTCTTCTGCTCAGCAGCACTTCCCGGCCCCAGTCCCTGCCTCAGGCTCCGGCAGGCTTCAAAAGCCTGCCAGTCTGCACATACATTGGCCTCCACACTCAGCTCCAGCAGCCAGAGCAGCACTCCAGGAGGGAGTTACTCAGTAGAAATTTTGGAGGCCGGGAAGGGTGGAGAGGGATGTGCCAGGGAGGGCCTGGGCTGGGGGCGTGGGTGGGGATGAGGGCTGGGCACAAGCAGAGATGCTTGGTTTCCCAGAGGACTCAGCAGACCCACTGCCTAAGGGACCTATGGCGGCTGTGCATCCACAAGGGGATTCCTGGCGTCCTCTGCTTCACAGACATAGCGGAGACCAAGATGTTGCTTGCGACCCTGAGCTGCATTGGCACAGACGCATAAAGGGTCACACTGGTGAAGCAAATACTTGGGACGCACGACCCTATGAGAAGCACCGTTCCAGGTCATGAGAAGGGACATCTTACCACCAAGCACTCTGGCAGAGCTGTGGAAGGACGGTGTGGGGGTCAAGACCCAAACTGCCTGTCATTGGCCGACGGGGATCTGGGGATCTGGGCCCAGACTGTTGGCTGCCCGGGCTCACAAGACAGTGGATGCCGCTTGCTCGCTGTGAAAGACCCTGGCAGCCCTACAAACTACCACAGCCCTCCATAGCTCTCGTGCAGGCCAGAAGAATAGGCAGCAGGGCCAGAACAATGGACGAGGGGCTGTGGCCCTAGATATCGCAAAGGATGGGGATAATGTGTCACTCCGGGGAACCTGGTAGGCACAAGACTCGGGGACAGAGGGAGCCAGCCATGGAGCCGGAGGAGTGCTACTGAGGTTGCCAGCAGTCACTTCTCTAGGAGCTCCCGTCATTGTACACAATGGAGATGAAAGATTCAGGGGTAGTGGACATAAACAGAAAGGACAGCAATGCAAGTGCACGGAGCCTAGCGCTAAGTCGAGGAGGACTGCAGCTGGATACAAGGACTGTGGTCAGGAGATGTCTCAGCGGTGGGAAGGGTGGGTGACGGGACGGTGTAAGAGAGGCGCTGACTTAAAGCCCGACCCATCCTCCTGCTCCTTACTTGCAGGGAGCATCTCAGCCTTAGGGGCACTCCAAGCCCCAGGATACTGTGCCCTCAAGGCACACGCAGGGAGCCCAAGTCAGTATAGGCCAGGGAGCCCCTGACCTGGAGTCAGGATGCTGTGAACACCGCGGAAGGGCTCTCCTCACAACTCACGTTGTCTAGGAAGCATGCTCTAGTCTGAGCCTTGCTACAGGGAGTGGACACCTTCCCTGTGGCCAGTCACCACCCCTCGGCAGTGCTGCAGCACCTCAGGGGACGCACGTCTGGCCTGGTCACTGCTTCACTCCACCCTCCCCTGCCTTTCCCACATTGTCGGGCTTCTGCAAGCCTGGCCCACGCCTGTACAGCAGGCCCACTGCTCAGCACCCATGGCTGAATGCACAGTCTTGCTGTTATTGACCTTAAGCTCGCCACATGCTGGGCACAGGGCTAACTGGTGCCGATAATTCTACCATTGAGTTTGCTTTCACATGGAATCACTGTGCAGTGGCAGGCCACTGTGCTTCCTTCTCTCATGTCAGCTTTCCTGGTGCTCTCCTCCAAGGGTTCTGAATCGAATCTGCCAGTGTCCCCTGGCTTCCTCACAAACTGCCTCGGAAATTGTGCCACCACGAAGGCTGAGTTGCTGCTACCCTGGCAAGTCCTGAGCAAAAGAAGCCTGACAGAGAACACAGTTAGGAAATGCTCTAGAAATCCTGCCTGAACCGGCAAACTGCAAAACAGTAAACAGATGAAATGTGCATTGGGCCACCCATCCATCCATCTGTAAGTCAAATTGGCCAACCAAAGAAGACAGACACACACACACACACACACACACACACACACACACACACAAACACACTCACAGACATGCACTCAGACACACACACACGCACGCGCACACACGCACACTCACACACACACCCACACAAGGCGTGTCTCCAAGCAGAAGTGTGTCACTTGACGGATGACACAAGCTTAGGATCTGACACTCTGGGGAGGCTGGACCAGCAGGAGAGCAAGTTGTTCACCCAGTGGGCCTCTTGATGACTCCCAAAAAAGTAGTGTCCATAACAAAATAGATGAAACATGCAGCACGTGAAGGCAACCAAATAAACAAAGAAACAAACCAACCAACCAGAAAAGCAAAGCAAAGCAAATAAAAGGAAAGCAAAGCAAAAAGAAAAAGAAAAAAAAAAGCAGGGAGAGAAAGGGGCAAGAACAGGGATGAAAAGGAGAAGGGTTAGTGAGGAAACTGCCTGCAAGGTCCTAGGTTCTATCACCTGTAGCCGAGAAAAGCAGGGAGTAAAACCCCTCCCGCAACCATGCCTTGTGCCAGGTACAGTCCTTGTCCCCAGAGACTTGGGATACCCAATGTAGGCAGAGAGTAGCCTGAGTGACTGGAAACAAGAGCCTTGTAGGTTTGGCAATAAAGTGGGTCACCACAGTAGGGGGCACCCGGATTTGAACCGGGGACCTCTTGATCTGCAGTCAAATGCTCTACCCCTGAGCTATGCCCCCACCTGGATAGGTGTGCGTAATAAGCACTGTAAAGCTGTGTAGACACACCTGCCTGTCACACACCTGACAGCTGAGCTTCAAGAGCCCGGCTGGCGTCATGCCCGCCCTGCCTCCCAGGCTGCCCTGACTTCCTTGGCACACCTGACCACCACGTCTTCTGCTCAGCAGCACTTCCCGGCCCCAGTCCCTGCCTCAGGCTCCGGCAGGCTTCAAAAGCCTGCCAGTCTGCACATACATTGGCCTCCACACTCAGCTCCAGCAGCCAGAGCAGCACTCCAGGAGGGAGTTACTCAGTAGACATTTTGGAGGCCGGGAAGGGTGGAGAGGGATGTGCCAGGGAGGGCCTGGGCTGGGGGCGTGGGTGGGGATGAGGGCTGGGCACAAGCAGAGATGCTTGGTTTCCCAGAGGACTCAGCAGACCCACTGCCTAAGGGACCTATGGCGGCTGTGCATCCACAAGGGGATTCCTGGCGTCCTCTGCTTCACAGACATAGCGGAGACCAAGATGTTGCTTGCGACCCTGAGCTGCATTGGCACAGACGCATAAAGGGTCACACTGGTGAAGCAAATACTTGGGACGCACGACCCTATGAGAAGCACCGTTCCAGGTCATGAGAAGGGACATCTTACCACCAAGCACTCTGGCAGAGCTGTGGAAGGACGGTGTGGGGGTCAAGACCCAAATTGCCTGTCATTGGCCGACGGGGATCTGGGGATCTGGGCCCAGACTGTTGGCTGCCCGGGCTCACAAGACAGTGGATGCCGCTTGCTCGCTGTGAAAGACCCTGGCAGCCCTACAAACTACCACAGCCCTCCATAGCTCTCGTGCAGGCCAGAAGAATAGGCAGCAGGGCCAGAACAATGGACGAGGGGCTGTGGCCCTAGATATCGCAAAGGATGGGGATAATGTGTCACTCCGGGGAACCTGGTAGGCACAAGACTCGGGGACAGAGGGAGCCAGCCATGGAGCCGGAGGAGTGCTACTGAGGTTGCCGGCAGTCACTTCTCTAGGAGCTCCCGTCATTGTACACAATGGAGATGAAAGATTCAGGGGTAGTGGACATAAACAGAAAGGACAGCAATGCAAGTGCACGGAGCCTAGCGCTAAGTCGAGGAGGACTGCAGCTGGATACAAGGACTGTGGTCAGGAGATGTCTCAGCGGTGGGAAGGGTGGGTGACGGGACGGTGTAAGAGAGGCGCTGACTTAAAGCCCGACCCATCCTCCTGCTCCTTACTTGCAGGGAGCATCTCAGCCTTAGGGGCACTCCAAGCCCCAGGATACTGTGCCCTCAAGGCACACGCAGGGAGCCCAAGTCAGTATAGGCCAGGGAGCCCCTGACCTGGAGTCAGGATGCTGTGAACACCGCGGAAGGGCTCTCCTCACAACTCACGTTGTCTAGGAAGCATGCTCTAGTCTGAGCCTTGCTACAGGGAGTGGACACCTTCCCTGTGGCCAGTCACCACCCCTCGGCAGTGCTGCAGCACCTCAGGGGACGCACGTCTGGCCTGGTCACTGCTTCACTCCACCCTCCCCTGCCTTTCCCACATTGTCGGGCTTCTGCAAGCCTGGCCCACGCCTGTACAGCAGGCCCACTGCTCAGCACCCATGGCTGAATGCACAGTCTTGCTGTTATTGACCTTAAGCTCGCCACATGCTGGGCACTGGGCTAACTGGTGCCGATAATTCTACCATTGAGTTTGCTTTCACATGGAATCACTGTGCAGTGGCAGGCCACTGTGCTTCCTTCTCTCATGTCAGCTTTCCTGGTGCTCTCCTCCAAGGGTTCTGAATCGAATCTGCCAGTGTCCCCTGGCTTCCTCACAAACTGCCTCGGAAATTGTGCCACCACGAAGGCTGAGTTGCTGCTACCCTGGCAAGTCCTGAGCAAAAGAAGCCTGACAGAGAACACAGTTAGGAAATGCTCTAGAAATCCTGCCTGAACCGGCAAACTGCAAAACAGTAAACAGATGAAATGTGCATTGGGCCACCCATCCATCCATCTGTAAGTCAAATTGGCCAACCAAAGAAGACAGACACACACACACACACACACACACACAAACACACTCACAGACATGCACTCAGACACACACACACACGCACGTGCACACACGCACACTCACACACACACCCACACAAGGCGTGTCTCCAAGCAGAAGTGTGTCACTTGACGGATGACACAAGCTTAGGATCTGACACTCTGGGGAGGCTGGACCAGCAGGAGAGCAAGTTGTTCACCCAGTGGGCCTCTTGATGACTCCCAAAAAAGTAGTGTCCATAACAAAATAGATGAAACATGCAGCACGTGAAGGCAACCAAATAAACAAAGAAACAAACCAACCAACCAGAAAAGCAAAGCAAAGCAAATAAAAGGAAAGCAAAGCAAAAAGAAAAAGAAAAAAAAAAGCAGGGAGAGAAAGGGGCAAGAACAGGGATGAAAAGGAGAAGGGTTAGTGAGGAAACTGCCTGCAAGGTCCTAGGTTCTATCACCTGTAGCCGAGAAAAGCAGGGAGTAAAACCCCTCCCGCAACCATGCCTTGTGCCAGGTACAGTCCTTGTCCCCAGAGACTTGGGATACCCAATTTAGGCAGAGAGTAGCCTGAGTGACTGGAAACAAGAGCCTTGTAGGTTTGGCAATAAAGTGGGTCACCACAGTAGGGGGCACCCGGATTTGAACCGGGGACCTCTTGATCTGCAGTCAAATGCTCTACCCCTGAGCTATGCCCCCACCTGGATAGGTGTGCGTAATAAGCACTGTAAAGCTGTGTAGACACACCTGCCTGTCACACACCTGACAGCTGAGCTTCAAGAGCCCGGCTGGCGTCATGCCCGCCCTGCCTCCCAGGCTGCCCTGACTTCCTTGGCACACCTGAACACCACGTCTTCTGCTCAGCAGCACTTCCCGGCCCCAGTCCCTGCCTCAGGCTCCGGCAGGCTTCAAAAGCCTGCCAGTCTGCACATACATTGGCCTCCACACTCAGCTCCAGCAGCCAGAGCAGCACTCCAGGAGGGAGTTACTCAGTAGAAATTTTGGAGGCCGGGAAGGGTGGAGAGGGATGTGCCAGGGAGGGCCTGGGCTGGGGGCGTGGGTGGGGATGAGGGCTGGGCACAAGCAGAGATGCTTGGTTTCCCAGAGGACTCAGCAGACCCACTGCCTAAGGGACCTATGGCGGCTGTGCATCCACAAGGGGATTCCTGGCGTCCTCTGCTTCACAGACATAGCGGAGACCAAGATGTTGCTTGCGACCCTGAGCTGCATTGGCACAGACGCATAAAGGGTCACACTGGTGAAGCAAATACTTGGGACGCACGACCCTATGAGAAGCACCGTTCCAGGTCATGAGAAGGGACATCTTACCACCAAGCACTCTGGCAGAGCTGTGGAAGGACGGTGTGGGGGTCAAGACCCAAACTGCCTGTCATTGGCCGACGGGGATCTGGGGATCTGGGCCCAGACTGTTGGCTGCCCGGGCTCACAAGACAGTGGATGCCGCTTGCTCGCTGTGAAAGACCCTGGCAGCCCTACAAACTACCACAGCCCTCCATAGCTCTCGTGCAGGCCAGAAGAATAGGCAGCAGGGCCAGAACAATGGACGAGGGGCTGTGGCCCTAGATATCGCAAAGGATGGGGATAATGTGTCACTCCGGGGAACCTGGTAGGCACAAGACTCGGGGACAGAGGGAGCCAGCCATGGAGCCGGAGGAGTGCTACTGAGGTTGCCAGCAGTCACTTCTCTAGGAGCTCCCGTCATTGTACACAATGGAGATGAAAGATTCAGGGGTAGTGGACATAAACAGAAAGGACAGCAATGCAAGTGCACGGAGCCTAGCGCTAAGTCGAGGAGGACTGCAGCTGGATACAAGGACTGTGGTCAGGAGATGTCTCAGCGGTGGGAAGGGTGGGTGACGGGACGGTGTAAGAGAGGCGCTGACTTAAAGCCCGACCCATCCTCCTGCTCCTTACTTGCAGGGAGCATCTCAGCCTTAGGGGCACTCCAAGCCCCAGGATACTGTGCCCTCAAGGCACACGCAGGGAGCCCAAGTCAGTATAGGCCAGGGAGCCCCTGACCTGGAGTCAGGATGCTGTGAACACCGCGGAAGGGCTCTCCTCACAACTCACGTTGTCTAGGAAGCATGCTCTAGTCTGAGCCTTGCTACAGGGAGTGGACACCTTCCCTGTGGCCAGTCACCACCCCTCGGCAGTGCTGCAGCACCTCAGGGGACGCACGTCTGGCCTGGTCACTGCTTCACTCCACCCTCCCCTGCCTTTCCCACATTGTCGGGCTTCTGCAAGCCTGGCCCACGCCTGTACAGCAGGCCCACTGCTCAGCACCCATGGCTGAATGCACAGTCTTGCTGTTATTGACCTTAAGCTCGCCACATGCTGGGCACAGGGCTAACTGGTGCCGATAATTCTACCATTGAGTTTGCTTTCACATGGAATCACTGTGCAGTGGCAGGCCACTGTGCTTCCTTCTCTCATGTCAGCTTTCCTGGTGCTCTCCTCCAAGGGTTCTGAATCGAATCTGCCAGTGTCCCCTGGCTTCCTCACAAACTGCCTCGGAAATTGTGCCACCACGAAGGCTGAGTTGCTGCTACCCTGGCAAGTCCTGAGCAAAAGAAGCCTGACAGAGAACACAGTTAGGAAATGCTCTAGAAATCCTGCCTGAACCGGCAAACTGCAAAACAGTAAACAGATGAAATGTGCATTGGGCCACCCATCCATCCATCTGTAAGTCAAATTGGCCAACCAAAGAAGACAGACAGACACACACACACACACACACACACACACACACACACAAACACACTCACAGACATGCACTCAGACACACACACACGCACGCGCACACACGCACACTCACACACACACCCACACAAGGCGTGTCTCCAAGCAGAAGTGTGTCACTTGACGGATGACACAAGCTTAGGATCTGACACTCTGGGGAGGCTGGACCAGCAGGAGAGCAAGTTGTTCACCCAGTGGGCCTCTTGATGACTCCCAAAAAAGTAGTGTCCATAACAAAATAGATGAAACATGCAGCACGTGAAGGCAACCAAATAAACAAAGAAACAAACCAACCAACCAGAAAAGCAAAGCAAAGCAAATAAAAGGAAAGCAAAGCAAAAAGAAAAAGAAAAAAAAAAGCAGGGAGAGAAAGGGGCAAGAACAGGGATGAAAAGGAGAAGGGTTAGTGAGGAAACTGCCTGCAAGGTCCTAGGTTCTATCACCTGTAGCCGAGAAAAGCAGGGAGTAAAACCCCTCCCGCAACCATGCCTTGTGCCAGGTACAGTCCTTGTCCCCAGAGACTTGGGATACCCAATGTAGGCAGAGAGTAGCCTGAGTGACTGGAAACAAGAGCCTTGTAGGTTTGGCAATAAAGTGGGTCACCACAGTAGGGGGCACCCGGATTTGAACCGGGGACCTCTTGATCTGCAGTCAAATGCTCTACCCCTGAGCTATGCCCCCACCTGGATAGGTGTGCGTAATAAGCACTGTAAAGCTGTGTAGACACACCTGCCTGTCACACACCTGACAGCTGAGCTTCAAGAGCCCGGCTGGCGTCATGCCCGCCCTGCCTCCCAGGCTGCCCTGACTTCCTTGGCACACCTGACCACCACGTCTTCTGCTCAGCAGCACTTCCCGGCCCCAGTCCCTGCCTCAGGCTCCGGCAGGCTTCAAAAGCCTGCCAGTCTGCACATACATTGGCCTCCACACTCAGCTCCAGCAGCCAGAGCAGCACTCCAGGAGGGAGTTACTCAGTAGACATTTTGGAGGCCGGGAAGGGTGGAGAGGGATGTGCCAGGGAGGGCCTGGGCTGGGGGCGTGGGTGGGGATGAGGGCTGGGCACAAGCAGAGATGCTTGGTTTCCCAGAGGACTCAGCAGACCCACTGCCTAAGGGACCTATGGCGGCTGTGCATCCACAAGGGGATTCCTGGCGTCCTCTGCTTCACAGACATAGCGGAGACCAAGATGTTGCTTGCGACCCTGAGCTGCATTGGCACAGACGCATAAAGGGTCACACTGGTGAAGCAAATACTTGGGACGCACGACCCTATGAGAAGCACCGTTCCAGGTCATGAGAAGGGACATCTTACCACCAAGCACTCTGGCAGAGCTGTGGAAGGACGGTGTGGGGGTCAAGACCCAAATTGCCTGTCATTGGCCGACGGGGATCTGGGGATCTGGGCCCAGACTGTTGGCTGCCCGGGCTCACAAGACAGTGGATGCCGCTTGCTCGCTGTGAAAGACCCTGGCAGCCCTACAAACTACCACAGCCCTCCATAGCTCTCGTGCAGGCCAGAAGAATAGGCAGCAGGGCCAGAACAATGGACGAGGGGCTGTGGCCCTAGATATCGCAAAGGATGGGGATAATGTGTCACTCCGGGGAACCTGGTAGGCACAAGACTCGGGGACAGAGGGAGCCAGCCATGGAGCCGGAGGAGTGCTACTGAGGTTGCCAGCAGTCACTTCTCTAGGAGCTCCCGTCATTGTACACAATGGAGATGAAAGATTCAGGGGTAGTGGACATAAACAGAAAGGACAGCAATGCAAGTGCACGGAGCCTAGCGCTAAGTCGAGGAGGACTGCAGCTGGATACAAGGACTGTGGTCAGGAGATGTCTCAGCGGTGGGAAGGGTGGGTGACGGGACGGTGTAAGAGAGGCGCTGACTTAAAGCCCGACCCATCCTCCTGCTCCTTACTTGCAGGGAGCATCTCAGCCTTAGGGGCACTCCAAGCCCCAGGATACTGTGCCCTCAAGGCACACGCAGGGAGCCCAAGTCAGTATAGGCCAGGGAGCCCCTGACCTGGAGTCAGGATGCTGTGAACACCGCGGAAGGGCTCTCCTCACAACTCACGTTGTCTAGGAAGCATGCTCTAGTCTGAGCCTTGCTACAGGGAGTGGACACCTTCCCTGTGGCCAGTCACCACCCCTCGGCAGTGCTGCAGCACCTCAGGGGACGCACGTCTGGCCTGGTCACTGCTTCACTCCACCCTCCCCTGCCTTTCCCACATTGTCGGGCTTCTGCAAGCCTGGCCCACGCCTGTACAGCAGGCCCACTGCTCAGCACCCATGGCTGAATGCACAGTCTTGCTGTTATTGACCTTAAGCTCGCCACATGCTGGGCACAGGGCTAACTGGTGCCGATAATTCTACCATTGAGTTTGCTTTCACATGGAATCACTGTGCAGTGGCAGGCCACTGTGCTTCCTTCTCTCATGTCAGCTTTCCTGGTGCTCTCCTCCAAGGGTTCTGAATCGAATCTGCCAGTGTCCCCTGGCTTCCTCACAAACTGCCTCGGAAATTGTGCCACCACGAAGGCTGAGTTGCTGCTACCCTGGCAAGTCCTGAGCAAAAGAAGCCTGACAGAGAACACAGTTAGGAAATGCTCTAGAAATCCTGCCTGAACCGGCAAACTGCAAAACAGTAAACAGATGAAATGTGCATTGGGCCACCCATCCATCCATCTGTAAGTCAAATTGGCCAACCAAAGAAGACAGACACACACACACACACACACACACACACACACACACAAACACACTCACAGACATGCACTCAGACACACACACACGCACGCGCACACACGCACACTCACACACACACCCACACAAGGCGTGTCTCCAAGCAGAAGTGTGTCACTTGACGGATGACACAAGCTTAGGATCTGACACTCTGGGGAGGCTGGACCAGCAGGAGAGCAAGTTGTTCACCCAGTGGGCCTCTTGATGACTCCCAAAAAAGTAGTGTCCATAACAAAATAGATGAAACATGCAGCACGTGAAGGCAACCAAATAAACAAAGAAACAAACCAACCAACCAGAAAAGCAAAGCAAAGCAAATAAAAGGAAAGCAAAGCAAAAAGAAAAAGAAAAAAAAAAGCAGGGAGAGAAAGGGGCAAGAACAGGGATGAAAAGGAGAAGGGTTAGTGAGGAAACTGCCTGCAAGGTCCTAGGTTCTATCACCTGTAGCCGAGAAAAGCAGGGAGTAAAACCCCTCCCGCAACCATGCCTTGTGCCAGGTACAGTCCTTGTCCCCAGAGACTTGGGATACCCAATGTAGGCAGAGAGTAGCCTGAGTGACTGGAAACAAGAGCCTTGTAGGTTTGGCAATAAAGTGGGTCACCACAGTAGGGGGCACCCGGATTTGAACCGGGGACCTCTTGATCTGCAGTCAAATGCTCTACCCCTGAGCTATGCCCCCACCTGGATAGGTGTGCGTAATAAGCACTGTAAAGCTGTGTAGACACACCTGCCTGTCACACACCTGACAGCTGAGCTTCAAGAGCCCGGCTGGCGTCATGCCCGCCCTGCCTCCCAGGCTGCCCTGACTTCCTTGGCACACCTGACCACCACGTCTTCTGCTCAGCAGCACTTCCCGGCCCCAGTCCCTGCCTCAGGCTCCGGCAGGCTTCAAAAGCCTGCCAGTCTGCACATACATTGGCCTCCACACTCAGCTCCAGCAGCCAGAGCAGCACTCCAGGAGGGAGTTACTCAGTAGACATTTTGGAGGCCGGGAAGGGTGGAGAGGGATGTGCCAGGGAGGGCCTGGGCTGGGGGCGTGGGTGGGGATGAGGGCTGGGCACAAGCAGAGATGCTTGGTTTCCCAGAGGACTCAGCAGACCCACTGCCTAAGGGACCTATGGCGGCTGTGCATCCACAAGGGGATTCCTGGCGTCCTCTGCTTCACAGACATAGCGGAGACCAAGATGTTGCTTGCGACCCTGAGCTGCATTGGCACAGACGCATAAAGGGTCACACTGGTGAAGCAAATACTTGGGACGCACGACCCTATGAGAAGCACCGTTCCAGGTCATGAGAAGGGACATCTTACCACCAAGCACTCTGGCAGAGCTGTGGAAGGACGGTGTGGGGGTCAAGACCCAAATTGCCTGTCATTGGCCGACGGGGATCTGGGGATCTGGGCCCAGACTGTTGGCTGCCCGGGCTCACAAGACAGTGGATGCCGCTTGCTCGCTGTGAAAGACCCTGGCAGCCCTACAAACTACCACAGCCCTCCATAGCTCTCGTGCAGGCCAGAAGAATAGGCAGCAGGGCCAGAACAATGGACGAGGGGCTGTGGCCCTAGATATCGCAAAGGATGGGGATAATGTGTCACTCCGGGGAACCTGGTAGGCACAAGACTCGGGGACAGAGGGAGCCAGCCATGGAGCCGGAGGAGTGCTACTGAGGTTGCCGGCAGTCACTTCTCTAGGAGCTCCCGTCATTGTACACAATGGAGATGAAAGATTCAGGGGTAGTGGACATAAACAGAAAGGACAGCAATGCAAGTGCACGGAGCCTAGCGCTAAGTCGAGGAGGACTGCAGCTGGATACAAGGACTGTGGTCAGGAGATGTCTCAGCGGTGGGAAGGGTGGGTGACGGGACGGTGTAAGAGAGGCGCTGACTTAAAGCCCGACCCATCCTCCTGCTCCTTACTTGCAGGGAGCATCTCAGCCTTAGGGGCACTCCAAGCCCCAGGATACTGTGCCCTCAAGGCACACGCAGGGAGCCCAAGTCAGTATAGGCCAGGGAGCCCCTGACCTGGAGTCAGGATGCTGTGAACACCGCGGAAGGGCTCTCCTCACAACTCACGTTGTCTAGGAAGCATGCTCTAGTCTGAGCCTTGCTACAGGGAGTGGACACCTTCCCTGTGGCCAGTCACCACCCCTCGGCAGTGCTGCAGCACCTCAGGGGACGCACGTCTGGCCTGGTCACTGCTTCACTCCACCCTCCCCTGCCTTTCCCACATTGTCGGGCTTCTGCAAGCCTGGCCCACGCCTGTACAGCAGGCCCACTGCTCAGCACCCATGGCTGAATGCACAGTCTTGCTGTTATTGACCTTAAGCTCGCCACATGCTGGGCACTGGGCTAACTGGTGCCGATAATTCTACCATTGAGTTTGCTTTCACATGGAATCACTGTGCAGTGGCAGGCCACTGTGCTTCCTTCTCTCATGTCAGCTTTCCTGGTGCTCTCCTCCAAGGGTTCTGAATCGAATCTGCCAGTGTCCCCTGGCTTCCTCACAAACTGCCTCGGAAATTGTGCCACCACGAAGGCTGAGTTGCTGCTACCCTGGCAAGTCCTGAGCAAAAGAAGCCTGACAGAGAACACAGTTAGGAAATGCTCTAGAAATCCTGCCTGAACCGGCAAACTGCAAAACAGTAAACAGATGAAATGTGCATTGGGCCACCCATCCATCCATCTGTAAGTCAAATTGGCCAACCAAAGAAGACAGACACACACACACACACACACACACACACACACACACACACAAACACACTCACAGACATGCACTCAGACACACACACACGCACGTGCACACACGCACACTCACACACACACCCACACAAGGCATGTCTCCAAGCAGAAGTGTGTCACTTGACGGATGACACAAGCTTAGGATCTGACACTCTGGGGAGGCTGGACCAGCAGGAGAGCAAGTTGTTCACCCAGTGGGCCTCTTGATGACTCCCAAAAAAGTAGTGTCCATAACAAAATAGATGAAACATGCAGCACGTGAAGGCAACCAAATAAACAAAGAAACAAACCAACCAACCAGAAAAGCAAAGCAAAGCAAATAAAAGGAAAGCAAAGCAAAAAGAAAAAGAAAAAAAAAAGCAGGGAGAGAAAGGGGCAAGAACAGGGATGAAAAGGAGAAGGGTTAGTGAGGAAACTGCCTGCAAGGTCCTAGGTTCTATCACCTGTAGCCGAGAAAAGCAGGGAGTAAAACCCCTCCCGCAACCATGCCTTGTGCCAGGTACAGTCCTTGTCCCCAGAGACTTGGGATACCCAATGTAGGCAGAGAGTAGCCTGAGTGACTGGAAACAAGAGCCTTGTAGGTTTGGCAATAAAGTGGGTCACCACAGTAGGGGGCACCCGGATTTGAACCGGGGACCTCTTGATCTGCAGTCAAATGCTCTACCCCTGAGCTATGCCCCCACCTGGATAGGTGTGCGTAATAAGCACTGTAAAGCTGTGTAGACACACCTGCCTGTCACACACCTGACAGCTGAGCTTCAAGAGCCCGGCTGGCGTCATGCCCGCCCTGCCTCCCAGGCTGCCCTGACTTCCTTGGCACACCTGACCACCACGTCTTCTGCTCAGCAGCACTTCCCGGCCCCAGTCCCTGCCTCAGGCTCCGGCAGGCTTCAAAAGCCTGCCAGTCTGCACATACATTGGCCTCCACACTCAGCTCCAGCAGCCAGAGCAGCACTCCAGGAGGGAGTTACTCAGTAGACATTTTGGAGGCCAGGAAGGGTGGAGAGGGATGTGCCAGGGAGGGCCTGGGCTGGGGGCGTGGGTGGGGATGAGGGCTGGGCACAAGCAGAGATGCTTGGTTTCCCAGAGGACTCAGCAGACCCACTGCCTAAGGGACCTATGGCGGCTGTGCATCCACAAGGGGATTCCTGGCGTCCTCTGCTTCACAGACATAGCGGAGACCAAGATGTTGCTTGCGACCCTGAGCTGCATTGGCACAGACGCATAAAGGGTCACACTGGTGAAGCAAATACTTGGGACGCACGACCCTATGAGAAGCACCGTTCCAGGTCATGAGAAGGGACATCTTACCACCAAGCACTCTGGCAGAGCTGTGGAAGGACGGTGTGGGGGTCAAGACCCAAATTGCCTGTCATTGGCCGACGGGGATCTGGGGATCTGGGCCCAGACTGTTGGCTGCCCGGGCTCACAAGACAGTGGATGCCGCTTGCTCGCTGTGAAAGACCCTGGCAGCCCTACAAACTACCACAGCCCTCCATAGCTCTCGTGCAGGCCAGAAGAATAGGCAGCAGGGCCAGAACAATGGACGAGGGGCTGTGGCCCTAGATATCGCAAAGGATGGGGATAATGTGTCACTCCGGGGAACCTGGTAGGCACAAGACTCGGGGACAGAGGGAGCCAGCCATGGAGCCGGAGGAGTGCTACTGAGGTTGCCAGCAGTCACTTCTCTAGGAGCTCCCGTCATTGTACACAATGGAGATGAAAGATTCAGGGGTAGTGGACATAAACAGAAAGGACAGCAATGCAAGTGCACGGAGCCTAGCGCTAAGTCGAGGAGGACTGCAGCTGGATACAAGGACTGTGGTCAGGAGATGTCTCAGCGGTGGGAAGGGTGGGTGACGGGACGGTGTAAGAGAGGCGCTGACTTAAAGCCCGACCCATCCTCCTGCTCCTTACTTGCAGGGAGCATCTCAGCCTTAGGGGCACTCCAAGCCCCAGGATACTGTGCCCTCAAGGCACACGCAGGGAGCCCAAGTCAGTATAGGCCAGGGAGCCCCTGACCTGGAGTCAGGATGCTGTGAACACCGCGGAAGGGCTCTCCTCACAACTCACGTTGTCTAGGAAGCATGCTCTAGTCTGAGCCTTGCTACAGGGAGTGGACACCTTCCCTGTGGCCAGTCACCACCCCTCGGCAGTGCTGCAGCACCTCAGGGGACGCACGTCTGGCCTGGTCACTGCTTCACTCCACCCTCCCCTGCCTTTCCCACATTGTCGGGCTTCTGCAAGCCTGGCCCACGCCTGTACAGCAGGCCCACTGCTCAGCACCCATGGCTGAATGCACAGTCTTGCTGTTATTGACCTTAAGCTCGCCACATGCTGGGCACTGGGCTAACTGGTGCCGATAATTCTACCATTGAGTTTGCTTTCACATGGAATCACTGTGCAGTGGCAGGCCACTGTGCTTCCTTCTCTCATGTCAGCTTTCCTGGTGCTCTCCTCCAAGGGTTCTGAATCGAATCTGCCAGTGTCCCCTGGCTTCCTCACAAACTGCCTCGGAAATTGTGCCACCACGAAGGCTGAGTTGCTGCTACCCTGGCAAGTCCTGAGCAAAAGAAGCCTGACAGAGAACACAGTTAGGAAATGCTCTAGAAATCCTGCCTGAACCGGCAAACTGCAAAACAGTAAACAGATGAAATGTGCATTGGGCCACCCATCCATCCATCTGTAAGTCAAATTGGCCAACCAAAGAAGACAGACACACACACACACACACACACACACACACACACACACAAACACACTCACAGACATGCACTCAGACACACACACACGCACGTGCACACACGCACACTCACACACACACCCACACAAGGCATGTCTCCAAGCAGAAGTGTGTCACTTGACGGATGACACAAGCTTAGGATCTGACACTCTGGGGAGGCTGGACCAGCAGGAGAGCAAGTTGTTCACCCAGTGGGCCTCTTGATGACTCCCAAAAAAGTAGTGTCCATAACAAAATAGATGAAACATGCAGCACGTGAAGGCAACCAAATAAACAAAGAAACAAACCAACCAACCAGAAAAGCAAAGCAAAGCAAATAAAAGGAAAGCAAAGCAAAAAGAAAAAGAAAAAAAAAAGCAGGGAGAGAAAGGGGCAAGAACAGGGATGAAAAGGAGAAGGGTTAGTGAGGAAACTGCCTGCAAGGTCCTAGGTTCTATCACCTGTAGCCGAGAAAAGCAGGGAGTAAAACCCCTCCCGCAACCATGCCTTGTGCCAGGTACAGTCCTTGTCCCCAGAGACTTGGGATACCCAATGTAGGCAGAGAGTAGCCTGAGTGACTGGAAACAAGAGCCTTGTAGGTTTGGCAATAAAGTGGGTCACCACAGTAGGGGGCACCCGGATTTGAACCGGGGACCTCTTGATCTGCAGTCAAATGCTCTACCCCTGAGCTATGCCCCCACCTGGATAGGTGTGCGTAATAAGCACTGTAAAGCTGTGTAGACACACCTGCCTGTCACACACCTGACAGCTGAGCTTCAAGAGCCCGGCTGGCGTCATGCCCGCCCTGCCTCCCAGGCTGCCCTGACTTCCTTGGCACACCTGACCACCACGTCTTCTGCTCAGCAGCACTTCCCGGCCCCAGTCCCTGCCTCAGGCTCCGGCAGGCTTCAAAAGCCTGCCAGTCTGCACATACATTGGCCTCCACACTCAGCTCCAGCAGCCAGAGCAGCACTCCAGGAGGGAGTTACTCAGTAGACATTTTGGAGGCCGGGAAGGGTGGAGAGGGATGTGCCAGGGAGGGCCTGGGCTGGGGGCGTGGGTGGGGATGAGGGCTGGGCACAAGCAGAGATGCTTGGTTTCCCAGAGGACTCAGCAGACCCACTGCCTAAGGGACCTATGGCGGCTGTGCATCCACAAGGGGATTCCTGGCGTCCTCTGCTTCACAGACATAGCGGAGACCAAGATGTTGCTTGCGACCCTGAGCTGCATTGGCACAGACGCATAAAGGGTCACACTGGTGAAGCAAATACTTGGGACGCACGACCCTATGAGAAGCACCGTTCCAGGTCATGAGAAGGGACATCTTACCACCAAGCACTCTGGCAGAGCTGTGGAAGGACGGTGTGGGGGTCAAGACCCAAATTGCCTGTCATTGGCCGACGGGGATCTGGGGATCTGGGCCCAGACTGTTGGCTGCCCGGGCTCACAAGACAGTGGATGCCGCTTGCTCGCTGTGAAAGACCCTGGCAGCCCTACAAACTACCACAGCCCTCCATAGCTCTCGTGCAGGCCAGAAGAATAGGCAGCAGGGCCAGAACAATGGACGAGGGGCTGTGGCCCTAGATATCGCAAAGGATGGGGATAATGTGTCACTCCGGGGAACCTGGTAGGCACAAGACTCGGGGACAGAGGGAGCCAGCCATGGAGCCGGAGGAGTGCTACTGAGGTTGCCAGCAGTCACTTCTCTAGGAGCTCCCGTCATTGTACACAATGGAGATGAAAGATTCAGGGGTAGTGGACATAAACAGAAAGGACAGCAATGCAAGTGCACGGAGCCTAGCGCTAAGTCGAGGAGGACTGCAGCTGGATACAAGGACTGTGGTCAGGAGATGTCTCAGCGGTGGGAAGGGTGGGTGACGGGACGGTGTAAGAGAGGCGCTGACTTAAAGCCCGACCCATCCTCCTGCTCCTTACTTGCAGGGAGCATCTCAGCCTTAGGGGCACTCCAAGCCCCAGGATACTGTGCCCTCAAGGCACACGCAGGGAGCCCAAGTCAGTATAGGCCAGGGAGCCCCTGACCTGGAGTCAGGATGCTGTGAACACCGCGGAAGGGCTCTCCTCACAACTCACGTTGTCTAGGAAGCATGCTCTAGTCTGAGCCTTGCTACAGGGAGTGGACACCTTCCCTGTGGCCAGTCACCACCCCTCGGCAGTGCTGCAGCACCTCAGGGGACGCACGTCTGGCCTGGTCACTGCTTCACTCCACCCTCCCCTGCCTTTCCCACATTGTCGGGCTTCTGCAAGCCTGGCCCACGCCTGTACAGCAGGCCCACTGCTCAGCACCCATGGCTGAATGCACAGTCTTGCTGTTATTGACCTTAAGCTCGCCACATGCTGGGCACTGGGCTAACTGGTGCCGATAATTCTACCATTGAGTTTGCTTTCACATGGAATCACTGTGCAGTGGCAGGCCACTGTGCTTCCTTCTCTCATGTCAGCTTTCCTGGTGCTCTCCTCCAAGGGTTCTGAATCGAATCTGCCAGTGTCCCCTGGCTTCCTCACAAACTGCCTCGGAAATTGTGCCACCACGAAGGCTGAGTTGCTGCTACCCTGGCAAGTCCTGAGCAAAAGAAGCCTGACAGAGAACACAGTTAGGAAATGCTCTAGAAATCCTGCCTGAACCGGCAAACTGCAAAACAGTAAACAGATGAAATGTGCATTGGGCCACCCATCCATCCATCTGTAAGTCAAATTGGCCAACCAAAGAAGACAGACACACACACACACACACACACACACACACACACACACAAACACACTCACAGACATGCACTCAGACACACACACACGCACGTGCACACACGCACACTCACACACACACCCACACAAGGCATGTCTCCAAGCAGAAGTGTGTCACTTGACGGATGACACAAGCTTAGGATCTGACACTCTGGGGAGGCTGGACCAGCAGGAGAGCAAGTTGTTCACCCAGTGGGCCTCTTGATGACTCCCAAAAAAGTAGTGTCCATAACAAAATAGATGAAACATGCAGCACGTGAAGGCAACCAAATAAACAAAGAAACAAACCAACCAACCAGAAAAGCAAAGCAAAGCAAATAAAAGGAAAGCAAAGCAAAAAGAAAAAGAAAAAAAAAAGCAGGGAGAGAAAGGGGCAAGAACAGGGATGAAAAGGAGAAGGGTTAGTGAGGAAACTGCCTGCAAGGTCCTAGGTTCTATCACCTGTAGCCGAGAAAAGCAGGGAGTAAAACCCCTCCCGCAACCATGCCTTGTGCCAGGTACAGTCCTTGTCCCCAGAGACTTGGGATACCCAATGTAGGCAGAGAGTAGCCTGAGTGACTGGAAACAAGAGCCTTGTAGGTTTGGCAATAAAGTGGGTCACCACAGTAGGGGGCACCCGGATTTGAACCGGGGACCTCTTGATCTGCAGTCAAATGCTCTACCCCTGAGCTATGCCCCCACCTGGATAGGTGTGCGTAATAAGCACTGTAAAGCTGTGTAGACACACCTGCCTGTCACACACCTGACAGCTGAGCTTCAAGAGCCCGGCTGGCGTCATGCCCGCCCTGCCTCCCAGGCTGCCCTGACTTCCTTGGCACACCTGACCACCACGTCTTCTGCTCAGCAGCACTTCCCGGCCCCAGTCCCTGCCTCAGGCTCCGGCAGGCTTCAAAAGCCTGCCAGTCTGCACATACATTGGCCTCCACACTCAGCTCCAGCAGCCAGAGCAGCACTCCAGGAGGGAGTTACTCAGTAGACATTTTGGAGGCCGGGAAGGGTGGAGAGGGATGTGCCAGGGAGGGCCTGGGCTGGGGGCGTGGGTGGGGATGAGGGCTGGGCACAAGCAGAGATGCTTGGTTTCCCAGAGGACTCAGCAGACCCACTGCCTAAGGGACCTATGGCGGCTGTGCATCCACAAGGGGATTCCTGGCGTCCTCTGCTTCACAGACATAGCGGAGACCAAGATGTTGCTTGCGACCCTGAGCTGCATTGGCACAGACGCATAAAGGGTCACACTGGTGAAGCAAATACTTGGGACGCACGACCCTATGAGAAGCACCGTTCCAGGTCATGAGAAGGGACATCTTACCACCAAGCACTCTGGCAGAGCTGTGGAAGGACGGTGTGGGGGTCAAGACCCAAATTGCCTGTCATTGGCCGACGGGGATCTGGGGATCTGGGCCCAGACTGTTGGCTGCCCGGGCTCACAAGACAGTGGATGCCGCTTGCTCGCTGTGAAAGACCCTGGCAGCCCTACAAACTACCACAGCCCTCCATAGCTCTCGTGCAGGCCAGAAGAATAGGCAGCAGGGCCAGAACAATGGACGAGGGGCTGTGGCCCTAGATATCGCAAAGGATGGGGATAATGTGTCACTCCGGGGAACCTGGTAGGCACAAGACTCGGGGACAGAGGGAGCCAGCCATGGAGCCGGAGGAGTGCTACTGAGGTTGCCAGCAGTCACTTCTCTAGGAGCTCCCGTCATTGTACACAATGGAGATGAAAGATTCAGGGGTAGTGGACATAAACAGAAAGGACAGCAATGCAAGTGCACGGAGCCTAGCGCTAAGTCGAGGAGGACTGCAGCTGGATACAAGGACTGTGGTCAGGAGATGTCTCAGCGGTGGGAAGGGTGGGTGACGGGACGGTGTAAGAGAGGCGCTGACTTAAAGCCCGACCCATCCTCCTGCTCCTTACTTGCAGGGAGCATCTCAGCCTTAGGGGCACTCCAAGCCCCAGGATACTGTGCCCTCAAGGCACACGCAGGGAGCCCAAGTCAGTATAGGCCAGGGAGCCCCTGACCTGGAGTCAGGATGCTGTGAACACCGCGGAAGGGCTCTCCTCACAACTCACGTTGTCTAGGAAGCATGCTCTAGTCTGAGCCTTGCTACAGGGAGTGGACACCTTCCCTGTGGCCAGTCACCACCCCTCGGCAGTGCTGCAGCACCTCAGGGGACGCACGTCTGGCCTGGTCACTGCTTCACTCCACCCTCCCCTGCCTTTCCCACATTGTCGGGCTTCTGCAAGCCTGGCCCACGCCTGTACAGCAGGCCCACTGCTCAGCACCCATGGCTGAATGCACAGTCTTGCTGTTATTGACCTTAAGCTCGCCACATGCTGGGCACTGGGCTAACTGGTGCCGATAATTCTACCATTGAGTTTGCTTTCACATGGAATCACTGTGCAGTGGCAGGCCACTGTGCTTCCTTCTCTCATGTCAGCTTTCCTGGTGCTCTCCTCCAAGGGTTCTGAATCGAATCTGCCAGTGTCCCCTGGCTTCCTCACAAACTGCCTCGGAAATTGTGCCACCACGAAGGCTGAGTTGCTGCTACCCTGGCAAGTCCTGAGCAAAAGAAGCCTGACAGAGAACACAGTTAGGAAATGCTCTAGAAATCCTGCCTGAACCGGCAAACTGCAAAACAGTAAACAGATGAAATGTGCATTGGGCCACCCATCCATCCATCTGTAAGTCAAATTGGCCAACCAAAGAAGACAGACACACACACACACACACACACACACACACACACACACACACAAACACACTCACAGACATGCACTCAGACACACACACACGCACGCGCACACACGCACACTCACACACACACCCACACAAGGCGTGTCTCCAAGCAGAAGTGTGTCACTTGACGGATGACACAAGCTTAGGATCTGACACTCTGGGGAGGCTGGACCAGCAGGAGAGCAAGTTGTTCACCCAGTGGGCCTCTTGATGACTCCCAAAAAAGTAGTGTCCATAACAAAATAGATGAAACATGCAGCACGTGAAGGCAACCAAATAAACAAAGAAACAAACCAACCAACCAGAAAAGCAAAGCAAAGCAAATAAAAGGAAAGCAAAGCAAAAAGAAAAAGAAAAAAAAAAGCAGGGAGAGAAAGGGGCAAGAACAGGGATGAAAAGGAGAAGGGTTAGTGAGGAAACTGCCTGCAAGGTCCTAGGTTCTATCACCTGTAGCCGAGAAAAGCAGGGAGTAAAACCCCTCCCGCAACCATGCCTTGTGCCAGGTACAGTCCTTGTCCCCAGAGACTTGGGATACCCAATGTAGGCAGAGAGTAGCCTGAGTGACTGGAAACAAGAGCCTTGTAGGTTTGGCAATAAAGTGGGTCACCACAGTAGGGGGCACCCGGATTTGAACCGGGGACCTCTTGATCTGCAGTCAAATGCTCTACCCCTGAGCTATGCCCCCACCTGGATAGGTGTGCGTAATAAGCACTGTAAAGCTGTGTAGACACACCTGCCTGTCACACACCTGACAGCTGAGCTTCAAGAGCCCGGCTGGCGTCATGCCCGCCCTGCCTCCCAGGCTGCCCTGACTTCCTTGGCACACCTGACCACCACGTCTTCTGCTCAGCAGCACTTCCCGGCCCCAGTCCCTGCCTCAGGCTCCGGCAGGCTTCAAAAGCCTGCCAGTCTGCACATACATTGGCCTCCACACTCAGCTCCAGCAGCCAGAGCAGCACTCCAGGAGGGAGTTACTCAGTAGACATTTTGGAGGCCGGGAAGGGTGGAGAGGGATGTGCCAGGGAGGGCCTGGGCTGGGGGCGTGGGTGGGGATGAGGGCTGGGCACAAGCAGAGATGCTTGGTTTCCCAGAGGACTCAGCAGACCCACTGCCTAAGGGACCTATGGCGGCTGTGCATCCACAAGGGGATTCCTGGCGTCCTCTGCTTCACAGACATAGCGGAGACCAAGATGTTGCTTGCGACCCTGAGCTGCATTGGCACAGACGCATAAAGGGTCACACTGGTGAAGCAAATACTTGGGACGCACGACCCTATGAGAAGCACCGTTCCAGGTCATGAGAAGGGACATCTTACCACCCCAAGCACTCTGGCAGAGCTGTGGAAGGACGGTGTGGGGGTCAAGACCCAAATTGCCTGTCATTGGCCGACGGGGATCTGGGGATCTGGGCCCAGACTGTTGGCTGCCCGGGCTCACAAGACAGTGGATGCCGCTTGCTCGCTGTGAAAGACCCTGGCAGCCCTACAAACTACCACAGCCCTCCATAGCTCTCGTGCAGGCCAGAAGAATAGGCAGCAGGGCCAGAACAATGGACGAGGGGCTGTGGCCCTAGATATCGCAAAGGATGGGGATAATGTGTCACTCCGGGGAACCTGGTAGGCACAAGACTCGGGGACAGAGGGAGCCAGCCATGGAGCCGGAGGAGTGCTACTGAGGTTGCCAGCAGTCACTTCTCTAGGAGCTCCCGTCATTGTACACAATGGAGATGAAAGATTCAGGGGTAGTGGACATAAACAGAAAGGACAGCAATGCAAGTGCACGGAGCCTAGCGCTAAGTCGAGGAGGACTGCAGCTGGATACAAGGACTGTGGTCAGGAGATGTCTCAGCGGTGGGAAGGGTGGGTGACGGGACGGTGTAAGAGAGGCGCTGACTTAAAGCCCGACCCATCCTCCTGCTCCTTACTTGCAGGGAGCATCTCAGCCTTAGGGGCACTCCAAGCCCCAGGATACTGTGCCCTCAAGGCACACGCAGGGAGCCCAAGTCAGTATAGGCCAGGGAGCCCCTGACCTGGAGTCAGGATGCTGTGAACACCGCGGAAGGGCTCTCCTCACAACTCACGTTGTCTAGGAAGCATGCTCTAGTCTGAGCCTTGCTACAGGGAGTGGACACCTTCCCTGTGGCCAGTCACCACCCCTCGGCAGTGCTGCAGCACCTCAGGGGACGCACGTCTGGCCTGGTCACTGCTTCACTCCACCCTCCCCTGCCTTTCCCACATTGTCGGGCTTCTGCAAGCCTGGCCCACGCCTGTACAGCAGGCCCACTGCTCAGCACCCATGGCTGAATGCACAGTCTTGCTGTTATTGACCTTAAGCTCGCCACATGCTGGGCACTGGGCTAACTGGTGCCGATAATTCTACCATTGAGTTTGCTTTCACATGGAATCACTGTGCAGTGGCAGGCCACTGTGCTTCCTTCTCTCATGTCAGCTTTCCTGGTGCTCTCCTCCAAGGGTTCTGAATCGAATCTGCCAGTGTCCCCTGGCTTCCTCACAAACTGCCTCGGAAATTGTGCCACCACGAAGGCTGAGTTGCTGCTACCCTGGCAAGTCCTGAGCAAAAGAAGCCTGACAGAGAACACAGTTAGGAAATGCTCTAGAAATCCTGCCTGAACCGGCAAACTGCAAAACAGTAAACAGATGAAATGTGCATTGGGCCACCCATCCATCCATCTGTAAGTCAAATTGGCCAACCAAAGAAGACAGACACACACACACACACACACACACACACACAAACACACTCACAGACATGCACTGAGACACACACACACGCACGCGCACACACGCACACTCACACACACACCCACACAAGGCGTGTCTCCAAGCAGAAGTGTGTCACTTGACGGATGACACAAGCTTAGGATCTGACACTCTGGGGAGGCTGGACCAGCAGGAGAGCAAGTTGTTCACCCAGTGGGCCTCTTGATGACTCCCAAAAAAGTAGTGTCCATAACAAAATAGATGAAACATGCAGCACGTGAAGGCAACCAAATAAACAAAGAAACAAACCAACCAACCAGAAAAGCAAAGCAAAGCAAATAAAAGGAAAGCAAAGCAAAAAGAAAAAGAAAAAAAAAAGCAGGGAGAGAAAGGGGCAAGAACAGGGATGAAAAGGAGAAGGGTTAGTGAGGAAACTGCCTGCAAGGTCCTAGGTTCTATCACCTGTAGCCGAGAAAAGCAGGGAGTAAAACCCCTCCCGCAACCATGCCTTGTGCCAGGTACAGTCCTTGTCCCCAGAGACTTGGGATACCCAATGTAGGCAGAGAGTAGCCTGAGTGACTGGAAACAAGAGCCTTGTAGGTTTGGCAATAAAGTGGGTCACCACAGTAGGGGGCACCCGGATTTGAACCGGGGACCTCTTGATCTGCAGTCAAATGCTCTACCCCTGAGCTATGCCCCCACCTGGATAGGTGTGCGTAATAAGCACTGTAAAGCTGTGTAGACACACCTGCCTGTCACACACCTGACAGCTGAGCTTCAAGAGCCCGGCTGGCGTCATGCCCGCCCTGCCTCCCAGGCTGCCCTGACTTCCTTGGCACACCTGACCACCACGTCTTCTGCTCAGCAGCACTTCCCGGCCCCAGTCCCTGCCTCAGGCTCCGGCAGGCTTCAAAAGCCTGCCAGTCTGCACATACATTGGCCTCCACACTCAGCTCCAGCAGCCAGAGCAGCACTCCAGGAGGGAGTTACTCAGTAGACATTTTGGAGGCCAGGAAGGGTGGAGAGGGATGTGCCAGGGAGGGCCTGGGCTGGGGGCGTGGGTGGGGATGAGGGCTGGGCACAAGCAGAGATGCTTGGTTTCCCAGAGGACTCAGCAGACCCACTGCCTAAGGGACCTATGGCGGCTGTGCATCCACAAGGGGATTCCTGGCGTCCTCTGCTTCACAGACATAGCGGAGACCAAGATGTTGCTTGCGACCCTGAGCTGCATTGGCACAGACGCATAAAGGGTCACACTGGTGAAGCAAATACTTGGGACGCACGACCCTATGAGAAGCACCGTTCCAGGTCATGAGAAGGGACATCTTACCACCAAGCACTCTGGCAGAGCTGTGGAAGGACGGTGTGGGGGTCAAGACCCAAATTGCCTGTCATTGGCCGACGGGGATCTGGGGATCTGGGCCCAGACTGTTGGCTGCCCGGGCTCACAAGACAGTGGATGCCGCTTGCTCGCTGTGAAAGACCCTGGCAGCCCTACAAACTACCACAGCCCTCCATAGCTCTCGTGCAGGCCAGAAGAATAGGCAGCAGGGCCAGAACAATGGACGAGGGGCTGTGGCCCTAGATATCGCAAAGGATGGGGATAATGTGTCACTCCGGGGAACCTGGTAGGCACAAGACTCGGGGACAGAGGGAGCCAGCCATGGAGCCGGAGGAGTGCTACTGAGGTTGCCAGCAGTCACTTCTCTAGGAGCTCCCGTCATTGTACACAATGGAGATGAAAGATTCAGGGGTAGTGGACATAAACAGAAAGGACAGCAATGCAAGTGCACGGAGCCTAGCGCTAAGTCGAGGAGGACTGCAGCTGGATACAAG
This sequence comes from Cavia porcellus, assembly GCF_034190915.1. NCBI lineage: Eukaryota > Metazoa > Chordata > Mammalia > Rodentia > Caviidae > Cavia > Cavia porcellus. Next base: position 56,166,179 of record NW_026947489.1, read on the forward strand.
GACTGTGGTCAGGAGATGTCTCAGCGGTGGGAAGGGTGGGTGACGGGACGGTGTAAGAGAGGCGCTGACTTAAAGCCCGACCCATCCTCCTGCTCCTTACTTGCAGGGAGCATCTCAGCCTTAGGGGCACTCCAAGCCCCAGGATACTGTGCCCTCAAGGCACACGCAGGGAGCCCAAGTCAGTATAGGCCAGGGAGCCCCTGACCTGGAGTCAGGATGCTGTGAACACCGCGGAAGGGCTCTCCTCACAACTCACGTTGTCTAGGAAGCATGCTCTAGTCTGAGCCTTGCTACAGGGAGTGGACACCTTCCCTGTGGCCAGTCACCACCCCTCGGCAGTGCTGCAGCACCTCAGGGGACGCACGTCTGGCCTGGTCACTGCTTCACTCCACCCTCCCCTGCCTTTCCCACATTGTCGGGCTTCTGCAAGCCTGGCCCACGCCTGTACAGCAGGCCCACTGCTCAGCACCCATGGCTGAATGCACAGTCTTGCTGTTATTGACCTTAAGCTCGCCACATGCTGGGCACTGGGCTAACTGGTGCCGATAATTCTACCATTGAGTTTGCTTTCACATGGAATCACTGTGCAGTGGCAGGCCACTGTGCTTCCTTCTCTCATGTCAGCTTTCCTGGTGCTCTCCTCCAAGGGTTCTGAATCGAATCTGCCAGTGTCCCCTGGCTTCCTCACAAACTGCCTCGGAAATTGTGCCACCACGAAGGCTGAGTTGCTGCTACCCTGGCAAGTCCTGAGCAAAAGAAGCCTGACAGAGAACACAGTTAGGAAATGCTCTAGAAATCCTGCCTGAACCGGCAAACTGCAAAACAGTAAACAGATGAAATGTGCATTGGGCCACCCATCCATCCATCTGTAAGTCAAATTGGCCAACCAAAGAAGACAGACACACACACACACACACACACACACACACACACACACAAACACACTCACAGACATGCACTCAGACACACACACACACGCACGCGCACACACGCACACTCACACACACACCCACACAAGGCGTGTCTCCAAGCAGAAGTGTGTCACTTGACGGATGACACAAGCTTAGGATCTGACACTCTGGGGAGGCTGGACCAGCAGGAGAGCAAGTTGTTCACCCAGTGGGCCTCTTGATGACTCCCAAAAAAGTAGTGTCCATAACAAAATAGATGAAACATGCAGCACGTGAAGGCAACCAAATAAACAAAGAAACAAACCAACCAACCAGAAAAGCAAAGCAAAGCAAATAAAAGGAAAGCAAAGCAAAAAGAAAAAGAAAAAAAAAAGCAGGGAGAGAAAGGGGCAAGAACAGGGATGAAAAGGAGAAGGGTTAGTGAGGAAACTGCCTGCAAGGTCCTAGGTTCTATCACCTGTAGCCGAGAAAAGCAGGGAGTAAAACCCCTCCCGCAACCATGCCTTGTGCCAGGTACAGTCCTTGTCCCCAGAGACTTGGGATACCCAATGTAGGCAGAGAGTAGCCTGAGTGACTGGAAACAAGAGCCTTGTAGGTTTGGCAATAAAGTGGGTCACCACAGTAGGGGGCACCCGGATTTGAACCGGGGACCTCTTGATCTGCAGTCAAATGCTCTACCCCTGAGCTATGCCCCCACCTGGATAGGTGTGCGTAATAAGCACTGTAAAGCTGTGTAGACACACCTGCCTGTCACACACCTGACAGCTGAGCTTCAAGAGCCCGGCTGGCGTCATGCCCGCCCTGCCTCCCAGGCTGCCCTGACTTCCTTGGCACACCTGACCACCACGTCTTCTGCTCAGCAGCACTTCCCGGCCCCAGTCCCTGCCTCAGGCTCCGGCAGGCTTCAAAAGCCTGCCAGTCTGCACATACATTGGCCTCCACACTCAGCTCCAGCAGCCAGAGCAGCACTCCAGGAGGGAGTTACTCAGTAGACATTTTGGAGGCCGGGAAGGGTGGAGAGGGATGTGCCAGGGAGGGCCTGGGCTGGGGGCGTGGGTGGGGATGAGGGCTGGGCACAAGCAGAGATGCTTGGTTTCCCAGAGGACTCAGCAGACCCACTGCCTAAGGGACCTATGGCGGCTGTGCATCCACAAGGGGATTCCTGGCGTCCTCTGCTTCACAGACATAGCGGAGACCAAGATGTTGCTTGCGACCCTGAGCTGCATTGGCACAGACGCATAAAGGGTCACACTGGTGAAGCAAATACTTGGGACGCACGACCCTATGAGAAGCACCGTTCCAGGTCATGAGAAGGGACATCTTACCACCAAGCACTCTGGCAGAGCTGTGGAAGGACGGTGTGGGGGTCAAGACCCAAATTGCCTGTCATTGGCCGACGGGGATCTGGGGATCTGGGCCCAGACTGTTGGCTGCCCGGGCTCACAAGACAGTGGATGCCGCTTGCTCGCTGTGAAAGACCCTGGCAGCCCTACAAACTACCACAGCCCTCCATAGCTCTCGTGCAGGCCAGAAGAATAGGCAGCAGGGCCAGAACAATGGACGAGGGGCTGTGGCCCTAGATATCGCAAAGGATGGGGATAATGTGTCACTCCGGGGAACCTGGTAGGCACAAGACTCGGGGACAGAGGGAGCCAGCCATGGAGCCGGAGGAGTGCTACTGAGGTTGCCAGCAGTCACTTCTCTAGGAGCTCCCGTCATTGTACACAATGGAGATGAAAGATTCAGGGGTAGTGGACATAAACAGAAAGGACAGCAATGCAAGTGCACGGAGCCTAGCGCTAAGTCGAGGAGGACTGCAGCTGGATACAAGGACTGTGGTCAGGAGATGTCTCAGCGGTGGGAAGGGTGGGTGACGGGACGGTGTAAGAGAGGCGCTGACTTAAAGCCCGACCCATCCTCCTGCTCCTTACTTGCAGGGAGCATCTCAGCCTTAGGGGCACTCCAAGCCCCAGGATACTGTGCCCTCAAGGCACACGCAGGGAGCCCAAGTCAGTATAGGCCAGGGAGCCCCTGACCTGGAGTCAGGATGCTGTGAACACCGCGGAAGGGCTCTCCTCACAACTCACGTTGTCTAGGAAGCATGCTCTAGTCTGAGCCTTGCTACAGGGAGTGGACACCTTCCCTGTGGCCAGTCACCACCCCTCGGCAGTGCTGCAGCACCTCAGGGGACGCACGTCTGGCCTGGTCACTGCTTCACTCCACCCTCCCCTGCCTTTCCCACATTGTCGGGCTTCTGCAAGCCTGGCCCACGCCTGTACAGCAGGCCCACTGCTCAGCACCCATGGCTGAATGCACAGTCTTGCTGTTATTGACCTTAAGCTCGCCACATGCTGGGCACTGGGCTAACTGGTGCCGATAATTCTACCATTGAGTTTGCTTTCACATGGAATCACTGTGCAGTGGCAGGCCACTGTGCTTCCTTCTCTCATGTCAGCTTTCCTGGTGCTCTCCTCCAAGGGTTCTGAATCGAATCTGCCAGTGTCCCCTGGCTTCCTCACAAACTGCCTCGGAAATTGTGCCACCACGAAGGCTGAGTTGCTGCTACCCTGGCAAGTCCTGAGCAAAAGAAGCCTGACAGAGAACACAGTTAGGAAATGCTCTAGAAATCCTGCCTGAACCGGCAAACTGCAAAACAGTAAACAGATGTGCATTGGGCCACCCATCCATCCATCTGTAAGTCAAATTGGCCAACCAAAGAAGACAGACACACACACACACACACACACACACACACACACAAACACACTCACAGACATGCACTCAGACACACACACACGCACGTGCACACACGCACACTCACACACACACCCACACAAGGCGTGTCTCCAAGCAGAAGTGTGTCACTTGACGGATGACACAAGCTTAGGATCTGACACTCTGGGGAGGCTGGACCAGCAGGAGAGCAAGTTGTTCACCCAGTGGGCCTCTTGATGACTCCCAAAAAAGTAGTGTCCATAACAAAATAGATGAAACATGCAGCACGTGAAGGCAACCAAATAAACAAAGAAACAAACCAACCAACCAGAAAAGCAAAGCAAAGCAAATAAAAGGAAAGCAAAGCAAAAAGAAAAAGAAAAAAAAAAGCAGGGAGAGAAAGGGGCAAGAACAGGGATGAAAAGGAGAAGGGTTAGTGAGGAAACTGCCTGCAAGGTCCTAGGTTCTATCACCTGTAGCCGAGAAAAGCAGGGAGTAAAACCCCTCCCGCAACCATGCCTTGTGCCAGGTACAGTCCTTGTCCCCAGAGACTTGGGATACCCAATGTAGGCAGAGAGTAGCCTGAGTGACTGGAAACAAGAGCCTTGTAGGTTTGGCAATAAAGTGGGTCACCACAGTAGGGGGCACCCGGATTTGAACCGGGGACCTCTTGATCTGCAGTCAAATGCTCTACCCCTGAGCTATGCCCCCACCTGGATAGGTGTGCGTAATAAGCACTGTAAAGCTGTGTAGACACACCTGCCTGTCACACACCTGACAGCTGAGCTTCAAGAGCCCGGCTGGCGTCATGCCCGCCCTGCCTCCCAGGCTGCCCTGACTTCCTTGGCACACCTGACCACCACGTCTTCTGCTCAGCAGCACTTCCCGGCCCCAGTCCCTGCCTCAGGCTCCGGCAGGCTTCAAAAGCCTGCCAGTCTGCACATACATTGGCCTCCACACTCAGCTCCAGCAGCCAGAGCAGCACTCCAGGAGGGAGTTACTCAGTAGACATTTTGGAGGCCGGGAAGGGTGGAGAGGGATGTGCCAGGGAGGGCCTGGGCTGGGGGCGTGGGTGGGGATGAGGGCTGGGCACAAGCAGAGATGCTTGGTTTCCCAGAGGACTCAGCAGACCCACTGCCTAAGGGACCTATGGCGGCTGTGCATCCACAAGGGGATTCCTGGCGTCCTCTGCTTCACAGACATAGCGGAGACCAAGATGTTGCTTGCGACCCTGAGCTGCATTGGCACAGACGCATAAAGGGTCACACTGGTGAAGCAAATACTTGGGACGCACGACCCTATGAGAAGCACCGTTCCAGGTCATGAGAAGGGACATCTTACCACCAAGCACTCTGGCAGAGCTGTGGAAGGACGGTGTGGGGGTCAAGACCCAAATTGCCTGTCATTGGCCGACGGGGATCTGGGGATCTGGGCCCAGACTGTTGGCTGCCCGGGCTCACAAGACAGTGGATGCCGCTTGCTCGCTGTGAAAGACCCTGGCAGCCCTACAAACTACCACAGCCCTCCATAGCTCTCGTGCAGGCCAGAAGAATAGGCAGCAGGGCCAGAACAATGGACGAGGGGCTGTGGCCCTAGATATCGCAAAGGATGGGGATAATGTGTCACTCCGGGGAACCTGGTAGGCACAAGACTCGGGGACAGAGGGAGCCAGCCATGGAGCCGGAGGAGTGCTACTGAGGTTGCCAGCAGTCACTTCTCTAGGAGCTCCCGTCATTGTACACAATGGAGATGAAAGATTCAGGGGTAGTGGACATAAACAGAAAGGACAGCAATGCAAGTGCACGGAGCCTAGCGCTAAGTCGAGGAGGACTGCAGCTGGATACAAGGACTGTGGTCAGGAGATGTCTCAGCGGTGGGAACGGGACGGTGTAAGAGAGGCGCTGACTTAAAGCCCGACCCATCCTCCTGCTCCTTACTTGCAGGGAGCATCTCAGCCTTAGGGGCACTCCAAGCCCCAGGATACTGTGCCCTCAAGGCACACGCAGGGAGCCCAAGTCAGTATAGGCCAGGGAGCCCCTGACCTGGAGTCAGGATGCTGTGAACACCGCGGAAGGGCTCTCCTCACAACTCACGTTGTCTAGGAAGCATGCTCTAGTCTGAGCCTTGCTACAGGGAGTGGACACCTTCCCTGTGGCCAGTCACCACCCCTCGGCAGTGCTGCAGCACCTCAGGGGACGCACGTCTGGCCTGGTCACTGCTTCACTCCACCCTCCCCTGCCTTTCCCACATTGTCGGGCTTCTGCAAGCCTGGCCCACGCCTGTACAGCAGGCCCACTGCTCAGCACCCATGGCTGAATGCACAGTCTTGCTGTTATTGACCTTAAGCTCGCCACATGCTGGGCACTGGGCTAACTGGTGCCGATAATTCTACCATTGAGTTTGCTTTCACATGGAATCACTGTGCAGTGGCAGGCCACTGTGCTTCCTTCTCTCATGTCAGCTTTCCTGGTGCTCTCCTCCAAGGGTTCTGAATCGAATCTGCCAGTGTCCCCTGGCTTCCTCACAAACTGCCTCGGAAATTGTGCCACCACGAAGGCTGAGTTGCTGCTACCCTGGCAAGTCCTGAGCAAAAGAAGCCTGACAGAGAACACAGTTAGGAAATGCTCTAGAAATCCTGCCTGAACCGGCAAACTGCAAAACAGTAAACAGATGAAATGTGCATTGGGCCACCCATCCATCCATCTGTAAGTCAAATTGGCCAACCAAAGAAGACAGACACACACACACACACACACACACACACACACACACACACAAACACACTCACAGACATGCACTCAGACACACACACACGCACGCGCACACACGCACACTCACACACACACCCACACAAGGCGTGTCTCCAAGCAGAAGTGTGTCACTTGACGGATGACACAAGCTTAGGATCTGACACTCTGGGGAGGCTGGACCAGCAGGAGAGCAAGTTGTTCACCCAGTGGGCCTCTTGATGACTCCCAAAAAAGTAGTGTCCATAACAAAATAGATGAAACATGCAGCACGTGAAGGCAACCAAATAAACAAAGAAACAAACCAACCAACCAGAAAAGCAAAGCAAAGCAAATAAAAGGAAAGCAAAGCAAAAAGAAAAAGAAAAAAAAAAGCAGGGAGAGAAAGGGGCAAGAACAGGGATGAAAAGGAGAAGGGTTAGTGAGGAAACTGCCTGCAAGGTCCTAGGTTCTATCACCTGTAGCCGAGAAAAGCAGGGAGTAAAACCCCTCCCGCAACCATGCCTTGTGCCAGGTACAGTCCTTGTCCCCAGAGACTTGGGATACCCAATGTAGGCAGAGAGTAGCCTGAGTGACTGGAAACAAGAGCCTTGTAGGTTTGGCAATAAAGTGGGTCACCACAGTAGGGGGCACCCGGATTTGAACCGGGGACCTCTTGATCTGCAGTCAAATGCTCTACCCCTGAGCTATGCCCCCACCTGGATAGGTGTGCGTAATAAGCACTGTAAAGCTGTGTAGACACACCTGCCTGTCACACACCTGACAGCTGAGCTTCAAGAGCCCGGCTGGCGTCATGCCCGCCCTGCCTCCCAGGCTGCCCTGACTTCCTTGGCACACCTGACCACCACGTCTTCTGCTCAGCAGCACTTCCCGGCCCCAGTCCCTGCCTCAGGCTCCGGCAGGCTTCAAAAGCCTGCCAGTCTGCACATACATTGGCCTCCACACTCAGCTCCAGCAGCCAGAGCAGCACTCCAGGAGGGAGTTACTCAGTAGACATTTTGGAGGCCGGGAAGGGTGGAGAGGGATGTGCCAGGGAGGGCCTGGGCTGGGGGCGTGGGTGGGGATGAGGGCTGGGCACAAGCAGAGATGCTTGGTTTCCCAGAGGACTCAGCAGACCCACTGCCTAAGGGACCTATGGCGGCTGTGCATCCACAAGGGGATTCCTGGCGTCCTCTGCTTCACAGACATAGCGGAGACCAAGATGTTGCTTGCGACCCTGAGCTGCATTGGCACAGACGCATAAAGGGTCACACTGGTGAAGCAAATACTTGGGACGCACGACCCTATGAGAAGCACCGTTCCAGGTCATGAGAAGGGACATCTTACCACCAAGCACTCTGGCAGAGCTGTGGAAGGACGGTGTGGGGGTCAAGACCCAAATTGCCTGTCATTGGCCGACGGGGATCTGGGGATCTGGGCCCAGACTGTTGGCTGCCCGGGCTCACAAGACAGTGGATGCCGCTTGCTCGCTGTGAAAGACCCTGGCAGCCCTACAAACTACCACAGCCCTCCATAGCTCTCGTGCAGGCCAGAAGAATAGGCAGCAGGGCCAGAACAATGGACGAGGGGCTGTGGCCCTAGATATCGCAAAGGATGGGGATAATGTGTCACTCCGGGGAACCTGGTAGGCACAAGACTCGGGGACAGAGGGAGCCAGCCATGGAGCCGGAGGAGTGCTACTGAGGTTGCCAGCAGTCACTTCTCTAGGAGCTCCCGTCATTGTACACAATGGAGATGAAAGATTCAGGGGTAGTGGACATAAACAGAAAGGACAGCAATGCAAGTGCACGGAGCCTAGCGCTAAGTCGAGGAGGACTGCAGCTGGATACAAGGACTGTGGTCAGGAGATGTCTCAGCGGTGGGAAGGGTGGGTGACGGGACGGTGTAAGAGAGGCGCTGACTTAAAGCCCGACCCATCCTCCTGCTCCTTACTTGCAGGGAGCATCTCAGCCTTAGGGGCACTCCAAGCCCCAGGATACTGTGCCCTCAAGGCACACGCAGGGAGCCCAAGTCAGTATAGGCCAGGGAGCCCCTGACCTGGAGTCAGGATGCTGTGAACACCGCGGAAGGGCTCTCCTCACAACTCACGTTGTCTAGGAAGCATGCTCTAGTCTGAGCCTTGCTACAGGGAGTGGACACCTTCCCTGTGGCCAGTCACCACCCCTCGGCAGTGCTGCAGCACCTCAGGGGACGCACGTCTGGCCTGGTCACTGCTTCACTCCACCCTCCCCTGCCTTTCCCACATTGTCGGGCTTCTGCAAGCCTGGCCCACGCCTGTACAGCAGGCCCACTGCTCAGCACCCATGGCTGAATGCACAGTCTTGCTGTTATTGACCTTAAGCTCGCCACATGCTGGGCACTGGGCTAACTGGTGCCGATAATTCTACCATTGAGTTTGCTTTCACATGGAATCACTGTGCAGTGGCAGGCCACTGTGCTTCCTTCTCTCATGTCAGCTTTCCTGGTGCTCTCCTCCAAGGGTTCTGAATCGAATCTGCCAGTGTCCCCTGGCTTCCTCACAAACTGCCTCGGAAATTGTGCCACCACGAAGGCTGAGTTGCTGCTACCCTGGCAAGTCCTGAGCAAAAGAAGCCTGACAGAGAACACAGTTAGGAAATGCTCTAGAAATCCTGCCTGAACCGGCAAACTGCAAAACAGTAAACAGATGAAATGTGCATTGGGCCACCCATCCATCCATCTGTAAGTCAAATTGGCCAACCAAAGAAGACAGACACACACACACACACACACACACACACACACACACACACACAAACACACTCACAGACATGCACTCAGACACACACACACGCACGCGCACACACGCACACTCACACACACACCCACACAAGGCGTGTCTCCAAGCAGAAGTGTGTCACTTGACGGATGACACAAGCTTAGGATCTGACACTCTGGGGAGGCTGGACCAGCAGGAGAGCAAGTTGTTCACCCAGTGGGCCTCTTGATGACTCCCAAAAAAGTAGTGTCCATAACAAAATAGATGAAACATGCAGCACGTGAAGGCAACCAAATAAACAAAGAAACAAACCAACCAACCAGAAAAGCAAAGCAAAGCAAATAAAAGGAAAGCAAAGCAAAAAGAAAAAGAAAAAAAAAAGCAGGGAGAGAAAGGGGCAAGAACAGGGATGAAAAGGAGAAGGGTTAGTGAGGAAACTGCCTGCAAGGTCCTAGGTTCTATCACCTGTAGCCGAGAAAAGCAGGGAGTAAAACCCCTCCCGCAACCATGCCTTGTGCCAGGTACAGTCCTTGTCCCCAGAGACTTGGGATACCCAATGTAGGCAGAGAGTAGCCTGAGTGACTGGAAACAAGAGCCTTGTAGGTTTGGCAATAAAGTGGGTCACCACAGTAGGGGGCACCCGGATTTGAACCGGGGACCTCTTGATCTGCAGTCAAATGCTCTACCCCTGAGCTATGCCCCCACCTGGATAGGTGTGCGTAATAAGCACTGTAAAGCTGTGTAGACACACCTGCCTGTCACACACCTGACAGCTGAGCTTCAAGAGCCCGGCTGGCGTCATGCCCGCCCTGCCTCCCAGGCTGCCCTGACTTCCTTGGCACACCTGACCACCACGTCTTCTGCTCAGCAGCACTTCCCGGCCCCAGTCCCTGCCTCAGGCTCCGGCAGGCTTCAAAAGCCTGCCAGTCTGCACATACATTGGCCTCCACACTCAGCTCCAGCAGCCAGAGCAGCACTCCAGGAGGGAGTTACTCAGTAGACATTTTGGAGGCCGGGAAGGGTGGAGAGGGATGTGCCAGGGAGGGCCTGGGCTGGGGGCGTGGGTGGGGATGAGGGCTGGGCACAAGCAGAGATGCTTGGTTTCCCAGAGGACTCAGCAGACCCACTGCCTAAGGGACCTATGGCGGCTGTGCATCCACAAGGGGATTCCTGGCGTCCTCTGCTTCACAGACATAGCGGAGACCAAGATGTTGCTTGCGACCCTGAGCTGCATTGGCACAGACGCATAAAGGGTCACACTGGTGAAGCAAATACTTGGGACGCACGACCCTATGAGAAGCACCGTTCCAGGTCATGAGAAGGGACATCTTACCACCAAGCACTCTGGCAGAGCTGTGGAAGGACGGTGTGGGGGTCAAGACCCAAATTGCCTGTCATTGGCCGACGGGGATCTGGGGATCTGGGCCCAGACTGTTGGCTGCCCGGGCTCACAAGACAGTGGATGCCGCTTGCTCGCTGTGAAAGACCCTGGCAGCCCTACAAACTACCACAGCCCTCCATAGCTCTCGTGCAGGCCAGAAGAATAGGCAGCAGGGCCAGAACAATGGACGAGGGGCTGTGGCCCTAGATATCGCAAAGGATGGGGATAATGTGTCACTCCGGGGAACCTGGTAGGCACAAGACTCGGGGACAGAGGGAGCCAGCCATGGAGCCGGAGGAGTGCTACTGAGGTTGCCAGCAGTCACTTCTCTAGGAGCTCCCGTCATTGTACACAATGGAGATGAAAGATTCAGGGGTAGTGGACATAAACAGAAAGGACAGCAATGCAAGTGCACGGAGCCTAGCGCTAAGTCGAGGAGGACTGCAGCTGGATACAAGGACTGTGGTCAGGAGATGTCTCAGCGGTGGGAAGGGTGGGTGACGGGACGGTGTAAGAGAGGCGCTGACTTAAAGCCCGACCCATCCTCCTGCTCCTTACTTGCAGGGAGCATCTCAGCCTTAGGGGCACTCCAAGCCCCAGGATACTGTGCCCTCAAGGCACACGCAGGGAGCCCAAGTCAGTATAGGCCAGGGAGCCCCTGACCTGGAGTCAGGATGCTGTGAACACCGCGGAAGGGCTCTCCTCACAACTCACGTTGTCTAGGAAGCATGCTCTAGTCTGAGCCTTGCTACAGGGAGTGGACACCTTCCCTGTGGCCAGTCACCACCCCTCGGCAGTGCTGCAGCACCTCAGGGGACGCACGTCTGGCCTGGTCACTGCTTCACTCCACCCTCCCCTGCCTTTCCCACATTGTCGGGCTTCTGCAAGCCTGGCCCACGCCTGTACAGCAGGCCCACTGCTCAGCACCCATGGCTGAATGCACAGTCTTGCTGTTATTGACCTTAAGCTCGCCACATGCTGGGCACTGGGCTAACTGGTGCCGATAATTCTACCATTGAGTTTGCTTTCACATGGAATCACTGTGCAGTGGCAGGCCACTGTGCTTCCTTCTCTCATGTCAGCTTTCCTGGTGCTCTCCTCCAAGGGTTCTGAATCGAATCTGCCAGTGTCCCCTGGCTTCCTCACAAACTGCCTCGGAAATTGTGCCACCACGAAGGCTGAGTTGCTGCTACCCTGGCAAGTCCTGAGCAAAAGAAGCCTGACAGAGAACACAGTTAGGAAATGCTCTAGAAATCCTGCCTGAACCGGCAAACTGCAAAACAGTAAACAGATGAAATGTGCATTGGGCCACCCATCCATCCATCTGTAAGTCAAATTGGCCAACCAAAGAAGACAGACACACACACACACACACACACACACACACACACACACACACAAACACACTCACAGACATGCACTCAGACACACACACACGCACGCGCACACACGCACACTCACACACACACCCACACAAGGCGTGTCTCCAAGCAGAAGTGTGTCACTTGACGGATGACACAAGCTTAGGATCTGACACTCTGGGGAGGCTGGACCAGCAGGAGAGCAAGTTGTTCACCCAGTGGGCCTCTTGATGACTCCCAAAAAAGTAGTGTCCATAACAAAATAGATGAAACATGCAGCACGTGAAGGCAACCAAATAAACAAAGAAACAAACCAACCAACCAGAAAAGCAAAGCAAAGCAAATAAAAGGAAAGCAAAGCAAAAAGAAAAAGAAAAAAAAAAGCAGGGAGAGAAAGGGGCAAGAACAGGGATGAAAAGGAGAAGGGTTAGTGAGGAAACTGCCTGCAAGGTCCTAGGTTCTATCACCTGTAGCCGAGAAAAGCAGGGAGTAAAACCCCTCCCGCAACCATGCCTTGTGCCAGGTACAGTCCTTGTCCCCAGAGACTTGGGATACCCAATGTAGGCAGAGAGTAGCCTGAGTGACTGGAAACAAGAGCCTTGTAGGTTTGGCAATAAAGTGGGTCACCACAGTAGGGGGCACCTGGATTTGAACCGGGGACCTCTTGATCTGCAGTCAAATGCTCTACCCCTGAGCTATGCCCCCACCTGGATAGGTGTGCGTAATAAGCACTGTAAAGCTGTGTAGACACACCTGCCTGTCACACACCTGACAGCTGAGCTTCAAGAGCCCGGCTGGCGTCATGCCCGCCCTGCCTCCCAGGCTGCCCTGACTTCCTTGGCACACCTGACCACCACGTCTTCTGCTCAGCAGCACTTCCCGGCCCCAGTCCCTGCCTCAGGCTCCGGCAGGCTTCAAAAGCCTGCCAGTCTGCACATACATTGGCCTCCACACTCAGCTCCAGCAGCCAGAGCAGCACTCCAGGAGGGAGTTACTCAGTAGACATTTTGGAGGCCGGGAAGGGTGGAGAGGGATGTGCCAGGGAGGGCCTGGGCTGGGGGCGTGGGTGGGGATGAGGGCTGGGCACAAGCAGAGATGCTTGGTTTCCCAGAGGACTCAGCAGACCCACTGCCTAAGGGACCTATGGCGGCTGTGCATCCACAAGGGGATTCCTGGCGTCCTCTGCTTCACAGACATAGCGGAGACCAAGATGTTGCTTGCGACCCTGAGCTGCATTGGCACAGACGCATAAAGGGTCACACTGGTGAAGCAAATACTTGGGACGCACGACCCTATGAGAAGCACCGTTCCAGGTCATGAGAAGGGACATCTTACCACCAAGCACTCTGGCAGAGCTGTGGAAGGACGGTGTGGGGGTCAAGACCCAAATTGCCTGTCATTGGCCGACGGGGATCTGGGGATCTGGGCCCAGACTGTTGGCTGCCCGGGCTCACAAGACAGTGGATGCCGCTTGCTCGCTGTGAAAGACCCTGGCAGCCCTACAAACTACCACAGCCCTCCATAGCTCTCGTGCAGGCCAGAAGAATAGGCAGCAGGGCCAGAACAATGGACGAGGGGCTGTGGCCCTAGATATCGCAAAGGATGGGGATAATGTGTCACTCCGGGGAACCTGGTAGGCACAAGACTCGGGGACAGAGGGAGCCAGCCATGGAGCCGGAGGAGTGCTACTGAGGTTGCCAGCAGTCACTTCTCTAGGAGCTCCCGTCATTGTACACAATGGAGATGAAAGATTCAGGGGTAGTGGACATAAACAGAAAGGACAGCAATGCAAGTGCACGGAGCCTAGCGCTAAGTCGAGGAGGACTGCAGCTGGATACAAGGACTGTGGTCAGGAGATGTCTCAGCGGTGGGAAGGGTGGGTGACGGGACGGTGTAAGAGAGGCGCTGACTTAAAGCCCGACCCATCCTCCTGCTCCTTACTTGCAGGGAGCATCTCAGCCTTAGGGGCACTCCAAGCCCCAGGATACTGTGCCCTCAAGGCACACGCAGGGAGCCCAAGTCAGTATAGGCCAGGGAGCCCCTGACCTGGAGTCAGGATGCTGTGAACACCGCGGAAGGGCTCTCCTCACAACTCACGTTGTCTAGGAAGCATGCTCTAGTCTGAGCCTTGCTACAGGGAGTGGACACCTTCCCTGTGGCCAGTCACCACCCCTCGGCAGTGCTGCAGCACCTCAGGGGACGCACGTCTGGCCTGGTCACTGCTTCACTCCACCCTCCCCTGCCTTTCCCACATTGTCGGGCTTCTGCAAGCCTGGCCCACGCCTGTACAGCAGGCCCACTGCTCAGCACCCATGGCTGAATGCACAGTCTTGCTGTTATTGACCTTAAGCTCGCCACATGCTGGGCACTGGGCTAACTGGTGCCGATAATTCTACCATTGAGTTTGCTTTCACATGGAATCACTGTGCAGTGGCAGGCCACTGTGCTTCCTTCTCTCATGTCAGCTTTCCTGGTGCTCTCCTCCAAGGGTTCTGAATCGAATCTGCCAGTGTCCCCTGGCTTCCTCACAAACTGCCTCGGAAATTGTGCCACCACGAAGGCTGAGTTGCTGCTACCCTGGCAAGTCCTGAGCAAAAGAAGCCTGACAGAGAACACAGTTAGGAAATGCTCTAGAAATCCTGCCTGAACCGGCAAACTGCAAAACAGTAAACAGATGAAATGTGCATTGGGCCACCCATCCATCCATCTGTAAGTCAAATTGGCCAACCAAAGAAGACAGACACACACACACACACACACACACACACACACACACACACAAACACACTCACAGACATGCACTCAGACACACACACACGCACGCGCACACACGCACACTCACACACACACCCACACAAGGCGTGTCTCCAAGCAGAAGTGTGTCACTTGACGGATGACACAAGCTTAGGATCTGACACTCTGGGGAGGCTGGACCAGCAGGAGAGCAAGTTGTTCACCCAGTGGGCCTCTTGATGACTCCCAAAAAAGTAGTGTCCATAACAAAATAGATGAAACATGCAGCACGTGAAGGCAACCAAATAAACAAAGAAACAAACCAACCAACCAGAAAAGCAAAGCAAAGCAAATAAAAGGAAAGCAAAGCAAAAAGAAAAAGAAAAAAAAAAGCAGGGAGAGAAAGGGGCAAGAACAGGGATGAAAAGGAGAAGGGTTAGTGAGGAAACTGCCTGCAAGGTCCTAGGTTCTATCACCTGTAGCCGAGAAAAGCAGGGAGTAAAACCCCTCCCGCAACCATGCCTTGTGCCAGGTACAGTCCTTGTCCCCAGAGACTTGGGATACCCAATGTAGGCAGAGAGTAGCCTGAGTGACTGGAAACAAGAGCCTTGTAGGTTTGGCAATAAAGTGGGTCACCACAGTAGGGGGCACCCGGATTTGAACCGGGGACCTCTTGATCTGCAGTCAAATGCTCTACCCCTGAGCTATGCCCCCACCTGGATAGGTGTGCGTAATAAGCACTGTAAAGCTGTGTAGACACACCTGCCTGTCACACACCTGACAGCTGAGCTTCAAGAGCCCGGCTGGCGTCATGCCCGCCCTGCCTCCCAGGCTGCCCTGACTTCCTTGGCACACCTGACCACCACGTCTTCTGCTCAGCAGCACTTCCCGGCCCCAGTCCCTGCCTCAGGCTCCGGCAGGCTTCAAAAGCCTGCCAGTCTGCACATACATTGGCCTCCACACTCAGCTCCAGCAGCCAGAGCAGCACTCCAGGAGGGAGTTACTCAGTAGACATTTTGGAGGCCGGGAAGGGTGGAGAGGGATGTGCCAGGGAGGGCCTGGGCTGGGGGCGTGGGTGGGGATGAGGGCTGGGCACAAGCAGAGATGCTTGGTTTCCCAGAGGACTCAGCAGACCCACTGCCTAAGGGACCTATGGCGGCTGTGCATCCACAAGGGGATTCCTGGCGTCCTCTGCTTCACAGACATAGCGGAGACCAAGATGTTGCTTGCGACCCTGAGCTGCATTGGCACAGACGCATAAAGGGTCACACTGGTGAAGCAAATACTTGGGACGCACGACCCTATGAGAAGCACCGTTCCAGGTCATGAGAAGGGACATCTTACCACCAAGCACTCTGGCAGAGCTGTGGAAGGACGGTGTGGGGGTCAAGACCCAAATTGCCTGTCATTGGCCGACGGGGATCTGGGGATCTGGGCCCAGACTGTTGGCTGCCCGGGCTCACAAGACAGTGGATGCCGCTTGCTCGCTGTGAAAGACCCTGGCAGCCCTACAAACTACCACAGCCCTCCATAGCTCTCGTGCAGGCCAGAAGAATAGGCAGCAGGGCCAGAACAATGGACGAGGGGCTGTGGCCCTAGATATCGCAAAGGATGGGGATAATGTGTCACTCCGGGGAACCTGGTAGGCACAAGACTCGGGGACAGAGGGAGCCAGCCATGGAGCCGGAGGAGTGCTACTGAGGTTGCCGGCAGTCACTTCTCCAGGAGCTCCCGTCATTGTACACAATGGAGATGAAAGATTCAGGGGTAGTGGACATAAACAGAAAGGACAGCAATGCAAGTGCACGGAGCCTAGCGCTAAGTCGAGGAGGACTGCAGCTGGATACAAGGACTGTGGTCAGGAGATGTCTCAGCGGTGGGAAGGGTGGGTGACGGGACGGTGTAAGAGAGGCGCTGACTTAAAGCCCGACCCATCCTCCTGCTCCTTACTTGCAGGGAGCATCTCAGCCTTAGGGGCACTCCAAGCCCCAGGATACTGTGCCCTCAAGGCACACGCAGGGAGCCCAAGTCAGTATAGGCCAGGGAGCCCCTGACCTGGAGTCAGGATGCTGTGAACACCGCGGAAGGGCTCTCCTCACAACTCACGTTGTCTAGGAAGCATGCTCTAGTCTGAGCCTTGCTACAGGGAGTGGACACCTTCCCTGTGGCCAGTCACCACCCCTCGGCAGTGCTGCAGCACCTCAGGGGACGCACGTCTGGCCTGGTCACTGCTTCACTCCACCCTCCCCTGCCTTTCCCACATTGTCGGGCTTCTGCAAGCCTGGCCCACGCCTGTACAGCAGGCCCACTGCTCAGCACCCATGGCTGAATGCACAGTCTTGCTGTTATTGACCTTAAGCTCGCCACATGCTGGGCACTGGGCTAACTGGTGCCGATAATTCTACCATTGAGTTTGCTTTCACATGGAATCACTGTGCAGTGGCAGGCCACTGTGCTTCCTTCTCTCATGTCAGCTTTCCTGGTGCTCTCCTCCAAGGGTTCTGAATCGAATCTGCCAGTGTCCCCTGGCTTCCTCACAAACTGCCTCGGAAATTGTGCCACCACGAAGGCTGAGTTGCTGCTACCCTGGCAAGTCCTGAGCAAAAGAAGCCTGACAGAGAACACAGTTAGGAAATGCTCTAGAAATCCTGCCTGAACCGGCAAACTGCAAAACAGTAAACAGATGAAATGTGCATTGGGCCACCCATCCATCCATCTGTAAGTCAAATTGGCCAACCAAAGAAGACAGACACACACACACACACACACACACACACACACACACACACAAACACACTCACAGACATGCACTCAGACACACACACACGCACGCGCACACACGCACACTCACACACACACCCACACAAGGCGTGTCTCCAAGCAGAAGTGTGTCACTTGACGGATGACACAAGCTTAGGATCTGACACTCTGGGGAGGCTGGACCAGCAGGAGAGCAAGTTGTTCACCCAGTGGGCCTCTTGATGACTCCCAAAAAAGTAGTGTCCATAACAAAGTAGATGAAACATGCAGCACGTGAAGGCAACCAAATAAACAAAGAAACAAACCAACCAACCAGAAAAGCAAAGCAAAGCAAATAAAAGGAAAGCAAAGCAAAAAGAAAAAGAAAAAAAAAAGCAGGGAGAGAAAGGGGCAAGAACAGGGATGAAAAGGAGAAGGGTTAGTGAGGAAACTGCCTGCAAGGTCCTAGGTTCTATCACCTGTAGCCGAGAAAAGCAGGGAGTAAAACCCCTCCCGCAACCATGCCTTGTGCCAGGTACAGTCCTTGTCCCCAGAGACTTGGGATACCCAATGTAGGCAGAGAGTAGCCTGAGTGACTGGAAACAAGAGCCTTGTAGGTTTGGCAATAAAGTGGGTCACCACAGTAGGGGGCACCCGGATTTGAACCGGGGACCTCTTGATCTGCAGTCAAATGCTCTACCCCTGAGCTATGCCCCCACCTGGATAGGTGTGCGTAATAAGCACTGTAAAGCTGTGTAGACACACCTGCCTGTCACACACCTGACAGCTGAGCTTCAAGAGCCCGGCTGGCGTCATGCCCGCCCTGCCTCCCAGGCTGCCCTGACTTCCTTGGCACACCTGACCACCACGTCTTCTGCTCAGCAGCACTTCCCGGCCCCAGTCCCTGCCTCAGGCTCCGGCAGGCTTCAAAAGCCTGCCAGTCTGCACATACATTGGCCTCCACACTCAGCTCCAGCAGCCAGAGCAGCACTCCAGGAGGGAGTTACTCAGTAGACATTTTGGAGGCCGGGAAGGGTGGAGAGGGATGTGCCAGGGAGGGCCTGGGCTGGGGGCGTGGGTGGGGATGAGGGCTGGGCACAAGCAGAGATGCTTGGTTTCCCAGAGGACTCAGCAGACCCACTGCCTAAGGGACCTATGGCGGCTGTGCATCCACAAGGGGATTCCTGGCGTCCTCTGCTTCACAGACATAGCGGAGACCAAGATGTTGCTTGCGACCCTGAGCTGCATTGGCACAGACGCATAAAGGGTCACACTGGTGAAGCAAATACTTGGGACGCACGACCCTATGAGAAGCACCGTTCCAGGTCATGAGAAGGGACATCTTACCACCAAGCACTCTGGCAGAGCTGTGGAAGGACGGTGTGGGGGTCAAGACCCAAATTGCCTGTCATTGGCCGACGGGGATCTGGGGATCTGGGCCCAGACTGTTGGCTGCCCGGGCTCACAAGACAGTGGATGCCGCTTGCTCGCTGTGAAAGACCCTGGCAGCCCTACAAACTACCACAGCCCTCCATAGCTCTCGTGCAGGCCAGAAGAATAGGCAGCAGGGCCAGAACAATGGACGAGGGGCTGTGGCCCTAGATATCGCAAAGGATGGGGATAATGTGTCACTCCGGGGAACCTGGTAGGCACAAGACTCGGGGACAGAGGGAGCCAGCCATGGAGCCGGAGGAGTGCTACTGAGGTTGCCGGCAGTCACTTCTCCAGGAGCTCCCGTCATTGTACACAATGGAGATGAAAGATTCAGGGGTAGTGGACATAAACAGAAAGGACAGCAATGCAAGTGCACGGAGCCTAGCGCTAAGTCGAGGAGGACTGCAGCTGGATACAAGGACTGTGGTCAGGAGATGTCTCAGCGGTGGGAAGGGTGGGTGACGGGACGGTGTAAGAGAGGCGCTGACTTAAAGCCCGACCCATCCTCCTGCTCCTTACTTGCAGGGAGCATCTCAGCCTTAGGGGCACTCCAAGCCCCAGGATACTGTGCCCTCAAGGCACACGCAGGGAGCCCAAGTCAGTATAGGCCAGGGAGCCCCTGACCTGGAGTCAGGATGCTGTGAACACCGCGGAAGGGCTCTCCTCACAACTCACGTTGTCTAGGAAGCATGCTCTAGTCTGAGCCTTGCTACAGGGAGTGGACACCTTCCCTGTGGCCAGTCACCACCCCTCGGCAGTGCTGCAGCACCTCAGGGGACGCACGTCTGGCCTGGTCACTGCTTCACTCCACCCTCCCCTGCCTTTCCCACATTGTCGGGCTTCTGCAAGCCTGGCCCACGCCTGTACAGCAGGCCCACTGCTCAGCACCCATGGCTGAATGCACAGTCTTGCTGTTATTGACCTTAAGCTCGCCACATGCTGGGCACTGGGCTAACTGGTGCCGATAATTCTACCATTGAGTTTGCTTTCACATGGAATCACTGTGCAGTGGCAGGCCACTGTGCTTCCTTCTCTCATGTCAGCTTTCCTGGTGCTCTCCTCCAAGGGTTCTGAATCGAATCTGCCAGTGTCCCCTGGCTTCCTCACAAACTGCCTCGGAAATTGTGCCACCACGAAGGCTGAGTTGCTGCTACCCTGGCAAGTCCTGAGCAAAAGAAGCCTGACAGAGAACACAGTTAGGAAATGCTCTAGAAATCCTGCCTGAACCGGCAAACTGCAAAACAGTAAACAGATGAAATGTGCATTGGGCCACCCATCCATCCATCTGTAAGTCAAATTGGCCAACCAAAGAAGACAGACACACACACACACACACACACACACACACACACACACACACACAAACACACTCACAGACATGCACTCAGACACACACACACGCACGCGCACACACGCACACTCACACACACACCCACACAAGGCGTGTCTCCAAGCAGAAGTGTGTCACTTGACGGATGACACAAGCTTAGGATCTGACACTCTGGGGAGGCTGGACCAGCAGGAGAGCAAGTTGTTCACCCAGTGGGCCTCTTGATGACTCCCAAAAAAGTAGTGTCCATAACAAAATAGATGAAACATGCAGCACGTGAAGGCAACCAAATAAACAAAGAAACAAACCAACCAACCAGAAAAGCAAAGCAAAGCAAATAAAAGGAAAGCAAAGCAAAAAGAAAAAGAAAAAAAAAAGCAGGGAGAGAAAGGGGCAAGAACAGGGATGAAAAGGAGAAGGGTTAGTGAGGAAACTGCCTGCAAGGTCCTAGGTTCTATCACCTGTAGCCGAGAAAAGCAGGGAGTAAAACCCCTCCCGCAACCATGCCTTGTGCCAGGTACAGTCCTTGTCCCCAGAGACTTGGGATACCCAATGTAGGCAGAGAGTAGCCTGAGTGACTGGAAACAAGAGCCTTGTAGGTTTGGCAATAAAGTGGGTCACCACAGTAGGGGGCACCCGGATTTGAACCGGGGACCTCTTGATCTGCAGTCAAATGCTCTACCCCTGAGCTATGCCCCCACCTGGATAGGTGTGCGTAATAAGCACTGTAAAGCTGTGTAGACACACCTGCCTGTCACACACCTGACAGCTGAGCTTCAAGAGCCCGGCTGGCGTCATGCCCGCCCTGCCTCCCAGGCTGCCCTGACTTCCTTGGCACACCTGACCACCACGTCTTCTGCTCAGCAGCACTTCCCGGCCCCAGTCCCTGCCTCAGGCTCCGGCAGGCTTCAAAAGCCTGCCAGTCTGCACATACATTGGCCTCCACACTCAGCTCCAGCAGCCAGAGCAGCACTCCAGGAGGGAGTTACTCAGTAGACATTTTGGAGGCCGGGAAGGGTGGAGAGGGATGTGCCAGGGAGGGCCTGGGCTGGGGGCGTGGGTGGGGATGAGGGCTGGGCACAAGCAGAGATGCTTGGTTTCCCAGAGGACTCAGCAGACCCACTGCCTAAGGGACCTATGGCGGCTGTGCATCCACAAGGGGATTCCTGGCGTCCTCTGCTTCACAGACATAGCGGAGACCAAGATGTTGCTTGCGACCCTGAGCTGCATTGGCACAGACGCATAAAGGGTCACACTGGTGAAGCAAATACTTGGGACGCACGACCCTATGAGAAGCACCGTTCCAGGTCATGAGAAGGGACATCTTACCACCAAGCACTCTGGCAGAGCTGTGGAAGGACGGTGTGGGGGTCAAGACCCAAATTGCCTGTCATTGGCCGACGGGGATCTGGGGATCTGGGCCCAGACTGTTGGCTGCCCGGGCTCACAAGACAGTGGATGCCGCTTGCTCGCTGTGAAAGACCCTGGCAGCCCTACAAACTACCACAGCCCTCCATAGCTCTCGTGCAGGCCAGAAGAATAGGCAGCAGGGCCAGAACAATGGACGAGGGGCTGTGGCCCTAGATATCGCAAAGGATGGGGATAATGTGTCACTCCGGGGAACCTGGTAGGCACAAGACTCGGGGACAGAGGGAGCCAGCCATGGAGCCGGAGGAGTGCTACTGAGGTTGCCGGCAGTCACTTCTCTAGGAGCTCCCGTCATTGTACACAATGGAGATGAAAGATTCAGGGGTAGTGGACATAAACAGAAAGGACAGCAATGCAAGTGCACGGAGCCTAGCGCTAAGTCGAGGAGGACTGCAGCTGGATACAAGGACTGTGGTCAGGAGATGTCTCAGCGGTGGGAAGGGTGGGTGACGGGACGGTGTAAGAGAGGCGCTGACTTAAAGCCCGACCCATCCTCCTGCTCCTTACTTGCAGGGAGCATCTCAGCCTTAGGGGCACTCCAAGCCCCAGGATACTGTGCCCTCAAGGCACACGCAGGGAGCCCAAGTCAGTATAGGCCAGGGAGCCCCTGACCTGGAGTCAGGATGCTGTGAACACCGCGGAAGGGCTCTCCTCACAACTCACGTTGTCTAGGAAGCATGCTCTAGTCTGAGCCTTGCTACAGGGAGTGGACACCTTCCCTGTGGCCAGTCACCACCCCTCGGCAGTGCTGCAGCACCTCAGGGGACGCACGTCTGGCCTGGTCACTGCTTCACTCCACCCTCCCCTGCCTTTCCCACATTGTCGGGCTTCTGCAAGCCTGGCCCACGCCTGTACAGCAGGCCCACTGCTCAGCACCCATGGCTGAATGCACAGTCTTGCTGTTATTGACCTTAAGCTCGCCACATGCTGGGCACTGGGCTAACTGGTGCCGATAATTCTACCATTGAGTTTGCTTTCACATGGAATCACTGTGCAGTGGCAGGCCACTGTGCTTCCTTCTCTCATGTCAGCTTTCCTGGTGCTCTCCTCCAAGGGTTCTGAATCGAATCTGCCAGTGTCCCCTGGCTTCCTCACAAACTGCCTCGGAAATTGTGCCACCACGAAGGCTGAGTTGCTGCTACCCTGGCAAGTCCTGAGCAAAAGAAGCCTGACAGAGAACACAGTTAGGAAATGCTCTAGAAATCCTGCCTGAACCGGCAAACTGCAAAACAGTAAACAGATGAAATGTGCATTGGGCCACCCATCCATCCATCTGTAAGTCAAATTGGCCAACCAAAGAAGACAGACACACACACACACACACACACACACACACACACACACACAAACACACTCACAGACATGCACTCAGACACACACACACGCACGCGCACACACGCACACTCACACACACACCCACACAAGGCGTGTCTCCAAGCAGAAGTGTGTCACTTGACGGATGACACAAGCTTAGGATCTGACACTCTGGGGAGGCTGGACCAGCAGGAGAGCAAGTTGTTCACCCAGTGGGCCTCTTGATGACTCCCAAAAAAGTAGTGTCCATAACAAAATAGATGAAACATGCAGCACGTGAAGGCAACCAAATAAACAAAGAAACAAACCAACCAACCAGAAAAGCAAAGCAAAGCAAATAAAAGGAAAGCAAAGCAAAAAGAAAAAGAAAAAAAAAAGCAGGGAGAGAAAGGGGCAAGAACAGGGATGAAAAGGAGAAGGGTTAGTGAGGAAACTGCCTGCAAGGTCCTAGGTTCTATCACCTGTAGCCGAGAAAAGCAGGGAGTAAAACCCCTCCCGCAACCATGCCTTGTGCCAGGTACAGTCCTTGTCCCCAGAGACTTGGGATACCCAATGTAGGCAGAGAGTAGCCTGAGTGACTGGAAACAAGAGCCTTGTAGGTTTGGCAATAAAGTGGGTCACCACAGTAGGGGGCACCCGGATTTGAACCGGGGACCTCTTGATCTGCAGTCAAATGCTCTACCCCTGAGCTATGCCCCCACCTGGATAGGTGTGCGTAATAAGCACTGTAAAGCTGTGTAGACACACCTGCCTGTCACACACCTGACAGCTGAGCTTCAAGAGCCCGGCTGGCGTCATGCCCGCCCTGCCTCCCAGGCTGCCCTGACTTCCTTGGCACACCTGACCACCACGTCTTCTGCTCAGCAGCACTTCCCGGCCCCAGTCCCTGCCTCAGGCTCCGGCAGGCTTCAAAAGCCTGCCAGTCTGCACATACATTGGCCTCCACACTCAGCTCCAGCAGCCAGAGCAGCACTCCAGGAGGGAGTTACTCAGTAGACATTTTGGAGGCCGGGAAGGGTGGAGAGGGATGTGCCAGGGAGGGCCTGGGCTGGGGGCGTGGGTGGGGATGAGGGCTGGGCACAAGCAGAGATGCTTGGTTTCCCAGAGGACTCAGCAGACCCACTGCCTAAGGGACCTATGGCGGCTGTGCATCCACAAGGGGATTCCTGGCGTCCTCTGCTTCACAGACATAGCGGAGACCAAGATGTTGCTTGCGACCCTGAGCTGCATTGGCACAGACGCATAAAGGGTCACACTGGTGAAGCAAATACTTGGGACGCACGACCCTACGAGAAGCACCGTTCCAGGTCATGAGAAGGGACATCTTACCACCAAGCACTCTGGCAGAGCTGTGGAAGGACGGTGTGGGGGTCAAGACCCAAATTGCCTGTCATTGGCCGACGGGGATCTGGGGATCTGGGCCCAGACTGTTGGCTGCCCGGGCTCACAAGACAGTGGATGCCGCTTGCTCGCTGTGAAAGACCCTGGCAGCCCTACAAACTACCACAGCCCTCCATAGCTCTCGTGCAGGCCAGAAGAATAGGCAGCAGGGCCAGAACAATGGACGAGGGGCTGTGGCCCTAGATATCGCAAAGGATGGGGATAATGTGTCACTCCGGGGAACCTGGTAGGCACAAGACTCGGGGACAGAGGGAGCCAGCCATGGAGCCGGAGGAGTGCTACTGAGGTTGCCAGCAGTCACTTCTCTAGGAGCTCCCGTCATTGTACACAATGGAGATGAAAGATTCAGGGGTAGTGGACATAAACAGAAAGGACAGCAATGCAAGTGCACGGAGCCTAGCGCTAAGTCGAGGAGGACTGCAGCTGGATACAAGGACTGTGGTCAGGAGATGTCTCAGCGGTGGGAAGGGTGGGTGACGGGACGGTGTAAGAGAGGCGCTGACTTAAAGCCCGACCCATCCTCCTGCTCCTTACTTGCAGGGAGCATCTCAGCCTTAGGGGCACTCCAAGCCCCAGGATACTGTGCCCTCAAGGCACACGCAGGGAGCCCAAGTCAGTATAGGCCAGGGAGCCCCTGACCTGGAGTCAGGATGCTGTGAACACCGCGGAAGGGCTCTCCTCACAACTCACGTTGTCTAGGAAGCATGCTCTAGTCTGAGCCTTGCTACAGGGAGTGGACACCTTCCCTGTGGCCAGTCACCACCCCTCGGCAGTGCTGCAGCACCTCAGGGGACGCACGTCTGGCCTGGTCACTGCTTCACTCCACCCTCCCCTGCCTTTCCCACATTGTCGGGCTTCTGCAAGCCTGGCCCACGCCTGTACAGCAGGCCCACTGCTCAGCACCCATGGCTGAATGCACAGTCTTGCTGTTATTGACCTTAAGCTCGCCACATGCTGGGCACTGGGCTAACTGGTGCCGATAATTCTACCATTGAGTTTGCTTTCACATGGAATCACTGTGCAGTGGCAGGCCACTGTGCTTCCTTCTCTCATGTCAGCTTTCCTGGTGCTCTCCTCCAAGGGTTCTGAATCGAATCTGCCAGTGTCCCCTGGCTTCCTCACAAACTGCCTCGGAAATTGTGCCACCACGAAGGCTGAGTTGCTGCTACCCTGGCAAGTCCTGAGCAAAAGAAGCCTGACAGAGAACACAGTTAGGAAATGCTCTAGAAATCCTGCCTGAACCGGCAAACTGCAAAACAGTAAACAGATGAAATGTGCATTGGGCCACCCATCCATCCATCTGTAAGTCAAATTGGCCAACCAAAGAAGACAGACACACACACACACACACACACACACACACACACACACACAAACACACTCACAGACATGCACTCAGACACACACACACGCACGCGCACACACGCACACTCACACACACACCCACACAAGGCGTGTCTCCAAGCAGAAGTGTGTCACTTGACGGATGACACAAGCTTAGGATCTGACACTCTGGGGAGGCTGGACCAGCAGGAGAGCAAGTTGTTCACCCAGTGGGCCTCTTGATGACTCCCAAAAAAGTAGTGTCCATAACAAAATAGATGAAACATGCAGCACGTGAAGGCAACCAAATAAACAAAGAAACAAACCAACCAACCAGAAAAGCAAAGCAAAGCAAATAAAAGGAAAGCAAAGCAAAAAGAAAAAGAAAAAAAAAAGCAGGGAGAGAAAGGGGCAAGAACAGGGATGAAAAGGAGAAGGGTTAGTGAGGAAACTGCCTGCAAGGTCCTAGGTTCTATCACCTGTAGCCGAGAAAAGCAGGGAGTAAAACCCCTCCCGCAACCATGCCTTGTGCCAGGTACAGTCCTTGTCCCCAGAGACTTGGGATACCCAATGTAGGCAGAGAGTAGCCTGAGTGACTGGAAACAAGAGCCTTGTAGGTTTGGCAATAAAGTGGGTCACCACAGTAGGGGGCACCCGGATTTGAACCGGGGACCTCTTGATCTGCAGTCAAATGCTCTACCCCTGAGCTATGCCCCCACCTGGATAGGTGTGCGTAATAAGCACTGTAAAGCTGTGTAGACACACCTGCCTGTCACACACCTGACAGCTGAGCTTCAAGAGCCCGGCTGGCGTCATGCCCGCCCTGCCTCCCAGGCTGCCCTGACTTCCTTGGCACACCTGACCACCACGTCTTCTGCTCAGCAGCACTTCCCGGCCCCAGTCCCTGCCTCAGGCTCCGGCAGGCTTCAAAAGCCTGCCAGTCTGCACATACATTGGCCTCCACACTCAGCTCCAGCAGCCAGAGCAGCACTCCAGGAGGGAGTTACTCAGTAGACATTTTGGAGGCCGGGAAGGGTGGAGAGGGATGTGCCAGGGAGGGCCTGGGCTGGGGGCGTGGGTGGGGATGAGGGCTGGGCACAAGCAGAGATGCTTGGTTTCCCAGAGGACTCAGCAGACCCACTGCCTAAGGGACCTATGGCGGCTGTGCATCCACAAGGGGATTCCTGGCGTCCTCTGCTTCACAGACATAGCGGAGACCAAGATGTTGCTTGCGACCCTGAGCTGCATTGGCACAGACGCATAAAGGGTCACACTGGTGAAGCAAATACTTGGGACGCACGACCCTATGAGAAGCACCGTTCCAGGTCATGAGAAGGGACATCTTACCACCAAGCACTCTGGCAGAGCTGTGGAAGGACGGTGTGGGGGTCAAGACCCAAATTGCCTGTCATTGGCCGACGGGGATCTGGGGATCTGGGCCCAGACTGTTGGCTGCCCGGGCTCACAAGACAGTGGATGCCGCTTGCTCGCTGTGAAAGACCCTGGCAGCCCTACAAACTACCACAGCCCTCCATAGCTCTCGTGCAGGCCAGAAGAATAGGCAGCAGGGCCAGAACAATGGACGAGGGGCTGTGGCCCTAGATATCGCAAAGGATGGGGATAATGTGTCACTCCGGGGAACCTGGTAGGCACAAGACTCGGGGACAGAGGGAGCCAGCCATGGAGCCGGAGGAGTGCTACTGAGGTTGCCAGCAGTCACTTCTCTAGGAGCTCCCGTCATTGTACACAATGGAGATGAAAGATTCAGGGGTAGTGGACATAAACAGAAAGGACAGCAATGCAAGTGCACGGAGCCTAGCGCTAAGTCGAGGAGGACTGCAGCTGGATACAAGGACTGTGGTCAGGAGATGTCTCAGCGGTGGGAACGGGACGGTGTAAGAGAGGCGCTGACTTAAAGCCCGACCCATCCTCCTGCTCCTTACTTGCAGGGAGCATCTCAGCCTTAGGGGCACTCCAAGCCCCAGGATACTGTGCCCTCAAGGCACACGCAGGGAGCCCAAGTCAGTATAGGCCAGGGAGCCCCTGACCTGGAGTCAGGATGCTGTGAACACCGCGGAAGGGCTCTCCTCACAACTCACGTTGTCTAGGAAGCATGCTCTAGTCTGAGCCTTGCTACAGGGAGTGGACACCTTCCCTGTGGCCAGTCACCACCCCTCGGCAGTGCTGCAGCACCTCAGGGGACGCACGTCTGGCCTGGTCACTGCTTCACTCCACCCTCCCCTGCCTTTCCCACATTGTCGGGCTTCTGCAAGCCTGGCCCACGCCTGTACAGCAGGCCCACTGCTCAGCACCCATGGCTGAATGCACAGTCTTGCTGTTATTGACCTTAAGCTCGCCACATGCTGGGCACTGGGCTAACTGGTGCCGATAATTCTACCATTGAGTTTGCTTTCACATGGAATCACTGTGCAGTGGCAGGCCACTGTGCTTCCTTCTCTCATGTCAGCTTTCCTGGTGCTCTCCTCCAAGGGTTCTGAATCGAATCTGCCAGTGTCCCCTGGCTTCCTCACAAACTGCCTCGGAAATTGTGCCACCACGAAGGCTGAGTTGCTGCTACCCTGGCAAGTCCTGAGCAAAAGAAGCCTGACAGAGAACACAGTTAGGAAATGCTCTAGAAATCCTGCCTGAACCGGCAAACTGCAAAACAGTAAACAGATGAAATGTGCATTGGGCCACCCATCCATCCATCTGTAAGTCAAATTGGCCAACCAAAGAAGACAGACACACACACACACACACACACACACACACACACACACACAAACACACTCACAGACATGCACTCAGACACACACACACGCACGCGCACACACGCACACTCACACACACACCCACACAAGGCGTGTCTCCAAGCAGAAGTGTGTCACTTGACGGATGACACAAGCTTAGGATCTGACACTCTGGGGAGGCTGGACCAGCAGGAGAGCAAGTTGTTCACCCAGTGGGCCTCTTGATGACTCCCAAAAAAGTAGTGTCCATAACAAAATAGATGAAACATGCAGCACGTGAAGGCAACCAAATAAACAAAGAAACAAACCAACCAACCAGAAAAGCAAAGCAAAGCAAATAAAAGGAAAGCAAAGCAAAAAGAAAAAGAAAAAAAAAAGCAGGGAGAGAAAGGGGCAAGAACAGGGATGAAAAGGAGAAGGGTTAGTGAGGAAACTGCCTGCAAGGTCCTAGGTTCTATCACCTGTAGCCGAGAAAAGCAGGGAGTAAAACCCCTCCCGCAACCATGCCTTGTGCCAGGTACAGTCCTTGTCCCCAGAGACTTGGGATACCCAATGTAGGCAGAGAGTAGCCTGAGTGACTGGAAACAAGAGCCTTGTAGGTTTGGCAATAAAGTGGGTCACCACAGTAGGGGGCACCCGGATTTGAACCGGGGACCTCTTGATCTGCAGTCAAATGCTCTACCCCTGAGCTATGCCCCCACCTGGATAGGTGTGCGTAATAAGCACTGTAAAGCTGTGTAGACACACCTGCCTGTCACACACCTGACAGCTGAGCTTCAAGAGCCCGGCTGGCGTCATGCCCGCCCTGCCTCCCAGGCTGCCCTGACTTCCTTGGCACACCTGACCACCACGTCTTCTGCTCAGCAGCACTTCCCGGCCCCAGTCCCTTCCTCAGGCTCCGGCAGGCTTCAAAAGCCTGCCAGTCTGCACATACATTGGCCTCCACACTCAGCTCCAGCAGCCAGAGCAGCACTCCAGGAGGGAGTTACTCAGTAGACATTTTGGAGGCCGGGAAGGGTGGAGAGGGATGTGCCAGGGAGGGCCTGGGCTGGGGGCGTGGGTGGGGATGAGGGCTGGGCACAAGCAGAGATGCTTGGTTTCCCAGAGGACTCAGCAGACCCACTGCCTAAGGGACCTATGGCGGCTGTGCATCCACAAGGGGATTCCTGGCGTCCTCTGCTTCACAGACATAGCGGAGACCAAGATGTTGCTTGCGACCCTGAGCTGCATTGGCACAGACGCATAAAGGGTCACACTGGTGAAGCAAATACTTGGGACGCACGACCCTATGAGAAGCACCGTTCCAGGTCATGAGAAGGGACATCTTACCACCAAGCACTCTGGCAGAGCTGTGGAAGGACGGTGTGGGGGTCAAGACCCAAATTGCCTGTCATTGGCCGACGGGGATCTGGGGATCTGGGCCCAGACTGTTGGCTGCCCGGGCTCACAAGACAGTGGATGCCGCTTGCTCGCTGTGAAAGACCCTGGCAGCCCTACAAACTACCACAGCCCTCCATAGCTCTCGTGCAGGCCAGAAGAATAGGCAGCAGGGCCAGAACAATGGACGAGGGGCTGTGGCCCTAGATATCGCAAAGGATGGGGATAATGTGTCACTCCGGGGAACCTGGTAGGCACAAGACTCGGGGACAGAGGGAGCCAGCCATGGAGCCGGAGGAGTGCTACTGAGGTTGCCAGCAGTCACTTCTCTAGGAGCTCCCGTCATTGTACACAATGGAGATGAAAGATTCAGGGGTAGTGGACATAAACAGAAAGGACAGCAATGCAAGTGCACGGAGCCTAGCGCTAAGTCGAGGAGGACTGCAGCTGGATACAAGGACTGTGGTCAGGAGATGTCTCAGCGGTGGGAACGGGACGGTGTAAGAGAGGCGCTGACTTAAAGCCCGACCCATCCTCCTGCTCCTTACTTGCAGGGAGCATCTCAGCCTTAGGGGCACTCCAAGCCCCAGGATACTGTGCCCTCAAGGCACACGCAGGGAGCCCAAGTCAGTATAGGCCAGGGAGCCCCTGACCTGGAGTCAGGATGCTGTGAACACCGCGGAAGGGCTCTCCTCACAACTCACGTTGTCTAGGAAGCATGCTCTAGTCTGAGCCTTGCTACAGGGAGTGGACACCTTCCCTGTGGCCAGTCACCACCCCTCGGCAGTGCTGCAGCACCTCAGGGGACGCACGTCTGGCCTGGTCACTGCTTCACTCCACCCTCCCCTGCCTTTCCCACATTGTCGGGCTTCTGCAAGCCTGGCCCACGCCTGTACAGCAGGCCCACTGCTCAGCACCCATGGCTGAATGCACAGTCTTGCTGTTATTGACCTTAAGCTCGCCACATGCTGGGCACTGGGCTAACTGGTGCCGATAATTCTACCATTGAGTTTGCTTTCACATGGAATCACTGTGCAGTGGCAGGCCACTGTGCTTCCTTCTCTCATGTCAGCTTTCCTGGTGCTCTCCTCCAAGGGTTCTGAATCGAATCTGCCAGTGTCCCCTGGCTTCCTCACAAACTGCCTCGGAAATTGTGCCACCACGAAGGCTGAGTTGCTGCTACCCTGGCAAGTCCTGAGCAAAAGAAGCCTGACAGAGAACACAGTTAGGAAATGCTCTAGAAATCCTGCCTGAACCGGCAAACTGCAAAACAGTAAACAGATGAAATGTGCATTGGGCCACCCATCCATCCATCTGTAAGTCAAATTGGCCAACCAAAGAAGACAGACACACACACACACACACACACACACACACACACACACAAACACACTCACAGACATGCACTCAGACACACACACACGCACGCGCACACACGCACACTCACACACACACCCACACAAGGCGTGTCTCCAAGCAGAAGTGTGTCACTTGACGGATGACACAAGCTTAGGATCTGACACTCTGGGGAGGCTGGACCAGCAGGAGAGCAAGTTGTTCACCCAGTGGGCCTCTTGATGACTCCCAAAAAAGTAGTGTCCATAACAAAATAGATGAAACATGCAGCACGTGAAGGCAACCAAATAAACAAAGAAACAAACCAACCAACCAGAAAAGCAAAGCAAAGCAAATAAAAGGAAAGCAAAGCAAAAAGAAAAAGAAAAAAAAAAGCAGGGAGAGAAAGGGGCAAGAACAGGGATGAAAAGGAGAAGGGTTAGTGAGGAAACTGCCTGCAAGGTCCTAGGTTCTATCACCTGTAGCCGAGAAAAGCAGGGAGTAAAACCCCTCCCGCAACCATGCCTTGTGCCAGGTACAGTCCTTGTCCCCAGAGACTTGGGATACCCAATGTAGGCAGAGAGTAGCCTGAGTGACTGGAAACAAGAGCCTTGTAGGTTTGGCAATAAAGTGGGTCACCACAGTAGGGGGCACCCGGATTTGAACCGGGGACCTCTTGATCTGCAGTCAAATGCTCTACCCCTGAGCTATGCCCCCACCTGGATAGGTGTGCGTAATAAGCACTGTAAAGCTGTGTAGACACACCTGCCTGTCACACACCTGACAGCTGAGCTTCAAGAGCCCGGCTGGCGTCATGCCCGCCCTGCCTCCCAGGCTGCCCTGACTTCCTTGGCACACCTGACCACCACGTCTTCTGCTCAGCAGCACTTCCCGGCCCCAGTCCCTTCCTCAGGCTCCGGCAGGCTTCAAAAGCCTGCCAGTCTGCACATACATTGGCCTCCACACTCAGCTCCAGCAGCCAGAGCAGCACTCCAGGAGGGAGTTACTCAGTAGACATTTTGGAGGCCGGGAAGGGTGGAGAGGGATGTGCCAGGGAGGGCCTGGGCTGGGGGCGTGGGTGGGGATGAGGGCTGGGCACAAGCAGAGATGCTTGGTTTCCCAGAGGACTCAGCAGACCCACTGCCTAAGGGACCTATGGCGGCTGTGCATCCACAAGGGGATTCCTGGCGTCCTCTGCTTCACAGACATAGCGGAGACCAAGATGTTGCTTGCGACCCTGAGCTGCATTGGCACAGACGCATAAAGGGTCACACTGGTGAAGCAAATACTTGGGACGCACGACCCTATGAGAAGCACCGTTCCAGGTCATGAGAAGGGACATCTTACCACCAAGCACTCTGGCAGAGCTGTGGAAGGACGGTGTGGGGGTCAAGACCCAAATTGCCTGTCATTGGCCGACGGGGATCTGGGGATCTGGGCCCAGACTGTTGGCTGCCCGGGCTCACAAGACAGTGGATGCCGCTTGCTCGCTGTGAAAGACCCTGGCAGCCCTACAAACTACCACAGCCCTCCATAGCTCTCGTGCAGGCCAGAAGAATAGGCAGCAGGGCCAGAACAATGGACGAGGGGCTGTGGCCCTAGATATCGCAAAGGATGGGGATAATGTGTCACTCCGGGGAACCTGGTAGGCACAAGACTCGGGGACAGAGGGAGCCAGCCATGGAGCCGGAGGAGTGCTACTGAGGTTGCCAGCAGTCACTTCTCTAGGAGCTCCCGTCATTGTACACAATGGAGATGAAAGATTCAGGGGTAGTGGACATAAACAGAAAGGACAGCAATGCAAGTGCACGGAGCCTAGCGCTAAGTCGAGGAGGACTGCAGCTGGATACAAGGACTGTGGTCAGGAGATGTCTCAGCGGTGGGAAGGGTGGGTGACGGGACGGTGTAAGAGAGGCGCTGACTTAAAGCCCGACCCATCCTCCTGCTCCTTACTTGCAGGGAGCATCTCAGCCTTAGGGGCACTCCAAGCCCCAGGATACTGTGCCCTCAAGGCACACGCAGGGAGCCCAAGTCAGTATAGGCCAGGGAGCCCCTGACCTGGAGTCAGGATGCTGTGAACACCGCGGAAGGGCTCTCCTCACAACTCACGTTGTCTAGGAAGCATGCTCTAGTCTGAGCCTTGCTACAGGGAGTGGACACCTTCCCTGTGGCCAGTCACCACCCCTCGGCAGTGCTGCAGCACCTCAGGGGACGCACGTCTGGCCTGGTCACTGCTTCACTCCACCCTCCCCTGCCTTTCCCACATTGTCGGGCTTCTGCAAGCCTGGCCCACGCCTGTACAGCAGGCCCACTGCTCAGCACCCATGGCTGAATGCACAGTCTTGCTGTTATTGACCTTAAGCTCGCCACATGCTGGGCACTGGGCTAACTGGTGCCGATAATTCTACCATTGAGTTTGCTTTCACATGGAATCACTGTGCAGTGGCAGGCCACTGTGCTTCCTTCTCTCATGTCAGCTTTCCTGGTGCTCTCCTCCAAGGGTTCTGAATCGAATCTGCCAGTGTCCCCTGGCTTCCTCACAAACTGCCTCGGAAATTGTGCCACCACGAAGGCTGAGTTGCTGCTACCCTGGCAAGTCCTGAGCAAAAGAAGCCTGACAGAGAACACAGTTAGGAAATGCTCTAGAAATCCTGCCTGAACCGGCAAACTGCAAAACAGTAAACAGATGAAATGTGCATTGGGCCACCCATCCATCCATCTGTAAGTCAAATTGGCCAACCAAAGAAGACAGACAGACACACACACACACACACACACACACACACACACACACACAAACACACTCACAGACATGCACTCAGACACACACACACGCACGCGCACACACGCACACTCACACACACACCCACACAAGGCGTGTCTCCAAGCAGAAGTGTGTCACTTGACGGATGACACAAGCTTAGGATCTGACACTCTGGGGAGGCTGGACCAGCAGGAGAGCAAGTTGTTCACCCAGTGGGCCTCTTGATGACTCCCAAAAAAGTAGTGTCCATAACAAAATAGATGAAACATGCAGCACGTGAAGGCAACCAAATAAACAAAGAAACAAACCAACCAACCAGAAAAGCAAAGCAAAGCAAATAAAAGGAAAGCAAAGCAAAAAGAAAAAGAAAAAAAAAAGCAGGGAGAGAAAGGGGCAAGAACAGGGATGAAAAGGAGAAGGGTTAGTGAGGAAACTGCCTGCAAGGTCCTAGGTTCTATCACCTGTAGCCGAGAAAAGCAGGGAGTAAAACCCCTCCCGCAACCATGCCTTGTGCCAGGTACAGTCCTTGTCCCCAGAGACTTGGGATACCCAATGTAGGCAGAGAGTAGCCTGAGTGACTGGAAACAAGAGCCTTGTAGGTTTGGCAATAAAGTGGGTCACCACAGTAGGGGGCACCCGGATTTGAACCGGGGACCTCTTGATCTGCAGTCAAATGCTCTACCCCTGAGCTATGCCCCCACCTGGATAGGTGTGCGTAATAAGCACTGTAAAGCTGTGTAGACACACCTGCCTGTCACACACCTGACAGCTGAGCTTCAAGAGCCCGGCTGGCGTCATGCCCGCCCTGCCTCCCAGGCTGCCCTGACTTCCTTGGCACACCTGACCACCACGTCTTCTGCTCAGCAGCACTTCCCGGCCCCAGTCCCTGCCTCAGGCTCCGGCAGGCTTCAAAAGCCTGCCAGTCTGCACATACATTGGCCTCCACACTCAGCTCCAGCAGCCAGAGCAGCACTCCAGGAGGGAGTTACTCAGTAGACATTTTGGAGGCCGGGAAGGGTGGAGAGGGATGTGCCAGGGAGGGCCTGGGCTGGGGGCGTGGGTGGGGATGAGGGCTGGGCACAAGCAGAGATGCTTGGTTTCCCAGAGGACTCAGCAGACCCACTGCCTAAGGGACCTATGGCGGCTGTGCATCCACAAGGGGATTCCTGGCGTCCTCTGCTTCACAGACATAGCGGAGACCAAGATGTTGCTTGCGACCCTGAGCTGCATTGGCACAGACGCATAAAGGGTCACACTGGTGAAGCAAATACTTGGGACGCACGACCCTATGAGAAGCACCGTTCCAGGTCATGAGAAGGGACATCTTACCACCAAGCACTCTGGCAGAGCTGTGGAAGGACGGTGTGGGGGTCAAGACCCAAATTGCCTGTCATTGGCCGACGGGGATCTGGGGATCTGGGCCCAGACTGTTGGCTGCCCGGGCTCACAAGACAGTGGATGCCGCTTGCTCGCTGTGAAAGACCCTGGCAGCCCTACAAACTACCACAGCCCTCCATAGCTCTCGTGCAGGCCAGAAGAATAGGCAGCAGGGCCAGAACAATGGACGAGGGGCTGTGGCCCTAGATATCGCAAAGGATGGGGATAATGTGTCACTCCGGGGAACCTGGTAGGCACAAGACTCGGGGACAGAGGGAGCCAGCCATGGAGCCGGAGGAGTGCTACTGAGGTTGCCAGCAGTCACTTCTCTAGGAGCTCCCGTCATTGTACACAATGGAGATGAAAGATTCAGGGGTAGTGGACATAAACAGAAAGGACAGCAATGCAAGTGCACGGAGCCTAGCGCTAAGTCGAGGAGGACTGCAGCTGGATACAAGGACTGTGGTCAGGAGATGTCTCAGCGGTGGGAACGGGACGGTGTAAGAGAGGCGCTGACTTAAAGCCCGACCCATCCTCCTGCTCCTTACTTGCAGGGAGCATCTCAGCCTTAGGGGCACTCCAAGCCCCAGGATACTGTGCCCTCAAGGCACACGCAGGGAGCCCAAGTCAGTATAGGCCAGGGAGCCCCTGACCTGGAGTCAGGATGCTGTGAACACCGCGGAAGGGCTCTCCTCACAACTCACGTTGTCTAGGAAGCATGCTCTAGTCTGAGCCTTGCTACAGGGAGTGGACACCTTCCCTGTGGCCAGTCACCACCCCTCGGCAGTGCTGCAGCACCTCAGGGGACGCACGTCTGGCCTGGTCACTGCTTCACTCCACCCTCCCCTGCCTTTCCCACATTG
Organism: Cavia porcellus; assembly: GCF_034190915.1. Lineage (NCBI taxonomy): Eukaryota > Metazoa > Chordata > Mammalia > Rodentia > Caviidae > Cavia > Cavia porcellus. The sequence goes on from NW_026947489.1 coordinate 56,202,199, forward strand.
TCGGGCTTCTGCAAGCCTGGCCCACGCCTGTACAGCAGGCCCACTGCTCAGCACCCATGGCTGAATGCACAGTCTTGCTGTTATTGACCTTAAGCTCGCCACATGCTGGGCACTGGGCTAACTGGTGCCGATAATTATACCATTGAGTTTGCTTTCACATGGAATCACTGTGCAGTGGCAGGCCACTGTGCTTCCTTCTCTCATGTCAGCTTTCCTGGTGCTCTCCTCCAAGGGTTCTGAATCGAATCTGCCAGTGTCCCCTGGCTTCCTCACAAACTGCCTCGGAAATTGTGCCACCACGAAGGCTGAGTTGCTGCTACCCTGGCAAGTCCTGAGCAAAAGAAGCCTGACAGAGAACACAGTTAGGAAATGCTCTAGAAATCCTGCCTGAACCGGCAAACTGCAAAACAGTAAACAGATGAAATGTGCATTGGGCCACCCATCCATCCATCTGTAAGTCAAATTGGCCAACCAAAGAAGACAGACAGACACACACACACACACACACACACACACACACACACACAAACACACTCACAGACATGCACTCAGACACACACACACGCACGCGCACACACGCACACTCACACACACACCCACACAAGGCGTGTCTCCAAGCAGAAGTGTGTCACTTGACGGATGACACAAGCTTAGGATCTGACACTCTGGGGAGGCTGGACCAGCAGGAGAGCAAGTTGTTCACCCAGTGGGCCTCTTGATGACTCCCAAAAAAGTAGTGTCCATAACAAAATAGATGAAACATGCAGCACGTGAAGGCAACCAAATAAACAAAGAAACAAACCAACCAACCAGAAAAGCAAAGCAAAGCAAATAAAAGGAAAGCAAAGCAAAAAGAAAAAGAAAAAAAAAAGCAGGGAGAGAAAGGGGCAAGAACAGGGATGAAAAGGAGAAGGGTTAGTGAGGAAACTGCCTGCAAGGTCCTAGGTTCTATCACCTGTAGCCGAGAAAAGCAGGGAGTAAAACCCCTCCCGCAACCATGCCTTGTGCCAGGTACAGTCCTTGTCCCCAGAGACTTGGGATACCCAATGTAGGCAGAGAGTAGCCTGAGTGACTGGAAACAAGAGCCTTGTAGGTTTGGCAATAAAGTGGGTCACCACAGTAGGGGGCACCCGGATTTGAACCGGGACCTCTTGATCTGCAGTCAAATGCTCTACCCCTGAGCTATGCCCCCACCTGGATAGTGTGCGTAATAAGCACTGTAAAGCTGTGTAGACACACCTGCCTGTCACACACCTGACAGCTGAGCTTCAAGAGCCCGGCTGGCGTCATGCCCGCCCTGCCTCCCAGGCTGCCCTGACTTCCTTGGCACACCTGACCACCACGTCTTCTGCTCAGCAGCACTTCCCGGCCCCAGTCCCTGCCTCAGGCTCCGGCAGGCTTCAAAAGCCTGCCAGTCTGCACATACATTGGCTCCACACTCAGCTCCAGCAGCCAGAGCAGACTCCAGGAGGGAGTTAATCAGTAGACATTTGGAGGCCGGGAAGGGTGGAGAGGGATGTGCCAGGGAGGGCCTGGGCTGGGGGCGTGGGTGGGGATGAGGGCTGGGCACAAGCAGAGATGCTTGGTTTCCCAGAGGACTCAGCAGACCCACTGCCTAAGGGACCTATGGCGGCTGTGCACCACAAGGGGATTCCTGGCGTCCTCTGCTTCACAGACATAGCGGAGACCAAGATGTTGCTTGCGACCCTGAGCTGCATTGGCACAGACGCATAAAGGGTCACACTGGTGAAGCAAATACTTGGGACGCACGACCCTATGAGAAGCACCGTTCCAGGTCATGAGAAGGGACATCTTACCACCAAGCACTCTGGCAGAGCTGTGGAAGGACGGTGTGGGGGTCAAGACCCAAATTGCCTGTCATTGGCCGACGGGGATCTGGGGATCTGGGCCCAGACTGTTGGCTGCCCGGGCTCACAAGACAGTGGATGCCGCTTGCTCGCTGTGAAAGACCCTGGCAGCCTACAAACTACCACAGCCCTCCATAGCTCTCGTGCAGGCCAGAAGAATAGGCAGCAGGGCAGAACAATGGACGAGGGGCTGTGGCCCTAGATATCGCAAAGGATGGGGATAATGTGTCACTCCGGGGAACCTGGTAGGCACAAGACTCGGGGACAGAGGGAGCCAGCCATGGAGCCGGAGGAGTGCTACTGAGGTTGCCAGCAGTCACTTCTCTAGGAGCTCCCGTCATGTACACAATGGAGATGAAAGATTCAGGGGTAGTGGACATAAACAGAAAGGACAGCATGCAAGTGCACGGAGCCTAGCGCTAAGTCGAGGAGGACTGCAGCTGGATACAAGGACTGTGGTCAGGAGATGTCTCAGCGGTGGGAAGGGTGGGTGACGGGACGGTGTAAGAGAGGCGCTGACTTAAAGCCCGACCCATCCTCCTGCTCCTTACCTTGCAGGGAGCATCTCAGCCTTAGGGGCACTCCAAGCCCCAGGATACTGTGCCCTCAAGGCACAGCAGGGAGCCCAAGTCAGTATAGGCCAGGGAGCCCCTGACCTGGAGTCAGGATGCTGTGAACACCGCGGAAGGGCTCTCCTCACAACTCACGTTGTCTAGGAAGCATGCTCTAGTCTGAGCCTTGCTACAGGGAGTGGACACCTTCCCTGTGGCCAGTCACCACCCCTCGGCAGTGCTGCAGCACCTCAGGGGACGCACGTCTGGCCTGGTCACTGCTTCACTCCACCCTCCCCTGCCTTTCCCACATTGTCGGGCCTTCTGCAAGCCTGGCCCACGCCTGTACAGCAGGCCCACTGCTCAGCACCCATGGCTGAATGCACAGTCTTGCTGTTATTGACCTTAAGCTCGCCACATGCTGGGCACTGGGCTAACTGGTGCCGATAATTCTACCATTGAGTTTGCTTTCACATGGAATCACTGTGCAGTGGCAGGCCACTGTGCTTCCTTCTCTCATGTCAGCTTTCCTGGTGCTCTCCTCCAAGGGTTCTGAATCGAATCTGCCAGTGTCCCCTGGCTTCCTCACAAACTGCCTCGGAAATTGTGCCACCACGAAGGCTGAGTTGCTGCTACCTGGCAGTCCTGAGCAAAAGAAGCCTGACAGAGAACACAGTTAGGAAATGCTCTAGAAATCCTGCCTGAACCGGCAAACTGCAAAACAGTAAACAGATGAAATGTGCATTGGCCACCCATCCATCCATCTGTAAGTCAAATTGGCAACCAAAGAAGACAGACACACACACACACACACACACACACACACACACACACAAACACACTCACAGACATGCACTCAGACACACACACACGCACGCGCACACACGCACACTCACACACAACACCCACACAAGGCGTGTCTCCAAGCAGAAGTGTGTCACTTGACGGATGACACAAGCTTAGGATCTGACACTCTGGGGAGGCTGGACCAGCAGGAGAGCAAGTTGTTCACCCAGTGGGCCTCTTGATGACTCCCAAAAAAGTAGTGTCCATAACAAAATAGATGAAACATGCAGCACGTGAAGGCAACCAAATAAACAAAGAAACAAACCAACCAACCAGAAAAGCAAAGCAAAGCAAATAAAAGGAAAGCAAAGCAAAAAGAAAAAGAAAAAAAAAAGCAGGGAGAGAAAGGGGCAAGAACAGGGATGAAAAGGAGAAGGGTTAGTGAGGAAACTGCCTGCAAGGTCCTAGGTTCTATCACCTGTAGCCGAGAAAAGCAGGGAGTAAAACCCCTCCCGCAACCATGCCTTGTGCCAGGTACAGTCCTTGTCCCCAGAGACTTGGGATACCCAATGTAGGCAGAGAGTAGCCTGAGTGACTGGAAACAAGAGCCTTGTAGGTTTGGCAATAAAGTGGGTCACCACAGTAGGGGGCACCCGGATTTGAACCGGGGACCTCTTGATCTGCAGTCAAATGCTCTACCCCTGAGCTATGCCCCCACCTGGATAGGTGTGCGTAATAAGCACTGTAAAGCTGTGTAGACACACCTGCCTGTCACACACCTGACAGCTGAGCTTCAAGAGCCCGGCTGGCGTCATGCCCGCCCTGCCTCCCAGGCTGCCCTGACTTCCTTGGCACACCTGACCACCACGTCTTCTGCTCAGCAGCACTTCCCGGCCCCAGTCCCTGCCTCAGGCTCCGGCAGGCTTCAAAAGCCTGCCAGTCTGCACATACATTGGCCTCCACACTCAGCTCCAGCAGCCAGAGCAGCACTCCAGGAGGGAGTTACTCAGTAGACATTTTGGAGGCCGGGAAGGGTGGAGAGGGATGTGCCAGGGAGGGCCTGGGCTGGGGGCGTGGGTGGGGATGAGGGCTGGGCACAAGCAGAGATGCTTGGTTTCCCAGAGGACTCAGCAGACCCACTGCCTAAGGGACCTATGGCGGCTGTGCATCCACAAGGGGATTCCTGGCGTCCTCTGCTTCACAGACATAGCGGAGACCAAGATGTTGCTTGCGACCCTGAGCTGCATTGGCACAGACGCATAAAGGGTCACACTGGTGAAGCAAATACTTGGGACGCACGACCCTATGAGAAGCACCGTTCCAGGTCATGAGAAGGGACATCTTACCACCAAGCACTCTGGCAGAGCTGTGGAAGGACGGTGTGGGGGTCAAGACCCAAATTGCCTGTCATTGGCCGACGGGGATCTGGGGATCTGGGCCCAGACTGTTGGCTGCCCGGGCTCACAAGACAGTGGATGCCGCTTGCTCGCTGTGAAAGACCCTGGCAGCCCTACAAACTACCACAGCCCTCCATAGCTCTCGTGCAGGCCAGAAGAATAGGCAGCAGGGCCAGAACAATGGACGAGGGGCTGTGGCCCTAGATATCGCAAAGGATGGGGATAATGTGTCACTCCGGGGAACCTGGTAGGCACAAGACTCGGGGACAGAGGGAGCCAGCCATGGAGCCGGAGGAGTGCTACTGAGGTTGCCAGCAGTCACTTCTCTAGGAGCTCCCGTCATTGTACACAATGGAGATGAAAGATTCAGGGGTAGTGGACATAAACAGAAAGGACAGCAATGCAAGTGCACGGAGCCTAGCGCTAAGTCGAGGAGGACTGCAGCTGGATACAAGGACTGTGGTCAGGAGATGTCTCAGCGGTGGGAAGGGTGGGTGACGGGACGGTGTAAGAGAGGCGCTGACTTAAAGCCCGACCCATCCTCCTGCTCCTTACTTGCAGGGAGCATCTCAGCCTTAGGGGCACTCCAAGCCCCAGGATACTGTGCCCTCAAGGCACACGCAGGGAGCCCAAGTCAGTATAGGCCAGGGAGCCCCTGACCTGGAGTCAGGATGCTGTGAACACCGCGGAAGGGCTCTCCTCACAACTCACGTTGTCTAGGAAGCATGCTCTAGTCTGAGCCTTGCTACAGGGAGTGGACACCTTCCCTGTGGCCAGTCACCACCCCTCGGCAGTGCTGCAGCACCTCAGGGGACGCACGTCTGGCCTGGTCACTGCTTCACTCCACCCTCCCCTGCCTTTCCCACATTGTCGGGCTTCTGCAAGCCTGGCCCACGCCTGTACAGCAGGCCCACTGCTCAGCACCCATGGCTGAATGCACAGTCTTGCTGTTATTGACCTTAAGCTCGCCACATGCTGGGCACTGGGCTAACTGGTGCCGATAATTCTACCATTGAGTTTGCTTTCACATGGAATCACTGTGCAGTGGCAGGCCACTGTGCTTCCTTCTCTCATGTCAGCTTTCCTGGTGCTCTCCTCCAAGGGTTCTGAATCGAATCTGCCAGTGTCCCCTGGCTTCCTCACAAACTGCCTCGGAAATTGTGCCACCACGAAGGCTGAGTTGCTGCTACCCTGGCAAGTCCTGAGCAAAAGAAGCCTGACAGAGAACACAGTTAGGAAATGCTCTAGAAATCCTGCCTGAACCGGCAAACTGCAAAACAGTAAACAGATGAAATGTGCATTGGGCCACCCATCCATCCATCTGTAAGTCAAATTGGCCAACCAAAGAAGACAGACAGACACACACACACACACACACACACACACACACACACACACAAACACACTCACAGACATGCACTCAGACACACACACACGCACGCGCACACACGCACACTCACACACACACCCACACAAGGCGTGTCTCCAAGCAGAAGTGTGTCACTTGACGGATGACACAAGCTTAGGATCTGACACTCTGGGGAGGCTGGACCAGCAGGAGAGCAAGTTGTTCACCCAGTGGGCCTCTTGATGACTCCCAAAAAAGTAGTGTCCATAACAAAATAGATGAAACATGCAGCACGTGAAGGCAACCAAATAAACAAAGAAACAAACCAACCAACCAGAAAAGCAAAGCAAAGCAAATAAAAGGAAAGCAAAGCAAAAAGAAAAAGAAAAAAAAAAGCAGGGAGAGAAAGGGGCAAGAACAGGGATGAAAAGGAGAAGGGTTAGTGAGGAAACTGCCTGCAAGGTCCTAGGTTCTATCACCTGTAGCCGAGAAAAGCAGGGAGTAAAACCCCTCCCGCAACCATGCCTTGTGCCAGGTACAGTCCTTGTCCCCAGAGACTTGGGATACCCAATGTAGGCAGAGAGTAGCCTGAGTGACTGGAAACAAGAGCCTTGTAGGTTTGGCAATAAAGTGGGTCACCACAGTAGGGGGCACCCGGATTTGAACCGGGGACCTCTTGATCTGCAGTCAAATGCTCTACCCCTGAGCTATGCCCCCACCTGGATAGGTGTGCGTAATAAGCACTGTAAAGCTGTGTAGACACACCTGCCTGTCACACACCTGACAGCTGAGCTTCAAGAGCCCGGCTGGCGTCATGCCCGCCCTGCCTCCCAGGCTGCCCTGACTTCCTTGGCACACCTGACCACCACGTCTTCTGCTCAGCAGCACTTCCCGGCCCCAGTCCCTGCCTCAGGCTCCGGCAGGCTTCAAAAGCCTGCCAGTCTGCACATACATTGGCCTCCACACTCAGCTCCAGCAGCCAGAGCAGCACTCCAGGAGGGAGTTACTCAGTAGACATTTTGGAGGCCGGGAAGGGTGGAGAGGGATGTGCCAGGGAGGGCCTGGGCTGGGGGCGTGGGTGGGGATGAGGGCTGGGCACAAGCAGAGATGCTTGGTTTCCCAGAGGACTCAGCAGACCCACTGCCTAAGGGACCTATGGCGGCTGTGCATCCACAAGGGGATTCCTGGCGTCCTCTGCTTCACAGACATAGCGGAGACCAAGATGTTGCTTGCGACCCTGAGCTGCATTGGCACAGACGCATAAAGGGTCACACTGGTGAAGCAAATACTTGGGACGCACGACCCTATGAGAAGCACCGTTCCAGGTCATGAGAAGGGACATCTTACCACCAAGCACTCTGGCAGAGCTGTGGAAGGACGGTGTGGGGGTCAAGACCCAAATTGCCTGTCATTGGCCGACGGGGATCTGGGGATCTGGGCCCAGACTGTTGGCTGCCCGGGCTCACAAGACAGTGGATGCCGCTTGCTCGCTGTGAAAGACCCTGGCAGCCCTACAAACTACCACAGCCCTCCATAGCTCTCGTGCAGGCCAGAAGAATAGGCAGCAGGGCCAGAACAATGGACGAGGGGCTGTGGCCCTAGATATCGCAAAGGATGGGGATAATGTGTCACTCCGGGGAACCTGGTAGGCACAAGACTCGGGGACAGAGGGAGCCAGCCATGGAGCCGGAGGAGTGCTACTGAGGTTGCCAGCAGTCACTTCTCTAGGAGCTCCCGTCATTGTACACAATGGAGATGAAAGATTCAGGGGTAGTGGACATAAACAGAAAGGACAGCAATGCAAGTGCACGGAGCCTAGCGCTAAGTCGAGGAGGACTGCAGCTGGATACAAGGACTGTGGTCAGGAGATGTCTCAGCGGTGGGAACGGGACGGTGTAAGAGAGGCGCTGACTTAAAGCCCGACCCATCCTCCTGCTCCTTACTTGCAGGGAGCATCTCAGCCTTAGGGGCACTCCAAGCCCCAGGATACTGTGCCCTCAAGGCACACGCAGGGAGCCCAAGTCAGTATAGGCCAGGGAGCCCCTGACCTGGAGTCAGGATGCTGTGAACACCGCGGAAGGGCTCTCCTCACAACTCACGTTGTCTAGGAAGCATGCTCTAGTCTGAGCCTTGCTACAGGGAGTGGACACCTTCCCTGTGGCCAGTCACCACCCCTCGGCAGTGCTGCAGCACCTCAGGGGACGCACGTCTGGCCTGGTCACTGCTTCACTCCACCCTCCCCTGCCTTTCCCACATTGTCGGGCTTCTGCAAGCCTGGCCCACGCCTGTACAGCAGGCCCACTGCTCAGCACCCATGGCTGAATGCACAGTCTTGCTGTTATTGACCTTAAGCTCGCCACATGCTGGGCACTGGGCTAACTGGTGCCGATAATTATACCATTGAGTTTGCTTTCACATGGAATCACTGTGCAGTGGCAGGCCACTGTGCTTCCTTCTCTCATGTCAGCTTTCCTGGTGCTCTCCTCCAAGGGTTCTGAATCGAATCTGCCAGTGTCCCCTGGCTTCCTCACAAACTGCCTCGGAAATTGTGCCACCACGAAGGCTGAGTTGCTGCTACCCTGGCAAGTCCTGAGCAAAAGAAGCCTGACAGAGAACACAGTTAGGAAATGCTCTAGAAATCCTGCCTGAACCGGCAAACTGCAAAACAGTAAACAGATGAAATGTGCATTGGGCCACCCATCCATCCATCTGTAAGTCAAATTGGCCAACCAAAGAAGACAGACAGACACACACACACACACACACACACACACACACACACAAACACACTCACAGACATGCACTCAGACACACACACACGCACGCGCACACACGCACACTCACACACACACCCACACAAGGCGTGTCTCCAAGCAGAAGTGTGTCACTTGACGGATGACACAAGCTTAGGATCTGACACTCTGGGGAGGCTGGACCAGCAGGAGAGCAAGTTGTTCACCCAGTGGGCCTCTTGATGACTCCCAAAAAAGTAGTGTCCATAACAAAATAGATGAAACATGCAGCACGTGAAGGCAACCAAATAAACAAAGAAACAAACCAACCAACCAGAAAAGCAAAGCAAAGCAAATAAAAGGAAAGCAAAGCAAAAAGAAAAAGAAAAAAAAAAGCAGGGAGAGAAAGGGGCAAGAACAGGGATGAAAAGGAGAAGGGTTAGTGAGGAAACTGCCTGCAAGGTCCTAGGTTCTATCACCTGTAGCCGAGAAAAGCAGGGAGTAAAACCCCTCCCGCAACCATGCCTTGTGCCAGGTACAGTCCTTGTCCCCAGAGACTTGGGATACCCAATGTAGGCAGAGAGTAGCCTGAGTGACTGGAAACAAGAGCCTTGTAGGTTTGGCAATAAAGTGGGTCACCACAGTAGGGGGCACCCGGATTTGAACCGGGGACCTCTTGATCTGCAGTCAAATGCTCTACCCCTGAGCTATGCCCCCACCTGGATAGGTGTGCGTAATAAGCACTGTAAAGCTGTGTAGACACACCTGCCTGTCACACACCTGACAGCTGAGCTTCAAGAGCCCGGCTGGCGTCATGCCCGCCCTGCCTCCCAGGCTGCCCTGACTTCCTTGGCACACCTGACCACCACGTCTTCTGCTCAGCAGCACTTCCCGGCCCCAGTCCCTGCCTCAGGCTCCGGCAGGCTTCAAAAGCCTGCCAGTCTGCACATACATTGGCCTCCACACTCAGCTCCAGCAGCCAGAGCAGCACTCCAGGAGGGAGTTACTCAGTAGACATTTTGGAGGCCGGGAAGGGTGGAGAGGGATGTGCCAGGGAGGGCCTGGGCTGGGGGCGTGGGTGGGGATGAGGGCTGGGCACAAGCAGAGATGCTTGGTTTCCCAGAGGACTCAGCAGACCCACTGCCTAAGGGACCTATGGCGGCTGTGCATCCACAAGGGGATTCCTGGCGTCCTCTGCTTCACAGACATAGCGGAGACCAAGATGTTGCTTGCGACCCTGAGCTGCATTGGCACAGACGCATAAAGGGTCACACTGGTGAAGCAAATACTTGGGACGCACGACCCTATGAGAAGCACCGTTCCAGGTCATGAGAAGGGACATCTTACCACCAAGCACTCTGGCAGAGCTGTGGAAGGACGGTGTGGGGGTCAAGACCCAAATTGCCTGTCATTGGCCGACGGGGATCTGGGGATCTGGGCCCAGACTGTTGGCTGCCCGGGCTCACAAGACAGTGGATGCCGCTTGCTCGCTGTGAAAGACCCTGGCAGCCCTACAAACTACCACAGCCCTCCATAGCTCTCGTGCAGGCCAGAAGAATAGGCAGCAGGGCCAGAACAATGGACGAGGGGCTGTGGCCCTAGATATCGCAAAGGATGGGGATAATGTGTCACTCCGGGGAACCTGGTAGGCACAAGACTCGGGGACAGAGGGAGCCAGCCATGGAGCCGGAGGAGTGCTACTGAGGTTGCCAGCAGTCACTTCTCTAGGAGCTCCCGTCATTGTACACAATGGAGATGAAAGATTCAGGGGTAGTGGACATAAACAGAAAGGACAGCAATGCAAGTGCACGGAGCCTAGCGCTAAGTCGAGGAGGACTGCAGCTGGATACAAGGACTGTGGTCAGGAGATGTCTCAGCGGTGGGAAGGGTGGGTGACGGGACGGTGTAAGAGAGGCGCTGACTTAAAGCCCGACCCATCCTCCTGCTCCTTACTTGCAGGGAGCATCTCAGCCTTAGGGGCACTCCAAGCCCCAGGATACTGTGCCCTCAAGGCACACGCAGGGAGCCCAAGTCAGTATAGGCCAGGGAGCCCCTGACCTGGAGTCAGGATGCTGTGAACACCGCGGAAGGGCTCTCCTCACAACTCACGTTGTCTAGGAAGCATGCTCTAGTCTGAGCCTTGCTACAGGGAGTGGACACCTTCCCTGTGGCCAGTCACCACCCCTCGGCAGTGCTGCAGCACCTCAGGGGACGCACGTCTGGCCTGGTCACTGCTTCACTCCACCCTCCCCTGCCTTTCCCACATTGTCGGGCTTCTGCAAGCCTGGCCCACGCCTGTACAGCAGGCCCACTGCTCAGCACCCATGGCTGAATGCACAGTCTTGCTGTTATTGACCTTAAGCTCGCCACATGCTGGGCACTGGGCTAACTGGTGCCGATAATTCTACCATTGAGTTTGCTTTCACATGGAATCACTGTGCAGTGGCAGGCCACTGTGCTTCCTTCTCTCATGTCAGCTTTCCTGGTGCTCTCCTCCAAGGGTTCTGAATCGAATCTGCCAGTGTCCCCTGGCTTCCTCACAAACTGCCTCGGAAATTGTGCCACCACGAAGGCTGAGTTGCTGCTACCCTGGCAAGTCCTGAGCAAAAGAAGCCTGACAGAGAACACAGTTAGGAAATGCTCTAGAAATCCTGCCTGAACCGGCAAACTGCAAAACAGTAAACAGATGAAATGTGCATTGGGCCACCCATCCATCCATCTGTAAGTCAAATTGGCCAACCAAAGAAGACAGACACACACACACACACACACACACACACACACACACACACAAACACACTCACAGACATGCACTCAGACACACACACACGCACGCGCACGCACGCACACTCACACACACACCCACACAAGGCGTGTCTCCAAGCAGAAGTGTGTCACTTGACGGATGACACAAGCTTAGGATCTGACACTCTGGGGAGGCTGGACCAGCAGGAGAGCAAGTTGTTCACCCAGTGGGCCTCTTGATGACTCCCAAAAAAGTAGTGTCCATAACAAAATAGATGAAACATGCAGCACGTGAAGGCAACCAAATAAACAAAGAAACAAACCAACCAACCAGAAAAGCAAAGCAAAGCAAATAAAAGGAAAGCAAAGCAAAAAGAAAAAGAAAAAAAAAAGCAGGGAGAGAAAGGGGCAAGAACAGGGATGAAAAGGAGAAGGGTTAGTGAGGAAACTGCCTGCAAGGTCCTAGGTTCTATCACCTGTAGCCGAGAAAAGCAGGGAGTAAAACCCCTCCCGCAACCATGCCTTGTGCCAGGTACAGTCCTTGTCCCCAGAGACTTGGGATACCCAATGTAGGCAGAGAGTAGCCTGAGTGACTGGAAACAAGAGCCTTGTAGGTTTGGCAATAAAGTGGGTCACCACAGTAGGGGGCACCCGGATTTGAACCGGGGACCTCTTGATCTGCAGTCAAATGCTCTACCCCTGAGCTATGCCCCCACCTGGATAGGTGTGCGTAATAAGCACTGTAAAGCTGTGTAGACACACCTGCCTGTCACACACCTGACAGCTGAGCTTCAAGAGCCCGGCTGGCGTCATGCCCGCCCTGCCTCCCAGGCTGCCCTGACTTCCTTGGCACACCTGACCACCACGTCTTCTGCTCAGCAGCACTTCCCGGCCCCAGTCCCTGCCTCAGGCTCCGGCAGGCTTCAAAAGCCTGCCAGTCTGCACATACATTGGCCTCCACACTCAGCTCCAGCAGCCAGAGCAGCACTCCAGGAGGGAGTTACTCAGTAGACATTTTGGAGGCCGGGAAGGGTGGAGAGGGATGTGCCAGGGAGGGCCTGGGCTGGGGGCGTGGGTGGGGATGAGGGCTGGGCACAAGCAGAGATGCTTGGTTTCCCAGAGGACTCAGCAGACCCACTGCCTAAGGGACCTATGGCGGCTGTGCATCCACAAGGGGATTCCTGGCGTCCTCTGCTTCACAGACATAGCGGAGACCAAGATGTTGCTTGCGACCCTGAGCTGCATTGGCACAGACGCATAAAGGGTCACACTGGTGAAGCAAATACTTGGGACGCACGACCCTATGAGAAGCACCGTTCCAGGTCATGAGAAGGGACATCTTACCACCAAGCACTCTGGCAGAGCTGTGGAAGGACGGTGTGGGGGTCAAGACCCAAATTGCCTGTCATTGGCCGACGGGGATCTGGGGATCTGGGCCCAGACTGTTGGCTGCCCGGGCTCACAAGACAGTGGATGCCGCTTGCTCGCTGTGAAAGACCCTGGCAGCCCTACAAACTACCACAGCCCTCCATAGCTCTCGTGCAGGCCAGAAGAATAGGCAGCAGGGCCAGAACAATGGACGAGGGGCTGTGGCCCTAGATATCGCAAAGGATGGGGATAATGTGTCACTCCGGGGAACCTGGTAGGCACAAGACTCGGGGACAGAGGGAGCCAGCCATGGAGCCGGAGGAGTGCTACTGAGGTTGCCAGCAGTCACTTCTCTAGGAGCTCCCGTCATTGTACACAATGGAGATGAAAGATTCAGGGGTAGTGGACATAAACAGAAAGGACAGCAATGCAAGTGCACGGAGCCTAGCGCTAAGTCGAGGAGGACTGCAGCTGGATACAAGGACTGTGGTCAGGAGATGTCTCAGCGGTGGGAAGGGTGGGTGACGGGACGGTGTAAGAGAGGCGCTGACTTAAAGCCCGACCCATCCTCCTGCTCCTTACTTGCAGGGAGCATCTCAGCCTTAGGGGCACTCCAAGCCCCAGGATACTGTGCCCTCAAGGCACACGCAGGGAGCCCAAGTCAGTATAGGCCAGGGAGCCCCTGACCTGGAGTCAGGATGCTGTGAACACCGCGGAAGGGCTCTCCTCACAACTCACGTTGTCTAGGAAGCATGCTCTAGTCTGAGCCTTGCTACAGGGAGTGGACACCTTCCCTGTGGCCAGTCACCACCCCTCGGCAGTGCTGCAGCACCTCAGGGGACGCACGTCTGGCCTGGTCACTGCTTCACTCCACCCTCCCCTGCCTTTCCCACATTGTCGGGCTTCTGCAAGCCTGGCCCACGCCTGTACAGCAGGCCCACTGCTCAGCACCCATGGCTGAATGCACAGTCTTGCTGTTATTGACCTTAAGCTCGCCACATGCTGGGCACTGGGCTAACTGGTGCCGATAATTCTACCATTGAGTTTGCTTTCACATGGAATCACTGTGCAGTGGCAGGCCACTGTGCTTCCTTCTCTCATGTCAGCTTTCCTGGTGCTCTCCTCCAAGGGTTCTGAATCGAATCTGCCAGTGTCCCCTGGCTTCCTCACAAACTGCCTCGGAAATTGTGCCACCACGAAGGCTGAGTTGCTGCTACCCTGGCAAGTCCTGAGCAAAAGAAGCCTGACAGAGAACACAGTTAGGAAATGCTCTAGAAATCCTGCCTGAACCGGCAAACTGCAAAACAGTAAACAGATGAAATGTGCATTGGGCCACCCATCCATCCATCTGTAAGTCAAATTGGCCAACCAAAGAAGACAGACAGACACACACACACACACACACACACACACACACACACAAACACACTCACAGACATGCACTCAGACACACACACACGCACGCGCACACACGCACACTCACACACACACCCACACAAGGCGTGTCTCCAAGCAGAAGTGTGTCACTTGACGGATGACACAAGCTTAGGATCTGACACTCTGGGGAGGCTGGACCAGCAGGAGAGCAAGTTGTTCACCCAGTGGGCCTCTTGATGACTCCCAAAAAAGTAGTGTCCATAACAAAATAGATGAAACATGCAGCACGTGAAGGCAACCAAATAAACAAAGAAACAAACCAACCAACCAGAAAAGCAAAGCAAAGCAAATAAAAGGAAAGCAAAGCAAAAAGAAAAAGAAAAAAAAAAAGCAGGGAGAGAAAGGGGCAAGAACAGGGATGAAAAGGAGAAGGGTTAGTGAGGAAACTGCCTGCAAGGTCCTAGGTTCTATCACCTGTAGCCGAGAAAAGCAGGGAGTAAAACCCCTCCCGCAACCATGCCTTGTGCCAGGTACAGTCCTTGTCCCCAGAGACTTGGGATACCCAATGTAGGCAGAGAGTAGCCTGAGTGACTGGAAACAAGAGCCTTGTAGGTTTGGCAATAAAGTGGGTCACCACAGTAGGGGGCACCCGGATTTGAACCGGGGACCTCTTGATCTGCAGTCAAATGCTCTACCCCTGAGCTATGCCCCCACCTGGATAGGTGTGCGTAATAAGCACTGTAAAGCTGTGTAGACACACCTGCCTGTCACACACCTGACAGCTGAGCTTCAAGAGCCCGGCTGGCGTCATGCCCGCCCTGCCTCCCAGGCTGCCCTGACTTCCTTGGCACACCTGACCACCACGTCTTCTGCTCAGCAGCACTTCCCGGCCCCAGTCCCTGCCTCAGGCTCCGGCAGGCTTCAAAAGCCTGCCAGTCTGCACATACATTGGCCTCCACACTCAGCTCCAGCAGCCAGAGCAGCACTCCAGGAGGGAGTTACTCAGTAGACATTTTGGAGGCCGGGAAGGGTGGAGAGGGATGTGCCAGGGAGGGCCTGGGCTGGGGGCGTGGGTGGGGATGAGGGCTGGGCACAAGCAGAGATGCTTGGTTTCCCAGAGGACTCAGCAGACCCACTGCCTAAGGGACCTATGGCGGCTGTGCATCCACAAGGGGATTCCTGGCGTCCTCTGCTTCACAGACATAGCGGAGACCAAGATGTTGCTTGCGACCCTGAGCTGCATTGGCACAGACGCATAAAGGGTCACACTGGTGAAGCAAATACTTGGGACGCACGACCCTATGAGAAGCACCGTTCCAGGTCATGAGAAGGGACATCTTACCACCAAGCACTCTGGCAGAGCTGTGGAAGGACGGTGTGGGGGTCAAGACCCAAATTGCCTGTCATTGGCCGACGGGGATCTGGGGATCTGGGCCCAGACTGTTGGCTGCCCGGGCTCACAAGACAGTGGATGCCGCTTGCTCGCTGTGAAAGACCCTGGCAGCCCTACAAACTACCACAGCCCTCCATAGCTCTCGTGCAGGCCAGAAGAATAGGCAGCAGGGCCAGAACAATGGACGAGGGGCTGTGGCCCTAGATATCGCAAACGATGGGGATAATGTGTCACTCCGGGGAACCTGGTAGGCACAAGACTCGGGGACAGAGGGAGCCAGCCATGGAGCCGGAGGAGTGCTACTGAGGTTGCCAGCAGTCACTTCTCTAGGAGCTCCCGTCATTGTACACAATGGAGATGAAAGATTCAGGGGTAGTGGACATAAACAGAAAGGACAGCAATGCAAGTGCACGGAGCCTAGCGCTAAGTCGAGGAGGACTGCAGCTGGATACAAGGACTGTGGTCAGGAGATGTCTCAGCGGTGGGAACGGGACGGTGTAAGAGAGGCGCTGACTTAAAGCCCGACCCATCCTCCTGCTCCTTACTTGCAGGGAGCATCTCAGCCTTAGGGGCACTCCAAGCCCCAGGATACTGTGCCCTCAAGGCACACGCAGGGAGCCCAAGTCAGTATAGGCCAGGGAGCCCCTGACCTGGAGTCAGGATGCTGTGAACACCGCGGAAGGGCTCTCCTCACAACTCACGTTGTCTAGGAAGCATGCTCTAGTCTGAGCCTTGCTACAGGGAGTGGACACCTTCCCTGTGGCCAGTCACCACCCCTCGGCAGTGCTGCAGCACCTCAGGGGACGCACGTCTGGCCTGGTCACTGCTTCACTCCACCCTCCCCTGCCTTTCCCACATTGTCGGGCTTCTGCAAGCCTGGCCCACGCCTGTACAGCAGGCCCACTGCTCAGCACCCATGGCTGAATGCACAGTCTTGCTGTTATTGACCTTAAGCTCGCCACATGCTGGGCACTGGGCTAACTGGTGCCGATAATTCTACCATTGAGTTTGCTTTCACATGGAATCACTGTGCAGTGGCAGGCCACTGTGCTTCCTTCTCTCATGTCAGCTTTCCTGGTGCTCTCCTCCAAGGGTTCTGAATCGAATCTGCCAGTGTCCCCTGGCTTCCTCACAAACTGCCTCGGAAATTGTGCCACCACGAAGGCTGAGTTGCTGCTACCCTGGCAAGTCCTGAGCAAAAGAAGCCTGACAGAGAACACAGTTAGGAAATGCTCTAGAAATCCTGCCTGAACCGGCAAACTGCAAAACAGTAAACAGATGAAATGTGCATTGGGCCACCCATCCATCCATCTGTAAGTCAAATTGGCCAACCAAAGAAGACAGACACACACACACACACACACACACACACACACACACACACACACAAACACACTCACAGACATGCACTCAGACACACACACACGCACGCGCACACACGCACACTCACACACACACCCACACAAGGCGTGTCTCCAAGCAGAAGTGTGTCACTTGACGGATGACACAAGCTTAGGATCTGACACTCTGGGGAGGCTGGACCAGCAGGAGAGCAAGTTGTTCACCCAGTGGGCCTCTTGATGACTCCCAAAAAAGTAGTGTCCATAACAAAATAGATGAAACATGCAGCACGTGAAGGCAACCAAATAAACAAAGAAACAAACCAACCAACCAGAAAAGCAAAGCAAAGCAAATAAAAGGAAAGCAAAGCAAAAAGAAAAAGAAAAAAAAAAGCAGGGAGAGAAAGGGGCAAGAACAGGGATGAAAAGGAGAAGGGTTAGTGAGGAAACTGCCTGCAAGGTCCTAGGTTCTATCACCTGTAGCCGAGAAAAGCAGGGAGTAAAACCCCTCCCGCAACCATGCCTTGTGCCAGGTACAGTCCTTGTCCCCAGAGACTTGGGATACCCAATGTAGGCAGAGAGTAGCCTGAGTGACTGGAAACAAGAGCCTTGTAGGTTTGGCAATAAAGTGGGTCACCACAGTAGGGGGCACCCGGATTTGAACCGGGGACCTCTTGATCTGCAGTCAAATGCTCTACCCCTGAGCTATGCCCCCACCTGGATAGGTGTGCGTAATAAGCACTGTAAAGCTGTGTAGACACACCTGCCTGTCACACACCTGACAGCTGAGCTTCAAGAGCCCGGCTGGCGTCATGCCCGCCCTGCCTCCCAGGCTGCCCTGACTTCCTTGGCACACCTGACCACCACGTCTTCTGCTCAGCAGCACTTCCCGGCCCCAGTCCCTTCCTCAGGCTCCGGCAGGCTTCAAAAGCCTGCCAGTCTGCACATACATTGGCCTCCACACTCAGCTCCAGCAGCCAGAGCAGCACTCCAGGAGGGAGTTACTCAGTAGACATTTTGGAGGCCGGGAAGGGTGGAGAGGGATGTGCCAGGGAGGGCCTGGGCTGGGGGCGTGGGTGGGGATGAGGGCTGGGCACAAGCAGAGATGCTTGGTTTCCCAGAGGACTCAGCAGACCCACTGCCTAAGGGACCTATGGCGGCTGTGCATCCACAAGGGGATTCCTGGCGTCCTCTGCTTCACAGACATAGCGGAGACCAAGATGTTGCTTGCGACCCTGAGCTGCATTGGCACAGACGCATAAAGGGTCACACTGGTGAAGCAAATACTTGGGACGCACGACCCTATGAGAAGCACCGTTCCAGGTCATGAGAAGGGACATCTTACCACCAAGCACTCTGGCAGAGCTGTGGAAGGACGGTGTGGGGGTCAAGACCCAAATTGCCTGTCATTGGCCGACGGGGATCTGGGGATCTGGGCCCAGACTGTTGGCTGCCCGGGCTCACAAGACAGTGGATGCCGCTTGCTCGCTGTGAAAGACCCTGGCAGCCCTACAAACTACCACAGCCCTCCATAGCTCTCGTGCAGGCCAGAAGAATAGGCAGCAGGGCCAGAACAATGGACGAGGGGCTGTGGCCCTAGATATCGCAAACGATGGGGATAATGTGTCACTCCGGGGAACCTGGTAGGCACAAGACTCGGGGACAGAGGGAGCCAGCCATGGAGCCGGAGGAGTGCTACTGAGGTTGCCAGCAGTCACTTCTCTAGGAGCTCCCGTCATTGTACACAATGGAGATGAAAGATTCAGGGGTAGTGGACATAAACAGAAAGGACAGCAATGCAAGTGCACGGAGCCTAGCGCTAAGTCGAGGAGGACTGCAGCTGGATACAAGGACTGGGGTCAGGAGATGTCTCAGCGGTGGGAAGGGTGGGTGACGGGACGGTGTAAGAGAGGCGCTGACTTAAAGCCCGACCCATCCTCCTGCTCCTTACTTGCAGGGAGCATCTCAGCCTTAGGGGCACTCCAAGCCCCAGGATACTGTGCCCTCAAGGCACACGCAGGGAGCCCAAGTCAGTATAGGCCAGGGAGCCCCTGACCTGGAGTCAGGATGCTGTGAACACCGCGGAAGGGCTCTCCTCACAACTCACGTTGTCTAGGAAGCATGCTCTAGTCTGAGCCTTGCTACAGGGAGTGGACACCTTCCCTGTGGCCAGTCACCACCCCTCGGCAGTGCTGCAGCACCTCAGGGGACGCACGTCTGGCCTGGTCACTGCTTCACTCCACCCTCCCCTGCCTTTCCCACATTGTCGGGCTTCTGCAAGCCTGGCCCACGCCTGTACAGCAGGCCCACTGCTCAGCACCCATGGCTGAATGCACAGTCTTGCTGTTATTGACCTTAAGCTCGCCACATGCTGGGCACTGGGCTAACTGGTGCCGATAATTCTACCATTGAGTTTGCTTTCACATGGAATCACTGTGCAGTGGCAGGCCACTGTGCTTCCTTCTCTCATGTCAGCTTTCCTGGTGCTCTCCTCCAAGGGTTCTGAATCGAATCTGCCAGTGTCCCCTGGCTTCCTCACAAACTGCCTCGGAAATTGTGCCACCACGAAGGCTGAGTTGCTGCTACCCTGGCAAGTCCTGAGCAAAAGAAGCCTGACAGAGAACACAGTTAGGAAATGCTCTAGAAATCCTGCCTGAACCGGCAAACTGCAAAACAGTAAACAGATGAAATGTGCATTGGGCCACCCATCCATCCATCTGTAAGTCAAATTGGCCAACCAAAGAAGACAGACACACACACACACACACACACACACACACACACACACAAACACACTCACAGACATGCACTCAGACACACACACACGCACGCGCACACACGCACACTCACACACACACCCACACAAGGCGTGTCTCCAAGCAGAAGTGTGTCACTTGACGGATGACACAAGCTTAGGATCTGACACTCTGGGGAGGCTGGACCAGCAGGAGAGCAAGTTGTTCACCCAGTGGGCCTCTTGATGACTCCCAAAAAAGTAGTGTCCATAACAAAATAGATGAAACATGCAGCACGTGAAGGCAACCAAATAAACAAAGAAACAAACCAACCAACCAGAAAAGCAAAGCAAAGCAAATAAAAGGAAAGCAAAGCAAAAAGAAAAAGAAAAAAAAAAGCAGGGAGAGAAAGGGGCAAGAACAGGGATGAAAAGGAGAAGGGTTAGTGAGGAAACTGCCTGCAAGGTCCTAGGTTCTATCACCTGTAGCCGAGAAAAGCAGGGAGTAAAACCCCTCCCGCAACCATGCCTTGTGCCAGGTACAGTCCTTGTCCCCAGAGACTTGGGATACCCAATGTAGGCAGAGAGTAGCCTGAGTGACTGGAAACAAGAGCCTTGTAGGTTTGGCAATAAAGTGGGTCACCACAGTAGGGGGCACCCGGATTTGAACCGGGGACCTCTTGATCTGCAGTCAAATGCTCTACCCCTGAGCTATGCCCCCACCTGGATAGGTGTGCGTAATAAGCACTGTAAAGCTGTGTAGACACACCTGCCTGTCACACACCTGACAGCTGAGCTTCAAGAGCCCGGCTGGCGTCATGCCCGCCCTGCCTCCCAGGCTGCCCTGACTTCCTTGGCACACCTGACCACCACGTCTTCTGCTCAGCAGCACTTCCCGGCCCCAGTCCCTGCCTCAGGCTCCGGCAGGCTTCAAAAGCCTGCCAGTCTGCACATACATTGGCCTCCACACTCAGCTCCAGCAGCCAGAGCAGCACTCCAGGAGGGAGTTACTCAGTAGACATTTTGGAGGCCGGGAAGGGTGGAGAGGGATGTGCCAGGGAGGGCCTGGGCTGGGGGCGTGGGTGGGGATGAGGGCTGGGCACAAGCAGAGATGCTTGGTTTCCCAGAGGACTCAGCAGACCCACTGCCTAAGGGACCTATGGCGGCTGTGCATCCACAAGGGGATTCCTGGCGTCCTCTGCTTCACAGACATAGCGGAGACCAAGATGTTGCTTGCGACCCTGAGCTGCATTGGCACAGACGCATAAAGGGTCACACTGGTGAAGCAAATACTTGGGACGCACGACCCTATGAGAAGCACCGTTCCAGGTCATGAGAAGGGACATCTTACCACCAAGCACTCTGGCAGAGCTGTGGAAGGACGGTGTGGGGGTCAAGACCCAAATTGCCTGTCATTGGCCGACGGGGATCTGGGGATCTGGGCCCAGACTGTTGGCTGCCCGGGCTCACAAGACAGTGGATGCCGCTTGCTCGCTGTGAAAGACCCTGGCAGCCCTACAAACTACCACAGCCCTCCATAGCTCTCGTGCAGGCCAGAAGAATAGGCAGCAGGGCCAGAACAATGGACGAGGGGCTGTGGCCCTAGATATCGCAAAGGATGGGGATAATGTGTCACTCCGGGGAACCTGGTAGGCACAAGACTCGGGGACAGAGGGAGCCAGCCATGGAGCCGGAGGAGTGCTACTGAGGTTGCCAGCAGTCACTTCTCTAGGAGCTCCCGTCATTGTACACAATGGAGATGAAAGATTCAGGGGTAGTGGACATAAACAGAAAGGACAGCAATGCAAGTGCACGGAGCCTAGCGCTAAGTCGAGGAGGACTGCAGCTGGATACAAGGACTGTGGTCAGGAGATGTCTCAGCGGTGGGAACGGGACGGTGTAAGAGAGGCGCTGACTTAAAGCCCGACCCATCCTCCTGCTCCTTACTTGCAGGGAGCATCTCAGCCTTAGGGGCACTCCAAGCCCCAGGATACTGTGCCCTCAAGGCACACGCAGGGAGCCCAAGTCAGTATAGGCCAGGGAGCCCCTGACCTGGAGTCAGGATGCTGTGAACACCGCGGAAGGGCTCTCCTCACAACTCACGTTGTCTAGGAAGCATGCTCTAGTCTGAGCCTTGCTACAGGGAGTGGACACCTTCCCTGTGGCCAGTCACCACCCCTCGGCAGTGCTGCAGCACCTCAGGGGACGCACGTCTGGCCTGGTCACTGCTTCACTCCACCCTCCCCTGCCTTTCCCACATTGTCGGGCTTCTGCAAGCCTGGCCCACGCCTGTACAGCAGGCCCACTGCTCAGCACCCATGGCTGAATGCACAGTCTTGCTGTTATTGACCTTAAGCTCGCCACATGCTGGGCACTGGGCTAACTGGTGCCGATAATTCTACCATTGAGTTTGCTTTCACATGGAATCACTGTGCAGTGGCAGGCCACTGTGCTTCCTTCTCTCATGTCAGCTTTCCTGGTGCTCTCCTCCAAGGGTTCTGAATCGAATCTGCCAGTGTCCCCTGGCTTCCTCACAAACTGCCTCGGAAATTGTGCCACCACGAAGGCTGAGTTGCTGCTACCCTGGCAAGTCCTGAGCAAAAGAAGCCTGACAGAGAACACAGTTAGGAAATGCTCTAGAAATCCTGCCTGAACCGGCAAACTGCAAAACAGTAAACAGATGAAATGTGCATTGGGCCACCCATCCATCCATCTGTAAGTCAAATTGGCCAACCAAAGAAGACAGACACACACACACACACACACACACACACACACACACACTCACAGACATGCACTCAGACACACACACGCGCGCGCACACACGCACACTCACATACACACCCACACAAGGCGTGTCTCCAACCAGAAGTGTGTAACTTGACGGCTGACACAAGCTTAGGATCTGACACTCTGGGGAGGCTGGACCAGCAGGAGAGCAAGTCGTTCACCCGGTGGGCCTCTTGATGACTCCCAAAAAAGTACTGTTCATAACAAAATAGAGGAAACCTGCAGGACGGGAAGGCAACCAAATAAACAAAGAAACAAACCAACCAACCAGAAAAGCAAAGCAAAGCAAATAAAAGGAAAGCAAAGCAAAAAGAAATAGAAAAAGAAAAAGCAGGGAGAGAAAGGGGCAAGAACAGGGATGAAAAGGCAAAAGGGGTTAGTGAGGAAACTGCCTGCAAGGTCCTAGGTTCTATCACCTGTAGCCGAGAAAAGCACCGAGTAAAACCCCACCCCCAACCATGCCTTGTGCCAGGTATAGTCCTTGTCCCCAGAGACTTGGGATACCCAATGTAGGCAGAGAGTAGCCAGAGTGACTGGAAACAAGAGCCTTGTAGGTTTGGCAATAAAGTGGGTCACCACAGTAGGGGGCACCCGGATTTGAACCGGGGACCTCTTGATCTGCAGTCAAATGCTCTACCCCTGAGCTATGCCCCCACCTGGATAGGTGTGCGTAATAAGCACTGTAAAGCTGTGTGGACACACCTGCCTGTCACACACCTGACAGCTGAGCCTCAAGAGCCCGGCTGGCGTCATGCCCGCCCTGCCTCCCAGGCTGCCCTGACCTCCTTTGCACCCCGGACCACCACCTCTTCTGCTCAGCAGCACTTCCCAGCCCCAGTCCATGCCTCAGGCTCCGGCAGGCTTCAAAAGCCTGCCAGTCTGCACATGCATTGGCCTCCACACTCAGCTCCAGCAGCCAGAGCAGCACTCCAGGAGGGAGTTACTCAGTAGACTTTTTGGAGGCCTGGAAGGGTGGAGCGGGATGTGCCAGGGAGGGCCTGGGCTGGGGGCGTGGGTGGGGATGAGGGCTGGGCACAAGCAGAGATGCTTGGTTTCCCAGAGGACTCAGCAGACCCACTGCCTAAGGGACCTATGGCGGCTGTGCGTCCACAAGGGGATTCCTGGCGTCCTCTGCTTCACAGGCACAGCGGAGACCAAGATGTTGCTTGCGACCCTGAGCTGCATTGGCACAGACGTAAAAAGGGTGACACTGGTGAAGCAAATACTTGGGACGCACGACCCTAAGAGAAGCACCGTTCCAGGTCATGAGAAGGGACATCTTACCACCAAGCACTCTGGCAGAGCTGTGGAAGGACGGTGTGGGGGTCAAGACCCAAATTGCCTGTCATTGGCCAACGGGGATCTGGGGATCTGGGCCCAGACTGTTGGCTGCCCGGGCTCACAAGACAGTGGATGCCGCTTGCTCGCTGTGAAAGACCCTGGCAGCCCTACAAACTACCACAGCCCTCCGTAGCTCTCGTGCAGGCCAGAAGAATAGGCAGCAGGGCCAGAACAATGGACGAGGGGCTGTGGCCCTAGATATCGCAACGGATGGGGATAATGTGTCACTCCGGGGAACCTGGTAGGCACAAGACTCAGGGGACAGAGGGAGCCAGCCATGGAGCCGGAGGAGTGCTACTGAGGCTGCAGGCAGTCACTTCTCCAGGAGCTCCCGTCATTGTACACAATGGAGATGAAAGATTCAGGGGTAGTGGACATGAAGAGAAGGGACAGCAATGCAAGTGCACGGAGCCTAGCGCAAAATCGAGGAGGACTGCAGCTGGATACATGGACTGGGGTCAGGAGATGTCTCAGCAGTGGAATGGGTGGGTGATGGGACGGTGTAAGAGAGGCCCGGACGAAAAGCCCGACCCATCCACCTGCTCCTTACTTGCAGGGAGCGTCTCAGCCTTAGGGGCACTCCAAGCCATAGGATACTGTGCCCTCAACGCACACACAGGGAGCCCAAGTCAGTGTAGGCGATGGAGCCCCTGACCTGGAGTCAGGATGCTGTGAACACCGCGGAAGGGCTCTCCTCACAACTCACATTGTCTAGGACGCATGCTCTAGTCTGAGCCTTGCTACAGGGAGTGGACACCTTCCCTGTGGCCAGTCACCACCCCTCGGCAGTGCTGCAGCAACTCAGGGGACACACGTCTGGCCTGGTCACTGCTTCACTCCACCCTCCCCTGCCTTTCCCACATTGTCGGGCTTCTGCAAGCCTGGCCCATGCCTCTACAGCAGGCCCACTGCTCAGCACCCTTGGCTGAATGCACAGTCTTGCTGTTATTGACCTTAAGCTTGCCACATGCTGGGCAGAGGGCTACCTGGTGCCGATAATTCTACCATTGAGTTTGCTTTCACATGGAATCACTGTGCAGTGGCAGGCCACTGTGCTTCCTTCTCTCATGTCAGCTTTCCTGGTGCTCTCCTCCAAGGGTTCTGAATCGAATCTGCCAGTGTCCCCTGGCTTCCTCACAAACTGCCTCGGAAATTGTGCCACCACAAAGGCTGAGTTGCTGCTACCCTGGCAAGTCCTGAGCAAAAGAAGCCTGACAGAGAACACAGTTAGGAAATGCTCTGCAAATCCTGTCTGAACCGGCAAACTGCAAAACAGTAAACAGATGAAATGTGCATTGGGCCACCCATCCATCCATCTGTAAGTCAAATTGGCCAACCAAGGAAGACAGACAGACAGACACACACACACACACACACACACACACACACACACTCACAGATATGCACTCACACACACACGCGCGCGCACAGACGCACACTCACACACACACCCACACAAGGCGTGTCTCCAAGCAGAAGTGTGTCACTTGATGGATGACACAAGCTTAGGATCTGACACTCTGGGGAGGCTGGACCAGCAGGAGAGCAAGTTGTTCACCCAGTGGGCCTCTTGATGACTTCCAAAAAAGTAGTGTTCATAACAAAATAGAGGAAACCTGCAGGACGTGAAGGCAACCAAATAAACAAAGAAACAAACCAACCAACCAGAAAAGCAAAGCAAAGCAAATAAAAGGAAAGCAAAGCAAAAAGAAAAAGAAAAAGCAGGGAGAGAAAGGGGCAAGAACAGGGATGAAAAGGCAAAAGGAGTTAGTGAGGAAACTGCCTGCATGGTCCTAGGTTCTATCACCTGTAGCCGAGAAAAGCAGGGAGTAAAACCCCTCCCGCAACCATGCCTTGTGCCAGGTACAGTCCTTGTCCCCAGAGACTTGGGATACCCAATGTAGGCAGAGAGTAGCCAGAGTGACTGGAAACAAGAGCCTTGTAGGTTTGGCAATAAAGTGGGTCACCACAGTAGGGGGCACCCGGATTTGAACCGGGGACCTCTTGATCTGCAGTCAAATGCTCTACCCCTGAGCTATGCCCCCACCTGGATAGGTGTGCGTAATAAGCACTGTAAAGCTGTGTGGACACACCTGCCTGTCACACACCTGACAGCTGAGCCTCAAGAGCCCGGCTGGCATCATGCCCGCCCTGCCTCCCAGGCTGCCCTGACCTTCTTTGCACCCCGGACCACCACCTCTTCTGCTCAGCAGCACTTCCCGGCCCCAGTCCCTTCCTCAGGCTCCGGCAGGCTTCAAAAGCCTGCCAGTATGCACATACATTGGCCTCCACACTCAGCTCCAGCAGCCAGAGCAGCACTCCAGGAGGGAGTTACTCAGTAGACTTTTTGGAGGCCTGGAAGGGTGGAGCAGAATGTGCCAGGGCGGGCCTGGGCTGTGAGCTTCGGTGGGGATGAGGGCTGGGCACAAGCAGAGATGCTTGGTTTCCAAGAGGACTCAGCAGACCCACTGCCTAAGGGACCTATGGCGGCTTTGCGTCCACAAGGGGATTCCAGGCGTCCTCTGCTTCACAGGCACAGCGGAGACCAAGATGTTGCTTGAGACCCTGAGCTGCATTGGCACAGATGCAAAAAGGGTGACAGTGGTGAAGCAAATACTTGGGACGCACGACCCTATGAGAAGCACTGTTCCAGGTCATGAGAAGGGACATCTTACCACCAAGCACTCTGGCAGAGCTATGGAAGGACGCTGTCGGGGTCAAGCCCCAAACTGCCTGTCATTGGCCAACGGGGATCTGGGGATCTGGGCCCAGACTGTTGGCTGCCCGGGCTCACGAGACAGTGGATGCCGCTTGCTTGCTGTGAAAGACCCTGGCAGCCCTACACACTACCACAGCCCTCCATAGCTCTCGTGCAGGCCAGAAGAATAGGCAGCAGGGCCAGAACAATGGACGAGGGGCTGTGGCCCTAGATATCGCAAAGGATGGGGATAATGTGTCACTCCGGGGAACCTGGTAGGCACAAGACTCGGGGACAGAGGGAGCCAGCCATGGAGCCGGAGGAGTGCTACTGAGGCTGCAGGCAGTCACTTCTCCAGGAGCTCCCGTCATTGTACACAATGGAGATGAAAGATTCAGGGGTAGTGGACATAAACACAAAGGACAGCAATGCAAGTGCACGGAGCCTAGCGCAAAATCGAGGAGGACTGCAGCTGGATACAAGGACTGGGGTCAGGAGATGTCTCAGCGGTGGGAAGGGTGGGTGACGGGACGGTGTAAGAGAGGCCCTGACTTAAAGCCCGACCCATCCTCCTGCTCCTTACTTGCAGGGAGCATCTCAGCCTTAGGGGCACTCCAACCCTAGGATACTGTGCCCTCAAGGCACACGCAGGGAGCCCAAGTCAGTGTAGGCGAGGGAGCCCCTGACCTGGAGTCAGGATGCTGTGAACACCGCGGAAGGGCTCTCCTCACAACTCACGTTGTCTAAGAAGCATGCTCTAGTCTGAGCCTTGCTACAGGGAGTGGACACCTTCCCTGTGGCCAGTCACCACCCCTCGGCAGTGCTGCAGCACCTCAGGGGACGCACGTCTGGCCTGGTCACTGCTTCACTCCACCCTCCCCTGCCTTTCCCACATTGTCGGGCTTCTGCAAGCCTGGCCCACGCCTGTACAGCAGGCCCACTGCTCAGCACCCATGGCTGAATGCACAGTCTTGCTGTTATTGACCTTAAGCTCGCCACATGCTGGGCACAGGGCTAACTGGTGCCGATAATTCTACCATTGAGTTTGCTTTCACATGGAATCACTGTGCAGTGGCAGGCCACTGTGCTTCCTTCTCTCATGTCAGCTTTCCTGGTGCTCTCCTCCAAGGGTTCTGAATCGAATCTGCCAGTGTCCCCTGGCTTCCTCACAAACTGCCTCGGAAATTGTGCCACCACGTAAGCTGAGTTGCTGCTACCCTGGCAAGTCCTGAGCAAAAAAGCCTGACAGAGAACACAGTTAGGAAATGCTCTAGAAATCCTGCCTGAACCGGCAAACTGCAAAACAGTAAACAGATGAAATGTGCATTGGGCCACCCATCCATCCATCTGTAAGTCAAATTGGCCAACCAAAGAAGACAGACACACACACACACACACACACACACACACACACACACAAACACACTCACAGACATGCACTCAGACACACACACGCGCGCGCACACACGCACACTCACACACACACCCACACAAGGCGTGTCTCCAACCAGAAGTGTGTCACTTGACGGCTGACACAAGCTTAGAATCTGACACTCTGGGGAGGCTGGACCAGCAGGAGAGCAAGTCGTTCACCCGGTGGGCCTCTTGATGACTCCCAAAAAAGTAGTGTTCATAACAAAATAGAGGAAATCTGTAGGACGGGAAGGCAACCAAATAAACAAAGAAAGAAACCAACCAACCAGAAAAGCAAAGCAAAGCAAATAAAAGGAAAGCAAAGCAAAAAGAAAAAGAAAAAGAAAAAGAAAAAGCAGGGAGAGAAAGGGGCAAGAACAGGGATGAAAAGGCAAAAGGGGTTAGTGAGGAAACTGCCTGCAAGGTCCTAGGTTCTATCACCTGTAGCCGAGAAAAGCAGGGAGTAAAACCCCTCCCCCAACCATGCCTTGTGCCAGGTACAGTCCTTGTCCCCAGAGACTTGGGATACCCAATGTAGGCAGAGAGTAGCCAGAGTGACTGGAAACAAGAGCCTTGTAGGTTTGGCAATAAAGTGGGTCACCACAGTAGGGGGCACCCGGATTTGAACCGGGGACCTCTTGATCTGCAGTCAAATGCTCTACCCTTGAGCTATGCCCCCACCTGGATAGGTGTGCGTAATAAGCACTGTAAAGCTGTGTGGACACACCTGCCTCTCACACACCTGACAGCTGAGCTTCAAGAGCCCGGCTGGCGTCATGCCCGTCCTGCCTCCCAGGCTGCCCGTCATGACCTCCTGTGCACACCTGACCACCACCTCTTCTGCTCAGCAGCACTTCCCGGCCCCAGTCCCTTCCTCAGGCTCCGGCAGGCTTCAAAAGCCTGCCAGTCTGCACATACATTGGCCTCCACACTCAGCTCCAGCAGCCAGAGCAGCACTCCAGGAGGCAGTTACTCAGTAGACTTTTTGAGGCCTGGAAGGGTGGAGCGGTATATGCCAGGGAGGGCCTGGGCTGGGGGCGTGGGTGGGACTGAGGGCTGGGCACAAGCAGAGCTGCTTGGTTTCCCAGAGGACTAAGCAGACCCACTGTCTGAGGGACCTATGGCTGCTGTGCGTCCACAAGGGGATTCCTGGCGTCCTCTGCTTCACAGGCACAGGGGAGACCAAGATGTTGCTTGCGACCCTGAGCTGCATTGGCACAGACGCAAAAAGGGTGACAGTGGTGAAGCAAATACTTGGGACGCACGACCCTATGAGAAGCACCGTTCCAGGTCATGGGAAGGGACATCTTACCACCAAGGACTCTGGCAGGGCTGTGGAAGGACGGTGTGGGCGTCAAGCCCCAATCTGCCTGTCATTGGCCGACGGGGATCTGGGGATCTGGGCCCAGACTGTTGGCTGCCCTGGCTCACAAGACAGTGGATGCCGCTTGCTCGCTGTGAAAAAACCTGGCAGCCCTAAAAACTACCACAACCCTCCATAGCTCTCGTGCAGGCCAGAAGAATAGGCAGCAGGGCCAGAACAATGGACGAGGGGCTGTGGCCCTAGATATCGCAAAGGATGGGGATAATGTGTCACTCCGGGGAACCTGGTAGGCACAAGACTCGGGGGACAGAGGGAGCCAGCCATGGAGCCGGAGGAGTGCTACTGAGGCTGCCGGCAGTCACTTCTCCAGGAGCTCCCGTCATTGTACACAATGGAGATGAAAGATTCAGGGGTAGTGGACATAAAGAGAAAGGACAGCAATGCAAGAGCACGGAGCCTAGCGCAAAATCGAGGAGGACTGCAGCTGGATACAAGGACTGGGGTCAGGAGATGTCTCAGCGGTGGCAAGGGTGGGTGACCGGACTGTGTAAGAGAGGCCTGGACTAAAAGCCCGACCAATCCACCTGCTCCTTACTTGCAGGGAGTGTCTCAGCCTTAGGGGCACTCAAAGCCCAAGGATACCGTACACTCAAGGCACACGCAGGGAACCGAAGCCAGTGTAGGTGAGGGAGCCCCTGACCTGGAGTCAGGATGCTGTGAACATCGCGGAAGGGCTCTCCTCACAACTCACGTTGTCTAGGAAGCATGCTCTTGTCTGAGCCTTGCTACAGGGAGTGGACACCTTCCCTGTGGCCAGTCACCACCCCTCGGCAGTACTGCAGCACCTCAGGGGACGCACGTCTGGCCTGGTCACTGCTTCACTCCACCCTTCCCTGCCTTTCCCACATTGTCCGGCTTCTGCAAGCCTGGCCCACGCCTGTACAGCAGGCCCACTGCTCAGCACCCATGGCTGAATGCACAGTCTTGTGGTTATTGACCTTAAGCTCGCCACATGCTGGGCAGAGGGCTAACTGGTGCCGATAATTCTACCATTGAGTTTGCTTTCACATGGAATCACAGTGCAGTGGCAGGCTACTGTGCTTCCTTCTCTCATGTCAGCTTTCCTGGTGCTCTCCTCCAAGGGTGCAAAATCGAATCTGCCAGTGTCCCCTGGCTTTCTCACAAACCGCCTCGGAAATTGTGCCACCACGAAGTCTGAGTTGCTGCTACCCTGGCAAGCCCTGAGCAAAACAAGCCTGACAGAGAACACAGCTGGGAAATGCTCTGGAAATACTGTCTAAACCGGCAAACTGCAAAACAGTAAGCAGAAGACATGTGCATTGGGCCACCCATCCATCCATCTGTAAGTCAAATTGGCCAACCAAAGAAGACAGAGAGAGAGACACACACACACACACACAGACACAAACAGACTCACAGACATGCACTCAGACACACACACGTGCTTGCACACACACACACTCACACACACACCCACACAAGGCGTGTTTCCAACCAAAAGTGTGTCACTTGACGGCTGACACAAGCTTAGGATCTGACACTCTCGGGAGCCTGGACCAGCAGGAGAGCAAGTTGTTCACCCGGTGGGCCTCTTGATGACTCCCAAAAAAGTAGTGTTCATACCAAAATAGAGGAAACCTGCAGGACGGGAAGGCAACCAAATAAACAAAGAAACAAACCAACCAACCAGAAAAGCAAAGCAAAGCAAATAAAAGGAAAGCAAAGCAAAAAGAAAAAGAAAAAGAAAAAGCAGGGAGAGAAAGGGGCAAGAACAGGGATGAAAAGGAGAAGGGTTAGTGAGGAAACTGCCTGCAAGGTCCTAGGTTCTATCACCTGTAGCCGAGAAAAGCAGGGAGTAAAACCCCTCCCGCAACCATGCCTTGTGCCAGGTACAGTCCTTGTCCCCAGAGACTTGGGATACCCAATGTAGGCAGAGAGTAGCCTGAGTGACTGGAAACAAGAGCCTTGTAGGTTTGGCAATAAAGTGGGTCACCACAGTAGGGGGCACCCGGATTTGAACCGGGGACCTCTTGATCTGCAGTCAAATGCTCTACCCCTGAGCTATGCCCCCACCTGGATAGGTGTGCGTAATAAGCACTGTAAAGCTGTGTAGACACACCTGCCTGTCACACACCTGACAGCTGAGCTTCAAGAGCCCGGCTGGCGTCATGCCCGCCCTGCCTCCCAGGCTGCCCTGACTTCCTTGGCACACCTGACCACCACGTCTTCTGCTCAGCAGCACTTCCCGGCCCCAGTCCCTGCCTCAGGCTCCGGCAGGCTTCAAAAGCCTGCCAGTCTGCACATACATTGGCCTCCACACTCAGCTCCAGCAGCCAGAGCAGCACTCCAGGAGGGAGTTACTCAGTAGAAATTTTGGAGGCCGGGAAGGGTGGAGAGGGATGTGCCAGGGAGGGCCTGGGCTGGGGGCGTGGGTGGGGATGAGGGCTGGGCACAAGCAGAGATGCTTGGTTTCCCAGAGGACTCAGCAGACCCACTGCCTAAGGGACCTATGGCGGCTGTGCATCCACAAGGGGATTCCTGGCGTCCTCTGCTTCACAGGCATAGCAGAGACCAAGATGTTGCTTGCGACCCTGAGCTGCATTGGCACAGACGCATAAAGGGTCACACTGGTGAAGCAAATACTTGGGACGCACGACCCTATGAGAAGCACCGTTCCAGGTCATGAGAAGGGACATCTTACCACCAAGCACTCTGGCAGAGCTGTGGAAGGACGGTGTGGGGGTCAAGACCCAAACTGCCTGTCATTGGCCGACGGGGATCTGGGGATCTGGGCCCAGACTGTTGGCTGCCCGGGCTCACAAGACAGTGGATGCCGTTTGCTCGCTGTGAAAGACCCTGGCAGCCCTACAAACTACCACAGCCCTCCATAGCTCTCGTGCAGGCCAGAAGAATAGGCAGCAGGGCCAGAACAATGGACGAGGGGCTGTGGCCCTAGATATCGCAAAGGATGGGGATAATGTGTCACTCCGGGGAACCTGGTAGGCACAAGATTCGGGGACAGAGGGAGCCAGCCATGGAGCCGGAGGAGTGCTACTGAGGTTGCCAGCAGTCACTTCTCTAGGAGCTCCCGTCATTGTACACAATGGAGATGAAAGATTCAGGGGTAGTGGACATAAACAGAAAGGACAGCAATGCAAGTGCACGGAGCCTAGCGCTAAGTCGAGGAGGACTGCAGCTGGATACAAGGACTGTGGTCAGGAGATGTCTCAGCGGTGGGAAGGGTGGGTGACGGGACGGTGTAAGAGAGGCGCTGACTTAAAGCCCGACCCATCCTCCTGCTCCTTACTTGCAGGGAGCATCTCAGCCTTAGGGGCACTCCAAGCCCCAGGATACTGTGCCCTCAAGGCACACGCAGGGAGCCCAAGTCAGTATAGGCCAGGGAGCCCCTGACCTGGAGTCAGGATGCTGTGAACACCGCGGAAGGGCTCTCCTCACAACTCACGTTGTCTAGGAAGCATGCTCTAGTCTGAGCCTTGCTACAGGGAGTGGACACCTTCCCTGTGGCCAGTCACCACCCCTCGGCAGTGCTGCAGCACCTCAGGGGACGCACGTCTGGCCTGGTCACTGCTTCACTCCACCCTCCCCTGCCTTTCCCACATTGTCGGGCTTCTGCAAGCCTGGCCCACGCCTGTACAGCAGGCCCACTGCTCAGCACCCATGGCTGAATGCACAGTCTTGCTGTTATTGACCTTAAGCTCGCCACATGCTGGGCACTGGGCTAACTGGTGCCGATAATTCTACCATTGAGTTTGCTTTCACATGGAATCACTGTGCAGTGGCAGGCCACTGTGCTTCCTTCTCTCATGTCAGCTTTCCTGGTGCTCTCCTCCAAGGGTTCTGAATCGAATCTGCCAGTGTCCCCTGGCTTCCTCACAAACTGCCTCGGAAATTGTGCCACCACGAAGGCTGAGTTGCTGCTACCCTGGCAAGTCCTGAGCAAAAGAAGCCTGACAGAGAACACAGTTAGGAAATGCTCTAGAAATCCTGCCTGAACCGGCAAACTGCAGAACAGTAAACAGATGAAATGTGCATTGGGCCACCCATCCATCCATCTGTAAGTCAAATTGGCCAACCAAAGAAGACAGACACACACACACACACACACACACACACACACACACACACACACAAACACACTCACAGACATGCACTCAGACACACACACACGCACGCGCACACACGCACACTCACACACACACCCACACAAGGCGTGTCTCCAAGCAGAAGTGTGTCACTTGACGGATGACACAAGCTTAGGATCTGACACTCTGGGGAGGCTGGACCAGCAGGAGAGCAAGTTGTTCACCCAGTGGGCCTCTTGATGACTCCCAAAAAAGTAGTGTCCATAACAAAATAGATGAAACATGCAGCACGTGAAGGCAACCAAATAAACAAAGAAACAAACCAACCAACCAGAAAAGCAAAGCAAAGCAAATAAAAGGAAAGCAAAGCAAAAAGAAAAAGAAAAAAAAAAGCAGGGAGAGAAAGGGGCAAGAACAGGGATGAAAAGGAGAAGGGTTAGTGAGGAAACTGCCTGCAAGGTCCTAGGTTCTATCACCTGTAGCCGAGAAAAGCAGGGAGTAAAACCCCTCCCGCAACCATGCCTTGTGCCAGGTACAGTCCTTGTCCCCAGAGACTTGGGATACCCAATGTAGGCAGAGAGTAGCCTGAGTGACTGGAAACAAGAGCCTTGTAGGTTTGGCAATAAAGTGGGTCACCACAGTAGGGGGCACCCGGATTTGAACCGGGGACCTCTTGATCTGCAGTCAAATGCTCTACCCCTGAGCTATGCCCCCACCTGGATAGGTGTGCGTAATAAGCACTGTAAAGCTGTGTAGACACACCTGCCTGTCACACACCTGACAGCTGAGCTTCAAGAGCCCAGCTGGCGTCATGCCCGCCCTGCCTCCCAGGCTGCCCTGACTTCCTTGGCACACCTGACCACCACGTCTTCTGCTCAGCAGCACTTCCCGGCCCCAGTCCCTGCCTCAGGCTCCGGCAGGCTTCAAAAGCCTGCCAGTATGCACATACATTGGCCTCCACACTCAGCTCCAGCAGCCAGAGCAGCACTCCAGGAGGGAGTTACTCAGTAGACATTTTGGAGGCCGGGAAGGGTGGAGAGGGATGTGCCAGGGAGGGCCTGGGCTGGGGGCGTGGGTGGGGATGAGGGCTGGGCACAAGCAGAGATGCTTGGTTTCCCAGAGGACTCAGCAGACCCACTGCCTAAGGGACCTATGGTGGCTGTGCATCAACAAGGGGATTCCTGGCGTCCTCTGCTTCACAGACATAGCGGAGACCAAGATGTTGCTTGCGACCCAGAGCTGCATTGGCACAGACGCATAAAGGGTCACACTGGTGAAGCAAATACTTGGGACGCACGACCCTATGAGAAGCACCGTTCCAGGTCATGAGAAGGGACATCTTACCACCAAGCACTCTGGCAGAGCTGTGGAAGGACGGTGTGGGGGTCAAGACCCAAATTGCCTGTCATTGGCCGACGGGGATCTGGGGATCTAGGCCCAGACTGTTGGCTGCCCGGGCTCACAAGACAGTGGATGCCGCTTGCTCGCTGTGAAAGACCCTGGCAGCCCTACAAACTACCACAGCCCTCCATAGCTCTCGTGCAGGCCAGAAGAATAGGCAGCAGGGCCAGAACAATGGACGAGGGGCTGTGGCCCTAGATATCGCAAAGGATGGGGATAATGTGTCACTCCGGGGAACCTGGTAGGCACAAGACTCGGGGACAGAGGGAGCCAGCCATGGAGCCGGAGGAGTGCTACTGAGGTTGCCAGCAGTCACTTCTCTAGGAGCTCCCGTCATTGTACACAATGGAGATGAAAGATTCAGGGGTAGTGGACATAAACAGAAAGGACAGCAATGCAAGTGCACGGAGCCTAGCGCTAAGTCGAGGAGGACTGCAGCTGGATACAAGGACTGTGGTCAGGAGATGTCTCAGCGGTGGGAAGGGTGGGTGACGGGACGGTGTAAGAGAGGCGCTGACTTAAAGCCCGACCCATCCTCCTGCTCCTTACTTGCAGGGAGCATCTCAGCCTTAGGGGCACTCCAAGCCTCAGGATACTGTGCCCTCAAGGCACACTCAGGGAGCCCAAGTCAGTATAGGCCAGGGAGCCCCTGACCTGGAGTCAGGATGCTGTGAACACCGCGGAAGGGCTCTCCTCACAACTCACGTTGTCTAGGAAGCATGCTCTAGTCTGAGCCTTGCTACAGGGAGTGGACACCTTCCCTGTGGCCAGTCACCACCCCTCGGCAGTGCTGCAGCACCTCAGGGGACGCACGTCTGGCCTGGTCACTGCTTCACTCCACCCTCCCCTGCCTTTCCCACATTGTCGGGCTTCTGCAAGCCTGGCCCACGCCTGTACAGCAGGCCCACTGCTCAGCACCCATGGCTGAATGCACAGTCTTGCTGTTATTGACCTTAAGCTCGCCACATGCTGGGCACTGGGCTAACTGGTGCCGATAATTCTACCATTGAGTTTGCTTTCACATGGAATCACTGTGCAGTGGCAGGCCACTGTGCTTCCTTCTCTCATGTCAGCTTTCCTGGTGCTCTCCTCCAAGGGTTCTGAATCGAATCTGCCAGTGTCCCCTGGCTTCCTCACAAACTGCCTCGGAAATTGTGCCACCACGAAGGCTGAGTTGCTGCTACCCTGGCAAGTCCTGAGCAAAAGAAGCCTGACAGAGAACACAGTTAGGAAATGCTCTAGAAATCCTGCCTGAACCGGCAAACTGCAAAACAGTAAACAGATGAAATGTGCATTGGGCCACCCATCCATCCATCTGTAAGTCAAATTGGCCAACCAAAGAAGACAGACACACACACACACACACACACACACACACACACACACACAAACACACTCACAGACATGCACTCAGACACACACACACGCACGCCCACACACGCACACTCACACACACACCCACACAAGGCGTGTCTCCAAGCAGAAGTGTGTCACTTGACGGATGACACAAGCTTAGGATCTGACACTCTGGGGAGGCTGGACCAGCAGGAGAGCAAGTTGTTCACCCAGTGGGCCTCTTGATGACTCCCAAAAAAGTAGTGTCCATAACAAAATAGATGAAACATGCAGCACGTGAAGGCAACCAAATAAACAAAGAAACAAACCAACCAACCAGAAAAGCAAAGCAAAGCAAATAAAAGGAAAGCAAAGCAAAAAGAAAAAGAAAAAAAAAGCAGGGAGAGAAAGGGGCAAGAACAGGGATGAAAAGGAGAAGGGCTCGTGAGGAAACTGCCTGCAAGGTCCTAGGTTCTATCACCTGTAGCCGAGAAAAGCAGGGAGTAAAACCCCTCCCGCAACCATGCCTTGTGCCAGGTACAGTCCTTGTCCCCAGAGACTTGGGATACCCAATGTAGGCAGAGAGTAGCCTGAGTGACTGGAAACAAGAGCCTTGTAGGTTTGGCAATAAAGTGGGTCACCACAGTAGGGGGCACCCGGATTTGAACCGGGGACCTCTTGATCTGCAGTCAAATGCTCTACCCCTGAGCTATGCCCCCACCTGGATAGGTGTGCGTAATAAGCACTGTAAAGCTGTGTAGACACACCTGCCTGTCACACACCTGACAGCTGAGCTTCAAGAGCCCGGCTGGCGTCATGCCCGCCCTGCCTCCCTGGCTGCCCTGACTTCCTTGGCACACCTGACCACCACGTCTTCTGCTCAGCAGCACTTCCCGGCCCCAGTCCCTGCCTCAGGCTCCGGCAGGCTTCAAAAGCCTGCCAGTCTGCACATACATTGGCCTCCACACTCAGCTCCAGCAGCCAGAGCAGCACTCCAGGAGGGAGTTACTCAGTAGAAATTTTGGAGGCCGGGAAGGGTGGAGAGGGATGTGCCAGGGAGGGCCTGGGCTGGGGGCGTGGGTGGGGATGAGGGCTGGGCACAAGCAGAGATGCTTGGTTTCCCAGAGGACTCAGCAGACCCACTGCCTAAGGGACCTATGGCGGCTGTGCATCCACAAGGGGATTCCTGGCGTCCTCTGCTTCACAGGCATAGCAGAGACCAAGATGTTGCTTGCGACCCTGAGCTGCATTGGCACAGACGCATAAAGGGTCACACTGGTGAAGCAAATACTTGGGACGCACGACCCTATGAGAAGCACCGTTCCAGGTCATGAGAAGGGACATCTTACCACCAAGCACTCTGGCAGAGCTGTGGAAGGACGGTGTGGGGGTCAAGACCCAAACTGCCTGTCATTGGCCGACGGGGATCTGGGGATCTGGGCCCAGACTGTTGGCTGCCCGGGCTCACAAGACAGTGGATGCCGTTTGCTCGCTGTGAAAGACCCTGGCAGCCCTACAAACTACCACAGCCCTCCATAGCTCTCGTGCAGGCCAGAAGAATAGGCAGCAGGGCCAGAACAATGGACGAGGGGCTGTGGCCCTAGATATCGCAAAGGATGGGGATAATGTGTCACTCCGGGGAACCTGGTAGGCACAAGATTCGGGGACAGAGGGAGCCAGCCATGGAGCCGGAGGAGTGCTACTGAGGTTGCCAGCAGTCACTTCTCTAGGAGCTCCCGTCATTGTACACAATGGAGATGAAAGATTCAGGGGTAGTGGACATAAACAGAAAGGACAGCAATGCAAGTGCACGGAGCCTAGCGCTAAGTCGAGGAGGACTGCAGCTGGATACAAGGACTGTGGTCAGGAGATGTCTCAGCGGTGGGAAGGGTGGGTGACGGGACGGTGTAAGAGAGGCGCTGACTTAAAGCCCGACCCATCCTCCTGCTCCTTACTTGCAGGGAGCATCTCAGCCTTAGGGGCACTCCAAGCCCCAGGATACTGTGCCCTCAAGGCACACGCAGGGAGCCCAAGTCAGTATAGGCCAGGGAGCCCCTGACCTGGAGTCAGGATGCTGTGAACACCGCGGAAGGGCTCTCCTCACAACTCACGTTGTCTAGGAAGCATGCTCTAGTCTGAGCCTTGCTACAGGGAGTGGACACCTTCCCTGTGGCCAGTCACCACCCCTCGGCAGTGCTGCAGCACCTCAGGGGACGCACGTCTGGCCTGGTCACTGCTTCACTCCACCCTCCCCTGCCTTTCCCACATTGTCGGGCTTCTGCAAGCCTGGCCCACGCCTGTACAGCAGGCCCACTGCTCAGCACCCATGGCTGAATGCACAGTCTTGCTGTTATTGACCTTAAGCTCGCCACATGCTGGGCACTGGGCTAACTGGTGCCGATAATTCTACCATTGAGTTTGCTTTCACATGGAATCACTGTGCAGTGGCAGGCCACTGTGCTTCCTTCTCTCATGTCAGCTTTCCTGGTGCTCTCCTCCAAGGGTTCTGAATCGAATCTGCCAGTGTCCCCTGGCTTCCTCACAAACTGCCTCGGAAATTGTGCCACCACGAAGGCTGAGTTGCTGCTACCCTGGCAAGTCCTGAGCAAAAGAAGCCTGACAGAGAACACAGTTAGGAAATGCTCTAGAAATCCTGCCTGAACCGGCAAACTGCAAAACAGTAAACAGATGAAATGTGCATTGGGCCACCCATCCATCCATCTGTAAGTCAAATTGGCCAACCAAAGAAGACAGACACACACACACACACACACACACACACACACACACAAACACACTCACAGACATGCACTCAGACACACACACACGCACGCGCACACACGCACACTCACACACACACCCACACAAGGCGTGTCTCCAAGCAGAAGTGTGTCACTTGACGGATGACACAAGCTTAGGATCTGACACTCTGGGGAGGCTGGACCAGCAGGAGAGCAAGTTGTTCACCCAGTGGGCCTCTTGATGACTCCCAAAAAAGTAGTGTCCATAACAAAATAGATGAAACATGCAGCACGTGAAGGCAACCAAATAAACAAAGAAACAAACCAACCAACCAGAAAAGCAAAGCAAAGCAAATAAAAGGAAAGCAAAGCAAAAAGAAAAAGAAAAAAAAAAAGCAGGGAGAGAAAGGGGCAAGAACAGGGATGAAAAGGAGAAGGGTTAGTGAGGAAACTGCCTGCAAGGTCCTAGGTTCTATCACCTGTAGCCGAGAAAAGCAGGGAGTAAAACCCCTCCCGCAACCATGCCTTGTGCCAGGTACAGTCCTTGTCCCCAGAGACTTGGGATACCCAATGTAGGCAGAGAGTAGCCTGAGTGACTGGAAACAAGAGCCTTGTAGGTTTGGCAATAAAGTGGGTCACCACAGTAGGGGGCACCCGGATTTGAACCGGGGACCTCTTGATCTGCAGTCAAATGCTCTACCCCTGAGCTATGCCCCCACCTGGATAGGTGTGCGTAATAAGCACTGTAAAGCTGTGTAGACACACCTGCCTGTCACACACCTGACAGCTGAGCTTCAAGAGCCCGGCTGGCGTCATGCCCGCCCTGCCTCCCAGGCTGCCCTGACTTCCTTGGCACACCTGACCACCACGTCTTCTGCTCAGCAGCACTTCCCGGCCCCAGTCCCTGCCTCAGGCTCCGGCAGGCTTCAAAAGCCTGCCAGTCTGCACATACATTGGCCTCCACACTCAGCTCCAGCAGCCAGAGCAGCACTCCAGGAGGGAGTTACTCAGTAGACATTTTGGAGGCCGGGAAGGGTGGAGAGGGATGTGCCAGGGAGGGCCTGGGCTGGGGGCGTGGGTGGGGATGAGGGCTGGGCACAAGCAGAGATGCTTGGTTTCCCAGAGGACTCAGCAGACCCACTGCCTAAGGGACCTATGGCGGCTGTGCATCCACAAGGGGATTCCTGGCGTCCTCTGCTTCACAGACATAGCGGAGACCAAGATGTTGCTTGCGACCCTGAGCTGCATTGGCACAGACGCATAAAGGGTCACACTGGTGAAGCAAATACTTGGGACGCACGACCCTATGAGAAGCACCGTTCCAGGTCATGAGAAGGGACATCTTACCACCAAGCACTCTGGCAGAGCTGTGGAAGGACGGTGTGGGGGTCAAGACCCAAATTGCCTGTCATTGGCCGACGGGGATCTGGGGATCTGGGCCCAGACTGTTGGCTGCCCGGGCTCACAAGACAGTGGATGCCGCTTGCTCGCTGTGAAAGACCCTGGCAGCCCTACAAACTACCACAGCCCTCCATAGCTCTCGTGCAGGCCAGAAGAATAGGCAGCAGGGCCAGAACAATGGACGAGGGGCTGTGGCCCTAGATATCGCAAAGGATGGGGATAATGTGTCACTCCGGGGAACCTGGTAGGCACAAGACTCGGGGACAGAGGGAGCCAGCCATGGAGCCGGAGGAGTGCTACTGAGGTTGCCAGCAGTCACTTCTCTAGGAGCTCCCGTCATTGTACACAATGGAGATGAAAGATTCAGGGGTAGTGGACATAAACAGAAAGGACAGCAATGCAAGTGCACGGAGCCTAGCGCTAAGTCGAGGAGGACTGCAGCTGGATACAAGGACTGTGGTCAGGAGATGTCTCAGCGGTGGGAAGGGTGGGTGACGGGACGGTGTAAGAGAGGCGCTGACTTAAAGCCCGACCCATCCTCCTGCTCCTTACTTGCAGGGAGCATCTCAGCCTTAGGGGCACTCCAAGCCTCAGGATACTGTGCCCTCAAGGCACACGCAGGGAGCCCAAGTCAGTATAGGCCAGGGAGCCCCTGACCTGGAGTCAGGATGCTGTGAACACCGCGGAAGGGCTCTCCTCACAACTCACGTTGTCTAGGAAGCATGCTCTAGTCTGAGCCTTGCTACAGGGAGTGGACACCTTCCCTGTGGCCAGTCACCACCCCTCGGCAGTGCTGCAGCACCTCAGGGGACGCACGTCTGGCCTGGTCACTGCTTCACTCCACCCTCCCCTGCCTTTCCCACATTGTCGGGCTTCTGCAAGCCTGGCCCACGCCTGTACAGCAGGCCCACTGCTCAGCACCCATGGCTGAATGCACAGTCTTGCTGTTATTGACCTTAAGCTCGCCACATGCTGGGCACTGGGCTAACTGGTGCCGATAATTCTACCATTGAGTTTGCTTTCACATGGAATCACTGTGCAGTGGCAGGCCACTGTGCTTCCTTCTCTCATGTCAGCTTTCCTGGTGCTCTCCTCCAAGGGTTCTGAATCGAATCTGCCAGTGTCCCCTGGCTTCCTCACAAACTGCCTCGGAAATTGTGCCACCACGAAGGCTGAGTTGCTGCTACCCTGGCAAGTCCTGAGCAAAAGAAGCCTGACAGAGAACACAGTTAGGAAATGCTCTAGAAATCCTGCCTGAACCGGCAAACTGCAAAACAGTAAACAGATGAAATGTGCATTGGGCCACCCATCCATCCATCTGTAAGTCAAATTGGCCAACCAAAGAAGACAGACACACACACACACACACACACACACACACAC
Source organism: Cavia porcellus (assembly GCF_034190915.1). Classification (NCBI taxonomy): domain Eukaryota; kingdom Metazoa; phylum Chordata; class Mammalia; order Rodentia; family Caviidae; genus Cavia; species Cavia porcellus. The sequence continues at coordinate 56,243,789 of NW_026947489.1, forward strand.
ACACAAACACACTCACAGACATGCACTCAGACACACACACACGCACGCGCACACACGCACACTCACACACACACCCACACAAGGCGTGTCTCCAAGCAGAAGTGTGTCACTTGACGGATGACACAAGCTTAGGATCTGACACTCTGGGGAGGCTGGACCAGCAGGAGAGCAAGTTGTTCACCCAGTGGGCCTCTTGATGACTCCCAAAAAAGTAGTGTCCATAACAAAATAGATGAAACATGCAGCACGTGAAGGCAACCAAATAAACAAAGAAACAAACCAACCAACCAGAAAAGCAAAGCAAAGCAAATAAAAGGAAAGCAAAGCAAAAAGAAAAAGAAAAAAAAAGCAGGGAGAGAAAGGGGCAAGAACAGGGATGAAAAGGAGAAGGGCTCGTGAGGAAACTGCCTGCAAGGTCCTAGGTTCTATCACCTGTAGCCGAGAAAAGCAGGGAGTAAAACCCCTCCCGCAACCATGCCTTGTGCCAGGTACAGTCCTTGTCCCCAGAGACTTGGGATACCCAATGTAGGCAGAGAGTAGCCTGAGTGACTGGAAACAAGAGCCTTGTAGGTTTGGCAATAAAGTGGGTCACCACAGTAGGGGGCACCCGGATTTGAACCGGGGACCTCTTGATCTGCAGTCAAATGCTCTACCCCTGAGCTATGCCCCCACCTGGATAGGTGTGCGTAATAAGCACTGTAAAGCTGTGTAGACACACCTGCCTGTCACACACCTGACAGCTGAGCTTCAAGAGCCCGGCTGGCGTCATGCCCGCCCTGCCTCCCTGGCTGCCCTGACTTCCTTGGCACACCTGACCACCACGTCTTCTGCTCAGCAGCACTTCCCGGCCCCAGTCCCTGCCTCAGGCTCCGGCAGGCTTCAAAAGCCTGCCAGTCTGCACATACATTGGCCTCCACACTCAGCTCCAGCAGCCAGAGCAGCACTCCAGGAGGGAGTTACTCAGTAGACATTTTGGAGGCCGGGAAGGGTGGAGAGGGATGTGCCAGGGAGGGCCTGGGCTGGGGGCGTGGGTGGGGATGAGGGCTGGGCACAAGCAGAGATGCTTGGTTTCCCAGAGGACTCAGCAGACCCACTGCCTAAGGGACCTATGGCGGCTGTGCATCCACAAGGGGATTCCTGGCGTCCTCTGCTTCACAGGCATAGCAGAGACCAAGATGTTGCTTGCGACCCTGAGCTGCATTGGCACAGACGCATAAAGGGTCACACTGGTGAAGCAAATACTTGGGACGCACGACCCTATGAGAAGCACCGTTCCAGGTCATGAGAAGGGACATCTTACCACCAAGCACTCTGGCAGAGCTGTGGAAGGACGGTGTGGGGGTCAAGACCCAAACTGCCTGTCATTGGCCGACGGGGATCTGGGGATCTGGGCCCAGACTGTTGGCTGCCCGGGCTCACAAGACAGTGGATGCAGTTTGCTCGCTGTGAAAGACCCTGGCAGCCCTACAAACTACCACAGCCCTCCATAGCTCTCGTGCAGGCCAGAAGAATAGGCAGCAGGGCCAGAACAATGGACGAGGGGCTGTGGCCCTAGATATCGCAAAGGATGGGGATAATGTGTCACTCCGGGGAACCTGGTAGGCACAAGATTCGGGGACAGAGGGAGCCAGCCATGGAGCCGGAGGAGTGCTACTGAGGTTGCCAGCAGTCACTTCTCTAGGAGCTCCCGTCATTGTACACAATGGAGATGAAAGATTCAGGGGTAGTGGACATAAACAGAAAGGACAGCAATGCAAGTGCACGGAGCCTAGCGCTAAGTCGAGGAGGACTGCAGCTGGATACAAGGACTGTGGTCAGGAGATGTCTCAGCGGTGGGAAGGGTGGGTGACGGGACGGTGTAAGAGAGGCGCTGACTTAAAGCCCGACCCATCCTCCTGCTCCTTACTTGCAGGGAGCATCTCAGCCTTAGGGGCACTCCAAGCCCCAGGATACTGTGCCCTCAAGGCACACGCAGGGAGCCCAAGTCAGTATAGGCCAGGGAGCCCCTGACCTGGAGTCAGGATGCTGTGAACACCGCGGAAGGGCTCTCCTCACAACTCACGTTGTCTAGGAAGCATGCTCTAGTCTGAGCCTTGCTACAGGGAGTGGACACCTTCCCTGTGGCCAGTCACCACCCCTCGGCAGTGCTGCAGCACCTCAGGGGACGCACGTCTGGCCTGGTCACTGCTTCACTCCACCCTCCCCTGCCTTTCCCACATTGTCGGGCTTCTGCAAGCCTGGCCCACGCCTGTACAGCAGGCCCACTGCTCAGCACCCATGGCTGAATGCACAGTCTTGCTGTTATTGACCTTAAGCTCGCCACATGCTGGGCACTGGGCTAACTGGTGCCGATAATTCTACCATTGAGTTTGCTTTCACATGGAATCACTGTGCAGTGGCAGGCCACTGTGCTTCCTTCTCTCATGTCAGCTTTCCTGGTGCTCTCCTCCAAGGGTTCTGAATCGAATCTGCCAGTGTCCCCTGGCTTCCTCACAAACTGCCTCGGAAATTGTGCCACCACGAAGGCTGAGTTGCTGCTACCCTGGCAAGTCCTGAGCAAAAGAAGCCTGACAGAGAACACAGTTAGGAAATGCTCTAGAAATCCTGCCTGAACCGGCAAACTGCAAAACAGTAAACAGATGAAATGTGCATTGGGCCACCCATCCATCCATCTGTAAGTCAAATTGGCCAACCAAAGAAGACAGACACACACACACACACACACACACACACACACACACAAACACACTCACAGACATGCACTCAGACACACACACACGCACGCGCACACACGCACACTCACACACACACCCACACAAGGCGTGTCTCCAAGCAGAAGTGTGTCACTTGACGGATGACACAAGCTTAGGATCTGACACTCTGGGGAGGCTGGACCAGCAGGAGAGCAAGTTGTTCACCCAGTGGGCCTCTTGATGACTCCCAAAAAAGTAGTGTCCATAACAAAATAGATGAAACATGCAGCACGTGAAGGCAACCAAATAAACAAAGAAACAAACCAACCAACCAGAAAAGCAAAGCAAAGCAAATAAAAGGAAAGCAAAGCAAAAAGAAAAAGAAAAAAAAAAGCAGGGAGAGAAAGGGGCAAGAACAGGGATGAAAAGGAGAAGGGTTAGTGAGGAAACTGCCTGCAAGGTCCTAGGTTCTATCACCTGTAGCCGAGAAAAGCAGGGAGTAAAACCCCTCCCGCAACCATGCCTTGTGCCAGGTACAGTCCTTGTCCCCAGAGACTTGGGATACCCAATGTAGGCAGAGAGTAGCCTGAGTGACTGGAAACAAGAGCCTTGTAGGTTTGGCAATAAAGTGGGTCACCACAGTAGGGGGCACCCGGATTTGAACCGGGGACCTCTTGATCTGCAGTCAAATGCTCTACCCCTGAGCTATGCCCCCACCTGGATAGGTGTGCGTAATAAGCACTGTAAAGCTGTGTAGACACACCTGCCTGTCACACACCTGACAGCTGAGCTTCAAGAGCCCGGCTGGCGTCATGCCCGCCCTGCCTCCCAGGCTGCCCTGACTTCCTTGGCACACCTGACCACCACGTCTTCTGCTCAGCAGCACTTCCCGGCCCCAGTCCCTGCCTCAGGCTCCGGCAGGCTTCAAAAGCCTGCCAGTCTGCACATACATTGGCCTCCACACTCAGCTCCAGCAGCCAGAGCAGCACTCCAGGAGGGAGTTACTCAGTAGACATTTTGGAGGCCGGGAAGGGTGGAGAGGGATGTGCCAGGGAGGGCCTGGGCTGGGGGCGTGGGTGGGGATGAGGGCTGGGCACAAGCAGAGATGCTTGGTTTCCCAGAGGACTCAGCAGACCCACTGCCTAAGGGACCTATGGCGGCTGTGCATCCACAAGGGGATTCCTGGCGTCCTCTGCTTCACAGACATAGCGGAGACCAAGATGTTGCTTGCGACCCTGAGCTGCATTGGCACAGACGCATAAAGGGTCACACTGGTGAAGCAAATACTTGGGACGCACGACCCTATGAGAAGCACCGTTCCAGGTCATGAGAAGGGACATCTTACCACCAAGCACTCTGGCAGAGCTGTGGAAGGACGGTGTGGGGGTCAAGACCCAAACTGCCTGTCATTGGCCGACGGGGATCTGGGGATCTGGGCCCAGACTGTTGGCTGCCCGGGCTCACAAGACAGTGGATGCCGCTTGCTCGCTGTGAAAGACCCTGGCAGCCCTACAAACTACCACAGCCCTCCATAGCTCTCGTGCAGGCCAGAAGAATAGGCAGCAGGGCCAGAACAATGGACGAGGGGCTGTGGCCCTAGATATCGCAAAGGATGGGGATAATGTGTCACTCCGGGGAACCTGGTAGGCACAAGACTCGGGGACAGAGGGAGCCAGCCATGGAGCCGGAGGAGTGCTACTGAGGTTGCCAGCAGTCACTTCTCTAGGAGCTCCCGTCATTGTACACAATGGAGATGAAAGATTCAGGGGTAGTGGACATAAACAGAAAGGACAGCAATGCAAGTGCACGGAGCCTAGCGCTAAGTCGAGGAGGACTGCAGCTGGATACAAGGACTGTGGTCAGGAGATGTCTCAGCGGTGGGAAGGGTGGGTGACGGGACGGTGTAAGAGAGGCGCTGACTTAAAGCCCGACCCATCCTCCTGCTCCTTACTTGCAGGGAGCATCTCAGCCTTAGGGGCACTCCAAGCCCCAGGATACTGTGCCCTCAAGGCACACGCAGGGAGCCCAAGTCAGTATAGGCCAGGGAGCCCCTGACCTGGAGTCAGGATGCTGTGAACACCGCGGAAGGGCTCTCCTCACAACTCACGTTGTCTAGGAAGCATGCTCTAGTCTGAGCCTTGCTACAGGGAGTGGACACCTTCCCTGTGGCCAGTCACCACCCCTCGGCAGTGCTGCAGCACCTCAGGGGACGCACGTCTGGCCTGGTCACTGCTTCACTCCACCCTCCCCTGCCTTTCCCACATTGTCGGGCTTCTGCAAGCCTGGCCCACGCCTGTACAGCAGGCCCACTGCTCAGCACCCATGGCTGAATGCACAGTCTTGCTGTTATTGACCTTAAGCTCGCCACATGCTGGGCACAGGGCTAACTGGTGCCGATAATTCTACCATTGAGTTTGCTTTCACATGGAATCACTGTGCAGTGGCAGGCCACTGTGCTTCCTTCTCTCATGTCAGCTTTCCTGGTGCTCTCCTCCAAGGGTTCTGAATCGAATCTGCCAGTGTCCCCTGGCTTCCTCACAAACTGCCTCGGAAATTGTGCCACCACGTAAGCTGAGTTGCTGCTACCCTGGCAAGTCCTGAGCAAAAAAGCCTGACAGAGAACACAGTTAGGAAATGCTCTAGAAATCCTGCCTGAACCGGCAAACTGCAAAACAGTAAACAGATGAAATGTGCATTGGGCCACCCATCCATCCATCTGTAAGTCAAATTGGCCAACCAAAGAAGACAGACACACACACACACACACACACACACACACACACTCACAGACATGCACTCAGACACACACACGCGCGCGCACACACGCACACTCACATACACACCCACACAAGGCGTGTCTCCAACCAGAAGTGTGTAACTTGACGGCTGACACAAGCTTAGGATCTGACACTCTGGGGAGGCTGGACCAGCAGGAGAGCAAGTCGTTCACCCAGTGGGCCTCTTGATGACTCCCAAAAAAGTACTGTTCATAACAAAATAGAGGAAACCTGCAGGACGGGAAGGCAACCAAATAAACAAAGAAACAAACCAACCAACCAGAAAAGCAAAGCAAAGCAAATAAAAGGAAAGCAAAGCAAAAAGAAATAGAAAAAGAAAAAGCAGGGAGAGAAAGGGGCAAGAACAGGGATGAAAAGGCAAAAGGGGTTAGTGAGGAAACTGCCTGCAAGGTCCTAGGTTCTATCACCTGTAGCCGAAAAAAGCACCGAGTAAAACCCCACCCCCAACCATGCCTTGTGCCAGGTATAGTCCTTGTCCCCAGAGACTTGGGATACCCAATGTAGGCAGAGAGTAGCCAGAGTGACTGGAAACAAGAGCCTTGTAGGTTTGGCAATAAAGTGGGTCACCACAGTAGGGGGCACCCGGATTTGAACCGGGGACCTCTTGATCTGCAGTCAAATGCTCTACCCCTGAGCTATGCCCCCACCTGGATAGGTGTGCGTAATAAGCACTGTAAAGCTGTGTGGACACACCTGCCTGTCACACACCTGACAGCTGAGCCTCAAGAGCCCGGCTGGCGTCATGCCCGCCCTGCCTCCCAGGCTGCCCTGACCTCCTTTGCACCCCGGACCACCACCTCTTCTGCTCAGCAGCACTTCCCGGCCCCAGTCCATGCCTCAGGCTCCGGCAGGCTTCAAAAGCCTGCCAGTCTGCACATGCATTGGCCTCCACACTCAGCTCCAGCAGCCAGAGCAGCACTCCAGGAGGGAGTTACTCAGTAGACTTTTTGGAGGCCTGGAAGGGTGGAGCGGGATGTGCCAGGGAGGGCCTGGGCTGGGGGCGTGGGTGGGGATGAGGGCTGGGCACAAGCAGAGATGCTTGGTTTCCCAGAGGACTCAGCAGACCCACTGCCTAAGGGACCTATGGCGGCTTTGCGTCCACAAGGGGATTCCTGGCGTCCTCTGCTTCACAGGCACAGCGGAGACCAAGATGTTGCTTGCGACCCTGAGCTGCATTGGCACAGACGTAAAAAGGGTGACACTGGTGAAGCAAATACTTGGGACGCACGACCCTAAGAGAAGCACCGTTCCAGGTCATGAGAAGGGACATCTTACCACCAAGCACTCTGGCAGAGCTGTGGAAGGACGGTGTGGGGGTCAAGACCCAAATTGCCTGTCATTGGCCAACGGGGATCTGGGGATCTGGGCCCAGACTGTTGGCTGCCCGGGCTCACAAGACAGTGGATGCCGCTTGCTCGCTGTGAAAGACCCTGGCAGCCCTACAAACTACCACAGCCCTCCATAGCTCTCGTGCAGGCCAGAAGAATAGGCAGCAGGGCCAGAACAATGGACGAGGGGCTGTGGCCCTAGATATCGCAACGGATGGGGATAATGTGTCACTCCGGGGAACCTGGTAGGCACAAGACTCAGGGGACAGAGGGAGCCAGCCATGCAGCCGGAGGAGTGCTACTGAGGCTGCAGGCAGTCACTTCTCCAGGAGCTCCCGTCATTGTACACAATGGAGATGAAAGATTCAGGGGTAGTGGACATGAAGAGAAGGGACAGCAATGCAAGTGCACGGAGCCTAGCGCAAAATCGAGGAGGACTGCAGCTGGATACATGGACTGGGGTCAGGAGATGTCTCAGCAGTGGAATGGGTGGGTGATGGGACGGTGTAAGAGAGGCCCGGACGAAAAGCCCGACCCATCCACCTGCTCCTTACTTGCAGGGAGCGTCTCAGCCTTAGGGGCACTCCAAGCCATAGGATACTGTGCCCTCAAGGCACACACAGGGAGCCCAAGTCAGTGTAGGCGATGGAGCCCCTGACCTGGAGTCAGGATGCTGTGAACACCGCGGAAGGGCTCTCCTCACAACTCACATTGTCTAGGACGCATGCTCTAGTCTGAGCCTTGCTACAGGGAGTGGACACCTTCCCTGTGGCCAGTCACCACCCCTCGGCAGTGCTGCAGCAACTCAGGGGACACACGTCTGGCCTGGTCACTGCTTCACTCCACCCTCCCCTGCCTTTCCCACATTGTCGGGCTTTTGCAAGCCTGGCCCATGCCTCTACAGCAGGCCCACTGCTCAGCACCCTTGGCTGAATGCACAGTCTTGCTGTTATTGACCTTAAGCTTGCCACATGCTGGGCAGAGCGCTACCTGGTGCCGATAATTCTACCATTGAGTTTGCTTTCACATGGAATCACTGTGCAGTGGCAGGCCACTGTGCTTCCTTCTCTCATGTCAGCTTTCCTGGTGCTCTCCTCCAAGGGTTCTGAATCGAATCTGCCAGTGTCCCCTGGCTTCCTCACAAACTGCCTCGGAAATTGTGCCACCACAAAGGCTGAGTTGCTGCTACCCTGGCAAGTCCTGAGCAAAAGAAGCCTGACAGAGAACACAGTTAGGAAATGCTCTGCAAATCCTGTCTGAACCGGCAAACTGCAAAACAGTAAACAGATGAAATGTGCATTGGGCCACCCATCCATCCATCTGTAAGTCAAATTGGCCAACCAAGGAAGACAGACAGACAGACACACACACACACACACACACACACACACTCACAGACATGCACTCACACACACACGCGCGCGCACAGACGCACACTCACACACACACCCACACAAGGCGTGTCTCCAAGCAGAAGTGTGTCACTTGATGGATGACACAAGCTTAGGATCTGACACTCTGGGGAGGCTGGACCAGCAGGAGAGCAAGTTGTTCACCCAGTGGGCCTCTTGATGACTTCCAAAAAAGTAGTGTTCATAACAAAATAGATGAAACATGCAGGACGTGAAGGCAACCAAATAAACAAAGAAACAAACCAACCAACCAGAAAAGCAAAGCAAAGCAAATAAAAGGAAAGCAAAGCAAAAAGAAAAAGAAAAAGCAGGGAGAGAAAGGGGCAAGAACAGGGATGAAAAGGCAAAAGGAGTTAGTGAGGAAACTGCCTGCAAGGTCCTAGGTTCTATCACCTGTAGCCGAGAAAAGCAGGGAGTAAAACCCCTCCCGCAACCATGCCTTGTGCCAGGTACAGTCCTTGTCCCCAGAGACTTGGGATACCCAATGTAGGCAGAGAGTAGCCAGAGTGACTGGAAACAAGAGCCTTGTAGGTTTGGCAATAAAGTGGGTCACCACAGTAGGGGGCACCCGGATTTGAACCGGGGACCTCTTGATCTGCAGTCAAATGCTCTACCCCTGAGCTATGCCCCCACCTGGATAGGTGTGCGTAATAAGCACTGTAAAGCTGTGTGGACACACCTGCCTGTCACACACCTGACAGCTGAGCCTCAAGAGCCCGGCTGGCGTCATGCCCGCCCTGCCTCCCAGGCTGCCCTGACCTTCTTTGCACCCCGGACCACCACCTCTTCTGCTCAGCAGCACTTCCCGGCCCCAGTCCCTTCCTCAGGCTCCGGCAGGCTTCAAAAGCCTGCCAGTATGCACATACATTGGCCTCCACACTCAGCTCCAGCAGCCAGAGCAGCACTCCAGGAGGGAGTTACTCAGTAGACTTTTTGGAGGCCTGGAAGGGTGGAGCAGAATGTGCCAGGGCGGGCCTGGGCTGTGAGCTTCGGTGGGGATGAGGGCTGGGCACAAGCAGAGATGCTTGGTTTCCAAGAGGACTCAGCAGACCCACTGCCTAAGGGACCTATGGCGGCTTTGCGTCCACAAGGGGATTCCAGGCGTCCTCTGCTTCACAGGCACAGCGGAGACCAAGATGTTGCTTGCGACCCTGAGCTGCATTGGCACAGATGCAAAAAGGGTGACAGTGGTGAAGCAAATACTTGGGACGCACGACCCTATGAGAAGCACCGTTCCAGGTCATGAGAAGGGACATCTTACCACCAAGCACTCTGGCAGAGCTATGGAAGGACGCTGTCGGGGTCAAGCCCCAAACTGCCTGTCATTGGCCAACGGGTATCTGGGGATCTGGGCCCAGACTGTTGGCTGCCCGGGCTCACGAGACAGTGGATGCCGCTTGCTTGCTGTGAAAGACCCTGGCAGCCCTACACACTACCACAGCCCTCCATAGCTCTCGTGCAGGCCAGAAGAATAGGCAGCAGGGCCAGAACAATGGACGAGGGGCTGTGGCCCTAGATATCGCAAAGGATGGGGATAATGTGTCACTCCGGGGAACCTGGTAGGCACAAGACTCGGGGGACAGAGGGAGCCAGCCATGGAGCCGGAGGAGTGCTACTGAGGCTGCAGGCAGTCACTTCTCCATTAGCTCCCGTCATTGTACACAATGGAGATGAAAGATTCAGGGGTAGTGGACATAAACACAAAGGACAGCAATGCAAGTGCACGGAGCCTAGCGCAAAATCGACGAGGACTGCAGCTGGATACAAGGACTGGGGTCAGGAGATGTCTCAGCGGTGGGAAGGGTGGGTGACGGGACGGTGTAAGAGAGGCCCTGACTTAAAGCCCGACCCATCCTCCTGCTCCTTACTTGCAGGGAGCATCTCAGCCTTAGGGGCACTCCAACCCTAGGATACTGTGCCCTCAAGGCACACGCAGGGAGCCCAAGTCAGTGTAGGCGAGGGAGCCCCTGACCTGGAGTCAGGATGCTGTGAACACCACGGAAGGGCTCTCCTCACAACTCACGTTGTCTAGGAAGCATGCTCTAGTCTGAGCCTTGCTACAGGGAGTGGACACCTTCCCTGTGGCCAGTCACCACCCCTCGGCAGTGCTGCAGCACCTCAGGGGACGCACGTCTGGCCTGGTCACTGCTTCACTCCACCCTCCCCTGCCTTTCCCACATTGTCGGGCTTCTGCAAGCCTGGCCCACGCCTGTACAGCAGGCCCACTGCTCAGCACCCATGGCTGAATGCACAGTCTTGCTGTTATTGACCTTAAGCTCGCCACATGCTGGGCACAGGGCTAACTGGTGCCGATAATTCTACCATTGAGTTTGCTTTCACATGGAATCACTGTGCAGTGGCAGGCCACTGTGCTTCCTTCTCTCATGTCAGCTTTCCTGGTGCTCTCCTCCAAGGGTTCTGAATCGAATCTGCCAGTGTCCCCTGGCTTCCTCACAAACTGCCTCGGAAATTGTGCCACCACGTAAGCTGAGTTGCTGCTACCCTGGCAAGTCCTGAGCAAAAAAGCCTGACAGAGAACACAGTTAGGAAATGCTCTAGAAATCCTGCCTGAACCGGCAAACTGCAAAACAGTAAACAGATGAAATGTGCATTGGGCCACCCATCCATCCATCTGTAAGTCAAATTGGCCAACCAAAGAAGACAGACAGACACACACACACACACACACACACACACACACACACACAAACACACTCACAGACATGCACTCAGACACACACACGCGCGCGCACACACGCACACTCACACACACACCCACACAAGGCGTGTCTCCAACCAGAAGTGTGTCACTTGACGGCTGACACAAGCTTAGAATCTGACACTCTGGGGAGGCTGGACCAGCAGGAGAGCAAGTCGTTCACCCGGTGGGCCTCTTGATGACTCCCAAAAAAGTAGTGTTCATAACAAAATAGAGGAAATCTGTAGGACGGGAAGGCAACCAAATAAACAAAGAAAGAAACCAACCAACCAGAAAAGCAATGCAAAGCAAATAAAAGGAAAGCAAAGCAAAAAGAAAAAGAAAAAGAAAAAGAAAAAGCAGGGAGAGAAAGGGGCAAGAACAGGGATGAAAAGGCAAAAGGGGTTAGTGAGGAAACTGCCTGCAAGGTCCTAGGTTCTATCACCTGTAGCCGAGAAAAGCAGGGAGTAAAACCCCTCCCCCAACCATGCCTTGTGCCAGGTACAGTCCTTGTCCCCAGAGACTTGGGATACCCAATGTAGGCAGAGAGTAGCCAGAGTGACTGGAAACAAGAGCCTTGTAGGTTTGGCAATAAAGTGGGTCACCACAGTAGGGGGCACCCGGATTTGAACCGGGGACCTCTTGATCTGCAGTCAAATGCTCTACCCTTGATCTATGCCCCCACCTGGATAGGTGTGCGTAATAAGCACTGTAAAGCTGTGTGGACACACCTGCCTGTCACACACCTGACAGCTGAGCCTCAAGAGCCCGGCTGGCGTCATGCCCACCCTGCCTCCCAGGCTGCCCTGACCTCCTTTGCACCCCTGACCACCACCTCTTCTGCTCAGCAGCACTTCCCGGCCCCAGTCCCTGCCTCAGGCTCCGGCAGGCTTCAAAAGCCTGCCAGTCTGCACATACATTGGCCTCCACACTCAGCTCCAGCAGCCAGAGCAGCACTCCAGGAGGAAGTTACTCAGTAGACTTTATAGAGGCCTGGAAGGGTGGATCGGGATGTGCCAGGGCGGGCCTGAGCTGGGGGCGTGGGTGGGGATGAGGGCTGGGCACAAGCAGAGATGCTTGGTTTCCCAGAGGACTCAGCAGACCCACTGCCTAAGGGACCTATGGCGGCTGTGCATCCACAAGGGGATTCCTGGCGTCCTCTGCTTCACAGGCATAGCGGAGACCAAGATGTTGCTTGCGACCCTGAGCTGCATTGGCACAGACGCAAAAAGGGTGACACTGGTGAAGCAAATACTTTGGACGCACGACCCTAAGAGAAGCACCGTTCCAGGTCATGAGAAGGGACATCTTACCACCAAGCACTCTGGCAGAACTGTGGAAGGACGGTGTGGGGGTCAAGACCCAAATTGCCTGTCATTGGCCGACGGGGATCTGGGGATCTGGGCCCAGACTGTTGGCTGCCCGGGCTCACAAGACAGTGGATGCCGCTTGCTTGCTGTGAAAGACCCTGGCAGCCCTACAAACTACCACAGCCCTCCATAGCTCTCGTGCAGGCCAGAAGAATAGGCAGAGGGCCAGAACAATGGACGAGGGGCTGTGGCCCTAGATATCGCAAAGGATGGGGATAATGTGTCACTCCGGGGAACCTGGTAGGCACAAGACTCAGGGGACAGAGGGAGCCAGCCATGGAGCCGGAGGAGTGCTACTGAGGCTGCAGGCAGTCACTTCTCCAGGAGCTCCCGTCATTGTACACAATGGAGATGAAAGATTCAGGGGTAGTGGACATAAAGAGAAAGGACAGCAATGCAAGTGCACGGAGCCTAGCGCAAAATCGAGGAGGACTGCAGCTGGATACAAGGACTGGGGTCAGGAGATGTCTCAGCGGTGGCAAGGGTGGGTGACAGGACGGTGTAAGAGAGGCCCTGACTTAAAGCCAGACCCATCCTCTTGCTCCTTACTTGCAGGGAGCATCTCAGCCTTAGGGGCACTCCAAGCCCTAGGATACTGTGCCCTCAAGGCACACGCAGGGAGCCCAAGTCAGTGTAGGCGAGGGAGCCCCTGACCTGGAGTCAGGATGCTGTGAACACCGCGGAAGGGCTCTCCTCACAACTCACGTTGTCTAGGAAGCATGCTCTAGTCTGAGCCTTGCTACAGGGAGTGGACACCTTCCCTGTGGCCAGTCACCACCCCTCGGCAGTGCTGCAGCACCTCAGGGGACGCACGTCTGGCCTGGTCACTGCTTCACTCCACCCTCCCCTGCCTTTCCCACATTGTCGGGCTTCTGCAAGCCTGGCCCACGCCTGTACAGCAGGCCCACTGCTCAGCACCCATGGCTGAATGCACAGTCTTGCTGTTATTGACCTTAAGCTCGCCACATGCTGGGCACAGGGCTAACTGGTGCCGATAATTCTACCATTGAGTTTGCTTTCACATGGAATCACTGTGCAGTGGCAGGCCACTGTGCTTCCTTCTCTCATGTCAGCTTTCCTGGTGCTCTCCTCCAAGGGTTCTGAATCGAATCTGCCAGTGTCCCCTGGCTTCCTCACAAACTGCCTCGGAAATTGTGCCACCACGAAGGCTGACTTGCTGCTACCCTGGCAAGTCCTGAGCAAAAGAAGCCTGATAGAGAACACAGTTAGTAAATGCTGTAGAAATCCTGCCTGAACCGGCAAACTGCAAAACAGTAAACAGATGAAATGTGCATTGGGCCACCCATCCATCCATCTGTAAGTCAAATTGGCCAACCAAAGAAGACAGACACACACACACACACACACATACACACACACACACACAAACAGACTCACAGACATGCACTCAGACACACACACGCGCTTGCACACACACACACTCACACACACACCCACACAAGGCGTGTCTCCAACCAGAAGTGTGTCACTTGACGGCTGACACAAGCTTAGGATCTGACACTCTCGGGAGCCTGGACCAGCAGGAGAGCAAGTTGTTCACCTGGTGGACCTCTTGATGACTCCCAGAAAAGTAGTGTTCATACCAAAATAGAGGAAACCTGCAGGACGGGAAGGCTACCAAATAAACAAAGAAACAAACCAACCAACCAGAAAAGCAAAGCAAAGCAAATAAAAGGAAAGCAAAGCAAAAAGAAAAAGAAAAAGAAAAAGCAGGGAGAGAAAGGGGCAAGAACAGGGATGAAAAGGCAAAAGGGTTAGTGAGGAAACTGCCTGCAAGGTCCTAGGTTCTATCACCTGTAGCCGAGAAAAGCAGGGAGTAAAACCCCTCCCCCAACCATGCCTTGTGCCAGGTACAGTCCTTGTCCCCAGAGACTTGGGATACCCAATGTAGGCAGAGAGTAGCCTGAGTGACTGGAAACAAGAGCCTTGTAGGTTTGGCAATAAAGTGGGTCACCACAGTAGGGGGCACCCGGATTTGAACCGGGGACCTCTTGATCTGCAGTCAAATGCTCTACCCTTGAGCTATGCCCCCACCTGGATAGGTGTGCGTAATAAGCACTGTAAAGCTGTGTGGACACACCTGCCTCTCACACACCTGACAGCTGAGCTTCAAGAGCCCGGCTGGCGTCATGCCCGTCCTGCCTCCCAGGCTGCCCGTCATGACCTCCTGTGCACACCTGACCACCACCTCTTCTGCTCAGCAGCACTTCCCGGCCCCAGTCCCTTCCTCAGGCTCCGGCAGGCTTCAAAAGCCTGCCAGTCTGCACATACATTGGCCTCCACACTCAGCTCCAGCAGCCAGAGCAGCACTCCAGGAGGCAGTTACTCAGTAGACTTTTTGAGGCCTGGAAGGGTGGAGCGGTATATGCCAGGGAGGGCCTGGGCTGGGGGCGTGGGTGGGACTGAGGGCTGGGCACAAGCAGAGCTGCTTGGTTTCCCAGAGGACTAAGCAGACCCACTGTCTAAGGGACCTATGGCTGCTGTGCGTCCACAAGGGGATTCCTGGCGTCCTCTGCTTCACAGGCACAGGGGAGACCAAGATGTTGCTTGCGACCCTGAGCTGCATTGGCACAGACGCAAAAAGGGTGACAGTGGTGAAGCAAATACTTGGGACGCACGACCCTATGAGAAGCACCGTTCCAGGTCATGAGAAGGGACATCTTACCACCAAGGACTCTGGCAGGGCTGTGGAAGGACGGTGTGGGCGTCAAGCCCCAATCTGCCTGTCATTGGCCGACGGGGATCTGGGGATCTGGGCCCAGACTGTTGGCTGCCCTGGCTCACAAGACAGTGGATGCCGCTTGCTCGCTGTGAAAAAACCTGGCAGCCCTAAAAACTACCACAACCCTCCATAGCTCTCGTGCAGGCCAGAAGAATAGGCAGCAGGGCCAGAACAATGGACGAGGGGCTGTGGCCCTAGATATCGCAAAGGATGGGGATAATGTGTCACTCCGGGGAACCTGGTAGGCACAAGACTCGGGGGACAGAGGGAGCCAGCCATGGAGCCGGAGGAGTGCTACTGAGGCTGCCGGCAGTCACTTCTCCAGGAGCTCCCGTCATTGTACACAATGGAGATGAAAGATTCAGGGGTAGTGGACATAAAGAGAAAGGACAGCAATGCAAGAGCACGGAGCCTAGCGCAAAATCGAGGAGGACTGCAGCTGGATACAAGGACTGGGGTCAGGAGATGTCTCAGCGGTGGCAAGGGTGGGTGACCGGACTGTGTAAGAGAGGCCTGGACTAAAAGCCCGACCCATCCACCTGCTCCTTACTTGCAGGGAGTGTCTCAGCCTTAGGGGCACTCAAAGCCCAAGGATACCGTGCCCTCAAGGCACACGCAGGGAACCGAAGCCAGTGTAGGTGAGGGAGCCCCTGACCTGGAGTCAGGATGCTGTGAACATCGCGGAAGGGCTCTCCTCACAACTCACGTTGTCTAGGAAGCATGCTCTTGTCTGAGCCTTGCTACAGGGAGTGGACACCTTCCCTGTGGCCAGTCACCACCCCTCGGCAGTACTGCAGCACCTCAGGGGACGCACGTCTGGCCTGGTCACTGCTTCACTCCACCCTTCCCTGCCTTTCCCACATTGTCCGGCTTCTGCAAGCCTGGCCGACGCCTGTACAGCAGGCCCACTGCTCAGCACCCATGGCTGAATGCACAGTCTTGTGGTTATTGACCTTAAGCTCGCCACATGCTGGGCAGAGGGCTAACTGGTGCCGATAATTCTACCATTGAGTTTGCTTTCACATGGAATCACAGTGCAGTGGCAGGCTACTGTGCTTCCTTCTCTCATGTCAGCTTTCCTGGTGCTCTCCTCCAAGGGTGCAAAATCGAATCTGCCAGTGTCCCCTGGCTTTCTCACAAACCGCCTCGGAAATTGTGCCACCACGAAGTCTGAGTTGCTGCTACCCTGGCAAGCCCTGAGCAAAACAAGCCTGACAGAGAACACAGCTGGGAAATGCTCTGGAAATACTGTCTAAACCGGCAAACTGCAAAACAGTAAGCAGAAGACATGTGCATTGGGCCACCCATCCATCCATCTGTAAGTCAAATTGGCCAACCAAAGAAGACAGAGAGAGAGACACACACACACACACACAGACACAAACAGACTCACAGACATGCACTCAGACACACACACGTGCTTGCACACACACACACTCACACACACACCCACACAAGTCGTGTTTCCAACCAAAAGTGTGTCACTTGACGGCTGACACAAGCTTAGGATCTGACACTCTCGGGAGCCTGGACCAGCAGGAGAGCAAGTTGTTCACCCGGTGGGCCTCTTGATGACTCCCAAAAAAGTAGTGTTCATACCAAAATAGAGGAAACCTGCAGGACGGGAAGGCAACCAAATAAACAAAGAAACAAACCAACCAACCAGAAAAGCAAAGCAAAGCAAATAAAAGGAAAGCAAAGCAAAAAGAAAAAGAAAAAGAAAAAGCAGGGAGAGAAAGGGGCAAGAACAGGGATGAAAAGGCAAAAGGGGTTAGTGAGGAAACTGCCTGCAAGGTCCTAGGTTCTATCACCTGTAGCCGAGAAAAGCAGGGAGTAAAACCCCTCCCCCAACCATGCCTTGTGCCAGGTACAGTCCTTGTCCCCAGAGACTTGGGATACCCAATGTAGGCAGAGAGTAGCCTGAGTGACTGGAAACAAGAGCCTTGTAGGTTTGGCAATAAAGTGGGTCACCACAGTAGGGGGCACCCGGATTTGAACCGGGGACCTCTTGATCTGCAGTCAAATGCTCTACCCCTGAGCTATGCCCCCACCTGGATAGGTGTGCGTAATAAGCACTGTAAAGCTGTGTGGACACACCTGCCTCTCACACACCTGACAGCTGAGCCTCAAGAGCCCGGCTGGCGTCATGCCCGTCCTGCCTCCCAGGCTGCCCGTCATGACCTCCTGTGCACACCTGACCACCACCTCTTCTGCTCAGCAGCACTTCCCGGCCCCAGTCCCTGCCTCAGGCTCCGGCAGGCTTCAAAAGCCTGCCAGTCTGCACATACATTGGCCTCCACACTCAGCTCCAGCAGCCAGAGCAGCACTCCGGGAGGCAGTTACTCAGTAGACTTTTTGGAGGCCTGGAAGGGTGGAGTGGGATATGCCAGGGAGGGCCTGGGCTGGGGGCGTGGGTGGGACTGAGGCCTGGGCACAAGCAGAGCTGCTTGGTTTCCCAGAGGACTAAGCAGACCCACTGTCTAAGGGACCTATGGCTGCTGTGCGTCCACAAGGGGATTCCTGGCGTCCTCTGCTTCACAGGCACAGGGGAGACCAAGATGTTGCTTGCGACCCTGAGCTGCATTGGCACAGACGCAAAAAGGGTGACAGTGGTGAAGCAAATACTTGGGACGCACGACCCTATGAGAAGCACCGTTCCAGGTCATGAGAAGGGACATCTTACCACCAAGCACTCTGGCAGAGCTGTGGAAGGACGGTATGGGCGTCAAGCCCCAATCTGCCTGTCATTGGCCGACGGGGATCTGGGGATCTGGGCCCAGACTGTTGGCTGCCCTGGCTCACAAGACAGTGGATGCCGCTTGGTCGCTGTGAAAAAACCTGGCAGCCCTAAAAACTACCACAACCCTCCATAGCTCTCGTGCAGGCCAGAAGAATAGGCAGCAGGGCCAGAACAATGGACGAGGGGCTGTGGCCCTAGATATCGCAAAGGATGGGGATAATGTGTCACTCCGGGGAACCTGGTAGGCACAAGACTCGGGGGACAAAGGGAGCGAGCAATGAAGCCGGAGGAGTGCTACTGAGGCTGCCGGCAGTCACTTCTCCAGGATCTCCCGTCATTGTACACAATGGAGATGAAGATTCAGGGGTAGTGGACAAAAAGAGAAAGGACAGCAATGCAAGTGCACGGAGCCTAGGGCAAAATCGAGGAGGACTGCAGCTGGATACAAGGACTGGGGTCAGGAGATGTCTCAGCGGTGGCAAGGGTGGGTGACGGGACTGTGTAAGAGAGGCCCGGACTAAAACACCGACCCATCCACCTGCTCCTTACTTGCAGGGAGCGTCTCAGCCTTAGGGGCACTCCAAGCCCAAGGATACCGTGCCCTCAAGGCACACGCAGGGAACCGCAGCCAGTGTAGGTGAGGGAGCCCCTGACCTGGAGTCAGGATGCTGTGAACACCGCGGAAGGGCTCTCCTCACAACTCACGTTGTCTAGGAAGCATGCTCTAGTCTGAGCCTTGCTACAGGGAGTGGACACCTTCCCTGTGGCCAGTCACCACCCCTCGGCAGTGCTGCAGCACCTCAGGGGACGCACGTCTGGCCTGGTCACTGCTTCACTCCACCCTTCCCTGCCTTTCCCACATTGTCCGGCTTCTGCAAGCCTGGCCGACGCCTGTACAGCAGGCCCACTGCTCAGCACCCATGGCTGAATGCACAGTCTTGTGGTTATTGACCTTGTGGATATTTAGCTCGCCACATGCTGGGCAGAGGGCTAACTGGTGCCGATAATTCTACCATTGAGTTTGCTTTCACATGGAATCACAGTGCAGTGGCAGGCCACTGTGCTTCCTTCTCTCATGTCAGCTTTCCTGGTGCTCTCCTCCAAGGGTGCTAAATCGAATCTGCCAGTGTCCCCTGGCTTTCTCACAAACCGCCTCGGAAATTGTGCCACCACGAAGGCTGAGTTGCTGCTACCCTGGCAAGCCCTGAGCAAAACAAGCCTGACAGAGAACACAGTTAAGGAAATGCTCTGCAAATCCTGTCTGAACCGGAAACTGCCAAACAGTAAACAGATGAAATGTGCATTGGGCCACCCATCCATCCATCTGTAAGTCAAATTGGCCAACCAAAGAAGACAGACACACACACACACACACACACAAACAGACTCACAGACATGCACTCAGACACACACACGCGCACGCACACACACACACTCACACACACACCCACACAAGGCGTGTCTCCAACCAGAAGTGTGTCACTTGATGGCTGACACAAGCTTAGGATCTGACACTCTCGGGAGCCTGGACCAGAAGGAGAGCAAGTTCTTCACCCGGTGGGCCTCTTGATGACTCCCAAAAAAGTAGTGTTCATACCAAAATAGAGGAAACCTGCAGGACGGGAAGGCAACCAAATAAACAAAGAAACAAACCAACCAACCAGAAAAGCAAAGCAAAGCAAATAAAAGGAAAGCAAAGCAAAAAGAAAAAGAAAAAGAAAAAGCAGGGAGAGAAAGGGGCAAGAACAGGGATGAAAAGGCAAAAGGGGTTAGTGAGGAAACTGCCTGCAAGGTCCTAGGTTCTATCACCTGTAGCCGAGAAAAGCAGGGAGTAAAACCCCTCCCCCAACCATGCCTTGTGCCAGGTACAGTCCTTGTCCCCAGAGACTTGGCATACCCAATGTAGGCAGAGAGTAGCCTGAGTGACTGGAAACAAGAGCCTTGTAGGTTTGGCAATAAAGTGGGTCACCACAGTAGGGGGCACCCGGATTTGAACCGGGGACCTCTTGATCTGCAGTCAAATGCTCTACCCCTGAGCTATGCCCCCACCTGGATAGGTGTGCGTAATAAGCACTGTAAAGCTGTGTGGACACACCTGCCTCTCACACACCTGACAGCTGAGCTTCAAGAGCCCGGCTGGCGTCATGCCCGCCCTGCCTCCCAGGCTGCCCGTCATGACCTCCTGTGCACACCTGACCACCACCTCTTCTGCTCAGCAGCACTTCCCGGCCCCAGTCCCTGCCTCAGGCTCCGGCAGGCTTCAAAAGCCTGCCAGTCTGCACATACATTGGCCTCCACACTCAGCTCCAGCAGCCAGAGCAGCACTCCGGGAGGCAGTTACTCAGTAGACTTTTTGGAGGCCTGGAAGGGTGGAGTGGGATGTGCCAGGGAGGGCCTGGGCTGGGGGCGTGGGTGGGACTGAGGGCTGGGCACAAGCAGAGCTGCTTGGTTTCCCAGAGGACTAAGCAGACCCACTGTCTAAGGGACCTATGGCTGCTGTGCGTCCACAAGGGGATTCCTGGCGTCCTCTGCTTCACAGGCACAGGGGAGACCAAGATGTTGCTTGCGACCCTGAGCTGCATTGGCACAGACGCAAAAAGGGTGACAGTGGTGAAGCAAATACTTGGGACGCACGACCCTATGAGAAGCACTGTTCCAGGTCATGAGAAGGGACATCTTACCACCAAGCACTCTGGCAGAGCTGTGGAAGGGCGGTGTGGGGGTCAAGCCCCAAACTGCCTGTCGTTGGCCGACGGGGATCTGGGGATCTGGGCCCAGACTGTTGGCTGCCCTGGCTCACAAGACAGTGGATTCGGCTTGCTCGCTGTGAAAAAAACCTGGCAGCCCTAAAAACTACCACAACCCTCCATAGCTCTCCTGCAGGCCAGAAGAATAGGCAGCAGGGCCAGAACAATGGACGAGGGGCTGTGGCCCTAGATATCGCAAAGGATGGGGATAATGTGTCACTCCGGGGAACCTGGTAGGCACAAGACTCGGGGGACAAAGGGAGCGAGCAATGAAGCCGGAGTGCTACTGAGGCTGCAGGCAGTCACTTCTCCAGGATTTCCCGTCATTGTACACAATGGAGATGAAAGATTCAGGGGTAGTGGACAAAAAGAGAAAGGACAGCAATGCAAGTGCAAGGAGCCTAGCGCAAAATCGACGAGGACTGCAGCTGGATACAAGGACTGGGGTCAGGAGATGTCTCAGCGGTGGCAAGGGTGGGTGACGGGACGGTGTAAGAGAGGCCCGGACTAAAAGCCCGACCCATCCACCTGCTCCTTACTTGCAGGGAGCATCTCAGCCTTAGGGGCACTCCAAGCCCTAGGATACCGTGCCCTCAAGGCACACGCAGGGAACCGAAGCCAGTGTAGGTGAGGGAGCCCCTGACCTGGAGTCAGGATGCTGTGAACACCGCGGAAGGGCTCTCCTCACAACTCACGTTGTCTAGGAAGCATGCTCTAGTCTGAGCCTTGCTACAGGGAGTGGACACCTTCCCTGTGGCCAGTCACCACCCCTCGGCAGTGCTGCAGCACCTCAGGGGACGCACGTCTGGCCTGGTCACTGCTTCACTCCACCCTTCCCTGCCTTTCCCACATTGTCCGGCTTCTGCAAGCCTGGCCGACGCCTGTACAGCAGGCCCACTGCTCAGCACCCATGGCTGAATGCACAGTCTTGTGGTTATTGACCTTAAGCTCGCCACATGCTGGGCAGAGGGCTAACTGGTGCCGATAATTCTACCATTGAGTTTGCTTTCACATGGAATCACAGTGCAGTGGCAGGCCACTGTGCTTCCTTCTCTCATGTCAGCTTTCCTGGTGCTCTCCTCCAAGGGTGCTAAATCGAATCTGCCAGTGTCCCCTGGCTTTCTCACAAACCGCCTCGGAAATTGTGCCACCACGAAGGCTGAGTTGCTGCTACCCTGGCAAGCCCTGAGCAAAACAAGCCTGACAGAGAACACAGTTAAGGAAATGCTCTGCAAATCCTGTCTGAACCGGCAAACGGCAAAACAGTAAACAGATGAAATGTGCATTGGGCCACCCATCCATCCATCTGTAAGTCAAATTGGCCAACCAAAGAAGACAGAGAGACACACACACACACACACACACAAACAGACTCACAGACATGCACTCAGACAAACACACGCGCTTGCACACACACACTCACACACACACCCACACAAGGCGTGTCTCCAACCAGAAGTGTGTCACTTGACGGCTGACACAAGCTTAGGATCTGAAACTCTCGGGAGCCTGGACCAGCAGGAGAGCAAGTTGTTCACCCGGTGGGCCTCTTGATGACTCCCAAAAAAGTAGTGTTCATACCAAAATAGAGGAAACCTGCAGGAAGGGAAGGCAACCAAATAAACAAAGAAACAAACCAACCAACCAGAAAAGCAAAGCAAAGCAAATAAAAGGAAAGCAAAGCCAAAAGAAAAAGCAGGGAGAGAAAGGGGCAAGAACAGGGATGAAAAGGCAAAAGGGGTTAGTGAGGAAACTGCCTGCAAGGTCCTAGGTTCTATCACCTGTAGCCGAGAAAAGCAGGGAGTAAAACCCCTCCCCCAACCATGCCTTGTGCCAGGTACAGTCCTTGTCCCCAGAGACTTGGGATACCCAATGTAGGCAGAGAGTAGCCTGAGTGACTGGAAACAAGAGCCTTGTAGGTTTGGCAATAAAGTGGGTCACCACAGTAGGGGGCACCCGGATTTGAACCGGGGACCTCTTGATCAGCAGTCAAATGCTCTACCCCTGACCTATGCCCCCAACCTGGATAGGTGTGCGTAATAAGCACTGTAAAGCTGTGTGGACACACCTGCCTCTCACACACCTGACAGCTGAGCTTCAAGAGCCCGGCTGGCGTCATGCCCGCCCTGCCTCCCAGGCTGCCCGTCATGACCTCCTGTGCACACCTGACCACCACCTCTTCTGCTCAGCAGCACTTCCCGGCCCCAGTCCCTGCCTCAGGCTCCGGCAGGCTTCAAAAGCCTGCCAGTCTGCACATACATTGGCCTCCACACTCAGCTCCAGCAGCCAGAGCAGCACTCCGGGAGGCAGTTACTCAGTAGACTTTTTGGAGGCCTGGAAGGGTGGAGTGGGATGTGCCAGGGAGGGCCTGGGCTGGGGGCGTGGGTGGGACTGAGGGCTGGGCACAAGCAGAGCTGCTTGGTTTCCCAGAGGACTAAGCAGACCCACTGTCTAAGGGACCTATGGCTGCTGTGCGTCCACAAGGGGATTCCTGGCGTCCTCTGCTTCACAGGAACAGGGGAGACCAAGATGTTGCTTGCGACCCTGAGCTGCATTGGCACAGACGCAAAAAGGGTGACAGTGGTGAAGCAAATACTTGGGACGCACGACCCTATGAGAAGCATTGTTCCAGGTCATGAGAAGGGACATCTTACCACCAAGCACTCTGGCAGAGCTGTGGAAGGGCGGTGTGGGCGTCAAGCCCCAAACTGCCTGTCATTGGCCGACGGGGATCTGGGGATCTGGGCCCAGACTGTTGGCTGCCCTGGCTCACAAGACAGTGGATTCGGCTTGCTCGCTGTGAAAAAAACCTGGCAGCCCTAAAAACTACCACAACCCTCCATAGCTCTCCTGCAGGCCAGAAGAATAGGCAGCAGGGCCAGAACAATGGACGAGGGGCTGTGGCCCTAGATATGGCAAAGGATGGGGATAATGTGTCACTCCGGGGAACCTGGTAGGCACAAGACTCGGGGGACAAAGGGAGCGAGCAATGAAGCCGGAGGAGTGCTACTGAGGCTGCAGGCAGTCACTTCTCCAGGATTTCCCGTCATTGTACACAATGGAGATGAAAGATTCAGGGGTAGTGGACAAAAAGAGAAAGGACAGCAATGCAAGTGCAAGGAGCCTAGCGCAAAATCGACGAGGACTGCAGCTGGATACAAGGACTGGGGTCAGGAGATGTCTCAGCGGTGGCAAGGGTGGGTGACGGGACGGTGTAAGAGAGGCCCGGACTAAAAGCCCGACCCATCCACCTGCTCCTTACTTGCAGGGAGCATCTCAGCCTTAGGGGCACTCCAAGCCCTAGGATACCGTGCCCTCAAGGCACACGCAGGGAACCGAAGCCAGTGTAGGTGAGGGAGCCCCTGACCTGGAGTCAGGATGCTGTGAACACCGCGGAAGGGCTCTCCTCACAACTCACGTTGTCTAGGAAGCATGCTCTAGTCTGAGCCTTGCTACAGGGAGTGGACACCTTCCCTGTGGCCAGTCACCACCCCTCGGCAGTGCTGCAGCACCTCAGGGGACGCACGTCTGGCCTGGTCACTGCTTCACTCCACCCTTCCCTGCCTTTCCCACATTGTCCGGCTTCTGCAAGCCTGGCCGACGCCTGTACAGCAGGCCCACTGCTCAGCACCCGTGGCTGAATGCACAGTCTTGTGGTTATTGACCTTAAGCTCGCCACATGCTGGGCAGAGGGATAACTGGTGCCGATAATTCTACCATTGAGTTTGCTTTCACATGGAATCACAGTGCAGTGGCAGGCCACTGTGCTTCCTTCTCTCATGTCAGCTTTCCTGGTGCTCTCCTCCAAGGGTGCTAAATCGAATCTGCCAGTGTCCCCTGGCTTTCTCACAAACCGCCTCGGAAATTGTGCCACCACAAACGCTGAGTTGCTGCTACCCTGGCAAGCCCTGAGCAAAACAAGCCTGACAGAGAACACAGTTAAGGAAATGCTCTGCAAATCCTGTCTGAACCGGCAAACGGCAAAACAGTAAACAGATGAAATGTGCATTGGGCCACCCATCCATCCATCTGTAAGTCAAATTGGCCAACCAAAGAAGACAGAGAGACACACACACACACACACACACAAACAGACTCACAGACATGCACTCAGACAAACACACGCGCTTGCACACACACACTCACACACACACCCACACAAGGCGTGTCTCCAACCAGAAGTGTGTCACTTGACGGCTGACACAAGCTTAGGATCTGAAACTCTCGGGAGCCTGGACCAGCAGGAGAGCAAGTTGTTCACCCGGTGGGCCTCTTGATGACTCCCAAAAAAGTAGTGTTCATACCAAAATAGAGGAAACCTGCAGGAAGGGAAGGCAACCAAATAAACAAAGAAACAAACCAACCAACCAGAAAAGCAAAGCAAAGCAAATAAAAGGAAAGCAAAGCCAAAGGAAAAAGCAGGGAGAGAAAGGGGCAAGAACAGGGATGAAAAGGCAAAAGGGGTTAGTGAGGAAACTGCCTGCAAGGTCCTAGGTTCTATCACCTGTAGCCGAGAAAAGCAGGGAGTAAAACCCCTCCCCCAACCATGCCTTGTGCCAGGTACAGTCCTTGTCCCCAGAGACTTGGGATACCCAATGTAGGCAGAGAGTAGCCTGAGTGACTGGAAACAAGAGCCTTGTAGGTTTGGCAATAAAGTGGGTCACCACAGTAGGGGGCACCCGGATTTGAACCGGGGACCTCTTGATCAGCAGTCAAATGCTCTACCCCTGACCTATGCCCCCAACCTGGATAGGTGTGCGTAATAAGCACTGTAAAGCTGTGTGGACACACCTGCCTCTCACACACCTGACAGCTGAGCTTCAAGAGCCCGGCTGGCGTCATGCCCGCCCTGCCTCCCAGGCTGCCCGTCATGACCTCCTGTGCACACCTGACCACCACCTCTTCTGCTCAGCAGCACTTCCCGGCCCCAGTCCCTGCCTCAGGCTCCGGCAGGCTTCAAAAGCCTGCCAGTCTGCACATACATTGGCCTCCACACTCAGCTCCAGCAGCCAGAGCAGCACTCCGGGAGGCAGTTACTCAGTAGACTTTTTGGAGGCCTGGAAGGGTGGAGTGGGATGTGCCAGGGAGGGCCTGGGCTGGGGGCGTGGGTGGGACTGAGGGCTGGGCACAAGCAGAGATGCTTGGTTTCCCAGAGGACTAAGCAGACCCACTGTCTAAGGGACCTATGGCTGCTGTGCGTCCACAAGGGGATTCCTGGCGTCCTCTGCTTCACAGGCACAGGGGAGACCAAGATGTTGCTTGCGACCCTGAGCTGCATTGGCACAGACGCAAAAAGGGTGACAGTGGTGAAGCAAATACTTGGGACGCACGACCCTATGAGAAGCACCGTTCCAGGTCATGAGAAGGGACATCTTACCACCAAGCACTCTGGCAGAGCTGTGGAAGGGCGGTGTGGGCGTCAAGCCCCAAACTGCCTGTCATTGGCCGACGGGGCTCTGGGGATCTGGGCCCAGACTGTTGGCTGCCCGGGCTCACAAGACAGTGGATTCGGCTTGCTCGCTGTGAAAAAAACCTGGCAGCCCTAAAAACTACCACAACCCTCCATAGCTCTCGTGCAGGCCAGAAGAATAGGCAGCAGGGCCAGAACAATGGACGAGGGGCTGTGGCCCTAGATATCGCAAAGGATGGGGATAATGTGTCACTCCGGGGAACCTGGTAGGCACAAGACTCGGGGGACAAAGGGAGCGAGCAATGAAGCCGGAGGAGTGCTACTGAGGCTGCCGGCAGTCACTTCTCCAGGATCTCCCGTCACTGTACACAATGGAGATGAAGATTCAGGGGTAGTGGACAAAAAGAGAAAGGACAGCAATGCAAGTGCACGGAGCCTAGGGCAAAATCGAGGAGGACTGCAGCTGGATACAAGGACTGTGGTCAGGAGATGTCTCAGCGGTGGCAAGGGTGGGTGACGGGACTGTGTAAGAGAGGCCCGGACTAAAACACCGACCCATCCACCTGCTCCTTACTTGCAGGGAGCGTCTCAGCCTTAGGGGCACTCCAAGCCCAAGGATACCGTGCCCTCAAGGCACACGCAGGGAACCGAAGCCAGTGTAGGTGAGGGAGCCCCTGACCTGGAGTCAGGATGCTGTGAACACCGAGGAAGGGCTCTCCTCACAACTCACGTTGTCTAGGAAGCATGCTCTAGTCTGAGCCTTGCTACAGGGAGTGGACACCTTCCCTGTGGCCAGTCACCACCCCTCGGCAGTGCTGCAGCACCTCAGGGGACGCACGTCTGGCCTGGTCACTGCTTCACTCCACCCTTCCCTGCCTTTCCCACATTGTCCGGCTTCTGCAAGCCTGGCCGACGCCTGTACAGCAGGCCCACTGCTCAGCACCCATGGCTGAATGCACAGTCTTGTGGTTATTGACCTTGTGGATATTTAGCTCGCCACATGCTGGGCAGAGGGCTAACTGGTGCCGATAATTCTACCATTGAGTTTGCTTTCACATGGAATCACAGTGCAGTGGCAGGCCACTGTGCTTCCTTCTCTCATGTCAGCTTTCCTGGTGCTCTCCTCCAAGGGTGCTAAATCGAATCTGCCAGTGTCCCCTGGCTTTCTCACAAACCGCCTCGGAAATTGTGCCACCACGAAGGCTGAGTTGCTGCTACCCTGGCAAGCCCTGAGCAAAACAAGCCTGACAGAGAACACAGTTAAGGAAATGCTCTGCAAATCCTGTCTGAACCGGAAACTGCCAAACAGTAAACAGATGAAATGTGCATTGGGCCACCCATCCATCCATCTGTAAGTCAAATTGGCCAACCAAAGAAGACAGACACACACACACACACACACACAAACAGACTCACAGACATGCACTCAGACACACACACGCGCACGCACACACACACACTCACACACACACCCACACAAGGCGTGTCTCCAACCAGAAGTGTGTCACTTGACGGCTGACACAAGCTTAGGATCTGACACTCTCGGGAGCCTGGACCAGAAGGAGAGCAAGTTCTTCACCCGGTGGGCCTCTTGATGACTCCCAAAAAAGTAGTGTTCATACCAAAATAGAGGAAACCTGCAGCACGGGAAGGCAACCAAATAAACAAAGAAACAAACCAACCAACCAGAAAAGCAAAGCAAAGCAAATAAAAGGAAAGCAAAGCAAAAAGAAAAAGAAAAAGAAAAAGCAGGGAGAGAAAGGGGCAAGAACAGGGATGAAAAGGCAAAAGGGGTTAGTGAGGAAACTGCCTGCAAGGTCCTAGGTTCTATCACCTGTAGCCGAGAAAAGCAGGGAGTAAAACCCCTCCCCCAACCATGCCTTGTGCCAGGTACAGTCCTTGTCCCCAGAGACTTGGCATACCCAATGTAGGCAGAGAGTAGCCTGAGTGACTGGAAACAAGAGCCTTGTAGGTTTGGCAATAAAGTGGGTCACCACAGTAGGGGGCACCCGGATTTGAACCGGGGACCTCTTGATCTGCAGTCAAATGCTCTACCCCTGAGCTATGCCCCCACCTGGATAGGTGTGCGTAATAAGCACTGTAAAGCTGTGTGGACACACCTGCCTCTCACACACCTGACAGCTGAGCTTCAAGAGCCCGGCTGGCGTCATGCCCGCCCTGCCTCCCAGGCTGCCCGTCATGACCTCCTGTGCACACCTGACCACCACCTCTTCTGCTCAGCAGCACTTCCCGGCCCCAGTCCCTGCCTCAGGCTCCGGCAGGCTTCAAAAGCCTGCCAGTCTGCACATACATTGGCCTCCACACTCAGCTCCAGCAGCCAGAGCAGCACTCCGGGAGGCAGTTACTCAGTAGACTTTTTGGAGGCCTGGAAGGGTGGAGTGGGATGTGCCAGGGAGGGCCTGGGCTGGGGGCGTGGGTGGGACTGAGGGCTGGGCACAAGCAGAGCTGCTTGGTTTCCCAGAGGACTAAGCAGACCCACTGTCTAAGGGACCTATGGCTGCTGTGCGTCCACAAGGGGAT
Organism: Cavia porcellus; assembly: GCF_034190915.1. Taxonomy (NCBI): domain Eukaryota; kingdom Metazoa; phylum Chordata; class Mammalia; order Rodentia; family Caviidae; genus Cavia; species Cavia porcellus. The sequence goes on from NW_026947489.1 coordinate 56,272,269, forward strand.
TCCTGGCGTCCTCTGCTTCACAGGAACAGGGGAGACCAAGATGTTGCTTGCGACCCTGAGCTGCATTGGCACAGACGCAAAAAGGGTGACAGTGGTGAAGCAAATACTTGGGACGCACGACCCTATGAGAAGCATTGTTCCAGGTCATGAGAAGGGACATCTTACCACCAAGCACTCTGGCAGAGCTGTGGAAGGGCGGTGTGGGCGTCAAGCCCCAAACTGCCTGTCATTGGCCGACGGGGATCTGGGGATCTGGGCCCAGACTGTTGGCTGCCCTGGCTCACAAGACAGTGGATTCGGCTTGCTCGCTGTGAAAAAAACCTGGCAGCCCTAAAAACTACCACAACCCTCCATAGCTCTCCTGCAGGCCAGAAGAATAGGCAGCAGGGCCAGAACAATGGACGAGGGGCTGTGGCCCTAGATATGGCAAAGGATGGGGATAATGTGTCACTCCGGGGAACCTGGTAGGCACAAGACTCGGGGGACAAAGGGAGCGAGCAATGAAGCCGGAGTGCTACTGAGGCTGCAGGCAGTCACTTCTCCAGGATTTCCCGTCATTGTACACAATGGAGATGAAAGATTCAGGGGTAGTGGACAAAAAGAGAAAGGACAGCAATGCAAGTGCAAGGAGCCTAGCGCAAAATCGACGAGGACTGCAGCTGGATACAAGGACTGGGGTCAGGAGATGTCTCAGCGGTGGCAAGGGTGGGTGACGGGACGGTGTAAGAGAGGCCCGGACTAAAAGCCCGACCCATCCACCTGCTCCTTACTTGCAGGGAGCATCTCAGCCTTAGGGGCACTCCAACCCTAGGATACCGTGCCCTCAAGGCACACGCAGGGAACCGAAGCCAGTGTAGGTGAGGGAGCCCCTGACCTGGAGTCAGGATGCTGTGAACACCGAGGAAGGGCTCTCCTCACAACTCACGTTGTCTAGGAAGCATGCTCTAGTCTGAGCCTTGCTACAGGGAGTGGACACCTTCCCTGTGGCCAGTCACCACCCCTCGGCAGTGCTGCAGCACCTCAGGGGACGCACGTCTGGCCTGGTCACTGCTTCACTCCACCCTTCCCTGCCTTTCCCACATTGTCCGGCTTCTGCAAGCCTGGCCGACGCCTGTACAGCAGGCCCACTGCTCAGCACCCATGGCTGAATGCACAGTCTTGTGGTTATTGACCTTAAGCTCGCCACATGCTGGGCAGAGGGCTAACTGGTGCCGATAATTCTACCATTGAGTTTGCTTTCACATGGAATCACAGTGCAGTGGCAGGCCACTGTGCTTCCTTCTCTCATGTCAGCTTTCCTGGTGCTCTCCTCCAAGGGTGCTAAATCGAATCTGCCAGTGTCCCCTGGCTTTCTCACAAACCGCCTCGGAAATTGTGCCACCACAAACGCTGAGTTGCTGCTACCCTGGCAAGCCCTGAGCAAAACAAGCCTGACAGAGAACACAGTTAAGGAAATGCTCTGCAAATCCTGTCTGAACCGGCAAACGGCAAAACAGTAAACAGATGAAATGTGCATTGGGCCACCCATCCATCCATCTGTAAGTCAAATTGGCCAACCAAAGAAGACAGAGAGACACACACACACACACACACACAAACAGACTCACAGACATGCACTCAGACAAACACACGCGCTTGCACACACACACTCACACACACACCCACACAAGGCGTGTCTCCAACCAGAAGTGTGTCACTTGACGGCTGACACAAGCTTAGGATCTGAAACTCTCGGGAGCCTGGACCAGCAGGAGAGCAAGTTGTTCACCCGGTGGGCCTCTTGATGACTCCCAAAAAAGTAGTGTTCATACCAAAATAGAGGAAACCTGCAGGAAGGGAAGGCAACCAAATAAACAAAGAAACAAACCAACCAACCAGAAAAGCAAAGCAAAGCAAATGAAAGGAAAGCAAAGCCAAAAGAAAAAGCAGGGAGAGAAAGGGGCAAGAACAGGGATGAAAAGGCAAAAGGGGTTAGTGAGGAAACTGCCTGCAAGGTCCTAGGTTCTATCACCTGTAGCCGAGAAAAGCAGGGAGTAAAACCCCTCCCCCAACCATGCCTTGTGCCAGGTACAGTCCTTGTCCCCAGAGACTTGGGATACCCAATGTAGGCAGAGAGTAGCCTGAGTGACTGGAAACAAGAGCCTTGTAGGTTTGGCAATAAAGTGGGTCACCACAGTAGGGGGCACCCGGATTTGAACCGGGGACCTCTTGATCAGCAGTCAAATGCTCTACCCCTGACCTATGCCCCCAACCTGGATAGGTGTGCGTAATAAGCACTGTAAAGCTGTGTGGACACACCTGCCTCTCACACACCTGACAGCTGAGCTTCAAGAGCCCGGCTGGCGTCATGCCCGCCCTGCCTCCCAGGCTGCCCGTCATGACCTCCTGTGCACACCTGACCACCACGTCTTCTGCTCAGCAGCACTTCCCGGCCCCAGTCCCTGCCTCAGGCTCCGGCAGGCTTCAAAAGCCTGCCAGTCTGCACATACATTGGCCTCCACACTCAGCTCCAGCAGCCAGAGCAGCACTCCGGGAGGCAGTTACTCAGTAGACTTTTTGGAGGCCTGGAAGGGTGGAGTGGGATGTGCCAGGGAGGGCCTGGGCTGGGGGCGTGGGTGGGACTGAGGGCTGGGCACAAGCAGAGCTGCTTGGTTTCCCAGAGGACTAAGCAGACCCACTGTCTAAGGGACCTATGGCTGCTGTGCGTCCACAAGGGGATTCCTGGCGTCCTCTGCTTCACAGGCACAGGGGAGACCAAGATGTTGCTTGCGACCCTGAGCTGCATTGGCACAGACGCAAAAAGGGTGACAGTGGTGAAGCAAATACTTGGGACGCACGACCCTATGAGAAGCACTGTTCCAGGTCATGAGAAGGGACATCTTACCACCAAGCACTCTGGCAGAGCTGTGGAAGGGCGGTGTGGGCGTCAAGCCCCAAACTGCCTGTCATTGGCCGACGGGGCTCTGGGGATCTGGGCCCAGACTGTTGGCTGCCCGGGCTCACAAGACAGTGGATTCGGCTTGCTCGCTGTGAAAAAAACCTGGCAGCCCTAAAAACTACCACAACCCTCCATAGCTCTCGTGCAGGCCAGAAGAATAGGCAGCAGGGCCAGAACAATGGACGAGGGGCTGTGGCCCTAGATATGGCAAAGGATGGGGATAATGTGTCACTCCGGGGAACCTGGTAGGCACAAGACTCGGGGGACAAAGGGAGCGAGCAATGAAGCCGGAGTGCTACTGAGGCTGCCGGCAGTCACTTCTCCAGGAGCTCCCGTCTTTGCACACAATGGAGATGAAAGACTCAGGGGTAGTGGACAAAAAGAGAAAGGACAGCAATGCAAGTGCAAGGAGCCTAGGGCAAAATCGACGAGGACTGCAGCTGGATACAAGGACTGGGGTCAGGAGATGTCTCAGCGGTGGCAAGGGTGGGTGACGGGACGGTGTAAGAGAGGCCCGGACTAAAAGCCCGACCCATCCACCTGCTCCTTACTTGCAGGGAGCATCTCAGCCTTAGGGGCACTCCAAGCCCTAGGATACCGTGCCCTCAAGGCACACGCAGGGAACCGAAGCCAGTGTAGGTGAGGGAGCCCCTGACCTGGAGTCAGGATGCTGTGAACACCGAGGAAGGGCTCTCCTCACAACTCACGTTGTCTAGGAAGCATGCTCTAGTCTGAGCCTTGCTACAGGGAGTGGACACCTTCCCTGTGGCCAGTCACCACCCCTCGGCAGTGCTGCAGCACCTCAGGGGACGCACGTCTGGCCTGGTCACTGCTTCACTCCACCCTTCCCTGCCTTTCCCACATTGTCCGGCTTCTGCAAGCCTGGCCGACGCCTGTACAGCAGGCCCACTGCTCAGCACCCATGGCTGAATGCACAGTCTTGTGGTTATTGACCTTAAGCTCGCCACATGCTGGGCACAGGGCTAACTGGTGCCGATAATTCTACCATTGAGTTTGCTTTCACATGGAATCACTGTGCAGTGGCAGGCCACTGTGCTTCCTTCTCTCATGTCAGCTTTCCTGGTGCTCTCCTCCAAGGGTGCTAAATCGAATCTGCCAGTGTCCCCTGGCTTTCTCACAAACCGCCTCGGAAATTGTGCCACCACGAAGGCTGAGTTGCTGCTACCCTGGCAAGCCCTGAGCAAAACAAGCCTGACAGAGAACACAGTTAAGGAAATGCTCTGCAAATCCTGTCTGAACCGGCAAACTGCAAAACAGTAAACAGATGAAATGTGCATTGGGCCACCCATGCATCCATCTGTAAGTCAAATTGGCCAACCAAAGAAGACAGACACACACACACACACACACACACACAAACACACTCACAGACATGTACTCAGACACACACACGCGCGCGCACACACGCACACTCACACACACACCCACACAAGGCGTGTCTCCAACCAGAAGTGTGTCAGTTGACGGCTGACAGAAGCTTAGGATCTGACACTCCGTGGAGGCTGTACCAGCAGGAGAGCAAGTTGTTCACCCGGTGGGCCTCTTGTTGACTCCCAAAAAAGTAGTGTTCATAACAAAATAGAGGAAACCTGCAGGAAGGGAAGGCAACCAAATAAACAAAGAAACAAACCAACCAACCAGAAAAGCAAAGCAAAGCAAATAAAAGGAAAGCAAAGCCAAAAGAAAAAGAAAAAGCAGGGAGAGAAAGGGGCAAGAACAGGGATGAAAAGGCAAAAGGGGTTAGTGAGGAAACTGCCTGCAAGGTCCTAGGTTTTATCACCTGTAGCCGAGAAAAGCAGGGAGTAAAACCCCTCCCCCAACCATGCCTTGTGCCAGGTACAGTCCTTGTCCCCAGAGACTTGGGATACCCAGTGTAGGCAGAGAGTAGCCAGAGTGACTGGAAACAAGAGCCTTGTAGGTTTGGCAATAAAGTGGGTCACCACAGTAGGGGGCACCCGGATTTGAACCGGGGACCTCTTGATCTGCAGTCAAATGCTCTACCCCTGAGCTATGCCCCCACCTGGATAGGTGTGTGTAATAAGCACTGTAAAGCTGTGTGGACACACCTGCCTCTCACACACCTGACAGGTGAACCTCAAGAGCCCGGCTGGCGTCATGCCCGCCCTGCCTCCCAGGTTGCCCTGACCTCCTTTGCACACCTGACCACCACCTCTTCTGCTCAGCAGCACTTCCGCCCCAGTCCCTGCCTCAGGCTCCGGCAGGCTTCAAAAGCCTGCCAGTCTGCACATACATTGGCCTCCACACTCAGCTCCAGCAGCCAGAGCAGCACTCCGGGAGGCAGTTACTCAGTAGACTTTTTGGAGGCCTGGAAGGGTGGAGTGGGATGTGCCAGGGAGGGCCTGGGCTGGGGGCGTGGGTGGTGCTGAGGACTGGGCACAAGCAGAGCTGCTTGGTTTCCCAGAGGACTCAGCAGACCCACTGCCTATTGACCTATGGCGGCTGTGCGTCCACTAGGGGATTCCTGGCGTCCTCTGCTTCACAGGCACAGGGGAGACCAAGATGTTGCTTGCGACCCTGAGCTCCATTGGCACAGACGCATAAAGGGTGACACTGGTGAAGCAAATACTTGGGACGCACGACCCTATGAGAAGCACCGTTCCAGGTCATGAGAAGGGACATCTTTCCACCAAGCACTCTGGCAGAGCTGTGGAAGGACGGTGTGGGGGTCAAGCCCCAAACTGCCTGTCATTGTCTTATGGGGATCTGGGCCCAGAGTGTTTGCTTCCATGGCTCACAAGACAGTACATTCCTCTTGCTCACCGTGAAAGACCCCGGCAGCCCTACAAACTACCACAGCCCTCCATAGCTCTTGTGCAGGCCAGAAGAATGAGCAGCTCGGCCTGAACAATGGCCCAGGGCTTGTGGATACCAGCTCGGATAAGCATGAATTGTCACCCAGTGTAATGTCTTAGCCACAAGGCACGGAGGACCAAGAGAGCGAGCAATGGAGCCGGAGCAGTGCTACTGAGCCTGTAGCCAGTCACTTCTCTAGGAGCTCACATCATTGCTCAGAATGGAGATGAAAGATTCAGGGCCTGTGGACAAAACGAGAAAGGACAGCAATGCAAGTGCAAGGAGCCTAGGGCAAAATTGAGGAGGACTGCAGCTGGATAGAAGGACTGGTGTCAGGAGATTTCTCCGTTGTGGGAAGGATGGGTGATGGGACTATGTAAGAGAGGCCCAACTAACAGGCTGACCCATCCTCCTGCTCCTTACTTGCAGAGAGCGTCTCAGCCTTAGGGGCATTCGAACCCGAAGGACACTGTTCCCTCAAGGCACATGCAGGGAGCCCAAGCCAGTGTAGGTGATGGAGCCTTTGACCTGAGTCAGGATGCTGTGTACACCGGGCAAGTGCTGTTCTCTCAACAACTCATGTTTTCTAGTTAGAATGCTCTAGTGTCAGCTTGCTACAGGGAGTGGACACCATTCCTGTGGCCGGGCCCCTCCCCTAGACACTGCTCAACCACCTATGTGGACACCTTCCTGCCATGCCCTTTGCTTTCCTGCCTTTCCCACAGTGTCCCACTTATGCAGTCCTGGCAGGCCCCTGTACACCAGGCCCACTGCAGGAGCACCCCTCGCTGAATGCACAGCCTTGCTCTCATTAACCTTATGTTCACTACAGGATACAAAGCTGGCTCACTGGTGTCGCCAAGTCTAAGACCGACTTTGCTTTTACTTCACATGACAGAGAAGGACCAGGACAGTGTGCTTCCCTAAAGTCCGGTTTGCAGGTACTCCCCAACAAGGATTACAAATCCAATCTGGCAGTGTACCCTGCACTTCGGATAAGCCACCTTTCAAATTCTACCACCACTGAGGCTTAGTTTTCCCAAAAAGCCTCGGCCTGCCAAATGAAAGTATACAGAGGAGACACTTAGGATGTGCTCTTGCAATCATGTCTCCACAGGCAAACTACACACTAGTAGGCAGAAAATCCATGCAGTGGATCATTCCGTCCATCCATCCATCCATCCATTTATCCATCCATCTGTGAAAAACAAGAACAAAAGAAGACAGGCACATACACAAATACAGTCGTGTCACCAAAGGGAAGTACATAGCTGGGCCTGATGACACTCGCCTAGGATCTGAGCCCCTGGGGAGCCTGGTGGAGACAGGTGAGACAGGTGGAGAGCAAGTTTTGTGCATGTGGACCACTGGATGACTCCCAGAAAGCTAGTGTTCATGCCAAAGGAAAGAAAGCCCCAAGCAGAGGAGGGTGAGGCAAAGAAAACAGCACAAAAGCAAAGTAAAGCAAAGCCAAATAAGCGAAAGCAAAGAAAGAATGAGGCAAGCCTAGGGCTGAAAAGGGATGAAGAGGAAAAAGTGGCTAGAAATGAAACTCCCTGGCAAGTCCTCATTTTTATCCCCCATAGTCCAGAAAAGTGCAGGGGAAACACAGCCCCCCAAAGCATGTCATGTGGCAGGTGGAGTGGATGTCAGCAGAGAAGGGGAAGACTGAATGTAGGCAGAGTAGCCAGAGTGACTAGAAACAAGAACCTTGTAGGTTTGTCTATAAAGTGAGGCAGCACCAGTAGGGGGCACCAGAATTTGAACCAGGGACCTCTTGATCTGCAGTCAAATGCTCTACCACTGAGCTATGCCCCTACCTGGCCAGGTAAGTAGAAGAAGCACTGTAAAGCTGTGTGGCCACACCTGCCTCCCACCCTCCCAACACCTGCACTTCAAGAGCCTGGCCAGCCTCAGGCCCGCCCTTCCTCCCAGGCTGCCCTGACGACCTCAGCACATCTGCATGCCACCTCCTCTGCTGAGCAGCACTGCCTGACCCCAGTCCATGCCTTAGGCTTTGACCTTCAAAGCCTGCAAGTGCCCTCTACATTCAGCTCCACCAGCCAGAGCAGCACTCCAGGAGGGAGCTGCTCAGCAGACTCTTTGGATGGCTGGAGGAGCGGGGTGTGAGGTGGGTGTGGCTGAGGGCTGGCTAGAAGCAGAGCCTCTGGATTGCCCTGAGCACTCAGCAGACCCTCTGCCAAGGGAATCTTTCATGGCTGTGCGTCCACAAGGAAATTCCTGGGGCACTCTGGTTCACATGTGTGGGGGAATGCAGGATGCTGTTGGTGTCTCTGAGCTGCAATAGCACAGGCGTCAAAAGGGTCACAGTGGTGAAGCTAATACATGGGATGCATGACCCCATGGGAAGCACAGTTCCAGGCCATGACAAGGGCCCTCTTTCCACCAAGCACTCTGGCAGAACTGTGGGGTGCTGAAGCCCCAAACTACCTGTGATTGCCCCATGGGGATCAGGACACTGAATGTTTGCTTCCCTGGCTCACAAGATGGTGGATGCTGCTTGCTAGCTGTGAAAGACACTGGCAACATCAAAACTATCACAACCGACTTCCGGGAGAACATGACGGACAAATAACAGCAGCCACGGAGGCTCTCTGAGATTACCAGCTTAGAATCCAGGAGCGGTGCCGTATGAGGAGTCCCACGCGAGGGGAAATGTACCTTGCTGACCCAGGAACAAAGTAAGCTGAGAGAAGCCAACTGGAAATGCAATCCTGATGCTATAACAGGAACAGATAAAATCTCAGTGCGGAAGCTGGATCCCGCGCCATTGGAAGCCGCGATTTGAATGTCCTGCTGCTGATACTGCTTCCTAATCTGCACAGCAAGGAGAGAGACGCGCCAAAGCTCTGAGAGCAGGAATCGGGCCAAACGGCGTTGAGAACGGGACTGGCTCGGCCTGCAGTGAGTGAAATGGGGACCCTTTCATAGACTAGGAGGCTCCAACAGAGGACATTCTGGGAACGGGCAGACTAGCCAGAACACAACCCTGCAGTGACTTTAGTCGCATATTCTCCTCTCAAGCGGCAGTGGTGGGGAGCGCTTGGCCTGGTGACTCCACGGACTAAGATCCTGTAGGCTAGCCCAAACCAGGTCCCTGTGCCTGGCGGTGCACCCTAGCAGTGAAACATTCAGTAGGTTAACCTGGAGGGGCGGGCCTAGCAGAGGCTGCCCAGGTCTGTGTCTCCCTAGTACACTGCAGTGGGCAGGAACATTTAGCCAGGGGATTCAAACAAACTGCCACAGACAAAGAGAAAAAAAAAAACTGAGCCTCCTACATACGCTTGTATGGAAGGAACAAAAAGTATGGGAAAAGGGAGCAACAAGAAAGGCTCCTCAGTCCCCAATTCTGAGAACACTGATCCAGGAAAGGTAAAAGCAAAAGAGAATGAAGACAGAAAACATGCAATATCAGACACGGCACCTATAGATATAAAACGGTATCTCTGGAGCCTCATAGACGAGTTCAAAAATGAAGTATTTAATGAAATAAAGCAAGAAATAAGTAGAACAGTTAGAGAAATGCTAAGCACCGCCCAAGAAAAAACAGATGGTGGAATGGAAGAACAGAAAAAAAGGGGAGAATTGTTTGATGGAGAAAATAGAGGAAACATAGAATACGTGAAGCAGGTTCACAGAGATTGCCAAGAAACTAAAAGCTCTATTGAAAACTGGCATAACAGCTTGAAAGAAACTAAGGATAGATTATCAGGAGGACAGATTTGTAAGGTGGGAGCATGAAATGAAAAACTTCTTAAAAATAACAAGAAAACAAACAGCAATAATACAAAGGCTAGAAGATGACAAGAGAATCTATAACTTAAGAATTAAGAACATAAAAGAAGAAGTAGGGACTCAAACAAATGAACTACAAAAGCTATTCACAGAAATAATCCAAGAGAATTTCCCTAATTTAGCAAAAGGTAAAGATACTCAGATGTATGAGGCATACAGGACCCCAGCCACCTACAACCCACACAGAGCTACACCCAGGCATATAATAATCAAAATTCCAGAAATCCAATATAAGAACAGAATATTAAAAGCCGTCAGAGACAAGAAACAGATCACTTACAAGGGAACACCCATCAGAATCACAGCAGACTTCTTGGCACAAACCATCAAATCACGAAGAGCGTGGGGGGAAATAATTCAAGCTTTGAAAGATAATAACCTCCAGCCAAGATTGATATATCCTGCACAACTGTCCCTAGAAATTGATGGAAAAACAAGGTGCTTCCAGGATAAAGAGGAACTAGGGGAAATTGCAACCACCAATTCAACTCTACAGAGATTACTGCAGGGTATTCTAAAAATGAAAAATACCAAGATTCCAGAAACAGTGGCAAAGCGGCCACAATGAATGGAGCAGAAAGCGAAATGAAGAGGACAAACTGACAACTAGTGACAGAAAAAAAGCTCAGCAGAAATGAGGCAGAGAAGGTTGGATGGTAGGAACAGCCATTTTGGAGAAAACAAGACATCATAATAGGTAGTGCTGATTTAATATCCTCTTGTTTTGAAGTCCCATCAAGCTTTTGTTCTTCTGTCTCCATCGGTTTTAACGTGTTGTATCTTATTGGATTTTATTATATGTGATAATATAAACAAAAACTTTTATAGACAAGGAGATTATACAGAAACCATTGTTCATTTTCTGTTAGTTGATTCTAAATACCCTGTAATACTGTCACTCTCTTGAATGGTTTTACATTGTCTTGATATGTTTGATGCTACAGTATATGAAGTTATACCCAAAGATTTTAAGGGAAGAGACACTATGGTAACTACTATTATGTCGAGATTATCTTGTGGTGAAACACTATTTTGCTTAAATGGTTATGTTTTGACCTGCACTGTTTTGTTGTTATGCCCTCTTTTTTTATCTCAATCTCCTTTTTATTATCTACTTTTTCATTTTTATCCTTTTAATTAAGGGAAAAGTAAATGAGGGATAGCAGGATATATTATAGTAACCCACTTTGATTTCCTATTAACTTGATTTAAAACTCTGTATTGTCCTCACCATCTTGTTTTGACTGATTTTCCTCTATTCTGTTATGCTAGATAGTACCAAGTTTGAAAGTCTAGGCAACAACTATGAAGACAATAAGATCCATTGTGACACCCATTCTGGTTGACTATTATCTTCTTTTGAAGTCCTCTAATGTCTCCAATGTTTTGGTTTTATTGGTCTTATTCTTTACTGTTTTGTTCAATTTTATTATAACTGATGATATAGGCAATTCTTTTTAAGATAACAAGAGGCATTATGGTAACCATTGTTGATCACCTTGTATTTTGTTTTTACATTATGTATTATGTCCATCCTTTTGATTTGACTGACTCTGTCCTGGTATGTCACATTCAGTTTTACTTTCTTCAAAAAAAAAAGTAATAAGAACTGTGGGAGTAATAAAACTCAAAATGTGTAATTGTCATTGTACAAAAGAAAGGAAAAGAAAGTTCTCTAAAAGATATAACTGCATATATATTTAAGTGTGTAAGATAGATAACCATATTACTGAGTTTTGTTGGATTATTGAACAAAACTGCAGTCTGTTTGAAAGTCCCCTCTATATGCTTTAATTTTGTAACTTCAACAACTGTTTCTAAGATGACAATATGTAATTAACTAGTGATTTCCTACTGTTTATTTTTTCTGAAATTCTGTATAACTTATACCCTTTTTCTGTTTTTTTTCTCCTTAAATAAAATTTAAAAAACAAACAAAAAAAAAACTACCACAACCCTCAGTCTCTCTGATGTAGCCAAGAAGGAGGAGGAGGAGGGCAGAAAGAATTGCCGAGAGGCTGTGGTCCAGGATACCATGGAGAATGCACATGAAGTGTGAGCCTGGGGTCCTGGTAGACACAAGGGACAGGGGATGAAGGCAACCAGCAATGGAGGCGGATGAGCCCTTCTGAGGCTGCAGGCAGTCACTTCTCCAGGAGCTCACACCATTGCTCAGAATGGGGATGAAGGGTTCAGGGGTTGGGGAAAGAAGAAAGGACAGTACTGCAAGAGAAAGGCTCCCACGAGAAAGGCGAGAACAACTACAGCTGGATACAAGGACTGGTGTCAGGAGGTCTCTTGGCGGTGGGAAGGGTGGGTGAGAGGATTGTGTACAAGAGGCCTAAACTAACAGACCATGCTCTTGCTACTTTCTTGTAGACGGGGTCTCAGCCTTGGGGCCCTCCAAGCCAAAGGACACTGTGCCCTCAAGGCACACGCAGGGAGCCCAAACAAGTGTAGGTGAGCCAAGCTCTGACCTCGAGTCAGGATGCTGTGAACACCAGGGAAGTGCTGTCCTCTCAATAACTCGTGTTGTCTAGTAAGCATGCTCTAGTCTGAGCTTGCTACAGGAAGTGGACACCATCCCTGGGGCCAGGCCCCACCCCTCGGCACTGCTCAACCACCTAAGTAGACGCCTGCTTGCCATGCCCTCTGCTTCACTCCACCCTTCCCTGCCTTTCTCACATTGTCCCACTTCTGCAGTCGTGGCAGGCCCCTGTAGACCAGGCCCACTGCAGGGCACCCCTCATTAAATGCACAGCCTTGCTGTCATTGACCTTATGGTCACCATGTGATAGAGAGCTGGCTAGCTGGTGCTGCCAATTCTAAGACCGACTTTGCTTTCACTTCACATGACTCCGTACAACCAGGACACTGTGCTTCCCTAAAGTCAGGTTTTCAGGTGCTCTCCACCAAGGGTTACAAATCGAATCTGGCAGTGTACCCTGCATTTCGGGTAAACCACCTTGCAAATTCTACCACCACTGAGGCTGAGTTTTGCCAACGCTGCACGGCCTGCCCAAAGATCTATACACAGGAGACATTTTCGAAGTGCTCTTTGAATCCTGTCTCCACAGGCAAAGTACAAACCAGTAGGCAAACAAACCATGCAGTGAATACATCTATCTATCATCCATCCATTCATCCATCCATCCATCCATCCTTCTATCCATCCATCTAACCATTTATCCATCCATCTGTGAAAAGCACAACCCAAAGAAGACACACGCATACCTAAATACTGTCATGTCACGAAACAGAAGTGTATAGCTCTGCCTGCTGACAGAAGCCTAAGATCTGAGACCCTGGGGAGGCTGAGGCAGGTGGAGAGCAAGTTGTGCACCCTGTGGGCTACTTGATTACTCCCAGAAAATTAGTGTCCATAGAAAAATTCAGGAAATGCAAAGGAGAGGAACTCAAAGCAAAGAACAGATTGCAAAGCCATGCAATGAAAAACCAAAGAACAATAGAGGGAAAAACAAGGCTGAAAAGAGATGAAAAGGCAAAAGTGGCTAGAGATAAAACTGTCTGGGGCTAGGGATTTAGCTCAGTGGCATAAGCGCCTGCCTTGCAAGCAGGCAGTCATGAGTTCGATCCCTGGAACCGATAAAAACAAACAAAAAAAAACCCAAAAAAACAAACAAACAAACAAAAAAAAACCTGCCTGCCATGGTCCTAGGTTCTGTCATCTGTAGTACAGAAAACGCAGAGGCAACACTCCTCCAACCTTGTATGGCAGAGGGAGTAGATGTCACCAGAGATTGGGGATACTCAATGTAGGCAAAGAGTTGCCAGAGTGACTGGAAACAAGAACTTTGTAGGTTTGGCAATAAAGTGGGCCGCCAGCAATAGGGGACACCTGGATTTGAACCAGGGAACCTCTTGATCTGCAGTCAAATGCTCTATCCCTGAGCTATTTCCCCAACTGCCTAAGCATGTATAATTAGCACTGTAATCCTATGTGGCCACACCTGCCTCTCACTCTCCTGACACTTGCACTTCTGGAATTCGGCTGTTATCATGCCCGCTCTTCATTCCAGGCTGTGCTGACCACCTCTGCACTCCGACCACCACCTCTTCTGCTAAGCAGCACTGTCTGGCGCCAGTCGCCTCATCAGGCTTTGGCATTCAAAGCTTGCCATTGTGCAGACACAATGCCCTCCACACTCAGCTCCCCAATCCATGCTCCAGGAGGGAGTTGCTCAGCAGACTTTTTGCAGATCTGGAGAGGTCTGAAATATAGCTGCTGAATCCACTCCACAGTAAAGGTTTTACTGGCAAAATTCACATTCTAGAAAGACTCACCTTCTATGAGGTCATGTTTCTGAAATGCTTAAATACAGTTTATGTGAAAATTCATTATATCTTTTTCTCAATTAATTGAAGTGTATAACACATTATATATTGATAAAGAAAAGTTTTATAAATTCTCAGGGCACCTTCACTGGTGGAATATGCGACAGAATCAGGGATGAGAAATCCTACACATAACATAATAGTGATATAAGACTATGAAGATAGCAGATTGTAAGCCATGTGTGTGATGTGAACCCATGGGGAAATTCAAAAACACGCATTCATATCAGTGTATAATAAAAGATTATAAACACATTCCATTGTATTTATGTTCAAAGTTGTGTATGTGTCTATGTATATTACAAGCTACAGAATGGAATAAATCAATTAGTTAATGTTAATAATTAAGGACTAGTCAGATAGTCAAGGTCTACTTGAGCGTAAGTGAAAAGACCAGGAGGTGGATGGAGGAAGCCTCGTTTTTCTGTGTATGTGTATGATACCTCGCATGACCTCAAGTTCTCCATCTTTAAGGTACTAAGTCTTCCAAGTAACTAAAGCTACGTGAGAGAATCCATAGGAGAGCTCTCCAGGAAGTCTCTCATGCCTAGTGCCATGGAGATACCTCACAGCCTCCTCTCCTCTGACCTAGGGCAGTTCTATACCCCAAACCCTCCCTCCCTTTCCTTTGTCTTTCTCCCTTGCCCGGTCCCTTTCTTATCCCTCAGTCTCACTGTGGTATCAGACACCCGATAGCTCTGGCAACCCAGTTGAGACATGGTAGGCTGGATTGATCTGCAGGGAAAATGTGTCCCTGTGGTGGACACATTTTGTGGTGGACACTGGCTACAGGGACATTCCTGTAGCCAGTGACCGCAGCTCAGCAACACAGCCCTGCCTCATCATGATGCCAGCCCTCAACTCTGTGTGTGCTTCTATTCCCTGACCTCTCGCAACTTCTCCAGCGATTCCAGGTTGTGAAATTCCGGTTCTGACTTCAGTGTGGGAATACAAACACAGAAGTAGCCCCAGAACTTGTATCAATGCTGGCAGTGAAAAGAGATCAATTGGCCTCCTAACTTAGTGAGGCTCTCAATAAAATGAGTCATAGTGTTAGCCCAGTAAAGCAGAGGAAGGCTTTGTTGTTCCCTTGGACAGCACCCTGCTCGGCTATGAAGTCCTCCTACATGTGGTGATTAAGGTGGAGAGCCTCTTTCCTGGGGAAGGGAGATGGCTGTGTAGGAGGGAGAGTGGCAAGGGCGCCTCCTGAATGGAGGAGGGGGAGGGGGAAGGGAGGGAGAAAGAGACTGCAGCTCTCATTGAAGCTATAAATGCTTGCGATCCCATGAGAAGGAAGAAGATGAAATTCCCCTTTGACCCCACTTCCTATGCCTTCTCCTGTCCTCTCAGATGGCAACAAGGATAGCTTGTGACTGTGACCCTCCCAGTCCTCGAGGTGGTTGCCAGGCCTGCAGTGGAGCTGCAACAAGAAGAATCAAGGGCCCCTGGTCTGGAGTCCCCTCTCCCTTCTGCAGGTCACACTCACTCCTGAAAATGTCCTGATTGTTGAATAAGGGAAATTGCAAAACTGGCCCAGGCTATTCTTCCAGAGGCAGAAGTTTAAAGAGTGGAGGGGGCCACAGCTGGGGGCCACATGTAGCTCAGAGGGTCCCATGATACAGACAGTGGTGGGTTGAGGTGAAGGCAACACTGACTATTGCACAGGGTGGTTTTTAGCAGAACCCAAGGTGGCCCCTGGACCTGAAAGGATTCCTGTGCACAGCTGGTTCTCAGCCTCAGCTGTAGTCTGAAAGAATCCAGAACTTTAACTGGGGCTGGGGTTGGGCCCTGCCTGGACAGACTCTGATTTAATAGGTTTAGGGTGGGGCCTGGGAAAGGGCACTTTATAGACTCCTCAGGCAATTCTACTTTAAAGTAGGAGTTAAGAACCAACATAGTAAAGTCTCACCATCTGCTGGTTCAACTGAAAAATAAAAAAAAATGTATACGCTGGCTTTACTAAAGAAGAAGTTGAAATTCAGGCCTATATTTAAAAGGTCAGAATGGTGAATAGTTAGCACACAAATTTGCTTTGGGGATCTCTTGATCTGTAGTCAAATGCTCTACCTCTGAGCTGTGCCCACTCCTACCGGTGCAAGGCTTACTATCTTCATGTCTAGAGCCACGCCCAGGCCACCTGTAACCTGAGTTACTACTTTAAGTTGGACGCTCTTCAGAGGTGCCTGTGCCTGCATGAGACAAAACTCATCCCCCTGGGGTGTTTACAAGACACAGATTCCCTTCCTCAGAATTGTGGAACTCAGAACTCAGCTTCAGTCCTGGTGCTGGCAGCAACATTGCCACTGGCTGCTAGAGCGGTCCTCAGAGTCACAGCAGTGTCCCTTATGGCAGAACCTATGAAGACAGATTTCATTCAATTGAGGAGTCCTTCCTGACACAGGTCCTAACAGCCCTGACCCTGCTGACCCAATTCTTGATTCAGGTTACAATCTATGATGAAGGATGGCCCTTCCAGCTTCCTGTTCTTAGAAATGTAAATGGTGGCTGATGAAGCCCCTCAAAAAACAGAAGGTGATTTAGGAGTCCCTGAAAGAATTAAAGCACCAAACTAAGATAATTCAAGGACCTGGAAATGCCACCAGCTTAGAAAAAGCAAGGCTGTCATGTGGCTGTCAACAGAATCCACTCAGAAGGCTGAAAGCCTGGGTTCCCATCCTGCGCCAGATGAGAGACATTAGGTAAGATCATCTCTCCCTGTGCCTCAGCTGTATGACCTGTAGAATGGGGATAATAAGGGTACAAACCTGAAGAATTGGCTTGGACATTAAATGAGTCAGTGCAGGTAAAATGCTTAAACACGCTGATGCATATTAAGTTCTGCATACTATTTACTGAGCAAATTAAAAGCTCTCAAAAAAATCAGCTAACCTCCATGGCAAACAGGAAAAACAGTGCCATTGAAATTCAACCTTCGAAGTCCTCATGTGTGACATGATTAGAATGACTCAGAGCATCTTCCATAAAAGAGAGAAATGTGAAGGGCTATAAAAATGACCACATACACTTTTAAATGACTCAAATAAAAAACTCAGGGAATGAGGAATGTCATTGATGTTTTCCTACTTATTTTTAATTGAATTATAGCTTGCATACAGAAAAGTACACAATCTTCATATACGGCTGGATGGATTTTCGCATATGCACACATACACATATATTGACCACATGAATTAAAACACAAAAAAATTCTAGCACCCCTCAGGGCTCCTTGAACTCCCTCTGTCATGAGGGACACTCTCTCATCATGGATTAGTTGGACTGATGTTGAGCTCCACAAACACAAAAGCAAAGAAGTTTTCTAGTGACATTTGTTTTATATTCATTTTGTCTAGGACTAGCTGTAGGTTTACCAAAATTGTAACTAAGACAAGTGGTTTTGGAAAATCTTATATATTTAAAGAAAACTAAACAGTTGAAAATATGAGGCAAGCAGTAACTTTGGGAAAAACAAAAAGTTCAATCCAGTTCTTAGCTCTGCCTAGCACTGTATATGGAAATCAGCCACAAACACTCCTCACAACCATAGCGATAAGCCATTTAAGACAATAAAATTTTTTTTTGTTTTTTTCCTTTTTATCAGTACTGGGGATCGAACTCATGACTGCCTCCTTGAAAGGCAAGCGCTTATGCCGCTGAACTAAATCCCCAGCCCCAAAACAATAAAATTTCCTTTACCTGTTTCTTTAATTTTATATTCCAGATTTTGACTGTTTCATTATCAGTCAGTTTACTTTTCCTTATGATGTCACTGGTTGATGTTAGCGATGTTGCCTACCAAAACCAAAAAGTTCCTGGATTCCCACTAAGTGGTCCTAGATCAGAATCACTAGGGGTTATCTGCAGATATATCAAGGTCAGCCTGTAATCCTGATGCCAGATCAGTCTGGTTAAACTCTGATTCAGCATCTCCCTCCATGAAATAAACTGAAAAGACTAACTGAAAATTTCTGATGTGCTTGAATCATTAAAAATAGGGCCCTTAGTTTAAGTGCCTGCTTGATAAGCACAAGGTTGTGAGTTTTCGATCCCTGGTACCAAAAAAAACAAAAAACAGGGCCCTGACTTGTGCCACCTAACTGATGTCACGAAAGAAAACTGACATAGGATCTAGGAAGGGTTCTGATGATAGTGACTAGAAAACTGAACAATGCATCTAGAAAGGACTCTTCATGAGCTGCCTGTAATCCCAGCACTCCGGAGGCTGAGGCAGAAGGATCACTGTGAGTTCAAGACCAGTCTGGGCTACAAAGTGAGCTCAAGGCTGGCCTGAACTACATAGCAAGACCCCGTCTCAAAAAAAAAAAAAAAAAAAAAAAAGGACTTCTCTGGCTTGGCAATAAAATAAAGTGCTAACCAGGGCACACAGATTTGCACCAGGAACCTCTTGGTCTGACGTCAAATATTTTAGCCTTCAGCACTAGATCCCAAATCAAAGAACGCTTTGAGTCTTGTGAGGACATAAGCCTGGCACCAATGGGGACATCAGTGATACCCTGTCATCCAGCCCTGGGCCGAGGGCTTTAGAGTAGTTTCTAGAAAGTGTAAAGCATGCAGATTTCCTAAATATACTGAGGACCAATGTAAGATAGGTGCAGATCAGTTAGCTACCAAAATTACATGTAAATAAGAAGATATATGGATTTGAACCTAGGCCTTTTGATCTGCAATCAAACGCAAACACTATTCCTGAGATGTACCTGGTGGGGTGCCAGGGTTTTCAAGTTAATGCCTTCCATCTGTGGGGGTAACATGAAGCTTAGCAGCATTAAGTTACAGCTCCCTGTCAGGTCTAACTTTATAGATGTCCCCAGGCCTGGCTCGCAGGATGCCTGCCCTCAGTGCCACAGCTTTCCAGGCCTGTCCTAGCATGGGATTGTCTGGCCAAGAAAATAAGAGATGCTGTGCACCCCCATCCTCAGCCCACAACCTGGCCAACTGTATCCAAAACTATTCACACCATCCTCCCAGAGCTCCCTGCTCACACCTTTCTTCCTTCAGTGAGGACAAAAGGGGCAATAACTGAAATTTTGTCCCAGAGCTCAGCAGTAGGCATTCGCAGGACAGTACTGTGTCTGCGACATTAGAGCCACCAAGCCAGGCTTTTGAACTTTGAGTGCATAATGAATTCTGGCATGGGAGAGAAGTGAGTCAGAGGGAAAACTGTGTCCTACATGGAGAACCAGATGTTGGCATTGTGTCCCCAGGTCTGACCACCCAGTGCACCAAACTGCCCAGTGGGGTGCAGGTGAGAGGGAGATCACTTAGGGTTAGGTGATACCATCTGTTCCTGGGAACTGTACTGTATCTGTAGCTGTCTGTCTGCCCTGGAAAAGCCCAGAAGAATTTTGCATCACTGACCTTGCCTTCTCTTTAAAAATGCAATAGAGTGGGAGAAATTAGATTATAAGCATGAAGTCAGCAGCCAAATACCAAGAATCTGAGGGACACCGAAGTACAGGAAGAGAGGGAGGCGGCTTTCCATCCACACCGCAGTTGTGAAAGGGCTAGTAGGTAACTTCCAGCTCCTGGGAAGAGTATAATTGGGACAAAGGAAAGAAAAGTACAATCGCATAAGAATTAGCTCCCATGAGTAAGAAAGGACATGGCGGGGATTAACTGGATTTGAACTAGGGACCTCTTGATCTGCAGAAATGCACCTTGCAAGTTAGGTATATCTAGTAAGTGCCTTTTACCTTCATAACAACACACGGCATTGAAGTTTCTACTTAATTCTATACAGTCGATAATACCAGAAATTTACTTTTCAACTTATCCCAGAAATGTCCCTGCCCATTCTCCAGGGCTCCCAACCCTACACAGTGCTCACACATTCCCTTTGCCTCAGTTGGTGGAGACACGGCAGCTGGGAGAAGCACAGACACACATTCTGAGAAGGACCTCAGGATTTATGTGCATAATTTCCTACTTTGTACACAACAAAATTCCATGTGAGGAGTTCTTGCATGACCTCCTCTCAGGCCTCTGCAGTAGCTGTGTGTGAAGCCAGGTTTTCAGCCTGTGCTCCTATGCGTTACACACTGACAGTGGTGGCTGGAGAAGGTGGACAACTTCCCAGTTCCTGACTAGGATCCTGACAGCGTTCTGAGAAGCATCACGGAGGTACCATAGCACCAGGACCGCACAAAGCCTGTCTGTCTGCCCTCAGCCGCCTCCCTCTCTTCCTGTACATTGGTGTCCCTCAGATTCTTGGTATTTGGCTGCTGTCTTCATGCTTATAATCTAATTTCTCCCACTCAATTGCATTTTTAAAGAGAAGGCAAGGTCAGTGATGCAGAATTCTTCTGGGCTTTTCCAGGGCAGACAGATCGCACGAATTTGGGTCACAGAACTCTGGAGCTTCAGGAGACAGCTTTACTGACCTTCAACTCCATGAAAAGCAATCTCAGATTGTGCAACAGAGGCCACAAGTATCCCCTCTGCTGACCAAGCCCCTGCCTCCACACAGCACAACAGCTCCTTGGATCCTCATCCCGCACCAACACTCTAATTCATGTCACCACCCCTTGATCAAAGGCCACACACAGTCCAAAGATGTAGAGAAAGGCCACCCACCCAAAGGGCCACAAGTGGTGGTGACAGTGCCCATAAAACCATGTCAGGAAGATCAAAGCTCAGACTGAGTAGAAGCTCCAAAAGAAAATTCAGAGTAAGGGAAATTTCCCCCATCATTCAGACAGTTTAATTTACTTACTTATGCTTATTACACTAATGGTAAATCCTTGGCATTCAAAAACTACCATCTGCATCTTTCCATAGTGCTGAACACAACCTGGAGCATGAAAGCTGGCAGGTGGAAGTAACCACAGCAGAGCTGGTGAAGTTATTTTCATGTGAAGTAAATATAAATTATCCAGGGTGGCCCTAGACAAATTCACCCTGTTCAGTCTGGGTGCTGGTTTCTCCACACCAGAGCCCTGCACTCAGCTCCCAATCTTTCTTGCTGGAGGCAATGAACAATTCATAGTCACATGGCACTGTCTCATGGCTACTTTCCCCTGTCCATCCCCTGGTCAGTGTGCTGTCCTTGATTGAAAAAAGAGGAAGGAAATACCCCCAAACTCCAGCAACTGCCTCACCAATGGGCAACACTGAAAGCATTCTTTGGAAAACTAGGAAGAAGATAAAGATGCACGGTAGCACTGTTTCTGCTTAACACTGTACCACCAGTAAAGCACAGCTGAGCTAGTGCCTAAGGTATCAATGTTTGTCTGTCAGAGAGGGATTTAGAAACAAAGTACCCTTATCCATGGATACTATGCTCATCTACACAGACAACACAAAGGAACCTACAAATTATTTGAATGACTAAGTTTAATAAATTGTGAGAAATAACATAAATTTACTTAGAATCAAATATACTTGATCATACCAGTACTAAGACTTAGGAAGTAAGAGATATCATTAGAAATAGCATGAAAACTATAGACCCCTTGGAATTAGTATAAAACATACAAGATTTTTGTTTAGAATATTTTAAATCTACAGGCCACACGGGACAAGGAGTAAGAGTAGAATCAACGTAGCAAAAGAGTTAAAGCACTCCCTGGGAACCATAAGCACACCTGGACCTTTTCTTCCTTCTGGGAAGATTCTGGGTGCTAGAATCCTGGCAGGGAAATGGAGGTGGAGCCTCAACACCAAGGTAAGGTAGCAAAACTAATGAAGACCAGAGATATTTGGATTTGAACCCATGATCTTTGCATAGGTGGACAAATGCATTGTCCCTGAGCTAAATCCCATTCACCAACTCCTTTAATAAATATCTTTCATCTCTGCAGCTCTGCAGCCACACAAACCCAATTAAAATAATCACATCAATTATTCCTGTCAGATCCCCCACACATAATGCTCTCTCTCTCTTTTTCTTTTTTTTTTTTTTTTTTTTGAGACAGGTCTTGCTATACAGTGCAGGCTGGCCTTGAACTCACTTTGTAGCCCAGACTGGTTTGGGACTTGCAACAATCCTCCTGCCTCAGCCTGCTGAGTGCTGGGATTAGAGGTGTGCAGCACCATGCCTGGCTTTTTCTTCATCTCTCTTGATTAGTTGTGGATTGAAATCCACTTTGTCTGCAAACAGCCAGGAGGGTGACTCCACTACAGAAACTCTTAGGACCACCACAAAGAAGACAAGGGGAACACCAGCTTGTCCTGTAGTCAGTCTCTTTCCTGTCCTGGGAACACTCTGATTCACAGGTGCAGCTTGATGACCAAGTTTGCTTCCCAGCTGTACTTGGCAGAGAAGGAGGTAGAGAGTTACATACTACAAGACCCAACACCCTCCACAAGGAGCAGCTGCTCTTGTACAAGTTTTCCTACACCCATAAACAGATAGCAGGTTGCTCATACAAGAGAACAGGCTGGGTCAGCTTGTTCACAGGGTCACAGAAAGCAAAGAGCACCAGACTGCTGGCCATTAGGGCAGCTACTTCCGCTGGGGAGCCACTATGAGAGTTCAGGTCCATGACATAAGGGATGTGGGCTCCAGGCACTGCTTGGAAAAGGAAGACAGTGGGTGAGACCAGAAGTCAAGGAAGTCCCAAGATGCTCAAAATGCTAGAGCAAGAGGGACAGAAGCTAGTGAGGGTGAAACAAAGGGACAGGTGAGTTTAGGAGGACATGCCTGGGATCTTCATTAGCAATGATGTGTAGGGGAGTATCAGGAACCTGGCCTAGATCTTCAATTTCCCAAACTAGTGTATGGAAAGGGCTTAAATAAATAAGTGGAATGATTTTAGGGCTGCAGGAGGACCGAAACCCTCTGCAGAGTTCAAGACTTTGGGGGCTAAGACAAGGAATGACCCATATTTATTTAGTTTTCAAACAAGGAAGGGGTTATAGTGGAAAACTCAGGAAACTGAACAGACCTTGGGAATGGTTCAAGGATTTTTCCAAATAACAGATTATGTTTAATTTAGAAGAACTATCTCATATTAATTTAGGAGGAGTATCTTAGGAAAAGACCTCCATGTTGCATTCTCTACAGGAGTGAAATGCTCATAGCTAGTCTTTATTTAGTTAATTGGAAATTGGGGTCAAGTGTCCTCAGCTGTGACCTTATCTTGCCCTTTGAGGTGTCTCTTTGTTCTTGGGTCGGCTTTCCACAGCCTTGTACATGTGTTCAATTTCTAGTTTCAATGGCTCCCAACAGGGGAGCCCAGTCACCATGATTCGGGTGTCCAGGATCTGATTGTCAGATCCTCTTTGGTGCAAGTTTGGCTTTCATCTATGCAATCTGATCTTGGAAATCCTGTTTGCTCTCTGCTTTTAACACAATACTAATGTGTATCTCTCCTTGAACCATCTACATAGAAGGAAACTTTCCCGTGTGGAATTCTAGGAAGTTCCCAGTGAAAATCTCCCTAAACATCATCTATAACTGCCCCAGCTCTTCCAGTGTTAGAGGTTACTGTCTAGTACACTGCCACCAATAGGATATTGTGTTGTTCTCTTCAGGTCTTTGTGGTCCTCTGGTATGGACAGGCTCTGCATTCCTTGGGTCCCCAAGAGCACAGCCTTTTACTAACTAGTATTTACCCAATTTCTTATTCATACAGCGATTTACATTTTTATTCATATGCAAGACATATAATACCACTGTTGTAGTTAGGCTTACAAGACAATATATTTAACACAGGACATATAATTTAAAGGATTATTTTATAATATTTGTCCAAAAAGTCAAATGCAGAAGAGTGCATAAGATCTGTCCATGCACTGGAGACCCAAAGAATCCAGCTGAGGGCCTGGACCCCAGGACAATGTCCTGCACAAGTCTAGCTGTAGACCTGGAACCCATGACAATGACTTCCACAAGTCCAGCAGGAGGCCTAGCGTGCATGACAATGTTTCATGCAAGTCTATATCAAGGATCTGCACTAAGAAGGCTGAAGAGTCTATGACAGAAAAGTGAAGAGTCTGCACCCTGGATTCAGTGTTTCCTCAGCTGAAAAATTCAATACAAAAGCTGAAGAGTCTTTTCCAGAAGCCAGGTGAGGATGTCTAAGCTGAAGGCAAAGACTGGAGCTCCTCTGAAGAACAGAAGCTCACAGTCCTTCCTCACTTCCCTTTATATCCTCCAGGTGATGAGTCACCCCAGGGTGGGTCCTCTAACCCTAGGGTCTAGAATTACTGGGTTAAGCCTCTAAACTTTTCAAATTGATACAACCCATCAACCACTACACTACAATGATTCTAATTCCTATGTCCCATATAAAAAGACCGTGGATCAGTGTTTAAGTAACTCAAGGTAAGAGCTAGGATTCATCTAACTTCCTATGGATTTTGGTGCTCTTTCTGCCCTCTGTAGTCTTGTGCCTTGGAGCAGGTTTGTTCCCACCCAAACCCATATCGAGGAATGATCTGCAGTGCAATGGTACTGAGAGTTGGTAGGACCTTTAAGAGATGACACTGTGTGGGGGTGATTGGATCATGACTTGCGAAGGGTTAGTGCTGGTGTCCTGGAGTAGGTTAGGTCTTTCAGGAGTGGTGAGGGCTCTATGAGACTGGGTTTTGATAAAAGAGTGAGCCTGGCCTTTCCATAGTCTCTTCATTTTCTCACAATATCAGCTCTCTCTCTCTCTCTATCTCTCTCTCCACCCTGCCCTCCTCTTTCTTCTCCTCCTCCTTGTTCATTTCCCTCCTTTTCTCCACCCTTATCCCTGCCCCGCCCCGTGATGCCAAAGCCACATTGTAAGGAAGGCAAAAGACCAGCAGAGGGCAGTGCTGTGCGATGTGGAGTTCTTGGCCTCTAAACCGGTGACCCATAAATAGGCTTGTTTTCTTTATCTATTATCTAGCATCAAGTATTCTGTTACAGCAATTGCAAAGAGACCCAGACAAATCCCTTTCTAGACCACAGACTGACTAGAGAAGAGAAAGAAACAGGAAAAAGCAGGCGATGGAGAAGAAAGCCCCCAAAGACAGGTACTCCAGGTTGAGGGGAAAACTGGGCAGTAATGGGACTGGTGAGGAAGGTGCTCTTGTCCTCCAGAATATGGTGTGGGGAAAGAGTCCCACAAACAGGCAGTGTGGCTCTGGAGTGATCCCTGCCATTCAGAAGTCCTGAAAGAGCCTCCTCGCCTAATCCTCTGCTGAGAAAATCCTACAGTCTCTCCCCTGGTGGCACTCCTGCCTGGACCCTCAGTCCTCAGTCCTACCCTCGGAGTCACTGAGGCCCTGGAATTCCTACCCACTTCTAGGGCCTGTAGAGGTCTTGGCCAGAACCTCACACTTGACGTCTCTGATGAGCATATTCTCAGGACCATCAGATGCCCTGGGCTCGGCTGCTGCTGGGGTGCAGTTTGGGCAAACTTCTGCTGCACTCCATGTGTCTCCACAGAGGTTCTTGGAGGGTTCAGAGGGAGCCAGGGAAGAACAGAGAAGGGGAGCAAGCCAAGTTGGCTCACGCCATTTGCAACCCAAAAATGTTCAACTATTCTAGTTGTACTTGACATTAAAAGGCAAGACTGTCATGATAGAATGATGGAAATACATGATAGAATGATGGTATACACATTCATTTTATTAAAACATGATTTAGAGAAATGCAGAGATTTTAAATGTGCAATCTAATGAGTTCTTTAAAATGTACTCACAGTGTAACCTACACTCCTAAAATACAGAATATTATCGCCCCCCAGGAAATTTCCTAGTGCCAGGTGAAATTAATCTCTGGCTCCCACCACTATCCCAAGGAAGAGAAGGCTGTTCTGATTTCTACCCAAATGGACTGGTTCTACTGCTCAGCAGTCACTCAGCATGTTTTCTGCCATTGGCCCCTGTCAGTCTCTGCAGGAAATACCTTGAAATAGAAAGACAAATATACCTTGGAAGACAGACAAAGTTACCATGCTGAATAAACAAGGTATACCACCCAAAATAAGACACAGAGCCTCTATTAACAAGATATAGAGAACTATTTCTTTTAAAATGTGGGTCATCAGTCTGCGTAGCAGGCTGTAGTCTCAACAATGCACCTCCTTCAAAAGGCTGTAAGTCATCAAACAAGGAATAACTGCGTTAGACCACATTATCAGAACAGCTCAATGAAAATTATTTGTTTTTCTTAAGAACACCTGCTCTCCAATAACTTTTAAAATAAAACACAGCAGCACCAACAAATCATCCTCTCAGCTGCTTCAGACAACACTGATCTCTCACATGTCAGAAAAGGCAGGGAATAAAATTATCAGAAAATCCAGGATACCTCACAATACAGAAATGATGTAGAAAATGCTCATCTATGACCAGGACTGCAAAACAGAAGCAGTTCAGATATATCCCCTGAGAAAAGATGTACACTCATATGATATGAGACATTCCTACATACAAAAGATTTCAACGGTAACACTGCTCCTGAAGAGTTTGTTTTTATCTGAGAATTGATTTAACTCCAAAGGAGTCAATTTTATTGTCACGTGAAGAACCAGTGGAAGCAAACAGTCCTTAGAAGTGAGCTCAACACAAAGAATCCGCTGATGAACCTTTCTAACCCTTTCACGGAGATGTTGTGCCTGGATCCTGGTGATCAGCAGCCTTCCTAAGACCATGCTCTAAATCACTCCCTCTGCACCAAAACAGGCAGACCATCTATTTTTGGTAACTGTATAAGACTCCTTATAAATGGGGCGTCTCGCTTTGTCCCAGTATACAGAAAATGTCAGGATCAGACATTATAAAAATGAAACCAATTTTGAAGACATTTATCTTTTCATGAATGCTGTGTTTATTTGCACAATATGCTTCATGAATGTGCCTGAAATACAACAGACTATTAGTATCCCCCACTTAACAATCTAATCTTACTCCTGTGACCAGGTCATTAAATGTATTTAGTCACTAAATGAGCAATCATACATAGGATGCCCATTACAATATTCAGAATACAAAAATGATCAAAAGAAACTCCAACTTGCCAGCTTCGCTTTTATCTGCTTCTTGCCTGTGGTACTGTAATGTTTAACCAAACAAAACTACAGCACAGTCAGCAAAAATTACAGTGCTGTCTAAACAAGGTATACAAAATAAAAGACACTGAGGGTCTATCAGCAAGATTTAGAGAGCTCGAAAGAAAAAAAGACAGGGCATAAGGCCTAACAACGGGGTTGTAAGTCCTCCGAGGTTAACCAGGTAGGTCGTAAGTTAACGATACTCATGGTCCACTGCTTCCTCTGCATGTTTCAGAAACTGCCACACTTTCTCCATCTTTCCCCCTTGTCCTCTCCACCCTTAAGTGCTACCAGCATCCTCCTGGTGCTTTCCCTAAACCCACACACAGTGACGTGGATAGAAACAGCTCATCCTGGCTGTGTGAACCTACACACGACCTGTGGAGAGCCCCTCCAAAATCTCGGGAAGATGCTCATTATTTCATCCCATCAGTCCCTCACTCAACAAACACAGAACTTGTTAGGTTCTGTGTTCTGTCATCTACACTGAGACCACAGACAGGTAAGACATAGTCTTCAATCCTCAAAGAGTATTAATCCTACTAGCAGATGAGCCCATAAGCCAAAATACTTCCCAAGGGGAGACCCACGAAAGCAGGAGTAAGGATCCTGGGGATGAAGGGGTGCTTCTTGGAACATTTGCCATAGAAGGAAGCTGGGCTCTTTAGCTTCTCAGATCTCCTAGAAGGTTGGGTTTCCATACAGGGAGCGAGCCTCAGGGTAATGGCCTTGAGGACTGACAGTTGGCACCATCTGACCGGCCATACCCTGGATGGGCCTTCACAGCGCCCTCTGCTGTCTTCTGGAAGCTAGAGCACAGAGCAACACCCAACAGCCATATATGGGACACTGTTGGCAGGTAAGAGACAATATGGGTGACAACAGCCATCTTGTGACTCCTCATTATTAATCACTTCAAAAAGAGTTTTCTCTGACATCTAAAAGTAAAGCCAGCAGGGGGCACCGGGATTTGAACCGGGGACCTCTTGATCTGCAGTCAAATGCTCTACCCCTGAGCTATGCCCCCACTTGGCCAGGCAAGTAGAAGAAGCACTACAAAGCTGTGTGGCCACACCTGCCTCACCTTCCCGACACCTGCACTTCAAGAGCCTGGCCGTCCTCAGGCCCGCCCTTCCTCCCAGGCTGCCCTGACTACCCCTGCACACCTCACTGCCACCTCTTCTGCTGAGCAGCCCTGCCTGGCCCCAGTCCCTGCCTCAGGCTCTGGCATTCAAAATATAAAGGTCTACAGCTGTAACGCCCTGCACACTCATCTCTCGGAGTCCCCCTCCAGGAGGGAGCTGCTCAGCAGACTCTGTAGAGGACAGGAAGGCCGTGAAGTGGGCTTGGGGTGGGGCACCGGTGGCATGGAGGGCTGGGCCAAAACTGTGGTTCTTGGTTTCCCTGAGAGCTAAATCAGACCCTCTGTAAAGAGGACCTAGAGCTTCTGTGGTGATCTAGGGAGTTTCCTGGGTGACTCTGACAGGTTGGAAGATCTTGATTTTATCTGTGCCCTTCCTTGGTATCGAACTGAAAAGTTACAGTGGTTAAAATGATGTGAAAACAAAACACACCCAATTACTGACCACGCTGTAACTAGAGTCCTTCTTTATGGTAATGAGCCTCATTGTTCCAAATGTATTGAAAAATGTGACTCCCTTACCTCGCTCTTCCTCCCATTTTGTTTTCCATTTATAGTTGTCTCCACCTTTGCAGTTACAGAATCCCACCATGTACCAGACAGAAAAAATGATCTGAAAAGAGGGCCCCATGCATGGGCAGGAAAATCATGAAATAGAAATCAGAGAGCTCTATAGCTCTTGGAGCGTGGCACAGGACAGACTGCAACCTTTCTGCAGCAGGAAAGGAAGGACCGGCCAGGGACAGCCAGACTTCACCCCACCCTTTCTGACTTTCCCTCAGTCTCCCACCACTGCACTCCTGGCCACTGCCTTCTCCTCCAACCTAGCAGCCAATGTCCCACAGTCAGAACTGAAGGCCAGGCAGGGTCAGGCTGGAAAGGCGCTGGTGATTATACAGTGCTGTAAAACCCAACATGGTTTTCCTGCCACTAGAATCACTGGATGTTAGAAAAAGATTGTTCCCCCCAAATTTATTTATTTATTTATTTTGTCTTTTTCCTTTTTATCGGTACCAGGGATGGAACTCACGACTGCCTGCTTTCAAGGCAGGCGCTTATGCCACTGAGCTAAATCCCCAGCCCTGATTGTTCCCCCCAAATTTATAATCCCCAGATTCCCCTTGCATGCCACTAAGTAGAGTTACTAATGTTAATTTGTTCTTTTAGTGACCTTATTCGTTTAACTCTAGTGTAAAAATCAAGATGTAGTGACCAGATTCAGCACATCTTTGCAAATGTAAACTTTAAAGGACAACTACTTAAATACTTCTAAAATACACAAAGATCGTTAACAAGAGGACTTGGGCTTCTTCCAAATACCGGATGTCACCAGACAAAACTGACAGGACACTAGGTAGGGTGGTGATGAAGGTGGCCCTTCTAGGTTTGGCAATAAAAGGAGTCACCAGTAGGGGGCACCCGGATTTGATCCGCAGTCAAAAGCTCCCCCTTGCGCTACACACACACACACACACACATACACACACACACACACACACGTGCCTAGCCTAGTTTTCTTCCTAGCCTGTGTCACTCGACACTATGACAGCCCTAGTGTACGACTCATTCCTTCTCAATCAGACTATGGAAGCCGACAGATTCACTGCCAACCACTCAGAAATCACTCTTTAGGCTATGAGTCGCCATTTATTCCCAGAGGACATGCCCAGCACTGATGGGCTCTTTTCTACCCAGCCTGCTCATGGCTCAGTCTGAATCCCTTCAATAAATGAGAAGTGGATGACAGGATAATGAAACTATTTTTCATGATGGAATCTAGGCCACTACACACTTTGGGCCCCAGGTATATACTGGTAACATTTCAAGATGCCAAAACACAAACCTCACTTCACTATGTTCAGCTGCCTTCATAACCAACAGCGGCTGCCAACAGGGAGGAGCAGACCAGTCTCTCTCCCCATCTCCTACCAGGGGAGGCTTGTGTTGATTGAGAAAACTGTAAACATGATTTCTGAGAAAACAAGACATTATTTCTGACCCTTGCATGCCCCTAATCCAGATGACGTACCGTATGGGAACCCATTTACTGCAGTAAATAATGACCCTGCAGGACTGGACAACAGGGAAACACATCCCTGACATTGGTTCACGGTCATTCCAATGATAGGCAAGAACTCTGCGTCTCTTTCCCTGTTTTGGAGAACATAGCTTACCCCAAAACTCAAGTGAGGGAGAACAAAAAACGCTGAGATTTAGAAGTCAACAATCGAAAACACCAATAGGGGGCACCTGGGTTTAAGGGGGGGGCTTTCTGATCTGCAGTCAAATGCTCTACCTCTGAGCTACACCCCCGCTAACAAAAGCAAACATCTCAGTGCCTCTCACCTGTGCTTCCATATTCAAGGCTGCTGTGATCTGTAAGCCCTGTCCATTCTGGTTTGCCTATAGACCCTCACAGGCAGGACCCTGCTCCATAAACCACAAATCGGCCAGAGGCTCCTCTACCCCTGCGCCCCTCCCCGCTACTTCCTGAAATCCTTGTTTCTCTGATGGACTCCTGTACTCCACAGCTGTGAGCCCACCAGTACCAGTGCAAGGTAGCCTGGGTTTAGGAATAAAGCCTGAGACGAGGCCCTTCCATCCTTAGTGCCTGTTCAGCTCTGCTTTGCAGCCCATGTCTGCTTCCTCCTCATTCCTCTCTTCTATTGCCTGCCCCTCCCTAGTTAGGCAGCCACCTAGGGGGTCCGTGCACACCAGGGGATTGAAGGGGTCCTGGTGTTATTCAAAGACCACTTCCTCTGTCCCACAGCAGGACAGCAGGCCTAGCTTGGATCCCTGTCCCCTGATAGATGTTCATTCACATGGCGGGGACGTGCCTGTCCTTTCTAACTGCATCTCAAAGATGACAAGGGTTGAGAGAAAAGACAGGAATCTAATGGGGCGTTAGCTGTCCAGTGCGGGGGTGGCAGCAGCTCCGTGAAAAATGACTACAGTCCGGTCTCATGCCCATACTGCTTATGTAAAGAATCACTTTGTCAGACACAAACTATTTTACTTTAAAAACATAACCTAGGGGCTAGGGATTTACTTCAATGGCAGAGTGCCAGCAAGTGTGAGGTCCTGAGTGTGAGTCTTCATGGCAAAAATAAATAAATAAAAATTAAAAAACATAATCTAAATTCAAAGTAAGTATTTCAGTTAAAAACAGGCATTGTTCCCTTCAGGTTCACCTAATCAACCTGATACCAAGTTGCCCATTCTTACCTCCACACCCTGAAATTAGGGCCCCTCGTTCCTCCATTGAATGAGCCTTGCGGGTCAGTGAGGGTAGTGAAGAAGGTTCATCAACCCATGGAATCCAGAGACACCTGGTGATTTGCTCAAAGTAAGACTGCAAGGAACAGCCACAACACAGACGTCCAGCCCTACCCTGGCACAGCCACGGTCCTGCTCTACTGTTCACCTTTCAGCCACCTGGGAAAGCTCAACTCAAACCAAGGTTTCTTATCTCTGCACAGGCCGGCAGTGAGCTCGGCTGAAAGACACAGACACCTCACAGATTGGTGCCAACCGGGTTCATGACTGCTAGACTTGATTGAGCCCCGTTGTCTGCAGTTCATGAATCCTTCCCCACTCCACTCAATCTCCACTCTAGTTACTTAGCAAGTTTGTCTACTCTCCTTCAATTCTGGCCCCATATCTTTCCCCTTGTCACTCATTCCACTAGAAGGAAGGAAAACAATCAGATTCCTGCCACTGAGCCTACTTGTAATGTGTGTAATGTGTGTCTTGTATTCAAGACTGAATAAAATTTCATTGTATGCCTGTACTTTTGCTTCTCCAGTCATTCATCAATGGATGTTCAGGTTACTTCTACATTTTAGCTATTGTGAATAATACTGCTGTACCAGTATCTCATTAAATGCCTGCTTTAACTTTGGAATACATACTCAGAAAAGAATTGCAGAATTGTACAGTTATTCTATTTTTAAGTTTTAAAAGAATGACCATGCTGTTTTCCATAATGGCTGCACCATTTTCTGTAACAACTATGGTATAAAAGGGTCCCAATTTGTACACACTCACTAGCACTTAATTTCTGTTTTTGTAGTAATAACCATTTTTTGTGTCTGGATGTCCCCTCAAAGCCTCATGCAGTGGTGGGGTCAGGCTTTTTTGAGGCAGCCGAATCCAGAGTCTGTGATTGATTCATAGTGCAATGCTGGGATTAAGGGTAAGTGATTTCTGGATCAGTGCACTGGTTAGATTGGCACCACTCTAATCCCGGAAGTCTGAGTAAGATACAATAAAAAGGAGGAAAAGAGCCTCACCTCCCTCCTTTTGCTCTTCTTGTTTCTGCTGTCTTCCGTAGCTATGAACTGTTGCCCCTGCCTGACAGCCAAAAGATTATGGACTGAAACTTCCACAAACCGTGAGCTAAATAAACCTTCCCCCTTTAACTTTGGATGTTGGGTATTTTGTCTCAGCAATGAGAGAAAAGTAACTAAAATACCATCCTAGTGTGCACGCGTTCCTTGATTTGCGTTTCTCTAGTGATTAAGAATGGTGAGCATTTTTTTCACGTGTGTATGGCCACTTGTATATCTTCTTTGGAGAAATGACTGTTCAATTCATTTCCTATTGTTTAGTTGGGTTGTTATGTTGTTGAGTTTTAGGAATTATTGTATAGTCTAGATACCAATTCCTTATAAGATTTATAAATATTCTCATTCTTTCTGCAGGTCAATTCTTTTTACTTTATTGACAGTGTCTTTTGGTTCACAAAATATTTTGAACTGCATGCAGTTCAATTTACCTATTTTTTTTTTAATCAGGGATTGAACTCATGACCACATGCTTGCAAAGAAGGCACTTGTGCCACTGAGCTAAATTCCCAGTCCCCAGTTTACCTATTTCTTGCTGCCTTTGCCTCTGGTGTCATAGTCAAGAAAGCATTGTGAAAAGCTGGGCAAGATGGCACATGCCTATAATCCTAGCACTTGGGATACTGAGGCAAGAGGAGCATAAGTTCCAAGTCAACCTGGACTATGTACTGTATTTAACCAAAAATAAGATCTAACCAGAAAATAAGCCCTAGCAAGAGTTTTTTCAGAATGCTCATAATATAACTCCAAAAATAAGCCCTAGTAAAAGGGCATTCACCCAATGGACACATTTAGTACAGAAGTACTGACTTATACAGCCAGATGTGGTGGTATACACCTGTAATCCCAGAAATCAGGAGGCTGAGGCAGGGAGATGGCTGCAAGTTCAAGACCAGCTTGAGCTACAAAGTGAGCTCAAGGCCAGCCTGAACTACATAGTGAGACCCTATCTCAAAAAGATAAAAAACAAAAAGTGTTGAATTATAAAATAATATTATTATATAATTAAATATAAATATAAAATATAAATATTGAAACTAATACTTAAAGTAAATAATAATATAAATTATAATTAAGTATCTATAAATACTCAATGAGCACCCGTGGACCAGGACAACACCTGTGTAAACAGATGAACTGGAGATTTATCGCCACATGACCAATTGCAATACGACACAACACATGAATAATGTGGGCACTGGACAACATCATGATTGTATGGTGCACCCTCCCCCACTCCTTTCTCCTCTGGAACACTCCCTTCTCCCACCAGATCTGCTTCCTGAGAGTCAGCTGTGGATCACCTGATGCATCTTAAAATTAGGAACCATTGGTGTAGAGTGGAGTATAGAGGACCAGCAACCACTTGCATGGTTTAACCCTGGGCCCCTGGCCTGCTCTGGCTGACCCTGGCAGGTGCCACAATTCCAAACCAGCCCTTCCTTAGTGTTGTAGTACCCACATCTTCTTGTAGAGGTGCAAAGGAGCAGAGCTAGACCTGGTACACAATCTCTGACTACCAAAGGAACTTGTTTCTAACAATTCTGGCGGCATCTGCATGTCTACCAAGATCATAGAATGATCCCTAAGGACTGGCCCCCAGATGCAGACTGAGCACCATTTCAAATCCCGGAGATCCCATCAGCTTTGCCCAAGGAATCAACTGCGTATGTAGTACATCCCTGCTCTTCTAAATCTATATCCACTCATGTGGCTGCAGGCATGAAATCAGACATTCTTTCAACGGATTAAAAAAAAATAGGGACCAGAAGAAGGTTAGAGTATTATTGGTTTAATAACAGGGTCCTGAACCCAAGGAGAGGAGGCGTAGACTCAGGTCCCAAACATGTGCTTGGAAAGAGCATGAATCTTGATTTTCTTTTGTCAGATACCATCGTGAGGGGCAAACGCGATGGACACTGAAGGATCTTTCAGCTACAAATGGCCATCCCATTCCAGAAAGGGCAGGGAAGCTGCTAGAGAGAGGGAATCTGTTGCTTGTTTTGCAGGCAAATAAAATTGTAGTGAGGCAGGTCTGGCAGCTTCCAGGAGGCCCAGCCTGAATAACATCCCCGGCAACACTTTATAGGACTGCTGGGCACAGCTGAGCACATAACCCGAATCACTTACAACTACATTAGCACTAGGGGGCACAGCTCAGGGTTGGCGCATCTGACTGCAGACAGCAGGTCACTGGTTCAGGTCCATGTGCCCCCTGCTGGTTCGTTATTTTTGTCACTGGCGCTTGTGTTGAAGATTCAGCTTCCTTGTCTAATCCTAAATTTGAAGACATTGAACTTTCCAACTCTGGGAAAAAAGTCAAAAGAAATATAAGACCCTGAGTGCCACAAGCCCAGAATGGTAAGTTCCTTTAATTCTGAGTTTTTGTTTCACTTAACAGAATTTGTTCCTTTTTTCTGCATGTTTTCATGACCTCTAAGCAATGGTGCTGGTACAATAAATGTCTAACTGGCTCTCCGTGGGTATCTGATGTGTAGTGTTTTTCTATTTCATGGTATAAGTAATCCCACCGTTGCCAATTTTGGGCTATAAATATGAGATCACTGAACATAGACTTAGAAAGATACATTATAAAGTGATGTCAGCTGCCAGGCCACTCAAGGACACCACTGTCCCTCACCCCTCACTCAGCTTCCTTGTAGAAACAGGGGCTCTTTGACCCTACTCTGTGGTCACAGTGTTTCCTACCATCAGTGAAAGTGTTCTCGTCTCCCCATTAATCTGAAACATTCACTCATTCATATTTGACTTCTGAAGGCCAGACACAGGAAAGGCAGAGCTTTCCAGGAAGAGTTTAAGGTAAGCAAAACAGCTAAATAAAGAAATGATCAAGCAACAACAAGGATTGAAAGAAAACGTGCTATTTGAAAACAAGTGGATTTTTGCTATTAGCAATATGCTAAACTAGGTTATCTAAGAGTCTTCCTAACTCAAAACACCCAGAAATGCAAGATAAAATACAACAAGTGTCTATTCTAGGTAAGTTCTCATCACAAGGGTGGGAACGAGGGTGAACTAACACCCCAAGAGATGGATTAGAGCTGGCCTTTGCAGCCAGGGTAGTATATCGAAACAATTTAGTACTTAAATTTTATAGACATATGTGCACAAAAGATTTGTCTTAAAATCAGAAGGGCCCCTCCTCTCATCTAAAATCAGGCTCTTAGAGGGTAAAGTACAGGGGGATCCATTCCCCAGCACAAAGAGACAGAGGTCTTCTCTTCCTGGGGAAGAGAATTACAACCACAGAACTGCCCTTACACATTATGCCTTTGAGTTTATACTGTCCAGCTTAAAGTTAACATAAATGGCACTCAGGCTACAGGGATTATGGTGGAATACATAGAACAGGCAAACACAACCTAAAGGACATTCCCTCAGCGGCCACACAGGATCCCCACTGATCCAATCCAGCTGGAAATAGACTCATAGTTCAAAATACAGTTGGCCCTATCTGCCACTTATGCATCTATGGATTCAATGATTCATAAATTAAAAATACTTTCTGTACTAAGCATATGCAGACTTTCTGCCCTAAACACGTGCAGATTCATTTCTTGTCATTGTTCCCTAAGTAATTCAGTATAAAGATGACTTACAAAACATTTATTTGTATTAGGTACTTTAGGTAATCTAAGGATGATTTAAAGTATTCAGGAGGATTTCATAAATTCTGCTAAAATACTGCAGTATTTTAAAGGACTTGATCATCCTTGGATTTAGATTGTCCTCAGAGCACAATTTGGAACCAATCCTTTGTGGATACCGAGAGACCGCTATAATAAAATATATAAGAAGCAAGCTACTCTGAGTGAAAATCATGCCAAAAAATAGTCAGAAAATCATGCCAGAAAAAAATTATAAATAAGGATGGTTAAAATTATTGAAAGTATAAGGAACTAAGAACATACCATTTTTTAAAAAAGGCTATTTATCTAACATGAAAAATGTAATCACTAAAATCAATCCTTTAACAAAGTAAATACAAATTAGACAAAGCTGACTTAGCAGTGACAAGGAATATAAATCTTTAAAACATGATGGAGGTAATGATGATAGCTGAGAGAGACAGAGAAAATAAAGAAGTCCAACATATGTTAAAACAGATTTCACAGGGCGGACATATAATGGGAAGGAGAGACTATAGAAGATATAATGTCTAAGAATTTCCCAGATGGTAAAATGATATGGTACATTTGTGTCCAGCCTGGGGTCCTCAGAGACTGCGGAGCCCACTGAAAACGTTGGAGGAGTTGTGAGTCCACCACTGGGGAACACAGGGCCTGTTTTGTTCTCTCCTTGCCCCCAATTAATTTAGTGACTAAGTGTTGGGTAAAATCAGCTTCCGTTTGGCTGCAGCCCTGCGGTCTTCACTCTGATTCCATGAGTCTATGTGAATTTCTGTAATAGTATTGGGTTACAGTTTCTGTACAGTCACAGCAAAATAGTGCTCCACAGTATGATAAGTGTGTTAGAGCCAGGCGTGGCTGTAATCCTAGGACATGGGAGGCTGAGGTAGGAGGATGGCCTTCAATTCAAGGCCAGACCAAACTACACCGTAAGACCTTGTCTGGAAAAAAAAGAAACAAATTGAAAAATACTTTGTCCATCTCTCAGTTTTGAAAAGAATGTTCCAACATTTTTGCCCTACTTTTATTTTGGATTTCAGGCTTTGCACAAATAGTGCACTTGCATATGAAGCTATTTTCATAAATGAAACGTAAGCCACAAACTTGAGCTGACCCTTGTACATTCCCCAACTGGGCCGTGGCTGCCCTGGAGCCTTGTAGAGGAAGTCAAGCTGAAAGATGATTGCACTTAAGGAGTTCTGTTTAATCACTGCAGTGGCCCTAAGTGGATAATTTAGTTATAAAAACAAACATAATTCTCTTAAACTAATTGGAAGTAATAATTACAATAAGTTACAATAAATATTCAGTTTTAAGTATTAGAGTCAGATTTAGGTGCATTCTGGGAGATTAATCCAATTTTTTCAGTTTTCTTAATTATGCTAGAATTAAAATTTTTATCTAAATTAACATTGATTTCTAACTATTTTTATAGCAAAGCAATGATAGCTTTAGTAATTATGATGGGTATCTTAGATTTTTAAAGAGGGTACTCTGTTTCATTTCAAAACATTTTAAAAGTTTTTAAAGGGGAGAATGTGCATAGATTTTCCATGCATATCTGTTTTTTTAATACTGTATGAGTTTTTTAAAAAGTAATTTTCTTTTTTTGTAAGAGGTTAGGAACAAGTATTCTTTACAGTTATATGAAGTGACTTTTTTCACTTTAATATTTATTAATTTTAAAATATTTTTAATCTCATTTGCAACATCTTATTTTTTTATTTTTAAACAAAAGATACTTAGTTGAATGGGAATAGAGTTTTCATACATATCCCAAAATATTGATAATGTAAATATTTATTTATATTATTTATTTATAATATATATTTATTTATATTATTTATTTATAATATATAAACTATAAATATAAAATATTTATAAAACAGGGGCTGGGGATTTAGCTCAGCGGCATAAGCGCCTGCCTTGCAAGCAGGCAGTCGTGAGTTCGATCCCCGGTACCGATAAAAAGGAAAAAGACAAAAAAAAAAAAATTATAAAACATTTCATGGACTGTTGACATCACTTCCAAAAATGGTGGCTCTCTAACAACTATTAATTTTTTTTAACACAAATCCCATATTTTGTAAATCTGAGATTTTTTTTTTAATTGGTACAGGGGTTCAAACTCATGACTGCACACTTGCAAGGCAGGTGCTTGTGCTGCTGAGCTAAATCCCCAGCCCCAAATCTGAGAATTCACCTCTTTTCTTTTTTTTTTTTTTTTTTTTTTTTTTTTTTTTGTCTTTTTCCTTTTTATTGGTACTGGGGATTGAACTCACGACTGCCTGCTTACAAGGCAGGCGCTTATGCCGCTGAGCTAAATCCCTAGCCCCTGAGAATTTACCTCTTGACCTTTGATTGAAATATCAGAATTGTTTTAGAAAAGTCTTAATTTGAGACCAGGAAAATTGCCTGGCTCTAATGCAATTTGCCTACTGCCCAGGGTCTGCTGGAAGAAAGTGGTTAATTAGCATCTCCTAGGGACAGCCAGGCTGGTTTGCTATGGAATGGGTCACATTTCTTTTGTGGCGCTCAGTATAAAAAGGAAAAAAAAAAAAAAAGATATGGCACCTTAGGTTTAGGATGTATAAAAAGCAGACAGAAAGAGCAAATCATGCATGAAGAATATTAAGACAGTAGACTTTTCTGTCCTAATATTCAACAACAAAAATCAGAAGACAATGGAATAACATAAGTAGAAAAAAATAATTGAAAAATAAAATTCTCCACTAAGCAAAACAATCATTCAAGAAAGAAAGATACTGGTTCATAATACATAGAAGCATTTACTTCTAACATATCTTTCTGTTAAAAAACTTTTCAAAAGCTTTTCAAAAACATATCTTTCTGTTAAAAAACTTTCAAAATAGAACGCTGAACCTATAAAGAAGGAGAAAAAGACAGAGAAAAAAGAATAAAGATACTGGTGAGCACACTGGCAAATCTAAGCATCATAGATTATATTTTTTTAAAAAAGCAGTAACTTTAAATAGTGGGGCACTTAAAACAAAATGCATTGAAAAAGAACAACAATTATATGCAAGACAAGCCAGGTGTGGTGGTGCATGCTTATAATCCCAGCATTCGGGAGGCTGAGGCAGGAGGATAGCTAAGAGTTCGAGGCCATCCTGGGCTACATAGTAAGTTGAAGGCCAGCCTGCACTACAAAGCAAGACCCTGTCTCAAAAAATATGAATAATTTTATATGAAAGAGATGATTGCCATGTAATTAAACTAATACACAAAAGGCCTTCTATTATTTGGAAAGAGGGTAGAAATAGAAATTAGTATTATACTACATTAAAGGACTGGGGATA
Source organism: Cavia porcellus (assembly GCF_034190915.1). Taxonomy (NCBI): domain Eukaryota; kingdom Metazoa; phylum Chordata; class Mammalia; order Rodentia; family Caviidae; genus Cavia; species Cavia porcellus. The sequence goes on from NW_026947489.1 coordinate 56,311,660, forward strand.
CAGTTCAGCAGTGCAGCACCTGCTTGGCAAGTGCAAGGTTCTGAATTTGATTCCTGGTACTGAATAAAATAAAATAAATTTTAAAAATTAAAAATAAGGGGCTGGGGATTTAGCTCAGCGGCATAAGCGCCTGCCTTGCAAGCAGGCAGTCGTGAGTTCGATCCCTGGTACCGATAAAAAGGAAAAAGACAAAAAAAAAAAATTAAAAATAAGTAAATACTATATTAAGCCAAATATATGTATTCAACTGTAAAGCGCAACACCTAATAGAATAAAAAAAGACATGAATTTCAATCATTAGAAAGAAAATTGATCAATGTAACAGAAAAAAAAATTTAAAAACACAGGAGGAGCAGCACCAGACAGCCCCAGGAGAGGCAGCCACCAGACCCACCCTGGCATGCCTGCTGGCTACCATCAGGTACTCACAGCCAGCACAGACTAGAAGAAACAGCCAGGCACACCTTGGAAAATTTGTAGCCAAATGTGGGAGGGCCTGGGACCCCACAACCCACTCTTCTGCATAACCAGAAAATGTCAGGACAAAGGAGCAAAAGGCAGTCTCTAGCCTCCAACCCTTGCAGAGCAAGTCCAGGAGATGGAGACATGGGAGAGATTGGAAATTGAATATCTGAAGTTTCTGAAGTGACAGTAACTGAAGAAACAATTTCATGAGGCTATAAAAGAAATCAGATCAGAAATAATATCTCAGGTAAAAGAGGAAATGCAAAACATAATAAAAGAATTGCTGAACATGTCTGAAGAAGACATAGATTAAAAAAAATAAAGGAGCAGAGGAAAATGAGGGAAACTTGAATAAACAATATATGAAAGATTTAGAATGCATAAAAGAGATTCAAAGAGATATCCAGGAAATTAAAAACTCCATTGAAAGCTGAAAAAGTCACTTGAAAGAAACTGAAGATAGACTTTCAGACCTTGAAAATAGGATTGTAGCTAGCAATTGTGAAACAAAAGATCCCTTACGGTCATGAAAGTAAAGATCTCTTAAAAATAACAAGGAGCCAAGAAACAACAATTCAGTGGCTGCAAGACACAAAAATAAGACTGATAGGTATCATTAAAAAAGCAGGAGTCAACACAAATGGCAGAAAAAGATTGTTTACAAAAGTAATAGCAGGGAACTTCCCGAGCATATGGAGAGACGGGACATACAGGTAAGTGAGGCATATAGAATTCCAACTAGCCATAACCAAAATAATCTACACCCAGACATTTAATAGTCAACATCCTAGAAATTCAGCACAAGAACAGCATGTTAAAAGCTGTTAGAGAAAGGAAACAGATCATCTATAAAGGAAAACCCATCAGAATCATGACAGACTTCTCAACATAAACCATTAAATTAAGAAGAGCTTAAAGTATTTCATGTCCTAGAAGAAACCAACTTCCAATCTAGATTGATGTACCCTGAAAAATTCTCTTTCAAAATTAATGGAGAAATAAGATACTTCTATGATAAAGAATAACTGAAGAAATTCATGACCACCAAACCAACCCTTCAAAAAGTACTAAAAAAGAGATAAAGATGACCACAGTTCCAGGAACAGTAGCAGAGCGGGGTTCCTGAACAGAGAGGAAATGTAGGAAGCCAATGTCAGAAAAATAGCATGGCAGAGACAAGCCAGTGCATGTTGGTCATAACCATTAATGTAGATGGCCTCAATTCGCTAATAAAAAGACAGGCAGAGTGGATCCGGAAACAAGATCTATCGATGTGCTCTATACAAGAAACACATTTAACTCAAAAGGAAATTCATAGACTGAAAGTCAAAGGAGAGAAATCAGGGGTAACTTGCCCATCAACCACAGAATGGATAAGGAAGAGATGACATTTTTATATAATGGGAAGCTACTCAGTTGTAAAGAAGGATAATCTCAGGGCTGGGGACTTAGCTCAGTGGCATAAACACCTGCCTTGCAAGCAGCAGTCATGAGTTCGATCCCTGGTACCGATAAAAAGGAAAAAGACAAAAAAAAAAAAAAAAAAAAAAGAAGAAGGATAACCTCAAGGCTCTTGTAGGTAGATGGATGCAACTTGAGATCATGTTCATGGGTGAAATGGTTCAGACTCACATGAGTGAACATATTGCTACCCTAGTGTAAAAAACTGAGAATTAGCAGGATCCAAAGTGTACAATAGATATTGTGAAAGTGGGGGGGGGGGGGGAATGTCTAAAAAGGGAAAGTGGTAGTCATTGTTAATATTCTATAAAATTGATTTCAAGTTCTGTGTCATTTGAATTGCCATGTTTTGTTAGGTTTTATTCTCCTTTGTCTTGTTCAATTTTATTATGTCTGATGTTATGGGCAGCTATTTTAAAGATAACAAAATATAGTATGGTAGCCATTGTTGATTTCCTATTATCTTGTTTCATTATTTTGGGTTGATTAGTCATAAACTGTTTTCATTTGCTTGATTTTATTATGTCTGATGGCATGTGCAGCTGTTTTGAAGATAACAAGAGCTATTATGGTAGTCATTGTTGATTTCCTATTATCTTCTTTTGAAGTTGTATATTGTAGTCATTGATTTCTTTTAATCTTGTTTGGTCTTATTCTCTTTAAAATAAAAAAATTTAAAAAGCAAAGGAAAAATTCAGAAGAAGCATATGAGAATCAGAATGAGACTTCTGGGAGAATATGGCAGATAGATAGCAGCATCTTCGGAGGCTCTCTGAGAAACCGCACTTAAAATCCAGGAATGGTGCCAGGCGAGAAGTCCTAAGCAAGAGGAGATATACTTTGCCGACCCAGGAATGAACTAAACTAAGAGAAACCAACTGGAAATGCAATCCCGGGGATACAATAGGAACAGATAAGGTCTCAGCACGAAAGCGGGAGCCCACGCCATTGGAAGCCACGATTTGAATTTCCAGCAGCCACTGCTGTGTCCCAATCGGCACAGCAAGGAGAGCGGCACAAAAGCTCTGAGAGTGGGAAGCAGTGAATGGAGTTGAGAGCGGGACTAGCCGGGAGCCCTGCATCGACCTGCAGTGAGCAAGCGGATCAGGAACCCTTCCATAGAGTAGGAGGCTCCAGCAAAGGATATACTGGGACTGGGCAGACTAGCTGGAACAGGATGCTGCAGTGACTTCAGTCACATAATCCCCTCTCAAGCAGGATTGGTGGGAAGTGCCTGGCCTGCGTGATGCCGCTGACTAAGACCCAATAAGCTAGCCAAACCAGGTCCCAGCGCCTGGAGGTGCACCCTAGCAGTGAAGCCTTCAGTAGGTTGACCTGGAGGGGCGGGCCCAGCATAGGCTGCCCAGGTCTGTGTCTCCCTAGTACACTGCAGTGGGTGGGAACACCTAGCTAGCACAATTCAAACAAACTGTAACCGACAAAGAAAGAAACTGGGCCTCCTATATATGCTTATATAAAAGGAACAAAAAATATGGGAAAAGGGAGCAACAAGAAAGGGTCCTTGGCCCCCAATCCTGACAAACTTGCAATATCAGACACAGCACCAATAAACATAAAGTAATATCTCCAGAGCCTCATTGACGAGTTCAGGAATGAAGTTATTAATGACCTAAAGCAAGATATAAGTAGAATAGTTAGAGAAATGCTAAGCACCGCCCAAGAAAAAACAGATGGTAGGGAAGAACAGAAAAAAAGGGGAGAATTGTTTGATGGAGAAAATAGAGAAAACATAGAATACGTGAAGCAGGTTCAAAGAGATTACCAGGTGTCTTAGTTACTTTATGCTTGTCACTGAGACAAAATACCTGAAGCCCAAAGTTGGGAAAGGAAAGGTTTATTTCTTACAGTTTTTGGAGGTTTTAGTCCACACTCAGTTGGATCCAAGGCAGGCGGGCATGGCTGGGCCGCCGTCCATGGTGGCTGCAAACAGCAAGCCAGAACCAGCAATGAGCAAGACACACCTTCTTCCTGCCATTACATCACATCCTGGCTCCACCCCTATGTGGGCGGAGCACTGACACCATCAATCTAAGCACTAGACAATGAACCATCACAAATGCACAATGCAAACTCATGAGGCCTGGGGGACACAGACATAAACCATGACATTCCACCCCTGACCCCCAGGACTCATGTACATCCTTTATACAAAAGACATTTAGTCCACCTCCAAGAGCTGCCAAAGTCCTAACAGTTTCAGCATTGTTGAAAAGTCCAAGTCCAAAGTCTCCTCTAAGATCTATGGCAAACTCTTAACTGTAAGCCCCTGTACAAACGAAACAAGGTTAAACATTTCTGAAATGCAAAGGCACAAGATAAACATTACCATTCCAAAAGTTACAAACAGGGGAATAGAAAGCATTTAAAACAAAGCAATTCCAACATCCAGCAGGGCAAACATTAAGTCCCAGAGTTCCACACTCAGCATCTGAAGCAATCTGGTTGCAAGCTCCAAAAATGTTGGGTGATTCCACCCACAGGGCACTTCCAGCAATTTCAACTCCTGCAGCTTTTCTCTTAAATCTTCTCTGTTCACTTTTTGCTGCTTCCCTTGGATCATCCACATTCGTGGCTTTTCCAAACTTCTGGAGTCTCCACTGCACCTTTGGCTTCACACTTACATCTTCACAAATTGCCCTCTCAGGGGCACACTGCTTGGCTAGCCAGGCCCTTTGCAATTGAGGTGGAAGCCATCTTACCCTCAGAATTTGTGCATTTTCCTTGCACCTAAAATCAGCACCTTGTGGATGCCACCAAGGTTTGCTGCTAGCTGAAGCAGTAGCCAGGGTTTTCTCTCTCTTGGCTGTAGGGGTCAGTTGCCTGGATCGAAGGGCTCTGTTTGCCTGATTGTGAGAAAAAGCTTCTCTACATTGCCACCATTCTGGAACCTCATGTGGCCGCTGTCGCCATTCTGGAACATAGCGCTCTGCAGCTTTTCCCTCTGAGCAAATGTTTTCACCTTTGCTGTGAGGCCTCACAGGGTGGGGACCTGCTTCCTGGGATGCCCCGGGGCCATCTTTCTTATCTCTCTGCTTCTCTTCAGGAATCAAAATCTCAACTCTGTCTTTACGATCCACACCCTTCCTGGAATTTTCCTTCCAGCCAAACTCACAGTATTGGAAATTATCCTGCTGGGCTCTTTGCTCTTGATTCGAAACATAAAGCTGGCTGAAAGCCCCCAACAATAGCCATGCCACAGCCTCAATGTTTGATTACTTTTTAATTTCTTTTTCAAGATTAATCAGTCCATTGCCCTTTGTCTCAGTCTCCGGCAAAGTCTCTGGGCAGGAGCAAAATGCAAACTTTTTGCCAACCCGTAACACACATCACGTGGAGTCCAATAACCAATGCAGTCCTTCATCCCAGCAGAAACTTCCCAAGCCTGGTCTTTACCATAAGACTTTCTATCAGCCTTCTGGTCTCCTGAGCTCTCACCAGAATCTCCTCTACAGAACAGCCTAAGCTGCTCCAGCTCTATGAATCCAGGCGACATGTCCAAACCTTTCCAAATTCTGTCCACAAGCCATTTCCAAAGCCTCTTGAAAAATATGGTCAGGTATAGTCACAGCAAACGACCCTACTCTTCGGTACCAAATTCTGTCTTAGTTACTTTATGCTTGTCGCTGAGACAAAATACCTGAAGCCCAAAGTTGGGAAAGGAAAGGTTTATTTCTTACAGTTTTTGAAGGTTTTAGTCCACACTCAGTTGGATCCAAGGCAGGCAGGCATGGCTGGGCCGCCGTCCATGGTGGCTGCAAACAGCAAGCCAGAACCAGCAAAGAGCAAGACACACCTTCTTTCTGCCATTATATCACATCCTGGCTCCACCCCCATGTGGGCGGAGCACTGATACCATCAATCTAAGCACTAGACAATGAACCATCACAAATGTACAATGCAAACTCATGAGGCTTGGGGGACACAGACATAAACCATGACACCAGGAAACTAAAAACTCTATTGAAAACTGGCATAACAGCTTGAAAGAAACTGAGGATAGATTATCTGAAGTGGAGGGCAGATTTGTAATATGGGAGCACGAAATGAAAAACTTCTTAAAAATAACAAAAAACAAACAGCAACAATACAAAGGCTAGAAGATGATAAGAGAATCTATAACTTAAGAATTAAGAACATAAAAGAAGAAGTAGGGACACAAACAAATGGACTACAAAAGCTATTCACAGAAATAATCCAAGAGAATTTCCCTAATCTAGCAAATGGTAAAGATACTCAGATGTATGAGACATACAGGACCCCAACCACCTACAACCCACACAGAGCTACACCCAGGCATATAATAATCAAAATTCCAGAAATTCAATATAAGAACAGAATATTAAAAGCTGTCAGAGACAAGAAACAGACACTTACAAGGGAACACCCATCAGAATTACAGACTTCTTGGCACAAACCGTCAAATCACGAAGAGCATGGGGGGAAATAATTCAAGGTTTGAAAGATAATAACCTCCAGCCAAGATTGATATATCCTGCACAACTGTCCCTAGAAATTGATGGAAAAACAAGGTGCTTCCAGGATAAAGAGGAACTAGGGGAATTTGCAACCACCAATTCAACTCTACAGAGAATACTGCAGGATATTCTAAAAAAGGAAAATACCAAGATTCCAAAAATAGTGGCAGAGAAACCACAATGAATGAAGCAGAAAGCGAAATGAAGAAGACAAACTGACAACAAATGACAGAAAAAGAGCTCAACAGGAATGAGGCAGAGAAGATCGGATGGTAGGAACAGCTATTTTGGAGAAAACAAGACATCATAATAGCTAGTGCTGATTTAGTATCATCTTGTTTTGAAGTCCCATCAAACTTGTATTCTTCTGTCTCCATCAGTGTTAAAAGGTTGTATCTTATTGGATTTTGTTATATATGATAAGGTAAGCAAAAAATTTTATAGACAAGGAGATTATACAGAAACCATTGTTCATTTTCTGTTAATTGGTTCTAAATACCCTGTAATAATGTCATTCTCTTGAATGGTTTTATAGTGTCTTGATATGTTTGGTGCTACAATATATGAAGTTATACTCAAAGATTTCAAGGAAAGAGACACTATGGTAACTATTTTTATGTCAGGATATCTTGTGGTGAAACACTATTTTGCTTAAATGGTTGTGTTTTGACCTGTGCTGTTCTGTTGTTATGCCCTCTTTTATCTCAATTCTCCCTTTTTTAAAATTATTTACTTTTTTCTTTTTATCTTTTTAATTAAGGGAAAAATAAAAAATAGCAGGATACATTATAGTAACCTACTTTGATTTCCTATTAACTTGATTTGAAATCCTGTATTGCCCTCACCATCTTGTTTTGACTGATTTTCCCCTATTCTGCTTTGCTTGATAATACCAAGTTCGAAAGTATTGGCAACAACCTTGAAGACAATAATGAAGCCCATTCTGGTTGCCTATTATCTTCTTTTAAAGTCCTGTAATGTCTCCAGTGCTTTGGTTTTATTCTTTACTGTTTTGCTCAATTTTATTATAACTGGCAATTCTTCTTAAAATAGCAAGAGGCAGTATGGTAACCATTGTTAATCACCTTGTATTTTGTTTTTACATTATCTATTATGTCCATCCTTTTGATTTGACTGACTCTGTTCTGATGTCACATTTGGTTTTACTCTCTTCAAAAAAAGTAATAAGAACTGGGGGAGTAATAAAACCCAAAATGTGTAATTGTCATTGTAAAAAAGAAAGGAAAATATGCTCTAAAGGATATAACTGCATATATGTTTAAGAGTATAAGATAGATAACCATATTACTGAGTTTTTTTGATCATTGAACAAAAATGTTTGCACTCTCACTTTTTGAAAGTCCACTTTATATGCTTTAATTTTGTAACTTGAACAACTATTTCTAAGATGAGAATATGTAATCTATTAACTAGTGATTTCTTACTGTTTATCTTTTAAATTACGTATTACTTGTACCCTTTTTCTGTTTTTTCTTTTTCTCCTTAAATTAAAAAAAAGAATCAGAATGAATAGATAAAAAAAGATAGTAGAAATGAATGAAATATTAGTAACCACAATAAATGCAAGTAAACTATTTTCTAATTAAGATAAAGATTATCATACTGAACTTAATAAAAACAAAATCTAGCTACATGTTCTTTTTTTTAGCTACATGTTCTTATATATCCATAAAGAATTTTTGAAAGGAAAAGATACATCAAGTAGTCAAAACTACTTAACAGCTATATCAACATCATGCAAAATGGATTATAGACAAAAAGTATTACCATGTATATTATTCCTTCTTTTTTTGGCCTTTGAGACAAGGTCTTTCTATGCAATTGAGGCTGGCCTTGTACTCATTTTGTACCAAGGGTGGTCTCAAACTTACAACAATCCTCCTGCCCCAGCCTTCTGAGTGCTGGGATTACAGACATGTGCCACCATGCCCATTTCTATAGTGTTATTTCTAATAATAAAAGTAGTAATTCTCTATGAAAATACTATAATTCTAAATTTATATACTTATAGCCTCTAAATATATAAAGCAAAAATTGTCACAAATCCAGAGAGAAATAGACAAATGCATAATCTTTATATGAGACTTTGAAACATCTCTCTCAACAATTGATAGTTCAAAAAGGCAAAAAGATAAGCTACATAGCATAAATTCTGTGGTCGATAGCTTGATTTAAATATCTCTAACTAGACTCCTGCAACCAATATCAGAATATATATAGTCTCTTATTATAGACAGCTAAGTCAGATAGAAATTAATATACAGTCAGAGAGCGATGGACCTCTCAAAGAAGTCATGAAAAATGAAGACATCAAAATTATAGCTAAAGGTGCATATGAAGAAGACCAAGCCTCAAGCCAAAGAGAAATGGCCAGACCCACATACTCCCCTAAGGAATAAGCAGTACTTGGAATTATAATTAGCATCATCTGGTCCAGTAAAGTCCAGATAGGCATCAGTCACCCAGGTGGGTGACCAGAACATCTGGACTCATCCTTCCTGAAGCAAAATGCTTTCATTCTTTTCATGTACCTTTTGCTAGTCATTGTACTTCCCTAGTGGATCAATATTAGCTAAGTAGTTTTACTTCTAATTTTATTGGTTGATTATAGTTTGACCTACATTGTACTCAGCTGGTGATTTTGTTCTGCCTTGTGATTTTGCTCTATAAATTTTTAGAGAAATAACCTCAATGACAACTCACTTTTGGGATCCCTCCTGTCTCTCAGAAGTTCTCTCTCAATAAATCTTTCCTACTCTTAACTTCTGTTGTTCCTTAGAATTCATTCTTCAGTTTCAGGGGGTATGAACTTGGTATATCTGACATTTAACAGATAGGGAGTTATATTTCTCCTATATTATTCTGAAGCAATCATAAAACATTTCTAACTTCTCTCCAAAAATCCTAAAGTCAGCATCATATACTATATTCTTAGAGTACATGGTAAAACTCAAAACCAAGTGATATCTTTAAAAAAGATTTAGGCTTAGAAATTTCAATGTACTTTTAATTAAACTCATGGATGGAAAAAGAAATCATAACCAACATCAGAGCTGCATGTGGTGGCACACACCTTAATCTCAGTACTCTAGAGGTTGAATCATGAGTTCCAGGCCAGCCTGAAACACATAGCAAGACCCCATCTCAAAAACAAAACAAACAAAATCAGAAAATATTTTTAAATCACAGTCATTTTCACATGGAGCAGTAGACAGCACAATTTACCACTGGAGAAAGCTAGCTGATCCATTTGCGAAATGTAGCTGAAAAGTTCAGTAAAAGTCAACACAGAATGACCAGAGAGCCAAAATGCAAATTGCTGAAAGCCACGCCACTGAATATCAATTTGCTCAATAACCAGTTTGAATTTTTTTTTCAAAATATGTTGCATCTCATTTCTATTTTTATCTCCAGAGTATAAAAGTTGTTAGACTCCAATTTGAGTTATTTATGTCCAGCATGGGTTCAAGAGGTATGGGAGCCCACACTACAAGTACCAATTTAACCCTGGACTGACACCATCCTTTTTTCTTTCTCTCTCTCTCTCTTATTTATTTATTTATTTTTTTTTTGGAGAGTGGGAGTACCAGGCATTAAACTCACATCTGACACTTGCCAGGTAGGTACTATGTCCCTGGGGTACATCTCAGGCCCTAACACAGTCCTTATTACTGATCTTCATAGTCAAGGGTTACTGTCCCAAAACAACCTGCTCATTTTATCCTGGAAAACCCTTGCCTCCTTTTGCCTCCCACGATATACTCATGAATGGTTCACCCTGGGATGCATACCCCACATTACCATCCTCCATCAAGCCAAGCAAAATCTTTGTTCTGGAGGGCTGGTTTATCTCCTACTCTTTTTTAGGTTGAGGAGGAGCCATTAATTGTTAAAGCCAGTTTTCTACAACCCTTTTGTAATGCAGATACAAGGGCTGGTGTAGATGCAAGAACTAAGTCAAACATGTACCTAAGACTTTGGGGAAAGGTAGAGGCTGGACGTTTTCCATATTTCGGAGAACAGGCTATTCAGCATCTCTGGCAAACCACTGGCAAACTGTTTTCAGTGACCACTGACCCGGTGTCTACAAATGGCACACGATGCCCAGTCAGGAAGGGGGTGCTTGAATCAAAGAGATGGCAAGATTTGACACAAGTAAAATAAAGGTGTGTCTTTTTGGGTGGAGCTACTCCTTTAAAACAGTTTTTAAACTTTGAGGTTTTAAAGTTTGAGAATCCTGAGGCCGAGGGAAGGGTAGGGCTTCTGGCCTGGAACTTACCCTAAGGAGCCACTGGAGATGAGACGTTGAACCTTAAGTTTGCCTTTTCTTTGTGATATCTCCAAATTTTGTTCAGTAGGCTATACAAGCCCGGTCCAGCATCAAAGATGTCGTGGGGCATGAAGGCAGGACTTTGCCTTGGCTCCACTAGGCAGAGATGGAAAGTGGTCTCCGCCCATGAGTCTCCTCTGAAGCCGTTCTGAAATGCATCTGATGTTCTGGGTGATTCCTGACCACAAAGCCAGGAGATGCCATCACAACCCAGCGGTACTAGAGGCCAGTTGGGTGGTCGGGAAAAATTCCCTTTTTTGAATATTCAAGAAGATGAGGGCTCCTCCGACAGGGCTTTGGGCTGGGGGGCTAAACTCACAGCAGCATATGCCCTTCTTGGGACCGCTGCTCCCGCTGCTCATCCAGGCAACTGTCTCCAGAAGCAGGCTAACCTTATGCCCTTCTCCGAGTTAACTAGGGTCCTCCAGACAGAGAAACGAGGCTCAGCATGCTCAGCCTGGACCTCATGTCTAGCAGGAAGCATCATACCCGAATTTGGGGGCGTAAGAAAAAGCGGAAAATGATGCAACCCACGATTAGTTCATTCATCATGCATTTATTTAAGATCTACTGCTTGCTGGGGCCCACTTGGCCAGCAGTAGTCACACAACATGTAACCGCAAGCCAGAAACAACCAAGGAGCTCAAGGACTTAAACCGGAATGGCATGCGCAGTTTCACAGTGGAGGGTCCATCAGGGCACAAGGGATGGGGCCTCAAGACCCCGCCCCTAACACGCCATCGACCCCTGCTCCCGCGTAGCCTTCTGGGAAGTGTAGTCCGCGCCTGCGCCCGTCGGACCACCGAGCCAGTTACTCCGGTAGAAAGCGGGTCCACCTCTACCGGACTGCCAGATGAGAGGGACAGGCCCGGGCGCGCCCACCCTCGCTCTTCCCTCGCGTCCCACGGCCCCGGCCTCGCCTCCTGGCTCGCGGAGCTGGGCGGACGCCGCGCCGGAAGCTGGGGTGGTCAAGGGGCTGCCGTGAGGCTGAGGCCCAGGATGGCGCGCCAGGTAAGGCGAGCCGGGGCGTACGCGCGGGGCGACCGGGGCAGCAGGGCGGGGAAGACCGCGACCGCCAACTTTGGGCCAGCCCAGTGTCCCAGATTTCTAGTCGATAAGTCTGGATCGTCCTCCGCCTCCCCCCATACTACCGGTCCCCGAGACACAGTGATCTCTAGATTCTCTCCATCCGGCGAAACTTGTCCTTTGCCTTTGCTCTACATGGCTTCTTTCGGTTACAAATTATCCTGAGAGTAATGGAGGTGGGCATGAAGGCCTCAGGGCAATGGCTGTCTAGTACTTTTATATTTGATAAGATTCTGGATCCCGAGGAGTGGGGAGACACAGAAGACAGAACATATTCCAAATTTTATCCTACTAAGGCGTGTAGAATCGAGAATTGTAGGGAGAGCTCCATCTGCCGTCGCTGGGGCACTGTCCGAGCTTAGCTGTGGGCTGTGGAAATGCCTATGGAGACGTGCTGCATTGTCTTCTGATGGGTACCTGGAGCCAACTGTGCAGTTGTGGTGACTCTGAAACTTTGGCCAAACTGGAGCGGCGTTGGGATGGTGGCCTGAAGTGTGGTCAGGTAGAGCAGGCTCTGTGCCAGCACCTTGTCATCACATAAGCATTGCAGAAGAGGGGAGGAGCCAGGAAAATGGACTGCCGCAGGTCAGGGCCAGTCTTCTTTGCAGCTGTAGTTGACAGGCAGCTCAAGGACACCTTTGCCCAGACATGCCATTGGCCCTACTCGGGACTGGACCGCTGACTCTCAGAAAAGTATGCTTCCTCCCACTGTAGTTTCTTGGGGAAGGTGGCTAGCCGTGACCTCGGTGAGTACAAGGTGGAGAAGGACAGAGAGAACCTGCAGTCTTCCTGCTTAGTACGACTTCCCGAAGTCCAGGGGTGTAGGAGCACAGCCTGAAGGGGAGACACAGGGGTAGCGTGGTGTGATCTAGTGACCTAGGAGCCCAAGGTAAGCCTGGAGTATGGTCTAGGTTGGTAAGATGCATGTTCTGATGGGTGTTAGAGGAGGCTGCCCGGCTCTGGCAGTCCCAGATCGGCCCAAAGCCTCTCTCAGTTTATTGGGGAGGAGGCTGAAGTGAGGTCCAAAGGGAGCAGAGGGTGCAGGTGGTGAGCTGCAGGTGATGTCCCTCCTGTAGACAAGCATTTGCACATTCAGTTTTTCCACACACGCGCTCCATTCTTCCTGCACTTCTCTGGACACTGACAAGAGCACCAACTCTAGCTACAGCAAGTCCCCATTGGCATCTTTTGAAAACTTGGTCACCAAAGATGGAAGAGGCCTGGAAAGCATTGCTCACAAAGATCTATTTAGCCTGTGGGTAAAAAAGCTTTGGAGGTAGTCCTGTGTGGAAGGCCCAAGGTGCCAGTATGTGTGACATGCAAGTAGATGAGAGGCAGACAGACCAGGTGGCAGTAACACCAGTCATAGCACTGTACACACCCCAGCATTTACTCTGGGCACTTTCCCTGCACTAATTCTCTTCGTGTTCACAACATCCCTGGGAGGTAGCTTATCATGAACTTAATATCATAGGTGAGTTTGCTCAGCCCAAGTGGCAAAGAAGTTTGGCTGAAGCTCCATAACCAATTAGTTCTGTGCACCCTTCTGTTTTTGGGAGAAGCAACTTGCATTACCCAAACTCACAGAAGACAGGTAGATCAGAATACTGTGATTTGAGACTGGCTTCCAAATTTCATGTGTTGGAAACTTACTTCCAAAGTTGTATGCTAATGTTGTTTGAGAGGTGGAAAATTGGGAAGCAGTTGAGTTATGAAGACTTTATCCTCATGAGTGGATTACTCCATTGATAGACTAATTGATTAATCAGTGATGGAAGGAGTGAGCTCTGGCTGGCTTGCCCTGGTTTACCATATCACATGTTGGGATACAGAAAAAGGTCCTACACAGTTGTGGCCTCTTAATGTAGGACTAACTTCTCAGACCAAACCTGTAAGAAATTTATTTTCTTTGTGAATCACCCCATCTCAGGCATTCTGTTTAGAAACACAAAATGGACTGAGACCCAGAATAAACTAGCTGTGCACCGTGAAAATGAGAGCTAACACTCAAAACAGGAAATATATGGTGGCTGATTAAATCATTGGCCACCTGCCTTGTTTGTTTTGTACCACTATACCAGGATATAAAGAACAGAGACTTAGTTCTCAGTTCTGGCCAAATACCACGGGGATGAGGTGACCAAGAGTCATGGGGCCCTCTGTCAGGGTCTCCAAGATCATCCAAGGCTCAAGAACTCACACGAGGACTCAGACTGAGCTGCTAGGCATCAGATACCATGAAACAACAGTAGCAGAGGCATGGGTGCAGTCTGGGGACAGCAAGGGACCAGCTTTCCAGAGGCCTTATCCAGTGCAGTCACAGGACATAGTTCTTCCAGCATGAAGTTGTGACAACTCCTGCAACATGTCGTATACTGGGGAAGCCCACTAGAGAGCAGTTAGTCACACAGGTACTCTCTGCCCAGGACATATGCAGATTCCATGTTCCCAGAAGGAATGCAGAGGCTTAGTACAAACTGTTCCCTTAGCACAGCCCAGCTACTGAGAATTGTGGGGACCCTTATGATGTTCCCAGATGCCTGCCAGGACCCACCTGCCTATAGTCTTTTTAAGAGCCTGTCCTGTTAGCTGTGTGGTCCAGAAGAAGAAATGTAAACCATTTTCTAAGAGAGATCCTGGAGGATGTCTGTGAGGTTCTGGAGAAGGAGTGACCATGATGGGCCACAGCCACAGGTTAGCTCGGGGGGAAAGGTTGTGGCTGCCACCATGACACAGAAGGGACCAGGATCACAGAGTGAGCTAGGGTGGTGGACGGCCTCTGACCACCTTTGGGCTTCCAGACTGCTAGACAGTTGGTAGTCGGTCACCAGAGAGGCTATCCTGAGCCAGAGAGGTGGGTAGAACCCATTTTTGACAGGGTCAAAGGACAGCAGGGGGTTAAGGGCATGACTGTGGTGCTGTCAGCTCTCAGCTGTCAGGGGTGGCAGGTAGAGTGTGGCAGCAGCAGGTGACAAGGCTGCCAATTAATAGCAGTAACAGTTTTTTGTTTTAGATGGGGTCTCATGCAATGCAGGCTGGCCTCAAACTTACTACACAGCCAGGCAGCCCTCAAACGTGTGGTAAGCCGCCTTGCCTTAGCCTCACTAGTGCTGAAACTAAAAGTGTGCCATTACACCTGGCTCAGAGACAGCTTTTTTTAAATCACTGGTTTGAGTAGATGAAACAAGGCAATAGATCATCTTCTTTGACTTATTGGGAATGTCATTTTAATAATTGTCACAAACAATTAATATTTGTTTCTAAGCCAAAAGAACCATTCCAGTCATTTACATTCTGTTTGTGTCATTTGCACGAAGTTCATTTTTTCCATTATTTTAAATTCATGGCCATCAGATGCTGGTCATTTCCTAGGGTTTCATGGCTAGTCTCAAGTCCATGAATGACCTTTTCAAGTAAGACAGAAATGTTACTTTTTTCTCATGAGCCACAATGAGTAGAATGAGCATAGAAGAGTTGAGTGTGGCATATGAAACTGTCCAGGGTGCTGAGTTTTCTGCGTACTTCTCTAAGAAGTGCACAGAATGACAAGGCTCCCAGCCCAAGGCAAGAAGGTGAAGCTGGGTGAGCCTTTTTTATTTGTTTGTTTGTTTTTGTTTTGGTGACAGGAATGGAACTCAGGACCTTGAGCTTGCCAGGCAGGAGCTGTGCTGCTGAGCTATAGCCCCGGCCTGCTGCATGAAGTTATTATTGCCTATCCCACACCCACCCTCAGTGGTACTTAGAGAAGCAACATAATAAACACTTTATGAGTTTTATCTGCACTGTAGTGTCATCTCTGCTAAAAAATGTAGTGTTCAACACAGGTCGGTCAATTCTAATCCAATACGTGAAATCTAAAATGCTCCAGAATCCAAACTTCTGAGTACCGTGACAGCTTGCATGGAGAATCCCACACCTGACAGGTCACAGTTAAAATACACTCGAAATACTGTCTAAAGTCACCTTCCACTTATGTGTAAGGGATGCGTATGAAACAAGTGAATTTCATTTATAGACTCAGGTACCAGTTTCAAGCTACGTCATGTGTATATGCAAACACTGCAGAACTGAAAATCCAGAGCCCGTCTGGATTGGGTCAACCTTGGTATCCCTTGTGGTTAGTTTTATTTATAAATGTTTTTAATGTCACAGTGATAGGATCTTGGGTCGTTGTACATTGACAGTGAAGTGTGCTTATTAATGCAGGTAAGTCTGACCTAATGTGTTAAGTTTACAGCTGACTGGGCTTGACTTTTGCCCTGTTTCAGTGGCCACAGAATATGAGATCATATTAGCTTTCTGGGACTGCCTTGATTTAGGATCACAAGCCAGATGGCTTAAAAAGTATCAGAGTTTTTTCTCTCACTAGTTCTAGAGGCCAGAAACCTGAAACCAAGGGTCATCAGGGGCACACTCCTTGTGAAGGCTCCAGGGCAGAGTTCTCCTTGCCTCTTCAGCTTCTGGTGGCTGCAGGTGCTCCTTAGCCTGCATTTGCATCCCTCCTGTGTGTGCCTCCATCTTCACATGGGCTCTTTTCCCCATGTGTCTATCTCCATATGCCTTCTTGTAATGACGCTAGTCACCTGGCTTTAAGTGACCCATGTAACTAGTTTTATTTGTAGTGAGCCTGTTTCCACGTAAGGTCATGTCCACAGATACGAGAATTAGGACTTCAGTATATATCTTGCTGGGAACTCAGCTGGCTGATGGTACTGTGCTTAGTACTGTTCTTCATGCCTCTGGTGCTAGGTTCCAGCCCTGCCTCTTTCTTCCCATACTCGGCATCCCCTGGGAGACACGGGCAGGTCCCTAAGACCAGGGGCAGCTGTAGAGCCAGCCAACTCCTCAAGACTGTGCCTGCAGGTGCCCATCAGCTTCAAGGACCTGGCTGTGCGGTTCTCGGAGGAGGAATGGCGGCTCTTGGAGGAAGGGCAGCGCGAGTTCTACCGGGATGTGATGCGGGAAAACTATGAGACGCTAGTCTCCGTGGGTAAGACTCCGGCTCCCAGAGTCTCCTGGCACCTCAGGCCCCCGGACCTTTGTCTTCTTATCTGGGAGGTGGGTGGTTTGGGGTGTTCTGAGAGCTTGGGGGCTGGCCTGAGGCTTGCTTTCACTTGTGCACCCTTGCTTTCATGTTCTGTGTACTGTTATGGGATCCTGGGTGCCATCCTGTGGGGCCTCTGTTGTTCTTTGAATCTGGGTGGCCATACAGGCATGCGTGAACATGCAAACTGCAGCATCTGGCCACTGTGAGGCGATGGAAAGGGGAGGCCACCCTGTTCCAGGGTGAGCGTCTCCTCTTGTCTTCCTAGGGACAGCTGAGCTGCTCCCCCTCTCTGCTTTCCTGTTACCCGTGGAGCCTGGAGGAGCCCCGAGGGCAGAAAATCGCACTGAGCAGAGGCAGGAGCCGACTGCGGGGGCCAGCCCCCAGGGTGAGTCTTTGTGGCAGACTTTAGGCACCCTTCACAGCTGCTGTCCTCAGTCCCTAGCACCAGCCCTACCTGGCACTGCCCGTTGCCCCTCTGGGCTTGGGCTCTGGTACATTGTCTATGCTGGCTGTTGCATGGAAAAGTGCTCAGAGGCTACCTGGAGCACCCTGGGCTGCTCTCGCACCTCAGCCCCTCCTCTTGCCCCCATGGAAGCTTTACCCCAGCCCCCACCTTAGGGCCAGCCTGCAGCTCCTCAGATGGTAATGTAGTCCATGGGGCCCAGGCTGGGTAAGGCCCAGAAGGTCCAGATGGCCCCCTTAAGAAGGGGGATAGGACTGTTACCTATTTTATCTTCCAGCAGATTAAGTGTTTCCGTCTTTATATGTATGACTTCAATCCATATTTATTTTGGTTTGTGGTAAGAGACAGGGATTTAAATTCAGTCTACCTGGAACCAATTTCCCCAGCACTATTTGCCAAAGAGGGTATTTTTCCTCCAGCATATATTTTTGGCCTCCCTGTCAGAGACCAGAGAGCTGAAAATGCCTGGGATTGATTCTACGTCCTCTATTCTGTTCCTTTGATCCACATGGCTTTTCTTGTGCCTGTACCATGTTGTTTTTATCATTGCAGCTCTGTAGTATAATCTGAACTCCAGAATTGTGATGTCTCCTGCTTTCTTTTTGTTGCCCCCAGGATTGCTTTTGCTATACTGGGTCTTTTCTGGTTCCATATGAATCTTTTTTTTTTTTTTTTTTGTCTTTTTCCTTTTTATTGGTACCAGGGATCGAACTCACGACTGCCTGCTTGCAAGGCAGGCCTTGTGCTGCTGAGCTAAATCCCTAGCCCCCCCCCCCTTTTTGTGGTTCCATATTAATCTTAGGGGAGTGGTTTCTAGTTCTTTAAATGTCAGACACATAAGCTTAAGTATCGCAAAACTTTTTGTATATGAAAAACTCAAATTATAAATAGTTTTTAAAAAGATAGAAAACAGGAAAAAGGGTGATAATAATCTCTTACAAATAAAAAGGCTGGGAGGGAAAGGAGAATAAAAGGAATTAAGACATGGTAAGCACAAGATGACTATAAACCCTCAAGGTGAATGTAAATATTTTGTATTGCAAACATGAAAAAGAGAAAGAAAGGAGACAAGAATAATATGGTAACCATGTAGAGTCAGCCTGTTACCTGCCTCCCATCCTGTCCTAGCTGTGCCCTTGGGCAGGTCACCTGACCTAGGTCCAGGTCCTCTGCTTCTCCCTGGGCATCTTCTCCCTCAGGCTGGTCTCGGCTGCTTTTCCGGTGATGGTGAGGGCTGCCCAAGGGGCTGGGTGTGGTGACACATGCAGAAGCGTGTGTGCCACACAGCGGGGAGGCACAGGGCTCACGGTAGCCTTCTGCCAGGAGGACAGCTGCAGCCCAGCCTGCACCTCACCGCCTTGGTGCAGCTGGTGAAGGAGATTCCAGAGTTCTTGTTCGGGGAAACCAAGGGCGCCGAGGATGGCCCTGAGAGTGAGGGAGCCAGCCTGGATGGGGACACAGCGAGCCTACAAGGTAAGACAGAAAGCAAGGGTGGCCTCCGGAGCCTCTCTGTGCTCCACAAGGTCAAGGTCAAGTCCATAGCACCACATGCAGTGTCCCTGCCAGCTCCTGGAACATACAGCAAGGCCGTGGTTCCTGGTGGCTGGGCTGTGTGCCCCCCCCTGCAAGCTCCTAGCCAGGGAACATAAGAGCAGCTCAGCCTTGCTCCTAGTGGATTCTTTGTGCACCCAGCTTCCTCATGGTGGCCCCACCCTGTCAGCTCGTACCTCACATGGTAGGTGACCGGTGTGTTTGTCCCCAGTTGTGCGAATGAGTTAGGGAGGGAAACTGAGTCTTATCCCAGTGGCCCATGGGGGCCCAGTCATCCCTCACTGGCTCTGTGTCTGCCTTCCTCTCCAGCTGTCTATCTGCCATCCAGGGTGGCTGAGCTCAGGCCCCATCTCCAGCCTAGAAGCTCCCCACACTCCAGCCCCACTCAGGTGATGGCAGATGAAGTAGAAAGTGGGGCAGAGATGGGGATGTACGGGGGTGCCAGGAAGTGGCTTTAGAACTGCTGCTTCCTGTTCTACCAGGGCACACCTGGCTGTAAATCTGTTTCACAGCTCAGTCGTGGCAGTGCTGAAGTCACTGATACCCAGGCTATTGTTAGCTGAACATGGCAAGAAAGGACTGGGATTGTGATGATGTCGGGACATCTTACCAGTTGGCATCTCTTCCCTCCTCTCAACAGCAGCTGTGCCAGTGGGCATCTGCCCTCTCCAAGGCCTGCTCAGCTGCCTTCCTGACAGCCCTGTGAGCCAGCCCAGCCTGGCCACCACGCCCTCCAGCAGTTCATCCTCTAGTGGCCCTCCTGGAGATGGGGGCCAAGGAAGCCCCCTCCACACTAGTGAGTCTGACCTCATAGGGAAAGCGCCAGCCAGCATGGAATCAGGGATTTAGGGTGCCCTCTTCATTTTCTCTAGGTCTCCATTTCCTCTGTTGCTAAATGGGACCAAGATCCCCAGGGAATGAGACAACATGCTCTTCCTCTGGTCTGCAGACCAAAGAGGAGGCGTGACACTTGATCATGCCTCTCACTTTGCCCCAGTCCCCTCACTGAGGACTGTGTGCACAGGCAAGGGAATCCCAGGTCAGCAAGTGGCTTCCCTGTACACCTGGTCTGATTCTCAGCTTTCACCAAAGCAGTGCTAAAAGCCGAGGAAGTAAGGATAGCCACTGGAATTCTCAGGAGTCTCATTTGATCTTTAAATCTTCTTGCAGGGGCTGGGGATTTAGCTCAGTGGTATAGCACCTGGCTGGCAAGCGTGACATACTGAGTTCAATTCCTAGTACCCCCCCCCAAAAAATAAAACAAAACCAATACTGCTTGCAAATTTTGCATTTGTCTATATATCTGAGGGCTTTTGGTTATTGCTGTTGTTTTTATTGCTACTTTCTGTTTGGTTCTGGGGACCGAACCCAGAGCCTCTCAGGTAGTAGGCTGTTGGTCTACCACCAAGTCATCTTTCATTTAGATTATTTTAAAATTTTTTTCATTTAGATTATTTAAATGGTAAAAAATCAATTTTCTTGAACTTGGACAGTCTTTTGCAGTTGATTGTAAAAAACCCAAAAGGGATAGAGAAAGAGGGAGTTTTGGACTTGTCATTTGTTCTTTTCCAAAGTATTAGAACAAAGAAAAGCAGAGTGTGCAGCCTGGGAGAAGCAGTGAATAAATGGTCTTATTAAATACAGTTGGGAGTAGTATGGAATAAAATTGGCACTCCCTAAAAATGCGCCAGTCAGCCTGTGGTTTCAGGTGTCATCTGGTCCGTTTGCTGTAGGGTTCCATGTGTCCTGATTGAGAAATAGGACTGTGGCCTGTATGTTGAGGCTTGCACCAGATTGGGGGGCAGGGGCAGGTGGAAGGGTTGGAGATTATTCAGAGTGAATACCAAGCTCAGTATTTCCAGTTAAAGTGGAAGGGAAGAGGGGAAAGCCTGCGTGGAACAAGTCCTCAGAAGGACTTGTGTCCTCCCACACAAGTCCAGGTTCCCAGGAGTTGGCTACCCGCCAGGGGCTTGGAGACCTCAGGAGATCTGTCCTCATGGGGCCCGGATGTGGGGTAACACCAGAGTCTGGAGCCTTGGCACCCGGTGTGTTTCCCAACAGAAACTGCTGACAGATCTTGGCCCACAGGGAAGGAAGGCCCAGGAGCCCCAAGTGCAGAGCTGAACACTCCTACCTGTAGTCCCAGCCGGAGGAAGAGTCCCCAGCAACAAGAAAGAGAGTCCAAGGGGCCAAGTGAGAAGCTGGCTTTCCTGAGGGAGGGGCAGCCCTGGAGCTGAGTGGGGCTGCCATTGGGAAGGGAGGAGTTTAGACCACGTGAGGAGGTTGTGCCATTCTCCTGTCTGAGCCTCATAACACAGGCAGGCCTGTCTGTTGCGTGGGTGGGCTGGTGAAGGGCTCACGCTGCCTTGTCTGGACCACACTGACCTCAGCACCCATGTGCCCATGCAGGGGTCTCTCCTGGAACCAGCCCTTTGCAAGGCCTCATCAACTGCCTGAAAGATATCCTCATGCCTGGGCCACAGTGCCCTGACCTGTCCCCAGGCTCAGTGCCTCCTCCTCTGAGCCTGGATAGGTCCAGGCAAACAGGAGTGGACTTGGGGTCACGGAGCCCGTCCTGGCCAGGTGAGTCTCTGGAAAGCATGTGTTGCCGTGCCACAGCTGTTTCCTGGCTGCACACCATCTGCCTTGATTTACCACCCAGGCCCTCCTATAGCCCAGGTGTCACATGTCTGTGGGCAGATGGCTCTTCAAGGATAGTAGTTGGCTAAAGAAAACAAAAACTCGGTAGTGGACCCTACCCTGGTTTCTTCAGTGCTCTTTACTCTTGCTAATACCAGGGCACTCACCTGTCCCTTCCTGTGGACCCTTGGTGAGGTGCTGAGAGCGGACTCTGAGGCCTGGGGAGTGCAGTGGAGCAGGAGTTTGATGTGCCTATAAGCCACCAAAGCCTTGGCCCTTGTTTCAGCATCTGTCCCATTACATGTGTGTCTGTCTGTCTGTCAGAATCTGCCTCTCCTTGAAGGGCAGTGTGGCTCAGGACCACCAGCGGCTTTGGGCTTCCCTCAGTGGAGCACCACGCTTACCTTTTGGTGCACCCTTCTGCCCTCCCCTCTTGTCCACCCAGTTCTTTGAGGTGTGTGGTCCCCAGGCATCTGTACACCAGGTGCTGAGATGATGCTGGCTCATACAAGACTAAGTAAGCCACAGGGAGACCCAAGTTCCAGATTTCTGGCCTGTAGCCTTCTTTCTGCAGTAAGAATGGTACCCTGCCCATAATCAGGAGGGCTGAGGATACTGGGCTCAAGTAGAAATGCATGCCTTTTTCCCTTAGTGAAGACCGAGGCCGCTTTGGGGGACTGTCCCCTCCAGGGTCTGCTGAATTGTCTGAAGGAGATTCCCAAGACTCACGACAGGTACCCCAGCCCCTCAAGAGCAGGGCACTCACTGGTTCAGGAGGATCCAGGGCCCTGGAAGAGGAATCCTGGAGGTAAACACTGGGCTAGGAGAGCCCCACATATGACACATCATCCGGGCTATGGGTGACAACAGGTAGGCCCCTGTCGATATGCCAGTCACAGGAGCCATGTGGGGATCATCACTGTGTGCCTGAATCGAGGCATGCAGGAGGTGCTTAGCCAGTGCTTGAGGATTTTCCAAACTGTCTCTTACAGTGGTGAAAGTTCTAGAAGGAAGAAAGGATAGTGGGGAGGGGGAGAAGCCAAGTAATGCAAGGTGGAATTGTAGCTTAGCATGCTCTCAGGGCACAGTTGTGATTCAGGGTTCCTGTCGATATGTTCCGGTTAGGTAGTATGCCTGGGATTCAGGGGCCCCACCAGTGAGTATGGATGGGATGGGTGCCCATTCCCATGGCCACCTATTTCTCTGCATATATGAACTCAGTGAAGCCTGGGCAGGGTGGGGTAAGCCAGTCCTGCTGGCCGATGGGAAGGTATGGCTTGGTGCTGACCTAAGACAGCTTGCTCTACCCTGTTATGCCAGTGCTTCAGGGCACCCCAGGCCTCTGGGTGAAGGTGGTATGGTTTGGGTCTGCAGTGGTTGAGAAGTGACTGTCCCCAGAGCCCTGACTGCCAGGCAGCAGAGAGTCCTGTGAGCCCCTCCTAACCCTCTGCAGCCTCACAGGATGGCATGAGTCCCAGCCTGCAGCCTGAGCCTCCCAGCCGCCCACCTTCCCACAGGACCCGGACACCTCCAGACTCCGCCTCACCCTGCTGGTCCTGGAGCTGGTGACGCACTCACCATGGTGAAAGTGGAAGACAGCTGGACCCCGAGCACCGCGGTGCCTGCATCCGGCCAGCTCAGCAGGCAGGGCCACAGTCCCTCTGCCACTGGAGATACTGGAGGGGTCCATGTGCCCGTCTGGGGCCCCGAGGCTCAAGGTGAGACCTAGGTTGTCTTCCCTATCTCCTATCTCCCAGTGAGACCTAGGATGCAGATCCCAAATGCCCCATGGGATCATCTCCTGCCTGGCAAGCCCCCAGGGCTGAGTACAAACTTGTCACCTTTGCAGAAGCCTGGGCCAGGGAAGCTGTGAGAAAAGATGCCAGGCTACTCTCCCTTTTTGCAGCTTGCAGGGTGTCGAGCTCACCTCTGGAAGCCCTGGAGGCTTGTCTGAAGGGCATTTCCACAAGTGCATTGTCACCTCCTCAGCCACCAGCCACCTCTTGGTCCCGGACCCTCCAGCCAGGAGATGCTGGGTCTCAGAGACCTGAGCTGCGGCCCCAAGGATCACACAGTGAAGGTAGATGTGCCCGTGGACCTGGAGGGGTTTGTCACTGCATGTAGTAGCAGGAGCTGCCAAGGACACTGTTAGGACCCACCCTAGTCCCCTGGGGCCCACCTGCCTCTTCCCCCAGCCTCTTCTTTGTCCTCAGAAGTTCCCCACAGTCTTCGGGCCGCTTCTTCCACGAGCTCTTCTCCCTAGTCCCCAGATAAGCTGTGGACACTCAGGATTCTCCTCAGTGCTGGGGAAACTCCGTGGGCAGATCCTTTGGGGCAGGGTCTCCTGGTGCTACCTCTCCAGTGACCTCTTTCCCAACTATGCTATCACTGGACTGCTCTCTGCAGATGCCACCAGGGAACCACTTGCACCTTTGGGCCCCACCCAACCCTTAGTTCCTCGAGGGACCCCCACTAGCCTCTCCTCAGCCAGCAGCACTGATGGGGACCTGGACTTCAGGAGCCCTGGAGGGAACCAGGGCCAGCACTCTGGCAAAGGTGAGCCCGAGTGGCCCACAGGTGAGTCCCTCCAGGAGCCTGCAAGAGGCTCTTGCCCACATCCTCTTGTGCCTCTGCACCCATTGCCAGAGGCAGAGCTGGGAATACTGAGGCAGGAGCAGGTGCCAGCCTTGTCTTGGGTGGGGTGGAGTTGGGTGAGAAGTGCCTGGGCTCAGCAGGGGCAGGACAGAGTCTGAGGTCTCTTAAAAAATCCGTGCATTAAACATATCTTTTTTCCAGCCAGAGACTCGCATCTAATACCTGATTGACCTTTACCCTAGGGAAAAATGTCATGAGGCCCTCAGACATTTGTAAGATACCTTCAGAAGAGTACTTGGTGACCGTGCCTTCCTGAAGCCCCCGGGGGAGACATCCTGGGACTGGAGACCTCGGGGTGCTTTTTCTCCGGTTCCCTCTTTGGGCCTTTTCTTTATCTGAATAAGATACTCTTGGTCCATCTTGTCACACAGGTGGACATGTGGTTTGTCTGCTTATAATATTCTGTTCTGATCACATCTGCTGTTAGGCAAGGGACCTGGACCAGGCCCAGGGTGGGCCAGTAGGGTCCCAAGAGCCAGCCTGGTCCTTCTCTGTGCCTGAGTCCCACCTGAGGGGAGCACCTTGGGTGGGAGCTTCTCCCCTAACACATGGCAGACTCATCATAATGTTTAGTTTTTTAATAGGTGGTATTTCATGGCTTTGTCCAAAAGTTATGAGAGGTTCTGTAGGGAAGATGGGTTTCCCCCCACCTCTGGCCCTCCAGCCCCTCTTTATGTCCCTGTGCCAACCCTGTTGTGAGTTCATCACCTTCCAGACATCTGTCCCCTCACACAGCGTGGAAGATGACCGGGGCACCTCTCCTTGAATGCAGAACAATTGCTGCAACATTAGTTAAATCGAGTCTTATTCTCGGCTACTGATACATATAGAGCAAGCTGTGCTACTCTTTTTCCCTTCAGTGTTGGCTGTAAGCAATACCAACAAGGCCGGTCGAGGTACTGATGTGCAATCTCTGACAGTTTCCTGTCTCCTCACATAGTGCTCTGTATAAAGGATTGAACGCAGCCAGGTAGCAGAGCCACCCAGCTCCAGGAATGTTAACTGGGTACAAGCCTCAAAATAGAGAGACTCTGACTCCCCAGGCCACAAAAGTTTACATATCAGAAACCAAAGTCACAGCCTCCAAATGCATTCATGTGATTTCCCAGTGAAGTTATGTGGACTCGTCTTTCCGCATGGCATTCTCCCTGCATTTTGTAAAGATGCTTTTCTTCCCACCTGGCTCGCCAGCTAGGTACTTACCTAGTTCCCGCCATCCTCACTATCGCTCATCCTTGAACACTTCTTCACAAGATAATACATCCTGGGAGAGGCCTTGGATCAGGGCCTTTGTCCACACATCCTCACTTGAACCGGACTTAGGACCCCTTGGCTGCCCATGACTTTGAATATGTCCTAGTGTCTTTACTCTTGCTGTGGGTTGCATTGGAAGTAGTAGATTGGAATTAACTCGCTGGAATTCTGATAAGATTTCTATGGGATTACAAATATAACTTGCCAGATTATAAGGTGAACTGGAAAAAAGATTACAATACTTGGATTACAATATGTAATATTCAGGTTTAATAACACAGATGGTGGCATCTGTGCCCTTACTTTGCCTCTTGTCTTCGGCATTTTCCAACACGTTGTCTTAGCACCACTCCTTTCTTTGTAGGAAGGGGCAGTGTTGAGGCACGCTTCTCTTCAGGTCCCCTCTGCTTGTAGCCTTGCAGGAGATCTGAGCCCGGCGGCTGCCCCGTGATAGCTCACATCCGGCCTCTCCAGTCCTGGGGTGGTTCCCCCCGCCCCCCGACTTCCATTCAGGGTGTCGGTTCCTGCTGCCTGCACAGCTGTCACTTGGAATATGGTTTTTATAGTGTGTTTGCTTCCTTCCTAGCTGAAATCGAATGAGAGCTGTCCTGCCCTGGTGTGTGACATGGGCAGCAGGGAAGTTTACATTGTTCTCCTTCGAGAGGCAGAGGAAACAACTGCCGCATTCGATTGTTAGGACCACCAGGTGGTACCGTCCCTCATGATGGCCCCACACACCAGGCTTCCTCAGGGGCAGCCTGACATACGTGTTTAAGGTCAGGTCTCTGTGCCAGCTCCTAAGTTGTGACAGCACACAGTGGAAGAGGTGACCTCTGGGGTTGGAGCCTGGGCCACAACCAAGACCAAAAATGTCTGACCTTCACAGGGTGCCCACCAGGGAGCTCCCCACTTCAGGGCCTGGAAAACTGCCTCAGGGAGATCTCTGTTTCCAGGCCACAGCCTTCCCAGCCCTGCCCCTCTGCAGTGGACAGGGCACTGAGGAGAGCGGAGCCCAGGACCTGGGTGACATACAAAGAAGGTAACTTGGTCTTACAAGGAAGCCAATGGGAGTGGAAGGGGGCCTGGGAGTGGGCCCAGCTGCCACCACGCTGTTTTCCCCCAGAGCCTGCAGGGAAGACCTTTGAGCTGAGGAGATGTTCTAGAGGTACCCAGGCAGTCTCGCCCTGAAGCCCAGTGGTTGAGAACCCTGCTGTGGTGATGCTCTCTCTGCTTCTGTGACTACACAAGGCTCCATGGGGCTGACAGGCATTTGGCTTTCTCTTGACACAGGACTGAGAGGCGAGGCCTGTGAGCCAGTCCACAGCACCCAAGGAGGAGGAGAGGGGCCCACCCAGAGTCCCCGCTGGGCCAGCCCACAGGTTTTCCCTTTCAGCTGTGTCCCTGCCTGCCACCAACCAGGACTCAAAGACCAGGGTGCCACCAGGCCAAGACCGTGGAAGAGGTCACAAGACGGTAAGGTGCCCTCAGTATTGCCTGGCATATTTTCCAGTTGAGAAGGAAGTGGATTTCCCATCTGTCTCTGTTCCTGTTCCTTCCCTGATTCACATTCTGTGCTTGGAGTATAGATGCCAGGGCCAGGCAGAAGCTTCCATGTGCTAGGAAAGAAGATGAAGTAACTCAGGTGCCAGGAGAGCTGGGTAGCTGGCCCTCATTCTGTCAGCCATTGAGTTTCTCAGGGAGAGATGCTGGCCCAGGGAGGTGCCCCTAGACAGCTCCTCAGCAGCCCCCAGGTCTTCACAGGGTGACAGGATGACAGCTCATTAGTGTGACCAACTGGCAGTCACCAAACTGATGGCCCCTCCTGTGTGGCACTGGGTGAAGGGACAGTGACCTGCCATGAGGGATGGGCTGCCTGGCTTGTTAGACCTGGGACCTGGCCAGAACTTCACCACTACAGCTTCTGGAAGTTTCCTGGCTGACTTTCCAGGGGAGCAAGACTTGGCTCTGGCTTCTCTTCCTTGCACCTCCCACAGCCAGTGAGTGAGCTGTTCAGGCCTCCCTGGAGCCTGTGTATGCTGTAGGCCAAGCCTGAACATCCTCCTGTCTGCCTTGAGTGATGGGCAGCAGCTCTGTTGTTTTTCTAGGGCTCGTGGCCAGACCCTCCCCACTGCATTGCCTGGAGAGCTCTCTGCGGGGGATTCTGCCTGCCAAGCCCTTGCGTTTCACCTGCCTGACCGACCCCAGCCCTGGGCCAGGCCCCAGCTCCAGCTCGAGCCTCTACAGCTCTGACGGAGAAGACCTGCGGCCAGAGCCAGAGATCTGGCAGCCACCCCTCCAGGGTGAGCTTGCTAGGTGGGGCAGTGAGCTGCTCTCTGGGGTGCCGCTCAGCACACTGACACCTGCTTGCTTATGATACAGAGAGAGGCCACTTTCCCAGCTGCAAGCATCCTGTCCCTCTGTCCCCTGGCCCCAGTGGATCCTCCACTGGCAGCAGCAGCTGCAGCCCTGCAGACAACCCTGGGGCAAGAATAGAGCCCCAGGACTACAGCAGCCTCAGGGCAGGTGAGCTAGGGTCTCTGCAGAGGGTGGCTGTGTGTCTCTGGAGGGCCAGGGCTCCAGATTGTCCTGGGTGCCTTGTCTGACTCTCTGCTGGCTCTAGTCATCTCATGTCTGATGCTTTAGTTGTCAGCAAGGAGGAATAAGCAAGGGAGGCGGATTATTGGGTAGGGGGCATGGGCCACACTTGTGACCACCCATGCAGAGAAAACTGGCAAGGTGTTTGATGATATGTGCATACTGTGTGCTTAATATGCATGCATGTGCTTAATATGCATGCGTGTGAAACATGCATGTGAATGTGTGTGTATGTAATATTAACATTGTATCATGTGATACTATAACATTTGTAAAATTTGACAGTCAACAAAAGAAGTATCAAAAATGAGATTTCTGGTGGCCTATGCCTGTAATGGTGGTGCATACCTATAATCCAAGTACTCAGGAGGCTGAGGCAGGTGTTTGAGACCAGCCCAAACTACACAGCAAGACCCTGTCTCAAAAAGATTTTAAAAAATCAGAGATTTCCTCACTGGGAGAACATGTTTGAGGTTGTCCCATTAAGAAGGGTAGACATACCTGGGCTTGGTGGAATACACCTGTAATTCTAGCCCTCTAGGAGGCTGAGGCAGAAGACTGCAAGTTTGAACCCAGCCTCAGCAACTTAGTGACTGTCTCAAAATTTAAAAATTACTGTTGAGGAGTTCAGTCCCCAGTACTGGGGAAAAAAGAAATTAGTGTCACTAGAGATGCTGACTTCAGCCCTAGGCCACTTTACTTTTCCATCCTGGCTGTGACCTAGTGTTTGCCCCTAATAGGAAAAGCAGAAGACAAGACTGGAGGCAGCTCTCTGTTGCTCAGGAGAGAAGAGGGCGCAGAGAGCACATGTCAGCCTGGCTTTCCCCGCAGTGCCGCAGTCAGAGGAGGAAGAGGGAGAGGTAGGACCCAGGGAAAGTCGAGAGGCTGGCTCCGCTCTCAGGCCTTGACCCATGCCTGGTGTAGGGGCCAGCTGTACCATGTTCCGCATGGCCCTGGCACCTAGAGGAAAACGGTGGAGCCAGCTGGTCAGATGAGCAAGTCCCCAGCTCGTGGTGGAGTCTCCCTGGGATCAGAACCCAGAGATCAGATCCTGCCCACCTGTCCTTGGCCTGGTGGACTCCATGGCTAAGGCTAGAACTGGAGGATTCTGAGTCACATGTGGACAACACCCACCACAGTCTTCTCTCCCACTCATGTAACAGGCTGGGCTTCCTGATGGGCCAGGGCTCCATCTTGCATCTTATTTAATCTTGGTTTAAAAGCTGAACGTGGCTTTTTGGGGGCCACATCAGAAGATCCCCATGTCAGAGCAGCTCCTGTAAAAGTATACATAACTCTTCCCCAAGTCTGTGTGTTCTTTCTGCAGAGACAGCTGGGGCCCCCTGGCCTGTCCCTCCACCAGAGAAGAGGCCCATGAGGGCCAGTGAGGACCCCAGGGGCCTGGAGCCTGGATGCAGAAGACCTAGTGTTGCAGGTGAGCTGGTGGCTGCTCTGTGCCCTCTGCACGGGCCAGGACCAGGTCTCAGCTTGAGGAGGAAAACACTCCAAGTTCATCATTCTGGCCACAGTGAGGAAAAGTCTTGCCCAGAAATCTGTTTCTCTGCAACGTTTTATAACATAACATAAATCAATGGGGTTTTCTCAAAAGCACGGATCTGCCTGAGAGGTGTTCCAAATCAATTGGGGGTCGGAAGGGACTTTAGAAGACAGTGGTAAAGGAACCCTAGTACTGTCGGGACCTGGCAGTGCCCTCCAGGGAGCTTTGGCTCCAGATCACAGCCTGCTCTTAGGTAGGGGTGATGCACCCACACACTGGGTCACACATGACTTGCCAGGTGGCCTGGGCAGAGGTATCCCACCTGGCATTGTCTGCCCACTCTTAGAATGTGAGGTTTAAAGCCCTGGCGCATCCAGGAAGCCCTTGCCATTCCTCACATGGAAGCCTGGGACCAAACTCTGGCTTTGATTAGAGAACCAGACCAAATGGGGTGAGGTCTGCCTTGGCTGTCGCTGTCCTCTGTCCACAGCCTTGGAGGTGCTGAAAAGATGAGGGCTGAGCCTTGCTCAGGAGCACTGCCTCAGTCTGGGGTGAGCAGGTTAGACTAGGAGGGGTGATGATGGCTGATGCTGGCCCATGAGGCTTATCTGGTGTTGACACCAGTTCCCGGGAAAGAGCTGAAGAATTTGATGTATTTTTTAAAACATAACTTAAGGTTAGAGTCCTCTGAATCTTACCTGCTAAGTGGGGAGAGGAAAGGCAAGAGGGCCAGGCCCCGTGGTTTGTGTGTAACCACGAGTCCTCCTGGGTACTGAGTGGCCTTGGTATCCTCAGCTGTGTCCCAGTCTGTCCCTGGTGCCCCTGGCCTTGTGCTGTCAGGGGTCCTGTTCTGGGCCCATCTCAGTGACCCGTTAGGGCAGGAGTAAGTACTCTAGGAGACATTGAATCCCAGGAGTAGCACAAGGAACCCATTTACTTTTTTCCTAGAAAGTGGGAGACCACTATGTCTGGGCAAGTGTGGTCACCATGGAAACTCAGTCTGGTTGATCCTGCCTGTCAGAGGGTGTACAGCAGGCAACAGCTAGTTTTGATGTAACAAGGCTGGGCATCGATATCCATAGGCCATGGGCCAGAGATGCAGTGTGGTAGTAGAGGGATTGCCTTCCATGCACAGGCCCTGAGTTTGATCCCCAGTATTACAACATCTTTGTGTATTATACGTAATGTACTTTCTTAAACTAGAGCAGCCTTCTGTTCTAGAAGCTGGGCTTTAGGGGATCAGGAGACTGAACACCAGTTCAAGGGTCTTCTAGGCAAGAGAAAAGTCCTTACAGCCCATGAGTTCCAACCTTGTCCTTTCTCTAGTTTCAGCCAGGACCCAAGGGAGACTGCTCCTTGGGGACCCACCTGAGCTGCCCAGCAATTGTTCGCCTCCCACAACCATCTCACCTACGTGGTCAGCCACCTCCCCCTGGCCACTGTGCCCCTGTCGGAGGCCCCTGCAGCAGGAGCTGCAGAGCCTGGGTGCCACCCTCACGGAGAAGCTGGACCAGCTCTTTGCAGCCCTGGCAGGCCTGGCTCAGGAAGTGGCCACCATGAGGACACAGGTGGACCGGCTGAGGAGGCGTCCACGGGGGCCTAAACCAAAGGGCCCAGCTTCCTGGCTGTGGTCCCTTCCCAGGGGACATCGCTGGGCCCACGGCCCTGGTCACAGACACCTGCCCTACTGGAAACAGAAGGGACCTACTAGGCCCAAACCAAAGGTCCTGCGCGGCCAGGTGGAAGGCTGCAGGTCTGGTGATCCCCAAGGACTGTCCAGAGCAAGAGTATCCCCAGTGCCACAGCTGCCTGCAGACACCGTCCTGGCAGAACCTTCTAGGTCTAACAGCAGCCCATCGCAGCAGCCCACCTTGGGGTCCAGTTGTCCTGCTGTGCTGAATGGTCACACCCTCCATGGACACCCTGGGCACCACCAGGGCCTATTCACCCCTCTCATCCCTGCTGCCTCACCCCTACTGCAGGCCTCTCCCACAACCAGCACAGACCCAGAGCCATTGGCTGCAGGAAGTGCCCAGGTCAGCATCCTAACCCAGTCCAAGGAGCCAAGGGGAGTCCTCCGAGAGGACCTCTGGGGTGGTGAGCACAGAGACCCAAGGTGGGGGGCCCGTTAACTGGACCCTTCATCAGGCTGGCCTCACTGAGCATGCAGAGGGTGCTGGACAGGTTCCCCTGCTCTGCCCCGTGGCCCTTCCCGCTGCTGGAGTTGGAGCCCCAGTGGTGTCTGCTCTGGAGGCTGCCATGGAGCATTCTTCGACCACACCTCAGGTTTTCTTGGCTCAGGTTTATGTAGACATTGCTTCTGCCTTTCGTCCTCACCAGATCTGTCCAGGGTCACTGCTGGGCAGCAGTACACATGCACAGAGGCAGCTGCAGGGTGGGCACCAGGGCCGTCACTGCTGGCTGCCCACCCTTCTGGGCTCTGCACTGCCTTCCTGGAGTGAATGCCAGTCCCAGTTGAACCTCAGGAGAACTGTGGCCAAGGTCAAGCTGGGTTTACTGATGTGAATTCCAAAATTAAAGACGTTAGCTGCTGGGGAAAGACCTTGGCTCCTATAGGAGGTGTGGTTTGTGAGGCCTGTGTGGGAGCGTGGCTCACACATTGTGCCCCCAGGTGCAGTCACAGTGTGCACTAAAGATGGGGCAGGGCCCGTGTGGGTCCCTGGGGAAGGGCTGTACACCAAATACCATGGACTGGGCTACTGATACCCAAACCTCAAAATTGAGGTGCTACCAGGGTTGGTTCTTCAACAGGCTGTGGGGGTGGCTGTCTGTTTCAGGCTTCATTGTACCTTTGAATGGCTTAGTCCATGTTCCCACAGGTCGGAGCATGCCAGGACCCCTTTTGTATCAGAACACAGTGATACTAGCTAGGGAGTCACCTCACCAATTTAACTTGATTACCTCTAACCATCCTCTCTTCAAAGAATGTCACACTCATGGGTTGAGGGGCACGCCTCTTGTAATGCATTAGGGGGCTGGGCCAGGCATTTGGGTTGTCTTGAGGTGGCAGTGTGACCAGATGTTTGAAAACTACTTCTGCCTGTTGGACCAGAAGGGACCTGTGTCACCCCAACAACCAATACCTGGAGCTGAAACTTCCTGTACCAATGGGAAGACCCGGCTGCTTGGGGCTGCGCAGGAAGCTCTGCTGTCAGAGCCCTGGGGACCTTGGAAATCCAGGGTGACAGGGGCTCTGACCATGGTGACTTGACCACAAGCAGCTCGTGGCTGCCTGAGCATCTTTAAAGTCAGTTTTGCTGGAAACATGGGTGCCTGGTACCCTCACAAGGAAGGGCAGGTGGCTCTGTCTGGGGTGTCAACAGAGCTCCTGCTCCTGGCTGCCTGGTGGGTGACTGAGCAGTAGAGGAGACAGCAGTCACTGTCACAAAGGGAATCTTCAGGACTAAAGCAAATGTTGAGGCAGCACCTTGGAAATTAATGTCCATAGGATCACTGAGCATGAAGGTGGTGGGAACAGGCAGTGGCTTCCCTCACAGAAGAGGCCTGGGGAGGAAACGAGGCCTTTCCGAGCTGGAGGACCTGTTTGCAGACAGCGAACAGGACAGGCCATGGCTCCCCGACGCCTGAGGGTCTCAGCAGCTGCCCCTCCTTTCCAGATAGGCAGGCAGCTTGTACTTTGGGAAAGGGAGGGTGTAAGGGAAGGAGAAAGGCACCTGAGAAGGGGGCAAAGGGGTCCTCAGGAAAAAAGACTTCTGTCCCCAGCTTCACACTCCCTGCTAAGAGGAAGAGATGTTGGCAATAATGGGAAGGGCCTGGTGCTGTGTCTGTGTGGCATGGCCAGGTCACTTTGCTCTGTGGCCAGCGCACAGCTGTTGGGCACACAGGTAAACAAGCAGACTCGGTGTCCTGGCTCTTAGCGGAGGGGGGAGATAGCTTAACTGAGCTTGGCACAGCCCTGCATCCACTGGCACAGCTACCTCCTGTACCTGCGTGGGACAGGCAAGAGTCAGGACTGAGCCCAGTCTAGGTAGTGCAGAGCCAGGTGGGCCATAAATTAAGTTCAAGACTGAAATATGAATAAAATGCATAGCAAAGGTTTTGTGACGTGAGCTGTGTTCATCTTGCAGGAGGTTAAGTCTCTAGGTCCTGTGGCTACCACAGTGGTTCACTGAATCCTAGAATCTTCGGTGCACAATGTGTGCAGGTTAGATCCTTGGTACCATGTCCAGGTCTAACTCCTGTCCAGAAGAGGTCTGGGGAGGAAATGAAGGCGTTCCATATTGGAGGACTTCATGAACTCTGTGGAGTTCCAGGAGCCTGGAGTGTGGCACAGAGGAGGCCTCAGATCTGCCTAGCCCAAGAAGTGTCTAAGGCACAGGCTACTACAAATGACCTGAGTGCAGATCTTCCCCCAGCCCACATTGGCGTTCCGCTGCTGGCCTGAATTGTGGTCCCCCATGAGGCAGCAAAGCTGGAAAGTCCTGCTTCAGAAGTTAGAAGGCTCCTCGTCCCACAGTCCCCAGGCTACCCAAGGGCCCTGATGGAAAGGAGGCTGGAATAGGGGAGTGTGGGGACCACAATTCACTGCCTGTGACACCCTGTGATTCAGTGCTGCCTCAGAAAGGAGTTTGGTGTGCTGCTGGAAGGCCAGTGTTTGACCTTATTTCAGTGGGAAAGAAATGGCAGAAGAAAACACTTTGGTTCCAGCAACTCTAAGCCATCTGCAGGAAAGGGGAAGAAATTACAAAGCAAAGCTACAACTAGCAGCAAAAAAGGACTGAGAAGTCACCCCTCCTGTCCCTTCACACATGTCTGAGGACTCCTTGCTTGAAAGACCCTGCTGTCATGAATGAAGTGTTCGTGAATGACGTCATCCTGTATGTCACCAGGCATCGAGCATGTACCTTAATATTGGCAAGTCCCTCCTCCTGGAGTGGAGCTTGACCTTGTGCCTCCTTGCTGGGTGGGGACAGAGGAGTGTCCTTCAGGTCTTCCCTGCTGACTGCAGAGCCCATACCTTAGCCTCACATATAAGGCCTCCCCTCTGTGTCTGCTACTGGACCACCAATCCCATTGTTCACCAGGTCCTCCCACAGGAGTGAGTCTCTGACCCGCCTCAACTGCTCTAAACTCTTACATACCAAAGCCCATCTTCCTTTGCTGTTTTCCTGCCAGAAGTATTGTCCCTGCAATACCCAGTTTCATTTGTCAAAGCCCAGTGTTCCCATCTCCACCTGGCAGTCAGAATTAACAGCAAAAACAGTGATGGCTCATGTTTATTAACCCCAGAAGGGTCACAGCAATCTTATGAGGTAAAATTTATAACTCCACTTAATAGGTTCAGAATTTAAGCATCTTGAGACTTCTGGGAAGGTGACAGAGCAGTAAGCAGCAGAGAAAACAGCCTCTCTGAGAGTCACTGTCCAGATGTTAGAACAGAACACCCTAAGGAAGCAAGTGGGTCCCTTAGACCTAGAAGAATGTGAAGTGCAAATTGAACCACAAAGAGAGTAAAAGAAAAACTTCAACAAAGAAGGTGGTAGCTGGCAGTGACTTCTGCCTGAGACAGGATTCACTTCACGAGAGGAGCTGTTCAAACCTGGGGACTCATGGTGTTGATGGCTGGTGACCACAGAGGCCTCTGCAGAAAGATGTGGCAGTGGAAGGGAGTGGCAGATGTGGAGGACTGCACTGGTTGGCAGTGAGTGCAGAGGACTTGGTCCTCCCATGGGGAGACTGGCCAGGAGCCATTTTGGAGTCAGACCAGGTAATTCCAGAACCCAGAATTGCTGCCAGCTTCCTCCAGCAGCTCCTAGCTGGACGCAGACCTGTGGAAATTGCTTGGACTGTGGAAAGCTCTGTGAGTCTAACCTCAGGGCATGCCTGCTGAGATTATCCACTACTCTGTCATAAATCAACTGCTGGCTTGCTGAGTGACATGATTTGGGATTCTGTCTCCACAGGCTGTCTACTGTAAGTGAAACCAGAGAGAATCCTAGAAGTGGACTATTTGTTTTTCTTTTTTTCCCTTCTGTTTGTTTCATTTTGCTTTATTTTTTTCTTTTCTTTTTCTCCTTCATTTTTTTAATGAATGTGAAAGTGCTTCCTAACCTCTTTGTGGGTGTAGTTCTGTTCTGTTCTTCCTTTTATCTCTTCCATCTCTCTTTTCCTTCAGTCTTCTGCACCAGTTTCCCCAAGTTGGCGTGATCCCACCTTTGTCCTCGTACTTGTGATCTCTTTCTCTTCTTCCACTTCTCTATTTTCTCCTTACTCCATTTTAAATTTTATTGGCAGCAAAATGGACACATTATGGACTTATATACTGCATATAATCAACCTGGTTTGTTTTACATTTTGTTATATAATCACAAATCTGGTTCATACAGTTAGAAGTTGCAAGTTAAGGTTTAGCTCAGTTTGCTGTTTTCTAGGCTGTATTTTAGGCTATTAGCACCACTATAGCCAAGATCGATATAATTGTTCTAAACAGCCATTGGCTCTGATAATCGATTACTGAGATTAACTGAGGGTCACAGATAATACAGTGGCACAGTACCAAAGAACCAGGGACTAGGCCAAATAAGCAACAACTTCTCATCTCCAGCAAACTGAAGAGGCAAGATCTTCCAACAGACTCAAAACTCAAAATCAAGCTACACATGGAAGATACCTCAGAGAAGTAATTATTGCTTAGTGGCCCTAGATACTACCAATAAAGCAACCAATTATAGGCAACTTACAAACATCACCCCAGGAATTAAACTAAAAAAAGAGAGAAAATAAAATGAGAAGACTTAAGCAGAATGCAACCCCAGGTATCTAGTTCACCAAAGGCAAATACAGGGGGCAATAAGGGGACAACCTGAAAGACCTCACCAAGTCTCTCTGAAGTGGAAACAACAAATGAATGAGGCCCTGGAAAAAATGAAATCAGGCATAATCTCTCAGATAACTGCAGAGATCACCAAAGTACACACAATACTTGGCGATATCAGAGCAGATACAGACAAAAACAAAAAAAAAACCCATGAGCTTAAACAAATTATAGAAGTGCAGCATAGAAAAAAATGGAATCCATATAGCAGATTCAAGCAGATATCCAGGAGAATAAAAACTCCACTGAAAGTATTCAAAGCAGGTTAGGCCAATGTGAGGACAGGATCTCAGATATTGAAGACAGGCTTGCAGTTAGTGACCAGAAAAGGAAGCATTTCTCAAAACTAGCAAGACAACATGAGAAATCAATCCAGCAGCTGCTAGAGGGGACAAAGAAGAATAACTTAAGATTAACTGGAGTCAATGAACGAGAAGGAGATACCACAAATGACATTAAAAACACTTTCACAGACATGACAGAAAACTCCTGGTAGAGAAAAAGAATTTGACACACAAATAAGTGAGGCATATAGAACTCCAGTTATCAGTGATCAAAAAAAAATCTACATCCAAGCATAGTCAAGATTCCAGAAATTCAACACAAGAATAGAAGCTGTTAGGGAAAAGAAAGAAATCAACTGCTGGGGATTTAGCTCAGCGGCATAAGCACCTGCCTTGAAAGCAGGCAGTCGTGAGTTCAATCCCTGGTACCGATAAAAAACAGAAAAGACAAAAAAAAAGAAAGAAAGAAATCAACTATAATGGAAAGCCCATCAGAATCACAGCTGACTTCTTAGCACAGACTCTCAAGGCAAGCTTGGAGTGAAGTCCTCCAGGTTCTTTTTTGAAATTTTTTTTTATTTTGAAGGTAGTAAAATAAAACAGAACAAGAAAGAACAAAGCCATTTAGACAGTGCAATGAAACTGGTACAGAACATCACATCAGATTATCAGGGTAACAGTAATAGGTATCATAGTATATCTTGTTATCTCCACAACAGTTGTTCTTTCAATCAGGTATAACAAAATCAAATGAAATACAGATCATTATAGAACTTATTAAAACAGAATATTGAATAGAGCAATACAATTAATCAGAACAAAGCAAAACAGTGATAACAATATTTGCCTTCAAAGAGATGGTATAAGGAAATCTCCCCTACTTGCTATATTGCATATGGTCAACGTCCCAAAAGATGCTCAGAACTCTGGCTCCCATTTGCCACTGGGGTGGGGTAGGGTGTTTGATTCTCAGCCTACGCGCTGGTAGGCTCATGGCTGCTTACCAGGGAGGTGAGCAGGTTGCTTGGTTTCCCAGTGCCCTAAGTTTCAACATGGCTCAGATCTTGGGAGACGCTGGGTGATTCTCTCCCTGGGATAGCTGCAGCTTAGTACTCCACGTTCTAAAGGAAAATAACTTTCAACCAAAATTGATGTATCCCACAAAACTATCTTTCAGAATTGACGAAGAAATAAGATACTTCCATGACAAAGAACATCTGAGGTAATTTATAACCACCAAACCAGCACTCCAAAAATGTTCTAAGGATAGAGAGATACTAAGGACTACAGCTCCATGAACTGCAACAGAAGGAATCCACCAGGGCAGGCAAACAATTAGAGGGAAGGAGAAAATGGGAGGTGTCAACAAGAGGAAAATGACATGACAAGGATAAGTCAATACATATCAGTTATAACCATGAATGTTAATGGTTTCAGTTCACTAGGCAAGAGACACAGACTGGCAGAATAGATCAAGAAACAAGATCCAACATAGCAGCATACAAGAAACACATTTAATTGAGAAAGAAATTCAGAGACAAGAAAGTAAAAGGACAGAAAACAATATTCCATGTGACAGGAACCCAGACAAAAGCAGGGGTAGCTATTCTGTTTGCAAAGTGGGTTTCAATCCAAGACTGATTAAAAGAGATAGAGGTCACTACATCCTTGTAAACAATCCATGAGAAAGAGATAACAATCATAAATATATATGAAACAAAAACCAGTGCACCCAGTTACATAAAACAATTACTAATGGACAAGAATTTAAGCATCCCAGCAGTTCAGCAGCTTGTCCCAAATCACACAGCCAAGAAATAGAACACTAATTAAAATCCAGGCCTGATTCTACATCCCTTATTTTCAACTGATCTCTATTGCCCCTTTCAATTCGTTCAGCCTGGCCTGTGTTTCCACTCTCTATGGTGTTTCACATGCATAATTCCTATTACTGGACAACCAACCAATGCTGTGTAAATGAGGTACCATAATTGATTTAGACATCTTTTTACTGTGTGACATTTGGCCAACAGTGAAGGACTCTGTGCCCATGGTTTGCTTCCTAGTTTGAAATGCCCAGAAATAGAATCACCAGTTATGTACACGTTAGGGATCTGGATAGGGAAAGTCAAATTGCTTCCCAAAGGAATTTTTCCATTAATTGTAGAGCTGTATTAATTCTACAAATTATATCAATTGATGAAATTGATAATTTTTTCTTTGAAACATACAGAAAATGTGAAAGAATTGTACAATATACATACATATACAGAGAGCAACTCTGCCTATAATTCATCAGTATTACTAATTAAACAATTTCTTTCTCTCTTTTCCTCTTCATATATAGGTATCTTCTATTTGCTGAACTATATGCAGATATATTGCAGGCATCATGACACTTCATTCTTAAATACTTCCTAAGAGCAATACACAATCACATACATCCTATGGCAATAATTTGACAATCATACTACTACTAACACTCCCAAGAAACTTTACACATATGTATATATCATTGCACGTTTTGTGGTTAATGTTCAAATTTCTCCAGTTGTCCTAATAATTATTTTATAATTTCTTTCTGTTCAAGTTCCAACTTAATCACCATATCTCCTCCACTTTTAATCTGCAGCCATCCCCTATCATTTTTTCTTTCATAACATTAAAACTTCCCGTCAGAGCACTTGTCTTATACAGTGTCCCATTGGACTTATCTAATTGTCCAATGTCCAATTGGATTTATCTAATTCTTCATGAACAGATTCAGCATAAGCATTTTTAGCAGAAATATTACACAGATGATTAATATTTCATACTGTTTCATGTCAGGAAGTGTTATAGCTTCCATGTGAAGTACATCCCAAAGATTCATGTATTGAGTCTTGTCTTAGTTACTTTTTACTGGTTACTGAGACAAAATACCTGATACCAAAAGCTGGGAAAGGAAAGATTTATTTCTTACAGTGTTTGGAGGTTTCAGTCCATACTCAGTTGGCTCCAAGGCAGGGTGGCATGGCAGGCCGCAGTTCATGGCAGCTGCAAACAGCAAGGCAGAAACCGGCAAAAGAGAGAGACATAACTTCTTCCTGCCATTACATTACATCCTGACTCCACCCCTATGTGGTGGAGCACTGACACCATCAATCCAAGCACTAGACAAGGAACCAATCACAGATGCATAATGTAAATGCATGATGCCTGGGGGCACCATGACAAGGCTATTAACCAATTAGTAACTAGTTCATTGTTGAGTTCACAGCTGAGTGGTTTATAAAAGGTGGGGCCCAGTTGGAGGAAGTAGGACGCTGGAAGCATCCCTTTGAAGGATCCCTAACCGCTCCCCCTCTCTCCCAGGCTTCTTTTCTCTTTCTCTCTGCTTCCTAACTGCTGTGACTTCAGCAGCTTTCCTCCACCATGATGTTTCTGTCATCCTGCCATGGACTGAAACCTCAGAAACCACCAGCCAAAATAAACTCATCACCTTTAATGACAGGTATTTTGCCTCAGCAACACAAGGCTAATACAGGAAACTGATACCACAAGTGGGGTTGTTGCTGTGACTACCAGACCTTGTGATTCAGAACCTTTGTGGATTGGCTTGTGGGAGAAGTTTTCAAAGATTTGGAGATGCAGGCCACAGATGCCCTAGCATGATATAAGTGGAGAATAATGGAAGTTTTGAATTCAGAAGACCATAATGCTGATAGGAATGTGGACAGTAAAGACTGCATCCATGAGGTTTCAGATGGAGTAAAAACTCTACTGAGAACTGGACTAGAGGATATGAGTGTTATGTTCTGACAAAGAATGTGTCTGTATTTTGCCCATACCCTAAGAAAAAAACTTTGAAAATTTTTCTTTGGCCAGAAAAAAAGTAAGTGTGAAGTTGGGATCTGAAGAGTTATGGTTGCTGAAGAGATTAACACTGTTAAAAAGTAGCCAAATACTTTGCACTGGGGATATTAGGAATAATACCTTGAGGGCATCTCAGAAATTAACCAAAGCCACACTTTGTAAACT
The DNA here is from genome assembly GCF_034190915.1 of Cavia porcellus. Lineage (NCBI taxonomy): Eukaryota > Metazoa > Chordata > Mammalia > Rodentia > Caviidae > Cavia > Cavia porcellus. The sequence goes on from NW_026947489.1 coordinate 56,352,382, forward strand.
CAAAGTTATAAAAGTTTAAATGCCTTTGAAAGACTTTGCATTCAGAAAAAGAGTCCCAGGGTGCCCTGCTTGCTCTGGGCTGCTCAGAGCAGCTTTTCCTGAGTTCAGCTGTGCATGCACTCAAGAGGCCTCTGTAGCCATGGTCCAAGAGGGCTGAGTTACTCTCAAACTGGCAGCAGAGGTTGGTTTCATCCACATAATACTGGTTTTGTAGTATGCAGAATGCAAGAGTTACAGGTTCATAGATGTGCCCATATCCAGAATTCAAAGGATGTCCTGGGAGGCTAGGCAGTGTGTAACAGGGTCAGACTCCCTCCTGGGAGCCCCTGAAAGTAGACAGAGAGGCTGAAGCTATATTGAAGACCCCAAGAAATTGGAGATGCCAGAAAGATGGAATGTATGCTAAAGAAAACTGCCAACTGCAAGTCAAACCAGCCCCAGAGAGGCCATATGCAAGAAGCAAGGTCATGGAGCAGGGCTTCACAAGCCCTTTGGAACTCATATCCCTCCACCATGTGCTCCAGATGGTAGACATGGACTACAGGATTTAATGTGTGGCCTGCTGGGTTTTAATCTCACTTTGGTCTGATTTCTTACTATTCCCTTATTCCTCCCCTTTGGAATGAAAATGGTACCTCATTGTACCTTATGAATATGTAACATTTTTATTTTTAAATAAACTCTATTTCTTGCTCTTGATTCTCACTGTTAGTGTGGGTAAAAACACAGAAATACCTAACGCCAGTTTGCCTTGAGTCTCAGAAGAGACTCTGGACTTGGACTTTTGAGCAGTGCTGGAGCTATTGAGATTTTGAGGGCTCTCAGAGATGGCAAGATGCATTTTGTACTACAGGATGAACACAAGACTTTAGGGCCCAAGGGTAGAATGTTATGGTTTGAGTATGAAATATTCCTCCACAGACCCATGTATTGAGGATATTGACCACCTAATGATTAATCCATTGATGAGTTAATAGCTGACTAGATCATCATCAGTTGGAGTCCAGTCACAGGAAGAGGGATCCTGGGGGCATGACTTGATTATATTGTTCCTGTGTCCTCTCCTGGGGTTCTTTCTTCTCTCTGTTTCCTGGCTACCATTGAACAGTTGAACAGTTTTCCCCAACCATCTCTTTCTGCTACGATGTTTCTGCCTCGGAGCCAAACAACCACAGAAATAAACCTCTAAAACCATGAGCCAAAATAAATCTTTCCTTCTTTTAATTGTACATGTCAGGTATTTTGTCCTAGCAATGGAAAAATGAGCAATAGACAGAAAATACATCTATATGTGTATCTATGAGAGGAAGATACTAATCTACTTGTCCCCTTATTGGTGAGATAAATGCAGTCACTCAATTACCATGTGTCTTGGTTACTTTTCTCTCCTTGCTGAGACAAAATACCTGATGCTCAAAATTAGGGAGAAAAAGGTTTATTTATCTGACAGTTTTTGGAAGTTTCAGGCTCATAATCAGCTGGCTCCAAGCCCGGTGGCGTGGTACTGGGGCAACATTTCAAGGCAGCAGCAAGTGAAAGGAAAAAGCAAGCTTCTTTTCTTCCTTTTTATATTATATACAAGCCAACCCTGCGCCTCCAGGGCAGGTAGCACTGAAAAAATCTCAGTGCCCTTGGGGCTGGAGGTTTAGTTCAGCAGCATAAGCGCCTGCCTTGCAAGCAGGCAGTCGTGAGTTCAATTCCCGGTACCGATAAAAAGGAAAAAGACAAAAAAAAAAAAAAAAAAAAAAAAAATTCGGTGCCCTCTTCTTTGAATAGGATGAGGATATTTGCAAAGAACCCTAGCTCCCTGCTGAGTGTCTCAGTTAAAACTTACAAACTTCTCAAGTTGACACAATGTATCAGCCATAATACCATGATACACACACATTTCATTTAGGTTTGTTCCCTTTGTAACTCTTTCCCTTTGTACCAGTTTAGTAATACTTTGAGACCGTGACTGTTCTGATTCCCAAAACTTTGTGTGATGCTTAATCTTAATTGTCACATTGTACAGGACCTTAGAACTCCTTTGGCCCAGTGTCATCAAATCTCCTGTGCTGACTTCCAAGGTGAACTTCTCAGCTGGATCCCTACTGTCTGCAACCCCATCAGGATTCATGGGGCTGATCTCTGCGCTTGCACGCACACACACACACACACAGCCTGTCATCCCAGGAAACCAACTTTCCCCTCTGGGTCTGAGGCTTCCGAGGTGCTTCACTTTCTTGACCGAAAAGCCTCAAACTTGATTACATCTGACACTCAATTAAAACCAGTATCCTCAGGGAGGGAGGCTGTATTCACATCACTGATTCCTGTGAACAGAGCTGGCTTATGAGGCTTATGTCATTGGTACAGTCTAGACTGTTGGGGGCTATGGGAACCCACCATGTGTGGCCTGCTTTCCCAAGCTCCTCCTGGGAACAGTGTCCTCCAAACTGGGCACAAGTCCCTAGAGGGCAACTCTCCCTGCAAAATCCTTCAGCTGCTCTTAGTTTCACTTCTTTGTGCTCTAGACACTATGGCTCTTACTTTGGGCTTTCCCACCTTGGCTGTGAGCTCTGTTCCAGACAATGTCTTAGAACTCTCATGGAAGAGGCTTTTCCTCTGATCTGCTTAGCAGCACTGAAAAGTGCCTGAGTGCTGAAGAGGAACAAAAAGGTTATTTATAATCCATCCACGATCTCCATGTTAGGCTAGCACTTACATGCGCATGTGTGCGCGCACACACACACACACACACACACACACACACACACACACAAACACACACCCACACACACCTCCCAGGCACCGAGGGATGCTGGTGGGAGGGGACCCAGGCAGGTGGCCCTCTGTATTCTGTGTGCAAGCTCAGTCCACTGTACACTGTACACATTTGATCCCTTGCACAGGACCCCTATATTGCTGGGTGCCAGCCCTGAGGATCTCTTCTTTAGATTTAGAAAGTATGAGTCCAGGACTTTGGTATGTACCCCAATCCCATGCCACCATGGGACACCGTGTCCTCTATGAGACAGACTCTGAGGATGCCCCCAAGTTCTTGGTCTTCACCACTTGTATCAGTCACTCTCAAGTGTGAGCAAGATGGTGACTTAGCTCCTAACTGATGGGACGTAACAAGTAATGGGAGGTGACTGCCATAGTGTGTCCCAGTATCTAAGGCTCTGTCATGCTAGCAGAGGCTTCCTGCAGGCCTGACAAAGTAAGCACCACATTGCAAAGCCCACATGGAAGCAACCTCATGGCCTTAGCAACCTCCATGGCCTGAGGGTGGCTTCTGACAGAGCCACTAAAAAGCCAGAGCTCCTCAGTGCTGCAGGCCACAAGGAAATGAATTCTGCCAGCCCAAGGGGGTGCAGGGCAGATTGTCCTCCAGTCACACCTGCTGCTGGGAACACAGTCTACCTGATACCTGATGGTAAAGGACTCCCTTACACCTGCCTGGACCCCCAGCCCACAGACACCAACCTTTAAGCCACGAAACTCAAGACTTTCGCACAGCAATAGACAATGAACACACCTGCATATGCCTGCTGCATCTTCTCTTTAATATATTTATTTTCATTCTGATAGTAAATACATTGTTACAGGATGTGTGGAAAGGCAAAACATAGAAGACAACATTGCCTGCAGTATCTGACCTTCCTTATATCCCTCCTCTGTGTTTGACATGGCATGATGTGTTCTCCAAGCTTAATTATCAGCCAGGTAAGGAGACTCAGTTTTGAGGGGCTCAGAGGCCTTATCTGGAATCACACCTGGTGACTAAAGGCTGTAAACCAATGTCAGCCCAGTTTTATAGCCATAAATTTTAAGCCCCTGGATCCTCAGAGGTCCTCAGCCCTTTTATGTTCAAGGCACTTTGAGACAGAACTTGGGCAGCATGCTCCAAGGGAGCTGGGCTTTGAAACACTGTTAACCAAGTCTGGAAAGATAAAGCAGAATCATGATTATATTGTAACAATGTCCCAGAGAGACTATAAAAGCAGCCAGCTATTACACTACTCATTTGGTAGCCTTTCCTTTGTATGTTGCCATTTAAAAAAAAATGATTTGTGTAGCCAAGACCAATTCTAATTAAGACTCTTAAATCACTCTTTCCAGTAATAGTGCTCTGATGCCAAGGGCTGCAGGAATATCTCGGGTCAGGTTGCCGGTTCCCAAAAGCCTTCCATGAAACCTTGAGAGAATTTCTTCAATGAAGAAAGGGACTCTGAACTCAAACGAGCTGTCTTGCAAGGCTGGAGGGAAGCCCTGTCTGGCTTCTGTGGAGTCTGAAATAGAATCCAATTTGTGATGTCCTTAATGATGTTACATAATGACATTACATAAGCCCATTACATAAATCACAGTCCCCTCCCCCCCATTGACCAAAACATCCCCTGCCCCCAGGCTGACCTAATCCCCCTGCCTGAGGCTCTGTCTTTTGTCAGGGCAAAGGGATAAATCTGCCTCCTCCAGCCTTCTGTCAACACTGCTGAGCCCTGCTTGTCCCCTGCTTAGGATCCTGGCACCTCCTCCTGCTCCAGGCCACTTCTCTAACTCTATCAGACCTTGCCAGACCCCTGCCCAGCCTTCTCAAGAGTCCACAATGCTGCTCCTCCACAGCCATGTGCATTGTGGGTGATGTGCTCTGTGAAACAGATTTGTCTCTGGTTACAGATACTCCAAGGGAGTGGAGATGGGTTTGTTTCTTCCCTGGGGAGTAGAGGGAGGGCCTTCCTAAGGCCCTAGGATTTCATCATTTCAGAGAAGATTCCTGGGTCCCTGGCACTGAAAAAAAACTTCCACTAGTGGGGACCAGGTGTCCTCTGACTGCCATCACCAGCACCAGTGGTTTCCTAGGCTCCTCATCACCCTCCAGACACCACATTCTCTGAACTCCACCCTGACACCTGCTCCCTCCAGATGACACCCAAGGGGCACCATCACCCTGTGTGGCTGTCTCCCTTCCTTGCTCTTATGTCTTTTCACACACACATCCTTACAGAAACCACTGAACAAAACAGGTAGGCTCTGACCGCTCAAAGCTCAGTTCTCAGTTGCCCCTAAAAAGTCACTGTTATGTCAAAGTTACTTCCTCAATCCAGAAGCAAATGTAAATTTAAAAATCACTTGTCGAATAACCTAACACGCAGCAATTTCTTTCTTATATCTGTTGGCTTTTCCGAATGATATGACACAGCTCCAAAACCAAGGTTTTAGCACAGAGTGGTGGCCACATGAGAGCTCCTGGGGCAGAAGACCTGCTCCCCAGCGCCTGCTCCTGCTGGCTCTGGCCACCCTCCCAGCACCAGAAGTCTTCATTTCCATCCATCCTCCTCCCGAGTCTCATTCACAGTCCCTCACAATGGGTGGAGTTATGTCCCCTAAAGAGATGTGTTAAGTCCTAACCCTCCCTCACCCACAAATATGACCTCATTTAGGAAGAGGGTCTCTGTAGAGGTACTCAACACAAAGTCTTTAGGAGCCATGTGCTTATGGGAAGAACAAGAGGCACAGACCTGCACATAGTGAAGGTACAGGAGAAGGCCCCAGAGGGCAGAGGTAGCCATCACAGAGGTTCCTACAAGGCACAGCCTGGCTAGAGGGAGGGTGTGACCAGGTCTGCCTCGGTCACACCCTCAAACTTCAGACCCATGGCCTCCAGTGCCTTGCAAGGAGACACTGCGATTTTTAGCTACCACCCCAGCTTGTGGCACTTTGTGAAGGAGGGCTCATGCTCACCAAGGCGCTGGGTCCTGGTGCCCCAAGAAACATGTCCCCCTGAACCTCCTGAGTTCTTTGTGGCTTTGATGAAAGAATTCAGTCAAGACACACAGGTGGTTGTGCAGAAGTGGAGGTAGAATTTATTGTCAAGTAGAGAGAGAGAGTGGGTAGAGTCATAAAGACATCCACACCCAGCAAAGCCTGTGTATCTTTTTATGCACCCAAGAGTCACTCCTCACGATCAGGGACCTAGAATATTTATGATGCTCATGGACTTTTGTTTTTCATTTTTGGTTTTTTGAGGTAGGGTCTCACTTTGTAGGGCAGGATATCCTTGAATTCACTATGTCACATAGGTTGAACTCAAACATACAGTAATCCTCCTGCCTCAACCTCCTGAGTGCTGGGATTATAGGTGTGGGACATTTCTTTTTTAGAAGCTACTTTGGAAGTGTAAAATGTCTTCCTGTCTTTTCCAGATGGCTAGTGTTCCTTGGAGGCCTCAGTCATGCTCCCCATTCCAAGGGCTTTCAATCCTGCCAAATTAATTGATCTCACAGTCACCTGCTGGTCTTCCCGGAACAACTCAACACTAGTTACTTTTTGTGCCGTGCCTTCCTGCACTCACATCTCTTACACGTTATTGGTAGACCCACTCATGAGTCTGTGAGTGCCCCGAAGCCCCAGGAATGTGAGGATCTGCTCTTTAAGGGAAATGCAGAGTCTAAGGTTTTAAAGGAAAATGCCAGTCAAACCCAACATGAGATACCATCTCCCAAGTGCTATGATGGCATGATGATTTACATCTGGATGTCCCCCCAAAAGCTCAGGCACTCAAAGGGGAGCTTTTGAAAGGGGGCTGGGCCATGGCGGTGGCTGATAGCTGACTTGCTGGTAGGAGGTGGGGCCTGGTAGAAAGATGAATCAGAGTGAGCTCGGCCTGGAAGGGTTCCTCTCCCTCCCCAGCTCCTCCTTTGTTCTTTTCTGCTTCCTGTTCACCGTGCCAAGTGCAACTCTCTTCACCACGCCCCTCTTCTGTGCCACCCTCTGCCTCAGAGCCAGCTGACTGCAACTGAACCCTCAACAAACTGTGAGCCAAAATAAACCACTCCTCCTTTAAGTTGTAGGTGTCAGGAATTGTGTCTCAGTGACAAGGAAATTAATTAAAACAGGTGCCGACTAACAAAACCAGAACACAAGGACTGGGGGTATAGCTTAGGGGTATTTACCTAGGATGCAGGAGATCATGGTTCAATTCCAGCACTGTAAACAAAACAATATAAATACAGACACAAACTTCTGGGGTTGGAGATACAGCTCAGTGGCACAGTATCTGACTAGACACTAGTCCTGAGTTCGATTCCCCATACAAAACAAAATAACACAAGGGCTGGGGATTCAGCTCAGTGGCATAAGTGCCTGTTTGGCAAGCACAAGGTTGTGAGTTCAATCCCTGGTACAAAAAAAAAAAAAAAAAAAAACAAATAACAAAAAAACAGAAAATGAGTGTTGTTAAGGCCGTAGGGCTCAGTAATGCCCCCTTATCCATGGAGTACATTCTTATGGACCTCAGTGAGCACCAGAAACCATAGGTACTACTGAATCTTATATCTACTATGCTTTTTCCTCTACATACCTACCTATGACACAGCTTAATTCATAAATTAGGCACAGGAAGACATTAACAAGTGATAAAAGAGAACAATTATAATAATACAGTGTCATAGGAGCCCTAGATATAGCTTACTGGCACAGCACCTGCCTGACAAGCATGAGGCCTTGAGTTCAATTCCAGGTACTGAAAAAAATATATAGATCCTTGTAATAAAATTTATATATGAATGTGGTCTCTCTCTCTTTCTCTCTGTCTCTTAAAATTACTTGAACACAAGCACTGCAACACTACAGCAGTTGATTTGATAGCTGAGATGAATATGAAGTGACCCACGGGCAGGTGGGATGCTCTGAACAAAAGCACTGTTCATGTTATGGATGTAACAGGACTAGATGGCATAAGATGTCATCACACACAAGGGACAGTACACAATTTAAAAGTTATTAGTTGTTTATTTCTGAGATTTTTCATCTAGTGTTTTAGATTGTGGTTGACTCTAGGTTACTGAAACTTCCAGTAATGAAATCACAGAAAGTAAAGCCCTAGATGGGGGGATGACTAATTTGAACTGTACTGCCACCCATGAGAATGTCAAATGGTTATTGCCACTATGGAAAAGAATATGGTGGAGTTAAAGATGGAGTTACCCATGTGATCTGAAAATTCTATTTCTGCATATATGTTGTAGTCAGGGGTTGCAAGAACAAATACATGCAGGACACAGAATTTATAATATTATTTTATGATGGTCACTCAGGGTTAAATACAAGAAAGTGCAGGAAATCTGTCCACACACTAAAGAGCTAGAAAATCCATCTGATGGCTTGGATCCCACAGTAATATCCTGCATGAGTCCAGATGAAGACCTAGAGCTCATGACAATGCCTCCATCGAGTTCAGCTGGAGATCTAAAGCCCACGACAAGGACTCATGTTTTATAGATCTGCACTGGGAAGATCCAAAGGTCAATAGTGGAAGTTAGAAAGCCTGTGCCAGCAGGATGAAGGATTTGTGCCAGTAGGTTGAGGATTCTACACTGGAGGTAGGAAGCAATGTTCAAAATAAGTATCAGGGCTCCCCTGAAAAGGATCACAGTCATTCTCAGGGACAGTGAGGTCCCGAGCTCCTCTGATGATAACAGACAAATACATATCAGGAAGCCAGCGTGACAAACCTCCTGGAGATTAAACAGCACACATCTTCACCTCTGCAACCAGGAAGCGATGCTCAATGTAAGGACCAGAGCTCCCCCTAAGTGAACCAGAGTCACTCTCAGCAACAAGGTCCCAAGCTCCTCCAATAATAATGGCTGAATTCCTATCAGGGAAGCTAACCATGACAAGCTTCTCCAGGAGACCCAACAGCTCCAAACAACAACACTCAGGAGAACCCACAACACCACGCTCTTCTTCTCCACGTCTCGTGTTATGCTGGCAACTTTCCTCAGGTGGGCCATCTACGCTCAGAACTGTGCCAATTTAATTTAGCCAGTGTTAAGTTGACAACCAGTTTTTAATCCATAACAGTATATATCCAAAAAAGCTAAATCAGGAACTCAGATATATGTAGATCCTGTTTTCAGCAGCACTATTTCCAACAGCCGTGAAGTATCCATGGACAGATGAATGAGCACACAAAAAGTATTATAGATACACCAAGCAATATTATTCAGCCTTAGGAAGGAAATTAGGTTTAATTCCAACACTAAAACTCAATCAATCAAAGAAGGAAATTCTGACACATGCCACAATGTGGGTGGATCTCAAAGACTTCACACTAAGTGAAACAAGGCAGACAAATATTACAGGATTCTATTTATAGGAAGTAGCTAGAATGGTCAAGTTCATAGTCCCTGCAGGGGAGAGTTTCCTCTGGGCTGAGACCCAGTTAGATAATTCCACCCATCCCTAATTGCAGTTCCAAATAGATGGCCTCCTGGGGCTCAAGGCTCATCACACAGTGGTCTTGAGTCTCTCCCAAGTTCCTCCGTCCTGGCTCGTTCCCATAACAGCACCCAGGCCCTCCGCCCTCCAGAAAACACCCTTGAGCTCTCCAGCCCACATCTACCCTTTTTTCTGAAGAACAGGATGCAATACCTAGGCCCACACAACCCCCATGCTGGTCCAGACATGTGGACTCCTGCCTCTTCCAGCTCAGGACCACGGCTCGCTCTCCTCCTGTCTCCCAGAGCACTTGGCACTCCAGGCCCTTAGGTGAGTCACATACTTGTCTTGCCTCTGAACAATGAACTTCATGGAGGCAAAAACTTTTGGTCTCTTCCCTACAGTTGGCACACAGCCTGGTAGATTTGAAAACTCAGCCTGTCTTCACGAGGGGTAGATTAAATGCCAGTCTGCGCCAGTAAAACTGAGATCCAGGTAAAATCTTTCCGATTCAAGGTTGGCAGCCATCTCTGGCAGTTTGCACTGACCAGTAGCTCTCGATGTCCAAACCCCCAGACGGGGAGAGAGGAGATGCAGGAGGCCAGGTTTCCTGAAGGATTTTATGTCCTGTGAACTATAGGATGGCAAATTTCGGTAAAACTGGGATCACATGCTACTGAAGTCCACTCATTTCACTCTGCTCTGACTCTACCCCTTTCTTTCTTTTGTTTTTTTTCTTGTGGTATCAGGAATCAAACTCTTGACCTTGCACTTGCCAGGCAAGCGCTTATGCCACTGAGCTAAATCCCCAGCCCCTGACTCTATCCCTTCCAAACACTCTGTATTACTGATTAGGTCACCAAGGCATTCTGGGCATTTGAACAGCCTCCAATACAATACACCATGTGGATTACTACAAATACAGCACGCTGGATCACCCACTGCCACATCCCTCCTAGAGCTGGGATGGTAGCAGCAACTCGGGGGTGGGGCCATGAATACATTGCTGTCTGTTACCTGGGGTTCGTGTGCTAAGGAGCTGGATGATCCTTGGGGGTGGACTTGAAGTCCAAATCAAGAAAGAGATGCTGTCCTCGCTGTTAGGTGGGACTCTGCTCCACGTTTTAGGCATTCAGTGGCTTGTGCCTTTATTGTGCTCTAATTAAGTGAGTTCTCCATCTTTCATGATTTGATGACTACTACCAGGCTATTATAGGACGAGGTCTCCCCTTGGGTCTTTGTACATGCCCACTTGACCTTCTGACCTATACATGTTAGCAAGCAGCACATGGGCCTCATCGGAGAGGCAGCATCTGATCTTGAACTTCCTAGAATCTACAGCCATGAACCAAAATGACCTTCTTTATGCCAGGCATGGCTATAATTCCTGCACTTGGGAGGCTCAGACATGAGGAGAGCTATGAGTTCAAGGCCAGCCTGAAAGACATAGTGAGAATGCTTCAAAAATAAAACGTTATTATCTACTCCTAGATGTTGTTGTAGCAATAGGAAATGAACTAAGAGTAGAATACAGAGAAATATGAACACTAGTAAAAGTAAACCCCAAAGAAAGACTTGGCATCAAGTCTGACCACCAAGATGCTTTTGATTTCTGGAACTACTGGACTCTAGAGATTTGCTGGATGGTATCATTTGGTGATATGTGAACAAGGCCTCATTGCTCTCATGTGCAAGGAATGGGACAGTTTCCTAATCTGTTGCAAGTGGCAGGTTTGCACTGGTCACCTTCTCTGTCTCAGGATCACCAGGTGGGGTCCATAGCAGCCCACACACCAACACAGGCCTTGGGCTGCCTCCTCCATGACTTTCACACCAGCTTCATCTAAATGCATTATCACATAAAAAGATGGGAACAGAGTTGCCATTTGGGATGATCACTCTTTGGAAATAAATTTGGATGATGGTTTCACAGTGTTGTGGGTATACTTAAGATTACTGGATTGCATACTTAAAAGAGCTGAAATGGTAAATTTCATTCTATGTATATGTTACCAAAATTTTTTGTCTTTTTCTTTTTTATCAGTACCGGGGATCGAACTCTTAACTGCCAGCTTTCAAGGCAGGCGCTTATGCCGCTGAGCTAAACCCCCAGCCCCACCAAATTATTTTTTAAAAATCAAGAAAAGATTGGAAAGCAAAGGTTCCCATGGAGATCAAGAAAATAAGCAGAGCCTCTGACTCAAGGGGACAGAGGGTTCTGCAGCAATGTGTGGTGGGTGAGGTGGGGCTAGGATCCCCTCTCTCCCTCCCTCCTGCTTTCTACTAATACAGACTTAGCCAGCATCACCTTCTCCCCAAAGCTTTCTCAGTTCTTTCAAGTCTAAAGATTCCCCAGAATGCCACAAGAACTGACATTCTCTACTTGCATGGCACATGGACATCTCATCTCCAACCAGACTGTAAGTCCTTTATGACAAATGGCATATCTCTGTCCCACAGACTTGGCACATACTGGCTATGCTACAGAAACTCATGAGCTATAGCAAAACTGTGTTTTTGGAAGATCGGAAAAAAGCAAATAAACATTAGTTAATTAAGAAAAGATGTCTGCATATAGAAATAGCAAACTGTTTTACTTTCAAGTATTGTCACTCTCCAGGATGTGGTTTTAAAGTAAAAAAGTTTGATGTTTTGCCAAGATAGCCATACCTGGCACAATGTGAGGGAAAATACTGCTTTCAGGAGACCACCGCAGACTGAGTCTCAAACTCCTCTTTAGAACGGCCTTTGGAAAGCCCTACAGCCAACTGCATCTTTTGAGCACACATTTTTGTTTTTGATCACCACCAGGCTTGACAGCAAAAGAGTCTACTCTTTGCAAACAAGCTCAAAGGACAAAGCCAAGCCTCGTAGAGAATCTCAGCGAATACAAAATTCTGGAAATGTCTGGCACATGTTAGGTCTCACCAAATATGCTACATGGTCCCAAAGCTGTGCTGTGACAAGAATTCCAGAATGTTTGGAGATGAGAAAGCATTATTTTAATGAACATAAACATAGTTTTCATGTGTTTGAATTTAAAAATCTGTGCAATTACTTTTCAGTAGGAATCCTAGGATCAGAGGCCAGGTAAGTGGCTTCAGAGGTAAACTAATCTGGGTTGAACAAAATGGGCAGTAGTGAGAACACAGAACCCTTGGTCCAGACAGGCCAGACACTAGTTGTCAAATCTTCCCATTTTTTTTTTTTTTACAAGAGGTGATGGAAGTCCAGATTTTTATGTGAAATTGCAAGATATTTAAAATACTGCAGGGACAGAGAAGCGAACAAAGCGGTTCCTGTTTGCTCGTCACATCAGCATTAACCTGGAGTTGCTCACTCATTCTCAGCCATGAAATTCAATAACTCAGCGGCATTCATGTACCCCCAGCCCAACTAGAAAACTTGCTTCCTATACAATGTCCATCCCTCACCCATCTCCAGGTCTCATGTTCTTCTATTTGCTCTGGGTTGTTGCTTTTGGGATTCACCACCGCGGTCTCACTTTATTGCAGTGACCCTAACACTGCTGTCACAGTGAATGACTGCTTACTGCAAGATGCTTGGACATCCTGAGAATGTGTGAGCTTGCTGCGGCCCTGGACTGCCCCCTCCAGCCTCAAACTCTGTTCTTACCTTGGCTCCCTGGTTGCCTCTTTGTGAGTATCCTTTCTATTCTCCACACCTCCATTCCCATCCTCTCAATCTTCTTCAGTGATTGAGGGAAATTCTTCAGTGATTTCAGCTTCTGTCAGTGAGCCCACGGCTTTCAGACCTGCCTGGCTCCCAGAACTCTGCATCTGCACAGCTTGCTTCTCACGGGTCCCATGCTGGTCACCAATATGGCAGCTCCAAAACTATTCTCTTAGCACAAAGCTACTCCTGTGAAAACTTTCTTAGGGGAACACCACTGTCATCTAGTTCCTGGAATCCAGAAAACTCTACCGAACCCCCAACTCCCACACAGTAAGTCCTACACATCTATCTGTCTAGTAAGCACTCTTGAATTTACTTCTCCACGTCCTCCAGCACAGCCAGCCCCGGTCATTGCCATCTGCACACTGGTGATTGTGTTGGCCTCTATCATGTTCGCCTCAGCCACGTATCTAAAATTTGTGAAGTGGCCAGTTTCCTGCCCTGCCCAAACCCACCATGGGCCACATCCCTCGGATACAGTTCAAACTCTTGAACTCATAACAACTAATAAGGGCCTTTCATGCCTCAGGCCAGGTCCTTGGCCTCTCTTCCCTCACTGGGGGCTTGGGCCCCCGAGTCTATGGATGTCACTATGTATATGCTCTACTGGCTGTGAGCCTTGAGGACAGGGTCCCTGCTGTCTCACTACCAGTTGTTCCAGTGCCCAGTAAAGCGGGGAAGCACCCAATAAACATTCACTAGGGTTATTTTTTGTTTTAGTAATGCACATTTGGAACGGGCTTTCACTCTCATTGACACCAATTCTTACTGAAAAAAGCCCAGGCCCAGGGGAATGAATGCCATTTCTCCAAATCCCCAAATCTGTCCTCTAAAAACCCGGGAAATCCCCACTGCCCTGCTAACCAGCCCCAGTTGCCACAACCCATCAGGCAAGGGCAGCTGTAGGGACTTCTGGACCAAGCATCCTCCATCAGGAGAGCACCTGGAACACGTGTTACTGCAGGTACTCTCCACTTACAGCACACAAGGCTTTGGTATTGAAGCCTTCTTGGGAAAGCTGCAGACAGACAGGACAGAGCCCAGAGCCCAGGGTGGCATGCTGTCTCCATGGCTATGGTCAGAGTAGCAGGTTCCCTCTCTGCCTTCCCTCTGGCTCTAGTTGACAACTCCTGGCATAAATGGAATGTTCACAAACGTCTCTTCCAAGTCCGTTTTCTGAACCAGGGTAGAGGTTTGGCAATTAAGCATCTTACATTTTGATTACAAGCAGTCAATTAATAGCAACCAGCCATGTTCAACTTGCCCAGGACAGAGAGGGAAGGAGCCACTTCTTGTGAATGGAGGTTGGCCAGTGGATTGAAAAGTCAGGCCTTTCCCATCAGTTAACAGCCCCAGGACTTGGGGGATTTGAACTTTAATGACACTCAGAACACAGGTAAAAATTCTTTCCATCCCCCTATGGGTTCCCAGCCCATCTGCCTCAGCCATGTTCTGTCTTTCCACGTGGCACCCACAATAGTTCTCTGTGCCTTCGGCCTTACAAGTCAGAGCTGGGGATGCTTGGTGGGCTTTGCAGAGACACAAGGGGAAGCCAATGGTCATAGGAGTTCACATCATAGTGTAGATGGATCACCAGGCCCTCAGGGCATGCAGCTCTCAAATCTGAGCAACAGAAGGCTCTCGGTGAGAACAGGCTCAGAAGAGAGGGGCTGGTGCCACCTCAGTGGGAGCAGGCCAGGCTGGGGCTGCCAGGTCTGCGTCAGAGGGTGGGAGGGTGGCTTCGCCATGGATGCGCTGATGCCGCACCAAGTGTGTCTTGCGGCTGAAGCTCTTTCCGCACTGTGGGCAGGAGAAGGGGCGGGAGCCCGTGTGGATGGCCTGGTGACGGACCAGGTTGGTCTTGGAGCTGAAGCTTCGGGCGCAGATGGCACAAGAGTGGGGGCGACTTCCAGTGTGCACAGCTTGATGGCGGCCCAGGTGTGACTTGCGGCTAAAGCGCCGACCACACTGGGCACAGGCAAAAGGCCTGGCACCACTGTGAGCCCTGGAGTGGGCAACAAGATTGGGCCGAGAGCCGAAGCGACGGCCACACTGTGCGCAGGCGAAGGGCCGCTCGCCTGTGTGCACGCGCCGATGCCGAGCTAGGTGCTGGCCGTGGGCAAATCCGCGCCCGCAGTCTGGGTAGAAGAAGGAGCGCTCACTGGGGACGCTGTGCGGGGCCATGTCGGTGCCAGGGCTGCAGCCTGGGCCACCAGGGGCACAGGACAAAGACTCAGTGGTGGCAGGGTCCGTGGTGGTACCCAAGGCGCACTTGTCGCACCCAAAGGGGTGACCCTCGCTGCGGTGCATTCGTTGGTGCGTGGTAAGGTTCTTTTTCCAGCCAAAACTCAAGCCGCAGTCGGAACAGGCAAATGGCTTAGGCCCGGGAGGGGAGGGCGTCGGGGACGTAGAGGGGGAATGGAACACAGTGGGTGCTTCTGAAGAGGGTCGGGCCCTGGCGGTGGTGTCGTGCACCCGCTGGTGCCGCACCAAGTGCTGCTTGTGCGTGAAGCTGCGCGCACACTGCGCGCACTGGTAGGGTCTCTCACCAGTGTGGATACGCTGGTGCCGGATCAAGTGTGTTTTCTTGCGAAAGCGCTTCTCGCACTCAGTACAGGGGAAAGGTCGCTCGCCGGTGTGAGTCTTCTGGTGCGAGCCTAGGTGTATCTTCTGGCTGAAGCGCTTGCCGCACTCGGCACAAGGGTAGGGCCGCTCCCCAGTGTGCGTGCGCAGATGGCGCGTCAGGTGCGCCTTCTTGCTAAAGCGCTTGTCACACTCAGAGCAAGGGAAGGGGCGCTCGCCGCGGTGGCTGCGCTGGTGTAGCAGCATGTGAGTTCGCTGCGTGAAGCTGCGGCCGCAGTCTGGGCAGGCACAGGGGCCCTCGCCGCGGTGCAACCTCTGGTGTAGCCGCAGCGTCAGCTGGTCCCGGAAGCGCCGCTCGCACTCTCCACAGCCGTAGGGCTTCTCTGGGACCCACCCGGGCAATGCCAGCCCACCTAATGTCCCTGGGGCTCCGGGCTCCAGTTTATAAGAGGCCGCCAAGTGCCCCAGGTCAGGTGCGGGAAAAGGGCTAGGAAGTAACGGTAGATGCTGAGGCCATTCAACCTCCTCGCCTGCTTCCTGATCCTCATCCTCCACCTTCACCTTCCGAATCATCCACTCGTCGCCTGAACATTCAAAACAAGAAGCGTCTATTAAACCCACACACCGCCATGCTTTTTGGCTACACAGGGCCTGAATCCCCCGCCCCTCCCCCATCACAGGTTTCAGGGCCTGGCCAAATCCAAGGCTTGCATGGATCCTCCTGGGCCTTTCTCCTGAAGCCCTTTCCTGCATGTTGTGTGTGCAACGATTTCCCTTCCTGCTGTTTTGGGGAGTCCTCAGGTACACCTAGTAGTGCTATCCTGACCTTAACTGTAACGTTAAGAATGCAGCTTCTCAGCCAGGGATATAGCTCAGCAACAAAGGGCCTATCTGGGAAGTGCAAGATTCTGAGTTAGAGACCTGATTACAAAAAAAAAACAGAGAGAGAGAAAGATTGCATCCTCCTTCTCCCAACAGAATCTTGATACCTTCCCTTTGCTGCTTCTGCTGCTCTCTGCCTCACTGTGGACTATTCTGTACCCCATTTCCTGGGGAGCTTTCACAAAACATTTCTATGGTGTGGGCAGAGCCATGATACTTGTGTGTTCCTTTGTTGAACTGAGGGTTAAACTTAGAGCTTCGCATATGCTGGGGAAGGTGTTACCACTGAGCAGGTCTCACTAACTTGCCCAGGCTTGTTTTGAACTTGCTATCTCCCTGCCTCAGTCTCCCAATTACAGGCAAAAACCGCCATGCTTGGCTGTGTTCTCTTTCTTTAGAGCTCCCACAGTCTGTCTTGAGAAACACTGAACTAGATAATCTGAGTTCCTGTGTGGCCCTAAAAGTCTATCATAGCCTGACCCTTGACTACATTCCCCACAGACTGCTACAATTTTATCTCCTCCCAGATCCTCTATCCATCCACTGATTCCAAATAATTGTTTGTCATACTTTGCTGTCACCTGCATTTTCATTGTGCCTTTCATCAAAAGCTCCCAATTATAGGATAAGGCAGGGTGTATCGGAGGCTCATCCAAACCTATCCAACTCTTCCCAGATGTGGCCCCGTCCCTTTTACTCTGCTACTCCTTCAACCCAGTCATGTGCATGCCACTTTTTCTGCTTCGAAGTCTTTCTCAGCCTAGAATGTTTTTCTTTGCTGCATTGACCCCGCTTCAGTGCTGGAGTTTACACCTCCATCAAGATGCAGCACAAAGAAACGTTTCTAACAGATCCAATACACACAGATCTCCTACCATAAACCTGTAGCACTTTCTAGGAACACCTGCGCATCTATCCGTTTATTTCATATAGTTTTCAGTTCTTTGTCCTGGTTCATATTAATCCAACTAGATTTCAGCTTCTAGAGAGCAGATGTCTGTTCTGATTCTGTCCATATCTAGTAACTCATGTGTCTTTCTGTGTCTGACAAAAAATAAAAATGAGGATCATCACTATATGGGCCAATGTCTGTACATTATCACACACCTTCAGGACCATGAAGTTACCATTATCCTGGTCCACAGAGAGACAAACCAGCTCCTGATGAGGAGCCAGCCTATCAGAGCTTTCAGCAGGTACTCTAAATGTACAGCTAGTATTTAAACCAGGTCTAGGGCCAATCCAATCACACTACGCCCAACATAGCCTGTACATAGTAGTCACTGAATAAGTTGTGTTGGAGAAGTGGTATCACTCAGGCAAAAGGTGATCTGGAAGGTGGTGGTGGGAGGAAGTGAGTGTGAAGTGATGGCCCTGGGTACGGAAGAGATGAGTTGACTACATGGTACCCCTGGGATCAGCAGAGATTTTTCAGGATGGGGTAAACAGTGAAAGGGTTGATCAACAGCCTTCATCTTCATGGTCATTGTGATTCAGGGGAGCAAAGCCGTGTATTTAAGTGGGGGGACATGACGAGGGAAATCAGGGCCTTTAGAGCAGGGTATGAGGCAAGGTGTTTTCTCTTTCGGGAGTGGCTTTTCAGGTCTGCTGCTTTGGGCATGGAAGAAAAGAGCCAGAGCCTGAACTGGTGCTGGCTGCAAGAGCCTAAGTTGGTTGTCTTTAGGGAAGGGGTGGACCTGCCTCAGCAAACAGTAGCTCTGGGGCCTGACCCCACAGTAGATGCAGGAACAGGCAGACTCACCGGAGCAGGAGCCCACAGGTTCAGCCTTCTGTGGGGTGCACATCTGGCCACCTCTGCAGGGAGCCTCAGCTTGTTCAGTCAGGGCACCTTCCCCTGGGCAGACCTCGGGTCCTGGTAGGGAAGAGGGGACCTGAAGGGCTCTGGAAGCATCACAGGAAGATGAAGGTCCCCATTGGTACTGGGAAGCAGGGACACCATAAGCACCACTCCTACCCTACCCACAGGACTTGGTTTTACATCACAGCTGCAGGCTGAATGCCCAGCTTCCATGGAAAAGCTCAAGCTCCTTCCCAGAGGGCAGCAGCTAAGGGTGTGTAGCACGGGGGAGCTATGATTGAGAGGTGCTTCTGAGGTAGTGGCCTGAGGTTTAGCTAAGGGATCACCTGTGCTTCTCAGGAGCCAGGTGGGCCCCTAGACCCTAAATGGACTCCAGTTGCAAGGCAAATCATTGCTGAGAATCAGGACATCAAAAGGCCAGGCACGCATGCTCTTGCCTTAGGTGTCCAGTCCTGGCTGCCCTCTTCCAGAAGCTCTTGTCTGAGAATCCCCTTAGCTACCTTCCACCTCTTCCAAATCTTTCCAATCCAACCTACTCTCAGTACCCTAAAGAATCCTACGATGCATCTCCCCCAGCCTGCAATCTCTCTGTGCTTTGTCCCTTCCCTCACAACACAGATCTAACAGTTTCTAACCTTTTTCATTTTTACATTTACTGTTGGGTGACTCTGCACTCTGGTATTTAACTCCCTGAAGGTAGAGATCTTTGATCATTAAGATATCCCAAATGTTTAGTACTCAGCACATAGTACATGCTCAGTAACTACTTGGTGGAAGACAGGAATGAAAACCAAAAGGGTTACTCCCTGCACCACTGTGCATGGTCCCCACCTGACTCACCTGGGTGCGTGCTCAAGGCTCTCTCTTCTCTGGCAGAAGACATCTGCTCCTGGGCATTATGAGACCCATCCCGAGGCTCACTTTGGGGGGCCATCTCTGGCTGTCCCACAGAGAATCCTGTCACAGACAGAAAGATGGGTCCAAGTAAGGTACCCCCACCCAGAACTGGTGAGGTGAGGACCGGCTTGGAAAGGACATAGCACAGAGGCTAGCTGTCAGCATAAATTCACTGTTTAACTGATATCAACTCAGGCCTTCCGAGTTGGAGGAGGAAGAAATAGAGTAAAGAAAATACACTTAAATCCCAGTGCTCTGTGGGTGTACATGGTCACACAGACAGACACAACTTCGGTGTTCCAGGTACTCCAACACCCCAGGACCTGGAAGGACTCTGCCCTATATGTGCCAAGGCCCCTCCACATTCCTTCAGGGTCTGACTCACCCAGGGAGCTGAGCGCCTCCAGGGTCTCTCTCATGACAATCAGGAATAGCCCCTGTTGGGGATCAGGCCACAGACCCTAAGGAGAGGAGACAGCTTTTTCAGGTTCTTCCTGCCAGCTCCTGCCTGCACCCTGGCTGCCCTATGATCTCTGCCCAGGAGCTACCTGATATCCCCAGGTATAGATGAGAGCAGAGACCTTAGAAGGTGAAGGGCCCAAGAAGCCATGTCTTAAAGTGCCTGGCAGGTCTACCAGAGCCAGCCCTACCTAGCCCATCTGCAGCACCTTCCCTCAGGCACCCCAGTGTCCTTGCCTTGGGGAATGCAGGAACCATGTGATTCTCTGGGCAGAGAGGGGAGGGTGGGACACTGGGGTGGGCAGGGTGTGGAAAACTTCATCCCTTTGGTCCTTCAGCTGTCACTGCAGGGGCTGGTGAAATAGAAACCAGCCAGGGCAAGGTGAATGTCACTTTAGGGCTGGAGGGGGTTCTCCAAGAAGAGTCCTTGTTCAAAGTAGGCAATGACTCTAGCTTCCTCTTCCTAAACCCCTATCTCCAAACCACCTCCTCCCCACAAGACTCCCGGAGTTGGGACACCCCCCAGGCTGTTGCACACACCTCACACAAACAACCACCTCCCATCTCTAGTACCCTTGTCTCTGGTCCCCTTCCCCAGTTCTCTCCTGTAGCTCCCTGCCCTTCCCCCAGTAGGCTCCCCTCCCCCTCTCCCAGGCTGGCTTCCCTCGGCCCCTCCCCATCCCCCCCTGCCTTCCGCCCTCCCCACTGAATCCAGCAGCCGCTAGGAGCTCCGCCCCCTGCCCCGCCCCTCCGGGTCGGCCTCCGCCCCCCACCCTGCGCCCGGCGGGCGGTCCCGGCTGCGCTCCCCTCCCCCCTCTCAGCGCCCTTCCCTGCCCGCCCGCGGCTCTCCCCGCTCCACCCCCTCCCCAGCTGCACTCTCTCCCTTCCTTCCCCTCCTCTTTTCCTTCCTCCTCGACACACGCCCTCCCCCTCCCGGCAAGTCTCCCTTCCCCCTCCCCCACTTGGGTTTCCCTTCTCCTCTCCTACCTTTACCCTCCCCCTCCCTTCTCCTCCCTGCCTTCCTCTTTCCTTCCCCTCCCCTACTCTCCCTCCCCCTCTCCCCTCCCCCTCCTCTCACTACGGTTTCCCTTCCTTCTCCTCTCCTCCCCCCTCTGCCCACTCCGTCCTTCTTCCCTCTTGCAGCTCTCCCTCTCCCTCCGCGGCCTCCCCCAACAGCCGGCTCCAGCTTCGCTCCCCTCCCCCCTGCTCTTCCCCTCCCCTTCCAGATTGCTCCCCGGGTCCTCCAGCCTGCGGCTCCAGTGACCTAGCGCAGTCCGGACCTTCCCGCGGGCCCTGCCCCTCCCCGCCCTGCCGCCCCTCGGAACCCCCCTCTCGCCGGCACACCCCCCTCTCCGGACCCCGTCCCCATTTCTGCTCCCCGAGGACTTTTTACCCCTCTCAAGTTTTCCTCGAGACCAGGTCCCCACGCGCGGTCTTTCGGGGTCACTCCGGTTCCGGTCACCTGTCAGCCCTTTCTCTCCCACCCTGCTGAACGGCGCGACCCTGCGCCCCGTTTTTCCTTCTCATCTTCCTCCCTTCTGCACCCCCCTCCCCACTGCCCGCCTTGGAACCTCCCGGCCCCCGCCTATCTCGGGTTCCCCGGCTCTGCGCTCGACCCCGCGACCCCCTGCCGTACCCCCTCCTCCTCCCCTACTGTCACCTGCGCGCGGGCCGCGGGCCGGGCGCCCGAGGGGGCGGAGAGGCTCCGCCCGCACCTGCCCCGCACCTGGCTCCTACCTGGTCGGTCTCCCGGCAGCTGCCCGTGGGGACCCAGGCGCCCGGGCTCGCGTCCGCGGCTCCGCGCACAATGGCGCCCGCTGCCTGCTGCCCGGTGCGGACGGCCCGAGACCTAGGGACTGACAGCCCGAAACTTCGCGGGAGGAGGAGGGCACGCGGCGGGGAGAGAGGCCGGGCAGCGGCGCCCGAGGGGGCGGGGACCGAAGCAGCAGAGCTGGGGCTTCCTTTCGGAGGCGGGGGCCGGGGCCTTCAAGGGTGAGGGTCCCAGGAGGGCGCTCGGGGCGCTAGGTGTGCAGGTGGTGGTCGGGAGGCGCGAGGCCCGGGGACACGGAGGGAAGTGGGATCCGGGGAGGGGAGGAAGGGCGCCCGGGCTGCGGGGAGGGAGGGAGGGCGGGAGGAGGGTGCTGGGGGGAGGAGCTGGGAAAGGTGGAGCGCGCTGCCGGGTGGGGGTGGAGGGTAAGGAGTTGGGGGACGGGGAGGGGCGCGCTGGAGAGGGGATCGTGGTTGTGCGCGCTGCCGTCTACAGCGCGGGTTCCAGCTGGTGGCTATGGGTCGGCAGTCCTAGGGAGACCGTGGCCCGGCTTCCACTCAAATCCGAGCCGGATCCTGCCGGATCCACCACTGAGATCAGATCGGAGACTTGGGACAGGAGCCCTGGGAGGTGGAAGGGGATATGCGAGCTGGGCCCTTCGGGCAGAAACTGGGGAGCTGCAGGCTTGGGGCTGGGTCCCCTGTGAACGGAGAAGGCGAGGCTAACCTCAAGGCTGCAGGGGATTAGGGGTGGAGACTGCAAGGGCGGGGCGCGGCTTGGGGAAGGGGCGCTGCCCTGGAAACTCCGGACTAAGGTGCAGAGTGCGTCTCGCCCGCCAGTGCCGCCGGCGTCGCAGTCAGTCTCAGCCCTTTCTTCCCGGCGTTCCCCCGGTGCACCTCCACCTCTGGATCGCCCCAGATCCTGACTTGCTCGAGTTCCAATCCTGGCCGGTTACGTGGGGCCTCCTCCCCACAGTCTTTCTGCATACTCCCAAGGGCTTTGACTTCCTCCTTCCAGCCGCTGTAAGGGAAAGGGCACAGGGGCGGCTGTGGCTTGCCTTTCTTTCCAGTCCAAGTGAAGCTCGCAACCCAGAGCTGGGAGACTTGAGAAGGGAAGGCAGGAAATAACACCTGTGGATGGAACCAGTGCTGCTGGTTAGTTACTCCATCACAACCATGGGGACACCTGGACACATCGAAGCTCTAGCACACAGCAGGTGTGCTCTGACTTTTGTGGGTGAATGGTTAGAGGGAGAGGCTGTTGCTCTGGGTGACCTGGAGAAGCCCTGGGAGGGATGTCCCCTCGGGTTCAGCTTTGTAAGCTCTTGTAAATCCCAGTGCTTACTAGACCGCAGGTGTCTCAGGAGCAGAATGTGTGCACTGGGTGGGGTTTGACACCTGCTGTGGGAGGGGTGTGGAATCCTCACATGCAGGACACTGAAGGAGGTCATGTTCAAGAGTGAGAGCATGAGGGGGCCTGGAGGAAGAGAGACTAAGACAGTCCTTCCCCACAACTCCTGGGACTCTGTTTTAGGTCCAGGTCCTATTGTGTGCCCAGGAGAGGAGATACTGGCCCAACTTTGACTACTCAGGTTGGATGGGACATCAGGCTTAGGAGGTGGAGGGCTCCAAGTCTGACATCCAGGCCACATTCCAGCCTGGTGTCCTCGGAGCTCTGCTGGTAACCAGGATGTGACCAGGATTCTCCGGTGGAGCCTGACATTGCCCCCTCCCAGCCGGACACTAGGATTATTCCATCCGGCTCAGCTCAGCCCCTTTCCCCATCTTACTTCTCATCATGCTCTCAGTCGTCATCCCTGATGCCCTGGGGACCCCAGGAACCCTGAAAAGTTTTCACAGGGACCAGCCACACAGAATCACCCTTCCTAAGATGTCAGGTCCCACAGAGGAAGGGGTACACGTTCTCTTGTCTTCCAGGTCCCCTGGTCATCAATTTCCGTGTGCATGGCCTGATGGAAAAGGGAACAGAGGAAGCAGGAAAAGAAGAGGGAAAACCCCATAATAAAGTCATTTTCATCCATCATTTAGCCCAGTAACTTAACATTTTGGTGGGGCTCCCCTTGAGAATCTAATAAAATTTTGAAACTGTCCTCCAAAAAAATGTGTGTACACAAAATTTCAAAAAACTCATGGAGTCCTTGAGTCCCATCTGTGCATCCCTGGGAAGTCCCTGAAGTTTTTACTGGTCACAGAGGCCCCAAAGGAAGTGTTTTGCCTAGAGGCCCATGTTAATTTGCAGTGTGGCTGCATTGTGTGGAAGTCCCAGAGGCTCATAATGCCTGGATGTGGTTCCCCCATGAGTGACACACAATACCAGGGCTAGTAGGGGCCCACTTCCAGCTGGCCTATGAGGGGAGGGTGCCAGCAGGTCCAATCCATTTCTGAACAGCTGTGGCCCATGGGCATGAGGCCAGGATAAAGCCTCTCTATTACCAAGGCCCAGGCTTGGACAGACTGGCATCCTCTCTGTTGTGGCAACACTGCCCAAACCTGAGCCCCAGGTCGCCTGAGGGTGGCCTGGGGTACCATGCTGCTTCCTGTCTTCTTTGGGATGCTGTGGGTGCTGGCTAATGGGTAAGCAGCCCACCAGGACCCTTCCAGCTCAGTTCCTCTAGCTGATACTCAGGGACCCTGTGTGGCACCAGACTTGACTCTCTGCTTCTCTTCAACCTTAGCCTCCTCTTTTCAGGGACCTCCCTTGGGAATTAGCTCTTGTGGGAGAAGTGGGGCCAGAGGCCAGGGCTTCCTGAGGACAGAAGAGGCGGTGGTAGTAGCTATGGCCTCCTATCCTGGACAGGCGATGGTGTGAATGGACAGAGATCATCCACATGGAGGAGGAAGTAGCTCCCCGGCAGGAGGACCTGGTGCCTTGTACCAGCCTCTATCATTATAGCCGCTTAGGCTGGCGTCTGGATCAGCCCTGGAGTGACCGTGCAGGGCTCTCTGAGTCCCCAGCGCCTGGGCTCTGTCCCATCTACAAGTGAGTGAGAGTCAGAGCCTGGGCTGCCTGTGGGGCAGGAAAGGAGTACCAGGTAGACATCCTGCTATGGTGGGAGGACGTGACACAAGCAGGAATATGGGAACTAGGGCCTAGTTGGTTTGGGGGAGCACAGAGTATGAGATTGGGCTAGGTGGGGCAGAACAGGAAGAGGTGCAGTGCTTCCCACTTTGCCTTTGGGGAAATTCAGGCCCAGAGGAGTTAAATTATGTGATCACCTGATACACTCTGAGAGCAGTTGACCAGACTAAATATCCAGGCCTTTCCCTGCAGTAGCACTGGGCTGGGCACTAAGGTTTCTCCCTGCTTTCTGCATGCAGACCCCCTGAAACCAAGCCTGTCATCCAGAACCGGACAGTGAGGGCTTGCTGCCCAGGCTGGGGGGGAACACAGTGCACTGATGGTAAGCATAGGCATTTTGGGGTGTCCCTTCTGGGATCCTGGGCAGACCTGAATCTGTGGTTCCTAACCCCCATCTGTGATTTAGGGAGTCCTAGGTTTCCCTATCCTGACACCTGAGCATGCCCGGTTCTCTCCACCCACCACAGCCCTTGCTGACACTAGCCCTGATGGCCACTGCTTTGCCACATGGCAGTGTCAGCCTCTGGCAGGCTCAGCTAATGCTTCAGCAGGAAGCCTAGAGGAGTGCTGTGCCCAACCCTGGGGACACAGCTGGCAGGATAGCAGCTCCCAGGTCTGTCTCAATTGCCCCAAGAGATACCTTCCAGGTGAGTCTGTGGGCCCCAGCTCCAGACAAACATGTTGTGGCCATCACCCCCACACCTCCCGAGGCCTTGATCTCTGGGCATTTTTTGGGGTCCTGTCTGTTTCCCTGCCCACCAGAGTGATCATTCCCTGTCCCCATGCCTCCTGAGCCAGGATTGTGCCCTCAGCTCAACCCTGACCCCCTGCACTCAGATCCTCTCTCTGATGTAACATGTCTTGCCCAGGCAATGTTTCCTCTGTAGCCCTCCTGCAGCCCCTTGCAGGGGCTGTGGGCCAGCTCTGGAGCCAGCGCCAGCAGCCCTCAGCCACCTGTGCCACCTGGTCAGGCTTTCACTACCGTACCTTTGATGGACGCCACTACCACTTCCTGGGTCACTGCACCTACCTGCTGGCGGGTGCTGCTGATTCCAGCTGGGCTGTCCACCTGGGGCCTGGAGACAACTGCTCCCAGCCTGGGCACTGCCAGTTGGTGAGAGGGGCAGCCCCAAGGAGAGGACTGGACACAGAGAAGGACAGTCACTGACAAGTCTCGTTGTGGACCTCCCCAGGTCCGGGTGATGATGGGCTCTGAGGACGTGCTGATCCGGGGTGGTGTCGTCTCTGTGAAGGGGCAGCTAGTACCTGAGGGGGAGTCACGGCTGCTCCATGGTGAGGACCCTGTCCCTTTTCAAGGAGTGCCTCCCCCACCCAGGGCAGTAGAGGGGCAGAGTGGCTATATCCTTACTATGGTCCTTAGGACACTCCTGAAGGTGAGGAGCCCAGAGGGGGCTAGACCTGGTTCAAATGTGACCTTGGGCAGGTCCTACTGCTTAACTCTCCTGAGCCTCAGTTTCCCCATCTGCCTCACAGGGGTATTACCACAGCTGGAATCACAGTAGGGTGAATGTGTGTATGTGTGTTGCATATATGTGGTATATGTAAATGTGTGCCTATGTGTAAGTGTAATATGTGCTTGTATATATGCGATATGTGTGTGCTGTACACATTTCTGTGGTGTTTGTGGTGCATGTGTATTTGTTGTGTGTATGCTGTGTACATATGATGTATGCAATGTGTATTTGTATAGGTGATGTGTATATTATGAGGTGTCTGTGAGGTGTATTGTGTGTACAGTGTTGTATACATGGGCATGGAGAGTGTGTGTGGTGTGGTGATGCATATGTGATATGTGTATGAGGCTGTATGTATTGAATGGTGTGTATATAGAGTTATGTGTGTGGCACATGTGTATATATGACAGGTGAGTGATATTGTGTGTGGTATATGTATATTTGTGTGTAATTTGTACATGTGTGTGGTGTGTGTGAGGTATGTGTGTGATAGTGTGTATGGCATATGAATGGTGTGTGTGCTGTGTATGTTGTGTGTATATGTGTGATACTTTTTATGGTGTGTTTCTATACATGGTGTGTACATATGGTGCATGTGCATGTGTTATATGTATGGTATATGTGTTGTATATTGTGGTCTTTATATGTAGTGTTGTGTGCATGTGTGTATGGTGTGTGTGGTATGTGTTGTATCTTACTCTCTTAAGAGCATGCATAGCTCCACTTCAGGAAAACAAGGGCTGAGCTCTTTAGAACTGCAAGATTTCTTCCCTCCCCAGGCCATTGGAGCCCTATGGTGGTGGGCAAAGAATGTGGCTCCTGGTGGCCTGATGACTGCCCTGTCTTAGTTATATTTCTTGCCACTAAGACAAAATACCTCACATACAAAGTTAAAGAAGGAAAGGTCTGTTTGGCTTACAGTTTGTAGAGGTTTCAGTCCATATTTGGCTGGCTCCAAGGCAGGGTGTCTTGGCAGGGGGCCATCACTGAAGAGAACAGTTCATGGCACCCACAAGATAGCAAAGGCAACAAAGGAGCCAGACAAACCCCTTTCTGTCCCTTATATTGTATACCAGCTACTCACCCACCCGAGGGTGAGTGTAGCACTCAAACCCTTAATCCTATCTAGAATGATGCCCTTCATGCCAACATCACACACTCAAGATTCAGCCACCTCTGAAAAAGCCCTATGACTGCATAGGAGGACATTTAGACAGAAACCATAATATGCCTCTTCCCAGGGCTGAGCCTGCAGTGGCAGGGGGACTGGTTGGTGCTGTCTGGGGACCTGGGAGTCGTTGTGCGGCTGGACAGGTCCAGTTCAGTCTCAGTCTCCGTGGACCACGAGCTCCAGGGACGGACACAGGGCCTCTGTGGACTCTACAGTGGTCGGCAGGAGGGTAGGTAGGGTGCGGCTTGGGGGCTGGAGCAGGGAGGAAGCAGAGACAAGATCAAGGTCCAGCCCTCTGCTCCACACCTCCTCAGATGACTTCATGGAGCCAGGGGGGAGGCTGGCTATGCTGGCTGCCACCTTTGGAAATTCCTGGAGACTCCCTGGCTCTGAGGTAAGATTGCCATCCTAGGCCCCGGCTGCCTGTCTGGACACCCCCTGCCTTTGCTCCTGGCTGGAGGATACAGGCCATGTCCAGGGGCAGGACCTCAGGAGCAGAGTGGACAGACCCCATATCCCATAGGAAGTTCCATTACATTCCTGTGAACTGACCATCCAGGGGATGCTGCCACTGAACTTGTCACCACTGGCTCTGGTCCTTTAGCTTCTCTAACTCCTGCCTTTGGCTGACTATAGCCCAGCTCCTCGATCCACCTGGCCCTGTCATTTTGCTACCTTTCACAGCCAGGATGTGGGCTGGTGAGTATAACAATGAGGACTCTGGTGGCAAATATCCCTCATCACTCATCGCTGTCTGCCTGGTCTGTTTGTCCCCAGCCTGGGTGTCTGGATGCAGTAGAGGCTGTCCAGGGCTGTGAGGGCCCCATGGAGGGCGCAGAAGCAGGTATGCAGCCTGGTCAGCTGCGGGCTGAGGCCCAGGACGTGTGCCACCAGCTACTGGAGGGTGCATTCAGCCAATGCCATGCCCAGGTATGGATGGCATAGAAGTGGCGACCTACTCTAGAGGGCAGGAATCTCACAAGGAGTCAGAGAGGTGCTAACTAGGTGACCTGGTCCTATCACAAGATTGCACTGACAATTGGCCACCCCTTCCCTGTCCTAGGCTTTATCTCTAGGGACAAGATAGGGTCATGTGTGATGTCTAAGGTTGCTTTCAGCATTCACCCTGTTTGATTTTAAGTCAGGGCCGGATGAAAGCAAGAGGTGGGAGGTGCCAGCAGGAAGGTCTTTGCTGTTCTTTTTTGGCAGGTTCCCCCTGATGAGTACCATGAGGCCTGCCTCTTTGCCTACTGCACAGGAGCTACAGCGGGCAGCGGCCAAGATGGCCGGCGGGAGGCTGTGTGCGCCACCTTTGCCAACTTTGCCCAGGCCTGCGCCAGGCAGCACATTCACGTGCACTGGAGGAAGCCCGGCTTCTGTGGTATGGCCTGGCCTGCCATCCTGAGGGATGCACCAAGGGCCCTTGAGTGAGCCCTGTTTCCTGAGGGCTCAGTCACCCCCTGTGGCCCTTCTGGCTATCTTCCATGGTCTCCAGCTCTGTGGAGCCCATGGGAGCCCCTCACAGCCCACTCCTGTACCCCCAGAGCGCCTGTGCCCAGGAGGCCAGCTCTACTCCGACTGCATCTCATCCTGCCCAGCCAGCTGCTCCATGGTGGGCCAGGGTGAGGAGGGGCCCTGTGGGGAAGACTGTGTGAGCGGCTGTGAGTGCCCACCAGGGCTTTTCTGGGATGGCACCCACTGTGTACCTGCTGCCAGCTGCCCCTGCTACCACCGGCGCCAGCGATATGCCCCTGGCGACACCGTTCACCAGCGGTGCAACCCATGGTGGGTCCTCAAGCCTTGTTGGGAGTGGCAGTCATGTGATTCCCTTGGATCCCTCATTTTGTCCTGGGGGATCAAAACCTGCCTCCACCTCAGTGGTCATTCCTTAGGGGCTCTGCACAAGGCTTGTGACCTCTCCTGGCATGACTGACAGCCCTTAACCTCTACTCTTTCCAGTGGAGGTGAGGGTGGAGGTGCTAGGAAAGGAAGATGCCAGCTCAGTCTCTCTATCTGGGTTAGGGCCGATACCACAGTGCCCTGTTCTACCCCATATGTTCACAGTGTGTGCCAGGGTGGCCGCTGGCATTGTGCTCAGGCCCCATGCCCTGCTGAATGTGCAGTAGGCGGTGACGGGCATTACCTCACCTTTGATGGACGGAGTTTCTCCTTCCGGGGTGGCTCAGGGTGCCGCTACATCCTGGTGCAGGTGGGCAGAAGACAAACTCTGGGAAGAGGGTCTTAACAGATTAGGGCTCTCCTGGGAGGTCCCTGGGGGAGGCAACAGTAAGGAATGTACCAAATAAATAAACAAAATACATTGCCCTAAAGGAAAAGCCCAGAGAGGGCAATGCAGAATGTCTCCAGCCAGTCCCCACCTCCTCCTGAGCTGCGAAATAGGACCTCTTTCACAGACTGGGCTGGATTTGCCACAGGCCACTTCACACGTCACTGCCACTGGACAAAGGATCCCTCCTCCCACCAACCTTTCCCATAAAGTTGGGTCACATGTGTACAGATGAACATACATGCCCACAGGTGGAAAGGGAAATCTCCCCCACATGCATACCTGCACATACGGGCACATGCAATCATGTGATCACATGTACGTGCACATGCATGTAACACCTGCACATGTGTGCACACAGACACACACCCATGCATACAAGCCCTGGGAAGAGTCAAGCTCTTACCTCATGGGCTGCCTGGCTAGGACATGCTCACAACTTTGTGGGTGGGTGGTTCCTGCAGTGAGATGGAAGAAGGTGAGAAGGTAGAGGTCAGTAGAGGTCTGCTTAAGGAGCCTGAATGGCTGCCCTGCTCCTGTCCTCTCTGTCTGCTCTAGGACCATGCTCAGGAGCAGTTGCTGATGGTGCTGGAGCATGGGGCCTGCAACTCTGGGAGCTGCCTCCATGCCCTCTCTGTCTACCTGGAGGACACCCACATCCAGCTCCGACACTCAGGTAGCCAAGGCTCTCTCCCGTGGGTATCTACCATGCCTGCTGTCCCTTCCCCCTTGCCTGCTGGACTCAGTCACCATCCAGCATCTGTTCTCCACACTGCCTGACACAACTCCTGCAGCCAAAATCACAGCCTAAATTTCCCCACACTCCCATCTCTGAGGGAGACATACAGTCCAGAGGACATTTTCCAGGCCATCTTTCATTCTGCCCTCACCAATAAGTCATGCAATTAAGAGGGTCCAAAGGCCTTGGACATGCCCAGACCAGGTGGACCGCTCTGAGTCATGGTCCCTCCAACTTCCCCAACCCATTCTGAGTCCTTGGGTCACACAGAGAGAGTGAGCTTTGCAGGGTCCCAGTCTGACCCAGAGCCTCTCGGCTCCCATCCAAAGCCTTTCCTTTTGCGATGCCCCCTCCTGCCGGCTGCCCCACCCCATGTCAGGCCACTATTCCAGGAGCTGTGCTGGTGGACGGGCAGGATGTGAGTGTGCCCTGGACTGGCACTGCAGGCCTCCATGTCTCCCAAGCCTCTTCCACCTTCCTGCTGCTGCACTGGTCTGGGGCCCAGGTCCTCTGGGGAGTGGCCGACCCTGCAGCCTACATCACCCTAGACCCCCGCCATGCCCACCAGGTATGCCAGGAGGTGGGTAAGGGGCTAGGTGGGGTTGTAACTTAACTGGATTTGACCACTTTGCACATCCTCCATGGCCCAGATGCAAGGACTATGTGGCACCTTCACCTGGAACCAGCAGGACGACTTCCTGACACCGGCTGGTGATGTGGAGACCAGCATTGCTGCCTTTGCTAGCAAGTTCCAGGTGGCAGATGGTAGCGGGTGCCCTCCAGGGGATAGTGCTCTGCTCTCCCCCTGCAGCACCCACTCCCAGAGCCTGGCTTTTGCAGAGGCAGCCTGTGCCATCCTGCATGGCCCGGCCTTCCAGGTAACGGGGGTGGTCTTTTCCATACCTGTACAGCTAAGGGACCAAAGGGTATGCTACAGGACACAGGAAGACAATAATGGGGAACAAGTGGATGGGGGGTTCTGAAGAAAAACTGACTCCTTTCCTCTCTCCTAAAGGCATGCCACAGGCTGGTGGACAGGGAGCCCTTCCAGCTGCGTTGCTTGGCAGCTGTGTGTGGCTGTGCCCCTGAGAAGGATTGCCGGTGCCCAGTGCTCTCTGCCTATGCACGCCGCTGTGCCCAGGAGGGTGCCCTGCTGCTCTGGAGGAACCAGACCCTCTGCCGTGAGTCCCTAAAGCCCAGTTGCTCTCCCCTAATCCCTACCTCTGCCCCTACTAGGAGGAAAGGTCAGGGCCTCACACCTTGGTAGATTTCTGGACTTTTCCTATTGTGGAACCACAAGGGATATAGGGCCCAAGGAGGTGGCTATGCCTCTGATTTGCATCTGTTCCTGTGTCTAGCTGTCCCATGTCCTGATGGCCAGATGTACCAGGAGTGTGCCCCAGCATGTGGTCATCACTGCGGGGAGCCAGAGGATTGTGACAAGCTGGGCAGCTGTGTGGCTGGCTGTAACTGCCCCCCAGGGCTGCTGTGGGACCCTGAGGGCCAGTGTGTGACCCCCAGCTTGTGCATCTGTCAGCTTGGAGACCGTCGCTATACCCCTGGCAGTGTCACCCTAAAGGACTGCAACCACTGGTGAGGGTGGGGCCGTCTCTGGGGTAAGGGGAGGCACTGTGGGATGAAGAGGGGTCTTGCGAGAGAATGGGTTGGGCTGTGCTGCTGCAGGGTGACAGCACAAAAGGGGAGCAGATCCTTCCCCTTGGCGGGACAGGGCTCTTTTGAGTCCAGCAAGCACTTTCATGTACTCTGACCACTTAATGAAGTAGAAGGTGGGAGATGGGGTTCCCACTGTGCAGATGAGGAACCTGGGCCTCAGATAGGTTGGACATGTTACTGCTAAGAGACCAAGGTAGGACCAGGCTTGAGGGGACAGGGCTGAGAGCCGAGCTTGGCGGGTTTGGTAGGCTCTGGTGAGATCCCTCTCCTCTCTGGGTAGGGTATGGGGTGATTTAATACCCCTAGCCTCCTCCAGACCTCCCAGAATGGTCCCCCGGAGCTGGGGTGACTGTCCTGTCCCAGGACTGCTGGCACAGGCCAACTCCCTGCACTGTTGGCAAGCTTTGGGGGTGAGCTACTCAGCGGCCCAGCATCTGGATTCCTGAGGCTCTTGCCAGGTCAGTGGGTCCTGGAGGCAGAGGCCACTGGGCCTGGTTCTGATTCTCTCTCTCCTCGGCAGTGTCTGCCAGGAGAGGGGCCTCTGGAACTGCACGGCTCACCACTGCCCCCCACAGCGGGCCTTCTGTCCCTGGGAGCTTGTCTATGCCCCCGGCGCCTGCCTCCTCACCTGTGACAGCCCTAGTGCTAACCACTCCTGCCCTGCGGGCAACACTGATGGCTGTGTCTGTCCCCCGGGCACTGTGCTGCTGGTGAGGCTGTGGAGGGGTTGTGTGGAGCACCAGGGTGGCCAGCCTTGCACCAGGGCACTGCCCTGCTCCCAGCTGCCCAAAACAGCATCCCCATCCTCTTCCCAGGATGAACACTGTGTGCTTCCTGACCTCTGTCCCTGCCATCATAGTGGCCAGTGGTACCCGCCTAATGCCACCATCCAGGAGGACTGCAATATTTGGTATGCCCAGCCCTGGGACCTGTAACCTGACCTGTGACTGCCCGGTTCCCCTGAATGGCACGTTGCCCTCTGCTAGAAGCGATAGGGTGGCTGGAGGGGTGGGACATCCATATGGCCTGGGTGCCCTGTGCCGAGGGCCTATGTTGCTGAGCCTGGACTGGCTATGTGCAGCTCCCAAGATCCTGTCCTCAGTGATTCTGTCTCCATCCCTTGCTCACAGTGTGTGCCAGGGCCGGCAGTGGCACTGCACAGGCCAGCGGTGCAGCAGGTGGTGCCAGGCATTGGGCGCCCACCACTATGTGACATTTGATGGGCTGTCCTTCACCTTCCCTGGGGCCTGTGAGTATCTGCTGGTGCGAGAGGCTGGTGGCCGCTTCAGCGTCTCTGCTCAGAACCTGCCCTGTGGGGCCAGTGGCCTCACCTGCACCAAGGCCCTGACTGTGCGTCTGGAGAGCACTGTTATCTACATGCTCAGAGGTGGCTGGTTGACATCCCAAAGGGTGGGGGAGGCATCACAGCTCACAGTGTGGTGGGGACCAGGTTGTCCTTAGTGTGATGGGACTGATGGCTCTTCTCCTATGAATCATAATTCTTGATTGCTCCAAAAATCAAGGCCCAGAGAAATCTGGTGACCTGCCCAAGGTCACAGAGGTAGAGAAGCAAAAAAATGTCTGACAGGGGAGTCTAAGAGGGACTCGCTGGACCCAGGAGACCTCTCCCTTGAATGCCTCTCTTCCTCCACAGGCCGGGCAGTGACAGTGAATGGGTTGCCCATAAAACCCCCCAAGATCTACTCAGGCCTTGGCTTGGGCCTGCACCATGCTGGCCTCTTCTTGCTGCTGACGACACGCCTGGGCCTCAGCCTGCTCTGGGATGGAGGTCAGTCCTGGCCCTCAGGCACCTGACCCACACCTGACCATAGCACCTCCAGGCTGGACTCCCCTAAACCATCCCTGCCAAGGCCTGCCTCGCTCCAGGGTCAAGGCTGAGACCCCAGCATCACCTACAGGAGCAATTTCCAGCATGAAAACCACATCAGGACCCCTGTCCTCCTACCCTCCACTGGGTACCCCATCCTGGTGCTGCCCCCACCTCCCAGCCCACACAAGTGGTCAGAGTTTCCAAATTGTTTTCATAATTCTATTTTCCTTCATAGTGAAAGCAATACCTCCTCATCCAAGAAACATTTAGAAAATACCAACTTTTAGGGAAAAGAAATGAAAATAGATCTCCTAACATTCCACCACCCAAGCACAAGCAGTTGATGTGTTAGAAATGTAACTGTTGGTAAGTTGAGAGAAACCAAAATACCCGATTATGGACCTGGCCCAGCAAGGGCTGTAGGGCCTCAAAAATCTCAGGATTTCTGTCCAGATAGAACTGATAGAGGAGTTCCATGTCCTCCAAATATCTGTCTCTTTATTTACCACACATCACACCCCAAAATAGGAGGGAATCAGGACCCTTGTTGGACCCTATGCAGGACAGTGTTATGCACCTCAGATTTTCTTCCCACCCTGATCTGCTGAGGGCCAGTGGAGTCATTTGGGACTGTGCCACCGCTAGGTACCCGGGTACTGGTGCAGCTCTCCCCCAACTTCCGTGGTCGTGTGGCTGGCCTGTGTGGAGACTTTGATGGTGATGCCAGCAATGACCTGAGGAGCCGCCAAGGAGTCCTGGAGCCCACAGCTGAGCTGGCAGCCCACTCCTGGCGCCTCAATCCCTTGTGCCCCGAGCCGGGAGACCTACTGCATCCCTGCACTGTGAGCATGGGCGGGACAGAGGGCCAGGAGGTAGAGCAGCTCTGGGGTCCGGCAGGTGGCCCTGGGGCTGCAGACAGTATCCTGTGCTGCAGGTCAATGCCCACCGGGCAGCCTGGGCCCGGGCCCACTGTGGGACGATGCTGCAGCCGCTGTTTGCCCGATGCCACGCAGAGGTGCCCCCGCAGCAGCACTATGAGTGGTGTGTGTACGATGCCTGCAGGTGAGGAGGACTGGTTGTGGGGCATGTGGGGTGCTGAGAAGAGGAAGGGGGCACTGGGCTGATGGCTCCCTCCCACAGCTGTGATTCGGGGGGTGACTGTGAGTGTCTCTGCTCGGCCATTGCCACCTATGCGGATGAGTGCTCCAGGCATGGGCACCATGTGCGCTGGCGCAGCCAGGAGCTCTGCCGTGAGTGTACCCTGCCCCCAGCCCTGTCTCCACTCCATCCCTTGAAGGGTGCCCTCCTACCTCCTCCTTAAATGTTGCCCAAGGTCAAACACATACAGGGTGCTTTGTGCCCACCTGATGATTTTTCTAGATGAACCAAACATGCAAGAACAGCACCCCTGGGGGCTGGGGATTTAGCTCAGCAGCATAAGCGCCTGCCTTGCAAGCAGGCAGTCGTGAGTTCGATCCCTGGTACCGATAAAAAGGAAAAAGACACACACACACACACAAAGAACAGCACCCCTGTAGGGTCGATGCATCCCAACTCACCATGGGATGCTCAGCATGGGGTGGTGTGTGTCCACGCCACACACCTGTGTCACACCTTCAGCCCGCTCACCTTGCTTCCTGGTGCCCTTGTGCCTCTATGATCCCAGCCTCTCTCTTCTCCACACAGCCCTACAGTGCGAAGGGGGACAGGTGTATGAAGCCTGTGGCCCCGTGTGTCCCCCCACCTGCCCTGATCACCGTCCTGCACCTGGATGGCACTGCCAGGCTGTCACCTGTGTGGAGGGCTGCTTCTGCCCCTCGGGGGCTCTGCTGCATGGTGTGTGGTCAAGATGGCAGAGGCCATGGGGCAGTGGGACTGGGAAAGTGCCACAGGCCATTGCAGTGAGGTTGAGCCCTGAGTCCCATGCTCTGTGACCCCAGGAGGAGACTGTGTGGAGCCAGCTGCCTGTCCCTGTGAGTTCGATGGTAGCTTCTTCCCACCAGGGACAGTGCTGCAGAAGGACTGTGGAAACTGGTGAGTGAGGCCCCCTGGGAGAAGCCTAGTCCCCTGGCCCATCAAGCCCTTTTGTGACTGATCCTAGGATACTGTGCTCAGCACATGTCAGGACAGTCAGTGGCATTGCGGGGGTGACAGCCCCTTCTGTGAGGAGCTGGTACCTCAGTGTGCAGAAGGAGAGGCTCAATGCCAGGACAGTGGACACTGTGTGCCACATGAGTGGCTTTGTGACAATCAGGACGACTGTGGTGATGGCTCAGATGAGGAGGGTAAGTGTCTTTGCCTGCGTGAGGCAGTGTCCCAAGAGTGGCTTCTTGAGTTGCCATTTCCTTTGCCAAGAGCAATGACCTGAGCGGGTAAGGGGCAGGAAGGGTGCTCTCTGACCCCAGTGTCTATGCCAGGCTGTGCCACCCCAGGCTGTGAGCAGGGCCAGATGTCTTGCCGCTCTGGGCACTGCGTTTCCCTGGCCCTGCTCTGTGATGGGCAGGACAATTGTGGAGATGGCACAGATGAACAGGGCTGCCTGTGCCCCTCTGATGCAATGACCTGTGCTGATGGGCGCTGTCTGCCCCTGGCTCTGCTGTGTGATGGGCACCCCGACTGTCTGGATGCTGCTGATGAGGAGTCCTGCCTGGGTGAGTAGTCTCTGCTCTGAACCTCAGCCCACCTACTACCCCAGATCCAGCATCTAGTGAACCCCAATCCCTCCACTCCTCTGCCAGGGCCCACAGGTGAAGCTGGCATGAATGAGTGCATGGGTGGGAGCACCCCAGACAGTGAGAATGAGGGCAGGGACCAGCTCCTTCTTTCTGGCTGCAGGGCAGGTGAGCTGCATCCCTGGGGAGCTGTCCTGCCTCGATGGCTCCTGTGTGGGGGCCTTCCAGCTGTGTGACGGCGTCTGGGACTGCCCAGATGGAGCTGACGAGGGGCCTGGACACTGCCCCCTGCCTTCTCTGCCCATGCCTCCTTCTGGCACCATACCTAGCCCCTTCACGGGCTCCCTGGAAAGTGCTCAAAGTCCCCTGGGCAGTGCCAGCCCTGGTGAGGCTCCCACAGGAGATGGGTACAAAAGCTGGAGGTCTGACCCCCCAAGGAGGGAATATAGGAGGGCATCTCAGAGGCCTGCATTGGGCAGGGCCCTGGGGCTAGAGACTAGAAGGAATGAAGTGGAAATTCCAGCTTTTTCCAGTGGAAATTCTGGGAGGCTAAGGTGGGAGCGGATTGCTGGAAGGAATGGGGCGGGGTGGTGGAGGAGAGGTGTTTGAGAGGCCCTGAGATCCCAACCTTGTTTTCTTGCCTCCCTCTGAGCACCTGGAGGGTCTAATGCAGCTGGGGGTGGGGGGCAGGGCGCAGGACTAGTGGGACCCTAAGAGGGGATGAAGGGAGGTGGGCACCTCAGGCGAGGCTCA
Organism: Cavia porcellus; assembly: GCF_034190915.1. Taxonomy (NCBI): domain Eukaryota; kingdom Metazoa; phylum Chordata; class Mammalia; order Rodentia; family Caviidae; genus Cavia; species Cavia porcellus. The sequence goes on from NW_026947489.1 coordinate 56,389,397, forward strand.
AGGCCAGGCTGGGCGGGGGGAAGCCCGTGGCTCAGATCTTCCCCACCCCCATTCCTCAGCGCCCTGCAGCCCCTCGGAGTTCGCTTGTAGCAGCGGTGAGTGCGCCCCCCGTGGCTGGCGCTGCGACCAGGAGGAAGACTGCGCTGACGGCAGCGATGAGCTGGGCTGCACGGAGCCCTGTGCGCCGCATCTCGTGCTCTGTGCCCGTGACAGCTCCCACTGCTTGTCCCTGGGCCAGCTGTGCGATGGCGAGCCCCAGTGCCCAGACGGCTGGGACGAGAGTCCAGAGACCTGTGGTGAGAATGGCCTCCCAGGACACCCCACCTTTGCTCCTTGCTGGGCACGCGTGGGAGCCATCTAGACTGGGACAGGTCTGGGGACAGGAGTTTGAAGGACTTCTGTGTTCTGTGAAACGTTGAGACTTTGCTTTTCCTTGCTGCCCTGGAGAAGACAGAAGAAAAGGCTTTTGTCTGTGCTCATACTGGGGCAAGAACCGGCTAGAAGGCGGGTGGTCCCTGCCACCCCTGAGCCTGGCAAAATCAGCCATTCAGGTGCCTGTCACTTCTCCAAAGAGGAGGTGTCTGCAGGCCCTGTTAGGACCCCAGTTTCTTGGTTGTCTCCACTTGCCTCCCTCCTCCTGTGCCTTGGCCTCTCTGCCACCCGCTGGGGGAGGGGACCTCAGGGCACAGGAGTAAGGGGTGCCTTGGTGCCCACAGGATCCACCCAGGCTTGGCGGCTTCTGCTGTGGCCTGGCCCCCTGACTGTGCCTAGAGCCCCAGTGCTCTGCAGTGGGTTCCTTGACTGTCCCCAGGGTGAGGATGAGCTGGGGTGTGATATGGACCTATTCTTCTCCAGGGGGTCCAAGGCAGGGGTGAACCAGGAAGTAGCCCCAATTTCTTGCTGACTAGTTTTCTCTTTTCCCCAGGGGGGCTGCCAGCTCCAGGAGACCACAATGGGACAGGGGTCCCCTGCCCAGAATACTCATGCCCCAATGGCATCTGCATTGGCTTCCAGCAGGTAAGGGTAGGAACAGGGGTGGGGGAGACAGAGTCAATGTGTCCCTAAGCCCAGATCAAGCCCTGAGCCTGTCACATCCCCAGGTGTGTGATGGGCAGCCTGACTGTGAAACTGCCCTGGGGAAGGCAGAGCGCTCCCCTGAGGAGCAGGCTTGTGGGGTCTGGGGACCCTGGAACCCGTGGGAGCCATGCAGTCAGACCTGTGGGTCTGGGGTACAAAGCCGAAGTCGTCACTGCTCCCCACCTGGACTCCCAGTGCTGCAGCGCTGCCTGGGCCCTGAGCACCAGTCTCAGGCCTGCTTTGCCAAGGCCTGCCCAGGTGACGGTTGGGGACTCCAGGGAGGTACAGGGACAGAGGGAACAGGGGAGTCCACTGGGCCCTGCCCTGCCTCATGTCCCTCCTTGCCCTCATGGTTCGTCCTCTTGCAGTGGACGGTGTGTGGGGCTCCTGGTCTCCCTGGTCCCCGTGCTCTGAGTCATGTGGGGGCACCATGATGCGGCAGCGGCAGTGTCACCCTCCCCAGAATGGGGGCCGGGCCTGTGCCCTGCTGCCTGGGGACCCTCCCAGCATCCAAGAGACCAGTGAGTGACAGGAAGAGCATCCAGGTGGGGATTGGGGACCCCATGGAACACAGCCACCCCTGACCTTCATTTTGGTTCTGCTCCCTTGCAGAGCCTTGCCCTCAGGATGGCTGCCCCAACGCCACCTGCTCTGGGGAGCTGGTGTTCTGGCCCTGTGCCCCCTGTCCTCTGACCTGTGACGATGTCTCTAGCCAGGCTACGTGCCCGCCTGAGCAGCCCTGCAGCAGCCCAGGTGCGGGGGCTCTGGGCCTATGGTCTGAGGCAACTATGCTACATATCAACACTTACCCTGCCACTTCCTCAGGTTGCTGGTGCCCTGAAGGGCAGGTGCTGGGCAACGAAGGGCAGTGCATGTGGCCCCAGCAATGCCCCTGCCTGGTGGATGGTACCCACTACTGGCCTGGGCAGCAAATCAAGGCTGGCTGCCAGCTCTGTGTCTGCCAGGATGGGCGGCCCCGGCGCTGCAGACCCAACCCAGACTGTGCTGGTGAGCACCTCCTGCAATGGCCCTTCCCTGGGGTCCCAGTGGGGCTCCCACCTCTCATCCTGGCCCTGATTTCCTCCTCAGTGAACTGTGGCTGGTCCTCCTGGTCCCCCTGGGCTGAGTGCCTGGGCCCCTGTGGGAGCCAGAGCATCCAGTGGTCCTTCCGGAGCCCCAACAACCCCCGCCAGTCTGGCCGAGGTCGCCAGTGCCTTGGCATCCACCGCAAGGCCCGCAGGTAGCGGCTGGAGCCCGGCCCCGCACTTCTACCTCCCACACAGGAGGCTTCCTGCCTGCCCTTCCCAGGATGGGCACCTTGCATCTCCTCCGGACCCCAAGTGTGGGGCCTGCTCTCTGCCTTCTTGTCTAAACGCTGGAACTCCCTGGGGGCTCCAGGCTTCTGCTTCAGCTTTGTGGCTCGTGCATCCCATAAGGGGCAGACTTCTGGAGGGTAGTCACCCTAGGCAAGCCCCTCCCCAGGCTGAGCTTCCCCTCTGCCACCAGGTGCCAGATGGAGCCATGCCAGGGCTGTGAGCAGCAGGGCCACGTGAGGCGTGTGGGGGAGCGCTGGCGCAGGGGTGCCTGTGAGGTGTGCCAGTGTCTGGACTCTGGCACCGTGCACTGTTCCCCCTACTGCCCGCTGGGCAGCTGCCCCCAGGTGAGGTGCCCAGGAGCTGGTGTAAGCAGGGTCTGGGAGGAGAGTGTTTGGAGAGGCCAGTTTCTGGGGGACTGGAGGAGAATGTCGGAGGTGGCAGGTGGCCTGAATTCTGTGTCCTGCAGAGCTGGGTCCTGGTGGAAGGAGTGGGAGAATCATGCTGCCACTGTGCCCTGCCTGGTAAGTGGGTCTGGAAGGTGGCCAAGGAGCCCCAAAGGCAGGAAGAGGATACAGCAGGAACAATTAAAGCTGGGGTACTCCATCTTCCTCATCCGAAAAATGTACCCACAGATTGGTGAGGTTAGGAGTGGGCCAGCCGGCAAATACAGTTGTACACTGCACAGTTATCTGATGAGTGGGAGAAGGACTCCAGCCCGCAGGGCAGCTTCCACCCAGGGCCAGCTGCTTCCTAATGTTCACAGAGGTTACTGTTAGTGACAAGAGCCCTGAGTGAGGAGCTACACCTGCTCCATCCTGGTCCTGAGTGACTCTGGACTGGTAGTTTTAATCTGTGTTCTCTAAATGTTCAATGGGTATGAAGACCCCCAGTTCACAATGAGGTTAAAGAGGCATCCTTCCCAGGGGGCTTATTCCTGGGATTTCATGGAACAGAAAGTACTCAGCCAGGACTGGTGTGAGCCTTCTTGGGTCTCCCACACAGGAGAGAACCAGACAGTACCCACCATGGCCACTGCAGCCCTGGCTCCAGCCTCCACCTCTCAGATTGGATCTGCTCTGATCACCTACGTTCTGCCCCCACTGGGAGGTGAGACGGTGTGCTGTCATAGTGGATACTTAGGGGCATGGTACCCTCAGTTGGTTGGGCCTGGTGGCAGAGAGAGAACCAGGGGAGGACCCTTGCTCCCCAAATGCTGGGAGTCATCCTGAAGGTCAGAAGTCATCCTATCCCAAGTCCGCTCATCCCTGTGCCCTGGGCCAATGCCCTTTTGTGGCCTTTTGTATCCCAGCAGCCTGAGGCTAACTATGCCCCTGGCACCGTTACAATGCCCTCTAGCCATCTCTCTCTCTCTCTCTCTCTCTCTCTCTCTCTCTCTATCTCTCACACCCAGATTCCTGCTATGCGCCCCTGGGCCTGGTCCAACTACCCAAGGGCAGCCTGGGGACATCATCCCCACAGCCGGAGCACCCCACCTACATGGCTTTCCTGGGGCCTCCCATGGAAGACCAAGACCCTGGGGAGGACACTCGTGCCGAGCAGCACCCCCAGCCTCCCTATCTACACCTGGACCTGCTGTGGGCTCGGAACCTCACTGGTCAGTGAGGAAGAAGAAGGATAGGGAAGGGGGTGGGACAGGAGTGTGTCCTTCAGCACTGATCTTGTCCTTGCCCTGGTTCCTCCCAGGCATCATGGTGCAGGGGACCCAGTCCTCTGATGCTCGTATCCCCAGCTTCTCCCTCCAGTTCAGCAGTGATGGTCTACACTGGCATGAGTATCATGCCATCCTGCCTGGCACTCTGCCTGTACCCAAGGTACCAAACACCCAAGGGTCAGTGACCTACTTGGCCCCTTTGTGGATCCCATAGTCTTTGACCCCAAGGGCTTTTCAATCTCCCTGAGGACGGTCCCTGCAATAGATGCCCATGGAACACCTGGTAAGTAGCAGGGACTGAACCACAGAGTCGAGGGCCTGTGTACCTCTGCCAAGTGGATGTCAGGAAGCACCGGAGTGGTCACACTGGGCGGATGTCCCAGGGTTGGCATCTTCCCAAGGGAGACAAGCCCCATGAGGCAGAAGACTCAGCCCCAATGGCAGCTGACCACAGTTTAAGAAGCACCTGGCCTAGTGCTGGGCACAATCTGGTCCAATGGGAGGAGCTTCAGCCAGGGGAGACTCTACCATGTTGGGGAACCTGATGCTACCACCAGAGGGATCCATGCCCTGAAGGTGGAGGGATTTGGATGGGCAGGGAGAAGACCCTGCAGAGTCAGGGTCATAGCAGGTCCCCTGTGCCACAGCCTTTCCCTGGGAGCTGGGCCAATGTGGCCCCCAAAGTATGGACATTTGACCGGATGGTCCAGGCGAGGTACGTAAGGGTTGGGCCACACCCCAGCCACCACAGTGAAGTCAGCCACCGCACCTTCCAGTGGGCAGAGCTGCTGGGCTGTGGGCCAGGTAAGGCTGGGTTAAGGGTTGGGTAGGGACTGGAGTGGTTGAGGGGACAGCAGAAACCCTGAACAACATCCTCCCCTACATACAGTGTCCCCAATGGCAAACCAGTGCCCAGGAGCCAGGCTCCACTGTGCCAGCGGGGAGTGTGCTCCAAGTGGGGGGCGCTGCAATGGAGCTGCAGACTGCAAGGATGGCTCTGATGAGGAGGGCTGTGAGCCCCTGCCTGCAGGAACTGGAGGGTATGACCTGGATTTAGAGGGGACAGCTGTGTGGGAGGTATCCCCAGGGACTGTGAGCCCTACATGCCTGGAGCCCCAGGCCATGGGGCTGTGGGACGCTGGGGATCTGTACCTCCCCATAGCATCTGCACTAACCATGGGGTCCTGGCCCAGCAGCACCAGTGCCTGGTTCTGCTGGCCCATATGAGGGCCCCTTCACACATTGCTCTGGTGATCCCAACACACGAGCAAAGAACAGCCTTGTTTAGAACTCATCTTTGTCCAGTTTAGTGGGATATGTCCTTCCTGGATGTCCGTCCTAGCCTAGGGTCCCCTGACCCCTTCCTGGATGGGGCCCCTTAGGCTGGTAGACCCTGAACCTCGTTGGTGATTTCTCTTCACAGAGTCCATCCCACAGCCAGGACCCTAGTTCTCTCTTCCACCGAGCCCCAGGAGGTGAGTTGGAAGCTCTGGGGCAGGCATAGGGATTCAGGAAAACACCCAGGCCTCGTTGCCTCACCAGGGCTGCTGCTGTCACTGCCCTCCTCTCTGATTTCCTGCACTTGTGTTTCCTGGTGCTGCTCTGACAGGCCTTTTACCTGGGAGTCTTCTGGGGCACAAGTTGGTACAAGTAGGGGCCAGGGACCCAAAGGACAGACAAAGGTGCAGAGAAGCACAGGGCAGGGCGCCAGCCTGGAGGAGTTTAGAGACAAGAGGCCTGTGGGGCAGATGCCCAGTGTCTACCCTCAGAGCCTGGAAGAGCACAGTATCAGGGTCCAAGGCCCTTATGGACCAATGAGTGCCCTGGGGTGTGCACCCAGCTCACCTGCAGGGCAGCAGTTAGTCCTCAACCCACCTCCACTGCTTCTGAAAGTCAGGGGAAGTGGGCGAGGCCACACAGAGCCCCCTCAGTACCTGGGTCACAGTGGGTGACTGAGTCCTGTCCTTCTGCAGGGTCTGGCAGAGACCGGATATTGGCATCCCAAGCAGAGGTACCCTGCAACTTCTGGGGGTATGTGCACAAGCTCCAGCCCCTCCCCCAAATCCCTCCCATTTCAGAGCATGTGGCAGTGACATCTCAGGCTGAGATCCTCTGACAGCCCTTGGACATTGACATCTCAATATTATATATTATAATCCAAATGCTGTGTATTGTAATCCAAGTATTGTAATCCCTTTTCTAGTCCTCCTCACAATCCAGAAAGTTTTATTTGTAATCCCATTGAAACATTATTGGAATCCCAGCAAGTCAATTCCAATCTGCTACCTCCAATGTAACCCACCAAGACATATTCTAAGTTAAGGGCAGCCAAGGGGTCCTAAGTCTAATTCAAGTGAGGATATATGGTCAAAGGCCCTGATTGAAGGCCTTTCCCAGGGCTTATTATCTTGTGAAGAAGGGCAGGGTTGAAGAATGAGTGATGGTGAGTGAGGATGGCAGGAACTATGTGGGTAAGAGAGCTGGCTAGCCAGGTGGGGAGAAAAACAACTTTGCAAAACGCAGGGAGAATGATATGCACAAGGATCGGTCTGCATAACTCAGTTAGGGTAGCATGGCTTTAGGAGGCTGTTGCTTCAGTTTCTGCTACATAAACTTTTGTGCCCTGGAGAGTCACGGCCTCTTACTTTGAGGCTTGTACCCAGCTGACCTTCCTGCAGCTGAATGGCTCTGCCATCTTGCTGTGCTCAATATTTTACTGAGAGCGCTATGTGAGGAAACAAAACTGTCAGGTTGGCTTCAAAGATTATCTGTCAGGACCTTAGTTAGCCTTATTTGTATTGCTTAGAGCCAATTGAAGGGAGAAGAGACTAACATGGATACTCTGTAAATACCAATGCATAAAAATAAAACTCAATTTGTAATGTTACAGCAATTGCTCTGCATTCAAGGAGAGGTCCCCAGGTCGACTTCTACGGTGTCTTTTGACCTAAAGCTCAGAGTGCACTCTCCAGGGTCTGTTTTGCTTCCTCTCATGGCAAGGAGAGATGGCAGCATCAACACACTTCCTCTTTCACCTACAGAGGAGAGGCCAGGGAGTCCTGTTGCAGCCTCTGAGTCTCCTCACACTAGTTCTGGGGAACCCACCACCTCCATACCCCACCTTGGGGCCTTGAGCTTGCAACCAGGAATGGCAGCTGTGACTGTACTCCCCATACACCCAGTGATGCCGGTGACTCCTGCTGGTAAGATCCTGAGACCTTCTTTGTGCAAATCCATGAGCCCAGCTTCTCTAGGAGGGCACAGAGTCCTGGGAAGTCAATCAAGGTCACATTGCTCAAAGCCACTGTTGGTAGAGTCAGGCCCAGGACCCAAGTCTCTTGATGCAGTTCACTCCATTTCCATCATTCCAAGAGGGGCAGGAAATGGGCCACCCCAGATGCTAAGAGGCAAGAGGTTGGGGACCACCTGGTGAGCTGGCTATGGGATGCTAATGTTCATCCACCCACCCAGCCACTCTGCATCCATTCATCTATTCACTGACCCACAGGCCACAGCATCACCTCCAAGCCCTTCCCACCTGTGCGGTGCAATTCTGGGCAGGTGGCCTGCAAGGTGCTGGGCTGTGTGGAGTGGGTACAGCTCTGCGATGGCAAGGAAGATTGCCTGGATGGCTCTGATGAGCAGCACTGTGGTGAGCATAGGGTCTGTGTCAGGTACTAGGGGTGGCAAGAGGGTTCCAGGTATGGATATGCTCGTGCCCATTTCTAGCTAATGTGGGAAGGATCTGGGAGAGGACAGGGTAGCAGGGAGTGGAGAGAAACTGAAAAGGGAAACAATTAGGAATGTGAATGTCTTCAGAGATGGTGAAGAAGGGGAATGGAATAGGCCTTGGGTCTCAGCCTGTTTTATAAATCTACCTGACATCCATCCAACCATCCATTCACTCACCAAGTCATCCATCCATTGATCCATTCATTCATCCACCCATCCATCCATCCATCCTCCAACTATCCATTTATCCATCCACTTACTCATCTACCCATTTATCCATTGATCCAGCCATTCAACCCTGCATCCATCCATCTACCCATTCATCTACCCATCCATCCACCCATGCACTCATTCTTTATCTATCTGTCCACATATGCATCTGTCCACCACTCATGTACTCACTCATCTATCCATTTATCCATTGATCCATTCATTCAACCTCATCCATCCACCCACCCACCTACCATTTATCCATTAATGCATGCATCTCTCCATCCACCCACCCATTCATCCAAAGAAGATCATAATGATCGAAGCTTTGTCTCGCATTCCAGATAAGAGAAATCAAGCATTAACCTGTCATAGAAAAGGGCACCCCAAGGAGTACTCATTTAGGAAGAGGGTACTCAAGGGAGCAATTTTCTAGTGCTTTGACTTCTCTGGACACTGCAAGAACCTTTGACAAGTAGAGAGACTGTGTGAGATCAGTATACACCAAAGAGCCTGTGTAGACCCCATTCACAATAGTGGAAGGGATCAGAGGCACTAGGAGAAAGGGGAGGCCAGGTGTCTGGCCAGCAAGCGCATCCCCACTCCTGGTCTGAGGTTTCAGAGACTCATTTTATCACTCACGTGGCTCCCTTCTCTCCCGTACTTCGTAAGCAGTGAGTGCAGAGCCCTTCACAGTGCCTGCCACTGTGCTTCCTGGGCTGCCGGGTTCGAGGGCACTCTGCTCGCCAAACCAGCTGCACTGTAGCAGCGGAGAGTGTCTGCCCGCTGAGTGGCGGTGCAATCTGCACCCCGACTGCCAGGATGGCTCAGATGAGGACAACTGTGGTATGTGCTGCCCAGACAGGGGACACACCTAAGGGACCCACACCTCCATGACCCCCTTCTGAGTCCCCCCAACCTGTCTCCTCAGTGGACTGTGTGCTGACACCCTGGTCTAGCTGGAGTGGCTGCAGCCGCAGCTGTGGCCTGGGCTTCACCTTCCAGCGGCGGGAGCAGCTGCGGCCTCCCCTGCCCGGGGGGAGCTGCCTGATGGACCAGCTGCGCAGCCAGCCCTGCTTTGTGCAAGCCTGCCCAGGTAGCCAGGTCCTCCAAGGGAATGGGGTTGGTCCCCCAGGCCTCTCTGGGCCCCCACTACCCATTGAAGTGAGCCCCATTAGCTCTCTGCTGGAAAGTGGGAAAACTGATCATCCCACATCAGAAGGCATCGAGGGTGGAGGAAGGTGATCTGGGAGTAGATACAGGATGGGTGGGTGGATGAGTAGATGAAGGATAGATGGATGAATGAGTGGGTAAAGTATGGGTGGATGGGTGGGTGGGTAGGTGAATGAATGGATGGATGATGGAGTAGATGGATGTACATTAATGGATACGTAGATGGTTGAATAGATGGATGGATGGACAGATGGATGAATGGGTGGAGGATGGAAGAGCCTCTGCAGGTGGAGTTCAGTGAGGGCAGAGAGATAGACCTCAGACATCAGCTGACTTGTCCCTGGGTTCCATGCCAAAAACTTCACAGCCTTTTTGTCTCATGAATCTGAGGGAGTGGTCCCCACTTTCCCATGTATTCCAGAGAGAAGCTTCCCATGGTGGAGGGCTCCCCTTGGCCATCTGCCCTCCATCGCCCCTTGGCCACATTCTTTCACCTGCTGCACCAGACTGAGTGCACTCCAGGGTTTGCACAGGCACTGACCCTCATAGGGTACAGAGCTTTTATCCTGGGAGGCATCAACAATACCTCCTTAGGTTCCCTCCTCTGGGAGACAGAGGAATCCTGGACAGAGGAGGAAGCTGCAGGGATTTGTGTTGCCCTGCTGGCTGGGTGAGGGCTCCCGCCCCTGTAGTCCCCTCTCCAGGACAACATGGATTCCCTTGAAACCTCTCTGCTGGACCTCTGCTCTTCCTTCCCTCACAGTGGCTGGGGCATGGGCAGAGTGGGAGACTTGGGGGCCCTGCAGTGTCTCCTGTGGGGGTGGCCACCAGAGTCGCCGGAGGAGCTGTGTGGACCCTCCACCCAAGAATGGTGGTGATGCTTGTCCTGGGGCTTCCCAAGAGTGGGGGCCCTGTGGCTTGCAGCCCTGTTCAGGTGACACAGGTAAGAGAGTTCTGGGCATGGGCAGCTCTCTGGACCTCCTTAGGCTCATCCCACAAGGTGCCTGTCTCCCTCCAGACTGCGGGCCAGGCCGTGTGCATGTGAATGTGGAGCTATGCCAGGAGGGGCTGGTGCCCTTGTGCCCACCCTCCTGCCTGGACCTCAAGGCCTCAAGCTGCACTGGGCAGTGTGTGGAGGGTGAGAGGCTTGAGCAATGGGAGGGAGTGGTGCCCACCCAGGCCACTGTCCTTAGACCCCAGGTTCCCCTCATTTTACCCCAGGATGCCGCTGTCCCCCGGGGCTCCTTCTCCATGACTCTCACTGCCTGCCGCTCTCCGAATGCCCCTGCCTTGTGGGTGAAGAGCTGAAGCAGCCAGGGTCGTCCTTCCTGATGGACAACTGCAGCCGCTGGTGAGGGTGCCTGGCAGGGAGGGTGCTGGGCTCGGGAGGGCCCTGCAGTGGGCCTCTTGGTCCCAACAGCTCCTTGTCCTCCCCCTCCCTGCAGCGTTTGCGAGAAGGGTGAACTGCAGTGTGAACCGAGTAGTTGTCCACAGCCCTGCGGCTGGTCAGCCTGGTCCCCCTGGGCTCCCTGTGACCAATCCTGTGGTCTTGGAGTAAAGGCCAGGTTCAGGTGGGCAGGGTAAAGACAGTGGAAGAACAGGGAAGAAGATAGTCAAAGCTTGGGGAGTGGGGAGAGACAGGAGGACAAGGTGCCCAGGGTTGCCTGTCTCCCCAGGTCTCCTTCCAACCCTCCTGCAGCTTTCGGAGGTACCCCCTGTGAAGGTGACAGTCAGGAGCTGCAGGCCTGTTACACAGAGTGTGGTACAGGTATGGCAAAAGCCCACCTCCCTATGCCTGGCCCACACGATGGGAGAGGACCTCTGAGTCCCCTGGGTGGGGAGTCAGCAAAGCTTCTGCATTTGGGGACAACCTCTGGGCTGATTTTGCTGGGTGGGCTTTGGTGAGAGAGAGACAGACTCTCAGAAAGATGCTGGTGGCCCAGGTGTCAGAGCAGGGTGGAAGAACAAGCATCTTTAGGAGGCTCTCCTACTGCTGCCCTAAGTGTGAGAAGTGAACTGGAGTACAGGGGCCCCAGCCACCTGAGGGAACAGAGGCCACCCCTGAACCCAGCGTGGTACCTGTCATTCTCAGAAGCCCTCCCTAGCCTCCTAGCCTCTCTGGTGTCATGCAATAGGCCCACTGTGTCTTCTGCAGAGGCACTGGGCTGGACGCCCTGGACACCCTGGTCCCCCTGCTCCCAGAGTTGCCTTGTACCTGGAGGAGGCCCCAGCTGGCAGCGGCGTTTCCGGCTCTGCCCTGGCCCCAAGGATGCCTGCCATGGAGAGGCAATTCAGGAGGAGCCCTGCAGCGCCCCTCTGTGCCCAGGCATGAACCCTGGTGTGGACAGACATTTCAGTGGGGTGGGATCCCATGAGCCCTGGAGCGGAGGGAAGGGGACAGAGGGTGAGAGCACACCTGGGTATTGTCCTTAAGCTTCTCCTCAGCCCCTAGAAACCAGCCTATGATTGACTGCTGGGGAGATATGGCTAAGGGCTCCCCACACCCCCCAGCTCTGACTCCTCCCGGCCACATCTTTGCCAGGGCTGTGACTGGGAACCTGGTCTCTCTCTACAGTGCTAAGCAGCTGGGGTCTGTGGGCTTCCTGGTCCGCCTGCTCAGTGTCTTGCGGTGGAGGTGTGCAGTTCCGTGGGCGCAGCTGCAATGGTCTGGCTCCTGGACACTCCGTGTGCCAGGGACCCCACGGTCAAACCAAGGACTGCAACACACAGCCCTGCACAGGTACCAGGTTTTGACCTATCCTCCAGCTGGTCACGCCCTGCTGCTCCCAGGGTCTGACACATATCCCACAGCTTCACACATCTGGGACTTTGGATGTCAGGGCAGGTGGTTCCTTGAGCCAAGTTTCTCCCCTCCCCTGCCCACTGAGGACCAGGCCCCTGTCTGCTGGCCCAAAGAGTGGCTTCCTCCAGCGAAGCCAAAATTGTGGGCAGAATTGTAGGAAGCATATTCCCTCCTTGCTCTTCTTCGAACCCGCCGGAATGGGTCAGTTTTAAGAATATCTGTATTAATTGGGGTGTGTATGCCTATAATCCCACCACTCTGGAGGCTGAGGCAAGAGAATTGCTGGGAGTTTGAGGCTAGCCTAGGCAACATTGGAATAAATCTCAAGATCCTGTCTCAAAACAAAACAAAACACATTGTATCAGGTGGAGTAAAGCCAGGACTCTTCAGTGGTGACATTCCAGGCACTGGAGCAAGCCTGGAAGGGGAGAACAGGGAGGACAGGGAGGGCCATGTTACTTCTCCGGAGTCACTGCAGGCAGAATCCCCTCCCTAGTCGCCTCCATCTCTTCCCTCCTACCCCTGCCCACACCTCCTCTGTCTTGCCATGCAGCTCAGTGCCCCAGCGACATGGTGTTCCGCTCAGCAGAACAGTGTCACCAGGAGGGAGGTCCATGCCCTCGGCTGTGCCTAGCACAGGACCCTGGGGTGGAGTGCATGGGCAATTGTGCCCCCAGCTGTGCCTGCCCCCTTGGCCTCTTTCTGTACAACACCAGCTGCCTGCCCCGCACTCAGTGCCCCTGCCAGCTGCATGGGCAGCTCTATGCACCCGGAGCGGTGGCTCACCTGGACACCTGTAACAACTGGTAGGTCCCAAAGGGTGCGGGGTAGGGAGGGTAGAGGATGTACTGGGGAACTGACTCCCAAAGGGAACAGGACGGCTTTCACATGTGTGGGGCGATATATGATGGACTGAGACTGGAGGGGACTCTTGACCTCTCCTCCTGACTGCTTCCTGTTTCTCTTGCCTTGCTATCACGGAGGGGTCCACTCTGTTTCTGCTCAGGGGTGAAGCACACAAGACTCAAACAAAGTCGCTCCAGGTTCTGCCAGCAGAGGGTGCTCTGCACCCAGTTTCCCCACCACCTTTTCCTTTTTTAGTCTATGCTGCACCCCAGTTCCTTATTTTATTATTCCTCTACCAACTCCTTTCTTTCTTTTCTCTTCGATTATTTTCCTGTAACCTCCAGGATTTGACAGACAGGCTTTAAAACATACACTGGAAAAAAGTACAGAGACGGAAGGGTACCCAGTAACCCTGCTCTTTCCAAATCACTCCTAATCTTGTCACTCTGGGTCATTTCCAAACAATGGTCAGTAACAAATGAAAGGAAAAGGTGTCTCCCTGATGAAGCTTTGTGATAAAGAGACACCCAGTGCCTGGAGCAGTGTGAAGCCCCTGAGGGTAGATGTGAATGGAGAGACTGCTGGTTACATCTTGAACTTCCACCTGTGGGCAACGGGTAGTGGGCATGGTGGCTGGCTGCCCCCGCTGAGGCCAGTGCATAGTGCAGGGATTGATTATGGCAGGGATGGGCAGGGCAGATCTCACTAATCCTCTCTCTGCAGCACTTGTGTCTCTGGTGAGATGGTATGCACCTCGGATCCCTGCCCAGGTACCACACATGGGGCCAGTATCAGGGAACAAGGGGTACCTGGGCCCTTCCAAAATGAGCCCCTGGGAGCAAGGTGGTACCTAGGATGAGTGAGGATTTAGTGTGATTTGACCTGATCTCATATACACATGCTACCCCTTTGCTCTGGCAGTAGCCTGTGGCTGGAGCCCCTGGACCCCATGGAGTCTCTGCAGCCGCAGCTGTGATGTGGGCATTCAGCGACGCTTCCGTACAGGCACCGCACCCCCAGCTGCCTTTGGAGGTGCTGAGTGCCAGGGCCCTGACATGGAAGCTGAATTCTGCAGTCTTCAGCCATGTCAAGGTGAGAGCAGATTTGTGTCCTCAGACAAGAGCTAGAATACCCTCATGGCATCCTCCAGGGCTCTGTGAGGAATGCAAAGGACCTGCCTGAGAGATGCCACTAAGATGGTGTCCAAGAACTGCTAAGACCATTCCCAGAGAGATCCCTTCCCTAGAGGCAGCCAGTCTGCAGCGGAGTTGAGTGCCCGGGTGAAATGACTAGCACTGTGAGCAGGGAAGGTTGCCTCTAGTGTCTAGCTGTGGGAGGCAGGGCCTTCAGTGACCTGGGTGCCGTCCCCAGGTCCTGGTGGGGTATGGGGTCCCTGGACTCAGTGTTCCGTGCCCTGTGGTGGTGGCTATAGGAACCGCACCCAAGGCAGTGGCCCACGCAGCCCTGTGGAGTTCTCCACCTGCAGCCTACAGCCCTGTGCAGGTAAGGACTGCCCTGGAGATCCCCCAGTTCTTGTCCCCACAAACCTAGGGCACTGTTAACTTCCTCTCTGTAGTCCTGTCATTTAATCCTGTGAAGCCTCACAACCACCCCAGCCAAACCCAGAGCAGATGCCTCTCCAGGTTGGGAGCCAAGGGGACAGAGCTACTGATTTTTGTCTCCAGGGCCAGTGCCTGGTGTATGTCCCAGGGGACAGCAGTGGCAGGCCTGCGCTCAGGGCCCTGCCTCCTGTGCGGAGCTCAGTTCCCCACAGTGGACTAACCAGACCTGCCACCCTGGCTGCTACTGCCCATCCAGCATGCTCCTGCTGGTGAGTGTCCTTTCTGCAGGGCAGGGCAACAGGCAGGATCTCTTCATACCTCGAGCCAGGGTGACCAGGAAGGAACAGACACCCATATGCTCATTCTTGGGCTGGGTAATATTGAAGGGCAAAACAGAATCCACCTTCATGAAGCATTTAGTCTGGTGAAGCCAGACTTGAGGCCATCAGAAGGAAGACAGAAACACTTGAGACATAAATTAAGCTTTGCACATTGTAGAGCAGGCTGGGTCAGTAGTGGAGGGCCTCCTGGAGAAGGAAGTCCTGCTCTGAAGCCTGACCCTGAAGAACCAGGAGAGCAGGAGGTACCACTCCAGTTGGAGGGCTGGGTACCATGAGTGTGGAGAGATCTGGACAGAAGGTTCCAGGCTGCTGCCGTACCACACCATAGGATGGGGTAAGGGACAGGTGTAGTGAGGTCTGCCTCCCAATCGGGCTCATCTGTAGAGGTTCTCACATCCCAGCTAGGGCAGTGATGGTCCTACTCACTGGAGTCAGGATGGTGGGGCAGGTGCAGTGCCTGTCGGCCAGCCAAGAAATACCCAGACACTTGAGTTTGAATCACATGCTGCCCAATGACTGCTTTGGTTAAATTTCAGCGGTCTCTATCCAAACTTCCTGCTTACATCACTTTCTCCATTCTTCTGTTGATGATGATTGGGGGTGGGGTCACCACAACTGTTCAAATTACATATTATAACTGGATGTGGTGGCACATGTCTGTGCCACCAATATGCCAATAAAAATTTGCACATTTCATATTTTCTTAAGTAATTTTAAGGGCATTTGGCAGTTTAGGTGTTCAGTCTTATGTTCTGGTATAGAAAGTGGTCCTTTACTTACAGAAATTGGGGAGCATCCTCCCCCTATACCCCCGCAGCTGAGGGTCTGCATTCGCCTTGCAGGAGAGGGCTGGGGAGAGCTGTTTGTGGAGGGGTGGGGTGTGAAGGGCCTCAGGGCTGGGTGCGGCTTTGGCTGGGAGGAGTGGGACTGGAACTAGAGATGACAGGCAGCTTTCTGTTCCAGAACAGTGTGTGTGTGCCCGCCCAGGACTGCCCCTGTACCCACAGGGGCCGCCTTCACCCTCCAGACAGTGCTGTGCTGAGTCCATGTGAAAACTGGTGAGACTCCTGTCCAGCAGTGATTGAGGCCTGGTGACTCTGGAGGCTCCTGCTGAGCTTCTGTGCCTCCTCAGTGGCAGAAGAGGCATCCAGCCCTCCAAGGCAGAACCTGCCCACACCCTCTCAATCCCTGGCCTCACTTCCTGTCTGTGTTAGTTTTGGTTAGGGCCACCCTCAGTGACCACTCTTTAATTGGCTGCCTCTGCAAAGACGCTGGTGAGACCTGTCCTGGAGCTAGGGCTTGGATGGAGGGTCCAGGGGAGACTACACAGTCCTCTGCCATTGCCTTCACAGCTCCTGTGTCTCTGGGGTCATCACCAACTGCACAGCCAGGCCTTGTGAGGAGGGTAAGAAAGGTCCCCTCTGTGACCGGCCCTGCCCGCTCTTTTGGCAGTGTCAGTGGTAGCAAGAGCTGGGACTGGAGGACAGCTGTCAGGACAGTGTGGACTGGAGGAGGGCATGGTGCATCGTGTCACCCCGCCTCACCTCCTCACCTTCTCTCCTCTGTGTACTCCAAGGCCAGCCCAAATGGTCACCCTGGACCCCCTGGAGTGAATGCTCAGCCTCCTGTGGCCCTGCCCGACGCCAGCGGCACCACTTCTGTCCCAGCACCCCCAGCGTGGCGCCCCTCTCAGCTGCCCCTACACCCCTCTGCCCAGGACCAGAGGCCGAGGAGGAGCTGTGCCTCTTGCCTGCCTGTGATCGTGAGTGCCCCAGCCCCGTGGACCAACACATGCCCTGGAGGTGTTGCAAGCTGGCCCCGGGCCCTACCAAGCCCTTCAATATGCCTTCTCTTGTTGTCATTCAGGAGAAGGGGGTTGGGGGCCTTGGGGACCCTGGTCCAGCTGCAGTCGGAGCTGTGGAGGAGGCCTGCACAGCCGGACCCGAGCCTGTGACCAGCCGCCACCTGAGGGCCTGGGACTTTTCTGCGAGGGGCCTCAGGCGCAGGGGGAAACCTGCCAGGCTCAGCCATGCCCAGGTACCTTCCAGGGATGTGGTGGGGCCAGGGGCAGAGGAGAAGGTAGGGGAGCAGCACTGGGCTCAGCCCATCTGGTGCCCTTCCCAGTGACCAACTGCACAGCCATCGAAGGGACTGAGTACAGCTCCTGTGGCCCTCCCTGCCCCCACTCCTGCGATGACCTCACGGTGAGTAGGGTTCCTCAGCATCACTGCCTGGTCCCTGACCCAAGGGCCACATCATGGCTGTGGCTGGGCTACTGGGCTGTCCTCCTGCTGGGCAGATGAGTCTCAGACTTCAGCTATGATCAGCACATGCCAGGCTGGCACTTCTTCTCAAAGTCAAACTTTTATTCCAAACATAGCACAAATAGGAAGGGAAAACAACCCCACTACATCACCCTACATGCCATAAGCATTTCTGTGTACAAACCTTGACTGTGTGGGTCTCTGTCCCCAATGCCACAGTCTGGGGAGAAGAAGAAGGCTTGTTCCCTTTCCTGCCTTTTTCGTTTTGTTTTGTTCTGTTTTTTGAGATACGGGCTTGCTATGTAGTTCAGGCTGGTCTTAAACTCCCTGTGTACCCCAGGCTGGCCTCAAACTCATGGTGATCCTCCTGCCTCAGCCTTCTGAATGTGACAAGGATTTCAATCATGCACCACATGCCTGGCTCCCTTCCTCCTTTTCTTAACAAAACTTCAAGCATAAACTGTTTAAAATGGAAGCCTCTGAGCTGAAGGTCACAGTTTTCCCCTCTTTGCTGCCCTCCTCCTCCTCTCTAGCCTCCTTCCTCTGTATGCCCCAGAGGACTATATAGCTCTGACTTCCACCCCAAAGGCACTGCTTGGTGCTGACCAGACCCCTCCCCCGCCCCCGCTGTCCCTGTAGCACTGTGTTTGGCGCTGTCAGCCAGGCTGCTACTGCCCTCCGGGCCTGGTGCTGAGTGCTGATGGGACCATCTGTGTGAAGCCCAGTCACTGTGGCTGCCTGGACCTGCTGACTGGGGAGCGGCACCGTCCAGGTGCCCAGTTGGCCAGGCCTGATGGCTGCAACCACTGGTGAGCGGGCTGTACCTTGGTGTCAGCAGGCAGGGATCCCCTGAGAGTGGCCCTGTTGGGTGTGTATCCCTGTGAGATCCAGGTCTCAGATGAGGGAAATATTAGAAATCCACCACTCCTGAGAAACACAGGGCAGACGCCATGAGCCCTGTCTGATAAATGGGGAAACCGAGGCAGCTAGCCCTATGTGTCTGCTGAGAGCCTAGCATGTGCTCCTGGGAGGAGTGGTGCTTCGCTGGGTGGGCCACAGATAAGGCAGCATTTGCTCTCACTGACCTCACACCAGTCACACCAGCCGTGACATCCCCATGGGGCCAGTTGAGTGAGGCAGGGAGCAGGCTTAGGGGGCGCTGGAGCCTGAGGACAGGCACAGACTGTGATGCTGGTGGGGATGAAGAGAAAGGCAGTCAGGAGGCTGCAAGGGGGACCTTGGGGGCCCTGAGCTGCTGCTTCATTCTCCTGTGTCTGCACCTGTTGCCCAGCACCTGCTTGGAGGGGAGGCTCAACTGTACCGACCTGCCCTGCCCAGGTACGAGCCTGCCAGCAGGGAGGGGAGGAGAAATGGCCCTAAGGTCACTGAGGGGCCAGGCCTGGGAAAAGGATTACCCAGCACCTGGACTCCCCTTGCAGTTCCCGGAAGCTGGTGCCCGTGGTCAGAGTGGACAGCGTGCTCCCAGCCCTGCAGGGGCCAGGTGCGGACCCGCTCCAGGGCCTGTGCCTGCCCTGCTCCTCAGCACGGTGGTGCTCTGTGCCCTGGGGAGGCAGGGGCTCAGCGACAGAGGGAGGCCTGCCCCAGCTCCACCACATGCCCAGGTGAGCTGCCCACTCAAGGCCTATGCCAGCTCCCCAGTGTCTGTGCCAGCCCTGATTCCCTGGGGTTCCTGGAGCTCCTAAGATACATGTGCTTCTGTCTTCCTGGACAGTGGATGGAGCCTGGAGCCCTTGGGAACCATGGTCTTCCTGCGATGTGTGTGTGGGGCAGTCCTATCGGAGGCGAACGTGCACCCAGCCACCCAGCTCTGAGGGAGGCAGACCGTGCGCTGGGGCCCATGAGCAGAGTCGTCCATGTTGGGACAATTCCACAGAGTGCACAGGTGGGAGCCTCTGGAGGAGCCGGAAGAGCCTCATAAATCTAGGGAGACGCTGACTCTGACCTCCAACCCCTGTACACTTGTTCCCGTTAAGTCATTCCCCATGGCAGGATGGCAGGTTTCACGTGGGCAGTGGGCCTCACAGGAGGCCTCCTGCACCCATCTTCCCTGCTTCCCTCCTGCCTCAGACTGTGGAGGTGGCCAGGATCTTCTGCCCTGTGGACGCCCTTGTCCCCACTCCTGCCGGGACCTGTCCGCAGGCAGTATGTGCCAGACTGGCCCCACGGGGTGCCAGCCCAGCTGCGGATGTCCCCCGGGCCGGCTCACCCAGGACGGGCTCTGTGTGCTCCCAGTCCACTGCCGCTGCCAGTACCAGCCTGGAGCCATGGGTCAGTGCCTCTCCAGCCCTTGCCACCCTGCCTGGCCCTGTACCTGTTCTACAATGCCCACTCCCCTGCAAACCCCTACATTACCCTCATTTTCCCTCACACCCCAGGCTAGTCCAAGTTGGAATAGCCTTCCACGTCCTGCCTGCAGGACACGAGCCTGTGGGGTGGAGTGCAAGAAGGCTAGGGTGCAGGGAGAGGGAGGGATTCATGGGGGTGCTGAGCTGTCCAGAGCTCCCCAGCCCTCACTCCTGCACCCTTCAGGGATCCCTGAGAACCACAGCCGGTCAGCAGCGTCTGGGCTCAGCTCTTGGGAGAGTCTGGAACCTGGGGAGGTAGTGACTGGGCTGTGTGACAACTGGTAAGCAAACAGGATTTTGGATGGAGCCGGGCAGAAGCACACTCCTGAGAATAAGCCAGGGCATCTCTGAAGTCCCCTCCCTTGTCCCCAGCACCTGTGTGGCGGGCATCTTACAGTGCCAGGAGGTGCCCAGCTGCCCTGGCATTGGCGTGTGGGGGTTCTGGGGCCCCTGGGAGGACTGCAGCGTTTCCTGTGGGGAAGGGGAGCAGCTGCGCTCTCGGCTCTGTCCCCGACCCCCCTGCCCTGGACTGGCCCGGCAGAGCCGTACCTGCCACACCCAGGTCTGCACAGGTGAGACTGCCAGCATCAGTACTGGACATAGCCAAAGCTTCAAGTCCCATGGTGGCCTTGGTCCTGACTCAGGGGTGCCTTTTGACCTTTCCTTCCCTTCTGCCACCCTGCCCCTTCTCTCACCAATGGGAGATGCAGAAGAGCCTGTAGGAAGGACACTGCCCAGGGAGGTGTTCACAGAGGGGACAGGAAGAGCCGAGCACTGACACAGGTATTGCCTTAGAGGCAGGCTGCCCAGCTGGCCGTCTGTACCGTGAATGCCAGCCCAGTGATGGATGCCCCTTCTCCTGCGCCCACATCATGGGGCAGGTGGCCTGCTTCTCCAACAGCTGTGAAGAGGGCTGCCACTGTCCTGAGGGAACCTTCCAGCACCGTGCAGCCTGTGTCCAGGTCAGAACTCAGCCATGCCCTGCCCCACACTCAGCAGCCCATCACACCCTCTGAGGACTTGCGGCCACTGGACACGGAAAACCAGAGGGCCAGATGGACAGTGGGAGCTACCTGCCCTGCCCTGACAGTGCCTGGCTCCCACCAGCACATCTCCCAGCCCAGCAATGTCCACAAGGGCTTGCTTGCCCCCGGTCCTGTGTGGTGCCTCAAATGCAGCTGTCTCAGCAGCCATACCTGCCCCACTGGGGTTCCCAAGCCCAGCCTTGACTTCCTGTCCTGCACTGCAGGCCATGCAGGCCTTCTCTGCTTCTCTCATTTCTCCTATACCTTGTGGAGAAAGCAGCTCCTCACCTCACTCTGCCTGGCCCTAGCTCCCTAACTTATTTCCTGCTGCAAGCGCAGGTGGCCTGCAGGTACCAGCTCTGCCCTGCTGAGCCCAGCAGGCAATGAAGGAGCCCTGTCCCTATCTTGGTGGCCTCCAGAATGCTGTAGCCACATGGACCTGAGCAACTGTTTGGTCCCTCATTCTTGACTTAGATGATGATGACACTGATCCCAGAGAGGGGAAGGGACAGCAAAATCGCACAGATATGGGCAGAGCTGGACTTAAACTTGGCCATCCCAACTCCTCCACTTCCTGGCTGAACTCTTCCTGCTTCTGCCAAGCCCTGTTGCCTCTGGTGACACCTGCTTGTGCCATGTGATCCCTCAGGCCCAGCTCCCTGTCCACATGCATCCATGATGCCTTGATGTCCATCAAAGGGCCACCAACCCACTTATAGCCACAACTGCCCTCATGGGGCCCAGAGCCCTTCCTCCCCCTGCTGAGTCTCCGAGACTGCACACAGGCACGAAGTTATAATTTTACTGTCCCCTCCCAGGAGTGCCCCTGTGTGCTGACAGCCACGCTGCTGCACGAGCTGGGAGCCACCAGCACTGAGTCTGGGATGTCCCCACCCTTTCTGGGAGAGGAGGGTCAGTACTTTGGGCCTGGAGTTGAGTTGGACCCAGGCCAGACATTTCAAATCGGCTGCAGCAACTGGTGAGGGGCTGTGCAGGGTGGGGTCTGTGCTGGGATGAGAGTGAGACTGGGCCTGTCCTTTCCCTCTTTCTGGGGCCCTCAGACCTGTGCTCAGGCCCTCCTCAGCCCTCCCTGGCTGAACCCTCATGTCTGTACTCTTTCCTCAGCTCCTGTGTGCATGGAAAGCTGTCCTGCTCCCCAAACAACTGCTCCCAGGTTGAGGGTGGCTTCAGCGCCTGGGACTCATGGGGCCCATGGGGCCCATGCTCCCACTCCTGTGGTCAGCTGGGGACCCGCACCCGCATCCGTCAGTGCATGCACCCCACGCCTGCTCCTGGATGGCAGGACTGCCTGGGGCCCAGACAGGACCTGGAGGACTGCTACAACCCAGACTGCCCTGGTAAGGGACGCAGGACAGTAGTGACAGGGTCTGATTCATCTGGTTCTGCCTGCCCCAGCCCCTCCATTGCTGTGGCCACTCTGGGTCTTCCTCCCTGCCACCCCCTAGCTCTTGACTTCTATTCAAGTATGTTTAGCCAGCCCTTCTGGAGAGCCAGCCAGGTGCACCACACTATGAGGCTGTGGTGGAAGGCGAAGATCCTACCTTTTTTTTGTCTTTTTTTTATCAGTACTGGGGATCGAACTCATGACTGCCTGCTTGCAAAGCAGGCGCTTATGCCGCTGAGCTAAATACCCAGCCCCGATCCTACTCTTGCGACTCAGATAACCCATTTTAGCATGGGGTGGGCCCTGGAGAAAGGTACATGTGCTGTAGAAATTAGGGTGGGAGAAAATTCTAGAAGGACAAGCTAGAGAGGCTTCCTGGAAGAGGTGGAATCTGATAGGTTTGGAGGGAAGAGTATTAGAAGGGAAGGAAGGCCAGGGAGCAGAAAAGGCTTGAGCAGAGGCCTTGACCCAGCTGGAGAGTGCTGAGCTGGTCCTGTAGTCTCCATAGGAGACCTTGGAGCTGAGAGAAGGCTGGGCTGGAGAGCAGCAGCTGGCTGTTGTTTGGACTGCCAGACTTAGGCATGGTCCAGGTGCCTGCAGGTTGGACAGCATTTTTTTTTTTTTTTGGTCTTTTTCCTTTTTATCGGTACCGGGGATTGAACTCACGACTGCCTGCTTGCAAGGCAGGCGCTTATGCCGCTGAGCTAAATCCCCAGCCCCTCCCCTTTTTTTTTGGAGAGCATTCTTGAGTTGTGTCTTTTTTGGCACAGGAGCTGAAGGGTCCATAATGGAGCCAGTGACAGCCCTTCCAGGTAGCCTCAGACCCCCCCCACCTCTCCCACATGGCCTCCCTTTGGGAAGGGAAAGCCTCCTCCAACCCCAACCCAGCTTCACCTCTGCCCCTCCTCCCTCCCTCTCCAGGTGGCTGGGGTCTGTGGTCTCCATGGTCCCCCTGCTCCCGCAGCTGCACTGACCCTGCTCACCCTGCATGGCGCAGCCGCCTGCGCCCTTGCCTGGCTAACTGTACTGTTGGGGAGCCAGCACAGGAGCGTCCCTGCAACCTGCCATCCTGCACAGGTACCATCCCATCTCAGCCCACTTGATTTCTACAGATGACTTCAGGTCTCAAATCAGTGTCCAATTCCAGGCCATGGGGAGCACCTCCAAGGCCCAGCAAATCACTTGGTCCTCATGCATAGACACGGTGTGAACTCGATATACAGAAAATATTTTATTAACAAATCACAGTAAAAGACTCTCGCCATTCATGCCCGTCAAAATCCTCCCCCTTGCTTTGAGTGTTCTTATCCCATCATTCCTGCCACTTTCTGAAGCAGTTCTGGAAGTTCTTTTGTGAGTGTCTTTATGAGGTGTGATCAACAATACAGAGAATGTTGTTATCGAGTGCCATCCAACGCAAAGGCAAGCTCAAAAAACATCACGGTGTATCTCATCCACTAATTCAACAGATCTTGTGCTGTGCAACTTGAGGCTCTTCCCCAGAGTTCAAATGGCCACAAAAGAGAAAAGTTTTGAACTGATTCAGGGCTTTGAAGCAGGAACCAAATCCTAACTAAAGACACTTATGAAAGAGGACTTCCAGACCTGCTTCAGAAAGCGGCCAGATAAATGCATTTAAAGTGAGAGGAAATATTCTGAGGGGGCTTAATGGCATTGTGTCTTTTACTGTAATTTTCTTAAAAATTAAATATTCACTGCATTTTGGGATCATGCTGTGTCTATGCCTAACGTCCCCCCCCCCCCGCCCCCAGCAACCCTGTGAGTCAGGGATTGCTATCTGCCATGGGGAAAAGGGATACTGAGACCAGAGGCCAAAGACATGCAGCTGTCAGTATCAGATCGGGACCAGGAGCCAGGATCTGCAAGTGGGCCCAGCTGGAGCAGGAAGGCAGGGCTGGGGGAGGAGAGGATGGGGCAATTGTGCCAGCGCCAGTTCCACTTTGTCCTGCAGAGCTGTCCCTGTGCTCTGGCCCTGGCTGTGGGCCAGAGAACTGTTCCTGGACCCCCTGGGGCCCGTGGGAGCCGTGTTCCCGCAGCTGTGGGGTGGGCCAGCAGCGTCGCCTGCGGGCGTACCATCCCCCCAGGCCTGGTGGACACTGGTGCCCAGACATCCTTACAGCCTACCAGGAGCGCCGCTTCTGCAACCTGCGTGCTTGCCCAGGTGAGGCACACAGGGAGCATTGGATTCCACCTCAGCCCTTCCTCCAGGCTGCTCCTGGGAGGCCTAGCAACCCACTCCTTCCCAGGCACCTTGCCTGCCCAAGGATGCCACATCCATCTCTCCAGCCAGGCCCAGGCTGAGACTCACAAGTTGTGTGAGATCCTCTTCCTGAGCCGATCCCATGGAGCTGTTCTTTCCAACACAGTGCCAGGGGGCTGGTCACGCTGGAGCCCCTGGTCCTGGTGTGACCGAAGCTGTGGAGGGGGACGATCTCTGAGGACCCGGAGCTGCCTGAGCCCCCCACCCAAAAATGGGGGTGCCTCCTGTGCCGGAGAGCGGCATCACACACGGGTCTGCAATGCCCTGCCCTGTGGTAAGACATGGGCAACACCTGGGGTGTGGAGGGAGAAGGGCTGCTACTTTCCTGACTGGTTGAGAAAATGGAGGGCCTTGGATGTAGGCATCAGAATCTGATGCCAGACCTCCTCCTCCACTTAGAGGAGGACTGCCCAGCAGGCATGGAGCTGGTGAACTGTGCCAACTACTGCCCGCGCCGCTGCTCAGACTTGCAGGATGGAGTAGTGTGTGAGGATCATCAGGTCTGCCAGCGAGGCTGTCGGTGTCCTGAGGGTGTGTGCCAGAGGCCTTTCCAGGTCATGGGGAGTTCGGTGGGATGGCAGGTGGTCCCAGTGCCACCAGCATCAGTCTTCAAGAGCCACATTGCTGCAGGGTCCCTGGAGCAGGATGGCAGCTGTGTGCCACTTAGGCACTGCGAATGCACAGATGCCGATGGCCGCAGCTGGGCCCCAGGAAGCCTGCACCAAGATGCCTGTAATAACTGCTCCTGCCAGGCTGGGCGCCTCTCCTGCACGGCCTTGCCCTGCCCACCACCTGCCCACTGTGCCTGGAGCCGCTGGTCAGCCTGGAGTCACTGCAGCCATTCATGTGGACTGGGAGGACAGCAAAGCCGCTTCCGGTATGAGGCTGGGTGAGGCAAGATATCCTCTCTCCACTGGGGGCCCCTCTGCCTGGTATATGTCCCTGATACAGCGGTCCTGGCTTGGCTCTACCAGTGACACTGCTGGACAGTGTCCCAGCCCAGCTTTGTCACAGGCTTTGCCTTAGCCACCCTTGTGGCCCAGGCACACCTTGAGTTTCTCCCTGGGGTATAAGGCCTAATCGGGTCCTGGGCTGCTTCTCACCTCCCTGGCTCCATTACCAGGTCCTCTACATCGGGCTCATGGGCCCCAGAGTGCCGAGAGGAGCAGTCCCAGAGCCAGCCATGCCCACAACCACCATGCCCACCCTTGTGCCTGCAGGGTGCCCTCCCCCGAAGCCTAGGGGACAGCTGGCTTCAGGGAGAGTGTCATCAGTGGTATGTACAAGGCAGGGAAGGGGTGACTAGACTGTCCGGCTAGAAAGCGGGTCCCTGAATCCAGGTTCCTCCCTCAGCTCCTGCACTCCGGAAGGCGTGATCTGTGACACCACCAAGTGTGCAGGTCTGGTTCCCTCCTGACCCTGACGTCTGTCCACCCTGCTAGCCCCTACATTACAGGCCATCTACCCTGTGTCTTGTATTGCCCCTTTCACCAACCTGCTGCCATCCTCGTGCAAGGAGGTCCTGACCCAACCCTCTGTGTCTTCCTTCTGCCCACCCATCCCATTCCAACTTCACCTGTGTCATCCAGCAGCGCCCAGTGGCTGGACACTGTGGTCTCCTTGGTCGGACTGCCCTGTCTCCTGTGGAGGTGGACACCAGGTCCGCACTCGGACTTGCATGGTGTCAGTCCCTCAGCGCAGTGAGCCACCCTGCTTGGGCTCTGACACTGAGACCCAGTACTGTGGGCAGCAGCCGTGTCTTCCGTTGCTGGACGTCTGCTCCTGGGGCCCATGGGGGCCCTGTTCTCATACTTGTGGCCCAGGCCTGACCTCCCGCTCTGGCTCCTGCTCCTGCCTGCTGGCCAAGGCTGACTCCATGTGCAACGGCACAGTCACACACCTGGAGACCCAGGCCTGCTACCCGGGGCCCTGCCTGGGTAAGCCTGCCTGGGAGGCAAAGTCTCCTCCCCTACTTCCCTATATTGGGCCACAGATTAATGTTTGCCCCAGGCTTCTTCTGTCCCTGACACTCTGCTTTGTCCCGCTCCTCCTGTCACCTCTTTCTTTCAGAGGCCTGACCTTCTTGCTAGGTCAGGGGTGTCTACCTAACACAGCCTTTCTGAACCCTAGGTTTCCTTTCTCCTTTCTCCTGTGCAAGGTCTTGGCTAGGGCAGGGATGAGAGGGGAGGGTGCAGGGCAAAGGCTGGGGGGATCCTAAGAAGCCCCACTGATGTCCCCACCTTGTCCCCAGAGGAGTGTGTGTGGAGTAGCTGGAGCAGCTGGACACGCTGCTCCTGCCAGGTGCCTGTGCAGCAGCGCTACCGCCACCAGGGACCAGCATCTGGACGGGCCACTGAGGGACCCCTCTGCACACGACTGGATGGCCACTTTCGGCCATGCTCCATTGGCAACTGCTCAGGTGAGGCCCAGGAGCCAGGAGCCAGGCAGCTGTCAGGGCAGCAGCAGTACCTTCATGCACACCCCAAACCCTAGGACCTCAGGGTGGTGGCCTGTGCCTGCCCTGGTTCCTGCCTCTGTGCCCAGTTACTGTCCCCCAGCATCTCTCCTCTCGGCTGCTCACCACAACTTACCCAAGTGGAAGCAGCCAGCTCCACAGTGGCTCTGTCCCTTGGATGGGCTGAGCAAAACACACAGGGTATATTAAATTATAAAATATATTACAGTAAAAGATATATTGCCCTTCATTCCCCTCAAAATCCTCCTCCTTACCTCAAACATGCTTATCCCATCCTCTTGCCATTTTCTGAAGCACTTTTGGAGGAGTGCCTTCCTGTCTTTATGTGTGATCATAAATGCAGTGAATGTTGCCCTGAGCGCCATCCAACAGAAAGGCAGGCTTGTGAAAACGTGGCAGCATGTCCTCATCCAGGTCTTTGCCAGATCTGGCATCGTGCACTTCTGGCTCTTCCCTAAAAATCAAAATGATGCCCACAAAAGGGAAATGTTTTGAATCAGTGCAGGCCATCAGAGGTGCAAGGAAAGCCATTCACCAAAGAGGACTTACAGAAGGGCTTCGGAAAGTGGCAAAAACAGTGGGCCAAGTGTATTCAAATTGGGGGCAGGGGACCTTGGGGGGACCAATGGCAATGTGTCTTCTATTGTGCATTTAAATTTAAGCTTTCATTTTATATTTTGATCACACCTCATCACTAGCCCTGGACCTGGCCATCAGTGGCCCTTTGGGGAAGGCTTTTCCAGTACCCCTATCTGCCAGTCCCTGCGATGCCTGCCAGGATGCTAATTCCCAAAGTGCCCCCTTCTACACAGTTTTCAGGCGCTCTGAGGCCCAAACTGTTCTAACACTTCCTGGGGGCACACTAAGGAGGGTGCCCCGGGGATGTCATGTGAGGGGCATTCCCTAGGGGCAGACTTGTGCTGTCTCTGGCCAGGGGTATTGGGGCCATCCCCCCACCAACCTGTCTTCCTTTCCCCAGAGGACAGCTGCATGCCTCCCTTTGAGTTCCAGGCCTGCGGCTCTGCCTGTGCTGGGCTCTGTGCCACACACCAGAGCCTTCAGCTCTGCCAGGACCTGCCACCCTGCCAGCCTGGCTGCTACTGTCCCAAGGTGAGAGCTGGAGTGGGGGAACTCTCAGGGAAAAGTGCTCTCCCAGATGGTGCTGGCCTGGCCGGCTATTCAGCATCACACATGTGCACTGCTGCACGGTGTAAGATGTTGGGGTGGCAGTGATCTCCAAACAATCCTGACCCATCCTTCCTTCTGCCCAGGGGCTGCTGGAGCAGGCAGGTAGCTGTGTTCCCCCAGAGCAGTGTAACTGCCGGCTCACCTCAGGAGAGGGAGGTGAGGTGACCTTGAGCCCTGGGGAACATCTGCAGCTGGGTTGTAAGGAATGGTGAGTGGTGGGGAAAGGGAGGGAGGTGAAGGCCAGGGAGCAAGTCAGCCCTTACAGGGTGGGGGGAAGCCTGACCCAGGCAGAGAAGGCCAAACTAAGCCCCTGGGACCCAGCCCCACCAGTAGGCAGTGACCCTGCAGCTCCCTCACCTTGCCCCAGTATACCCAGAGCTTAGGCTATGCTATCCAAGCCCCTTCGCTGGCTCTGGGCTGAGTCTTGTCTCTCCCAAAGCCCACCCTGATGCCCTCCCTACCCACAGTGAGTGCCAACATGGAGAGCTGCAATGCACAAGCCAGGGATGTAAAGGTAACTGTGGCTTTGGATGACTTCTGTCCCCACTACTCAGAGCTGTGGGTTTCCAGGGCAAGCGACTTTCAGTGATGAAACCCGGATAACCCCAGATAAGGCAGACCTTATGCTGCCCCCGTACTTCTCTCAGCCTTTCCTACTTCTTGCCCTTCCTGGTCACAACCCCCAGTCCCTCCTGCCTGACCCTGGAAAGGACACCAACACCCTGCCGTTTAGGTCTTCTGCCGCTGAGCGACTGGTCGGAGTGGTCACCCTGTGGACCCTGCCTGCCCCGAAGTACCCTGGCCTCTGCCTCCAGGGCCGCTCTGGAGGAGCGCTGGCGTCTGAACACAGCAGGCTTCTCTCCAACCTCGGCCCCATTGCTGGCTTCAGAGCAGTATCGCCACCGCCTCTGTCTGGACCCTGAGACAGGGTGGCCCTGGGCTGGAGACCCTCACCTGTGCACTGCACCCCTTAGCCAGCAACGCCTCTGCCCTGACCCTGAAGCCTGCCTTGGTAATGAGGAGGGGCACAGATGGACCAGCAGTAGAGGGGAGGGAGTGGCCAGGTGGGCCCTGGCACTGACTTCTGGTTTGTCTTACCCAGACCCATGTCAGTGGAGTTCCTGGGGCCCCTGGAGCCCCTGCCTGGTGCCCTGCAGTGGGGGATTCCGGCTGCGCTGGAGAAAGGCAGGGAGCCCTCTTTCAAGAGCCTGCCGGGGTCCATGGGCTCAGACTGAGAGCTGCAATATGGAGTCCTGCCCAGGTAAACACATCCCAGCATCCATGAGGTCTAGAACTGGAACACTGAAAATGGCACCCGAAGGGAGTTGCAGTGGCAGGTAAGGCACCTGGGACCCACAGTGTCCCCAACAGACTCCTCCCTTCTGGATTGCAGCACAGAGCTGTGAGACCCGGGGCACCGTGCTCACCCCTGACTGTGCCAACCAGTGCCCTCGTACCTGTGCCGACCTCTGGGACCACGTACAGTGTCTGCAGGGACCCTGCCATCCAGGTAGCTGTGCCCGGGGATTCTGGGAACACTTGGGCCCGCTTCCCTGCCTTCTGTGAGGCAGTGTGAGGACCTGCCATGTCAGGGCAGGTGCTCATAGGTGCCATAAGAACTACTGGGGGATGCTCACACAAGTGGCACCTCATGCACAGGCACGGGGAGAGACTGTGACCAGGCTTTATACCTGCTCTGGCTGACAGAGGACCCACCCTGGCTGTCTTGCCTGAGTGCCAAAACTTGTTTGTCCTTCTCTCTCCCGCCCCTAGGCTGCCGCTGTCCCCCAGGCCAGCTGATACAGGATGGGCACTGTGTGCCCATCTCCTCCTGCCGCTGTGGCCTCCCCAGTGCCAATGCCTCCTGGGAGCTAACCCCAGCTCAGGTGGTGCAGCTGGACTGCCACAACTGGTATGCGGCCTGGGCCATGGGCAGTGTCAGGGTGATGGGCGTCCTGACCCGGTGCCTGAGGCCAGCTGCATGCCTTCATCCACAGCACCTGTGTAAATGGGTCCCTGGAGTGCCCACGTCTTGAGTGCCCTCTCCTGGGCCCTTGGTCAGCCTGGAGCAGGTGCTCAGCTGTCTGTGGTGGGGGCATCTCAGAACGCCATCGGAACTGCAAGGAGCATCCCGGGGCAGCACCATGCCAGGCACAGGACACAGAGCAACAGCAAGAGTGTAACCTGCAGCCCTGCACAGGTGTGTGTCCAGGGCCCAGGCAGGGGGTCTCTCTACCCTTGTCTCCATTGTCGCTGCACCCAGGTTGTGCCCCAGTGCCAGAACAGGGCTCAAGAAGAAGGGGCAGTCTGAGACAGCACTTCCCTGGCAGCTCCCACCTCACCATCTCTGCTTCCCAGAGTGTCTTCCTGGGCAGGTGCTCAGCACCTGTGCCACCTCCTGCCCAAGGCTCTGCTCGCACCTGCAGCCTGGTGCCGTCTGTGTGCAGCAACCCTGCCAGCCTGGATGTGACTGCCCTGAGGGGCAGGTGGGTACTGCTGTTGGGTCCCAACTCCTACATGGGGGAAGCAGGCAGGTGGTGAGGTGGCAAGAGATGAAGACCCAAGTAGAACTGAGTCTGTCTGCCTCAGCTGCTGCACAGTGGCACATGTGTGCCCCCTGCTGCCTGCCCCTGTACCCAGCGCTCCCTGCCCTGGGGCCTCAGCCTGACTGATGAAGAGCTGGTTCGGGAGCTGCCCCCAGGGACTGTGCTCCACCAGAATTGCACCCGCTGGTGAGTGCCCAGGTGATGAGAAGGGTTGCTGAGAAACAGGAGGGCCCAGGAAGCCTCTGAGTGGCTCTTCTGTCTCCCTAGTGTCTGCCAAGGTGGCACCTTCAATTGTTCCCTTGCTGACTGCCCGGGTGAGATGTGGCTGTCTGTGCCCCAACAAATCCAAGGTCAGGCTGGCCTGGGTGGGGGAGAAGGGTTCTGCCTACTACCGAGGTCAAGCTACTTCTTTCAGGAAGCTTCCCTCTGCCCGCTAGGGCCCCTCGCTGCCTGGAGATACAGTGCTCTCTGCCCAGTACTCCTTGAGCTCTTGGTTCATGCACTTAGCAAAGAATGTAGGAGGCCAGATGGTGGAAGACTCTCCTGCCAAGGAGGAAATAGGCCCAGAGGCATTAGCAGAAATGGGAAGCCAGCCTGGCATAGCCCAGGGCTGGGACATTTGCCCTGTGCTCGGCCCTGCGCTCTGTGGATTCATAGCCAGCCCCTCAGCACTCCCAGCCTGGTGGGCAAGGGTGGAGACCAGAGATCACCTCTCGGTCTGACAAACAGACCACACCCATGGGATGTGACATTGGTCTTGAGAAGGCAGAGTTTAGGGGCACAGCATTGGTCAGGGGTGAGACATGGCCTGGCATAGCTATTTGAGAAGGTGGGGGACAGGCATGCAGCGGGTGGGAAGGGAAAGAGGGAGTGAGGGATGCCCAATGGGGTGAGGGACAGAGGCAAGATCCAGGGCTAGCCAAGAGTAGAGCAGACTGTCTTCCCTGCAGAGTGTCCCCCTGGGGAAAGGTGGCAGCAGGTGGCCCCAGGGGAGCAGGGGCCCTGTGAGTGGACGTGCCAGGAGACAAATGCCATAGCAGCTCAGAGCAACTGCAGTGTAGCGCAGGCCCCCGGCTGCGTGTGCCAGGAAGGATACTTCCGCAGCCAAGCAGGTCCCTGCGTCCCCGCAGACGGCTGCGAGTGCTGGCACCTTGGGCATCTCCACTTGGTGAGATTACCATGTCCTCCTGTTGTCACCCACTCCTTCATGATCCCAGACCTCCCTACCTCCTGAATTGTTTTATGACACTCTTGCCCTCCCAACACACTCCTGCTTTCCTGCAGTGGATGGGACTGGGCCACCCCATGGACCATGCCCAGCCTTGGGTTGGATACCTACCCTTACCCAAACTTTCCTTGGCCCTCCTAAGACTCCTGTTGCCTATGCTAGTCCTAATCCATCACTCCAGCCAGGTATTCCTGGGCTGGGGTGGGGGCGTTATCATGGAATATGATGAGAAACCAAGAGAAGACTCTCCTGCCCCACCCCCAGCCCGGGTCTGAATGGCAGGAGGGCTGTGACAGATGTCGCTGCCTGGGAGGCACAAGTGTTTGTACCCAACTCTGCCCTCGCCTCACCTGCGCTCAGGTAACCCCTGTCACCTGCTTGGGTGTCTCTCTGCCTCTTTGCTGGGGTCTTCCTCAGAGGCTGGTCTTAGGATGTCCGTAGTCAGTGTGAGGTTGGAGGTGACCGGGCCATCCTCACTGGATCTGGGACTGCCCCTTCCACAGGGTGAGGCGCTGGTGCAGGAGCCAGCGAGCTGCTGTCCCATTTGCCGGCAGGAGACTCCCGGTATGGAGGTCATCTGGGTGCCTTGGTCTGTACACTTCTCCCCAGCCACCATTTAAGCCTGGCATATGCCCCCCCTCCCCACACCTACCCACCTGAGGATGGGCATGGAGACCCCAGGGCTGTATCGTACTAGCTGGCACTCTAGACCACATGCTCCAGCATCCTGGGCTCTGTCCCTACATGTCCCCCCATCCCTGGTTTGTGTTCAGTTACAGCCTCCCCCTTTCCCTGCCCTAGCTCCTGCCATAGAACCTACCTCTACCCCCACAGAGAAACAGCCAGCCTCCTGCCGGCACCTCACCGAGCTTCGAAACCTCACCAAGGGGCCCTGCCACCTGGACCAGGTGCAAGTGAGCTACTGCAGTGGGCACTGCCAGTCCAGCACCAACGTCATGACTGAGGTGACTCTGGGGCTTCTTACAGTCCCACAAGGGCCAGCCTGGGACCTGGACAAAACCCAGGGGACAGGTGGGACACAGTCCACTCCCACAGGGCTAGCAGTCGGGCCTGGGCTATGCATGGTTAGAGCCTTGTACCTGCGGTGGCCTTGACCATTCCTAGAGCATGCTGCCAGGCCACTGTGTACCTCACAGAGAAGGGCACAGAGGAGGAGGCCAACTGTGAAGGCAGAGCCTCCATGCCAAGGGCAGGAGGGCACCAGGATGGCTCCTAGCAAGCTGTACCCTCGAACCAGAGGTCCAGAGGCCAAGGGTCTCCATGCTTGCTCTCCTAGATTCCGAGCCCCACTCCTCTTTTAGGATCTTCATAGGGTCTCAGTGGCCCCCGAATCTTTTAGCCCTGACCCTGAAGAGCTGTGATTTGTGTTCCCAGTATCTTCTTGTATAGAGCTCCCGCCCCAGCCCCTGAGCTCCTCTCTCAGAGGACCATTCCTTCCACCTCAGCCCACCTGAGTTTTCCAGGCCTGGAAAGAGAAAGGTGTTTTCTCCATGGGGTTCAGAGATGCCACTTCCAACCCTCAACACACTGCTGCTCCCATGGGGATTCCTTCCCAAGTCACCCTGGCCATGTTTAAAACAGAGAAAGGAAAGTAGGTTGAAGATATAAGCAAATAACTTTTGTATACAGTTTGTAAATGGCATCGTGTGACTATATTACCTGTTTCAAGAGGGAATTAGAAATATGACCACAGATGAAATTAAACCCAGTGCTCTGTGGGACCTGCAAGAGAAACTCAATCACAGGCCCCAGGGGCTTGCCCCAGAAGGAGAGCACACTGTACTTAGGACCAGAACGGTGCAGCAGGGTTTAATTATCCGCAGTTGCAAAAAAAAAAAAAAAAAAAAAATAATAATAATAATAATAATAATAATAATAATACGCAGTTTCGTGTATTATGAATATCCCTTTATCTAGTTAGTAAGACCCCAAGGAGGAAGCGGTGTCCCCATGCCCTGCATTTCATTTAACTTGCAGGTTGCTGGGCATTCATTCAGATGGGTAGATGGGTGGTGGCTACAGTAAAGAAGGTGGGTTTTCAGGGAAGGGGACTCAGTGGTGACATCTCCTTTCCTGGCCCAGCTAGGCTGCTTAGCCAGGAGCATTGGGATCTAGTCCTGTGCGCTCAAAAGAAGGGGCAAAACTTCGCGTGGCCCCTCCCCAGTTCACCCCCACCCCCACCCAGGAACCGTACCTGCAGAGCCAGTGCGACTGCTGCAGCTACCGCCTAGACCCGGATAGCCCCGTGAGGATCCTGCACCTGCGCTGCCCCGATGGCCGCACGGAGCCCGCAGTGCTGCCGGTGATCCACAGCTGCCAGTGCAGCGCTTGCCAGGGTGGGTCAGGGTGGGTCTGGGGGATCCCGGGGGCGGGCTACATGGAGGGCAAGGCTTGAGTAGGCACGGGAAGGCGGGGCTTTCTGGAAGGCGGGACCCGGGTGGGCGAAGCCTGGGATTGGGTCTGGGGAGTGGGGCTTGGGAGGGCCCAGGGTGGGGGCGGGGCCAGGGCGGGGGCTGGGCGGGACTCTGGGGCCAGGACTGGCTCTGAAGGGTGAGACAACACATAAAGCTCCCTGCCCACGTTCTTCCTTGAATTCTTTCTATCCGATCTGTTCTCCTCAACGTTATTTCTTCTCCAATTATAAATAATCTTGGGTGTTTGGAATATATCTGGTTCAAATGCCAACTCAAAAAAAAAAAAAAAGAAAAAAATCCAACTCACCCGTTTCCTTGTTGAGCCCCACCCTCGCTCCGGGGACCTAATGGCTGGCATCTCTGCTCAAGCTTGGGACAAGGACGTGAGGAAGGCACAGTGTGAAGTACCTGGTGTAGAACCGATGAGGTCACCTCGCTTAGCAGATGGGGGAGAGACCAAAGGAAGGTGCAGATGCCATAGATGGGGCAAGGCAGGACAGTTCACGCTGGCGCTGGGCGCCTGGGGCAGCTCTGCCTCACCTCCTCTGCCGCCCAGACTGCAGACCTTCTGTCGCCGCCCGGCCGGACCACTCTTGCTAGCTCTTCTTCCCCTCACTTGTTCCCCAGGAGCTGATTTCTCAAAGCACTGACAGGCTCCGCGGGATGTGTCCACTGCTGTCCTGTGAGCATAGGGCTCTTCACTCCCATCAGGTCCTTTAGTACCCACTCACTCACCTGTCCCCAACTTGAAATCTATGCCTGGTATTAGCATGTCCCAAATAAAGTGATTGTAGCCACTTCGTGTGTAATCTCTGTCCTGCGGCCCAGCAGAGAAAGGGATAAAGGGTGGGCCAGGGCCCTGCCAGGACTATAAGGACTCTATCCCTGGGGACCTGTGGGGATCCACTATGGATTCACATGGCCCCCACGGCTGGAGGACCTGGGCTGGGCACTTCCCATAACTGAACTTTGGTTTCTTCTTCTGGATCCGGACATGGTTGAGTGTAAAATCTAAAGATTTCTTGTGCTGGACATCTCTAGTGTCCTGGGCATTTCATCACCCAGAGGGACGTGGTCTGCACTGTGATAGAGACATTCAGAGATGCTCAGGCTGAGGCCCGCTTCTCCTTTGTTCAAGAGTCTTACTGACATATACTTCACATATTCAGAAATAAACTGATTTTGTTTACACTTCACTGACCTTTATAGAAAGTAAACAGAATTGCACACACATCACCACAATTCAATTTTAGAACATTTCAATCATTTCACACCCATGTGTAGCCAACCTTTCCCATTTCCAGCCCCTAGCAACCACTAAGCAGCTTTCCATGTCGGCAGATTTGCCTTTTTTGGGCATTTCATGTAATTAAGATGATGATCTTGAGGTTCACTCATATACAGTACATGTTAGCTTGTTCCTTTCTGTTACTAAATACTAAAGTGTGGTGTATATGTACTGTACATTGTCTGCCCATTCTCAGACCAGTTCCTTTTTTTTTGTCTATTATGAATAAAGCTATTATAAATGTTTTTGTACAGATCTTTCTCTGGATGCATATTTTCATTTCTTTAGGGTACTTTATACCTCGGAACAGAATTGCTAGGCCCTATAGTAAGTTTATGCTTAACTTTTTAAGAAATTTCCAAAGCAGTTGTATCATTTTGCATTCTCACTAACTACAAAGGTTTCAATTTTTCCACATCCTCTCCGACACCTGTTTTTGTCTTTAAAAAAACAAACAAACCAGGGCTGGGGATTTAGCTCAGCGGCACAAGCTCCTGCCTGGCAAGTATGAGGTCATGAGTTCAATCTCCAGTACCAAAAACCAAACCAAAACAAAACAAAAAACATTCAGTGGGTGTAAAATGGTACCTTGTTGAGACTTTGATTTATATTTCCTTCTTATGACTATGTCTGTGATACATAAATGAATACATTCATCATAGGGAGTTGGTACGTGTGCATATCACATCTTAACCATTTTTAATTTCCCTACGCTCTTCCTCCCTCCCATTTTCATCTCTAGATCACCTTCCAGTATGCAAAAGGATTATCTCCATTTCTGCTTATGTTTTATTTTGCTCTTTATTTACACTTTGCTTCTCATATATGAGACACCATATGATATTTAACCTGCATCAGTTTTATTTCATTTTTATTTGTATTTCTTCAATATCAATGACTAATGATGTTGAGCTTTTATTTTTTCCTTCATTTTTATTTTCTTCTCTTTTCAAGTTTCTTTTGTTTTCTGTCCAGGGCTTTTCTGACACAAAGGAATCAGCTTGGCCTTTGCACAAGCATGACCAGAAGTATAAATGCAAGGATGGGATATAATTAACAGCAAACATCCTCAACCACTGGAGATGAGGGCTGAGATAAATGCCCCAGCCTCCCATGCCTCAGATAGATGGTCGTGGGCATCATTTTATACAATTCCCAGAAGGGCAAGCAGGCCCCCAATACTCAAAGCAAAGGTCTCTAAAATGTACTCTTAAATCAGTTTTTCTTCTTCTCTGCTTCTGTTGAGTCTGACCACACTGCCATACTGGATCCTTTCCAGGACCACATCCTTGTCTCAGCCTGTACTTCCTGGATAGGGAGGGCTGGAGGCAGGGCAGACACTCCTGCTCTGGTGCTCGCTAATGCTGTTACCCCAGTGCTCCCTCATATGCCTCAGACACCCCAATATTGACAGCCTCATCCAGCTAGAGCTATTGGCAAAGGAATAAAATCTAAGGGAGAAATGAAGAGACTGTAGTTAATAGGAGTTCGACATAGTACAGGAACTCTTAGGTGACTACTGCAACTTGAATTGTAAGGCCCTAAATTAGGGCCTTGTCATCCCAGACCAATGAGGTTCCTGAAAGGGGCTACCACTGAGCATATTTAGCTTCAAACCATTGTTTCCTGCAAACTCCTTTTGCTTCTCTGATTTAATTTTCCTAGTCTTTCAGCTCCCACCTGGTTACTTATACCCCTCTTGGGTGTGTTTGTCATGGTCCTCCAGCAATGAGTCCTATTTTCTAAATCAATTATCCTGTGCTTAGTTCTCTCTTGACTAGCAAGAGAGAACATCTGTGATTTCTTATTACCTTCAATTCTTCTCACAATATCTAGAAAATCCAAGTCTCTGGACAAAACTGATACCTCACTTTATCTCTCGTACTGCTACCAGATTATAACCTGGGCGATTTTCTCATTTTATGGAGGCTACTTTCTCACTGTGTCCTCACTTGGTGGAGAAAGAGAAAGCTCTGTCTTGTTTCATCTCTTAAAGGCGCTAATCTTATCCTTAGGACTTCCCTTCCTGATCTTATTTAAACCTATTAACTTTCCAAAGGTTCCACTTCTAAATGCCACCATGTTGAAAATTCAACATAAATCTGGAGGGGGTAACAATTCAGTCCACAGCACCTCCTTTACCTGACTAATTGCCACCTCTCAATTCAATTCAGACACCGTGTCCTCAAGAAATCTTTATGACTAACCACCCCCTATCCCCCTGCCACCTCACTCTAAGGTGATGGGGTTTTGCTAGTCTTGTACTTCTTTCACAGCACTTGCCTCTATTTGGTAATGTTCCTTTCTGCTTCTTTTCCCTAATAAACCATGAGTAAGGGCTCGAAGGTAAGGGCTGTCTCATTAAACTTCATACTCCCCAAACGGAGCAAAGTGACTGATGCAATGATGCTGCTTTTAAAAATGAACGTAAGAGCCCGGTGTGGTGGCACAGGCCTGTAATCCCAGCATTTGGGTGACTGAGGAAAGAGGACTGCCGCGAGTTCGAGGCCAGCCTGGGCTAGACAGTAAGCTCAAGGCCAGCCTGAATTGTATAGGGAGACCCTGTCTCAAAAAATCAAGAATAAAATAAAATAAAAACGAAGGATGCCAGGGATTTAGCTCAGCGGCATAAGCGCCTGCCTGGCAAGTGCTAGGTCGTGAGTTCAATCCCCAGTACAAAAAAAAATAAAAAAGTAAGAAAAGTGTATCCTTCCTTGATTAAATAAGACCTAGTACCTTCAAGGCTGACGTTGGCACAAGTCAGTCAAGGTCCTATGCCGGGGGGAGTCCTGAGGAGACCCGCAAACACGTTGCCTAGTAACATCTCCGAATGAAGTCAGGAAGAGCGGAAAGCGAATTTCCCAGCGTCCAATCAGAGCCCCGCATTCTGGCAGCCTGTCGTAGCTTCAAGAGGTTGGACTACGTTGCCCGTGATGCCCCGCGAAGTCAGAGAGGTGGCTGCCGTAAAGCTGTTCGCTGGCAGGACTCTAGTGCCAGTTCAGCGCCGCTGCTTGCTGAGAGAGCGCTACTGCCTTCCAACGCGCAAGAACCAGATTCCTGGGCGCGCTCCGTCCCCACCTGGGCGCCTTACCTTCAGGCAGCCCAGGTCTCCCTTGGGTCGCTGCGGCAGCATCCTCAAGCCAGGCCGCGGGGGTAGGGGGCAGCACGGGCTGCGAAAGCGGGGCCATGGAGCGCAGGGAGTCGGGGAAGGTAGGACTGGAAGGGCCCGGGGGTCGTCCCCCGCCTCCCGCGAATCCCCGACCCTGGCTGGGCGAGGCTATGCAGAACGGGCAAGGGCTCGCAGCCGAGCTAGCCTTGCAGGGAAGGGCTCGCCCGCCTGTGCCTGCTTCGGGAGGGACCGGCACCCTCTGGGCTTGGCATCCTCCTCCCTGTTTTGCCTTTGCCCCTTCTGGCCCTCTGGACGGGGGGTCGCCTGCTGATGCCGGGGTGGGGGACCCACCCAGTGTAGCGGTTCCTGTTTCCCAGCTATCGCCATTGACGTTTTTATTGAGGAGGCCCAAGTGGTTCTAAGGCTTTGAGGCTGGGAGCCAAAGGGTGGGATCAGAGGCGGGCTGAAGCTCTAGCCCTCCTGCCTCCTCCTTCCCAAGAAAGGGCTGAAAAGAAAAACAGAAGCCACAAGCATATTTCTTGCCCACTAATGTTTCTGGCTTCTCTACTTCGTGAAAGAATTTAGGCATTGCTTCCAAGCATATTCTGGAAATTTGCTTCAGGCTTTGGGCAAGAAGTTTGGAAGTTGATATGGGGAAAGTAGTAGTTAAAAATAGTCGTGCAGGGTGGCTGAAACTGCAGGCAGCGTCAGTAAAGACCCCTGTGCTTGTAAGATCATTTATGTGGAAGCAATGGGAACCTCTTGGGATTAAGGCCTTTTATGTTCTTGACATCCTGTTCTTTTTTGGTATGGGAAAGGGTTAAGTTGAGTATCAAACCAGTGATACATAGGAAATAATAAAACTCCCAACCTATAAGATGTCAGATATGTTGAGCTCATTTTGCCAAAATCAAAGAATGAATTTTAAGGAACAAGAGAGGTTAAGAGCAAGAAAAATTTATTGGGAGACATAGCTTCTGAGAGATGAGAGGGAACATAAAAGTGGATTGAAACTAGTCCACTTCTCAAAGTTTTATAGAGCAAAATCACAAGTGGGTATAACATGGGTCAAAACTATGATCAACCAATAAGATTAAAATTATAGCCATTTAGGTAATGGGGAAGCAGAATCACACAGCAAATATACATGCAAAGAACAAAGAATGTTTTAGGACAGGATGGGTCAGATGGTCCTGGTCACCCACCCGGATGACTGGTGTCTATCTAGACTTTATTAGACAGGTGATACCAATTATCCCCTGGAGAAGGATGTAGGCTTGGTTAATCCAACTTTTTATCAGATGCACTTCCAGCCACAGTAGTAATGTATTTTCATATTCTGGACTGACTCTCTGGAGGGCCTAGCCCTGTCTGGCTGCCTATATTTCTACCTAATTTAGCTGTCTATAACATTTCCCCCTTTGAAGAGGTACCCCTAACTGAGGGGACAAGGAACAATGACCATTTTGGCTACTTTTGAGTGATAGGGTTGTAGTTGTGATAATCAGTCAGAGGTGCTCCCCAGAAAATCTATCTAATGGCCCTCAGTCCAGATGTTCTTATCTTGGGTAGCTATACAACTTTTAAGTCTGGAGGTGACAAGGCCATAGAAACAGTTAAGTATGCATGGGCTAAATAATATCAAAAGATTATTATGAATATAACCAACAAATGTTTCTACCAGGAAGAGCCAATAATAGCCTCCCACAGAGAGGGTAAGGAAAAGGTCTAAGGAATTTCAAAATCTGACATGGTATTAACCTGTTGCTTAATATCTTGACTAGCCATCCGAGATAGTAGCAGAAAGATCAGGAATATATATAACATTTAGCTTTTACAATTGCACAAGTTCCCCCTTGGGCCTTTTCTGTTCTACAAGGAAAGATTTCAGCACAGTTTGTGAAAGTATCTGCCTAGACCAGTAGGTATTGGAGCCTCTTACTCTTTGGCATATGAGTAAAATTAAGTGGCCAGTGTTTTCCAGGGTGTTTATCATGTCTCTATATATCTGGAGGGGCTGTGGCCCAGTTAAGAGGACTGTTCTTTTGGCGGAGCTTACAAGTCTTAACTATCTCTGTACTGTCTGAGAAATTCCCTTTTCGTGAGTAACTTTGAGGTCATCTGATGGGTCTTGTCTCTCCCCAAGTGCAAAGTTTGTTGTAAAGACTTAATAATTTCCTGTTGATTAGCAGGAAATTAGCAAATGAGACAACTCATTTGACTTTTGACTAAGAATATTTGGGTCGAGTATGATCAAGGGACCCTTCCCAGATGAGGGGGATCTGAAGGGTGGGCCCTTGAGCAACTTCTTTTGCGGCTGCCTCAGCCAGAGATACTTTGCCACCTCCTTTTTTGATGATCTCTAGTGAATTACTGCTACTCTGGAGCATATGTAGACAGATGATAAAAGTTAATCTATTTCTTTGTGATACTTTATAGGGGACCTGTGGACTGTTAGAGAATTCTTTTCTTTCTGTATGGCTGCATGAGCATGCACTAGGAAAGCAGTGAATCAATATGAATATTGGCTTTTGTCCTTCATTGAGTTGTAAAGCCCTTGTCAGAGCTGGACACTGGTAGCTGGACACTAGTTCCAAGGGCAAGTGAGGAACTTTCAAGTGGCTGATACAGAGTCACTGCTGGTTGTCCTACCTTTTTTGTCCCATTTTCTATGATGGAACTGCCATCACAGAAGAGGATCAAATCGGGGTTAGCAAGGGGTGTCTCCAACAAGTCTTCTCTGGTTGCGTATGGAGAATTATCTGTTCACAGTCATGTCTTTTAGTCTCAGTTTCCTCCTTTTCTGGTAGAAAGGTGGAGGAGTATAAAAGGAAGAACGTGTCTTTATTTGAATGGCTGCTTCTTCTGAAAGCATACCCTGGTATTTAAGAAGTCAGTTGTCTGATAGCCCTTGGCTCTCTGTGGAAGAAAGAAGTCCTGCCGCGTTGTGAGATGTATACACAGGGAGATCTTTGCCTAAGGTCAGCTTAGATGCCTCTGTTACCAGAGCTATGGCAGCCACAGCCTCGAAGGCATACAGCCATCCCTTTGCTATAATGTCTGATTTGTAACTCAGAAACCCTGCAGGCTGTGGAGCAGGTCCCTTACCTTTTATCAGCATATAGACTGAAACAGTGTCTTGTCAGTAAGCTCGGGGCTGGGGCATCTAGAAGTGCTTATTTAAGCTTCTGGAATGCAGTTTGGGCATAAGATTTCGGGGTTAAAATATGGGCATCTGCCTTTTGGGCTTCCTTTATAAGCCAAGAGAGGGGCCATGCAATCTCATCCTACCCTGCCATCCAAAGGTAACAAAAGCCTGTAATTCTTAGGAGTCCCCTTAGCTATTTTAGGGTCTTGGGCTGTGGAGAGGAAAGTATTGGTTTAATTCTCTTCCCCCAGCCTTTGGGTTTCCTTAGATATGATAAAGCTCAAGTATTTTACCTTAAAGCTGTAGTTTTCCTCAGACCTAGAGACCTTGTAACCTCTGCTAGAAAATTTAGCAGAGCATGGATGTCTTAGCTAGTGAGCTCTTCTGAGGAGGCACATAATGATATATCATCTGTATATTGTAGGACTATGACTTGGGAAAATTCTGAACACGCCAAGTTGTGGGAAAGCACTTACCCCAAAATTTGAGGACTGTCTGAACTCCTGAGGGAGCACAGTCAAAGTTAAGAATTTTCAAAGACAAAAAGAAACTATGTAAAGGAATATGAAAGAAGGCATCTTTAAATCTAACAGTGAAAATCAACTGGCATCTTCCAGGATCTGAGAAAGGAATGTGTAGAGGTTAGATACTACCAGGTAGATTGGCGCTACCCACCTCACTTAGCAGTCTAAGCCCCTGTACCATCCTCCACTCTCCATTGGGTTTTTGAACTCTGGATTAGAGTGTTAAAAGGGCTGTTAAGTAAAATTCATGTTGATTACGGGCAATAGTCCTTTTTCAGGCCTTAGAGGATATTGTCTTTGGTAAAGAAAGATAACAGGATCTTTGAGATAGATATATTTGCACCAGGGCAGCTCTGATTGCTCTGCCTATTTCATCTTTAGTAACCCATACTTTAGGATTTATTTCTGTCTCTATGAGAGGAAGGTAACACACCTGACCTGAGTACATGCATAACAGTATTCAAACAAAATAAGATATCTCTGACACAGGATTTCAAAACAAGATAATAGGAAATCAGCATTGGCTACC
This sequence comes from Cavia porcellus, assembly GCF_034190915.1. NCBI lineage: Eukaryota > Metazoa > Chordata > Mammalia > Rodentia > Caviidae > Cavia > Cavia porcellus. Next base: position 56,431,941 of record NW_026947489.1, read on the forward strand.
ACAATGCCTCTTGTTATCTTCAAAACAGCTGCCCATGCCAACAGACATGCCAACTGCTTCAGCTTGTTATACTATACTTCAGCTTGTTATCACCATGATGTTAACCTAGGTCTGAACCATTTCACTCAAGCATGATCAGAAGTTGCATTCATTTACCTAGAAGAGACTCATGATTATCCTTCTTTATAGCTGAGTACTTTCCAGCATATAAAAATGCTGTATCTTATCCATTCTGTGGTGATTTGTTGCACACCATAGAGAACTAATACAGTCACATGCTGTACAATGTTTTATTCAGTGATTGACTCATTTCTGATGGTAGCTATACCATATATAGTATGAAGAAGGCTGTGTCACCTACATTTACAGAACTGTATTATAGGGACACGACAATGAAATTAACACATTTCTTAGAATGTTTTTCAGTTGTTAAACAATGTATGACTGAAATAGCCTTATGATACTGTTTAGTATCCAATTATAGTATGTACTTCCGAAGGTGTGTTGATTAATCTTTATGTATGTCTTCTGGATGTATGAAAAAGTTGATTTCATCTAGAAAATGCTTGGGGGTTTTTATGGGAGCGGTACTAAGTCAAAAGCTTAATGGCAGTATAACCGTATTCTGTAGTTTTCCTCACCAGTAAATATGTTAAGTTCTTTAAAAAAAAAAAAAAAACATATCTCTCCCTAGGAGGGAAACCAGACTTTTGGGCATAATAAAAAAGGAATGAGAAAAGAGAGCCATCCCAGTGACTGCCTAAATGTTGTGAGAAATAGCCAATTACCTCTTAGTGACTCCTTTCACTAAAGTATGACAGCTGGAAGGAAGGCTGGAATTAAAAAGGACTGGGAAGCATGCACCAGTGTCCTGTAATAGGCTGGCCTCTTTTCTATCTTTAGTCATGATTATACAGGGTTCCTCAGTGAGGATGATAGTCAGGACCAGAAGGAGAAGACAGAGTGCACTGGGGCTCTCGGTCTTGTTGGACCAGGTTGTAAGATGGGACCTCCATCTAAGGGGCAGTCCAGTTTCCAGTGTCACCTTTGCAATCAGGGCAGGGCTTGGGGGCCTCTTGTCCTTGACAGTTTTGATCACAATCCCTAAAGAGTCCTGGCTTTCCAAGCAGTAGCAAGTGGGTTTAGTCATCAAGCTCTTCTGGTGCCCTGGGAATCAGACTTAGAGTGTATCCCTTTAAGACCAAAACTAAGGCAGCTTTCTCTTGGTCTCTTTGTTTTCTTCCTTTGGCCTGCTCGTGGTTAGATGATAAAATGCCAAGGAGGTGATTTTCACTAAAGTATCAGGTGAGTAAAAGCCATCTTTTGTAGCTTTTTCTTAATATCTCAAGCAGACTGGGCAATAAAATTGTCTTTAAGAATAATGTCCTATTGAATCAGGAGCCAGGCATGTGTGTTTTATCTTGTAAATGATCTAAGAAAGCCAGAGGGTCTCATCTTTTTCCAGTAGTTGACCATTTAAAATAATTGAAGGACTTAGTTCTTGACCTTCTTAGACCTTTAAAAATACATACATGTCTGAAGATGTTTCCTATCCTAATCTCCCACTTGGTTGCTAGGCTAGTGGGAATCTTACGTAGGGATTCCAGTAGGAGTCAGCTGTTCCCCAGCTGTCTCTCTTTTGGCCTTCCAGAATTAACAATATGATATTCAACTCCAAGTGTAATAGCAGTCTATAGTGCTCATTAGAAGTCAATGCTTGATTTAAGAGTAACATTATATCTTTGCAGTCTAATTCATAGGTCTGGGTAAGTACAGACCTGGATATACTTACCAGGTTCATCTAAAAACTCTCCAGATCTTGTTTGATTTGTTTGAGGTCACTGAGGGAAACAGGTAGGGCCAAGTTCTCCACCCACCTCCTGTAAGGGAATCTGTCCCTGAGGAGCATGAGCAGGACATGCACAGGTAGAAAAAAATATTAACAACTCTTTCTCAATATACGAGTGTCTTAACAATTTCTAGTGCTTAAGAATACATTTTAAAAGAGAGAATTCAGCATTTGAGTTTCTCATCTGCAAAACAACAAGGGGAAAATAGACACCCCATTTAATCCCTCCTTGATTTTTATATCCTCTCAAGGCATACCCCAAGGTGATCTGCTCCAGAGCAGGCAGCTGTCATCTGGAGAGTGACCAGGAAATAGGTTGAGTTGGACTGGCCACCCTTACCATTGTGTATCCTTGTCTTCTCTGGAAACTCGAATACCTAACTCCAGCATGTGTTTCCAAAAGCCCAAGCTACAGCTTGATTCCAGTTGTAACAGTCACATTTAAAGAGGGAAGTATTGCTAGCACAGTTAAACCAATAATCAGGAGACCTGTACAACTGCTTTCCAATTATTTGAAAGAGAGTGAGAGGGGGAAAAAAGTGGGGGACAAATTGGAAGTGTTGGAGCACTTCCCAGTGAGCAAAAGAGATCAGCTCTTTCGATAGAGATAGACAGAGATAGAGATAGACAGAGGCATGCAATGGCTCAGAAAAATCCTGCATTGAACCCAAGAGCAAAGAAGTGTCCAAGACATTTGTGCTGTTTACCTTATCACTTAGGCAGTCTTCCTTAATAGCCAGACAAGGTTAAGTTTTATGTGAAATTCACTCTAAAATTTGTGTCTCTATATCTGTAATACACTTATGAAAGTCACAGGTTAAAACCTTTTCCCTTTGTTCAACAACCACAACTTACAGATTAGTGAAAATACATAAACGCTAAGAATATTTAAATGATAAATAATAAGAGCCAGGCCTAGGAAGGGAGAGAGTATGCCTGGAGGTTGGGAAGTTTCCCTTAACCTGAATGTGCTTTGGTCCTTTAAATAATGTGCTTTAGGAAACAGTTTCTCCTTAGGTCACCCGGAAATTGATTCTTTCCACAGAGTCTCAGGTTCAGTTTCCTGTACCCAGGAGACTGTGTCCAGAACACTAAGTAGAGACATCACTTCCACGTGTGTTCTCCTGGATGGGCAAAATTCCAGTGTTTCATCTGATCTAGAGACAGGGTATGTGTTCCTCATCTAAAATAACTTCCCTACTTCAGTGGTAGCAAGTGCTCATTTTCTGTGGGCTCAGCTTAAAAGTTCTTACAGATAGGAAGGGAAGGTTGAGACAGTTCAGAGTTCCTCCCTTTCTAATTGTTAGCAGGAACATGTCTCCCCACCAAAAAGAAAGTACAAAGTACCAGGAAGATTTCAGAAGTAAGATCACAAAGAGAAAGTCTTTCCTCCCCATGCTCATGGTAAGTTATTGAGAAGATTTGCGCATGAGTCATCACCCTCAGCTTGGAAAAGTGAGAGTGGAGAATCTCAGGAGCTAAGATTGCTTTCTCACCATTGGAAGATCAAACCTGAAAGGAAACTGAAACACAGCAGATTCGACATTCCCCTTTAGAGGGTAGGGGGAGATCAGACCAGACTGTCCCAGTGAAAACTGTCCTCCAAGTTCTAAGAATGGCTGCCAGCCTATTGCCTTTTAACTGGAAGTTGAAGTCCCATGATTTATTAATAGGCATGCATATTTTGTAAATATAAATTAGATTTCATAAAGACCCATTTTATAACATTTTATAAAGTCACATTTAGTTAGTATCAAAGTGCACTAGGGGACACTCTTAACGTTACTTTTCCCTTGTGCTCCCAAGAGAATAAACTGTAACAGTCAAAACAAGTCAAATAGGTCAGGCAAGAAGCACTAATGAATTCAGCAATTAGTAGTCCAAATGCAGCATATATTAAACAAGAATACAAGACCTTGCCTGCAAAAGTGAAATGTCCCATCAAAGAAACCATAGCCTTCCCATAGTCTCAATTTAAATTTATCATTTTAGCAAAAATTAATGTGTGAAAAAGACCAGACATAAGAATTAAAGGCATTAACAACTGACAAATAAGGATGACAAGTTCTCATTACCTAAACAAGTCACAATCCAGAATTCATGAAATAAAAGCAAACTTTTGGGCCAGGGATATAGCTTAGCAGTATAGCATCTGCCTGGCAAGCACAAGGCCCTGAGTTTGATTCCTGGTACCAAAAATAAATTTTTAAAAAATGAATATTTTTATCTCCTTTCTAATTATCTTGGTGGGACCTCCAAATGATATAGGGGAAATAATATAACTTCCAACCTGAAAGATGTCAGACATGCCAAGTTTGTGTTCCCCAAAATCAGAGAATGAATTCAAAAGAACTGTGGAGATTAAGAGTAGGAAAAGTCACCAGGTGTAGTGGCGTATTCCTGTAATCCCAGCACTGACTAGGCTGAGGCAGGAGGAGCACTGTGGGTTCAAGGCCAGCTTGGGCTACAAAGTGAGTTCAAGGCCAGCATATAAACTGCATAGTGAAACTCTGTCACAAAGGAAAAGAATTATTGAATGAGATATCTCAATAAGAGGGAACTCAAAAGTGGGTTGCCAATAATCCCACTTCTTAAAAGGAATTTTTGAAGCCACATGATTTGATTTAAAAAAAAAGGAATTTTCATAGAGCAAATTTACAAGGTGGGTACAACTTGCTCAAACTATGCCCAACCAATAAGATTACAAGTATAACCACTTAGGTTATATTAACCTAATGGAGAAGCAGATCATGTAGGAAGTGCACATGGGAAGAACAGAGAACTTTTTAGGGAGGGAAGGATTGGCTTGTCCCCATCAGGATGACTGATGGCTCCAGACTTTATTGGACCAAGTGATACCAGTTTTCCCCTGGGGAAGTATGTAGGCTTAGTCATTCCATCTTTGTCTTAAGGCCTGGCCTTCAACAGATTCACCCCAGCCACAGTTGCACTGTGTTCTCAGCCTCTGGACTGACCCCCTCAGGGCCTGGCCCTGTCCACCTGCCTGTAATGTTTCTACCTAACTTAATTATCGGTGATACCAGGGCCTTGAAGATGTTCTACCATTGAGCTGTATTCAGCTAATGTGTACAGAGTATTTATTCTTTGGCATAAAAGGACTTCTCATAAGAAATATTTTCAAGTACTTATCATTTTTCTTTGAAATAAGCTCTGTATTATACTTGCATCATACTTGCCTGTCACCACTTGATAGATTTGAGTCTCCTTGATTTTAATTTCTTTTATGTCTGTGATCAACATGCAACAAACACATAAAAACAAACAATAAAAGTATATCAAATGAAAATGAATTAAATGTCTATGAAAGTCTTTCTGTGCAATGTGGTGGGGAGAGGGTGGTTCTGGTGAAGGAGGTATAAAATAAGGTAGTTGCATTGGTTTCCCGAATGCCTGGCCCTAGAAGGGTGAATAAAGCCTTCCTACCAGGGGTAGGAGCAGTGCTGGTGTTAGGTACTTGGGAAATCCCTCATGAAAGAGGTGGAAAGTGCACGGGACTTGAACAGTGGGAGGAAATGACAGTCAGGGATCTAAAGCTGGACAGTCCAGTAAGGGAAAGACACGCAAGGTAGGGTGATTGCAGAGCTGCTAAGCTGGCTGGAGAGACTCCAGGCACAGCAAAGTGTGTAAGGGCTGCTGTGTTCAGACCAAAGGTCTTCCAGGCTGGGAAGTGAGAGCTTTACCCTGTAGGCAGCGGAAAGCACTAGGAATTTGCAGAGATCCTTCCTGCACTCTGGTAGACCAAGAGCTCATCTCATTCAAGCAGATTTGTGGGTTTCTTTATACTTCAGACACCCATAGCAAATGTATTTTAAGAGGAGTGATCACTTCTGGAGCTTCACCATCCAGATCTCCAGTCTGCGTGTGGCAAGGTGACCTTTCTTATCCACAGCACCCCTACCACCACCATGGCTTATCAGGAAGGTAGGTACTTGTGGGAGACTTGTTGTCTTTGGCCACAAGTTTTTAGCCTACCCCACTTACCACATGTCACCCTCTGATCCTGGTGTGCATAGTTACCCTGGGAGCTGCCTTCCATAGAACCCCAGTTATTTAAAGCATACATTTCACAGGACAGTGCCACAAAACACTGGGAGATTATATAGTACGTGTTAATAGCAAGTCAGTGGTGAAAATGTGGGTGACCTTAAAATATTTTCTCTATTATCTAAATCTTTGGTAGTGAATATGTATTGATACCTAAGAAAAATACTCAAATTATTTTTCAATTTATAATAGTAATTGATTAAAAAATATGTAGCACCTATTGAAGTTAAGTATGTGTTTCATGTTTTTTAAGTGGCATGCTGCTATTTCCCAAAATGGTATTTTTCTTTGGGGTGGGAAATTTAGTTTTGTTGATAATTTTTTATTTTACTAGGTGATACATTTTTTGTGATACACTTAAAAAGTGAACAGAGCTGGAGATAGTGGTGCACACCTGTGATCCCAGCGCTCTGGGAGCCTAGTTAGAGGGGGTAGGAAGATTGCAAGTATAATCTCAACCTAGGGAACTTGATGATTTAGGGAGACCCTGTCCCAAAGGTGGGGGAGCTGGTGATGATTGGATTTCAATCCCCAGTATATATTTTTTTAAAATAAGCAGAATGGTGTTTTTAATTTCTTGTTCTGATTGTTTTATGACTTTCACATCCTTAATACCTTAATACCCCTCTTTCGGAAAGTAGCAACTATCCTTGCTGCTTTTTTTTGGCCCCAGGGACTGAATCCAGGGCTTTCACACAAAACTACATCCCCAGCCCTCTTTTCATTTTTTAAGCTAGGCTGGTCATAGGCTGGGCTTGAATTTGTGATTCTCCTGCCTCAGCTTCTCAGAGAGCTGGGATTATATGCATGTGCCACCATACTGGACTCATAATTGCTTTTAAGTTTTCTTCTCCATGCCTCACTCCCATCCCTCAGCCTTTGGCCCCATCCCTTTTGATCTTTCTGGGCCCCCGTTAGAGCTCCCCTCAGGTGTCTGGTGGGCCAGGTTATCAGCAGAGGCCAGACATGCTGTTGAAAGCTCTGCAGATGGAAGCAGAGGGCTTGTCACCTCAGAGGGTCTGGAGAAGGGACTCTGGGGAGCCATTTGCTGGGGACTAGCTTTGTCCCAGTCCTTACTATTCCAGCCTGTCTGCCTCACCCCAGGCCAGAGGTTTCCTGCACTAAATTCTCCGAGAATTTAGTGGTATAAATTGGGTCATTTCTCATCCTTGTCCACTGTCACCTAAGGATTTGATTTCCTGAGCCAGCTGTCACAACTTTTTCATCTTTCCTAGATTTTTTAACACTGTCACCTTATTTGACTTCCTTTTTTCTTCTTTTTTCCCTCCTGGGTAATAGGAACTACACCTAAGACCTCATACCAAGCTACAGTCTCAGCTTTTTTAGTTTGATATGGTTTCACTATGTTGCTAAATTTCCCAGGCTGGACTTGAACCTGCCACCCTTGCTGAGCCCTGATTGAGAACCATGAGTGACTGAAAACCATGTGGGACAGTAGGTGACGGGCCCACGGGGAGAGGATTGGCTGTCCTTGACTCAGCCTCCTTCACTGCTTGGTTTTGTTGCAGTGTAGAAGAAAGAGTTCATCTTCCCTTGCTTCGACAGGTGGGGTGGAGGGCATGTGTGCAGATTGGCAATGGCTCTACTTACCCTGCCTGGCTCCTTCCCAGAGCTGGGATGCTCAGTGGTTACCTCTCATATGGAAGTTAAGTAGGTGAAGGTGGCATTCAGCAGGTGTCATTTTTCCTTGCAGGCTCCAGTAACATTTGATGACATCACAGTATGCTTGCTCCAGGAGGAATGGATGCTGCTGGGTCAGCAGCAGAAGGATCTCTGTGGCTCTGACAAGCTGGTGGCATCGCTGGGTATGGACTCCTGCATGTCTCCATCAAGTCCATCCAGATCGGCATCCCCAATCTTAATTGGGGCAGGACATACCAGCGAATTTTCCAGAATCCTAACACTTTTCAATCTTTATGTGGCCAGTCTTCTCAATCTCATACCTAACTTAACTGCATGCAAAATCATCCCTTCTCACTCCCCCTAAAGTGGCCAACAGGCTAGGAAAATACAGCTGGCCAACCATTGACCTTGCAGCCTGGCTCCTGGATGCCTTGGGAGATCCCGGATGCCTGAGAGATCCTGGGTGCCTACTAGGAAATCATCTGTGGGGCTTGGAGGTCACAGAACCCTGGAGGGAGAGATTGGTGGCAGAAAGCCTCTAACTCCATTTGGAGGTCTGGTCTCGCAGCTCTGACACTGGATACCTGAGAGCCTTTGGCCTTTTTAAGCCTCCACTTTTTTCTTCTGAGGGTTCTGATAGAGATTTAATGATGCAAAACCAATTTAAAACTTTGTACAAATGTAGATACGTTATTTTTGATCTCTCCTTTTTTTGAACACCTCTTCACTCTTCTGTGATAGACTTTTTACACTGAGGACAGAGGTAGCTGTGTTTCAACACGTGTACACATAGTCATATTCTAAAAATTTAGCTTCTATAACCTGAAAATCTGAAATGGCCCACAACCCAAAACTTTTTTTCTTTTCTTTCTTTCTTTCTTTCTTTCTTTTTTTTTTTTTTTTTTTGAGACAGGATTACACTAAATTGTTAAGCTACCAAACTGGGCTTGAACTTGCAGTCTTCCTGCTGAGCCTCCCAGAGTGCTGAGATTTACATTGTGTGCCACCATGCCTACCTGGATCAAAGCCCAAAACCCTTGAGAGGCATCTGCACCCAAAAAGTTAGGGATTTGGGAGCATTTCAGATTTTGGATTTTCTAATTAAGGCTGCTCATCCATTAAGTCTTTGCAAGTATAGTATTCTAAAGTCTGAAAAACTCCAAAATCTGAGACTTCTGGTCCCAGGGTTTGTAGGGAAGTCCTCAACCTGTGTTTGCTAATTGTATACCTCCAGGCCTTTCTTACCCATGAAGAAGGATCAAAGCTTGGAAGAGTGATAATCTCAGCTTTCTGGGTGGGGAAGGACATATCTAGGCCACCTTTCCTTCCTGTGCTTGCTAAACAAGGTTTGAGAATCACAGAAGCTGGAAGTCACAGCGCATGGTCCAGATTTGGCTCACAGACTGTTTTGTGTGTGTGTCTTTTAAAATGTACAAGGAAGAAGCAAATCAGATGCACAGTTCTTATTTAACCCCCATCTTTCACTACAATCATCTCATCTCAATAGGTACATCTTTACTGTCCTCTTGGAATGTTTCAAATCTTGGAATTTTCTAGATTTTTCAATATTGCTTTTGCTTTCACTGCATTTGATTGTCTTCTTTAAAATGTTTATGTAATGCCAGGTGCAGTGACCTGTAATCTCACCTACTCAGGAGGCTGAGGCAGAAGGATCACAAGTTTGAGGTCAGCCTGGTCAACCTTGTCTCAAAAATAAAAAGGGCTGGGGATGTAGCTTAGTGAGAGCATGCCTGGATTTGTTTGATTCCCCAGTATCACACAAAAAATTAAGTAAATAAATAAAGCTGCCAATATTTGGCTACGGGAGTCTTCACATAAAAATATGGTTTTTCAGCTTCTCTTGACATGTGGCAGTGCTGAGCCTATGTCCCTGGTGGTGGCCTTCCAGACCTGTGTAGTTCCCCTTGTGCAGGATCAAGTCCTCTGGGTCGCCATAGCCCCACACCTGCCTTGGTTTCCTCAGCTGCCTATCAGCAGTGGGGTTGTGAGCCTCTACAGTTTTACAGCTTTGAGCCCTGCCAAAATCTCTCATTGCTTTCACCCAGCATCTCACCCCCTGTCCTCCTAGGGTTCTCATGAGTCCCTGAGTTTCCAAACCCCTGGTCTATACCACCCAACTCCTTTCCTATTCTGCCTGTGACCTCGAGATATGAAGGGACAGCCCAGCCGAGCCCTCTTTAGCATGTGACCTGAGGCCAGGCCCTCACAGTGCTTTTCTCTGTTCCCCACTCAGGAGCGACTGTGGCCAGCCCCAACTTGCTTGGGGACTTTGAGCGAGGGGCTGAGCCATGGATAGGCAGCATCCACGGCCAGAGGAGTCTTCTGGGCCATCACCCCGGTGAGTGGTGAGGGAGGGGGCAGGGCGCCAGGCTCTAAGTCCCATCCCCACCCTGCCTGTTTCGAGCACTTACACAGCAAATGCTGCCCTTCCTGCCCCGCTCACCTCCCCTGGGTACCACACCTCCCCATCCTCACTCCATCCCCTCTCAGCTCATTGGCTTTAGTTTCTACCCTAGAACATGTGTTTATTTGTATTAAAAGTTCCAAGAAGGCATGACCGTCTGATCTGCTGCCATGTTCCCCCACCTAGAACAGCACCTGGCACACGGTACTTGTGCAGTAGATAATCACCAAATGAATGGGGTATGAAGAGATATGTGAAAAGCTAGTAGCTGAGCTCTAGGGATTTTCTTCCTTCGTGAGCCGCTCTTGGGTTGGCTTAGTTGGAGCCAGGCCAGTGGCACTTTGTTATTAGTGAGATGACCAAGTAAGTAGCTCCTCCTGGGAAGAATCAAGAGGGAGTGAATACATCCTACAGGAGTTGAGTCACGAAGTTTGTTCTCCTGTGGTTCTATTCAAATGGACCATCACAGCCGTGGGCTGCTGCTTTGTGGCTCCTTAAGGAATCAGAACCATAGAATCTCACTTGGCTTCTCCTTGCCCAGTTCTTCATTTTGGGCCTACCGACTCTGGCACAGCTGTGCTTTTGGGTTGGCTCTAGTTTTGCAGAGTGGTCTATCAGCCCGGAGCAAAGAATGATGGATCATTAGCCACTGGGCATCTGAGCTTAGGTTGATACATGAGCTGTGGTTCTGGGAAACTAGAATCCTCTCAGCTGCACTTCATGTGAAAGGTAAAAGAAATATCTGCTTCAGCTTGAAGAAGAAAACCTTCCTGAGCCCACGAAAGGTTTCGCCTCCGTGAAGGGTTGTAGTGTGAGAGCGGAAGTTGAGTTTCTCTTGAGTGCTGGATGGGGATCACCAGCAGAAGTACAATGCCTACTACCCTTTATCTACAGTTACTCTCCAAGGTTTTGGGTAACCATTGTCAGTACAGTCATATATTTAGGAAGAGGGGGAGAAGGATAAAAGACAGGGTTTAATTCACATAATATTTATAATATCTTACTGTGCCCAATTTGTAAGGTAAACTTTATAGCATGTATGTGTGGATAGGAAAAACAACACAGTAATACCGAGCTTGGTACACTTCATGGCCAAGGAACCCAGTGGGGCCTTGGAATATATGCTCTATAGATAAGGGGAGACTACTGTATCCAGAGACAGACTGCAGCTTACAAGAAATTCTCTGAGGGCCCGGCGTGGTATTACGTGCCTATAATCCCAGAACTCTGGTAGGCCGAGGCAGGAAGATTGCAAGTTTAAACCCAGCCTGGAAAATTTAGCAACTTGATGACTATCTCAAAATTTAAAAACAAGCTGGGATATAGCTCAGTATGAAGCCTACGTTCAATCCACAGTACTGAAGGAAAGAAAGAAATAAAAAGGGAGTCAAGCCCACAGCATACAAAGCTCTCTTGCCCCAAAGGGGCAAGATGTAGATGTCCCTTAGTGAGGCCATCACCAGACCAGGTTCCTGCAGAGGAAAGAGTTATGTCACGTGACCTTGTTCAATCTTGTGTTCCCTGATGCCATGTTCTTATTCACAAATAAGTCCCCCAGACCTCTAAGGATGGCGCCACTGCTTCAGGTGGCATTGGTCAAAGTAGAAAGATGTCCCTAGGGCCAGGTCCTTCACATTTTGTTTGAAACGGGATTCCCTTAAAACTTACCTCCTTGATTTTCTTCTGTATCAGGCAGGGGAAACTGGGGCCTTGGGGAACTGAAAGTAGAGAATTCCAAGTATGACATACTTCCAAGTCATAGAAAAAAAGAGGCCATGTCATCCTTGTTGGACTGAGCATGTACTTCCCACCTTCTGTATCCAGCAGACAGAGCTGCCGGGAGTTGCAGTAGCACTGTCTGTAGGATTTCAAAGCAAATTCCATTTGTCTCTTTTCCTCTCAAGGAAAAAGCCAGATGGGCTACATGAAAGAAATGGATGTGCAGAGTCCTGGCTGGGACAGTGAACCATACCTGCCACCTCCAAAGAAAGCCTGCCTTGCTCACCGGAGTCCAGAGGGTGGCACTGTCAAGGAAGACTGGACAGGAAGAAGCAAGAAACCCCGCTCCATCCAGAAGTCATGGTTTGCACAATTTCCATGGTTGATCATGAACAAGGAGCAGACTGCTCTGTTTTGCTCTGCCTGCCGAGCATACCCGTCTGTCAGGGACAAACGGTCAAGATTAATAGAAGGTTACACAGGGCCATTCAAGGTAGAGACTCTCAAGTACCACGCCAAGAGCAAGGCCCACATGTTCTGTGTCAATGCCTTGGCTGCCCGTGACCCCATCTGGGCAGCCCGTTTCCAGAGCATCAGAGACGGGCCTGCGGGCGTCCTGGCCAGCACTGAGCACCTCTTCCCTGAAAATTATCCCATGTTCTACCTGCCAGAGCCTCTGGGAGACTTTGATAAGATGACCAAGCTCCTGCCAAGTTCAAGAACTGAACCGGAGGACCCTGGGCCAAGCACAGCAATACCTACAGTGCACCTGGACTGCATTGCAGATTTAAGGCAAAAAGAAATCTCTAGTGACACCCACAATTCCGCAAACGTTGACATTTTATGCAATGACAGTATTGAATTCTGCAGGCAGGTAATACATTATAATGATTGCTTATCTTAAAGGGAAAGTTTCCAAGAGAACAACTAGATTGCACAGTGATGATGAAAAAGAGTAATTCATAATCTATTAGGTATCTTTGTAAGTGTATTACTTGTTTCAGACAACTGCACAATGATCATCATCACCTTTTTGTGGATAAAAAATATAATCAGTGATATAGGCCGTTCTAACTTCTGATAAAAGGAAAGATAATCTTCATCCAGAATCCAAAGCAGCTGCAGAACTTGAGAAATGATCCACTTAAAGTATCAGTATTTTTAGAGTTTTATCTTGGATATCACGTAACACTTTTTAACACTGCAGAGTTTTTCACACATGCTGTGTGATGTAATATGCCTGAGCTGTGAGTGGGTAGAGCAGGTATTATTCAACTTACTGTTCTGGAAAAAACTAAGACTTGGTGACTTGAAGTGACATGTCCAGAGTCCACAGCTGTGTGGTAAATGTTGGACTCTGCTCAGGGGCCTTGACATCCACCCAGAAGTCAGACAGTGACAGTTCAGAGCCCATGACCTCAGTCCAGAGCCTTTAGCCTGGTGCTTTCCTTCCTCTCTTTAAATGACCTACCACTCACTTAAAGTTTATTTTCTAACCAGATAATTTTCAGGAAAGTTGATCTCTAAAAGCATGATGTTAGTTGGAACCTGTGAGTAGCTAGAACCTTCCCTGTTTCTCAACTGTTACAGTCAAGCAAGGTTTCCTTTAAAGCACTATTAGTATTTCCTTCCAGAATCTGAAGAGAGGAGCTCCGAAGTTCCTCATAGCTAACATCAGAAGAAACTAGGCTCAAATTAGTACATTTGAATCCTCCCAGAATCCAGAAAGACAACAAATCTCTTTCCTCTTGTTCCTGCTATTTTTTAGTCTAAGAAGCTAACAAACAGGCCTTACCTTTGCAATCACATTCTTTAGCAGTGAGGCAGGTGTCACCCTGTGTAGAGGTCAAAGGATCATGAGCATCCTTAGTTTTTTGTCACTGTTACCTTCATATCCCATTGGGAAATCCTCATAGGTGCTCACAGAGGCAGGGAGTTGCCTGTGCAGGCACAGGTAGATGAGTAGAGGACATTGCTATTAGGACTCAGGATCTCTAACTAGACACCTGTCCTAACCAGTGTGTTTCTGTTCCCTTCCAGGAAAGCCTAGGCTCTGACTGAGGCCCATTTGATTTTACCTGATAATTCTGGCTCTCCCAAATTTGATTCTTTGCCTTTTAGTGGAGAAATTAATTCCTCAGTGACTGTCGGGGCCACTGTGAGTGTCCGAGACATGGGTCTTCAGCAGCCACCGGAAGTGTCATGTGGCCACCCCAGAAGTGAGTGTCTGCTCTCTGTTGCAGGCCCCTGCAGAGGAAGGACAGCTGGAGGTGCCTGTGGAGCTTCCGGCCATGTTTGAGGATGTGGCAGTGTATTTCACCCGGGAGGAGTGGGGCCTGCTGGGCAAACAGCAGAAGGAGCTGTACCGGGACGTGATGCAGATGAACTATGAGCTGTTGGCATCCCTGGGTAAAGCCCCCTTTTGTGCCACCATAAGCTGACTATCCAACCCCAGAGAGTAGCTGTGGCTTGGGGTCCCCTTGCTGTTACTGCCCTCTGAGGGAAGGAACTCTCCTTTGGGGATTCTCTACTTTAGCACCACGTTATACAGATGTCCAACCTCCAGCAGGCACTTATTAGGCAGCTAGTACATACCAGAAGGGCACGCACTAGCAAGGGTTTCTGCTTTCACTGGGGTTGCAGGCTTGTGGGCAAGACACATGTTTGAATGAGAAACCATCAGAGATACAAGCTCCATTAAAGAGTAGCAGAACTGGGCCCACATGGTGGTACATGCCTGTAATCCCAAAACTCTGGGAGACTGAGATAGGAGATCACAAGTGTGAACCCATCCTGGGCAACTTAGCAACTTAACTAGACCCATCATTAATTTAAAAAAGAACTTTTAAATGAGCTGGAGAAGTAGCTCAGCACACAGGCCCTGGGTTTGATCCCCAGTATTGCCAAGAGAGAGAGAGAGAAAGAGAGAGAGAGAGAGACAGACAGACAGACAGACAGACAGACAGACAGAGTGCCTGTAGCTGCTGAGGTCAGCCTCGTAAATCTGGGCAGCAGAAGGAGGGATCAGGAAGGCTTCCCAAAGAGGAACAGTTTTACTGGAGGCAAAACCAGTAGATACAGTAGGAAGGGGATGACCTGATGACCTGAGCAAGGACTGGAGGTGGAGGGCCTCCTAGTGGGCTCCACACTCTTGTCTGGGCAGAGGTACCAAAGTGCTTGCATCTTGCCAGGTGCCAGCATGGGTCAACAGGTTTGGGCCTTGAAGTCCCTAGGCTTAGGCCTTGGAGAACTAGTTAGGAGTAAGGTAATGGTTCTTATAGCTCCCTCTCCTGCATGTTTCTTGTTCTTTTACCCTTCCACAGGCAGTCAGGGTTCTTTGGCAGCATCAAGATGGAAAGACAGCCTTTCCCCTCCCCTCCCTTTTCCCTCTTCTCTCCTACTTCCCTCTCCCCTTTGTCTTCCCCTCCCCTCATCTCCCCTCTGTTGGAGTCTTCTGTTTGTGTAATGTACATCACAGCAGAGGCTTGCAGAGCAGGGTGCTGTATGTGACTTGGGAATTGCAGCAGCCACTTGCACCATGACAGCTGCAAATGCCAAAAAACGAAGCTATCACAGATGTCATATCCCTTCCTTTCTCTGCAGCTAAGGTTTGGATTGTTTTCTAAACCTTTGTGCCTTGCAGACTTTATCCTTATTCCTAGTTCTTCAGTCCTACCACTGAGCTACAACCTCAGTGCAGTTCATAATTCTTAAGTGGCTCCCCAAACAGTCAGAGATGACTTCAGTTGTCATGCGTTTTATAGTGACAGGTTTTGTGTTTGCACTGAGCTGTAGGTACTTGAACACTGTATACCTTCAAGAAGCATTGCCCAGTTGATTGATAACTGGATGGACATGGAATTCTAGATGGGAACCAAATTTCCTCAGCTTTGGGAAGCATTGCTCTGTCAGGTTTTACTGGCGCTATTGAGAAGTTTTATGACTTCAAATTCCTAAATCTCTGAACACAGCCTATTGGTTCTACTCTGAAAGCTTTTCCAGTCTATCCCAGTGTTCTGAAGTGCTCCATGATATGCATTCATATGGCTGCTACTTTTTTGTTCTGCATATCTTGGACTTACCTTGTATGAGGAAACACATTTTCCAGTTTAAGGAAATGTTGTTTATAATAAACATTATTTCTTCCAGTTTTCTCTTTTTTCCCCCCAAAACTGTGTTAGTTAGCCATTGGACTTCTTGGACTGGGCCTCTGCCTTTTCATTTTTGTATCTGGTTTTTGCTGACTGTTTTCTGCTTCTGTCTGTGTTGTGCTAATTTCTTAGTGATTTCCTCAACTTTCTTTTCAAAAAATTCTTTTTTTTTTCCTGTTGAGTGTTTCTAGGCACTCTAATATTTCAAGCATAGAGACACTTTAGTGTTCCGTCCTTCATGACTTTTTACCTATGAATATTCCCTATTCTGGTTATTAGGAAGCCTCTCTCTCTCTGAGATTTTTAGTTTCAGTGCTTTTCCTGCATGTCTGTCTGGGGGACCCAGCCAGAAGTAGATGATTAAAAGTTTAAATATCAGGACGAAAACATGTAGGCTTTATAAGGAGTGAATGGTTAAAATATGGGGCCAAAGCACACCTCATTAAACTGCGGGCAAAACAGCACACGGGTGCTATGAGAATCAGTGGTTCAACAAGTTGAGAATATTAAAACATGTTGTGTCTGGCCATTCCCCCTCCCCAAGAAAAACTGCCCAGCCTTGAGACAGCTCTGTGCCCAAACCACTCTTCTCCATTTTTCTTTTACACTGATATTCTAAATAAAAGCTAGAGAGTTCTCAGCGTCAAGGCTTTTTTTCTTCTCTCAGAGTCTCCCCAGTGGCGGGGCACTCTCAGATGAGAAGCAGCCCCTCTGAGCCCTTTTCAGCCTTCACTGCGCCCACAGCTGCTTGCTTTCTTTTGTGTTAGACAGCTTTCTTCAGCATGTTCTCCTAAGTTCATCCTATTCCACAGTAAAGCTTTTAAGAACTAATGGGGATCCCCGGTACCGATAAAAAGAAAAAAGACAAAAAAAAAAAAAAAAAAGAACTAATGGAAAGTTCTATGCTTGTCTGGGATACTGCAGGAGACCAGCTGCAACCCGGATGTCTCTTTGGGGAGCCTGCCAAAGTTGTCTGGGGGAAGATCCCTTTTGAGCAAAGAAAACTTGTCTCTAGCTTGGAGGGGACAAACTGAGCAGGATCCTTGGCACCAAGCAGTGCACCCCTCAGTCTATAAACCTCACCCATCTGTTTTAGCACCATGTTCGCCCTTCCCTCTGTGTCCGAGAGTCTGGAGCACTTCTTGGTGCGCTTTCCTGTGGACTCCGTCTCCACTCTCCTCCTGGGTGAGGTGGTCTCCACAGGGACTTTAGTCCTGTCCCCCACTCTGCATATCCCTAATTCCACCTTCCCCACTCTAGGGCCTCCTGCTTCTAAGTCTTTCTGGATTCTGTCTTGCAAAACAGCCTGTGTCCCCTGGTCACCTCCTCTGCAGGTGATCTGTGTCAGCTTTTCTTCTGTCTCCTTGTCCTCTTCCAATAATGCATTAGTGATTCTATTCCACTTCCTCTTCCATTTAGGGTTCCTTTACCGTTATCCCTCTGCTGAAGAAGGATATAAGTTTCACCTATCCCATTTTTGTAACAATATTTTTATTCCTGGTAGATATATGGAAATATACACAAATACCTATATAGCAAAATAATTATATACAAGTGATACAAAAGCTGGTAAAAAATAAACCCCTCTCCTCCACCCATCAGATCCTCTGCAGAAGCACCCAGAAGTAACCATTTGCTTGTACTTCCAAAGAAAGTAAACAGACATATAGATAGAATCATATATATAAGTAAATGGTAATGGATTGCATTATAAATAAAGGAAACGATTTCTTTGTGCATCCCTGAATAATACTCCTATTTGAAGGGAAGATCTCTTTTAGCCAAATTTCAGCATCCATCACAAGTGGTAGATGTATTTAGAACCCCTTCAAGCATAGTTGGCCACCTGCCCAAAAGCCAGCAGGTTATTCCAGAGATGACCTTTACTACTTATGTGGCTTTGCTTTTCTTCCCTGCTCTCTTCTTCTTTATCTGTTTCATTCTATGTTTCTGGGTGCATTTTACTGGCCCCTGCTCCAGGGCTGCCCACAGAGCTGTGGAAGTGATCCATCCTGGCTAAGGGCATGGCCAACCCAGGCCACCTCTCTGCCATGCTGGACAGGAGTGCTCTCAGCCAGGCCCAGCCAACTACGCTCTGCCCGATATAGAATTCAGGAATCCCTGCATGTTTCGGAGCCAGGTCTAGCTTGAGCTGGGCCACTTAACCTGGTGTTCTGCAGCAGTGTAACGTGTGACTCTTCATTCCTGCAACAGAGCCTGCTGCTGCCAAGCCAGATTTGATCTTGAAACTGGAGCGGAGAGCTGCGCCCTGGATCAAGGATCCAAATGGGTTGAAGTGGGGAAAAGGTCATCCGCCAGGTGAGTCTTAACCCACTGAGTTCTGAAGGACACGTGGTAGGCACATGGTGCTATGGCAAGTCACATGCCATTGGGTCAGCCACACTTACCCAGGACCAGGCCCTGCACTAGGATAGACAACGGGGAGTTAAAAACAAACCGTGCCAACAAAGTATACAGTCATCTGGGAAACTGGGATACTGCCAATTAAATGAGACCCTTCAATGAGCAGAAGTGTACAGGGGGCTGTGGCACAGCTGATGGGAGGAGGGGGAGTGGGTAGGGGCCCTGGCTGCCAGGAACTAGCACCAGCTGTGTACTCCTTGTCCTGGGCATGCAGTGATGATACTCTGGGTTTAAGAAGTAGCTGTTTCACGCATCTCAGTCCATAACTGCCTGGCTGGTTGGTTACTGAAGGAAACTTCTGCACCTCCCTGCTTTCTAAGACACGTTAGAAGACTTAAAGATGTTTGACCTCATTTTTTATGGAGTCTCAGAAGAGGATTAAAGATACCCATTTAATAATACCTCTGCTCAAGGGTGGTTAACTAAGCTCATTAGCATTTGGTATCACGCGGTTCCAGGGTAGTTGGATAAGTAGAGCAGGGAGGCCACAGAGAACCCCACAAAGGACAGCCACCACTCTTGAGGGGGACAGATTGGCTTTCACAGGTAATGACAGGGAAAGGTTTAAGGGGGAGCCATGAGTGATCTGTAAGAATCATGCTTTTCACAAGGGGCACGTTTTGGATGTGGTGTCTTCATTCATGAAAAACTGCAGAGCAAAGCTAAGCATGATTGAATTGTCTTCAAAGGGAAAAAGAGGATGGTAGCAGTAAGAGAGGCAGACACTGAGGCCCCTGCTACAGAGTCTGCGTCACTTCCGCCTCCATCTGTGAAGACACATGCCTGCAACTGCTCTTCCAGCACACAGGCAGGAGAAGTTGGTGGGCCTAGAAAGAGTCAGAGGACTTACAGACCCCGCTCCATTCAGAGGTCATGGTTTGGGCAGTTCCCATGGCTGGTAGTCGACCCCACTGAGACCAAGCTGTTCTGCTCAGTCTGCAAAGAGAGACCCACGCTTCATGACAAATCATCTCGTTTAGTCCAAGGTTACACTGGGCCCTTTAAGGTGGAGACTTTAAAGTACCACGAAGTCAGTAAGGCACACAAGCTCTGTGTCAACACCGTGGAAGTCAAAGACAGCAGCCCTCAGACCACCCTGGTCCCGGAGATCTCCAGCGAGCTCATGGCCAACATGGAGCACTTCTTCAATGCTGCCTACTCCATCGCGTACCACTCCCGGCCCCTGAATGATTTTGAGAAGATGCTGCAGCTCCTCCAAAGCAGTGGGACTGTGATTTTAGGCAAGTACCGAAACCGTACAGCATGCACACAGTTCATCAAGTACATCTCAGAGACCCTGAAGAAGGACATCCTCGGGGACATCCGCAGCTCCCCATGCATGAGCGTGTTGCTGGACGGCTGCAGGGACTCCTCCAATCAAGCCTGCGTGGGGATTTATATCCGATACCTTAAGCAGCTGGAGGTGAAAGAGTCTTACATCACCCTGGCCCCACTCTACAGTGAGACGGTGGATGGGTACTTTGAGACCATCATCGCAGCCCTGGATGAGCTGGACATCCCTTTCCGGAGGCCTGGCTGGGTGGTGGGCCTGGGCACCAATGGTTACACCATGTTGAGCTGCAAAGGAGGCCTCGTGGAGAAGTTCCAGGAGATCATTCCACAGCTGCTGCCTGTCCACTGTGTGGCCCACCAGCTGCACCTGGCTGTAGTGGATGCTTGCGGGAGAATTGATCTGGTAAGGAAGTGTGACCGGCACATCCGGACCATCTTCAAGTTTTACCAGTCCTCCAACAAGAGGCTGAGTGAGCTGCAGGATGGTGCAGCGCCCCTGGAGCAGGAAATCGTCCGTCTGAAGGACCTCAATGCTGTCCGCTGGGTGGCCAGCAAGAGGCGCACACTGAATGCGCTCATTGTGAGCTGGCCCGCCCTGGTGCGGCACCTCCAGACTGTGGTGGAGGCCGGGGGCCAAGTAGGGCACAGGGCCCAGGGCCTGCTGAAGCTGATGAAGGGCTTCCATTTCATCAAGTTCTGCCACTTCCTCCTGGACTTCCTGAGCATCTACAGGTCCCTGGCTGAGGTGTGCCAGAAAGAGATGGTACTGATCACAGAGATAAACTCCGAGCTGGGGCGTGCCTATATCGCGCTGGAGGCCCTCCGCCACCATGCGGGACCCAAAGAGGAAGAGTTCAACGCCACCTTCCAGGATGGGCAGCTCCATGGCATCTTCCTGGACAGGGTGGAGATGGCAGAGCAGCGGTTTCAGGTTGACAGGGAGAGGATGATACTGACGGGAGTTGAGTACCTCCGGCAGAGGTTTGACACAGACCGCCCCGTGCAGCTCAAGAACATGGAGGTGTTTGACACCATGGCTTGGCCGACTGGGGTGGAACTGGCCTGCTTCGGGAATGATGACATTCTGAGCCTTGCCAGGCATTTTGAGCTCTCCCTGCCCGCAGGGTATAGTGAAGAGGCACTGCTGGAGGAGTGGCTGGGCCTGAAGGTGGCCGCCCAGAACCTCCCCTTCTCCATGCTGTGTAAAAGTGCCCTGGCCCAGCACCACCGCTTTCCTTTGCTGAGCAAGCTCATGGCCGTGGTGGCCTGTGTGCCTATCTCCTCCTCGTGCTGTGAGCGTGGGTTCAAGGCCATGAACCGGATTAGAACCGACGAAAGGACCAAGCTCTCCAATGAGGTGCTCAACACACTCATGATGACAGCGGTGAATGGAGTGGCAGTCACGGAGTATAACCCGCAGCCTGCCATCCAGCACTGGTACCTGACCTCCTCGGGCCGGCGCTTCAGCCACGTCTATGCCTGTACCCAGGTGCCCGCCCGCTCCCACACAGGTAGGTGCACAACCAGGTTCCAACCCAGATGTGAAGGTGGAGTAACAGCTGATCCATCCATGCTGGGCTAAGCCAAAGACCATATCCCAGGGTCTCAGAGCTTCTTCAGTGTGCCCAGCCACTTTCCAGCCACAGATACCATGGGTGGCTCAGCTAGAGACCGGGATCATGGCTCTGGGTAGCAGGCATAGTGCAAAGAGCATCTTGTGCCACACAGCAACTTGCCTGGCTCCAGGTCTCCCTCTGTTGCCCAACTAGCTATATGCCTGGGTCTCAGCACTGATTCAGGTTCCACAGGAAGCCAGGTGGCTCTGCAGTGTCAGCTGGGGGTACCTCTCCCCTGTGAGATGAAAGGAGCCAAGAGGAACTTGGGTGAGTTCACCCTCATGCGTGGTTGAAGGAGCTGCTCTAGTGTCCAGCTCTGGGGCAGAGGAGACAGAAGTGCCAAGTGTGCCCTTGGACAAGCCGTCCTTTCTGAGGGACAGTAGAACTGGCAGCTGTGAGGAAGGCAGCAGAGACACTGGCAGGCAGTGTGTGTGACAGCTGCCTTCTGGGCCCTAGGCACTGTGGGAGCCATAGCAGATCCCAGGCCTTACCCACTAGCTCTCCACTGGAAAGCCACACCTTCCCCAGCCATGACAATCAAAAGTGTCTCCAGGTGACGCGTTTGTGGCCTTTGTAGGGGAACAGATTGAGCAGAGCTGGGCTACATGAGGGCCACAGATGCAGAGCTGGCCTTGTCCCCATTGGCCTGCCTTGTTGTTTTCACACAGTCCTGGGATGAGGTCTGGTTTAGAAAGGTGCTGTCATTTGCTCAGTGTAACCATCATGGTCTCATCCTGCACAGGTACAGGGCTGAGGAAGAAGGGGCTGGGAGCACAGAAGTGGCCTATTGCACCCTCCGGGGAGTCCTGGAGATTCTGAAGGATGCTTATGGAGCCTTCAAGATGCCTGCACCTGAGAAGGGTCTTACCTGGCACACTCTCTGGAAGGGAATCCTTAGCTGTGTTTTCCTGAGGATTGTGTGGGTCAAATTCAGAGTTGGTGGCCCAGGAGCCATCCAGGCTCTGCTCTGGGCAGTGGTTTGCCTGTGATTAGTCCTTTGTGCTAATCTGTGCCTCAGTTTCCCTCTCCAAGCCATGGCAGCTGAGAATCTAAGTGCCTCTCCCTGCTCCCTATGCCTCAGCTTAGTAGCAAGAGCCTTGCATTCCTTGAGAGAAGGCCATCTCCACCCTCTGCTCTCGTGCCCCATCCCAATCCTTAGTGTGAAGCTTGCTACTGAGTCCTGTTGTGGGCAGAGGTGCTGTCCACATGGACCATCAGTGGGACAGGCATGTCCCTTCCTCTGCAAGCTGCCCTAAGGACTCTGCTTGGAACTGTCATCGCTGCTTGGTAACTATGCCCTGCCCTAGATGGGCACAGTCTCACTCCCTGGACTGCACTTAGCAGCCAGGGTTTCTAAGAAGCTGCCCTAGAACTTTGTGGGCATCCTCTTCATAGGATACCTCTGGCACTAGTAGGTCCCAAGACCCCTCACCATTGTCCCTTCCCTTCTGGGGAGAGTGCTCCCCTCCCAGGGCGGTGCAGTCTGGGTAGATTCCAGGCTGCTGAGCTGGATGGGAACCTGTTGTCCCTGTTCTGCTTCCTTGGCCAGTTGGGAAGCTGGGGATGTCTGTGCGAAGGGCTTCTTGTTCCTGCCTCAGGCTCATCTAGACGGGCAGGGGCCCTGCTTGCTGCTTGTCTGCAGGGTATCCTTGCTTTGTGATGCTGGCATCCAGGCATCGGCCCATCCTACAGACACCCTGATTCCTGACATCCACTCTCAGCCTTAGCACTTAATGCTGCTGTCTTTCTCCTTTCTGCCTCTGTGTCATGGAGGTGTCTCCCCTCAGGCTCTGGAGGTGGCCCTCAGAGTCCCCCAAGAAGAAAGCACTTTCTCTTATCATCTCCACCTATGCTGTCATCCTGGCATCTGCTCTTCCTCTTCCCTCGTTACTGATGCCCCTGGGGGCAGGCATTCCACATAACCAGCATTGTACCAGATACTTAGAGATTCTGGGGGTGAGGGAGCCTTGCCTTGTCCAGGCCGGACATCTGTGAGGGTGACCAACTCCAGACCTTTGCTTTCTGTCCTACAAAGGAGAGTCCCTAGGGTGCTGTCTACAGATCACGACAGAACAGAGGTCACCAGGTCCTCACAAGGGTGACTTGACAGGGATGTCTTCACTTGCCCTGGTTCAATGACGTACACATGTTTAGAATAACCATGTTTGATTCTAAATCTTTTGCTATTTCAATAAAGCAGTTTATTTCCACACATGGATCTGTCCTGTAAATCCCTAAGCAACAACTAGGAGGTAGGTTAAGCTGCTGAAGGCCAGCCAGATTGTCCCTCTTTGAAGAGGCATTTTTCTCTTAGCAGGCAGCAAAGCTGCCTCCTCCGAGACTCACGATGTATACTGTAACCCTGCCTTTCTTATCTCTGCGTGTGTGTGTGTGTGTGTGTGTGTGTGTGTGTGTGTGTGTGTGTGCGTGCAACTACCAGGCCCTTCCTGGAGATGCCCCAGTCCCTGATGCCAGGAATACTGAGGCAGGGTCTGCCAGGAATACTGAGGCAGGGTCAGCATGACCATCCAGTCCCAAAGTCCTTCCTGCACCAGCAGCCCTGACTGCCCTGGGAACATAGGGGCCTGGGACCACAGTTCCTGCCACACTTGGCACCCAAACAGCCACTTACCTGTGCACCTGGGAATGGATGCCTGGAGATGCCTCACCTTTGAGTCTTTTGTCACAGTCAGGCCAGGTGCTAGGGACTCTTCTGGGCATGTTTCTGCCATTGCTTCAGCAGAAGGGCTCTCAGGGTTGCAAGATCTGCAGGGAGCAAGCACATACCATGCAACATGGATGCCATCCTGGGAGACGAAGCTGCAGGGTTTCTCGTGGTCGTGGTCCATGTGGCAGCAGGAAACCCTATGCTGTTGGTATGCTCACCTCTTACATCTCATATCCCTTGCCATTTGTGGTCCCATGGATGGAAGGCCCTTGTCACACTACAAGAGCTACTGCCCCAAAGATGGCTAGGGGCCATGTGGCTCCTGAAGTTCTAGTCACACACTTGGTACAGGCTGGGTGACTTCAGCACAATTTGAAGGACTTGAGCGCCTCCAGAAGCAATGCTGGGGTGCTCAGCTCACAGAAGCCTAAGGGTCCATTTGGGTGGGGTTTCCAGTTGCCTCCATAGGTTTATCTTCAGCCTCCTAAAGGGAGCTCAGGTGTCATTTGAGTGACAAGGACATACCATTTTCAGTGTCACTCTCATCCCACATTCCTAGTGAGATCACCTGAGTGAGGACAGCATCCTGTGGATGACACAGGTAGACCCAAGGGTAGCTCAGATCCCAACTCAGACAAGTGACCTGGTGGGTCTGAGGACACTGTCATCCTGGAGTCCTGGTAAAAGTGTCTGTCACTCTGGCTGTTGTCATTGCAGCTCCTCAGCCAGGGAGTTTGGGTTCTCATTGCCATGCTAGTAACCCCCTGCTGCAGCTGCTGCCAGACAGCAAGCGTGGGGAGCTTCCCCACAAGATGGGAAGTGTCACAGTGTCCTGTGTGAAGGTCAGTGGACAGTAGTACCTGACCCTTTGCTCTTGACTGCAGGTTTGACAAGCCAGGGTAAACAGGCCAACCTATGAGATTCCAGGATGGCCCTTCTGCTTCATCTCTCCATGCTGAGTTTCATCATAAAATCCATCCTTTAGCTGGGCTTGGTGATGCAGGCCTGTAATCTCAGCACTCTGGGAGGCCGAGGTAGGAGGATCGAAGGTTCAAACCCAGCCTGGGTGACTCAGGTTTGTCTCAGAATTTAAAAAAAAATTTAAATGGCTGGAGACGTAGCTCAGTGTGAAGGCCCTGGGTTCAATACCCAGCATTGCAAACCACCAGTACCAGCACCAGCATCACCACCATCGTCACCCGTCCTTTATCTTCCTTCTTCCTGGAGATATTCAGGGAGGGAACAGTGGAGGTTTGCAGGAAAGAACTTATGCATTTAGGGGCCTGTGAGATGAAGCATGTTGGGGTATGTGTCAATGCTAAATGTGTACCCTTGTGCAAGTAAACATGAACCAACAGCCTGAACAGACCACAAGAGTTCCTGAGTGTTATACTCCCACAAGAGAGGGGGATGCAGGGACAGGAAGGTTGAAGGGTGCTGATTTGTGGGCCAATTAGAGCCAGACAGGTCACCAAGGCTCACTGCATGCTCTGGACAAGTGCAGGACATACTGCCTTGAGCCTTACTTGGCTAAGGATTAGGGTTAGGGTTATGGGAATCCTCCTAGAGCTTTTCTTCAAATGTGCAAACCATCTCTGCTTTGGTTGTAGTGGGGAGCCACCATGGAGAGCCATAGCTTCATTCATCCTAAACCTAAGTACATGCAAAAGACAGACATCCAGAGTTGATTGTGTCTGTAGAGGCATCTAGGTCATTCCTAAGGCTCTGAGGGTAGCTATAGCTTCCCAGTGACCTGGCACTCCTGCTTTTCCTGCTGAGGAGATGCAGGGACATTTTAGAGCACTTCTCAGCGGCTCCTTTTGCTTCTGCCCTTCCTAGGAATTCACTAATGCCCAAATCTATAGAAGGATAAACTTAGGTGTTACTAGCAGAAAGACTCCATTGCCTGGGAAATTTGCCAATGTGCCCAAAGCACTCCTATGAGCTGTGGCAGAAACCCCCATGTTGAGAGTACATGGTGACACCTCAGGGGCCAAAGGACAGGGGACGTGACAACATGGCCTCGGCCTCACAACTGTGCCTTGGAAAGCAGTGTCCTCAGGCTGGATGCAAGCTCCTGGATGCAGGCGCATGATGTGGGCCTGGATTCCAGTTCTTTTACTACAGAACTGTGTGGCCTTGGGCAACTTACTTCTGTTTATCACCCACAAAGGGAATGGATTACTTCAGCCTCTAAGATCTCTTTCAGCTAAAAACAAAGCTTTAGGAAATCAACATGTGATGAGGAGGAACTATATTTTAAGGATCTGCTAAATCAGGCGCACATTTACCCTTGGAATCGGAGCAGCAGCCCAGGCACACCACATCATTAAGTCACATTCTGGGGAGCAGCCAGAGCTGGAGTGCAGACAAGACTCCTGGGGTTGGACTGGGGCCAGCGTATGGCTTTGAGCCTGTTGTGCACCACAGACCTCAAAAGAGGGGTCCAACAGATGACGTACAACAAATGCAAACCAGGACAGAAATGAGAACTCAGAACCTACTGGGGACAGAGCAGAACCCTTTGTCACCTAAACCAAGCTGCTATAACTGAGCAAGGGACAAACAGAAAACACACTTATGCTTGTTTACACGGAGAACTGTTTTTATGAAACAGTCCAGAGACATTGATCTTTTTTTAAAATTTTATTTTGAAGGTAGTAAAATACAACAGATCAAGACAGAATAAAGCCAACTAAGATTGTACAGTGAAATTAGTACAGAACTTCACAGCAGGTTACTGCGATAACAGTAATAGGTATCACCAGTATATTTTGTTATCTTTACAATAGTTCTTTCAATCAAAATAAAATGAAATACAGAACATTATAGAACTTATCAAAACAGAATATTGAATAGAGCAGTACCATTAATCAGAATAGAGCAAAACAGTAATAAAAGTATTTGCCTTCAAAGAGATGGTAGAAGGAAACCCCCCTTATTTGCTATGGTCAACCTCCCAGGAGATGCTCAGATTTCTGGTTCCCATTTGCTAACGGGGGACAGGAGAAGGGGAAGTGGGATGTTTGACTCTAGGCAGTGCACCAGTAGGTTCACTATTGCTTAGCAGGGAGGCAGGCTGGTTGCTTGGTTTCCCAGCTTCATGAGTTCCAATATGGTGTGGATCTCAGAAGACACTGGTGGTTCTCCTCCCTGGAAAGGCCGCAGTCTGCCACACTGCAGCCACTTACCAGGAAGGCGAGCTGCTTGCTTGGTTTCCCAACGTCCTAAGTTCCAACATGGTGTGGATCTCAGGAGCTGCTGGTGGTTCTCCGCCTGGAAGGGCTGCAGTCTGCCACACCACAGCCACTTACCAAGGAGGGGAGGTGCTTGCTTCAGACATTGATCTTTTCGACCTACAGCCATAAACTGTAGTGGTGATCTGGTGCAGGACTGTAGGACCAGCCTGTTTTATGCCATCTCATGCATGCCAAGTATCCCCTTACCTGGAAGGCTAATGGAAGGCTAACCATTCTTTGCAATCCAGTTAAAACATCACCTCCTCTAGGGAATCTTCCCTAATTTCTCCATCCTCTGAAGTCTCAAGATGGATAGGGACTACTTTGATAGCGACTCTTACCCTAGTCTGATCAGCATTATGGTTTTACAACATATCACTCTTTAACTGGATTAGACACCCTTAGAAAGCCAGGATGGCACTTTACACGTAAGCCCTTTATGTACCTGCTTTCCTACCTCCATCTCGCACGGATATAATGGAAGCTCAAGCCAGGTATCTTTGTTTAAAAAAAAAAAAAAAAAAAAGCGCGCGCACACACCCCCCTCATATGTTAAAAGCAGGGATACTGTGGTCTCAACCAGTACGTAGGGAGGGTGCAGGTGACTGGCTCCTACTTCTGGAAAATAGGAATTGGTAAGAGGCCAGGTGCATTTTCCTTCTGCATCACGCCGAGGATCACCGTTTCCCACGCCGTGGAGCCACTGAATTCAGGGAATAAGCCTGGAAGGCTGATGGGGGCAGCATCCGTTCCTGCAGCTGCCTCCTGGAGCCACTGATCTGTAACAGCAGGGATTTTAGCTGCTTCGCTCAAGGATCTGATCCCAAGCGCCTGTCAGTCATCGGGCTCTGAATGAATTTAGACCCACCTGGCCGAACCTCACCCCTTCTCACTGCGCTCCCAGTCTAACAGAAGCCCCTGCAGTCTCGCGCACCTCCCCAACATTGGATCCCAGACCCCAGGCACCCGGGGTGGGGAGAACGTGGGCGAGACGTAGGGCGCTCTAGGGAAGCCTGGCTCACAGTGACTCGGTAAGGGATTACTCTGAGTGGTCCTAAACTCCCGAGTCTTGGGGATTAAGGAAGGATCACGAAAGCATTCAACGCCAACTCAGATCCGATCACTGCGCCTGTGGCCGCACTTCCAGCCTCCTGAGAGGGGCGTAACCTCACTCAGGCAATCAACCAGTGGACTCCCCAAAAGCCCCGCCCCCTGTCTCTGAGTGACAGTGCGCCAGGCCAGAGATTGGCCTAGCAGCG
Source organism: Cavia porcellus (assembly GCF_034190915.1). Taxonomy (NCBI): domain Eukaryota; kingdom Metazoa; phylum Chordata; class Mammalia; order Rodentia; family Caviidae; genus Cavia; species Cavia porcellus. The sequence continues at coordinate 56,460,293 of NW_026947489.1, forward strand.
CTTGGTTCCCAATGCGCATGCTCTCTGACCCCTGCGCTACAGGGACCTGTACTGCAGCACCTGCATCTCTTACCTGCATCCCGCTGGGCATCCCGGCCTCGGCCATGACGGCGCACTCCTTTGCCCTTCCGGTCATCGTCTTCACCACGTTCTGGGGTCTCATCGGCATTGCCGGCCCCTGGTTCGTGCCAAAGGGACCTAACCGCGGGTAAGGAAGGCGCGCAGGCCCTAGCTCCCTGCGGACCCCTCTTTCCCTGTCCCTGTCCTACCGCCAGCATCACTCGGGGGACGCCTCTCCAGGTCGCCTTCCCCAAGGTCACCGCTCATGGGTCGCGTTCAATGAGGGAACGGGAAGGAGGCCCAAGCACAAGGACAAACACTGAAACTAGGAGCAGGGATTTTGTGGAGATGCAGATGGCTGGGGCGTTGGCTCCTGCAGCCAGACAGGAGCGGGGTGGGCGCTGGTGCACTCCTCCCCTCCCCCGCCAGCTGTGTGACTTTGAGCCTCAGTTTCTCCGTAATAAAAGGGCATGATGCCAATGCCTGCCTCATAAGGCTTCAGTGGGTTATTATTCAAGTAATGCGCTTAAAACACTCGTCAGTGCATGGCACATTTTGTGCACTTGATCATTTTCAGCAGGTGTTACTTTTGAAGGTTCCCAGGCAGATTTCTGCACACGCCCTAGCATCTGCTTATCATATTTTTGGTTATAAAATGCTCTCCCTTTTTCCATAAGTCTCCCTTTGTCCAAAATGCTCTCCCGCAGTGTCCAACCAGGACTGGCCCAAGCCCTGAGTCATAGTGAAAGAGGGAGCAAGTCTTCAGCACAAACTTGAAGTGCTTTAGGTCGAAGGCCACTGTGGATGCATGTAAGCTTTGGCTAGATGCTGCTTGGAGAGATCCATGTCATATTTGTTCTTAAAAATCTGCAGGGCTTATGGGTCCCACAACACCACTTCGTAAAGCATTTTAGCCTCACTTCTCTTGCAACCCTAGTGAATTCTTTATGGTGCTCCTGATGTAGTTTAAGCTTCTGTCTTCCATCTTTTCCGAGTGGACACTGTTGTCTTGCAATCGCCAAGCCTCAGAAATGGCTCATGGTCTCCTTGATTCTTGCCCTGTGTTCTGGGCTATTGTTTTCCTTGTTGCCCAGTGAACTCGAGGTCACTCCACAGTGTTGTGCCATGTTGGGGCAGTACCTTTTCCCATCTGCAGTAAGATGGAGAAATGTTGGGTGATGGAGAAGGGAGATAAAGGCAGGATTGGCACTGTCACTTTTGTGGGCAGGGTGGGCCTCCCCAAGAGGTGACACTGAGAGCTTCTCTTCTCCAGGTGGCACTGCACACCCTGAGTAGTACTCAGCCTCCTGTGTCCAGGGGGCATCAGGAGAGTCTATGGAAAACTGATGCCAAGAGCTGTTTCTGTAGCCCTGACCGGGCCTTCTGACCTGTACTCTTCTTTTGCAGGGTGATCATCACCATGCTGGTTGCCACTGCTGTGTGCTGTTACCTCTTGTGAGTACTGCCTTTGCCAGCTTTGTCCTCTGCCCGCCCTCCTGACTTTGGCTCTGTGGCCCACATGTCTGCTGTGTGAGCTTTATACTAACCCAGAGGTGCAAATTCCACCTGTGAGATGAAAGAGTTGCCTAGTCAACCCGACTGAGCATCAGAAGAACCTAGACAGATTGTTTAGCTCTAGCTTTTGGGCTTCACCCTATACGCAGTAGATCCCAGATGTCACGCTTGCATTTAGGAATCTGTTTTTTGTTTGTTTTTCATTTTGTTTGTTTGTTTGCCATACTAAGGATTGAACCCAGGGCCTTTGCACTGAACTACATCCCAGCCTCCTTTAAAAATTTTTTTTTTCTAACTTTGAGATAGAGTCTTACACTAAATTGCCCAGGTTGGGCTTGAACTTGTGATCCTCCTGCTTCAGGATCCCAGACTGCAGGAATTACAGGTGGGAGCCACTGTGCCCAGCAGGAATCTTTTGGTGAGCGTTCCCAGGCACTGAATGCAGCCAGTTTAGAACCATTTGGAGAGAGAAACATTTGTGCTTGGAAAGGTATCTTGGGGATACAAAAAATCCATTCTAAGGCACAGTTCCAGAGGACTCAGTTTCCATTTCCTTAATAGCTACACCGGTCCCAGGAACTGTTTGGTCTTTACAAAAACAGGAAGACACCCCCTCCATCCAGCCCAGTTACACTGCAGTTACATTGCTCTTGGTTTAAATCGCCCCGGCTGCCAAATCAAGGGAAGCTCAAATTCCAGGTTTTTTGTCTTGGTTTGGTTTGGCTTTCTGAGACAGAGTCTCACTATGTAGTTGAGACTGGCCCTGAACTCACTATGTGGTGCAGATTGGCCTTGAACTTGCAGTGATCCTCCTGCCTCAGCCTCCTGAGTGCTGGGATTCTAGGCATGCACCACCATGCCTGGCAAAGTTCCAGTTTTGAGGACATCCTCTCTCACTGCAGCTCAAATCATGTTAAGCCTGCAGAATTTTCTCTTCCTGTGTCTTATACATTACTTTTATAGGCATATGTGGGTGCTCTTAATTCAGAACAACGCAGGCAAGACAGAAGAAGTGATGGGATGCTCATTCTTTAAAACATGGTTATAAAGTTGGTGGCACATGCTTGTGATCTCAGCTTTTTGGGGGTGCTGTGGCAGGAAGATCACAAGTTTGTGTCGAGCCCAAGCAATTTAGCCATCTAGTGAGACCCTGTCTCAAAATTAAAAAAAAAAAAAACTTAAAGGGCTAAGGGATGTAGCTTAGTGCAAAGGCCCTGAGGTTCAATCCCTAATACTGCAATAATAAATAAATAATAAAGGAAGAAAGAGGTCTGGGGCTAGCGTGTGACTTAGGGAGCTCAAGGTGCACAGAGACCAGGGAGCGCTGGACCAGAGAATACACAGGCTCTGGTGGGAGTGGGCCCTGACCTTGTAGGCTGCCTCTAATCCCAGCCCTAATCCTAACTCAGGGACCTTACAAATCAAACCCACACCCACAAACCATGGGCCACTGCCTCACATTTGCTGGGGTGTAGGTAGTTTCATGGGTCCCTTCTTGGCTCAGAGGACACTTGGCCCTGCCACCTGCAGTTTGACTGGTGCTCCCTGAGAAGCAGGCAGAAAAGAGACCAAGGCCTCCCTTAGCATGGGTGTGGATTCCTTCTGTGACTCCACTGATACCCCTCACACTGCTGTCCCTGGCAGCTGGCTCATTGCTATCCTGGCCCAACTGAACCCCCTGTTCGGGCCCCAGCTGAAGAATGAGACCATCTGGTACGTGCGCTTTCTGTGGGAGTGACCGGCACTGCGTGTGGCCCCAGGTACCATTGGGATGGTGGGTGGGGAGCAAAGAAAGGCAGAGCTGGGCCAGGGACTTAGCTCAGTAGCTCAAGTGCTTATCTGGTAAGCACAAGGTTCTGAGTTCAATCCCTGGTGCCAAAAAAAAAGGCAGAGCCACGGGATAGCTCTCAGTTGGACTCAGGCTTCGTATTTTGCAAAGCCAAAAAGGCTGATGTGTGGCTCTCTGCCTGTACCATGCCAACCCCCAGGGTACCTTTGTCTGTGCCCTCACAAGGCTTCTTCCAGAAGCATGTCACACACAGGTCACTGTGGGATTGTGATTCCCAAGCTACAGGGTGGCAGGGAAACTGAATCTGTGCTGGGTGACAGCAGCCTGAAGAGAGGGACAGTGAGGGTTTGCTGAGTGACCAGGGCAGGGCTGAGGTGGGTTTCCAGGGAGGGGATACGGGTCCCCACAACAAAACGGTAACCATAATGCCATATGCCTTTCAGGTGTACCAGTGTTCTGAGTGACCCTGGCTCGACTTCTCTGGTGACTTTCATCTCACCTTCCCCACAGCTGTCCTGGTTCCTCTGTGTTCCCCTGTGTTTGCACCTCAGAGTCCACATGCCCAGGGCCCAGTGGGTTCCAGGATACCCTCTCCTCTTGGTCAATTGGGTCTGAAAGCCCTGAGCCCAGAGCCAGGCTGGAGCCAGGATATCCCTGGGGTTTCCTCTCTTTCCTGCCCAAGCAGGTCCTGGGAACAGCTGGTCCAGGTAGGATCCATCTCAGAGGTGTGGCACAGGTGAAGGCAGGGTCCTTGGCCATGACCCCAGGGTAAGGTCTGTCCCCACTAGCTGTGAGGTGCCCATTGCTGTCAAGATGAGATGTGAAATTTCTGAAAAAATGTCTCAGAGAAACACTCATACATCATTAGTGCTTTGGGCTAAGACTGAAACCTAGATTTGTGTGTGTGTGTGTGTGTGTGTGTGTGTGTGTGTGTGTGTGTAATCAAACTCAGAACCTTGTGCTTGCTAGGCAGGCACTGTGCCACTGAGCTATAAACCCGGCCCCAAAACCTAGCTCTTGATCTTTGTAGCTGTGAGGACCCTTGATGACTTGCCAGAGCAATTGTGTCTCTTTGGGAATATTCTGTCCTGCCTTCTTTCTATCCCTCCTTGGACCTGTCAAGTTCTGACCCCTCCTTGGAGCCTGTCAAGCTGCGTGTGGCTGTCCCCCTCCTATCCTGGTTGGGAAACATATTCCTCAAAACCCCACAGAGCAGCATCTAAGTGACCAGAGCTGGAGGATGAGAGGCAGGTGACACTGAGTGGTACTGGGGCACTAGGGCCCGTTGGCTCCCAAGGCTGGGCCTATTCCCAGCAAGGCACTGTGTGGGGGACACAGAGAGAGAGAGCAGTACAGGTCATACCAGGGAACCTGGGACCCTCCAGCCTGTGCCTGTGCTCCTCCAGGAGACAGAACAGGGACAGCAATTCTTGCCCAAGTACCGAGAGCTGTTAGGAGAGTTCACCCACCTTGCCTGGTTCCTGGCCCTACTAAATATTTATTTAGTGCCCCTTGCATTTGTGGTGGCCTTCGTTTTGGAGCAGCTGATGTGTCTGACCTAGATTTCTCAGCTCTGGACTGCTGGCCACTCGGCTTGTGGTTGTGCATGGACACAGCCCCTCCCCTCATCCCTCTTTCTCCTCCCCTCCACAACCTTTCTGTGGGGTGGAGGTGGCAAGCATGCCTGGTACTGAAAAAACTGATCCATATCTAATAAATAACCGTTTGGTGGGCAAACCCTGGCCTCAGTTCAATCTGCTAGCTGCCATCTGATTTCCAGTTCTTCGTGGGTGGATCGGGGACAGGAAAGGGTACTTGCAGCTGATGCCTTTGAAGCTACATTTCCAAGAGATAAACTCTGAGGACCACGATTTCCTGAGACCTGGGTCTTGCTATATGTCCTGAGTTTGGCCCAAGAACAGGAGGAAGATGGCTAAATGGAACCTGGATGACCACTCTGTGTCCTAGATGATGGAGGGGCAGCTCCCAGTCATGCAATAAAGCAGGTCCCATGTCTGAAGTGGCCTCATTCTAGACCTCCAAGGGTTGATGTCTGCTGCATTGGAGTGAAACTGGGGAGAAGTGAGATAGGACCAATGGCTGATGACCTGGACCTGGTTGAGGGGCTTAGGTTGATCCATGGAGCAGTAGGGAGCCACAAAGCATTTAGTTTTTGGTTTTTGTGGTCCTGGGGATTGAACCAAGGGCCTTCACACTAAGCTACATCCCCTGTCCTTTTTTTAAAATTTTGAGAATGTGTCTCATTAAGCTCCCTAGGCTGTACTTGAAGTTACAGTCCTCCTGCCTCTGCTGCCCAGAGTGCTAGGATCACAGGTGTGTGCCACCATGCCCAGCTCATAAAAGGCTAAAAAGTGCTATGTGTCCAAAACTGGCACCTCAGGTCTGGGATGTTCAGGATCCTTTTTGACCTGGGCTTGGGCACAGAGATAGTTCCTTGCAGAGGGCTGCTTCCCTCCACCCATTTCCTGTTCTCTGGATGCTGGATTGTTGGTGTTGCGTTGTTGGGGTGTCTTGACACTTCCGCGACATGTGTGTTGCTAGATTCCCCATGGAAGCACAGGCAGCCTCTTTCCTGGAGGTGAAGTCCTGCAGAGCTGCTTCCTGCACCTGGGCACTTTGGACTGCTCCAGGCTGGCCCTGTGGTTTCCCGGCTCTTCTTCTGGTGCAGCCATTGCTTTTATTTAATTTGGAACCTTTATGGTGGAGAGGCTCTTCAATGATGAGGAGACAGAGAAGGAAATAGACATTTTCACGGGTCCTGGAGACATAGGTGGGGAGCTATGGGGAGAGAGGCGGGGATCTAGGGTAGTTGCTTTCTCTGAGGTCCAGATTGGGCCATTCAGACCAAACAAGTGAATCTGAAACCAGTACAAAAAGCTTTGTCCTGCACACAAAGGCACAGTCAGACCTTACTACTCATTGCTTTCAAATTCCAATTTGGTACTGGAAGCTTTTTTTTGGTAGGGGAAATTTCATCCAATCATGTTCTTTGTTTGGTACTCCATGCACCAGATAGAACTTGTGGATGTTGATTGCCTTTTTAGCTAAAGCAATTTATTTGGAACTTGTCTTACTTCCAGGGACAAGTTAATGAAGAGTACTGAGGTGCCACTGTACTCAAGGTCATAAACATCAGCACAGCCAGTCCTGGAAGGCTGGGAGGGCTGAGAGCTGCTGTCCACTGCACTCTGACCTGTCCGGACCTCCCAATTCCTTGGGGAAAACTGATTTGCATCCTGGGCTTTCCCAAGCAGAACTGCGCAGGTGCCAGCAGGTTTGGTCAAGGATAGAAAAAGCTGGGGCGCAGTTAAGGCTACCAAACAATCTTAGTAACTACTGATGGTGAGGAAAAGAGTTGAGCTCCCTTGGAGGATTTTCAGAGGTTGAGAGGATATTTGACAAGGAGAATCAGGGTGACAGCAGGGAGGTGAATGACGGGTTCAGGTCAGATCAGGAAGTACAAAATGACAAAGGGTTGATGAACATTAAAGAGACACGGGGTCAGCTCTATCTGCTCACTGACTGGGATTCTGTCCCCTCAAAGACTAGGAGAAAAGGCCCCATGCTCCAGCTGAGGACATTTCAGAGGAAGGCTTCCAACACCTGAGATCTCTACAAACGGGCAGTGGCCGAGCATAGGTACCCCTGAGCCATACCAAATGGCAGAGTGAAACGCAGCCTTGGAAACCGCTGAGTCCTGGACAAAGCCCATGAGCAAGTAACCAAGTAAAACCAGGCTGCATACGAAGTGTACGGCCTGCAGAGGGCAGCACAGGCACAGAGGAAGAGTTCAATTCTTGTCACCCTGGGGGCAAGGTTTTGGGCTGAGGCAGGCGATCCCAGTCTTGAGAGCTGCAGTGCCTAGATGAAATGTTCTCCAAAGATATGTCATGCTCTATAGTTACCATAGAGCAATTGCTAAGTTCCAGGCAAATCACAGGAAAAATACTGAAGCACCCTGCAACTTTACATGCTGTGGTTCTAGGCTTCCCCACCATTGCCCTTGAACTTTTCCTGTTTCATAATCTCAGAGAGATCTGGCAGACCCTGGTGACAGGAACACCCATTCTCAAGGTTCTCACCAGGGAGAGGCAAATCTGTTCCTCTCCCCACAGAGCCCCAGAGTGAGACCCTTGGGTGCTTTTGTTTGCTTTGCACAGAAACAAGATGATTGGAATTATTGGGCATGAAACCCCATGGCAGAGGTCCCCTCTCACAGTAATCTCCCCGTGTGCTGAAAGCCACCATCGGTTTATTAGAACTTGTGGTTTCCAGGGACAAAATCCATTAGGAGCCACCAGGTTTGCTCAGCTTATAACAAAACAGCAAGGGCCATGGGCCAAAGTCCTGTGTGAGCTCAGCCACACTCTGGTTAACAAATCTAAGAATTACTCACTGGGGAGACAGATGTCAAAGGACACAACACTCCACTAAGATGCCAGGAAGATGCACGTGTGCACACACACGCGCGCAACACGAGGAGGGCCAGAGATTTAGCTCAGCAGCATAAGCACCTATGGCAAGTGTGAGGTTGTGAGTTCAATCCCTGGTATCAAAAAAATAAGACATGAGGGAATGACACAGTGATGGTGTTGCAACGCTAACATATTAGTGAGTAGATTTTAGTGGTTGTCACCACAAAAAAAAGGTGAGATAATATACATGTTAGCTTCACTCACCCATTTTGCTATACTATTTTGAGATAGGATCTCACTATCTACTTAAGGCTGGCCTTGAACTCACTGTGTACCAAGGGCAGCTTCAAACTGGCAGTGATCTTTTCTGCCTCAGCCTCCTGGGTGCTGGCTAGGATTACAGGCATGTACCAAAGCTTGTACACATATTTCAAGACAGCATGCTGTACGTGATAAATATTACAATTTTATCAATTTAAAAAATAAAAATTAAAAAAAATAGTACAAGAACCCATGGCACTCTGGGCCCAAAGGTGGGCCTATCAGGCCAGAACTTCAGGGTCTAGAGCAAGACTCCCCTTGGGAGCAGTATTGGGGTGAGTCCTGGGTAGCCAGGCAACATAGGTGCTGGGGCTGGTGAGAATCACACTTCCTCTTCCTCACTTGGGCTATCGTCATGGTGTTGGTCAGTGTGCAGCATGGGCACCTGTAAGACCATGGGTCCCATGCCATACCCTACAGGGTTAATCTCACAGATAGGGCTGGCCTGTGCATTTTAAACAAGCTGACAAGGCCTCGTGCTGAGGCTCTAGGGACAAGATGACAGCGCAGGCTGGATAATTTACCAGCACCTTTGACCTCTGCCCACCAGATGTCAGCATAGCTCCTACCAGTTGTCATAGCACCAAGTGTCTTCATTCATCCTGAACCGGTCCCCGCGGAAGACACACTTACGCTTTCGGCAACCGCTGCTGTAGTATCTGGACCTCAGCGACTTCCAAACTTACTCCCTGCGAAGGAAGCAGAGAAACACTGGGGGGACAACTGGGCTCCTAAGCGTTGCCCTCGGCCTTTCATTTGGTTTTTCCAGGGGGACACTGCAGGGAGAAAGATGCATCCAGGCTTTTGGGGGTGCTAGGTATGAGTGGGTACCAGTTCCAGCAGGTGGACCATCAGTAAGGAGCCAAGATCTCCAAGGAAGCCCCATAACAAAAACTGCCTCCCCTCGTAGCCAGTCATCCCAGCACTCCTGGAAGCTGAGACAGGCAGAATGAGTCCAGGCTGGATAACTGAGCGATTCTGCTCGACTCTGTCTCAAAATCAAAAAAGGGCTGGGACATAGCTCAGTGCGAAGGGGCTGGGTTCCAGTATTGCAAAACGGAAACAAGAGACTGCCGGGGATATAGCTCAGCTGCCAAGCGCCTGCCGGGCAAGCGCTAGGTCATGAGTTCCACTTACGGAACCAAAAAGAAAACAACAAAAACCCCTTCGGCCAATCATCACCACTTCCTGCGCGAAGCGCTTTCATTTCCGGGCGCGGCGGCCTGCGCCTGCGCACTGAGGCTCGCCCCAGGTTTTGCAACTTTGGACGGATGCACCCAGAGACACAACCCCCAGCAGCCCGCGCGTGCACCGTCACTTCCGGGAGCGGCCCCTCCCCCTGCCCATCGGTTGGCTCCTGAGGCCCGGCGGGCTGGATGCGGAGACGCTGCGTGGGATCGTTGTCTGCACCTGGCCTAAGGTGAGCTGAGGAGGCGCGTGGCGGCCCCTACTTTGCAGGCAGCGGCTGCTGGACCCACGCCGCCCTCACATGGCTCTGCGTGGCGCCCTTGTCGCTCACCTGCCCTCCTCACGTCCCTCCGGAGAGGCGGGAACCCCCGGGACCGCCAGCGCTGGGCCTTGGCTTCCTCGGCACCGGGAACCGCCCCGAGTCTGCAGCAAACAGAGCCCCCAGCCGCGACAGGACTGTGAGGTGGCGCTGCCTTTGTTCCCGCACACGCAGTGCACAGGCGCCGCGGTGGGTAGCAAACCCCGAATTGCAGCCCGTGTAGGCCGGCGCTGGATCCCACGCTTGCTTCGAGTCCCAGACTATCCTGACCTCCTGGGAAAGCATAGCGCATTCTGCTAGTGGGGTCTCCTTTATGACACTGTTGCTTAACGTGAGCTCTGATGATGCTGACTTATTATTTCAAACACCCCCTTGCGGGAAGGTGGACCTAGAGCCTTAGAACTGGACTACACCCCCAGCACCTCTTTTTGGAGACCGGGTCGCCTAAATTGCTGAGTTCTCCAGTCTGGGCTTTAGCTTGCAGACTTCTTACCTCAACCTCCTAAAGTACTGAGATCACAGGTGTGCGCCACCATGTTTCGCTCCCCATGTTTTCTAAATAGCCAGAGTTGCATGGGTCTGTTTTTTTTTTTTTCTTCCTCACATTTCTCTCCTCTTTTTCATCACTTCCAGTTGCAGGGGGTAAGGACAAACCCAAGATTTGAGAGCCAACCATGTGTTTTAAAATCCGCTGGGAGAACCGGTTGTGGTGACGCATTTCTTTAATTCCTGCCCTGAGAGGCTGAGGCAGGAGGATGGATCAGCAGTTGGAGCCCAGCTTGCAATTTAGTCATTTCCTGAGAGTCTGTCTCAGAATGACATGAAAATACAAGGCTGGAGTTGCAGCTCAGTGAGAAGGCCCTGGGTTCAGTCTCAGTGGAGGGAGGCCAGGGAGGGTCCCCCGGGAACTGGGTGAAGGAACCACCACTCCTTCCTCTCCCCGTGCTCTAGTGAGAGAAGAGGGAAGCGTACTTGGGCCTGTGAGAGTAAGACTTGAGAGTGTGGTAGTATCCTGGGAGACTGAGGCAGGAGGATCATAAGTTTGAGTTCAGCGTGGGCAAGTTAGTAAGACCTTGTTACAAGATTTAAAAACCTCAGTACAAGGGCTCTGGGTTCATTCCCAGTACAAAAAAGAGAAAAACTGGGAAAGATGTGAGAGAGAAACAGTCACCTTTCCCCTCTGGGCATGTGCTAGAAAGGACTGGAGAGAGTGGGCAGGAGAAAGTATAATTCATTGAGCCTAGGTGCAGGTAAATGCTGAGGCTCCTCCTCTCTGAAGTTGCCTGGCCCTCTGCCCAAGGCTGCTCCCTTTCTCCTCCCTTGTGCCCCCTCCCCCCACAGATCAGTTCTGGAGTATAGGCTGCCTTGGTTCCCTCTCTACCCTGCACGGGGCCCATACATCCCTGCCATCATACCCATCCTTCTTCCTTCCCTCAGAAAAAATGATTTCTTCCAAACCCAGAGGCCAGTCCCATACATGACTTGTCACTGAGCAATCTCCTAGTGTTGATTTCGAATTTCTCCTCTGTACTGAGCCTCACACACACGCATTCCAGTCCCCAGGCCTGTTCTGTTGGAGACATCTCAAGGCATCTCCACCCCACAGTCCCAAGTGTAGGTGGCCTTCTGCAGCTGCCAGATCCTGTCAGGCTCGCATCTGCAGGCACTGCAACCCACAACCACCAGAAGATGCAGGAAAAGAAGAGTTGGCAACCGCTCCAAACATACCCAGAGTTTTTCTTTGTCTTCATTCACTAAATGATAGGGGATAACAGCTATTTCCATAGTATTTGAGTTGCCTCGGTGTTACAGGAAATCTAGGGATGATTCAAAGGATGCAGAGGATGTGTATACATTGTGCCCAAACACTGCTATTGGATATAAAGAATTGGAACATCTGTGGATTCTGGCGTCTTGGGAGTCTTGGACCTGACCCACCAGGATACCTGCTTGTCACACCTCATTGCTGTGGGGTGGACCTTGTCTTCATCCTCAGGTGTGGCCTTTGCCCTGTCAGCAGCTCTTTCTGGAAAGTGTCTTCCCTTGCTTTTGCTCCCACGACTTAGGTTTCTCTGTCTGCTGCCTTTGCCACCGAGTCATCTCAGAGGGCTGCCCCTGTGCCCTCCCAGTGTTGTCAGCCACTCTCTACTCCTGACATTTTGCCCATTTCTGCTTTCTGTGCAAAGGTGCCTGCCTGGTAGTTTGTTTAAAAAGAGCCACCTGCTTAGTCTCAGCTTTGCCCTGTGTGGATCTCCAGATGACCCCACCCATCGCCCCTATCCCTACTTCTTTCTACCTGGTGATGACTCTGCTTACTTGTGACCTGCTCAGGCTACAGTATTCCTGGTCTGGAATCTCTGTCACGTCTTGTTCTAATCTTCCCCTGTTGTCACCTTGTGATGTGTCATGAATCCCAAAGTAGTGCAGTTTGGGGATGGTTTTTCTGGGGTTTAGCTCTGTGGTAGAATGTCTGCCTAGCATACTTAAGCCCTGGTTCACTCCTCCAGCTCCATGCACACACACACAAATTACAATTTAGAATTATTTATTCAAGGTTGTCTGTCACCATCGTCTGGCTCACTTCCACCCTGATGTGCTCCAGTGGAAGAGAAGAGGGTAGCATTAATGTTGTGCCAATTTCCTGAGATCCTGGATTCATCCATTGGGGCTGTTGAGGATTAAAAGCCCTGAAGCTGTAGCCCAAGGTAAACCACCCCTTACAGGGAAAATCCAAGTTCTTTAACAGTTAGAGGCATCCAGAGTATTTGCAAACTACAGAGTCCTGTGGGATGAGGCTAATGGGAAACAGAACAGGACTGGTGCCTTTGGTAACTAATAGGTCTCTGGCCACAGTTCTGACAGATTTCTCCATTAAGTCCCTGCCCTGCCCCCCATACTGAGTATTAAATGCAGGACCTTACACTGAGCTACACCCCTACCCCCAATCTCTGGGGTATTTTTGTGTTTTTTTGTTGTTTTGTTTTTTTGATGCTGGGGATTGAACTCGTGACCTCACACTTGCCAAGCAGGCATTTATGCCCTGAGCTAAATCCCCCAGTGCCTTACCCCAAATCTCTCTTTTTTTTTTTTAAGTTTTGAGACAGAGTTTTGCTAAGTCACTTAATTGCCCAGGCTAGGCGCAAACGATCCACAAGCCTCAGCCTATCAGAGTACTGAGATTATCTGTGTTACCACGCCTGGTGCCTTTTCTGTGCCTTCTATGGTTCTGTGTTCTCTATCATGGCCTGGTTTTAATGCCATGTCCTGTATCTTCACTGCAAGCTGCTTCAGAGGTTTGGACAGATGGCCTGGGTTGCAATATCTTCAGTCATAAACTAAGAGCTGGGGTCCCTTGCTGCATGACACTGGGAGCAGTCCTGGGCCTAGGAGAGTACCTGGCATTTCACATACACAGTCTCATGTGGGCCTTCCGGTCCCCTGGTAATGTGGAAGGGCTGGCTGGGTTCTGAGATCGAGCATGTGCTGCTGCCTCTGCCTTCTGCAAAGCCTCCTGGAAAGAGCAGGGCTGGGGCACTGCCAGAAGGAGCTCCTGGACGGCAGTCAGAGACAGCCCTGCATCTCCTGTGATCCATAATGTTGGGTGTCACTCACTTAGTGTCCAAATCCATGGATTTTTATCTTAATCTTCTTTAATTGCATCCTTTTCTGGTTTGAAGAGATACAGCTGCCCCGATTTCAGATATTCATGTTAGGAGTATTAAATCAACTTCCTCTGTCCCTGGGAAATAACCCTGGCTTACAAGGCTTGTCCTGCCTCATTGCATTCTTTCTCTGTCTCATCTGTCTCTTGTGACTTCTTCAGGTCTGGTCTCTTCATAGCCTTGAACTTGACATAAGGTACAGGAAAGATACTATGTAGGATAGGTGTCAGCAGCTGGGCAGCCCACTTACCAGGACAGGGTTGGCTGCAAGAAGCGTTGGGGAAAGAAGTTTGAGAAACAGCAGAGGGCTCAGGGAGCAGCCTGAAGGGACCTTCAGCAGACAGAGAGACCTATAAAGAGTCTTTGAAGGGCAAGTAGCAGTGTTGGGGTGGGGCAGAGTAGGGGTATTCCGGAGGGAGGAAGCAGGTGAGGGCTTCAAGTGCAGGGGCAGAGCCCATTTGGCCTAGCAGAGTCCCTGGGGCCTTGTGTATGCCTTAGAGGAGTGGGAGGTGAGGGACTACGAGCAGCCTTCTGGGAGTCTGTGACAGAAGTCTGAGGGGGTGCAGGGCTTACGATGATTAGGGTCAGACAGCTGCCACCAGCCCTGTTCTCTGTAGGAGGCTGATGTTCATGAGGGCAGTTCAAAGGGTGTGAGCAAAGACTGCAGCTCAGGACTCCGTAGGTGGCTTCACTTAGCAACCCCTGAGCCCATGGCACCTTTGCTGTGCCCTTGTAGGCCAGGAGAGCCCAGGTGCTGGGGACACAGGTCAGGAGTCTCTCTCCCTCCTGACCTCTCCTGCAGTGAGGCCTCTGGGGGACTTGTGATGAGAGCACGCCCCTGAGTCCTCAGAGTGCCTCTGGTTCTGCACGTTATCTCTGAACATAGGGCCCTTGCCTGTCTTCCTCTATCCACAACACACAGAGAAGTCAACAAGTGCCTTCTGCCTTCTGAGACCCCAAAAGAAAAAAGGGGAAAATCAGTTGGAAGAGGGACACAGAAACCTCTGGTGAGCAAGGGCTATGGGAGTCTTGTCCTGGGCTGAGTTTACACCATCCTGTTGTGCTTTATCTTCTCTCTGGGCCTGTCTCTTGCCCTTCTTGTATGGGCTTCCTCTTCTTCACAGTGCCCCCAGAGTTTAGCGAGGCTGCTGAGAGCCGTACTTGTCATCTTGCCTTCCAGCCTCCATCCATCTTCTCATTGCCCCAAGCTTCCAAGCACATTGGAAATGGAAAAAATCAAAAACCCTTCCAAGAGACAAAGGGCCTCAGGACCAGTGGGCCAGGAGCCTTGTGTGAGTGCCAGCACCCCAGTGACCAGACCCAAGAACCCAGCCACCACCCTAGCTTGTCCAAGCCCTGACTTGTGTACCAGAGCCACCAACACCTTTCATACGCTTGGGGTTGCCCCAGAAGGCCTACCAGAGATGGAGGTCAAACTTGATTTGCCTGATAGAGACAAGGCCAGCAGTGACCATAAGAGGAAAGCCAGACTCTGGAGGCCCCCAAGAAAGCAGGAAAGCGACTCACCTCGGCGGAAGAGCAGTTTCTGCCCCTTGCCTCCTGGCACACCAGTCTCTCCATCTGGCAAAGCTCACCTACAGAATCAGGTAGAAGGTGCTCTTGGCCTCCCTGCCTGCAATGGAAAGAGAAAAGCCCACTGTCTGGGGGAACCTCATCTTCAGTCCTCTGCCTCCCATGCCAAGTGCTGGGCCAGCCCTTCAAGAAGTAAGCCCAAGGGGCACTGTGGAGCCTATGATCTCCACCTTGCTCCTGGGTCAGAACCCCCTGTGCAGCTTGAGAAGAGAAAAGTATCTAAGGCGAAAGTACGTGGACGGAAAGAGGAAGGGATAAAGACAAGAAAAAAAACAAGGTCCCTGTCTCTTAGTGCAGGTTGCACCCCAACTCCAGCCCAGATTCTCTTCCACCAGAACACCAGTCCTGACAGGTTGGAGGTGAGCCAGCCCAAGGAAAACGAGGCATCAAGGCAGGCTGACATCCTCTCAGCACATCCGGTCAAGGAACTGCGATACCCCAAACAACGGAAGAAAAAGCATCTGCTTCGTGGTGTGATAGAGAAGTTGGGGCCCCAGCCAAGCCTCCCGGAGCCCCCTTGCTTGAACAAATTGATCAGAGATACAGAAGTAGAGACCTGGGGCTTAGATTCCACCCCAGGATCCCTGAATCCTTCACATGCCACACCAGATGTTAGACAGTTCTTTACTGGGGACTTGAAGAACGCCTACTGTGTCACCTGCACCCTGTGTGGCGCCAGTGTCAGACGGGACAAAGCTGAAGGGCGGGCCCGAGGCTCAAGTCTCATCCAGCACCTGACCAATAAGCACAACATGGAGTGGGACAGAAGGGCAGTCTCAGGCAGCCCAGGTCAGTGGCCAGCAGGGGCAGGGCAGGCACAGGAGAAGAAGGCTGGTGCCCTCAGCCTTGGGGAGCCTAGAGACTCCCCAGACACCCTGCCCTTGGAGGACAGCAA
Source organism: Cavia porcellus (assembly GCF_034190915.1). Taxonomy (NCBI): domain Eukaryota; kingdom Metazoa; phylum Chordata; class Mammalia; order Rodentia; family Caviidae; genus Cavia; species Cavia porcellus. The sequence goes on from NW_026947489.1 coordinate 56,476,071, forward strand.
TAGGGAACTGGCCCTAGACAGACGCGAGCAGCTACTCCCAGCCCTGCTGCCACTGCCTGCTTCCCCTGGGTCAGTCAAGGACAGCCTGAGTGACACACATGACCCCACCTGGCCCCAGGCTCAGGCCTGGAACCACAGGATTGCAGAGCTGTTGTGTGGCTTGGCCCTGCCACTCTCCTTTGTGTCCTCCCTACCATTCAGGAGGTTCATGGCTCAAGTGGACCCTTGCTACCACCTGCCCTCCCCAGCCTTCTTCTCTGACAAAGCCTTGCCCTCGCTGCATGAGGCCATGGGTGACAAGGTGCTTGAGGAGATGCAGTGGGCTGAGGGTGGCCATGTCCACTTCACCACCTCTGTATGCGCCCAGGACTCGGTGGTGAGCTACATGGCCGTTGCTGCCCACTGGGTGACCAGCAAACCTATGGCATCAGTAAGCTTGAGGAAGCGTGCAGTGCTCTGGGTCCGGGGCCTGACCCTCAAGAGAGCCACTGAGGATGTGCAGCCTGAACTGCTGGAGCAGATTAGCCTATGGCTGGGCCGTGGCTCCCTGAAGGCTGGTTTCCTGGTGTCAGGTGGCTACCCCAGCCTGGAGTGGGCAGTAAGGGCCGAGGGTTACACCCATATCCCCTGTTTCACCCACTGCCTTGACTCTGTGGTGAGCAATTTTCTGCATCATCACCATAGCGTCCAGATCATCCTGGGCACGGCCAGGGCCATCTGTAGCCATTTCAAAGGGTCGGTGGAGGCCCGGAGTCTGCTTAGCCAGCTCCAGCAGCAGTGTGGCCTCCCAGCCCAGCAGCCCTTTGAGAAGCTGTCAGACGACTGGAGCTCAGCCTACCGCTTGATGGAGTGGCTAGTAGGGCAGCAGCCTGCCCTGCAAGCATATGCCGAGAGTCAGCAGCTGGGCAAGGCTGGCACTGCCCTGTCTACTGTGTTCTGGAGCCTGGCAGACAGCCTGGTGAAGCTTCTGCAGCCCTTCCAGATGGTAGTCCGTGAGGCTAGCATGCCTCAGGCTTCCCTGAGCCAGGTGCTACCCCAGCTACGCTACCTGTACATCTTCCTGGAGCAGGTGCACAGGCATTTCCAGGAGCAGAGCGTTGGGGATGTGGGCACAGCCTTGCGGCTGGCAGAGGGCTTGGCCCTGCAGCTCTCCACAGACCATCAGCTCAATGAGCTCTTCTACCGTGAGGAGTTTGTGCTGGCCACCCTGCTGGACCCACGCTTCAAGGGCAAGGTCGAGGCCATCCTGCCCGAGGGGGCTGACATTGACCACTGGAAGCAAGTCCTGGTATACAAGGTCAAGGAGATCATGGTGACTGAATACTTGCCTACCTTCAGTGGGAGATGTAAGAGCATGCACTCGAGCACCACCAGGAGGGCCAGGGCTGAGCGGAAAGGCCAGAGGGAGTCTCTGTGCAGGCAGAGTGACCCAGGCCCCTTTTTGCTGGTGCAGAGGGAGAAGAGCCTGCTAGAGCAGCTGGAAAGTGTGGGCCTCCTGGTATCACAGAGCAGCAGGGCCTCTCTCTCCACAGAGAACCACATGGCCAGTGTCATTGTTAGGCAATATCTGCGGGACAACGAGACCATTGGAGCTCAGGAGGACCCACTGGCCTATTGGGAAAGGAAGCGCAGTGCCTGGCCAGCTTTGGCCCAGCTGGCCACCACTTACCTATCCTGCCCGCCCACGAGAGCCTTCTCAGAAAGTGTCTTGGCCTCTCTAGACAGCCCCACCATTGTAGAACAGAAGCCCCCACTCAAAGTAGAGGCCATTGAGCACCTGCTCTTTCTAAAAACCAACCTGGAGTACTTTCCTCACTACACCCCACCGCACCTTGTCATCTCTAGCAGTGACCTGGCTGAGAGGGAGCAGACCTCATAGCCTACCTGCCATGCTAGAGTGGGCAAACTTGGGACCGCACCAGTAGGTTCCACAAACCTTGAGGGCTCGGAGGTACAGCCACGGTCTGCTGTTCACAGATTTACTCAGGGAAACCCTGCATGGAGTGCAGTGCTGTAGCCTAGATGTCACCTTCTGAAACCTGTCACTACAGGGTCAGCATCTCTGTCCTTGATAAGCTCCCACTTTCTCCTCACTGATCCATGTATATCCAACAGTGTGCAGAGGAAGGTCTTAACTGTTTTCCTGTGTGGCTGTGAGCTGTTCTGTATGGTCTTTAAAACTGATATGAAATATTTCATATTAGTGGGTATTTAGGATCTTGCACAGATCATCCTTGTGGATACATGGAAGCATTCCTTTAAGAAGCAGCTTTAGCCAGGAGCCCATACCTGTAATCTTAACTACTTGGGAGGCTGAGGTAGGCGGATTGCAAGTCTGAGGCCAGCTTGGGCAGTTTAATGAAGACTTTACCTCAGAATAAAATATAAAAAGGACCGGTGCTGTAGCTCAGTGTTAAGTGCCCTGGTTTGACCCCTGTACTACCTAAATGAACACAGCCTGCCCAGAAAGGGAGGAAGCCTGAGGCAGAGTAGTCACCTTGGCGGGGAAGTGTCTGCACGCATGCACACAGCGCGGTCTTGCTGGGAACCCACAGGAGCTGGAACTGAACAGCTGGCCTAGAGAGCTGAGAGATCCCTAGTCTTCAGTGTGCCGAGCTTAGCCCCAGCCTGCTGGGTCCGTGTTCTACTTGGCAGCACCTGTCCCTCCTTCCCCCTGGCCACTGTTAGGGAAGATGCATGTTTGGAAGAGAGGGAGGATGTGTAAGGAACTTGCTGGCAGGGTACTGTTCAGCACTCCCGTAGCACCAAGTGTGGCGCCTGAGGGCTGGGAACCAGAGGCGTTGGACAGGAGAGGAAGGCAGTGGCTGGGCGCTGCACATCTCACAGGACTTGAGTCCAAGTAGCCCTGAGGGTGCCTGGTCACTCAGCAAGATGGCCACTGATCATCAGTAGTAAGGTGCAGTCTCAGCTTCATAAACCATCTCACTTGAATGGTGACCCCAAAAAGCTGTCCCCAGCCCCTCCTAGGTTGTCAATCTGGTGTGTCATCCCACTAATTCATTGGGAAAGGACTGAAAATGCAAAGCAGGAAAGATGAACTGTAGTCGTGTCATTCATTCACAGCCAGTGCTCTGACCTCGTCCTTGTTTTACACTAGAGATCCTATGACTTATTTCTTACGCAGTGTTTTTGTTTTAACAGTAAACAGTTGCAAGTTTTGACTAACGCTTTGTAAGCATGGTGTTCACTCACTGGCTGAAGTCACATAGTTCAAACTCCAGACTGGCTTCTGAAGTGTTCGCCTCTGGCTTCCTGCAGCACCAGAAGTGGGCAGTGGGTGGGTGACGGTGGTTGTGGGCTCCTTTGGGAGACGAGTTCATGCCATCCTGACCATCCTGGGTTGGTGACTGGGGCTATGTGACCACTGCACCAGCTCCCCGGGGGAGAGGGTAGGAGTGAAAGAAAGGCTGAGAGCTTTGTGGTCCTGCACTCGCACCGTGTTTGTGATCAGGAACACTTTCATCCTTCCAGGGATATTAGGCAACATCTGTAGACAGTTGTGGATATTACAGCTGAGCTGGTTCTGTTGGTGTCTGGTGGGCAGAGGCCAGCAAAGACTGACTTTCCAGAATAGTCTGTGCAGTGTCTGAGGAGGGATGTGGTCGGGAAAGAGGTCCCCATCTGACCTCTTGTCGTGTCATGTCCTAAGCCTCATTTCCTAGAAAGGTAAACTGAGGCTCACTGCGGGTAGGCTTATTCCCCTCCATCATAGTCAGCTTCCCTCGAGACTCTTGAGTATGATGGTACTGAATCCTGAATTCAGGCTGGGCCAAGAAGGTGCATTTCCTTCCTTTGTAGGGGGGCTGGCTGCACACCACACAGGCTCAGCTGGGGCCCTTGCGGGGACAGGGCCGGTCACTGCTGTGGAATGCTCATTCCTGCCTAGGGCCACCTGTCTGTGACCTCAGGAATGTCAGGGTTTCCTGTGACCACACACTGCTGCTGTCATTCATCCACCCCCAGCCCAGGGGCAGCATCTCCAGAAGGGCAGGACAGACCCACACTAGTGGAGCAGGTGCCAGTGTGTGCTTACCTTCCTGCGTGGCCCTTTGGATGAGGAAGAGTCATGTTCCGCTCCCATTGAGTGTTTCTGCTCCCTGGTTTTCTCTATATACTTCTTGAAGCCTCACTGTGGTACGTGTACACAGCCACCATCCCCATGTGTCCCACCCCCTGGTGCTTTCCAGTGCTGTCTCAAAGAAACCACTGACCCAGTCCGTCAGGCCATTCATTCCTCAGCCCTTTGTGGTTGGCTTTGGCCTCACCTCCACCTGTGACTGCTGATCTGGTGTTCCATCTCAGGCCTGCTCTTGGTCAGGCCCAGTGGGTGTTAACCAGTGTCCCTATCCGTCCTTGAAAGCCTCACGCCTCCCTTGGTGCCTGTGTGTGTCCCATGCCCAAGCAGCTCAGCAGCAGGTGGGTTCTCTGGTCCTGCTCTCTCATTGTGCACGCATCTCTGAACTGTTTCCCCCTGATCATGGGTGGGGTCCTCCTGGGGAGACCCCACAGGTGCATCACATGGCTTGTGTTCCCAGTAGCTTTGCCTGTGAGTCCATACTCTCCTCGAGTTCCAGCTGCCATCTCTGCTAAGAATGTCTGGGTTTCATCAGTTTGGCACTCCTGCGCAGCCACAGTCACAATCATTTGCACTCACTGCAGGGTAGAGTGTCTTTCTGTACCCTCCTGAGGGTCAGACTTGGTCTTGTGCACACTAGGCAGGCACTGTGCCACTGAGCCACTTCTCCAGCCCCTCATCTCTTCTTGTCCCTTCTTGTCCCCTCTGTATCTGGTCTAAGAAGGGAGCCTTGCCAGCCACCTGGCCATGTCCATCCACCTGTTCCCCATGCCCTCATTTGGATTGGATCTGTGTCTCGCTGGTGTTTGTGGCACAGAACTGGTGTGGCTGGTGCTTGCTAGCACCCTCTGCCCTGTGAGCTAGGCAGTTCTGTGACACCCTGCTCCACGCTCTGGTTATTGTCAGTCTCTCAGTTAGGACAGGGTGTGGGAGGTGTGTGCATGATCCACTCAAAGCCCCCCAACTCCTTGGTGGGTCCTTGGTGGACCCTTAGGTCATTGCTGGCAGGGTGGGTGAATCTGGAAGACTAGTTGGTTTCCTTGGAGGAAAAATAAAAGTGTCAATCATGTGAAATAGGACTTTAAAATCACCAGCCCCTGTGCCTGCAGGTTCTGTAAGCAGCAAGACAGTGGTCCTGAGAGCCTTTCCGTGTGTCATATGTGCACATGCCCGCCTGCCTGCCTGGCTTAGCCCCCAGGCTGGGAAGCTGCCCTTGGAATGGAATTGCGCTCTTACTGTCCTCTTTGCTTAAGCCTTGGCCCTCTGGACAGCATCACTATCGTGCCCACCCCCCTTCATACCCTGACCTCACAATCCTGGGGCCTCACACGACTTCCTCCACCCCTGATAGCCAGCTGAGGTACCCCTGCTCCTCCCTCTGGATATGTCCTCAGCATTGGCCGCCACCAGTTTGTCATTCATAAAGTGACATCGTATTGCAGGTGGCTCTCAGCTGCCTGGCACACAGTGACCAGTGTGAATGGTCTGACACAGTGACCAGCTAATCTCTGATCAGTTGATGCCAAAGCAAAGTGCTGGTGAGAGTGGGCAGCAGGGAGTGGGAACCAGCTGTGCCTACTGACACCATGGCTTCCCTGGCCTTAACTTCCATTGCCTTTCTTGCCTGATACTAAAAGCTTAGGGCCTGTGGTTGCAGTCAAGATGCTCTCTAGAAACCACATTAAATTTAGAAAAATAGAGAGCTTTAGTTGTCTTTTTGTGGTGTAGTACTCAAGACTGAAACCGGAGCCTTCACACTGAGCTGCATTCCCAGCCTCCTTTCTGCATTTTTCTTTCTTTTTTTTTTTTTTGAAACACCATCTTCCTAAATTACTAACTTACCCCGGCTGTGCTCAAATTTAGGCCTTCCTGCCTCAGCTTCCCAGAGTGCTGGGATTATAGGGTGCATCACCACACCCAGTTTAGAAAACATTTTTTGAGTAAGTGAAGTAGAGCAGGGTGCTGTTCTTAGGCTTTGCATAGACACCTTTATCCTAGTAAGGAAGCAAAGGACATTTGTGATGGTGGTGGCTTGTTGTCTGTATAGAAATAAATCTTACCTTTTAAAGATGTGTGCCTCGATGAGGTTGGTAAGGATGGATTTGTGTCCCCTCTCCTGACTTGACAGAGTCAGGTTGGACAGAACTGGCCAAGTTGGCCCTGTGTTGCAAGCAGCATGGCTGTCACTACCAGGACCAGCCAGGGCCACTCCCCTCAGGCAAGGGCCTGTGCCCTCCTGTGTCTCAGGCCTTGATGTCCTGGGTGCTGGCTCTGGCAGTACAGGCCTTTGGGTAGGCATCAGGCCTGAGAAAGGCCCACCTGACTCAGCTGTCTCTCCTCAGGGACCCGAGGGCCTTCCAGGCAGGAACCAGAGCGAGGCCTCTTGGCACTGGCCTGAGAATACCCAAAGGTGCCTGTTTTAGGGGAGCAGCGGCTGACCTCCAGTGACACCCACACCCCTGTGACAGCCCTTCCAGGGCCCAAGCCATCCAAACCAACTGGTTTCATATGGAGCCTCCAGACAAGAAACCAGGAGAGGCAGCTGGGCCACGAATTACGCCCCAGCTGCTGAAGTCCTACACGGGTGAGTTCGCCCTAGAGTCCATCCTGCTACTGAAGTTGCAAGGCCTTGGGCTGACGGACCTGGGCTGCTTGGGAGAGTGCCTGGGCCTCGAGTGGCTGGACCTGTCGGGCAATATGCTGACCCAGCTGGGCCCCCTGGCCTCCTTGCGCCAGCTGACCGTGCTCAATGTCTCCAATAATCGGCTAACTGGGCTGGAGCCTCTGGCCACCTGTGAGAACCTGCAGAGTCTCAACGCTGCGGGCAACCTACTAGCCACACCCGGCCAGCTGCAGTGCCTGGCTGGGCTGCAGAACCTGGAGTACCTGCGCCTCCGGGACTCTTTGGCCCGGCTCAGCAACCCACTGTGTGCCAGCTCATCCTACTGGGCTGCGGTCAAGGAGCTGCTGCCCGGCCTGAAAGTCATCGATGGGGAGCGCGTGAGTGGCCGTGGCAGTGAGCTCTATCAGCTGTGCCGGGACCTGGACAGCTCCCTGCACCCCAGCTCCAGCCCTGGCCCCAGAGCCATAGAGGCCCAGCCCTGGGTGGAGCCTGGGTACTGGGAGTCCTGGCCTCCCCGGAGCAGTTCTATCCTGGAGGAGGCCTGCAGACAGTTCCAGGACACACTGCAGGAGTGCCAAGACCTGGACCGCCAGGCCAGTGACAGTCTGGCCCGGGCTGAGCAGGCTCTTAGCCCCAAAGGCTCTGGCTCTTCTTTTGTCTTCTGAATAGGCCCTGTGGCCTCAATGCCTGCAGTTCCTTTCCTCTTCTGCATGCTGACCCCTCACACTGGCCACTGACCCTGCAAGCTCAGCTGTGGGTTCATCTATCCCTATCCTGAGAGCCACGCCCTCCTCTACCCTCCCCCATCCTTGCTCCACATGGGGCAGGACAGAGCTCTCAAGCAGCCTCTAGTAGAGTTGTGCTCACGGGCAGCTGGCACATACACTGAGAGGAAAGGGGTGCTGAGCCCAGGATCACAGCAGCTGCCACTCTTGGCTGTCAGCCTGAGACTTGGCGCACAGGGTTACTTCTGCTCACGGTATGGTGAGGAGGGCTGGAGTAGCAAGCCAGCCAGCCCTGCAGAGCCCAGGCATGGCTGGTACTAGGGCACATCGACCTTCCACACCTGCCTGTGCAGAGGACAGTAGTCCACTCTGCCCAGCCTGTGCTTCCCTGGAGCCGACCCTACATGCTTACCCCAGTCTATTAAACTTCTGTGAATTTGTTTGTCTATGCTGGTCTGTGGTGTTCTGCCTCAGCCTGCATAAGAGTTCCTCTTGCCTTATATGTGCTTGTCAGTCACACACCCCCACTGCCCTTTTTCACGTGGCTTCCTACAGGTTGAGCTGAGTACCTAGGGCAACATGAGGGGCACAGGAGATAGGCTTATAGAACAGTTTTATTGGCTCTGGGTGCAGTGGGTCTTCTGCCTGGGAGGATGGGCCACTGTTGCTGTCCAGGAAGCCAGCCCAGATTCTAGAGAAAAGAGCAAACCTGAGATTTGGGTGCCATCTTGTCTCAGTCTCAGCTTTCTGCCAGGCTCTAGTCCATCTCTTCATCCCTGCCACCCGCAGTCCAGCAACAGCCCAGTCTCCATCCCAAGGGCCATCCCTGCCCTCAGTCACCTACCAGTCCAGGGCTCAGCTTGGGGGCAGCGCCTTGGAGAATGCAAACTGTCCAGGGAAGTAGAAGCTATGGGAGTCCTCGCCAGCCCGTTGCACCTTGATGCATTGGGACTCCAGGGGCTCCTGCTGATGCCAGTAATTGGTCAGGCACTGTCAGGAGGGCAGCAGTGCCCAGAAAGTGCCCGCATCTCTAGGGAATGCCCACCATGCCTATAGACCCTTCTTGCTCCTCCCCCTCATCCAAGGTCCTGCTAGCTCTCTCCAGCTGCCTTCCCAACCTCTCTGTCTGCTTACCTGGCCTTGTGTCTCTATGGGGCAGTGGACCATCCGGCTCAGAACTTTATGTTCAGAGTCCAGTTTGATGCAAGCCAGGCATTTTCGCTTCCTCTGGGGAGAAGGAGTATGGTGAGGGAGGCGCTCAGCACTGTGAAGGTGGAGCTGGGGGCTACCCATAGTGGGGACCTGTTTCCCTGGCAGGCTGTGGCCTGGGGGACATGGGATCATGCAGGCCAGTTTGGTTGGCAGAGCACACCCGTCTGGTAGCACACCCCTGCAATCCCAGCACTTGGGAGACAGGCTACAAGTTTGAGGCCAGCCTGGGCACCACAGTGAGTTTAAGGCCAGTCTGAACTACCTAGCAAGACCTTGTCAAAATACTTTAAAAATTTTTCAGAGTTTCACACCATGGCACTTTAGTGCTCACAGAGGCAGGTATCCTTCCTGATGTATGCATGTACATGTGCAGTTGTGTATGCCACGAGGATACGAGCCTGTGGTGTGTGCATAAGCACACGCATAAGCATCAGTGTGTAAAGGCAACAGTCCAGGCTAGAGGCACTCCGCCTGCCTTCCAGTGGAATCTCTCCACTGTGTTGTATTCTGCTTGTTGACATTGTCTTGTAAAATCTGGCTTGAATACAGGGGTTCCAGTGTACTAGGTTTGAAAATCACTGATGAAATCCAGTCCTGCAGATGGAGGAAACCCACCGAGCCCAGGGTTGGTGCTCCCAGAGCGGGAACTGGAACCCCGATGGCTGCACCCCTCAGCCATAACAGCGGCTGTGCTCTGATTGCTGTGAAGCCCTGCTGTGAGGCAGCCACGGCTGGGAGCAGGCACTAGAGAGACCCACACCAAGGTTTTTGCTACAAGGAACCTGAGGCCCAGCAGGAGCCTCGCTCAGATGAAGGCAAGTCCTTTCCTTGCTCACCTAGGCCAGGCCATGGTTTTCACAGGAGCCCCGTCCACTGCCAGGGAGGCTCCTCACAATAGGGTGCCTTCCCCAGGGCTTGTCCCTAGGCCTCCCAGCTCTGTCCACAAGCAGCCCTAGCCCAGTTCCACATGCTCACCCCATTGGGCTTGACTTTGCACTCTGGTTTCTTCCAGTCCTTCTTCCGGCAGCCTGTCTGTTGGAGCCTGAATTCCAGCCTTACAAAGGTGCCCGCTGGGAAGGGCTGTGGAAGACAGGAGGCCTTTGCTCTGAGCTGGCTTCTGTGACCCAGCCCTGCCCCCAACTGTGCACCATGAGCCAGCATAGCTGAGAAGGTGGCCCAGCTGGTGGCCTTTCTCCTGCCAGCTTCTTGGGATTTTGCTGATCTTGGGGTAGCCCTTGGCCTCCCAACCAGATGTGTCCACAGCCACTCACTGTGTCCTCGGCACTGTCCACACTGGTCTCCTGGAAGGCCCACTGCACAGGCGGGTGTTTGTGGAACTCCTCCAGGGCCACCTGCAGACCCCTGCGCTGCACTGTGGTGAGCTCAACTCCACCCACACCCTCCATGCCCAGCCACAGGGCCAGCAGGGTCAGCAGCTGCCACATGCTTTGGCCCTGCAGACGATGAAGACGTGTGGTCCTTGGTTCTTCCCAACAGCTGGGAGCCGCTGCCTCCTGCAGGGGGGGACAGGAAACAGCCTTTCCCGGAATCACCCCTGTGACTGCCCCCCCCAACCCCACCGCTGCCTGCGGAGTTCCCCACCAGCAGCCCCTTTTCTAGTCCATTCCCACACTGCTGCCCTCACCCCCCTGCCCAGCCCTCAGTCAGAATCTCTGCTCCCCAGCCAGCACCCCATCCCAGGCCCAGGCCAGCAGTGGGGGAGGGAGGGAGATAGCTGGAGGCCAATGTCCCTGGGGGGAATAAACAGGCAGGAAGGCGGAGGCTGGGTGGGCTGAGGATGCTTTAACCCTCCTCACCCTGGCTGGTGCTGCCATCAGCTCTGTTGTACTCAAAAATACCCTCCCTCCCATCCCACTCCCACTCTCTGCAGCTGCTGCCAGGCCCTACCTCCCTCCTTTGCCTTCTTTTTGGGTCCTGCACCACTGCCTCCCTCCCAGTTGCCCAGAGAGCCCTGCCCAGACAAATAGTCTTGGGACTTTTCAGAAAGGCATCTCTTGGGGGCCAGGGGGTTTAGCTCAGCTGGGTAAGTGCCTGCTTAGCAAATGCAAGGTCATGAGTTTGTGGCACCAAAAAAAAAAAAAAAAAAAAAAAAAAAAAGGCAGGCATCTATGCAGAAAGTGAGGCCTTCTGTGAAAAAGTCCCCAGGGCTGTCACCTTGAAGCAAGGGTTTTATATGTGTGGCTTGGGTCCTTCTAACACCCACCCTTCCTCTGCTCTCACTCCTTACCTCCTTCCCTGTGGCTTCAGGGTCTCCCAGCCTTCCCAACTGAGACCTTGGCCGGCTGTCACGCTTGTCCTGTTCCTCCCCCAATCGTGGCACCGCCCTCCCAGCTCCAGCCCCTCCTCCTGGGCCCCCTCCAGCCTCTGCCGCTCCTCCCCCTCTCCCAGCCATGACCCTGACCCTGGCCATGCTGTCAGCTCACCAGGAGACCCAGAGCTCCTGCTCTTCATCCCTCCTCCCCCTGGGCCAAGTTCCTCCCAGCCACCAACACCACCACCTAGGAGTGAGGCTGCCCCACTACCCAGTTAAGGCCCTAGGTTCTAACCAGGTGAAGGCAATCGCCAGCTCCTGAAACCTTTATGTCAGGGAATTCTCCCCACAAATACAGAAGCCCCGGCATCACTACAGGCATTGAGGAGTCACACCCTGCTCTCCCTGCCCTGTGAGAAACAAGGTTTCTCTACAGAGCTGACCGTGCTGTCCAAGATCCAGTCTGAACCTGACTGTTCCTTATGTTTCATCCTTGGGACCCAGAGACCACTATAGGGACAGACGACAAAGTCCTAGGTCCTTAACCTAGTAGACATTAAAGGGTCACCTGTGTTCTCTTCCAAGGTGGTCAGTGATCTGGAAGCTGGACCTGCAGATGCCTCAGAGATAACTAGAAGCAAGATGGGGCTGCTCATCTCTGCCTTCATTTTATGTCTCCTTTATTATCTTAAAACTTTGGGTCTGCTCTCTGCCCAGCTCTGCATGCAAGCAAACCAGCCAGGAAGAGTTGATTAGCCCTCAACTCACCTAACTTCTTTCTGCTTCAACCCTGAGGGCACAAGACAGTAAATTTTTAGAGTTTGCAGGATTATCCAGTCACCAGCTTTTAAAATCTGTGTTTCTTTTTTTTTTTTTTTTTGGTACCGCGGATTGAATGAACTCACAATTTCATGCTTGCCAGGCAGGTACTTGGCCACTGAGCTAAATCCCTGGCTTAAAATCTGTATTTTAGGATCCCTCTAGAGCAGTGGTGGTAAATCTATGGCATTCCTGTGAGATCATGCTGTTTGTTATCATAGAAAGTTGGGGTTTTTTGGTATCGGGAATTAAACTCAGGACCTTGGACTTGCCCAGGCAGGCACTTGCACCACTGAACTATATCCCTGGCCTCTATCATATAAAGCCTAAAAGGTTTGCCATCACTGCTCTACAGCAATGCCTTCAAGTGTCCAGCTGTGGTCCTAAACCTGTAGTCACCTGGGCTTCCAGGAACAGCAGAGCTTCACAGTCCACCCCATGGTGAGGTCACCTGTCAAGCATAGATGATCACCTTGTGGGACCAAATGAGCCTCAAGCATGCGCTTCCCTTGGAGTAAGGAAACCAGGGCTGAGATCATGATCAACCAGAACCCAGCCCGCCACACCACCCCATAAAACTGCGGTGGCCAGTCTGACTGAACTCCTTAGGGTTGCATCCCTTTCAGTTTCTCAGATGGAAGCTGTTTTCCTGTCCTGTCTGATTCTTCTGTTAGGGGGCTGGCTTGGTGTTACTTTTCATTTTCCTGTAGGTTTGTGCTGAATGTCTCAGTTTTCATTTCTATTGTCACTGAAGCCAGGACCCACACCAGCAGGTGGTGCTCAGAGGCAGCATACTAGGGCTTAAGCCTATAGTGCTGTGTCCTGAGGTTGTCACTAGGCTGGCTGAGAGGTCCTAAGGCCGAACTAAAGAACCTTTCCCACCTTTCTGAAATAAGTTTGCAGGTTCACTGACTCCCATCCCAGAAAAAGAATTTTCAGGATGTGTCGATAAAAGAGCCATTAGAGATTGTAGGGTGCACTCAAGCCACATGCAAGCACTCAGATGGGGTACACTGGGTGCATCTTATTAGGTAATTCAATATGGGTGATCTGGGAGACTGTTTTTACTGTCTGTGGGGACACATGTATTTAGGGTTGAGATCCGCTGCCTCCCAGTGTCACTGCTTCCTGAGGATGGAGGAGCCTGGACTTGCCCTTCCTGTGAAGGACCTTTAGGGTGTGTGTGTGTGTGTGTGTGCGCGCGTGCGCGTGAATGTGCGTGTGGGTGTGAGTTTCCTGGGGGGGAAAAAGGCTTAACTTTTGTGACTTGAAGCTGCAGTTAGTTTTATTTTTAAGTATAATCTTACAACCTTACTTCTTTGTCTTTCTCCGTAGTTTTTATTTCTTCTACCTCAGAATGAGCAAAGGAGGCTGTTAGCGGGGTGGTGGCAGTGGAAAGGGAGGAGCTGGCCTGGCTCTCTGTAAATCGCCATGGGAATTTAACCTTGGAGAACCAGGCGTGAGAGTGAACACTTAGAGTCCCCAGCTACTTCCGAAGCTGTGGCGGGAGGATTGCTGGAGTCCAGGAAGTTGAGGCCACACAGTGAGATTTCTATCATTGTCACATTAGGCAAAGGAAATGTGAAATGGGCACCAAGAAGAGTGGGGATCTCTACTGCAGAGAAGTCACAGGTGTGGGTGTGTGAAGGGGCGATTTAGGGCCCAGTCAGGTACCTCCCATCCAGGGTGTGGGAACAGGGCTTCCCTATCATGATGGCTAAGGATAAGAAAAGCATGGTAGCCTCATGTATTCAAGATATTCTGTACTCAGCTTTCCAATAACTGAACAATTTTTTTTAATATTCCCAGCCACATTAACAAACTAGTTTATCTTTTTTCATGTGTGCATCAAGAATTTCCTGAATAGGGGCTGGGGATTTAGCTCAGCGGCATAAGCACCTGCCTTGCAAGCAGGCAGTGGTGAGTGGATCCCTGGTACCGATAAAAATTAAAAAGACCAAAAAAAAAAAAAAAAAAAAAAAGAATTTCCTGAATACTACATATCAGTTTATCTTTTTTAAGAAGCAATTTGACTTTGAAATAGAAACATATTCATTTTTAAACCACAGCTGTCCACGTAAATATACTGACTCTTGTGTAAATTTGTTATAAGTAACAAATACAAAATGCCATCATGTAAATCAAAAAGCAATGCCAAATTCATCAATATTATCAAAGTGTTCCTCACATTTTTTATAATGTTTATAGTCAATTTACATAGTGCTGTCTAGTGTAGTTAACCCTGTTATGGATTAAGAACTGGTAGTCAACTTAATGCCAGCTGGATTACATCAGCATGGCATTGAGTGAAGATGCTCCACCTGAGGAAAGTTGCCAGCATAAATAGGTGGAGAAGAAGGGAGGTGTTGAGGCGTTGAGGTGTTAATGCGTTGTTGCATGGAGGCATTGTGGGTTCTCCTATGTGTTGCTGTTTGAGCTGTTGGTTCTCCTGGAGAAGCTCTGGTCCTCACATCGAGCATTGCTTCCTCACTCTGGAGAGGAAGATGTGTGCTGCTTGGTCTCCAGGACCAACTCGTCACGCTGGCTTCCTGGCATGTACCCGACTATGCTTGTTGTTGGTGGAGCTTGGGGCCTCCGTGTTGCTGAGGATGGCTGTGGTGCCTTTCAGGACAGCCCTGGTCTTTGTTGTGAGTGTGATTTCTCGGCTCCAGCATAGAACCCTCATCCTACCAGCACGGCTCCTTCATCCTGCTGGCATGGACTTTTTGGCTTCCCCCACTGACCTTTGGGCCTTCCCGGCACGGATCCATAAAAGAGACTGGCGTGAGTCCTTCTTGTGGGCTCTGGACCTCCAGTTGGACCCATGGGAGGCATTGTCATGAGCTCTGGGTTTTTATCTGGACTCATGTGTGGGATATTGCTGTGGGATTTAGGCCCTTGACTAAATATTCTATGTCTTTGGTGTTGCGGATAGATTTCCTGCATTGTCTTGTGTTAACTCACGGTGACCATTATAAAAATAATATTATAAACTCCATGTCCTGATTCTAATTGTTCTCTGCACAACCCCTGACTACAACAAACCCTCTGCAGCTGATTCCTGTATGTAAAATAATAGTTATTGATTATGATTAGGAAAAGATTTAATTCAAAATTCTTACATTTGTTTGACTAAGTCACAAAAGAGCTTTATTCTCCACTAAGCTCTAAATTTAGCTCAGTTATATGTAGTGTGTATTAGTGAAAAAACCTACAGTAACTTTTTAAATCTTAGTAACTGCTTAGTAAGCATTTCTTTTTTTCTGGAAAATCTTGGAGTTAGTTAAGCAAGAGTACAGTAAGTCTTAGGAAAATTCTTCCACACCAAACCACTGAGCTTTGATTGTCTGCTATTTCTCTCAACAGTTGCATAATTTCAGCAGCCACATCAACAGCTCAAAGCATTTTCACATTAACTACTGAATGATTTTAGCAGCTGTACTCATGACAGCTGCATAGACTTTGTTTCAGAAAATTTGAGGGCACATATATCACAGGGTGGTGTCATGACTCATGATTGGGGCACGGCACAAAGGATGAAAGATTCCACTTCAAACTCCAAGAAGACCCAGAGGGACTGCCCTTACCCAAGATCCCTCAGCAGCAGAGAATCTCACACAGACAGCCCTGATCTAAAACTTCTGTGGCTTTTTATTAATAGACCCAGGAAGCAAGGATAAAGGACCAGGAAGGACATTGGTACAGGATTTTGAGAAGGGGAAAGGGGAAAGACACAGCAGGGTCAGGGTGGTCTGTTACTTGATTGACCACAGGGCCAATCTGAGTAATGCACCAGCATATGGGGAGTGTGACAGCCAGAGTGTTCATTCAGTAAGGCTGTGTTTTGTTCCTGCTTGGACTTGTGGCCCTGTAGGCTACCATGCATTATGAAGAGTTTTGAGTGTGTGTCTCTAAAAGTCCCTTATCTCTGCATATCCATCTTATACACACCTCTAGTTAGCACCCCATACAGTGGAATGAGGAATGAAGTAACACAGGAAATGATCTAGCATACATGTGTGAGTGGGGCAGTACTGGGGAATCAAACCAGAGTCTTGGCACTAAATTACATCCCTGGCCTTTCTTGTTGTTTTGTTTTGTTTTGGGGGGTTTTTTTTGTTTGTTGGTTTTGGTTTTTTAAACTGTGAGACAGAGTCTTGCTAAATCACTAAATTGCCCAGGGTGAGCTTGATCTTGAGATCCCCCTGCCTCAGCCTCCCAGCATATTGGGGTTATGGAGCACCATATCCGACTCAATCTCTTGTTTTAAAATTCTGGAACCTCAGTCACAGTAGCTGCAATAAGTGTTTCTAGACTACCTGTAGCAGGTGGCTGCCATATGGGATAGTAGATAGTATAGTGTGTTACAAAAACAAAAATTAAAAGATAAAAAATGAGGCTGGGTGTGGCAGCGCCTGCCTGTAATTGCTGCATTCAGGAGGCTGAGGTAGGAGGATCAGTTGTGAGTATGACCAGCCCGGGCTACAAAGTGAATTCAAGGCCAGTCTAAACTGCATAGTGAAATCCCGTCTCAAAAAGACAAGAAAAAAAAAGGAATAATGTATATTCTACTGCATGTATGTTTGCAGATGCATGGAAACTTATAGAAGGAAAAGCAAGAAAGTCCCACGAGTGGTTCCCTACAAGGAGAGGAACAGTTTAGCTGTAGAGAAGAACAGTAAACAGACACCCTTTGTACTTCCCCATTTCCATTAGTTGTGGAAATTTTGCCTACTTAAATATAAAAATAATTTTAAATATTTTTTTTTCTTTTTTGAGATATGAGCTTGCTATGCATTTCCCTGGTTGACCTTGAGCTCACTTTGTCTCAGGCTGGTCTCAAACTTGCAATACTCCTTCTCCTTCAACCCCCCACCCCCGAGTGCTGGGATTACAGGTGTGCACCACATGCCCGGCTGATTTTAAAGATTCTTAAATCACCACATAAACAAGCAGTATTCTAACAGCTCACTGAGGTGGTTGTGTGTGGAAGGGGAAGGTGAGACAGCGGGAGTGGCTGAGAGATGAATGTGACCATGGGACGGAGGTAAGAAAGTACCCGCCCTGGAATAAAAGTACCAGGGCCAGTGGCAGATTGGATGTGGGGGTGGATGGAGAGGGTACAGAAGCGAGTTCCAGGTTCTGGCTTGAACTGTCACAGAAGTGGCGGTGGTCCTTCCAGAGACAAGGCCCAGAGAAGAGGCCGAGGGGCTTGGGGACACATGAGGGAGAGACTGAGTGCCCTGGCTGTGGATGGCAGCTCTGTGGTGTGTATACCACCGAGACCAGCACAGGGAGGAGGTGAGGCTCTAGCACAGAGCTGCAGTGCTGAGGGGGTGAGGGGCTTGAGGAGGGGCGGGTTGGGCAGAGTAGGCTCAGAGATCCAGCAAAGCCGTGATGGAAATCAGTGGGCCCAGGAATGCCCAGGAAATCTTGGCAAGAGAAGGTGAGGTTGGGCCGTCCGGAGAACAGTGGGCCAGGAAGATGGTGCTGTGTTTTGTCTTAGCTCAGGAAGATGCAGTAAAGAGAAGAATTTAGACTACCAGGCGAGGAGGAGGGGAGCAGGATTCACAGCAGGGTTGGGGACTCTTATGGCAAGACTGCTTTTGTGTTACTCCTTTCCCTTCCCGCTTTGTTTCTCTGTGTAGTTTGGCAAGCATCTTCCTTTTCCCATTTGTTCACATATGGACGATAAATCCCAGAACATAAAGAAGCGCACAACAAACTCTGGCCCATGGATTTATTCCAGAATTGATCATGCTCCGTAGTTCCTGTGTTTCAGTACAACCCTTTGTGGCCAGGCAGCATCCAGCTGTGCAGGCAGAAAGGGCTCCTAAAAAGTATATCACACCTGGCTTGAAAAGTCAAGTTCTTGTATGACTCAATGGTCAAAGATGCAAGCCACGCATGATGGCATACATCTGTTATTTCAGCACTCAAGAGGCTGAGGCAGGAGGATTGTTGCTAGTTCAGGGCCAGCCTGAGCTACATAGTAAATTCAAGGCCAGTGTGAACTACACAATGAAACCCTGTCTCAAAAGCAAAACAAAACATGAAAAACATAATCAGAGATGAGCAGAAGAACCCTAAACTGAAAACACATGAGAAATCATCTTGAAAATAATGATCTGCATCCGTTCATCACTTACATACATAGGGACGAGAAACGGTACTTTTTAATCCCGTGCAGAGAGCTGCAGCAAACACTTTAACATCTGAATGCCACAGGAAACAAAAGTTAGGGCCCGGTGTGAGGACTTCGTTGATCCGAGCACCAGGCACACTGACATTTCAAATCTTGTAATTACCTTTCAGGAAAACCCAGCAGACTGATCAAAGGAACGTGCACCGTATGAAGCAATAATAAATGGCAGCTTCCTAGGGAAAGCGCTTTTCTAAGGCACAGGAATCAGAACGCAGCCCAAGGTGAAGGTCAAACGCACCTCCGTGGGCCGCACCACGCACCTTGCCGCTAGAGGGAGACGCTGAGCTCTCGCTGCCTTTTGTATGCGGACCGAGTCCCGCAGGCTGGCGATCAAAGGTGTGGGATTATTTTTTCCTACACATTTGCGGTAGCCTGTCATCACGTATTTATTGTATCTGCTTCCGCTACAGTTTCTTTCCATTTCCATTTCTTTATGTCTAGCATTTCTTCCATTTCCAGGCCACCTGGGCTTTTAGTAGATACTAAATCAAGAACGGGCACGCCATGGCTTCTGCACCCATCTTTCCTAACTGGGTCCCAGCTGGGCGTAGACAGTGACAAGGTACTGGAAGGATAGATGAAGTGGGACCTTGCGGGGGAACGAAGACTTCTACTCTCGTGATGAAGGAGAGTTCTACCTATGGTGGCTGAAGGTAGCTTTTTCCTGCAATGCACAGGCCTAAACGGGGTCATCAATAGGTACCGTTGTGACTGTGGTCACAGGAAGTGGAGAAAATGCGTCTCTGGCCCTCAAGTCCCCCTCAGCGGCACAGGTTCCCTAAAGGGTGTTGCAGGCCAGTTATTCTAACTGGAGTAATGCTAACTAGAAGTTAGCATTACTTCTGCAACAATCCTCCTGCCTCATTATTCTAACTAGAGTAATGCTAACTTCTAACTAGAAGCATACATTTAAGGGCCTAGTACCTACACACAACCAGTGTCCCTCAAAGAGGTGGTGCTTAGACTCAGGATTTCTCCCAGAGTCGGGCATATAGCTGTAATCCCAGCACTTGGGAGGCTAGGGCCGGAGGATCCCAAATTTAAGTCCAGCCTGGGCATCTTAGCAAGATCTTGTCTCCAAATAAAAACTAAAATGGGCTGGAAATGCAGCCCCCACTGTAAAGTCCTAGATTCTATTCCCAGTACTGGAAAGGAAAAAAAAAAAAAAAAGATTTTTTTTCCCTACTCACATACTGATTTAAATCTCTTCAAAGTGATAGTACTTTTGCTGTGAGTTTGACCAAATGCCCATCTCCTGCTTATGCAGCAGTGGCCGCTGGTGACAGTCGGATCCACTGCTGGAAATCAGTGCACATAGTGCTTAGACAATTCAGTGTGGTTTAATCAAATTAGCTTAACCATGGGGTGGCTCTTATATCTCAGCCTTCCCATGGCTTATATTGTGGTGCAGAAAGAGGAAAAGTCATGTAGATGAATAACTACATTGTAAGTGCTATGTATCACTGTGGGAGGCTGAGGCAAGAGAATCATAAATTTGAGTCCGGCATGGTAAACTGCAACTTAGTGAAAACCTGACTCATAAGAAGAAATGAAAGGGCTGAGAATGTAGCTCAGTGCAGAGGGTCTAGGTTCCGTTTCTAGCACATAAAAAGAAAAAAAAAATGGGGAGGCTGGAGATATAGCTCGATGGCACAGCACCTACCTGGCAAGAACAAGGTTATGAGTTTGACTCCTGGTATTAAAAAAAAGTAGTGCTATGAAAAATGACAAAGCTGGGTAGCAGGCTGGAAGGGGGCAAGATTGATGATGTGGTGGGCTGAGTACTCGATCACAAAAGTTAGTTTGTCCTGAGACAAGGTCTTGCTATATAATGCAGGCTGCCCTGGATTTGCTTTTGCAGCCCAGGCCAGCCTTGAACTCACATCTCTCCTCCTGAAGCTCAGCCTCCTGAGGGTACTGGGATTACAGGCTGTGTGGCCCCCCTGCCTGGTGGTAACCAGGTTCTTAATTCCCTCTACCTGGGAATGTTACCTTATATGGTAAAAAGCACTGCGGACAGTTTTGACTTGAGAAGATTATGTGGGAGAAATATAATTAAAAACAAAATCTCCTGTTAACCTAGAAAACCTCTCCACAGAGGCAGAAGAGAAAGAAAACAGTTTCATTTCTGAATGAGCATTCAGTTCAAATGAAATATGCATTCCAGGCAATCTGCTGAGAGACTGCAAAGACATAGAAATGTCTCCCTTTGATTAAGCCTTGTAGCCGTGACTTGCTCTTGCTGGAAGAGTTCCTGATGAAAAGGTTCCTTCCTCTTTCTCTCTCTGTGCACACACTTGTGTTCTATGGCCCTCTCTTCTTTCACCATGAGATGTTGCAGCAAGGTCTTCATCACATGTGGACCTTGAACTCCCCAGCCTCTAGAATTACAAGTAATAAACCTCTGTTCTTCATAAAATACCCTGTGACAGTAGCCCAAAATAGACTAAGACACAACCCATTATGCATGTAAAGAGGGATGACTGGTCCTTAAGCCAGAGGTTGAGATAATATCATGTGTTGCTCATGGCTCACCCTACATTCACTGGAGAACCACACTTGTTTGCCAGTTACCTTTTCCAAAGGGGAAATGAGCTCTCAGCGGCAGGAGGTGAACTTGCATCTTCGAGCCATTTACCTGCTGAAGTTAAACTTCTTGCAGATCCTGGCCTGCCCCTGGGTCTCCTTATGTAGTTTAAGCTGGTCTTTAACTCACTGCATAGCCCATGCTGGCCTCAAACTCTCTGTGATTCCCTGCCTCAGCCTACTGAGTGCTGGGATTACAGGCGTGCACCACTATACCTGGCTATCCTCTGCCTTTCTTGATGATTACATCTCAAGAAGTTGGCACCCAGGCTTTGAGTAAAATAGTCCTGGATTGTAACTCTGGCAAGTCTTTAGACTTAAAAACATTTACATGGCTCTCAAACAGATAGGGAAAAGTTCAGGATTATAAGTAAAGACTCTAACCAAAGAGGTTAGCCATAGAGGAGTCCCTCCTTTTTTTGTAACGAGGAGAATCAAAACTTACCTTTTTTATTTTTGTTTATATCTTATATTTTATTTTTACTTTTTATTTTATCAGTACCGGGGATTGAACTCATGACCACCCAGCTTGCGAGACAGTCGCTTATGCCGCTGAGCTAAATTCCCAGCACCTTTTGTTTATATTTTAAATCTTACTTATTTTCTTATTGCTAGGAAAAAATACCCAACAACCACAAGTTAAAGGAAGTGAGGTTTACTGTGGCTTACAGTTGGTAGAGATTCCCACTCATAATCAGCTGGCTCCAAGGTGGGCAACCTGACAGAAGCAAGGGAGGGATATACACCTTCCAAGCCACACCCCTAGTGACCCACTTCCTCCAGCCAGGGCTCACCTCCCGACATCATACTCATAAGCTGTAAACCCATCAGTGGGCTAATTCAGTACCATGCCTCCATGTTCTCATCACCTCCAAAAAGCCCTATTATGAGCGCATGGGGCTTTAGGGGGACATCCAGATAGAAACCATAATATATTTGTTCTTAGAGTTATCTTGGATGATGCAGGTGGGCTCTGTCTGCAATCACAAGTCTTTATAAGAGAGGACGAAGGGAGATGCAATGACAGAGACTCACAGCAACAGGTGCAGCAGGATTCTACACTGCTGGCATTGTATACAGTAGGGCTGTGTGGCAAGGAGCTCAACATGGAAGCTCTAGAAGCAAAAAAGGGGAGGGAGCAGACCCTTCTCAAGTCTCTCGGGAAGCAAAACCCAATAGACACCTAGACTTTGGCCTAGTGAACTTGACACTGGACACCCGAGCTCCAGATCTGAGTAAACCACCAAGCTGGTGGCGGTTGGTCCTGGCAGCTCTGGGAGGCTCATTCAAGTGGATGCTGGGGACCCAAATCAAAATGTGACTCCAGGGAAGGCTGAGGCCCATGATGACCCAGCAGAGACCGTGGCAAATGCTGACCATGCCTGGGGCAGTGTCCAGCAGGAATGAGGGATGACAGAGACTGAGTTAGGGCGGCAGATGCAACCAGGCCAGATTGGAGCCTCACAAGCTGTGGTGGCAGTTTAGATACCATTCAGAATGTCAGAGTCCCCTAGTGGGGAAGGCGTTGGACTGCTTCACATATAAAAGGGTCAAGTTCATTAAGGTCAGCATCCTTGGGCAAAGGCAGAGTTGCATCTGTGAAAGACCCTGCAACAGAGGCTGCAGCTGGCCAGGTGGCAGTGAGTGGTGACCAGAGTGGGCAGCAGAGGAGTTTCTCAGCCTCGAGGCACTGCACTTACCTGTTTCCTCTGCAGGAAACCTGAGCTATCTACCTGGAGTCCTTTTTACCAACTGTATTCTTTTTCTTTTCAAATTAGACCTGGTAACTACATATATAGTAGAAAAGCAGCTCGTTGTTTGTGCCCCAGGGTCTTGGGGGTTGGCATTTTATCTCCTCCTGCCAAGAGTTACTTTTGTGGCCTGTGGCCTTGCCTTACATTATGTACATTTTCATGCATTTAAAAATATTAGGACTGCAGTACTAGGAATGCTTTGATTTTTTTCTGAAAAATTTCCATACAATTTAGCAAGCTTCCTTCCACTCCACATATAAACCTTGGAAAGCAGCTGTCTTATTAGTCTTTTTTGTTGTTATAATCAGATACCTAAGCCTTGGAATTTATAAAGGACAGAGTTCTACTCTGGTTCAAGACTCTGGAGGCCAGAAGCCGAGGACTTGATGGCCAAGTTTGGGTAGGGCCTTGTGCTATTCCATCATGTGGTGGAGATCCAAGGGGCAGAAGGCAGAGTCATCACCCTTGCTTTGTAACAACCCACTCCTGAAAGAAAGGCCTTAATCCATCTCAATACTCTGATCACCATTGTGCTACACATATCTCAATATGAGGTTTGGAGGAGACAGATCACATTCAACCATAGTTACACTTCTCTGTGGATTTTTTCTCTCTTTGGAGTTCCGGGGCTCAAACCCATGGCCTTGCACCTGCCCGTCAACACTGCACCACTGACAGAAGCAAGGGAGGGAACTCCAGAAGCAACTCCAGTCCACTGGAGTTACACCCCAGCCCACAGCAAAGATTTTCTCTGATCTGCCAAGAATGCCAGAGGGGGTTCTCAACCCCCGCAGGTTTTAGCTGGAGTAGTCCCTGGGATGTCAGGGAGGCAATGCACAGAGATACAGAAGTTTGTTATCATGTGCGTTTCACAGGGACTCTGGAGGCACCCAGGAAATGAACAGTTCTCAAAGCGCTGGCTTTGAGTGTAGCTTACTGGCATCTTCAACAAAGAATGATGGATTTTTAGGTAAATTACAAGACAGGAAAATGACTTGAGTCCTCAGCAGGGTGGCAACTCGTGGAAAGGGAAATGGCAGTCAGAGACAGAAGCATACAGGCTGTTCGTGCAGGGATTCTTGGTACCATCTCATGGTTGGCGAGTGACCAGTGGCACTGTGTTCATGGTCTCACTGTCCTCCCCAGTGCGTTTGTCGTTGCAGATACTTAGCCTGCTCTGAGGCCAGCGAAGGCAGAGTTCTCATCATTCTCCCCATCTTCCTCATCCTTGGCTCCCTCTTCCTATCCCTCCTCCTTCACCTCTTTTTCTTCTTGCAGTACTGAGAATCGAACCCAAGGCCTTTGTACTGAGCTTAATTCCCAACCTTTTTCTATTTCTGGTGACAGGTCCTTGCTAAGCTGCCCAGACTGGCCTCCAATTTATGACCTCTCTGCCTCAGCCTCCCAAAATGCTGGGATTACAGGCAGGCACTGCCATGCCCGGCTTGCACTAACACCATCGTTTTTGTATCAACAATCCCTTGTGTTTTGGGGTAACATATTCCGTTGTCCCCTGCTGTTCCTGTTGGTGTCACCTAGCTTCTATGGCATTCTATGCGATTGTCATCTGTGTGAGCCGCTCCCAGATTTGTCCTTCATGCAAATCAGTTGGGGATGTGCTGCTGTCTCTTCCTAAACTGGCTCCAGCATATCCTCTTCTGGTCCCCAGTCTCCTCCAGCCTTTTGACAGTCACTCAGTCAAAAACCAGCAAGCATTTGATTTTCCTTTGTATTAAATACTAAGCTGAGAGCTATTTGCAATGTTAAACGAGCTAAAAGCCTCTCGATATCTTTTCTCATGGAAAACAGCAGTACAGATCATTTCTGTGGGGTCATAGCGAGGCTCAGCACTTGGCAGAGTGGCAATTGGTGGGCAGTACTTAAATATTAGTGGCCCTACAGGTCCTGTGGGGAAGGGTGGGGCTGTATACTTACCCAAAGTGGATGCAGTCTCCCTGTTCAGATGGAGGGTAAACAAGACTCAGTGTCTTCACAGAGGGTTTTGGAGACACTGCCACACCCACCTAGTCAGCCATCTAACCTGAGAGCCGGACCAGGTTCTGCCAGGGAAGACAGATGCACCCAGAGGCCGTGTCCTGTTGCCAAGTGGGCTCCTGCTGTGTTTGTCATTGGATGCCCCCCACCCCCAGCTTCATGCACTCCTTATGGGGCTTTTGGGCTATGACTGGAGCCCTGTTGTGGGACAGTAGATTAGTCCATTGATGGGCTTATTGCTGGGGGTGATGTTGGGAGTTAAAGCCTGGTTGGAGGAGGTGGGTCATAAGGGTATGGCCAGGAGGGTCTATCTCCCTCCTATCCCCTTTCTCTCTCTTTCTGCTTCCTGTTCCCCATGCCTTGAGCAGCTTCTCCTCTGCCAGGCCCCTCTGTCAGGTTGCCCACCTTGGAGCCAGCTGACTATGGCCTGAAGCCTCTACCAACTGGAGCCACAATAACCTCTCTTCATTGTAACTTGTGTGTGTCGGGTATTTTGTCCTCGCAGTGAGAAAGACAGTGCCCTACCCTGCCCAGCTCTCTCTTTCTCCAGGAAGTTGAGGGCCAGGGACTTAGCTCAGCAGCAAAGGCACCTGTCTGGCAAGCACGAGGTCATGAGTTTGATCCCTGATACCAACGTCCTGCTTAACTCTGTGGGTGGCACAGGAAGGCTGGGAGTCTCTCCACAGCTTCCTGGCCACCCATTTCCTCCCTGTGTGGCTAGGCAGTTATACTCATTTCCTATGGTGAGGCCAAAAGAGGAAGTTAAAGCAGATGTTTGGCCCGTCTCTAGGAGAGAAGATAATTTTTCTAGTGGGAGCTAAAGGGAGAGGTAGTTTAGTGCCTTGGTTAAGTAAAGCACTTTTCTTCTGAGAGAGACCATGAAGATGTCTTTCTACAATGGGAATTCTTCTCCAGAGCCCCTGCAGGAAGATAGTCAAGTAGACCAAGTAGCACCACAGTGTGCCTCAACCCCAGGCATTTCATCCTTAGTCTGTGCTTTTCCCCATGCTGTGACCATAGTGGTTAACAGTGACCAAATGAGTGGCATCAGTCACATTCAAAATGCCAACATGTGGCTGCGTGGCCTCAGAGAAATGCCTTAATATCTCTAATTAGTTGTTTCATTTGTTTTTTATTTTTCATTTTTTTTTTGTCTTTTTTTTTTTTATCGGTACTAGGGATCGAACTCACGACCACCTGCTTGCAAGGCAGGTGCTTATGCCGCTGAGCTAAATCCCCAGCCCCTAGTTGTTTCATTTGTAACATGAGGACCAGAGAGTATGTTTCATAAAGTTGTTGAAAGAATGAGATGAGATGTATGCTGGGCATGGTGGCCCATGGCTGGGATCCTTGGGGAAGCTGAGGCAGAAGGCTTACAAATTCAAGCCCAGCCTCGGCAGTCTAATGATTTAGCAAGACCCTGTGTCAAAATAAAAATTAAAATAAAAATTAAAAAAAATTTAAAAGGTCTGGGGATGTTATTTAGTGTAAAGGCCCTGGGTTCAACTCTCAAGACCACTAAATAAATAAGTGTTTGAAGAGTTGGATCACCATGCCTGACACAAAATAAAGACTCCCTAACAGTTATCGATTATGACAAAGCATTTAGGTAACAACTCAAGGATTTTTTCATTGCAAAAAAAATCTATTCTTGTGTAACCTCTAAACTGGACATATATTCTACAATATGCTGGGACCATATTTTCCCTAACCTCCAAACTATATGACAAAGTCTTTTTTTTTTTAATGTTTGTGAATTTAATTTTATGAAAAGTATAAAATGTTCACATTTAATTTCCAAAGAACAACTTGATTGTAAAAGGTAAAACAAGACCTGAATAAATGCAGAGGCACAAATCTTCATTCTCTTAAATGCCAACAGGATTTAAAAAATATTGACAAGAAACTCTAAAGTTCATTTGGAAGAATAAATGAGTGGTTCTAGCCAAGAAGTTTTGAAAAACAAATGAAAACAAACAAAACAGCCTTTCCTGAGTGTAATACTTAAACTACTAGGTAGGTATTAAAACTTACATTGTCTAGTAAAACTAGAAACATAAACTGTAATTTGGAGTGGACATGGCCTCCCTATACATAAATCTAAAGACAAACATCATAAAAGACTATCAGGTTTCAGCACACAAAACAAAAATTTTCTCACTCCCCTAAAAGTTAAAAATGCAATCTGAGGGAAAACGTTTACAACATACATGATGAGTAGCTAATACCTTTACTTTATATATGCTCCTGAATAAAACTAGCTTCTCAACTTTTAAAACGAGCAACCAGGAGACTGGGCAAAGGGACAAAAACAAATTTATAAAGAGAACACACACTGGCAATAACCATGTGAAAAAGCAATCCAGGTAACTAGTACGAGGAAAATCAAAACAGTAAGAAATAGCCATGTTAATCAGACTTGAAAAACAGCCTGTGTTGTCAGGGCTACAGAAAAATGGTCACGTCTCGGGAAAAAAACTAAAATATTTTCCTGATAGTTTAGAAAACATTTAAAAATATATCTTATTTTTACCCCATCGGTTTTCTACTTCCTAAATGTTGAAATTGGGTGTGAAAGATACACAGGATATAGAAAAAAAAATTTGTTGGATAGGGCACATGCCCGTAACCCCAGTACTGTGGGACGCTGAGACACAAGGATTTCAAGTTCTGTTTCAGCTGGCAATTTATCAAGTGCCTAACAAACAAAATTTTAAAGGCTGGGATGTAGTTCAGGGCAAATAAAGGCTCTAGGTTCTATCTTCTGTTTTGAAAAAATTTCTATTTGTATATTTGTGCAGCTATTGAGATTCATGCTATAAAATATTTAACAAAGTAGGAAAAAAATTCACAATACTGAAAAAGGCAGAATGTGTTTCCACAAGGCATTTCCCATGCCAAAGATGAAATGGATATGTATAATGAAAACACATGCCAAAATATCAAATATAATTCACTCTAGGTAAAAGATCTTGACTTCCTTTATTTCCTATTTATGCAACAGAAGGGAAAAGTGTTTTTAAAATAATTGTACAATTCAAAAATTGCCCTTGTTGAAAGCATGAAAGGACATGAAAATGTAATAGCCCAGAAGCCCCCGCAAAGCCAAGCCACCTGCTAACGTGAATCACCGAGTTCTGGCGCAGGCTCGCACCTGACTGAGCAGACGCCACCCTGGCTGCGCGCTTGGCCAGGTGCAGTGACCCGGCGCGCAATGGACCCCTTGGCCTTTGCCCTGCGCCTGGCCCGCAACCATGCGGAGCCGGGCAACTCCTGTCCTTGCTTAGTTTTTGTACTCCAGGACCTTTCTTCCAAAGTCCACAGGGTCGAGCGCTTTTAGTCTCCACCTTGGAGCATGCACACTAAGCTGCAGGCTTCAGGTGCGCTGCGGCCGTCCTGTGTGCGCCTTGAGCATGGCCTGGGAAAAGCCAGAGACGCGACATTGCGCTGCGCCCACAGCCGCTGAGCCTCTAACAAACTCGTGCGGGAGGCGCCCGACTCAGGGGCCACAGGCCAGCCATGTGGTCGCCTGCTGGCGCATGTCCTCTGCAAGGACAAAGGGTCGCGAAACTTGAGCTCTGGCCCGTAGTGGAAACCCTAGCAAGGGTCGCCATGGCGACGAAAGCAGGCCCCTCCCGTGCGCTCGCAGGGGGAGCCCGGCAGCAGTGCCAAGTACCAGCGCCGATGACCCGGCCGCCCCACCCCCCCGGCCGCGGCCGCGGCCGCAGAGCCGGCAAATGACCCTCTGCAGCTCCTGTAGTCACGTGGCGCTGGGAACCCGGCGGGGGGAGGTTAGGGACGGGCCTGGCTGTTTGAACTCGAACCTGCCGCTGTCGCCGCGGCGGGACGGGGAGCGGGCCGCGGAGGCCGGCCTTGGGCTTCATGGACGGGCGCCGCGCCCCGGCACGGCCCGCGGGAGAGGTATGGGGGTTCGGGGGCACCGCGGGGGCAACTCCGCCTGCAGGGCGCGTGACCGCGAGGTGCGCGGCTTGGAGGGGGGGCGGGGGGGGGCGCGCACCTGCGCACAGGCTCCACAGGCTGCGCAGTGTGTGGGACCCCTAATGGCTACTAGCATGAGCGGGACCCGCGTGCCCGCGGACGATGGACACGCATCAGTATAAAAGGGGGGTGTGGGTTGCCTGCCACCCTTGGCCGTACAAGATGTTGGAGGGGATTTTGGCCGAGTCCGGTCACGCTGGCGTGCCCTGCGCAGCCCCCGTGGGAAGCAAGCCTGGAATTTCTGTTGGGAGCGCTGGGGGCGGGAGGGGGAGAGCCAGCAGGGATCCTGGAGTTATTACCCTAGGCCGGCCATTGGCCATCAGGAAAAGACCCTGGAGAATGGAGAATTCGCACTGACCTTACCAAGGAAGGTGACTCCCAAGTGCAGCAGTGTGGTTCCTTACGGAGGGCCACGTTTAGTCATGAAGCCAGTCTCCATTAAGGTCATTCTGACATGCTGAAAGGCCGGAGCCCGTAGCTTCGTTGGGGGAGGGTTGGGCTGGTGACACAAAGATGACCGCCCTCGGGGAGCGCAGAGCCTCACACGTGTTTTCTCTCCCCTTCCCGCAGGTAAGGCTGGCCTCCCTGCGTTCAGAGGTCTGAGCTGTGCCATGGGGGTAGGGGTGTCTTTATTGCTGCAGTTTTCTCTAACATCCGGGGGCTATCGGAGTGTGGGTCGAAGCAGGCGCTGCAGCCGCCGAAGTATCCTCGGGAACATCCCCAGGAAGAGCTGGAGAAAGCCTCATCCCCAGCTCTGCAGTTTCCAGGGTAGGGTCCGGCTTTGTTGTGTTCCCAAAGCACCCATACCCAGCAAATCCCCCCCGACACACACACACTTTGGATCGTGGCACAGGGAAAGGATGTGTGTGTGTTTTTGTGTATGTGTAAGGATTCCTTTCCATGTCTCGGGGGATCTTTGCTGCACTCAGGCCCTGGGGATAAATCATGTCAGCATTCCCCCAGGAGAACAGGTTGTAGGGAATGCAGGAGATGTCTCTGCACGGAGCCTGTGAGCTGGCACCAGAAGTCCCTCAGGAGTCTAACCGCTACTCTGACCTCATTCTGTGGAGGAGGTGAATGAGGGGCAGCCCCTGGCTAGGTTGGGGCAGGATCAGGCAAGGGACAGAGATTCCAATCTCATTTGCCCTTCCCCTTCACTTGCCCCAGGAATCCACAGCACCCTAAAAGAAGCAGAGCCAAGGACTGGGCCCCTAGGGCAGTATGTAGTGGGTGTTCTTGGATTCAAGACAGTTTACCTTTGCCTAATCGCAGGTTGGTGGAGGAGGGTAGGCGGGCAGAATGTGGGCAGTCTGGACAGGCAGTGGCTGTAGGCAGTGCTGGGGGGTTGCTGAGCCCCCCCCTGCAGAGGCTGTTCTCTTCTTATTCATGCTATAGGGTATGAGGCTGAGGCTGGTGAAGCTGAAAGTGCCTCTCTTGTCCGGTGGCAGGAATGAAAGAGGTTGGCAGTTTTTGCCAGATCTGTGTAAACCCAGGTGTTTAGAGGAAACAACAGTGGCCCGAGGGCTTAGAAGAGCTATGCCTCAGTCTTGGTTCTGTTTTTGGTTTACTCTTGTCTTTGATGCCTCCCACTTGCTTCATTTGTCAAGCAGGGAGCTCAATGTCTGTTCTTTTGGCCTCAATGAGCTGCTGTGCGCTGCGATGTGGCAATAGGCACGTGCAGGCACACACAGAGGGCAACGGGGAAGCCTTGCAAAAGTCCGAGACACTGTAGGGAGATGTGAAAACATGTTTTCTGGTGAGTTCTGTGGCCAGGAGGTTAGTGCAGCCAACATAGGAGTAGCTGCTATGAGTAGTGTCCAAGTCTCCTCTGCATTTTCAGGGCAATGCATATATGACACAATTTTGAAGTGTTATCTAGAGATTAAAATAATATTTAACACACAAGGAAGTGGGATAGCCTAGATTAGAGGCAAAGGCTCTGGGAGTTTGCGGAGGAGAGCTGACCGTTCCTGGAGTGATTCTGTTTTTCCATCCCCAGCAGAAGAAGAACCCATGCTGGAACAGCGCTGTCGGGGCTCCATGGCCATGGGCCCAGCCCCACCTCGACTCCTTTCTGGGCCATCCCAGGAGTCACCCCAGACCTTGGAGAAGGAGTCCAGCAGGCTGAGGCACCGCACCACTCTAATGGTCCAAGCAGGTGGCCCAGCCCCTGGCAAGGGCCATCGCTGTGTCCACTGTCGAAGGCACTTCTCGACCTGGGTGGCCCTATGGCTTCACACCCGACAGTGCCAGGCCCGGCTGCCCCTACCCTGTGCTGAATGTGGGCGACGCTTCCGCCATGCCCCATTTTTAGCACTGCACCGCCAGGTTCATGCCGCTGCCACCTCAGACTTGGGCTTTACCTGCCACCTCTGTGGGCAGAGCTTCCGAGGCTGGGTGGCCCTGGTTCTGCATCTGCAGGCGCACTCAATTGCAAAGCGACCTGTTGCTTGCCCTGAATGTGAGAGACGCTTTTGGCGACAAAAGCAGCTCCAAGCTCATCTGCGGAGATGCCACCCCCCTGCCCCTGAGGCCCGGCCCTTCATCTGTGGCAACTGTGGCAGGAGCTTTGCTCAATGGGACCAGCTGGTTGCTCACAAGCGGGTGCATGTGGCTGAGGCATTGGAGGAGGCAGCAGCCAAGGCTCTGGGCCCCAGGCCCCGAGGGCGCCCAGCAGTGACAGCTCCCAGGCCCGGTGGAGACGCAGTGGACCGGCCCTTCCAGTGTGCCTGCTGCGGCAAGCGCTTCCGCCACAAGCCCAACCTGATAGCCCACCGCCGAGTACACACAGGCGAGCGGCCACACCAGTGCCCTGAATGCGGGAAGCGGTTCACCAACAAGCCCTACCTGACCTCGCACCGACGCATCCACACTGGTGAGAAGCCCTACCCGTGCTCCGAGTGCGGCCGCCGCTTCCGGCACAAACCCAACCTGCTGTCGCACAGCAAGATCCACAAGCGGTCTGAGGGCTGCACACAGGCTGCCTCGGGTACCAGGACCCCCCAGGTCCCAACCGTGGCTCCGGACCCCACAATGGAGCCGCGCCCTGAGAAGCTGGCCCCGGAGGCTGCTGTAGAGCCTATGCCTGAAGTCCCCCTGGAGCTCCCGCAGGACCAGGCGGAGGTGCCCCCGTCCCTGTACAGCTGTGATGACTGCGGACGCAGCTTCCGCCTGGAGCGCTTCCTTCGCGCGCACCAGCGGCAGCACAGCAGCGAGCGGCCCTTCACCTGCGCAGAGTGCGGGAAAAACTTCGGCAAGAAGACGCACCTGGTGGCACATTCGCGTGTGCACTCTGGCGAGCGGCCCTTTGCCTGCGAGGAGTGTGGCCGCCGCTTCTCCCAGGGCAGCCACCTAGCGGCCCACCGGCGCGACCACACCCCTGAGCGGCCCTTCGTTTGCCCCGACTGCGGCAAGGCCTTTAGACACAAGCCCTACCTGGCCGCGCACCGGCGCATCCACACCGGCGAGAAGCCCTATGTTTGTCCGGAGTGTGGCAAAGCGTTCAGCCAGAAGTCCAACCTGGTGTCCCACCGTCGCATCCACACTGGCGAGAGGCCCTACGCCTGCCCTGACTGTGACCGCAGCTTCAGCCAGAAGTCCAACCTCATCACGCATCGCAAGAGCCACATCCGTGATGGTGCCTTCTGCTGTGCCATCTGCGGCCAGACCTTTGACGATGAGGAGCGCCTCCTGACCCACCAGAAGAAACACGATGTCTGAGAGGGGGCATAGGCCACCTTCACGACAGGAGTGGGGCACTGGCCCTTGGCGCCTGCCTTGGTGCTGGTGGAAGAGGCAGTGGGAATCCCAGAAAGGATAGGAGAGGCCAAGTGGGCTGGCCCTGCTAGAGTCAGTCCAGTGGGTAGGGAACCCCTGTCGGAGCTAAAGGACCCAGCGTCCAGCTGGTGTTCCTAAGGTTCCATCTTGACTGTCCTGTGCTCTGAAAACGTAGCAATAGCAGCTCCATCTACCCTTAAAGCCCTGGCTAGAGGAGCCACCAGTGGGAAGGAAGCTGCTCCATCCTCTGGTGTTAACGCCTTAATGTCCCAGTCTTCACTATGAGTTTCTTCAGGTCATTTTTGGAAGTAGGTGTAGAACAGTCCTTAGTAAATGAGCACTCACAAAGGGAGGGAAAATGGATCAGCTGGACACACTTTGAGAACGCGCTGGCCTCCTTAGGCATCACAGGGCTTTTTGTCAGCACTTAGGTGAGTCCAGCCTGCTCTTACCTGTCCCCTTCCCTGTTGCCCCTGCATAAAATCCCAGACTTGGAGAGGCCCTTGTTAGCAAGTCCACCCCCCTTTCTCCCTGAAGATCTGGTCTGGCTCTGTCTCCTGCCCCAATAGTGCTGAGGGCTTTCCTGGCTGTTTTGCCCGATCTCCTGGTGATACCCTTCATGCAGAGCTCACTATGTTATGGGAAGGACTGGCCTTTAGGTGCAGCCCAAGGGAAGGTCTGGTGCGTTTCCTTTGCAGCGTTTCAGCGTGTGGATGGCGGTCTGCCTGAGCACTGAGGCCCTGGGTCTGTCATAGGATGATTCTAATTGTTAGAAATTCCTCTTTATGATGATTGACATCTGCTTTCCTATCATTTCTACCTGTTGGGCCTTGTTCTGTCTTCTGGATCTAAACAGAACAACTGTTTACCCTCCTTTTCAAATTAGAGAATAAAGATTTGGTTTTAGAACTGGTTGGCTGGGGCCTGTTCCTTTTCCTAGAGGGTCAACAGCTCATTAGAAAGGACTTAGAGGAGCAGCAATTCTGAGCAGCAGAGATGGTAGTCTGCCTACATACCCCCACATGTGTGTGGACCCCACAGACAGGAGTCAGGTGCCAATTACCAGTTACTAGGAGGAAGGGGCTGATGTTTTTCTCCCACCGAACCTGCTCAATGCTGGTCCCACACTTTGTACATCTCCCTGCACTGGGCATTTTGCACGAATTAGAGTCCCCATTTCTGTCAGGTACAGAGGCTTTGTTTTGTTTTGTTTTGTTACGGTGAGGAATGTCAGTGATCTCTGCACTAATCCCTAGCACCCAGCACAGGCCAGTGCTTCAGAATAACCACTGTTTGCTTATGCGGGTAGTGGCAGTTTCCCTATATCACCTCAAGTGACCTTCCTTTGGTAGGTGGTCTTGTTACCCTTTTATGCCTGATGACATTTGCTCGAGGTCACATAACTGATAAAACATGTGGGTTCAAAATCTGGGTCTGTCTAGCTTTGAACCCTTCACCACATGCTTTTTGGGTAAACTGAGTGTGCTGCTCCTTGGTTGACACAAGTATTAAATCCCTACTGTGTGACCAGTGTTGTAATGGAAATCAAGGGGTTTTAAAGGTAAGTCCTAATTTCTGTCCCTCTAGGGCCTGGGTCCACAGAGGGTAGAGCTCAGTGTGTAGATAGAAGCCAACAGCTTCAAAGCTCTATATTGGTTTATGGTGTTAGGGAGCCATTTAAAACCTGTGTAGTCTAAGTGTATTGTTTGTCAGAGCCCCAGGGGAGAGGGCCTGGTCACAGCCTCTGTTCTCACATCTGTTCTCTTTGAGGGATCACATAGCTTCTAGGGAAGAGGAGATGACTCGGGAAGAATAGGTGGCCATCTGCAGTGATGGGTGAGGAGGGGATGAGTCCTTGGGTGTCTGTTCTGGTTGGTGCTGGGTGGGGAGGCGGGGTGGGTTATCCTAAGGTCCTGACCTTAAGGAAATGATCATTTTAAAGGAGAACGGTGGCCTGGTTATGGGAACAGGACTGCCTGTCTCAAGTGCTTGATCAGTGTTCGTCCCAGCTAACTGAGGAGAAGGACTTTGGGAAAGGGGTTAGAGTTTTGCTTTTAGGAGTTGCCCTTCTCCCCTACAATTGGTTTTTCTCTTTCTACAAGGGTGTTAAATTATCCTGTAAAACTTGAAACAGGTCGGGAGTATAGCTTAGTGGCACAAGCGCCTGCCTGACAAGTGCAAGGTCCTGAATTCAATTCCTAGCACCAACCCTACCCTTCCAATCTCAAAAAAACAACAACTTGAAATAATCCAGGTTCATATTTTAATGGGAAGTCCTGGATTCTTTCAGCCCATCTTCCAAGACCTTTCTCCTTACGCTGTCAGGAGAGTTTGAGGTGTGTTCTAGGTATGGCTTCCTGTGACTGACACACGTACATGTGTGGCTGCCCCCAATTTTGGTAATGGGAATAGGACTCTGGATCTGTTTCATTTTCTCCACTCCTGAAATGTCCTTGGTGGTGGAATGTCAGTCTGGAGGTAATCTTCACTCAAGAGGAGGAAATAAGCCTGGCAAAAGTGGCTTCACAGGGTCACACCTGTTCTGCCACCGTGGCTGGTGGCAGAACAGGACTACAGCACTGGTTTCTGAGGAGTGTATCCCACACATCCCTGTGGAGCCCTCACTAGGTATCCTAGAAAGTAATCAGAGGATGAGACCCCAGGGGTTGACCTGTCACATGTGTGGGCTGTGTAGGGCTTTATGTAGAACTTTACACGTGCTCCTACAGGGGTAAACCAAATTACGAGAATTCAATAAGGTATGGGGGCAACTCGAAAACTAAAAAATAAGTCAAAACCCAGAGAAAAAATGTATGTTTAAACTACGCAAAGTTAATGGCAAAATGGACAATCTGACCATTTCCGCCTGGCTTCGGAGGCCCAAGAGCAGCCAGGCTCGTGGCCCTGCTCACTAGCTGTTGCCTAGTTGGCAACAGGTCCACCAACTTCCCTTTGCTCCAGAATTCTGTCAGTGGGAGGCAACCCACTCTATCCCCTTCGAGGACCTCCCCCTATCGAAAGTACTCTGTCCTGAAGGTCTCAGGGAAACCAACACTGGAGCTGGCAGAAAGTCAGGTCTGGTTGGCAGCCAGAAAAAGGACTCATCTGAGCCATGGTGAGCTGTGGAATCGGAAAGACCATGCCACGGCCCTTAGTGCAGGACTCTTAAGCACCGTTTATTATGTCGCTGGGCCGCGACGCGCCGCCTGGTTTGAGGCCAGCGGCACCGCACGATGTGCACGCGAGGTACGTATATCTGGCAGCACACGGCCAGAGCAGACATGCGTCTGGAGGAAGCCTCAGAGACGGTAGCTTCCCAGCACCTTAATAACTGCATGGGCTCGTGCGCCCTGACTTACACCTTAACATGCTCGTGTGCGAGAAAGGGTGGCAGGCACTTGCGGTCGTGGCGTACCCGATCTAGTCTCGCAGCGGAGCCGCAGCGCGAGCGTTCAGCGCCGAGCGCGCCTGCAGGCCGGGGTCAGCCCTCCGCCCCCGGCTATTGGCTCGGGAGAACAAAGGGGCCGCCCCGCGGGCTGCTCCGATAGGGCCAGGCGGGTCATCTGAGTCTCATAGCCAATCGTGTGGCCGGACGACCCGGAGGACGGCCTGGCCCACCATCCAATCAGGATCGCGTGCCCGCCCCGCCTGTCCCGGGACTGGCTAGGAGCCGGAGCCCGGTGCTTGAGTCGCCCCCGGGGAGGCCGTTCCGTTAACCTTAGCTACAAAGTCAAAGGTATTTATTTCCCCGCCCCCTTCCCTCCAATCCCTTTGTATTTCGGGCAGGGAGGGGCAGGGCAAACGGTGAACCGACGTCAGCCCCTCTCCTTTTCGCGCCGTTCCACCTAGCTAGGTGATGGGGGGAACTCCTCAACCGCCCCCCCACCCCCGCGTGATCCCGCGTGTCCCAGGCCCCAAACTTTGTCCAGCCCACTCGAGTGGGCGGGCATCGGGTGCGGGCCTCGCGGGCCGGAGGGAGGGCCAGGGATGGGGTGTCTCCGCCGTCCCCCTTTTGGCTGCCCGGTTGTCTTGAGTTCCCTACCCGTGTCCGCCCCCTGGATAAACCCGTTTCTGGGTTAGGAGCCCCTGGGCGAAAAGGACTCATAGTAGGTGCTCAATAAATGCATGGTTGCAGAAGAGGCCATACAGATTGGGGGTGGAGAACGCTGAGCGGGAAGAAACGTAAAAGTTGCAACTGTGTGTGTCAGGGTGGGGGATCCCCATACACCCATTCTAGTAAAAGGAACAGTCTGGCCTGGTGGGATGTGAAAGGGAGGGGCTCCTTCCCCTGTAAACTTAGGTGTGAAGGGGTGCTGTGTGGAGATGCTGCCTCTTGCAGCCCTTTGGGCAAGATGGAGACCAACAGAGTCTGGGACTGGGTGTGGTTAAAGTCCCAGAGGTGGAGGCTAGTGACAGTCGGGGGTCTACTGTTCATGTCCTTTTGGATTCCCAGTGTTCATCAGTAAGATGAAGAGATAGATGGCATTTGTCTTCTTTCAGCTTCAAGGTCCCGTGATTCCGTTCTTCTACTGTATTTTGGATTGCAATTTTCTTTAAATCCTCATGTTCCCTTACAACTATGTTTAGCAATGGTTTACCTCACACAGAGCGTCTGTAATGGGTATTGGGGAGAGAGAAACATCCCTAGTTAAGATGCCTGCCTGGCATCTGCCTGGATGTGGAGACAGCAGCACCAGTAATGATAGCCGTTCTGTGGAACTCCACATGGTTGGATGGTGCTCAGGTCAAACAGAACAGGCTGTGGACAGCACGGTGGACCCAGGGGCTTCCTGGGCAAAGTGCTCCTGTCTGGGCTGAGTTGAAGAGTTAAGCACGGCCATCCCAGGACGTGTCATAGACCTTCGAATAAGAGGGTGTGACAGACTCAGGGACTGTGATTGGGAGATGATGGTGTATGTTGGGGTGCCATGGAAAGAGGTGACTAGAGGCCAAGTTTTTAATGTCCATACCAGATTATTTTTTTTCATGCCAAATTTTTTTTTTTTTTTAAACTAAATCTCAAAGTGAATGATTTCACCTACGGTAGTAATGACCAGATTTCAATTTTAGAAAAATTGGTTTGGGTCCTGGATGGTGGATGAATTGAGGGGAGCAAAATAAGTCATGGAATTGTTGAAGTCTTTCCAGTGAGAAATAATGAGCCCTGAACTCTCATGGGCAGTGGGCGATCTTAGGACTCATTAAAATGGCACTGGTAGGAGGGACTGTTGGTGTGAACTGTTCTCATTCTCTGGTGGGAAAGCTCTGGCAGTTTCACGGGGTAGAGGAACAGGGTGAATGATGGGGGGAATGGGAGCCAGGCATGCCTGATGCTGGGGTAGGGGGCTGGAGGCCACCTGATCTGTACATAAATTGGGACATAAATTGCTTTGTTAGGCAGAGGATTCTGCAGACAGGACCACAGGGGTAGCTGTGGGCAACCCGCTTCCCCCTCAAGGCCTGATAGAGTTGGGGATTACTATGGCTCGCTGAGGGCTTCTGAAGATTCTGAATGGGCTAGAAGGAGTCATGGTTCAGGAAGGCTGAGAAGCAGGGAGATGTTTGCAAAGACTTGTAAGGTGTGTGTGTGGTGGGGGAGTGTTCTCAGACAGGGAGAGAAAACACACTGATTTATAGGGTTCAGGAAAGGTCACAGTTCCAAACCAGCCTCTTTTGATGCTTGTAACCAACCCTTGGAAAAAGTGCTTTCAGTAACCTGCCCTCTGGAACCTGAGGCTCAAGGAGCTGAAGTGACTTCCCAGGGGTTGGCAGTGGGTAGTGACAGGTGGGCTAGGACTCAGGGCTCCTGATTTCTACCTTCAGGTGTGATATGTGAGTTTGGAAAGATCTTTGAAACCTCGGGTCGTGGGCTGAGGTTGGGGGCCTTGTGCTGACAATCCTGCCCTGTGGCAATTGAGGGTCCCCCCAGGTGGCCAAAGGAAAAGGGCCACTGCTTTTTGGTGGGCTAAATACCACAGGCCAAGCCCGGGGGGCAAGGAGAGGCGGTTGCCTCATGCTACCTACACTGGGCCTGCTGGTCATTGTTTTCCAGAACTTTTTGCTCCTCACCAGCTTTTTGCAGCGCTCTGCCTCCTTTATCAGCCTGTTCCCCCAAGCCCAGGTGACCTAGCTGGTGACTGCCTAAAGCTTCCTGGCTCTCTCTGGACATGGTACGTCTGCCCGTGTCCCTGAGTTCTATTTCTTGGAGCAAGGGGCCTTTGGACCTTTGAGAACACTGTCTGGACAGACTCATGAGTATTGTGAAAGGATATTTGCTGCCATGGTTGCCATCGGCACATTAGTGTGTATGTGATATGTGTGTCTTTGAGTTTTAAAAGCTTAGATTCTGTGTATTTACAGATACACTAGTCCCCCTCAAGACCCTTATGGATAGTATTGAACCCTGCATTTACTGTTTCTCCTACAAGTCCATATCCACCTATAATAAAATTTAATTTATAGATCAGGCACAGTGGGAGAATAACAATAACCAATAATAAAATAGAATGGTCACAACAGTATACTATGGATGTCACGTGAATGTTCTTCTCTGATACTGGGGATTCAATTCAAGGCCTTGACACTGGGCTAAATCTCCAGCATGTCCCTACCCCTTTCATTAAAATTTTAAGACAGGGTTGTTTCTCAGGCTCGTCTTGAACTTTCCATCCTCCTGTCAGTCTTGAGTGGTGCTGGGTTGCAGACCACCATACCTGGCTGTGTCTCTGTGTTTTTGCATCTTTGGACTGTTGTTTGCTTAGCTGGGTTTCGATGGGACTCTTGTCATGGCAAGTGAGTCAGTCATACATTTAAAGTGACAACATCAATGCTGTTTCTGAAACCCATTTCCCAGGCAGGGGACATTGGCTCACCTTCAGGGGTTTGTTGTTTGTGACAAATGTCAGGGGCTATAGGAGTGACCTCTCAGAGTCCACCATTTGTTTAATGCATCAATTCTGTGTAGATTGAACACCTGTTTATCAGGATTGGGTAGGGCCTGAGCCCTGCCTTCCTGAAGCTTGCTTTCCAGGAAGATGCCAATGACCTTGACCACCTAGTATTGGCCACAGGTTGCTGACAGGCATGTCAGTGTGGCCAGTATAATTAGGAAACTGAATTTTTAAGTTTAATTTATTTGAATTTAAATGTTCATGTGGCTATAAAAGCCAAACCTCTGAAATCAAGGGGTAGTTGAAAGTTGTCTTGACCACAGGTGGCCCTGGACTATGTCATATGTTATCTATTTGGAGATGACAAGGTCACCGAGAGAGCACTGGGCTGGGGCAGGGTCCCTCAATTTGGTCCTGGCTCCAGTACTTACTGGCTGTGTGAATTTGAGTAAATGATCTTTTCTGAGCTTTTATCTCCTTAGCTGCAGGATGATACAGGTGATGTGCTTGGCAAGGTTGGTCCTCAGCAGGTAATAGCCCATAGGTGTTGAACCGGCTGACCTGTCCTGTCACCTTGCAGATGCTGACATGGCTGGCAGGGGACGTGCAGAGAAAGTAGAACCAAAGTAAGATGATGCCTTGTACAGGTGATAAGGGGCAAATACTGTAACTCCCATCCTGCTCACTGTCAGACACACCGTGTTCATGTTCCCCAAAATGGAACAATGAACCCTTAGGGACCACAGAGAATAAGAGTAGGAAAAATTTATTGGGAGAGGTAACTCCTGAGAGACAGGAGGGGACTTGCCAACAAGCCGACTTCTCAAAGGAAGTTTTATAGAGCAAAATTACAAGATAAGTACAACAAGGGTCAAAACTATGGTCAACCAAGAAGATTACAAGCAGAGCTGCTTAGGCAGTTGTGATCCAGTGGGTAAACAGGTCACATAGCATGTGTACGGGGAGAGAGCACAGAGCTTTTTAGGAAGGGATGGTCAGGAGGTCCTGGTCACCCACAAGGGTGACTGATGTCTATCGAGGTCTTACTGGACCGGGTGATATCAATTGTAGTATAACCGTTAATTTGTTTCTTATCCTTGGGAGAGGCAGGCAGGCCTGCTCCTTCCATCTTGTTTTGAGCTCTGGCATCTGACAGCTGTGCCTCCAGCCACAGTAGCTCTGTGTTCTCCTCCTCTGCACGGACTCCCTCGAGGGCCTGGCCCTGTCTGCCGTACGCAGCTGTCTATAATAAAGGCACTGTCCTGCCTTGCTGGTGACAAAGAATGCGTGGGGAACTCCTCACTTCCCTTCCTGGGCCCTGAGCTGTTGTAGGCTCTGTGACCTGGGGACAAACAGGTCTCCAAGCTGCTCTCCAAGGCCCTGGCCTTGGCCTTGTTCCTCAGCCCAGCTGCCAAGTTTCTGCTGACACTGAAGCCGTCTCTCACCGTTCCTGGCCTGGACCTCACCATCTGCTGCAGCCCCCCACCTCCTCTCCATGCAGCTCCCAGTTGTCAAAGCAGCTGGGCCTTCTATCTGAGGGCTTCTTACCCAGCTGTGGTCTGGCCCAGGAAGATGGGCAGGAGGAAGTGGGAGGTGACTTGGGAGTCCTCCTGGACTCTGTTGTGGGAAGGTGGGATCAGGGCCTATGTGACAAGTTGTCCTCAGACATGCAGGGTGCATACTCCTGGCTCTGCAGGGTAGCCTGGCAGCTGTGAGATGTGCTAGGCTGGGGTGAAGGAAGTGTGAGCCAGGCAGCCAAACAAGAATAGAATTAGAGAGAAGATGGCACAGAGGACCTAGAATAGGTATCCACATAGAGGCACTGTCCTTGGCTTGGCATGCGCAGGGTGTAGCCCACAGATCTGCCCTGCCTGAGGACACAGGTAGACTTGGATCCCTAGAGGCATAGCTGCCTGCCCCATGCCTGTCTTCTGTGTGTCCCTCTCTTTTCTCATTTCATCCCTTTGGGCCCTTCTGTTCCTGCATAGGGCTGTTCTTCATGCCGTGGACAGAGCAGCCCACCAGATGTCACAGGAGGCAACTTCGAGGTCCTACTGATCTAGGGAATAAAACTCCTAACCTACTATGTCCAGTACAAGATTGTGTTCTCTAAAATTGAAGAATGAATTTTAGGAACAACGGAGGTTAAGAACAAAACATATTTATTAAGAGAAAGAAAGCTGATGTCTGAGAGAGACAGAAGGGGTCCCAAGCAGGTTGCCAGGGACTCTGTCTTTTCTAGGGACTTTATAGAGTAAAATCATGGGCGTGAGATGGGTTAAAGTGAAAAAATGGGACCTTGCAAGGCAGATGGGCATAAGATGGGATAGAACTATGGTTAGCCAATAAAATTGATTAAATTAGGGACAAATGGTGAGGCGAGTCAAATAGAAATCGAGCACTCTTAGAGAGCAGTGACTCTTTTCTAGGGGGTTAGAATGGTGACTCCTGGCTTCCTCAGGGTGATAGGGAACTACTTAGAATATCAATCCTCAGGATATGGGTGCATCTGTTTGGTCTTTTGTCTTGAGGCCCGGCACACAGCAGGTCTCTGTCTCTCCCAAAGTTGAAAGGTACGTGGTCTTCTGCATTGGCTCCTTAGAGGACCCAGCCTTGTCTCACTGCCTATAATATTTCTAACTAACTCAGGTGCCTATAACACTACCACTAGTGTAGATAAAGTAAAACTATCTTGGTTTTGGTTTAGGGACCCTTAGGTGTGTTGCGTAGGCTTTGCCCTGGCCCTCTGACCCTGCCCAGTTTGTGGCCCCAGCTTTGACTCTCTGAGTCTCTTGATGTTTGAAAGGGTTGCTGACCCAGACTGGACACTGTAGCCAGAAAAAGCCTCAGCTGGAACTAGGGAGCTCCTGCCTCCCCCGCCTCTAGAGATTTACCTGTAACCCTATACCCCCCACCCTTCGGAACCTGCCCCTGGCGCCAAACGTGTGCCAGTGAAATACCTGTACATCTCTAATGGCCTTAGGGCACTGCCCTAAGCTTAGGCTACTTATATTTTCCCCACGCCACGTGTCCCGGTGAGAGAGATCGCCAGATTCCAGCAGCCAGCGCGCCAGTCCTCTCTCCCCATGTTCCCAGAATAAAGGCCTCTTTTGTTTTATACTCCTCATCTTTTGGAAATATTTTTCATCCTCTGGAAATAATCCTATCAATGTTGAGGTGGTCCCTGTCCATAGTTCTCTGAGTCTCTTCAGGTGGGTGTTGAGTCCGTGTGGTTAGAGGACTTGGCCAGTGTCCTGGGATGCAGAAGCTCACAATGGGGCTGGAGGGGGTCAGGGGGTAGCTGAAGTTGCTGTCTGAGCCCCTGTATCCCCCAATTGCACCTGGCATGGTGGGTCTGACCCTCCCTCTTGGTGCCGCCACCTCTGCTCTCCATGTCTATAACAAAACACAGTAGGGGTACTGGGTGATCCCCTGCCTGGGAAATAATTGACTTCAATCTCTAGCCAACCTACAGACACTCCCCACAAAAGGAGAGAAAGAAGTTTTTTTTTTTTTTTTTTTTGAGAAAGAAGTTTTGTTGTTGTTATTGTTTTTTAATTTAATAAGCATCACCAGAATGTGATGTCACTTTGGGCAGTCTTCAGCCAGAGGTGATCTGCTTCCTGGTGATCACCAAGCAGAGGCCACCATGACACACCTGTTCTCAAGATAAACAGTAGCTATCCCTCAAGCAAGGGGACATTCAGCACCATCCATACTCACCTGGGAACTGGGTGACCATCTGTTAGCCAACTGCCCCTGCCCAAAAGAAAAATAAATTCCTACTTTTATGACAGGAGGTAAAGTTTGCAAGTTGGAGCTAGGCTCCTGCCTGAGCGAGGTTTCTGCCCTCCAGGGAGATGGCCTGGCTTCCTTCATGTTTACATCTCAAAGCAGTGGTTCCCAGGTGTTTAGGATAGAACTTCTGGCGTTTGTAAAGCTGGCCTGGGGCTTATTTAGCTTCACAGAAGATTTACAAGTGGCTCAAAAGGACCGAGTCAGGCTTAACAATTAGAAGTTTCTAAAGAAAGTACTCTGAAAAAAAGAGGGTGTCCCTTCCCCCTTTGCAACCATGAAAGTGTTTTTGCTTTAGATTCGTACTCTTCTCTCCTACCTCTTTCCATGGTCTAGTTTTTTTCTTGTTGATGTTTTTTGCATACTGAGGATTGAATCTAGGGCTTGCATGCTAAACTATATACCCGGCCTCGCCCCCACTTTTTAAATTTTGAAACAGAATCTTAAAAAAAGAAAAGAAAGAATCTTGCTGTGTCCTTGAAATGCCCAACCTGGGCTCAAATTCCTGGTCCTCCTGTCTCAGCCTCCCAGAGTGCTGAGATTATAGGCATGCACCACCATGCCTGCTCAGAGTACAGTTTTCCGCCTGGGTAGGTGTTCCTAGAGTGGACTCAGGAAGGGCACCTGCAGGAGGGAGGCATGGGAGTGTGGGTGTCTGTGAGGAAGCCAGCTGTCCCCATTGTGCCCTTCAGGGACGGCCACACATGAAGGTGGGCATAATGAGCCCTTCTCTGAGCCACAGCTTAAAGCCAATGCATTTATTAGCTGCATGCATCTGTTAAGTGCCCTGGCCTCCGGGCTTTGTCCTAGGCATTGGAGGTTGGGCGCTTTGTCCTGGGCACTGGAGGTTGGGCGCTTTGTCCTAGGCATTGGAGGTTGGGCGCTGAGCATGAACAGTTGCTGTCCTCACGGTGGTGGGGAACAGGCAGGAGAGCGAAGGGCACGTCAGAGGGTAGAGGGCC
Organism: Cavia porcellus; assembly: GCF_034190915.1. Classification (NCBI taxonomy): domain Eukaryota; kingdom Metazoa; phylum Chordata; class Mammalia; order Rodentia; family Caviidae; genus Cavia; species Cavia porcellus. Next base: position 56,519,781 of record NW_026947489.1, read on the forward strand.
CAGGTGGGTGGAGTTAGGTTGATAATCTGCATCAAGGTGCGGGAGATGGCCACCCTGGGAAGGTGACATCCCCAGCGACCTTTCAGGAAATATTCAGAAGCTTGGGCATAAAATAAAGAAAATGCTGAGGGCTCGATCAGAAATACGGACTGTTCTCATCCTGGGCTGGCTGTGACCTGCCCTGGAGGGGTGTGTAGTAGAACATGGATGGGGACTCAGAAAAGGGCCAGTGGCTTAGAAAACACGGGCAGCTCTGCTTTCTAGCGGTAATCTGTCTGCCATGGGTTTTGTTTGTTTTGTCTTTTTTTGATGGCAGGAATGGAATCCAGGGCCTTATGCTTGCTTGGCAAACACTGCCCTGGGCCATACCGTATTCCTTCCCCGAGGTTTCTGGCTCTTTCTCACACCATGCCTTGATGTTGAGAGTGTAGGATGTGAACTCTGGCGCAGGAGTTAGGAAACCTGGGGTTTTGCCTTCTTGGCACTCTGCAACTCTGGGCATGTCCAGGGTCCTCCCTGGCCTATTTCCTCTTTATTTTTATTATTATTTTTTATTTATTTTTTGTGGTACTGGTACTCACAATCTCGTGCTTGCCAGGCTGGCACTTATGATACTAAGCTAAATCCCCAGCCCCCTATTTCTTCTTTAAACAACAGGAATTAGGCTATTTTTACCAGCCCAGCAGGTATGTGTGCAAGTAGAGTCCCTGTACATTGAACTGAGGCCATGAATAGAAGAGCTCTTGGGAAAAAGATCATGCGTTCTACTGCCTGGGAAACCCTGTATTGTCCTCCTCCTGTAGGCTGATTCTCTTTGCTTTCATCTCACCCCTAGATGGCAGGGCAGGGCCCCAGCCAGTGCTGACTCTGTGCAAGAGCTCCAGGGATGGAGAGCAGTCGGCCTGGAGACAGCACAGGTAAGAGAGAAGAAGGGAAGTGGTCTCCCCCTCCTCCCAGGCCCACCTTCCCTTATCCTCCTAGAGCTGAGACTAAGCTGCTGATCTAGGCAGGAACTGGGAAAAAGATGTTCCTAGCAGTGGTTTCTAGAATGTACAATTTCAGGGTGAGGGCCAGGACTTTGAAGGTCACCCAAAGGACAGAACAAGGACAGAAGCTGTGGGAACAAAGAAATGGCAAAGCCCAGAATGTTACACACAGGCCAGGAGTGGTAGAAATTACTGAGGCGTGTTTTAAGGGCTAGAATGGGGAGTTAAGAGGGTTCTGCTAATTTAACATGGCAGACTAGCACCTGGGTAGGAAAGTGGGTTAAAACCAGCTGTTGATCAGCAAAGGTTCTGAGGCTGTTTCTGAGGTCACCCAGAGTTCAGGGTCTTTACTGGCTGGGAGCCTGCATCTACCAGGCAAGTACTCCCAGAGTGGAAAATTTTCCAGTCTGGTCATGTGCTCCTGGCCCAAGCCCTGCTCAGCAGCTCTGTTTCCCGTGAGCCTTTCTCCCTGCTTTTTCTGCAGCCCCTGTCCTGGCGTCCTTGGGTCTGAGAGTCTGAGAGTCCTGCCCTTCAGCAGAGGTGGCTCTGGGGTTTGCCCCATGGACCTCAGAGCCTCTGCTCTATTGCCCTGTAGGGAGAGCCTCCTGCCCTTTTCCGGAGTATCAGTGCAGTGGCTCGAAAACAGACAAAAATCAGGCAGTAACTGGGAAAAAGATGTTCCTGGCAAGTCCAAGGGCAGCAGTGTGAAGTGTGGAAGCCACTGATTCTGGGCTAGGGCTGACACAGACCCTGTGGTGGCATTGGTAGTGGTGGGAGCACAGCTGGGCTGTCGTAGCCTGACCTTATTTTGGAGCCTGAGCTCCTGCAGGATGCAGACATAGAAAGCCTGGTATGTGCATGCCAGATGCTTCTGTGGTGGGACCTTTTCCCTGGATAAACTCACAAGCAGGACTCAGATAGCTGGAGCAGTCCTGGTTGACATGAGAGACAGACGCCACTGGAGCCCTCTGCCCTGCTTAGGGAAGCTCCTGAGGTGAGCCTGTGGTTTTAGGGAAGTGTTATGTTATATATATGTTATGTGATTTTAGAATCGTGGCAAAGTTCTTATAAACCATTTCAAAAATACAATTCATTGGCATTAAGCACATTAGCAATGCTGTGACACCATCACCACCATCTATTTTCAGATTTTTTTTTTGTTACCCCAGGAACTAATAATCCCCATTTGGCACCTTCTTGTTACTTTTTACCCATTTGAAATTTAAAACATCAGTCCTATGTGACGGTGCATGTCTCTAATCTCAGCACTCGGGCCCAGCCTGGGCAGCTTAGTTTAGGGAGATTCTATCTCAACACCCAAAATAAAGAAAACAATTGAGGTGGAGCTCAGGGTGAAGACCATGGGGTTCAATCCCAATCAGTCAATCAAGTAAAAATAAAGATAAAACATTCTTGTGATGACTGAGGAGCATTCCCTATAAGTCAGGGGCTGTGTATCAATAACTGTACCATAAAAGATCATGCTTAGGGGCTGGGGATTTAGCTCCGTGGCATAAGCACCTGCCTTGCAAGCAGGCGGTTGTGAGTTTGATCCCTGGTACCGATAAAAAGTTAAAAAAAAAAAAAAAAAAAAAAAAAGATCGTGCTTGGGTACAGGCATGTTCCACTAGAGTTTCAGGACCTGCAGAAACCTGTGTTGGGCTTGTGTGTGCTCCAAGCCCTTTTGTGGGTAGAGATCTAAAGGCTTCATTCTGGTGTCCTCAGGCTTTTGGACACAGAGATATCTTCTGGTCTGGAGGAGGCAGCCTCTTCTGGTAGATGCTTAGCCAGATTTAGCCAGGCGAGACACAGACAAGGACATTGATGGGAAGTGGTCACTCAGGGCTGCAGTCACTTCCTGTTCGAGTATAGCTTGTATTTACCCCCAGATGCTGATGTGCACACCTAGTTAAATACTTCTGTTGGCCAACAGTTGGGTACAGCTAGAGAAATATTCTTATAATAAGATTTAGCCAGGGATATAGCTCGGAGGTGCAGTGTCCACCTGGCAAGCATGAGGTCATGAGTTTAATTCACGGTACCAAGAAAAAATATCAAGATTTAAAAATTATTAATATTTGAATATTCCCATACAAAGTTAAACAACACAGATGAAGTGAAGTTCCCCTTTGACCTCTCCAGCCTACTGTACTGTCTTTGATGTCCTATCAGAGGGGACCACTGTCCCCACCCTGGACTCTGCAGTTTCATATGCATAGAGAGATACCAGGTTTTTATTTTTCATAAATTGGATCAGGTGATTCATACTGGTTTTTCAACTTGCTTTTCAGTTTCTCCTAAAATGTTCTGGAAGTCTTTCCACATTGACATACATAGTTCTTTCTGTCTTTTCTACTGCTACACCAGTGTTTATATTATGAAGGAGACACTCCCAGTTATGCCCCAAGACACTCTTGTGTACCCTTGCCCCTTGGGTATCTCTGTATGTTGTGAAGCAGGGATGGTTCCCATTTTCTCATTCTGCTGGGTGCGGTAGATAAAAAGGTGCTGCACTGTCATTTCCCGAGTGGTGAGGTTCAATCCCTTTTCATCATGTCTATGTGAGTCTTTTATATTCTAGGTATGTCATTTGTCATAGATTGTCACATATTTTTCCTAAACCTGTGCTATCCATTATGTATCTGTTAGCTCATCTATCTGTATGAATTTAAATTTAGATTTAAATTAACTTCAGTAAAATAAAAAAAATTCCTTGGATGCCAGAAAAAATCCTCTTGAATTCTTAATGGAATCTTTTTATACAGATATGTGGTTTATTCCGCTTTGGGGTAGAACTTTGGATTTCTCTTCAGGTTTTCTACCTATTCTTGAATCAGTTTTAATTTATATTGTCTTTTTCTTTTTTCTTTTCTTTTCTTTCTTTCTTTCTTTCTTTTTTGTCTTTTTGAGACTGTCTTGTTATGGGATTCAGGCTGGCCTTTAGCTCACTTTATATGCCAAAAAAGTCTTAAACTTGCAACGATCCTCCGCCTCAGCCTTCTGAGTGGTGGGCTTACAGGTGTGCACCACCATGTCTGACCTACCATATACATTTTCAAACTTACTGGTATAAAGTCTGTACATAACATTTTAAGATTTTTTAGAATTCTTTTTGTATCTGTGTGTTCCCTTTATCACCTCTGTTTTTATCTTCCTACTTTTTTGGGTTTATTTTGTTGTCTTTGTAATGTTGCAATCTGTTACCCATCCATCTATTCATTTATTTACTTATTTATCTATTGGCACTGGGAATCTAGGTCAGGACCTTGTACTTCCCAGATGGGTGCTTATGCCACTGAGCTACATCTCTAGTCCTGAAGTCTGTTATTCAGTTTCCTGTTTTCTCACCCATATTGTTCCATCTACTGATTATCAGCTTTTTTTTTCTCTTTGTTTCTTCCTTCCTTTCTTTTTATACATTTTTTTTTTTTGTCTTTTTCCTTTTTATTGGTACCAGGGATCGAACTCACGATTGCCTGCTTGCAAGGCAGGCGCTTATGCCGCTGAGCTAAATCCCCAGCCCACCTTCCTTTCTTTTTGAGACCGGGTCTCTCCATGTAGTACAGCCTAGCCTTGAGCTCACTATGCTGGGATTATAGGTGTGTACCACCATGCCTAGCTGAATTTGAACTTTTCATTGAAATGTAACAGTGTGGGTGCCCAGATCACAGGTTCTATAAATTCTTGCACCCATGTAACCAGTACTCACAACCAGAGACACCATTTCCCTCAGAACCTGTGCCCTTTAATGTAGCCATTACCCTGATTCCTAACTCATGACTGAGTTTTTTAGGCTTTGCTCTCACATGAGTGGAATCATGTGGTATGTATTCTGTATTTTTTATTTTTATTTTCTGGTACTGAGCATCAAACTCAGGACCTGATGTTTGCCAAGTGGGTGCTGTGCCTCTGAGCTCTATCCCAGCCCTGTATTCTTGAGGGTCCAAAGGACATGTATCCTCACAGCTCTTTATGTTCTGAAGTGAGGCAGGCAGAGCACCTCTGCAGACCTGTGCGCCTCGGGTGTGAGATGTGGCTGGGTGCAGTGTGTGGGGCACTCTCAAGATTGGCTTTAATACAAGGGTGGCACAGCACTGTCCTGGGTGCTGATGCCTCAGTTCTGTTGGCCTCGGTGAAGAAAAGTATGTTACCAAACAGCAAAGGGCTGCACAGGTCTGTGCACCGTGTTACCACCCCAGAGCCTGGACCCAACGAGTAGAGGGACCACAACAGTGACTTGGGACTTGGTTGTCCTAACCACTGAGCAGCTAGGGGTGCCCTCTACATTTTGAAGCCTGGCTCTTTTCTCCGTGTTGCCTGGGGACTCCCAAGACTCTACCTGGCTCTTTTCCTTAAGGTTCTCTGCTTGGAGGACCTGTCCTTGGCACCTGAGCCACTCACTTATCCTTCCTGCATTTTTTCCTTTGCTCCTACTTCTCTGTCTGCCTTTATCCTGTCCTTTCTTTTTCTCCCTACTCCCTCTTCCCCATTTTCCTTTCTCCACTAGACTGCCGTCCCTCCAGCTCCTCTCCATCTTCCATGTACTCATTCCTCTCCACTCCATCAGCAGCTGCTGACCTCTCCTCATCTCCTCTCTTTCCCTGTGGCAGGAGATGGGCTGGCGATGAAGATTAAGCAGGAGAAGCCAGAGAGTCTGCTGCAGACGCTGGCGTTGGCGGGCCAGGCTGCGCTCCCCGAGAAGGACGAGGAGAACATCTGCCAGCAGCATCAGAGCTTCCCATCATGCCAGACCATGGGGCGCCTGCGGGCTTTGGGGGTGCAGGAGGAGCCCGGGCGTCCAGGGTGGGCCCCTCCTCCTGAGTCCGATGTAAAGCTGGCAGGTCGGGCCCCTGGGACAGGCGCAGGCCCTCTGAGCCGTGCACTTTCTGCGGGCGAGGGTCACTTTGTGTGCATGGACTGCGGGAAGAGGTTCAGTTGGTGGTCGTCCCTGAAGATCCACCAGCGCACCCACACTGGGGAGAAGCCCTACCTGTGCGGCAAGTGTGGCAAGAGGTTCAGCCAAAAACCCAACCTGGCCCGTCACCAGCGGCATCACACGGGCGAGCGGCCTTTCTGCTGCCCCGAGTGCACACGGCGTTTCAGCCAGAAGCAGCACTTGCTTAAGCACCAGAAGACCCACTTGCGACCCACCACGCATTCATGTTCCGAGTGTGAGCGCTCTTTCCGCCACCAGGTGGGCCTGCGCATCCACCAGCGTGCACACGCCCGGGACCGCCAGGGTGCGCGCACCCGCCTGCAGGAGGCGCTACGGGACCCAGCGGTGCGCAGGGCCTGTCGCCTGCGGCCGGGGTCATCTCGAGGGCGTCCTGAGTGGGCCTGGCTAGGGTTGTGCCAGGGTTGGTGGGGCCAGCCTGAGGCCCAGAACTCAGTCCCAGGCCCCTCAGGGCCTGGCAGGGAGCAGCGCCAGTTCATATGCAGCGAGTGCGGCAAGAGCTTCTCGTGGTGGTCATCGCTGAACATCCACCAGCGCATCCACACAGGGGAGCGGCCCTACGCCTGCCCCGAGTGTGGCCGCCGCTTCAGCCAGAAGCCCAACCTCACGCGGCACCTGCGCAACCACACCGGGGAGCGGCCACACCCTTGCCCGCACTGTGGCCGCGGCTTCCGCCAGAAGCAGCACCTGCTGAAGCATCTGCGTACACACCTGCCTGGCCTGCAGGCGGCTCCATGCTTCCGCTGTGGGCAGAGCTGCCCGAGCCGTGCTGCGCTGCGTGCCCACCAGCGCGTGCATGCCTCGGAGCTGCTTCACCCTGGGCCCGCACTCCAGGACAGGAAGACACATCCTGAGCCAACCATTGAGGGTTCCGGGGACCTGGACTCTGTGCAGCTCTGCAGTCCCCAGGGGATAGGGGATGCTCTGTGGGGCCAGGCGGGGCCCAGCGAACAGCGCCAGTTCATCTGCAATGAGTGCGGCAAGAGCTTCTCATGGTGGTCCGCACTCACCATCCACCAGCGTATCCATACAGGCGAGCGGCCCTACGCCTGTCCTGAATGTGGCCGCTGCTTCAGCCAGAAACCCAACCTAGTACGGCACCAGCGTAATCACACAGGGGAGCGACCCTACCTGTGTGCTGCTTGCGGCCGCGGCTTCCGGCAGAAACAGCACCTGCTCCAGCGTGTCCACCGAGGAGCCTTGGCGCCCCGGCCTAGTGCCTGTCAGGAGATGAAGGAGGAAGAGGTGCTGTAGGGTGCTTGTGCAGTATGTATGGGGCCTGGGAGGGCTGGCATGCTGGCATTTCCCCAGAGACCCACACAAAAGGCAGTTCCTCCAGACGCTGAAGCCTGAGAAGGGAATTCCAGCAGCATCCTGAGTGTGCCTCGAAAAGTGGCCAGGTTGTGCTGACACAGGAGGTGAGAGCTACACTCCCCTCAGACCTGGGCCCCACCGTGTGCTGTGCACCATCAAAAGGTAGACCTTAGGCCCCTGGGGCTTTGGGTGAGGGGGCTGTCCTGGTCCCTGAGAGAGACTTCTGATGTGAAACGGCCAGGATTGGTGAGCTGCATCTCCAGTCTGCCACACTCAGACTGCAGGGTAGCCTGGGGGCTGTCTGCGTGGGACAGTGGCCACAAGCTCCGGAAACCAGGTATGAAGCAGAGGTGGTGGGTAGGGAGGGACAGGCATATTCCCAACACCAAGGATGTTGTTCTTCTTTAATGACTGTCCAATAAATATTTCTGGAGAACTGAATAGTTTGGTGTTTCTTCTCCATGGCTAAGTGTCCCTGCTGCCCAGGGTGCTGAGGACTGGCTGGCTGTGGCTGACTTGGATCCTTATCCACCCAGGAGTTGAGAAGAGAAAAATGAAGGCCTACTCCACATTGTCTCTGAGCCACCCTTGCTGAAGCCTGGGTCACACAGTGCTCCAGGAAATCTATCTGCCCGTAACCAGAGCAGGGAACTCACCCTGACACAGCAGCTTCCCTCTGCCAATTCTGGTTTCAGGAGAGGAGTTTTTTCCCTTCTGTCCTTCAGGTTCATTTGATATCTGTTCCTGCATAGGCCTGGACCACTTGCCACCTCCAGCCTGCCTCTGCTGGTCTTGGTCCAGTTCTTTGATCACAAACTGAAATCCCATACTGTGAGGTGTGCTGGGGTCATTGCCTATCTGAGTGTTTAGCTCTTGGAATCACGAAACCAAACCAGAAGGATTTTCTTGGACACCCCTCTGACCCTCACTAGTTCTGGGGTGTCCCTTCTTTCCCCCTCAGGCTCTGCCCCTCTCCTGCAGCCCCTTTCCCAGGGGGCTTTGACTTGCTCAGAAGGTGCACAGTACCCTTGGTTACATTAAAACCTAACCTAGCCATGGAGGGAGCTCCGAAGTTATTTGCTTCTTCCTCTTTGCCACTTAGCAAATCCCACAGTCAGTCTAAGCAGGCTCACCCACTCCAGGGAAGTATCTGTGCACCATCGTTCACTCCTGGGTGGGAACCCACTGTGTGCAGCGTGGGACCTGCAGGAACACAGGATCCCCGCAGCATCAGGCAATGCAGATGCTGGAGAGAGTGAGCTGGCATGGGGGTTCTCTTCCGCAAATGGCCTGTGTTTGACAATAAAGTGCAGTGTGGGTAGAACTGGAGGTGAATGAGACCTCATGGCAGTTCCCACTCCTGCAAATTCCTGAGGACACTCCCTTACTTTCCCGGGGTGACTGACTGACACACCAGTGCTTCGGGTCCTAAGGGGGCAGGGCCAAGTCCCCTAGCATGATGAGTTACCAATGTGTGTACTTGCTGACCAGGTCAGGCCTACTGTGTGCCAGGCGTGTTACTAGACTTGCCCCATGAGTAAAATACACCCTGCCCTTGAGCCCAAAGATCTTTATGGAAAACCAATTTGATAACACCAGTGAGTTGGAAAATCTATACAGTTCATTTGGAACATCTCAGCAAGGCCTTCTTATTCCTGTCTCACATGGTTGGTGATATTGGTAGGGCAGTGATGGTGCCATTTGACAGGAAAATGAGGCTGGGCCAGTATGACTTGTTCTTTGCTGCAGACTGACTGTAGGTCCCAGGCCTCCAGTTATCCCGTGTCCAGTAGCAAAATCAAGGACTTCTCTAAGAATGGCATAGCACCATCAACTCCAGGTTTCATTTCCTTTCATTTAAAGTGATAACAGTGGGTCAGAATATTTCAAGAAGCGATGTCTCATAAAATCAAAGACAAGGTCAGACTTGTTATCCTAGTGTCTTCCTATTTAAGACACTGTGGAGAGATTACAGGGGTGCACAGGGGAATGAAAACAACCATGAATACACAAAGATCTTAAAGGATTCAGGCTTGCAACAAGCCACATCCACTGGGTGGGGCTGGGATTACTGGAATCCCTTGTTCTTTTATTGGGAACAGGCTTTTATTAGAAAAATACTAGGTACTTGAACAGTGGCAATTTTTTGGCAAGCAACATGAACATCAGGTCTACATGTGAGGCCTTCAGGCCTTGTGGGAGGGCTTGGTGCTCATTACTGGGCCCCATGGTATCAGGGCACAGCCGTGGGGATCTGTCCAAGGAAGGCCAAGGAGCAGCTGTTCAGCATGCAAAAGTGCACTGATCAAGGGACAGAGCAGGCCCAGTGCCACTGGGGACCTGGCAGAGAAACTGGCAAAGGAGGGGTGCTTCTGAAACCTTTCATTATTTTTAACATGGTTTGAGCTGGGTAAAGAAATATCTTTGACCTTTTGGCAAGAGGAGGAATGTTGGTACCAAAAATAGTATGTTCTCATTTATCACTGTTCTTTCTAGGTGCGGGCCGGGACAGCACAGAGAGGGAAGAGAGGTATCACTTAGGTTGTCCCTTAGGCTAAAGAAAGGATGGGCACCCAGGTTGGAGGGGAAAGTGTCCAAGGCCAGTGCTATCCAACAGCATATGTTGTGACAGTTACTCTGTCTATGCCCCTAGTACCATTCCCACTAGCTAATGTGACTTATAACATGGATGAGAAACCGGATTTTAACTTGTCTTCATTTTAATTCATTGAAATGCCTAGGAAAGATGTTCATATTGGCAAGGAGTTAGAAGCCTTATCTTCCCTTCTTCACCTTCCCTCCTTTTCATACATGACCCAAATCTAAAAAGACCTTTGATCCTTTGGTTGGAAGAACTATAGTCAGATAGTCCTGGCTTTTGCTCTTTAAGTTATGGAACCCTGGCAAAGTATACTAATAACTACCATTGACTGAGTTCTGGGCATTTACAAGCACTCAATAAATGGTGGCTATTATAATTATTTTAAATAAGCTCCACGTGTAAGCCAGATATGAGGCATATGCCAGTAATCTTAGCACTCCGGGAGGCTGAGAGAGTAAGACCACAAGTTTGGGCCCAGCAACTTGTGACTTAGTGAGATCTTGTCTCAAAATAAAAAATAAAAAATAAAAAAAAAATGCTAAGGATGTAGCTCAGTGTGAAGGTCCTGGATTCAGTCCCCACTACTGCAAAAACAAACAAGATTACGTAGATAAGGGCTAGGGATACAGCCCAGTGGCACAGTGCCTGCCTGGCAAGTGCTAGGTACTTAGTTCAATTTCTAGTACCTCCCCCCAAAAATATTAAATAAGTAAATACCATGCATGGCTGCATGGGGATGTGTGTCTGTGGAGACAGAAGAAAATATTCCCCCCCTGTTTAGTTCAGTGTTTAAGAATGCGAACCTTTGCCTGGGTTAAGCAGGCCTGCCACAAGTTAAGGTTCTGGTTCAGTTGATGTCGTAGGTTATTTCTTGGTTTTTTTTGAACTTACCAAAACAATATTGAATAGAGCAGTACCATTAATCTTAATAAAGCAAAACAGTAATAAAAATATTTGCCTTCAAAAAGATGGTAGAAGGAAATCCCCCTTATTTGCTATGGTCAACCTCCCAAGAGATGCTCAGACCTTTGGTTCCCGTTTGCTAACGGGACGGGGGGGGGGGGGAAGGTTACAGGGGAAGTGGATGATTGACTTTCAGCCCATGCATCAGTAGGCTCATTATTGCTTAGCAGGGAGGCAGCCTGGTTGCTTGGTTCCCAGCGCCCCAAGTTCCAACATGGCGGGGATCTCAGGAACTGCTGGTAGTTCTCCCCCTGGAGAGGCCACAGCCCGGATGTCGTAGGTTATTTCTTGGGTTTTAATTCTAAAGTTTAGATCAGATGAGACCTCACACCAAGAGTTCCCGTCTTTGCCCTTCTGCAGCCCCTCCCGATTCTCTGCTGCTCTTCCCGGTTAAAGTTATTCAGCCCGAAATGCCTCATGTCTGCATTAGCATGCTTGGGGCCATATTTTCCTTCTCCGGCTGCCCATCTGAGCTGTCAGATGTAGCTTGGAGACATTCATGTATTCATTCACTCATTCATTCGACATAGACCAAAGATGATTATTATATCCTGGATCTTTAATGTACAGGGATGCTAAAAACACAGTCCTTGTCCTTCGAATTTCGCAGCCTGATGGGAATAACAAAAGTGTGCTGAATCAAATCTGAGGCCAACACCAAATGATTTCGAGAGAGGTATGAGGAACACTGATCCCTGAGAACAGGAGAAGCTCATGAGGGTGGGGTGGTTGTCACTCCAAGTGTGAGGCCCTGGGGACTCAGCCTTCTGCAGGAGAAACTGCAGGATGGGCAGAGTAGGGTCTGAAGCTTGAAGTAGGTTTCTTGGTTACTTTTTTTCTTGCTACTGGCACAAAATACCCAACACCCAAAATGAAGGAAGGAAAGGTTTCTTTTGCTCAAGTTCACACAAGGCATCAACCATAACACCAAGGTCATCTGCCCATCTAGTGTGCCCCAGGGTGAACATAGGGCAGGGCTCTGGACAGTCCCCGCTGGGCGGTCTTTTCCTTTGTCTGCATAGGAGCCTTGGGCCACCAGTGGTTCCTGAGGATGCCTTGGCTGTGGGCAGCCCCAATCTTTGTACAGTCCAGAGTCCAGAAGCCACCTGCCATGCGGGATGGTGGAGAACACACACTGGCCACTGTCCGGCCCAGAGGCAGCAGCAGGACTGTGGATTTAGAATGCTTTGTGAGGATGAGTGGGAGCTGGGGGAGGCAGGAGATACACGTGTGTGAAACTGGAGAGGTGAAGCAACTCATCCAAAGGCACAGTGGCAGATTAGAGAATGGACACCCTTGGTCCTTGACATTTCCCACAGACACCCGGGGCACAGCTTACCTGGACAGTGCCGTTAAATATGTGAGTGTCATCCTCAGGTATATTACTGATTCTGCTTTTGAAAACCTCGATCTTCACAGAATGTCTCCATTTTTCGTGTGGTGTATGGGAGATAAGGAAACCTGGTATCCAGGCAGGTGACAACTTCTGCAAGAGAAGCTGGAGTGCTCTGAGGTGTGGCTATCGTGTGAGCAGAGGGACGGTGGGCTGCCACCAGCAGTCAGGAGGTCCTGTTGGCACTGACATGGGAAGTCTAAGCTTGTCCCTGGGATAATACATTGGTCCTGACCAGCATGCCCCTCCCTGCTGCTTCTATTTAAAACACTAGTTTCAGGGTCAGGGATTTAGCTCAGTGGCTTAAGTGCCTCCCTGTCAAGTACAAATTCATGAGTTCAATCCCTGGTACCAAAAAAATAAAATTTTTTGGGATGATAATGCACATGTCCAGGGACCTCTGTGAGATGCTGCAGGAGCAGTGGGGTGGAGAAGGCAATGATGGGTCAGACTAGGCCAGCTGGACCTGTTGGCCACCAGGTCTGGTATCTATGTGAGGTGCTGACCTACCGCCCAGGGGCCTCTCCTGAGATGCTTTAGTCCTAGTGTCCAAAGGCACAAGGAGCACCAGTAGGACTGACGCTGGGAGGGAGTCTTCATGTCCCTGCAAGCCTAAGTTGCTAAAGTAGCTTACAGCCGCAGCCAGCATTTGCCAGGAGAAACTGTGCCTGGGTCTTGGAGATCTCAGTGACTCCCTTCCCCTGGCAGCCACTATGGGGCCACAGTAATTTTTTTTTTTTTTTTTTTTTGTCTTTTTCCTTTTTATCGGTACCAGGGATTGAACTTGCGACTGCCTGCTTACAAGGCAGGCGCTTATACTGCTGAGCTAAATCCCCAGCCCCTGGGGCCACAGTAATGTAAATTAAATAACACCCATGTAATATGCTTCTGGCACTTGTAACTTTAAAGTCATGTTCCCTGCTAGGCCTGTTTATCTGTCAAATGTGAATTTTGAATTCTTGAACTCAGAATTCTTACAATCATCTTTTTTTCTTTTTCCTTTCTGGTCTTTGGGGAAGGGTCTCACCATGCAGTTCTGGCTGGGCCTCAATTCATTATGCAGCCCAGGCTGGCTTTGAACTTGAGGCAGTGGTCTTGCTTCAGCATCCCAAGTGCCAGGATGACAGGCACCCGCCATCACGCCCAGAACCATCGCATACTTCGTGTCAAAGAGGTCTTGTGGGAGTGGCTGTCTGGGGCCCAGCATGGTGCAGTGGCAAATGCCAGTCATAAAGCTGCCTTTTCACTAGGCTCTGCCACTTAAGAGCTGCAGGTCTTGGGGGAAGCCACTCTGCTTTATTTTTCCCATCTATAAAATGGGATAACAGCTGCCCAAGGAGACATGCACAGGGATATTGGAAGTTCCCACGTGCTAATACATGGGGAAAGTGTGTCAAAGGCAGAGGCACGTACAGTTAAAAGGAATTATCATTTAATGGCAGGGGGACCTGAAGTTTAGCCTATCACACCTGCTGTTTTTCTGTGGTCTGTCTGCAGCTCAACTTCAGAGGACTCAGTACCATTCCTTCCCCCATCCCCTCTGGCCATCCTAGTGACAGGACCAGGCTGTCTAGGAGGAAGGCTTTGCCCAAGGCTGGCAGGAAGGGCCGCTGGCTCTGTGATTCTGCCCTTTGGAATCTCCCACCCAGGAACCAGAAACTCTGGGATGCTCCAGCTGGCCCCTGTATTACCACCTTTCCTCTCAGGGAAAGGGGTGCTACCTCCGGTTCCCCCATCCTGCTTCCTAGTGGCCTGGAGCAGCAGGCTGGGAAACTCTGGGGGCCTGAACTGGCCCCCACTGGCCTCCTCTCCTGCCAGAGCAGGCGCAGCGACAGCTAGCAGCCTTCCTTCTTCCGCCACCAGGTTGTCGGCGAGGCGGACCTCCCAGCCTCACGGGACTGCTGTGCGGCTGCGGACGTCGCGACTGCGGCGCTGCGGCGGGGACGCGGCCGGGGAGGCGGCGCCATGTGAGTCCGGGCCTGGCGGGCGGGCAGCGGCGGCGGTTACCGTATTTACCGAGGCCAGTGCGGGACCCCGAGGGGCGGGTCACCGCAGGCCGCTACCGTATTTGCGAGAGCCGCCTGATCCTGCCCAGAGCAGCGGTGCAGCTGCTTAATTACGGGTTTACCCGGGGTCACTGGGGTGCTTTGGGGGCGCTGCGGGTGCGGGAGGCGGGTCGCATCGGTTCCCCCGGGGAGCCAGGGCAGCAGCAGGGCAGGGCGGACCGCGGCTGGGTGGCATCCTAGGTATCTTCGGGGGGGTGGGGCTGCGACGCACAGGGACCGAGTAGCTCCGGGGACGCTGCGGCCCGAGGAGCTGGCGATGCTGTGCGCGGGGTCGGCGGGGTGCGGGAAGCGCTCTGGATTCGCGCAGCTGCTTAGCAATCTCAGGGTTGCGGGAGGCTTCTGTCTTTATGGGGGCGGGGAGCAGAGGCGCGGGAGTCGCTGCGGGAGCCGCACCGTGTTTGCGTCACGCGGCGCGGACTCTAGAAGAAAGCGTCGCCGCTGGAGACCCGGGGAGGAGCTGGGGTGCAGCTCAGGCTGTGAGTGTAGCCCGGAGGGAGGGACAAAGCCTTGGCCTTGGGACCCCGGGAAGGGCGGGGCCTCGGTCGAGGGAACAGTGGGGAAAGAGAGCATGCTGCCCAGCCAGGGCCAGGCCAAGGTTGGCAGAGGAACTGCATGGTCCATCCTTACAAATGTCAGTGCAGCTACCTGGGGAGAGACTTGTGGGTGGGGTTCGTGGCCAGGGAACTTGTCTATTACCCAGGCCTTCCCTGAAGGTCAGGGAAGACACAGGAGTGCGTTTTTGAGAGTCCACTCTGCAAGTGCATGAAAGGAGGCTGTAAGAGTAGAGAGGGACTGCAGGAAGTTCAAGGGGGCACCCAAGAGCCTTCTTGATGGGGTGTGGGATGGGTGAAACCTTCATGCCCAGGAGCTGTCTTGCAGGGTATGGGAGTGATGGCATTAGACAGGAGCAGTGGCCTTTTAGGAATGGATGGCCCTGCAGGAGCTGGGATGGGAGTGGTGGGTTCCTCCATGTGCATGTGGGTGCGTGCCTCTCTGTGTGTGTGTGTGTGTGTGTGTGTGTGTGTGTGTGTGTGTGTGTGTGACTGAAGGGTGTGCAGTGGTGAACAGCTGGTACACTGAGAAGAGCTTTCAACAGTGAGCCCAAGATTTAGGGCTTAAGTCACCTTGCTCTGTGACCTTGGACAAGTATGTTGACTTTATCAAGCTTCAGGTGCCCCACTTATAAATGGGGCTCACTCATCTGCTCTATACCTGTGCAGGGCTGCTGTGGGGACAGTGGGAAATGTTTAAGAGGGGGTGCAGTGATCTGAGAAGGAGAACCCTAGGAGGATCAGGGGAAGGGACTAGGTGCTTAGCAGTTTGCTGTACTTTGAGCTCCTGTGTGTCTCAGCCTGAGGCCAAGCCTTCTGCTCAAGCTGAGACTGATGCTCCATTCTACATGTGCCCTGTAGCCTTTTAAATTCAAGCCCTATTTTGATAGAGGAGCTGCCTTTAATGTCTAACCCTGGAGGGTCTCTTCCCAGTTTACAAGGTTTTATATTTTCTGCTGAAAGCTTTGCAAAAATGTCTTTACACCATCGATGACCCTCCAGCTTGGGGTGTGCTTTCCTTTGCCTTTCTTTGAGTCTGGTTGGAGATATAAGGTGCACATAGGTAAAGCATTACTTAAAATACCCGGAGTCCATAAATATCACCTTCTGCACTTGTGTGGCGGGCACAGTGCTCAGCGCTCCAGTTAGGGTAGCTCTGTCATGATGATGAGAGTTGCAGGGTTGGACAGCAAGGTTTACAGAGAAGCTGAAGGAGTCAAGGAAGGTTTCTAGGTGGAGGTGGCACCTGAGAAACGTCCAGGGTAGGCTGTGACGAGGAAGGAGGGGAAGTTTAGCTATAAGAAAAATGTATCAGAGGTTGGGGGAAGGTAAGCGACCCCTTGGAGTGGTTGTTGGCTGACCCTTGGGTCCACTCTGACCCCTCTCTTGCTTCTGTTTCCTCAGGGGCTCGTGACTGCAGCTGAGAGCGCCCATGACTGAGCTGGTGTCCTCCGAGGACGGGTCCCCTACGGGGGACGGGGAGGAGGGCCTGGGGGACGAGCGAGGCCTGGTCATCCACCACCCTGCGGAGGAGCAGCCCTACAGCTGCCCGCTGTGCGGCCAGACCTTCTTGCAGCAGCCCAGCCTGGTGCGGCACCAGAAGGCGCACGCCGGGGCTGGGCGCACCGCTGCCTTTGTGTGCCCGGAGTGCGGCAAGGCCTTCAGCGTCAAGCACAACCTGGAGGTGCATCAGCGCACGCACACCGGCGAGCGGCCCTTCCCCTGCCCCGAGTGTGGCCGCTGCTTCAGCCTCAAGCAGAACCTGCTCACGCACCAGCGCATCCACAGCGGCGAGAAGCCGCACCGCTGTGCACAGTGCGGCCGCTGCTTCCGGGAGCCGCGCTTCCTGCTCAATCACCAGCGTACGCACGCACGCACGCCCACACCGCACCCGCGCCGCCCCGGCGTCTTCGGGGAGCGGCGTCCCTATTTCTGCCCGCGCTGCGGCAAGAGTTTTGCGCGTGAGGGCTCGCTCAAGACCCACCAGCGCAGCCACGGCCATGGGCCCGAGGCCCCGGCGATCCATTTAGGCAGCGTGCTATGACGCCTACGCTGTCTGCCACCATAGGCTGCCTGCAGACCCGGAGCCGCGTTGGAAGCCTTGGAGGTTACCTTGGGCTGTGGTTGCCGCTCAGGATGGGCATCTGGGAGAAGGGAAGAACTGGCTTGGGGGTCCGAAGGGCTCGGGCCGCCCTTTTTCTCTCCTTACCCAGGGCCCTCCGGGTTTTTGTGCGTGCACACAGTGGCATTTGGCTCCTGCATTGGTTTTGCTCTGCAGGCTCCTGCTGCCTAGGGCAGGTGAGCCCTGCAGATGGGGTTCAAGGGTGGGGTGTGTGGTGCTGAATCTCCATATCTGGTGGAGGTGCGGGGTGTCCTGGATATGCAGGTGGTGCAGGTCTCTGTATGACCCGCTGCTTACCAGATCTTCGGTCCCAGAATGTCAGAGCTGAATGCATCTTGGAGAGGACAGCTTGCTACAGTTCCCCAAACCCATTCTCAGCCCTCAAGGCCTCCTGCCTCCGGCTCCCCCTTTCTGGTGTCCTAGGGAAATTATCCTACTTCATGTCTCAGTTCATGCATCTATAAGTTGGGGATGGAGACCAGAGACTCCTGCTCCGTGGGCTGTGAGAATTGGCCCGAGAAGGGTGATGCCACTTGTCCAAAAAGCTTTGGCTGAGAACTCACTCTGTGCCACCTGCTCTGCTGTGTTCCACCCTGGGAAAAGCCACAGGTGAGCACCCTGGGCCCAGATGTGGGGGCACCGACACCTGTGTGTGACCAGTGCCTGTACAGAGGGCTGTGGGCTGTGCAATAGGGCAACCTGTAAAACACTCCAGGATCAGAGGTGACTGGCTTCACCCAGGGAACTCTGGTGACTTTGTACCCAGTCTTGAAGACACTTAGAGTTGCTGCAGGAAGAGCAAGCCTGTGCAGGGATGTCTTCAAGGGGAGCAGCCCATTGAGGAGGCTCAGACATGCCTTATGAAGGACTTGGTGAGGCGGAAGGCACATCTGAGATTTTAAATGATAAACACGCGATGAGTTCAGAACTGAGGCTCTGGGAGGGCAGATAGACAAGCAGGAGCCTCAGGGTGATCCAGCAGAAGAGAGTGAGGCCCCAGCTAGACTGCTTTACCACGGTCGAGCAGTGACAACTGAGAAAGCCAGGACTCTGCCTGCCAGTTGATGCCCTGAGTTTGGGGCCTCATCTGTTGTTCAGCAGATGAGGAACCTGAGAGCCCAAGTTTGCCCCAAATCATAGGAGTGCCCCGTGGGACAGCGGGTGAAGCCAAGGTTTTGTTGTGAGTTCTAGACCCTTGTAACCTTTCAATTCTACTGCTGAAAAACAGAAAATAGAGGATCTTAGCATGTGGCCAGGAGTTGTGTGAAAGGATCCTGGGTTATCTAGGGGCCTAGGTGGCTGAAGGCATGCAGAAGACACATACCTTGGGATGACTTTGAGAGCACCTTTGAGAGCTGTCCCTTCATGCCCAGGCCTGTGCTAGGTCCTGCAGATCCATCTCTGTCCTTGGCCTGCCACCCCAGTGGTTATTGCAATGGAGATGAGTATTTGGTGGCTGAGAATAAGTTAAACAGGGTCTTAGGGCATCTGGAGCAGTCACATAAGTGCCCTGAACCTCAGATGTCTCGAGTAAATGGGGTTAATATCCTGGCAGTGCTTGGAAAGGGGCTGAGAGGTCTTGCTCAAAGCCCTAACCAGACTCAGAGTGGGCTACCTGAGGGCCCTTCCTAGCCCTGTACGTGTGCTGGGGTGGACAGGGCCAGGCACAGCAGCAGATCTCACCTTGATCTTTTTGTTTCTGTGAACAGATGCAAAGCGGGCACAACCTCCTGACCTGGGAGGTGCAGGGCACATCTGGGCACAGAGATTATGAATTGAGTCCCACAGGAGCCTGGCTGGCGCTGCACCCTGGCATGAGGACACATCCCCTAAGAAGACCTACCTCAGGAGGTGCCTTGCAGTGACCTGCAGGAACCTGATGAAGCCTGGAACTACAGGCTGATTTCTGATTCCAAGCCTTGGTGGGAAAACTCTCCAGGCCTGGTGGGAGTCTTGGCTGGGCAAAGGCTTCTCAACTTGCATGGCCACGAACCCTGACTCTTGTGTGGCAGTGGTGGGGATGACACCTGAATGAAGAGCTGGCTTCTCCGCCCCTGCCTTGTCCACACTTGGCTAATGTTCAGAGACAGAAAGTGACTGTCCAAAGCCAACACAGCAAGCCGCTGTCAGATCTGGCTCTAGGGTCAAACCCTCCCATCACAAGTGAGCCATCCCTTCACATTTCATTCTCCTTTTTGAGCCAGAAAGATCTTTCATACTGTGGGGTCATTCAACCTTTTGCAAATCTGCTGAAGGCTATGGACCTTGTCCCCAGGAGAACAAACACGCAAAAAATTTCAAGCAATTTCAGGAGCCCTTGGACTCCTAAACCTCAGCCTGGGGTCTTTACCTGCCACCCTTTCCTCACTGAGCCCCTGAGTCAAGGCCACCCTACATATAACGACCCCCCTGCCTCCTTCTCTTGTTGGGGAATAAAGAAGTCTGAGGTGGAAACCCTTTTAGTTACTCCCTTCTCCCAGACCTAGGCTTTAGAACTTGATTCCCTGTCCCCTGACATTGCCAGAGGTTCCATGGGCTGGTTTGTTTTTCGGGTTCTGCCTAACAGGCTGCTTGTTTGTGTGGTGGAGCCCTGTGTTCAACCCAGGCTCTGATTTCATGGTGAGGTCTTGGGGAAGCGGGCCTGCCGAGAAGGCTGGGGTTCAGGCTTTGACCACTTGGGGAAGGAATCCTGCTCCCCCCAACCACATCCAGACAGCAGTACTCCTGCTTCCAATCCTGCAGCCCCAGGCAGGTACTTCTGGGAGGACTGGGGAAGAGAAGGAGGTGAGTCCTGTGCAGTGTGAGAACCAAGTGGATGAGTCCTGTCCCCTGAGGGATCAGGACACAAGTGAAGGGAGCAGGTCCCCGGCCAGCTACAGGGCATGGAGTCAGCTTCCCATTTGAGCAGGTCAGTGTAGTTCTTCTGTGCTCACCTACCACCCATCAGAAAAGGGGGGACCTGCAGCGGTGGGAGGAAAACTTGTAACTTTTTGCTCTAGGGTCTTGTGGTTCTCTCTCCTGTGGATCTGGTTCCTGGTTCTCACTGCGTACCTACTATGTGCCTCTTCCTGGGATTGTAGATACCTTGGGAGGTCAGAGAAGCCAGAGATGCTCCACGATCCAGAGCGTCAATTTGGCCCTGTCCTTAAGTCTCAAGCTTCAGCTGCAAACCTCTCATGTGCTGATGGTCCAGCTTGCCTCTTCCTGCCATAACTGCTGTGCCGTCCCTGTGTTGCAGAAATGTCTCCCTTCCCTGCCCTCCCTTGAAGCCCCTCTTATCCATTAGGGCTGAGCGTCCCCAGCACCTGGCTGCTCTCCTGTGCTAACTTACCATGTCACTGTCAAGTACAACATGCTGTCACCTTCCAGTTTCCTCTGTCTCTGTGTGTGTCTTGAGCTCCCTGAGGGCAAGGGACTGTGTCATTTCTTCTTGAATCCCACCTGGGTCTAGTCCAGGGTTGGGCTTGTCACTCTCAGGAATCTCTTGTCAACTGGCTGATGGGGCAGGCTGTGGATGCAGGGCTGAGGGCCACAAGAGGAGAGGGTGTGGGAGTTAACCAGGGGGTGCATTTTATTGGGCTATGGGTGGGCTGACTTCCCTGGGTCAGTCGTGGGCACTGGAGGCCTCAGATCATCCCCTCCTTGGGGACAGTGGATGCGCAGGTATGCATGTAATGGTGGGCCAGGTAGGCTACTTCTGGAGTCACTGACACTTGCCTGAGCTGCCTGCATGGAATAAATGTTCTCTTTGATGGCAGCTGGTGTAAACAGTGGTCCTTGAGAGCTTAGCCAGGAATAGAGTGGTGACCTCTTTCTTAGTTCCCATCTCTTAAGGATAAGTTAGCTTCAAGGTGACTTGGGAGGTCAGTCACAATAGTAAACATGTATCAAAAACCCTAGCAATGAACAAACACAGGCTCCCTGCACCTGAGCAGATGAAGCCTTATAAACACAGGTGCAGAGCGCGCTGCCCTCCTTCTCCTGCCCAAGGGAGAACTGCAGCCAGCCACCTGCCTCACAGCCTGTCTCCTACAGCTGGTGCTGGGACGGTGAACTTGTGCCAGGGTCACCTGCCACCAAGTGGCCATGGGACTCAGTTGTTAACGGTAGAAGCTTGGCCTGGGCATGACCAAGGGTCACTCTAGCTCCTTGATCTGTCAGACTTGGATTTTCAGCCGCAGCTGTTCCCTTCATTGTTCAAGGAGGGTTGGGAGTGGCTTGGTTGCTAGGGAACCATGTTGTGGCACTGAAAGCTGGTTCCCTTGGGGCAGAGGATGTGAGTCAGGTGAGGCCTCTGACTCAAGCTGGTTGAAGCCAAAAGGACAATTACCGGCTCTTTCAACTGAGAAGGGCACTGGCTGGGAGGTGACGAGGACCTCAGTCCCTCTTGCTGTGTCTCTGGTCACCTGCCCTGGCAGACAGAATCTGCGGGGCTCCGTTCTCTGCCTGCCTGGCTCATTCCTTTCCCTGGTGCTTCTGAGACAGCCACAGGCCCTACTGTCATGGACCAAGCTCAGGTTTCCTCCTCCGTGAGGAGGGCTTTGGGTCCAGCGAATCTGGTGGCTCTGCTGCCTGGAGGGGAGAGGAGGAAATAAGGTTTTTCTCCTGGATGAGTTTGTGGGTGTAGAGACAGAGAGGCCGCTGTCTTTCAAGAGAACCTAAGGGTCAGTTGCTGTCATTACCTCACATCAATTGCACCCCTTGCCTGACTTTTTGTAAATTTTCTGGGAGTGCAGAGCCTGGTCCAGTAAGGAAAGGCAAAAAAGGGGGCTAGACCTAGGCAAAGTAGCAGGTGCTCATGAAAAGCAAAGCCTGGCCCCACTGTGCCCCGCCCACTTCCTGTCTCTAACTCTTATGCCTCCTTTGACATCTCCTAGCCTCTTTGTCCTTGCCCTGGTCTTGCCCACATGAGAGGATGCTGCAGTGGATGCTCTCACTGGGTGTCCCCCCACCCCAGCTTTTCCAGCTGTTGTAAGTGTTGGCTGCCAATAGCTCACAGCTACCCAGAGTGCAGGTGCTATCCCAGCCTCCCTGTGAGTGACAGCTGACCCGGGGCTGGCATGGTAGTGCAGCTTCTGCTCAGGGCTTCCCTGTGGGGTCAGGCTGAACTGGTCTCCTGCTGACTTGCCCCAGGACATCCCACTGGCCTCGCTGAGCCACCTGTGTGGTCCAGAGCCACTCTCGTCCTCCAGGGTCCTCTCAGCAATTCATCCCTGCAAACAAGAATGCATCTGGGGCCCTCCATCTAGGATCTCTACACGTAAGGCAGTGAAGAGCCTTAAGAATACCAACTCCAGGCAGCTTGACAGCCCTGGGAGATGTGACCAGTCTCTTGGGTTCTTCTGTGTGATGCTGGCATCTGCCGGCCTTCAGTGAGGAGCTGCCCATGGGTGCACGGATTACAGGTGACCCTCTCCAGGCTGGTGGACCTGAATGGTAACTTGGTAGCCCCTTGCCTCAACTGTAAGCACATCTCAACTGCAGACCAGGGACAGATGTGTAAATCCCAGGTCAAGGGCTGGGATCTAGTCCTACCAAGGTCCTTACCACTTTGACATTTAGTTTCTTTCCTTTTCCTTTTTTTGTCTTTTCTTCTCCTCCTTCTCCTCTTATTCTTCTCTCTCTCTCTCTGATTCTTCTCTGGTATATAAAAAGCAGTGGATGTGCTGTGTGTGGTGGCCCATCTGTAATCCCAGATCTCAGGAGACTGAAGCAAGAAGATTGCTATGAATTTGAGGCCAGCATAGGCTACATACTGAGACCCTGTCTCAAAAAAAAAAAAAAAAAAAAAAAAAAAAAAAAAAAAAAGGAAAAGAAACTTGTGGAGAGGCTGTCGGGCTTCCCCAAGATTGGCTTTAAAGCATGGGACTCCAAGAGATCCCTTGTTTACAGGAGCAGAAGGTGTGAGGAGGCCCCAGTAAACTGCCTCTGGCTCCAGGAGCTGGGAGGGGCTCAGTCTTTATTCAATCTTAAAAAGTCATGGGTTTAAGCACTTGCCTGGCAAGCGCAAGGTCATGAGTGTGATTCCAGGTACCAAAAAAAATGTACTGGGTTCCAGGCATGGCAGGGGGCAGAGCACAGGGCCTCCCCACGTCCCCCCTGAGCAGTGCTCCTTCCTGAGGTCGCTCCTTCCAGGCCTGCACTTGTTCCTTCTTCCTGCCGCTGTGCTTGGCTTTGATGGGGTTCAGGACTGGTTACCCCCAAATACGCATGTTGGCGTTTGAGAAAACAGCTGAAGCCACAAAATTGCTCTCCCTGTCCCCTCCCTTTGTCACCTGGACAAAGAGTGACCAAGAAAGAGTTCTCTGACCTTCCGGGAAGTGGGTCAGAAGGTGCTCATTCTGGAGGAGCCTTCCCTAACCGGGGGAAGGGAGAGAAGTCCTGGTCACAGGCCTTGCTGGAGGCCGGGTTATCACCTTCAGATCCCAGCCTTTGTCCTCCAGGCCCACATCTGTGGGACAGTCCACGAAACTGTTTTCTCTTCCTTAGGGCATTGGTTCCCCACAGCTCCTTGTCACATAAACATGCGTGAGATAAACCTGTGTGCGTTTCTCTTGCTAACGGGTTCCAGCCTGGGCCTCGAGGATGTGGCTCTGCTTTTCCTCCCCAGCAGTTCCTGGTGCCCTCATTGCTGTCTCACAGGCGCCCAAGGTCACCTTTCCCCCAGCTCCTCCCATGTGCTTGCTTAGCGTGGCCTGGGCTTCCCTGGGCGCAGGTTTTTAGGGTCAGGGTGGCAGAGGCCCAGAGTGGGATCCTGGGGGCTTGCTCACGAGGGAATGGAGGAAGCGGCCAGCACAGTTCCCAGAGTGGGGTGTTATGAGCTGTACTTTGGGCTTCCTGGCTTGTCAAGCTCTACTCTGTAGGTTTTTGTCCTCAAGGCCCCAAATTTTATTGTACAAATCTCTCATCTAGAACACATCCTGCATGCCTTCTGTTTTCTTTTTGGGGGAATGGGAGGATACTGGGAATCAAATTTAAGATCTCATACTTGCCGGGCAGGAGCTGTGCCACTGAGCTAAATCCCTGGCCCCTGTTCTTGGTTTTGAGCAGGGTCTTGATATAGTCCAGGCTTGATCTCACTATGTAGCCCAGGCTAGCCTGGAACTCAGGGCAATCCTCCTGCCTCAGCCTCCTAGGGGCTGGGATTACAGATATCCATCCCCCCAGCCCTGTCTCTTTTCTACAGATTATTTGGTTTTGTTTTTTGCAGTCCTGAGAATGGAACGCAGAGTCTCATGCATGCTAGACAAGCTCTCTACCACCCTGCTGATTGCTTCTGCTGCTTGCTTCCGATTCACTTTCACACATGTGCGTGTGTGCATGCGTGTGTGTGTGTGTGTGTGTGTGTGTGTGTGTGTATACTGGGAATTGAACTGATGCCTGGAAAGTATCAGGAGGTGGGCCTGGTTCCTTGGCCATCACTGGGGGTCTCTTCATGAAATTTTACAATTTGAGAAAGAGCCAGTTAATGTAAATTCCATTTTACTTTTATTTTTGGGGGGAGGTTTGGTACCTGGGTTCAAACTCATGACTTTGCCCTTGCCAGGCAGGCACTTACACCACTGAGCTGGATCCCCAGCTGTAAATTCTATTTTAAACAATAAAGCAACTTCCAACAGACACCAAAGCCACTGGTAGATGGAATTTGGTGAGCACTATACAGTGAAATTAGAAGTTGCTAACAAAAAGAGCAAATAGAAGCTTCTGCTTACCCCAAGGATTTCAAAACAATGAATAATTAAGATCAAAGAAGAAACTGTAGGGGCCGGGGTTTAGCTCAGTGGCACAGTGCCTGCCTGGCAAGCACAAGGTCATGAGTTCCATCTCCAGTACAAAAATAAATAAATAAAAAAGGAAATTATAAAATACAAATGAATAACTAGAAACACCACATTTCCAAACATCTGTGATGCAACTCAAAAAGTCATTAGTCTGGCTTTAAGTGTATCTGTTAGGAAAGGAGAACTTTTGAAAGTTAAAAAGTCGAAAGTTCAATTTAAGAAGTTAGCAAAACAGTAGAACATGCACAGTGAAGCAGAAAAATAGCCACAGAGATAAAAGGGAATCGAATAGGCACTGTGGCACTTGCTTAGGTCAGCATTCCGGGAGGCTGGGGCAGAGGATCTGCAAACCCTATCTCAAAATTGAAAAATTAGCAAGGGGTTGCTGATAGCTCAGTGCAAAGGGACTGTGTTTGGTTTTGATCCCCAGTACTGCAAAACAAAAAGAGAAAGAAAGAACCCACCAATAATATTAAAGACACTCAACATTGGTTCTTTGATGGGGGTGGACAGATGACCTCTGGCAAAAATAGAAAGACCACAGACCACGGCCCTGTTGGCACCTTCTGCACCATTGGTTTCTCCAGCCATGGGACCGGAAAGCCTGGTGGGCAGTGTGACCGCGGGGTGGGGGTGGGGATGGAGGTGGGGGTGGGGGGGTGAGGGTGGGGTGAGGGATGGTGATGGCCATCGCCAGCATCTAGGAGCTCCTGATGCCACCCAGCTGAAGGTGCTGTTCCCCTCGACTCCCTTGGGGCCACCGCATTCTCTTTGCAGGTAGTGGGGCCCTAGTTGAAGTTGAGAGCTCCGGCTGCAGTGACTTAAGGTCGGAGAGGGGCTGCCACCACCTCCCAGCAGGGGCTCAGCCTGCCAGAAGGGTGACAGAGGGATCTGTGAGGACTGGCACAAGGCAGGTAGCTGTGGGCCAGCCCCGGACTGGGCCAGATACCTCTCCACTTAGTTCTCATACATGGAATGCTCAGGCAATAAAAGAGAATCAAAGGGTACACATAAAAAGAAAATTTAAAAGGCAGAAGAGAGACAGAGACAGAGACAGAGAAGAAAGGGAGACAGAGATCATATAAATAAAGATGTTAGTGAGGGGGTGATGATAACTATAAATATAGTAAAGATTTTGAAAAAATCACTGCAGAGTAGTATGGACAATTCATGGCAATTTCACTTTAACCAGAAATAAACACTTTTCTGCAAAAATGCAAATTACTGCAGCATACTTAAAATAATCTGAATATGCCTATAGTTATCAGAGAACTTTAATTAGTAGTAAAAAATTACAACCCTTATCTTCACACTTTAACTAAGATAAGAGGCCCACATAGTTTTTTTGGGACGGTGTGTCAACCTTTTTAAAAACTGAGCCTCGGTACACAGTGAGTCCTAGAAAACAGGAGAGTATATGTATTAAATTTGTTTAACACAGCTATCAAAACACTGAAAACTAGGCTGGGCATGGGAGTGCAGATCTGTAACCCCAGCATTCAGGAGGCTGAGGCAGGAGGATCGCTGTGGGTTTGAGGTTAGACTGGGCTACAAAGTGAGTTCAAGGCCAGACTGAACTGAATGTTAAAACCCTATCTCAAAAAGACCCAATAAATAAATAAATATTAAAAAACAAAACAAAAAATTGAAAACTAATCAGAGTACCAGAGAAGAAGTGTTAGAATGCTCTCATTTAGAACCACAATTGCAAAACTCCAAAATAAAAGAACACATTTCTGGGGATTTAACTCAGTGGCGTGAGTGCCTGCCTGGCAAGCGGTAGGTTGTGAGTTCAATCCTTAGTACCAACAAACGAACGAACGAACGAGACATTAAACATAGAGATATATTTAAAAATATGCCCTGCTTGGCATGGTGGTGCATGCCTGCAATCCCAACGCTTGGGAGGCTGAGGCAGGAGGATGGCTGTGAGTTCGAGGCCGGCCTAACTACATAACAAAAGCCTGTTTACAAAACAAAACAAAACTCAAAACATGAACAAGCAAAATATATGTATCCTGATCGCAGACTGTTTTAGCCTACAAATATTAGGGTGGTTTCAATATTGAAAATTGGTTAAAGAAGCATAGTACTACTTCAGCGGCTTAAAGGAGAAAAAGAACTTGCGTGATTATCTCAACGGACGCAGACAGAGCGTTTGCTAAAGTTTCAGAGATGTCTCCCCCAGGCCTCCCGCCTCTCACCAGGGCCGAGCTCTGGGGACCGTGGGTCTCTGGAGGACATTTATTTATTTGCCTGTTCACTGTCTCCTCCTCCTGGCATGAGCTCCAAAGGGTTGGGACCCAGAGTCTCTACTGTCCAGCACGGTGACCAGGACACTTCAGGCACTCCTTACATATGTGCTGTATGTATAAATTCCGCTTTCTTAGTCACTATTGGGCCTACTGAGGATGTTTGATAATATGAAAAGTTATCAAGCCTGTTGATATTTCAAAGTAATGAAATATTTTTGAGACTGCATTTTTTTTTTTTTTCTGGTACTGGGGATTGAACTCAGGGCTTTGGCCCTAAGCTACATCTCTAGCCCTGTTTTGTTTCCTTTCGTTTTTGTTTCAAGGCAGGGTCTTGGTAAGTTGCTCCGGCTGGGTTTGAACTTACAATTCTGCCTCAGCCACCAGGACTACAACAGATGTGCACCACCACACTGGGCTTTGATAGCAAAGCTGCAGCGTTAGACACTCACTTGAAGATGTGTCTACTGCAGTTTTCCTCTGGTGTCGAGTGGAAACAGCTTTCAGCTTTCATAATGTTATGAAACCCATAAAGGCATAGGCTCCCTGCCTACAGAGTCTCCTAGAAAATAGACCTGTGTCGTGGACTAACTAACGGTCAACTTGTGACAGACGGCTGCAATGAATCAGTGTGGTTCTGGATGTGGAGGGCTCACCTGAGGATCCTTACCAACAGCATAAAAAGAAAACTGGAGGGGAAGACGGTGCTGTTGATTCTCCTGGAGAAGCCTGTCACGCTGGGTTTCCTACGATGAACTCAGTTGTTCTCATCATGGGAAGAGCTCAGGTCCCTGCTGTCAGGTCCTTGAGGGTGGCTGCGGTTCTCTTTGGGGGAGCGCTGGTCCTTACCCTGAGCTTTGCTTCCTGGCTCCAGCGCAGATCCCTCAGCCTCCTGGTGCCGATCCTTCACCCCACTGGAGCGGACTTTCTGGCTTCCACCACTGACCTTTGCGCCTTTCCAGTGCAGATACAGATTTGCATCAGACATTGTTGTGGGCGCTAGGTCTCCAGCTGGACTTGTGGAGAACTTTGTCTGGGTATCTGGGCCCTCAGTTGGGTTCTCTGGGTCTCTAGGATGTGGACAGGTCTCTTGCACCCTTCTGCGTTTGACTTTTTGGATAAATATTATAAAATAATCCTATGAATTACGTATCCTATATTAAATTGATTCCCTTGAAAACTCTATGACAACCAGCTTGGAGACACTGATGCTGTTTCTCTCTGTCTCTCTTTGTCTATGCAGCCAAGAAAAGAAATTTGTTTTAGTTTTAAAGCGCAAGTTGCGCAGGATTGTTTGCGTGGTTGGTTGTGCGTGCACCCAGAGGAGCTAAACCGGGTATCTCACGCCGGCCGGTCATAGCGCCCTCTAGCGCACATTGCGGGAAGTGACTTTGGGCGGGTTGAACCAGCAGAGAACCAGCAGAGAGCTGTTTAAAACGCAGGAACTACGTTTATGCTGGAAAGTATCACCAAGTCCGGCCACGTAAGGCTCAGCAGTCTTTGTTAAATGAATGAATGTAGAGAAGAATCATCCTTTTAGGGTGCCCTTAAGGAGGGAATCATAAAAATAAATTGTCCCTTTAAAACTGAAATGGTTAATTGCTAATCCAGAAGATGTCAGATATATCCTGTTAAATTGCCCAGGCTGGCCTCAAACTTGTGATCCTCCTGCCTCAGCCTCGAGGAGTGCTGGATCACCATGCCTCGCTAAAAAAATTTTTCTCTTTTCCTTTTTTTTTTTTTTGGTACCGGGGATCAAACTCATGACCTCACTCTTGGGACAGGCACTTATGCCGCTGAATTCAATCCTTGACCACTCTTTTTTTCTGGTTTTAAGAGGAAATAAAAAGGCGATAGCAATTTTCCAATGAGGACTGGATTGCATGACTGCAGCTGAATGTCTCAGCTGTGCACAGGAGGAGAGAGAAGAAAGCATGAAGTCAGAATAGACAAAGCCCAGGGGCAACCAGCTGAGAAGCTCCGAACTGTTTCCACCTGTGAGACAGTGATTAAAACGTAGGTGTTACTGGGGGACTGGATACTACCAGGACATCTGACATTACTGGATTGTTACCTTTTCCTGGTTACAGTTGCCGAGCTCCTGTTAGCACAAAGCTCTGTATCATTCAGGGCAGGCACTGACTGAGATGTGATTCAAAATAACCTGCTGTTGTCGGTGAGACAGGGAGTGGAGGGGAGACCACATGGATGTGTCCTGGCAGTTTTGGAGGTGGGTGGCAGATGACTGGGGCTCTTTGCACTCTGTCTCAGATGTTGCGGGTAGGTTATGCTGAACTCAGCTTGCAAGGTCTGTCCCCAGGAGCAGGAGCCGGCAGAGCTCTGTGATCAGGAGCGGAGACCAGAGGCAGCCAGAAAGAGAGAGAGAGAGAGGGTCTGACCCTCATATCACACAGAGGTCTGCCTGGAAACTTCTCCCAGACACACTCGGAAACCTGCTTTACTAATTTCCTAGGCAATTCTCAATCCAATCCAGTTGACACTCAAGAGCACCATCACACTGGATGATGACAATCTTAAGTCTTTCATGGGACCTGATTTTCCAAAGATCTAGAGCTCAACAGGAAAACCTATGCCATTTAGAAAGCGTATGTGATTCCTGTCCCCTCTCCAAGAGAAAACTGTGAGCTCAGGGCCCACTTCTCAGTCAGAGGCCGCACTGCGCTCTCAGAGCTGCATCCTTCCTCTGGGAACTTGAACTCCCAGGAGAAGGTGCCCTATGAGAGGATAGGTGGGCACAGGTGGGGCAGAGCGGCACAGCTGCTGGGACCTGTCTGAGCCATTCCTGTCTTATCATTGACAATACGGAGGCTTGAAGGGGTGAAGGCCACTGCGACACACCTGATAGTGGCGAGCTGGGGTTTGAAATTAGACATGGAAATTTTTGAGTCCAGGATCCTATAGGGCAGGAGAAAGGGTCCTGGGCAAAGGATTCAGTTACTCAGCTGAGAATAGACAGAGAAGGCTGGAAATGTTTTGGCCCTCTGAGTTGATTTCAGTTTGAGCCTAGTAACAGACGATGTCTTCATGGTTAACGTTCAGCTCTGATTGGCTGTCTGTGATTTGATCCCCCCAAATGAAGAATCTAAGGTGTAGAGCATTTTGTGGGGGAT
This sequence comes from Cavia porcellus, assembly GCF_034190915.1. Lineage (NCBI taxonomy): Eukaryota > Metazoa > Chordata > Mammalia > Rodentia > Caviidae > Cavia > Cavia porcellus. The sequence continues at coordinate 56,549,896 of NW_026947489.1, forward strand.
GATCCTGGGAGACACCAACAGGAGGGGGGTATGTGGGAAAGAGGGGGAACTGGAGAGGGAAACAGGAAGCTGGTTTCCACTCTGGGCAGCTGGAGAGGAGTCCTCCTGGGAACTAGTAGACACGTCTTTGTGTCAAACTCATCTCACCTTTCAGAGAACTCATGCAGGAGTGGCCCACTGCGGCTGCAGACTGTGGCTGGCCTCTCCATGCTCCACCCTGACACAGGGACCCGGGTGTCTGCGCTAGAATCTGTGATGAGCTAAAAGTTTCCCTGGACCATTGTGAGAAGAGTGAGCCTAGAAGGAAGGACCACTCACTGTGGACATCACCAAGATTAAGGAAAGGGTGGGGGGAGTTCCATCTGCCTACAGCAGCTTGGAGAATGATTCATAGACTCTCCAGCTGCCCTGTCAGAAATGTGAGGCTCCGAGGTTTCTAGTGTTTACCCCCTCTTGACTCTGCTCCTTAGGGTCATCCCCCAGCCTCCTATCCCATCCGCTGTAAGAGGCTATGGATCCACTTTTGTCTATATATCTTCCTGATCTGAATATTTCACATAAATGAAAATATGTAAGAGATTTTTCTTACTGCTTTTTTTTTCTTCTTACAAAATATTTCCAAGCTATAGCTCTATTGTACCATGTATCAGTACTTTCTTGTTTTTCTATAGTAGCACTGGAGATTGAGTCTAGGGTGATGGAGATACATTCCCTAGACCCCCTTTTCTTTTAAATTTTGAGGCAGGGTCTCACTAAACTTCTAAATTTCCCAGACTGAGGTTGGACTTATGATCCTCCTGCCTCAGCCTCCTAGAGTGCTGGTGACATAGAGGAAATAATACAACTCTTAACCTGCTAGATGTCAGCTACACCAGGTTTTCATTTCCCCAAATCAAAGAATGAACTCGAAGGAACAACAGAGGTTAAGATTAGGAAAAGGTTTATTGAGAAAGATAACTCCTGATAGATGGGAGCGTTGCCAATGAGCCCAATTCTGGAAGGGAGTTTTATAGAGCAAAATCACAAAGTGGGTACAACATTGAGTCAGACTATGATCAGCCAAAAAGATTACGGTATAATTGCTTAGATAACATTGATCCAATGGTCGCATAACAAGTGTACGTGGAAAGAACAGACCCTTTTTTAGGAAGGGATGGATCAGGAGGTCCTGGCCACCCACTGGGATGATTGAGGTCCATCTAGAATTTGCTGGACCAGGTGATACCCATGATCTTTTATCCTGGGGAGACATGCAGACCTGCTCAGTCCATCCTTATCTTGAGGCCCGGCAGGTGATGGATGCATCTCCGGCCACAGTCCCACTGTGTTCTCCTCCTCTGCACTGGCTCCTCTGAGGGCCTGACCCTGTCTGATTGCCTCTAATATTTCTGCAAATTTAGTTGTGTGTAATATTGAGATTAAAGGCCTATACCACCATGTCCAGCTTCTTCATTTCTTTTTATGGCTAAATCACATTTCATTGTTTAGAAATACCATGTTTTGCTTATCCATCTACTAGATCCAGTACAACCCACTGCAAGAATAAAGACCCTGAGACATAGTTATAGTTACTGGGGGCCAAGGGGTCTGAAAATGGCCAGGATGAAGGTTCATCAGAACAAAGCCACACCCAGGGCACCCACTGCTTATCAGTCGGTGGACTCGTGGATTGTTTCTGGTTTTTGTCTATTATGAGTAACTCTGCTATTCTTTCTAGGTACTATTTTTTGAGTAGCCATGTTTTCCTTCCTTTAGGAAATATACAGGAGAGTAGAACTTCTGGGCCATAAGGTAATACTATGTTGAACTCTTAGGCGAGTTCTCGGACTGGTTTCCAACATGGCAGCCCATTCCCACCAGGGACTCTGTCTTCACATCAACCCCAACACAAGAGGTGACTGACAAACACAGCCAAACTTTAAAAAAGACTTATCACAGCACAAAACCCATCGCCATTAGTCTCCTTCAAAATACTTCCCCTCATTTCAAACACAGGACTACACGCTTGCCGCTTCTTAAGGTGGCTCTGGAAGTCCTCCTCCCTGAGTGTCTTCGTGAGTGTGATCACAGACACCGCTGATGCTGCTGCTGGGCTTGTGGAAATAAGGCTTGTCTGCCTCTTTCACTGCAGCGCTGTGCAGCTTCTGGCTCCTCCCAAAGTCAAAATGACAGGAAAGGTAAGTCTTTGGAATCCATTCGGGACACCGAGACAGCCACGGAAGTGCAACCAGTGACCCATACACTTGTTATTACCCTGCTGTTGCTCATGCTCCTTCTTAATTGCAGAGCCCTCCCTGTGGGTGTGAGGTGGTTTTGGTTTGCATTTCCCTGACGTCAAACACCTCTTCAGGTGATTATTGTGTATTACACAGAGCCCTTCCCAGTCCTCATCTTGGTCTGGGAAGTTTATACGTGGAATCCCATGGAAACATTATTGGAATTTTGGTAAATGAATCCCAGTCTACTAGATTCAGTACAACCCACTGCAAGAATAAAGACCCCGAGACATAGTTATAGTTATTGGGAGCCAAGGGGTCTGAAAATGGCCAGGATGAAGGTTCATCAGAACAAAGCCACACCCAGGGCCCAGTTTAGGTTTTATTAATTCACAAAGAAGGGCTTGGCTTGGGGATGAGTGACTGTGAGAATGGTGGGCAGTACCTGAGCACTGTGAGCTGGGCTGCCCAGGAGGCCAGAAAGCCCCTCTGCTATATGCAGAGGAGGATGTGCAGAGAGACCATTCTGTGTAACAACACTGAGATAGCAAACTCTTTTGCCCTGGGAAGTCATAGCCTGTTATCTCGAGACTCAAACCCAGTCGACAGCCCTGGAGCCATGACTTTTCATCCTACCTGGCTCAACCATGTTTTGGGAGTCATGGGGTGGGGCAACAGGGACTGTGTGTAGCTTCGAAGATTACCCATCAACACCTCGGCCCGCCCTATTTACATTGCTTAGAGTCAACAGAAGGGAAAAGGAAATGGCCTGGCCAGCTCATGCATTTCAGGAGACAGGGCCAGGTTTAGCCTCTGCAGGAATATCTAACCATAACCTTTACCCACGTGGAAAACTGGGCAGTTGACTTTTTTTTACTGAGTTGTAAGAATTCTTTCTATATAGTCTAGATCGATGGTGGTGAACCTATGGACATGCGTTGTTTTTCTTTTGGGGAATAAACTGTTAATGAATAAATCTTTTTAAAACTAAAACTTCAGCATTCAGGTTTAATTGCAGTGGGTTTTGGGTTGCAGTCTGGGCACTCACCTCTAAAAGGTTTGCCATCATTGGCTTAGATAAAGACCCCCTTAGGGGGGGTCTTTATTAGATATGCAATTTTCAAATGTTTCTCCTAATAAATGACCTGTATTTTCATTTATTCTTTTTGTGGTACTGGAGATTGAATCCAGGGATTCATACAGTCTAGGCAAATGCTCTACTGCTGAGCTACATCTCCAGCTCTCTTTCTCTCTCTCTCTCTGAGACAGTCTTGTTAAGTTTGCCTCTTATCTGTAAACTTTCTGCCTTGGCTTCTTATGTAGCTGGGATTATTGGTATGTGCCACCAATATCTGGTCTAAATATCTTTTCTTTCTTTCTTTCTTTCTTTCTTTCTTTCTTTCTTTCTTTCTTTCTTTCTTTCTTTCTTTCTTTCTTTCTTTCTTTCTTTCTTTCTTTCTTTCTTTCTTTGTTTCTTCTTTTAGTACTGGGGGTTGAAGCCAGTGCCTTCTTGCTGAGCTACATCCCCAGCGTCTTTTTACATTTTATGTTGAGACAGAGTCTTAACAAGTTGTTAAGTTGTCCAGGCTTGACTTAGACTTGTAATCTTCCTGCCTCAGCCTCTCAGAGTGCTGAGATTACAGGTGTGCACCACCTTGCACCTCTGGGAAAAATATCTTTTAAATGTGAACACCTAAGGGCTGCTGTTCAGATGTGCTGAAGGCATAGCTGATGAGAACCAGAAGGGGGCGACAGAGAGCCCCATGGGCAAGGAGCCAGGGCAGAAAACCTGGATGCGACCAGGCTGAGAGTAAGCCAGGGCCGGAGGCCCCACCAGCACAGTGGCAGGAGGAGAGGAAGGATGTAATTTGGGATCAGGAGGCGGAAGTCTTTGATTGCCTCTGGGTACCTCAAACCCAGCTTTGTCCCAAAGTCCTTGCCTTCCCCTGCAGGTCCCCCACCACCCTGACTCTTGATTCCCTATTCCTTTAGCCAAGAGCTGTGGGGTGGAGGACAGGGTTGTGGGCTAGGAGGCAGGGACCTGGTGTTGCATCTCAGGGTTGCTTTGTTCTCTGCTTCTCAGAAGGGGTCAAAGGAACCCCAGGCCCTGGTGCAGAAGACACAACCCTGAGTGCTCACTGAGTTGCTCAGCTACCAAGGCTGGGCTTGAACTTGCAATCCTCCTGCCTCAGCCTCCCAGAAAACCCATATTCTAGGCATGTGCCAGAATGCCCACCTCCAAATTTTTACATTTGTGTTCTCTTCTTTTTAGTAAGCCAGTCCTTAATTTCTTGTTTATATTTTACTTGAGGTGCTTGAGAAAAGCCACACTTCGTTTTTAACACTTTGCTGAGACATTTCCCCAGCGGGGATCCCAGGCATGTGCTGCCACGTCTGATTTAAAGGCCCCTTTCTCAGAGCAAGAGCCTTCTGTGCCTGGGCACAACACGGGCACTGAATCAGGCAGGATTTCCCCACTGGCCTTAATCAACAGCCTCCGTGCAGTGAATCACCTGCAGGACCTTGGCACGGAGTCGTGAGCTCAGGTCACAGTCAACATGAACCCAGTGGCTGGCTGCTGCATCTAGCTGGAGGTGGATGTCCAAGGCCCCTAACAGCAGAGAGAAGGGTTTTGGACACTGCAGTGTGTGTCTGTCTTGGGGGCCGGTCTGTCCAGAACGGAGTCCCTGGGATGCGAAATGTAAGTTTTCCTTTGTGTGGTGCTTAGTCGGGATTTCCAGGGAGAATCTGTGACCATGCAGTGGGCCAGTTGGAGAGTCCTTCAAGTGTCCACATGTACTTCCTTTATCCCCAAGCCATGCCTAGTGCCGGTGTGGCTTCATGGATCTGGGCTCCACTGCTGGCTTTTGTGGCTCCTGGGGCAGGGCTCCTCTTCTCCCTTCTGAGTGGCCTCCCTTCTTCCCACTGTGGTCCAGGTCTGCTCAGGACACACTGTTCTTCCTGCCAAGTGGCTGTATCCTAGGACATTTGAGATAGTTAGAGACCACCGTAGTGGGACAGCAGAATAGATGCCAAGGTGTCACAAATCACCATTCTTTGCACACAGTGTGTTGCTACTTTCCGTGGTTCATCTTGATTGTCAGTCTGGGAGATGCTTAGGTATTGGTAGACACACTGCCGGGGTTGTCAGTAGCTTGCAGCAGGTGATCCTGGGAACAGTCTCTGGTCCCTGGCTCTTCCCGCTCTGCATCTTCCCTGATTTCTGCTTCCCAGATGCCATGAATTGAGCTGCTCCTCTGTCTCACATTTCACTCTAATGTTCCTGCTTTGGAACCAGCTGACCATGGACTGAAACCTCTGAAGCCATGAGCCGAGATAAACCTTTCCTCTTTTAAACTGACTTTCTCAGATGTTTGGTCACAGTGATGAAAACCTAACTATTACATCTCTGTGCTCTTTTCCTTAGTTATATCATGAGACCGACAAAACCACAGAAACAGGAATCTTACATAAAACAAAGGAATTGTTACTAGGAGAATATCTTACCAAAACTAGCTTTACTTGCTTTCGTAGACTTAAAAATCACTAAATCTGGAGGTCACATGGCTGAGCAATATATTATTAGTTTCCCCTTACAATTTCATTGTAAAGAACATTTGTGCCGTGTGGGTTATGATATCACTTGCCTGAGTTACTTTACAGTAACTTGAAAACAACTTTTGTGGAAAACACCAACTTTTCCCTAAAGCCTGCAATAACTAACAGGTGACTAAAACGGGATAAAGTGTGCCATATCTATTGTCAAATTGTGCCTGTCCCCTTTCCTGTCCTGACTCTTGGGTAACAGATTCCACTTGGGTCTGTTGATCATTTAAAAATGTTCAGTTCAAAAATTAGCAGATTATGGTGGCCCAAGCTTGTAGTACCAGCACTTGGGAGGCTGAGACAGAAGTATCGATGATGTGGGTTTCAGGCCACCCCGGTCTACATAGTAAGGCCCTGTCTCAACAGAACAACACAAAACCAGACACCCAAGCAAAACGAAACAAAGCACTCGAATGTATCATACAAGGTTCATTTGGCCTGTTGACTTCTTGAGCTGTAGATTTCCTTTTTCCTTTTTTCTCCCCACTTTTTTACCCATCCTCTTGTGTTTCTTTAGCAGCAGGAACAATCCGAGGACCTAACATCCCTCAACTCCTTCATAAGCCTCGAGCAGACTGCAAGAAGAACCTAGCAATTCCTGGAAGAAGTTCCCTGTGACTGCCTGGGAGTCTGAGTCTTTATTTGTTTTTTGAGGCAAAGTCTCACTATGCTGTTGTGTTCTGACTGCTTTACAGGTGTGTGTCACCATGCCTGGTATGGTGGCTGAGTCTTGTAAGAAGACATCTTTAGGAACCATGGCCCCTGCTGGTGGAAACTTACTGGGTTTTTAGCTCACTCTGGCAAATCCGTAAAAGCTCATCACTTTCTTTGGCATGGAAACAGTGCATTCCTCCTTTCTCTGAAGGGTTCACCCTTCAGCTGAACCCTGCATTCCCCTCTTATTCCTCCTGCTCCACCTCCTGACATGCGCTTGTAACACTTGGCTTAGTTTCATTTTTACTGCTTCTGAGTCAAAAGATTCCACTGCCTAGTATCCGTGGAATCTGTTTTTGGATTTTTTATTTGTTTGGCATGTGTGTGCTCTGGGGTGGAGGGTCCTTTGCATTTAGCTACATTTTCGGTCCCCCCTTTTTTTCTGAGCCTGGATAGAGCTTGGATTTCTGATCCTCCTACAATCCCAGAGTGCTGGGATTGTAATCATGCACCACTATGCCTGGCTGTTTTTGATTTTTTAACCTTAACAATTTGGGGGTAACAGTTAAGAGGAAAGGATTTAGTTTTATTTCCTAAGCAGATTTTCCCTTCCTCATTTCAGTGGAGAGACAGGTGCATAATGGTGAGAAGCGGACAGTCCACTGACAGCAACTAACGCTGGGGATACAGCTCAGTGGCACAGTGCCTGCCTGGCAAGCACCAATTTATGAGTTTGATTCCCAGTACTGTAAACAACAACACAAAACAAAACCTATACCGTCCCCCCTCCAAAAAAAAAGACAAAACACGGGCACGGGGGGGATGATGATGTCTAGCCCTACCTAAGGCACCTTGACTCCAAACCCACTGGGCATCCTATTACCAGAAGGTAGGGCGGTCTGAGGTTTGTTTTCTGTTGGCACCTGACTTCCCCATTCTTTCTGACACAAAAACAAAATTACACTTTAAACACATATGCAATGCATTATGAAAGAAAACCACATGCTTTGAAATTTTTCCTTGGGGAAGAATCTAAGTGCCCATTTTACTTTATTTTTTTAGAATCTCGGTCCCTATGAATCACTCCACAATGAAGTCTTCATCTTTTTTATTTATGTTTTGGTACCGTGAATCGAACTCAGGACCTTATGGTTGTCAGGCAGGCGTCTGTGCCGCGGAGCTGTATCCCCAGCTGGGTGTGCATGTTAATCTACCACCAGCTGCTCCTCGGTCCTCTTTGTCTGTGCCTATGCAGCTGTCCCAGGTTCACCTGTGTCTGCAGCTTCCATGCTGAGCCGGGAGCATGGGGAATCACGAAGCCACCTTCCTAAGTATACTTGGTGGCTGGTTTCTCTCTTTGTCCCCTCCTGCTGCATCCCACATTGTTATGCTGCTGGGAACTGGGGTCCAGCCACCCTCTCAGGCCTGTCTGGCTGTCTCTTTTTTTTCTCTTCGTAATGTTGGGTAGAGGGGACAGAAAACCTTTTTGTGGACCGTCCTCTATCTGGGAATTGGTGCTATTGGAAATAATGTCATAAAGCCAGCCTGACTCCGTCCATTTTTCCAGGTGGAAAGTGTAGTGTCCACTAGTACCCACAAAAAAGAGGCAGGGGTGTTGTGGACAGTACACAGGGCCAGAGCCTCCAAAGACTCCTGGCCACCAAGTAATGATCAAATTTTGACAAAGCCAAGCAAGGAGGGAGGCAGGACCCTGGGGTACCCCTAATGGCTTCTTTGACTGTTTCTAACATCTTCCCGCCTTACCCACAGGTCAGGAAGAAGAGAGAGCAGAAGTCATTGCGGGTAACTGGCTTCATCTTCGCAGTTGCCTGTGAGAGACAGGAGGACTCAGTGACTAGGATCAAGAGGCGTGGAGGACAGTGAGGAGGTGGAGGGGAGTTTGCGCCCTGCACTTGGGGTGTGGGAAGAGCTGGGGTGTTCTTCAGTCTGTGTCCCCAGCCCCTGTGATTCTCTGCCTTTCTTTTAGGATGAGCGCTCCCTTCCTGAAAGGGTTTGCCAGTCAGGTCAGGGCAGACTGAGTGGTGCGGACATACAGGCAAGGTACCCATGCTGGCCGAGGTGACCGGGACATCACAGGCCCTTGATCCTATGTTGTTCCCTTTTCCTTGCCCCCAAGCATCCTCCTGTCTGAGTAGAAGTGTCTCTACCATCTTGCATTCCCCAGCTGAGATGCCTCCAGCACAGATGGCAGGCAGAATCCTAATGGGTATCGGACTCACTTTGGCTGTGGTTCGGGGATCACTGCTGTCTAAGAGAGAGGGCCTGGTTCCCTTGTGCAGGCAGTGGGGTTGGGACTGGGCTGGAAGCATCTGCTCAGGAGACAGGTGGTTGCAGGGGACCCTGATACAATCATGGGATAAACAGAGGGTGAGGCTCTGTCCCAGGGTCTCACCGTCTTTGAGGGATCAACGTCAAGTTGGCGACTGCCTCTGGGACTTGTGCTCTTGCCCCCTGTGGCTGGGAGCCCTCGTTGGTGCTTTGGAGTCACCACATAACTGTGGCTGTTGGTGGGGGCTGCAGGCACGGGGTAGATGTGGTGGAATAAAGTGACTGATATCTGCTACTGAACTCAGGTCAGAAACCTCATCCTTTGGGCAAAACCTAAGAGATGACAGTCGAGGTGAAAGAAAGTAGGTTTGATGTAGGCTGCTGGTAATCTGGGAAGGAGGCGGACTAACACCTCCAGCTCACCTTCCTGGGCCTTTGGGGGAGGCTCGGGGTGTTTGTGGGGAAGTCAGGTCTTGGACTACATGCAGAGGTCAGCGTGTATCAGAAGCTTGACTCAGCTACAGGCTTCCAGCTGACACCTTCCCCTGGGGCTGGATGCTTTTGTTTCAGTCAGTTCTGTAATCAGCAGCCAAGTCTTGGAATCAGTTCAGAAAAACAAGCAATATCCACATAGTACAAAGTGGAGCCAGGTGTGGTGGCACAGGCCTGTAATCCTAACACTCCAGGAGGCTGAAGCAGGAGGATTGCAAATTCAAGCCCAGCTTGGGCAATTTCATAATTAATAATATTATCATAAACATGGACTGTGTTTGAAAAAGACACGTTATTCCATCACAAAGTTGTCAAAACACATAAATTTAGTTACCAGACACTTTACTGCCATCTGCCCAAACTGGTAAACACACACATTTTCCATCTTTGAAGGGAAACAATGTGTGATAATGTTTTTCAAAATACGAAGTTGCCCATGCTGTGAATAGCATTCCCTTCAATATGGTCACTGGTACACGGCGGGGCAGGGGGTGCGGGCAGACAGCAGCTCTGAGTTCACCTTGTTTGCCATTTCTTTACTACCTGTGTTTCCTAAATGTGTTGCAAATCTCTTTCTTTGCCTGCCAGCATCCTTGGTCACTGCATTGGTTCAGGGGCTCCTCTTTTCTGGCTTGGACAACTGCAAAAACCCTCTACCTAGTTAAGTCCCCAGCTCTACCTGGGTCTCCTGCTGGGCCCCGTCTCCCTCAGCTTGAAACTTCTCACTCGGACCCCTGACAGGCAGATTGGTATAACATGGAGATGAGATGTTACCAGTCCTATACGGGCCTTCCCTTCTCTGGGACCTTATCATCCTCCCCACTGCAGTCCTTGCTATAGCAAACAGGCAGCTCATGAGTTTATCTTTATTTTACTCTCTTGGTTGTCTTTGCATGTCGGAGTGTCTCCTGGAAGCTGGGTCCCGATGCAGCAAGCAGCCAGACCCTCAAGTCCTTGGTCCGTGGTCCTTTGTGCCCTTGACGGCACATTTGAAAGGAAAGGTAGAATTTATCGTAAAGTAGGTGTGCAGAGAATTATCCTTCAAGCAACAAGGTAGACAGTGCCATGAAGGCATCTGCCTCTAAGTGTGAGTTTGGATTCAGTTTTATGCATCCAAGGGTCACTCTTGGGGCCGGGAGAATTGGGCTATTTGTGATGCCTATCAGCAGTTTACTTAGCAGTTGCTTTGGGATTGCAAAACATCTTCCTGAACTTCTTAGATGGTCAGTGTTTTCTCAGGATCTTTAATCATCTGAGGAACTCACAAAAGATAAATTCTTAATTAACAGGGTCCAGATCTAAGGCAGGAGGGTGTTTAAAGAACATTTCCTGATGTGACTGGACTGCAGGCTGTGGCAGTCAGCAGTACTGTGTGCCTCCTCCTGAGGGTCCACGGCCAGATGGCCAGGGGTCAGCAGAATGTGAACTTCAAGGTGTGACCTTGCACTGAGGAATCTCTTTGAGTCTGAGACCCGTAAGTGATTGTAAGTGAATCTTACGCTGGTATCTTTCGTTCTTTGCTCAACAGGCAATGTATGCTGTTTCAGAGACTCCTCCCATTTGTCCCTGGCCTGCTAATGTCCAGCTACCTACCTGACAGTAAGGTCCACAGCACTTCTCCTTGCTGCTGGGGGGCTCTGAGCGCATCTCCTGACAGCGCATGCGACACAGCTTCCTAAAGGCAGCTGTGGGCTGTCCCCTATGTGGGGGCTATGACCTTTTTTAGTGAGAAGGACTCGCCAGTCTTCATGTCTTGGTGCCACAGTGCTGGTTCTGGTGGACCCTTCCTTGTGTGCGTCCCTGCATCATCTTGGCGACTTGATTTGCAGAGGTCCAGTGGCTTTCCCCTGACCACTGCTGAGAGAGCCTCGCTGGGTGGGGCAGCGACAAGGAGCTTGCTGCTTATTCTGCTGAACCTGAGCTCTCGGCCCCTGTCATTACTCAAGCAGCCACTAGGGAGCAGCGGAACCCTACCCTTCCTCACTGCCGGGCTGGAATCCAGGGCAGCAGGCCTTGCATCAGAAGGATCAGTTCCCTGAGAGCTAATTTACTGAAAAACCGTTTTGCAAAACGGTCAACTCAGCAAATAATCACCTTGCTAAAACGTTTGAGGAGTTACCAGAGCTTTGGTTTCACTCTGACGTCTCTTCAGCTGCTTAATATTTCATTTATGAGCGTTTTTCTTCTCTCTTGTTCTGTGTTCTGTCTGTGGGCAAGCATCTCGCTAGGGCGTGAGCTCTAGACTAGTCTCTAGACTAAACTTCGCATTGGAGAAACTGCTCTGGTCTGGTCTGAGATTTTGGTCTCATCGTTTCAATGAGTTGGTTTTATATGTGTTGCCCTTGTGCCTGGGGAAGGGGGCCTGTCCCACTCTTCTTCATTCTGGGGGTTGGAGGAGGCTGAGAGGTTTTCCCACCGATATGTGGCCTCAGTGTCCCCCACAGCCCTTCTGAGCCACCCCAGCCCAATCAGGCTTTGCTCTAGGTTGGTACTGTGGACAAGGCATCCTGAGGCTGGTGTGGGAAGTCAGCCCAGGGGACGCGACAGCTTTCCCGGTACCTTAGCAGTTGGGAGGGTTCAGCACCGCTCTGATGCTAACAAAGCCAGTGTGAGCTCAGCTTTGTGGGCTTCTTTACCGTGTGCAGGGACCCTTGGGGAGAGACTTGCTTGGGGTGAACCTGGAGCCCCGGAGCAAATGGTTCCCACCAGTGCAGAGAAGCTGATTGGCCTGGAAGTGTCAGAAGTCATCAGAACCACACAGACAAAAGCGGGGCGAGACTGTGGTCCAGGGCTCTGGCATCCCCTCTATAGAGCATCCCCAAGAGTCCAGTCTCCATAGTGTATTTCGCACTGCTGCACTGTGCACTTGAAGGTGATTTGTATGGGAAGGGTCAAGCATGTGGTATGATTTTCATTCTAGAAAAGTGCTGGACTTACTTGGGAAGTTGAGACTGGGGTTTTGGGACACGACAGTCTCTCTCAAAAACATCAGGTTCTGCCATTTGGAATTCTGCTCACTGGGGAGAAGCTGTCATTCACCCCAAGGCAGCTCTGATTGGTGGGCTCTGGCCTCAGGCTACGACGGGTTTCCAGGAGACTCTTGGGTAGACAGGGCAGCCCCCTTACAGAAAGCTGTAAAGTGCTACAGGATCGTATTAGGTGGAGGTTGGGGGAGGAAATGAACCAAGCCTTCATCTTTTTATCTAGACCTTGGGAGGGCCCAGTGAGAAGGAGGTTGTGTGGCCCAGAAACAAGGCCTGCTGTGAGTGGCTGCACTCCCACAGCCTTTGGCTGTGTGGTGACCCCAAAGGGCAGTGGCCTCTGCAGAAGGTGGTGTGGCCTGATCCCTTCTCCAGTCCCATCTGCTGCCGTGTGTGTCTACATTGCACCTAGGACCCTGCGTTTCCTGTGCGCCTGCTCTACACCTCTGCTGAGGTGGAAACTTTGTAGAAACCTCTTCCTTAACAGACACACTCAGAAATCCTCCTGCCGGGGATTCAGGTCCTTGAAGGGTGGCCAGTCCCTGCTGTCCGCGCCTCCAGAGCCAGGCCCTCCTTAAAAGTCACTGCTGCTGACCTGAAGGGAACCAGCAGCCCTTCCACTCGCGGAGGATGGAGGACTGGGACGAAGCCGACTGTGACGTTCTCGAGACAGTGGGAGGCCAGGGGACAGACCTGAGGTATATGTGTAATGTGTGTGAGTGCGGGTGAGCACAGTGTGGCTGTGCTATGTGAGCACACGTATGTGAGCATGATGATGGGCCTGACCCATGGAAGCTGGGTTGGATTTCAGGGCTCCATGGAGGGCTTGCCCTGGTTCAGCACGTTGTCTGAACTGCATGGACACATGGGGCCAGAGAGGCACAGGCACTGGGGAAGCCTCGGGGACAGCTTTCCTCAGAGGAGGGGTGCCAGGAGAGGGTGCTCAGCCCAAGGAGGAGTGCTTCAGTTGGGTTAAACCGAATTCTCAAGTACTTATTATTTCTTTATGATAAAAATATCCAGAATCCTTTCCTCTAACCGTTTGACACTGATAGTACACAGTGTCATCTGCAGTGTATACTCCTGTCCATAATAATAGCACAGAACTTCTTTTATTTATTTTGTTTGTACCAGGAATCGAACTCACAACCTTGTGCTTGCCAGGCAGGCACTGTGCTGCTGAGCCACATCACTGGCCCAGCACAGAACTTCTAACTCTAGCCTGACCTGCTGACAAAACCTTTCCTACCCTCTGCCGCTTCTATTTCTACCCTGTTCCACTCTCAACTTCAGTGGGACCATCTCTTCTTTTCCCTGTCAGAGTGAGAGCCTCAGTCTGTGCCTTTTGTGCCTGGCTAATTTTACCTAACACCATGCTCTACCTGTGTCAGGAAGCCGGGATTTCATTTTTTTTTTTTTTTTTTTTTTTTGATGCTTAAGCAGTGGTTCCTTGTGTCTGTGTACTATATTTAAAAACCTGATCATTATTGATGGACACTTACGTTGCATTTCTTGGCTACTGTCAATAGCACTGTAAGAACCGTGGGCTTTCCAATGTCTCTTCGATATATTGGTTTTATTTCCTCTGTGTGTATCATCAGGAGTGGGCTGGCCAGATTGTATGGATCAGCTCTCTTTTAGTTACCTGGGGAACTATATGCTGATTTCCATGCCTGTGTTACGTCGCCACCAATAGTGTGGGTTTCCCTTTTTCCCCCATCTTTGCCGATATTCGTGATCTTTTACTTTTTTAATATTAGCCATTATGGCTGGAGTGCAGTAATACCTTACTGTGGCTTTGATTTACTTTATCTGATTAGTTGTTTTGTTGAAAATTTCTTTCATGTATCTGTTGGACGAGTCATTTTCTTATCCAACATCTTGAGACTCTTTTTGTATTGAAGATGGATCTAGAACCTCAGGCATGCTGAGGAAGTGCTCTATCACAGAGCTACATTTCCAGTCTTTTCTCTTAAAAAATTTATTTTGAGATGAGATCTCTAAGTTGCTTAGGCTGACCTGGAATTTGTGATCTTTCTGCCACCAGTCCCCCACATAGCTGGGATTACAAGTGTGTATAATCAAACCAGCTTGAAGGATATTTGTAGAAGACTGAATAACCTGTGTGTGTTGCTTCTAATTCAGCTAATCTGGAGGCTGAGACAGGAGGATTGCAAATTTGAGGCCGACTTGAGCAAGATCCTGTCATTCACACGTGCACACACCCAAAACCAAAATAAAATATAAAATTAAAAGCAAATAAACATGACAGTGGATGTAGCTCAGTGCTCCCTGAGTTCAATCACCACTGCTGGCAAAAACATTCTTGAAACAGACGATGCTGCCTTCATATTATGCATGAGGATGCCAGTGAGGCTGGGTGGTGTAGCAGCCCCCAAAGACCTCAGCCGGAAGGCAGCGGGGGTGGGGGGACCAAGCTGGCTCTGAGCCTGTGGCGCATGTGCAGGAGTGAATCCCTGACCTTTGCTTCTTGTCCCCACAGAACCAGCAGGAGCCTGATGCAGGAGAGCCCATCCTGGGAGCAGGGCTGCTCCACACCCAACCTGCGGCTCCTGTTGCTGGGCAAACGGGGCGCAGGAAAAAGTGCTACCGGGAACACCATCTTGGGCAGAGCTGTGTTTGTCTCGAGGTTTGGTTCTCAGCATGAGACCGTGAGGTGCCAGCGAGAGAGTGGGGTTGTTTTGGGGCAGCAGGTCGAGGTCATCGACACCCCTGACATTTTCTCTTCCCTAGCCTGTGCCGAAGCCAAGCCAGGCCTCGTGGACCAGTGCTTGGAGCTCTCGGCTCCTGGCGTCCACGCGCTGCTCCTGGTGGTGCCCGTGGGAAATTGCACCGCCGAGGACCAGCAGACCTTCAGGGGCATCCAGGAGGAGTTCGGGGCGGAGGCCATCAGGCGGACCCTTATAGTCTTCACCAGGAAGGAGGAGCTGGGCAGCGACTCCCTGCAGGATTACATAGAAAGCACGGAGTTTCTTAAAGCATTGGTGGGCAGAGACCAAGGCCGGTACTGCGCCCTGGACAACAAAGCCGATGAGGCCGAGCGGACCACCCAGGTGTCACAGCTCCTCTGCAAGGTCGAGCGTTTGGTAGAGAGTCACGGACCGTGGCATGGGAACCTCAGAACCGACGGTCTTGGATTTCAGGCAAGAATTAGCTTTGGGGGAAGAGGAACACACCCTGTGTGAGGGAACAGGGGTGTCGTTAAGGAAACATTTGTGCATTCTCTGGAATAGGGATCAGACTTTCAGTTACTTAGGGATCAGCAGGGTGACCTCGGCCTTTTTTTTTATACCAGGAATTGAACCCAGGACCTTGTGCTTGCCAGGTAGCACTGTGCCGCTGGACAACATCCCCAGCCCCTAGCCCTTTCATACATCATCTCTTGTATTATTAAACACACAAATGGCTCTATGCTATTTGTTCCTCAGTCTTCACTGAAATCTCCCTTGTTGTTTTTTTTGTCCTCTCTTTCTGGTGACTTTAGAGTGTGGAATCTTCCTGCAATCTCTGGCTTTCCCAGCTGGGGCTCTCAGGGCTTCATTCTGACCCGTTCCCCACTCTGTTTTGTCTTCTTAGCAATTGACTCCATGCTTTTGTGCCTTGGGGCTCTATGTGCTGGCCCCAAGTAAGTAGCCCTAACCTGGCTGTTGTGTTCTGACTGCTTTACCCAGGCACCCCTTGGCTTCTCCACTGGGGTCGCTCACACTGTCTCACCCTTACCACGCCCAGTCTTTGAGATCTCCTCTTAAATCTCTTAAGGCTTCAGTTTCCCTCTCGACTCTGTGATTGTGTACTGTGTCCTTTACACCAAAGCCCAGATGTCAGCTTGAAACCACAACTAGCTCACATCAAGAGATCACCGAGTCTCAGCGTTCCTGAGTTTCAGTTACTGCTCTCCGTCCCCATGACCACCATCTGCCCCAAGCCAGTGTCCTTTCTTGCCTGTGCTGTTTTAATTCGCTGATGATTTTCTTCTTCATTCTTGAGCCTCCTTCTCTCAATCTATTTCACCCATAATGGCCAGGGCAGTACTTCATGTGATTTTTTAAAAAATGTATTTGCGAGTAAGTGGAGGTTCCAGAATGCAGGCTTGTCTTCTGAGGAGCTGACCTTGCAACCCAGTGTCTTCTGCCTAGAAACCCAGGCTCCCTCTCCCCCAGCTCAGTGTAGGCGGGAAATTGTTGGTACAGAGGACTCCATGGGCCTTGGTGTCAGAGAGTGAAAGCTTGTGCAGGGAGGGTTTTGGTCAGAGAGACTTATTAGAGGTGGTAAATAATAAATATAAACAGGATAGAAATAAGAGAGCTGTGGCACTTATTGAGCGCCTGCTGAATTCCAGACACATACTTGACCAACTCTTAACAGCCACTCTGTGTAAAGATGTTCTGTAGAGGTAGTAGCTTCAAAGCTCAGGAAACTGAGCAGCGGAAGGTGAAAGAAATCTGACAACCAGAGCTAAATGGAGCGGACCCCAGGAGAAAGATGATTGAAGGTTCAGAGACTGGGGCAGGGGGCTCAGGTAAGAAAGCAGAGGAAGATTTCCTTGGCCCCTGTGAGGGAATTAGCAGAAGTAAGGTTAGAGCCGGGTGTGGTGGTGCACACCTGTAATCCCAACACTCTGGGAGGCTGAGGTAGGAGGATTATAAACTTCAGTCCTACTCAGGCCTGTCTCAAAATAAAGAATGAAAAAGGATTGAGAGTATAGCTTAGTGCAAAGGTCCTGGGTTCAAATCCCAGTAATTACAATAATAAAAAAATGAAGTATGGTATGTTTCTGAGAACAGCACAAGAGCAAATCCATCAAGGTTGTGTGTCACTGTTTTTATTTGGGGGGAGCAGTTGCATGGCCTGATGAGGCAGGAGAAGGGACTGCAGTTGTGTGCCTGATTTCCTGTCCTGTTGTCTCCCTTTGCCCATCTGATGGACCTCATGTTGGAAGTTTTCACTCCCTGCTGGGAGCAGAAGGCCAAGAGCCACTGAGGAGGTCTCTACCTGTGGGAACCTGTCACAGTGACATCGGTGGGGCTGGGGACAGATCTACAAAGGCCAGCTAGGTCCAGGACCATAGCCTTGGCATGGCCACATCCTAGTCAGCAGGTTACTCTGCATGCAGAATCAAATGTCCACTTCTCTTCTCTGGGAAGAGATGAGATTAGAGATCCGTGTGCATTATTTGCCCCTTTATTTTCTAGGATTGTGTGAATGGAGCCACGTGTCAGGAGATGGCTGGTCCACGTGGTAAGTTGATCTCTTTGAGACAGCAGGCTTGTGTTTACATTCCTTCAAGGCATTCTTCAGCCAAATGAGGTGCAAGAGTCACACACATGGATAAGAACCCAGATACACCCGGAGACCTTGTTCATGCCCATGCGTGTCCCCACGGAACTCCTAACACTTGCGAGTTGGTGCAGCCCCAGCCAAGGTCCTGGACACAGTACCCGCATCCCTGGCTTCCTCTGATGTGTCACAGAGTTCAATTTGCTTTCTGAGGCTTCTTTGTTAACCTCTTCTTCCTAGTCCTGGTTTCACCACTGCTCGAGTTTTCCTCCTACTAGGAAAGTAGAAATCACTCCTTCATGGACAACATCAACCTGATGGGGTCACTGCTGGGCTGCCATTAACCTTATCACCCGCAACCTGCTATGCACATGAATCCCCTCTTTCTCACTGGGGACACACAGCCCTTCATGGATGCATGTTAAGCTTATTTCCGAGTCAGTCTTGTGTAAGAAATGAGTATTCTGAGCCCCTGTCCTAATGGACCCCCTCAACATAACAAGCTATAATTTCTTTCTTTCTTTCTTTTTTTTTTTTTTTTTGTCTTTTTTGTTTTTTTATCGGTACCAGGGATCGAACTCACGACCACCTGCTTGCAAGGCAGGTGCTTATGCTGCTGAGCTAAATTCCCAGCCCAACAAGCTATAATTTCAACAGCAGTGACAAATTGCAGTTGATGTCCTAGGCTGGGAAATATCATATAGGAGTGTATATAATTCAACCTTCATAGCATATAGGATCATATGTACAAGGACATTTACACGCACAATTAGTCTTCATAACCTCCCCGTAAGAAAGGCGTTTTAGTATCAATACCTTCTTTTTATAGATCTAAGCTCAGGTCTGGGTGTTCATAATTCTGTTTGTGCCCTTTGGCCAAACTCAGAGACAGACCTGCAACTGAACATGACAGGGTTTAGGGACTGAAGATAGAGGGCAGAGCCACATACAGTGTCCCGGGACATCTCAGAGGCAGGGCACTTGTCAGGAGCTTTGCTGGGGGATGGCAGGGGGTGGGGCTTTGCTCTGGACACAGTGCTGCTGGGAGGTGGGGTTGCTTTACAGCCCAGTGTCTTAAAAATTCTTACCTCTGAAGTGCTAGGTGTGGAGCAAGCCTGGTGTTGTCACTCCTTGGCCAGGATAGGGACCTTGGGCCACCCTCTTAATTTCTGCTGTGTTCAGGCATAGTTTGAAGTGAGTGTGGTTGCTGACATGGGTGTCTAATACTCTGGTGCTGAGGATGAGGAACAGGAGGCTCCCGTGTCCTCTGGTGATCACTGCTCTGCTCCTGGATCCAGATACTGTTTTTAACCACTGTACTGTGTTGGTTTTTCCTATTTTGAAAGAAGTCAGTGTAAGAATAATACAGAAAAATGCATAGGAACTTGTTTGTGTGGTTTTGGGGGATAGTGCTGTTGGCAGGGCTCTCACAAGCGTGTATTTGTGCAGGAATCTGAGTCATCAGCTGAAGTTAGGCTGAAAGGTATGTGAGGTGCTAACCCGTGGACCAAGTCCCCAAAGGAGGAGAGAGAGGGAGTTTGAGGGTGGGGCACTCAGCGCTGGATGAGATGGCTTGGGATCTGCAGCGCTGTGCTCTTCTCTTGAGCCTGATGTTCTCTGGGTTCTTATTCTGTGCTCCACTGGAAATGGGAGGTCATTTTAAAGACAGCATGAGTAGAAGTTATACTTAGTCCAGGCAGTGAGACGCGAAGGTAGTCCAGAGCCAAGGACTGGGACTGCACTGCTCACGAAGGACCGGCCTCACTGGCACTGGATGGCTTCAGTGGTCAGGCCACTTTGTACTCTCTGTGACTGCCGCCTGTTTTGATGACCTAAGCTGAGACCCTTCCATTCTTACTCATCTAATTTGGATGTCCTCACTGAGGAAAAGCACCAGACCCTAACGAGTGGCATTATTAACTAGATCAGAAATGGGAGCCTTGGCAGAATGGAGGTAGAGAGAACAAGGCCACACCAGCAAGCAAGCCCAGTCTAGGAACCAGCGCCATGCACTGGCTGCCACTGGACTGGACCAGCTGAACTCCAGCCCCTTCTGGTGCTCGGGCTAGCAAACAAGAAGTACTAAGTCCCAGCCCCTGCCAAAAGTGACTGGCTTATTCAAGAAACACAGGCTGTGTTGATAGCTTGGAGGTAAAATGCAGTTGGATGCCTGTGGTGCTTTGGTGTTACACTAACATTGCAGGTCTAGGGTCAGTGGTCTGATCATAGGTTCAGAGGATGCAGTGTGACATCTAGAATGGGATCTCCTGAGGGTTGCAGCCATTGTTGATTCCCTATGGTCTTGTTTTGAGGTCCTATATCATTTCCACTGTTTTGTTGGGTTGAATTTTATTCTCTTTTGTTTTGTTTGATTATGTCAAATCCAATGGCAGGAACACCTGTTTCAAAGATAGCAAGACACATTATGGTAGCCATTTTGGATTTACTACTGGCTTGTTTTGAAGTCCTTTATTGCATTCATTGTCTTGTTTTTATTGTTTCTATTCTGTTCTGTTTGATCTTTACTGTGCCCGAAGTTATCTGCTGCTATTTTGAAGATATCAAAAGGCATTACAGTAACTCTTGTTGATTTTATAATACTTTGAAGTCCCGTATCTCTTATACTGGTTGTTTTAATTGGTTTTATTCTGTTTTATCCTCCTTAAATAAAAAAAGAAAGAAATGGAAACTTCTGTTAAAGTACGAACATGGCAGACAATTGAGAGGCTGCTAGAGCTTTCAGACAGGTTTTGGAGAATGGGTAGGCAGGAAGTGGGGGAATCCCAGAACAGCTTGCAGACAGGAGAGGAACTGACTGTGCCTCTTGGGGAAGGGCAGAAGACAGTGGTCCTGATGGGCATGGGGGTCTAAATGCTAAAACTGCAGGAAAGGGAGATAAGGCCAGATCTCTGGGCTGCTTGGGACTAGGAGCTAGGATTGGAGGCAGGGACAGGATACACCCAGGCACCAGAGCATAACCTAGCACCAGTGCAATGCCATGTAAGTAGTGTAGTGATGACATTGTGGGTTTGGCAGAAGCAGTTTAACAGTTTCTTCCAGAAGGAGGAGCATGGCTGGGTGCTCCGCCCTCTTTGCTTTGAGGTTGCTTTGAGGTAACCTGGCAAGGTGTTCACAAAAGAAAGCCCCTCCCAGGAGGACCAGAGCCTCCTGGGGGATGCACATGGCAGGACCTCTGTGCTTCTGTAAATTTCTCCTACAGGGAAGCTTATTGTCTTTCTCCATCATCAGCACTGCACAAAACAGTTATGGTTATTTTTATCAGAACCACCAAGTACCCTTAACTCATCAGCGAAAGACACATCTCCATATGATTTTGTGAGTGTGTGTGTGTGTGTTTAGGGAATGAGCCCAGCACCTCCACGCTGAGCTCTAGCCTTGAATTAGTTTTTGAGATAGCTTCTAAATTGTCAAATTGTCTAGGCCTGAGATTGAACCTGGATCCTCTTCCCTCAGGCTCTCAGAGAGCTGGGATTACTGGCATACAGCATCATACCTGGCTTCAATGTGATTTTATTGAGTAATGAATTTTAGCATGATCCAAACACTAGACTTGCTGATCCATTGATGGTACATACAGTTACTGTTTCATGAAAACCCTGTTCTGAAGAATAGCTTTGCAATTACCTGGGAGAGGCTGGAGTTAGCCATAACTGCAGAAGCAGAAGACAGAAATGAGATGTGTAGACTAGAGTGGGGGCATGGGTAAGACCATGCTTTCACAGGGACTCAGAGGAAGTCCATAGGGTATGGAGCAGATTCAGGGATGAAAACCAAGCTGTGTTCATAGATTAGCACTGGACAGCGGCTGCAGTCTGAATCCTCCTGCTGAGTCCAGACTTCGTGAGCTGGAACAAATCAGCCCCCGGGGTGTGGATAGACTGGCCAGGAGAGCAGGAACCTGCTAGGCTGTCTTGAGCACCTTCTCTGCACAATGGTGTCATGCTGTCCTAGGAATGACTTAGAAAGATGAGTTCTACACCAGTCTACGGTCACAAATCATTCTCAATTTCTCTTGCACAGAAACCCTGAGCATTATCTTAGTGGGAAGGAGTGGGACTGGGAAGAGTGCGACCGGGAACACGATCTTGGGGAGGCAGGTCTTCCTCTCCCGGCTCCGACCCCAGCCAGTCACCCAGACATGCCAGAGTGGCAGGAGGACCTTGGACGGGCAAGATATTGTGGTGGTGGACACCCCGCCCTTCTTGGATGATGTTGAGAGAGACCTACCCTGGTTAGAGGATGAAATCAAACGCTGTTTGTCTTTATGTGAGGGAGGAACCAAGATCTTTGTCCTGGTCCTCCAGCTTGGATGGTTCATTCAAAAGGATGAAATAGCGCTGTCAAACCTGGAGAGCATCTTCGGGGAGGAAGCTATGAAACATGTGATGGTGGTGTTCACGCGGGAGGAAGACCTCAAGGGCGAGAAGATTGAAGATTACATTGAGAACACAGATCACAAAGCCCTTAAGAGTCTGTTTAAAAAGTACAAGTGGCCAGTTTGTGCGTTCAATAACAGAGGGACTGACCAAGCCCGGGAGGCCCAGGCGAAAGATCTTTTGAAGAAAGCCAATGACCTGAGAAAGAGTCATGAGGGCTCAGGGTATTCCTTGACATGGGAAACTATCAGCTATCCAATTAGAAATGCCCAGAAAAAATACAGTTACAAAGCATTCATAAAGACTTTCAGAAATAAGGTTAAGGAAGTAGCAGAAAGGCCTGGGATTTCTTCATATTAGGAACACACCCAGGCTGAAAGAGGGGTGGGTACGGTCGGACTAGTGGGATGGCAGGAAAATCCGTGGCTAGCAAGGCTCAAGAGACAAATGTATCCTACACTGGGGTCCTGTGGCTATTTGTGGGCAAAAATATAGTCAGACTGGGGCAGGAACGAGTGGATTGTAAAGAATAAAGAGAGAACAAGGCAGAGCAATCTCAGAGAGAGTTTGAATTTGATGCAGCCAAGAGAGATGCCGCAGCCAAGGCCGAGGCCAGCTGTGGTGGCGGATGATAGACAGCTGCAGATCCATCATGGGATCCAGCATAGAGCAGCGTGATGCCCAGCACATGCCGGGCACGGCTGGTTTGGAAGAGGACTCCAGTGGGCCTCTCTGCGCTCCATCTGTCCTCCAGTCCACTGGCTCCCTGATCTCCCTGCTTTTCTTCAGGTTCCCCAGGGTCCTCTCCTCACGTGGAAACTCCTTCCATCCTTCTCCTTCATGCCAGATGGAACGCAGCACACAGCCTCTCCTCTCCTGTCCTCAAGAAAATGAATACATCCTTGAAGTTTCAAGAGATTTTCCTGCCACCCAGCACAGTGAAGTAGGCCGGAACAAACTTTAGAAGCGCACCAGAATTCCAAGTTACAGAATCTTGCAGAATTTTGACTTTCATTCTAGATTTTCTGTTACTGGAAACTCCTTTGCACACTCCTCTGTCTTTTTAAAATTTTATAAATATTAATAAATAAGTTAAAAGTCAAACAAACAAATAATAATGGTTTAAACACACTCAGAGCTTAGTGTGTCTCATATCAAAAAGCCCCAGAGCACCCAGTGTTGGGCTGGTGGGCATCAGAGTTCCAGCTCCCTCCTGTCTTTCTGACTCCTGCGGGCAAGCTTGCCTCCCGGTGCCTACAGGGATGCTCTGCCAACGCTGAGTGGATTCTTTTGGAAGCTGCCTGAGGTATGCAGTGTGTGAAATCAGAACTATGGAGTTTCATCCTGGGTAGATAGGGAATTGGATGTTTTTAATAATAACCACTGTATTCATGCTTGAAGGGTAGAATCTATGCTATGATTCTGTGTTATCCATTGTCTTTTCCCCTGACATTTGGTTACCTTTAAGATTAATTTGCTCATAAGAGCATGGATTGTTGATAATACCTGTAGATGCCACATCCCTTTTAACCTGAGAACTTCCTGAAAATGTGTGTATCAATGTATTGAGCTCTATCAAATAATGATGAATAAAATTATAAATTTGCATTCTCTTTCTTATTCCTATGTTTCTGACCATGGGGAGGCAACTGAGATCTCTTTTTTTTTTTATTTTATTTTATTTTATTTTTATTTTTTTTAAATTTTATTTAAGGAGAAAAGAAAAAAAGCAGAGAAAGGGTACAAGTTATACAGATTTGCAGAAAAAAAATGAACAGTAGGAAATTACTAGTTAATGGATTACATATTGTCATCTTAGAAATAATTGTTCAAGTCACAAAATTAAAGCTTGTAAAGTGGACATTCCATCAATGATACTGCAAACAGTTCTGTTCAATGATCCAATAAAACTCTGTGATATCATTTTCTATCTTATACACTTAAATATACATGCAGTTATATAGTACAGAGCACTTTCTTTTCCTCTCTTTTGTACAATGACTATTACACATTTTGGGTTTCATTGCTCCCATGGTTCTTATTACTTTTTTGGAAGAGAGTAAAACCAAATGTGACATAACAGAACAGAATCGGTCAAGTCAAAAGGGTGGACATAATAGATAATGTGAAAACATAATACAAGGTGATCAACAATGGTTACCATAATGCCTCCCGCTATCTCTAATAGAATTGCCTATATTGTTAGTTACAATGCAATTGAACAAAACTGTAAAGAATAAAACCGACAAAACCAAAACATTGGAGACATTGTAGGTCTTCAAAAATAGATAAAAGTCAATGAGAATGGGCGTCATAATGAATCTCATTATCTTCACAGCTGATGCCTAAATTTTCGAACCTGATACTATCCAGCAAAACAGAATGGGGGAACATCAGTTAAAAACCAGATGGTGAGAGTAATACAGGGCTTTAAATCGAGGTAATGGAAAGTCAAAGTGGGTTACTATAATATATCCTGCTATTTTTTTCCTTTAATTAAAAGGATAAAAATAAAAAAGTAAATAATGGAGTGGAGATTGAGATAAAAGAGGGCATAACAACGAAACAGCACAGATCAAAACATAACCATTTAAGCAGAATAGTGTTTCACCACCAGATAATCCTGACCTAAAAGTAGCAACTGAGATCTCTTGACACAGGCAAGGTCTTTATCTTTAGAATGAGCTACAGCTACATGTGTGCAGGCCTCTGTGGCTTAAAGATCTCCTGCACCAGGATTTCATTAGAGTTAGGACAAGTAAACACAGCCTATGTTAGAATCAGGAATATGGGGAGAATAAGTCTGGAAGGCATTCTGTGCCTCTTCCCCTTCTGGTCCAAGGTAGGAACAAATGCTAGTGTGGCTGAGCAGGTAGGTATCCCTGGGACCTGTACCGGGTGGAGGAGGCACAGGCTAAGCAATGTGGCCTCGGTTCACAGGTGGGCTCTAGTGTGCATACTGTTGTCGGTTCACCCCTCAGAGGGTGACAATGCTGCCACATCAGCTGCTCTGAGAAGCACATGCTGAGAAAGAGAGGAGGAAGAGGCTTGAGGGCGGGTAACGCATTTGAAGGACAAAAGAGAGAAGCAGCAGAATTGGGGAAGGAGAGCTGGGCTGTGATGCTGACCTGCAGAAGGGTAGCAGGCAGCTCAGGAAGCCCACGCCAGCTCAGCAAGGAGCACTGGGCAAAGACTGGCAGCCTAGGTTGCACCAGGAAATGATGGGAAGAGCCTGGCCTTGGGTCCAAACTTGAGGTGAGAAGCTCATAGCCTTCCAGTGGGGAACCGGAAATGATGGTGCGTATGGCCTCGCTTGCTTCTGCCTATTGGTTCTCAAAGTGTTCTTCTGAGGGCATAGTAGCATACAGAGGTCAGGTATGCAGTGCTTCGTGCACCTTAGGAAGGACACCGACCCTCACTAAGGACACCTCTCTGAGCCTGCAGACCAGACTTGCTCTTCCACTCTCTCTAGCGTATGTATCTCAGCTAGGCCACCAGTATGCTGACCACCCAGATATTTGGCACTTCCTGGAGAGTGCTCTGGTTGTCCCTGCGGGAAGTCAAGGCTGTTGGTGTGTAGTCAGCAAACTCAAGGGATGTTGGTGGACAATGTGAAGCTGCTGGACAGCCCTTTATCCCTGAATGACCTGGCCTCAAATGTCAGTGGTACTGACGACACTGAGACAATGCATGCGATTGAAGAGATCCTCCACGTGGCAGAATGTCCAGTAGTGTGGCTCTCTCTGGGTCAGGCAGTGGGAGAGAGAACTCCTAAGGAAGTAGTTTCCACTTTCCACAGCGTCCCTTTTCTGCTGGGTGCACCAAGAATGTGCTTGGTTCCACGTTAGGCTGTCTTTCTCCTTCCTCCAAGCAGCCCTCCCATGCATGGAGAAAGATGTGTCAAAGAATCTAATTTTTATGGAGGGCTCATCTTAAAGAAAACAGAATAATTCCTGATTTCAAAAAGATAGAGCATGCTGTATAAATTCCTAAAAAGGAGCAGGCTGAGTGCTGGTGTGCTCTGAGGAGTCCATGAGCAAGCTGGATTCTTCAGTGAGTTCCACAGTCACTTGACTATCAACCTCTGTGCTCCTACCTCCAGTGGAACTGCCACCAACTTGGAAAAGACTCTCACCCTCCCACACCGTCATCACAGTTGTCTGTCCATGGAACTGTGGGCCCAGCCTCTCGCCCTGGCTCACTGTTCTCCTCACCAACCAATCAGGACACCAACGTGGCTGATCAAGCATCTCCCCGAGAAGCAGCATGGTCTTTACCTTGACAATTCTGTTTACTCTCACATTTCCGAGAACAGACACAGCATTGCAGGGATTGAACCCACAGTCTCATGCTTGCCAGGCAGGCGCTTAAGCCACTGAGCTAAATCCCCAGCCCAGTGTTGCAGAATTTAAGAGGTCAGTGAGACCAGCAGGAAACAGGAGGATTTCAATAGGTGGATAGCAGACTTCTGTCCAAGATGGCTTAGCATTGGACAGAGGCAGGCTCCAGTTTTATGGTTTTTGGCATGGAATTTGTGGGTGAGCAGCAGGAGAACAAAGGCTGTTTGTCAAGTTGTGACAGTTTTGTATCTTAGTGGCCCTGCTTGGGCATAATAAGATGTTATGGGAACAGGAATTTATAAAATTTTACTCACAAGGACAAGAGTTGCTGCTTTTACTGCATTAAAACAAGGAACAGCAGCAGTAGGGAGGGGGAAGTTTGGGAAACGACTTTTCCTTTTTAAATTCTGTGAAAATAGGACACACCCAAGAGACTGGTATAAAACCCAGCTGTAAGCTGGTCATGGTGTCCCACATGTGCAATCCCAGCACTTGGGAGGCTGAGGCAGGAGGATCAAGACCAGCCTGAGCTGCACAGTGAATTGAAGGACAGCTTGAATACATAATGAGACCTCGTCTCCAAAAAACCTCCCAAAAAACCCAAAACAAAAAGCAAAACAATGACAACAACAACAGCACCAAACCCCGGCTGGGAGCAGCATGGTACATGTCTCCCCTCAGCACCTACGTGTCTTGTTCTTTGCTTGTCACTTAACACTGTCTGCACATAAGTCAGTAGGTGATTGTGTGGAAAGAAACCCACACATTATAGGAGAGATTAAAGGAACTCAAAAACTGGCCATGAGGTTCAACCTAAAAGAGCCCCAGGAAGTACATTTATAATTGTTTTTCATAAGGGTACAGAAAGGTGAGGTTTAATAGGAAGTCACATTGACAATAATAATTATGAACATTTAGTTTAGCTTCCCTCTCATTGCTGCTGTGGCACTGCAGAAAGATCCTGTTTTCCCTAGACACGTCATTTCCCAGAGGAGAATTAAATGCATTCTTCGCAGTTTCCATCACCAGTCATGTGGCGCTCACGTGGTTTGACTGCTCCTGACCTGGGTCCTCTTCTGTTGCTATTGGTCGCTGAGACTACTGACTGGCCAGCAGGACTCTGAACCCAGTAGGCCCGTTGGCTTTGTCTTCAGGACGTCAACACCGCCAGGTTTACCAAGGATGTAGCATCTACCATACATGGCATTTCTTCTGCTGCTGTTCCAGCCGGCCCCGAGATGTTCATGGCACCGCTGTTGGCTGCATGAGCTCGCATTTCCTTCTTTGATGCAGTCTCATGCCTCCCAGAATGTCATCATGTGACCTGGCTTTTGCTCTGCGGGAGACCCTACGAGCAAAGTTTGTCTTCATTGGCCCTGACTTGGTGCTTCTCCAGCACCAACGCTGCTTTCTTCCCACGGATGCTTTTTGAAACCAATTTTTTTTTTTTGTCTTTTTCGTTTTTATCGATACCAGGGATCGAACTCATGACTGCCTGCTTGCAAGGCAGGTGCTTATGCCACTGAGCTAAATCCCCGGCCCCCTGAAACCAATTTTTAAAAGTATCATGGCTGCATGAGGCAGTGGACAGAACCGTGGGAAGCAATGGACTAAACAAAAAGCTTAAAAGGAAAAGTCACGGAATGAGACATTGCTGGGACATTGGGAACCTTGTACACATTCCCAGGAGTATAGGAGATGGCAAAAGTGCACAGAACACCTGTCCAGGGCTGGGCAAATGCTGAGTGTGGAGCAGAGAAGCTCAAGATGTCATTTCTGACAGTCCCAGAAGAGGAAATGAAAATAAGGCAGAGTTGGAAGTTCCCTGAGTGTTGATCGTGTGCTCCAGAAGCACATGGAGCTTCTTACCCAAGACTGGGAGACTCTAAGGCTTCAGGAACTCTTTGTTCAATCATTAGTTCATCACTGAACAGATCTATGCATCTGAGCAGAGATTACAATGAGCACACAGAATGGAGAGTACAGGAACGTCACCAAACAACAAAACAAAAACAATAGCAACAACAAACCTTGGTGTAGTGGGGGATAGGGATGCAGCGTAGCCAGGTCCATTATTTAAAATGTCATGAAGGGCTGAGGGTGTAGCTCAGTAGTAGAGCACTTGGCATGAAGCCCTGGGTTTGATCCCCTGTACCACAAAAATAAAGTAAAATGTCCAACAAATACCACTAAGCAGGCAAAGAAATAAGAAAATACCAAACACACACAGATACACACACATCCTATTAATAAAACTCTTCTTAGGAATCCAAGACATTGGACTTACTGCAAAATGCTTTTTGTCCAGTTGTTTAAAATATATTCAAAGAACTAGAGGAAATTTTATCTAATGAATCAAAAAGAAAGTATGAACTCACACACAAAAAATAGAGAATGCCAATAAGAGATACAGATTGTTTAAAAATTATAAAAAGAAACTCTGGAGTTGAAAGATACATAATAGACTTTTTTGGGGGTGAGGGGGTACCAGGAATTGAACTCATAACCTTGTACTTGCCAGACAGGTACTCATGCTGCTGAGGTATACCCCCAACCTTTGGAAAACACATAATAAATAAAGTGAAAATTTTACTGCACAGATCAACAGCGGAGGTGATTAAGCAGAGGAAAGAAATCAGCAAACTTGAAGATCGGTGTCTTTGAGATACATGTTCTGGGGAGCAGAGACGGAAAGAAGGATGAAGGGAAACAAGCCACATGAGAGATGTCTAGGGATGCAAATCCAAGGAATCTTAGGAAGAGAGGAGGAGGAAAGAGCTCAGAAGAACATTTGAGAAAACAATGGTTATAAACTTCTTACTTTGATGAAAAACATTCAGCTATGCATCTGAGAAACTCAATAAGGTTTAGGAGAATTCAGAAATAGCCGTAGCTGGACACATTATAATAAGACCATTACAAACATAGATCTGGGAGTGGCAGTGCACACCCAGAGCATTTAGAGGCCGAGACAGGAGGACCACAAATTCAAGTCCACCCTGGGTAACTTGGTGATTGAATGAGACTCTGTCTCAAAATAAACAATTTAAAAAAGAAAAAGGGATGTAGCTCAATGTGAAAGCCCCGGTATAATCCCCACTACAACACTAAAAAGGAAGACGAAGAAGAAGGAAACAGACAAACATCATGAAAATAGGAAAAGAGAAATGACTCATCACAAACAAGAATAACAGCCAGAGTCTCACGAGAAACCACGGCAGCCCAAGGATTCTGTAGCTTCAAAAGACACAAAGGCAGCCAACCTCAGATTCTCTATGGGAAAAACTGGTCTTTCAAACGAAGGGGTCATGGTCATTTCCAGATAAAAACTGAGAGGTTTCACTGCATGGAAACACTACAGGGAACCCTTTAGGCCAAAAGGAAAGGAGCCTGGACCCCCAGACACACCAACACAAAGAAGGAAAGAGTGCCTGTAAAGGTACATTAGATAGATGCTGGTAGACAAATAAAAAAGTTAAATGCAGTTTTATTTTTAGTTCTTCCAGTTTAATTTTTAAAACTATATAAGATAATGCTTACGAATCCCTGCTGCTGAGTATACAATGTGTAAAGATGTAATTTGTATAACAATAACTGAACAAAAGATGATGGGGAGAGAACAGAGCTAAGTCAGAATTAGCTGCAGAATTTTGGGTGCAATATAATTAGGCTGGAATTACTCTGCACTGGTTTGCTACAATTGTTGTATGTTAAAATGTAAACTGTAATATCCATGGCAATTACTAAGAAAATGTAAGAAGATTATATTTAAAATACTGTAAAAGAAATGACAGGGGTACCTAAACACCACCCTGGAATTTACCCTGTAACGCAAAATAATGCGGCAATTGAAGATAGAATAAGAACCACGACAAAAAGCAGAAAACCAATAGCAAATTGGAGGACAAATACACTATTTTGTCTGTAATTATGTTAAGCACCAACGCTCCACGATGCATGTATTTATTATGCATTGCCTGTGCTGTGAAGATGTATAAATGGATTAAACTTTTTGATCACATGGCCCAAGTTCACAGTATGAATTAAAAAACAAATATGACTTTATTCTGCCGACAGAAGATACACTTTTTTCATTAGCACATGTGTATAAGTTCATGTGTCCACACCCCCTGTGGGGAGTGGGTCCGCGTACGTAATACACCCCAACTCCCTTCCCATTCCCTCTCCCCCTTCCCTGCCCCTCCACCATCTCTTGACCCCTGACCTTTTGTATTTTGTACATATTTGCGATACATGATGTTACTTCCTTCGTGTGGAGTTGGCACATGTGGGTAACACAGCTTAATTCCTTTGTCACCCCTCTCCCTTCTCTCTCTCCTCCCTACCTTTTGAATCTGTTGATCCCCTGCCTTTCAAGAAAGACCCCTCTGCTTCCTGGTACCTGTCTTTTATTTTACTCCTTATTTGTACTTGGGTTTCTCATAGAAGAGAAATCATGCAGTATGTAAGTGTGTGTATCTGATTTATCTCACTTAACATGTGGCTTCAAGGTATGTTCATTTTCTTTCAAATCACTCAGTTGCTCTTTTTTTTTTTTTTTTTTTTTTTGGTGCCAGGGATTCAACTCAGGACCTTGTACTTGCCAAGCAAGCGCTTGTGCCGCTGAGCTAAATCCCCGGCTCAAATGACTCAAATTAATCTACTCCACTGTATTTGAATACATTTTGTTTATCCAGTCATCTGCTGATGGACACATAGGCCACTTCCAAATTTTGCTTATCATGAATTGTGCTGCTTACAAATGTGGGTTTGCATGGGCCCCTGTAGTATTATGTCATTAACTCTTTTGGGGAAATACCTAAAAAGAAAATATCTGGGCCAATTGAGTTTCTAGTGTCAGAATTTTGAAAAACCTCCACACTGATGTCCATAGTGATTGCAAGGCTTGGGATATGGCTCAGCAGCACAAGCTCCTGCCTGGCAAGCACAATGTTCGAGGTTTGATTCTTGGTACCAAAAACAAAAACCAAAAGAACACAGAGGTTCTATTAGTTTATGTCCTCACCAACAGTACTGAAGGGTATCTTTTTCGCTACAGTCTGGCCGCATTTGTTATTATTTGATTTTTTGATGATGGCCATTCTTTCTGGGGTAAGATAGAATCTCGGCATTACTTTAATTTATGTTTCTTTAAGAACCAGTGATAAGACTTCTGGGAGAACGTGGTGGACAGATAGCAGCAGCTACAGAGGCTCTCTGAAAGACCCAGCTTAGAATTCAGGAATGGTACGGAGTAAGGAATCATAAGCAAGTGGAGATATGCCCTGCTGACCCAAGAATGAACTTGGCTGAGAGAAACCAACTGGGAATGCAATCCTGGTGCTATAACAGGAACAGAAAAGCCTCAGTGTGAAAGCTGGAGCCCGCACCATTGGAAGCCACGATTTGGGTTTCCCGCTGCCGCTGCTGCGTCTACATCCGCTCGGCAGGGAGAGAGACGTGGAAGCTCTGAGAACGGGAATCGGTGAACAGAGCAGGTCGGGTGGGGAACCGTGCATCGACCTGCGGTGAGTGAGAGAAACTGGGACTCTCCCACGGTCTAGGAGACTCCAACAGAGGACATTCTGGGACCAGGCAGACTTGCGGGAATAGGGCACTGCAGTGACTTCAGTCACGTATCCCCCTCTCAAGCGGGATTGGTGAGCAGTGCCTAGCCTTCATGACGCTGCTGGCTGAGACCCAGTAGGCTAACACAACCCAGGTCCCAGCCCCTGAAGGTAGATTGACCTGGAGGGGCGGGCCATGCATAGGCTGCCTGGTCTGCAACTTCCTGGTGCGTGGTGGTGGGCAGGAACACCTAGCTGGCACAATTCAATCAGACTGTGGCCAACAGGCAAGGAAGCTGGGCCTCCTATATACGCTTGCATATATAAGGAACAAAGAATATGGGAAGAGGCAGCAACAAGAAAGACTCCTCGGCTCCCAATCCTGAGAAAGAGGCAATAGCAGACACAGCACCAATAGATATAAAGTGCTATCTCCAGAGCCTCATAGACAAGTTCAGGAATGAAGTTATTAATGACCTGAAGCTAGACATAAGCAGAATAGTTAGAGAAATGCTAAGCACCACCAAAGAAAAAACAGATGGTGGAATAGAAGAACAGAAAAAGAGGGGAGAATTGTTTGATGGAGAAAATAGAGAAAACATAGAATACGTGAAGCAGGTTCAAAGAGATTATCAGGAAACTAAAAACTCTATTGAAAACTGGCATAACAGCTTAAAAGAAACTAAGGACAGATTATCTGAACTGGAGGGCAGATTTGTAATATGTGAGCATGAAATGAAAAACTTCTTAAAAACAACAAAGAAACAAACAGCAATAATACAAAGACTAGAAGATGATAAGAGGATCTATAACTTAAGAATTAAGAACATAAAAGAAGAAGTAGGGACACAAACAAATGAACTACAAAAGCTACTCACAGAAATAATCCAGGAGAATTTTCCTAATTTAGCAAAAGTTAAAGATACTCAGTTGTATGAAGCATACAGGACCCCAGCCACCTACAACCCAAACAGAGCAACACCCAGGCATATAATAATTAAAATTCCAGAAATCCAATACAAGAACGGAATATTAAAAGCCATCAGAGACAAGAAACAGATCACTTACAAGGGAACACCCATCAGAATTACAGCAGATTTCTCAGCACAAACCATCAAATCACGAAGAGCGTGGGGGGAAATAATTCAAGCTTTGAAAGATAATAATCTCCAGCCAAGATTGATATATCCTGCACAACTATCCCTGGAAATTGATGGAAAAACAAGGTGCTTCCAGGATAAAGAGGAACTAGGGGAATATGCAACCACCAATTCAACTCTACAGAGAATACTGCAGTATATTCTAAAAAAGAAAACTACAAAGAATCCAGAAATAGTGGCAGAGAGGCCACAATGAATGGAGCAGAAAACAAAATGAAAAAGACAAACTGACAACTAATGACAAAAAAGAGCTTAACAGAAATGAGGCAGAGAAGATTGGATGATAGGAACAGCTATTTTGGAGAAAATGATGTCTTAATAGGTAATACTGGTTTAGTATCATCTTGTTTTGAAGTCTCATCAAGCTTTTGTTCTTCTGTCTCCATTGATCTAAACAGGTTGTATCTTATTGGATTTTATTGTGTATGATAGTATAAGCAAAAACTTTTATAGACAAGGAGATTATACAGAAACCATTGTTCATTTTCTGTTAGTTGATTCTAAATACCCTGTAATACTGTCATTCTCTTAAATGGTTTTATATTGTTTTGATATATTTGATGCTACAGTATACAAAGTTATACTCAAAAATTTCAAGGAAAGAGACCATATGGTAACTACTTTTATGTCGGGATTATCTTGTGGTGAAACACTATTTTGCTTAAATGGTTGTCTTGATCTGCGCTGTTTTGCTGTTATGCCCTCTTTTATCTCAATCTCCATTTTATTATTTATTTTATTTTTATCCTTTTAATTAAGGGAAAAATAAATTTAAAAATAGCAGGATATATTATAGTATCCCACTTTGACTTTCCATTATCTTGATTTGAAGCCCTGTATTGCTCTCACCATCTTGTTTTGATTGATGTCCCTCTATTCTGTTTTGCTTGATAGTACCAGGTTTGAAAGTTTAGGCAACAGCTGTGAAGATAGTGGGATTCATTATGACGCCCATTCTGGTTGACTGTTATCTACTTTTGAAGACCTGTAATGTCTCCAATGTTTTAGTTTTGTTCTTTACTGTTTTGTTCAATTTTATTATAACTGATGATATAGGCAATTCTATTAGAGATAGTGGGAGGCATTATGGTAACCATTGTTGATCACCTTGTATTATGCTTTTACATTATCTATTATGTCCACCCTTTTGATTTGACTGACTCTGTTCTGTTATGTCACATTTGGTTCTACTCTCTTCCAAAACAGTAATAAGAACTGTGGGAGCAACAAAACCCAAAATGTGTAATTGTCATTGTACAAAAGAGAGGAAAAGAAAGTGCTCTAAATGATATAACTGTATGTTTATTTAAGTGTATAAGATAGATAATGATATTACTGAGTTTTGTTGTATCATTGAACAGAACTGTTTGCAGTCTCACTGTTGGAATGTCCACTTTATAAGCTTTAATTTTGTAACTTGATCAATTATTTCTAAGATGACAATATGTAATCCATTAACTAGTGATTTCCTACTGTTTATTTTTTCTGTAAATCTGTATAACTTGTAAACTTTCTCTGCTTTTTTTCTGTTTCTCCTTAAATAAAATTAAAATAAATAAATAAATAAATAAAAAGAACCAGTGATATTGAGCATTTCTTTAGGTTTTTATTAGCCATTTGTAATTCTTCTCTGAAGTGTTTGTTTATTTTACTTGCTTATTTTTCAAATAGGTCTTCTATTCTAGAGGTTGTAATGCTTTAAATTGTTTATATATCTGAAATATAAGTCCTCTGAGGAACAACTGGCAAATTTTTCACATTCTACAGGTTATCTTTTCACTTACTTGATTGCTTCCTTTGCCATGCAGAGACTTTTTAATTTGATATGATCCCATTTGTTGATTTTCAGAATTATTTCTGGAAAACCACTGTTCTGTTCAAAAAGTTCTTGTTGGCACCTACATCTTCAAGAATTTTACCCAGTTTGTCTTTCAGCAGGTTTAGTGTTTCTGTTTTGTAGGGAGCTGCGTGACAGCCCCATTGCTGCCTTCCTGCCTCTCTCTCTCCTACAGGTACAATGCGTCTGCCTACATTAATCATAATCCTCTCCTGCTTATGTCACATACCCGGACGTTGCAATGACCCTGTTGTATTCACCCCCGTAGCCTCTTCCTGTCCCACCTCCCGCCCTTGGCCTATAAAAGATGTAATCACTTCCAGAATAAACAAGGGCTTGATCAGATTCTCTTGACTTGCTTCCATGTCTCTTTGTCTCCCCTATGTCTTTATTTAATCCCCGTTCCGCCTCCAGGTACACCCTATGGATTGATCTGCAGGCCAGATCAAGTGGCACCCAATGTGGGGCTCCTGGCATGGGGGAGTCAATGAGGGAGCCATTCTAGGAAGCCGGCTGAAAGTGATAGCAAATTGAACCAAAGACTGCAGTGATAAGTGAGCAAACTAAATCAAGGATCAAAGCTAAAAGCAAAAAGATATTAAATCAAGGACTGAGGCCTGCGTAGACAACTACCCGATGTGCCTGCCTGAGTCACCATGAATGAAAGGTGACCCCATTCCCTTTCCCGGACATAGGTCAAGCATTAAACAAACACAAATTGTTTGTGGGAGGCCTTATAAAGGCATTAAAGACAAGAGGGGTAAGGGTTAGAACAAAAGAATTATTGCAGTATTTTCAATTTATTCATAAGGTTTGCCCCTGGTTCCCCCTAGAGGGTTCTATAGATACCAAGAGGTGGAGTAGAGTAAGAGATGCTTTAAAAGACTATTATATAGGGTTTTCTGTTCAAAAAAGTTTCCAGTGACCACCTTTGCATATTAAAGTTTAATCTCTGAGCTGCTTGCCCAGCGTCATGCAGATCCTCAGATTGAGGAGATGGTCACACAATGCCATCAGAGCTACAGAGCCTTATAGTGCCCCTAAGATGGCGCCTGCTTCTGGCAAGCCTCATGGCACTCTTCAAATGGTGCTTGCCTCACTTGTGCCACATCCGCATGGGTCCCGCCTTAAAATTGCGTTTCCGGTGATGGAAACAAATGTACCTCCCCAAGATGGTGCCGCACAGCCACAAGACGGCACGGGCACCGCGTTGCTAGCTCCACAAGTCATTAGGGCACATACGCCATTCACAGTGGCAGCTTTAAAAAAATTAAAGATAGCAGTCACCCAATATGGCCCTACAGTTGCTTTCACTCTTGCTGTTTTAAATTCTCTGGCTGACGGCTGGCTCACACCTACAGACTGACAAAGATTGGCCTGAGTGGCTTTATCGGGTGGGGATAATCTTTTGTGAAAATCAGAATATATAAAAAATTGCAGAGAGACCGCCAGGCACAATACACAAGCCGGCAATGGGTGAGACCTTAATATGTTAATAATAAAAGATGTCTATGTCGGCAGAGAGGCCCCAAAGGAGTTTAATCCAGCACTTTTTGCTCAAATTCAAACAGCAGGTACTCGAGCATAAGAAAAGCTGCCTACAAAAGATAATATGAGCTCCTCTCTCACTAGCACTAAACAAGGCCCAGATAAACCCTTTTCAGAGGTTGATCATTTGATTGCTGCTGCTAGCAGAGTCTTTGGCCGCACTGATGCAGGCACTGATTTTATTAAACAGCTGGCTTTTGAGGACACCGGCACCATCTGCTGGGCCGCTATCAGACCTCATAAAAATAGAACAGGCCTAAGAGGATATACACACCTTTGCTGTGGCTGCTACCTTACAGGGGTTTGCAGTTGGACAGTTCTTGTCTCAAAAGCATAAACAACACTGTTTTGCCTGTGGAGAGACTGGTCATTTTATAAAAAGACTCCAGAGATAGAGATTCCAATGTCAATTACTTTGACTCATTTAACTGATCGGAGTGATATTGGTCTAGTCTCTTGAGTTTAATTTCAGCATATATAAGGATGGGGACAGCTGCTAAAAAAATGAGAGACTCTATGGTAGTTATTATTGTCTTCCCCAATGTCAGATCTTAAAAACCTGAGAAGCCTTCATCACCCTGTAATGATTTAATTAGTTCTATAATATGCAGTGTGTATTTAATGTGCATAAAGATGGGGACAACTGTTTAGAGAAAACTAGAAACAATTAAATAAACAGTTAAAATCTCCAATAGACTTGCTTTAAAATCTGTATTTCTTTAAATCTTTTTAAAAAACTGTTTTGTTCTGTTTTGATATGTTTGGTCTTGCCCTCTTTGAGATAAAAAACAGGTATATAAGACTGATAACCATATTACTAAGTTTTTGTTAGATCATTAAGCAAAACTGTTGGCAGTGTCACTGTTTAAATGTCACTTTACATGTTTTGGTTTTGTAGCCTAGACAGCTATTTCTAGGATGACAATGTATAACTTATCAACTGGTGATTTCTTACCATTTATTTTTCTATAATTCTGTATTAAGATCACTAAAAAACAAGTCAAACAGATAATAAAAAATTGCCTTTCTTGTGCTATGCACCTCCCAGTTCCACACTTTGGGGTTAATCCTAGAGGACTTATCCCCAATACATTATGGCAAATGGATGTCACTCACATTCCTGAGCTTGGCAATCTTAAATATGTTCATGTAACTATAAATATCTTTAGTGGTTTCATTTATACCTCTCCCCAGGCTATGCTAGTTCTGCCTTTGCTTGTTTCTGTCAACATCTTAATATTGATCATTATCAGTGATCAATATAACCCTCAAGTTCAAGACATAATTAAAAAGGCACATCTCTCCCTTAAATTCACCATCGATAAAATAAAAAGGGAGACATGGTACCCAACCCGGGGTCCCCTAAAAATGTCCTTTCACATGCTCTTTTTATTTTAAATTTTCTGACCCTGGGTGCTTCAGACTGCTCTGCGACATCTCGATTTTGGCATACTCAGACTCAAACTCGGTTTGCGTCTGTTTTCTAGAGAGACCCGCTAACCAATATGTGGAATGGCCCCGACCCAGTCCTTATCTGGGGACAAGGCTCAGTATGTGTTTACTCTCAAAAAGACAGAAAAGCTAGATGGCTACCTAAGAGCCTCATAAAACAAGTAGACAGTTCTTCAAAGACCCCATACAATGCCCAGGAATAATGTCATTTCCTGAGGCACAATCCCCTGTGTTCTCTTACAGGTGACACAACTCCCCAGAGCCCTATACTGCCTACTCAGCCTTTTCCTTGAGCCGTACCACACCCATGGTAGATTTAGATTCCTGCCAAACAGACTACAACTGCTAACAGCCATACACACAACCCCCTGTGACTGCAGAGGAGGTTCTTCTCAGTCTAGAAAAACATAAACCAGCCAAATAGACTGCGTCCGGTGTTATGCGAGGCAAGCTCCAAAAAATAAAAAAATGACTTTAACAACAACAACAACAAATGGCTGCCAATCCCTTCTCCTTGATGTGTGTGTGCGGGGTGGGGGTGGGGGAGCTTTTCCCTTACCTGGCGCCCCTTTTGGGGCCCCTAGCTGCCCTATTGCTTTTCCTTTCTGTGAGTCCTTGTATTTTTCAGAGGATTATGATGCTCATTAATAACCAGATAGACGTGTTTATGACAAAACCCATTCAGGTACACTATCATCAGCTGGAGATGGCAGATCAACAAACCTACCGGGAAGGAATTCCTACAAATGGCCCATATGACGATGTGGCCTAACTGCCCTGGGGCAATGGACAGGCAGTCAGAGATGGGCAACTAGGACATGCATGTTAACTCCATCAGCCACCTAAGACAGGCACAGGACCAACTGCTGTTCTCCAAGCCCATGACGGGTAAGGCCTGGTTGGGTTCATGCAATGAGGTCCTTGACCTAAGACAGACGCTGTCCTCACAGGGCCTGCCATACTCCTGATTAAATAAAATAGAAAGGGAGGAGATGTAGGGAGCTGTGCGACAGCCCCATTGCTGCCTCCCTGCCTCTCTCTCTCCTATGGCACAATGCGTCTGCCTACATTAACCATAATCCTCTCCTGCTTATGTCACATACCCGGATGTGACGATGACCCTGTTGTATTCATCTCCGTAGCCTCTTCCTGTCCCACCTCCTGCCCTTGGCCTATAAAAGATGTAATCACTTCCGGAATAAACGGGGGCTTGATCAGATTCTCTTGACTTGCTTGCGTCTCTCTTTGTTTCCCCTATGTCTTTATTTAATCCCCGTTTCCCCTCTAGGTACACCCCACGGATTGATCCGCAGGCTGGATCACTGTTTTATCATTTAGTTCTTTGATCCATTTTGATTTTAGCTTAGGACATGGTGGAAGATGTGGGTCTTGATTCAATCTTTAGTGTTGATAGGGTTTTTTTTTTTTTTGTCTTTTTCGTTTTTATCAGTACCAGGAATTGAGCTCACGACTGCCTGCTTGCAAGGCAGGCACTTATGCCACTGAGCTAAATCCCCAGCCCCTAGTGTTGATAGTTTTGATAGTGTTGTTTAGTAGTGGGGGTGTATTATGTTGATAGTGATAGTTTGATAGTGTTGATAGTTTTCCTCAACACCATTTATTTTAAAGAGGTTATTTTTTTTTTCAGAGTGTGTTTTTGCCTCCCTTTTCAAAGGGCAAATATTTGAATATACTTATGTACTGGAGGTCGTTTCTGCAGCCTCTATTCTGTTCATTGATCCTCAAGTCTATTTTTGTGCCAGTACCATGGTCTTTTTTAACCACTGTAGCTTTCTAATATGACTTCAGGTCTGGGACTGTGGTGTTTCCTGTCTTG
The DNA here is from genome assembly GCF_034190915.1 of Cavia porcellus. Taxonomy (NCBI): domain Eukaryota; kingdom Metazoa; phylum Chordata; class Mammalia; order Rodentia; family Caviidae; genus Cavia; species Cavia porcellus. The sequence continues at coordinate 56,589,570 of NW_026947489.1, forward strand.
GTCTTCCTCACCAGGATTCATTTTGTTATTCAGGGTCGCTTCTGGTTCCATATGAATTTTAGGATTGTTTCCTCCAGTTCTGTGAAGAACTCTGTTGGAATCAGAAAATGGAAAGACACTCCTTGCTGTTGCATAGGAAGAACAAACATAGTGAAAATGTTTCCGAACTACTGTACTCTCCAAAACTACTCTCCAAACTACTCTCCAAACTACTATACAGATTTAATACAATCTCCAAACTACTATACAGATTTAATACAATCTCAATCAGAATACCACTCGCATACCTCACAGAATTAGAGGACATATTCCTGAAATTCATTTGGAACCAGAAAAGACCTAGAACAGCAGAAGCAATTCTGCACAACAAAGGCAAGTCAGGGAGTATCACAATCCCAGACCTAAAATTATACTACAAAGGTACTATGATGCAATTAGCATAGTATTGGGGGAAAAAAAGGCCCGAGCATCAGTGAAAAATAATAGAAGATGCAGATCCAATACCAAACACTGAACCACCTTAGCTTTGATAAAGGGGTCATTGTGTCCTTTGGAAAAAAAGCTCTTTAATAAATGGCGCTGAAAAAACATGGCTCTCTAGACTAAAACTAGACCCGTGCTACCACCCTTCATTAAACTAAAGTAAAAATGTATCGAAGGTCTCAATATTAAAATAGAAACAGTAAATTTACTGGAAGAGAAAATAGGTAGATGTCTCAAAGACATAAATGTAGGCAGGAGTTCATGAACAAAACCCAGACTGCAAAGGAAATATTACAGACAATGAATAAGTGGGATCTTACATTATTATTATTATTATTATTATTATTAATTACTATTTGGTACAGGGATCAAACTCATGACCTTGTGCTTGCCAGGGCAGGCGCTTATGCGCTAAGCTAAACCCCTGGCCTAGGACCTTACCTTATTAAAAAGCATTTGCACAACCAAAGAAATCACCAACAGAGTGCAAAGACAGCCAGCAGAGTGGGAAAAAATTATAGCCAGTTGTCCTACAGACAAAGGACTTATATCTAGAACATGTAAAGTATTGAAAAGATCAGACTCCCCAAATTCAAAGACCCAATCCAAAAATGGGCATCTGAGATGAATACACACTTCTCAGCTGAAGAAATACCTGTGGCAAATAAATACATGAAAGAATGTTAAACATCATTGGTCATTTGAGACATGCAAATTAAAATAACATCAAGATACCATCTCACTCCAGAAGAAATGGCTATAAGGAAAAAATCAATCAATAACAATCTGATGATGAAGAGACTGTGGGGAAAAAGAAACCCTTCTCACTGTTGGTGAGACTGTAGACTGGTGCAACCACCTTGGAAATCAGTGTGTAGAGTCCTCAGAAAACTAAGATTAGAAGTCCCATTTGACCCAGCTATTCCCCTTCTGGGTATCTTCCCAGAGTAACTGAAAATATCATACTACAGCAATATATGTGCACCCATATTTATAGCAGCACAATTTGTAATAGCCAAATCTTGAGAACAACCCACATGTCTATCAATTGAGGAATGAGTAAAAAAAGATTTTTTTTGTGTAATGGAGTACTACTCAGCCACAAAGAAGGATAAACTGGAGACTTTTATAGGTAAATGCATACAACTCGAGCTAGGCCTGTGAAAGGGTTTTGGCCCAGGCTGGATACTGTAGCTGGTAAAACCAGGAAGCTCCTATCTCCCCCACTCTTAGGAATCTGCCCCTGGTGCCAAACAAAGACCTGTGCATCCCTAATGCCCCCCTTAGGTTCCACCCCAAGCCGAGGCTACTTATGTGCCTCACTCCACGCGTTCTATGGAGAGATCGCAGGCCCCGGGGTGGAGATGCCACGCCCCAGGGGGTCGGAGGTGTCTCTCCCCGCATTCCCAAAATAAAGGTTATTTATATTTTATACTTCTTATCTTTTCAGCCACCGCCGGTCCTCCTCCCCCCACAGTTCTATCAGCCTGTATGTGTAAATATCCTATTGTGTCACTAGTGTGAGAAACGGAATGTGTAAATAAGGTCCAAAATGTACAACAGATACTGTGAATTGGGAAGAAGCTGTTCAAAAGAAAAGAAACAGTGAGGAGGAAAAGGGGAAAGGAAGAAAAGAAAAAAGAAAAAATGTATATGTATACACAAGACAGCTAAGATAGTTATACAGCCAGTTTCTCTCAGCTCATTGAAACAAAAGGTTCGTGCTAATATTGTTTGGACAAGATATCATTCCTGTATCTGGTACTCTGAATAGCTACTACGGAGACAACATTATATAATGTATTCATTATTGTAGCTGTCCTACTAACCTGTTTTGAAACTCCGTTTCATTATTATTTTTATCTTTTTTCTCTTTAAAATTAAAAAAAGGAATATTATTGGGATTCTGATTGGGATTGTGTTAAATGTATATATGGATTTTGGAAGTGTAGCCATTTTGACTATGTTGGTTCTGCCTATCCAGGAACAGGGACTATCTTTCCATTGTCTGATTTCCTTTATTATGGCATTGTGGTTTTCGTTGTAGAGGTCTTTCACTTCCTTAATTAATTCCTAAGTATTTAATTTCTCTTGGTGGTACTATGAATGGTACCTCCCCCCCAAGTTCTTTGTCAGTTGGTTATTAGCGTACAGGAACGTTATTGATTTTTGTGGGTTGATTTTATATCCTGTTACTTACTGAATTTGGTTGATAATTCTAAAAATCTTTTGGTGAATTTTTAGGTTTTCTATGTAGAGGATCATAATAATTTGATTTCTTTTATTTTCTATTAGTGCACGTTTATAATACGTGATGTTTACTTTCATCCTGGGGAGGGGGGTACATGGGCATAACATAGCTTGTTTCTTCTTTTAGCTCCTTTCCTTCTCACCTACCCACCTCCCTCCACTTTTTTTTTTTTTTTTTTTTTTTTTTTGAGACAGAGTGTTGCTAACAGTTCAGGCTGGACTCGCCATACTGCCCAGGTCGGCCTCGAACTTGCGCCCACCCTCCTGCCTCAGCCACCTGAGTACTGGGATTATTGGCACCTTCCTCCATTTATAACTTTCTTTTCCCTGTTTTCGTTCTTGTTATATACTTAGTACGTGTTTAATGTTTACATTCACTGAGGTTATGAAGTTCTTATATGTGACATCTCATATTTCTACTAACTTCTGAAAGAGTCTTGCCCTAGGCCGGACACTGTAGCTGGTAAAGCCTTGGAGGCAGAACCAAGAGGCTCGATCTTGAGCTCATCTTCCCCGCCCCTAGGAGTTTACCTGTGGCGCAAAATGAATACCAATGGGCTGCCTGTGCATCACTAATGCCCCTTAGGCACCACCCCAAGCCTAAGCTACACGTGTCCGAGGGAGAGGATGCCAGCCCCCGGAGACAATGCCAGACCCCAGAGGGGCAGGGGGGTCTCTCCCCACATTTTTAAAATAAAGGTCAAGGGGCTGGGGATTTAGCTCAGCGGCATAAGCGCCTGCCTTGCAAGCAGGCAGTCGTGAGTTCGATCCCTGGTACCGATAAAAACGAAAAAGACCAAAAAAAAAAAAAATAAATAAATAAAATAAAGGTCATTTATATTTCATACTTCTTATCTTTTCAGCCGTGCCAAAATTCTATCAACTTCCCCTTCTTTCTCTTCATCTTCTGTCTCATAGACTCTTTCCCATTCGCAAGAAATCTATCCCCTTATCTTCTTCTACCCACTCTTTATCATTCTCTTATTTGTACTTTGTCTTACTCGACTGAGAGATACTGTATGATCTTTCAGCTGTGTGTCTGGTTCATGTCATTCAATATCGTATTTCCCAATTTTCCTACAAATATCTCAAATTTAACCTTTTATGTAGCTGAGTAGTATTCCAGAATGTATAGATAGCAATTTTCTTTAGCCTTCCATCCATTGGCAGGTGTACCAGCAGCTTCCAGGTTTTAGCCAGTATGAATTATGCTGCTATAAACACTGGTATGCACGTCTTGGTACATGTCTGTAGCTCTTTGAGGAAAATACCTAGCAGGGATAAGCTAGGTGATATGGAATATCACAGTTTAGTTCTGAAATACTTTTAGGTTCAATGTTTCTGTTTTAATGTTTAGAGCTTTGATCTGTTTTGATTTTCATACAGTAGATGGTGAGAGATATGGGTCCAGACTCAATTTTCTGTGAATGGATCACCAGTTTTCCCAGCACATTTGCTGGACAGGTTATTTTCCTCATTTGATGCTTTTGCCCCCTTGGTCAAAGATCACATAGCTGAATGTGCCTGGGGATGTTTCTGTGTCTTTTATTCAGTTCCCTTGGTCCACACATTTGCTCTGTGCACTGAATGCGAAGGTCTAATAAAAATGTATTTTTCCCTTCTTGTATTTGCTGCTCTAGAATGGAAAAATGCTAGTGGAGACTTTGGTATCATCATTGTGCCTTGTCTGCCAGGCTGGTATCGTGACCTGGAAGTCCTTGGTGTTCTCCTAAAACAAGTATGTTACACCAGTAGAGGATGAGAGAAACCCTGGTGTCCAGCATTCCAGTAGTCACGACCTTTCGTAGTTTAGAAGTGAGTCAGTTACATGCCATTTTTAAGTCACTTTTTTTATATGATAAGCCATACCCAGGAGTAATGACACTGCTCAGCTGGTTATTAGCACTTAGGTCTTGAGAATTTCATTGCTGGGCTCTAAAACGGTATTAGCACCATAAGCGCTGATTTTAAGGTCATTTACACTGTTACTTACTGAGTCATTAGACTTAGAGTGGCAGTGGCGACTCTGAACACGGCCACGGGCTACGTTGGGGATTCGGAAAGGCTCTTCTGCTTGTCCTTGGGCTGGCCTTACAGGAGCCCTCGGAGGTTTCTCAGCACAGGTCAGTACAATGAGAATATTCCTTCTTGTCCAAACCCTCCTCCAGCTCCTGTGAGCTCTTCAGCAGCTACAAAGAAGGGTTAAAGCAAAACCTGTAACCTGGTTTTGCTGCCTAAGACATGAACACAACTTTCAGTAAAAGATAAAAAGACAAGAGGAAGGAAGGAAGTGTGTGTGACTAAGGCAGGATATGTGTTTTTTCTATACACAAGTGAATTGCCTATAATAATTTCCTGCTCATTTCTTGAAAATATAAGGGATTATGAGAAATAAAAAACTTTTATGGTGTGATACACTGATATGTACATTACAGTTGTTCCTTTATCTCCCAGTAAGTTGGATGCATAGTATTTATTATTTATAGCAAGGCAGTTGAGAAGACTTCATGTGTGGTATTCTTAGAGAAAAAACAAAGAAAGAAGGAAAATGAAACCAAAAGGTGACTCTTTCCTTTTTTTAAAAATCAGCACCAGGGATCAAACTAATGACCACCCACTCGCAAGGCAGGCACTCATGCCACTGAGCGGAATCCCCAGCCATTGAAGCCAAGGGGAAGAATGAAGACTGTAGCAGAAATTGTACAAATCAAATTGCAAATCCCAGAGAGGAGAGATTACTGAGTGCTTCTGATGGGCATGACAGGCCCTTCGATTACTCTGACTTCCCTTCTAAAACAGTCTTTTCTTTCACCATGACATGAATGTTTGCAAACCAGGTGGCAGATCATGGCAGGCTGAATAAATGTGCCTTCAAACGTAACACATCTATCCAAATTCCCAGAACCTGTGCATGTTACCTTGCACACCGAAATGGGAGGTGAAGATGTGGTTAAATCAGGAATCTTGAGGTGGAGAGATTACCCTGATTTATCTGGGTGCACTCTAAACGTAATCACAGAAATCCTGATAGGAGAGACGCAAGACGTTCAAAAGAGGAGGAAGGCATTGTGGTGACGTTAATCAAGAGACATTGGGGGCTGGGGATTTAGCTCAGCGGCATAAGCACCTGCCTTGCAAGCAGGCAGTTGTGAGTTTGATCCCGGGTGCCAATAAAAAAAAAAAAAAAAAAAAGACAAAGACAAAAAACAAAACAAAACAAAAAAAAAAAACGTTGGTGGCCTCCAGAAGGAGAGGCCAGGGGTGATTCTTCCCTGGAGTTTGCTACCATCTTGATTTTATTCCCTTTGGATTCATTTTGGACTTCTGACTTCTAGGATTGTGAGAGAATAAATTTCGTGTTGTTTTACCTTCTACATTTTTGTTAATTTGTTACAGAAACCACAGGAATCAGATAGACTAAGTCCATTTGCGCAAGAGCCAGGACAGTGTGAAGAAATATTCCTTTCAGTTATTTTTATTATTTTTGCAATGTCTTAGTAAGTTAAACTTTACATTCGCCTTGTATCCAGCAGCAGAGAAAGCTCTGAGCTTTTGGGTGCATCTTTACTGGTGTAGTTACATATATTTTCGAACTTGGAGGAGCAGTGTGGAAAAAACAGAGAAGCTATAGGGTAGTTAGAAAATTCTCATCTTTCTTTTTTTCCTGTTTTTGTTACCTAATGGTTCAGGCTCTTTTGGCTTTGTTGTTCAGTGCAATTAATTTTTGAGTGAGTAACTCGAGATCTTCCTGAAAATTCCTGTTGTAAAATCACCAAGAAGCCCCTGCAGATTCCATAGCCTGAAGCATCAAGGTAAAGACCTGTTTTTCCTTTTACCCCAGGTGACTCATCAGGTTCCCACTATGCTTGCATCATTTTAAAAAGCTTTCAAAAATCCATCCCTGTACCCCAAAAGAAAAAACACAGCTTTGAAAGTTTTAGTGTTAGTTTAGTGTCTTATAAACAAAAACATTTCAATTTGGCAAAACTGAAGCACTCACTAACCTGCAGGGCAATAAGTTTGTTTCTCACCGAGACAGTTTCTTGGCTGACTCCACCCAATAGGGCTTCCTGGTTGGGGTGTGTGCAGAGGTGCAAACACTTTGCTCTCACAGTTGAAGCAGAAACACCAGCTCAGTCTGCTTGAAGGAAAGTGGAGAACTCATCTGCTCCTTCAGAAGAAGGTGAGCTTTGCTGGGAAGTGGATCCCAAGCCAAGGAGCTGCAAGGGGCAGTGGGGCCAGGGCACTTCTGTGGGGGTGGATTCTGATCTGCAGCGGGGAAGGTGCTGTCTCAGCAGCACCATGGTTGCAAGGTATAAGGAAATTTCTTAGCATGGTGTCCCTGCAGTTTATTTTAATAGGATGAACTTTGAGCAAATGACCTTCCATCAGTGCATGTGGCCGTAGATGCAGAGTTTGCCTGGTAATTTTAATAATCAGTTGGTGTGCCCCAGCAGATTACCTCCTGTGTAACTTGGGAAATGCAGCCTAGGCCTGGAGCACAGTGCCAGGCCAGTGCTCTCCCTCTAGCCCACGTTCTCAGCCCTGAAGGCAGATTTTGTTTAGAGTCAGAAGGCAATGCTGCCTTGTAGAATGGACGTGGAAGGAAAGATGATCAAATTCCTTACAAATGAATATGTGATGAGCATGGGGTCTGCATATGAGTCTTCTGTTTTTGTTACATGGTTCTACATCTCTAGTGATTCATGGACATCTTATTCCTTTTAATTATGAAGACTGCAATGGTTTATTATCAAATATTGGTGGAGACCACTACAAAGTGGCTCTGAGCAGGATTTAAATTTTACTGACTGGCTTTCTATGTTTATCTGTGAGTCTGTTTTAGGCCCAGGCCCCTTGCTGATTCATAGTGAGAGAACCTCTATGAATCACTGGTCCTGGCTGAGGCCTGTAGTGGCCTCTGAGGCCAGAGATACTTCAAAGGGCAAGACAAGGCCACAGCTGCGGACACTTGGCTCAAACATCAATTAACTAGATAGAGACCGAAGCTGTAGAAATTACTCCCACTGTCTCACTTCCTCCATGTCTTCATGATGACAGTGCTACTAAATTGACATGATTCATTACTTGGAGGTGTTCTTGAAGTGACTCCCAAGTCCTGCTCACTGCCTGTGCTTTCCTCAGTTTCCCTGCCCTTTGTTGTTGGGCCTAATAAAAATGGGTGGTCCAGAGAAGTCTTTGTCTTAGCCCTCAGAGTCTCGAGTTCAGCTAAAGGGCTTTGACCCTCCTGGAGCTCTAAAATCATACCACTTGTCTCATTTTATTTAAGCCTTCACTGTACACTCATTTGGAAGATTAGGGATCTAGGTCAGGACCCAATAAGATAGAACTACCTTTCTCTCTTTGTTCTTTTTCTTGGTGTCCAGGATAACTGTCACTTTTTTTCCACCAAATAAATGTTATGATCAATTTCTTACTTCTACAGAAAAAAGATGATGACAAAATGAAATTTGTATTTGTTTGAAATTCTCCTAAAGCAGTCTCTACTTGTTCTTTTTTTTTTTCTACTTGTTTTATTTTATAAAATGTTTCAAACAAGAATCAACATGAAATTTGGTTAAAAATCTTTTCTGTATCTAGGTAAGTTTCACCTCAGTCTATTAATGGGATATAGTCTAATAGTGAATATTCTTTCATGTAACCATACTAGGTGTTTTTTTTGATGGGAATTGAACTCTGACCTTGAGCTTGCCAGGCAGGTGCTGTGCCACTGAGCTATATCCCTGCCCCTCCCCACTAGTAGATTTGCAATAAATCTCTTAACACAGTGTATTATCTGTTTGCATTTAATCATTCACTTAAGATTTTTGTATCAATATTCACAAATGAGAAACAGCTATAGTTTTTGGCATTATATTTGTTTCATAAAACTAGTGTTTGAGTTTTTATCTTTTATTGTTTGACTAACGTAAAAGCATACACATTCACGGGGCTCAGGATGATGTTTCTGTGTATGTAAGTAATGTGCTTGATGACATCAGTGTAATTACCACGCCCGTCTCATCATTTCCTCTGAAAAGTATCTTCTTTTTTGGTAATGCGAGCTGAAAGCCGGGTTTTGCACTTGCTAGGCAAGCAAGCACTCCACCAGCGCACTAAATTCCCAACTCCTCCTTACCGTTTATGTTTACAGCCTTAAGCTCTTCTTTTAGAGTTTTTTCATAAAATATATAGTAGGTTGTTATGAATTATGATCACCCTGCTCTGCTGCAGAGCACTGGAACTTATTCCTTCTATCTAACTTGGCTGGTTTTTTTCTTTTCATACTGAGATTCAAGCTCCAGATCTCATGCTTGCCAGGCAGGTGCTGCGCTGCTGACAGATATCCCTCGCATATCTGACATTGTTTTGGTATCTATTATCTAACTTCCCTTTATCCTCTGCACCCCCAACCTTCCCAGCGCCCTGGTGATCACTAGTCTGCATTTGAATTGGCTTTAAAAAAAGAAAGGGCTGGGGATTTAGCTCAGTGGCATAAGGGCCTGCCTAGCAAGCCTGAGGTTGTGAGTTCAATCTCTAGTACCAAATAAAATAAAATAAAATAAAATAAAATAAAATAAAATAGTTAAAAAAAAGTCTTGATACCTGAGAAATAACATGCAACACTAGTTTTTCTGGGTCTTGCATTTCAGTTAAGAAAAAGTCCTCCAAATTCTACTCACTTTTCTGGAAACAACAGGATTTCACTATTGTGACTTATCATCTCATTGTGTGTATGCACCATAATTTCATCATGCATTCATCTGTTCATGGGTTTCTGGCTATTGTGAACAGGGCTGCAATATAAATGGGAGTGAGATATCTCTTTGGAGTAGTGGCTTGGTCTCTAAGAAAATGGTGCTGAGAAACTGGATATTCACATGTGTAAGACTGAGAATTAATCTGAGAATTCTCCTTTCTCCATATCCTCACCAGTGTTCCTTTTGCCTCACTGATGATATTTGCTTGAACAAAAGTGAGATGAGCCTTCACTAGGATCCTGATTTGCCTTTCTCTCATGACTACTGATCTTAATCACGTATTTGTTGGCCATTTATATTTCTTCCTTTGAGACATATCTATTTAGATCATTTGCCCATTAAGTTGGATTATTTAAGAGAGGTTATTTTTTGGCAAATATTTTGAGTTCCTTATATGTTCTGGATATTAATCACTTATGATATGACTGACTAGCTTTCAATTTCCCCCAGTTCTTCAGGTTGTCTGTCTGCTCTGTTGATTGCTTCCTTTGTCGTGCTGGAACTTTTCAGTGTGATACAGCCCCAATATTTTTGCTTTTATTATGTATACATTTGGGGTCTTAGCCACAAAATCACTGCCAATACTAACATACGGAAGTGTTTTCCCTATGTTTTCTTCTAGTTATTTGAGGGTTTTACGACTTTGGCACATTTTAAATAGATTTTTGCATAAGAAATATGGATCAGGTTTTAGTCTTACATATGTGAATATCCAGTTTCCTAACACCATTTTCTTAAAGAGAGTGTCTTTTATGCATGTTTTGGGCATCTTTGTTGAAAATAAGTAAAACTGTGGATGTATGGATTTATTTCTGGATCTGTATTCTATTCCATTGGTCTGTGTGTCTGTTTTTATGTCAGTACCATACTGTTTTTCTGGTTGTGGCTCTGTAACATATCTTGCAATCGTATGTTGTAATGCCTCCAGCTTTGTGAGTCTTTTTTTGTTTTTTGTTCAGAATTGTTTTGGCTACCTGAGGTCTTTTGTGCTTCCAAATAAATTTAAGTTATTTTTCTAGTTCTGTGAAGAGTGTCACTGGGTTGGTATTTTAATGGGGATTGGGTTGAACTCATTATGTAGCCCAGGCTGGCCTTGAACTCTTAATCTCTCTGCCTCTATCTCTAGGATTATGGTGTGTGTCACTGCACTAGACCATCTTTCATTTTTTATACTTGTTACATCCCTATGATCATATTTCTACATCTGGCATATCAATGGCCGCTATCATTTTTAAGAGATAACTTCCACAGTCCAAGGGTTTTCCTGAAGACTCCTCTGCTTTTGCTGTGGCTGGGTGCTGAGCATAGTTTTCCTTACTGTTGTAGCTTGGCATAACTGACTCCATCTTGAGCCCTGCATTTAACTAGTGCCCTGTATTTGAACCAGAAAAATAAAAAAAATTACTCAAGGTATGAGTCCCATGAGAAAAGCAGAATGAGCTGTACCCGCAGGAGAAAAATTAACCTGCTCAACAAAAGAAGCAGGATACAGGTGTCAACCAAAAATTAATGTAAGAGTCGAGCTAAATTAGGATGCCTTTTTTGGTTCTCTATTTTAAAAGCTCTGTAACTTTCCAGTTCAGGACCACTTGTTTGCACTCTGAAACAGGGGAATCTGTATATGAGTGGCCCTGAGTTCAACTAATTAAATTTCAAATTTATCAATTTGGCTGCTTGGATTCCTATATCGTTGTTCATGAACTCACCTCGCCTAGAGCAATAACTGGTGGTAGTGGCGGTGGGTACAGGGGTCTGGGGCACTAGTCTTCAGTCCTGGCTTGAGCACGTGGGCAGGTGGCACGGGCAGGGATGTGAACACTCACCCTTGGTTCTGGCTTTGGGAGTGGGCCAGCATCCTGTCATGTGGGCTGGTGGGAGTGGGGACATTCTTCTATCATCATGAACATTTCAGCTTGGAGATTACCAAAATTTTAAAAGTTTAATAGTAGTTGCCTGTAAAATCTAGACCAGGTGCTCGGTTGTGCAGTAATTCTTTAATTTCTCTATCATCTCTGTTCTCTAGTAATTGCACTGTTTGTCTTTCTGCCTGTCCTGAATATACATGGAAGAATATAAAATGAATTTTCAGAGTGAAAAAATAAAGAGGAGAATTGAGGATGGTTCCATTTATCTGAACTGGCACTTTTCTCTTTCTTCCCTTAAGGCCTGTACACACCTGAGCACCTAAGCCTCCTTACATGAACATGGCTGCACACGAGAACAATGCTCTGAGGATTGTGCTGGTTGGGAAAACTGGAAGTGGGAAGAGTGCTACAGGAAACACCATCCTTGGGGCAGCAAAATTTCCTTCTCGAGTCTCTGCCCAAGCTGTTACCAAGAACTGTGAAAAGCAAACCCGGAAATGGAACGGGAAAGACCTTGTTGTTGTTGACACCCCGGGACTCTTTGACACCAAGGACAACCTAGAAACTACATGTGAAGAAATCAGCCGCTGTGTCATCGCCTCCTGCCCAGGACCTCACGCCATCCTCATGGTTATCCAGCTGGGCCGCTACACAGAGGAAGAGCAGAAGACGGTCAGGTTGATCAAGCATGTCTTTGGGGAGGCAGCCATGAAGCACATGGTGGTCTTGTTCACTCGCAAAGATGAGCTGGATGGCAGCAGCCTAAGTGACTTCCTGGAAAATGCAGATAAAAACCTAACAGACATCATCGAGGAGTGTGGGAACCGCTGCTTCGCCATCAACAACAAAGCAGGCCGGTCTGAGAAGGAAAGCCAGGTGCAGGAGCTGCTGGAGCTGTTAGAGAAAATGGTGCAGGCCAACGGAGGGGCCTACTTTTCAGACACCATCTACAAGGGCGTAGAGAAGAAGATTAAGGATCAGAAACTCAGAATGGAAAACTTCACTAAACAATTAAATGAGGAAGTCAAACAAATACAAGGCAGCAGTAAATCAGAAGAAGAGAAGAAGAAAGCGATAGAGGCTGTGAAGATGCAATATGATAAGAAAATAAAAAATGTAAAGGGAAAAGCTGAAGATGATGTGTTTAAATATGTCTTCAAAAAGATTTTCGAGATCATTTACAATATATGGGAGGAACTTTGGAAGTAATGTATATTACATTCTTTCTTTTTAATTCCCTGCCTGTTGTTAGGTAATATATTATTTTTTCCAAAGATAGCTACAGTCATAGTCCCCTATCTCCCATATATTAAGGTCAAGCTGACAAATAAAACTTGTGAATTGTTAATTTGCACTTGTAATGAAATGATTAAAATAAAGTAATTCATATACCCATAGTCTCACATAGTTTTCTTTTCTTTTTGTACAGTGAGAACAACTTACTTTTTCAGCAAATTCCAAAAATACAGTACAGCATTATGAAGGATAGTCAGCATGTTAGACCTTCAGAATTTATTCTGTGTTCTGTGATGAATGCCTTATTTACCCCAACCTTTCCATTTCTGAAAACTAACATTTTATTCTTTACTTCTGAGTTTGACCCTTTCTTAGATTTAGCATAGATGTGAAATTTTTCAACATTTGTCTTTCCATGCTTAGCTGAACTCATGCATCCTAGTGTCTCCCAGGTTTATTATTGCCAGTGGCAGGATCTTCTTTCTTAAAGGCTGAATAATATTCCACTGAACACATGGGTACATACTCATACACACCATTTCCTCTCTTCATTTGTGCACATACACTTGGGTTCCACATCTTGTCTACTGTACATAATGCTGGAATGAACACGGAGGTGCTAATATCCTTCCAGGTACCTATTTTATTTCCTTTGACTATATTTCTAATCCATTTGGGCTACTATAACAGTGTACCATAAACGATGTAGTTTATAAAGAACAGAGAGTTGTTTCTTACAGTGGTGGAAGTTGGCAAGTCTAAGATCAAAGCACTAGGTCTGCCGGGGGCCAACTGTCTCATAGACTGCCATCTTTGTGTTCTAACCTCATGTGGCACAGGAGCAAACTTTGTGTCCTAACCACCCCCTCCCTCAATGCTCTCCACCCTAATAACAGTTCCTCAGGAGGGAGGATTCCAGCATAGGAACTGTGGGGGACATAAACATTCAGACCACAAAATTCTTGTGAATTTGTGATCAGCTTTTGGTTGCCCTGCTCCAAACCAGAAAACAGCTTAGAAGAAGAAAGGTTTATGTTGGTTCACAGTTTCATTTTATAGTTGGCTGGCACCAAGGCAGACACATCATGGCAGAATGGTGTGGTAGAGGGCAGCTGCTCTCTTCACGGTGCCAAGAAGCAGAGACAGAAAGAGCCAGAGAAGAAGGGAGGTAGGTTAGAGACAGTCCCCAAAGCCAGTCCCCCATACCCATTCACACCCCCATTACCTGTTCACTTCCTTTTACTGGTCCCCCACTCCTAATTCTATGATGCCACATTGCGACCTCATCCATGGGTTAATCACCTCATAGAGTTAGAGCGGCTACGATCCAGTCAGCTCTGGAAACTCCCACAGACACACCCAGATGTGTGCTTTACCTATGTTCTATGGCATTTCTGGCACACAAGGAAGATCAACTGATCACACTTGTGTCACTTGGTTAAATTAGTACAATTAGTAATAGCAATAGCAGCCAACACAGACTAGAAAAAGACAAACTGTGACAACTAATAATTTGTCAATTTTAACCACAGGAGAAGATTTATAGTTGTATAAACTATTCTAAGGGAATTACATACAGTAAATATCCATTCAATTGAGTGAGTTTAAAACGGGGAAGAGAAAAAAACAAAAATAAAAGAAGAAAATGAGATTAGAAGCAAGGCTGAAAGACAAAGGAAGAGTCCCCAAGCCTCAGGAAGTTGGTCAAGAAAACAGGGAGGAAGGAAAGAAGGAAAAAGGAAAGAATAAATAAAAACAAGTTCACAATTAAATAATATTCATGCTTATAAAAACCAAAACCAATCAAAACCAAACACCCATACAAGGAAAAATGATTAAAAAAACCAAACAAAGAGAAGAGAGAGAAAGAGAGAGACAGACAGAGACAGAGAGATAGAGAGCAAGACAGACAGAGAGAGAGAGAGAGAGAGAGAGAGAGAGAGAGCCAGACAGACAGACAGACAGACAGAGAGTTCTCTGTAATTTCAAGCCTGTGATTTTCTTCTAGGGCTTGGTAGCATAGTTTGGTGGCTGTTGCTGGTTGACAAAGGAGGCTGTCAGAGCCCAGATGAGTGCAGAATAATCACCAACCAGCTGGTAGTAGGATTAGAGCAGCAGGCTTCTGGGGTTTAGGCTGAACCTGCCCTCTGGCCGTGGGATTGGAGCCTGGATCATTTAGTTTGTAACACTCTGTGTGTCCCCTGCTTGGCCTGACCACAACTCCCTGACCATGGACATTTCATGCAGTTTGGACATTCCTTACCTGGTCACTGGCAGTTTGACATGGGGAGCTCTGAGATGAAGCCAACTCGTGGCTGCTGGGAGCCTCAAGTTCACTTGGCCCCTCCCTAGGTCCCCCCATGGGACATGGCGACCTCTCAGACTGCTGTCACTCCCCAGTCTGAGTGCACAGTACGCGCTTCCCCGGGAGCATCTCTTCCTGAAGGCTCTGGAGTCACCCACTGTGTCTCCTTAGACCCAATCTTTCTCAAATCATGGGCTCAGAGCTGGGGAGAAAGTACAGATTGCCCTTCCTTTTCTGCTGTGGTTTGTCTCTTCCATTTCCCTTCAGGTCTGTCCTGGGTCGCAGGGGCCTACTTTCCTCCTTCTTTTCTTGTCCCAGGTTGTTACTTTCCCGTGTCTGGATTCCAGATCCTGGAGAGGCTGATTTGTCGTTTCTTATTGTTCAGCCTTCTTCGTGGAAGTCTTCTAGGGCATTTCTCACTCCAATTAATAACCACTTCTCACATCAATAAGTCACTTAAAAACACTTTAATGCTATTTGAACAACAGCCAAAGTCTTAACTTTTTCCAGCATCAGTTTAAAAAACCTATACCCAAAGTCTCACCCTAATTATCATCAAGTTAGATATGAGTGAGACAACTTACAAAGAATTTTGAAGCAAATTGCTTTCTTACTGTAAAATCAAATATGCTGTGTGTATGCAACCCATAATGGTGAGACTGGCAAGGGAGAAATAGAAAAGAATAAAGGAATGACAATTCCCAGGCAAGTCCCAAACCTTAAGACTCAAGAATTATCTATTCCAGGGGCTGGGGATTTAGCTCAGCGGCATAAGCGCCTGCCTTGCAAGCAGGCAGTTGTGAGTTGGATTCCCGGTACTGATAAAAAGGAAAAAGACATAAAAAAAAAAAAAGAATTATCTATTCCAGTGTAATGCTCTGGCCTTCCAGATCACTGGCTTGAAGGCCTTGCCCTTTCAACCTTTGATGCCAGCAGTCTGTTTGGGAGTATCAGCTGCCCACACTCCAGCTTCAGAAGGTCTTGACCCTACAATCCCAAGGCTCTGGTGTCTCGAATTACAGTGGCACAGGTAGCCCTGGTGATTTCTGAAATGGCTTTGGAGTTAATCTTACACTGTCTTCCAGAAGAGGCTCTGGGTTCTGTGTAATCTGCTACATAGATTAATCTCGCTCACCTGGTGAATAGCATTGACTTGCCATGGAGATGGCAAATCCATACCAATCTCTTTACCAGATAATTAACTGTACCTTTGTCCTCTCCAAGTGGGCTTTCTTATTTTTCCCATGTGTCTAATCTGAGAATTTTCTTTTTTTTTTATATAAAGAAAAGGAAACAAAAAATACATGGAGATAAAAAAAAAAGGGTAGAAATAATACAAAATTACAGAAAAACAAACGGTAAGAAATTGCTGGTTGATAAGTTACATATTGTCATCTTAGAAATAGCTGCTCAGGTTACAGAATTAAAGTATTTAGAATGACATTCAAAAAGTGACACTACAAACAGTTCTGCTCAATGATCGAACAAAAGCTCAGTAATATGGTTATCAGTCCTACACATTTGTTTTACATCTCAAAGAGGGTAAGATTAAACATATAGAAACAGAACAAAACAGTTAAAAAAAACAATTTAAGGAAATACAGATTTCAAAGCAAGTCCACTGGAGATCTTCACTGTCTATCTAACTGTCTCCAGTTTCCTACAAATAGTTGTCCCCACCTTCACCCACTTTATATACTTACTGCATATTATAGAACTAATCAAATCATTACAGGATGATGAAGGCTTTTTAGGTCTTCAAGATCTAACATTAGGGAAGACAATAATAACCACCATCGCATCTCTCATTCTCTTTGTGATAGCTGTCCCCATCTCTACATATGCTGAAATTGAACTCAAGAAACCAGTCCAATGTCATTCTAATCAGCGAACAATAGTATTGCTAGAATTCATACCATAATACTACAAAATTAGCCTCGGGTTTCTTAGCATCTCTTCCTCAGAGTATCTGTTCATTACATCTTGCATAATATAATCTGTTCCCATAAATAATTTAAAAAAAAACCCATGTGTGAATTTCTACATATATATCTATCCTCCCTGTATTATAGGGAAAACCAAGTCATAGCAAGACAGCAAAACAATTTCCTAGAAAAACATACAATGGATAAGACATATAAGACCACAATATAGATGATCTTCTGTAGTTACTATGTTTTCTCTTGTTTTTTTCAATAGATTTGTCCACAACACCGGCTTATTATAGTTAAACATAGTATTACCTATTTTTATAAAAACTTAACTTTGAAAGCATTGTAGGATTTGAGAGCTGTTAATAGTTAATACCAGTATGGATATCCTTTACATCTTGTCATCTTCAGAGTAGTTGCCTCTACTTTTAGGGTTGATACTAACAAGCATACCAAATTCAAATAAAATCAGCCAAGGCCAACCCATAGTCTTATGATTCAGATTCAATTAAGATCAGTCATAGTAAGACAATGTAAGTAATACAGGATTTCAGTTTAAGTTAATAGGAAAGTAAGGATAGTTACCATGGTATAACCTGCTATTTTTGGGTCAAGATGTCTGTGCCCTCAAATCTGACATGAGTGGACAGACCAGAACAAATTAAATTCAAACTACATATGGTGATAAGACTACTGTGTCTTTTAAATCCTTATACACCATTAACAATGACCTTTGCCTTTTTTAAAATAGTGTTTCAGAGCTGTCTATACTAAAGACTATAGCTTACCGTCTCTGCCTCATGTCTGCTACTCCACTTTACTGCTATAATTTGTCCACCTTATTCCCTCATTCCACTGTCTGCCCAGTTCATTGAGGCCTCTCTGCCACTGTTGCTGGAATCCTGGTATCTCTTCCTCTCTTTCTCTGTAATGTCCTTCAGTGCTCTCTGTAGGGTTGGATTGGTGGCCATGAACTCCCACAGTTCCTCCTTGTCTTGGAAGCATCTTATTTCTCCACTAATTTTGAGAGAGAGTTTTGATGGGTATATGAGCTTTGGTTGCATATTATTTTCTTTCAGGACTTGGAATATTTCTCCCCACTCCCTTCTTGACTTAAGAGTTTGTGTTGATAAGTCTGCTGTTATTTTGATAATTTTCCCATTGTAGGTAATCTGTATCTTTTCTCTGGCTGCTTTTAATATTCTGTTCTTTTGGTGGATTTCTGGAATAATATGTCTAGGCATAGATCTGTTTTGGTTGTAGGTAGCTGGTGTTCTGTATGCCTCTTTTATCTGGATATCATTTCTTTTTGCTATACGTGAGAAATTTTGCTTTAATATATCTGTGAATATTCTTTGTATTTCATTTTTGGTTGCTACTGCTTCCTCACTCACATTCTTTATTCTTAAGTTATGTATCTTTTTGTCATCTTCTAGTTTTTGAATTGTTTCTTTCTGGTTCCTTGTTATTTTTAAGAGGCCTTTTCTTTCACGATCATATGCCATAAATCTCTCTTCAAGTTTCAGAAGGCTGTCTTTAGTTTCTGTCAAGGCATTTTGCCAGTGTTCAATGAAGTTTTTAGTTTCCAGGTAATCCCTTTGGATCTGTTTCATGTATTTTAAGTTATGTTTAAATTCTTCTTCAGAAGTTTCTCTTTCTTTTCTGATTTCCTCAGTTCTTCCATCTGTGTTCTCTTGGGTGGGGCTTGTCATTTCTTTAATTAATCTCTTTATATCTTGCCTCACTTGGATCAGGAGTACACCTTTAAATTCATCTATCAGGTCATGAAGGTATTTTTTAATTTCGGCTGATGCTGTGTCGAATATTGGATGATTACTGTGCTTGTTCTCTTCAGTGTTTACTTCTCCTGGGCTTATTTTCTCATGTTCAGCAGCTGGAGATTTTTTTTTATTTTTATCTCTTGTCATGTTTCTGGTTTCTTTCAGACTGGAGTGTCCTGGGGGTCCCTGGCCCTCTCCGTATTGCTTAGGGCCTTTCAGAAGTGTGCTGACTTGAGTTTTTGCTGCCCTCCCCAATTTGCTGTTATCTGGGGTAGGCTGGGATGCAGGGGCGGTACAGGCTAGCTTCCAGCCTCTGTGCCAGTCAGTCTGTAAATTAGGCTGTACTTTGTGGATGTCACTGAGTCGTGACTATTTTGTATCTGCTTATTGGGCCCCAAGCAGAGGCTTGGTTTAGCCCCAGTAGCTCCTGCCAGTTCTCTCTGTACCAGAAGCAGCTGACTAATGTCACTATGGCACAGGTTTCTGCCCAAATGCCAGCTGTTCTCTTCCAGACCTCTCTGTGACAGGAGCACCAGGACAGCAGGTCTGCCCAAATCCAAGATGTCTTCCACTAGTTCTCTGTATGATGCTGAAGCCAGCACGGCATCAGGCTCTGCCCAATTTCAAGATGTCTTCCACCAGCCCTCCCTACAGGGGGACTCGGTGATGTCACTGAGCTGTAGGTTCTGCCCAACTCTAAGATGTCTGCCACCAGACTCTCTGTGTTATTGATGTCCCCGTGGTGGCAGGCACTGCCCAGTTCCATGATGTTCTCTGGCCAACCCCAGCAGCCCCAGTACTCACCAGGGTTCAGTGCAGGTCCTCCTCTTGGTTCTACTGCACACCACACCGCTCGCCCTCCCTGTGCTCTCGGCACAGTGTGGAATGGTCAGAAAACTGCACAGCATTGGGCTTCGGAGCTCCAGAGCCTTTCACAATCTCCTCTGGTGCAGCGAGGCAGTCCTGGCTGCTTCTTGGGGTCCCAGGTCTCATTTTCCAGCAGTCACCAAAAGCCAACACAGCTTTTCCTGTTGGGTCCATGGGTCAGTTTGCTGATTTAAAGGTGCGGGATTTGCAGCCTCCCGTTATCAGCCTTCACAGTCTCAGCACGACTTTAAATCCTCCAGCTGTGCTGTCTTGGTTAATAAGAATCATTATCCATTCGTCTGGCCCTCTCCATGTTGTCATATTCTAGCTTCTAATATGATTTCTCCAGAGAGACTCTCCGCCCGATCCCCTAGCAAGCTGCCATTTTTTCCTGCATCTAATCTGAGAATTTTCTAAGTTGTTTTTTGGTGGTACCAGAGTTTGAGCTCATGGTTTTTGCATAGAACTGTACTCCCAGGCTTTTATTTATTTAATTTATCTATTTTTGAGACAGGGTTTGTCTCACTAAGTCATTAAATTCCCCATGCTGTGATTGAACCTGTGCCCTCCCATCTCAGTCTTCCAGAATACATGAATGAATTTCAGGAATGGGCCCCAACACCCAGCTCTGTTTTACAGTCATTCTCCCTTGTTGCTTACAACTCTGCCTTCAATTTTTCTCTCTCATATTTTAGTCATAGTCACACTTTTAACACTTTGCTTAGAAATCTCTTCAGCTGGTTCCAATAAAGATGGGGGATAGATAATAGCAGACTACAAAGGCTCCCTGAGATAGTCAATTTAGAATTCAACATAATACAGCATGGGGAATCCCTAACAGAGGGAGATGAATCCTCTCAACCCAAAGTGAGAAGAAATAATCAGACATACAGTCCTGGTGCTACTATTGGAACAGCTAATGTCTCAGTGCTCCTGCTGCAGTGCCCAAACTCATGAGGTGGCGACTTACTGAGCCATCTGAAATCCCTCTGCTTCAACTCAATGGAGATGCACTCGCACTGAGGATGGGAGTTGGTGAACCAAACGGAGAGCTGAGCTGGCGGGGAACCTACATCAACCTGAAGTGAGTGATGGGAATAAAACCATTCCACAGAAAAGGGGCTCCAACAGCTGACATTTTGGGACTGGGCAGATAGGCAAAAACAAGGATCTGCAGTGACTTCAGTCAGCTGCTTCCTTCTCAAGTGGGATTAGTAGGGAGCGCTTGACCTGGGTTATGTCCTGGACTGAGACTCAATAGGCTAGCCCAAACCAAGTACCTATGCCTGGCAGTGCACCCTAATACAGTAAAGCCCTCAGCAGGTTGACTGACCCAGAAGGGAGGGCCCAGCATAGGCTGCCCTGGTCTGTACCTCCATAGTACACTGCAGTGGGTGGGAGCATCTAGTCAGCATGCCTCAGATGAACTGAAACCAACAAAGAAAGAAACTGGGGCCTCCTATATACATCTCTATGGAAGGAACAAAAAGTATGATAAGAGGAAGCAACAAGAGAGGATCCTCAGCCCCCAACCCAGAGAACATTGATCCAGGAAAAGTAAATGTAAAGGAGACCGAGGACAGCAAACATGCAATATCAGACATGGCACCAGTGGACATAAAGCAATATCTTCGGGACTTCATAGATGAGCTCAAAAGTGAAGTATTTAACCAAGTAAAGCAAGATATAAATAGAATATTAAAAGAAAGGCTAAGCACCTCTCAAGAAAAAACAGATGGAAGAATGGAGGAACACAAAAAAAGGGAAGAATTGTTTGATGAAGAAAATAGAACATAGAGTACATGAAGTAGGTTCAAAGAGATTACCAGGAAATTAAAAACTCCATTAAAAACTGGCAAAACTGCTTGAAAGAAACTAAAGATAGATTATCCAAACTGGAGGACAGTTTTGCAATGTGGGATCATGAAAGGAAAAATTTCTTAAAAATAACAAGGAAACAAGCAGTAACAGTACAAAGGCTAGAAGTGACAAGAGGATCTATAACTTAAGAATAAAGAATGTGAATGAAGAAGCAGGGGTACAAACAAAGGAACTACAAAGGCTATTCACAAAAATAATCAAGGAAAACTCCCCAAACATAGGAAAAGAAAAAGATATTCAGCTATATGAGGCATACAGAACTCCAGCCACCTACAACCAAAACAGAGCTATACACAGGCATATAATAATCAAGATCCCAGAAATCCAATATAAGAACAGAATATTAAAAGCCATCAGAGACAAGAAACAGATTACTTACAAGGGAAAGCCCATCAGAATTATGGCAGACTTCTCAGCACAAACATCAAATTGAAAAGAGCATGGAGTGAAGTATTCCAAGTCCTGAAAGAAAATAACCTCCAGTCCAGATTGATGTACCCTGAAAAATTGTCCCTAGAAATTAATGGAGAAACAAGATGCTTCCAAGATAAAGAAGAACTGGGGGAATTCGCAATCACCAATCTAACTCTACAGAGAATACTCCAGGACATTCTAGAGAGAGAGAGAGAAAAGTACCAGGATTTCAGGAACAGTGGCAGAGGGGCCCCAATGAATGCAGCAAAAAGTGAAATGAAGAAGACAGACAAACAGACTAATGATGGAAAAAGACACAACAGAAATGAGACAGAGAAGGTTGGATATAATTTCTAATATAGATGGCCTAGATACTCTAAATTATGGGGGAAAAAGAGAGAATTGCAGGCAGAGTGGATCAAGAGATAGAGTCCACTGAGATGCTTTTAATAGGAAATATGATTAACCTGAAGAAGGGTATATGGACCAAAAGTTAAATATGAGAAAACAGAACTCAATGTGATAGGGAACCAGAGAGTAATAGGGGCAACTAGACCAGTATTTACAGATAGATTGGAAAGACAGATTTAATAGGCAAAGAAATACAACTAGAGATCAAGCCAGGAGTGAGAAACACTTAGATAAATAGCAAGTTGCCCTCCCAATATAAAACTGAGGGTGTTGGTGAGACCCAAAAATGCACAGTACACCCTGGGGAAGTGAAAAGGGAGAAATAGTCTTTAAAAAAAGACAGCAGAAGATATTTCTAGTAGTGTATCAGGAATTAAAATCCATATTACTTGCACCATTCTGCTTAGATAGAACTTATTCCATCCCAATTTGTATACAAGCACTGGATCTGAGGGCACAGACAGTTATCCCAAAATTATCAGGATATAGCACAATAATCATCTTTAATTTCCTATTAACTTAATCTGGATCCCTGTATAACTTATACTGTTTTATCGTGACTGATTTTAGTTAAATCTGATTTGCTTGATTGCTGTTTGTTATTGACAGATTTTATTCAAAACTGTTAAGGTTGATAGTATCAAGTCAGAGAGTATAGACAACTATACTGAAAATGACAATTATTCACTATGATACACATTCTGGTTTGATTACTACCTATTTTTGTAGTTCTACATTACCTACAAAGTTGTATTCCTATTAATACTGTTATGTACTGACATATGCAATTATATTTTATCTGATGATATAGCCAATTATATTGATGATAACAAGAGACAACTCAGTAACCATGGTAGAGCTCCATGTACAGCAATTTTATATATATTTTTAGTTTTATGTGTCTATAGGAATATGTTTTGTTATGTCCTGCTTTGTTCTGTTCTTCCCTCTAATATAGAAATGATAGAAATACATGTTAAGACTCATATATGCGTAAAACCTATAAAGAGTTTACGAGAACTGATCTTATGACACATGATGAAATGAACAAATACTTTGAAGGAAAAAAGGCACTACAGTACCTAATGCTGATTCCAGAGTGTCATGATGTGAAATCCAGCAATACTATTATTCTTTGTTCAGAGTGATTTTAGTCTGCTTTGGTTTGTTTAATCTCAACATAAATGAAGATATGGGTAAATGTGTGTGTTTAAGTGTACAGGATTGATAACTGTATTACTAAGATTTTATTAGATAGTTGAAAAGAATTATTTTCAGTCTCCCTGTTTGAATTCCCATCTATATGTTCCACTTTTGTATCTTGAACAATTATTTGTAAGAGGACAATATGTAAGCATCAACTAGTGATTTATTACTATTTATTTTTTTCTTTGAAAGTATATATTGTTTCTACCCATTTTATGATTTGTCTTGTCTTTCTTTAAATAAAATTAAAAAAAAATAAATCTCCTCAGTCACACAGTCTAATTTCCTTATTCACGGGTTCTACTGTCCACAGGATACTAGAACACAAACAGGATTCGGCTAAATTCTTCACCACTTTATAAAATAAGGACGGTCATTTTCTCATTGTCCAATAATATGTTCTTATTTTCTATCTGAGATCTCATCAAAGTGGACCTTTACACTCACATTTCCATTAGTATACAGTGACTTCTTAGAAATTCTCCAAAGACATGGCGGCTTTCTCTATAGCTCCCCTCTTCTCTTGTTGAGCCCTTCCCAGAATCATCATTTGAATGTACCATTCATGGTAACCTAGGCTTTTTCTTGCGTGCATCTCCAAATACTTGTGGCCTCTATTCATTACCCATTTCCAAAGCCTCTTCCACAGTTTAGGTATCTGTTACAGAGCACCCTCCCTTCTCAGGACCAATATTATCTCAGTCTGTTCATGTTGCTGTAACAAAATGCCACATAGCTGGTCTTTAAACAACAGACACAGTTCTGGAGGCTCCAGTAGATGCCATGTCTGGTGAAGGACCACTCACAGAGAGTGATCTTCTAATCTAATCCCAGGTAGCAGAAGAAAGAAAGGCTTTCTGACAGCATCATTCCTCCTCCGCTTTTTTGGCCAGGATATTTTACAATCTACTCATTCCGTGCATGAAGTCTCCAACCTCATGATCTACTCACCTCCTCCTATGGGTTGATGAATGATCACGAAAGGGCCACGTGTCAGTGGATTGGTCCCCAAGGTGTCCCTGTATCAGCTTTGAGTTCCCTAGAGAAAGAGAATTAATATAATATGGCAATGCAGGCTTTTTCTAACACATACTTCCAAATACTTTCAACCTGTTTCCAGTTCACTACCCAGTTCCAGAGCCTCTCCCATAGTTTAGATATCTGTTACTGGTCATCTAAGTCATTGCTACTCTAAATCCCAGTGAACTCTCACTGAACAGTCAGGTGTGGAAGAATGCAAATGGGCCATCTGTATGCTGGAGAGCTGGATTAGCCAGGGCAAGGCGGAAGGCCTAGAGCTCCAAGCGCAGTCCTGGTAGAATCTGTAAACAGAAGCCAAGGGTTTTTAGTGGAAGGCTGAAGAGTCTGTGCTTGAAGCCTGAAGATGGGCTTCCAAAGGTGATGGCGAAGCTGGAGCTCCTCTAAAGAAGCAAAAGCAGGACTTCTTTCCTTTTTTATTTCCTCCAGGCTACACGCTGATTGGTTGGTGCCAGTCACACCCAGGGGAATCTGCCCCCTTCAGTGAATCTGTCATTCAGTCACATCCAGAACTGTGCTAAGCCAATTATCTGGGATTTTCTTCCTCAGTTTGTCACAACAACTAACCATCACACACACACCCCTATGTTTAGAGCAGTACAACTCATAACAGGTAAATTTTGGAGGCAGCCTATATGTCCATCAATAGATGAATAGACAAAGAAAATGAAATGCAATATTTAAATACAATGGAGTAAGTACTACTCTGACATAGAGAAGGATAAATCTGAATCATTTGTCAGAAAATGAATATATCATGAAACTCTAATATTGCATGAAATAAATCAGAAACTGAAGCTTAAATATCAATCATTTCATTTGTGAACTGTGGGGGAAGAGAACAAAAAGAAAGCAAGCTCTCTCTGCAAATCAGCACCATGTTCCTGGGAGGACAGCCAGCCCCCAGCCCTTTCCGGTGCACAAGTGGGGAAACAAGATGAGCCAGCCCCTCCTCCCTCCCTTTGCCCCTCCCCCTGGAGAAACACAGGCTGTGGCGATGGCTATGAGGTGAAATGCAATTTGATGCTTGTGGCACTGGTGTTTCACTAATTTTGCAGATCTAGGGCTGGTGGTCTGATCATCTATTCAGAGGATAACAGTGTGCAGTGTGGCATAAAAAATTAACAGACAATCAAGCATTGACAGCACAAACTATTCTTTTTGGTGAACTTATGGAAAATTAGCAGTATGGTTATCTGTCTTGCACACTTAAACATACATACAGTTATACGTGTATACCTACAAGTTGCTCTTTCCTTTTGAGCACTTTCTTTCCCTTTCATTATTACAATATTTATTGTAAATTTTGGATCTTACTACTTTTTTGTTTATTATTATTATAATTTACACTAGAGAGGCAATATATTTACAAATGTGAGTCTGATTTACTTCACTTATGAAGATAGTCCAAGTTGTCTTTATTTACCTATAAAAGCACCAAGATCATCTTTTTTATAGCTGAGTAATATTCCATTGTATAAAAATACCACATCTTTTTCATTCACTCTGCGGTTGATGGGCATTTTGGTTGTTTCCAAGATTTAGCTATTACAAATTGTGCTGCTATAAACATGGGTACACAGATACTGATGTGGCATGACATCTGGGCATTTAAACGAGGCCACTTTTTGCACTATACCCAGTTGAGTAATATCTCCATCACTTCAATATTAGACAGGTGGCTTCTTGGATTTGACACTATCCAAAGATGTGGTGGTCCACGGGAGAGTTTCCTGGGAGAACGTTGTCTGTGTCTTCTTGAGCTTGGCGTTGGTCATTAGTGCTTCATGGGAAACAGCATCAAAGGATGTCGCTATGTGGCAGAAGTTGCAGAATGAAGAGAATGGAGGCTGAACTGGATCCAGGTAGCTGTAACTTTTACTGACTATGGAGAAAAAAGGTTTCCTACAAGTCATCTGAGGCTACACAGAAAGAGCTGGCCAGGATCCAAGAGGCCCCCCACAGAAATGGCCACTCAACAGTGCAAGTCTACTGCAAGTCTACTGTTCCAGACTGAGGTCAGAGAAGCAGTACTAGTTAAACCTGTGTTTGTGGATTTCTAAATAAAAAGGACTCATAGATGCCCCATAACAGATAGAACTGTGTATGTACCTCAGTTCCCCAAAAGGCCATATTACATGTACATCAGCATATTCAATGTAATTACTAGGGGAAGAGGAAAGGAGCAGAATAGTGAGAAAAAGCTTTTGTAGGTTTTTCTCACACACAAGCTGGGGAAGGGAAAGCTTCACCATTGAATGAAGGTGGAAAATGGACTTCTGAACTGAATATGTCAGTTATGTCAAGATGATTGACGGTTACTAAAGCACAGATTTCCTAAGAGGAGAACTTAGTAAGATTTTTTCCATGAAGCAAGACCTATGCAGCAGGTTTGAAAGGACTAAGAGGAAGGAAATTTCTGCCTTCCCCACCCTGTGGAGCTCCTCTTATTTAATTCCACGATGTCACACAGCTTTCTTTACTGTGCTGATAACTCTCAAGAAAAATGTCAATTGTAAGTATCATTTTTCTTTTGTTAAATTTAGATTGGATTAAATTAAATTTTACTGTGTTAGTACATATTTGCAATTCATGCAACTTCTAGTCATTTGAGGGTCTACTTACACATTCGTATTACAGCTTGTTTATTTTTAATCTCCTTCCTTCCCACCCCTCTTTCTCTTTGGGTTCTCCAGTCCCCTTTTTCATATTCTTGATTTTCTTTGTCTTAGCTGATATCAGGGATGGCACACTGTGTTTACATTAATTGCGCTTATTAGGTTCTTGTGTGTGACACATCTGTGTTCCTCTCATTTCCCTTTTCCCCTTCTGCTCACCCTTTGCCCTTGTTTCCTTGGACAACTTTTCTATTGCAAGAGATTTGCCCTTTTGCCCATTTTTATCCATCCTTTATGGTTTTCTCTGTTTGTGTGTTGCCTTACTCAAATGAGAGATACTATGAGATATTTAAGCTTGTGTGTCTGACTTATTTCACTAATATATTTCCCAGGGGCATCCATTTTTCTGCAAATCTATCAAATGAGTCATTCTTTATGGTCATGTAGTATTCTATTTATATAAATACCACAATTTGACGTGCCCTACCAACCAGGGAAAAGCAACAAGGAAGCAATGCAGAACTCACCCCCATCTGCCAGTGGAGGACCTATCAGCCTGGGAGAAGCAAGAAATCCATGCATACTCCCCGCTCCAGCTGTGTGCCAGGAGAGAGCCTGCTGGATGGAGAGAAGCAGCGAGGAAGCCATGCAGCCCCCTCGCCCCATGTGCTGGCAGGGGCCCTCCTGGCTGAGGAGCTGTGCAGCTCCCCATGTGCCGGCAGAGCCTTACTGGCTAAAGAGAACCAGCAAGGAAGTCATGCACACCACTGTGTGCTAGTGGCAGACCTGAAGGCCAGGATGAACCAGCGAGGAAGCTGCCTCCACCCTGATTCCTCCATAAGAAACTGGATATGACCCGGGCTGAGATGATGCCAACTGAAGTAGGGAAGCAACGTGACGTTTGTGTTGTCTGACTGACTCGGCAAGCATGGGACTGGTAGTCTGAGCAACTATCTAGAGGATAACAATATGCAGTATAGTAACGATTACACATTTCCTACAGTCCTATCACTGTTTCATTTTGTTTTGTTTTATTGTTTTGTTTTGTTCCCTTTAAAATAAAAAAAAAAAAGCACCACTTTTTCTTTATCCGGTCATTTGTTGAGTATAGAGGCTGCTTCCAGGAGTTAACTATGATAAACATTGGTGTGTGTGTATGACTGCAGTATAATGATCTGAGCATTTGGGGCAAGATTCCTAGTGGGTGGGTAGCTGGGTCCCATGGATTTGTAATTTCTGTTCTTTGAGAATCTCTATTCTGCTTTCCATTGTGGTTGTCCTAATTTGCATTCCTCCCAGAAAGGCAGGAGAGTTCCTTTTTCACAACAGCCACATCAAGCATTTGCTATTGTTTAATTTTCTAATGATTACCATTCTTTATGAAGTAAGATGGAATTTTAGTGTTGTTTCAATTTTCAGTTCTCTAATGGCTAGAGATGTTGAACTTTTCCTTTTTATTTTAAAGAGAAAAGAGATAAATAAACAATGAAACCAAGTTTCAGAACAGATTAGTAGGACAGCATAGTTGTCTTCATAGTGGTTAGAGTACTAGATATAGGCGTGATAGCCTGTCTAAACAGTATTAGCACAAAACATTCTTTTCAAGGACACTTTTCTTCCTATGTCTGCTGACCATTTGTCTTCCTCTATGAAGTGTCTGCTCATTTCTTTAGCCCATTTCTTGACTAGGTCTTTAATTATATATGGCTTAGTTTGAGTTCTTTGTATAGTTTGTATGTTACTCCTCTGTCTGAGGAGTTTTACTGGCAAAATATTTTCCTGTTCTGTAGCTTGCCACTTTATTGTAATCACTGATTTTTTTTGTAGTACAGAAGTTTCTAGTCTGATAGAATCGCATTTGTTGATTCTTGCTATTATTTCTTGTGCTATTGAGGTTCTGTTCAGAAAATCCTTTCCTACACCTATAACTTCAAGTGTCTTACCTATTTTACCTCCCTGGAGGTTTAATATTTCTGTTTTAATGTTGAATTCTTTGGTTCATTTTGATTTTAATTGAGTATATAGTAAGAGTTAAGGGTCCAGTTTCATTTTCCTAGGAAAAGATAACCAGTTTTCCCAACACCACTTTCTGTCAGCATATTCTTCAGGCACGATTGTCAGAGATCAAATAGTTGATTATGTTTAGTAAGATTTTTATACCCTCAATTCTGTTCCATTGATCCCCAAGTCTGTTTTTGAGCCAGTACCACATCTTTTTTTAAAATCGCTATTTCTTTTTGATACAGTTTGAAATTAGGTATTATTGCCCAAATTACTTTTTCTCTTCCGCATCTCTTCTGGTTCCATGCGAATTTCAGGATTGTTTTCTCTAGATCTTTAAAGTATGCAGTGGGTGTTTTGATTTGGGCCACAGTGAATCTGTTTAACAATTTTGGAAGTATAGCCATTTTGACAAACTTTTTCCTGCCTCTTGAGGAGCAGGTGACATATTTCCAAGTTCTTCAATCTCCTTCAGGTTACTGTAGTTTTCTCTGTAGAGCTCTTTCACTTCCTTGGTTAGGTTAATTCCTAGATATTACATTTTTCTTGAAGCTACTGTGAATGGTACTGTTTTCATAATGTCCTTCTCATCCTGTTCAGTGTTGGTGGACAGAATTGTTAGTGATTGTTGTGTGTTGATCTTGCATCTTGGTACTTTGTTAGTAGTTCTAAGAATTTCCTGGTGGAGTTCTTTGGGTCTTCTATATAGAGTATCCTGCCATCTGTGTATAATGATAATTTGTGCTTTCCTTCCTAGATGTATCCCTTTTCTTTCTTTCTTTTTTTTCCCCCTAATTGCTCTGGCTAATGTTTCAAGTACTATTTTGTTTTTTGTTTTTTTTTTTTTTTTTAATTTTTATTTAAGGAGAAAAGAAAAGAAAGAAAAAAAAAACAGTGAAGGGGTACAAGTTATACAGATTTACAGAAGAAAAAAATGCGCAGTAGGAAATCACTAGTTAATGGATTACATATTGCCATCTTAGAAATAATTGTTCAAGTCACAAAATTAAAGCTTGTAGAGTGGACATTCCAACAATGATACTGCAAACAGTTCTGTTCAATGATCCAATAAAACTCTGTGATATCATTTTCTATCTTATACATTTAAATATACATGCAGTTATATAGTTTAGAGCACTTTCTTTTCCTCTCTTTTGTACAGTGACTATTACACATTTTGGGTTTCATTGCTCCCACGGTTCTTATTGCTTTTTTGGAAGAGAGTAAAACCAAATGTGACATAACAGAACAAAATCGGTCAAGTCAAAAGGGTGGATATAATAGATAATATAAAAACATAATACAAGGTGATCAACAATGGTTACCATAATGCCTCCCGCTATTTCTAATAGAATTGCCTATATCATTAGTTGTAATACAATTGAACAAAACAATAAAGAATAAAACCAACAAAACCAAAACATTGGAGATATTGTAGGTCTTCAAAAGTAGATAAAAGTCAACGAGAATGGGCGTTATAATGAATCTCATTATCTTCTCAGCTGATGCCTAAACTTTCGAACCTGATACTATCCAGCAAAACAGAATAGAGGAACCTCAGTCAAAAACAAGATGGTGAGAGTAATACAGGGCTTCAAATCGAGATAATAGAAAGTCAAAGTGGGTTACTATATTATATCCTGCTATATTTTTCCCTTTAATTAAATGGATAAAAAATAAAAAAGTAAATAATGGAGTGGAGATTGAGAAAAAAGAGGGCATAACAGCGAAACAGGGCAGATCAAAACATAACCATTTAAGCAGAATAGTGTTTCACTACCAGATATTCCGACCCAAAAGTAGTTACCATATTGACTCCCTCCCTGAAGTCCTTGAGTACAACTTCGTATACTGTAGCATTAAGTATATCAAAACAATGTAAAACCATTTAAGAGAATGACAGCATTATAGAGTATTTAGAATCGACTAACAGAAAATGAACAATGGTTTCTGTATATTCTCCTTGTCTTTAAAAGGTTTTTGCTTATACTATTGTACATAATAAAATCCAGTAAGATACAACCTGTTTAGACCATTGGAGACAGAAGAACAAAAGCTAGATGAGACTTCAAAACAAGATGGTACTAAATCACTATTACCTATTAAGATGTCATTTTCTCCAAAATAGCTGTTCCTATCATCCAATCTTCTCTGTCTCATTTCTGTTGAGCTCTTTTTCTGTCAGTAGCTGTCAGTTTGTCTTCTTCATTTTGCTCTCTGCTCCATTCGTTGTGGCCTCCCCGCCACTATTTCTGGGTTCTTTGTATTTTTCTTTTTTTAGAATATCCTGCAATACTTTCTGTAGGGTTGAATTGGTGGTTGCAAATTCCCCCAGTTCCTCTTTATCCTGGAAGCACCTTGTTTTTCCATCAATTTCCAGGGACAGCTGTGCAGGATATCTCAATCTTGGCTGGAGATTATTATCTTTCAAAGCTTGAATTATTTCCCCCCATGCTCTTCGTGATTTGATGGTTTGTGCAGAGAAATCTGCTGTAATTCTGATGGGTGTTCCCTTGTAAGTGATCTGTTTCTTGTCTCTTACAGCTTTTAATATTCTGTTCTTGTATTGAATTTCTGGAATTTTTATTATTATATGCCTGGGTGTTTCTCTGTTAGGGTTGTAGGTAGCTGGGGTCCTGTATGCCTCATACATCTGAGTATCTTTACCTTTTGCTAAATTAGGAAAATTCTCCTGGATTATTTCTGTGAGTAGCTTTTGTAGTTCACTTGTTTGTGTCCCTACTTCTTCTTTTATGTTCTTAATCCTTAAGTTATGGCTCCTCTTATCATCTTCTTGTCTTTGTATTATTGCTGTTTGTTTCTTTGTTATTTTTAAGAAGTTTTTCATTTCATTCTCCCATATTTCAAGTCTGCCCTCCAATTCAGATAGTCTGTCCTTAGTTTCTTTCAAGCTGTTATGCCAGTCTTGGATAGACTTCTTAATTTCTTGATAGTCCCTTTGAACCTGCTTCACATACTCAATGCTTTCTCTGTTTTCTCCATCAAGCAATTCTCCCCTCTTTTTCTGTTCTTCCATTCCACCATCTGTTTTTTCCTGGGTGGTGCTTAGCATTTCTCTAACTATTCTGCATACTTCTAGCTTCAGGTCGTTGATAACTTCATTCCTGAATTGGTCTATGACGCTCTCTATATGGCGCTTAATGTATACCGGTGCGGTGTCCACTATTGCCTGTTTCTCAGAATTGGGGGCCGAGGAGCCTTTCTTGTTGCTTCCCTTCCCCATATTTTCTGTTCCTTATAAAATGCAAGCTTACATAGGAGGCCCGGCTTCCCTGCCTGTCAGCCACAGCCTGATCAAATTGCACTGGCTAGTTGTTCCCGCCCACCGCTGCGCACCAGGGAGTTGTGGAGGAGGCAGCCTACGCGGGAGTCAGTCGCTCCTCCGGGCCACCGTCAGGCTCTGGGATCTGGGTTAGGCCAGCCTAGGGAGTCCGCCAGCAGCGTCACGCAGGCCAGGCACTTTTCACCAATCCCGTCCGAGAGGGGAATGTGTGGCTGGAGTTGCCACCGCGCCCTGCTCTTACCGGACTGCCTGAAAGTCCTCCGCTGGAGTCAAACTGTGGTAGGGGGTCAGTTTCTCACTCACCTTGCCACCAGTCAGTGTACACCTCCTTGTCCGTCCTGTTTTCGACTCTGTTCGCAGACTCCCGTTCCCAGAGCTCTGCGCGTCTCTCCTTGCCGAGCCGCTGTGGAGGCAGCCAGCCGCTGGGCGGTGGGAAACCCAAATCGCGGTTTCCAATGGCGCGGGGTCGAGCCTCTACACCGAGTCTTTTCTGTTCCTATTTTAGTGCCAGGACTGTATTCTAAGTTGGTTTCTCTCAGCCCAGTTCGTTCCTGAGTCAGCAGAGCATATCTCTACTGGTTCGTGTCTCCTTAGTCCGCATCATTCCTGGCCTCTGAGCCGAGCCTTTCAGAGAGCCTTCGGTAGTTGCTGTTGTCTGTCCGCCATGTTCTCCCGGAGTCCTCAAGTACTATTTTGAATAGAAGTTATAATGGAATCTTTTTCTTGTTCTTGATTTTTAGGGGCAAAGGTTTGAAATTTTCCCTATTTAGTAGAATGCTGGCTATTAGTTTGCCAAAATTAGCCTTTAACATATGCAGGTATGGTCCTTATATACCTGTTTTCTTGAGAGTTTTCATCATGAAGGGGTGTTGGATGTTTTTCAAAAGTGCTTTCTGCATCTACTGATATGCTCATGTAGTTTTTGATCTTGCTCCTGTTTAAGTATTGTATGAAGTTACACAAGTTGAACCATCCTTGCATCTCTGGGATAAAACCTACTTGACCATGATGTATTATCTTTTTGTTAATGTGCTGCATTCTGTTTGCTAATATCTTGTTGAGGACTTTTGCATCTATGTTCATTAAAGAGATTGACCTAAAAATCTGGGTTTGGTGGAATACTCCTACAATCCCAGCACTTGGGAGGCTGAGGTTGGAGAATAGTTTGCAAGTTTGAGAACAGCCTGGGCTACAAAGTGAGCCCAAGGCTTGTGTGAACTGCATAGTGAGACCCTGTCTCAAAAAGACAGACAGACAGACAGAGACAGAGCAGAGAGAGAGAGAGAGAGAAAGAGAGAGAGAGAGAGAGAGAAAGAGAGATTGGCCTATGAGATTGGCCTATAGTTCTCTTTTTTAACTGGGTCTTTATCTGGTTTTGGGATCAGGATGATACTGATTTATATAAACAAATTTGGTAGGATTCCATCCCTTACAATTTCATTGAATACCCTGAAGAGTATTGGTGATACAGCATCCTTAAAGGTTTTGAAGAATTCAGCAGTGAATTCATCAGGTCTTGGGTTTTTCTTAGTTGGATAATTCATTAATGAGTCCAGCATATTTATGTTTCCTTGGGTTGGTTTTGAAAGTTTGAACATGTCTAGAAATCTGTTAATTTCTTCAAAATTTGCTAATTTATTGGAATATAGTTTTTTGAAGTAGTCCCTATCTTCCGAATTTTGACAGTGTTGTGATTTCACCTTTTGCATTCTGAATTGCACTGATGTGAATCTCTCTCTCTCTCTCTCTCTCTCTCTCTCTCTGTGTGTGTGTGTGTGTGTGTGTGTGTGTGTGTGTGTGTGTGTGTGTCTCAGTAAGCCTTGCTAAGGGCTTATCTAATTTATTTAATCTTTCAAAGAACAACTTTTGTTGACTTGTTAGTTTTTGTTCACTATTTTTACGTCTCAATTTCATTGATTTTTTCTCTCATCTTCATAATTACCCTTCTCAATTTCATTTTAGGGCTGGTTTGTTGTTTCTCAAATATCTTAAGATCTTTCACGTAGCACTACTTTTGATGAATTTGCTTCTTAGAATCTGCTTTCACAGTGTCCCAGAGGTCTCACTGAATTGTACAGTCAATGTCATTGACTTCTAGAGATTTAAAATTTTTTTCTTTGATTTCCTCTGTGATCCATTGGTTACTTGAGGAGTACATTGGTAATTTTCAGGAGCATTTGCCCTTTCCAAAATTTCTTTTCTCTTTGATTTCTGTTTTCATTGTACAATGGCCAGATAATATGCACAGAATGATTTCAGTTCTTTCATATTTATTTAAGCAGGCTTTGTGGACTAGTATGTGACCTGTTTTGGAAAAAGTAACATGTGCTGCTGAAAAGAATGTACACTCTGTTGTAGAGGAGTGGGATACTTTGTATATGTGCATTAAACCAGTATGTTCAAGAGTGTAGCTCAGCTCTGAAATTTCTTTATTGATTTTTTGTGCAGTTGATTTGTGTCTTTGCAAAAGTGGAGTGCCAAAGTTTCTTACTATGATCATGTTGATGTTTATTTGATATTTTAATTTCAGCAATTTTTGCTTTATGAAGATAAGGTGCTTCTAGTATTTGGTGTATACATGTTTAATAATATTATCTCTTCTGGTTGAATTGACCCTTTTAGTAGTGTGTGGTGGCCTTCTTTGTCTCTTCTAATCAGTTTTAACTTGAAGTTTACCACATCTGATATTAGGATTTTTACCCCTGCTTGTTTTGGGGGACCTGGTACATAAAATGTGGTTTTCCATCCTTTAACTTTTAGTCTATGAGTATTTTTTTGGGTTAGATGGGTTTCTTGAATGCAACAGATGGTTGATTCTATTTTTTCTTCCAGTCTGCCAGTGTGTGTCTTCTTATTAGAGAGCTGAGCTGATGACACTGAGAGATATTACTGAAATGTGTTTACTGTCATTTCTTTCTTTTTCTATAAGCAGAACTTTTGTTTTCCTCTTCCGTTTGTTTTTTGCTGCTGTTTATCCATTGGCCACACTGATTTCCTCTGTGTTTTTAGATGTGTCCAATTTGTTGTTTCTTTTTTAATTTTTTAGTTTTTTTGCTATCATGGAGTCCATTTATTTTATGTCTGAGGAAACAGTTCAGTTATTATCTAAGTCATTCTTTAACTGTACTTTTGGTGGGAAACTGCAACCTATCTGTAAAGGAAAAATTCCAGTTGGAACCAAGCAATGTGGAATTGGGCAAACCAACCAAACTACTTTATGTGGAAGGATGAGTTGGAACATATGAGAATCTCTGTAAAAGCTTACAACATATAAAAGCTGACTTTTCTTAGTTCCTACCCATTAGATTTACATAGTAAATCTTATTTTCCCTCCCCTCATCAAATGGAAAGGTAGTTACTGCTGTTCTCAAAAAAATCAGGAATTTTGCTTCTAAAATTCAAGTTCGTCTAGTCTGAATGAATAAATAATCTAGGGTTGTGTGGGGTGAACTATATAGCATCAGAAAGCCACTCGATCTAGGTTCCAGGCGTATCATATGTTTTCAGCACAATAAAAGAGCAAAATATAAAAGTAAAAAGTAACCTTTATTCCAAAGACATGGAGAGGAGTCCACAGCCATAGGCGGTCTGGCTTCCTCTGACTAGAATGTAGGGTATGAGATGTAGGTATAACCTCTGACCAGGGTGATGCTTAGGGTGGGCATTGATGATGCGCGAGGAGCTGATCGGAACTTTCTTCAGGCCCGCTGGGAAAGGAAAGAGGAGGTTGTAATAGGGGAAGGAGGAGTGACCTTAGAGTAAACATTCCCTGATTCAGCCTCCCACAGCCATAATGTTCTGTAACTTATTCTAGGGCAAAACTCTGTCATAATTTTTACTGTTTTTCATGTGGCAGGCACTACTCTAAACATTTACAAATATTTAATGAACAATTCTACAGGCTTTTATTTCTATTAAAAAACAAAAACTTGATTCTAGCAATGTGTCCTAAGCTTCAGAGTGAATGGCAGAGTCAAGATTTACATGTTTTGTCCCACTGGTCTTAATCACCCTTCTAACTCTGCCTCTGAGATCAGATACACACCAGTCTGCCAACCAACAGAAGTGTGAGATTCTGTTTACCCTACTCACCATCTTCAGGCTTAAAAGGTAAATCTTCCTTCCCTTCCCCTGAGCTCCACCCCTTCTTCCTTCTGTGCTGGTTCCTGCCTTTAAAATGCCTCTTTCCATCATTTGTAAATACCAGGGACTTCACTGTAGCACTGTTCTCTTCACTAACTGTGTCACTGCAACCTGATCAAGGCAGACCAATCTCTTCCTACGGAGAAGCTTCTTGAATTTCCCTTGGCTCTGATGAAGATTCTAAAAAGCCCTGTTGGGGCTGGATGTAGCTCAGTGGTGAAGCAGTTCCCTAGCAGTGCATGAAGCCCTGAGTTTGATCATCAACACTGGAAAACAAAAACAAAGCAAAACATGTCTAACTCTATACCACAAATTTGTTCTTGATCTCACATAGTCCTATTACTTTCTTGTTCTGCCCCGCTGAGGCTTAGAATACACTCTATCTAGTATAAACCCCAAAATGAGCTGAAACCCTGTTCTTGTGCTTCCATGAACTCTCACACTCAGGCTGATTGCACACATATATTTAACAGTACAGTTTTTCAGAGAATGCTATTAATATTCATACCACAGTACACTAAGTCTTACTCCTAAATAGATACAATTTGTTTAGAATTTAAATGATTAATGGCAAAAATCAGGGGAGGAAAAATGTGTATAAATTTATTTTATATAGTTGAGTGAAAGATAAATTTGAGAGAGAGCAGATAAATTTTAATATGGTCTCATATGCCCTGAAGGAAATTGTGTCCAATTTGGAGGGGTAAGCGCATGTCCAAGTAATCATCTACTTGGAATTTCTGTGACTCCTGAGTCATGGAATCATCCATCCCCTTTCTGCCAGCCATGCCTATCTCCTTAACTTAATAGCCAGGTCTTCAAGATCCATGAAAACAATTGTGAAATTGAAGTGTGTGCCTTTCTTTTGAGCTTCTGGTAGA
Organism: Cavia porcellus; assembly: GCF_034190915.1. Lineage (NCBI taxonomy): Eukaryota > Metazoa > Chordata > Mammalia > Rodentia > Caviidae > Cavia > Cavia porcellus. The sequence continues at coordinate 56,626,946 of NW_026947489.1, forward strand.
CTTCTTTAAATTAGTTAGTTCTTTCATGGTTACGTCCATTCAGTTGGAGATTTGCAGCTTGCTGGTATGGACGTTGCTGTGGGAGAACTCATCTTTGTGGTGGTAGTGGTGAAAAGCTTGTTCACCATAGCTGGTGGTGAAGACCCGGAATGGCAACAGACATGTCTTCTCACAGTCGATTTGCTACTCTGGTTCCTTAATTTCCTCCTTAGTAATGTGTGACTCCCCTACCATCTTCTTCCTTTTGCCCACCAGACACTCCCAATTCATTGTTTCTATTCAAAATATTCTTGAGTGTTTTCTCTGGCACTGTCTAGCACTCATAGATTTTGTTGGTTACTTTTCTCTCCTTGCTGAGACAAAATGTCGGACGCCTGAAAGGAAGGAAGGATTTATTTAGCTCATAGTTTGTGGAGGTTTCAGTCCATAATCTTCTGGGTCCAAGTCAGGGTGGCTCATGACAGAGGGCAACAATTTATGGTGGCAAAAGACAGTAAAAGCAACAAGAGCAAAGGGGAAGGAACATGACAGAAGTCTCTGTCCTTTATATTGTGTGTAGCGCTCACACCCATAATCCCAGGGGTGGGCCATTAATCAACCACAAACACTAGAAGTCTGCCCCCATGATTGCATGAGGCTTTGGGGGGGTTATCCAGACACAAACCATTGTATAGATCTTTTGAGCTGGTCTTTTTCAAGGACATATCTTATTTCAACATTTACTTTGAGGGATAACTTGCTGAGTAAATTAATCTGGATTGGATGTTAATTGTTTATAGGGTTTGAAATACTTCACTCTTAGCTCTTCTGGCTTTCAGAATTTGTACCAAGAAATCTGCCATAATTCTAATTGGTTTATCTTTATATGTAAATTTTTTGTTTTTCTCTGGATGCCTTTAAAATTCTGTGTTTTTAATTAGGGTTAGAGGTCTCACTTGACCCATTTAGTCCCCTGTTCAGTATCTTTCCAGAAGAATTAAAAACGTACCACTGTGACATATGTGCACTCATTTATAAAAGCAGCATAATTTGTTTCTGGTAACACAAAAGAAAGGAGAAAATGGAATGGGGGAAAAGGAAAAGAAGGAAGGAAAAAGCAAAAAATAGTGTACATATACATATATAATAGTTAAAATAGTTATATCACTAATTTCTGTTAATTCATTAAGAAAAGTTTGTGTTAATGTTATTTGGACAATTAAATGCCTGTATCTTATACTCTGAATAACTAGTTTAAAGATAACAATACAAAATGTATTAATCATTGTTACTCTTCTTTATCTTATTTTGAATTTTTCCCATTAAAATTTTTTTAAAAAATTCTGTGTTTCTTTCTGGATATCTGCAAATTTAGTGAGAATATACATTGGCAAACTTTTCCTTTCATCATAATTGTTTGGTGATCTATAAGTGTCACTCATTTGCATTTTAAAATCTCTTCTTACTGTGTTTGGGAAATTTTCTTGCATAATTTCTGTAAGCATGTTAGGGAATACATCTGTGCAAGCTTCTAGATGTTCTCTAACTCTGACTGGCCTTAGAGTGGTCTTGTCAGCTAGTAGCTGTTGGATAGTATTCTCTTGTTCTCTTCATTTTTTCTCTCTCTCTTATTTTCTTTTGGGCTTCCATGAACTCTATCAAAATTCACTATTTCATGTTCAATATCAGAGGCTCTGTCTTCACACTTACCTTTTCTGCAATGTATGAACTGTACAGTTTTTTATTTGAGGTATTTCCGTTCGACATACTTTTTGAGAATTCCAGACCCTTGTTGAATCTGTCATTCAAATTTTGTACTGTTTTTGCTAACTTCCAGTTTTTCACCTGTTTCCCTAAAATTCACCATGGGTGTATAGAGTGCAGTTACTGTACACTTTGGGCTCATTTCCTCTTTGAATTCATCTTTTTTTGTCATACTTTTTGTCTTAGTTACTTTACTCTCATTGCTGAGACAAAATATCTGATGCCCAAAATTAGGGAAGGAAAGGTTTATTTAGCTCATGGTTTATGGAGGTTTCAGTTCACAATCAGCTGGTTCCAAGCCAGGGTGGCATGGCACAGGGCCAGCACTTTAAGGTGGCAGAAAGCAACAAGAGCAAAAGAGGGAAGAGCCAGCCTCTCTTCTTCCTTTATGTTGTGAGCAGGCTACCCCCTCCACTAGGGTTGGTGAAGCACTCACACCATCTCCATGCCCTCCTCTTGCACAGGGTGAGGATGTTTACAGAGTGAGGATCCTAGCCCTTTGCTAAATTGCTTAGTTAAATTTCTAAAGTTTTCAAGTTGATGCATTGTATCAACCATAAGAATCCACCATTTTTCAACTTGACAACCAGACACACTGCTTTAAACTGGATTCCAGATACAGACATATGCTTATTTTTATTATTTCACAACTGCAGCATTATAGCACAAGTTTAATAACCCTTAAGAACTAGTATTATGTCTATCAACATCACATTACAACCTTAGAACCATAACATTTTACCCCTGGCCTCTCAAAGACTCATGCACATTACTTTATACAAAAAATCCACTTGCAAGAGTTGCTATAATCTTAACAGTTTCAGCACTGCTGAAAAGTCCAAGTCCCAAGTCTCCCTCAAGAAATAAGCCAAACTTTTAACCACAAGCTCCTATTGCAAATAAAAAGTTAAACACTTCCAATATTCAACCCCATAAGATAAACATTTTCATTCCAAAAGTTACAAACAGGGAGATATGAAGGAATGACCAGAGCAAGTCCACAATCCAACAGGGCAAACATGTGAGGCAATCTGTGGCAAGTTATGAGCTCCAAAAGGTTTGGATGGCTCTGACCTCACAGCAGTTCTAGTGGTTGTAGCTCCCATGGCTTTTCTCTTGGGTTGGCTTTGCTCCCTTTGTGGAGCTTTCGTAAAGTATCCATGTTCCTGGCTTTTCCACACTTCTGGGGTCTCTACTGCACAGGGTAAGGAGGTTTACAAAGTGAGGACCCTGTCGCTGTGTAAATTGCTTAGTTAAACTTCTAACCTTCTCAAGATGACACAATGTATCAACCATGTCAGCCACTCTGTATTCACAGTTGTCCTTTCCACAATGGATAAACTGTTTTTTACTTGAGGTATTTCTGCTTGATGTATTTTTGTGGATTCTATATCTTTGTGGAATCTGTCTTCAACTATGTGAGATGTGTTGAATCTCCTCACTGTCTCCAACTATATAAGATTCTCCTGGTCCCTGTGCAGTTTTCCATGAACAGAGAAGTTTCTCCTCTGCGTGGTGGGCCACCTCTTCTGTGTCACTTAGTCCTACTGTTTTCTCCTCTGTCAGTTCCTTTGTTGTTCCAGTGTTCCCTCCTCTCACCTCAGTTCCTCTGCAAGCTACCAGACTTCAGACATTTTGTCCTGGAGAAGCTGAGCTGCTGTACTCACTGATCTGCCATCTTGTGCTGCTCCTCCACCTGCCATTTTTTCTTATAATTGAGATTATCTTCAAGGGTGAACAAGAGCCGGGGAAGGGCACATTCTCAGAGAAGTATTCGGATTATACGTCAGGGCCTGCCACAATGGAAGTGGGAGAAGTGTCCTTTATCAACCCTGGACTTTTTCTATCTAAGGTCAGACAGGGCTGGGCCTGGGAAGAAATACTGTGCTGAGGAGTCTCTGTGTCCTCAAGGTGGGGGACAGGGCCAGACAGGAAAGAGATCTGCAGTGAAAGGACAGAACCATACACGGGTGTGGGAGATGTTCACAGCATGCTTGTGGTGTGTCTTCGGAGGATGTATTTCATTTTTAGGCAGACTTTCAATCTACTGGTTGGTGTATGAGCAAACTTGAAAGCTTGATTATGATTAAAAATAAACTGAAGCTATATTTTAGAAGTTTTTTTTTCCGTTGTGGCTGTTAGTCTTGAAGATGATTCTAACAAAGGAGTCCAAGAGATACCAGAAATACTGAACTCTTGAGGCTGAAGCCAGCACTTCTGAGTAGAAGAAATGATTTTGTGCACATAATCTGTGTACAGTCCCCTAAAACTCTCCTGGGTGACCATTTGTTGAATATGAACACACAATTGCATAATTTACAAACCAGTGACATACAGGTCTCTGTTTTTTTAAAATTTTTTTTTATTTTGAAGAGAATAAAACCAAATGAGAGAAAATAAAATGGGGTCAGTCAAAACAAAAGGATGGACATAGTGCATGACTCAAAACCAAAATACAAGGTGATCAACAATGATTACCATAATGTCTGTTATCTTCAACAGAATTGCCCCTATTATCAGGCATAATAAAAATGAACATAGCAGTGCAGAACAAAATCTATAAAAACAAAACATTGAAGACATTATAGGACTTCAAAAGAAGATAATAGTCAAACCAGAATAGGTATCATAGTGAATCTTATTGTCTTCAGATTAGTTGCTATGCACTCATACTTACTATCAAACAAAACAGATTCCAATAATATCAGTCAATACAAGACAGTGAAAGCAATACAGGCCTTCAAATTAAGTTAATAGGAAATCATGAATGGTTACCATAGTATATCCTGCTGTCTCTGGGACAGCTGTCCACGCCATCAAATCTAGTACAAGGAGACAAACTGGAACAGAATATAACCAAACTAAACAGAGTGATGAAAACAATATGGGTTTCAAATCTTGATACAAGATTAACAATGTTCTCTGCCTTCCCTTTTAGACAACTCTTCTTTCACTTTCGCAGGATACATGGTACATTTTTGTATCCCACTAACTCCTTTAATTTTTAGATTAAGAAGACAACCCACTATTTACCTAGGTGGTTCTGAACATTTTTACCCCTGAGCATGATCTCAAGTTATATCCATTTACCTACAAGAGCCTTGAGGTTTTCCTTCCTTATAGCTGAGTAGTCCTCCATTGTATAAAAGTGTCATGGCTTTCCAACCAATCCACCCCTGATGGGTAAGCTACCCCTACTTTTTTCTGGTTCCCTGTCACATAGAGCATTATTTATACTTTCAGTCCATAAGCCCTCTTTTAGGTTAACTATATTTCTTATATAGAGCATCTTGATGGACCCTATCTCCTGGTCCACTCTGCCTGTGTTTCTTTTTATTAGTGTATTGAGGCTATCCATGTTAACAATTATGGCCAACTTTCTCTGCCTCATCTGTCATGTTATTTTTCTGCATTTGGTTGTCTACTTTCCCCTTCATTCCAATGTCTGCCCCATTCAGTAAGCCCCCTCTGACACTGTTCCTGAAACCATGGTCTTTTTCTTTTCTCTTTAGAATGTCCTTTAGTATTTTTTGTAGGGTTGGATTGGTGGTCATGAACTCCCCCAATTCCTCTTTGTCATGGAAGCATCTCGTTTTTCCATTAATTTTGAGAGATAGTTTTTCAGGGTACATCAATCTGGGTTGGAGATTATTTTCTTTTAGGGTTTGGAATACTTTACTCCAAGCTCTTCTTGATTTCATGGTTTGTGATGAGAAGTCTGCCATGATTCTGATGGGTTTTCCTTTATAGGTGATCTGTTTCTTTTCTCTGAAAGCTTTTAATATTCTGTTTTTGTGTTGAATTTATGGGATCTTGATTATTATATGTCTGGGTATAGATGCATTTTGATTATAGCTGGCTGGAGTTCTGTATGTCTCATATATCTGAATATCATTTCCTTTTCCTATGCTTGGGAAGTTTTCTTTAATTATTTCTGTAAATAGCCTATGTATTTCATTTGTGTTTACCTCTGCTTCTTCACTCAGATTTTTTATTCTTAAATTATAGATCCTCTTGTCATCTTCTAGCCTTTGTATTGTTCTTGGTTCCTTGTTATTTTTAGGAGATCTTTCCTTTCTTGATTGCAAGTTGCAAACCTGTCTTCGAGATTTGATAGTCTATCTTTAGTTTCTTTCAAGCAGTTTTGTCAGCTTTCAATGGAGTTTTTAATTTCCTGGTAACCTCTTTGAATCTGTTTCATGTATTCTAAAAATTTTTATATTCTTCATCGAAGGTTTCCCTGCTTTTTCTATGCTCCTCTATTCTTCCATCTGTGTCTTCTTGAAAGGTGCTTAGCATTTTTTAATTATTTTCCTTATATCCTCCTTTACTTGTATTAATATTTTTGATTTAAGCTCTTTTATAATTTCACAAAGATATTTCTTTATGTCAGATGCCATTTTTCAGAAACTGCAGGTGTGCGACTCCTGATATCTTCTGTGTTTACCTCTTATGAACCAGTACTGCTTGGGCTGGAGGCTGGACACTGCCTTTTGTTTCTTCCTCTTGTCATGTTTCTGGTTTCTACCAGAAAGTGGGTAGTGGGTACCCTGGTACCTTTTGTATTGGTTATAATTACTCTGAAACATGCTGGCTTGGGATTGCTGCCTTCACCAATCTGGTGACCAATGGAGTACAAGCAGGGGTGGGTCAGGCTGGCCTCTCTCTTCTGAGCTGGTCAACCACTAGGAATCTTCACCATGTTAGTGTGTGTGGTCTGGGCTGGTTAGGGATAGCTTTTCGGAAACCTTGGTTTTGGCTGCTGGATTGTACACACGGACAGGACTCAGTCTAAGCAATTCTCATCAGTCTGCTCTGCACTAAGAGTGGATGAATGAAGCCAGCTGCAGTTCTGGTTCCAGGCCTATCCTGCCTTACTCCAAAATATCACCTGGACAATTGCTGACTCCCGCAGGAGGACTGAGACCCCCACACTCACTGTGAGCCAGTGTAGTTCTCTGATTCGCCACTCCTCTATGTGGCGGCATCCTCCCACTGCGGCCTGTGTCCATACGTCTTCAGATTCCAGTGGCATTTCACATATAGTGGGACAGCTCTGATGAGAGTGTGTCTGGCTAATGCCTTTTGTTCAAGTTTTTCTTTTCTTTTCTTTCTCTTTTTTTTTCACTTTAGTGTCTTCCTGGGCCAAGAGGATCCATCTCCTTCCATCTGGTCTTCTCCAGAGTGTGATATTCCAGAATTTGGACTGTTACTCTCAAAGAGGCTTTTTACTTTGCTGCTTATTGATCTGCCATCTCCCCAGCTCTAAGACTCTGTTCTCAAAAAACCAGGTTTACATTTATAAACAAATATTAAAAATGAAAAATCTAAGGCAGTGCTTCCCTGGTGATTTTGGGCACTAGGGGAATCATGGCAGTGTCTGGGAACATATTTTGCTGGCACAATTTTCAATGGTGCTTCTGGCATGTGGTGAGTCAAGGCCAGGGATTTTGCTATATATGTTAGAGTGTACAGTCTGCTCAGTGTATCATTAACTGTGGTCCCATCTGGATAAGGATCATCTTTCCAACCAGACCTAGAGTCTATCTGGCAAATACATAGTGGATGTGTCATGACAGGGGCTATGGAATAGATGAGCCAGAAAGGGAGGCAAAATAAAATCCTGAGAGAGAGAAGGGCACAGCAGTGGAGGCTGAGGTGGTCCATCTCCAGTCCTAGGTGATTCTCCCAAGGATTGCTCCTCCTCCTGGGCCGCCGGGGAGAATGTGATTTGCACTCCAGTTCCAAGTTCTAAGAGTTTCAAGTGTCCTTTGCATCAAATATTATAATCTCCCCTTTTGTTCTCTATTGGATTACATTCTCTGGATTTGGAATGAAAAAATTACGATGATTCAGAAGGTGATGAGGATGGTGATGAAAACGATCATGTCCTCCTCCATGAAGGACCTGTGATCTTGAGGTTGGATTTGGCCAAAGATCCCCAGGTGTCTGCATCCAGGAATGGTCACTGCGCTCACCAGCAGCTGCCTAGGGTGGAAGCAGTCAGGAGGGGATGGATCGCAGAACAGTGTGAGGACATTTTGGGGCTCTTGGGTTTGTTCATAACCTTTACTGTGGTGATCATTTTCTTAGTATATACATGGCAACATTTAGGGGATTCTGTAACCTAACTATGTGTAGTTTCCTGACTATCAAAAATGCTTATTTATAGTTTAACTATTTTTAAATCAAGTGGCTTACTCATAAGCTGTGAGTTCTGTATGAATCTGTTCATCAGTTCCTATTTTCAAAAACAGTGAAACTGATAAAATTCCTCTTCCTAGAACTCTTCTGCTCCTGCTCAGAAGTGCATTTTTCACTTTCACAGTTTCCAGAGCTCTCCCCTTGGATGCCCCACTGCAGCGGGTCACAGGGTGCAGAGGCTGCTAGACAGCTGTGTGGGCCTCCAGCGCGCAAGAGCTGCTATTTCAGTCCTAAGGCATTTCCTGTGGACCAGCGTAAGAGCGATAGCCATAAACATCCCCTGTAGTCTGCACAACAATCATAAAAATCTGAAGTATTCTATATGTGGCAGAATGCTACCCACCCACAGCTTCTCTGCTTGGTTTTGATTAGAAGTATTCTTGGGTCAGGGAGTTAGCTCAGCAGCACAAGCAACTGCCTGGCAAACACAAGGTCATGAGTTCAACCCCTGAGTTCAAGGTACCAAAAAAAAGTATCCAACCATGGAGAAGAAGAGAAGAAAGAGGAGTGTAGTGCAATCAGATTTCAAGGGAGAGAAACACTGTATCCACATAACTTTTATTACAATATACTGTTATAACTGACCTGTTTTATTATTAGCTATTATTGTCAATCACTTACTGTGCCTAAATGATCAATTAAACTTTACCCTAGGTATGTATGGACAGCGGTAGCTCAGTTCACATACCTGATTTGGTCTACAATTCTGGAAAAGGTGGGTGTGATTGTGTTTGTCGCTTGATATGGAGATGAAGACCAGGAAGAAGATTTTGCAGAGTGTGTCTGCTCAGGAACTGAATTGTTCATAAAGGAAATTTTCATTAGCTGAGGCATCACTCGACAGTGAATAACAGGATGTGTAGACTTTTGGTTTTGGACATCATTTTGAGCACAAAGAGGAGAGCTGTTCTGTTTCTCTTATTATATTGCTTATTCACTTTTTAAATAAGTTTATCTGCCTATTCTAACAATGACTGAGAGATGTATGCTGAAACCTGCCACATAAATGTCAATTTCTGTAGATATATTTTTGCTTGCAATTCCGTTACTCCTGTTTCTAAACGCAATGCTACTGTAGATAGCACCTGGCTGGGTGAAATCATTTTCAGTTTCGTAGTTAGGGCTCTGCGATTATGCCCTTACCATGCTCTTTTTAAAATGTTTGCTTCTCTTCTGTGACCCTTGAGTTTCTTTATCAAGTATGTCCTTTCTTATGTTAGTTAACATCAAATATATTTTTATAATTTACAAATGCTATTTTTTTCTCTTTTTTCTCTACTAGAAAATGAATCCAGAGTCTTCACCCTGAGCTACTTCCCTTTTTGTGTTTCTTTTTTTGAGTCAGAAAGTTCTTATTTTGAGTCATTAAGTTCCCCAAGTTGGAGTGAATTTGCAATCTTCCTGTGTCATCCTTCCAGAGTTTATGGGTACGCACCCCATGCCTGGATTCTTTTTCCTTTCTGTCTCCTCATCAAAGGATCCAGAAGGCAAGGATCTTACTTCTTACTATTTGCTAGTGTATATGCACCTGAAACAGTGCCTGGCACACAGTATGCTGTCAATAAATGTTATAAAAAGTTAAATTAGACTAATATAACTTTTTGTTTGTTTAGAATTCAGTTGGTATACTTGTAAATACTTCTAATTTCAGTTTTTATGTAGGCTCATCTTTTAGTTTGAAAATTTCTTAGAACCAAAAATACTACTAATATGCTTATTAATTTTGAATACATAAAGTCAGACAAATGTGTTCTTTATCACCTGTATGAATAATAACCTTAAGAACACTAACAAAAAGTATTCATGGAAATTGATACAAACTAGTTTTTCAGTTTGATTTTTTATCAGTATGTGTTTGCAGCCCATAACAATTACACTCAGCAGAAGGCTGGTGCATGTACATATTCATCTCAAGTCTTTCTTCATTCGCTTCCTCTCTCCTTCTTCTACTGTCTATCTCGTGGTCCGTTTCCCTTTTGCAAAGGGTGTCTCCCCATATTTCCTACCATCTGTATTTTATTTTGCTCTTTCTTTATATTTTGGCTTTCTCATGTAAGGGAATGCATGCAATACTTAAGCTGGTGTATATGATTTATTTCATTTAATATTGTGGTCTCAAGTTACATTCATTTTCCTACAAATGACTCAGGTTTACCTTATTTATGGCAGAGTAGGACTTCCTTGTGCATACACATCACATGTTCTTTACCTATTCTTCTGCTGATGAACGTAGAGGTTGCTTCCAAGATTTAGCTAATTATAAGCTGTGTGGCTATACACATGGATGCATGTATCATTTAACATGATGTCGGTAACTCTTTCAGGATGATACCTAGAAGGGAAAAGCTGGGTCAAATGGAATTTCTGTTTTTAGTGTTTTGAGGAATCTCCACCGCGATTTCCACTGTGTTTTTACCGTTTATTTTCTCACCCGCAATGGAGAAATGACCCTTTTCCTCACAGCCACGTCTGAATTTGTATTTACTTGATTTCTTAATGACGGTCATTGTTTCAGGAGTCAGATGGAATCTCATATTGTTTTAATCTACATTTCTCTAGTGGCCAGGAATGTTTGGCATTTTTTCCACATATTTATTGCCCATTCATATTTCATTGAGAAGTGTCTCTCCATTTTGGTTGCCCATATTTTGATTAGGTCTTTTATTGTCAGGAGTTCTAACTTTTTAAAGTTTTTAAAAATATATTTTAAATACTAATACTCTGGAACAGCCAGCAGAAAATTTTTTTCTATCCTGTCATTGTGTCTTCATGGTGCTGCTTCCTTTGCTGTGCAGAAACTTTTAAATTAGATGTGATTCCATTGTGGATTCTTGATGTTATTTCTTATGCAATCGGGGTTCTATTCAGAATATCCTCTCCTATGCCTTCAAGAGTTGTACGTGTTTTACCTTCCATCATCAGTTTTTCTGTCTTAGCATTAGATTTTTTTATTCACTTTGAATTTAGTTGAGTACATGGATCTAAATATGAATCTCAGTTCAATCATCCTCATGTGTGTAGCTAGTTTTTCCAGCACCACTTATTAAAAAGGCTCCCTTTCCTCCAGCACATGTTTTATCTCCTTTGTCAAAAATCAGATGGCAAAGCTACAATGATAAAAATAACATGGTACTGGCAAAAGTACAGACATGCAAATTAATGGAAAAGAATAGAGGATGTGGAAGCAACCCCAGGCACAGAGAGCCTCATCAGTTAAAGTGAACCGTGATCTCTTTTAAAGATTTGTACATCTTTAATCATTACAGTTGATTATCAGCTTTATTTTGCCCCTTTAATTTGCTTTACGGGCATTTAAAAATGTATTGTACAGTCAGTGCACTGACTAAACATCATTTCAATGATGGGATCACCCTTCGTTGAGGGAGACGCCCATTGGGTTCCAGGATGCACTGCCCTTGCATGGCTCTTCTCTTAAATGAACTCTTGGCTTCGTCTCTTATTTTCATGTCAGCATGACTTGGCAAAGCCAAGTTGCATTTTCTGTGTGTGGCAAACACCCAGAGTGGCAGTCAGTTGTTCTTCTTCCTGCCTGGTCTGGCTGTCCACCTTCCCAAGCTTCCAGCTGGGAAAGTTTACTTTTTTCCTACACAGCAAGAGAATTTGTAATTTGGGTAAGTGGAAGAGAATTTTAACTTTGCTTATTGGCTTGATTTTTCTTATTTTTATATCCAGAATTAACAGTTCCCTTCAGGGTTCTGTTCTCTCTTTAGCTTTACCTTTCCATGTCTCTCACATTGTAGTTTTTCTTATATGTCAGTTCAGTTTGGTTGCCTTCCCCAGGTTAAGAATCAGTTATTAGAAAATCTGGCTGGAAACTCTCTCCTGGGTAGATGTGGACTACAGAGTAGGCTGGAGGTGACAGCAGGAGTCAGCTATGTGGAGGAAGTTGGGGCCATGATATGGAGGGTTCGAAGTAAGCAATCTTGATAGTTTTGATAATGAACCTGCTGGGATTTTTATAAGCAGTTTAGGCTTTTAAAACTCAGTTGTCGGCATGCTGAAGGGCAGAGGCAGCCAGTGCAGCTTGCGCTCACTCTTTGCACTGGCCATTCTCAGCTCGAGGCACAGCCAGGAGCATCCTTGACCAGGTTTCATCTCCAGATCGAAGGCACGAATATTTTGCCTTGGACCAAGATCAGTCCAAAGGGTGCCCATTTCCCTGATCTCTCCCTCCAGTCCTTTCTGAGCACCATTACACATACATGGTTTCTTTCTGCCCTAAGAAGTGTCATCCACAACTCTATTGACGGGTCAGACGAAAAGTGAAGGAGGTAAAGAAGGACGTGGCAGGGAGTGTTGCCCACAGTTAATGTTTTCAGTGAGTCTGTGAGCTTATCTGGGAAGTGATCCGATTTCAGCAGAAGACACAGCTGAGGAAGTGCTCTGGAGCATCCTCTTTTTGGCTTTCTGACAGAATGGTGCAGAGATTTGTATGTGTGTGAGAAGGGAGGCTATGGGCTGAAACAAAAGATGTCAAAGTGCAACAGAAAAAGGAGACGAACTGTTGAAAGTCAACTGCAATGTCTTTGAGAGCTGAGTGATGCTGCTAAACACAAACCCAGATCATTACGTTCACCACTGCGCAATTCTGCTTCTATCATCCCAATCTCTGAATGGCTACAAATTCCTAAGTGGCAAGGTCAGGAGAGGTTTGAAAGACCTGGGATGAGTTTGGCAGAGCTAGCGATGCCTGAGTCTCAGCACTATCTAGTTCCTCAGTTATTCTGTGCCAGGTCATAAATAGAGTTGCCAAATTTACCTGCAAAGGTCTCCCATTCAGCATCTTGCTGATGCACAGAAAGATTAAAAGCCACTAAGCAAATGGACTTTTATGGAAGGGTTGCCAGTCTGACCCACTAAGTCCTTTTGCACATCAGACTTCATCACTATCATTGTCGGGATCCAAAAGCCGTGCCATTGTTTGTCTCTGTTCCTGTCACTCTATAGGACAGATCACTTGGGGTTCAAAATGTGTAGATGTCAAATGTAAGGCAGTGGGAATACCAAGATCTGGAGGAAATAGACATCAGTTATTGCGAGGTTCTTTTATTGAGCATGTGGAGTGGTTTAGTGGCACTTGAAGGTGGACTGTGGTACATTAAAAGGTAAATTGCAAACCCCAATGCAATGACCAAAAGAGAACAAAATGAGTTATAGCTAATAATCCAACAGAAAGAGATAAGAATGAAAGCATAAAATTCAACCTAAATGAAGGCAGGAAAATGAGAGAAAGGGAGCAGACTGGACAAATAGCGAATGAGCAGTAGATTTAAATCTAAGCATATCACTAATCACATGAAGTGTATAAGATCTAAATATCCAGGCTAAAAGTAGATTCAACTGTGTGTTGTCTGCAAGGCATTAACTCTAAATTAGGAAAAAAACATGGAGTAAAAGGATAGGGAAAGATATGCAGCACAGTGTCAACCACATCGGTTTAATCTACATTTCTAGAAGATTCCATCCCAAATAGCAGACTACTGCTTTCAAATGCACATGAATATTTACTAAGATGGAGCACATTACAGGCACTGTTAAAGGCATTAAGCGATACAAAATATGGTCTGTGATGACAATGAAGATAGAGATCGATAACAAAAATATATCTGGAAAATCCTTATGCTTTGAAAATAATTATAGCTTTCTAGGTAAACTAGGAATCAAAGAAGAACTGAAAGGCAAATTAGAAAAAATTATCCTCAGAGAATTTTATGTTTTATCTTATTTTTCTTTAAACTTGTTACGAATTCATACACTTAGTGAAGTAATACACAAGGAATCCTGTGATTCTAAAGTGTCATTTGTGGGGTTTAATGGCAAATAGTGTGCCCTTCTCTAATGGGAGAGTAGTGGGTATAATGCAGGCCTAGAACTCCCATTGCAGTACTCACAGTGTCTCTTTTATTGGAAGATGGCATCAAATGTCAGTGGCAGAGTTTTTTTTAATGTTTTTTTAAAATTTTATTTTGAAAGTATACAACAGAACAAGTCAGAATAAAGCCAACTAAGATCGTACAGTGAAATTGGTACAGAACTTCACAGCAGGTTACCGGGATAACAGTAATAGGTATCACAGTATATTTGTTATCTTTATAATAGTTGTTCTTTCAATCACATATATCAAAATGAGATGAAATATAGAACACTGTAGAACTTATCAAAACAGAATATTGAATAGAGCAGTACCACTAATCAGAAAAGAGCAAAACAGTAATAAAAATATTTGCCCTCAAAGAAATGGTAGAAGGAAGTCCCCTTATTTGCTATGGTCAACCTCCCAAGAGATGCTCAGATTTCTGGTTCCCATTTGCTAATGGGCAGTGTTGGGGAGGAGAAAGAGGATAGGGGAAGTGGGATATTTGACTCTAGGCCATGTAGCAGTAGGTTTACTATTGTTTAGCAGGGAGGCTGGATGGTCATTTGTTTTCACAGCATCCTCAGTTCCAACATGGCACAAATCTCAGGAGCTGCTGCTGGTTTTCCCCCTGGAAGGGCTGCAGTTGGCCCCACCTCCACCGCTTACCAGGGAGAGGTGCTTGCTTGGCTTCCCAGAGTCCTAAGTTCCAACATGGTATGGATCTCAGGAGACACTGCTGGTTCTCCCCCTGGAAGGGCTGCAGTCTGAGTGGCAGAGTTTTAAATGGGTCTACCGCTCTCTCACAGGACAACCTTGGGTCCATCCCACTTAGTCAAGACAAGGTCATTTCTCCTTTGTTTCTGGCAGGTGACTTAAAGGATACATCCTGGAAATAGCATCTCTATCCCTTCCTTATATCAATCAGGAAAGAAGGAGAAGAGCTAGCTGCCTACACCAATATAGGCCTGTTGCTCTAGGAGCTAAAGTCTGTTGGGTATCCTGTTGTCCCAGTGGATCCAGGAATTCACAGCTCCTCCAGAGTAGCTAGCAAGCCTCTGAATTTTGATCTTCTGTCCCCCCCCCCCAAGAATTGCACAGTATGACACATGTAGAGTCTCTGTAGCCATTAGGTGTATGTGGCTACTTAACTTTAAATGAATTAAAATAAGACATAAGATTCAGTTCTGCAAGGGCTGGGGATTTAGCTCAGGAGCATAAGCACCTGACTTGCAAGTGCAAGGTCATGAGTTCAATCCCAGGACCCCTCTCCCCAAAAAAAGATTCAGTTCTGCAATCACAGCTATTAAGTGTCAAATGCTCAGTAATTCTGTGTGGCTTGTGATACAACACTCACTGCAGAAGCTTAGTGGAGTTGGAGGATAAAATGGGCGGGTCCCTTGAGCAAGTTTCGATGGTCCCTCCCCTCACTTCCTCTGTGATCATCTTGCTTGAAGTCCTGGTTTAGCAGTACTTAAAAAAGCATAGAAGACTGCAGGACACAGACTTTGCAGGTAAGGGATTAGGGATGGTTGTGTAGGTAGAGATTATCCAATTTGGTGGAGAGGATTTGGCTTTCTGCTAACTCTCTATGCTAAACCTCCAAGAAAACTTGCTCTCAGAATAAGTTTTGTGCTGGTTCCTGTTTCCTGTCTTTGCTGATTTTAGATTTCAATCTTTCTTGAATGCTAAGCCTTCAAATTAATGTCTCGTTTAGTGCTATCACTTACAAGATACATATTTTACAAATAAATTATTTCTGAGCTGTTTATAGAATTTAAAAATGAATTCCATATTCCTGGGATAGAGTTAGTTGAGTGAGGGATAGAGTTAGTTTCACAGAATTTGCTCTGAGGAGGTGGTGGCGGTAAAAGCATCAGGACCCATAAGGGCCCAGCACAGCATACAATCCCCCTAGACCAGAACGGGTCAGGATCACAGGCTCTGCAGTCTGAGGTTTCATTACCTCATTAACCATTCACTGAGAGCTGCCCCTCTAGGAAATCTGCCTCTTCAGAGACAACTCTTTCCTGAGTTCACCTCAAGCTGAGCTCTCTCTTAGAAGGTAGGAGGAGAGAAATGCTACCATCTGTGACTATAGTTCAGGAGAAGCTGGAACCAATGGGTGCTTGTTCTCCAGGCAGTCTGAGCTGAGCCACTTGAGGTTGGTACCTCCTGGCTTTGCATTTGAATTAGGATTGGAAGAGTAGCATTAAAGAACTACTCTGTTGGAAGAAGGGGCTTTAGGAAACACCAGAGACCCTCCGTTTTCCTGTTTCTTCCCTTAATACCACTTTGTGATCAAAGTTGACTTTTAAAAAATGTTATTCTTTCTCTTCCTGGTTTCTCAGAAGCTATTTCCTAAAGCTTTATTCCTAAAGAAAATAGAAATAACCTTTCCTTACAAAGAAATGTACAGCTTTGTGTTTACAGTTTGTATTTCGTGCTTCCTAACTGGCAGTCTTGTTCTTTACTAGGAACCTTTTCAGCCTGTCCAGTCAAAGTCTGCTCCAGGGAGGGTTCTTCAAAACATTTGGGGGTAGCAATGAAAGAAAACCTTAAATGTGAATGCCACTGAGTGTTGATTAAGAAGGAAACAATCGTTGTTTTCACAGATCAGTCATGGGCTTGGCAAGAAAAGTGAAACAAGACAGAGAGGCTGTTTATCAATTCATTCATTTAACAAATATTTATTGGAAACCTCTCTTTGTCCAGTATTGTACTTGATTCCAAGGGAAAAATGGAGACACAAGACACGGTGTCCTCCCAACACCAAGCTTCCAGGCTAAAGGGAGATAGTAAGCCATCCAACAGATAACAATTTACTGCAACGTGTGTCTTATTAGGAACCCCCAGAGTGCCATCAGAGCCTGTGCAGGTGACCGCACCAGCACCTAATGTCCTGGGTCAGTGCTGGTGCTGGAGGGAGGTGTTGGTGAAGAGCTCTCGGAGAAGCAGAGGCTGGAGGACTGGCAAGAATAAGCGGGGTGCCAGACTAGGATAGGGGTGCTCTAAAGCGGGGAGATGTCCTTAAAAGAAGTAGCTTAAGGTCGTTAAAGGAAGTGGCTTAAAGGATTCTGGTGCATTTGAGGAGGCCATTGTAGTTAACGCCTTATGAAAAAGAAATTAGTTATGCAGGGGCTTATGGACCGTTGCATGGACTTACATTACTTACATTCTTCTTCTGTTTCATTTCATGAATGCATATTAGTTCCTCTGATCCATGGGTTTCATTTTGGCAGATTCTTTCATACGTATGACATATTTGGATCATTTCTCCCCCAGGTCTCCCCTTCCCCTTGCTCCCATCCTCTTCTACTAATCCTCTGTTGGAAGAGTAGCTGATATACTCGTAAGTGAAATAAATCAGACTCATGTTTGTAAACATCATATTGTCTTTCTAGTGTTAAAAATAAATAACAATAATTAAAACCTGAAAGAACAATAAGATCCAAAATGTACAATAGATATTGTAATAATAAAAGGGAGAAAGATGCTCAAAAGGAAAGAACAACTTATAGGTATACACGAATAACTGTACATATAAGTGTGCAAGATAGATACCAATACTAATTCTCTGTTAGTTCATTAAAAAGAATAGTCCATGCTGTCATAGCTTGATTGTCTGTTCATTTTTTTATGCTTTGATTTTGTAACTCGAGCAACTACTTCTAAGATAATGAGTAATATACTAACTAGTGTTGATTTCTTACTGCTGTTTTTTTGAAATTCTGTATTATTTCTACCCTTGATTGTTTTCCTTTTTAAAAATAAAAAAAATTTTTTTAAAAAAAGGAAGAGTAGCTGGTAAACATCCTCACGTTCTGTAGACTGTCTCCTCACTTGGTTAATTATTTCCTTTGCTGAGCAGAAACTTCTTAATTTGATTTAACTCCATTTGTCAATTCTTCTACTATTTCTTGTGCTACGGAAGTCTCATTCAGGAAGTCTTGAAGGGTTGCCCCTATTTTCTTCCAGTTAGGTCTGATACTCACGTCTTTTCTTTGAAATAATTTTTGCAGAGGATAAGAGATAGGGATATAGTTTTCATCTTTTGCGTATGAATTCTCAGTTTTTCCAGAACCATTTGTTAAAGGAGCTGTTTTTTCTCCAACATGTTTTTGGCCCTTTCATCAAGAATTGGATGATAGTAGTTTTAGGTTTCTGTGTCCTCTGCTGTGTTGCACTGGTTTATGCATCTGATTTTATGCCAGTATCATAGTTTTTGTTTATATGGTTGGGTAGTGTACATTTTTAATATGGGTATTTTAATAGTTCTAGCCTTGCTAGATTTCTTTTGACTATCCTGTGTCTTTTGTTATTTTGAGAAGTGATAGTAGACAACTTCATTTCCTTCCTTATTTTAGAGGAAAATTTTTACCTTTCCCCCATTCAGTACATTAGCTGTGAGTTTGTCATATAAAGCCCTTATTTTATTGAGGAAGAGCCTCATAAAACTAGTTCCTTCGGGGCTTGTGTCATTAAGGATTGTCAAATTTTGCTGAAGTTTTTTCTGCCTCCATGGCAAAGAACATGTGCTTTTTACTCCTTGATTCTATTTATGTAACATAATACATTTACTATTTGTAGCTGAACCAGCAAAGATTTAAACTATTTTTTAAAGGCAATAGGAAGCCACAAGAGAATCTAAAGACCCTCCTCCAAAAAAACCCTATAAATTTTTAGTTTTAAAGTAATGTCTGATGGGGCCAGGGATATAGCTGAGCAGCACAAGCACCTGCCTGGCAAGTGTGAGGTTGTGAGTTTGATCCCTGGTAACCCCCAACACCAAAAATTAAAATAAAAAAAGTGATGTCTGATGGGCTGAAGGCAAAATAACTCACTAAGAGGAAGCTGTGACAGTGGTCTAAACTGGCATGAAGATGGAGAAGCATAATTTGAGATTTTTGGTACTGGAATCTAGAGGACTTGGTGATGGGCTGATGAGAATAAGAAGGAAGAGCTGTAAATGATTCCAAGGTTCAGCAGAAGCCACAGCTGCATGGTGATCCCATTAATTGAGATGAGTGATTGTGGTGGCAGCAGTAAAGTAGTGAAGGGTTGCTTGAGATGTCCACAAAAGTTTGGACCTTCAAGGAAAAGGGAGGCTACAGATCACCTGTAAAAGGCACCACAATCTTGAGTCCCTTGATAAAGAGAAACCAGGGGCCAGAACCAGTGCCTGGAAGTGTGACCACATTCTTGTATGTGCAAAGAAAAAGAAACAGCCCCAAAATGGAGAATCAAGGACAATTTTGGCAGATAAAGTAGGGGAATCAAAGTAGGAAGTTTAGGCCAAAAAAGAATCTGTTGTCTATGTAGGAGGTCAGAATTTCAAGTTACTGTCCGAGCTGGTCATAGTGGGGCATGCTTGTAATCCCAGCACTCAGGAGGCTGAGGCAGAAGGATCGTTGCCAGTTTGAGACCAGCCTGGGCTACAAAGAGAGCTCAAGTCCAGCTTGGACTGCCTAGCGAGGCCCTGTCTGAAAAAGACAAAGCAAAGCAACAACAACAAAAATCCGCCCAAACAAGTTACTGTTACTGTTCATTTCCTTAAGATGACACGGTTATGTTTCTTTATCTACAGGAATCAAACCACAATGGCAGCCCCATATGACGGTGAGAGTTTTTACCTCTGTAAATCAGGTATGGTGAGAAGTGACCAAGCTAGGCTGCAGAGAAGAGGACAGGCAGCTGAGCAAAAAGAAGACCATCCGGTCCTGTGCCTCATTCCTCTCCATTTACCCTGTTCCTTTGCTTCTCTTCACTCTCCGCACTTTCTCCTTCTGGTGTAGCTGCACCAGCTAAATGGGAGAGAGAACATTAAAACAGCCTCTGGGCCAGCAGAGGCCAGCAATTTCTTACTCTCAGCTTCCTGCAATGTGAACACAGGAGCACAGCCAATCATGGTTTCTCCGGGTGCTTTCCTGCCTTTCTCTTCAGTCTGGAAAAGGATTGGGTAGGAGGGAAATAGGAGTCATTGAGCCCTCAGCCTGATCTGTAATCTCCCTGCTCCTGGTGGCCTCATGATGACCAAAAGATTAAACAGGGTGATGTACCTAGCTGGTCACATAACCCCCCATTACTCCTGTACCTCTGGAAATAGATTACATCAGTTAATCCTTTGCTGATTTGGCAAACTATCTCACAGTGTAGTAGTTTCAAACATAAACCATGTAGATGCTCCAGACTCTATGGGTCAGCAGAGCAGTCTATGGGTCTGAGCCACCTCTTGTAATCTCCGCTCCTGCCCATGCATCTGTGGTAACCTGTAGTTCAGGGTGTAACCCAATAATCTCCATCGCCTTGTGGACATGGGTGTAGGTAACAGGCTCTTGGGTAGGCTGTCCGGGTGGTCACAATAACTGGTCTGGTGGTTATCATTATGTAGTTGTCTTGGTGCCACAGTGCATAAGAGCTTTGGAGTCTTTGCTTACATCAGGCTTTCTACTGCTTTATCACTCAAAGCAAGTCACATGGCTCTTGGGTTGCATTTTAATGGGAAGAGTTGCAAAATCCACATCTTAAAGGGGCACACTACAGGGAGGGGGATGATTTAGGGCTGAATTTGCAATCTACACAGTGGACTGTGTCCTAAACACTCTCAACATTGGCAAGTTGTGGCAGCACTGAAGATGCCATAATAACCTTTTTCAGTTCACCTGCCATGAATTTCCTATTCCTCTTCCCTTTGGCTGACTAACCACTGCCCTCAGGAAATCCCTAAAGGATCTGCCACTGTAATGTCAGTTAAATGCTGATGCAGGGGACTTTGGAGAACATGGCGGACAGATAGCAGCAGCTACGGAGGCTCTCTGGAAGACCCAGCTTAGAATTCAGGAATAGTGCGGAGTAAGGAATCATAAGCAAGAGGAGATATGCCCTGCTGACCCAAGAATGAACTGGGCTGAGAGAAACCAACTGGGAACGCAATCCTGGTGCTATAACAAGAACAGAAAAGCCTCAGTGTGGAAGCTGGAGCCTGCGCCATTGGAAGCCGTGATTTGGATTTCCTGACGCCGCTGCTGCATCTGCATCAGCTCGGCAGGGAGAGAGAGATGCATGAAAGCTCTGAGAACGGGAATCGGTAAACAGAGTTGAAAGCAGGATGGGCAGGGAGCTGTGCATCGACCTACAGTGAGTGAGAGAAACTGGGACTCTTCCACTGTCTAGGAGACTCCAACAGAGGACATTCTGGGAACAGGCAGACTTGCGGGAACAGGGCGCTGTAGTGACTTCAGTCAAATATCGCCCTCTCAAGCAGGATTGGTGAGCAGTGCCTAGCACATGTGACACTGCTAGCTGAGACCCAGTAGGCTAGCACAACCCAGGTCCTAGCGCTTGAAGGTGGGTTGACCTGGAGGGGCAGGCCCTGCATAGGCTGCCTGGTCTGCAACTTCCTGGTGTGCTGCAGTGGGTGGAAACACCTAGCCAGCACAATTCAATCAGACTGTGTCTGACAGGGAAGGAAGCTGGGCCTCCTATATATGCTTGCATATATAAGGAACAAAGAATATGGGAAGAGGGAGCAACAAGAAAGGCTCCTTGGCCCCCAATCCTGAGAAAGAGGCAATAGCAGACACAGTACCAATAGATATAAAGCGCTATCTCCAGAGCCTCATAGACGAGTTCAGGAATGAAGTTATTAATGACCTGAAGCTAGACATAGGCAGAATAGTTAGAGAAATGCTAAGTACTACCCAAGAAAAAACAGATGGTGGAATGGAAGAACAGAAAAAGAGGGGAGAATTGTTTGATGGAGAAAACAGAGAAAGCATAGAATACGTGAAACAGGTTCAAAGAGATTACCAGGAAACTAAAAACTCTATCAAAAACTGGCATAACAGCTTGAAAAAAACTAAGGACAGATTATCTGAACTGGAGGGCAGATTTGTAATATGTGAGCATGAAATGAAAAACTTCTTAAAAATAACAAAGAAAGAAACAGCAATAATACAAAGACTAGAAGATGATAAGAGGATCTATAACTTAAGAATTAAGAACATAAAAGAAGAAGTAGGGATACAAACAAATGAACTACAAAAGCTACTCACAGAAATAATCCAGGAGAATTTTCCTAATTTAGCAAAAGTTAAAGATACTCAGTTGTATGAAGCATACAGGACCCCAGCCACCTACAACCCAAACAGAGCTACACCTAGGCATATAATAATCAAAATTCCAGAAATCCAATACAAGAACAGAATATTAAAAGCCATCAGAGACAAGAAACAGATCACTTACAAGGGAACACCCATCAGAATTACAGCAGACTTCTTGCACAAGCCATCAAATCATGAAGAGCGTGGGGGGAAATAATTCAAGCTTTGAAAGATAATAACCTCCAGCCAAGATTGATATATCCCGCAAAACTATCCCTGGAAATTGATGGAAAAACAAGGTGCTTCCAGGATAAAGAGGAACTAGGGGAATATGCAACCACCAATTCAACTCTCAGAGAATACTGCAGTATATTCTAAAAAAGAAAACTACAAAGAATCCAGAAATAGTGGCAGAGAGGCCACAACGAATGGAGCAGGAAACAAAATGAAAAAGACAAACTGACAACTAATGACAGAAAAAGAGCTCAACAGAAATGAGGCAGAGAAGATTGGGTGATAGGAACAGCTATTTTGGAGAAAATGATGTCATAATAGGTAATACTGATTTAGTATCATCTTGTTTTGAAGTCTCATCAAGCTTTTGTTCTTCTGTCTCCATTGGTCTAAACAGGTTGTATCTTATTGGATTTTATTATATGTGATAGTATAAGCAAAAACTTTTATAGACAAGGAGATTATACAAAAATCATTGTTCATTTTCTGTTAGTTGATTCTAAATACCCTGTAATACTTTATCCTCTTAAATGATTTTACATTGTTTTGATATATTTGATGCTACAGTATACGAAGTTATACTCAAAGATTTCAAGGAAGGAGAAAATATGGTAACTACTTTTATGTCGGGATTATCTTGTGGTGAAACACTATTTTGCTTAAATGGTTATATTTTGATCTGCGCTGTTTTGCTGTCATGCCCTCTTTTATCTCAATCTCCATTTTATTATTTACTTTTTTATTTTTATCCTCTTAATTAAGGGAAAATAAATAAAAAATAACAGGATATATTATAGTAACCCACTTTGACTTTCCATTATCTTGATTTGAAGCCCTGTATTGCTCTCACCATCTTGTTTTGACTGATGTTCTCTATCCTGTTTTGTTTGATAGTACAGGTTTGAAAGTTTAGGCAACAGCTGTGAAGATAGTGGGATTCATTATGACGCCCATTCTGGTTGACTATTATCTACTTTTGAAGACCTGTAATGTCTCCAATGTTTTAGTTTTGTTGGCTTCATTCTTTACTGTTTTGTTCAATTTTATTATAACTGATGATATAGGCAATTCTATTAGAGATAGTGGGAGGTATTATGGTAACCATTGTTGATCACCTTGTATTATGCTTTTACATTATCTATTATGTCCACCCTTTTGATTTGACTGACTCTGTTCTGTTATGTCACATTTGGTTTTACTCTCTTCCAAAAAAGTAATAAGAATCGTGGGAGCAATAAAACCCAAAATGTGTAATTGTCATTGTACAAAAGAGAGGAAAAGAAAGTGCTCTAAACGATATAACTGCATGTATATTTAAGTGTATAAGAGAGATAATGATATTACTGAGTTTTGTTGGATCATGGAACAGAACTGTTTGCAATCTAACTGTTGGAATGTCCACTCTATAAGCTTTAATTTTGTAAATTGAACAACTATTTCTAAGATTTCCATTAACTAGTGATTTACTACTGTTTATTTTTTTCTGTAAATCTGTATAACTTGTACCCTTTTTCTGCTTTTTTTCTTTTTCTCCTTAAATAAAAAAAAAATAAATGCTGATGCGAATTCCTACCTCCACCTGTCCTTAGGTGACCTGACCCTTCCTGAATCCAGAACTCTCATTACTAGAACTTTCAGAAATATAGTTTTTAAAAATCCTGGAATTCTGGTTCTCAAATACGAGAAACTCTGACTTAGGATAGTGACTGGTTGTTAATTCTTCTCCCTTGCTACTGGATGGGAAGAACAAAAGTTATGTTTTGACTACAGATTGGGAGAATAAGTCTCCCACAGCAGATGTCCTGAAGTCAGTTGTAGTATTTCCTATATCATCTCTTTGGAAGAACCACCAGCAGCAGCCTATAGTTCTCATCTGAAACCATTCTGTTTCCTCTTCTGTGGCATTACAAGGCTACTGAAAGGTCAGAGTAGTGAGTGATCCTGAGAACAGAGTGCACATAGAAGATCAAAGGACAGACTACTTGCCCAAGTACTGCAAGGTGGCCATTAGACCAGAAGCTGCCTATATATCTTGTGCATGTGGTAATGGTGGTTAGAAGCTCATAACCAGCAACAGAGCAGGGCAGGGGTAGGGGCATTCTGCATGAGACACTGGAGTTAGATTCTAATGCTGTGTCTTTGGTTTCGTTCCTGTCCCAGGGTCTGGAAATCAAGACTGCAGAAATTCTCAACTGAGAATTGTCTTACTGGGAAAAACTGGAGCAGGAAAAAGTGCAACAGGCAATAGCATTCTTGGAGAGAAAGCATTTTCTTCTGGTATTGCATCCAAGTCCATTACCAAGGCCTGTCAGAAAAGCATATGCACATGGAATGAAAGAGAGATTGTGGTTGTGGACACACCTGGTATTTTTGATACCGAGGCCCAGGACGTTGACACACGCAGGGAGATTGCCCGCTGCATCCAGCTGACTTCCCCTGGGCCTCATGCTCTGGTCCTGGTGGTCCCTCTTGGCCGTTACACTGAGGAAGAGAGCAAAGCCACGGAGAAGATCCTGAATATGTTTGGATGCAGGGCCAGAAGATTCACGATTCTCTTATTCACTAGGAAAGATGATTTGGAAGGCATAGATCTCGGGGATTACATCATGGATGCTCCAGAACGTGTCCAAAACCTGATAGACAGGTTTGATGGTCGCTACTGTGCTTTCAACAACAGGGCAATGGGATCTGAGCAGGAGGACCAGAGAAACCAGCTGCTGACCCTGGTCCAGCGCATCGTGAGGGAAAACCATGGGGAATGCTACACCAGTGAGCTGTACCAAAGGACTGAGGAGCAGATTCAGAAGCAAATCCATTTGGTGCAGGAACAGTGCAGAGCAGAGCTGGAGAGAGTGAGAGCACAGCTAAGGGAGGAGTACGAAGAGAAGATCAGAGATCTGGAAGATAAGCTGGAGCAGGAGAGGAGAAAGGCACAAATGGAGAAGGAAATTGCAAGGAGAGAGAGTCTCTGTATTCATAGGCAGCAAAATGCCAGAATGGAAGTTGAGAGCCAGACTTCCATAATTGAATTTATCATTCAAACATGGAACTTTGTTTCCCTTTGGATTTCTCTGTTTAAAGATTAGACTCAGTGCAAATTTGTCTGTATTTTCTGCTTGTTTGTAAATGAATCTGTCTCGTGGGCCTCATTCACCAAAGTCCTTCTGCTATAGTTAGTTTCTCAAGGCTTTCATGACTACACAGTGTAACAAGTGGTATTCTTGGTCATTAGTAAATGTTTGATTGACTCGGCAGGAGAACACATTCTCAATTTGTGAAATTTCAAAGCAGAACGAATTGGTGCTAGCTAACTGTGAGTTCTTCTGGGGAGACACAGAGAAAGGAATGTAATAGGCCAGAGAAGAGGACCCCAAGCCTTCTTCAGTAGTTCCCTGTAAAAGTTTTCCTCTATATTCTTTCTAGATTGGTAGGGATTACTTCTGCTCATATATCTTTGCCTTTAAAGATAAAAATAAACATCTAAATCCATATGGTTTGTTAGAAGCCTCAATTCTTTCTTTGCTTTAGGTAATCTTGTAGATGAACACAGTTTTTGAATTCTTTCTCATTTGTTTACTTCCATGTTCACAGAAGGATTGAAATTGTTACTTACATTATCTACTGTCTGAAGCACAGACAAGTCTGGGGAATATAGCTCCCAGAACTCAATTTAGTAGTGATCCCCAAACTCTAGAAAGAATGAAAACAGTTTCATAGATGAGAGAATCTCATCTATGTGTGATATATTCAAATGTGATCAATCTCAATTTACCAATTTGATGAATTTCTTGAGAAATAAACTGTTATCACCTCATAACGTGGATGTTCAACACACATCCACACACTTTTGGCCCCACCTCAATAAATCACTAGTTGTTATTAACATAAAACTTTTCAGTTTGCTCATGTTTGTGCCGAATTAGATTATGTTTCGTCTGAGAAGATACTACCACTACTTCTAATAATTCAGAGATGAATTTCACTTTGGGATAAAAGCTCAAGATAATGTTGGAACTAGACGTGGTCTTTTATAATGCTCCTTCTTCTCCTGTACCTGAAGGTTTGCACATCATTCTCAACTTTCCTACAGGCCACAATCATAGTTTTCTTTGTTCTACATGGTGTGTTGAAGGAATGTGTGTATGACCAAGAATTCTGAGAGCTGAACAACTTTCCTCATGTAAAAATTTCCTGTAATAAGGAGATAATGAGAGTTGAAGTGCCTATTTAGTTTTCACTTTTCTGCTGAGTTCACCTACAATTTTCTAGAAATTGCCAAACCATGCTCCCATTCTTTACCAACATATTAAAGTGGTCACAAGGCCAATTCTCTTTGCTCTGCCATCTTGAAATTATCTATTTTATGACTTCAACCCTCTCACTCCCAAATCAGGCATATGTACCTCCATTATTTCCCCTAAGCACAAATGAGTTGAATTGCACATTTAACAACCTTAGCAAAGTTGCTATTGATACAGGGGAACGAAACTTCTGACCTACTATTTCCAGTACGAGTTCGTGTTCTCTAAAATTGAAGAATGAATTTTAGGAACAATGGAGGCTAAGAGTAGAATATATTTATTGAGAGAAAGAAAGCTTCTGTCTGAGAGACAGACAGAAGGGGCCCTGAGTGGGTACCAAGGACTCTGTCTTTTCTAGGGACGAGTAAAATCATGAGGTGAGACGGGTTTAAGGTGGGGAAGACTGGGAACTCACAAGGCAGATGAACATAAGGTGGGACAGAACTACGGTTAACCAATAAGATCAAAAGTTCAGGTAAAACTGATTAAATTGGGTACAAATGGGGAAGCGAGTCATGTAGAAATGGAGCATTCTTAGAGAGCAGTGACTCATCCCAAGGGGCTCGGGGTGGTGACTCCTGACTTCCTCAGGGTGGTAGGGAACTATTTAGAATATTGGTCCTTATCATATGAGTGCATTTGCTTGATCTTTTGTCTTGAGGCCTGGCCCACAGCAGGAGGTACCTGTCTCCCCCATAGTTGCAAGGTATCTGGGCTTCTGCACTGGCTCCTTCAAGGACCCAGCCCTGTCTCAAGGCCTATACTATTTCTAACTAACTCAGCTGCCTGCAACACAACCTTCTGCAAAAAAAATACTTGAACAATAAGCCACACAAACCTCTCAAGGAAAGATACATGTACAAGTCTACTATGAAAATAACTTTTCAACTGCTGTGGTTATTTTCGACGATACTCAGTTATTCTTACCACTTTACTCAGGTAAATGCTGTAGATGAGGCAAAGAAAAAAGTTCTTCCCCTTAGAAGCATCAATAGATGAGAAGTGCATATCAGAAGCCCAGGAAAAGGGTGGATCATTTTCTTCCCAGGGAGAAGGCACAGTCTTTGTTAAGGATTACTGTGAGAGGAAAATGGGACTTATTTCCTCTTTTTGAGTGTTTCAGGACTTCATTCCTTTGAGTTATTTAACAATATTGATTCACTGTGTGTATTTCATGGTTGTTTTAGACTAGACAGTCAGAAGCTAGAGAAAAGTAAAACAAAATTTATTTTGAGACTGGTTTCATTGGTCACCCTCATGGTGTTTGGGAGGGTATTGGGGATCAGTCTGTGTAAGGGCTAGCTTACTCAGCTGTGTTGGAAAAGCTCCTTTTCACAGTGCTCTGAGAACAGAGCCACAGCTGAGGCAGCGGAGGGCACAGGCTCCTGGTATCCCCTTTTCCAAAGCAATAAAGCTGTCAACCCCAGAAATCAAACAGTATTCTTTTTTAAAAACGAATATAATACTTTTATTTTTTAAAATTATTTTTAGATTTACTGCCTTTGTTCTAACCTCTTTTGCAGGCTTTCATAATCCCCACTTGCTATACCCTGAGTCTTTAGAAATCCCGTTTACACTGTCAGGGTCTTAGCTCCCAGACAGTTCTGACCTTCCTGGATTCCCCTGTAGTACACTGTCACTTTTATGTAAGGCTTCTCACCACTCATTCTAGGCAATTGGAGGCAGGGCCAAATTACCGATACGAAGGGTTCCCAGGGAGGATACAACAGTGGTATCTAAATCTAGACCTTTATAAGTGGTCTTTGGCACAAGAAAGAGGCAGAAGGTGTGCATCTGTCACCTTTACTGGGCTTTTGATGTCCAGAAAGTCTTCAGTTTCCAGAATTTTATCTCAGTTTACTCACACTCCTGCCCTTATCTGCCTGTTTGCATAATGCTTTCGAGAACTGCCCGAATTACACATAATTAGGCATTAAATCTTATTTTATTTTTGTCTTCTTGAGGCTGAGTCTTGCTATGCAGTTCAGGCTGCCCTTGGGCTCACTTTATAGACCAGGCTGGTCTCCAACTTACAACGATCCTCCTGCTTCAGCCTGCTGAGTACTGGGATTACAGGAGTGTGACCCTGTGCCTGGCCCTAGGGGTTGATTTTTAAATGCTTCCCAAAGGCTCCTGTGTTGGAGAGTTGTTCAGTGTTTAAGGGTCGGTGTGGAGGATCACCTACACAACTAAGGGAGTTATCTCCACTGGGGATTTAGCTCAGCAGCATTAAGTGTCTGTCTGGCAAGTGTGAGGTCGTGAGTTCGATCCCAACCTGGCTCTATCTCTATGTACTGATACTTAAATGCTACCTCAATGGTGTTATGCAGAATGGTTCTTTCTGCATATCCTTCTCTCTGCATATTCCAGAGGTGCTTTCAGGCCTGTACAGAGTTCAGCTCACTGCTGTCATATATTCCTGCCATCCTCACAGTCACTCATCCTCAAGCACCTCCTTTCTTCATGAATTATTACAGTTCAGGTCAGGCCCTGGGTGGACCTTTGTTCTGATGAAACTTCATCCTGGCTGGACTTAGGACCCCTTGGCTCTCCATAATTATAAATATATCTTAAGTTTTTATTTTCACTGTGCATTGCACTACAAGTGGTAGATTGGGATTAACTCTCTAGAATTCCAATAACTTTTCCATGAGATTACAAATACAAACTTCCTGGATCATAACACGGACAGGAAGGCCTCTCTATAGGTAGGGTCTTGAGATCTGATTGTCTCATGAGGCTCTAAGCTCTTGAGTGGATGGATACATTGCAGGATTGATAGCTTACTGGGGTTTGAGAGGAAACCAAGGTTTAGCGGAGCAAGGTTCCTCTCTTTGCTTCCTGGCTGCTTCCAGGTGGGAAGCTTTGGTCTACCACCAGCTCCACACCATGGTGTTCTGCCTTACCAAAGGCTCAAAGCAGTGGAGTATCTGAAATTCTGGGCCAAAAAAAAAATCTTTCCTCTTTTCCTTTCCAGGTGATTTTCTCAGTTATTACATTATAGTGACAGACTGTAGGTTAACAGATACATACACAGCCATTCCTATATTAATGAGCAATGTTCTATCCTATAGATATTCCAGAGTTTATTACTTCCTTTCCATTTACCCTTCTGTACCCATTTTCTTGTCTGAGCACATTGACTGATACCTCTGTTACAATGAATGGTTGGCATGCCTGCCTGGTGATGGCAGTTCCTTCAGTGTTTTCCAGTTAAGTAAGGTGCTGACCCACAGTAGTATACACTAATTCACTTTTTGTCATTTTAAGATGGAAGTTCAGATTTTCAATTTTATAAAATTTACTTTATTCCTAACATGTGACTATAAAGTTTCTCTTTATGCATATTTGCCATGTTTTTATTTGGAGAGGTGATGAAAAATTGTCATTTCACTTACAAAAATTTTTATGGAAAATTACAGAAAAGTCTAAATATTTAAATTTTTACAAATCCCACTATGAAAGGTATTTCAGTAAGGCACCAAAAAATTGCCCATAAAAAATAAAACCTTCTTAATGACATCAAGGATTAATTGATTTAAAATTGTAAAACAGATAAATATATATTTTTGTTCATTTTAGATGACCAGTGGGAGCAATTCTGGGTGAAAATTTCATAAATTATCTCCTTCTTGGGAAAGACAGAACTCCAAGCATGTTTTGTTTTTATCAGTTATGTCCAGCTCATAGGCCACCTTTTATTTTTATCCTAATCTAAAAAATACTATAATAAGGAATATTTTAAAAAGTTTTCCTACGTGTATTAACTATATTATATGCAGCCCAAGAAAATTCCTTTTCAGTACAAAACTGAAGGAATAAAATAAACAAAACAAAATAAAAAATCAGCCAAATCAACCAACCAAACAAACAAAAAACCAAAACAAAACACCCAAAGGTGAACCACAGTTTGGATATGAGTGTAACTAAAATATTTCCATATTTATGAAAGGATGTAAATTTGGAGGCCAAATGTCAGTTTAATGGAATGTATTTTAATTTTTTTTTTATTTTTTAGACAACTCTTGATTTACTTGATGTATCGTCTCTAGCAAATATTGGGTTGAGAATGGCCAAGCAACATGTGAACCCTTTCCCCCTTGAGATAATTGTTATATAACTCAAGCCATGCTAGTGAATGAGAATACTACAGCAAATTATGCTCACAGTGGAATATCAGCAAGTGAATCACCAAATGCCAGGAATTCAAAATAAATGCAATGATTTGGAGGACTAGCTACATTATGGTTTTTTAAAAAATTAATAAATGCTTACAGTATATAGTGACTACATTTATTTGGGGAGTTGGCTTATGTACATAACACATCTTAATCCTTTTTGAACCTCACCCCTCTCATCCTTCCCTGCTCCTTCCAACCTTGACATAAAAAACATTTATTTAATTTAAAGCACTTTATAAGTACATCAGGTGAAGATTTTAAACATTACTTTGTGCTTCAACAATGAAAATATTGATATTAGCTTGTATAAGGTCTTCAATGTTTTACCTAAATAATAATCTCTATTTAAATCTTCCAAGTGTTCTCCAGGACACTTCAAATGTCATATTTAAATATTTTTTTTGTCTTTTTTTCATTTTTATCGGTACCGGGGATCGAATTCACAACTGCCTGCTTGCAAGGCAAGTACTTATGCCACTGAGCTAAATCCCCAGCCCCTCAAATGTCATATTGATAGTGATAGACATTAATCTATATCTTTCAGGAACTTTCCAGAGTTCTTGAAAGGAATCACTATTATTATACTCCAAAGAGTACAAAATAATTGAGACAGTCAGAAGAAAACTCAGGGTGTTGCTTGCTTGAAACTTCTGCAATCATTTAGTTCAGTAAAATTGCAGAGAGTAAGTTCAGTTACTACATTGGGCAGACTGCTGGGCTCTTGAGTAGAGCAAACACTCAGTTTAACCGCTTTTGACAGCTATCATTGTATAGACTCAAACTATGACTTAGTAGATAAACAGAAGGCAAAGGGAAATCTGTTGTGTAATGCTCTCTCCTACAAGCTCGAAGTGCAAGCAAATCCAAAAAACCAAAACACCCACCAGTGATTTTATGGCTTCTCTAGATTCAAAGATATGTGTAGAGGATGCACTGCCTCTGCCCTTCCAGATTATATAGGGGTTAATTTTCTATAGGAAATCTTGTTTAATTGAAAAAGAAATAGCTTCTAGGCAACTGGTTAAGGAGTTTGTTTTCTAATTTGCCTCTTAAATTTGGCCTGAGTTTCAATTGTTGCTTTTCAAGCATCTTGAGGTTCATCATTAGGTGTTTATTTGAGCTTGTTTTGTTTTTGTAATGTGAGCACTGATTGCAGTACAGAAATTCTTAGTTTGACTCCTAAATTTGGTTTCTGTAACTTGGCCATTAAATGAATTTATTGCTAAATGAGGAATCACGTATCGTTATGTACATTATAATATTCAGAGCAAAGAAATGATCAAAGGAAATTCCAACTCAATGACTTTGTGTTTTTTGCATAATTTTTATATGTACTTTAATCTATAACAGAACATGAAACTACAGTACTGTGCAGTACAATTAGCAAAAATTACAGTACTGTTTAAAGATGTACATACAAAAAACATTGAGTCTCAATAAAGAAAATGTACGGAATTTTCTTCAAAAAGATTTGTAAGTCCAAGTCATAAATCCATTAAATGGAGAATGTTTTATGTTTCCTTTTTAAGATAGTTTTCATTGTTTCCCATAGTTTTTTTTTTTTTTTTTTTTTTTTTTTTGTACCAGGGATCAAAATCACGACTTTGTACTTATCAGGCAAGCACTTGAGTCACTGAGCTAAATTCCTGGCCTTCCTGTAGGTTCTTCTGTGTTGTACTGGCATTGTTCAATTCCAGAAATTGTTTGTTTTTCCTTGATTTCTCCTGTGATCCATTGGATATTTCAAATTGTGTTATTAAATTTCCAGGTATTTATACATTTTCTGTGGTTGCTTCTGTGATTGATTTCTAGTTTTATTGCACAATGATATACTGGTCAACTTAAAGTGATTCTTCTGTATTTATCAAAGCAGATTTTATGGACCAGTATGTGGTCTATTTTGGACAAAACTCCATGTGCTACTAGAAGAATATACATTCGGTTGCAGTAGGTTAAACAATCAGTAGACACTACTGAGTCTATTTGTTCAAAGGTTTTGTTCAGCTCTGATATTTCTTTGTTGATTCTTTGTTTAGATGTTCTTTTCCTTTGTGATTAAGGGGTTTTAGGATCACCCACTATATAATTATATTTGTGTTTGCTTGATCTTGTTTGATCTTGTATGTCCAGCAGTGTTTATGAAGGTAGGTGCTTGAGTACTGGGTGCATTTATATTTACAGGTGTTATCATTTCTTGTTGGATTTTTCTCTTAAGTAGTACCTAGTGATCTTATTTGCCTCTGAGGATCAGTTTTAGATTGAAGTGTACGTACTTTGTGATTAAAATAGCTGCCCTTACTTGTCTTGGGGTCCTACTGTTTTTTATCTTTTTATTTTTAGTCTATAAATATCTTTTCAAACTAGATGAGTTTCTTGAATGCCATAGACTGTTGGATTATGTTTTTTGATCCAGTTTCACAATATGTGACTTTTAATAAGGGAACTGGGGTCATAACATTGAAAATTAGTGCTGAAAGTTGTTATTTCCAACATTGCATTCTTTTTCTTTGGTTGACTTCTTTATTTTTATTTTTTTATTTAGAAAAAAAGCAAAACACAAAAAAGGATACAAATAATACAGAATTAAAAAAATAACAGTAAGAAATCACTAGTTGATAAATTACATATTGTTATCTTAGAAATAGTTGTTCAAGTTTCTGCATCTATTGAGATGATCATGTAATTTTATTTTTGGCTCTGTTGATGTGGTGTATTACATTTATTGGTTTGCATATGTTAAACCATCCCTGTATTCCTGGGATAAATCCCACTTGGTCATGATGTATAATCTTTTAGATGATTTGCTGCATTCTATTTGCCAGTATTTTATTGAGAATCTTTGCATCATTAATCACATTTTCAATTTCAATAGCTGATATTGGCTTATTCAAAATTGTTATATCTTCTTGAGTCAGGTTTGGTAGTTCAGGTGCTTCTAGAAGTCTGTCTGTTTCCTCTATGTTTTCCATCCTGTGTAAAGATTTTCAAACTAGGTATTCATGATTTTTTTTTCCATGGAATCTGCAGTAATTTCTCTCTTTTGAGTCCTTATTACATGAATCTGAGTTTTTTCTTTTTCTTGATAAGGTTGGTTAGAGGTTTATCAATTTTATTTATTATCTCAAAAAAACAATTCTTTGATTCATTAATTCTTTATAATGTTTTTAGTCTAATTTCAGTAATTTCTGCTCTGATCATTATAATTTCCTCTCTTCTATGAGCTTTGGGTTTGACTTGCTCTTCTTTTTCTAGAAGCTTGAGATGTAGCTTTAGATTGTTTATTTGTTCTCATTCTGTTTTCTTGATGTGATAATTTATTGATATATATTTTCCTCTTAAGATTGCTTTCATTAGAATCACCAGTGTCTCCTGAGATCCATGCCATGTTGGAACTTAGGATGCTAAGAAGCCAAGTAAGCACCTCCCCTCCCTGGTAAGCGGCGGCAATGTGGCAGGCTGAGGCCCTTCCAGGGGGAGAACCACCAGTGTCTCCTGAGATCCACGCCATGTTGGAACTTAGGATGCTGGGAAACCAAGCAAGCACCTCCCTTCCCTGGTAAGTGGCTGCAGTGTGGCAGACTGTGGCCCTTCCAGGGGGAGAACCACCAGTGTCTTCTGAGATCCTCATCATGTTGGAACTTACAAAGCTGGGAAACCAAGTAACCAGCCTGCCTTCTTGCTAAGCAATAGTGAACCTACTGGTGCATGGCCTAGACTCAAACATCGCACTTCCCCTACCTGCCTTCTCCTGTCACCGTCCCCCTCCCGCCCCGTTAGCAAATGGGAACCAGAAATCTGAGCATCTCCTGGGAGGTTGATCATAGCAAATAAGGGGGATTTCCTTCTACCATCTCTTTGAAGGCAAATATTTTTATTACTGTTTTGCTCTATTCTGATTAATGGTACTGCTCTATTCAATATTCTGTTTTGATAAGTTCTATAATGTTCTATATTTCATTTTATTTTGATATACATGATTGAAAGAACAACTATTATAAAGATAATGAAATATACTGTGATACCTATTACCGTTATCCCGGTAACCTGCTGTGAAGTTCTGTACCAATTTCACTGTACGATCTTAGTTGGCTTTATTCTGTCTTGTTCTGTTGTATTTTACCACTTTCAAAATAAAAAAAAGTCAGGAAGAAGATTGCTTTCATTGCATCCCACAGGTTTCAGTATGTTGTACCTACATTTTCACTAAATTGTAGGTATTTCTTAATATCTTTAATTTCACCTGCAACCCATTGATTATTCAAGAGGTTGTTATTTAATTTCCATGTATTTATGCAGATTTTGCGATGTGTTTTTCCATTAATTTTACATTCCAGGGCAGTAGGGTCAGATAATATGCATGGGATAATTTCAATTCCTTTAAATTTACTTTAAAAGGTTTTAGAGCTAGGGATTTAGCTCAGCAGTGTAAGTGCCTTCCTGGTGAGTGCAAGGTTGTGAGTTCAATTCCTGGTACCAAAAAACGAAAATGGCTAATATATGGTCTATTTTAGAGAATGTCCCATGTACAGCTGAGAAAAATTTGTTGTGCTAAAATATGGTCTATTTTATGGGCTTATATGGTCTAATGGGATAATATGGGCTAATATATGGTCTATTTTATGGCTAATATATCATCTATTTTAGAGAATTCTCATGTGCAGCTGTTAGATGGTCTATTTTAGAGAATGGGCTAATATATGGTCTATTTTAGAGAATGGGCTAATATATGTTTATTTTAGAGAATGGGCTAATATATGGTCTATTTTAGAGAATGTCCCATGTGTAGCTGAGAAGAATGTGTATTCTGATGTAGTTAGGTGGAACACTCTGTAAACATCTACTAAGTTCATTTGCTCCACAGGTTTGATTCAGTTCTATTATTTCTTTGATGACTTTTTGTCTAGTTGATCTATCTCTTTGTGAAAATGTATTAAGATTCCCTATTATAATTGTGTTGTTGCTTATTTGATTTTTCATGTTCATTAGTATTTGTCTTATACAGTTGGCTGTTTCTGTTTTTGGTGCATGTTTGTTTATGATTGTTAACTCTTCTTCTGAATTATTCCCTTGCCAAATATGTAGTAACCTTCTTTATCTCTTTTGATCATTTTTGAAGTTCACATTGTCTGCTTTTTTTTGGGTTCCTGTTACATGGAATTTTTTTTTTACATATTTGACATTTAATCTATGAGTTTTTTATTAATCAGATGTGTTTCTTGTATACAGCATATTGTGGGATCTTGTTTCTTGATCCATTCTGTCAATCTATTTCTTTTAATAGGTCAATTGAGGCCATTTACATTGATGGATATAACAGATATGTTCTGGTTAAACTTTGCCATGTAATTTTCCTGCTGTTGGTTTTCTGTTTTATTCCCTATTTACTGCTTGTCTTGTCTGGTGGTTCCTTTCTGCTGTTGTTCTAGAAATTGTAGTCATTTCTATCTCTCTCTAGTAGGTACTTCAGGACTCTTTCTGTGGTTAATTTGGTGGGCATGAATTTCTTCAGTTGTTCTTTGTCGTGGGAGTATCTAATCTCTCCATTAAATTTCAAAGAAAGTTTTTCAATCTGGGTTTTCTTTCAGGGTTTGAAGTACTTCATTCCAAGCTCTTAACTTAAGGGTTTATGCTGAAATATCTGCTGTGATTATAATGGGCTTCCCTTGATAGGTGAATTGTGTCTTTTCTCTAACAGCTTTTAGTATTCTGTTTTTATGATGTATGCCTGGGATCTTAATTGTTGTATGTCTGGGTATAGATTTATGTTGGTTGTGATTGTTTGGTTTTCTATATGCCTCACTTACTTGCATATCAGATTCTTTCCCCATGTTTGGGAAATTTTCTATTACTTCAGTAAATAGTTTACCTTTGTCATTTTCACTGACTCCTGCATCTTCATTGATGCCTATCAGTTTATATTGTTTCTCTTTGCATCATCTTGAAGTTGTTGAACTGTCATTTCATGCTGCTTTGTTACTTTTAAAAGTTGTATCCTTTCATGATTGCCAGCTGCAAACCTGTCCTCCAGGTCTGAAATTTTATCCTCAGCTTCTTTCACCAGCTTTCAATAGAATTTTTTATTTCTTGGATATCTCTCTGACTTTGTTTCATGCATTCTTTTTTCTATATTGTTCATTCAAGGTTTCAATCAGTTTCCCATGCTCCTGTACTTTTTTTTATCTATGTCTTTTCTAGATATGCTGAGTAGCTCCTTTATTAAAGTTGTCATTTCTGAAGATATTATAAGAATATATTTTTTAGGACTTTAGTTCAGTGTCTCCCATAAGGCAATGGTAAACATTGTGACCACTGATCAATGAACAAGAACTGATTAAATGTTACCAGGCAGCTGTTTTCATATTGATCAATTAAAATCCTATCCAATAATCTCTCCTCACTCCAAGGGATTTTTTGTCATCTTAATAATTTTTAATGGCTTTTGAATATCCAATCACAACATTTAACATTATTTTTGAATGAGATAATCTCAAGTTATTAATAAACAACAATATACATTACATTTATTCAACAAATTTTAGCAACATTTTAACTAGCTGAAAACTCATGTTTTTGAATCTATTATCCAAAATAAACTTTGATTAAATGATCCAAAAATGTAAAGGGAGAGAGAGAGAGAGAGAGAGAGAGAGAGAGAAAGTTGTTGAGCTCAAATAAAAAGGAACAGTTGGTTACAGAATGGACAGATGGACAAACATGGACAGATGTGAACAGACATGTTAAGAAGTACATAGCTTGTTGGTGTCTGCAAGAACTCTCCAAGTTCCTGGGGGTTATTTGTACACTTGTATCATGCCCCCGTGCTGAAGTAGCTTGCTTCTTATGCCTCCATATTCTTGGGGGCTAAAATACCTATTCATCTCCAGCGCCCACTGTCCTCAGGGCATTTCTCAGGTACTCTGTGTCCTTGGTCACTCCTGTACAGGTACTTGTGCTTTCGGCTCTGCATGTATGGATGATCACTAACTTAGTGACTTCCAGTAACAGCTTAACAGACTGGACAAAGAAACAAACAGATCCACAGGCAGACTAAAAAACATCTTTAAAAATCAGAGTGTAGGGCTGGGGATTTAGCTCAGTGGCATAAGCACCTGCCTTGCAAGCAGGCAGTCATGAGTTTGATCCCTGGTACCGATAAAAACGAAAAAGACAAAAAAAAAAAAAAAAGACACACACAAAATCAGAGTGTACTCATATATATTTTTGGCCAAATTGAATTGCACTAAATTTTTACAATTGTAAAATTTGTAACCATAAACAGACTAGTCATATTTGTTGCACATCAATCAGCTGAGATCTCTTGTAAAAAGAATTTGAAAAGGACAAAATCTTATCTAGAATTAACATGTATTTTGTCACAGGACTTAGCATACACTCCTATCATCTATTTGGATCTTTAATTTTTGTTACCATCTCTTAGGCTTTCTGGATCAAGGTCTGGTTTAACACCATCCTTGTCTACTGGCTGTAGAGTAGTATCTCTGAGGCATCACTGTCATAGTGATATAGGGAAATGAAATTGCCAACCTACTATGTCTGGTATGAGCTCATGTTCTCTAAAATTGAAGAATGAATTTTAGGAACAGTGGAAGTTAAAAGCAGAATATATTGATTAAGAGAAAGAAAGCTTCTGTCAGAGAGAGACAAAAGGGGTACCAATTGGATTGTCAAAGACATTGTTTTTTCCAGGGAATTTTATAGAGTAAAATCATAGATTGGGTGGGCCAAAGGTGGGGAAAATGGGAATTTGCAAGGTGGGCATAAGACAGGACAGAACTGTGGCCAACCAGTAAGATTAATTGCTCAGGTAAAATTGATTAAATTAGGAGCAAATGGGGGAGCAAGTCATGTAGTAAGTGGGCATGCTTAACAGCAGAGGCTCTTCCTGCAAGGAGTGAGTTCCTGACTCTTGACTTCCTCAGGGTGATAGAGAAGTATTTGGACTGTGGATCCTTAGGATGTGGTTGTATTTGCTTTGCCTTTGGTCTTAAGATCTGGCCCACAGCAGGAGGTGATTGTCTCTTTCAAGGCTGCA
Source organism: Cavia porcellus (assembly GCF_034190915.1). Taxonomy (NCBI): domain Eukaryota; kingdom Metazoa; phylum Chordata; class Mammalia; order Rodentia; family Caviidae; genus Cavia; species Cavia porcellus. Next base: position 56,665,639 of record NW_026947489.1, read on the forward strand.
AGGTATCTGAACTTCTGCTCTGGCTCCTTTAATGGCCCAGCCCTGTCTGACTGCCTATGATATTTCTAACTATCTCAGCTGCCTGTAACATTCCTTCCTGTGATGAAGTAACCCAAACTGCCATGAGGGGGTAAAAGGCGATGAACAATCTGGCTTCTTCAGCCTTAAGAGAGTCATAGTGGTTAAAGGGCAGTCAGAGATATTTCTGCAGAGGTTATGTCTAAAGGCCCTCAATAGACACCAGGCATTTTTACCTTGGATAGGTATACAGCTTTAAGTCTGGAGGAGACAAAGCCAAAGAAACAATTAAGTAGGTATGGGCCAAAAATCAACAAGATAACCATGAGTATAGTTAACAAACATTTTCACCAAGAGGAGCTGGAATTAATTCCTATAAGGATAAAGTCCAGGGAATTTTAGAATCTGACATGTCATTGATCTGTTATCTAATATCATGAATAGCTACTGAGCTATTAGCAGAAGAATCAGGGATGTATACACAACATTCAGTGTTTATAATTGTATAAGTACTCCCATGTGCTGCTGTTAGAATGTCTAATACCATCTGATTTTAGTGGATGACCTGTCTCATTAATTTTATTTTATTTAGGAGAGAGACCTTGCAGTGTTATTTAAGGCTCATTGAGTATAGTTAAGGACTCAATATTTACATCATATAATTTTCTCAGGACAAGATCTGGTGGATCCCAGTAAGAAGAATCTAAAAGGAATCTGGCATATTATTGGTTTTCATCTGTATGATTCCTTGGGGTTTGGTACCTTTAGGCAACAACAATTTTTTATCAAGGCATATATAATCAAAGTTTATATAGAAAGCAATATGTAGTCAAAGCATGAGTAGTAGTACTGACACTTAAGTTTAGAAACTGTTTCTAAATTAGGACAATTGTAACCCATTGATTCTTGTATCCTTTTGTTGATGGAGTCTGTATGGACATTGTCATAAATTTTTTTTGCTTTAGTTATAATTACCTCTAAATTTGATTAACTTATGAGAACCAGATTAATATTTTGACAAATGAGAAATTCTCTTGTCTTTATATATGAACAACAATATGTGCTGTATTTGTAAAAACATTAGTCTCAGCATCATTTTGATTCATTGACAACTTTAATATATATTATAGCCCTTAGGATAACATCTTTCCAGGATTGGAGTTGGAATTTTTTAACCAAAAGAATGAGTGAAAAGAAAATTATCCCAATTACAGTTGAAGCAGCATATATTTTGGTCAATATATTGAGGTACAGCACCTGGAAGGAATACCAGATTTGAGAAGGGCAAAGAGACATGTGCCAATGTCCAACAATTGGCTGGTTTTTTAACCTCTTTTCATGATTACTCAGAGTTCCTCTGCAGAGATGACAGGCAGAGATGACAGTCTGGACAGAGGGAGGAGTTGAGTCCCCAAGGCCCTTTAGTCCTGCTGGACCAGATGATAGTATGCGTCTGAACACTGGGGCCTTGGCCTCCGAGGGCAGTCCAACCTCCAGTGGTCACCTTTGCAGTTAGGCCGTGGCTTGGGGAGGGTGCCTGTTAAGGAAGTCCCTCTTAAAGTGGCCGTGCTTGTGGCAGGGGTAGCAGGTAGGTGTCATCATCAAGCTCTTCTTGGAAGCCTGAGAATCAGACTTAAGGTCTGTGTTTTTAAGGCCACAATAAAGGCAGCCATTTTTTGGTCTCTGTTTTCTTTCTGTGGTTTTCTCTCAGTCCTGATTACAGAATATTAAGGAAGCAATTTTCACTAAAGAATTAAGTGAACTGTGTAGAGCAAAGGCTTTTTTGTAGCTTTTAAAAAATGTCTGGAGTTGACTGGTTAATAAGCATGTCTTTAAGCAAAATCTGTCCCTCTATTGAATAAGGATCTATAGACATATGTTTTATTATTGTCTCTGATAAACAATCTAAAAAGTCAGAGGGATTTTCAACTTTTTCCTGAGAAATAGCTGACAATTTAAAATAACTAGAAGGCTTGGTTTTTGTCCTTTTAGACTTTAAAGAATACACACTTGAAAATGTCTCTTGTTCAGATCTCCTGTATTGTTGGCAGGCTCCTTGGGGTCTTGAGTAGGAACTTCTTGTGCCCCAGTGGGGAATGGTGGTTTCCCTGGCTGTCTACTTTCTGGCCTTCTAAAGTTAATATTATGATATTTATCTCCAAAGGCAATAGCAGTCTGTAATGCTACCTGTCTCTCACTAGAAATCAATGTCTGATTTAAGAGTAACATCACATCTTTTCACTCTAGCTCATATGTCTGAGTAAATCCTCTAAGGACCTCAATATACCTATTAGGATTATCTGAAAATTTTCCTAGCTCTAGCTTAATTTGCTTTAAGTCACTTAAAGAAAGAGACCTATGAATGGAGTGATATCTTAAGGATTATAATTATACCTGGAGCATAGGTAAAAATTATCTTTTAATGCAAAGAAAGTTCCAACATAATGCAATTGTAACATTGTTCCTCCTTTTTACAATATGATTTTAGTTGTGAAAGAACATCGTAGTTAATACTTCCCTCTGTATTCCATTTTGGCACTAGGGAGTTGGTAGCCATGCACTTGTGCAGAGAAATTCAGACTGGCTCTTTTTCAACACAGAAGGGTTAAACATCTTCCAGTACTTAAGAATCCATTCCAAGGGAGTAAGGGGTTTTGGCATTGAGTTGCCCATGTCTGTAATGTAAAAGCAAGGCTTAAGTATGAAACCTTTTGTAGCTGGAGTTTAACTCAGGAACCTCCACTGAGCCCTCTTTAGTCCTGTAGTGCTAAAGACTTTGACATTGGGGCTGGGGGTTTAGCTCAGCGGCATAAGCACCTGCCTTGCAAGCAGGCAGTCATGAGTTCGATCCCCAGTACCGATAAAAATGAAAAAGACAAAAAAAAGACTTTGACATTGAGCTATCTGACTATGTAAAAGGAGATAACTGAGGCATCCTTATTATTCTTATTTGATAAATGCTCCTCAGGTGTCCCTTGGGTTGAAACTGCTCCAGGACAGGTGGATGCCTTCTGGAGAGAATGGAAGATAGATTCAGTCAGCCTATCCACCATTGGCCTGGCGCACACTCCTATCTTCCCCGATAGCTCATGAACTTTGTTTCCATAAGGTATGCTTAAAGAAGGAAGCATAACTTTGTAATAAACTACTGCTTTTTTGTTCATTGGAAGAGAGCCTACAAAAAGGTACAGAGAGGATTTCTCTGACTGTACTGTGAAGGAGATCACCTCTGGAGATAAGGCAACAAATAACTAGTGGAATTCTTACCATGATCCCTGGGGCAAAGAAGCCTCCAAGACAGTTATATTACCTATCTAATCACCTGGGCAGTTTTTCTAGTGGAGGGACATGGCTATGCTTTATTTAAATTTCAATGCATTTAAAAGCTCACTGATTATAAACTTATAAATTATCTTCTAGCAATCACATTTTAAATTAGAAAAAGATGCATGTCTTCTAGACACACAGAAAAGAAAGGCCTATTTACTCTTAATTAACATAGGTAAATCATTTCCCCTACTAGCTGCTGTGGAATGTAAGCAATTGCTGAAAGCTACCTCAGTTTAATCTCTGCAAGGAGGGTAGTCTAAGTAATCTAAATGTCCACTGAAAGGCTTACCAAAGGATGATAGAAAAATGGAGATTTTCAGTGGTCACTGAGTGTCACAGTTTATGTCAGTGGCCCCCAGATCTCATGTGTTTGCATTGTGCATTTGTGATTGGTTCATTGTCTAGCACTTGGATTGATGATGTTAATGCTACACTCACTTAGGGATGGAGCCAGCATATAATGTAATGCCAGGAAGAAGATGTGTCTCTTGCTCTTGCCCTTTTCCACCTTGCTGCTTGCAGCCGCCATGAACTGTGGCATGACATGAAGAAAACATGATGGATAGATAACAGCAGCTACAGAGGCTCTCTGAGATAGCCAGCTTAGATTCCAGGAATGGTGCAGTTTGGGGAGTCCTAAGCAGTGGGAGATATACCCTGCCAACCCAGGAATGAACTAAGCTGAGAAAAACCAACTGGAAATGCAGTCCTGGTGCTATGACTGGAACAGGTGAAGTCTCAGTGCCAAAGCTGGAAGCCATGTCTCTGGAAACCTTGGCTTGAATTTCCTGCTGCCGCTGCTGCATCTGAATCAGCACAGCAGGGATAGAGACACAAAAGCTCTGAGAGCAGGAATCGGTGAACCGAACTGAGAGCAGAGCTGGCGGGGAGCCCTGTGGTGAGTGAGAGTAACAGGGACCCTTCCATAGATTAGGAGGCTCCAACAGAGGACATTCTTCTTCCTTTACATTCTTAATTCTTAAGTTAAGTTATAGATCCTCTTACCATCTTCTAGCCTTTGTATTGTTACTGCTTGTTTCCTTGTTATTTTTAAGAAGTTTTTCCTTTTATGTTCCCACATTACAAATATGTCCCTCAGTTCAGATAATCTATCCTTAGTTTCTTTCAAGCTGTTATGCCAGCTTTCAATAGAGTTTTTAGTTTCCTAGTAATCTCTTCTATGTATTCTACGTTTTCTCTATTTTCTCCATCAAACAATTCTCCCCTTTTTTTCTGTTCTTCCATTCCACCATCTGTTTTTTCTTGGGAGGTGCTTAGCATTTCTTTTATGTATATCTTCTTATTTCTTCTACTTATATCTTGCTTTACTTGGCTAAAGACTTCGCTTTTGAACTTGTCATGAGGCTCCAGAGATACCGCTTTATGTCTATTGGTGCCGTGCCTGATATTGCATGTTTTTTGTCCTCATTCTCCTTTGCATTTACCTTCCCTGGATCAGTGTTCTCAGGATTGGGGACTGAGGACCCTTTCTTATTGCTCCCTCTTCCCATACTTTTTGTTCCTTCCATACAAGCATATATAGTAGGCCTGTTTCTTTCTTTGTTGGTTACAGTTTGTTTGAATCGTGCCAGCTAGGTGTTCTGCTTACTGCAGTGTACTAGGGAGACACAGACCTGGGCAGCCTATGCTGGGCCCATGCCTCCAAGTCAGTCAACCTACTGAAGGCTTCACTGCATTAGGGTGCACTGCCAGGTGTAGGGACCTGGTTTGGCTGGTCTACTGGGTCTTAGTCAGCAGTGTCACCCAGGTCAAGCGCTCCCCACGAATCCCGCTTGAGAGGGGAATATGTGGTTGAAGTCACTACAGCGTCCCATTCGGGCTAGTCTGCCTGGTCCCAGAATGTCCTCTGTTGGAGCCTCCTAGTCTATGGAAGGGCCCCCGTTCCTCTCACTTACCACAGGTTGATGCAGGGCTCCCTGCCAGCTCTGCTCTCAATTCGGTTCACCGATTCCTGCTCTCAGAGCTTTTGTATCTCTATCCCTGCTGTGCCAATTTAGATGCAGCAGTGGCAGCAGGAAATTCAAGCCACAGTTTCCAGAGGCATGGGTTCCAGCCTTGGCACTGAGACTTTAGCTGTTCCAGTCATAGGACTGGGATTGCATTTCCAGTTGTTTTCTCTCAGCTTAGTTCGCTCCTGGGTTGGCAGGGTATAGCTCCCCCTGCCTAGGCCTCCCCACACTGCACCATTCCTGGAATCTAAGCTGGCTATCTCAGAGAGCCTTTGTAGCTGCTGTTATCTATCCACCACATTCTCCCAGAAGTCAGTGCTATTATTTAAATACAGTCAATCAAGGTGCACCAGTAAATTTAGCAACTTATTTAAATTTAACATGTATAAAAACAAAATAATAAAAATATACCATTAAAGAAATATCATGCCCTTATAATTTTCCTGTTTGAACTTAAATTTACATTATTTTAATAAAACTATATAAGAGAAAGCAATTAAAAACAATAAGCAAATAGCAAGCAATTATCACAAATAATTATAAAGCAACTGGAAAAGACAAAGCAAAATTTAAAGCATAAAAATTTGTTATCTAAATGAGTCCCAGTCCAGAGGCTATGAAACAAAAATAACCTCTTACCTCCATCCAATGATCTTGGTGGGACCTCCAAATGATATAGCATAATGAAACTTCCAACCTCCTATGTTTGGTATGAGTTCATGTCCTCTAAAATCAAAGAATAGATTTTAGGAACAATGGAGGTGAAGAGCAGAATATATTTATTGAGAGAAAGAAAGTTTCGGTCAGAGAGAGACAGATGGGTTCCCAAGTGGGTTGCCAAAGATTCTGTCTTTTCCAGGGACTTTTATAAAGTAAAATCATAGGTTGGATGGATCAAAGGTGAGGAAAATGGGAATTTGCAAGGTGGACATAAGACAGGACAGAACTGTGGCCAGCCAATAAGATTAATTGCTCAGGTAAAATTGATTCAATTAGGAGCAAATGGGGGAGTGAGTCACATAGTAAGCAGGCATGCTTAACAGCAGGGACTCTTCCTCAGGGGGGTGGGATGTTGACTCTTGACTTCCTCAGGGTGATAGAGAAGTATTTGGACTGTGGATCCTTAGGATGTGGTTGTATTTGCTTTGCCTTTGGTCTTAAGATCTGGACCACAGCAGGAGGTGATTGTCTCTTTCAAGGCTGCAAGGTATCTGAACTTCTGCTCTGGCTCCTTTGAGGACCTAGCCCTGTCTGACTGCCTGTAATATTTCTAACTAGCTCAGCTGCCTGTAACAATGGGACTGAGCATATTACTTCTTGAGAGGTGGAATCAGCTCCCTCTCTGGGTCTGACTCCCTGATACAGTGAGACAGCACACTCTGTAGGCCATTCAACATTTTCTGGAAAGTCACAAGCATACCCTCAACCCCAAATTAGCCCTGAGCTGAGTCCCTTCCACTTTCTAGTATGAAGATATTTCTGAAGGACCCTTCCTAGCTTTTTTCTTTTACTGACTGAATTGTCTTGCTGCTGCTGTAGTTCCATCCTTAGTAGGATTTAAAAATTGTTAACAGTGCATACTGCCCAATGAAGTCTAGGTAAAATCTCCCATCCCTTTTTTGTTTTATTAATTATATTTTGAGCAAATTTAAGAATTTTAGCCTATATCAGGGTTAAATGGAACTGTTTTCATGAGGCAGAAGCATTTTGATGGAAGGTGGCATGGGAAACAGAAGCCTGTTGAATAGCAACTGAGGGAGTAACAGCTCATCAGAATGGAAGACAGCAAAAGTAGCAAGAGCAAAAGGAGAAGATGCATTAGCCTGCTTCTCAGCTATCCCCTCCCCAAGGTAGTTGTAGCAGGCACAACATCTTTTTGTCCTACTCCTGCACAGTGCAAGAATGTTTACAAAATGAGAACCCTGCAACCCCACCCAGTCACTCAGCCAAGCTTCCAAACTTCAAGTTGACACAATGTATCAGCAATTCCCCAAAGCACTATCAACTTGGCAACCAGACACTTTGCTTTATATCAAAACAAAGACATGTCCCTGCGCCTGGCAGTGCACCCTAGTAGTGAAGCATTCAGTAGGTTGACCTGGGGGGGCGGGCCCAGCAGAGGCTGCCCAGGTCTGTTTCTCCCTAGTACACTGCAGTGGGCAGGAACATTAAGCCGGCGAATTCAAACAAACTGTAACAGACAAAGAAAAAAAAAAAAAAACTGGGCCTCCTACATATGCTTGTATGGAAGGAACAAAAAGTATGGGAAAAGGGAGCAACAAGAAAGGGTCCTCAGACCCCAATCCTGAGAACACTGATCCAGGAAAGGTAAATGCAAAAGAGAATGAAGACAGAAAACATGCAATATCAGACACGGCACCTATAGACATAAAGCGGTATCTCCGGAGCCTCATAGATGAGTTCAAAAATGAAGTATTTAATGAAATAAAGCAAGAAATAAGGAGAATAGTTAGAGAAATGCTAAGTACCACTCAAGAAAAAACAGATGGTGGAATGGAAGAACAGAAAAAAAGGGGAGAATTGTTTGAAGGACAAAATAGAGAGAACATAGAATACGTGAAGCAGGTTCAAAGAGATTACCAGGAAACTAAAAACTGTATTGAAAGCTGGCATAACAGCTTGAAAGAAACTAAGGAGAAAATATCGGAACTGGAGGACAGATTTGTAAGGTGGGAGCATGAAATGAAAAACTTCTTAAAAATAACAAAGACTAGAAGATGATAAGAGGATCTATAACTTAAGAATTAAGAACATAAAAGAAGAAGTAGGGACACAAACAAATGAACTACAAAAGCTATTCACAGAAATAATCCAGGAGAATTTCCCTAATTTAGCAAAAGGTAAAGATACTCAGATGTATGAGGCATACAGGACCCCAGCCACCTACAACCCAAACAGAGTGACATCCAGGCATGTAAGGTTGGATGGTAGGAACAGCCATTTTGGAGAAAACAAGACATCATAATAGTGTAGTGCTGATTTAATATCCTCTTGTTTTGAAGTCCCATCAAGCTTTTGTTCTTCTGTCTCCATCGGTTTTAACGTGTTGTATCTTAATGGATTTTATTATATGTGATAATATAAACAAAAACTTTTATAGACAAGGAGATTATACAGAAACCATTGTTCATTTTCTGTTAGTTGATTCTAAATACCCTGTAATACTGTCATTCTCTTGAATGGTTTTACATTGTCTTGATGTGTCTGATGCTACAGTATACGAAGTTATACCCAAAGATTTTAAGGGAAGAGACACTATGGTAACTACTATTATGGTGAAATAAAGCAAGAGATAAGTAGAATAGTTAGAGAAATGCTAAGCACTGCCCAAGAAAAAACAGATAGTGGAATGGAAGAACAGAAAAAAAGGGGAGAATTGTTTGATGGAGAAAATAGAGAAAACATAGAATACATGAAGCAGGTTCAAAGAAATTACCAGGAAACTAAAAACTCTATCAAAAGCTGGCATAACAGCTTGAAAGAAACTAAGGATAGATTATCTGAATTGGTGGGCAGACTTGTAATATGGGAGCATGAAATGAAAAACTTCTTAAAAATAACAAGAAAACAAACAGCAATAATACAAAGACTAGAAGATGATATGATCTACAACCTAAGAACTAAGAACATAAAAGAAGAAGTAGGGACACAAACAAATGAACTACAAAAGCTATTCACAGAAGTAATCCAAGAGAATTTCCCTAATTTAGCAAATGGTAAAGATACTCAGATGTATGAGACATACAGGACCCCAGCCACCTACAACCCAAACAGAACTACACCCAGGCATATAATAATCAAAATTCCTGAAATCCAATATAAGAACAAAATACTAAAAGCCGTCAGGGACAAGAAACAGATCACTTACAAGGGAACACCCATCAAAATTACAGCAGATTTCTCGGCACAAACCATCAAATCACGAAGAGCATGGGGGGGAAATAATTCAAGCTTTGAACAATAACAACCAGCCAAGATTGATATATCCTGCACAACTGTCCCTAGAAATTGATAGAAAAACAAGGGGGCTTCCAGGATAAAGAGGAACTAGGGGAAATTGCAGCCACCAATTCAACTCTACAGAGAATACTTCAGGATATCCTAAAAAAGGAAAATACCAAGACTTCAGAAACAGTGGCAGAGAGGCCACAATGAATGGAGCAGAAAGTGAAATGAAGACGACAAACTGACAACTAATGACAGAAAAAGAGCTCAACAGAAATGAGGCAGAGAAGATTGGATGGTAGGAACAGCTATTTTGGAGAAAACAAGACATCATAATAGCTAGTGCTGATTTAGTATCATCTTGCTTTGAAGTCCCATCAAGCTTTTATTCTTCTGTCTCCATCAGTCTTAACAGCTTGTATCTTATTGGATTTTATTATATGTGATAATATAAGCAAAAACTTTTATACACAAGGAGATTATACTGAAACCATTGTTAATTTTCTGATAGTTGGTTCTAAATACCCTGTAATACTGTCATTCTCTTGAATGGTTTTACATTGTTTTGATATGTTTGATGCTACAGTATACGAAGTTATACTCAAAGATTTCAAGGAAAGAGACATTATGGTAACTACTTTTATGTCGGGATGTCTTGTGGTGAAACACTATTTTGCTTAAATGGTTATGCTTTGACCTGCACTGTTTTGTTGTTATGCCCTCTTGTATCTCAGTCTCCTTTTTAAAATTATTTACTTTTTTATTTTTTTCTTTTTAATTAAGGGAAAAATAAAAAAGCAGGATATATTATTATAGTAATCCACTTTGATTTCCTATTAACTTGATTTGAAACTCTGTATAGCCTTCACCATCTTACTTTGACTGATTTTTCTCTATTCTGCTTTGCTTGATAGTACCAAGTTCGAAAGTATAGGCAACAACCGTGAAGACAATAAGATTCATTATGACGCCCATTCCGGTTGACTATTATCTTCTTTTAAAGCCCTGTAATGTCTCCAATGTTTTGGTTTTATTCTTTACTGTTTTGTTCAATTTTTTTATAACTGATGATATAGGCAATTCTTTTTAAGATAGCAAGAGGCAGTATGGTAACCATTGTTGATCACCTAGTATTTTGTTTTTACATTATCTATTATGTTCATCCTTTTGATTTGACTGACACTGTTCTGTTATGTCACATTTGGTTTTACTCTCTTCAAAAAAAAAAGGAATAAGAACTGTGGGAGTAATAAAACCCAAAATGTGTAATTTTCATTGTACAAAAGAAAGGAAAAGAAAGTGCTCTAAAGAATATAACTGCATATATATTTAAGTGTATAAGATAGATAACCATATTACTGAGTTTTGTTGGATCATTGAACAAAACTGTTTCCAGTCTCACTATTTGAAAGTCCACTTTATATGCTTTAATTTTGTAACTTGAATAAGTATTTCTAAGATAACAATATGTAATCTATTAAGTAGTGATTTCCTATTGTTTATTTTTTCTGAAATTCTGTATAACTTGTACCTATTTCTGTTTTTTTTCTTTTTCTCCTTAATTAAAAAAAATAAAGTTGTAGGAAACTGAAAAAAAAAACTGAACATAGCAGTACAGAACAAATTGAATAAAAACAAAACATTGGAGACCTTATAGGACTTCAAAAGAAGATAATAGTCAAACCAGAATGGGTATCATAGTGCATCTTATTGTCTTCACAGTAGTTACCTATACCCTCAGACTTGATACTGTCAAACAAAACAGATTCGAATAAAATCAGTCAAAACAAGACAGTGATCAAACAAAACGGGTTAAAACAAAATCAATCAAAACAAGACAGTGAAAGCAATACAGGCCTTCAAATTAAATTAATAGGAAATCAAAAATGGTTTCTGTAGTATATCCTGCTATCTTTGGAATAGCTGTCTATGCCCTCAAATCTAGTACAAGTAAACAAACTGAAACAGAATATAACCAAATTAAACAGAGTAATGAAAACAATATGGGTTTCAAATCATGAAACAAGATTAACAATGTCCTCTGCCTTCCCTTTTTAGACAATTCCTCCCCTTTCACTTTCCCAGGATACATTATACATTTTGTATCTCACTGACTCCTTTAGCTTTTAGATTAGGGAGGTGACTAGCTATTTACTTAAGTGGCTCTGAACTTTTTAAACCCCTGAGCGTAATCTCAAGTTGTAGACAGAAGCTTTCTTTCTTTCAATAAATATATTCTGCTCTTAACCTCCATTGTTCCTAAAATTTATTCGTTGATTTTAGAGAATACGAACTCATACTGGACATAGTAGGTTGGGAGTTTCATTCCCCTGTATCAATTATAATTTGTCTTTGAATACTGGGGATATGAAGTTTAGTAACAGAGTAGATATGCTGAAAACACTCCATGTACTCTTCCCACCGATTTGGCTTCTTTTAGCACCAATTGCAAGTGAGACAGAGAAAAATGCTCTCCTTTCTGAAAGGCCAAAGTTTTAACCTGTGACACAGCAAAATTTCACTGAGCTGAAAATGTGGAGATAGCTGCTTGTGGCTCAATTAAAAATATCAGGTGTTGTAAAACAAAATTCGCAGTATAGTTCTCCTCTTCTGGGGAAGAGTTATCCCCCATCTCTCCTTCCTTATCTAATCTAGCATATGTCTATCCTTGGTATTGACTGACAGCTTTGTTTTGCCATATTTGACTATTCTCCCCCCCCCCCAAAGTAATAAGCACTAAGGAGTAATAAAACCCAAAATGTGTAAATTTTGTTGTAAAAAAGAGAGGGAAAAAAAAAAATAAAAAGAGCTCTAACGGATATAACAGCAAGTGTGTTTAGGGGTGTTAAATAGCTGACTATATCAATGTTTTTGGATCATTGAACACAGCTGTTTGCAGTCTCCCTGTTTGAATGTCCACCTTGTATTCTTTGATACTGTGATTTGAGGAACTATTTTCAAGATGATAATATGTAATCTACTAACAGGTGATTTCTTACTGTTATGTTTTTTGTTTTGTTTTGTTTTGTTTTGTTTTGTTTTGTTTTGTTTTTGTAGTTCTGTATTACGTGTACCCTTACACTGCTTTGGTTTGTTTTGTGTTTTTCTCTTTTTCCTCTTAAATAAAAAAAAAATCTAGCATGATTATAAATTTTATCAGAGTTGCTGTTACTTTGCCATCTCTTCCCTGCTTGGGACTTGATTTTGAAATATTGTTCCAAGCCAAATTCCTTGTGGGCAGCCCAACAAGCCCACAATCATCAAGACATTTCCAGATCACAATCCGGAAGACAAAAGTAAATACTGGAATCAAGCATACAACAAAAACTTCTGTATACATTTTCGAGTCCTTAAAAGCTGTTTGTTCCATAATTATACCACCAATGAAATCAATGCACCTTTTTTTCTTTTTCCTTTTCTTTTTTTCAGGGGAGGTGTTTCTCTCAGGCCTGTTTATAACTGGCCCTAGAGAATAAGGGAGTTTCAACACTCCACTCTTTACACCTGATGAAGCCAAGGCAATACACTCCAGTGATGACTATTGACCTATGCCAATGCACTTCTCCCCCTAGTTGCATGCACATGAGAAGTGTCCCCTCCCTGTCAATCTCTTACCCTGTCCACATTCTGGCACCATGTCTTGGGGTTAGGAACCACAAGAGGATGAGAAAAATAAAGAAAAGACAAAGCTGGGGTCAGGTGGAGTCCTTATTCTCCTGATGGGAGGAAAGGTATTGGGGCATTTATTTAAACCTTTTAGCAACTTAATGTCACTCGACACCCTGTTGTCCTAGTAACACATTGTTCAGATTGTCTTGGGGCCAGGTGTTCTCTGGGCTGAAGCAGCTTCTTCAGGTGGTTTGCCCCAACAACTCTTTGTTCTGGGAATGGTCATGCTCTAGCCTTGCATATATGGTCAATTTACAGCTTCAGCGGCTCCCAACACTGGACTTTTTAGTGTCACTTTCTTGTTGCTTCTTTAGATGGTTGTGTCAGAACCTGAGAGTCTCATTTTCTCTGATGATCTCACGACAGTGGGGTCACTGGTTGTTTAGGCAGTTCCGGGATAGGCAGCAGAGTAAGAGCCTATGTCTTTTGTAGTTATTTCTCTAGTCTTGTCCACAATGTGTGATCTAAAAGGGTAGGGGAGCAGCCTATCCTGAGGTCACTCGCAGGTATAGTGTATCCACAATTGTTGTATTATTTCTCTCTGATTGAATGGAAACTTTGTACTCAATCTAGATCAGCACAGAACATTAAAAGAGGAGAGGAGGCAACTAGATAAGAAAGTTCAATGCAGGCACAGAGGGAGTCTCCACAAAGAAGGCTGTGGTGGCTCGCTGCAGACAAAGGGCACCTTGATGGGGGTAGGGCTCTGATTTATTTAGTGGCAGCACAGGGGATTGGGTAAATCCTTACATGCATGAGCTCTGGCACAGAATTTTGGGAGGGAGAAGCCATAGGGGCTTCTGGGAAGAAGGAGGTGTGCATTATCAGGGCACAGTTTTGAACTGTCACTATGATGGCTGTGCTGTCTCTCAGATGGGGGAGGGGCTCTATCACTCTGTTGATGCTATGATAGTAGACATACAGGAGTGGATCTATAGCTCTTTCTAGACAAATATGTCTTGGGCCAGGTCATTGGCTAGGGGCCTTTATCTGCTCCTCCTCTCCTTTTTTTTTTTTTTTTTTTGCTGATTCAACACAAACTATTTTTCTCTTTTAATTAATATATGTTTGCTGTACATAATATTTACATTCCTTGTGTGTAGTTTTTTATTAGTATATAACTTCTTCTTCTTCTTCTTCTTCTTGTTTCCTACTCCTCTTCTTCCTCTCCTTCTTCTTTTTCCTCTTCTTTTTTGTCTTTCTGAGACAAAAAGTGGGTCTCACTATGCAATTTAGATAGCCCAGACTGGTCTCAAACTTGCAAATGATTCTCTTGCCTCAGCCTCCCAAGTGCTAGGATGCATAACACATTTTAATTCTGTCTTTTTTTTTTTTTTGTACCGGGGATCAAATTCATGACCTCATGCTTGCAAGGCAGGCTCTTATGCCACTCAGCTAAATCCCTGGCCCTTAATTCATTTTTTAAATCTCCTTCCCCTCCCTCGTCCCCCCTCTCTCTTAATCTCTTTCCATTTGAGTAAGATCTATGTACCTACTTCCTACTATGCATCTTTTATTTTGTTCTTTGTTTACAATTTGTGTTTCTTATATAAGAGAATCCATGTGATATTTAATTTTATGTGTCTGATTTACTTTATTTAACATTATGTATTCATTTTCCTACAAATGACTCAAGTTTATCTTTATGGCAGAATAGTACTCCATCATGTATAAATACCATGGTATTTTTATCTATTTATCTGTTGAAAGATATACTATAAAGGCTGCTTCTTAGATTTAGCTATTGTGAATTGGGCTTCTATAAACATGGGTATGGATGTATCATTAATGGCTCCAGTGAGATTGGGTATAGTAATATATAATTTTGCTTACCTGGGAAAGGGGTGTAGTTCAGTGGTAGAGAAGTACCTAATGTGCCCAGAGTATTAGGATCTGTCCCCAGCAACTCATACGAGAAACACAAATAACAATGACAACCACAAATACATGCAAAGCTGACAGAGAAATAAAGCAAAAACCAAAGCATTCCCATCAACAGCAGGAATAGGAGTAGCAAAATATGTAGTATAAATTAACCAGACTTAAAAAAAAGATAAATCTGAAATTAATTAGCAGAGAAATATTCAGAACATTAAAAGAAAAATGATAAAGTTCAAAAAGAGAAAAGAAAGAAGAGAAATAAATGTACAAAGGTACAGAGTTCAGGATGGCTTCCGTTATGATACCACCATTATATGCTGGGATCTGCCAGCATTTCTCCAGTACCTGTCCATTTTGGAGATCTCCAAACAGCTGTTTTCTGTTATTGGGCCCTGAGCTGATTCCTGTGTCAGCTGTGCTTTCCTCTTTCCTTACTGTTCTTTCCCTTGGCCCCAGTGGCACCCGTTTGGTGCTGAGGCACTGTCTTCACTTTCCTTTCCTCTATTCAGTCTCTGGGAACGTGTGAGTCTGTCTGTCTAGCACTGGGCTGCAGCAGGCTCCCCTATGACTCCCTTGATAAGCAGCTGCTCTCTGTTTGTTTTGATTCAAATTCACTGAGAAGCAGCAAAGTGCTGGCGGCTTCTAGCCTGCCATCTTGTGTCATAAGGTTAGCTTTAAACTAATCAACATAAATGCTAAAAAATCAACTGGTTGAGGTTTATTTGCCATACATTTTGTAGAAATCCTTCAAGGACTATTGCTATAATAGTTTGAGTGATATGTGGAGAGAATTACTGGGTATTTGGATGGATTAGGGAAGCATTAAGCTTTTCCACCTTAAAATTGTGAACTATAGACTCTGTCAATATGGAATTTTCCATGTAGCTTCTTTGTATGTTATGATCTGAATAAAAGAGGTATCTATTATGACAAACAGTGGAACAGGGATGCTGAAGGTTCAGTGGACCATGCAAAAAGAGCTATGGATGCATAAGGACTCTATTAAGATCTCTAAATCCAGGGCACATATTAAAGTACTTAAAGACACAGGTAAAAAGGTGTTTCTTAAGGTGTTATTTAATATTTAAATAAATGTTATTTCAGAAAATGGATTGGTGACTATACTGTAATGTTTCTTGCAGAATGTCAAACACACATGTGTAAAAGATGAGGAAAGAAAGATCTATGAGCACCTGAGATATCAGATTCAAATTGCCTTCTTGGCTATAATAAGCCAAGCAATGAATAGACCTGACGAATAGCACTTTTAAATTCGTTTGACTTTATAGCACTCTGACAAGGTGAAGGCACCAGAAGAGGAGAGCTGTCACCTTGCAGAAGGACTGAAGAAACCCAGTTCAGCATCAGTAGGTGACCCATTGATACACAAAGAACAGGTGATAGCACAGTGGCTCTGATATGGCCCCTGGTCTAGCTGTCTTTGCTCTCTGTGACAACTGGAATCCCTCCAACGCCTAATTCATGGAGCAGAGCCCATTCAACTCCTCTGAGCCACCCCCAGATGCCTGACACAAAATTATGAGCATAATACAATTGTTGCTTAATGTCACAAAATTTGGAGTGGTTTTTGTTTTGTACTGGGAATTGAACTCAGACCTCACATTTGCCAGGCAAGCACTACTACACACTTAGGAGAGGCATTGAAAATTTTGATAAATATTTCTGAATTACCCACAACAAAAATATTAAGCAAAGTGGTTTTATCAACATGTATTAGCTTCCTCATGTCTTTGCTCATAATTTTACTTTTGCCAATTGAGTAGACAAAAAACTTTCTGTGTAATTTTCATATGCATTGCTCAGTACAACTATACTCAGTATGAATATAGTTGAGTCACTTTTATGCTAAAGACTCGTGTTTATTTCTTTGATGATGTCTTTCTTACAAAAAAAAATGCCACCTCAGTTCACAAACTCTATTCTCTCCATGATTCTGGTTGGAAATGTAACTGAATGAAATTTCCCTGTAAGTCAATGTTGAACTTAATAAATTTGATTTGAGCCTCTTTCAACTACGTTTGTGACCAGAATCATGGAAAGTATCACATTATTAACTGATGTACCACTATTGCCCCTGTTTCAATCCTGAAGTTAATCATCTTTACATTGAGCTTTGGGTAGTCTTCAAGGGTCCAGAAGTAAAAATTTACCTCTTCTTGAATTAAAAAAAAAAACTTCTAATTTCTTACTCTGTTTGTTTGTTGTGGCTAACATTTAGCAGAAAGTTAATTAAATGACAGTGCCACTGCTGTGGCTATACATTGATGTTTACCAGTAAAAAAAAAAATGTTTTTTGAGTTTCAAAAATGGCAGCTTGCTAGGGGATTGGATGGAGAGTCTCTGCAGAGAAATCACATTAGATGCTAGAATATGACAACATGGAGAGGGCCAGACGAATGGATAATGATTCTTATTAACCAAGGCGGTAACTAAAGGGAAAAATAAAATTGGGAAAAGAAAGGAAAAGTGCGGATGAGAGCTGAAGCCCAATGTACTCACTGAGCCCCATTCCATGCGTGGACAGAGTATTTAAGGTCATGCTGAGACGGCAGCTGCCGATAACGGGAGTCTGCGAATCCCACACCTTTAAGCGGCACACTCACCAGTGGATCCAAGAGGAAAAGCTGTATTGGCTTTTGGCGACTGCTGGAAATTGAGACCTTGGACCTCGTGAAGCAGCCAGAGCCACCTGGCTACGCCAGAGGAGACTGGAAGAGGTTCCGGAGCTCCGACCCTGACACTGTGCAGTTTTCTGACTGATCTGCGCTGTGTCCGGTAACGCAGTGAAGACAAGCGGCACAATGTGCAGTGGAATCAATAGGAAGATCTGACTGAGTCCCAGTGAGTACTAGGGACTGGGTCCTGAGGCTGCTGTCTCTGGCTGGAGGACATCTTGGAATTGGGCAGAGCCTGCCACCACAGCGGCATCAGTGACATGGAAAGTCTGGTGGAGGACATCTTGAAGTTGGGCAGAGCCTGTGGCTTGGTGATATCAGACAGTCGTCCCTGGCTCAGAGAGGTCTGGTAGAGGACAGCTGGGATTTGGGCAGAGCCCTGTGCTGTGGTAACATTAAGTCAGCCACTTCTGGTGCAGAGAGAACTGGTAAGCTCTGCTGGGGCTGAACCAAGCCTCTGGTTGGGACCCAATAAGCAGATACAAAATAGTTCCGACTCTGTGACGTCCACAAAGTACAGCCTAACTTGTGGATTGACTGGCACAGAGGCTGGAGGCTAGCCTGCACTGTCCCTGCATCCTTGCCTACCTCAGATAACAACAAATTGGGGAGGCAGCAAAAACTCAAGTCAGCATGCTTCGGAAAGGCCCTAAGCAATACAGAGAGGGCCAGAGACCCCCAGAACACTCCAGTCTGAAAGAAACCAGAAACATGACAAGAGATAAAAATAAAAAAAAATATCTCCAGCTTCTGAACATGAGAAAATAAGCCTAAGAGAAGTAAACACAGAAGAGAACCAGCACAGTAACCATCCAATACTAGACACAGCATCAACCAACATAAAAAAATGCCTTCATGACCTCATAGATGAATTTAAAACTGTACTCCTAATTCAAGTGAGGCAAGATATAAAGAGATTAATTAAAGAAATGATAAGCCCCACCCAAGAGAACACAGATGGAAGAATGGAGGAAATCAGAAAAGAAAGAGAAACTTCTGAAGAAGAATTTGAAAATAACCTAGAATACATGAAATGGATCCAAAGAGATTACCAGGAAACTAAAATCTCCATTGAACACTGGCAAAATGCCTTGACAGAAACTAAAGTTAGTCTTTTGAAACTTGAAGAGAGATTTATGATATATGATTGTAAAAGAAAAGTCCTCTTAAAAATAATGAGGAACCAGAAAGAAACCATTCAAAGGCTAGAAGATGACAAAAGGATACATAACTTAAGAATAAAGCATGTAAGGAGGAAGCAGGAGCAACCAAAAATGAAATACAAAGAATATTCACAGATATATTAAAGGAAAATTTCCCAAGTATAGGAAAAAGAAAATGATATCCAGATAAAAGAGGCATATAGAACACCAGCTACCTACAACCAAAACAGATCTACACCCAGACATATAATAATTAAGATTCCAGAAACCCACCAAAAGAACAGAATACTAAAAGCAGCCAGGGAAAAGAAGCAGTTAACCTACAATGGAAAAATTATCAAAATAACAACAGATTTGTCAGCACAAACTCTCAAATCGAGAAGGGAATGGGGGGAAATATTCCAAGTCCTGAAAGAAAATAATTTGCAACCAAGACTCATATACCCGTCAAAACTCTCTCTCAAAATTAATGGAGAAATAAGATGCTTCCAAGATAAGGAGGAACTGTGGGAGTTCATGGCCACCAACCCACCTACAGAGAGTGCTGAAGGACACTCCAGAGAAAGAGAGGAAGGGATACCAGGATTCCAGCCACAGTGGCAGAGAGGCCTCAATGAATGGGGCAGACAGTGGAATGAGGAAGTGAGGTGGACAAATTATAGCAGTAAAGTGGAGTAGCAGACATGAGGCAGAGACGGTAAGCTATAATCTTTAGTATAGATTGCTTTGATACACTATAAAAAAGGCAGAGCTCATTGTTAATAGTGTATCAGGATTTAAAAGACACAGTAGTCTTATCACCCTGTTTAGTTTGAATTTAATTTGTTCCAGTCTGTCCACTCATACCAGATTTGAGGGCACAGACATCTGACCCAAAAATAGCAGGTTATACCATGGTAACTATCCTTAATTTCCTATTAACTTAAACTGAAACCCTGTATTACTTATATCGTCTTATTATGACTGATCTTATTTGAATCCAATTCATTAGACTGCGGTTTTGCCTTAGCTGATTTTGTTTGAATTTGATATGCTTTCTAGTATCAACCTTAAAAGTAGAGGCAACTACTCTGAAGATGACAAGATGTAAAAGATATCCATACCGGTTTTGATTATTAACAGCTCTCAAGTCCTACAATGTTTTCAAAGTTGTGTTTTTATAAAAATAGCTATGTAATACTATGCTTAACTATATTAAGCCTGATGATGTGGACAAGTCTATTGAAAATAACAAGAGAAAGCATAGTAACTATGGTAGATCACCTAATATTGTGGTCTTATGTGTCTTTTTCATTGCATGTTTTTCTAGGAATTTGTTTTGCTATCTTGTTATGATTTGTTTTTCCCTATAATACAGAGAGGATATATATACATGTAGAAATTCACACATGAGAAGATTTTTTTAAAACTATTTACAGGAACAGATTATATAAAGCAAGATGTAATGAACAGATACTCTGAAGAAGAAGAGACACTAAACCCAATGCTAATTCTGTAGCATTATGATATAAAATCTAGCAATACTATAATTCACTGTTCTGAGTGATATTAGTCTAGTCTCTTAAGTTCCATTTCAACATGTGTAAAGATAGGACAGCTACTACAAGAGACACTATGGTAGTTATTATTGTCTTCCCCAATGTCAGATCTTGAAGACCTAAAAAGCCTTCATCATCCTGTAATGATTTGGTTAGTTCTATAATATGCAGTATGTATTTAATGTGCATGAAGATGGGGGCAACTATTTGAAAGAAACTAGAGATAATTAGATAAACAGTGAAGATCTCCAGTGGACTTGCTTTGAAATCTGTATTTCTTTAAATTGTTTCTTTTTGAACTGTTTTGTTATGTTTTGACATGTTTAATTTTACCCTCTTTAAGATAAAAAACAAGTGTATGGGACTGATAATCATATTACTAAGTTTTCGTTAGATCATTGAGTAGAACTGTTGGCAGTGTCACTGTTTGAATGTCACTTTACATACTTTAATTTTTGTAACCTGAACAACTATTTCTAAGATGACAATATGTAACTTATCAACTGGTGATTTCTTACCATTTATTTTTCTCTGTAATTCTGTATTATTTCTACCCTTTTTTTATCTCCATGTATTTTTTTGTTTCTTTCTCTTTAAATAAAAAATAAATAAATTTGGATCCCTTTATCCAAGCCCCCCAAAAATGTTTTTTATTTAAAAAACATATTTTATTTAAAAACATTTATATAAAAACATTTTTTATTTAAAGACATTTTTTATTTAAAAACATTTTTATTTTTAAAAAGTTATTTATTTTTAATTGTTTTTGAAGGTAGTAAAATACGACAGAACAAGACAGAACAAAGCCAACCGACACAAAGCAGTGAAATTGGTACAGAACTTTACAGCAGGTTACCAGGATAACAGTAATAGGTACCACAGTATATCTCGTTATCTTCACAATAATTTTCCATCAATCAGGTATAGCGATATAATTCCAAAAACAGAACATTATAAAACCTATCAAAACAGAATACTGAATAGAGCAAAACAATTAATCAGAATAGAACAAAACAATGAAAACAATATTTGTCTTCAAAGAGATGATAGAAAATCCCCCATACTTGCTATCTTGCATCCCAAGAGATGCTCAGACCACTGGCACCCAGTTGCTAACTGGGGATGGGATGTTTGATTCATGAGAGACGCTGACTGGTTTTCTTCCTGGCTCGTCCACTGCTTGCTCCCATCAGGGCCGCTGACCAGGAAGAGCAGCATGTTGCTTTGTGGCTCAGCCCCCTAAGTTCCAACATGGCTGGAGCTCAGAGACCATGACTCAAAATGTAGATTTTAAAGTTAAGATGGGATTTTTTTATTGTGATAAGAAAATAAGCAATGATTAGATATTTAATTTCACCAATTATCTTTCAACAGCTAAGAAGATGATGAGATTATGTTTTTTAATGATACTTGAAATTATAAAAAATATTTTCTAATATCAAATCTTTATATTCACGGGACAAATCTTAGTAATTTAAAGTAATGCTGGATTCCATTTGCTGTTATATAATTTAGGACATTTTTCACTGATATCAATAAGTGATTTAGAGTTCAGAGCCATTTTTATTTCTTTGATTGCCTGAGTTCTAGCTCAGGCTGTTCTAAGGGTTCCATGTTCCTTCCACATATGTCAACCATGGTGTTTTGTAAAAATCTCTTGCCATCATTTTGGTTTAATGATCTGAATTTGTTTTTTCTTAGCAGTGTCCTCCTTTACTTTTTCTGATTTCCTTACCTTTCTACATGCTTGGTACATGCAAACAGACCAGTTGTCCTCAAAGTGAACTGGACAGGGAGTCCTGCCTGGGACTTTCAAGGTGAGTCCACTGTGGTTCTCATCCTGTTCCCTTTCCTCTGCTGCAAACATTGTCCACAACCCTCATTTCTCAGCAACAACGATGTGTATCATTTGTGACTTATTTTCATTTCTTATCTGCTCTGAGTTCAACTATCTCTTGAGAAGAACTTGGTTTGGAGGTGTTATTTTCAAGTGAGAAAAATAACTGTCTCTGGTTCAAAATATAAAAAGAAACCACAAAACTCAGCATCTCTATAGAGACAAGCTCTATCCTCACAGAGGATGCAGAACTGTCTTATCTGGTATGATCAGAAGGTTCTGAAATTGCCCTGATAAACATGTACCTGTCACCCACTGGCTTTACGCTGTTAGAAAAGTGGTCCGTCACCAAGTAAACAATACCCAGAAAAACTGAGAAAGGGGTCCAATGAGCTTAGTGAAGACCAAAGTCATTTGGCTTAAGAGTTAAACATAAAAGTCCGCAAATATTGGGTGTCGTGTAGAAGATTTCTCAGATAAAGTCTGTGGCCCATTACTCTTCACTGAGCAGCATTTTAGAAAAGATATATTAGCTTTTGAAGGCTAACACTTGCAGATTCTGGGCCTAGGGCTTGAAATCACTTATTCTTCAGAGTGCCAGAGGCAGTGTCTGAAGTGATGGAAGGGAAAAGGCACTGCAGCTATGGCTGAATTGGTCTAGAGCTGGGCCACAAAGTAACCCAAGAAGAAAAGGGGCATCTCGGTCTATCCTCCAAGAACAAACAGGTAAGTGAAGGGAGGTGCGTGGTTGCTATTGAGGCTCAGCACACCCGCCTCTGGTTGTCACAGTAAAGAGAGAAGTCGGAGATGCTCCTTCTCCTTCTTAAACTGATAACTACCTTTGCACCGACGACCAAGTATGGACAGCACACTGATGTGTGGCCCGTTGCTGAGAGTCGCTTCTCTGTAGCAGTCAACTTGCTTCTCATATGAGTTGTATAATTCCCTTTGTCCTCAGCTTCCCCTTCCTTTTCCAAGTCAACTCGGACAAATCTAAATGTGTCCACATGACTCATTCAGAACCGTCTGAATTTATATTTTCCTGGACTACAGTCCTCATATTTCAAGCAGAATTCTTCTGATTTTACAGTTTCTGAGCTTGAACTGATCAGCACCTCGAAATATGTATCAACTCTCTCCATTTCTAAGTGTAAGACTATTCCAACCAAATACCAGTGGGGTACTTTTTCAGAAATGCTTTTAACTTTCACCTAGAAAATTAAATACCTGAGAGTAACAAAGAAGATATAAACACGTAGACTGAGGAGGACATTTG
Organism: Cavia porcellus; assembly: GCF_034190915.1. Classification (NCBI taxonomy): domain Eukaryota; kingdom Metazoa; phylum Chordata; class Mammalia; order Rodentia; family Caviidae; genus Cavia; species Cavia porcellus. The sequence continues at coordinate 56,688,983 of NW_026947489.1, forward strand.
TTCATCTTAATACAGTCAATAATACTACTGGCATATCAATGTTTTACCCATCAAGGAGTAAAAAACAGAAGATGTGAACTGAACTGAAACTCTTGACATGTCCTAGGAAGTGTGAGAATGGAGTAAATGATAAATGTTTTATGCTCAGTTCAGCAGGAAAGTCACTTATTTAATACATTTGTCTATCACAAACATTATCTTAAGCATATACCAAAAGTGAGTGTCTGTTCTGCTTTGACACTTTTCTGTATCTCTTAGTAAACATATGCTTATGCTTTCCAAGGCAGCTGTATGTCTCAGGAACATGGGCTTTGGAAAGTGAAGCCATAGGTCCACTGTCCAGTGGCAGAAGACAGGGTCTCATGGCACATAAGCCACTAGGTGGACGTCAGGCTGTGTCCTTTGGTTTCTGATAGTTCCTAGGATCACTATCATCATGAAATCTACTTCCCTCCTTCCCCAGGGACAGCAGCTAGGATCCTTCTGCCATGCAAAATAGAACAGAGATGAAGAAACTATGCTAAGGCTTTTCCCATTCCCTCCTATCACCCATCAGTCCTACTCCCCAGGTGAATTTTGAACCTGAAGGATAGTGAGGTACAAATGAGGCCTGTCATCATGCTCAGGCATCCAGAGAGCTCAAAACCAGACCCACATCCTACTCCCTTCTCAGCATTTTCAGCATTGCTTCTTATAAACACTGTCTGTGGGAGCAGCCCCCCCCCCCAGCAGACACCCATACGTCACAGTTCTCCCACAGATCAGGTAGATGGCAGCACTGGAATTTAAGATGTTCAGCTGCTTCCTTTTTTTTCCTTGTCTCCATTCAGCTCTCTATTCCCACCTTGCTGGGAAGCCACGTACATATGCAGACCCTTACCTCATCCAGAAGGAAAAGTGTGGGTAAGTATGAGGCAGGCTGAGAATAGCTTTACCTTGGAACACTAGAACTCAGATCTAGTCAAGAGTCATGAGCTCCAAGAAAAAGGAGGGGGCACGTATAGCCTTCTCAGTCTAAATCAACTCTAGAGAGGTAGACTCTCTGGTGTCCTCTGTCCAAGCCCACTTGGCATCTCTAGGGCATTCCACATCCTATGGCCAGAAGTAAGACCCACCATCCTGCCCCAGGATGACTTTCTGGATACCCAGTCACAACTTCAGTCATCATTCTGACCCCTACGATGTTCCCACTAGTTATGACTTACTAGTTATGGTTCCAGAGGAAGGCCTGCTCTTTCTGCCTGATTCTCTATTCCTGGCCCTCCTTCTCCTCAGCTCAGTATCTCTCCATCCCATGTTTCAGAACCACTGCAGTCACCAATCTTCCCTGGGTTCTTTTTATCATTTCAAGATAGAAGTCACAAAGAGGCAAGCAATACTGACCAAATGAGGCTTTATTTAGGGCTTATGCTCAAGCACAAGTGCGACAGTTCACAGCGGGTTTGCAGACTGGCTCCCTATGGAGGTATCACACCCAGTTTATACTCCAGCAGAGGAGCTGCACAGTACTTTTGGCATCTGTTGCACATGACTCACAATTTCTGCACACATCCTGTCTTTGGGTGCCGGCACCAACGTTTGGTCTTAACACAGTGATCCTTTCATGTACACTGAGTCTGTCTCAGCTCACCAAAGTGGTGCTCACTGCTGCCATCCCAATTCAGCAAGAATCCACTATTCTGCACATGCCAAGATTGCAAGGAAGTCTACCAAGCATAGAAAAAAGTTGGTGATCGTAACCTAGTTATCTTAGAGGACATAACTTACTAAAATAGTTCACATCAAGGAGGGACTCTATGGACAGGGATCTGGGCCTTCCTAGTCTATCTCATTGCCATGTTATGCCTACTATCCAAGCAAGTACTTTAACAGTCATCACACCTGCCGCCTTTGTGGGTGAGAATAAAGCCCAAGGGATGTGGAGCCATCTGGTCAATGGCTCCCACCAACTTGCATCGACACAGGCTTACTGATCCCCAGACAGCTGCAGGTGTTACTGGAGAAAGTGCCAGACTTGTCCTCAGGAAGGTTTGGTTCTACATGAGCATTGATACGAACACCAAGAAATGTGATTCCAGGGAGAAATAAGGTCTCATATAAGGACCTCAGGCTGTTGGGGTACAAAAGGAGAGCCCAGAGCTCAGAAGAGGCAGTGAAGAGCTGGTATATGAGTAGGCACCTGGATTTAGGGCCCCATCCCTTTGCCACATCACCCAGATCTGGGGCCCTAGGTGGTTCGCTAGGTGTGTGAACAAGCTATCAATAAGGGCTGGACATGGGATTGTAGAAACTGAGCCATCTCCTGCTCACATGCATGGATGCAGCCTCCCCTGGAAGTGTTTTTAGCTCAGATTCCTTCTGGATTTGGGACAGGCCTTCCAGCCAAGACTCCTTGTGGAGCACCTCCTCAGAACCTTGCTCAGGTCATCTGTGTTTCCCAGGCTTCCTGGCACAGAACCTGCTGCTGAGAGTAATGGTAAGCTCTGTTGCTGTCACAACCTTCATTCTCCCACTGGATCCGCTCGATCTGATTCATTAGGTCCTGCACTTGGGCTTCCTTCTCCACCCCCTTCGCCTTGTTGTTGAAGCCACAGTGGCGCCGCTCGCACAGTTCATCCAGCTGGGCAAGGCTCTGGTTGCTGGTCTCTCGCACATATTTATCCAAGGACTCGCCAGCCAGATCTTCCTTCCGGGTGAACACCAGGATAGTGTGAGCCAGGACACCCCTTCCAAAGATCTTCTCAAGACACCTAACAACCTGCTGATCCTGTTCTGTGAAGCGGCCCACCTGTGTTACCAGAAGCACAGCATAAGGCCCCGGGGAAGAGACTAAGCTTTGACAGCTTGCTTCAACTACTTCTGGCTGCATCCTAGAGGACAGAATATCTGGGGTGTCAATCACCTCAAGTTCCCTCCCACTCCACTCTCGCCTTTCTCTCTGGAAGGCCAGGGTCACTGGCTTAGCACTGAGTTTAGACTCAAATACTTCCCTGCCAAGAATAGTGTTTCCTGTTGCACTTTTCCCACTTCCTGTTTTCCCTACTAGAATGAGCTTCAGGCTCCTTGGGATGAGTTTTTTCTCCGTCAAACCTGGAAACATAAACAAACAAACAAACAAACAAAGGAAACGGGTTAGAACTCAGTCTACTTCGTTTCATGAAGCTAAGTACCTGGCTTTGCTCCATTACCTTAGGGGTTCCAATACACTGAGACCTGACATGGGTTCACAGTTTTAGTCTACATCCTTGAAAGTGGGACTGATCGGTCTTACTCAGGAATATCAGTGCCATTACTGAGAGCAGAGACTTGGAGATGCCAAACAGACACTGGAAACCTAGCGCCAAGATTTTTAGATATGACTGGGCTGGAAGGCAGGTGTCAAGACTCAGAGCACATAAAGAAGTGACAAACAATAGTGGGTTTCCAAAAATGATCTCACTGAAGATACTGATGGGTCCAGACCACAGAACGCTAGACTCCCAAAGACACATGGGCACTTGTTTTCTCTTAACCTCCTTAGCACTGACCAGTTTTGTGGTACCCTCCAGCTGCCCTTGGCTGGCTTATCTGCTTCACAATTCTGAAACAGTGACATCGGTTCCCTCTAGTTTCTACAAATGGGTAGGAAAGGAACTTGAGTTATTGTAAACCCAAATAATGAGATCAGTCTTCCAAGTATTATAATCCTCTTTCTAGTTTTCCTTATAATCCAAAAGGTTATATTTGTACTCCCATTGAGACATCATTGGAATCCCAGCAAGTTAATTCCAATCTACCACCTCCAATGCAACCCACAACGAGAGTAAAAGCACCAAGACATGTTCCAAATTAAGGGCAGCCAAGGGGTCCTAAATCCAATCCCTGTGAGGACATTCGGACAAAGACTTTGATCCTAGGCCTCTCCCAGAATTTATTATCTTGTGAAGAAGGAGGATGGCCCAGGGATGAGTTGGGGGGGGTGGGATTTTGTAACTTGAGCTGGCTGGCCAGGTGCAAGATTGGCATCTCTGGAAATTGCAGAGATAAAGACATGCAGAAGGCTTATTTACATAATCCAATTAAGGTAGCAGTGAAATTGTGTTGGGGGCTATTGCTTTGGTTTCTGATATGCAAACTATTGTGCCCTGGGGAGTCAGAGCCTCTTATCTTGAGCAGGAAGTCAGAGGAAGTATGGATGATTAGATGCTCTTTCCTGCTGGCCTAGTCAATACACACCTGGTGAGGGGAGTAGCTCCCATTAGAGCAGCTACAACCAGGTTCTACCGCTGGTCTTTAAAGCCAAATTTATCATCTGAGCTCTTGTATTTAAGTTAGTATCTAACCTTGTTTACTGTAAGAAAAGGTAAAAGTATATTCATTGCACTGGAAATTTTTTTATGTAGTAGATTAATATGATGTTTTCCCAATGGCCTAGGTCCTTAAGGTTCATAAAGTATAAAAATAATTCACACTGAATACATAACAAATCACAAATAATTTCCTGTAGACAGGAAAATGGGTGAGCTTCCAGCATTCTTAAATTATGTCTCCCACCCAGGGATTGCAGGCTTCCAACCTTGACTCAAGACTGGTTGTTTTCATCACACCCACAGCCACATAGCACATCCTTCCCAAGAAGAAAAACCTAGAGTCTGAAGACTTTTTTTCTTTGGAACCTATATTTCTTATTTCCTTTTGCCTGTCATACTTATCAGAGGTCTTTTTCCTTAATTTTGGCTGAGGTGGCTATATCTCTGCAGCAGGAGCCTTCAGCTGCCTCTCTAAGCACTCTATTTGTGGAGCCTGTCCCCTCCTGGACACCAACTGTCCACTTTGGCACTGTCCTCCAGTGTACCTCTGCTAAGGAAGCAGTTTTACCTCCTGACAGCTCTTCTGTAGCATTCTGGAGAGGCAGGCTTGGAAAAATCTCTGAAATCAGTACATACTCTTCCACCTAGAGAAAATAATAACGAAATTTACTGATTTTCCAAATAAGTTTTATGGCGCTTTTACCTTTTTCTTGTGAGAGGGAAGATTTTGCACTGGGTTAAAGTCAAGGGAGACTAAGTGAGGACAAGGTAGGAGAGATCTAAGACATTTTCTGCTCGCTTTAGAGACCCTGTCCCACTCCCACTGGTCTCCATCTTGACTATAAACAACTTCTTGGGGAAAGGAATTGCTGCCCTGGAACTGATGAGTGAATAGAATTTGGGTGGACAGAGTCTGGAAGAGGAGGGGAAGAAGAGCAGAGAATCTGATGGGACCCTGAATGTGTGTGTCCCACAGTGTGCTTGGAGGGCATGAATAGAAAATTGTGGGAGTGGCTCATTCTGCATTTTGGGGCCATAATGGGCCACCCAGGCTTGATCTTTGGAGCAGGTTTGGAAGAGAGGCATGAAACAGCCAGGTGCTACTGTTGTGAAGAAGATGGCACCCTTGAGGACCTTGGAGACATACACCTCCATGCTCAGTGGAGACACAGCCATCAGTTAGGATGCTCCCACACTCCTTGGACCACGACGTTCCTTCGGGGTAAATTTTGGATGTAAACTGGAAGATGCCTTGAGATCTCTTTCCATATAAGGTCCCAACATATTCATAGCATTTTTATTTATTTATTTGGTACTGGGAATTGAACTTATGACCTCATGCTTGCCAGGCAGGCACTGTGTCTCTGAGCTACAACCCTGGCCCCCATTCACAGAAGTTTTATAGCAACTTTTGAGTTCTTTGCACTTTAGGACCACATCATCCCCTGCCAGGACTACCCATCTGGTGAGAGAGCAATGTGTCTTCATTTCATGGACTAACACAATTCTCTATTTCAGCAGCCCCTGGGGCTGTATCTACTTGATATATATTTTTTTTCAGAACCAGGGAGAAAACTACCCAGCTCATGACTGCTTTTTCAGAATATGTAGCCATTCTGAGGCAGATTACACATATCCAGGGAAAGGCTGTGGGTAAGAGGAAGCCCAACCCCAGAGGATCATAACAGACATGGTTTTCTCATTACCACTGTTGGATGCGCCTTTTACTCTGTACACCTGACAAACCACTTTATCCTCCCGAACTCTCAGGCATTGGCAGTACAGGGTGGTGGCAGGGGAGGTGTTCTGCTGTGGTTCTAGCAGTCTAGGTTGGTAATGAAGGAAGCCCAGGAAGGTTTGCTGACTTCCGGACAGCCTCATACAGACCCACACGCTACATGCTGGTAAGAACACAGTCTTCCACCTGCCCAGTGGGCTCCTGTGAATGGGGGCGGGGGAGGTGTCCACTGCCTTCTGCACCTATGCATAGTAGGCTGCAAACCTGCACTGTGCCCTGGCACAGCCTAGAAAGGATTTTCATCCTGCAAGCCTCACTGCCTCACCTTTGGTCCCATCTGTAACAGCACCACACATACACTGGCCACACTTTCTAGTTCTTTTCTTTTCCTCCCATTCAGAAGATGGAGTTGATATTGCCTCCTTTACTATGTTGGCCAGGAAAAGAAATCAAAATTCACAGAAGAGTGTTGCCAAATATTGAGCTCATAGCAGGAAACAAGAGTCTCCCCAGTCCCGGCTCTTTCTATCACACCATAGCACACATGCACCCACATATACCTGTTGACACACAATACACAGAAGTACACATATAGCCATATAAATTCACACTAACATATATACACAACCCATACATCTACACAAACAGCACTGTGCAATACATGCATATGTAAACACATGCACACACCCAAACGTGATGTACACACAATTCACACACATGCACATACACATACATTCACATGAACACAGCACATACACGAGGATACATGCAGGTGAACTTACCATCTGACAGGCCAGCAGGGAAGAAGAGTGACCGTGTTTCCCATCTCGCTGGGCTATGGAATCTTGCCAATTCCATATTTCTTCTTTTGGGGCCACCACACAGAAGTCTGCTTGAGAATGTGAACAGAAAAGCCTAAAGAAAGCTTTCAAGATGTAGGAAATCATGAGGCCAATGCTTTGCCTGTGTTCTTCAGCAAAATGTGATCTGAGCTCAAGAATGGAAACAACCGAGTTCACTATGAGACAAAAACAGGAAGTAGGCGGAAACACAGAAAACCAGGTGCATGTGGTCTCAAGAGCAAAGAAACTGAACAGCTGTGGTGGGTTGCTTTTCTGCTGCTCCTCAACAACTAGGCTAAGAGGCTTAACAAGCACCGGGTATCTCAGAAAAAGTTGTGCCTGGGACACAAACTACTGATCTTTCCTTTTTGAGCTTTGCCCTCCTCCCAGAGAACCCCACAGGTTCAACACTAAGCAAATATTCATTGTCTGTTTTCTTTCTCTAATCCTTCCTTCCTCCAAATATTTTCTCTTCAAACAAGCTCCAATACTCATCCTTTCTAAGGCATAAGTCACTGGCAAGAATTTTAATTATTGTCTGACAATGTATATTCTAACAAAGGCAAAAGCAAAAGTCTGTGTAAGCTGTATGACTACAGGGGACCATGTAACGGGGAGGGACAGGGTTTCAGAGACAGAGTACACTCTAGGAAGAAACTTTAAGATTCTCAAAAAATGTATTCTCTGGGATTTTCTCCACAGCTCTTACCACCATAATTAAAAAACAGCCTTTAAAAGAAGTAACTAGAAACATTTCAGCAGGGGTGATAACACAGTTATGTGATTTTTTTTTTTTTTTTTTGGTCTTTTTCGTTTTTACTGGTACCAGGGATTGAACTCACGACTGCCTGCTTGCAAGGTTGCAAGGCAGGCGCTTATGCCGCTGAGCTAAATCCCCAGCCCCGAGTTATGTGATTTTAAAATGCTAAGATTTTCCCCAAATCTCACTCAGTGGAATAGAGTGGTTCTTATTTTCTTTCATGCAGTTCTGACTGACCACCAAGGAGTATTTGCTACAATAGCTACATAATGCAGAAATCTCATGTTCTAGTTTAAATTGTTATGTAAATGCTTTAACATGAGCAATTCTCAAAAGTCACATGTTGAGTTTTGCCATTCTCCCCACTGCCCAAGTAATGAAAATACTGTTGCTTCCCCTATTGAAACAAGATTATCAATTTCAGTATTTGTCATTTTCTACAAACTGATCTTGGAGTTGCCCAGACCTTTCGCAGAACAAGCCAGAAGTCAGCCCAGTGTTTAGTCATAGAAGTTTTCCAGCATAGTTGGGCCTCATCAGATCGATATAGAATGTGACTCTGACGTTAGATTTTTTTTTTTTAAGCTTCACTTTTGGTAATTTCTCTGTCAGAGGAAGTTTCACAATTATTGATGGTTAACTCAAATATAACAACCCCTGGTACTAAAATCAAGATGACTTTACTCCAGACAAGGTTTGCATATATTTTTACTGGGAACTGAGGAGAGGGGGGTGGTGATCACATTGGCAGCATTCTGGGATCTCTGATTTCATCTGAGAATATCAAAATGTGTGCCCTAGAGAGAAGAGCAGAAATCTCCATCTGGTTTTGGGTCCACCAGCCTTCCTTGAAGTTAGCTCACACTTACCATTTTAGTTTAAATTGTGTTCGATTTTATTGCTACTACTTCTTTTGTAGCAATTTTTGTACTTGTTTTGTTCAGGAAGGACCTTTTTGTGCTAATTTCTTAAACAGGGAACATCTCCACAGAATATGTTTCACAATCTTTCTCGTGTCTCACTTCTTAAACCACATATCTTGACCAGAACCCAGGACCCTGGCCCCACTTTAACTGCAAGGAAGCTGGGGTGCAAGAAGAGCACATGGGTGCCTGTTGAACACTGATGTTCTTGGACATCATCCAACTCTGAGGTAGCCTGGGAAGAAAAAGTCACAGTTACAAATAGCTAAAAAATAAAAAAATAAAAAGCATTCAAAGTGTTATGGCTTGGGTATAGATGTCCCCTCAAAGCCTCATGTAGTCATAGATGAGGTTTTATTTTAGAGGTGACTGGATGTAGAGTGTGTGATGTTGGGATTTGATTCACAGTGCAAATGCTAGGATGAAGGCCACTAGGCTTAAGGTGGGAGTGCTGCCCACCTTGAGTAGCTCAGGGAACATATAAGGGATAGAAAGAGCTGTGGTCATCCCTTATTGCTTTGCTGCCTTCTGCTCAACATGAACTGTTTCTCCTCTGAATGCCCCTCTGCCATGCCACTCTGCCTTGGAGCCAGCCAATTATGGACTGACACCTCTACAAAATGCGAGCTAAATAAAACTTTCCTCCTTTACCTTAGGGTGTGGGGTATTTTGTTTCGACAATGAGAAAAGTAACTATGATAGGTAGTTTCAAAATTATGACCATTGTAAAATTAAATACTAACATTTGCATAGTACTTCTTGTAACCAGGCACTGCTTTAACAGCTTTACATATGTTAACTTCGTTAATTGTCACAGCAATTCTGTGAGGAGGAAAACTGTTCTGTGTTCAGTTTTTACAGATGAGAAGATAGTCATAAGGAGGTTATGCATCTTGATGGTAAAGTAACTTGCCAACTTGCCCAGGGTCAAATACTAGCCTGGAAGCTACTACAAAGTTATCCTCTAGCTGTGGTTAACATTCAAGTCTGTGCACTTTGAGAAAAGCAGACTGTTACATGGAACAGACTTAAAGATACCCAACAAAGGAAAACAGAAGCCTAGGATTTGTGATGAGCTGATGCCACAAGGCTCAGGAAATGTGCTTGGAATAGATGGAGACAGTAGTGTGTGTGCTACACTTGCACTCCAGCCAAGGTTATGCCCCCAAAAGCAGATGGCCCTGGAGTTTACATGCCTCCAATAACGTTATTCACTGGGCTAAAGCTAGAAAGACATCCTGATTCTAGAAAGGGACTGAAATAAATTCTGGACTCCTCCATTCAGTTTCTTCTTGTTTCCAGAGATTGCCTTCTTAAACATTTTGAAGTTATCCTTGATAATGAGCATCTCCCTTTCCTCCTTGGGAGTGGCCTCAATGCTAGTGGTAGAGCTGCATATCATGGGAGGTTGCTGGGTGTTAACATGGAAGTCAAGATAAAAGAAAAAAGAGAAGGTGGACAATGGCAAGACACAGGCAGGGTGCAGCCCAGAGCCCCAGCCCACCCAGGACAGACCTGGAACTCAACAAGATGGATGAAGTTGGAAGTCAAACACTGAAGCTTTCTGAAATGACAACAGAAGTGAAAAACAAACAGTGGAAAAGGCTACAGATAGAATGATCTCTCAGATATAAGAAGAAATGATGGTTAAAGTCAAAGATATTAGAGAGGAAACAAGAAAAAGAATAGATGATCTTTAAAAATGCCCAACACAGGAGAGAAATGGAATCCATGAAACTGATCCAAACAGAGATCCAGGAGATTAAAATCTTCATTAAAAATATATTCAACATACTGAATGAAGGAAAGGATAGAATTTCAGATCTTGAAGACAGAATTTCAGCCAGAGATCATGAAAAGAAAGATATCTTAAAAATAGCAAGAAACCATGAGAAATCAATCCAACAGCTGCAAGACAAAGCAAAGAAAAACAATCCAAGTTTTATTGGAGTCAATGAGAAAGCTGGAAACAGCACAAATGCCATAACAATCAGAAAAAAATATATGTATCTAACACAGGAGCACCCAACTATATAAGACAGGTATTGGTAAACATGGAAAATCAAATAAGCAATAACACAATGTAAGGGGAGACCTCAATACCCATTGTCACAGAGAGACAGATCAATTAGACAGAAAATCAGCAAAGAAATATCAGAGCTGACCCAAATCTGTGAACAGATGGACCTAATGGGAAGAAGCCAAGCCCGGACACTATGTGCTCGTGGCCCAGAGAGACCTGATAAGCCCAGTGGCAGCCCGGAGAAGAGGCCATGACCCCAGGGTCCATTGCCACTGAGAGAGCATCGGTGAACCACACTCTGTGCTTCTCCACCACTTTAGGAACTCCAGATTGGAAGAACCCAGGTGTCTAGTCCAGTCCACTACCAAGAGGGCCTGGCAGCCAAAGCAAGGAGGTACCCAGGTTGCAGCAATGGGCTGATTCAGAGAAAGATAGGAAATTGTCAAGGTGAAGGAGCAAAATACAATCTCAGACCTGGGCCCACACAGAACAAGTTCAGGGGACACAGACATGGGAGAAATTAGAATTCACACACCTAAAATTTGTGAAAAGAAAACAACTGAAGTAAAAAAGCAACTTAGTTCTTGTGCTAAGTTAATTTTACATGTCTCAATTTCAAACCCATGACCATGGAATCAGTCCTGGAATCAGTCACAAGCTAATGTAGGTGAAAGAAAAATATGCAAGTGTTGACTCCTAGCCCTGCAGTTGTCTGGAAAGTATACACTGCATCATGAATGCAAAGAAAACATAGGCATAAAATTGTAAACTGGATATAAAATTATTAGTATCTTGGATAATATGACTATATGTCTGGGAAAATAAAGAGAACAACTGATAAGATATTAGAAAAGAAAATTTACTAATGTGATAGGTACAAACTAAATGAGACTAATAATAATTCACTATCACACAAAGAAAAAATTAACTATAACTCACAATGCTTTAAAAAATCTACAGATAAACTGTTTTAAAATGTATAAGAGCTATAAAGAAAAATTTAAGAAACTTCTGAGGCTAAGTGGAAAAAAAAAGAAATCTAATAGAATGTGTGAGGAAAAGCTTTTAAAAAACAGCTGTATAATACACCTGAATGGGAAAAACTATCACAAAAAGTCAGCAAATTCTTTCCAATGGCTCTTATGAATATACTACAATATCAGCACTTTTTATTTTTTTCCTTCTCTGTTTCTATAGTACTGGAATTTAAACCTAGGACCTTCACACTGAGCTATATTACCAGTCCTTTAAGCACTTTTAAAATCCTATAGTTGTTTTTTTTTTTTAACTCGTCTGCACAAAGAGGTCTAAAACCCTAGGAAGTAAGCCAGACCTGCATGAAAAAGAAACAAGCCTGCTAGATGCAGAGATCACTAGTGAACCCCTCAGCTCTCCAACACCAGAGCCTTGGTATCCTAAGCATGAAACCCTCAGATGAGCCCTCAGCTCCCACCAATTCAGTGAGAAAGATCAAACAGTGCTTTTTGGGTGACTTAGACACAGCACTTTCTGAGGATCATAGGGTCTGAGATGAAGATGTATAGGTATGAAAACTTGATGCAGGATTGCCCCTGGGGCCAATAACTAGGTGACAGAGAAGAAATCAGGGGGCTCCAGCGGGGGTGAAATATAGCAAAACCCAGGGAGCCAGCTCCCTAGGAGCTCAGGAGCATAAGTGGCCCCATGGAGCCATCCCTTAGTAGGACAGGGCAGGCCTTTCACCTTCTCCATCGCCCAGTCGTGGGTGTGAGCTGGATAGGACATGGCGGATGGTTTGCATGAGATGACCCTGTTCAGCTCAGAGAAATCATTCTGGGACGGCTAAGGGTGGGGACAGGGCTCAGCTGAGAGCCATTGGCCAGCAGCACCACCATGGAAACTGGGTTTCATTCAGTGCTAAAAGGGTGGGATGGGAGCGAAGTGCAGGTATTGCAGTACAGAGGTGCCACTGGGCAGAATCTGGTGACTTTTTGTGATACAGTGTTTTTATTCCATGCTAAAAGAGTGGGTGAATATGGAGTATAAAGTATTGAATAAAATTTGGGTCATTTCAGGGCTAACTCTATCCTATAAAACAGAGGTCTCAAGAGAGCATCAGGTGTAAGGAGGAAGATGCTTCACTCAGACAGAATCAAAGTGGCAATCATATTGCAGGAAAGCACTTTCTTGTCCTTCAGTGTATGACACTTCCATGGTGGCCCCACCCAGTCTGGCTTCCATGCCCAGAGTATTGAACTCACAACCTTGAGCCTGCCAGCCAGGCACTCACATTGCTGAATTAAATCCCCAGTCCGCTTTCTTTGTGAACAGGGATCTCACTATACAGTTCAGGCTGTCCTTGAGCTCACTCTGTAGCCAAAGCTGGTCTCAAACTCACAAGGATCCTCCTCTCAAGCGCTGGCACTACAAGTGTGTACCACCATGCCCAGGATCACGGGGTCTGCGGGAGAGCTTTTCTTCAGACTGAAGAAGGAGTTTTCTTGGAGAGGGCATGAGAGCTCATCCATTCTGCAGGAAAGGGTGAGCCTGTGGAACAAGAGGCCAAGGAGCTGGGCAAGAATGGAGGTGGGAGGAGAGTTGGAGTGGTGGGAGGGGTGCAGAGAGGTTCCTAGCATAGGTTCCACCCTTTGCCTCTTTAACAGGACTTACCTTTGCCTTATGACAACTTTTGTGATCAGTTTCATTGTCACTTTTAATAGCAGAGCTGAGGAGTTCAGAAGCAGCAGTCTCCTACTTAGGAGCACATTCTCTTTTCCTTTATTGCCCTTCCCCTGGCTGGAAGTACCGGGGCCTTGCAGGAACCTCTGGAGAAGGTAAAATATGACATCCAACAGTGTCTTCTGCCATATTCTATCAGTCTAGCAGAAAGAGAAGCCAGCTGAGAATAGCCAGCCGTCCCATGGGTCCCCATTGCAGGTGGCTCCTGCTCACCTTCCTGGGAAAGAAACCCTTCCCATTTTCCTCCTGTGCTGTCTCTGATGTGATAACAGCTGTCGTTATAGTCCCGTGAGGAGAACCAGGGGCCAGCTTGGGCCCCTCGCAAAGGGAGCACGGTGGAGGTGGCTGGGCTTCACCTGGGATCCTTGCTCTTGGGGACCTGAAAGTGCAGTCTCCTTCAGCAGGGGATTTGATGTCCAGAAGCCACAATTTCCTGACTGCTAAAATTAAAATGACACTAATTTCCTGGCGGAGTGATTAGGAGGAGTAAGGACTCCTGGGGAAGACATATGGGAGGGTTCGAACAGCAGGTGATAGCCAGTTCTGGATACAACACACATATGCATCTCACATTTTTTAATTAATTAATTAATTAATTTGTCTTTTGGAGACAAGGTTTCTGTACACGGTTCAGGGAGGCCGGCCTTGAACTCGCTTTGCAGCCCAGGCTGGCCTCAAACGCCTGCCTTAGCCTCCCAGGTGCTGGGATTACAGGAGCATGCCACCATGCTTGGCCCTTCCTATCTTTTAATAAATGAAATGTCCCAGTTTTCCAGAAGGCAAGTGTGACGAATGTCCCATATCCATCACCAGCTTCCACAATTCCTGGACACTTGAGATTCATGTTTCTCTCAACCCTCTTCCCACCTCAACATCTGGACCATTTTGAAGCCATAATTCACGTCATATAATTTATTAAGTTAGAGTTTGTATCTGCAGCATCATTTCCCATCATGATCATAATACTAATGATGCTACTAAGCTATAACTTTATTGGATATGCTGTCATCAGTGTTCAGATTTCCTGGATTACTTTACTGTGCATAAACTTCATCCACAGTACATGAACCACTCTGTTCAAATCAAACTGCACCTAATGCCCAATAAAATGATCCTCGGTTACCTTATGGACTTCTGCCCAGAGGTGTGAGTTAGTCATTCCCAGGAACTCCTGGTGTTCAGGGAGGAAACCTGCTGCAGACTCTGATTGAGCAGAAGTGGTCCGCATGGCTGAGTGTGACATCGTTTCTTGGTTTTTTTATGGCTACACCAGCCTGTGTACGGGAGCATGTGTGCAAAAATTTCTGCCCATGCATCCAATACAGAGAGACATAGCTGTGTGATAACTGGAGCCTACTTTATCACTATTATTACTACACCCGAGATTACCAGAGGAGCTTAAAGGCATTTCCCTGTTCATTCTGATGTTGGGATATACTCTCTAGGGGTGTTCAGTGATGTGAACTTGTTTAATGACATATAGTCTGTTCACTTGGGTCATTTTATATTTGGTTTTTTGAAATTAATTTTCAAAATTCTTTTGCCATAAACTCCAATACAAAAGTCATAGCTTTCCAAGTCCAGCAGTGATTTCAAAGCAGTCTGGTTTCTGCTCCTGAATCTCCTACCGCCATATTTCTTCCCTCTATGTGAAATTTTCTCTCTGTCTCTCTCTCTCCACCCCTCTCCCTCTCTTCATCCCTCCATTCCTGTTTTTCTTTCCCTCTCCCTCATTCCCACACCTTTGTATCTTTATCCCTAAAATAAGCCCCATTATTGGTAAGATATTTGTTTCTTTGCTCGGGTCTATTGTGCATGTTGCTAACTCAGATACTGCTGAGAAAAACGCTCTATTTTAAATATTTAAATGATGTACGTAAATTTTTTCTTTAGGTTTATAATCTTCAGACCAAATATTATGTCCCCAGATTGGGTCCCTTAGTGTTTCCAGGGCCACACTTCCACTCAGAGTGGCCTAGTGACCCCTTCTCCTGCCCCTTTAGTCAGTCCGTTCCCATCACCAGCATTTTACCATGAGTCTTTTGGTTCCATGAGCAAAGTGAGTAACTTTCTATGAATTTAAAGTCCAATTTGAATTCTTTTGTTCTGGGAATTGTTTTCCTACTGCTTGCTATTTTTCCTAGAATCTTTAGTCTACTCGCCTCTGAATAAGACTCTGCACTAGGAAATTTAACACTTTGTGGTACAAGTGGGAGATTATAATATAGTTATAATATATAATATAAATAAAAAATATAAATATATTATAAATATTATATTATATAATATAAATAATGTTTGCAGGTATTTATGGTATTTAAAGTATATTCTGCTGTTTACAAGTTGCTTTTCTTATATCAAATTTATCCATTTTATTCTTTATTGCAACTGTATTTTGAGTAATATATTATTATTATTATTATTATTATTATTATTATTATTATTATTTTGGTGCCAGGGATTGAACTCAGGGCCTCGCACTTGGCAGGCAGGCACTTACAACCACTGAGCTAAACTGCGGCCCAAGAAATATTTTTTTCACTCTCAGGTTTTGAAGTGGCTTTCTTCTAATATTATGTTTCTTTTTTTTACAATCAGTTCCTAACCAGTGAATGTTCTTCTTGTACTGGGGTGAAGAAAGAATCGCATACTGTTTTCCAAATTTTTATCTGTTTATGCCAACACCCCCTATTTCTGCCACTGCTCTGTATCAGGGACCCCTGCAGTGAGTCCCCAGCTTCCTGCAAGGTGTTATAGTGCATGGTGAAAAGAAAAAGCAAGAGACAACCAGTAGTGTGATGCGTTCCGGGATGACTAGTTAGCTGTTTATGGAAAGCAAAAGGCCACAAGGTAGCCAGAACCTCGGTATTTACTGATCATATTTTACACTGAGGAAAATGGTGACGGGATTACCAGATGACTCAGGGGGCGTCGGTGTATTGGGGACCTGGAAAAAGGGTGAAATAAGGAACAGAGGCAAATTTAGTAATGCATGACGGGAGGATGGGAGGTCAGTGCCTCAGGATGGGCAGAGACAAAGGCACCCAACCTAGCCACTATCTCTGAGTCTAAAAATAATTGGGGGGATTCTCAGATGACTCAGAGGTTGGTGGTGGCCTCATGCTAATGAGGATCTTTAGGTTGATGAGGATGGTGGAGAAAGATGGCAGGTTAGGAAGGAGTTCATCCTTTCCCCAAGATGAAACTCTATCTTTATTACTAATGAGTTCTCAAGGAACCAGCATGTCTTCAGTTGGTACAGTATTACCCGGAGGCGTCACAGCATCATGGAACCATTGAGGCCTCAGCTATGACTGGAGCCACATGGAATTATGTTCCTGCATACCATGGCCAGCTGCCTGGTAAGGCAATAGGTCTTGGACAAGCCCTAAATACAATTTAATTATGAAATGGTTTTCCCCCAACAATTATACTGAATGGTCCTCAACAGCTCTGGAATGTTGCCTTTAGCATACACTAAATTTTCCATGTCCCTGAGTTTTTGTTTGGAGTTTCTATTTTGGTCATTGGTCTTTCCATTTGTGGGGCTTCTCTGTGTGTTTCTTTCCTGGGGATTTCCAGAATCTCTTGTTACATCATCAAAGTGTACTTTTTAATCAATTTGTCTGTGCAACTAACTCAACTAACCTAAGCTATTAACTTACTGATGTTACCAAGAACATAAAGATGGGTTATTGTTCTTAAATTGTATTTTAAAGATAACAGCATAAAATTTGTCTTCTTTTTTTCCGCAGCATTTAGAAAATAAGGCAAATAAATAACTCTGCGATAAGTAGGATATACAATTTTAAAGAAAGTTTTCATTTTTAGACACTTCTTTCTTTCTCTGTTGAGTGTCCTCTTCTGGGTCAACTGTGTGCTGTAAGACAAACTTTAATGGGGACAAACTTTCTTCACTGCAGCCACAGACTTTTGTACATGTCCGACTGTGTTATAGGCAGGGTTTGCAAGGAAAACAAAGTAAGGGTCAGGGCTCCCCTAGAAAGTATCACAGCCATCCTTAGTGACAAAGAGGTCCCAAGCTTCTTTGACAATGAGAACAGCTAATTTATATCAAGGAGCCAGCATGACAAGCTTCTCTTGGAGATTGTAGAGCACACATCTCCCCCTCTGGAATCAGGAAACGATGCTTCAAGTAAGAACCAGAGCTCCCCCAAAGTGAACTGCAGCCCTTCTCAGCGACCAAGTCCTGAGCTCCTCTGATGATAACAGCTGAGTTTACATCAGGACAAAAGCCCAACAAGCTCCTCCAGGAGAACCCATGGCAATAGGAAAACCAACAATACCACCTCTTCCTCTCCAGCTCTCCTTTTTATGCTGTTGGCAGCAGTCCTCGGGTGGGCCCTCCATACCCAGCACCACGCTGATTCAGCTCAGCTGCGGGTTACAAAGTGACCGCTAGTTGTCAGTCCATGACAGACTGCAGTTTGCCTTTTAATGAGTGCTCTTTCCTAGGCAAGAAGCCTATTTTCTTCGGCTGGGATTCCTCAGATTTGATATCTTAAAGATAGAGTTGGTTCCCTTCTAAAAGAAAAATAGAACAAATAGAAAATATGGTCAAATTTTAGATTTTAAATTATAAGTGGTTGATCCATCCCAGAAAGATAAACAGAAGTGTAATGGAAAAAAGAGAAACAGGAGAACGTTTGGGCCCTGAAGACTCAGATGACGTGCGACTGCGGGAGCGGGGAAAGATAAAGGACAGAAGTGTACTCAGTTTCTTTCATCTCTCTAAACCACAAAGTGCTAAATTCAGACAGAGTCCCAATGTGAACATGGCTGTGCATGACATTTGCTCTTTGAGGGTCTTTCTGGTTGAGAGAATCGAATGTGGGAAAAGTACAACAGAAACACCCGCTTTGAGAAATACAAATTTGTTTCTAAAATGTCTGCCCACGACCCGTTACTGAGACCTGAAACCCCAGGGGGTTTTGCCACCACAGAGAGCCTGGAAACCACCTGCATGAAAATCAGCCACTGTGTCATCACCTCCCACCCAGGACCCCACGCTATCTTCTTGGTTCTGCAATTTGATCACTATGTGGAGAAAGAGCAGAAAACCATCCCTTGATCAAAGCTGTCTTTGGGAGAGCAGCCATGAAGCACATGATCTTGTTTGCCCTCAAAAATGAATTGGACAGCAAGAGCCTGAGTGATGTCCTGGCAGATGCAGACGAGAAGCTAAAAAGCGTCATGGAGGAGGGTGGGGACCACTGCTTCACCATCAGTGACAAAGCAGACCCGGCTGAGAAGGAAGGCCAAGTGCAGGAGCTGTTGGAGCTGGCAGGGAACACGGTGCAGGACCACGGAGGGGCCTACTTTTCAGATGCCACCTACAAGGACATAGAGAGGGTACAGAAGGGACCAGAGGCTGAGGAAATTCTACATCCAACAAGCAGGAAAAGAAATAAGAATAGTGAGAAGTACGAGAAGAATATGCAGGAAAAGGAAAGAGAAAATAAAATTAACAAGAAACATGCAGAAAAGCTAAGAAATATAGGGAAGAAGCAGAGAATAACATATCTACCCAAATTGTCAAAGAAATTAAGAATATGAATGTAAATGTATGGCATTTTTGTTTTCCGGAAGACAATGTACATGTCTTTTTTTTCCTCATGTTTTTGTAAACATCACTCCATTTCTCTAACATTTTCCCTGATTGTGCCTCCCCGCCAACACCAAGAAAATTAAAGAATTAAAAAATTGCTATGTTCAGGCAGTATTTCAATGTATCTGGTATAAAGATGAACAAATTTAATCCCTGGCTTGGTCAGACCTGAATAGCTACCACCCACAACCACAGTCAGCCATACATATCCAATCTGGAGAGTCCAAGAGTTGTCCTTCAGCATCCTCACGGGACAATTTCACGCCAGGCCTGTGGCCCATCTGCATCAGAAATATTTCTGTGTCCAAGGATTACATTGTCATCTGACGTGAAATTTAATTTTTCTAAAGTATTCAGAATTTAATTTTTCTAAAGTGTTCAGATCAGGAGGTCAGCATTAAAAAAAAAAAATCCGCTATGGAGGAAACTAGAAGAAGCACAGGGTAACTTTCCTTTTGGGCTTCTAACTCTCCAAGCAGTGCACGAGAAATGTTGCAGGACCATTGAGAAAAAGGGGTGAGAGAGGAATAATAAGTGTCCCTTCCCAAGGAGGGCCCTTAGAGTGGTACAACTTGCCAACAATCTTGTTCATAAAGGAATTTTCAGTATGAGTGCAGTGTCTCGGTTTCCTTTATCTTAAAAACACATGAAATGGTTTACTGACGCTGGGCGTGGTTAACGCCCAGAGATGGGCATGAGGGGAGAGAAATGAATACAGGGAGGTAATCAGGGCAGCTCTGCACCCTAGGGAGGCAAGGACCCATCTCACTATTGCCCTGAGTGATGGTTGAAGGCCTTGTGCTCTGGCCAGTGTTGATCCTGACGGTGGAGGGGACCACAGTGCGGTGCTGACTGGGAAAACTGTCATCAGGGAGGTCTGCTGCCTTCTGTGAGTGCAGCTTTCTGGTCTTGTAGAGGTATTTGCTCACTTTTGCCTATGTTTTCAGTACCTGCCCAGTTTCTCTGTAGGTCACTTTGTGAGGATCTCCTGAGATATAAGAAAGGCTACTAATAACTTTTTAAGTGGTAATTAGACAGTAGAATAAAGGTACACACCTCCTGAGGAAACAGTCATTTCCCAGATACCCAGCCTGCAGCAATCACTTGGACACCTGACCAGCAGATACCATGCTAATCTCCTACCCCAAACATCTGTAGTAGATCTATGCTCGTCTGTGTAACATGCTTACCTGTGACTGAATGCAGACCCATTGCAGCCCACACCAAAGCCCACTTCCCCTCTACTCAGTTTGGCTCTGTTTGTCCAGTGAGTGCTATCAAGGGGTTTATAAGCCCAGCTAAGGGTCTATTATTGGCTCTTCAGCCCCTTGATGGTTACTCTGTCACTGGCCGCTTCCTAGCTGACGGCCCATGAGCCCAGAGATCATCACTGGGAACAGGCGTAACAATCCCAGAACTGTTCCACCATCCTGAGCCTCCTGCGGACATGTGATTAGCTGAACCCAGCAGAGTGCACCCAAAAAATGCCAAGTAAATTACACTGTTCACATCCTCTTCACATACACACACACACACACACACACACACACACACACACACACACACACACACGATAGATAGATAGATAGATAGATAGATAGATAGATGCAAGTATAGCTTTCTTTTTCATTGTAAATAGGTCTTTGTGAGCATTTTTTGTTGCAAAGGCCCAGTTATACCATAACAGGGTAATGGAAACTGTATCTATAAGAATTAACATAGCAAGGGGCTGGGGATTTAGCTCAGCGGCATAAGCACCTGCCTTGCAAGCAGGCGGTCGTGAGTTCGATCCCCGGTACCGATAAAAATGAAAAAGACAAAAAAACAAACAAACAAACAACAACAACAAAAAAAACCAAGAATTAACATAGCTCTGAAGCCCGCCCTTTCACGCCTCTTCCTCTATCCATCTACTTTGTAACTCCCCAGCCCAATGGCTCCTTAGAAAGCCCACATTTCCCTGCATTCAGAGCAGTTCACCGCTCTGCTGTGAAATGGACAAGTGGGTGCCAGCACTGGGTTTCCCTCCTCCTGGTGCCCACTGCTAGGCTGCAATAATCAGAGCATCTCAGGGATGGCCCAGCCCTGTTCCTTGAAAAGCCACATCTAGGGTTAGTATGGTCTGGGACAGAATGTCCTCCTGGCCCAGGTCTCAGAGCGGAGGCTTCTGCTACAGAAACTTCTCCTCCATCTCCTCCACTTACCCCACACAGATTAGTGAGCTGGTGTATTGTCATGGAATAAGCCCCTTGAATTTGTGTGCTTTTTTTTTTTTAAGACAGGGTCTTGCTAAATTGCCCAGGCTGACCTCAAACTCTCCATCCTTCTGTCTCCACCTGCTTTGTAACTGAAATTACAGATGCACATTTCCATACCTGGCTTGTTTGCACTCTTGATATGTTCTTATGCAGCACTTGGTCAGAAATTTTGCAATAATGCATTGGTCCATCTGTACAGCCCAGTTTCATTCCTCACCAAATCTGGTGATCAGTCACCTTAATTCTCCCTTGTTATGAGGTGTAATATGGTCTCAGCATCTGGGGGTTAGAATGTGCTTATCTTTTGTCTTTTTCTTTTTTATCAGTACCAGGTATCGAACTCACGACCACATATTTGCAAGGCAGGCACTTACGCTGCTGAGCTAAATCCTCAGCCCCAGAATGTGCTTATGCTTGGACTCTCTTAAGTATATTGGCTATCATGCAGTTTTCTCAATGGGAGAGGAAAGTGGCCCCAAGCCCTTTGTATCTGTTATTTTTTTTTTCTTTTACTTTTTGAGACAGGATCTGATCTGTAATTCAGGCCTTGAGCTCACTATGTAGCCCAGACTCCCAGCAATCCTGCCTCAGCCTCCCGAGTGCTGTGCCACCACACCCAACCACAGCTGATATTTTTGACTTGAAGCTCCCTTGGATACTCCAGGTGACATTTCTGGATAACTCACCTCCAGCAACCCTGGGCTTCTGTTGATGCAGATGTTCTACCTAAGACATCTCCTACCCCGCAACCTGTACCTTCCAGACATTTAATGAAATCTCCAGGTGCTTGCTTCTCACCATAATGGTGATTTTATGACCTGTTTGCCTTGCTAATATTGATTAACTAGGAGTATTTGTGGACCAGGCAGAGGCTAAATACAACCTTTTTGCTATCTTGAACACGACATTCCCAGTTCTGTCTTCTTTTTTCTTTTGTTACCTGGAATCGAACTCAGGACCTCACGCTTGCCAGGCAGCAATCTTGTCTTAATCACAAGAAATAATAGCTAAAGAGAACAGGAGACAGGCTTTTGTATGTTTATATTAAAGTAGAATCATTGTGGCTATCCATAATTTTGAAATAATCTTAAGTGAATTTCAAGTCATTACTTCAAAATATGCAGTCAATCTAAAAAATAAAAGTGACACCAGTTTAAGATTTTAAAACTCAGTTGCCTGATCTCCAGTCAGGGCTTGGTCCTGAGGGGCCTGACGTGCTCCTTGTAACTCTGTTCTGAATGAGGTCCCCACTGTAGGGTTGCACATCCACGGCAGACATTTCTGCCTGCCCTCAGCTGTCACCATGGTCAGTCCCTCCTCATGCCAGCCTGCCCCCTGGATGACCCATCTGAGCACCATCCTATGCAAGGGAGAGGACAGTGGCCTCTGACTGTCCTGTGCAGTAGCCACAGCTTTATCTCATGAGTTAGAAACAGTGGAGGAGGGGAGTCAGGAAACAGGTGTGGTGGCAGGTAGGTTTTGCACATACAGGGGAACTGACAGCAAACAATCTTGTTTTCGTAATTGGAAACAGTTCTAAGAAGTAGATTGACAGGTCTTGTAGACCACAGACTTCCTGGGTCACACTGAAATGCACAGAAAAAAAACCCACATCACTTCTACTGAAGTGGTACAAACTGCTGAGGGGGTGTCTGACCCAGGTAAAGAAAAGATGTGGGCTTACAAGGCGAAGGGAGACATGAAGGTGCTCGAAGCCTTGGGCAGAGCCCAGGTGAAGCCTGGGTGGTGGGAGCACCCCAGTGTTATCTGCTTTTCTTCCTTTCCACGGTGCTGGGTGATTCTGCTCCCTGCATGACATGGAGGACCAGTTCCAAAGCCAAGGTCTGTGAGACATGGAGTGTGTTTTGTGTGAGATGCAACGGGGAACTGGCTCATCAGGAAAAAGGGCTGAGTGCTCAGGTCTCACAGCACAGCCTCCTTCATGGGTTATCCTGTGCCCAGAGGAGGACAGAGCTGACGTAATGACCCACCAGTCTCCAGCTTGGCACTTCTGTGATGAATCTAGAGATGCAAAACCCCAGAATAAAATGCCTGTTCCTTCCTTCCTTTCCTTTTAACAAATAGTTTTATTCACATATAATTGATATACATAAAATTTACCTTCTGAAATTCAGTGCCCATAGGACTGTTTCTGACACTGCTTTCCTGACAGAGCTCCCCATACCAGCCTCGTCCCTCCTATGGTCTGCTCACTGCCTCTGGTCTCTCTCACACATCTCTTGTCTTCAGAAGCAGCCCCTAGAGCTCCAAGTGTATTCATCCAGCTCTCAGAGAACTGAACTGGTGTTACTAGGTCAGTGGGCTCTCCGGTTTTAATGACTGAGCAGAGATTTTACTCTTTGGGCCACTTTGGTATGGCCCATAATACTGGAGGACTTTCCATGAATAGGGAGGAAGTAACCGTTCATCATTTCCATAAAATGAGTGAGCCTCAGAGACTTTATGTGTCAGGCACAAAGGTGCAAAATGCAGCCCAAATCTTGCCTTCTTCCTGGGCTGTTCTTTCTGCCTTGCTGTGTACTAGTGACACAAAGTGTGAAGGTCCAAACAGAAGTGTTCAGTGCTGATAGGCTGCTCAGGGTGAGAAACCAGAGTCACCATGCTAACATAGAAGACCTAATGCTAACAACGTAGTCATAATGTTGGTACAACTCAGGACTGATGAGAACTGATGCTTCCATGAGAAGAGGTAGAGATGATTTTGTGATCAATTCTCTATTAGTTTTAATGCAGTAGGATGTGGGCTAATGGACTTGACACCCAGCCCTTTGTTATCATCAGAATAATCCTCATGGTAGGAACCTAAAGTCCTTCCATTTTATACACCAACACTATGTGGATGGTGCCACAGTCCATCACTAGCTTGACCATAGCCTGGTCTGCTCCACCTTGTCTGCAAGGGGATCTGAGTGCTGGTGTAACTCTGGACTTTGGAAAACACTTTCTCAGGCAGTCCTGAATACAAGACATCCTGGGATTTTCCTCTCAAAGCAAAGGTTTTCAGAGAAGCTTAACCTATTCCACCCTTGAGCCTACAATGGCTTCTTTACTTTTTAATTCTAATCTTTTTAAAAAGCATGTTCTCCTTGGCCCCAACTTTATATTCTGCTGCTACACTTCCTTTTTTTTCAAGCTGCACATTTTTTACATCTCAGTTGTGCTCTTTGCTCTTGATCTTCATTGTGAATCTAAGAGTGCCTGGCGATATCTATGCCACAGCCTGAACATCGGGCTACCTTGAAATTTATTTCACCAGGTTAATTAGTACACTACTTCAAATTCAGCCTCACTCAAAGTGTTAGGACATAAATAAAGTATATACAAATTATTTGCCAGAATGAAATATGCATAGCCTCTAGTCCAGTTTCCAAAAGTGTCCTCACTCCCAACTTAAACCCCGTGAGCCTGATCTTTACTGTCCGAATTCTTATTGGTACTTAGGTCTTCTGAGCTCTGGGGCAGTATCACCCATCAAGCAGCATTCATAACATTCTAAGACTTCACTAACCTATATCTTTAAAATTTTCCAAACTTGTCCTGCCAACCAGCTCCAAAGGCTTTAGAACCATATGGACAGATATAGTCACAGCAATGGCTCCATTATTCTGCTACAATTTCCTGGCCAGGGACAAGAATACATCCTTCCAGCTCACATTCATAATGAGCTACTTGTTCCAACCAGGGCCCACCTCCTAACAGCACAATTAATGATGAAATCATTAGTGGATTAATCCACTGATAAATGTATCCCCATGATCCAATCATGTGAGAATTCTGGGGTGGGGGGATGTTTTAGGTATAAATGATAACAGTCTTGAAACATGCTTCTTTTCTGACCAAACAAAAAGTTTTCCATATTTTTCCACTCCATTTTTTGTTTCCAATTCTCACAGTAAATAGGACTAAAAGTAGCAGGAATACTTATGCCATCACAGACTGCAGAACAAGCCTTTAACAGATAGGTCTTCAGGAGACAATTATCAAAACTATAGCATACCCTAAAGTGCCACATAGGAAACAAAGGTACAGTCCTTGATTCCACTAGATGTTGTGGTGATCCAATTTAATGAAGGCAATGGCTGCAGGACAGTAATTCTCAAACTAAGGTACCAAGATCAGCAGCGACATGAGAATTGCCACAGATGAAATTTTCAGGCTCTATCTAAAGCTGCCTGACTCATACCCATGTTTTTAGCAGCACAACTCACAGCAGCGGAATCTTGGAAGCAGCCTATATGCCCTTCAATAGATGAATGGATAAAGTACATGTGATATTTAAACACAGTGGAGTACTACTCTGACATAAAAAGTAGACTTGAGTCATTTGTAGGCAAATGGATACACCTTGAGACCATAATGTTAAATGAAATAAATGAGACACATAAGGTTAAATACAGCGTGGCTTCTCTTAAATGAGAAACCCAAAGAATAAAAATAAGCAAAATACAAGATACATAATTCTCATGTGAGAAGAGGATCAAGAGATGGAGGAAGGGAGGCAGGGAAAAGCAATGAAAAAAAATATTTAAGGTGTGCTATGCACATGCACCAACTGCTCACAGCATACAACAAACTCTAGTAAAAATAAATAAATAAAACTGCCCAATCCAAGAACTCCAGGGTTATTACCTAGCCCTGTGAATCCTAACCACTTCTTCAGGTGACTCTGGTGTAGGTCAAGGATTAAAAAAACCCTGACCTAACCCTTGAATATTCAAGTTTTACATGTGTATTTCCATTTAATCCTGATGATTCTACCGAGTAGTTTAAATGTTTTCATCTTCAATGGAGGGAATCAGGCTTGAGTTTGCCTAAGGTCACTTAAATGATCTGTGTTTTTACAGAAACTACAACTCAAGTCTCTCTGATTCCAAACTCCACTGAAAACACTGAGGATATTTTTTGGCCATAAATGCTCACATATGAACTCTATGCTGGGGGAAAATGTATGTGGGACAGCTTAGGGGTAGGGAAGAGAGATAAAGTCAGAAACAGACAGAGCATTCTGTTATCCTTTTGTTGTTATTTTTAAAAATGTTTGATTAACAAATCCTAATTTATTCAGATTAATGGAGACCAGTTCGATGTTTCAATAGATGTACGTGATGTGCACAGATCAAATCCAGCCCCCTTTATGCACCCTCTTGCCCAATTTTCCAATACCTGGCAATCACTACTCTGCTCTCAGCTTGACTTCTTTTAACTTTCACCCATGAGAGAAAATACACAGGACTCATCTTTCTGTACCTATCTTATTTTGTTCATTAACACACTTTCCGCCAGTCATATCCATTTTTGCAGCAAGATACAGGATTTTGTTTTTCTTTATGGCTGAATAACTTTCCACTGTGCATACACATCAGATTTTTTGTTCTCTCATCTGTTGCTGGGCACCTAGGCTAACTCTGTATCTTAGCAATGTTGAGTGGTGCCCCAAATGTGGGCATGCAAGCATCTGTTTGGTGTTCTAATTTCATTTCCTTTGGGTATATACCAAGGAATGAGATAACTCAATCACAAGGTAATTTGTAGCAAAATCTTCATTATTGCTTTGTATAATGATTGTGCTAATTTATATTTGCAGCAGTGGTGTAAAAGAACTTGGTTTTCTCTAGATGCTTGCCATTTTTTTTATTTTTTGATATTTCCATAGTAGTCATCATAAATGAAGTACAACGATATCTCATTTTATGTTTATTTTACATTTCCCTGGTAGCCACAGATATTATTTTTCATATGTTTGTTTGCTATTATACTACTCTTCTGAGAAATGTTTGCTAAGATCACTTGTGCATTTTTATTTGGATTATCTCTTTTTGTTAAGTTTTTTGAGTTTTTATATATTATCAATATTAATTCTTTTTCTGACAGATTTCAAATATTTTCTTGCATTCTGAGATTTGTCTCTTCACTCTGTTAATTTCTTACACTGTATAAAATCATCTGTTAGGTTTTGCGTTTATTTCTTATGCTTTGGGGATCATAGCCAAAAAATTACTGTCTATATCAAGATTTTGAAGTGTTTCCCCTAACATTTCTTCTAGTATGTTGAGAACTTCGTTGTTTCATCCCAATGGATATGGATTTCTAATTTTCCCAGCATGGTTTATTAAAGAGGCTTTTTTCCCAATGAATACTTTTGCCTCCTTTGTCAAACTTCAGTTGGCTGTAGATGCTTGGGTCTATTTCAGAAGACTTTGTGGTCTTTCATTGTCTGGTTTATGTCAATATCATTCTGTTCAGATTACAATGGTTATATAACACCATATTCTATGAAATAGGTGATGAATTTTTATGCCTCCATGTGAACTAAAAATTTTTTTCTAGTTCTATGAAGCTGTGTGATGGAGCTGTTTAATGGAGATTTTCTGAATTCGTATACTACTTTAGATAGTATATATGTTTTAACAACACAAATTCTACCGACCTATCAGTACTGGAAAGAAGGCTTTCCAGTATTGGTTTCTCTCTCAATTTAGTTAATCAATTTGTAATTTTCATTGTAGAAGTCTTTCATTTCCTTAATTAAATTTATTCCCCAGTACGTTTTGTAATTATTGTGAATATAATTATTTTCATTTTCTTGGACACTATTTAAGCTCTGGATTTTAAATAGGTGATATTCAAGCCAGGATCTGTAGTATTAGGCCTGAAGAGCTAATCATTTATAAGATGCCATATGTCCAACCGCAGTGGTCTACAGGGCACATCAGAGAAGCCGTCCTGAAGAAGCCACCATTTAAGAGTCTGAATCCTTAATTCTTCACCCAAGACACTTTGATCTTTATTAAGCTCCCTTGACCTCCTTCTCAGTCTTTCCGGTGTTATTTTCTCTGTGGCTGGCCACTGTTGTGATGGAAAACTTTTACTCATAAGAGAGGAATGATTTAGATCAAGGACAGTGGGTGGCAGCGGCATGCTTTGTCAGAGGGGAATTTCACTCCCTTCCTTCTGATCACACCAGGCACGACAGCTCTGGCCCTGCCCCAGGATGTGTCTTGTCTTCTTAGCAACGTGGGTCTTGTGGGTTTCCCTTTGTGTACTGAATCGGTTATTTTTCTCACTTAGCAGTAACACACTTAGCATAACCACAAGAGCTCAGAGAAGATAAGCGAGAATGAAAGAGCCTTGCATGTAGAGTTCTTGGAGAGGAAATGGGGTTTTTGACAAGATTGGAGCAAAGGAAAGAGGGTGAGCTGAGAAATAGTGGCCTCACCTCAAAGGTCCCGGCCAGGGTTCCTCTCACAGTCTCTCTCTTTACATGCACTAAGGGGCAGACAAGGGAGAAGCCAGAAGTGGAAAAGGACCCCAATAAATCAAATGGAATTCAGCTCATGTAAAGCACAATGAGCAATGAGTGAGAAGGCTTTTGAATCCACATTTCACAAACCTCTGACCTCAAGATGACCCGATCCCCAATAACTATAATTTCAAAACTATAAAAATAAAATTTTTAAGTTTAAGGGCTAGATTATGTAGCTCAGTGGCAGAGTACCTCCTTGACATGCATGATATCCTAACTTCAATACCTGGTATCATCAAAAAGAATTTTTTAAAATTTATCTTTAAAAAAAAAAAGGATAGAAATGATACAGAATTTCAAAAAAAAACTAAGAAATTAACACTAATACATTGCATACTGTTATTCCCCTGGGATAACAGGTTACAAGATTCAGGCATGAAAAAGGTGATCAAACAATGAAAACACAAACTGTTCTTTTTGATGAACTAATAGAGATTGGCAATATAGTTATTTACGTTGTGTGTATATATATATATTTATATATATACAGCCATACACACATAGGTATACTTATATATGTACAATCTTTACCCTTCTTTATTTCCTTCTTTCCTCTATCCCAGTTGTTCTTTCCTTTTGAACATTTTCTTTCCCTTTCATTATCAAAATATCTATTGTACATTTTGGATCATATTACTCTTTCAGTTTTTTTTACACTAAGAAGACAATGCGATGTTTACAAATGTGAGTTTGATTTATTTCACTTATGAGTATTATCTCAAGTTGCCTGCATTTACCTATAAAAGTCTCAACTTTATCCTCCTTTATGGCTGATCAGTACTCCATTTTATAAAAATACCACATCTTTTTTATCCATTCTGCAGTTGATGGGCGTCTGGGTTGTTTCCAAGATATGGCTATTATAAACTGCTGCTATAAACATTGGTGCACATATATTGCTGTGGCATGAGGTTTGCAATTTTTCTGGGAAAATACTTAGAAGGGGAATAGCTGGATAGAATGGGACCTCCAATCCTAGGTTGGTTTCTTTCTTTTTTCTTTTTCTCTCTCTCTCTCTTTTTTTTTGGGGGGGGGGTCTTTTTGAGACATGGTCTCTCTGTGCAGTTCAGGCTGGCCTTGGGCTCACTTTGTAGCCCAGGCTGCTCTTGAACTCACAATAATCCTCCTGCCTCAGCCTCCCCAGTGCTGGGATTATAGGCGTGAGCCACCACGCCCGATTCCAATCCTAGGTTTTTAAGGATTCTTCACACTGATTTCCACAGTGGTTGTACCAGTCAAAAAATTTTTTTAAACTGCTGTAAGTGATGAGAAATGACTGCAACATATCCCACATACATCCTATCCCCTAGGCTCCCAGGCAGCGTAAACAACTTTTTTCTAGTGTGCCAAGCCAGATTTGCTTCAGTGTGCATTGATATCTTTCTCATATCTTTACTTGTGTGTCCCACTCTGTCAACAAACCCAGTGTTTTAATATCATCTTATTAAAAATATGCACTGTAACTACACTGTCCAAATGGTAACCACCAGCCACATCATTCAATATCTAACTATATGAACTAAAAGCACATAAATGTAAGACTCAGTTTTCCTATCACATCAGCCCCGTGGCAAATGCTGAATAACTCAGTTGCTTGTGGCTGTCAAATGGGGCCGTGCAAATGCTGAGCATTTCCATCCATCATCACAGAACGTCCTTCTACGCAGCACTGCTTTATAAATAAACACCCTGTTGTAAACCACAAAACCATTGCCAAATATATCTCAATATGGTCTTAAGATATTTATGGTCTACTATTTTGGCTTCAACCGTTTTCCAGAATTTCCTGGAACCCTGCAAATAAAATGCATCAGTAAAGCCCATTCCTTCACTCAGTTGTGGCCTTTGCCTCCCTATTGCCTCCCCTCTGCTGACCTACATCACTGGAGACTCCAGTCACAGCACTTGCTGGGTGCAGAACAGGGGAAACGTTCCTTCTGTCTTCACGGGCTAGGAAGAAATGTAAAGGCTACAAGGATGAAGCAGAGAAATATATGTGAGTGTGTACTCCTAAGGTAGCAGTATCCAAAGAGGATCTATCCCTCCCATGGCCAGGAGCTCCCACTACCAGGAGCATTTCTAGCTGCTTATTGTCACTGTGTATCTGTCAGCCCTCTCCAGAAACTGCCTTCCTCTGAAGGACAATGCCTTCAGGTCATGTGCCTTTTCCAGAAGTAGCCAGTCACCTTCATTCCCAAGGTCCACTCAAACTCTGCAGTTCCCTATGGAGTCAGCATTTTGTTGTGACTACCTCTCACTCTAGCTTCTCTTTGCCTAGTCCTGGGTTCTTCCCTTCCCTCTCAAGGGTTAATTCTCAGGAGGTTCCCTACTAATCTCCCTCATCTCTGTCTTATCTCTATGTCAACAATCTGCATGCCCTGGAATACACCCACATGACCTAGATTAGCAAACATAATTTACACTAATAACAGATCAAAAGAAAAAATCAAGGAATTATTTCAATCATCATTAAAAGACTTTTTACAATTCATACCTGAGATACGAGTGTTTTATGAAATAAGACTAAACAAAGTATATCTACACTGATTATAAAATAAATTAGTTCATTAATTGCCAATAAGCCATATTAGTACTAATGATATTAACTTCCCTACAATTAAAATATATAATGAAGTCAATAGCTCATTGGGTTACCAAATTCTTGGTGTTAACATCCTTTTAATTTAAACTGAAATTTCCCTGATGACTAAAAATATTAGGTTCCTTTACATGTGGTCTTTGGCCCTTCTTGCATATTCTTTCTGAAGTTTCTGTTCAATTTTTGTGCCCATTTTTCTTAGGTTATATGATAGGTAGGTTATATAAGCAGGTCTTGGGTCAGGCTTGTAACCTTGCCACAATATGACTGACTCTTTTGGTGACCTCATGATTCTCTTGAGAGAAGACCAAATAACTAACACCAGTGAAAACAACCAGGAGGAACAAACAAGCCTCCTAATAGGATTGTCTTAAGAGTAGGGAATTCCGGTAGCCACTGTTGATTTCCTATTATCTTGTTTTGAAGTCCTGTATGCCTTTCATTGTTTTGTTTTGATTGACTTCACTCTGTTGTACCTTGTTTGATTTTACTGTCTTTAAAATAAAAAAAAAATTTTTTTTAAAGAAAAGGGAAGGATGTTTTTTCCTCCACATATCTTCTGCGTTGGGTTCTCCAATACAGAGCCTTTCATTTTCAGAGAATGAGAGACTCTACTTCTAGATTCTTCTGGTAGCCCTGGGCTGGCAATGGCCACATGAATGTCCAACCAACAGGCAGTCACTGAGATCAGTTATCATGTTCTTTGTTCTGGAGCAACAATCTTCCTGTGCCTATTTTGCAGAGGGGAAAAAATCCCTGAAAAGCAAACTGCAAATGAGGATTAGCAGTAATCAGTTCTAGAAATGAAATCAGTTCTCAGGGGTCCACAAAAGTCTTCCTTTTCCAGGTTTTTGAAATCAGAGCTTATTGGAACGCACACAGTCTGGACACAGTGGGTGGAGTATGTAGAAGCCTTGCAAATGCACAATGGATACAAATGATTTTGTCTAAGTCGTCATCGTGGACACTCCCTGAGTTCCTGAGCTAAGAGGCTCACTGACTTCCTCTGCAAGCTCTCTCGCGCTCTCGGGGCAAAGAGCCTCCAGCACTCTCAGCAGAAGGGAAAGTAGGAAGTCAAGGCTTCTCAGAGCCACTTCAGAGCATGTCACCAGAAAAGGTGAGTGGGAGCCTGGGAGCCGGCAGCTGGGAGCTGGGTGGGGGCACTGAGACCAGAAAGGTTGTAGTTCAGGTGAGGAGATGCCTGACAAGATCCTGCTTCTGAGATCTCACAGATGCCCTGTCCCGGTTTCAAGTTCAGAGGAAGTCTTAGGAGCATCTTCCCTGAACACACGTGTTCTGGGCAGGGAGTAAGACCTTCCTCTTCTCACACTTCCTACACGGAGGAAGAAAAATGTGTGCTGGGCACACTGCCAAGAACAACAGATAGTTTAAAAGGCATTAAACGTTCCCTGAGTTTCATATCCATAAAGGCAAGGTATTTCTGTGTCCCTGTAAGCAATCCAACCTTGGGGGGCAATTCCAATGTGACAAGTATGGGTACAAGTAAATGATCTCAGTTCCTTCTCCCCACCTGCAGCAGAGGACCCTCAGGAGACACCTCAAGTTAGAAAAGGGTTCTTCAAACCCTGTCCCTGTAGGTCCCTTAAATGCCTGCTCCCTAATTTGAGCTTTTCCTGCTCCATCTGCAGAGGTACCTCAGTTGCCTCATCTGTACATTGGAATTTAAAAAACAACTGACTTCCAAACATGGAGTTGTGGACAGACTGTCAGAAACATCCCAGTCATTGAATCTGAATCTCCAAAAATGGGCCCAAGAAATGTGAATTTGGACAGAACACTCAAGTGGTAAGAAAACAGTGGGTTTGGAAGGCAAGGAACTGGATGAACTTTGAGATCTCAAGTTATTATCAGTTACAGTTCTACCTATTTTATACTCCTAAACAATTAAGAAGTTTTTATCACCCCAAATTTCAGCTAGGCTTACTTCTGTCTTAAAATTTGTTTAAAATCTACATCCATTGCAAACTGTGGAAAGCTCTTTGAGCGACCTGAGTTCCCTCCAGCCCCCTTCTCATTTCCATCTTCATCAGGACTTTGTCCTTGAGCTGCATTCTTGCTCTTGGCTCTGTATTTTGTGACTACAGCTTCACTTCTGCTCTCCTATAGGTTATAGGAGTTGGGGGTGAACTTCAATGAAAGCTGTGGGGAGATGGCTCGGGGGTGACTGCACAATTTTCGCTTTGGGTTGAACACTTTGTAAACTTGTCCCCAAAATCCCTTGGCCAGACAAGTTGTTTGGTCAACCTCTCTGCTTTTCTTCATGTATAGTACCAACTGGGGAGAATCACATCACCTGCAGTAACCAGGGTGGAAGATATAAAGAGGAAGAATTTGAAACGATGGTGAAGTGCAATTAAGAACCAAGACACAAATGTGGGTGATCTCCAGTCACGGGGAGGAAGTATAGAAGTCCCCTTCCCATCCTTGTCGCAGTCTGGGGGGTTTTGGAATTCTAGTGAGTTAACTCCAATCTATCACTTACAGTGCAACCCAAGGTGAGAGTAAATACTTACACATATTTATAATTATGGGGGGACCCTGGGGTCCTAAGTTTGGCTGGGTGAAAGTTCACTGAAATTAATTGCTCTGGCTTGAAGACAGCAGAGGCAGAGATCAGCTTGGGAAATAGATGTGTTCTCCAGTTTCCAAAAGAATGGTTACAATTTCCTTTTGTTTTCCAGGCCAAGCAAGCCTAGAATGGGTCCCTAACTCACTGAGGAAATTTTCCAGTCATCAGAATTTACCTAAGTCTTGCCCAGCCATTGATTCCCAGGAGAAAGTCTAAAGTCTATAGTTCTATCATTGACCTATCATTATTGGAAAATCTTTGGGGGACAGGTGTTGAGACAGGGTCTCACTACGTAGCCCAGGCTGGCCTTAAACTCGTGACAGTCCTCCTGTCTCAGTCTCCCAAGTGCTGGAAATACAGGCATGTGTCACGTCACCTGGACTACTGGAAAAATTTTAATTTAAATCCACCCATTGTGTGGGGTTGACGTTATAACTTATTTGCATCTAAAGTCCCTGAAACAACAAATCCAACCTCACAAAATATCCTCATGGTGTAATTACAACCTAAAGTCAGGACTCTGGCCAAGTTGCATATTCAAATGCAAAAGATATTTCTGTGGTCCCATAAGCAATCTAACCTTGGGGTGAGTTGCAATACGACAAGTCTCAAAGCCTCTGAACTCTTTCTTGTCCCAGGTCCTCCCCAATTCATCATGCTGTTATCTTCAAAAACTCTTGTTATCCCTCAAGAAGAATTAGTACACTTTCCTATAACTGACAACATGCACCTGCTTTCTCTCTAACCACCTGCTCATCCTCCAAAACACACAAATGATGCTCAGACCCTTGTAGGCAGGAGCCACATCTGGTCACTTTGGGGTACCCCCAGTCCTTTAGACAGTGTAGATGTTATGATTATTTGGAAGAATGCACACATGAAAAAGCATTAAACATGTCTGGGTCTCTTTCAGGGAAGATGAGAAATCGGAAGATGGCAAGGGATAAAGAAAGTGCCTATGGTAAGAACATATCTCTGCAACACATCCTCCTCCCAGGGTGAGAGAGGGAGTGGGGCTCACTCAGGACCAAACACAGAGAGATCCAGGGCATCAAGGCTGGCAGGAAACAGCAGGAGCTTGGGACCTGCTTTTGTGAGATGTTCTTTAACTCAGCTGTCCTGCGGTTCCTCCAGGATACAGTGAGGGTAATGAACCTTTCTGGTCTCCACAGGGAGGATGCAGGAAGTAGCAAAAGGATGCAGAAAGTACCAAAAGAAGTATTTGAGTGATGCTCAGTACAGAAGGTATCAAATAAGGTGCTAGAGTGAGCATCACTTACAGGAAGGCTGTGTTAAAAAACAAGGAAGGAAGGTTAAAGACATTCTTCCTTAGGGAACAGGTTTAAGAGAGATGGGAGAAGGAGAAGGAAGGAAGGAAGGAAGGAAGGAAGGAAGGAAGGAAGGAAGGAAGGAAAGTATCAAGAATCCCATGAGAAACAGCTCTGTGTTAATCTCATTTTGCAGAAGAGATTTAATGCTGACCAAGCACTTGTTCAGGGTTATCTAAAAAACTCATAGTAAAAGACACATTGCTATTAATCCTCTTCAGAAGGCTCCCCCTTTATTCCATGATTCTTGCGTCTTTCTGAAGCCGCTTTGGAAGTTCTTTTCCTGAGTGTCTATGAGCTGTGATGAAAAATATAGCCAATGCCACTAGCTGGTGCCATCCAACAGAAAGGCAGACTCGTTGGTAAAAGCATTACCAAGTGTTCTCGAATGCCTTAGCCCCTGGATGTGGCACAGTGTAACTCCTGCCTTCTCCCCAAAGTCAGGATGACCGTGCAAAGTAGATGTTTTGATTCTATCCCAGACATCCAGACAGCCACACAATACAACTGCAGACATTCAAGAAAGAGGCTCCGGAAAGTGGCAAGAGAGCTGGGATGGGTATTCCTGAAGTGAGGGAGAACCAGGACGGAGATTCCCAGCAACACCTTTTACTGTAATAAATACTCTTAATTGAAACACCATATTTGCTCATTACACTTGGTAAGATTGTAACATTTGCAATCCTAGGTTCAGATCATGACCCGAGGTCCTTGCAGGAGTCTCAGCTGAGGCTCATCCTGGTGGGCAGAACCGGCACCGGCAAGAGCGCCACTGGGAACAGCATTTTGGGCACCAAGCGCTTCCAGTCCAGGCTTGCAAGCACCACCGTGACCAGGGCTTGTGAGGCCGCCAGCCGGAAGTGGGGCCGGTGCCACGTGGTTGTCATCGACACCCCAGACATTTTCAGCTCCGAAGTTGACCTGACAGACCCTGCGTACACAGAGAGAGGGCGCTGTTACCTGCTGTCTGCCCCCGGGCCACACGCACTGCTCCTGGTCACCCAGCTGGGCCACTACACTCGCCAGGACCAGGTGGCGCTGAGGAAGGTGAAGGAGATGTTCGGGGAGGAAGTCATGGCGCAAACCATCGTTGTCTTCACCAGGAAGAAAGACCTGGCTGGCGGCTCTCTGGAGGATTACCTGCACCACACGAAGAACCAGGCTCTGCTGAACATGGTGAACGAGTGTGGTGGCCAAGCCTACGCCTTGGACAATCGGGCCACTGGTAAGGAGCTGGAGGCGCAGGTGAAGGAGCTGCTGCACAAGGTTGAGGCCTTGGTGCTCAAGCGTGGGGGCGCGCCCTACACCAACCAGGTGTACAGCTTCATGCACACGCAGCAAGGGACATGCCCGGAGGATCAGGTCTCACGTGTGGCAGATAAGCTGGCAGTTTACATGTCCCGGTCTCTCAGAGCCAGGCTGCTGGCTAGGCTGTTGGGGTGGCCCAAGTACCCCTGGATCTGCTGGAGATCCTGTGTGGGCATCTTCGTGGGAGTCGCCGTCCTGGTGTATGTGCTGTTCCACCGACGCGCACCCCAGGCCGTCAGTGACCTGAATCCTGCATAGCCACGATCTTACAAGTCTCAATAACTTGGCAAAAAAGGACCAAATACTTAAGTGCTGAAGAAGAAAATAAAACTTCATTACTAAAAGAATCCTGCAGTTTCACACCCAGAGTTTTGAAGACATGGGAAACTTAAAACAGGGCATCACCTTTGCCGAGGCTCAAAATTCACTTTGAAGTGTTTGAGCTTCAACTTTTAACTATGTGTAATTAAATTAATTTGTCTAATTTTTAAACTTCCTGAAGACTTTCATAATCCTAGTGCATTTTTCCTCTCTTGCAAAACTGAGGTGACTGATAACTTTGGAGTTGTCATTAAAATTTTGTCTTGTAAATATAAATGTGATTTTTAAAATAAATATTATGAGTTTTGAATTCTCTGTAGACCTTAACGTGTGAAATATACCTGGATCAAAGGAAAGCTTGACATTTGTGGGTACAATGACCAAGTTGGGGCATCACCCACATGATAGGGACAGCAAAGGTCACAGAGCGATGAGCACATGCCCTGAGATGCTCAGAGACTTGGGACTAAGGTTTTCACTGAAATGTACACATGAATATGAATCTTTATAGTTTACACATGTGACAAAATAACATGAATGAAAGCTCTTGTAGGTTAAATTTCATTAACACAATATGGTAATTGAGACATCATTACTGTAGTAAGCAGATTTGTGGATGTGCATCTGAGTGCACTGAGTGCATCTGAGTTGGGAATCTAGGCATCACTTAAAGTCAGTGTCCTGGTCACTTTCATTGTTGCTGGGACAAAATACCCAACACCCACAAATTAAAGGAAGAAAGATTTATTTTGGTTCACATTTTAGAAGTTTCAGTCTATGTTTGGCAAGCTCAAACAGAAGCCACAGGGTGTCCTTCTTCTATGACACAGGTGGTTGCAGATCTCCTGACCTCTCTTTTGGGGTGGCTTTGCTCTCTGTCTGCTTTCCTCCACTGACTTCCAGCTTCCTGGCATCTGTACTCTCTAAGTTCTCCACTGTACCTTTGGCTTCAGTCTCACAGCTTCATACAATTACCTTCTCAGAGGCACATCACCTAGCCTCCCAAGATGTTTTCTGAACTCTGGAAGATCCCCCGACCCACGACTTTCGTGTTTTGCATGTCCATAAAATCAGGATCATGTAAATGACTGCAAGGTCTGCTGCCAGCAGCAGTAGGGCCTCCTTGGGTTATGGATACAGAGGCTTCAGAATACCTGGATGGCTGAGCTCCAGCAAACTCTTTCCTAGTTGGCCAATGAAGAGCTGGGTTCCTTGAGGCTATTTTTTCAAAGGGAAGTCTTTAATTTTTGTAGAGTAAAGAACAGGGTCTTGCTGCTTCACATAATACCCTCAAGGTACACTTCCCATTGTCCTGATACAAAGTACTTGCCTTCTTTTTAATGCTCATCTTTTCAGCAACTAACCTATCCTGCGCCAAAATTTTAGAAGCCCCAATTTTACTGGACCATCCATACTAGTGAAATGCAAAGCATTTAAAGTTACTCAGCTGTGCTGTTTGCTCTTGCTTCTCAATGAAGGACTGGTTAAAAGCCCACAGCTGTACCCATGCCACAACCTGAAAGTAGATTGATTGCCTTGAAATTTCCTCTGCCAGATTAATTACTCTATCACATCTAATATTAGTCTCATAAAGTCTCAGGACGGGAGCAAAATGTTGAAAAACTTTCCAACAGCACATAACACTCATGGTCTCAAGTCCAAATGCCAATGAAGTCTTTTGTTCCCAACTGAAATCCCTTAAGCCCATCCTTTACCATTTTCCTTTTTATTAGCATTTTGATCTTGTGAGCTCTGACCAGAATCTCTCGTCAAGTTCTGATTATAGCATTTCAAGGCTTCTCAACCAGCAACTAAAGCTTTCCAAACTCCTTCCATGAACCAGTTCCGAAGACTTCTAACCCACATAGCCAGAAATATTCAAAGAACCAACCCTAATCCTGGTACAAAATCTATCTTAGTCATTTTTTCTCCTTGCTGGGATAAAATACTCAATGTTCACCACTTAAAGGAAAGATTTATTTTGGCTTACACTGAGAA
Source organism: Cavia porcellus (assembly GCF_034190915.1). Lineage (NCBI taxonomy): Eukaryota > Metazoa > Chordata > Mammalia > Rodentia > Caviidae > Cavia > Cavia porcellus. The sequence continues at coordinate 56,727,631 of NW_026947489.1, forward strand.
GTCTCACTCTCTGTTTGGCAGGCCCAAACATAGAAAGCACGTGATGGAATGGTGTCAGTAGAGGGAATCTGTTCATGCCATGGCAGACAAAAAGCAGAGAGGCCCAGGAGGACATAGGGAAGAATATACACCCTCCCAGGTCACACCCCAGTAACCTGCCTCTCCCCAGGCCTCAGCTCCTAACAGCAGATCAGCTGTAGCCACCCATAGTTCAGTCACCTTCCAAGAGTCTGCCTCCGAGTGTGTGAAGCTCCTGGGACATTACGGACCCCATAATAGTCAGGATGTGATTAGCAAGCATAGTTACAAAGTACAACCAAAAATGCATTTTCTCTAAAATATTGCTAATTCCTAATCATTAGGTTTAAAAAACAAAGCAAAGCAATAAGTACATGTGGAAGGCCCTTAACTTTACCTTTTAAAATATAATTTAATGTCATATATATATCCAAACACCTAGGAACAAGAAATAAAGCTGTAGAAATAATGCTATAAAACAGTAACAAGAGCTTCATCCCTTATAGAGAAAGCAGGTCATGAGGTTTCATTTGTAACTTCTCTAATGTTTTACTAAATTTTCCATGAATTTTAGGAAGACAGAAATGTGGACCTCAAAGAGGAAGTTGTACTGTGAAGAAATGTCTTTATAAAATAAGATTGAAATTCTCCAAATAACCAAAAGCTATGAGATGGAGTTTGTAATAATTTTGCTCAATAGAATTCATATTAAAAAAATAAACATAACACTTTTTGGTTTATTCTTTAGATTACTGAGTCTTCCAAAATCTCATGGACATATTTTGATATTTGACTAGTCATAGGTTTCAGACCACTGCCATGATGGGAGTCAACTTAATTTAGGTAGGAGTGTGGCTACAACTTGGAATTTACTAGTCCTACAGGATAATCAAGACAAAAGTAAAAGATCAAAATCCACCCAAACTGGAGAAGCACTTTAGAAGGCGTCCAAAGTATTAAACTTTCAAAGGTCAGTCATCTATCCTGTATATATGAGTTTTTTAGACTTCACTGAAGAGAGTTTGTAATTGTCAATTCTTCTTTTGCCCCTTTAAGATAAAAAAAAAAAAAAAAAAAAAAAAAAAAAAGCTTTTTGCCATTTGACAACCCTTCCCCCAGGCTTCCTCCAGCACCTGGAGGCATCACTTTGAATTTCAAATCAGGGGTGTCTCTCAAACACCAGCAGTAGTGTCTAAGAACTTACTTTGGCTAGGAGCTTAACTTTTTACACTCCCACCTTGCAAAACTTTTTCTTGCCATAAGCATACAAGGTTTATTTTTCCTCTGGACAAACACAGTTATCTAACAAAGTTTGTTACAAGGTGAATTTAAGACGAACTTGCATTGATTCAGCTGTTAGGTATCTTCCTGAAAGAGTTAAAACAAAGGCAGATAATAGGAAATAGAGAGATCTATTTTTCTTACATAGAAAGGAGGTCAAGAGATGGAGAGGGGAGGAAGGGGAGGGAAGGGGATGAGAAAAGGAATTGAATTGTGTTGGGGCCAAGGATTTAGCTCAGTGGCATAAACACCTGCCTGGCAAGTGCGAAGTTGTGAGTTCAATCCCAGTTACCAATAAAATAAAATAAAATAAAATGTGTTACATGCATGCACCAACTCAACACAAGGAACATGAACATAAAGATGTAAGATGAACTGTTGAAATAACAAGTCCTTGCCCTGATTACTAGCTGTGGCTTGGGGACACACCTCGGAGAGTTGTACCCCCTTGGCTAGGCGACTAGATGCCGCCCTATTCTGTCTCTGCAGTCTCTTAGCAGGTCGACTGTGACATGTCTCATATTCCGGTTTAATGCTTATTCAACAATGAAACCGTTTTCTTTCTTTCCTTCTTGGAGGGGTTTTCTGGGGTAGCTGGAAACGGTCTTGTTGCATCAAATCTAAGACAAACAGTCAGGGTGGGATACTAAGCCTAAATCCAAATGCCAGCAAACAGGAGCAGAGAGATCTCTGCGCTCAAACTCCATCTAAATCCCTATTAAGATTTCAGTCTGTGTCTGGCAGATAATTCTTCTACGTGCCCTGCTCGTCTTAAAGCTGCGTTTAGAAAAGCAAAGCACTCCGGGCTGGGTTTAGCTCAGCGGCATAAGCACCTGCCTTGCAAGCAGGCGGTCATGAGTTCGATCCCCGGTACCGATAAAAAGGAAGAGGACAAAAAAAAAAAAAAAAAAAAGCGAAGCGGTCTTTTCTTCCCTCAACCCCACCCCAATAAACCCACAGTCCCCAAACGTAGCGCGGCCTCTGTCTCCAAATGCGCTCGCGGGTGGGTCCCCAAGGAAGGGCGAGGCCGGGGCCGCCCTGCTGTGGCTGTGGCAGAGGCGGGCGGCAGGTGGCGCGATCGCCGGCCGCAGCCGCAGCCCCCCCTGCGGGCGCCAGGCGGGTCGAGCGCCCCCACCCATCCGGTTCTCCCTCTGCTGGGGCCTCGCCTGCGCCGCCGCCGAGCTGCAGCAGGTGGCGGGACCCAGGAGGAGCCCAGCGTGCCGGGTAAGGATGCAGAACCGCGGTGCAGACGCTCTCGCTCGGGTCCTTCTCGGGTCGGGGTCGGTGGAAGAGGGCGACAGTGGACACGCAGGTGGCCAAACTGCACGATGACTGCTAACGTTTAAAAATGTATTAGAGCCAAAGACAGGGTGCTATCAGTCCCCCGGAAAAGGTACTTTCCTACTTCTAACACATGCTTATTCCACGGTACTTGCCATTTTCTGAAGCAGTTCTGGAAGTGCTCTTTCCTGAATGTCTTTAGGAGGTGTGATAAAAAAATATATAAAATACATATATACATATCGTGAATGCTGCTGCCGAGCGCTGTCCAGCGGGGTCAGGCTGGCAGAGACCTTACAATGTACCCGTCTTCACCGCATCTGGCACTGTTCAACTTGGCGCTCTTTCCCAGAAAAAGGCCATGGACAGTTTGAATGTATTCCACACCCCAAGGCAGCCATGCAGCACACCAAAGACACCTGACATAGAGTTGAACTGCTCCAGCACTGCCTCCGAGGTGGCCAGAACCATCTGTGTTTGGGACAAGAAGGAGTCTTTTGAGGGAAGTTAACGGCTGTGTCTTTTACTGCAATGCAGCAATGCTTTTTAAAATTTAAACACTTTTTGTATTCTTCCATCACATGTCACACAGCAGGGGTTGGGAGATTGGGCTTTCCCCTGCGTGACTGCTGCCCACTGAGTCTTCTTGGGTCTCTCAGGAACAAAGCTCATCTAACTGCTCATCCCCCTGAACGCAGTGGAACTCTCCAGGGAGCCTGGGCTTTCTCCAGCTCCCCCAGGGTTGTGGGGACATCTTTGCAAGGCCACCTGCCTGCATTCTCACAGCCCAGCTCAACCTGGTGGCTTCTCCTCCCAAGGGCACAAGACTGGACTTTAGGGCTTCACAGGGCAATGAGGGCTCTCACCTTGCCCACCACCAGGAGCCTGGAGTGCCACAAGAGACCCTCAGAGAACTTCCTCTTTCTCTGAAATCCACATATTCTTCCCTAAATACCCATCACCTTTACTAAACCCATACCTCTCTTGAACAGCAGCCTATTGTTCAGCACAAGTGTGAGGAATCTCTTTGTCAGTCAGACTTGGAGGGAGCCTAGGAAGGAATTATAGTGACTAACCTGCAGCCTGGAGACCCTGATTCTCAAAATACAGGGACTCAGAGTGGACAGCCAGGTGGAGGACATACTTATAAAAAAGAAAGATAAGATATTTTTATCTTTCCTACAGAAGCAGAGGGGATTCTGTTTTCTTGTGTTTGGGTCAATAAGGTTATCATCATGATAAAATCAGGCTTATGCAAATTTCAAATCAATGTGCATTTAAAAAATTTATTTGTGTATATATTTGTGATACATGATACAGTGCTCATGGGGAGTTGGTACATACACACGTCCCTCTCAACCCTTTTTACTTCCACTTTCTATCTCCTCCATCCCTGGATTCCCTGCCTTTCTCCACAACGCTTACCTCCCTGCTTCCGGAACATCATCTACCTTTTATCTTGCTCTTTATTATGCTTGGGGATGAAGAGAAGGGAGGAGAAAGAGACCTAAAAAGAATGAAGATGTGTTATGCACATGTCCTAACTCCCCATGAAGAATGTAGTCAGAATGTACTTCAGAGATGAACTAATAAAAATAAAAAGTTTAGAAGTAAGTTGTTTATAGTTTAGGTCTCTCATAAGAGAGAACCACACAGGATTTAACCCTCTGCACCAGGATGTACACCATGCTTATTTGCTTTGTCCTCCTTCCTAAGGTGGACGCTGCTGCTGCCCATCTGCAGGCACTCTGTCTGCCGGAGTCCCATGGTGGGGGAAATGGGTAGGAGTTTTTCTTTGGAGGAGGAATCTCCCTCCATTCTCAATCCCCACGCCACCCCACTGTGTCTGCTCCACTCTCACATTCCGTTAGGGTCACAATGTGTTCTGCAGTCTTTGCCTATGTTTTATTCAGTCCTCTGTGTGCCTTGTCTGTGACTGACTTTAGCATCTCCTTCAGGAACCTCCCAGACTCACCTCTGGATGCTTTGTCAACATCTGCCAGAGAATCTCTTCCTCATAGGACATATGTCTTCTCTCTTGCAGCCTGATCTGCTCAGAAGTGGGTCCGGGGACTGTTTTTGCCTCACTCTGACCAATGTAACTGAGTTTTGTTGTTTTTTGTGACAGCCCATTGCATATTTGGGTCACACAGAGAACCAAGTCAAAAACACAAGGTTGTCGCAAATTGAAATAATTCAATTCAGAGCAGTTTCTGCTGCCTGCAATTTTATCTTTGATAATCTTATTTATTTTCATTTATTAATTGGAAAATCCACACTCCAGGTCCTGCAGTACCACTCTCTGTGCTGGGTATTAGGTTCCCACCCATCAGCAACAGTGGGTGCCCTGATGGGAAGTTGGCAGCACCGGATGTGGTGCTCCAGGGTGCTCCCTGACTTCTCCGGAATCATCTCTTCCCCACTGTGAAGTCAAGGGAGCTGACGTATGAAAGAAGTTGTTTTAGGGATTCCACTCACAGCAAGTATGCAACTTGGCCAGCTCATTTGAAGCTGTGTCAGGAGATTTCAATAGAACTTTTAATGCAGTCTTAATCACACCCCAGGGAATTTAGTACCTTTAAAGCAGTGGACATTAAAACAGAGTGCAAATCACAAGTGGCTGCACAGAAGCTCGTCACAATTGTGCAGTTTATCATCAGTGTCATCGCCACTGCCATTGTCAATTTTACCATATCATTGCATTGATTCCAGTCTCAGAAAATGTCATCTAAAGTGGAAAAAGCATCAAAGACTTTGGCAAGATTCAGCAAAGGCCAAACTGTGTGGGGGAGGTGGTGGTGAGGAGATGTGTGCGTTTAAGGAAAGGAAAGCAGAGGGAAAAGGAGCAGAGGAGAGGAGGGAAGAGGAGAAAGGGAGGAAAGGAGCTGCCTTCATGTGTTCTGATAATGTGAAAATGGACAGAAAATCCACTGACTAAACAGAAAAATGTGCAAAACACAAATAGCAGAGCAACCACAATAGCAAATAAGCTATGGAAGCTGTTTTTTTAATCATGTGGCATTTGGTCAATTGAAGTTTAAACCAATGAAAACTTTCATGTTTATATGTCTAAGGATGATGCACATTAACTGTAACATCACCCAAGTGCCTGTGAGAATTTGGGGAATCTCATGTTATGGTACAGATAGGTCACTGGTAGTGAACCTGTTCGGTGCGTGTGTCAACGAAAACTCTAAAAAGCTTTGCCAGCACTTTGCCAGTGGTGTTAGCCACTTGGAGTCAGAGCTGGCCATATCCAGCTGGGTAGGAAATACACATTCTAGATAAACTATTGTTTGTGTATGTTTTGGGTTATCTTGCAGTATCATTTGTAGTAGCAGGCAAATATTCCTGAACAGCCTAAGTGTTTGCTAATACAGAATTAGACAAAATGTTACATAAATAATGCCATTTGGGTAAAAGTTTAAAGTACAAAAACCACAGGTGTATAGTTTGTAGAGGTAAATATACAAGTAAGACTGATATATAAAAACCCCAGAGAGCTGACTATAGAGGTGCGGCCTAGCAAGTGTGTGATGCTGGACTTTTGATCCCCAGGACTGAAAAACACCTCAGAATGTTAGCTGCCTTAAAAAAGCAAGAAGGAGGAGACTGAGACTGGAAATTAGAAAAGAAGAAAGTAAACTGCATCTGCAATGCTTTGATTTTTCAGTAGAACAGAATAGCTGCAATAAAATGCAAAACACTTAACCAGGTTCCCTGCAAATGGTGAGCATTTTTTATTGTTCTGTGTGTTTCTACACTTAAAAAATGTGCATCATAACCACAGCATCTTTAAAATTGAATAAAGAAAGCACAGGCAGTGGTACAACACACGCTCATCATGTTTGAGGTGTGTTTGCCTTTTATAAATTTTTATTTATTGATTTTATTTTGGTACCAGGGATCAAACTCATGACCAGGCAGGCACTGTGCCACTGAGCTATATCCCGGCCCTGTGCTTGACTTTTTCTAAGACACAAAGAATGACACAACACAGTACCACATTTGAAACATTGCTGCCAATGCTTCTGCTAGGTTCCAGTTAAATCCCCTGCGATACAAATACGGTAAGGAGGGAGAGACCAGCACATCAGGTCTGAGCAGGAAAGGCGCTGGTTCAAAACTGAGTGGGAAATGAGTTTGTCTTGAATTTGGCTTGGATGTTGCTTCTTTCTCTTTAATCCTGAAACAACAGCGTCTCTCCACCAGCTCCTACAGATGCAAGGGGATGGCGCTCAGCTCCCCTCCACCTTCATTATTGCCTTTCAGTTTGGGGGGCAGTAATCAGCTGATTTATTTCACAGTGTCCCCTTCTTTGCTTCATGCTGGCACCCAAAGCCTCGGGGCATCTCTGTAGCATGTTCCAGGACCACCTCATTTGTGCAGGCATTTATAGATGTCCAAGAGTGAGATCTGCTCCAGACTGGAGAATTAGCAGTGAAAATGTCTTGTCTAGGGTCATCGTTCCAGGTATCTGAATCCAGAGGCCCTACCAGTTCCCACCTGGGCTCTGCCTTTCATTCCTTTCCTTTTCCGTTCCAGAAGAGCATGGAGGGCTCGCAGAAGACCACATACGGAGCCATGGCTGCAGGTAAGAAAGATTTTGCCTCAGTTCTAAAGAGCACCAGCTCAGGGAGGTTCTCTGTGTCCTGCACCCCATCTCTGCCCACATCAAACACAGGAATGGAAATGCAATTATTCTGGACTGAAGCAGGAAAAGGCAGCTGGCGTTTTTCCTTACCTCCCAATGCTGTCGTGCCCGGTCCCCTGACATCACACCACTGCCTGTGTGGGTTCCCAGTGCTCAGGATGGAGGGAGGTGGGAAAGGAGCTGCAAGCAAAGGCAGAGGGTGCGGGACCGAATTCTGAGCACAGCTTCTCTTTTCTCATCTCCTCTAAGCTGAGAAACAGAAGTTACCTACGGAGACACCACAAAGGAAAAGAACCAACACAGAGTAGAAGGAATAAAATCATAGATTGCAAGCAGCCTAGAATGTATTTAGCATTCCTGTGGGCTATTAAAAACTCTAGAAAACTTCAGGTTGTCCTCCGTTCGGTGTTGAAGATTTCAGCCCTTGTCTTGGTGTTTTCCTCTTCAGCACCACTTTGGCTGTATTTTCTGTGCTTTTTTTCTCTAACAAGCGAATGATCTCTCTCACACACATCCTTCTACACATCCTTCTCCCCTTCTTCAGTCTTCACCAGAGCTTTGTCCTTACATTAACTCTGAAGCTCCCTTTTCTTAAATTTAAGCACCATTCACCCCGGAGAGCAAAGACCCAGGGTGTTCAGCGGGTCCTTGGCAGGGGTCACCACGCTGCCCTGTGGCTTAGGGTGCCCGTGTCTACACAGAGTCCTGGGAAAGTGGGTGAGAGAGAGAGAGAGATGATCGCACTTTCTCATTCTCTTGTCTCACTTCCTGCCTTCTATCTCTCCTTTATTTAGCAATGTCAGTGTGGAACGGTCCTAAATATCACCAGGGAAAGGCACAGTGACCACTTCTCTTGCACAGAGAAAATCTATTGGCTGTAATCCAGATGAGGTACACAGAGAATCTCTTCAATGTGGCAGTTCGGACTGCTTAGCTATGGGTCCAGATATGGGCTCCTCAGTGGGGGGCCCCTTATAATCCAAGAGCCATCTGAAGCCCCATTCAGACACTGAAATGCACCGAAGGGTACCTAACCATTCTGAAAAGCGTGTGCACAGCTTTGTAAGACATCCACGGAAATCTGTGCCCTAGCATCTTACTCACTTACCGAAACTCTTTTTTCACAGGGGGACCGGAAGACAACAGGTTTGCAGTGCGGCCTCCATTGAGGATCCTCCTGGTGGGCAGAACAGGCAGTGGAAAGAGCGCCACAGGCAACAGCATCCTCTGCCGCCCAGCCTTTGATTCCAGGCTGCAGGCCCAGACGGTGACCAGTGCATGCCAGGAGGAGATGGGTACCTGGGACGGGAGGACCATCCTGGTGATTGATACACCCCCTATCTTTGAGGCAAAGGCCTGGACTCAAGAGATGTACAGGGACATCGGAGACTGCTACCTGCGGTCTGCCCCAGGGCCCCACGTGCTGCTCCTGGTGACCCAGCTGGGCCGCTTCACGGCCCAGGACACCATGGCAGTGAGGAGGGTAAAGGAGGTCTTCGGGGCAGAAACCATGAGGCACATGGTCATCTTGTTCACCCACAAGGAAGACTTGGGGGCCGAGTCCCTGGATGAGTATGTGCAGAACACGGACAACCGTGGCCTGCAGGCCCTGGTGCGGGAGTGTGGGAGGAGGTACTGTGCCTTCAACAACCAGGCAGCCGGCCAGGAGCAGCATGGCCAGCTGGCCGAGCTCAGGGCGGTGCTGGACAGGCTGGAGCGCGAGCTGGAAGGCTGCTTCCTCAGCAATGACCTCTTCCTGTGGGCCCACGTACTGCGGCAAGGTGGGGACGCTGCCGGCCAGGAAGACCACAGCCGCTACCTGGCCCAGGTGAGGCAGCAGGTGGAGAAGCAGAGGCGAGAGCTGAGAGAGATGGAGAGCTGCTGCCTGTGCAGGGCGTTCCTCAGAGCCCAGCACTGGGTAGGGTCTCATGTTGTAATATCTGCCTGTCTTATTATATGTGGTTTGATTTTTCTTGTACTTTTAATTAACTTTACTCTTCTTCAGGGGAAATAAACATTTTCTGGTAATTTGTACATTCAGGTATTTTTTCCAGGTTCCTTATCTCAGGCTTTATGTGTGTGGTGCTTTACATTTTATGTAATCTCGTAAAGTTTTGCTTTCTTACATGAGACATGTTATATGTTTTCCTGAAAGTGTTTTTAGGTAAATAACTCAAAGGAAAATTTTTATGTTCTTGTTTAGTTAAAAAATTATGATAAACAAAATGTGATATCTACACACAATAGAGTACTACTGTGCTCTTAACGATGGATAAACTTGGGTCATTTGCATGAAAATGGATACACCTTAAGACCATTATGTTACACAAAACAAATCAGACCCACAAGCCTAAACATCCCATGGTTTATGGTACACAAGAAACCCAAAGTATAAGCAAAAAAGCAAACTAAAATATAGATACAGTGATACTTGGTTCACAAATACTTTAATTTCTGAACTATTTGGCTCACAAATGGAAGCTTTGGGCAAATTTTTTTTTGTTTGCAAACTCTGCATCAGGTCACTAATGCAAACATGGCCATCTTGTCCCAAATCGTGGAGCAAGTTTGTCAGCTGGGGTACCACTGCAATAGGAAGTCAAAAGGTAAATCTTTTGCAAGTGGGAAGGGTACCAAGAGATGGTGGTAGGGGATGGGCCAAGGGGAAATGTAAAAAAATGAAGGTGCACTCTGTGTGTGCCAATTTCCCCCAGGGAATGTGGTCAGCATGCACTGCAAACATGAACTGCCATCCATCGGTCAATTCATCCATTATTCAGTGGTGAGCACTAACAGTAAGCTAGCTGGATACTGACCATCATGAGGCCTCTGAGGGCCTGCAAGAAGGAAGGCCAGAAACCTGTGTGGTCCTGAACCCCTGCTTTCTGTGGATGTGATGCTATAAATAGAAAAATGCTGTCTGCAAAGCTGGGAGTGGGAGTGGAAGTTTTTATGTTATTAAAAAACTCTTTCCAGACCTTGTCATGGGCTGTAAATGGAGGGAACCCTCAGTTCCCTTGAGAGGAAGATGGGGAGGTCTGATGCACAAAGTTGGAACTTGGGAGTGAGAAAGAGGATGGGACGAGGATCCTGGGCATGAGGGACAGCAAAGCAAAGGGTGACAGCAACCTTGCCATATGGAAAGCAGGTTCAGCAGCCTGGAAATACGGAGCAAGGAACCCTAAAGCAGGGATGGCAAGGGCCGCAAAGCAGGCAGCCCAAGGCATGGTCCAGAGAAGCAGTGCCTGCTTTGGTTTGGGGGACTCCTTGGTAGACATCACCACTGCTAAACTGGATGTGCAAGCAAAGTCACCGTGAACAAGAGGCTGTGTCCCATAAAACCTGCAGAATCCTGCATCTTTTTTAAAAAAATTTTTTATTATTTTGAAGATAGTAACATATAACAGAACAAGACAGAATAAAGCCAACTGAGACAGTGTAGTGAAATTGGTACAGAACTTCACAGCAGGTTACCCCAATAACAGTGATAGGTATCACAATATATCTTGTTATCTTCACAATAGTTATTCTTTCAATCACGTATAGCAAAATAAAATGAAGTACAGAACATTATAGAACTTATCAAAACAAAATATTGAATAGAACAGTACCGTTAATCAGAATAAAGCAAAACAGTAGTAAAAATATTTGCCTTCAAAAAGATGGTAGAAGGAAATTCCCCTTATTTGCTATATTGCATATGGTCAGCCTCCCAAGAGATGCTCAGATCTCTGGTTCCCATTTACTAAAGGGGAACAGAGGAAGTGGGATGTTTGACTCTAAGCCCGTGCACCAGAAGGCTCACTATTGCTTACGAGGGAGAGGAGCTGCTTGCTTGGTTTCACAGCGTCCTAAATTCCAACATGGCGCAGATCTCGGGAGATGTTAGTACAAACCTTCCTTTGGAAGGCACTAATAGTATAACTGACTTGCCTTTTCCCCTTTTTCCCTTAGTGTCCTTTCCCCTTTTTGTATTGTCTCCCTTGTGTGGGAAATAATAGATAAGGTCTAAAATGTACAATAGATATCGTGAAATGGGAAGAAACCACAGCTCATTGTGGCACATCACCTGTTCCCACCTGACTCTATCTCCTCCTTAACCAACTTCTACTCAACGTCACAGACATTTATCTCGTGCATCCTGAGTGCCAGGGTCTCTGCACGGTGCCAGGAACATGAGATAAATAACACCAGGGGTTCCGCTCACAATGGGCACAGCAGTGCAGGGAGGAAGGCAGATAGGAGTGGATTACATAAGGCTCAAGACAGGGGTCACATTCAGAGGAAAGGATGCCACACTGGTCATCAGTACCTGGGTGTCTGCTGGCAGTGGGCATGGAGGGCAAGACAGGCACGGAGGTGCTAAGAGGGGGATCCTAGCAAGGTGGGCACTGATGGCAGCATTGGGGAAGCCCCCTAAAAAGCAGCTGCCTTCACAGCAAGGATGAACATGAGGGTTGAGAGGAGCAGGGTTCAGCATTTGGCTCTAGATGTGCCACGATGATGTCCCCAGGTTCCTGTCTAGCAGGCGGGAGGAGGGAGGGTCATCCTTCCTCTAGGGAAATCTTTCTGACCACCCACAAGTTGGCCCCAAATGGATAGGTACTGGGAACAGACTACAGGGGATGCCTCTTGGCAGGGATGCGGATGGCTTTCTCCCCGTCCTGGTCCAAAGGCAGTCCACCAACAACATTGCCAGATGCCCATGGACACCCCTCTTACAGACTTCCTGAGGAATAGAGTTGGGCCATTTTGCAGCAAGGGAGGGGCCATAACACCCCTAGAGCTTCCTCCATGACAACCCTGGGCAAAGGGATTCCTTGGAGTGTGTAGACCTGAGCTCACTTTGACCTCCCGTTAACTGATGTGGAAAGCCAGGGAGAGCCCTGCCTTTTGCCATCACATTCCTGCCCTCCCTTCCACTCCTGGAAGCACTTCTCCTTATTCAAGTTCAGTCTGCAGTACAGGGAACACCACAGTTAGAGAGATTCTTCCAAATCTTGGGAACCAGGAAAGACACTTGCTCCCTCCCTCTTCCTCAAAGAAGCAAGAAAAGAGGGAAGTTCGGATGGACTTAAACGGTGAAAAAAGGAATGTGCAGCACTTGTCATTAGGTACAGATAAGAGACGCCAAAACTCACGTAGTTTATAAAGTTAGGAAATGTATTGGCTCATAAAATTGAAAGTGCAGCGATAGGGTAGGGCTGGGTGATTCGGGGGCTTGTTTTTGTTTCATCCTCCTGTCTTGCTATGAAGTTTTGTTTCTACATCAAATTAATGGCAAGACAGCTGTTGATGTTCTAGGCAACACACCCGGACCCACTGAGTTCGGAGGTCAGGGCAGAGATACCTGGAAACCTGTGCAGAAGGGAGCCCAAGGCATGGTCCAGAGAAGCAGTGCCTGCCCGCTGAGAAGTGATTTCTGAATCAGTGACACTGGGAGCAGTGCATATGTGAGGTCAGACTATAGAAAATGCTCTAAGATGCAAAGCATCACACATGAATCAATATGATCACAAAAATCAGGAGAACAATTAGAGTGCACCAAATGCAACCAGCACAGATCTCCTCATGTAAAGTCATCCAGTGCTGGGCTCGGAGGAATGCCCTGCACAGGCAGCCGCTCTCCACCTCTCTCAGCTCTCGCCTCTGCTTCTCCACCTGCTGCCTCACCTGGGCCAGGTAGCGGCTGTGGTCTTCCTAGCCGGCAGCGTCCCCACCTTGCCGCAGTACGTGGGCCCACAGGAAGAGGTCATTGCTGAGGAAGCAGCCTTCCAGCTCGCGCTCCAGCCTGTCCAGCGCCGCCCTGAGCTCGGCCAGCTGGCCATGCTGATTCTGGCCGGCTGCCTGGTTGTTGAAGGCACAGTACCTCCTCCCACACTCCCGCACCAGGGCCTGCAGGCCACGGTTGTCCGTGTTCTGCACGTACTCATCCAGGGACTCGGCCCCCAAGTCTTCCTTGTGGGTGAACAAGATGACCATGTGCCTCATGGTCTCTGCCCAGAAGACCTCCTTCACCCTCCTCACTGCCATGGTGTCCTGGGCCGTGAAGCGGCCCAGCTGGGTCACATGGGGCCCTGGGGCAGACCGCAGGTAGCAGTCTCCAATGTCCCTGTCTGTCTCTTAAGTCCAGACCTTTGCCTCAAAGATAGGGGGTGTATTAATCACCAGGATGGCCCTCCTGTCCCAGGTGCCCATCTCCTCCTGGCATGCACTGGTCACCATCTGGGCCTCCCACTTGGAATCAAAGGCTGGGCGGCAGAGGATGCTGTTGCTCATAACGCTTTTCTCACTGCCTGTTCTGCCCACCAGGATGACCCTCAAGGTTGATGACCCCATGAAGCACCCTTCTCTTCATCCACTGTATGTAAAGTTCACATGTGAGAAAGACTTGGAGACAAAGTACTCCAAAGAATAAAATCCCAGCAGAATTGGTGTCCCAGACCAATTAGGGTGCCCCCACCTATCTTCCCATCACCGACAGCCACATGTAGTAAATAAAGGAGACCGGTACAGGGCTTGTGGGACAAATTCTCCCAGCCAGCCACAGAGTCCAGGTATCTTTCCTCCAGGGACTGCAGGATTTTGCCACCCTTTCCAGGACCTTTCACAGTCTTGGACCAGTGACTGTCCCAGACTCCAAGCCCACTACAGGCTGCTGCAGAGTGCTCAGAAGTTCCTACAGCACTGGGCTCTATGCCCCTTAGCTTTTGCCCCTCCCATCCTGCTCAAATTCTATTTCAGAAGATGGCAAGATTTTATCTGGGAAAACTTGCCCTCCAAAAGGAGAAGGTAACAGATAGTGGCCCAATATGTATGCAGTGCCTTATCCCATGAGCTCACCTTGTATTGGCGTGGACTCAGCCGTGTACCTCTCTGCCAGGTAGAAGTTTGCCCCAGAGCTTGACAGGGATCCTAGCCTGTTGAGAAGAGCTCTGTGCAGGGTGACCTCCTTGACTGTGAATGGCACCTTTTCCACCCTTCTGAATCCTTTCTATGTTTTTCTAAAGAGGAAAACACACAGGGATGGTTCACACTGAAGTTGGACATGACAGACAACACACAACATCACATTTGATCGATGAGGATATTGAGCAAGAAAACCAAACCCAAAAGCCCTGCCGAGATCACCCAGGTGGGGGGCCCCAGGTGTTCCCAGCAGTGAGTTGAGCTTCATGCTGAAGAAGACAAGACAGCCCCAACAGGAACCCTGCACGTGCTCACCTTTCCTGGACCTGTCTCCAGCAGCTGGGGACAGAGACACTGGGCAAACATCCCAAAGACTGAACAAGCCTGTCATTTCCTACTGAGAATGTGGCTGTCTGGTGTCCTTCTTTGCCTGCATCATCTTAGTGCTGCTATCTGATCTGAAGGTGGCCAGGCAATTAGCCTTTCTCAGTAAACCCCCAGAAGAACCCTTTCCCAGATGCCCTGGGGATGGAGGCACAGGGAGGCCACCATCTTGGTGTGTCGAGTACTGAGCAGAGTCCTGATCACAGGACTCTGTGGTGAAACTTGGTCAAATCAGGAAGAGCAATTCACCTCCGGTGTGGTAGACCATCAGGCGGCCAGGGTAGAGGTGAGTCCAGCAATTGGAGGGAAGAACTGGTTCGTGAGGCTCAGAGCAGGGTGTTGAGGTGAAGGAAATGTTAGGGCTTCCTTGTTGGTGGCACAGTCTTGGACCAGCGGTGCCCCCAGAGCATCTTTCCTCCAGCCGATGGCCCTTCGGATGGCCCTTCTGGTGGTCACTCTCCTCATCACTGGGGGGAAACACCTGAGAGCCACAGTAAGGAGGAGAGATTTATTTTGGCTCATGGTTGTAGTCCTTGGTTGGTCAGCTCCAGGGCAGAACAGCTTGGCGTTGGGGCAGAGAAGAGAAAAAGCTGCACAATTCATGGGACCTTGGGAGCCGAGAGTCAAGATAAGAGCTGGAAAGGGAGACATAACCTCCTGGGTTGCACCCACAGCAACCACCTCTTCCAACCAGAACCATCTCCCAGCAGCAATTCAGCTGGAAACCCCATAGCCCAAACACTTTTCCAAAGCCTACCTGAGTACATGCGGCTTTTAGGGAATATGTAATTTAAAACCTCAAATACGTCTATCTCATGGTCTTTGGTTTGCCCTCTCCTTCTTCCTGAACTCCGTGCAAGCAGAATGACTTCCCAGGACTCACTACTGGGAAAACCCTGAACAAACCCCCAAACCTAGCTGGGGACCCTGCTGGGGGCGGGCAAAGCTTCAGGGGGTTTCTTGTAGCAAGTTCAAGGAGTTAATCTTTCAAAATGAGCGTCTCAGAATCTTAAGGTCTAGAATGGGCTGCCAAAATAAAAAAATAAAGTTTCTGGAACAAGTGGGTTTTCCTAGTATTCCTAGTGAGCACATCCTGAAAGGTGCCAGTTCCTCCAGAAATTGGCCAGGACACATGAGACAATAGATAAGTCTGAGACTGCTTTAATTTAAACACTCAGTGTCAAAATATGGCTTCTAGCAGACAGTTCCCCATTTACTTGTTCATTGTTTCCTCTGAGAGTGTCTGTTGATCGAGAAAAGAAAAACAGTAGAAACTTCCTGCCTCTTGGACTCTGTTTTTCATCTCAATCCCACAGAAACTATTCTAATCTGACCTGCAAAGCCCACCCCGAGCATGCACAATTTGAAATATGCTGTCCACACTGAAGTCCTCTGTGTTCATTTCATGAGTCTGTGTTCATTTCATGTTCCTATCTGGCATTGATCTTTGGCATGAAAAACATCCCTTGGGTATTTTCTGTCCCTCTCTAGTCCGTGGAACTTTCAAACTGAGCATGGGAGTCAGTCTGGGTCAGCTTGGCCAGGCCATGGCACTCGGTGATCTGACACACACATTGTCATGAGGCTGTTGTGCTGATGTGGCTACATTACAGAAAGGTTACCATCTATGACAATGTGGGCCTTGTCCAATCAGTTGAAGGAGCAAAACTAAGGCTTTTGCAGAAGGAATTCTGTCTGAAGGATGCAAGATTCGCTCCTGCCTCAGTTTCCAGTCTGCAGCCTCCCTGTGGATTTTGGAGTTGCCAGGCCCTAAAATCATATGAGCTAATTCCTTGAAATAAATCTCTGGATATACACATCCTGATGTTTCTGCATCTCTAGAAAAGCTAAACCTGTCTACCAAAACTGGGGACAAAAAGCCTGGACTCATTCTCAGCTCTGGCTGGGTTTCCTGTTTTTAAGGGATGAGACTGGGGAGGAGGTTTGAGAGACATGAACACATGGGACAAGAAATGGGTAATGGAGAAGCCAGTGTTTCAGGCATCAACTTGTTTATGATGCTGATGGTTTTGAAATCAAGACTGTCCTCCATCCCCTACCTCCCCTACCACTGGATCACCTTGGAAGGTGGCCCCCAGGGAGACAGCAAGGAGGAGCTTCTGAGGAGGCCCCAGGTAAGCAGCTGGGTGTGTGTGCTAAGGAGCAGGAATTCTATATGGGAGGGGCAGCAGAATGAGATGGGAGGAAAGTTGAGGCTGATGGTATTAAATTCGGAGAGGAGAGATTGCTATTTTTTTCTCCTGAGACATGGTCTCGCTACATTTGAGCTAGACTTGAACTCACTATGGAGCCCAAACTGGCCTTGAATTCACAGCAATCCTCCTGCCTCAATCTTCCGAGTGCTGGGATTATAGGTGTGCATCTCTATGCCAGCCAAATTTTTATAACACTCCCTGCTCTACTGGGAGGGAACCGGGGCAGTGATTTGACTGAAACCAGGCAAGCTGAGCCTCATTCAGGTCAGCTGGTCACAGGACAGGGTCACAGCTGTGCCCATGGCCACTGGGCATCACAAGCTACTCACATGATGTTTTTGGTGGAGTGACTGGTAGCAGAACATTTCCCCCAAGAATAAGAATCTTATGTTGCCATGCTCTCAGAATCCACCTGAGCAAAAAGAGAAGTGAAAACAGGGGAGGAAATACTGATGGTTCCTCATTTTCATGGTTTTTTTTTAAGCTTTTATGTTTCCTCCAGTCATGGTGCTACCTTTCTAATCTGAGTCACAGCACCTTGAACTAAGTGATTGTCACCATTTACTGGCTCCACTCCACCCCACTTTGTCCCCTATAGAGAACCTTGCCCAGGATGTCACTGTCCTCCCATCCCCACCTAAAATCTCATTTAGGGCTGGCCACCAGGCCACCTCCATCACTTCCTGTCCATCAGTCTTGTCAGTGCGTTCACAGTGTTGGTAAGCAGCTCTGTTTACCAGACAACACCTGCCCCAGGAGGATGGCTGGGTTAATTCCAAGACCAGCCATGTCCTTGCCTTGGAACGGAGCCCTCAGAGCTAACGAGAGAGGCGAGACATGCCCTGTGCCTCTCCTGTAGCATCTCCAACTGGAAGAGGCTGGGAAGGACTGGGAAACATGAAATATGAAATGGCTCAAAATGGAGAGTTGGCTTGAGGCAGATTTTCTGGCTCCATTTGCAGAAAGTGATGATATTATTCTCCCCACGTCCCCCGAGTCTCTGAGGACCAGTGGCACCCTGATTAGGAAAACCCAAGGCTTAGTGTGAAGATTTGCCACTGCTCAGGGGTGTAAGGCAGGGTGGGTTTCCAGGAATAAAGCCTCTAGTGCTTCTACCTTCCAGCTAATTATGTGCTTTAACGAATTCTTTTTCAAAAAATTGCGCCTCTTTATCAGAAATGAAAAGCAAATGTCGTGTGAGGGCATATCAACTTGAATCATGTTCCTAAAACCTTTTTCTTGAAAATAAAAACTGCTTTCATCCAGTCAAGTCGTCAACAATAAGCAACAGGAAAGAAACAGCGTTAAAATCCAAAGGTGAGCGTTCAGCCAGTTCTTCAAAGGGAAGGGCATCCCATGACTTCTGGGGCCGATGGGGATGGGAGGAAGGGTTCTGTGTGGTCTGCCATGCCCTTTAGTGTGGGGAGCCCCACGGGTGTTCCAGATCTGGGTGCAGCCTCCGCCATGGACATGTGGCAGTGCCCTTGTACAAAGGAGAGGGAAAACTCCCAGTGTCACCAGGGCTACTGCCTTAGCGCACACTAGTAACCCGTTTGGGGTCCTAAAGAAATTCTGCTGTGGTTTTTCAGCATTTGTTATTTGGGACTTCAGGATATACAATCCTGGATCCTAGTTTGGAATTAGGAAACAGGTGTGGGAAGGTCCCACTTGGCTCCCGCTGCTGCTACCGGTGAAATTAAGAAGGGCTGGAAGACCACAGAAAACGGGGAGTGGGTAATAAAGGAGGAGAAGCCAAGCAGATGTAGAACGCTTTCAAGTTCTACCCTCGACCTTGGGCAATCCTCCCGTCCTAGGCAGCCTGTCTTTGGTTCCTAGTTGCTGCATAAAAACCAAGAGCACAGTGTTAAGGCCTTAATTCAATCCCCAGGACAGGGGAAGCAGGGTGGGGCAGGGAGAACCAGCCTATGAAGTCTGTCTGCCAGAGACAGAGCTATCACATCCCCACAAGACAGGAAAAGGCGAGGTGTGGCGGTTTCCTTGCACAGTGGTCCTTGGAGGGTGACTCTGATGCGGATATCCAGAGGAAACAGCAGCTGTTTCTCTTTCCTGCTACCCTGCTGGAATGCTTCTGGGCAAAACAAATTCTCTACTAGCAGTAAGAAGGGAACAGAGACCCAGAGAAGCCGACACACTTGGGCCATCAAGTCCCAGGCCAAGACTCCTGCTGCCTCCTCTGGCCCAGGCAGGCCACGCGCATCTCTCCAACCTCCCCTCCCCTCTGCCCACACAGATGGCCTGGTGTGTGAGGCTGGGCATGGCAGCGCAGGCTAAACCCAAGGCAGCTCAGGGGGGCTCCCTGCACACAAAGCAGCTATCCTGAGGCCGCCTATGGCTCCCTCCTACTTCTCAGCCAATTGCCCTGCCCTCCATTTATTCTCACCCTGACCCTAGAGGAGATCAAGTCTTGGTAGGTTTCCAGACCCAGGTGGACTTCCTTTCCGCAGGAACCAGGGAGATAGCCAAGACCGCCCATTGAGGGATTTAGGCACAGCAACACTCAACAGAGGCTTTGGCAGAGGGAAGAGTTTTACCAGTTTCTTGAACAGTTGGGTTCACATTAATTTTTTTAAAAGAAACTATAAGCAGATATATATAACTCTTGGATCCCAATTTCATCTAGAAAGGAAGGCAGATATATCTTGAATAACACACAGATCACATCTTGCAATGATAGCCAGGCTTGATTTCCAGAATACTCTCCTAGATTCAACCTGTAATTTTAACTTTTCAAATTATAATCACCATGACCCTGGATAAGGTAGTCACATGCCCACCTGCAAGAGAGAACAGAAAGACAGGATTGTGTACTACAGAATGTTTTGCTGCCTAAAATGTTCTGTTCTGTTCTGTTTTGTAGACAAGCTTTCACTTTGAGATAGGTGAACTCACATTGTAGCCCAGGCCAGCTTCAAACTCACAGTGATGCTCACACTTAGTCTTCCAAGTGCTGGGATTACAGGCATGAGCCACCATGCCTGGCTCTAGAGTGTTCTGCTATCTCACTTTTGCTAGGAAAAAAATACGAAGAACTAAAGATCAATTTGCCTGAAATAAAAATAATTATTTTGGGAGACTTTTATCAGCTTTAATGTTTTACCATGAATAGTTTTATACTAGAGGCCAACTCATTAAGCTATAGTCTTGTGACTACCTAATGCATAAGAAGTGGGTGTTGCTCGAAGGTATCAGATCTACACATGCTGTGTTGAGCCTCCCTGGTTCTAGCCTGAATCCACGCAGGTAACGCTAGTGCATCCCGGTTGTGGGGGGAACACTGGGTCCTGACCAACTGTGTGCCTTAGAGAAAATGCAAACCAATTACTGAAACAAGAATCTTGATTCCATCTTCAGCCATGACCTCCAGGCTGGGACAGGATTCCCACCTATTTGGGTCAACTGAATGCTTTTTCCTCTAGCCTTGCTGGTTCTATATTTGGTTGATCTTTACATTGTTATTTATATTTCCTTCGTTATTGGTTAAATAAGGTCCTGTGTGTTATAGATGCAAAATATTACCTATGCTATGTCACACCCATTTACATCCCTTTCCTGTCCAATTTCCTCTCCATATTCCGAGTTCTGTGGCTATCAGAGTTCTTTGACCTCCTTCTGTCTAGTCAGTGTGAACTAGTGCTGGTTTTCAAAGGGTAAACTCTTGTAATTGCTGGTGAAAGATCTAACAGCGATAACAACCTACCAATAATAAAGAAAGATTATTATTTCCTCTACCACTACAGAGAAAAACAGCAAATATGATCCCCACAAGAGTCTGTGAGGGGTGTGTATACTAGATGTGTATCTAGTATACAAACACTGTGGCTTTGTCCTATGAAAATAACCTTTCCTCTCTAAAGGTCTTCTAGGGAATAACCATTGCTTTATTTCACAATGCATTTTCTAATTGCTAACATGCCCATTTCTACTACAGACATGCCCATGATCAAATAAAATAAAATCGCCAAAGAATTTGAGAATCTTATTTCATTTAAATCCATAATGTGCTAAGTAAAGCAGGATTGTTAATCATTGTCAGATATCTTACAAATACCACTCCCTGCTGTTCTCCTAAATCTGTTATGGCAAGTTTTTCTGCCTGGACATTTTGGGGCATCATGGTGGGTAAAATATACCCCAACCAGATTTCTCTACCAAAAATGTGCTTTAGTGTAACAGTGGCTGGCTGTGCATATTAGTAACTGTGTTAGGGGGACAGAGCAGGAAATCTTTGTGTTCACCCCCTTGATACAATGAACATCAAAATATGTGTGCATATGTGTCAAAGTGTAAATGGGTGTGTTTTACCCATGTTATGTGCCATGTTACATTTTTTGTGTATTTATGATTTCTATTATGCTTTCTTTTAGTTTTTCTTATAGAACCAGCCCAATTCAGTGCAGTGTCACCCGAAAATCCATTTAGGGATAAACCCTATTGAACGGAATGCCAGCACTGCAATCCAATGTTGGAAACTGTAATGGGCAATATGATACAAGATGTTTTGAAATACACTAATGATGAAATACAAGTAAAACATTCTATATGCATCAATGGTAAGATCATGTCACTTATCATAACATCTCACTATCTGAATTAAAAGCCTATAGCAGGACTTTATCATTGTAATTTTCAGAATCTAAAGGATTTATTAAGAAGTGACAGATTTGGCATTGAGATTTTTGGAGCCATAATGACATCAAGAGATTTGGTTTCTTTCAAAAGTGCTGACATTCTGAGGTCATGGCTGTCTCCTACTTCTCAGCCAATTGCCCTTCCCTCAGGGTATCCTCCCTCTAACCTGAGTGGAGAAGGAGCTCGGTAGGTTTCCAGACCCAGGCAGGCTTCCACAGATGAAAAAAAACTTGAATTAAATCATTAACTTGCTCTTTTCTTGCCTGGTCTGAGATAAGAGTACTAATTCAAGATTACTTGAAAATCTGTTGACAGCCAGTCAAACTCAAAAATGTGATAGTCTGAGTCCAAAGGAGAAAGATAGAAAATAAAAATGAGAGAGGGATACTTCAAAATCCAAGGAGCTATAACCAAGTTTGTTATAAAAAGTTTATAATAAATAGGACAGAGAAAAATATATAAATAAGGTTATAAGTATGAGATATACTTACGACACGAGAGAATTTCATATGATAAAAGTTTTGCCCTGCTAGAATGATAGAGATAAAGACAGAACTGGGAACCTCAAGTATGTTGAGGAAAAATTTGTGGAGGGTGCAGTTTATGAAAAGAAATATGTATGTTTGCTGTTTGGTTTGACGGAGCCCAAGCTGTTCCTTCTAAAGGCCGATTGTTGCTTGAAAAAAGATCAGGGTGAGGAGCTGTGGCCCTGTTTCTCAGGTCTTTAACAAACAAAGAAAAGAAATATAACCAAAATTGTAAAAAAATTTAAATCAAAAGCTTGGCTAAATATAAAAAGGGAACAATTCCAACCCTTTTCATTTCTTTTGTTGGTTACCAAAAAGAGAGCTAGACAGCCTTAATGCCTCCTACCACATGGACTCTGGTTTTCTTGATATTCAATCTGTAGTTAAATTAAAAGTTGATTTTTTTTCTTTAAAGGTGAATTAGAAGATAAAAAGTTTAAAATAATAAATTTTCAAACTATTTCCTCACCCTTCCAATTCTTTCTTAAGTCTATAGTAAAGGGTTTTTCTCTCTCACCTCCTTACTGATGTTAGTGTATTGCAAGAAATATCTATGCTGATTGGTCATCCCCCAAAAAAGTTTTGACTAATTTATAATAAATCTACAGCAGATTATTATAGCTGTAGCTCAGCTAGGTCCAGTATGTCTAATAGTGTGGTATGACCTAAAAGTAATTATTTGTGAGTCTGTGATTTTTGTTTATTTATTTACCTAAAGCTGTTTAAGATTTTTTGTTTTTTTATTTTAAAGAGGGTAAAATTAAACAAAACAACATAAGAAAGCAATGTAAGAGACATAGATTTCAAAGCAAGACAACCAGAGATCTTCACTACCTATCATATAGTCTCTTGTTTTCTTCCAAATAGTTGTCCATATCTTCACGTACAGTGAATTCATATAAAACAACATAGTATAAAAATGATCAGAACAGAATGATTATGGCATTTTAGATCTTCAAGACCAGACAATAGGGAAGTCAACAATGGCTGCCATAATGTCTCTCGTTCGCTTCAAAATAGCTGTCCATATCTTCACATATGTTGAAATTAAAGAAAACAAAACAGACTAAAATCACTCTGAACAAAGAATAATAGTATTGCTGGATTTCACATCATGACACTACGGAATCAGCACTGTGTACTGTAATATCTCTTTTTCTTCAAAGTAGCTGTTCATTTCATCATGCGTTATACAATCAGTTCTCATAAACTATTTATATATGCAGAGTCTCTACATGTATATCTATCCTTTCTGTATTATAGGGAAAAACAAAACAGAGTAAGACAAAGCAAAACAAATTCCTAGAAAAACATGAAACAAAAAAATCATACAAAACTGTAATACAAGGTGATCTACAATGGTTACTATGATGTCTCTTGTTATCTTCAATAGAATTGTCTGTATAATTAAATATAGCAGTTCTAACGATATTAATAAAAATGAAACATTGGAGACATTATAAGACTTCAAAAGCAGGTAATAATCAAACCAGACTGGGTATCATAGTGAATCTTGTCATCTTCAGTGTAGTTGCCTGTACTCTCAGACTTGATACTATCAATCATAACAGATTCAAATAAAGTCAGTCAACACAAAACAGCAATCTAAAAAACCAGATTCAAATAAGATCAGTCATAATAAGACAGTGTAAATTATACAGGGCTTCATATTATAGGAAATTAAGGATGATTACCATACTATATTCTGCTATTTTCAGGATAGCTGTCTGTGCCTAATCTAGTACAAGTAGACAAACTGGAACAGAATATAATCCATCTAAACAGAGCAGTAAGAGTAGTGTGGATTTTAAATCCTGATACAGTATTAACAATATTACCTGCCTTCCTTTTTTAGACAGTTCCTCTCTTTTCACTCCCACAAGGTGCACTGCACATTTTGGGTCCCACCAACTCTCTCAGTTTTTAGATTCTGGGGGGAACCTGCTATTTACCTAAGTGGTTCTAAACCTTCTAATTCCTAGACTTGATCTCAAGTCGTATTCCTTTACCTACAAAAGCCTCAAAGTTTTCCTTTATTATAGCTGAGTAGTTCTCTACTGCACAAAAGTATCATGTCTTTCCAACCTATCCGCAGGAGCTGGTTGAGTTGCCCCTATTTCTCTCTGGTTCCCTGTCACATAGACCATTATTTTACCATATTTTATTTTCAGTCCATAAACCCTCTTTCAGGTTAATTACATTTCCTATACAGAGCATCTCCATGGATCCTATCTCCTAATCTATTCTTCTTGTGTTTCTTTTTCTGAGTATATCAAGGCCATCTATGTTAGCAGTTATGGCCAACCTCTCTGCCTCATTTCTGCCATGCTACTTTTTTGCCACTGGCTGTCTACTTTTCTCCTTCATTCCACTGTCTGCCCCATTCATTGAGGCCTCTCTGCCACTGTTCCTGAAATCCTGGTATTTTTTTTCCTCTCTCTAGAATGTCCTTCAGTATTTTTTGTAGGGTTGGATTGGTGGTCACAATTCCCCCAGTTCCTCTTTGTCATGGAAGCATCTTATTTCTCCATTAATTTTGAGAGACATCAATGCAGGGTTTATCAATCTGGGTTAGAGGTTATTTTCTTTCAGAGCTTGGAATACGTTGCTCCAAGCTCTTCTTGATATGATGATTTGTGTCGACAAGTCTGCCATGATTTTGATGGGTTTTCCTTTATAGGTGATCTGTTTCTTTTTTCTAATGGCTTTTAGTATTGAAAACTTTAGTATTGAAAAATTTCTAATGGCTTGTAGTATTGCTCCAGTGATGAGCAGACCACGACCATGAGTCTGGGTGGCTCCAGTGAGAGTGCCGTGGCCTCAAATCTGAGCTGCTCTAATAGTAGCCCCATGACTGAGGGTTTGACCAGCTCTTTTCCCTTTGGTTTCTTCCTGGGTCGAGAGGATGCATCTCCCTCTATCTGGTCCTCTCTTGATCTGGCCCGCAGATCAATCCATGGGGTGTACCTGGAGGGGAAATGGGGATTAAATAAAAACATGGGGGAGACAGAGAGAGACTGAGGCAAGTTGAGAGAGTCCAATCAAGCCCCATTTATTCTGGAAGTGATTACATCTTTTATAGGCCAAGGGCGGGAGGTGGGACAGGAAGAGGCTACGGGGATGAATACAACAGGGTCATTGTCACGTCTGGGTATGTGACATAAGCAGGAGAGGATTATGGTTAATGTAGGCAGACACATTGTGCCCATAGGAGAGAGAGAGGCAGGGAGGCAGCAATGGGGCTGTCACGCGGCTCCCTACATCTCCTCCCTTTCTATATTATTTAATCAGGAGTATGGCAGGCCCTGTGAGGACAGCGTCTGTCTTAGGTCAAGGACCTCATTACATGAACCCAACCAGGCCTTACCTATCACGGGCTTGCAGGACAGCAGTTGGTCCTGTGCCTGTCTTAGGCGGCGGATGGAGTTAACATGCATGTCCTAGTTGCCTGTCTCTGACTGCCTGTCCATTGCCCCAGGGCAGTTAGGCTACATTGTCATATGGGCCATTTGAGGGAATTCTTTCCCAGTAGGTTTGTTGATCTGCCATCTCCAATTGATGATAGTGTACCTGAATGGGCTTTGCCATAAATGCGTCTATCCAGTTATTAATGAGCATCATAATCCTCTGAAAAATACAAGGACTCACAGAAAGGAGAAGCAATAGGGCAGCTAGGGGACCCAAAAGGGGCGCTAGGTAAGGGAAAAGCTCCTCCCCACACACACATTGAGGAGAAGGGGTTGGCAGCCATTTGTTGTTGTCACTGTTGAAGTCGTTCTTCTATTTCTTGGAGTTTGTCTCGCATAACACCAGATGCAGTCTATTTGGCTGGTTTATGTTCCTCCAGAACGAGAAGAGCCTCCTCCGCAGTCACAGGGGGTTGTGTGCATGGCTGTCAGCAGTTGTAGTCTGTTTGGCAGGGGTCTAAATCCACCATGGGTGTGGTACGGCTCAAGGAGAAGGCTGAGTAGGCAGCATAGGGCTCCAAGGAATTGTGTCACCTGTAAGAGAACACAGGGGAGTGTGCCTCAAGAAATGACATTATTCCTGGGCATTGCGTGGGGTCTTTGAAGAACTGTCTACTTGTTTTATGAGGCACTCAGGTAGCCATCTAGCCTCTCTATCTTGTTGAGAGTAAACACACACTGAACCGTGTCCCCATATCAGAACGGGGTCAGGGCCATGCCATGAATTAGTCAGGGGGTCTCTCCATAGTACAGAAGCAAATTGCTTTTGTTTTTCAGAATGCCAAAAATGCGTAGCTGCTGACTGTCCAGCAGCATCCAAATTTTAAAAATTAAGGATGAATAAGGCATGAGATAGAATATTTTTAGGTGTCCTCCTTGTGGAGTACCATTCCCCTTTTTTTATTTTGTCAACAGTGAGTTTTAGGGAGAGATGTGCCCTTTTAACTATGCCTTGACCTTGAGGGTTATAAGGTATGCCTTTTATATGGTCAATATTAAGATGTTGACAGAAATGAGCAAAGGCAGAACTAGCATAGCCTGGGGAGAGGTATAAATGAAACCACTAAAGATATTTATAGTTACATGAACATATCCAAGACTTCCAAAGCTCAGGAATGTGGGTGACATCCATTTGCGATAATGCATTGAGGATAAATCCTCTAGGATTAACCCCAAAGTGTGGAACTGGGAGGTGCCTGGCACAAGAAAGGCAATATTTTACTATCTGTCTGGCTTGTTTTCTAGTGATCTTAATACAGAATTACAGAAAAATAAATGGTAAGAAATCAACAGTTAACAAGTTACACATTTTCATCTTAGAAATAGCTGTCCAGGCTACAAAAACCAAAGTATGTTCAGTGACATTCAAACAGCAACATTGCCAAGAGTTCTGCTCAATGATCCAACAAAAACTTAGTAATACGGTTATCAGTCCTACAGACTTGTTTTTTATCTCAAAGAGGGCAAGATCAAACATATCAAAACAGAACAAAACAGTTTTTTAAAAAAGATTTAAAGAAATACAGATTTCAAAGCAAGTCCACTGGAGATCTTTACTGTTCATCTAATTGTCTCTAGTTTCCTCCAAACAGTTTTCTCCATCTTTATGCACATTAAATACACGCTGCATATTATAGAACTAATCAAATCATTACAGGGTGATGAAGGCTTCTCAGGTTTTTAAGATCTGACATTGGCGAAGACAATAATAACTACCATAGTGTCTCTCATTCTCCTTTCAGCAGCTGTCCCCTCCTTACATATGCTGAAATTAAACTCAAGAGACTAGACCAATATCACTCCGATCAGTTAAATGAGTCAAAGTAATTGACATTGGAATCTCTATCTCTGGAGTCTTTTTGTAAAATGACCAGTCTCTCCACAGGCAAAACAGTCCTGTTCATGCTTTTGAGATAAGAACTGTCCAGCTGCAAACCCCTGCAAGGCAGCAGCCACAGCAAGGCCCCGCTGACAAGCAGCTCCAGTGCCACAGCAAAGGTGTATATATCCTGTTAGGCCTGTTCTATTTTTATGAGGTCTGATAGCAGCCCGGCAGACAGTGCCAGTGCCTTTAAAAGCCAGCTGTTCAACAAAATCAGTGCCTGCATCAGCACAGCCAAAGACTCTGCTAGCAGCAGCAATCAAACAATCAACAAACTCTGAAAAGGGTTTATCTGGGCCTTGCTTAATGCTAGTGAGAGAGGAGCTCATATTATCTTTTGCAGGCAGCTTTCTCCATGCTCAAGTAGCTGCTGTTTGAATTTGAACGAAAAGTGTTGGATTAAACTCTTTTTGAGCCTTTCTGCATGCATAGGCATCTTTCACTATTAACATATTAAGGTCCCACCTATTGCCAGCCTGTGTATTGTGCCTGGCAGTCTCTTTGCAATTTTTTGTATATTCTGATTTTTACAAAAGATTATGCCCACCTAATAAAATCACTCGGGCCAATCTTTGCCAATCTGTAGGTGTGAGCCAGCCGTCAGCCAGAGAATTTAAAACAGCAAGAGTGAAAGCAGCTGTAGGGCCATATTGGGCAACCACTGTCTTTAATTCTTTTAAAGCTGCCACTGTGAATGGTGTATGTGTCCTAATGACTTGTGGAGCTAGCGGCGTGGTGTTCATGCAGTCTTGCAGCTGTGCGGTGCCATCTTGGGGAGGTACGTTTGTTTCCGTCACTGGAAACGCAATTTTGGGGAGGGACCCATGCTGATGTGGCAGAAGTGAGGCAAGAGGCATTTTAAGAGCCCCATGAGGCTTGCTGGAGGCAGGTGCCATCTTAGGGGCACTATAAGGCTGTGTAGCTCGGAGGGCCTTGTGCAGAAAAATAAATGGTAAGAAATCAACAGTTAACAAGTTACACATTTTCATTTTAGAAATAGCTGTCCAGGCTACAAAGATCACTAGAAAACAAGCCAGACAGATAGTAACTGTCTCCTCAATCTGAGTATCTGCATGCCGCTGGGCAAGCAGCTCAGAGATTAAATTCCAATATGCAAAGGTGGTCACCGGAACCTTTTCTGAGCTGGAAACACTATAATAATCTTTTAGAGCATTTCTTACTCTTTTCCACCTCTTGGTATCTATAGAACCCTCTAGGGGGAACCAAGGGAAAACCTTATGAATAAATTGAAAATACTGCAATAATTCTTTTGTTCTAACCCTTACCCCTCTTGTCTTTCATGCCTTTATAAGGTTTCCCACGAAGAATTCGTGTTCGCTCAATGCTTGACCCATGTCCGGGAAAGGGGATGGGGTCACCGTTCACTCACCATGACTCGGGCGGTACGTTGGGTAGTTGTCCGCGCAGGCCTCCATCCTTGATTTAATGTTCTTTTGCTTGTAGCCTTAGTCTTGATTTAGTTTGTTTTTTCTTTTGCTGCGGTCTTTGGTTCAATTTGCTTTCACTTTCAGCCCGCTTTCTCGAACGGCTCCCTCGTTGACTCCCCCATGACAGGAGCCCCCACGCTGGGCGCCACTTGATCCAGCCCGCGGATCAATCAAAAATAAAGATAGCTTCTAGATTGGTGATGTGCTTCCATCCAGGTTGTTAGATAACCTGGCCAACCAATCTGGAGGGGGAACAGGGATTAAATAAAAACATGGGGGAGACAGAGAGAGACTGAGGCAAGTTGAGAGAGTCCAATCAAGCCCCGTTTATTCTGGAAGTGATTACATCTTTTATAGGCCACGGGCAGGCTGGTGGGACAGGAAGAGGCTACAGGGATGAATGCAACAGCGTCATCGTCACATCTGGGTATGTGACCTAAGCAGGAGAGGATTATGGTTAATGTAGGCAGACGCATTGTGCCCATAGGAGAGAGAGAGGCAGGGAGGCAGCAATGGGGCTGTCATGTGGCTCCCTACACTCTCCAGGATGTTTTTTTCCGGCATCTGAGTTGTTTCTTTCAGGGAGCCTCTGTATTTTGGTGCTTACTGATCCTCCATCTTTAGCTCTGTCCTATTGAAGCTTTTTGAGCTCATATCAATTTCTTTTTTCCTTTTTTTTTTCCTCTGACTCTCTTGGCCTCCTTCATAAACACTGATTGTCTAGACTTTTAGAAATAGCTAAGTGTACTTCTAAGTATCATGAAGAGGGTTACCAGTCTTCAAACTCACAGGGTACTTACAGTAAAAACTTTAGAGTTTGAAAATACAAAAAATATGCATGATTTAAATGGTGTGTGTTTCTATATTGTTAACATATACTGATGTGAATTAATCTATAAAAATAAAGATAGCTTCTAGATTGGTGATGTGCTTCCATCCAGGTTGTTAGATAACCTGGCCAACCAAGATAATGTCCAAATTTAGCTTCATAAATGCAATGCCAATTATTATCTGTGTGCAATAACTTAAGAATCTTTCCTTGATCAAAATAATTTATAAAAATAGTTTGAAATGTTAACTGTTATGAATCATCTAAAGCAGTTATTAAGGTATCTAAGTGGAAACTCCTTAAACTTGAAAAACTGCTGGACAAAATTACTCTCAGTGGTTTAAAAACAAAAGGCAGCTGCCTGGACCAAAATTTGTCCAATTTTTCCACTGATGGGTGGCTTGTCCAGTTTTCCCAGGGTCTTATGGTGCTGAACCTCAATAATGATTAAATAATGATGACATACTTACGTTGGTTATAAATAAAAGGCTAAACTCTCTATATCTAAAACAACAAGGCTCTAAGATATCTATATAACTGTAATGCTAACTATTACAAATCTCATAGAATATGAAATACATTTGTGTTTTTCCAAGAGTATAGGTCTTTTAAGGTGCTAGATTGGAGACATTTTGTCATACTGATAACCTCCAAACTATGGTTGTTCATCATGATGGACTTTTTATGTGATTGTTATATAAGTATGTTACACTAATTTGATGTGCTGACACCTTTGTGCAGTCTAGATGATGTTATTACAATGATTAAAGACTAGACATTAATATTTAATAAAGTACATTCTACTTACATATCATTCTGGTAACAAAAAATAGTTAAAAGATAACAAATTAGATAAAAGTTCCTGTATATGATTTAAGGTCTTATAACTAGATAAATGTAACTGATTAAAAGTTGTTTTATAGACTTCTGGGAGAACATGGCAGACAAATAACAGCAGCAACAGAGGCTCTGTGAGATTACCAGCTTAGAATCCAGGAGTGGTGCGGTGTGAGGAGTCCTAAGCAAGGGGAGATATACCCTGCCAACCCAGGAACAAACTAAGCTGAGAGAAACCAACTGGAAATGCAATCCTGCTGCTATAACAGGAACAGATAAAAATCTCAGTGCAGAAGCTGGAACCCGCACCTCTGGGAGCCGCGATTTGAATTTCTTGCTGCCGCTACTTTGTCCCAATCAGCATGGCAGGGAGAGAGACGCATGAAAGCTCTGAGAGTGGGAATCGGTGAACCAAACAGAGTTGAGAGCAGGACTGGCAGGGAGCCCTGCATTGACCTGCAGTGAGTGAGAGAAATGGGGACTCTTTCATAGATTAGGAGGCTTCAACAGAGGACATTCTCGTACCTGGCAGACTAGCCGGAACAGGGCGCTGCAGTGACTGTAGTCACATATTCTCCTCTCAAGCAAGATTGGTAGGGAGTGCTTGGCCTGGTGATGCTGTGGACTAAGATCCAGTAGGCTAGTCCAAACCAGGTCCCTGCGGCTGGCGGTGCACCCTAGCAGTGAAGCCTTCACTAGGTTGACCTGAAGGGATGGGCCCAGCAGACGCTGCCCAGGTCTGTGTCTCTCTAGTACACTGCAGTGGGCGGGAACACCTAGCCCAGTAGATTCAAACAAACTGTAACAAACAAAGAGAAAAAAAAAAAACTGGGCCTCCTACATATACTTGTATGGAAGTAACAAAAAGTATGGGAAGAGGGAGGAACAAGAAAGAGTCCTCAGTCCCCAATCCTGAGACCACTGATCCAGGAAAGGTAAATGCAAAAGAGAATGAAGACAGAAAACATGCAATGTCAGACACGGCACCAATAGACATAAAGCGATATCTCCGGAGTCTCATAGATGAGTTCAAAAGTGAAGTACTTAATGAAATAAAGCAAGAAATAAGTAGAATAGTTAGATAAATGCTAAGCACCACCCAAGAAAAAACAGATGGTGGAATGGAAGAACAGAAAAAAAGGGGAGAATTGTTTGATGGACAAAATAGACAAAACATAATATGTAATCTATTAACTAGTGATTTCCTACTGTTTATTCTTTCTGAAATTCTGTATAACTTGTACACTTTTTCTGGTTTTTTCTTCTTTTTCTCCTTAAATAAAATTTAAAAAAGAAAAGAAAATAGAGAAAACATAGAATATGTGAAGCAGGTTCAAAGAGATTACCAGGAAACTAAAAACTCTATTGAAAGCTGGCATAACAGCTTGAAAGAAACTAAGGATAGATTATCAGAACTGGAGGACAGATTTGTAAGGTGGGAGCATGAAATGAAAAACTTCTTAAAAATAACAAGAAAACAAATAGCAATAATACAAAGGCTAGAAGATGATAAGAGGATCTATAACTTAAGAATTAAGAACATAAAAGAAGAAGTAGGGACACAAACAAATGAACTACAAAAGCTATTCACAGAAATAATCCAGGAGAATTTCCCTAATTTAGCAAAAGGTAAAGATACTCAGATGTATGAGGCATACAGGACCCCAGCCACCTACAACCCAAACAGAGCTATACCCAGGCATATAATAATCAAAATTCCAGAAATCCAATATAAGAACAGAATATTAAAAGCCATCAGAGACAAGAATCAGATCACTTACAAGGGAACACCCATCAGAATTACAGCAGACTTCTCAGCACAAACCATCAAATCACGAAGAGCGTGGGGGGAAATAATTCAAGCTTTGAAAGATGATAACCTCCAGCCAAGGTTGATATATCCTGCACAACTGTTCCTAGAAATTGATGGAAAAACAAGGTGCTTCCAGGATAAAGAGGAACTAGGGGAATTTGCAACCACCAATTCAACTCTACAGAGAATACTGCAGGATATTCTAAAAATGAAAAATACCAAGATTCCAGAAACAGTGGCAGAGAGGCCACAATGAATGGAGCAGAAAACAAAATGAAGAAGACAAACTGACAACTAATGACAGAAAAAGAGCTCAACAGAAATGAGGCAGAGAAGGCTGGATGGTAGGAACAGCCATTTTGGAGAAAACGAGACATCATAATAGGTAGTGCTGATTTAATATCATCTTGATTTGAAGTCCCATCAAGCTTTTGTTCTTCTGTCTGCATCGGTTTTAACATGTTGTATCTTATTGGATTTTATTATATGTGATAATATAAACAAAAACTTTTATAGACAAGGAGATTTACAGAAACCATTGTTCATTTTCTGTTAGTTGATTCTAAATAGCTTGTAATACTGTCATTCTCTTGAACGGTTTTACATTGTCTTGATATGTTCGATGCTACAGTATACGCAGTTATACCCAAAGATTTTAAGGAAAGAGACACTATGTTAACTACTTTTATGTCGGGATTATCTTGTGGTGAAACACTATTTGCTTAAATGGCTATGTTTTGACCTGCACTGTTTTGTTGTTATGCCCTCTTTTATCTCAATCTCCTTTTTATTATCTACTTTTTCATTTTTATCCTTTTAATTAAGGGAAAAATAAATAAAAACTAGCAGGATATATTATAGTAACCCACATTGATTTCCTGTTAACTTGATTTGAAACCCTGTATTGCTCTTACCATCTTGTTTTGACTGATTTTCCTCTATTCTGCTTTGCTTGATAGTACCAAGTTCGAAAGTATTGGCAACAACTGTGAAGACAATAAGATTCAATATGATGCCCACTCTGGTTGATTATCTTCTTTTGAAGTCCTCTAATGTCTCCAATGTTTGGTTTTATTGGTCTTGTTCTTTACTGTTTTGTTCAATTTTATTATAACTGATGATAACAGGCAATTCTTTTTAAGATAGCAAGAGGCATTATGGTAACCATTGTTGATCACCTTGTATTATGCTTTTACATTATCTGTTATGTCCACCCTTTTGATTTGACTGACTCTGTTCTGTTATGTCACATTTGGTTTTACTCTCTTCCAAAAAAGTAATAAGAAGTGTGGGAGCAACAAAACCCAAAATGTGTAATTGTCATTGTACAAAAGAGAGGAAAAGAAAGTGTTCTAAAGGACATAACTGCATATATATTTAAGTATTTAAGATAGGTAACCATATTACCGAGTTTTATTGGATCATTGAACAGAACTGTTTGCAGTCTCACTGTTTGAATGTCCACTATATATGCTTTAATTTTATAACTTGAACAACTATTTCTTTTTTTTCTTTTTAATTTTTTTTGTCTTTTTCCTTTTTATCAGTACCGGGGATCGAACTCACAACTGCCTGCTTTCAAGGTGAACAACTATTTCTAAGATGACAATATGTAATCTATTAACTAGTGATTTCCTACTGTTTATTTTTTCTGAAATTCTGTATAACTTGTACCCTTTTTCTGTTTTTTTCTTTTTTCTCCTTAAATAAAATTTTTTTTAAAAGTTGTTTTATACCAAAATAAATATATAGGCCAGAGATTTAGCTCAGTAACACAAGCACATACCTGGAAAGCACAGGGTCATGAGTTCAATCCCCAGTACAAAAAAATAAAACACAATTTAAATGTGTTTCAGAGATAATAACAAAACCTAGTGATTCTAATAGAATAATGCCATTGTGCTTGTCATGACAATGTGTTATGTTGCCCTTAATCTCAGATTTTGTCTGTAAAACTTTGTAACTGTTGTCTATTAATACCTGCAGGAATTCAACTTCTAAGACAACAATGACAGGTAAAAATAACAGTTCCCTGGTCGTACTATATATTTTGATATCTAGAAAAGATAACTGATCTCCTCTGTGTTCAACAACCAAAGTTTAAAGACCAAAGCTAAAAATAAAACTGGAAAAGGAAGACAGCCAATATTTTGGCTCCATCCCTCCAAGATCATCAAGAACCACAGACATGAGTAGACCTTTTCAATGGGATCCTATAACTTTGGTAAGTCACCCAACCTCTTGAGCAAGGATATTGTTAAACATCCCTCTACTACCACTAAAGAATGGGAATCAACCAACATACAGTGTGCCAGAAAGGAGAATCACCAAAGTGAAAAGTGATTTATGCTCCCACAGGAAGCTACATGGTCAAGCAGGATTATGACCCATCCTAGTGGCTGACACTGTCAGAGGTGTTGAGAGGCTCTACATGTGGTCCTACAAATAACACCTGGAAAACCTTAACTGGCCTTGATATTTGGCCAATTAGAGTTAATTTTGATTAATGCTGACCTCCCTTTAACTTGATTTTGGACATGCAACAAAAAAGAATTAGCCAAAGACATAGTAAAGTAGTAAAAATGTAGGCAAAACATCAAAAAGGGGCTTCAATCACTGACCCCAGTTGACAGTTTCTGGTTACACCTGTAAACGACCCTAGAAGCCAACTGGTTACAATTACCACTTAAATCCCTTACAAACAGTATCTGGATGTGACTTCTTCCCCACTCTGCTTCCCTTTCTAGTGTTCCTACTTTGGGGGTGGGTGCTTTAAGGTTTATTTACTGTTCCCTAGAGACTGCCCTTTATCAGTGTCCCCTCCCTTATCCAGCAACATGCTCCTAACGGAGGAACACGACAGAGAGGTGAAGTTCTGCTCATGAAGGTTTGGAGATCACAAATTATAAATGGAGTCTAGAGGACGTTCAAGAGCCTTCTTGCCCTTCCCTATCAGCCAAATTGGAACAAAAATTCACTACTTTCTCCCAGCCACAGCTGACACCTTTCAGCTTGTGACATTGGCACTCACAGAACCTGCTGAGGGTAACAAAGGTCTTTCAAGCAATGCAGTAGTATTGGTGATAGTGTAATTAGTGGTAGTGTAGCAGTAAAATAGTAATAGAAGTAGTAAAGGTTTTGCCTAGAGGAAAAGACAGTTTCCTCATTGACCCTTGTCTCATCCTAGCAAAAAGACTTTGTTCTTCTCAGAGGCCAGAGCAATACCACCCTACTCCAAGAAAAGCACACTACCCCCCAAATCTGTGTATATGCTCAATCAATATGGCGAGCTTGATGAGTTTTTGTCTTTGCTCATTTTGAGGCGCTGACCTCCCATGCCCCCTTTCATGCATTACTAAAATTGTCTCTGTCTTTTATTTTACCCTTCACCACATGTCTCATACAGGCAGCTGGATACCTCGACTATGTCCCTGGCAATGGAGTTTGAAAAAGAAAACAAAAATATAAAGGGGAAAATTGTAAGAAACAAGGTCTTTTCTATCAAAACTATAAACAATCCTTCAGCTCCTTCTCCTGTGTCCTGTTTAAGCTAACCAATTGGAATAGGTTGTGAGCCTTCAACCCAGTCAATGGGGGAAAGGTCAGCTGCTTCTCCTGAATTAGGAATAAGGGGCCAGCCCGCCTTTGTCCTGCACCAACTGTCTCATACCTGCACCTCCTTCCAGAGTTAAAAACTTCCCTTGTCAAGATCTCTTGTCCTAAATCTGAGTGCATTCTTTCTAGCACCAATAATTTGAGTCTGGGAACTTATTTCTGCCAACACCTCTAACCCCAGCACTTGGAGCAAGAGGCAGGAGGATCCTGTGAGTTCAAGGTCAGCTAACGCTACTTAGTGAGCTCAAGGCTAGACTGGACCACACAGTGAGACCCTATCTCATAAAAAAAAAAAAGATTGATAGTAAATCCTCAATAAAAACAAAGCCAGAAATGGTCACAATTTACAACAAAACAAATGGTGAAATAGATGTTATTGATGAGTTATGCAAGTATGCTATGCCTCAAAACACAAAACATCAATGATTGTATTTTATCAGATCCTAAACAGATCAGTTATAAGCAGTTTCATAGTTCACAAAAAATAATAAGCATAAATATCACAGAGAAATTCTCTTAGAGGATGAGACAGGAATTAATAAATCATCAATCACACAGAGATGCTGGGCATGGTAGCACATGCCTGTAATCCCAGCATTCATTAGACTGAGGCAGGAGGATCCTTGTGAGCTCAAGGCCAGCCGGGCTACACAGTGAATTCAAGGCCAACCTGAACCACAAGGCAAGAACCTGTCTCAAAAAAAAAAAATTACAATGAGGAAAAAAAGTATCTGCCCAAAGAACTCTGCAAAAGAATTCTGGAGTAGACTGGTGAACAGTCAGGTGAAACATCACAAGAACCTTGTCTTGGTTACTTTTCTCTCATTGCTAAAACAAAATTTTTGACACCCAACATGAAGGAAGGAAAGGTTTGTTTAGCTTACAGTTTTTAGAGGTTTCAGTCCATACTCAGCTGGCTCCAAGGCAGGGTGACATGGCTAAGGGACAACTGTTCATAGTGGCCACAAATGACAAAAGGGAAAAGGGAAAAAGGGGGAAAGCAGGCCCTTTTCCCTCCCTTATATTGTATGCCAGCTACCTGCCTCCGAGTGGGTGCAGTAATCACACCCCCAATCGCAGAGCTAGACAATGAACCAATCACAAACACTAGACTCAGCCACGTTCCAAAGACCCTCCTCCCCATGACCTCAGGAGGCTTTGGGGGCATCCAAACACAAACCATAACAAACCTCCTAAGAAACAGAAAAATGTCAAGCAAGATGTCAAGTATGTACTTGATGTATGCACAAGATGTCAAAGAAGACAGGAAAGCAAAACACATGTGTTATCAGTATAACATATATATGGAACATGCTGTTCTCGTGTGTGAAAACTGCCGTAGGTGTGATCATTAAAGATGAATTTTGTGGTAAAGTTTCATTTGTATTCTCCTCATAGTTCGCCTAGGAATTTATTTCTGTTGTTATGCTTTAGATCTAGTAAGCAAACAATTGATGTAGAAAATGTTGATGTTTATTCTAAGCACTCATTATGTATTTGATATTTTGTTTTATTGGCATTTCATTTTCCTGCCAGGTGCACACTGCATAATATAATAGGCAGCTCCTGACCAAAGAGGAAGACAAGAGGTGACAAGAACGGCCTGCCAAACAGGAGAGGAAAGCTAAACACATGTGCTGTCAGTGTATGGCTCACACTGTTGTCATTTGTGAAGACTGATTTAATTGTAACAATTGGAACAAAGATTATTCCTGTGTTAGACTTTTGTTAGTAGTTTCATTGTACTTCACATAGGAACTTATTTTGCTGCTATATGTTAGATCTAAAAAATAGATCTTGTAAGCAAGTAAACAGTTGACATTGAAAATGTTGATGTTTATTCTACCCATACATATTAAAAATTTATATTTTATTTTCCTATTAAGTGCACAATTTTTAATACAATAAAACATAATTATAACTAATAATTTATCAATAAAAATACTCCTAAAACATAAACGTGGTTGTTACACACTTCCATGTCACACCTTTTTTAAAAATTTACTGTGATGTCTCCAATAAATTTCTTCATAGCTTCTGTGGGTCTTCAAAAGCCTTCCTTTCTCAAATCCTTGTTTGAAAATATTATTATGTCCACAAAAAGTCCATACATGAATGTTTATAGCAGCTCAATTCATCATTGCCAGAATCTGGAAGCAATTGATGTTCTGTTTGTTTTTCAGTACTGGTAACTGGACCCAGGGTCTTTGCACTGAGCTAAATTCTGAGACCTTTTACTTTTTATTTTAAGATAGGCTTTTTTTTTAAGTCTCTAACTTGCCCAAGCTGGACTTAAACTTGGGATCTTCCTGCTTCCACTTCCCAGAGTGATTAGATTGCAGGTGTGTACCATTATGTCACCAGCACAAGGTCTCTTTTAATAGCTGCACGGGTAAATAAACTGGCCAAATGCCAACAGTGGAATGGTACTGAACATTAAAAAGCAGTGAGCTAACAAGCTATAAAATACTTAAAGGAACTTAACATATATTACAAAGTGAGAGAAGCAAATCCGAAAGGGCTACGTACTATATAATCCCAACTTTAGGACATTCTGAAAAGAAGACAGTAAGGTGATCATTGCTTGCCAGGACTCTGGGGAAGGGAATGAGATTGAGTAGGTGGAGCACAGGGGAGTTTTAGAGAGGGAAGCCATTCTATAGGACACTGCAATGGTAGACATGTGGTGGGTATGTACATTGGTCAAAGTCCAGCACCGAGACTGATCCCTAATGTACAGCTGTAGACTTAAGAAGAATCTATCAACACTGCAGCAAATATACCCAGCAGGGAAAGATATTTCTCTAGGAAAAACTGGAGGCAGAGGTATGCAGGCTCTCTGTACTTTCCGCTCTGATTTTCTGTAAACCTAAGACTATTTCTAAAACTAAACTCTATTAACTTTAGGGAGGTGATTAAAAGAGGTGAGCTTCAGTAAGAGAGCGTGAAAGAGGTAAAAAGAAATAAGAGGAGAAAAGAGTGGGAAAAAGAAGAGGAAAACAGGGAGGCAGGAGGTGCGAGGGTCATGTGCATATGGCATCTGCCCTCCTTCCAGGAACTACAGGTAGTCGGAGAGGCAGCCATGATAACTAAGTTGTTATCTGATATAAATGATCTGAATAATATGAAGATGTGACAATTTTTTTGATACCGGTTATTGAACTCACGACTTTGCACTTGCCAGGCAGATGCTTACACTACTGAGCTAAATCTCTGGCCCAAAGTTGCAACAATTTAAAAGTCTCATTCTGGTAGAAGACTTTGATAATCCTTCCCACAGCTACCCTATACAAGTTTCATGGGTCATAGTGAAGGCTTTATTTCTTATTGGTTCACCCAGCCCTGTTTTCTTTATCTGGGCACTTGAGCTTTTTTGCTTTAAGTCTTGTCTCTGATTTCTCTGTATTTCTCAGTGAATTTGCAGACTAGAACAAAGATACATGATATATAATGAAGTGTTATTAGTTGTTACTAAAATGCAATAGACACATTGAAATCTATTACATATAGTATATATATATATATATATATATATATATATATATATATATATAATTGCAGAGAAGGACTATGACATTTTGAAGCCTGAACCTATGTGTGGCTGGGAGTGTAGCTCAGTGGTAAAGTTCTTGCCTAGCTTGCACAAGACCCTTAAATTCAATCTCTACTACTAGGTGAAAAAAAAAAACCTATGTGTAAATAGATGCACATTATGTATTGATACTCTGATTACTTAAAAATGTATAATTTATAGACTAATGACTATTTTAAAGAGGTACAAATAATAAATCCATAGAGAAACTAAAAATGGAATCATAATGCTCAACTGACATAAGAGAAAGCAGAAGAAAGACAAAAACAAAGAACAGGTTGATTCAATAAAGCATTTACAAGATCAAAATTTAAATTAGACCATATCAATAGCTACAGTAAATCTGGATCATAAAATACACATTTAAAGCCAGAGCCCAAAAGAAGCATTGAAAAAACAAGACTCATTTACATGACACCTTTAAACCCCACACTGAAAATAAAGCTATAAATAGGTCAAAGATAAGAAAATGTTATATTTTATACTATCAGATAAGAGCCAAAAGAAAAGCAGAGTAGCTCTGTTATTATTAGAAAAATACACTTCAAAACAAAAACAGTTATCAAGGACAAAAATGCTAATTCACTGAGGTGATATAACAATCCTAAACACATACATCCTTAGTAACAGAGCCTCAAAACCCATAAAGAAAAATCGAAAGAATTGAAAGGTCCTGGTGCTGAACACCTACAGTGATAGTTGGCAATTTCAACATTTTCCTCTGAGAACAAGTAAGCAAAAAATCACTAAGTAAACAAAAGACTTGAACAGAACTGTTAACCAGCTTATAGCAACTCTCAGATATAGAACACAGGTTCTTCTCAAGTGCCAAGGACGCATTCATCCAAACTGACTGTATTCTAAGCCAGAAAACAAACCTTAACAAATCTAGAAGCATAAGAGCTATACAATGTTTTTTTGGATTACAATGGGAGGTGCTGAAACCCTTAAGAAACAGAGCTTATGGGAGGTCTTTGAGTCATTGGGGGTGTGCCTCAAAGAGGATTATGGGACCCCCACACATTCTCTCTGTCTCTGTCTGTCTGTCTGTCTCTGTCTCTGTCTATCTCTTTCTGTCTCTCTCTCTCTCTCTCTCTCTCTCTCTCTCTCTCTCTCTCTCTCTCTCTGTGTGTGTCTCTCTCTGTCTCTCTCTCTCTCATCTTGGCCATGGGGTAAACAAAGCTGTTCACCCACACCACATGCCTTATGAACTTTATCTGAGTCTTGTTCAAACAAAGAGGATGTAACATAATTATAAAACAACTGGGTAACTGTGAACCCAGCCTAAATGTCTGATGACTTTTTATGTGATTAAGAATAAAGGGAGAGTTCTGCTATGTTCTGCTCTGTTAGATTTACATGCTGGAATGTTTGTCAGTGAAATCACACACTAAACTCTCAAGATCTCAGTAAAAGGGATACAATGAAAATGAAATGACTGTCCATATGTGATAATTATTGACACCTAATTATGGATACACTGAGTTCAATTCATTATTTCTTCTACTTGTGTCTATAATTTTCCACTTTAAAGGTTTTTAAAATAAATGAACAGTTTTATCAAAATGTACGTTATTCCAATTTTTCCAAAATCCCAGGCACATTGGTTTAAATATGGGATACTTCCAAGCTCTCAGTGAGAAAATAAGAGATAGGATTTATGATATTTGGTTGGGCTTGGCAAAGCCATCTTGGTGTACTTTCCGGATACTGAGAAGTGGAATGATGTAAAAGGCTGGCTAATAAAATTTTTGCAAATCAAGCAGTATCCACTACTTTGTTTGCAACAGAAAGGAAGGCAGATGTATCCATTAAGAAGTAATTAAAAATTAATGACAGATCATTACAAAGCTTGGGGCATTCTTCTTGGAAGAAAAAAGAATTGAAAGGCTTTCCCATAACAAAATCGTTCTGACTGCTGATTTATTTATGTGAACAGGATTTCTCAGTGCTCACACTGATTAAAACAAAAAGTAGAAATAGAATTGGTGCTGACTGTTACTTCGGTCTCAGGCACATCATTGAGGCACATACGAAATAATTATGGAAAGTTCTTCTGTACATCAACAGACACATTCACAAAGTTAAAAAGTTGCCCATAAATTATGTTCCAAGTGTGATATATTTATGTTGCTTCAATCAATATGCACTAATGATATTTTAATTACAAGTAACAAAGAAGAAAAGTTCATATTGAAAACCCTGCAGCCACTGACTTTTTCCTATTTTCATATATATTTGTGTGGAAGAAATATATACTCAGGTGATCAAGATTTTTAGAGCATAAAAATCCATTAAAAGGTAGAATTCTGGGGGAAACAAAGACCAAGGAGAAAAAAGAACAGTGTAAAATTCCTGTCTATTATGTATTTTTTAAGTAGCTGATGTTGTTTGAGTTACAGGAAATGTTTTCCAGAATAGCGACTCGCCCTTTATGTTAAAATATCTATATTGTACTAGAAATTACATCTTTTACAAGTATAATGAGAAATGTTAGATGCTCAGTTTAAAATCATTAAAACAATACCTAGATTTTCAGAAATCCTTGTAAGTGCATAAACAAGCAAAAAGTCTGAAGAACATCGCCCTACAGAAACCCTTACGGAATTGCATGAGGATTTGTTTTTATGGTATTAAAAACCCAGAAACAACCCAAAAGCTCACCAACAATGGAGTCATAAAACACCAATTCAGTGATAGAATGACTCACAGAACAGCTATAAAAATGAAAAATTACAATTACCTGCATTAACATGGATAAATCTTACACACACAGGTTTAGGTTGAACTAAACAAATAATTCCTCACCCCCCCCAATAGAATATGATCTCATTTTTGCTAAAGTTGGAAAGAACTAAATAATTTTATTGTTTGGAACAACAAACACTTGGAGCAAAGCTATAAAGAAAGGCAGGGAATAAAACGACAGGATAATAATTTCAGCTTGGGGAGGGGGAAGGTGTGGTAATCAAAGGGGGATTCTTGGAGATGGGGTGGGGGCCTCCAAGAGCAATGCTTTGTTTCTTGAAATGGGTGTTTTCTCCGCAGATCTTTCTGCTGTACAATAGTCCTATATGTGTATGATATACTTAGCTAGAAAATTGCAACCATATTGAAAAGCATAGAACAAGACCCAAACTAGTAGAAAAACATACCGTGTTCCTGGATGAAATGTACTTACCACAATAAAAATATACCTTCTTCCAAATATGGTATATACAAGGGGGAATTAAAATATAGAATGAATATTTTAAAAGTTTATTACAGTGAAGGGTGCATTGCCACTAATCCCCCTCAAAAAACTCTCGTTCACTTCAAATCCACTTTTCTCATCATTCTCACCACTTTCTGAAGCAGTTCTGGAGGTCTTCTCTCATGACTGTCTTTTTTTGGTACTGGGCATCAAATTTGGGACCTCACACTTTCAAGATAGGTACTGTGCCACTGAGGCACATTCCCAGCCCTTGTGGATGTCTCTAAGAGGTGTGATCTTTACAGTGATGTTGTTGTGGAAGATAAGTTATATGTCAAAATTGTACAACTTTAAATGTGCACATACAATCCATGGTACATCAATTATACCTCAGTAGAAATAAACCTATGTAATTTAAAAAATTGGAACAAAACTATAAACAGGCATAAGTTGTCATAACTACGGAACTAGGAGTGTGTGTATTTTTCCTACATATTGTACTTAGCACCCCATCGTCCTTTCCATTCTGCAAATTAAACTGTTCTCTCATTCTGTGTGAATTTCTTTTCGTGTTTTTCTTCCTGCTCTGCCCCCTTTTCAAAGACTGTTATCCAAGATATTCCACCTTGTGTGGGGTCCTCTTTGGTTGTGACCTTGTCTCCCATATTTTATATTTCTTTCTCTTTTTTATTTTTTTGTCTTTTTCCTTTTTATCGGTACCAGGGATCGAACTCACAACTGCCTGCTTGCAAGGCAGGCGCTTATGCCGCTGAGCTAAA
Organism: Cavia porcellus; assembly: GCF_034190915.1. Lineage (NCBI taxonomy): Eukaryota > Metazoa > Chordata > Mammalia > Rodentia > Caviidae > Cavia > Cavia porcellus. The sequence goes on from NW_026947489.1 coordinate 56,771,006, forward strand.
TCCCCAGCCCCTTCTTTCTCTTTTTCATTATTGAATTTTCCTGCTTTCCCTTGGGTTTTTAACTTCAATAATTATTTGTCCATGCACAGAATGAGAGTTCTTCCAATTTTTCCTGTACACAGTACCTCTTATGGTCTATAGGGGCAGTGCTTCGATCTTGTTGAATATGCTGTTTGGATTTTTTTAACCTCAGCTGGTTTTCTCAGGGTTTTTTTTTTTTTTTTTTTTTTTAATCGCTTTTTTAATGTTGGTCTTCCAGGGTCACCATGAGTCTGGTGACCCTGTACTTCCTTCCACACTTCATGATTGAAGAAATAGGCAGTTCCACCTGACATAGGACACATGTCACCTCTGCCCTTGTGCACAGTGTTTTCCTCCCACTGGGCTTCTCTCCTCTGACTCAGTCTGACTCAGTCTATCCGACTGGGCCCCTCAACTCACCATCCAAACAAGGCTTCCTTTCTTCGCAGTGCCTAGGCCCTCGTGAAACTTGAGTTCACCCCAGATAGACTCTTCACTTTTTTTAGAGAAAGGCTTTCTGTCTTAGCTTGACCTACTCTGGCTTTTTTGGCTGCTAGATTCATTGCGTTCGGTGGATGTTGGTAAAAATGGCCAAAGTGGATAGATTTTGTGCAAAGCGGGCTCATAGTGCTGGTTAGAGAGGAGGTAGGATCAAGGAGGAAGTCTTTCTTCAATTTTTAAAATGTCTTTAATGTTTCCTTTACTTGTTTGATTAAAGAATATTTAAAGAGTAAGAATAAGTATACGATGAAAAATGTGCCCCCACCACTTCACTTTCTAGATGGTCAGCTTCTTCCCTAGAGGGGTCACTGTTGCTAGTGGATATTTCCCTCCAAAATGACTCTATACCTAAACAAAAATATAAATATAGTATTTAGTATGTGTGTGTATTCTGCACACACTGCAAAGACTATACACTTTATTAAGCCACATGTGCTTTTGTGACCCAAATTCTGCCATGGTCCTTCTAACACAGCATTATCCTGTAGGAAATCTGGATTACCAAGGCCACACAAGTGGGTAAGTTATTTTCTCCTGGTACTGTGTTCTATTCCAACGCAAAACCAGACCAATGCGAAGCTCGCTGTTCAGTCTTTACCGGTAGGTGGCGCCCTCGGACTAGATGTGACGCCCACTCTCCCTCCTCTGGGATCAATCTTGGGCATTGGAGGAGTCTCAAGGTTCCAGGATGTTTGCGCATTTTTGCATAACCCAGTATACTTTTATTTTTAATAATGAAGAGAGATTTTATTATGCTCTCGCTGTGTTTATACAGAATTAGCTTTTCATGGTGCTAATATTTTTTATTAACATCTTTTTCTTCTGCCCTCCTCTTCACAAAGTGTACCCATTTTCATTTAACAACCTTGACCTGCTGGTGGCTCTGTTACATTTAACGTGATAGTTAAAGGGCTAGAAAAACTTTCAGCGGTGCCTATGTTGTAGTAGAAATTTCCATGCTGTTCGAAACCACCCCAGGTTTCAAAATAAATAGCGCATTACCCATCCTCCTCTGTGCTGTGCTTTTATTTTTGAATAATAAGGTAAGTACACAAGCCTCTTCGTTCTTTCGGCAGCTTCATAGTACAAGTAGAAGTAAGAAAATGAGCTCTGGCCTTCCGATTCAATTCTGCTTCTCTGCTGTTGCACTCAGGTACCTTTCAAGACTTCAGAGGCCTCCACAACCAATAATCCACCTGGACTTTGTCATATATATATTTCCATATATTTATTTAATTAATTGAATCCCTCCACTTCCCTGTCCTCAGGTGATGGCATTTCCTCATGGTCCAGGCTGTCAGGTACATCTGGAAACACCCCAGACACAGTACCCCATTCAGGAACCCTCTAGGACCAGGACCTAGAGATTCTGGAGGGAATCAAATAAATGCCAGTTGCCATATCCTAGTGTTTCAGTCTATTCATTAGGAACTCAATGGTAAACAGTATAAACAAAATTTATTTAATGATCACAATCCTGCAGTGATTAAGAATCAGTCTGACTTCAGAAACTGCTGGATTCAGGGTTCAAGCAGGGGGGGGGTGGTTGCTGCAGTTCCCGCTTCAGCAGAGGTCTCCATGCTCCAGCTCCTGAGTGGTCTTGGGTAGCTCTAAGTGAAAGTCTGTCAGGACAAAAGGCTGCAAGAGTTCCTGCTCTGTGGGTTCCCAGTCCAGTAGAAAAAGCCTTTTCTGGTACTATAATCCACAAGCCCTAGATTTACTCTGATGTGACCATCTGGGTCATGTTCCACTCCTCAGTCACCGCACAGGAGAAATGATCTACAGTTTGAGCTAAGTTGGGTCACACACATTTTTCAAGGCTTTTTGGATATTACATTGCTGGAAAAATTCTTGCATTCAATTTGTTTTTATTGACTTCTAATTAATTCATGTCCAGTTAAATAACTTCTAATTATTATGTCCAGATAATTTAGGATCCCGAGCTCCTGACTTTTGGATACAAAAAGCTGAATCTGTCTTGAAGGTGCCAAACTGGATAACTTGATTTCTCTTTCTTCACCATCTTTGGATGGGGAGCAGGACAGAGAACTGTTAAGCCTGGTGTTGCTGGAACTTTACCTGGGAAATGAGTCATCATCTTAGTCTGTTTTATGTTTCCATAACAAGATGATCACCCATGGGTACTTTACAAAGTAGAGATTTATTTAGCTCATGGTTCTAGAGATTCAAGACATGGTGCTGTTGTGTGTTTGGTTTTGGTTAGAGCCTTGTGCAAGCATACACAGAGAGGTCGCATGGCAAGAGAGGAAGCAACAGAAATTTGAGGGAGGCACCAGACACACTTGTAACCTCCCAAAGAAAGTGCTGGAAGAGAGCTGATGTACTCCAAAGGGAAAGCGCTGACCTAAGCTCTGGTGCGAAGGTAGAGCCCTGCGACCCGACTGTCTTCCAAGAGGTCTCATTCATAAAGGTTCCACCATCTCTTAACATCATCACACTAGGAATGCAGCTTCCAGCCCATGAGCTGGATTTGGGAGTCAAATCATATTCCGAACATAGTACACATGAAAATCAAAAACACAGGAAACACAGGCAGAAGACCAGATAATTGGCCTTTGTCAGTATGTAAAAGTTTTGTGCATCAATGGGCAATACTAACAGAGTAAAATTCAACCGAAGAATTGGAGAAAATATTTGTGAATCATGTATGCCATAGGGTTGATATCCAATCATATAATATGTGGATACCACCATGTCACCCTCCCTTCCCCTAAGTGTGACTGTGTTCCCTGGTGAGCAGTACTGGCTGTATATCGGTGACTTCCCTCAGGGAGATTTCAATTTAAGTCCTGAATCTGGCCAAGGCCGTGTCATGAAAGTAGGCTGGTGTCAAACCAGTATTGTTCATCACTGGCCGCCATGGCTGAGGTCAGATAGATGTGTCTTAACACTGGGGGGCTAAGATGTGAGATGTCATCTCTGCTGAAGCCTGCATTACTACAGAGGAAAATTCCCTCCCAGAGTCTGCTACAAAACAAGGTACTCGTTAGCCATAACCTAAATCTAACTGCTCCGTCCCTTTCACGAGATCGCTTTGTTCCCTCTGTTACAAGCCTCGCCACCCTAGCCCCCCTTGTCTAGCTATTTCCCCAGTTCGAATGTGATCAGTAAATACCACGGTTCCGGCTGCCTTGTAGCCTTTTGTTCCCTGAGAACAACTGGACACCCCAGATGCTGGTTACTGTGCATTCTGCCTCTTTTTCTTTTCCCTCTAGCTGTGTACTGTAATACCTTGCAGGAGACTGGGGGCCACTGCAGGAGTCTCCAACAACTGGCACCATGGACGGGGTCGCTAATCACAATGACCTCCCACAACTCAACATCAACGAAGTTTAAAAGTTCAAGAATTTGGATGAACATTTCCCCAGCAATATACGTGAACTGCCAATAAGCATATGAAAAGATGTCCAACACCGTTAATCACTAGGGAAAGTCCACCAAAATGACAGTGATTTCCCATTTCACACATGGTGGGTTGACTAGTAACAGCAACAAAACACACACCCATGGACCTAAAAAGAGAAAATAGTAAGAAAGGGCCAGGATGTGAAGATGGAACCCTGGCGAGCTGCTAGGGAAAGTGACATGGGGAAGGTGCTGTGGGAAACAGCACAGTGGTTCCTCAGAATTCAAGCGTGGAATGACTGCGTGGTTCATCAGTTCCACTTCAGAGCATGTGCCCCAAAGAAGCGCTCAAAGAGGGATTCACACATCAGTGCTTATGGCAGGTTTATTTACAATAGTCAGAAAGTAGAACCCCCAGGTGTCCATCAGAAGATGCACAAAAGATGGTGTGTACATATAGTGGAATATTATTCAGACTTGAAAGTGAATGAAATTGTTTTGTTTATTTGTTTGTTTTTGTGGTTCTTGGAATTAAACCTAAGGCCTATGCATACAAGGCAAGAATTCTACCACTGAACCATATCCCCAGTCCATGGAATTCTGATATATCTGCAAAGATAAACCTTGGAAACATTATGCTAAGTGAAATAATGTTGGTGGGGTGGGGAGGGCAAAAAAAAAAGAAATAATGTCAACACTAAAACAACAAACAGTATATGACTACACTTCTATGAGTTACCTCCAATAGTAAAAATCCCAGAGAGAGAGAGCAGAATAATCGTTATTCAAAGGCTAGAGGGGGAAGGCAATTAGGTATTGTCCGCTGTAGTCAGAATTTCAGTTTGGGATAATACAAATTTTGGCAATGGATCATGGTCATGGTTACACAACAATTTAATAATAAAAATTTAAACTATAAATAAATGCAGCATTATTAGAGTTGTAGAAGCTACCAAAATTTCATATTATTTCCTGTAGAAAATAAAAGAATGTAGTAAGTTTAAAGCATGTTAAGATGTAGATTATCACTGTGATTCAGGGGTAAAATAACATCAAAATTTAGAAATATTTGAAAAAAGGCTATATGACACCCAGAAATTTTTAATGGAATTTAGTTTAAAAGAATGTTTAAAAGAAGATTATCTACAACTAAGCCAAAGTTGGCAAACTCAAAAAATAATTATGGAGAACCTAATCAGAATATAACAGAAAGAAATATAGAGATGAAAAATGAAAAAACAGTAAGGGTTTAGGAGGAAGCAGAGTAAGAAGGTCCAGCCTACTTCTGGTGAGAATTTCAGGATGGGATGTTGGAGTGCATGTGGAAAGAAATATTGAAGTGGATAATTCAGAGACTTGTATAGAACTTAAGAAAAGCATAAAGTCTAAGACTAAAAATCCTTTAAAATAATTCCTCTGGAATTATTGTCAGAGGACGTCAGAGGAATGTCAGAGGACGACAAATCCAAACACATACCTACAGATTTTGAAGCAAGTCTTCAAAATACCAAAGTCGAAGGAAAGTTCTTAAAAGCAACCAGAGAGAGGAGGAGACTTCCCATGAGAGGCATCCACAGGCAGTGGAACCTTACAGTGCTCCGAGAAAATACTGTGAAGCTAGAATTGCGTATACTGCACACTGGGGCTGTCTGGAGCCAGACACAAGAGGGCGAGGGGATGGTAAACAGTGAGGCAGTGGGGACTGGAGAGTGGACAAACCCTGAACTTGCTCCTACAAGCTCCCAGGGCCATGGGCAACTATAATACCGTCTTCCTACTACCCGAGGCCAGAGGACGGGCTGACCAACAAAGCCAACAAATATGACCAAGAGATTAAAAGCAAAGACTTATTACTCACAGCACGTAAAGACAGTGCTAGAGATAATTCTCAAAGTGGGGTCCCCTTGAACAAAAAAAGGAGGGTCTGTTATTGGAAGCACTTATACACATTCATGTAGGTGAGGCTCATCGCTGCATGCAAAGGTCAGCACATCTCTGAGCACGCTCAGGCAGAGGTCATAGGGTCCTTGGGGTGGGGGACAGATTTAAACCCTTCTGCTTGGAGAATGTATTATTAAATGATCAAATCCCTTGTAGATCACTAAAAAGAATGAATCAAGGTGATTCCAAGTCTTTAGCTAGTTTCTTGTGTGTTTCTCTCAGAACTTTACTTAAGAGAGAAGAGGACAGGATGAGAGAGAGAGAGAGAGAGAGAGAGAGAGAGAGAGAGAGAGAGAGAGAGAGAGAGAAATAAAGCTAGATTTTTGCTCGATAAGTAAAGGAGATTGCTCCCAAAATGCCTCTTTAGCAGCTAACATTCCTAGTTTAAATATTTTTTGGTAACAATTAGTTTGCCTAAAACTTAGATGCAGTTTTTCTGCAAGCATTTCTTTGGATCTGAGATTCTGGAATCTTCTCTGCAGAGTTAGAGAGTTTACCCCATCATGCAGAAGCATCTGCTAAGACAATTCTGGGGTCTTGTGAAATATATATATCACATTCCTGCTACAGGAAAGCTCCCTCTACATTTCGTATTTCTCTCTTTTTGGTGTCCAGTATACCTTTCCAGGTATTTTCCTGATTGACCCACGCAGGTAACACAGGGAGGGCAGAGAAATCCCCAGGTGCTTCCCAGACTAAGCGACAGGAACAGGAGTGCCCACTACCCACTGCATGTAAAGACCACAAACATCAGCTGGATGGAGGCTGAGCCAGGAGCGCCAACCCCACTCCACTCAATGCTACAACGTTGCCCTGCTCTCTTCCCTGTCCCATCTGGAGTGCAGAGAAAAGACCACTGGGGACAGAATGGGGAGGAAGAATGTCACACCCATTAGCCTTCCTTCCTGTCCCCTTCCTGTTCAAGCAGCAGGTCTACTGGGGTGGGGGACGGGGCAAACTCTGAGGACTGCAGTTTTTTAAAGGAACAGGATTGGCCTTAGGCACCGAATGGGAGCCTCTTAGCAGCCAGTTATAGAATTTAGAGTCTGGTCCTGATGTGAAAGGACCCATGATCTAGTAAGGAAATGGTAGGTTAACAACACGGAGTTAAAAGCAGTGATCAGAGGGAAAAAGCCATTTCCTGTTTATGTTCAGAGTGGTTTAAATCCTAGATAAATACAGCATTCATAAACAACTGGTGATTATTTGCATCTGTGGATACAGTTTCACCACCAAGATAGAATTACGCAGTCAAAAGTTGGCTTTTACAAGTAAGTGAATGTGAGGGCGGAGTGGCACCATTTGTGGAAGAACAGAAGAGAGACCCGGAAGTTTCTAGGCTATTCTCGAGGGGAGAGGGCAGACCAGACAGACATAAACAAGGGGCCCATCTTCCCTCACAAATTCCGAAACTTCACAGGGGAAGAAAGAAGCTACCAGAGTCTGACACAGATCATTTCGTGCAAAAACAACCAAAACAAACCTGATATCCATTTGCCAGAATGAAAAAAGAAAAGAACCTCTACCTAACCTGACCAGTGTAGAGACACAGAAGGACAGAAACCAGCAGGGTCAGCAGCAAAGCCTCCTGACCAGTGCCTTGGGCTCAGCTCCACTTGTGTTTGGCTGCACTGAGATTCCTTGCTAAAAACCCACAGTGAGCAAATCATTAAAAGGAATAAAACAGGTTAAATTATTAAAAGAAATAAAACCCAAAGCACCTAATTCCACATGTGAATTTTATTTTCTCTTTCAGGCCATCAAGAAGTGTACATCAGAGCATTTAAAAAATTCCCAGGCACACAAGACCTGGGGTCTCGGGACAATCAAATGCCATTGGCCTATCTGGGGGGGTGGATATTTTTTTCTCTGGCAAGCTCCTGATATTTCCCATTTGTCAAGCAGTGAATCACACTGTGAACAGCACAAGTTGGGACCACCAGAATCTTTCTACAGAAGTTAGAAGTGAAAACAAAAATCAGCCTTTCCCCTAGCTCCCACCCCCAAAAAGGAAAGAAACTTCATTTGTTCATTCAGTGAATACATACTAACACCCCACAGGAGGCTGGGCACAAGACATAGTCCCAACTCAGATATTATGGTTCAAAAAACCTATGGCATCTTCACCCCACCACCACCACCTGCTCTGATGGCGCCTCATGATGTAGCTGTCGTTATCCAACAGTCATTAGCATACCACCTTGCTGCCTGCTGTATCAAAAATCTGGCAGTCGTGTGATAAATATTCTTTCCTTGTAAGATAGAGTTTTTATGCCTCTCTTCCTGTTCAGCTTATGAACTCCTCAACCAGATCTGAGGTCTCTCGGTACCCTAAACCTTATATACGGCAAGACATAGGAACGACATGTTGACCTGATACTGTTTTATAGATGCGGGTAGAAGGTGCAGAACCCCTGAGTCAAGATGAGGGGCCACTTGTAACTCAGAAACCGGTCTCAAGACACAGATTCTTGGGCAGTGCCCTCCCTCCGCATGTGTGCTGGGCAGGTCCCAGGAGCAGACTACTGAGCTAAGGAACCTGTGGAAGGCGGTACCTGATAAGAGGTTCTCGGGGACAGTGCAATGCTGGCCACTTATTCTTCTGCCTTTGTCAGCCTCCCTGGCCATGAAGTGAGCAGTTTACACCATATTTTTCTGCCGTGATGTATTCCCTCGCCATGGGGCTAAAGGAATAAGGCCAATAAACCATGGACTGAAACCTCCAAAACCACAAGCCAAACTAAACCCTTTCTCTCTCTCTCTCTTTTTTTTTTTTTTTTTTTTTTTTGTCTTTTTCGTTTTTATCGGTACCAGGGATCAAACTCACGACTGCCTGCTTGCAAGGCAAGTGCTTATGCCGCTGAGCTAAATCCCCAGCCCCCCAAACCCTTTCTCTTTATAAATTGATTATACCTGGCGTTTGTTATAGTGATAGAAAATCGATGAACGAAGGGCTTCCATTTTTCCATTGCTGGGGTAAAATAAATGTTGAAACTAAGTTGTTCTAAATTTCTTTGCACTTCTAACTTCTCTCCTGAGTTGGGGATGGGGACTGTCAGTACTTTGAGGCTCAAGCTTTCCTGACAGTGGGCTGCAGACTCGAGAAGGTAAGGAGAGCACACATCTCACACAGGGGAGGCCGTTCCCATGTGACATACGTAAACAAAGCGGAAGCCCATCTTCCTGAGAAAAATTTTTTTCCTGTTTAATCAGCATTGTGGGAAATGTGACGATAGTTCTTCCTGGAACAGAAGGCACTGGAGAGGGGATGATGGGAGAGGACAGCAGGAAGAGAAGAAGGAGGGCTGCATAGCTGCTGTGGCAAAGGCGCGTGCAGGTGCAGGGCCAGGAGGGCTTCTGGGGGCAATTCCTGTCATCCCCACGGGCCCTGGGCTGCACTGACAGGAGCAGTCAGGAACCTGGCAGGGTCTTCAGCAGCTCAGAGGTTGATGACAGTTAAGGTGTCCTCCTTGGAAGCGGAAGGGGACTCTGGATTCTCCCCCAGAAGTTTCTGGTCTGACCCTTCCTCATCCTGTAAAAAACAAGGAAGAGCAGCCAATGGGACAGAGAGAATGAGGGTGCAGCGAGCCATATAGTACCTGAAACCAGGGGAGGAAAGAGGGAAAGCAAAAAAGCCCAGAAATAGGGATCCAGCCAAACAGGCAAGGTGACAAAGAAAGGGGACTTGGACAAGTGTCTGGACAGAGAGGAGGAGACGGCGGGAAGTTAGAGGACAGGAAATGTGGAGAGACACAAAGCAGTACACGCTATGGAGCCGCACACCCCAGACGGTAGAGGGGACAGAGGGGTGGGCCTGGCTTCCGGTAAGGTGGATCCGGGCTCCAGGGCTCCTCCCAGCTCCCACACTCCTCCACCCACACCTCCAGACCCTCCCATTTGCCTCTGGACACCTCACCAGGGGCTGGGAACTCTGGCCACTCATACTTCGAAGACACCATCTCAGGGAAGCCAAAGACACAATAACGTTCAGGATACAGACCACTGTGAGCAGGATACAGAATCCCAAGAAGAGTTTCTGGGGATAAAAGAAGAAAAAAAATACAGTCAGGCGTCAGTTCCTCTGATTTGGCTCAGGCCGTGCACGCTTATTTTGGGTAATAAACCGATACCAGGCCAGCGCAGGGCAGGCCAGAACTGGCCTGGAAGCTTCCATCTCTTACCTGTTCAAATGCTCACGGTGCCCCCACCTTGTTGCTATGCCAGTAAAGCCCTGGGCCTCTTGGAGAGACTATTGCAATTTGAGAAATGCCTGCCATTTAAATTAAAATCGCCTAAAGGAAGATCTAGGACAGGCGAGGTCCAAGTGCAAGGAGCCTACTTCTCTTCCCTCCCATGTCCCACTTTCTTGGGAACAACGGGCTGTGAAGGGTGCCAGGAAGACTGGATTCTTCTCTCTTACCAGGGTCATTTTCATAAAGTTTCTGCAATTCTCTGTCCTCCATTCGTACGAAGTGGTTGTGGCCACAGGGTCTAAATTATCACACACAGAGTTGAACTTGGAGTAGTTTAGATCGTTGTTTTGCCAGATGATGCTCCTCACAGAAAAGACAACTGCAGCCACAGCGGCAGCGATGCCAGCCAGAGTGAGCAGACCAGACACACAGCCCTAGGAGAGAGAGGTCCAAGACGCAGGTTCATCAGTGGCAGGGCCACATGGGTGCCACCCTCAACTGTCTCTTCTTCCCCAGTTTCTATGGCTAGAAACACTTGCAACCTTCCAGGAATGACCTGAGGATATTGGGGGTCCTCGGGCACAAGACAGAAGATGGAGGGGAAATTCTAATCCCAGAAAGTGTTGAAAGACAAGGTCAGGGGGCTGGGGATTTAGCCCAGCAGCGTAAGCGCCTGCCTGGCAAGCCTGAGGTCCTGAGTTCAATCCCCAGAACTGCAAAAAAAGAAAGACAAGGTTAGGGAGAGACAACAGCCAAGACTCACTAAAAGTTTCCCCCGGCATCTCTCATGGACAGCGGCCCCTGTTCCTGCTGCGATTGCCTGGAAAGAGAAGACACCAAAACTGTCCTCTGGTTTGCTCTCCTGATTGACCTCTCACCACCCTTCCACCCAGAGCTCCTGTAGGACTGAATCCAGAGGCAAGACTCAAAAGATCAGCAAAGAAGCGACACATATGGATGAACCCCCAGTTACACTGTCCCGTCTTCCCCTGCCTTGTGACAGAAGAAATGGGAGACAGTTTGTCCCAGCCCCAGGAAAAGTGGGGCAGGCAGCCTCTGGGTTTTCGGTGGCTTCCCCTAAGCATCTATTTGGAGTCTCTTTGCCCATCGTCACCTGCCCGCCTCCCATTGAGTGCCCAGCCCTTCCCTACTCACCACAGATCCTGCCCAGAATGCACAGCCCAAAACACGCAGCTCAGTCCTGGGCCCAAAGGAGAGACTGACCCCAAGAGTGCAGCTCACGACCCCCAGCACTATCTGCATCACCTGCAAGACAGGGTGAAAATCAATAGCCCAGCTCCCACCCCTGTGGCATTTCCCCTGCCCTGGCCTTCCTGCAGTTCAGATTCCAGAAGGTTCTGTGTCCTTACTACCTTCAAGCTGCACTGGTCTGATTCTCCCTTTACCCTTCTTACAGGCTTGGCTGTTTATCCTTTGCTCTTTTTTTCAAAAGAAACTCTATGATGATCCCACCAGGTAATTCCTATTTTTTCTCTTCACCCTCCCTTAGGAATCATCATTTTGTCCAAATCTGGCGTCTACCCTCAGTTTCCGGTTCTGATATATCTCTTCAGGTTCAGGTGTGTAGTTTTGAGGGCTCTGTCATAGACCCAAAGATGTGCCATTGGCATCCCCAACCCGCTCCCAGCAAGGAGGACCTTGTGTTTCAGCTGAGAAAAGATGTGATGGTCCCCAAGTCAGTGACTGAGCAGGACTGTGGCTGAGTCACAGCCTGCCACCGTGGAACTGTGGTAACGGACAGTCTACCAGAGGCCCCCAACCTTAGCCTGCCCCCTCTTGTCTCGTATTGCATGTATTGCCCCTCAATAAACCATTTGTACCTCTATCTTGGACTCAGTGTCTGCCTCCTGGAAAACCCTACTCACACAGGCTCCTGGATGTCCTCTGAGACTTGTCATCATTAAATCCCCTTTCCAATCCTCCAGGGCTCGCATCTCCTGATTATCCACACCCCAAACCTCTGTGCAGTCTTAGGTTTGTCTCTTCTCTTACACCCCAAGCCCGTTCACTCCTGAACCATGGAGCCACTATCCACAAAGGATTTTAATGCCGCTTTTCCTCCACCGTTTCATCTCTGTCTACACAAATGCAGACCATTCGTATTTCCTACCCCGAGGCCTCCAGCTCTGAGGCAGCTGGAGCCCAGGTCCCTGCTCAGAATCCATGAACGGCCACCTGCCACAGATGCTGAGGCAGGACGTTCTCCTCCAAGGCTTCTTCTCAGTCCTCAGCACATTCTCTCCTGTAACAAACTTGCTGAAGCTCTCCTGCCTCTCTGCCGTTCCTCCCCCTTGCTGTGTCTTTCCTTTTGTAACCTACAGTTTCTTTTCTTTTGTCCCCAACCACTGTCTGCCTGAATCCACTCCATCAACAGGGTCCATCTCAAGCACCAGCTCCTGCCTACCGGGATGTCAGGTGCAAGTCTTGCTGACCCAGCCTGAAGTCCACTCATTCCGTGTCACCCTTTCAGGTGGAAATGGAGCACTTTTCAGGGGAATAAGACCGGGAGGGCCTAGCATGTTGCTTTGCACCAGCAGCCTCAGTCTCCATGGGCTCAGCCAAACCCTTCAGTTTCTAGAGATTCTTCTCCCTGCTCCCAGTTTGCCTGGCACTGCACCCTCTGCACCAAGGAAGAGGTTGCCCAGTCCTTTCCACCCAAGTTCTGCAGGCAAAGTTCCAAAACTTTCTTACATGTGATGTCCCTTCTCGCAGAGATTCAACTTACTTTTCTTTGTGGGTCCTATTGAAAAGGCAGAATTGTTGGAAAACCCAAGCACCTTGAAACCACAATGTCAAGTGATGTAAATTAGACCCCTAAGCTTAAGTATCAATTTTATGGTTTCTTTTATATGAGAAACCCAAAGTATAAGTGAATTAAGGAGCAAAATAAAAGATGCTAGGAAAAGGGAGGTAGATCTTTTGCAAATGGGCAGAGGACCAAGCAGTGAAGGGGTTGGAGGGAGAGAAGCGGGAAGGGCCATAAAAAGAATTAAAATCTGTTATGTACTTGCACCAGCTCCATGATGAACGTACTCAGCATGAGCTAGTAAAGTATTAAATTGTTTAAAATGTCTTTGAAGTGAAAAGAAGGGTCCGCCCCTCTGTGTCACCTCATTAACTGCCCCCAACCACCTTCTTACTGCGAGAGCTAGTTGTTCCTTGCTCGTCCTGGCCTTGGAAGGTCCAGTGTCTCCAGGTTGAGAAAGAAACCTCTTCAGGGAACCCGCTGCCTTCAGCAGCTGCGACAGCACGGATTCCTGGTGGATATGGATGCTGATGTGAGTGGGCTGGGATGAGGTGGAGGCCACCCTGACTCCATTCACAGTCACCATGTTTTGGGCCATCTTGCCTGCAGGGGAGATGATAGGCGGAGTTACTGAAGTCTGAGAGCAGGTAATGTGACAAAGGGGAGCATGGCATGCCTTCCCAACGTGATACGATACAGTTTGTCTGGGCTCCAGAGTGGAGCAAAGAAAGGAATCTGAATTATCTTAATGCAAATACACACACACACATCTGCTGTCCACCAAAAAATGTATATATCAGGGAAAGAAAAACCTGTATAAATATATTAACACTAAATTATCGAGACATCAATACAAGTTACCTTTGGTTTCTGCAGTTACAAGAGGTGCTCAAAGTGGTGACCATCAGCTTCCAGACATTTATTAGTATGGCAAACTCTGAAGTTTATATACATTTTTTAGTGGATCTGTATAAGAACCACACAAAACTTTCTCACTAGTAAAACTGTTCAAAAGATTTTAAAGAGACACCAATATGATCAGTTTCTTACATATCTTCCAATGACATTTTTGCACACAAAAGATTTCTTCTCCATCTTCTTTGCCACAAATGGTAGCATACTACCCATGCTGGACAAAGTCCTTCATAATGCTGTGGTCACAGAACCATGTTTTAAGAATTAACCCTGCTGTAGTCCATAAAAACCTTCTTGAGTCATTTGTATAACTATATTTTTCCAGCATGTGAACCTACCGTCATTTATTTAACTGGTCCCTCTTAACAGACATTTAACCAATTTAAATGTTATGCAATAAAATACTGTTTGAAATGCGTATCTCAATAAGTTTTGACAAATTTATAACAGTATGCAACTACAGTTACAATCAAGATACAAAATATTTCTCTGTTGTAAACATTCCCCAAAGAACTTACCACAGTAAATCCCCAAATGGGTATTATTGATCTTCCAGCTCTAACTAGGTCAGCATAGTTTCAATCAGTATTTCAATTATTATGAGTAGTTCCATAGTTTCAATTAGGACGAAAGAAGTTGATCGCCTTTTCACACGTGAAAAGCCGTTTTTATTTATTTTAAGTTCTTGTTTCATATTCTGTGTCCTTCCTGTTCTATTTTTTTTTGCCTTACAGAAGTGCTTTGTACAGTCAAAAATTACCATTTATATGAGTTCTGAATATTTTTTACAACTTTGATTTATATTTTGACTTTGCTTGTGTTTTTGTACAGTTTTTACTCTAAAAAGTAGAGCTTATGTTTAGAAAAGCTCTCTCTTGTTTTATGCTGGGAAGATTTTATTTTCCACTTTAAAAGGACTTGCCCCCTTCTAGGTCAGAGTAATTCATCTGTGTTTTCTTCTGTGTGGCTTCACGCTTTCTGTGCTCATTTTTAATGCCGATCCCTCTGGAATTCCTGTCATAATCCAAAAGACATAGATCCAAGTTGCTGCTGCTGTTCAGAGTGAATTTCTGCAGGATCGCTTCCACTGGTGACATACGTCTTCTTTCACTGATTTCAGATGCTCTCCTGAGCAAACAGGAAGCTCCCACTGGAATTTTTGTCCTCCAGTCTTCATATCCTGCCAGTTGGTCTGTCTGTAATGAGCTACGCCTCAACACTACAATTTTAGTTAGTGTAGAATCTAATATCTAATTGGACTGCTTCTTGACTTTCTTGTATCTTACTTTTCAGAATTGTTATGGCCATTTTTGCTAGATTACTTCTCCATGTACACTTGAAAATCAACTTACCTGGCTCCAACAGACATCCCAGAGATGACAATAATGTGCCTTCTGCCTAAGTATCACCGTTCAAATCCAGTACTGACAGCCACCCTGATAGAATTTCTCCTTTACCCTCCTTTCAGAGTTGTCTCACTCTTTCACCTACCTGGCCTCCTCTGAGTTCAAAGGTCAGGCTTTTGACAAGTCTGCAGGAGGTTCAGATTCAGGGGGCTCAGCAAAGGAACTCCCACCTTAGATTCCCGATCTTCCCTTGGGTCCTAGGAGCCATCTGAAAAGTGTGGTCCTCTGGTGTACTTTGGACCCAGGCTCTCCCAGATCACTTAGGTGACACCACCTCCTCGTCCCCCATCCCACCTGTTGTGCTTTCTAAGGGCAGGATCTGAAGCCAAGAGCAGACCTTCCTGGCCTCCCCTCTACTCCAAGCTCGGTGGTGAGCTCGGTTCTGCGGTCTTGGACACTTTGCTTTGACTCTCTTCCCAGTGTTGGACTTGGAGAAAGAGCACTCCTGCTGTCCACAAGCCATAGCCATGCTACCTCAGGGCTCTGTCCCAAAGGAGCCCCATCCATCGCCACCCAGAGTGGGGGCTTGGGAAGCCAGGATAGTCCTTCCCCCAGCCCCACCCCCACTTCCAGGTTTACAGGTTTCCTCTAACATGCATACTCATACCAACCTCTCTGAAAAGGACACTGAGCCAACGTTATCTCCTTCCTAGAAACTGGTGTCAGCTGTCTTCTCAGTACCTACTCTAGTCCTTCCCTGGAGTCCTACAGGACAGCAGAACAGAGGAAGAAGGACATCTTACACACAGAGGGGCGTAGGGTTCAAGAGACAGGTGTAGGGTCCACAGCCAGAGAGACTCCTGGGAAGGGCCTGCCTGGGTGATGGGGCTCTGCCTCACCTGCTGTCCTCCAGGAGCCAGAGCAGAGCAGAACTGGGAGGCGCTGATTTGGAGCAGAGGATAGCAGCCTGGAGGGAGGAGATCAGAAAAAAAGGGATAGTGAGAAGAGGGTGAGGCCTGGCCTTACCATTTCCCAGCAAGCAGCTAGGAGCAAGGGGCCCTGTTAGGGGGGTTCCATTGTGAGCAGATGATCAGGCTGGCTTGTGAATGCACACACACACACACACACACACACACACACACACACACCTACTCAGATAATACACACTGGAACCACATGCACTCACAACACAGACCCACATTTGCTAAGAAAGTCCTGGCCGGGTGACTGTGTACCTGACACCCCACAGTCCACCCCTTCCTCTTTCTGGCTCCCCAGTGCCCAGAAGTCCCCCTGTGACTGGAAAGCCCTAAAAGAACCCTTCTGTTTACTGGGAAGGGTGAAAGTCTGGTCAGCCCTCAACATCCCTTCCCTCTGGCTTTCAGCTTCTTCTGACCAAGCTGCTCCTCCTGCCAGTACCTCTACACTCCTCTCTGCTGTGCTCAGCTCCCTGCTCTCAGAGAAGAAGGTGAGGCAGCCTCTTTCCTGGGGAGACCCCTGCCCCTCACAGTCACCAATGGAAGCTCAAATGGTAGCCAGGGGGTTGTGAGAAGCAGTCAGGTTCTGGGGTCACAGGGCTCTAGAGACAAGAGACAAGAATACCCAGAGTCAGTGATGGGGGTGGAGAAGTGACATGTGTGGGCACTGCTCCAGCCAGACACCAGGGTCTGAGAGCACCAAGAGGGCACAAAGCAGACTTGGGGTGATGGGGGAGCCCCAGCGGAGATGGGCTGCCCTGCATCACTCAGGAGGAAGCAGCTCTGTGACCAGGAGCAGCCACTCTACGTCTCTGAGCCCCATGGCTCCTGAACTCCCAATTCTGATGAACCCAAGGAAATCTGCCTGCCCTGCCTCCCTAATCTTCCCTGTGTTCCCCAGACAGACATTGATGGACGCAGGGACAGGAGACAGCAACGAAGTGGCCCCTGAGGGCCCACAGCCCACCCACATCAATGTGCACATCCACAAGGAGTCAGCACTGGCCAAGATCCTGCTGACCGGATGCTCCCTGCTGCGGCTCCCAGCCTCAGCTACCAGTGCCACCAGCCGGCTGCTGGTGGCTTCCTGGGTGAGGGGGCTGCTTGCCTTGTAGAGCCAGGGAGGGACACCCCATTCCTCACCTCAGGCCATGGAAAGGCTCCTCTTTTTCTGGCCACATGCTCTCCCCCAACCTCTCCAAATAGCGTGCTCTCTGTCTGTCTGTCTGTCTGTCTGTCTGTCTGTCTCTCTCTCTCTCTCTCTCTCTCTCTCTCTGTTCTAGCCAGTATACCCAAAGTGCAGCAGGTTCTCCAAGCCACCCTAACATCTCAGGGCAGGGGACAGGGAGCTTTCTCTATGCCCAGGCATCAGGTCAGTCCTTAGCTCCTGTATCTTTCAGGTGGTACAGATCATGCTGGGACTCCTAAGCGGGGTCCTGGGAGGATTCCTCTACATCTTCCAGTGCCGCACCCTGTGCACCTCAGGTGCCGCCCTCTGGACTGGGGTCGTGGTGAGTATGGCAGATGACTGTCACCTTCCTGTCAGAGGGGACAGGAATGTTGCCCTCAGTGTTGCCTGGACATCACAACCATCAGTGTGGTGCCACAGAATGTTAGTAGCCAAGAAAATGCTAATGATGTAGGCCATGTCTTTGCTCATATAGTTAAGAGAACAGCCTAGAAGAGTGGCATGCCCAAAGTCATAGGGTCAGCTTTCTGGTCCCCTGCCTAGGGTTCCCTCCCACCCTGGGATGGCTACCAGTACCCACCATCAACAGCACCTAAGGGTCTGAGGATCCATTCACCACCAGACGCTGCCCCAGGGATGGGATGGGGGTATGTGGGAAGATAATGTGCCAGAGAAGAAATGTCACCTCCCAGTTTTCCACCCTTGTCCCCTGCATAACAGTGGGAGTAGAGGTGAGTACAGATGAATACATGAAAACCTGTTCATGGTGGGACTGGGGAACCGTGGGATACTCTCCACTATCTCAGAACAGCAAAATATGCATGTATTGAAAAAAGAGACAAAAGGAGCCCTCCTCATCCATCCCCCAGCAGAGACACGTGGATCACTTACAGAACACCCAACAAGATTCCGACCCATCTGCTCAGTTGGATGCCCCAGACTTCCTGCTGGCCTGATGGAAACAGAGCTGTTAGGACAGATATCTGGACCTGACACTGCCCAAAGACTCATCTTGTACTGAGAAGTTCTCCAACAACCTGGGATTTCCACAAGATCCACCACACCTCCCCAATCCCTACAACTTTCATGAAGCACTCAGTATTGCTTTAAAAAGTTTTGGAGACGGGAGGGCGAGCTCACACCTAGATGAACCACAGTTACTTTTAGATGCCACTATACTAGCATCCTGCAGTCTCAGGGGTATGATCCAAGCTCAGCACTCTCCACAGTTATTTTACCACAAACAACAAAGCACAAAACCCAGGACATACCTGGAGTGTGCTGGGGAGAGTCGCCCTAATGGCTGGCAAGGGATCACTCGGGAAAGAGAGGCAGGTGATTGGAGGCGACTTGAGGTTCCACTGACCCTGCTCTTGTCTCTGTCTCCCTCCAGGCTGTGCTGGCTGGAGCTGCTGCCTTTGTGTACAATAAACGAGGTGGGATCTGTTGGGTAAGTTCTGAGAAGGCGAGGGAAGAAATCAGGCTCACATGTTAGGGGGTCACACATGGGTCCTACCAGGCACTGCCCTCTTTGCCCAAACCCAGACTCTGGAAAAGGTAGAGTCACTAAGGTCTCCCTCCACTGCCTCCCCTCCAGGCCCTGTTGAAGATTCTTCTCACATTGGCAGCTTTCTGCACAGCCGTTGCAGCCATCAAGATTGGAGCTGGTAGCTTCCATGAGTACCGCTATGATATGGGCAGTGATTACAACTGTAAAGACTCGTACTGGCCCACCGTGCCTCCCAGCACCTCACGTCCTGAACTTGAGAGGCTGCACCTATGCATCTCCCAGATGAATATGCTGAAGGTCAGTGGGCAGGGGAGAGGGTGGGGCAACCGGTTAAAGAGGGGTGGGGACAGATAAGAGGAAAGATCGCCATCAAAACAGGTGCCCCTTGCACTCACCCAGCCTGACGAATGTCACTAAAGCTGCAGCTCTGAGCATGGCAGAAACAGCTCCTGCAGTGGAGATGTTAGAGATGAGAGGGAAAGACAAACACTGAAATCCTCACTGTCAATGTGCCAAGATTGCCCAAGTGGCACCAACCTGTTAAATGGTGCCCTTCCTCGATCCTCTCCAGTCTAGGGAGCCATTAAGGAATCAAATCAAACTTTCTCTGCAGATGAGTACAGGGTGCTATATTCTGCACACTGAGCACAGTGATGCCCCTCCAGAAGCCACAGCCTTAGGGATGAAGGGTGGACAGAGTTCTGTGTCAGTGAAGAGCATGGGAAAGGGCACAAAAGTGACCATTACTCTGGTGCCCATGACCTTCGCCTTTGTCCCCAGAACCTGATTGTAAGCCTTCAGTCCATGCTCCTGGGTGTGTGGGTCCTGTTGCTTCTGGCATCGCTAGCCCCTCTGTGTCTGTACTGCTGGAGAAGATTTTCCATTAAAAAGGTGAGCCCTTGTGTGTTTGGGGTCCCAAGTCATGCCAGTCTTTCTACCGAAGCCCAGACAGACACTGGTCCCAACCAAGGGACCCCAGCCAAAGATTGCAGGGAGCCAGGGGGATCCACATCTGTACTTAGCTTTCAGGGTCAGTATATCAAGTATCACGTAGTTGGTGTATTATCTGGCTACTTAGCTGCCTTAGAGGAGAGAATCTGCTCTCTCTCTCTCTCTCTCTCTCTCTCTCTCTCTCTCTCTCTCTCTCTCTCTCTCTCTCCCCACCCCATTCGGGGTTGTCTTGCCCTGCCCTTCCTTTAGAAAAGAGAGCAACCAAAAGAAGCCACTGGGAAGGAGCCGGTACTAGCCTTGCCTCTGCTGGGCACTCACACCTGAAGCTCCTTCTGCTTTGAATGCCTCTGCATCTGCCTCCTTGAAGAACCAGATCAGGACAAGAGACCTCCAGTGGCTGTAGCTGTTTTTCCCTAAGGACCACTGCCTGCTCCATCTGACCTTGCTTATCTCTTGCTTGCCTTCATCCTCCTTCATGGCCCTTCTTGTGTGACAATTTGACAATAAATGTTTATGTGATTGGCCCCAGGTTTTTGCTTCATTATTCAAATGCAAGGAATTTGTCTGACAGAGGAGGCAGTGGATCATGAGCCAACAGCAGACCTAACATGATCCCTGCCATGGCTCCAAATGCCTACCAGGAGCTGGAATTGCTGACCCCAAAACCAGACCCCTTCAAAGCTGGTCTGTGGCTTCAGGTCCAAAATCCTGGTACAAATTACAAAGGGCCTGGGACTCAGCCATGCTCCCTACCCATCAGATTAAAGAAAGTGAAAGTATAGACTTTCATTTTGACTGTTTGGCAATGTTAAGACATAGACAACAAAATGCCAAGAAGCCAGGGATTTAGCTCAGTGGCATAAGCACCTGCCTGGCAAGTGCTAGGTCATGAGTTCAATTCCCAGTATCCCTCCACAAAACAAAAACAAAAAAAACCCACAAAGATGCAATCATTTTTAAAAATCATAGGTCACAAGTTCAAGCCCAGGTTGGGCAATTTACCAAGATCCTGGCTCAGAGTAAAAAGGGGCTAGATATATAACTCTTTGGGAAGGCCTTGGGTTCAATTCCTAGTACCAACAATAATTTTACTAGAAAAGTACCAGAGGGAGAGAGAGCATATTCATTCCATCCAAAGTGGACTTCAAGACAAACAAAATACCAGGAATAAACAGAGTCATTACATTGTGATTAAAATTTTTATTTATCAAAATGCAACAATACTAAGTATATACGCATTTAACAACAGAACTTCAAAATACATGAAGCAAAGATGCACAGAACTGAAAGGAAAAACCATGAAATTTATAGTTATAGTAGAAGACACTTAGGGATTCTCCTCTCAGCAACACACAACTTAAGTACTTAGGAATTAACAAGAACACAAAAGAATTGAGCCATATCATCAGATCTAATTGTTCATAATACTCTCAATAATCCCAAAATCATATTCTTTTCAACACTCATTGAACATTCACCAAAACAGACCACATGTTGAGACCATAAAACAAATCTTGACAAATTTAAAATTGAATTTATACAGAATGTACTTTCTAACTATAATGAAATCGACTTATAAATCAATAAACAGAAAGATAATGGGGGGGAAGTTTTTCAAATACTTGGAAGTTAAACAATATTCTCCTAAATAATTCATGGATCAAAGAAGTCTCAAGAAAATTAGAAAAGACCTTGAATAAAACAAAAATGAAAATTCTATCCTTGAAAATTGACAGATAAAACTAAAGAAATACTTTGAAGGACATTATATAGTATTAAATGCCTGTATAAAAGAAGAAAGTTCTCAAATTAACCATTTCAAATTTCACTTCTGAAAATAGGAAAATGAGGAGCAAAATGAGCTCAAAGTCACCAAGAACAACAAAGCAGATAAGAGAAATAGATTAAATAGAGAATGAATACATGGGGCTGGGGATTTAGCTCAGCGGCATAAGCGCCTGCCTTGAAAGCAGGCAGTCGTGAGTTCGATCCCCGGTACCGATAAAAAGGAAAAAGACAAAAAAAAAAAAAAATAGAAAATGAATACAGATGTTATACATGCCTGTAGTCCCAGCTCCTTAAGAGACAGAAACAAAAAGCTTGCTTTGAGACTAACCTAAGGAACACGGCAAGACTCTAGTTTAAGGAAACAAGACAAAACAAATAGAAACTGGAAAACATAGGAGAGAGAAATCAATGGAGCCAGAAGTTAGTGTATTAAAAAAAAGTCAAAATTAATAAACTTCCAGCAAAGAGGAAGAACACACATCACCAACAACAGAATGAAATACAGAAATCACAAGTCCTATAGACATTAAAAGGATACTAAAGAAATATTACTAGCAACTCAAGGTAAAATTCCAACTACTACTAACTCAGAAGATATAACTGATTTAAATATAAAGCATATATATATATATATATATATATATATATATATATAAAGTTTGTAGAAGAAAACATAGGGGAATATCTTCATGACATATGGTTAAGGCAAATAATTCCTAGATGTGACATTAAAAACATAATTCACAAAAGAAAAAAATTAATAAATTTGACTTCCTCAAAATTAAAACTTTTGGCCTGCCAAAAATTGTACAAGTACAAGATAAGTACCTCTAGAAAAAAAATTTGCAAATCATGTATCTACCAAAAGACTTGTATTCAGAATATGTGAAGAACTCTCAGAAATCAATAGAGAGAAAACATAAAACCAGCTTTTTAAAATGAGCAAAAGACTTAAACACTTAGCAAAGAGCATATAGAGAGAGTGTCTTAGTCATTTTTCTCATCAGTGAGACAAAATATCCGACACCCGAAACTTAAAAGAAAAAAGAGGAGTGTAGATTTGGCTCATGTTTTAGACTATAGTTGGCTGGCTCTGAGGCTTAATGGCAAAGCACACTGGCATGATGGAAGGAAATCTGAATCACTACAGCAGCCAGGAAACAGAGAGTCAAAGGAGGAGTTGAAATGGTAAATAAATCTTTCTGGACCATGACCTCAATGATCTGTCTTCCCTAGCCACACTAAGCCAGCTATACCACTCCCATAATTTAATCACCTTCCAAACACAAGAGGGCTTGTGGGCCCTTTTAGATCTAAACCACAACATTTTACTCCTGGCTCCCAAAAGACTTGTGCACATCTCTTTATACAAAACGCATTTAGTCCATCTCTAAGAGTTTCTAAAGTCCTAACAATGTCAGCATTGCCGGAAAGTCTAAGTCTAAAGCTTCCTCTGACACTTAAGGCAAACATATATCTGTGAGCCCCTCTTAAAATAAAAAAGAAAGTTAAATGTATACAGTGGTGGAGGATAAACATTCCCATTCTAAAAGGAAGAAATAGGGGGGACCTAAGCAATATCAAAATCCACCTGGGAAAACATTAAATCCCACAGTTCCATGTCCATTACCAAGATAAGTTGTGATGAGATGTGAACTCCAAAGGGCTTGGGTCACTCTCACAGCATTGCCGGTAGGTGTAGCTCTCGTGACTTCTCTCTTAGGCCGGCTTTGCTCACTTTTTGCAGCTTTCCTCAAGCTTTCCATGTTCCTGGCTTCTCCCACTTCTTCACTGCACTTTCAGCTTTACTTTTACAGTTCTACACACTACCTTTCAGGGGCACACTATTTGGCTTCCTAAACCTTTTGAATTCTGGGTAAAAGCCTCTGTGACCCCACAAATCATGCTTCTGTATGCCAGTAAAACCAGCACCATGTAGATGACAGCAAAGTCCACTGACAACTTGAGCAGTAGCCAGGCTCCCTTGTATCATGGCCACAGACTATCAAAATGCCTAGATGGCTGAGCACTATGAACTGAGCTGCATGGAACCTAGGACCCAATTCCCCAGGTAGACATTCTTGACACAGGGCCCTGGGGTCTAGCTTCTCAATGCAAAGTCTTTCAATTTTGCAATTTTAAACCTATAGGACCTTGGTGGTTTCTTGCACGCATCCGTAAGGCATCCTTCTTATTGTCCTGACATAAAATACTTGATTTCTTTTTCATCTTTTTAAAAAAAACAAGCTCTCCTCTGCTCCAAGTTTACAGGCCCTGACTTTTTTTTTATCATTTTAAGACAGGGCCTCACTATGCAGTTCAGGCTGGCCTTGAGCTCACTTTGTAGCCCAGGCTGGTCTCAAACTTGCAACAGTCCTCCTAACTCAGCCTCCCAAATGCTAGGATTACAGGTGTTCACCACTACATCCAATTTACAGGCCCTGACTTTATAGAAGCTTCCTTTATGGCAAAACTCAAAACTTTTAAAATAACCAATCTATACCATATGTTCCTTATTCTCAACAGAGATGGGGCAATAATAAAAGCTCCCAATAATATATTCTTGCCATGGCCTCAACATTTGGGCTGTCTTGAAATTTCCTCTCCCAGATTAGTCTTCCACCCTTAATCTCAGTCTCCCATAAAGTCTTGTGACATGAGCAAAATGTAGACCAACTTTCCACCGGAGTATAACACACATAGCCTGGGTCCAGCTACCAATGAAGTTCTTATTACGGACTGAAGTCTCCTAATCCTTGTCTTTACCATCTGCATTTCTGTCCACATTCTGGTGTTCTTATCTCCAACCAGAATCCAGCTCAGCTTGCAACATTCTAGGGCTGCTTCTCCAGCCATCACTTCCAAATCTTTCTAAACTTCTCCCTCAAACTAGTTCCAAAGGATTTTGAACCACAAGGTCAGGTGACATCACAGATGATCCCACTTCACTGGCACCAAAATCGGTTTTAATCACTGTCTTTGTTGCTGAGATACAATATCAAACACTGGCAACCCAGAGGAAGAAAGATTTATTTTGGCTCACAGTCTGAGAGGTTTTAGCCCATAGTAGCTAGACCCAAGGCAGGATGGCATTCACAGAAGCATGGCAGAGGAATAGCCCACTGACTTCATGGCACCCAGGAAGCAGAGTGAAGGGGGGAGGTGGATAGGGAGATAAACCCTGCCAGGTCAGACCCACAGTGGCCACCTCTTTTGACCTGATTCTGCCTAACAGTGATTGAGCCTCAATGCTCTCAGTCCAACACCTTTCAAAAGTCCTGACTATGACCACATGGGTCTTTGGGGGGACATCTAGGCATAAACCATAATAGATAGCAAATAAATACATGAAAAGATGTTTAGAGTCATTAGGTGCTAGGTAAATACAAATCAAAACTACGGTCAGTGCAGGTCAAATAGAAAACACAGACAATACCAGAAATCGGTGGAAAAGCAAAGTGACACACAACCAAATTGAAAAATGATCAGGCTACTTCTTATAAATTTGAATCCACACATACATTCAGCTATCCTATCTTTAGGTATTTATACTAAAAATTAAAACTCATGTGAATGCTGATCGTTCAGAGACGAGGGATTGACCCTTCTCTTTATAATTACCAGATACTAGAAATAACTCAAAATATCCTTCTATGAATGGATGAACAAACTGTAAGAACACCTGTACTCTAGCATGCTATTAGCAATAAGAATAAACTACACTCAACAATGTAAATGAATCTCAAAGTCAGTATGCTGAAAGAGGCTGGTCTCAAAATGGTATGTATTTCATGCTCCATTTATATGATATTCTCAGAAAGTAAAAACTGTAATACTGGAGATCCATGGTTTCCTGAGATTAGGAATGGGAGGAGGCTGCGACTAAAAAAGGAAATTTGGGGGAGGTGATGGTGTGGTTTTTGATCCTGACCATAGTGTTGGTTAAACAAATCCATACATGTTAAAATGCACAGGATTATACACAAAAAAAGAAAAAGAAAAAGTTGTTTCCTGTTGTGTACATTCATTTTCCCTGCCAACACATGGAACCCCACATTCACGGCTTTAGCTGTAGTTTCAAATACATAAATTACTTTTTTTTTTTTTAATGAAAAGGAGGGCTGTTGCGATATTATTTACTACAGAAGAGAGCACCAAAGATCTGGACCTTTCTGAGGCTGCCTTCAAGAAAGAGATAAGAGAGAGGGCAGAGTGGAGGCCAGGAGTGGGGTGGGGTGGCCAGGTCAGGCAGAGGGGAACTTTTCTCTAAGACTCAGCTTCTCCAGAGGCAATAAACAAAGAAAATTGCCAGATCCTGACAGTAAAAGGTCACTTCTGAGCAGAAAGACAAACTCCGTTGACAGTAGTTTATCTGGATGAAGAGCGGAAAGAATTTACATCCAATCTGGCCATAAAAGGACTGATTTAGAAATACTGTAGAAGAAAATCTGTACCACCTTTAGCTTGAGAAAGGAAAAATTTACCACTGTCTTTATTTCAGTTTTATGCTACAGTGCTTCTTAGAACCATATGGTTTTTAGACTTCATGATTAACCAGCTCAAAAACAATTATAAAAAGGCTGAAATTAAATTCAAGGGCCTGCTTGCGTATTAGAATTCTCTTTGGCAAACCATCTAGAAACGAGCCCCGCCACCTAGTGGTTATAAAAAGTTTAATTCAAGAAAAAAACAAACCAAAGCCAAGGAACGTTTCAGAGAATATTCAGTTGAACAAATACTACTAAACTGCGCATGCGGCAGGCACTCCCTGCCGGTATCGAAGATGCAGCAGAGAAAAGGCTGGATGGCCTCCTGCCCGCTAGTCCCCGCAGTACCGACATCCTCTGCCTGCTAAATGACTTGTCTCCACCTGAGACTGAGGCATGCTGTTTGGACTGAGGACACACCGCTCAGGCTAATGGTCCATTGTTGTTTGTTTGTTAGTTTCCAGTTCTGCACATCTTGTTGATAAAAACTGCATGTCTTTGTTTGGAAAAGCACACCTTGCTTTACCATGCTTTCACTGATTCTGCTGTACGGTATAGTACTGTAGTTTATGTAGTAGTACATTACAGTACCGCGTGTAAGAGTTACTCAAAGAAAAACAAAGCCATCAGGTCGGAGCTTCTTTTGAGCATTTCTGCATACTGTAATGTTCATACGATGCACATACCCTCATTTTACAACCACTTCGCTGAAGGACCTGGACTCAGGAATGGAACTCGGTCACTAGACAAGGGGACCTTATCCCATTGCACTTTAAGCATATTCACTAAGTATGATGTACTAATAGACATGAAAAGACAAATGCCTTCAAAATGTTTACTGTTTCTATGTCTGACACTTGAGAAAATAAGCTATATCCAAAAATAGGTGGTTTGGCTGTTTTGATGCAGAAGGGAGGGATTGCGAGCATGGTCTTAGGAGACCTACTGATCACATCGGATCCAGGCACAACAGTTATGCAAAAGGGCTGGAAAGATTCATCAGTGGACTTTGTGTTGGGCTCACTTCTAAGCTTCTAACAGCTGCTCAAGTGATAATAAAACGGATTCATTTGAAGTTAAATCAATTCTCAGACAGAAGCAACTCTTTAGAAGAGACATTATCTTTAAAATGTTTTGATATGTAGAAATGTCTTATATCATATGATGGCATATGTGGAGGACCGCTTGGCTGAGTCTCTTTGGATAAAGAGCAGTTTTATCTCCAGCTTGGTTAGACCTGGCCTTATCTCCACGTACTGATATATCCAGAGCTGGCTGGGCCATTTCCTTATCCCCTCCATTGGCTCTAAGCAATGTAAACAGGGCTAGCTGAGATGCTGATGCGTAATCTTTGGAGCGAGGTGACAGTCACTGTTTCCCTGCCCCAAGACTCCCAAAAACATGGTTGAGCCAGGAGGGATGAAGAGCTACTGCTGTCAATGGGATGGGGTCTCGAGGTAATAGGCTCTGACTTCCCAGGGCAGAAAAGTTTACACATCAGAACTGGAGCACTGGCCCCAAGATGTTAAATGCTACTTCATTTGTATTATGCAGATTACTCTTTCTGGTCTCCCACCTAGCCCAGTTCACAGTACTCACACGTTTCCCACCTTGCTCAGACACTCATCCTCAAGCCACTCCCTTCTTCACAAATTAATAAAATCTGAGTTGGATCCTGGGTTGAGGCCTTTGTTCTGGCAAACCACGACCTAGGCTGGACTTAAGACCTCCTTGGCCCCTCATGACTATAAACATTTCCTAGTGTCTTCATTCTTGCCATGGGTTGCAGTATAAATGGTAGGTTGGAATTAACTTCCAGGAATTCCAGTAACTTTTCCATGAAATTACAAATATAAACTTCCTGGACCGAGACACAGTCTGGGAAGGGCTCTCTATATGCATATTTTCTCAATGGTTGTATATACACTTCAAGATCACAGGAAACAATCGAAAAATTAATTATCACTGTGAGTTCTGGCTCTGGACTTGTTGTGTGTGTTTAACTTTTATCTTACACTCCTGGGTATCAGTCTCCTTTACTGGATCATATATATGCCTTTCATCCTCCAAGGTATTCACCAGAGATGGACAGAGCAGTGGCTCCACTTCTGCCAGTTTCACTGACAAGGATTTCTGGCCTTTCCAGTGGTTTTTACAGAGTCAGGTAAGTTCATGGTTCTGTGATATCTTACAAGTAATATTTTAGTGTCATTGGTTCCTTGCAGAAGCTTCATCACTGAGCCAAAATTGCACATTTAAAACACAGCTTCCAGCAATATTAACTGTGCGATCAGTGTAACCTTGAGGAGTTTGCTACTAGGACGCCTGGAAAGGGCATGTGAGGAAACACAGGAAAAGATGTTTCACTGATGTCCTAAAAAGTGGATCTGGGCTACATCTGTTTTGCACTCATGATTATCGGTGAGCACTTTCTATATCATGATAGATCCTGAACAATTTTCATTCCTGACTTTCCTGACATAGAAGGAGTCGATATTGCCTGAATCCAGAAGATGTGATGATTTGCTGATGATTGCTGTACTTTTTCTTTAAAATCATTGGATAATATGTGTTCTTAAGAAAAGCAAATCATTTTATTGAGCTATTTTGATAATACAATGTCTAACATACATATCCCCCTCTTAACAATCTTCCTGCTTAATGACTATCCAGACCTACAACGAGGGTGCATCGTTCAGACTTCCAATCAGCCTCTGCAACTTACAATGCATCTTTTTTCACAGGTCTGTAAATCTCATTGATAGAGCCTAGGTTTTTGTATAGCACAGATTGTTTATACAGAACTGTAACTCTTGCTGATTTGCTGTATAGTGCAGTATAGTTTTATTTTCTGTTATACACTACAGGACTGCATGTAAGATTATACAAATAAAAGCGAAGTCATCCAGCTGGATTTCATTTTGGCCATTTCTTTGTTCTGAATATTATAATTTACATACTATATACTATTCCTCACTTAGCAACTGATTCATTTAATGACCTGGCCACAGAACTGGAACTTGGTTGTTAAACGAAGAGTGTGTATAATTAAGGAGAAAGGGCTGAGACATGATGTCATCCTCCTGATCCATCAGAGTGGCCCCAACCACTTGTTCCACATGAGCCAGCTATTCAGAACTGTGCCTCTATGGGCCAACTTCAGGCTTAGATTGGAAGTAGGGTTTTCCCAGCTGCTCACTGTCTTCCTCTTGTTTCTTCTGTCTGTCTCTGTCTCTGTCCCTGTCTCTCTTTCTCATTCTCTCTCTCTCTCCTCTCCTCTCCCCCACTTCATTCAGGAAGCACTATTTCCAGTTCTGAGCTGGAATCACTCCTATCACAGCCCACCCTGCTCAAGCATCCACAGTGACCACAGCTGAGACCTGCTCGGACACTGGTCCAGTGAAACACACTGCAAAGAAGAGCATGGAAACAACCTGAAGGATGAACTTGGAAACATGGGCACCACCTCAAATGGAGCCCACAGGCAGCCCCCTCCCTGCCACTCAGCACAGTGTGGTTACCTGCAGCCCAACAGACACAGTTTTCCTACAAGTCACCAAAAGCACCAGATGTGAAAGTTCTATCCACAAAAGACATGACTGAAAAATACAGTTGTACTTTAAAACTTTTCAAAAAGCAAATAAAGGAATAAGATTAAAAGATACGCCATATGGAAGATGGCAGAGCAATAAGCAGCAGAGAAAACAGCCTCTCTAAGAGTCGCCATCTAGACGCTGGAATATGGCATCACGAGGAAGACAAGAAGGAAGGAAGTGTGTCCCCTGGACCCAGGAAGAAGCTGAAGTGGGTGGGAACTGAATCCCACAGAGAAAGTAGAAAGAAAACTTCAAGGAATAAGGTGTTAGCAGATGATGTCTTCTCCTTGAGATGGGACTCACTATGTGAGAGAAGCTGTTCGAACCTGGGGCCACATGGTCATGCCATGGGAAGAAAGCAACAGACCGGGAGCCATTTTGGAGTCAGACCAGATAAGCCCAGAACGCAGGACTACTGCTGGCTTCCTCTAGCAGCTCCTAGCTGGGTGCAGACTGGTAGAAATTGCTTGGACTGTGGTAACCCCAAAGGGTCTGGTCTCAGGCAGTCCTGCTAAGGTCATCATCCACTACTCTGCCATAAAGCAATGGCTTGCTGGGATACAATGGCACGGTTCAAGACTGTCTCCTAGTGAACCCAGAGAGAATCCTGGAAGTGGACTATTTGGTTTTCTTTTTCTTTTTTATTTTTTAAAATTTTCTTTTTAGGTTTTTGTTTTCCTTTACTTTTCCTCCTTCATTGTTTTTTACGAGTGTGAAAGTGGTTCCTAACCTCTTTGTGGGTGTGGTTCTATTCTGTTCTTCCTTTATCTCTTCCACTCTCTTTTCCTTCAGTCTTCTGCACCAGTTTCCCCAAGTTGGCATGACCCATCTTTGTCCTCCAATCTTACTTGTAATCTCTTTGTCTTCTTCCACTTCTCTCTTTACTCCTTAACTCATTTTAAATTTTAACCTCTCAAGGAAAAATTAATACATTATAGACTTACACTTTGCATATAATTACCTGGTTTGTTTTACATTTTGTCATCACAAATCTAGTTCACATGGTTAAAAGTTGCAAATGGGGGCTGGGGATTTAGCTTAGTGGCATAAGCGCCTGCCTTGCAAGCAGGCAGTCGTGAGTTCGATCCCTGGTACCGATAAAAATGAAAAAGACAAAAAAAAACGTTGCAAATGAAGTGTTAGCTCACTTCGTTGTTTTCTAGGCTGTGTTTGATACTATTGGGGTACCACCATAGCCAAAACTGACATGATTGTTCTAAATTGCTATTGGCCCCAATAATACGTAACTGAGACTAACTAAGGGTCACAGAAAATACAGTGGCACAGTGCCAAAGAACCAAGGACTGGGCCAAACAAGCAACAACTTCTCATCTCCAACAAACTGAAAAGATAGGATCTTCCAAGACTCAAAACCCAAAAGCCAGCTATACCCAGAAAATACCTCAGAGAAGTAATCATCACCTAAGGGTTCTAAATACTACCAATAAAGCAACCGACCATAGGCAGCTCACAGACATCACTCCAGGAGTTAAACTAAAGAAAGAAAAGAAATGAGAAGACATTTAAACAAGACGCAACCCTAGACATCCAGTTCACCAAAGGAAAACCCAACAGGCAATGAGGTGGGACAATCTGAAATCCCCCCACAAGGTCTCTCTGAAGTGCAAACAACAAAGCAATTCAGTGAGGCTCTGGAAAAGATGAAATCAGAAATAATCTCTCAGATAACTATGGAGATTACCAAAATATACCCCATGCTTAGCAATGTTAGAGTAGATACAAAGAAATAGACAAGCTTAAGCAAATTATGGAAGTGCAGCATATGAAAGAAATGGGATCCATAAAGCTGATTTAAGTAGATATCCATGAGAATAAAAACTCCACTGAAAATATTTGAAGCAGATTAGGCCGATTGAAGGACAGGATCTTAGATATTGAAGACAGGTTTGCAGTTAATGACCAGGAAAAGAAAAATTTCTCAAAACTAACAAGGGATCATGAGAAATCAATCCAGCTAAAAGAGACAAAGAAGAACAACTTAAGATTAACTGGAATCAATGAACAAGCAGGAGATACCACAAATCACATTTTTTAATATTCACAGACATCATGACAGAAAACTTTCCTACTAGAGGAAAAATAATTTGACATGCATATAAATGAGGGATATAGAACTCCAGTTAGCAATGATCAAAAATATCTACAGCCAGGAATATCACAGTCAAGATTCCAGAAACTCAACACAAAAATAGAATCCTAAAACTTGTTAGGGAAAAGAAACAAATCACCTATTAAGGAAAGCCCACCAGAATCACAGCTGACTTCTCAGCACAAATTCTCAAGTCAAAGAGAGCTTGAAGTGTTCCAAGTTCTAAAGGAAAACAACTTTCAACCCAAATTGACATATTCCAGAAAACTATGTTTCTTTTTTATATCTTTCAAAATTGATGGAGAAATAAGATACTTTCACAACAAATAACATCTGAGGAAATTTATGACCATCAAACCAGCACTCCAAAGTGCTCTGAAGGATATTCTAGAAAGAGACTACAGCACCATGAACCCCAACAGAAGGAATCCACCAGGAAAAGCAAACAATTAGAGGGAAGGAAAAAAAGGGAGGAGCCAAAAACAGGAAAATAATACGACAAGAATAAGTCAATACATATTAGTTGTAACCATCAATGTTAATGGTCTCAATTCAGTTAAGAGACACAGACTGGGAAAATGGAACAAGAAGCAAGATCCAACAAGATGCTGCATACAAGAAACACATTTAACTCAAAAAGAAATTCATAGCCTGAAAATCAAAGGATGAAAAACAATACTCTACTCAACAAGAACCCAGAAAAAAACAAGTGTAGCTATTGTATTTGCAGACAAAGTGAATTTCAAGCTAAGATTGATTAAGAGAGGTAAAGATGACTATATCTTCACCAAGGGAACAATCTAAAAGGAAGAGATAACAATCATTAATACATAAGCAACAAATACCAGTGCACCCAGATAAATAAAACAATTATTAACAGACATGAAAAATCAAATAAGCCCTAATACAATTGTATTGGAAGACTTCAATAATCCACTGTCACAAAAAGACAGATTAAATAAACAAAAAAATCAATAATGAAATATTAAAACTAAATCAAACTTTTGAGCAAATGGACTTAGTGGATGTCTATAAAGGGTTCCACCCCACAACATCAGGATACACAATCTTCTCAGCTGCACACAGGACATTTTCCAAAATAGATTATGTACTGATTCCTAGAACATAATTAAGTAAATTTAAAGGAATTGAAATTATCCTATACATTCTGTCAGACCACAATGTAATGACATTGGAAATCCATGCCAAAGGAGACCACAAGAACTTCATAAACACATGGAAATTAAATAGTGCCCTACTGAACAACCAATGGGTCACAGATGAAATTAAAGAAGAAATTAGACAGTTTTTATAGTTGAATGATAATGACAACACAGCATACTGGACCTTATGAGACACAATGAAAACAGTCTTAAGCGGTAAATGTCCATATCAGGGAAACAGAACAAGCGCATATAAATCACTTAATGTTGAACCTCAAACTTCTAGAAAAAGAAGAGCAGACTAAACCAAGAGCTTGTACAAGGGAGGAAATTATAAAGAGCAGAGCAGAAATTAACACACCAGAGACAAATATATATATATATACATATATATATATACACACACATACATACACACACATATATATAAAATCAATGAATCAAAGAGTTGGGTCTTTGAAACATTAAATAAAATTGACAAACCTTTAGCCAACCTCATTAAAAGAAGGAAATAAAAACTCAAACCCATGCAATTAAGAATGAAAAAGGTGAAATCACAACAGGCCCTGCAGAAATCCAGAAAATCATCTATACCTACTTTGAAAACTTGTATTCTATTAAGATGGAAATGAACAGATTCTTAGATGCATATGAATTACCAAAGCTGAATCAAGAAGATAAAAAAAATCCTAAATAACCCAATATCAATAAATGAAATCAAAGATGTAATTAAAAACCTGTCAACAAGGGTCAGGGATTTAGCTAAGCGGCATAAGCACCTGCCTGGCAAGCACAAGGTCATGAGTTCAATCCCTGGTACCAAAAAACTATCAACAAAGAAAAGCCCGGTCCTGATGGAGTCACTGCTGCATTCTACAAGAAATTTAGTGAAGACTTAACACCACTGCTTCTCAAACACTTTAATGAAATTGAATGGGAAGCAATACTCCCAAATGCATTCCTGGAAGCAAGCATTACTCTGATTCCAAAACCAGAGAAGGACCCAACTTAGAAAGAGAATTAAAGACCAATCTCACTAAAGAACACTGATGCAAAAATCCTCAATAAGATACAGATTGCAGCAAATCCTCAAAACGATTGTACACCATGATCAAGTAGGATTCATCCCAAGGATGCAGGGATGATTTAACATATGTAAATCCATAAATGTAACACATCATATTAACAGAGCCAAGGACAAAAATCTTATGATCACCTCAGTAGATTCACAAAAAGCTTTTGACAAAGTCCAGCACCCATTCATGATAAAAAAAAAAAAGATCCTACAGAAAATTGGAATAGTCTTTATCTCAATCTGATAAAAGCCATCTAGGACAAACCAACAGCCAACATCATACTAAATGGACAAAACTGAAAGCTTTCACTCTAAAATCAGGAACAAGACAAGGATGTCTGCTGTCTCCACTCTTATTCATAGTCCTGGAAACTTTAGCAGAAGCAATTAGACCAGAGAAATAAATAAAGGAAATAAACATAGGAACAGAATAAGTTAAACTATCAGTGTTTGCAGATGACATAATAGTCTACATAGAACTCAAAAACTACCAAAAGACTTCTAGATTTAATAAACATTAAGTAACATAGCTGGTTACAAAGTCAATGCTCACAAATCAGTAGCCTTCCTGTACACCAATAACAAACTCCCAGAGAGAGAAATGAGGGACACAATATCTTTTTCAATAGCATCCAGAAAATGAAATACCTAGGAATCATTCTAACAAAAGATGTAAACGACCTCTATATTGAAAACTACAGTAGTCTGAAAAAGGATATTGAAGAGGACATCAGAAAATGAAAAGATATTTCGTAGTCTTGAATAGGAAGACCCAATATAGTGAAAATGGCCATACCTACAAACCTGCTATACAGATTCAGTACAATCTCAATCAAAATTCCAATAGCATATCTCACAGAGTTAGAGAAAAAAATCCTAAAACTCATCTGGAACCAGAAGAGACCTAAACTAGTAAAGGCAGTCCTGGGCAACAAAGACAAGATAGTGGGCATCACAATTCCTGATTTGAAACTACACTATAAAGCTACTGTGATTTAAAAAAACAAAAACCAGACCAGACGAGCAATGGAATAGATTAGAAGATGCAGAAACAACTGCAGACACACCAAGCCACCTTATCTTTGAGAAAGGTGCCAAACATATTTACTGGAAGACAGATAGCCTCTTTACTAAATGGTACCGCAAAAAATGGCCCTACACATGCCAAAGATTAAAACTGGACCCATATCTTTCACCATGTACTAAGCTAAAGTCAGAATGGATCAAAGATCTTAATATTAAAACAGAAACATTAAATCTGCTGAAAGACAGAGTAAGTAAAACTCTTGAAGACATTGGTGAAGGCAAAGACCCAGGCTGCACAGGAACTGTCACAGAGAATCAACAAATGGGATTTCACCCTACTGAAAAACTTTTTCACAGCAAGAGAAACCATCAACCCAGTGAAAAGACAATCCACAACATGGGAGACAATTTTGCCAGCTGTTTCTCAGACAAAGGATTACTATCAAGAACATATAAAGAACTAAAAAAAAAAAAGTCCTCCCAGATTTGAAGACCCAATCCAAAAATGGGCATCTGAGATGAACACACACTTCTCAGATGAAGAAATATAAGCAGCAAATAAATATATGAAAAATATTTAACATCACTGATCACTTGAGAGATGCAAATTAGAACAACACTGAGATGCTACCTCATCCCAGAAAGAATGACTACTATCAAGAATTCGAGCAATAACAAATGGTGGAGGGGCTGTGGGGAAAAAAGAACCCTTCTCCACTGTTGGTGGGAATGCAGCCTGGTGCAACCACTGAGGAAATCAGTGTGGAGATTCCTCAAAAAACTATGACTAAAGGTCTCACTTGACTTAACTATTCTCCTTCTGGGTATCTTCCCAAAAGAATTACGAACATCATACCACAGTGATATAAATGCACCCTTGTTTACAGCAACACAGTTTGTAATAACCAGATTTTGGAAATAACCTAAATTCCCATCAACTGAAGAATGGATAAAAAAAGATGTAGTATTTTTATACCATGGAGTAGTACTCAGCCATAAAGAAGGATAAACTGGAGACTTTTAGAGGTAAATGGATGCAACGAGATCATACTCATGAGTGAAATAAATAAGACACATGTGTGTAAACATTATATGTATTGTTTCATTAGTATGAGAAGCTGAAAGAAAAAATATATATCTATATATATATGTATATGTATATTACATAAAAAGTTATACTACTGATTTCTCTGAGTTTCCTGAAGAGAAAGAGTTGCTCTAGTATTGTTTGGACAATTGGAGGCAGATGTCACATGCATCCTTGTGACCTGAGGATGGCAATGTGCAGTGTAGGTACCATTATTGCCCCCTAATTGACATGTTTTAAAATTTTATCATAGTTTTTCTCCTTTTCCTTCTCCTGCTCCTTCTTCTTCTTCTTCCTCTTCCTCTTCTTCTTTTTCTTTTCTTTCTTTTTATCCTTGAAATAAAATGAATTTTAAAAAGAGAAAGCATGTGCAAGACAAATAAGATAAGCCATAAAATGTCATAAGATATTGGTCAACACATCTTTACAAGAGCAGTGCCCAGAAGATGTTGATTCAAATCATATGAAAATAGCTTTTTTATGTCAAAGATAGTTGAATACCAGCAATTTAATTTGAGGGATTCCTATAAATCATGAAGGAACTCTTATGTCTGTGAGAATATTTTATATTCTTTAATCATTATGGCAAATAACAGAACAATTAGCCAAAGATAATGTACAGAAGAGGAAATCTAAGTGACCAATAAATATAGGAAATGTGTTCAATTTCATTAACATCCACATAAAGTTAAAAACATAATAAGACAACACAAGTGGAATCCATCATAATTGGCAAAAAATTAAAAAGTCTGACTATACTAAGTGCTGGTAAGGATGAGGAGCAATGAAAATTCTCCATTTTGGTAGGACTCTAAACTGGTTCAACCATTTTGAAAAACATGCACATAATAATAAAGATGAAATACACCACTGATACCTGCACCATTGCACCTGAGTACACAAATTCATTGCACTCAGGTACACATATGCACAAAAAAGGAGCACAGATATATTATTTATAAAATTCCCAAGCTAGAAACATTCTTAATATCCAACATCAGTAGGCAAGCTATACAAGTTACAAATCCCAGAGTAGAAAATCACAGATCAATGGACAATCCCTAGTAATTCATCAAAATATCCATAAAACACTAAGGTTCAAAACAGGCAAAACCAGTCTATACTCTTCAAGAATACAAACATAGAGGGCAAAATCCACTCTAGAGAAAAGCAAAGAAATAGCTATACAGGGGTCACTGTGTGGGTCATTATGTATAAGGGAGAAAGTGAGGAGATGCATTAAGAGATTCAGTTAACTGGGCCAGTGAACATTTCTTGGCTTGCTGATATACATACTTGCTTTGTAATTATTCATACAACCATACTTATATGTCTAATGTTCATATTTATGTTACATCTGACAGTTGAAAAGTAACTCAAAATTTGGTCAGGATAAAGATCTGTGGACAAATCTTAAAGACAGAAAATGAAAATTCCATTGGTGTGGTGCAGTATCTCAGTAGGAGGTCATGGATCATAACCTGACCTCAAAATCAAAATGATATGATTCAAGTCTTCTTGGTGTTCTTGGTGTCCTAGTAGTACTACAAGCATACTCCAAGCACCAATCACATACTCTAAGAAACTCAGCAAGCGGTTAGCACAGTCCCCCAAATTAGAAACTACTGTTGGTGCACAATTACTGGGTAGGAACACATTTATGAGATGACATACTGACAGATATTTCATGATCAATTAAAGGTCTCAGACCAAGTTACTGGTCTGCATTTTCTGCTAAATTCAATTGACTTTGACAGTGTCTGCAGCCCAACTGCACACCTCTGAAGAGCACAGAGTCAGAGTGATTGCCTACACCTTAAGGAATCCTGGGCTGATTCAAGGGCCCCTCCCCTGGTTCCCGGAGTATTTCTATTGTTTCAAGACCAGCCTGCCTGTCACTATATGACTCAATATACGTAACCAATTACGTAGTTTTGTCACTTGCTTTGTACCTCCCACTTCTAAATTCTATATAACTTTTCCTAAATTTAGGGTGGTTGCTTTTGAGGAATCATCTCTGCAACAGTCCATTGATGTGATCCAACAGTCCGCTGGTGTGAAGATGAAATGCCGCCTTCTTATCTCTTTGGTGCAAAGAGCCTTCTTTTCGGTTTGGCTTGGCTTGGCTTGGGAATTTTCCCGCAACACCACAATTTATGGTCGTGGAGCAGAACTTCTAGGGAAAAGAAAGTAAAACCAACATCAGGGATGTCACTTATACCACAAAGGTTTAAAACCAGAAAATAGAAAGTACGGTAAATAAAGCTGAGGCCAGACATAAAGACTAACAAATGAAGAACAGAACCTTTGGGGAAGTTTCAATTCCCATCCACATCCACTGCTGAATCCATAAAGGATCTCGAGGTCTAGAGATGAGACAGGAGGAATTCAGAAACTTGGTGTTACGCTCTGTGCGCTTAGGGGACACACGTCATGCCACTGAGGGGGAGGTTAGCACATGGCCTTGTGCCTGCCTAAAGTAAATACGCATTACAGTATATTTGTCCAATGAACCCCAAATCAGACTGGTAGGTTTTTCAATCTCATAGAAGTTGCACTACAAGGACACGAGGTGGCGCTGTCTGTAGTCAGAGGGCGGGAGGCGGGACTTATAGAGCTAATAGCCTAGCTCCTTTCTCATTGGCTGATAGAGCATGAGCGGCAGGAAGGTTGTCCATTAGCTACGAGGATATGGCTACTCCTACAGAAAAGACACTTCCCAAAACACTGTGGACTTTTGATCCCCTAACCCTGAGGCCATAGGCGGGAGCTAGGGACCCAGAGGCGAAGCGGCGCTGATCCAGATGCCACAGGACAGGGCCTCAAGTGACGCCCCCACTGGTGCCTTGGACCCTATTGCCCTCCCCGGTGACGCCCGCTGGGCAGGACCTGACCTGAACACTCTTTCTCTCGTCTCAGGATCGGGCTAGAGAGAGGTGCGATCTCTCCACCCCGCAGCTGCCCCCTAGTGACCAGGTGTCGCCCTGCCATTAGCTTGTGCTGTCACTCAGACTCCGTCCCCGCGGACACAGATCGCCCCATCTGATCTGTGGGGCAGCGATGTGCTCCCCGGAGAGGCACCGTGTGTACTTGGCTGTCTGTGGCAGCCTGACTCTCCCAGCCGAGCAAGCTGCAGACCCCTTGAAATAAAGCGTTTGCATTTCCCTGCAGGCTTCCTGCCCCAGCCTTCCCTGTTGGAAACGTCCTGACTAATGGGTCTCAGCTCAGCCTGACCCTTAAGTCAGGCCGGTTCTCTGCTCCGGTCCAGAGCAGAAATGAGCTTCCTATAGCCTGGGAAAGGGTCTTGCTGTGTGCAAGTGACACACAACTCCTTTGGGACTAGAGTCTGGTCAGGGCAGTCTTGCCCACCATTCTATACCGAGGCTTCCTGCCTGAAGGCAGAATAAATGGATTGAACAAATGGATTGAATTTATGTGCTCAGAATAGAAGATGTGGAGAGCAATTAGAGTGTGCCCTGGGGACTCTGTGTCTGAGCCTTCTTCCTAACAGAGCATGTGGGCAGACTGGAGGACAATAACAAGAGAAAGTTGGGAGAAAGTTTCAGCAGACATAGTCACTTGTGACCATCAGGAGCAAAAGGACCCAGTCGAAGCTTCTGGTTACAGAGAGGAGCACTGGGAGTTAGATCTCTATGGACTAAGCTGAGAAGAGCAGAGTGCCAGAAATTATCTGTACCAAAGCATGAGTGTACCCCAACATCCTTAACTCCAAACTCAACTTTTCCAGTTGAAGAGGTGACCCCAGGACAAGGGAGGTGCTTTGTTCTTATCCACTTGTGTGGTTGTCTTCCTCCATGCTCACATAGAGACACAGATATGCGGGGTGCTTCCCCACGCCCTACGCCCTCACGCAAGGCAAGCTGGCCTTAGGGGGCTGGATTCATGGACATGGGTTCAGCTGAGGCTTTCAATGGCTTTGGCAGGTGAATAACAGCGAAATATTCACTCCTCTGTCTTTTTCTGTGCCATCCAGCATGACCCTGTGGCCAGCAGCCACAGATCTCATCAGGTCCTGCAAGTCTCATCTGTGCTAGTAACCACCACCATCACCACCACCCTGCCTCTTCCCATACAGTGAGGAAGATGACTTCAACTGC
This sequence comes from Cavia porcellus, assembly GCF_034190915.1. Classification (NCBI taxonomy): domain Eukaryota; kingdom Metazoa; phylum Chordata; class Mammalia; order Rodentia; family Caviidae; genus Cavia; species Cavia porcellus. The sequence goes on from NW_026947489.1 coordinate 56,811,133, forward strand.
TCTTGGCCTCATCTTTGTAAATAGAGTCTTCGTTGGGGTTTAGATCCAAAAGGTGTCCCTAACATCTTGTGTTTTGAAGATGTTTGGATCATGGTGCTATATTCATCATTGAATCCAACCACAGATGAGTTTATAGCAGCACGTGTTGTTAGGAGGTGGGGCCAGGCTGGAGGTGGGCCTGGCCTAGAAGGATGCATTCTTGCCCTTGGGTTTTCCCTTCTTTCTCTGTCTCCTGGCTGTCATGAGGTGAGCAGTTTTCCTCTGCCAACCCCTCTGTCTTGCCATCTCTGCCTGTGGATTGAACCCACGGGAAACTCTTACTCCTGTAAGTTGCCAGTGTCAAGTGTTTTTTCCTAGTGACAGGAGAGTGACTAATGCATGCTTCTTTTAACTTTCTTTGTTAGACATTCTGAGAGTGTCATCTATTTCTTTCTCTTCAATCTTCTTCCCCTTTGAACCTAGAACCACCTCCATTTATTGTACAAACACAAACTGAATTGCTTTGTATGCTGGTCACTAAGCTTAGCACCAGGACGCAGAGAGGAGAACCCAAGTTACAGCCAATCTACACACTGGGTGGTGCAGGCAAGGATGAAGGTCATTAGCAGTCACCATCAGATGGGAGCCCAGCCAGGAAGGGAAATGATTAACAGAAGCATCAGAGACCGAAGGAAAGGGCGGAGTATGAGATGTTCTAGACCACAGGGTTGTGCAGGGACCAGAGGTGCAAGCAGCAGGCATTGCAAGGGCTGGTGCCAAGGCAGGCCACCAAGGCCTATGTAAGCCAACATGTCCCTGGGTACCAGAGCAGGGCAGCCACAAATGAGACTTCCACTGTGGAAAAGTCATTCCAGCTGGGATAGAGAGATTGACGGGGCAAGTTAGGGAGCAGGGAAGCCAGTGGGGTCCATTGCATGGATTTAGGTCAAACAAGGAATCCTTAAGCCAAAACAACAGGGCAGCGGCCTGGAGGAGATAGAGGAAATCATAGTGTGTGGCTGGGAGGGAAGAAGGACTCCTAGATGTTCCGTCAGAATGGGCCTTGGTAGCATTCCCCATGGTACAGGAAGGACACAGAGCCCTGTAAACTCAAGATATTCTGCTCAGGGTTTGCTGAAGCTGAGGACCTGAAGGAGAACTAGCCTGAGGAAAATGTCATGGAGTGGAGCTCAGAGGGGTCTAGCAACGAAAGGTATGCATTGAATCCCCACTTTCAAATGCTGGAACAATGACATAGAGTGCAGATTATCTCCCAGCATCCCCAAGCTACTCGTGAAGCTGGTCAACAGGTAGCCGTGATAATGCTGACCATTGTTGAGCACTGCTGGGCACCCAACCTGGTATTTCATGGTGAACAGTTTTGTTGCAGGGGAATGAAACTCCCAGCCTATTAGGTGTCTGGTACGAGTTCATGTTCTCTAAAATTGAAGAATAAATTTCAGGAGCAATGGAGGTTAAGAGCAGAATATACTTACTAAAAGAAGTAAGTTTCTATCTGAGAGAAAAACAGAAGGAGTCCTAAGTAGGCTGCCAAAGACTATCTTTTTTTAGGAAGTTTTATAGAGCAAAAACCATGAGGTGAGGTGGATCCAAAGTGGGGGAAAATGGGAATCCCAAGGCAGGTGGGAATGAGGTGGGATAGAACTATTGTCAACCAATAAGATAAATTGTTCAGGTAAAACTGATTAAATCAGCAGTGACTTTCTGTAGGGGATTGGGATGGTGACTCCTGGCTTCCTCAAGGTAATAAAGACCTATTTAAAATATCAATCCTTAGAACTAGGTGTATTTGTTTGATCTTTTGTTTTGAGGTCTGACCCTCTGTCTCCTCCAAGGTTACAAGATATCTGGTCTAGGGCCAGGGATTTAGCTCAGCAGTATAAGTGCCTGCCTGGCAACCACAAAGTTGTAAGTTCGATCCCTAGTACCAAAAAAAAAAAAGGATCTGATCTTCTTCACTGGCTCCTTTGACGGCCCCGCCCTGGCTGACTGCCTATAATACTTCTAATTAACTCAGCTGCCTATAACACTTTGGCCTCATTTATTACAGCCTCATGGCATCCTAGGAGGCTCTGGTTCAAGAACCTTTGGCTCAGAGTTCAGTCACTTGTCCCAGGGCCACATGGCTATGAAATGTCATTCCTGAGACCTGAATCTGGAAAATCTTAACTTTTGATCCTGGGCTTTTTCTTCATCATTTCAGTGAATAAACACCTCAGCTACTTAGCCTATAGCAGGGCTTTATTTTTCCTTTTACAGCAGGTAGTCCTTTTGTAGCAGAAAATATCCCCCAGCCAGTCCATTAGTTGCCCAAATTACAGTTCTGTTACAGTTCCTGTTACTACAGTTGGTCACTATAATGCAGATTGTAAGAACCAGTCAAAGTCAGGCAAGTACTCTATCTCTATATTTCCCACTTTGCAACTCCATAAAAACTTCCATCCCTGAGCCTTCAGGGCCTGATATTTGGGGAATGACCCCATCAGTGCTTATCCATGTGAAATAAATCTCCCTCCAAATCCTGGGTGTTGTTTCAGTGTTTCTGTTTGCCATTGCACTTAAAAACAAGCTCACATTAACTTTCTCTGCCACCTGTCCACTCTCAGGTCTGTTTGTTGTTGAAAGATCCCTGAGCTTTTTCTCCTACCTCTGGGGAACGACTAGGAGCCTCTTTGACTAATGACTCTAGTGTGCCATTCCAAATGATCCACGTCAGCAGCTGTCAGTCTAGTGTGGCACACGTGTCCTGAGAAGTGAATACAGAAGTGCTGTTATGTAAGTCCAGTTAAAATGCTCCCCCGGCTCCATGTTCCCTGCAGGATGGAGTGTGAATCCCCCATCTCCTTCTCAACCTCCTGCATGCTTCTAGCGGCACACAGGGTCCACTTCATGCAAGTCCTAAACTCACCACTGAGGGGCACCCTTCTGCCTTTCTCCCCTTCCATTTTACACGAAAGATTTCAAACAAGAAAAACAAACAAGCAAAACAATTTGCACTAAATGTTCACTTCCCATTAAATATAGAGAAGGTGGTGGTCTTGCACGGGGAAGCTGGGCCGCCCCTTTCAGTCACGGTGCTGCACAGATGTGGATCCCAGGGGGACTGTCCTGTCCCACTTGCAGGAAGCCACTTCTTCCCACGGCCTGAACTAATGCCTTCCTGGTCCCAAAAGTTGAGTCGAGCCCCAGAGGACCATGGTGGGACGAACAGCAGGGTGTCAGTGGTTGGTCTTCTCAAAAAGAGGGGAAAAGGGGCTGGGGATTTAGCTCAGCGGCATAAGCGCCTGCCTTGCAAGCAGGCAGTCGTGTGTTCGATCCCTGGTACCGATAAAAAACGAAAAAGACAAAAAAAAAAAAAAAAAAAAAGAGGGGAAAGCTGGTGTGACATGATACATCTGCCCTGTGGGAAGATTGCCTGGTCATTTGTACAAAATAGAGATAGAAAGAGATAGAGGTCGAGATCAAGATATAAAGATATTTCAAAGCTGCTCTCAACTTTCCTCCAACCTTTTAAAACTTTCACTACATCTAGACATTGTAGATGTGAAGAGGTTGCTCACCTATGTTAATGTACAGTTAGAAAAATCACTCATCTTATAAATGCCCGTGCGTTCATACACATGTGCAATCCCAGCCCTCTAGGAGGCTGAAGCAGGGGGATCGCAGAGCCCAGCCCAGGCAACTCAGAGACTTAGCAGACACAATCCCAAAAATGAAAAATAAAGTAAAAAGGGCTGAAGACATAGCTCAATGTGAAAGCCCTGGGTTCCATCCCTAATACAAAAAAAAAAAAAAAAAAAATCTGGAAGTGACTTTTTGAAATGCAATTGTTAGATCTTCTCTAGAAGCAACACTTGTTATGTCCAGTGGGTCTGGGGTCTAGGGGTCCCCAGACTACCCTCACTGGGCTTGCCTCTCTAATACAGAAAGAGAGGGAGTCGGAGAAGACAATGCAAATTTTACTGCAGGTACTGCAGTGCAAGGAACAGCCCAAAGCCACACCAGGGAGGGAGCAGGGTGCTCAGGGTTGAGACAGGGCTGAACTGGGGGCTGTGGTCCTGTTTTATAGGATAGGGGTCCCGTCTCCACCCCCTTGAGGTTTGACTCTTGGTTACTCAACTCATTTCTAAAGGCCAGGCTAAGTGAGCTGACAGGGCACTTGGAAGGGAAATTTTTGTTCATTTGTTTCTTTCTTTCATTTAGGGAGGAGTAGCCTAAAGAGGGGCTTAGGGATAACGATGTAGCTGCACAGAGGCAGGCGGCAAAGCCACAAACTCTCTGCTGCTTGCTGAGATGCAGAGGCCTCTGAAAGGGCTCAGTCCCTAATGTGAAGCAGCTAAGAATACCACTATCCCTACATACTCATCACGCTCGTTCAGAGGCTCAGAGAACCTGGAACAGAAAACTGCGAGATGAAAGAGAAGCCCCTGTACCAGGCTGACAGAAGACGTTTTTGGTGTTATAACCTTCATTTGGGACAATGCATCGTATTTCCTCATCATCATATCCTCACCGTATCCTCATTATCACTTCCCCATTATTATATCTTAACAGTACCAAGTACCTTTTTATTTTTTTGGTGCCAGAAATCAAACTCACAACTTTGCGCTTGCCAGGCAGGCACTTATGCCACTGAACTAAATCCCAAGTCCTGTATCTTTTTAAATATCCAGTCTTTCTCAGTGTTCTCAAGTGCCTGAAGTAGGTTAAAAATAGAAGCAGTGAAGCAATACATTTAGTCAATTTTCTCTTGTTAAAACTCACAGGAGCCAGGCATGGTGCTGCACACCTGTGACCCCAGAACTCAGGAGACTGAAGCAGGAGGATTGCCACGAGTTTGAGACCAGCCTGGCGTACAGGATGAACTCAAGGCCAGCCTGAACTGCATAGTTAGACTCTGTCTCATAAAAATAAAGGAAGTATTAATTTGTTGTATGTGTGGTACATGTAAAAGACAACGTGTCTTAACTGATACCATCTAGTCTTCCTAGATATTAAAGAGATTGTCACTGTTCAACAAGAGTAGAGTGAATAAACTAATAAATTCGGTACATTTTGTATGAAAGTATCAGTGATGCTGTAACAATAACTCCAAACAGATGAATGCAACCTTTTGGATTAAAGTTCCCAGGAGAGGCTGTCTTGTGGCAGGTTGAACCTTCTGGCCTCCAGGGGGTTGATGAAGAAGAACACAGGGGTAGGTCAGGACGTTCCTATTTTGGAGACGCTCAAATTATAACTCTTGTTGCTCTGTGCAGTTTGTAACAGGCAGTCAGACTGCTTCCTTGAAACAGTCAGTCTCATCTATATTTTAGCAGTCCTTATGTTAAACATAAAGGTAACAAAATGTCATTGTGGAAAGACTGCTTTGCTAACATTCGCACAGAATGTTGTCTTTTGGGAATGCAATTGCTATAGTGCCTCTGGGACCAATGTCGTAGTATTAGTCCCATGGCTTGGAGGACAGAGAGCCATTATAAAAGGTAGTAAGTCGGGGCATTCGTGCTGGACATATTTAGACAGTTTTCTGTATGTTTTATGGGTTTTGTTTTGCTGTGTATGTAGTATACATCATGGGCAAATGAATCCAAATTTGAAAACATCTACTCCCTAGATGTTAAGAAGGTTGGCACTGAAGGACACAGTAGTCAATAAAATCAGCATACAAGTGGTACCTTGTTTCAAAAACTTAATTCGTGGGCGGGGGTTTAGCTCAGCAGCATAAGCACCTGCCTTGCAAAGCGCACAGTCATGAGTTCGATCCCTGGTACCAAAAAAAAAAAACAAAAAAACAAAAACTTAATTCTTTCCATGATTCCGGTTGAAAACCAAACTAGTCTCAAACTGAATCAAATTTCCCTGTAAGGTCAACACTGAACCTAACTACTGACTTTGATTCAGTTCTCCAGTTTGGTTTGCAACCAGCATCAGTGATACTGTGGTATCACTGTATTTTGTATAGTATGTGTTTAGGAATTATATGAAAAATCTTGCTCTTGACATTTAGAGATACTTAGTACATTTAAAAGTAAGAGTACTATACAGATACTTTTCGCAAATAGCTTTTAACTGACAGGAACTGTTGTGTTTGGAAAGAGAATCATTAAATTTCCTCTAGCGAGGCGAGGGAAGTAAGAAGAGAGGAATTACAAAAGGCGTTTATCTAGAAAAGTTCAGCTTATTCATTTCCCTTACATTACATGTAATCCATTTGACTTTGCTGTACTGCACGGGTTGTGTACATGATGGACAAATGAGTCCTAATTTTACAATATCTAGTCACTAGATATCAAAGACAAGAGTAGAGCTATCGAAGTAACAAACTAAGCACACTTTGTATTGAAATCCACAGAAAGGCTTCTTCGGAAAAGCACTTTTACAAGTGCAATCGTAACTTCACGTCTAGTGACACACGTGCCTGCATCCGATGTTACATAAGCAAGAAGGAACCAGAAGAAACGAAGGGTTTGCGGCCTAAATGTTCCTTCTTAGGGTACAGTTTCAGATATAACCATCATTACTTGTATGTGGTTTACTCAACTCTTCTGTGTAGATCATGGACCAACGAACCCATACTCAAAAAATCTAATCTCTCTAGACATTTAGAGCCATAAAATACGTTAACAGTAGAAGTAGGAAATGATTCATTTTGTAGATACCCTCCAAGTAGAAACCGAAGTGGGAAGAACTCTCATCAAAGTGCAAGACTGACCACTATCCCTTATGCCTGTTCGTTTTTTAACTCTGCTGCAAATATGCAGTTGTATGTAAAGAACAACAGAATCCTAATTTACATTACCCCATCTTTCTAGATATTAAAGGGGTTACCAGTATGTGACTCAGGTAGTTAATAAACTAACCTGCTGGTACATTTGTGTTAAAATCCATAGGAAAGATTGTCTTTTTTCCTTTTTTTTTATTAGTACATATTTGCAGTACAAAATTATCACATTCATTGTGGGGAATTTATACATGTACATAACACATCCTAGTTCTTTTTCTTGTTTTGTTCTCTCCCTCTGTCTTGGTTACTTTTTTTTGCTCCTAGGACAAAATATCTGACACCCAAAGTTAGAGGAAAAGTTTATTTGACACACAGTTTATAGAGGTTTCCATCCGTAAACAGCTGGTTTCAAGGCAGGGTGGTAGAGCACAGGAACAACACCTCAAAGCAGCAAAAGACAGCCAAGGCCACAAAAGCAAACCTCTTTTCCTCCCTGGTATTTTAAGCAGGCCACCCGCCCCCAGGGCCGGTGCAGCACCCACACCACCTCCATGTCCTCCTCTTGCACAGGCTGGGGATGTTTACAAAATGAGGACCCCAGCTCACAGCTGAGTCACTTTCTTAAACTTCTGAGTGTCTCCGGTTGACACAGTGCATGGACCATTACACTCTCCAACCCTTAAACGGTCCTTAAAACCACCTAGGATGGAGAGTGTTGAAGTACCCTCTAAGCATCACCTTTGCATACGTCTGTCCTCTGAGTTGATAGAAATATGAAGGAGGAAGAACTCCAGGCCAGAGTATTCCTGTTTAGAAGATGCTTTCAGATTGCAGCCTTTGTTAAAAATATATGTGTGCCATTTACTCATATTATAGGAAATTCAAGTCTTTGTTGGAAACATCTCATTTTTCTAGATGTTTAAAGGCACACAAGTAAAAGTCAAGGACAAAAGTAACACCCTTTAAGTATTCTGGGTTATTTTACAAGAACAACTGTATTTTGAGAATGGTGTGATTAAACTTGGTGTCTCAGGGAGAACACTAACACCTCATGAGGTGGGTGGGAGCACGGAGAGCTGTGCTCTTCGCCATTATGTGCGATCAGATCAGCCACTGTTCTCTGTGTACATCTTAGTTAATACTGCTGTGTATTAAAAAATAAGCCTTAACACCCAAGTTATGCTAGAAGCAGTCAATTATGATCATGTGAATGTTCTTTGTTAGTTTTAGGAAGAACTGTGCTCTGGAAGTCACCTCTGTTAAAGCCTCTTGGTGAGCTACACCTGGTCCTGAACATAGTTACTGGACAGACAATGAGGGAAGGGGAGAGGAAGGGCTCTTCGCTAGCTCCTCCATGTCTGGAAGCCGGTTTTAGATCATAATCATAGATCTGTGTGTGGCATTCCTGTAAAGTACTTAGGTTTATTGTGCAAAGTTTACACTATATTGTACAATGCCTAACCTTACAAATGTCCTGAAGTGACATTCTACAGCAAATAGTAGAGCTCCTCAGTGAATGAGTCAGCTCATAAATACATTTTATTATAATTGCTGAAAGAGGGGCATCTTGGACAGGGCATTTTCACCTCCCTCTGGACATTGTAAAACAGCACTTGTCACTGGGCTGTGGAGCAGCCACAATGTGACCTGTGGAGCAGTGGAGCAGTAGAATATGTGCTCTGTGTTCAAATTCACACTTAGTGAGCACTATGAGTGTGTGTGTCCTGGATGTGCTCCAGGAACATGGAATTCATGAATAATTCCACAGGAATGTTCTTTTTCGCTAATATTTAACAGTGGAGATCTGATAACTCGGAACTATCTTGGGTGCATTCTGCTGCTTTGTGTCTCATTTTAAACTGAGCATTGAGGGCAGTATTTTAATTATAACTCTGCCCATACATCTATCTAGAGATTCATTTCCATTTTTGGCTTCAGTAAAATTTTTGTCCCCAAGAAAGGCAGGATCACAATGTTTTCCGACAGGTTGATTTAAAATAGCACTAGTTATCCAAAGCACTCTTGTAACTTTGGGATTTAGCACTGGCGAATGTTTGTGGTATATGGAAAATTGTGACACACACTATCCAACGCAGTCACACAAAACAGCACATGGTACAGGAACATGTCATCAAGATGTAGAACATTTCTCTACTCCCATCCCCAGAAACAACCCCTGTCCCTTCTGCTCTTCAGAACATTCCATAAATGGAATCATAGCGCTTCACCTTTTGATTCTGGCTTCTTTTACTTAGAACAAAGTGCCTAGGACTTGGCCAGGCTGCATGTACTGGTATCAACTTGTTTACTGATCCTTTGTGCTTTTTGTGGCTGAATAATGTTCCAGCTGGATAAACCAGTCTGCTTAGCCACCTTCCTCTGCCTAAGGACTCTGCCCTTTGTCCAACCACTGTGCTCATGAGCCTGCTCTTGCCCCTCTCCCGTGATCTGCAATAACCTCCTTGCACCCAGGGTCTGTTCTCCCACTCACAATCGGTCACATTCACAGGCCCACTCATGGGGTGCAATACAAGGCCACCCTGCTGGGAAGCACTTTACAAACCACTGCCCCATGCTGGGCGAGGGGACCACTCTGTCCTCGAGGCCTGGTACAGGCATGGCTCTCTGTCCCCAGCCATTTTGAAGCCCTCTCTTGTTTCTGGGATTTAGTGGCCTTTCTGGCAAGAATCAGGGAGGTCTGGTTCTCAGTCTGCACACTTCAGGTCTGGCACTGCCATCTGTGAAAGGATGGCTCTAGTAGGGCGGTGACAAGGGATAGATAAACCAGACATGAGATGTGGTCTGTGCAGTCCCTGGCACAGAGCAAGGGCTGAGACTCAGTCTTAATGTTTGGCTGTAGAAGAAGCAACTGGAGGAACTTGTTCTGTATGATCTGATTGGCCCTTGGCCTGCAAAGCCTTGGTTTCTTCCTGTGCTGACTGGAGGCAGACAATTGCTTTGTTCTGAAATCCCTTGAGCAGGACCAAGGGACATACAGGGAGTGACTCAGCTCCCTACTTCACAACTGATACCTTTTTTGGTTTTTGAGAGAGTCTTGCCATGCAGTTCAGGTTGGACTTGAACTCTACTTAGCCCTAACCCTAACCCTAACCCTCCTGCCTCAGCCTCCCAAGTGTGGGGATTACAGGTGTGCACCACCATGCTCAGCTAAAGCTCATGACTTCTATTCACATCTTATTTGGGTCACTGTTTGGTAACGTGGAACCCATTTCTCTTTGGATAAAGAGCAGAGTTAGATCAATGTCTGAGAAACCTTAACCAGCAGGCCAGGAAGAGAATCGAAGCTGGCTTCTCTGAGTATCGCTGTTCCCACTCAGCACAGAGTCCTTACCTGCTGCATGGCATCTCGACTTTCAGTGTCAGACTCACTCCAAAGTAGATCTTGAGGTTCTTACATTTTCTCATTCTTAGCTAATCTGGAGCCTAAAGAGGTTAACTATGTCAGGAAAAGTCCAGAGGGCATCCTCCTCTGAGTCCTGACCCTTCCCCACAGGGTTTCAGCCCTGTAAAAACACAACCCCTACTGCACTGACTGGCCTGAGTCCTATGTGTACAATAGACCATTCCAGACCAACAGGCCCTCAGTTCCAGAAATTGCAAACATTATAGACACCGGAAATGGACCCAGGGGCCGCTGACTAAGACAGATGAGTGGTTCCAAAGTTTCCACCTCCCTTGTCCTCTGCTCCTCCTTATCAGCCCTTCACCCTGTGAGAGAGCTGCTGTGCTGGCCTTTCAGAGTCTCTGTCTCAAACAAAGCCTGTCCTTGAGCAAGTCTTCCTCCTTTGCTCTCATTTTTATTTCTTATAAACAATCTGGCAACAACTATGAAGAATATCCCGATGTAATTCCCATGTTTCATATGTAGTATCTGTTAACTTTCCACCACCATGACACAGTACTGTGCCTAAGATAAATAACTCCAAAGAGTCTCAGTCCATGCTCAGTTGGCCCTGTCACTCTGGGCCTGTGTCAAGGAAACAGAATGGCAGGAGGTGCATGGCATCGCACAGCAGCATCCATCATGGCCAGGAAGCAAAAGAGAGAGAGAGAGGAAAGCCTCTGGTGCCCTAGTAGACTACTCAAGATCATAGCATCCTCAGGGAGCAGCTTGCCCACCCAGGCTCTGCCTTCCAGCAGCGCATCAGCCAGGACCACTCCTGCCACTCAGGAGCTCTGGGGCACATTCACACCATTTTTGTCAGAGTAGAATTTTCATTAAGAACTTGCATTGCTTGATCTTGATTGTGTGAGAAGTGCAGTGTTTTTGTTGTAGACTTTCTATTGCATTTTTCTTATTATAAAAATAAAAGATACAGACCCATTGAAGAAAGTTGGAAAATACAAAAGACAAAAATCACGGATAATTTCACACTTCAAGGATAACCAGCGTTAATGTTTTTATGTGATTCCTTCTAATAGTGGTAGTCAGGTAGGTAAATAGCTGGATGGATGAGTAGATAGACCTCTCTGATAAATCTTAACTACTGCAGATTTTGGTACCAACAGAGTTCTAGAGGAAGACAAATTTAATTATTAGTTTCCCTAATTCATTTTAGGGTTTCTGGAACAGGCTGTCCTAATTTCATCTGACCTGAAAATAATAAGGAATGATAGTCCATGATATGAACTCTTTATAGAGATGCAATGTAAGTGTATTAAATATTCTGAATTTACTGCTTACAAACAACAAGGAAGTCGATTACATATGGTACTTTCAAATATTTGTAGAAAATTAAAGAACAGTGCAGCATTGATTGGTTGCTTCTAACATCACACAACAATGTTAAAGAAAAAAAGGAACTCAAAGGTTCAGTTTCTGGCTCCAGCTCCAAATAAAAACTCTAAAAGTTTCTAAGTGAATCCTGAGTCAGGATCTTCTCTCAGGGAGTTGAGATTACTGAAAATCAAACACAAGACCTCATCATGTCATGGACTGGATGATAATGAGGGGTGAACTCTAAACCTCTGGGGATGCACACTGTCAAAGTGAGAACTCTGGCTGGGAAAAAAGGGATCCTGGCTGTGGGTGGAAATATGTGGGAAGATGCTGACGCGGCTGGAGATAGAGCTAAGCTCTGATGAGCCCTGTTTCCAAACATAAGTGATCCCTCTCTCCCCATATCGGAGGCCTCCTCTCCTACAGTGGGGTTCCCCTTTCCATGGACTGCTGGAGGAGAGTAACCCTGAAATAGTCAGGTCACCCAAGGCAACAGAACAATCAGAATAGTCTGACTATCTAATTTCTGAAGACCTGCATCACTGACAAGTACCTGGGGTTACCAGGGTGAAGTAAACAGGAAGCCTACTAAACCACTGCCTGATCCGTATAAGCGGAAATGTCCCAAGCCAAGTCAACCAAAGTGGAACTCAAATCATAAAAACAGGAAAGATCACTCCCCCTCCATCCAGACTGGACCCACTTTATAGACCCAGAACTCTTTGAATAACGGGGAACCTGAGACCCGTCCAGTGCAAGGACCCCAGTGCCAACACATGCCACCCTCTTGGCCTTCCCTAAAGTGACCTACAGCATTTCACCAAGATAACTGGGGTGGGAGTGGGGAGGAATAATCAGAGCTTTGGGAAGTACCTGACTCTGGCTCTGAACCGACACTGATTCTAGGAGGCCAAAATATCACTGCAACACTCTGCATCTGTCCAGTTCTTCCATACGTGACTAGAATAGACATTTTTAGCCACTCACAAAATCCCAACATTGGCTCTTTGACTTTTGGCTATTTAAAAGCCACACAGTACTCATTAGAGCTGCCTGTAACTAGGAAAATAGCAAATCAAAAATAAAACTGCATCCCCGAAGGACTGAGGAGATTAGCACCACCACTGAGGGTTTAAAAGTGCATGGTGGTGATTTCCACCCCTTCCCCATTCAGATCTCCTGTTTGGCCTGTGGGGAAGACAGATGGGTTCTGGGGAAGGACAGGGGATTACCACGAGCTTAACCGGCCATGATTCCCATGGCAGCTGCTGTGCCAGATGTGATTTCATTGCTTAAGCTGATCATCACATCCCTGGTACCAGGCTACAGCTACTGATATGTACGCCTCTTTCTTTATCCTGTCCGCAGAGCTTGCTAGAAGCAGTTTGCTTTCAGTGAGTGAAGCCAGCGATACACTTTCGCTACCCAACCTCGGGCTTCTATCACCTCTTAGCCTGAGTGCTCAGGGATCTGGTCGCCTTTCCTTTCCACAGGCTGTCACACAGGTCCACTGTCACACTGATGACGTGACCCGGAATGAAGGTAGCGTGAAGTGATGGATGTACTGATTAGCAAGCCATGAAGGGTCAGAGAGTGGGAAATAAACCCATCGAAAGTTCAGGAACTTTTAAAATTCAATGAAATGTCTAGAAGATCAGTCAGGTGGAGCATAAAAATATCTCCTCAATGGTAAAAGATAAGCTGTTCCATCTGCCCACTCCTACAAACAAGAGAAGAAACACCTTGCCCAGCAGGTGTGGTTTGATTTTGGAGACAACACTTTCCTCCTTTAGGTTTACCACTTTGAGTCACCTACCCAGTAACTCAGAAGCGCTTTGTTTTGAGTGGGACCAGAACAGGAGACAGCTCTGCAACAGGGACAGCCCACTGTCCAAGCTTCTCTTTCCCTCAGACCAAACCATCCAGCAGCTCTTGACATGTCCACAGCAGATGAGACACCACGTAGAGCCTTTGGCAGGCCCCTACAGGTAAACTGAGGCAGAGGCCTTTACGGTTTGGGAACAAGGCCCTGCATTATCCTGTTAAAGGATACCTCTCTGCCTGTAAGTAAGACCCGGCAGAAACTGGATGTTTGACCTCAGGCCACCAGTTACCATATGACCTGAGCTGTGCATTTTAAACGAGGGCTATGTGATCTCCAAGCCATAGACTGGGTGTGCACAGCAGTGCCCACCATCAGACAGAAGTAGTGTGTATGTGGTAGGGTCCGTGCAGGTCCTCTTGACACATGTACACTAATTACACAAAGTGTTCCAGATGCCCACAGCTCCTACTCTGTTACACTGTCTTTCCCCCAGCACGTACCTATGGCTCCATTGTATGTCCTGCCTCAAAGGACAGAGGAAGACTAGAACCTCATTTATAGATGGCTTTGAGTGACAGGCAGGCACCACTCTCTGCAGCTCCTTTCTGGGACATCCTGAAGGACACTGGTGAAGGGAGAGCTTCTCCATGGGCAGAACTTTGGGTGGGACTGTTTTTGTGCTCCTTCCTTGGAAGGGGTGAGGCTGGATGTGAAATTGTGTAGTAATTCATGAGCAGCAGCCGCAAGTTTGGCCAGATTGTCAGAGACCTGGGAGGAACACGATCTTAAAAATCAGTGACAAGAATACCGGGGAAGATGTAGGTAGGTGGACCTCTGAGAATAGGCGAAGAATACAAAGATATTTGTGGTCAGAGTAACCTTAGCAGAAGGGACCTTTAACAATGCAGAGAACAGGAGGAACCTCTTTCCCCCAACCAACCTGTTATCGCCTCGTAGGTTTATGAACAAGGTAGCTATGGTGGCACAGATGGTGACTGTGTGTGGGACCAACACACAGACTTCCATATGTCAAGGCTAACCTGGCCTCCACCACTGGCCCATCTGCCATCAGCAAAGACCAGCGCTGAGCCCTCAGTATGAAACCATTCCTTGATGTGACCAGCCAACTGCTTGCAGGCAGGTGGATTACACTGGACATTTTCCATCATGGAAGGCATAGTCTAGACAGAGATCTGCCTTCCCTACACACAACATTTCTGCCAAAACTACCATCTGTGGCCTCAAAGAATACCTCATTCATTCTCCACAGTTCCTCACAGCATCACTTCTGATCCAGGAACCCACTTCACAGCCAAAGAAGTATAGCAGCGGGCTCCTATCAATGGAATTCATGGGTCTAGAGATTTTCCCCATCTCCTAACGCAGCTGACTTGGTAGAAACCATAAGGGCCTTCTGAAGATTCAGTTATAGAACCAGCTAGGCGACAAGAACTTTCTGGGGATGGAGCAAGATTCTCCAGTTGTATGAGGTTGTATGTGCCTTGAATCAGCAACTACTACAGGGTTCTTTTAATCCCATAGCCAGAATTCCACTTCAAGAATCAAGGGGTAGCTGGGGATTTAGCTCAGCGGCATAAGTGCCTGCCTGGCAAGCATGAGGTCGTGAGTTCAATCCCTGGTACCAAAAAAAAAAAAAAAAAAAAAGAATCAAGGTCTACCAATGGGAATGGAAATCTATTCCCACAAGTTTATTGTTTGCTGGCCTAGAGGTCCTAGCTTCAGACCAATGAGTACCATCACCAAGAGATGCGTGATGTGCCCCCTAACTTGAAGCCACTTTGGGCTCCTTTGGGGCATCTCACAGACTGTTCTGGCCCTGTGATAAAGGCCAGTGGGAGGCTACAGCAACCCAATCTGGGCTTTATTTATCTCATATTCATTACCATGTAATGTTTACCTTATATTCATATTTAAGTGTTGATAATTTTATATATTTAAGTTATGGAAGCAGAAGAGGGGACATCACCCAAGAACTTCACCTCCTCTTCTGGGAAAGACATTAGTGTATTTTCAGCTGTGCTTGGGGTAGTTACACCACCTAGGGCAGCACCATTGCCTTCCTGTTGTCTTTGCAGATTTAAGGGTGGTTTAAGGAGATGCGTGTGGGTGACAAGCTGATAAAGGGTGTGCTTGTCAAGGTATTGACTTGACTAGAGAAGAATACTGAGAGGACAGGTAAAGTTTAGTTCCGGGTGTGTGTAGGAGGGTTTTTCCACAGGGGATTGCCTCCTGAGTCTGTGGGAAAGGCTGGTCTCCTACACGAATGAGCCCTATCCAATCAGCTACAGGTCCAGATAGAACAAAAAGGTAACGTCCTGTCTCCTGGAGCAGGGATGCACTCCTCCCCGGTCCCTGGCTTTCCAGTATTGGGACCCCAGAACTCACAGTACTGGTCCTGACTAACGGGGTTATAAACCTAAAAGTTACACCCTCATCTTCCTGGTCCTGAAGCCCTCAGACTTGGACTGAGCATCCCAGTTCCTGGTCTTAGACAGCTTGTGGGACTTCTCAGCCTCCATAGCCATATGAGCCAAGTGCCCCCTAAATTCCTTCTGATCAATCAAGATCCCAGTGGCCCTGTCCCTCTGCTGAGCAGTGACAAGCATGCCCAGTAAGCCAGGCCCTCTTAGTGCCCACTCAGGTCTGCCCACTAGGCAATGAGGGCAGCACGAATACACTCCTGTCACCACCTGAAGCACAGGCACTGACCTGGCCAACATGGCAGGCAAGATGGAGGTCACAGTGGGATCCACCTGCTCTCACTCCCCTCATCTGACTTCCTGTCAGGCCTTTCCATCTGGGCCTCAATTCCCTGTGACAGTGACAGCTGGCTCTTTGGTGGGATCTCGATTCATTTTGTCAGGCTCTCGTAACAGCACAGACCAGACCAACTGGTTTGAACACAGACATTTGTTTCTCACTTTTCTGGGGACACTAAGTCCAAGATAGAGGCACAAGCAGGGCCCCTGTCTCCTGAGGTTTTTTAGCGTGTCCCCGATGGGTGCTGGGTCCTCATACCCTCACCCATGATGCTCTGAACAGCCGCCTTGTACCAGCCTGGACTGAAGGCTGATTCATACACCTGCATAGCAATTGTTAGAAATGGCTCTGTGGAGCTTGGGAGGAGGCCATCCAGGTTCCAGCCATGACAAAGAAGAGTTAGATGCCTCGGAGACGGGTGTCTTCATCTGGCCAGAAACTGGGACTACACTGTAACTGTTCCCAGGGGACTCGGGAGGGCAGGGTAGAGTGAGATGCTACACATAACATTCTCCGAGCAGGGGCCAAATCATGATCTTTGATAGCTGTGGATGTCATCATCTTGCTGCTCATGAATGCCAGAAACCGAGGTAGGGCATTGGCTTGGATATCCTCTCCTTGCTTAGAGCCCGCTCACTGTGGACCTGGGCTGTCCCTTCTCCAAGATAAACTCCTCTTGAGTCTT
This sequence comes from Cavia porcellus, assembly GCF_034190915.1. Lineage (NCBI taxonomy): Eukaryota > Metazoa > Chordata > Mammalia > Rodentia > Caviidae > Cavia > Cavia porcellus. The sequence goes on from NW_026947489.1 coordinate 56,827,889, forward strand.
TTGGGACGTATCTCGCCTCCCACTGAAGCCCCTGGGAAGGGGCTGGGTCTGACTGAGGTTTAGAAGGGGCAGAGGCTTAGAGTTATAGAATTTGGATTTTTAAATTTGATTTAATTTAATTTTTGTTTGTTCTGCTTTTTGTATTTTTGAGATAGAATTCTACTATAGAGGCACAAGCAGGGCCCCTGTCTCCTGAGGCTTTTTAGTGTGTCCCCGATGGGTGCTGGGTCCTCATACCCTCATCCATGATGCTCTGAATTCAAGCTGCTTTGGGGTTCATTTTGTAGCCCAGCCTGGCCTCGAGCTTGCAGCAATTCTCCTGCCTCAGCCTCTTGAGTGGGATTACAGGTGTGTAGCACCATGCGTGGGCTTAGAGCTTGGATTTATATCAGACAGAGTCTGAGGTCTCAAAATAAGAGACTAGTAACTGAGTGCCAAAAAATTATAATTTTTACAGAGAGTTAATTTTTTCATACTTGAACCCTGCCTTCTTAGATAGGTCATTAGGATGATAAAAGAAATACTTGAGGTCTAATGTTTGTTTGGAGATTTTTTAAAAGTATGTAAAAAGACCTGGCATGTTTATTAGTATAGGATGTTTTTTTCCTCGAACACCACCCTAGCATAAACAGAAAATCCCCTTTCCAAAAACACATTTGGCCAGCCGGGAAGAGGGCAGAGGAAGGGAGGGTGTGGAACAGGACTCATCTGTAGGAAATGTCCTCACTGGGCCCTAGGGCCTTCTGAAAGAAATACCCTTGTAGATCTTATCTCCACCTGGCCCTGGGATGTCGCATCCCTTGGATATAGGTTTAGAAGTCAAAAAGATTCAGGTTCAAAGCCCAGCTTTGCCACTTACTAGCTGTACAGGCTCAGGGATGAAACCCTCTGTGCGGGTCACTGCAGGACTAAACAGGGTCGTACACAGTACCCCCCACTCCACCCTACATGGTAGCATTAAGGTCCCGGGTGTGCCAGACAGGGCATGGGAATTCATCCATTCCTTAACCAACTCATAATGTCCCACCCTTAGGTGAAAGGGACTCACCCGCTGCTCAGAAGCACTAATGACAGCCTCTGTGTGTCCCCCTAAGGTCCCTTTCTCCAGGTTCCTGTCCTGCAATGCCCAGCTTCTGTGATCATGGATACAAACAAAAAACCCTCACCCTGACTCCTGTTAGCCCAGCATACATAGCCTGGAACTTGTGAAACAGAAACTTTAGCAAATCCTTGTGGGCACAGGTCAAACAGAACAGAGATGTACCTTAACTTGTAGAACTTCGGCTACCAGTGAAGCCAAATGTCAAGATGTTCTCCAAGCCAGACCCGTTCAGTACTAAGATCTTGATTCAAGGGTTGGCTGATGAATTACTTCCCCAGTCTCATCCATTCCACTCTACTAATGTAGATAACACATGATCACGCAGTTTGATTTGCTATTTGTAAAATCCCTCCATTGTTAGCAAAAAATAAAAAGTTTCAAACCGGAGAAGACACCCTGGGACACTTCCAGTGCCGCAAGGACCTGTCTGTAGCTTTTCAAGCATCCTTGAGACTTCTTGCCCCACTCAGGCCCAAATAGGTTGCAAATGTCAACCAGCTCTCCAAGCCTGTCCCTTAGATACTCAGCCACTCCCAAACCCAGTGCACAGGGGCACTGCTCTCAGAGAAAGAGAGCAGTAGCAATTAAAACTTTAGCAAGTGGGGAGCTGTTTAAGGTGGGTGTAACTACAAGTGACTCACAAGAGGAAAGAGTTGAAGCAGTGAGTTTAAGCCCAGCCCTGGAGATCTGGAAGCTTTTCCTCAGCTGTATTTTTTTGGTGCAGCCACCAATCTGCCCAGGGCCTCTCTTTCTAGTAGCTGCTGACAGTATGTTGCCAGGGCCTCTCTACGTCCAGCCTGACTCCTTTATCCTAACAACCTTGCTAAGGCACCTTCATTCTGCAAGGACCAGCCTCACTGCCCTTACTCTCTCCCTCCCAGATCTTAAAACTCAAGCAAGGACCAGCTACATACATCTCAGAGCCTGAGAGGTAATGAAATTGTGGGGCCCTCATTGAAAAGTTTAGGAACATTAAGACAGCAGCAGCAGGACACCAAACCCTGCACGGACCCAAGGGCCTAGGAGGCCAGTGCCCAATTCCAAGCTTCTAGCTGCTCTTGCCCTAAGGACATGTGACATTGTCGGGGGCCTCCCCCTTGATATCCTCATTGCAAAGCCATATTAGTAGTAATCTGGCTAAAGCCACACTAGCAAGGCACATTTCTTTCTCAGAGGCCACATGGCAATTGAAACTTTCTTGTGCCTATCATGTCACCCATCATTTCTGTGGATGCCATCTGTTCATTCATTCACTTCCAAAGCGCACGGTACACACACACACACACACACACACACACACACAAGCTCCCCACCATATGCCACAAGCTTTGTGGGTCTCTGTGTATCTGAATATATTCACATATAGTCTCTAACCTCAAGGATGTGGTGAAGAAACAAACTTGTGAACAGATGGCTGGAAAACCATGTGACAAACGCGTGGAGGAATATATTAGTCAGGTCCCCTGTCGCTGGATACAATACCCAACAGACAACTTAAAATAGTAACAGATTAATGCGGCTCACAGTTTGGAGGGAGTCCCTGCATACTTGGCTGGCTCCAGGGCAGGGCCATCATGGCAGAAGGCATGGTGGGGCCAAGTTGCTTAGTATCATGGTAGCCAGGAGGCAGAACCAGGGAAAGGTAGCTCCTAGGCAAGGAAAAAATAGACTTTATTAAAGATTAATAGAGAATCAGCTGGACATGGCAGTGCATGCCTGTAATCCTAAAACTTGGGAGGCTGAGACAGGAAGACCACCACAAGTTTGAGGCCAGCCTGGGCTACACAGTGAGTTTAAGGCCAATCTGAAATACATACTAAGACCCTGCCCCTCCCCTGCAAAAAATTAATAGAAAATCTTACTAAAGCAGCTTTTGCTTCTACAGTTAAACTCTTCTACAATTAGAGCAATTAGAAAAATAAAGGAGGAGTGAAAACCAGACCCATGAAGGCTCCAGGTTACACAGTGACTGTAAGTATTTATCAGATAGAGTTAACAAAGCATGAAAGAAGCCAGAAACCTAAAAGACCAGGGAAACCAGCCCCCCTCACCCATCACTAATGAAACATAAAGGATTCTTTTCTAATATATAACAGACACGCACACATGTATATATTATATGCATATATATATGTACATTCTCAGTTTAATGTCACTATATTACTCCACCAGATACACACACATCCCCTACTTAATCATTAACTCCAAGCTGCCTTTCTATAAAGTGTCCACATATACACACACTTGCCCATCACAAAGGGAGAGGAAGGAACCAAACAGCCAAAAAGAATGTAGACAGAGGTGCTCAGGTTAGGATTAAAGACAGCCAAAGGGCCAATCAGATGGTGACAACTTCCAGGTACAATATGGGCATGGGAAGAATCACAAATCCTAAATAAAAGGAGCAAAGATAAGGGCTCCAGGATGTTCACCTTTCTGATGCCCCTACTCTTCCAGGAAAGTCGCCTAATCTCCTCTTTCTCTGCCCTTTTCCAAATACTTTTCCCCTTTTTTGAAACTCTGCCTCCTTAATTCCTTCCGGGTGCTGAGTTTAGAATCACAGTAGCTGCATGCTCCAGGGGCTCAGCATATAACCCACCAGACACAACAAAACACTAGGCAGGTAAAGGTGAAAGTACAGCTATAGTATCCCAGATCACACCAAAACACAGCAGGAGTACACACTACTTACTAATCTGCTAGGCATTTCTTAACCCAATGAAGTGGCCACATCAAGATTAACAGTCACAATTCATCCCTTGTCAAGTTCAGACCCAAACACATCTCTTTAAACCATATTTAATCTCCAAATAAAGACAACAGCAAGTTCGTAATTCTGCCTAATATGTTATAATATGCCTCCTCATACAAAAAATGCAGTAATTCCTCCCCCAAAGGCTCAACTGTTCCAGCATTTTTCAAAAGCCCAAGTCTTCTCTGAGACTCGAGGCAAACTCTTATCTGTGAGCCTCTGTAAAAACAGAAATTAAGTTATGTAATTCCATCGTGCCATTGCACAGGGTAAAAACAATCCCATTTCAAAAGGGAGAAATAGGTGAATAGAAAATAATCAAATCAAAGCAAGACTGAAACCCAGCAGGACACACATTAAATCTCGAACCTCCTGATTCAGCATTCAGAGTACATGGTGGTTGAAACGTTCTTGCCCCTGTACAAACTGCTGTACAGTTATGGCTGTGGTCTGCCATGGCAGAAGGCCAAAGTGGGAATGCTTACCACTTCCTGCTTCTTCCTCAGCCCCAACTGCAACTCCCCTTCCTGTTTGCACACAAAGAAAATACCAATCATCTCCTCACACATCATCAATGCCCACCCTATGTGCCGCTTCTGATCAGAGGCCATATAACCCCCTACCTCTCTGTATCCATCGAAGGAGATAGCACAACTGCGTGGGTTGTGTGCTCCTTTCCATGCTTTTCGCTTCTCTATTGCACCAGAAAACTCTAACAATGGTAAAATGTGAGTTTCAAAGGGCATGCGTGGCCCTAGTCCTATGGCCTTGCCAGTTTGAGCCCACATAATCTTTCTCTTGGGTCACTTCACTCACTGTCTACAACTTTCCTCAGTTGATATTCCACACTCCTAGCATCTCTGACTTCCTGGAATGTCCACCAAACCTACCACCTCATCCCTTTAGCTACGTGAAATTCCCTCCCAGGAGCTCCTTACCTGGCCTTCCAGGCCTTTCTATGAAATCAGGGTGGAAGCCTCTTTGACTCTACAACCCTTTCATTCTTCATGCCAATAAAACCAACCAGGGTGGGCTGTTACAAATCACTAGCCAGTGTCTCCTGGGCTATCATCCTCCAAGTGCATAAATAGCTAGGCAGGATGAAAATAATCCCCAGGAACAAATTTCCAAGGAGGCCCTTCTCAAGCAGGGGTCCCAGGGACTTACTTCTCAAATGAAAAGTCAGCACATTTGTATCCTTGAGCCTGCCGAGGGTGGGGTCTTGCCGCTTCCTGAGATTCCCTTGAGACGTCTTTCTTCTTGCCCTCTACAAACTACTTCTTTCCTTTTAGTAATGCTAATCTTCTTAGAAACCACACCTACTTTGCCCCCAATTTTGTACATTGTTCCTTCTGTGCCAAAATTTAAGTTTTTCGAATTTTTCTGTTCTGCCTTTTGCCCTTGGCACCACTCTGGCTAGAAGTACCACAGATACCCATGCTACACCCTGAGGGCTGTCTTAAAGTTTCTCTTACTGCATTAATTAGTCTACCAACCTTGATCTCAATCTCTTGCAAAGTCTCAGAACACAGGCAAAATGTGGACAAATTTGCTGATAAAGTGTCATATGCATGCCTGCTAATCCAACAGCCAAATGGGATCCCCAACAATCCCTTTCTCTAGTACTCAGTTTCTGTATTAGTTTTCCTGTTGCCAGACACAGTCTCTGTTACTCACAACTTAAAGGAGGAAGAGTTTGATTTAGCTTATGACTTAGGGGATTCTGTCTACTGTCAGCTAGCTCCAAAGCAGGAGTATCACTGCACAAGGCCCAGTGGCTAAGCTGCTCAGTTCATGGCAGCTGGTAAAAGGGCAAAATAGTGCCATAACTAATAAAATGTGTAGCAGGTTAATAGGGAACACTCTTGGGTATGATCTAGTGCGTCATAGCAGTGTGCCCTTGAGTTCTTCGCCCATTCCTCTATGGCACTATTCTCCTGCCCTTTTACAGTGATAGTCCTGCTTTGGAGTCAGCTGACAGTAGACAGAATCCCCTAAGTCATAAGCTAAATCAAACTCTTCCTCCTTTAAGTTGTGAGTAACAGAGAGCTAATACAGAAACTGAGTACTAGAGAAAGGGATTGTTGGGGACCATATCTGACCGTGTGATTTAGAAGCTTTGGAACTGATTTATGGGAGGAGTTTGGAAAGGTTTGGAGCTGCAGGATAGAATCCTGTAAACAGAGATTGGTGGGTGATTTTAGTCAGAGTTCGGAAGACCAGGACCCTGAAGGATGTGGACAGTAAGAACCAGCCAGTTGATTATGGACTGAAAGCTCTACTATGAGCCAAAATAAACCTTTATTCCTTTAATTCTGAGTGTTAGGTATTTTGACTCAGCAACAAGAAAAGTAACTAAGATATCATTTAGCACAGCTCAGCTGTCAAAGACCCAAGGCTACCTACATTTGCAAGCCTCACTTAGCCAAGCAGATAGTGCTACCTATGGCCAAGACACAGCATGAACTCTGGTGGGATGGAGGTGGTCAGCAAAGGGAAAGGACACCCAAGGAGAGCCTGGAAGGGCCTTGTTCTGCTCTCTCTTGATTGAACCCAGCACACCCTGTGAAACACAGACGTAAAGATGGGTTAGGGCTGATCACGTAGGAACCAACACTTGCAGGCTGCCAACCCCGATCCCAGGATTCCAGATTCTCAAAAGAGAAAAATGTATCTGTAGTCCATGCTGTTGGTGCAAAAATGGTCTAAGCAGACTGGGAAGGCAGGGGACATCTGAAGGTCAAGTTCCCAAGTGTCAGTCTGGAGGCTAGGCCTGTTTTCTGGGTTTTGGGGGGTTTGGGAGGTTGTTCGTTTGTTTGTTTATTGTCATTTTGTGACAGGGTCTCACTACATAGTTCAGGCTGGCCTTGAGCCCACTTTGTAACCCAGGCTGGTATTGAACTCACAATGATCCTCCTGCCTCCGCCTACTGAGTGCTGGGATTACAGGCATGTGCCACCACGCCCAGCTAGGGCTGCTTTATTAACTCATGGGCCTATATATGTGTGCTTCATACTATTTAATGCCCACCTCTCCTCAGTAAAATGTGAGCCCCATGCATTTTTTTTACTTTAATGTGTCACAGAGTGTGTACTCCATAAATACTTGTTAAGGTTTCTCAAGAACAACCCTATCCCAATGGTGGAATCGGGATAGGCTCGTGGAGATTGCTGCATGAGGATGGAATGGCCTCTGGATCCTGCCAGGGTTCTGTTTGGGGAAAATAGTTCAATTTTTCTCTTTGCAAATCAGTCTTCCCTAATCCAGAAAACAAAGCGCATAGTGTTGGTTTCATTCACATAAAAATCCAGTCCAGTGCCTTACGTGGGCCATGACTAGCCAGCCATGGTCCAGGCAGCAGTGGCTGCCTTTCTCCCATAATTCTATAGAAACAATCCTTCTCTCTAGATTGGCTCAACTGATCTCTTGATGGGTGGTGACCTTGTGAAATAAAAATATCCTACTCTGGCCATGGGACATCTGCGAGAGGAAATCTCCAACCACCTTATCCCAAGACTGCGTCATGACTTGTGTCTCCCTGCACGTCGCATCCCATACTCCTAAGTTCTGTCCCTTTAGGGAAGGCAGGCAACCTTGTCTGTCTCTTTGCCCAACTGTTATCTGTAACTGTCACCAATCATTAACCCCAGGAAGGGAGGAGCTGGACCCCATAAATCAAGGTCACTTATGCTAGGGAGGGATCAGATGCCAGGAACACAGCACAGTGAGCCAAGAAAAACAGAGAGAATCCCAGGCTCTTATATGTCCATTGCCATATCCACAAACCTGAGTCACAAACTGTTTTTCCCAGTAACACAGAGTTCACTGATTCTCTTGAGGAACACTTCCTTCCTGGCCCCGCTCTGTGACGTTGCCACCACCTACCTCCAGCCCAGAGAGTCCTGTGCTGATACCCCAAAGACCTGTACTAGTTCATTACTGAGGATGCTAAGGGCTGCAGCACCCCTTGCACAGCAGGGCCTTGGGACTTACTCCCTGCAGGCGCTGTGCTTTGAGGTACACACAGGGGGTCTGCAGGTTTGCATAGTGTCTCTCCCAAACCCATGGCCTTCCAGGCCCTCAGAATGTGACCTTATTTGGAAGCACGCATGTTGCTAATGAATACTTAGATCGTGTAGGATGGGAGTGACTTAATCCAGCGACTGGTTTCCTTATAAGAATAGAAGAGACACAGAGTGGCAGGGGAAGACACCAGGTGAGGACAGAGGCGGAGGGTAGAGTGAGCCCTTCCCACATCAAGCAACCAAGGAATGTGGGGCCACCACAGAACGCGATAGCATCCGCAGCTGGAAGAGGTAAAGAAGAGACTCTCCTTGCAAGCTTCAGTGGGAGCACAGTCCTGCCGATGCCTTGATTTCAGACTTATAGTCTCCAGCACTGTGAGTGAATTTTTGTCTGTCACCTAAAGCCCCCAGTCTGTGGTCTTTTTCCTGCAACCCACGGAGGAGAAAGCAAAGGGGACTTGGGAGCTTGTAGTCTTCAGGGTATCTGCTTCCCTGCCCTGCAGACAGGCTCTGATGGATCACTCCTGTTGCATTTAGCCTATGCTACCTTGCAATAAAACACTTCTTCTCTACTCTTTCAGTACAGAAAGGAGCTCTCACTGTACACCCCAGCAACTCCCCTCCCTTCCCACCCCCAGCCTCTGAGGGTGAGACCTCAGTGGCTCCTGCTTCAGCAGCCATCTAATTGTGTGTGACCATCTGTGGTCACCCAGCCTGTCTTCCCAGGCTGGTCTTGCATTTAATTAGGGGTATCAGCTGCTAAGCACAGCCTCAATTCCAGGAGGCCTCTGTGCTCCAGAGATCTATGTACACAAGGCTCCTCTTGCCTTTTGCATGTATGTGTGTATACATGCGTGTGTGTATATGTGTATGTATGTATGTATGTATGTATTCCCACTCCTGCCTCTACCAGGACACCATTCCAATATATTTAATGTTATTTTTGTGTGTGTATCAGTCCTTAAAATGTCCAGGCGACTTTGTATGTGTGTGTTTTAATCTGAGGGACAGCGTCACACTTTACCATTCATCCCCCAGCCCATAATTTTAAGGACCACTCACGTGAACTACTGTGTGAATATCATGTCTTTGCATCAAAGCTGCATGGAGCACATTGACTCTAACCTAGTTGTAGGTCCTGATGACAACTAGCTCTCCATCTCAGCAACTCATGTACATTTTCTACCCCTGGGTCTGTGTGAGAATATTTCTGACATGTCCACCAGGAAGCAGAGCTGCTGAGCTGTAAGATATACAACCATATCGTTGCCTACATCCTGGGAACTGCACAGCACAGTGGCTGTCCGCCCACTTCCCCTGCCCACAAGTCACACCAGTTTTCTATCCCCTTCCATCTCCACTAGGCAGCATCCAGTTCTTTCTTTTATATCTCACTGTTGAATGGTTTGCATTTTCCCAGGAAACACCAATAACCACTTGAGCATCTTTCCATGGACCCATTAGCCCTTTGGGTTTCCTCTCTCGTAGTTGCCTTTAACCCAGGTTTCCATGGAGACCACTGCCTCTTTCTGGTAGATTTGTAGAACTTCTTTCTGTGTTCTAGACGTATGTCCTTTTACCTTTTACTGAACAGCTTTATGGAGACGTCATTTACCTACCCTACAGATCACTTAAATTTACAAGGGTACGTGTCACTGGATGTCAGTGTAGCCAAATATGTGAGCAACCATTGCTGGTCAATTTTAGAACACTTATGTCACCTCAGAAAGAAGCCTCAGCCTATCAGTTCCCACCCTGTCCCTCCAGTGCCACCTCAGACTTCAGCAGTCACTGTCACATTTCTGATGGGCTCTACAGATTTACCTGTTCTGGGCATTTCAAGTAGATGGAATCATATGCAAAGAGATCTTTTGTAACAAGTGTTTTTCATTTAACACACTGGTTTTGAAGTCCGTCCATGGGGTAGCATGTAGGCATAGCTCATTTCTAGCTGAGTAATTTTTTATCATATAATCTACCACACTTTCTTATCCATTTAATACAGCTGATAAACATTGGATTTTTTCACCTTTTGGCAATTGTTTAATAACACTGCTATAAACAGTCCCATAAAAGCTTCTGAATGAACATATGCTTTTGTTTACCTTGGGTATTTACTTAAGTGTGGAACTGCTAGATCATATGGAAAGTCTGCATTTAGTCACTGGAGAAACTCCCAGTGTTCCAAACTGACTCCTCATTTTACATCACCGCCAGCTGTGTGGGAGAGCTGGATTTCCCCACCGCCCAGCAACACTTGCTATTATTTACTTTCTCACTCTCCTCATCTGAGTGGATGCAAAGTGACAACTCATTGTATTTTCATAGTATATAGTTTTATTTTGACACATGGTAATTATACCTGTCTAGGGAGTAGGGTGAGAGATTTCAGTGCACATTTACAATGTGACTGCGACAGAACTCACATATCCATCACTGTAGACACTGCGGTTTCTTTGTGTTTAGAAATTCTGTCCTTTGCAGCAACATGGATATAACTGAAGGGCATTATAGTAAGTGAAATAAGTTAGGTGCAAAACCACAAATATTGCATGTCCTCACTGATACAAAGCAGCTAAAATGTTGCTCTTACAGAAGTAGAGCACAGAATAGTGGTTACCAGAGTCTGAGAAGGGAAGGAAAAACTAGAAGATGGAAAGAAGACAGTTCATAGGTCCAGGGGTGTTGCTGGATAAGAGAATAAGTCCTAATGTTCTGTAGCAGCATTGGAAAACTATAGTGATGGTAATTAACTGAATATTTCAAAACAGTAGCTAAGATTTTGAATGTTCTTGTTGGCTTGATTTTCATTTCCCTAACAACAAATGGTGTTGAACATCTTTTCATGTGATTGCTGGTTATTTGTGTTTTCCTCCAAGAAATGTCTGTTCAAATCCTTTGCCCTCTGTGTGAGTGTGTGTGTGTGGTGCTGGAGATTTAAACCAAGGCCCCGTGCATGCTAGGCAACTTCTCTGCCACTGAGCCACACCCTCAGCCCACTTTTTTTTAAGTGGGCTGTCTTTTTATTATTGAGTTCTAAATTCTTAATACAGTCTAGATACAATTCCCTTTTCAGCCATCCATTTACATATATTTTCTCCCATCGGAGGACCTCCTTTTCACCTTCCTATTGATTTCTTCCCAAGTGAAGCAGGTTTCCATACTAATGATGCTCAATTTGTGGGGCGGGGGGGTTCTTTAACTTTTGTGTTTAGGGGACATGCTTAAGACGCCCTTTCCAGACCCAAGATCAAGATTTGCGTTTGTCTAAGAACTCAATGCTTTTAACTCTTACATTTAGGTTTTTGATCCATTTGGAGCCCCAGGTTGTGTGTGAAGTAAGGTCCCTTGTTCTACATGTGGCCCTTTCACTTTTAATCTTTGCCAAAATCTTCCTTTAGTTTGCTTTCAGGCCAGCAAAATTGTCCTTTGGGAACATAAACAGATGCAACTTCTCAAAGTCAATTGTTCCTGGACCTCTCTTCTTCTCTGAACCCCATCTGCTCTCCACAGAATGAGTGAGGCTGTAATTGAGAACACTTAACTTTCAATCCTCCGTGACATTAAGGATGAAAGATGTAAGATTTCATTTGCATTGTGGCAATCATCACTTTAGCAGGGAAAGTCAATCCCCTTCCTAATGACCCCCCAGGCCTTCTAGAATTGCAAGCTGTCTACAGAGTTTATAGATTGTTTCATTCCACTGGACACTGAAATGACTGGCAAAGCCAACAGTGGAAAGATTAATGGTGGGAAATGCAAAATCTACAGAACCACAGAATAGGAAGCGATCCCTCAGCAATGGCACCTTGGTAACCAAGGTGACAATGACCCCTTGGTTCTCCCAAGCCATGAACTTTTTCTAACTCTATTCTGGAGCTCCCAACAAGGATCCCAGCTCACCCTCATTTGCTCCTCATTAGCCACGCTCGCCTGTGCTCTCCCTGCAGAGGCATCTCTTGCTCCAAGCATCCTTCTCTTTTCTAGCTACACCCTTTGCCACAGCCTAAGCCACCCTGGCTAGAATCCTCCCCAGCTACACACCCTCCTCTCTCACTCCTGCCGCAGTGCCCAGAGATGGTGAAAGAGATTTCTTCCAGAGCCCCAGCAGCCTCTCTCTCTCCTAATGCCCCATCTCTGGCTCCCTGCTCTGCATAGGTCAAAGTCTCTGTTTTGCTGTGGCTCTCAGTCCCTATCAGCCCCTGCCTTGATCCATGAGTCTATCTCAGGTAACACACACACACACACACACACACACACACACACACACGGCTGGTAAATTTCCCCTTGGCCACCTATTTGCCTCTGAGACGTGGCACCTATGTAAGTAGACCAGAGCCCTATACAGCTTGTAAAAGAGAAAGCCAAGATCAATTCTCACGGAAGACAGCACTGTGACAACAGAAATCATAGGTAATCGGACAGGGAGTACAGGTTGCAGGTGTCTACGCCCCTGATCCCCCACACATATACACACTGCTGGGGAAACCCCTGAGCTCTAGTCCTCACCTTGACCTGCCCCATAGCTCGACCTGCCCCGCCCTGCAAAGTGAGGTCCAGAAACTCCAAGGAGTCAAGGATCAGTGCCCAGGAGCAAGAGTCAGCAGGAGGTGAGCAGAGCAGAGCACACAGGTACGTTGTGGTGGGACACATGAAAGGGTGGAAGGGGAAGGGGAGAGCAGAGACAAAGTGTGGAGCAGGAGAGGCAGGAGAAGCAAAGACAGCAAGCAAGGAGGACCAGAAGCATAAAAGCCTGGAGATTTCTGCCAGCAGCAGAAGGCTCCAGGCTGCTCTAGGGCGAGGCAGGAAGGCGCAGTGAGGAAGCAGATGAGGAGAATGCTTCCTACTTGCAGCACAAAAGACCAAGTGGGCAGTGGCTCCATGGCCACCGTGGATGCAGGAACAGAAGTTTCTACTGGGAAAGGAAAATAAAACGTCTGCTTCTCCCTCCTTCATATCACAGCAGAAAGAAATTGGGGAATAAGAAGCTGTAGAATAAGGACACACAAAATGACAGAGTGGTCCCCTCACTACCTACCACTAAGGAAGAAAAGCCATCTAAAAACAATGCATGGTACAGGATTCCAGCCACACGATATCCCGGAAAAGGCAAAGGGTGGAAGATCAGTGTGAAAGATCAGTGGTTGATAGGGGTCAGGGAGAAAGAGATGAATAAACAAAGTACAGATTTTTAGGGAAGTACGATTCTCTGTGATATTGACATAGTGACACATGTTCTCATCCATTTCTTAGAATCCACTGCATGCACAGTGTGAACTGTGGACTTGCTGATAACAGTGTGCCACTGATGATTCACCAGTTTTAACACCCGTCCCACTCTGGTGGATGCTGAGAGTGGGAGAGGCTGTGGTAGAAAGGAAGGACAGGGGATATACAGGAGCTGTAGGTGTTTTCTGCTTAACTTTCTGTGACTCCAAAAGGTCTCTTAAAAATATTTCAATTGTTAAGCCAGGAATCTGTCTCTGCAATGGAAAGGTGACAGTACAGAAAACTGAGGCCAGAGAAGTGAAGTCATGGTTGTCACTGTACCTGGCCATAGACTCATCAACTGGTTTTCCTGAGAAATTAGCAAGATTTAGAGACAAAGTGAACAGCAAAGCCTGTTCTCATGAAATTTCAGAAGAGAACAAGGACTCTGGGGTGAAATGGACTTCGGGCCATGTCTGTGACATTCTGGCCAAGAATTTTCCGCATTTTGCTCACGTCATTAAACTTTTTACAATCCTGAGTTAAAGGATGGCAGACTAATCTGGCAGAGAAAATTTCGAGCCTGTACAACATTCAGGCTATGGCATAGGTTCTGCTGGATTATTTTAGTCAGATTTACAGTGAGAACTGGGAGGGAGAAAAAAAGAAAACGCAGAACCAAAAAATTTTCAGTTTAGCCAGGAAAGACACATGTGCAAATTTGGAGCTAAGGAGAATGTGGTTGCAAAAGAGATTGACGTCATTAGAAAGAAACCAAGCACTTTGCAATAGGACAATAAGGAAGGTGCTTTAAGGGCATCTCAGTAATTGGCTAGACTTCATTCATCAGCACAGGCTCAAGTGTATAAAAGTGTAAAGTTGTTTAAAATACTTTACTTTGAGAAGAAAGCCCCAGGGCACCCTGCTCACTCAGGGCTGCCTAAGGAAGCTTTTCTCCACATTTAGCCATCGAAACACTCAGAGACCTCTGCAGCTGTGGACCAAGGGGGCCTGGCTCCTTCCTGTGTAGGTAACGTAGTAACCTTAGCTTCACACAGGGGAAGCTGGTTTTGGAAGCATGCAGCACGCATGAGTTGTGAGGTCATGGGGGGCTTCCACTCAGCATTCAGAGGAAGGTCTGAGTTCAGGGCCAGAGTCCCCACAGAGAGTCCCTCAAAGGGCAATTGTGTGAAATTGTGGGAGTAAAGTAGAAAATGGTGTGGAGATCTCAGGAAATTAGAGATGCCAGGAATGTGGAACATTCACAGAGGAAAGCCAGTGCCAGAGAGAAGCCTTATGGGGTAAGGCTATGGGGCCAAGGTTCCCCCAGCCTCTGGAACCCATATCTCACTGCCTTATGTCCTGATGCAGACACAAAGCAATGGGACTCCATGTTTTCCCTGATAGCTTTTGTTCTTGATTTGGCCTTATTCTTTTCTATTTTCCCTATTCATCCCTTCTGGAATGGAAATGTTTACCCTATGCTATCATCTCTCGGAGTCTATAGCTTGATTTTGGCATTTTATGGGAGTTCATAGCTCAGAGTTGGCCTTGAATCTCAGAGGAGACTTTGGACTTGGACTTCGGACCATGTCAGAAATGTGGAGACTTGGGCTTGATTGGTATGAGATATGTCTATCAGATTAGTAAGGCACACTTTGGGGCGTGTCTAGGTGGGTCATGAAGGCATAACTTTGGGGACTCTATCCAGTCCCAGTCCCCTTCCTCTCCAAATTTTCCCTTGCCTCTCAGAGGTCACAGATTGAGCAGCCTTCCTCCACCACACTTTTCCAGCAAGATGTTCCTTTCCTGGAGTCAGCCAAATATACACTGACACCAAATGAGCCAAAATAAACCTCTCCTCCTTTAAATTGCCGACAGGCAGTTTGTCACAGGAACAGCAAGGTAACTGATACAGAGGCCCAGACAAAGTTTAATAATAGAGCCAGAGCTCAGCTCAAATCCTCTTGCTGGCTCCAGGTTCATCTAGCAGCCCCTGCCTCATCTACTCCCCTGATGCTGGGCCCAGAAAGCACAAGGTCACAGGTGCCCTGGCCCTGTCCACCAGTTCCAGAGAGTCAAGCTAGGGAATTAAGAGGGCCCAGAGTTCTCTGGGTGGGCCACATCCCTAGAGCAAAACTAGAGCCATGTAAGAGCCTCAGTATGGGGACTGGGAAAGCAGAGAAAAATACTTCTCAAGCCACACTTGACCAAGGTCAAAAGGTCCCAAAACAGCAACACTGTGCCTCCCCGTTGTCCACCAGCTCATCAGGCCAGCAAACACCTTTCCCAAGCCTCCAATTTGAGAAATGCTCATTAATGTGCAAATCAAAGTGGAAAGGGGACACTGAGCGGGGAAGTGAGATATATCAGCGCAGACCAAAGCCAGAAAGGACGTGACAAGGCAGAGTTGTAGCCAACTTTGAAAGGAGGCACAGGATACGAACTTGGCATAGAACTAAGTTCTTAGGGGAAATGCATCTCACGTCCCAGAATCTAAAGCCACCTGCGGCCCCGCCTTGGGCCCCCTGGAGAAAGCTGGACAAGACAGACCTCTGAGACCTGCTCTGTGCCTCTTCTTCTCCAGGATTTTACCCAGAGTTTCCGATTTGGGAACAAAAGACAGTTACCTACACAAGCAAGCCCTCTACAAGTCCTACTCATCTATAGCTCAGGCACAAATTGACACTGGGCTCCACCTGCAGGATCTGAGAAGTGCAGTTAGAGAGCCTGAGTGGGGTCTCAAGGTCAAGGGGAACCCTGGGAAGTCAATGACGGCAGGGAGGGGAGCTTCTCTGTAGAGAAATGTCATGGAGAGGAACAGGGTCCCAGCGGCACTGAGCAGGACAGTTGGAGGGCCTGAGGAACCAGGGCTGACAGAGAGCAGCGGCCAGCAGCTGCAGCAGCCAGCACACTGTACAAGAACAGGGACTCTGGACACTGTAAGCTTTGGTGAGTGGTCTCACCCCAGACACAAGGAGGACAGAGTGGCAGTCACCTCCCAGCACCAGGCAGCTCTGCCCTCAGCTACTCACGTAAGATTTTACTGGTAGCCTGACCATGCCCTCCTCCCAAAGGGAAAAGAGAAAGAATGTCTCCCTGTATCATGACCTGGGATGACCCCAGATGCTGCCAGATGTGCCATTATAGCCTTTGATGGCCAAGGGGCTACTACTCAAGCACCCACTTGTGGGAAGGGGCCAGTCAATCAGAGACCCAGGACCTCCTTGTGTGGAATCACTCTGCAGGGCTGGGGTCCAAAACCAAGATTCACCTGAAAGAGAACAGAGGCAAGCGCAGTGGTACACATCTATAATCCCAGCACTAGGAAGGCTGAGGCAGGAAGCTCAAGTTCAAGGCCAGTCTAGGCTACATTGTGAGTTCAAGACCAACCTGAACTACATAGCCAGACCCTGCCTCAAAAAACTGAAGAGAGAGAGAAAGAGAGAAAGAGAAGGGGGAATAGGCACGGTGGTGTACACCTGTAATCTCAGCACTCTGAGAGTAAAGTCTGAGCCCAATTTGGACAGTGAAGTGACTAAGCAAGACCCTATCTCAAAATATAACACTCAAAAAGGACCTGGGATGTAGCAAAGACTCTAGGTTCAATCTGCATGAGAGGGCAGAGAGGGACACAGAGAGAGAGACAGAGCTGATACGCCATATATATGTGTGTGTATGTTTCCTCCAAGGCCCCAACTCCTTCTGTTTACCCTTCAGCTGCCTTCTCTCAGTGACTCCAGAGATAGATGCTGCGCTTACTGTTTTCATTTCACAGTTCAGAAATGGAGGTCCAGAGAGTTTAAGCAACACGCCAAGGTCACACAACTTGTCATAGAGGTGTGGCTTACAGGGGCTCAAACTTAGCCAGCCTGTCTCCAGCGCCTACTCTTAGAATTTCTACTCTAAATTTCAAAACTGGGCTCCCAAAAGGTATTTTGTCTCACTGTGAGTACAGCTCCGTGCCTCTGCAGAACACAGTAAACACTCTGTGGCCTGGGGAGTGCAGGGCCCAGGGCCTGCTCTGATGCACAGGACCCTGGGATGAGAGGCGCACCTCATGCTAAGATAACATCCACGAAGGGTAAGATGAGAGAGCGCACAGATCTAAGGAAGAAAGACACAGAGGATTGCAGATGAAAGGGAGAGCAGAATGAAAATCAGTGGACACACAGATTGGGCCTGGGTGGGAATTAGATGCAGGAGCCCAGTAACCTTAGCCACCGCCAGACTGGGCTGCGTGAGCTGAGGAAACTTGCAAGGCTGAGAAGCATGATACTCCACCGTGCTAGCGTGAAGCAAACCCATTTGCCTCACAGAACACCTAAGCCCTCTGTTCTGCTCCATTCCAGAGCAATGGGACAAGACAGCCTGGCCCTGAGCTGCACCCTGACCGCCATCTTGGTTCTACAAGTGACAATCACAGAGCACTTGCCACACACGGTGCCCAGCAAGGCACAGCTCTTTGCGGACCTGAGTGCCCAGGAGCTGAAGACGGTGCACACCTTCCTCCAGTCCCACCAGGAGCTGAGGCTGCAGCCCTCAGAGACACTGACTATGGCCAAGAACTCAGTGTTTCTCATCGAGATACTGCTGCCCAGAAAGCAGCATGTGCTGAGATTTCTGGAAACAGGAAAGAGGCCTCCGGCGCGGGAAGCCAGGGTCATCATCTTCTTTGGGGCCCAGGAGCACCCCAATATCACCGAGTTTGCTGTGGGGCCCCTGCCACAGCCCTCCTACATGCGAGCACTGTCCCTGAGGCCAAGCCAACAGCCCTCCTGGGCTTCCAGGCCCATCACTGCAGTGGAGTACACCTTGCTTTTCAATACCCTGAAAGAGGCCACCAGGCCCCTGCATCAGTTTTTCCTGGATACTACGGGCTTCTCTTTCCACAACTGTGGCAACCAGTGCCTGACCTTCACTGACGTGGCCCCTCGGGGCTTGGCCTCTGGCCAGCGCCGCAGCTGGATTATCTTACAGCGCCAGGTAGAAGGCTACTTCTTGCACCCCACTGGGCTGGAGCTCCTAGTGGACCATGAGAGCATGGATGTCCAGCGCTGGACAGTGGAGCAGGTCTGGTACAATGGGAAGTTCTACCAGAGCCCGGAAGAGCTGGCTCGGAAGTATGCGGATGGAGAGGTGGACATTATAATCCTGGAGGAACCACTGCCCAAGGGCGATGGGACTGAGAGCCCAGAGCCCTTATTTTCTTCCTACAACCCCCGCGGGGACTTTGCCACCTCCAGCCGCATGGCTGGCCCCCACCTTGTCCAGCCCCATGGCCCTCGCTACCAGTTGGAGGGAAATTCCGTGCTCTATGGAGGCTGGAGCTTTGCTTTCCGTCTGCGTTCCTCCTCCGGGCTGCAGGTCCTGAACGTGCACTTTGGGGGTGAGCGCATTGCATACGAGGTCAGCATACAGGAAGCTGTGGCGCTGTACGGAGGACACACACCTGCAGGCATGCAGACCAAGTACCTAGATGTGGGCTGGGGCCTGGGCAGCGTCTCACACGAATTAGCCCCTGGCGTCGACTGCCCAGAGACGGCCACCTTCCTGGACACCTTCCACTACTATGATGTCGATGACCCTGTCCTCTATCCCCGAGCCCTCTGCCTCTTTGAGATGCCCACCGGCGTGCCAATTCGGCGGCACTTTGACTCCAACTTTAGCGGGGGCTTCAACTTCTACGCAGGGCTGAAGGGTCACATGCTAGTGCTCCGGACAACCTCAACTGTCTACAATTACGATTACATTTGGGACTTCATCTTCCATCCAAACGGGGTGATGGAAGCCAAAATGCATGCCACAGGCTATGTCCATGCCACCTTCTATACCCCTGAGGGGCAACGCTACGGCACCCGCCTGCATACCCATCTGCTGGGGAACATCCACACCCACCTGTTGCACTACCGTGTCGACATGGACGTGGCAGGTAGGACTCAGAACTAGGCCTCTGGGTCACACATCTGCACCCAACCAGTCACTCACACTTCAGTGACCCCAGCTGCTTCTCACCTGGCCAGGGGCAAGGGAGGGAGCTTAGACCATAGGAAAATCATAGGGCGCTGAAAATGCCTGACTCAAAATCAGTCCTGTTGGCCCAGCCTGCTCCTGTTTAATATAAAACTGGAGATGAGGGTCCCCCTGAATAGCCCCCGAGTTGCACCCCAGATGCCACAGAAAGGTGGAGGAAGAGATCACTGCCTAGCACTTTGAGCTGGAATGCACCTGAAGATGCGTAGTGTTTCTCTTGATGTCATCATAGAGGAATGGCATCACTTCCTACAGCAAAACAAGGCCACTGTAAGCAGATGAGTGGCTTCCACCTGCTGGCACAGAGTGCACCAGGCGCCGACTCTCATGCCCTGGGCTGCCCTGCCTGGGGTGTAATGAGTTAACACAGCCCTGGAGAGACTACCAGTGTCGTGCTGAGGTTGCTGCCTTTGCCGTGCCTGACCCATGAGCTTTCTGCCAGCTCCTCTGATTTTTATAATCCCTTCTCTCCATAGCCCCTTCTCTAGTCTGGGACACGTGCCCAACCCCTCCCTTTCTTGATGGCTGTGGCTGGTGGATGGAGGTCCCAAGGCAGGAGATTGAGGTTTCAGTTCCAAGTGCTTGATTCTCATTCCCCTTTCCTCTGTCTGAGGTGTGGCTGAAATATACAGCCAATGTTAAATTTTTTTTAATTGTTACGGGAAAAGACACTGCCATGATCTTCCTCACTTTGAATACACTCACCCCATCCACCCCACCACTTTCTGAAGCAGCTCTGTAAGTCCTCTTCCATGAGTGTCTTAGCTT
Source organism: Cavia porcellus (assembly GCF_034190915.1). NCBI lineage: Eukaryota > Metazoa > Chordata > Mammalia > Rodentia > Caviidae > Cavia > Cavia porcellus. The sequence continues at coordinate 56,847,777 of NW_026947489.1, forward strand.
GCTGTCCTGGCTGCCTTGATGTCCTGAAACAGTTCAAACCACTTCCCTTCCATGGTCATTTGGACTTTGGGGAAGAGCCAGAAGTCACACGGTGCCAGACCTGATGAATAGAGTCGATGAGGACACAGTGTTCGGATTTCAGGCGCCTATCTTCCCACAGGATGACACTGGGCAGCAGTATTTGCCATATTTTTTTAATCAGACCTCAGAAAGACACTAAGGAAAGACGTAGAAGTGCTTCAGAGGGTGACAAGAAAGACAGCATAAGTATGTTCAAAGAGAGGGCAGTGATTTTGAAGGGCATTCACGGCAATATGCCTTTTACTGTCCAAAGCTTTTTAATTTAAACCTTCCCTATTTATTTGGATCCCATTGTGTGTACCTCCAGGCACCAAGAATAGCTTCCAGACGCTTCAGATGAAGCTAGAAAACATCACCAACCCCTGGAGCCCAGGACACCACCTGGTCCAGCCGACCCTCAAGCAGTCCCGGTACTCCCAGGAGCGCCAGGCAGCCTTCCGCTTCGGGCAGACTCTGCCCAAGTACCTGCTCTTCACCAGCCGTGAGAAGAACCGCTGGGGCCACGAGCGCGGCTACCGCCTGCAGATCCACTCCATGGCTGAGCAGGTGCTGCCCGCAGGCTTGCCAGAGGAGCGCGCCATCACCTGGGCCAGGTGAGGGGGTTCAGGGGCTGGTGAGGCCCAGCTGCCTCCTTGGCGTCCCATGTGACTGTCTGTGCTTCCGTCGCGAGGCTCTGTGTCTGAGCATGAGTCTGGGAAAGCGGCTCTCAGTGCTCCACTGGCTGTGGGAGGTCTTGCCTCCGCCCCAAGGAAGCAGCAGTATCTCTGACTCCACAGATTCCCCCAGTAGGAGCTGGGTGGCCACTTCTGCACCCAAAGCTACACAGCTTCCTTCACCTGCAGGTACCCTTTGGCGGTGACCAAATACCGGGAGTCAGAGCTGTGCAGCAGCAGCATCTACAACCAGAACGACCCTTGGGACCCCCCTGTGGTCTTCCAGAAGTTTCTGCACAACAATGAGGACATTGAGAATGAGGTATCAGCCCGGCCCCGCCCCGCCCCCTCTGGCCTAAGACACCAGCAGAGTCCTAAGCAGCCTCAGCCCAGACCTGTTCCTGTCGCTGACCTGATACTGGGTGAAGGCCAAACTCAGAGGTCATGACAGATCCAAATGAGGTTTGGGAGGCTCTCAGGAAATTCCTAGAAGCTTCCATGGCCTCCAGTGCTCAGAACTCAGCCTGCCCTCTCTCCTGCAGGACTTGGTGGCCTGGGTGACAGTGGGCTTCCTGCACATCCCCCACTCAGAGGACGTACCCAACACAGCCACGCCCGGGAACTCTGTGGGCTTCTTGCTCCGGCCCTTCAACTTCTTCAAGGAGGACCCATCCCTGGCATCCAGAGATACTGTGATCGTGCACCCCAGCAGCAAGGGTCCCAACTACATCCAGCACTGGATCACTGAAGACACGGACTGCTCGAGGTTTCCACCTTTCAGCTACGATGGCACCTACAGGCCCGTGTAAAGGGCCTGGCCCAGCTGCTGCCTGAAGCCAGGAGCCCGAGGGCAAGCAATAAACCGTCAGCACCCAGCTTGTGTGCTGCTCTGGGAGGATGGCAGGGTGGGCATGGCCACAGGCACATACATGCAGGCATACGTGGCTGTGGGGCTGCTCACACTCACCCATGGCACCACGAAAAGACCTCCATGACCAGGGCTGAGACCCATGCAGCCAGGACGAAGGAGTAGGTTTGCAGGTCTTAGGCGGTTTCACAATAGTTCAGTAAAATAGTTCCTGCCCTCCTCTTCTCCAAGATGTCGCTGATGCTGCCTTAAGGCTGAATGCCATCTTGTACTTCATGTCCCTGTTTCTCCTAGCGGGTGACATTCAGTGGGCACCTGTGGCACTTGCCTAGGACTTACAAATCCCAAAGTAAGCACCTCTTCCTAACCTCCCCTCCGCTATGCTGTTGAGTTCTCGTCACTTGCCCCATGTCCTTGGCTGCCACAGTGCCACCCCGCAACACTATCCATCCCAAGGGGACAGCAAGAGGACCTGAACCTCTCCCACACAGAGAAAGAAGCCCCACGAGCCCCAAGGGCCCCACACCCTCTCTGCAGGCTGTGGTTAGTAGCCTCCTTCTCCACAGCTCCAGCATCTGCATTCTGTCACTGCTCCCAGCCTTTCTGTAAGCAAACCCCATGGTGCACCTGGCCAGGGGTACATGGCCAGGAAGACAAAGTCCCTGTCCTCAAGATACTCAGAGTTCCAGGGAAAACAGGCCCAAAGAGGCACCTGTGTTTACTTATGAAAACTGGTATCAGTCTAGTCTGACCCTAGGTGCCAGTGACCCCACTTGGTTAGACACAGCATGGTTTCCGTGAACAGCTCAGCAGCTGTTCATTGGGTGACTCCAGCATTCTCAGGTACTCAGCACTCCAGCCCCAAGGCCAGCAAGCAAATCCTTGCTGGTTGCCACAGGCACTGAGGAGGGGTACAGTCTCTTATGCAGCCCTCCTTTAGCAAGAAAACTGAGAGGAGAGGGTGTTCCCAACCAAGCCCCAGAAACAAGAGCGGGAGTACCCAAAAGTCAGGTGCCCCCAAGTCCTTGACATCGGCCTGGTTGACCCTGCCAACCTGGATGCACCCGTAAAACCCTAACAAGCTGGATAGCATGGCCCATGCAGCTGACCAGGAGACCATCCTTGAGAATGACCCCCCGCCCCCGCTCCTTCAGGGGAAGAAGGTGGCATAAATAGGATGTGGTCATTAGCTACAGGATTACGTAAGGGCAGGGACAAACAAGAAATCCCAGGGTTCTGAGCTATTTCACTGAGTCTGAACTTGGTGGCTTTTACCCAAACCTCCAGGCGACCCAGGGGGCCAAGCCCTCCCGCCCTGCAATCTTCCTTCTGCCTTTGGGTAACACTAAGCCTTTCTTCCCGGTTAGGTTCCCTTCACTTATGAGCAGAGCTTCCTGACATCCGAGCCTGTGCTCGCCCCGATGGGGACTCTTGCCCACCAGGACCTGCAAAGTGTCTCCTGCACTCCAGATGAAATGCAGCCCCTTGGGCCAAACTATCAAGAATTTCGAGCAGTGACAGCAGACCACTGATGGCACATTAGGCCCCAGGCCCACATACTGGTCCTGCTGTCCGTTATCAGATCCTCTTTTGACCATATCGACATCTCAGGACTGTTTCCCGCGCTGTGTGTAATCATAATGCATCAAGACAGCGTGAAATAGTCCCATCAAAGCATCAGATGCCTCCCAAAAGGAAGCAAGTGTTTCTTAACCTGATATGACAGTTGTGGCAAATATTTCATTTTAACCAAAGTCAGTATTACCAGTTTAACTAAATTTAACTTAGGCAATTCAGAGCAATTACATATTAACCCTGACTTATCTTGACAGTAAGCTTTTCCACCCAAAAGACACAGCTAAATATATTTTGCACCTACTGCTGCACAATTCATCCCTCAAGGATGAATTCTAAGTGCCTGGCTAGCTGGGAGCCATTTCTCAGAGCACACCTATTAACTGTGTCCTGACTTCTGTGCCTCTCCCAATTAGATGTTGACACTTGAAACCACACATATAGTAATCAATTTGCTCTTTTGAACTGCATGGATTCCCTGTCCTGGGGCCACTTTAAGTCCCACATCCCACAGTACAGAATTGCTTTTTTCCTTTTCAAAACATTTTTCCACAATTGAGACCATATTGGTTATATGAGGATCACTATAGAAATTTTACTTTGCACACAATTCTTAATACACCCACCAACAAACTAAAAAGACATGCACTGGGGTTCTTTTTCAAATGGTTTATCCCAGTGACCTTCAGCCTCAAGTTTAGACTAGTTTTCTTTTAAAGAATGATCAAACACCAATATTTTCTTTTTTTTTTTTTATCGGTATCGGGGATCAAACTCACAACCACGTGCTTGCAAGGCAGGCGCTTATGCCACTGAGCATCCCTGAGTACCAATATTTTCAAGGACCACTGAAGTCCCACCAATTTATAATTCTACATCATACACACTACACACTTAAATTTTTTTCCATACTTGAATTTTTTATTTTTCATGGCATATTCACAAATAGGTAACTGGACTACCATGACCAAAAACATTACAAAGTATGCACAATTCTGACAGGAAGGTTTTCTTTAGGAAATAATTCTACAAAAATCAAGGCATCATACATGTATGACTTTAAATTAGTGTACTCTTTTAGTATGCTTTGTATTGTAGAATGGAAAACTAATGCCCTAGCTGACATCCAAGATAGTCAAAGTCTCCCATAATTTAATATCCCACTATTTTCTGTTGGTACCAAAAGACAAACAGCAAATGATTTCACTTCTTTAAAAAAAGAGAGAAAAAAGCCAGGTGTGTTGATGCACACCTATAATCCCAGTGCTCTGAAGAATCAGGCAAGAGGATGGTTGCAAGTTTGAGACCAGCCTGAACTGCATAGTGAGACCCTGTCTGGAAAAGACAAGAGAAAAAAAAAAAGGATTTACACTTCAAATATGCAACAAAGTAGGCTTTGTCACCCAGGCTGGTCTTGAACTTGCAGTGATCCTCCTGCCTCAGCCTCCTGAATGTGAGTATTACAAGTGTGTGCCACCACAACCAGTCTGGACTTCCCACCTTTTAAAAAATGCTTCTATAGCTATTAACATCAAGGGCTTCACACAACTGTTGCCTAAAGCAGCAGCCTCCAACTTTCTTACCTTTTCAGCACCAAACACCAGTTTTGTGGGAAACAATTTTTCCATAAATCACTGTGCAGTAGGTTTGGGATAATTTAAGCACATTACATTTATTACGTACTTTATTTCTATTATTATAGTATTGCAGTTGCTAATGAAATAATTATACAACTCACCACAACACGGATCAGTGGGAGCACTGAGCTTGTTTTCCTATGGCTGCATAAAGCAGGCTTGGAGAATGTGAATCACCTATTGAGCACTTTAAACAGGACTCTAGGTGTTTTCTCTTAAGTGCACCTTTCTCTTTCTTGGCCTCTGAGAGTCTTTTACAGCCTCATCACTAGGTCTTTGTCCCTTTGAAGAGAAGCCCTCCAGTGATATTTGCTTTTTACCCATTTTGGCAAGAGTTAGCTATGGACTTTCCAAGACTTGGACTGAGGCAGTGTGCAGTGTGGGAAAGAGGCACAGACAGAAATGGTCAATAAAATAATGGCAAGCCACCTATGGAAGAAAATAGGTGTCAAAATCCAACTTAAAGCTGCCACCAGATGCAGCTTTGTTATCTGCCACTCACTGATAGAGTTCTGATAGGAGTATGCTAGCAATTGATTTATTATGGTATCCATACAGTTGACCTTTTGTGTTAACATGAATCGGTATTTGCAGTCACCCAGTGCTAGCATCACCACCTCAGCTCCACTTCAGGCATTACCTTCTCGTAAGGAACTGTAACCTAGATATTCTCCCATGCACATTCACAGTAGAGTCTATGTTTCTCTGAAAGTCTAATGCCATTGCTAATCTGAGTGGTCCTGAACATTTTTCTTTTTTTTTTAAGCTCTCCAAATCTTTTTAATGCAAAAGGAGCCATTTTTGAGAACTCTATACTTAAATTTGTCCAAAAAACACATATTTTGTCTTTTCTCTAAGCCCAAGTCAGTAGTTTACTTAATACTTAATAATAATGTCATGACATTAATACTTAATAATAATGTCATGACAAATATTTAATCCCCAAAATTCAAGTCACAAAGCTAACACACTTACAAAAGATAATAAAGACATCCTGAGTATCAAGGCAATGTTGGTATACGTCCCCTCTTTCTGGCCTCACCATAAGAAAACCTTCTTCCGCTGACATGCTGCTGCCCACACAGGATTTGAGCTGGATTTTCTAAGTGGTTTTCAAAGTATTGTCCTAGTAGAGCCCGGCCAGCAAGGTCACCAATGAACTACTCCTGAGATAGAGACTTGTCCCCAAGGATGGAAAATCTAAATGGGGAAATGTGAGGGTTGGGTCAGATCATCTTGGGTCCCCTGTGGTAGCTGTACATTGATGGCCAGTGCAGGAAATGGTTCACACACAGGCTCAGCACTCATTCAGATCTCTGCCATCACCTTCACATGGCTGTCTTCCTCGGGTGTCTCTGTCTCTCTCTCCTCTTCCAAAGGCATCAGTCATTGTTTTAGGGTCCACCCTAACCCTATACGACTTCATCTTAACTAAGTTGGTACCTTATTTCCAATAAGGTCACAGTCACAAGTACTGGACAGTAAGATGTGAGCATATGTTTAGAGGTCACAATTCAGCCTACAGCACACATCACTACATCTCTGAGTTTCAGAAAAACAAATGGACACAGAATCCTGATCATCTCAAGACTAGGACAACCAGTGCCCTGTTCTGAGTGACGGTGTTAGAGGCTCCTTAGCCTCTCTTCTGCTTTCTTCTATATCTCTGCACAGAGGCTGAAGAGCTAAAACTTTGCATTTGCAGATTCCTTCCTTCCAACTGTCGCTTCTATCAGTGAGAAGCAGCAGAGTGAGAACTGGGTGATGGGAATGAGGCTAACACTTTCTCCCTGTCCTTGTTGGTGTTTTGCTTTTCAGGCAAAGTCATAAATGGCAACAGGGTTCCAGCTCCTGCACTCCCCATCTGCAGAGGAGGCTGCACAGGACTGTGGGGATGATTCCCACAGCCCGCTGGGTCGAGGGACAAAGTTCACTCTCCTGGACATCTGGCCTCATCAATCAGTGAGTCTCAGTTCTGGAAATTGTTTCTTGCTCCAGTCAATGGATGAGAGATCTTGATATTCTACAATACAGCTGCCCTCAGCCACCCTTGATTTCTGCCTGCAGTATGCGGTGAGTAGTTCCTGAGTGGCTGCCCTCTCCATTTCTTTATAAATGCCCCATCAACCGTCTTCATCCTCTCTGTGTTCAGGCTTCCCTGCCCAAAGAGGGGCAAGACACAATGTCTGTTCTCACTGTACTCAAGGTTCTATCCAGGATAACTAGACAAGCAAATAAATTCTTAACCACTTAACAGTGTACCCTGAGCATCTCTTGGGAAACATTTGTTTATGCACTGAGCATCTCCTGGCCAGGTGTTATTTCAACTAGTCTATTCTTGCATTAAATAAACATAATAAAATTGGGCTTTTTTATTTTAAAGAGAACAAAACAAAACAGTAAAACAAAACAAAACAAGTCAATAAGAACAATATCAGATTTCAAAAACAAGTCAGTAGGAAATCAGCAAAAGCTACTGTATTGCACTTTGTTATCCTCTAAATAGCTACTCAGACTACTAGGTCCATGCATGGAAAGTTGATCGACTGTATAAGCACTGAGTTGTTTCTTTACCGCAGTTGCTACCATTTCACAAACTTCAGGTGTGAGACTCTAATCCCTTCTGTGTCTGTGTCTCCTGGACTTGCTCTGGGTGGGCTGGAGGTCTGCGATTGCATCTTGCTCCTTCATCTTGACATTTTCCTGTTCCTCCAAATCAGTCAGTTATTGAGTTCTGGAAATTTCCTGCACTGGCTGCCTGTCCTGCAGTGCAGGGGATTGAATTAGGCACCTGAGTCCCTCTGATCCTGGGTTCCTGGGGTGGCAGAGAGGTATGAGACAGTGGCTCACCAAGGCTCCCCTAGTGGCAGAGGGGCCTAGAGACATGGCTTCTTCTCCAGGCCCACAGTGGAAGGAAGGCTCACCAGGGGGCCCCAGCCTTAATGGTGGTGGGACCTCAGGGTGTGGCTTTTCTTTTGGACCCGTGGTGGCAGGTTCACCACGGGGCGACAGCAGTAAGCTCACTGGAGAGGTGGGAGGGGGGTAAAATTGTTGTTTTTATATTTCTTATTATACTGTCTTATAAAAATTAATGAAAGTATGCAAATTTTGGTTATTCTATATTTAAATAATTGGACTGGTAAGTGGTTAAGTATTCAGAAAGAAATAAAACTATCTCCAGTTGCAGATGATACAATCTTGCACATAGAACGTCCTGGTAGGGCCCACTAAAAACCTACTAGAACAAACAAGTTCAGGACAGTTGCAGGATACAAGATCAATACACAAAACTCAGTTATACTACTCTACTCCAGCAGTAAGTAATCCAAAACTTAATTTTTAAAATTCTGTGTGTTATAACATCAAAAATAGTAAGAACTTCAGGATAAACTTAATAAATGAATTGCAAACTCTATAAACTTCCAATCATTCTACATTAGTGAAAGAATTTATAGGATAGCTAAATCAATGGGAAAACATCCACGGTCATGGATCAAAAGACTTCCTATTGATATGATTGCAGTATATTGAATATCGATACACACATTCAGTACAAGAGCTCAGCTGGATTATTTGTAGACATTTACAGACTAAAATCCATACATATATTCAAAGGATCAAAAATAGATCACTAAAACAATCCCAACAAAGAACAAAGCTAAAAGATTAGTGCTTCAAAATTACAAAACTTACCATGGAATCAAGACATTGTGGTACCAGCATAACAATGGATCACTGGAATACAAACAGGAGACCAGAAATAAACCTTCACATCTATAATTGATTAATTTGGGGCAAGGTTACCAAACAATTCAATGGAGGAAGGACAGCCTTTTCAACAACAGTGCTGGAACAACTGGGCATCCACAGAGTGAAACTGGAACCCTATTTCACATCATGAATAAAAATCATCTCAAAATGGATCAGCTAAAACTTCTACAGCATAAGTCTCCATGGTTTATCCACAGATTAGATAAAAGTTTCTGAAATATGACATCAAAAGTACAAGCAACAATAAAAAAAATAGATAAACTGATCTTCATCAAAATTTAAAAGGATGCTGTCAAGTAAATGAAAAGATAACCCTGAGAATGGGAAAAGTACTTAGAAATCATATACCTGTAAGGTTTTCTTATCTAAAATATATAAAGAACTCACGCAACTCACTAGTAAAATGGTCAGCAACCCAACTAAAAATAAAAAAGTGTCTGAATAAACAGTTTTTCTCCAAGGAGGATATGTTTTTAAAATGTCATCCAGGGCTGGTCATGGTGGTGCACGTCTGTAACCCCAGCACTCAGGAAGCTAAGGTAGGAAGATTGCTGAGAGTTCAAGGCCAGCCTGAGCTGCATTCTAAAATCTTGTCTCAAAACACCAAAACAAAAAAAAGTTGTCCAACATCATTGATGATAGGGAAGTATAAATCAAAACAATAATGAAGTATCATCTCACACCCTCCAGTACGGTCATAATCAAAAAACAGATCACAAAATAAGCACTGACAAAAGTGTGAAATTATAAATTTTATACATTGCTGGTGGGAATATAAAGTGGTGCAGTTACACTGGTCTACAATCTGACAATTCTTCAATACAGAATTTCCACCCCTGGGGATACCCTCCAGAAAATTAAAAACAACCCCAAACAAACCTTGTACATGTTATATTCACAGAAGCAATGTTCACAGTACTCAGAAAAGTGGCTGCAAACTCAACGTTTAATATTTAATGACTGATGGACAGATAAACACTGTATATATACAGTGGAGTATTATTCTAAAATAAAACAAATAGAGTGTTATACAAGCCATAGCATGAATGAAAGAAGATATACAAAAGACCACATAGACTACGATGCTATTAACAGTAAGATCTGTAGCCCACGATGCCAACAGAGATAGATGGTATATTAGAGACTGCCAGGGCCTGGGAGGGTTGGGGAGAGTGAAGCATACCTGTTAACTGGACATGAGGTTTCAGGTAAAGAAATGAATGGCCAAAGCTATGAAATGGATGCTTTAAAAGAATAAATTGCACAGTATGTGAATTACATCAATAAAGCTGTCTATTTTCCAAAGGAATAATACTCTCCGATATTGTTAGGCAACAAAAGCAACCCTTGGAATAATTAACATTATGTTATTCTGTTTGTGAAAACAAAAAATCATTGTACATATGTTAAAGTTTTACAAATGTTTATTCATATAATGTCATTGTGATCTTGAAAATTTTTAATTATCAAAAAGTAGAAATCCTAACATATGACAAAATAAAATTTTAGTAAAGAGATGAATTATATTTACAGATAAAAAGAGGTTTAAGAAGCCTACCAACTAATTATAATCTACGGCTTTTCCTAGAATCCTTTTCAAAGCAAAGGTAATCATAATATTCATGAGAACTGCACAATTTGAACACTGGATGGATGATGATACTAAGAAATTATTGTTGCATTGCTTGGTGTGATGACATTGTGGTTAATTTCTTTTAACTTTCTTATTTTTCACAGACAGATGCTAACATATATTTCATTACAATGATATGATGCTTGTCATTTAATTCAAAATAATCCAGGGGAACAGGTTTGGAAGAGTTTATGGAATATAGATCACCCAAGAATACTCACAAGTAGCTGTGCATGGTGGTGCATGCCTGTAATTCCAGCACTAAAGAGGTTGAAGCAAAAAGATAGCTACAAGTTTAGGGCCAGCCTGAGCTACAAAGTGAATTCAAGGCCAGCCTTTACTGCATAGCAAGACTCTGCTTCAAAAAGAGCAAAACAGAAAGAAAGAAAGAAAGAAAGAAAGAAAGAAAGAAAGCCACAAGTCATTGAACCTGGAAAATAGATGTAAGAGAGTTGATTACAGTCTTCTCTCTACTTCTGTATTCCTGGAAAGAGATATAATATATTTGAGAAAAGAAACTATAGAAAATACAACATATATGCAACTAACTACATAGTCTCAAGTGCAAGAAGAAAAAATAAACCAACAATATTTTTTTATTTTAGCACATAACTCCCAGAAGTTGGTAGTCACATAGATAGAACATAAGCAAAGATACAGATTATCTGCATCATACATCACATAAATGCAATTTACGTATAAACCTCCACACTTAGCAAACAAAGAATACATGCATGCATAGAATATTTATTAAAAATCAGCCAAATGCCAGGTGTGGTGGCACACACCTATAACCTCAGCACTTGGGAGGCTGAGGCAGGAGAATATCTATGAGTTCAAGGCCAGCCTGAGCTACATAGTGAGTTCAAGGCCAGCCTGAAGTATATAGCAAGACTCTGTCTCAAGAAAAGAAAGAAGAAAGAAAGAAAGAAAGAAAGAAAGAAAGAAAGAAAGAAAGAAGAAAAGAAAAAAGAAAGGAAGGGTCATAGCATTGGATCTGGAATGATCCAATAGACCAATGAATCTGGAAAGAAAGCTCAGGGACCAACTCCCAAACATAAAGGGAAATAAGAAAATGGATTGTTTAGTAGATTATATGGAAAATCTCCTACAATATAGAGAGAAATAAAATAGCATCTTACCTGATACAGTAATGCAATGGACTCCTGGCAGAGTAAAACAAATACAGGAAAACATTTCTATGGCCTAACAGTGAAGATTTCATAAGTCCCAATGGAGAAATAAAAATGATTAAGATGATACAGATAGGTAGACAGAAAGATGATACATATACAGATATGCAGATATACAGATGCATAGTTATATAGATACAGAGATATAGATATTAATTCCCCAAGATGAATGAAATTATGTATCACACACGTATACTAATAAAAAAGTCCGAAAAACATAAACCACATGGTAAAAAATGATAGATTTAATTTCATCAAGATTACAGTTTCTGCCGCGTACAGTGGTCCATGTTGTAGTCCTAGCACCCTGGCAGGTTAAAGCAGAAAGATCACAAGTTCAAGCCCAGTGTAGGCAACTTAGTGGCTTATCAAGGCCCTAACTCAAAATTTAAAGACAAAAAGGACCAGGGATCTATCTTGGTGCAAAGGCTGTGGGTTTAATCCCAGTACCACAAAAGTACCAATCACAAAAAAGATTAGTCTTCTGTTCAACAGAGAAAAGTACAGACAAGGTTGAGAGATTGGGAGAAGATATTTTCAACAGTTTAAGTCAACAAAGGATTAGCCATTAGAATATATAAGTAATATCTGAAAATCTATAAGCCCAGAAACCCATTCTAGAAATGATAAAATACATAAACAATTAATTTGCAGAAAAACTCATGCTAATAGCGTATCAAAACATATTCAGAGTTAGAAAATTAGGTACTGTCCGGTATAATAGGGGTATCAGGAGACACAAATGTGAGTCTGGCATGGGCTTTATGGGTTGGAAATATGGGCTGATAAAACCTTTCTGGAACCTAATCTGAATGCAGCTAGTGAAACTGAACATTCATACGTCCTATCACTCAGGCAGTGCATTCCAGAGTACAGATAACTGGAAGCAGTTCTCGCCAAAGACTGTGAGTGGAGGAGAGCAGAGCTGTTTGTCGCAGCATTCATCACAGTAGTGGGAGTTGAAAGCAATTTAGTACCCAACACTTGGGCAATGAATGAGTCAAATGTACCGAATGTGTACCAGGAACATCAAGAAACGCGTCATACCCACTGGGCTCTCCAGAATTCAGACACAGAGATCCTGGGATGCCGTTAAGTTTATGGGGAGCTAACACCTGGGAAAGAAGTACAATTGGGGTTGGGAAGCCAACAGACCTTGACCAAATCTCTCAAAGTCTCTGCCAGCCCCCATGGACGCTCTAGAACTAAGATGACCTAATGGAGGAAGCCTCAGAAGGTGAGGAGGTGGCCTGGCCTCTCCACTCGGCCAGTGCTGGACCACCCAGAGAAAAGTATGACCTTGCCCAAAAGCCGAGACAGACCTCAAAAAAGCTCATAGTGGGAAGCAGCATCACACATGCATGTACACACACACACACACACACACACACACACACACACAGTAGCCATTAGGGAAATGCAAATTAAAGCCACAGTGAGATGTCACTACCTACCAATTGGAAAAGCTAATTTTAAAAATGGTGATAACTTCAAATATTGGCAAGGACACAAAGAAACTGGATCTCTCATACATTACTGATGTAAAATGCAAAGTTATTTGAGAGTTTCTTATAGAACTAACTGAACATTCACTTATCAGATAACTCTACAATCATGATTTGGGCATTTTTCCCAGAGAAATGAAGCCTTATGTTCAGATAAAAAGCCATACATTAGTGTTTCTGGCAGCTTTATTCCTAATAGCAGACTAGAAACAGCCTGGTGTCCCAGTGGCTAAACGGGTGAACAAACCCTGGCACAACAGACTGCCACCTGACCGTAGCTGCACCCGGTGCAGCTGGCAAGCTGGGCACAAGTCACAAAGCATTGTGCTTAGTATAAAGATTACAGCTGGCCTGGCCTTGTGTACACAGCATCCCCAAAATGAGAAAGCCACAGAGATGGGGAGGAGGAGGTTGGTGGTTTCGGGGGACAGAAACAAAGAATAGATCTAACTAAGGAGGTAGCAGGAGTTCCTTGGTGGCAGAGCAATTCCATATCTCACTGGGGCAGTGGTTAAACAAGTCTAAAGCTGAGTAGAATTGAGTAATTTCTGAGATCTATACCAACACCAGTTTTCTGGTTTTTACAATGGATCCCAATAGCACAAGATGGAGCTTGGTCCATTCAAGATTCTGTAACAAAACACCAGAAACAGACAGCTCAAGGTCACAGAGCCTGCCTGGAAAGTGGGAGGCCCTGGGTTCAATTCCTGGTACCAAAAAAGAGAAAAAATACCAAAAAATGAAAAAAAGCTGATGGCTCCTAAAGAACATAAACACAGTGCTCCTAGCCCTGGACCTGGTTCCAAGGTCCAGGCAGAAGCACACTCAGAGTCTGTGGAAACCCCGCCTCTTGGCTCATAGACCCATCTTCCCACTGTGTCCTCTTTTGTTGGAGGGACAAGGGACTTCTCCGAGGCTCTTCTACAGGAAAACTAACCCCACCATGAAGAAGCCTTCATCACCCAGTCCCAAAGGCTCCATCTCCTCCTGCCCTCACTTTGAGGATGACTATCTCAGAGTCAGCATTTAGGAAACACAAACCTTTAGCCCGTGACAAGAAGTCACCATTGAAGGAACGGGGCAAAGGCACACAGGATTCCGTTTAATTTTTGTTACCATTTGTAAATTATTAATTATTTCAAAGCTTTTCAAAATCACAATACAAACTCTCAAGGGGAGAACAGTAAAATACTGGCTATTTTTCCAGGTATGTGATGTTTTTCTCTGTAAAGTGCTTCAAAAGGATAAGACATAAATAAATATTGTGATGGAATATTTCATCAACTCTTCCCTCACTCACCAATTGGATCATGAAAAGAAAAAATTCAAGTTGTATTAGTCAACTTTCTGTTGTATTTTATACAATGCTAGACACCCACAATTTAAGAAGTTTAAAGAGGCTCATGGTTTCCAGGGATTCGGTTCCTGGTCTGCTGGCTCCAAGGCGGGAACATCATGGCGAAAAGACACAGTGGAGCAGTTCTGCTTTGCTCATGGTGCCAGGAAGCAAAGCAGAGGACGGTGCCAGAGAGGAAGGAGCCAAGGACCAGACATAGACCCTGAGGCTACACCTCCACGGTCCATCCAGACACACCCAGAAGTGCAGTCCTCCAACACCCTGGGCAGACCCCAAGCCAATCAAGTTGACATAACCAAGCTTAATGGTCACAAAACTGTGCAGAATCAACATTTAACTAAAATAACAGAGAACCCTGTAATCCCAGCTCTTGGGAGGCTGAGGCAGTAGGAATGCCACAAGGCCAGCTTGGGCTAAATAGTGAGTTGGAGGCCAGCCTGAACTACATAGTGCAACTGTGTCAAAAAACCAAAAACAACAACAATCGTGTAGATAGAAAAAGAAACCAAGGACTGCTTTTAAGTCTGAAGATTGACACTCACATAAATGTCCATACCAGAGAAGTAGGATCACTATTACTCATATGTCATAAGAATACATATACATGCAAGATGATGCCTCAAGTTTAGCTTAGGCTGCTGCCATCCTTGCTGGGTTCCTCATCCCATTGTGGTCCTGTAGCAATCAGCTTTCCCGGCACTAGGAAGGCTTCGCTCCTCCGGGAGCAAACCACGCTCCTTTCCGAGCCACCGCCGGATGGACGCTAGGTGGCGCCGCTGCGCCCCTCACCTGCAGTCCTGCTCCGTGTCCCAAATTCTGGATCCAGAAACGCGCCTTTGTGGAGAGCTAGAGCAGGGGGTGCAGGATAGAATGGCTGTGAAAGATGGCGTGCAGTCTTCCTGCTGCCTAGCCCTCTCAGGTTGCTCAGCCAGCCTCCCAAACTCCAAGCTTCTGGCCAGAACTAGGCGCCAGACTCTAAATTCATGTCATCACATCCTGGGGTCCAGGCAAGCTCCAGGTGCCCGGGGAGACCCACGAATCCCACAAGCAGCGGGCACACAGCCAGGATGAAGCCCCGGGATCCTGCCCCGGGAAGCCCCTGCAACCTCTCAAAGTCAATTCAGTGGTGACTCAGGAAGGGGCTCACCGCATCCCCGGCTCTGGTAAACTCCTTTACCCACAAGCAGCTTGGAGAAAAGCAAAGTAGGAACCAGGACAAGGCAGGAACAGCGTGGAAGAAAGACACAGTGGGGCACAGGTGCCAGGGAGCAGAGTGGAGGATGGCACCAGAGAGGAAGGAGCCAGGGACCAGACACAGACCCCAAGGCCACACTTGGCCCGCTCAGACACACCCAGAGGTGTGGTCCTCCAATCCCCTAAGTAACCCCAAGCCATCACAGAGGGTGGACCGCTTCCTAAGCAGTATGAGGCATCCCCCCATGTGCTGTTTAGAAAGTGGGGTGTTCTGATAGCCCCCCTTTTCTCCCCTAATGTAAAGGAGGCATCGCCTGCCTGGAATACACTGAGCTGGCCAAACAGTGAGCAGACAGATGTCCGAGCAGCAGGTTTCTGGTCACATCAGCTGCCCGCCCCGGGGAAGGTCACGGGTGTGCTTAGGAGCAGAGCGAGCCAGCTGGGCTGTCCAGGAATGAGAGGGGGCTCCCTGACTCCTGCGGGGGATGCAAGGGATGCCTGAATAATTTCACAGATGGACAGGTAAGCAAAACAGCTGGCCAGGCTGGCAGGGGAAACGGCACACCCACCGGCACACACCTTGGGTAGGGGAAGAGCAGGAGGGCTGAGGAGCCCAAAGTTAGGCCTGCAGCGCTCAAGATGTCAGAGCAGCACACGAAATTTTAGCTCTTACATATGCAAAGGGCTGGGCTTTAAGGAAAGCTTTGGGCTTTACAAAAAATTCCCTTCATTCAATAATCAACTGTCTTTTTCTTGTTCTTTCTAAAGAGCTGTCCTGACAGCAAGAATTTAGCAAATCTAACTCTTGTGGGGTTACTGTGACCTGCCAGGCCACTCGCACCCCCCTAACTCATGCTCTCTTCCTCCTTCCTTCTTTCATTCTTACTTTTTTCCTCCTCTTCCTTTCTCTTCTTTCTCCCTTCTTGCAAAGAGAAGGGGACCCAGAGGGACAGAGACACACAACAAAGGTCACGTGGAGATGGAGGCTGACACTGGAACTGGGTCTCCATGAAGGGTCTCCCACGAAGCCTGGCCAACCTCGACCTGGGCCGCGCTCAGCCTCCTGCACTGAGAGAACACAGACCTGTGACATTAAGCCTTGTGATGGTGGCCCTGGGAATCGAAGTCAACGGCCCCTGCAAGGAGAGCAGCCAGCAGGGACAGGAAGTGCGGTGGTTGGGGAGGACAGGGTGGATGCAGGGGGCAGGTGTCCAGGGCACCAGGGCGCTGTGTGGTTCCAGGTTCCTGTGATGCTCTGGGGAAACGCACACCCACGTCCAGCAGCAGTGCCAGGAACATCTCCCATCCAAAGTCCACAAGTGGTGTAAAACCAAACAACTCTGCAAGGCCAGTTTTCCTGCAAACCCCTCCATGCCTGTGGCTCCTGATGCAGGACCAAGGGTACAGAGAAAGCCAGGCTGGGCCCACCCGGACCCAAAGTCTCACCTGTGGGCAAAGGCTGTAGAGGAGGACTCCCAGTCACAGCCTGTGGGCTGGGCAGACCCCGTGGGTCTCCCACACAGCCAGGCCAACCTCAGAATCCAGGGCAGCCACACGGACACTGCTGCCACCAGGCTTCTTGGTTTCTGTGTGAGTACAGCTGTGGACCAGGAAAAGCACCAGGAAGGAGAACCTTGCTCAAAACACAGCCACCCCCCGAGCCCACCAGGGATGGCGACATTTTCACCCAACTTCACCTCACGCCAGGCTGGGGAGCAGAGGCCACAGGAGGCCCCGGAGGGGGCTCTGAGGGGATGGAACAGCTATCCCAGCCTGCCACATGAGAAGATCCCCCAGCTGCCCACCTGAAGATCCCTCCACCCGCAGCTCACTTCCTCCCCATGGAAAACACAAGCAGTTTTGCCTGCAGGTCCTCACTGCCAGGTGGAGAAGCAAATGTCAAACTCAAGGTTTTGCATAAGGAAGAAAAAAAAAAAAAAACAGCCCATGGCGGGTGTGGTGGCACACACCTGTAATCCCAGCACTCGGGAGGCAAGAGAATCGTCTTTAGTTGGAGACCAGCCTGGGCTACACAGTAAGTCCAAGACCAGCCTGAACTGCAGAGCACGACCCTGTCTCAAAAGAAGAAAACAAAAATGCCAGCCCGCTAGGGAGACTCTGAAGGGACAAGGACGACGCTGCTGCCACCATGACTGACACTTCACCTGTGATCACTCTGTCTGTGACCATCCTTCCCACGGCCAGGTCTCAACATGTCACGGCTGAACGCCACTTCTGATCAGCAGGGAGCTGTGCCTGAGACACCCACAGCGCCCCCTAGCTTCTCCCTACACCCCCGGATGCCTCCACCTCGGTACTTAGGACCACACTTAGTGCAAAGGCTGGGTTGACAGTGGAGTGGTGGGGTCCCCAACCAGGGTGGCTGCTGGAGGTGCAAACCAGGCTCCCACCCCACGCTCTCCCATCAGATTGATGTTTGCAGTTTGGACTCAACTCTCCATCCCGGGCCATTTCGAGCTGATACCGAAGTCAACAGAAGAAAGCGTTTATGAGGGCGGGCGCAGAGCGTCACCCTGCCCACAGGCACAAACCACCACGCGTCCACTCTCTGCCGCTGCTGACTCGCGGCGCTCCCTCGGCGTTGACTTCCTGCCCAGCAAGGCCGCGAGTCGTCTGCCCCCAACCCCCTCACCAGCCCACAATGGCTGTTGAGTCTGGCGAGGCTTGCTATCTGCCGCGTGGCCACCGGGTGGCGACAGCGCCCCCCAGCTCCCGTAGGCAAGGCCTGCAGCACAGTGGACCATGCATGTGGTGGTCAACAAACAAACTGGAAATGCCTCGGCCTGAGGCTACAGCTTGAGCGAATGTCACAGAACCCTAGTGGTTTCATTTGGACTAAGTCCAGTTGGCCGTCACGGAAAAATACTAACGGTGCCTTCCATGAGAGTTTTGTTTCCTTGTAAAACATGGGCCTGGCTGGTATAGGGGCTCGCCCAAAACACAGCCTCCTCCCTCTTCACAGCCCTCAGCCTCCTAGTTCAGTATGACTGCCAGTGCTCCAGCCATCACATCTACAGCAATAGAACGGAACTGAAGACAGGAAAGGACATATCCCCACATTTTGAGGAGCTTCCAGAATTCATTTCTACTTATAACTTACTGACCAAAACTCTTAGCCATATAGGGAAACTGAGGAATGGAATCTTTTATCTGAGCATTGCTACCCCCAAATAATCTCAGAGTTCATTTTGGAAAGAGAATGTAAGAATGAACATCTGGAAACAGCTAACCACATCAACCCTACATTCAGCCCTGGACATTTCTCTCTGGCAACACGGCATACTTCCCACCACCAGAAAACACTGCAACCCTCTCCCTGTCTCCCCTAAAGTTGATAGGACCCCCAGAGATATGTTCCATGTCCAGGTTCTTCTCCTGAATGTCCTGCAAGAATCCCACTGCAGTGTGGTGAGCCAGCCCACCAGCCCCTCAGTGGGCCTGCTCTCCTGTTCCCCCTAGAATGAGTTCCTGTCACCCAAGTGAAGATCTCCTTCCTCTGTTTCTGCATATGGGTTCAACCCACTGTCCACTTAGTGGGCGCCACAGTTCACACTTAACACATCTCCCAGAATCGCCTGTGTTCACAGGCGGGCTTTGGGGCTGTGACTGGATCAAGGGCCAGTGCACTAATCCATTGATGAGTTTCCAGCTGAGGATCTGCTAGGCTGTAGGTTGTGTAGAGGAGTCACTTCTGAAAAATAAAGCCCCTGTCTCAGGCAGCTTTCCATTCCTGGGCAAAATACCTGTCACCATGACCTGAAGGAGAAGATTTTTTGGCTCATGGTTTCTGGTGATTTGGTCCATGGTTGGCTGCTCCAGGGCAGGAGCATCAAAGCAGAAGGGTGGGTGGAGTACTGCTGCTCAAACCATGGCAGCCAGAAAGCCAAGAGGAGAGGAAGCAGCCAAGGACGAGGACACATCCTTCCAGGTCATGGGGAGTGACCCTCTCTCCTAGATGACAGCCACTGAGCTCCACGGTGAACAGGGAAGCCCGGCTCACAGTGCCCAGGACTCGGTGAAGGAACAGAAACCACAGCCCCGTGAAACAGAGGCTGCTCCTTCCCTGATGAGGATCTGGCCAAGGCGTCAGGGCTTCCCTGGTGCCTCAGAGGAGCCAGGTGAGCAGGCTGGGGCCAGATATTGGAGGGCAACACAGCCAACAGCCCCGGGAGAAATATGGAGCCAAGAAACACAGCCTTCCTTCCCTGCCTCAGCCGCAGCAGGCCAGGGTGACGGACAGTGGCTGGGGAGACCACAGCTGGTCTTGAACTTGCAAAGATCCTCCTGCCTCAGCCTCCCGAGGGCTGGGATTACAGGAGTGCACCACTACACCTGGCTGGAAAATCAGAATGTTTACACTGTACTTTTAAGAAAAACTGCGGCTTCAAGACCCAGAAGTAATTCAAGCCTTTTTTCCTCCAAAGAAATTCACTTGAAAAAATCCTAAGGAGCCTAAAGACTCAGTAAGCATGTATGTAAACCAGGCTCCTGGCTGTGCTTTTGCCCTGTACATTACACCTCTTCCATAGACCTAAGGAGGCACAACCACAGGCAGCAGCTCTTAGCTTCAGACACGCGGCAATGACCTGCATCTGACAGAGCCCCAGGTGGGCGGCCCATCTGACAGGCACCAGGGACACACGTCCTAGATGGCCCATTCCGAACACACCCCGAAGTTCTCCTAAATACAGCCAGATCATGAGGGCCCCTCTCCCCATGTACTCTGCCTCTCAGAAAGCATACTTTTTAAATTTCCCTCTAATAAATCCCTGTATACCTCTTATGAATTCAACCTGAAAATTCCTCTGCCGACTCTGAGTCAGCAAACCTACAACTGAATTCTACGGCTTAGGGTGGGTAGAGGAGCCCGCTGGAACCCTGTCCAGCCACAGCAGGAGTAGGCAGGAGGACAGGAAGAGAAGTTACATGGAAGAGTGTCAGGAACATCGGGAGACCAGGGCTCAGGGGCAGGATGGGGGTTCAAACTGGAAACGGTGGGGCCTCGATGGAGGACAGCACTGAGTGGGGGTGCTGGCTGGTGGGGAAGGATGGGCAGAGTCAGGATGTGATGCTGGGAGGCTGCCCTTGCAATCACCCAGGTGGGGGTGCAACCTGTGACCTTCCTGCCTCAGCCTCCCAGAGTGCTGGGATCACGGGCCTGGAACACCACGCACAGCTCCCACAGTTCACACTAAAAATTCACACTTAGCAGCCAGGCAGTGCCCAGTGCCCGGGCCAGGCTGGGGCCCAAAGGCACTGTCCTTGCCCACCTTCCCGGGGTCCCACCCACCCTCCTCTCTGCCTCAGTGTCTACACTTGTCTCTCTCTGTCTCTGTCCGCTGTACCCCTGCCCCTTGCACTGGGCTGGGGACGCCTTTGCTCCCCCACCCCACGTCCCCCCTCCCTGCCGTCTCAGCCCTGTTTGCCTCTGGATCTGGGGCCTCTCCACACTTGTCACATTTTTGTGCCACCCTGACACTTAAGGTCTCCATGGCTACCAACACTCAGAACTAAACAAGCGCTGCTCCCAGTGGCCCTGACCTGCTCCAGACACACCGGCCTATTCCGAGCACTCTGTTTCTACCAAAGCAACCGAGACCTAGCTGGCCTTGGGGTCCCTCCTAAGTCTCACTGAGCTTTTTGCTTCTGTAAAACATGTTTCAGAGGTTTATGAAAAAAATTACCCGCTAATTGCCAAAAGTTTTGAAAACACCAAGCAACATAAAGATCATTAAAAACCACCTATAATCACTGGACGTGGTGGCGCAGTCCTGTAATCCCAGCACTAGAGAGGCTGAGGCAGGAGGATCATTGCAAATTGGAGACCAGTTTGGGCTACAAAGTGAGCCCAAATCCAGCCTGAACTGCATAGCAAGACCCTGTCTCAAAGGAAAAAGACCAAAAAACCCCACCTATAGTCCCCCACTTCAATGCATCGCTCTTCAATCTTTTATTTTGCAAATTTTAAAACATTTTCAAATCAGTGTCCAAGCTGGGCACAGGTACTCCTGTCTGTAATCCCGGCTACTAGGGAGCTGGGGCAGAAAGACTGCAAATTCAAGACTAATCTAGGCACCTGAGTAGACTTTGTCTAAAAATAAAAGTAAAAAGCGTTTGAAGGGCTGGGCAGGCAGCTCAGAGCGCTTGCTCAGCTGTGAGAGGCCCCGGTTCCCATCTTTAGCGCCACACAAGAAAAAGCCGTCCCTTCACCTCTAATGTAAGGCGCTTTGCGTATCATTAAACCTCCTATAAAAGCACTGCTTTAACGTGTTAATGATACTCCTCCTGCGGGTTCCTAAAACAAAGCTGGCAGGCGCTGCTCCTCTAAGTGCTTTTTGTGGGTTATGCTGCTCACCCAGGCACCTGCCCAGGAGCTGTCATCGTTCCCTGTCAGAGAAGGACACTGAGGGTTAGAGAGTTTGAATAGCTCTTCGCAGTCACACGGAGGGGAAGCAGCAGGCCCATCCTCTGTGCCTCCCTCCCACCTGCCCACAATATGCCACCATGTGCCCGGGAGGTGTCTGTGTGCGGGAGGGCAGTGACATCACCCTCTTCCCAGGTGACACTCTTGTCCTCCAGGTCAGTGGTGGACACGCTGCCCAACATGGACATCCGCCCTGTAATCAGCAGTCTGGGTTGCAGAGTGGTGCTGAGGGCTGATGGGCAGCTGTGCCGTGCGGCTGGGCACAGAGCAGAGGGACAGCCCTGGTTGGTACTGAGAGCTACCGGAAAAGCAGACAGGAGAGCCAGGGGTTTAGCTCAGGGGCACAAGCACCTGCCTGGCAAGTGTGAGGTCATGAGCTCAACCTCCCTTACCAAAATAAAAAAGGATAGAGGGGGAATGCAGCGGCTTCGGTTTGTGGAGACTGCACCCTCAAAGACCCCGGCACACAGCAGGCCTGATGAAAAGACTTTGATCCCAGTTAGAGGGACCACGCTGGGCTGCGAGTGTAGCTCAGCGGCAGAGTGCAGGGACCTGCATGTGTGAGGCCAGGCTCATCTGAAAGAGAAGAAGGGAGCGAGGGAGAGAGGGAGGAAGGAACGTCCTGACACCTGATTAGGCTACCTATGCGGATTGCTACTATGTAATGAACAGCCAGAGGCCATGGCCAGAGTTACAGGAGGAAGAGAGCTAAGAGGCACAGGAATTGGAAGGACAAAGATAAAAATGTGATTTGTGGACCACTGGATCACCCGCATCGAAATTGGAGGGACAAGAAGGTTCCCAGACACAAGATCAACTTACAAAAATCAATACCACTTTGTCTGCACTGTATAGCCATTCATAATACATAAGAAGAGATATAGCAACATAAAATAGCAAAATATAGGCTAGCCCGCTACAAAAGAAAGTTTGAACCTTTATTAAAGGAGATAAAAAGAAGATCTAAATGAAGGGAATAATCATGCTGTTATATGGGACAATTTAATATAAAAATGCCAGTTCCTCCCAAGTGATGTCACAGATGCCATCCTGGTCAAATTCCCACTGTAAGGTTGGGGATACAGCTTGGTGGCCTGCGTGGCACCTGCCTGGCAAACATGAGGTCCAGAGTTTGATTCCTGGTATCAAACAAACAAAAAAAAAGTACTTTTAAAGGAACTGAGTAAATTTATCTTCTCATTTCCAAGGAAAGAATAAGAGTTTTTAAATCACCACTGTATTTAAAAAATCTATTTATAAAAATTTATCCCACTGGAACAAAGACTCTCCAAAGCCCCAGTCGTAAGGCGACATGTGGGGCTGGTGCTGGACTGCGAGGTCCAGGGCAGTGACATGGGGGAAAGGAGACCGTTAGGAGCTGTCAGAAGATGGGCAAAGCTTCTTCCCTGGAGTTTCAGCCCAAGAGCAGAAGAGAGCCAGCGTGGACCAAGAGGTAAGCAGGCCGCTCATGCAGCCAAGAGAGGGCTTACTTTGTGCTGATTCAGTGAAGCGGGCTGACCTAGTCACTTTCCATCAGTCATGGACATGGTTTCCAGAGATGGCCTCTTTATAGGCAAACATCTTTTTCGTGTGGCCTCGGAATGAGGGACCGACTCCTATTAACAGGCAGTCAGCCCCGCCAGGAGCCCCTGAGTTACCGACACGGCACAGCTGGTATCACATCTGGTATAAAGACCGTAGCCTCCTGACAGGCGAAGGACCTCAGCACTGCTGAGAAGACCAGGGGTGGGGTAGAAGGGACACAGACCAGCGCCCTGGGCAGTTGCCAAGCTAACCCTGGGTTGTAACCTTGGACGAATGCTTTTTAAATGGTCGACGTGTTTTTAAATGGGTCAGGCCAGCAAAAGGAACAGACACAGACGAGGGCAACAATGCCCAGTCTCTTGTCCACTGCGGTCATCTTGCAGGACACATCCATGGGCTTGGGTGTCTGAGCACACGTGGCCTTCAAGATTCTGCGAGATGACTCAGGCACTTGTTATCATAACTAAGCGGTGGGGTCTCCCAGGGAACTCAGAAGGTCTGGCCCAGCTGCATGGCCTCAAAAGTAATGATTTTTAAGTTAACTAAGAAAGGGAGGGGAACATAAAAAGAACTAAGATGTGTTATTACACACCAATTTCCCATGAGGAGTATAATCATTACCTGCTGCAACACACACTGATAAAAATCAAAATTTGAAAAAGCATTTAAGTTAGCTGTGAGCTAGTAAAGCCAGCAGGTTTCGTTTTGTATGCAAAGGTGGGCTCCATGTAAATCAAGGATCCAAGTGTAAAAGCTGTAACTTTATCACTAACAGGAAAGAATACACAATGGTATACATGATACCTGGAGATGAATTCAGGGAATGTTTCATAAATCAAACTTAAAAGATCTATACTACAAGACAAAAAATTAATGTTTTTACCATGTCACAATTAAGAAACTTCTGTTCAAAGAGGAGACTGTAAACAAAGCCAACATACTGGATGCTGGACTGGAGAAGGGTATTTATAACATCTAGACCTGACTAGGTATTAATGCCATATTTCCCCCAAAATAAAATCAAGTTTCATATGAATTTTTGCTCCAAAAGATGCAATAAGGGCTTATTTTCATGGGGTGTCTCGTTTTTTTCTTATGCAAACAACTGATTTTATGTTCAAATACAGTTGAGTCATCTTCCAGAATGTCACAATTCAAAATGTCAGTGCCAGATGTGGTGGTGCATGCCTGAAATCCCAGCACTCAGGAGGCTGAGGCAGAAGGATCACAAGTTTGAGGCAACCTTCAGCTACATACCGAGTTCAAGGCCAGCTTGAACGTAGTCTCTACAAAGTGAGACCCTGTCTCAAAGCAAACCCACAAACAAACATCGATCATGTGTTACACCAGATATACCAAATGCATCCATCTGGCTGACAGTCAACGAGGACTTATTTTGGGAGTAGGGTTTGTATTACAGGTATCCTGAGATGCCCATAATCATTCTAGGGCTCATTTTCCAGTCAGGTCTTATTTTTGGAGAGAAAGGTGAGAACACGCAAGCATAGAAAGCTATTAGAAAACAGATGAAGAGAAGGAACCAGCAAGTCCCAGGATGGGACGCCGGGGTGTGGCACAAGGGAGCCCAGAGCTGCTCAAGCAAGTGAATAATCAGCAAGACAGACATTACAGTGACATAATTCTCAGGTTTCACCAGAGCGGAAACTCCAGACTAGCGCTTATAATGAGCATCTATCACCCACCGCTCTCCGGAGTCTGCAAGACATCTTCACAATCACCACACAGTGTGTCTGCTGCAAAGCTCATGCTGAAGGTTGATGGCCACCGTGGAAGAGTTGGAGGTGAGGTGTCTGGCTCAAGCCAAGATACCTGTATTCTCTATACACCGCCTGGTCTCAGGCATTATGTGACAGCAACAGAAAACAGACTGAGATGATAGTGTGACTTAGATTTCTACTCAGAGTTCCTGCCTTAGTCTGTGAAGATAGATGAGAAAGAGAGAGAAGGGGAAAGGAGGGAGGGAGGAAAGGAGAGTGAGAGAGAGAAAGGAGGAAAAGAAAAGAAAAAAAAAGATAGGAGAGGAGAGGGGGACAGGGGAGAAAGGGGATGAGACTGGAGACTGATAGAGATATGTAGATACAGATTTAGAAACTGGTAATAAATTTAGGTGAGCAAAATGATGGTGGGGCTATGGAGAGACATAAGAGTCCGCAGGTGAGTTGCTACTTTCTGTTCGTGAGCCGGGAAGCCCTTGCCGAGGTCTCTGTGAGCAGAGCTGAGTGGAGGAAGAGCCCCCCGCCCACTATGCACAGGTCCTGGGGCGAGAGAAAGCCTGGCTGTGTTTAGAATGAGGAGGAGGCCAGCACAGCTGTTGCAGAGTGAATGGGAGACATCTGGCCCCGGTCCATAGGAGCCTTCAGCACACACACACACACACACACACACACACACGCCCTGCCGCGTGCACTTGGATCATGGAACTCTCTTCACACAGATGCCGCAGAGATTTACACACACCACTAAGCTCTTCCAGCTTAAACACAGAAGCGCTCGCAGAAGTGCTATAAAGAGTGAGACCCTTTCTAGTAAGAGCAAGAGAAGCCAACAGCAAGGGTGTTGGGGCTGGAGGGGAGCATGGGAAGGAAGGGCTGAGACCCCAGGAGCCTAAGCAGGTGCTAGCCGCACCTGGAGAAAGCGGCACAGGCAGGAAGAACAAGGATCCGTAACAAGGCATGGAACCGAGCGCGGAACTCTGGAGCACTGCAAGTGGTCCCATCCCAGGGCAGGACAAGCTGGGCAGGTGAAAGTGGAAGGGGTTGGGGCAAGTGGAGGCCCCGCTGTGGACAGGGTCCTGGGAATGAGGCAGTCACACAGGCTGTGCAGGTCTCCCCCCGAGGCCTCCTCCAAGAGGGTGCTCCTTCTCTGCAGAGAAAATGGGATCACTCCTGCACCCAGAGGGAACAAAGTGTCACACACAGAGGATGTGGAGTGATTTGGAAAAGTGCCCCCTTCCTGCCCTGGAGGACAGATGTGCCAGGCACACATGGGGTGACCATCTGGTGAGTGGCCCTTGGCCATTTGCTAATTGCACTGTCAAAATCCACCTGTCAATTTATGGATTTTGAGAATCACTAGTGAGAAAGACAGGCACCCCCCCCCCAGGCCAGGATGTCCTGGTCCCTCAGGGTAATGCAGCTTGTATCCAGTGACTCAGAGGGGTACAGGATGTTCTTCAGACTCTCGTCTTACCTTGTTCTGCTAGAAACTTTGCATGCTACTGCTTTGCAGTGTCTCTGATAGAGAACAGAAGAGGCTGGCTTTCAGATTCTTCCACTGAGCACAGGGACATTGACATCCATTGTCCTCACTGCCAGTCAAGTTGGGTAGAAAGAGAGGGCACAGCTCACTTTGTGGGGAAAACAGCGTCTGTGTGACACCCACAGTCTCCCAGCCTCTCGGTCCTTATCTGCCCCATGCCTTAGGACGGAGAGGAGAGGCTGAGGTCAGAATCCTGAGTTTAGCTGGAAGTCTGATGACTCTTCAGTGGGTACTGTTGAAAAATAAAGGGATTTTGCTAAGAAAATCCATTCTGACCATCACTTCCATTAGAAAGCTGGCCCTGTCAGAAGCTTCCTCAAACAGAGGCCGAATTGAGCCTAACTCAGGACTACAAAGAAGGACATCTCCAGGAAAAATCTCTTCCTCGGCAGGATTGGTGGGCTTAAGACATGGGTGGGGCTAGAGTAACTGGGCTTGGGAGTGAGTTAGAGAAGGGGGAATGATTTAACACCTGCCAAGCTGCACCAGGACCCCCAAAACTACAGTTAGACACAGGGAAGGACAAGAGGGTGGCAGCCACAATAGTCACCAGAAATGCTGTATTATTCAGGGACAGAGACCCCAGAGAAGGGAACAGTCCAGCTGGGGGGGTGGAGCGTGAGGCCTGGGTGTGCCCCTACCACCACCATTCCAAAGGAGAGGGTCAGAGCCTTCTCCAGAAGGTTCTGAGACCTGAGACCTGTGCACAAGGGAAAAACCAAGTGGTCACTGACAATTGGTTGGCTACCTTAGGACAGATAAAACTATAGAATTGAAATATGAAAGTAGCTGAAATGAATAATGCAGGTTCCTATGAAGTCAGACAAGATAGAAATCTCCTTCCCCGTCTCAGGGAACTGGAACAGAAGCAATTTGTTCACACCGTGCTTGGTGGACACAGGATCAGACATGAGGAGGTGGCTTTTGTGGAAGGACAGTTTCCCCCAGGAGAACCGGAGACCCTGCTTACTCCACAGATCAGTGCCCGGAGTGGGCACCCAGCTGTTCAAGGTACTTAGTTTCAACATCCAGCCCCCAGAATGCACTGGACAGACCCTGTCAGCTGTCATCGCTTTGACCACCTCATTTTTCAGCAAGTCCACCCCAGCCCCTCATGTTTGTCGTGTTATTTTGCTGGCATGTGAAACTCATGTGCAGCTCGCATCTGGCCCAGAAGGCCCCGTCTCTCAGTGTTCGTGCTGATCCCAGTGACCAGGCTTTCAGCATCTGGAGGCTCTGATTTCCTCCCAAGGGGGACCAAGGGTTAAACTCCGAGGACTCCTAATTGGACTCCTAATTGAGGCCGGCAACCCGGGTGCCCTGGGGAGGGCTGCCATGGTGCTGCTTGTTAGCCTCTCAAAATGACACAGGACAAGGAGCTGTGAGGTGTGAGGATCTGCCCGCAGGTCTGAGCTGCTGTTGGGGCTGGATAAATGAATGAAGCCACAGGAAGATGGGCTTAACCCAAGAGCAGCCGCTGCCCAGTCAACGAGAGCACAGCTGGTCTGGTCAGAGGTCCATCCATCGGGATGCTCAGGGCGGGATTCCAGGTTTCATGGACCCAGCAGGATAGTCCAAGAGGAAGAGATTTATATTCACCACCAGCCCAGGCCCACGGTGCCTGGCTTGCCTTTCCCTTAGCCTTATGAAGAGCCCTCAGCTCCCTGATGGATCCAAGCATCTCCTGCACGTAGGTGAGGCACTAGGTCCAACACATCTCTACCTCCACATGGTAGCCGCTGCAGAAACCACACATCAGAGGACAGAGCCACGGCTTGTGCACAACTCCAGGCAGCCCCAGCACAGAGAGTTGCCTGCAACTTGAATAGGCAAGAACTGAGCTGCCGTTGGTGAAACTGCTGAGGCTCAAACTGGCCTGCTGGGGCAGCCGGCCCTGATGGGTTGAGCGAAAGACTTGCCACACCTGTCCTCATGTGCTGGAAATGTGGGTAACCACTCACTAGAAGTCCTGTGCCTCCCACTGCACAGCTGCAAGACCTGAGGTCCTCAGAGCAAGATCTTCAGAGTCACATGGGCAGCACACACTGGAAGCCATGTTCGAGCACCAATGTGGCCAACCCCAAAGCCAGCATTCCCACTGCTCCATGCTAATCCCTTCACCCCAAATTGATTCTAGTTGACATTTTTCTTCCCCCTAAATGCAGCCTAGAAAACCCAGCCCAGGCTACCTTTATATATTCAACATTCTCCTTCACACACCATTCCTGTCCACTGTTTTCCATGCCTGTCTACTGCTGTCCAAAAGACAGATGGAGAGACATTGTTTCACCTGACCTGATAGCATCAGACAGCACCAAAGGCAACGATGGAAAAATAATCACGCACCTCAGCCCAGCCCTGCAAGCTCTTGAACCTTGGAAGGCTGCATCCCACGGAGGTGAGCCCGTGGGGTTATCAGTTTTCTAATGCTGTAGAAATACACTGAGACAATCAGCTTCCAGTGCTGCAGGATTTTCCTGGAGAAGCACCGGACACTGAGGGCGTTCTCGCAGGAAAAAGTTAAATAAAGGCATACCGGCACTGGCTCAATAGACCTACACCCACAGGCTGAATGTGAAACATGGCATAGTTGGGTCCTTTTATACAAGTTTTGTATCAGTTTGTCTCCCTTAGATGAGCATCCACTATCCCTCCACAGTCTGATCGGATATACATTAACATTCTACAGTCTGCTTGGGTATGATTTATGTTGCAGAATTACGTCAGAACTACACGGAGGCCGACATCACTACGTCATAAAAAGTTCCCACCCCCGCAGGTTGGCAATGGCCCTGCCACACTAAAGAGAAAGGATGTGTTTTGACTCACAGCTGTAGAAGTTTCAGTCCATGATCCTAGTTGCCTTGACGGGAAATGAAAGACAGATGACAGGAAGTGAGAGGTGACAGGAAATGAAAGAGAAATGAAGGGAAAGGCTGAGGTGCTCGGATGAACACCTCCAGTGACCGATGCACCCACCACAAGGCTCCACCACTGAAAAGCCCTTCACTTCCCCACAGAACTAAGCTGAGGGCAAAGCCTCTGACAGATGGACCTTTGGATGACCCTTCAAATCTGAACCATAGCTGCTAGAGAAACTCCCAGTTCCATTTAATGCCCAAATTCTCTAATTTCATAAAAGAGCCAGGAAGTGGCGAGAGTCAAGTGTGTTATTCTGTTATTGAATAAATGAACTGGGTACATTAAGGAGAAGAAAACTGCTACAGATGAGAAAGTTAATTTTTCTTTCTCCCCTCGAATGCTCCTGACCCTTAACTCTCATTAGCATCCTGCAATACCCATCCCCCCCAAAAAATGCCTGCTTCAATGAAGAGTGATCTTTACCTCCATACGAAACATTATAGCATAAAAGTGGGAGCAAGACTGGTGATAAAAAAACATTCATTTAAAATGTGTTGCAACAAAACGATGAAAATCACATCCAAATATTTTGCCATGAATTTTTTCAACTTAATGAAGCAACAGCCCAGGGAAGAGCTAGTGAGGAAAACAGAAGGATTTGAAAAGCGAGCTGACAAAATCCAGGGGAGAGTGGAACCAAAAATAAAACTATCACAGCAACGAAGACAACGCAGGAAGAGGCACGGAGGAGCATCGCTGAACAAGGAGGACACGGTAGAAAGGCAAGTGAAAAGAATGTAGATTGAACATGGTGAACAGGGAGGAAAGGTGAGCCGACTGACCTTCCCTGGAGTGTGCAGAAGGAAACCAAAGCAAATATTTAAACAAATAGTTCATTCCCATCTCTCTCGAGAGGCAACATAATTTGCATGTAATTATTGGCCATTTGGCTTTTCTTTTTCTGTCGTGGGATTTTCTGTTCTTTCACTCATTTTCTAATGGTTCATCTGTTCCTTTTCTTATCAATCAGTAAGGATTCATGTGCTTTCATAGGCATCTTTTGTAGGTTATATGCATTGCAAATCTCCATGGGGTAGCATTTTACTCTCTTAAAGATGTGTTTTTAACTCATGGAAAAAGCCCGGTGTTTTACCTGGAATAATTTTAGATTTGCAGAAAGTTGCACAGATGATACAGAAACTTCCACGTATCCAGCTTCCCCCAGGGTAGACATCTTCAGTCACGGTGGTATATTTGTCAAACCTAAGAAATCATGTGTGCAATGCTGTTAATTAAACTATAAACAGGGATATGTGTGTTGGATGTTCACAGATAGAAAGGCCCTTGTCCTCATTGCATATCGGGGGCACAGGTTTTACGATAACTCTCTCTGGCAGTATTAACTCTGAGCATTCAGTCAGGATGGTATCTCCCATGCTTCTTCACTGTGATGCCACTATTTCCCCTTCCAAACTCTGTTCTTTGGAAGCAAGTCTCTAGGTCCAACCCGTACCCCAAAACATGTTCCTGGGCAGGGTAGCACCTAAATATATTGCAGTTCTTCTGCATGGCAGACTTACCCTTTCTCTCCATTTTATTTATAAATTCAATCATTTGTATAAGCTTATGTGCATGAATATTTATTTTATTCCTTAGGTTATAATCCAGTATGTCACTATTTACTTTGTTGTTCGAATTATCCCAGCTCTGGCCATCAGGAACTCTTTCAGGTTGGACCTGCCATGACCCCATCGCTGTTGGATATTTGTTAGGACCAAGTATGCTCCTTGATAAACTGAAGTTCTTCACTTATGTGTAGTCTTCTGTATTAATCTTTTCCTTCAGCATTTTATGTTCCTAGTTTCCTAGCACAACTTTCTAAAAGTTTCTTTGTTTTGCCTTTCACATAAAGGTTGTGATCAGGAAGCAGCTCACAGAAGCTTCTAGGAGAGAGGCAAGTTCTATTTCTGGGCATGGTTGGTGGCTAGATGGGTAAGATCAGTATTGAAGTCTAGGTAGAGTCAGCAGCAAGAAATAGAATGTAGGGAAGAGCCTCACCCCTGCCGTGCAGTGGCGGAGAAGGCAGAGTTACATGGACATCCGCTGCGCTGTCTGCCCGTCTTTCCTTCTTTTTGGAAATTGCTCCTCCACCACCTGGTATGACTCAAGATCCCCACAAAAGAGCCATCACATGACTCATGCATGATCGTCAGATAATTCCGAGTTAATTTAAGGATAATCACATGGTCCAAGGAGGGCAAATTTCCTATTCGACCCTGAGTTGGTTATTTCTGTTTAAGAGAGATAGGGCTTCTCTGATGAGATCTGCCTTTGGAAAGATTATGAACCTGGAGCTGCCGGGAGCTTTATTAAAGCTGAAGAGAAAGACACTGCCAAAGAAGGAGGCCAGCACAGAATGAAGGACACCCTTGGTTGGCAGCAAAGGTGGAGCCGTGCCCTGAGTCAGGGGCCTTGGTGAAGTACTAGGGGGCTACACATCACCTTTGGTGAGGCAAGACCCACAGTGCAGAGCCCACATGAGCCTCCGTCTTGACTCCATGGCCATTTTGTGCATGAACCCACTGAGGAGTTACTGAGTGACTGAGGAAGGGTCTAAATGTCTGACCCATGTCCACAGAACAGGACATGTTGCCCACCAGCCTCTTCTGACATGATAGCTCACCTGAAGGGCAAATAGCCTTACCTTCCAGCATCCACCACATCTCCCCTCAGGCTGTGTCATCACTGATCATTCAATTGTGACCCCTGAAACCTCTGAGTCTCTGGATGGTTTTCTCCCCTGCCCATGATTGCTATGGATTCTCACTCCAACCTGTGCCGCCTTCTAGAGAAAGTTCTGCTCTAGTTTGGGCCTCAAATGTCCCCAAAAGGCTCATGTGTTAAAGGCTAGGTCTAGGTCACCAGTCTGTGGCCCTGCTTAGAAGTGGTGGGAACTTTATGGGGCGCGGCCTAACTAGAGGAAGCTGGGCCATTGGGTGTGTGGCCTTGAAGGGCCCTTTCTCTTTCTCTCTCTCTCTCTCTCTCTCTCTCTCTCTCTCTCTCTCTCTCTGTCTCTCTCTGTCTTTCTCTCTGGTTCCTAGTGAGCGAGAGCTACATGGCTTCTCACCACATGTACCTCTGTGACATGCTGCCTCAAGGAAGCCAAACAGCCATGGAGTGAAACCTCCAAAGCTGTGAGTCAAAATAAACCATTCTTTTCTAACTGGTTATTTCGGGTATTTTGCCACTATGATGAAAGTTGACCAGCACAAGTGTATTCTTGTAATACCCAGCTCCAAAACTGAAGCAGGAAGACACGCAGTAATATGAAAGGCACCCATTTTCCACCAAAATGCAACAACTTCTCCACTCTTAAGATGTGGCTGAGAATGTCATTAATGGGGAGAAACAGGCTTCCTGATCGTACCTGCTGCTCAAGTCTACTTCCTGGCTGTGGAAGAGGTAGCAATTCTTCTGTTAGGCCAGTTATTTGGTGTGGTTCTGGAAGCTGGGTGTTGACACCAATCTCCAAGTCTTCAAGCAATTTTATCATCACCTGATTCTTTGCAGTGAATGCTTTTCTGATTTAAATAGCTGGATTACTTCTGTTGTCTACATTTGAGGTCTGCCTGACACCCCTGTTAAAGAGAAGAAGAGAAGAAAAGTGGAATAGACAGATTCAGCTCTCAGCAGAAGAGCAGACATCAAAAAGAAGGTTAATATCTTGGGAAAGAAAATAAAGACTCAGGAAAACATACATAGAAATAGATATGCAGCCAGGCATAGTGATGCACTCCTGTAATTCCAGCACTCGGGAGGCTGAGCATTGTTGCGAGTTTGAGACCAGCCTGGGCTACAAAGTGAGCTCAAGGACAGCCTGAACTGCATAGTGAGACCCTGTCTCAAAAAGACAAAAGAAAGAATAAGAGGGGAGGGAGGGAGGGAGGGAGAGGGAGAGAGGCAGAGAGACAGAGAGAGAGAGAGAGAGAGAGAGAGAGAGAGAGAGAAAGAAAGAGGAAGGAACATGCATGAAGGATAGGTATAGGCACTGATGCTCACTAGAGTTCCAGCAAATATCCCAGGAAGAGTAAGACATCAAAAAACTGATCTCATCTTCGGTTGGTCCTTAGATAGGACCAAGGGCACAAGGTTGAAAGCTGATTGGTTGACAGCATGGGACCGGGAGGCTAACTTGCTGTGAGGGTGATGGGTGGCTGGGATAAAGTTACTGAAGAATGAATAGAAGATTGCTGTGAACAATGGAGGATGGCCCGGAACAAACTGGACAGGTGTGACTTCCGGAGCAAAAACAGCTGAATCTACCATATCAGGGTATCTCATGTCCCAAATATCAGAACTTCAATAAGTGACTTCCAGCAGAATTAAAATTGCTAGAAAAACTCCTCTCACTCTCCAAAAATGCTACATCATGGCAAAAAAAAAAAAAAAAAGAATATTGAATATGCATAAGATGGCTCCAACTAGCCAGAGACACTTCCTGTGCTCCCTGTGACTAAAACCATCTAAAGACGGTAACACATTGCCTAGGAATGGTGAGTTAGAGGGAAGCCATAGACATGGCCATTGGTTTTGTTGCTGTTCTCACTGTTGTTGTTTTTGTTTTGTTTTGTTTTGTTTTGTTTTGTTTTGTTGTTGTGCAAATGCCCTGATGAGACGAGATGAGAGATAAGCTTGGTAGTGGAACAAGGGAGACACAATTACAATAATTCTATTTATAAATCAGCAAAGTTCCTGGGGATATTTCTGGACTACAGAGAACTTGGCAGACACCCCATGCAAGAGCTGGGACCTTGAACTATGTACATGCAATTAATTAAATAACCGTGCCTCTACCTGACCCGGCGGATGTGACTGATGGGCTGTGAGCTGCCGGCTGTGCCTGTAGGCACAGAATAATGGCCCCAGACAGCAGGAGAAATTTATAGCTCTTGGCACACATTCTGACTCCTTGTTTCCTCCTCAGCTCACTTGAGGGCTTCGGGCTTTCAAAAGAAACTCATTTATAGGAATAAATGGTCAGAGCAGGAAGAGCAGAATAGCCCTTCTTTCCCCTTCCTCACCCCTTAGGTCCAAAGATGGAAGACTTCTCTCTGACAGCTTGTCAGCCACGTGAACCTCCTACTGGATGGCACAGGACTCTCCCTGGACTACACTTAGCCTCCAGCCTGGTGAAGGCCCATAGATTAGTCCAAAGGAGACATCCAAGGGCATAGTTGGGCCTCAAGAAGAGCCTGAGCTGACTGCAGAGTGTTGGTCCCCACTGTGCAGGTGCCTACAGAAACACAAGTTTCTTTCCTGAGTCAGGAGCTGGAAGCTCTGGGCTTAAAGACTAATTCTCCTAGATTTCTATCTCTTGCTGAATACAAAAACCAAATCAAAATTGATCAAAATCCCCTCCTCCACAAACCGTGAAACTACTAGAAGAAAACATAGAGCTATTTAAGCTATTGCCTTGGCAAGGATTTTTGGATAAGACCTCGCAAGCAGAGAAAAAATGGGAATAAAGCTTTTGTAAATAACCAGGGGAAAATGGATTGATAGGAGGAGAGGAGAACAGGATTAAAAGAAGAAAGATATACCATGTGCAGGTAAAAATTCCCTATAAGAAACATTATTATTACATAAATCTGAAAGGTACTAAGAAAATTTTTAAAAACATACCAAAAAAAGACCTCAAAAGCACAAGCAACAGAAGCAAAAGTAGACAGATGGGATTATATCAGACAAGGAATTTTGCACAGCAAAGGAAAAAAGAATGAAGAAACAATCTGCAAAATATTTGCAAACTATTTGTCTGACAAGAGGTTAATACCCAGAATATATGAAGAAAACTAGGCATCATGGCTCACACCTGTAATCCCAGCACTCAGAAAGCTGAGGCAGGAGGATCACTGCAAGTTCGAGACCAGCCTGGGTTACAAAGTGAGTTCAAGGCCAGCCTGAACTGCATAGTGAGACCTTGTCTTCTAAAGACAATATATGAGGTATTCAAAAAACTAAACAGCAAAAACTAACATCTGGTTTTAAAATAAGCAAATAATCCCATAAGACATTTCTCAACAAAATACTTGCAAGTAGCTAAGGAATACATGAAAAAATGTTCACTCTAACTAATTATTGGGGTAATGCAGATGAAAACCACAGTGAGCTATTAATACAGTTCAAATATCCATTATTGAAAAGATAAAAGTAACAAATATTGGCCAAGAGGCAAAGAAATAGGAACTCACATACCCTTGCCATGGCTGAATGTACCGTGTGCCCCAGGGATTCAGGTTTTCGAGGCTTGATCCTTAGTGTACAAACATGAGGGGTGATGGGATCTTTAAAAACAAAGGCCTACTGGGAGGTCTCTAGGTCACCCGTGAGTGTGCTCTCCAAGGAAATCAATCCCACTCTCCCAACAGTAGCCTGATCTCCAAATCCCTTTGGTCTTCCTGGTTGATGACACGATCTCTCCCTGTCACAGATACTCCTGCCATTGGCCACAGCCCCTCACCAGAGCCAGAAGTAGTGTCCGAACTTTGAGCCTCCAAATCTGTGAATTTGTGTACTTGTCTTTATAAAGTAGCCTGCCTCGGGTATTTCCTTATAGTAATGGAAAAGAAATTTGCACAGCACTGGTGGTGGAAATGTAAGTTAGTAAAGTCATTATGGAAAACAATATAGAAATTTCTCAAAAAATTAAAAATAACCAGGTGTGGCACTGCACGCTTGTAATCACAACACTTCAGAGGCTGAGGTTGGAGGATCACCACAAGTTCAAGGCCAGCCTGTGCTACATAAGGAGACCCTGTGTCTTGATTACTTTTCTCTAGTTGATACAAAATACCTGACACTCAAAGTAAGGCAAGCAAAGGTTTATTTGGCTTAAGGTTTTTGGAGGTTTCAGTCCGTACTCAGCTGGCTCCAAGGTGGAGCAAAAAGGTGGGGTGGCATGGCTGAGGGGCCCCATTCATGGTGGCCACAAATGACAGGAGTGAAAGGGCAAAAGAGAAGGAAAACACGCCTCCTTCCCTCCCCTATATTGTACGCCAGTTACTCCCTCCTGGGCAGGTGCAGCACTTACACCACCAATCCCGGCAGTAGACCAAAAACCAATCACAAACACTAGATTCAGCCACTTCCATGACTGCATGAGGCTTGGGGTGACACCAAGACAGAAACCATAGCATCCTGTCTCCAAAAGAAAAAAGAAATTGAAACTAGACCTACTGTGTAATCCAGCAATTCTACTTTGACTTTTATATCCAAAGAAAATGAAATAATTATAACAAAGATGTACTTGTACTCCTGTATTTATTGTATCACTCTTCACAATAGACAACTATCAGTCACTTTCCTAATGGCTTAGATCAGTACCTGACACCTGCAGCTTCAAGGAGGTGAGGTAGAGAGCTCAGAGCTACTGTCCCTGGGCAGAGTCAACATGGCGGAGGAGCAGAGCAGAAGAAAGTTGCTTACAGCAGTCAAGAAGCAGAGGAAGCAGGGAAGAGCCACAGAGAGAGATAAGCCTTTCCAAGTCATACCACAGTGACTCCTTCAACTAGACCACACTTCTCAACAGCAAGTCAGTTTATAAACTCCCATAACCCAATCACCTTCCAAACACATGAGGATTTGAGACTAAACCATGACACCAACATAAGGGTCTATCAGCAGATGAACAAATAAACAATGGTGTGTATGTACACAGTGGAACACTACTCAGCCATAAAAAATGAAATCTTTTGTGGCAACACAGAAGGAAGAGAAGGCATCAAGTTACGTGAAATAAGTCACACACAGAAACATAAATACCACACGTTCTCATTTGCCAAACCTCAAAACCTCGAATTTCTAAAAGCGAACAGACTAGCAGTCAGTAGAGTCTAGAAAGGGTAGGAGAAAGGAGGGCATGTAGATAACAGGCGTCAAAAAGTAAAGTTAGATAAGAGCAATTCTTTCTAGCATTCTATAGTCTAGTAGGCTAACTGTGTTCTACAGCAAGTTATATTCCAAACTCTAGAAAAGAGGGATCAGAAACCTCCCAACACAGAGAAATGACAAATGTTGAGGATACAGAGGTGTCACTTACCCTGATTTCATCATTACACATTGTCGATATATATCAGATTATCATTTTATATTCCTAAAGTATCTACAAATATTATTTATCAATTAGTGATACAATTTTTTAAAAACCTCTGACTGATTTTTGTTTATCTTTATCTAGGAAAGTCCTCTGTTACACAGATTGAACATAAGACTCCTGTGGTGGGTTGACAGTCCACGCGGGTTGAAAGTGGCTCCCAAGTCCACCTGTCTACCTGGTCCACCTGGTACCTGCGAAGCTAACTTTATTTGCAATCAAATTTTGCAGATGTGATTAAGGCAGAGTCGTGTCAGATCAGGGTAGAGCCCGATCCAATAATAGGATTAGTATTTTATTAATGCTACCAAATCCATTTTATATATATATATATATATATATATATATATATGCACTTTGTTCATTGTAGTTCAAATTCATAAACTGAACATTGAAGCATTTTATAATTAAACAAAAGTTTAACATTCAAACAGGAATATAGTTTACAGAGAACACACAGAAAGGGAGTTTTGTTGTCTAACCCAAAATATAGATAAAGGCCATTGAATTGAGAATAAAATATATATCTAGCAATTCTATTCTGGCCAGCATATTAGTTCTGAACATGATTCCACACCTGAGAAGAGATCAATAAATAAATTCCTCACTTAGGCAAACAACAAGACTTGCCCTGTCATTCAGAGGAGATAATCAAAGCATTCAAGTGAACGAATAGAATGAAACTGTTCCTGGGAGACAAACCTACTTTTAAATTTTCATTTAAAATTTCTAATAATTTCAGTTAATAAAGAAGACAGGCAATGAACACGAATGGCCCACAGTTGCTAGTGGCTTTGGTTTTGTATTTGTTTTGACATCCCCTAACCCCACCTAAAAAGAAAACAGAGCTAGAATAACAAAACAAAACCCCACACACAACATCACAACTAATCCGGAGGGCAAAGTATCCCCACAATCCCACAATAGAAGTGTTCAGGGCAAGCTGCTGTAAGCTGAGAGCACTGAGGGGTAGAGAATTGAGAGGAGGGTATAAGGAGAGGGTTGAGAACCCCAAAAACACAGCACATCTGGCATGCTCAGAGGCTCTTTGCAGACCTGAGGTGTGAATGTGGGGCCACAGTAGAATCAAACCATGTAGGGGGTCCCTGGACCCAGAAAGCCCTGCACAGTAGTGCCCCAGTGCTACCAGGATCAGATTTCTATTCAGGAATCTGAACTGATGGGGTTGAGGCCCAAAGGCCAGGGCAAAGGAGAGAGGCAGTTAAGTACAGGGAGGGATCCAAGAAGCTGGGGCTCAGAAAGCAGAAGTCAAGTGCTTAAACCCTGGGAGGAAGAACCTGGCTCCATCTTATCTGCTAAGTGGACACAAAATGCATTCTACATACACCTGAGCTGTAGGAAAGAATTTCACATAGATATCTCACTACATCCATGTAAATATGTACCATGTGTGAATATACCGTATGTTCACTTCATGTAAACCTCTCACTGGCTCATGTGAGAGAAGAGGAAGGAGGAGCACACAGGACCGCAACAAGGAAGGGCCTGCCAGGGGCAACCACCTCACCCAGAAACCGCTTGCTTTGCATCTCAAAGGGACCCAAAATAAACAAAATGATGGAATTTGTGGAAGGACACCATGAATCAGAAGTAGAAAAAATCCAAAATGATGTGATTGAGGAGGAGGTTTACAGGAAAATAGTAGAGAGAATCAGGTATGAAATTATTTCAGAACCGAAGGCCAAACTGATGGAATCAAGACAGCAAATAAACACGGAAGGTAGCGTCTTCAGTGAAGAAAAGGAGGAAAATGTAAAACTTTAAGTCTGAACAAGGCAATGCAAAAAAAAACAAGGGTTGGATGCAGCTGGGCATGCCTGTAATTTCAGCTACTTGGGAGGTAAAGGCAGGAGGATCTCAAGTTTGAAGCCAGCATGTACTACTTAGTGAGACTCTGTCTCAAAATAAAAATAGAAAGGTCTGGGGATGTGGCTCAGTGGTAGATCATACCTAAATTCTATCTCCTAGTACCACAAAAGAAAAAAAATTCAAGGAAAAGTAGCAGGAGATAAATTAAAATCATGTATGCAAATAACAGGAATCCTCAGAAGAAATCCAACATAAAAGAGCAATACTAAAAAGGAAAAGTTGGAAATATTTTCTGAAATGAAAATCCTTAAAATTGCA
This sequence comes from Cavia porcellus, assembly GCF_034190915.1. Classification (NCBI taxonomy): domain Eukaryota; kingdom Metazoa; phylum Chordata; class Mammalia; order Rodentia; family Caviidae; genus Cavia; species Cavia porcellus. The sequence continues at coordinate 56,887,675 of NW_026947489.1, forward strand.
TACTAACTGAGCAAATGGTACAACTAGGCTAGGCTGGAAACTACAATTGTCTCACCTTCTGCTAGTTATCTGTCTCTTGATACTTTGCACTGAATTTTTTTTTTTTTTTTTTTTTTTTTTTTTTTTTTTGTATTTTTCCTGTTTATCGGTACCGGGGATCAAACTCATGACTGCCTGCTTACAAGGCAGGCGCTTATGCCACTGAGCTAAACCTCCAGCCCCCCACTGAATGTTTTTTAAAGAATAAGCTTACTGATTGCCATACAGGCAGAAGCAGGAAATTTAGATTATATTCTGGGTGACAGAGGGGGGAGGGAGAAGCTATCAGCTAATTTTAATATTGTCAAATAGGAAACAAATAGAAAATAGCCAAAACTAGGGTATTAAAATTGTCCTATAAGAGAATTAGAATAAAGTTTCTCAGAATTAAATGTTGAACCTTCCTAAGTACCTAAAGATGTAGCAGAAAATGCTCCGCCACCCAGCCAGTCTGTTAGTTGCTGGTAACAGTTTCTGTTACTTCTGTTTCTTAGAAATGGCTGGTCACTATGATGCAGATTGTAAGAATCAATCCCCGGTTGACAAACCAAGCTCTGTACTTCCTGCTTACCTATCCCATACAAACTCTAGACTACCAGAAATCAAGACCTGATATTTTGGGATTGATCCCGATCACTGCTCATCAACATAAAAAAGTCTATCTCCAAATCCTGGATGTCATTTCATTGTTTCTGTTTGCCATAGCATCTGGTTATCAGCTGGGAAAACCAACCATGCTGACCTCTTTGATCATCAGTTGTGGCCTTCACAGACAGAGCAGGGACCTCTCCAGGTCCCAATGAGAAGACACACCCTCAAAATTTCTCAAGTACTCTTGGAAGTCTGGAGGAGAATTCTTAACTCCCCATTCAAGTGGCTCACATCAGATCCAAAAGGGAGGAGAATGCACTCTACCTGCCTGCCTGCCTGCCAGATTCCAGTAAGACTCCTGGGGCACCCAGGTCTGTCTGCTCAGCTCAAGCAGGAGAGCATGATCAACTTTCAATAGACAGGGCCACCTTTACGAGAAGGCGCCTGGAATGTTTTAAGCTCAGAATTCTTGATGAATGCGTGAGTGAGTGGGATAGACAGCATAAACCATAGGCTGCTCTGTCTGTGCACCAAGCCTGGGAAGCACAGGCCATGGTGGCTTATTGGTCCTCACCTGTGGTTGAGTGGTGATTGACATATGGCAAAATGGAAACCAAAACACCCTCCTTAGTTAAATTATGCCTAAGTCTCCAGAGGGGCAGCTATCTGATTTGTCTCTCTCTGAGAGCCACCTACCCTTTGTCTGTTGCACGATTGCAAGGATATACCACACACACAGGGAGCCAGAATGTGAACATGGTCCTTGACTGCAAGCCTTAGAATTTTAAAAAGGAGTTTTCTGGTGATTTCAAAAATAAAATCCAACTTCCGCAAGACCTCCTGAAATGGCTGCTCTCTGAACAGTTAAAGACCTGACAATTTCTGCTTTGGTGGGTCACTCCTTAACTCTCACCAGACCAACTTTCCAGCTAGCAAAAAGAAACAAAGCAACACAGTCAAGTGCTTTTCAAAGGCATCAAAAAAGGGGGCAAAAGCCCACCAACATGTCAAAAGTTACTGCTGTTACCCAGAAGCCTGATATCCACAAGAAAGTCCAGTCTGATAGACAACAATACCCTCTGATCAAAGATCAATATGCATGTTTTAAGGACTATGGACACTAAAAAATAAATTCCCATTCAGACTAAAAGATAAGAAGTCTTGGGGCTGGGGATATAGATCAGTGGCACAACACCTGCTAGGCAAATGCAAGATCCTGAGTTCAATTCCCAGTACCAGAAAAAAAAAAAAAACCCCAAAGCTTCAACCTGAATCAGATGACAACATTTTCATCAGTTTGACAAGCTCAGACTAAGCCAGACTGGGCTCTTTTCTTCAGCTGGGTTACTGGGAGGCCACAGCCCATATCTGTACTGGCAGCCAACCTATGACTTTCTAAAGTCCCCTCTGTCAGAACAAAGTTACCCTCACTGGGGCAACTGGAATTCTTGCCTCTCATCCCTTCTGCCAGGCATGAACTTGCAGGCTAGGATATCTCACCAAATATGAGTTGCTGTGTATGCCTGAATGCCCCATACTGCTTCTGGAAAGAGACCTACTCTTCAAGTTTGAGTCACCAGCCAGTCAGTACCCCCTTCTTGTTTAAACCTGCATCAGCCTGAAGCAGACAACTGCAATCCTGAAATTCTGAAAACTATCTTCCCAGACGTATGAACTGAAAACTCACCTCCAGGCCTGGCCATCAACCATGCTCCAATATCCTGTGTCACTGGAAACACAAACAGCAATCCAGCTACACATCAGTCACCTAAAGCAGTTTGGGATCCTGATAGACTGTGAATCACCTTGAAACACTCTTCTCCTCCTGGTAAAAATGTCCAATAGAGATTACTGACCAGTGCCAGATCTCCATGCCATCAACAACACAGCCATCACAGTTCACTTTGTGGTGCCCAACCCCTATACACCTCTTGGACTGCTAAGATCCTGAGACAAGATGAAAAAGGCCAGCTCACTTGGACCCAATTACCACAAGGGTTTAAGAACTCTCCCACTATTTTTGGGAAGACTGACAACAGATTTAGCCAAGCCATCCGCACCTTTTCTCTGTGACATCCTGTTTCTCTGTCCTCTCTAGCTCTGTCACAGTCCCCCAAGAGAAAAATGAGATTTCAAAACTGCAAAGTGTTTATAAACTGTCAAATTGCTAAGCTGCCTGTAAAGAAACCCAGTGATAAATATTCCCCAGTTCAGGATCTCTGAGCTGTCAGTGCTGCTATGATTGCCCTCCATATACATTTCCTCAGTCTTCCACCACCCACAGCCTCTGGTACACCTGCTTGGACCTAAAGAGTGCCTTCTTCTGCCTTGACTGGCTCTTGTCAGCCAGCTCCTCTTTGAAAGACCCCAATCCTGAATTCAAAAGTCATCTGACCTGGATTCAGCTTCCCAGAGGTTCAAAAACTTGTTTATCCTCTTTGGACAAGCCCTAATAGCTGACCTCACTAGTTTCCCAACACAAAATATCACTTACTACAGCATCAAACATATCAAGACAGTGTGAAACCATTCAAGAGAGTGAAAGTATTACAGGGTATTTAGAACCAGCTAACAGAAAATAAACAATCATTTATATATTATCTCTTTGCCTATAAAAAACTTTGTTTATACTATCACATATAATAAAATCCAATAAGATACAACATGATAAAACCAATAGAGACAGAAGAACAACAGCTTGATGGGACTTCAAAACAAGATGATATTAAATCAGCACTAGCTATTATGATGTCTTGTTTTCTTCAAAATAGCTATTCATACTATCACAGACAATAAAATCAAACAACCCAAAATAAAACCATTCCAATTAATAAGTGAACGAAGTTATACTCAAATATTTCAAGGAAAGAGACAATATGGTAACTACTATTATGTCAGGTTATCTGGTGGTGAAACACTATGTTGCTTAAATTGTTGTGTTCTGACCTGTGTTGTTATGTTGTTATGTCCTCTTTCATCTCAATCTCCCTTTTTTTCCTTTTTTAAAAAATTAATTTATTTTTTATTATTTTTTTAATTAAGGGAAAAAATAAATTTAAAAATAGCAGGATATATTATAGTAATTTATTTGTTTTCCTATTAACTTGATTTGAACCCCTGTATTGCTCTCACCATCTTGTTTTGACTGATTTTACTCTATTCTGTCCTGTTTGATAGTATCAAGTTTGAGGGTATAGGCAACTACTTTGAAGGCAAGAAGATTCACTATGACACCCATTCTGGTTTGACTATTATCTTCTTTTGAAGTCCTGTAAGGTCTCCAGTGTTTAGGTTTTATTGGTTTTGTTCTGTACTGTTTTGTTCAATTTTATTATACCTGATGATATAGGCAACTCTTTTTAAGATAGCAAGAGGCATTATGGTAACCATTGTTGATCACCTGGTATTCTGATTTTACATCATGTACTATATCCATCCTTTTGTTTTGACTGACTCTGTTTTGTTTTGTCACATTTGCTTTTATTCTCTTCAAAAAAAGGTAATAAGAACTGTGGGAGTAACAAAACCCAAAATGTGTAATTGTTATTGTAAAAAAGAGAGGAAAAAAAGTGCTCTAAAGAATATAACTGCATGTATATTTAAGTGTATAAGATAGAAAACCATATTACTAAGTTTTTGTGGGATCATTGAACAGAACTGTTTGCAATCTCACTGTTTGAATATCCACTTTGTATGCTTTAATTTTGTAATTTGAACAACTATTTCTAAGATGACAATATGTAATCTATTAACTAGTGATTTCTTACTGTTTATTTTCTGAAATTCTGTTACTTGTACCCTTTTACTGTTTTGTTTTGTTTCTCTTTAAATAGAAAAAATTTTTAAATAAAACAAAATATCACTTACACAAAAGCTCTACTGCGGTATCTTGCAGAAACTAGCTATAAGATGTCTTGGGGAAAGGCACAAATCTGCAAACAAAAAGTCAGATATCTGGGACTTGACTTTTAAAAGGGATGCCATGCCCATAATCCAAAAAAAAAAAAAAAGTCATCTGCTCCATCCCAGTCCCAACCACAAAAAAGAAACTGAAAATTTCTTGGAGCTGATGTATTCTGAATAGTCAAGTTCAAAAAACACAATAAAGCTTACTCAGACTTTCCAACACTGGCAGCACCCAGTGTCCTACCTGTGCAAATACTTGGATCCAGTCATTAAAGGCTGCTTCATCCTTTGACTCCACACTCTAATAGCCATTGTTCTTCTAATCATGGAAACTGACAAGCTCACCCTAGGCTGAGATGTAACTGTCTAGGTGCCACATGCTGTAGTGGCTTATACAAAAATTCTCACCTTGTGGTGATAAACCACTCAATCCTGCCACATACCTGCCCATCAAGTTGAGCCCACCAGGCCATGACTGCTTAGTACTGATGAACTGTTCTTGAACTGAGCAGACTTAAAAATAAGCCTCTTGACAGATGCTGAGTATACCATGTTTACAGCTTGAAGTAGTTCTATTAGGAATGGAGTAAACATTCTAGATACGCTGTGGTCACCTTAGACAAAGTTATGATGGTCAAGGCTCTCCCAAAGGGATGGTCTGCACAACAAACTCATATAGACCCACAATTGTCCTGAAAACAAAAGAATCTACTGCATCCTGCTGTTATTCGGAAACCTACCAAAACAATAAAATCTCATGCCTGGCCAATATTGGCTCCATTGTCTGCCAGCGACAATAATGAGACTGCATTTGTAGCAGAAATAACTTAAAAACTGGAAGAACTATTAAAAGGAATAAAAGAATAACCCTAAAAAACAACTTGTAACTAGCTCCATAAAAGTTTAGGTGGAAGACAAGCTATACTTGTAGACACCCCTGCACACACATATAATTCAGGTGCGTATTAACTACCTCTAGAGCTCTTAAATCCAGCCTTAGCTCCACCATTCCAGAGTTAAAAGCGCCCATCCAGATGATCACTGGATGAGCCGGGGAGTTAGCTCAACAGCACAAGCTCCTGTCTGGCAAACATGAGGCATGAGTTCAATCCCTGATACCAAAAAAAAGAAAAGAAAAATTGAGGCAGATGATTGCTGGAGAGTTTACCTGGACCAGACGGCTCCAATGAAGCTCATTCTAAAGAGATGATGGATTCAAGACTCTGCTCTGGACACTCTGGATGCTGACCAGCCCATGGACAGCTGAAGCCTGAAGACGCTGTTCACAGGATTGCCCCATATCTTAATACATTGTTCCCCCTTGGTTTTTATGCCTTTTGAGGATTTGATATTGTATTGTTCACTCCCTGCTCTCTTGCTAGCTGTGGTTTTTGCCTTAGATCTATGGACAACCAGTAAGGCTCTTCCCCTTTTTCCACAATTGACCAAGATTTGACGAGTGTCCAAGGCACATTGGATGCTCCAGGGCCAAACTGACTCCCTTGCCAGAGTACTGTTAAAGCATGTCTCTTCCTAAAGAGTTATATTGACAAGACTTTATAATGAGAAAAACAAACCATAGACTCCTGGTGAAACTTTCCAATCTTGAGGACCTTGGCTAGGGCCCAACCTAGTACCACTGACAGCCCAAATGTTACTGCTTCTAGCTGAGCCTTTTAAAATGAATTGTTTTACTTTGTTTACCTCATAAGATCATATATAATGTGCCCAGCAAACATTTTCTGGGAAACTAAAAGAGGGGAAATGTAACAGAAAATGCCCCCCCCCCACTAGTCTGCTAGTTGCCCAGGTTACAGTTCCCATTACAGTTCCTGTAACTTCTGCTTCTTAGAAACAGCTGGTCACCTTGATGATATTGTAAAGAACCAACTGGGGGCCATTTTGCCTCTGTGCTTCCTGCTTGCTTACCCCATATATGCCCTAGACCACAGAGATCAGGGCCTGATATTTTGGGAACAATCTTGATCAATGCCTGTTTGTCAGAATTAAACCTGCCTCCAAATCCTGGGTGTCATTTCAGTGTTTCTATTTGCTGTACCGAAGAGAACAAACAAAACTGATCACACTGATATACTGTATTTATATGACAATATGTATAATAAAACAATGTGACAGAATCAAGGTCATGCATATAAATTATACCAATAAATATAATTGGGCTTAACTCAGCTACTAAAAGAAAAAAATTGTATTTCTTTAAAAAGGCAAAAATCTAATGCCTTATTACATTAGAGATATTTCTAGCACAAAAAGCTATAGAATGCTTCAAAACAAAAGTGTGGAGAAATGTATATATAACTGAAAGATAAAATAGGCAAATAAAAGTAAAAATTAAATCATGAGTTCTCTTGCCACCCAAGGTTGAATTCAGAGCAAAAGGCATTAAATGAATGAAAGCAGATATTACCATCTTCTAAAGTCTGCAACTCAGGATGAAAGTTTAACAGAAAGGACTTCCAGTGCATGCAGTGACTTAGCAACAATTTTCAGTAAACAGAAAGCATAGGAGATGACAGTAAAATATACAGAACTACTACTTTAAACAAGAAAAGTAGGGGCAGGGATACAGTTCAGTAGCACAGTACCTGCTTGGCGAGCATGAGCTCATGAGTACAATTCCTGGTACAAAAGGGAAAAAAAAGCATGTTTACTCTGCATATCTCACTCCAAGACAGATCAACCAGCTGTACAAATACACAGATGCAGATGATAGATAAAATAGGAGGTTTGTAGAAAACTTAAGAAGCAAAATTATTAAAGCAGATTTTATAGATAAATTAGGAGATGAGGGTCCACACTACACCAGACCACCCAGAATATCCTTCAGAAGCCAAGAATGTAACTCCTGACCCACTGGAAATGCCACCAGAGCTCAGCCCTCAGCCGCCAGCTCTTGTGTGGCTTTGCCTCTGCAGAAGAAAACTCAAAGTCATACCTCCTGTAGCCATGATAATTAATGTGGAGCTAGAACAGCCCTCCTGTCGCCCCCACAGCTCAGCATTTCAGAAGGGCTTTCCCAGTCCCAGAGCTCCTTCTGGTTTGGCTAGACCTCCCATGGCTCAACTCACCATCTGCCCAACAAGACACTGAGATACCATTTTTCATCTGTCATCTTGGGCAAAAATCTAGAGGTGTGAATGCATAGGCTTTTGGCAAGTTTAGAGAAAAAGACTCATGCCTTGCTGGAGAGAAATTTAACAATATTTCACAAAATTCTATGTGCATTAACCTTCAACCCAGAAAATTTGGGAATTTGTTTATTCCACAGATATGCTAGTGAAAATATGAAAAGATGATACTATAAATAACCTTGGTTATTATAATGTGCTACAAGGTAATTTATAGTAGCACATTTGTAATACCCACAAAGTACTAGAAACAACTGACAACATCTTAGTCACTTTCCTGTGGCTTGAACAAGATAACCAACACCCTCAATTTAAGGGGGAAATTTATTTTGGCTCACAGTTCCAGTCCAGGCATGGTTGGCTGGCTCCAAGGCAGAAACAGTATGGTGGAAGTATTGCAGAAATCTCATATCAAGTCAAATGGAAGACCCTTTGCAATGAGCAGTTGGAACACAACTGTTTATTATGCTAGCAGACTGGTGGGACCAAGTCCAAATCACTAACATTAACTGAGAGTGAAACATAAACTTATCTATATTTTGTAAGCAGGAAGTACAAACCTGATAACAGGTTATCATGTAATCGGTTGCATAAATCAAGCATATACTGTCAGGCAGATTTGTTCCAGGCAGGTTAGTCATGGGGGTTGTTTATCATAAGGCAGAAGAAAATTGGAAAGGAGCTGGGGCTGAGGGTATGGTTGAAACTAAGCCTGTCCTTGACTAGTTTATCTCAGCTGAACAGTCTTTGAAAATAGAATATTTTTACATATCAGACAGTACATGCAGTCCAGATGGACGTGGTCAGACTGAGTCAGGTTGAATTAGTCACAGCTGATTTTTAACTTTTCTGTCACAGAAGGTCATGGTGGAAGGGCATGGTAGAGGAAAGTCACGCAACTTATGGCAGCCAGGAAGCAAAAAAGAAAGGGAAGAACTAAGGACAAGAACACACGCTTCCAGGTCAAACACTCCCAGCAACCCACTCTCTCAGATCAGTCTCCACCTCCAAACATAAGACCTTCAAGGGATGTTTTAGATCTAAGCCATAACAATCAATAAGAACTTGGTTAAATCAATCAAGGATATCAACTTGGTAGAGTATTATGTAGCTATGAAGAGGAATAGGGAATAACCTGTCATACTAATGGAATGCTCTCCAGATATTAAGTTGGTAAATCAAGGAGAAAAATATGTATGCATGTGTTCACTCATTGAAAAAAAATTAGTAGGGGTCAACTTCTGGGAAGAAGGCAGAGAAACATTCTCTCCAAGATTTGGTGTCCAGACTTCAAGCAAGAATTTAAGCCTATGGAGAGAGCAAAGAGAGACTTCACTGAAGAAGAAGGTGGTAAGCAGCACTTTCTCCCTGAGCTCTGATTCACAGCATGGGAAGGGCAGCAGGTTCATGGTGACTACTAGTGACCTCAGAGGCCTCCATAGAGAAATGCACTAGTGGAATGGAGCAGTGTACACAGTAGACTGCAGTGGCTGGTGAGTTATTTGAGTTCCAACATCCCCCAGGAGAAGACCAGTGGCCATCTTGGAAAGGGGTCAACTGAGATTGGAACTCAGAGCAACAGCTCACTCCATCTATAGTGGCTCCTAGTGTCAGGGTGAGGCAGAATGGAGTTGAGGTGGCAGGAAGTCAAGGAGCCCAGTTAAAGCCACCAGGGATCTGAGTGAGCAGCAGGAGACACATGGGGTGTTGCAGGCTAAACAAACTGAGTTCCAACCTCACAGCCAGAAACCAGCCATAACGTTAGTAGAACTAAAGGTGGAAGCTTGCTGAGACTATCCACTATCCCTCTATAAATCTACAGCCGGCTTGCTGGGAGTAATCTACACAGATCTGGTCTCCATCCGCTCAAATTGTCAACAAGTGACAGCAGAAACACACCCTGAAACTGACTTTTTTCCTTATTTTCTTTTCATTCTTTTCTACTTTGTGTTTTTGTTTTTCTTTTGTTTGGTTTTCTTTTTCTTGGTTGTTTGTTCTTCTTTTCATATGAATGTGAGCATTAGTTCTAGTTTTTGTTGTTGTTCTGTTCTTGTTTATACTTCCTCCTTCTCTCTTTCCCTCCTGTTTTTTATCAGTTTCCCAAAATTTGTATAATCTTCCCTTGTCCTCCAGCCTTGATTCTAATCTCTTCCTCTTTTCTATTTCTCTTTTTTCCCCTAAGTCCTTTCAAATCTCCTCCCTTAAGGATGAAATTGCTATATTAAGGGCATATTTACTGTGTACAATTTTCTGGTTTGTTTTAGAATTTGTTATATAACCACAAATCTGTTTCATATGTTAAACATAGCAAATCACGTTACATACTTTGTCATTTCTAGATTGTGTCTGATGCTGTTGTTATCATTCATTGCACTAATTTAGCCAATGTGGCATAACTGTACTAATCAGATGTTCTTCCTGGTATGCCAAGACTGAAATTGCATAAGGGTCATAAACAACACTATCAGTCAGTGCCAAAACCAAGGGGGTAAGCCAAATGGGCAGCAACTTCTCTTCCCCAGTAAATTGAAGAGGTCGGATCTTGCAACAGAATCAAAACCCAAAAACCAGTGACACTTGGAAGATATCTTTGAGAAGTAGTCATTTCCTAAGGGTTCTAAATACTAGCAATAAAGCCACTGCCATAAGCAATTTAAAAGCATCAACCAGGAATTAAACTAAAAAATAGAAAATGAGAAGACATTTAAGTAAGACACAAGCCTAGACTTTCACTTCACCAAAGACAAACTCAGAGAGCAATGTGGTGGGACAATTTGAAAGCCATCTAGTTGGAGTCTCCAAAATGATAATAGCAGAAGTAACAAAGCAGGTGAATAAGGCTCTAAAAAATTTAATCAGAAATAATATCTTAGATAACTACAGATGGTGACCATAATGAAAGACTTGGTTAGTGACGCTAGAGCAGATATTAAAAAAGAGAGAGAGAAGTGCTTAGAAAAATGATGGAAATCATAAATGCCCAACATAGGAAAGAAATATAATCCATTTAACACATTCAAACAGATAGTCAGGAAATTAAAAATTCCACTGAAAGTATACATCACAGAATGAGGCAGTGCAAGGACAGAATATCAAATATAGAAGACAGGATTGAAATTAGCAGTCATGAAAAGAAAGATTTCTTAAGAATAACAAGGGACCTGGCTGGGGATTTAGCTCAGCGGTATAAGTGCCTGCTTTGCAAGCTCATGGTCATGAGTTCGATCCCCCGTACCAAAAAAAAAAAAAAAAAAAAAAAAGAATAACAAGGGACCATAAAGAAATAAATCCAACAGTTTCTATACAATGCAAAGAAGATAACCAAAGATCCACTGGAGTCAATGAAAAAGCAGGAGATGGCCCAAAGGACGTAAAAATCTGTTCACAGAAGTAATGGCAGAGAAGTTCCCAAGCATAGAAAAAGAATTTAACATATAAATGAGAGATATAGAACTTCAATTAACTAAGATCAAGACAAACCTACAGGCTGGGGATTTAGCTCAGCCACATAAGCTCCTGCCTGGCAAGCATGAGGTCTTGAGTTCAATCCCTGACACACACACACACACACACACACACACACACAAATCTACAGCAAGACATATAATAGTCAACATTCCAAAAACTCAACACAAGAATTGAATAGTAAAAGCTGTTAGGACCAGGCATGGTAGCGCACCCCTGTAATCCCAACAACTTGGTAAGCTGAGACAGGAGGATTGCTATGAGTTCAAGGCCAGCCTGGGCTACATAAGGAGTTCAAGGCCAACCTGAATTATGTAGTGAGACTTTGTCTCCAAATAAATAAATAAATAAGATAACTGGTAAAGAAAATAAACAAATCACCTACAAAGCAAAAGCTGGGGTCAGCTACCCATGGTCATTCTCTAAAATACAGCAAATACTAGCACAGAACGTGCTTAAGTAAATGCAAAGGAACTGAAATAATCCTATGCACATCATCTGACCATAGCGCAATAAAATTGGAAATTAACAGCAAAAAAACTCACAAGAACTCCATAAACACGTGGAAGTTAAATAACACTCTCCTAAATAACCAGTGGGTCACAGAAGAAATTAAACAATATCTACAACTGAACAAAAATGCAAATGCAACTTATGGGAACCTGTGGAACACAATGAAAGCAGTCCTCAGAAGGAAATTTGTAGTAATAAACTCTCAATCAGGAAAATGGAGCAAACACAAATAAACAACCTAATGTTGCACCTCAAACTTCTAGCAAAAGAAGAGCAAGTCAAGCCCAAAACCCAAGAAGAGAAGAAATTATAAAGATCAGAGCAGAAATTAATGCAATTGAAACTAAGAAAACAATACAAAGAATTAATGAATCAAAGAGTTGGTTCTTTCAAAGAATAAATAAAAGTGATAAGCCCCTAGTCAACCTTATCAAAAAGAGGAAAGAAAAAACTCAAATCCACACAAAAAGAAATAAAAAGGGTAAAATCACTACAGACCTTGTGGAAATACGGATTATCATAAATACCTACTTTGAAAACCTTTACTCTCATAGATTCAATAATACAGAACAAATGGACAGATTCTTAGAAACATATGAATTACCAAAGCTGAATCAAAAAGATGTAAAGCTGCTGAATAACTCAGTTTCAGTTAATAAAATTGAAATGTAATTATAACCTTACCAACAAAGAAAGCCCAGGTCCTGATGCATTCACAAATGAATTCTACAAGAAATTTAAGGAAGACTCGATGCCAACACTCCTCAAACTCTTCAAGGAAACTGAAAGGGAAGCAAGTCTCCCTAATTTATTCCTGGAAGCAAGTATTTACCCTAATACCAAAACCAAAGAAAGACCCAACCTAAAAAGAGAATTACAGGCCAATCTCCCTAATAAACGTAGATGCAAAAATCCTCAATAAAGTACTGACAAATAGAATGCAACAAATCATCAAGAAGATTATATATCACGATACAGTGAAATTCATCCCAGGAATGCAAAAATAGTTCATGTTTGCAAATCAATAAATATAATCCACCATATCAACAGAGCCAAAGACAAGGATCACATGATCATCTCAATAGATGCAGAAAAAGCTTTCAACACAATCTAACACTCACTCTGATAAAAAAAAACCTAAGAAAATCAGAATAAATAATCTCTACTCAATCTGATAAAAATCCATATATGATAAACTAACAGCCAACATCTTACTAAATGGGCAAAAACTGAAAACTTTCAACCTAAAACCAGGAACAAGACAAGGATGTCCGTTATTACCATTTCTATTCAATATAGTTCTGGAAACATTAGCCAGAGCAATCAGACAAGAGAGAGAAATAAAAAGAATAAAATAGGAAAGGAAGAAGTTAAATTATCACTATTTGCAGATGATATGATACTCTACATAAAAGACCCCCAAAACTCCATCGAACAACTTCTAGATGTAATAACCAAATTCATTAATGTAGCAGAATTCAAGGTTAACACTAAAAAATCAATAGCATTCTTGTACACAAACAAAAAAACTCATTGAGACAGAAAGAAGGGAAACCATTCCCTTCACTACAGCATCCAAAAAATGAAATACTTAGGGATCAATCTAACAAAGAAAGTAAAAGTTCTATAAGTTGAAAATTGCATTACTCTGAAAAAGGAAATTGAAGAGGATCTCAGAAAATGGGAATACATACTCTATTCATTGATAAGAAAAACAAACATTGTGAAAATGGCCATTCTCTCAAAATTGTTACACATATTTAAAGCAATTCCAATTAAAATGCCATTTTTATACCTCACAAATCTAGAGAAATCATATCTAAGTTTCATCTGGAATCAGAAAAGACCTAGAATAGTAAATGAAATTCTGGGCAACAAAGGTAAGACTAGAAGCATCACAATCTTTGACTTGAAATATACTATAAAGCTACTGTGATAAAAACAGCATGTTATTAGCAAAAAAAAAAAAAAAAAAACCTGAGGGTCAATGGAACATATTTGAAGATGTAGAAAAACTCTAAGCATACTTATTCACCTTGTCTTTGACAAAGGAGCCAAACATTTTCTATGGAAGAAAGATAGCCTCTTTAATAAATGGTGCTGGAGAAACTGGCTTTCCACATGCCAAAGATTAAAACTGGACCCATATTTTCCACCATGCCATGCACTAAACTAAAATTGAAATGGATCAAAGATCTAAATATTAAAAGAAAAATGTTAAAATTGATGGAAGTTGGATAGAATTCTTGAAGACATTGGTGTAGGCAAAAACTTTATGAACAAAACCCTATTCACACAGGAAATATCACCAGAATCAACAACTGAGATCTCATCTTCTTAAAAACTTTTGCACAGCAAAAGAGTAAAAAAGGCAATCACGGAGTAGGAAAAAAATTTTGCCAACTATTCCTCAGACAGAGGACTACTATGTAGAATATATAACAAACTAAAAAAAAAAATCAGACTCCCCAAAGTTGAAAGTCTCAATCCAAAAATGGGCAGCTGAAATGAATACACACTTCTCACATGAAGTAGACATGACAAATAAATGTATAAAAAAGTTCAAGATCACATCATCATCTGAACGTTTGAGACATGCAAATTGAAACAAGAGAGATTCCATCTTACTCCAAAAAGAATGACTGTTATTAAGAAATCAACCAATAACAAATACTAGCAGAGTTGTGGGGAGAAAGGAACCCTTTTCCACTGCTGGTGAGCTATTGCAACCACTGAGGAGATCAGTGTGGAGATTCCTCAAAAAAAAACTAAAACTAGAAGTCCCATTCAACCAAGCTATTCCACTTCTTGGTATCTTTCCAAAAGAATTAAAAACATCATACCACAGCTATATATGCACAACTATGTTTATAACTGCACAGTTTGTAATAGCTAAATCTTGGAAAGAGCCCAATTCCCATCAACTGATGAGTGCATAAAAATGATGTGGTCTTTTAATATACAATGAAGTACTACTCAGCCATAAAGAAGGACAAGCTTGAGACATTCCTGGTTAAATGGATGCAACTTGAAACCATACTCTTAAGTGACATAAATCAGCCACATATGTCTAAATACAGCATTGTTTCTCTGATGTAAGAATCAAAAATGTAAATAAGGACCAAAACGTATAATAGACATTGATAAATTGGAAGAAAATGTTCAAATGAGAAGGAAACAAGAAAGAGGAGAGAGGAAAGGAAAAAAGGAACAAGAGGAAAAGAGAAAAATGGAAACAAAGCTTTTGTATATAGAAGAGGAAGTGGGGTTGAAAGGAGAGGAGGAGAATGGGAGAAAAAGAAGCAAGATATGTCATGTATAATTACAGATTCCCTGTGATGAGTTATCACTAATGTATCTAAAAATTACCAATATAAAATGATTAAGGAAACTACACACACACACATGCATACTCCCCGAAAATAAGACCTAGCTGGAAAATCATCAGCCTGGAAAACTAGAGATCAAAAATACCAGGCTGAACCAGCCTGTCCTCACCTCACCCGCCTTACAGAGGAGCCACCAACGGCAGGTGAGGCCAGGGCAGGCCGGTGGGGGCAGCATTTCTGATCTCATTTGATTTTGTTTTCAGAAAAAGAGTGCATTCGTTTACTTATTTTTAAAAACACTGGAATGGACAAACAAAATCACCTTACTGGCTGTCTACGGGGAAAGAAGAGAATCAAATAGGTGGATAAAAAACTAGACTTATTTGAATATATCTTGGGTAATTTTTTAAAAGATAGTAAGATACAACAAGGCAAGACAGAACAAAGCCAATCAAGACCGTGCGGCAAAATTGGTACAGAACTTCAGAGCAGGATACTGGGATAACAGTAATAGGTACCATAGTATAGCCCATTATCTTCCCAATAGTTGTCCATTCCATCAGGTGTAGCAAAATCAAACCAAAAACAAAACACTATAAAACCAGTCAAAACAGAATATTGAATAAAACAAAACAATTAATCAGAACAAAGCAAAACAGTAAAAACAGTATTGGCCTTCCAAGACAAGATAGAAGGAAATCCCCCAATTTGATATATTGCATACTGTCATCCTCCCAAGAGATGTTCAGACCACTGGCCCCAGGCCTGCATAATCAACCCAACATTACAAGCATTTAGTCACTTTATGTTCCTTGTTGCCATCAATTCAGCCTGTCCTCAGATTATCCAGTTGCTAATGGGGGGAGGGGCCTTAATTTTAGAATCAAACATAAAAAGCAAGCCATAAAAATGAAAAGGGAAATTACACAAATGAACCATAGTTATATAATATAATCACTTAAGAAGAAATCTTTCCAAGTACCTAAACACAGTAATTTGGCTTTTTATCTTAGTAGAACAGTCTAAGGAAAAAAGAACTTCAACAATGTCACCAACTGTTTCCAGTAATCATATTGTTAGTTATTGTGGCTGGTGATATTATTCTGAGACCACTGTATGAGTGTGTGTGTGTGTCATGGGTTAAAGCAAAGGACTAAGGAGGTATCTACCATGAAGAATAAGACTTAACTGGACACAGAGGTGCACATCTGTAATCCCAGCACTCATGAGGCTGAGGCAGGAGGATCTCCATAAGTTTAGTGAGTTCAAGGCCATCCTGGATGACATACAAGACGCTGTCTCAAAAAGTCAGAATTTTCAGTGTGAGGAAAGGGAGATAAAGATCAATGAAAAGCTAAAATTCTGTACCTGTGAATCTGAAGTAGTAATATCAGCATGAACAACACATGTATATTTTATCTCCTAACTGTAAAACACTTCCTTAGCCATAGCGACTGAAAAGACATACACCAGTCCAGACGTAATGAGAACAGCTGTCTATAAATACATTTCCCATTAAAAACAGCCAGGACTCTTTGGAGAAATGCCTTATTGCCCAAGACCAGGGCAGAGAATGTACAAAACTATTTGATTTGGAACATTTTGTAATGTCATAAAACAAGCGCACTACAAGAGCTCATGTTAAGGACTCTGAACAGACTCAGAAAAACAAAAGAAAACTTCATCAGGTGTTGAATCCAGCACCTTGATTGCGGTAAACGTATTAGACATTGGCATTTATACTATTAAATATGTGCAATTCTTTCCTTATGATTTCATATCTCAATAAAATTGTTTTTAAAAATACTACTAGGGTAATGTCAAAGTAATGCAACAACCAATCTGAATATGTCCCCACCAACCAAAAAAGGAAATGTTTCAGTAAGATTCGTAATTACGAAAGACTAAAACTCCATTTTTTTTTTCACTCTACAAGTCTAAAATGCTAGTACAGAAAACTCATTCTTTGCTTTTGAGCTTGTTAGGGAATGTTATTTTGAAAAGCTAGTTAAATACAGTGAAAAAATCAGGTGTTTTCTACTATCTCTATTGTATGAATTGTGCCTCTGAGTACTTGGAGAATTGCTGAAAGTTTCCTATGATGAAAAAAATCCAGCTATGGAATGCAAAAGAAGCGAACTCAAACACCATTATTTTGCAACCCCTGATTAAATTGTTTAAACAATGGCAGTCAGACGTGGTGGCACACACCTATAATCCCAGCACTCGGGAGGCTGAAATAGGAGGATTGTGAGTTCAACACCAGCCTGGGCTACGAAGTGAACTCAAGGCCAGCCTGAACTTCACAGCAAGACCCTGTCTCAAAAGACAAAGGCACAAAAAATTAAATAATGATCATTAATAGCTTCTATTCACAAAAAAGAAGCAACCAGCTACTTTTGTATCTCCTGTAGAGACAGCATGCTACCAGATAGGAAATAATCTTGCCAAAAAATTAAATCTGAGCTGATAGGAGATCTAGGTTTAACCACTTATAAGAAATACACGCAGCAGGTACAAATACAGCAGCCCCACATCCAGTTTATGCGGGACAGTCTTGGTTTATCTGTGGCTACACTGGGTGTGTCTGTCCATGTTAAGCCACATCATGAGGATGAAATGAGTAAAACCCAGGTTATAAAAAATGCTATGGGGGGGGGGCTGGGGATTTAGCTCAGTGGCATAAGCGCCTGCCTTGCAAGCAGGCAGTCGTGAGTTCGATCCCTGGTACTAATGAAAAGGAAAAAGACAAAAAAAAATGCTATGGGATTAACAACATAGATTCTTCCATCAAAATAAAACTAAAAAACAGGAAAAATATAGAGGAGGATCAGAACGAGTCATACCTACAAAAAAGATACGGAAGAATCAGACCCACAAATTGTAATGTTTGGTTTCTTGTTCAAATAAAGACTTTTTAAAAATATGTATGAAATAACAGAAGAGGTCTGATCACTACCTTAGTTTTTTTCTCATCTCTGGGACAAAACACCTGACGTCCACTACTTAGAGGAGGAGAAATTCATTCTGGCTCATGGTTTTTGGAGGACCCAGTCTATTGCAAGCTGGTTTCTTGGCAGAAAGGGCAGGGTGGAGGGTCTGGTAGAGGAAAGTTGCTCACATCATGGCGGCCAGGAAACAGAGTGAGAAGCCAGGAAGCAAGAAGGTTGGTAAACACCTCCAGGCCACATCACCAGTGAGCCACCTCTTCAGACCAGGCCCAATCTCTTAACAACACTTCTATCTACAAAGTCATCGATGGGTTACCCCACTGATAAGTATGGCACCCCAATGATCCAACCACCTTCTAAAAGTCCCACCCACTAACAGCTTGAGCTCTGTCCTGAAAATGTCCCCTTCCTGTGTTTCCCAAAGCACCTGCAACACACAGCTTATGTTTTGTGTGCCCACTGAATGTGTGGAGATAACAAAACAACTAGGAGGAAAGTAATTGGGGGACAATCTGACACTCAATGTCCAATATCATTCTTTCTAAAAATTCACTGGACATTGCCATTCATAAAACAATGTCTTACTACAAGTCTTCATGGGCTGTGGGCGTCTTTAGAATCCTTCTCCTCCCTCATTGGCCCACCGCCTCCTTCCCCAGGATTTCTAAGACTCCTCAAAACAATTTCCTGTTGTGCAAACAGTGATAGTTAATCTTGATTTTCAACTTAATTGGTGTGAAAGACACTTAAGATTAGTAAAACGTGTTTCTGGGTATGTCTAGGGGATTATGAGGATGTGATCTGAGGACCATATCTGGTCCCTGATCCCTTCTCTCCGGCTCTTCCCTTGCTCTCTGCTTCCTGAATGCCATGAGTTAAGCAATTCTCTTCTACCAGGCCCTCTTCTGCCAGGGTGTTTCTGCTTTGGAGCCAGCAGATCATGGACTGAAACCTCTGGAACTGTGAGCCACAATAAACATTTCTTTCTCTAAACTGTACATCTCAGATGTTTTGTCCCAGCCATGGAGAGCTGACCAATGTACCACCTTTGGCCTGCCCTCACTGACCCGGGCCATTGTGTGGGGACCTTAACCTTAATAACCAAACAGATGCTATTGTATAGAAGACATTTCTAAACAAAAGCCACATCTTCTTCCTAAAATGACTCTTCTGCCTTTCTCATAGGATTTTCAGCTCAAGATATGCTCAGTTTTCCAAAATATTCTTTCTGCTACATTATAAAGATAGAAATGGCTATTACCACTTTCAGTGAAATTATGTTATAACCACGATTTGCCACACAGTCACATTTGAGCAAGGAAAAGGCTGGAAAATGTCTTCCCCCAACACATTCTGAATCACAGGGCTAAGCAGGGTTTCTTGACCACAGCACTGACATTTCAGGCTGGATAATCCCAGTAGGGGGGAGGTCTTGTGCCTGGTGAGGTGCACAGCAATATTCCTGGCCGCTACCTGCTAGAGGCCAATAACAACCCACCTACTTCCTATCCTGGCAGTGACAACCAAAAATTTACTCAGACACTGGCTACCATGTCTCAGGAGACAAGATCACCCTGATTGATAACCAGGAGCTATGCGAAAGGCACATTTGCCTCAACACAGCAGATCAAAATAACCTGGTTCTGTCCCTTCTGAACCAGAATGGTCCTCACCCATCACTGGGACCAAGATCAGCTTCCAGGGAGCCAGAAAAGGAAAGCTGGGTGGGGAGACAGTCTGAAAGGTCAGAGAACTAAGATGAAATGCTGGTTATCCAAGTAGACAGTGACTTAAACAGAGTCCACTGCCCCCGTCTCCTCCAAGAGAACAACACTTTCTGGAGGTGTAGGTGGCACGAACTGAATGGTGTGGTAAGATGCTGCTCCATCAGGAAGAATCCCCACAGGAGCCCCACAGGAAGAATCCAAGTCCAGACCTTCCACTGAGGCTCTGTGTGTCAGTGTCACTCCCCAAGGAGTAACCAAATTCTACCCGAGTGTATTCCACAGGACGGGACAGTCATGAGTTGGGCACCTAGAGGGATAGCTATTAGGGTCCTGCTCCTAATAGCTATATGACCTGGCACACGTTCCCACAGTCTTAGCTTCTGGGTCTCTACAATGAGTGGGTGAAGTCAGGAGCCCTCCATCTTTGGAAACAGGTGTCTCATGGCACCTGTTTCCAAGCCCATCTGGCCTCCAGTCCTCTATCACCTGTCAAGTGCCCACGAAACTCACTGTTTCAGCTGTGACATTTTCAATCAGCCAGCCAGGTCTCATTGAGCTCAGTGACAAGTGGCAATGACAACAATGAGCAAAATTAAAACCTCAGGCTTGTATTTCCTGTGCCCAGGAGCAGGGATGTCATTTGAGAAGCATCGCCCTGCCGCTGGTCCACCACGCACGTCTTTGGTGAGAGACATTCTCAGACGCCCCCCCAGTTCATTTCAGCTGTGATCTCAGCCTCAGCTTCAAGGCATTTTTAGTTGTGTTAGGGAGCCAGGACTAACACACATTTCTATTTTATTTTGCCAACGTTAAGATATGCCACCTTTTACAAAACAGCATCCAGCAAAACATCCCCAGAATAGCTTGGTTTATGCCAGGTTTCATTGCATAATTTTTAACCCTTAACCTGAACATTCAAACTCTACCTTAGAACACAAAAGGAAGAAACCTATCATGTGCAGCTCACCTTCAGCCCCCTTCCCTCTCTAGTTCCACACAATACTCTGTTACTTAGCCTGCCTAAGGTCCATCCTGGCCCCCTACATTCCTCCAGCCATGGCATCTGCACATCTGTGGCTCCTGCCATCATATCTCTAGCTATATTAATGATTCTCCAAGAGCCACACCCCCTCCCCAAACCAGCAAAGCCACCTCCATCCACAGCCATACGTGCTGCTGCCGTGTGTCACTGTGTAACCTCAGCTGAACTTCCATCAGGCCGGCCCTGTCTGAGACCCAGTGTCAGAATTTAATTTGTGATTTCTTTCTGCAGTCACTTGGATGTCAAATATTTCCAAAAGCCTATAAGTAAAGGCTTGGTCCCGGGGATCCTAGGGTCACTGGGGAAGCAGACACACCAGGAAGGGAGCCTTTGGAGAGGTCATTAGGTTATTGCGGGTTGCTCTTGAAAGGAACTGAGGAGCCTGTCTTTCACTCTCTCTACAATTCTTAGTTGAAGATGTGAGTTCTTGCTCCAACAGGCACTCCTGCCATGCTCCGCCACCGTTCACCAGCACTGAGCCTTTCAATCTCCAAAACCATGAAATACGTTAACCTTTTCTCTTTATAAGTATCTCCCTCAGGTATTATATTGTAGCGACACAGAGCTGACTTATACTTTCTTCTAGTGGGCCAATTTTATCCCTTAAAGACTTCTGAAAACAAAAGCAACTATAATGTGGTTGTTGGCTGAATTACTAGAGCTCCTTTTGCAAACTGTCCTATATAGTGAAGAGAACATGATGGCAAAGTTGCAGCATAAGAAGAGCTAAACCTTCCTCTGGTTCAGAAATCTGTTGCCCTAACTGGCTGTGCAGTGAGAAATGAAAGTTCCAAGATACAGCTTAATGGTGCCACAGTAGCTACAGCTCAGTGAACGCTTGCCCAGCATGCACAAGATCCTGGGTTCTAGTCCCAGCACATGGGGGAACAAAGAAAAGATTTCAAGAGATTTCCTGGGACCTGTCATCTGGGCATGGGCTACAGTTGAGACCAGAGTCTCCAGTAACCAGAGAGCACCTTTTCCTAAGTCCCAAGTTATAATTCACTCAGACCCCTGGTCCTGAATGGAGTGGCTTCCAGGTTTCTTATAAGAAAGAAATGATGGCAAAGATCAGAATCACGACATGTAAATTGCACCCTCTGCTACTAACAGACACAGGGTTCTTCCTCCCAATGACAAACTCCACTTGACCAACACACAGTAGGGAAGAGCCAGAGGCTCACATTAAGCCCCCTCCCCAGGAGCCAAGCAGCATCCCATAGCCAGAGACAAAGCCAAGAATTAGAAGAATGGAGAGGAGATGTGAGTAGGCTGAATGTGGGGACACTGGGTGGACTTCAGCTCTTACCAATCACGCTCTGGTAAGCTGGATTCCTCTACCTCGAAGGAACCCTGATATGAAACGGGGTTGGAAGAACATGAATATAGGCAAGAAGTTGACACCATGGCATTGTTAAAGAGCAGATGCCATGGACACTGTCATTATTAGGGGAACATCTCCTCGATTTCAGTGTCCCTATTAAATAGTACTCATATTCAGGTGGACTTCCCCAACACCATTCTTACAACAAGGAGTTGTCATGGGAAAGTGTGGCATGGTGTGTGACATGTGAGCTGACAAAAGTCGTGGACAGACCATGTGGTCAAAGCCTCCAGGAGCCAGGTATGACATGAACAGGAATAACAGGCCCAGCTGGGTCTTCTTAGAGGTGGGACTAGTTGTCTTCTCCATCTTCTGTGTGCTCCCAATTGAGCTCCAGGCTCCTGCGGGCACAGTTGAACCCTGTATGGTCATTCCTGCACCCTGCACCCTGCACCACTCTTGGCTGCAGAAGGACTGGATGCCAGGAGACCTTGTTGCCCTGAACTCAAGGCGTTGGGTCACTTTTCTCCACTAGAGTATGAGGGGCAGGGACTGGGCTCTCTGTGGACCTTTCTTGGTTTCCTGTGGGTCTAGGTGATGCTCAGGAAAAATCTGTTTAGTTGGAAACTATCCAGCTGTAAAGTCAAGATGGGGAGGCCACCCATATGCCTCAGGGTCTGCTCTGTGTAGAGGCCAACAGGGTAGAACCTTCACAGTGCCGGCCCTCAGATAGATGAAGAGCTGGACAAATGCTGTCCAGGAGGATGGCATAAGGACATGGAAGTGTCTGTCCACCTGGATTCAGTCAATTCCAAATGCTAAGCTGCTACTTTACCAAAATCATCTGCAGTTTTGTTGCATGTGACTCATTTCCGAGCCACAAAGTTGACAGTCACCCAGAATACAATGGCCAGCAGTCTACTGGTAGGATCATTAGCAGGAAGTCATGAAAAGTCTGTGCTCCTCAAGTGGCACTGTGCCCCAAATCCTGCTCAGGCCAGCTCTGCTGAGTGAGTCTCTAATCAGGAATGGCTCTTAAAATCCCTTCAGTCTTGGACCTCCACAACTTTTGAGGTGACAAAGTGACCTCTCTTAGAATCTCAGAAGGAGAGAGAACTGGTGCAGGAAGGAGTTTCCCAGACCATAGCTTGATGCGCTTGCTTGGCACAGCCACTCCCAACCTCAGACTCATAGGAGGGTTCTCAAGGAGTGCCCACCCCCAGCCTGCTCTCTTTCTTCATATCTGCCTCTCTTCCTCTCCCCTCCCCATCTCTGCAACCACGTGCCTCATTATGCATCACTAATTATTATTAGGGGAAAGCTGCTTGCTAATCTACTGCAGCCAGGTTTCCCTTCTAAGGCCATCGTTTAATTCCCTCCTGAGCACGCCATCGGACACATGTCTGGAAGGCATCCAGTGGCTTTGGGAGGACCAGAAAAGAAATGGGCCAATTAGAAAAGCACTGACAGGAAGGTGGCCAAGAACTTGGGGCTGGAAAGTCTGAGCTCATCTGGTAAGTTGTTTGGTGGCCAGCCAGTGGGGTAAATTCCCCAGGGCTCACAAAATCTCTGGTCTTCGTGAGCCATCTGCAACATGCAACAGCCTTTGACTAGTGGTATTTGGGATCATGAAGAAGAGGGGTGTCCAGCTGGAAATAGGTGGCATGGGAGAGACGTGACAGCAGGAATAGACATCAACTCCTGCTCTGAGCTAGATACCTATAGAGGTATAAGGTTAGCCCAGAGAGCAGGTCTTGCTGCTCACGCACTCCCAGCACATCACGTGACTCTGGGCACACCCTATTCTACATAGGATGGGACTTGTGTTAGTTATTATTCTCAGTGCTAAGACAAAACACCTGACACCCAAAGTTAAGGAGAAAAGATTTGTTTAGTTCACAGTTTGTAGAGGTTTCAGTCTACACCTAAAGTTAAGGAGAAAAGATTTGTTTAGTTCACAGTTTGCAGAGGTTTCAGTCCATAATCAGCTGGCTCGAAGACACAGTGGCATGGAAGACAGGCATAGAAGAGGATAAACAGTTTGTGGCAGACAAAAGGTAGGAAAGCAAGCAAGAAAGGAATCTAAATAACATCCTTCTGCCCCTTTTGTATTCTATCTAAACTATCAGGATTAGGATGCTGCCAAACCAATCAGTAGACTGAGTTAGCAATCACCCATCCTTCATCCCAGAGAACCACACACTCTAGATCCAGCCACCTCTGAAAATGCCCCACCCATGACTGCATGAGGCTTTAGGGAGGCATCTAGACACAAGCCATTCCCCAGTCCCTGCAGAGAAGGGTTTCCCTGGAGTGCAGGGTGGAGGGCAGAGAAATTGTGTCACTTATGCTCTTTGCCCTAACTCCCATTGCCCCACACTCTTTTGAAGAATAATGTTCCTTTATGAGCACTTGGAGCCCTACATGAAGCCAAACTTCCCCATGGAACAGTCCCAGTTCTGTGTGCTTGGGACAGCATTTGTCTTAGGCAGTTTCTTGTCACTGGGACAAAATACCCAACACCCATGATGTAAAGGAGAGGCTTATTTGGCTCACAGTTCCAGAAATTTCAGCCAATGGCTGGTAGATTCAAAGGCAGAAACAGGGCCTGCTGCAGAGGAGAGCTGCTCGGGTCACGGCAGCCGGGAAGCAGAGAGCGTGAGGAGCACTTAGAAGGGAATTACTCGTTCCAGCTCACGATCCTAACCTTCTGACAGCAAGTCAGCTGTGACCTCATCAGTGAATTGATCCATGAAGAAGTAAAATACCCCCACATACACATCCAATCACCCTGCAAACACATGAGCTTTGGGGGAACACTCCAGATCTGAAGTACTTTGTGGTCATTTTCCCACCTAAGAGTTCTTTTCCCCTGAGTGGCTCAGTCCTGCCAGACTGGCCAGATTGGACCTTACCTGTGTCCCTGGTCAGTGAGCCCCATGGTTTCTCTGGCTACTGTCACCTGGTGGAGCAGAAAAGGAAGCCTTGGAGTTGCATATGGTCCCGTTGTTGAGAGATCCTCTACAGACTGTTTCTTCAGAGACTGGCTTCCCTGCCAGTGAGTGCTAAGTCTTTTGCAGCCAGACCTTATGCTACTGCTAATTTTAAAATAATGGCAAGACAACCATGCTGAATTCCTCTCTCCTGGTTTCTTAGCAATGGCTCTTACAGACTCCCAACTCACTTATAAGGTGTGATCATAAAAGAAGAAAGCTGATTATTTCAACAAATGTCTCAGGATGCGTTCTTCGGCATTTTTTTCAAACAAATGTTAACAGTAGAAAAAGAGCTTCATCTATATTTAGACTTAGAACATAAATTATTAAAAATCACTTCATTTTTGGTGCTACTGCAGTAAGATTAAAAATGAGTTTTTATTCCTTAATATCATGTATAGAAGCACTTTGAAGAAAGTTACTAAATCAGGACTTTTCATACACTCCTATGATATACAATTATCTGAAAGCACCTCCTAATAGTACCCTTGGAAGGCCCTGAGCTGCAGTTTTCTCACTATTTTGAGCATCTGAGACAGACTGGCCAGCGCAGTGTGTCCACCTGGAAGGGTCCTATCCTGTTGGTTGCCAGGACCTGAGGAGACACAGCTGCTTTCTGGAGGGCAGCACAAGGCCTCAGTGAAAAGCAAGGCTGATTCTCCTATCTCATAAGACTGTCCACTGCTGAGGAGAGAGGCAGATCCACAGCCCCAACGCCAGCTCTGCAAACCCCAAGATGTAACCTGTCTCAGCCTTGACCATCAAGAACAGGGGGCCAGGCAGTGAGCTGTGAGCTGGAGTCCTCCATGTGGTCTGGCCAGAACTCAGAAACTGGAAGAAGACCCTCAGCAAAGTGCCGAGCAAAGTAGAGTCACCCTGGTCCCTCCCTGGAGCTCCTCTGTGCCCAGGAAGAGGACAGAGTCCAGGAGGCACCAGGCCCCAGCAGGACAGTGTACATGTTATGAAACCAGCCCTGGGCTTTGGGATTGGCTCATCTCCCCATCATCCTCTTGCAAAGAGTTAATCAGAGAATTCTTAAAATGCCAACATACCATAGTTATGTTACAGTAAAAGTAAGTTAATAAATATTTATTAAATAAATAAGACAACCATGTGTATCTGCACTTGGGCCAGGTGAGGCAAGCACAACCAAGGAGCCAAAAGAAAGGCGAGCTCCAGGAACAGCAGTAAGGCTTAGCCCAACCTGGTCTACTCAAAAAACATCTCTCCATTCTGTGCAAAACCTTCACCCATCAGGGCTTCCTAGGGGGGTTTCCTGTACCTGGCCTTACAGGTACCAGACACTGTATGAGACGCAGAGGTGAAAAGAGAGCCTCAGTCCTTTCCCTTTTTGGAAGACAGACAAGAAGACAGCAGGATGTGGTAAAGACCAGCACAAAGGTGTGAGCTAGGTGCCATGGGAGGAGAACAGGGGTGCTGGGAGGAGCGGTCAGGCATGGGCAATAAATCTGAGTCAAACTGAGGAGGGACGTGGCATTGCAAGAGTAAAGGACCAGGCAGATTCAAGGAGCACAAAAACACAGTGGGAGGGGAGGGGACACACAGTGAGCAGGACAGAAGCTCCTGGAGCACACGGTAGAGGTGGTGAGTCTGGAAAGGAAGGCGAGAATCCCTGAGCCAGGGGCCACCGAGGACCCTGTTCTACAAGTGAGGAGACAGCCACCCAACTCTTGAGGACATGGGCATGCTCCAGTCCATCCATCACTGCAACATGGGCAGGAGGTGGCCAGGCTGCAGGGGCTTCCCTGATGTGCCACAAGTGTCCAGCTGTGATGGCACCCAGGAGTTCCACCCCAAAGTGAACCAAGTAAAATCTGTACTTGTAACTCAGGGCAAAGATCATTTCTATGCACTGCCTTGAGCCAACAGCATGGGGTGAAGATGAACCATATTTGGGTTCTTAGGGGCCATCCCTGGGGTGCAACCCCATGTCTACTTATCACAGGAGAGACTCTGAAGTACAAGAAGCTCCTCAGGCTCTGGCTCCAAGCAGACAGAATAATCCTGCCATAGAGGCTATACTGGGAATGTCACTTGCATTATATTTCCATGAAATTGGACAGTGGCTGCCAGGCTGTGTGGCATGGGAGTCCAGGTAAGGCCAGCTGCTGTGGCGAGCTTGTGCCTGGACAGTGCAAGTGGCTGCACCACAGAATGGAACACATGGCTAGGGCCTCGCTGTGCTCCTGGAGTTGTGAGTACAGAGGTGGGAGGCAGCAGGCTCTGCCCCTTCGCTTCCAGCTCCCAGCCCTGGCTGTGAGACAGCCAGCTCTGGGCACTCCTCCAGGCTTCCTCCAGGAGTTGGAAGCCAGGCGGATCCCTCTCCTTGCCTGCAGCAGCCCCCTCCAGCTCCTGCCCCATCCTCTGGCACTCTCGGTTTGGGAGAAGCCTCAGCACTGGATGACAGTCTGTCAGCAGCTACCCACCCTGCAGTGACAGCCAGAGGCACCATGGCTTGCTCACCCCTCGACTTCCCTGTGGTTCCAGGAGCCGGGATGAAAGGAGGAGGCCAGGGTAAGCAGATCTGACCCAGGTGACAGTGGTCTGAGCACCAAGCAGTGGAGACACAGGAGCAGCAGGGGAAACACGAGTCACACACACCTGCCACCTGCCAGCATAATGTGACTCTAGGACAATCACCACGCTATCCTGAGTCTGGCTGCCACATGGACTCACAATCTCCACTTTTACAGTGGCAGGCACTAATGTTACAAAGCAGCTGCAATCTGGCAGGTGGTGACACCTGGTAGACAGAGCCACTATGACTTCTGTTCCCTCCCCACATTCCAACCATGGCAGGCAGCTCCTGGCAGGGACCCTACACAGGCCACACCTGCAGGAGCTGTGTCCAGGCCAAACAACTGCCTGTGTCCAGGGCATGGGGAACCCAGGGTGCTGAGGGCATCTATGTGCTCTCGTGAGAGACCAGTGTTCAGGCTCCCCACATGCTGGCAACAAACCTTGTATGCATACACACACACACATACACATACACACACACACACACACACACACACACACACACACACACACACATTGCACTAAGCCCCAAAGTGCACACCAGGCCCCAGGGTGGGCCTGCCTGCCTCACAGCAGGCAGCTGTGTTCTCCATAGCAGGCCCCAAATAAATAATCAGCATCATCCCAACAAAAGCCTCCCTTACCTACCCAATCCTGAACCCTGAGGGGTGTGAATGGGGAGCTGAGGTCCCAGGATGAGGACAGGATAAGGACAAGGACAGATGGTAACAAAGATGCCACGATGCCAGGGAACAGAGAACCCAGGGTACTGAGGGCATCAAGCCCAGCATGCACCCACACTGCTCACCATTAGACATGGGCCGAGATGAAACTGTCTACTGCCCAGTCCCTAGTCCACCAACACAGACACTGCTAGGCCACCTGGGCAGCCCCTCCCATGCTCACAACCACACCCACCCTCCACAGAGACCTGGGTGAAATGCCTTTGGGGTCACTGAAGGCTACAGAGATCAAGATGTGGTCACCCTGGAGCCAGATGCAGGTGAACTCTGCACAGGACTGAGAAAGCCTGTGTCCACAGCTGGGTTCAGGGGAGGCCCAGGCCAGGTGCAATGATGCACATCTGTAATCCAGCATTCAGGAGGCTGAGGCAGGAGGATCACTGAGTGTTTAAAGCCAGGCTGGGATAGAGGCCAATTCAAAGCCAAAGTGGGCCACACAGAAAGACTTTGTCTCAAAAAAAAAAAAAAATTTTTTTTAATCGGTATCAGGGATCGAACTCACGACCATGTACTTGCAAAGCAGGCATTTATACCACTGAGCTAAATCCCCAGCCCCTAAAAAATTTTTTAAAAAATGCTAAATTGAAGGTTTAGGCAGAGGCCACATTCAGGTCAAACAGAGTTCCAAGTTAGGACCAGTGTGGGGCTGGACTCTGTATAGTGTACGACGGCCTTGACGTGGGCCATTCTGGGGGCTGCATGGCCAAGGGGGTGGACTGGGGTGGAGAACAGCCCACTAGGCCACCTCTAACCCAAAGGCCACCTGGTTCTTTGCTACCCTGAAAGCAGAGCCACACGGGAAGCCCTGAGGATGGGCTGTGTGCAAACATCACTGCACGCATCACTGCACATACCCACCCCAGATACGCAGGTGGCCCTGTAGACCAGGCTCCTGGCAGACCCAGATCACTATACCCCAAATTTGAAGACAGGACACAGAGGGTGCCACTGCACCTTCTCAGAACCATCAAGTCACCTCAGGATAATTATTTATTATTCATAGTCAGCATCTTCATTAATTATTCATATGATCCTTAATTATTATCCTTAACAATAAGAGCAGTAAATAGCAGAAAAGTCCTTGAGGTGCCTAAGGCCCAGGGCCGGGTGCCTCCGGGCAGTTAGACCAGCTAATGCCCCCAGGGCAGTGGGGGGACCACAGACCCCCTATCCACTGCCTGGCCCTGCCCCTGCCCCTCCCAGTGGGGCCCAGGGGACTGCTGGAGGAGATGGTCCCAAGGGCCGGGGAGGAGCTGCTCCTTCACCCGTCTCCCCTCCATGGCCAGGGCCTCCTGGGCAGGGCCTCCGAGGGGAGCGGCCCAGGCAGTGCAGGAACCCTGGTGAGCCACGTGTTCACACCAGACAGCCTCACTAACTCCCCGGGTCTGAGCCGTGTCTGTGCAGGGGCTGGGAGGTAAGGGCCCCCAGCTGGCCGGGCAGGGAGAGGCGTCGAGTGGGGCCATCTTGGGGGAGCTCTGGAGCTCCGGGCGGAAGCTCCTCGAACGCCACGAACTGGGAAACCTGCAAAGAAAGAACAGAATGTGAGTAGGTAGGAAGGCCCAAGAGGAAGAGAAAGGGGGCAGGGGACAAGAATCCAGGCCACTGAAGACAGAGAAAAAGGTCAGATGGGCACAAAAGGTTATAGAAGGTCCAGGAAAAAGGTCCAAGCAGACGAAAGACAGAGACCAAGAAGGTGAGGCACTATGGTTAAGAGAAATGCACTGTCAGAGCAAGCGCCGGTAATGGGGGACAGCTGAGTGGCTTGCCCTTGACCCAGGGGGTCTGGCTCCAGGCTCAAGGCCGCAGATTCTTGCATCTCAGGGAACATGGCAGCTGGATCCAAACCTACTCTGGAAGGAGTCTCTGAGCTGGGACAGAAGCAGGAACAGAGAGACAGTGTTCCTTCCTACAATTCTAGAAAGAACGCCAGGCCCTAGAGTTAGAGGCAGGCTGGCGGCCAGGCTTCTGAAGGCCAGGGAGAGCGCAGGGCAGGCGGGAGGGGTTTGTGGGTGCTGACGCGTTGCTGGTGAGATCCCTGCGGAGGAGGCTGTGAAGGAAGACTGGCACATTTGCTGACGTGGGCCCTGGTGTCTGCAAACAGGAGCAGGCAGCATATGGGAGGGGGAGCAGTGCCAGGCAAAGGGGGTGGGGTGCAGATCCCAGGCCGTCTCTAAGAGCCAGAGGAGCCCCCATCCTCACCCACAGCAACTGGCTCAGGGAGCTGGGAGCACACGTGTCCACTCAGGAGAGGACAAGAGGCACCTGAGACCCGCCCCCAGCAGGCCCAGGGGGCTTGGCTCAGCACAAGTGGGCCCTCAAACATTCGCTATGATACAGTTAAAGCAGGGGGCCAACATGGGCAGAGATGAGACCAGAGTGGGGACCCACAAGTACTCCCCAGCCCAGGCCCAAGCTCAGGCAGCTCCATCAGAGCAGGACCTTCAGGTAACACCAGGGGAGCCCAAGCCACTCTGCTGCTGGTCTCCAGTGCCAGCGGCTCATCTTGTCCCTTGGTCCTGGATGAAGGAGGGCAGGAATGGGGTGATGGGAATCTAGGGCAGACAGTGTGACAGACAGCTTTGGAGACATAGAAAACAGACAAGGTAGGACAGAAGGGGCAGGCCTAGGGTGCCTGGGTACCGTGGAGGGGCTTGGAACTCACCTGAGAAAGCGAGTCCAGGGTGAGGGTGGGGATGGGGCTGATGGGCAGCAAGGGAGAGGTGGAAGCGGGGCCGGGCCCTGGAGTGGTCACAGCACTGTAGGCAGGTGGGACCAGTGTCATCTGTCTCTGTAGCAGCTGCAGGACAGTCGCCATGTCCGCACTCAGCCGGGTCTCCAGCCTGGGGCAAGAAGGAAGGAGAACAAACTTGGGTCCCGTGGAGGAGGATGTGTGGGGAAACAGAGATGCCGGGGACTGACTCCAAGATCTGGGGGTGAGGTGGGCCAGCTGGTCAACCCCAGGTTCCCTCTTGTGAGCAGGGCTGGCTCAGCTTGGAGTGGAGGAGTGGATCACAGACTGGCCAGGACTCAGCAAAACTCTCCCTTTACCTCAGGACACCACCAGGGAAACAAACAGCTGACTATGCCCATAGTGAGCCCACTTTCTGCCACCGCCCTGGGTCACCCTCCTTACCTGTTGAGCTGGCGCTGCAGGGCATCCAGCCTACTCTCCACATCGCCCCGGGGCCGCCGGCCAGGGCTGGACAGAGGGATGTTGAGGAGGCTGGGGGCAGGGGCGGGACATCGTGGCAGCTCCTGATACTGGCGGCCCCGACTGTCCCCCCAAAAGCTGAAAATGTTGGACACCCCAGAAAAGGCGCCTGCAGCAGAGAGAGCAGGGGTAAGGCTGGGGAGAAAGCCACGCCCACCCCAACCCCACCCCGTGGCCTTGCCACACCCCCTGTAGCCCGGCCCCGCCCCTACCAGACAGTGGGTTGCATGTGTCGCTCTTGTCACCATCCTCGGTCAGGGTCTCTGCGCCCCGCGGCTCCCCAGGGGGCCTTGGGCTGGAGAAGGGCACCAGGCGCAGTGGGCTGGAGCTGCGGCCCTGACCCTCATCTTCACTGCTTTCGGGGCTGGAGGGGCCACTGGATGGGCTGTCCCCCCATGGCGTTCCCGGCCGGCCCCAGCTGCTGGGCCCTGCACCCACCCGGGCTGGCCCTAAGGCCGGCACCTCCCCCGGCTGTTCAGGGTCTGCAGGAAGAAAAATAGCACCTCAGGGAGGGAGGGGCTAGGGACCAGGCTGGGTGGGATGCCCTGGGCAGCTCTCTCTCTGTTCCTGACCACAGAGAGCACTCTGGGGCCCCCTTGGTACTCGTGGTGTCCCTGCGGGGTGGGTCTCCCTGAGAGTCCTGTGGCTGGCCCCTTGCCCTCCTTTGTCCTGCCTCTACCCGCCTCAACAGCTCCAGGCCCAAGACTCCAGTCCCATGCGGACAAAGAGCCCCTCACCTGCCCTGGACCTGAGGAGAGGACTTCCCAGAGGAGGTGTCAGTTCAAGGAGGCCACAAAGGAGGGAGGAGCGGGCACCATGGAAGGGGCAGGAAGGTCCAGGGTCCAAGCCTGCCCTGCCCTCCCAGCCTCTCCTGTCACCACCCCACCCACCCCTCGCCCACCTCACCCTTATCGGTGCGCCTTCGAAAGGACAGCTTGCGCCTGCGTTGCCGATTGAAGCCGCCCTCTAACTCAGTGCTGCCAGGAGAACCCGGGATCATGTTGGTCTGGAACCAAGAGCAGCGTCAGATCCCTTCGGCTCCCTCAGCCTTGGTCCCTCGGTAACACAGATGCAGTGGAGCTAGACTCCTGCTCTGGGGAATCCCACCCCACTGCCCACCTCCTTGATCCCCGCCCCAGGGCTGAAATGGGACTTTCACAGCCTAGTATGGCTTTAGGATGACCTTGACAGACAGGGAAACCAAGGCAGAGAAACAACACCTTAAAGGCCACACAGTGAAGGCGCAGCCTCACAGCAAGAGGAGGAGCAGGTGGCTCTCCTGGAGGCAGAGGCCAACTCCAGATGTCCCACTCACATCTCGAAGGTTGAAGGTGATCTCCAGGCTGGACCAGAAGTGGTCTGAGAACTCTGGGTACATGTCTAACACCTCCAGCAGGTCATCCCGATGGATCTTGTGCAGGTCGCAGTAGGTGAGGGCTCGCACATCCCCATTGGACTTGCCAGGCCGTGCATACAGGTTTAGAGGCTCTCCAAAGATGTCATTCTTCCCTGGGGGCCAAAGAAAGTGACAATGACCTCAGCGCATGGGGCCGGCATCGTGGTTCCCCAGCAGGCAGCTGCCCCACAACCTGCAGTGCCTAAGAAAGGAGCCAGGAACACTGGGTCTCCCAGAAAGTAGGAGCCAGGCAAAAGGACCATCCCAGATGACCCAGCTCTGCCGGTGGCCCTGAATTCCTTGGGTTGTAGTCCCACTATTAATCCCTAGCCCCATGTGCCAAACACTCGTACTCAATAGCTGCACCCCAGAAGCATACTCTTCAAATCACAGATGAGAACACAGCGATGAGCCAGAACCAGCACTTGTGTAACTGAGAGAAAACAAGATAGCCGAGCTTATCTCAGCACATAACAAAAAACAACAGAATGGAATACACACTCTGCTCTACGGTCAACTTGATTTAGTTGCTGGGGGAACACTTGTGGAATAGGTCTGTGTTGAACCAAGAAATAAAAATCTATGTGAAGGAGGGGAAGAGAAGAAGTCATAGAAAAAATTAAGATGCCCTCTGCACAGGTACCAACTCCCCACAGTGAATTCAATCATTATGGACTGCAAACGTGGACTAAGAAAAATATTTTTTTTTAAATCTAGAATGTTCCACCATGGTCAAAACTGTTTCAATGCATGTGTCCCTAAGGCAGGCAGGGTGAAGTAAAAGAGAGTCAAGAAACCCCTAGCATGCAGACTCACGTGCACAGAGGGACCAGGGCAGGATGGAGAGGCTGTGAGGGAAAGGGGCTGGACTCCCTTCCTCTGGACATGGCGAGGGGTCTGCCATGGTGAGATTGCACGGGGCTGCAGGGACCCACCTGGCCCTAGTGAAATCTATGCATGGCCCCCAGATAGGCACCTGCTCCTCTGCTGCATACCTGGGGCATCTACATTTGGTCCTACTTTAAGGAAGCAAGTGGAGAGATCATGAAGTTCCCTGAAATTCAGGGGAACCTGGAAACCCCCAGAGTTCTGCACCCCATACCATGGGTAGGAGGGGCACTTCTCTCTGCTGTCCCCTCTGGTAGGCCTAAGGGTGGATGAGTTAAAGGAACCCCAAACGTTGACAGCAGCCCCAGGTCCACACCCTAAGTGACTGAGTATTCAGAAGGCTGAGGCCTCTCTAGACTTGGCAGTTATTTCCCATCCTCTGTCTACACGAGTCTCATACCCAAGATGGCTACAACCACATCACCCCGCAGGATCTCGATGGAGCCCCTGGAGATGAAGTACAGGGCAGTAAGCAGGTCCCCCGCGTGCACCAGCGTGTCCCCCGGTGGCGCGTGTGTGGTCTTAAACTTCATGGCAAGGGCTCGAAGGCAGCCCTTGGTGGCCCCTCGGAATGGCTTGCAGTGCTGCAGCAGTGAGCGGTTCAGGTGCAGGCAGATGTCAGCCTGCAGGCACTCAGGGAAGCCCTTCAGCACCTGTGGGAGGGTGGGACAGCTCAGAACGCCCTCGCCTGAGT
This sequence comes from Cavia porcellus, assembly GCF_034190915.1. Classification (NCBI taxonomy): domain Eukaryota; kingdom Metazoa; phylum Chordata; class Mammalia; order Rodentia; family Caviidae; genus Cavia; species Cavia porcellus. The sequence continues at coordinate 56,922,180 of NW_026947489.1, forward strand.
GCTGCCTGCACCCTGGTACTGCCCACACCTCTATCTCAGGAAAACCTCCTCCTCTAAGCCCAGAGGCCTGGGGTTTCCCAGAGTGCCTTGAAAGGCACCTGGTTCCCAATCCAGCTGCACTGCCTCTGGCTGGGCACCCTTGGTCTCTAGACCTCCATGTTCTCAGGGAGAGTGCAGGACCAATTCATCCCTCTGGGGTAGGACGATTTAACTCTATCCCCTATATGAAGGGCCTGGTACAGTGCCTGCCCTAAAGGCAAAGCTCTCCCAGGAAGGAACCCCTGGGCTCCGGTTTGCTGGTGGGCAAAAGGAGGCACCATCCTCCCCATCTTAGCTCTAACCGCCACCATGTGACACCTCGGCTGGTGCCTCACCGCATTCATGTCGATGCCATTGGTGTAGGACCAGGCATGCTGGAAGTACTCCTCCAGGCGCTGGCGCAGGGGGTTGGGGATCTGGTGGAAGCGGATGAACTCACGCACGCGGAGCATCTGTGTGTGGTAGCGGGCTGTGCCTGAGTACAGCCGCTGGATAATGGCCGACACGTTGCCGAAGATGCTGGCGTACATGAGGGCTGGAGGGCGTGGGTGAGTGGAGCCATCAGCATCCGCAGGGACCCCGCCCGCCCACGGGGACCCTCCACTCAGGCCCTGTACCAGGTCAACGACACCCGTGGTCCGGTCACGTCTCAGTCTGAGAGTGGATATACACATACACACACTCAAACACACGTTGGCCTACAATGTTCTCCTGCCCTGGCATCCTAGCCTCCATATCGTGTCATGCTGGTGGACCCTGGAGTCTCTCCATGCGGAACCTCAGGGTTGGGGGGTGGGGTTCTAGCTTCCTCTCTCTGCCCCACCCAGGGCTCTTCCCTGCCACCGCCACCCACCACCACGGTGCACTCACAGCCAATGAGCATGACGCAGATGGAGAAGATCTTCTCTGAGTTGGTGTTGGGTGAGACATTGCCAAAGCCCACGCTGGTCAGGCTGCTGAAGGTGAAGTAGAGGGCCGTGACGTACTTGTCCTTGATGGACGGCCCACCCAGGCCGCTGCTATTGTAGGGCTTGCCAATCTGGTCACCCAGGTTGTGCAGCCAGCCGATGCGGGAGTTCATGTCCGGCTGCTCCATGTTGCCGATGGCGTACCAGATGCAGGCCAGCCAGTGGGCGATCAGCGCGAAGGTGCACATGAGCAGGAAGAGCACCGCCGCCCCGTACTCCGAGTAGCGGTCCAGCTTCCGAGCCACGCGCACCAGCCGCAGCAGCCGAGCAGTCTTCAGCAGCCCAATGAGCTAGGGGTGAAGCAGGGGCACAGTCAGGGTGCAGGCAAATGAGGAGCAGGGGACACTGAGGCCTTGGAGAGGGTACTCGTGGGAAGCTCCCCCAGACTTCCTCCCAGAATGTCTTCCTACTAATCAAAGCCTCTGTGACAGTACCCATATTGATCTGTGTGGCAGCGTTAGGACAATGCAGTCCCAGTCCTGCAGTGAAAATGAGGAAGAGACTCAGCTGGATGCAGAGGTGAACACCTGCAGTCCCAGCACTCGAGAGACTGAGGCTGGAGGATCACTGTGGTGAGTTCAAGACCAGCCTGAACTACTTAGTAAGGCCCTATCTCAAAAACACAGAAAAAAGGGTCCCAAAAGGTACAAAAGTCACCCCAAAATACCTCCCACAAGCTTCTAAGACACTCATGTGTAAATTTGAAAACAATGGTCCCTTTAGGTCCACAAATTAGCAAAGAAACCCCCCACCTCCTAAATTTCTGTAGGAAACTCATACAGGGTGGACTGAGCACAGATTTCCTGAGGTACCCGGGCAGCTCCCTTTCTCTCCTCCACCACTACCTGCCACAAGCCCCCACTCCACCCACACCCTCCCAGTCTCTCCCCCCACCAGTCCCACCTCCTCAGAGCCAGAGCCAAAGATGAGTAAGTCAAAGGGGATGGCAGCCACCATGTCGATGAGAAACCAGCCCTTGAAGTAGTGGACGGCGATGCGGCCAGGGTGGCTGACCACTTCCTCGTTGGCATTGACGTAGGTGGTGCGGAAGTTGATTAGGATGTCCACGATGAACATGATGTCCACGATGAGGTCTACCACGGCCAGTGGCTGGCAGGCATAGCCACAATCAGCCGTCTGGGCGTCCTCTTCTGGTTCCTTCAGCAGGAAGGCAGCCGAGTAGGGTGTGAAGACAGCCGTGTAGATGACCAGCAGTAGGATGAGCCAGTCCCACACAGCCTTGAAGGGGCTGTAGTGCAGAATGGTCCAGCGGTGGATGCGTGGCGCTTGCAGCTTGTACTCAGGGAGCACATCAGCGCCCAAGGACAGGACCTGGGCGGGTGAGCAAGGTACAGGTGAAGGATGGGGACAGGCGTGGGACCTCGAGGGTAGGGCCAAGGAGAGTAAGGGGAAGCCAAAAGATTTCCATCAGAATGTTTACCCCTCAACCAGCAGCTCCTAGCCTGGGCAATGGCCCCAGGGCCAGAGACCTAACCCACAAAATGGTCACTGAAGCTCCCAGCCAGACCCTTCATGCCACTGGTCCAAAGACGCCAGCCAAGGGGTCTCAGATGGCTGCTTTGGGAGACAGGAACCAAGATGCTCCCACCATAGGCTCTCCCAACCCCCTCTCCACCCAAGGCAGCCTCTCTCACTTTGAAGGGACACAGAGGACACAGCCCAGCATAGAGGAGTCCGAGCCAGGACAGACCAGGGGACAAGAGCCTCAGCACACCTTCTCCCAAACCAAACAAGAGAATTAGGCCAGCTTTGCACACTGTCCCAGAAGCTGGCCCCGTGTCCCTTTTGTCTGCCCTCGCACTCAGAACCCTCTGTCAGAGACATCTGCCTCGAACGAATGGCCCATTCTCAAAGCCTCCCCCAATCCTGGGCCTGTGCCCCTGGGCAGCTGGACCCAAGGCCTTCTCCAGATCCCAGGACCAGAGTCCCAGGCTGGGCACCTGCAGGCCTCTGAGCCAGAAGGAGTCCCAAGGACTCGGACTCATATTCAGGCAGAAGGCCTGTTCAGAGAGCATCTACTTAGGGGAAATAACTAGGAGCTAAGATGACTCATAGTTACCAATTCGGCCACCATGGGATGGACACTGAGCCCCTGGGGAGGAAGAGAGAAGCAGCTGGGGCCTGCAGCAGGCAAGGACCCTGTGGACAGCCACCAGTCCAGCTTTCAACCCAAGTAGCTTTTCCCTAAAGTCAGAGGACAATGTGCATGCTACAGGAGCCTTTCAGGAGTCAAGCAGGAACTGCAAAAGGAACTGGCCAGGACCCCATGGTCAAGGAGTGGAAGACAGAAGCTGCCCTAGGATAGGACTCCTTCTTGTACCTGCAGTGTCAGAACCTGGGGACTTTGCTGGAGCACCCAGGACCACAGCAATCCCACTCCCAAGTCTGCCTGCCGTTCCAATGGAGGGTACAACTGAGACACAAGGTCTAGATCCATTGGCCCCATCTGCCCAAGGGTCAGCCTTGGGCCAAGTATGGAGCCCAGTACTGCCCTATAGAATTCTGATCCAGCCCTGTGTGCTATGCTGTGGGTGAGAAGAACCCTATCCACACCTGTACCCTGCTGGAAGGAGTCTGTGAGCCCCGGCAGAAGGGGTTCAGGGTAGATGGGTGAGGGTGGCACGGATGGGATTCTCAGACTCACCCAAAGCCCCCGTCTAGGCTCTGGGAAGGGAGACTACTTGGGACACAGAGGTGGGCCCCAAGAGGTGGGCTCAGAGGTGAGCAGGGTCACCAGCCTGGGGACCTACATGCCCTCACCACCCACCAAGTACCCTCTGAACCCCACTTCCTCAAACTCCCTAAAGGAAGGCCAAGCCTCTTCCACCTGATCAGGGTCCGCCCCCAGCACAGAGGGAGGGAGGCCAGCGCCTCTGTGCCAGGCCTGGCTGCTGCCCACCAACCTCTGGTGTCTCTGCCCACTAGCTCTTCGCCCCCCTCCACGTCCTCGCCATCCTCTCTGGGCACTCATGTAACTCCTGTGGTCCCTCTCCTTCCTTTGCATCTCAAGCCGTAGGAGTGAGTGGGAGAAGCAAGGAAACACTAGAAACCCCAGTCCTGCAGTACAGGAAGACAGGATGATAGCAAGCAGGGACGCAAACCCCAGGGCTCCCAAACCACCCTGCTTCCTGGAAGTCCTCTCCCCACCCTGGAGCCAGAACCCTCTGCACCACATGCCCCATCTCAATGCCCTCGCCCGGAAAGGAGGGGGAACGGCTGGGGGGGGCGGGGAATCACCTACCTCCTGGGCCACCAGGCTGGAGATGCGAACAGCCCGCTTCACGCGGCCTTTCTGGGTCCTGGGCCGCAGAGCCCCTGTCCCACTCACCTTCCTTGCCAGGGCCGCCATGGAGGGCTTGGCTGCCCCCAGCCTGCTTGCCCTGGGGCCCGAGGCCCTGGCCAGCACCTGACTGGAACCCCAGCAGCACCGCCCCAGAGCTGGCCAAACGGCAGCTGGGGACACCTCTGGCATGGAGCCAGGGTGGCAGGAGCCGAGCCCCGGGGCTGGGGTCACCTGGGCAATGAATGTGGGCTATAGCCTGCCTGCCTGGCGCTGCCCATGGCCCCCTGGTGTGGGCCCTGCTGCCGGGGTACTGTGCTCTGCTCTCCTGCCGCCAGCCCTGCGGTTGCAGTGGGAACCGAGGTGGTTCCTCCGGCCGGCCCCTCCTCCTCCCAGGTCCCCACCCCGCCACACTGGGCTCCCCCGCCCCCGCCCCCGCCCGTGCCCGCCCCTCCACCCCGTGCCCAGCCAAAGGCCCCCTCCCCCGCGGGCCGCTCTGGCTCCTGCTGCAGCGGTTCCCGCAGAACATGCCCCTCCCCCTCCGCCCAGCAGCCCGACCTGTCACCGCAGATTAATGGTCTCCCCGACACCCCCGCCCCGCCAGGCCAGTGCTGAGCCAGCCAGAGTCAGACAGAGACACCCAGAGATGGAGAGACGCCCAGTAACTGGCAGGGCACCGCACACAGACACACACAGATGCACACGCACGATCCGCAACACGCAGGTACATGCCAATTCACAGGAGCGAGCTCATGCCAGGGGCCCAGGTGGGAACTGAGACCCAGGAACCAGGGGGAAGTGGTAAAAGCTTCCAGATAAGGCACTGAGATGAGGGGGGACGCTCTGGAGTCAAGGCCAAGGGGATGGAGGCCTGGCAGGGACCCAGAGAGCCAGAGGCAGCAGGACCAGGACCAGGACCAGGACGCTGGCCAAGGAGGCCAGAGCAGGGCAGCTCTCTCACATTGGCCAACCAGGCAGCCACTGTGCCCACGGCCATAGGGAACAGCTGAGGACAAGGTCCTCTGCCATTCTGGGCTCCTCCCTCATCACTGCAAGGAGCCCACTCCTGACCCTCCACTTTCCTTCAGGATGTGAAGCAGGGGCTGGGCTGGCCTTAGGACCACCCTGCTGCTAGAGCTAAAACGGACCAAGAACCAGGCTGGCCCTGTACTGGGTTACATTAGTCAGTGCCCCAAGGCTGGTGGTTTTCTCTGGCTGGGGATTCTGAGATTTGATCCCTCTGTATCTTTGCACCCACCATCCCACGGAAGGAAAATTCCTCTCTTGTGCTGTAGGGACAAGGTAGGCACCTCCAGGCCACCTCCCACTGCCAGCGGCCACCTGACTTACCTCTGCCTAGCGCAATCAGGACCCCCTGACTTTGACCTCTGTGGCCCCTTCCGGTTGGAAGCTCCTCCCTGTTGGCTTTTCCCATTTATCCCGGCCCTCCCTCCTCCCGAACCTCGAGTTCTTCTTGTCCTTACCCTGTCTGCTCCAGCACACACCCCATCAACCTATCCGTGTCTGCGTGTCCCAAGGCCACCTCCCCTCCAATCTCCCTCTCTCTAGGATTCATTTCTCTACCACAACCAGCCACTCCTCACCGACCAGGCCCCCACTCCACCCCTCTGAACCACAGCCTGCTTCCCTCCCTCCCCTGGAAGCTCCCCACAGATGACAAGGACCCAGGCAACTGGGCACCTACCTGGGTGACCTTTTCGGTGACATTGTGGGTTCGCTCCTTTATTTTGGGTGCTATGATCTCCCGGTCACTGGTGGGCGAGGCCAAGAAAGGGTCACCCTTGAGGTCCACAAAGTTGAGGGTGATTTGGGGGATCTTGCTAATGGTGCGGTAGCGCACGAGGTCCGAGTCTGAGGTGGAGTTTAGCAGGCCACTACGCAGGGGGTGCATGGCCCCTGGGATGGAGAGGCAAAGCTGGGTCAGGTGGGTGGGCAGGGCCAGAGGACAATCAGACATTCAACTTGGAGGCTAGGGTGGGGCCTGGGCCCTTCCTGGCCAGCCAGTTTGACTCAAATGACCTGGAAACCAAACAAGGCCAGCCCCCTCCTCATTTTATGGAAGCAGAGAATTATGCCACTATGAAATGGAGCAAGGGCCTCTTCAGGGGGCACTGTGACAAGAGCCCCTGTGGCCTCTCCTGCCCATCATGGTCCCCATGATCATCCCTGCCCCAGGACATCCTGGGACGGCTGGCTCCATGCACCAGCAAGGGCTCTGTGAGTAGAAGATGCAATGGGATGAATGCACACTTAATAGAGTAAAAGGCCACTTAATGAGATTAAATAAGTGCTTAATAGGATTTCCACCTCCCAGGCTCCCAGGTCCCCAGGACACAGGAGAGAGGGAAGAGACCCGAAGGGGCCAGGGCAAGGCAGTCAGCTGGGCATGTGCCCTCACCCGTGCTGGCATGGCGCGGTGGTGGAGGCAGCGCTCCGGCACGCATGGCCTCGATGTCGTCAGCCGAGGAGGCTCGTCGGACACTGGCGCAGCTCTCCCGGGAGCGCGTACGAGCCAAGCTGCAGCTGGAGCCCGAGGCGTCAGGGTTGAGGCTGTGGGCCCTGGGTGAGGTGTGTGGAGGGCCTGGCACACTGCTAGGCGGTGAGCCCGGGGCCACAAGGGCGCGCCGCTCCTCCGCCGGTCCTGCCACATGATTGTCCAGGGCAGACACCTCGTCCAGGGCAAGTGACTCACTGCTGGGTGCCGCGGGCGTCAGGTCCACATCCACCACCACAGCCCCCGGGGCACCGGAGCCACCTGTGCCCCCTGGCCGCACTGATGACGACTCCCTTGTGGTCAAGGCCAGTAGCGCAGGAAGCTTCAGCCGGAAGGTCTTGGCACGGCCTGGAAAAGGAGGGAGCCAATGGCATCGGGACCACAGCTGCCTGGAGGCCACAAGAACTGGAGTTCTGGCCAAAGGGGTCCAGGGACCATGACAGGGCAGCCCAGACCCATGCACAGAACTCAACTCCCAGAGACCTGTCAACCTTATTGAAGCTTAACTAATCAACTCCCATTTCCAGCCAAATTTCAGGCTCCTAAGTCTGCGGCGAATCTCTGCACCACTAGGTACTGCTATCTTCTCTTTTTTATAACTTGGTTTTAGTTTTTGAGACAGGATCTCACTGTGGTCCCTCCACCCGTCTGTCCACTTACCAGGTGTCAGCCAGCTGGTGGGGGGCCCCCGGTGGTTGGTGTCTCGAGCTGGGGACCCCACCATGTCCTTCTCCATCACCACCTCAAAGTTGAGGATGAACATGATCACAGCCCCGTCCTCGTTCTTCACAGGTACCACGTCCACCAGACACAGGAAGCAGCTCCCTGCAGAGTTCGGAGGACACAGCTATGGTGGCGTCCGTGGCCCCGCTACAAAACTGGCCAGGATGGACCCCTAAGCCCAAAAGGGTCTGGCCACTTCTGCCCTTCCCAGAACTTCCACCACAGTTCCCTACCTGACCCCGCTCCCAGACAGGCGTTTGCCAGTTTGCGTCCTGTCCCTTGCTCTGCTCCAGACTGTCCCCTAGCTCCCTCTCTCTGTCCACCCCAGCTCACTAGCCCTCTTTCCCTACGCACTTTCCTCTCACTGGCTTATGATCCTTTCTTTCACTGTTTTCATGTTTCCCAGTTCTCTGTTTTTCCCATGATCAAGCCCATTGCTGTAATCTCAGCACCCAGGAGGCTGAGGCAGAACTGCCATGAGTTCAAGGCATCCCTGAACTACAAAGTGAGACTTTGTAGTTTGTCTCAAAAAAAAAAAAAAAAAAAAAAAAAAAAAAAAAAAAAAAACCACAGGCTCTATGGGCCCTGAATCTCTGGCCTCAGATCTGGTCTCTGCTGTTTACTGATGGATGAGCTGCTTTTAATCTGTTTAACGCCCTGTGCCTCACCTCCACCTACAACATAGGAATTAAAATAACTTTCCCCAGGAGCTGTGAAGATTAAACAAGTGGATGCGTGTAAGTGCTCAGGACAAGGCCTGGCAGGTCTTGGGCACTTCGGGTGCTTGGCCATTGCTATCTGTCTCTGCCTCTGTTCTCTCAACACTGGTTCCCAGCCATGGTGTTGCTAGCAACGCGATAAGTACAGAAGTTGGAGGAAGAGTTTCGAAAGCTTACAGGAACTTGGCATTGGCACAGCAGCCAAGCATGCAATCTTGGGTTTCACAGAAGCACTGGTCTGTGCCGTAGTAGAACTAAAGAAAACTGATCCTTCACCAAAGCCCTGCTTCCAAATCTTTCATCTGTGTCTCCTTGGCTTCCTCCCTTTGATTTTTCTTCCCCTCCCGCACCGAGCATCTCTCTCAGTCCCCCACAGCCCTCCTACCAGACCAAGTCAGCTCACTGGTGCCCCTCAGCTCCCCGTCTTACACTGCCCACCACCAAGCTGATTTCTGAAAGACTCTACCTTAGGTGGAGCCCTCAGCCCCAGTGAAGTCCCAGCTCAGAGCCCCACCCCCAGGAAGTCACCCTTAGTGAATCCAGAGGACACAGTGATGACTTGCTCCTCCATGGCACCCAGGCATGTTGTTCTTCTCCCATCTTTGGAGGTCTTTTCTTATCTTGCTTCCCCCCCCCCACCTCCTGCCCTCTGTACCTCCCAATCTCCACGTCCCCTCAAAGGGCCTTGTACCTGGAATCATGGGCGTTGGCCTACAGTAATGGGGACCCACAGTGGTCATGGTAGGGGTCGCAAGATATGTGGTCCCCTGCAGTCCCTTCTGCTCACCTCTCTTACCTCTGTACCCTGTCACCACAGCCCTATCGCAGACCATGGGAGTGGGGGGTTGCAGGGATTTGAGTCAGGGCAGAGCTGGCACCCCTCGGACTGGAAGGGGTGCCTGATACCTACCAGCCAGAGAAGGTGGGGGGGAGGGTGATATCGAAGGCCAGTGGAAACACACAGGCCTGGCTCCCAGGGGAGACACTGGCCATGCTCCCAAGTAGGCTCCTTATGAATGGACTGAAGCAGACCAACAATCTAGCAGAACAAAGTCCCAAAACTAATGTAACAGGTGACACCAAGGTAAGGGCCAGGCCTCAGAGGAGCTGAGAGGGCCCACAGCCTTGCCACTCACCACATCCCAGGCTCTCACAGCTCTGCCAGGGGACCTAAGCTCAGGGGATCTGCTTGGGTCTTTCTCCAACAGCCGCTCTTGCCTCTGACCTCTGGCCTCTGACACACAGCTGTGGTGTTGGAGCGGCAGGGGGCTGGATCCAGCTGGAGCCCATTTGGCACCCAGACAGCTGCCTGGAGTTTATGCCCTAATATGGTGATGGCCAGCAGCGGCCTGAGCACAGATTGGCCTCCTCTAGAGAGGCCGGAGACCAGGAAATCTCAGTTCCAGAGACCCCAGCACTCACTCACTCCAGGACCTTAGAAACCCAAGCCCTTGAGTCGGGAACCAAGTAGATCCCAATCCTTCCAGATGGTTTGGAAACTCTGTCACTAAGACAGAGTCCCAGAAATTCTGACTTTCAGTCCCCGGCACTCTGCGGTCACTTCAGTCCAGGCTATGCAGCAAGAGAAGCCAGCTCTGCATTCTGAAGCCTGCCCAGACAAGGACCCTGGCACCTAAAAGTAAATAAATAAATAATAAACCCTCCAGTGCAGAATATTGAAGCTAAGCCTCCCTTACGGCAGGATCCTCTCCCACATCCCGAAACACATTCATGCACAGATACCTCAGTCCCCTCTCTGCAGTGACATTCAAGACATTTTTCCTGTCACATAATCCTGTCAATGGCCTGGTTATTCCAAAAATGTGACCCTTCCCAGCCCCGGCTGATGGCTGAAGCAGGGAGAGATCTGGTGGAAGATTGCTGGAAACAGAGAAAGTGGGGTCTCGCCGGAGGCCCCAGCTCTGTGGCACTGTCTCAGCTGCCTGCTGGGCTCGGTCCTCTGCAAGCTGCCACACCACCGATGTCAGTTGTTCTGCCAAACCTGCCAGCTGGGACCCCTTCCCATCACTGACTGGGAGCCTGAGAAGTGGGGGTCCCTGGCAGCAGGGGAAGGTCAGCCAGGCCAAAGGCAGGGCCCATGGGTGTGGAGGCATCCACATGGGGCAAACAGCAGCTCAGGGTGTCCTCGGTGTGGAACTGCTTGGCAGAGAAGCAGCCGAGCTGCCCTAAGAGTGCACCAACCATACGGCACACCCATGCACCCCAGATTCTGCCTCACCCAGTTCCCAAACCCTCATCTGTTTCCTCTCCCTCACACTTGCCCTGGCTCCTACCAGTGGCCCAGCTCACCCAGGGCAGCTCAGAGGAAGCCTTAGGAAGGGCCAGGTGGCTGGGAGCCAGGCTAAGCTGCAGTTCCGCTGAGAGCCACTCTGGGGCAGGCACGGCCCATGCTCCCAGGCAGCAGGAACCTGGGGAAGGAGAGGGTAGCCAGGACGGCTACTGGATGGGGTCAACTGGACTCGGATTTCCCTTCTGGGAGGGAAGGGGGCACAGGCTGTAAAGTCAGGTGGCCTTTGTGCCCTGTCATCATTGTGGAGGGTCCTGAAGCCTGCCACTCATCCTCCCAGCATGCTGATCTGTGACACAAATGATCATGCCCACCCCACAGGGCCACAGGGGTGAAATGATTTAATAGGGTGGGGAGCAGGGACTGACTCAAGGAAGGGTTCCATAAACTTGACGAGGAGGAGGGGAGGACATGGTAGACAGGTCTCAGCAATGGACAGGTTCCCGGGGCCAGCTAAGCTATGTCACTGGTGCCAAAACACATCCTGCCATCCTCTTCCTGTCAGCCCAGCCCCATTAGAGAAAGCCAGCTTTGGGTGAGGCGCCTTCCCTGCCTGACCTTCTGGAGATGAACACCCAGAAAGGGAGGCAGGCATAGACTGGCAGCCACATGCCAGCAAGCAGTCACTCTCTCCCAGCAGCTCCGGAGGTCATGCGGCTCACTGAAGGTCACTAAGCAGGGAAAGGACAGTGGGAGGGGCTCTCTGGGAGCACCAGGCCTGGTCACACCCAGGCACAGCAGGTCCAGCTCATCTGGGCACCACGAAATGTTCCTGCTACCAGCACACAACTCCTGGCTTGCTTTCATGGTGTCCGCTGACACCTGGGAAGGCATCCTCGCCCAGTGTCCCTGCCCAGGATCCCAAAGTGCCGGGGGTAAGAGAACCACGGAGCATCCCAAACCTGACTTCCCACCTCTGGCACAGCTGGCCCAAGCTGAGTCCCGGAAGGAGCCACACATGGCTTTGACAGCAGCTGGCAGAGGACGGAGGGTCCTGCAGAAGACCGAGCAGCCATGGCAGACTCCTAGGGTTTCACATACACCAGGTGGGCTCGTGGCTCCCTCACCACCCCGAGGACCTCACTGAGCACCCACACAGGGAAGCACTCACTGAGGAAAAGGTGGCCCACGAGACAGCCCCCAGCCTGCCGGTGTTCCATGCAGCCCCAGTTTGGTGCAGAGGACAACATGGAGGAAGGGAGTAATTCACACAATGGAGAAGCCAGGGAGGCGAAGCCACTCTGCCTAGCCATCAGGAAAGCTGGGCGTGTGCCCTCCATCTCCTCTGCTGTGTGGCTGTCGGCAGAGTGCCCACCTCTCTGAGCTTATGCTGTGGGTAGAGTGGGGACAAGTGATTTTGTGCTGGGTACCAGATGAGGTGACAGATGGCCTTGCGGAAGCGTCCAAGCCATAACGAGGCAGTGTGGCGGGTCCCTGCAGGGAAGGTGACCTCGAGCATCTCATCCTGGTTGCTTCCCTGCCTCCCTCTGAGCAGGAAGAGCCGTACCCGGAACGGGCCCAAAGTCACGCTGAGGGCAGGAATCTGGGGCCACAGTCGGGCCTGTCCGCCCCCAGGCAGAGCCTGTCTCCGGAGCTGCAGCCCAGGGCTGTGCAGTGTCAGGTTATATTTAGCCTGGTGGCAGCGACAGGAAGATGCAGCAGGAGCCGCTCCTGGCCAGGGGCCACCGTGTCGCTAACACCACTCTCATAGGCAGCCAGGGCCCGAGGGAAAGCAACGGACAGCACAGGCCCAGGGGATGGAGCTGGGGAACCTCAGGCTGACCATATGTGCATGTGTACACATATGTAAGAGAGAAACCAATCTATGCTCCCAGGTCCAGGAGCAAGAAATGCAGCCTTGGGGAACACTCTTTGCCAGGCAGGGTTGGGGACCCCAAGCCAGACCTAACTGTCACAGAAGCAACACCTCTAGACCAACTCCTTCGGCCGCCCCTGTCAGTGCTATCCATAGGGAGCCCAGGGCCTCTGCAGGCATCAGAACCTACACGGGAACCCCACCCCGGGGGCATGCTGGGGATTCTCTTCTAAGAGGCCCTGGGAAAGTGAGACAAGGTCATAGTGAATGGGAAAAGCTGCCCCACACCTCCATCCACAGTCTTAGAGGACTGGCCATAGTGCCCTGCCCTCCCATCCTTCTGGGGATTGAAGCCAGAGGGCCTGGCTTTGGGGGAGCCGCTGGGTAAACGTCCTGGGAGGGACTGCCAGTGGCCTCAGGGGTGGTAGCCTGTAGTTCTAGGGTATGAACACTGTATCTCTACACTCTTGCCTCCCTCCAACATGCAGGACCAAAGATGCTTTCAGGACAGAATTCAACCATTGCAAATCCTCAGGGTCCCCTGTCCTGTGTCTGGAAGGCAGACAAAGGCACTATGGGAAGTCAGGTGTCTTTCTCAGAAGCAACATTAATCTGGTCACCAACTACCACAAAACAGAGGCTGATGCTTGGACCTGGGGGAAGAGAAGAAGCAGGGTACACCAGGTGTAACACAACTGAATCTCGGGTCCCTTCGGGTGCCTTGGTGTGACCCCACACATGTAGCCTGCACATGGAGCTGCCCCAACCTGTGAAGCCAGTGTTCCCTCCCTTCCTCTGGTGCCTTGTAAGCTTCTAGATCTACCTACTGGCTCCCGGTGTAACCCCAGAGAGCCTTGATAAACAAAGCCTGTCCCAATTCCAGCCCTACCATAGGTCTCTGAGTGGGCCACACCTTCTCCATCATTAAGACAACAATTTCTCTCAGGTTTGCCCTGTCATGGGTCTCTGAAAGACTCCTAAGGAAAGGCAAGTACCAGTGTAAACTCCTAAAGTCAGGCACACACTGAAATACAAGACAATAATCCAAAAAACTGGCTTTACTTGCAGACAATAGGGTCATCTCCCCCAGAGAGCTGACAAAATCCAAAGATAAACAATTAAAGCTGAGAAGAGATTTCGGCAGGGTTACCAGCTACAAGATCAGTCCACAAAAAAAGTACTTAGCATTTTTTGGCAGCAGCAATAAACAACTAGAAAACAGAGTCGAAAATACGATGCTTTTTGCAGCAGCAACAAAAACTATAAAGTAGCTAGGGGTTGACCAAGAACTCACAAGTGGAAAAATAAAATAAAGTTTTAAACTAATAAAAGATATAGAAATTATCTGGTAAATGAAGAGACAGTCTAAACTTTTGACTGAAACTAATATGCAGGGATCAATTCACCCTATATTAACCTATAAAAACAATATAATTCCGTCAATACTCAGGTGGGCATATTTTTTCTCTCCAAGATTTCAATGAATGTTCCCTAAAGTTTATAAGGAAGAAGACCTAGAAATAATTGTGTCGAGTATCAAAAAAGAACAGAGAAGTCTTGCTTTACCAGTACTGAGACATAAGCATCACCATTTTATTGTTGTTTTTAAATGTGGTTCTGATGCAAAAACAAATACTTGGAACAGAATGCGGAGAGACTGATCTATGGCTATGTGGGACATTAACATAGGAAAGGTGGCCCCACAAGCCAATGGAAAAACACGGGCTGAATGTCTCGGGAAAGTTGGCTCATTACACGGAAAAAATAAAACTTGATCCCTCCTCTACACCACATCCAAGCAAGGCTCAAGGCTTCAAGTCCCACTAGAGAAAGGTGAGACAATTAAAAAGGCAGACCTACAGCCGAGGATGGAGAAGGATTTCTCAGTAAGACTTCAAAAGAACAAAAAAGCTCTAAGTCAGTGATTCCTTTATATCAAAATTGGGTGAAGTGGTACATACCTATAATCTCAGCTCCTCAGGAGGCTGAAGCAGGAGGATTACAAATTTAAGGCAAGCCTAAATAGTTTAAAAAAGACTTTGTTCCAAAAATAAAATTTCTGAAAGGCTGGGTGATAAAGTGGCTGCCTCATATGCACACACTTAAGCCCTGGGTTCCATCCCCACCAAAACAAAATCATCTCTGCTGTATAAATTGGACAGAGACTGAAAAAGAGTAGAGATTTGCAGTATTTCAATTCAACGAGTAATTAATATCTGGAGCTATATACTGAAAATGCATTTGTATCTCTAGATTATGCAAGCAACTCAGGCAAATCCACAGAAACAAAAACAAGTCTCAATAGAAAAAAATGAGCAAAAGACATACGTAAACAATGCCCAGGAAACCAATCCCGAAAGGCTATTAAGCCTAAGAGACACTAAAAATCAAAGAAGTGCAAATGAAAACATCAAGATAGCATTTTCATCTTTTAGAATGGCAAAAATGCCAAATGTGGCAGAGATCTGGAGATGGAGGAAATTCAGGCTCCATTCAGGTGAGGGTGGGTGCAGCCGACTGGGTACACAGTCAGGCAGTACTTAGTTAAAGGTCCACGTGTCCTGCAACCCAGCCTTGCCATCCCACTTCCGCACATGGGCCCCGCAGAAAGCCTCACACATGGCCAGAAGGGCACACACAGGGTTCTCACTGCACCAGCGTCTCTGGGAGTGGGCAGGTAACGCACAAAGGATCCCCACAGTGGGAAGCTACAGACTAGACATCAAGCAGCAACACTATGGAGCTTGCAGACACACTCCTGCTTCAGAAAAGTGAATGCCAGAGTATAACACAGCACAGTATCATTTGCATAAATTAAATCTATATGTATCTATCCAGACAAAATACACATTTGCAAGAACATATGCAAGCAACATGTTCACAGTAAGTACATTTGAATGGTTGCCTATAGGGAGCCTAAGCATACCGGGGTGCAAGATGAAAGGAAACAAAAAAATAAAAGAGAAGGAAAAACTGCTAACATAAGTGCTTGCTGGGGTTTCCATCATTTGGGACCTGGGCCAGCAGAAGCCTGGGAAGGAAGCTGAGGGACAGACAGGGGTACTGATCAGCGCTCAGGGTGGGTACGCTCACTTCCCCAGTCGCATGTGGGTGATACCCTGCTACCTGGCAGGACAGTGAGTTCAGGACAGTGAGCTTCTTTGCTTGTGAATATCTGAAGAACACCCTCACCCACAGGATGCAGGGGACAGGTGCTGCAGTCCTCATCAGCAGACCAGGACTGAGACCATTACACACCCACAGGGACTTTGGGGCCAGGCCACCTGTGCAGGTTATGGCCCACACCTGGAGGGACTCTGGAGTTGGGGACCCCTGAGCTCCAGTCCCCTAGGTACCCAGCAGCTGGGTAAACCTGGGCAAGTTCCTCAGCCTTTGCAAGTAGCCTCCCTCCTGCCAAAGAATCCTACTTCCGAGGGCACTGTGGGGCCCACCTGTACAGAGGCGCGGGCCCCAGTATGCGTGGGCCCCAGTATGCAAAGCATAACAGGCATTCACAAGGGTGCTACACTGCCAGGCAGCTGCTGTCTCCCTGCCCCACTGTGCTCTCTTTGACAGCTGTAAGCTTTGTCCCCATACCTGGCCTCCTAGGCCCTCCTAACTGAACCCCCAGATGCCCTTCCTGCACCACAGTGTCTCCCCGCAACAACAGGTCCCCCAGTCCCACCTTCCTCTGGCCTGACAACTTCCCTCTCCCCTGCAAGGCCTCCTCGCTAGTGTTCTTATCCGACCCAAGGCCTTTCAGAAAAGAAACCAGAGATGGGAAGTGACCTGCCCATGGTCACACAGCAGGTCTGTAACCAGGATGGAAATGCCCCAAGTCTCTTGTCTCCCCCACAGCACTACCCACCTCATTCATTCATTGATTTATTCACTCATTCATTCAGCAGACCTGTACAGCTCCCACTATCCTGAGCCACAGAGACACAGCAGAAAACAAGCCTACAGAGGGAAGACAGACAAAGCAAGCTCATTCAGAGCTGGGATCTAGGGAGACCGCGGCCCTTAGATGCTTCTAGGCCAGCAGACAAGTGAGCAAACAGGAGCCAGCTTTGTGGGAAGCCAAGCCCAGGACACAGCACAGAGGTCTTTATGGGGCAGGGGGACAGTGGAGCCTCTCCCACACCCAGTGCCCATCCCAGGTCCCCCTACCCTCCATGCAAGGCAGGTAGGAAGTTCTGCTAACCCCTCACTTTGAAGCCAAACACTGCTCAGACTCCTGCCCCTTCACAGGGACCCACGAGACTGACTTTTAAGAAAAGGACAATACTCAGCCCAAGGTGAAGTGCTGGGGACCCTCCGGTAAGTATTTAGGGGTGAAAGGGCTTTCCTGAAACCCTCAAATCACACCACATAGGAAGCCACCTCTAGGCAGAAAAGAGGCCCCAGCTCACCCCTTCTCACACCCCAAAACACCTTCCTGTTGCCCCCGGCACCATCCTCAGACCTCAAGGCCACCAATGACTCTGCCTCCAACCAGACAGCTCTGCACAAATATTTACATAGCTCCTCTCAGGCCTTCCGGAGACACAACAGGGAGCCACACTTCAACTCTCCAGGCCCAGGGCACAGGGAGGGCAGACAGGAACCTCCCCCTTTCCCCAGAAGGCCAGGGCAGCCTGCCCCGGTGTAGCTCAGAAGGCGAGAGGCACCAGGTCCCAGCCAGAAGAGGGACATCCCTACCAAGATGAAGGGAGCCGCCCCACCATGGCCTTCAGCCCCATGGTAAATAAATCCCTTGTATCTAAGCTCCCAGATCCTCCACGGTCACTGAGGGCTGCTTCTCATATCAAGAGGATAAACACAGCTGGTCACCAACCTCTGACCTCCACCTGCCTAGCTTCAGGACTTCCTACTTCAAGGAGATTTCTCCTTTTCACCAATGCAGACCCACACAGGGGACTGGATGTAGGAAGTGGGAAAGGAAGACAGGACCTCCAAATTAAGGGGACAGGGAAGAGTGCAGAAGGTGAGCAAGAGGACTGGGAAAAAGGCCCAGGGTGTAGAGGATGGTGGGAGATCCAGCAGCAGAAAGCCAGTACCAGGGGCAGCCTCCTTGAGCCCATAGGAGCCCAAGGCCTGAGTCACAGAATAGCAGCCCAGCCAGTATCTGGCCACCTCTTGGGTCCTGGAGGCACAGTGCACTGGGGAGCATCCTGGATCCTAGGTCTCCACCCCTTCCCCCAGCTGCAGCATAAGCTGTTTCAGTGGGGGCCCTCTGACCTTGTTGCCACAGCAACTGGCCTGCAGCTAGAATGGAGAAGCCAATAGACTCTTCTCCAGAGACACCCCCATCTGCCCACCCACAGGCTCCAGGGACATAGGGACATGGCAATATGGCCAGGACCATCAGAGGTATGGGGAGACAGATAGGACCTTTGGGACAGACCCAGAGTGGCACAGGTCACAGAGGAGAGGAAGAAAGGCAAGATATTGAACAAAGACAGAGAGAGAGGTACAGGGGGAAGGAGATAAAGATCAAAGGGACCAGGTGACCAGCAGGTCAGCCAGGGACAAAGGTAGGGAGCCTGAGTGTGGGGAGGAAGGGCTCCCAAGAGGATGGGGCCCATAGGGCCAGCAGAGCAAGCCACGGGGAGGCAGCGTGGTGCAGAGAAACAGGAACGAAAAACAGACAGAAGTGAAGGGGGAGAGGGGACCTCCTGGGATATGATAGGAGAGAAGCCACATCCGCTCAAGCGACAGCAATGTGGGGGCGCAGGTGTGTACCCAGCCAGCACCTGCTGCCCAAGATACCTCCCCAAGGACATCACAGCCTGCTAGTGCCACATGCCTTGGCTCTGCTTGCAATTCCAACTTTATCCTAGGTCTGACACTGAAGGGTGTCAGTGCAAAGCCAGTGAACCCTGGGCATGGGCACACTGTGTCTCTTCCTCCAGCCACACTCCCCCAGTCTAGCCTCCCCACCTCCCAGCAGCCCCAGCAACTAAATAATGGGGTTGTCTGGCTCTAGGCCCTGAGACTGCACAGAGCTGGGCTGGAGGCACCGATACGGCACAGCTGTCCTTGGTGGTGGCTGCCAGCAAAAAGCCCTGTCTCCTCCCCGCCACTCTGCTTCCCTGGGGCTGCAGCCCTGGACCCACTCCCCCAGGGTTGGCCCAGGCAGAGACCCTGGTAAAGCCCTGGGCAAAAACAGGAGGTGACACTGGCATTCTTTCCTCGCCTCTACTTGGCCCGTGCACCAGCTTGCAGAGGCCGCCCAGGTCAAGTCACTCCACAGAGAGGCACCAGAACTGTCGCTAGGCAAAGGGAGGCTGAGAAAACCAGTACCATCCTCAGTCTCCAGGGCCAGGATAAGAGGGGCCCTGGTGCCTGAGGGCTAAGGCCAGCTGCTAGACAACAGGAGATACCCGATCCCCATGGAAAGTGCAAAGAAGGGGGCAGGTGGTAGCAGTTGGTATAGGGTTTTCTGGGTCGCCACACCCTTGTGGAGTAGTAACCTAGAAAGGTGAAGAACTTGATGTTGGGTGGGGACCCAGTGCTAGGCACCCTGCCTGCATTAATGCACTGGTAACCTGACCTCTGTTTCCCAGAGTTTCTCCATCTGGAACTCAAGTAGGCCCAATTAGGTGATCCTCACAGTCACCATGACTCCACAGTAGCTCCTCTGGAGAGGGGTCCTGCACCTGTGCTATCCCAAAGGAGCCAGCCTGGAAGGAAGGAGCCAGCCAGAAGGAAAACTGGCTCTACCCTAACAGCTCCAGACCCCGCTGCCAAGGAGATCTGCCAGCATGAGCACTGGCAGCACGAGGGTTGGCATGAAATTTGTAGAGCTAGGCCCTATTGTGAACACTCCCTAAACATCCTGGTACCTTCCTGAGGTTCCTTTGTGAGCACTTTATCCCAGAAGAGGAAACAGTTCAGAAAGTCCAGCAACTTGACCATCATTATACAAGTTTCCACTTTAGTCTCAAATCTGGGATTTATGTGTCTTTTCATTACACCAATGGTCTGCAAACTTTAAAATAAAACTTCACATAAAACATTGCACAGCATTTTTGATCTAAAGGTCTTGGCAAAAAACATTGCACAGCATAAAAACAGACCTGTAAGTGTCCAGGGTCATTTTCAGGATATGGCAGACAGCAGCAAGTATAGTAGCTCTGGTCAGAGAGATACCGACTCCATGCCCAGAGCTGACACTTGCTAGCTGTGTGACTTCCGGGAAACTTTTTTGGTTTCTCTGAACTTGTTTCATCATCCAAAAAAACGGACATAAAAATAGTCTCTGTTTCTCAAGGCTATTGTGAAGATTGCACAAGATAACAGAAGTGACCCGTGTCCAGAAGGTACAAACCATCCCACAGTCTCTCCCTGCCGACCAGTCAAAGGGGATGAGCTGTGAGTGAACCCTCTTCTCCAGGGCCACAGTGGCCCCACCGTCACTCAGTGCAGTCCAGCGATGCCACAGACTGCACCTACAAAAGCACGGCATGGAGGATGCAGACCTTTGCAGGACCATCAGATACCCTCCAGCATGCCTAGGGGCACAGTGAACTCCTTGTGCAGAGGACACGCCCCTGAAGACAAAACCTGGTCTTCCTGCAGATGGCTCTATGTGCCCAGCTCCGAGCTGGCCTCATAAAGTAGTGGGCAGCAGGTTGTAAGCTGTGTAGCCGAGGTACCGAGCTGCAGCTCTCCCCTGCCCACAGGGCCCCGCCCCCTGCACCACCCCAACACGGCAGAGCAGTGTGGGAGGAGCCCCGCCCGGCGGCTCTGTTTATCACATCCCCGTTCTGCTCTGCTCTCCGGAAGCCTAGAGCAGCTGGACTGTGAGGCTGTGGCTGAAAAGAAACACCTGGCGCAGGAGGGGGTGGCGCTCCCAGGCGCTCAACAGTGGAAACAAGGAAACTGAGGTCGTAGGACAACCACACAGCTCTCCCCAGGTGCCGCTGAAGGCTGAAGTGCGGCAGAGAAAAGGAGCAATAGACAGAGAGTCCTATAGCCCTGTCCTGCCTCACCCGTGGTGACATCTTCCCAGACCAGTCACCTGGCAGAGCCTAACTTGACCTATGTTGGGACACCACCTGCCATTCTCAGCCACACCTGCCCTGAATGAACCAGAGGGGCCAGGTCCTTGGTTTAGCAGTCCTATAGACACCCCAAAAATCATCCATCAGAGTTAGGTGGGGACCCTGATAGTGCCGCCCAGCTGGCACACACCACACCCCGTCTTGGGTACTGCCCCTCGAAACCTACCTGATTTACCCTCTGCCCCAAGCCCCCAATCCCTTCCCCGCCCAGCCCAGGCCACGCCCCTTGCCACGCCCCCCAGGGCCCCGCCTACCATCTTTCCGGTAGAATGCGATCTCCACTTTGCGTTCCTCAGCCCCTAGCAGGGCCTGCGCGATTTGCGCGGCGGCGCGGCGCTGTGTGCGCGGCCCGTGCAGGAAGTCGCAGGTGCAGGGCCGCTGCATCACCTCAGCCCGCGAGTAGCCGCACAGCTCGCAGAAGCCGTCGTTGCAGTAGATGACGGCGCAGTTCTCCACGCGGGCGTTGGCGATGATGAACTTGCGGCCTGGGTGGGGAGGGGGCAGGCATGAGCGCGCACGTGAGCGGAGACCCTGGCCTAGAGGGCTCCCAGCCCTGCCCCCACATTCCCTCGTCACACCCAGGTAGCATAATGCTCCCCGCTGCAGGGAGCACAGCAGCGGACACTGGGGTCCCCAGCAGGAAGCGAACGCAACCGCGTCCCAACACAGGTGCTGCGACAGGGCACAGCCAGCAGGCGCGCCCCCTGCCTTCCCTACCCGACCGCAGGCTGGCTGCGTGGCTTCCCCTGGCAGGCCGCCAGCTGCCAGCCGCCCCCTCCGCGCCGGGGCCCAGGCCAGCCTGGCGGGTGTCAGCAACGCGTGTCAGCAGCCGCGGCCAAAGGATAAACACTGGGCCTAGAGAGGGAGCCCGGGAAGGGCCCGAGATGGCGCCCAGCGGCCCCCTGCTCCAGCTTCCTGGCTCCTGCTTCCTCTTTTTTATCCCTGATCCCAGTTCTGGGGCGCTCCAAGTAACTGTGAGGCAATCAGAGAGGAAGAGGGACTCTGCTACCCCGAGGTAGGTGCCACTGTCCTCGGTTTACAGATGAAGAAACAGGATCTGGAGAAGTTCTACCCAAGTCCCCAGCTCGTAAATGACAGAGCCGCTTTTGAGCCTCCTCTGACAGAAGGCAAAGGAATAGCTGGAGAGTCACAGGCAGAAGCCCAAGGTCACAGGGAACAAGGAAAGGGACCTCCAACTCCAAACCCTGGAAATCCATGGAGCCTCACCACAAACCTCAGTTACTGGCCCACTTGTAAGGACACAGGCCCCGAAAGGGGCCCCTCCCAAGGAATGTGAGGCCACCTCAGGATCTTCATTGGCCAGATCAAGGAGAAAGTCCCCAGTGAACCCATGGCAGCCAGACTTGGGTTCCCCAGCCCATAGCTGCCCTAAGAACCAGGCTGGTGCTAAGCTGCAGCCCACAGCTTGCACCAGGCAAGATGCTCCACAAATAAGAGCTTTCTATAAACAGAAGTTGGGGCCACTTTGGCCCCTTTCATGTAGGGCTTTCAGTAACAGTTGGCACTCTTTCTTTCCTCTACCCCTCCCCAGCAGGCACAGCCATCAGCCTGCAGGCCTGGGCAAGCCCCTGGCAAGGCCCAGCTGCTGAGGCAGGGTGCCTAGAGGCAGGTCCAGGCCACTGAGGTCTGGCCTCTTCCACCTTACTCCAGCTCCTCTCCCTAAACCTCGAGGAAATTACTTTTGGAGTTAGGTCATCCGGAAATCAGTTCCCAAGGTCCTCCGAAACTCCCAGGTAGGCATCAACATCAGGCCCTTTTCCTGTCTCCATTCCCACCTCAACCCAAGGCAGTCCAGAGCACCAGCCACACACACAAGGAAAGCTGTCCCTTGTCCTCATTCACAGCCTGGGAGAGAAGTTTCTTCGAAGGCAAGCCCCACCCCACCCCCACATCCTGAACACCAGCCCAGGGGAACCACAGAGGTGGAAACTAGTCCCAGAAAGAGAAGAGTCACTCAAGGTCACAGCAGTCAGTGGCAAAGGTTGGACCAGAAGCCTGACCTCCCAAATCCCAGCCCACATCTTCCCAGGTTCTTTCTGTGCTTACACAGCCAGCATCTGGAGCCTTTGGGAAGGAAAGTCCAGGGCCCACCCCCACCCCCAGGTCCTCTATCCCTTCACAGACTCCACCCCCTCAGGATCATCCTGTTCCTCCCTGGAGACAATGCTGCCTCCCCACTGACCCCTCCTCCC
Organism: Cavia porcellus; assembly: GCF_034190915.1. Lineage (NCBI taxonomy): Eukaryota > Metazoa > Chordata > Mammalia > Rodentia > Caviidae > Cavia > Cavia porcellus. The sequence continues at coordinate 56,944,851 of NW_026947489.1, forward strand.
TGGCCCCACCACAGTTAGAAACACTGGCTGTCCTGTCCTATGTGCCCTCGGTCATGGGCAAGGAATGTCACCCTCTCCCACTCTGTGGCAGTCACACCCACTGTAGCACATGCAGGCTTAAGGACAGGGACACAAAACGCCCAGAACATGCACCCAGCCTGGGACACTTCTGGAAACCTCTCCTGCCAGGCCAGTACTAGGGGTGCTAGAGTCCCCAAAAGGTGACAGTGTCTACCCCAGGAAAATCCAGTGAGTGGGAATACTGTAGCCAGCCTGTGAGCCTCAGAGCTGTGGCAGCTGTAGGACACTTTCCCACCATAGGACCCACAGTTCTGTAACGATGTCACAGACACCTCCAAACTGCCCATGCAGGGTCACACACTGGCTCAGAGTTACAGACTTGCCACACACTCAGGAGCAGATCAGGACTAGCCAAGTCCACGTCCTTAGCTTTCACTTCACACACAACACACACAGGCAAGATCGAACACATACTGGACTTTAGGGTCCCACAGTTTGAGCCATATAAATCTCATGTCCCGGCACACACACAATCCCATCCTCTCCAGACACCAGGAGTTGGAGACACCTGCACACTCTTCTCCTGCCACCCTGGCCTGCACACTCAGTCTGCGCGGTCCCAAAAGTCTGAGATGAGCCTCCACCCCAAGACCCAACACAAGGCCCCCTTGGTCCCACGCCCAAGCCCCCCCCCCCAAGTCTGTCTTCCACAGTCCCTGGCTAGAGCGTCTGGACCCACCAGCCCACACTGACTCGCACTTGGAGCTGCACACGGCCCGGGCACGCCCCCCCATGCACACTGGGAAGAGCTCGACCCGCCCCCCCGACCCCTCCCCGGCGGCCCCCTCCCCCACTCACTCTGGCCCTCAAACTTGCGGATGATGGTGTCCAGGAAGGTGTTCTGCGGCGCGACGTGGCCCCTCCGCACTGGCATCCTGAGCCCATGTGCGGGCCGGGCGGGCCCCCACCCACCCCGGCCCGGCCCGGCCCCGCACTAGGCTTCGGGTGGCCTGGCCGGGCCGTGGTCCCCGCACCCCACGGCCAAGCTGAGCACGGGCGGGGCCGGGGCTGAACTGCGGGTGCCGGGTCCCCCCGCTCGGCTGCCTGGCTGACGATCGCGGGCCCGACCTCCAGCCGGCAGAGCTGGGGCCGCCCCGCCGGCAGCACACCTGTCTGCTGGCTCCAGCTGAGCCCCGGGCCCCGCGCCGCCGCGTCCCCGCGCCGCGCTCCCGGCTCCCGCCGAGCCGACAGCCGCTCCGGCGCCCGCGGCTGGGGCAGAGCCTGGGGATCGGCCCGGCCGCTCAAGGGTTAATGCGGCGCGCGCCCCTCCGCTCCGGCCCCCGCCTCCCCCCGCCCGCCGCGCGCACCCGCCCGCAGCACCGCCCTCTCCCCCCCACCCCGCGCGCCCGCGCTTCCCATTGGCTGAGCCGTTCGAGCGCTCCCCCCGCTGTCGGCGGCGGAGCCCCCAGGACTCGCTTGCAGCGGAGAGGGTAGAGGGGAAGGAGGAGGGGGTGGGGGAGGGGATCCTTAGGGAGGGCCGCCCAGGGGGACAGGTGCTACGGCCAGCTCGGGGGCTGCCGGGGAGTGGGAGTCGGGATTCCGCCCCCACCCAGGCGGCGTGCTGAGAACCCTGGTTTGGAGAGAGAGGCCAAGCAGCGGCTGTGTACACAGTGTGCGCTGGGAGCCCACGGTGGGAAGCAGGCTAGGGCCTATGCTCCCAGACGAGTCCATGGTCAGGGACACCCGGGCAAGGGGAGGTTCAGGCGCTCTGGAGGCCCCAAGCCAGCAGACATTGGGGTGAGGATGTCGAGCCCTAGAAGGAGTACCCCCAAGCACACACCGCACACAAGGCCCTCTGGGAGGTTATTCGAGGCTCTCCCTGGGCGACATGCTGGCTAGAGTTGCTGTCTCCAAGCTGCAAGATCAAGAAGCCCCTGAACGTGAGGTTCCAGCAAGGGGATCCCCGTGTGCTAGAGACATGCCCTGCCCCCCCCCACCCCCCCGCAGCTCGGGGCGGCCTCGCAGGCCCAATCCGCGGGCTCGGGGCGCTGCAGCGGCTGCCGCGGCCCTACCTCTTGGAAAACCCTGGCCTGCCGCAGGCCCCTCCCCCGCCAGCTGGCTCGCTCCAGCTGCGGCTCCCTTATTTAGGCAAGGAGGCCCGGGGATGCTCAAGGGCAGGCAGGGTGTCTGCCGGCCGCCTGCCCATCCCTGGCTGGCTCTGGGTAAGGGTCTCCCTGGCTAAGTGTCCCAGGCGTGAGCAGCCAGAAAGGGACAGGACAGGCCGGGAGGCGAGTGTTGACAGCTGAGCCAGGGTAGGGAGGAGTCTGCAGCCTAGCCACCGGTCCCCTCCCCTGCCTGCAGCCCGGATCAGAGGCCTGTCTGGATGGATGGGGCCACGTGGGGGCTCCTGAGGACTTGCAGCTGCCACTGTCCTTGGAGCAAGGGATGGGGTCTTGTCACCAGGAAGAACCATCTTGAGGATGGGGGGAGGAGAGGAACAAAGGGCAGGGAAGGAAGCCGCTGGAAGGAAGGCTGCCGGGAGACCTCTCTATGCAACTATCACAGCCCGCCCAGGAGCAGGAAGATGCAAACACCAGGCCAAACGGGGCCACTGGCCAGCAGATGACACCCTTTTTTCTTTGCTGGTGGGTGGGCAGTGACTCAGGAAGGCAGCCAGTGGGAGAGAAGGAGGTGGCTCTACCAGCTGATGCTAAAAAAGCCCAGAGGCTCTTGTCTGTACAGTCATCCTGAGGCCCCTCCACCTCCGGTGATGCCTGGCCTTTGGGGACATGAGCTCCCCCACCTTGCAACTTGCATCAGAACCCGATATATCTGGGTTACTGCTGACCCAGCCCCTGCCTGCCCCACACCTTAACATGCCTGGCTGCTAGGCTGTCTGCTTCATGGGAGTTGGGGGCGGGGCTTCTCTTCAGGAGAAGAGGTCAAAAGAAAGTGAGTAAAGACTGAGAATGGGTCCTGTGAAGAGAGTGGAAGGGAATATGTGAAGCCTTTCCCTCCAGATGGAGGGGACAGGACAACTTGACCCTGAAAGGCTGGAGCTACTCAGCCGGCCTGGCCTATGGTCCCCATGATGGGGACCCACATTGCAGGGCCAGGATTCTGCTTTTATCTAAAGAGGGAAGACGGAATCAGTGGGGCCTCAGACCTCCCACTCGGGGGGAACCAGGCACCAAATAGCCTCCCTTCTGTGCACAGAAGAGGGGGAGAGCTATTCTTTGGCCCAAGGAAAGCCAGATGCCTGTCTCTGTCCCCAACTCCATCTCTCTGTTCCCCAGGCACACACACACACACACACACACACACACACACACACACACACACAGAACTCACAGCTGAATGCAGACTTCTGACTCAAAGTTCAGGGGAGAGCCTGAGCCACCCCCACATCAGGAACTCAGACAAGAAGGAGAGACTATGAAACAGGACAAGCATCTCCAAGGCATCCTTCCTGGGTGCGGGCTCCAGGCACTAACAACAGATGAGCTTCGAGAGAAACTTCCCCCACCTCTGCCTCCTACCAGATTCCCATATCTGTTCCTCCTCAGGTCCAGGACCCAGAATCTGCTCCACCTTCACCCCTGGGGCCATTTTCAGGTACCATCCTGGGAAGAGCTCTCCCCCACCCTGCCTGCCACTGAATCAAGGGAAAGGCTGTATTTATAGTGAGACACACAGGATCCTCCCAGCTCCCAGAAGGAGACAGTTTAGGGAAAAAGTCTGCAGAAAACATCCTGCCCACCCCAACTGTGCTCCTGCTCAGTCTGAAGGAGTTGAGCCAGGACTTCCTGGGAGGAAAGAACAAATGGAAGCTTGGCGCTGCTGGTAGGCCCCCCAAGGAGCAGCCAGGCAAGACAGCAAATCAGGTCCAGGAGAGCAAGCAACACGCAGGGGACTGGGAAGCAGTTCCAGTCGGATGGATGCAGGAGAGAGCCTGAGGTGGAAGAGCTTCCAGGAAGCCCCAGGGGAGGAAGCAGCAGAAACAGTTTCTCAGAGGGAAGCTTAGATTGTGGGCTTTCTCCATGCAACTGGCTTTTCCAAATACAGATGGTTTCTGATAAGAACTGGAGTGAGAGAAAAGAAGAGAACCAAAGGAGCTGTGTGTTATCTCTCAAGGAAGCAGGTGCTTAGGGCTTATTGGAAGCAAGAAGGGAGGAGAAAGAAAGGAAGGGAGGGAGGAAAGGGCCCACTCACCCCACACCCTTAGCCAGGAGCCAAGCCTTCCTTCTCTCACTGCAGCTCCATTTGCAGCAATCCTGCCAACCACTGGACCATTCTACAGCTTCCTCCCACCAACACCAGACCCACACTGTCCCGGCTTCTTGGCATCAGAAGTAAGGTGTAGGAGACTGGGATTTGACTGGCTTGTGGTTCAAGTCCTGTTACTAGAGTTTCCTGGAGATCTTCTGTGTGCAGAGCCTGTGCCAGATGCTACGGAGGGGACAGGAAGAGTAAGCTGGCTCCCTCCTCCCAGGGCTTGACGTTGAGCACTGTGGGATGACAAGGGAGACCTGGTTCACTTCAAGTGGAGGAGCTGAGAGGGCCAATGGTGGGAGGAGACTTCAGAGCAGGACTTCAGAGGTCCAGGTGAGATGGGACAGGAGCACTGCAGGGAAAGGGATGTGAGCAAAGGTATAAACATTGCAGAATAGAGGTCATGTCTGGGGGCAAAAAGGGAGATTGAAGGGGAGCAGAGGTCTGAGGAACATGAATTCTAGATTGTATGCAAAGGGGGCACACTGTAGGGGTGGCAGCTCAAATGTCTGACACAGACAAGGGATCCAATAAACTGGTGTTATATTCATAACAGCTTGGAGAAACACACAGAGAAGAGGTGATTCTGTCAACTACTGCTACCTAGCAGCCAGCCCAACATTGACTGGCTTAGATCAGTGACAGCATTTGTTTTGCTCATGGACCTGTGAATGGAGGAGGTTCACACCAGACCAGGGACCGAAGGCCCATTTCCCTGTGTTTGATGACATGCCATCTCTGGGACCTCAGCTCAGACTAGTGGCCCCCTGACTTCTTCACAACACTGTGGCTGGGTGTGAGGGCAAGTACCCCAAAATAAGACCAGAGAGCACCCAGGCCCCCTTTAATAATGTATCCTTGAAAGTCATATAATGTAACTTCTATAATCACAGCCCATCAGATTAAAAAAAAAAAAAACAAATACCCCCACTGCTCCATGAAGGGATGTCACTGTCATATTAAAGAAAAGCGTGTGTGAGGGACATATTTCCCAAGTATAATCAGCTATACAAAGCTATGCTGAACAGGGTCAGAAGTGCTAGAGAAAGGCTGTGTCACTCTAGAAGTGTCACTAAATCTCATTTTCCTTACCTGTAAAATGAGGCCAGCCAACAAGCTGGTCTCAGATCCTTTCCAGCTGCCACAGTGATCCCTTAATTCTGCACAATGCTACTCCCTACCTACAGCCAGCACCTCCCTTCTCAATCCACACTCATTCCCCCTTACCTCAACCTGGATGTGTGGTTTTTTACCAAAGATGTATAGAGGGAGCTTCAGAGAAGGAGGGCTCAGGAGATCCTGGGGATCCCTGGGGAGCCAGGCCTTCCTGGGTGGTCAGGATCTTCTCAGGCACAGAAAAGTTCCAAAGAACCCACGTGTGGGTTCTCTCACTCATCCCTAAATGAGAAAGAAAAATGCAGGTTTAAGGTTTCTCTGCCTGAGACCCTAATAGCCATCCATCTCTTTGATTTAGGGACCAGAGTCCTCAGATGCAAATAGAGACTCCAAGAGTTCGTACCCAGAATTCAGCGAGCAGTGGAAGCTTCAGGATTCCAATATGAGAAGGGCTGATGGGGGAGGAGATGCTCTTTGTAAAGGGTTTGAGATACTTGCCTGAAGGCTCCATTTGCATGGATGCCTTTAAAAATATATTAAGTACTTAATATGTACCTAATGCTGTTCTAGGAAATAGGTGGGGTTTGTGGTCATTTAAGATAAAACCTTCAGAGGCAGGTGTGATGTCACACACCTATAATCCCAGTACCCAGGAGACTGAGGCAGGAGAATTACATAGTAATTTCAAGGCTAGCCTGAACTACATAGCAAGACCCTGTCTCAAAAAAAAAAAAAAGTAAAATAAAATAAAACCCTAAGAGTTTTCAGGTCCATAGATTGGGGTTTTATGTGGAGGTGACTTTGAAGTACTGGGTAGTATTAAGGAGCACCTCTGGGCTACCTGCTGGGGAAGCTGGACATTTCGGAAGTGTCTTAGCGCAAGCCTCCCGCTAGACTCTGGCTGTCTCTGTCCATGGTGCTGAAAGCCCATGCTAGGCTGGGCAGGACACCAGGGAAGGCAGGCCAAGTGACAAGATGGGCGCCCTCTTCAGGACACAGTGAGCTAGACAGCCACCCCAGACCAGGGAAGCGCTTCTGGAAACTCCACTCTAGCAGGTAGCGTATGAGAAACAAGAACTGGTTGGCTGGTCAGCGCTGAGGCCGGGTATCGTGTGCATAGAGAATTACTTTCCTCTCTCGCCATCCCAAATGCCGCCAAGAAACAATGTGAATGTGCTCTTGAGTTTTACACCAGAAACTCCTTGGATTTCTATGAGGATTTCTGTTGCTTTATGCAATATTTGAGCTGGAAATGAAACACCCCGGTTTTAGATGATAAAACAGAGATGCAGATGGTGTAGGCTCTTCCTGGAGGTTATGCTACAGTTGGAAATGGAGCTGGACAAGAAATCAAGCACCGGGGCTGCGAATTTAGCTCAGCGGCATAAGCGCCTGCCTTGCAAGCAGGCAGTCGTGAGTTCGATCCCTGGTACCGATTAAAAAAAAGGAAAAAGACAAAAAAAGAGAAAGAAATCAAGCACCTTGTGCCACCAAATGAGACTGGACTGGAGATTATACACCGTATATAACAAGAGCAGAAGAAATGGGGAACAACACTGAGAGTCTATGTTACCCCAGGAAGAATAGCCATCATCAAATAAGAACAAATGCTGTGGGGAGAGGTTGCAGGGAGAAAGGACTATTAGTGGGAATGTAAACTAGCACCCCCAGAATGGAAATCAGTATGGAGAGTCCTCAAAAAACTAAAACTAGGAATTCCATTGGACCTAACTATTCCCCTCCTAGATATCTTCCCAAAAGAATTAAAGATAAATAGTCCAGTGATACATGCATACCCATTGTATATAGACACACAATTCATAATATCTAAATCTTTTTAGGGAAGTCAGGCATATAGCTCAGCAGTACAAGCACCAGCCTGGCTAAGCCTAAGGTCCTCAGTTCAATTCCTGATACCAATAAATACATAAATAAATTTTTTTATTTTAAGGAAATCAAATATTCAGTGTAAGGAAAAAAATCGGTGTCATTTGAGGCCAGGGTGTCACCAGACCAGGAGGAAGGTCAGCCAGTGTATCATAAGGGGCTGAAACACTGCAGCTCCCAGAGTCAGGTGGAGTTGGAGACCCTGCCAGGAGCCAGGACCACCGAGGCTACTGAGGCTCCACAAAGAGCACACAGTGAAGTATAAAAGAGCAGGAGGGGAAAAAAGTGAAAAAGAGCTCCAGGCCAGGGCTGTAGAGCAGCCACTGAGATCATCCTCACGTATCTGTAGCCGCTGTGGGCCCGCAGGTGGAAGGTGCTTGGTTCACTGTGCAGGGTAGTTTGGCAGAGGCCCAGGAGCAAGCCCAGCACCCCGTCACCATCTACAATGGCACTGTTCTCACACACAAGCCCACTACCTCCATGCCCAATGCCATCCCAGCCGGCAGCACACAGGGAATGAAGGCCATGGTGTGGAGACAGAGGTCAGGGGCTTTGAGGCCTCGCCATGGGGCACAGCCCCATCACAGCTGTACTATGGCTCCCAGTTCTGGCCTGTGTAGGGCAAGCCCTGGTTTCTCGGCCACAAAGGCCATATCGCCAGCCCCAGTTCTGGAAAAAAAGTGCAGCTTCCTGCTCACCACATCTCCTTCATGGGACATAGTGGAGCTGCCGTAGAGCAAAGCTGCACTGGACACCAGGTCTCCAAGCAAGTGGTGGACACTGAAGGCCACATCTGCTCCTGGGTTGAGTACCTCTGGGCCTCCTGAAATAACAACCACTTGTGTCATCAAAGAGAGGTCTCTGTGTTTGGAACTGTGAGCTCTGTAGCCCGAGTGATGAGCTGTGGTCACAGTGCTTGCTCTCCCTGAGGGCCGGCTGCACAGCCTCACGAGTATGAATACTAGTAAGACACATGGGCAGAGGTTACCTGCCATCTGGACGGGCACCCACACCGTGTCCATAGCATCCCATATCTAAATCTTGAAAGCAGCCTGCATGTCCATCCACAGAGGAATGAATAAACAGAATGTGATCTTTACTCTGACCAAACAAAGCAAATATTTGAATCATTAGTAGCAAAATGGATGCATTTTGAGACCCCATAGTTAAGTGAAATAAATCAGACACACATACTTAAATATTGCATGATTGCTCCTATATGAAAAACCCAACATATAAATAAAGGGAAAAGTAAAAGATCAATAACAGGGAAAGGAGGAAGACATTTCTCAAATGTGAAAAGAGTAAGAGATGGACGGAAGGGGCAGGGGATGAAAAGGAGTTAAGATATGTTATGTACATGCACCAACTCCTCATAAGGAATGTAAACATTACATGCCACAAACATGTACTTACAAAAAGAGAAGCTGGTATAGTGGCACTCTCCTGTAATCCCAGAACTTTGGAGGCTGAGGCAGGAGGATCACTTAGAGTATGAGGCCAGCCTGGGCTACACAAGTGAGTTCAAGACCAGTCTCAAAAATAATTAATTAAAATTAAAAAAGAAATAGGGGTCAGATGTGGTAGCACATACCTATAAACCCAGTACTCTGGAGGCCGAGCCAGGAAGACTGCCATGAGTATGAGGCCAGCATGGGCTACATAGTGAGACCTTGTCTTTTTTTTTTTTTTTAATCAGTACCAGGGATCAAACTCACGACCGCCTGCTTGCTTATGCTGCTGAGCTAAATCCCCAGCCCCTAGAGACCCTGTCTTTTAAAGAAAGAAACAAAGGAAGGGAAAAGCTATGCTCTATTCATTCTGTTAACCTGAGGCAGAATTGAGGGTCTGCTCCAGCATGGTGGGAATGGGAGGGCCAGGCTGACACCAGCCCCAGTTCTGGAGGGGACCCACTCCTCCCCTTAGACCACTAAGTAGCCAGCACCAAGGCCTAGAGAAGGAAATTCGGGTTCAATGATATCTCCCCACCCTGTCCTTTCCCCCCTAGTATTTATCCATCACTATCTGTAACCCCACCTAGGAAAACACAAGGTCCTACAGGCCAGCCTGGGCCTTACAGGGTTTGTAGTTATTTGGGAAGATGAGATGTTTACATACACAATATCACAGGAGCCAAAAACAAGCAATAAACACTGAAATCACAGTCCTGGATACCAAACCCAGAGGTGGAGCAGTCCAAGAAGGCGTCTACTACAGGGGAGAACCTCCCAAGGCTGTGACAGGAGTTCAGGGGAAACCTGGCCAAGCTGAGAGCTGCAGTCAGGACCTTATCCTGTCCCTTTGAAGATGACCAGCCTAGCATGGGCCTTTGCATGGGAGGGAGAGCAGGTACACATGCAGGGCCTGATCACTCAGAATGTCCAGGAAGAGGCAATCAGGTCTCCTTCCTCTGAAAAGGACTCGGACCTTCCGCATTTGAACGCATGAGTCAGAACTTTGTTTATACACAGACTTCTCTAGGAACTGGGATTAGCAGTCCCGAAAGCAGCCTAGGTTGCGGTTTAGGAAACCAGACTGTGAAAGAGGAATGCCAGACAAGCTTCAGCCCATCAACAACAAACAGATGAAGACAACTTCCAGCCAGGCACAGTGGCCCACAGCTGTAATCCCAGCCTTCTGGGAGGCTGAGGCAGGAAGATTGCAAGTGCAAGCCCAGCCTAGAAAGAAAAAAAGAAAGGGAAGGGGGCTAGGAATGTATCTTTGAAGAAAGCTCTAGGATTAATTCTCAGCATTAAAAAAAAAGATTTGTATGCTAGTTCTGACCTGATCACTGAGAACAAAGGAGTTTATAATCCACTTGGAAGGACAGAGATAAGAAAAAAAAAAAAGAAGAAGAAGAAGAAAAGAAATTCCACATATCTCTGCTCCCTGGCCACCACATAGCAAGTAACTTTGCTCCCCACTGCCTGGAAACAACCCACAGCAAGAGGGCCTATCAATCATGATTCAAGCCTCCAATACCATGACATAAAATAAAACCTTCCTCTTAAAAAAAAAAAAAAAAAAAAAAAAAAGGTGACCCCAGGATGACTGAAGGTTCATCAGGATTTGGGGTGGGATTTCTGTTATCTCCAAGCCAACAGGAGATCTAAAAGCCTGTAGGTCTACTCCTCCCAGCCTGATTTGTAGACAAGATCAAGCCCCACTCAGGCACCTGAAGGGCTGGGTGCTATGTTCCATGCTGGGCACACTTAATGCTCAGAGCCCTGGTTCCCAAGAGACTCAGCACCACGGCAACCACCAGGAAACTGGGCCAGCCTGAGGGACTGCAGGAGAGGAAAGAAAGGAGGAGGGACAGAGGGACAGGGCTTGTCTCACAGCTGTGGTCTCAAGTCTGGGGTGATCATTTGGTCTCACATCATGGCTTTCTATGAAAGGTTGCCACAGCCTGAGACAAGGTCCCCGTGGTCATCATTCAGGAATTTCAGCTTGACCCTAAAAACTGCTCGTGTTCACTGTAATTCCAGGAATGAAGAACAATTTCAAGGCCTTATGGATGTTAAAACATTCATATCCACATTAGTGTTCTTGGCCCAAATTAGCTTTGGAGAGACAGGGACCAGATTAGGAGGCAGGTGGGTAAGGGAGCCCCAGGACACCCTGCTCACAGACACATGCACACGTGTGCTTCCGTACACGTTACACGCATGCACACACACACATACGCATTCCCACATGCACACTCACTTACTTAAACTAAATGCTTACATCCCTGCCAAACTCATATGCTGAAATCCTAGCCCTCAAGGTGATGGTTTTAAGAGGTGGAGCCTTTGGGAGATGATTGGGGGGTGAGAGTGGAACTGTCATGAGTGGGATAGTACCCTTAGAAACAGAAGCCCAGGAGCCACAAAGCTGGCAGCCGCTACCACTGATTGGGCAAGGTCTGACGGCTTCCAAAGGCAAATGGACTGCAAGATGCTCCTGCCAGTCTTAGGACCAGGAGGCAGAGAGTGAACCTATCAGACTGTGGGAAGTCCTCCCTCCAGGTGTCCCTCCCCTGGATCCTCCAGCTCGAGGAGGGATGGTACCTGGAGTACACCACTCCCTGGCAGTGCTGGGCACAGCTCCCCGCATCTCCCACTCCCCAGGCCCTGTGTGGTGTGTGCATAAAGGAGGGAGGGACAGAGGAACTTGCCCGAGGCAGGGGTGGAATGGGCTGGGACTCCTCTGTGCTTCTCTGGGGGTGGGCTGCTCCTGGGGTCCTCTCTGGAGCTTCAGACTTATGTAAACCAACCAGTTCAGGGCCACAGAGGTCTGGTGTGGACACCCCACCACATCTGGGCTCAGGGATGCACGTCGTGGGTTCGGTTTGGTTCTTCCCTGAGTCTCCTAACTGGCTTTGGTGTTTGAGCCCTTGGACTTTGGACCAATCGCTCTTCCTCAGCTCTCTGCTGCCCCCATGTGGCTCTCTCAGGCAGGGCGGAGGCTGCTAGAGGGCGCCCAAGGCCACCAGTGCAGCCCTTTCAACCTTTTTTTGCCCGCAGCCTGCCCAGCGCCCAGCCTCAGGATTGTGGGCACCCTCTGGCTCGCAGCGTGAGTTACATCCTGAGGAGGAGGGAAGCCGCCTGGCAGGCTAGAACTGTCCCTTCCCGCTCCGCGTGGCTTCTCGTCTCCAGTCCCTCCTTTCCCCTCCGGTCCCCACCCAGTCCTTGCCCACAGGCAGGAAGGAAGCTGCTCATAGTGGAGCGGGTGGGACACTTCCAGCTCACACTGCACAGCCCTGGGTTGGGCTGTACAGAGTCGGGCCCTTCCGCTACCGTCACCCACCACCCTTCACGCACCGACACACAGGCCCTGAGCCTTTGCTCCCTAACGCAGGAGTCCCCAAGGTCAGGGCGCCCCTCCCCGAGGCCTAAGGCACTCTGGGCAGAGGAGGAATCGCAGCAGTAAGATCTAGTACCTTCTCAGAGTTCAGGCAGGAATGAGAGTACCGGGGCCACCCGCTCACTCACGGGAGGCTGTCACCTGCCAACCAGGGCCAGGAAGGGCTGGGCCCAGGACGGCAATAGAAACTGCGCTGCAACCACACCGTCAAAACTCCCTCTTCCGTGACAGCCCATGACTTAAATTTTAAATTATTTCTTGTCCCTACAGTTGTACCCTGAAGCCTTGGAAATTTTGTTTCACAAATTCCTTTTTAAAATGCAGTTGTTGAGCTGGGCATGATGGCCCACGCATGTAATCCCAACACTCAAGAGGCTGAGGCAGAAGGATCACCAAGAGTTCAGGCCAGTTTGGGCTATAAAATAAGCTCAAGGCTATCCTGGACTACACAGCAAGACCCTGTCTCAGAAAAAACAGCAAACAAAACGTCGGGGGTTGCCAAAAGATGGAAAGTGGGAACGTGAGCAGAGGAAGCAGCTGTAAAAGGAATGTGATTGTCGTGTACTACAAATGTGGACTGAGAAAAACAAACTTAACAATAAATCAAACTGATTTGCTAAATAAAATTATCTTGCAAAAAAAAAAAAAAAGCAGAAGAGAGTAAAGCCCTAAAAAGAAGGAGAGAGGTGAAGGGCTCAGTAACTGTCAAGACGGGCACTGCCTTCCATTCTGGATAATTGGTTGGATGGTTTGCTGTACTCGGGATGGAGCACAGGGTCTTCATCCTGAGTTATATCCCCAGGATTTTTCTTTTGTTTTGTTTTTTGTTTTTCTTTATTTCAAGAGAGGGTCTTACTAAGTCCCTAAGTTGCTGGGCTTTAATTGGTGATTCTCCTGTCTCAGCCTCCCAGCTTGCTGGAATGACAGGTGTGCATCACTACACCTAGTCTTGTTTTGGTTTTTTACTGACACATAAAAATTGCAAGCAAGCAAGCCATACAGGGCCCAGGAAGAGCAAGGCCAGAGAGCACCTCCTGTGAGCCTACTGGGGTGCAGGCTGAGAATCTAGAACCCCACCACCACCACCACCAAGCAACTTGCTGGTTCAGAGGACAGGCTGAGTTGATAGCAACTGAGGCACAAAAAGCAACTGAATGCTTGTACTGTTTGGTTGATTTTGCAGGCCTGGGCCAGTGGTGTGAATCTATTGGGAGGATCTATCTATTGGGAGGATCACACTGTGCAGTGAGGCAAATATAGAGGGTTTCCTTCTATCTTATTTTTGAAATCCAGTGTCCTTCTCATTGTTTTGCTTTGTTTCAGTTTACTGTTTTGTTCTACTTAATGCTCTGTTTTGATTGGTTTTATTCTGTGTTGTTTGGGTTGACTTTGCTATGTCTGATAGAATAGACAGCTATTGTGCAGACAACAAGAAATGCTATGGTAGCCTTATTGATTGCCTATTATCCTGCTTCAAAGTTCTGTACCAGTTTCTCCACCTTGTCTCAATTGACTTTGTTCTGTTTTGTTTTGTTGGGTTTTATTATCTTTAAGAGAAAAAAGGAAAACATTGCACAGAGTCATAGGTTGTCACGTGATGTTTCCATGCATGCATCCATTGTGTAATTTCAGATCAGGAAAAGCAAAATCTTTTCTTCTAGCTCTTTTAGCACACAGCACATTATAGTTCTGCTGAGCAACAGCCCCAGGACCTTTGTCTCTTACCTAACTACAGTGTAGAGCTGTTGACCAACTCTCTCCTACCTCCCATCCCCACTGCATGTCCAGTGCCTTGACAGAAGTTAGAAGGCGCTATCCCCAGGAGGGAGGAGGAGGAGGAGACTTCCTTGCTAGCAGGGCCTCTGATCTTTGCAGTCCCTTTTCTTTTCTTAAAACCTGCCTGGTAAAGACAAAAAAAGGGCGGGGGGGGGGGGCTGAGAATTTAGCTCAGCGGCATAAGCGCCTGCCTTGCAAGCAGGCAGTCGTGAGTTCGATCCCCAGTACCCATAAAAAAGGAAAAAGCCAAAAAAAAAAAACCTGCCTGGTGTGCTCTGCCCAAACCAATCCCAACCTGGACCCCTCGGCCACAGCCTTCCATGCTGTGAACTGGACCAATCTGCTCTTGACACTAGAACACTCCCTCGTGGCCCTGTCCTTAGTATAAGCCAGTGTCCAGGAGGCAACCCTCCATGCACGTACGTGCTCAAACCCCACCAAGGAGCCCACAGGGGCTGAAGTGGCCCAGGGCTCCAGAGAGTAGTTCACCAGGTGAAAATGGATAGTCAGCTGCCTGAAAACCACAGCCTGGAGGACCTGGAAGAAGATACAGTCCCAAGACCTGGACACAAGACAACAAAGAGTCACCCAGAGGTGCGCTGGAAGGGAACTAAGGAAGGTCTCTTGGCGATCACTTGGAGCTATATGTTTTATGTCCCACATAGACTTCCAAGAAAGAGCTGGAAGCTGAAGAGAACTATGGGGGGAAGGGGGTTGATGCCAAAGAAAGCTATGGAGGAGAGGAAACAGGAGACGGGTCTGGAACACAGTACGGCTCTGCCTGGAAGGACACAGGGATGTGAGCCGTGCACTGAGTGAGGATCAAAAGGAGGGGCTGGTGCACTGCAGTGGCTTGGCCTTGCCTGAAGGTGCTGAGTAGACTCCCAGGTATGAGGTGAGCGCTGCTCTGGAGAAGCATCCAGCAGCAGTGTGTGGTTTCAGGAGATCTCCTAGGACAGGCCTAGGCCAGGAGAGCATCATGAAGTCCCAAGGGTGTCAGTGTCTTGCCCTGGCTGTCACTTTGGCCCAGAAACCAGTCGCAGCTCCCTTACCTGGAACCTAGGAAGAAGAGTCCTTGGTTGTTGCTCTTTTAGTGGTGGCTGAATACAGCCGCCAGACTCAGGATACATCTGTTTCAATCAGCACAGCTGAGAGTCTTAGAGAGAGGGCCTGGATCCCATCTCTTCCGTACCCTCAAAGAAATCAAGCTCTGGGGACACATGTGGGCATCAGGCTGGGGGCCTAAGAGTGAAGCCTACTGAGCAGAGCTTCCTGCCTCCCACACTCCAATGCCCAGGCTGGGTTTCTCCAGTCCACAAGGCTCCTTTGCCTCCACCCTCCCAGACTGGCAGACCCCACCTTCTGGGTGACCCCACAGCTCAGCACAGCCCATTCCTTCCGGCTGATCCGCCTGTTGGCCCCCCACCCAGGCCACCCCAATCTTATCCTCTCCTGCTTTCCACAGGAGTTCAGCCAACACAAATCCACATGTTTGTTTGTCTGCCTGTCTGCCCCTCCCAGTCTGTGCCTCTCCCCGTCTTCCAGCCTCTGTTTCTTTCCCATAGTCTCTCAGTCTCTGAGGACTTAGATTCACAAGGCTTCTACCCCTTGGACCCAGGTGCCCTGCTTCCAGCCCTTCTCTAGTACCTAGATGACAAAGAACTACAAACCCCAGTGTGCATTTCTGCCCAAGGTGTCTAAAGGATGCTAGTGAGCACACCCTCTGCATGCTGGGAAGTGTAGTTCACCAGGCCTCCACACACTCTCCTAAGGGCTGTCCTGTCTCTGCCCTGATGGCCTCAGGGAGGCATGCGTCACTGGATGATAGGGTGGGGGTAAAGGCCCTGGATGGCAGCTTCCTGCCCTTTTGTCCCCTACTTGAGTCATGGGGGTTGGGGGATGGGAACAAGTTTCCAGGAAATAGGGGCTGGGAGGGAATTGATATTCTAAGGCCCACCACAGGACAAAGGGTCACATACCCTTGCTGGACCCTCATCTCCAAGAACTCAGAGGACTCTAAGAGTTAGAAAGAGAGGGCTGCAAGTGAACCTCAAAGTCCCTGTGGTCATTAGGAATGGGGATTCCATTCCACAGTCACCAATGAGATGCTTGAGGGCCACCCTCCCCTAACACCTCCATGGCCCCTCTTCAGAGATGAGATGCTTGAGGGCCACCCTCCCCTAACACCTCCATGGCCCCTCTTGCTACTCCCTGCCATTCCCTTCAGGCCCAACACCTACACACCAGCCCCAGGCCTCCACAAACACCTGTGTCCCCACTTATCAGCTCAAGTCCTTATGGCGGAACCCAGGCGTCCGGCCCCCCACCCTCTGGGCCAGCGGGCATGGAGCCGAGGCTTCAGAGCCTCCCAGCCAGCCTTGTTCCTGTCCCATTGTGTAGGGGACAGGGGCGGGGCGAGGGCCAGCACCGGAGAGTACCCCTCCCCTCAGCCCCCTCCCTGCTTCCTAAGGAAAAGGCCAGGGCTCTGCTGGAGCGGGTGGCAGAGCTGACGGGAGGCTGACATGGGCAACTTCAAGAGTGTGGGCCAGGAGCCCGGGCCACCTTGCGGTCTGGGGCTGGGGCTGGGCCTGGGACTGTGTGGCAAGCAGGGCCCAGCCTCTCCAGCACCAGTGTCAGCATCGGAACCCACTCGAGCACCATCATCTCCACCTCTGCCCCTGCCAGCACCAGAACACAGGTAAGTGTCGCGTGTCTAGGGGCAGTAGGTGGGAGAGCAGTTCAGACACCTGGTTCCAAGGCTGGAGCCCACACCTTGGCCAGGAAGGCTCGGTCACCAACACAAAGGATACTGGTGTGGACAGAACAGGATTGGCAAGGAGGTTCAAGAGACAGATCAGGGTTGCTGGGCATGGGGGCACACACCTGTAATCCTGGTACTCAGGAGAATGAGCCAGGAGGATCATCACGAGTTTGAGGCCAGCCTGGGCTATATAATGGGTTCAAGGCCAACCTAAACCACTTAGAAAGACCTAGTTTCAAAGAGAGAGAGAGACTGACAGACAGATCAGGCTCTGGGCTGGCGGGTGACAGGTGAAAGTCTGAAGGATTCTGCCAGGGTCTGAACGCTGCTCTGCCACAAAGAGCTGTGGACACTGAGCAAGTTACTGAACCTCTCTGACCCACGTATATGAACGGGGATGTGGTGCTACTTACCCTGTGAGGTTGTGAGTTTCTCCTCACAACTGGCCTTCAACACACAGTAGTGGTGATCACTGAACTGGAGAAGTGCAGAGCTGGGGATAGAGGGTGAGCGTTCTGAGAGAGGGAGAAGTGGGATGTCATGGGAGGGGGAGAGACCTGGGCAGGGGACTCAGATCCTGGGGCGGGGTGCTGCTAAGGCAGAGCTGCTCAAGGCCTTTCCCGGCTCTAGGGCCCTTTCCCCACCGCCCCCAAACCTAGACCTTGCAAGCCTCGGATCCCAGAAGAGGCCCCCAGGGCTTGAGGTCCCTGAAGGGGAGAACCAGGAGCCCAGTGGGGTGCAGGCCAGGCTGCTCCTGCAAAGGGCCGGGCCCTGCAGCCCAGACGCAGGGGTCTTGTGTCCCTCCCTTCCTCCCGGCTCTGGGAGGAAGTGATAAGAGCCTCGGGGCTTCCCTTCACACAGGCCAGCCATGTCAGCAGGGTGTGAGTGGAAGGAAAATCAGGGCTGAGGAATCCCAGCCAGGCTCCCCTCAGCCTGCATGTGTTCCTATCCCTCAACTAGGGCTCCTGGCAGCTCAGGGGCCTGACACTCTCCTAGTCCACCTGAGTCAGGTGACATATAAAGATATCCTTTGTTCATGGTTCTGGAGGCTAGAAGTCCAAGAGGCATGGCACAAGCCTCTGCTCCAGCTCCTGTGAGGCCCTGGCCACATCTACACCGGCTGGAAGGGAGGGACATCCCATGGGGAGACAGCACCCACCACATAGAGCTTGCTTTGCTTGTGTGTTTGGTTTGGTTTTTGGAGATAGAGTCTCCCTATGTAGTCCAGGTTGGCTTCAAATGCCTGGTAATCCTCCTTCCTCAGCCTTTTGCATGCTAAGATTACAGTTACACATCACTATGCCCAGCTCAAGAGCTTTCTTTTAAGCCAGGTGTGGTGGTGCACACCTGTAGTCCCAGCACTCGGGAGGCTGAGGCAGGAGGCTCACTGGAAATTTGAGACCAGCCTGGTTTACAATGTGAGCTCAAGACTAGCCTGAGCTGCATCGTGAGACCCTGTCTCAAAAAAAGAAAAAAAGGGAGGGGCTTGCTTTTATAACAAAACCATGCTGCTAGAATCCACAAAACCACTTGTCCTCTAATTTAGGCCTGGAACCATCCATTTATGAGGGCACAATCCTTTCAACTCCATCACTTTCCAAAAGTCCTGTGTTGGGGACCAAATGTCCAACACGTGAAACTGGGGGACACGTTCTAACCCCGGCAGCAGCCCTTCTGCAGAAGAGTGAGGTGGGCGCAATACAGCCACAGGCCAGGGCCAAGGTCTAGGCCTCTGAGCGTCAGGAGCCCCCATGCAGAGTGGGGGTGAAGGCCCCATGTGTGCACACTCTGGCAGGGACCCAACTTTCTGAGCCTCAGGTCCCTCATCTGGAGGCAGGGTCTCAGATACCGCCCACCTCCCAGGGTTGTTATGAGACTAACAGAAAATGCAGGAAGCAGCTGGCAGGGACTCGATCTGACCAGGTTGTCAAGAGTGGCCTCCAGGTTACACACAGGGGCGGGGGAGGCAAAAGAAAGCAAAGTCCTCCCTGTGACTCCATCCCTGGCTCCCAACAGCCCTCCGCTCACCCGGCCTCCAGAAGGGCCCAAGTTCCCTCGAGTGAAGAACTGGGAGGTGGGCAGCATTGCCTACGACACCCTCAGTGCCCAGGCTCAGCAGGTGAGGCGGCCCCAAAATCTCTCTGAGAGTCTGAGGGGGGCTGGTCTCAGCAGGGGCCAGAGTGAGGAAGCTCCATCCTGCTCCAAAACTGGCCCTTTGTTAACAAGAAATGATAACTGGGAAGAACCAGAGGACCAGAGGGGTGCACAGGAGACTTTGGTGACCCTCAGCTCCCAGCCTTCACCCAAGTCATTCCCCCAATTCTGCCTTCCATAGTCCTGCCTCACCCCTACTTCCAGTCCCAGCCCTGCTTGCACCCACACCTCCCTGGGCCCTTCTTCCCACAACCCCCATGACATACACTGTACGCTGAGCTGGTGGGCCTCTTTGCCCCTTGAACCAGGACGGGCCCTGCACCCCAAGACGCTGCCTGGGCTCCCTCGTATTTCCAAGGAAACTACAAGGCCGGCCCTCCCAGTCCCCTCTGCCTCAGGAACAGCTGCTGGGTCAGGCCAGGGACTTCATCAACCAGTACTACAGCTCCATCAAGAGGTGAGACCTCCCCAGGCACCCCAGCCTTCCTTGTCCCTCTGGGGCCTCAGGAACCCCAGAATGACTCTCTTACCAACTGTGGTCCCTCCCTCCTCCTCAGGAGTGGCTCCCAGGCCCATGAGCTTCGGCTGCAGGAGGTGGAGGCTGAGGTGGTAGCCACAGGAACGTACCAGCTCCGAGAGAGCGAGCTGGTGTTTGGAGCCAAACAGGCCTGGCGCAACGCCCCCCGCTGTGTGGGCCGGATCCAGTGGGGAAAGCTGCAGGTGCGGCCAGTGGGTTCATACATGGGGTGGGCGCTGGGGGACTGGCATGGGGAGTCCCTTAGCTTCCCTGGAGATGTCTAGCAGTGGGAAACAGAAGATGCCCCTGGGAACCCACCGCTGCCACCTGGTTGGGAAGCCCTACAGCAGTGCCTCAGCTAGAGAGGGCAGAAAATTTGAGGTTCATTAAGCATAGGACAAAGGAGCATGGACCCCCAGCATTCCGGCCAGATGTGGTGGCACATACCTGTGATCCCAGCACTTATGAGGCTGAGGCAGGAGGATTGTCATAAGTTCAAAGCCAGCCTGGTGTATACAGCAAGAGCCTGTCTCAAAAAGAAAGAGAGAGAGAGAGAGAAGAAAAAAACTCAGGAGTGTTGCTTCTAGAAAGGGACCCCAGCTGGCTGCCTGACACACGCTCAGCACACTCAAAGGTGTCCCCAATCAAATGGGCATGAGCCTGTCTCACTCTTGCTCAGTGCTTGCTGCTGTTCAAACTTGTAGCTCAGTGTGGACCCATGGATTGTCCACAATGGGCCCCAGTCCTGCTGTGTCCTCTCGGGTCCCAGACCAGCCACTGCCACCCCTGCCCCTGCTGCAAGTCTTCTCCCAGATAGGTGGAAATGGGACCTCCTCCTAGGGCCTTTGCAGTAATGCCCCTGGCATCAGAATATCACTTGACAGTGTCCCAGAGCCGACCTAGCATGACCACCCTTCCCGGCATCAGTGTGCACAAGGAGTTTGGTGACTGATGGTTCCTGGCCTCTGCTGGGGTATTGCAGCTGATAGGCGGCTCCCTGCCCACAGCCCTAGGGTCTCTGCAGCCCTAGGTGGACATTGATTGCCTGTGCCCGCGTCCCCGGTCAGGTATCCAGGCATCTCCTGGAGTGTGGGGAGATTGTGGCTCAGGAAGGGTCTCTGAGCAGGACCTGCAGGGTGTTTGGGGCTGCAAAGAGCAAGGAACCTGATTCAGCGCACACCTAGCCACCCGCAGCCCCTCCTCCTTCCCAGCCAGCTACACTCCAAGCCCCTGAGGACTAGCACTCAGGTCCCCATTTTTCTTGCCCTTTCGACCCCTTGGCCGGTGCAGGTGTTTGACGCCCGGGACTGCAGGTCAGCACAGGAGATGTTCACTTACATCTGCAACCACATCAAGTATGCCACGAACCGGGGCAACCTCCGGTAAGTGCCCCTGCCGCAGACCCCAGCCCTCCCCAAGCACCCCGAAGGGAGGGCCCTGACCGGCTCCTCTCCTTGCTCAGCTCGGCCATCACAGTGTTCCCGCAGCGCTTCCCGGGCCGTGGAGACTTCCGCATCTGGAACAGCCAGCTAATACGCTACGCCGGCTACAGGCAGCAGGACGGCTCGGTGCGGGGAGACCCCGCCAATGTGGAGATCACAGAGGTGGGCGCCGAGATGAGGTGGGGAAGCCAGCGGGAGGTGGCATGGAGGATCCAGTCGGAGAGGCTCTTTAAGCCAGAGATGGAGGCACAGGCCTGTAATACTGACACTCTGCGGGACTGAGGCAGGAGGATCTCAAGTTTGCGTCCAGCCTGGACAATTTAGCAACTTAACTGAACCCTGCCAGAAAATAAAAAATAAGATAAAGGGCTGGGGATACAGCTCAGTGTGGTGGTCCTGAGTTCAATCTCCAGAACTAAAAAAGGAGGAGCAGATCTATGAGCAGGAAGAGGGGTCCCTCCTTGAGGAGGATGGGAGATGCCCAAGAAGGAACTCCAGGGTAGGCCTGGAGACCAAGCCCGTGAGAGGCCCCCGAGGGGAAGGATGGATGCTGGCTAAATGGAGGGACTCTTGGGAAGACGGTGGTGGGGCCTGGCAGACACCTGCCGCCTGCTCCCCACAGCTCTGCGTGCAGCACGGCTGGACCCCGGGAAACGGCCGCTTCGACGTGCTGCCCCTGCTGCTGCAGGCCCCCGACGAGCCCCCTGAACTCTTCACTCTGCCCCCCGAGCTGGTCCTGGAGGTGCCCCTGGAGCACCCGACGTGAGCACAAGAGGGCCGCGGTGGAGGAGGGACTGTGGGGGGCGCAGGGCAAAGGCTGACCTAGCCGACACCTCCAGGTTGGAATGGTTCGCTGCCCTGGGCCTGCGCTGGTATGCCCTCCCTGCCGTTTCCAACATGCTGCTGGAGATTGGGGGCCTGGAGTTCCCCGCGGTCCCTTTCAGCGGCTGGTACATGAGCAGTGAGATTGGCATGAGGAACTTCTGTGACCCGCACCGCTACAACATCCTGGAGGTGAGGGGACGGTGCCAGCCACAGGAAAGTCTGGGCTGTGGTGAGAGGACCAGGGTGGGGCTGTGTGTGTGTGTGTGTGTAAAAGTGTGTGCATGCTTCCTGAGTTCCACAGTTCTCATAAGGTTCTCAAAAAGGACCATGACTCAAAAAAGTTTTTTAAAAAAGTTAAGATCCAAGCCAGGCATGGTGGCGCATACCCAAGGGATCCCTAGCTTGTTAGGTTTTCTTATTTGTTCGTTTATTTTTGTTTGGGGCTTTTTCTTTCTTTTTTTCTTTCTTTTTTTCTACCGACAATCGAACTCAAGACCTTGCCCTTTCCAGGCAGGCGCTGTGCCACTGAGCTAAGTCCCTGGCCCTCTGTCTTTGTTTTTATGGGACAGGCTTTGTTTATGTATTCCAGGCTGACCTTGAATTTGCAGTGATCCTCCCGCCTCAGCCTCCCAGAGTGCCGGGATTTTGTGTGCACCGTCACACATAGCTTTCCGAGCACTCTAGGAGGCTGAGGCAGGAGAAGTGCTGAAGTTTAAGCCCAGCCTGGGCAATTTATGATTTGCACCCTAACTGAAGGGCTAGGAATGCAGCTCAGAGAAAGGCCCTGGATTCAAACTCTGAAAAAAAGTTAGTTTCATTTCAAAGGAGAAATTAAGGCCCTCTGCAGGCAAAAAAAAAAAAAAAAAAACTGGCCCAGCCATACAGGAGGGTCAATCCCTTGCCCCTCATTTCTCACTTCCTCTCCCCAAGTCAGAGGAGGGGGTGCCACCTTCTATTTCCTGTCACCTCTGTCCCTACCAACGCTCTGCTCTCACTATCCAGGACGTGGCTGTCTGCATGGACCTGGACACCCGCACCACCTCGTCCCTGTGGAAAGACAAGGCAGCAGTGGAGATTAACGTGGCTGTGCTGCACAGTTACCAGGTGCCCATACTGGACCGGCCAGGAGGGCAAGGGGCTGGGGGCAGAGGCACGTAAAAGAGGAGGAGGCTCAGAGATGCCAGGACAAGGCTCCGAAAGGCACAGTCCACGTGCCACAGGGCACACCGGGCCAGCAGCCCTAGACACAATGGTGCCATGCCAGGGCATATCATGGGGGCTCCTAGCTCATGCTAGTAATTGCTCAGTAATTCTACTCCAGGGCCTACTGTGGGACCCTCAGGGAATCTGGAACCTCTAATCCAGGACAGAGTACATGCTGGATAAAGATATAATACATGCTGGGAAATATAGTTGAGGACGGTCATGCCTGCTGAGTACTTTCGTGGGGTACTAGGTTGATGGAATTTTGACTTTGAGCAAGGCCAACAAATCCTGGAGGTTAGAGCTTCCACTGCATGAAAATCTTGGAGCAGCAGGACAAATGAAGCTGCAGTTTGGGGGTGGCATAGCAATTAGAGGGGACGCAGTATATGTATGTCAGGTCTGTGCTGACCTGAGCTCTGTGTGGCTTGGGATGACAGAAGTGGTGGAGGAAGAGGGCCAGGATCTATAGGGCACTTCTGAGCCTCCCCATCTCCTGACCTCAGCTGGCCAAAGTGACCATTGTGGACCACCATGCTGCCACAGCCTCCTTCATGAAGCACCTGGAGAATGAGCAGAAGGCCCGGGGTGGTTGCCCTGCGGACTGGGCCTGGATTGTACCACCCATCTCAGGCAGCCTCACTCCTGTCTTCCATCAGGAAATGGTCAACTATTTCCTGTCCCCTGCTTTCCGCTACCAGGTGCCCATCCCTATGGCTCCTATCCGCCTGTGCCCCTTCCCTCCAGGCAGCCTCCAGGGCCCGCTCACCCTGATGTTCCTCCTCTTCCTCTGTGCCCTGTTGCTTCCCTGCAGCCAGACCCCTGGAAGGGGAGTGGAACCAAGGGCACCGGCATCACCAGGAAGAAGACCTTCAAGGAAGTAGCCAAGTGGGTACTGAAGGGTGTCCCCTCCCTCTCTGTACTTCCTGTAGGACCAGCCCTGTGGTGGTAGCCCAAGACTTTGTATGCTAGGTGGGACCCTTTCCCAGGGAGGCTTCCCCTCTGTTACTGGTATGCTCACATCACAACCTCACCCACAGCGCGGTGAAGATCTCCGCCTCGCTCATGGGCACGGTGATGGCTAAGCGGGTGAAGGCCACCATCCTGTACGGCTCTGAGACCGGCCGGGCCCAGAGCTATGCACAGCAGCTGGGGAGGCTCTTCCGGAAGGCCTTCGATCCCCGGGTAGGCCTGAGCCCAGCGGGGCAGGGAGCTAGATGGGGTGGGAACTCTGCCAGTGTCTTCAGGGATGCCCTGGAGGACAGGAGGGGCCACAAGCGAGGGCTCACAAGCACCCCTGGCACTCACAAGGATTCGGCACTGGAGTCAGTGTCTGAACCTTGCCCTGCCTTTCAAGAAGGCCCAGTGTCAGGACAGGGGCAGCAGGGGACTGAGTCCCAGGGACACTGATTTTCTCGCCCACAGGTCCTGTGCATGGATGAGTATGATGTGGTGTCCCTGGAGCACGAGACACTGGTATTGGTGGTGACCAGCACCTTTGGGAATGGGGATCCTCCAGAGAATGGAGAGGTGAGGCCTTCCAGGAGAGGGGCCACTGGGAGTGAGAGTAGGTGGCGTGGCTGAGGGCGCGCTTGTGCACACACACACACACACACACCAAGGCAAAACATGCAGATTTAGAAGCAGCTTCCTGTGTGAGTAGACCTGCCAATCATGAACCCCAGCCCTACGAGCCAAGCCCCAGACCCTGGCACATCCACACCTGCTTAGCTGTATCCCAAAGCATCTCCATCCTAGTGCAAGTTTTTAACATGGCAAAGGCACTTCCTGGCTGAGCCTGGGTACTGACAAAGAAGAAAAACATCGAGGCTCCACCCAATTCCCTACCGAATCTTTGCCTTCCCTTACCTTGCCTAAACATGCCAGCCTAGATTAGACAACTGGACTTGCTCAACAACTCTGAAACACAGAACTAGAGCATGTCTTCCTGCCCTCCCAATGGCCTTGCTGTTGAGCTTCCCAGTGTATCTCCAGGCTGCCCCAAGCTACATGCACTGCAGGCCCCTTATCTGCTCACCCAGATGTTAGCCACTGAGCACCCCTCCAGCAGCCTACTCCAATTCCGCCCTAAAGCAGGCTTGAATTCTGGGTGTGAGTATTCAGAACGTCAGCCCTCATCCCTATCAGCCTTTTCGAGACAAACAGCACCTGTCTCAGCATCTGCTTGGCATATGGTGGGGCCTGCTTGCTCCTGCATGGTGGAAGGCATCACGTGCCAAGACAGAGCAAGTGTGTCAGACAGAGCTCACTTTGTAACAGAGCCACCCTTGCCCTGACCCATTAATCCCACATCTTGAGGGTGGAAGGAGTGGTGGGCTGGTGGCCCTGGAGACCCAAACACCTCTCAAAGGTCCCATACCCAGATATCACTAACATTTAACTCTAGGTTTCCAGCACACGGATTATAAGTTGCACCATGAGTTAATTTGTATTCACGCACAGCAGTCCATCTGCCAGTGCAGCTTATGGTCCGAGACATTTCCGTCAGCCAAGGAAATTCCCTACTCGGCTCCTCCAAGTCAGCCTTCCCGGTCTGCCTCCCTGCTGCAGATGGGATCTGGCATGAAAGACGGGCGTCTCCTCCCCCAGAATGTCATAAATGGAAGCACACGGCACCATGGCTCTGTCAGTCAGCCTGTTTTTGAGATTGGTCCACGATTCCGTTGTGTGATTCAGTGCTCGGTTCCTTTCTGCTGTGAAGTGGCACCTGCTGTGTGTCACTATTCCAGCGTGTTTATCCATCTCCCGCTGATAGACAGCTTGGGCTGCTTCCAGCTGGGGGCTGTGCTGAGGAAAGCTGTTAGGAACATTCTTGTACCAGGCTTTTGTGGGCTTCTGTTTTCATTTCTCTTGCATAAATACTTACACATGGAATGACTGGGTCATAGGGTAGATCTAAGTTTACTTTTTTTGCCCTTTTTAAAAAACTGCTAAATTGCCAAACAAATCTGTGCATGTCAATCTTACTCCAAAATTTTAAATAGAGTAAATGTAAGGATCTATCCCATGAAAAATGGGGTATATTCATCAAAAATGTGACAAGGCTCGGGAGCTAAGCAGGGTCGGGTCTGGTTAGTACTTGGATGGGAGACCGCCTGGGAATACCGGGTGCTGTAGGCTTAAAAAAAAAAAAATGTGACAAGGAGTATTTACAGCAGCACTGCTCATAATATTCTGCACTGAAAAGGGTTCAGGTGACAATCAGTGACAACCTGGATAAATAAATTGTACATTCTAATGTGATATATTAGGAAATGTGGGCAAATTACGTCACACACGATACTGACAAACCTCAAAACAAAAAAGAAGCCAGAGAGAAAAGAACACACACTGTAGAGTTCACTTTGTGCAAGTTCGAAAACAGGCAACACTAGTAACCTGTGGAGTTAGAGCGCAGGAGAGCTGTTGTGCACCCCTAGGTTAGGGCACCAACCAGGTTAGGGTAACTTCTGGGATGGTGTGGATAGCTCTGGATGGAAGGCTGATTACACTGGTGTGAAAAATCCAGCCAGGCACGGCAGCCCATGCCTGTAACCCCAGCACTCTGGAGGCTGAGGCAGGGTAATTGCTGCAAATCTGAGGCCAGCCTGGGATACAAAGTAAGTTCAAAGTCAGCATAGTGAAACCCTGTCTCAAAAAGAAAAAGGAAAGAGAAAGATCCACCCAGCTGTACATTTTCGACATGTGTGCTTTTCCAATGTAACACTTCAACAAAATGTTAAGAAATAATGCAACTCAAATGCTAATCGAGGTGAACCTGCAGAACCAGCATCCAACCCCATGGTTAGTGTTTAAATGTGGTTTCCTTTTTGCTTTTTCCCTATGCAAAGCTTTGCTCTAGTTCTAAGCCATTTTCAAGGCGTCATGAAGGTGTGGTGCAGCCTCCTAGGAGGGCCACCTATCAATTTCCATGGGGGCCCAGGCACTGCAAGGGCCCTGAGCTCTGTCCAGCCATGAAACTGGCTAGAGCATTAGCAGCTGCTCACACCAGTGTTGTATAGATAAGAAAGAGCCTTCCCCCTTCCCTAATCAAGTTTTACACCAAGGGCCACCTACCCAAGATGGGCATATGGGGATCTGAGGAGGGTGTGTGTAGGGCTCCACTGGACACAGTACATGACCTGGCAATGTCCTCAGTCAGAGGGCAGGGATGCATGGTGGTGCCTTGAGTGGTGGGATATGACACAGTCGTAGAAAGAATGAGGCCAGGCTTGATGTTTTGATCTGGAGGGATTCCATGATAGGTTGTTAATAAAACTAGAAATATAGTATAGCCCCATTTCTACTTTAAAAAACAAAATAAACGTTCACAGAAATATAGGTACAGATAGTCCCCAGCTTAGGATGGTTTGACTTAGGGTTTTTTATGAACGTGCAACAGGCAATGCATTAGAAACTATTGAGAATCTTGAGTTGGAATCTTTTCCCAGACTAGAGATATACGTGGTAGAAGCTTGGCTTTTTAAAATTTTTTTATTATGGTATTGGGGATTGAACTCAGGGCCTTCACACTGAGCTGTACTCCAAGCTCATCTTTTTTTTTTTCTTTTTTTTTTTTTTTTTTTTTTTGAGACAGGGCCTCCCTAAATCACTAAGATACCCAGGCTGGGCTCAAACGTGTCTTCTTGCTTCAGAGTGCTGGGATCACAGGTGTGCACCAACACACCCGACTTAGCCTGTAGTTTTAAATTACTGTATAGTTAGCCAGGCGTAGTGGCCCATGCCTGTAATCCCAGCACTCAAGAGGCTGAGGCAGAGAGAATCATTTTGAACTGGAGACCAGCCTGGGCTACAAAGTGAGCTCAAAGCCAGCCTGAACTGCACAGCAAGATGCTGTCTCAAAAAATAAATAAATAAATTGCTGTATAGTTTGAAATATAGCAAAACTAACCATGATGCAAACACTTTTCTGGGCAGAGTTTTGCAGCCGCCCTGATGGAGATGTCTGGCCCCTACAACAGCTCCCCTCGGCCAGAGCAGCACAAGTAAGTGGCCGCGGCAGTTCTGGGGAAACAGGGAAAGAAAAGGAGGTCTGAAGAGCACCCCAATATACACAAGGCCCTAGTCCTCCCCCAAACAGGGAACAAAGCCAGGTCGGGGGAGCACCCTAGCTCCAGGGGGCCTCTCCCTTTCCTCCCACGGACCTGCCCACTCTGGGGCCCCAAAACTCTGAAAGGTTAGGCAGTCCCATACCCGCTTCCCGACAAGGGGAGGCAGGCTAAAGCCTCAGAGCTGTTTAAAAGCCCTTCCCAAGGGCAAAGCCCTTCCTGCCCCAGGCCCAGCCTGGGACTGCTCCACATTTCTAGTTCCCTGTGACACCCTTGTCTTCCCCTCACCCATCTCTTACCAGGAGCTACAAAATCCGCTTCAACAGTGTGTCCTGCTCAGACCCACTAGTGACTTCTTGGAGGCGGAAGAGGAAGGAGTCCAGTAACACAGACAGTGCGGGGGCCCTGGGCACCCTTAGGTTGGGCATCCTCACCAAAGGGGGTGCATGGGGATAAGCTGCCCGGGCAGACATGGACTGGCATGGGGGACTCCAGCAATGGCTCCCCGTACCCCAGGTTCTGCGTGTTTGGGCTGGGCTCCCGGGCATACCCACACTTCTGTGCCTTCGCCCGGGCGGTGGACACAAGGCTGGAGGAACTGGGTGGGGAGCGTCTACTGCAGCTGGGCCAAGGTGACGAGCTATGCGGCCAGGAAGAAGCCTTCCGTGGCTGGGCCCAGGCGGCTTTCCAGGTGAGTCCCTGATGTCCAGCTCTGGACAGCACATGCAGAGCTGAGGCCTGGCTTCCATGTCTTCACTGCTCAGCCTGCAATAATGAGGCTGGGCGCTCACCTCCTGTCCTGTGCAGTTCTCTGGCCCCTTTCTGTTCCCTTCTAAAACTCACCTTTGCATCACCATGGAACAGCCAGACCTCTAGGCTCAGTTCCAAGTAGTAGACAATGTACTCTAACAGGAAGGATGGTGTCCAGGCAAAAGTATAACCCAGCCAGGCACAGTGGTGCACCCCTGTAATTCCCCCACTCAGGACTGCTGCAAGTTTGAGACCAGCCTGAACTACATAGGAAACACTGTTTCAAAAAGAAAAAAAAAATGTGTGACCCGGAGGAGACATCAGGCAGGGCCTGGCAGGAGGGCACTCAGCCAACAGGCTGGGCGAATAAGCGGGCACACAGAGGGAAGGCAGGCAGGATGGCAGGGAAGAGAAAATGGAGGGGAAAGCTGAAATTAAACCCGCGCAGATTCTCAGGCTATCAGAGGCCAGGCCAGGAAGCAATGCATGGCCTGCAAGGTTGGCCCTGGCCAGGAGTGGGTCCCAGGGACCATGACTATAAGCCTGAGCTTCTGCGTGGGGCAGCGCTTCCTGCAAGGCAATTTCACCTGGAGCTGGCTAGGCAGGGGCACAGGCTCTGCAGTGCTGACTCCGCCCACTGCAAGGAGCCCATTCCTCCCTCCATCTGGCTTGAGCAGGCAGGGCTGGGTCCATGGCCGGGAGGATGGCTCCTAGGAACGGGCAGGGGGTGGGTTTGCTGGGGAGGTATCTAAACTGAAGAAGCAGCCCAGATCAGCAAGAAGGGAAAGGAAAAGAAGACTTCTGAATATGCACCAAAGAGCTGCCTGAAGTTTCAGAGCAGGATGAAACCACAGAAGCTTTAGAAACATAATGTTGGGGCTGTAGGACCAGTTAGTACATCCTTGAAGCCATGGGGATAGGCAGGAAGGGAGAGGGAGCTGAGGAAGGAAGGAAGGAAGGAAGAGATAGAAGACTGTGCACACCATAAAAGAAACAGAAGCAGGACCCAGTGATATGGGGCTTGGCCAGTCACAAACCAACCCCAGATCTCAAGCCTGGGACAAGCCATGTGACAGCTTACAGATAGGGACCCTGCACACCCCTGCCTGCTCACAGGTGGTCAGCCCTGTTCTGTCTCTGCACATGGCTCGCTGAAGGCTTCCCATAGAGTACCTTACATCATCTTTATCAGCACCCAGGAAACTGAGGCATGTACTGGCCTAATCCTCTGGCCCACTAGCAGAGCTATGCACCCACAGGAACAACCTCGGCCTTCTTGGCTGCTGCAGTCACCAGGAGGAAGGAAGGAGGCTGTGGGGATCCAGCAGGTCTCTCCCTGGTGGCTGGGGGTCCTCAGCTGTCCCCAACTTTTCCCTCAGGCCGCCTGTGAGACTTTCTGTGTGGGTGAGGATGCCAAGGCCGCCGCCAAGGACATATTCAGCCCCAAATGCAGCTGGAAGCGCCAGCGGTACCGGCTGAGTACCCAGGCCCAGGGCCTGCAGTTGTTGCCAGGTGCGGCTTCCTCATGCCAATCTGGCTGGCTCTTGGGGGGATCCCAAGACTCACTCCCTTGGGGCCAGGCCCACCTCCCAGGCTCAGGCTCTCTCCTTCACGCCCTGCCCACCCTAGGCCTGATCCATGTGCACAGGCGCAAGATGTTCCAGGCTACGATCCTTTCGGTGGAAAACCTGCAAAGCAGCAAATCCACGTGAGGAAGCCAGCTCACCCCATGTCCCCAACTGTCCCCATCCCCCAACGCTCTCACTGTCACGGTCCCCAGATCCCAGCATTCTCCTCCCACATCTTCCCACCCCTCCTCCATTACCCTCTATAATTCTCCTCCCTCTCCCAGCCGGGCCACGATCCTGGTGCGCCTGGACACCGGAGGTCAGGAGGGACTGCAGTACCAGCCCGGGGACCACATAGGCATCTGTCCCCCCAACCGGCCAGGGCTGGTGGAGGCGCTGCTGAGCCGCGTGGAGGACCCACCACCGCCTGCCGAGTCTGTGGCAGTAGAGCAGCTAGAGAAGGGCAGCCCAGGTGAGGGGACAGACTGGGCACCCTAGTGACAGCCTACTCCATCCCCCTGCCCTAGGCCCCTCAAGCTCAGCCCTGGCAGAGCGCCACCTCCCTTCCTAGCTGGGCACCAACTCAGAGCTAGCTATGCTGCCTCAGCCAGGCTGGCCATGTTGCTGGATGGTGCTCACAAAACATGGTCCCTTTGTCAAAACCTGTCCCATGCAACCCAGAAGGTTGTCCCTTCCCTTGGGCTCCTTCCACCGCCTGCCTCTGGCAGACCAACTTCCCCATCAAGTGTACTTTCTACCTGATCAGTGCCCTGATGAAGATACACTGGGTGGAACCAGATCCCAGGGGTATCCAAACCAACCACATCCATCCAGCAATCCCCAAACATTCCCATGCTGCCCAAACAGGCCACACTATCCTTCAAGGGCAGGCTCTCCAAAATCCATGGTGAGATCCAGTCCCCAAAAAACACCTTCAGCTCAGACAACACAGTTTGGGCTGGGGGCCCTTCTCAGCAATCCCTGTGCACCCCCCAGGTGGCCCTCCGCCCGGCTGGGTGCGGGACCCCCGGCTGCCCCCATGTACACTGCGCCAGGCCCTCACCTTCTTCCTGGACATCACCTCTCCGCCCAGCCCACGCCTCCTTCGACTGCTCAGCACCCTGGCTGAAGAGCCCAGTGAACAGCAGGAGCTGGAGACCCTCAGCCAGGTGGGGCCCCGAGGCGGGAAGCAGGATCTAGGGCAGAAGAGGAGCTGGAGGGGCCACAATGCAAGGTCTTTCCTGTGCTTTCTCCTTCTGGCTGTAAGACCCAGCTCCAGGCTCAGGCATTGCTGATGCCCGGGATCCTTTTGGTTTTCTGAGTCAGGGTCTCACTGTATAGTTCAGGCTGGCCTTAAGCGAGTCCTCCTATCTCAGCCCTTCGAGTGCTGGGGTTACGAACGTGCACCACAATACCCACATTTTTCACTTGCTTTTGGATGCTCAAGGTCTTAAAGAGGTGCTGGTTGGACTGAACCGAAGAAGAATCTTAATGAGGCTCAGAGGGAGGGCTCAAAAAGGGAAGGCAATGGGGTCCCCCGCCCAGCGTCCCTCTCCCACCAGGACCCACGGCGCTATGAGGAGTGGAAGTGGTTCCGCTGCCCCACGCTGCTGGAGGTTCTGGAGCAGTTCCCCTCCATTGCTCTGCCTGCACCCCTCCTCCTCACCCAGCTGCCCCTGCTCCAGCCTCGGTACTACTCAGTCAGCTCCGCACCCAGCGCCCACCCCGGGGAGATCCACCTCACAGTGGCTGTGCTTGCATACAGGACCCAGGGTAAGCCTGGGAGCAAGGTGGGCTTGGCTTCAGCAGGGTGGGGCCGGCCCTTCATGGCCTCTCTCTCCTCCTCTAGATGGGCTGGGGCCCCTGCACTACGGGGTCTGCTCCACGTGGCTGAGCCAACTCAAAACTGGGGACCAGGTGCCCTGCTTCATTAGAGGGTGAGTGGCCCTGCAGGACGGGAAGGGACATCAAGAGAACATATCTGTGTGTCAGCCAGAGTATAGAAAGGGCTACATGGACAGCTGGGGACAGGCAAAGAATCAGAGGAGGGGGT
The DNA here is from genome assembly GCF_034190915.1 of Cavia porcellus. Classification (NCBI taxonomy): domain Eukaryota; kingdom Metazoa; phylum Chordata; class Mammalia; order Rodentia; family Caviidae; genus Cavia; species Cavia porcellus. Next base: position 56,977,113 of record NW_026947489.1, read on the forward strand.
CGGGAATTTAGCTCAGTGGTCTAAGTGCCTGCCTGGCAAGGCTGAGATTGTGAATTAGATCCCCGGTACCAAAAAAAAAAAAAAAATCAAGAGTGCCACCCAGTGTTCAGGGTAGCTCTGATGGCAGGGGTGGTTTATTGGAAACAGGAAGGACCCACATAATGGGTCAGGGATAGGGTGTCATTAGGTCCCCTCAGAATTGTGATTGATCTTTGGGCCTCACCAGTTTGACTCAAGGTTCTTCCTTAACACTGTAACTCCCAGAGACACAGCAGGGATTAGACCGACTGGCTTTGTTTGTGAAGGTGGCCTCTGCATGCCTCTCTGCATCCCTGGGCACATCCTGGGCACATCCAGCATTGCACAATGGCCCTAGGGTTCCCAAGACCACCCTGGGCCTAGGGAGGACAAGCCATGGCATTGCCAAGGAGATAAACATCCTTCCCTCTGCTGTGTTCCAGAAGTATCACCCTCTCTGGCAGCCAGGAGAAAGTTCTGAGTGGAACTGAGGATTCCCAGGTTGGCACCAGCCAGGTCCAGGGACCCAAACCTACCAGGGAGGCAAAATGACCAATAAATTACACCAAATAATTCATTATAAATCAAAGGCCAATATTATGGCTACTTATTTAAAATAAATACACTCAGTGAGCCCCTTATGAACTGAAAATCTGCCTTCTGTTCCCCATATTTTTACTTGTCTTTATTATTACTAGTAGTAGTAAGGGTTTCACTACACAGTTCAGGCTGGCCTTGAATACTGGCCTGAACTCTTAAGTGATCCTCCTGCCTCAGCCTCCGAAGTGCTAGGATTAGGATTAGGATTAGCGGAGTGTACCACCACACCTCCAGATCCTTATATTTTTTAAATCCCCTAAACTTAGTTATCTAAGTACCTTTCGGTCCAAACTGAGCTATATTTTCTTTTTATGTTTTTTGTTTTTATTTGTTGTTTTTGTTTTTGGTCTTTTTTGAGGCAAAGTTTCACCATACAGTAGAGGCTGGCCTTGAACTCACCTTATAGCCCAGGCTGGCCTCAAACTCATGGTGAGCCTCCAGCCTCAGCCTCCTAAGTGCTGGGATTACAGCTGTGCACTGAACTATATTTTCTGCTGGCCCAATTTCTAAACCCCACAGGCCCAGAGAGTTTCTGGTAGTGAGCAGAATTCTTTTAGTAACAATTGCATATTCTTATCATGACTCAGACTGCTCTGAGGACTTACCAGTATTAAGGCGTCTGTCATTGGACCTGGGTGGTGCCAATGGGGACACCTGATAGAGGGAGGCCTGGGGTCTCTCTGCCTAGGGCTCCTTCCTTCCGGCTCCCACCCGATCCCAGCTTGCCCTGCATCCTGGTGGGCCCGGGCACTGGCATTGCCCCCTTCCGGGGATTCTGGCAGGAGCGGCTGCATGACATTGAGAGCAAAGGTGAGGCTGATGCAGGACTGGGCCAAAGGCTGGGGGGGGACAACAAAGGGATGGGGCTGGGAGAAGAGAGAAGGGAGGGCAGGGAGGGCAAGCAACTGGAGCAGAAGGTGAAGGGAAGCCTAATAGAGACCAAGGCAAAGGGCCTGGCAGAAGAGCTGGCCTGGTTTCCTGCCTCCTGGTGCATGGCATATAGGAAATGTTGGACTGGATTAAGGGCAAAGCCGGGCATGGTGGGGCACACTTATAATCCCAGCACTGGGGAGGCTGAGGCTGGAGGATCAAGTTCCAGACCAGCCTGGGCTACCAAGTGAGCTCAAGGTCAGCCTAAACTGCATAGCAAGACCCAGCCTCAAAAAGACAAAAAAAGAAGGAAGGATGGAAGGAAGAAAGGAAGGAAGGAAGGAAGGAAGGAAGGAAGGAAGGAAGGAAGGAAGGAAGGAAGGAAGGAAAAAAACAAAGAAAGAAAAGCAAGCAAGCAAGCAAATGGGGGCTCGGGAAGAGGGGGCCAGGACTCTGAAGAAACACTGGGGGGAATTCTGTCCTATGCCAAAGCTTGGAAGGAACAGGGTGTTTAGACTAAGCATGGGTGTCACTCGGAAGGGGGTTGTGACTGAAGAAAGGCGGAGGATCTAGGGGAATCTGGAACCACCAGGAGCTCAGTGTTTCAGCCCTGAAACGCTGGGCGGCCACCCTGAGGGAAGGAACCCTCCCAACCCCCGGTGTCGGTATCCTCGCAGGGCTGCAGCCCGCGCCCATGACTTTGGTGTTTGGCTGTCGATGCTCCCAACTCGACCATCTCTATCGTGACGAGGTGCAGGACGCCCAGCAGCGTGGGGTGTTTGGCCGCGTCCTCACCGCCTTCTCCCGGGAACCCAACAGCCCCAAGGTAAGCCACCTGAGCTCTTGGCGGCGACCTGAGGATAGTGACGGGGAAGCCTAGAAGGGCTCCGACCCGGCCCCAGCCCCGCCTCCAGATCCCTCCCCAGCCACCCCGGATCCTATCACAGCCAGGGCCCCACCTCCCCCCAGACCTACGTACAGGACATCCTGAAGACTGAGCTGGCTGCTGAGGTGCACCGCGTGCTGTGCCTCGAGCGGGGCCACATGTTTGTCTGCGGGGACGTCACCATGGCAACCAACGTCCTGCAGACAGTGCAGCGAATCCTGGCGAGCGAGGGCGACATGGAGCTGGACGAAGCCGGGGACGTCATCGGCGTGCTGCGGGTGGGGAACTGTGCCCCGAGACCGAGGGCTGGGGGGGGGGGGGCGCCGGGTGGGAGGTCTCTGCCCAGCTCGGTTTCTGACCCGCTGAGCTCTCCCCGCAGGATCAGCAACGCTATCACGAGGACATTTTCGGGCTCACACTACGCACCCAGGAGGTGACAAGTCGCATACGCACCCAGAGCTTTTCCTTGCAGGAGCGCCATCTTCGGGGTGCAGTGCCCTGGGCGTTCGACCTGCCAGGCCCAGACACCTCCAGCCCCTGACAGCCCCCTAGCTTCCACTTCTTCTCCTTGGGGGAGAGAGGAAGCACACTGCGGGCTGACCACAGGAGGCAGGCTCATTCCCCTGGGAATGAGTGAACCCTCCTCTCTCCAGGGTCCCTGTAGCCCTCGGCACTTCCAGCAGTGGTGCTCAGGGGCTGCTGCCACCCTCTTCATGTACTTTGGTGACCCGTAGTGCCCCTTTACTCCTCTCCAGAATAGCTCACCTTTAAAGCCTATCTCCAAACCATTCAAATAAATATTTATTATTGAGGATTTACAAGAGACTGCCAGGCGAGACGCCTAACCCAGCCCCTGCGGATTACAATTATAAAAGGCACAGTTTAGTATGTTTCACTTGTATAGAGGTAGGAGTGGGAATTCTTGGGACATCGTGTCCTACACACTGCATATGACCCAGCATTGTAAAAACAGTCTCCAGCCAACCAGGGACAGTCCTCCGGTGTTGTTCCCTCAGGCTTTTTTGAGAAAGACAGGTGGCATCCTTCAGCTGCCAGAATCAAGGCACCAGAGGCTCTGGCACAAACACGGGGGGCGGTTCTGACAGCTTCTTTCCCGCCTCATGAGGAGCCACACCCACTTCCTCAGACTGCTCAGCATCCACAAAGTCCAAAACACTAACCCTCTGGAGTTATTCCACTTATAAGGCCCTACCCCCCAAGACCCCAGTGCACATGACAGGGAGGTAAGCAGGACAGCCCTGGAGTCTCAGACTGTGCTTCAGCCCTTGCCTGGGCCTAGCCCTTCACTTTGAGGACACCTGGGGACTTCCCAAGCAACTTCTCCTGGACATCCAGTTGGGTAGGTGTTCCCTCCTTAGCCCTTAATGTGGGGACCACTTCAAAGATTTGTCTCCCACTGCCACAGACATTGCCTCTTTCTCTGTTTTCTAGGGCAAATTCCTCCTTGGACCCCAGGCCTATCCAGTGAAAGTGTTCTGGGCCTGACATCTCTGGGGGCAATGTCAAGATGGCTTCTTGTGTCCTTCTATGCCATCTTGTCCAATCTCCAGCAGCTAGAGAAGCCAGGAATCTGGAGGGAGACGAAAGCACCTGGAAAACAGCCCAGGGCCCAGGTTCTACAGATGACCATCCCAGTAACCCAAACCCAGCATTCCCATCCCCCGCAAGATCAATTTCCTGCTCATGCCTTCCTTCCCACCCAAAGTGAGCCATACTCACCTTAGGTGTTGTCAGTTGGTGCCAGGGACCTGGCCAGTTTCCCTCTGAGTGTCAGTGGTCTCCTGAAACCCTTCAGGGAACAAACTCCGAGCCCGCAGCTTTCCCCACTGTTGTCTGGGGCTGGAGGCAGGGCTGGAGCCTGGTAACAAAAGCCATCAGTTGGGCAGTGCTATGATGTCCCACATCTGCCACGATTGGCCCCCTGAACCCCACCCTGCTCACCGTCACTTGACCAGGATGGCTTTTCCTCATCAGGCGAGGCTGGCTGCGAGGGGCTGGACCAGGCCCTGGATGGGGAGGAGGCTGAGGCTTCTCCCCACAGCTCCTGTTGCTGCTGGTGGTGGAGCTATGCAGAGGAAGAGTGAGGGCCTCCCATCTTCCCAAGGGCCAGGCCAAACCCCTGGGTCAGGTATGGGGGAGGGGGGGATTCCTCCCACATCTTTCTAACATCCCTCTGCTCACCTGGTGCAGGTAAATGGCATGGAGGCTCATCTCAGCAGAGGCCAGTTCTGGGAGCTGGCCTAGCTTCTGGCCCCCAGTGCTTCCTGGGGACACACAGCTAAAACAAGGGATATACTAGGTCAAGCAGGTCAAGACATCACCACTCCAGTGGGAGGGCCAGGCTATACCTCAGATTCCCCTGTGTCCCAGGCCTGTACTCACCTGGGGTCCTGGGCCATGCGGGAAATAGAGGCAAGAACACTGGCTGTGGCAGCGGCTGGGCGGGTAGCTGTGGGGTTTATCTCCCTTGGGGGCAGGATGGGGTTCACCAGGAGGTTGGCCAGGAAGGCATCTGGCTGCTAAAATGAAGAGGAAAGCCAAGGAGATCAGGAGAGAGGACAGGAAGGGAGGGGAAAGAGATCTAAAGGAGGCTAGAAACTACGTGTGCATGGTGGCACATGCCTGTAATCCCAGCACTCAGGAGGCTGAGGCAGGGAAATGACTATGATTTAGATGCCAGCCTGCGTTGCACAGTGAGTTCCAGGCCAGCCTAAACTACATAACAAAAACGAAGGTAGCGGAGAGGCTGGCTGAAGAATAGTCCAGGTCTAGGACTTACCAGAGGCGAGGTGCAGTCGCTGAGTACCCCTGGGGTTGGGGGGCTTCGAGAGGAGGAGGCCCCCCAGGCAGCAGCATCTTGTTGTACCCTGCCCCGAAGGTGGCCAAGAAACTTAGAGCTGTCCCCTGGGGGACGCCATTGTGGGTGTGCCAGGGAGAACCGCATCAGTGAGAGCTCAGTCTTCCCGTGCTCAGCACGCTGGGCCATGGAGGCCTCCGTCTGTCCCTCTGAGAGCCACTGCAAACAAAGACAGATACTGCAATCCCTCGGCCTTACCAGGGTGGGCAGGGCAGGGCACACTCATTCCACACTCAGTATCACTCAGAGCACAGCCAAGGAGCAGCCTCTGCTTTGTCCCCGGGGGCAGATCCAGTCCCCTGGGTGACCCCACCCGCTCTCCAATCCTCTGATGGCCTCTGCTCACAGGACCACCAACAATTCTGCAGAGAGCTCTGAAGATGTCGTGTCATCCTCAAGACAAGCCTGCATGCTGGTTCCTGTCACTGACCCCACATGTACTGAGTGCAGTGACTTGCTCAAAGGTCACAGGCAGCAGGCAACAGAGCTGGGCTTGGAACCCAGTGTACCCTGGGGAAGGGGTAGGCAACAGGCCTCTCTAACCTGAGGATGTCCATGGCGCTTCACATCCATGAGGGCAAAGGAGCAGATGTCCCCTACCCCGGCCACATCCACAGTGAAGTGATGAAAAAAGTCAATAAACTCCAGGGCTCGAGGACGGAACCAGAAGAGCAGAAAGAGTGGGGTGAGGAGGGGGGACAGCAGCTCCTCTAGGAGGGAGACCTGGAAAGGAAAAGGGCTGAGCCGAGGTCCCAAGTGATAGGGGCGCACACAAGTGATAGGGACCAAGAAGGAGCCCCGAGGAAGGCTCTCTAGGACAGGAAGCCACCAACCCAGTCACCCCATAGGCTCTGGGGACCATGCGTGCTCAGCTTCCTGGCGGCCCTCCTATGGATCCCGATCCTTACCGCTCGGTACTGCAGCAGCTGTGACATCTGCCAATAGTCGCTGTCCCTGCCAGCGGCGCCGGGCTCCTCAGGGAGATAGTGCATGTGGGCCAGCGCCGCCTGCAGCAAGAGCTGCGGGGGGCGCCCCTGACCCTGCTCCTCGGGAAGGAAACACCTGGAGGCAAAGGCGGGCGTTAGAGGCAGGTGGGGCGCCAACCCCACCCCGAGGGCCCCAGGGTGCACTCGCCTCGCACCTGGCCACGGTGGCAACGAGCCCCAGCGCGGTCATGGCGGTGAACACGTGCTCGACGGTGAGCACGTCCTCGTCGTAGACTGTGAGCAGCAGCAACGCTGCGAAGGGCGCGCCGGCGAAGAAGAGGAGCTGGCGGGCCAGCAGCGCGCGCAGGGGTGCGGGGGGCTCGGCGGCGCGCAGGAAGGCGGTGGCCGGGCGGTAGGCGCGGGCCAGGCGCGCGCGCAGCTCGTGCGGCAGCTCATTGAAGTGGCGCAGCTGCAGACGCGCCAGGCGGGACCAGCGCCGCGCCCCGAAGGCGCCGGGCTCGCGCCGCAGCAGCTCGGCGTGGCTGTAGAAAGCGTGCAGCACCTGCCAGGCCAGCACCACTGGGCTCAGCACCAGGTTCACGGCGGCCAGCAGCAGCGCGTTGCGCCCCCAGCGCGCCGCCAGGGCGTCTCGCTGGTCGCTGCGCTTGTAGGCGTCGGGCAGCTCCCAGCCCCCGCGGAAGAGTGAAAAGGGCCCGCGGAAGAGCAGCAAGTCAACGTTGAGCGCCAAGCCGCGGCTGAGGAAGGCTGCGCTGCCTCCCCAGGGCAGTGGGCAGCGGGCCGGCAGCAGACCTTTGTTAGCCAGCGCCACCTGGTAGTTGGTGTAGCGCAGGATTCGGTGGTGCACGTCCAGTTCAGTCAGCGGCCGCGGCTGCACACACAGGCCCCCGCTCCGCTGCAGCTCCAGGAGGCGCGACTGGACCTCTGCCCAAGGCACTGCCCTGAGTTCTTCCTACCGTAGGAGAGGGCAGTGGAGAGTATCAGCTAACCTGGTTCCCCTCAAGGATGCCCAATGGGCCCCTAAATCCTCTGAAGCACCAAGACTAATGCTAGGTCCTCTGCTTGTAGCCACCTTTGGCTTTCTGTCCACCCCTACGCTGCCACTGACAGTAGCACTTGTGACTTCTGCTCCTCCTTTCTGAACTGCTCTGTGCCTGCCGTCCTCACCATTCCTGTGGCCAATAGTCAGGTGCTTCCTAGTGACCTCTCTTTAGCAGACTGAGTATCTGACCTGGTTTCTCAGTTCCTTACAAGTTGGCTGCTCCTGGGGACTCCTCTCTTCCCATTTCCTCTGGATCCCAGTCCTTGCCGCCTGCTGCCCTGGTGAGTTTTGAGATCTCCAGTACCACCTCACTTCTGGTCGCTTGCACTCTGACTTTACATTGGCCTTCCCAGGCCCCTGACTGTGTCCATTTCTAAGGGTGAGGACATTGCCAGACCTCCCTAAGAGCTGCATAACCCATCTTGGCCCTGGGCAGCCTCCCCAGTTCATGCGACCATCTTCCCTTCCTTGGAAGGAACAGAGGAAAGAGGGATCACCAGCCTCCTGGGGGGAGCAGCAGTGATCACACCCCCACTGTCCATCTGCTCTGCTGGCCTTCTGTCTCCTCCCTGCTCCATGCCTGGTGTTCCCTGACTCCTTTACCTTCTGGAGCCCTCCCATTGTTCTGGGGAAGGGTGTGCCAAAGCCCCTGGACTTCCCAGGGTGTACAAGGGACTTTTGCTACTTAGGTCCAAAACAAGCAGCAGCAGCAAGATGGAGAGGAAAGGAAGGGCAGGCAGATAGCATGACCAGGGGACAGCGATAAAGCCAACGAGGCCTCTGCAGGCTCAGTTTCAGGACTGCACATGCCTACTGCTTTCCCCACCACCTCGCACTGGAGCTTGGAACGCCCTTCCTGACTCCATCCTGACCTTCCGAGCCAAACTCAAACTCCTCCTGCTCTAGAAAGCCAGGAGGCAGCCCTTCCTCTCGGCCTCCATTGTTTCTACCATGTGACTCTAAGTCATCTTCCATGACTCATCTGAATAAAGGAAGCTCCCCAGGCCAAAGGCCCCACTCTGCAAGTTGGCAGTGCCTACCCCCTGCACCCAGTGCACCAAAGATGCACTCTTTCTGTTCTCTGCCCACCCACTCACAGCAGACAACAACTGCACAGCTCACCGGGGTGATGTGCAGAGCCTCCCTGTAAAACACCTGGATGTCCCAGTAGCTGAAGAGGTTTCGGAGGGAGCGAAGCAGCTGGAACAGCCAGTAGCAGGCAGCCAGGAAAAGGAGAAAGACCAGCAGGGGGCTGGCATGGATCCTGTGTGGTGGAGACAAAGGGTTGGGGTTGAGAAACCCAGAGAACGAGCCCAACACCAGCAGCAGGAGGCCAACAGGTCTCACAGTGCAGTCCCAGGGGGTCCCCTAAGAGTCCCTCACAAGTGTCTGCAAAGTCCACACTTGTTGCAAGCAACCTACTGCTTCCTGCCATTTGTACTCTCATCCTCCCGTGTTCTCAGCCCCTACGGGCTGCACTGAGACTCTCATCACACTGATGGTGCAGGGCTTGTGCCACTGTGCAAGCCTAGGCTTTGAAAAGTTTCCTGGCCCTCGGGTGCAACTTAATGGTAAAATGCTCATCCAGCATATTCCAAGCCCTGGGTTTGATCCCAGCACGGAAAAATAAATAATTAGAAACGTCCTCGGCTTTCATCTCTAATAAGAGATATAGATCAGACATAATTCTCACAAACAAAAACTCTTCTCAATCAATTTGAAGTGTATTCAAAATTACATTTAGGTCAGTTGCCATGGCCCATGCCTGTAATTCCTGCACTTAGGAGGCTGAGTCAGGAAGATTACCACAAGTCTGAGGTCAGCATGATTATGTACCAAGACCTTGTCTCAAATAAACAAAGAAGCAAAAACGCATAAAGCCAATCTTAGTTCTCCAAAAGGCTAAGGAGGACTGGATGTTCCAGACCCATCTGGCCAACTTAGTAACTTATTGGCACCTTGACTCAAAAAATTTAAAAAGTGTGTAGGAATGTAGTTCAGTGTGAAGGTCCTGGGTTTAATCACCAGCACCACACACACATACTTTTTAAGTCAGGCACTGTGGCTTACAGATGTAATCCCTTCACTTGGGAGGCTGAGGCAGGAGGATCACCATGGATTCAAGGCCAATTTAAAAGATATAGAGAGACTCTGTCTCAAAACAAACAAACACTACACATTAAATTCTGAGGCCAAATACTTTGAGCACTGCCGGACTAAAGAGCAAAGAGAGCTGCCTTCTATTTTACCCCCAAGCCAGGCTTCATGGGGTGGAGACCCCACCTGGTTACCACTCACCTCTCTGCACACTGAGCAGAGGGCAGGATGGCGTCCGACAAGGCCACTTTGCCCTGGACTAGCCTGGGACTTGAAGAGTTGCTTGGTTGATTGGCAAAGAGAATGTCGTAATCCACACATCGAAGGAGGAAGGTTGTAAAGATGATGACAAAAAGAAATTGTCTGCAAGAGGGGAGCATGGGGAACAGGCGGTGATCAAGCCTGAGGGCTCCCTTCCCTGGGCTGGGACACACTAGACAGACTAGAAGTAGGAGATGCTAAGAAAGAAAGGCACAAAGAGGCCCTCAGCCAGAAGGATGGAGCGTGGGGTGGTGCCGCTTCTCACCCCAGTTGGAAAATGTCCTCCAGAAGGATACAGGTAAAGCCGTTCCGCTGATGGTAGTTATAGATGTGGCCTGAGTCAAGGAAGAAACCCAAGGGACAGTGGGCCTGTCCCAAGGTCACCCCCCCACACACACAAGGCCACTGCACCCTCAGATTCTCCCTGCCAAGGCTGTGCGGCTCCATGGCGCTCCCACAGCTGGGCACAAAGGATATATTGGTGAAGAAGGTGTCCAGGTTCTGGATGTGGTGCCAGGAGCCTTGGAACAGAAGGGACCACATTAAGACATTGTGATCATGGTGCTAAGTCCCCTTCTGGGCCAACCTGGTCCAAAGCCCCTAGCCTGCTCCCCATGCTCACCCCGAAGCCCTTCAGGCACGTGAAGTAGGGGTTGCTGCTCCTCCCCGTGGATCGGAGAGTCTTGGGACCCCTCAGGGTCACAGTCCTCCAGCCTCTCATAATCCTGCTGCGGGACCAGAGGGCCTATCCGCAGCCCTCGGGGGTCCTGGGCACAGCCGTGTGAGGGAGAGGGGGCAGACCAGGCCAGGGAAGGGATGGACTGGGATCTCCAGGGAGGGGGAGCAGAGCTGGGCATTGGTGCAGGTTGTGCCCGCTTTGGGGGAGTGGCTGGGATGGGCAGGGCAGTGTAGCAGGGCGGAGAAGCCCCAGTCCCCTGCAACCCCGAGCTCAGGGACCCAGAGGTCACAGAGGGGGAGCTTCGAGTATGAGGGGCAGAGGGCAGAGAGAAGACAGAGACCCTCCCTCCCCCAGGTCCCCAACCTGGAAGAGCAGGTGGCGGCGGTGGTGGCATGGGAACCAGGGGCACCGAGCCAGACCCCAGGTCTCCCCAGCGCCTCAGCCGCCCTGGGCTGCCCCCCAGGCCTATACGTCTCACCATCAGGCTGCAGCCTCTCCGAAGAAGTCGGAAGGATGGTCACACAGAGGTCTATGGAGGGGAGCAGCCATTTCAGTGAGGCTGATGACAACAACACTACCAGGTGACTCAGGCTGGGCAGGCATCAGGCACCCAACTCTAGGATCACTTATGTGATCACCCACACCCCGAGCAGGGCGTCTTGGGGCCAATCCTCTCTTGGACTCAGCCTCCATGCCTGGGAGGGGTGCCAGGTGGGAAGGAGGGGCCCAAAGGCTCACAGGACATCTTCAGACCTTGAGGGGACTACAGCTATAGAGAGCAGCCCAAATCAAACGCAAAATCCCATTAAAGGATGAGAGGATCCTGAAACCAAGCTGTTAAATCTGCTAGGCAAGTATTTTGCCCCAGGCCAAAATTTTGTTTCATTTGTTTTTAAAACAACATCTGACAGAGGCATGAGCACCTGCCTGGCAAGCATGAGGTCAGGAGTTCAATCCCTGACACCAAAAACAAACAAACAAACAAAGACAGCGTCTCACCGTCTCACCGTATGGTTCATGCTGATCTTGATTTCACAACGATCCTTCTGCCTCAGTTTCCCAAATGCTGGGGTTACAGCCACATGTCACCACACCTGGCTCTAACTCTTTTATTTCTTAATTTTTTGTGGCTGGGAAGGCCTACAACCCTAGCACTTGGAGGCTGCGAAAGGAGGATTCCAATTCAAGGCCAGTCTGGGCTACATAGTGAGTTCAAGGCCAGCCTTACAGAGTGAGACCCTGTCGAAAGAAACAAACAAACAAAGAAAAGAAAGACTGGACTTGGTATACACACCTATAATCCCTACATTTGGGAGGCTGAGGCAAGAGGATCTGTGTAAATTTGAAGCTAGCCCGGGATACAGAGTGAGTTCAAGACCAGCCTGAAATATGTAGCAAAACCCGTCTCAAAAAGACAAAAAAGTATGGGCCAGGGATATAGCTCAGTGGCACTGCCCCTGCCTGCCAAGCGTGAAGTTGTGAGTTCAATCCCTTGTATCTCCCACACAAAAAAATTAATCAATTAATTAAAAGATAATCTCAAGCGGTGCCTCTAATGCTAAGTCATGAGTTCGATCACCAGTACAAAAAAAAAATCTTATTTCTACTCTCTCCCCACCCACATGTAATAATCAACAGGGAAACACTTTTGAAAAAGACACAAAAATCAGGCATAGTGGTACAGGTCTATAATCCTACCACTCTGGGATGCTGAGGTAGGAGAGTTACAAATTCCAGCCCTGGCTGGGAAATTCAGTGACTTCGTGACACTGTATCTCAAAACAATATACAGGGGCCTGGGGATTTAGCTCAGCAGCATAAGCGCCTGCCTTGCAAGCAGGCAGTCATGAGTTTGATCCCCGGTACTGGTAAAAATGAAAAAGACAAAAAAAAAAAAAAAAAACAATATACAAAAAGGGGTAAGGCCATAACTCACTACAAAGTGCCTGTGTCGGGTCCAATCCCCAGTACCACAAAAGAAAAGGAAAGAGAGAGAAAAAGGCTGAGACCAACTATAATCTCAGCTACTGGGAGGCTGAGGCAGAAGATCACAAGTTCAAGACCAGCCTGGGGAACGTAGTTAGACTCTGCCTCAAAATAAAAAGTGAAAAGCAAAGCTGGAGATGTGGCTCAGTGGAGCCGCATCCCTGGGCTCAACCATCAGATGGCATAGAGAGGGAGACTGAGAGAAAGAAAAAAAGAATTGAATTTTTTATTCATCTAGGATGCTAAAGAAGGGAAGCGGGAACACTGCCTGACTTTGCAGCCAGACTGAGACGACCAAGAGAAAGAGAAGGCAGTGATCTTGGATTTAGAAGGCAGTTTAGGGAGCTTAAAGTAGGAAAGTCAGGTTCTGTAGAATCCCACTGTGTTTCCTTCCTTACCTTCCTGAACCTTGATGCCCTTCTTCTGAGTCCTGATCCAGTTTCTGTGGGTCCCTGAGAAGCATCCAGTCTGGAACAGCAGAATGTACAGCAGGGGTCCAAAATGAGGAAAACTAATCTGCGTAGCCAGGGATGAGCTGCACAGGGCAAGTTCCCTGTTGTCACCTCAACTAGGAGGAGGAGAGCCAAGCAGCTGGTCTGGTGGCTTGCCCAACGCCATTCTTGAGGCCCTGAATCACAGGTGCCCTGCTAAAGACCATGCCTGAGATATTGACTCAGCCAGCAGGTGTCAAGGCCTCCAGGCTGAGGCCCAAGGGCTGATGTAGGGGCCAGCAACCATGAAATGAAGAGGAACACAGTGCTTCCTAAATAGTTTACTGGAGGAATGTGACAGCAGTCATGGAACTGCCCACAAATCAAGTCCCACTCAGCTTGTGTTTCTCCTTTTCTGTCTCTTTTCTGGGAGGGGAATTGTTGCAGTAGCTCAAAATCCTGCATACCTTTATGGCTGGGCAGGAGGTAGAGCTATGGAAATGTAACCCACCCTTCCATAGGTGGCTAAATGGAATCCTGAATGGTAGGGGGACCAGGAAATTCCCAGGATCTTTCTGACACATTGTCAAGATGGCTCATGTGTGGTTTTGTCTGGTCTTTCCCTCACCCACCCGATATACCTTTACCCACCAAGTAGTGACATCCTAGTGGGAGAGGCAGATATGCAAACAAATAATTACACGGAAGGAACAGGTAAAAGCTAAACAAGGGTGTGAGTCTGTTCAAATTTTGAAGAGACCCTTCAGCAGTCATTCAGGCCACTATGAGGAAAGGTACATATCGGAGAGATGGCTCTAAAAGATCATGCCTTGATGAATACCAGTTCTTAATAATTGTGTAGGGTTTATTGCATGCTGCAATAAATGACAACATTTATTGTTGGTGTTGCCCCAATAATGGTGCACACCTGCAATCCCAAGTAACCGGAAGCGTGTGGTAGGAGGAGCACAAGTTTCACACCACTTTACATAACTTAGGGGGGCCCTGTCTCAAAATTTAAAAATTAAAATAAATAAACAACAAATAAAAAGGGCTGGGGATGCAACTCAGCGCTCCAGGGGCTCGATCTCCACTAAGAGGTGGGTGGGTGGCAGCGTCACCATCAGGATCACCTGAAGTTTTTTTGGCAAATGCAGTTATCCAGGAGTTACGACTGCTTATGAGAACAGGATGGGTAGCAAGGGCCTTAGATTTGTTTTTAACTCCCCCGAGGATATTGCTTATTAGTCATTCGCAGCCAGCGTTCTACACTCTCTGGAAACTCCAGGCTTCTAGAAACTGTCCGGTAGTATTCTAATAACCTGGGGTCAGCACTTGACGCGTTACTATGGACACTAGAGAACGTAAAACAGTCGTCAGGGGCTGACTACGTCACCCTCTCCCAAAGAAGAGCCCCTCCCTACTCAGCTCCGCCCACAACCGGAAGGCGTGTGGGAGGATAGGAGACGCTCTCCAATCACAGTTCGGGAAAAGGGAGACGGGGAAAAATTTCTCCAATCACAGCTTGCAACGAGATTGATGTGTCTTTCCACCAATCAGCGCCAAGGTGCAATGGGGCTGTCGGGATGTGGGCCGAGACTAACATGGAGCTCTCCGTGGGATAAGGGTGAAGCTGCTGTTGCGGGCTGCGCCTGACTTCCTGCCCAGCATGCTGGTGCACTTATTTCGGATCGGGATCCGGGGAGGCCTTGTCCCAGGCAGGTCGCTATTTTCCCATCGGCTCCAGTCATTCTCGGCCGTCAGGTAAAACGGGACAGAGGTTCCCGGATCCCGAACCATTGACCACCCGGCAGTGCGCGTGGCCCGCCGGGAGATGGAGTCTCAGGCTTGCGCGAGGCCAGATGGGAGTTGATGCTAGCCAGGCCGGAGGTGCAATGTCACTCCTTGGGCATTGACCTCAATTATTGATAGTGACGATCAAAGGTGGCAATAGGAGGTTGTGCGCGTCCGCCTCCTGGAGTCAGATTGACAAGAGGTGTCGAGGTTGGTGGCCACGCCCAGTCTACACTCCCCACCAGGGGTCATCACTCCCGGTCCCGTCCGCATTGTTGGAATGATCTGGCGATTGGGACAAAAACCTATTAGTATTAAGCCATTACTGGTGGTGCCTGTATGACTCAAAGTGAGCCCATCAAAATGATTCCTGAGCCAGGCGTGGTAACCCCAGCTCTGGGAAGCTGAGACAAGAGAATGCCAAATTCGAACCCGATCTGGACAATTTAGCAAGACCCTATCTTGAGAGAGGTGTTTTCGATTTGTTTATTTTGTTTAGTGCAGGAGATTGAACTCCAGGCTTTTGCTACCCAGCCTTTTTTTATTTTTTGAGACAGGGTCTAAAATTGCACAGACCGAGTTTGCAATCCCCCTGTCCCAGCCTCCCAGAATACTGGGACTATAGACATGTACCACCACGTCGGTCTTAAAGGCCCTGAAAAAAAGGAAAGCAAAGAAGTGAGTGTAATGTAGCTCGATGGGAAGGACTGAGTTCAATCCCCAATACCAAAAAAAGAAAGAAAGTTGTTCCTGGAATTGGAGAATTACAGAGAACAAGGATCAGCCGTAATTCATTCTTGGCAAAATATGCCACTCTTGTTCTCGTTCATCCAGGGAGAGGAAAAGATGAGAAACAAGGATTTGAAACTGCATTTGAAATGCTTTGTGAGGTGGGGCTGATTCTTTTCTAGTCCTGCAGGGAGTAATCTGAGGGCCAAACTGGACCAGGTTACTGCAGAGCTGTGTCCCTTGGAATGCTAATCGATGGAGGGAGGGCCAGAGCTAGGACAACTGGAAGTACTGGTGCTGGGAAGTGATCTATGAGTTCTTGGCAATCATCAAGCCCTTCTTAGAGTTTTAGTTTGGAGATGAGAGAAGCTGGAAAATGGCCATGGTAAATTATTAAATGGTTTGAAAACAGTCTTCAGGAAAGAATAAGGAGGGTGTTGATATTATTTGAACCAGAAAAAAACCCAAGGAAAGACATAACACCCACATGTACATGTTCACTAGTCAGTGCTTTTCAGTGGGCCGTAATATGAATAGGTAATATCAGATTACATGTTCAAAAATCAGGGAAGTATTATTTTGTGAAAACTTTCCCTTTTGTCATACTGGGTTGTGTTGAGGTATTGCACCAGATTGCAGTGTAAAATATTGGCCGCAGTAAGTCTAAACTTCTGCAGAGGACTAAGATGCATGTTAGGCTAGTCCAGTCTCTAATGAGACTCACTTGTGTTCAACAGACATGCCCAGCATACACAACTCTGCTGAGTATAGCTTCCTGCCCTTCTGGGAAGATAAGAGTCTAATGAGTAAAACAAGTAGAATAGGGGAAGGGGAGGCATAATACAGAGGTAGCAAGAAGCATAGGCCTCCCTGAAAGCAAAGAGGATGGGATGAAGTCTGTAATTAGAAGGGTGTGGGAATAGAAAGACCATGGTGGTAAAGAAGAAACCTCTCACTGTGTGCTTTTTTATTTTTATTTATTTATTTATTTTTGTCTTTTTCTTTTTTATCGGTACCGGGGCTTGAACTCACAACTGCCTGCTTACAAGGCAGGCACTTATGCCGCTGAGCTAAATCCCCAGCCCCTACTGTGTGCTTTTTTAACAGTGATTTCCTGTCGCGGGTCTCTTGGATCTTTGCATATCCAACCATGCCCTCTTCCCATCCATTTCTGACTTGCTTCCTTTAGGCAGTCTCATCTTGCTTCAGCCCATTCCCATCCTTTAAATTGTAAATCTTGCGTCACATTGCAGACTAAAACCTGGATGGTCCTGAACAGCCCTCCTGCTTATACTCTGACATCCAGGTGCTTTTAGAGATTAGAAGACTGCCCCTTGCCATGCCTCATGTATGGAAGCCCTTAGTGGGCATGGTGGTGCACACCTGTAACCCCAGCACTCAGGAGGTTGAGACAGGAGGATCGTTGCTTGTTCAAGCTCAGCCTGGACAACATAGAGAGTTCCAGGCCAACCTGAACTAAATAGCACGATCCTATCTTTAAAAAAAGTATCAGGGCTGGGGATTTAGCTCAGCAGCAGAAGCACCTGCCTGGCAAGTGCGAGGTTGTGAGTTCAATCCCCAGTACCGCAAAAAATAAATAAATAAATAAATAAAGTATTGCTTGGTGGCAAATGCCTACACTCAGGAGGCCAAGCGACAGAAGGATTACCATGAGTTTGAGGCCAGCCTGGGCTACGTAAGTGAGTTCAAGGCCAACCTGAACTACATAGCGAAACCTTGTCTCCAGTAAACAAAATAAAACAAGCCAGAACAGCTGAGTCCGCATTATCAGTTTATAGATATAGGATCTGAAGCAAAAAGGGCTGACCTATTCAAGAGAGAATACATTCTTTTGATTTTTAGTTTCCTGTTTCCTTTGTCACCCAGTGAAAGGGGATCCGTGGCCCTTTCCCTCCCTGCATTGTCACACTCAGGACGGTTTGGGACTTAAGAAGGGAGCCTGGGTGATGGGTATGATGGGTCCCTCCCTGGGCCTGTCCCTTAGAATAAACCTGGATTCTGGAGCCAGACAGCAGAGACTGCTGACATGCAAGTGCTCTGCCCAGGGACAGAATACTCTGACCTTCCCCCAAAGTAGCTGTTTTTAACCCAGTGAGCATAAAGGCATCGCTGGGGGAGGTGGAGTCGCAGGTAGCAGACACCACCACCCCCCACCCCACCCCACCCCCACCCCCACCCCGCTGCTGCAGGGTCTCAACTGCCTCATTTGCCTTGAGCAAGTCCAGTGCCAAGTCAGAGCAGGAGTTGCCTGGGAGCCCCACTGAGAACCTCTGTGTCTCAGCTTGGCCCGGAAGTGCCCTCCAGCCCTGGCATACCATGATTGTGAAAGGCTGGGACCTGCAGGACTGCCCTCTGGGGTTGGTGCCCCTGAGGCCGAATCAGGCCAGCCGGGAGTGGTCCGCTGTGAAGAGCTGGCTCCATGCTTGGCCGGCACATTCCTCAGAAGCTCTGCGTGTGTATATTTGCCTAGTGAACTGAGGTTGCTTCGGAACAACCTTTGTGGCTGCAGGATTGTACTCCTAGTACTCTGGGAGGCTGAGGCAGAAAGAGCACAAGTTCAAACCCAACTGGGCGATTTAACAAGTGAGATCCAGCCTCAAAATTAAAAATAAACTGAGTATGGTGCCACATGCCTATAATCCCAGCACTTGAGGGACACACAGGAGGATCGCTGCAAGTTTGGGCTATGAAGTAAGTTCAAGGCTGAAGTGCATAGCAAACCCATCTCAAACACACACACACACACACACACACACACACACACACTACTTCCCTTATTGCTGGGACAAAATACCTGACACCCACAATTTAAAGGAGTAGAGATTTGTTTTATTTGATCTTTTTCCCAGGCTGACCTTGAACTGGCTGGGTAGCCCACGCTGACCTCAAACTTGTATCAAGTCTCCTGCCTTGGCCTCCCAAGTGCTGGAGCTACAGCGGTGCACCCTGCTTAGTCCATTTTGGCACTCATTTTTAGTTGATACTCACTGGCTCCGAGGTAGGAAGGCTTGGGGGAAGGGCCTGGGTGAGGAAAAGTGCTCCTGTCATAGCATTCAGGGGAAGAGTCAGGAAGGTATGACCTTCCAATCATGCGCAGTGACCTTCTTCTGCTGTCCAGACCCCACCTACTCACAGCAAGCCAGCTGTAAGCCCCCTGTAATTCCATCCATCTTCCAAAGGTCTCCCCTGTGATCCCATGAGGCTTTAGGAGCACATCTAGTTATAAACCGTAACACCAGGTGTGGTAGCATACACCTATGATCCCAGCACTCTGGAAAACCATTTGAGCCCAGGAGTTGGAGTCTAGCCTGGGCAACTTTGCAAGATCTCATCTCAAAAAAAAACCAAGCATGAAGCCAGGTTTGATGACACACACCTATAATCCCAGCACTTGGGAGGCTGAGGCAGGAGAATCACTGTAAATAAATTCAAAAGCCAGCCTGAGCTACATAGCAAGATCCTGTCTCAAAGAGGAAAAAAAACGACAGCCCGAAGGAAGGCAGGACTGAGGGCCTGAAGCAAGAGAAATGCTTTGTTGGTCATTTGAAGCAGCCAGACCTCACCTATTGCCCTTTCTCTCCTGACAGGTCCCCAGATGGCCACTTCAGCTCCTGCCTGCTCAGGGCCATGGCCCAGCTTCGGTCACAGCTCCGAGCCCACTTCTCTCGAGTCCCATCGGCCACACCTCCCAGCAAGAGTGCCCCTGCCTGGTGCTGGCTGGGGGGAGCCCTGCTGGGGCCTGTGGTACTCTACAAGCATCCCCGCCTCTACCTGTTAGCACTGTGTGAGGCGCGGGAGGCCCCTCCTGCCCACCCCATACCCCGTGTCACACAGTCCCAGTTTAACTGGCAGCTCTTCTGGCATTTCCTGCGTCCCTACCTGCTGCTCCTGGGGGCTGCCATTGTGGTGAGGCTTTCCCCACCCCTCCATCCTGGTGACAGGGGGGACCTGGCAGCACAAGGGTCAGGGCAGCCAGAAGCATCAGCTTTGCGTCTCATCTACCCATGTAGTCATCCTGTGACCACTGTTGACCATGCTCGGTTGTAGGAGCAGACGAGTACAGCTGCCCTTCTCTAAGCACTGTCCCCTCTTCCTGCCCCGACACAGCTGGCGCTAGGTGCGGCCCTAGTGAATGTGCAGATCCCCCTAACCCTGGGGCAGCTGGTCGAAGTTGTGGCCAAGTACACGAGGGACCACGTGGGGAGCTTTGTGTCCGAGTCCTGGAACCTCAGCACCCACCTGCTTATCCTCTACGGTGTCCAGGTACAGCAGGGTGGGAGCCTCCAGCACGGAGGAGCCTTCCCAGGCATCCCTGAGCACTCTGACCTGTCTCACAGGGACTGCTGACCTTCGGGTACCTGGTGCTGCTGTCCCACATCGGAGAGCGCATGGCTGTGGACATGCGCAGGGCCCTCTTCAGCTCTCTGCTCCGGTACTACCTGCTGAAGGGTATGGGCAGGGCTGGCTGATGGCCCGAGAGGGTCTAAGGGTTGTCAGATCCTAAAGTGTCATCTCTGTCCCGCCATCGGCTGCCCCCATGTCCCACCAGACAAGACATTGCTTTCTTTGATGCCAAGAGGACAGGGCAGCTGGTCAGCCGCCTGACAACTGATGTGCAGGAGTTTAAGTCCTCCTTCAAGCTCGTCGTTTCCCAGGTCAGTGCCCCCACGCTCCCTTGCATGTGTTTTCTCCCTTGGTGACACACCAGACCCAGAGCCAAGGCTCCTTTACAGAGGAAGTGTACAAGGGGACTTGGATGTCTAGTCTGTGGAAAAGAGCTGCCCAGGTGGATGTGACAATGGGACCTTGTCCCAGCGGGAGCAATCTCACATTGCCTGCCCTAGCTGGAGCACTGATCCCTGGCCGGCCCTGGGCTGAGCACCTGCCTCAAACTAATCCTGCACCCGCATGGCCATGGGTCATGCTGGACACTGGCTCATGGCAGCCCATGAGTGGCATCCCCTGTACATCTCTGGGTTCTGATATAAATCAGAAAGTGAAAGCCAACTGTGGTAGGACCCAAGACCACCATGAGCCTGGGCCATATAGTAAGACACTGTCTCAAAACACAAAAAAAGACAGACAGAGAAACAGTTGGGTCAGCTGGTCAGAAAGGGGCCAGGTCTGTGACTGGTGACCACCCCCTGGCTGCCCTGCGGCAAGGTCTTGCTGCAGTGGTGGTGATAGACATCCTTTGTCTTCCTTCTCCTGCCCAGGGGCTGCGCAGCTGCACCCAGATAGCTGGCTGCCTGGTGTCCCTGTCCATGCTGTCCCCGCGCCTCACGCTGCTGCTGATGATTGTCACACCCACCTTGATGGGCATTGGCACCTTGATGGGCTCCAGTCTCCGGAAGTTGTCACGCCTGTGTCAGGAGCAGGTACCAGAATGCCTGGCCATCCTCCCCTCATCTTTCGAGCCTGTTGTCCCCATCAGTACCCCCATCACCAACCCAGCCTGTTTGCCTGACGCCACACAGGTTGCCAGAGCCACGGGCGTAGCGGACGAGGCCCTGGGCAATGTCCGCACGGTGCGTGCCTTTGCCATGGAGCAGCGGGAAGAGGAGTAAGTCCAGGGAGCTGGAGCACGGCTGGGGACGGGGCTTCCTGGACCCGCACCTCTGCGCACTTCGTCCTGAGCTTCTGCCTGGACTCTCTCCCCAGACACTACGGAGCAGAGCTGGAGCGGTGCCGCACAAAGGCAGAGGAGCTGGGCAGAGGCATTGCCTTGTTCCAGGGCCTTTCTAACATCGCCTTCAACTGTGAGTGGCCCCAGGTCGTGCCAGGGAGGGGACACGGGGCTGCACCAGGGAGGAACGAGGGCAGCACCCGCCTTGTCCCTCGGGTGGTGATTGGCGCCTGTAGGAGGGCAGTGGGCAGTGTCGCCTGGAGCTACCTGGGTTCTGAAGGGCCCCTGTGAAGGGTGAGTGAGCCCTGCCCCTCCTCTGGTTCTCACCAGCTTCCCCATTCAGTGGAGGACAGCTCGGGGCTGGGACTCAGGGCACACTGCACTGGGCTGTCCCTCCTCCCTCGAGCCGCCTTCCTCATCTCCTGCCCTCCCTCCACAGGCATGGTCCTGGGCACTCTATTGGTTGGGGGCTCCCTGGTAGCTGGACAGCAGCTGACAGGAGGAGACCTCATGTCCTTCCTGGTGGCCTCCCAGACAGTGCAGAGGTGAGTGGAGGCTGTTGCCATCCTGTTCTCCTCCAGAGCCTCCCTAGTCAAGGCAGGGTTGCCTGTGTGCTCTGGGGGCCTGCGGCCCGGCCCCACGGGAAGATCCCCAGGCACCTCCACTGGCTGTACATTCCGGACATCCTGGCCTTCCATGCAACTCACAGGTATCCTTGACAGACCTTTCGAAAATACATTTCTTTGATTGGTTGGCTTTGGTTTTTGAGACCAGATCTCATTAGGTAATCCAGGCTGGCCTCGAATTCTAGACAACCCTCCTGCCTCAGCCTTCTGAGACATGCATCTCCACACTCAGTTAAAGATTTTTAGTTCTGATACAACCATGTCAAGTTAAACAAACCCGCCTGGCAATTACAAGTGCTCAATTCAGTTGTGTCAGGCAGTTTGACAGTGTCACACAGCAGTCACCAGCACCTTCCTCCTGCAGAAGTGAGCCTGCACCCACTGAGCCTGGACCTGCTCCTCCCCCTGCGGCCCTGGCACCACCTGGTCCTCTCAGTCTCTCTGGCTCTGACTCCATCCACTCTGGGAACAGCAGTGCAGCTACTGCATTTGTCATTTTGGGACTGGGGTTCTCACCAAGGCTCTCGCCCCTTGGAGGTTGAGCAGTGCTCTCTCTGTGTGACGACTCTTTACAGCTGCCCCTGTCCTTGGCCTGACCATTTCCTGGAATGGGAAGTAGCCCCCACCTCTACCAGTCCCACCCTACTGCCATGTCCCACCCTGCCCTTCCCCACACTTGGTGAGTCTAAGAAAATACATAAATACACCCTAGGAAAAATAATTAAAGAGTGAGCATGCTATAATAAATGATGAGAGAGTGAAAACCTATGTTACCTACAGCTGAGTCCACAAATAAACCTCACCTCAGGTGGCTCCCATCATGGGTCACTCTCCCTCCAGAAGTGACACCTGTGATTCTGTGGTGCCCCTGTATCTGTCTAGAGTCCTATCTTGCTACTGCTGTATGTCTGTGGTATTTTGGGTTTCTTTGTTTTGAGACAGTATCATCGGTGTAGCCCAGGCTGATCTTGAACTTGCAGCGATCCTCCTGCCTCAGCCTCCCGAGTGCTAGAATGACAAGCCTGCCCCACCATGCCTAGCTTGTGGTTTCTTTATAGAATCCCGCTGTCCAGGCTTACTGTGCTAACCGGAGAAGGGAGGGAAAGACTTCGACTTCTGTTATCACCCCAGACAAAAGCACCCCTTCTGAGTCCATGCGGCATCTCTGCAGCTGTACAAGCCCAGGATCTGTTCCTGGCTGGTTAGGATCCAGATGCTCTGAGTGCAGGAGAGGCGGGACTGGGTGTTCACTCTGCTCCCCTCGTGCCCTGTGCTGCCACCTCTAGGACTCAGCCCCATTTCCTGACCATCATTCATGATGATGTTTCTGAGGACTCCCAGGGTCCCCTTAAAATCAGCCCTAGGTCTCTGTCCCCTTTCTGGCCTGAGGACAGCCTTGTCACCTCCCTGTTGCATTGCTCAGCTGTTGAGCAGGGTTGGGTTCCAGCTGCTTCTGCTCGAACTCCACTGGTCACCTGCAGAAATCAGGTCCTGTGTTCAGGGAGCTGCTGCTTGCTTCTTGTCATGCTCTGGAGCCAGGGGCACAGATGTCGGTCCAGGGGGACATGGGCACAGCAGGATAGCTGCAGCCTCTGGGCCCATCCCAAGTGTCCTTTTTGTCAGAGCTGGGGCCAGTCCCCACGTGGGCGGGGCACAGCCAGCGTCCTGTGGTATCTCTGTAAGCAGAGTTATCCCACAGCAGTGATGAGTCAGGTACCTCTTAGGTTTCACCGCGGCCTCTGTGCCAGGCCCTAATGGCTTCCAGATCTTAGCAGAGCCGTCCCTTCCTCCTGTGCAGATAACTGGGCCCTTCCCTGCCCTGTCTCCCCACTCCTTCTCCAGAAGTACAAGGACTGATTGCTCCCCACCCCCATGCCAGAAGAAGTGAGTCCCTCAGCCCAAGAGTTGTGGGGAGTCAGCCCCGTCTTCTCGGAGTGTACACAGTGATCGGTCAGCCGGGCCGGTCAGGGACCCATGAGTAAGCCCCTTGACTCATCTTCCTCCCTAGCACACCAGCCGGCTGGGACAAAAGAGGCGACCCACTGTCTAGACAGACACACGCCCATCTCCCACACGCGCACACCTGCAGGCCAGCACACAGCACTCACGTGGTCAGGGTTTCGTTGGGTTTCCCCAGAGGTCTCCGCTGTGACCCTGTCTTTTGTTTTCTTTCTCTAAACAGAGCTCACGTTCTTTTTTCCATCTTGTTTTGGTTTGCTGAAACGTGGCCCCTCTGTAGGTCACTGCTGCCATCGGGTCTCACTCCCACCGTGAACCACCCCACCTTGATCTCTGCCAGGAACATCTGTGTTGTTACTGGGGTCAGGGCAGAGGTCCTGGTCAGCGGAGTCCCTTCTCGGCCTATATCATCCCCCATGCTATGAGCCACCCATGGACACCTTCTTGTGCCCTCAGGCCTTTACCCCATTGACACAGCCTCCTGGAGCCCCCTCCTAGGTCTTGGGGTGTATCAGGGTCTCAGCCCATGCAGCCCAAGAGGGGCTGAGGCTTGGCAGACCTGCGTCTCAGGGTTCCAATTTTCTGCAGGCCAGGTCTCTAGAGCCATCTCTGCCCTTGGCCTCAAGTCCTTCCTCTCTGGCTCTTGTCAACACCGGAAAGGTGGTAACAATCCTGTCTCCTTGCAGGTCCATGGCCAATCTCTCCGTCCTGTTTGGGCAGGTGAGTCGGAGTGTCCTGGGCTGAGAGCCAGGGTCTGGCTGGGGGTCCCATCCAGCTTCAGGATCCTGTATGCTGCCCTGGGCATTGCCTGTGTCTGCTTATGGGGTTCTGGAGTCCCCGAATGACAGCCAGACTCCATGGAGATGTCTCCCTCCTACCTAACGCAGACTCTGGGTCCCTGCAGGTGGTGCGGGGCCTCAGCGCAGGTGCCCGTGTCTTCGAGTACATGGCCTTGAGTCCCTGCATCCCACTGTCAGGGGGCCACAGTATCCCCAAGGAGCAGCTGCAAGGTTGTGTCACTTTCCAGGACGTCAGCTTCAGGTGAGCCTCAGCGAGCAGGGCAGTGCTGAAGGGAGGTGGACCAGACGTCCAGCCAGATCTGGCACGGGGCCCTAAAGGCCAGGAGCCTTCTCTGACCAGGGCTTCCTCAACCCCCAGCTACCCCTGCCGCCCCGGCTTCCAGGTGCTGAAGGACTTCACCCTGACGCTGCCCCCTGGCAAGATCGTGGCCCTCGTGGGCCAGTCTGGGGGAGGTAAGGGAGTCCTCACCCATCCCCAACCTCCTACAACTCCTCTGGCAGCCACCAGAGCAGGGCTGGGAGCAGGGAACCCAGCCTTCATGGTCCCCTGACCCTCGCCAAGCTTGCCCCTCTGTGTCACGGGTCCCTTTTCCTGGGGCAGTCCATCTCATTCCTCCTAAACACCCCCACACCCAGGAAAGACCACGGTGGCTTCCTTGCTGGAGCGCTTCTACGACCCCACAGCTGGCATGGTGACCCTGGATGGGCATGACCTGCGCACACTGGACCCCTCCTGGCTCCGGGGACAGGTCATCGGCTTCATCAGCCAGGTGTGGTCTAAGGCTGGTGTGGCCTGAGTAGCACGGCTGGGCACTGCCTCATCTCCTTCCCTTGGACCTCCTTTCTGGCCTCTACCTTACCAGCCCGTGGTTCCCTTCTGGGGGACTCAGGCCTCCTCCACACATCCTGGTCATGCCGTGGTCCAGGGCACCTCTGTCTGCTGCTGGGACCACCACCCACTCACCAAGCCTAGAGAGTGGGCAGCCTTGCTGCACAGGCTTGGGTAGAGAGCACCTTCAGCATTCCAAAGGGAGAGCCGCCCGCATATGGGAGAAGTATGGTGTTTTTGAGACAAGGTTCAAGGCTGGCCTTGAACTCCCTGTGGAGCCCAAGCTGGCCTCAAACACATGTTGGTCTTCCTGCCTCAGCCTTCTGAGTGCCGGAATGACAGGCATGTGCCACAGCACCCAGACTCGATTGACCTTTGACTTTGAACTTCAGATTCCCTAAAAATGTTGTCAAGGATCTAGTCAAAACAGAGCTTCCTATGTCATACTGGTCGCGGCATGTGCCTGCTCATAACCGCAGCCCTCAGGAGGCTGAAGTAGGATTGTTTCAAATTCCAGGCCAACCTGGGTGGCACAGTGAATTCAAGGCCAGCCTGAACTGCATAATGAAACCCTGTTAGAAAAAAAAAAAAGTCTCCTGATGCAGGCGGCACCCGGGAACCAGGTCCCTGTGTTGCCTGTGGTCCCCCATTCCTGTGTGTGTCCCCAGGAGCCAGTCCTGTTCGGAACAACCATCAGGGAGAACATCCGCTTCGGGAAGCTGGAAGCTTCTGACGAGGAGGTGTACGCAGCCGCGAGGGAGGCCAATGCCCACAAGTTCATCTGCAGCTTCCCTGACGGTTATGACACCATCGTAGGTGCGTCTAAGGAGAGGCAGTATCCTCTGTGGGCAGCAGGGGTGGCAGGGAAGAAGGCCCAGCATGCACAGCCCAGCACGGGACAGCAGAGCCGAGGGGCAGCAGACCCAGGTAGGGCTTCAGTGACGGAGAGGATGCAGAGGAAGTGACAGGGCGTGAGGTGACAGGACCTTGGCCACAGACACAAATTACTCATGGGGCCGGAACCTTCTCAGAGCCTGCCGGGCCTGATGGAATCTCTCCTTGTAACCTTCCCCACTTCCAGCTCCTGTTTCTCAAGGTTCTTATTTCTTTAACAGTGTCCCACTGTCACGGGGTCATAGGGAGGCGCAGTGGCCCCTGAGCGCCAGCACACTGCAGCCCACAGCTCGGGTGTGTCCTGAACATTCTCATCTCAGTCCCTGGCCATATTGACCATCAGTGTCTTGGCTACATTTGGGATGTAGGATGGAAACATTGGGGTTCTCAGCTCTTTTCAGTTGGATGGGGCACCAGCCCTACAGGCTGTGCTGTCATCTGCCAGACTCCTCTGGAGGTTCCAGGGGGTGACACTTTCCTTGTCCCTCAGATCCCAGCATGATCTCTGGGACCTGGGACCCTGCAGCCATCCTGCCATTCCTTGAGGTTCTTTCTGGCTCCTCAGCTGTCACTTCTGCAGTCCGCTGGGGAGGACACTGCCCGGAGTCTTCTTGCCCCAGAACTATGTCTGGCACCTGATGGTGTCTGCAGCAGCTTCTCTGGCGTTGAGACCCTGCCAGGCAGGGCACACATTTCCCCCAGGTCACTTGTAAAGTCTACATGCACTCATCTGCACAGGTTCATGGGGCTGGGAGCCGACAGGTGTCACTCCACCCTTAGAGAGGCAGGACCACCATTGGGGACCCTCAGAGGCCAATCTACTTGCATGGTGCACAGTGAGGAGACTCAGACTGGAAGGCAGGACTGGTGCCCCACTGCAGGCTGCCAACCGGTCCAGAGCCAAGGGTCACTTCAGGCTTCCCCACTCTCTACCTCCCCAGGTGAGCGAGGCACAACTCTGTCTGGGGGCCAGAAGCAGCGCCTGGCCATTGCCCGGGCACTCATCAAACAGCCCACAGTGCTGATTCTGGATGAGGCCACCAGTGCCTTGGACGCAGAGTCTGAGCGGGTGGTGCAGGAGGCCCTGGACCGGGCCAGTGCTGGCCGCACTGTGCTGATCATTGCCCACCGGCTGAGTACCGTGCGTGCGGCCCACCACATCGTTGTCATGGCCAATGGCCAGGTCTGCGAGGTGAGTCTGGGCCTGGAGGTGGAACAGCGGGTCAGGGACAGGTGCACAGCTGACCTCTGTGAGAACCTGGCCAGGCCCCCAGCCTTCTTTAGACAAGCCCAGCCTCTTGGCCCAAAAGAGTCCAATGGTACCAGAGGCTCCTGGGAGCCAAGGGTAACATAAACACCTCTGGGGACAGAGCCAGCCAAGGTGAGATGTGGAGAGACTGTGCCGGGGACCGGAAATGTGAGCCAGCCAAAAATGGCTCCTGGGACAGCATGTGAGTTCAGGGACACAGATGCTTCAGGGTCTTCCCCTGAGCAGGGAGGTGCCACCGAGTAGATCTCTGTGCCCAAGGCACTTCCTTTCCAAGGGTCCCCGTAAGGGATGCTGGCTTATGTGACCTTGAGCCCAGTGACTGGCAAGAGTCACCTTCCCAAGCTCTACACGGGCATATTGGGGTGACCCTCTGGCCCTCCTCCTGTCTGCAGGCTGGGACCCACGAAGAGCTCCTGAGAAAAGGTGGGCTGTATGCGGAACTCATCCGCAGACAGGCCCTGGACACCCCACTGCTGTCTGCACCACTGCCGAAGACCCCAAGACACCCCTGGAACCACTGGCACAGGACCTGAGAGTGACTGAAAGGTCTGGTCACTGCCAATTACCAGCGCCAGAGTTGGGGGACTCTCAGATCTGAGTTCCTGGAGAGCCGGAATGTTGGGGTGACACCTGCCCCTTCCCTCCCACACACAATAAAGCCAGGCCCCGGCTGGGCTGGGAGGTGGGACCTTTCCCATCATTCTGCCTGCTGCCCACTTTTTCCTTTCTCCTAGTCTCGCACCAAGGTTGTTGGGCTGACACCGCGATGGAACCTCAGGCTCCTCTGCTGTTTTCTCCCTTTGCCTCACTGTGTGAAGTTGTCCTGGCCCCAGCTCCCAGGAGTTTTGAACACCCAGGGCTCTACCCCAGCCAGAGCTTCACCTGCCTTATCACCTCACCTGGGTGCTGTCACCCATGCCCCCAGCCTTCCCACAGCCCCCTTCCTAAACTCTCTCCATTCCCATTACCTCAGATCCCACAGTCTGCATTTCTCCCCCACCGCCCTCCATGGACCAGTGCCTGCTGGGGCCACAGCTGGTCAGGGTAGGATACAGGGTGAATGGTCCGTTCCCATAGGATGTACCTGCCTGCTTTGCTGGACACCGCTGCCCTGCCTACATGCTTTGAGTCTGACCCAATGAGGCCGAGGCCAGCTTCCTGCTCCTCTGAAGCAGACCAAGAGACCAGAGGCAGCCTAAATGAGTGAGCCTGAGGCCCCAGCACTGAATGGGGTGGGCTGGCCCTGCGGGCACCTGTGGAGCCATGTTCATGGGAAGGGCCTGTGCACTGAGCTCGTGCCCAGGACAGAGCAGTGAGGCCCACATGTCCCTGTGCTGCCACAGCTGCAGCAGCCCTCCTCACCCATACACAAGGCTGGTGGCTTTCCACCTGGACACTTCCCACTGAGAATGCTCCCCTGTCCAGCCATGTCCAGTCACGGCACTCCAGTCCTCCAAGTGTGGAAAGAGGAGGTCCCTGTGCTGCACCTCCACAGCCCACCTGCCATTTTGGACTCCTCCTGTGGCAAAGGGATGGCTCTGTTTTCCGTGGGGTAGTTGTACTGGTAGGTAGAGCACAGGCTGTGGCTGGGAGGTCATTCCATAAGAGGCCACAGTGGCTCAGGCCATGGTTTGGATCTGGTGCCCTGTGGGGACATTACACCAGCCACAGAGCCACCTGCCTAGATGTTCAGCCTTGCAGCAGTACCTGCACAGTAGAGAGCAGCAGCTTGGCCATGCTTGTTTCTGGAAGCTTCTTCCAAGAGTTAAGTGGGAGTTATTCGTAATCCCAAGGGTAGGGGCTTGGGCTTTAGCTCAGCAGCATAAGCACCTGCCTTGCAAGCAGGCAGTCATGAATTCGATCCCTGGTACCAATAAAAAAAGAAAAAGACCAAAAAAAAAAAAAAAGTGGGATATCTGTAATCCCAAGGGCTCAGAAGGCTGAGGCAGGAGGATCACTGAATTCAAGGCCAGCCTGCACTACATACTGAGACCCTGGGTCAATTAAAAACAAAGTTAAATGGGGTGACCTGTGGTAAAATGCTTAAAAACCACAGTGTGAACTCTGTGTGTGCATACCTGTAATCCAGCATTTAGGAGGCTGAGGCAAGAGGATACATGTGAATTCAGAGCCAGTCTGGGATACATAACAAGTCCATGGGGGCTTGAGCTGCATATCAAGACCAAAACTCACAGTGTGGTAGACAGAAAATGGTCATTTCAGTGCTGCAAGCCACTGTATTCATCCCTCCCCAATTACACACCCATCCTGTGCTGCTGAGCCCAGCACATCCTGATAGAACCCAGGGTGCTGTCTCAACACAGCCTAAAGATTTGACAGAGGAACAGTTGAGGCACAGCATGATCATGTTTTGCTGGGAGAACTTTGTACCCACAGCTCACAACCAGAAGCCACTGAAATTAATATGGTGGCCTCTAATGTTTTTCAGATGAGATGAAATAAACTTCGTAGGTCCACAAAGACAAGCCTCCTTTTTGCCCTCAGGCCTGCAGTGAACGTCACCACGCATTTAGCCGGTACAGAGCTGACAGACCAGGACCAGGGCCCTGTGCCTGTGTTTTGCGGCCCCCCGTGGCTCAGCGGGGCTACAGCCTTCCAGCTTGGCACAGCTCCCTGCCCAGCTTTGGCCTAGCCAGCAGCACTGGCCTTGCAGACAGCAGCTGCTGAGATCACTGTGACTCTGGTGGGAGACCCAACTCAATCCCTCTTCCACCCTGCTGGGGTGGCAAACTGCTGGCTCTGCTCTCTGGAGGGCACTCAGTGGGTTCAGGGCACAAAGGCCCTTGGTTTAGAAGTGCCCCGTGCAGGAACAGATGCACTCTTTCTCCCATGCTGGTGGCAGCACAGAGTGACAGCCACCATGGGAGGAGTTTGGTGACATCTACCAGATCACCACTGCTGTAGCCTCTTGACTCAGCCATTGTGTTTCTGGAAGTCTACAACCATGCACTGGTCATGCACCAGCCTTGTGGTTACCGACTCCTGAGGTTGTCTCATGTTGGTAGCAAGTGTCTGTGCTGGAAAGACTGGAAACCCCCACTGGTCAGGGAATGTGGTTACATAAAACCCTACATATCACACCATGGCAGGGTATGCAGCCACTCCTCAAAGGGGTTTCCCAGGGGCAGGGTCTCTAGGATATGTTCAGGAAGAAGGGGAAGATATGAAGTCAAGGGTACCCCTAGGGAGTGCCCCACACCTAGGGGGTACCAGTGGGCACACATCACCTGGGGATCAGGCCAGCCTCACCTACCGAAGGTTCTGAGTACGGAGAGGCAGAGATCTGACTCCTTGGGGATACGGTGTCCATAAAACGAGGTGTCCCTGGAGTGGGGGTGTAGGAGGCCCTTTTGATCCAGTAAGGCCTGCAATGCTGGAGGCCCAGAAAGGAGAGATCTGCTGATGCCAAGCTTCCCACCACTCTCAGGCCTGGTCAAGAGCCAAGTCTACTCCACAACAAGAGATGAACGCAGATGGGGCTCTCAGGAACCAGAGAGCAGAGGGAGGGGCTGGGCCAAGGGTCAGTGACAGACCCCAGGCCCAATGTGCAGGGGCTGCAACCAGGAAGCTGAGGCAGAGACACATCTAACCCCAACAGCACCCGAAGCCCCAGCTTATCCCTGGGCTCCCTTTGAGCCCTCTCCAGGACTACTGTGGTTTCCTCCTGGAGCCTCTGGTCTCTGCTAGCAGTGCTCCCCCTGCACTAATGGCTCAGCCTAGGGCTGCAGGGACTTCCCTGCCCTCCAGGCCGTTCTGCTGCCCCCAGGCCCCCCTCACTGCTGAAACCCAATCCTCTGCTGCAGCTCCACTCAGCATCGCTCCACGCAGCTCCACAGCCCCTGCTTGCCATCACTGCTCATATCCTACCTGGTCCTTGCTGCAGTGCCCGGCGCTGAGCCACCGCCTGTTTCCAGAGAAGGCTGAGCTGGACCCTCAGGTCATCTCTTC
Source organism: Cavia porcellus (assembly GCF_034190915.1). Taxonomy (NCBI): domain Eukaryota; kingdom Metazoa; phylum Chordata; class Mammalia; order Rodentia; family Caviidae; genus Cavia; species Cavia porcellus. The sequence goes on from NW_026947489.1 coordinate 57,008,322, forward strand.
CTGTCTCCCCAGGCCAGTGCCTCCCTCCTGCTCACCTTGGCTCTTCTCCCACCCTCTTCTCTGCTCACTTCATCCCTTTCTGACCACCTAAATCCTGCTTTGCCGCCCACCCTCCTCCCTCCAAGCCACAGATTTCCTCTCTGCCCTCTCCCTCTCCAGCTCCAGCCATGAAGGGTCCCTCAGGGCTGGAGGAGGCTCAGAGGCCCAGCTCGGACATCCACGTGTTCGCCAGCAGCTGCACACTGCACGGGCTGGGCCATGTCTTTCGCCCTGGTGGCCTCACCCTGCGCCGCGGGCTGTGGGCCTCGGCCGTGCTCCTGTCGCTGGCAGCCTTCATCTACCAGGTGGCGGAGCGGGTGCAGTACTATGGGGAGTTCCACCACGAAACAGTCCTGGACGAGCGTGAGAGTAACCAGCTCACCTTCCCAGCCGTCACCCTGTGCAACATCAACCCCCTGCGCCGCTCACGCCTCACCCCCAATGACCTGCACTGGGCTGGACCCGCGCTGCTGGGCCTGGACCCCGCGGAGCACACCGCCTTCCTGCGCGCCCTGGGCCGGCCGCCTGCACCGCCCGGCTTCATGCCCAGTCCCACCTTTGACATGGCACAGCTCTATGCCCGCGCTGGCCACTCGCTGGAGGACATGCTGCTGGACTGTCGCTACCGTGGCGAGCCCTGTGGGCCCGAGAACTTCACCGTGGTGAGCTAGCCCCTACACATCCTGCCCAGAGACCCACCATCTAGGCACCTCCACCATCTCCAGGGGACTCTGATGCCCTCATTCTGACACCTTTTCCTTCCTGCGAGCCACAACTTTCCACCCTACAGTACCGTTTTGTCCCCCGCTTCTCTCCCAGCAGGCTGTGCAGGCCCCATTCCCATGTGGGGTGTTTTTGCTTTTGGTTCCACCCTTGGTCAGAGAGCCTCTCTCTGCCAGCAGCGAGCTTGCTTTCCTCCACCTCTTCGGTGTTCTGCCAGCCCGAGGAGGCAGCCAGCCACCTACTGTCTTTCCTCCTGATCCCAGAAGTGACACTTGTCCCGTGGGCTGTGCCTGGGGTTTAGTGAGGGTGGATGCAGTGGGTAATAAATGGGCACTAGGGCGCCACTACACAGTATAGGGCTTGGGACGTCATGGGCCTCAAAATGCAAAGGGGAGACCCAGATGAACCCACGGGGAGGAGCAGCCCTGCGTGCTCAGTCTTGTCTGAGGAGAAGGCTGTCACTTCCCATCCCCTGCCAGATCTTCACCCGGATGGGACAGTGCTACACATTCAACTCTGGTGCGAGTGGGGCAGAGCCACTCACCACCTCCAGAGGGGGAGCTGGCAATGGCCTGGACATCTTGCTGGATGTGCAGCAGGAAGAGTATCTGCCAGTGTGGAAGCCCATGGGTAGGCGCCCACCTGGAGGAACGTGGGAGTGGGTGCCCTGTGCAGTGTGGCAATGGAATGTGAAAAGCTAGGGGAAGGAGGAGGGGGCGGAGGTGTGCAGAGACCCCCAGCATGTGATTTCTACGATCAAGTGCAAGGTTGGCTCTTCTAAGCCCTGGGGACAGGCCACTGCCAAGAAAGGGATCCCCTGGCTAGGGCTCAGGCCTCAAAGGCCCCTCCCTGCAGATGACACCCCGTTTGAGGTGGGGATCAGAGTGCAGATCCACAGCCAGGAGGAGCCTCCTATCATCGACCAGCTGGGCTTCGGGGCAGCCCCTGGCTACCAGACTTTTGTGTCCTGCCAGAAGCAGCAAGTATCCTCCCTTTGCTCCAAGTCAGCCCAGCCCCCTTCTTCCTCCTGCACCCCTGCAGTCTCTCAGCCCTTTAGCCTGGCTCCAAACTCCAGTGACTTTTCCCTGTCCCAGAACCTCCTTAACCCTATCCTTCCACAGCTGAGCTTCCTGCCCCCACCGTGGGGTGACTGCAGTTCCACCTTTATGGACCCCAACTTAGAGGAACCCTCTGATCTTCTGGGTTCCCTCAGTCCCAGTTCCAACCCCAGCCCTCCTTATAGCCTAATGGGGTGTCGCATGGCCTGTGAGGCCCGCTATGTGGCTCGGAAGTGTGGGTGCCGGATGATGCATATGCCAGGTAAGGAGCTGGGGTCCAGTCTTGGGGTGAAGGAGCATGAATGAAGGGTGCTCGGGACCCTGTATCAGTCTCCTCGCACTTCAGGCGGCGCACCCGTGTGCAGCCCCCAGCAGTACAAGGATTGTGCTGGCCCAGCCCTGGGTAAGGAGCAAGCCTCCCCCGCCCTTGACCCCGCCTTTGACCCCCATCTTTGACCTGGATCAAGCCAGGCTGGCTGCCCTGACCCCGCCTCTGGGGCCTGCAGACGCAGTGGTGAGGAAGGAAACGTGTGCCTGCCCCAACCCGTGCGCCATCACGCGCTACGCCAAGGAGCTCTCCATGGTGCGGCTCCCGAGCCGCGCCGCCGCCCGCTACCTAGCCCGGAAATTCAACCGCAGCGAGGCCTATATCATGTGAGCTACGCAGGGGCAGGTGGGGCAGGGGCAGGTGGGGCGGTCTCCTGTGGCTGAGTCTCCTGGGAGCCCGACAGGGGCTCCGGGACTCAGGGGTGCCTGGCAAACACTTGGACCTATCCTCCTGCAGAGAGAATGTGCTTGCTCTGGACATCTTCTTTGAGGCCCTCAACTATGAGACGGTGGACCAGAAGAAGGCCTATGAGATGTCAGAGCTGCTCGGTGGGTGTGCGAAGAGGGCCTGGGGTCCTGTGGGCGCAGGCCAGGCAGGTGGCTGAGTTGATGGGCACTCTGCCTCCACAGGTGACATTGGGGGCCAGATGGGGCTCTTCATCGGAGCCAGCCTGCTCACCATCCTGGAGATCTTAGACTTCCTCTGTGAGGTGGGCAGGGCCCTGGCTGGGAGGGGTGGGGCCGGTCCCAAGAGCCCAGGAAGGTATGCCCTGGCCACCTGCCCCTGCTGGTCCTCAGGTGTTCCAGGACAGGGTACTGGGGTACTTCTGGAACCGAAGGCGCTCCCAAAGACACTCTGGCACCAACCTGGTAACAGTCCCTTCTCCCTGCCCTGCCAACTCCAGAGGAGTGCCAGGCCCCACCCAAAGCGCCTCTGATGTCCCTTTTCCTCCTGCAGCTTCAGGAGGGGCTGGCTGGCCATGGGACTCATGTCCCCCACCTCAGTTTGGGCCACAGGTAACACAAAATGGCCCTCTGAGGTCCAGGGTGGAGGGTCGTGGTGAAGGTGCCTGCCACAGCCAGTGGTGTCTCCCCAGGCCTCCCACCCCTCCCTGCGCAGTCACCAAGGGGCTCTCCACCTCCCACCGCACCTGCTACCTAGTCACACGGCTCTAGAGCTGCAGTCCAGGGCCTGAGGGCCACACTCCGTCTGTGCGTCTGTGCTACCTTCACCCCAAATAAAGCCTGTGTGCATCCATCTCTGGTGTTCCTCTCACAGGGCAGAGGCTAGCCAGTCAGTCCAAAAGCATAGACCAGCTACTGTGAGCTGCATGCGCTTCACAAACATTGGGGCCAAAGCCCAGGGGGCCTTCACAAGTCTCTAGGACAGGATGGCTGTAGAGGTAGTCATTTGCACTTTAGTATGAATGAGTTTATGGGGATCTCAGAGAAGAGGACCCTTTCCCCAAAGCCAGAGCTCAAGGGGAGGTACAGAGTCTGGTCCATGGGTGCTAAGTGCACTCTCAGGGCACAGTTGGAAGGGGGCCCCCATCCAGAGCCCAGCAAGCAGGGCAGAAGGCAAGGAGCTCTTCCATTTCTAAGAATACAAACTGGCATCCTCCTTCAAAGGCCATGAGCGCTCTTCTCACGTTTGGAACTAGGCATGACACGTGACCTGTCTCCACAGGAAGTCTTTTTTTTCTTTTATTTGAGACAAGGTCTCATTATGTAATCCAGGCTGGCCTCAAACTCTCAGCAGTCCTCCCTCCTGCCTCAGCTTCCAAATGCCATATCCCTGGCATTCCAGGGGAACAGTTCTTGCATCCCCAATCTCCCCACAAGTCAAAGGCCCCAGCTTGAGATGGGGCTGCAGAGCCCTCCCTTCTCCTCCTGCCAGGAAACATACCCCAGACCTTGGCCTCAGGCCCCTTTCTCTCTTTTGTTGTGCTGCAACCACTGGAAAACTGGCAGAGGGGAGCAGGGATGTTCCTGGTAGAACCATAGCTTCGGGTCTTTCCTGCAGGTTTTGGAGGGAGTGGGGAGACGGGGGTAGCCACAAGGAAAGACCAGCCCTTTGGTCCCTGTTCAGGAGGAAGCCCATCTTTGCTCCCAGATGGGACAGATGCAGAAGGGGGTGAGGGGTAGCACTGCCCTGACCCCAGGAGGCGGGTCAAAGGTCAAGGTCTCTAGCCTCTAGGCTCAGGCCTGTTACAGCCTGGAGGTGGGGTGTGGCCAGTTGGCTGTGCCTGAGCTAGAAGTAGGGTTGCAGAGGATGCTAAGGTGCAGCATAGTCTCCCAGCCCCCCTCACGGCCACCCCAGATCAGACTGGGAAAAGGGCCAGCTTATAAAATTAAATAAAGTCCAGGTGGAGTAAGTGAAGTCCACGGGCCAGGGTGCCTCCACCCTGGCTCGGCCCAGCACAGCTGGACCTCAGCAACCCCCACCCCTGTCCTCCCCTCTCTCATGGGGCTTAAACAGGCCAGGCCCCAGCCTGGCAGCCAGGGGACCCAGGGCCTAAGGGGGGCAGAAGTCAGAGAAGTAGGGGTGCTGCAGGGCCTCCTCTGCTGAGACACGCTGGACAGGATTACACTTCAAGAGGTTCTGCAGGTGGAGAGGAAAGGCATCAGGCTCAGGGCAGGGTGGCTGCCACTGCTCTGCCCTCCCCTTGTCCCTCTGGACCTGTCCTGGTCACCTACCTGCAGTAGGTCCCTCCCTGTGGCATTGAGCTTGGGCACTACATTCACCAGGGATGTTGTGGCTGGGTACATCGGGTAGGGCTGCAGAGAGGCAGAAAGGTGAAGCAGAGGTACGCGGTGAGCAGGCTGCTGGTGCTCGGAAATAGGGGGACCTCTGATGACCCTGACCGCTCTCGTGCCCCATCATCACACCTTATAGTCTGGCAGCTTGGTCATGGCGGGCCACTGTTCCTCAGTTGGAGTCCCCAGCAACGTGTCCACGGGGTCAAGGTCACTCGTGGGAAGGGCTGTGCACCTCCAGGGGCAGTGGGGCACGCTTTCCTCCAAGGGGTAGAGCTCCTCAAACCTGCTCACCCCCCGCCCCTCCCACTCTACGTCCCACTTCACAACAAGCACGCTCCTATGTGGCTCCCGTTCACCCCACTGCACTGCCAGGCACGTTAGCTGTGTCTAGACGTTAACTAATTTAACCTGAACCACTGTGCCCATCCCTCCCGCCCCTCCTTCTGGCTCCTGCATCCTTGGATTCACCTCCCACCTCAGGAGCACCCTCCTTGCCTACAGGCTGTACATTCAAGGGGACAGTGTACACTCAGTAGAGGAGAGCAAGCTCTGTTTCCCTGCCACGGGAGCAGCCCTTGATGTCCCCTCCTGGGCCAGACCATTGTTGCCCCTGGTCCTCTTCTAAGCTCCCTGCCCACTCCCCTTCGGCAGGGAGGACAAGAGTGGTGGGTAAAGGGAAGCGGAAGGATATCGGAAAATTCTCTTCAGTTGGTCATCCACGTCATTGCCAGGGAAAAGAGGCCGCCCAGCATTGGCCAGTTCTGGGAGGAAGAGAGAGCTAAGCCCCCATGCATTACAGCCCCAGCCCCAGGAGTCCTGCCTACTCACCCCACAGGGGACCCTCCAGATGCTATATGTCACGCATAAAGCACATGCAAGTGCCACCACAAAGCCCCAGGATGTCACCTGCGAAGATGCAGCCAGCTGACCACATGTCGATGGACGTGGAATACAGCTTGGCCCCAAAGAGGACATCTGGTGGACGGTACCACAGTGTGACTACCTGGAGAAAAGGTTCCAGGAGGCAGCTCAGACAGAATGGATGGTCACTGGGAACTCCTTCCTGAAGCCCTTCCCCATTCCCCCAGCTCACCTCAGCAGAGTAGCAGCGAACAGGGATCCCAAATGCACGTGCTAAGCCGAAGTCAGCCAATTTCAGCTCCCCATTCTGAGGGAAGATGAAGGGGAACATGAGAAGGGGCAGGCTCCAGCTCCCCACTCCCTGGCCCATTCCCCAGTGCTCCCCAATCCCCGACTCCAGCCTCTCCAGCCTCCCTCTTTCTCTAGAGCAGTACCCTGTTTATGAGGAGGTTCTGGGGCTTCAAGTCCCTGTGCAGCACGTTACGGCTGTGACAAAATCCCAAGCCTTTCAGCAACTGGAAGAGGAATGACTAGGAGAAAGGTCAGACGTGCTGGGTAAGGGCTATGCCCTGCAGATGGCCTGCTTCCTGCTGTACCCTCTTCCATGCTTGGGGCCCACTGGATTTGCATCCGTTAACCTTCTAGGATTTTTAGATGGATGACAGTAGATAAGCTGGCTCTGGTTCCCACCTTTCAGGAACTTACAGTCTGGTGGGGCTTCCTGCCTTCCTGGCCCATCTGACTGCCCCCACCTGGCCACACCTGAGTGCACATGCCATGCCGATCAACACAAACCTGATACAGTATTACAGTATTATTTGGAACCTGATTCTCCTGGAGCCTGGACCAAACCACATGGTCTTGGAGTTAGACCAGTGCCTGGTGCACAGCAAAGGGTTCAGTAAGAACTTCTGGAACAAGTGGAACATATTTCTGCAAGCTTCCTTTTTACATCTTTCAAATGCAAACATCGAGATTAAACTTCATTGTGCAAGTCAAACAAGAGGACGTTAAAACGCTGGTCTTGGCCCTGGAGAGCAGCACCAGAGTCTGCTCATTTTCTGACCCCTCCAGGCCCAAATTTGCACTAAAGGAGCACTCACACTAAATTTGAACCCACCCCAGCTTATGGGTTCCCAGGACAGTCCTCCACTAACCTTCACAATTTCAGGATCGAGGTCACCATTGCAGCTGTCAAAATACTTTTTCAGGTCCTAAAAAGCAATAGGGTTGGAGAATGGGGCAGAGTTTTTAACTCAGTCTTGGGCCCCAGTATCCTCCCAAGACTTCTGCCCTCCAAGCCTGTCTTTTACCTGATCACAGAACTCAAAAACCAAAGTCAGCTTCTTGTCACTATGAAGGACATCATGAAGCCTAGGGAGAAGGAAGGGCTAAGGAAGCTGGTCCCTAACATCCATCCCAAACCAGCCTGGCCCATGGCTGAAGCCCACCCCTTCCAATACCTCACACACAGACAGGGAGGGCAGGTGCACACACCTGACGATGTTCTTGTGCTTTAGCTCCTTGAGTAGGCAGATCTCCCTGAGGGCTGAACTGGGTACACCCTGTATGATCAGGAGCCAGGATGTGCAGTCAGAACACCCCCAGCCCTCTCTGCCCCTCCCCCAATCCGCCTCAATCCTACCTCATCGTCATCATCCAGCCTCACCCGCTTCAGAGCCACAATCTCATGGGTCTCCCGGTTTTTGGCCTTGAACACTGTTCCATAGGTGCCTAGGAGGAGGTCAAGGGTGAGGAAAACAACGTTGCATTCTCTGCTACCCTAGGGAATTCCTCCCAGGAGGGGGCAGCCTCTGAGCATGCATGGGGAGGGTTTCAGAGGGAAGGTTCGGCTGGGAATAGCTTTGCAGGTGGGAGGATAGGGCAGGTGGGGCGCGGCAAGAAGGGTGCCTGCAGAGACTGAGGGGTAAGGAGCCTGCGGCCCAGGGGTACGGATAACTATCATAAAGGTAGTGCCCCCAAGAGGCTCTGGAAATAGGGAAGGGAGTTTAGTGAAGAATGAGGGCCTGCAGACATCCTGAGGATGGAGGTCTGCAGCGAACTGAAGCTGGAGGCGCAGGTGGGGTTGGCAAGTGGTACTGAGCCTAGGGGTGAGCAGTGCAGGAAGTGCCCGGTTAAGAGGTCGCGTCTATGAGGAGTGCTGGGGCTGTGAATGGGAGTCTGCGGGAAATGCTAACACGGGGAGCACTGGTGTCTGCACGGAGTGTTGGCCTCAGCAGTCAGGGCTTCAGCCAGTGCTGAGGTCGGAGATGCAGGTATTGCTGACCGTAGGGAGCAGCAAGGAATACTACAGCATCTGCAGAAGAAGACCTTAAAGGAACACGTCGTGGTTCCATTACCTTCCCCAATCTTCTCCAGTTTCTCGTATTTCTGCATCGCGGCGGCCGCAGGGACCCCTGCGGGCCCTCCGTTCTAAGATTCGGCCCCGGCGTTGCAGAGGAGGCGGTACCCCAGCCTCTGGGCCCGCCCGACCTGCTATCCGCGTACAGGATTTTGGATCTTGTAGTCCTGAACTGACCAGGTTTCCCAGGAACGCCCGGGGCGGCGGGCAAGAAGACTACAACGCCCAGCAAGCCGCGCGCTGACTCTCTACTGTGCCTGATTCCCAGGACCTGGACTCCACAGCCGAGGCCGACCATGGACTTCAAGTCCCAGGAAGCATCGCATATCCGCTTTCCGGAGTCCCGCGTTGGCGCCGAGGCTCCCAGTATGCCCTGCTCTTGTTATTTCTTTTCTGTATCTACAGCCGTCTTGCAAAGGGAACTACATGTCCCAGAATGCAGCGGGGACGAGGGTGGGGCATTGTTTGGGACTTGGGGTTTGGCGGCCTAGATCCTGGGCCCTGGTGGCCTGGCTCTGACCCGGTTGGTGATACTGAGTTTTTAAAGACTTTCTGAAAACCTTATTCTGGGATTCCATCTCTCCAACGCCACATAGTGAGCCCAGGGTTGATTGGCGAATAGCTCTTGTCTGAATGTCTTGGTGAAAATGACTTCCCAGGGACCAGCTGATCGAGGGTCTGGGTATTGAGGCAGGTGTGCCCCTTTTGCGGCTGGATTTGGGTTTCAGGACACACGTGCCAGGAACCTCCTTCTGCTGGGCCCAGCTTGCCAGCTCGCAGCCCCCAGTGGCTCTCTTGTGACATGCTGAGGCAAAGTTGCTGGACCTGCAAGTTCCCCAGATCCCTCCAGAGCAGGGCACATTGGAGTCTGCCAAGGTGTGGCCCACGAGGGCTGCCAGCTTGGTTACCCCTATCAACAGACAAGACCACAGACATGCTACGCTTGCAGCAGCCTTTACCTCACCCCTCCACAGAGTTGATTATAGATTTCTTTGCCCTGCTCTCTAATTGTCTCATGGTTGCATTCTTGAGGGCTGTGAACTGGGCAAAAACAGCCCCAAACAGCACGGGATCGGTGCGGGGAAACAGCGCTGGTACTAACCAGGTGTTAATTAACTCATTTCTATGTGACTGCTTTTGCATAAAGATATTATTGGCATTTATCCACGTAACAGACTAAAAAGGCAAAAAGTGTGTTCCTTATCTGAAAAAATTTATACCTTGGTTGGCAAAACAAGATTATACACAAAGGTCTTTAAAAGATAAGTGGCAGCTATGAACAGGCTGGAGTTATACAGAGGAGGGCGGGGATTCCCCTACAAGTTGGCCGGTCAGCTCAGGTAATGGGTAACCCCTGTCAGGGCCCCATTCTAACCCTCAGGCACACACGAAGGTTTTTCTTGGGGGCGCCGCGGGTAATTGAGGAGGAGCAGCTGCAAAGGATTCAGATTCCTGATGCGTTTATAGTTCAACTTCCTCTGCCCCTGGTTCCCCGACCATGCGTGTGTACTCAGGTCCCCAGCGTGAAGCCAGCTCTTTCCGCCCAGAGGTGCCATAATAGAGCCAAGAGACGGCGTCCCCGGGGCATCAGAGTCCCGACCGGAGAAACCCGGAGTGGCGACCTCGCAAGACCTGGCTAAGGGATCGCGGAGGTGGAGTCCTGCGATAGGATTCGCGTACCCCGCTGTGCCCCCTCGAAGCGCGCCCCCGCCTCAGAGTTGGGCCCCTGTTCTCCGCCTCTCGGCTCGGCGCGCCGGGGCCGCGCACGGCGCGCTAGGAGGGCGCGCACGCAGGGGGCTGGACGGCCCGAGGCGCGGGGGAAAAGTTGAGTTGGGAGAAGTTGGGAGTGGCGGGGGCGCACCCCGGGTTGGGCACGGGGAAGTTGTCGGGAGCGCGTGAGGGCACCAGAGGACTCGGGGAGCCCCCGGGACCCCTAGGACCTGAAATCCAGAGCAAGCGGGTAAGCGGAGAGGTGTTGGCGGGGGAGGGCCAGGGCCGCGAAGAGAGGAAGGGAGGGGAGGAGAGGAGAGGGGAAACTCGGGACTGGAGCGGGGAGGGAGTGGAAGCAGAGGAAAGGGCGGAGACTGGGGCGCTGGGGAACGAGGTCTTGGGGAGAAAGATGAGGCGCTCCGAGTGCTTGGCGCGGGGATTCCAGGGTCCAATGCTCAGCGTTGCCTAAAGCCAGAGTACCGCGTCCCCGGCCACCAGGAGGGGTAGTGTCCAGGAGATGTCGCCTCCGGCTCTCCCACTACTCCCGGGCGGGTTGTAGGCGACCCCGCTCTTCTGCGGTGTCTCTCAGTCGGGTCCTGGGCACGCTGCAGTGGTGGTGGTGGTGGTGGTGGTAGGGTTACCCGGGATTTCCACCCCTATCTCCAGGTAGAGAGCTTGATGGAGCCATAAATGGGGGCTTTCAGGTCAGGTCAGGAAGAGGGATCAGGCAGAAGGAGCAGATGGGAAAGTCGAACCTGGGAAGTTAGAGCTGATTCCCCGACAGTCGCCGCGACTGGGTTGGCAGTTCCGTGCTGGGTGTGGGGGTAGCGCTGCCCGAAGTCCAGGATTCACTTTATCCTTCCACTTGCCCCCCCTCCAGCGAAGAAATGTGGAATGTACGAATTCACTTAGGGCGTGGTTAATACCCAAATGGGGGTCGGGGTGCTAATCCCTTGGGCAAGGGGAGAGATGCTAATCCTCTGGGCTGGTCGGGGCTGGTCCTGGAATGTGCCCCCATCCGGATTATGGGCACCGATGCTCTGGACAGAAGCTGCTTTGTGTTCTGGGACAACGGGAGGAGGGTAGGGGCATGGGTTGATGGAGGAGGGGTTGTGGAGGGGCACAGAGGGCAAGGCCAGGGGGTGGGAGTGAGCACCTGCAGATGGTGGACAGAAGCGCTGCAGTCCTCCCAGACCCAGTCTCCTGCCTGGACACCTCTCCCCCACAGTGGCAGGCCCTGGCTGCTGGCCTGCTGAGGGGGAGGTGGAAAGAAGTCAGCTGAGTTGGAGTGGTTGCCAGGAATGTGTCGCTAGGCTCCCCACCTTGGCACCCCCCACCCCCCCACCCCCGCCTTTTCTGTGACCCTGCACTGACCTGTTACCCCAGGTAGTTCTCTACTGGGCTACCCTGATTCCTCAATATGTTGGGGTAGCTACCTGTTCCTGCTTTGCTAGAGGCTTGGGTGCTGCCCCATGGGAATAGGTACCCTCATTTGCACTAATTGAGATCTCTCTCCTGCTCTAGTCCCCACTCCCTCTTCTAGCTCCCCAGGGTCCCCTACAGTCACAGTCAGGAGGGTCACAGCCCTGCCACTCAGATTTTCCTGGCCTCCAACTGGGGACTGGAGGAATGGGAACTGCCTCTCAGAGGGGCAGAACCTTGGGGTTTCTTGTCCACCTCTCCCAGGCATCACGTGCCCCTCCCCCTTATAAAGCTCTGCCTAGCCTGTGCCACCCCCTCCTCCTTCCCTCCTCCTGCTGTTGAGCAGACCTGGGCCCCAGTCCTTCACCCTGGGAGCCTATTTCTCTCAGCCTGCAGGCACAGACGGGGTGGGGGTGCCCATCCTCACTGGCAGGACCCCTGCTTGCTAGCTTGAGCTCTGTCCAGATTCTTTGCCTGCCCCCTTCCTCCACATCTTTCTGCCCATGGGGTGTCTCACTTCACACCGCACCCCTCTCTGATCTCAGGCCCACCTCCTGGTCACCACAACTGGGTTCCCGTTTCTGTCGGGCCCTTCATTCCTGTTCTTGCTCCATTCTTTATTGCTCACCCCCTGGTCTGTGGCTCTCTCTCCAGTCTGGGCCTTGACTCCTTCCTCTCCCGGTTTCTGTTGCCTCTCATCCTCTCAGTCTTTTCCTGCTCAGTCGCTGGGCCCTCTGTGGCCCTTATGTTGCTCTCCTCTCCTCCTTTGCATGTCTTTGTTCTCCTCTTTTCCTCCTATAAATAACTCTCCTCTCTGCTCTTGGGCCTCCAAGGGCTAGCCTAGGAGAATCTGTGTAGCAGGGAGCTACAGATTCCTTTCCTCTCTTGGCTGCTCTGCTGTTGGATGGTGACAGGTCCTGTCCTCCATCCAGGTTATGCCTCCACCTTGTTGCTCTGAAAGTCGCAGCGACAGTGAAAAGGGCTAAGATTTGGCCATGAGTGGCACTCCCCGGCGCCCTGCGTCGGGCGCAGACTCTTTCCACAAGGTGAGTACTGGGCATCACTGGGCACCCAGGTGCTCAGGCCTTGGTCCAGCCAGGCAGGGATGGGAGTAATGAGGGGGCCTGAAAAGCTCTGAAAAGAAGCCTTAGGTGGGTTCCAGACCCTGACCTTGTACTGGTGTGTGTGGGGGAATTCCTACCATGGAGGAGCAGCTAGCTGTTTCCTGAAGACTCAGGTGGTAGTTGAACCACAGCTGGACAGTACTTGGAGAATCTTGGGTCACAAACCTGGTGATCCCCTAGGACCTGGCCTTAAGGAAGGGTGCACACATAACGGCTTGAGGCTGAGCACTCTGGATGCCTGGGCCCGCCTCCGAGCCCACCCCCTGGCCGACGCGTCACTCAGGTCCCTCCCTCCCAGTTCCCCACGTGGCCACCGCCTCACAGGGCCCCCTCCTGATTTTCCTAAGGATTCTAATGATTAACCCCAGGGCCACAATCTACCCATGGCATTGGTCACTTGTGGCCCTGCAGAGCACGTGACTGGGAAGGGAGCGGACAGGTACCCTCCTCCCTCCTTCCCAGGGTTACCCAGCCGGCCATGGACTTCCTCCTGCAGCCTCAGGTGCGAGGGGCGTGCTGCCGCCCCCAGCCCCGGGCGCCCCCTCGCCCTCCCCCCCTTTCCCTCTTCTGCAGGCACATCTGGTGGGGTGGGGGGTCGGGCCCCAGCCGGCGGTGAGCAGGGCCCTCTGCCCCTTGCATCTTGCATCCGCGTCCCTGCCAGTCTTTGCAGATCCGGGACACGGACACCCCTCCCACCCCGCCCCCTCCTTTTCCCCCTACACTTCCTTGCTCTTGCGGCTGGCACCGCCATGGGGGGCTTCATACCCCCGCCCTTGGAGGTCCAGATGCCCTTCAAGTCCAGGAGCTCTTGAGTAAATATTTGGCGGTGCCTGGAGTTGAGACCGGTAGGGGGTGGTGGGGCTGGACCAAAGCTGCCCCGCCGGGTGCGGCCGCTTAGCTGAGCCAAGCTCAGGCAAGCGCCGCAGTCCCTACCCAGCGCTGCCCGCTGCCGCTGCTGAGCTCGCTCCTGCAGGATGACTCAGGTGGGGGGCGTGGGGGTGGGGTGAGGGGCGGGGCTAGTGGCCAAGGGGCTGGGTGGGGGTGTTTGCTGCCAAGTTGGGGATCCCCTGGCCTCAGAAAGTGCATGCATTCCGGTTTAGGCAGGGCTGGGTGGGTTTGACTGGGACTTACTCGAGGTCAGTTAGCTTGGGCGCTTCCAAAAGTTACTTCTGGGGCTCAGCAGTTGTCCCCGGGCCAAAAGAGTTCTTGATTATGTGCTTAGAGAACTACTGGCTAACCCTCTCTTCAGTCATAGAAGGGCTGGATGCAGGACCTGTGCTAGGACTTCCAGGGTGGGCCCTGTCACTGCTTAGAACAAATGTGCGCACTCTTTAGGTGGGGTCCACACGACTGGGAACCCAGGGCATAGGCTGCTGCTGCAGGGCACCAGGTCCCTGGCATTGAGAAGGTCAACTGCTGGGAGGGTACAGGTTGCTGGGAAGGGGTTGAATTCCTGCATCTGAGGAGATACATTGTTAGGGGGAGACTGGGGCTTTGTATTTGAAGGGACAAGTGGCTGTAGGGGGACTGAGTCCTTACATTTGAAGGGACAGGTTGCTGAGGGGCAGACAGGGTTCCTATATTTGAGGGGGCAGGTTGCTAGGAGAGGACTGAGTTTCTGGGATTGTTGGACATAGCTATTGGGGGTACTGGATCTCTGGCACTGGATGGTGGAGCATTGCGGGGCAGCCCCAAGTGAGGTCTTTTGTGTTCCCCACCCCTGTCCTTCACAGCCAGAGCCAGAGATCGTGGGCCCTGGGACACCTGGCTTCCCTGAGCAGGAGGAAGACGACCTTCACCGCACCTTGGGCGTGGAGCGGTTCGAGGAGATCCTCCAGGAGGCTGGGTCCCGTGGAGGGGAGGAGCTGGGCCGCAGCTATGGGGAGGAAGACTTTGAGTGTGAGGGGCCGGCAGGGGAAGGGAGGCTGAGGGCTTAGGCCTGGCTGCCCAGCACCCAAGGGCCAGGGACTAGGGGCTAGGGTGGCAAGAAAGGGGTGAGGTACCTGCTGGCAGCCAAGCCCCTCCTCCCCACAGACCACCGACAGTCCTCTCATCACATCCACCACCCGCTGTCCACTCACCTGCCCCCTGATGCCCGCCGCCGCAAGACCCCCCAGGGCCAAGGACGGAAGCCTCGAAGGCGCCCTGGAGCCACGCCTGCTGGGGAGACCCCCACCATTGAAGAGGGGGAGGAGGATGAGGATGAGACCAGTGAAGCTGAGGGGGCCCGGGTGCTCACACAGCCATCCCCTGCCTCCACACCGACTTCAGTACAGGTGAGTGGTGGCCCCAGCTCCTGGACTCCAGGGTCCCTGCCCAGGTTCACCTGCCCATGTGAGTCCCTGTTGCAGTTCTTCCTCCAGGAGGATGAAGGTACAGACCGAAAAGCAGAGAGGACCAGTCCATCTCCCCCTGCACAGCTACCTCACCAGGAGGCAGCACCCCAGGCCACCAAAAAGGCCCAGCCTGAGTGAGTGCACAGTCGTCACAGGGTCCCCAAGCAGGTACTCCTGTGCTGGGGTGGTGAGGGCACAGAAATAGAAGCAAGAGATTTGGAGTCATCAGGCTGGGTTCGAATCTCAGATGTGTCTCCCTCCAGCTGTTTAGGCAGGTGATTTATGTTCCCTGAGTGCTGGCTGTCGATAATTGACACTGTCTTCGACTTTGCTGTCCCCCATCCCACTGGGCCCCCAGGGTTTGGGAAGAAAAGGAGATCACTTTCATTCCTGGGGAGAGCAGGTGACCAGAAATAGTGCCGGAATGTTGTCATTTGTACCCAATAGCCTGGGTTGGGCTTAGCATCGATAACAGTAGGTGGTAGGACTTTGAGGATGCTGGCCAGTGACTCTGAAAGAGACCTCAAGGTCGCAACTATCTTGGTCCTGGTGTTTTCTGGGTGCCAGGCAGTGGAAAGGCTTCAAGAAGTAAAGGGCACAGTGCCTCTTTCAGGGCAATGCCCAGGCTCATTGAGGGGCATGGAGTGCTGCCATGGAGCCTCAGGGAAAGCCAAGCACAGGGCACAGGGAGAGGAGTAGGGGGCTGTGGTAGAGCCAGGGTGCTGGGGTAAAGTGGTCCCAGAATGTTCTTGATCCTAGTGGAGACTTAGGCCTGGGTTGTAGCGCTCTCCATATGGGGAGAAAAGGCAATCTGCAGGGGCTCCCTTGTTGATGGGGTACTGGGGAGCTGGCTGCAGTTCAAAGCCCATTTTCACATTCGTGAGTGTGTTGCTCCAAAGTGGGACCCTGTAAACTTCTTGTATCCTAGGATACACCTAAGAGGGCCGAAGGGCAAGGGAGGGAATAGCAGCTGATTCGAAGACACAGTCACCAACACCTATTGTAAACCATGCCCCACTTTGGCACTTTCCCAAAATGTCACCTTCCCCAGCACGTGCTCTGCTGAGTGTTTAGCTGGGTGTGCAGCTAAGAGGGCAGTGGCCTCCACAGGTCCCCTTTCCATGGCTCCCCTGCATGGCGAAGGTGACCAGCTCATTCTGTCCCATGGCTACTCTGTCTGCAGCGCTCTGGTGGAGGAAGCCATTATGGTGAGCGGTGGCACAGCCGGAGGTGATGATGGCGGTGCCTCAGGGCGCCCACTGTCCAAAGCCCAGCCTGGGCATCGCAGCTACAATCTTCAGGAGAGAAGGCGAATTGGGAGCATGACTGGGGTGGAGCAGGCGCTGCTGCCCCGGGTCCCTACGGATGAGAGCGAGGCACAGACACTGGCTACCGCTGACCTCGATCTCATGAAGAGTATGTAGCAGTGAAGCGTGCCCATGGTGGTGGGGAAAGACGTGAGAGAAAGGGAGCCTGACCCTGGCCCTACCCTTGCCCCAGGTCACCGGTTCGAGGACGTTCCCGGGGTACGGCGGCACTTGGTGCGGAAGAATGCCAAAGGGTCCTCACAGAGCTCCAGGGAAGGGCGAGAGCCTGGTCCTACACCTCGGACCCGACCCCGAGCGCCCCACAAGCCACATGAGGTACTGTTCTGGGCTTCAGCTCCTCTGTCCCCTCCCCTCCTTCACTCACTAGTGCTTTCCAGCAGGAGCTGGCCCCTCGTGGTGATGAAGGTTGTACACGGCGCCGGTCTGCAGTAGTAGTAGAGATTTATGTGGGCATTGTGGGGCCTCCATGTGAGGCATCATCTATCTGGACTGTGGTCCCATGTGACACTGGCTGATGCACACATCAGGGACACTTGCTGGCAGGTGGCAGGAGTCTGAGGAGGTTCTTCATTATTCTACTATGAGCAAAGAATCCTTTTAGCTGGAGGGTGCTCTGAGTAGCACTGTGCTTTCTTTTGGGTGTTTGTCTGTTTTTGGTTTTTTTGAGACAGGATCTCACTATGTAGTTTGGGCTGGCCTTAAATGTATTGGGATCACAGTTGTGCACTACCACCTCTGGGTATGTGCTTGTTCCCAGAACCCAGTCACCTCTGGATCACTTGATCCTCCCAACAGCCTGTGAAAGTGACAGCCATAAATGATGAAATGTGACTTGGCCAAGGTCACGTTTCTTCGTGACACTGTGTTGGACTACACAGTCCCTAGTCCTGGACACCGGGTATATTTTTAAGCATTTTTATTGAGTCTAATAACCTGGCAGTAAACTGCACCCTTGCCTTGTCCCCTTGGGCTGTGTCACCTGGACAGCTACTGGCTAGAGATGGTTTCCACCCTTAGAAAGTTGCTTCCTGCCCTGCCCCACCCCAGCAGTGCCAGCAGAGGTGACTGCTGTGCTCTTTGCAGGCAGTTTTGAGAGTCCTGAATGTGTACAAAAGAATTACAAGGCCCCTGCTGGCCTTTTTGGTTTGTTTTTTGTGGAGACAGGGTCTTGCCATGTAGTTCAGGCTGGTCTTGAACTCACTGTGTAACCCAGGCTGGCCTTAAAACTTGCATCAATCTTCCTGCCTCAGCCTCCCAGGTGTTGGGATGCCAGATGTGCACCAGCACACCTGACTGATTTTTAATTTTGGGACAGGGTCTTACTAAGTCACTAAGTTTCCCAGGCTGAGCTTGAACTTGTCAGCGTCCCGCCCTCAGCCTGCTAGAGCTGAGATCATAGGCTTGTGCCACCAGGCCTGGCTGTACAGGCTCATTAGCTCTCATCCTGGCTCCTGGAGGTAGGGATCATTGTTGCCATTTTACAGGCACAGGAATCCCAGCTGTCGATTGGTTGGGCACTTGTCCCAGGTCCCTGGGCCTCCAGGGAGCCTTGCCCAAAGGTTTGTCACCCATTATGCCCCCATGGTCAGTATGCTCTCCCAGTGACACTTGTCCTTGGCCCAACCCCAGTCCATCTTTGGCTTGTACCCTGCAATGCCTTGTCATCTTGCCCCAAGGTGTTCGTGGAGCTGAATGAATTGCTGCTGGATAAAAACCAGGAGCCACAGTGGCGGGAGACGGCCCGCTGGATCAAATTCGAGGAGGATGTGGAAGAAGAGACGGAGCGCTGGGGGAAGCCTCACGTGGCATCGCTGTCCTTCCGAAGCCTTCTGGAGCTCCGGCGGACCCTGGCTCATGGTATCCTGCACCCCAAGCTCCCTGCCCACAAAGCTCCCTGCTCCCAGGCCTGATCCCTAAAGGTGGGGTTGGACCATCTTCATGGGAAACTTCCTAGAATTCCTGGCCACTCTCTTAGGACTTCAGGGAATTCAGGGAATATGAGTTAACCTGTAAGTCTGCACAAGGGCACCAAGCCAACACCCCCTCAGGCTCAGGCCCTGGCTGCTGATTTATGCCTTGCTTTTGTCAAGGAGGAAATCACTCCTAGTTGCTCGGTATTTCTGGTTTCTAAGCAGCTAAGGACTGAAACCCTTTTAGAATTGTTTCTAAACCAAGATTAAGAGACTGTGCTTTGGATAAAGTGCACGCTTTATCATTAGCCTTAGCGATCTGCTTTGACTACTTAGGCATCTTGGGTTCTATTTATTCTTTAATTTCTTGTTTCTGAAAGTTGACTTCCACAGATAAACTCCTGATAGATTTGAAAGGACTTTTCCTAATATTTTTTGCAGGGGACAGTATTGGGGATTGAAACCAGGGCCTTCACACTCAGCCTCATTCCCAGCCCTTATTTATTTATTTTGGTACAGGGGATCAAACTCATGACCTTGTGCTTGCCAGGCAGGCGCTTACGCTGCTGAGCTAAATCTCTGACCTTTTTTTTAATTTATTATGATACAGGGTCTCACTAAATTGCTAAGTTTCCCAGACTGTTTCAGCCTCCCACAGTTGTGGGGTGCTAGGTGTGAGCCACCATGCCTGGCTTAGAAGGGCTTTATAAGTGAAGCAGTGGCGTGGTTCTGGAAGCTGCCCTGGGAGCGCCTCTAAGGCTCAGAGAAGCAACAGGAAGTCAAGAAGCCTAGGACAGAAGGGGTCTTCGACCATGTAGCAGTTGTATTGTGTTCTGGGGTTTAAGAACATCTTCCTAAAGTAAAGGTGCTTTATGTAGTTAGCAGCTTGAGCATACCGGAAAGCCTGGCTGCTTCTGGAAGTAGGATCCAATAGTTGAGTTTTGGGCATCTGTACTGGCCTCACTGCATTTCTGGGGCTGGAGAGAAATAGACCAGAGAGCTGGGCGCAGTATAATCTAGACACTCAGGAGGCTGAAACAGAAGGATCACCTCTAGGTCAAGATCAGCCTGAACTGCATAGCCAGACCCCTCTCAAAAAGAAAAAAGGAAAAGAGGCCAGAGAGGCAAAGTATAGGGGTTCGGGGACAGAGCTGGTCTTAAGCCTAGCCCTCTGCTGGAGACCCTGCCCCCTGTACCCACCTGACTGCCCCTTGCCCTGGCTCTCTTGCCTTCTGTCCCTGATGGCAGTTTCCTGCCCAGGGGTGAGGTGCCCTCCCTCTCACAGGTGCTGTGCTTCTGGATTTGGACCAGCAGACCCTGCCTGGGGTGGCACACCAGGTGGTGGAGCAGATGGTTATCTCCGACCAGATCAAGGCTGAAGACAGAGCCAATGTGCTTCGGGCCCTGTTGCTGAAACACAGGTGTAGCTCGAGGGCCAGGGGACCCACGGCAGCTTGTCACCCAACGCCCAGCCCTGGCATGGTCCGCCCTTAACCTTGCTGCCCTCTGTCCCAAAGCCATCCAAGTGACGAGAAGGAATTCTCCTTCCCCCGCAACATCTCAGCGGGCTCCCTGGGCTCACTGCTGGGACATCATCACACCCAGGGCGCCGAAAGTGACCCCCATGTTACCGAACCGCTGATTGGTGGGGTTCCCGAGACCCGGCTGGAGGTGGAGCGAGAGGTGAGGGAGGAGGGCCAAGAGCAATCCCAGGTGTGAACACAGGGGACACGGGGTGGGGGTGCGGGCAGGCTGGGCTGAGCCTTGTTCTTGTCCCCCTAGCGTGAGCTGCCACCTCCAGCCCCTCCAGCAGGCATCACACGCTCCAAGTCCAAGCATGAACTGAAGCTGTTAGAGAAAATCCCCGAGAACGCTGAGGCCACTGTGGTCCTTGTGGGTATGTTTGGGGGGTTCAGGGCATGAGGACCAGATGACCTGGCCTCAGGCCTCCCCTGGGCTGGGACTGGAAAGGGTCCTGCTACGTGCTTGTGTCTACCATAGCCCTCTACCCCTAGGCTGCGTGGAGTTTCTCTCCCGTCCCACGATGGCCTTTGTGCGTCTGCGGGAGGCCGTGGAGCTGGACGCAGTGCTGGAGGTGCCAGTGCCTGTGCGCTTCCTCTTCCTGTTGCTGGGCCCCAGTAGTGCCAACATGGACTACCATGAGATTGGCCGCTCTATCTCCACCCTCATGTCCGACAAGGTCAGTCCTGCACGGACTGTGCCCATCCCCGGATCTGTCCCCAACCCTGTCCAATCTTGGGCCCCCGGCAGTACCTTCCCACCCCCTTGCCCACCTTGCCCCACTTCGAATCTGCTGTGCTCCCTGATCCCAGTCCTGCTTTGGCAGCAATTCCACGAGGCAGCCTACCTGGCAGACGAGCGGGAAGACTTGCTGACCGCCATCAACGCCTTCCTGGACTGCAGTGTGGTGCTGCCGCCCTCAGAGGTGCAGGGCGAGGAGCTGCTGCGATCTGTTGCCCACTTCCAGCGCCAGATGCTTAAGAAGCGGGAGGAGCAAGGCCGGCTGCTGCCCCCGGGGGTTGGGCTGGAGCCCAAGTCTGCTCAAGAAAAGGGTACACTGTGGCAACACAGGCTGCACAGGGCTGCCCAGGGCAGGGTGGGCGGACGGGCGCAAGGCTACGGACACCCTGACGGAGGCCTGGTTTGCAGCATTCCTGCAGATGGTAGAGGCGGTGGGTGCAGTAGAAGATGATGACCCCCTGCGGCGGACAGGCCGGCCCTTTGGAGGACTGATCCGAGATGTGAAGCGCCGCTACCCCCACTACCTGAGTGACTTCCGCGATGCGCTTGACCCGCAGTGCCTGGCTGCTGTCATCTTCATCTACTTTGCGGCTCTGTCTCCAGCGATCACCTTTGGAGGGCTGTTGGGTAAAGGAGTGCTCTGGGGAGGAGCGGGGTGTACAGAGTCCAGGGCCCAGCTCCTGAACCTGTCCCTGACCCCTAGGAGAGAAGACGCATGACCTGATAGGTGTGTCGGAGCTCATCATGTCCACAGCCCTCCAGGGTGTCATTTTCTGCCTGCTGGGGGCTCAGCCACTGCTGGTGATTGGCTTCTCGGGGCCGCTGCTGGTCTTCGAGGAAGCCTTCTACTCGGTAGGGCTCTCCTTGCCCTGCACCAGTGCTGTTCTCTCCCTGTCCTCCTCTTCCCCTGTCCCCAGAGCTCTGACAGCTCCCTGCCTCCCCCATGCAGTTCTGCAGAAGCAACGAGCTGGAGTACCTGGTGGGCCGGGTTTGGATCGGCTTCTGGCTGGTGCTTTTGGCTCTGCTCATGGTGGCCCTGGAGGGGAGCTTCCTCGTGCGTTTTGTGTCCCGCTTCACCCAGGAGATCTTCGCCTTCCTCATCTCCCTGATCTTCATCTATGAGACCTTCTACAAACTGGTCAAGGTGGGGTGGCTCTAATGGGAATGGGGTGGAGGGCAGGGAGGGAGTGTCTTGGGTCTTGTCCCCTAGGCTTTGTCCCTCTCCTTGGCCTCCCTGACATCCAAACACCAGCTTTATAGGTCAATCTCTCAAAAACTCAAATTTTTTAATAACAAAGGGAGTCTGTGCTTTTGTTCAAAAGTCAAACAATTCAGGAGTCTGCAGAGGGCCTCAAGGTAACAGATGCAGTCCTGGTCTGGGATCAAAGATCTGTAACAGGCTTGGGAGAGTGCTGATCCCAGGCACAGTCCCCAGTGACCTTCCTGTCTTTACCACCGCTTGGACACTCCCTCTGTCTGTCTGTCTCTCCCCCTGTATATTGAACCAGGGACTACACCGAGCTACATCTTTAGCTCTTTATAAAATTTGTGTTTTGAAACAGGGTCTCAGTAAGTCACTGAGTTACTAAGTGATCTTGCCGTGGCCTCCCAGAATGCCGTATTGGAATTACAACCTTGAGTCCTCTTTTAACCTTGTGTAGCCCCTGCTCACAGCTGGCCCTCTTGAGTTTTCCTTCCTCCCCCATTGCCTCCCTCCCTCTCTTTTTTCCTTTTCTTTTTTCGGTGCTGGGAATGAAACCCTCATGTAAGCTAGACAAGCACTCACTCTACGCCTACATGCCTGGCCCAGGGTCTTTTTTTTTCCCCCTTTTGGTGAGACAAGATCTTGCTATGTAGTTTAGGCTGGCCTTGAACTCAGTGTGTAGCCCAGGCTGGCCTCAAACTTGTGGGGATCCTCCTGCCTCAGGCTCTCACGGGATTACAGGCATGTACCACCACGCCCGGCTATCGGATCATTTTCTTAATCCAACAAGACAGCAGTTCAAGGCAGGCTGGCCTGTCCCCTGCTTGCCCAGCCCCCAGCATCCAGCTGGGCCCAGGAATGAACATTCCTACAATCCAGCTCATAAGGTCCTGTTTGGTCTTTTTTTCCCCAGATCTTCCAGGAGCATCCCCTCCATGGCTGCTTGGCCTCCAACAGCTCTGAGGCAGATGGTGGCAAGAATACAACGTGGACCGAGGCAGCACCTACACCGGGGCACGGCAACACAAGCTCAGCTGAGCAGGCTGGAGTGGAGAGACCCCAGGGCCAGCCCAACACAGCCCTGCTGTCGTTGGTGCTCATGGCTGGCACCTTCTTCATTGCCTTCTTCTTGCGAAAATTTAAGAACAGCCGGTTTTTCCCTGGCCGGGTGCGTGGGCTTGCAGGCCAGAGGGAGCTGGGGATAGGAAGTGGGGGGTAGTTGGGGCATGAGGGGCTGTGTGGGGCAGGAGGCCTCTGAGCCCTGTCCCTGCCTTCACAGATCCGGCGGGTGATTGGGGACTTTGGAGTGCCCATCGCCATCCTCATCATGGTGCTCGTGGATTACAGTATTCAAGACACCTACACGCAGGTAAGTATTATACTGGATTGACAACGTGCTGCCTGGTGCTAGAGTGATCCCACACCTGGGTCTTGGGGTTCCGCTCCACCCTCAGCCCCAGCCAGAGCTGTCCCTAAGCCAGGCAGACATCAAGCCTTTCCCAGGGCCCTTGATTCCCACTGTCTCTGCCCTGCAGAAGCTGAGTGTGCCCAGTGGATTCTCTGTGACAGCCCCTGAAAAGCGGGGCTGGATCATCAACCCTCTGGGGGAGAAGAGCCCTTTCCCCGTGTGGATGATGGTGGCCAGCCTGCTACCCGCCATCTTGGTCTTCATCCTCATCTTCATGGAGACACAGATCACCACGTGAGCAGCCCTACCCTGCGCGGCCTGAGTGTCCAGGCAGGCTCTGGGATAAGCATGGGAATCACCAGCGCTCTTGTCAGGCAGTGGTGCCCAAGGACCTTGAGAGACCTTGAATACCAGGCTAGCCAAAGTTTATTTTGTAGGCAGCAGAAAATGTCGCTGATGTTGGTGGAGTGGAAGCAGGGACAGAGCATAGAGGGGGCAGGCTGGTAACCTGCAGGATCAGAGCTGAGGCACAGCACAACACCATGAGGGAGCTCTAGTCCTGGTGGCATGGACAGGAGCCACCAGGCTTTATAAGCAGATGGAGGGACTGCCCCTCTCCCCTGCAGGCTGATCATCTCCAAAAAGGAGCGTATGCTGCAGAAGGGCTCTGGCTTTCACCTGGACCTGCTGCTCATCGTGGCCATGGGTGGCATCTGTGCCCTCTTTGGCCTCCCCTGGTTGGCTGCTGCTACCGTCCGCTCAGTCACTCATGCCAACGCGCTCACTGTCATGAGCAAGGCTGTGGCACCCGGGGATAAGCCCAAGATTCAGGAGGTCAAGGAGCAACGGGTGACAGGACTGCTGGTAGCCCTGCTCGTGGGTATGGTGCCCCTTGCTGCAACCATCCTAGGTCCCCAGGGCCACTGAGGGAGTCAAACCCTGGACTGACTTTCTCTTCCCCTCCCAGGACTCTCCTTAGTTATCGGGGATCTACTCCGGCAAATCCCCTTAGCTGTGCTCTTTGGGATTTTCCTATACATGGGGGTGACCTCCCTGAACGGAATCCAATTCTATGAGCGGCTACACCTGCTGCTCATGCCACCCAAACATCACCCAGATGTCATGTATGTCAAGAAGGTGAGTTCCCTCTACTCCATCCTGCTCTACTGGGTCAGATGCGCTTCCCACCCTGCCCCCACTTCCTGTCCTGCACAGAGTGGGCTTTCTGGCCCTCTTGCTGAAAAGGAAGAAGGGCCATTCAGTCCCAGACCTTGGATGCGGCTGGCTGGGGATGAGCCCAGGCCCACCTTGTCTCTGCCCGCAGGTCCGCACAATGCGCATGCACCTGTTCACAGCCCTGCAGCTGCTCTGCCTGGCCCTGCTCTGGGCTGTCATGTCCACGGCGGCCTCCCTGGCCTTTCCATTCATCCTCATCCTCACAGTGCCACTGCGCATGGTGGTGCTCACCCGCATCTTCACAGAGCGAGAGATGAAATGTGTAAGAACCCTGCCCTGTCCCCTGCTGCCTTGCCCACCAGCCTTCTTACCAAGGGCTCTGGAAAGGCCCAGCCTGCGCTTCTTCCCACAGTTGGATGCTAATGAGGCAGAACCCGTGTTTGATGAGCGTGAGGGCGTGGACGAGTACAACGAGATGCCCATGCCTGTGTAGCTGCAACCTGCAGGGACAGCTGAGGGCCCAGTGGGCAGAGGGATTGGGGGCTGGTGGGATGGGCCTCCCCCTCCCCCTGCCTGTTTTTATTTAAGTGAATAATTTAAAGTCCCCTTCTCCCCACCCCCACAGTAAAGTGCTACAGCCCCCACCTAAGTTTGACTGTTTATGTGGGGCAACGAATGGAAGTGACAGGGCCCAGCCCTGCTTCCTGTCCCCAGAAATGAGAGTCACCATAGACAAGGAAGGAGACTTTAATGAAAAACCAAAATATAAGGAGTCAAAGTGCAAACTGTCTACTGTCCTACCAGTGGGGGGGTCTTGAGCCCCAAGGGCACCCCCACCCCCACTTCAGGTCCCCAGTAGAGACCCAAGGCCCGGAGCTTTTGCCTTAGGTAGCTCTTGAACTGCAGTAGACCTCTCTGTGACTCCAGCCCCTCAAAGGGTAGCTACAAGGAGGGAGTGAGTAACCTGCCGGCCAGACACAAGAGCACACACGCATGCACTCAGTGTGCAGAGCCACTCATTGGCAGAAGCTGGTAGCCCATGAAGCCCAGGTGCTGCTCCCTCAGAGCCCAAGAGCCCAGCAACACTCTGCCACCTTGGCAGAAATGCCAGTATTCATGCAGCCTAAGTTCCACCCTGAAGGAATAGACATGGTCCAGGTTTCGTTGCGACATCAGTGTCTCAGGGCCCAGCCATGCCCAGCCTGTTCTTTACCTTTGGGCAGAGTTTTGGGTTGTGGGGTTAGAGGCAGCCTGGCCCTGGGCACAGGACCTTGGTGGATAAGGTAGGAAGGGATCCCGGGTCCTCACAGGGAGCACAGCACACACAGGAGGAAGCCTGCAGGAGACAGACCGACTGGGCCTTAGCCAGGCTTCCTCTCTGGGGTGCCACTTACCTGTACAGTAGCCTGGATGCACAGTCAGGTCCTGGTGGTACTTCCCCCAGCAGCTGCCACAGCCCCTCAGCTACTATGTCCTTGTGACTGAGGGACATGAACACCAGTAAAGGTCCCAGGTTCCATCTGTCCCTTGCTGAGCACCACCACCCTGGGCCAAACCCTCTGCTACCTCAGGGAGCCATTTTCCTTAGTGACTGCCCAACACACCTGTACTTGCAGTGGACACGGTCAGTGATGAGAGGCTGTGGGAAGATGGGCACCTGCTGTCTCTGGGGAAGGTGTGGACCCTGGTATCCTGGGAGCTCCAGCTCCACAACTGTGTCAAGCAGGGAAGAGGTAGCAGTGCATAAGGAGGCAGGGACTGGAGACCCACTGGGCCACTAAGCCCTGGGGACCCCATGCTCTTCTCTCCTTGGCCCCCTCCAGCCAGCCAAACCCTGCCTACCACTGATACGATTCATGAAACCAGGGGAGAAGACAAAGTGCAGGACTCTGAAGGGCAGGCACTGGAGCTGGCACAGTGACATCCAGATGTTGACTGTGGCCAGGGGTGCCACCCCAGCTTCCCATGCCAGGATCGCTGAAGGCAGGGCATAAACTGCTGCTCCAAGGGCAGGTAGTTCAGCCGCCCAAAAGGCAGGACCAACTTCTGCACCACCTGTGAAGAGCAGTGCATGACTGCGGGCAGCAGCTCATGGTCTCCCACCAGCTACTATGGCCCAAGCTGGGAGCACTGTGGACAAGGCAGAATGGTCCTCTATCTTGGCTCATGGACGCCAATGTGCCCCGAACCACATTACCAGAGCAGGCAGAGGGATATGGTGAGAGAGAGAGAGAGAGAGAGAGAGAGTGTGTGTGTGTGTGTATACCTGAAGCTCTGAGCATCGGGATGTGAGGATGGGACAGTGGTGACTGCTCTGGCAAACCGTGAGTTCTAGGTATCAGCACTGGCCATGAGTGTTGGACAAGCCACAAAGGGTGTGAGAAGGCACCCCAGGGAATGGAGCAGGGCAGCTTAGCAGAAGAGTTTGCTCACTGAGGCCACAGAGGAGTATGGAAAGGACACAGGCAAGCCCATTTTGCTGCTCAGCTGGCTTTCCTGGACCACCAGGAAGTGGGCAATGGCTTCCAAAAGCTGGGGTTCCCACAACTGGTGCCTGGCCAAGTGCAGGGCAAGGAGCACCATTACACAGGGTGTGAGTTTCTCTGGCCTCACCTCTGTGAAGGCAAGATCACACAGATCCTACAGGCCAGACCTCCAGTGGGTCAGACTGCACCTGAGCCCAGGAAACTCAGACCCTGGTCCCATCTCTTTTAACCTTCCAGCACTTGCCAGGCTACTGATCAGATGCCGCCATGGGCACTGTAGGAACTGAGGGCAACTCAGAGCAGCTTCGAGTCTTTGCCCACCTCGGAGGGCAGGCTATAGAGGTGGAGGTGGTTTCAGATGGAGGCAGAACATTTGCTCCTGCTCCAGGGCACACACTGGGGGCCCATCTGGTGGAAAGCCTGTGGAGAAGGTCACAGGCGGTCCTGATGAAAGGGCCTTTCCAACTGTGGGGTGCATGAGTCCCCACCTGTTTCCGGAGTGGTTAAGTGCACGAGTCCAAATGGAAACACTGGGGAAATGTAAAGCATCATGTGAACATGACATGTTAGAGCCCTTGGTGGGGAGAAGCTTTATACAAGATGGCAAGCCACTGTCATCTTGTGCCACTTGTGAGAAAATGCAGTAGCTCTCTAGAGAAGTGTATTGGAAGGAAATTGGGGTGGCACCTAGGAAATTGGAACAAATGTTGACTTATGATTCTGATGTAGGTCCCCACTATTCTGTATTCTTCACTCTTCCCTGGATATCTACACCCCCGGTCGCTTTCTTCATCAATCAGGACTGCAACGTGCAGACACACATGCATGGTGTGAATGTCAAAGGAAGGGTAGTTTCTGATGATGAGCTGACTCGAGACTTGCCATGTGGCCTGCTCCACAGGAAGAGCCCCAGGCCGAGTCAACAAGAGCCAGCCAAGCCCATGAAGCGCAGGGTAGTGGTGTGCGCACACCTTGGTGTGGTTCTGACGCAGCAAGTGCAGCAGCTCCCCAGGACTCTTCTGCCTGTTCCAGAAGCCTCCGCAGTCCTTGCACAGGGCCTGGATGGGGATCTCCAAGGGGCCTCCACTTGCTGGGCCCCAAACAGTAGGGTACTGGTGGGATCAGCAGCATGCCAGACAACCGAGTAGGGGAGGCCTGAGCAGAGAGCAGGACTTGAAGCATGGAGTTGGATGATGGAGACCCTGAGGGCCAAAGAGGCACAATCTTCTATCTACTCCTCACCTCACTCCCCATCAGGCAGGGCTTGGGATCAGATGGCTTCTGTGATTGCTCTAGTCCTACTCCCCATCCTGCCCTCTCTTCCCCGTTTTACTTCTGGAATCAGCAATCCTACTCTTTCAGGGCGTTCAGCAAAGTAATTCACATGCATTATCTCCTCTGATGCTCCGTGCAGGCCGAACAGTTGCAGGGCTGGCATTATTCATTTCACGGGTGGATAAACCAAGGCTCAGAGCGATAAGAGGTTAAGAAAAGCCTGAGGTTATTTGAGAGGCTGGTGGTCGCGCCTAGCAAGGGATTCGGGTAGGCTCGAAGATGCCCGTCCAGATCACTTCCCCTCCCACAGGAGGCGGAGGTGGCATGGGGGTCGGCACGCGGGCTGCGCAGCCGGGCGGATCCTGGGTCCTAAGAGGGGCGCTCCCTCCTACCTGAGTGACCATAGGACAAGCGGCTTCACCTCTGCTTGTCTCCCGGTCAGTGAAACGAAAACTCAAGCGTCCACCCTGCGGGACGCACGCGGGGCCCGAGCGCGCAGCGTCGCGAAGGCGCACAGTCGGCGAAGTCCAGAGACCTCACACCTGCCCCTGCCCGAGGATGTGAGGAACCCGTGGCCACCGCCGTTAACGCCAGCTCCCACCGCCCTCCCACGGTCCCCCTAAGGTTCCACCCTAGTGACTCCCTAGGCCCCGCACACGTCACTCCCTCGGCCGGCCTCCGGGCCTGGGAGCTACGCTTCCACCACAGCCTCATCAGCAGGCTGCCAGGTCCGCCATCTTCCCAGAAGTCCCCTGTCGCCGGCGCACACCAATCCGACGCAGCGAAGGGACAGCAGAGACGTGGCTCGCTGCGGGCGGGGCGACTCTTAGGGCCTCGGGCCCGCCCCTCGCTTCCGGGAAGTGCGCGCGCCCGGGGGCGGGCCTACCGGCGAGGGGCGGGGCTACAGGACCCACGGCCGAAGCGGGAGGCGGTGAACCCGGGTGGCAAGTTGTACAGGACAACTCTTCACCTCCTTTCTGCCCACTTTCAGCCCCACAGACAACACACGGCGAGTGAAAACTTCACAGTTACTTTAATCTGCATGTGTTCTAGATCCCAGCTCCTTCTCCAGGCTCTCGCTGTCTGTGGTTCCCCAAATCAGCCTCTTAAGGACCATAGATGGCTGGGTTCTCAGGCAGAACACTAAGACGGACCCAGGGTGGTGGCCCCAGTCTGCCCAGGACCAAGGCAGCGACAGCAAGTGCCTGACCCTGAGGAGCCGACTGTCAGGGCCGGCTGGGAGGCAGCAGCCCTGGAAGGCGAACCAGAGCCATGGCTGTGGAGGTCACAGTGATGGGCCTCCGCCAGCCCCTGGAGTCTCCTGTGGCGTAGAGCTGGGCTCCAGGGCAATGGGAAGAGGCAGGCAGGCGAAGCTGGCCTGGGCAGGCAGCAGCGCCCACTGTGCTGTGGGGAGCAAGGTCCAGAGGGGCCGGCCGTGCTGGCGAGAGCTCGAGAAGGCACTACGGCCGGTACATGGCAAAGGCTAGGAGGCTGAGGAGCAGGGTGAAGCCGGCCAGGCCCAGGGTGGCTGTCAGGGGAAAGAAGGGCCGGTACTGGATCTGGCAGTACCAGAGCAGGAGCAGCAGGAGCAGCAGGAGGGGGAGTAGCAGGCTGCCGATTTCCAGCCCGGAGGGGCCTGGCTCTGACCCTGGTGGGCAGGGGGGATGCTGGGTACCGACCCTCGTGGACACGTGGCAGTGGAGGACACAGTTGGGAGGAAGGTGAAGGCTGCCCAGTGTCTGGGTGTCGTCTCCTAGCAGCTGACCTTGATAGATGAGTCGCACCTGCTGTTCCCGGCCCGGAAACTGGGTCCTGAGGAGAGAGGGCCCTGGGTAAGAAAGCAGGCCTCAGGCAATCCTAGTCCCTGTCCAGAGCCAAGCTCCCAGCCCTGGCCCTGCCCTCCACACATCACCAAGGCTGTGGCCTCTGGGGGGCAGTCTGCCCTGGGTGAACAAGGACAGCTGGTGATTTGAGGAAGAGAATATGAAGGTGTCTCAGTGGTTCTTGTGTGGTTACTTTCATCCCCTCCCTTAGCATTTCTTTCCTACCCCTGTTTCTGCTTACCTTTTCAAGGAGCCAATGGTGTCATGGGGCCAGGCCCTAGCCACCTGCTCAGAATCGTTGAGGAACTTCAGACGGAGTACTAGGGGCTCCTGGGGGGGGTCCAGGGCTGGTGGTGGTGTTGTTGTGACTCCGGTGCCGGGTTCTGGTTGTGTAGCTTGACCTCTGTGTCTCAGGCTGGAGGGCTCAGCCCCAGGTGCCTCTCCTCTGATGCTGTCAATGGCTGCCATGGCTTCGCTGGGCTGGGCTGGTGTTGGAGTCCTTGCCGGCTGGAGCAGGGTGTCGGTGCCCTCGGAGGTATGTGTTGAGACCCAGGCGAGGGCCAGCACCAGAAGGCAGGCAAGCACCGCAAAGAGCACGGTCACTTCATCACCCACCCCTTCAATCAAGGCCATGGCACCTGCTTGCCTGCCGTGCTATCGAGCTAGGGAGGTACAAAGGACAGTGAGAGGCTAGATCACAAGCCAGGGGCCCTCCAGGCTCCAGCAGGCCCCCAAGCTCACCCCGGCTCAACTCCCCCACGATGCTGGTTTTTCTGTTGCCTTCCCCACCCTGGAGCACAGACTGCTCTGACCTCCAAATGTGTTTTTTAGTGCCCCTAACCATTACCACATCTCAAGTCCAAACTTTGTAAGGCTGAGTTCTGGGTCTCTTTGTTGTTTACTGTTGAGCCAGGATCTCAACATGTGGTTCCGACTGGCCTTAAACTCATGGAGATCCTCTTGTCTCAGCCTCCCAACTTTCTCTATGGTGAGGCCCTTGACCTTGTTGTAAACAACTCCTCTTGTACATTTAACCCTCCCCAAACTTCACCCCAAGCTTACCTACACAAACTTTCATCCACTTCATCCCAGTTTATTTGCTTTCACCTACTTCTCTCCAAGCTCACCTAAGCTTCAGTCTCTCAAGTTTCTCCAAGGGGCTGACAGGGGGGTCTCTTGGTCCCCTGCTCCACCCCCCGTATCGTGAACCCGAACCCCACGAGCGCCATAAAGGACTTATCCCCAGAGCTACCCACACACCAGTCATCAAACTCCGGCTTTGGGCAATCTAGAATCTCCGCGCGATGCCACCCAGCCAGCTCGGCCCTTTCCTGGTCCCCACAAATGGACACCCACTACCCCCGCAGCGCCCCTACTCCGCGCCTCCTCTTCGGGTAGCCTGTCTAAACCCAGCGGCCTCCAGACTCCCGATCCCTCAGAGACCCGGGCTTCGCCCTTTCCACCCCGCTGCCCCGTTACCCCTCCCATCTTCCCGCCCCCCGGGCCTCGGGAAAGCCCGGGTGATCCCGGGGCGGGGCGAGCGCAGGCACTCACCTCCCGGCCCCGCCAGTTCCATCGCGGCCCCACGGGCACTTCCGGGCGGGAGGCGCTGAGGTCGCAGACACCTGGGGCTCCGCTCTTTCCCCGCCGCCGCCGCAGCCCGGGGCATTGTGGGACTTGTAGTCCATCACGTAGTCCCGGCCTCGCTGCGCACCCACGTGCGGAGTCCGCCTGCGGATCCTGGCGGCTACGGACAGCGGAGCGGACTGCGCAGGCGGATCTGGGCGGGGAGGCGGTGCTGGCCCGCTTAGTGCTGGAGCGGCTGCGGATCCGCCCCCTCTGCCGTCTGCAGCCGAGGTATCTGACACTCCAGACACCAACGTCAGCAGGAGCACGTCACAGCATTAATGCCAATAAGGCAAGGAGAGAGGCTCAGGGGAGTCCACTGGCCTCCACCGATGTCGGGGTGAGGGGAGGACAGAAGGCAGCCTAGATCCCTGGAGCTCAGGAGGCGTGGGTTGCATCTCCAGTTAGCTGAGGACACCGACACCGATCCGGGAGCTGTGCCCTCTCTCTGCCTGCTTGTAGCGTCCGGAACAAACATTATGAATCCACTTACACTGTGCCAATAAGCGTATGATCTCAGTTGGCCTACTAAATCTCCCTGAACTTAAATTTTTTCATTGCCAAAATACAGTTCATAAGACAATCATAAAGTCATTCAACATTCTGAGTTTTTTTGTTTGTACCGGGGATTAAGCTTGTGATCTTGCACTTGCTAGGCAGGCACTTATGCCGCTGAGCTAAATCCCCAGCCCCAAAACTTGACCTTTTTACAGGGAGTTTAGCTCAGCAGTGTAAGTGCCTGCTTGGCAAATGTAAGGTTCCGAGTTTGATCCCTAGCACCAAAAAAAAAAAAAAAAAAAAAAAAAAAAAAAAAAAAAAAAAATTTTGGAACTGTTATGAAAAGTGAAAACCATATAAAGTATATGCCCCTCAATAGATATTTACTTAGCTATGTTCATGTGCCCCCTCCACCCAAACCTAGGCTGAGAAATTGGGTCCTTAAGAGTGTTTATCTGTAGACAACAGTGAATCCCAGCAGGGCCTGCAACCACTAACCTCTATAAATTTTCCTTCCTTCTTTTAAATGTCTGCAGCCACAGAAATTTCACATCCTGGACCTTACAGGCCAGTTTTAATGGAAAAGGCTGTTGTCTTCTCACAGCTCATATCTGTTTGTGGGAGCAAGTGGCCCAATTGTTGCCTTGGGAATGTCAGTTTATAAAGTACACAACTAAGGTATCTCTAGTTCTTTCCCTCCTGATCATTTATGCTACATTTATTAAATATACACATACTATAGGTTTGGCACTGTGCAAAAGGCTGGGAACACATGGTTTATCAGACTCTTTCCCTGCCCTCACTCAGCTCAGACAGACAGCCTGTATGTGCCAAGACAGGTACGTGCTGGTACATGGTACAGTTTCTTGCTGACAATTCCTATTTTTTTATTTTGAGGCAGGGTTTCACTGTATGTTTCAAATTGGCCTTGATCTTACTTTGTAGCCCAGGCTGGCCTTGAACTTGCAGCAATCCTCCTGCCTTAACCTCCCAAGTGCTGGGATTACAGGCATACACCACCCAGCCTGGCTTCACTGACAATTCTAATCAAGCATCTTAAATGTTAATGTTGCTTTTTCCAGTTACAAAAGAGCAGAGTTAGGTTTTCTGTTCACCTACTATTTT
Organism: Cavia porcellus; assembly: GCF_034190915.1. NCBI lineage: Eukaryota > Metazoa > Chordata > Mammalia > Rodentia > Caviidae > Cavia > Cavia porcellus. The sequence goes on from NW_026947489.1 coordinate 57,041,165, forward strand.
TGCAGATATAGTCCAGCCTCAGTAAAAGCTCTCTTTCTTCAGGTCATCCAAGTAGAAACCCAATGTTGATTAGTTTGTCTCTGGTCCTTTGGAAAGTAAAGAGAAATTTAGGTGAAGAAATTAGTGGAATATTATGCAATTTTATCCTTGATTTGGGAAATGCAAGTGTGTTTAAAATAATGACACGTGTCAATGATACTCAAAAAATAGCTGGGCAGAGCCCTGGGAGATTTATTGGCCGTGGTCACTGCCCTGTACCTGCTGTATCTTGTAGGTTTTAGCAAACCTGTTCTGGGGATGGGTAGCAGATGGCTTTGGCAATGGGAACGGGGGAAGCTGGAACACTGGAGGAAGCTCCTTGGCTACAGGAGTCGAAGGGCTGCATGGACAAGTGAGTGAGAGGAAGGAAGATTATCGGAGCCATGTGACTGATGAGTCTTTTGAAGGAGGAGAGCATGGGAGAATGATTCCTCCCTGTTCTTCCTTTATGTATGAGTGGGGCTGGGCAGAATTCAGTGACCCCTGCCACCCGTCTGGCAAAGAACCTCTTTCAGGAGAGGCTGGTCACAGGAAGACTGAATAGGGACAGTTGTTTAAAGTGTAATTTCCAGAAGCCTTCTAATGACGCTCGCTCTCAAGAGAAAAAGGAAATAGGCAGGGAGCCATCTCAGCCTGTGCGCTGTGGCCAGCAGTGGATACTGTGGCTGGAAGCCATGAAGAGGATCTGGTGGGCAGGAAGGTCACTATGACTGATCTCTGGGCCTGGGGACAGAGAAGCCTGTGCTGCACTGAACGCAGGACATCGTGAACGAGGTTTAGTGGGGCCCTGGCTCCTCGGCCAATCAATCCCAAAAATTAGCAACCCCAGGCACAGGGCACTATTCAGACATGTCCGGAGATCTGATACCCACCCCGCCCCCCATCCCTGCCACAGGCTAGCGCAGAAAGAGCAAGGCGACAGTCGACCCAGAGGTGGCCAGGGCAGCTGTGCCCGCAAGCGGGTAGCGCCGCAGGCAGCGGGGATCGGGGCAACGATCTAGCGGAAGGGCCGAGGCCCGGTGGGAGGGGCCGGGCGTCAGGGCCTGCGCGCGTCGCCCGGGGGCGGAGGCTGCAGTGCCCGCGAACTAGTGAGCGAGCGAGGGGCGGGGGCGCTGGGGCGGGCGCAGGAGGGGCGGGGGCGGGGGCTGGGGCTGGGGCGAAGGCGGCGGGGAGGGGGGCTAGGCTGCGTGTGCTGGAGCCGGCGGGGGCGGCGGTGCGTGCGCATGACGCGGGGGGAGGGCCCGGGCCGCGCGCTCCCGGTCCCGTTGTTGTTGCCGCTGGAGGCAGCGGCGAGGCAGCGGGATCGCGGCGCTGGGAAGCGCCTGGCGGCGGCCACAGCGTGCGTGACAGCGCCTCCTGGCCTAGGCCCCCGGCCCCATGCAATAGCCCCACGCAGCCGGCTCCTTAGTCCCGGCCCCGCCAGCCCCGCACGCCTGCTCGCCGCCGCCACTGCGCCGCCCCGGGCCCCGCTCGGGCCCGCGGCTCCGGAGCCATGAACTTCCAGGCCGGCGGGGGGCAGAGCCCGCAGCAGCAGCAGAGCCTGGCGGCTCCGGGGGGCGGCGGCGGCGGCGGCGGGGGTGCCGGTGGCAGTGGGCAGTTCGGCGGCGCGGGGCCGGGGGCGGGGGGCGGCGGCCCTTCGCAGCAGCTGGCAGGCGGGCCGCCCCAGCAGTTCGCGCTCTCCAACTCTGCGGCCATCCGCGCGGAGATCCAGCGCTTCGAATCAGTGCATCCCAACATCTACGCCATCTACGACCTGATCGAGCGCATCGAGGATTTGGCGCTGCAGAACCAGATCCGGGAGCACGTCATCTCCATCGAGGGTGAGCGGAACGTGGGGCGGCGGGTGCTGGGGCGCGGTGGACTCTCCCGCGTTGGCCGGCCTTCGCTGTCTTCGGCGGAGGTGTCCTGGCGCGCCCGAGGTCCGGGCCACGCGGTTTGCGGGACGCTGCAGAGCACGTATCCAGGCCTCGCCACGTCTGGTCTGGGGACACTTTGGGGTCGGAGAGATTGGTCCAGCCCTAGGGGACGTGTTTTTTGCGGCTCATGCTCCATTGTGCGAGGGTGGTGTTGCTCTTGGGACCCATGTCGCAGAGGTTTTGGGGCCAGGGGCTGAGTATGTTAAGACATGGCTGGGGAGGGTGGGGAGGCTGGGCGCTGAAGGCCTGGAGACGGCTGGAGGTGGGGCTGAGGCCCTGGAGGCTCCGTAGCTGTTGCCCGGTGGTAAGGCGGGTGATCGAACCTCCGTTAGTGAATGGCAGTCTTCCCGGTCTCGGCGTCCTCTCGCGACGCACCACCCCACCGTCCCATGGCGTGGAGGGCGTGGGCAGGGCCTGGAGTGGGCTGGGGTGCTGCGACCTTGTGGGAGCCATCCTACTGGCCCTCAGGACCCCGGGCCGGGTCTTCAAGCACAGGGTACCCGAGAGTCTCCTCACTCCTGAGGCATGCGCGGGGCTGCTGCCCACTGACCTCCAGGGAGGCTGCCTCAGGCGTCGGGAACCGGAAACCCCAGGTCACTGCTATGTCCAGCGTTCTGTTCTTTGGGTTTTGGGGCCCAGTACTTGTGGCTGCTGCCAAATGCCCCACTAATTCTGGTGTGATGGTTGGGTGGTTTGTGGCATAGTGACCTTCCAGCAAGCTAGGGCAGATGAGCCTTATCCTGTACCATCTGCTTGGGCCTCCGACTCAGTTCCAAGGGGACACCCACCAGCAGGTGCTGGGATCTGTCTTCTCAATCATGGGGGAGAGCCAAGGCTGATTCCTGATGACATGGGCTTCTGGGTGGGGGCCTGTCCACTACTTGGTGTTGTAGTGAGAGCTGCATTCCCGTCTTCACCTCTTTGAGCTAGGCCCAGGGGGCTCCTACACCTGAACGCTCTCTTCCTGTGTGTAGAAGTTCCCATAGCTGGGGAAATACTATTGGATCTTTTAGGGGGCGGACTCGAGAGCCTCATTTAGAGCTAAGCCCTGCCCTTTGTTGTAGTTTCCCCACTGGCTGCTTTTTTCTGTCCTTTTCTTAGCCTGTTTCTATCTTCTTTTTCCAGGCTGAGTTCACTCTGAACTAATTAGGTGACAGGAAAAAACTCATTAACGTGGATTTGAGTAAATGGCCTGAATCACTGGCTGGGGACAGTAAGATGGCATTTGTGTAAGCCCAGAGCCCCAAAGAAAGGAGATGACCAATTTTTCTTCCTAGATCTGAAGTGGCTGAGGGGAGAAACACCTTCCCCAGGTTAAATGTCCCGTATAGAAAATACAAAGTTCTTGATCGATTGCAGGATGAAACTTTTTTTTGAGACAGGATCTTGCTGTGTAGTTCAGGCTGGCCTTGAACTTGCCATGTACCTTAGGCTGGCCCGGAATTTGCAGTGATCTTCCTGCCTCAGCCTGAGTGCTATGATTACAGATGTGTGTCACCACGCCTGGTTGCATGATGGAATGTCATTCCCTGTTTTGGGAGGTAGAGAGACTTGATGGACAGCCAGACCATATAGGGAGGGTCCTTTGCCACAGCAGAGGCCAGGCCCTACATCCCACACCACCTTCTAGAGCAGTGTCCCTCCCTGGGATCAGAGGTGTTTGATTGGACCTCTTCTGTGCCAAGAAGGCCATGATACATTTTTTTTTAAACCTCCATTTTAAATTCAACGTGACAGGCAGAATTTCCCTCCCTGGGCCCAACTTCCCTATTGCGGTTTGGAAATAACCCCACCGTTCCATCTGTTTAGGCTGGAAGCTTGCTATCACCCTCTCAAAATCCTGGGACCCGATGTTTCATTGTCACCAGACCAACCCAGCTGCTTCCCACCCTTCAGTTCCCTCCCCATCCCCTGTGGAGACCTCCTGGCTCCTTCCCCTTTCTCTCCCCTGCTTCCTGGCCTCTCCAGGAACCCATCTCTGTGACCCCAACTCTGAGGGCTTTTCTGTTGCCCAGGATTTTCTGCTGTAGGCAGGCTGGCAGGCTTAAAAAAAAAAAAAAAAACCAGGCTTCTCCAGTTTCGGCCCTGTATGCTTCCTGCTGTAGAGCTCTTCCATCTGCTGAACCATATTGCCTCTGTCCTGCAAGGCAGCTTCTCTACCTTTCTTGGAGTGGGAAGACAGCAGCTTCTTGGGGTGTGGCTGTGATTCCTCGCCTGGATTGAGCTTCCTGACACTGCCACCAGCAGACCTTGATCTTTACATAAAACCAGCCAGGGACCTTGTCCTTTCTTGAGGGGTGAGACTTCACAGAAAACAGTAACATTTTGGAGCATACCGGAGACCAGCCTTCTTTCTGTCAAAGCTTCCTGTGACCATCAGGACAGCAGGCACTGAGGCAGTTGACTGGGCACCTTAGCTCCCATCCTGTCCTCTCTCCACTTTTCTCAATGTCCCAGCCCCCTTCCAAGGGAGGAGGAAGCAGGGGACCCTGTGGTTTTCCTGTGTTTCAGCACAGGGTTTGGGAGTGGACAGACTATTTTGCTCCATTCCAAGAGGAAATTCAGGCTCAGCAGCCAGTGCAGGGATTGGACCTCAGGGCCATCACATGTCATGGTAGAGAGGGACAGGGACACAAAGTCAGAGAAGGAGGGATCCAAGCAGATACAGCCAAGGAGAGCCCAGTGCCTCATTTCCCTTTCAGACTATCTCGCTCCCAGGAAGAGGAAGGAATTACCCCACTTGTGCAGTCTCCTGGCTGTATCCTAGGAGGGACGTAGGGGAACTGGGGGATCAGCCCAGACTGGGGACAATGGGCTAAGCCAGCTAGGCATCTGGAGATGTTGTTGAAAGGAGCACCTCTCTAAGGTGCCCACAGGTGTAGGTCTAGGGGCTCTGCCCAGGGCATCAGGCAGGAGGGCCCTGCAGCTTGGGCTTGGGTTTCCGGCCTAGGCTCTGGGCCTGGAAGTCAAGGGTGACTGCGTGTGAATGCCACATGGCCGAGCTGTGTCAGCGGGCTTGTTCAGTTTCCCATTTGTTTCCCCCTAGGGTGTGTGTTTGGGAACGAAGTTCCCCTGCACATTCCAGCCAGCCCTGCTGAATTGTCTTTTGCCTTACTCACACAGGCCTCAAGGGATGGGGGCTTTTTTTTTTTTTTTAGCTAGGCAGGAAATGGGCATGACCTGGGGGCATGTGTGTTGGGGGAGCCCAGGAGGAATAGTAAAGGTGTTGCACCCCTCCTGGCCAATCCCTAACCCCCTGGGATATTTCACTCTGCCCCACATTTCTTAAATATCCTTTGACCTGTCCCACAATATCCTTGTGATGGCAAATGGATAAGCATGATGATTCTATTTTCTAAATTATTATTATTATTTTGGTACAGAGTCTCACTATCTCATTCAGGCTGGCCTAGAATTCCCAGGGATCCTCCTGCCTCAGCCTCCTGAGTACTGGGAATATGAGCATATACCAGCATACCCACTTGATGTTCAGCCAACTTGTCTAGCTTACCATGAGCTTTCCTTGTAGGACTTGCTGTCCTGTGTTCTGTCCAGGCCTGACTGTCTCCAAGGGCTCCTAATGGGGAGGTCTGAGGTGGACCCAGCTCTTGCACCTATCACTTTTGAAACTGCTCTGCAGTTAGCCGCTTAGGGCTTAGGGCCGGTGCCTGGTGGGGGTGTGGCTGCTTGTGAAGGGCTTAGCAGACAAGGGTTCTAGGAATTCTGGAAGAGGAGCTTTGTGTGGGTGCTGGTAGGCAGGGGAAGCTGCCTTCGTTCCAGATCCATTTATTTAGCTCCTACTGTGTGGCCCAGTTGCATCTGGTACCACAGAGAGCTGGAGAACAAAGGGCGGGAGGAATGGAGACTGAGGAAGGGCTGGGCTGGGCTCAGCCAGCAGGAGGTGCCGGGGCACTAGGAGTGGTGGCAGTAAAGCCTGGTTCTCAGGGCAAAGCTCAGAGGCCTGGAAAAGCTTATCAAGTTCCTTGCCCTGGGGGTTGGAGATGGATGGGCTGGTGGCCCCAGCTTATCTCAGGTCGCATGTCCTTGGGGTCATCAAGGTAGAAAACCTCTCTCATTCCATTCATCCTGTATCATCAGCAGATGAGACTCACAGTAAAACAGTCTTTTGTCCCCAGGTACCCAGCCTCCCAAGGGAGGGACCTGGGAGTGGGGGGAGGGTAGGTATGAAAACACAGTGGTACTCAAAGCACAAGTGGGCAACTCAGCTGGCTTCTATGTCTGCAGGTGCAGTGGGCAGGACCCCAGGGAAGGAGACTTTAATACCCTCGGCTGTATTCATTTTTATCTTCCAAGAAGCTATCGCTTCCTCCTTCAGGACCTGGGGGCTCCTGGGAGGGTTTGGGCAGAGTGGGGGGCTGGCTACACCTGACTGAGCTCAGCCTGTACACAGTGCATTTGTACCTGGAAGCCCCTATGCCAGTGAGCCTCTGACAGCCTTCAGCGCATGTCAGGAGCCAGTATAGTGGGAGTTCTGCTCTTCAGGGCAAGCAGGCATTGCTAGGAACACTGAGGTTTAGGGGAGGGCCTTTGCTCCCCCAATCCACACACTGCCTGATCGCGGTGGTCCCTTTGCACTACACAGGTGGTTCAAAGGTGGCTTAGTCCATATTGTTTTCCTCCTCCTGCTGTTGCCAGTTGCCCTCTACTGCCAGGCATAGGGCAAGGACCAGCTCATTCAGCCAAGGGTGGAGGTACAGAGGGAGGGGATGGGGTGTGGGGCAGGGGCAAGGTTCACGAGTGTTTCCATCTGCTGGCTGGAGGGAGCCCCAGATCTCGGATGCTCCTGCTCCTCACCCAGCTTTGCAGAGGAGATTCTATTTTAGGTTTGTAAGTGGCCTCTTGATCTTGCACCTGACATCATTGGGCCTCTGAGGACCTTCCCAAGGCCTTGAAGTGAGCTGCACAGCCAGGGGTTTGGCCTGGCGTTGCAACATCAGGTCAGGCATCACTCGCCAGAACCAATGGACTAGAGATGGTTTTGCCAGGTGGGTACAGGTTGGCATTCTATGGGTGGGTCCTAAGGAAGGCTCTTGGGAATCACGTCACCCTTCCGTGTGTAACTCATGGAAATTTAGACTGTACCCTCAGGGGAATTCCCTACTGTGCTTTCTTCTGGGTGTCTCAAAACCATCCCAAATGGTGGCACTCAGGGCCGTCTCTCCTGACCATGAAGGGGCAGAGCATCAGCAGAGACACTTGCCCCAGGAAGGCTGTCAAGTATATTTCTGAAGCATTTCATTTAAATCAGAATTCAAGTGCTGAAAGTACGTGCGTGTTTGTTCTAACCAGGTGGGATGGGAAGGAAGTAGAAGAATCGGGGGCCTTCCTCCCGGGATGTGTCTGCAGATCTTCCTTCCAGGATTTCTCTCCCGGCCAGCCCACTCTGATGAGTTTCATAGTCCTGCTGTTTCACAGCAGAGATGGGGTTTTTTGTTTTGTCTTTTTGAGGCAAGGTCTCACTGTGTAGTTCAAGCTGGCCTTGAGTTCACTTTGTAGCCCAGGCTGGTCTCACACGTCTACAGCTCGCCTGCCTCAGCCTCCAGAGTGCTGAGATTATAGGTGTGCACTACCAGGCTAGGCTTGGTTGGAATATTTGGAAGTAATTTTGGCTTGGCTTCCTCGGGTTTCCTGAGCCTGTCTTCTGTTAGAGCCCTTGGAGACCTCATCACTGTAGGCGAGTTTATGCAGAAGAAAGATTGTGTGTGCCTCAGTTTCCTACTTGGTTGTGCCCAGGATCAACAAGAACCCTGGCACCTTGGCAGTGCATGTTAACTACTACTCACTATTTCCAGAGGCCACACAGTTTCCAGTTACAGTAGGAGCCCCCTGTTTATTACCTGCCTCCTCATGATTTATCTCATTATTTCCTTTGGACGCATTCCCAGAAGAAAATGGTAAGAATATAGTTTACATGCTTTTAGGACTTTTGCTGCCATTCTGATTCCAAGGGGCAGAGATAGCCTGTTCCCTGCCATGTTTTCCTGGCAGGGAAGAAAAAAGAAAGCAGGCAGATACGATGGTACATGGCTATAATCCAAGGACTCAGGAAGCTGAGGCAGGAGACTCACTGTGATTTCAAGGCCAGCCTCAACTACATAGCGAGACCTTGTCTCAACCAAAAAGAAATAAAAAGGACTAAGTGGGTTTCCTTGTTTTACCTTATATGTTGACTACTATTTGTTTAATTATTGCAGTATTTGGTTTCCCTTACTAGGGAGAATCATTATTGGAGATGTTTTCTTGGGTTAGAGCACTTGCATAGAATATACAAGTTCCTGGCAAACCCCAACACAGCAAAACAACAAGAAGAAACTGGTGTTTAACTCTATTCCTTTTCCTCTTGGCTTGTGACTTTTTTTCCTTTGGAGACAGGCTCTCACAGTATTCAGGCTGTCCGTGAACTCCCTGTAGCCCAGGCTGGCCTTGAACTTTCTGTGAGCCTCCTGCCTCAACCTCTGAGCACTGGAATTGTAGGTGTTGTTCTGTTATTCTTTTTCTGATCGAGTTTCAAAACTTTAGCCTTTTAACATAGGTTTTTCTGAGTCAGGTATCTGTACACTTGTTAGGCAGCAGCCCCTGTCTTGGTCTGTCTCGGCACACTGGCCCCACTGAGTGAGCCAACAGAGCTGTCTTCAGGTGGGCTGTGGGCCAAGGGGTCCCAGGTGGTGGCCCTTTGGTGCCTCAGTGCCTGTCAGCTCTGAGTTTTTTCTCTTGCTTTCTTCCCAGCAGCCGTCTGAGCCACCCAGCTGGTGTGCTTGCCTACAGGACTTTCTCTTTTTTTTTTTTTTTTTTTGTCTTTTTCCTTTTTTATCGGTACCAGGGATCGAACTCACGACTGCCTGCTTGCAAGGCAGGCGCTTATGCCGCTGAGCTAAATCCCCAGCCCCGCCTACAGGACTTTCTCTTTGGCCTCTTTAATTTTATATTTTGGTGGTTTGCAAACCCAAACCCTAGATTTCCAGTAGGATGAGAGCCTAGCTCGAGGAGGTCAGGGAGCAGGGGAGATGCAGACCTGCTCAGGGCTTGCGTGAGGCCCCTGTGTGCACTCTGCCTAGACGTGTCAGGGTCGTGAACCTTGCTTCTCTGCCCGGAGGGCTCTGCTGTTTGCTTGTGAGACAGTATCTCCTCATGTGGTTCAGGCTGGCCTTGACCTCCCTGTGTGGTCTCAGCTTCTAGGATGACAGCCTTGTGCCACTGCACCCGGCAGACTTTTAGTTAAACAGATCCTGAAGGAAAAAGTCCTATCGCCTTTATTTGTAAAGAGTTGCCGAGATTTGGTGGCATCCCACTTTGCCAAAACCTCTTTAGTTGGTAGACTGTTTTAACACTAGGCGAAGTGGTTGTAGGAGTCCGGTGGATAAGACTGCCCTGAGCTAGGTTTGGTGGTTCACATCAGTAATCCCAGCACTTGGGAAGCTGAGGTAGGAAGAATGCAAGCTTGAGCCAAGGCCGGGTAATACAGTAATTAGTAAGACCTTGTCTCAAAATAAAAAATAAAAAATGTGGGCTGGGAATGTAGCTCAGCTGGTAGTGGTGTCAAGAAAACAACGACAGAAAACTGCTGCTCTGGATGCAAGCTACTCAGGGTTGGTCTTTTTGAGACAGAGTTTCCCTGTCAGTTCAGGCTGGCCTTGAGCTCACTTTGTAGCCCAGGCTGGTCTGAAACTCAGGGCAGTCCTCCTGCCTCAGCTTCCCTGAGTGTTGGGATTACACCTACCCAGGTTTAAATCCCAGACCTTCTCTGGAGCTGTCTGATCTTGGGTCAGGGGTGAGTCCTTTTAATCTGTCTTTCGGCTTTGCTCTTGTTAAAAGGGGATAATTGGCACCTGGTGCCTGGTGTGGGTGTGAGAATCAGATAAGCAAATGTACTCAGGGTTTGGGGAGACATAAGACTCTGGGTGTCATTGCATCAATTGCAGGGTTGTGGCAAGTGGGGACCTAAGTGAGGTCCTGTGTGTCCCTGTTTCTGGCTATGTTTGAGCCCCAACATGTAGGCGGAGTGTGGGGTGCATTGGAGCTGCCCAGCCAGACCCATCAGCCTTGCCAAGTTGGTACTGAGGTTCCAGGGATGCATGCAGACCTTGGGCACCAGGGCTGGCCACAGGGTGTGTGGAGTCGGCACCTGATGTGTTGTCTGTGTTCTCTGATTTAGCACTGTCTAGGAGCCTGGATCGAATCACCTGTATGAATTCAGATTTTCAAGTAGCCATGTTGGGAAGGTGTCACCAGAAAGAAAAAGGGAGCCGGGTGTGACAGAGGGATTCCCATAGGTTTGAGCCCTGCCTGGGCTACATAACAAGATCCTGCCTCCAAAAAAAGAAAAAAAAAAAAAAAAAGCTGGGGATTTAGTTCAGTGGCATAAATGCCTGCCTGGCAAACACTAGGTTGTGAGTTCGATCCCTGGTTCCAAAAAAAAGGAAAAAAGTATAATCCGTTTTAATATGTATTTAACCCAATATATTCTACATGCTCTCATTTTAACGTGTAATAGAAAAATGATGAGTGAGGCAGATTTTATATACTTTTTTTCTCAGAGTCTTCAAACTCCGTTGTGTTTATCTTTAAGACTCTTCCTTAGGTTGACCACAGAAGAATTGTTGGAAGTTGTGAAACAGTTATATAAGTATATCCTCCCTCCTCTGTGGTACTGGGGAGGGAACCCCAGGGCCTCCATACAAGCTAGGCAGTCACTGTACTATTGAGCTGTATCTCCCAACCCCCCATATCCCCCTCCCAACCTCCATCCCTTCTGTCTTTTTGAGATGGTCTTGCTAAATTGCACAGTTTGACTTTGAAATCTTGATGTTACCTCCTGAGTCATTGAGATGAGAGGTGTGTGCCACCAGGCCTGGCTAGTATATGCTTTTTGATTTATCCTTTCAAAAGCTTGAATTAGAAATTTATAGTTGGGTGTGGTAGTGCATGCTTGTGATCCCAGCACTCAGGAGACTGAGACAGGAGGATGGCCACAAATTTGAGGCCTGTTTGGGGAACATAATGAGTTGAAGGCTGAGCTGAACTACATAACAATAACAAAACCACAAAAAACCAAAAAGAGAAAATTTATAAACAATATGCTGCTTTCATTGTCAGTCAGCAAAGACAGCATCACACCATAGACTCTCAGTGCTCAGGCTTTCCGTGCTTGCACTGTGGGAACTGTGATTCACAGGATTTTCCCTGAGGAGGGGCAGCGGAGTCAGTGCACCCTGTTGCAGGAGACCGAAAGGTGCTGGGGCGGGGGACAGTGAGGCGGGTCCCCTGTTAGGGCTTTCCCAGGAAGGTGTGGCCCAGAGGCCGAGGCAGGCAGCCCTTGTTGCCCCATCCTGGCCTCTTTGGAGTGGGCTGTTTTGAGCAGGACTTTTGTTAGTACCTTGTCCATAGACCTGGATTGGGGCAGAAGTCTGCACACTCCTGCGCACTTTGAGAACATGCATCCACAGGGAGACCCTTCAGCCTATTTGTCTCTTGATCTGCTTCCTGGCTGTGAAATAGGGACCCCAACCTCAGAGACGGGGTGATCACAGACCACACCTAGTCTAAGAATCTGTGTTTTTGAGGAAGTCTCACCACTTAGCTCAGGCTGGTCTAAAACTCGGGGGAATCCTTCTGCCCTAGCCTCTTGAGTGCTGGAGTTAACAGGTGTGTTCCATCACACTTGGCTAATAGGCACTTGTTAACATCAAAAGGATCGAGTGTTTGCCCAGGAGCCAGGAGAGAACTCGTAGAGAGTTGAACTGGGTAGCCCTCTGTCTTCAATGTGTCCTCGGGAAAATCACAGATAGTACATCCTGAGGTCTTCTTGTCACCCAGCTTACAAACACATGAACTGATTGTCCTGTTGAGCTCTCATTCCCCTCCAGCCTCGCTGCTGTTTTGAGGAGACATGAATTTGTGGTAATAGATTTCTGTGTCACCTCTGGCCAGCTGTGGACCTTGATGGGGCCCAGAAGGTGCTGGTGAAGCAGGTGCCCTTTACAGGGTCTGCTCCCTGGATGCCCTTCTCTGCATGGGTGCTGAGCCCAGCTGCAGCCCATTAGACACATCCCTGTCCCCATCACTTGTGGCGGAAGTGACCTCACAGTGGCGAGCCTGTGTGGGCTTCCTCAGGAAGCCAGGGGACACTTGGCTGTTCTGCGTGGCTGCTATGTGTTCCATCCCAAGGCTGCCTCCCATTTCCAGGCCCAGTCCCTGATGCCGTGACTTGCTTTGCCAGGGCTCTGTCCCACCCAGGCCAGCCATAGCCCTTCTGGGCAGCCCTCCACCCTGCCTTGCCCACCTTTTTTCTCTGCAAGCCTGCCCTGCCTGGTCCCTCAGGTGACCTGGAACAGTGGGTGCCCTCTATGGCCAGCCCATTTCACCTGCTCCTATCTTTTTATCCTGCTGCTCCCCCCTGGATCCCAAGCCCCGTGCCTGTGACAGCTGCCCAGCTACTCCCAGATACTCCCACCCAGCCCTGGCCCTGGGTAAGTGGTTGCCTGAACCACCAAAGAGCCATTTATTCCTGCTCTAGGCCAGAAGTGTAGCCTGAGCTTGTGATGGTGACCCACACCTCTAATCCCACACTCAGGAGCCTGAAGCAGGAGAATCACTGTGAATTTGAGGCCAGCCTGAGCTGCATAGAGAGTTCAAGACCTGCCTGAACTACGTAGTGAGACCCTCTTCACAAAAGCAAAACAAAAATGCATACAAGAGCCTGGCCTGGGCCCCAGAGGAGACCCAGAGCAGGCTGAATTTAAGGCCACAGTGGGCGGGCAGGGAGATAGCAGCCTTTTCTTCCAAGGTGCCCCCAAACTGATTAGCAGTAGAATTTGTTTCCTCCACCAGCAGAGGTAAAAGTGACAATGTGCCTGACAGCCGTGGGCCATGCAAGTGCAACTCGAGGAGCTGCCCCTTGCTCTGTGCAGGGGGCTGGGGCACAGCGTGGTGAGCTGACACCCAGGAGCAGTTGTGCAGTCCGGTCCTGGAGAATCCGAGGGCCAGCAGCAGGTGCTTCACTGGGGTGCTGGGGTGGCCCGGTGTCTTCACAGGCACCACCAGATTCTTTCTTCAGAGACTAGTGATCTTATGAAAATTCCTGGTGTCGTGTGTTTTTAAACTATGTAAGGTGCCACCCCACACTGCAGCACTTTGTTTGTGCTGCAGATGTCACAAGATTGACAGCTCTTGCTACAGTGATAGTCTGAGGGCTCTGAGGTGGGGTAGTAGGACCCGCTGTGATGTCACAGAAGCAGCAGCAAGAAAACGGTGATATTCTCCCTACCCCAGAAACTAAGGATTGAACCCAGGACCACCACACTGAGCTACATCCTCACCTCATTTTTATTTTTTGTTTTTGAGACAGGGTCTTGCTGACTTGCTAAGTTGCTTGAACATGCAATCTTCCTGCCTCAGCCTCTCAAGTGCTGGCATTACAGGTGTGTGCCACCATGCCCAGTCTTCCATCTCTTTTTCCTGGTGGATGTGGGCATAAGGATCCTTTCCCCAATGCTCTAGCAGGATCTCATACAGACAGGCATGTCCTCTGTGTCACAAGCCACACTTCTCTGATACTGTCTCGTAGCTGCTGTATAATTGGAGTTCCTGTGATGCCTAGAACTATCTTGTAGAGTTTTGTTTTTCCAAATGAGACTGGACACAAGGAGTCAGGAGCCCTCATGGTGCTGTTTTCTATGTCACATGGATTTTCCTCAAGCGTCCAGGTGGCCTGTGAATTCTGCCCCCGGCATGGTGGCCTCACCACCCCACCTGAGTGCTGCCTATGAATTGCTACCCAGCAGAGAGGCTCAGCAGCAGAACCACCCATGGGCTCCGAGCCACAGACAGGACAGTCACGCGGCCTGGGTCCCCCTAGCAGGAGACTTCATTTCCTCACTTGTTGATGAGCAGCCTTAAGGGTCACCTCCACATCTGGAAATGAGGTGCCTCTGCCTCCCCCAGTGGCTTTCCCAGGCTTCCAATCCTTGCCTATGTCAGTGGCGATGTCACTATAGTCAAAAGGTGGCACTGAGACCCTGCTGCTCTGCTGCCACTGTCTGCAGAGACCGCCACTCCTGCCCGTCTTTCTGGCTCTTAGGATTTGTATTGTTGGTGTTGTTCAAATGTTAGAACCATTACGGAATTAGCAGGTTTAATTGCATTCCTGTGTCTGACAGTGCATGCGCCAGATAAATGGCTGACATGCCTGTTAAGTTACTTAGCACATGTTCAAAACTCCAGAGAAAATCAGTTGAAGGAGAAGACCAGGGAAGCCAGAGGCAGGTGCTTCAGACAGTAGCGGGCAGGTGCTTCCCATGTCCAGGGTGATGGCAAGGGGTCTTCTCCGTGCTGCAGCAGAGGAGTAGGAATAAATGAACTGGGTCACCCAGAAACTGGAGCAGGTTGTATGCTTTTTCTCTTGGTACTGGGGATTGAACTTACAGCCAGGCGCTTGTGCTGCTGAGCTAAATTCCCAGCCAGGTTGTGTGCCTTTAAAACTCAGCCGTCCTGCTTTTGGAGACATCCCAATGAAAAAGAAAACACGAGACACAGATACTGATTACAGTCCCGCCTGCCCCCAGCCGGGCAGCAGATTGGAGAATTGATGGGACATTACTACAACGCATTATGAAGCCACTGGGAGCTGCCCTGGGCTGGGGCAGCTTGGTGGCATACTAGAGGCCAGGTCCTGTTTGTGTGTGTGTGGGAAGCAGCTGCACTAAGGGCAGAAGAGGGCGTGTGGCCTAAAAGCAGCTTTCTGAGTGTGTTTCCAAGTCCTGCAGTAAGCTGGGCATGATACCTGTAGTCAGTCCCTCAGGAGGCAGAGGCAGGAGGATCATCATGGGTTTGAGGCCAGCCTAGGCTACATACTGAGTTCAAGTTCAGCTTGAATTACACAGTGAGCAACAACACGTCTAAAATACATGCAGACACCAACAAACAGAAAGCTACTCTAGAGTAAAAAAATTTTTTTTCTATAGTAAAATTTTAATAAGACCAAGTGTAGGGATTGCCTACCAGGAACCTTGTTTTGTTTTGAAATGAAACCTGCTTCTATGTCTTCTTCCTCTTTAAAACAAAAACAAAAACATAATAAGCCGGGTGCAACAAAAACAAAAACATATGTAATCCCAGCAATCAGGAGGCTGAGACAAAAGAATTGTTGCAAGTTCGAGAGCAGCCTGGGCTACAAAGTGAGCTGAAGGCCAGCCTGAACTGCATGGTGAGACCCTGCCTCAAAAAGACAAAAAATAAAACCCAGAACAAAACAAACGTAATGAACTCTAGAATTTCAGAAAACAGTGAAATAATCATATTTCAGAGAAATATATAAAAAGCAGGAAAAATCTCCAACCCCTTTTTAATTTTTTTAATTAGCACATAATGACTGCATTGCCAATGGGGAGTTGGTCCATGCGCATAACACATCTTAATTCTGTTCATGTCCCTGTCTTCCCTCTCTCCTGCTCCCCTTCTCATTTGCAAAAGCTCTGTCTCCCTGTTTCCTATTATCTGTCTTTTGTTTTGTTCTTTTTGTATTTTGGGTTTCTCATATGTTCTTGGTTTTGTTTTTCTTTTTCCCCGTGTGCTATTTAAGCCTGTGTGTCTGATTTATTTCACTTAACATTGTGGTCTCAAGGTGCTTCTATTTTTCCACAAGTGACCCCGGTTACCCTTCTTTATGTCACAGCAGTACTCCAGGGTGTATACATACCACGTGTTCTGTGTCCATTCACCTGTTCATGGACATAGGCTGCTCCCAGCTACTGTGAGTCATGTTGCTGTGGACATTGGTGTGCCCGGATCTCTTTAATGCTGTCTTTAACTTCCAGGAGGATATTTAGCAGGTGGAAAACTGATTGAAATGAAATTTCTTTCTTTTGTTTTCCATTTGTCAGACAGGGTCTCATTCTATAGTTCAGACTGACCTTGAACTCACTATGTAGCCCAGGCCAGCCTCGAACTCCCAGTGATCCTTCTGCCTCAGCCGCCTAAGTGCTAGGGTTATAGGCGTAGCCCATTCTGACTAGCTTATTTTTACATTTTTGAGGAATCGCCATACTGGTTTCTACGGTGGTTACACTAGTTTACATTCCCACCAGTGAAGAAAAGAGTTCCTTTTTCCCCACAGCCCCTCCGTCATTTGTTAATTTGGTTTCTTGATGATCGATGTGGAGTAAGATGGAATCTCACTGTTGTTTCCATTTGCATTTTTTTTTTTTAATGGCCAGTGATGTTGTACATTTTTTCATGGTCTTGCTGGCCTCGAACTCACAGTAATCCTTTTGCCTCAGCTTCCCAAGTGTTGGGATTACTGGTATGTGCCACCACTCCTAGCTCGGGCTGGCTTTGGATTCACCTTGGTGCCAGGCTGGCTTCAAACTCATGGTGATCTTTTTGCTTCCTCTTTATAAGTGCTGGCATTACAGGTGTCTGCCATCACACCCGGCCCTCTTTGATCCATTTTGATTTTCATTGGTGAAATATATGGGTCTAGATTCAACATTCTACATGCAGGTAGCTGGTTTTCCCAGTACCATTTGCTAAGGTAGCTATCTTCCCTCCAGTGTGTGTTTTTGATCCCTTTGTCAAAGATCAGGCAGCTAAATGTGCCTGGGTGGTTTCTTCATCCCCTATTCTGTCCTGTTGAGCTGTGTGAGCTGTGTGTCTGTTTTTGTGCCAGTACCATGCTGTTTTAATCATTGTCAGTTTGTGACATAACTTGAAATCTGGGATTAAGATGCTTCCTGCTTTGCTCTTGTTGCCCAGGAATGCTTTTAAATACTTTTACTACCTGTTTTGCTTTGGTTTGGTTGCAGGGTCTTGCTATTTTGCTCAGGCTGACCTTGAATTCTCATGTAGTCCTTGAACTCACAATAACCCACTTGCTTCAGTCTCCCAAATACTGGGATTACAGGTATGCACCACTATGCCCAGTGTTTCGCTTAAAAAAAATTTTTTTTTTTAAATTTTGGAACATAGTTTGGCTAAATTCCCTAGCTGGGCATGAATTTGGGGTCCTCCCACTTTAGCCTCCCAGAGTGCTGGGATTCTAGGCATGTGTCACCACCGCTGGCAGTATCTTGCTTTTTTTTCTTTTCTTTTTTTTTTTTAAAGTGTTACTCTACTGCCGCTTGTTGCTTCCCTGGCCATCTGGCCGTAACTCTGTCCACACAGCATGGGCATCTGTGCTGTAGGTCAGCATCCAGGCCATTGTGACCATTGCTTTCTCTGTTTGACAATTCCACTGTCCCTGGGAGGGGTGCCCTGGACCTGGGTCAGGTGTTCACACCTTGCAAGGGGTTCTGGGGGAGGGAATGGAAGCTCAGTCAACGCCTCCTTAATGCTCCTGTAAAATCAGTGTAGTTGCCTGTGTACCTTAATGCATTTTATTTTATATTTTCTGGTACTAGGGATCAAACTGCCAACCTTGTACTTACCAGGCAGGCACTTACACCGCTGAGCTAAATTCTGGAGTATAAAAGTACTTTTTTTGGAAAAAAAAAATAAGGTGAAAGTGAATAAAGGGCTGACACTGCTGCTGAGGAATGCATTTTTTTCTCCAATCAGATTTTATTAGTATATTTTAGATGTACGCGGTGATCACATTCATCAGAGAGAAGTTGTACCTGTACATGATGTAACTTGTTTCTCCCCCCTTCCTTCCACCCTCCCACCAGAAATGTGTTTTAAAAACCCATGCAGCTCACACACCTGCAATACCAGCACTCAAGAAGCCGAGGCAGGAGGATGGAGAGGTAGAGCCCAGCCTGGGCTGTCAGGGTTGCTGCTGCCGTTTCTGTCTCCTTCCTGCAGCTTGGAGAGGAACTGTGACCAGTACCTGGCCGTGTAGCAGGCTCGGGTAGTACATGCAGTACCCTTCATTGTTTTATTTTATTTTTATTTACTTATTGTTAGCTTTTTGAGACAGGGTCTCACTATGCAGTACAGGCTGGCTTTGAGCTCGCTTTGTAGCCCAGGTTGGTTTCGAACTCACAACGATCCTCCTGCCACAGCCTCCCAAGTGCTGGGATTACAGGAGTGTGCCACCATGCCTGGCTGGTTTTTTATTTTTTTGAGACTGGGTCGCCATTGTATTCTAGTCTGTCCTGGAACTCACTGTTTAGCCCAGCCTGTTCTTAAGATCACAGCTATCTCCCTGCCTCGCCTCCCAAGTGCTGGGATTCCAGGTATATGACACCTTGCCTAGCTGGGGTCATGTTTTAAAAGGCACATGTGCCTCCTGGGGTCATGGTGGCCAGCTTAATGGCTGGAGGGATGCAGGGAGACAGGAAACTGGTGTGACTCAGGCAGGGCAAGAGAGGATGGTGGCTCACTTTGGACAAGGTGAACCTGCTAGGATTGGGCTTGTGCCACTGGGAGCAGTGCTGGCCATGTGTAGGGTGGAGAAGCTCACTAGGCGGAAGTGGGTTGAGAATTTAGAGGTCAGTTGTTGCCCTCAGCTTGGGAGAAGGACCCTGTCCTCAGCTGTGTCCTCAGGCTCTTGTCTTCTTGATTTTTTGACCACTCACCTGGAGACCTGTGCCCAGGGACAGAACCTACAGGCCACTCAGCCTTGGGAGATTGGGATGCCTCCCACTGCCTCCTGGGCACTGTGAACACCCTGCCTGGCCCTGGGAGGCCCCTAGCTCTGGAACACCGGGAGATGTTTTACTGCCACCTTGTGGGCAAGAAGAATCTGATGCATTCTCCGAGGCCACAAACTCCTGAAAAACCCCATGGCCTTTCTCTGTGGAGTTGGCCTCCAGCTTTGGCCTCCAAGGAAGGCTGGCCCTTCCTCAATCCATCTGCCAGTTTCCTGTGCACTGCGTGGCCACACCAGGCACAGCCCAGGACTTATCAATGGATCTGCCAGCAAACACTGGGCGGGTACCTGGTACCAGGCCCTGTGGGCTTCTCGGGGCAGAGCTGTCCTTCCTTCTCCATGACAGACAGGACAGTCTTTCATAGCCCTGTCCCCCACCCCACCCAGGAGGCCTTCTCTCTCTGCATAAAGAGACATGCCTGTGTATGGCTCAGTCAGTTGTCGGGCACATCTGGAGTCAGTCGTCTCACAGACTCCAGGCACTCAGGGAAAGGGGTTCCTGGTGCCCAACTTCTGCACTGTCTGCCTGATAGAGGCAGGGGTCACCCGTGAGCGGGTTCATCTTGAATTCCCTGGAAACAGAACCGTCCACAGAGCCTTCCGGGCCCTAGGAAGAAGTACACTTGGTGGTTCTGACAGCCCGAATTAGCCTAATTGTTTAGGATTTTAGTTCCCGTCTGCTGTGGGATTCCCAGCCTGGAGCTCTCTCTGTGGGCCTGCCTTCTGTGCCCCAGGCCAAGGGGGTTAAGGCTGTGTGGAATTCTGCAGCAGGATCTCATCAGATACAGTAGAACAGAAACCTTGTCTCTGGCTTGGGGCCCACCCCACACAAGACCGGTGTGTGCTTGCCTCTGCCTCTGCCTCTTGGGATCCTTGACTGACCCAGTGTCCCAAGATGGTTAGCAAGCAGATGCCCCTTTGTAGTGCCTCCGAATCAGGAAAATTTTCTGGGTTAAAAGGGACTGGAGGATAAGGTGGCTAAGTGAGGAAGAGGAAGATCTTCAGCTTGGCGACTGACTGACCTGCTCTGAGCTTTTGGCCTGGACAGATTCTCCAGGCGTAGGGGGACCTGGAGCCCAGGTGTCCCTGGAGATTGAATGGCATTGTCATTTGGTGACTGAGCACTGCTGTCTACTCCTGGGTCATGTGTGTGCGTTTGTATGTGTGCATATGTGCGTGTGTGTGCGCAGGTTGTTGTGAATAGCACTGTGGAACTGGAGTGCCCCCCCCCCCAATACTAGAGGTGGAACCCAAGGCCTTTGTACTGAGGTAAGCATCCCGATCCTTTTTCCATTTTGAGAGACAAGGTCTTGCTAAGTTGCCCAGGCTGGGTTTAACACTTGGCGATTCTCTTGCCTAAGCCTCAGCTTCTGCCTCCCAGGGTGCTGGGATTACAGGCAAGCTCTACCATGCCCAGATGGGTAGCTTTATTCTTTAGAGAAATGACCAGAGCAAGGGCATACAGAAAAATGCAGATAGCAAAGTCAAAGCAGTTTTTCTTCTGCAGCTCAGGAAGGTTGGCTGGCTTATACTTGGAAAATGTGAATTGTATTCAGGGTTGGGTTCTTGTCTCTGTTCCTGCCTGAGAACCCTGGGAAAGAATTCTCCCGAGGTGAGAATGTGCATCTCGGACAGGGGCAAGTCATTGATGTTGACACTGGTAATAAGTAGTTCCATGAAAATGCAAAATGCCCTGGAGATCCAGCCCAGGACTTGGGAGTTTCCAGCCCTCAGAAGTCTGTAAGAACCTAGGCTGGGACTTCCCTGCTTTCCCAGGCATCCCCCCCAGCCCCAGCCCCCTCAGGAATGCAGGTTTATCTCCTGCTGCCTCTGAGGGCACCTGGAATGCTAATGCCGCAAAGGACTTTGGGAGTGGATTTGGACTGGGGTGGAGGAAACCCTGGGAGCAAGATCTCTTCCCAGGACCCAAGCCCCTCATCCCATGCTGCTACCTAAACTTCTTTCTCCTGATCAATTTCTGTGGAAGACTGCATGCATTCCTGCACTCCATAGATCCCAAAAGCCAGCTCTCTGGGGACCCAGGAGAGAAGGGATGTTGACAGTTCCAGGCCCAGTGCAGCATATAGCTCCCGACCTGTACTGGAGGAGCCTAGGTGTTCTGGTGTCTGATGTAATCCACACCCGTGAACCTACAAGGCACTAGAGTGTGGAGTGTTTCCTTGGACAGTGTCAGGCCCTGCTCAGTACTACCAGCCACCTACGCTACTGCCATCAGCTCAAGCAATGAGTCTTCACCAAAGACCTCAACAGTGTTAGCTGCTCAGGGTTGTGGTCCAGGCCTAGAGGCTATCTGTGGTTTTTTCTACTGGTCTTAGAATGATACTTAACCCAAACAGAACAGGTGAGTATCTTCTGGATCTTCCGCTCTCCAAAGAAAGAGATACCCTTGGTCATTAGCGGCCACTGTAGCGTCCAGTAACTCATCCTTGGAATGTCTGGGCCAAATCCTGAGATAGGATCACCTTGACCAAACTCCCATTTTGCAGATGCCCAGAGATGGCCTAAGACTTGCCTCTTGAGTCCTAATAAATATAGCCTTGCCGTACGTGGTCCTTCTGATCGTTCTTCCTTCAGAGAATGAAATGGTCCACTTTTTCCCAAAACGGTGCCAACTGTGTGGTGTGCTCCCGGACTGTTATTTATCTGGCCTGCTCTTAATGACAGCATCTCACCTACCTGCCCAGTCCTAGGAGGAGCCCTGGGCTGGAATTTCCTGTTTTTTGAGGGCTCCTGGGGCTGCCCTAGCAGGCCGGCCCCCTGCGCCGCTGCCGCA
The DNA here is from genome assembly GCF_034190915.1 of Cavia porcellus. NCBI lineage: Eukaryota > Metazoa > Chordata > Mammalia > Rodentia > Caviidae > Cavia > Cavia porcellus. Next base: position 57,062,520 of record NW_026947489.1, read on the forward strand.
GCCGCCGTTCCCTGGTGTTCCAGGCCAGACTTGCCACCTCTCTCTCTCTGGGCTGGGCTGGCTCCTGGCCCCTCCAGGTCTGGGCTTGCCGGCTGCTGTGGAGTGGAGGAGTCTAGGGACTCAGTTGGGCCCACACCAAGCGCCCAGGGGCCAGAGGTCTGTGCGCCCCGGCCATGGCCCTGGCCCGGGCCTGGGCCCAGCCTCTCAACATGGGCCTAGCCCTCTTCGTCCGTGGTCCCTGAACATGGAGCGGGGCTGGCCGCCGTCGGGGGACAGCTGCAGAGGGGAGCGGCCCGCAGCCTGCCTCCGCGTCCGGAGCGCCAGCGACTCCCTGGAGCTGTATGGTGCTCCAGCTGGCCACCCCGCCGCCACCCTGCAGGCTGCCCTGTGCACCTCGTGTGAGCAGCCAGCACGGCCACGGAGCATCTGCTCCGCCAGCCCGGGGCCCGCGTCCCCGGGCGTCCGCAGCCTGCTGTTCGGCTTCCTGCGCCCCCGCCTCGGGCAGCGGAGCCCCACGCCTTCGGGGCTTAGCCCCGCGCCCAGCCCGGTACTCCCTAGGCGCAGCCGTGCCTCCGGGGAGCCGGCGCAGCGCCCGCGGCCCACCAGCATGACGTTCTTGGAGGTGAACCGCCTGGAGCTGGCAGCCGCCGAGACCTCGCCTGCAGCGGGGGTGGGCGCGGGGCTGGGGCGCGCGGGCAGCGCGGGCTTCCTGCGCGGTGCGTCGCTCTGGAGCAGCCAGCGGTGGCAAGTGTTCCGCGGGACGCGCAGTGCCGAGGGCCCCCGGCGCGGCCTTTCTGCTCTCAAGAAGAGCTTCAGTTTCCGCCTGCGCCGCGGACAGGAGATCCGGCGCTCCGAGTCGGGGCTGCTGGCCCGGCCGCCTCGCACGCGCACTCGCAGCGACGGCGACACCAGCTCCTTGGGCGCCTTCCCTAGCCGACGCGACCTGCTGGGCACAGAGGCCCCGCGCGCCACGCCCGAGCCCTGCCGCCCCCGCGCTGCCGCCAGCCTCTGGAGGCTGCTCACCAGCCGCTTCCGCCGGAGGGAGCCCTCGTCTCAGTGGGGCCGCCGCGACCCGGGGCTGCGGGGCGCGCGCAGCGGTAAGGGGCCACAGCACCTCTTGAGTGGGCTCTGGGCTGAACGGAGGCGGGAAACGAGGCTTGGTGGGGAGTCCAGGGTACCAACCTGGTAGAGGCAGTACGTGGCCTTTGCTTGGGGTCCTGGACAGTGTCAAGAGGAGGTGGCAGTGGCAGAGGAGGACTCTGGGACCCAATAGATGATGACACACCCGCTTGAGACAGGACACCAGGAAGGGCCTGGGTTCATCCCCTCATTGTGTGATGCAGAACTGCAGTCCGAGAAAGGAAGCCCCTCCTACCCCTCCCCCCCCACCCCCCATAGCTCTGTACTGGGCCAGGCAGCGTCTTAGCCTTGACTGGAGTGGACCTCTGTAGCTGGGATCTCGGACTGTTGCGGGCAGGGTGATGATTACAGTGTGACAGTGGCTGTGTGGGGATAGTGGCAGGGTCAGTGCAAGACAAAGGGCAGCCCGGGCTTGGCCTCCCAGTGCTGGCTGTCTGCTGGAGGGGGACACTAGAGGGAAAAGGGAACAGGGCTGGCTGTCACCTGGCACTGGAGAGCTGGAAGCTTCCCTAGGTAGAGAGAGCCCTGTGATTCTGGGAGGAAAGCAAAGGGAGAGGGGCTGGAGAGGAGGCCCAGCTGGGCGGAGCAGGGTAGATAGGCCTGGCTGCACCCACCCCTACAGAACAGGGCCAGGTGAGGCTCCGCCTCTTTTGCGCTGGCTCAGGAATGTGGTGGGTGGCTCCACCCTGCCAGGTGAGCTGTTCCTACTTGCCAGAGGCTGATCAGCCCACCCCTGCCAGGGGCCTGTCCACTTTGAGTCTATCTGAGACCTGCTCATGTGGCCTCCAGCCTGGGTGGGAGGCACCTGTACCCCTGTCCAGGTGAGCACTGCTTACCTGTTTGCTGCAATGTAAGGAGAGACAGGAGGGATGTGGCAAAGGCCAAGGAGTACTGGACCTCGACCCTCACTTCTGTTCTGTAGACTGCCCTCACTGTCCCACTTGGAAAAACTCATCTTGCTGTTTCCTAGGGAGCTAGGGCCAAAGTGTGGCATTCTGCGGAATATGCTGCTACCCTCTGGCCTCGGCTGGTAGAGAGGTTTATAGGTGACACTGTGGTGAGAACAGGTACATGTGCCACTGTGGCCCTGATAGTGTGGTTCTGTCTTTACAGACTCATTTGTGAACAGCCAAGAGTGGACCCTAAGCCGCTCAGTGCCAGAGCTTAAAGTGGTGAGTGGGCTGGGGGAGATCTGGAGGTCCCTGGGCTGGATGGGCGGAGCTCAGCATGGGGCTGGGTGTGGATTGCTTCTCTTGGTGTACCTCTGCTTCCCCTTTGGGCGTGGCTTACCCTTAGCCTCTGGCTTCTTCTGGCCCCCTTTCCCCATCTGCTCCTTGCACACTTTGGGATTTGAGACAGGATCTCACTGTGTATTCCAGGCTGGCCTTAAATTTGGTAGCAGTCTTCCTACTTAGCTTCCTAAATGCTGGGGTTACATGCATGTGCCACCACACTGAGACCCCCACATGCTCTTGTCTCTCTCTGCAGCTTGATCTTTCTTCCCGTGTGTACCCCTGACCTTTGTTCTGCCCCTTTCTGTCCTCCTGCAGGGCATAGTGGGGAACTTGTCCAGTGGGAAGTCAGCTCTGGTACACCGCTATCTCACAGGAACTTACGTCCAAGAGGAGTCCCCGGAAGGTGAGTGCCCCTTGGGCCCCTTTGTGCTGCACTATCTAAGTTGGCACCTGCATCTCGTTTTCCTCCCTAGTCCCCTTAGCTCTTCCATGTAGATTTTGCCCTGCCAGGCCCCAGGGGCCCTGTCCAGGTTTGTCCTGACCCTGTACCCTGTCCTAGGTGGTCGGTTTAAGAAGGAGATTGTGGTGGACGGCCAGAGTTACCTGCTGCTGATCCGAGATGAAGGAGGCCCCCCGGAGCTCCAGGTAATGCCTCTGCCCTGGCTAAGGCTGCCCATGTGCCCCTCCCTGGAGGTTTCCCATTGGGACTGGGCCGAGTTGCCTGACTGGGGAACAAGGCTCGCCAGGATCTGTCATCCACCCACCCACCTGGCACCAGGGTGGCTAGGCCCAGGTGAGGGTGCTGACTCGGCCTGATCTCTTTAGTTCGCAGCCTGGGTAGATGCCGTGGTGTTTGTGTTCAGCCTGGAGGATGAAATCAGCTTCCAGACAGTGTACAACTACTTCCTGCGGCTCTGCAGCTTCCGCAATGCCAGCGAGGTGCCCATGGTGCTGGTGGGCACACAGGGTGAGCTGGCAGGGCAGTGGGGGCTGACAGGGATGACACCTCCATTGCTGCTAATATCCTAGCAGTGATGGGCTCTCAGCCTGTGTGGCCTGTAACCTCGGATGGCGTCCAGTGTCTTTTCTGTGGTTTAGTCTGGCAGCCATGTGCCACAGATTCCTGTCCAGTTTTTTTCTTGCTGTCATGTGTTTTGTCTTTTGAGACAGGGTCTTGCTATGTAGTTCAGGCTGGTCTTGAGCTCACTATATAACCTAAGCTGCCCTAGAACTCACATTGATCCTCCTGCCTCAGCCTCCTAAGTGCTGGGATTACAAGTGTTCACTACCACACCCAGCTTTGTGTGTGAAGTTTTTGAGATTAAATAATTCAGAAATGAAGTCACTGGCTCCAAGTGACTCCTCAGTTATCGGTGTTCCATGCACCCACTGACTGGGCCCTCTGCCCACCGACCTTGCAACACACATCTGCCCCCAGCCCTTTTCAGTCAGTTGAGTGACCTTTCACCTCTCCAACAGACGCTATCAGTGCTGCCAACCCTCGGGTCATCGATGACAGCAGGGCCCGCAAGCTCTCCACAGACCTGAAACGCTGCACCTACTACGAGACATGTGCAACCTATGGGCTCAATGTGGAGCGAGTCTTCCAGGATGGTAATGTGGGCCTGGTGCAGGGTGCAGGAAGGCTCCCTGGCCAGCAGCTGTGTGTTTTTTTGGGGGTGGTGCCACGCTGGGCTTTCTCTCTTTCTCTCCAGCGGGTATCATTGACTCTGTTGTCCTCTGCAGTGGCCCAGAAAGTGGTGGCCTTGCGGAAGAAACAGCAGCTGGCCATCGGGCCCTGCAAGTCTCTGCCCAACTCACCTAGCCACTCAGCGGTGTCCACCGCCTCCATCCCGACCGTGAACATCAACCAGGTTTGGTCGCTGCCCCCACCTCCTGATCCTGTGTGTTGTCCATGTGTTGCGCGCCTTCAGCCTTGCATGCAGCTCTGGCTCGCGTTCCATTTAGCATGCACCATTGGCCTTGGCCTCAGCTGTGCTCCATGGGGACTTTCCCCCTGCACTCCCATTTCTATCCCTGCTCTCTCAGCTGCTTCGGCTAAGAAAGCTCAAACAGGTGCTTGTGTGCAGACTGTGACAGTTGTCTCATGGGCTGCTTCCTCTCGCAGCTGTACTCAGTTCCTTTAGGCCTGCCCAACACTGGCCCTCAGCCAGCCTGGCCCAGTCTCTCTGCTTTTCTCTCCTGGTGAGCTCCTCCTCTTCACTCACCAGCCACCATGGTGTCACCCTCCCCAAAGGGAGGAAGCAGCTGACAGCCTCATGCCCACTAAGTACCAGTTTGCCCCTCGGCCCTGGGAGAGCATTGGCTTTTTAGAAGGACAGCACTTGCATTGAGGAGATGAATGGCTGAGGGGTCATGTGGGGTTGTGGGGTCTAGCCAGGTCTTGCCACTGCCCCCTTTATAGTGTCACATGGATACTTATCTACACCGGAGCCTGTTTCCAGGCCAGTTTTTGGCCCTTGACACCTGGGCCAGGACATAGTTCTATAGCTTTGTGCACTTTGCTGTGCTCTCTGCAGACCCTGGGCCTCCCACAAATGGCCCCGTGGAGCGATCAGATCAATAGCCGCTATGCTGCCCACTGACAGTCTGGCTGTGGTTCAGTCACCTCTCCCTGTAGGGCTTATGAGAGGTGCAGGGCTCCCATGAGAAGAAGAGACAGATGAGGAAGAGGAGGACAGCCAGGTTTTTCTTAGCTAGCTGAGCAGCTGCACCATCCGTCCCCCAAAAGGGCCAGGAGTTCTTGCAGAGCAGCTCTGTGGGAATCCCTCAGCAGCACTGTGTATTGGCTGAGGGCATATGCTGTGCTCCTTGCGATCAGACAGGTAGGGTCTCTCTGCTGTCTCCCGGGGCCTGGAGTCCACATTCCCTGCATTCCGTCTCCACACTGTGAGCCTCGAGTCTGTCTCTCCTTTCCCTCCTCCGTACAGCTGGTGCAGCAGCCTCAGCTCAGCCCCACTGTCTGCCTCAGCCTTCAGAACCCCGTTCCCTGTCACACACCTGCAGACCTCATATGCCCCCACACCCATGTCCGCTCCCATCCCCTATCCCCCACCCAGCAGTGTCCTGTCCCTGACGTGTGTCACTTGCTTCGGGAGTCCATCCAGGTGACCCTCTCCCTCCTCCCAGTCCACCCTGCTAGGCAGTGCCCACAGCTTCCTTATTTTCAGACCTTGTCCTGATTCTAGCCTGGTGGCCTGTGCCTCTGGCCTAGCTCCCTGCTTGCCACAGGAAGGACAAAGCCTTTCTGGCCTCAAGGGCAGCCCTGGTAATGCAACCATGACAGGGTCCTCCCAGTCTCCAGGCTAGGCCAGCTCCTCCTTCACCCGGGCCAGTTCCCTGGCATCTGCCCCAGAGCCACCCTCAGCAGCCCTCTCTGTCCATAGGCCACGAATGGCGGCAGCAGCGCCTTCAGCGACTACTCCTCCTCAGTCCCCTCTACCCCCAGCATCAGCCAGCGGGAACTGCGCATTGAGACCATCGCCGCCTCTTCCACCCCCACGCCCATCCGCAAGCAGTCCAAGCGGCGCTCCAACATCTTCACGGTACGTGCCCCGCCCTCCGCCCCACAGCAGGCCGGGTGAGCTCCGAGCACCCAGGAGGGCAGGGGCGACCCTAGGTCAGGATGGTGCCACTGCAGCCTTCTCTCAAGCACAGACACACATGGCTTCCAAGGCTCCTGGCCAAGCTCCGGAGTCTTGCAGAGCCATCCTGTGAGCCTGAGAGGGGCTGCTTCCCTCAGCTGCCTGCACCAGGACCCCAGCCCTCCACCTGCTGTGCACATGCTGGCCCTGGCCCCCCACAGCCTCCTCCCACCCAGCCCCCAGGGACTCTGTGTCAACTTGCACGGATCTTGGGACTCGTGGCCTAACTGCCCTGACCCCCTTTGATTCAACAGCTAATGAACCGGAGGCCAGAAGGCTGTTTGCCCAAGGCGACACAGAGGGTTAGCTGGCCGAGCTAGAGTCAGAGCCAGGCCTCCCAATCCACCTTCCGGCTCTTTTTCCGTTACCCCACTGCCGAGGGGAACTCTCATGCTTCCCACCCACCGCTGTGATTGGTTTAACAAAGGCTTAGCCATCTTTTCCTGGGCTTCACCACGCTGCCTCGTACCTCCCGCTCAGGTTTGTCCTGTCTCCTTGTGAGCTCTTGCCCCTCTGCTCTTAGGCCCCGTGCCTGCCATCTCTCCACTCCCCAGTTCTTACACAGTGTATCCCATGCTCTGGCTCTCCTGCCGGGTCCTGGCTGACCTGTTCTGGGAGCCTTGGCCAGGCAGGCAGGGAGTGGCCCCCAGCCCTCCAAGTCATTCCATGCACCTCCATGAGAGCCAGGGCGTGGCTCTTGGCCTGAGCCCCAACAGAGCCAGTACCCGGCCTCACTTCTCCATCTTTGCCTCTGTCCTGCCCTGCATCTCTCTCCCTGCCTCTGTCCACCTGTGCTCACCTCCCACTCACCCCCCCCCCACGCCCATCGCCGTCTGTGCTCCCTGAGCTGACTCCCGCCGCTGTGCATAGCCGGCCCCATAGCTTCTCGTCTCTGCTCCGTTCTCTCCATGGAGGTGGCGGCCACGTGCTTGTGCCTACACCTGCCTGTATCACAGTGGCTGCTGCCGGTGGCCTGGGCACTCTGCTCCCCAACATCGTGCCTCAGTCATCTGCTGCTTTGGTTCCATTCTTAACCTCCCCCTGGCTGGTTCAGCCCCACACTGGGCACCCGCTGCCTCCCCACTCTGCTACCAAGCCCGGCTGGCCCCATGGCCTGTGCGCGCCTTGGCCCTCGCCCCCCTCCATGTCTCTGCTGCCTGCCTGCCTGGACTGCGCTGCCTCCTGCCCCTTGCTGCTGCAAGCTCACAGCACGGCCTTCCCTCCAGGCCTTCCATCTTCTCCATCTTCACAGTGGCGACCTTATTTTTTCTTTCCATCGTCTCCATGGTGACTTCACTTGTGCCATCCTCCCCACAGCGGCCTGGAGGCACATCCGTCTCTGTGGGTGTATTTTGGGGCCTCCCCCATCACTGCTGTTGGAACCACCTCTCTTCTCCGTCATTGTCCTTCCAGTGGAGTCACACGTGCTCGAGGGGGTGCCCCCCATGTCTTGCCTGTCTGTGGCTGGTGGCCCCCCACGATCCCATGCACTCATTGTGGCTACTGTTGCTCCTTCCTGTCTCCCTGGGGGAGGTGCCATCTGGGCTCACAGGGTTTCTTGGGTGGTTAGTGGCCTCCAGGTTGCACCCCATTCCTGCAAGCAGCGGTTCCGCCTGGGGCTCCACGGGCAGTGGCCCACCCACCATTCTCCTCCCTGACTGAAGGGGCAGAGAGCTGGGGCAGGTGCTGGCTGGCCAGCTGTACTTCAGTGGCTGTTCGCCAAGTTCTCCCTCTGGTGGTTCCTTCTCACACTGCACTTGCAGTCCTCTGTCCCCTGCCTGTGCCCCTGGCTCCTGGAAGCCTGGGAGAACAGGAGGGCTGGGCCCCAGGCCGCTGAGTGACGAGCACTCCCCTTCAGATGGGCTGCGGGCCCATGTGCCCAGCAGGTGCAGCCGCTGCCGCCTCCTCCTCGTCCTCCTCCTCCTCCTCTTCCTCCTCCTCCTGCTCCTCTTCATCCCACCGCTGCCTCTCCCCAGGTGCCTGGGTCTCTGCCCTCACCGTGCTGACCGACTTGTGCGGGGCTTGAGTATAACTTGCCAAAATCTTTATTCTTTCGATATTTGCAGATATGTGCCACTGTTTCCAACTTTTCATCAACAAAAAGGCCTTTCCAACTCCTTCCAAATTAGAAGACCAGGTGGTGACACACAGCACCTCTGGACATTCCCCCTGTGTGGGGCCAAGGCGGGCCGGGCCCTGGGACTGCTCTCAGATGAGAAGCGGCCGCCGAGCTCCCCGCTCCAGAGACCCACAAGAACCTTTGTAACTAACCCCACCCCCAGGGAAGGCTAGGATCGTGGAGCCCGCCTGCCCGAGCTGGGGGCTGCCGGGGACCGGGGACCAGGCCCGGCCGGACGCTGCACCAGGCTCCAGGCTCGCTGCATGGAGAAGAAGGGAGCTCAGCCCCACGCCGGCCTGGCCGGCCAGCGCAACAAGGCCCAGAGGGGCGGCCGCCCCCACCCACCCACCCGCCCGCCGCCTGCTGCGGGCCCAGCTGCTCTGGGGGGCGCTTTCCTGCCCCTCCCCTCCTCTGCTCCTTCCTGCATGGACTTCTGCCGTTCCTGCTCCTGCTCCAGAAGCCGCTGCCGCCGCCGCCGTGCTTGCCTTTGCCCCTTCTTTTTGGCCTCCCCGTTTCCTAGGATCCGCATTCGGGTGGACTCTGCCCCAGGAGCTTGGCAGGGCGCAGGGCCTCTTCCGGCCTTTCTCCTCTCTCTCTCCATCCACTGTGCCCCTTGAGGGGGCCTAGGCGCCCGCAGCCACATGCCGTGTGGTGTCTGTGCCACAGATGGGCCACCGGCCCACTCACTTCCGGACTTTGCTCTCCCGGTTGCCGCCCCATGATCCTGACCAGCCCTCAGCCCCATGGACACCTCTCCTGTCCCCTCCCATCTCTTGCACCCCAGTCCCCTGGGCTGCGTGGTCTGCACTCCCGCACCCCTTTCTTCCTCTTCCTTCTCCTCCTGTTCCTTTTCCTCCTCCTCCTCCTCCTCCTCCTCCTCCTCCTCCTCCTCGGTATTTCGTGTCCTTACTCTCTTGTGAGGGGGCGGGCCGGCTCAGTGACCTGTGCTGCTCTGTATGGTACTGTGTGTAAGAATAAACCCGTTGGAATACTCGTGGTCTCCGTTCCTTCCCATCCCGCCGCCCCGGCCCAACCTGACCCACTGCTAGGGCTTCCCAGGAAGGGAGGAAGGCGGGAGGGCTGGGACCTGCAAGTGGGCAGCGTCCCACCGTGGCCTGCACCTTTAACATGCCACTTATGTTCTCTTCCAGTCTCGCAAGGGGGCCGACCTGGACCGGGACAAGAAGGCTGCTGAGTGCAAGGTGGACAGCATCGGGAGTGGCCGGGCCATCCCCATTAAGCAGGTTAGCACCACTATGGGCTCAGAGGGACACGAGATTAGGGATAATTCTTTGGTTTTGTTTTTTTGACCCAGGGGCTCACTATGTTGTTCAAACCAGCTTTGAACTTGCAGTGTAGCCCAGGGAACAACTCCCTTCCCTGCCCAAATCCTTACCAAAGGACAGGTGCTGCTGCCACAGTGCTGCCTGTCCTTCCACATGACCACTGGAGGGCAGCAGAGAGCCACCTGCTGTCCTTGGTTGTAGTTCCGAGACCTGCCTGCTTTGGAGTTCTGCCTGGACACAGGGCTGGGAAAAGCCGCAGCCAGAGTACCTGGGAGCCTGCTTCGGTGGCAGTACTGAGGTCTGGTCTCACCTGAGGTCATTGTTGTAGTTTTATCAATGGGTGTCTCTGTTAGTTTTTTTTGTCTGTCTTGAGAAGAAGTCTCACTGTGGAGCCCACGCTACATGATGTTTGTTGATCCTCCTGCCTCAGACTCCCATGTGCTGCTGGGATTACAGGCATGCACCACCACATCTGGCTCTTTGTTCCTTTTCGTAAAGGAAGTATTTAGTTGAGATGCCACGCCCCAGGGACTCACTGAACTCAGGTTCTCCTGGAGCTTACGCTGGGGGGGACCCTGTGTTGGGAAACCCTCCTGCCAGTGGAGGCATCTTTATTTGGAGGTGAGGATGGGCAGCAGAGAGCTCTGGGCTGCTGGTGTGAACAGAAGAGCATGAATGAGAGGTGCCCTAAAGGAGGGGCCTGGAACAATGGTCAGTCTGCAAGTCAATCTGTTGGAGCTGGCCTGGTAGTTGGAGAGGGCATGTCTACAGGGAACCCTGTTGCACTATCCTGCCCACAAACGATAGAGGGGTGGCCAGAGTGCCTGAGCTCCCCTGGGCCAGGACCTGTGGTTGGGTTTGGCCTTCTGGGCTGGGCCTGTGGGCCACGTGAGCTCTTAGGAGTGAGGCAGCCAGTGTGACAGGATTTGTGTCAAGGTTGCGCTGATGCTCTGCCAAGGTGTCTTTAAAATGAATTGTCCCTGGGGGCAGTTGGGAACCCAGAGAGCGCTTCGCTTTGACTCATACCCTGGCTTTTCTAGCTCATCCTCTCTTGAAGTGTTTGGCAGGACCTCTCAGGTGCCCCTCCAACACCTGCCCTGCATTTGACCCCACAGGCAGCAGGGCCTCTTGCCAGGTGATGGGCACATCCTGGGTGGAGGCTGTGGAGAGGTGAGGGAGGGATAGCATGCACTCCCTGAGCAGGTCTGTGCACACGCTGGGCACTGAACAAGTAAGCCACCTGCCTGCCTGTGCCTTTCTCTCTGGGGGTTTTGGGTCCAGCCCAGGGCTGTCGGTTGGTTTGTTCCCTCAGCCACCCATGTGATGAGAGGGGAAGGGGGAACTCTGTGAACTTGTACCCCACTCCTGCCTGGAGTCAGCCAGATCACTTGGGTCACCCTTGAGTCTTGGGACACCCCAGGAGATCTTCCCATTGACACCCCAGGAGATCTTCCCATCACTTGAGTCTTGGGACACCCCAGGAGATCTTCCCATTGTGAGTCCTGCAGTGTGTCCATGGTGTTGCCCCCTCAGGGTATACAGCTCCAGGCCTCCTCCCCTCCTAGCCCCATGGCCGCCAATCCTGGGACTTTTTCCTCACCTTCTTGCCCTGCTGGTCCCACCCTGAGGAATCTGCCTGGCCATCCCCTCTCCCGGCCCCCCCTGTCCTGGTCTCCCTGGTTCTGTCTCTTCCCCTCCCCCCAGCTCCTGCTGGGAGTGGAGATTGCATTTCAGTTGCCATTTGCATTCCCAATCAATCCGGACTCCGCAATTAAGTCGGCTGGCGGAGCTGGGAGGGAGGCGGTGGCGGGAACGGGTTCTCTGGGGGCTGTCGCCTCCGCGCGCGGCTCGCATTCCGCCCCAGATTGCTTTCTGCTCTGCCGTGTGCAGCCGTCCGGCCAGGGAGGGAGTGGAACCCCAGGGCTCCTCTGCCTCTGGAAGGTGAGGCTGGAGGGGTGCAGGCAGCCTGGCAGGTGAGAGGTGGCCAAGGGGGCGTGGGCGCTGGAGCAGCTGCTGGCCCATCTCTTCCCTCGCCCACACCCTAGGCTAACGAGTTCCATTATCACCGTCTGCTCTCTTCTCACCTGCTTGCTGAGAGGGCATCCAGGGGAAGAGAGGGGAGAGTTCTGGGTGGAAAGGGTGCCCATCCTCCCCAGCATCCCTGACCACCTCTCCAGGAGAGGAGGAAGAGGGCCTGAGGAGGTCTGCACTGGAAAGGTCCTGGAATCTGAGTCCACAGCCTGTTGTGGGAGGAAACAGGTCCACAGCTAGACTGGTGTATTGCCTGTTCTGCGCCAGCTGGTGGCAGAAAGGGGATCAGAACCAGGCATGATGGTGCAATCCTGTAATCCCAGGGCTGAGGCAGGAAGATTGCTGCAAGTTTGAGGCCAGCCTGAGCTACCTAGTAAATTCAGGGCCAGCCTGAACTACAGAGCAAGATCCTGACTCAATGGGCTGGGGATTTAGCTCAGTGGCATAAGCGCCTGCCTTGCAAGCAGGCAGTCGTGAGTTCGATCTCTGATACCGATAAAAAAAAACGAAAAAGATAAAAAAAAAAAAAAAAAAGATCCTGACTCAAACCACTACCCGTCATCAGAGAGAGAGAAAGAGAGAAGGGATTGGGGCTGGGGATTTAGCTCAGCGGCATAAGCACCTGCCTTGCAAGCAGGCAGTCGTGAGTTCAATCCCTGGTACCGATAAAAAGGAAAAAGACCAAAAAAAAAAAACAGAGAAGGGATCGGAGCCTGGTGTCCCTCTCCTGGGGTGCAAGTTAGGGCTGCAGGGAAGAACTGTGTGAACCATGGAGGAAGTGTGGTGCTACCCAGACTGGTCACCTGGAAAGGTCTGCCTGGGACTTATCCACACAGTGCTCAGTTGCACACTGGGATGGGGACACTATACCCAGAGCAGAGGCAGGTTACCAAGGCTTCAGGTGACAGTGGGCTCCTTCACAGACCTCGAGACAAGGCCTAGCTGTATCCCCCCTGACCTCGCACCGTCTTCAGAAGCCCTTTGGAAGGTGGGCTTTCCATGTCCATGGGGGATAGGAGCACTGCCATGGGAGCAGTGTGTGTGGCTGTCTCCAACAGTGGCTTTTGCCTCCTGGGGTGCAGGAGGAGGAGGAGAGAGAGGAAGGAGATGGCTGGCAAGCATGACAGGAAGCATCTGCTGCAAAGGGGAGACTGGGAAGCAAGGCTCCCCAGGTCACTGGGGTTGAGGGTGCATCCTTTCCTCAGGCACAAGCCCTAGCCGGGAGGGGGATGTCACCTGGACCTTTTGATTTTGCTTTTTGAGACCAGGTCTTCCTATATAATTCACTCTGGCCTCAAACTCAAGGCCATCCTCCTGCCTCAGCCTCCCAAGTGCTGAGATTACAGGTGCCACCACGTCTGTAAGAAACCTGTAATTGGCTTTTTACTAATTCCATTCACCAGGGGTAGAGCCTTGTTCTGAAGAGTGTAGAGGGACACAGTCCAGCTGGGCAGTGTCTATCCCCATTCTTGAGTCTCATGGTGATACGGGAGGGGCTACCCATTTTGTCCTTCACTTCTGTGCCTCCCCACTCCATGCCATTCCTTGGGGAGGACCTGTGTGGATGGTGTCACTTTCTTTGCTGTCCCATCAGTGACCCTCCTGACCCATCCCACTTGCCCCTGGTCTGTGGACCTAACTGTGTCCTTCCTGTATGGTTTCTGGTTCCAAGTCCCCCGGAAGTGCTGCCTCTTCCCACCCCTCCTGAACAGGAGCTTGGAAGAATAACTACTTGGTGACCCTCCAAGGTGCTGCCATCCCCAGCCACTGTCCTGTGGTCTCACAGAGTTGCAAAGGCATCTCTGGTGAGTACTGGAGGAACAGGTTTCTCCAGGCACTATGGAGCTGGGCCAGTTGGGTCTCCTGGGATTCATCTACCTTCGCCCATCTGCTGGCCACACAGTCTCCAGTGCCATTGGCCCAGTTATCAGTTGGCTCGTGCTCGTCCTCTTGTTGGCCAGCCTCTACATTTACAGAGCTACTTCCTGGGTGGCCAAGATGGCAGCCTGCACCTCTAGGGAATTCCTGGGACAGTTCAAGGACAGTGCCACAGAGGTGGAAGGCCAGGCACTAAAGAAACCTCTACCTCTGCTTCCCTCTCTGGAGCAAGCTGGGCGTGTCCAGTCCCTGTGCCTGTTACTCACGTGGCTTTGCCAGTGGGGAAGAGGCCATGCCCATGCCCAGAACAGTGGCCACTCTGTGGTGGGCTGGCAGGGCTGGCAAGGTTCTGTAGGGGATTTGTCTCCTTGGTGCAGCTGGAATACTTTTTTGGTACTGGGAATTGAACTCAGGACCTTGTGCTTGCCAGGCAGGCAGTTATGCCACTGAGCTATGTCCCCAGCCCTTCAGCTGAGGTCCTTAAGGGCCTGTGCCAGGAGGCAGGATGGAGGGTGGCAGTCCCTGGTGACACTGTGGCCGCCTCGTGGCGTGTGGGCTGCTTCTGGCCTCTGATGGAGTCTTTGTTTCCAGGGAATCTTGCTGAAGCGCAGCGGCAAGTCTCTGAACAAAGAGTGGAAGAAGAAGTATGTGACGCTGTGTGACAACGGGCTGCTCACCTACCACCCCAGCTTACATGTGAGTCCGAGGGCAGAGCTGGGCACAGGGACTGGGGCCGGGGACAGTGGGCACCCTGGGTGCTCTCAGATGGGGTTTCCCTGGAGCAGGCATCGTACTGTGGTGGTTCAGAAAGGACACAAGACACAGGCCCTGTGAGCCTCCGGAGGACACTGCCCACTGTGGATGCCCCTCCTTGGGCATCCATGGCAGTGGTTTAAAAGGCGAGATCCATCCTGCAGCCTGGGTACCGCTGTCTGCAGGCTGGGCCATGCTGGTAGGGGACATGGTGGCAGCTGAGCCAGGTTTGTTGAGACCTTGGGCAGGTCAGGAGAGTGGGGTAGCATTGTTAATGGGCAGAGGGCTCTTCAGGGCACCCGGCCTGTGCCCCACGGTGGGGGTGTGGCTATGCAGGGATTGTTGTGTGGCCCCCGTGGTGGCTCCCCCCATCCTTCCTTTCCTCCCTGCACCGCGTGGCTCCAGCACACAGCTGTCACCAGAATCCATCTCTGTCACCACCCCACTGTGGGGCTAATGAGTTCTCCTGTGAAGCCCCTGGAGCACAGAGCGTGGGCCAGCCCCACCCCCGCCCAGAGGCAGACCCTCTGAGGGTCCCTAGCCACCCAAGAAGCCACACACGCCATCAGGGGGCCCAGTCCAAGTAGTGGCCACATTTCCCAGCTGTGACTGGGTCCTGAGAGCATGCGGGGGTGGCCTGTATGGGCAGAGCTGGTCTTAAGGTGACCTCATCCAACCGAGCTCAGCCTGCCCCCACCAGTTTCCTCATCTGATTCCTCAGGACACGTCTTTCTGCTTAGCCTGCAGGATGTAGTTGTTCCCCCTACTGTCTAGGGTAGGACCCGCGCTAGGATGGCAGGTCAGAGGGGACCACGTCCACTTAGTATAGTAGCTTCCTCTTCACACAGGCCTGGGTCTTCTCCCTAGTCTGTCAGAGACACCGAGAAAGCCAGGCCTGGTGGCCCACACCTGTAATCCCAGCACTTGGAAGACTGAGGCAGGAGGACCACTGTAAGTTCAAGTCTAGCTTGGACTACATAGAAGGACCCTACCTCAAAAATAAAAGAGACTACAAGGTGTCCAGCAACAGAGCCGATAGCAGTCGTGAGTCTCAGAGGCAGTCAGAGGGCCCTCTGCGGGCTCGGGGCTTGCTGCCATGTGGCAGCCACACACTCAGGGGGCCCACAGTGCTGGGCCCAGAGACTGTACCTTCCCAAGGTTCCTCACAGAAGGATGTTGTCCTGTCACAGGCTGGAGGACCAAGTCGTGCTGAGGTCCAGAGGCTTTGTCATGCCCTGTACTGTCCTCTTCTCCAGCCAGCAGGAGTATTGGGACCTGGCTTCTGGGGCCATCTGTAGGGAAGGGCTGGTTGTGGCGTTGCGAGGGTTCTGTTTGGGACATGCTGTCTCGGGTGGGGGAGTGGTGGCCTTGCAAGGGTTCTTATTGGGACATGCCGTCTTGGGTGGGGAAGTGGAGGCATGGAGTTGTAGCTTGCCAGTTACCTGGCCAGCGGCTGTGCTGAAGTTGGAACCTGTGACTGATTCTCAGCATGGCCTGAGGTTTCCTGCACTTGCCAGCGGCTCCTCCCTTTGGGGTTGGCTGAGGAAGTCACTGGAGAGCTTGGAGGAGCAGATGCCCCAGCGTCCCTCCCATGGCATTTGTTGCACCGGGAGCTTTGGGGCCCTCTGACAGGACCTGATGACCTGGTGGGGGGCTTTCGGGCCTGTCCTCACCTACAGGGCAAGCTCTGCCATACAGGTGGACTGATGACCCAGCACCCTGCGTCCTGGCCCACTGGGCCTGTTTGTCTCCAGGAGAGGCTGCCATGCTGGTTCCTCCTGGCAGCAGCGCCCCGTGGTGCACAGCCGTTCTTCCCTGGACACCAGGAGACCTGGGCACTGCAGGGGCCTCCCTGTCACAGAGATGTTCATGCCTCATCCTTTTTCTTCCTTGTCCCTTCGCTGCTTGTGGGCACAAGCAGGGGCAAACCAGAGCTGCTGCAGTCAGGCTGTGCTCGGGTCGAGGCCTGCTTCCTGGAGCAGCCTCTGCCTTCCCCGTGCTGCTTCATGCCTCCCCTGCTGGCCTTTTGCTCCTCTGTCCCCCTTACCTCCTGCTCCAACTGCGGCATCTTTTCCCGGCAGCAGTGGCTGGGCGGCCTCCATACCTGGGAGCAGCAGCCTCCCTGGGGCACTCCACTCCTGCATCTTCGGGGCTTCTGGTGAGCCACAAGCTCGGGTAGGACCCAGCGAGCCCTCCCAGGGCCGGGTCTTCCGCGGATCCTGACAACGTGGGCCGGGCTCACCTAGTAGAGACTGAGTTGGTGGGCAGCCCTCAAGTTTCGCACCCGGATCTCGCCTGGCCCAAGAGAGCCCGCCACAGCCTCCCCCATTTTGCAGCCAGCGGAGCCATTCACACAATCACCTTCTGTTAATTCTATCTGCAACATCAATTAAATTGTTTGTAGAAACTAATTGAATGTGGCTTAATCACACATCTTAATAGCTTTCCACGCTCTGAACTCGTTGTTAATTCCAGTAATAAAACGAGATGAGAACGCTGGCTGGGTAATTAGCGAGGAGGCTGGGGAAGAAATTGCTGTTTGATGGTGGGTAATAAAGGCAGCCGCGGTGACCGCTCTCCTGAGCAGCCGCTGCCACTGCCGCCGCCACGCTCCCCGTTCTGCTGACGGAGGGAAACACTGTTGCTCAGTGCCTGAGGTCCCTGTCTCTGCTGCCGTTCCTCCGGCTTCACTGTCACTGAGCTGTTCTGCAGGCCTGGGCTCCAGTGCATGGTGGCAAGAGCTGAGCTTGAGCCTGGGCAACATGCAGGAGCTGGCACCACAGCCTGGTCTGGGACTGGGCAGCCCTGTCCCTGCAGTCAGCTTCAGGCTCTGTGGCCCTGCACAGTGTCTTGTGTGCATGCATTCAGCTTCTGCTGCAGCCCAGCCGAGGCATCCCAGGGTCTGATTCTGTCGCTGTGACCTCCTTGTGAACTGGAGCGGCCCAGATGCTCCCCCAGGAGCGGGACCGCAGCTGGACCTTTGGCCCTGCCAGCTGTTGACAATGGTCAGGAGCAGCCTATCCAAGCTGTAATTGCATGTAGGGGTAGGAAGGGGGAGGAGAGGGGATCAGAGATGTAGAGACTGAGAGAGGTCAGTATGTAGAGACTGAGGCTCAGTGTATGCAGGGACCACGGATAGAAACATGAAGAAGCTGAGCCTTTGGGATGGAGGTAGGGAGAGGGGTGAGAAGTCACACAGTGGACACTGGGCTGAAAGTGTTGTACAATGGGGTGGCGAGGACTGGCAGGCTGATGCTTGGTTGGCTGGAGAAAGATCAGACAAGCACTTTGGAGAACAACAAGGCACCTCTGGGGGTATTGCAGCCCAGCTGCTTAGGTAAGGCCCAGCTCCTGGGCGAGAGTCCTGGCAGTGCCCAGAAGTGGGTGGGCCAAGAGTTGGTCAAGGATCCTGCCTTGCATGGATATCCTTCTTCTTGGTTTCTCAGGACGGTGTTTGTGGGTCTGAACAAGTATACCCAGGGCCAGCCTTGTCCTTCCAGGATTAGGGTAGCAGCTGGAGGGCACAGCCACAGAGCTGCATCAGGGAGTGGGGTGCCTCCCAAGTGACACCTGTTTGCTCAGAACCAGATGTGTGGCTGTAGTTCCAGCAGTTTGGAAGGCTGAGGCAGGGCGATTGCGGTTTCATGGCCAACCCGAGCAGTTCAGTGTGACTCTGTCTCAAAGTAAAAAAACAGCTGAAGGTGCTGAGGATGTAGCTTCGAGATCCCTGGGTTCAGTTCCCAGTGCTGCTAAAAACAAAAACAAAAATCTCCCCGAGGTAGTTGGGAAGACCCAGTGGGGTGGTGTCTAACAGATCGAGCTTTGTGGCACAGTAAAACCCAGGACATGATGAGCAGGTGGTGAGCTGACCCCTGCGATGCCCAGATAGAGTCGCTGGGGCTGGGGGGCGAGGCTTGGACCTGTTGCTGCCCTCCCAAGTCCAACCAGAAGAGTCGAAGGCTGCCTTTCAAACTGCTCAGCACTTCATATAACCAGGCTCTTGAGTGCTGGAGACTCTTGCTGGTTAAATGTCCCCGGTGCCCAGGTTAGGGTGGGAGCTGATCTGTCATTGTGGGGGTCTGAGTTTGGCGGTTTCCTTCTCAGCCACATAGGCACTCTGCCCCTGAGCTCCAACTCCATCTAGTGCTTGGCTTCCTGTGTGTAGCCTATGGGCCCCGTCTCTGGTCCTTAGAGTTCCTGGACTGCTGCTGAGTCCCTAGAAGCCCCTTGGAAAATATGAAGATCTGCCCATAGTCCCCACTTATCGGTTCCTGAAGCTCTGTGGGGAGGTGCAGCGGGCGGAGGGGTTGTCCATCCTGACTAGCTCTGTCTGTCTCATCCACATGGCCTTCAGGATTACATGCAGAATATCCATGGCAAGGAGATTGATCTGCTGCGGACCACAGTGAAGGTGCCTGGGAAGCGTCTGCCCCGAGCCACACCAGCCACAGCCCCAGGCACCAGCCCGAGGGCCAATGGGGCGCCCATGGAGCGGAGCAACACGCAGCTTGGTGGGGGTCCAGGTGAGGTGGGGAGCAGCTGCAAACAGCCAGCCAGGGTGACTTCAGCCTGGGGGTAGGGGGGAGGTGCAGCTGCTCGAGGTTACCTGCTTTGGCTGTCAGGTGAGGCAGGGAGCTGTGGGTCTGGGGAGTGGGTAGGGCAGCCGTCCCAGGGCTGTCTCCACATTGGAGCCAAGGAAGGCCGGTGTCTCAGCTTGTTGTGTAGGACAGGGAGGGGACAGAGCTGTGGGGCCACCCAGGCACCATCTTGGGGTCTGCGGTAAGAGGTGTGTCCCAGCACAGAGACTGAGTTGGAGGAGGGCTGCAGGAGCTGCCAAGCGTCCAGCTGCCGGTGGTTGTGGCAAGCACACCCAAGCCTGCTGTGTTTTTTTTCTCTGTGTGGCCATGTGAGCTCAGTGAACGGTCC
Organism: Cavia porcellus; assembly: GCF_034190915.1. Taxonomy (NCBI): domain Eukaryota; kingdom Metazoa; phylum Chordata; class Mammalia; order Rodentia; family Caviidae; genus Cavia; species Cavia porcellus. The sequence goes on from NW_026947489.1 coordinate 57,081,553, forward strand.
CCTCCTCAGGCTCCTTCCTCCTCCCTGGGCTTCTCCTAGGCCCCTGCCCTTCCTTCCCGCAGTGCATTCTGTGGCACCCGTTTCCCTAGACCTCGGTGTTCCCTGTATTGTCCCAGACCATAGAATCTCCTAGGACAATGCCTGCCCTGCTGGTCAGCTCTGAGCAGTAGAGGTTCTCAGTTCAAATGTGTCACCTTCCTTAGGAGAAGAGTCGACAAGGGCTGGGAATGCCCTGGAGTGGGCAGGACAGACCCCCAACGATGGCACTGCCTATAGGGAACACCAGTGGGATGGGCACTGCAAAAGCCTGGTGAGAGGAGGCACCACCCCCAGGTGGCCCTTGATTGAGGGGCGGCTGCTTGGTGTGATTAGCCTGCTCTTAGGTGGCCACTGGTGACTGGGCAGTGGCCAGGGCAGGGCCTGGGCTGTGCCACAGTAGTGCTCATCTCCACGTGAACCCCCAGGGCTGCATGAGCACTGTGAGGCCAAGGTTCTTGTTCCTGTTTTCATGAAGAGGGCTCAGTGACCTGTCTGTGAAATCCCGTGGGAAGTGGGGGAGCTGGGGTTCAGACCCAGGCATGTCTGCTGTGAGATGCCCTGGTCCTTCCTCTCAGCGCCGCCGAGCTTGGGACAAGGGAGGCCTTGGGACTCCAAGAGAGAGAACCCTTTGAAAGGAAGGAAGTAAGCCAGAGAAATGGTGCAGCCACCAGGGCTCCTGGTAGAGCCCTGGGGAGGTCTCCAGGGCAGGATTGGTGCATACTGGGTTTCTCACACCAATAGCAAGGAAAGGACTCTGAAAGCAGGGCTCCTTTCCTTGATTGTGGGTAGCCAGGGGAGACCCAGGCTGTGTCCCCGAAGTGGGTAGGAAGTGAGGCGGCAGCACTGTGTACCTTCCTGGGCATGACGCCCTTCACCTGGGCAGCCAACCTGGCACGGGTGAGGTTGCCCTGGCTGCCACGATCCTGGCACCCACACAGGCGCACGTGGCCGGCGCTTCCCCAGCCCGGCTCCCACTGGCTCCCACTGCCATGCGCTGACACCGACCCTCACGCACACTCACACATGTCTCTCGCTCACCGGGCGATGTTAACATCTCATTATCTTTGTTACTGTAATTACATTATCCGCTGCTTTATGCAGAATTATCCTCGGAGGACTAATTGATGGCTCCATGTTTAATTCATTAATCATTAGCATCAAATTCGACAATTACAGTGCACACTGATTGTGGGATTGCAGGCGTAATGAGGGGAGAATTAACAAAGAAAAGGGAAAGCACTTTCCCTCCCTTAGGGTTTTGGGTTGGGGGGCTTGGGAAGGAAGTTGGGCCTATGATGTCTTGGGTCGGGGCCCAGGGTGGGCTGGGATAGGGGTACCCTTTGGAACCTGAGGGGTGATGCAGGCAGAAAGGTGTGGAGAGCAGCAAGTACCCTGGAAGGTGGCAAGGGTAGGGGAGACAGGCTCAGCATGGAGGACTCTCAAGGCCAAGGAGAGGCTGGGCAGGATTTGGTGAAGCCGGAGCTGGGAGGTGACTATGACCCCGGCACCACACACGTATTCCCAAGCACTTGCTATGTGTCTCCTATTTTGGGTTAGGACAAATACAAGAGATGTAAACCTTGCCTGTGTCTCATAGTACGGTGTTTTCCCTGGTGCATTTGGGCAATGTGTCTGGCTGTCCTCACCCAGCTACGCTGGCTCAGCAGCCTGTTCGTGACTGTCCAGGACTCCTCAGACGTCCCCTTGGCTGGGCCCTGGCTGCTTTCCTGCTGACACCACCCCCAGCGAGGCTCTCAGCACCAGTTACACAACTTGAATTTGGGTTTGGCCCACCTGTTCCTAGATGCTTGTGGTCACTTCCTCCTGGCTTCCATTACTGCCTTTGGTCTTGGGGGAGTAAGGAAGGGAGGGAAGCCTGGGCTCACGGTGTCCTACTCAGCCCTTGAGGTATCAGAGGCCTGTGAGGCCTGTGGCCTTGCCATGTTGCTTGGGGGCGGGGGGGAGGCAATCTGTGGGGCAGGGAGTGGGGCTGCAGGACACTGTGTGTTGCCTGCTCCCACACTGGCCAGGCCCGCCTAGTCCTGGGACTCACAGAGCAGCCTTCCGTTCCCCTTGGCTCCGCCATCCTTCCCTGATGGGAAACGAAAGATTAATTTTCTCCAGCCCAACAGGATAATTACTAATACTAATTAGACATAATTACTTGAATTTGATACACTTATTTTTGTCAGAATGGCAGCAAAGCTGAGGCAGACCAAGTGACATATGTGGACCAGAATGTAGGGTGTCAGGCCTGAGCCAGGAAGGAATAGGAGCAGGTCCTAGCAGAGCAGGCAGAGAGGGTCCAGCAGACTGCGAATGTGCAGACGCCCAGCTCCAGATGTGTGCTGGGACCGACCTGTGGCCCTCTGTGTTCTCGGGGCAGAAGAGGCTGGGAATGCTAGGGAACCTCTGGCTCCCCAGGAAGCCTGGCCCTCACTGGGTAAACCACAGCCCTGCTTATGTTTGGGTATGACCCTCCTGGAGCAGCCCTGTTCTTAGGACAGTATTGGAGGAGGTCCTCCTGCCTCGGCCTCTCAAGAGCTAGAATTACAGGCACATATCACCACGCCCACACCCCGCTCCTCCTAGGTCTGATCTTCCCCTCACCGTCCCGCCAGGTGCCCCCCACTCGGCCAGCAGCGCATCCCTGCACTCTGAGCACACCCTCAACAGCTCGGCCTGGGCAGGTCCCTGCCCCGAGGGGCCGCACCAGCGCTCTTGCTCAGTCTCCAGCGCCGACCAGTGGAGCACGCAGCACCCTGGTGAGTGGGGGCTCTCCCACCACTGCCTGTGTCCCTCCCATGGCTACCAAGTGAGGTTCCAGCCAGCTGTCTCCCCCTTTTCACCCAGGCCTGTGCCAGGGGCCCGCCCTCTGCGGCTCCTCCTCCCGGTCCCCAGGCAGCACCGATAGCGCTCTGCATCCCCATCAGCCCCCTGCGCTGCCAGCTCATCAGCCTCTCGGCAGGGAACAGGGATGCGGCTGAGTGGGGAGGGCTTGAGCTACATGAAGGCAGGGAGCCCTCCGGGGAGAGGGGTCCCCAAAAGGCCCTTTCCAGTCCTGCTTCCCACAGAGAGGCCAGCCCTGTCCTAGCAGGGTCAGAGGCCACCTGCCTCCATCCCCTTACCTGCTTTTCTGGGCTCTGCATCTTCTTCCCCTCGGTTTCCTCCCTTAGTTTCTCTCTGTTCCCCTCACGCCCTGTTCGGTTTTTGGCCTCAGTTTCTGAAGGCCAAGAAGGGATGAAGACAGCTCTCTTCTCCTGTCCCATCCCCTAGTAGCCAGTGAAGGTGCAAAGACTGAGAGGTTACCCTTGGTGTCATCTGACCCTAGTGACAGGAAGTGGGCAGTGGCTCAGGCAGGGACAGTCTGGTCCCCTGCCTTGACCCCAGCCCCCTCCCAGGGGTTCACAGAGGCCCCTCACAAAGCTGTCAGTGTCTGTTCCCCACCCTGGGGGCAGGAAGCACAGAGCAGGGGTCCTTCCGTGGGGTCCCTGGTCTTGGGGAGCCCCTCTGTTGAGTCTGGAAGGAGGAAGGCAGAGAGGGAGGGAGCATGTCTGCCTCTAATGAAGTTTGACATTTAGTGGTGAGCGCCGGGCGGGGTGTGGGAGCCGGAGCTTGATTAGCGCGCTCTAATTGACAGTAATTAGGCAGCTCCCTGATTGTTTCTAATTCTGCTATTAATTGTGAGGAGCGGGGAGTGTGATTGAGGATAAATTTGGTGCGGAGCTGCTGGGGCTGTGGCTCCCCGTGAGCTGCCTGGGCCACCTTCCACCCCTCCAGGCTGAGAGGGACCTATTCCCTATTCTCTTTCCTCTGCTGTTTCCTCCTCCGAGACACAGGGAGCGAGGGATTAGGAGGCCTGGGCACCCCGACCCATCTAGGGCAGCCCAGCCACAGTGAGCCGGCTTGGCCCCCTCTGCCCCAGCTGTCCCACCTCCCCTCTTCCCACACCTCTCCACTCTCCCCTCCCCAGCGGGTGGCACGGCTGACGTGCTCAGTTCAAGCCCCAAACTGGAACCTCCCCCATCTCCCCACTCCAACCGGAAGAAGCACCGTTGGAAAAAGAGCACCGGAAACCCCCGACCAGACGGCCCCAGCAGTGCTACTGAAGGTTAGGGGGGCCCAGAGGGCAAGTGGGCACAGGAGGTGGGCAGTGGGACCTGGGCCCAGTACCCCCAAAATAGCAGTGCCCTTGGTACTGGTTAGGTGGATGAAATGCTTCTAGGAATCATTTCTGGTAAAACAAACTCCGTGACACAGACCTCTTTCAGTACTTTAGACCCAGTAGCTCAGACAAGTTTTTTCCGCTGGGAGCGTGTATCCATCCTTCTTAGAGTCAGGCACAGTGGGTTGCTACCATCACTTCCGCAAGACTGGCTGGCAGGACCTATGTCCTGTGTGTCTTGCGTCACCCAGAAGTTTGTGAGTGCTGGGGGCATAATAGGTACTCACATGTGTGTAGGCTGAGTCACCTGCCTGGTAGGCCAAGGCTTTCTGGACCCTCAGGACCGGGCTCCAAGTCTTACTAATTACGGCATTGACCCTATGCTGTCCAGGGCCTTCCACCCCACAGTGGTGTTTAAGGTGGTTTCTTCATTTCTCCTCTCCACATTGACAGGAGAGTCAGCAGTGGGCTCGGGCAGGTGTTGAGCAGCTTTTGACATGCTGATGCCTCAGCTCCCTGGCACAGGGCCTCTGTTCACCATGGTCCAGGGGACCAGGGTCTGTGGTGATGGAGCGGGGTGTGTGGCTCGGAGGCTGGGGGTGAAGAGAGGCGAGGTGCGAACCTGGCAGCTAGGGAGGGCAGCAGTACTGGCTCTGTGCATGTGAGGAGGCAATTCCACAAAGGGTCCTGAGCAGGAGTCAGACCCAGGAGGACTTAGAGCTGTCACTGTTGAAGAGGCGAGAAGCTGCAGGCAGAGGTGGCCTGGCAGAACACGTGGCCTACCCAGGGCCTCCCTGAAGGTCCCTGGGTATCTTTCCAGCTGCCTGTTAGCAGTGGTCCACTCCTGGGGCAGTGACCCCTGTGTACAGTTTGTATCACTGTCTTTGGGTCCCGGAGGAGCAGAGCTTGGAAAAGCTTTGTCACAGTGCTTGGGGTCGCAGCTCAATCTCCGAGCTTGTCGCTACAGATGTCTGTGGGTCCCCAATGGCTCGCAGGCCCCAGTTCCTGAAGAAAATGTCTCCTCCACGCCCCCACCCACTTGCCCTTCCTGCCTGCTCTGCCAGGGCAGTGGAGGAGGGGCCCAGCTCCCAGGAGCCCCACACTGACGCTGACGCCGTCAGGAATATTGGGTTTAATGAGCTGCAAAATGAGGCGGCTGCAGCTGACACGTACGGATGGTGCCCACACCCGCCTCCCTCTCCCACCCTGCCTTCCGGCGCCCCAGTGTATACTTCTTCCTTCTCCTGGAGGCCCCTGAGCTGGGTCTGGACCTGACAGAGCTGGGGAAGCCAAGACCTCATGTCCCCACTTTCCTGGGCTCCACAGGTGGTTAGGAATGGAGGTTTACGGGCTCATGCTAGTCACTGCCTTCCCACTTACAGGTTGTGCAGGACAGCATGGCCCTAGGAGCCAGGCAGGCACACTTGGGGAGGACGATATTGTGGCATGTGCCCTGGGCAAGGGTGCCAACCACCAGCCTGAAGGTGTCAATCCACCCCCCTGTACACACAGAGGCAGAAGAGTCCTTCGAGTTTGTGGTGGTGTCCCTCACCGGGCAGACGTGGCACTTTGAGGCCTCCACAGCTGAGGAGCGGGAGCTGTGGGTACAGAGTGTGCAGGCCCAGATCCTCGCCAGCTTGCAGGGCTGCCGCAGCGCCAAGGACAAGGTTGGCATGGGGTGGCCAGGCCTGCCCGGGGCACTGCTGGGGGCGGAGGGGCCTGTGACTGAACCATTTTCCCCACTGTGTGGCAGACCCGCCTGGGGAACCAGAACGCAGCCCTGGCCGTGCAGGCCGTCCGCACCGTACGCGGCAACAGCTTCTGTATCGACTGCGATGCCCCCAGTGAGTGCCAGGCTGGTACTCCGGGACCTGGGCCCTCAGCAGAGCGTTGCATGTTGGGAGGCAGGGAGGAGGCCTCACTGGTCACCCTCTCCCAGCTGCCCACCCACCCCATCCTTCTCCCTCTCCTTGCCTAGATCCCGATTGGGCCAGCCTGAACCTGGGTGCCCTGATGTGTATTGAGTGCTCCGGGATCCACCGCCACCTGGGGGCGCACTTGTCCCGGGTCCGCTCTCTGGACCTGGATGATTGGCCCCCAGAGCTGCTGGCTGTGATGACAGCCATGGGCAATGCCCTGGCCAACAGCGTCTGGGAGGGGGCCGTGGACGGCTATGCAAAGCCGGGGCCGGAAGCCTGCAGGTGAGCTGCTGGGGCCAGGAGAGACAGCCGGGACAGCGTTAGAAGAGTTAAAGTGTCCGTTGCCTTGCTTGGCAGTTGGCCCCTAGGGTGTCCCTCCCCCTCTGGTGCCTGTCACTCAGGCACCTCGCAACAACAGGCCTTTCCTCAGCCGTTATCAGCAGGTCAGGGGCCAGTGCCAGGCGCATGCGCAGGGCCCCTGTCACCGCGCTGCGTGAGGCCTGGACCTGTGCTGCGAGATGGGGAGAATGGGTGGCAGATAGAGCATGGGGGGGGGCCTGCCTAGGCGCCCGTCTGCTTTGTCCCCACACTGCCAGTCGGAGAGAGTTCAGATGGCCTGATAACCCAGCCCTGGAGCCGTCTGGAGTCTTCCTGCCCTCCTGGCCTTCACGTCCCCATGGTCCCCGAGGGCCTCCTTTCCTTTCCATGTCCCTTCTTTCTCTTCTCCTATGCTCTTTATATTACTCATGGCCCGTCTGAATGCCCACTTTCTCTTCTCCTATGCTCTTTATATTACTTATGGCCTGTCTGAATGCCCACTGTCTCTGGAGCGTCTCTCATCTCTGCACATTTCTCACATCCTCCTGCTGGCTCTCCTCGCCTCTCAGCACCCCCCTGGCTCCTGGGACCCCAGTGGCTGCCTGGGCTCACCCCAACCCACCTGTGCTTACAGAGAGGAGAAGGAACGCTGGATCCGCGCCAAGTATGAGCAGAAGCTCTTCCTGGCCCCACTGCCCAGCTCAGATGTGCCGCTGGGCCAGCAGCTGCTCCGGGCTGTGGTAGAGGATGACCTGCGGCTGCTGGTGATGCTGCTGGCCCACGGGTCCAAGGAGGAGGTGAATGAGACTTACGGGGATGGCGATGGGCGGACGGCCTTGCACCTGTCCAGCGCCATGGCCAACGTGGTCTTCACACAGCTGCTCATCTGGGTGAGTTGGGTGCTCCTGCCCCACCCTGGTCTCCCTCTTCCTCCTGCCCCTTTGTGCCCACGCCCTGCCGACTGTGCCCATACTCTCTCTCTCACAGTATGGCGTGGATGTGAGGAGCCGGGACGCACGGGGCCTGACACCACTGGCCTATGCCCGCCGTGCCGGCAGCCAGGAGTGTGCAGACATCTTGATCCAGCATGGCTGCCCAGGGGAGGGCTGCAGCCTGGCGCCCACGCCCAGCAGGGAGCCTGCCAACGGCCCCGGCACCTCTGCTGAGCTACATCGCAGCCCCAGCCTCCTATGAGACCCAGGAAGTGAGCAGAGGGGCCCGAGGGACTCCATGGCTTACAAGTTTCCTCCCTGCAGGTGCTGAGGGAAACAGAGGCACAAAAACAGGGCCATGCAAGGAGGGAAGAAAGTCAGAGAGAGCCGAGGAGAGGTCTGAATGCGCTCCTGCAGACAGAAGGGCAGCGGTCAGCCCTCGGCACCTTGGTGCTGTTGAGGAGGGACAGGACCCTTTGGAGGTGCCCACGAGGAGAGGGGGGCAGGACCTCTCCCTCCTCCAGACCCCCACCCCTTGTACCAGCCCTGTGAGCCTTCCTCCCTGAGGGGGAAAAGCCAGGCCAGGATGGGGTGCTGGATGGAAGAGACTGGGGCCAGCAGGGCTCCCATGTAAAATTTGTACATTGGAGTATTTATGTTTGTGTACATACTTGGTGTGCGTGTATGATAAACCAATAAAGCAGACTGTGTGTGTGGCCCATCTCCCCTCAGACCCTCTGTACCCTTCCAGGGTATCCTTCTTGGTATCTCGGTTTCCTTCTAAGAACACCCTTCATCTCTGCGTCTTCCTGTCTCCACAGATCTTTTCATCTCTCCCTGAGCCTGGGTCCCCAGGTATCCTTCCTCCCCCGCAGTCTAGTCTTGATCTCTTTTCTTTTCCTCTTCTCTTTTTTTTTGTTCTTTGTTGGTTTTGTGAGACAGGGTTTGTATAGTCCAGGCTGGCTTCAAACTTACTGTGTAGTCCAAGTTGGCCTCAGACTTGCGGAGATTGTTCTGCTTCAGCCTTCCAGGTGCTGGGATTTCAGGTGGGCAGCACCACACCCAGCTTTGCATGATTTCCTACAGCTGTTCTTGCAGGGGTGGGTTTAAGTTTCTCCGTGAACCTGACGGAGGAGATGGAGCCCCTGAGCCCTGCTGGGTCCTGCCTCCCTGGCTGGCTCCCCCACCACCACAAAGCTTTCTGCTGTCTTCAGTGTCCTCCCTGGGAGACTCCGGCCACATGCTCTGCTGGTCAATGTGCACTTGAGTCCAGGAGGGGCCCACACAGCTGGCCATCAGGGGGAGGCTTGCAGCAGAGCAATTTGGAGGGCTCCGCAGGACAGGGTGTGCTGGTGGCAGGAGTCCACTTGCCTTCATTGTGCTCCTCGGTTATTCACAGAAGACCTGGGGACCTCTCTGTCCTGGTTTCTGAAGGACGAGACCTTGGTACATTTGGGTCCTGATTGTTCTGTGAACACCGCCTTTGGCGGTTACTCTGCTGGTGGCCCATGCTTTCTGTGACCCCTTGGCTCTGTGGCAGGTGTGGTAAGTGGTGCTCTGTGTGTGGCTTGCTCACGTGTGGGTAAATAACCAAGGAACACCGTTCAGAGAGGAAAGCAATTTTATTTCTTTGTCCGCGTCCCCTTTCGCAAAGCTGTGAAGTGCAAAGGTGGGGCCAGGTGTGTGGGACTCTGCTCCTGAACTTGGAAAATGCCAGCAGTGGTTGCCTCGGAGTCCTAAGACCCACCTGCTGGGGCAGCTGAGTCCTGCAGGCCCACATTAGGTGGCTGCACAAGCGACATGGAGTCACAGAGCCTCTGTGGTCCAGCCCTGCTGAAGGGACAGCAGCTCCTGCCATCCTTGACCCCTGCCTGGCCCTCTGGGTGCCATGTACAGGGCCAGGCTGTGGTGAGGGCGGCAGAATTCCCAGCCCTGCTGAAATGCAGCAGAGGACCAGAGGCAGCCTACCCTGGACCTGTGTCCTCCTGGAAAGCTGTGTCCTCTCCATCGCTGACCAGTCACCACTGTGGGCTGCTGTGGTGGGTTGCTAACACCAGCCAGGAGGAGGAAAGGCCAGGGAGAGGTGATCTCAGTTTCACCGCTTGCTTGAATGGATGAAACACTGGCTACTTTACCCTGGTGTCTCAGGATAGCCAGAAGTTGGCCTCTGTGGTGGTGAGGAGGCTGGCCAGGTGCTTGACCCCTGCTCTAGTACCCTAGTTCCTGGCTTTCCCTGCCTGCTCCATAGCCTGCCTATTTTCTCCATGGCCACATTTCCCACTGCCTTCCCCACTGAGTACAGGCCTTGTCACCACAGTATGATGCCAGCTGCAGTGGGTTTTATGACAGTCCTCACCCCCCTGCTGTCTCTGCAGCTGTATTCTGAGCCCTAGACTGGGGGTTGATTCTGTCCACCCATGCAGATGCTCAGTTTGCCAGCAGTGCTGATCCCAAAGCTCTTACCTGGTTCCTAGCCCCGTGGTCTAACCTGCCGTGCATGCCCTTCCAGGACCTTGGACTGTGGTCCTCTGAGCCCATTTGTTCTGTAATAGTAGATACTGTGGCAACTCTACTTCTGAAACAGGTGTGTCAGGGAGGAAGGAGCCCGTTCATGCTGGGAGGATGGAAACTTTTTTAAGGAGCTCACAGTGGGCCTGAGGGAGCCCCAGTCTTGTCCCAACCATAGACAGGACAGGTGACATAACCACAACTAAATGAGGGTCACCAATTTCATTTCCCTTTAACACCCACAAGAGTATCTTACCCTAGAGCCAGCCAGTGCTCCCAAGGGGAGGCAGGACTTACAAAGAAGTGAGGCTGTTTGCCCCATCAGGGCACAGGGACAAGGTGTGAGTGGGAACATGGAAGCCAAGCGACTTCCATGGATATGTTTGCGTGTCCTTGTACCAAAGAGGTCGGTCAGTGCCCACCCCAGAGCAATGACGAAATAAGCTCTGGCCGAGGACGGAGGAAACAGACCTCTCCCAACCTCTCTGAGGGTTGCTGACAGACAAGAGACTGATGGCTCCATATATACAAACTTTACACAAAATAAATAAGGAGCTGTGCTCCACCTAGCTGGGATGCCCTGGACCTCACCAGAAGCTGTTTAGTGCCTTAGCCAGAGTCCTCCAGACCCCAGATGTTCTGTGACCGCACCAACACCCCACCCAGGAGTCCGCCATGGTCCCCAGTGCTGCTGGGTCCTCAGAATCCAAGCCCTTGGACCTGAAGTCCCCAGTCCTAGAGACCTCTGAGATGGACTGGGGCCATGTACCCACATCTTCAGCCTGGCCAGAGTAGAGGGCACAGTTGGTCTCTGGGCTCAGTCTGCCCCTGCCCTTTGGTCTTGAACCCAGCAAGTATGGACCCAGTCCTCCAGGCCATGGTCCCAGATGTCAGGGCCGGGTACCCTGCTCCATCTGTTGGTGCTGGCTGCGCACAGCAAAGCGGTTGACGTGCACCGGTATGGGCACCACGATCTTGGGGTTTCTCACAGGCTCCCCAGAGCGGCTGCTCACGTTGCCAGCCTTGATGCGCTTCCACTTGGCCCGTCGGTTCTGAAACCAGATCTTGACTTGCACCTCGCTGAGCTTGAGGGCATGGGCGATCTGGGAGCGCTCGGTCAGGCTCAGGTACTTCTTGCAGTGGAACTCCTTCTCCAGCTCCAGCAGCTGCTCACTGGTAAAGGCCGTGCGGCGCCTGCGGCTCTTCCCCCCGGGCGCTGCCACCCCGGTGGCCACGGGCGTCCCTTCCTCAGCTCCAGTCCCCAGGCTTCCCTTGAGCTTCGGTTTAGATCCCAGAAGAGCCCCAGGGACGCCTGCAGAGCTGTCCAGGAAACTGTCGTCCTCACTGTCGCCGGCGGAGCCCTCTTCCTCCTGCTCACTGCCGGCTGGGTCGCCAGCAGGGGTCTCCAGCTTCTCCTCGTCAGAGCTGTAAACCTTCACCTCAGCTGCAGGGGGGCAAAACCAAGGGACAGCAGGAAGCAGGAGGGGTTGGAGGCGATAGAGCCAGGTGAGGACGGGAAGAGGGGCAGGGGAGACAAAGTGTGGAAGAAAGACATTAACAAGCACAGATCTATTATGGAGGAATGGGGGATTGTGTGTGGGGACCACCTCAGCTTTTCCCCCAACCCTACCTCATTCTCTGCAGCTTCCTGCAAGCCCAGGATCACTACTTGGGGGTCCCCTGTTTGCACGACACCTCCAAACCCAGGTCTGCTACCCCAGGAGGAAGCTGTTTGTCTTTGGGAACCTGCATCTGGCCCAGCTGCCAAAAGCTATTTCAGGGGTTGGGCTCTGACTCCCCACTTTTCCCTTGCTGCTTATTTCCTGATGGGACCTTCAGGGTCCTCTAGTCCTACCCCACACAAGTCTGAATCCAGGAAATTCAAGGGACTGAGGAGTGGGACGTTTCTTCCACAACCTTCAGAATCCTACCCTCCATACCTGCTGCTGGGGGCTGAGCCCAGGGCCGCCTGCACGCTAGGCAAGCACTCTACCGCTGAGCTGCGTCCCTAGCCTTCTTAATTCTTTTGAGACCTTTTGTTTCTTATGCAGTTCAGGCTGACCTTGAACTCACAGTGTGGCCCGTGTTGCCCTCAAACTCAGGTGATCTCTTGCTCGGCCTCCTGAGGGCTGGGATTACAGGTCTTGGGCACTACGCCTACCTCTCCTCCATTCTTAACCAGACCACAGTTTCCCAGCTGCGTGCCACCCCCTAGTCTGCGGTTGGACTTTCCTCCCAGACTCTCAACCTGGGATCCACTCGTAGTCCCAATGCTCGATTTTAAAATGACCTCTTTCCAACTTCCCCTGCCCTGGTTGCCAACCCTAGCAGTGTAGACAGCGGCTTCTCAGGGTTTGGGGCTCAGTGTTAGCCACGGGGACTGGCAGGGACATGGGGGCACGAGAAAGAAGCAGCAGAGGTGTAACAAGGGAAACAAAATGGCAAAAAAGAAATTTGGGCTCATTTAGTCGATGTCTGATTATTTACAATCACAGGCATTTAAACATTTTAATCCATACATAATTCTAAACCTTAATTCATCCACTGGTTTTTATCTTAGGCACAGATATGCTTGAGGAGGCTGCAGAAGGTACATTACAGATGCTTCCAGCATCGGGGTTCACAAACTCCCCTGTTTTCTGCCCAAAGGGAACAACAGGAACTTGAAAGATAGGAAGGAACAGAAGGACAAATTGGGCCATGTAGAGTATGCCTGTCATCCTGACACTCAGGAGGCTGAGGCAGGATGATCCCCACATTCATGGCCAGTCTGGATTAGAGAGCAAGCCTCTGTCCCAAACAATAACAAAGGGGCTAGGGAGTTAGCTTAGCAGCACAGTGCCTGCCTGGCAAGCATTAGGTCATGAGTTCAATCCCTGGTGCCAAAAAAAAACCCAAAACAAAAAGCTGCCTGCAAACAATAACAAAAGCCAAGCATGGTGGCACATGCCTATAATCCCAGCACTCAAGAGGCTGAGGCAGGAGGCAAATTTGCAAATTTGAACCTGCCTGGGTTGCTACGTAAGTGAGTTCAAGGCCAGCCTGCACTACATAGTGGGACCCTGTCTCAAAAACAATCAAACAAACAAAAATTAACCAAGGAGACAAGGCATGAGCTCTGTGATCGTGAACTCCTCCTGCACCAGGTCACAGATATCTTCTTTGGAGGATGGAGTCTCAGCCCCATCCCCTCTCCTTGCAGTCTGCCTCCTCCCTGTTCTCATCCTGAGGGTCTCCTCCTTGGGTTCCCGTGCTGCTGCTCCCATGGTCACTTCCTTTGCTTGCCCTCTTCCACGAGTGCCTGGAGCCTGTGCCGTCAGCAGGTGTCAGCTGTGGGTCCCCAGCTGTCAGCCACCTCTCACCCCTGGCCACGCCTTTCTGTCCCAGAGACTCCCAGGTTCCCTGTCTCACAGTACTGGAAACTACCCACACGGTGTGCCCAGTGTGGTCTTTAACTTCTGAGCCCCCTGCCTCGCTCTCCTGAGTAGAGAGGATCACAGTCGTGGGCCACCACAGCCAGCCAAACCTTGATGTTACCCTTCACCCCTCCCTCTGCCGCTCCACACCCAGGTCCCTCACAGCTTCTCTCCTGGCCTCCTCTCCTCACTGGTTCCCAATTCCTTCTCTTTCCTGTTCTGGACACCACGGTCTCCAAGGGCCCTGCTCAGCTGGTTCCTGGCCCCCTCCAGGTCCTTTCTGTGCAGCCAGGCTGCCCCTTGGCCACCTCGTGGACCGTGACCCCTGAGCTCCAATGCATCAGCTGCTACAAACACTCCACCACTGGATTTGCCTGGCAAACCCTTCTGGCAACCCCTTCCTAGCATTCAAGCACCATGGAGACAGGGTTTGAGATATATTTTATCCACGCCATGTCCTTGGGATCTCCAGTCTCCAAGGAGGACATCTGTGACCTGGGGCAGGAGCAGGCATGACCACAGCAACAAGAAGTTCACGATTACAGAACACACGCCATGTCTCCTTGTTCCTTTTTTCCAAAAAGGGAGGCAAGTTTTATTTTGGCTCACAGTGTGTAGAGGTTTCAGTCTGTAGCTGGCTGCTCCTAGAGTGGGCAGCCTCGCAGAGGGGTGGGACAGAGCCTGTTCTTTTTGCAGCTGCTGCTGTTTTGAGACAGGGTCTCACTATGGAGTGCAGGATGGCCTTGAACTTGCTTATGGAGCCCAGACTGGTCTCAAACTCATGGCGATCTGCACAGCTGGAAATTGTGAATATTTGTCATCCCAGCACTCAAGAGGCTGATGCAGAAGGCTTTCAGTGAGTTCAAGACTAGCCTGAACTACATCAGAAGACCCTGACAACTTCTTTTTTTTTTTATCTTTTTTTCATTTTTATCGGTACCAGGGATCGAACTCATAACCGCCTGCTTGCAAGGCAGGTGCTTATGCCGCTGAGCTAAATCCCCAGCCCCTGACCCTGACAACTTCTGTGTATATACCATCTCCCTCACATTTATTTATTTATTATTTATGGGGATTGAACTCAGGACATTTGCACTGAGCTACACCCTCAGCTTTTTTTAAAAAAACATTTTTTTTTTAAATTTTTGAGCTAGGTTCTTATAATTCACGAAGTTGCCCAGAGTGGGCTCAAACTTGGGGTCTTCCTACCTCAGCCTCCCAAAATGCTAGAATTACAGGCATGGGACACCACACCCAGCAGTCTCTCTCCTTTTCTTTCCATCTTTGTCCCTTCCCTTTCTGAACCCCTTCTGAGGTTCCCCCACCCCTGCCCAGTGCGGTGCTCACAAGACACTACTCGAACACAACTATCCCTCTGTCCCACAGCCCCAGGACACCCACGAGGAAAGTTGGGTCTTAGCCACCTCATCATGCTGAAAGAAATGAAGGACAGTCCCACTGCCACTACTAAAGCCTCTGGCTTTAATTTTTATAACATACCTTGTAGTAAAGAACCACAGAGGGAGCCACACACACACCTGTGAAGCCTCATGCCGACAGCACGATATTTTAAACAGTGCTAAAGAGACAGAACTGGATTCCAGGGCTTGGGGGGTGAAACATTTCCTGCAGCGCAGGCACCCAGGAGGAGGTCCATAAATCTAAGCTGATGATGACTGAGATGGGCTCCCAACGCCTGAGTCTGGCAGAGCCCCCAAGATCCTCATCCATCGCTGTCTGCAGCACATCCAAGATGCTGCCCTCTGTACTACGCCCAGAGCCACAGAGCAGCACAGCCCGTGTCGCTCTGGGCTGAGATTCTTTTCTTTTTTACTGGTACCAGGGATCGAACTCACGACCATGCGCTTGCAAGGCAGGCGCTTATGCCACTGAACTAAATCCCCAGCCCCCTCTTGGGCTGAGATTCTTATCCAGATGTACAGGGAGCGGTGGACGCCCACCACAGCACCATTATGGTCCCCACAGGAGGACTCACATAGCCATCGGGACAGAGACCTGGAGAGCCCCGGCATCCAGGGCTTGGAGGACATTGTGTGAAACCCCCAATGAGGACAGAGCTGGGAGAGGAGGATGGGCTAGGGCAGGCAGAGACAGGACTGGAGCTGGGGTCCAGAGGGCTCTCGAAGGGGCAGAAGAGAGAAAACATGAGCAGGGCACAGTGAAGGGGCTGAAAATTTTCAAGAAGGGATACAGAAAATAGGTGGAGAGGAAAGAAAAGACATTTTTTAAAAATACCTCCATTGGGGCTGGGGATTTAGCTCAGCGGCATAAGTACCTGCCTTGCAAGCAGGCAGTCATGAGTTCAATCCCCAGGACCGATTTAAAAAAAAAAAAAAAAACCTCCATAGCCAGGTGTGTTGGTGTCTGCCTATAATCCTAGCACTTAGGAGGCTGAGGCAGGAGGATCCTGCATGTTTGAAGCTAGCCTGGGTGACATGAGGAACCCCACCACCATCATCCCTACATGGATGCAGTTGGAGCCAAGCCAGGCATTTCCGGCCAGTCAGTGGCTCTTTGCTGGCCCAGCAAGGGAGCACCAAAGACTCAAAGCTGAGACAGGGAAGGGGACAGTGGAGAGGGGACAGGAGACAGGACATCCCACCACCAGGAAGGGAGAATGAGCACAGGCCCTGCTGCCTGCTGTGTCCCCTGACTTAGCAGGGAGCAAACAAACTATTTTCTCCGAGCTCATTCACAGTATCCATGCACAAATAATGACACAAAACTGTCTTTAGAATTTTGTCATCAACTAGAAATTGACAGAAATAGCAACTTTTTAATACAACTTCTATTTGCAAAATCTGCTTTAGAGGAATTGGACTCGGTGTTGCTGTTGGCTGATAACAAAAATATGGACAGACAAAAGACTGAGCGTTTTACAGGAGAGTACTGATTCTAGTGAGAACGCTTTTGGCAAAAGGAAAATGTTTAACTTGAAAACGATTTGGCTGAGCCAGCCAGCCGGAAAGGTCCCACCCTAAATGTGTGGGGCTATTGTTCCTGGTACCAAGAAGATGCTGTCTGGGCCTGGTGGCACTCGCCTATAACCCCAGCCCTCTGGAGGATGAGGCAAGAGGATCACTGTGAGAAATCAAAGTCAACCTGGGTCACATGGTGAGTTCAAGTCCAGCCTGGAATAGGCCAAAAAAAAGGCGGGGTATGGCTGAGGCAGGAGGCTCACGTAGAACTCAAGGTCAGCCTAGACTATGGAGTGAGACTTTGTCTCAAAATGCCCCCAAAAAGGGGAGCCTACCATTCATTCTCCAAAAAGATTACAGTCACCATGGTTCCCACTCCTCACTCATCATCTTGGTCAGTGGAGCTGTTTTCCTGCTCCACTTCCCTGCTGTGATGACAGCTCACTCTTGGGTGGTTCCACACTCATGCCCCCAGCTTCATGTCTGGCCCTGTGCCACCTGTGGTGTGTGAGGACGGGCACTCACTTTGCCTTCTCTCTGCTCTTCCTTATCCTGATCTCCAGATCAACATAACAATTCTCTCTGCCACCACCCAGAGACCCCTCCAGCCTGGTGACAAGACCAGGTGATTCCTGCTAGGCTCCTTTCCTGATATCACTAACACGGCCACAGCCAAGAGCACCTTTGCGGTGACCTCTAAGTTTTCTTTTTGGGATACAGGATCTCATTACATATTCTAGGCTGGCTTTGAATTTGTGGCTATCCTCCTGTCTCAGCCTCCCAAGTGCTCGGATTTCAGGTATGCACCACCATGCCCAGCTTTCATGACCTCTAATCTTTCAAAATATTTTTCACATATCATATTTTACCCTTAAGCAACTCACTGAGGCACAGCAGAACTGCCATTATTGTAACAGGAGACTTCATTATCTTATTTTCAGGTGCAGAAACACCAGAGTTTAAGAAAGACTAAATGATTTCCTGAGTCCCACAGCTAGGGGCCTTGTCTGTCTTTGGAATCTTGGTCTCCCAAGTCTCCTGCTAACACTGTTGTAATCCCAGCACTCAGGAGGCCAAGGCAGGAGGATCGCATCGAGGCCAGGGCCAGCCTGGACTGCACAGCGAGACCCTGCCTCAAAAACTCCAAAATAAATAAATTTGCCATGAGAGAGGCCTCCCTCACCCACTTCGCCTGACCTGTAAGCAAGTTATTTTCTCGTATTTTTTCTTCCTGAACTTACCAGTGTATGTGATGTAATCATCTTGTCAGTGTTACTTTTAGTTGGAAAATACATTTTCTAAGTTTAAAAATAATACTGACAGCCAGGCTATGCCTAAATCCTGGATATTTAGAGGCTGAAGCAAGAGGATCCGAGTTCTAAGCTGGCCTGGCTGACTTAGTGAGACCCTGTCTGAACATGAAAAAGAAAACATAAAAAAATGAAGTCCGCTGGCAGAGTCCTGCTGAGTTCCATCTCCGATGCTGTAAAAATAAAATATGAATTTTAAAACTTGCTAAACTACAGAAACAGCTGGGCAGTGTCACCTGGCTTTTCTTCTTGTCAGTACTAGGGAGTGAATGCAGAGCCTTCTCACTGAGCTGCATTTACAGCCATTGATTTTTATTCTGAGACAGGGTCTTACTAAATTACTAAATTGCCCAAGCTGGACTCAAATTTGTCATTCTCCTGCCTCAGCCTCCCAAGCAGCTAGGATTACAGAATAGTAGAGCACTTTCTGTGCAGGAATCAGAAAGAGCCCACTTCTTAGAGCGGCAGGAAAATTCGGACACTGCACCTCCTTCGGCTTTCTCCTCACAGGCCTGGCTTCAGACCCTCACCCAGCCTGGCGGCCTGTCCTCAACTCCTGGGCAGGCCAGGGGGACGTTCTGTGTTCCCACTTAGTACTACTCCCTAATCCCACAATGAAATGAAGCAGACTCTGCTCTTTGCGTTGGTTCAGCCACAGGCTCCGCCCCAGATTTGCTCACCCAATCACACCTCCCTAACTGCCTGACCACATGACCCAGCTCTGACCAATCACAGCATACCATCTCCTAGGGCCATCAGCCATCCAGAACTCACCACATAGCCCAGGCTGGCCTTGAACCCCAGGTCTTCCTGCCTTAGCCTGCTGACTATTTGCGTTTCTGGACCCATGAGGGCACTTTGCAGTCACAGGGATCAGTAAATGCCCTTTTCGCCTAAATTAGTGGCAATGGCTCGGAGGCCAGAAATCTCCAATGTCATACCTACAGATCCTCCATCCAAATCCACCCTTCTCTTCAGTGAAATTATTCAGAATCGCAACACTCCAAATCCCACCAGTTTCAAATTCATTTGAGCTCTTTAAAAATCTGAATCAATCCGGGCATGGTGGCTCGCTTCTGTAATCCTGAACTCAGTGGCTTGAGGCAGGAGCATCATTCAGAGTTTGAGACCAGCCTGAGCTACATAGTGAGTTTAAAACTACATGGCAAGGCCCTGTCTCAAATAAATAAACAATCAAAAAATAAACCAAACAAACAAATAAATCTGAATTCACCTGAGTGTGAATTAATTTAATTTGGCAATTCTGCTCCTAATATCAAATAGAGACCAGACATAAAAGGGAGAAGGGAGCCAGGCATGGTAGTGCACACCTGAAATACCAGCATTCAGAAGGCTGAGGCAGAAGGATCTCTGTGAGTGTGAGGCCAGCCTGCACTGCACAGTAAAACCTTGTCTCAAAATAAGACCAATAATAATAATAGTAATAATAATAATGATGATGATAGAACAGGGATTTTAAGAGAGAAAAAGGAGAGGCTTTTTTCATTGTGAGGAAGGGATAGGTGCCTATGGGACAGCAAAGCCCCAGCAAGAAGGAGCTGAGGACAAGCTAGAAACCCCCCTCCCCTGCTCAGCACCATGCCTGTTCCCGCTGCCTGGGCAAAAACACTTCTCAGGCCACACTGCTATCCACTGCCATCCTCCCCAGGAGCACAGGTGTGACCGAAAACTACAGTGAATGCTTACTTTTTTGTTTTTTGTAGCAGGAATTGAACTCAGGTTCTTGTGCTTGCCAGGCAGGGACTGTGTCCCTGAGCTATATGCCCAGCCCTGAACATTTACTTTTAAAAATGTATCACGGTGGGGCTGGGGATTTAGCTCAGCGGCATAAGTGCCTGCCTTGCAAGCAGGCAGTCGTGAGTTTGATCCCTGGTACCGATAAAAACGAAAAAGACCAAACAAAAAAAAAGTATCACAGGGGCCAGGGATACAGCTCAGCAGCATAGCACCTGCCTGGCAAGTCCTGAGATACATCCCCAGTACCAAAAAAAAAAAAAAAAAAAAAAGTATTATGGTAAAAGTCACAATGCCATTTATTCCCCCCAAATCCTCCTCCTGTCTTGGAGCCCAATCATCCTGTGGTTCCTGCTACTTTTGGCAACAAGGACACCACGTGCTTTCATGAGCTGCCTTTCCTCCGATGGCACCAGGTAGCAGCGTTCACAGGGTTTGATCAGACCTCATAGAGACGCTCGAGAAAGACTTCCAGAACTTCCCAGAAAGTGGGTAAAAACCCTAGGATAAATGTGCTTGAAATGAGGATCTGGAGGGGAATTAATGGCAATGTGTTTTTTACTGCAATAAATATATATTTTTTTTTAAAATTTGAGACAGGGTCATGTTATGTAGTTCAGATTGGCCTTGAACTTACTTTGTGGTCTAAACTGTTCTCCAGCTGGAGAAGATCCTCCCACCTCAGGCTCCTGAGTCCGGAGGTGCTGCTATGCCTGCTGAACTTTTTGAAAGATTTAAAAATTCAAAAAAAAAAAGATTTAAACATTCACTGCATTTCAATCAAACTTCCCATCTACCCTCATTAGAACACTGTCATCTTCCTATTCCACCCCAATACAACGCGCTCTCCCAGTGGAATTCCTTGAGGGGTCTCAGCCACTTCAAGTGCAATGACAATGACTGTACCTGGCTGGCACCTGTTACTTCCAGGACTCTGCGCAAAGACCCCAGTAGCTGACATGCCACTCAGGTCACTATGGCCCTCATTTCGAGCCAGGAAAGACACTGAGATTTTGCCGGTTAGGACTTTTGATGCAAATCACAGAGGAGGAGTGGCACCCAGCTCTGTGGCCCCCAGCGCTGTCTAGGCCCAAGCCTGTTCTGCCCACTGTGCTCCACCACACACATAGCTAAGGTCCAATACAAAAAGCCACAGGGTCTCTCTGTGTAGCCCAGATGACCTTGAACTCACAGTGATCCTCCTGCCATAGGCATGTGCCACCGTGTCGGGATCTCTCATTTCCCATGACGGTTATCACAGCCATGGCTCTGGCATCTCCTCCCCAATCCTGGATGGCAAAACCTCTAACACCAAAGGGTCCTGGCCTGATTTCACCTCAATACACATGCAGCCAGTGGCCTCTTCCTCCTCCACAGCCACCCAGCATCAGGAAGCCCAGACTCTCTCCGGGCCTTGGGTCAGGGAGCCTTTTTATTTTTTCCAATAAAGAAACAATTGTTGGGGCTGGGGATTTAACTCAGCAGCATAAGCGCCTGCCTTGAAAGTGCATGGTCCTGAGTTCGATCCCTGGTACCAACAAAAAAAAAAAAAAAAAAAGAAAGAATTGTTAATAAAGGTATCCTTAGAGATGAAAACAGCACTGTAAAGCTGGAAATGACCTTGGAGATCACCAATTTCAAGCCCCTCATTTTACTAATGACACAGACACGTGATTTAGCTGAGGCCACCAGGTCACATGCTCAGAGATGTGCCCAGCATAAGCATCTCATTCTTCCCTCCTCCCCACCCTTACAGTCACATCTTTCTTCCCAGCTTACAGGTTCCATCTTCTTCATGGGTCTGCTTATAACCCCATTTTCTCTACAGGTCACAGTCAAAAAATCTGAGCCAGGCATGATAACAAACGCCTCTGTAATCCCAATGCTCTGGGAGGATGAGGCAGGAGGACCTAGGATTTGAGCCAAGTCTGGATCATTTAATGACTTAGTAAGGTCCTATCTTAAAATAAAGAATAAAAGGAAGGACTGGGCATGTGGCTCAGTGCTCAGGCCCAGGATTCAGTCCCAGAAGAAAGAAACAGATCTTAGGTTTAGACTTTGATGAAAAAAAAAAAAGAAACAGAAGGAGCAGGAGCAGGGGAGGGACCCGTCCTGGTAGCCCTGGGCCCCAAGTGTCTCCATCTTTGCCAGGGCTGTCTGTTCACAGCCGTCATCCTGGCACAGGGCTCCCATCCTCACACAGGGGCCATGTTGTCCCTTCTGAGATGGCCATACAACAGTGGTCCTTTCCTGGGACAGCTGCATCTGACCTGTACAGACCACAGGTGCCCATCTCCACCTTCCTCCCTGTCAGGCTGGCACACAACCCTCGAACCTGCACAGCCAATACATTTTTAGGAAAGACTTGTAGTCCCTTCCTATGGCCTCCGCAGCAATGCTGGCCTGACCACTGCAGAGACTCGGTCCCCATCATTGTCCAAACACAAGTTACCGCTCCCTGCTCCAGCCTGGAATCCAAAGTTCTCTCCCCACCAAACTCTTCTCTTTCTCATCATTCCCAAGTCCTGTTTGCACATCAGTCCTACCTGTTTCTTTTCTTTACTATTTCTAATTCCAAGTGCATGGAGCCGGGGATTTAGCTCAGCGGCATAAGCACCTGCCTGGCAAGCTCAAGGTCACAAGTTTGATCCCTGGGACCAAAAACAAACAAAAAGACCTTTGTTGTCCTACTACTTCCAAGATTTCTCATCTAGCTTCTGGCTGCAGCATTTATCTCAATGCAAAAGCACTTGGCTCACGATCTAATGTTTCTCCCTCTTTCCAATTAAAATATTTCCCCTTCATTATTCCAATTATTGCCAATCCTGTCTTGCTAGGACACACTTCCTGCCCGCCTTCCATCCCCCACTTATCTCTTCCTCATCCGGAGCTCATATCTCTCCCCGTATTTTCACAACTGCCACTGATAACGTGCCCACCCTGCAAGTTACCTTCACTGTGGCAAAAGACACCAAGCAAACACACTGTCCCGTCTGTCCCATAAAACTGTTTCCTATGGGTCACTCCTGTCTCAGCCAGAGGCTCTTTGGGGGGAGGGGTTGAGAAAGAATCTCACCATGCAGTCCAGGCTGGCCTCAAACTCAGAGTGACCCTCCTGCCTCAGCGTCCTAAGTGTTGGAATTACAGGTGTGTGTCACTATGCCTGGCCTCTTTGGTCTTTCTGTGTTGTAATTCTTTGACACTCAGATAAAAACTCTAGCCTCTTCTCAGAAAAATGTTCATAGGTGTATAACATAAACACACAAGATTACATGTAAAGAAAAAAATGGGGGGACATTACTGGGGATTGAACTCCAGGTCTTTGTGCTGAGAAATATCCCCAACTCTTAATTTATTTATTTTTTTTATTTTGAGACAGGGTCTCCCTAAATCACTAAATTGTCCAGGCTGCCCCAAACCTGTGATCTTCCTGCCTCAGCCTCTCAGACAGCTGGGATTACACGTGTGCATTATCACATCTGGCTGAAAAGCCTATTCTATAACATATAGCTATCAAATATTTAAAACTGTTTTGTGATGTGATAATGTTTAATTCATTAAGCAAGAGCTCTCCAAAGACTATAAACTTTATTTTACTTTTTTGGGAGGTGAGGGTTGAGACAAGGTCTCACTATGCAGTTCAGGTTGGCCTCGAACTTGATATGTAGTCCAGACTGACCTCAAACTCACAGTGATCCTCCTGCCTCAGTCTCCTGAGTGCTGGGATCACAGGCATACCCTACCACACCTGGCCTGAGACTATAAATTTTAAAAATAAAGGGGTTGGTGATTTAGCTCAGCAGTGTAAGCACCTGCCTGGCATGCCTGAGGTCATGAGTTCGATCCCCAGTACCAAAAAAAGAAAAGAAAAGAAAGAAAGAAAAAAAATTTTTTAAATAAAAATATCTGTAATTTTTATCAGTGGCAAAAACCTTGCATTTGTACTGATTGGAGCCTATCTCCACAATTAAAGAAAGTGCTAGATCTGAGTTATAAGTTAGAATAAAGATATAATTTTTCTTTCACCTGCAGTTGACGGATCAGGTCTCTGAAGTCAAGCTGAGATCCCAGCTTTCAACATGGGATCTAAGACTAAGGACAGGGACATGGAAAGGGACATTAAGAATCATCTGAATCGGGGCTGGGGATTTAGCTCAGCGGCTTAAGTGCCTGCCTTGCAAGCAAGCAGTCGTGAGTTTGATCCCCAGTACCGATAAAAAGGAAAAAAGACAAAAAGAAAAAAAAAAAAAAAAGAATCATCTGAATTTAAAATATTTGGTCTGCTGGGCATGGTGGTGCAAGTCTGTAATCTCAGCACCCTAGAGGCTGAGGCAGAAAGATTGCTGTGAGTTTGAGGCCAGCCTGGGCTACACAGTAAGCTCAAGGCCAGGCTGAACTACCCAGTGAGACCCCATCTCAAACAAAACAAAACAGTGATAAAAAAAAAAAAATACATAAAGTCTGGTCGAGAAGAGCAAACCAAAATCTAGGCAAGTTACATGATCAACTCTCCCTAAGTATCCCAAACACAGCAAGCCCATCACAGACACACAATAAAATGTTCCCCGCTAGAAACAGGCACTTTGCCAGTGTTACACATCCAAAGAGTGCAAAGCTGAGATTCGAACCTGTGTGTCACAAGCCCTAAATAACTGCTCCCTGAAGCACATCAAGGCGACACCACATTTGCTTCTTCCTAAGTGTCCACATGCCAACCACTCGCACTGTGTGATCTGTCCCCGAAGTTCTAGGAAAGCGTACTGTAGGTCTCCACCCCCCTCCGAAATCCTCTCTCTCCTGTCTTACAACAGGCATCTCGGTTCTACCACGAATGATCGTTTCCTGTTTTTGTCTCCTTAGGAAACACCGTATCATGACAGTTACAAGGGCTACCTGCTCAGAAATTAACTGGTGGTCATCCAAAATGCTCCCTAGCAACAATCAGGAGCTTAGTGGTAGCAATCAGCCCCCCAATATCAGTTTCCCTGGTCTCCTGCTATTATTGCTACCTGATTCAGAAAGTTGCGATCTTTATCCATTACTATTTTTTAAAATAATGTTCACTGCACTCCCATCTCTAAGGCTTGTGCCAGCCCATTCTCTTATCTCCTACCATACTGACTACATACACATGCATTTCTTCCTCCTGAACAGCACAGTCACTGTCCCTCACATCAGTCCCTCCCTGATTTTCTTATACCTCTGTCAAACCCTTTTGCTCTCAGCCAGTGTGTTTCTTCCACAAACGAACTGCTGCCCTGCGCTCTCCTGATTTCAAGTTCCTCTCTGCCTTTCCCCAGGCACTCGGCACCCTCTGCCAGCCTCGCCTCTGTGACACAAATCTGCACAGCATTTTGCACACCACAGTTCAGTCTCCATGACGCTCAGCCAGGACTCACGCAAACCTGCAGATATCCCCGCCACCTCCACCCATTCCCCTGGAGGTGGGATTCTGCGTCTTCCTGTTGTAGGGAACTTACTACTCTCTTCCCTCCACTATTTCTGGATTATTCAAGGGCCCATCCTGCATGCTAGTCTGAAGCTCCTGCCGTTACTT
Organism: Cavia porcellus; assembly: GCF_034190915.1. NCBI lineage: Eukaryota > Metazoa > Chordata > Mammalia > Rodentia > Caviidae > Cavia > Cavia porcellus. The sequence continues at coordinate 57,106,411 of NW_026947489.1, forward strand.
TCACACAATTCCATCCGTACAGCTCTCTAGAGGTACTGTGTTACATATGGTCACCACCAGCCACGTGAGACTCCCAACCCCGTGAAACATGGTTAGGCTGAACTGAGATGGGCTGGGAGCGTGAAAATACACACTGCATTTGGAACACACAGTACAAAAACAGCATAGGGAAGATACATTAAAAGCTGAGAGTGGTGGCGCACACCTGTAATCCCAGTACTCGGGAGGCTGAGGCAAGATCCCTAAGAGATCAAGAGTAGCCTGAGCTACATAGTGAGTTCAAGGCCAGCTACACTATGTAGTGAGACCCAGTGTCCAAAAACAAACAAATTAAAATATTAAAATATTCATGTAAATTAGTGCTAACATGAAAATACTTTCGACAAAAGAAAGCATATTCTTAAAAATCCATCTGACTTATCCCCCATCCCTTTTAAATGTGGCTGAAAGTCCTGCCCTGTCGAGCTCATAGCTCGCCATGCTCCAAACACAGGATCCCTGTCAGTCTCTCTCTCCCGCCCTCCCATGCTCCGCAGTTCTTATCAGCTGCAGACACCGCTTCTATCCCTAGAATCCTGTGGTGATGAAGTCCTGTTTGGGCTTCATCAGTTGTAGTAAGAGAGCGGTGTCTGTCTTAACTCCCTGATAATTAAAAGAAAAATAGTCCTTGTAGTCCTCTCCCTCCCCTCCAAAAGAACCTCATTCCTCATCCCCCCAAGGATCCTACCTTCACTGTAAGTTTACTGAAGGGGCTGGTAATTGTGAATTAATAGTTTCAGCCCCATGTCACCCATTCCCAGCAGCCACCCCTGCTTCATGTCTTATTCTCCCCAGTGACCCAAACGTGGTACATCGGTTTCGCTATTGCTGCAACATGGACAAGGGTGCTGTCACCCCCAAATGCACCGGATGTCTAACATTTTGGAACCACGTTTTCTTTTTGCAGGCATCTCAGGGAACACCCACAGTTGAGAAGGTGGGTGTGAGCGGCTGTGGAGACAGGGAGAGAAGGTTGGGAACGCTGCAGGAGGGATGGACAGGCTAGTGGGCAGGCACAGGCACAGCTGACCCCAACCCCAAACCAAACCCTGCACCTTCTGGATGTCCCTTCTGGAGCCTGCCCTCCTGACTACTCTGCCCGCTGTCTCGTGTCTCCCAGGGCTGAGGGGCGACCTTCAACCCATAATTCTCGAAGTCTTCCCCTGCAAGGTTTTCCTCCCAGCATGCTTAGCAACAAAGCCGTTGCCGGATTTCAAGAACAACTCGATCCTCTGTTTTGGCTTCCAACAGTCTCCTTGGATAAGGAGGACTTTTCCTTCATCATTCCATATACATCCCAGTTCCCCATCACTCCCAGGACTGGAAACCCCTTTAAAGAAAACCATTCCTAGTATAAAACTATTTCAGCCCCTGTTTTTGTGTTATTTTCTGTTCGTTTTTGGTACCAGGAATCGAATTCATGACCTTGCGCTTGCCAGGCAGGCACTTAGGCGGCTGAGCTGCATATCCGGCCCAGCCCCGTTGTTATTTCTTTAGCTGTCTCCCAGGCCTGCCGAGACAGAACTTTCAGGCCAGTGCAATTGCTCACGTTCTCTTTCACACAGTCCAGAGCCTGGCTTTCTATACGGAAAGCTCATTCCTTGTTTCTTTCCTCTGTTCTCACCTCCACACTTCTCTACCATTTTTTCCCCCTGCCTATTCCTCTCCATCCACATCTGATTTCATCGCCAAAATTCTATCTGCTTCAGAAAAGAACCCCATTATACATATGGGTCCAAATAAGGACTGGGGAGACTGGACAGTGTAGACAAGTTGCTGTGGTCTGAGGACTCCTCTAATTCTTTCCACCTAGGGACCCATCTGCCTGTTCCCCAACTCCTCTGTCCTAGGTGTGTCTGCTCTCTGCCTGTGTTTTCTGCCTGCCTTCATTCCATCCTGTTCTGAAAATTCCACTAAGCCTTCTTAGACACCCCTGCCGGCTTCTCCGCCCTACCTCTGGCCCCCTCATCACACAGACATTTCCTCCTACCTTTGTGTCCTGCAGTTTTCCCTAGGGTCCTTCCTAGGTGAGCTGCTCTGACTTCTGCCATGGGATCCTTCCACCCCAGCCAGGTACAAACCAAAAAGAAAACAACAGCTGTGTCCCCTGAGCCCAAATGCCCACAATCAGAGGAGGAAGAGGGAGACCAGCTCTGGGCAGTCCTTGGGGTCTAGAAGAGTGACCAGCCATTGGCACAATTCCAAGGAGAGCCAGGAGCCTGTCATTCGGAGCAGCCTTGTCCAGCCAAGGACTCTGGGGTCCCCGTCCCCTCCACTGGAGTCAACTGGGCCTTCTGGGGTTATTTCCACCTGCTAAGCTGGGGACATTCACCCTGATGCTAAGGAGGATGCTACTTCACAGCCCACACTTATGTATGGCCCTATTTTTCTTAGATTGTCTAAGTTTTGGATTTCAGAAACCTGCATCTGCCTGGATAGGAGACAGCTTTTCTAGTTTCTAATGGTTAAGTAGCAATAGAGAGGATAGCTAGGCGCTAAGTGCACTGATTCCAAACAGGGATCTTTCATTTCGCCCTGCCTCTGTGGAAAGCGTGTCCTTCCCAGGGCTCCTGAGTGATCTTTTAGCTGAATCCACACCAGATTCTCAGCTGGCGGTTTTTAGAGCCACACCCAACTCGACCCAGCATAAAGCCTCTGGGCCTCCCTGCAATCCTGGTCCCCCCGCGGTGGGAGGTGGGAGGCCCGCTACCTGGTCTTCTAGGCTTAGTTTGGAAGCTGTCCATTCACAAGTAACCTCTGCTGCCGAGGTGAAGCCACAGGCACCTTTAGACCCGCTCTGTGCCTGAGCGCGGCTACCTAAGTACGGAAGGTCAACGCAGTCTTCTCAGGACCAGACGCGCCCACTTTGCCAGATTGACAGCTGTCTCCACGCACCCTCTCCCTGGGGCCCTAGGTGCACCCTCGACCCCACCCGATACAGAGAAAACCGCAGGGATTCAGAGGCTGGAGGGCGACAGCGCTCGGGAGGCTAGGGCTTGGAAGAGACTGAAATCTCTGGCGAGGTTTTGGCGCTCTGCAGCCCGAGGAGCACCGGCTGTGGGCTCAGCGAAGGTGCGTTGGGAACTGGGTTGGAGTCGGTGCCCGTGAGCGCCGGGTGCAGAACCGCTACGGGCGGCTCTGTCGAGCGCGTCCCACGCCCGCCACTTACCCGGCAGACTCGGGAAAGTCTCTGCGAAGTGCGCGGGCGGGGGCGGCGGCGGCTCGGCCACTTTGTCCCGCGCTGGCAGCAGCTCCTCAGCATCCAGGGCGCCCTCTGCTCGGCGGGCGCCCGGCTCAGGGATGTTGCTCGCGGCAGCGTTGGCGGTGGCGAGCTCGGGGGGCCCGTAGAAGGCGGCGTCGGGCGGCTCGGCGAAGCTGGGCAGCGCAGTGGTCAGCGCCACCATGGAGGGCACGGCCTGGCCCAAGCCCGCGCAGAAGGAGTTGGAGAGGCGGCCGGCGAAGGAGGCGAGCGGGGCGAGCGGAGGGAGGCCGGCGGGCAGCGGTGCGGGGCCGAGCGCCTGCGGCAGCACGAGTGGCCGGTAGGGCACGAACATGGGGTAGCCGGTGTAGAGCAGGTGGCCGGCGCGCGGTGGCGGCGGCCCGATCAGCGCGTCGATGGAGAAGGCAGCGCCCGGGCCCCCACCGCCCGCGCCCCCTGCGCCCGCGCCCCCGGGGCCCGCGCCGCCGCCGCCTGCCCTCTGCATCGCGGCCGCCCCGGGGCGCTGCGCTCCGGGCGCCGCCGTGCGCCCCGCGGCTCGGGCGCCCCGCGCGCACTCGCAGGCGGCGGGCGGGCAGGTGGCGGCGGGGCGCGGGCTCGGCGCAGTGAGGCTGGGGCGCCGCGCCGCCGCGCTCATAAGGAGGGCGGGGCGGGCCGGGGGTGTCGCCCTCTGGACTCATCCATCTTCCTCAAATTACGCTTCGCTTCCTCCTCCGCCCGCCCGCCGCGCCGCCCCGCGCCGGCCCGCGCTCCTGCGCAGCGGCTCCTAGCGCCCGGCCCGGCCCGGCCGGACCCCGCCTGCCCCCGCGGCCCAACCAACTATTAGTAATGGAGATTGATGAGGCCGGACGCGCCGCTTTGTGAAAGTTTGCGGCCGGCCGGCGAGGGGGCGGCAGCAGCTGCCCGCGCTGTCCCTTCCCCGCCCCCAGCTCGGCCCACCCGGCCCGGCTCGCAGAGCGAGGATGGGCGACTCGGTGGGGGACCCTGCGTCCAGTCCCCTCCCGCCTTCCGTGGGACCCTGTCCCCCAGCCCCGCGCGCATCTTCGGTGGAGCGATCCACGGCGCGGGGCCCCGGGAGCCCGGGCTCAGCGGCTGGGGCACGCTCGGGTGGGGGGCAGCTAGGCCGGGGTCGGGGCCTCGTCCTCCCCTGCGGAACCTTCCACCCGGCTCTGCCCCATCCCTGCCTCTATTTTGCTGGCACCAGCTCATTCCCTCCTCCGGGGCTCAACCTCCTTCTCCGACCTCTGTAGGTCATTTCCTCGAGGGCTGCCCTGCCACGCACTTACCATTCCTCCACCTCGCCCCCTCCACCTTTCTCCCGGCCTTTACCATCCTTTCCTTCCCCTCTCGCTTCTCCCCATACAGCCCTCCTTTTTATTTCTATTCCTGTCATTTGATTAGCTTTTCTCTATCTCTCGTCCCCAGCCCAGTCCACCTGTTTTCTTTCTTCATCTCATTCCTTGTCTTTATCGCCTGTCTGTCTGTCTGTCTCATCTCTCTCACTTGCTCTCTCCCTTTCTCCCGCTATTAATTTCCCTGATTGGCTCAGCTACAGGCCGCTGATGAGCCCTATTCATTCCTGGGCCTGACACTCTCGACCTGCCCTGGCTGATTGCTGGGGGCTGGCCCCTGAGCGCTGATGAGCCCCGAGGGTCAGCAACGCTAATTATCCACTAATTGCAGATGACTCTGCTCACCTCCCCCATTCTCAACATAGAAATAGTGGCGCCTTTAACCTCCACCCCCCATTCTGGGCAGTGGAGTTGTCAGTTCAGAGGCAAAAGTCACAGGCACTTTGACTTCATAGGCTCTTCCGGTCAGGGTAGGAGAGAGGCTGGAGATGGATGAGAGGACAGTAGAGGGACACAGAGCCAGCCTGGCCGGCTAGAGTGAGCTCACTTGGTCACTAGCAAACTGGGGTCAGGTGGGGTCAAAGAGAGCCGGGATGGTTAAAATGAAAAATAGTGAAACCAGAGAAGTTGACAAAGGCACCCTTAGGGAGGGCAGGGATTTGGCCCAGGTGAGGAAGAATACTCATGCCAGAGAGCCCAGAGCTGCCCTATTGGGACAGAGCAGGGCAGGAGTGATGTAGTCTTGATGACTTTCGTTCTAATCAGGAGTGTTGGTCTTGATGGATTTAAAATCAGTACTCTTTTTTTTTTTTTTTTTTGGTCTTTTTCCTTTTTATTGGTACCGGGGATCAAACTCACGACTCCCTGCTTGCAAGGCAGGCACTTATGTCGCTGAGCTAAATCCCCAACCTAAAATCAGCACTCTTAAAAGACATGGTAGACAGGATAGCACCAAGGAAGAGCATGGTGCTCAAGAAGGGACTTTTCTTGGGATATTCCCCCACTGTCAGTTCATCAGAGAAATGAATGTCACTTTTGAGCAATCTGGGGGAGGATTTGCTATGGAGCAAAAAGATGTCCCTCAGATTAGTTCTGGGCTCTGCTAACTCACTGTGGAAGGGGTAGGATAAAGTCTGTCTAAATGCAGTCTTCAGAACAATTCTGGAATTAACCAAGTACTTCACCATGCAGATAGGGAAGACTAGACTCCAGAGGTGTGCTGTGCTTGGAAAGTGAGAGGTCAAGTACTTGGCGTGATGGTTTTACAGAGTTGGCTACATAATGGAGGCTTATTGACTTGATAAATCATGAAGGGATGTGCAGGCTACAATCACCGCAATTAAAGCTGTATGAGCCAATCAAATAACACATGAAGAAAGGCCATTTTTAAAAGTAATTACATTCATTTTCGCAAAGGTAATAAAATCAGATAGTACAAAATTCCAAAAGCTCAAAAGGATATCTACATCGAAATTGCTCTCCCTCCCTCCAGTCTCACCAGTAAAAGTCCACTTCAGGAAGCTTGTCGCTCTCTGGTGGTACCTAATGGACCCTGCACTGTCAGGGGTAGAGAGTCTCCGATAGTGAAGGCGTGAAGGCATCACTTAGGTCATGACAAAAGTTATTGCTCACAACCACGAGGAAAAATGAGCAGGCAGAGAGAGTACAGGTTGGTGCCAGCACATCCCAGTGGGCCAGCAGCTCTGGACTGACCAGTGAGACCTTGGGGACTTGGCATTGATCTGGTGTGACTCACGCTTGTGAAATACCATGGTCCACACTGTATATTCTAACCCATCTGTATCTTCAGTCTGCTCCCTGACCGCACGGTTCCTGACGTGTGGCTTCTTTGGGGTCCTTGGCATTCAGTAGCTACTGTCACAGGCTTAGTGGCCACTGTTGTGGCCACTTCCTTTCGCTGCCCTTACATCCTGGGTGCAACGGAGGCCCCATGGCAAATACAAAGACCACTTGTGGACGGAAAAGGATCTGGGGACCTGGGGCCTTCGACTTACTCCTGTGTGCGAGAGTGATTATCTTCTACTCTGTGCAGCCGAAAGCCAAGGAACACGTAACAGGGAGCACCGTGCAGAATGCGTTCTTCCAGCCGTGAACAGGCGAAGGGCAGAGTGGTCCAGAATGGAAGGACTCACCTTTCCGGAAATCAGCGGCTCTGTCATCAGTACCAAGGACAGATGCTGTGGCTCGCAAATTCCTCCCCGTAGGAAACTCGGCTTTTCCTACTGGATCCCTGCACGGAACTCGGCTAGTTGTGTGGGACCTCATCTGCCCTCTCCAGACACTGGGACCTCCGCCTAGGGGGTTCTAACGAGCAAAACGTTCCAAAGTCAAAGCCAACAGGTGTGGACCTCGGGCTCACTCACTCATCCGCTGGCGAGAGTCCGCGTACGACGGGCAGTGCCGGGTTCTGTGCGCGGGTCCCCTCTGGTGGCAGCGGCGCGCCACTGCAGTCACCGCGAGGGAGGCGTGGGGTGCTGCAGCGGCCCCTGGCGTTAGGCAGGAGTCGCGCTCGGGGCAAAGTAAGGGGACCCGGAGAGCTAGCTAAACTCTGGGTATTTCGCTGTGAATGCACCGGTTGGACGGAACGGGGCGGGGACTGGACACCAGTGTCTTAAAGTCTAGTGTGTGTGCCTGTAGGCTCCTGCATGTTTGCTGGGCCAGTGCATCTGTCGCCCTGCGTTGTGAGTGTGTGTGTGTGTGTGTGTGTCTATGTGTGTGTGAGCCCACGCGTGCACACGCGGGGAGGCTTGTGGTGGGGAGGTCCGCGCCTCTAGTGCAGGGCGGAGTCCTCACGGAGGCGTGAAATTGGTTTGGAGCAAACACATTATGGAAAGCAATTACCGGGGAGAGGTTCTGGGCCCGCGGGACCAACAGCCGGGAGGCTGGGGAGGAGGCTCCCTGACTTGCCAGTGTCTGACGTCTGACCCCAGAGGGAACCTCGGGCATAACCTTGCAAAGCCACGAATGTTAGGCACGACCTCCACATACCGACCACGGCAAGGCCACCTTTATTTCCCTCCCATATCAGTCACCCCCAACACCTTCCATGCAGGGCACGAGCCCCTCTCCTCTCATCCCCAGATCGCAAGCACGGTGCTCAGGAAGCCTTACTGGATCCCTACCCGGCTCCTCGCCTTCCTCTTTGCTCTCATTCCCCAATCCCACAGTCATTCACCGTCTGTTCAGTGCTCCTTGGGTTGTGATTAATTCCCCACCGCTTCTGGGATCGACTGAGAATTCACTAGGGCAGAAGTTTGTCTCAGGCGCATCCCTGTGTCCACTACTAACATGTAGGGCTCAGGAAGCACCAAATGAAGGAGCAAGAGTGGACAGTGAGCCAGGCACAATGGTGAACACCTTCCCAGGAGGCTGAGGCAGAAAGATGGCAAGTTTGAGGCCAACCTGGGCTACATTGTGTGTTCAAGTCCAGCCTAGACCAAATGGTGAGGCCCTGCCAACAAAACAAAACAAACACAATCAAGCAAAAACAAGAAAAGTGTGGCAGGACTAAAATAGAATTCCATCAAAAGTCATAAGTGGAACCCTTAGGAAAGCTGTTCCCTCAGAATCAGGATCTCTTGAACATTTTTTTGCAGCCTGTTTATTCAGCCAGACCTGCCCTCTCCTCTGCCCTCCGCATTCAAAGGTCCACACTGTCTGTGAACACGGCCCCTGTGATGTCTGCCAGATGGCCCACTGAGGAGAGCCAGCACAGTCCTTCTGATTTTCCTGGTCCTGCTTCCCCGACCTTAGGAGTTAGCAGCAGCATCTGCTCAGCTGTCCAAACCCAAAAGACCAGGAGGGCTCCAGCTTGTCTGTGCTCCATTAACAAGTCCCAGCTGTTCCCCAAAAGCTAAGGGGTGTCCTTTGCCCAGTAGGCAGGTGGTCCTGAGGCACAAGTGTCCCTGCCCTTCAGTGGTCCCTTCCAGTCCCTGAGTGGCAGGAAGGCAAGTCCCACCAGCTTCATGTCATCCCTCCTGCTGCAGGGACAGTCAGGGGTAGTCTCTCCCACTCTGAGCGCAAAGCCCCTGGAACAAACACTTCCTCTATTTCCAGTCCATCCAAAGTCACTCCAAAGCTCTCCTCCAGCCCCACAGTCAAGTTCCCTTAGAGGACCCCAAATCTTTTCTACTACATACTATCCCACTTCTTGCTTGAACTACTGCAGTCACCCCCAAAAGGTCTCCCCAATTCTCTATGGCCTCCTCAACCCGAAGCCACTCAGCAGCCAGCCAGAGTGGGTTTTTTTCCCTTTTGGTGGCATCAGAGATTAAACCTAAGGATTTTGTACTCTTTTTTTGAGACAGGGTCTTGTTGAATTGCTCAGGTGATCTTAAACTGGTGATCCTCTTGCCTCAGCCTCTGAGAATGCACAGGCAGGTGCCTCTATGCATAGCTCAAAGTGATCTTCTGAGGCCTCTGTTGCTCAGGGAGCTCTCCTGCTCCTCCTCACTCCTTGCACACAGGTCTGGTTCCTCATCTTTAGACTTCAAGTTAAAAGTCACCTCCTTAACAAGTGACTTTCCAAGGAAAAAAAAAAAACCTCTATCACTAGGGCTGGGGATTTAGCTCAGTGGCATAAGTGCCTGCCTTGCAAGTGTATGGTCATGAGTTCGGTCTCTGGTACCGATAAAAAAAAAAAAAAAAAGCCTTTCCTTGTCACTGTTTAAAATAGTTCCCTGGTGCTGTCACATCGCCCTCTGTGTCTCCTTTGGCTTCTCCCACAAGATACCTGTTCCTGTTGGCTTGGCAGCAGGCAAGGCTGGGAATCCCAGGCACCATGAGCCTGTGAGGCCTGCAGCTGCAAGGAGCAAACCGGTATGGGGACCCCACCAACCGTGGGGTGTACACGAAATGTCCCAAGTGGCCCACAGTAGACCCTGCACAGAAAACCCTGGCAGTAAGGGGCCAGCCCCCAGCAGACACCTTGGAAACCCCTCCAGTCTTGCCCCCCACCACATCAAGAATGGTGCTGGTCTGGCGTCTTTCCCGCAGGGTGGTCCTGGGCCGCTCACTTCCGCTCTGCTTGTCCATGACATCTGGGATTTTGAACTCACATTGTCTCTAGAACCCGTCCCTCACCTAGACAGGTGCCCCTCCTACAGACCTGCCCCGTCAAGCCCCACGCAGTCAGCAGCATTTGGAGGGGAAAGTTGTGTGTTCCAGCGTGAGCATCCTGAAGCCAGGGAACTGTCTAGTAACTCCTGATGTCACGGATCACGGTGCAGTTGATTGGCTGTTCTGTGGCTCCTGGACAGCTCCTGCTCGGTCCCTTACCATTAAGTCCCCTCTGCACCACCCACTCTTCGGGCCTTTGCCTCGTCTACCTCCATGGGGCTCCAAGTTGGCTGTTTTGCTGGTTGGAAGGGGTCCCAGACCTGTGGCTGAGCCCCTGAGCAGTTGGAAGATCTGCGGAAACTACCCGGTGCAGTACTTAGGCAGAGTAGCTGCAGAGACTTTTTGTATGTGTGGATAGAGGGAATCGAGCTCATGACCTCGGGCTTGCCAGGCAGGCACTGCATCATCCAGCCCCTGACAATGCACTCTTACTTGGTGGTTATTCATTATCTCACAGGACAACAAATGCAGGACAGGTTGACCTGGGCCTCCTCCATAGCTGGTGAGTGGCAAAAGAAGAAGGTAGGGGATCTGTTACACAGGGCAATGTGGGGGACCAAGCAAGTGCCCATCCCAACTACCTTTGCCAGGGAGCTTGCCTGAGCAAAACTTGTTGGGAAAAGCAACAAATATCCTGGAGACTTTAATGTACACACAGGCTTTGCATAGCCTAGAAGGGGTGTCTGGGGAGCCCTGAGAAAATGTCACTTGCTCTGTCTTCATCAGATGTCACCTGGCCGCTGTAACATGTCCACCTCTCTCTGGTGAGGGTCAGAGCATCCCTGCAGAGAGTGACCTGCTGCCAATGGGGCCACCTGCTTCAGGCTGCACCATCTGCTTCAGACCCCACAGGCAGTGCACATCTGGAATGAGAGGCCTGGCTTCCGAGTGTCCGCAGGCCCTGAGGCAGCTGCTTCAGGTCAGGCTCTGCCCCTACCCCCGATGCCTCCTACCCATCCCCAGAGCTCAGCACTCTCACCTAGTACAGCACGTCTTCAAACTCGAGCTGCAGGTAGCGAAGCAGGCGGTGAGGCAGGGGCAGGCGGGGCAGGGCCAGGGGCAGGCAGCTCGCCAAGTGTGCGCGCACCGCACAACGGCTCAGATGCTGCAGGGATCTCGGCTGCCTCACCAGGGCGAAGAGCGAGGAGTAGAAGTGCTGGTGTTTCTGGGGGCAGAGGGAGGGTTCAGCAAGGACAGGTGACAGAGTGGCCTGCAGGCATCTCCAGGAACCTCTTAGAACACACTGTGACATTTCCTTTGGGGAGGGGGTGGGTCTGGATCGTTTCTATGGGGGACCAATAGGGCTGCCCCTTAGTGGGTGGGAATCTCAGCGCCAGGCTGGAATCTGACCTGCAGTGTTTCAGGAGGGATCAGGCCCGCCGCTTCCTCGGGTAGCCGCACGGCACTGTAGGTGTTCATCAGCACCTCGATGGTCCTCGGGGAGGAGCACCAGCGTTCCAGCACCTGGAAGAGGCAGGGATGGTCAGGTGCTGGACCGCAGCTGTGAGGGGGGGACTTTGTTTCCCCAAAAGATAAATGGAAGTCCTAAACCTGGTACTGAGCAAGGTGACCTTATTTGCAGATGGAATGAGTCAAAGCGAGGTCACAGGGCCTAAGAACAGAGGTGCACATACCCAGAGGTGGCCGTGGGACATCCATTGTGGGCAACCACGCTGGATGAGGAAGAGATGGGCAGCACACCAGGGCCCCCGGAAGGGACCCATCCTGTCACACCTCTCTTCAGTTGCTCTAAGTTGCCTGGTTTGGGGTATGAGTGGTGGCAGCTTCAGGAAACTGATACAACACTAATGCTTCTCTTTCTTCTCTGTGGGAGGTGTGGGACGAGCTGCACCCCCAGCCCCACAGGTATCACATCTGCTATGCAGAGCGTACAGTGGATGCTTTCCTTAGCACTTTGCACCTATGAACTCTTGGTCATCATCCCTCTAAAGTATGAATGGTTATTGTCTAAATTTTACAGCCAAGAGAAACTGAGGCACGGAAGGGTAACGTTCAAATTGTCTTTCTGGCAGTCCGAGCCAGCACAGAGATTCTTGCCCTTCTACACCATCTTGCTCTCTCGTCTACCTCCATGGGGCTCCAAGTTGGCTGTTTTGCTGGCTGGAAGGGGTCCCACACCTGTGGCTGAGCTCCTGAGCAGTTGGAAGATCTGCGAAAACTACCCGGTGCAGTACTTAGGCAGAGTAGCTGCAGAGACAGCTGCAGGAGGGGTAAGGTGGGGAGGAGGGGTTCACAGAGAGGCACAGGCTCTGAGGACAGTGGAGGAGGAGGGAGAAGCCAACAGAGGCCCAATGCCCAGGGCAGCAGTGCAGAGTTCCAAGAGAGGGAGGCAGTTGGAGCCAGATCCATTCTCCTGGGAAGGTACCTGTTGTGGGCCTCCCAGGTGCCCAGGGCAGAGTCAGTGGGGGCAGCCCGGGGAGGGTGATTGGAAAGGCAGCTGCGCCCCTTGTGGGTGCCATGGCGCCCGTGCAATGCCTGCCCATGCCTCCGTCTCTTGCAAGACCTCAAGCGACAGGCAGTGGCCATGGGCACCATGTGGATCTGAAATCAGCCAAGAGCTGTCATGTGCTCTGTCTACAGTGTCCCTGGCTTGAGCCCCTGCCTCCACAGGGTGTGCTGGGGGCAGCAGAAGCAGGTAGAAGACAGTGGCCCACACATCCAGGCCTGTGCTTCTCCATCTACCCTGTGCTGTGCTTATCAGAGCAGCTCTAGCCTGGTTCTTTAGCCCAGGTCATCCTCTCCCTCTTCCTCCTCCTCAGATCAAGGAAAGGATAGACATGTGTCTGTGTCCAGGATGCCCGCCCCACCAGAGATGCCTGCCACTTCTTCCTCCTGGCCCAAGAACCACCCAGCCTCCTCCAGGAAGCCCAGTGTTCTCCTTCACAGAGATGCCTGGCTGCTCAGCACATTCCCTATGTCGCTATAGAGTGACGCAAGCTAACACAGACTGATACTGCAGGCAGGGCCGTGTCCAGGGCTTCACACTTGTTAACCCCTTTGCTCATGCAAGCTATGGAGCTGGCAAATTGTCCTGTCTCTGCAAATGAGGAAACAAGACCAGGGAGAGTGAGCAACTTGCTGGAACCTGTGTGCAGGTAGCTTGTCTCCACTAGAGAAAGGATAGTGGGCGCTTGACTCTGCTGGTCTCTGTTCCCAAAGATGAGCCAAGGGGGTAGGGACAGGAGTGAGGTCCTAGGAAATCCGTGGGTAGTGCCAAGTCCTCCTCTTGCCCCGCCTGCTAGGGAAATCATTAGCTGTCAGAGCTGCCGTCAGATTACAGGGAATTGCTCGTCTCCTAATTATCTGGTGTTAATAGGAGATTAATTAGTGTTAATTGTTGATTTTCTTGTATTTTCCCAAAGGGGAGACCAATCTGCCGAACTCTCGGGCTGTTTAATTATTTGGTCTTGCTTAGGAATCCAGACAGATGCTTCTGGATTTGTGGGCAAAGGGGAGAGGCAGGGACAGCAGTGATGGCCCGGGGTAAGGCAGGGCTGGGTGGAACGAATCCCCAGCAGGGCCAGAGGGGACCTGCCACTCTCCAGAAGGCCAGGCCCATCTCCTCAGAGAATGGGTGTCCTCACTGCAGGCTCTGAGGTGTTATGCAGCCCCCTCCAGGCCCAGCACCTTAGGGGACGAGGCCTCCCCCACCAAGGGGTCCTCAGCACCGGCTTGAGTGAACACACTTTGGGGGAACTAACATGAAGTAAGAAATAAATTGAAAAATGACCTCGAAAGGTGTTTTCACAGCCACCAGGGCAGTGGCAGCTGGTTTGGGGAATGCTTCCCACTACACACTCAGAAAGCAGGACCCCACCCCTTCACAGATCCTCTGGCACCCTGGGGAGTCTCACCCAGCATGTCCCTCATGCTCTCAGAGTACCCGGATGTCCTGTCCTTTAGCACCTGCCCCCAATGAAACCTTGCGGCAGTCTCTGCCACCCACATTGTCCTGCCTCTTCTGTTATTTGGGTCCTTCATAATCCACTGCTGCCACATGCATCTGACACCCATGATGTCCACTCAAGCACACATGTGCCCTCATCCATGTCCACGTGCACCATATGGGCCATGCACATCATGTCCACGTGCATGCACACACACTCTTATTCTGAGTCCTGGCCTTTGCCACACTGAATCTTGCTTACCTGTTGAATGGAAGGTGGAACTAATCTGTGTCCCCGTGTGGCCCAGGTGGCACAGCAAAGGCCTCGGAGTCCCTGTGCCCTCCCCACCACAGCCTCTCCCTGCCCGCAGCCCCCGTACCTTGGGCAGGGCCCCGGGCCACACTCGGACGGCACCATGGTTGAGCAGAGCCCGTACTACATGCTCCGGGGTCTGGGCCAGGGCTGTAGCAGGGCCCTGCAGAGCACAGTGTAGGGCCGTGTGTCCCCCATAGTCCATGGCATTGGCACTGACACCACAGGATAGCAACAGCTCCACCACGGCCGTGTGGCCCCGGCGACAGGCAAGGTGCAGGGGTCGCTGCCTGTCCTGGTCGGCGGCGTCGGGGTCAGCTCCTGCCGAGAGCAGCAAGCGGCACAGCTGGAGACAGCGTGCCGAGGTGGCCTCAGCGTCAGCGGGGGACTGGCAGCGAGTGTCACAGGCAGCCAGCAGCGGCGTCCAGCCTTCGGCATTGCGGGCATCGGGACATGCACCCCGTCTTAGCAGCAGGTCCACCAGCTCCACATGGCCAAGCCTGGCAGCAGTGTGCAAGGGGGTCTCCTCCTCTTCCTCAGTCCGACCGTCTACACGTGCCCCGAACCTCAGCAGCAGGTCCGCACACCTAACAAGGGTGAGGCGGTGGTGGAGGAGCAAACTGTCCCTGGCCTTCCCGGCCACATTCTGAGGGTGGGCACTAGCCTTTCATTCACTATTAGTTTCTTGTTTTGTTTTTTTGAGATAAGGCTGGCCTCAAAAATCATAGCAATCTTCCCGCCTCAGCCTCCCGAGTGCGGTAGATTATAAGTGGGTGCCACTGTGGCTGGTTTAATGGCCTTTTAAAGCCCAAATACTTTCTGTAGGAGTCGTCCTCTGCCTCTGCCACAGGAACCAAGGTCACGAGCAGCTGCCATGTGCCTAGCCCTGCATCCCTCTCTGGGCCTCGCCACAGTCCTATGGGAGATTCCCACGTCACAAAGGAGGACTGAGGCTGTTGAGTTTGAACTCCTCGTGCAATTTACACAGCTAATAACGGGTGGGCTGGCATTTCAGGCCAGGAGCCTCAGGGCATCTGCAGGTGTGGCTAGAGAAGGGAGCTCGGCCTGGGGCTTGGCAGTGGACACAAAGGAAATGCGGCTGGTGATGCCCAACACTGAAACCCATATCACCACTCACGCTCCCACACGGCACTCAGAGGAAATGTTTGGGCCACTAACAAGCACCCAGGGTCCCAGCCCACGGGCACTGAAGTGTGAGTGGCTTCCTTCCGTTCCAGTCTCCGTATGTGGGGAGTGGACAGGACCTCATGAGGAACTGGTTGGGGGCTGAACCCAGGACCTCTGCACCAAGCTATGGCCTCATCTTTTTTAAAATTTAAGACAGATTTGCTAAGTTGCCCAAGCTGGGTTTGAACTTGTGATCCTCCTGCCTCCCAGAGTGCTGAGATGATGGGTATTATGAGCACCCAGCTCATAATGATTTTAAAATACATTTGTGTACTTAGTAAAGGAAGGAGTAATTGTGACTGGGCTGAAACATGGCCAGAATTAAGAAAATGGAGTTACCTGGGGCTGTGTGGTTTCACAGGTAGCCATGGACGTGGTATGAACATCTGGCGGTGTGGCCAGTGCAAATGGAAATGTACCCTGAGTGTTAAACACACACTAACAAGGAAGATGTGCTATACAGCAAGAAGGTAAAAAGCTTATTAATTGATATATAAATATCAATTGACTGCATGTTGAAATGATTAACATTTTGAGAATACTGTAACATAAAATGTTACAATGAATGTCACCTGTTTCTTAGATATTTGTATAACTAGTGTCACAGCAGCTTTGTACCAAAATGTGGTAGCAACCCAAATACCTATTGACAGATGAATGGATGAACAAAATGTTATCCTCAGACCACAGAGTAACACACAGCCCCGAAAAGGAAAGGGATTCTGACACTTGCCATTATGAGGATAAACTCCAAGGGCATTATGCTAAGTAGAAGAAACCATGAAAAGACAAACATCCAACAATTCCACTTAGAAGAGGTCACTAGAGAGGTCAAATTTATAGACACAGAAAGTAGAGCTGGGCATGGTAGCATTCAGGAGGCTGAGGCAGAAGGATCTCCATGTGTCCAAAGACAGCCTAAACTACACGGTAAGACCCTGTCTCAAAAAAATAAGAAAGAAAGAAAGAAAAAACGAGAAAGTAGACTAGTACTTGCCAGAGGGAAGTTACTATTTAATGGATACAGGGCTGAATCGTACAATTTAAAATGGTTAAAATGGGGCTGGGGATTAAGCTCAGTGGCACAAGTGCTGACTGGAAAGTGCGAGGTTGTGAGTTCGATCCCTAGATTTACCAATAAATAAATAAGTAAATAAAATGATTAAAATGATGTATTTTGTTATGCATATTTTACCCCAATTTCAAAAATCAACTTTACCTATTTGTTCCTTTTCTTTTTTCCAGTACTGGGGACAGAACCCAGGGAATTATAACTTATAGCGCAACCTTTTTTATTATTAGGATTATTATCTTAAATTTTGAGACAGGATCTTGCTCCATTGCTCAAATTGCTACAATCCTCCTGCCTTAGCTTCCCGAGTGGTTGGGACTGCAAAGGTGCAGTGGGCTAGCTCTTTTTCACTTTCCTTTTTGCTTTTTCTTTTTCTTGGTACCAGGGATCAAACTCACGACCTCAAGCTTGCCAGGCAGGCGCTTGTGCCACTGAGTTAAATCTCCGGTCCCTTCTTTTTCACTTTCCATTGGGCTACAAGTTTTCTTCTAGCAAATGTTCAACTGCATCTGTGATTCACACTAGATTCCTTTGGGCCCAGTTGGGTGAGCAGCACCCTCTAAACTGTAATATCATTAGGCCACCGGGGTCGTCTGGAGGTGGCTCAGGTTAACCAGAGGGACACCGGGAGGCGTCTCAAGGGTGGACAGCATGGTGCTTTTCAAGGGCAAGATTCGAAACTGGGCAGGGATGGCGTCAGGGGAGAGAGGGGCTCATACTACATATGGAAGCGGTTCAGAGACTTGCTGGGCCGCCTTAGCATGGATTCTGTGCCCACTAAAACATCTGGAGAGGGGACTTCTCCTCCAAGTCCCTTAAACACAGACTGCCATTGTTCAGGTCACTGCAGGGAGGATGCCTTGCAGTAAATAATGCTGGGCCATGTGTGGGTGTAGCCTTCAGGTGTCCAGCATGGGGTTGGTGGCACCTCTGTCCTTTAGTGCCTGGGTTCTGGATACCAAGCTCCCCGAGGGTAGGACCAGGGTTTGGCTGATACCTTGCTTAGTATGGTGCCTGGGATTAGTGTGCTCAGAATTAAGACCTCACCTCGATACCGCCTATCCTTGATGGATTTAGATTTCTTTAGGGCAGGCCATGCCACCAGGGCCCTCCCCGATACCCCTGGGGGACTGAGAGTAGGGTGCTAACAGGTGGGGAGTAGTTGCTACCCAGCTCCTCTGCCCCAGACCATCATGCGTGAGGTCCACACCCTGTGCCCTGCCTTCACTGAGCAGTCTCCTCGCCTCTCCCAAGAGGGACAGGGTGGGGCTGAGGGGTCACTCACTGGAGAGCGCCAGGTCCCTGGCAGAGATGCAGGGGGCACTTCCCATCCTGGTCAGGGAGGTTGGGGTCGGCGCCTGCTACCAGCAGCACTTGGACACAGGCCGTGTGACCCCCCACGCAGGCCTCGTGCAGGGCGGTGCGGCCCCCGGGGGCGCTGTCTGGTCGAGCCCGTCGCCGCAGCAGCAGCCGCAGGATCTCCGTGTGGCCACGGCTGGCCGCCACGTGCAGGGGCGTAGTTAGCTCCTCTTGGTATGTCAGGGACCAGAGTCCTAACAAACAGAAGAACACAGGCCTCAGATCCTAGGAGTGGCACCAGCGGAGGGAGCCAGAGCTCGGCCAGTAGCGCCCCCCGTCCCCGCACAGACCCCAGGACCTCAGCCCGTACTCAGAGCACGGATGTTGTAGCGGAAATCCCTCCATCGCTCTGGGTCGCTGGTGTCATAGACGGAATCAGGAGCCAGGCCAGTACTGGAGTCAGAGAGGATGCGGGAGACGGAGCCCACGTCCCCCTCCAGCACCGCCTGCCAGAAGGCGAGGGCAGGTCCTGAGGCCGTGCGGGTGATGATGGGTCCTAGGCCAGACTCTGGGGACTCCTCAGAGCCTCTGCTGGGCCTTACCACCAGCCTGGCACAGAGGGTGTGTCTGTCATCCCCAGGCTGTCCCTGCCCCCGGCATTGTTCCAGGGACCAGCTCATGAGCATGCGGGGAAAGGCAAGAAACAGGAGGAGGAGAAGCTGAAGCTGCAGGCAGAAAAGGCAAGAGGAGGGAAACTCGGAGAGATGGAGGCCGGGCCACTGCGCCCCCAGCTGGAACCTGGCCTGGCCACGAGGTCCGGCAGGAGCTATTCTGGGCTCCACATGACTTCTTTTCTGAGCCAAGGTTTTTGTGGTGGGGAGCAGCAGCCAGGGGCTTTGCCTCTTCCCGGAGCCTTGGGGTTCGGCACCCACAGTGGTCAGCCCAGCCCTGGTCGCGTGTCCCCACCAGCAGGCAGCCCCTCACCCCTCTGGTGGCTGCTCCAGCGAGGCTCTGCAGCCCGGCTCTCCAGCAGCAGGTCGGCCGTGCTGTGCGGGGGGAAGAGGTCCTGCAGCCTCGCCAGGTCTCCAGTGTAGAGCGCATTCTGCAGGGCCATGTCCTGGCACGGCAATGGTGACGGCCAAGATGGGGTCCCCCGGGCCAGGCAAGAAGGGGCTGAGGGGCGCCCCAGATGGTGTCCCTCGAGGGGTGGGGAGCCCTGTTCCCTGGGCATAGCTGATTCTGGGTGAGGAAGCCTGAGCAGTAGGACTCTGGGAGACTCTGGGGGTGGACTGGGCAGGGTGCTGGGCCCTGGCCAGGCAGGGCCAGCGTGGAAGGTGCACGACAGCACACGCAAGCCCATTATAAACAGTCCCATAAATAGCCCCTGCTGGCCCTGCCCCAGAACCCAGCTGGGAGGAGCAGAACGGGAAGACAGCCCAGAGAAGGAAGCTGTTTGCCAGGTTCCCACCTATTCAACTCTTCCCAGAGAGCAATGGGGCTCCCCAGAGTTCCCTGGCCCAGCCTATCCTCTGTCCACTCTGTCCTCTGAGCCACTCTGTCCCCAGCAAAGGGGACCCCCAGACACCCCTATGCCCCAAGCAGGAGCTGTGTCCTGCTGGTGGTGGGACACAGGGTGCAGAGCAGATGGGGTGGCACGAAGGTCTCTGGGGGAAGGAGGTGGTGACAGGCACAAGGGGGCATAGGTTCCACCCATACGCTGGCCTGGCCCAAGGGCCCTCTGTGCCCCACGGCCACCCAAGCACCTCCCTCCCTCCCTGACTCCACAAACTTGTCTTCTAGACCAGTGGAACTCTGAGCCAGAAGGGAAATCAGAGAGCAGCTGGAGCAACCTCTCCCAAACTTTCAAAGTGTGGAAACCAAGGCCCAGGTCACCTAGGGAGCCCATGGCAGCAGGGTGAAAAGAAGGAACAGCTGGCTTTTCTCTTTCCTCACTGCATTCCTTCCTTCTCCCCACCTCCTCTTTTCTCCCTCCCTCCTTCCCTCCTTCCTTCCTTGCTATCTTTTCTCCTTCAAGCACTTCAAGGTGCAAGGGAGCTGGAGGTTGGCACAGGATGGTGACAAGGATCGGGCAATGGCCCGAAGGCAGGATGTGGGCTGAGGGCAGAGGGAGGTGGAGGTGGGCAGGGCAGGGCAGGGCAGAGAGAGGGTGGCATGGCGCAGGAACAGATGGATGGCTGAGACACGGTGTCCCCGCCACCCTGGCCTTTATGCTTCTGCCTATCTGTTAGGCTCCAGGCCTGTCCATCGTTGCTGCCTGACCCAGGTACCATCAGGCCCAGCTTTCATTTCTTTTTCTTCTCCTTGGCTAGTTTGGCCTCTTCAGCCTGCAGCTGCTCCTTGCTAACTTTCATGTTCTTCTTGGCCAGTGGGGTCTTGAAGTACCAGTCCTGAATGGGCAGGAGGACAGAGTGAGTCCAACAGGCCGAGCCTAGGTCTTTCCTGCCTCACTCTCCTCTCTTTATTGATCCTGTGTCCTTCTGTCCTGGGAGTCTGGGGGTCCTGTCCCAGCTGGGGCTTTGCCTTGCTCCACAGCAAATACTCTAGCCCAGCTGGATGTACAGTTGCACGCCAGTACTCAGGAGGCTGAGGCAGGAAGACTGCTGTGAGTTCAAGACCAGCCTGGGCTACATAGTGAGTACAGGTCAGCTTGAACTACATAGCAAGACCCTGTCTCAAGAACAAAAGAAAGCTGGGTGTGGTGGTGCAATCGAGAAGTTGAGGCAGGAGGGTCATTGTGAGTTCAAGTCCAGCCTGAACTGCAGAGTAAAACCCTGTCTCAAAAAAGAAAGAAAGAAAGAAAGATAAAAAGAAGAAAAGAGCCAAAACCAAGTGAAACAAAACAACTCCAGAACACAGTGTCAGCCGTCCATGCACCCTTCCCCCCAAGGCCTCTTTTTGGGTCCCCGAGCCCAGTGACCTCACCTTCAAGGTTTCCTCCTCTTCATAGTACACTGGGTCCAGCTTTGCCAGCTGCCCCAGGAACTCGGAGGCACCCAAAGGCCACCGGGGCAACAGCAGGAGCCTCCGGTCGGTCAGCACCACCTGGGTGGCTTTGCGGATGTAACCGGCCGTGTAAC
This sequence comes from Cavia porcellus, assembly GCF_034190915.1. NCBI lineage: Eukaryota > Metazoa > Chordata > Mammalia > Rodentia > Caviidae > Cavia > Cavia porcellus. The sequence continues at coordinate 57,127,035 of NW_026947489.1, forward strand.
CATCAGACACCCTGGCCAGGGCGCTGAGGTCCAGGCTTGGGGTCACCTGTGTCCGGGCCTCTATCAGATGCCTCCAGAGCACTGTAGGCAGTGGAGGTACTGGAGTGAGGGTTGGGGACGCAGGCCAGCCTGGCCTGGGGGGACGGAGCAGCTCCTCTCCCCAGGGCCAAGCGCCCTGGCCTGTTCCCAGGCAGCAGGGGCAGCGATGGAAGTGGGGCGCAGGGGTCCTCCACTAGCCCAGCCCCCACTCTCACCATAGCGGGAGTTGTAGTCAGGCCGGGGCACGAAGAGGATGCGCTGGTACAGCTGGCACAAGCCCCTCATCTCTGCCAGCTGTGGCCGCCCCGTGGTTCCTATGAGCATCACGCGGTCCCCGGGACCCAGCAGCCTCATGGCTTTGCCCAGGTCCTTCTTGATGCGCTTTGGGTCCATCTTCCCGGGAAGGGAGTCACTTAGGGTTGGGATATGGCGACCAGGCCCATGCCCAGCCCCATGGCAACCCTGGGCAGCTGATGAGGCTTCCAGAGGCAGAGGGCACTCATCAAAGGCCTTCGCCCTGTCCCTCTGCCCGGGTTCTGCCCGCCTCTGCTCCTCACCCGACTCTCTTCTTTGGGGATCTTCCGGTAGAAAGTTTTCTCAGCGTCTCCAATCCAGATCACAGAAGGCTGGAGCAGCCGGGCCACCTGGACAGACCAGGGCAGCAATCAGATGGAAGATGCCTCTGAGCAAGGGCCGTGTTCCCTCAGACCCAGGATTTGGGTTGACCTCAAGGGCCCAGCTGTGCTCCCCTCATCCTTCCAGCCCTCTGCACACTTCCATGGTGCACAATGTAAACCAAAGTCCCTGTCCTCCATGGGGGTAAGGGGAGCACATTACACCTCATCTTCATTTTGTTTTTGTTTTGAGATGCGATCTCACTTTGTAATTCAGGCTGGCTTTGAACTCACTATGTAGCCAGAACTGGCTATGAACATGTGGGGATCCTCCTGCCTCAGCCTCCTAAGTGCTGGGATTACACATGTGTCACCAAGCCCAGTTATTCCTGATCTTACTGTGGAAAGAAACCACCCTGCCTCCTACCTTCCCCAGCATGGGGGCTTCAGGAGGACCCAACCTCCCAGCAGGGCTTGGAAGGGAGACCTGAAACCCCACCCCACAGTCAGAGAGGTGACCCCAGAGCATAAAGCCCAGCCTACTGTGACAGCCTAGACCCAAAACAGGAAGCCGGGGGCTGCAGACCTTGAAGACCATGTGCATCATCATCTGTGCTGCACTCTTGCCAAGGTATTTGTTCTTCAGGTTTCCAGGTGACAAGTCGAACAGGTTGGCTCCAGTTTCTGTGCATACTGCATGGACCAGCATCTTCTTCCCCGTGCCAGAGGGACCCACCAGGAGGATAGATCGGATGAGGGGAGCCAGGGAGTGAATGTCTGCAGAGCCTGGAGGAAGGTGACAGCCCAAGGAGGTAGATAAGAGTCCCACTGTGTAGCCCAGGTTGGCCTCTAATTTGTGGAAATCTTTCTGTCTCTGCCTCCTAAGGACTGGGATTGCAGGTGTGTACCACCACACATGACTCAATTTTTAGGGTGATGCCCAGCAGCCCCTGAGAAAGGCAGGAGTCCAGCAGGGACTTATGGCTCCTGGGGAGAGGAAGCCCAGCTTGGCTGAGGAAGCCCACCTTGGTCATCGTTGCCTGAGCCCCAGCCCCCTCCAGCATGGCCCCTTTTCCCCAGGCCTCACCCAACCGCAGGACTCCATACAAGGCCATGTTCTGTCGCACATCAAACAGGGAGGGCATGGGCAGCTTGTTGGCCAACATCAGCGTAGACCCCAGATACAGGCAGTCTCCTGAAGGAACAGGGAAGGTGGCCTGGTGACTAGCACTGGGCCTGTGGGATGATGTTATGGATCAAGAACTTAATGTCAGCTGGGTTACATCAGCATGGTGCTGAGTGTAGATGCTCCACCTGAGGAAAGTTGCCAGCATAAATAGAGACGTGGAGAAGGAGAAGCTATGTGTTGAGGCATTGTGGGTTTTCCTAGGAGTTGCTGTTTGAGCCGTTGGTTCTCCTGGAGAAGCTCTGTCCTCACATAGAGCTTTGCTTTCTGGCTCTGGATGGGAAGATGTGTGCTGCTTCGTCTCCAGGATGAACTCATCACGCTGGCTTCTTGGCATGTACCCAACTGTGCTTGTCGTGGGAGGAGCTCAGGGCCTCCATGTTGCTCAGGATGGCTGTGGTGCCTTTCAGGACAGCCCTAGTCTTTGTTGTGAGTGTGACTTCTTGGCTCCAGCGTAGAACCCTCATCCCACCAGCACAGCTCCTTCATCTTGCTGGCATAGACTTTCTGGCTTCCACTGATCTTTGGGCCTTCCCAGTGTGAATCCGTAAAAGAGACTGGTTGAGTCCTTCTTGTGGGCTCTGGACCTCCAGTTGGACTCTTGGGAGGCATTGTCATGAGCTCTGAGTTTTCATCTGGGACATTGCTGTGGGATTTATGCCCTTGACTAAATATTCTATGTTTTTGGTGTTGTGGACAGATTTCCTGCAGTTTCTTGTGTTAACTCTGGGTGACCATCATAAGACAATATTATAAACTCCATGTCCTGATTCTAATTGTTCTCCTCCCAACCCTTGACTACAACAGACCACGCTGGAGGAGAGGCCGGAAGCCCAGCTGGCTTCCTCAGAGGTCTGGCCTGAGGCAGGTGTGGGGCGGGGCTCACCTACATAGTCTTTCAAGGCCACCCTGTCACTCTTCTTTAGAAGGCCAGAAACCACCAGCTCTTCGTACAGTGAGTCCAGGGACCTGGCAGGACAACGGAGACCCCAAAGACATTAGCAAGAGAGGGACAGGGAGAGAGCTGGGGCTGTCAGCAGAGGAGAGGGGTCAGTGGTTCCTGCCCACAAGCCTTTTTTTAAAGAATAATCTCCTTGGGTTTTTAATAATTTTTTTCTTTCTGTTCTTTCTTTTCTCTTTCTTTCTTTTTCTTTCGTTTGTTCGTTCTGGTACTGGGGATCCAACTCATCACCTCACACTTACCAGGCAGGCTCTTGTGCCACTGAGCTCTTTTCTTTCTTTTTTTTGGTATGGAGGATTGAACTCATGACCTCATGCAAGCGATGGAGCCACAGAGCTACATCCCCTGCCCTTAATGATTTATTGGAATGCGTCTGCACATAACGGCCACCTTCGCTCCTCTCTCCCTCCATCTCTCAGCCCCCTTCCCAGCTGCAAAAGATCTAATTTGCTCTTTATTTATAATTTGGGTTTCTCCTATGAGAGAAACCATGCGCTATTTAAGCTCATGTGTATCTGATTTATTCCACCTAATGTTGTGGCTACAAGGCGCTTCCGTTTCCTCAAGTGAACCCCGCTTTGTGGCACAGTAGTGCCGCCCTGTGTGCAGGTACCACGTTTTCTTTACCCACTCATCTGCTGATGGACAGAGAGGTCCCTTCCTGGAGTCAGCAATGGTGAGCTGTGCTGCTGCAAGTGGGGTATGCTGGGGTCACCGTTGTAGGATGCCTTCAACTCTTTCAGGCAAGTAGTAGGTCCCCCAGTCTCCGCGGTCAGAGACACACACAGCAGACAACAGAACCAGAAGCTGCAGGCTGCCCACAGTGGGCACCCCAGGGAATGACGGGGATGTGAGCAGGACCAGCAGCCTCCAGGACACTCCCTGTCAGCCTCTCCTGCCCGAACACCATGAGTGGTGGACTCTGGCCCTCTTCCTGAAGCCAGTTTAGGATATGAGTTCCCGGAAGAGGTGGCAGGCAAGGCCCTGATCCCAGTGGACTGGTGACATGAGAGGAGCAGGTAGAAAGGGGCATAGATGGGTCCGTCCCTCAGTGCCGGGTGAGAGAAGCACAGGGGGGACAGCCAGGGGGACAGAGCTAATGCAGGCAGAGGCTGGAGGACCGGAGAGGACGATGGTATCTCGAGCCCCATTTAGATATTAGTCTGTGCCCTCATTTCCGAAGGCAGGAAGTCGGTGACCAGGGCCAAGCATTCAGAGAGGTGACACAACTTCCCAAGTCCATCCAGCTGCAGAACTAGGACCTACAGTCAGGCCCCCCACCCTAGCACGGGCATGGGCACCACTCATGGGACAGTGGGAACGGGGCTACCTGTCTGAGGTCAGGTCTTTTTCCTTCTTCTTCTTCTTCCCAGTTTTCTTGGCGGGTTTCTTCTGGTTGGTGATGGGCTTGTGGGTCACTGTCCTCGGCCTCCACCTCCCCACCCTAGGGTGCCCTCCCCTGCCGGCCACAGCCTCTTCTCTACCTTTGGAGTCTTCAAGGGCCTCTCATCCTCCCTGTCCACTGCCAGACGCAGGTTTTTCAGCTCCTGCCGCATGAGCTCATCCACCTGGGGACATGGTGGGGACACAGCAGAGACTGTGGAGGAAGGCAAGGGGCTGCAGCGTGGCAGGTGGTCAGAGAGAAGGCGGAGCCTCATGGAAGAGCCAGTGAGAAGGGAGGAGGTGGCAGGGACCCAGCATGTTTCCCTTCCCCTCCTCTCCTGTCTGTACATGGGGGCCCTAGGAAGATGGGGTGCCAGGGCCACAGATGGAGCAAGAACTGTGCATGGGGCAGTGAGGCCTGCAGAAGAGGAACAGAGCACTGAGCTGGGGGCTGAAGGCCAGAGAAAGCAGCAGGAGGGGAGGAGGGGTGGCAGTGCTGCTGGGGCCCGCAGCGGGGAGGCCATGCAGGGCTGTCCGAGGGTCCCCAGCACAGCCTCTCACCTGCACACGGATTTCCACTTCCAGTTCCTTCTGCTTCTCCTTCCGGAGGATCTCAGGGTCAAAGCTCTGGCTGGGGTGTTTGCTCTCATTTCTGTTCTCCCACATATCTGGTCTCACAAAATGAAGGGTACGTGAAGCCATGAAGCCAGAGTCTCACACATGCTTGCACACACGCGTGTACACACACAGGTACACATGGGGCTAAGGGGTCCACCCATTCCCACTTGGCATTGATTCTATCCAGGGCTTCACCCCAAGGCCTGCAGCCACAGGATTCAGAACCAAGCCCATGACACCCTGACCCAGGGACTCTCCGCCACCCCTTCCACAGACACAGCAGCTGCCTTACACCTACCCAGCAGGTGCCCACTTCCCCACCACCAAGGCCCTAACACTGACCCGTCCCAGCCCCCACATCTTACTTGTGTATTCCTGGTGTCCCGCGGTGATCCCAGGAATAAATTTGGAGGGCAGCACTTTCAGCTCCGTGTCCACTTCCTAGAACAGAGACGCCAGTGCCCTGACCACTCCACCTCCACTAGCTGCCATCTCTGATTGCCCTGTACCCTGCAGCCTGATTCTTCCTTGCCCGCCTGTGCCAGGGACCATCTTACCCTTTTCTTGACCTTATTTTCCTTCCTTTTTTTCCTCTCCTGGTCTTTCTCCTTACTTGTCTCTTTCGCCTTCATTTTGCTCTCCTGGGGCATCTCCAGTTCCATTTTCACCTGCAGCCAATGACAAATGTCTGTGGACCGGGAGATCTCACAGGACTGAGAGAACTCATGGCCTGGGCCAGCAGGGACCGAGGATGTTGCCAGGGTCCAGATGGCTGAGCGTGCAGACTGCACTGGGCTCCCTGAGAAAGGGCTGTTCTGACCAAGGTGGCCACTCAGTCCTGTGTTCTGGACACCTGAAGCCACAGTGGCCCCAGACCATTTCCTCTCAGGGGCCAGGGCTAGTTTCTCCAGGCCCATACCATCTTTCTAGCCCTCTGATCATGGTCACATCTGTGCCCACTGAAGCTGACCCTCCCCATCCTACCACCACTCGCATCTTATACTCACTATTCTCTGTGAACTCCTGTCCCCCTTCTAGGGTACCTGCTCTGGAGTCTTGTCAGCAAAGATCACACAGGAACCACCTAATGACTCATCTGGATAATCAGGGAACCGGCCAGTGACCGCGCTGTGTGGACATAAGATAGTTGGAGACGGATGGGTGGGAGGGTAGGCAGATAGATGGACAGGTGATTGAGTAAGCGGACAGATAGATGAATGGGTGGACAGACAGATGTAAGGATGGGTGGAAAGATAGAAAGATGTAAGGATGTGTGGACGGATGGTACTAGGATGATGGATGAATACATGGTTGGGTGGAAGGTTAGATGGATGGATAGATGGATAGATGGTTGGATGGATGGATGGATGGATGGATGGATGGATGGATGGATGGATAGAAGGGAAGACAATGTATGGATGGATAGAGAGATGGAGGAGGAGAACAGAGAGAGGAAAGAGGAAAGGAATAGGCAGTTATGGAGTGCACAGGAGAGACTTCTCTGGGGCCATTTGTGCTCCTTCCGCATCTCATCTGGTGTTTTCTCTTCTCTAAAAGGGAAGGAGTGTGGAGCTGGTCTGTACACTGGAGGTTCATGGTTTAAACCAAGAGTGCCAGCAGAGTTGGGGGGAGTTGGGGCGGAGGAGGAGGAGCAAAAGGCCAATCTGGACTAGAAAGAAAGGGCTGGAGAAAGGGGCAGGAGCAGCTCAGGGGGTGCTGGGGAGAGGAGGGAATGAAGGGGGACCCTGAGGCTCTGGACACTGACCGGCACTCAATAAACCACTGTCGGATTTGCTCCCTCATTGCCTCCTTCATGATGGGTCCCTCGGTCTCAGCCACAGTTTCCCTAGCTTTCACCTTGGCCGCTTGGAACTCCTCCTCCATCTCCTTCTGGAGGGCTCGCCGGTTCTCCTCCCAGAGGGTGGCCTTCTGCAGGATGCCCAAGTGCTCTGCCTGGCTGGACGCAGGGAGCTGGGGGACATGGGGACAGAGGCTGGGGCTAAGGGCGTGAGCGGTGGGGCGCACCTGCCCCCACTCCCCACCAGCACAGCGGGCTGGAACCGCAGGCTTGCCTGCATCAGGAGAAATTGTGCTCCTTGCTGAAGCTCATCTGTGTAAATTACTCCAATAATGAGTTTGTTGAAAACATCCAGGCTGGGGGGGCCCCTGCCCACCCTCCCTGAAGCCTCTGGCCCCAGCCCCCAATGCCCCACCCGCGGCCGAGTTGGCAGCCACTCTTGAAGCCACTTTCCCGCCTCATTGGCTCCCAAATGTATTTTAAATATCACTCTGCGCAGAGACAATTACTGAAAACGCTGAGCCCACACTGCTGATGGGCCCGGGCGGCCGAGCTCATTCCTCACCTACCACCGTGCCATGCCCCCCCAACTTCTTCCCTCAGACCCAGCCACATCCCTCTGCCTGCTCTCCCTCCTGGGGGTCCAGCTCTCCTGCCCCCCAACAAGTCTCTGACCTCTGCTCCCACCCAGCGGCCCCACCTGCTGAAATTTGGTGCCTCCCCAGGGAAAAGCCCTTCCCTCCCATCTCAAGATCCGCCCCCCTGCCTCGCCCCCACGCCCTCCTGTGTCAACCAGGCCCCTCTGCCTCATCCCTGCCACTGCCTGTCTGTCCCAGAAACTACCTGTACCAGGACACAGTCAGAGAGCAGATTCAGGTATCGGGCAGCTCTGCCTGTACACACACACACACATGCACGCACACACACACACACGCACCAAGCAGTCCACACTCAGCCATCCTCCCTGCACAGCTGAGGAATGGTGAGTCTGGGCCCCAGAGTGAGTGGGGAAGCTTGTGGCCCACAGAGCCCTGGCTTGGAATGCAGCCTGGCCCAACGCATATGTCCTTGGGGGGCCCAGGACTGTGCTCCTCCTCCTTTCACTGCCACCCAAGCCTCTCCATCCAGCTGGGCAGGGGTGCAGGGCTGGGATGCTCCACGATACTGAACCCCCATATCTGAGCTCTTGCGGGGGCTCTAGAAGGAGGGGTGTGAGTGACATGCCTCAGCGGCTTTCCTTTCCTCTGCTTTTCTCTCTCCCAGGATCTGGGGCCAGTGGGAGTGGAGACTGAGGGCACTGTGGGGCTGTGTGTCCCCCTGTGGCCGGGGGCTCACCATGCCGATGAACTCCATCTCTGCTCGCCGGTCCTGCTGGGTGCGCCTCCTCTGCACATGACCTTTCCATACCTGGGACAAGGACACACGGTGCTCAGATGCAGTAGGGTGGGGCTCAGCCTGGCAGCCTCCAGGACTGAGGCAGAGAGGGTCCAGGCTGGGCAGGAGCAGCAACTCCATGGCAGGAGCTCACCTAGTTACCACTACAGGCACTTTGTTTTGGTTTTGTTTTTTCTTGGTCCTGAGAATGGAACCCAGGGCCTTTGCACTAAACTACATCTCCATTCCTTTTCTGGTATTTTATTTTGAGACAGGATCTTGTCAAGTGGCTAAATAAATAACCCAGGCTGGGCTGGAATTTGCTATCTTCCTGCCTTAGCCTACCACAGTGCTGGGATGACAGGCCAGCACACCATGCCCAGGGAACTGGGCCCATGACTTTCCCCCAATCACACTCGTCCTGGGGACAGTGGGTGCGAGGTAGGCAGACAGCAGAGTGGCAGGGCCAGCATCCAACCTGAGCTCCCTGTTTCTGTGCTAGTACCCCCACAAGCAGGGTGAGCCTCTGGTACTCTCCAGCTTGGGTCCTTCAGCTCCTGTAGCCAGCACAGGATGGCTCACAGTACTTGGGCAGATTATGTGTCCTTGCCTTTTATATGTGTGCTGGACAGAGAACTCTAAGGCTAGAATGTGTATTTCCATAGTTTTCATGTCAAGGCCAGCATGCCACACATGATGGACACAGGTGAGCCCTGTGACATGGAATCCTCCACTTGGCTGGACACTGGTGTGTTGTCCACATTCAAGTGCAGGTAGGATACTCAGTGTCCTGAGTAGTAAAGTAAACCTTGTCCCCTTTGGGAAGGACGTACAAGGTATGATCACAAAGTATAGTGAGGGTTTAGCTTTTTAAAAATGATACTTCATCATGAATCTCCCTCAAAACCCTTCCCTTGCTTCAACGACACCAATCCCAGCATTCTTGCAACTTTGGGCAGTCGCTCTGGAAGTCACTCGTGTCTTTAGTTGGCCCTCAGGCTGCCGCAGTGTCCTGTCTGGATCTCACATGCTGACTTTTTGTGGCATTCTGAGTTTGGAAGAGTCAGAATCACACGGGGCTGGAGCCGGTGACTGAGACGCATGAGGAAGCAGCAACGTGTTTTTACAAGCTGCCTTTTCATAGGGTGGCCCCGGGCAGCAGCAGTCACCACCTCTGTGACCACCTCTGTGACCACCTCATAAAGATGTGGAAGAGGACTTCCGGAGCTGTGCAGAAAGGAGCAGGGTGATGGGATGTGTCCGGAGCTGGGAGAAGACTGTGAGGGGATTAATGGCAGTGTGTCTTTTACTGAAACAGAATTTTAAAAACAGCCTCTATTGTGATTTCCCCTGTACCTTCACAGGATGGTGTCTGTTTGATGGTTTGGTCTTGAGGTTTTGGGGAAAGGGATGCAGCCTTTCTCTAGCAGACTGGGAAACAGAAATCATTAAGGCGGTGGGACTTGAAAGACAGAAAGCAGGACAGGAGGTTGACTTGAGACAGAAACAAGGCCCAGCCTCACATCTGCGTGGGGTTCTGGAAGGAAGCAGCGGCAAGCAACTAGGGGATGTAGCACAACAGTGGCCTCCAGAGCACAAAACAGCCTCCCCTGCACCCACAGCTTCGTCGGGCCTCTCTGGCGCTGGCAGCCACGGCTGCAGCATTTCTGGAAGTAGAGAAGCCGGACTGCACGGCTGTCCATCGAGCTGTCAGGTGGTTGGCTGGTCTAGAGCCCAGGGCGTACAGGAGCAGGGTGGGTGGCTGGTGCTATTTCGATGCTGAAGAAAAGGGAACCCAAGGAAGACAGAGCTTCAGGTTACTTAGCTCCCAGTCATCCTCAGACTCCAGTTCAGCCCGATGCACAGCGTTATGTTTTAGTAGCTTTCTTTTCTTTTTTTTTTTTTTTTTTTGGTTTTGTTTTATAGTCATAATTTTTGGAATGATCGTTTGTTGTTTGGGATTCTTTCTTAGATTTTTTTGTTTTTTTGAGACAGGGTCTCACTATGTAGTCCATACCAGCTTTGAACTCACTGTGGATCCCAGACTGGCCTTAAATTCATGATAATCTTCCTGCCTCAGCCTCCTGAGTGCTAGGATTACAGGTGTGCACCAGCACGTCTAACTCTATTAATCTTCGTTTTAACACTAATTATGTTGCTGGGGCTTTGACGGTACCCTACGTCAAATCCATTTGAGGACAGAGATACAGACTGAAGAATATTAAGCAAGGAAGACAGATGTAGACAAAAGCCCCAGTGCGCCCTAGCCAGGGGACAGCAGAATCCAGGCACCTGCAAAGCTTAGAAGGCTTCTTGGAGGAGGTGGCCTCACCTGGCCAGCCTTCTAGGTACTGCTGTTACCTTCTGTATGACCACAGCTGCCTCGTCCTGACTGAACTTAGGCCCTGTGTCCTCCCAGACCTTCCGATCCCGGTCCTCCTCTCTCCGAATCTCTCGCATGAAGGCAGCTCGGAGCCGGCCCTGCCGTGCACGCTCCATGGTTTGCACCAAGATTACGGCCTGCGTCCTGGGCATTCCTGGAGGACTCTGGGTAGAGCAGGGAACAGAGCAGGTGACGTGAGGGACTTGCATCCAGGTTGGGCAGACACCACAGGACACATGGGGATGTGGTCCTCCTGGGCCAGTAGGGGTCCTCGGGACAGAGCCTCTGTGCCTGGCAGTGCCCCTTTACCTCCTGGGTCACCTCCATCCTGGACAGGATCTCAGCCAGCTTCTGCTGCCGCTCCTTCACCACGCTGGACTGCTCCAACTGGAAGTATTTGGGGATTGGGACCTCGAGGTCGGCCTTTGAGACGTAGGGAGGGAGGAGGGTCAGGTACAGAACTCTGGTTGTGCAGCCATCCATTGCCAACTGAGCTGTCTCCTGTCCTCCAGGCCCCACGTTTTGGGTCACTGGGTAGAGTCCCCCAAAGGTCATCCCTTCCTTCCCCTGCCCCCTTTCTGGCCCAAGTTGAATTTTTATTTTTTGAGACAGGATCTTGCACATAATTTCAGGCTAGGCTTGACCTCTCTATGTAGTTCAAGCTGGCCTCAAATTTGGAGTGATTCTCCTGCCTCAGCCTTCCCTGTACTGGAGTCAGAGGGCGGTACCACCACACCAACTTTTCTTTGTTCCCCTCTCAGTTGGGCTCTGGAGGATCCTGAGAAAGTCCGTGCTCAAATCCAGCTGGGCTTCACTGGGGTGCTTTGACTCTGCAGATTCTTGGGTCCTCCCCCAGACACCCCCAGGGCCTGAGAAATCTGCCCCTTTCCCAAGCCAGGTCAGGGAACCGCTGAGGCTGGCTGGGCAGAGCTCAGGCCAGAACCCTAGCCTTGGAGCAGGACTGGCTGGTCTAGAGTTGGGCCTTTGCCACAGATCACTGGGGAACTGCCGCAAGGTGGGGGGGCAGGGATGGCAGGCTCGTGTGCAGCCGCAGATTCCAGCGACCAGCAGATAGTGGACCAGGCCAAGCTGCTGCCCAGGGACCCCACTGGAGTGGAGGAGCCCCGGGTGGACCTTCCTAACCCGCGCCCAGCAGCTGCGACCTGCACCCCTCGCGTCTCCCCAACTTGGTGAGGCCTGAAGCCCCCTCCGGAGACCAGACCCCGTCACCCTGCCGCTGTCACAGCCCAGGTGCTGGCCACGCACCGGGGTCAGCATGAGGTCCTGCAGCACGTGTTCCAGGCAGTGGGTCTCGCACAGGTCCACGCGCACCAGCTCGTCCTTGAGCTCCAGCACGCGTCCCGCCACGCTGTCCAGCAGGCGCCGCACGAGCAGGCGCTTCTGCGGCTGCACCATCTGGTCGTAGATGGCGTCGAAGCGGCGCAGGAGCCCCAGGTAGCGCAGGTAGAGCACGGCGAGCCGGTACCGGAAGGCCTGGCGCTCCCGGCCTGGCACGGCCTCCAGTAGGGCCTGCTCTCCGCCCAGCAGCTCTTGCAACGTCCCATGGGAGGCCACCCAGAGGCTCTGGTAAGCTCTGGAGGGGGCAGCACAGGGGCGCTTTTTGGGGTGCCCTAGGAGGGGTGCCTCCCAGGTGCCAAGTACAAGCTCCAAGTGAGGGGCTGCCAGGGGGCTGTGGGAACTAGCCTGGCTGAAAGAAGGGGTTAGACTGGGGTGCTGGACACCCGGCGGGGGAGCAGGGAGAATGGAGGACAGATAGCATCCCTGTGGCCAGGGCTCCTGTGAATGGGAGAGGCCAAGATAGACACCGAAATGGCCCTGGGTGGTGGCTGGGGAGTGGCCTGAGGGATTGGAGTTCCAGAGCCTGGCATGGTGGCACACACCTGTAATCCCAGCACTCAGGAGGCTGAGGCAGGAGGACTGCCAAGAATTCCTGAATTCTCCACAGTTTAACTCGGTCTCAGGGCCCCCAAGAAGCCCCCAGCCCTCACTCACCTCTCCGACATTGCGCCTACGCCTCACACTACCCTTTGTGACCTGACCGGAGCCCACAGAACCTGGCAGGTTCTCCTGAGCTAGGGCAGAACAGGCTGGATTTAGGGTTCTGACTCAGGGTTCTAAGGCTGCGGGGCACCTGTCTAGGAAGCTTCCCGAAAAGCAGCTCGAGGAGGGTGGCACGGGTGAAGGTGGGGCAGCCTGCAGGACACAGTGGTGACTAAGAATAAAATAAAATAGCTGTCAACACTTATAGTCACCTTAAGCTGTGACGCTGTGGCTAAATGTGTCCTAAAAGTGTTATTCTGAGACTTCCCATTCAGAGGAAAGGTTCCTTTTTTTTCTTTTTGAAGTCAGTTTTAATAGGCTACACATGTTGTTCTTTAATGTCAAAGGATCCTCCCGCCTCAGCTTCCCCGGCTGCTGGGGATATAGACACGCACCACTGTATGGAGCTCCTCGGCTTCCTCTGCAGTTGCCTTTGCCCCTCTTTTTTAGGGGAGTGGTGTCGGGGTGGAAACCAGGTCCTTGCATATGCTGAGCACATGCTCTACCCCAGAGCTCTACCCTGGGCTTGCTTTCACTTCCTTTTTCTTTTTTCTTTTCTTTTTTTCCTTTCTGAGACAGATTCTGTAGCTCAGTGCAAATGCCCTGCAGTCAGTTTCCTATACTGAAAAACAAAACAACAAACAAAAATAACAACAACAACAAAAATCCAAATACCCCCAGAACAGTGCTATGCAAATACCTTACTTCTCCCAGCAGTGCTTTCATACAGGACAGCGTGCAGCCTGGGCAAACAGAGTCACAAGCTTACAGTCTCCAGGTTACCCTCCGAGGACTGGGCTGTCAGGCCCAGAGAGGGAAAAATCCCCAGCCCAGCCCTGCTTCCGTGGCTTACCAAGCAGACTGGTTAAATGCTTCCAAAGCGTTATTATGGGTCACTTAGTAAACGCATCCAGGAAACAAGGTTGTTAAAAGTATGTGTTCTTCCCACTGTACTGACAGATCTAAAAAAAAAAAAAGTATGTGTTCTGATTCTGACTGGGATAGCTTCAGAAAGTTCCCCTTGCCCCAGCCCATACCTGGCTTCACACCTGTCCTCCTTTTCATTCATTCATTCACTCATTCATTTTTGTGGTACTGCGAATGGACCCACAGGCTCACATGTGCCAGGCAGGCAGGCTCTACACTGGGTGACACCGCAGCTCCACACATCTTTCCAAGTTGCCACAGTATGTGGGTGCAGGTCACTCTTTATTCCTGGCAGGCTGAAGGTCACTTGGAGTTGGCGTACTAAGCAATAGCCTTGTGCCCTCGGACACAGAGAGCTTGGCCAGCTTCCTGGGTGGCAGCAGGCACGTGGCATCTGGACCTCCTGGACAGATAGCATGGTCTGGCCCGAGCATTGAGCCAGCTGGGCAGCTTCCCCTGCCAGCTGCTTGAAGACATATTTCATGAGCGAGGTCATGATGCTTACAGCCTGGAGGAGACCCCAGTGTCAGGGTGCACCCGGAGAAGCAGGACCAGGGTGTCAACAGGGCCACCTGCCTGGGGGGGGGGCAGGGCTCCAGAGACCAGAGACAGGAGCTGCACCTCCTCACCGGCCTCTTCCAGGGCCAGCAGACAGCCGAGCGGGAATTTGTGTTTTCTCCTCACTGCCACTCATGCACTGTGTAATGATGTTTCGGGCAACAGATTGCAAAAATGACAGTAGTCCCTAGAGATTAAACTGCCTAGGGGTGGTTGCAGCCATCTCAGTTTGTGCACAGATACTGTGACCCCCCACAGAGATGACACTGGCCAATGATGCATTTCTCAGAACATGTCCCTATCGTGTACAGGACAGGTGGTTCTATAGCCAAGTTAAGAAAAAACGCCACTGCTCCACCTGCAGTGACACCTGTTAGGTCCCTTGGGTAAACACTCATAAGCATCTGTGTTTAACAAACTGGGTCAGTGGCATGGGCCTCTTGCTTTTGCGCCAAGAGCATTTGCAGGGCGATGGTGCAGTGGCTGAATCTGGGTTCCTGTCACCTTTCCTCTCCCAGTGGACATTTTTGGGCTCACTGTCTGCAGTTAGAACACGCTCTAGGAAATCTGCATCTTAAACTCCTGTGTGAGAATAATAGTAGGAAATTCCTGTGGGTGGGATGATCGCTGCCAGGGTCTGTTCACTTAGCTGGGTATGAGGTCCTCAAGAACCAGATATCACCGGAGTCAGGAAACTGTCATCCAGCCTGACCACCATCAGTGTGACCTTGAGAGAGACCCTTTTTTTGTCTTTATTTTTTTTGTACTAGGAGTCAAACTCACGACCTTACGCTTGCCAGGCAAGCACTTACACCACTGAGCTAAATCCCTGGGAAAGACACTTTTTCCTTGACCTCCACTTCCTTTTCTGTCACACAGCCTTGAACTGGGTGATCTCTAATAACGCACAGGGTATGAACCTGATGAGAACCTGAGGTGCACCGGGTCAGATGGAAAGAGGGGGCGAAGTGACTGCCTACGGTCTGTGCCAAGCCACTGGGCAGGCAGGAGAACTAGGCCAGGCCCCTGATGCCCAGCCACCTCTGTCTCTGCTGCCTCTGATGCTCTTCGAGGCTGGGTTGGTCCAAATTCCTTGTCATCACCACATCTGGTCCTTAGGGGTCCTGGGGTTGGCGTTCACAATGGGGCCAGCTCAGGCACCTGCTGCTCCCAGTCCTAGCCCAGCCCAGTCTTTCTCACAGTTTGAGCCCTGAAGTTGGACTAAGCCTCCCACAACTCCCACTCTGGACACTTACTGCAGGGACAGAAATTTCAGGCAGGCTGGGGAGCCCCAGCACCCCAACACAACCTCCTGTGCTTCTGCCTGCTCTGCTGAGCAGGCTGATGGCTCTGAGATGAGGTTGGCTACAAAGCACCCCAGTGTGTATTCCATGGTGTCCCATCCCAGGACCCCCGCTTCTCATGCAGGAACAACAGGCATCTGCACCCAAGAATCAGGGCAAGGACGGTGTGGGGGAGGTGCCAAGGGCTTGCCCAAAGCCAGGGCAGCCCAGTTGGGTACTGCCACTATCAGGCTGTGTGATAGCCGCCACATGGAGCATCTCCTCATGCAGGGACTTCATCTATAAAGTAGGCAAACTCTGTGGGCATGGTGGCTCATACCTGTGATTGCAGCATTCAGGAAGCTGAGGCAGGAGGATTGCTATGAGTTTAAGAACAGCCTAGACTATGTAATGAGTTAAGGTCAAGCCCAAACTACATGGTGAGACCCTCTCTCAAGAAACAAAAAAACCACACACACACAGATAAAAATAAGGGAAAATAAAGTAGGCAAATCCTAAGCCCTCAGAGCCAGCACCACCTGTCCGGGCCTTCTGTAAGATCTAGGGCGCACATCCATGTCTGGGCTGTGATGTGTTCAGAACTGAATCACATTCAGCCTGTGTCCCCTCTGAGACTCAGCGTCATCACCTCTGTGCCCAGCATCCTGTGAGGCTGTGGGAGGGCGGGAGCACACTATGAAGGAGAGGTGATTCACCCAGTCTCTGTGCCCAGGCCAGTGCCCTTTCGGGGCACCTGTGTCAGCATCTCCCTGCACACCCCTGCTCAGCACCTTACAGACACACATGGGGGTTTCTAGGAGCGGACTCTGTCTCCTGCCTTTTTGCCTCCAGAGCTCCAGCTCCTGCAGCCCCCACACTGCTTTGTTGCCAACCATTCCCTGCACTCATCCTCTGGTCCTCGCCAGCCCCTCCAGGGCATGGAAGTCACTGGCCAGGTGTGGCGAGGGTGGGGGTGGAGCCTGGCTCAGCCTCCCCAAACCATGCTGCCTGATAGCCAGAACCAACCTCCCTCTTATCTAAGAACTGTCTTGGATGCCTCCCCACAGGCGGATAGGGGCACTGGCTGAAGCTAGCTGGCTCCAGGCCCCTGACTCACAGTCATGGAGCGCACAGCGCTTGGCACAGGAAGGACTGCAGGACCCCTCTCCACTCCGCCCCAGGGGGGGAGACAAAGTTGACTGACATTCGCCACTCGGAGAAGCGTGCAGGTAGCAGGACTGCAAGCAGAGTGACAGTTGCTCTTGTGGGGTGGGTCATAGTCTAGTTGGGAAGAATGGAGGGAGGAAGGAAAAGCCCAGTGCAGCAGAGGCTGCAGGGTTGAACGAGGCTTAAGCTCTGGACAGAAGAGTTGGGCAGCGAGGCCTGGACCAGACACAGACAGCAGGGGAGCACTTGGGGTTGGTGCTCAGGACTGGAGGGCCAGGAGCGGAGCAGCAGCAGCAGCTGTCCTGGGTGTGCTCAGCTGCAGAGAGAGGCTGCTGCATGGGGGAGAAGAGAATCCTCTCACTCAGCATCCGAGTGTTGACAAAGTCTTCAGGCTTGTGAGTGCTGTGATTAAAGAAACCTGGAGCAGCATGGGAACTAGCCCTTGAGGCAGAGGATACTCCAGATTGGGAAGAACTGGGCAGCCGCAGGCCTGACCTGGTCCATGTCCTGCAGCAGCTTCACTACTGTTGTTTCAAGATGGGAGGGGATGCAGTTTCTGAATCGGAAACAAGGCATTGCTTGTTTTAGAATACAGTTTCTATGGACCAAGCATTCTTTTTTTTGAGACAGGGTCTCACCATGCAGTTAGGGCTTGCCTTGAGTTCTCTTTGTAGCCCAGGGTGGTCTTGAACACACAATTCTCCTGCCTCAGCCTCCCAAGTCCTGGGATTATAGACGTGCGCCACCACACCGGCTGGACCAAGCATTCTTTAAATGATCAAGACTGGTTTTCTTTCAGACCAACAAGCTGACTAAAGCTACTACCATATTCTTGACAGCTCTGAGTCTTCCTGCTCCTTGGCACTGAGGCACTGCCTGCTGGGCCCAGGTCCCAGTCCTTACTGGTGGCTCCGACGCCCTCCATCCAGAGCAGCTCCAGGTCCACACAGTTATCCAAGAAGACTCTGGCCCTTGGCTTTCGAATCAGAGCAGCAGACCTGCTTCTCCATATAGCTGCTCAGAAGAATTTGAATGCACATCTCCTCCCATCTTCATCACAATTCAGCATCTGATTTATGTCCTCTATGTCTCAACGGCTTTCCTACTCAGTTGTGAGCTCCTTGGGGGGTTCCAACACCATCTGGGAGCTGCTCCCCCTCTCAGATGTGCTGTAAGGGGTCCTGAAAAATCATGGCTGTTTTTCTGCAGATGCCTGCTAAGGTTTCGGGGGTGGGGTGACAAGTTGCATGGGGGTGGCTGGCTGCAGGTAAGCCCGGTGGCACATGGGCTCCAAGTTCACAAGTGACTACACCATGACCAAGCTACATGGAGCCAGGGACAGGAGCTGAACAGAACTGAGGTGCCGCAGTGGACAGAGACGTTAGGCCCTGGGCATCTGCAATGTCTGTGCACCAAAGGGAATGGACAGCTCCAGAGCTGGCAGTGCCCACTTTCATGTGCCGCTGTGGCCCTGCAGTTGGAACACCTGTACCCCAGGGAACCTACTGGAAATGTTCACTCCCCACTTCTCCAAAACCCACCATACTGCAAGGCCTGCATCCTGGGCTCAGACGGGCCCCGCAGGTGACAGAGGCTGGTCAGGGAGCTGCAGGCGGAAGACACAGCTCCTCTCTTGTTTCCAGCACCGCCAGGCCCCCCTCAGCTGAGGGGGAGGAGAGGTGGTCCCACAGGGAGGAGAGAAAGACCCCAGAAACTGGGAAAGGAGGGAGGGAGGGAGGGAACATGGATTCCTCTGTCTTTATTGGACGCTTTATAGATGTCACAAAGGTATGAGAGTTACACTGTTAAATAATTATTTAAAAACAGACCAGGCCCAAGGCCTGGTCTACAGCTCCAAACCAGAAGCAGAAAGGAATGGGGGCGGTGGGCTGGGGGGTTCCTCCAACATCACCAAACCCACAACACAAGGCTCTCCCACTCCCTCCCTGGCCACATCCAGGCTCCGGGCCCTTGGGCCAGCCTGCAGGAGCTCTCGCTGTGCCTCTCTGGGGGAAGGAGGCCAGTGAGGGCTGGAGGGGGCGGTCAGCCTAGCCCGGTGGACAGACGTAACCAGGAGGCAGAGGAGGCAGACAGGTACTGCCCGGCGGTGGGCAGTGCAGCGAGGCAGGCTGAGGCGGGGAGGGGCTGGGGCAGTAGTGCAGCGATGCGGGATGCAGCCCCGGGCTCCTGTCCTGAGCAGCTGGTCAGGTGGTAGCTGGCAGTCCGCAGGTGGTGCTCCTGACCCGAGCCTGGCCAGGGGCTCACACATTGTGGGTCCTCTTTGTGAGCTGCGGTTCCTCGTCTACCAGCTTGGACTTGAGGTGTTCCTTGTAAGCCAGGATGTCCCCAGGCCACTTGGTGATTGCCTGCTTCTCACACACCCAGATTTCCTGAGCCACCTGCAAATAGATTCCGGGTTGAGCAGCCAGTATCTGAGTGTGTCCCGCAAGAAACAGCCACGCCCCTTTGGGCTTCTGCCCAAACCTACGTCCATTCAGTTTCACTGCCTCATGTCCATTTTTTGGGCCATCTAACCCCAGGGCACTATAACCTGCAGGCTCAGGAGCCTTCTGAGCCAGCTGCCGCCCTATTCTCAGACCAGGGTTTGGACTGCTCACAGCCTTCATGGTCAGCTGCCTTTCCCACCCTGCCTTGTCTCCTCCAAGGCTTCAGAAACAGCCTTCCTCCTAACCCACTCCTTCACAGAGGAATACCAGTTTTGGACTGAAAGATCTTGGGACAATAATAAAAGACCAGTTCTTCTCCATCTGGGCCAACACCGAGGTGATGGACATCCCCACAGAGCCATAAGAGCTGGTCCTCACTGGCCATCCGTGCACAGCCCTTGTCCCAGTTCATCTATCTCACCCTGGCTCTACTCGCTGCCCTCCCTGGCCATGTGTAAGGCCTCACCTGCTGGATAAGTCTGAAGTCATGGCTGACCAGCATCATGCCGCCCTCAAACTCATTGATGGCGTCCGCCAGCGCGTCGATGGTCTCGATGTCCAGGTGGTTGGTGGGCTCGTCCAGGAACAGCATGTGCGGGTTCTGCCAGGCCAACCAGGCCAGACACACTCGACACTTCTGCCCATCTGACAGGTTCCGGATGGGGCTCACCTAGGAGGAGCCGGGTGGGGCACAGGCCACCTGTGTCACCCTCTCCACTTCCCCCAGCTCCTCTGTAACCATCTCTGGGGGCCTGACTGAGACGCACTGCCAAATCCACACCTTTCCCCCAGCACTGAGACCCTGACGCACTGGGGCCATCCATGGCTCCCTGGTTCCAGGGTTGAGCCAGGAGTTTGTTTCCTAGGCTGTAAGTTCCCCTGCCATCAAGCGCTCTGGCACAGGGTATGCAAAGGCCAGCTCCCTCTCCCTGTCCTCAGGGTGGGACAGCTCCTGCGGGTTTCCAGGCCGGTGTCCCAGCCCAGGCCCTTCCTACCTCCTTCACTCACCTGCTGTTTCCCGGTGAGGCCATACCGCCCGATGATCTTCCTCATCTCCTCCTTCTCTTTGATCTCAGGGTAGCACTTCATCATGTACTCCAAAGGCGAGAGGTCCAAATCTAACTGCTCCTGGAGATGCTGCAGGAGAAAGGACCCACACAGGTGACCAACAGCTGGCTTCAGAGCCCACAGGGAGGAGGCCAGACAACTCTCCACCTCTACCCAGGCACTTGTGCAGAATTCAGAGAAGGGAGTAGGAGCCGGTAAGGCTGTGCCGGGGGGCGGGGACGCAGCCCCTGCTGACACTGGACAACCCCTGGGCCCAAGCCTGCCCTTGACCTCAGGTCTGTACCTGATGGTAGCGGCCTATCTTGACATGAGAATGCTTTCGGATCATCCCATCTGTAGGTAGCAGCTAGGGAGAATAAAACAGCAGGTGAGTCAGCGTGCGAAAAAGAAAAAACCCACTGCACCCCGAACAAGGCTCACACAACTTCGCCAAGTTAGGCTGTTATTCTGGTCACTCTAAAAATATCTAGGAAGGTAGGTTTAGTGGCACAGACCTTTAACTCCAGCTACTTGGAGGCTGAGGCAAGAGGATCACAAGTTTGAGGTCAGCATAGCAACAGCTTTCTCTTAAAATGCTGGGGATATAGCTCAGTGGTATAGTACCTCTGGGTTAATTCCTAGTACATCTTCTCACCCCCCCCAAAATTTAGAATCGTATACTGAAACTGGCTTTGTCAAGGCAGACAAAACATGTAATTTATTAAGGAGTTATGACCTGTCTGCTAGAATGTACTACACTGAGTTACAAGGCACCTGGATGTAAACATAATCAGAGGTTTGCTGAACAGAAATGCACCTCTGCTCTTACAGATGTTTCCATGCCCTGAACACTGGAAACAGCAGACATGAGACAGACTCGTGTATTCACATGCACGCTGTTACCCAGACTTTCCTGCCTCCACTCCTGCAAGGCTGCCACTTTCTCTCTTCCTGAGGCAACACAGGTGCCATGACACCAGCCCTGTCCACTGCAGCACCCTACCTCTCCAGTTAGCAGCTTCAGAAGAGTCGACTTCCCTGCTCCGTTGGGCCCCACAAGAGCCACTCTTGTGTCGAGGTCAATACCGAATTCTAGATTATTGTAGATGCAAGGCTGAGGGGGTTCAAGAGAAACACAGACACACGTTGGCCATGGCTCTACCCTGCCTGCCATCCAACCACGTGGAGTCTAGGGTGCCAAAGGGGCAGATGGGAGGGAAGGAAGGACTCAGAGCTGTGCCCGAGCCTGAACCCACCTCCCACCCAGCTGAGCATTTTCCTCCTGTGCAACTCCTTCAAAGGCCAGCGCAAGTCCCAGATAGGCCGCACTGCTGGCTTCCAGAAATCCTGCCCACAGCCCCCAAACACACCCTGCCTCACAGGCACATGCGGGCGCTCATTCGCAGCCCTGGCCCGAACTCACCCCGTCCTTTGTGTACTTAAAGCTCACATTCTGCACCATAATGACAGGTGGGGGGATCTTGCCACATGGTGGGAAATAAAATGACAGCGTCTGGGAAGGGAGGGAGGCCATTTATCTATCAGCCGGGTGCCATTTTTAACCCCTGTACCCCCAGCCACCTAACCGATCTCGTCAGTCCTACCTTGTCACTCACGACCCTCTCCGTCAGCCCCGAGGCCATCATCTTCTGTAGCGTCTTCTCCTTGCTCTGGGCCTGCCGGGCCAGCTTGGCACTGCCATGACCAAACCTAGCAATGTAATTCTGCAAGAGACCAGGGAAGGGCCTGGAGCATGCGCAGACACCAGGTAACATCTCTTCATTCCGGGGTGACCAATGAGGACTCCGGCTTTTTCCTCCATCTCTCCGGCTCCTTATGCACATTCCTGTAAGCTCCTCCAACTCTCCCGCCTCTTTCAGGGGGAGGACGTGGGTTTGGCCCCCTCATCTCCCTACCTTCATATGTGCGATCTGGTCCTGCTCCCAGTGAAACCTCTTCATCTGGTTCTCCTCCAGCTCCAGCCGTGTCTTCACATACTGGTCGTAGTTACCCTGCAGGGAAATGCACCAGCCAAGCAGACAGTGTTAACTCAACCTCAGTGTAGGTACCCACTCCGAGCAGAGTGGGTGCAGGGCAACGTGGACTTGGCCTTGGCTAGAAGGCTGTGCAGCAGGCAAAGTGTATTGCAGAAGCACATCCTAATGCAGAGTGTGAGATCTTTCCTGTCTGGTAGCTTGGGGCAGCCTCAGCTACATTGTGAGTTCAAAGCCAGCCTGAGCTACACAGTGAGACCTGATCTCAAACATCCAAAAATAAAGAGCTGGGCATTTAGCTCAATGGCATAATCACCTGCCTGGCAAGCTCAAGGTTCTGAGTTCGATCCCAGTGCCAAAAAATAAAAAATAAATAAAACAAAAGCAAACTATAGAAGGGAGGGAGGGAAAGAATTAAGATGTGTTATGCACAGGTATCAACTCCCCGTGATGAGTGTAATCATTTAAAGCAGTGCTGAAAATCAACTCTCAGAGCAGAATGACTACTAATATTACAGTTATGAAGAAGGACTGTATGTGTACATGAAATGTCCTACAAATGCTTGCAAGCATGCAAGGAATTTTCGCAACACTCCCAACAGTGAATACGGCTGTGAGTGAAAAGGACTTTTTACACTGTATATATTTTATTAAATAGTGAAATTACAAGGTAAGATACAGTAGGCAAGCTGCTGGGCCCCTGAACTCAAGTCTGCCATGCCCAGGGAGACACTGCCCGTGGCACAACTCAAGAGACCGAACAGGTGCCACATGAGAAGGCAGAGGATCAGGCCCATCTCTGGGGAACAGAGAAGGCAACTTCTTTGCCATAAGGCAAATGCACACCACATGCAGTGGCCGCCAACCCAAGGTTATGGCCTGAAAGCAATGGCTTTGGGACAAAAATAAAACAGGACTCCTGGGCCACGTCTTTTTATAGCAATGGGGAGAAAAGAGCTGCTATACTCTGGTTAAAAGGAGAACTCTGTGGTCACTACCCAGGCTTTTAGAATGAAGCTTCTAATTTGCTGTGGACATGACCATAAAAAAATTCCCCACTAGGGTTTCTGTCTGCTACCTCGTTAGCAATCAACCTGTTGGGACCATTACATGGCCGAGGTGAACGCTGTCCAATACTATTTACAACAGCCACATTTAAAATTCTTACTCTCACTACAAGGCTAGATCTCTGCAGGCTGGCTCTAGAACTCACCAACGACTGTATAACCACTTTTATATTCTTCTGCAGGGCGTCTGGAATGACTAGGGTAAGCATCAAATTCCTTTAGAAAGGGCTATCTTGAGGACATCTTGTTAGGTCATCTTATGGATATTAATGAAATCACATATGAAATTTCTTAAATAAAAGTTTCATTCATTAGAAAAACAAAGAACTCCGGAGCAGGCTGAGTGTGGCATGGTGTAGGGAAAGCAGAGCCCACTCACCGTGTAATACTTCAGTTTCTTGTTGTGCATGTGGATGATATTGGTGCAGACTCCATTCAGGAAATCTTGGGAATGGGACACAAGGACCAGGATGCGCTTGAAACTGCAAAGCCAAGAACCAGTCAGGAAGGTGCTCAAAACCCGAGCTGGCTGGGATGGGCAAGCCGAGCCGGGCCAGAACATTTCATCCTTCCCCGCCTTCATCAAAGCACCCTACAAATGCACTATGCAACTCCCACCACGCGCCCTTATCAGTAAGGAAGCCCGGTGCCCTTTGGAGAACAAGGGGGCGGCCGACTCCCTGGTCTCCTGGTCCAGAGGTCAACAGAGGAGGAGGAGGAGACGGAGATGGCAGGAACACTCATGGCAAGGAGTACGTGTATACAAGTCCACACTAAGTGTGGCCAGAACTGTGCTGGGCAACTGGACTAAATGCAATACAAAAATGAGGTTTTTCTTTTAAAAGAGATACCAAGTCACTAAACCAAGGGCAGGCATGGTGGCTCATGCCTCTAATCCCAGCACTTGGAAGGCTGAGGCTGGAGGATCATTGTGAGTTCAACACCAGCCTGGGCTACAAAGTGAGCTCAAGGCAGCCTGAACTGCATAAAGACCCTGTCTTCAAAAAGACAAAAAACAAAAACAAAAAAAACAAGTCACTAAATCACACAAAGCTTTCTTTTAAATCTGGGGCAATGTTCTGGGTTACTCAGTTCTTTAACTGAAAAGATCATGCCCAATTTGGCCTCCTGTCATCTATCATCACCTCAGGGGAAAAGCCCCTTTTACATAATGTACACATAATCAAGAAAAGAAATACAGGCTTTAGTCAAGATGCTGTATTTCAAATAGAGAGAAACCCAAAAAGCTTTGTTTAAAAAAAAGCTCATCTTCTTTGAACTAAATGAAGACGAAGAGACCAGCAGACCTCAGCACTCAGCGGCCCGCTGCCCACTTTCTTATGGCTCCTCTATCACCCGTGCAGCCCTCAGCACCACTGTCTTGGTGCTCTGTGGACCCCACTCTCCCCCACAGCAGCCCCTCCGTCTCCCTATCCTTACGTCTTCAGTTCCTCTTCCAACCACACGCAAGCATCAAGGTCCAGGTGATTGGTGGGCTCATCCAGGAGCAGCATGAAGGGCCTGATAAAGAGGGCCCTGGAGGACAGGAGGAAAGGACCTCAGTATCCCGGACACTACGCGGAGGGGACTAGCTTGCCCACCATTGGCACTTCTCTCAGACCTGGGGGGCCTGAGTCCTGGAATCAACCTGGGCTCTAGGTATCAGAGAAAAGGGAAATCTTGGGCAGAAAGCAAAGCTGAAGAGCTGAGATGAGGGGCAAGAGCAGGGTTTGGAGGCGCACAGGAATGTGGTCTAGCCTGGCATAGTGGCACAGGGCTGTCAGCCAAGCACTCAGGAGGCCCAGTACTGTTGCAAGTTCAGGGCTACACAACGAGTTTGAGACCAGCCTGAACTACCAAGTGAGACTCTGTCTCAAAAAATCATAAAGAATGCGGTCTGGAGATGAGGCTGCAAAGTTAAGAGTCTATGAGCCTTGTGCACTGTGGTTAGTGTCCAGGAGGAAGGCAGGACACAGAGGGAATAAACTGCTACTGCAAAGAGTGTCACAGTCACATTGATCTGGTGGAGCTGCCATGTGCTGGTGGGCACCAAGAGGTAGAAATGTAATCCAGCAATGGAGTTTACACAGGGAGCTTTGGGAAGTGACCAGGATTAGATAAGGTCACCGTAGTACAGCCCCAAGAGTGAATGCTGGTGGCTTTAAAAGTGGGGGGGAGGGGACAATAGGGTGCTGCACCTCCTCAAGACTGCCAGCAGGAGCCTCTAGAACCATGAGTCACCGCCACATACCCTGGGTATTTCATTACAGCAGAGGGAAACAGACAAATACAGCTAGGAGCCTCTCCCAAGATTCCTAACCCGGAATCCAATACTGGGTCCCTCTGGACCACCACAGCCAGGAAGCTCCTCCAGCCCACAGTGACAGCCCATCCATGCCGGTGTCTCATACGACACTTTCTGACTGCTGACCCCTGCTCCAAACAGTCCCACAGGGGTAAGCACTCAACTGAGAGAGGCGGAGAGCTGCAGGGGTCAGGAAGGAGGTAAGGACTTACCTGGCAAGGGCGACCCTCATCCTCCAGCCCCCGCTGAAGTCTTTCAGCTTCTTGTGCTGCATGGCAGGAGTGAATCCCAAGCCATGCAAGATCCTCGAGGCTCTCATCTCCGCCTTGTCAGCATCCAGCTCCTCCAGGCGCTCGTAGAGCTCCATGAGCTTCTCACACTCCGCTGTGGGCAGCACAAGGCCATCAGCCTTCCTGGACCTGGCTCGGAAGGCAGCCTACCCCCACCCGCCTCCAGGCCTACAGCCCTACCATCCTCGTGAGCCAGACGCTCAGCCTCCTTCTCCAGCATGGCCCGCTCTGTGTCCACTTCCATCACACACTGCAAGGGTGTCTTGTCGCTCGGGGGCATCTCTCGAGTCAGGTGGTAGATGTCGATGTGCTCAGGGATGGGCACTTCCCGCTTCCCAATAGCAGAGAGCAGCATGGACTTCCCTGAGGGAGACAGAAGACACCTGCACTTCCCCACCGCTCCTCTCTGCGGCTCTTCCCAGCCAAAGCCATTCTTTGTACCTTCACTCCCTTTCCTGGTCCACATCCTTCTGCCCTCCTTCCTTGGAATCCCTGTCCAACTTTCCTCAAATTCTGTTTTTGCTTTTTTTTTTTTTTTAATTTTTTTAAAGACAGGGTCTCACTTTGTGGTGCAGGCTGGTCTTGAACTCACTCTGCAGCCCAGGCTGGCTTCGAACTCATGGCAGCCTTCTCCTCGGCCTGCCAAGCGCTGGGATTACAGGTGAGTGCAATCATACCTGGCTTTCAAAATTCTTGTTCTCTGCTATGAAAACGTTTTCATTTACAGCAGGTTCCCACAGCACCGCGCCTCTGCTCCCACCAACCTCTCCAGCACTGCCTGTCTAAAACACTCATGTGGCAACACCATGGTTAGTCCCCTTTCCCTGGGAATGTCTGGTCTCCTACATGTAACGTGAACTGGTTTTGTACACAGCTAGTGCTAAATACTCACTGAAGGACAGATGGCCAAAAAAGAGGGACTTCCCCCTTGCCTTCTAGAGCCTCACCGATTCCATTTAAGCCAATGAGGCCGTAACGACGGCCCGAGTTCAATTCCAGTTTGGTGTCACTGAGCAGCTCCTGACCGTGGAAAGTGAGCGACAGGTTGATAATGTGGACATCAGTACTGTTGGGGTGGGAGGCCAGGACACCAGTAACGGCTCGAGCAGCAGCTTTCTTCATCTCAAAGTCCTCCAGCTCCTTGGTCAGCAAATCTACTTCTGCAGACAAAAACATCATGAGGGGAGGGGGGCAGAGAGAGAGAAGACTCAGCTCTCATGTGAACGGCCAGACCCTAGTCTCCGAGGAGCTGAGGTCAGTTCACCCTGGGCAGATGCGCGGTGTCATGGGCTTCACACACCGCCCTCTGTGTAGCCCATCTTGAGCTCTGGCTTAACTCCTGTGTCCTTGTTCACACTCAGCATTCTTAACAACTCTCTATCCTTTTTCCCTCTGGCCAGCAACAAAATGTCCCCATGGCCTGACTTTACTTGGTTTTGGACATGGAAGCCTGGATCATGTACAGACTAGGCATGCTCTCTCCCCTAGAATTCTTATTGTGGAGACAATTTCTACCACTCAACTCTCTGGTAGTAAGCATTTTTTTAAACTGTTCTTTTTTCATGGTCCCATGTGTTATTAATTTGTTACCAATTTCCTTTTTTTCTTCAAACATTTACTTAGTATCTATTTGTAGTACAGACGACAATAAAAGAACTACATAGCACATTAGGAAGGAACTACATAGCACATTAGGAGGCTGAGACAGGAGAATGGAACATCTGAGCACAGCTGGGTAACTTTACTATGTAGCAAGACTGTCTCAAAATAAAAAGTCTAAAACAAGCTGGAAATGTAACTCAGTGTAAAGGGCCTCGGTTCAAGCCCTAGTACAGAGTGAGACAGAGAGGCAGAGACAGAGAGACAGAGAATTACTGAAAACATGGTCTCTACTCAAAGAGAAAACAATGTACATGAATAAAAAAAAGACAAAAGAAGGTAAGTAACACTAACACAACAGAGTATGGTGAACTGGAATATTCCTAAGGCCGTCTGCCTGGAAGAAGCTTTCCTATCTTCATCTGTGCTTTAGTAGAACTGTCAAACATACACTGTGCTATTAAAACTCAGTGTGTATCCGGGGCTGGGGATAAGCACCTGCCTTGCAAGCAGTCAGTGGTGAGTTCGATCCCCGGTACCGATGAAAAGGAAAAAAACAAACAAACAAACAAAAAAAACCCTCAGTGTGTATGAAAGGACAGAAATGTAATTCAAGGGGCAGTGAATAGTCGAGATCAGTGGTGGGGGACCTAAGGCACACATGCTACAGCGAGTGGGCTGTTTGTACCACTGAAAGCTCTGCTTCACTGGTCTAGATGGAGGACTGTGTGGAGACTTCTTAAGAGCAGAAAAGAGGCTAGATTAGACTGAAATGGAATCTTCTGCCCACACTATCACATTTCCTCATCCATATTATAAATTATCAGAGCAGACTGTCTTTATAGTACCTAGTGTCTAGCACTTAAAAAATGTTCAAGGTGGGTATGGTGTAATCTCAGTACTGTAACCTGTAAACAATCTCACCTGTAATCTCAGCACTCAGGAAGCTGAGGCAGGAGGATCTTTGTTTTCTTTTGGGTTTTTTTGGTACCGAGGATTGAACTCTCAGCCTCATACTTGCCAGGCAGGCACTTAAGCCACTGAGCTAAATCCTCAGCCCCAGCAGGAATATCCTTCTAAATTAGAGACCAACTTGGACTACAAAGTGAGCTCAAGGCCAGCCTGAACTGCATAGGGCCTCAAAAAGAGAAAAGAAAGAAAGAAATGTTCGATAAATATTTCCCAAACCAGGGGTTGTGGGGCACACCTGTAATCCCAGCATGGGGGAGACTGAGGCAGCTGGATCACAACAAGCTCAAGGCCAACCTGGGCTACACAGTGAGTTCAAACCAGGCTGAAATACTTAACAAGAGACTTTGCCTCAAAAACAAACAAAAAAAAAATCACAAAATATAAGTCACAGAAATGCAGCTGTTCCCCAAGGAAATGCCATAAAACAGTTTGTTACTATAATCATTACCCTATGACAAGAATATAGCAAGAACCTGGCACACTCCCCAGGTGTAGGAATGAAATTAAACAGCGCCAGGAAACTGCCTTGCCCTGCAGTAACCCAAGAAAGCAGCTCAACAAAGCCCAGGTCTGCCTGCCACTCAGGCCAGTTTCCTTGATCAGGAAAAGGGAGGCACACGTTCCAACTCTAAGGGTTGGGTTCCTCATGAAAGAGCTCAGGGGCCCTGGGCACATCCTCGCGGCCCCACAACCAGATTCCCACACTCAGCAAACAACCCAGGTGCTCCCCGCCCCCTCAGTTCACCTGTGGTCTCTCTGCCATTGGCCTCCTGGTTCTTCTCCTCCGCCACCTGCGGTTCTGTGACAGCATCTCCGTTTTCTTCATGTCCCTTTCTGGGCCGCTGTCGGGCTTTGGCAGCTTCCTTCTTCTTGGCTGCCTTCTTCTTGGCCAGGTCGGAGGGCATGGTGCTGACCCACAGGGGCACTCAGTGTTCTTCCAGGGAGTCTGAAGGAAGGCAAACAGATGCTCCACTCTGCTGCATTTACTGCTCTAGAGGGCGGAGCCAGGCTCCATCCCTCCTGTTTTCCCATCCAGCCACGGATGCCCGCTCTGCCAACTTTGCCAGGATGTCTCCCGCCAACCGCGGGTCTCAGTCGCTCTCTTCATAGCAGGATCTCTTCTCCCAGGCCTCGTCCACCCATGCCCAGGGCTGCCGCACGCTGAGACGCTCCCGATACCAGGCCCTCAGGTGGGAACCAGGTTTTCTGCCCCTCGGCTGATAGCCCCTCTCCGGTTTCTCTGCAACTTGGCGCTCCGCACTTCAGCCGCCGCCCCACTTTCCGGGTTTCCTCCTGGTCGTCCCAAGCCTCCTCTCCGCTGGCCCTGCACACCCTCTAGGAGTCGAGCCCAGCTCCTCCCCGGACGCATGCGACCTCCCCCTCGAGGTCCCCACTCTCGCCACCCTGAGCCTCCCCCTCATCCTGCGCCTCAGTTTCCCTCCCTGGCCTTTTCTTTCCCCTAGCAGCACTCTCCATCCCAATCCTGCCCCTCCTTCCTCTTCTCGTCTACCTCCCCCTCACCGGCCAGCAATCCCCAGCTCCCGCCCCAGCCGCCGGCCCCCCTAGCCCCCAACTCACCCGGCCTCGCTGCTCCGCCTCTGTCGCAACAGAGCTACTCCTTGAGCTCCACCGCGTGCGGCCGGCTCACCAGCCAATCACGACCTTTGGCGATTCTGTGCGCATCGCCGCGATGACTTCTGGGAATTGTAGTCTTTAAGTGGTGTTAACAAAAGGCAGGACTCTCCTCAAGAACTACCACGTATCCCAGGGCCCGCTCGTGTCCTTCTAATGTCATCATAAAGCGCGAGAATTAAGTTGGGGGGAAACTAGACATCAGAGTCCAAGAGTCCTCTGCCAGCGGGTCTGCTTCAGGCCCTAGAAACTGCAAATCCCAGATTGCTCCTCGGGTGAAGGGGCTGTGCTTTGTAGGATTTACTCCACCTCTTGAAGATCTGTTGAGCAGTATTGAAATACGTAACGAGTGTATAGGACTACTCAACCTGTCCTGCCAGGAGAGCTGTCAACTACACTTCCCAGCATGCTTCATCGGAGAATGGGTCGGAACAATGGAAGAGGTAGAGGTGGAAGTAGAAAGTGGAAGAGCAAATCGCTGGGCTGAGAGGCCCGGGAAAGCTACGCACGCTCTTTAGATGATGCTAATAAGGTTCTTCCATGGAAGAACGGCGTCTTCGCTTCTTGAAACCTAAATTTTAGTCTGGCCCATGGCTACCCAAACTTAGAAAGTGCCAAACGTCGTTGCTGAACCTGGGCCCCTCAGCTCACCAGCTCCAGAATTGTTACGTGCTCATCAGAGCTCTGTAGATTTGGTGGGAAGAGCCTAAAGTACAAAGACTCCTTCGATGAGTTTTGCTTTACCGACACTTAGCCGTGATCTTGCCTGATACTTTGAGTCTCGATGCTTAAAATCTCTTAACAGACTTAACATTTTACACAACCTTAACATTGTAGCCTCAGATACAAGGCAGAGTAGTTACTATCCTTGCCAGGTTCCTGTCCACCAGCGCTTCACTGAGGGAAGCAAGAGAAGCTGTTATTTCCTCTCTAAACATATTATCTAAAAGTAACACCTTTTGCCCAGGTCTTGTAAC
This sequence comes from Cavia porcellus, assembly GCF_034190915.1. Lineage (NCBI taxonomy): Eukaryota > Metazoa > Chordata > Mammalia > Rodentia > Caviidae > Cavia > Cavia porcellus. Next base: position 57,157,717 of record NW_026947489.1, read on the forward strand.
AAATTAACAAACTCACTCCTGCAGTAATAATGGGATAGTTTTCCTCCTTTACTTACCGTTTGGAGTCACACTTTCCTATCTTTGAATGTTCATTTTCCTAGAATGATTTTGCAACTGGATAGAGTTGCAGTATGACTAATCACTCCCTGATCTAGGGGCTTAAGAGGGAGAAGGAACTTTGAAAAGTAGACTGTGACAAAAGAGCTCTGTGTGTTGTGGGGTACTGAGGTGGGATCACCATTAACAGCATTAGCTCTGGGCATGCTAGCTACACTCAAACTCAGGTCTGCCATTCATAGCCCATTCATAGTGTTCGACTTTGGGTAAAGTATATACTTTTCTCTGTAAAATGAAAATGACATTTTTTTTAAAAGACTGTAATCGTTTAGTTAACTGGCTTATAAATAAGCAGTCAGCACAGGAAAAAGGATAAAAGATAGGATAAGAATGGAGAGATAAGGACTGAGGATTTAGCAAGGTGGTTCAGGCACTTGCTTGTAAGTGCAAGGTTGTGAGTTTGATCCCCGGTTTTAAAAAAAAAAGTGGAGAGATAAGACCTTTTCTCCCAGAAAGAAAGAAAGAAGATTTTTTTTTTTTAAATCGGTACTGGGGATCCAACTTATGACTGCCTGCTTTGCAAGGCAGGTGCTTATACCTGCTTATACCGCTGAGCTAAATCCCCAGCCCCTAAATGATTTATTTACTTTTTTTAAAATCGGTACCGGGGCTCGAACTCATGGCCACACGCTTACAAGGCAAGCACTTAAACTCATGGCCACATGCTTACAAGGCAAGCGCTTATGCCACTGAGCTAAATCCCCAGCCCAAGAAAGAAGATTCTTATGCAGAGTATGCTGTTAGGTGACAGTTCCTCCTTACTTCAGGTCTGGACTTGAGGGACCATCAGACACGCAAAGAGCTCATCTTTCTGTATAAGAACAGGACAAATGATAATTTGGAGTTCTATTTGGAATCCCCACTTTATGGCAGGACCTATTTCTCTTCTTATTATTTCCAAAAAATACTTGCCTGACTTCTTTGTCTATGATTTTTGTTCTTTGACTTGGTGAGACTACAGCTCAGTTTGCACAGAATTAACTGTTTCTATAGTATAGCACTTACCTCATATCTGTTAAAAAGATCAAAATGCTTAATTGTTATTATCTGATCAGTCAGTTGATTTCTGCTAGCCTTTCTTCTTGCCTTTCCTGCTACTTGTAAAATCCTTCTCTAAGGATGCACTAGATGTTTGTTTAGTGTAATATATTTAAGGAACATTAAGCATCTATCATGGGTGACAACATTTTGTTTTTTGCTTTGTTTTGTCTCTTTGAGACAGGGCTTCATTATGCAGTTCAGGCTGGCCTTGAACTCACAGTGAGGTTCCTGCCTCAGCCCCCAAGTGCTAGCATTACAGGTATGTGCCACTACGCTTAGCTCAAAAACATTATTTTAGATATAAAATAACATTAACTATAGTTGAATGACTTTAAAGCCTTTCCTTAATGAAGAAAGTGACTTGTATATGATGGTAGGCCATGTAAAAATCACTCACTGGGGCACCTGAGCCTCTGGAAGTACTGTCTTCAATATGTTAGGAAACTAAGGTGCAGAGGTATTAATAAAGCAGTACTATTGGTGGGAAACAGAACCAGTATTTAAAGCTAGAATTTTTGGATTCCAGAAGTCCAGCTTTGTAAATATACTAACACATCACTCCTCTGAAGATACCTCCATAACAGCCAACCACATACATAATTTCCTATGAATGAATCTGTTCCCAGGGAGAATCTCCCTCAGCCCTGAAAGTGGGTTACAAAACTTCTTGGTCACTTAGGAGTTCTGTCATTCCCACCTAGGGCTTTCTTCTCGTAGGAAAAAGAACTGGGGTTGAGGGGAGAAGGAATGGAAAATGAGAAATAGAAGAGAGGGAAGCAGAGGGACAGGAGAAAGGATTTTGTTTAAAATATGAGGAAACTTAGACCCAAAGAAGGCAATGTCTCCTCCAGAGTTACCTAGGAACTTAGTAACTATGAAGGTCTGGAACCATACTGCTCAGTACAGTAGCCTCTAGGGGTGTGTGGCCACGGAACACTTGAAAGACAGATAGTCCAAACTGAAATAAGCTCTAACTGTAAAATGTATTGGATTTCAAAGGTTGCACATGAGAAAAATGTAAAACATCACATCAATAATTTTTCATATTGATTGTATGCCCAAAATAATATTTTGGAGATATTAATAAGATTAAAGTTAATCCTATCTATTTCTTTCACTTTTTAAAAAATATGGCTACTAAAAATTTTTATTAGGGCTGGAGATTTAGCTCAGCAGTATAAGTGCCTGCTTGGCAAACATGAGGTCATAAGTTCGGTCCCCAGCACCAAAACAATTTTATTTATTTATTTATTTTTGGTACCAGGGATTGAACTCATGACTTGTGCTTGCCATGCGGGCACTTACACTGCTGAGTTAAACCCTGGCCCCTAGAAAATTTTAAATTATATGATTTATATTTGTGGCTTGCATTATATTTCTATAGGACAACACCGATCTAGAAATTACCTTTCTCTAGTCAGTTTCCCAAAGTCTTTTCTAAGAAATCACTCATTTACCAGCTAATATATTTTAGTTGCAAAGCAAAGATTCAATTGCAAATATTAGTACTCAGCTAACAGAAAATAAAGACCAGGGCTGGGGATTTAGCTCAGCGGCATAAGTGCCTGCCTTGCAAGCAGGCAGTTGTGAGTTTGATCCCTGGTACCGGTAAAAATGAAAAAGACCAAACAAACAAAAAAAAAGAAAACCTCAATGTACTTATCAGGATCATCTGAAAATTTCCCTAGAAAATAAAGACCAAAACACAGTAACAAGGAAACAAGAAAGGAAACTTTATTTAGCTCACAGTTTATGGAGGTTTCAGTAATCAGCTGGTTCCAAGGCAGAAGGGCATGGAGTAGGGGCAACACTTCCAGATGGCAGAAGACAGCAAAACAAGTACAAAAGACAGGAGAGCAAGCCTCTTTTCCTCCCTTATATTGTGCACAGGCTCCTCTCCAGGGAAGGTGTAGCAATCACAAAATCTTCATGCCCTCCTCTTGCAGGGGATGAGGATGCTTAAGAAGTGAGGATCCTGGCTCCCTGCTGAGTCACTTAGTTACTTTTAAACTTCTAAAGTTGACACAATGTATCAACCATTACAGTGTTTTGTTTTTTTTTTAATAGTTCTGCTGGCTTTGAAACTATGTAGCCCAGGCTGCCTCAGCCTCCCAAGTGCTGGGATTTCAGGAATATACCACAACACCTAGCTAGAATGATCATTCTTTATTAGCCCTGCTGTTCATTTTAATATCTTTATAATAATTTACTAATTTGAAGGGAAATTCATAGATGATGTTCCCTAACTATACATATAATTTAAGACACTGTAAGTTTTTGAACTATACATATAATTTCAAAAACTTACAGTGTCTTAAACCATAACAAATAATAAAATGAAATCCTTTTTAATAAAGTAATCAGGTGACTTCAGCATTGCCAAAGATGTAATTAGATGTTCAAACCTCCATGCAAGATCACCTTGGATGTGACAATACCAATGTATTCTCAACTCTGTGACACTGTGGTCAGAGATGAAGTTCTCCAAAAAGGTGATTAGCACTTAGAAAATTCCTGAACGTGACTAAGTACAATCACCCTTCCATGTATGTGATAATTACATTCCTTAAAAATTCATATATCACAACCCTGCAAAAGTAGCTCCTTTTTAATGTATAAGACCTAGCTGTAACCCTTTTTCACCTATATGAATGTCCAGTAGAGCATCCGCAGGCTGCCTGGGATCAGGATGGCTTCCTGTGTGTAAGACACTGGGCATCCAAACCGTCCATCCCACGGTGTGATAAATAAATAGCCTCTGTATGTTTCCAAACCGCTCCCCAGGATAGGTGCCATCCGGGTTAGGAGCTCACTGGGGTCGTTTGAAAACCCTGCCTCTCCCCTAATCTGTCTCACTTTGGGCGTCGTCCCTTCCTCAAGTTCTAGGGCCCTGGTCTTTCCAGTTTTCTTCGTGGATCATTGCCTCTGTCTCTCAGGGTCTCCGTGTGCTCTCTACCCAGAAAATTCAGCTGTTCATGGGCAATTCTTACTCAAACCTTTGGATCGCATCATCTCCACGTTCTTGACCTAACTGAATTCTTCCTGCTTTTGAGTTTCCACTGGATTCTGCAGTGGTACTTACGGTATCACGGATTATGGTTTCTGACGAAGTTTTATTCTCCACCTGTCGCCCTCCACTCTCCGCTGCCGAGGGGCAGGGCCATGCCCATCTCGTCCTCCCCGATTTATCCAGAACAGTACTCACTGAGACCCCTGAACTTTAGTGGGCAAACCCACAGTTCTTAAGCAACTGGGCGGAGCTGCGAAACCGATGGGGAGAAACGTGTTCACGCAGGATTTTTTTTTCCTCCCCAGATATTATTGAGGGGAAGCTCCGGGCACCTCTGGTGCAGTTCGGGTCCACTGCGATTGGTGTCCGTGGAACCCTCGCTCTTTATCCCGGAGGAACGCGAGCGACCATAGAGAGGACGCGGGCGGAGCGAGCGGCCGGATGCGGTCACCATAGAGACGGGTGACTGACAGGCAGCGGAAGAGGAAGCCGCGGGCCGTAGCGTGAGGTGGCGGCTGCATCCGCGGCGGAGCCGGAGCCTCCAGCGGCCCTGGGGTTTGTTTCCCGCTCCGGGTCTCTGCCCTCCGCCTGAGTCCCTGTACTCTCGGGTCGCCAGGTCCCGCCGGAGGCCCTGTCACCCTCTCTCCGGCCTCCGCCGCCCCCACCCGGCTTCCGGGTCCCCTCCCGGAGGATCGGGGTTCCTCACGGCCTGGCGGGCTGCGGCCCCTCTCCCGGCTGCAACCTCGCTTCGTCTCCGCCTTCCGCTCGCCTGCCCCTCTGATCGATCGCAGTGGCTGCAGCCCGCCCCTCCGCTGCTTGGAGACTCGCTTGGGGCTCGTCCTCTAGGGCTGGCCTGGCTGCGGCCGCCGAATCACGGCCCGGGCTGAGGACCTGTCAGAAGGCCACCGGACTCCTGCTGGCCTTCGCACAACCCCTACATTGCCTCCAGCTGCTGCTCGCCACGCGCACGGTTTGCTTTCCGTTTGTTTGGCGTGGTCCCCGGGGCCCAGGGGAAGCCAGGGCGCGCAGCAAGAGTGCCTCCTGGAGGGTGGGTAGCGGAGCCCGGCGGCAGCTGGAACACTGAGGCGAATACCCTGCAGAATGGCTGGCAGGCACGGCGCTCCTCTGAGAGACCGGCGGTGCTGAGTCACCGGCGTGCCCACCTCCTTGGCGTGGGATGGCTGATGTGCGTCGTGTATGGCTGTTGACCGCGCCTGAGAGGGAAGGGGGCTTGCTGTAGCCCTTGTGTGTCCTTGACGCTTGGGAGCAGAGTGGAGGGAGGCTGCGGCTTCCTCGCCTTTTGCTGGTCTGCGGTTATTTGTCAGCATCCTTTTCAGTAGCTGGAGTGGGGATGTGGCTGGGTGGCCTTCAGGAGGGGGAAACTGCAGCGGGCGCCTCTGGTCGGACAGTTGCTTTGATGGACCGTGTGCTTTTTCCCAAAGCCGTCATTATTAGCTGCTGCCTTCTCTTGACTTAGGTCCAGGCAACACATGCGCGTGCTCCTTTTTGGGGTAGAGTTGGCAGTACTGAATTTTGTTCTTCTCCTTCCTACTGGAAGACACACTATAATCTCAGGAGTGAATGAAACCGTTTGCATGTGGGTACTGGTTGGGCCAAAGGGTGGATCCAACACCTTGGTGACTGAAGACAGAGCAGATGGAGTGTGAAGACAGGACAGTCAATCTTCCCCGGGATCCTGGGCCTGGAAGTCAGCACACCGTGTTCTGTTGTTGACCTCATTGACCCTGGGTTCCCCGGTTAAGACTGTAATCCTGCTGCTGGCCTGGCGCCCACCCACACACTGACCCTCTAAGCTGTGCTCACTGGGGTGCCCACATGGTCAGGGCCACCACCATGCGCCTGAGTTCCCTGTTGGCGCTGCTGCGGCCGGTGCTACCCTTCATCTTAGGGCTGTCGCTTGGTTGCAGCCTGAGCCTCCTGCGGGTTTCTTGGATCCAGGGTGAGGGAGAGGATCCCTGTGTAGAGGCTGTGGGGCAGCCAAGAGGGCCACAGGATCCAGACTCAGGACACCGACTGGATCAAAATGACGAAGACTTCAGACCCCGGATTGTCCCCTACTACAGGGATCCCAATAAGCCCTACAAGAAGGTGCTCAGGTGAGGGCACTTGTGTGCATAGTTCACCAACCTAGGACCCCTTCTGCTTGTCCTTTGTTGATTTGTTGAGACAGATCTTGCTATATATTCCAGGCTGGCTTTAAACTCACTGTGTAGCCCAGACTGGCCTCATATTGTGATCCTCCTGCTTCAGGCTCCGAAGTGCTGAGATTATAGGGGTACACCGCCACGACTGGTGCAATTCTTTGTCTTAATCCCCATCTTGATTTGTTCCAGCTTTTCTCCTTCTCAGGTCTAAGACAGTTTCCCCATTGATACAAAATTAGTGTTCAGTTACTCAGTGGGTGCTTAGCAGCTGATCCATATTGACAAGGAAAGAAAGAGGTCTCTCCCCTTCCCACAGCTCCATCTCACTTACTCCTAAGGGCTTCGTGTGCTGGCACACACTCTGCCCATGACCAGAGAGTTGACGCTGGCCTATTGGTCTCTTCACAGGACCCGGTATATCCAGACGGAGCTGGGCTCTCGGGAGCGGTTGCTGGTGGCTGTCCTGACTTCCCGAGCCACACTGTCCACATTAGCTGTAGCTGTTAACCGCACAGTGGCCCACCACTTCCCTCGGTTACTCTACTTCACTGGGCAGCGAGGAGCCCGAACTCCCGCGGGGATGCAAGTCGTATCCCATGGGGATGAACGGCCCGCGTGGCTCATGTCAGAGACCCTGCGCCACCTTCACACACACTTTGGGGCCGACTACGACTGGTTCTTCATTATGCAGGATGATACATACGTGCAGGCCCCGCGCCTGGCGGCCCTCGCTGGCCACCTCAGCATCAACCAGGACCTGTACCTGGGCCGGGCAGAGGAGTTCATCGGGGCAGGCGAGCAGGCCCGGTATTGCCATGGGGGCTTTGGCTACTTGTTGTCACGGAGTCTCCTGCTTCACCTGCGGCCACATCTGGATGGCTGCCGTGGGGACATTCTCAGTGCTCGTCCTGATGAGTGGCTTGGCCGCTGCCTCATCGACTCTCTGGGCATTGGCTGTGTCTCCCAGCACCAGGTGACAGCTCTTTCAAGTCAGTCCCAGTCCCCACCAAGTTGACAGTGACTGAGTGAGTGCACTTCAGGCTGCTCGATGGAGGGCATCATTTTTGCCTCCCAACTGCTAGCCTGTCCCTTCAGCACTCTCACAGCCCTGAGCCCCTCACAAGCAGTCTTGTCCAGGACAGGACAGAGGGGCCCTGATTCACCATCTGCTTCCCTTCCCCAACATCTCCCCTCGCACATCACAATGAGGGACAAGTTGGGCACATCCTCCACCAGAAAGAAAGGTGGTCACTTTCCAGCCCTCAGAGCCGCACTGCACTGCAGAAGGGTGAAAAGCCCGGGAGGTTTTATGGCTCCTGACTTTCATGCCCCTGAGGAACAGTAGGATTCAGTATGGGGGGAGGGTGTCCCCAGTGCCTACCTGATTTACTATTCCCAAAATGAGGCCCTGAAATTAACCTGGGAAAAGAGGGCCACCAGAAAGAGCCATTCTGTCCATCCATTATGAAGCCATGACAGTTGTGACCGGTGAGGGTGGTCCAGGGCATGCTGGGACAGGCAGCCTTTGTGTGTGGCACTGATGGGTGTGATCGATCCCTGCAGGGGCAGCACTATCGTTCCTTCGAACTGGCCAAGAACAGGGACCCTGAGAAGGAGGGGAGCTCAGCCTTCCTGAGCGCCTTCGCCGTGCACCCAGTCTCTGAGGCCACTCTAATGTACCGGCTGCACAAACGCTTCAGTGCCCTGGAGTTGGAGCGGGCTTACAGTGAAATAGAACAGCTGCAGGTGAGTGGGGAACCACGGGGGAGGGAAGGGGAATGCTCAAGGTGTCCAGGCTTCAAAGAAGCAGACAGCTGAGTGAGTGGGGCCAGGCTGGGCTGAAGGTTGTGGCATAGCAGAGGGGAAGGGGGCTGGCCATGCCTCTCTATCCAAGGAAGCAGAAACTCAGAAGCCCCAAACTTTGGGAACCCCTAGGAAAGCCCAAGCTTGGTAGAAAGGAGAGAAGTGCGAGAGTCCTTCGTGGTACGGGACAGATCAGAAACAGTCCAGCCATAAGGAGGATCTGTGTGCCCTGGGCAGGAGAGAGAAGGGTGGTCGTACTTCAAGGTAACTTTTCCTATGTAAGGTGCATGTTCTTCCTCACAGCAGGTATCTCAAGTGGGGGTCGTTTTTGCCCCCTCTGCCATGGATAGCAGGGGACAGGTGATTAGTCAGAGCTCACTGCCAGCCTCCGATGTCAGGAAACGGGAGCCAGCTGGGACCCTAACACTGGCATTCACTTGAGGTGTGTTCCCTCCAACCCAGGCCCAGATCCGGAACCTGACAGTACTGACCCCTGAGGGAGAGGCAGGGCTGAGCTGGCCCATTGGACTCCCCCCGCCTTTCACACCGCACTCCCGATTCGAGGTGCTGAGCTGGGACTACTTCACAGAGCAGCATACCTTTTCCTGTGCAGACGGAGCACCCAAATGCCCTCTGCAGGGGGCCAACAGGGCAGATGTGGGTGACGCGGTGGACACTGCTCTGGAGCAGCTCAATCGGCGCTATCAGCCCCGGTTGCGCTTCCAGAAGCAGCGGCTGCTCAACGGTTACAGGCGCTTCGACCCAGCACGGGGCATGGAGTATACCTTGGACCTGCTGCTGGAAGCCGTCACTCAGCGGGGCCACCGGCGGGCCCTGGCTCGCAGGGTCAGTCTCCTGCGGCCGCTGAGCCGCGTGGAAATCCTGCCGATGCCTTATGTCACCGAAGCCACCCGAGTGCAGCTGGTACTGCCACTCCTGGTGGCTGAAGCTTCAGCAGCCCCAGCATTCCTGGAGGCCTTTGCAGCCAGTGTGCTGGAGCCGCGAGAGCACGCGCTGCTCACCCTGCTGCTAGTCTATGGGCCCCGGGAAGGTGGCCGTGGGGCCCCAGACCCATTTCTTGGGGTGAAGGCTGCAGTAGCAGAGTTGGAGCGGCGGTATCCTGGGGCGAGGCTGGCCTGGCTCGCCGTGAGAGCAGAGGCCCCTTCCCAGGTGCGCCTCATGGATGTGGTATCCAAGAAGCACCCCGTGGACACCCTCTTCTTCCTCACTACTGTGTGGACCAGGCCTGGGCCTGAAGTCCTCAACCGTTGCCGCATGAACGCTATCTCTGGCTGGCAGGCTTTCTTCCCAGTCCATTTCCAAGAGTTCAACCCTGCCCTGTCATCGCAGAGGTCTCCGCCAGGCCCTCCAGGGGCTGGCCCTGACCCCCCATCCCCTTCCGGCTCAGACTCATCCCGGGGGGCCCCTGCTGGCGGCAGGTTTGACCGGCAGGCCTCGGCAGAGGGCTGCTTCTACAATGCTGACTACCTGGCAGCCCGTGCCCGGCTGGCTGGTGAACTGGCAGGCCAGGAAGAGGAGGAAGCCCTGGAGGGGCTGGAGGTGATGGATGTTTTCCTCCGGTTCTCAGGGCTCCACCTCTTTCGGGCCGTAGAGCCAGGGTTGGTGCAGAAGTTCTCCCTGCGGGACTGCAGCCCCCGGCTCAGCGAGGAACTCTACCACCGCTGCCGCCTCAGCAACCTGGAAGGGCTGGGGGGCCGTGCCCAGCTGGCCATGGCCCTGTTTGAGCAGGAGCAGGCCAACAGCACCTAGCACCCCATTCGGGGCATCTGGCACTCTCCCCACAGGTCCCTTGTACGCCTCTGCCCCAGGAAGGGCAAGGCAAGGTGATGGACAGAGAGGGCTTATTGCTGTATTTTTTTAAATGAGAAAATGCTATTAAAAATGTCTTCTGCCAAAATGCTTTTAGGTCTAGGAAAAATGGGGAAGGGGCGTGGGAGTTTGTCCAGAGGGACCGACTACCTTTCCCCTTCCTGGCCCACTGGGTCCCGGGTTTCCAATGACCACACTGCTGCCTTGGATGAACAACCTTTAATCCAGTCTTCCCGCCCCCAAGGCAACAGAGAAGCCAGACCCAAGCCCAGGGCACAGCTGGCTGGTTCCCCAGGCCCCCCAGACCGTCTCTGGTCCATGGCATCCCTGGTCCATGGTGGCGCTCAGCCACAGGCTCCTAGGTATTGCGTACAACCAGCGACTGCTCCAGCTCCTGCCTGCGCTGCTGGATCTGTAGAGGAAGTAGGCAGGGTCAGGGTTATGGCATGAGGGGGCAGCACAGCCCTCTGGCCCGGGTCCCTGCCCTGGCCCAATCAGAGCTGTGAGGCCATGGCATAGCGAGAGGGGTGTGGTAGATGTGTCACCGTGGGGAGCAGCAAGGGACACTAGCAAGTGAAGAGAGAGGTGCAGGGGAAAGACAAGTTCAAGGGCAACGGTGCTCCTGACCTTGCAGTAGAAGTAGCGGCTCACAGCCTCCTGGGACCAGGGCTGGTGGTAGAACTCGGCCCGGCGCTCCTCCTCGGGGTTCCCAGCTACATCCGTCATCACCTGATCAGGGGAGCGGGGTCAGTGCCGGGCACCGTGCCATGTTTATGGTCTCCCCTGTGTGCTTGTCTTCACTCCAGCACTCCCCCAGCTTCCCCTCACCTTGAGGTCCCGGCTCTGGGAGCGGAGCAGATCTTGGACGTAGCCTTTGGGGTCTCTGGAGAAGCTTAGCATGAAGTCCCTCTGGATCTTGAGCTGGTTTATGGACTCAATCGTCTCATGAATCTGCAGGTAGAGAGGTGATTTCCACCGGGTCACAGCCATGCATGAATGGGGAGGTGGCAGGGTGGGGATGGCGGGGAGAGCTTCCATGGAAGGCGCTTCCCAAGTCACGATTCCACGAACTCCCAGCCCAGAAAGGGTGGGCAGAGCTAAACTTGGATGTGGCGGCCAGTGAAGGCACGTGTCCCTCTTCTCCTGGCCTGTGCACTGTTCTGTCCTAAGCGGGCCATCTTTGAGTTACAGCCCTGCTCTGGCTCTGGGTGCGGGCCCACCTTACTGTCCAGAGCACTGATCTCCTGCTGGTTGGCTGTGGAGAGGAGAAAGCTGCTCATCTGGCCCTTCAGTGGCTCCTCCACCTCCACGTCAATGTCGTAGCACGCTGTCTTCTTCTGGTCCGATGGGTCCACGCTGCCAGGGAAATCCACCCCTTGGTGGCCATGGTGTCCCCACAGAGGTGCAGGGCCCCAGGGCTGGCGCACAGGGAGGTAAGCAGGAGAGAGGAAGGAGGACCAGGAAGGCAGGAGCAAGCGGGGCCACCTCACCTGATGACATGGTTGATGACGATTGGGTCAGGGGGCAACAGCAGAGCCGTGAGGCGCTGGGGAATCTCAGAGAACTTCAGCCGGGGACAGTCAAAAATCTGAAGCAGGACAGTTGGGGAAAACCTCACTTATCTGTGTATAAAAAGATTGTGGCTCCAGTTCCAGATCCTTCCATTCTGGAAAGGCCACCAGAAGCTGACAGCAAGTGGGGTACCTTGGTGCTCATGGCAGTAGAGTCATCAGTGTGGCAGACAAGGCTGGGGTGGGCCTTGAGCGGCCCACGGGGGTAAGAGCCCTGCTTCCATCACACCTGGCCACTTGGAGCAAGTCAGCTAGTGACCTCAGTGCCTCCTTCTCTGGGATGGGTGGTTAATAGTCCCTGTTTCCCAGGGTCTCACGAGAATTCTCTGAATTGATCCGCTTTTACAGAGTGCTTACAATACTGCTTGGCAACGTGGTAAGTGCCCAATAAACATCACCTGCTATTTCTGCTTGGGTGTATCTGCTGTGCTTGTTGTAAAACACTTTCTGCTTTGGAAGACTGTTGCCCTAGGACTTTCTCAGCAATTTCATTTTCCTAACTGCCCAGAAGACAGGTCTCATCACCCCACTTCAAAGATAAGGAGCAAGGAGGCATGGAATAGCAAAGTTCACTTAGCCTGAAGGCTAGAACTGGGTCTTGGTCCAGGGACCCTAACTCCAAGTGCCCAGAGCATGACATTCCAAGTGTCATCGGCTGACCTAACTTGGGAAGCCTAAATGGAAGGACGCAGCAGGAGGCTAACCTGTGGAAGGCCTGGCCTAGAACTCTAGCCCTCCTGGCCCAAGGCCGGGTCAGTGGCCATTTCTGATCTTACAGGCTGCAGCAGGCAGATGCGGTTACCTGTGAAGAGATGCTGCCTGGGTTCCTGGGTTCAGGAAGGGTTACCTGCTGGAAATACTTGTCCCCGTTGATGTACTCTTTGTCGTGGGAGTCCTGCAGCCTGTTAGTCTTCACATATTGCCACAGAGCCTGCACAATAGCTGAGCGGCTCTGTGTGTGCAAGCCCAGCAGCCGGGCTAGGCGGGGGTCCAGTTTGAACTGGGGAGGCTGGGAATGGGGGATGAGAAAATTAGATCAGAGGGGGGACACAGGGAAAGCTCAGGGTCAGGCAGCTTGGGGCTGGGGGCTGTGGCGGTCAGGCTCCTTGGTAACAGGATTCAGAGGAGGGGCAGGGAGGAGGACAGGCAGGGATGCATGTGGCATGGCCTCTGGGACATGGGGTCAGACATAGACCTGGTAGTCCAGCATGAGGAGCAGCGTGCAGCGCACACTCAGGTCCCCCGGCCTCTTCACCTGGAACCCGTCCGTCTCCTGGGTTGTGGGTGTCCGGTGCCACTGTCCAGGGGGAAGGGCTGGGTCACCTGCAGGCCCATCTGTCTCAGTGGGGCCAAGGGCTTCAGTGGGGACCCCAGTCCAAATTTGTACAGGTTCTTTGGGGCTTGGGCCTACAGGAGTGTGGGTTCAAAGGCAGAAAGGATCTGTCTTACCTCAACAAGGTGGTTGTCGGGGCCGTACAGGTCTTTGTCCAGCTCTATGACCAAACTCTTGAAGAAGGAAGAGAACTTCCGCTTCTGCTTGCTGGGCTGTGAGGGAGGAACAGGGCCCAGGGTGCAGGCTGGGCTCAGCTGGCAGCTGGCAGCAGGCAGGTGGCACACTTTGGGGCAGCCTTCTGCACTCAGACTCACCCCAGAACCACCCACCGGGCTAGGGTGAATCCCTGACCCCTCCTGCTACCCATACCCACCCCAGGACACCTGGAGAGACCTGGGCCAGGACGTACATCATCCAGGAGCTTCCCCTCCACCCGAAGCTCCCAGGAGGCAATGCTGCCATCAGAGTCCTCTGCGTCGGGCTTCGCAGGGTTAAAAGTATTGGAGATATAAAGACGCAGCTTCCGCTTTTGCTGTAGAAATAAAGAGCGTAGTAGAGGGCAAAGGCTGTGTGTGTGTCCACCCCAGGGGGATGCCCTGCTTCCCCATCCTGGGCATAGGGTTAGTGGCCTCATCCTGCACACAGTAAGGCACCTTCATGGGCCTCTTCAGGGTCTCCTGGATGTCCACCCGCTTCCGCATGATGGTTTGATCCAGTTTCCTTTCAAACGCTAGGAGGTCCATGTAAGCCTGGGACTCAGGGACCAGCTCCCGAATCTGGAGGAGGAATAAGACAGGAGCAGCGGCTCAGCCAATCTGGTGATGTGGAACAGAAGTCCGCTGTGCAGTCCCGGGGCTCAAGATGTGTGGGAGGGAGGGTTCTGATTTCAGACCAGTTTTGAGAGTGCAGATGGGACCTGTCCCCATGTCCCCATGCTGCAGCCTTAACAGCAGGACCTCTATCTGTTCAGATAAAAACTGCTTCCCTCTGTAGGGGGATCCCTGCAGCTCACTGCCAGGGTGCGCATCTCTGCAGCCCAGCAAGTGCTAGTGCCCATCCTTTATCTTGTCATCTGGCCACCCTTGGGTTCCTGCAAAGAGCTGAGGGGTTCTGGAGTCCCCAACACAAAAGGTGGATATCATTGCTTGCCTGCATTCTGCACCTCACCATCCCCATTCCTGGTGTCTGAACCATGTCACTGTGTATACACCCAGCTTGGCCCGGGTGGCTTTACAATGCCCATCAGGACATGTGGCCACCTTCTGTTCCCTTACACCACTTGGCAGCCTCTCCTCCTCTTTGTCCCATGCCTTTTTGTCTGCCGACTGCTGGCGTTCAACCCCCTGGACCTTAGAGGCCTGCTTTCCTCTCTCTGCCCCACCCCGCCCTCTGGTCCCAGGAACCTCACTTCTTACGAAGCTTTTTAAACAAAAAGTGAAACTGGTTTGCCTGTGAAGCTCTGCTTCTGGGGGGAAGGGCTGCGCAACAGAGGGTGGGGGCTGCTGGGGGCTGCTGTGAAAGGCACTCACCCTTTGAGGGAGGATTTTGTCAGCCATCTTCCTCCTCTTGGCACTGTACATTTTTTAAAGAAAAAACCAGGTTACCATGGTGACAGATCTGGGAGTAACGAGGCCACCTGCTAAATTATCCCGACATCTCCGCCCGCCTGGCTGGGGTTCCCACAGCCAGCTTGTCTGCCCGCCCGCCTGCCCGAGGGGCTATGACAGTGCTGTGTGGAGCTGGTGTGCCGTGGTTCTCTCTTAGGAATTGGGGTGATCGTTGCATTCTCTAGTCTGGGGCCCCCCTTTTCACATCACTGCATCCTCAGGCCTACAGAAATTCAGGCTTAGGATGTACTGGAGCGAGGGGAGGTGTCTGGGGGAAGCTGGAGAATGGGGAGGACAGGCAACAGGGAAGACCTGCCCTTCCTGCCAAGAAGGGGCGATTGTCCAAGGGGGTCTGAGGTCAGGTGGAAGGGGAAAGACAACCCCTCCCCATCCCAACGCAGGAGGGGATGACCTGAAGCTGACAGGACTTGCATCCCCACCACCCTGAGACTGAAAAGGACCACTAAGGGCAAGGAGTACTCATGCCCTGGGACCACCTGCCAACTGGGCAAGGGATGCATGGCAGATGGGGACCCAGAGACAATGTTCAGGGATGTTCTCGTGTGGGTGTGGCTTGAGATGGGGGCCATACCAGGTGAGCCTTCAGTGGGCACCAGCTAGGACTTGGACTCCTGACCCACTAGCTGCTTCTGACTCCCAAAAGCACCCCAGAACACCCTTCTCAGATCGACAGACAGGATGGCTCTGCACCGCTGCCCTTTCCCTACAGAATCCACTGGAAGGCTGGGTGAGCAACTCTCATTAAAGGTCACCACTTTAAACAAAGTGTGCATGTGAAATCCCCTTTCTACAAGATAAATCATGGAATTATTATCTGATACACAAAATGATTAGCTTTGCATAATAATCCATCATGGGATTCTTACAAATGGTGAATTTTCCTTGTGTAAAAAAAAATCAATAATGAAGTAAAATTGATATTACACCTTTTATAGGAATCCATCTGTTGTGCAAAAGGAAACATGTGTGTTTGGCTAAATACTGATGCCCAGAGGGGCATGATTCCTGCCAGGAGCCAGCGGGGGCCTTGGGTGCCACTAACTGCCAAGGAAAGAAAGTGAGCTAGCCCTGGTGGCCTGGGGACAGACCTGCTGCAGAAAAGTGTTAAATGCAGCATTTCGCCCTCTGAGTGCCTGAAAGTCACCTGAACAAGACTGGGTAGACGCCGCCACTCGAAGAGGAGGCCCGGACTCCACCCCCTTGGCCAGAGACTCTCTCAGAGAAGGTCTCTGAGGCACGCCAGGGGCTCACAGGAGCAGGGAGCCACACTTTGTGAGACAGCAAGACCTCTGCCCGCAGTCCTCCGGCCAGCCCCACCCCACCCCAAACACAAGCATCACCCAGAACCTGGGGTCAGGAGCGAGGAGGAGGATTTGGCAGGTGCCAAGGTGTGGTGAGAGAAAGGGCACTGGCTGTGACGGCCGCAGCCCACCTTTCGTGGGCGCACAAAAGAACCTGACCAGTGCCCCTGAGCGCCCCTTGCAGAGGGCATCCCACCCGGGACACGCTCCTGCCAGCCGCTCCTGCTCGGCCCCGGGCTCTGCACCTTGCCCCCGGCCCCGCCCCACTCACCTGCGGCTCCGCGCGGAGGCGGTGGGCACCGGCTGGGCCTGGCTCTGTGCAGGGCTCTGCCCGGGCGGGGGCGCTGCTCGCTTGCGGGCGGGCTCCATGCCCGCGGGGGCCAGGCCGGGTCGCACGGCGGGGCTGCCCATGTAAGGGGAGCCCGGGGGGCCCATGGGCGCCCCCTGGTGGGGCATCCGGGCTCCGGACGGCATCCCGGGACGCTGGGGGCGGGGCGGGGGGAAGCAGACACCGGCGCCCGCGGGTCAGACGCAGGTCCCCGGCCGCAGGCGCGGAACCGGCGCCCCTGCCTGGGTGGACACCCGTCCCCCCCTGCTGGTGACCCCGGGCGCTGGGTGAGGGCGAGGGGTGGGCGGAGCAGGGCGCAGGACTCGCGCGGCTGGGATGAGGGGGCTCAGCGCCCTGCGGCAGGGAGGACTCAGCCGGGTGGGCGCCAGGGCATCGCCGGCCGCGGGCGCGGCAGGTACCCGAAGGGCTGGGGAACCGAGCCTCGCGGAAGATGCTCTGGGCCGCACTCTGCTCGCAGGGCGCACGGAACAGGCCCTCTCCCCACTTGACAGATGAGGCAACTGCGGCTCAAGGAGAAAAGCAACCTCGCCAAGGTCACGCCGCTGCTGCTGTCCTGGGGGCCACCTGGACCCGGGCTCAGCTGTGCGCGCTACCACTGCCCATTCCCTCCTCCTCCCGAGGCGCGCTTCTCGGGCTGCCCAGCCCCTCCTCATTCACCCCGCTATCTGTCCCCACCCAGCTCCAGATCTTGGCCTCTTGGTCTCTGACCTTACTCTCTTCAGCTGACTCCAAGTTTCCACACCCAGGGGCATCCCCGTTTTACTCCCCCTCCCCCATCTCTGCCAGGGCGAAGGCTGGGGGCAGGGCAAGGGCACCTGAGGGGCTGACGTCAGACCCTGGCAGGTCTCTCTGATTGGGAGCCGGAAGCTGGGCTCCAGGTGGGCTGCCAGGAAGCCCCGGGTAGGTCAAAAGCAGCAGCATCTCTACCAGGTGCATCTGGGTCCTCCCCCGTCCCCCCCTCCCCAGGCAGAGAAGGGCCCACCCCACAACCTCCTCCGCTCCTCATGCTGCCCAAGTGAGGGCAGACAGTGGGGATCAGAGGGAACCATGGGCAGGTGGCATTCCCTGATCAGTATTGCTGAGCAGTCAGGTGGGTCCAGATAAAGTAAAATGTCTCCCAGAGAAGTGTTCCAGACCTTTCCTGTCCAGACCCCAGAAAGGAGATGAACAGGGCCAGAGAGAGGTTCAGGGGCCATGATGTGGAGGAGAGGTGAGGGAGAGAAGGCAATTGGGAAGGGATGCAGACCCTGGGCTTATGTCATTGACCCCCACACTCTACCCCAGCGCAGGGGGCACCATGCCCTGTGCCCGGGGTTTGGTGTTTCCCTCCCAGTACTGTGTCTAACCCTAACACCCTCCACCCCAGCCAGCAGCTGTGTCTGCCCATCTCTCTGGTGATGGAACCTGCCCATCCTGTGCCTGCCTCCCCCACCCCACCTGACCCTGTCACTCAAGCTCCCAGGGTGGCAGCCCCAACAGAACCTAGGCCTGTCCATCCCCACCAGCATAGACAGGGCACTGGAAGTGGCGTCCGGGGCTTACAGCCACCCAAGAAACAAAGCTCTAACTTGACTGTGTTCAAATCCACGTGGAGTGTCTCCTCAGTGGGCCTTGAAATAGATAGGCCAGGTAGCAAGCTCAGGACTGGTGACTGTGTTGGTTTACGGAGGTCCCTGGGAAGTTGCCCCCCAAGGGCTGGTGTAGGCTGCCTCGGGGAAGTCCTCTTCCTTATCACTGTTTCCCCACACATCAAGGTCAGCACACCAGCTGACTTACACAGGCCCTGTTACCCACTGGTACTACCCTGTAAGAGGCAAAGGTTTTGGAGACTCTGGACTCTCTCACTTCGGTGTCCTCTTGGTGTCACAACTGTGTTTGGCCATAGTGAACCTGTCTGCTTCCTCACCACACAGCCCCCACCCCCTCCCATTGCCCCCATCCCGAAGTCCCAGCTTCCCCTTCCCACCCCTCTGCATCCCTCCCAACCCAGCTCCCTTCGACTCAGCTCAGGGCTCAGGATCCCCATGGGTCTTTGCAGCCTGCCTGGGGCAGGACAGTGTGATACTATCTCTTTGGTCTCTAGGCCTCATGTCCCTGATTCCAGCCCTTCTTTCACGCCTTTGAAGTGTTAAGGTCATTCACTTCCGGTGAGGCTCAAGGGGGTCCCTCAGAAGGCTCCTTAACTTAAGGTCTGTCCCTAGAATAGGCCTCTTCCTAACACCCAAGAATGAGGCCATAGCCAAGCCCCAAGCCCTCCTGACCAGATGTAGAGGCTGTTCAGCAGAGAGCTTCCCGCCCAGTGGCCCACAGTGCTTCCAGGGTCACCTGCTCCTTGTGCCTCACGATCAGTACTACTTTCCCAACGGATGAACGGGGACAACAGAAAACCAAATCCAGCCCGCGCCTTGTGTCCCAGTCCCCTACCCCACCCCCACCCCCAGGGTAGGGGAACACCTGGGCCCAATCGGAAAAGAATTGAAGACAACATGTCCAGCACCAAGGGGACTCCCCTCCCCACACACACACCCTGGCAGGGGACAGTCCTAAGTCCCACCCCTGGCCCTGACAAGCGCCCGTGCCAACGCCTCCCTCCCTGCCGCCGCCGCCGCCGCCGCGCGCCCATCCCCAGCGGCCGCCTGGCGACGTGTTCGGATGCCAGGCGCGGGCACCGTCCTGGCCGGGCCGTGCGCCCCCGGCAGAGGCCGCGCGTCCCCCGGCGCCCCGGGGCCACTCCCGCTTCCCCCTCCATTCAGCCCGCGCCAGCCCGCGCCCTCCCCCGCTAACTTTCCCCCACTCACCACCCCATGGACCAGAAACTCAAAAAGTTTGCTTTTCGTGGCTTTGCGCGCCCCTCCGGCAACTTCGTCCGCGGCCATCGGGGTGGGCTCCGCGGCGCCTCTCACTCTCTCTCTCTTCCTCTTTCTTTCTCTTTTCTGCCTTTTTTTCCTCCAACTCTCCCCTCTGAGTCCTGCTGGGCTCTCTCACACTTCTACTCGAGCGGAGTGGGGAGGGGGCCCCTTCAGGGCTGCCCTGACGGCCCACGGCCCACGCCGTCGCCACCGCCCGCCCGCCGCCACGGCTGCCGCATTCCAGCACTGATAAGCCCGAAATAGTCCGGCGGCCCGGGGTCTGCGTGCGGGCCCGGCGGGCACGGCGGGCACTCGGCCGGGCACCCGCGCCGGTCGACCCCGCCGCACACACCAGCCGGGCGGCCGGGCGGGGTGCAGACGGGGGCGCCCGAGGCCCGCGGGCGGCGGCGGGGCGGCAGGGAAGGGGCGCGGGGAGGGGGCGGCGGGGGGCTCGCCGGCCACCCCGCTGCCTCGCCACAAATAGTTTCTCGGTTGGGGAATTCGCCGGCAGGGCCAGGCAGGGAACAGCCAGTTCCAACTTCCTTCCCCCAAGTGGCTCCCGATGCATTTCGGAGGCCCTTTCCCCAGAGACCTGGCAGGCCAAGTAGGGAAACATTCGCGGGGAGGCATCCGGGGGGAGCCGAGCCGGCCCGGGGGAGGCCTCGCTCCGGCCCCGGGGGAGGCCTCGCTCCGGCCCCGGGGGCGCGGTGGGTGTGCCCAGGAGGGAGGGCGGCGCGCCCTTGTCTCGCGCGCTCGCCGCGTGTCAGCACCCCTTTGTGGCCCGGCACGGCGGCCATGGGTGTGGATGTTTGTGTGCGTGCACAGACAGACGCGGGGCCGTGTGCCGCCCTCCACGGGAGTCGCCGCTGTGCCCGAGTGCGCGCGTGCGTGCGTGCGGGGCAGGACGCGGCCTGTGTCTGTGCGTGCATCTCCGGGCGAGTCTATTTCTGTGACTGGGCGCTTTTGTCTCCATGTGAGAAAGTGAGGGCAAGAGGGGACAGATTTCCGAAAAAGAGACGCGGGTCGGGCTCATGAGAACAGGAAGAGGAACATGTGGGGAATGGCGCAGGGCCCGGGTGGGTGCCTGGGTGGGGAGCTGGAAAGAATGAGGCACCAGGGACTTGCGGGCCTGGGGGCGGGGGTGGGGACGCAGAGGAGCCGAGGCAGCTGGGGATGGTGGGGTCAGCCGCGGGACCCCAAAGCAAGGAGATAAGGAAGCATAGTTAGGGGCAGTGAAGGGAGCTGGCAGTCCCTGGAGTGGAGGAAGGACAGAAGGGAGGAGTGGCAAGTCGGCCCTACTCAAACTGGGCGCCTTGGCCCCGCCCAAGCACCAAAGCCACGCCCTCTTCCCGCCTCCGGGAGGGAGGAGGACTCCTTGGGCTTTGGACAACCGTGGGTCAAGTTTAAGGGCCTGCTGGGGCTGGCTGTCAGAATGCAGGTGTGGGAGGGCAACGCTGGGCGTGTGCTGGAGCACCTGATTGAAGCTGGGCCCTCAGGACCCACCGCTAGCCTGGAGTCCTGACTCCTAACTCTTTGCAGGGGCTGCTGAGGTCAGGACAAAGACCAGATGGAGGGCTCTGCCTGCACCTGGCTTTCTTTGGACCCTGGTTGTGCTCCTGGCTGTCACTGCCTGTTCAGGCGTTCTCTGTCAAGCTGAAAGGCTGGCAGGGCTTAGGGTCCAGGATGCCACACTTCTGTCCCTGCCTGGGAGAGAGACTGGGTGGATGGGCTGCCTCCCTCAGCCACAAGCCGTGAAGCTGGCTGCCTGGAGCCTGGGGAGGAGATCTGCTCTCTCACCAGTGGAGAGGTCCTGCCGTCAGCTGGCCCCATCACCCCCTCCTGTAAAGCCCATTTAGGCCTGCCTCTGCCAGGAAGCCTTCACTCTTCAGTATAGATCTTTCTCTTCTCCAAACACCCAGTGCCACCTATCCTGGCCTCGAACTGACACGAGTGCCCTGGGCTTCATGGTTTGGGTTCAGTAGCGGAGTGGTTGCAGCCCCTGAGGTCAGGACGGTCTGATCTTGGTACTGCTTTCTCCCTGCCTGAGCATGGGTGCTCAACACCACACAGCCTCACTGGCAGTGGGCTCCTCCACCTACTGGGGGTGTTTCCATGGGCCCTGGAGGTTCCCCTGGAGGGTGGTGGCGGACCCTGTAGGCTTAGTGCTCCTGTCTTTTGGAGAATCCTTATAGGAAAAGAAGGCGGCACAGAAAGGGGACAGGCACACCAACGTGGGCAACTGAGAGTGAGGCATGTGGGGGGGTACCCTGCCCCTTGGAGAGGGGCGGGAGATCCAGAGCTGCTGGTGGTCGTGGAGGAGGCTGTCAGAGCTGGTGACAATCCCTTGGAACCAGTGATGGGTAGGTAAGTCCCCTCCAGATCCGCCCTGGAGACAGCCCTGTGCTGCAGACAACAAATCCATGCACACTCCTAAAAGAGGCACACACTGAGGCCTGCAGGGAGCACCAGGAGCCGCAGAGATGTTAAACACAGGCACACCTCACCCACCCCCATGCCCAGCACAGAGGTCCATTCACAAGGACGGCCAGCAGACGCCTCTGTGTGCACAGCTGTTTTCACAGGGCGGCCCAGGGGGTGCAAGCCCAGGCGCCTTCCCATCAGAAGGCAAGGGGACCCCAGTGCCGGGCTCCAGGCCACAGGCCCCTCCTCCCAAAGGCCAGGACCCCTCACAGCCCAGTCTCTGCACCGCTCTCCACCAGTACCACCTGGCCCACTGCCTGTGTAGAGTGGGTAGGATTCCCGGGTGTGCGCAGACACCCGCGGAGCCCAAGCTGTGCTGGCCACCCTGACCAGGCCGCGCGAGCGAGGCCGGGGCAGGCAGCCCCATGGTGGCCTGGAGCCGGAGTCCCCCCTGCCGTCCCCCCATTTCTCCTTCCCTCGCACAAGCGCGACCGGCACCAAATAGCAAAGCGCCGCTCCCCGCGCAGAGAGCGATGCGCCTGGCCTGCGGGACAGCATGGTCGCCTCGCCCCCCACCGCGCTGGGGCAGGCGATGCTGGCGGCGATCTAGGCGCCCGGGCCCGACCCGCGGACCGTGCTGCCCTCCCTCTACCCGCGCCGGTGCCCGGGCTGGGCATGCGCGCTCGGCCTCCCTCCCGGTGAAGGTCAGCCGGGGCCCAGCTGCAAGAGGAGGAGGTGGAGGAGCGGGATGGGGACTTAACTCCTTCCCTGCAGGAAGATGGCCACCGAGGCCGCCCAACCCGGCTCTGTCCTCTACCTGCCTGCAGGCTGGAGGTCCCACTGGGGGAAGCAGCCTGGGGAGGGGGCGTAGAGGAGGAGAGGGCAGGGGAGGATGGAAGAAGGGAGGCAGAGGTGGGGGGAGGCTGGCAGGGGAGGGGAGGGAAGGAGAGAGGAACAAAGGAAACCAGGCTGGAGGGAGAAAGGACAGGTCGGCAGAGACCCCTTTTCCCGGACCCCCGGCAATAAAGCTCGCCTTAGTGGCATGAAATACCCTTACAGACTGGGGCGTGTGGTGTGTGGAGAACTTTGGAGCCTGGGACGGGGACCCCTGACTTGTGAGGTCTGGTGCATCCTGTGGTCACTAACCCTCCCTCTTCCACAGTGCGGGGTACCGGGAGAGGATGGACCCCTGAGTATGCTGTGACCCCTACAGCTTGGCCTAAGCCCCAGGCCCCTGGGAACCCTGCCTGGACCTCCACTGCCCACCCCTAGTTCCTAACCACAGACTGGCTTCTGGAGACAGGATCAGATAGGGGGTCCCCTCCTGGCCCTCCAACTGCCTTTCCCTGCCTGAGCAGCTGTGGGCCTCCCTGCCTGCGACGGGGTGTCTCTGTACCCAGACACCCTCTGCCACAATCAAAGAGCTCTTCCTCTGTGTGACTCTGCCACTCGGTGTCAGTTTTGTATGTACATATGTGGACACGCGCGTGCACACACACACAGACACACACGAACGACAGATAGAAAAGAAGCTATGCAAAATAACCACAAACAGGACACCAAAATAGCTGGGTGACCTTGGGCAAGTTGCCCCTATCCTTCTGAGCAGTAAAAGCAGTGCCTTGGCCCCAGGATTCCTAGGGCTCTTCCTGCTCTGAAATCCAAGGAGTCCCTAAGGCAGAGAGCCACCAAGGCACAGGAGGAGGGATGGGCTACAGCACGGAGATGGGGACAGCAAGTAGGTGCTGCTCCCAAGTGCAGCCTGGGCCCAGTCGTCAGCCCCCATCTGTGAAGTCCTCCGGGACACCCCCATTCCTCCTCCCTTTGGAGCTACACTCTCTGCTCCTGGCCCCACACCAATGGTAGCCAGCAGAGACCTTACCGTGGGCTCCCCAGGGTCCTGCGAGGTGGGCAGGTGCATGACACAGGTTGGCCGGGTGCACGGTCCTCCTTTCTCCCTGTGCCTGCGTGGGTTTGCTTGGGCTAATGGGATGTTCCCTGACACCCCTCCCAGCCCACACACACCGCACACACAATGAACTGCAAACATCGGGGAGCTGAGGCTGCTGGTGGCAGGAGGAGCGTGGAGCTGAGCCTCTGGGGCTCCGAGCAGCCCAGCACCCAGAGCCCTGGCCCCAAGGGGAAGGCACATTTTGGATTCACAGCCAGTCTCTTTCATTCACAGCCACCATTAATTAGGTGGTCTTCTTGCAGCAGGTCACGCCCGATAGCTCAGGGCGCTGTACAAAAACCCAGCCACAACCAACCCAGCTCCCATTTCTGTGAGGAGGTGGGCAGTAGTTCCATCGGATCTCCAGGGGTGCTGTGACACCCCACCCTCACTGTACTCTGCTTGGTGGGTGGCAGGACCTCCGATCTGCTGGCCATATAGGGAGGGGTGGGTCTCACACACACAGACACACACACACACAGACACACACACACACACACACACACACACACACACACACACACGTACATCACTCCCACACTTTCATTTCCTGTCTAGCACCCTCAGGGTCAACACTGGCAGTTTGGGCCAGAGTCAGGGGATCAGAGGGGACTGAAACCCTGGGCCAAGGATGCACAGAGCCGTGGAGATGCCACACTGCAGTGTTGTCCCTCTCCTACTCTGAGCTGCTGGGCGAGGAGTGGTCAGAGCTGAGCAAGCACACTGGTCCCCACAATATCTGTGGCTGCAGAAGTCCTGATACTCACCAGCTCCAGTCATAAGCCTGAGGCTGCAGGGGAGCCCCTGGGTCATATCCCCTGGTCCTGCCTTCCTGATTATAGATTCAGGCTGAATTCTCACTATGTGGGCTGCAGGGGACCTCAGCCCCAGATTGGAGGGGCAGGCACTGACCTTTCATGGCTGGGATCTGCCACGCTGTCCAGCTCTGAGGCCTGGAATGCCACTTCCTCCCTAGGAGCAGTGCCTGTCCTTGTCTGGGGACTGAGGGAAGGAGCAGAGAGTGGTCCCTACCACCAGGCCCTGGGTCTGTCTCCTCTTGGCCTGAGAGATTTATTCTCCTGGTGCCCTTTATCCCCAGACTCCTCGGGGCTCCTCTCCCAAACTCCATAAGGCCCTACCTGCCCTGTCTTCCACTTCCATCCCCACCAGCCTCCGAGATGGGCTTGCCCCTCCTGGGCTCTCAGAAGCTAAATTGCCGTGGTGCCTCTGTGCTGCTTTGAACCCTGCTTTGCCTCTATGAAGCAGAATCGTGCCCCTAACTCTCCAGTTTGGGCTGTTTCTTTCAGATCGCCACAGCCACTGACCTCAGGGTGCAGGGGGACCCTCCTCGCTCTGCCTGCAGCTTCCAGAGCCCTAGCATTTGTGTCACCCTGTGTGCAGCTGGCTGGCACCGCTCATGCCATGCTCTTGAGCACTGTCCACCTTATTCACTGCGGGTCGCAGAGCCCACATGCATGGTCCCCCCGGATCCTTGGCCATGGACTTCCCATGATCCTCCGTCTGTGCCACAGGGCCAAGGTCATGTCAGCTGACCCCAGCAACTTCAGCCTCCTTGTTTCTGTCCCATGTGCCTCCCTGTCTGACCACCTCTTCCAGTTGTTCCCACTTCATCATACAGATCTGTGACCCCAAATCCTGTGGACACTCTGTCCTTTTCACTGATCTGTTCCCTCATCACAATCATTCTCTACTCTCCTCTCTCTTACACATTTTTTTGGGGTGCTATGTATGGTTTTTTCACTGAATTACATCCCTCAGTCTTTTTCTACTTTCAGACAGGCTCTTGCTAAGTTTCCATGTTACCCAGGCTGTGTCGAACTTGGGATTCTCCTGCTTCAACCTCCCAGAATGCTGGGATGACAGGCGTGTACCATCATACCTTGCTACATTTGTGTGTGTGTGCAAGCATGGTGCTGGGGAGAGAATCCAGGATCTCACACCTCCTAGGCAAGTGCTCTACCACTAAGCTACTGCCCCAGCCTCCTCTTTCCTCCCTTCCTCCCTTCCTCTCCTCTTCCTTCCTCTGCTTCTCAGCTATCTGTCTCATCTCCTCCCCTCTCAATGCCGGGTGGCTGGTGGGGTCTCTGTTCCTGGGGACCTCTGCACCCTGGTTCTCACAGCTTGAAGCCCTGTCTATGGCTGCTGCTCCTGCAAGCTCCTCCTCATGCTCATTCCTGGGCCCCGCTGTCCCCACAGCATTGCCCGCTCACCCAAACTCAGTCCTCTTCTTGTGCTGGAGGCTGGGCCCTTCTGCCTCCATCAGGCTGGTTGGGCGCGCAGCCTGGGAACCGTCTCAGAACCCCATCTCTCTCTGCCCACACTCAATCAGAAGATGGATCCCACCGCTGGGCTCTGGGTCCCAACTCCAACTACTAGGCACCATTACCTCTGTGACTCCAAAGCACAGGCACCAAGGGCTCGCTTCCCACGTTGCCCTCCAAATCCCTTCCACACAACGATCCCCTGAACGTGGACTCAAAGAGTCCAAGTTGCTGGGGCTGGGGATTTAGCTCAGCGGCATAAGCGCCTGCCTTGCAAGTGCGTGCGGTCGTGAGTTCAATCCGCGGTACCGATAAAAACAAAACAAAACAAAACAAAGAGTCCAAGTTGCCAGCACGATCTGATCTGTGAATGCAGGGGGGAAATGGGCAAAATAACGAAGGTGGGGTCCCCCTCAGTCTGCTCTGCTCTCTCTGATTACACACAGCCTCCTGATACCCAAGGGCAAAACACTGCTGCTCCACAGTAAAAAAATCACACAATCTCAGCACTGAGGAAACTGAGGCAAGAAAGTCACTGAAGGTCCAAGACCTGCCTGGGCCCCAAAGCAAGACTCTGTCTCAAAACAACTAATAAACAAACAAATAAATAAATATACAAATCAACCCCCTCCAGAAACAAATAAATTTTGCTCTGTCCCCTGCCATTAAACACGGCACCCTCTTCCTCTCCTCCAGGCTCCTCCTCATCTCTTTTATTCTTCATTCCCCCTCCTCCCCTTGTACTAAGTAATCTACCTATTTATCTTAATGTTTAACTCCTCTTCTTCCCCACTAGCATGAAAAAGGGGAGGGATTTTTTTCTTTTATGTTTTTGGGTGTGTGTGGTTGAGACAGGGTCTCCTCAGGCATGGTGGAGCATGCCTGCCATCCCAGCCCTCAGGAGACTGAGGCAGGAGGATCGCTAGAGGTTTGAGGCCAGCTTGGGCAGTAAGCACTGCTTTTTTTCTTTTTCTTTTTTAGTACAGGCACTTGAACTCAGGATCTTGCGCTTGTCAGACAGGTGCTGTGCAACTAAGTTGTATTCCCAGCTACATAGTGAGTTCAAGTCCAGTGTGTCTTGCAGTCTCAAAAAGGAGAGAGACAGAGAGAGTCGCAGAGAAACTCAATAGAGACAGAGAGAGACAGAGACAGAGAGACAGAGAAAGAGAGAGACTTGTTAAGTAGTCCAGGCCTTGAAAGGCTGACCTCAAACTTGTAGCAATCCTCCTGCCTCAGCCTCCTGAATACACCACCACCCCTGGCATAGGCGGGGATTTTTATATTTCTTGTTCACTGATAATTCCTAAGGGATCTGCCACCTGCTAGAGACTCCAATAAACCCAAGGCGGACGCATGTGTGAAGGAGTCAATCTAGGATTTCACAGGAGCCACAGGCCTTCTTCAGTTTAACCAAGCCTTTGCTGATGATCAGCCATTGTCACACAGGAACCCATTTATTCTTTTATTTGTTGTTGTTTTGTACTGAGGATTGAACTCATGACCTTGTGCTTGCCAGACAGGCATTTGTGAGCCTGTTTAATCTTGACAGACACACCTGGTGACACAGGTAGGGCCCCCACGCTGAGGATGAGAACAAGGAGGCTCCTGTACTAAAGAGGAGAAACACGAGGCCCTAGAAGCCACTGCCGAAGTCACCGTGTGACCAGGGGTGGGTGAAGGGTGCAGCTTGAGTCTCCTGACCTCAAGGGGTTTCTCCTTCACCCCAAGCTACCTCTTGGGGTCCACTTGCAGAAGCTGCACCTGCTTAGGAGACATGCTGCCCTCGCCTGCTGCCCTGGGCTGAAAGCAGGGTCTGGAACAGAGAAGCCCTGGGTTCAAATCCAGGGCAGCACCATCACCGAGATGGTAACCTGTGCTGCATCTCCAATCAGAGCCTCGCTCAGCTCTGTGACATCACAGTGATGTCACACATGAGCAGGACTGAGCACTGTGTGAGGCACAGAGCAGATGCCTCACCAAAGGGGATGCCCACTCTCCTGGCTTCCCAATGCTACTACCCACCTGGCCCACGCCTGAGTCACATGGGCTCCAATGCCCTGCCTGATCCCTAGGCCTGGCTGATGGCCCTAATGCCAGGTGTCACAAAGGGCACACATAAGACATCCCCAGGGCCCTTGCCTGTCACCCTGTCCTCAGGGTGAGGACAGCTGCGGGGTGGGTGCCATGGACAGCAGTATCCAGAGGAAGACTGGCTGGCTGGGCAGCGGCACGCCTGCCCCTCCTCCTCTCCACCACATATTCAATGGGTGCATGCTTGACTCTGCCATGGGCTCTGCTCACACTGAAGACCCAGCCTCTGCCTACCCTCAGGACCCAGTGACTGTAGCAAAGACAGAACAGATGCCGGGCTTTGCACCAGGGTGACTATAGGGCACAGGGCACAGAAGGTGCCCCTGAGGGCCGGAGAAGAGGCGGCAGGAAGGGCAGGAGAGATCCTGCCTGGTGGGTAGGGGGACCTGGTGGGCCAAAGTAGTGACAGACTGCTTGGTCTGCATCGCACATCCTGTGCTCTAGCCCGTGTCGCTCAGTTAAGGCTCACACCCTCCACCCATAGGTGTGATAGACAAAGAACCCATTCAGTGGGCCAGAGCAGTGACACGCCCAGGACAGGGCTGCACAGCAGATATCAGGAAGAACTCCTGTCTATTCTAGCTGTGGGCTGTAGCTGGCCAGGTGGGAGAACATGAGAACATGCCACATATTCCTGATAGGCTAATTTTTTAATTAAAAAAGAAAAAGCTGCCAGACATAGTGGTGCATGCCTATAACCCCAACACTAGGGAGGCTGAGGCAGGAGGATCACTGTGAGTTCAAGGTCAGCCTGGGCTACATAGTGAGTTCAAGGCCAGCCTGAACTACATAGCAAGACTCTCTCTCTCTCTCTCTCTCTCTCTCTCTCTCACACACACACACACACACACACACACACACACACACAAAGCCAAGGTGGGTACTGAGGTTTCAAATCCAGGCTGAGGCTGTAATTACAACTTCAATCCCAAGAAGCAGCTGGAAGTGAGGGGAATGAGAGAGGCAGGATGTCCCTGCGCCCCTGCAAGCCTTACCTCTGCCCCCAGCAGTGCACTGCATGCACCCCATCCCAAAGCCCTGAGTGGCTCCCCAGATTCAGTCACTGTGCATCCCACAGGTAAGGTTTGCTGACTCTGCCTCTCAATCATCGGAAGCCTTTCTGAGCCTCCACCCTTCCCTGGGCCACCGCCTCTCTCCTGGACTTACCTGTCCACCCTATCACTTGCCACAATGTTCTCCCTACTATGACCAGAGTGATCATTACAGAAGTGTCACCGGGAACGTGGCACAGCCTTGCTTAATGGTTTCCACTGCCCAAGCTGAATCCAGATTTCTTCTCAGGGCCTGAGGGTCCCATGGCCCCTCGGTCTCCCTGGCTGCCTGCTGCCCTGGCCCTTTTCACCTCTTCCCTTGACCTAGCATAAGGTGCTCTCAGTGGGTGGAGGTCACATTCCCAGGGACAGGATTGGACCCTGGATTCTAGAGGCGCTGACTGTCAGCTCCTGCCTCAGGATGGTAGTGGCTTGTCTCAGGCAGGGAAGAGCAGAGCCCTGGAGCCCAGAGAGAGCTGGGTTGGCTGATGAAGGCTTCTGTGAGGCCTCTGGCCAGCCCAGAGCCTGGGTTATGATGGGTAGGGATTCCTGGGATGCAGAGAGGCAGTTACCCCCTAAGTGCGTCTTAGTGGGCCTCCTCTTCCCCCCGAGGAGTGATGGGGGTGAGTGGAGGTGAGTGGTGGCCTCCATGGAGCTCTGGGGTGCTGCACGAACAGCCTGGGGGCAGAAGCACCAGTGCTAGGGCGGAGCAGCAGGCTAAGCTGGGCTGAGGAGCACTGAATGACCAGTAGGCCGGGCACATTCCCATGTGAAGATGCTGCAGCCAGCCGAGGAGCCAGCATCCGAGCACCCAGCAGCCCAAGAATCCAGGAGATGGATTGTGGCAGGGCATCAGTTTGCCCCTTGGGGGCTGGGTTTCTTCCTCACTTCCTGTATGGGTTAAATGGTGCCTCTCACCCCAATTCACATGCTGGAGCCTGAACTCCCGGTATCTGGGGATGTGACCCTATTTGTAGAGAAGGTTTTTACAGGAGTAAAGCAAGTTCCCCTGAGATCGCTTGGGTGGGCCCTTGATCCCACAGGACTGGGCGCTTATAGGTAAGGACATGTGGCCAGCAAGACACACAGGGATGGGACAGATGGTACTGGCTGAAGGGGCCGAGGCGGGGGATGACTGATCCCAGCACTGCTTCCTTCTCTGTGCTCACTGTTGGAACATGTCCCCACATTGCCCTTGGACTCAGGGAGAGAACCTTATGTTTACTGCTGCTAACATTCATCTGTAAGAATGAGTCCATTATTGCAGCTAGTTGAGACCCTTTTTATGAGACAGGGTCTCACTGTGTAGCCCAGCCCAGCCCAGCCACAAAGTTGATGCAATTATCCTGCCTCAGCTTCTCAAGTGCCACCACGGCATCAGTTGAGAGCTTTTGAATCTCAGTTTTGTCATTTAGCTGTGCATCATCCATGAACCCAAGGAACACGACCATCATCAGTCTTCCCTTGGAGGACAAAGCCTCTCTCCAGACTGACACACACCCTTTGGGTTTTAAATTCCTTTTTAAAAGTTTTTTTTCTGGGTGCTGAGATTGAACCCAGGGCCTCATGTATGCCAGACAGATGCTACACCATCCCCTCCCTACCTAAACCTTTAGTTTGAGGGGAGTCCTGCTAAACTGCCCCAGCTGGACTTGAACTTGCCATCCCCCTGCCTCAGCCTCCTGAACAGCTGGGATTCCAAGTGTGGCCCACCATGCCTGGCTTCTTTTCCACTCTTACTGAAGGGACTCAGTTATGGTAACATCTGGCCCGTGGTAAGCTAAGCCCTGGGTGAGTAATTTAACATCAGCTCAGATGTCCTTGCACCATAGCAATCGTCAAATGATAGGAAGCAGAGCCCCGCCCTGCCCAGGGCAGCTGATCAATAGTCAGCAGCACCCCCTCTGCCCACTCTGCCCACACTGACCCCTCATACCCTCCTGTGTCTCCAGAGACACACAGACATCTGGGCAGAGCTTAGCCCACAAAATAGCCAAATTATGCAGAATTTAATGTGGTTCTCCTAACACCCCAGGAAGCTGAAGCCATGAATAATACTATGTCCATTTTTAAGACAGAACACAAGGTTCGCAGAGTCCTCTTAAAGACTGACCCACAGCCAGACATCAAAATACTCCTCTGGCACTTGTGGGGCCACTGCCAAGGGCAGTGTGGGGACATGTTTCAATAGTCAGCGCAGAGAAGGAAGCAGTGCTGGGATCAGTCATCCCCCGCCTCGGCCCCTTCAGCCAGTACCATCTGACCTCAATAGTGGGGTCAACACCTGTTTTCTGACTATAAGAGCAACAGTCTTTTCAGGTCACTGACCGCTTGGCCCTAGTGTCCGAGGATATACGGCTTCCGTTGCATCCCCACGTGGGGGGATTCGAGCTCAGTTCACACACCATCATCAGCTTCAGAGTGGGACCCCTGATCTCCCCTTTGGGGAGGGTCTTCCAGTGTCCCACCACACTCTGTGTGTGTTTTATAATTTTGTTGTTGACAAGAAGCCACTACAGTGATGGCACTGCTCTTATACAGATTCTGAGGTTGGGGCCCTTGATGTCCAGGATCTTTAGGGAGAAATGCTGGCTTGGGCTCTGGGGTAGGGGATGAAGAGAGAGCAGATGACAGACAAGGGGGAGGCTTGAGAGGGCTAATACAAAGCTGGAAGGGCAAAATCACTTTGTCTTGCCCTGTTTGAGACAGAGTCCTGCAGCATAGTGCAGGCTGGCCTCGGACCCGTGGCGATCCTTCTGCTTCGACCCAGTACTGCCCCATCATGCCCAGCTCACCCAGTGCGTTAAACACTTTAATTAGGTGCCAAGTTGACATTTAAGAGGTTCCATGCACTGAATCCTGGGCTTTGCACTGGGCTACATCTCCAGCTGTCACTACCTCCCCATCCCATTTTTAAATTTTTAGTTTTGAGTCAGGATCTCAATAAGTCACTGTTTCCCAGGCTGGGCTCAAAACTTGTGATCCTCCTGACTCAGTCTCCTAGCTTTCCAGTCTCTCAAAAAATTAGGAATCGGGCCATGGAAACACACCAGTGCATTTGAAAATGACCACAGGGGGTGAAGAAGGATGGTCATTTTTGATTTTTCCTTTTTGTACCAGGAATTGAACTCCTGGCCTTGTGCTTGCCAGGCAGGTGCTGAGTCACTAAGTTACATCCCTGGTCCCTTTTGAAGGCACTGATTTAGGGTGGGGTCCATGAGCCTCAGTTGACACCGGCTGCTATCTTTACTCCTGCTGGCTCAGTTGGCTCTTGTGCTCCTGCAGGGTGCTGATGTGTGCTGCTGTCTAGAGGTCCAAGTGCTGCTGATGGGAAGGGAGGGGGCCTCAGCGAGGATGGATAGATTTCAAGAGTCTTAAGTAGCTGGACATAGTGGTGCATGCCTCTAATTCCAGCACTCAGGGAGGATGAGGCAGGAGGACTGCAAGTCTGAGCCTAGCCTGGGCAATTTAGACTCAGCCAGACCCTGTCACAGAAGTAGGGTATGAGGGGGAGCCTGCAGACTAATGCTGGAGCTTAGCTTTTTCTCTTCTGCTTAAGACCTACCACCCTGACCCGTGGGCACCTCCTCCACGCCTTTCCAGCGTGTCTGCTGTTGAGACAGCCACTGAAACTGATCATATCAGCTCAGTCCACCCAGAGCCATCCCAGGAGAATGACAGGGCTCTCTCCTGGCTCATCTTTGTGGTTATATTCTTCCAGTTTAAAAGGATAGAAGCTGAGGGTGTAGCTCAGAATCACAGCACTCGCCTGGAATGTAAGAGGTCCTAGGTTCGATCCCCAGCATCACCTACGCCCCCTACTTTTATCAAAGTGTGGGCCTCTCCAGAGAGGCTGAGAAGATGCACAGAAACTGAGGTAAGTCAGGCAGGTGGCTCGGTGGCAGAAAGGGTATGCTCTGTGACTCCAGTGGCCCAGGCCAAGGTCAGAGCAAGGAAGATGCTTTGCCATAGCAGCACCTGAAGATGGTGTGATCCCATCAGGGAAACCTGAGGCTTCGACCAAGAGGGCTGGGAGCCCCTCAGCTCTGCATGCTAGGGAGGCCGCTGTGGTCTTGCGTAGAGAGGTGAGGCCCCAGGAGGACTGTCAGGCTCATCAGGGACCCAAAGCCTTGCCGTCTCTCCCTCCTCTCATCTGCTCCACCATCCCAGAAAGGCATGAAAAAATTCCAGCTAAACAGGCTGCTGTGGGGCTGTGGCCCAGTCCTCAAGCCCAGTTGTCTTCTGGGGCAAGAAACAGATAAGATAAGGGTGGTGGAAAAGTGGGGGTTCGAGGGGAAACGGAGGGCAAAAAGACAAAAGCATAGCCCATTGTCTTTGTCTTCAGGAGTGGCGCCATTAAATATTTCAATTTCTGGTATGCGCCAAAGACAGGAGCAAGTGAACTTCAATCCTGATGGACAAAGCTGTGGCAGAAAATGTCCCCAAAAAGTAACACTTACACTGAGAGCAGGTGACCAGGAAGGGGGTTGAGGAGGCTGCGGGAGAAGGAAGAGCAGGGTGAGATCCCTGAGCAGTGGCAGCAGCTGAAACTCACAGAGAAAGGGAGGCTCCTATAGGGCTTTCTTTTGGAAGGCCCTTTCCACCAGTGCTGCGGGGCTGGGCACCCACTCCCGAGGCTTTCTCAGGGGTCCAACAGTACATAGCAGTGGTCTGGGCTACATGGGAAGGAGGAAGGGGATGCTATGGCAGAGTTCCTAGGAAATAAACCCGTAAAAGACATGGGGGAGGCAAGAGGACTGTCATAAATTTGATGCTCGCCTGGGCTACACGGTCCTGAGATCACAGGTGTGTACCACCAAGCCCAGCAGTGATGCATACTTAACACATAGAGTACTTCCTGAAGGTAGTGACCCATTCCTTCCCCACTGAGTCCAGACTCATCCTACTTATGGGGCTGGACTGCAGGGCTCCAGCCTTTTTGCCTGAGCTCTAGGGGACTGTTGGGACTTTGCTGAGGACACTACTTAATTCTGTCACGCTGTTTCCCCTTGATGTCACTGACAGCAGACAAGGCCAGAAACCCTGAGCAAGCAGCTTGGTTTTTATCTTATGGACAAAGTAAACCCATCCAGGGGTCGCAGGATGGCAGGGTTGGCATTTTGTGCACAAGCCTTACCTGTGGCCACCACCCACTTCCCTGTCCTGGTCCTCCCTCCCGCTGGGACCCACATATAGGTCATGCTCATCTGCCCGTCTCGTCTTCCCTCCTTCTCCTCTCTCATTCCTCACTCATCTGGAAAAAGGGTTCACATGGGAGGCCATTCAAGTTTGTAAATTCCAGTAAAGGCACTGTACATTCTCAGATTCCCCAGAAGTAAGATTAAATCACAAAGAAACTGATTCCCAGCTCCAGAAGCAAATCAAATCAATAGAGTATGTGATCTCAAACGGTGGCCCGGCGGATGTGAACAGCCTCTTGTAGGGTCCCCTATGCGTGACTGAGGGTCCTCCCATCTCCCACCATCAAGAGAGACTGGAGGACAACAGCTATGGCCCCTCGGGATGTCGCCCCCATCGAACGCCCACCAAAGGCAGGCAGTGGTCTCAGAAGGCTCCTATTCCAGCCAGGGACACCTGGTGACACCTCTGGGCATTACACCTGCCACTTTGTGCTCAGCGACAGATACACACTTGGGATCACACCAGAAGCCTCCAGCTGCTCAGGCCACCATCTATGCTGGCACAGGCTGGCAGCTTCCAAATATCCAGGTGTGTGCCCAGCCAGCAGTAGCCTGCAGCAAGTAAAGGCAGACTGCACATTAATGCCACC
Source organism: Cavia porcellus (assembly GCF_034190915.1). NCBI lineage: Eukaryota > Metazoa > Chordata > Mammalia > Rodentia > Caviidae > Cavia > Cavia porcellus. The sequence goes on from NW_026947489.1 coordinate 57,192,302, forward strand.
CCAATATCAGAGGCCATGCTTCCGAGCCCAGCTTTGGGCCCTCACTGCCCCAGCATTCAGGGAGCTGGGGCTCCTGACTCCCCAAGAATCACCTCAAGACTCAGGGCCACTCTGGGGCCAGCTGTGGCAGGACACTGCCCCCTGGGATCTTCCCAGTGTCTCCCCTGCTTCCTGACATCACTTCCTTCCCTGAAGGGTCCACACAGCCCAGACACCCACCTGCTGTGATGGAAGTGTCCCGGCAGGCCCAGCTTGGTGCCCCCTCCCCCAAGAGGTGACATTTGTCAGGACCCACTGCCCAGGAGACTCGGAAGCCTCCACCCCTGACACCTCAGAACTTTAGGTCCTAGCCTGTACCCTCCAGTTGGGGAAGAATAGGAAGGGGTTTGCTATTCTTTCTTCAGGAATCTATGTTCAAAAGCCAGGCCTCTCATGCTGAGAAAGAGTCCACACTGACCTTAGTTTGGGGTGCTGGCCTTCTGAGGGCGGCAGCCTGAGCCTTCCAGGGTGGAGTTGGGCCTGCTCAGATTGTGCTTGCTTCCATGGTGCCACGCTGTGAGGCTCTCCAGGCTGCCCCTCAGCCACACCACATGGCCCTGGGCCTCCAATGGAGCGGGAAGCTCCTGCTGCTTCCTGCACTCTGCACAAGTCTGCTTTCTCCATTCTCACTAGGGGCAGGCACCGAGTCCCTACCCCTTGAGGCCCACAGCACCCAGCCCATCAGCAGGTGAAGCCTGCCAGTGTGGGGACAGGTGAGGACAGGCAGCCAGACCCCAGCTTCTAAGCCAAGCCCCCAGGGGATGCTTCTGAGCCAGTGGGGCTGACACGGTACCTCCAGGCCACTCTCCTCCTGCCATTCAGGGAGGAGGCTCAGGAGGATCCAACCTGTGTGCACCAGCCTGAGGGGGTGCGTCTATGCTCCTGGCTGCTGGAGGCTGGGCAGAGCCACACCAGGGGCCCTGAGGTTTTAGAGATTCACAGAGCACACCACACAGCATGTCTGCAACTGGGTTCTGCATGCAATCTGGGCCACAGGACTGCAGATTCCTTCCAGCTAGCAGAGAGCATGCAGGGTGTGGTGTGCACACATGCACACACACACACACACACACACACACACACGCATGAGGGTAGACACACATGAGTGCACCTGCACCCAGGTGATGGGAGAGATGTGGTGTCCAGGTGTCTGTGGGAGAACCTGGGCTCCCAGGCCATTCTCACAGGAGTCACAGTGCTGGCTTCAGATTAGCTGGTTGCTGGCTTCTAGAGGTGGGATGCAGGCCCATCAGGAGTGAAGGGACACTTGTCAGAGGTAGCACAGCACAGAGGAAAGGGCATAAGTGACAGATGTCAGAGGGCTCAGGAGAGGCCCCCAGGGGTGGCATCAGGGCCCACATGGGGCAGATGTGCAGTGGCCATGTGGTTTTGGCAGGGGCTGCAGCTGGGCCACCTGCTCTGGCGATACAGGAGGCAGCACTTACCTGTACCACGCTGGGTGGGTGCTGAAGGCCTGGAGTCATAGATGGCAGGGTTCTGCAACTGGGGAGTCATCCAGTGCCCCCTGGGTGCTGGGGCCCAGCGCCCACCATGCCTGCAGCATCCAGGGTCATGCTGAGGGGATCTGAAAGGAGAGGGCAGTGGAAGGGGTGGGCTGGGCCCTGAGCTTCCAGGCTGATTCCTCAGGGCTCCAGGAGGTTGGCAGGGAGCGTCAGGGTAGAGGCCAGGGCCAGCCTGAGGCTGAAGTGGCTGAGGATGGGCCTGGAGTGAGCACAGTATGTGCCACATGTGGACGGTGACTGCGCCAATGGTCCTGCAGGACAGAGAACTGAAAAGACAGAGCTGAGACGCAGGCAGAGAGCACAGGCCCTGGCTGGAAGGAAGGGTGGGAGTGGGTGAAGCAGGTGGAGGGGCAGAGTGGACTTGGGCAGGAAAAGGCCTTGCGGCCAGGCCCCCTCCATATGCACATCCTCTAGTCTGCCCAGATCCTGCCCTGCCAGGCAACCTTGCCACCTGGAACAGCAGAACTACTTGGTCTGGGGTCGGTCAGACTCGACCTCAGAACCAGAGTGCAGGGCTAAGGAAGTGGATGGGTGAGCTGGGGTGGGCTGGAGAGTAGCTCATGGCCACAGGTGGCAGCTGGGCAGAGACGGTGTTGCCAAGGGGCCGAACTGAGAAAGGGGCAGAGAGGGAGCTGGGCGGAGCGGGGCGGGGTAGGGAGGCCATGAGAGGCAGGAGGTACGGGCGGGGATAGATAGAGAAGGTGCTCTGCAGGACGTGGTGGCAACACAAATGGGTGCAGGTGCCAGGGAGAAGCAAGCCAGGTGCAGTCTGGGGAGGTGCCAGGCAGGGGGAAGAAGGGGAAGGTGCCAGGTAGGGAGGATGGAGGGGATGCCAGACAGGGGTCTGGAGGGACAGGAGGCCAAGAGGAGCAGATTGGGGAAGTAATCAGCAGGAGGGTCCCAGACAGAGGGCTGAGGAAGGGGGCCAGAGGGGAGGGGGAGGACAGGTGGAGGGAGGAGGGGAGGCACCGGGTAGGAGAGCAGGTGTGGGAAGGAGGGGGGCCTGCCGGTTAGGGGAGAGGGGCAGTAAGTGCGCAGAAAGGAGAGGGACCAGGATGGGGGTGCCAGGCAGGGAGGAGGGATGCCAGGCAGGGGAGCAGGGATGCCAGGTAGGGAGGATGGATGCCAGGTAGGGAGGAGGGATGCCAGGCAGGGAGAAGTGATGCCAGGAAGGGAGGAGGAGGGATGCCAGGCAGGGGAGGAGGGATGCAAGGTAGGGAGGAGGGATGCTAGGTAGGGAGGAAGAGGGATGCCAGGCAGAGGGGAGGAGGAATACCAGGCAGGGGAGGAGAAGGGATGCCAGGCATGGGGGAGGAAGGATGACAGGCAGGGAGGATGAGGGATGCCAGGCAGGGAGGAGGAGGAAGGCCAGGTAAGGGAGGAGGAGGGATCCCAGGCAGGAAGGAGGAGGGATGCCAGGCAGGAGAGGATGAGGGATGCCAGGCAGGGGAGAATGAGGGATGCCAGGCAGTGAGGAGGGGGGAATGCCAAGCAGGGGAGGAGGAAGGATGCCAGGCAGGGAAGGATGAGGGATGCCAGGTAGGGAGGAGGGATGCCAGGCAGGGGAGGAGGAATGTCAGTCAGTGAGGAGGAGGGATGCTAGACAGGGGAGGATGAGGGATGCTAGGCAGTGAGGAGGAGGGATGCCAGGCAGGGGAGGAGGAGGGATGTCAGGCAGGGGAGGAGGAGGGATGCCAGGCAGGGGAGGAGGAGGAATGCCAGGCAGGGAGGAGGAGGGATGCAAGGCAGGGAGGAGGGATGCCAGGCAGGGAGGAGGGATGCCAGGCAGGGAGGAGGAGGGATGCCAGGCAGGGAGGAGGAGGGATGCTAGGTAGGGAGGAGGAGGGATGCCAGGCAGGGGAGGAGGAGGGATGCCAGGCAGGGAGGAGGAGGGATGCTAGGTAGGGAGGAGGAGGGATGCCAGGCAGGGGAGGAGGAGGGATGCCAGGCAGGGAGGAGGAGGGATGCTAGGTAGGGAGGAGGAGGGATGCCAGGCAGGGGAGGAGGAGGGATGCCAGGCAGGGGAGGAGGAGGGATGCCAGGGAGGGAGGAGGAGGGATGCCAGGCAGGGAGGAGGAGGGATGCCAGGCAGGGGAGGAGGAGGGATGCCAGGCAGGGGAGGAGGAGGGATGCCAGGCAGGGGAGGAGGGATGCCAGGCAGGGGAGGAGGAGGGATGCCAGGCAGGGAGGAGGAGGGATGCCAGGCAGGGAGGAGGGATGCCATGCAGGGAGGAGGAGGGATGCCAGGCAGGGGAGGAGGAGGGATGCCAGGCAGGGAGGAGGAGGGTTGCCGGGCAGGGAGGAGGAGGGATGCCAGGCAGGGAGGAGGGATGCCAGGCAGGGAGGAGAAGGGATGCCAGGCAGGGAGGAGGAGAGGTGCCAGGCAGGAGAGGACAGATGCCAGGCAGACGGATGCCAGCAGCGGGCAGGCGCGGAGGATGCCCACAGAGGCGCGGACGGGTCGCTCACCTGCTCCCCGGGGACCCCTGGCCAGAGCGCGGCCGCTGCTCTGCTCCTCTGCCCGGCGCCTGCGCGTGGAGCCGGGGGGGGGGGGGGGGGGGGGGGGGGGGAGGCGCAGGGAACGTCTGCAAAGAGCGAGGTGCTTAATAACCAGTTAGGGATCGGAGGCGGAAACATCGCCCCTTCGGCTTGTCGGCCCCTAGGCGGGCCCTGGCCAGGCGCGGTGGCGTGGCCGTCTCCAGCCCGTGGACGGCTGTGAGTGAGGTCTTCGTGTGCACCTGCACCCCCGCAGTTCCCGAGGCCGGGCCTCCGCTGTGGCCCACGCATCAGCTACGCGAGGACCTCCACGTGCGCAAGTGTGGACAGAGGTTCACAGAGCACAGTGTGCAGCAGTTCCCTGCACTAGGCCCTCAGAGTGCGTGTGCACACACACACACACACACACACCTACGTGTACACACGCGTGCACACACACACACACACACACACACACACGAACAGCCACGGTCTCCAGCCCAACTCTCCTCCTGCCCCGAGAAGGACTTGGTGGACCCACTGATGCTTCTCTCAGCTTCCAGCCACAAACAAGAGCCTGGCCCTGATCACCTTCCTCTCTGCCTGGCACACACTGGGCCTCGGCTCCGCTCCACAGACTCGGAGCCCAGAGAGCTGGGCTCGGCTTCCCCGGGGGCTTAAGCCGGCCAAGTGCTGGAGGAGCTGCTGGCCCCTGCAGGAGCAGGCACAGATGTCAGGGAGCCGTGGTGGAAGAGGTCAAGGGCCTGCCCTGGCCTCAGGTTGCCCTCTAGCCCAGAGGACAGGCCTTTCCCTCACCCAGTGGGTACGTGGGCTCCTGGCCGCGCTGACCCTGTGCCAGGCTCCCAGGCAACCTGGGACTTTACTGCCCCTCCCTTCCCTTCCCTCCCCTCCCCTCCCCTCCCCTCCCCTCCCCTCCCCTCCCCTCCCCTCCCTTCCCTTCCCTTCCCTTCCCTTCCCTTCCCTTCCACTCTTTTCCTTTCCCGTCCCTTGTCCCTTGCCTTCCCTCCCCTCCCTTCCCCTTTCCTTTCTCTCTCCTCCTCCTCCCTCTCTCTCTCTCCTCTTTTTTCTTTCTGTGTCCCGTATTGGGGATGGTACCCAAGGGCATTCTACCACTGAGCTATATCCCCAGCCTTTTTTATTTACTTAGTTACTTACCGTTTGTTTATTTAGTGACAAGGTCTTGCTAAGGGGAATTAGAAGATTTTGCCCAGATGGAACTCGAAGTTGGAATCCTCCTGTTTCAGCCTCCCTCAGTGCTGGCATTACAGGCCATGAGGCGTGGTGCCCGACTGCTGCTGTTTCTCCTCTCCTCCTCTCTCTTGTCCTTCTTCCCTTCTTTCTCCCCCTTCTTATTGTTCTTCAATAGTTACATATTACTGTTTTATTTATTTATTGAGACAGGCTCTGACTATGTAGCTCAGGCTGGCCTTGAACTCACTATGGAGCCCAGGCTGGCCTCAAACTCACAGCGATCCTCCTGCCTCAGCTTCCTGAGTGCTGGGCTTACAGGCATGTGCTGACACACCTGGAACTGTTTTAATTTTAAATTGTGATGAAGCACATGTGATATAAAATGCACCACCTTAACCAGTTTAAGGGTACAGCTTTACGAGGTAAAGGTTATTCACCTTGTAGTGACACCGACCTCCAGAGCCTCTCCCATTGTCCCCCAAAGCACCCCTGTGCCTGTGAAATGAGACCCTCCCATGCCTTTCTCTTCCCTGGCGACTCTGTTCTGTTCTCTGCCGATCTGACTGTAATGCCGCCTCCCCCCGCACAGCCCTGACACGGAGCCCTTCCAGGAGGACAGATCACCAGCTCTGAAAGTCTCAAGACAAGCGTCCCTGTGGAGGCTGGCAGAGGGGGCCCTGGGCACAGAAGCAGCCACAACAGGGGTGGTAGATGGGATCCACCTTCACTAACCCTGCACCCTCACCCTACAGCCCCCTTTTCTCCTCCCATAGCTGCTGCTGGAGGAGCCCTCCCCCAGGGAGTCTTGGTGAGGGATAAAGGGGTCCAGAATAAAGCTTGAACTGGGAGTAGGGGTACACGCCTGTGATCCCAGCACTCAGGAGGCTGAGGCAGGAGGATGGCTACAAGTTTGAGGCCAGCCTGGACTACATAGCAAAATCTGTCTCACAAAACAAAACAAAGAAACAGATAAGTTGGGGTGCTGTCTGTATATGGATCTAGAAGGATCTTGATAATAAGTCAAGAATAAAAGTAGTATGTATTTTCAGCGAATGTGTGAAGACAGTCCGTGGACACATGTGTGTGTGTGTTGTGTGTGTGCATGCAGCCCACCCTGTGGAGAGACACAGGGAAAACTAGGGGCTTCTCACCAGGGACTACGGAGCTCTTTGGTCTCCTAGTTCAGGTTTCCCAAGAGGCCATACTTTTGGGATCTCACACAGGTAGATTTTGCAGATTAGCTTCCTTAGTTAACGGCATCTGTAAGCTTCCTGAATGTGTTTTGTGGCTGGCAGTCCCTTTCCTTTGAGCCCTGAGTAAGATCCCTTCGTATGGATTTGCCACGCTAATAATTATCTTCTTTAAAAAAAATATTTCTTTGGTTAGGTGTCTGTGTAATTATCACCAAGTTAACTGCAAACTTGGCTGAAGGTTAACAGTGCTTCTCAAAGCTCACAGATTCAGAAGGCTTTCCCGGACTCATCTCTTCTCACCTGGACTGGCTACCACAGCTGTCACTGGACTCTTTGGAATTCCATTCACCTCTTTCAGTCATTCAGCAAACAAGGATTGAGGCTTTGCCCTACGCCCAGCGTTAGCCACTGGAATAGAGCAGTGAGCAAAAGAAACCAAAACATCTCTGCCTGTGTAGAACTTCTCAGCCAAGTCCTTTTCAGTGTTCAAAATTCCTTTGACCTTGGCTAAAAGGCCAAGAATCAATGCATGTTCAAAATTCAAAATATTCTACTGTATTAGCAAACTTAAGGAGAAAAATGACAGGAACACATTGAACAATGCAGGGAACACATTCAACAGAGTTCAACGGCTATTCATGACAAAACAAAACAAAAACTCTCAGAAAAACAGAAAAGGGGAGGTGGGGAGTTCCTGGTCTTGACAAAGGGCATCTAAGCTAACTTAAGGACTGGATGTTTCCCCTCCAAAAGAGGAAAAGGCCATGGCACCTACCTTTACGTCTCCTAGTGTCTGACCGGAAGTTCTGGCCAGCACACCAGAGCAAGAAGGAAAACAAAAGCCTTTGAGACCATGAAGAAGAAATAAAAGCACCCCTATTTGAAGACCCAATCGTCCAGATTGACAATCTCAGGAAGTTCACAAAAAGCCTTCTAGGACTAATAAATAATTTCAGCAACCCCGGGATGCAAGAAGAGGCAAAATCAGCTGCTTCTGGGTACCAGCATAACCAAAGGCCCTCCGAACCTGGAAACACAATTCTACCTGTGATTGCTCAGTAAAGCAGAGATCCTTAGCGTCAAGCAACAAAACACGCCAGGACTGGTGTGCTGGAAATCTCGCAGCACTGAAGGAAGAAGACAAAGAAAACCTTAATACATGCCGAGACATAGAAAGGTGATGGTTTAGAAGATTTAATAAAAACGTCATTTATTGCAAGATTGACATACAGTTTTAAGTCAGTTCCTCGCAAAATTTCAGCAGGTGTTTTTGTAGAAAAAGACAATACTGTTTTAAAATGTGTATTGATGCTACAAAGCTACTGTGATGAAGAGTGTGGTACTGGAAAAAAACAAAACAAAACAAAACCAGACCTGCAGAGTAATGGGATAGATTAGTAGAAGATGCAGAAACAATTCCAGACACACGCAGTCATCTTACCTTTGACAAAGGGGCCAAGCATGTCCACCTGGAGAAAGATGGCCTCTGTAATAAATGGTGCTGGGAAAACTGGCTTTCCACATGCTGAAGACTAAAACTGGACCCATGCCTGTCACCATGCACTAAAGTCAAAATGGATCAAAGATCTGAACATTAAAAAGGAACATTGTCCGGCATGGTGGCCCATGCCAGGAATCCCAATAGTTGGGAGGTTGAGGCAGGAGAATCACAGTAAATTCAAGGTCAGCCCGGGCCACATAGTGAATGGAAGGCCAGCCTGAATTACATACCCTGTTTCAAACAAGGGCGACCAGAAACACTGAATCTGCTGGAAGACAGAATGGGTAGAACTCTGGAAAGCATTGATGTAGGCAAAGACCTCATGAACAAAATCCTGATTATAGGCCAGGGATTTAGCTCAGTGGTTTAAGCACTTGCTTGGTAAGTGCAAGGTCATAAGCTTGATCCCTATTACCAAAAAAAAAAAAAAAAAAAAAATCATGTACACAAGGACTATCACAGAAAATCAACAACTGAGATCTCACCTTATTAAAAACTTTTTGCACAGCAAAAGAAATCACCAATAGAGTGAAGAGATGACCCCTACTGTGGGAAAAATTTTGGGAGCTGTTTCTCAGACAAAGGACAACTATCTAGACTATATAAAGAACTCAAAAAAGGACCTCCCCCAGATTTAAAGACCCAGTGCATAAATGGCTCTGTGACGAATACACAGTGCTGAGATGAAGAAGTATAAATGGAAAATAAACATATGAAAAATGTCCAGCATCACTGGTCATTCAAGAGATGCAAATTAAAACAACACTGAGATTCCATCGCACTCTAGAAAGAATGGCTGTCATCAAGAAGTTAACCAATAGCAAATGCTGGAGGGACTGTGGGGAAAAAGAAACCCTTCTGCACTGTTGGGAGTGCAGACTGGTACAACCACTGTAGAAATCAATGTATAGATTCCTCAAAAAAAAAAAAAAGCCAAAAAAAAACCAAAAAAAAAACAACTAGGGCTAAAGCTTCCATTCAATCCAACTATTCCCCTTCTTGATATCTTCCTAAAAGAATTAAAAGCATCATATCACAGTGATCTTTGCACATCCATATTTATAGCAGCTAAATCTTGGAGCAACCCAAATGCCCATCAACTGGTGAATGGATAAAGAAATATGTTGAGGCTTTTTTATACAATGGAGTACTGCCCTGTCATAAGGAAGGATAAACTTGAGGCATTTCTGGTTAAATAGATAGACCCTGAGACCATACTCTTAAGTGAAATAAATTGGTCACATGTGTAAATATTGCATTATCTCCCTGGAGTGAAAAACTAGAAGCATAAATAAGAATGAAAATGTATCATAGTTACTGGAAAATAGGAAGAAATTGTTCAAAAAGAAAGGGGATTTAGGGAGGAGGAGAGGAAAAGGAAGAGGAAGATCTTTTTTTTTTCTTTAAGTCGGTACCCAGGATCAAACTCACGACTGCCTGCTTGCAAGGCAAGCGCTTATGCCACTGAGCTAAATCCCCAGCCCCAAGGAAGAGGAAGAAAGAAAAAAGAAAAAATTAGACAAGAAAGGTAAAATACAAACATAGCCTTCTAAATAAGCAGGGAAACCAGACACGGTGGCTCACACCTGTAATCCCAGCACTTGCGAGGCTGAGGCAAGAGGATCATTGTGAGTTTGAGACCAGTCTGAACTACAAAGTGAGCTCAAGGCCAGCTTGAACTGCATGGCGAGACCCTGTCTCAAAAAGACAAAAAAAAAAAAAAAAAAAAGAGGGAAAGAGAGATTGAAAGGAGAGGAGGGAAATGAGGGGGGAAAAGAGGTACCAAGATTTATCATGTACAGGTACAAGTTCCCTATGATGAATGTGATTAATATGTATATCTAAATTGTACTAATAAACCTAATGATAGAAAAATATATATGGAGCTGGATGTGATGGCAAAGTCTGCAATCCCAGCACTTGGGAGGCTAAGACAGGAGGATTTCCAGGGACTCAAGGTTACAGAGTGAGTTCTAAACCAGCCTGAGCTACATAAGAGGGACCTTGTCTCAAAAACACAAAAACAATCACACAAAAAATTAAAATATATATGGAAAAGAAGGGAACTAGAATAGTGAGCACACTTTTGAAATAAAAGAACAAAGTAGGAAGAATTACTTTAGTCCTGTGTTATAGTTTGTGTGTGGATGCCCCCTCTCCCCCAAGCCTCATGCCATCATGGATGCGGCTGAGTCTGGCATTCATGATTGGTTCACTTCTGTCCCTGGGATTGGTGGTGTGAGTGCTGCACCCGCCCAGGGGTGGAGCCAGCATACAGTGTAAGGGTGGGAAGAAGCTGTCTTTCTTCTCTTTGCTCTGTTCACTCTTGCGTTTGCGGTGGCCATTAATGGCTGCCCTGCCACACCACCCTGCCTTGGAGTCAGCTGAGTATGAACTGAAACCTCCAAAACTGTAAGAAATAAACCTTCCCTTGCTTCACTTTGGGCTTCAGGTATTATGTCTCAATGAGAGAAAAGTAACTAGGACATCCTGCTAAAGCTTATTGAATAGTTATGCCAACAAGACAGTGTAATGGTATTGGGCAAAGACTAGGCACATACATTAATAACAGGACAGAGAGCCCAGAAATAGACCCACACAAACTGCCCAACTGATTTATTTTTATTTTGTGAGGTAGTACAGGCTAATTCTTCTGCCTCAGCCTACTAGGTACTGGGATTACAGGCAGGTACTGCCACACCTGGCCCAACTTTTGACAAAGGTCTAAAAAATTCAATGGGTAAAAAAAAAAGCCTTCCAATAAATGGTATTAGAATAACCACCTACCAGGGCTGGGGATTTAGCTCAGTGGCATAAGCGCCTGCCTTGCAATCAGGCAGTCGTGAGTTTGATCCCCGGTACCAATAAAAAGGAAAAAGACAAAAAAAAAAAAAAAAAAAAAAAACCACCTACCCAAAGGTGAAGCGTTATCTAACTTTCACACTGCATACAAAACTTAACCCAAAATAGATTCACAGAATTAAAAGAAAAGACTACATCCAGGAGTGGTGGTACACACTTGTAATCCCAGTACCCTGGAGGCTGAGGAAGGAGGATTGCTGTGAGTTAAAGGCCAGCTTGAGCTATATAGTGAGACACTCTCAAAAAACCAAAACCAAACAAACAAAAACTATGAAACTCTTAGGCATCATATTAGAGAGCATCTTAAGGATCTAGGGCTACGAATTCCTAGACTTGGGGCAGGAGACATAGCTCAAGTAGCACAGTGCCTATTTGGCAAGCAGGAGGTAGTGAGCGTGATTCCTGGTACAAAGAAAAAAAAAGGATTCCCAAAGCATATTCATAAAGGAAAAATCGATAAATTGGATCTCATCAAAATTTTAAAAAAACAAACTCTTGCTCACAGAAAGGCTAAAAATAAAAGCTACAGCATGAGAATATAAGTATAAACTGCATATCAGAGAAACGAGTAGTATTTAGACTATACCAAAACATCTGAAAATTTGGAGGAAAAACCCACATAATGGTTCTCTGTATGTAACCCAGGCTGACATTGAACTCCCAGTGTTCCTCCTGCTCCAGCTTCTCAAACGCTGGAATTGTAGATGTGTGTCACCAACCTGGTTTACCCCCAAATTCTATTAGAAAGTGAGCAAAAGATGGAAAGAGACCCGTCACTAGTTGGATGTGGAGACAGCAATGAGCCACTGATTGAATCAGTAGCTGTGCCATGCCACACATAGTTGAGTGGCTAAGTCTGAAAGAGTAACAACACTCAGTGCTGATGAGGATGTGGGGAGACAAGAGTCACTCGTATGTGGCTGGTGGGAATGAAATTGGTACTGCACTTTGGAAAAGTATTTGACAGTTTCTTACAAAATGGCACAAACATTTAACCCAGCAATTAGAATCTCAGGCATTTATCCGAGAGATGAAATTGCATATTCATCCCAAAACCTACACATAATGTTCATAGCAATGTTATTCATAGGAGCCCCAAACTGGAAGCTCTCCAAGTGTCATTTAATGGGTGAAGGGTTAAACACACTGTTGGAATTCCATAGCATGGAATATTACTCAGCTATAAAAAGGGACAAAGTACCAGTATACCCAACTGCACAGAGGAATCTCAAATAATTGCAAGATTATTTCAGTCTTTCAAGTTAATCATACGTGTGAAAAAAAGCCAAGGGAGTGGGAAAGCAAATCTCCAAATGTTACATGCAGCTTAATTCCATTTGTATACATTCTTGAGATAGTAAAATTATAGTACTAGAGAACACGCCGCTGGTTGACAGGAATCGAGGGGGGCAGGGGTGGCGGGTGGGTGTCACTATGGTTGGGCACAGGAGGAACCCTTGCTGATAGACATGGCCACGTCTACACTGTGTGCTGGGCTGATCGTGGCTCCCAAATTACAACTGCATCCTCGGGCTCAGATTCCACAAAGTTATATATTCTGGGAAAAGCCTTGGCAAGTGTGGAAGAGTCTGGAGAGGTTTTCTGGGATTATCCAGATGGCCTGAAAATGCCACCACAAATGTCCCTGCGAGCGTGAGGCGTCACACGCAGACACATGCACACACAGAAAGGTTGTGAGAATGAACATGGAAAGATGGGTCACAGCAGAAACTAGAAAAGACAGGAAACAGTCCTGATGCTTGAGCAAAATACAGTTACCCGGGGTCCCAGAGGCAGTGCTTCTTGTAGCCTGTGTCTTCTGTCTTAGCATAATTTCTTACTGAGATTCCTGATTTCTCCAGATTTTCCTGTTTACCTGTCTGTCTGTCTGTCTGTCTGTCTGTCTGTCTGTCTATCTATCTATTGCTAAGACTGGTGCAGTAGTCTCCTCCCTGGATTCCCACCTCTAGAATCGTTCCACTGCTAAAATCCCACCCCTCCTCCATATTCTCCTCCAGAATAACCTGGAACCTGCTTACGAAGATTCCTAACGGTTCTGTTACAGTCAGAAGCTGGAAACAACTCTGAGGGCTAAGAAGCAACCCTTGCACTTTGTCCAATTTCTGTTTAGAGCTCTGAAAAATGTTGGAACTTCCAGAGAGACAGCAGTGTCCTTTGTGACTCACGGCTAGCCCCTCTCAATGGTGTCTTGGATTCCACTGAGAAAGTGGCCTAGTGGGTCTCCCAGGTGGCCTCACTGAGGGCAGAGTCACCAGAAAGACCCCTGCTTAGAGGAGTAAAAGGTTGGAACTTCCAGTCCCACGAGCCAGCCTCCCGGAAACTGAGCTGTAGAGACACTCTTGCTGCTTCTTTGCTGACTTTTGTAGTGCTGAGTGACATCGCTACCCTGCCTAATTTTTATTTGGAAACAGAGTCTCCCTACACTACTCAGGCTGATCTCAAACTTGCTATCCTCCTGCCTCAGCCTGCCGAGTAGCTGGGATCACAGGGGGCTGTCACACATCCAACTCTACAGCTGCTCTTGAACAAGACTGGAAGAGCAATCAGGGTGAAGACCCAGGGTGTGCGGGTGGAGACTGGCTTGCCCAGCAGGCATGAGGAAGTTGGAGCCCCACCCCGACCCCTTGGCTAACAAATCTCTTCTCCTGGTTCTTGATATGCATCCTTTGCAATAAACCAGCAGAGGTAAGTGAAGTGTTTCCCTGAGTTCTGTGAGGTGACCAGACCCAAAGAGCCCGAGCTGGGAGCGCTGGTGAATAGCCAGGTGCCAGCTGACAGCCTTCATTCCTTAGCCAAATCAGGGGATATGTGGGGATTGACACTACGTCCAGGTGGGTGTTATAAGACAGAACAGACTCAGGGGACACCACAGCTGCTCAGGCTGCCCAGGGTGGGGGAAGCCTAGACGTCTGGCCCCAGGGGGAAGAGGGGCAGCGGGGCACTTTCCAGCCTACATGTCCATAGCTGTTGCAGGGGTGAGCAGCTGGCCTATCTGTTCCATGGTGGATAATGTCACATTAAAAAAAAAAAAGAGGCACAGCCGTGTGTTTCTGGGAAGATGTTCTTTCTTCTAGCACAAAGAGCTCCAGGGCCCCCTGAGCCCCAAATTCTGGGAAGGAGAAGCAAAGATTCCCAAGCATTCACTGTTCTATTATCTCAGTCAATGGGCACAGCCATGCTTTCCTCAGTGTACCTAAAGATCACTGCCAGTCTTCTCCCCCTTCAATCAGCAGCATCCCTGCCTCAGGGAATTACATGAGCATCTCCAGGGTTACCCTGACAGGGAGCAGGACCTGCAGATCCCGCTCTGGGGGAAACAGCCTCGCACACTGTCGCTGGCTCAGGGTGTGGACCTCATCCTCTTGGGGAGCCCCCAGTGTTTCAATGGGTGCTGTAACTGGGCACTGGCAGACCAGCCCAGACCTCTCCAAAGGACTGCAGTGGATGAATCCACCCAAGACGGCGAATTCTCTGTGCCTGAATTCAGTGCCCCACGCCTTTTGGCGCCCAGAGTTCCTTAGTTGGAGATAATGGTGCACAGGTTACCATGACAACAGATAAGCCATTCTGAAGATCCTCAGATGGTGATGCTGGCTGAGGCAGTGCAGAGAGCTGTGGGGTGGGGGAGACAAGTGTGTATCTAGGTAAGGAACCCATCTTAGGAGCGAGTGGCCAGCTCCTTCTGGGACAGGGCAACAGAAAGTTACTCCTGCCTGTGTCCAGAGACGCGGTAGCAGGGCTCGAGCTTGGGCTCTGCTTGGAGCTCACTGTGACGGTGCCACAGCAGCCAGGGTGAAGGAAGCAGGGCAATGATAGGTTCTAGAACAGCACGGCCGCCTCGCCCCTCTCCGCAGGAGCCAGACAGGCACTTAGAGGACAGCTGAGCACCTTCACATGTGCCTGACTGGACTTGCACCCGCCCTACACCTCCTGGCCAGCAGATGCCACAGCTGCTATCTAGCTGCCCCTCACCAAAGCCTCCTGCACTTGTAGGCAGGACGGAATCATGGCAGCATGATCCATGGATGGGCTGCATGTTGTGTAAACCCCTCCATAAAGGATAGATTGGCTTCTCTACACAGGTAAGCGGCAGCTCCCCAAGCTACAGAGGCAGGAAACGGGTGCCATTACAGACTGCGCCGCTGGGGCAGGCGCTGTCTTTGTGCCTCGAGCTTATTCTCCCAGTGCTATTTCTTTTACTAATGCAGTGCACGCTGCACACATCCAGCCCTGTTATTTAGTGGATCGGTCGTACATGGCTCGGGTGAGCAGCCGAGCCGCCCCGGTTCCTGGTGTTCCCAGGGCAGGTGCTTATCGTAGACAGGGCCTAGATCTTCCCACCCACTTGGCCTCCCCAGGCTCGTTTCTTTTTATTGTGTTATCATGCTTCCATGTGACATCATTCTTCTTTCTGAAAAAGTTGTTTCATTATCTTCCTTAGTACAGGGCTGTTGATAGAAACCATGTGTTGGTTTGCTTTATAAAATCTTAGCTGGCCAGGCATGGTAGTATACATTTGTAATCCCAGCACACAGAAAGCTGAGGCAGGAGGATTGCCACGAGTGCAAGGCCAGCCTGGGCTACATAGAGAGATCCTGTCTCACAATAAATAAATAAAATAAAATCAAAATCTTAGCTGGCACAGGGGTACACCTATAGCTGTAGGTCCTCAGGAGGACTGCAGATCACCTGAGCACAAGAGTACAGAGCCAGCCTGTGCAACACAGCAAGCTCCCATTTCCTCCTTCACCTAAAGATATTTGCTTTTTATTTTTGGTTATTTTTGAGATAGAGTCTTGCTGTGTAGTCCAGACTGGTCTCGAACTTACTATGTAGTCCAGGGTGGCCTCAAACTCACAGGGACCTTCCTGCCT
The DNA here is from genome assembly GCF_034190915.1 of Cavia porcellus. Taxonomy (NCBI): domain Eukaryota; kingdom Metazoa; phylum Chordata; class Mammalia; order Rodentia; family Caviidae; genus Cavia; species Cavia porcellus. The sequence continues at coordinate 57,208,002 of NW_026947489.1, forward strand.
CAGCCTCCTGAGTCCTGGGATTACAAGTATGCATCAAAAATTCTTGATCATAATCTTTTGTCTTTCTCCTGTATCAGAACAGTGGTATCACGTATAAGAGGTGTTCTTGGGGTCCCAGAAATCTATCTCTAATGGTTTTCCTGTATCTTAGCTTTTTTGGCTCCTTGCCCTTCGATCTGAATATTTTCTACTGATTTATTAGTAAGGCATCTCACTCCTGTGTGGTATACTGTGAGATCTATAGTTTTAATTATTTATCGTATTTTCAACTTGTTTGATATCTTTCGAGACAGGCCTCGCTATGTAGTTTATAAATTTTCCTTTGAAGCGGTTCCTTAGTCCTGGATTCTAAGCAAGAGACAGCGGTTTGTGCATATAGACTTTTGTTTTTTCCCCATTTTTAAAAATGATTGAATGCACACGGGTTGGCTGCAGGTTGGAGCGGGATCTGGCGCCACCTGGTGACCGTCGCGGGATAGACTTTTTCTGTAACGCTCTGTGGCCGCCTGGGCTCCACTTGGCAAAAGGGACTGAAGAGGATGGGACCCCCTCGTGTCACACCAGAGTCTGAGTCACCTGGTGCCACCAACTCCCAGAAGCCCTCGGGGCCCCAGTCCTGCCACATTCTTCCAGGGCCACTCCTGACCCTCAGGCCACGTGAGGGACAGATCTGGACACAGGGACAGTGGCGTCCAGCTCTCTGACTGCTAGGGAAACCTCAACCAGGGGCCATGCATGCAGAGCATCTGTGCCATTTGAGGCCTCTTTCTTTTGGCAAGGTTTCACTATGTGGCCCAGGCCGGCCTCAAATTCATGGCAATCCTCCTGCCTCAGCCTCCCTAGTACTAGATTACAGATGTGTGCCAGCACAGCCGGCACCCTCAGAGATTTACAGGCTTGGGAACAAGGCGGAGGCTGTACTGATCCCTGGTCTTTCCTATTTAACTTGTTTTTGTTTCTTCTTGGAAACCTGTAGAACATTTACCCTTAAATCTTGAAGATCTATGAAGAAGTGCTTTGGTGGTCTGATGTCTTTCCACACTGTGTTCCCTGCCCTTCAACTCTGGAAATGTAGGAGAGAAAATAAAAGTAGAAGATGAATCCATGGCAGCCGAACTGGGATTTTGGGATTAGACAACAATGGTTACAGTAAAAAAGAAGTTATCTGTCAAAATGCGCAAATCAGCCAGACATGGTGGTGCAGGAAGTCTGAGACCAACTTGGGCTACAAAGTGAGCTCGAGGCCAGCCTGAACTGCATTGTGAGACCCTGTCTCAAAAAGGAAAAAAAAAAAAGCACAACTTCCCAGAACTGAATGTTAACTCCGATTAAAAAGTCCAAGTCGTTCACAATGAGTGGAAACCTCTGAGACACCTCCAGGGGGTGGTGTTTCCCAGCTCATTCAAAGGTGTACTTAAAGTCACACTAACAGCCTCTGGGTCTCCCCATAGAGGCTGGGCGTCAGGTCCAGAGGGGGGATGTGCTGGCTGTGCGAGGTAGGTGATCCAGGAAGTCTCCCCAGAGAGGTAAGGCCAATGGGCCTGACAGGGCGGGAAGATGGAGGGCAGGCTGGACATGCCCAGCAGAGCGGACAGTGGGGAGTGACCGCCCCAAGGCAAGTCCTGACTGTGCCCTGGGAGGAGACATGAGTGGCCCCAAATTCAAGATGGCCTGGGTCCAACTGGAGCCTGGTGCCTCACTTGAGCCTCCTGTGCCAACCTGTGCCCAGTCGCACACAGGGGCCCTGGGGACAGAGGCGCCAGGCAACGCTGATAAGAAGGGAAAGGGCTGGGCACAGCCTGAGCCGAGCTTCCTGGAGCGCAGCGACAGCGGGTCTGCCACGGAAGGAACACCGCCAGGTCCCCCAGAGCCCACTGCCGGCCCTGTGGGCAGGGATCCTGGTGCCAGGCTGCGCAGGGGACCCCATCCTCCCTAAGCTCCGTGATACCATCGTGCTCGGGAGAAGGGGTCCTCTTCCCACTGCGCTCCTCTCCAGGAGGCTACTCTCGGCCTCCCATGTTTCCAGGTGAGTTTGGAAATTGGTTTGTGCATTACACACACTGGTTACTAAAATGCACTGGGATTTCAATCGGGATGGCATTGAATGTATAAATCACTTCCAGACAAGTGATTTCCTCATGTTGCCAGTCTTCTAATCCAATCATGGGCTGTGTCTCTCCTTTGGTTGGTGCTGGGAATTGACCCCAGGCTGTTGACACAGGTACAACATCTGCCCTCTGGAAAAAAATACTGTTAAGTTTTGAGGTCTTTGTGAGTTGCTCAGCCTGGGCTTGAACTTTCAATCCTCCTGCCTCAGGCTCTCCCAGTGCCAAATGACAGGCCTGCATCTTGGACTTTAGCAGTTGGGCTGGAAATAGTAGTGGCAGACAGACAGACAGACAGACAGATAAACAAGCTTGCAAGGAGGCGATTCAGGTCACAAGTTCGATCCCCGGAACAAAAAAAAAGAGCAGTGATTCCTTGTCCCTGGGTCCTGAGGGCAGGAATCCAAGACTCAGGTACACACAGCACCACATGCCCTCTGTGGGTGTGGGGAGGGCACTGTCCCCAGACGCTCAGGCTTCTAGGTCCTCAGCATCATGAGTCTGCAGAGCCTCTTGTCCCCATCTGCAAGTCCTCTCCTTACAGGAGATGTGTCACTTGCAAAATCTCATTTCCCAAGGAGGTCACACTCACAACTCCTGGGGTGAAGATCTCGGCTCCTTTGGGGGACACTCAACAGCCCAAAAGGCAACTTAGCAACTTATCAAGATCCTCTTTTAAAAATTTAAGGCCAGGCGTGGTGGCACACACCTGTAATCCCAGCCCGCAGGTAGGCTGAGGCAGGAGGATCACTGAGTCTGAGGCCAACCTGGGCTACCTAGTGAGTTCAAGGCCAGCCTGAACTAAATAGCAAACCCGTATCTCAAAAAAAATTTAAAAAGGGCCAGGGATGTAGCTCAGTGTGAACAAAGGTCATTAGTCCAATCCTCATCCCCCAAAATTAAACTTTTATTTTTAAAAACCCAGATCTCAAGTCAAACTCCACAAACAATACCCTTCCCTGCTCCCACAGCCACAGAGCCCTTACTGGCCTAGGATGGGGCAGCTGCTGTTCAGGTGATATTCAGATGGACTGGTCCCACGGATTTATTTCCAGAGGCCAACTGTCCTACACTGGGCGTGGTGGTGTACACTGCAATTCAGCACTTTGGAGGCTGAGACAGGAGGATTGTTACAGTTTCAAGAACAGCCTGGGGTACATGATGAGACCCTGTCTCACCCCTCCCTACACACATGGGCACACCCTACCACTGCAGCCCCATCTTCCTTTTCCATCCCCCCAGGCCATGAAGAAGTGAGAGAGAGACTTTTGTCATCACACCATTTGGTATGGGGGGGGGGTACACCCTGGAATGCATGGAGCCTCAAGACACGACGTGAGGAGTAAGGTGGGCAGCCCTGTCCTCCCTGGCCTCTGTCAGGCTTTCTTTTCTGAGGAGCATTCTCAGCTCCCCCAGTTCTTGTCAATTTCATGTCATTTGCATCTGTGCCTTTTAGGTTATTTAACTTGTAAATTTCCCTCAACAATCTCAGCTCCAAGGCTTGCAGAGCCCTGATTGAAGCATTTAAATTCTTTAGTATTCTGTGCACCGCAGAATTTTTAGTATTCCGCAGGGCGCAGCCTCATCAGGGCTGCCAGGAAGCAGTGAGGAGCCTGTGCCCACCCTCTCCGTCCTCAGGCTGCGCATGGTGGCATCTGGGGTGCTGCCCGAGGGGCCCCCAGAGAGGACAGGCCGGTGGCTGGGGCCAGGCCCTGCCCCAAGAGCTGGCTTCTCCCTGCCAGGTACAAACCTCCCAAGTTGTCACCCTCCTATGCTCACTCAGGATTCCCACCTCCAACCCCAGCACCTTAGCCAGCCTTGCTGGAGCCGTTGGCTCCATAATCCTGTGAGTTTAGATCCAAAATGTCCCATAAGACCTCGTGAGTAGAAGGTGACTGAATCATGGGCTGAGTTCAGTCTCAGTGCATGTGCTGCCAGAGCAAGTTCAGAGCTGAACGGGCTTTCAGGTGCAAGGTCCTGATGGAGGTGGTTACTGAGGTGTGACCTGGAAGGATGTATGCCTGTCCCCAGCTCCTCCTTTCCCTCTCTGCTTCCTGTCTGCCGCACCACAAGCAGCTCTCTTCCTCCGGGCCCTCCTGCCGCACTGTTTGTGCCACAGAGCTGCACAACCTTGGATGGGACCCTCCGAAACCATGGACCACGCACACCTCTCCTTCTTTAATGTGTAGGTCTCAGTTACTGTATCTCAGTGACGGGACAGCTGGCTCGTATGAGAGTGGCCCCTAGTCCCCCTGGTCCCCCTGGCCCATGGCTGCAGCCCTCCCAGAACCCTGCAGCACCATTTCCTCCACCAGGTGTTAGGATGGACCCTGAAGCTGGGCAGGGTGGCACACACCTGTAATTCCAGCGCTTGGGAGGCTGAGGCAGGAGGATTGCCTGAGTTCAAGGCCAGCACAAAATACAAAGTGAGACCTTGCCTCAACAAATGAAACAGGATAGGCATCCTATTCCACCACGGATGCTCTGGAGGCAGTTTGGGTAGTGGCTGCCATTTCCCCCACCCCAGTGGCCAGCCCCCTTCTTCTCCTGTTGCTGCCTAATGGGCCACCTCGGAAGGTCACCTCATGCTGCTCCAGATCGCTATAATAGCAAAGAAGGTGCAAGGTCTCTGTTCCGTAGTGCTTGGGGCACAATCGGGGAAGGCTGGAGGGTGGGTGCGCGGGGGAGACAGGGCTGGGGCCTGGCAGTGGGGACCAGCCACCAGCCAGCACCCATATGGCCTCCAAGGTGTGACCCCACAGCAGAGGCTGGGCTTCCTCACATGGCAGTTGGGGTCCCCGAGACAGTGCCTGGACACTCACTATTCATGGCAGCTGGGATACTGCTGCAGCCTCTGGGACGCAACACAGCTGCAAAACAGGCGACTTTCTGTCACTACCACTAGGAAGCCTGTGACAGCCCTGTGTGGATGGCCCCAGGGAGGGGGACACAGCAGGCACTTTCTGTTCCTGACAGGAGGCGACAAAGGGCTTCCCCGACTGGGGGAAGTGAGGCCCACAATGACAGAAGACTCTGAGGGGGGGGGGCTGGCTCCTGCCTCACGGTGGCAGACAAGGCTGGGGTCACCACCTCACTCCTTCAGCCTCAGACACAGTGAACACGGTTGGCATCTTTCCTTCTTTCCTGCAGAGGCTTACTTTGACTCCGCATTCCATTCCTAGGTCAGGGGCCACATCTGGTTATGCCCTGTTATTTCCTTTTTGTGTTTGTTTCTGATTTGTCTTTTTCGATAGAGTCTGGTACTGCAGACTCCTCTTAAACTCACTACAGAGCCCAGCTGGCCTTGAATCCAGCAGTCCTCCTGCCTCAGCCTCCTGAGTGCCAGGATTGCAGATGTGCACCACCACACCCAGCTCAAAGGTTTTTTTTGTTTTGTTTTGGTACCGGGGATCAAACTCACAACCTTGCACTTGCCAGGCAGGCGCTTGTGCCACTGAGCTAAACCCCCAGCTCCCAGCTCAAAGGTTTTAATAAAACAAGTGAGAAGTCATAGCTTTTAGATTTTAGATGTATCTAAAAGATAGCTTCCTGTGTTAAATTAATATGAATGGAAACTGAAAGAAAAGCCAGAGAGATGAAAGAGAAAATCAATATAAATTATTCTGACAAGGAGAAGCAAATCTTAACAAAAACTTTCCTGCTCACATGAGAAATAGCCTTGTGTAGCAGAAAATGCCCCCTCTCCCATCCTGCGTATACCAGGTAACGGTTTGTGTTACAGTTCCTGTTACTTTTCTTTCTTTCTTTTTTTTTTTTTTCTTATGGGTACTAGGGATCGAACTCATGACTGCACACTTGCAAGGCAGGCATTTATGCCTGCTCAGCTAAATCCCCAGCCCCTACTTTTGTTTCTTAGAAATAGCTGATCAGGCTGGGGATTTAGCTCAGTGGCATAAGTGCCTGCCTAGTAAGCGTGAGGCCATGAGTTCGATCCCTGGCACTGGGAAAAAAGAAAAAAGCTGACCATTGTGATGCACTGCCGGTCACTGTGATGGGCACAGTGAGACCCAGTGAGGGAGAGCCAAGTATGCTGTGTTTTCCCTTCCCTTACAGGCCCCGTGAGACTCCTTCCGGAGCCTTCAGGCCTGACATTTTGAGGAACAATTGATTCCCTGTCAGTGCCTGTCTGACATTAAATAAACCTGCCTCCATTCTGGGTGACATTTCCCTGTTTCCGCTTGTCATTACAACTGATTCACAGGAAATTATAAATTGTGAATAAAAGCTATGCATATGCTGGTTGTGGTGGCTCATGCCTGTAATCCTAGCACTCGGGAGGCTGAGGCAGGAGGATTGTTGCAAGTTGAAGGCCAACCTGGGCTACAAAGTGAGCTGAAGGTCAGCCTGAACCACATAACGAGACCTTGTTTCAAAAATATAAATAAATTTTCTGCTCTGATTAAAAAAAAAAAACTATGAGTAGGCTTTTAGATTTTTTGATAATCCAGTTAATGAATCATGAACACAGTGGAAAAGGATGCAACTTCTTTGCTAATTTGACATGAAATACTGGCATGGATAAAGTTAAAAGAGAGATAGGCACGGTGCTGAATGCCTGAAATTCCAGTACTCCAGGACACTTAAGCAGGAGGATTGTGAGTTCAAGCCCAGTCTGAGTAACTTCGTGGTTTAGCAAAGCTCTATCTCAAAAATTTAAAATTTAAAATCAAGAGCTGCTGACATAGCTCAGAGCAAAAGCCCTGGGTTCAATCCAGAGAGAGAGAGAGAGACAGAGAGAGGAGAAAGGAAGAATAAGAGCATCACAGGGTCTGATTTCAAGGGAGTAAGCATCATTAATTCAGAAGGCAGTTAAGTTAATCACTAAGCAAAAACAAAAGCGAAACATGAAAGGCCTCAGCCTCTTATAACTTACATATGAAACTGGATGGATATTTCTCCAAATTTGAGAATGACATTTAAATATTTGATCATTATTACCCACCGTGGGTTGTGAAGTTGTAATCCTGAGATTCTAATCAGAACGCAGAAGCCACCCACTGAACAAGGGAAATTTAACGTAAAGCACTAACTTTAGGCCAGGAGCGGTGGTCATCCCCGTATTTGGGAGGCAGAAGCAGGAAGTCTGCAAAGTTGAACCCAGCCTGGGCAACTGAGTGGCTAAGCAAAAAGACCCTGTCTTGAAATAAGAAATAAAGCAAGGGATGTAGCTTAGTGCAAAGTGACTGACTTCAATCTCCAGCACAAAGAAGGAAGGAAGGAAAAAAGAAAGAAAGAAAGAAAGAAAAGAAAAGCAATGCAGGAAGGGCAGTTGTAGGGGCAGCCTTGCTGTGAGGTGCCGAAGAGGTGGCCCTGCTCAGCTGAGGCCCTGGCCTCTGAAAGCTGTCAGGACGGGAGGGGCCAGGGGTCAGGTAGGCAGGGCCCTCCGGACACCACTTTCTGGGGAGCCAGAGGGCTCAGCACAGGACGCACCCAGCAGGGGTACTGGGAGGCCACACTCGCTGCCTGTGCTCTGAGGGCTGCGAAAACTGAAAACTGCGCGGCTGCCAGAGCTCAGCTCAAGTTTTACGGAACAAATCCCAGGAAAGAAGGGAGGCCCCGGCCTGCAGAACCACTTGGGGCCTGGGGGCTGTGACCCAAAGCCAATTGTGAATTTCACCACCAGAGGGAGCCCTAAACGCAGGATGCGTCTGAAGTGGTAGAAATATGGCAATATGTGGAGTTTCAAAAAAAATTTAATATTTATTTACTTACTTTTATTTTAGAGAGAATAAACCCTAACAGAATAAAGCCAATCAAAACAAAACAGTGAAAGTGGTACAGAACTTCAAAATAGGATAACAGGCAATCAACAATGGCTACCATAATATATCGTGTTATCTTCAAAATAGTTGTCCATATCATCAGACATGGCAAAATCCAATCAAACAAGACAGAATAAAACCAGCCAAAACAGAACATGGAATAAAAGAATACAATAAATCGGAACAAAATTACACAGTGAGAACATCTTGGGTTTCAAAGGCGAGACAGAAGGAAATCCTCCGTATTTGCTGCATGCGTACTGCTATCCTCCTAATGGATGCTCAGAATACCCACCTCAGACCTGCACAGCCAGTCAAACAGTACAAGCATTTAGATGTTTTTGTACCACAGTTGCTATCAACTCAGCCTGTCCTCGGATGCTGAGTTGGAGTCGGGCGGGGGGAAGTTGTCCTTGGTTCTCAGCCCACACACGGCTCCCAGGAAGGGCGAGCTGCTTCATGTTGTACTCCTCCCAGACCCAGCGTGGCTTCTGCTGACTCACCAGGGAGGCGAGCTGGTAATTACACAGAGGGTTGTGGGGTGCTCTTCTAGTTTCCCAGACTGCACCACAGCTGGCTCAGGGAAGGCGTGATTTGTTTGCTGGCTGAGTCTCCTCCTGATACACATGGTGGAGCCTGGTTCATGGGAAGGCATGCTCTGTCTTCCCTATGTGGAGTTTTAAACAACTGCATACTTCCAATAATTTTTTATTTTCCACTTGAAAGTTTTCCTCACAAGTGTAAATGGCCACAAATACCGCATTCTCTGGTGAAAGAGACCTAAAGTGTAAATGAGGACCAAGATGTATAATAGATACTGGGAAATGGGAAGAAAATGTTCAAATGAGAAAAGGAACAAAGGAGAGAAAAGAGGGAAAGGAAAGAAGAAAGGACAAGAAAATAGAGAATAGAAGGAAAAAATGAAAACAAAGCCTTTGTAAGTAAGGGGGGAAGGTCAGGCATGGTGGTGTATGCCTGTAATCCTAGCACTCAGGAGGCTGAGGCGGGAGGATCTCCATGAGTTTCAGGTCAGCCTGGGCTACATAGTGAGTTCAAGGGCAGACCAAACTGCAAAGTGAGACCGTGTCTCAAAATAACAAACGACAATAAGAAAAGGAGGCTGGGGATGAGGCTCAGTGGCAGAGAGCTCGCCTGGTTGGTGTGTGCTAAGTGCAGTTCTCTAGGTTCTGAGTTCAACCTTCGATGTTGAAAAAATAAATCAAGTAAGCAAACAAAACCCTCTGAAGTGCCTAAAATGCTTTACCTCAGCGACAAGCTTCTCAGCACTGTACCTGAGGGATAATTGGAAAGAAACTGAAGCTCCTGCCTCGAACACTGTTCATTTCCCCTCTCATTACAGTAGAATCCTGATGTTAGTTGTCAAGAATGACAGTCACATAAAAAAAAAAAAAAGAATGACAGTCACATTTCCCAGCCTCCCTTGCAGCTAGGACGTTTGCAGTCTCCCCTGTGGCTGGGTTACCTGACTAAGTGTTGTCTAATGAGGTGTCCACCAAAGTGAGCCCCGTGACTTCAGGCTAGGCCTCCCCATGACTTTTCCTCTCTGCGTAACAAGGACATGGCAGTGAATATGGGCGTGGTGCCCCTAAGACCTCACTCTGTGTCCCTGATGGTCCTGCCCTGCTAGATGAAGAAAAAACCTCATCCTCAATTTCCCTTTGTTATTTCCAGGCTCTTTCAGCATGCAAATCTGTATTTTAACACGCAGGAGTTTAGATGCCAATAAAGGCTGACTAACTGATGTTCCATATGTGTACCTGGGGAAGTGTCAGGTTGCTGTTGAGAATGTAGAGGTGAAGGTATAACATAATACAAAATACTTGGAATGTAAATATATTTGCTTTTTTGGTTCTGGAATCAAACTTAGGACCCTGTGCTTACCAGGCAGGCACTGTGCTGCTGACCATATTAGTGCCTTACCTCAATGGATACATAATAATTTGTCAGCACAGTGCATGTGTGCGTGTGCGTGTGTGTGTGCGTGTGTGTGTGTGTGCACTATTGGAGACTGAACCCAGAGCCTTTGCACTATACCCCCAGCTTTTTTTTTTTTTTTTCAGTATTAGGGATCAAACTCACAACCTTGCACTTGCCAGGCAGGCACTTATGCTGCGGAGCTAAATCCCCAGCCCCTACCCAGCTCTTTTTAATGTGTTTTTATTCCTTTTTTTTTTTTTTTTTTTTCCTGAGACAGAGTCTTCTAAGTCACTAAATTACCCAAGCTGGGCTTGAACTTGTGATTTGCCTACCTCAGCCTCCCACACTGCTGGGACTGTAGGCGTGCACCACCATATTTGGCTGGTATGTATTAATTTTTAAAGTCAAACAAAATATTCCACTTGCATGGAATAATGACTTATTTTCAAAAAATTCTTATTAGAAAAAAACTGAAAAAATGATATTAACATGTTAATAATAGTTCTACTTTAGGTAGTGTAAGTCTGAGAGATTCTTATTTATCCTCTTGCTTTATTGGTTGAAAATGTGGGCTATGCTCCTACCACCTTGTGTTGAAGGCCCATATTGTCAGTGTTTTGGGCTCTTTGCTATTGTTATTTGTCTTTTTTGTTTCATGTTTTTTTAGGAATTTGTTTTGCTTTGATTTGTTTTTCCCTCTAATACAGAAAGAATAGGTGTACATGTAAAGACTCATGCATGCATAGAACTTCTAAACAGTTTATGAGAACTGATTATATAATGCATGATGAAATGAGCGGCTACTTTGAAGAAAAAGAGACACTAAGGCACCCAGTGCTGATTCTGTAGCATCATGATGTAAAATCCAGTAATACTATTATTCTTTTTTTTTATTTAAAGAGAAAAAAAGAAAGGACATGAAAAAACAAAGCAGTAAAAGGGTACAAGTAATAGATAATTTCAAGAAAAAAATATACAGTAAGAAATCACCAGTTAATAGGTTACATATTATCTTCCCAGAAACAGTTGTCCAAATTACAAAATTAAAGCATATAAAGTGGACATTCATACAGTGACATTGTAGACAGTGCCATTAATACTATTATTCTTTGTTCAGAGTGATTTTAGTCTGTTTTATTTTGTTTAACTTCAACATAGATGAAGGTATGGACAGCTATTTTGAAGAGAACGAGAGACACTATGACAACCATTGTTGACTTCCCTATTGTCTGATCTCGAAGACCTAAAATGCCTTCATCATCCCGATCATTTTTATACTGATCTGATCAGTTTTATACTATTTTGTTTTGTATGAATTCACTGTGTGTGAAGATATGGACAACTATTTGGAAGAAAACAAGAGACAATGTGATAAGACAGTGAAGATCTCCAGTGGTCTTGCTTTGAAATCTGTGTCTCTTACATTATTTTCTTTTCTTTTTCTTTTTTTTTTTTTTTTTTTTTTTTTGGTCTTTTTCCTTTTTATCGGTACCGGGGATTAAACTCATGACTGCCTGCTTACAAGGCAGGCGCTTATGCTGCTGAGCTAAATCCCCAGCCCCCTCTTACATTATTTTCTTCTGTTTAATTTAACCCTCTTTAAAATAAAATTTTTAAAACTGTGGGCTAGGTGTGGAGCTCAGTGGTGAGCATTTCCCTAGCATGCACAAGGCCCTGGGTTCAATCCCCAGCACTAAAAACAAAAAACAAAAAAAAGGAAGAAAAAGTCTAATACAAAAAAAAAGCGGGGGGGGGGGCTGGGGATTTAGCTCTGCAGCATAAGCTCCTGCCTTGCAAGCAGGCAGTCGTGGAGTTTGATCCCTGGTATCAATTAAAAAAAAAAAAAATCAGGCTGGGTGTAGAGGCACATACCTGTAATCCCAGAATTAAGAAGCTGAGGCAGGAGGATTGCTGCAAGTTCAAGGCCAGCCTGCACTGCATAGTAAGACCCTGTCTCAAAAAACAAAACAAGGGCCTGGAGATTTAGCTCAGTGGCATAAGTGCCTGCCTGGCAAGCACAATGTCATGGGTTCAATCCCTGGTACCCTCCCCCCCCCAAAAAAATCCAAAAAATGTGTCTGATCGATTCTCAAGACATAGTCGCTCTTCTTGCAAGACAAGTAGGCATGACAGGACAAGATGGTGGCATGGGGAGAGGCCAGGCATAGTAGGAGAAGGTTCGTGGCTGCAGCTGTGCCCACAGGGAGTTCTAGTTGACCCGAGTGCAGTGTGCTGCCCATGTGTTCCCAGACCTGGTCAGCAGCCTGACTCTGAGAAAGCCCATAAACATGGGAAAAGGAGCTGGTTCAGGGGTTGGCAAGCTGGATGTGGGCAGTTGGTCTGATTGTGAAAAGCCTCCCTGGTGCCAGGGCTGGGGTGGAGGCGTTGCCTGCAGCATGAGGATGCTGCAAAAATAGATTCACTTTTTTAAAAAAATCCTAATTTGGCTGGGTGTAGTGGCCCAAACCTATACCCCAAATACTAAGGAGGCTGAGTCAGGAGAATTGCTGACAGTTCAAATCCAGCCTGGCTACAAAGTGAGTTCAAGGCCAGGCTGAACTGCATAGTGGAACCTTGTCTCAAAAAGATGAAGAAAACAAAAATAAAAGTCCTAATTTGTAGAGCTCCATTTCAACTCGTTGAGTTCTAGGCAACATCTGTTCTTCTGTACCCATAGATTATGAGGTTTGCTTTTTGGTTTTGTTTGTTTGTTTGTGGTACTGGGGATCAAACTCACGAGCTGCACCCCTGGCCCTTTCTTCTTTCTTTCTTTTCTTTTTATGGTTTTGGTACTGGGAAACTGAACTCAGGACCTTGTGCTTGTCAGGCAGGTGCTGCACTGCTGAGCTGCATCCCTGGTGTGTCCCCCCACCACCACCATAGATTGCCAGTTGTTTGTTTAGAGGAAATGATCTTCTGAGAAATCAGGAGAGGAATAATAGCCAAGTCCCCAAGGAGGCCCACATGGGCCTGGAGGGCAGGAAGCCCCCTCATTTTGACCCTACAAGGAAAGCACTGATCACAGGACCAGCAGCTCTGGGTTCCGGCTTGTGCTGGCTCCCATCCAGTTCTGCTGAGCCTCTCGGAGCTCCTCTCCCGAATTTCAGGGGTGCTGCTGTCCTAGTTTGTGAATTTCATAAAAACCAAGCAAAGCTTTAAACTTGCAATGTGATAACAGACACTTAAATTAGGTAGAGTATTCCAGGCGGCCAGGCAGGGCCAGGCTGTGGAGGAAATCGGGGCAGAGGAGGAGGACACGTGCACTGCGGCTGGAGGAGCAGCTGTGGGAGGCCAGGCCTGGAGAGAGAGGAGCAGACACAGGCCTGCCTGCCTCCCCAGGGGATAAAGCAGTAACATTTGATGTTACCCCATCACCCCGGTGGGGGACCAGGACCACCCGACCTGCCTCCTCCCCAAAAGCCCCTGCTCTTTCCATGCACATCTGCTCTACGCCTGCTTCCCCGCTGACTGGGCGGCACCTAGGTAGGTGTTTATCTGTTTATTGTCTTGGCTGATCACAGTTCTGTCCCCTGTTGCGCTCACCTTGTGATTTTGCTCTACAAAACTGCCTTTGAGAAGTGAAGTGCTCGGCAACCAGCTTCAGGGCCCCTCCTGTCTCTCTCAGGCAAGAGCTTCTCCCCCTCAATAAACTGCTTCCTGTTGCCCTCCACGGTCCCTCAGAATTCACTCTTTGGCTTTGGGACACACGAACAGCATGTCAGACATCTATCGCGTCGGGTCAAGAGCTATATTTCCCTTGGAAAGAAACACATTTTCCTGGTAGAGCACCCTCTACCAGTACTTTCTCTTTCTCTCTCCTTGTTTCTGTTTTTTGTTTGTACTGGGGATTGAACTCAGAACTTTGCACTTGCCAGGCAGGCACTTAGGCCTGCTGAGCTATATCCCAAGCCCTGTTTGTTTCTTGTTTTTGTTTTTTTTGTTTATTTGTTTGTTTCTTGAGACAGGGTCTCACTATATAGTGCCTGCTGACCTCAGATTCACAGTGATCCTCCTGCCTCAGCCTCCCAAATGTTGAGATTACAGGTATGGGCCACCACCAGGGCAGTGTAATGTTGTTTTCTAACAAGGGGATAATGGTATAGTTTGGGGTCAGGGGACAAAGACTGTCTCCTGGGGAGAGTTTTTCCCACAGCTTTCCCTGACAGGAGTAGCCAAAGACCATCAGTTCTACTCTGACTCTTTTCAGAGGAGTGTTAATTGACTGAATGCTCCCTCTGGGGTGGGGAGGAGTTGCATGCTGGATACCAGGGAGCCCACTAACAATTAGAAAAGCCAGAGGTCACCTGCTTGCAGGTGATGACCGTGCAACACCCAGAGGAGAGTGAGAGGGGAGGGCTCCTTCTGCCTGCTGAGATCCTGGTGCACTGGTGGAACCTGAATATAGTCTTGAAGTTGAGATTCCAGCCACTGTCGGGACGGACACCCAGAACAGCTTTCTGCACAGACTGGGATACTGCAAGATCCTCCACAGAGGGGGCATCTGGAGGACTCCCAGGACAATCCTGGGGAGGGGTGGGGCTGCAAGGCAGATTCCCAGGATGGGGTGGCCAGAGGGAGACAGCTGGATGGATCACCTAGTGATGCATTGCACATGGTACAGTGGTGACATAGGACCCCTGACCAATCCAAATAACATAAGAGAAATAGAGCTGCCAGTTCACTAGGTGTCTGACACGCCAAGCTGGTGTTCTTTCAAAGCAAAGAATAAATTCTATGAACAGAGGTAAGAGTATTTCCTGAGAGGAAGGAAGTTTCTAAGAGAGGAAGCAGGGGGTCCCGAGTGAGTAACCCAGGCCACCCCACTTCTCAAGGGAGTTTTATAGAATAAAACCACCAGGTAGGGTGGACTCAGGGTGGAACAAAACTATAGTTAACTAACAAGATTCCAAGGAGAGTCACTTACGTAACACTGACCCAGTGGGAAATCACAAAGTGGTAGAAGGGGGAACAAAACCATGACCAGTCAGAGTACGACCACAATTGAGTGCAGTCACCTAACAGTTTTGTTTTGTTTATGAGACAGGGTCTCACCACGTAGCCCAGGCTGGCCTCAGCCTCCTGAGTGCTGGGATGATGTTTGCTACCATGCCCAGCTTGCTTAGGTAATTTTGATGAAATGGCGATCAAATGGGAGAAGTAAATCAAGTAGCAGGCACCGTGGAGAACTCTCTTGGAAGGGGCGGGTCAGGAAGGGTTTGGTTGTCCACCCAAGGTGTGAGACGCCTGTTGGGAATATCAGTCGCTGTGGTTCATCCCCAGGGAAAGCACAGGGTGTAGTCTTTTTTTTTTTAATCCATACCGGAGATCGAACTCACAAGTGCCTGCTTGCAAGGCAGGCGCTAATGCCACTGAGCTAAATCCCCAGCCCCAGGGGTATAATAGTCTTTTCTCTATCTTGAGGCCTGACCTTCAGTGAAGGCTCTAAGCACAGCTGTCTTCTGCATTGACCTCTCAAGGGCTCGACCCTAAGTAAAACACTTATTTACTGTCTAAGTAAATAAAGGGAGCTGTCTATGCCAGGGTTCCCCTGACTGGATTAATGCTGCTGGGAAGGCGAAGCGCCCCCTGGAGGACAAGGGACCTCTGAATCCTATTTCAGCAGGTTTGGCAAACTATATAGAAGCACCTGTGTGATCTTAGGGCTCGAGAGGCTTAGGCAGGAGGGTTGCTGGTTTTGAGCTCAGCCTGAGCAATGTGGCGTCTTCCTGAGAGCTTTTTTTTTTTTTTTTTTTTTTTTTGTCTTTTTGAGACAGGGTCTCGCTATGCAGTTCGGGCTGGCCTTGAGCTCACTTTGTAGCCCAGGCTGGTCTTGAATTCGCAACGATCCTCCTGCCTCAGCCTCCCAAGTGCTGGGATTACAGGCATGAGCCACCATGCCCGGCTCCAAGAACTTATCTTAAAAAATAAAAATAATCTTAAAAGGCTGAGGGTGTAGCTTAGTGCTAAGGCCTTGGGTTCAGTCACCAGTGTTTTTTGTGGGGTATGTGTGACATCTTAGAAAAACTACTAAAAGTAGGCATGATGGTGCCGCTCAGGAAGCAGAGAGCTGGCATGGTGGTGCACACCCGTCATCCCAGTATTACAGGCAGCTAAACTGGATAGAAATATTACAAGTAGTCAGATAGGGCCGGGCCCTGGAAGGAGCCAGTGCAAAGAACGAATAGCTTGCAGGCTGGACCTCAACACAAAAGACAAATCAAATGCACCCACACCCTAAGGGTAAACATCAGGGATTGATACATACATATATATATTTTGTTGTTGTTGTTGTTGTTGTTGTTGTTTGGTACCAGGCTCAAACTCAGGACCTTGTACTTCCCTATTGGATCCCGATTTAATCAATCTTACCTGAGCAGTTATACTCATTTACCATAGTTCTGTTCCACCTCGTGCCCACCTTGCAACTTCTCATTTTTCCACACTTTGGACCCGCCTCACCTTGTGGTTTTGCTCTACAAAAGTCCCTAGAAAAGATAGTCTCTGGCAACCCTCAAGGACCCCTTCTGTCTCTCTTTCAGACAGCTTTTCTTTTTCCCAATAAATACATTCTGCTCTTATCCTCTGTTGTTCCTAAAATTCATTTTTTGATTTTAGAGAACACTTGTACCAGACATCTATTAGGTTGGGAGTTTCTTTTCCCTTTATCACCAGCACTCAGGAGGCTGAAGCAGGAGAATTACCGAGAGTTTGAAACCAGCCTGGGTTACAAAGTGAGCTCATGGCCAACCTGAACTGCATAGTGAAACCCTGTCTCAAAGACCAAAACAAAAAAAAAAAGAGGAAGCAGAGGATTTCAAGTGTTAGGCCAGCCTGGAGAATGTAATGACACCCTGTCTCAAAATAAATAAAAAGAGCTGAGGGGCCAGGGATTCAGCTCAGTGGCATGAGTGCCTGCCTTGCAAGCACACGGTTGTGAGTTTGACCTCCAGCATCAAAAAGAAAAAAAAAGAGCTGACGATGTAGTTCAGTGGCAGAGCATGTGCCCAGCATGCTCCGTGAAAACTTGGGGGACAGAATTTGGTGGAAGAAAAAGGTTTATTGCTCTGTAGTAGACTGGGGGCCTCCTGGTTGCCTCTCATCTCTGTCCCCTTGAAGTGATACAGGGAGACAGGGAAGAGGGGTGTCACCTTCAGACAGCTCTCATCCTCGATTCATAGAGGCTTCCTATCAGAAATTAGAATGCAACAAGGCTGGGTTGCTAATGACCAGGAAATTGGGAGGAGGCAGCTCCATCAAAAACATTATTTCTCTCCCTAGGGAGAAGAACCATTCCAGAGTCACAGCTGGGAGGGAAGAAAAAGTCAGTCACACTTGCAAGAATTCACTTCTCCAAGAAAGAGAGAGAACAAGGGCTGAAACTGTATTTAATGAGCTAATAGCCCAGAGTCAAAGTTTCCCAAAACTGATGAAAGCCATGAAATTCAGAAAGTCTGTGACTAATATGGACAAACACAAAGAGGGACACACTTCCTCCTGAAAAGCAAGGACTGAGGTAGAATCCCAAAAGAAACCAGGAGAGCCAGAGGTGGTGGTATGTGCCTGTCAGCCCAGCACTCAGGCCGAGGAAGGAGGATTGCCACAAGCTCAAGGTCAGTTTGGGCCACATAGTAAGTTCAAGGCCAGGCCAAACTACAGAGCAAGAAAATATAATAATAACAATAATGATAAAAAGTACTAGGAAAAAAGCCCCTTTGAGTTCCAGGATTGTCAGGTGACCCCAGAAACAGTGAAACCAGAAGCCAAGAGGATCAGTATCTTCAATGTGCTAAAGAAACTGCAGATTTAAGTAAAATGCCCCAAAACTTTAAGTGACAAGTTCCATTAAGAGGACAGGGATGGCTGTAAGGTGGCTCCTGTTTGCCAGCAGAGTCTCAGCTCAGCACCTAGGCTGGCCTTGGAGAATGTGAAATGTCATAAAAGAGATAAAATAGGACCAGGAACCCTGCAGGTCCCTAGATACTGGAGCCACCCCAAAATTTACGTTGGACATCTCAGGGATTCTGCCCACGGAGGTGCAAGACAGCCGGAAAACTCTGAGCTCAGATGTTTGTTAACATCTTCCCGCCCGATGTTCCTTGCTTTCTTTCAACTCCTATTTTTTAAAAAAGCCCGCTTCTCTCTGTTCCCCACAGATGGCCTTGTTCCCCTTCGTCTGCCTGGCCCCGGGTATTAAAGCCAATGTCTTGTTGCTTTCACAGAAGCCTGGCCAGTGGTCTCGGCCTCACATGGGAACCCGAGAGACAGAGAGGAGAAGTTGCTTTTCTGTGGGGATCTCCAGTCCTCTCCCCAGCCTCCTGCCAGTGAGACCCCTTGGCGACATCAGGCCCTCAGACCTCACCTTCCACAGCTCTGGCTGCTCCGGCCCTGCCAGCTCTCGCTGGGCATTTCAGCTCAGGTCAGCGCCCCACCCGTCTCTCTCCTCCCCTTTTTTTCTCCCTGCTTGCCCTTTATTTTCCTCCATAAAGTCAGAGAGAGGTTCAGCCTTCTTTTCATGCTCATTAAACTTGAGTGCTGGTCTTGAAAAGTGCTCCCAGGAAGGCTGCTTCCCTTTCGTGTCTGACTGGTCACAGAGACACTTGTCTTGCTCAGCTGCTCACACTGCAGGTCCCAGCCCGAGACATCCACCCACCCGGAGACACGGCTGCTCCACTGTGCACTCTCTGTACCCCAGTGGGAACCCCCATCCTCAGTTCCCAACTCCTCCCCTCAGGTTTGCCTCCTGCAAAATCTCAGACCTGTCTGTCTCTCTCCTGTCCTGAAACCCAAATGGCTTATAGTTTCTGTAACGCAGTGTGGCCACGTGATAAACTGGACAATAAATCTCAGCGGCCTGTCCACAGTGTGCTTGGTATTTCCATTTTGAGAGATCTGGATAATTACCGTTGCAAGCTGAAGACAGGCTGAAGTGACTTACGTTTGTGCTTTCCTCACACTCCAAAGTGTTCCTCACCGCTCCTGTGTCCTTCATGTGATGCCTCCCAAATTCTCCTTGGCCTTCCATCCCTGTCCCCTCCAGCTCCCTCCTGTGCCAATTCCTGCCTGTCCAAGGGCCCTGCTGACTTGGCTCTTCCTTGGCACCCTCCTGTCCTACCCCCAGTGGAGCAACTTCCGGGCTCTCTGTTTCTCCTAGGGCCCTGCTGGCCACATCCCTGCAGCTGAGCCTCCGGTCGGGTCGACCCAAAACCAGCACCTTTTTCAGTCTTCTGACCTCACCTGGGATGACCTCATTCTCTGTCTCTCTGTCCGTCCGTCTGTCTCTCTTTCTCTCTCTCTCTCTCTCTCTCTCTCTCTCTCTCTCTCTCTCTCTCTCGTGCCTGAGGAGTAGGAGCAGGTTTGGGCTTTTGCTCAGGCTTCAGTGTGCACCACAGGCACCTTGAACCTGACCTTCAGGAGGGAGCTGCTGCTGTCCCCTGGGTCAACCCACACTGGAGCTTTAATCAGCTAGATGAGCACAGACCGGCTCTGCTTGGAGGAGCCCCAAAGGGCTCCACAAGGCAGCACACAGGGTGGTCAGTTATGACAGGTTTAAGAAATCACCCAAACAAAAGATGAAAATCAGCTCAATTTGTATCCGCATTATACGGCCCTGGGCCCAGAAGGCCCACAAGGCCAACCGATTTTAAATGCATTGATTACCCATCTGATCCAGATCTTTAGAAAAAGCTGCAGAAACTGGAAGCAGGCCCTCAAACCCACAGCAGGAGTTAGTTAATTTGGCATTCAAAGTTTTTAATAATAGGAATCAAGGTGCCCACAAACAACGCCTTTCTGAGTTTAGTTGTTTGCCTCCACTGTAAGAAACCCACAGCTGCCAGGCATGGTGGCTCACACCTGTCTGTAATCCCAGAACTGGCTGAGGCAGGAGGATCCAGGAGGATCTCTGGGAGTTCAAGGCCAGCCTGAACTTCACAGCCAAACCCTATCTCAGAAATACACACACACACACACACACACACACACACACGGAAAGAAAGAAAGAAAGAAAGAAAGAAAGAAAGAAAGAAAGAAACCCACAGCTATAAGCTGGACTGAAGTCCTAGTCAACCACCAGGGGTGCCACCAGGGCTCCCCAATACAAGGGTGCACCTCCAGGATTATCCTTCAGATGCCCCCAGGCTGGCCACTGGGATAAGGAATCCCCGCAGCCCAGGTTTCCTTCAAAGCTGTTCCTGACCCATGAACCCTCACTGGAAGTCCGACTGCCCTTCGTTGACGTCCACCCCAGAGTCAGCTCTCAAGGTCCCCCGGCTGGCTCTCTGCAGGTTTCCTCAGCCTGGCACCTGATGACCGATGCTGCCAAGAAGGTCCAGAGGCCTCCAGTCCATCTCTGACGCCAAGCTTCCAGAAACGCTCGCGGTGGAGGGTAAGCCCACATCTCTTGTGACAGGCACTGGTCAACTCATTCCCCCTTGCCTCTTTTTCCAGGACCGGTTTCCTTGGCTTCTACTTCTGTCATGGCAATGGAAATTCAATCAATGGCAGAGTCTCCAGGCCATTTAAAACCCTACTACATGCGCACCAGTTAAGTCAATGATTTTTCCCCACTCCTTTCTAGTGGTTCCTGCCTTCCCTTCCCTTCTCTTGAACAAGGTATCCTAGCCCAATTATCTGCCACTTTCGTCCTTCCTAGCATTCATCCCGCTTTTCCCATTGCTCTCTTCTCTTTGTTTCTAGCCTTGCTCAAAGCCCTGCATCGCCTCTCCAGATCTAAACCTAGGGTGGCCTGTCTCTGACCAGGCTGAGAGGATTAAAGCCAATTGTCACACTTGCTCCAACATGGTCTCCATCCGGTTCCCTATAAACTCCCCCGGGGACACTCAGTCTCCCTGTTAGAGGGACCAGGGGACCCTCTATTGAGGACCCAGCTCTGTCTCACTGCCTATAATATTTCTAACTAACTCAGCTGCCTGCAACAATCCCACTTGGTAAATCACAGCTGAATGGAAGGAACTGCAAATACCTTCCAGAGACCTGTAGGCACCCCAGCTCTCAGTTGTGCTGGTGCACAGTAACTCTTACAGGTAGGTATGCCCTGTGCAGGGACCAGGAACCACAGAGATTTTATGACAGCTATGTCTACTGCAGGGACAAGACCTTTAGATCAAGGCTGGCCTTGAGCTCACTATAATGGCCAGGCTGGCCTCAAACTCTCAGCAGCTGTCCAGCCTCAGTTTCCCAAGTGCTGAGATTACAGGCGCATGCATCTTCTGCCAGGCAGAAAAGACAGTTCTTCAGAGAAGATAATGGTCAGCAGGTGGGTGACAAGATGCTTAACATCCATAATCAGTACAGAAATGCCACTCCAGGCCAGAAGGAGATACTACTTCTCACCCACCAGGAGGGTTAGAATTTACAAAAAAAAAAAGGTATTGGGAAACATTGGGATTGTTACAACCATTCTTACTGGTTAGAATGCAAACTGGTACAGCTGCTGTGGGAAACAGTTTGACAGTTCCTCCAAAGGCTGAACACAGAATTACCATAGCGATATAGAGGAATGAAACTCCCAGCCCGCTAGATGTCCAGTACAAGTTCGTGTTCTGTAAAATGGATGAATGAATTTTGGGAACAACACAGATTAAGAGCAGAATATATTTATTGAGAGAAAGAGAACTTTTGTCAGAGAGAGAGAGAGAGAAAAAGAGAGAAACAAGGTGTCCCGAGTGGATTGCCAAAGACTGTCTTTTCTAGGGACTTTCATAATGTAAAACCATGAGGCGAGACGGGTCCAAAATGGAGAAAATCTGGGAACTCTCAAGGTGGGCATAAGGTGGGACAGAGCTATGGTCAACAATAAGATTAATTGTTCAGGTAGAATTAATTAAATCAGGGACCAATGTGGAAGCGAGTCAGGTAGCAAGCAGGCATGCTTAACAGCAGTGACTCTTCCCACAGAGGGTGGCTTCCTCATGGTGATAGAGGCCTATTTAGAATATCAGTCCTTAAGACCTGAGTGCATTTGTTTGATCTTTTGTCTTGAGGCCCGGCCCACAGTGGGAGGTATCTGTGTCTTCCATAGGAACACAATATCTGGGCTTCTGCACTGGCTCCTTTGAGGACCCAGCCCTGTCTTACTGCCTGTAATTTTTTTTTTATTGGTACTGGGGATCAAACTCATGACCACCTGCTTGTAAGGCAGGTGCTTATGCCGCTGAGCTAAATCCCCAGCCCTATAATATTTTTTATCTAACACAGTTGCCTGTAATAATCCTCTCTCTGAAGAAGTAACCCAAACTGCTGTGAGAGAAATAGTGACGATGGATCTGCCTTCTTCAGGCGGACAGGGCTCATAGTTGTTGAAAGGCAGTCAGGAATACAGTGCAGAGGTTTTATGTAGTGGCCCTCAGCAGACACCAGGCATTTTTATCGTGGGTAGGTGGACAGCTCTAAGTCTAGAGGAGACAGAGGCAAAGAAATGATTAAATATGCAAGGGCCAGATAATAGAATTATTAGGATAATTATGAGTACAGTTAAAGATTTTCATCTTAGGAAGATAAGAATAAGGCCCAGGGAATTTTAGAGTCTGACATGTCATTGATTTATCATCTAATATCTTGAACAATTATTGAGATATTAGCAGAAGGATCAGGAATGTACACACATTTAGTTTTTACAGTTGTATAAGTGCCTCCTGTGGTATTAGAATGCCTAATGTCATCCAAGTTTGGAGAACTGCCTGTTTTATTAATTTTACCTTTTTTATTTAGGAGAGAGAGACCAGCTGCAGTATCGTTAGTTAAGGCCTCAACATGTGCATAGAACCTCTTTTCTGTGGACAAGATCCAGTGGATTCCAGTAAAAGGAACCTAAACAGAATCAGTAGCATACGCATCTGCCTGGCAAGTGTGAGGTTGTGAGTTTAACCTCTGGTACCAAAAAAAAAAAAAAAAAAAAATTCTACCATATTAGTTATTGGTTTTATCTGCATGATGCCTTGGGGTTTGGCACCTTCTAGGCAGCAACAAATATTAATCAAAGCATTTAGAATAAAAGTTTGTATACAAAGGCATGTGTAACCAAAGCACAAGCAGTAGGGCTGACAGTTAAGTTTAGAAACTGTTTCTAAGTTATAGCAATTATAACCCATTGAAACTTAGGTTCCTTTATTGATGGAGTCTGAAATTTTGTCAAATACCTCTAGCTTTAGTTATAATTATCTCTAAATTTGATAACTTATGATATATATATATATATATATATATATATATTTTTTTTTTTTTTTTTTTTTTTTTTTTTTTTTGTGGTACCAGGGATGGAACTCATGACCTCACGACCTCATGCTTACCAGGCAGATGCTTAGGCCACTGAGCTAGATCCCTGGTCCCAATATATTATTTTGACAAGTAAAAAACTCTGTTAAGTCTTCATATATGAATAATAATATGTACTTGTGTTTGTAAAAACCAGCCTCAGGGGCTGGGGATTTAGCTCAACGGCATAAGCACCTACCTTGCAAGCACATGGTTATGGGTTCAATCCCCAGTACTGATTAAAAAAAAAACCAGCCTCAGCATCATTTTGAGTAGTTGGCAACCTGGATAAGTATTATTGCATTTAGGCTGGATAAAATCTCTCCAGTATTGGAGTCGGGCTTCGAGGCATAACTAAAAGGAATGAGTGAAGAGAAGGTTACCCCAGTTACAGTTTAAGCAGTATATATTCTAGTGACTTTATTGAGGGACAGTGCCTGGAGGGAAGACCAGAGTTGAGAAGGACACAGAGATGTGCCAATGCCCAGCAGGTGGCTGGTTTTTTTTGTTTTGTTTTTTGTTTTTGTCTTTTTCCTTTTGTTAATCGGTACAGGGGATCAAACTCACTCCTGCCGGCTTGCAAGGCAGGTGCTTATGCCGCTGAGCTAAATCCCCAGCCCCAGGTGGCTGGTTTTTACCTCTAGTCATGATTACACAGGGCTCCTCCATGGAGATGACAGGCAGAGATGACAGTCTGGCCAGAGGGAGGAGACGACTGCCCCAGCCCTTTAGTCCTGCTGGACCAGCTGATAGGAGGGTATGAACTCTGGGGCCTTGCCTCAGAGGGCAGTCCGACCTCCAGTGGTCACCTTTGCAGTTAGGGCATGGCTTGGGGGCCTTTTAAGTTCCTCTTAAAGTGGCCTGGTTTGTGGCAGGAATAGCAGGTAGGTGTCATTGCCAAGTTCTTCTTGGAGCCCCAAGAATCACACTTAAGGTTTGTATTTTTTAAGTCCACAACAAGGGCAGCTTCTTTTTGGGCTCTCTGTTTTCTCTCTTTGGTTTTCTCCCAGTACTGACTATAGGATACTAAATTTTTACTAAAGAATCAAGTGAACTATCTGGAGCCAAGGCTATCTTCTGTAGTTTTTTTCTAATGTCTAGAGTTGACTGGTAATAAACATGCCTTTAAGTAAAATCTGTCCCTATATTGAATCAGGATCTATGGACATATGTTTTACTAGTACCTCTAATAAACGATCTAAGAAGTCAGAGGGGTCTGCATCTTTCTCCTGAAAAATAGCTGATAATTTAAAATAACCAGAAGGCTTGGTTTTTGTCCTTCTTAGACCTTGAAGAATACACACTTGAAAATGTCTCCTGTTCCAATCTCCTGGCCACTTGGGGTCTTGGGTAGGAATTGTCTGTGTCCCATTGGGAAGTGGTGGTTCCCCTGGCTGTCTATCTTCTGGCCTTCTAAAAGTAACAATATGATATTCATCTCCACAGGCAATAGTGGCTTGTAATGCTGCCTCTCTCTCACTAGAAGTCAATGTTTGATATAAGAGTAACATTTTATCTTTCCAATCTAGCTCATAGGTATGAGTAAATCCTCTACAGACATCTATGCACTTATCAGAGTCATCTGAAAAGTTTCCTAGTTCTAGCTTAATTTGCTATAAGTCACTGAAACAGAACTGAGAGTGGGGATAGTATCATAAAGATTATAATTATACCTGGAGCATAAATAAGAATTATCTCCTTTTTTAAAATTTTTTATACCAGGGATTGAATTTATGACCTTGCACTTGCCAGGCAGGTGCTTATGCCACTGAGCTAAATCCCCAGCTTACAATTATCTCTTAATGTAAATAAAGTTTCAACATAAAGCAAATTCATTTTTTTCTCTTTCTTACAGTATGATTTTAGTTGTAAAAGAACATCATAATTGGTACTTTCCTCTGTATTCCACTTTGGCTGTAGGGGTAAGTAGGTGATGCACTCCTGCAGAAAAATTCCAATTGGCTCTTTTTCAGCCTGGAAGGGCTGAACATTTTCCAGTGCTTAAGAATACATTCCAAAAAAAAAAAAAAAAAGAATACATTCCAAAGGAGTAAGGGGCTTTGGAATTGAGTTGCCCATGTCTGTAATGTAAAGAGCAAAGTATAAGAGTGAAATTTTTTTTCAGGAACTTTTGCTGAGCTATGTCTTTAACCCTATAGTGCATAAAATTTTGATACTGAGCTATCTAACTATGCAAAAAGGAGATAATTAAAGTGTCTCTTTCTTATTCCTATTTGATGAATATCCTCAAGGCGTCCTTTGGGTTAATTCCACTCCAGGGCAGGTGGATGCCCTCTGAAGACAGTAGAAGATAAATTCAGCCAGCCTATCCAATCTCAGACTGGTGTACAATCTTATCTCCCCAGGTAGCCTGTGAACTTTGTTTCTGTAAGCTTAGTTGTAACAGGAATGCTTAAAGAAGGAAGCAGCATAGATTTACAATAAACTATTGCTTTTGGTTATTGTAAAAAGGTGAGTTAGAGGATTTCTCTGTTATGCAAAGGAGATTCCCTTGGAAATAGACAAAAGACAATAAGCTCTGTCCTGGGCCCTCAGGCACAGTCTCCAATGTGTTCCTTTTCTCTAATTACCTAAGCAATCTTTGCTAGCAGTGGGACATGGATATGCTTTAGTTGAAGCTCACAGGTTAAACACATCATCTATCAATTATATTTTGCCTGTTAGTAAAGGCACATCAGTCTTTTAAGCACACAGAAAAGGAAAGGCCACATCCTCTTAATTAACATATGTAAGGCACAAATGCAAATTATCCCCTGCTGGTTTCTTTGAAATGTGAACAACTGTTGCATGCTGCCTCAACCTAATTTCTTTTTTGTTTTGTTGTTGTTTTGGTACTGGGGATCTAACTCATGACTTTGCACTTGCCAAGTTGGCTCTTACACCACTGAGCTAAATCCCCGGTCCCTCTCACCCGAATTTTCTGCCTGAAAAGTTTAGGGGATATCTTTAGTTTGCTAGCAGAGAGATATAAGTAGATAGGTGAGCGGAGATTTATCTGCAATTGAGGGGCCAGTGCCCACTGAGGAAAGCTTGGGTATCCTGGCCATGACCCCTGTTGTTTTCCGTTTGTATTGGCCAGCACAACCAGAAGTCAGTCTTCAGAAAGGAGTCCAGCTGTCTGTCTGGTCAACATTCCACTGATTCCACTGGCCACTGGCTTTGATGGGGATTCACTGAATGAAGCTGAGGAAATCTGTCCTCTGCTTTTTAAGAATGACAGTTGCTACAGGAGTGATTAGCTGGCAGAGTAAGCACTGCCTGCCAAAGTTCCATAAGGGATAGGTTTTTTTTTAATCAAAAAAATTTTAAATTTTTTTAACACTAAGTACATTTATTAGAAAAGAAGAAAGTTATGAAATATCCTCATATCATTCTTTCAGAAATTAAAAACAAAAAACAAATAGAAGAAAATAATAAAGATAAAAAACACAATCCTTGGGGGCTGGGGATTTAGCTCAGCGGCATAAGTGCCTGCCTTGGAAGCAGGCAGTCCTGAGTTCGATCCCTGGTACCGATAAAAACAAACAAAAAGACAAAAAAGAAAAAAAAAGAAAAAGACAAAAAACACAATCCTTTATCGAACTGGCAACATCATTTTTCATAAAGATTAACATTTTGATTCTTACATTTCTGTAAAAATAGAAAAGACTCAGAACTGTCTAAACAACTTTGATAAAGGAACAAAATCTCCCCAATCCCATGACTTATCACAAAGTTATACATCATGACATAAGGGATAGTTAAAAGCCTGAGCAAGATCATTACCTAGTGCTCTACAAATTTACAATAAAGATTCTAAAGTCTACAACTTGAAAGGTTGGAGAGCCTCCTTAGTCTAAATGTGTTTAGGTGCCTTAAGTGTGCTGCTTTGGGAAATAGCTCCTTGTGGTTTCACCCAGTTGGTTCTTTCCACTGTGTCTTAGGTTCAATCTCCAGAGGAGACTGTTGCCCATAACATTAAGCCAGGAAATGGCTTTTATGTGTGTTCTCCTGGGTAAGCAAAATTCTGATGTCTCATCTGACCGAGGGATGGGGGTATGTGTCCCTCATCTAAGATGATTTCCTTATCTTCAGCATTAGTAAATGCTCATTTTTTATGGGCTTAACAGGAGGAAAAGGTTGGAACAATCTAGAATTTTTCTAATTTCACAATGCCTCTGTAAGGAAAGTACAAAGTGGGGAAATGAGTAGAAATAAAGAAACGAAACTGAAGCAGAAGAGGGTTGACATTTCCTCTCAAAAGGATCACAGCCAGTCTCAGTGAAACCTGTTCTCCAAGGCTTAAAGAATGGTCACCAGCCTAGTGCTTTTTAAATGGTCGAAGGAATCTCAGGTTTTATTTTAGGCATGCATATTTTTAAAGCCTGAGCTAGATTTCATTTAAGAAGAATCTTTTTACAGAAGTTTTTATTAAAGTCTGCTGAGGCATTCTAATATTGTTTTCTCCGGTGCTATTGTGCAAATACAGTCAAGCAAGGAGTACCACTACATTTAGCAACTGATTTAAATGCAACATGTACAAGAACAAAATAATAAAAATGTCCCATTAAAGAAATATCATAACCTTGGGTCGGAGATTTAGCTCAGTGGCATAAGTACCTGCCTGGCAAGTGTGAGGCCATGAGCTCAATCCCCAGTACCACAAAAAAAAAAAAAAAAAAAAAAAAAATCATAACCTTATAACCTTCCCATGTTTTAACTTAGACATATCATCATTTTAACAAAAGTATGTAAAAGACAAGGCAATTATAAGCAATGGGCAAAGAAAAAGCAAAATTTGAATCATAAAAATGTGTTACCTAAACAAGTCCCAGTCCAGTCTACAAAACAAAAGCACTCTCACCTCCATCCAGTGATCTTGGTGGAAAACCTCCAAATGATATTGGGGAATGAAACTCCCAACCTACTAGATGTCCAGTACAAGTTTGTGTTCTTTAAAACCAAAGAATGAGTTTTAGGAGCAACAGAGGTTAAGAGCAGAATGTATTTATTGACAGAAAGAAAGCTTCTTCTGAGAGAGAGAGAGAGAGACAGAAGGGGTCCTGAGTGGGTTGCCAAAGACTCTGTCTTCTCTTGGGACTTTTATAGAGTAAAACCATGAGATGAGATGGGTCCAAGGTGGGGAAAATCTGAGACCTTGCAAGGTGGGCATAAGGTGGGACAGAACTATGGTTAACCAGTAAGATTAACTGCTAGGGTAAAATTGATTAAATTGGGGACAAATGGGGAAGTGAGTCACATAGCAAGTGGGCATGCTTAACAGCAGTGACTCTTCCCAAAGAGTGGGATAGTGACTTCTGGCTCTTTCAGGGTGATAGAGACCTACTGAAAATATCAATCTTCAGGATGTGTGTGTCCCCCACAGTTGCCAGGTATCTGGGCTTCTGTCTCCTTTGGGGACCTACCCTGTCTGATTGTCTATAATATTTCTTATTAATTCAGTTGTCTGTAACAATAGGAACCACCAGCTGTCATTTCTAGCCATGTACTCAAGACAACTGAAAACATGTTGATACCCAAAAATTGTTCCTTAATGTTTACCGATGCATTATTCATTTCCATAAAGTGGAAACTGTCCAAATGTTCATGAACTGATGAATAAATAAACAAAAGGTAGCACATCTATGTGATTCTATTCACAAATTGGCAATGAAAAGGAATAAAGTACCAATACATCATACAACAGGGATTAACATTCGAAACACTAGGCTCAGTGAAAGGAGCCATAACAAAGAACCACATACTGTATGTGATTCTATTTTTATGATGTGTTCAAATGGAGCAAATCTGGAAACAGGCAGTAGATTATTGGTTGCCAGGAGCTGGGAGAAGAGAAGGTAAGTGGGGGTGGGTATTCTGAGAATTTAGATGAATTAAAATTGAGCGCATATGGGTACAGGGTACTTTTGTGGATGATGAAAATATTTAAAATTGGGGCTGGGAATTTAGCTCAGCGGCATAAGCACCTGCCTTGCAATCACGTGGTCGTAGTTCGATCCCTGGTACCGATAAAAAAAATATACATATTTAAAATTATCTATGGTGATGGAAACAACTCTTCAAACATACTGAAAAACACCTCATTGAACAATTCAAATTGGTAAATTGTAAGATATATGAGTTATAGTTCAACAAAATATTTAAAAGCTGAACATATAGGGGCTGGGGATTTAGCTCAGTGGCATAAGCACCTGCCTTGCAAGCAGGTGGTCGTGAGTTTGATTCCCGGTACCGATAAAAAAGAAAAAGACCAAAAAAAAAAAAAAAAGGCTGAACATATATGCTAATGTAACTACAGAGAAAACTTTAAAATCACACAGTGAGACCTATAGAAAGAGATTTTATAGTATCCTCAGGAAAAGCATCAAGTTTTACTGGATAAAGTAAATTTGTTGTTATGCATGGTGGTGCACACCTGTAATCTCAATATTTGGGAGGCTGAAGCTGCAGGATGGTTTTAAATTCAAAGCCAGCCTGTATCCAAAAACAACAACAAAACAACAAATACAAGTTTATTTATTCTGTTACAAAGAAACAAACTGACCTTGACATTTGTTTCTTTTAAACTGCTAAAGATTATTTATAGATAATGTTACCTCTGGATAATTATTTCAAGTAAGGCCTGACCATAGTTTAAGGCCTGCCTTGAAAATAAAGCTGTATCATTTAGCTGGATAACAAACTAGTCCCAAGTCTAATGCTTAAAATAACAACCTTTTGACTTGATTCCTGAGTCACAGAACAGGCAGTGCTGGGCTGACCTAGCTCAGCTGTCTCTGCGGGGCTCCTCCTCTCCTGGTGGCCAGCTAGTCCCTGTCACATTTCCTAATGTCTCACTGACTAACGCAAATGAGACCAGCACAAATCAGACACCACTTCCTGCTGGCAATCTGCCCTCAATGCAGCGAACGCCAGGGAGTTTCTGGGCATTGTGAGTAATTTTTCCACTCGCGCTTGTATAACACATTATGTCAGTAATGCGTCGGCTTGGAGGCTCAGAGCTTCCCAATCTCAGGAAAACAAGTGTGGCCAATCAGCACAAGTGATGTGGTCTTAGAGGTAGCGCCTATCAGTCACTTTGTACGTGCTTCTCACTGAGGGCCACGACATGGCTCAGAAATGGGGTTCTATTACCTGTTAGCGACTTGCTCAGGTCCTGCAAAGCACAGATGGGAGCTGGGAACAGCTAGCCTCAAGTGACACATGCCTGCTATCTCAGCTGTTAAGAGAGGGAGGGTGGAGGACTGCAAGTTTGAGACTGTCTTGGGCAATTTAGGGAGACTTTCAAAATAAAATTTAAGAAGGGGTGCAGGGGATGTAATTTAATGGTAGAGCACTTGCTTAGCAAGTGGGAGGCCCTGGGTTCAAACCCTAGCACGCTCCCCGAAAAAATCCCTAGCCTCAATTTCCTCTGACAAACTAGACCTAAATTATCATGCTCCAAATAGCTCCATTTTATCTTCCCATATCTCGCCCCGCCTAATTCACTCAGTCCACTCCACTTTAGCGCGGACCCTGGTAGATAACCCCGCCCACAGGTCGCCTCGCCCCGGGCCTTGATCCTGGCCCCTCTTCTTCCCTGCCGTTCAAATTCCTCGCCTTGGGCCAATGCTGCTCTGGCTTAGCCCCGCCCACCCAGCAATAGCCCCGCCCACGTGGGAAAGCCCTCGCTCGGCTCCAGCCCCGCCCACCCCGCCCCTCTGTCCCCGCCCAAAGCCTTCCTTCCGGATTGCTCTGAGCGGTGAGGGAGAGGGGAGCGGGGGCGGGGCCGGCATCACCCGGAATGAAAACAAACGACGGCCCTGCCGCATCCGGGCACTCAGGCAGTCGCCGTGGGCGCAGCGGCGGCAGGGGCGGTGGCGCAGGTGAGGGGTGGCGGCGCGGCGCTCCAGATTCAGGCTCCGCCTGGTCCTGTCGTCTTCTCCGGGCAGGGAGCGACGGGTGAGGGCCTGCGCGAACGGCGGGAGTGTCGGGAGGGCCCAGCTTCCGGTCTGCGGTGGGCCGGAGACTGGCAGGACCCCGCCGGGCGAGGCTTGTTAGCTCGTCCCGAGG
The DNA here is from genome assembly GCF_034190915.1 of Cavia porcellus. Taxonomy (NCBI): domain Eukaryota; kingdom Metazoa; phylum Chordata; class Mammalia; order Rodentia; family Caviidae; genus Cavia; species Cavia porcellus. The sequence goes on from NW_026947489.1 coordinate 57,239,173, forward strand.
GTGCGCCGCCTCTGCTGGGGAACCGGAGCGGGCTGTGTTCACGGGAGACAGCTGGTCTCTGGCCTCAGCCTTCTCCTCCTGCTCGCGTTTTAACACACAACACACGACCTTTTTATTACTGTTTCAGTAAAAACGTAACATATTGGGGGTGTTTGGTGTGTGCGTGTGTCCCTCAGCGATCTGGGTAAAGCTAAATTCGATCACTCGTTACAGAAGTGGGTGTGAAAAATGGGAAGACCACGTTTGGGCGAAAGTTACAGTTCGCTGGTTAAAACCGAAACCTGGGTTTGGCTAAACTTTTTAAAAACTTGGTAACGAGTTATCATTTGTTCTGTTGTCTATAATTGAAGTTTTTTGGTTGAAAGACAGTAATTTAATTTTTTTGTTTTGGTTTTGGCTTTTTGAGACGGGATCTCACTGCACCGTTCGTGCTGGCCTTGAACTCATTGTATAGCCCAGGCTGCGTTGAACTCACTGCGATCCTCTTGCCTCAGTCTCTCCGAGTGCGGGCATTACAGTTGGGTGCCACCACGTCCAGCTCCATAGTTTAAATTTTAAACAGTGTGTGTTACACCGGTGTAGCTTCTGTAGCTGTATTTTTTTTTTTGTAGCTGTATTTTTTGCTGCCTAGAGTTAGGGTCTCGGCATGTTTAGCCTTCCAGATAGTTGGGTGCTGTGAGCAATCCTACCCTCCACTGGCCACTTATCGTGATTTTTCACTTAGAATTTCCAAAGATTTATGAGTAGTACATAAAGTGGTCTGTAAAGTTATATTTGAAAAGTTGATGTTCCTAAAGTGTTGGTATGCTTTGCTGTGAGAAGTGGTTTGTTAGTGCTGGAAATCCAGAATTCTCTCATGGGTCACCCAAAATATGCTCAACATCCTCCCTCATTGTTTATTCCTTCTTCTTCTCTTCCATGTTCTGATTATTTCCCACTGCCAACTCATAAAATAACCTAGAACTTTCTTGTAAGTAAACTTGATTGTAGGATACTGAAGGTGATACAGTGGAAATGCAAGATAGCAGGTAGGCGGAGTTCGTGTTCCCCAAAGTTGAAGGATGAATTTTAAGAAACCCCAGAGGTTAAGAGTAGGAACATTTATTGGAGAAAAGAAATGGGGAATAGGAATAGTTCCTCAGAGACAGGAATAGGTCCTGAATGGGTTGCCAACAAGCCTACTTCTCAAAGGAATCATGAGACAGGTACCCTGTGGGTCAAACTTATGATTAGCTAGTAAGGTTGCAAGTATAATCGCTGAGGTAATATTGATCCAGTGGTAAAAGGGCATATTGGTAACATCATTAACCTTGATCAATAATCTGTAGTGTTAGTCTTATCTTTTAGTTTTAGTTTTAGTGTAGTCTTAGTGGTTGGGAAGGATGGCCATGCCTAATGAGATAATGGGAAATCTCCAGAGTGTTACCAGTAATCTCAAGCTTCTGTTTCTCCTTTAGGGGAGTAGTAAATGTAGCCATTGTGGCTTCAAACTTCCCCAGAGGGGCCTCCAGGCACAGTTTCACTATGATCTTAGCTTCTGCGCTGACTCCCCTGAGGGCCCAGCCCTCTGCAATTACCTTCTGTAATAAAGCCACTATACTTGGTTTGTATTTTTTTGGAGGGAGTATTGGGAATCAAACTCGGGATCTCAAGCTTGCCAGGTGCTGTCCTGCTGAGCTAATCCCTGGCAAAAAATCAGGTGAATTGTGTTTGCGTGGATAAGAATAAGAAAAACGTTACTTGTGCACACTTATATCAATCCATATGTTTTTCACTCGAGAACTTGTGTTGTTCATTCATGAGCTGTTAACTTTTTGCTTTTCCTATTCGTTGTGTGTTTTGGCAGATCCTTTTTTTTTATTGGTTCCTGGGATCGAACTCACGGCCGTCTCCTTGCAAGGCAGGTGCTTATGCTGCTGAGCTAAATCCTCACTCCGATTTGGCAGATCCTAAAGCACCACACAGTACCAGCCAGGTGCCTCACATGTCTGAGCACCCTAACACAGCCCTTTGGATGGCTGTGTTAGTGCAGAATGCCTGGACAGCTCCACTGTGGCTCCAGGAGAGAGAATCGCATATATGGGGCAGACAAGCAGCAAGAGATCCTAGGCAGAAGTCTCAGTGCTTAAAGTTATGGCACATCCCCTCGTTTTCTGACCTCTGCCAGATCTTTTTAGAAATCTAGGGCTGGGTTTTCCCAGTTGTAAAATGACAGCAGTCAAAGCTGGATCTGAATAGTGTGTGCAGATGGGCTACTGTGCTGCCACATGTTCTCTACTATCGTAGCTTTTTAATACATTTTAATCTAGACAGTATTTTTATTGCCAATTCACAGTTCAAGCTAGTTTTCTTTATGTTCACCTACTGGGTGGGGTGTGTATGTGTGTGTTAACCAACATATAGGTGAATTTACAAACTCTATATTGAGTTACTTAAAGAGATTCATTACTGTAGGGATTCATTTCTCTTAGATTACAAAGTAACAGAGCAGGTGTGGTGGTGCATACCTGTAATCCCAGCCGTCAGGAAGCTGAGGTGGGAGGACTGCTGAGAGTTGGAAGCAAGCATGGGCTGCATAGTAAGTTCAAGTCCAGCTGGAACTACTTGGCAAGACCCTGTCTCAAAAAACAACCAACTAACCAACCAAACTGATAGAGTAAGAGATAGAAAAGCATAAATCTTCTTGCAACTTTGAAATATTTTATATTAAAAAGAATGTAAATCAGTGAACGTATGATGTATTATTTAAGCATATATATTTTAGGAAAGCCTATAAAGGTAATTAAAACTAGTAATTTAGATTAAGTGGGTGAAGGGCAGCTCTGCTTACTCTTTGTAGCACCTCAATGTGTTAGGTAAGGTACAAAATATTTTAAAATATGATTGGGGTTTTATTAATATACAATTTTGTTTTCAAGGATGGCACAAAAGAAATATCTTCAAGCAAAATTGACCCAGTTTTTAAGGGAAGACAAGATTCAGCTTTGGAAACCTCCATATACAGATGAAAATAAAGACGTTGGTTTGGCATTAAAGGTATTTTTTTCTTTTAAGGCATAAGAAATTAGCAGGATTATAAATCTCCTTGCTTGTTAGTCACCAGAAATTGCCAGGCACAGCCATATAAACTTCGATATCACCAAAAGCATTGACCATGGGCAGGTGGTCAGCAAACTTGTTTTTGTTTACGGATACAGGTATTTTCATCAGGCTGGGAATGGAACCAATGTCTCATAAGTGCTTGGCAGGCTGTCCACTGATCTGTGTCCCTGACACTTTATTAATATGAGACTCTTATTTCTCAGACATTGTTGTAGTCAGCTTTCTGTCCCTATAACAAAGTACCTGGCACAATTCATTTAGAAAGAGAAAGGCATATTTTGGTTCCTAGCCTGGAGGTTCCACTCCAAGATCAATTGTGTTCCCAGGGCTTTGGGCTTTTAGCAGGGTGGCATGTCTATCTAGATTCGCACCATGGGAAGTCCACGTTTCGTTTTGTTTTGTGACAGAGTCTCATTATGTAGTTCAAGTTGGCCTTGGTCTCACTGTGGTGTCCAGGCTGGCTTCCAGCTCTTGGCAGTACTCCTGCCTCAGTCTCCTCAGTGCTGTGATTAAGGATGTGCACCACAATGCCTGGCTTGTTCTGTTTTGTTTTTGGCAGCCCACTTCGGAATTTCCTTTTTGTGCCTCTTGGCTGCAAATGATAGGGGAGATATCTGATCTTCGTTGTACCAGCCAGTTCCTGGCAGAGCTAAAACCTTTACTGAAGTGGATAGGGTGGCAAGAGCATCTTCCATCTTAATGATGCCTGGTGGCCCTTAGAGAGCTTCAGGGGGCAGAAGTATGGGTGACCTGGTCCTTGGACACTGGGAACCTAGTCCTAAAGCAAGGGCCTTCTGTGGGACAGAGCCCGAGACCTAGGAAGCCCAACCTGAACTCTGGGCGGTTAGTGTCAGGAATGAAGGGAACCATAGAATAGCCACTTGGTGTCAGGAGGGAAACAGACACCTTCACTAGGCAGGCAGTTGGGTTTTCAGAAAATTAGGGTGTTATTTATTATCTTTTTAAATTTACTTACTTGTTTTGGTTTTTCAAAACACAGTGAACTCACTGTGTAGCCCAGGTCAGGCTTGAATTCACAATGACTCTCTTGCCTCTGCCTCCTGAGTACTGGAATTACAGGCAGGTACACCATGCATGGCCTTCACATTTAAAAAAATTTTTTGGTGCCAGGAATTAAACCCAAGACCTTATACTTGCCAGGCAGGCACTTGTGCTACTGAACCATATCCACAGCCTTCATATCATTTTTTAAGAGCTCTTAAATCCTTGAAATTTCTTTCTGAATTCTTTTTTTTTTTTTTGCAGTACCAGCGATTGAACTCATGACCTCGCGCTTGCCAGGCAGGCACTTATGCCACTGAGCTAAATCCCTAGCCCCTTCTTTCTGAATTCTAAACCTCTCCTTGGCAAATACTTTTTGCAACCAGTGACTTAGAGTTTTCTATTGAGAAAATTGTTTGAGTATGTTATGGTTTGTGTCTGGATGTCCCCGCTCCCCGCATTTCCTTCCCCCCGTTCCCCCCTCCCCTATTATGTGGTCATGGAGGATATGGTTTTTGGAGGAGCCTGAATCTATAGAAATAGTTGGGGTTTTTTTTGTTTTCGTTACTGGGGATCGAACTCATGACCTTGTGCTTGCGAGCCAGGTGCTTACGACACTGAGCTAAATCCCTGGCCAGAGACTGAACCTAGAGTTTGTGATTGACCTATTGCCCAGTGCTGGAATGGGGGTGTGAGTGCTGCACCCACCCTGGTGTGGCTGACCTGCGTACAGCATAAGGGACACAGAGCCTTCTCGTGCTAGCCCGCCCTTTTTGCTCTTGTTGCTTTTGCTGTCTTCCGCTGCCATGAACGCTTGCCCCGTGGCGTGCCACCCTGTCTTGGAGCCAGCAGATTATAAACTGAAACCTGTACAAACTGTGAGCCAAATAAACCTTTCTTTCCTTAATTTTGGTATCAGGTATTTTATCTCAGCCACAAGAAAAAAGTAACGAAGACAGAGTGTAATCCATCTTTTTCTCACAAGTTCAAAAAATTAGAATATTGTCTCAATTTTCCTTCTTTCCCCTGTAGGGGAGTTGAACAGTGAACTGTTCCCTAAAACACTTCCTTAATGCATTGAGGGCACAAGAGTCAGTGTACCTACCCTTCTTTCCCTGCTAAAATAGTCCAGTTACTTTCACTGTATCCATCAAACCTCTCATACGGTCTGTTTGTAGGCGTTCGAGTTTTTTCCTGGACCCTAAAACTGCGGCTGGATTCCAGTACAGAAGTGTTCTCCCCTCTTCAGTACTGACTGCCTTAGGCTCCTTGGTGCCGTTTTCTAGGTTTGGCTCTTGTTTTGTTCTTTTGGTGTTGGTCTCATATTGAGCTGTGTTTTCTGATTCTTCTTCCTAGGACCTTGCTAGTAGATATTCTAACAAGCTAGGGTGTTGTGAAAATGAAGTAGAGAAGATAATAGAAGAAATCCGTTGCAAAGCAATTGAGCGTGGAACAGGAAATGAAAATTACAAAACAACTGGAATTGCTACAATCGAGGTGTTTTTACCTTCAAGACTAAAAAAAGTGAGTAATTTCCCCCTATTTACCAATACTTCATGATGTGATGAAATAATTTTTTGGGGGGTGGGTCTTTTTGAGACAAGGTTTTACTATGCCATTCAGGTTTGCCTTGAACTCATTTTGTAGTCCAGGCTGGCTTTGAACTCGCCGCAGTTCTCCTGCACCAGCCTTCTGAGAGCTGGGATTACAGGTGAAATAAATTATAGAGTTTCCATGAAAAGCTAAAATGCCTTGAAGTGAGTTTACTTGATGTTGTGGACTCTCACACTGGCCCATTCCCAAGGTGTGTTTGTCTTAGACCTTCTAGATGTCACCACGCCATGTGTCATAGTTTTATGTTTTCTAGTTTAATAGTTAGAAATACTGGGGGATCAAAGTGGACCCCCACATTTATGGAACTCTGCAGCAGGACACATCACAAAGGGATTCATCCTTTTCCTGCGCTCTGGAGGTTGGAGGTGTTAAGCCGCATGCTCAGGCAGGGGCTTGGTGGGGCTACCTCATCTCGGCCATGGCCTCAGTAGCCTGCATCCAGATATGTCACTGTGGTGGGCACTCAGCAGTGCCTCTCAGAAGAAACAGAAGTGTGTAAGTAACAACTTCAGTGTGAGTATTCTGAGCAGTGCTACATAAGGGCTGCAAAGCAGAAGTAGCCTGGAAGTCCACCAGCAGACAAGTGGATAGGTAGGGGTGTTACATCTGTGTGCCCATAGGAAGCTAGCTGTTCAGCGACACAGAAGAGTGAAACCCTGGTGCTTTGCAGCATGCAACATAGTGGGCAGGGACTGTGAGAAGATGGGAGGGACAGGAGTGCAGGGCTGGGTGTGTGTTGGAGGGGAGCTGAATGACAGCGTTTTGAAGTGTGATTGTAAGGATGGCTGGCTCTGTGACCAGCCCCATTGCCACCTCCTCAAGGATATTCCGGTTTCCAGGTCAGCCTGCTCTGGAGTGTGTTCAACAGGCTTCTCCAGGCAGGCTGCTTTTTTTTTTTTTTTGTATTTTTCTTTTTCTTTTTTATCGGTACTGGGGATCGAACTCATGACTGTCTGCTTGCAAGGCAGGCCCTTATGCCGCTGAGCTAAATCCCCAGCCCCAGGCAGGCTGCATTTAACCAGAGACCTAAGTTAACGTCCTCTAACACCAGCACTGCAGACTTCATAGATAGCCAAATGTTATGTTTTAATATGCTTTACTATTGTTGTTATTATTTTTTTGAGGCAGGGTCTCACTATGTAGCTCATATTGGGCTTGAGCTCACTGTGTAGCCTAGGCTGTGGCCTCAACTCACAGCGATCCTCCTGCCTCAGCCTCTGGATGCTGGGGTTACAGGCATGTGTCACTGTGCCTGGCAAACATGTTTTATATTGTCTTATTTTTAAATAGGACAAGAAAAACGTGCTGGAGACGCGACTGCACATCAGCGGCAGAGACCTTCGGTCTAAGTGAGTGTGCCCTGCCCACTTCCCGTGGGCTCACTCCATCCCAGGCCCTGCCTAAGCAGGAGAAGATGTCCCTCCTACCTATGCAGAAACAGGGGCGACCGTGGTGCCCGCGTACATGGTGGGAGCTGAGCGCCCTCTTGCTTCCCGGTGTGGCTTTGGAGCGCTGGAGGCTGCAGGCTGGCACAGAGGCGCTGGGTACAGCGCACTCCTGGGATTCATGCTACTCTTCAGTTCCATCCCTGGTGTACTGATAGCTTGCAGCCCTCCTAAGCAAAGTGTTTCAGCTGACTTCAAGCAGCTGTCCCATTGTAGATAAATAAATAAGTATCTGCCTGTCACAAAAGCAAAATTCCTGATGGATTGTTTCATCTACTTGGGCTTTTGGGATTTTTTTTTTTTTTTTTTTCATCAGCAACTCATTTTGTTCACTCAGAAAAGGGCAAGTGGTTTAACCAGATCACATGGAGAATCTAGCAGGAAACAGATAAGCACCTGTGAGAATGAAATGTCTGCCCACTCAGTGTGCTTTTATTTTTATTTATTGTTTTGTGTGTGCTTTTATTTTTACTTATGTATTTTTAATTAGCTAATTTGTTTATTTTTGAGAGGGTATTGCTATGCAGTTCAGGCTGAACTTGAACTCACTATGGAGTCCAGGGTGTCCTCTAACTCAGTGATCCTGCCTCAGCCTCCCATTGCTGGGATTATAGGCGTGTGCCATCATGCCAGGCAGCAAAACCCTTTTAATAGATCATAATTAACAAATTTGTCTTCTTGTAGTTTTCATTCATATTGTTTTACAGAATAGCCGAAACCTTTGGATTTCAAGAAAACTACATCAAGATTGTTATAAATAAGAAGCTGCTTCAACTAGGTACGTTAAGAAAGTTTCCATTGAGTTAATACAGAGATAGTGACTGCATTTTTTTCTGTTTCCTTTCTCCATAAATTTCTAACTTTGTTATATTTATGACTCCAAACCAGTTGTTGTAGCAGTTCACTTATTTAGGTGAAACAGAAGACAGTTTTGCAGTAGATATGCCCAGGCTGCTGTGTGCTGGTGAGGAAGAGAGGCATTTCAGGGTGGGGGGCCTCTCCCTGGGATGGTGTGGGGGCAGCAGGGTGGCCTCCCAGCCCCATATGAAAGCTCCAGGATGGGCATTTGGAACGTTGGGGTTCCTAATGGCATAGAAGAAGGACAGAGGCCACGCTGAGCAGCGTAGCTTCGGTTCATGGTGGGTGTGATTTTGCCCTTCCAGGATGCTTAGCAGTCTGGAGATACTTTGGTTGTGAGAATCTAGTGGGGGTGAGGCGCCCCATCCTTAAGTGGGTAGAGGCTGGGGCTGCTGATGGACAGCACTGCCTGGAGCAGCACGCAGCACAGCTGTCTCCAGCCCGAGGTGTCCTGTGCTGCTGTGAGAAACGAGCCTGCCTCAGACCAAGCCTCACAAGGGAGTGGGAAGGCTCGGACCCTGTCCCTGTGGGTCTTGCTCACTAGTGGCTGGAAGGGAAGGCAGGGGAGATGCCAGCTCCTGCAGCAGTCCTGACAGGTTCAGGGGTTCCTCAGTTACCAGGGGGTTCCATAGCCCTCACAAATCAAGTTCACCTTTTCTGGGCTTGGTGATTCACCTTCCTTTCCAGCGCGCTCGACAGCCCTTTCTGTGTATATCTCGTGCGGCAGATACCCTCTGCCTCCTTCTCTTGGCTGTGTGGTGTGTGGTGTTGTCTTGATTGTGATGTTATCAAATCCATTCTCAAATGTATTATTTTATTAAGTGAGTTCTTTCCCCAAGGCCAGAATTATAAGAATACATTTACTTGTATATTCCTGGTTTAATGTAGCAAAGAGCTCTAATCTGTCCAGAGACTCCTTTTATCTAGAGGCTAAAGGCCCAGCTTTTCCTGTCTTCCAGTATCTTCTGCTGAGGGAACAGCTGGCCCTTTGCTTGGTTATTGATGAGGTCTCTTTTTCTTTTGACTTTGGACTCTGTTCTGCACTTTTCTGTCCTACTCACTTTAGTGTCCATCTTTCTGTGGGTTTGTTACCGTCTTAAAACTTGGTGAGGTGAGTCTCCCTTGTGGTTCTATCATATGCAATTCACTTAAAATTTGTAGGTCTTTATTTTTGTATTTAAGTGTTAGGATGATCGTCAAATTCCCTTAAAAGAAATCCAGCTAGAATTTTCCAGAACTGTGTTAAAGTTTTGCATTTATAGTACATACCTTTATGCTTTTAAAATCTGTCTGTATCTGTGTTTTATCTTTTTCATTGTTTGCTTTTATGTAGTTCTTGTTAGGTTTGTGTATATAGCTAATTTTCCCATGGAGAATTAGCTTTTAACCTTTTTGTTTTTGGTTTTTTGAGACAGGATCTCATTGTGTAGTTTAGGCTGATCTTGAACTCACAGGGATTTTCCTGCCTCAGCCACCCAAGTGCTGGGATCACAGGTGTGTGCTACCACACACACCTGGCCAAGCACCTCTTTACCAGTGATGTGGCTTAGTGGCTTGCAAGTGCTTGGGCATGTGAGGAATGAACTGTTAGCAGGTAATTTAGATGAGATGCAATGCTGGTGTTCACAGGGAAAAGCCTCCAAGAGCAAGGAGTGACTCACAACGTGAAGGCGATGGTGCTGGAACTCAAGCAGTCCGAAGAGGATGTGCGAAAGACCTCCCAGGAAGAGGAAGAGAAGCAGAATGAGGCTGATCTCAAAGAAAAGCAAATTCAGAGAACAAAGAAAGGGCTGGAGATCCTGGCCAAGAGAGGTACGCAGCACCCAGGACTGCTCCCCACCTCAGCTGCAGTACAGTGGCAGCAGAGCCCACGAATCGTCTGCGTGCTGTCACTGCTGCTTGCTGTCGGCACTGAGTTAATGGGATTGCTTTGGTGTTGATGCAGCCGAGATGGTGGTAGACCCCGAAACCACACCCTACCTGGACATAGCGAACCAGACAGGCAGATCCATCCGCATCCCCCCGTCACAGAAGAAGGTGAGTTTGGGGCCACCATGCTGCCTCCTTGATCTGTGGTGGGACCAGAGATGGCCTCAGGTTGCTGCCATCTCTAAGCCGGGCCCAGCTGCTTCCTAAATAAGGAGCTCCAGTGACTAGGGGTCACTGCTATTTTTCTGGTACTAGGACTTGAACCTGGGGCCTTCACACTGAGCTGCATTCGTACCAGCCCTTTTCAGATTTTTGTTTATCTCACTAAATTGTCCAGGCTGGGCTCAAATTTGGGATCCTACTGCCTCAGCCTTCAGAGTTCTGAGATTACAAGTGTGGGCCACCACACCTGGCTGTATTTTCTGTTTTTAAGAGACAACTGGGAAGCTGGGCATGATGGTGCACACCTGAAGCCCCAACACTCAGGAAGCTGAGGCAGGAGAATTGCCACAGTTTAGAGTCGAGCCTAAGCTACATAGTAAGTTCAAGGCCAGCAAGACCTTGTTTTAAGAAATATTAAAAAAAAAAAGATGGTTTGTAGTGGGGTGAGGTTTTTTTTTTTTTTTGAGACAGCGTCTCACTGTGTAATGCAGGCTGGCCTCAAACTTAGGGTGATCTTCCTGTCTCTGCCTCCTGAGTGCTGGGATTATAGGTATGCACCAGCAAACCCAGCCCTGATAAGTTTTAATTCAAAAACTATATGAATTAATGTTTGAGCTTTCAGTGAATTAAAGCTTACTTTTTTAAAATGTTGGTGATTATTTATCTGCTGCTCTCTTAATGTTGCATGATGTCTAATTCTTCTTCTTTTTTTTTTTTTTTTTTTTTTTTTGTCTTTTTTGAGACAGGGGTCTTGCTATGCAGTTCAGGCTGGCCTTGAGCTCACTTTGTAGCCCTGGCTGGTCTCGAACTTGCAATGATCCTCCCACCTCAGCCTCCCAGGTGCTGGGATTACAGGCATGAGCCACCACGCCCGGCTTGATGTCTAATTCTTTCTGGAAAGATTATTAAATTATAAGACAATTGTATAAAAATTCATATGCAAAAAGATTAATACATTTCAAACATTTTGAGTCACTTTTCCTGTTATTACAACAAAATGCCTGAAATCAAAACTTGCTAAGGTGAAAGATTTATTTTGGTTTACAGCTGTGGAGGTGCCAGTCCATGGTTGTTGGCTCGGTATCTTTGAGGCTGTGGGCAGGCAGCAGCAAGTCATGGGGCAGCAGGTAGCAGAGCAGAGTTGCACACTTTATCAACCAGGAAGCAGACGAGGGCAAGGGAGGGCTGGGGTCTCATGGTTCCCTTCAAGAGTGAGGTGCCAGTGGCCTGAGCACCACCTGCCAGGTCACCTGGACACCAAGGCTGTGCTTACCATATGGGCCTCAGGGTAATACATCATGAAAGCTTTTGGAGTTGCTTCAGAAGTACTGTAGTTGGGAGATTCTTCAGGAGAAAGTGACAGCAGCTACAGGGATGGGCACCTGAAGCCTCAGCCAGTCAGGCACCGAGGTGAGCATCCCTGGAGTCCAGGGATTCAGGGCCATCTGGGGCAACAGCAAGACCCTCTCTCCAAAAAAAAAAAAAAAAAAGGAAGAATGGAAAGTGAAGCGAAAGTGAAACGAGTGATCTTTCTAAAAGACTGCGAGAGTTACTGGCTGCCTTTCTATGAGTCTAATGGCATCCTACAAATGGCTGACGTTTGCTGTCTCCAAGGTATGCTGATCAGCAAAGAGATAGGCACTGCTCTCTGACTGGACAGTGGGGCTTCAGCATCATGCAAATGAAATAAAACTTGAAGTATATTTTTCTTTTTCTTTTTTTTTTTTTTTAATCTTTTTCTTTTTTATGGGTACCAGGGATCGAACTCATGATCACACACTTGGAAAGCAGGCACTTAAGCCTCTGAGCTAAATCCCCAGCCCTGAAGTATATTTTTCTTAATTGTGGCTTTTAGACTGAGTTGTGATCCTGTGGGGTTTTTCCACCCTTGGTTGCTTTTGCTTGGAGGGAATATGCTTCTGAAATCATTTGTTTCATTGTATTTTAAAATGTTTTTTAAAGTCTACATTCTTTCCTAGGCCCTCATGTTAGCCATGGGATATCATGAGAAGGGCAGAGCTTTCCTGAAAAGAAAAGAATATGGAATAGCCTTGCCGTGCCTTTTGGATGCTGACAGATACTTCTGGTAGGCACTTTTGTCCTTGGTGTTCACCCAGGTCACACACAGCACCCTCGTCATTTACCCTCAGGTTGTCACCTAGACGGTGGATGCGATGGTCAGGTACCATGCAGATACCTGTGAGTGCGTTCACCCTCTGTGTTTTTAATTTTCTCTCCTCACAGGAGAGGAAACCCTCTGTGTTTTTAATTTTCCTTTCCTACACAGGATTTTGTAAACTTAGGCAGTTTTGATTTTTTTTTTTCCCATAGTGACCATTGGGTATGTCTTCTGTCTCTCTGTTTTGTTTGTGACACACCACTGCCTGAGCTGTCTGCAGTAGGGTCCCCATCAGCTTTTTACCTCATAGTTTGGACATGGTATTGATGACCATTCCCCAAATTTACTATTTGATTAGGGGCTGGATAAAGATGACATTCTGTTATTCCCTCTACATTTATTGTTGGGAGTTCTCTGATGAGAAGTATTTTTTCTCATCAGCTCTTTGATTATGCTGAGATATAATTTATGTAAGAAACAGAAAAAAACTAGTTTTTTTCTTTTTACTTTCCTGTCTTCAAGTTAAATGAATCCCCCAAAGGAAATCAATATTTTTTTCTTTTTTTAACTAAAAGTATAATAACTCATCAGTGTGTCTCATGAATGTGTCTCAAACTTTATGGCTTAAATTTACCCTCATTGGCTGATGAGTGGCCCCATGTCCTTTAGACCTGATGCTGGTGGCCTCTGCAGACTGTTACTCTGGAGCCCAGTGATGTTTTACAGGATTTCTTGGGCCAGGAATCCACGATTTCCCATTTCCTTGGTTCCTGTTACTGGGAGGGAACACGTAGAGAGTATGATACAGGTGCAGTTAGTGTTGGAGCTGACATTTGGAAGTGCTCAGAGTGAACAGTTATTAGTGTAAACTTCCTGCTATTTTGGTGATTCCAGAGATAATCCTTTATACCGCAAGAAGGTAAGTACAGGTGTGTATGGTTTGCACTGGCCAACACTCCTGGGTATTAAGTGAAGAACTCTCAGCTTTAACTTAGGCAGTGAAAGGAGCTACTATCCCAGGTGTTCGGTGGGGGGCCAGGCTGGGAGCCTTCGTGGTCTCTTGTCTGTCTGTTCCTTTCAGGGCATGGCTTCATTCTCTTCTGTACAGACTCTTCAGTTCATTTCTTAAAATCTAGGTGATTTTTGTTTCCCTGCATAGTTACTCTAATAGTCCTATTGCTGTTGTTACAGAAAATTTCAAATGTATATTGAAACTAATAAACTAGCACATTAAATTTCTATATATTGAGAGTAATCAAAGAAAGGTTGATTTCCATTCATTTGTGTGATCCTTTCTCTCCATCTCTCCCTCTCCCCCCCCCCCCCCCGCCTTTGACAGGGTCCCACTATGTAATGCAGGCTGGCTTTGAGCTTATGTAGCTCAGGCTGATCTCGAACTCATGGTGATCCTTGTGGCTCAGCCTACCAAATGCTGGGATTTTTTTTTTTTTTTGGTACTGGGAATTGAACTCTCACGATGTGCGCTTGCAAGGCAGGGGATTATGCCACTGAGCTAAATCCCCAGCCCTCAAGTGCTGGGATTACAGGCGTGCGATACCATGCCTGGCTTCTTAACCTTTTTACTTGGATAGTCCTTTAATAATTTACAGATCTCACAGAAGCCATGAATAAAAAGTACTGCGTCTTTAGGGTACATCAGCATGTTCAGTAAGCAGTAGCTCCGTAGTCACACGATCATTGTTAGCGTCTTTTTTTTTTGTCTTTTTTCCTTTTTATTGGTACCAGGGATTGAACTCACGACTGCCTGCTTGCAAGGCAGGCGCTTGTGCCGCTGAGCTAAATCTCCAGCCCCTGTTAGCATCTTTTTAAGTAGATGTGTCAGCAGCTTTCAGTCTCTGTGGCCGACACCTGGAGTTCCCAGGCTGGAAAGGGTTTAGTTCGCCTCACAGTTTGGTGGGTTTTGGTCTTTGTGGCAGAAGCTTACAGCTGCAGAAGCCTGTTTACCTTGTGGTGGTTGGAAAACTGAGGGAGAGGGATGGATAAAGACTGTGGCCCAGTGGTCCCCTTTGAGAGTATACCCCGTCATTGAAGCCCTCCAACTGGGCTCCACCTCTTAAAAGTTCCTACCACTTTCCAGTGGTGCCAAGCTTCAGACCAAGGCCCAGCACATGTGTGCTTGGAATTCCTGAAAGGGACGTGGAGGTGCAGAGAGAGGGCTGGAACTTTCTGGAGTTTCATGGGAACTACAAATCCTAGAAGAATCTTAACCCCGGCTATGGTAAACAGGAGAAGTGGCACAGGGCCTGCCTGGCAAGTGCTAGGTCCTGAGTTTGAGTCCCAGTACCCCTACCCTCCCCCCCAAAAAAACCCCAAAAAACTCTAGACCAAGGCACATGAGAAACCAGTTCTTTAAAACCAGCAATAAGGGGCCAGGGATTTAGGTGAGTGGCATTAATGCCTGCCTGACAAGCACAAAGTTGTAAGTTGTATCCCTGGTACAAAAAAAAAAACAAAACACACAAGCAAAGGAAAAAGAAAAACGTAAAATATAACAACAAAAAAAACAGCAGTAAAACTAAAGTGACTTTTTAACTTACCTTTCCTAGAAAAAGTTACCTAAGCTCAGCTTATCCTCTTGAGATTATCTTTATATATTTTACACAAAGATTTAAACTTGTGAGGCAAACAACAAATTTCTGTTAAATAACTGACTTAAGCCCAAATGGCATTTAGTTTTTCTAAAGCTAGACTCAGATTTTTTATTCCTTTGGTATTAGGAATTGAACTCAAGACCTCATTCTTACCAGGCAAGTGTTGGAGCCCCTGAGCTAAATCCCCAGCCCAGACTCGGATTTTAATAAGTATTTTATGTTTACTTTCATAAAACATGAAAGTTCATGGACTGTGTTGAACATTAAAGCTACTACAACTATGACCCAAAGTAATAGCATTAATGAAGATGCAGTCTAAAATATATTTTTATACCAGATCTCTAAAACCCTTGATTTTTTTTTTCCAACAGATCAGGTTCAAATCAGGTTCAAATATAGCAGGTTTGAGATTATAATACCCAGGTGTAGCTTTTTGTTTGTTTGTTTTTTGTCTTTTTTGAGACAAGCTCTCACTATACAGTTCACTTTGAAACCAAGGCTGGTCTCGAATTTGCAACAGACCTCCTGACTCAGCCTCTTGAGTGTTGGGATTATAGGCGTGAGCCACCATGCTTGGTTTTCCAGGTGTAGATTTCTTGAAACTCATGGAATAAAATGTACCCTTCTAATAGGAGACATGTGTTTGGGGTTGATGTGTTTTGGGGTTTTTTGCTACATACACACTCAATTTTGAGTCACACTGCAGCATGTGTTGATTTTATTTTTAACTAAAGTGAGACCATTTTTGTTCTTATTCTTTATGTTTATTGAAATAACCCATTCACATATGTGAGAAATTGAAAAATGCGGAAAATGTCCATCATGTTCCCATGAATGACAGGACCTTTTCTACCACAGCAGCGTGGATGTGTTACAGACAGATGTCATAGACATGTTAGAAGCCTGGACGTCTTATAGATAGATGTTATAGACATGTTATAGATGGAAGCCTGGACGTGTTATAGACAGAAGCCTGGACGTGTTATAGACAGATGTCATAGACATGTTATAGACAGAAGCCTGGACGTCTTATAAACAGATCAGGAACTGTTCCCCTGGAGTGTGAGCTCAGACCACAGCCACGGAACCCTTCCCTTCTCTCAAAATTGGATTCTCAGGCTGAGCGGCAGATTGCAGGACCTGTCCTTCACCCAGCCTGGCACCTGTGTGTGTGTGTGTGTGAGTGCATGCAAAATACGGTGTACGTGTTACCAAATAGTCACATATAGAAAGTTAAAAGCAAAAGCAGTAAATAAATATCAAGTCACTGTTCTTGTGTCTTTATTGCTCCAACTTGGTTGGACTATATCCAGGCTCTCCTCAGGAGACCACTGTGTGGGCTTTTGTGGTTTTTTTGTTTTTATTTTGGTACCTGGAATCAACTCAGGGCCTTGCGCTTGCCAGGCAGGCACTGACATTTGCATTAAATGATAAATGACAAATGAGATTCCATTTAGTTTTCTCCTTGCAGAGCATACCTTGACACGCAGTACAGGATGTTGAACAGCCTTGTTTTAGTAGAATACTGATGAAAACAGAGAAAACTTTTGTCACTTGTTATGGCATGGTTTCAGGGGAAGAATTGAGACCTAGATTTCTATCAGGAGTGTTAGCATAATCACAACTTAGAGTCCAAAGAGGTGACCTTGGTGGCTGTCTTCTCCTGTTTTCTTCTGCTTATCGTCTGGTCTTTCTCTTTTGGGCTCAGTCCAGTGGTCCAGCTGCAGAGGACCCTTCAGGCTGCATGTGGTGCTTCAGGAGGCAACTAGATATCAGGACTGGGTGTTTTCCAGTTGTGCATCCTCCCAGCCCATATGTGGGTTTTCCAGCAGTGTCAGCAGCTGAGGCACTCCAGGATGTGGTCATTGGGATGGCTTTGAACAGTTCCTACATGTTAGTCACCTGGGCAGGTCAAAATATGGTAAAACATCCACTACCTCAAGACCCACCATCCCGCCATCCGTGGGTTGAGAGGGTTCCCTGCATCAGTATTTCCAGAAGAAAAGAGGAGGGAGCAGATAGATTGGGAATCCTTGTGTGTAGGCGAGGCTGACCTGTGGTCAGAGGTGCAGGACACTGGGTTAAAGCTTTGTCTCCATGTGTGCAGGGGGTGCTGACATAACAGCCCTGGATTCTGCCTTTTGCTAGGCACTTTAGGCCTAGAAAGCGGTACTTATGTGTGCTTATGTGTACACACATGTGTGTATCCTGGAAACATTCATTGTATAAATCAGCTCCTGTCATAAACATTGGATCTCTGTTTTCCAACAGTCTTTGAAAATACGCCAGGAACTGGGAAAGATTTCCTGGAATTCACTTTAATAAGGTCTAAGGTGGTTCAGCAGTGTTGTGGTCTCCTGTCCTTGCAGTGAGTGTGGCCGAGAGCTCCTGGATACTGTGGATAACTATGCCGTGCTCCAGCTGGACATTGTGTGGTGCTACTTCCGCCTGGAGCAACTAGAGTGCCTTGATGATGCAGAAAAAAAGCTTGGCTTGGCCCAGAAATGCTTGAAAAATTGTTACGGAGAAAATCATCAGCGGCTGGTCCACATAAAAGTATGTTACCATAACCTGGGTATCATTAGGCCTGTTTCTAATCCTTGTGTTGATCTCCATTAATGTATCTAGTGTGCTGCAGAGGTGACTTTATTCTGCTGGTAGCATGCAGGGTTCTCTCTCACACTCAAATTCTTTTAGGCTTCCACTTGTGACACTCTAGCATTGTTCCAGCTACCCAGTCCCTTTACCACCCAGACAAAGCACTCAGTGGGGCTGCCGAGGAGCACAGTTTTCTAGTCTAGACCCCAACTTCAGTCTCCTTGGACAGGAGACAGCCGGACTACTTGCATTCAGTCATATCTGCAGGGCACAGATGCAGAGCGCAGGAGCCTGAAGGCCGGCAGCTCGCTTGAATCACACACAGTCCTCAGGTTCTTCCACTGTGGGATGTCTCCTGCCTGGTGTGCACTTGTGTGTTCTTCCTGGTAGCCTGGAAACGCTGAGTGTGCCAGCCCTGTCTCCCTCCTGTGTGCTTAGGGGCTTCCCCTTTTCGATCAGCAGTAGTAATGTCACATGCGGTCTGCGGTGCCATCTGCCCCTTTGGGGATGGAGGATGCGAGGGTTACGCACTGCAGTGAGAAGTAAGACAGTTTTATCCTTTCCCCCATAACTTTAGGGAAACTGTGGGAAGGAGAAGGTGTTGTTTTTAAGGCTTTACTTGCTTCAGGGGATCCGAAACTATCACAGCGGAAACGGAGAAGAGGCCCGTGAGTATCTTGATAAGGTAAGGAGAATGTATAGTGACCTTTGTCATTTTGTTTCTTCTTTTCATTTTCAAGTGCTGTATGAGGTCAGCGGTTGGTGTCTTATGGATGAGAACCTGCCTCTTTCCCATGTCTCCCTCTTGGATACCATGAGCACACTTGTATTTCTTGAGGCCCAAGCAGGTGCTGTGATGAGAACACTTGAAAAACACAGTGACTTTAATTGGACAGCAGTTTCTGTCCTGTCATGTTGCCTAGAGGTGACAGTCCAGGCCAGAGAAGCAGCTCCCATGGGCGACCTGCTTGTCAGTGCCTCTGCCACCAGCAGAATGGTGCGGGGGGCACTGGAAGTGCCCCTGCCCTCAGCTGTGCACCTTGGCTCGAGGGAATTTTACCAGCCAGAGGGGGTCATGGATCCACCACATCTGCAGCTCCCAGCCTGTTTGCTCAGGGTGCATTGTGGATAAACTGTAGGCATAAACCGGGCAGTTCCTGTTCATACTAAGTGATAGTAGGTAGGTTAGAGGTGGAGTTTCTCCTCTAAAATCTGACATGCAGTCATACACTGCGTACACTCAAATTCTTTTAGGCTTCCACTTTGTTTGTTCTAGCATTGTTCCAGCTACCCAATTCCTACTTTCTCCTTGTCTGTAGGCACGGCTGCTTTTCAAGGAGCTGCATATTGACCCCTCAAAAGTGCACAGCCTCATGCAGCTGGGGTTCACACCCCAGGAAGCCCGGCTGGCCCTGCGGGCCTGTGACGGCAACGTGGATCATGCAGCAATCCACATCTCCAACCGCAGAGAGGTAGCTCCCACGGCCCGCCTGTGCCTCTGAGGCCACGGGAGGGATGGGTGGGGCGGCACACTCACCTTCCAAGGGCCCAGCTCCCTGGGTGTGGAAGGACACGGAAGAGAGTCCCATTAGAGGTGGTCATGACGAGGCACTGTTCCTCCAGGTCAGTAAGGAAGGAGATCAGTGTGCAGGGAGCACAGCTTCCTGCTTGGCGGAGGCTGTGTTCGCAGTCTCCTCATTCTCGCTCTCCCTCTCCCTTGACCCTGCGTTCTGTATTCCCAGAAACCATTCTGGAGGGAGGGAGCTGTGTTGTGTCACGGGGACACTGCATGGAAGTGAACTGGGCATGCATTCTCACCTAGGAACAGTTGAACCGTAGAAACAAGGAGGATTGTGTCAGGAAAGCACAGGTGAAAAACACAATTATGTCACACCAGTGCATTAGAGGAAGCTTCAGGATTGTGGAGCTGGGAGGAGTCTTACACCCAGTGTGTTAGCTGTCCTGCGAAGGACCTGAGACCCAAACAGAGCTAATGGTGGGGTGGTATCCATGAGCTGCTTTTCTCCTCTCCAGCACAGATTCTCAGGTATTTCCGAGCTGTGAATTCCAACCAGAGGACTCTCTAGAATCCTCTCGTGTGTCCTCTTTCCTATTTTGCTGAGGAAAGCAGCCTTGGGCAGGAAGGTCTTTTGCTGGCCTAGTCCTTGTAGGCCAGGATCTGCAGTGGCTGGGCAGGAGCCAAGGGGCTCTGCGGGCGTCTTCTCCTGCAGCTCTGGCTGCCCTGCCTGTCCACCAGGCCTGGCCCCCAGGTCTTACTGCAGATGTCAGCGAGACAAGCAGGGACTTGGGAGGTCTGGGTTCTAATGCAGCAGCATTGGAAAAGCGGCTGCTGTGAGCACTGCTTGGGTCACCTTTCTGTTAACTTACCGATGTGAAGGACGAAGGTGTCCGTAGCTCCCATCAGGTGCTGGTCTGCGTTGGGCAGTGCTTGGGGCCTCTGTCTGGAGTAGAAATGGCAGGAGCTGCGAGGGGACGTGGGACAGGCCAAGCAGAGTCCTCTTGCTGGGCTGTGAGATGTGGGTGTTGTGCAGAGTTGACCACAGCTGGGGTTGGCAGGGCCGGAAGTGAATGGGCTCCCTGGGAGAAGAGCGAGAGCAGCACAGGCTTGGAGCACTGGTCCCACAGCAGGCTCAGGCAGAAATGGAGAGGAGGTGCCTGCGGGCTCCGCAGCTCATCATTGCATTTGGAACTGGGATGGGCTGCAGAGGCCTTTGCCTGTCACATCCCATCCAGCCCTCCTGCCCACCTTGTGGGGATTTCCACGGTGCCGCTGTGATCATCTGCTAGGCCAGGCCTTTTCCTGTGGCAGGAAGTAAAGGGGCGTGGGCCAGGTGCCCCAAAAGCAGCAGTGTGGGCCGCTGTCCCCTGCTTACTGCTGCTCCGAGTCCTCCTAACCCTGGCCCAGTCCGTTACCTTTCTGGGGAAATTTCTGTCTCCTCATTGGATAGGGATGAGATTGGATTACATTAGTGTGGTTTTCAGACATGGGAGTTTGGATTTAATTTAATTTCTTTTTCAGTGCTAGGGACTGAAACCCCATGTAAAGCAGGTGCTCTACCACTGAGCTATAATCCCCAGCCCAAGACCCCACCCTTTTCCCCCTTTTCTTTCTTCCCTTTTTTTTTCTTTTCTTTTTTTTTTTGAGACAGGGTCTCACTGTGCAGTTCAGGCTGGACTTGAATTCATTGTGTAGTCCAGGCTGGTCTCAATTCATGGTGATCCTCCTGTCTCAGCCTCCCAGGTGCTGGGATTATAGGTGTGCACCACCATGCCCAGGAAATCCATTTTTTTAAGCAGCTAGAAATGACATTTTAATGGGTGTTTCTATTTAACTTTTTTCCTTTTTTGGTACCAGGAATCGAACTCAGGATCTTGTGCTTGCCAGGCAAGTGTGGTGCCACTGAGCTGTGTGTCTGGCAGATGTTTCCACTTGTAAGACAAGTGCGCAGTCCTCCAGTCTGGGCCAGAGGTGGGAGAAAGGGGGAGTAGTGCTGTCAGCAGCCTGGCAGACACTCAGGAGAAGCTGTGGCTGTGCCGTGGGGTCTGCTGGCTTCTGTGCCCTCAAGCAGCCTCAGGTTTGCCACCACTCAGCACTGTTGGCATCAGCTGGTTCACATGAGCCAGGGCAGCTCCTCACAGGCGGGGACACTCACTGACCTCATCCTGGCGGTCGCCTGCCTCTGGCTGCAATCTGAGGCTCGCAGTGCCCAGGACCCTCCTGCCACAGGGCTTGGAGGGTAGGGAGAGCAGCTCTTCCTCTGCTCACGCTGCCTGGTGACTCTGGAAGCCAGCTGCAAAGTCTCAGCCTCTAACCCGTGGGCCCTGTTTTCTCCTGAAGGAACTGGCCCAGATCAGGCGAGAGGAGAAGGAGAAGAAGCGGCGCCGCATGGAAAACATCAACTCTCTGAAAGGCATGGGCTACTCTGCACGGGCCGCCAGGCAAGCCCTGCACCAGGCCGGCGGGAACCTGGACGAGGCCCTGAAGGTGACGTGTCCTCCGGCCTGTGCTTCCAGCCCTCCTTCCCAGTTCCGGTGTGCACGGCTCACAGGCCACCAGCTGAGTGGCAGAGAGAGGAGTACCATGGCTCTAGCTCAGGCCAAGGCCTCCTGGCTGGGGATGTGACTCCAGTCACACTGGCAGCCGTAGCTGGGCCCTCCTGTGGGGCTCAGGTTTGCAGCAGAGGGTTAATGGCAGTGGGAGTGATTTTTCAAAGCAAGAGAATATTAAAGTGGTGCAGTTTCAGCACTAGGTTTCTCCTCAGATATCTAGCTTTGTGTGCTTGGTAGTAGCTGTTGGCAAAAGGAGCTTTTTAAAGACACGAGACAGTAGTGACTACCAGGGTGCATGTCCACTGGAGCAGGTAGATCGTTGGCAGGGCTGGTGCAGCATGAGATGGAGACCCCTACTTTGGGCGCCCACAGAGTTGTGGACACAGGATGTGTGGGATAAGGCTGTATGGGCAGGGCAGAGCCGGACCAATTCCTGGACAGCAGAGCAACAGTGCAGGCGCTCAGGCAGAGCTTATGGGGTGGGATGAGCAGAAATGAGGCTGGGCAGACAGTGTGGGTCTCAGCTCTCCTGCCAGGAGGGCACCGGAGTGGCAGGTAGTAGGAGCTGCCCTGGTCAGTGTCCCTGCGCGTGCCTCAGAGGCCCATGGTCGTAGTTTTGTGTTTGTGTATCTTATGTTATCTGAGGGGCTATGTGTCTTTTTGTGTTGAGACATATAAAAGGGGTGGGAAACTGGACATTGGCTGTAATCCCAGCGCTGGGAGGCAGAGGCAGGAGGATTATCATGAGTTTGAGGCCAGCCTGGGCTACATAGTTAGCTCAAGGCCAGCCCAAACTATAGCAAAGCCCTCTCACAAAAACAAAACAATAATGCACAAATGAGGCAGGAAGTGCTAATTGCTGACTACCCACGGGGCTTAAGATAAATGAGCTGAGTGTGGCACTGTAATCCAGCACTCAGGAGACTGAGGCAGGGGGTCATGGGTTTGAGGCCACCCTGGGCTGTATAGTGAGTTCAGAGCTAGCCTGAACTATATAGTAGTAAGACCCTATCTCAAGAAAGAAAAGAAGTCAAGAGCTAGAGGTACAGTTTTGCTTTGGGGTCTCAAGGCCACAGTGCAAGGCACCTCCACAGTGCAGTTGGCACCCGCGGGGCAAGGCCCCGTTGCCCATAGCCCCGATGCACAGCCTCACACTGCCCTGGGCTCTGCCTGAGTCTCCTCCTAGCCCTGCCTGCTTGCTTCTGGTACCGCCCTTCACAGCACTCATTTCTCTGTGCGGGGCCTGAAGGGATGTCACTGTGTCCTCTGAGGCTCTGCTTTGTGCCCCATGTGGCTCCATCCCTTTCGTCTGGCTGCTTGTTCGCCTGCTTCCCCTTTGGCTCCACCATGACCTGTGGCCCCAGTGTTCTGTGAACACAGCCTGGCCAGGTCGGGGGTTGTCTCCCTGCCTCATCAGCTCTGCATGCACCCCTCTGCCCTGCACTTGACTTCCTTCCCTCTGAGTGGCCCAGCTGGGGCCGGGGGCAGTAGTGAGGAGTAATGGGTCCCACAATTGCAGATCCTGCTCGGTAACCCTCATATGTGGTGGCTGAACGACTCGGCTCCTGACGCCAGCAGCCCCCATGAGAGTCCTTCCCAGAAGGGCATTGACCAGGTGAGTGCAGCCTCCTGTCCAGGCTGGGAGCCCTGGTGGCAGGGACCAGGCGGGTCTGCTCTACGACCAGGCGCATTACCTTAGGGTGCCTGGCAAGAGAGAGCAGCTTTTCCATCAGCCCCAGCCGTCTCCATAGGGTTTCGTCTCTGTAGGGGAACCTGGTGGTCCTGTGCCCAGTGGTGGCTCCCACCACCCCCACTGTTAGCACCTGGGGGCTGCTGCACTCCAGGGCTCCTGATGGGGTTTGCGTGATGTACTCAGCCCAAGCTACCATTCCACGATGCCCTCACACAGCCTTCCCAGAGGCCTCATGCATGCGAGGCTGAGAGTGATGTGTCAGGAGGGGCAGTGGTGTGCATGCTGGAGTCGCAAGGAGACACTGCAATGACATGTGTATGGTTGGTGCAGCCTGGAAGCCGAGTGTCCCCTGTGCTTTGCCCTAGCTGGTGTACATGGGCTTTGACGCAGCAGTGGCGGAGGCCGCGCTGAGAGTGTTCAGGGGCAATGTCCAGCTGGCGGCACAGACACTGGCCCACCACGGCGGGAGCCTTCCCCCCGACCTGCAGCTGCCAGAGGAAGACGTCTCCTCCACGCCGTCCACGTCGCCCTCAGACTCCGCAGGTAGTCTGTGGGCTGGCGCTGACAGGACACTGCCACCTCCCGGAACCATGGTCTTTGGTCTCCTACTCACTCCTGTGTTCCCGTAGGAACCTCCAGCGCCTCCACCGACGAGGACATGGACACAGAGGCTGTCAATGAGATCCTAGAGGACATCCCTGAGCATGAGGAAGACTACCTGGACTCCACACTGGAGGACGAGGAGATTATTATCGCAGAGTACTTATCCTATGTGGAAAATATAAGGTCGGCGACAGACTGAGCTGCGGCCAGGAGAAGTGTGTCTCTGGTATAAATTCTGTCCTTTGAAAAGCCTAGCGCAGGCCTCCGTTCTTGCTGTCTTGATGCTGCTCCAGCCGCCTCCTGCTGTGGCAGGAGAGGCTGGGGGCCGCACCTTGCTGTTCCCATCTGTCTGTCTGTCTGTCTGTCTGTCTGCTGTGAGGCGCCCCTCACCCTGCCTGCCTGCTTGGATTCTCACCCAGCAGTGGGGAGCTGGCCACTGCTTTCCCAAGAGCCCGGTGGCCCTGGGCGTGGGGAGTGGACAGAGGATGTGCAGACCTGGTGCATAGCTTCCTCCCCTACCTGTTGTGAACCCGGTTTTCCACCTGTGATTATCCCTGCAGGAGCACCCCTCCTCTGCGCCCCCCCCCATGTGTCCCTTAGGCCTGCATTCCCCCTGCTGTGGGCATAAAGATGAGCAAGGCCTTCGTCTGGAGACGCTGATGCTTTCTGTAGTTTGGTAGAATGTACTCGAGGTTCAAGGTGCGGTTCAGACTTTATATGCATCCAGAATGCCTTACACAGTCTTATTAAATGCTAACCAAAGCAACTTACAATTCTAAGGTAACATTTCTAGACTCTGCTGTCCTCAGAGCTCACTTCTGAGACCTCAGGTTTAGACATTTTCTCCCAGTTTGGGGGGCCGGGCACTTGTGATGGATGATCCCCAAAGCAGTGAGGTCCTCTGGGATGAACACCTGCCCAGGGCACAGCGGGCAGTGGCCATGTGCCGAGTGGACCAGGTACCAGCTGTCCTGAGACCCTTGCTTTCTGGAAGCCAGTGGGGCACCACTGAACGCAGGGTGGCTGGGTGCCACTGTTGGGAACCCACTGGCAGTATTTCCACTTTGGCAGAGCAAACAGCCTTAGATGATGATGCAGGAAATAAAAGGTGAACTGGAGCTGCAGGAGCACAGGATGGGCAAGGCCAGTGTCAGCAGGGAGGGTGCTGCTCTGGGGAGTGCACGTGGGAAGAGCGAGGGCTGGGCATTGGTTGGGGTGGCATGTGGCTGTCAGCCTGGGTGGTACGTCTGGGCCTCACTCAACATCAGACTGGCATCAGGGGTTCCACGGAAGTTCTGGCTAATGAGCCCCTGTCCTGAGCAAGGTGGCAGGTGGGCTTCTGCTGCCCACTGGTTCTGATGCTGGTGAAAAAGGCCGGGGCGGGCCAGCCACACCAGGCAGGCTGATGAGCTGGGGCTAAGACTCCCCCTGCGCCTGCAGGAGCAGCTGAGGGTTCGAGGTTAAGGTGTCACCAAAGGGCCAGGAATCCCCTTGGGGACTCAGGCACAGGGTAAGTGGGGTGCTAGTGAGGGAAAAGCTGTGTGTGTGGAGCACTTCTGAACCCACAGACATGCGGGAAGGGAAGGGCAGGCAGGGGCTGATTGGAGGGAACCCAGGCAGCTAGAAGATCCGGCCAAAGAGCAGGCACGGTGTGAAGTCAGTGTCTGGGCTGTGCAGTGATGCCTTGTGCTTGGCTGGTAACCTTGATGCTGACCCTCTGCGTCCTGGTGACACTGTGGTGCCACCCGTGTTTTTCTGCCCAGGTAGCCTGCAGTTCTCTGTCCCATCCCTGGCTAACTGAATAAATTGATCAAAGACAACCATTCTCTTCCTTTTAAAAAATATTCTGTGCTGCTGGGGACCCAGTGTTCTGCATGTCAGGCCAGTATTCCTGCACTGAGCCCCTTCCACAACTTGCCTTCTCCTTCAGAGCAAGGGAACCGCATCATGGCCAGAGGGGACCAGTCCAGTGCAGGACCACCAGTGTAGCCATGCTTACTATGTGACTTGGGCCCCGCAAGAGAGGACATGTCATCTTCATGTCCTCAGTACCATCGTGGAAACAGGCAGCCAGTGTTTGTGCTACAGATATGTAAACCAGTGGTTTCCTGAGAGTGAGCACAGCAGCCTGTGTCCAGCCCCCACGATAGCCACTGCTCCTCTGGACAGACGGTTGCGGGGCAGGGGGTCTAAGTCAATGCATGCCACCTGCTGCTTCTGAGCTTCGCCTCAGAGCAGGGATGGGTCCCAGCCCAGCAGCAGCTCCTGGTTCCCTGCCTGACCAGTCAGAGGAGCTTCCCAGCCAGTGGTGCTGGCCCCATTCCCCAGGGCCCTCAATGGACAGCACCTGTTCCAGCAAGCCTACTTGCCCAGGGGTTCTGGGTGCACCCTAGAGCCCCTCACAGATGTGTGCGTCTCCCCGTCTTTGTGGCAAGCTTATGTGGCTTGGCACCCTAGAGAGCAGGTGGCACCTGCAGGCCAGCACACCTTGCCCAGTAAACACCATGTTCTGAAGAGCAGGCTGCTCACCTCAGGCTGCTGGCCCAGTGAGCTGCCAATCTCTTAATGGTAGGCACTGTCACCTGCATTGTCCTACCAGGAACAGCCAGAGACTGGCACAAAGCACTGTAGATGCACAGTCTGACAGCACCAAGGATGCCAAGGAGGTGTCTGGCCTCTCCCCTGCAGCTCCCCCTGGCCTGATGCCTGTGCTCTGGCAGCTGTGTGTGCCACCATGCCTAGCACAGCACCTGTCTGCAAGGTCAGCTGGCCTTGCTCCCCATCTGCACAGCCCTTGAGAGGACTCTGGATTTGTGCTGGAAAATCTCCAGAGCGGAGGACTCCGATGCCACCTGCTTGCTTCTGGCCTCTTTTGCAGCCACTCAGGAACCACCCCAGACAGCTCTCCTTGACTCCTTAAAGAAGAGCAGCTGGGGTCTGGGGATTTAGCTCAGTGGCATAAGTGCCTGCCTTGCAAGCAGGCAGTCATGAGTTCGATCCCCCGTACCGATAAAAAGGAAAAAGACAAAAAAAAAAAAAAAGAAGAGCAGCTGTCTCCATTTTGGAGAAACTTGGCCCTATCTCCATGTATTGATGTGCACAGAGCTGGCTGGGCTATTTCTTTGCCCTTTCAATTGGCTTTAAGCAGTGTCAGTTGGGCTGGCTGAGCTGATGTGTGATCTCCACCCCGTGACTCCCCAAATATATGGTTAGGCCGGGTGGGGTAGAGATGTTGGCTGGGACCTCCCAGGGCGAAAAGGGTCGCACATCAGAACTGAAGCCCTGACCCAATCACTAGCTACCGCCTCAGCTGTTATGCAGATTCCTCCCTGCACTTCCTGCCCTCTGCATATCGCAGAGGTGATCTCAGAGCTCCTACCTGGCCCAGCTCATGGGAGTCCTGGCAGTCACCTGTTTCCCACCACTCTCGCTGTCACTGCTCCCCGAGCCACTGCCCTCATGCAGAATTAATAAAACCTGGGTTGGGCCCTGGGTCATGGCCTTTGTTCCGGTGAACCATCATCTGGGCTGGACTTAGGACCCCTTGGTTCCCTATAATTGTACATACATTTCAGTGTCTATTTTCACCTTGAGTCGCACTGGAAGTGGTGGATTGGAACTAACTTACTAGAATCCCAGTAACTTCTCCTTGGGATCACAAGTATAAACCTTCCTGGAATGAGGCGGGGAAAGGAAAGGGTTCTCTATCCAGGGTGACACAGGTGGCAGCCCCTAGTCTCATCAGGGAGGTAAAGCTGTCCCCTGCCCATGGAGCCAAGAATTGGTTTGCAGAACAAAATGTACTTGAGCACTTTTAACTTTGAGGATGTGTATTTCAGTTCTTCATGAGAACTCTGGTGACAATTTGCCACAGCAACAATCTGATTCTGTGGCTTTTGTAAAATTAAAAAATCCCCCTTCCTACTCTAGATAAAAAGGCCTTTCTGGGTGCTTCATAACCTTGGGGTATCATTTCAGGGGGCTCCAAGGTAGACTGAGGAGCTGGGCTGGGGATATGGAGAATCTGTGTCCCCCAGGACGAGATTTGTCACCACACAGCAGGCAGCCCTCAGCCGGAGGCTTGGGGAGGCTGGGCAGCTCCTCCAGGCTGGGGCACCTGTTGTTTGGGCCCCAGGCAGCAGCGCAGGCCCTGGCTCAGGTGGACTGCAGGGGTGCAGCTGTGACACAGGCCACCCTGTTGTTGAAGAGGCGTGACAGGCTGCGCTTGGCTGTGGGCCTGGGGCACGGAGCCTGGAGCCCACGCAGGTCCCAGAGGCGCAGGGCGCCATCGTGTGAGGCTGTGTACAGCACGTGGTCGTGCACCTACAGGGTGGGCAGGGTGTCAGGTGCCTGGTCTGGATGATGCTGCAGAGGCCTCGCTGGGAGGGCAGTGGGCTCAGGCCAGGCCTACCTGCAGGCAGTTGATGATGAGTGCATGGCCTCGGAACACCCTCTGCAGTGCTCCTGACTGGGCATCAAAGGCCCGGGCGCAGGCGTCCCCGCTGCCTGTGAACACTGGACAAACAGTGGCACATAGACACTCTCAGCCACCCTGCCACCTCCTCCCTGGGTGCGGGACGAGATGAGGAGCAGGGCAACCTCCGCCTGCCTTGGAGGGATGCCCCCAGTTTCCAAGCCAGGTCCCAATGCACAGTGTTAATGAAACTGGTGTTTCCGGGCAGCTCCCTGGTCTTGCAGTGTTGACCTCTGACCTATTTGTCCTCTTCCCCAGCCTGTGGCCAGCCTTTGTGGGCTCCTGGAGGAACCCAGGACCCTAGAGAGGGGCTTCACTGCCCTGCTCTTCAACTCCTCTCTTGTATCCCTCAAACTCAGTAACCACACAGGAGCCCAGGAAAGCAGAGTGGCCTGGGCATCAGATGAGGGGCAGCTGGCTGCCGCCCAGGTGTGCCCTTTCCATTAGAGGTCCTCGCTGGGGAGCAGGGGCACAGTCACCTGTCCAGGCTTGGACACAGCAGAAGGCAGAAATAACCTGCCCATGTCCCGCACCTGAATCCCAAAGCTGTGCTTACAGAAACCCATTTTACCACCCAGCTCCTCCACTCTGGAGTTCACCTGAAGTTTCCAGGTGACTCTTCCTGCATTCTCGGGGAATACTGAGGCCTCGGGGCACTGACTGCTGCAGCCCGGCTTGTGAAAATGGGGCCACAGTTGGGGACTCGGAGCCCTCAGATCATGCACTCTGTGCTGAGGATGGGGGTGCTTTCCTAGGTGGCCACATCCTGGGTATAAACGTGCTGAGCCAACTGAACATAGCCAGCAACGTGAGATAGTCTGCCCTTCTTCCTGTCCAAAATGAGCTTGGCTCAGCTCCTGGGTAATGTCTCACCCTAATTTAGCCTCTCCTGCAGGGGGAACTCTAAGAGCTACCAGCAGAGGCCTTTCATTGAGGCTCCTGGAACCATCTAGATGGGTACTTTGCCGCCAGGAGGTGCAGCCCTCCGTCCTTCCTCTTCTGCCTGCCTAAAACAGGACCCAGTGTCTGCCCCCTCCCCAACTATCTTGAAACCCGAAGCTCCACCAAAGGAAGAAGAGGTGACCAAGGATGAAGGAGGAGGCAGTGATGGAAGGGATCGGGATGCCCAGGCTCCGTGCAGCCTCTCAGCATGCCAACCCAGGGCTTCTGAGAGAAAAATATCCACTGCTCACTTAAACCACAACACCTGGCTCTCATCTGAGGCCAACTCTAGGGCCAAGTGAGGCCAAACCCCTGCACCTCGAATCCGGCTGGGTTAAGGGGTAGTAGTGGTCTCTGCTGGAGAGTCAGATGTGTCCTTGGGACAGGCTTTTCACCCTAAGACCTCTGAGTATTCAGGTCACCCCATTTTTTTTTTTTTAGACAGGCTCTATGTAGTCCAGGCAGGTCTGATACTCACTGTGCACTAAGACTTGGGCTCAAACTTGAGACAGACTCCTGCTTCAGCCTCCTCAGTGCTGGTCTTACAGGTGTGCACCACCAAGCCCTGCCCATCACACTCTTCCTTGGAGATGGGCGGGGCCAACACCCCACGTGACCTCTGACAGCTAGGGGGAGGGCCCTGCCTTGGGACTCTGGATCCTGGATTCCAGATTCCAGCTGAGGCTCAGAGAGGAAAACCACACCCAAGCCTGAAGACAGAGGATTTTGGGGCACCGGGCCAGGGCAGTCACTTACAGGTCCCTGAGTGGAACTTGAGGGCGCTCACGCTGCGGCGGTGGGCGGGGAAGGTGCGCACACAGTGCCCAGTGTCCGGCAGCCAGCACTTGACGGTTCGGTCAGCACTGCCCGAGTACAGCAGCCGCTCCGCGAGCTGTGCAGGATTGGGGAGGGAGTGTGCGCAGGTCACAGTGGGAAGACCCTTGCCGGAGGTCCCCCGGGTCTGTCCAGCAGCGCCAAGCCCGGCTCCTCCTTCGCCACAGGGCAGGCTTGCAGACCTGAGACACAGCAGTCGCCCAGGCTTCACCCTGCCCACACCTGGCCGTAGAATCCCCCTCTGCCCATGGAGGGTAGCGACACCTCTGGAGGGGACAGAAAGAGACGCCCAGCTCTAGAAGGGCCTCCATACAGGACTCCTGCTGGAGGGAAAAGGGTCTACCAGGCTCCGGGAAGACCAGGACGGGCGCTACAGCTCAGCAGCACAAATGCCTACCTGGCAAGCGCAAAGTCCCGAGTTTGATTCCTGATACCAAAAGAAAAAACAAGAACCAAAAAAGGATCAGGAAGACCAGGCTGGCACAGAGGTGCTCTTCAGCTAGAACTAAAGCTGGGCCACCAGGGGCCACCACAGAGTCCCTGCACCCTGCGCAGAGGGTCCCTTGGGGCTATATCCACAAGGAGGGCCCAAGGCCCCGAGACAGGCTCACCCTGGCCTTGGAAAGCTGCTAGTGCAGCAGAGGTGAGGCGAGGGCCCAGGAGACGAAGGATGGGTCTTTGCTGCAAGGGACAGGTTCTTACCCAGCAGGGATCCAGTCAGTGGGTTGGGGTGTGTTTACTTGGGACCCCGAGGCATCCAAGACCAGGACATAGAAACAGATGAGGCTCTCAGAGCCCTTCTCTGGAAACAGCTGGCAGTGAGCGCCCTGTCTCCCCACACTGGCCACCAGCATCCTTCAAACCTTCTTCAAACCTGTCCGTTTCAACTGCGTTCTGGGCTGCTTATGCTTCAGTACCCACGGTTGCCTGAGTTTCCTCTTGCCCCCTATATACACCCTAGAGGCAGCTCACGAACCCACACTGGAAGTGGCCCAGGTCCAAGGAGTTGGGTGGCTCTGGGACAATCACTTTGGTGGCAGTCGGGGTGGGGTGTGGGACACATATCACACAGCGTGACCTCCTGGAAGCAGGAGCTGCACAGCAGGGCCCACAGAGGGTCCCTGGCTTCTGTTATACTCCCAGCTCTAGGAGGACTCTGGCTGGCTTCTGAACACGCAGCCTTCCTAACTGGTCCATTCCCAAAAGGACAGGGACACATGCAACTGCCCACCAGGTTCACTCAGCTCAAGCAGGGTTCTGGAGTAGAGTTCTTGCCAGCTAACGGGTCCTTGTTTTTTGTTAGTTTTGAGAGAAGGTCTTGCTGTCGAGTTCAGGCTGGCCTTAAAAACTCACGGGGATCCTCTTGCATGAGTTTCCTGAATGCTAGGATTACAGTGCCCAGATTTTGTGACTTTGAGACAGGATCATTAAAGACATAATTTAATTTAAAATGAAGTCGAACTCCAGAGAAAGATGGCAGAGCAATGAATGGCAGAAAAACAGCCTCTCTAAATCACTCTTAAAATTCATCTGGAACCAGAAGAGACCTAGAGTAGTAAAGACAGTTCTAAGCAGCGAAGGCAAGGCAGGAGGCATCACAATCCCTGACTTGAAGTTATACTACAAAGAATGTAGTATAACTTTACTACAAAACTGTAGTAAAATCAACATGGTACTGGAATAAAAACAGAGCCAAAGATCAATGGAATAGATTAGAAGATACAAGCACAACTACAAACACACTCAACCACCTTATCTTTGATAAAGGGGCCAAACATGTTCACTGAAAGAACGACAATCTCTTTAATATGGTGTTGGAAAAACTGGCTCTCCACATGCCAAAAACTAAAACTAGACCCATGCTTATCACTATATACTAAACTAAAATCTAAATGGATCAAAGATCTGAATATTAAAACAGAAACACTAAATCTATTGGAAGACAAATTGGGTAAAAACCTTGAAGACATAGGGGTAGGTAGAGAATTCATGAACAGGAATCAAACCACATGGGAAATACTTCCCAGAAACAATAACTGGGATCACGTCTTATTAAAGTTTCTGCATGTCAAAAGAAATCTCCAGCATAGTGAAAAGAAAACCCACAAACTGGGAAAAAAATCTTAGTGAACTGTCCCTCAGACAAAGGACTTCTGTTAAAACATATAAAGAATTAAAAAAAAATCAGACCCCCAAAATTCAAAGACCTAATCCAAAAATGGGCATCTGAGATGAATAAACAATTTTCAGATGAAGAAATACAACGGCAAATAAATACATGAAAAAATGTTCACCATCACTGGTCATTAGAGAAATGCAAATTAAAACCACACTGAGATTTCATCTCACTCCTGAAAGAATGGCCAAGATCAAGAAAACCACCAACAACAAATGCTGGAGAGGCTGTGGGGAAAAAGGAACTCCCCTACACTGTTGGTGGAAGTATAGACTAGTACAGTCATTGTGGAGGTCAGTCTGGAGATATCTCAGAAAGCTGGGACTGGAAGCCCCATTTGACCCAGCTATTCCACTTCTAGGCATATTCCCAGAAGAACTGAAAGCATCATACCACAGTGATATATGTGCACCCATGTTTATAGCAACACAATTTGTAATATTTGTTGGGAAACAACCTAAGTGTCCATCAGCTGAGGAATGGATAAAAAAGATGTGGTATTTTTATACAATGGAGTACTACTCAGCTATAAAGAATGATCACGTTGAGATACTTATAAATAAATGGACGCAGCTTAAGACCATACTCATACGTGAAATAAATCAAACTCACATATATAAATACCAAATAGTGTAAGAAATGGTAAGAATACATAAAAGTATGTGGTAATCATGATTCCCCATTATATTGCTTTGAAGCCTTATAATGTTTTCATTCATTAGTTGGTTAAATGGTTTTATTCTGGGTTGTTTGATTTTATTGTCTGTGATGGTATGAACAGCTATTTTGAAGAAAACAAGACACTATAAAAGCTAGTGATGATTCAATATCATCTTGTTTTGAAGTCCCACCAAGCTTTTGTTCTTCTGTCTCCATCGGTTTTATCATGTTGTATCTCACTGGATTTTATTATATATGATAGTATAAACAAAATTTTTTATATACAAGGAGATAATATAGTAACCATTGTTCATTTTCTGTTAGTTGGTTCTGAATACCCTGTAATACTTTCATTCTCTTGAATGGTTTTACACTGTCTTTTTATGTTTGATACTATAGTGTATGAAGGTATACTCAAATATTTCAAGGAAAAGTACACTATGGTAGCTACTGTTATGTTGGGTTGTCTTTTGGTGAAACACTATGTTGCTTAAATAGTTCTGTTCTGATCTGGGTTGTTATGTCCTCTTTTACCTTAATCTTTAAAAAAAAAAAAAAAAAAAGTAAAAAAAAAAAACCAGCCTCTCTGAGATGGGGTGTCCAGAAGCTGGAGAACAGGGACATGAAGAGAACAAGGTGGGGAGTGGGTCCCTGGGACCCAGCAAGGATCTGAAGGGAGAATGAAGAGAGGGAATTAATTCAGTGAAGAAAGAGGTGGCAAGCAGCACTTTCTCCCTGAGCCCTGACCCACTCACTGCATGGGAAGGGTGGCCCAAACCTGCAGACCCACTGCAGTCACTCCTGGTGACTCCAGAGGCCTCCACTCCAGTGGAACGGAGCAGTGGACACAGCAGACTGCGGTGGCTGGTGAGTTATACAAGTGCAGACTCCCCCAGGAGAGGGTGCTGGGAAGCAGCTGTCCTGGAGAGAAGCCAGCTGAGCTTGTACCTCAGCACAGCTCCACTTAGTGGCTCCCAGTGTCAGGGTGACGTCGAAACCTGTTCAAACCTGCGAGGAGTCAAGGACCTGAGTCCAAGCCGGCAGGAGGCACACAGAGTGTTGCAGGATGAACAAACTGGGTTCCAGCCTCACAGCCTGGAAGCAGCCTGAACTTCAGTGGAGTTAAGATACAGGCTTGCAGGGCTGGGGATTTAGCTCAGCAGCATAAGTGCCTGCCTTGCAAGCTGGCAGTCGTGAGTTCAATCCCTGGTACCAGTAAAAATGAAAAAGACAAAAAAAAAAAAAAAAAAAAAGATATAAGCTTGCTGAGACTGTCCACTTTCCTGCTGGAAATCCTCAGCTGGCCTGCTGGGATTAATCAGCACAGGTCTGGGCTCTGTCTGCCCAATTTCTTTACCAGTGACAGCAGAGACACTTTTTTTTTTTTTTTTCTTATTTTCATTTTTTTTGTTTTCGTTTGTCTTGACTATTTGTTCTTGTTTTTATATAAATGTGAACATTGTTTCTAGGGTTGTTTTTTTCTCTTTTAGTGCCGGGGATTGAACTCACAACCTTGCATTTGCCAGGCAAGCACTTACACCACTGAGCTAAATAAACCCCCAGCCCCTTCTAGTTTTTTTTATTGTTGTTATTCTGCTCCGTTCTTATTATATTTATTCCTTCTCCTTTCCCTTCTGTCTTCTTTATAAGTTTCCCAAACTTCTGATAATCTTTCTTTGTCCTCTAACTTTGGTTCTACTCTCTTCCTCTTCTATTTCTCTATTTTTTCCCTTAGTCCCTTTTAAATTTTCAGTCCTGAGGGTAAAATTTCCATATTGCAGAAATGTTTGCAGTATACCATTTTCTGGTGTCTTTTAGGTTTTGTGATGTAAGCACAAATGTAATTCATACAGTTAAAGATAACAAATCAATAGTTAGCACAATTTGTTATTTTTCTAGGTTGTGTTTGATGCTATTGTTATGGCAGATTGTACCACCTTAGGAATGTTTTAATCAGTTCTTCTTCCTGATATGCTAAGACTGGGATACCTTAAGAGCCACAATCAGATCTGTAGCCCAATGCCAAATAACCAGGGCCTATAAAAGTGTCCAGTTTATCCTTCTTTATGAAACTTTTTTTTTTTTTTTTTTTTTTTTTTTGGTCTTTTTCATTTTTGTCGGTACCAGGGACTGAACTCACTTGCTTGCAAGGCAGGAGCTTATACCGCTGAGCTAAATCCCCAGCCCCAAAACCATCTTTCAAAACTGTTGAAGAGGCCAGGGATGTGGCTCAGCGGTACAGTGCCTGCCTGGCAAGTTCGAGGCCCTGAATTTGATTCCTAGTACCAAAACTGATGAAGAAATAAGATACTTCCATGACAAAAAACACCGGAAGAAATTCATGACAAGCAAAACCAGCACTCCAAAACGTTCTGAAGGACTTTCTAGAAAGAGACAAGAAGGACTAAAGCTCCATGAACCCCAACAGAAGGAATCCACCAGACAAGGCAAGTGTCTTAGTTACTTTTTACTGGTTGCTGAGACAAAATACCTGAAGCCAAAGTTGGGAAAGGAAGGGTTTATTTCTTACAGTTTTTGGAGGTCTCAGTCCACACTCAGTTGGCTCCAAGGGAGGTGGGCATGGCTGGGCCGCTGTTCATGGCAGCTGGCAAAGAGCAAGACACACCTTCTTCCTGCCATTACATCACATCCTGGCTCCACCCTTATGTGGGTGGAGCACTGACACCATCAATCCAAGCACTAGACAATGAGCCAATCACAAATGCACAATGCAAACTCCTGGGGGGGGGGGGTGCACAGACATAAACCATGACAGCAAGCAATCAAACAGAGGGAAAAAAGGAACCAACAACAGGAAAATAGCATAACAAGGATTAGTCAGTTCATATCAGCTAGAACCATCAGTGTGAATGGTCTCAGTTCACTCATCAAAAGACATAGCGTAGCCGAGGATTTACCTCAGCAGCATAAGCGCCTGCCTTGCAATCACGCAGTGATGAGTTCGATCCCTGGTACCAAAAAAAAAAAAAAAAAAAAAAAAAAAAGAAGAAAAGACACAGCTTAGCAGGATGGGTAAAGAAGCAGATCTAGGGGCTGGGGATTTAGCTCAGCGGCATAAGCGCCTGCCTTGCAAGCAGGCAGTCGTGAGTTTGATCCCTGGTACCGATAAAAAGGAAAAAGACAAAAAAAAAAAAGGAGCAGATCCAACAATATGCCGCATACAGGAAACACATTTAATTCAAAAAGAAATCCCAGACTGAAAGTCAAAGCATGGAAATCAACACACCACGTGACAGGAACCCCCCAAAAAAGCAGGGGTAGCTATTCTATTTGCAGATGAAGTGAGTTTCAAGCCAAGACTGATTAAGGGAGACAAAAAAGGTCACTACAGCCTCGTAACAGGAGGAATTCAAAACAAAGAGGTAACAATAATAAATATACATGGACCAAATACCAGCCAACCATGTAAAACAAATACTAACAGACATGAAAGATCAAATAAGAACTAATATAATTATCAGAGAAATATCAAAACTGAACCAAAGTTTTGAACAAATGAACTTCATAGATATCCATGACATCAGAGTACACATTCTTCTCAGCTGCACATGAGACGTTCTCCAAAACAGACCACGAATTGGCTCACAGAAGGTGCTGAAGTAAAGGCAAAGGAAATGAAATTATTCCACGCCTACTATCAGACCACAGTGCGATGAGATTGAGCAACACCCTTCTGAAAAACCAGTGAGACACAGATGAAATTAAAGAAGCGATTAGAAGGCTTCTATAATTAAACAATAATGCCAGTACAACACACTGAAAGTTATGGGATGCATTTAGAGCAGCCCTAGAGGGAAATGTATAGCAGTGAATTTCCATGTCAGAAAACAAAGCAAGCTCAAATAAACAAACTAATGCTGAACCTTGAATTTCTAGAAAAAGAAGAGCAAGTCAAGCCCAAAGCACATATGAGAGAAGAAATTATAAAGATTAAAGACCTTAATGCAATGGAAACTCAGAAAACACACGTGTAAATACTATGTTGTTTTGCTAGTATGAGAAAACAAAAGCATAAATAATCACCAAAATGTTAAGAGATATCAGGAAATGCTCAGATGAGAAAAGGAATAAGGAAGGGAGGAGGAAAAGGAAAAATGAGAAAAAAGAATAGAAGGAGAAAGTGAAAACAAAGCTTTTGCAAATGAAGAGGGGAAGGGAGATTGAAGGGAGGAGGGGATTGGGAAAAAAAGAAGCAAGATGTGTCTGTCATGTGCAGGTACAAATTCTCTATGAGTGTTAACATTATATATATCTAAAATGTACCAACAAAATTTTGAAGTCATTAGAGTGGTCCTGATCTGATTTGACTGGTGTCATGATAAAAAGAGATTAGGATGCTGGGCCGCCTGGTGGTGCATGTGGGTAATCTCAGCACTCAGGAGGCTGAGGCAGGAGGATCACTGCAAATTTGAGACCAGACTGGGCTACAAAGTGAGCCCAAGGCCAGCCTGAATGCAAATCAAAACCCTGTCTTAAATGAGAGAGAGAGAGAGAGAGAGAGACAGAGACAGAGACAGAGACAGAGACAGAGACAGATAGAAACAGAAAGAGAAAGTTAGGACACAAACAGTTGGTATCCACAAGCCAAGGAGAGCCCTTGGGAGCAGCTGGCCCTTGACAGACAGGTTTCACTCTGACTTCTGGCCTCTGAAGTGAGAGACAAGGCAGTGCCCTCTGAGCCCTGCCGCTGGATCTCAGTCCCCAGCCAATGCTAGCTGGCACACAGAGGCAGGGAGACTCCAAGGTGTGCCTAGGCCCCCAGCCAGCCCGAGCTCTCACCTCCAGACAGATGACAGAGCCCTGGTGCTCTCGGAATACTCGTAGCTGCTCCCCACTCAGGATGTCCCAGGCACGGATGGTGGCATCGGTGCTGCCCGTGAAGACTGTGTGGCCAGGACCATCCAGTACCAGGCACAGCACGGCGCCCGTGTGGCCTCGCAGCGTCTGGTGGCAGCAGCCACTGGCCACCTGCCACACCTTGGCAGTGCCATCTGTGCTGCCGGTCACCAGGAAGCCCCCAGCCTCAGCCTCCTCTGCACAGGTAGGGTCCCAGGGGGCAGAGTAGGCCAAGGTCAGGACACAGTTGCGGTGGCCCCGAAACTCCCGGGACACCTGCTCTTTGTCCACAATCCAGACCCGGGCAGTCCGGTCATAGGAACTGCTGAAGAGCTGGTTGTTGGCCACCAGGATCCTAGAGCAAGAGGTGAAAGTTCAAGGGTCAGAGCATGGAGCATTGCTGGAACCCATTCAACTTCCACAAGTGCCACAGCAGGACAGCCTCCTGCTCCCTGGCTACCACCACACTCATCCTCCAGGGTCAAGATCAAAGTGTCCACCTCCGCAAAGCTTCCTGATGCCATCAGGGACCCCTCCCTGATGGAACCCCTTCTCTGTGCTGAGCTGTGTGCGGGTCTAGCCCTTACTGAGGCAGAGACCGAGCCTCAGACCCATAGGGACCAAGACTGAGACCCAATCGAGCAAGGCTCAGATCCTTCAGGGACCAAGGCTGAGACCCAGCAGGTACCAAGGCTCAGACCTTGTGTTCTTGCTCTGCTCACGGCAGCTGCTGCACACAGCTGTGCTGCTATGAAGAAAAGGGGTGTTATAGCTTGTGTCTAGATGCCCCCCAAAGCCTCATGCAGTTCTAGGTGCAGCTTTTCACAGGTGGCTGGATCTAGAGTGTATGGTGCTGGGATCAAGAGTGCAGGATTATTAAATCAGCCCACTGATCAGTTGGGCATCACACTGGCTAGGATTATGGTGTGAGTGCTATACTCATCCTAGAGCAGGGCAGCCTGCATGCAATATAACAGACAGAAAGCAGGCTAAAATGTGCTCTGTCGTGCCTGCTTGCCATGGGCTATTTCTCCTCTGTGATGTCCCTCTGCTATGCTGCTCCATCTTGGGGCCAACCAATGACGGACTGAAACCTCTACAAATTGTGAGCCAAATAAATTTTTCCTCCTTTAATTTTGGGTGTCAGGTATTTTGTCTCAGCAACAAGAAAAAGAACTAAGGCAAAAATCTAGTACCAGAAGTGGGATCTACTGCGCCTAACCCTGTGGTTCAGGAGCAGCCTCTGGATCTGGCTTGTGGGTAGAGTTTGGAAAGGTTTGGACAAGCTGGCTGAAAAGGAAACCTTGGAACAGCTGAACCTGTATTTGGTGGGAGATTCTGGTCAGAGCTCAGGAGACCATCAGGCTGATAGAAATCAGGCTTGGGAAGATTCTGCCGGGAAGGTCTGCACTGGCTGCTGGGCTCCAGACAATGTGTATTATAACTTGGCAGAAACTTTGTCTGCATTTTGCTCATGTCCAGAGATTTTGCCTAAGACTGAGATTAAGGGTGGCAGATTTAATGAGTCTTGCAGAAGAAATTTCTCTCTGTCTTGTCTTTTTGAGACAGAGTTTTACTCTGAAGTTCAGGCTGGCTTTGAACTTATCTTATAGCCCAGGAAGGCCTCAAAATCACATCAATCCTCCTGCCTCAGCCTCCCAAGTGCTGAGACTATAGACGTGAGCCACTACACCTGGCATTGCAGAAGAAATTTCAACGCAATTTAATGTTAATGTGGTGGCCTGGCAACTGTTGGGTGCTCTTGAGAATCAAGAGCAAAAAGCCCAGCAAAATAATTCAAAATGTGAGTTTAGCCAGAAGGGAAGCGCCAATAGAGTTGTGACCTGCAAAGATGGAACAGAGGAGAAACTGGTTGCCAAAAAGACGAGCAAGAAATAGTCAAGTATTTTGGAAGGAGACAACAGAAAACATGGGCTGAGGGCATCACAAGAACCAGTAGGCTCCAGCCTTACAGCCTCAGAGCTGCAAAGGTGAAAGACTTTGCTTTGAGAAAAGAGCCCTAGAGTACCATGTTCGACAATGGCGGTGAGCTAGAGAATCTGTTCCCAGAGTCTGGGTTCAGAGTGCTCAGCAATCCAGGCACTCAACCCCTGGAGCCAAGAGGAACAGAAAGGGGCTGATGTGCTTTTGCCTGCTTGCCGTGGACTATTTCTGTGACACCCCTCTGCCACGTCACCCTGTCTTGGATCCAGCCAACCGTGAATTAAAACCTCTACAAACTGTGAGTCAAAATAAATCTTTTCTCCTCTGACTTTGGGTGTCAGGTATTTTGTGTCAGCAATGAGAAAAGTGAAACGAGGGGAAAGTAGGATGGAAGGGACAGGTGGGACGACCACCCCTTCTGGTCTGCCCAGGTTGCTGGGAACACAGGGCTTTCCAATGAAAATCGGGAAATTCCAGGGCCAAGTGGGACCAGCTAGCCACCAAGGGAATGGCGTGGACCCACTGGCTGGCAGAGGCATTTCCGGGACTCGGAGAGGAATTCCAGAGCCCTTCCAGCCTCCCTGGCTCCAGCGTGTCCCCAGTGGCTGGGAGGCAAAGCTGGGTGAGTGGACTCTGCTATCAACTCACATGGTGATCCCCACATGGATGGTGACGTGGCTGCTCCAGGTCACTGCCCCAGGGGGAACACAGGCTGGGACCGGCCACGGCCAGGGAACTATTGGATAGGAAGCCAGTAGGGTCCCTTGATTTGTGGAGCTGCTTGACCTCAGGCCCAGATCTTCTGGGCAGGAAATATTCATGACCTCTCATTTTACTGAACTCTGTGAACTTCTCCCCAAGGAAAGAGCCAGCGTGTTCGACTTCAGCACAGACCTTCAAAGGCTGCTTACGCTCCCTCATCCCAGGAAGGAAGCAACTCAGGGCCCATCAGGGCTGCAGCTGCAACAGAGTACACCCTACCGGTGCAGACCAAGGGCAGCCCAGGCTGGGACCCTCCTGCACCAGGCCTCCAAGGCCTCTGCTCCTTCCAGGAGGCTTTGGGGCTGGCATCCTTTCCTACGAGTGACAAAATGACAGGAACTGTGTGAAAAGCCGACTCCTCTGGCTAGCTCCTCCCTTGGGGCATGCAGCACAGGCAGAGCAGTTCTGAGGAAGGAGCCCAGGGCCTCGCACACGCTGAGCAAGCTGGCTACCTGGGGCCACACCCCGGCCTGAGACATACTGAGACACAGCCAGTGATGTTCGGGGAAAGCTCTGGGGAGTGGCGGGTTGGTTGGTGAAATCCTCCCAAGGTGTGACATGGCAAGACTGGTGCCAGGCCACTGAAGAAACAGTGTCCCCAAATCTCACTCACCTGATCGTCTCAGAAACAATGGGAGGAGTGAGTTCTAGGGCCCAGCACTTGGGACTCAGTTATTTCATCATGAGAATGTGCATTCGTGTAAGTGTATATGTGTGAGTGCACCACGTTGTGATTGTGAGTTGTGTGTGTGTATTGCGTGTGTGTGCATGGCCAACATGCTGGGCACATGTGCATATGTTTCTCTTTTGTTTGTGTGCACCTATACGCACACACATGTATAAATTGTGTGTGTGTGTGCACACACCTTGGACACTAAATCTGGCAAAGTGTAATTTCCACCTTGAATCACCTGTTTCTACTTCTGAGAGGCAGGTGACAGTAGTCCAGGCTGCCCTTGAACTCCCAGCCATCCTCCTGCCTCAGCCTCCTGAGTGCTAGGATTACAGGCATGCACCATCACACCTGGTCTGTCCTGTCACCCACCAGTATGCTCAGAGCCCATGCAGCGGGCAGTACATCCTCTTCTCTGTGTCCTCTCATCCCAGCCCTGCGATACCCTTGGGCAGAACCTTTCTACCAACATGGCTTTGAAGGCCACCAGGCCAAAGCTCACTGTCTGAGCATCCCCTCAGAAGCCTAGAGAGACCCGCAAGGGCCATGCAGAGTCAAACTGATCCAGTCAGCAAAGGCATTTCTAAGACTCAGCTCCATCCCAACAAGGATGGGAAGGAAACATCTAAACCCACAGAAGGAGGGAGCAGGGGCATCCAGCAGTTGTGTGGAGAGGCTTAAAAACACCCTCAACAGCATGATCAACACGGCCTCCTCCTCTGACCCCTCAGTCTGCTCTTAGGTACCAATGTGCATCCCCTCTGGAATCTGTCCCTGTTAGTAGGCACAGAAGACCTCCCAGTACCCAGCAAGGGCAAGCATGGTGCCAGGCTGGGAACAGGGGCTCTGAACAGCCCAGTTCTCCCTTCCTGCTCCCAAATCCCCATGCAGCTCCAGGACACTTAGCACTTGGACCTGGGAACACTTCTGTCCAGGGTCTCAGGTCAATGTGTGCTACTTTCCACATAATGAGTTCCCCAGAGAACACACATTTCTGTCCCCCTGCTAAGGGCTCATCCGCCCCGCCATGCCAGGCTGACCTGTTGACAATGGATGTGTGTCCCCGGTACACCTGCACGCACCGGCCTGTCCGCACATCCCACCTCCGGATGGTGCAGTCAGCACTGCAGGTGAAGGCGGCTTCGTCCTCCAGTTGGCAGAAAGTCACATAGCTCTCGTGTCCTGCAGGCAAGGGGACATGTGAGAGAATGGGAGAGGGACACATGCCGGTGCCTGCTTTCCTCTGGGAAGATTTGGAAGGAGAGGAAAGATGGACCAGGAGCGCAGGACAGGCGGCCCTCTGTAGTTGACAGCGTTGTTTGCACCCAGGGTGCTCCAGGAACGGGGATGTCACTCACCTGTCCTCCCAAACCCATCCCCTCCCCAGTTCCCACTCTTCTGTCGCCTCTCCTTCTTCCATCTTCTTCTGTTTCTTGTTTGTATAGGGTTTTGTTTTGTAATTTTTATTTTAAAGAGAATAAAACCAAGCAAAAGCCAACCAAAACCAAACAGTGAAAGTGATATAGGACCTCAAAACAAGGTAACAGGAAATCAACAGTGGCTACCACAATGCCTTCTGTTGTCTTCAAAATAGCTGCCCATAACTTCAGACATAAGAAAAAGAAAATCAAACAAAACAGAACAGAATAGAACCAATAAACAAAACAATGAATGCAATAAAGGACTTCAAAATAAAGATGAGTAAATCCAAAATGGCTACCATAATACACCTTGCTATCTTTGAAACAGCTGCCCATGCTATCGGATATAATTAAATCAAACAAGAAAAAACAATAAAACATAACTCAGCAAAACAATGAAAATGACATAGGACTTCAAAACAAGATAATAAGGAATTAACAATGGCTACCACTGTCAGAAGATCTCCCACAGATGCTACACTGTGTATCGTCATCTTCTGAATAGATGATCAGACTACTGGTTTTGAACATTGAACACTGCAAGCATTAAGTTGTATTTTACCCCAATGCCTATCATCTCAGGCTGTGTTTCTCCGGATCAGTCAGCAGAGCAATGCGGTGGGGGATCTTGGCTCTTCTTGTCTCCCAGCCCATCCACCAAACGGGGCTGCTATCTGATTCTCCTCACAGTAGCCCGTGCATGGTGCTGACTCTCAGGGAGGGCTTGGCTTCTTGTTCTCCTCCCCAGCAATCCATGAATGGTGCTGACTCACGGGAAAAGGTTGGTATCTGGTTCTTCCCCCAGCAGCCCATGCATGGCACTGACTTGAAGGAAGGCTTGGCTTCTTGTTGGTTTCTTGTTCTCCTTTCTCACAGTCCACGAATGGCTTGTTTGGTTTTTTGAGACGAGGTCTCACTAAATAGTCCATTCTGGCCTTGAACTCACTATGCATCTGAGCCTGATTTCAGTGATCTTCCTGCCTCAGCCTCTCGAGTGCTGGGATTACAGGTGTGTACCACTATCCCTGGCTGCTCCTTTTAGTTTTCTTTAAACTGAGCTGTTTGTGCTCAGCAAACCAACAAACTGGAGGCAGGAGGAAGGGGGTGGCTGGGCAGGAGCTTGGTAATGCTACTGCTGACTCCAGGTTTATTCTGCCATGTCATTCTCCTACATTGCTTGTCCCTTGCTTGAAACGGGGACAATCCCCATGGCACAGTCATCCTGCAGGTGCAGTTACAGTGGCAACCACCTGGTGGATGCTGCACGTTAGCAACTTTTCTCTCAGGCAGAAGCACAGTGGTGGGGGGAACAGTACCTGTCAGGTGCTGCAAGTTACAGGGTTGTCAGTGTCACCTGACTCAGAAGAGGGGCATGGCGGGTATGTCTGAGTTGAGGGTATTGAGGGGGAATTGCCCAGGTGGGCTCTAAACACAACTGCAAGGAGACACCCACAAAGGGTGACCACAAGCCAACAGGTGCTGGCAGCCACCAAACAAATGGCTGCCTCCAGGTTTCTGGAGTGTAGCCCTGCCAATGCCTCAGTCTGGCGCAGGGACACTAATTTGGGACTTCAGCCTTCAGCAACTGGGCAAGAGTAGCCATAGTTGCTTTAAGACACCACATATTCCAATGATAAAGACAGGCCACAGAAGGTGACCATGAAGACACCTCTTGCCTTCTGAGGACCCAGTCCAGCCAGAAACAGCCAGCAGGAGGGGCCTTTGGGCACGAGGCCCGGCACCCTCAGGGGACACTAAGAACACTGAGTAGGGGTTGGAGGTCACACACAGGAGATGTTGAGAAGCCTCTCTGGCCATGCATTTTGCATTCTGCGGAATGGGGTCAGGATCCAAGAGTGGAGGGCCGCGCAGGGTCAGGGTTGGGGCTAGGGCTGTGTGCACTGCCCTCTGCCATCCACCTTCCAGGTCGGCAGCTATATCCTTTGCCAATTGCTAGGGCAGCAGGGTCAGTGTTAAGGCCTAGGAGGTGATCAAGCAGCCCTAGAAGCTCCCAGGGGCTCCAGTCCCTTCCAGGCCAAGGAATCTTTTTGACACAGAGTACATCTTTGAGGAATTCAGAGACCAGAACCAACAGATTCAAAGGAACCTTGTAGCTATTTTTACAGAAGACAGAACTGGTAGATTCAAACACCCACAGAACAGGTAGGCCACATCATCTTGTGTGTGTGTGTGTGTGTGTGTGTGTGTGTTTAATTTGATTTCAAATCTCAGCCAGGAGTCATAGTAATGTCTGTAATCCCAGCACTCTTGACAGGTTACGATAGGAAGATCGAAATTTCCAGCCCAGACTTGGTAACTGAGCAGAACTCTGTCTCAAACCAAAAAAAATTACCAAAAAAGGGCTGGAGACGTAGCTCAG
This sequence comes from Cavia porcellus, assembly GCF_034190915.1. Lineage (NCBI taxonomy): Eukaryota > Metazoa > Chordata > Mammalia > Rodentia > Caviidae > Cavia > Cavia porcellus. The sequence continues at coordinate 57,284,104 of NW_026947489.1, forward strand.
TACAAAGACACCAGGTTCAGTAACTCTGTACCCCCAAAATCATCATCATCATCTCACTTAGATGTCAGAAAGATGAGGGTTTCAGACTCTCCCAGGTTCTGTGAAACTGATATGTCTTTTATTTTTGTTCTGGGCTTCACCTTATTTAACTTTTGGATGAACCCGATCCCCTGGGTTCTCAAAACCCCGATTTTAAAAAAAGAAAGAAAGAGAAGTTTTTGTCTGTCAGGCTGTTACGCAAACAATGTAGGATTATGTTCCTCTTAAAGTACACGTTGATGGTAAAAGTTAAGGGCCAAATGTGTTTGGGAAAACAGCCAGGATTTTTGCCAATCCCCAGGAATTTATAAAATACTCTAAGGCTCTCCACATTCTTGCTTTGAGACCAGATCTGCTCCATTCTCCCTGCTCCCAGAGCGTTGAGAGGAAACTGGAGAAGCAGGGAGCCCAAGGAAGAGCCACCTCGGAGTCCCCAGAGGGCTGGGGACACCTGGGATAAGGGGGAGTCAAAGGGTGCTAAAGCCAGCCAGGGGCTGTGCTCAAGCAGCCTGCAGAGCCGTCACCTCCTCTGACACATAAGGACACAACCAGGTGAGGCCAGGAGAGGGTGACCCAGCTGTGACAGCTGCTTTGTCCCTGCTTATGGCAGAAAGGTATGGTGCAGGAGTCACTGGTAAATTAAACCGAGAGAAACAGCCAGAGCCGAAAAGCAGACAGCGAGCAGCAGATGCCCCCCTACTCTCTAGAACCAAAGTGCCCACTGGGGCTCCTCGCACCATGAGCAGGAAAGCCAATACAGACACAGGTCACAAATCCCTACCCATGAAGACACATGGGTAGAGAGCCTGGAAGAAAAGAAGCAATGCAAACAGAAGCCATGGGCTTCCATTTAGTTTTGCAGGGCTGGGCGCTGTACCACTGAGCTACCTCCTGGCCCCTAAGTTTTTCAAACATAAAACCTCATCTCTGAACCCGAGCCAGGCTGGTCCGATGCACCCCCACCCCACCCCCATCTTCTACCCTCTGCCACCTGCCCCTCTGTTCTGAAGCACTCGGGTCACCTCAGAAAGTGCTCTCACTGGGGACCAGGGTGGAGCTCGCAGTAGAGAGGACTGGAATGCTGCAGCCAAGCGCAACCCCTCTGGCGCCACTGCACAGTGTGACCCCGACCCCCCAAGTGACCTGAGGGAGGGAGAAGCCACAGCCCCAGAGCTCACAGTCTGTCACACCTCAGGGGACCACAGTGCCTCGGCCTTCAGCAGTGAGGGTTGTGCAGGATCAGCAAAAAATGTAAAACTGAAAATAAATATTTTCAAAGGGATGAAGAATGCAGATAAAATGCGGTTATGTTCAAAAGGACAGACTCGAGCTCCAGGGTTGTCTGCCAAGGCCTCAGCTCTTCCCTTCCCTGTGTCCCAGTGCCTGCAGGGTCGGGGTCACCATGGGTCCGCCCTGTCCAGCAAAAGCAGCCTGGGGGCCCAGGCCACGCTGACCTCCAATGGGGGGCATATCTGGGACAGCTTGGCCTCTGGGTTCCGGGGTTAAGCAGCAGGCAGCTGGCTGCCCCACAATTGCAGGGTAGGGTCAAAATGCATGGCGAAAGAATATATTAGAGTACAGGACACGTTGCCATTAGCCCTCCTCACTCAGCACACACTCACCCCTCATTCTGGTCACTTTCTGAAGCAGTTTTAGAAGTGGGATAACATAATAGAGAGTGGTTGCTTTGCTGAGTCCTATCCAGTGTACAGGCAGGCTTACAAAAACACAATACCAGGGCCAGGCATGGAGGTGGAATCCCACCACTCCTGAGGCTGAGGCAGGTGGATCACCTCAAGTTCCAAGCCAGCTTGGGCTTCCTATCGAGTTCAGGCCAGCCTGCACTGCATGGTGAGATGCTGTCTCAAACAAACAAAACACCATGATGCTAAGTCCCTACCCACCTTATTCACTGGATCTGCCACCGTGCCACTTCTGCTCTTTACCAAAGTCACAATGACCACAGAAGGTGAATGTTTTTTGTTTTTTGGTACCAGGGATCCAGGGATCTAACTCATGACATCATGGATGCCAGGCAGGGGCCACACTGCTGAGCTATATCCCCAGCCCCAGAAAGTGAATGTCTAGAATCCATTGAGGACATCAAGGCAGCCACAAGAGCACACTAAAGACATCAGTAAAAAGACTTTCAGAACTGCTTTCGAAAGCACCAAGTACAGTGGGATCAGCGTGTTTAAAGTGAGGAGTATTTTGAGGACAACGGGTCTTTCATTGCAACAGTTTTTTTTTTAATTTAAACATTTGCCCAGTGCTTTGATCACACTGTGGGCACAGTTTCAGGGGTGGCCCATATTTTGGGTATTTCCCTGGACCTTGCAGCACACACAAGCATTGTCCTGGCCACCTGACCCCGCTGTCCACCCAGCCCGTCCCTCACTCTCCCCACTGCATAGACCACAAGTGCTGCTCCTGGCCTTCCCACTTCCGGACAGATTCTGACAACGGGCAGCTGAAGGTAGACTTAGGCCAGGACCCCAGAGGGCCGCTCGAGCTCACTGTGCATCCAACAAGGTCACCATGGCCTCGAAGGGGCCCTCTCGCCACAGTGCCTCTGTAATGCAATACGAGTGTCCCTGGAAAGGAGGCGATAGCCCTGCTGGCTCCATCCTGTCCACTCTGCAGTCTTTGTCTTAGACCCTCCTGAACAGAACAGGAGCTGCCATTTGAGGAAACATCACCTGTCTCGGCAGCGCATGGAATGAGATGCCTGGCGCGTGTCTTTCACTGCAATAACTTTGGGTATGTGTAATCCAGGTTTGAACTCACGACCTCACACTTGCAAGACAGGCACTTAACCACTGAGCTAAATCCCCAGTCCCCATGGGTGTGTCTTTTTAAGACAGGGTCTCGCTAAGCAGTTCAGGCTGGCCTGGGGCTCACACTGTAGCCCAGGCTGGTCTCGAACTTGCAATGATCCTCCTGCCTCAGCCTCCCAAGTGCTGGGATTATAGGAGTGTGCCCCCACACCTGGCTTGTAATAACTTCTTAAAATTTAAACATTCCCCGTGTTTCAGGCACCCTGCACAGAGGATGGTGAGCATGAGACCATGCTCCTGGCAGTACACGGGTCCTTGGACATAGGATGCTCTGTGTTGGTAAATAAGCTTATGTCGTTGACATGGGCCATGCTTGCCCCAGGACAGAGAAGATTAACCACACTATAAAAATGCACAGACACCTACCAGATATACAGGACTAAAACAAAGGTGAAGAAGACATCTTACCAACATTTCACCAGGATAGAACATTTCACCAGCTCTCCAGGAGGAGGGAGCTAGCCAGATCTTACTTTGGGAAGGGAACACACAAAAAGACCATCACACACCCACAGTGCTTCCTGCAAGTTGAGTCTCTAAGCAGTGTCCAGCTAAGAAAGCATTCCTTGACCTCTCTGCTCTGGAAAGTTGTAAGCTGTCATCCTCTATGAGCACAGACTCCATTCTGGTAGGAATAGGAAGCCGTCTTCAAGCCATTTCCATGGGAGTAGGGAGGCCCTCAGGGGAGGCCAGGCCCTCTAGATGTCACTGCCTTAAGTGGGCAGGCTGCTGTGTCAGCCACTAAAATGGTATGGAGGAGACCCAGATGGCAGACATGTTGCCATTGCTTGGCTGAGCTGCCCTGGGACAAGCCGTTACCAACCCCGGAGAACCAGGTTAGATCAGGCAGAGTGTAACTGGGGAGAAACCCACCTAGCACAGAGGCTCCCACAGGGTCTGCATATCAGAGCCCCTGAAAGCCTCTTCCAAATGCTACTTGTAGGGCTCTGCTCACAGGGAATCCATGGAGTCCAGCCCTGAGACTCTGCATTACTGAATCCCACCTCAGACATTCCCGGCGTCAGGAAGCACATAGCTGCACCAAAATGCTCTCACAGATCTCAGCTCTTACGTGGCTGCCTGTCAGAGCATGCGGCTGTTTGGGGAGGTTGGGGAGAACATGTGTTATCTGGGGTCTCTGCTATCCACCCCAGCTTTCAAGGGATTGGTAACCCAAATGCATCCCTCCTGGGCTCTGAGACATGGACCTTCACTGTGTTCTGCTGAATGCAATAGTGCTGAGATCAGCATTCTATCTCAGCTGGAAGGGATTGCCGTGGCCAGCCAGGATTTACCAGTGCCCAGATAAAGAGATGTTGGCCAGGGCTGGATGCACCCAGGGGACACTCTTGCCACAGAATGAGAATGAGAATGCAAATATAAATCAATAGGTACTTCGTGTCCGATGGCTTCATGTGACTGTGTCCACCCTGGGACACTTGATGGTTTCTTTGGCTCCTCAGATATGCGGAACAGCCTTAACAGAGGGATCCCAACACTCCTTCCTTAAGCAGCAGCTGAGAAGGAGCCGGCAGAGGCCGGGCAGGGTGCTGGACGGAGCCAGTGGAGTGAGCTCCAGTTTCAAGTGTACTCTCTGCTCCCTGGCTGTAGCCCCGGACAAGTTACTGACCTCAGAACCTCAGTTCCACGTCTGAATGGAGGGTAATAGTAAAAGGACCCTCCCCAGCCCCTTAGTAAAAGGACCTGCTGGCCACAACACCACCACCCCAACAAGTCCTTCTTGTTCCCTCGGTTCACTAAGGACCCAGACAGGAAATGTCGGCCACAGGTCACCAGGTCAACGAGCCACGGCAAAGGCTTGCTTAGGAGTTTAGATGCGAATTCTTTAAACTTGCTAAAATTGCCGTCATGGTAATGATTTCATGCAGCGGGTTGACAACTGACCTTGTCTCCCGGGCTGGCACTATGACCCGCCCACCCGCCTACGTGACCCCCATCGTCCATCCTGGCCTGGGCTCCCCATTTCTTACTCCTCCCGCCTGTGTCCTGGGCACAAAGGAGTTGGGCTCTCCTTGGGGTGCCGCGGGGGCAGGGCTGGATTATGGTGAGCAGTAGTGGGGCGGGATTGCTGGGCTCCCCAGTAGGGCGTAGGGCCGCGCGAGGCGAAGAAGGCGCGCGGGGGTACCTTGCAGGAGCGCGCAACACTGGCCGTCCGCAGTGCTCCAGAGCCGGGCCGTGCCGTCCTCGCTGCCGGTCAATAGGCGCTGCCCGTCGGGGCTCAGGCTCAGCCAGTTGATGCCCCCGCGGTGGTCGGCGCAGACCTTCAGGGCCGACCCGCCGCCCCCCATCTCCCCGGCCCCACTAGACAGGGGTGGCCCGGGGTGCGCGCAGCGACGCTGGGAGGCGGTGCTGGCCCGCGCTCATTGCGGAGTGCCGGGTTCCTGGAAGGCGACACATCAGCCACCCTAGCTCCCTCCTACCCCCAGCCTCGGGGTCCGCGATCGCGGAGGAGACTGCGCGGCCCCGATTTGGAATCCCAGAGGTGCGGGTGCTGACCACCCCTCTTTCTGGGCTGCCTCGGGAGCCCACGCCCCACCGGGCGCCACGAACCGTGGCGTCCCGGGGCCTGCAGGGGCCCCTGCCTCTCCTCGCGCCCACAGGGCCAGGGCGGCCAGGGGAGCCCCGGAAGCCCAGCACCCCACGTGCCCTCCCCGGCCCGCGCTGGCGCTACAGGCGGCCAAGGCGGAACAATGCGGTCCGGCCTGGCTCCTCCTCAGAGACCACCCCCAACCTGTCCCCTCCCACCGCTCGGCAGCGAGCCAGCTCCACCCCGAGCTCCCAGCTTCTCGGTCCGGCCGGGTCCGAGCTCGGAGTGCACCCCTCTGCGCTCGGGACAGCTCCAGGTGCCGGGGCTGCACCTCCTGCAGCCTCCGCCCCTGGCGTCCAGGGCTGGGACGAAGCAGGCTGGGGCTGACTGAGGGGTCTGGAATTTGGGGATGGTCCCTTGGGGGAGGGAGAGACTCAGTAGCCCCTAGTCCACTGTCATTGGGAAATCACACACGCACCCCGAATTCTACCGAGGTCCTTCCAGGGAGGACCGTCCAGGTTGGGGAACAGTGTGAGCTGGATGCAAGGAGTGTCTGCAGTTTCGGGTGGTTAGCTTCCCCCTTCATCTCTTCACCCTCACTTCCCCACCCCTGCGCCCCCGAGGTCCCACAGAGGTCTGGAAAGGAATCCCATCCCGGGCCATAGCCCTCCCGGAGCGACGGACGGTTGCCTGGTTCCCATTAGAGCAGTTCCGGTGCCGGCTTCGCTGGGGGGCGGGGAGGGTGACCCCCTACTCGGATCCTCCAGGTCCTAAAGGTAGCAGGATTTTCCGAGCCCTCTAGACAGGGCTCTTTCAGGGGAGAAGGGCAGGGAAAGGGTGGCTTGGAGAGCCAGCCCACAGCAGACCGTGTCAGATTCCAAGAAAACCCCAGAGCGAGTCCCGTAGAGCAGAGGCCCAACCAGAGATATCTATTCTTTGTCCCCCAAACTTGTGAGGCAGTGGCACCTTAGCTCGGCCTTCCTTACATCCCAGGCATCAGGATCCAAGGAAGGGATTTTTTTTGGATGGCGGAGGGGCTGAAGAAGCTATGGAGGTGGGGGTCCCAGGGAGAGTGGAAGGAGAGGGAGAGGCTGGGGGGGAAGGGGAGGCCTGTGGTTGTGGGAGGGTGGGTGATTACTGCCTTGAAAGCTTTCCATATGTTAGGTCCCAAGTTCAGCTTCCAACCTCGAGCTCCAAGGGCCTTTGCAACATCCAGCTGTGAGCACAGGTGTACCGCTGGCCATGCAGTTGTGGCCTCTGGGTGAGGCCAGCTAGGCAGAAGGGCCGAGAACCATAAGCATCATAGAGTGAGGAAACTCAAGACATACTCATCCCAGAGAAGAGCCAGAGGCACCCAAGAGCCAGAGGCACCCAGAGGCCAAGGAGAACTGGAGATCTGTTACCCTGGGACACAGAAGAGAAGGCTTGGAGGAGCCGCAAGCATTCAGGGCTGTCCCCACCCACAAGGAGCTGGCCCAGCAGGAGCCACTCTGGGAGGAAAGTTCCTTTTTCAAAGGACCCAGGATACAATATTACTGAGAAAGATGGGGCCCTTATATTTCTGGTTCCTCTATCCAGCCACCGACAAACAAGCCATCAGAGGGTGGTGCAGCCGCCATCAGCTCCAGAGGTCAGTTCCCAAGAGCCTGGTCTGCACACCACCGGCTCTGGGCCACCAACTGTCTCTTTCCCAGAAGGAATTCTTGTTCTTGCATTTCCTCTTTTTGTCACAACCCGCCCTGCCCTTGGTTTGGCTCACAGTGACCCCTGGTGGGGGTAGGCACCATGGGGGGGGGGAGGCGGCTTGTGTTGAAGGCACAGGAAGCCAACTTTTCTTTCCTTCTTTGCGGGTTGCAGTCACAGGCTGCTCCGAGAATCTAACAAGAGTGCAGGAGGTGGGAAATTTCATCGTTTTCCTATGAAACTAGGGTCTCCCCCACCCTGAGATGACAAAGTGCAGAGATACAGGAGCCACACTGGGTCTGCCTGCAAAACTGACATCAGCAAAGCTTTCATCTCTCCCTGAGAGCCCTGGGCAGGCCTGGAGTCCTGTGGAGCCAGATCTCCAAGAAGGAATCCTTTGATGACTGCTAGCCATATGAGAAGCAGTGATGGTGGGCAGGAGGGTGGGTGGTTGGTGCGCACCTACAATAGGAAGCTGAGGCAGGAGAGCAAGTTCCAGCCCAGTCTGGACAATTTAGCAATTTAGCCAGACCCTGTCTCAAAATAAAAAGGAGATTGCTGTGGAGGGTCACACCTATAAACCCAGCACCATGGAAGTCTGAGGACACAAGGAGGACGTTAGCCAGCTCAAGATCAACCCGGACAATTTAGAGACTTAGCAAGATACTGCCTCAAAAAAAAAAAAAAAATTAAAATAACACAAACAGACAAACAAACACACAACCGAAAAAAAAAACCACTGTATTCAATCTCCAAACTAGGGACAGTGTAGCTCAGGGACCCAACACATGCCTGGCAAGCACAAGGTCTTGAGTTCAGTTCCTGGCACACACACACACACACACACACACACACACACACACACACACGCCAAGAATCTCTAATACTGTAACAACAAGGCTGCTGGGGACATCAGAGCCATGTCTCTAGTGAACCAAGGGGCTCCCCTTCGACCCCACCCCTGAAAGATCCTGCCACTTTCCAATAGCACCTCTGAGGTCAAAGCTTTGACACATGAGCCTTTGGGGAACATTCAAGATCCAGACTATGGAAAGCTTTGTTAAAACTAAAAACTTCAGGGCATCAAAAGCCACTATTGTTGAGTGCAGTGGCACATACCTATCATGCCAGCACTTGAGAGCCCAAGGCAGGAGGGGAGGGGGATGGCCGCAAGTGTGAGGCCAGCCTGAGCAGTGAGTTCAGAGCCAGCATGAACTGCATAGTGAAATCTCAACACAAAACAAAGAAACAAACAACATTATCACAATGAAAAAAAAAGCTTCAGAATGAGAGAAAATTGAATCTCTGCCAGAATGCTTCCAATCAGTGATTAAAGCCATAAGCCTAATTTTAAAATAGAAAAAGGGTGTGGCCAGGCATTTTCCCAGGGAAGACAGGTAAGTGAACAGTGGACACACGAGGCTGCTGGGGAGAGTCTCACAGGAGAGCGCCGTGTGGTGTCTCCTCAGCCCACTGGGACAAGTGGTTACAGGATGGAGCGAAGAATCAGAAACCGTGGGCCAATCCGAACCTCCAGACACTGCTCCTGGGGAAGGAAAATGGTCAGCTGCTAGGAAAAGAGACGGCCTTGGCTGGATCCATTAAACAGTCACCAGGTAAGCCAGCAGTGCTGCATGCACCCAAGAGAAGGGCATGTTATTCATACTAGCTGTAAGGTAGTTACCATACAGCCCGGGAGGGTGGAGCACGCCTGAATCCCAGCTACTCGGGAGTCTGAGGCAAGAGGGTTGCAAGTTTGGGGCCAGCCCCAGACACCTAGTGAGGGCGTGTGTCAAAATAAAGAATGAAGAGGATGGGGGCTAGGGATTTAGCTCAGTGGCATAAGCGCCTGCCTTGCAAGCAGGCAGTCGTGAGTTCGATCCCGGGTACCGATAAAAAGGAAAAAGACAAAAAAATAAAAAAAAGAATGAAGAGGACTTGGCATGTAGCTGTTGCTAGAGCATTCCCTTAGCTTGTACATGTGTGTGGGTTCCATTCATGGTGTCATACCTGCACACTCACATGCACAAATGGAAACATCCAAAGGTTCATCAGCCAGTGAATGGATAAAGTTTGGTATATCCATACAGTGAAGTATTATTTAGCCCCAAAAAGAACGGGGACTGGTGGGTGCCGTACCGTGGAGGCTGTAGCGATGAACATGTGCGGTGCTCCTATGACACCGGTAAAAATGAAACTCTGGCCCTGTCACAACTGGGCGAACCCAGAAAACACGCTAAGTGAAAAAAGTCAGAAACAAAGGACCCCTGCATGCAATTCTGGCTCTGGGAAGCGTCCAGAATGGACAAATTCTTACAGGAAGCAGAATAAGACTTGCCAGAAGCTTGGAGGAAGGATTGGAGAGCAGCAGCATTCTGAGTTTACACTTGAGGGGACGAAAAAGTTCTGTACCCAGGTAGCGGTGATGGCCAGATAACAGTGTGAAGTATTCTTAATGCTCCTGTACTATACATGTTAAAATGGGTATAGTAGTTAATTTAATGATGTGTATTTTGGCCCACACACAATTAATTGCGTATTTTTTAAAAAGGCTTTATGAAACTTCTATGTTAGTACAGTAGCACTTTGGTTCATGAACACTTCTGTTTGCAAACAATTTGATTCACAAACAGAAGCATTTAGCAAAGTTTTGTTTTTGTTTGCAAACTTTCCAGCAAGTGGCAAACACGACCATGGCCACCTTTTCCAAAACCACAGAACAAATTAAGTTCACAAACCAAGGTGCCACAAACAATCATCCTGGAACTAGAATTCCTAGCCTGGGATCTCACCTGCCCCCTGCACTCCTGTTTCCTAGGACAGCATCCTCTCATCTTCTTCCAAAGGATCAGTATCCCTTCCAGTCAGGTCCAAAATTAAAAAGAAGGCAGGGTTAGAAAACTCAGTCTCCTCACACTAACACTTCTCCATAGAGGGCACTGCTGACCACGGATCCAGCTCGGCCCAGAAGCTGGACGGCCCTCTGGAGGCCCCATGATGTCCTGCGCAGGAATGTCGGGCCTTTCCTGGGTCTGTGACCAGGGCCAAGTTCCTAAGGCCATGGCTGTTCTATATAGTAAGAAGGACATCTGGGAAATACCCCTTTCACCCACCACCATCCACTTCACCTCCCTGCACCCTCCTTTTGGCAGCTTAGGAGAAATGTCTGGGCCCAAACAGACAGAGGGCATGCTGGGTTTATTTTGTGTTTTGTTTCTTAGGGTTTTTTGTTTTGTTTTGTTTTGTTTTTGTTTTGTTTTTGAGACAGGCTATCTCTAAGTAGTTCAGGCTGGTCTTGAACTCACTATGGAGCCTCAGATTGGCCTCGAACTTGTGGCAATCCTCCTGCCTCAGACTCCCAAGTGCTGGGATTACAGGTAGGCATGCTGTTTTGAAATAACTTTCAACATTTACTAGCTTAGACTTCCACTTCGGGCCAGGACAGAGTCACCAGAATCCATTTCCCTCCAGCCTCCTGTCTGAAATAACCAAAACACATGAAACCATTGTTTTCATGACCCTGGACTTCAGGCCACGAAGGACACAAATCCCTAAAAGACAGGGGAAAAAGAGGTTGAGCCCAGGAAGAGCCCGAGTCACTGCCTTGAGAGGCTTCCCAGACCCCAGAGCAGGAAGGGACCCAGAAGCAGCCCATGGATTCCCTGAGCTGAGGACAGTGGGGTGTCCAGGACAACAAAGTGGCTAGAGTTGGACAGCTGAGAAGAGAGGAGCTGGAGACTCCTCTCTAGCACTGCGCCAAACACTGGTCAGCATGGGTGTGAGGAAGCTGCCCAGTGTGGGGGACGGTCAGCAGGACCTGCCCAAACCCACATGGTGGAGAATAGTATCAACAGGGGCAAGAACTATGTTCTCTGTGTCTGGATTTAGGCCTACCATTTCTTACCCACAGAGGACATGGGAGATGTATGAATTGGCTTTCCTCCTGCTGCGCCCATTAGACCCACTATGTGCAGCTGCAAGAAGGAGAGGTTTAATTTAGTTCATGGCTGGGGGATTCAGTCCCTGCGCAGCTGGCTCAATGGCTGGAACATCAAGGTGGAAGGGCCTGGTGGAGCAGAGCTGCTCGTTCATGGCAGCTGGGAATAGCTCCAGAGAGGCCAGGAGTGGGACTGTGTGTATGCCTTCCTCCTGGCCACACCTCTGAGACTCACCCAGGCCCACCCGGAAGCTGCTCTACTAATCTGCTGGGTGTTTCTTAATCCAGTGAGGTAGGCAGATCAGGGTTTGGTCACAGAAGGTATCACAAGGTTCAGTTTGAACTTCCAGGCGTGAAAACAATGCATGGAATAAACAACAAATTAGACACTGCAGAAGAAAATACTAATAAACTTGAAGACACTGTCACAGAAATCTTTCTGTTCTGAAGAGCAGAAAAAAGGAATTTTAAGGGGCTGGGGATTTAGCTCAGTGGCATAAGCGCCTGCCTTGCAAGCAGGCAATCGTGAGTTCGATCCCTGGTACCGATAAAAACAAAAAAGACCAAAAAAAAAAAAAAAAGGAATTTTAAAAGTTAAAAGAGCAGGCTGGTCCGAGTGCAGTGCAGTGGTGTTTACAACTAATTGATCACAACCAGTTACAGATTTCTTTGTTCCTTCTCCACTCCCATTGCTTCACTTGACTAGCCTAAAAAAAAAAAAAAAAAAGTTAAAAGAGCAGCCAGGCATGGTGGCACATGCCTGTAATTCCAGCACTTGGGAGGCTGAGGCAGGAGGACCACAGAGAGTTCAAGGCCAACCTGAACTATATAGTGAGATTCTGTCTCAAAAATAAACAGGTTAATAAAAATAAAATGAAAAGAACATCAATGATTTAGGATTGGCTGTGCTGACCACTGACGGGAGCCTGTCTGAGAGCTGGGCAACAGGGCTGATCAGTCATGAATTTATAGGATCATATCCCCTTCAAGCCTGTGGACACTGGGTTAGGGGTTTCTAGGGATGTCTAACTCTGTCCAGCCATTGTCCAGGGCTTGTGGTCACTTGGATGCCAGAAGAGGTAGAGCCTACTCAGCTGACACTCCTGCAGACAGAGTCGTCCTTTTCTGGGACAGCTGCTTGGCATGCAGATCCCACAGCTGTGACAACAGGACTCAGATGATGACAAATGACCCCGGCCCCAGCTACCATCCACTTTGCAGATGGCTGGCCTGCACCCCTGTATCAGTATGCTCCCTCTGGCCACCTGCACAGAGGCCTTCCCTGGGTTCCTGTAACTTTCCAACGCAAAATTTCTTCCTGCGAAAGTGTCCTTTGGTTTTAATCTCTAGATCTCCTAAAACAAGGACCCAAGGCAACCCAGGACAAGCTGCCCTACTCCACAGACCTTGTTATGCACTGAACTGCACCCCAAAGCCTGAGTGCTGACCCAGTATGACTCCTTGGAGATGAGAGATGCAAGATGAGGTCATGAGGGCAGGGCCTGGGTCAGCCAGCACCTGATCATGGGAATCCCATTGCCAGATCTTCCAGAGATCAATGTTCAGCATGGATCCATCCAGCTTTGCTGCTTGGTTGTGGCCATCTGAGCTAAGACAAACCTCATCCCAGTTTAGTGGAGTGCATTGCAGTGATCCCACAAAGCCACAAAGGATCACTTCCCAAGGTGAGGTTCTGGGGAACCAGACCGGCAATTCTGGGAAGTTGGCTGGATTGCAGGACACAGACCTGGTGTGCAGCTAGAGCAGACACCATCCTCTCACGGCCTTTCTGTCCTTGCCAACTGTGAACCACAGCCTGTCCTGTTCATCCAACAGGCAAACGTCAACTGTAAAAAAGGCCATGTGCTCAACTGCATGCCTATTATCCCAGCACTCTGGGAGGCTGAGGCAGGAGAACTGCAAGCTCAAGCCCAGCCTGAGCCATTTAGGCTTACCAAATACTGTCTCAAAAAAATGCAGAAAGGAATGAGGATGGAGCTTAGTGTGAGGGCCCCGAGTTCAATCCCCAGTACCACAATCAATCCGTCTATGTAACAGAATGAAAAAAGTTCCTGTCAGAGCCCCCAGACTTCAGCTGTCCACCTCAGATTGAAACCACCTCTGCTCCACATTCCCGGGGCACCCCTTTCTTTGCCTTCCATTCCGCAAACGTCTCACGTTTTTCCCAGGCCCCCACCCCGTGTGACATCTGTGCACCTCAGACTCAGCTTCCAAGGATGGAGATTTGTTCCCAAGAGAAACAAATGGAGATGCTTTCTTTGGAAGCAAATTAGGTTGATTAGTGCATGAAGGCCAGGCTAAGAGCACATGGAGGCACTGTCACCATATAGCAAACTCACCAAGGTCACGGACAAGCCCCAGCTGCCTGGCTGGTGTCTGGAGAGCTGGCGGTTAGGGGCTTGGGTACACAGGCAGGGCACAACAGAAACCAAGTGACATCAGGTTTGGTTCTGGGTTTTGGTTATTGAGTGCTAAGCTGCAAGTAACAGAAAACCTGCCTGAGAGTGGCACAGTAAGTACAGGCTTGTTTCTCTACCATAACAAGACACTGCTGATGTACAGCAGCTTTAAAAGGGTGGAGCGTGAACCTCCCTAATTTCTTGGCTTTAACCTCACGGTTACAAAAAGCTGCTTCAACTCCTGGCATCACATTCATTCAGACCGAAGATGGAGCTGCCTTTCTGGGTTTTGACACCTGCCCTGCCTGGCAGTCCTACGCAGCCCTGTTAATGGATGGAGGGTGCTTTGGGTTTCTTTCTAGGTTCTTGGTGTCCTGAACAAAGAATTGAGCAAGGCACACAAAAGGCGGCGGAAATCCTTTATTGAAGATGGAAAAGAGGTAAGCTCTGTGGAGTGAGACTGGGTGGTGAAAAAGCTCACAGTGGCCAGAGGATAAAGGAAGGTGGCTTTAATACCCAGTTTCTGGGTTGGCTCCCTCTCCTGCAAATGCAGCACTGGGACAGTCTTGTCCAAACTTCGCTTGGCTTGGCGCAGACGCAGGTAAAGCCAAAGATTCACAAGGTTTCCCGACATATGTATAGTACAATTTTTTTTTTTTTTTGTCTTTTTCAGGGATCGAACTCACGACTGCCTGCTTGCAAGGCAGACGCTTGTGCTGCTGAGCTAAACCCCCAGCCCCCCCGACATATGTAAATGAAGGATCAGGAGCACCGTGTTTTGATTGGTTTTGGTCGCATGCAAATGAAGGGTTGAAAAAGCACTTCTGGGGGCTGGGGATTTAGCTCAGCGGCATAAGCGCCTGCCTTGCAAGCAGGCAGTCGTGAGTTCGATCCCCGGTACCGATAAAAACGAAAACGACCAAAAAAAAAAAAAAAAAAAAAAAAGAAAAGAAAAGAAAAGAAAAGCACTTCTGATTGGTCCCGTGAACAGCAGCAGGTTCAAATGAAGGAGTGAAAATCGCTTTTCTGATTGGTGGGCCCAGCCTTTGCCCACTCACCACCTAAACCTTATTCAAGTGCACAGCCGGTGACTCAATCCTACTAGTCACAGCCTCTTATCTCAAGGTTCCATCTCAGCCAACAGTGTGGTGCATGGCTCTCCCTCTCACCTGGCTCATACATGTTTTCTGGGAGCTATGGGTTGGGGTAACACTGGCCTGTCATCTTGCTTCAAAGACTACACATCAACTCCTATTTGCGTTGCTTAAAGCCAATTGAAGGGATAAGGAAAAGTCTGCTCTGCTCTATGCATATCAATATGTGGAAATAGGGCCAGATTTAGTCAGAATGGAGAGGATTGCTCGTCCTTCAATGAGTATCCAGGTGGTCCCCCACAGCTCACTCATGAGGTGCTGCTCTTCCTGGGAGCTGGGGAGAGAGCATATTGGGAACTACTGGCTCTCATTTGGTTCCCAGGATGGCAACAGTGTATTAATATTCCACAAGATGCCCAGGACCCTAAGGCACTGCACAGTGGGCTGTCCAAGTCACATCTAGTGAGCTTCCAGAGTTGGCTGAACCTCTGATCACTGTGGCCCTCTTGGCTTCTCCTCCCAAGGACTGGGCCACTCACTACTAACATCTACCTTTCTCATGGCAACTTTTACAAGTGTAAATAGTTGGTACCACAGAGATGGCTGCACGTATGCCACACAGTAGGGTCTGAGGCTTGCAAGGGTTTTACTATGCTCCACATTTATGCCACGTGTCCCTCTGCATGGGAACGGATGATGTGACATGGAATCACAGGGACCTGCCAAGCTTGGTTTGGAAATCTGCCTGTGTCTAGTTTGCATTTGTCAGTAACCATCAAAAGTGTGTCATAGTCGTGGCATCTACTATGGTTCATCTCTGTATGTCCCTCAGGAGCCGCAGGTGCTCACAGAGGTGGGGCTTTTGGAAGGTAGTTGGAATATGGGGCTTATAGCTGATTGCTGGTGGGAGGTAGGCGCTGGCCGGAAGTTGTAGGTTGTGGGGATCTGCCTGGAAGGGTTCATCGCCCTTCCCACCTCCTCCTTCACCCTCTGCTTCCTGTCCGCCATGCAGTGAGCAGCTTTCCTGTGCCAGCCCCTCTGTCATGCCATCCTGCCTTGGAGCCAGCCAAGCATGGACTGAAACATGAGCCAAAATACTCTCCTCCAGTAAGTTGCAAGTGCCAGTTATTTTGCCCAGCAGTGAGGAAAGTATCTAGGTCTCTATTACTGCCCAACACAATAAGTGTAAGCTACACAGATTCTGTGCACTGGAGCCTGGAACAGTCAGGGCTCACTAAAGATCCCATCATGTCATCTTTGGCATCAACTGTGGAGGAATGTGACATCCTGTGGCCCAGGCCAGTTGGGCAGTGCTGACCTTGGAGTTTAAAGGGGTGGCCAGTTGCACAGCTGTCACATGGGAGGCAAAGTATTACAAGGTATTGCAGATTTTTTTTTTTATTTTTTTGAGACAGGGTCTCCCTATGCAGTTTAGGCTGCCTTGAACTCACCTTGTAGCCGAGGCTGGTCTCAAACTCACAAGGAACCTCCTGCCTCAGCCTCCCGAGTACTGGGATTACAGGCGTAAGCCAACACATCCCGATTATTGCAGATGTTTAAAAGATATTAAGG
Source organism: Cavia porcellus (assembly GCF_034190915.1). Classification (NCBI taxonomy): domain Eukaryota; kingdom Metazoa; phylum Chordata; class Mammalia; order Rodentia; family Caviidae; genus Cavia; species Cavia porcellus. The sequence goes on from NW_026947489.1 coordinate 57,300,234, forward strand.
ATAGACGAGGGTCCTTTAGCTGCAGTTTTTCTTAAAAATACAATTTCAGAATCTCAACTTCCTTCCAGCACTCAGGAGGCTGACACAGGAAGGACTGCTGTGAGTTTGAGGCCAGCCTGGACTTACAAAGTGAATTTAAGATCAGCCTGAACCTGACCCTGTCTCAAAAAAACAAACAAACAAACAAACAAACAAAAAACAAAACAACTTAAGAAATTCGATTTCTTTGTCTTCTTTTCCTTCCTTTTTATTCTACCTCATTTCCAGTCGGATCCCCTTCACCTCCCCAAAACCCTTGGGCTGGAGATGTAGCTCCGAGGGGTAGTACTTGCCTAGCTAGTGCTAGGCCCTGGGTTAGATTCCTGGCACGGTGGGGTGTGGGGTGGAGGACCTAGTCTGTAGGGTTAGAAAGCTGAACTGACCCAGGCACAAGGCTGTGGACCTTCCGATCCCTCCAGTCGGTCCTTGGTCCAGTGCACCGAGCTCACATCTCTGGGTTCCCCAAGTTCAGAAATACCACTCAGGTGTCCAGCGCCCTTGTCTTCTTCAGGCGCCCGAGGATCCCAGATCTCATCTTCCCCAAAACAGGTTGACTGCTCAGGGGCAGCAAGAACACTGTCTGCTACACCCGCCAATCCCATTCTGTGATGGTGGGAGCAGGGAGGATCCCAGATCTCATCTCCCCCAAAACAGGTTGACTGCTCAGGGGCAGCAGAACACTGTCTGCTACACCCACCAACCCCATTCCGTGATCGTGGGAGCAAGCAGGGAGTCATCCCCGGATGCCTCCGCGGACCAGCCAGCAGCTCTCCAGCGACCTTCCCAGTCACTGGGAGCCAGAAAGGGTGAAGGGTGATGTTGGGGATCAGGGCCCCGCTCCCCCCCCCCCATCCAAGCCCTGCCCCCATACCACCCACCCTTCCCCATCCTGGTCCCGCCCCATATCCCCTACCACGCCCCTCAGTTTCCTCTGGGCCCGCCCCCCAGCCCCAGCCCCACCCACCAAAGACCCGCCTCCCTTGCCACTCTCCTTCCCTAATTGGTCCCCCGTGGTGGGGACTGAAGGCGCCCCAGGTCGCGTGAAGGGTGGACCCCAGACCCCGCAGGCTCCTCCTGCCCGCGGGACCTCTCAGCACCCTGGTCCACGCCTGCCGGGGCCCCCACCCCGTACCGCGCAGAGCGCCCACAAAGCACTCGAGGCCGCCGCGGCTCCAGCACCTTTATTGCCGTGGTCACTGTCCCCGCTGTCCCCGCGGTCGCTGTCCCGCGGCTAGAAGAAGTTGACGACCCTGCGCAGCGACTGCACGCGGCCGCTGTGCGCCTCCCAGTCGGAGAAGCCGCGGAAGTCTCCGCGCTCCAGCAGGAACATGCGGCCGCGGTAGTTGGGCTCCTCGTACAGCACCCACCTGGAGGCCCGGGCCAGGTCAGGGCGGCAGGGACACCAGCCCCTTCCCCGGTGCGCCCCAGGGATCCCTCACTCTGGGGGCAGTGGAGCCACTGCCTGGTCTTGGCTGGTTTCCTCCCTGCAGTTGCGTGGTCACGCCCAGCCGGGCATGGGTGTGCCCAGTAACTGTGCCTGTGTTCAGTGCCCAGACCGAGGGCCAGGAACAGTCCGGGATGGCCCTCCCTCGCTGTCTGCCTGCAGCAGCCGGTTCCGGGTAAGCACCCCAAGGAAAAGCCAAAATCACAGTACCTGGCAGGGGACCTCTCATGGATTGGGGACCAAGTCCTACTGTTCCTTTCTTCAGTCAACACACCCAGTTCCTGTGTGCCCTCTATGAGAAGTAGTACTGGAGGTGCCCAGGATACTCAGGCACAAATCTAGGAGGCCATGGTGGCCTCTCCAGCTCACCACTAACCCTTCCCTCTTGCACTTGCACCAAGGATCACACAGGACTGTCCAGACCATAGGACAGTCTGACCCTGGGACTTTGAAGATCCCTCACCTCAGTCCTAAGAGTACTTCGCAGGTCAAAGGACTTCCTCTCAGATAGACCCAGGGTTAGCGGATTCTAGCCCTAGGCCCTGCTTGTGGATGATGGACAGTGGCCACTAGACCACTAGGCCACACGACTCACCCCCACAGCTTTCCTCTCCAATGTCCTGTCCAGGGCCCTGTGCTTGGTGCCTGGCACCAAGCCTTGGGAGGGTCAGGGGTTGGGATGGAGAGAGAAGAGACAGGCTGCGAGCAGGCCGAGGCACTACTGCTGGGATCCAGGCAGGCCTGGCTCAGGCAAGGCCTCCTTGCTCAGGGGCCACGTGAAATACCTAAGCAGTGACAGGGGGTCACCCTAGAGCTTGCATGGAATCCCCCTAGAGGAAAGGGCAGAGACTACAGGGAGGAGGCAGAAGATGAGAAGAGGGTGGCAGAAAGGCCACCAGGTGGACTCCAGGATATGGATGCAAGGACAGGTCACGCCTGGCTGGCATGGATTCAGACAAAACACTCTTGTCATGTGGGTCTTAGGAGAGGATTCTGGCAGTGTGACCACCAAATCCTGGGGACCCAGGGACCAAAGAGCAGGTGGCTTCCCCTTAATAAGGGTTCAGGTAGTCTTTAAGAGTTAAGCACACAGGAGCCAAGGGACAAACACAGAATCCCCCATCCTGCGCCAGTCACTGCGCTTGAGGAGTAAAGGTTGTGCAGCCCTGAGGTCAAACAGCACCAGCTCTGTCTTCCCCCTTTTTTTTTCACTGAGCCCCCCAAGTCTCCTTGGGGTTGTGCAGGCCTGGGTGTCTTCCCGGTACAGGGGAGGGACAAGGGGTGCAAGGCTGGGGTCTGACACCCACCCGGACTGCCCTTGGTGTACTCACGCTCCATCCCCGTACACCTTGGCAGCATTGACGCAGCTCTTGGGCCAGCCGTGGCTCTGTAGGAAGGGGCAGTCCTCCACCAGCTCCAGGCACTGGCCCGTGAAGTTGCAGCCCTCGAAGATTTCTATGCGGAAGTGCTCCCCGTGCTCCAGGGGCCAGGCAAGGGGAGGAGAGAAGGAGAACCCTAGCCTCCTCCTCACACCCAGGCGGGGAGGAGCTCAGAGCCACTGAGGGCTCTGGGCACACAGGAGCCCCTGGACGTGGCAGGGGCTGGTGTGACCTCCTCCCCAACACAAGCCTCTGTTCATCTGTGAGATTTCATGGGAGGAAAGGGTTTTGTTGCTTTCATTCTTCAAAGCTGTTGAACTGACCCATTTTCTTCTTATAGCTAAGGAACCCCAGGTCCAGGGAGGGTGAGGCAGCCCCTCAGCCCAGGCTGGGACCCTGGCACCCTTGGAGTCTCATCCTGGGAGACTCTTGTCACAGCTGCCACTGCCACATCCTCCAGCTTTGACTTCTATACCCTGGACTGCAGGCCACAGGCAGGGGCTTCAAGTGACAATATTTTAAATCTGTAACAGAACGTTTTATGAAAACAGGAAGCCAAAAATCAAAAATTAACATCGCCTCTGCCGAAGTTCCTGCTGGCCTTGATGTCATTTCTAGGTGACATCAGCACATGCACCTCCCCACTGGATCCCCGGGTCTCCAAATGACAGAGGAGGACCAGCTCCCCGCTGGCCTGGTGTCTGGGCCCGTCTCACAGCTGGCTGGGGTAGCTCTTGAAAGACCAGCATTCATGAGATGCCTGGTAGTTTTCGTAGCAATAGCAGTATGCAGGGTCTGGGCCAAGCATTCGAATTCCTTTTTTCTAAATGTCCATGGCCTGGCAGAAATACTAAGAAAGCATTCTTGCCATTTGAGATGCCAGAACACAAATGGTTTTGCAACTGGCAGAGAACAGAGGAGAGCCCCGTATAGAAGGTCACCTTCCCTGCAACCCCTTAGATGTTCTCTGGAGACCTGGCCCCAGGATTCCCGGAGGGTTGGGCGGCAGATTGACACCCACAGCAGCTGTGCACTTTGGTCTCATGGCACAGCTGTTTCCTGACGGGACAGCTTGCAGCAGGTCACCTGGTCTTTGTGACATGGGGATCCTCCATCCCCAAAGCCCACCATAAGGGCAGCTCAACGTGCCTGTCTGCTCTCCCTACACATGCTGGGTTACACCTGTGACATGCAGCCACCTGTAATCCCAAAGGACCCGGCTCCAGATTTTCTGTAGTCTGGCCTCCTTCCTTAGTTGCTCTGAGATGGGATGCCAAACTCACAGAGTGCTACAAGGCCAGGTTCCAACCAGGCTGCTTTTGTCAAGTATGCCCTATATGGTTGCAAATCCAACCTTTCTCTCTATCTCTCTCTTTTTCTTTGGCTGTTGTCACAAGGTCTCTCTCTGTAGTCAGGATGGCTTTGAACACGTGGTCCTCAGTAGCAGGGATGACAGGTCTACACCACCATGCCCATCGCCCATCATAGGACTCTCTCAGTCTTAAAGATCTTAACGCTGAGAGGCCACCCCTGCTGGCCACCCAGGCCTGACACACAGCCACCTTCCACCCTTCCCACGAAGCCCGGGCCCTACTCACCATCCCCACAGGCCTGCAGGAGCCCATGTGGTCATTGTGGCCGTTCCAGCGGAAGAAGTCAGGGTAGCTGCCGTGCTCCAGAATGAACTGCTGACCCCGGAAGTCAGGGTGATCGAAGCAGACCCAGGCCCCGCTCTCCACGCGGATCGAGTTGACCCGGTTCATAAAGCCTTGGTCCTGGAAGTTGTCACAGTCCCCGAAGACCTCCAGCTTCCTCCCCGTGAAGTGCTTGCCCTCATAGAAGGTGATCTGGAAGGGCAAGGGCAGAGCTGTGGGTCAGGGGCCTCTTTGTCTTCCATTTCTGGGACCTGGGTGCTAGTGTCCAGGATCCAGTGTCTGTGATAGTGCTCAGACTCCCAGGCTGCCCCAGCCTGGTGATGCTATGTTCAGGAGAGTCTGGACCAGGCAGACACACAGCTCTGGCCACACTCACGGTGGGGCAAATGAATTCAGGGATGGATTTCCCATTTTGTCAAGATGCCAGTTGAGACTGGGCTCTCCAAACTCCAGCTGGCTCTGTAAAACTCAGTTTTATTTAATTTTGTTCATTTGTGTGTTTTGAGACAGGAGCTGGCCTGTGTATTCCAGGCTGCCCTTGAACCCACTGGGTAGCCACCCTCACACCTGCGTCAGTGCTCGTTTATTGTTAAAATATAACATCTGTGATAACATTAAAGGAGAAGCTTCTAGAAGAATACACGGCACCCAACATTTACTTCTCAGAATCAAATTCCTGGGCCTCTGTGATGGGAGAGGCCAAAGCCTGTCACAGCAGCAGGTCGAAGCCTGTCACTACACTGGTGTCCTCAAAGGAGGGCTCTACCAGTGTCCCCTCCCCCCAGTATTTTGCAGCCCACTCTCTGGGCAGCAGACAGATATCAGAGCTGGACTGTTACAATCCAGTGCAGTTGAGGCACAGTGTTCTGTAGCAAAGTGGCCCTCGAAGCGTGCCCTTGTCCCCAAACCCAACAAGCAAAGCAGCAGCCCTCAAACCCATGCACACTAAAGTTCTGAACACTCAAGGACTCTGCTGGTCTCCAGAATCATGGCCCCTGGGCCGGGGACGTAGTTCAGCAGCACAAGCGCCTGCCTGGCAAGCAGGTTGTAAGTGGGATCCCCAGTACCAAAAGGAAAGAAAAGAAAGACAGAGTGAGTTATGGCTCCTGAAGGACCCACTTGGAGGACAATAATGTCACCCAGTGACATGCTGTCACCTGGCTTCACCTCACTTGCAGTTCTCCCGGGGGGCTGTGGTAGAGTTGCTTTTCTAGGCCCCCAGCAGTTACGGTGACTGCAGGATTGGTCACAGGGATGCGTGTGAGATAGAGGGTCACCCACTGGGGTACTTCATTTTGGGGATCTTTTTCTCCCTCCATCTCACACTGTCCCACCAAGGCCTGTGCAGTGCCAGGGAGCAGATACCCTGGTTTTATGCTAGCCGGCTACCAGGACTGTTTGTTACTGATGCATAACGCAGGCCCTTTCAGACAGATGATGTCACCATGAAGGGGCCTGAAAAGTCTCTGGAGAGAAGAGGCTTTGGTAGTGGGTTAGATAGGACAGGGACACTAGAGAAAAGGGAGAGAGACCCTAAATGGCTGTCCCTGTGGCTCAAGATGGGCCTAGTAGAGACAATAAGGGAGACCAAGTACCCCTAAGAGATCCAAGGAGCAAAGTCCATGCTTTACCTAGCTTCCTGGAAAGAAGAGAGCAGAAGAGGGACTGTAGGGCCACTGAGGTTTCCTCAGCTGGAAGCATTGACATATGTGACCTTGGGAAAGAGGGGCCCAGGAGACCCCGGCTGCACACCTGGCACGGCTGCCCATTTTAACTTGAAAAAAAAAATTTTTTTTAAATCGGTACCGGGGATCGAACTCACAACCGCCTGTTTGCAAGGCAGGTGCTTTTGCTGCTGAGCTAAATCCCCAGCCCCTTTAACTTGAAATTTAAGCCGGCTCTGCCCAGGTTACATCCCCACAGGGCACTTGGAGCAAGGCTGGACCCTCTCCATGCCCATGGATGGGGAACCCCACCCCTGCTGGGTCCCTGAGGGGACACAGACCCCACTCACCTTCCCCGAGCGCTGCGCCATGGTGCTCTGCTGGCCTCCGAGGGACCCTGCTTATACAGCTGGCACCCTGCTGGCTCAGCCTGCACAGGACAAAAGATTTGCTTGGCCGGGCACAGTTGCGTTAGTGCTGTCGGGCGTGCTAAGCCTGAAAGGGGCCGCCCGGCCGGCGCTGGGACCCGACCTAGGCCATCTCAGCCGGCCCCCAGGCCTCCTGCCCCTGACGACCCTCTGGCCCAGCCCCCTGATGCCCGCTGAGTCAGGGCTGCCCTGATGCAGTGGGGAGGGGTCTCCCAGGATTACCCCTACTCCTGCTGAAGGCCAACCTTAAACACAGCCCTTTCTCACCTGGCTGCAATGTCACCTGTTACCACTGTGTGTCTTGGGACAGAGACTGGAGTCCCAGCTTCAGTTCCCTTGAGACATCCTGCTCCAGTATCACGCAGCCCGGGCCATCTTTCCTTTCCCTGGTCTCCCAACTTTCCTGGCCTTTGCTCCTGTGTCCTATCCCCCTAGGCTGCCACCCTCTCCCTAGGTATCACCTGCCCTAACCCATGCTCCATGCCCAGGCCATGGATCAGGTTATGGAATTTAACCCACACCTCAGCGTGAGAATGTCCCAGGGCTGAGCAGTGCTGTATGTGAGGCAAAGCCTGGGCTTATTTATGAAAACCCCATGGAGTAAACGCCACACCTGGGAAGTGAGCTGACCACTCCAGACCATGACTTGGGTTGGGGTGACAATGGTTGTGGGCGCTGAGATCAGAGAAGGGAGAAGCTGCAGGGGTGGAGAAAAGGGGGCTGTGGAGGAGCTGTTTGGGCAGCTAGGGAAGTGAAGCTGTTTATGTTGTGTTTTGGCAGAGCTGAGGGTAGAACCCACAGCCAGACACCTGCAGAGCTGAACTGCATCCCCAGACCACAGGCACATTTTCATCATTTTGGGCCCAGGGAGAGGAGTCCAGTGATTTTTTTTTTTTTTTTTTTTTTGAGTCCAGTGATTCTTGTGCAGAGGGCCAACCTTGCCCTTTTTGGAGGCTGTCAAAAGTAGACACAGCACAGACTGAAACCCACGTGGAACCCTGGATCCCGAGGTGTGCCTTCCCAGGGACCCACGAGCCCAGCCCTCCTCTCTCTCCACTAATGCTGCTCTCCAAGCCCCAAATTCCAGCTTTGCCAAGCCTGAAAAAGTGGAAGAGAAAGTAAATGGGCTCGATGTGTTGAACCAGCCAGGGATACGCATCAGAGGTGAGCTGCTCAGCAGAGAGGGCAAAGGAGACCTCACGGTGGCCCTGGGCAACTGCTCCCTGATAACTGAGCGCTAGGTGCAGGCAAGGCCCTGGCTGCTCCCCAGCATCACAGGAAACAGCTCACTCTCATGCGGCCAAGTGCCCACACCCACCTCCAGGGATGGCACCAACTCCTTCCTTCCTTTTTTGAGACAGGGTAGCCTGGGCTGGCCTTGAACATCTGGCAGTCCTCCTGCCTCAGCCTCTTGAGTGTGCAGTTACAGATATGTATCACACACCTGGCCAGATTCACTTCTTACAGATCTGGAGGCTGGGATGTCGGAGGTGGAGGGACCTGCATGAGCTGGCAGCTTGAGCTGCATCATGCTAAGGAGCACTCCCGGGGCTGAGGAGGAAAAGGCTGGAACAGGGCTGTGCACCAGGAGCTGGCTCTGTCAAGCCTCACCAACTCTGGTGGTACTAACAGATCCTCACCATACACAACCTGTGTCTCAAGACTGTGGCGGTGGGGGATGCATTTGCACCCTAGAACTTCAGGGGCCACCCTGAAGCCACAGCATGGTTTAGTTATCTGTCCATCAGCAGACATCTTGCTTTCTTCCACACTTTGGAAATTATGAATAAAACTGCAGGTTTTGTGTGCAATACATTTGCAACTCCTTGGCTGTATACTTAGGAGTGTGATTCCTGGTCATATGTTAAGGATATGTTCTGTTGTTTGCACACAAGGTATTGCTAATTTGCCTGAATGGGCCTTGAATTTGCGATCTTCCTGCCTCAGCCTTCCGAGTGTCGGGAGTGTAGGTGTGTGCGCCACCACGCAGGCTCAGCCCATCCCTTGCTCCTGGGTTACTGCAGAAGGGTTCAGGAGGGTATCCCTGAACGGATGCATGGACGAGTAGACGTGGGTGAGCCAGGGAAGGGAGAGGAAAGATCTAGGACCCAATCTACACCCAAGCAGACTGCCCTGAGACTCCAGCTGGGCTCTGCCCCACTGTGAGTCATCTTGCTCCAAAGGGAGGTGCCAGAAGTCCCCAGGGGACATAAACCTGAGGATGAGGGACAGGCCTGACACCTGGCTGCACCACCTCAGCCGAGCTGGAACAGAGGAAAGGGGAGAAGCCTGACCCCTAGCGGCGGCTGCAGCAACTAAACACTGGCAGTGGCGGGCACAGGTGGGACAATGAATTCAGTTGCAAAGGAGTGATCACAGGGACTCTCACTGTATCCAGGGCAGCTTGGTGCCAACCAAGGCATGACAAGAATCTGGGCATCAACTGTCGGCAGGAACGCATGAGGGAGGGTTTCTGGGGTGCCCACTTTGCAGATGTGGAACGTACTGTCCAGAGTGTGACAGTCATTTGTCCTGAGTCATACAGCGAGTCAGTGCTGGGGCTAGGAATGGAATCCACTATTTACGACCCTGATCTCAGCTATGTGGCTCCAACGTTTCTCAGGAGGCCGCAGCGTTCAGGGCACCCTGCTCCACGCGTTTATGTTCCTGCTTCAGATCTGGTATCTTCATGTTGACACTTCAGGACCTAACGACTCACAGGCTGCCTGGTGGCCTCCTTCAAAGCCATGCCTCGCAATGTAGACAGATTCGGTGAGAGATCAATATGCAGCCTTGAACAACAGCCTGCACTATCGAGAGTCCTCACATACAGCTAGGGATGCCAGGCTCTGGTCCCTCTGCTTAGGAAAAAGTTTAGGTTTGCTGACCAAAGACCCGGCAGTTCCCTTCTTAGGAGCTTCCCAAGACAAACAAAACACACCTTCTGTGACTCGTTCAAGGTCATCCTGCATACACAGTGAGACCTTGTCTCAAACAAACAAACAAAAATAGTACAAGGGAATATACTTTCATTGTAATGGTGGATGCATGGGTGTGTATATCTGTCAAAATTCATTGAAATTTACACTTAAAACTGATAAATAAACTGTGTTACACAATCTGCCATGACTACAAGACAAGAGTTTGGTATTCAGAGAGATAAGCACCTCCTTACCCTAAACAAAAAGCTATGAAACAAAATCAGGAAGAAATAAAATAAAAATAGACAGGAAGAAGAGCCATTTTAAATTTTTTTGCTTTGGTTTTGAAAGACAGGGTCTTGCTATGTAGCCAGGCTGGTCTCGAACTCTCAGTGATCCTCCTGCCTCAGCTTTCTAAATGCTAGGATTACAAGCATGTGCCACCACACCTGACCATTTAAAATTTTGGGAATTAAAAATAGTCATTGAAATAAAAATTTCATGTCATAACTTTCAATTGGATCCAAAGGAATCACGGAATTCACAAATCCTTTGAAGCCAGGTGTGGTTGTGCATGCCTGTAATCCCAGCACCAGGAGACTAAGGCAGAAGGTTGCTGAGTGTGCGGCCAGCCTCCATAGTGAGTTCAAGGTCAGTATGAACCACAGATCAAGACCCTTTTTCTCTCAGAATAACCACATCAAGGAGAAAAATTCGATTGTCTACAAATCAAGCCCAGACTTCTCACCAGCAGTCACATGGTTCCCAGCCACAGGGCAGCCAGGAGAGGGGGTTTAAGAGCAGGAAGATAAAGAGCAGACAGGCAGGAACACTGTGAGGAACCAAGGCCTCACAACCCCGGCCATCCTGGTGGAGGCCTAGTGGCTTAGGACAGGTCTGTGGAGGGTTAAAACAGAGGCAAGAGGCAGCAGAGGAGGAGGAGGAGGAGCAGAGGGAGGAAGGAGAAGGCAAAGGGAGGGGTAGGGAGGAGGGGGAGGGGAGGGGGAAGGGGAGAGGAAGGAGGCAGCGGCGGTCTTCCCTGGTCGTACTCCAGATGCAACATCCATGAACCTCTTGCTAGGACAGGACTCATAATTCTCAATCAAACCGGGGCTGTAGCAGGTGGTCCTGTCACTGAACCAAGACAACATCCTGGAGACGGGCACGTCCGCTTTGTCCCCAGAGAGCTAGCAGGACACAGGGTGAACACCAGACTGCACATTTTCTTTCTTTCTTTTACAATTTTTTTTTTCTTTTTTTCCCAGTACCGGGGATCGAACTCACGACCGCCTGCTTGCAGGGCAGGTGCTCATGCCACTGAGCTAAATCCCCAGCCCAACTGCACATTCTTTCAATGGGGGTTCCCCAGGGGCCACCTGCTACCCCTGTGGGAGCTGTGGCCCATCCACATGGTGACAGGTGACACCCCACAGAGAGGGTGGCAGGACCTGGCAGCCTGAGTACAAGATGCAGTCTACAGCCCCCTCAGTCTGGGGTGGGGGCACAACACCCCACCCTAGTGGCACAAGCCCTGAACCCTAGCGGAGGCAGCTGTTCCTAGGATTCACAGCCAAGTGAATCCTAGTCCAGGTCCAGCTCCCAGTCCCAGGACATGGGCCCTTTCTGCTGCTGAGCTTCTGTCCTCATTCCCTGCTATAAGGATGACTGGAATGTGAGCTGCCAGGCCCAGCGGGCACCCATGGTGTTGCAGCATCCCCAGGGAGGTCACACATTTAGGTCTTCCTCCCCCTCAACTTGGAAGCCAAGTTGGAACCCAGAAGGAGAGGACAGGCTGGGGAGGCCACTGTGGCAGGCATCACCGCTGCCTGGCCCTTTTCTAGCTCTAGGGGGTCACAGAGAGCACAGCGCCCCACCCAACCCCACAGCTCTGACTCCTGGGGCCACGTGTTATCGCTGGTGGGGCCACCAAACACTGACAGGACAGAGCAGTGACAACAGAGTTGGTTCTGATGGGTAAGTGTTCTTGAGACTAGCTTCTCTGAGCTTCGACTTCCTTTGCAAATATGGCGGTTCCAATAGCCCCGTCATTTGGGCTCCAGCCCAGGTTTGCCAGGAACTGTGCAGGGAAAGGGAACTTTACAGGGAAGTCCCACGCTGAGGGGCTGGCCATCCCAAGCGCCACACCCATGGGAACCTCATGAAAATTCACTCTGCATTTCTGGAGACAAGGTCACAACACGGCAGGGAACAGCTCAGGCTGTACTCTTGGCTTGTGGTGGCTGCCAGTGGCCTTGGCAGTACAGCTGTGTCCCCCCAACCTCTGCCCTCTGCGTCCATGGGACATCCTCCCTGATGCATATCTGTCCTTTGTGTCCAGTTTCTCTCTCTCTTTTTTTTTTTTTTGTCTTTTTCTTTTTTATTGGTACCAGGGATCGAACTCACGACTGCCTGCTTGCAAGGCAGGCGCTTATGCCGCTGAGCTGAATCCCCAGTCCCTCCAGTTATTCTTTTTATAAGTCAAGGAGCGGGACCACACTCCTGTCACCTTAGCATCTGGGGAGCCTGAGGCAGGAAGATCAAAGCCTGGGCAATTTAGGGATTTGTAAAACCTGTCTCAAAGGGCCGGGGATTTGGCTCAGCAGTATAAGCACCTGCCTGACAAGTGCAAGCTTGTGAGTTCAATTCCTGATACCAAAAACAAAAAATAAAACCCACCTTGTCTCAAGATTTAACAAGGTCTAGAGGTGTACGTCAGTGCAAAGGCTTTGGGTTCACTCCCCAGTAAACATACACACACACAGCAACAGCACTGCACTGGAACCTTCCAACCTTGATTCTTTAGTACAGATCCTATTTCCAAATACTGCCATTCATATGTACTAAGGGTTAGGGTTTAAAATGAACTCAACCCAAAACAAGGGGAAGACACACACAGACACACACACAGATAGCTAAGGTAACTGTACTATTCATTCTTAGTTCACCAATAGTGCTTATACTAATTCTGCATGCCTGTATCTCGTGATCTGAGACTATTCCAAAGGTGGCAATATGCAGGGTGATAATCCTATCACTTTGTTTTGAAATCCTGTATTATTTTTATTGTTCTCTTTAAAGTAAAAAAGTGCTTTCAGCCCCAACACTCCCTAGTGCCCGGCAAACGAAGTCAGCTGGTTATCCTCATACAGCTTCACACCCTGCAATCCTGACAACTCCCTTTTATTCTTAAATGATGCACCCCCATCCATCACTGTCCAAGGCTCTGGAATGGATGTGGACCTACTTCTTGAGGGCCTCCCTAGCCTTGGGGACAGGGGACTCCAGCAATGCAGCTGGCCTGCTTGTTGAATGCTCCAGGAAACCAATGCAGGTGACATTGAGGGCCACCAAATCAGGTTCTTCGGGGAGTCGAGGTGGGTGGCAGTGAGCTGTGGCTGTCACTTTAGTACCGTGGGCCTGGCTCTGGCAGTGGACACAAAGGGCTGGCCTTCAAACGTGGCCAAGGCACAATAGGAGGCCGCCACGCACTGACGTCAGTGTGGAGGAATGTGACCCTTTCCACTGCCCCAGTGCCAGGTGGCAGGGCTTTAGCCTTTTAGGGTAAAGTTCAGGACACACAGAAAACTCTTCTTTATTTGACATCTGATCTGATAATGATGGGGACAGGATCTGAGACTCAGTGTCAGGGCAAACCTTTGCTGGGCTGTGCAAATTTTGCTAAGAAAGAAATAAAACAAGAGAAACAGCACTGCCTGCCTGGGCTTTTCCTGAGCGCAGGCAGAACTGGGTGAAAGTTCCCTGTCGCTGAGGACACAGGCAGAGTCTGGGCTATTTCTTGTAAAACGTGCTAAAAACATACAGCCAGGCTGTATGGTGTGGTGTGTGGAAGAAGCCTGTAATATCAGCCACTCAGCAGGCTGACGAAGGATGAAGGACATTGAGTTTGAGAGCTGCTTAGGCAAGTTAAATTCTGTTTCAAGATAAAATTTTAAAAGGCTGAGGATACAGCTGCTTACTGTGCATGACGCCCTGGGTTCACTTCCCAGTACTGCAATAAGATAAACAAATAATAAATAAAGGAAAGCCAGGCAAGGTGGCTCATGTCTATAATCCCAGCTTTGAGAGGCTGAGGCAGGAGGATCCCATGAACCCAAGAGTTCACAGCCAGCCTAGTCTCCATGATGAGACACCAACCACCCAGGCATATCCCAGGCTTAGCAGATGTGAGACCTTTAACAGCACCTCCCACACCATCCCTACTTCCCTCGGAGGCCCATGCCCCTTGGCTGCAGCAGGGTTTGGCTGAGCAAAGGGGGCTGAGCTCTGTGGGGCCAGCCTCAACTTGGGACCCATGACCTGTGCACGGTGGCGGGCCTGTGTCCTGCATCATGATGGCAGACCTGGTGTCCCAAGGCTGGGCTTGCCTGGTGTGAGACAGTTTCCTGGACCTCCCTCCATACTGCCTGCCACCTTTCTCACCGTGCAGTGGGAGGGAGCAGGGCTCTATTCAGATTCAGTCATTACAGCGTTGGCTGCAGAACCCCAGGGGCTGCAGGAATGAGTGGGGTGCCTGATGTCAGGTGACAGATCTCAGGATAACAATCAAGGTAAACAGTTACCTTAGCCACAGTGACTCGAGTTTGTCTGGGGCACCAGAGGCATTTGGGCCTGCCAACGGGGCCATTTCGGGAATTGCTGGGACAGGTTCATTTGTGGGTAAAGGAAATGAAAATATAGAGTACAGGGTTTCTGCTGTGGGGTGGCCCAGGCCAGGGTGCCCACCTGGGTTCCCCGGGTATGGGCACGGGTGTTCAAACAGTGTGCAGCAGCCGGAGGGCAGAGGGTGTCTCTGCCAGTTGTCTGAAACTCCCTGGACCTTGGGCTCTGCCCTGCCCTTGAAATGTGGCCACTCTAAACTGGAAGACCTGAGTAGGGACAAGGGAAGGCTGGCGATGACAGTTTGCTTCAGTAGAATGTGTCCTGCTCTTGGGATGGAAAGGGCTGAGGTGGTTCCAGGGTCTGCAGGAGTGCTCCAGCCTGCCAGGCAGCTCAGGGGGCTGTTCTCGGTATAGGCATCAGCTGTGGCCAGCTGTGGCCACCGGAGCCAGTGGGGCCCTGTGGCAGCACATCCCTCCCACCCCGCAGGGCTGCAGACACCCACACAGAGGCCCGCAGACAGAGGCCAGTGCTCTTCTGGCAGTGTTAGAGCAGGCAAAACCCTGCAGAGCCACAGCACACTGCTAGAGGCTGTGTGTGTGTCACAGCACAGGCACACAGCAGCAGAACCTGTCTCATTAGCAGGCATAGGAGAGGGGATGATCCAGAACTGCGGGCCAAATGACCTTACCAGGCACTCTGCCAGTGGTGGAGCCTTCCGTCTGGCAGGCAGGGCCACAGGAAGCTCCTGCTTGCATCTTGCTGGGCCGGATGCCACCAGGAAAGGCGACTGGGTCTGCTGAGGACACAGTGAGGACACTACGACTTTCTGAAAAACCATTATCTCCTCTGGAAATCAGACATCTGCAAGGTTCTGGGTGCACTCATAATCCCAGCACTGTGTAGGATGAGGCAGGATGCTCACAGAGTTTGGGGGCGGCCTGGGCTGTGCAGTGACTTCAAGGCCAGCCTGGACCCAGGGAGAATGAACTGGGCTGATGCTCCTGTTGGCAGCTGTGGCCCTGGACCATCTTCTGCACGTCCTCGTGTTGAAACAGGATTCTCCTATGTCCCAGGGCACACAAAACAGAAGAACACAGCACAGCAACACACACTGGAGGCATCAAGGGGGCCCTGAACTGGGCACATCTGACATCCGTGACCTTAGTGAGCGACTAACTGCTCCTCGGGGATGCGTGCACAGCCTTGGTCCACCTGTGACATCTTCAAGGCCAAATGCAGGACACGAGCTCTCCTGGTGCAGGGTCCTGTCCAGAAGCGCCCTACAAGCACAGGAGGCTTCAGGAGGGAAGGGCTGGCCAGAGGGAACGGGCTCTTCTAATGTAGCCCCACATATCTGCTGCCGAGGTACCTTTCTTGTTTTTGGGTTAAACTGTGTTAATAACTTGCTGAAATTAAGTTACTTAAAACAGTATTTGGTGGACAAGATGTCTTCTAAGACTCTCACTTCATTCTGGGATGACAAATGAGATAAAAATGCTTAAGACCCAAGAGAATGGTATGCTCTAAGGACACGAATTTTTTATTAAAAACTAGTTGCAAAACAAAATTATATTTTAAGATGATGGCAGCATCTGCTTCATGTGAGGAACAGCCAACCTGTGAAACTTGAGCCAAGAAAGGGGCACACATGAAATTCAACTTAAAAAGGTACATGGCTGTACCTCAAGTCTGAGTTACAGACAGGGTGAGGGTGTGCACAGATACCCCATACTCCTAGAGTCCCTTTCCCTGCCGACGGCTCCTCATAAGACAGGACACAGGCAAGGCCATCGAGGCTGACTCCTAACACAGGGCACCACCGGTGGCACTGCCCACCCTCAGGACCTCTCACTATGGGACGCTGGCAGACAGCAAACCTACGGCAGTTTTTTCCTGAGACAGGGTCTTACTATGCAGCCCAGGCTGGTCTCCAACTCATGGCAATCCGACCTCCGTCTCCCCTGTGCTGGGATCACAGGCAGGTGCCCCCGTGCCCAGCAGAGAATCAGTTCTAAACTTTTATCCTGAAAGGGATATCATGCTAAATAGGAAGAAGGGCAAAATACGTCTCACAGTAGCTCCTTTGCTTCAACTGGCATGACAGACATAAGCGGAACAAGAGTCCTCTGCCACCTAGGTCCAGGGCTCTCCTGTACTAGTGCTCCAGTCACTGCTGGAAGGCGAGAAGGCACTGTTCTGGAGACCAGGGCCACTGAGCTCCGTCATCCACGACGCACAGGGCATGTGCCTGGATGCAGGCACATATGCTGGTGCACTGAGGCCCCAGAGGATGGTTCCAGGGTCCCCTTGCAGCCAAAGCAAGCAGCACAAGGGATGAAGGTTTGCAGCTATTTTATTTACAAGTATACATTTAACACAATGAAATAAACACTGATATATTGAAGCCTAGTTAATAGTAGTGTAACAATATGTATCATTTTGATGATTACATTATTTTAAACAACAAACTACACTGAAAAATTAATGCCGATAAAATTCTTGGTCATAATATTAAGAAATACAATATATAAATTGAAAATATGATTGCTTAAAATTTGCAAATGGAAGTGAACTCATTTGGACAGAGTCAGAGTTGAACATAATCTGAAAGGGGGGGCTCTGACCCAATGACGTCTCTCAGGTGAACAGAAGAGAAGAAGCAGTTTCCTTTGAGGACAGGTGCCATGTCCTCAGGCAGAACAAATCCCAGTGTCCTCAGGCCGCGCGCTCACATCACCGAGCACGAGGACTTGCCTTGTGAAGCTGCCCCATCCATCTTTTCTGCCTCCAAAATTATCCTTCTGAAAACATCGACGGCAGTCTGGGGGGGGGAGGGGGAAGCAAGCACAGGCTTAACCCTCTGGGCTACCTGATAGGCTGAGCCTGCTCTTATTTCTGCACCCCATTTTCCTAGTTCATTTTCACTCAGTCCCACAGGATCCCCATCCCATCTGCTGACCTCACAACATACCCCTGGCCACCTTTTGTCCTCCCTGCCCTTCTGGGCCAGCTTGGGCTCTACAATCCCTTGAGGTCACTTACTTCCTCCTCGCCCTTCTCTGCAGTGGCCACCTGCCCAGTGCTGCCCAGGAAAGCACAACCTGCTACTGCTCACTGTCCCCCATGAGCAGAAGCCAGCAGCCCGGCTCCAGTCCCTCAGCGTGTCCCTCTCCAAAGAAAGGCACTATATGCCTCATCTCGCTCCCTGACTCCCCCACTCTCACCCTGCGCTGATAAGCTCACTTCCTGCTCCCTGGAAAACAGAAGCGCCCTCCATACGAGCGCCCTGTGTCCTCTGGCCACCAAGCCAGCGTGTGCACCCTTGCATGTCTTGCTGCTCTGAGTGAGGGGCTGTCCTAGCTCTCAACCTCCCAGGCCCATCTCTGTCTAAGCAAGGTCACTGCCAGGATCACCTCATCATTAGACAGCACTGCAGAGAAAAAGGACGAGGTTTGCTTTTATTTCAATCTAGTCCTACTTCCTATACCATACAAAATATAGGGTAATCTCAGAGACGCTATCTTAACATCTCTGAATCCTAATTTTCTCACTCATAATCTCAGCATTCTGGAGGCTAGGCGAGGATGATCAGAAATTTGAACCCAATCTGGGCAATTTAGTGACTGAGATCTTTTGTTAAAAAACAAAAACAAACAAACAAACAAACAAAAAAAGCAAAACAATTCAACTAGAGAATCTAGTTGAATCTAGTTGAATCTAGGACTGTATAGTCACTTAAATATTTAATTCTAGTAAAATGCAAGCATCTTGCTAATCTCAATTTTATCTGAATTCTCACCACCTATAGCCTGGACCTGAACAGATCCAGAAAAAGTCTTTACTATCTGGGACATGGAAACCAATGACACAGAATTAACACCTTCTCTACCTGCACCCATGGAGGAGACCATAACCCACTGGACAGGGGAACCCGGCACTCAGCCTGGAAAGAAGGGAAGAGGATTCCAATGTCAAGGCAGGCCTGGGCAACACTAGAAGACCCTATCTCAAAAGAAAACGTGAGAAGGGCCGTGGATGTACTCAGCGGTAGAGTGCTGGCTGGTGTGCAAGAGGCTAGGGTCTCATCCTCCCAAAATAGAACGAATAGAAAAGGCTCTGGGTAACATGGGCACGATAAAGATGGAGTGCAAACACTGACTTTGGAGAATGCTGCACACAATGCATTTAGAAACCACAAACCTGATTTTCTTTAGCAGAAGATTCCAAAAAAGCTGCATTCCACGATTCTGCCAAAGCTTTCCCTTCTTCATAACTGATCACCCTGAAGGAACAAGAACGTTCTAGTTTTTGTCCCTTATTACATGAAGCATGCAAAATTGATGAAACAGGCTCCATTCTGATCAGGATGGAGGCTGCACAGCATCATTAGGAGTAACTGGGGCGGGGCAGGGCAGGCACTGTGGGGCCCCCCAGGTCTTGCAGCTCAGGGATAGAAACTCATCCTGTTTTCCAGTGCTGCCCCTCATACCCCAGAGGTAAACAGCTCAGGCCAGGGACTGCAGCTGCTCCACTCCGTGGTGCCATGTGAGCTGTTCTCTGCCCAGCCCCACTCCCTGCTCCTGTAATCCCTGCCTGCAGACACAAATACACCCAGGAAAAACAACACCGAGGCAGAGACCCCCAAGAGAACCCTCTTATCAAGTCTGGTCTCCTCTTCAGAGAAATGCACTAGTCACACTGCAGTGACCGTACAGAAACACTGCACCCAGGTGTATCTGTGCTGCCAGAGTAATTTAAAATGCTCTATTTAGTGTCTAACTCAACTCTGACTTGATTTTATAAATCAACAATATAAAAGGTACATACCTTTCCATATGCAGGTCTTTTTTATTCCCAACCAACATAATAGGTATTCTACATATAAGGAAAAAAATGAACCGGTTAGTGCCCGATCGTGCCACCTGGAAGACTCAGTAACAGGAAAAGGCTAAGCAGCACTACTTACTGCACTTTCCCCACCATGTCCAACAATTTGCCATGGATAACTTTAATCACTTCAAAACTGTAAGACAAAAACACATGAAATCATGATATCCACTTCAGCTTTCAGGTTGTCAAAGGTCTGTCAGACAGCAGAGAGCACGTATGCCCAGACTCACCCTTTTCACATAACTGCGTTTCCTATTTCCCTACCCACCCTACCTACCCAGGCACTCAGCAACCCTCCTGATGCTATCTGAGTCCCACAGGTATGGTGTGTAAGAAAGTGTCTGAGGCTCGGCTGACAAGTCATGGAAGCAAGCTCAGTCTCCTAACCATCCAGTAAGTGATTCTGAGCCAGCGCACCTCAGCACCAGCTCTGCATCACCTGTCTCCCACCCAGACGCCTGTTCGGTGTTGTCTCAGGACGAGCTCAAGTCTGCTCTGGTGGGACTGTTTATACTGCTGCTTCCACCCTCAGGAAGGCTGGGGAAGACCACTGCCGCTGCTCTAGCACTGTGCAGGAGTGGACCCTCCTCCACCACTACATAACAGACGCCACAGACACCAGAGGGGCCAATGATGCCCCTCCCGATAGTCCCCTGCAGGCCTGAGAGACCAGGATCTTCTGCAGCAGCCTCCAACAGGTGGCCGCCCAACTTAGCCCCAAAGGCACAGGATGCTCTCCCCTTTTAGCTTCCTGAAGGGCGCCACCACTGTGCCTCAAACTGTCTTACAAGGTCTACTCCTTACGGACTCTCCACAGAGTCTGGTAAAAACAGACAAAATATAAAAGCGCATGTGTTTCTCATAAATTAACAGAAAATCGCACATCATGTTCAATCACAACCTAAAGCAGCCTTAAGTAAGAAAGATTTTATTGTGCCAGTGTCACAAAGCATCTACTGGGGACACTGTTTCCTCAATAACCTGTCTGCTCCATAAGAAAACCACTAAAAAACACTTAGCCTAACAATCAAGTCTAACTGTTAATCCCATCATAGGCCTTTAAAAGGATTCATGCCATCGTGCAGAGCAAATAAACTCAAGCCAGCACCTGGCGTCTTACCTTTTGATTGATGTAACAGAATACACAAGAATATATCCGTTAATATCTATGGAGTATGTCTGAGGGAAAATGGAATATTCATCCTGTGGAAGAAAAAATAATCACAGGTGAACGAGATCTTCACAGAACATGGCAATGTGTACCTACACAAAAATCAAAGAAACTCAAGTACACAGAGAACACAGAATCATCCGGAAATGCAGCCCACACCCTGAAGGTTTCAGAGAGCTCTGTGGGTGATAATGTGCTTCTCACAGATTTTCTAAGATGACTCTAGTTATTCTAGGACTCACCAACTGATGGTACCATGGACTTCTCCAGAAAAGGGAATGGAAGGAGTGTACAACAGTCTTTTTTTCTTTTGTACTTGGGATCAAACTCATGACCTCACGCTTGCCAGGCAGGTGCTTATGCCCCCAAGCTAAGTGCCCTTCCCTGAGCAGCAGTCCGGAGGCTCTGCTCAGAGCACACCACATTTCTTTCACAGACGTAAAGTTCAGAATCTCTCAGGCCCTTGGGAATGACACGTCCACGTCCTGTTCTCTATGTTCCAGTCACAGAGCCTTGGGCATCAATCTAAGGGCTGCCTCAAGGTTGCCATAAGCAATTGAGAGAAGAGGAGGAGAGGGCAGATCAAACTGCCAGGATCTATCAGTATACCCAGACCTTTGGGGATCAAAAAAACGATTACTGAGAAGCTTCTGGAGTGACTCAGTCCCTGATCTTACAAAGCAACCTCTCAGAACTTGGCTTTAGACACAAAAGTAGAGAAATTCCCCAGAAGTCAGCTGTCACCAACATGTGCCACAGCTCGTGCAGGTCTCTGGCTCTCAGCTGGGATTCAACTGTCACTAATACAACAGTCTCAAACACACTGCCGACCGTCCTGTCCCGCTGCTACCACAGAAGCAGCAGCTCTAACTCTGCCAGCCATGGCACGGTTACAATTCTTCACGATGACCAGGGACTACTGCCCCGTGGGAAAGTTCTTGTAAAAACAAGTCAATATGGGTATGTGTGTGTATATGTGTAAGTGTGCCCCTGAACTAGTTAGAATGGTCACACTACTGATGTCTCTGAGGTTCACGGAAGAGAAAGATTCGGGCTAGTGTTGCTCGGACCACTGAAGGCAGACATCCTGTGCCCTAGGTGAATGATGTGGGGATGACAGTGTGCAGTGTGTGCACCACTGCCGCCCCTAACTGACACGTTCTGAAACTTGCTTTAATTTTTTTTTTCTTTTTTCTCCCTGAATTTGGAAAAAAAGAGAAACAAATCAAAGTATAAAGTTTTACTTCAATTCTTTGACATCATAAACAGTAATTAAACAGAAAAGAGTGTTTCTATCCTAAAACTTTTTACATATAAAACAGAGCCTTTAGCTCATGCATTTTTGGTACAGTTTCATTACATTGTATTTTTTAGTGTTTATTTTGAAAATAATTTCTCGTAATGCAACATCAGATAAAGATTAAAAAGATCTGCAATGATCTTGGCTAAAGCCTAGCCACTAGAAGTCCAAAGCTTAACTCTCCTTTTCCCTGAAGGACAGAAGTGAGAACAAAGAAAAGCAGCACTGTCTGAAACCCAGCCACACACAAGCACCTCTCAAAGAGGACAACCATCAGCCGCAAGCTTCAGACCCTGTGCCCAGCCCCATGAACAGGTTCCTAAGGATGAGCTTAAGTCAGCAGCGATTCACACAGAAGGCTTCACACACTTCCCAGGCATCAGAAACCTGAGAGGAAGGCAACACCATGCCACGGTCCGAGCAAAACCATGCAAGGTCATCACTGAGGAACAGAGAAGTCACACTGCGAATGCACCACAATTTTAGGAAACAGCAGAGGGCCTTAGAAACGAGGGCCGCTGCAGGGTGTGATAAAGTGGACAGCAGCTACAGCAACCACCATGGACACAGGCTCATGACTGGACAGAGGTCCTCTAGGACCCAAAGAGGTATAAGAGGTATCGAATTAGCTGTGGGTTCCCAGCACTCCAGGAAGCTAAGGCAGGAGGACCACAAGCATAAACCCACCCTACACAATTTTGCAACTTAGGAAGGTCCTGTCTCAAAACATCAAGGCCAGGGATGTAGCTCAGTGTGAAAGCCCTGGGTTCAATTCTCAGCTCTGGGGCAGGATGGGGCGGGGTATGAAAACTGTAGGGATGTGGGAGAATTTTTAAAAACTGGTTAAATAAGAATAAACTCAACTGTGAGAAAATTAAAATGTTCTCTATGACTGTAAACTCTCAAACAAAAACCATAAACAAAAGAAAAATGAAAGCCTGCATCTCAGGACACACTCAAAATGCTAATTTCCTTCACATGTTCAGTCTCAAGACAGCAAGCACAGACCACACACTAGAAACCAAGGACAGAGCTCACTAAGACACAGGTAACTCAGAGCAGGGACTTGAGTCGGAGCAAGCCCATAGCCCCTCACAGATAAGGAAAACAACGCTGACACTGGGGTGCTCACTGTGGACTACCAGTGGGGGCAAGCCTGAGGGCATGGTCACCGCTGATCGGCAGTTGCAGCAATGAACTCTGCCACAAATCCCAACTGGGTCCAACCCAGCCATGGGAGTGTGCAGGGCTGGGGAAGAATTTCTAAGAGGGAGGTGTACTACTTTCTGTGTCAGAGAGAGTAACAATCCTGTACTTTAGAGGCACACAATATTAGGAGCTGACAAAGGGTTTGCTGGGTGGTGGGGGAAGGTGTGCTGGGCCAGCCAGGGCTGGGGAGGGAAGAGGTGGAAAGGATGCAGCCATGTCATGTACATGTACATGGACAACCCCACGAGCAATGTGACTGCTATGTCCTGCAAACATGACTAATGGAGACAACAGCTCCACAAACTAAGACAGCCAGGATGGCTAGATGTGCTGGCACATGCCTGTAATCCCAGCCACTCAGGAGACCAAGGCATGGTGACTTGAAATTCAAGGTAGGTCGGGAAAGTTTATCAAGATTCTATTTTAAAACAGGCAGGAGGCCATCTGAACTGTATATCGAGACCTGGTCTCAAAAAAGCCCCAACCCCAGAAAAAACGGAAGTAAATAAATAGGACTGAGGGTGTAGCTCTAGGCAAAAGAAAAAGAAAAAAGCAAGCCCTGGGTTCAGCCCCTATTACTGTAAATACCCCAGACCCACCACACCACCTCTGGTCATGATGGCCCACACAGACATAGGGTCCCCGCAAGTCTCTGCCACCTAGTGACATATTGCTGTTCTTAACACCCTAGCATGCCACCTTCCTTATGCTGTGGTGACGGGCCACTACAGCTATACAAAAGCATAGTACACACAGCACACGACTCCTGGCAGTGACCAGTGCCTGGTCTCTGTACTCACTGCACTCTACTTTCCACTGCTATTTTAAAGCATATTTCCATTTACTTATAGAAGTGGGGACTGGAGCACAGCTCAGTGATAAGAGCGCTTACTTGCCTGGCAGGCCTGAAGCCCTGGGTTTCATCCTCAGTACTGTGAAAATAAAGGCTTACTGTAAAGCAGGGTGTTACAGCTGGCTGTGGTGGTGCTTGCCCATAATCCTAGTGCTCTGGGAGACTGAGGCAAGAGAATCACAAATCTGAGCCCTGCCTGGACAACTCGGGTGACGGATTGACTGATTTAAAATTAAAGTTGCAATGGATAGTTTTATTTTATATTTTTGAGTCAGGGTTTCATTATGCAGTTCGGGCTGGCCTTGAACTCATGGCCATCCTCCTGCCTCAACTTTTCAAGTGCTGGGACTATAGGCCTGCATCACCAGCCATGGCCTAATTTAAGTGATTTAGGGATTTGTTCTCAAAACACTACACAACACAACACAACAAACAAAATGAGGCTGTATTTCAGTTGAAGGCCTTGGGTTCAATCCCTGGTACTGTGGGTCACATTACATGGCAGCAGGCATTTATACGTCTCATTCCTATCTTTTAGTTTTATTTTTCTCTTGCACCTGATTCAATCTTGTGTTTTGTTCATGGCTCTAGCAGCAGTAAACTATATTTTACATACACACACACACACACACACACACACACACACAAAACAGCTTAGAAGTGCAGCAGGCTCTCCCACACAGGTTTATATGAGTATATACTGATGTTTCCACAGTGGGAAAACTGGCTAATGTAACGTTTCCAAGGATGTGTCCTCAATAGCTGGATGTGTAATAAGACACACTAGGTAAGTAGCATTCACTCTTGTGAATTGCTTGCTAAGCAGCCATCTACTGTGAGCAAGTTTACTCCTTAAACGTGTAAATTACTGTCTGGGTGTGGTGGCGCATGCCTGTAACCCCAGCATTTGGGAGGCTGAGGCAGGAGGATCCCTGAGAGTTCAAAGCTAGCCTTAAACTACATAGTAAAGGCTCTGTCTTAAAAGAGATCAAAAGCGTGAATTAGTAAACAAATTTACTTTGGGTTATTGTTTTTAGAGATGGGGTCCTGCTAGGTTCTTGGCTTGTAACTCCTAGACTCCCTTTTGAAGAGCTGGGACTATACCCAGCTGTAGATCACTTCAAAAGGATTTCTCTATCTCTCCCTGTAACCACCCCCGCAACCCACAACCAGCCTGTGTGAGCCCAAATGCAGGGCTCACTCTTTCAGAGCTTGTTAACAGATCGAGGGCAGAACCACAGCAGAAGTGGTTTCCTAACTGCAAATGGCAAACATAGCCACACCCCTTCTTATCATCTCCTTTTAAGAACTATTGGCTATAATGACAAATTATTCAAAACAGCCAAATAAGAAGTGTACAATGGCCTTGAACTTGCTGTGACTCTCCTGCTTCAGCCTCCCAAATGTCTTTCCTGAATATTGTTACCCACAGGAGCCACAGAGCTACAAATCCACCCAGGCTCTTGTCCTATCACACATCACACACTTACTCCTTTTGGCTCCACTACCCTAACACACATGAAGTGTTTGCTGCCCTTCTATACATGCCCAGCACAGACTAGTGATGGTGAACTTTTTAAACCAGAGTGTTCACACTGCAAACCAAAACCCACTAATGTACGCAAAATGCCAACACTGCAATTAAACATCAACACTGAGGTTTTATTTTAGGGGGAAAAAATTCATACATTACTATCTTTTATTTTAGAAGAACAATATGATGCGCTGCAGGTTCACACCACTGCTTTAGAGCAAGCAGCACCTTCTCTGCTGATAAGGAAGCCAACACAAAGACCAGCTCTGTGGCTCCTCCCAGTTGCTGGCTCACTGTGCTAACAGCTGGGAATCTGCCAGCCTTGAGGCGTCACACAGGGTCCACAGCTGCTTGTGGAGAGCCAGGCGGACACTGCCCTTTCCCCGCTGTATAGAAGGCAGTGGGGGGGGGGGCACTAAGGGCTACTCTCTCCTCACACACTGGGACTCCAGCCCATGCTCAACCCTGGAGAAGCACTGTCCCTGTAGAGGTGACTTTCTAACACTTCTTGGAAGTGATTTGCCAATCTATAGCCACATTCTCATTTTTTAGGAGCTTCAGGAAGATTCCAAACGAAGTCTCCTGCTGCTAGTGAGATCCCACTGTAGGCAGAGGGTACAATTCTGCTCCAAGTCACACTAAGCACATACCTGCAGTCCCAGATGCTAAGTATGCCTTAGTTCAGGCAAACACCACCCAGTCACCTTCACTGTACAGACATAAACCCAAAGTATGCTGCCCGGAAGCTCTTCTCCACCAGCCCTAGAGTAGCTGTGTCCCTTTGGCACTGAGGCTGCTACTTGTTCTGAAGAGCCCTAACCCGCACTCTGTCATGGACAGGCCCCCAGGATGGCTGTGCTCACAGATGGCTCCTGGTCCAAAGCACACCAACCACAGCAAGGGTGCACTGGTAGTAAGGGAGGGAGACCACATGTGTGGTTTATTTCCTTCCCAGCTTTCAGAATGGAAACCCCAGAGTTTCTCCAGTGCAAACTCCACTCAGTATAGCTAGTTCTTGCTTCACAAAGGGGCCACAGTTTCCTTCTCTGTTCACTTCCAACAAAGAGAGGGAATTCATTCCCAACCCACAGGACATGTCACATTGCTCTATAGGTCTACTTCAGCTTCCCGGGGCTCCAGAAAAAAGCTTCTTTTCAAGGTGGCTGGCCAGATTAGAGCACCCACCTCCCACTTGCCCAGCCCTTTGTGTTTATAAGACGAAGAGAGGAGGAGTTAGGAACCAGACACCATCCTCTGCCACTCCCCACCCTCCAGTGAACAGGGGCAGATTCAATCTAACAGAATAGTTTCTAGTCAGAGTGGAAGCGGCTACCATGGAAACAAGCAGCTAAGCTGTCAAAGGGCTTTTTCATTCCCAGCACTACTCATTTCTTTTCCCCTCGCTTCCAGTCAGTTGCCCCGGTGAACCGTTCCACACACCACTGCCACACTGGCTAACCTATCAGTATCTCTTTTGGGTATAACTTAACTTTGGACAATTACCCACTGTCAGGAAATCAAACTGAAATTCATGTTTCACGGCCCAAGTCTTCTAAGATGAGACTGCCTGTTTCTGCCCTTTAGCTCTCTCATGCGGGTCCTCTGAGATTTTATTTTTGCTTTTAAAGTAGAAGAACATACATTACTGAGGGGAAAAAAAGCACTAATATTACTTTCTAACACAGAACTGATACTTAGAAAATCACTCACTACTCTATAGTAAGTGTCAACCCCGAATTAACAAAACTTAGAACTTCCCTACTGCGGGAATGTGAGTGTCCTGGAAAGCAACCACACACATTCAGGAGGACAAAGCCCTTCAGCACCCCAAGACACACACAGCTCTAAGGGGTGCTTGGCCTCACTGCTGCTCACTCAGCCAGGCAGGCCTGGCCGCCCCACCACCCGCCAAGGGAGACCTGTGGTCCTGGGGTCACTTACTTGCCCAGCTGTATCTACGAGCTGAAGATGATATTCTTGTCCATTTACTGTGATCAACTTTGTGAAAGCTAGAGGGAAAAAGGGGATTAAATATTAGTTTTAAGAAATTAACTCTAGATCTCTTCAAGTCTGAACAATGACAAAGGATCAAACATGGAGTCCCTAACAAACTCACAAGAAGCTCCCAGTAAACAAAAAAGAATGAATCTCTTGAGCTATATGGATTCTTCCCTACTTCCATTATCCATCTAAGCATCGCTGTGGTCTTACTTGGGTCTTGGCTCTTTTCCAGGGAAACTGATTAGGCAGTGATTCCTATCTAATACTAATAATCCAAGAGAGTCTCTTCCTTTTGTGAGGAAGTGAAATGTACCACATGAAGTGTGAGGTCTAGGGTGAACCCAAACCACACAAGTCTTCCATTAATTTACAAAAGGCTGGCATTGAGCACAAGGAATGTACATTAACTCAAGTGTTAAGAACTTCCACTACATAAAAAATTAGTATTACTGGTAGATAAAACAGCAGTGGAAAAGACTTTCTGCACTGTAGCTACCATCCCCATTTAAGCTAAGGATCCAATTTATCACAACTTCTTTTTCCTACCAAGGGGAAAGAAATCAAATTCCAAAGGAGATAACTCAGAATTGTAAGGAATCAGGCTTCAACACATGCAGGCGAGAGGACAGAACTATTAACAGCAACAGAATATTGGAAAAAAAAATAAGCATCTGGAATCCTACACAGAAGTAAACCATTTCCTGTGTGTGCCCAGCTTCAGCCAACTCCTGCCTGGCCACCTGGCACCATGAGAGCCAAGAAGCAGAAGCAATACCTCGGACACCTGAGAAAGGTCACATTTTATCATACGTTAAAAGACAGAGTCAGGGGGACTGGGGATTTAGCTCAGCGGCATAAGCACCTGCCTTGCAAGCAGGCAGTCGTGAGTTCGATCCCTGGTACCGATAAAAACGAAAAAGACAAAAAAAAAAAAAAAAAAAAGACAGAGTCAGATAGAAATTGTTCAAGAATCCCCTAAGTGACAAGAAGAAAGACAGGAGAGCCTGGCTGGGTCACAGGAGTTAACAGGAAGGAAGGTGGCCACAGGAGCTGCCGGAGTGTCGCTTTTCCAGTGTGGTGCAGAGGTCACAGGCTGGCCACCTCATTGTGTGTCACTGTGAACCCTTCTGGAAATGACTGCTTGAAAGAAAGGAGCAGACAAGAAGGAAATTCAGTCAGATTGGTCCAAGCCTGTGATTCCAGCTGTTCGGAGGCTGAGGCAAAAGCACTGCAAGTGTGAGACCAGGCTGGGCAATTTTGTGAGACCTTGTTCCCCTCCTCCCAAAACAAAAAGGGCTGAGGATATAGGTCAGTGGCAGAGTGTCGCAGCAGCACAAAACACCAGCATCCTAAATCAGACTACCTCAAGATGGGGAAGGCCCACTGTGACCTGTTTTGCTGATTTAAGAGGCAATGTAAGTTGCTTTTCACACGGTGACCTGATGGGGATTGTCTGTGGTGTGTAAACTTTCAATCACTGTCAGCCAGGGGGCAGTCTCGATGTAGCTGTGAGAAACTAATTCCTCTAGGTAGGATCAAGAAGTACATTGCAGATTTGATGAAAATTATGTAAGAAACAACAGTGAAAGCGGTGGCTTTCAATCAAAACTAAGTTCCGGTGGTTATGAGGTACAATGTAATTATTGTGACAAGATTAATGAACAAACAAAGTATCCATTCAACAACTGTTTCCCCAATGCCACTGCTGTTAGCTACCTACCACCAGCCGCCCTGCTCTAGGTGCCTAGGATGCCACAGGGTCTGGCCACAAGTTGATGGAAGGCAGATGTATGCATGAACCCACCAGCCGCAGGTGGTGTTCTGTCTAGCAAAAAGAACACCAGGCTGAGATTCAGCAGCAAGCGACCACAGCATGCAAGTCAAGGTGCTGGAGCTGAGAGCAGGCAGGTGCCCCACAGGAGAGAGCAGGGCCTGGATGCTTACACTGCCTGAGTTAACACAGCCAGGACTGGGAGAAGCAAAACGCCATCTCATGCGTACCCCTGAAAGAGCACCCCTGGTGACTCTGGGCAACAGGCAAACAGGACATAAGGGTAAGAGGGGGAGCCCCAACACAGAGCAATGCCAGCATGAAACAGACTAGACCATGAATGCCGCAGGAGTCTATTTATCACTAAACATGAAAAGGGTCATCTCATTATCACTGAACTAGACGTACAGAAGAGGGTGATGGCCCACACCGGGGCAGAAACCCTGGGTGTGTGTGGAGGTGGAGCCACAGGACTGCTGACCAGTGGGAAGCGAGGTGCCAGTTTTCGGCTTGAGCAACAACATGAACAGAGCTATCATTACAATGTACAGAAGACAGGAGGAACACTACCCCTGCAAAAGGAGGGAACTAAGAGTTGGGCTTCTTAAATTTGTGATGCTATTGAGAACCCAAGAGAAAACGAGGGCAGTGAAAAGAAGCCCAGAGCTCAGCAGAGAGCTTGGGGTTGGGGTACATAATGAGAGAGTCCATAGCAAACTGCAGGAAGGAGAAGATGACTGGAGAGCAGGAGAAGACCCTACTGAGACAGTGGGAGATACAATGTGCACAACGAAAGAAAATCAAGTAGGCCCGTGCGCATAAAAAGATGTATATTTCTTACACTGAATCAAAATCAAACTGAAGACCTTCCATCATCCATGGAAAAGTGCCATATTCCTTATACTACAGATGAGAGGGAATACTCTAAAAGGACAGTCTAAAAAGCACATTCTTTCAGCCCCCTAAATCGCACCTTGTGTAGAAACTGAAATCTGATTTTTCCCTAACATTACTTTCCCAGAATGCGTGCACACCTCCTTTTCCAATCACTCTATCCCCAAACCCTGCAATTCCCTAAGGAGTTTAACAGCTTTTAGTAGTAAAGGCTAGTAAATACGCTATTCAACTTTCTAGAATTTGATATCCACAAAGTAGGATTTGTTACTGACATACACTAAGCACCCCTAATTTATACCCCCCTGGAAGTGCACTAGCAGGCAAACCTGACAGTGCAGCACCCCTCTTCGAACTTCTAGTTTGCCAGGAGGGAGGAGTCTTATTCCTCAGTAATGATACTCTGAGCCCAGCTGGCAGAAGTTATAATAAATTACTGCCATTCTTGCTTCTAAGTCACAAGCCTCCACTAGTTTAATTTTGTCATACCAACCTAGTGTCTACTGAGCAATTAGATTAACATAACAATAAATAATAAAAATATATCTGA
Source organism: Cavia porcellus (assembly GCF_034190915.1). Classification (NCBI taxonomy): domain Eukaryota; kingdom Metazoa; phylum Chordata; class Mammalia; order Rodentia; family Caviidae; genus Cavia; species Cavia porcellus. Next base: position 57,330,557 of record NW_026947489.1, read on the forward strand.
ATAAGCACTATTCTGATCTATAGGTATCCCCAAATTAGATAACATAAGGCTTTGTTAATGTTATTTTCCTATATCCCTAGATTAAAGATGACAGAGTCCCGGAATTTTTGCTTAGAGTGACACTTTATGAAAATGTTGCCACTGCATGTTTACGGTAAACAGCCTTTCCTATACAATAAAGCCAAGTACACGATTACCACAGATTACTTCTAAATTACAGAGTATTAGGTTTTAAAAATGGCCGTAAGACCATCCATATACAAATTTGTTAATAGCAACAGAGTCATAGTAACTTTTCCCCTTTTTTGAATTCAGTGTTCCTGCTGAGCCATGTTTTTCTACCTAAGAGTGGGTATAAAAGCTTCTGCCCTCTGTCGACACTATCTGAAGTCCAGTAAATAGAACCTGTTACCTAATGAATATGTCTCCTGAACTTCCACCAGATCCCTGCAGTGCAATATCCAGTTCTGCTCATGCCTAAAGACATCAATTAACAAACATCCTGCAATCACCTCTGAGATGAAACATGTTTGCAGGGCTGAACACTGAAACAGACAAACACGTGAAATGCAAAGAACCACAGCACACACACCTGTAATCCCAGCACTCCGCAAGGCTGGAGAACCACAAGTAGAGACCAGGCTGGACAGTGTAGTGAATCAGCAAAGTAAAGAGTTTAAAAGAGACATGGCTGGAGGTGTAGCTTAGTGCAGAGACCCCAGGTTCAATCCTCGTACCATGAGAAATAAACTAAAGCCCCAGGCACAATTAAAGATGATGTTCCAGCTTTAAGAAGCCAGGCAAGCAGGGCACAGTGGCACACGCCTATAACCAGCAGTGGTGAACCCGAAGCTGCAGTGCACTGTTACCAAAGAAAGCCCTAAAAGGTTTGCTGGCCCTGGTAGTTCCAGCTACTCAGGAGGCTCCCTTGAGCCTCAGGGTTCAAGACTAGTCTGGGCAAGATGGGAAAGGGAAAGGGAAAGAAGAAAAATAAGACTGTGCTCTCTGTTCCTAAGACAGATTCTGGATATGAATGCTCTAGTATAAGCCAATTTTCTACTGACTTGAGTAGAAATTTCTAGATGGCATGGGATCTGGACATTGAATGAAATCTCACTCAGTGCAGTGTTACCCACTGCTAGTTTTCTTTGCTCTCAGTTGAAGTACAGACTTAACAAGCACCTCCTGTAATCAAAGCCTCCAGGAGCACACAATGGCTATTTGTATGAAGAGGAGCTGTCAGTGGGTGAGAGCTTGGAGACAATACTTACTGTTTTCTATGGTTGGGTCATAGGAGTCAACAAACTGGCCTTCAACAAACTGAATTGTCAATGAGGATTTCCCTGTAAAAGAGAACAACAGTTCAGTACATATTAGCCTATAAAACCATTAAATCTGCTTCACAAAAAGCCACTCTAACAGATGAAAAAGGTACCTGGCTCAGAAAACATGTCTTTATCATTTGAGGACATTTCAAGAAGCAAAATAAATTCTGTTAATATGTCCTATTTGAGAACACTTCTAAGCAATTAAGCTATTATAAATTAAACATTTCTGTGACATTAATATATATTACTGGCCACAAGCACAAGACATTCTGCAAAGGCAAACAGTTCTGCATGCTCTTTCATCAGTTTTTAAGAGTAATCTGTAAATATGTAATGTGAAATCATTATTTTTCTTATAGTGCTTGGAGCTTCATATAATTTCTTTCTCAAGAGCTGCACCCCCCCAAAAAAAAGAGCTGCACCCCAAATTAGTACAAATCTTTTATCTAAAAGCTCCTTAGGATACAAACCGTACCTCAATTAGTACCAAAGGCATAACATATCTAGACAATGAAGAAATATTTTGGATTTCACAAAATCACCAGTTAACAACCAAGCCTGAAAGCTGACACATCACGAACTAGAGCCCTAATGCTGGGGTCACGGTTTCAGCTCAGTGGCGCAGCGTCTGCCTGGCAAGTACAAGATCCTAAATTTGATTCCTAGTACAAAAAACAAAACAAATCAAACTCTAACGCTGGGTGTGACGGCTGGCACACACCTGGAATCCCAACACTTGGGAGGCTGAGGTAGGAGGATCACTCTGAGTTCAAGGCCACCTGGGGAACATAGTGAATTCAAGGACAGGTCGCCTGAACTACATAGTGAGACTCTGTCTCAAAAACAAAAACAACAAAAAACCCCACAAAAAACTAGCACCCTAACTTCTCTTTCCTCTAAGTCTCCTAAAATTTCTATTGGAGGATTTTAGAACAAGGTGCATACCCCGTGAAGAAGAGAGATGAGGACAAGGCCCAGGGTATTTTACTAACAGAAAGATGAGGGGCTGGGAGATTTAGCTCAGCGGCATAAGTGCCTGCCTTGCAAGCAGGCAGTCGTGAGTTCGATCCCTGGTACCGATAAAAACGAAAAAGACAAAAAAAAAAAAAAAAAAAAAAAAAAAAAAGAAAGAAAGATGAAGGAAGCATTCCCTCAGGGCGCCCCTAAGCTACTTTTTTCCCACATCCTCAGAACATTATGCAACACCAGTTCTACAGGAACACCGTCCCTAAGGTCTGTCTCCAGAGGTCCTGTAACGCCAGACTTATACCCTGCTGGGTCTCTATTGTACCTCCCTTTGTCCAGACCATGGAGAGGCACAGCTCACAGGCTGCAAAATGCTTGCACACCACAACACCCTCACACACAAAGATGAAATTCATTCATTAAAATGTTGGACTGAAAGCAGAATCTCCTGGGAGACAGCTAGGAAATCCACAAGTGGGCAAACCCATTTCCTCCTCAGCAGCACTCAATGCTCAGTGAAATCAGACTGAATTTCTGATTCTGGACAATAGGACAACTCTCTCCGCTGTCCCCAACCTATCTGTCACTCCTTACAGTGCCTCGGCTCCACATACCCCTTCTGCCTGGCCACGTTCCCACTGTCCTGGCCTTCCTCAAGATCTCCATGTATATGACTCACTCCTGTCACTGTGGTCTGGGCTCGAATGATAGCTCCACAGAGAGCCACACCTAAGGTGGCACCTGCTCTCTTGCAGTTACCCTCTTTCATTTTTTCTTACTACTTTTTCTTTGTTTACTTCTTTTTTCTTTTATCTTTTCTTTTCTTGAGAGTCTCACTATGCAGGTCACAGGATGGCCTTGAGCTTACTTTGTAGCACAGGCTGGTGTTAAACTCGAAATGATCCTCCGGTCTCAGCTTCTCAAATGCTGGATTACAGCTGTGTACCGCAACGCCTGCTTACTGTTTCTTTTTTAAAAACAGGGTCTCACTAGGTAGTTGAGGCTAGCCTTCAACTCACTATGTTGCCCAGAAGGAATTCTCAGTGAACCTCCTGCCTCAGCCTCCCAAGTGGGATTACAGATATGTGTCACCATGTCCAGCTCTCTTCCTGCTGCTTTAAATTAGCTGAAACTCTTTCCATTACTAGTCCACAAGACCAGCACAGTGCCTGACACCATATACATGCATTTCTGAACAAATAAATGTGGTACAGATGAACTTCATGGTCCTGCATTCAGATACTAGAAAAAAAAAAATCTCTACATAAAGTAGGAAATACAGCTCAACAGAAAATTTAAAACTATACCAAAAAAAAATTAAAATAACTCAATCATTATCTAATAGTACTCAACCATGGGCATGCCTATGATACAGGATTCAACAGTGTTTCAGGAACTCCACAATTTTAAGTGGATTGTTTTCAAAAGAATCCATGGCACATACGTTCACCCATAAAGGAAAACTTAACTCAAAATATAGCAAAGCTATTCTGTATAATGAAGACAACATGGAATAAAGTTTGTTTATTAGTAAACTGAAAAACTGAAATAGCAAAATTCTTACATCTAATGAGACAATAATGCATTAAGCAAAAGATAATAAAAAGATTTCTGTAACTTTTGTAGAATTGGATTAAAAATAGCAAAAGAAAGGGGTGTAGTATGAGACACGGGTAAGCTCCCAATGACATGAAGAGGTGGGAGCCAGCAGAAATCCCAAAGACATTTGCTGCACTGGTCCTGTGCTTACCCTGGGTAGGACTTGCCCACCTTACGTGCAGGGGTGGAGGAACAGAGAACAGCTTCAAGAGTTGTCTCATGAAATGCAGGAAGCAACAGTCAACAAAAAAGAAAGTGAGAATACAGGCTAGGGATTTAGCTCAGCGGCATAAGCATCTGCCTTGCAAGCAAGCGGTCGTGAGTTTGATCCCTGGTACCGATTTAAAAAGGAAAAAAAAAAAAAAAAAAAAAAAAGAAAAAAGAAAGTGAGACTCTTAAAACAAAACAGGTAAGAGAGGCCAGAAGTGTTGGCACATACCTATAATTCCAGCACTGGGAGGCTGAAACAGGAGGGTTGCTGTGAATTCAAAGCCAGCCTGGGCTACACAGTTGAGACCCTGTCTCAAAAAACTGAAAAGATGGTACAAGAAAAAGTACAAACACAGAATGATACACAAATGGACCACATTTTAAAAAACTGTACCTAGCTACTGAGCTGGTTTATATCAAGGGAATAAATTACTTTGGCAGGCTAAGTCAACACTGAACTTGAAAACTTTAGCAGTTATTCTGGCAAAGGAAATATGAGGGCCAAGGGTTCAGCTCAGAGGCTTAAGTGTCTGCTGGCAAGTGCGAGGTGGTGAGTTTGATCCCAGTACAAAACAGTCTAATCTAAATCCCTATGAAGGATGACAGTCAACTACTGTCCCTAGGAATAGTAGACTCGGATGCCAAAACTGGAAACCTCATTCCCCAGGGCAGAAATTCGATTTCTCAATCAGACTGGCCGCTGGGGGAATTCACTAGCAGATATTAAACCCTGGGGCTCATGCACCTCAAACACAGGCTCAACATCACTGAGCTACCCTGGCCTAGTCCCACCCTCAGTCTCTTTAATACTGCTTAACAGAACTCCAATATCCACAATCCACGCTACATAATGACAGCCTCAAAGCCCGGAGGTCTTGCTCCAGCAATCTTAAGCAACCACCCAAGTGCACCTGGAGCAGACTGCTGCTACTCTCTGAACTGGGTGCCTCCCAAGGTCCAGCCAACCCACAGCCCTGGGTGACCTTCCGCACCACACCCAGACTGGCTCTAAAGCAATGTTTTCAAAGCAGGGTCTGTGAGCCACTCAGTCATGAGATCAACTTACATCATGTGAGCCATGACCCACCTGCTTTTAAGAAACAGAAACACAGGCCTAGACTGCAAAGAAGTTACGATCAATCTTAGTTACACACACATTTATTACAGCTGAGTAGATACTTCTTTTTTGTCTCTTTCCTTTTTACCGGTACCAGGGATCGAACTCACGACTGCCTGCTTGCAAGGCAGGTGCTTATGCCACTGAGCTAAATCCCCAGCCCGAGTAGATATTTCTTACCAAGGGCTGCAGTCAAGAAGTTAGAGATCCACTACTGTAAACTAGGACCCTCACCCTCCACAGGTTTCACTTCCTTCTCTAACTTAGGCCCCAGACCGAAAGACAAATCCTCTCCCACTAATCTTCTGTCAGAAGCTTTTGTTTCCCTTCTCTGACCTCTCAACTCAACTTCTGTGATCATAATCTAATCACTATTGGGAGTCTGTTGCTCAATTGGAGAGGTCACCACTCTGCTGGCAGTGACCATTAAGGCTGCCCCTTCCTTTCCTTTCCGCCCTATCTCTGTGGGGATCTTCAGTGGCTCTCCTTTCTTTTCCTCAAGTAGTTCTACAAATGCAAACTATTAAGCCCACCCAAACCTCCTGTCTGAGTAGCTCTAGAATGAACATGGTATTAACTAGGTTCCCAAGGGGATTTTGTCACATAGCAAAATTTAAGGTGCACTGCAACAAAAAACTCACCAAGGCTTCTGAGCATCTGGGCATTTCCTAATACTCCAGCTTCCACCAGCAGCTCAGATGGTAACATTTAAAGACCACCTAACAGGAGTCAGGCTCCAGGGATGCAGCCATAATTAAGGCAAGCCACGAGTCCAGAGAAAGCAAGAAATGCTCCATTTCCTGGCAGTCTGTCACACACACACCCCACCATGCCCCAAGGCCACGGCAAGACCAGTGTGCATGAAATGCAGGGAATGGAGTCTGAGCTGTGATATCCAGGCCTGGACCCCTGACTCAACCACTCCTGACTCAAAGGAAGAGTCCAGCACACTGTCCTACCACCCAAGTTTCTCTAGCCCACTTTCCCTACCCAATCCTTTCTAGTCTACTCTTTGTCCTCTGTAATCAGGGGTTGTGAGGGTTAGGGTTAGAGAACAATTACAATCAGGACACAGAATTTACAATATTATTTTATGATGGTGATCCAGAGTTAAACATAAGAAAGTACAGGAAATCTATGCAAAACACTAAAGACTCAGAATATTCAGCCAAGGGCCTGGATCCCACAGCAATGTCTGCATCAGTCCAGATGAAGACCTAGAGCCCATGACAATGTCTCCCACGAGTCCATCTGGAGGACTAGAGCCAAAGACAAGGACTTACACCAGTCTGTTTTATGGATCTGCTGGGAAGGCCCAAAGGTTAGTGGTGGAAACCAGAACATTTATGCCAACAGGATGAAGAGACTGTGCCAATAGGTTGCTAACAGGTTGAAGGTTCTATACTGGAGGTAAGAAGTCACATTCAAAAAAAGGACCAGGGCTGACCTGAAAAGTGCCACGCCAAACTCAGTGACAACGAGGTCCTGAGTTCCTCCAATCATGAGAACAGTTGAGTACATGCCAGAAAGCCAGTGTGACAAGCTTCTGGAGATTAAACAGCACACATCTTCTCCTCCAGAGCCAGGAAGTGATAGTCAATGTAAGGACCAGAGCTCCCCCAAAGTGAACCTCAGCCACTCTCAACAACAAGGTCCCAAGCTCCTCTGATGATAATGGCCAAATTCATACCAGGGAAGCTAGCCATGACAATCACCTCCAGGAGAATCAACGGCTCAAACAGCAAGACTTAAAAGAACCTGCAAAGCCTCACTCTTCTTTTCCATGCCTTTTATACTGGCAACTTTCCTCAGGTGGCCATCTACACTCAGCACCATGTTGACTTAATTCAGCTGGTGTAAAGATGACCACCAGATTTAATCCATAATATTCTCCTCCTGAAATAGTTCTAAGCAGTTTCTCTACTGTTTATTATTCCAGTCCATATGGCTTGTCTCTGAAGTACTGCATGCTACATGCTTGATGTGAAGATGAATGCAGCCTACAGAAATCATCTCAGCGGCTTCCAGCCACACTACATGAACCAAGATTATATGAACACCTGTGTGTCCTGCAGGGACCTGACCACAACACTTCACAAGAGGCGTGCAGAGTCTGGCTTAAGACTTCAACTAGAGGTCAGATAAACAGAGGCTAAAGTTCTGGAGCTGATTAAGAAAGAGAAGCAGCTCTCTAACCTTACAAAAGAAATCAAACACTAGTGAAACTTTAGCTAGAACTGAAAGAATATAAATGAAAGGATGCAAATGAAAACCTACCGACCAGAGGCAAGCTACAACTTCCAGGGATCCATCTCCTCAGGGCCAACCTACTGACATTCCGCACAGGGGCAATAAAGCTGATCCCCTCTACAATTTCTCTGGAGCTAAATGCCTTCTGTATTCACTTAAACTTTTACTCCTAGTTTCATCAGTTACAGAGACTGCATTTGTAAAACAAGATTAGTTCCTCAATCTGTCTTTCTCCCACTCCTCCCTCCTACCAGCTGTATTTTTACAGTTCCCAGCTTGGTAACATTTCACTGCACTCTGAAGTCCAAATTTTTAGCACTCAGACTATGGACTAATTCATTCATCTACTTAAATATTTCTTAGGCAGCTCTTATGCGTGAATCAAGCACAATTTGTGCCACTGGGATACATCACTGAACAGACAGAAATTCCTTTTCCAGATAAGAAGATTACATACAATGCGAGAAATATATGGAAATGAGCACAATAAACCTAGTAAACAGAAGAAACTGGGTATGTACACATTCTTTGTAACTAAAAAGACACAAACAACAACAACATACTCATGAACAAAGCAATTGTGATCAGCAGCTATTAATACCACAAAAATAATCAGACTTTAAATACCTTCCAATGAAACATAAACCACTCCTAGACAGTTTAGAATAGGGAGAAAAAAACCAGAATCTGATCAAACTGCTACATCTTAACTACCAACTCACAGAGCACAGCCAAATGAACATGTTAGGTATTTGGAAACACAGTAGCCAAACCCAGATTCTGAATAACACCTCAGCACTTCCATAAATCAGAATTTCAAGAAGGTGGCAACTGTAGTCTAGATTTTTTGGTTTTTGTACTGGGAATCAAACTCAGGACCTTGCGCTTGCCAAGCAGGTGCTTTTGCTGCTGAGCTATATCCTTGGTCTTTCAAGATTTTTTTTTGGACTTGTTGAGACAGGGTTTTACTATGCAGTTCAGGCTGTCCTTGAACTCACTTTGTAACCCAGGCTAGCCTGGAACTTGCAGCAATCTTCTTGCCTCAGTCTCCCAAGAGTGCTGGGATTACAGGAGTGTACCACCACACTCGGCTCTCTTTTAATATTTTGTTTCAAAAAAGAAAAGAATACACATATTTTTTATAGCATGTGTGTGTGTGTGTGTATACAGGATTCCAATCTAGAGCCAAGTTTGAAAATCTACAATGTGCCTCCTCTAATGACCAAGTTCTGTTCCCGCAATGGGGTCCTTAATTGATCTGGGCGCTAAATGAGGAACTGTATATAGGATGGACACTATAGTATTCAGAACAAAGAAATGGTCAAAGGAAACTCTTTTTTTTTTTTTTTTTGGTCTTTTTCCTTTTTATCGGTACCTGGGATCGAACTCACGACTGCTTGCTTCCAAGGCAGGCGCTTATGGGGCTGAGCTAAATCCCCTGCCCCTCAAAGGAAACTCTTACTTGATGACTTTGTTCTCATTTGCATAACTGTTACATGCAGTACTGCAATGTATAACATTTTTTGCAAAAACTATAGCACTATCCTGTACAATCAGCCAACATTACAGTACTGTATAAACGATGTACACTGTACCAAAAAGAGACATTGCAGCTCTATAAACAAAATGTACAGAAAGAACAAAAGATGGGTCATAAGTCTGAGCAGTTGGTTTTAAGTCCAAATAGTCATTAAATGAGGAATATCTATACTCTAAAGCACTGCTTTGCAGTGTTAAAGATCAAGAGTTCACTCAGGCCTGCATATCTAACAGAGAGCTCAGAGTCCGTGATCCTTAGGAGCACACTCACAGAAGCTAAACTACAGTTTAATAAATAGGCTCTTAACCTTAGCTGCACCTAGTGATTGATCACCTAAGAGTTTTAAAGACTGCTATGGCCTGGGATCTCATCCCTGGTGATTCTAGTCTAACTGGTATGGGTAGCAGTCTGGGCACAAGGGCTTTTTGAAGCCCTCTAGGTGGGCCTATATGTCATACAGTTTAAGTACCACCACCTAAAGCCACATCAAAGATGGCAGGAAAAGGACAGAAACAACTATATTCTTGAGTTGACTGACCACTCGACCTCTGGTCTTCTTCGTATTAAGTCAGTAACTTTCCTTAGTGTTTACATCCTAATTGATCCCAGTGTTGTTACAGAATTGAGAAATGTGTATTTTTTTGAAAAGCATTTAAATCGTTTCTCTTAAGTATTTGATAATGTGTATTTCACAGCTAGGCACCTTTAGCCATTTCTCTTCTTTAAAATCTTTACCTATCACTCTGACTCCATACCTACTTGACCAAGCTAAACTTGTTCTCAAGGAACCTTTAGGTCTTTGTGAAGAGACATCAGTACTGCCTTCTGGGAACTCCAAGAAAGTGATTGTTCAAGCATGGCCCTGCTAGAGACCTGATGGCCTTGTGACAACGAAAGGAGGAGCAGAGAGCAAGGAAAATAAACTGAACACAAATTTCAGCTCCACCTTCTCAAGCTCATGAAGAACTCTTATTACTGAGGAAAAATGGCCAGCAGAAACCTAGATCTCTCTTTTGTTCCTAGTATTTGATATAAAACATAGATGAGCATAAATTTCAAGTAAATAATGGAGTAATTCTGACAATCTGCACAGTGCAAAAAGTATTTACCACGTGACAACCACTTTTCCCCATTTCTCAGAATTTATTTAATGCAGAATGCATCATCTGATAAGGGCAGTTTGGGGGTCAATGAATGGTGAGTAAATCAAGACTTACCACACACCCTGGTTTCAGAAACATCATAATTGGGAGAAATAGGAATAGTGGGTAAAGGTTTAGGATGTGAATTCAAAATGATGGTACGAATCCAAGACCATTCTGAACTATATAGCGAGACCCCGTCTTAAAAAAGCAGCCACTTCAAAGACTTCTCCACGTAGCAAAAAAAAGCAGCCACACAGTGCCTTTGAGGACCTGGAGCAACTGACGCTGGGAGAGCATGAACTGAGCAGCCACTTCTGCACCGTCCACCGTGGGGGAAAGTGCACAAAGACATAAATGTTTTGGAAAACAGCTTCACAGTTTCTCACAAAGCATATAGTTCACACGCATGTGACCCACTGCTAGAGATTTATCAGGAAGAAATTACGATCTACCCACAAAGAAATACCAAATATTTATGCGCACAGATTACGAACATCCATGATAGGTGACTGCATACACAATGAGCAGAAAAGACTACACACTGACCTAGATTGGAGTCTAAATACATCATGTTAAAAGGGCTAGAAGAACAATGGAATGCAAAAGTGGTTTCCCTATTATGTTCCTCATGGGACACACAATGCCAGCTGCATGTTTAACAATTATATGCACTCACAGCAAAAGAAACTGAGCTCTGTCAATGCCTTCAGAGAAGAGATGATGTGTACTTACATCAGGGTCACCAAGAACGCATTATAAAGCAACACCCCTCCCTTCTCCATCCTCTATCTGTCTATCTATTGTCCATTTTTTGAGAGTCTTGCTGTGCAGTTCAGGCTGACCTTGAACTCACTAGGTAGCTGAGAGGTTGGCCTCAAACTCTACAGAATGCTCCTGCATCAGCCTCTAAAGTGCTGGGATCCCAGGCATGTGCAGCTATGCCTGACTTGTGCCCTACTCCTCCCCACCCCCTTGTCTTTTTGAGACAAGGTCTTGCTATGCAGTTCAGGCTGGCCTTGAGCTCACTGTGTAGCCCAGGCTGGTCTCAGACTTGCAATGATCCTTCTGCATCAGCCTCCCCAGTGCTGGGATTACAGGCGTGCACCACCACACTTGGCTTTGCACCTTGCTCTTTAACAAGGGCACACAAGAAATGCCTGTGGTGTTTTGGCAAAGTGCCACTGTGATTCTAACATGAACACCCCTCTCCATAGCACCAGACGAGGGCATGCAAACTTTAATTGTTTAACAGAATCTTCAAGTGAGACACTGTGTTATCTCATTTGTTCCTATGAGTTAAGCAGCATTGACATCACTTTGTTCCTTCTCACACCAATTCTCCAATTTTAAAAATAGATGTAGGAGAGAAAGAGGAAAAAGTAATGTGTAACTGCTATTCCAAAGCCAAGCAGAGTAAGTAGAACTGGCCTATAAAATGTCACCCACTCAAACACTGTGTCTCCCGCTACTGCCGGGCACAATGCTACCAGGAAAGACTCCACCGAGGAAAAAGGAACAAGTTGCCTCCAGGTACCTTTTAACATGAGTGAGTTACATAAGTGAAAAGGGTTATCCACTTTTAGAGTCACTGAAGTAAATGGAAAGAAAAGTGTCACCCAAGAAGGCCAGGGAACTGTTTTGCTAAATTGTAAGTAGGCTATTCACTGCCACAGGATGATGAAGTGTAACCAAACCAGACACAATGGAACAAACCTGATAAACTACAGAAAATCAAATTTCTGGTAACAAAGAATGAATTTTCTTAGATTTGGGGCAAAACTGTGCAGAAGGCAAAGGATGACAAAGAGCTAGGGAAACGCAACAAGATAAATGCTCAAGTAGAACACAAGTCTACTATCAACAACAAAGTACAGTATATAAAAATAAAATATAAAGCATATTCCTCAGTCACCATGCATAGTTAAAAACATAAAGATCACTTTTCAAAAGTTCTTAAAAAGCCACACTGGCTGTATATACTGCAGTGTTATCTGTGTTGTCCAGTACCAGCCAGAAGCCACACAGGATCAGATCAGTGAGCAGCTGAAATGTGGCTAGGCTAGCCCTGAGATGAGTCACGGTGTAAAACATACAGAAGACCTTGAGAATTCAGCATTAAAATCATAAAAACATTAACAATATTCATAGCACATTCTGAACATCTTGGGGCAAGCTTCCTAAATTTGTATACATTTAGCTCTAGGCTCACCTTCCCAGAAAGAGCAAAAAACTGAAGATATCCCAGCACTTGGAGGCTGAGACAGGAGGACTGCTGCAAGTTTGAAGCCAGCCTGAGTTACACTAAGCATTCATGGCTAGCCTGAACTACAGTGAGATTCTGTCTCAAATAAACGAAGGAAAGAAGGAAGAAAGGACAAACACAGCCTGTAGTAAAGATGGGGCCCTTGGTGCCTTGAACGAGTGAACAGAGGGCCACAGGTTTAGCTCAGTGCATAAGCACCTGTCTGGCAAGCATGAGGGGAGTTCAATCCCCAGCATCAAAAAAAAAAAAAAAAAAGAAAGAGTGAGCAGTATGAGGGTCTGTACCCATTTCCTCGTCTGTCCTGCTCCAGCAACAGGGAAGCAACCATGCAAGGAGAAGGGGCTCTAAGTCACACTCCTGGGGCAGCAGATCATCAGAACTGCTTTGCATGGAAAGCCACCTGTCTTCAGGACCACAGGAAATGTGCTGGCCATGATGACAGCCTCTGCAAGCAAACAGCAAGGCAGGTTTGAAGATCTTATTTGACCCTTAAAAGTCTTCCCTGACTTGCCACAATTTCTAAGAACAAGTTTAAAACTTTCTTTTTGGAGATAGGGTTTCACTCTGCAGTTCAGGCTGGTCTCAAACTTGAAATGATCCTCCTGCTTCAGCCTTCCAAATGCTGGGATTATGGGTGTGCACCACCATGCCCAGCTCAATGGCTCAATGTTTAAAATTTTAACAGGGCCTCCAAATGTTGTTGGCATGGGCACAGAGGCAAGTCCCTGCATGTCCCTTGCCATTCACACACTGCCATCTTCTTTCCCTAGGAGAGGGCAATGGGCAAATCTGTGTTGTGATTATTCTCTCACGAGCACTAATCCCAATGGTATTGAAATAATTTTTGTAGCACCCGGTTAGAGTGCCAGCTCTGTGGCCACTGCCAGTGTTCAAGGAGATGGCCTTGGCATCACTTGATGGGTGGTACTTACTATGTGCTTCTACGTCAGTAAATACTTCAAAAACACCAGAAGCTATTACCACGGCCACAGTTACAACTGTCTCCTGTAGCTCCTTCACTGGGCTGGGAGGGTCATGAGTGCCCCAGCATGAATGGCTGTGTGCACTCTGTACCTTAAACCTGGTGGAATCATTCACACACTTGCTTTGTGGTTGTCCTCCTCTCTAGGGAGCAAGCACGTGGGGTCCCCTAATCTAACACCTCTGCGCAGCTCTCGAATATCAAAGGCCAGGCACCCTCTCTTTGTACACACAGTCATAGGCAGGACACAAACCAACCAGCCCACCAACCCTCATCACACTTGGGAGTTTCCCAGCAGAGGGGTGGGAAACCCACCATCTGCACCTGCCCTCAGAGCATGGAGCCCTGCCTCCACAGCGACTGTCCTTTCCTAGTGCCTGTCAGGTCCCAGCCTTTCCGGTTTGTCTGGCTTCCCTGCAAGTGCAAGGACAGCACTTTATGCTCACCTCCACAACACCCTCTCCTCCACTCTGTTCCATACCTTCTCTATTTCCCTTCCATTTTCTCACAAGACAGCTTGTTAGTTATGTTCTAGTCAGTGATTCACACAAATCATGAAACTCACCACAGAGAGAAGCTGCATTCTCTTGAAAGATAAATTTCAAAGGTATTTGTATCATCCAGACTCATTTATATGTAAGATATACAAATCTTAGAAAAGTATTTTCATTTTATAGATTATACATAAACAATAACAGTTACATCACTTGTTCGAATAATTTACTATGCATCTTAGTTACTTTTTACTTGTGGTCGCTGAGACAAAATACCTGATGATGCCCAAAGTTGGGAAAGGAAAGGTTTATTTCTTCCAGTTTTGGAGGTTTCAGGCCATACTCAGTTGGCTCCAAGGCAGGGTAGCATGGAGGGGCCAGTTCATGGTGGCTGCAAACAGCAAGGCAGAAACCAGCAAGAGAGACACATCTTCTTCCTGCCATTGCATCACATCTTGGCTACACCCCAGGTATAGCACTGACACCATCAATCCAAGCTCTAAACAATGAACCAATCACAAATGCATAATTCAAAGGCATGAGGCTTGGGGGCCTCTGACATAAACCATGACACTATGCCACCCTGTAGTTAACTCTTTATCTTGAAAAAAGTAAATTATGTATTTTTGTTAAAACACCAATTTGTTTCAAAAGTCCCTGAGGAATCTCTCTGTAAACAAGTACAACAAAAGAGAAATGGTGGGGAAGCAACTAAGCTGCATTAGTCAAGACACCTAACTATGTAGACCATGGGTGTTGGCACAACCTGTAATCCCAGCACTCGGGAGGCAGAGAGGCAGGAGGATTGCTGAGTTGAAGGCCAACCTGGGCTATATAGTGAGACCCTATCTCAAAAAACCAAACCAAACCAAACCAAACAAGCAAGCAAAAACATAATAACCATGTAAAACACAGCAATCACCAGGCTTGGTGGTACATCCCAGTAATCCCAGCACTCGGACAATCGAGGCCAGCCTGGACTACATAGTGAGGTCAAGGTGCACCTGAACTGCATAGTGAGACCCTATCACAAAAAATGAAAAACGGAGAGCTGATGTGGTGGTGCATGTCTGTAATCCTAGCACATGGGAGGCTGAGACAAAACAACTGCTGTGAGTTTGAGGGTCCGAATTTATATATGGGGGGCTGGGGATTTAGCTCAGCGGCATAAGCACCTGCCTTGCAAGCAGGCGGTCATGAGTTCAATCCCCCATATCGATAAAAAGAAAAAGAGAAGGAAAAAAAAAAAAGGGAAAGAATTTATATATGGAAGTATATATAGTAAGACCTGCCTCAAAACAAAACAAAACACACCAAAAACAAAAAACCAAGAAACCTGCCAAGCAATCAGGACACTGAGAAGTTAATTCATTGAGGAGATAATTCATCCTGAAATATCTTGCTTTAATTAAGCCACAGGGCAAAACACAAAGGCTAGGGTTTTCTATTTTTCTTTCTTTTAGTCTTTTTGAGACAGGGTCTCACTATGTAGCCTGGACTGGCCTTGAACTCACAGTGATCCTCCTATGTCAGCCTCCTGAGTGCTGGGATCACTGATGTGAGCGACCATGTCCTGTGTTATTTGAAATCCAATATTAAAACCCTAATCCAATTCATGGTGAAAGCAGCTAACAGTGTGTTGCCAGGTTGCAGTGTGACTTTAAGGTATTCTGTAAGTATTATAATTTTCAGCTGTTAAGATCTAATTTTTACAGTACTTCATAATGAGCCCAAACTAAGAACTACGGTTCTTTCAAGCATGGTCACCGAAGATTTCACAATGTTTTTGCTTACACAATCATGTCCAAGTTCAATTCTGATTTACTCAAGTAACTATATAAAATGTACTCATAGATGAGATTAAAGTTACTAACTTATTATCCTGGATCCTAACATGACTTTCACAATCACAAGTAAAGGAGGCTGCTTATCATTTATTTTGCAAAAAAGTCACTTTTTATTTAGGTATCTCTCCTGGCTTTCATCCGGAGGCTTGTATTTAAAAGTGGCACTATTGGTGTAGGAGTGCCAGTACACTGCCAGCCTTGGCAAGTTTATCTCTGGAAGCCTCACTATCTCCAAGTCCAAAGGTGACAACACACCGCAGTGCACCCCAGATGCCAAGTGGACGGAAGTGGGCAGGAAGTGGGTGGGAGGCACATACCTGAATCTCCAGCCCTTTTTAAATTCCCTGCTTTTATTACTAAGTACCAAGAAAGAACCATCCACAGAGTTCCTGCAAAGCCTCGCATGGCGCAGCTCCTGACTACCTCTCCAGCTTCACTTCCCACCCCATCTCATCATGTTCTCGCCACCCTCAGCTTCCTTCCGTTCTCAGGGCTGCCAAGTCTGCCTGCTGCACCATCCTTGTGTGACAATGCCACAGGGCCTCTCAGAGGAAGGCAGCACCCGCCCACCTCCCCCTTACAAGGAGCTGGGACTTGGCTGCCGTCTTCAGCTCTGTGCAACCAGCGGGAGCAAAACCTTGGCAGGCCACAGTCCCACACTCTGGAAAGAGTTCTGGGTCTGGAGGCCCCTGGACAAGGTTCTATGAGGCAGAACCTACTTTCCTAACAATACTAAGACATCACATGCTTTCCCCACTTTTGTTCACATTTGTACAGAGGTACAGACTCTGTGGGTGAACTGCCAGCCTGGCACCATTGGCATAAACCGAGACAGTGGCATGCACGTGGAATAAATCATTTTATTCTTCACTACCACACACTCACGATGGGGGCACTTTTACTTAACGACACCTTTGAGAAAGCAGCAGAAACAATTAAGTGCACTGAATCCTGACCGTGGGTGTGTCTCTTTTGGTATGCCACTCTACTTCTACGAATACTGAAGCATCACCACTGTCTCTAAGAAAAGGCACCAGGGCAATTGTTTGCCAAGTGCTTGGTCCTAGCACTTCTATCAATGAACACTTTTCTTACTTGCAAGAATAACAACAAACTATCATTTCATCTATCATGTGAGTAAACGGGAGATCTTTTTCTTTTGAAATTAAAGAAATATGACTCTCAATCAAAGTAAGAACAAGAGCAAACCACCAAAATTACAATGGAACTCCAAAGGAAAAATAATAGAATTTAGAAAACTTTTAGCATATGTGCTGCTGGAATTTGGAAAGTCAGAATTTGGAAAAGCTTTAAAAACCATCCTGACTCTACTAGATCTGTCTAAGATGGATGGTGACAGTATCAGTATCTGGAATATTTGCGGAACACAACTAAAATCCAAGCTATGATATCACAGAATGAGACCAGCAGAAAATCCATTCCAGCCAAATGCAAAGCAGGAGCTACACAGTTTAGGGAAGAACAGGACAAACCCATCCACTATCTCAGACTGCAGGTACTTCGATCAGCTCCAAGAAGTTACCACTTATGATTCTGGCAAAAATCAAGAATACAATTTTCTGAAAAACTCATTAAAGCACTCACCTGTCTTCCATTACACATCTCTGGGGGGCTGGATTTTAATCTTATGCTTCATTAACATAACATACTGTAACAATGAATTCAAAAGCAGATAGGAAAATGGTCTAGTTTAAAAGTCGGTTATTAATACTTCAAAAACCATAAACACCCCATGGCAAAATCTCAGTTGCTTGTTTGGCAACAACCAATAAGCTACCCTGAAATGTATATGGAAATGCAAAGGGCTCAGAATAGCTGGAATGATCTTGAAAAAGAACAGAAGACTCCCATGCCACTAACTGAAATTGACAGTACTGACATCAAGACTGTGAGGCAAAGAGAATCATGCAGATTAATGGAATGGGAATCGAAAAAGAAGTCCTTAAGTCCGTATCTGACTTCCCATTGAAGAATTCAATTAAGACAGTCTTGCAACACAGTGGGTAAGGACACTGTGCAGAAGAATAAAAACATGCCCTTCCGTGACACTAGGTAAACACTAACTTTTAACAGAGTACAGAGCTAAACGTGAGTGAGGAGTAGGCCAGCAAGTGGTCGTGTGCGTAATCACAGCACTCTGGGAGGCTGAGGCAGGACTGCAAGTCTCAGCTGAGTCAGAGCAACTCAGGCTTAGTGAGACCCTGTCTCAGAATCTGAGGAAATACAAAGGGCTGGGGATCCAGCTCAATTTGAAGGCCCTGGGTTCAATCCCAGTACAGCAAAGGAAAAGAAAGCAGCAACAGGGGCTGGGGATTTAGCTCAGCAGCATAAGCGCCTGCCTTGTAAAGCAGACAGTCGTGAGTTCGATCCCCGGTACCGATAAAAAGGAAAAAGACAAAAAAAAAAAAAAAAAAAAAAAAAAAAAAAAAAAAAAAAAAAAAAAAAAAAAAAAAAAAGAAAGCAGCAACAACAGAGTTCAAACATCTGAAAAAAAACAAAACAAAACAAAAAAAAAAAACAGTAATAAACATATAAGGCCTTGGATTAGGCAATGGTTTGCTGGGTGTGACACCAAAGCACAAGCAACAAAAAAGAGGTAAAAGAGACTTCACAATTAATTATTTCTAAGGGCATCAACAAGAAAATCAAGAGTCCAGCATACCACTGAACTACAGTGGCCCTGGGTTGGAGGCCTGCACCAAAGAGGAAAAGACAAAGACAACCCACAGATGGAAGAAATAAACTTGCAAATTACACATGAAAGTACTTCATGCCTACTAGGGCAGCTAAAACCAAAGGATAGACTATAACAAGTCTGTGGTGAGGGTGTGGGGAAAAAAAAAAATCAAACCCTTGTATTCTGCTGGTTGGAATGTAAAACAGGGCAACTGCTTTGGAAGACAGTTTGACAGTTCCTCAAAATGGAAACAGAAAAAAAAAAAAAAATGGAAACAGAGCTACTGTATGACCAAGCAATTCCACTGGGGGCGGGGATACAACCAAGAGGAATGAAAACACATCTATGTAAAAATCTGTACGGGAATGCTCATGACAGTGTTGTTCTGCAAAAAATGGATGCAACTCACGTATCTACATGATGACCCGACAAGACATGATAAACTCACATGGACTATTATTCAGTCATAAACAGGAGAGCACAGGCACAAGCTACAAAGCAGAAGCAGCCTGAAAATATTACACTGAGAGATGCCGGTCACAAATACAGCTCAACTTAAGGAAATGCCTAGAATAAGTAAACCTACAGAAACAAAGTAGATCACTGACTTCAAGGGGCTTACAAGAGAACAGGGAATGGCTGCTAATGAGTATGAGGTTTCTTTTGGGGCCATGTAGCTAAGTTTGCACAGGCAAAATCAACATGGACATCAAAGTAATTCGCACCAGAATGTCATAACCACAGTGAGCTCTGATCATTCTCTGGTAAACAATGAGACTAAAAAAAAGAATAATTTTCAGCTTCAATACAGAGTAGCCACTACAGCATCCACCAACACCCACCCTCCTTACACAATGACCACAACACTCTTAAGCACCTATAAACACAATCCCACACAGGGACAGATTTTATACATGGCAAGTATATTTTCACCTTTCAATTTCCCAACGTAACATGTCAGAAAAGGACAGGATAATTTAAACAGAACACAATTTGGTGGTATTCTACTGGGAATGACCAAATAGCTGATGACATCTTTCCCTATCAGGTATCCCAGCACTACCTCTGCATCCTGGCAGGGTAATCAATCACCCAAGTATGTTCACTGAGTTGCCTGTTCCAAGCCACACACAGCTGCTTCACTTTCTCTGATTGCGGCTCACGTTCCCCTTGTTACCCATAGGTAAGAAGCTTATATGTAATAAATAAGCTTCTGATTATGGTCTGGTGGTAAACTAGATTACCCAAGTCCTCTAAGACTCCCAGGAGGGACCCACCAGATTGAAGGCAGTTTACCAATACTACTTAACTCCATTATACTTAGTAATCTCTTACAGTAAGACTACTGGGCTCGATGAGGAACAAAAGAAAATCAAGGAAGCAGTAATCTGGCCACCACAAAAACAATGAACACAAAGCACTTCCCTAAGGTGACGTGTCCTTAAAAGCTTAACACTTCAAAGGACACAGAAAGTACTTCAGGAGGAAAAGTTGTATACCAGATTTATATTTTCCCCATTAATAGTTTCAATGTTTCCCCAAAACCCCACACAATTTAGAAGAAAACAGCCATGGCATTTTGTAGACTTAATGAAAGGCAAACTTTTAAGTTTGTGACACAAGAGTTACAATGACAAATATTGTAGTCAAACTGGTATACAATACTTACTCAACAACACTTAGGACAATTTCAGATGAGCCTGTTTCTACAATGATTTGCCAGTCAATATGACCCAGGGGCTTAGCATCACAAAATATCATAATCTAGGAATACACACACTCAAATTTCTCCTGGAGCCAGGTGGTGTGACACAGACCTGCAATTTCAGCATTTGGGAGGCTGAAGCAGGAAAATCACTGCAAATTCAAGGCTAGGCTGGGCTAAAAACTGAGTTCAAGGACAGCTTGAACTACATAGCAAGACCCTCAAAACAAACAGTAAAATCAAATTTCTCAGGGAGTAATGTAACCTTTCTCACATGTCTCTTACCTTAATCACCACTATGCCTGAAATGAGTATGGAAAAAGGAGAATGTAGAATTGTGCCACTCGGAGGGCACAGAAAATAGGTTTTAAAAGTTACTGTGTTCTCTCTCTGCAGGCTAAATTAGCACAGCATTTAACAAACAGTTTAAAATAAAAATGAAGAAAAGGTGAGAGGCTGGCTGGGTCACACCTTCAAAAGAGGATGGTGACTCTAAGGAAGACAATGGATTTCACTAGACAAAAGGAACTTCTTTACCAAACACAGTTCACAACACTTTCTCACTAAATTTATTTTAAATTTTACAAGGGGTACAGAAAGGAACTCCTAGACATTGTCTTGGTTGAAATCTGGTGGCCCAAGTACTTGTCACCTTTACCTGGATCTAGTTTAGGGCCTTTAGCCAGCCTAGAGCAAGGCTTGGTCCTCGCCCAAATGGAGAGGTGGAAATAGGAGAACAGAGAAGCAACAGCACGGTGACCCCCAATAAAGGCTGAATTTGGGAAGTGGACTGGTAGGAACATTAAAAGGCTCCATTC
This sequence comes from Cavia porcellus, assembly GCF_034190915.1. NCBI lineage: Eukaryota > Metazoa > Chordata > Mammalia > Rodentia > Caviidae > Cavia > Cavia porcellus. The sequence goes on from NW_026947489.1 coordinate 57,351,519, forward strand.
GAGGCACAGTTACTTCAAGGACCCAGCTGTTAAGGCTGTCATCTACAATCTCCCCCTTCCGCTCTAACTTCGTATCACACTACACAGGAGTCACGTCCCTCCAAGCCTCGCCCTCCACTGATGCCCCGACATTCCGCAGCACCCGGGGGAGCCACGGAAAAGGATGAGTAAGCACGCGCGGGCCGGTCAAGGAGCACAGACCCTGGCACGGGCCGTGGAAAAGCAGAGCTGAGCGCGTGCTGAGGAGTCCGTCCAACGGGCGGCGGCAGCTTCAAGCCTTCTTCAGCAGCTACTGTCGCCCTCGCTCCGCAATCCCCGGGGCCAACTCCCGCCCATCCCCTGGTAGAGCGCACCCATGCTTTAAATACTTCTCGAAAACAGTACAAAACCACGAACGTGACTTCTCCCGGCTTCTGCTGATAAAAGATACTAAAGCCTCACACAGGTGCAGCGTTAAGTTCAAGTCTGTTTCCTCCCGGACTGCACAGAAAACTCCTTTTCTGACACCTTGTCGCCCCCACACTCATCTCTAATCTGCAAAAAGTCGACTGCTAGTTACAGTTTCAAGTGTAGGTTAACTATTTGGGAGGAAAAAAAAGAAAAGACTTCTGAATTACTTGAACAGCCTCGTTCCAAGTACCTGACCTTATTTCCTCCCGGAGAAATAGGGCACCGGGCAATCAGAAATGTCTTTTCCTCTCCCTTCCTATTTTGGCCGCCGGGCAGTACTCGAGGCGGTTTCAAAAGTCTAGGGGGGCTGGGGCTGGGGCTGTCCTAGGCTTCACAGGCAGGAAACTTGCCCTCTTTGCCCGGTGCTTTTTGCAGCCCCCCGTGGTCTAAAAGGGCTGGACTTCGCCCACAACGAACGCGCACCGGATGCCGCCGGGGCTTTGCTGGGTTCCCGCGGACTTTACAACACGCAGAGAGAGATGGGTCGCGGGCGCCGACCACGCGGGGACAGGTGCAGCCCCGGCCGCCCGCCGCCGCGCTCAGACCGCCGCCCGCCGCGCCCGCCCGGGGCCGCCGCCTCCGCGCAAGATGGTGGTTACGAAACTCGCTCGCCCGCCCGCCACATGGCCGCCCCGGCTCCCAACTTCACAGGCCCGCCGCGTCCAGTCGCCCAGGCGAGGCCCCGACCCCAGCGGCGCCCGGAGGCCGCGCCGTGCCGCCCTACTCACCCACAGACCGGTAGCCAAGGATCGCGATCTTCCGGGACTTGGACTGCGGCATCTTGGCGACCTCCTCAGCCCCGGCCCAACCACATCAACCGCGGCGACGGCGGCTGCTGCTGCTGCGATCGGCGGCGGCCGCGCCGGGGCACAGCCGCATACAGAACAGGGGAGGCGGCAGCGGGCGCGGCTACCCTCGCTCCCTCGCTGGCTCGCGCGCCCAACCGCCCGGAACCGACCGCGCGGCCGTGCCCCTCCCCCCACAACACGCCCACGTGACCCCGCGCAGCTGCCCCAGGTTTCCGTCAGCCCCGCCCCTCCCGCTGCCGCGGCCGACCCCAAGAAACGCGTGCGGCAGGGACGAGAGTGCGTCGAGGACACGTTTTACTTTAAAGGATAAAAGAGGGGCTGCGAAGTTGCCCCCGGAAAAGTCACGACAGAAACCCGCTGCGTCATGACCCTCCCACCTCCTTCCGCCGCTTTCTAATGACGCATATCCTTCCCGAGCGCTGATTGGATAGTTCTCACCTGCCCGCGCGGTGACAAAACGGAAACTCCGTCTCCTATTGGGAGCAACGAAGAGGAGGAGCCAGGAGTCGGCGGCCCGCTAGGGGAGCTAAAAATATATCCCGGCTGCATTAGAGCCGCTGGGCGCCAGCGAGGTTGGAGGGCCTCTGGCTGCCTGAGGTGGGGGCGGGCGGCAGAGGCGGAGATAGCTGCCCTGTGATTGGTCGGAGGGGGGTGAGGGGCGGGGCAAGCGGCGGGATGATTGGCGGGACGCCGAGCGGTTGGCGGATTCGCGCCCTCCGAGCCCTTAAAAGGCGCCAGGCGCGTGGCTGTTGTGTGCTTGCTGTGGGTTGGGTGGAAACGCCTTCTGGCCTTTTGTGTTTTTTAATTATGGTCCTGCTGTTTTAGCATTAGTCAGTCTGGGTTTGATGTAGGTGGTGACTAAGCGTCATCCATTGCTGAAGGGCCGTGGGAAGAATGGAATCAGTTTTCATTTAAAATGTCAAGAATTTGGGTGGGGCATCGTGGCTCACTCCTGTTATTCCAGCACTTGGGAGGCTGAGGCAGGGCAATCGCTGCGAGTTCGAGGCCAGCCTGAAACACATAACGAGACCGGCTCAAAAAAGAAAATGTTATGCTTCTTTTGTGGGTTTGGATATCCTCTTCCACAGTAGTTACTGAATTCGTAGTACTCACTTCCCTGGTGGATTATAAAATCGGTTTAGGGGGTGCTACTTTCCAAAAAGTAGAACAGAAGAAACAGCCAAGCCTGGTGGTGCATCCCTGTTAACCCAGCACTCAGGAGGGTGAAAAGCAGGATCACCCTGAGTTTGAGGCCACCCTGGGCTATACAGTGAGTTCAAATCTAGCCTGAACTACACATAATGAGCCATGTCTCAGAGAAAAACAAAAAACAAGAGGGGCAGCAACTTGCTTTTGTATCTAAAGTATCTCTGCTGGTTAATATGAGTCCTTCACCGATTAAGCAACTGGACAGGCAACATCCCCAAGGGTTCTGCTAAATCGGGTTGCTCTGTTCTGTGGCATGTACTTGCTGCCTTCTTCCAATGTGTCCTTCCACTTTTTGTCTCTGTTTTTTGAAATAAAGCCTCATCGTGTATTTCAGGCTGGCCTTGAACTCATGGCAGTCCTCCTGCCTCAGCCTCCAGAGTGCTAGAATTACAGGTGGGTGATACCACACCCAATGTTCTAATTCTTCCCTTTTCCCTTTGAGCTAAGAGCTCCAGGTCTTTCATCTGAATTCCTAGGGAGACATAATTGGTTCAGTTAATTACCAGTGACCCTTGGGAGAGGACCTCCTGCTACCCCTGTGCCTTACTTAAAATTTAATCTGTGTGATATCATGGAATTTTTATTAGCTCTCTATGAGCATTTCCAAGTTCAAAGACCTTGGATTTGCATTTGCAACATAGTTTTTCTAATTCCCAGAGATAACATACAAACCTTTTTTCCTCTCTTGTGTTAAAAGTTTAAGAACTCTGCTGTGTTTTACCAAAAGGACATTTGTGAAATTATTTTGCATGGGAAAAAGACTTGCCCTCATTAAAGGAAATAGGAAAATTTTGTTGTTTTGTTTTAAAACAAAATATTTTGTTTTTTCTTGAGACAGGGTCGCGCTGTGTAATTCAGGCTCACATTCAGCATGGCCTTGGATTTGAGGTGATTTTTCCTCCTCAGCCTCCAAATGCATGGTGTACCACCATGCTAGGTGTTTAAAAATATTTAATGAGGGTAGACTGCAGAGGAATTAGACTTATTTCTGTCGTGGATAAGCCAAAGCAGGCAGGTTTGTTATATCCGGCAAAAAGGGGTTCAAAGTCAGAGAGGGTTGCAGTGGTAGCTTAGCAAGGACATAAGAGGCCAGGGTTGAGGCTGCATTGTGGTCATAAATTGTCCTCAACCTCTGTGGATCAGGATGAAACCTTACCTGGACCTCTGGCTGCTGCAGATTAGTTAAGATGAGGTCACAAGTGTCAGGGCCAGTATGACTGGGGACCTCACAGAAAGAGATGGTTGTGTGACAGATTGGAGCAAAACTACCTACCAGTGAGGCAGCTCCTGGGGCCACTGGAAACAGGAAGAAGCAAGAAGTATGTCCGTTTTGAGCCTCCATAGGGAGCAGGTCTCTGAGGATGCCTTGAGTTCAGACTTTCAGACACTATAACTAAGAGATGATAAACTTCTTGTGTTGAGCCACTGGTTTGTAGTGTTTCTTAAACAGCAACAGGAAATGGGTACAACAGCTGTCCTCAGATTGTGAACAAAAATTTGGTAAGAGGCAGGCACAGTGGCAAATGCCTTTAATCTCAGCACTTTGTAAGACTGAGGCAGGACAAGTAAAACTGGAGGCCAGCCTGAGGTATTTAATGACTTAGCCAATGTAAAAATAAAAGTTTAAAGCCAGAGGTAGTAGTACATTCCTGCAATTCCAATACTCAGAAGGCTGAGACAGAAAGATCTCTGCAACTTTGGAGTTTAGGTTACACAGTGAATTCAAGGCCAGTCTGAATTACATAGAGACCTTGTCTCAAACCAACAATGACAACAATAGCAACATTCCCCCACAAAACTAAAGACAGGACAAATTATTCAGCCATTGCCAAGCATGGTGGCACATACCTATAATCCTAGTACTCGGGAGACTGAGGTAGGATTGCTGCCAGTTCAAGGCCACCCAGGGCTACACAGCGAGACCCTCCCCCAAATACGCAATCACTGAACACCAAGTCTTGAAATAAACTAAATGCAGAATAGTCAGTGGCAGCAGCAACAAGGATTTTATGGGGGTGGGTGGGGGAGCGATGGGGGAGCTATCAGCAGTTTATTTTTGGTCAGGACATGTTTGAGATTCCTGTTTGAAATCCAAGCGGAGATGCCAAGTAGACTGTGGGGTGTATGAGTCAGGAATTTAGAAGAGATCTGGCTGGAGAAATCCCAGCATTTGGGACTTGTCAGCAAGGAGAGATTGGAGTTGGAAGTATGCCTGGCCAGGGTCGCTGGGGGACAGGCTAGAGATTGTGGGAGGAGCTACGGGAAAGGGAACCAGGCTGGCCGAGTGGGGTGGGGGCGCTGGTAAGAAAGATGTCTGGAGAGAGGGTCCCTGCACAAGGGGCAGCCGTGCGTCTGATTCTGATTTGTCTTATGCTGTCTGCGGGGGCCGGGAAGCGGTGACTGAGAAGGCTGAGGTCACTAGGATCCTGGCTCAGCTCTTGCTGGGTTGCTGAGGCCCAGGACAAACAAACTGGGATTCTGATGCAGACAAGGGACAGAAACCTGCACACGCTGGTGGCTTTTTGTAGGTTTGGTATAAATAAGGTAGATGACAAAAACAGAAAGTGCCTGGTGTCAAATGTGGAGTCAAACATTTTTTTAAAGGTAGCATATTCAAATAATGGGATATTTTGGAAAGGAAATTTGGGGGAACAAATAATTGGGTTCCAAATAATCCATGTGCCAAGTGGTTTACATTTTACCATTATTGAGTGAATTTTGGTCAGATTCTGTCACTTTTAAGGCTATACAAAGGAGAGCAAGGCAGGCACGAGGATGAATACATGTAATCCCAGCAAGTGGGAAGACTGAGAGAGGAGGATCACAAGTTCAAAGCAAGCCTGGACATTTAGCAAGGCCTCATGTCAAAATAAAAAAGGGCTGGCGATGTATTTTCCCAGCATGTAGAAAGCCCTGGGTTCAATACACAGTACAGGAAACCAAGAAAAAAAGGAATAACTGTTGAAGTCCTGATAGCAACCAGGTAAGGAGACAGATGCTTATAATCCTAGCATTCAGAAGGCTGAGGCAGGAGGATCACCGAGAGTTCAAGGCCAGCCTGGATTACATAGAGACCTTGTCTCAAAAAGCCAGAAATAAAATAAATAAATAAATAAAAATTTAAAAAGTAGGGGCTGGGGATTTAGCTCAGTGGCCTAAGCACCTGCCTGACAAGCGTGAGGTTGTGAGTTGATCCCTGGTACCAAAAAAACAAAACAAAACAAAACAAAATTTTTAAAGTAGCTTAGTATATAGCAATGTGAGGGCTCTGGGTTCAATCCCCAGTACTGAAAAAAAAATACAAAAAAAAAAAAAAAAAAAAGAAGTGTCCTTTTGCGACTGCAGCATATGAGAGGATCATGGTTACAAAGTTTCTACTTAATTTTGATCTTACCTTGTTCTCAGATGCTTGCTTTTTCCGAATTCTTTCATAGCAGTTGTGCCAGGTCTTGTTGCTTGTTCTTTTAATGTGGTTTTGTTAAAGGTTTCAACTTGCCTTTGATGGTGATAGAGGCAAGGTTAGCTATATAAACCTTCTGAAATGAATGCAGGGGCCAGAGAAATAGCTAAGTGGCACAGTGCCTGCCTGGCAAACCTTATGTAGTTGTAAATTCAATCCCTGGTACCCCCCACCCTGAAAACAAAGAAACAAATGCAGAGCAAACAAAACTAACTTGAAAGACCCATCAAGTGCCTTTTTAATTCTAGTGAATTCTGTGGCCAAGGCCTGCGTCACAGGAAACTCACAAAACAGGTTGGACAAGGTGAAGGTGAAGACATGCTAAGGCAACAAAACTCACCGAAGGAGCTAACGGGCCTGAAGAGGAAACATAAGCCTGCCACGAGGGTTATAAATTCAAGATTAATGCAAGCATAAAGTTAGCCAGCTAAGCCGGGCGGCTAAAGTGGCTTGCGCCTGTAATCCCAGCACTCGGGAGGCTGAGGCAGGAGGATCTGTGCGAGTTCAAGACCAGCCTGGGTTACAAAGTGAGCCCAAGGCCAGCCTGAACTGCATAGAGACCCTGTCTCAAAGAGACCAAAAAAAAAAAAAAACAAAAACAAAAAAAACAGCTGCTGTGGCATGCATATCTCTGTAGTTCAGGTTGGCCTTGAACTCACTATGTAGCCCAGGCTGGCCTTGAACTTAGGGATACTCCTAAGTTCAGAGTGCTGGGATTTGTAGGCATGCATCACCACTCTCAGCTTGAGATACAGAAATTGAGTAGTAACTGGCCAGCTAATATTAGACTCCAGTCATTAAATCAGCGTGCTGGGCTCGTATTGAGTTTTAGCTCCAGTCTTTTCAGGCAGATCAATGTAAAGAAGCATTTGCTGGTTAATGGCAGAGTGTTTTCCGGGGTAATGCACTGAAGGCTTTTCGCACCCAAGGACCATTCTGGAGGCTTTTTTCTGCATGTTGTCTTGCTCTGCGTCCTCACTGATCAGGCCCTGCAACAGAATGGGTTGCCGGCATGTCACTGAGTCCCCAGGCCCAGGGCACATGGGCCAGTAGGGTGTGGCGATGGCTCAGGCAGGCAGAGCCTCTGGGGATGGCAGAGAAGCCACTGAGGATGCAGGGGTCTGGAGGCCGCGGCGGTGCAGCGATGTTGGAGCCGTGTCACTTGCTGGGCCCGGAGGTGGCAGAACAGGACCAGGAGGGGGCGTCCCCTCTCCAGTTTGTGGGGCCTCCCAAGGGCTTGGATTACAGGCATTTGCCACGGTGTCTGGCTTTTATGCCATTTTTCTTTAGCTAATATGAATTTATTGCTGCATAATTCTGAATGTAGTTTTCTATCATATGATCGTATCATAATCATGATAATAAATTTATGGGATTTTTATTTGGTTCTAAGAGCTTTGTATGCATCACCTTGGCTGGCCCTCACCCTGTGTCCTGAGAGAATAGGTGTGATGTCGTATCTCAATTTATGAGTGGAAACAGCATTAGGGGTAGCAACTTACCCCAGTTGCTCATTTACTGCCTGACTAGCAGTTCTGACAGACCTCAGGGCACATGCTTTTACACTTCCTGCAGACGAGCAACTCGTGGTTCCCAGAAAGCCCGTCAGTCAGATGTCACCTGTCATCCTAGTACTTGGGAGGCTGAGGTAAGAAGGTGGCCACCCGGGCAAGATTTAATTTAAAAAGCCCATGCCAATCATTATTCTGGTATAAATATAATTGTTTATTAACCCGGATGAATATTTAAATTTCAGAAATAAAAGCAATAAATGTTGAACATTTCCTGCTAACACTTAATAAGCTCAAGCAATGATTTGCACTAATTCTGTTCTCTGTCTCCTGGCGTCACATCGTCTCCCATGGGGATGGGGACAGGACAGGGAAGGGACAGGGCATGTCCTTTGGAAGTTGCTGTGTTTCCCAGGTCCTGGGGCTGCTCCCCCAAGCAGCCAAATGACACAGGCTGTCCTCTGGGGTCTCCAGGGTGTTGCCCTTGGATTGCAGCCTGCCCTGAAAGCATCCTGGCTGTTGGCGCCTCAGTGCCCTGTGTTCCTTCAAAGCCAACCCGGGTGACCCTGCAGCCCACGGCATGGAGGTCAAGAGCAGCAGTGAATTCCCAGTCAGCCTCACGGGATCTCTGACACTTTAGCCCTCCTGTGCTGCTGTCCAGTCCCCTTTAGGTGACTGTGTGTGTAACAGGATTTGCTGGTAGCCCAGAAGCAGCCGGGAGGGTTGCGGAGGAGCCCAGTTCCCAAGGACCTGGCCACATGCAAGAGAATGGAGGTGTGTCAGCCCATCTGATCATAGCTGGGGGAAGCTGAGTCAGGAGGATCGCTGTGAGTCTGAGCCCACCCTGGGCTACATACTGGGATCCTGTTTCAAAGAAACCAAATCATAAAAAGGGAAAAAAAAAAAAAAAGTCTTCAAATGCAAGCACCGGTGCCCTGAGCGAATGGAGAGCTTTCCGGGGGGGACAGAACGTCCGTTTCTGCATTTTCAGTAAACGCACATGTGCCACCCTAGGTGGGTCTCCTGGGGACATCTTGAGTTCCCTGTGTCCTCTCAGGCTGCCCGCCCGGCCCCAAGTACTCCCAGGGGGCTTTGTCTGGTGTCCAGAACACAGGGGCACCAAGGAAGGGGTCAGCCTGCCCTTTCCTGAATGCGGGAGTCCCTCGATCTAACACCTCCACCCTGCTCTCACGCTCACCTTCCTTACACTTCCTGCCTTGCTGCTGCTCCAGCCAGTGGCAGCCTGGTGCTAAGGTAGAGGTGGCTGGGCCTGAGGTGAGTGGTCAGAATTCAGACCCAGGGCAGGGGAGCAGGAGCATCTGTTTTTACCCATTCCCTTACTCCATCTAAGGGCTGTGATCAGTACCTCTCAGTTCTGAGGAAGAGTTTCAGCCAGGTGTAGTGACAGGTGCCTGTAATCCCACCACCTGGGAGGCTGAGGCAGGAGCAGCTCTGGGAGTTTGAGGCCTGCCTGGGTTATACGGTGAGTTCAAGGCCAGCCTGAGCTGTGTAACAAGACCTTGTCTCAAAAAAAAGTAATCAGAACATAATTCCTTTCTCAGTACTTGGATGTCTTGGGAGTCAGAACTTTTGCAGTAAGGCTTAAATTGGTTCTAGGGTACAAAGTAAAACCAGTAAAGCTTAATGGAACAACAAAGAGAAATCAAAATCATATGGGGTATTTTAGTGCCTTTTTCTTAGTTGTTGTTGGATCACTTTTTTTTTTTTTTTTTTTTTTTTTTTGTCTTTTTGAGACAGGGTCTCACAATGCAGCTGAGTCTGGCTTTGAGCTCACTTTGTAACCCAGGCTGGTCTCTAACTGAACTTGCACAATACTCCTGCCTCAGCCTCCCAAATGCTGGGATTATAGGCATGAGCCACCATACCCAGTGGTAGATTACTTTTTAAAAATTAGTAAGGATAAGAAAGAGTTGAAGAGCAAACGTAAGAAACTTGTTTAATGCCACTTAGAGAACACTGCGCCAGACAGACTGAGTCTGAATTCTTTGCAAGCAGATATAAAAGATTCATAAAAATTGACCACATAATAGGCCAGAAAGAAAATCTCAACAAATTTCCAAGAACTTCCTACATTGACCATATTCTCCAACTGCATGCAATGCAGTTAGAAATCAATATCAAGGACACAGAGAACTCCATATTGGTGGAAAATAGAAAATTTACTTTTACATAATTCATAGCTTAAAGGAAATACAGAGAAATTGAAATATTAGACCGGAATAGTAGTAAGAATGCTACAAAAAAGCACCGCCAGTCAAGATTCACAGGATATAAATGCTTACATCAAAAGGGAAAAAATTACTGACTGCTAATGAGCATAGGGACCAATTCAAGTAGTCAAATGGGAGCAGAATAAACGCAGCCAGGTGTGATGGTGCATGCCCGTAATTGCAGCACTCAGGAGGCTGAGGCAGTAAGTGTAAGGTCTGCCTGGACTACAGAGTGAGACAAGAGGACAGACCCATTCTTTCCCCGTGATAATTTGCAAGTAGATGAAAACATACACTGTTCTTTTTTAAAAAATGTTTGAGCTGGACATGGTGGCACACATCTATAACCCCAGCCCTCAGGAGGATGAGGCAGGAGGATGGCCGTGAGTTTGGGGCCAGCCTGGACTTCACACCCTGTCTCAAATACACACACACACATACACACACACACACACACACACACACACACACACACACCTGTTACAGTGTGTCTGTGGCTTCTGAAGCTAGGCTCACGGTCCTGCTCAGCAGGGCTAGGGGTCCCTTCTTTTCTGTCATCCTGGCCCCACTGCATTGCATTCTGTGTGTATAGTCTGTGTCCTCACCCCCGTGTCTGGAAGTATCATCTGTGTGAAGGACTCTGCAGCATGGAGAGAATATTGTGGGTGGGGGGCACTCATGACCTCAGCAGACAATGACCCTTGCCAAGTCTCAGACCTGAGTCAACAGCACTGGGCACCTGCAGGCCAGAGACTGCCAGGTGAGAGCAGACGATGAGGAGGGCACAGTTTCCACTCACACACCACTGGCTGTACGACCTCACGCTTGCCAGGCAGGTGCTTATGCCGCTGAGCTAAATCCCCAGCCTGGGTTGGAATTTTCAATCCTCCGGTCTCTGCCTCCTAGAGTGCTGGCATTATGGTGTGTGCATCCACACCCAGTGACATGTGGTGCATCTTGTGTCACAAAGCCATGATGTCACCACAGCTACCTCATTTTGAGGTGACAGAAGTCTGTGACTCCGTTGCAACCTTGCAGCGCCACAGCTGTCCCTGGGGTCTCCTGGGTGTGGGGCTGCTACTCGGTGCATGATGGCATGCTGTACAGAAAAGTGGGATGGATGGGGCTGGGGATTTAGCTCAGTGGCATAAGTACCTGCCTTGTAAGCAGGTGGATGTGAGTTCAATCCCCGGTACCAATAAAAAAAAGAAAAAATAAATAAAGTGGGATGGAGTCAGATGGAAGACGCTTGGCACTGAGGAACGTGCCAAGTTTTGCTCAGGCCAGTAAAATGCTGGAATCTGTTTCAAGTCATCAGCCCTGTCTCGGGATTAGTAAAACATTTGCGTGTGTTATTAGCAGGAAATAGGAAACACTAGCAGAAAGCCCTAAGGTTGCTCACAGGACTTCCTATGTTGGTTACACACTGTCTTGTCACCCACTGCTAGGCAGGTTTGGGTTAGGGAAGTAACCGGGGGTTCTCTATAATAGGAAGGTCATGGCTAGAGTGAGTGAAAGGAATCATTCACCATTTGAGACTGAGGCGAGCTGCCGAGCAGGGTGATGCTGCCCTGAAGCCTTTGGGATGGATTAGCAGGACAAGGTGCACTTTTGTCTGAGTCACACTTATCTCAGGGGCAGCATCTGTTGGAATGCCAAGGCCAGCTGAGCTGTGCCTAATTACGGAAACAGCTGCCTGCCTTTCCTCATCCTCCACTATAGGGGCAGACTTACACATTTTAAAAGTGTTGAAATTTCCTTTACAAGTTTTCTTACAATGTGAGCCCCTCAACTTCAGAGAGAGCCAGAGCTGAGCCTGAGCCAGGTAAGAGTGCCCCATGGTTCCCTGGTGTGTCAGGACTACCATCCAGGCACTGAGGCGGGCGTTCTCCTGCTGGGCTGGGTGACTTCTGGGGCCCCACTGCAAGTGTGGGTTGGTGGGGAACAAGCTGAATTAATTTTTTTTCTTTCCTTTTTTTCTTTTCTCTCTCTCTCTCTCTCTCTCTCTCTCTCTCTTTCTCTTTCTCTCTGTTCTTTTTCTTAGCTCAATTTGCAGTGTATGTTTACATTTATTTTAGGGAGTTAGCACAGCTGCTCACCACATTTAAGTTTTTATTCCCCTTCCCCTCACTCCATCTCTAGATTCCTTTCTCATTTACAAGAGAGCTATCCTACTGCTTTCTATTCTCTTTCATTTTATTTGTTGGTACTGGGGATCGAACTCACAATCTTGCACTTGCCAGGCAGGTGCTTATGCTGCTGACTAAATCCCTGGCTCCTTTTGTTTCTAAAATAGTTTATACTTTGGGTTTCTCATACAAGAGAAGCTATGTCATATTGAAGCTTATGCGTCTGACTTATTTCATGGACATTACAGTCTCAAAGTCCACCCACTTTCCTACAAATGTCTCAGGGTTGCTCCTCTTCGTGGCAGAGTAGTGCTCCTAAGTGTACTTTATCATGCACCTTATCCGTCTGTCAGTGGACACAGAGGCCGCTTCCAGGAATTAGCTGTGATGAACTGTGCAGCTGAAAGGGTGGGTGTGCACGGACCACTGTAATATGATGCCGTTAGTTCTTACAGGAAGACACCTGGAAGGAAAATAACTGAATTTCTGTTGGTGGAACTGGGTGGCCAGGCAGGGCTTCTGTTTCCTGGCTCTGGCACTCAGGAAGGTCTGATTTCCCAGCTAAGGCAGGAGGCTTCTAGAAATGAAATGCCTAGGTGTGGTTTAAAACTGCAGCCAACTATGAGGACGGGAGGAACATGCGGATACCCTGGAAAGCTTTGTCAGAAATGCCACCATCTGGCTGGGGGTGGACACACCTGTAATTCCAGTACTCTGGGAGGCTGAGGCAGGAGGATTTTAAGTTCCAGCCCAGGTTGGGCAAATTAGTGATTTAGTGAGACCCTGTCTCAAACTCGGTGGTGCAGCACCTTTGGTTTCAAATCCTCAGTATTGTGTGTACACCCACCCACACACCCACCCACACATACACACAGGGGCTGGGCATTTAGCTCAGTGGCAAAAGCACCTAGCAGGCACCAGGTGATGAGTTCTGTCCTCGGTACCAAAAAACAAACACACACACACACGCGCGCGCGCACACACACACACACACACACACACACACACACACATACACAGAGGTCATTATTTTTGTTTTCCTTTGGGCAGTGGAGGAAGAAGAGAGTCCCAGAGAAAACTCAGGGTTCCGACGGATGTTGTGGTGCAAGCCTACAATCCCAAAACTTGGGAGGCTAAGGCAAGATTGTTGTAAGTTCAAGGCCAGCCTGGGTTCCACAGTGAGACCCTGTCTCAAAGAAACAATCAACCAACCAACAAAAACCCAAGAGAACACCTTGGGGTTCTGGCTTCTCTGTTTTGTGTGCACAGATGGCAGCACGGCACCAGTGCCAGGAGGTGGGGTGTCCTCCCCTAGGCGGCAAGGGAACCAGAGGTCTGGCATGAGCCCCTGGGGAGGGGTGAAGCTGCCTGGGGTGCAGCTAGGGAGCAGGCTGAAGGCCTCCTCAGGGTGCCTACTGGGGCCTCAGGTGAGCACTGCCCCTGCCCCGAGGCTATGAGCACAGTGGTTCTCGTGCTGGGCTCAGCCCCATGACCCAGATGGTGCTGTGGAGGAGAGGCTGTGCCCACACTGTGGGCACTGGGAGAAACTGCAGGCCACGTGTGTTACAGCAGTGCCACTGTGAGCTGGCCGTGACCGCGTGTCCCCAGGACCAGTGCGTGTGGCATGTAATGTGTCCACTCTGCACAGCACCAGAGGCTAGTGTGCTGGGCACAAGCACACTCAGAGCCCTGCTTCCAGGTGGATAGGCCTGGCTGCTGGCATGGATCTGCCATTGTGGCGTTGAGTCGGGGTGGACTGAGCACACAGGATACACGTAGAGGTGACAGGTTCTGGGCTTGTCTGTCCATCTGGGTTTTTTTCCTTTAGTACATACACTGTGCGTGTCTCTGTGGCGAAGTGGGACACACTCCTGTCTGTACAGGTCCCAGAGCCATAGGGCACACGAGGTACATATGAGTCCCTGGTAGCAGCATACCGGGACAGATGGAGGGCTGTCCTTTCTCACCCAGAGACTAGGAACAGGTGACCCTGTGATTCTGGATCTCAGATGTTCCCTGCCCTGTTTGCTGACTGCAGAGTCCAGGGCTGGCATGCCAAAGGATAGGCCCAGGGCTGCACACCAGCGAGCAGGAATTCGGGGATCTGCTGCAGGTTTTGGGGGAGGAAAGACACACTTGGAGTCAGAGGAGTTCAGCAGCTTCTGGTTCACACCTGTGAGGCCTTGCCAGTACTCAGAACACACAGCAACCGGAGATGGGTTCCTGAACACTCCTCCCCCTTAAAGAAAGGAACCCAGACATGCAGTGAACTAAACGGTCCAAGAAACAAGATAGTGGTCCCATCAGGGGATTTGAGAGGCTAAAATAATTCTGGAGTCTGTTCTAGATGTATGCAAATAAACAGCAAAATTTTTGCAAGTATTTCTCTGCAGGTGAGGATCTTCTCCTGGGGGTGCTGTTAGGCAAAGCCAAATTCCCTCTTGGGAGCAGCGTCCCATGGAAAGCATCTGTGATGAGGTCCCTGGGGTCCTGTGTTCACCTGGCTGCTTCCGTCTGCCTCTTTCCCTGAGGCTGCTTGTGATGTTTTCTCTCCGCACAGCGAGGTCGGTTAGAGGGTGACAAAGGTAGCCAAGATCCCCAGGGGATCTGCCAGGCCAGGGCTAGGTTTGTGACCCCAACACTACTGCATGCAGGGCTGGGGAACTTGCTCCCCAGGAGGCCAGCAGGAGCAACTCTGTACCCTGAGCAGTGACAACCAAAAATGTCTCCACACTGCCAAAATGTACCTTTCTGAAGCTCTTCTGGCTGGGAGACATAGGGCTCTTAAACTCTGGTACAAATGTTTCCTTGATGTGATAGGACACGATTCAAGAGCAAAATACAACAGAACAGGAAACAGGGAGAGATATCTGTCGCAGAAAAGATGGGGACCCAGAGACAGAAGGAGAGGAGCGTCAAGAGCTGAGATTTGTTACCTGTGTGCACCCGCTCCTGGTGAGGAATGGCATCGTCACGTACTGCAAACACAGGCTCATGAAAAACGTAGGAGCTGAGTGAACCAACATTATGGATTTGCATGAGAGGAGAATGTGGAGTCCAGGTGTGGCCTGTTTCTGGACTGGGTGTGATGTTTCCATCCTGAGCTGCTACAAGGGCACCTGCACCTCCTGCAGCCTGGCCCGAAGGGGAGGTGGCTTGGATAACACTCCCAAGCGAAGGTGGCATCTGTCCCCTCTTCACAGCGCTACTGTTTCTTATTCCTAGAGGCACAGGAGCAACGCTGCCTATGCCCAAGCCCTTGGACAAAACAGCACACAGACCATTGTTAGCTGTGATCTGTAGATGGGAGGAGGCGGCTCCCTAGCCTAGCAGGCCTGAGCAGCTGCACAATGAAGAGACCCTGAAAAGGGCTGCTTGAGAGAGACCAAGTCAGGCGTGTTGGCACACACCTGTCATCTCAGTCCTTGGGAGGCTGAGGCAGGAGGATTCCTGCAAGTTTGAGGCCAACCTAGGTTATATAGTGTGAGTCCAAAGCCACTCTGAACTACCCAATGAGACTCTGTCTCAAAACACAAAAAAAGAGACCAGAACCCACTTGCCCATTTCAAAGTGGCCATAAACTGTCCTGATTCATGCTGTGTCACACACATACCTATGTGTGCAAAGTCTCTGACCACACCTGTGTGGCCACACAAATGGGGAGTGGACTAAAAAACGTCTGTTCAGCCTGTGTTTAGCAGCTTTGCAGTTTTTTTCTTCCACATATTACCATTAGGTAAATCAAACCGCTGTAGTTTCTGTGGGCAAAAAATGTGTTTACACATTCTCTTGGGTTATCCTGCTAGGAAACAAACAACTCAGAACAAGAAAAACTGTGTGGCGATTTTTAATTACGTTTATACTTAATAATGGAGGGGCACCCATTCATGATAAAAACCCTACAAAAAATTGGAACAGATGGTCTTTATCTCAATCTGATAAAAGCCATCTACGACAAACTAACAGCCAGCATCATACTAAATGCACAAAGCTGAAAGCTTTCACTCTAAAATCAGGCACAACACATGGATGTCCACTGTCTCCACTTAGTCAACATAATCCTGGAAACTTTAGCAGGAGCAATTAAACAATAGAAAGAAATAAAAAGAAGAAAGGTAGGAAAGGAATACATTAAACTATCATTATTTGCAGATGACATGCTACTCTATTTAGAAGACCCCAGAAACTCCACCAAAACACTACTAGATTTAATAGGCAAATTCAGTAACATAGTCGGTTGCAAAGTCAACAGTGAAAAATCAATAGCCTGGGCCGGGGATATAGGTCAGTGGCACAGCCCCTGTCTGGCAAGCAGGAGGTCATGAGTTCAAACTCGGGTACAAAAACAAAAGAGCATGATAAAAATCAATAGCCTTCCTGTACACATGTAACACAGTTACTGAGGGAGAAGTCAGAGAATCAATGTCTTTACAATATCATCCAAAAAAAAAAAATACTTAGTAATCAATCTAACAAAGGAGGTAAACTACTTCTGCATTGAAAACTTCAAAAAAAGGTGATTGAAAGGATTTTAGAAAACAGAGAGATATCCTGTGCTCTTGGGTAGGAAGAACCAATATAGTGCAAATGGCCATACTTCTAAAACTGTTACACAGATTCAGTGCAATCCCAATCAAAATTCCAATAGCATATCTCACCGAATTAGAGAAAACAATCCTAAAATTCATCTGGAGCCAGAAGAGACCTAAACTAGCAAAGGTAGTCCTGGGCAACGAAGAAAAAGACAGGGCATCACAATCCCTGACTTTTGAAATTATACTATAAAACTACTGTGATAAAAACAGTGTGGCACTGGCAAAAACAACAACAGAACTAAAGATCAATGGGAACAGATTAAAAGATGTAGTAACAACTCCAGATACACTAAGCCACCTTATCTTTGACAAAGGTACCAAACACATTCACTGGAAGAAATAAATTTAAATAAATGGTGCTGGAAATACTGGCTCTATACATGCCAAAGATTAAAACTGGACCCGTCTTTCACCATGTACCACACTAACATCAGAATGGATCGAAGATCTTAATATTGAAAGAGAAATAATAAACCTGCTCAAAGAGTAAGTGAAACTCTTGAAGATACTAGTGTAGGCAAAGACTTATGAACAAAACCTTGACTGCACAGAACTATCACAAAGATTCAACAACTTAGGATCTCACCCTACTGAAAAGCTTTTGCACAGCAAGAGAAACCACCAACAGTGAAGAAATAACCCATGATGTAGGAGAAAATGTTTGCCAGCTGTTCCTCAGACAAAGGATTACTATTGAGGACATAGAAAGAATTTTAAAAAATCAGTCTTCCCAGATTTAAAGACCCAATCCAAAAATGGGCATCTGAGATGAACACACACTTCTCAGATGGAAAAATAGCAAATAAAATACATTAAAAAAGTTCATTATTGGTCATTCGAGAGATGCAAATTAAAACAACACTGAGATTCTACCTCACCCCAGAAAGAATGGCTGCCATCAAGAAAACAACTGATAACCAATATTGCTGAGGATGCAGGGAAAAAGGAACACTGCTCCACTGCTGGTTGAGAGTGCAGACTGGGGCAGCCACTGTGGACATTCCTCAAAAAGCTGAGGATATAGCTCAGTGGCATAAGCGCCTGCCTGGCAAGCATAAGGTCTTGAGTTCAATCCCCAGCAACACACACACACACACACACACACACACACACACACACACACACAAATAAATAAAAAATCTAGAATTGGAGGTTCCATTCAACCCAGCTGTTTCCCTTCTGAGTATCTTCCTAGAAGAACTGAAAACATCCTACAATGGTATATGGGCACCCATGTTTATAGCAGCACAGTTTATAACAGCCACACCTTGGAAACAACATAATGCCCATTGATTGAGAAATGGATAAAAACGATGTCATATTTTATACAACAGAGTACTATGAGCCATAAAGAAAGACAAACTTGAGACTTTTATAGGGAAATGGGTGTAACTTGAGACCATACTCATTAGTGACACACGTGTAAACACCACATTCACTAATGTGAGAAGCTGAAAGAAAAAGCACGCATATGTGTACGTTAATGTATATAAAAAGTTAAGATAGTTATACTACTGCTTTCTCTGAGTTCACTGAAGAAAAACATTTATGCTGGTGTTGTTTGGACAACTGAATGTAGATGTCTTGTGTTCTGGGTGAAAGACTTGGGGATGACAATTCGAATTATATGTACGACTGCTGCCCGTATTGACATGTTTTGAAATTTTGTTGTAGTGTGTTTTTCTTCTTTTCATCCTTGAAATAAAATTGATTTGGAAAAAAATAATGGAGAGAATTTATTAATTAAATCTTTAAATATTTGTTCCTCTGATATTGGGTCAAAGGTGGTGAAAATTCATGCACTGGTTTCTTTTTTCCTTTGAGACAGGGTCTTGCTATGCAGTCCAGTCTGACTTTGAATGTACTGTGTGACCCAGGCTGGCTGCAAGCTTTGCGGTCATCCTCCTGCCTTGGCCTCCCAAGTGCATGGACAACAAATGTACGATCATGCCGGGCTTGTGTCCTCCTTTGTTCAGGGAAAAATAGCTCAGGGGCAAACTGCATGAGGAACTTAAATGAATACTTGCTGAAACATGTTGTACTGAAAAGAACTTCTTTAACAAAGAGGTTGATAGGATTTATTTTAATTTTTCAACCTGAAAAAAATTCAAAAAACAAAAACCTCAAACTCGCCCCATATTTATACAGTGTCAACATTTGCCAAGCACTCACAATGAGGAAACCCTGGTTCCCTTCAACTGCGTGACAATATGTACGCACTAAGGTCAAACGAACGGTATTTTCAGCGGTGTATGAGTCATGATTTTACCAACACGAAAACACGAACAAAACAAAAAACCCAAACATCCCTGGCACTTGGTTCCCCCTTTTCCACGCTTGCTTCTAAGAAACCCATGGCGGGTATTTCAGAAGGTTGTCTCCGGCCACGTCCTTAAAATGATGAGAAACTGGCCATTTTCAACAGCAACCAGGAGTTTATTAATGGACGCAGTGAAGTTTCCCCATCAAGAGATATGCTTAAAAAAAAAACACCTGCATGGAAATAAAAATAAATACAGCTGTTGTCAAGCAGCCTCGGTCACATGGTAGCTCAGAACGAACACACTTCGAATGGAAAGTGTCACTGAAGTCAGAAAGTCATTATGTATATTCAGCTTGCGACCTTGTGGCAAGTCTGGAGAACCCGCCGGTCTGGCACACGTCTGGTCTGGTACACGTCCGGTCCGGAGTTCTCCACACCCGAGCTCAGCCTCGCTCCTGTGCTCAGCTGGCCGGTGGCAGCGATGACCGATGACATATTGCTGGGTTCGGACATAAGGCACTGGGATGCGAGTGCGTGGCGCACTGACCTTATGTCAATCACCTGTCCCAAACCAGTGCATTCTTTGAAATGAAAAATAAGGAGAATTTCAGGACACAGTGCACTTTAATGACATACAGCATTTGAAATCCTTCAGATGGAGGTCTGAAAACAGTCTTTCAGCACAAGCCTGCATCTTGGAGCACAGAAAATCTTTTTTTTATGCTTACATCACTGGAAAAAAAATACCCATTGCTAAACCTGATATACATTCTTAGCCGTTTTCGGCTCTTCTGTCGCAGCCAGTGTTCATGAGGCAAAATGTGAGCCGGGAACTTCAAGTTCTCCCGCAAGGGTGTGTACATTCACGGTGGTCATTCTGCTTCCGGCTCCTTTGGCGTGGGTGTGGCACCTGGGGGTGGGGAGGAGAGCAGGAGTTACTGGCCACACTACCATCGCTGGGCTCCACCGCCTCCTGCTACTCCTCCCACCAGCCTCCCTCTTACAGTTTATCAATTTTTTTTTTTTTTGAGACAGGGTCTTGCTTTGCAGTGCAGGCTGACCTTGAATGTGTATAGTCCAGACTGGCCTTCAACTCACGGTGATCCTCCTGCCTCGGCCTCCTGTGCTAGGATTACGGGAGTGCGGCATCACATCCAGCTTGTTGTAAATCTAAATATGCTAGTTTCAGCCGTTGAGCTTTTCGCTTTTGGTAATACTGGGAATGGACCCGGGGTTCTTACACTGAGCTATAATCCCCACTTTTTCTTATTTTGAAACAAAGCTTCTAAATTGCCCAGGCTGGGAGGGCTCCAATTTGTAATCCACCTGTCTGTCTCAGCCTCCCAGAGTACTGGGATTAAAGGCATGTGCCACCATGCCTGCTACAGCTGAGAAATTTAAACAGAAGTAGGTCTGTATTTTTAAGTGAAGGTACAGAGTATTTTAGTTGTGCATTCTTGTACAAATGAAAAAAAAGCATCATAACAAGTCTAAGGGTGACTGCATATAACAACTGCACATATCCGGGCAGGGTGTTTCAAATGGGTTGGCAGGAAAGATGCTAGATTTGTTGGCCTTGAACTTACTATGTAGCCCAGGCTGCGCTCGAACTCTGGGAGATCCTTCTACCTCAGACTCCTGAGTGCTGGGATTACAGGTGTGTGCCACCTCCATCCACTTTAAGACTTTTGAAAGAGACTGACAATCTATCAGAAGAAGGTGCAGCTGCCTTGTGATTGCTTACTTGGGGATGAACTACTGCTAGAAACGTCTTTGGAAAGACAGGCTGAATCAGCATCTTTCACATGGACTGGTGCCTGGAAGCATCGATGGCAAGTTTCCCTCTGCAAACTCCTCCCCTTGGGGAGGCCCAGGCGCTTGCCCTGTCATACAGATACACACAGTTGTTTTTCGTTTAAGCTGTGTCTTGGGATGAAGCCAGGCTTGGCAGCCAGCTGAGTGAAGCACTGGCCTGTGTGCACACAGCTCTCAGGCGGGTCGGGACATGGACTAAAAGTGCTGGGCTCTTGGGGGTCTATTGCAGGTACTGTGCCATCACCTGGCACCCCGGCTCCATGTGCGCTCAGCCCTGGGTGCACCCCGGAGCCCATTACAAGGACACAGAACTCGCCCTTCCACAGACAGTGCCTCGGAATTCTGACCCAACCACCCGTGTTTGTGGCACAATATCTGTGTAACATAGGTCCCAAATGCCAGCCATCAACCGGCCTTTCCATGGTCGAGCAGGGGACAAAGGTACAAGAGAGGCTCTGAGGGATCTTTCCCAAAGGCACCAAACTATAGCTCTGGGGCTGGGTTTGCCCTTGAAGAGGCCTTCCTAAGCTGGAGGAAGGTACTACATGGTTTTGGCTACTTGGAAACTTGTACAAAAGGAATCCCACAGTGGAGGAGAGCTTGGCTCCCTTTGTCTTGCTGGTTAAGATTCCTACACTGCTCAAGGCTATCTAGTATTCCAGGGCATGTGTGGAACACAAATGCATCTATTCTTTTGAAAGATCTCTGGGTAGGGGTTGGAGATTTAGCTCGGCGGCATAAGCACCTGCCTTGCAAGCAGGCAGTCGTGAGTTGGATCCCTGGTACCGATAAAAAGGAAAAAGACAAAAAAACAAAACAAACAAACAAACAAAAAAAGAAAGATCTCTGGGCAACTGACCAAATTTTGGGTATTACAAACAATGCATGAATAATCTGATATTCATTTAGCTATTATTTCATGATTAAAAGGATTACAGAGTTTCAAGCAAGTACTTGAGGTCTGATAGGGTGTGAGGCCCACCTCTGATTCAGTCAACATGGGCCCCCAGGTGGATGTTTCTAGTGTGATGTTGCTGGAGATACCGACACTGCTGGCCTGTGGCCTGCCTGTGAAGGGTTAGCTTATGGTCTCTGTGGGTGGAGGCAAAGGGACTGTGGTGGGCACTGGGGAATCCCTTGAGGCTGGGAATTTTTGGACTACTGTAAAGTAGTCTTCACTGAGACTAAATTCCTGAACTAAAGACAAATCTACACTGTGGCACACACAGGGTAGGGTGGCTAATGCTGAGCTCCCGTGCTTTAAAAATGCACATCTGTGGTCTCTCATCTGGGTCTGGGGTCTGCGGCCTGAGGCCCCCCAATGGCTGCTGGTCCAGAGGTGATGGGGCACAGGGAGGCAGAGGAAAGAGAAGAAAGTACAGGCCATACTGGGGGTTTTAAGACCTCATGGGGCCACGTCTTATCATGAAAAATGAGACAATGAGAAATCCTAACTCGGATCTAAAGCCCCTTTTCCATCTCTGCCCCTGTATTTCCTATAGTTTTTCTCAATCAAGTGGAACATCAGAATTTCAAAAATGAAGCTGGGTGTGGGGACAGGCACCCGCCATCCCAGCACTTGGGAAGCTGAGGCAGCAGGATCACTAAGAGTTTGAGGCCAGCTTGGGCTCCACGGTAAGTTCAAAGGCATCCCGTATTATATAGTGAAATCCTGTCTTAAAATTTTTTTAAAACTGAAAAGAAAATGCAAATGGGACACAAAACACAGAGTGAAGCCCCCATCTGCAGGTGGGTACCGTGGTTCTAAATGTTTAGTCCCGCTGGCTGGCACTGCACACGGGAACTGTTACCTGCTGGCGTGAGGATCAGGGCTTGCAGGATGTCAGACAGAGAAATGATGCCCACGATACTGTCGGCCTCATTTACCACCACCAGCCGATGGACCTGCGAAAGAAAACAGGCTGTGCTGTGCGGGGGGTGTCCCAGCTTTGAGCCCCACACTGCAGACGACAGGAAGTAGCTGGGTCTCTAAAGTTAGGATGACACTTAGATGTGCTTGATTGCTCCTAGGAGAAAAGAGCCAGCCAGGTCCCGCTGAGGTTTCAGAGCAGTACATGAAAACTATGGTTCAAAACAGCCATAAAACCTCACCAAAGCACGTTAATTCTGTGACATTGTATCTCGGCTTCTAGCCTGCTCTGCAGGGGAAAGAAGTCAGGTAATCATGGAACCAGAACACAGAGCCCCTGCTCTTAAGACTTTAATTCCGTTTTATTTTTTAGAGACAAGGTGTCACTATGTTGTAGTTCTGCTTGGCCTAGAACTTATTACATAGCCTAGGCTGGCCTCAAATTCTCATGATTCCCCTGACTCAGTCTCCTAAGTGCTAGAATTACAGGCAAACACCTGGCTCTGTTTTAAGATTATTATTATTGGTACCAGGGATCAAACTCACAACTTCGCGCTTGCCAGGCAGGCGCTTATGCTGCTGAGCTAAATCCCCAACCCAAGATTATTATATTATTATTGTATGTGCTACTGGGGATTGAACCCAAGACTTTCATACAAAGTTCCACCTCCAGCCCCTTCAGTTTTTATTTTGAGGCAAAAATCTCACTAAGTTACCCAGGCTGGGCTCCAACTTGGGCTTCTCCTGCCTCAGCCTCCCAGTGTTGACATCAGTCAGGGGTGTGTGCCTAGTATTTTTTTATTAGTATCTTTTCTCTACAAAGTTCATATATTAAGGGTAATATTGAAGAGGAACATGAACTATAGGCTTTTTTTGGTTATTGTTTAGGCTGGTCTTGAACTCACAATGATCGTCCTGCCTCAGCCTCCTGAGCAGTGCTTAGCTCACAGGCACACATCGCCATGCCCACCGTGTTTTATTATTTGGTCTCCAATCGTCTATTTTGGTGATGCTCTTGAGAGTGCAGCTTGCTTTAGGTTAGAAAAATGAGTCATTGAATCATCTTTCTCATATAAGTCAACAAAAATTTCTTTAAAAACTTTAGGCCCTTCAGTAATCTTGTAATGAGGCACAATTATTCGCTCTAACTATAAATTAAAGCAATGGTTCATGTCTTGGGGTCAGAGGATGCTTTATATTCTATGCTGGACATATTTTATGATTTGTATTCAACAGCGGTAATTAAGTATCTTCTGATCTGCTGAGGGTCAGTGGTGTCACCCAGAGGCTGCCCTAATTCTCCAGACAGAAACAAGCATCAGAGCGTTTTGTCATCAGTCGCCAAGTCTGAACTCACAAGTGTTCCCCGTCTGAGGTGCCTCCTTTGTCGTGTAGATGAACTGAGTCTTCAATGATCTCATTTGTCCTTCCCCTGACAAAGTGCATCAAAGCTTTGTGTCCCAGGGCGGAGGCATCTGGTGGCAGAATTTTATTGAGGAAAAAAGCCAAGTTGTATAATTGGAGAAAAGGGCTTCAGCAATCTTTGTTTTCCTTGACATCCGCTTTCCCACCGCCATCTGCACCTCAAGAGGAGCTCAGCAGTGCACTGCCTGCGTCTCCTAGCACGGCGGGGAAGGACGCGGCCTTCAGGAGCTGCCACCAGTCAGGCCTCACTGGTGCACGCTCTTCGTTCTTCGCTGTGTGACATGGACTCGTCCAGGCCGCAGCAGCTGGCCTCTTCCTGAGAATACAATGCAGTGATTTCGGACATTGTGCTTGTGATTACTTTTCTGTGACACGGTGTCAGCTGTCAGGAAGAGGCCTACACAGCCATGTCTGCAGCCTTATAAATAGAGGGAGGTCTCACCTCCTTCAGCTGTGATTTCCCAGAGGTGGCTGGTACTATAGACGCTGACCAGGCAGGGTGCATCCCTAGCAACTGAAACTTCTGGGAAATGAGGGGTGATGAATTCTTCTTTTGTTTTGGTTGTATTTTGAGACAGGGTCTTGCTGTACAGTTCAGGCTGGTCTTTAACTTTCTATGAAGCCCAGGCTGGCCTCAACTTCATGGAGATCCTCCTGCCTCAGCCTCCCAAGTGCTGGGATTTATAGGTGTGTGCCAACATGCCTATCCATGAATGTAGTAAATTTGATTGGAAAAGAGAAGACTTCCCAGGAGATGCCAGTGAAATGTGTTAAAAGTCATAAAAGGGAAGCTGGGGGAATTAACTTAGATGGGTGAAATTCTTATTTACTCATTCATTTATTTATTTAATGTCTTAGAGATGGTCTCACTGTGGAGTTCAAGCCAGCCTTGAACTTACTATGTCGTTGTATGCCACAGACTGGCCTCGAACTTTCAAGTAATCATTCTGCCTCAGCCTCCTGAGTGCTGGGATTACAAATATGCAGCACTATGCATCCCTCCCACCCTCTTTTTTTTGTTAAATTAGTATATGTCATAGTTACTTTCTCATGGCTGAGACAAAATTAAGTTAAAGGAGGAAAGGTCTATTTGGCTCACAGTTTGTAGGGATTTCAGTCCACAGAGGACCAGCTCCAAGGGAAGGTGGCAGGGAAAAGCAGCATTGCAGAGGAGAAACAGTTCATGGCAGGTAGAGAGCAGCAAAGCAAGCGAGGGACCTTAATGGTGTCTTTCTGCCCTTTTATCCTCTGTGTAGGCTCCTGGGATCAGGGCCAATCAGTGGACTGATTTAGTACTTGCCCAATGCCTGTGATATATAATATTTGTATTTGTTTTGTGGAACTGGGATATACACATCCTGTGTTTTGATCATTTTCCATTCCTTTTCTCTCCTCCACTTCTCCCTTTCCCATCTCCACAAAGTTGCCTCATTATTTCCAACCATCTCCTCTTTGTTTTACTTTTTACTAACAGGTAGGGCTCCTTGTATCCTGAACACACACAACTAAAGGAGGATTTGAGGGTTTCTGGGAACGATGCTGCCTAGCACTGGCTGGAAGTAGGGCCCTTGCTGCTGGGTTGTTCTCTTGTATTTTCAGTATCATGAACAGGGAGGGTTGTGATGAATGCCCCGCTTACTTAGGGGTTGTTCTAGAGGGAACAGAGCTGTCCTCTGGCCCTCGAGAATGGCAGCATTCCCCACCCTGTCTATCTAAGCAGCAAGAGCAACTGCGGGGAGGAGTGTGGGAAGGCCTCTGTACTGTGCTCCCTACTGGGTGCTGTACAGAGTGGCCCTGAAAACTCTCACACAGGGTTGTGAGTGTGGAGGCTCAGGAGACTGCAGTACCACAGCAGTTACTATTTGGTTAAACTGAGGGAAGAGAGACAGGTGGGAAGCAGGCATGATATGACAGTCGCTTTACATCTTTTTTGTTTTTTTTTGAGATAGGGTTGTTATGGTTTGTGCCTGAATGTCCCCTCAAAGCCTCATGCAGTCATGGGGGTGGCTTCTAGAGCCTGTGACTGACAGAAGGTCCAAACCTGGGATTATGGGTGTGAATGCTCTGCACACCGCGGGGCAGGTAGCCTGCATACAATACAAGGGAGAGGAAGAGGCTTGCTCTCTCTCTCTCCTCCCTTGTTGCTTCTTCTGTCTTTCACTGCCATAAAATGTTGCCCCTGTGCCATGCCACCCTGGAGCCAGCTGATTATAGACTGAAACCTCTATACACGGTGAGCTAAATAAATATTTTCTTCCTTAATTTTGGGCATCAAGTATTTTGTCTCAGCAATGAGAGGAAAGTCACAAAAACAAGGGTCTTGCCTTGTAGCCAAGTCAGGCTTGAATTCAGGACACTCATCCTACCTCAGTCTCCCAAATGCTGGGATTATGGGCAGGTGTCCCCGTGCCTGGCTTCTTTTAGAAGTCCAAATTCACAGGCACCTTAACAGAAAGTGAAGGTCCTGAGGGGCAACTCGTATCACACACACACACACACACACACACACACACACACACACACACTTTTTTTTTCCTCTTTTTGTCAGTACCGGGGATCGAACTCATGACCGCCTGCTTGCAAGGCAGGTGCTTATGCCGCTGAGCTAAATCCCCAGCCCCTCGTATATATTTTTTAATGCACAGGAGTATCTTACCAGTCCTTTTGAGCCAACTGTGATATCTGAACTTGAAACTCAATCCAGCCCAACTCCATTCAACAGCCCTCTCCAGCACAGCTGTCCTGTGCCACAGAACATTCTGTAAAAGATTTCCTCTCACAGAACGTGAAGGCTGCTTTGCTGCACCTTTCTGAGACTCAAACTTCTTAGGTGCCAATTGCTGTGGGGTGTTTGTTACAGTAAATTTGGGGAAAGGAGGGGGCAGGCAGGGGTTTGGGGACTCACCTCAGCCCGGACGATCCTGTCCACAATGGTCTCCAGTGTTTCTAGCTTACTGCACTTCACGACGCCTTCGAAATACTGCGACCTGTGCTGCAGAGCCTGTGTCACCGTGATGTCCAGGTTATTGTACGTTTTCTCAGCAGCAAGATTCTGGAACAGAGTCACAGAGCAAAATTACAGCCTTCATTTCAATTTGCATAATAGCCAAAATTAGTAAGCTTAAGGCAACCTGATTTCTAAAAATATTAATGTTTATTTAGACTTGGTAGCGGAAGTTCTCTTTTAAACTTGTATCATACCATCAGTGTCATTAATCACCTTACCAAATTAAAGCCTTTAAATTACAATTAAAAGTATTCACATTATATTAAAAATTTCCCCTATAGTATGTAAAAATTTTTTTTTTGTACCAGGGATCAAACTCATGACCTCACACCTGCCAGGCAAGTGCTTATGCCTTTGAACTAAATCCCCAGCCCTATGTACAATTTTGATAGCATATCCTACCAAAACTTCCCTGTGTAACATTCTTGGGTTGGTGACCTGACATTTCTGAGTGTCACAGTGCCTCAGAGGATGGGACCCAACATCAAGACTTTCCCAAGGAGCTTCCTGGAGAACAGGGCTTTAGGGGCCTATTAAGGTCAAGGACTAGAGGAAAAGCAGGCCCAAGAAGTCCCATGGGCCCAAATGGCATCTCAGGGCTACTGCAGCCACATTCTAATGAACATATATTTTGGTATTTATTATGGTAATCATAAGACAGACCCATTAAGAAGCTGCAAAAGAATATTCAGTGCCAGGGTCAATATCATAGCCACAAAAATATCATGTGTATATTGGGGCGATCGAAATATGGGTTCCCTTTTTTGATACTATAAAGGCCTAAGTATATTCATGGATGCATGGGGAGAAAAGAGAATCAGACAGAAAGATGCAATGTCAACAACAAACCCAGCAGACTGAAATTAGGGATGTGAATGCAGAACTTATTGCAACTTTGCTAAACACAGAACTCTTGAATCCATTCGCTGTCTTCTTTAGAACAGCATTCCAAGTGAACCAGCAATGGATTGCACCTAACAAGTTCACATGTCCAGGGACTCACACAAATTCACACAAGCACAAGCACACGTCTGTGGCAGGCTAATGACCCCACATCCAAACACAAGCATTTACAAGACACATATGTGCTGCAGGGGTGTGTAAAATACAGATACTGAGAAGACAAAAATTACAAAACACTAATATATACTAAAGCACGACGCACTGCCATGCCAACAAATGTTAGAATTATGATTACTACGGAGACTACTATGGCATTCTCTAATTCCCAGATTCAAAAAAAATTAAGAATTATGAAGTCAGGGAACCAGAGGAAAACATAAAAAAACATTGAGTAGGTTTTAAAATGCATTCAAAACGACAGATTTAAAGAAAATGAAAACATACTTACAATTACATCAAATTTGGAATAAATATCTACAACTTTTCCTAAAAATGAAAACACATGTTAGCAAAGTATTTTAAGAACAACAAAATCATTCATTTTAAAGTCAGTCTGACATAGATCGTTTCTAAGGACTAAGTCTGAAAAACTCGTCTATTTTAGGATTCAGGACTGAATGCTGATAAACTTGTCTATTTTAATGTGGCTATGAAATGGTATCTTCCTGTTTGTTTTTTGAGACAGGACATCACTCAGCAGTTCAGGCTCACCCTGAACTCACTGTGTAGTCCGGCCTGGCCTTGAACTCGTGGAAATCCTGCCTTGGCCTCCCGAGGGCTGGGAGGTCAGATGTGCCCACACCTGGGAGTGACATGTGTCTTGATGGAAGTATGAAAACAAACCAGTTAACTACTGCAGCTAAGGGTGGCAGACCTGACTCATCCACCACGGGCAGGGCCGATATCCGCCGCTCCACGAAGATGTTCAGGGCTTTGATGATGGGCGTGTCGGGGTAGATGAAGGCGATGTCCTGGTAGGTGCCGATCCCTAGTTCCTGCAGGTTTTGCTTCATGAAGGCGGGCTTTGGCATGTCGGACATCTGCGGCCGAAAAAGAGAAATCAAAGGTTCCACGATCCTAACAGCCCCCTTACAAGGCTCACACGTCTGGGTTTGCATGAAAAGCTACACTGAGAAGGCATGGTTGCCTCGGTCAGGACTGACCCTTTCCTTCAGACCACTCTGTCTGGCTGTACTCTATGCACTGTAACCTTTCTCCTGCTGGCTAGAAGGGACATCAGGCCTGTTTGGAAAATTAAGACCCATGGACCCCCAAGAGTAGACCTGACTCTTTAATTATTTGTGTCAATCTCTAGGCCTGGCTGCCAGCGTGAAGTCACAGTTAAGAAGCAAGACGGCTCCAAGCACGAGACACTGACAGTGTCTGGGGCTATGTTCCACCTCCATCTCTCTGGAGGGTGCCGGTTTTTGTCTATTAAGATCAAAGAGCAAGCAGCTGAACAGAGTGGAGAGAAGCTTCAGGCTCCCTCTGTTGGGACTATGTTAGAGGATAGGCCAGGGATATGACAAGAGAGAAAAGTTGAGGACTGTGTTAGGCTCTAACAAAATAAGGTCTATGGTTCTGAGGACCCTTTAATAAAGGGTACAGCTGATTCCATCCTCCTATGTACCTTATCAGGAAAAGATGAACAATTAGGAGAAATAAAATGTCAAGTCAAAGAGTTCATCAATATTCAAATCATGAGAATCCTAGAAATTTAGAGAGAGAAAAAGAAAGACCTATTAGGCTGTCCAGTTGGCCTCACAATTGGAGACTCCCTGTCCCACGTGCCACGCTTAGCTGAGGTGCAGACATCTTGACGGTTCATGCAACTTGTCTCGGAAAGTGATTCGCTAATACAGTCAACCTCAGGCCCTGAAGGCTCTTTATTATTGAAATTCTGTATTTTTTCTGAATATTCCAGTAGCATGATCCTCATTACCATAATGGCCCAAAGATAAGGCAATCCTGGGTGGAGACTGGACCTACTTCCTATGTGACCCCAGTGCTAGCAGACAGCGCATTGGAGATTTGCGAGGTGGCTGCAGAATCAGATGCTCAGTGTGGAGGTTGGCTCCACACGCACAGCCATGTCCCCTGGACTACGCTGCTGAATCCACAAGGTAGCTGCCTTCCCTGTCACATAGGGCTGTCCTAAGGGTGACATTTAGCATATCGGGGGCTAAGGCCTGAACTGGACTCTTAGTAACCAAGGCTCAGGGTTCCTGTTACGTTGTAATCATGACTCTCAAGGCCAAGGAGCCTCAGGTCTGGCACACGTGGCCCTGAAATGCACCCTCTGTTCCGTGAGGTCTCAGCAACTCAGCAGCCTCCTTCCCTGACTGTGGTGAGAAGCTATGCTGATCTGTCCCTCATTCTTTTTTCCTAGATTTTATTAAATTTCTTTTGTTTTTGGTAGGTTGCTCTTCTGCATCCTAGCTTCCTTTATAGCTTTTAGTTCACCATAGGTGTTGCTTTTTTATGGGAACCGGTCTGATGGAGCAGGTCTTCTTCCCAATCTCTGCTCTCTGTGCTCAGCCACCCTCACGTGGCTCCTTCCAGGGCAGGAGCCCCGCTGCTGGGAAGCAGCGCTTTGCCACCCTTAGAAAAAGTGACTTTGCAAATGGCCTCTTTTGAATCCTATGTCTCCTACTGCTTCTATCTGACCGAGTACTTTAACCTCGAATTAAAGGAAAAGCCTGGATGGCCGCATAGTCCCTGCCTCTTTTGAAACCACCCAGCGAAGAGCTTGCAGGTGCTGGAAGATTACAAAGCCAGCCCGAATCCAAGGGAGCTGAGAAAACCTGCAGGTAATTCAGACCTTATTTGGACCAACACGGTATTTCTGTCCTGCCAACATGCCACAATTCTATCTGCTTTAAGATTTTCTGGTACTGCTATCACTTATAACAATTTCATTATCAGGGACAGTATTTTTGACCAGGTTTCTAAGAGTCATGACACAAACACATCATGAAACAATGCAGTGATTTGTGCCCTAAGTATCAGCTCAGTTTACTCTGGGGCGGTGGTCTTTCATTAGACAGACCTGCTTTGGTGCCCCTTGCATGCTGGGCAATACAACCTTCTCACTTAGATGAAGAATTCCAAATGGAGAATTTATTTTTATTCTTGTATGGAAAGGTGAAGATGTACTTTAATTGGAATCACCTTCTTGATTAATTGAGGACGGGTCTTGTGGGAGTTCAGGCTAGCTTTGAGCTCACTGTGTAGTCCACGCTGGCCTCAGACTCCCAGGGATTCTCTAGCACCGCTGTGCCTGGCTGGAATCAACTTGAAGAATGTGTCATTAACACAGCAGGAAGCTAAGGAATTAAGGTTTAGGATGGCAGACTTCAAAACTGAAGATTTTTGCTACTGAGAGGAACAGGAGCCAACAGATTTGAGTTAAATGGAAGTAAAGGCAACTATGTCTTCATAAACACTCAAAACTACTTACAAAGAGCTGGAGGAACTTGAGGATTCTTTTGTGGGTTAGGATATAAAGTGCATTCCCACTGGTGGGGTCAATGACGGGCAATCTGTGGATTTTATTTTTGATCAACGAGTATACAGCGTCGAAGAGGCTGCAGGAAAAGCCATTAAAAGTTGTTAGGAGGCTTGGAAGAGAAATAAGAAAGCTCTGGACCACCCCTGCTTTAAAGCGATTCTTTGTCACTGTAATAAAAGGCTGATCACAGCATGGGTGAGTTTAAAATCAGAGACCTCTGCTAACTTTTGGTTTTCCACAATCTCTTACCATATCTCAAATCTAAAGATGAGCTGTGAATTCCTAGAACCTTTCTTGTTGTTGTTTGTGTATTTGTTTTTCTTTGAGACAGGGTCTTGCTAAATTGCCCAGGCTGGCCTCTGACTCATGATCTTCATGATTCAGCCTCCTGGGATTAGGATGGGATTACGGATGTGACCCATTGTGCCTGGCAAGACAGTAACATTTTTTCTTTTTCAGTGTGGGGACTGGATGCACTGAGCTGCAACCTAGCCATTTCTGTTTTTTATTTTGAGGCAGGGTCTCTGTAAGTCTCTGATTGCTCAGGGTGGGTTTCAATTTGTGATCTTCTTGCCTCAGCCTCCTGCAGTGCTGAGATTACAGCTGTGCACTCCTGCACCTGGCCTGCAGAGTGCATTTTTTTGTTGTTGTTGTTTTTTTCATTTTTATCGGTATCGGGGATCGAACTCACGACCGCCTGCTTGCAAGGCAGGTGCTTATGCCGCTGAGCTAAATCCCCAGCCCCATGCAGAGTGCATTTTAATGGCGGTTTTGACTGAAAGATGACAGAGACCTCCATGCTAGTCCTGCCAGGGTGTCTGTAGAGCTCCTTTCTGATTTCCCTATGGCTGGTACCAAGAGGAGCTGTGGCTTCCTGTTAGAATTTGGAAGTAAGAGAATAAAAATGAATGTTTCTTCTTTTCTTTCTAGTGGCTTTGAGCTTTTAAAATGCTGTTGATCCAAACCTAGGATGGCTCTGACTTTGGTCAGAGTCTGGGGTGGCTGTTTCAAAGCCTGCTGTTCATGGCTCTGCCCTCTGCACTGGTGGGTTGGGGGTACCCAGGACTGGGTAACTTTTTCTTTTTTTGAGACAGAGTCTTACTACACAGTTCAGGCTGGCCCGCAAATTAATGTCAGTATTCCTGCCTCAGCCTTTCCAGTGCTGGGATTATAGGCCTGAGCCACCACACACGTGGCTAGGGACTGGGTAACTTTAACACGCTCCCTACTGCTCCTGCTCCAGGTCTGGATTTTCAGAATGCTTAGGGTGACCAATTTCCCGTGCCACTTTCAATCCCTGGGACCAAGGACGGCTGTAACTACAAATGTCCCTATGGTTGTAGAATTTAGGGTTTGGTGTTAAGAAGGTTGGCTCTGCCTGGCCTGGAGGCCGTGTGTGTTGGTTATTTGTCTCTATTTAGCTGTCATGGATAAAACAGACATCAGAATGAATGTTTTCAATAGAAAAAAAAACCTTATAAGTTTACCTTGCATCTGGAGATATATTCACTAAAGGCTTAAATGTTTCTTGTAAATAAAGCTCTGTATTTATAAAAAGAAAATATGTAGTTAGTAATATGTTCACTATTTGCCGTTATGCTATAATTCAAATACCCTTCAGTTTACAGATAATCAGAAGAACTGTGACTCTAAATCAATAGGAATTCAACTCCTCCAGAACTATGGTGTTAATTATAGTCACAACCACTTTAACTAACTTCAACAGTTTTGGGGGTTGTTGCCTTTGAAGAAAATTTAAATACTTAAAGAACAGTATTTTGATAAATGTTTGTAACATTAGGAAAAAAAATCAAGAAAATGAATGTGCAAAACCAGCAGAGGTCACTTGGATGCTCCGAAATAAAATTATCCTCAAGAAATGAAGCATTTACAAACCATTTAAAGCCAATTTTTATCAGTTGTAAGATAAAATCAGCAGTAACAAACTGTTCCTCAAATGTTTTGTTTTACTTTATGAGTATTCAGGTACTGGGGATCGAACTTATGACCTTGCCCTTGCCAAGCAGGCACTTGTGCCACTGAGCTAAACCCCTGGCCACTTCATGAGTATTCAAATCTCACTGGATCTGAGCATCCTCCCAGCAAACAGAAATTTTCTTTGGAGAGCTATGAACTGTAACTAGTTTGCTTCAGTGAGGTTTACACAGAAAAGGCGCCTGAGAATATCCGGGTTGTATCATCACCACACCAAGGATCTCGATCACATGTGGCAAATGTAAATGTAAACAGGCTGAGGGCTTGGCCCACAGCACGGACATCAGGCTTCAATGAGAAGCCGGTGCCAGGTGTCAGGTCACAGAAGCCTTTCGTTGCAGATCATATGGTCTCATGGTGACCTTGTAAAGCCCCAATAAATACCTCACCCAATGAGCTTCTGACTCCCATAGGACTAAGGGCTGTGGAGCTTCTGGGAACTCCAGTGGATCTGCAGGTGTCTCAGCGGTTACAGGGCTGCCTAACCTCCCAGGTGCACTAAATAAGTGCAAAGCCAGGTTCCAGTTTGAAATCTGACATTTTCCTTCAGTTGGCTCTTCTGTAAAATTTTTTTATCTTGGGGTCTTTTTGAGACAAGGTCTCACTATGCAGTTCAAGCTGGCCTTGAACTCATTTTGTAACACAAGCTGGTTTCCAACTTGTAATGATCCTCTTGCCTCAGCCTCCTGAGTGCTGGGATTACAGGTGTGCACCATGATGCCTGGCTCAAAAGCAGGTTTCTAGGGATACAACCTTGGGGTCAGATCACACACCCTGACATCCCCAGCCTCAGAGTTGGCACAGCGGGCTTCCCATGTGGAGACAGAAACATGTTTTCATCAACACACTACTGTTAAGCAGCATGAGAAGAATCTGTGATGTTCAAACACACATTCCACATCTAACATTCTCTCCTGGATATGAGAGATTTTTAACCTCAGTGGTGCTTACCCCTCCATGTTTCAATCTTATGTTCTTCTAATTCATAAATCTGTACCTGTAAATAAGAGAAATTCTAATTAATGAATGTTAACACAACAACATGGGAACAAATTACATAGAAAATGTAATGAAATAGCTTTCACAATAATTTTACTTGATTTATGAAGATGAGACATAGAGAAAAAGGTAACTTCAACTATTAAGAAAAATTATATGTAGATTATAAATTTAGATATAACTTTTTTTGGGAAATTTTGGTTTAATAAGCTACTAATGTTGAGGTTTGTTATGCGGGATTTGGGGGAAAATTTATTTATTTATGGTTTTTTTGAGACATTCTTGCCAGGCATGTCAGGCTGGCCTTGAACTCAGTGATCCTCCTGCCTCAGCCTCCTAAGGACTGGGATTACAGGTGTGTACCACCACATTGGTGAGATCTCTCCATTTAAGAAATGCTATTTGTGCTGATTTTGATAGTCCTGGAGCAGAAGACATGTGAACAACATGAAGACAGCCAGTCAGTATTCATGTGAATTGGGAGGATTTAAGAAATCATATGTCTGTTGCATGGAGTAACAAAATTATAGTCTCTGGTGAAACTTCATTCTTTTTTTCTTTTTTTTTTAGACAAGGTCTTGCTCTGCAGTTCAGGCTGGCCTTGGGCTCACTTTGTAGCCCAGGCTGGTCTTGAATTTGATCCTCCTGCCTCAGTCTCCTGAATGCTGGGATTACAGGAGTGCGCCATCACACCCAGCCTAAAATTTCATTCTAAGCATATGTTTTATGAAGAAATTCATTCTGCATTTTATGGAGGAATTTAGTTATAGTGCATCACTTAACAACACTCTGGTCAATAATGGGCCACAGGTATAACTGTGGTCCTAACATTATTAGCACCCGGCAATTCTGTGGCTGTCTTAGCTTGCATAAGAATACCTATCATGTTCCCACAATGATGGTATAAACCGATGACATTTCCGAAGCTGCATCTCTTTGTCACCATGCTGGATGACATCACACCTTAGAACTGTATTTAAACTGGGCACTGCACGTGAATTGAGGACTTGGGAGCTGAGGCAGAAGGATGGCCTGGAGTTCAGGGCCACAATGAGCTACACAGTGAGACCCCATCTGAAACCAAAATCAAAACCAAAGCAAACCAAACTGTTTAGTGGACCTTTTAAACATCCCTATATTACTAGCTGATTAAAGCATGCAG
Organism: Cavia porcellus; assembly: GCF_034190915.1. Taxonomy (NCBI): domain Eukaryota; kingdom Metazoa; phylum Chordata; class Mammalia; order Rodentia; family Caviidae; genus Cavia; species Cavia porcellus. The sequence continues at coordinate 57,386,863 of NW_026947489.1, forward strand.
CTCTGTCCTTCCCAACACTCAAATGCAAATGACAGCCAAGTGCAAGCTGGCAGGGTCACACGTCTCAGTGTGAAAAGAGACAGCAGTGCCTCTCATCTGCTCTTCTTGCAGGGTGGGCTGGGCGCCAGGGATCTGCACTGGCATCAGCCATGGCGTCTTTTCCTCATTGGCATAACGAAGTCCAAACTGTGTTTCTTCAATTTTAATTTTCACTTATTTTTAATCTGCACAGCCCATACAGTCCTTGTTATAAAATCGCTGGGGACAGCACCATGCTCTGTCTTCTGCAGTCAGGACTGAGGTCCCTGCTAGGCCAGCCACCTGGCCAGGAGTTGCGGGCAGGCCCCATCCTAGGTGTTTCCAGAGGCTGGGTGACACAAACCCAGGTGACACAGAGGTACCCTGGGAATAAGCAAGTGTGTGGGATCCTCCTGGGTGGAAGACCTGTGATAACTGAGTAAAGCAGCTACACTTTGATTTTTCCTGAGAATACCTCTTAGGAGCTGCAAATATACACCTTACGGCAAAGCTGGTTATTTACTAGGGTTGGTAGTTTTTTGGGGCATTTTTGGGTTTTTGAGACAAGATCTCACTATATAGCTCAGGCACGGCTTGAACTGATGATACAGCCCATTGTGGCACCTGAGCCTCCTACGTGCAAGTTATAGGCGTGTATCACTGGCATGTGTCTAGCTGTCCACTCAAAACCTCACATGGTCACAGGTGGGGCTTTTCAGAGGTGGCTGGATATAGAGTGTGTGGTGCTGGAATCAAGAGTGTGTGGTTACTAAATCAGTCCACTGATTGGTTTGCCATGGTTCTGAGTAAGGACACCAGGAAGGCCCAACCTGGGTGTGAGTGGTGCCACACAAAGGGTGGGCAGCCTGGAGGGACAGAAAGGGACACAGAGCAGCCAGCTCTTGCTGCTTCGCTATTCTGCTGCTCTCTGCCCACTATGGACCATCTCCTCTGCCATGTCACCTGCCTTGGGCTAGCCGACTATGACTGAAACCTCCACAAACTGTGAGCCAAAACAAAGCTCTTCTCCTTCAACTTTGGATGTGGGGCATTTTGTCTCAGCAATGAGAAAATTAACCAAGACTCCCACTATGCCTAGCTTTGGGTTAGCAGTCTTATACTGAACTTCTTTATACTATATTTAGTTGGAAAATCAACTACTACCTGCCTCAAAAAACCATTACCTCTACCAAAAATATTGCAAAATACACAGATACAGCTTCTACACAGCCGGCAGACACACAGCCTTAATGAGCGGAAGATGGGGAGACGGCTGTCACTTACCATAGGGGATTTATAGTATCTATGTAGTATATTTATGAAATCTGTGATTGTGAGCATTCCTGGAACAAAAGAATTAGATGTTAAAAATAACACTATAGATATATCACAGAAAAATTTACACGACATTAAACATACAATGTTTACAAGAAAAGCTTACACGATATACTTTAACAATCTCAAAAACAATTTATTGTTTAAAGCTGTTAATTTATTGCTTATTCCAAACTAGTACTGAAATCTAGCTGAAATTAAACTTGATTAAAAGTTTGCAATTCATCGATGTATGTGGCAAATCAACATGAGAAAACTGTTATGAAATATCAAAAAGGAATTGTAGCTATACGTAAACAATATAAAATACTTAAAAATAAGATACAGTATGATAAAGTAAGGAAATATTCTGCAAGACCTGGCACAGAGATGCTGGAGAAGCACTCTATTTTAAAATTTTATTTATTTATTTATTTTTTTGGAGACAAGGTCTGCAGTTCAGGCTGGCTTTGAGCTCACTTTGTAGCCCAGGCTGGCCTCAAACTCACAGGGATCCTCCTGCCTCAGCCTCCCAAGTGCACCACCACACTCAGTGGCAATTACAGCACATTGTGTTGAATCTTCAGAGACAGTACAGTGTCATCATTTGTCTCCTGTGATTTATCATGTGACGATGACAGTGTTTAAGTAGCTGTAAATTATACAGTATCTTTAACAGCAAGGATCCCCAGCGAGCTCATCCTTTCATCTACCCTGTCTAAAGATGACAGGTGGTGACAGAGCTTGGCTGTCACACGATTCGCTGGACTGGTCCAGGGTGGGGGCACTAACCCAGGTATGTTCTCTGCATCTACACATTCTGTTCCTGTGGCTGATAAAGGCACATAAGCCAAAAAGTTGCTAAATTAAAACAAATTCAGCTTCCCAAAAAGGGTTTCAGTTGAAGTGCAACAGTGTTCAGAATTTACCCAGAATGCAAAAGGAGGAGCAGCCAGGCATGGTCATGCAGGCCTGTAATTCCAGCACTTAGGAGGCTAAGGCAGGAGGATCATCATGAGTTCCAGGCCAGCTGGGGCTACATAGCAAAACCCTGTCTCAAAAAAACCATCCATGGGCTGGGGATACACCTCAACTTTCTTGCGAGCACAAAGTAATGAGTTCAAACCCTGGTACTAAAAACAAAAAACAAACCAACAACCAGCACCCCAAACAAATAAAAGCAATGACCTCTTTCACTTGGTAATAGGTTGTTTACCTGGCTGAAACCAAACCTGCCCCTCGGAAACCTGGGATGCAGCACCCCAAAGTCCCCCTCCCGGTTCCAACACCCCCAAGCTCACAATGCTCACCTACAAAACTCTGCTTTTTACTCTCCCACAGCGGCGCTGCTCGAACACCGTTGGCTACCAAAGCAAAAAAGGCTTTTTTCACCTGCAGAAAATCAGGGAGAACAAAACAAACCTTTATTGTGTTTTTGGTTCTTTTGTTCATTTGTCCAAAGTGAAGTCTCACTGAGGACTCCCCTGCCTCAGCCTCTTGAGCTGGCACATGTCACCGTGTCAGTGGCAACAGGGATTTTTTTGAACCGGGGATTGAACTTAGGACCCTGCACTTGCCAGACAGGTACTGTGCCGCTGAGCTGCATCCTGGCCCAACAGCAGGGTTTTAAAGTCCAGAATTAGCAAGGAAAATACCATCAATTAAGATTTCAACCAAATGGGCTCAGTTATTTCCAATGACAGATTTTGTAACTCTGGTAAGCTAAAAATAACTAAACATAAGCAAAAAATCCCTTTGTGTGACACTGAAAGGCACACAGGCATTAGAGCTTACTTTTTGAAAAGGAATAATGTAAGACAGTTCTTTTTTTCTTACTGTAACTAAACACCCTCGTATAGACATAGAGACTTGTATAATTAGCACAACGTGAAATTAACGTCAAGAGTACCTGTGGTCAATAATTCATTTGAAAACCCTGAAGTTAGGTCAAAATACTTGCGTGAAAAATTTGTTTTTAGTATATTCAATGACAAAACAGAGAGACAGACTTTCTCAGCTTCAAGGCTCAGAAAGCAAAGGTATAAAGATACTCGCACTTCCACACCTTGAGAGACACATTCTCTTTATGTGTATCACAGCCACGCGCTGCGGGAGACGCTGACGTCTAGAACAAGACAGTGAACCCACAGCATGCGTGCCTCGGCAGGCTGCTTACGCCACCCTAGTTTAGTCACCATGCACAGCAAGCATCCTCTGGGATGCAGCGAAACATCAGCTTTCGTGATTTAGCAGCAGATGAAAGCTCAGGGCTGAAAATTTGGTCTAAACACAAGTGGCAAAGACGAACGGGGGAGAGTTCAATCCTATTACTGCATACCCCCAAATAAGACCAGGTCTTATGTTAATATTTGCTTCAAAAGACACAATCTTTGCAGGGGATACTTTATTTTTCCATGTACAACAATCTATACTCAATTATCACAGACAAACACCTGCAGTTACTCAGATGCAGCCGTGCCATCTCCTGGAACACTGCCGTAACTCAGGATGTCCTCGGTGTGCTGCCACAGACATACTAAATGCTAAATCTGGCTGATGACCTTACCTGAGGCTTACTTTGAGGGGAGAGCTTACACGCTGGGGCTTATTTCCAGGAAAATGTGGTAATGGGCTGAAAAATGCCTATCACAACAGATTTAAAAGGTCATCATAGTGAATGCTTGATCTCCAGGCCATGGCACTATGGGAAGGACCTGAGGCCTGGGGGGAAGAAGTGAGATCAACAGGGGTGGGGATATTGGGACCCTGTCCCTTCCCATCCTGTATCCCTGCTCCCTGGCCATCTGGAGATGACAGGCCTCCTCTGTCACATGCTCCTGCCCCTAGGCAGGGTGCTGCCGAGTCCCTAAGCCACAGGACCATATGACCCTGGACTGAACCCCTGCACCCGGGAGCCACAACAAGCCCTCCCTCCCTACCTGCTGCCTCGCTTGAGCACCTGTCATGTGACCAAAAGGTGACTTGCACAACTCCTAAAATAAGCTTCGTGTTAGAGTCCCAGCTCCTAACACGAACACTATTCTAAATCCACTGCTGGCCCCAAGAGATTTTTTTCCCCCACTTATCTTGTGCTAAGAATTATAAAAATATTCCCACTGTTGGTGCCATAGCCTTTTCTCTGTTGAATTATTCTGGGGAGTAGAATCCCTGAATTAAAGATGTTCAACGTGGCCTTATATTTAGTAATGAAAACTGGAAAAATACCAACCAAAACATGAAAACTTGTGAAATACTAGGATAGCAATGAAAAAAACATATATCAAAGAGTGATTAAAATAGTGTAATTATGAAGACTGTACTGAAGTTATTGAACAATAAAAAATACAGATTGTAAAATTATATTATGATAATTATAAAAAATAAAATGGAAAGGATCAAAGCATGCAAATAGTTAAACTGCTACCTTAAGCAGCTGTGGCAATTAGATGCATATGTCTTTTTAAAAACTGGTACGTTGTGGCACTTTTTTTTTTTTTTTGTCTTTTTCGTTTTTATCGGTATTGGGGATCGAACTCACGACTGCCTGCTTGCAAGGCAGGCGCTTATGCCGCTGAGCTAAATCCCCAGTCCCCGTTGTGGCACTTTTTTAACTAAAAGAAAATGACCTTCTGATCAACTATATTAAAAAAAAATCTAAAGCAGACTAAAAGTAATAATTCAGCATCTTTTTATTTATTTACTGTGATACTTTGGGGAGGGGGTTACCAGGAATCGAACTCAGGACCTTGTGCTTGTCAGAGAAGACAGATATAAAGAAAATCACATCTAAACTCATCATAGACATGAGGCTTAAAAGCCCGGGCAGAGGAAAGGATGCTGGGAGGAACAAGCCCCTGAGCTCCAGAGAACGACTCTTCACAGAAACAAGAAAGTCAGAAGACGATGTGAAGAGCTTCATGGTGCTAAGGAAAAACTTGCCAACCTACAACAAAGATCTGCTGAAGAACTTCTTTCCAAAGGTCTTATTTAGACAAACTGAAACTGAGGAAGCTGCCCCAGCCTGCACCACGAGAAATACTGAGGGAAGTCTGCGTGTGGAAGGGAAGATTCTTGAAATGCCAGAGCCCAAGGGAAGGAAGCAGCCAGCAAGCGTAGCTATCTGGGCAAACAATACACATAGAGTCAGCATGGTGGCACACACCTGTAACCCCAGGACTCAGGAGGCTTTGGCAGGAGGATAGTGTAAGTTGAAGGCCAGCCTGGGCTACACAGTGAGTTCTAGACCAGCATGAACTACATAGCAAGACCTTGTCCCAACCAAATGAAAACAAAGTGAAAGAAAAAGACACAGAAGAAAACAAAACAGAAATGAATCATTAAGTAAAAATAAATTAAAATTCAGGGAAAAGCTGGGCAAAGTGGTGCATGCCTGTAATCCCAGCACTGGGGAGGCTGAGGCAGGAAGGCTCCCTCAGGAAGGCTGAGGCTGAGCAGGAAGACTGCTGCGAGTTCAAAGCCAGCAATGGCTACAAAGTGAATTCAAGGTCAGCCTGAACTACACAGGGAAACCCTGTCTCAAAAACAAGCAAAAAACCAAACCAAACCAAAACAAACCCCCAACAATAAAAAAGCAAGGAAAAAATGATGTTAGCTTAATTGACTAATACTTTGCTATTTAATCTTTTGAACAAGTAATCACACATGGTTCCTGAAACTTTCAGTGAGTGTCTTACTACTATAGCATCTCATCAAACTTTAGATTTAAAAAATGACACCAGTGTAAGTGGGGATTAACACCCAAATGTGACGACTGTTCCTTCAGAAGAGAAAAAACTTTCTGCTTCCCCACGATAACTTCTCTGATTAATGTGCTGCCTAAAAGCTCTTAACACTGTAACCCTACTAAGCATCCCAGGGCCACTGGGAACAGAACACAAAGGAGGTGACTGCGCCGCGCTGATTTATTTTTTATTTTTGGCACTGAGCTACATCCCAGTCCTTTCCACATGCTTTTATTTGGAGACAGGGTCTCGCTACATCACTGAATTGCCCAGGCTGGACTTGAACCTGAGATACTCCTGCCTCAGCCTCCCAGTGTGTTGCTATTACAGGTGTGTGCCACTGGTCTGGCCAGCGTGAGTATCAGGAATGGACACCATGTGCCGAACTGACTTAATTCTGTGATGCACAGGGCAATGCCAAGGCTCACAGTGAACAGGACCTAGGGTGAGGCTGCAGCTCTACAGCACAGAGCAGTAAGCACTCAGTGTGGGGGCCAGGGATAGGGCTCAACGGTACAAGGCCCTGCCTGGCAAGTGGAGGGGAGTTTAATTCCCTGTACCAAAAAACAAAAACAAAACGGAATTTAGTGTGAATGCTGTCTGCTCTGTAGTGAAGCAAACCCAGCAGCACAGCCTCGGGACCGCTCACTCTGTCCAGGGCTGAGCTGCTGAGCAGAGGAGGTCAAGGCCTGGCTTTCCATGTCCATCTCCGCATTCCTGCTCTGCAGCTCCAGCTCTCAGTAGATGGACACTCGATCCCTCTGTTCCCCAGTCTCCCTGGTGAATGGAGCAAGCAGTGCTTTCACCTCCCACCCTGCACTGACCTTGCTAGCAGAGACTGAAAAATTTCCTTGTTTGACAATTGTTTATCTGTCCATACCTCATGGAGATCCTCCTGCCTCAGCCCTTGCAACTTCCAGAGACCTGATACAACTTCCCAAAGCACACAAGCTGCTCTGTTGTTAGGAAAACAGATGCATCTGGAGGCCCTAGTGTTCGGTTTAATAAATTAGACATGTGAGCTGGACTTGGTGGTACACACTTGTAATCCCAGTATTTGGGAGCCGAGGAGGGATTGCTGAGAGTTCAAGGCTAGCCTGGGCTACACTGTAAGACGCCCTCTCAAAATAAATAAATAAATAAATAAACAAACAAACAAATAAATAAATAAATCTGAACTGTATCAGCACCAGTTTGCACCTTATCCTGTTTACTGGTTCAGATTTAACCTGCAGGGAAAAATTTTGTCTCTTCTGCAGACACACAATTGGTTCAACTTGTCATCAATTTAACATTTACATTGCAATAGATTTCCCAAGCACCAAAGTGATAATTACCTAAGTCACTGGTGGAGAATCAAACAATGTAAAGCTGGTTTCTGAAACACCAAGCAGGCCCAGCTGTCTCTGTGGGTTCTACCAACTGAGTGTCAAGCAGGGCCCCGAGCTCTAAAAAGCAGGGTGCTAGTCCTTTGGGCGGCTGTCTCTACAGTTTCACTCCGGTTTGCACAAGTTAGGCTGCTGTGAGACTTGTCCAATCAAAGCTGAGGCTCTTTCAGGATTGGAGGCTAAGATGGTGCATACCAGTGAGCCCAGTGCTCGGGACACTCATTCAGGACGGTATCTATGTGTCTGAGGCCACCTGGCCACAATGTGAGACCCTGTCTCAAAAACCTGAACTCGCATCCCTGTTTCTTGGGAAGCACTGTGGAGGGAATGCCTGTGACTCTGTTCTGTCCGGCAGCGACACGGGATGTGTCTGGGGGACACAGGTACAGCAATGGCTGCTTTTCTAAGATTTCCATACCACATGACATTCAGAACTGTTGATACGCACTTTGAAAATTCAAAATTAGCCAAGAGTCCGCCTCGGTCCATGTTCATGTCCCTGACAGTTCCTGACCTCCAGTTTGAGTCTTTCATGCAACACTGAATTTGCTAATTTCCTCAGTTCTGCATATAACATACTTACTTTCTGGTCCTAAGACTAATTTACTGTTTTTTTGGAGACAGGTTCTTGGTATGTAGTCCAGGTTTGCCTTCAACAAGTCATTCTCCTGCCTCAGCCTCCTGAGTGCTGGGATTACAGCTGTGAGCCACCATGCCCTGGCTTTTGAAACATCTTTCTAGATATTGATTACTACTAGCTATCTTTCCTGCTTTCCTGTCATTTGTAAATTAGGAGACATCAGTGACAAAATCAATATATACATCATTATTTCAAATGTGAGTTGCCTTGTTTTTCATTTTTTAAACTTTTCCAGTGCCCCATGGTTGTCAGACAAGCACTCTACCACGAAGCTCCATCTGCAACCCCAGGCCGCTATTTCAAAGGCCGGGAGTGTAAGAAACTCTGGCAGACACCAGTGTCTCAGCTACGAGGTGGCTCATGTGGAACCGAGATGCCAAGGCGCTGGCGAGTTGTGAGAGGACAGAAGATGGGAGGAGTTGCCATGGGCACTGGCTGCCGTGGTGGCTGCTCAGGGGCAGGGACTTCAGGGCACTGTTCCCTGGAATGTACCAGTTGGAGTGTCATACACCGGATGGAGGTCGTAGTGGGGCAGCGCCCCAGGGACTGTGCCAAGGAGGGCTGAGACAGAGGTTCAGGAATGGGATTCACGGTGGTCCCTGGGGAGGAGGTAGGGGTTCCACATGGCGAGAAAGTTGACTCTGAGCTAAGAGTCAGTTCTCTTTCTTTTAGGTCTCGGAGGCCATTCATCCTCTCGGCTCAGCAGGACCACACCGGTGCCCTTGTCTTCTGGGCTATCACCTGGCTCTGTCACCTGCAGAAACCCTGATGAGCTTGCCAGTGCCTTGCTGGGCCCACAGCTGGTCTTGTGGAAACCGTGTGTGCAGAAGCCCATGGTGAGTTTCTTGGGGGTCATCTGAGGCCCTGCCCTGCCCTCTGTCCCTTCTTTCTCCTGGTCACAGTGCTGCTCACACCAGGAGCAGCCCAGCCTGGTGGGCTTTCTGTGACCCCCGCTGTACTAGGAGGTGCAGGTCAGCAATGGGCAGAAAGGTATCTCCCCTAATCTCTACATTATCTTGGGCTTTGCTTTCCGTTAACTGCTGTGCCTTTCATCCTTTGTAGACCATTTTCCTTGACAATGAAGGAAACACAACTTGCCTCAAAGGGTTTCAATTCCTCTTTATCCACACTACGGGCATCTTGAACAAGAGCAGAGGCCGCTCTATCTTCTCTGCAACAATCACATCCCTTTGTGCATCTGAATCTTAACCACAAATTAACATTAGGCGGCCCTCTCCTAGTCATGCCCTCCTAATCTTTTGATCATACATTCTTCATTCTACAATCCTCACATGCTGTTTGAAAAAATGAGTATTTGGCAAAAGCTACTTACTTGGCTACTTGCTTATTTTCTTTTCCCCTGGCATGCCTACAAACTATACTGCCTGGCGTAACTGGAACAACAAAATAAAGTAGGATTGGGCTGTAACTCAAAGTGTAAAACAAGTATTCCTAAATCTACAATGAAATATGATTGAATAAATAGATACATGGAGGAAAAGACATGCATCTCTTGCGAAAAGTTCCAGCTCACTCATGTAAATGTGCCACATCCACGAAAATTAGGGTAACTCCTCACCCCCAAGGGCAGCTTATACGCTGGAGGAAGGAGGCAAGGGGAGTAGCAAAGCCAGTCAACAATACCTCAGCTGCGACAGAGCAGGACTCCCAAGTCCTGTGCAGTTAAGCACCCTGGAGATGGGGTCTTCCTCCCCAAACATGTAACCCTGGTCTAATCATGACGCGAACATGAGGTGCATCTCAAGAGGGGACACCAGACAAAATATGTGACTGGTATTCCTCAAAGCTGCCACACTGTCAAAAACAAGAAGAAGCCCGAGAAGCTGAGAAGCAGCATGACTAAATGTAACAGTCACCCCTGGGGCGGCGGCTCAGAGCAAGCGCTCGGTATGCATGAGGCCCTGGGTTCAATCCCCGGCTCCTCCAATTCTAAGTCAGAGGCTATGAAGACTTCCAAACCTAACAGGAACCTAGACGGGACCATCAAAAACGACATTAGGTAAAAACAAGGAAATGTGAATAAAATCTGTTCTTAGTAACAGCATCACTGTCAGTTCACTAACTGTGGCACATGTACATCACACTAACGTAAAATGTCACCAATAAAGGGTGTGGAGTGTGACGGAAGTCTCTGCTCTACCTTTGAATCATTTGTGTAGATTTAAAATTACTAAGATTACTGAAAACATACCACTAGTGTTTGTATAGCACTGCTCTTGTGAGAAAAGCTCCTTAATAATAATCCTTACCCCATCTTGGGATGTGATGATTCTGTTATGAAATACTATTTATTTTTGGCCCTTAACAATTTTCGTGGTGTCATTTTTCAGAATCATTAATTTGCACCTATTCTTTTTTTTTTTTTTTATTGTTCCCATAGTTACTGTCTCAGCTCCAACCCCGCCCCTCTAACTTGTGAAGCAGGGAATTCTCAGGCCATACTTCAGCAATGCCAGGAAGGCTCTGCTCTGGGCTCCAAGGGTAGAGGGACTCGCTTCCTGCTGAGGCTGTGGGCTTCCTGCCTGCCGCCTGTGAGGCTCTTCCGCCTGCTGTTCCTGGGAACCCCACCTAGCCCTGCCTCGCTTGCTGGGCACCTGCTTCCTTCCTGGAGCAGCAGCTGAGCCAGTCAGCTGGTTCCCACTGTGTGAATGACCTTCACAGCCTCACTGCCCTCTCACTTGCACAATTCCTTAGGCACTTATGAGAACTCGAAGGGCCTGAGAGTCAGGGGAAAACACATGCCACCACGCCTGCCCCCAGTGCCTGAGTCGGTAGGTTCAGATGGGGCCCACTGTCTGCATTTTATAAATTCCTGGCTTATGTTAAAGTTGTGGCGTGGGAACCAGACTGTGAGAACACTGCTCTAAAGGTTTTTACCCTATCATTTACACAGTTCACTTTATACCCTATTATCGTGTTTATGCTAATTTCCTGTTCAAATGGGAGTGCCGCTTCTGACTCCTGACTGACAGAACGGGGTATCAGGAATGGTTCCCAGGCAGGGGGACCTGGACTTGGTGTCTTGACCTTGGGCTCAAACACGGTGCTAAGCTGTCAGTGGGAACTGAATTCTTTGTCTCCAGGCAAGTGGCGGTGCCGTGACAAAATCAGCATCTGGGACTGTCACCATGTTGCCAGGGCCACAGGAGGCCCAGTACAGGAAGCAGCTGCACCAGCCACTGAAGCAGAACTGAGGACAAGGCTCGGCGTGGGACGGAGCTCGGAGAGGGAAACTGAGCACTGGGGATATGGGTCTGCAGAACCGATGCTCCCAAATCCTGCATGAGTGTAACTATGTGATGTGAACACCTCGCTGGTTTTACAGCCTCATGTGTCTGTCACAGACACCTGGCACAGATCTGGAGGACATGGAACTGTGACAGGCACAGGGATGGACCGGGACAAAGCCAGGACTCCTAAAAACCGAGGTGATAGCATGCTTCTGTGGCCGTGGAAAGGGCTGACTCCAGAAGACCATCTTTGCTTGGGAGCCTGGCGTCCACAGCCTTCCTGAGCACACCTGCACAGTGCCTGCTTCCTCAGGACCATCCCAGGCAGCTGTGCATGGGAGGTACCGTAAGATATGCTCTTCTCCACAGAAATCCACACTCTGTGGGGGATGGGCTCTTCCCAGGAGGAGAAATTTCATGCACGTTTGGTGGCTTTTCTTGCTGCAGGAGGACTTAATCAGAAACCACCGCCTTTAATGAGGGAACACGGCTGCAGGGGGCACGAAGCACTTCTGGGGCTGACCAACCAATCCAGGGCATGCTGAGTCTGTGCCCAACAGGCAGAGGTGCAGGGAGAAGGGAGCCAGGAGCTCAGGGAGACAGGGCATGGCACACAGTCACTGTGTGCAGCTGCACACTTGCACGCTCACCTCGGAGGACTGTGTATGTGAGCAGAGTTGTTCTCCATGCTGTTGAGCTTGCAGGCCACATGCACAGCAGAAAATAGCTGGGACAGTGTCAACGTCCCATTCCGGATACTCCCCAGGGGCACAGGGCAGGCACGGGGCCCCAAAGGGTAACCAGGGATCAGAATGGTCGGACTTGCAGGGGTCTTTGGTGGCCAAGAGTTGATCACTATCTCCCCAAGAATGGAGGAGGAGGTGCAGAGCTTCTGAAATGTTTGATCTATGGGACAAGGAGACCCTGGGCAGAGAGACCGAAGACCTGACCGCAGCTGTCAGACTGGAGAGTTCACTGTGCTCACCAGCTCTCTGCTAGGCCAGCCACAGCACCGGGCCTGCTGTCTGCAGAGGGAAACCGGCCTCCAGAGGCACTGGCAGTGGTTGCAAACAGCCACCAGTCCCCAGAATCCAAATGCCATCTCTCTGATGGTCAGAGCAGGGCTCATCAGAAGATGTCACAGCCCAGGCCCGACTGACCAGGGGCATAGCAGTTTGCAGCTCCTCACTGTGCACATCTTGGCTCCTGAATCACTGACCGGTTCTGGGCTTTTCTTCCTTTTTGGTGTGGTTCTAGAGAATGAACCCAGGGCCTTCGCAAGAACTACATCTCTAATCCTGGTGAGCTTCAGGTGTCTACTGCCCTGTTTGGTTTCCTGCTGTCTGACCCTCGGAGTAGGGGAGTGGGAGGAAGAGCTGAACGAGAAGCCCCTGGACTGTCCTCTCATCACTAGGCTGGGTAACCAAACACGGCAGCACATTCCCAGGGACATTGTGCCCCAGGACAGGAACTGTTACCACTGGACACTAGGAGGGCTTCTGGAGGCCACACACTCACACCTGCACGTGCTCTCCTGACACATGTACCAAGGTCTCTGGGGGCCCAGAACAAGAGCTCGCTGTGTCAGGGCCTCTGTTCTTCCCAGGGCCTTAGGACCCGGCCAGGTTAGTCTCCCTCAACAGGAAACTCCTGGGGCACACAGTGCAGACACATTCCCCCCAGCAGATGGTGTTTCCCTGTGGGGACTCCAGGCCCTGTTGGAGAGGCAATGGCTACTGGGGGGACAGAGAGTACCCGTACCCGGCTGCCTGAGTGTCCCCATAAATGTGGGGTTCATGGGCCCCCAGACTGCCCGGGGGAATGGAGGGCAGTGCCTGGTGCCAGGTGCAGTGGAGCTGCCCTGCCCTACGTGCAGGACTCAGCACGTGCCTGTGCCTCGCTGAGCCCTCCCTCCTTCGTGCCCTGGTCTCAGGAGCTCAGATGGGAAACCGGGTTCGCTCCTCAGAGGGTTCTCACCACGGCCTGCGCTGGCACAGCACAGCGGCCCCAAGACCATGCAGGTGACAAAGTCCCAGCAGACCAAATGTCACACGCTCACTCGACTTCCAAGGATTGGGAGCTGGTCAGAAAGAGACACTGGCCCTGCTCCTGAGGTTGATTCCTGTAGGAAATTAGGGAACTCCTGGAACTCAAACAGAATGTGGAACTGACCTTTCGAGAGCCTGAGTTGGGACACAGAGAAGCTTGGTGCAAGAATACACTTGTACTCACTCCAGGACAGCCGGGTTTCATTTTTAAAATTTTCTGTTCTGTTTATGACTTCTAAACATCTCCTTTGCCAGTCTCCCTGGAAACAGCTGTCTTTGGTCCCTTCATGAGTCCCATAAACTCTTTGGATGAGTTACACCTCTGATACGTTCTACCTTTGGAGTGACTTGGTCAGTGTATCTATTGTTTTACAGCCTGTGTATGTGCGTGTGTGAAAATTCTCATCATGGGTGGTGGCACTATGAATTCCAGCTACTTGGGAAGCTGGAGGCGGGAGGGTGGCAAGTTTGAGCCTAGCTTGGGCAATTTAGGAAGACCCTGTCTCAAAATGGAAAAATTTAAAAAGTGGGCCAAGGATATAGCTCAGTGGTAGGGCGCTTGCCAGGCCTGTGTGAGGTTCTAGGTTCAATTCCCAGTACAGCAAAAAATACACTAAGTGTATCTTCAACAAACATTGTTCATTCTTAATGGCTATGGGGAGTTCTTCAATACACTTATTCCACAATGTATTTAACTGATCTCTTAGTGAGATTCTGGCACTTTGATGCCGTGTCATTTCCTGTTTGTTCCCTTAGCTCTCAAGGGTGCACAGATGATATCTTGGCACTCAACCCTTCAAAGACCTCCTTCACTTTGCTTTAACCAATGCCAACTGCTCGCTCCATTTCCATGGTGATAGATTTCAGCTCTGCCCAAGGTGAGAGACCCACAGAATAAATAGGGGAGCATACACACCTGGTTTCTATGATTACAGAAGTTACATTTATAGGATTTGTGACCTCCATTGTCCAGAGAGCATCACAGTTTCACCTATTATTCAATCTGGCTAAATTCTAAATTCGAAAGAAAGTGAACCACCCGGCAAGGGAAAGCCAGGTGAAAGTTAAATTACCTGTCATTTATTTTTCTGTTTGTAGCAATGTCACAGGCTAAGAGATCTGCTACTTCCAAAAGGAAGCCTTTTAGGGCATGGGAGTGGGATGAGACGGGCTGCCAGGAGTTCCTTTACCCTGGGAATTCACAATGTTTAGATTTGAACTAACAACTGCACAGACCACATTTCTTAAAATGACTATCATTCCTTATTGTATTGTCATTTTTGTGTCAAAAACTCAAGAAATCTTTAAAACAAACAAACAAAAATGAAACAAAAACCCTCAAAGAATTGTAGGACTTAAAAAGGGACCCTGAAGGTTACATGGGTCAAACAAAGTCATAGGATATAAAGCTGATTTGCAAAAATCAGTGGTACTCCCATTCAAGAAATAGTTGGAAAGTGAATTAAACAAAAACAAAACCCCCTCTGCTATGCTACAATCCAAAGGCAGAGAGGGACTTGGCGGGGAGAAAGGCAGGCGGTGCCCGAGCAGGGCTAGAGGGTCCGGGCAGACACCCTCAGGCCGGGGAAGGGATGGCGGACAAACTCCAGGGAGCCACACGGGGCTCTGGCAACATTTTAACAGCAAATTGATCAGCCGCCCTCCACCAGGCTCTGCTGGCAGCAAAGGCTGCCTTCCTGGTCCCCACCATTTGTTCCTCCAGTGCCATTGTGGTTTCCCCTGGGGTCACAAGTTCCCTAATGGGGAAGGTGACTGAAGACAATCTCACTTGCTGATGACTTACGTAGAAACACACGCATACACACACATACATAAACAAGAGGGGGAGGTGTATATGTTTGTAGCCTGACCTCATTACTCTGAGTATATTTTAACCATGACATTGAGTGTGTTATTCAGGACTTTTTCACACATGACCGTAAGTGACACTGACATGAGGTGACTGTTAGAAGCAAGATTTTTTTTTTTTGTCTTTTTGAGACAGGGTCTCACTATGCAGTTCAGGCTGGCTTTGAGATCACTTTGTAGCCTAGGCTGGTCTCGAACTCGCAATGATCCTCTCACCTCAGCCTCCAAATGCTGGGATTATAGGCATGAGCCACCTGGCTTAGAAGCAAGATTTATTGTTTTGTTTTGTTTTTTTATCGGTACCGGGGATCGAACTCACAACTACTTGCTTGCAAGGCAGATTCTTATGCCGCTGAGCTAAATCCCCAGCCCTTAGAAGCAAGATTTTAACAGCAAATTGATCAGGTTCAAATTTTTTGCTAAATAAGACTAAAGAAGTTCTCTCTCAAGAGAGTACCCACCTTAGTATTCTTTTCTTTTCCCTTTTTAAATTTTGACACAGTGATTTGCTATATAGTTCAGGCTGGCCTTGAACTCACCATGTAGTACAGGCTGGCCTTGAACTCACAGCAATCCTCCTGCCTCAGTCTCCCCAGTGCTGGGATTACAGGCACGTACCACCATGCCCAGCTAGTAGTATTTTCTTCTTTTTAACCAATTTTAGTTCAAATATTTATCAGATACACTACTGAACAACAAGGACCATTAGGCTATATCCAGACTACACCTATATTAGCATGGGCTGTGCTCAGATTCCAGAGCCTGCCACGCACAAGCTCTGTGATGAAATCCTTAAACTCTAAAAATCTGTGGGTTAAAACTGTGATTTATGCTCTTGAGCTAGAATTTGAGTTTCCTTATCGGTACATAAATGCCAATAATAGCACATTCCTTATAAGTTGCCATGGAGATTAAGAATTCAGACAAAACCTCAGCCCTGTGTCTGAGAGACAGAAAGGACCCAATAGGCATCTGCTGGTGTTGCTGGACTTCAGTCGCCATAGGCCCAGGGACACACACATTCACAGGAATTGGTGGACTTACTTGTAACGTAGTATCAAAGACGACAAGCTTTGAGCTAGTGGGAACGATGTCATAGCACTTGTGTGACCTCATGAATCGCATGTAAACACCACTTTCAGAATCTTCTGCTAAAAAAAAACAACAAACTTATCAGTAATAATAAAAGAATTCCTTTCACTGATGAAGAGCATATACCAAAAACTGCTAACAACTTAGTGGGAAAAAGAGGAAATTTTTTTTTCTTTTTCAAGACAGGGTCTCTCTATGCAGTTCAGGCTTGCCTTGAGCTCACTTTGTAGCCCAGGCTGGTCTTGAACTCACAACAATCCTCCTGCCTCAACCTCCCCAGTGCTGGGATCACAGGTGTGAGCCACCATGCCTGTTTTTTTTTGTTTTGTTTTGCTTTGAGACAGGGTGTTGCTATGTATCTCAGGCTGGCCTTGAACTCATGGTGATCCTCCTGCCTCAACCTCCCAAATGCTGGGATTACAGGTGTGTGCCACCATGTCTGGCCACATGCACTAATTCAACACTTCACTGGAAGTCCTAGCTGGTACAAAAAGGCAAAGAAAAAGTAAAAGGCATCAGACCATAAAAGTCAAAACCAGAATTGTCTTTAATTACACATGACATTTAGAGAAAATATCCAAGAATCTAGGAAAAGTTCTCAGATCTAGAAACGAGTTTAGCAAGGTCACAAATACAGGGCTAAAAGAAAAAAACAAAGGAACTTCATTTCTATGCATGAGCTGGAAACTTTAAAACAGATTTAGGAAGCTGCTTCCATATGGTCACACTGAAATATGTGTCTCCCCGAGAGGATACAGCATGAAGGTCGTTACCAAACATGTCCATTGTTTTTTGTTTTTTTTTTTTGTACAGGAAATCGAACTCACAACCTCATACCTACCAGGCAGGTGCTAGGCCACTGAGCCAAATCCCCAGCCCCTGATGTCTTTTTTTTTTTCTTTTCGGTACTGGGAATCAAACTCGGAACCTCACATTTGCCAGGCACAGTGCCATTGAGCTATAGCCCCAGCACCGGTGTCTTTTCCTTAATCAGATCTCTGTAAGCTGACAATTTAAGCAAAAATAATGGTAACTGTAGGGTTTATAGAAAAGCCTCCAGCACCTGCTCCGACCTACTTTGCAGAAGGGCCTTCCCAGGCTCTGTTGGTTTGACAGCTCAAATCTCTTAAATCTACCCATTTTTAAGTCTTGCTGAGGCCACCTCCAGGTGCAGCACACAGCCCCCTTCGGAGCCCTTTGCCCTCCACTGTCCTAATTCATCCAGACAGATGTGGCAGGTGCAGAGCTGCTGGAGTCTGCAGTGGCTTTCAGCGGCCTGAAACAAAGCTGAACCGTCAAGTGACCCAGGCAGCCCTGCCCTGAACTGTCTCCTCTGCTACGCTGCCCTCGCCAGCATCTCCTGCCTGAACACTTTCCCATCTCTTTTGCAGCAAACCCTTCAGTCGCCCTTCACTGATGGATGCGGCCAGCAGACTGAGACTGAAGTCAAGCCCTGTGCATCTCAGTTCCAAGGCTGCGGAGGAGGCCGAGACGATGCCCTTTCCCTGGTCCGGGATGACTGCCTGCTCACTCCCGACCCATCTTTTACAGCTCAGTGCCGTGACACTCTTGGGTGACCTCCTGTTCAGCCCGCATTGCTTTGGGAGATTTAGACTAACTGGCAAACCACCACAAATCACTTTAGTGTACCTGGGAACTAGCAAAATTGGTGTCAAGGAGCCCACGCTCACTGATGTCCTGCCTGTGGGCACAGCTTTGACACCTGTTTCTCAGGGTGGGAATGGGGCTGACAGACCTGGAGTTCCCTACAGTCTTTCCAATTCTGATCGCTCCCAGGGTCTGATTCCCACGTGGGCACATTATCATCTGTGTCTCCCCTAATGGGGCCATCGTCAAGGCTTCTTCGTGATGGGATCAAATGTGGACAGCTCCGTGGCCACAGTCACTGTCTGGCTTCCCTGTAACTGACCCCCTGTATCTGTTTCCTCGTGCAGGGTTAGGGTGCGCTGCCAGTTCCCTGTCTGCAACCTGCTTCCCCACTTGACAAGCTTTTCCGTGCTGCTCTTTTTCTTGTCCAGTGTCAACACAGTCTCAGGTGCAAACTTTATCTATTCCTGTAAAAGGAGTACACACCTGAGTGCTGGCTATGGACCAGATATTGTGTCCTTTTCCTCATCTGATCTCTGGAACCTTGAGGAATAACAAACTTCAATTTCTTCATGTGACATTTAGGGAAACTGAGGCCAGGAGAAGCCAAAGTCAGAGGTGCAGGAAGTAATTCAAGTGTGACTCCAGAAGTGCCTCCTATTAAATGATGCCTGGTGGCTATCTTGTCACAGGACAGATGCCACCTATGTGCCAGGTGGGGCAGAAATACATAGGACAGCACACATCCCCACTTTCCACCTCCAGAACACACTGCTGGCTGACCCCACAAAACCCCAAAAGACACCACAAGAAGGCTGAATGACCTCTTCTCCTAAATGTGATTGGTCTGTATTTCTCACCAATTATTACTTTGGTCTTATTAACAATGCCTATGTATTCTAATCTTTCCCATTTTAGATGATAATTTCCTTGAATGATCAGAATCTTCCTCTTCTAACCGATGAATTAATCCACATCAACACCTATTTATTGGACATTGCTTTAGCAACATGCAAATGTCCAATGCTGATGCTAAGAAGGCAGACAAGGAAGAAAAACATTCCAAAAAGGCTGTGCGCCTGGAGCAGGCTGCAAGTTCATGCAGCCAGACTCGACATGCTGAGGAGGAAACTCCACGGATAGCTGTGTGGATCATGAATCTGTCTCAGGTCTGCCTTGGGCCAGGAGACAGTTTCTGCCCTCCTGGGGTCAAGGCCAGCTCCCAGTGACCGATGAGCCCGGGAGCGCAGATGCTGAAATAGGAGCCTCGGGTTAGGCCTATGAGAAGGGTGTGGCACCAGCAGCACCTGCCACCCGCAGCTCCCACGGTACAGGTACTGTCCCCATACAGTGGAGAAGGTGGCCATCAACAGGGCCCAGTCAGGCATGCTACCAAAGCAAGGAGGGGCTCATGAACATGCGTAATGTCAGCAAACCCACAGAGAGACGGAGGAAACTTAAGCTTGCAGGCTTTCCCGGTTCTTGAAATGTTCGTTCAGGGAAAATGGGCATGCTGTGCAGGAAAAGCTGAAACAGAGAGCTTGAGCACAGCAGCGCAGAATGCTCGTGTCTGTTTCTGCCAGCCCCACCGTGGTACGGCAGGAGGTGACCTGGGCCACAGAGCTGCTTGGTCCTGAATGTATTCAGTCAATGTTTAAGATACAAATTGTCCACCTAATCTATTTTAAAATCCAAGCCAATGAAAGCAAAAGGGAAACAAAACAATAAATGTAATAATGCAATAATAAAACAAAAATGGAACAATGTAACTATTGTAATCCCAACTATCAAGTTCAGTCATCCAAGTATTGTAATCCTCTTTTTAGTTTTCCTCACAATTCAAAAAGATACATTTGTAATCCCATTGAGATGTCACTGGAATCCCAGCAAGTTAATTACAATCTACTACCACCAATGCAACCCATGGCAGAGTAAAAGTCACCAAGACATACTCCAAGAAGGGCAGTCAAGGGGTCCTAAATCTAATCCCTGTGAGGACATGCGGACAAAGGCCTTGACCCCAGGCCTCTCCCAGAACTTATTATCTTGTGAAGAAGGGGGGTGGCTCAAGGATGAATGACAGTGAGGACGGTGGGAATTACGTAACTTGAGCTGGCTGGCCAGGTGCAAGAATGGCATCTCTGTAAATTGCAGAGATAAAGATATGCAGAAGGTTCAATTCACATTATCTAATTAAAGTAGCAACTGAATTGTTTTGGGAGGCTGTTGCTTGGTTTTTGGTATGTAAACTCTTGTGCCCTGGGGAGTCATAGCTTCTTTATTTTGAGGCTCACACCCAATTGATATTCCCAGTAGATATTAGTTCTAACATCCCGCTGGGCTCACATCCTTTATGAGGAGACAGGACCGTCTGTCGGCTTTGGAAAGTACATATCAGCACTTCGGCTAGCCTTATTTGCAATGTTTAGAGCCAACTGAAGAGAGAAGGAAATACCATAGCCAGCTCTCTACATATCAGTATAATGAAATAAGTCTCCAAATAATCAGAGGTGCAATAATTGTTTTGCATTCAAGGAGAGTAACTAGAGTTGTCTCCCACAGTAACAATGTAGCTGTAACAATAATGTAGAACAATATAGCAACATGACAACCTACCAATACAAGCATAACAATGTAACAATAATAAAATGCAACCATCTAGCTCTCAGGAAAAAAAATTTTACAAGACATTTTGTTCATTAATTAAATCAGTACTTTTCATAAAAGACATCCAAAGTGTGATCAAAACACATGGTGTTTAAATTTAAAGATCATTACAGTAAGACACATTGACATCAAGACCCCTCAAATTTTTTCCCTTGCTTCTAACAAACTCAAACTCAAACTCATTTCATCATTCTTGCTTTTTTCTTTCCCTCCCCGCTCCTTCTCCTTCTTTTGGTTTCTCTGAGACAAGGTCCTGCTATGTGGTTCAGACTGGCCTTGAACTTACTATGTAACCCAGGTCTTGCAATCACAGTAATCTTCCTACCTCAGCTCCCAAGTGCTGTGATTACAAGTGTGCGCCACATCCCTCAGCATTTTTGCCACTTTCTAAAGCAGCTCTTAAGTCCTATTTCTTGAATGTCTTTACGAGGCCTGACCAAAAATGTGGAGAAGCTGCTTCTGAGTGCCATCCAGTGGAAAGGCGGATTCATAAACCCATTACAGTGCATCCTCACCACCGTACTCATCAGATCTGGCACTGTGCACCTTCTGGCTCTTTCCCAAAGTCAAAATGACCGTGAAAAGTAAACATTTTCAATCGATTTAGGTCACCAAGGCAGCCACAAGAGTGCAACTTAGGACACTCATGAAAGAGGACTTCCAGAACTGCTTCAGACTGCAGTAAGAATGACGGGATTGGTACATCTGAGCCAGGGAAGAAGGTTCTGAGGGGGTTAATAGTCTTCTACTAGAACTGTGTTTAAAAATGGAAACATTCACTGTACCTTTGGATCACACCTAGCACACCTATTACAGATGTCCATATTACTATATGAATATCCAAAAATTTTCAAGTACTATAAAGTAGAAATGTTTAAATGTAAAAATTGGAAATCCGCAGGTTTTATGTGAAATGCATTTTTAGTGTATCATCTTAATTCCCCTTTTGATTTTTAAAAATATTTAAATAAACAGCATACTCCGACTTACGGAAGAGCTGCCAAGGTAAAAACAGGTCTTGCACAGCTCACCGAGTGCCGCTGACATTGAGCATCTGGTATCAGCAGCTCCCACATGTTATTCTGAACACAGCCTCACTTCCTAGACTTCCCTTCATTGTCCCCAGGGCCCCTGTCTCAGCCAGGACCTTTCTGTGCTATCCTGCTGGTCATTATGCTCGTGCAGGTGCCACTGGCCGCACTGCTGCCCACTGTTACTGTCTTGGAGGCCCTTGAGAGTTTCAAGGCGAGGCAGGTTACCTGCAGGTCTGCATAATGGTTTCCTCATGATCTCAATCTTGGGGATTTTCTCCATCTCACTCCACAGGTCCACACACGCCATGCCAACCACCTGACCAGACAATTCTGCCCCGAGGGAGGGTTACTTATCATCCTTTTTCCATCCACACAGACTCCTGGTTCTTTATGGCCTGCTCTGTGCCCCGGTGCAGTCCTGCGGAGAGGCCCTTGGAGGCCAGGAGTCACCCTGAGCTGGATGCAGCCTGCCCCTGCCCTGCCTCCCAGGAGCTGGGCCAGCGAGCCAGGACAGTGCTGTGGCCCTGTGTGTGTCCCCATCAGCCAGCCTCCCAGTCACATTCAGACACGGTGCACACTGTTAACATCTTGCATTAGTATGGAACACTGGTTATGATTAATGAACTCAGGAAGGAATAATGAATAAATTACTAACAGAAGTCCCCACATTATTCAGATTTTCTTAGTTTTCCCTTAGTGCCCTTTTTCTGTCCCAGGATTCCATATGACAGTCGGTATCTTCCTAGGGTCATCTTAGCCATGACAGATTCTCAGATGCTGTGGTAGTTTTCATTTTTAGTTTATTTTTTGAGGCAAGGTCTCACTATGTAGTTCAGGATGCTCTTGAACTCACTTCTGTAGCCCAGGCTGGCCTCAAACTTGTAGAGATCCTCCTGCCTCTGCCTTCTGAGTGCTTGGCCTTCCCTAAGGTAGTTTTGAGGAAGTCTAATTGGGTCCTTTGGAGAATGTCCCTCAACTAGTATGTCTAGTTTTCTCATGATTATAGTGAGTTTTGGGGAGGACCTGCAATATTTTTTAAAAGGAAAAAGTTTGATCAAAAAATAAAGTCAAATATGTAAATAAATTATAATGAAGTATCTGTTGGTTTGGGAAGAGGACAGATTACTGCTGGCCTAGTAAAACAACACCAACATCAGAAGTGCTAACATTTTAGGTTAGGAAAATAAACTCCTCTCTCCTTCTACATTACTTTTCCACATTTAATATTAACTTCCTGCCTACGGGAGGCACCATGCGCAGTACTGGCCTCCACAAACTGCATTTGGAGGCAGAAATGTGTTAAACAGAGTAATTTAGAGTAACCTGGGGGAGAGGCCCCACCCAAGCTTGGAATGCATTATTAAAATTCCTGAAAAGGAAAGAAGTTTGGACTTTACATATTTAAAAGGTAACTGAGATTAAGATGTTATCAGAATGTTTCCTTCTTGCTTTTGTTCCTTTTGCATGTCACCGCATGGAAGCAGAACTGCAGAGACTCGATGGCATCTGAGGTACCGGCTGGCAAAGCAAGGGACCTGCTTGAGGAATGATGTTGACCCGACCATCCTTAAGTACCAGGGATCGAACTCAGGACTGTGAGCTTGCCAGGCAGGTGCTTATGCCGCTGAGCTAAATCTCTGGCCCCTTAAATACTATTGTGACCCAACACCATTCCTCTGGGAGTTGCCACAGCATAAAATTTGGAAGCACAGAGTATGAGGTGTTTAATTTATAAAGGTCTGATCTGAGCATGGCGGTACACTCTATAACCCCAGCACCCTGGGATACACGGTAGGTTCAGTCAGCATGGACTATAATGTCTCATGAGTCACATAATTTTTAAAACACTGCATCCAAGTTTGGACGTGACAATGATAAGCATGAAATGATATGTATGTGCAGGTAGGTGTTTCTCTACCTAAAAACAGATCCAAATATACAGCTCTTTCCGAGGAGGCCTCCCTGCCTATGCAGTACATCCTTCCTTTGAGGTCTCAGCAATCTCTGTCCCCTACCCTTCTGCCCCACATCCTAGAGTCCCACAAGCTGCATCCAAGTCAGTAGTTCCTTTTCAAAGAGAAGCTTTGAACTTTGGCAGGTTCAGTCCGGGGCATGTGCTCTGAGGTTTCTGCCTGTGCCTGTGCGTGCTGCATTCCTGCAGGTCAGCACACCTCATGCTGCCATGGTCCACACAGATGCTGTCTGCCTTGGTATGGAATGACGGGGCCCCTCAAGGGCATGGCCCACAGAAACATCACAACCAGACCTTGTTTGCAATAAGGGTCTTTGCAGCTGTAAGGAAGGAGAGACTCAGGGGAGGAGATCATCTCGGGTTAGGGTGGGCCCTACGAGTGTCCTTATAATGGAAGAAAGAGACATAGAGAAGAGGACAGAGACAGAGTGGTGCATCTCTGATTACAGGACACGCAGTAGGTCCACAGCCACTGGAAGCTCCTGCTGTTGACTGCTTTGTGAGAGAATGCTTTCTGTTGTTCTGAGTGACAGCAGTCACCTGTGATGGTGGCCTCAGGAAGCTAATGCACCCTCAAAGGTCAGTACAAAGGCTACTACTTCCCAGAGCACAGTTCCTGAGGAGAAGCGATGGCACACATCACTCAGTGTGAACCACCCTGTCAGTGTGCTGTGTTCCCTGTGGTGGGTCACAAACCTGACACAAGGTTTATAGGCCTGGTTCTTCCTTGGACTTTATTATAAGCTCTCTGGCACAAGCCAATGCGCCTTGCCTCACTGTATTGTCCAGGCACCCTGTGAACCCCTGGGGATTCTTGGCCTGCCACAGGGATAAGTTCCATCAGACACCCGACCAGATGCAGGGTGGGGAGTTGAGTCCGGGCTTCTGCTGCTTCCTGGGAGGGAAAAATGACAGCACACCAAGCACACGGGTTCAGATTACCGTGGAATCGAGATTTAACCAGTAAATAAACATCACTATGTCGCCCAGACCTTTTAAACCTAAAGGACTGGAAAGGATCGTTTTTAATTATAGAGATAATTCCCCTATGGAAATGCTTCATGTGAGTCTTTTCTTTTAACGTTTTAACCTGTTTGCAAACATAATTTATACTCGTGCTATCCACTAATCCTATTGGGCAAAACGTTTCTAAATGAATGAGATTGCGTAAGACTTTTAAAACGTTTAAACTACTTTATACAGTGGTACCTCAGTTTATGAACTTGGTTCAGGATTTTGAAGAAGATGGCTGTGTTTGTGTTCATGTGGGGAAGATGGCCCCGGCTGTCTCTGTCATCCAATGTGGAGTTTGCAAAGGAAAGCAAAATGCTGTTGAACACTTTAGTCTGTGACCAAACTGTTTACAAACAAATGTGCTCATGAACCATGGTACCCCGTGTGCAGACACCCTCTGTAGGCTTCCTTATCCAACTCTACACGGAGTGGTGAACAGCAGGAAAATGGCCTCTTTGAAATTTGGTGTCCAGATGCTGGAATACAGCAACACGAGGAAGAAAAGGGGTGAAATGGGTCCCTGGAGCCCAGCTAAGATCTGAAGTGAGAACTGAAGCCAATAGGGAGAGGCAGAGAGACCTCAACGAAGAAGATGACAAGGGGTGCTTTCTCCCTGAGCCCCACGCACTATGTGGAAGGGGCAGACTGAACCTGCAGACACAGTGTCTACTGGTAACCCCAGATGCCTCCACGGCACCAGTGGAACAGAGCAATGGTCATAGCAGCCTGCATAGCTGGTTAGTTACTTGGGTTTAGTTGTCCTCCAGGAGAGGGAGACTGGCCAGGAGCTATCTTGGAGATAGCTGAGCCTGCAGGATGGCTCCATCTAGCAGCTCCCAGTGTCAGGGTGAAGTGGAACCCAGATCAAGGGGGCAGAAGGTTCAAGCTGGCGGAAAGTGTACAGAGTGCTAAAGACTGAACAGACTGACCCAGCTTCACAGTCCTAAACCAGCCTGCACTTCAGCAGAGCTAAGGCTTGCTGGGATTATCCACTACCCACCGTAAATCTACAGCTGGCCTTCTGGGATAAGTCAACACGGATCTGGGCTCTGTCTGCCCTCTTTATCCACCAACGCCGGCCGAGGCACACCTGGAAGTGGACTTTTTTCTTATTTTCTTTTTCTTCTCTTTGCCTGTTTTTATTTTCTTTTTTCTTGATCTTGTTTTTATATGAATGTGAACATGGTTTGTACTTTCTCTTTCTTTTTTTTGCTTCTGATTATGGAATCAGGGTCTCACTGTATAGTCCAGCCTGGCCTTGAGCTCACTCTGTAGCCCAGGCTGACCTCAAACTCACAGTGATCCTTCTGCCTCTGCCTCCCGTTTGCTGTGATTACAGGCGTGCCACCACACCCAGCCTGGTTTGTACTTTTTCTGCTGCTGTTTTCATTTCTTTCTTCTCTCTTTCCCTCCTTCTTCACCAGCTTTCCCAAGTTCGCATAATCTTCCTTTGTCTTCCAGTCTTGCTTCTAATCTCTTCTATTCCTGTTTCCTCCAACCGCTTTTAAACTTTCTCCCCTGGGAGGAGAATCGCCACACTGAGGCCATGTACACAGTTTCTTGGTCTGTTCTGGATTTTGTTATGTAAGTATGACTCTAATGCATATGGTTAAAGATGACAAATTAATACCACAGTTTGTCATTTTCTAGGCTGTGTCTGATGCTATCTTTATTATTCCCTGTACTACTTTAGTCAAGGTAACATGCTAATCAGTTGTTCTTCCTGCTATGCCAAGACTGGGGTTGCCTAAGGGCCATGAACAGTAATACAGACCAGTGCCAAAGAACCAGGTGCTAGGCCACCTAGGCAGCAGCCTCTCCTCCCAGTGAACTGAAAGGAGGGATCTTGCAACAGACCAGCTACACCTGGAAGATACCTCTGATAAGTCATTTCCTGAGGGTTTTAAATACTCTGCAAAACAGCTTTTTGCCATAAGCAATTTACAAGCATCAAATCAGGAATTGAAGTTAAAAAAATAGAAAATGAGAAGACAATTAAGCAAGATGCAATCACAGCATATCTAGGTCACCACAGACAAACCCAGGGGGCAATGAGGGGAAACAATCTGAAAGCCTCCCCCCTGGATGCTCTGGAAACACTGAAATAACAAAACAGATGGACCAGGCTCTAAAAGAAAAATCAAATCAGAAATAATTTCTCAGACAACAGCCAGAGATGGTGACTGTAATGAAAGACTTGGTTACTGACTCTAGAGCAGATGCAGATTTTTTTAAAAAAGAGCTTAGCAAAATGATGGAAATCATGTTCAGGATCATCACTCTGTAAACACCCTCATCCTGTGCAAGAGGCAGGCATGGAGATGACAAACTGAAACCTCTACAAACTGTGAGCTAAGTAAGTCTTTCTTCCCTTAATTTTGGGCGTCAGGTATTTTGGCTCTGCAATGAGAGAAAAGTAACCAAGACACCTAACATAGGAAGACATGGAATCCATGAAACAGATTCAAACAGATATCTAGGAGATTAGTAATTCCACTGATAGTCTACGCAGCAGAATAAGCCAATGTGAGGACTGAGTATCAGATACAGAAGCCAGGATTGTGGTCAGTAATCACGAAAAAAGGGAGTTCTTAAAAATAACCATGAAAAATCAACCTAGTAGCTGCTGGATGATGCAGAGGACTAACATCAAAACCACACTACACTGCTAATAAGGAGATTAACTTCTTTTTCTAACATTCTAGGACAAGGGCAGGACACAATGTAATCCAACAGGAGTGGAATCCAGTGTGTGTGCGTGCGCGAGTGCACGCACATAGGGAAGGGCTGATAACTTTCCCTACCAAGAGAAGGAGGGGCTAGGGATTTAGTTCAGCAGCATATGCACCTGCCTGGCAAGCGAGAGGTCGTGAGTTTGATCCCCGGGTACTAAAACAAACAAACAAACAAAAAAAAGAAACTCAGACCAAAGGAAGAAGGAAAAGTATAATCAACACCAAAACAAACAGCTGGTTCCCTTAGATGCACTAAATGCCTAAAGAATGTCACACAGAGCTCTGACCTGGAAATTCTATTAGGTCCCATCAGTTTTTAAATTTTTGTTTTTTTTAGGCACTATCTAAAGCATCTATGACTGCCAATGTTTTCTTCTTTTTTTGCAGACAGAACCCAGTCACTAAGCTGAAGCACCTTTGAGGGTTAAGGGACATTCTGAAGGGCTGCAACCCCAGCACCTCACTGGGGTGGCAGCACTGGGACATCAGGATTCTGGGGTGCCTATCTTGGTCCGCCAGCCCACATAGGCTGCAACCCAGCAACTCAAAGGTGTTCCCTGCCACTCTTATATTAGACAGCTTGGTAAAGGTTGCTATGTCCATCTTGGTATACATCAAGTTGGTTTTTCTTCTGCCCTGTAGCTACTGACTCCTCCGAGGATTCTTGATAAACTTTTTGTTTTTGTTTTTGTTTTTAATTCTATAAAAGCTTTAATAAATAAAAAGCTCCATTATTTTCAAATGTCTATCATAAAGGAAATGAATAATCAGTCCTATCAGTATGCATCATAAAGCTAAATAAAAAAGGGAAGAGAGATGAAGACTGATTCTTTTGCATACAGACAAAATATTGCTTCCTCAAGTAATAGCTCAAAATCACTTAATAATATGAACTGGAGGGAGGAAAATAACTGGTCCATACAGTTTCCTTTTACAGTATTGCACAATGAAATGCCAACTGCACTATTTAAGAATGGCTTGCTAAAACATTGAAAAAGTGAAAGACTTCGTCCTTGTCATAGACAGCCACTTCAGGGGAACACTCTGCGCACATCACAGGGCGGTAGAGTTCTTCAGCTTCGGTCTGCTTCATGGGATCTTCCTGGTTAGATCGCAGCTTCTTGTAGCCCCATCTCTTCTTTCTGTTGTCTGGGTTTTTGTATCTTAGTATCTCCTCTCTGTTGATGGAACAGTTCATCACAAACATTGCTTTGTACTGAGTTTTGTAAGATTCATGCCTTTGGCAATCGAGGCACAATGTAGTCATACAAGCAGGGCAATTTAAGACAGCATCACTGTTAGGAACTGCCAGTTGCTGTCTCTGTAGTCCAAAACCATGAAAGCCTCTTCTCTGTGCATTAACCCATGCCTGGTCTCTGTTATCTTTATCAGGTTCATATAGCAATTCATCATTTGTTAGAATTCTGTGTCGTCTCTTCATTTTCTTCTTTTTTACCTGTGCTTTGTCTTCATTCTCAGAATCAGAATCAAAATATATATCATCATAGTACTTTGCTGGAGCTATTCCCACATTTCCATTTCCTGAGGAAGATCCTGTTCCAAGGGAAGAGAGTTTGTCCTCCATTGTTTTTATGGTGGAATTTAACTCATCTTCACTAGAGGACTCACTTTCCCCAGTTAAGACACTCTCTGATGAGTTTTCGTTTCTGGTCAGGGGTTCCATGTAAAAGCACATCCACTTCACCTTCAGAGCTGCTCAAAGCTGGCTCCTCGTCGCTAGGCTCTTCAACTGCATAGGGGTCGTAGTCATCCTGGAGCTGGTTCATGGCGTCTGGGAGAGGCCTACAAAAACTCATGCACCTCTCTGTTTCTGTTTACTCTGCAGTGACTGCCCCTAACCTTTTTTTTTTTTTTTTTTTTTTCTGTCTTTTTCCTTTTCATTGGTACCAGGGATTGAACTCACGACTGCCTGCTTGCAAGTCAGGCGCTTATGCCGCTGAGCTAAATCCCCAGCCCCGTTTTTGTTTTTTGAGAGAGGGTTTCCTTATGTCATTCAACCTGGCCTTGAACTCACTATGTAGCCTCTTAACTCACTTAACTTATTTAACTCACTTAACTCTGGGATCACAGGCTGGCATCACCATACCCTGCCTGATTCTTGTACTTTTAGGACAAGCAGGGCTTAGTCATTACACAGTGGGCTCCATCTGCTACTGTGTATTTAGGAGTTCTGTGATAGGTTAAGATTAACCACTGGTAGTCTTCTCTGTGTGCAATTTTCTGCTGGGTTTTTGTTTTTGTTTTTTGGAGACAAGGTCTTACTTTGTAGTCCAGGGTGGCCTTGAACTCACTATGTAGTCCAGGGTAGCCTCGATTTTGTGGCAATCCTCCCGCCCCAGCCTCTCAAATGCTGGGATTACAGGCATGGCCACTATGTCTGGCTTCACGCTCGTTTTGATGTAAGGATCACACTAGCCTCCTGGAATGTACATCTTTTCCTGGGCCCTAAAATAATTTAGATAGCCAAGAAATTAATGATTCCTTGAAGGTTTTGTGGAGTTCACCTACAACCAGGTTGGATATTCTGTCTGTTTGGCAGAGACAGAGGAAGAATAAAATATAAACACACACCAGTAAAATCTGTTCAAGAACTTGTAAAATTTGTTCAAGAAGCAGTTTAAAACTTTTGATATAGGGTAATACATTGTTTTGTTGCTTATATTACTTCTAAAAATTTGTTGATATTTAAGAAACTCCTTTATTTTGGCTGTCAGTTTTTCTTTTTCTTTGTGGGGCTGCAGGTTGAGCCCTGGGCCTCACACATGCTAGGCAAGCTTTCCTATGAAAGGCCTATCTCAGTTAGAGTGGGTCTCACTACATTGTTCAGGCTGCCCTGAATTTAGGATCCTCCTGCCTCCCCTCCCCAGTAGCTGGGATTAAAGGTGTACAGCATCACATGCAGTTCAGTTTTTCTTGGAAAGTCTTGGGTATGATGGTACGTACCTATAATCTCAAAAACTCAGGAGGCTGAGAAAGGAAGCTTGAGAACAGCCTCAACTATATGGCAAGACCTTGTCACAAAACAAAACAAAGAAACACACACACACACACACACACACACACACACACACACACTCTGGTGATTTCAAGACAGGTACTTCACATGAGCTCCCATAAGCCTTCAGTTTCACATTCTGACAAAAGGTAACTCTGATTCCAACTGAAACATTTCAGTTTGTGGTAGCTTTAATTTGTCCATAACTATGTATAGCTTCTGGTTGTGGGTCCTCTGGGTATCTCTGATGTGTACGCCCACACCCTCATGATATCTGTAGCCTGTGAAGAATTACTGTTTCATTACAATAAAGTCCTAACAGCAGATGCCTTAGCAGCTCGCAGCCTGGGGTCCTTGCACCAGGCTGAGGTGCTCCTGCAAGGGCTCCGCCTCGGGAGACAGCAGGAGGCATCTCTGCCAGGCTATCCTTGGATCTGCAGACTCAGTAAGTGGTGAAGCTGAAGTCTGGTGGGAAGAAATGGATGAAGAGACGCTGAGCCTGAGGAATGTAGAAGGGGTGTGGGGCTGTGGACCCCTCCACACGCAGCCCTGCAGGAAGCTTGTGTGTCCTGCCATCTGTAAACTCTTCAGACCCCAATCTTTTAGGGATTTTATGGAAACAGCATTACGAGTGCACAATGCCATAAATCAGTGGCCAAGGGCGATCAGCTCAATTTAGGGGGATGAGTCTCAAAGTCCCAATCCTCTAATCCCACCAAGGTCTTTCTGATGACCAGCCCCATCTTGGAGCCACCTGGGGCAGCCTGCCAGCAGTCGAATCACACTACACAAGAAGACATCACACTGAAGAGTCCAAGGATTTTAGGGGTTGTATGCCAGGAAATGGAAGAGCAGACCAAATTTATATTTCACAACATCTGTTGCCCTTGAGCCTTTTTTCACTCATAAAGGGAGCTGGAACCAAGAACTAATTACAAACAATACTGTGTGTGTGTGTGTGTGTGTGTGTGTGTATGCGCGTGCGCGCGCATACACACACACACACACACACACACACACACACTACAGAGATAAGACACCTGATGCCAAAGGATGCACTAATGGGTGTTTAACTTTTAAGTCCCTGTCTTTTTTTCTCCTTTCTGGGATTGTAACCACACTTATACATGGAGACTGGATGCTGTACTAGGCACTTTGGTGAAATGTTCTGCTGCATTATATCATCCACACGGAATCCTAAAGTTAGTCCTGTCATCATGTCCACGTTACACATGAAGGGTCTAAAGCCTGAAGTAATTTGCCTAAGGTCCTGGAGCTATGAGGAAGACGAAATAGGTCTCTGATCTGGGCCCCACACATCCTGTTAATTACTATGGCACTAATTACACCTGCTTTTGAAAAGGGTGCCAAGGTTTCAAGCTGGGGAAATCGAAGTGAAAAGTTACAACCAGGCAGAGGGCCCAAACACACACACGAGGTGTACGTATGTGCACACCCTGAGGAGGTCATGATGGACGGATTAAACCGCCCACTTGAAATACAGTTCATATGATCAAGCAAGCAGTGCTGTGAGCAGCCCACCCTTATCATTCACAAATGACCCAAGCTGACCCAAAATAGAATCAATCCATTAGCACGACCTGCAGGATGTCAGGGACAGCACATAACTTCAGACCCCTGAAGACAGTTCTGAGCGGGACAGAAGAATGCAGCTCATTAGAAGAGATCACAACATGACTTTGATTTAGCTATAAGATTCTCAAATAGTTTCCTCTCCTTAAATGACTCCTCTTATAATCAGGGGTAAGATACAGTCCTTTCCCCATACCAGCGGCACAGAGAAGAAAGCCCGTGAAGACTTTCCCTCTGATGCCAGGCTACGTAAGCAAGCAGCCTGCTCTGCCTGCATGTGCCAGCCCAGAGCTGCCCAACTCCTGGGGCACGACACATTCTGATTTCAGCCGGGTGGCAGTGTCTTTATACCTTTGGGATTCCCTGTCATCGCCTCCATTTCTCTAGCTGTCCCTGCTCTTTGGCCAGTCCACCACCTGACCACATGGCCAGCAGAGTTCCTCAATCCAGTGTTAATTTTTTAAAATCAGAACAACACTAATCACTTGAAATCTACCAAGCCTATAGCTCCAAAAGCCATATGCGCATTTTGTAGCGAATACCCACAGAAACCAAGTCCTATCACAGAGTCTGAGTTCTTCCATTCCCAGCTTCAGATGATATGCAATGCGATGGTAAAGACATACAAATCAACCCATTTCACCTTTGTTGTACCAGTAATGGTGGGATCCTGGGATAACACCCCACCAGGTCCTGTCTGGCACCTCCGGGGAGGGCTTCCCTAGGCAGCCACAGTGGGCCTAAGACTTGGAAATGAGCAGGTGACCAAGAGAAGAGGGAAATGGTCCCTGGGACACCCAGTGGGCCTGACAGGGCCCTGAAGAACGCCAGGACAGCGAGTGGGAAGCTGAGGTAAAAGAAGAAAGAGGACAGCAGACATGTTAGAAAGAGACCTCAATCAAAGGCAACAGTGACCGATGAAGACACGTGGGCCCGGGTGTGACAGGGCCACACAGCTGACATCAGACAGTATCTCCGCCTGCAGTAGGACAGTGGGGGCTAGAGAGGCCACTGGAGCCATAGACGTGACGATTTTTCCTAAGGCTCGGGGTGGGAGGGCAACTGTGGGAAATGTGAGTTAGATTGCATTAGGTATTGCAGGGAAAAAAAGAAGAGCACGACTGTTGAGGAAATCAGCAGCCAAACGTGAGAGCTAGCACCAGGAGGGCCGTGCCACAGAAGTCAGAGGTGTTCCTGAAAGGGCAGAGAGCGTCTCTGCAAACCAAGACTGGTTCAAGGGCCCACTGCACTTGGGACAGGGAGGCCCCTGGCAACCTTAGCAAGCCTGAGTGCGGTGGGAGAAATGGGTTAAAGGATGAGTAGGGATAAAAACTGGGAAGATGGCTGTTAGTTACTTTTCTCTCACTACTTACATGAAATACTCACCCAAAATTAAAGGGGGAAAGGTTTATTTAGCTCAGTTTGGAGAGTTTTCAGTTCATAATCGGCTGGCTCCAAGGCAGGGTGCCTTGGCAGAGGGGCGTCACAGAGGAGAACTAGTTTATGACAAGCAGAAGACTGCAAAGAAAGCCAGCAAAGAGGATCTTAACATCGTCTTTCTGGCCCTTTTATCTCATCCATGCTTCTCAAGGAGGATAGCACACACACCCTTAATCCTAGGGCTCTTGGGCTGGGGATTTAGCTCAGCGGCATAAGCGCCTGCCTGGCAAGCTCTAGGTTGTGAGTTCAATCCCTGGTACAAAAAATTCCTAGATCTTAGGCCTCTTGAGCCTCACACCACATCATGAATCAATTCCAGCATCACACACGCTAGATGCAGCCACCTCTGAAAAAGCCCCACATATGATGCCTTGAGGCTTTGGGGGGACATCTATACACAAGCCATAACAAGGTGTACCCACAGGGGAGATCATTTTATCTGGGTCACGCCACTGATGCAGGGCTCTGAGATGGAACCCATGTGTCTGGAACCTGGCTGTGACCTTCCTAGATTTGTCACCTGGGAAAAGAAATTTCACCTCCAACCTTACTGTCCTTGTGCTCTGGAGTTATTCTGAAGATCCAGTCAGTCTACAGGGTCTCAAACACTGCCATAACATATGCCAGCCAATAGCACAATTTACGGAGAAGGATAAAAGTCTATACAATGCTTCCAGCAAGCTCCAGACCCTCTGCACAATCAGCTCTACCTCCTTACAGTCCCATGGTGGAATTTCGAGTTGCAGTGGTCAAATCCTAGGCCAGGGCTCTGGATGTGGGCTGGAGAGCTAGAGCCAGGCAGAGATGGAACCCAGGCTGTTTCTTGGCACGCCCACCAGGCTGCAGGGCAAGTCCTGACAGGGAAGGTCATGCAACCCCAGAGACAACTACAGATACTTCCATGGTCCCAGATGACTTTCAACGTGGCTGTGAGCACCTGTGAAGCCTGGTGACAAATCCTACTTTCAGATGTCCCCAAATCCCCCTATGCATTTTTCTGTTTAACTGGTTGTTTGTGATTCTGGGCTGGAAAATCTAAGTACCATTGTGTCTGGAGAAGGTCTCCATAGGGTCAGGGGGTTTCATAACAAGGGAGGAAGTGAGCAAGGAGTATGGAGCCAGACCTGCTCTAGAAAAAAACCAATCTGTGCCTGTGACACCAACACTAAGCTCTTCTGAGAGTAGTGCCCCATGACCTTGTCACCTCTCAATACTGTCACCCTGAAACACCAAGTGCCTTTGGGGGACAGACCACACCCAAACTCCAGAACAGTCTATAATTACCCCAAGATGCCACCAAATGTTCTATCCTGGCTTTTGATTTTAAATTGTGCAACTAAAACTCTACCAACCGTGGCAACAGGTTAGAGACATACCTGGCCAGACAGGAAGGCTTTGCCTCCAGGTATTTACAGAATCATACCTGCCACTAGTCAAGAATCAATGTATCCTTTGCTTCAGAAGAGCATGCAACTCAGCAGGGAAGGAGAGTTTGGGCAACAGAGTATCAGCAGTGACCATCAAGTGGTGTCATTTTAATGTTCCTACCACCAGGGGTCACTGCCCCTCATGCCAGTCAGTGACCTTGTGGGCTGAGTGGGTTGAGCCAGGCAACAGTTTCAGACGTAGAAAGGCAATGATCCTGTCCCCATCTCATCCCCCTGGTCCCTTCCCTCTCCTCCACTGCCCTCTTCCTAGGAAATTCTAACACCTGCATCACTGGGTCCCCTACAGTGGCCCTTTGGAGGGTCACGAACCACTGCAATGGCCCAATGCTTCCTCCCACCAAGAATCAATCCTCACTCACTGGCTGGCTTCAGGGCGCCCTCCTCCCGCCCCAAGAAGGAGTAAATGAGTTATAAATCAATGTCATTTCCTTATACATAATGGTTGTTGGTTACTCAGATCCTCTTTTTTGAGCTACCAGGGAAAGCAAGAGATCATGAAGGTCCAGCCCGTTATTTATTTTTTAAACTGGGAAACCCAGAATGACAATGATAATAATTAAAGTCTCAAAAGACTCCAAGGATTGTCCAAGGAAATGGAGCCACTTCATTACACAATGGGGCCTAAACCCTGAAATTCTTGACTGAAAATAAATGCTTCCCCTCCTGCATGAGATGGTCCCCATCTTTCCTCTCTTTGATCCCTGTGGACTCGCTAGCTAGACTGCTTCAGTGAGGGAGCACACAGGTGAGGTCTGGGAAAGAATCCGACTCTGCAAAATGCATTGCAGGTGGAGAATGGAGTGGACTGAAGTCGGCACAGGTGGAAAGGGAAGGGGAGAAGCCACCCGGAAGAGCACAAGCAAGCTACAGTGCACCTGACCGGTGCAGGTCTCACACCACTGGAGATGACAGGTGGGAGCCCAGGGGGGACATAGTCTGCTACGCAGGCTGCAGAATTCGCCAACAGTGCTAGGATTCTCGGAGGTTTATTAATCAGAGTGAGGCTGCAGGATGACAACCTATTTCAAAGACACAGGCTATGATCAGATGTCTGCAAAAAGCCCTGTGCTTGGTTGTGGCAAGTAAGCACCAGAAAATTAATAACAATAGGCACAAACAGGAGAGACGTGACTGGTATCCCCATAAAACATTTTAAAAGCAAGCGTAAACTGGTCATTATGGGCAAGGCATTGTTCTTATCACGTTTCATGAGCTGAACCACTGAATTCTCTCAAAACCCCACAGAGTCAGTACAAACATGTCGGTAATCACTGGGATCCTGAAAGTCCTGCAGAGCACCCCTTCCACATGGCCCTACCGTGGGCACCAGGAGAGCAGTTGAGCTGAGGAAGCGTTGAAGGTACGTATTTATCTAGCGGATGCCTCAAAGAGAAGGTGAGATTTGGGTTGCATCTTGAAGCCCTCGTAAGATCAGTGACGCGCAGAAAGGGGGACACCTTATAGCTCACACACCACGAGGGACCCAGAGTGGGAGTGGTGCACACTACGCCCGAAGGCCTCATGGGGCTTTGGTAATCCTAAGGCCTTCAGTGTTGGGCCCTTGGCTGCTGTTTCCATGCTGCAAGGGAAGCCAAGTCCTTATAACCATCCCATATCTGTATCTCAGGTCCCATTCCTTTTAAAAAGGCCTCTAACGAGTCTTCTGCACAGAAAGGCGACTGGGAGAGCCTGTGTTTGACCTATATGCAGATGGGAAAGCGGTGAAGGACAGAGGCCACAAACCCATAGTCGACAAGTGTCCTTGTCATCACAATGTGATGGTTAGAGGGTCAAGGTGGTAGAAGAGAAGAGCTCATGTCACATCCCAAGCAAAAGATGAGCTGACCTGTGCATGGCAGGTCTTTCCCCCTGACTTTGCTAGCTTGTGCCTCCGACTGCTTCTAAGAAGTACAGTATGGTTTATAATTTATTAGGAAATAGAACAACACTTGGTAACAGGACTATCAGTAATCATGTGCTTCCATGCACTGAAAGAATGTAAGTAATGCTTCCAGGAGTCACTGTATAAATTAAGGTATTAACCGGATAAGGAATAATTTTAAAGATAAACCAAAGATCTATTCAATAGCTACCTACTATGCAGTTTGCTAACACAGAAGTTCAAGGAATATTTAAAAAGTGTGTGGTCTTACTGCTAGTCTCCCTCCTCCCCCACCTCACAATGCACGATTCTGCTTAATATTTTTTTTTTTCCTAAATTCTGGATGAAGCCGGATGTGGTGATGTATACCTATAATCGCGGCACGAGGAGAAAGGCTGAGGAAGGAGGATGCTGTGAGTTTGAAAAACAGCCTGGGCTACAAAGTGAGTTCAAGGCCAGCCTGAACTGCATAGTGAAACTCTGTCTCAAAAAGACAAAAAAAAAAAAAAAAAAAAGATGAATAAGCAATTTAAGGTTCCAAAGACACAAAGTAGCATTTTGAACAACCACGCCAACATCATTCCTTCTTCCAGCTTGGCTCACAGCTTCGAAGTAATTGTTTAACATTCTGCCTCCTCAAAAATCTGGAAAAGTTTGACAGGGTTATTTGTGGGATTCAGCATGCTTTAAACTAATGACGGCAATACAGATAAAAATAGGTGGGTGAAAAGGGGATGTTCCCTTTCTTAGATTTAATAGTTTACATTCATTATACTGGTAGAAACAATGCAAAAGAAAAAAAGATGGTAAACCCGCGTTGACAAATGCAGCATAATTAAATGAATAAATCCCAAGGAAAACAAAAGAAGCCACCAAAACTGTGTTGAGAAGAATGTCTTATTAAGATTCATTAATAAAAGGCTTAAAATGTCCACGAATTTGGTGCTGTGGTTAATGGCAGTAACTAACATTTACAAAGTGCTTGCAATGGGTTCACAATGAGCCAAATACCATGATTTACACGGCCTCTTTTATCTTCAAATTGCCAGCCATTAAGGCCTAGAGAGGTTAAGCAACTTAACCAAGGTCACACAGTCAGGTAAGAAGTGACGATGAGATTTGCATGTGGGTTTGGGTTCTTAAAACAAGTGAAGATTCCCTTCTAATAGATACTGCTCTCCAGCTTGCTCCTGCCTCCAGGTTAATCCGCAAACAATTTCAATGCAATAGATTCTTATTGCTACTAATATCAGAGACAAAGAAAACTCCTCTGATTTAGACTTTCAAAATCTTATTGGAAAAGGCACAAGATACCATTCTGGGGGACAGTGGTCAAAACGTGCCCTGCATTAAACCAAGGAAGATGAATTTGAATTAAGACATTGGGTTACCTTTTGGTAAGATAAAAAGACATTTAATCCAGGGCAATTCTGAAATGCTGTTCCTAATAAATGTGGAGAGGGGCTTTTAATGAGGGTGGATGTGTTACCTTGCAGCCAACATGTCTGCCAGATGCACTCATGTTCCCGGGTTACTGCTCCCGGGTCGGCTGTGCAGCTTATTTATTTAAGTAATTGCCTGATCACAAATGAACAGGGGTATTAAAGTAAAGTTGGCACAAGGGACAGCATCCACATGGCACATTCTTTGTTTCTGGAGCGTTAGTCTATCAATACTCCTGGAAAAAAAGAGAAGACACTAAATAAATAATGGGAGCCTACAAGATAGCGAGGAGGCCTTTTAAATTCTCCAAACTGTCAAGCATCTTATATAAAGTTCTCTTTCGACTTCGAGTTCATCCAATTGCCTTTTAAATATTAATTCTGTCAGAGGACAAGCTCATCCTCTTCAAAGGCTCACAGCTTCAGAGCAGGATGCTGGGGGAAGCTCATTACACCGTTTTAAATATTAATTCTGCCAAGAAGCAAGCTCATCCATCCCTTTCAAATGCTAACAGCCTCCAAATAAGGTCCAGGTTATTTACCTGTAAGATCACAAGAAGAAAATAGGGCAGGGAGAAGCAAACCGTACAGGAGCGGAGAAGCGACAGAGATGACCCCGACAAGCAGGGTCCTGAACTCCGAGCCACCTCGTGCGCCGCTCGCTCGGTTCCACGATTTAACTTTGCCCGTCAGGAGCAGACACGCCCTGCTCGAGGCTTTTCCACCTCCCGATAAGGAACCGGTTTGCAGCTCAGTGCTCGGGCTGCGCGCGGGACGCCGGTGCCCGGTGCCCGTGACGTGCTCCGAGGGGCCGCTGACACCCAGCTCGGATCCCGGCCCGGCGGCGAGGACAAAAGGGCCGCCCCTCGGTGCGGCCGGAGCCCGGCGCCCGCAGGACGCAGCCGCAGGAGCGGACGGGCGCGGCCGCGCGGGAGGGCGCGGGGTCCCGGCGGGGATGCGCGGCGCGCGGCGGCGGCGGCGGGCGCGCACTCACCTTCCTCCTCGAATTCCAGCTTCTCCAGCATGCCGGCTTCCGCGGGTCCCGGGGCCGCCGCCAGCGCCGCCTGAGGGGGAGGAGGAAGACAGCGATCAGCATGGGCCGCGGCGCTCGTCCCCGGCCGGCTGGCTCGCGGCCGGCCGAGCGCTCGGGCTTCGCTCAGCCGCGCCGGGGGCGGGGCCTGCGGACCGGGGCGGGGCCAGCGGGGAGCCGGGCGTGTGGGGCGGGGCCTGCGGGCGTCGGGGGCGGGGTGCGAGGCGGCAGGTGGCTCCCGCGAGTGGCACGCTCCGCTCCCCCCCCCGCGCCTTTGGTACGACCCGCCCGGAGGAAGCGTGGGAAGGGGAGCCCAGCCGAGCTTCGCGCTGTGTGCCCCGCGGCTGGGGAGCTGCGCTGCGTCCTTGCCTGCGGCCTCCACGCTCACCCGCTCGCCTAGCCCGACCTCCCTGCTGATTCCCGACCTGCGCAGGTGCGGGTGGGGTGGGGTTCCCGCTGCCGCACCCCAGGAAGGCAGGGGCCTTGCACCGGCAGTCTCTCTCGCGCTCCAGTTGGCTGTTCCGCTTCCTAGTTGGCTGCCCGTCTCCGGTCCTTACAAGGAAGCGGGGCCCCGTTCCCCTGCAAGGCGCGGAGGCTTTCAGCTGCCAGCCGACTCTCCCCGACGGGAGGCCTCAGCTTGCTTCCTCTCTTCACTGCCCATCCTGTCCTCCTGTGGGCAGCTGCTGCCAACAGTTCACGCCATCTAACTCTGGCCTGGCCTCTCCACCACCCTGATCCTGAGTATCTGAGCCTCTGCTGGCGCCAAGTCGGGCTGGCGGGCGGCGAGGCTGGCAGGGCCTGCAGTAAACCGGTGTCTGCCGCCCCTCCCGGCCTGGGCCTGCGGGTCCAGGGCTGGGACTCTGAGCTCTGGGGTCTGGTCAGGGCTGCTGAGGCAGGATGTCACCCCACGCGTGGCCAGGGAGGGCCTGTCCTGTCCTGTCGTTCCTGCAGGAATTGCTGACACCTCCTTCGCCCTTATGCTGCTTTGTCACCTCCTTTGGACCAATCACTAAGCCTTAACCCTCCCCCACGAAGGGAAGAGTCCTAGGGGAGGGGAAAAAGACAAAACCAATTTTTAAAGATGTTTTGTGGTTAAAAAAATCTATATTTTGTAATGTTAGATAGTATCCTTCTATGCTTGAGAATAAGGCAAGGATGCCAGTTCTTCAGCGTAGGACAAGATTCTAGCCACTGCAATAAGGTAAGAAAAAGGAATAAAAGAAGACTGGAAAGAAAAAAATAAAACCATGCAAATGACATTGTATCTACCTAGAAAATTCCAAGGAGGCTGGGGGGTGCGGGAGACACCTGTAATGCTAGTTTTTGGGAGACAAAGGCTGGAGGATGGTGGCCTATTTGAGTCCAGCCTGAGCTACACCAACCCTGTCGCAAAACAAACGTCCAAGGAATCTACAAAAACAACAAAACCTCCTAGAACTAGTGAATTTAGCACGCTCACTGGACACAAGATCAACACACATACTCATATAAAAGAATACTGTTTGTTCATATAAAAACAATACTGTTTACAACCTCCACAAAGCAAGTTAATACGTAGGTATAAACTCCAATCATGTACAGGGTCCAGGGCCCTTATATTGAAAACCACAAAATATGGATGAAACAAAAAGAGCTAATTAGTGGAGAAGGTTCCCATTTTCATGAAATGGAAAAGCCAAGAAAACAGTAGGTCAGTTATCCACCAAAGTCGTCTTCTGGCTTAATATAATTTCTATTTCAAGAAGTCTTTTTTGTTTATTTGTAAAATACCTCAAATAATCGAGAAAGAAGAACAAAGTGGAGGAGTTGCTCTACTCACTTTTAAAATTATTATTTATTTATTTTTGTCTTTTTGAGACAGAGTCTCTGCAGTTCAGGCTGGCCTTGAGCTCACTTTGTAGCCCAGGCTGATCTTGAACTCACAATGATCCTCCTGCCTCAGCCTCCTGATTGCTGGGATTACAGGCATGTACCACCATACCTGGCTCTCCACTCACTTTAAAGCCTACACTAAAGCTATAGTAATCAAGATTGTGTGATACTGGCAGAGCAGTAATACAAGGATTAATGCCCAACCCAGAAAAAGATCCATGCAGATAAGCAAAGCAGTCTTTTGTTTTCCTTTTTATCGGTACTGGGGATTGAACTCACAAACTGCCTGCTTGCAAGGCAGGCGTTTATGCCGCTGAGCTAAATCCCCAGCCCCAGCAAAGCAGTTTTTAACAAAGGTTTTATACAATAGTGTTGGAGTCTGGACCAAATGCAAGGAAAAAACAAAGTATAACTAACTTAAGATTACACTTTTTATAAAAATTAGCTCAAATTGTATCAGCACCTGAAAATGTAACTTTTAGAAAAAAAAAAATTGGGGCCCTAGGGCTGGTTAAAGAGGTAGATTTGACCTCATAAATACTCTCCAGGGCCAGGGATATAACTCAGCAGCACAACGCCAGCCTGGCAAGTGCAAAGTTTTGAGTTTGACTGCAGATAAATACATGACAAGAGTATATCATCATTCCCCATTGGGGGAACACAAACTAAAACCCCAGTGAGTTATCGCTGCAGCTCTATTAGAATGGCTAGGATAAAATTAGCAATAGTACAGTAGCAATAGCAATAGTGAATGAGGGGGCTGGAGGTTTAGCTCAGTGGCATAAGCGCCTGCCTTGCAAGCAGGCAGTCGTGAGTTTGATCCCCGGTACTGATAAAAAAGGAAAAAGACAAAAAAAAAAAAAAAAAAAAGTGAATGAGAGAAACAGCTACTTCTGTATTTCTGGTGGGGAAAAAAAAAAATGTAACCACTGCTCTGAAAAACAACTTGACAGCTTCTTCTGAAGTTAACACAGTGACCAAACAGCAACTTGGTCACGCCCTTGGGCATTTATCCCGGTGAAATGAAAGCTTATGTTTATCCAAAAAACTACACAAGAGAGTTCCTGGCAGTGATATTGGTAATAGCCCCAACCCAAACGACAGATATCACCATTTAACCCAAATGACAGTCATCCCGAAGTCACTTGGAAAGCTGCTCACAATAAAAAGAGAATGGGTGCATGGTCGTGAGTTTGATCCCCGGTACAAAAAAAAAAAAAAAAAAAAAAAAACAAAAAAAAACAATAAAAAGAATGAACTTTTGATGCATATGCAAATTTGGATAAATCCCAGGGAATTATGCTGTCTCTAAACAGCCCATCTCTACAGGTCACAATTGTGGGATTCGCTTTTATTACACTCTGACATGACAAAGTTGGAGAAATGAACAAGTGAGTGGAAACTCAGGGGCCAGGAGTGGGCAGAAGGGCTTATGGCTAGAAAAGGGCACCCTGGGGACCTTTGTGGTCAGGAATTGTTGTGCATCTTGACTGGGGAATTTCAGTGTTGGGCTTTTGACACCATCGATTTTTCCGTGAGGCCGGCCAGGCTGATGTTGTGCAGGAAATGGCAATTTGGATTTAAAAAAAAAAAAAAAATTGGGTGTGGTGTCCACGCTTGTAATCCTAGCTAGCACTCAGGAGGCTGAGGCAGGAGGATCATCGGTGAATTTGAGGTCACCCTGGGCTACAGAGTGAGTTCAAAGCCGTCCTGCACTATAGAGCGAGACCCTGTCTCAACCAAACCAAATCAAAAAAAAAAAAAAAAAAAAGGAAAAGCAACTTGCTCACTTAAAGTATACAATTCAATGATGCTATATGCAGAGTTGTGTAAGTATATGAGTTACAATATTTCACCACCCCAGAGACAGCCTTTGTACCCATTATCAGTCCCTGTTCAGCTCCACATCCAATCTTAGGCAACCACTCACCTGTTTGTTACCTCTATCAATTCCCCTATTCTGGAAATTTCATACACATGGACTCATACAATACATGGTTTTTTGTGACTGACTTAAAAATTTTGTCCTGTTTTTCTTTTTCTTTTTTCCTTCCTTCCTTTCTTTCTTTCTTTTTTTTTTTTTTTGACA
This sequence comes from Cavia porcellus, assembly GCF_034190915.1. Taxonomy (NCBI): domain Eukaryota; kingdom Metazoa; phylum Chordata; class Mammalia; order Rodentia; family Caviidae; genus Cavia; species Cavia porcellus. The sequence continues at coordinate 57,430,067 of NW_026947489.1, forward strand.
CAGGATCTTGCTATGTAGCTCAGGCTAGACTAGAACTCACGTGGTCCAACCCGGCCTCAAAACTCACAGCAATGCTCTTGCCTCAGCTTCTTGGCAATTTGGAATTTAAAAAAATACTGGGTAAACATTGGTAAAAAAATTTTTTTTTGTAAAATGTTTTTGAGGTCTACCCTGATTGTAACATGTCAAGAACTTCGAACTTCATTTCTTTTTACTGCTGAGTAATATTCCATTGTGTGGCATGATGATCTGTGTCCAGATGTACCCCTAAAGCCTCAGGTGGTCATAGGGATTTTTCAGAGGTGGCTGAATCTAGAGTGTGACGGATTCATTGTGCAATGCTGGGATTAAGGGTGGATGATGGCAACATTGGCCCACTGATTGGATTGGCACTGCCCTGATCCTGGCAGACTGGCTACAGTATAAGGACAGAAAGGTTTATCTCTGTCTCTCACTGCTTTTGTTGTTTTCATTGCCATGAACTGCTTCTCTTCTGCCATGTGCCACCTTCCTTGCCTTGGAGTCAGTCAATTATGGACTGAAATCTCTACAGAATAAGATAAAGAAACCTTCCCTCAGGCTGGGGATATACAAAAAACAAAACAAAACGAAGCCATAAAACCTTTCTTCCTTTAATTTTGGGTGTCAGGCATTTTGTCTCCGCAAAGAGTTGTACTCATCATTCCCCATTGGGGAAACACAAACTAAAACCCCAGTGAGTTGTCACTGCAGCCCTATTAGATGTGGATTACCACATTTTGTTTTGGTTCCAGGAATCTAACACCAGGCCTCGCCCTTACCAGGCAGGCATTGTGCCACTGAGCTGTATCGCTGCCTGCTCACGTTCTGTTTATCTGCTCATCTGATGAGGGGCTTTAGGTGGTTTCCACTTTGGGGAATAATGTTGCTATAAATTAAATTGGTAAATCTGTGTTTAACATTTTGAGGATCTGCCGGACTGTTTCTCACAGGGCCTGCACTAGTTCACAGTTTCAACAGTTACAGCATGTCCAGGGTCTCCTGGGCTGGATAGTTTTGGACAAGGTTACCGTCGTGGGGAAATAGGTAAAGGGTATACAAGATCCCTCTGTAATATATTATTGGCTGCATGTCAGGTTACAGTGATCCTATGCCGATCAATGTGAACCACCTCCATTTCAAACAGTCTACACGTTCGTTTCTTTTGCTTGTTTGTTTTGAAACAGGCTCAGTATATAGCCCTGGCCTGGCCCCAGACCCACAGTGGTCCTGCCTCCCTCTCCCAAGTGTTGGGATTACAAGTGTGTGCCATCATGCCTGGCTTCTTCCAGTCATTTTAGTAGAATAAAAAATGGATCCTTATTGGTGTTTGCAGATAAGGATCTCTGTCCGTTTCATCTATAATCCTGATGGTTGGTTTCGAGGAGCTTAAAAGGCAAGGAATAAGAGGCTGTGGCCCCTGCCTAAGTGTTCCTCACCTAAAAGAGGCGCACAGCCACCACTCTGGATGTTGACAGAAAATAAGAATTGAAACTGAATGCTGGCAGGCATGTTGATGCAAGCCTATAACCCCAGTACTCAGGAGGCTGAGGCAAGAGGATCACCATGAGTTCGAGGCCAGTCTAACCAAGGCTGGTCTAAACTGTGAGTTTAAGGCCAGTCTCAGATGCATGGCAAGACCTTGCCTTGGGAAAGCAAAACAAAAAGAAACAAAATGTTTTGGGAGGCTCTACTTGCATGGGCATACATGAGTAGCCTAAAATAAAAGTGTTTCTATGTGATATGCTTGCGAAGTTGGATTTATTTCTGCAGCTTTTACTTAGTATAACATCTTACATTTTCTTCCTTAAAAAGAAATAGTTACAAAATTTTAAGAAAAGATAGAGGCAACAGTTTTCAGTGGATTTCAGACACTCGAGGGCTTTGGAAGCTTTGTAGGTGTGCGTGTAAATGATCACTGGGCCAGAGGGAGAGGGGTGGCTGCCATAATGATTTAAAATTGGTGGTCACTGGTTGTCCTTTTATGGTGATGTTTTGTTATAGTCTCAAGGGACTTATGCCAGGCTTAATTTTAGCCATTCCAGGCAGGCAGAGGAAACCGGGAGAGGGGAAGGACTGGACCGTTCGCTGTGTCCAGAGAGAGGAGCTCCTGTTGGTGTTGCTACCGTCTCTTCACCCAGCAACGGCAGGCCTGTCTGACACAGAGTAAACAGTCCAAACTGCTGTGCACCCTCCTGACAAGCCTTGCTGGTCTCTTCGTGGAGAATTAGTTTGCCCTGCCATGGCAGACGCACGGGGACTCTGGGACCCAGGTCTGTGTCACCTCAGAGGACACCTCCACTCACACATCACTGCCTCTGCAGCCAAGCTGGGGCTTTAGTGTGGTGGGAGGAACAGGGTGCTCTGATCAGGCTTTATTGAAAGGATGCTTAGCACCAGGCAGAGGGGCACCCTGACAGGCTGACGCAGAAGGGCTTCTGTGAGTTTGAGACCAGTCTGGGGTACATAGTGAGAGAGAGACTGCAAAAGATGGAGCCATCACAAGTGTGATGTTTTAGTTGGTGAAAAATGCTAAATTATTTAGTTTTGTCTTACATAATGGTGTCTAGGCACACTAAAGCACAGTATTTTGAATGACTCTTGGAAGGGAACATTTCAGCCTGAACACATAATCATAAAATGACTGCCAAAAAAGCACTCCTTAATGCACTGGGGCCGGATGCAAGTTTGCTCAGCCTTAGGGGAAAAACCCTTCTACAGCTACTGCAAGAAGTAAATCAACATGAAGACTGCACAAGGAGCTCCTGAGCAACACAGCATGCAGACCTCAGCTCCTGCTGGGCTCCGCTGCCTGCCTGAGCTCCTCGATGCTGGCCAGTGTCCCCCCCTGGAGTCTCATGTGGCAGAGGGGAAACTGTTAGTGTCTGGGCAAGGACAGAGCATGCTTGGTGGCAGTGGTGTGAGGACAGCACCAATCTCAGGGCCGCCCCTGGACTTCCAGAGCTCTGTTCTGTCTCCTCCTTGTCTCCACTGCAGTTTTCCAGGGACGATTCTCACTCCGTCCTGTGTCTTCTCGTTCTGTCATCTTAGTCTCTACTGAACATCTCTCGTTCCCACCCCAGAACAGCTCCAGGCTCAGACTTGGCAAGCAGGACAGCACGCACGGGTCTGGCCTTGCCGTCTCCGTGCTACCTGCCACCCTGTAAACGGAGTGACCTTTTGCCCCATCCAGTGGTTCTCAGGAACCCTCGCAGTGTCCCTAGAGACTTCTCAGCTCACAGCAGGGCCTGAGCCCCTCATGGGCAAGACCCAAACTACAGTGACAGTATAAATTTTAAAATGATGGCAGTAATGAACAGATTGCTATGAATCCCCTCAAAATCCTCTCCTTGCTTAGGACACACTTAACCCAACCCCTTGGCCACTTTCTGAAGCAATTCCAGAGGTCCTCTTTCATGATGTCTTCCACTGAGCTGTTGTGGCTGCTTTGATGTCCTGAACTGATTAATAACGTTTCCATTCCATGGTTGTTTTGACTTTGGGGGAAGAGCCAGAGGTCACACAGTGTCAGATGCAGTGCATAAGGTGGATGAAGACCCTGCATCGTGTTGTTATTTGACAGATACTGTCATAAATGTTTTGAATCAATTTAGGACATTGAGGCAGCCACAAAAAGACACTCACAAAGCAGACTTCAAGAGCTGTTTAAGAAAGTGGCAAAACAGGACTGGGGATTTAGCTCAGTGGCATAAGTGCTTGCCTGGCAAATGCAAGGTGATGAGTTCAATCCCTGGTACCCCCCCCCACCAAATGTGGCAAGAATGATGGGAGGGGGAGGATCTTGAGAGGGATTCAAGGCAATGTGTCTTTTACTGAAATAAATTTTCATTTAGACCTGTGCCATGGAAGATGAAGGTGGAGTGGCGAACAGCAGAGAAACAGCCTCTCTGGTACTTGGTGTCCAGGTGCTGGAATCCGGCTCTGTGAGAGACTGTAAGGAGGGAAGGGAGTGGGTCCCTGGGTCTCAACATGGATCTGAAGTGGAAACTGAAACCCACAGGGAGGGCGAAGAAAGCAACTTCCATGAAGAAGCAGGTGGCAGCCGCGCTTTCTCCCTGAGTCCTGAATCACTGCACAGGAGGGGCAGTTCCCAGAGACCTCTCTGGAGAAACACACCAGGGGAACAGAGCAGCGGACACAGCAGACTGCAGCGGCTGGTGATTTATCCCGGTTCAGGTGTCCCCCTGGAGAGGGCTGCAGGTTGGTAGCCACCTTAGAAAAGGGCCGATTGGGCTCAGGACAATTTCAGACAGTCTCCAGCTAGCGGATTCCAATGTCAGGGTGTGGTGGAGCTGAGTTCAAGGATGCAGGAGGTCAAGGAGCCAAGTTCAAGCCGCCAGGAGGCACAAGGAATGTTGTAGGTTGGACAAAATGGATTCCAGTCTCACAGCCAGAAACCAGCCTGAATTTCAGTGGAACTAAAAGTGCAGGTTTGCTGGGATTCTCCACCACCCCACCATAAATCTACAGCTTGGTTCACTGGGATCAGTCAACACAGATCTGGACCCTGTCTGCAGACTTTATCTATAAGAGGTAGCAGAGATATGCCTTGAAGTAGACTTCTCTTTCTTACTTTCATCTTTTCTTATTTTTGCTTTGTTTTCTTTTTTCTTGATTGATTGTTCTCATTTTTATGAATGTAAACATTATTTCTAGGTTTTTTGTTGTTCAGTTCTTATTTTTATCTCTTCTCTTTCCCTCTTTTCTTTTTCATCAGTTCCCCAAAGTTTGCATAATCTTCCTTTGTCCTCCAGTTGCTTCTAATCTCTTCTGTTTCTCTATTTTTCCCTCAACCCCTTTTAAATTTTCTCCTCTAAGGGTAAAATTGCCAAATTGAGGCCATATTTACTGTATACAATTTTCTGATTTGTTTTAGATTTCATTTCATAAGCACAAATCTAGTTCATCTGGTTAAAAATGGCAAATTAATACTTACCCCAGGTGTTTGATACTATTGTTATTGCTGACTGTACCGCTTTAGCTAAGGTGATACAATTCTTCTAATAAGTTGTTCCTGGTTTGCCAAGACTGAGATTGACTAAGAGTCATAAACAATACTACAGGCCAGTGTCAAAGAACCAGATAGTAGGCCAAATAGGTAGCAACTTCTCATCCCCAATAAATTGAAGCAGTCGGATTTGTAACAGACTCACAACACAAAAGCCAGCTTAACCTAGGAGACACTTCTGAGATGTAGTCATTTCCTAAGGGTTTTAAATACTAGTGATAAAGCTATTTGCCATAAGCAATTTACAAGCATAAACTCAGAAATTATACTAAGAAAGAAACAAAGAAACTGATAAGACACTTAAAATATAACTCCAGACTTCCAGCTCCCCAAAGGCAAACCCAGAAGGTAATGAGGTGAAACAATTTTAAACTCACCCACCTAAACTCTCTGCAGAGGAAACAGTGGAAATAACAAAGCAGATGAATAAGCCTCGAGAAGAGAATCAAATCAGAAATGATTTCTCTGACAACTACAGAGAGGGTGACCATAATGAAAAACATGATTAGAAACTCTAGAGCAGACACAGGTACAAAAGCAGAGGACCTCAGCAAAATGATGCAAACCATGAATGCCCAACAGAGGAAAGAAACGGAATCTATGACACAGATGCAAATAGATATCAAGGAGATCAACAGTTCCATTAAAAGTATATGCAGCAGATCAAGCCAATGTGAGGACAGAATAACAGATACAGAAGACAAGATTGTGCCTAGTGGTCGTGAAAAGAAAAATTTCTTAACAATAGCAAGGGACCACGAAAAAACAATTCAATGGCTGCTAGGTGGTGCAAAGAATACTGTAAATTTGCTTGGAGATAATGAAAAAGCAGGAGAAAGCACAAATGACATACAAAACTGGTTCACAGAAGTAATGGCAGAAAATTTCCCAAGGGGGGGAAAAAAAAGAATTTGACATATAGATAAGTGAGGCATATACAACTCCATTAGCCATGATTAAAAAAAAATCCACACCAAGGCATATAATACTCAAGATTCCAGAAATTCAACCGAAGAACAGAATATTAAAACCTGTTAGAGACCAGAAACAAATCACCTGTAAAAGAAAGCCTATCAGTATTGTAACCAAATATTGAATATTGTAATCCAAGTATTGTAATCCCTTTTCTAATTGTCCTCACGAGTCAGAAAGTTATACTTGTAATCCCACTGAGATGTTATTGGAATCCCAGCAAGTTCATTCCAATCTACCACCTCCAATGCAACTCATGGGAAAGTAAAGACCCCAAGACATATCAAAGCTAAGAGAAGCCAAGGGGTCCTCAGCCCGATCCAGCTGAGGATGTGTGGACAAGGCCTCTCCCAGGATTTATTATTTTGTGAAGAAGGGAGTGTCTCAGGGATGAGTGACTGGGAAAATGGTGGGAACTATGTAAGTAACCTGAGCTGGTGAGCCAGATAGGGAGAAAAGCATCTTTGGAATATGTAGGGATATATGCAGAAAGACCAGTCTGCATAATTTGATTGGGATAGCATATGAGGGAATTTAGGAGGCTGTTGCTTCAGTTTCTGCTATATAAACCTTTATTCCCTGTGTAGTCACAGACTCTTACTTTGAGGCTTGTACCCAGCTGACATTCTGTGCTTCAATCTTTTATGGTGAGCACTATGCAAGGAAACAGGACATTGTCAGCTTGGCTTCAGGGATTACATATTAGCACCTTGACCCGCCTTATTTGCATCACTTAGAGCCAATTAAAGGGAGGAGGGAATAGCACAGCCCGCTCTGTACCTCTCAGTATATGGAAATGTCTCGATTTTACTAATGTTGCAGCAATTGTTCTGCATTCAAGGGGAGTTCAGAATCACAACTGAGTTCTCAACACAAACCCTCAGTCAAGGAGAGTTGGTGTGAAGTATTTCAAACCCTAAAAGCAAACAACCTCCAACCCAGATTGATGTACCTCGCAAAACTATCTTTCAAAATTGATGGATAAATAAGATACTTCCATGACAAAGAACACTGGAACAAATTCCTGACCATTAAACCAGCACTCCAAAATATTCTGAAGGACACTTAGAAAGAGATAACAGGGACTACAACATCATGAACCCAACAGAACAAATCCACCAAGCAAGGCAAGCCACTAAACATGGGGGGGGGGGGATGAACCAACAACAAGAAAATAATACAACAAAGATAAGTCATACATATGATTTATATCCATCAATGTTAATGGTGCCAACTTATCAATCAAAAGAAACAGACTGGCTGAATGGATCAAGAAGCAACCCACAATATACTGCATATAAGAAACATATTTAATTAAAAAAGAAATTCATAGACTGAAAGTCAAAGGATGGAAAACAATACTCCATGTAACAGGAACACAGAAAAAAAAAGCACAGGTAGCTGTTCTATTTGCAGACAAAGTGAATTTCAACCCGAGTGACTAAGAGAGACAAAGAAGGTCACTACATCCTTCTAAAGGTAAAAAATCCAAGAGGAAGAGATAACAATCATAAGTATACATGCATGAAACACCAGCATTCCCAACTGTATAAAACAAATATTAATGGATGGACTTGAAAAATCAAATAAAGAATCTGTATTGTAGTGGGGAACTTCGATGTCCTAGTGTCACAAACAGACAATGGGACAAAAAATCAGCAAAACAATATCACAGCTGAACCAAACTTTTGAAAGAATGGACTCAGTAGATGTCTACAGGATGTTCCATGCCATGACATCAGAATACACATGAGATGTTCTCTAAAATGGACCACATACTAGCTCATAGAACATGCTTAACTAAATGCAAAGGAAATGAAATCATTGCGTATATATAATGCATAGCACAATAAACTTGGAAATGGATGGCAGAAGAAACCACAAAAACTTCAAAAACACATGGAAATTAAGTAATACTCTCCTGAGCAACCAGTGAGTCACAGAGGGAATTGAAGAAATCAGAGTTTCTACAATTAAAGATAATGTCAGTATGACAACCAGAACTTCTGGGCTGCAGTGGAAGCGGTGCTAGAAGGGAAATCTATAGTGGTGAATTCCCATAACAGAAAAACAGAGCTCAGATAAACAGTCTGGTGCTGAACCTCAAGTTTGTAGAAAAAGAAGAGCAAGTCAAGCCAAAGCTCATACAAGGAAAAATGTAGCCAAAGCTCATACAAGGAAAAATGTTACAAAGATCAGAGCAATCCGGGCATGGTGGCTCATGCCTGTAATCCCAGCACTTGGGAGGCGGAGGCAGGAGGATCGTTGAGAGTTTGAGACCAGCCTGGGCTACAAAGTGAGTTCAAGGCCAGCTGAACTGCATAGTGAGACCCTGTCTAAGAAAGACAAAAAAAAAAAAAAAAATCAGAGCAAAAATTAATACAATGCAGACTAAAAATACAACAGAAAGAAACAATGAATCAAAGAGTTGATTCTTTGAAAGATAAAATAAAATAAAATTGGCAAATCTTTAGCCAATCTTATAAAAAAAAGACTCAAATCCATGCAATTAGGAATGAAAAGGGTGAAATCATAACAGATCCAGAAGAAATCCAGAAGATCATGAGTACCTACATTGAGAACCTATATGTTAATAGATGGAATTCCAGGTATGGTGGCACTTGCCTGTAATCCCAGCATTCAGGAGAGGCTGAAGCAGGAGGATAGCTGTGAACTCAAGGCGATTTTGGGCTACAAAGTGAGTTCAAGGCCACTCTAAATGATATAGTAAAACCCTGTTTCAAAAAGACAAAGAAATCACAACAAAACAAACTAATAAGATGGAAAACACAGAAGACATGGGTAGATACCTAGATACACATGAATTACCAAAGCTGAATCAAAAAGATATAAAAATTCTAAGTAAACCAGTATCAGTCAATTGAAATTAAAGATGCAATCAAAATTCTACAAACAAAGAAAAGCCCAGACCCTAAAGGATTCACTTCTGAATTCTGTAAGAAATTTAGAGAAGACTCATGCCACTACTTCTTAAACTTCTTAATGAAATTGAAGGAAAACAATGCTACTGAGTTCATTCCTGGAAGCAAGCATTGTCCTGATACCAAAACCAGAGAAGGATCCGAACAAACAAGAGAAAAATAGAAAGAAAGAAAGACAGAAAGAAAGAAAGAAAGAAAGAAAGAAAGAAAGAAAGAAAGAAAGAAAGAGAGAAAGAAAGAAAAAGAAAGAAAACTACAGGTCAATCTCTTTAATGAACACAGAAGCAAAAATCCTCAATAAGATGCTAGCAAACAGACTGCAGCAAATCGTCAAGAAGATTATACTCTATGACCAAGTGGGATTTATCCTAGGGATGCAGGGATGGTTCAACACACACAAATCAATAACCCTAATGCAACATATCAGCAGAGCAAAGGACAAAAATCACATGATCATATCAATAGATGTAGCAAAATATTTTTTTAATTAAAATAAAGCAAAACAAAAAAGGGTAGAAATGATACAGAATTTCAAAAAAAAAAGTAACATTAAGAAATCATCTCTAAGGGGCTGGGGATTTAGCTCAGCGGCATAAGCGCCTGCCTTGCAAGCAGGCAGTCGTGAGTTTGATCCCCGGTACCGATAAAAAGGAAAAAGACAACAAACAAACAAACAAACAAAACCCCAAAAACAACAACAAAAAAAAATCATCTCTAGGGGCGGGGATTTAGCTCAGCAGCATAAGCGCCTACCTTGCAAGCGCGCAGTCGTGAGTTCAATACCTGGTACCAATTTAAAAAAAATCATCTCTAGTTGACAGAGAAATCTTTTGACAAAGTCCAATACCCATTCATGACAAAATCCCTACAGAAAATTGGAATAGATGGTCTTTACATCAGTCTGATCAAAGGCACCTATGACAGTCCAAGAGCCAACATCATACTGAATGGAATAAACTGAAAGCTTTCACTCTAAATCAGGAGCAAGACAATGCTGTTCCCTCTCACCACTCTTATTCAATACAGTTCTAGAAACATTAGCTAGAGCAATTAGACAAGAGAAAGAAATAAAAGAAATAAGGGTGTAAAAATTTTTGTTTTGGTTCTGGAGGTTTTTTTTTTTTTTGGTACCGGGGATTGAACTCACAACTGCATGCTTACAAGGCAAGTGCTTATGCTGCTGAGCTAAATCCCCAGCCCGGTTCTGGTTTTCTGAGACAGGGTCTGGCTATGTATTACAGATTGGCTTTAAAATCACAGCAACCCTCCTGTCCTGTCATGAATGCTGGGGTGCTGGGATTACAGGCGTGTGACACAATACCCAGCCAGAAATAAGGATTGGGAAGGAAGAAGTTAAGTCATCATTATTTGTGACTCACATGATACTCTATATACATGACCCCAAGAATTCCACCAAAAGACTTCTAGATTTAATAACTACATTAAGTAGTGTAACTAGATACAAAGTCAATGCTCAAAATCAGTAGCCTTTCTATACACAAACAACAAATTCACTGAGAGAGAAATGGGGGAAACAACATCTTTCACAACAGCATCCAAAAAAATGAAATACCTAGGAGATATCTAAATATCTAATTAAGGAAGTAAAAGACTGCTACATTTAAAACTATAGTACTCTGAAAAGGGAATTTGAAGAGGATATCAGAAAATGGAAAGATATCCCGTGCTCTTGATAGGAAGAACCAATATAGTGAAAATGGCCATACTTTTAAACCTGTTATACAGATTCAGTGCAATCCCAATCAAAATTCCAATAGCATATCTCACAGAATTAGAGAAAACAATCGTAAAATCTGTTTGGAACCAGAAGGGACCTAGGATAGCAAAATCAATTCTGAGCAACAAAGGCAATGGGGCATTAAAGTCCTGACTTGAAAACACGCTACAAAACAGCACAGTACTGGCAAAATAAACAAACAAACAAAACAAGACAAGCAAATAACAACAAAAACCAGACGTGAGGATCAACGGAACACATACAGAAACAACTCCAGCCACCTTATCTTTGACAAAGGGCCAAACTCATTCACTGGAAGAAACACAGCTGCTTAACAAACTGTGCTAGAAAAATTGACTTTCCTCATGCCAAAGATTAAAATTAGATCCATATCTTGCACCATGCACTAAACTAAAATTGAAACGGATCGAAGATCTAAATTTTAAAAAAGAAACATTAAATCTGCTGTAAGATAGAATGGGTAGAACTCTTGGAAACATTGGTGTAGGCAAAGATTTTAAGAACAAAAGCCCAACTACACAGGAAATATCACAAAGACCCAACTGGAATCTTATCTTATTAAAAAGCTTTTGCATAGCAAAAGAAACCACCAACAGAGTGAAGTGACAACCCACAGTGTGGGAAAAAAAATTTTTAAATCCATTTTATTTTAAAGAGAAAAAAAAAAAACATTTCAGAGCATGTCAATCAGGGGGCAGCAATGGTACATACATTGCATATTATCATTCCCAAATCATTCCCACAGAGCACAAGACACCTGCCTTCAATTGTCCAAACAGTACCAGCACAAATCTTTCTCTTCAGTGAACTCAAAGAAATCACTAGTATAATCGTATTAATTATCTTTTTTATATATATGTATACATACACATATAAATGTATATATATGCATATGTATATACATATATACATAAATACATAGTTTCAGCTTCTAATACTGAGAAAATACAATACACATGCATGTCTGATTTATTTCACTTATGAGTGTGCTTTCAAGTTGCATCCATTCACCTATAAAAGTCTCATGTGGCTGAATAGCATTGCATTGTATAAAAATGCTCCATGTTTTTATCTACTCGTCAGTTGATGGCATTTAAATTGTCTCCAAGATCTAACTATCACAACCTGTGCCACTATAAACATAGATATACATATCTCACTGCTGTATGATGGCTTTTAATTCTTTCAGGAAGATTACCAAGAAGGGGAATAGCTGGGTCAAGTGAGATCTCCTAGGTTTTTTAGGACTCTCCACACTGATTTCCATGGTGGTTCCACAGTGATTTCAACCAGTCTGCATTCCCACCAACAGTGGAGAGGGATCCCTTCCTCCTTCCCCCTTCCGCCCCTCCGGCATTTGTGACTGCCTGATTTCTTGAGAGTAGCCTGGGGTGAGGTGGAATCTCAGTGTTCTTTTAATTTGCATCTCTCGAATGACCAGTGATGTTGAACATTTTTTTTAACATATTTATTTGCTATTTGTGTTTCTTCACCTGAGAAGTGTGTTCATCTCAGCTACCTATTTTTGGATTGGGTATTTAAATCTTGGAGGACTGATTTGTTTGAGTACTTTGTATGTTTTCGAAAGTAATCCTTTGTCTGAGGAACAGCTGGCAAACATTTTCATGTTGTGGGTTGTCTTTTCACTCTGTTGTGCAAAAGCTTTTCAGTAGGGTGAGATCCCATTTGTTGATTCTCTGAGATAGTTCCTGTGTAACTTGGGTTTTGTTCATAAAGCTTTGCCTACACCAATGTTTTCATTTCAGAGAGTTTCACCTGTTCTCTCTTCAGCAGCCTTAATGTTCCTTTTACTATTACATCTTTGATCCATTTTGACTTTATCTTAGTACATGGTAAAAGATATGGGTCCAGATTTAATCTTTGGCATGTGAAGACATGGTTTTCCGAGCACTGTTTATTAAGGAGGCTATTTGTCTTCCAGTGAATGTGTTTGGTACCTTTGTCAAAGATAAGGTGACTTAGTGTATCTGGAGTTGTTTCTGCATCTTCTAATCTGTTCCATTGATCTTCAGGTCTGGTTTTTGGTTTTTGTTTGCCAGTACCACACTGTTTTTATTAGAGTAGGTTTATAGAATAATTTCAAGTCAAGGATTGTGATGCCCCCTGTCTTGTCTTTGTTGCACAGGATTGTCTTTGCTAATCTAGGTCTCTTCTGGTTCCAGATGAATATTAGGATTGTTTTCTCTAATTCTGTGAGATATGCTATTGGAATTTTGATTGGGATTGCACTGAATCTGTATAACAGTTTTTAAAATATGGCCATTTTCACTATATTAGTTCTTACTACCAAGAGCACAGGATATCTCTCCATTTTCTAATATCTTCTGTAATCTCCTTTTTCAGAGGACTATAGTTTTCATTGTAGAGATGTTTTACCTCCTTTGATAGACTCATTCCTAGGTATTTCATTTTGGGGATGCTATTATAAAAGGTATTGTTTCCCTGATTTCTGTCTCAGTGAGTTAGTTATTGGTGTATAGGAAGGCTATTGATTTTTGAGTGTTAACTTTGTAACCAGCTACATTACTGAATTTGCCTATTAAATCTAGAAGTCTGCTGGTGGAGTTTTTGGAGTCTTCTGGATAGAAGTATCATGTCATTTGCAAATAACTATAGTTTAACTTCTTCCTTTCCTATTTTCATGCCTTTTATTTTTTTTTTCTTGTCTAATTGCTCTGGCTAAAGTTTGCAGGACTATGTTGAATAAGAGTGGAGACAGTGGACATCCTTGTCTTGTTCCTGATTTTAGAGAGAAAACTTTCAGTTTTTGTCCATTTAGTATGATTGCTATTGGTCTGTTGTAGCTTTTATCAGATTGACATAGAGACCATCTATTCCAATTTTTTGTATGGTTTTTTTGGACTTTGTCATCTATTGCGATGATCACATGATTTTTACCCTTGGCTCTGCTAATACAGTGTATTACATTTATGGATTTACACATGTTGAACCATCCTTGTATCCCTGGGATGAATCCCACTTGATCATGGTATATAACCTTTTGATGATTTGCTGTAGTCTGTTTGCCAGTATCTTTTTTTTTTTTGTCTTTTTGAGACAAGGTCTCTCTATGCAGTGCAGGCTGGCCTTGAGCTCACTTTGTAGCCTATGCTGTTCTCGAACTTGAAAGATCCTCCTGCCTTAGCCTCCTGAGTGCGGGGATTACAGGTGTGAGGCACCATGGCTGCCTCTTGTTTGCCAGTATTTTATTGAGGGTTTTTGCATCAATGTTCATTAGGGAGATTAGTTTATAACTCTCTTTCCTAGTTGGGTCCTTCTCTGGTTTTGGTATCAGGGTAATGTTTGTTTCCAGGAATGAATTTGGAAGTTAAATGGTCTATTTTGAAAAACAATCCATTTTAGGCAAAAATTCTATGAAGTAGGATTTTGATGTTCTAGATAATTTTTTTTCTGAAACACAAAAATGTATCCATAGCAACATTTATCTTCCTCCCACCTGAAATCGTTTTGCATACCACGGGGTCCTCACCACCAGCTTTGGCAGAAGTTTTTGGAGAGGATGAGAAGAGTGGGCAGAAAGAGCCGGACCCCAGGGCTGCGGATGGGAAAGCAGGGGACACTTGCTCTGAGGAAACGCGGTCCCCCTGCTGAAGTGGAAACAGAGGAAAAAGATGTAGGAAGACACCCTGACATGGCTGCTGACATCACACACATTTATTCTTTCAGCTGCTGGGCTGCAAGAAGGGGAAACAGCAAGCAGTGGGGTGGAGCCGGGACTCACTCAGGGACTATGAAAGCCAAGCACTGGGCCAACGCCTCTAACACAGTCACGTCTTTCCTTTAAAATAAAGAGGCTAGAAAGAGCAACTTGCATGGCACGTGGCTGAGTGCAAAGATTGCTTCAAGGAAGTTCTATCGGTCCGGCATGGTGGCGCAGGCTTGTAACCCCAGGGCTTGGGAGACTGTGGCAGGAGTATTTCAGCGAGTTCAAGGCCAGGCTGGCCTACATACTGAGATCCCGTCTCAGGCAAAACAAAACAAGAGACATTACCAAAACCCACATGGTGCTGGAGGTGTGCCTCACTTCTGGTTTGTGTGTATGTATGAATGCGTGCATTTACATTTCTGGCTTTAAAAGTCCAAGGCCAAGGACTTCACTTCAGGTATCTGCGATGGGAAGGGACAGAGGGCTGTGCCTTATCATTTTCTTCCTGGACCTTTACTGCTCTGTCTGATAGGGGACAGGGGCAGTACCCTGGGATAGAACTGTGGAGGAGGAGGGGACAGGAGGAAGGGGAGGTCACGGAAGCTCGGTTTGCACTGTTGTTATTGAATTCATTCTTGAAAATGAAACGTTCCCAGGTAACCCTGGGAAGTGTTGCCCAAATTACGGGTATTACTCAGGAATAGGCGAATAGAACTATATTATCTTTCTACTGCTTTGTTGTTTCTGTGGGCACTTTTTGGAAAAGAACAATGATAGTTTCAGACATTTTTTTTGGAACTGAACTGGGATTGAACCTGTCTTTGCACTGAGCTGTGTCCTCAGGTTTTTACATTTTTTAAAACAGATTCTTGCTAAACTGCCCTGCTGCCTTGCTAAACTGCTGAGCCCTGATTTGAAATCTTTCTGATAGCCTCCCAAATGCTGGGATTATAGGCGTGCACCACCATACCTAGCTCAGGATGTACTTTTTAAACCCTGGAATTTTTACCAGTGATTAAACTATGATAACTAGAAACTCAACCTAATTTTTTAAAAACTGAAATTTTAGTAGGGCGGTGTGTGGTGGCACATGCCTGTAATCCCAGCACTCGGGAGGCTGAGGCCAGAGGATTGCAGTGAATTCTAGGCCAGCCTTGACTACGTGGTGAGTTCAAGGCCAGCCTGCACTACATAGAGAGATTCTGTTTCCAAACAAACTAGTGAAAGAGCTACAAATTTTAAAAAGATCTCAGTGGAAAATATGCTTCATGGCAATGAGAAAACCCACTATTTATCTCATGTGCAAGGGTCGGAATCCTATCTATTTAGCTAAGCAAAGATCTTTGAGGGATTGGCTCCTGTTTCAGGATCTAGAGGAAGGGTTCCCAAGATCTCGGGTGGCATGAAAAAATAAAATCACACTTGTTAATGCTTCCTACGTAAGGAATAGAGGGGCACTTGATTGCATTGGGATTGGGAGTTTGATTCAATAACATCCTGAAATTCAAACATGCAAAGATAAATGCTCAGTTGGGTATTCATCAGCTGTTCCTGATTTTAATTAAGATTTAGAAGAATACACTAAGTCCCTGACTTATGAAGGAGTTCCGTTCTGGGAGAACTGTTCACAAGCCAGATTCGTTTGAAAGACAACAATGTGAGTTTTCTGCTGTACAACTGTGAAAGTTTGCACTCATGTTCCGAAATCAGAATTTAGCACACTCTCAAAGTAATCAAGGCACCTGAGCACATATAAAATATGAAGTACTAGATATTGTCTGAGGCAGCAAGGCATAATTTTTGTCTCTTTGGGTCTTGCTACGTTGTTCAGGCTGGCCTTGAACTTGCAGCGGTCCTCCTGTCTCAGCCTTCTGATGCTGGGAGTACAGCTTGCACCATCACACACGCGCTTTGACCTCCCATCTTTTCCTGTTCTGAGTCCCAAAGCATCTTAGCCAGCTCTTTCAGGACTGGTCCACAATGTGCCCAGCACAGTATCCAGCACAGGATGATGTCAAGAAACACTGCTCTTTGATCAAGTGAAAAGAATGGGCATTTTGGAATCAGCACCGTGGTGGAGGAGAACAGGAAGCTGACCACTTCCTGTGAGTCGGGGCCGGGTGTGGGCCATGGGGAGCCTGTAGGGGGGCCACGGGGAGGCCAACCAGGTATCGGCCTCTCCAGGCACGCAGCTGGAAAATAAAAGGAGCCAAGAGCCAAGATCAGGGCCCGCCATGAGTGACCAGGTGATCCAGAGAAACAGGCTGAGGTGGTAGCTACAGGGGTAAAATACAGCTTAATGCTTGTAGGGTTTGGTGTTCACCAACTCTGCAGGCCTGAAGCTGGTAGTTTGATCATCTGTTTAGAGCACAACCATATGCAGCATAGCATCCATGGGCGCTCTCCTTCTGAGGGTGGTGGCCGTTGTTAATTTCCTATTGTCTTGTTTTGAAGTCCCATATCATTTTCACTGTTTTGTTTGGTTGGTTCTGTCTTGTTTGATTTTGTTGTATCTGATGACTGGGGCAGCTGTTTCTAAGATAAGATATACTATGGTGGTCACTTATCGGCCACTCCCTACTCATCACACCTGAAGTGATTTTATAAACCTTGTAAAATTTTATAAACCTTTGTAAACCTTGGTGTTCACCTGACATGGGGGAGATAGTAATACCTCTGACGTAGGCTGGCCTAAAGATAGGTGAAATAGTGTGGGCCTGGCCCTGCTGGCAGGGGTCCAAGTGGGCTTGGGTCCAAGTCTCTGCTTTCATAATCCAGAACCAGACAGAAGAGACTAACTGCAGCCAGCTAGGATGGGAAGTCATTTGCTTTAAAAAACAAACGTGTACCCAAGTGTGGTGGCTCACGCCTATAATCCCAGCAATCAGGAGGCTAAGGCAGGAGGATCATTGCAAGTGCAAGACCAGCCTGGGCTACAAAGTGAGCTCAAGGCCAGTCTGAACTGCACAGCAAGATCCTGTCTCAAAGAGACAAAAAGCAAAACCAAACACTGGACACAGTGGTACATGTCTGTAATCCCAGTACTAGGGAGGCTGAGGCTGGAGGATCACTGTGAGTTTGAGGCTAGCCTGGGCTACAAAGTAAGTTCAAGGCCATCGTGAACCATATAGTGAAACTCTACCTCAAGAAAGAAATCAAAACAAAACACAACAACAAAAAAACCCACAAATGTGCATGCTAGGCATGGTGGTACATGTACTCAGGAGGCTGAGGCAGGAGGATCACTGAAAGTTCAAGACCAGCCTGATCTGCATAATGAAACCCTGTCTTGAAAAGACCAAAAATAGAAAAAAACAAAAAAAGAAACAGGCTGACCATCTCTATTGATTTGTAACGAAATAAGAAGGAACAATATTATATTCCAAGAATGATGGAGAAATTTATGACAGATTCCACAGCAACCATGAAGATCTTTTCTGTCCTTCTTCAACCCAGCTGAGAACTATTTTAAGACTGACAATGATGCTTTTGTACATTATCTGCCACCAAAAATGCCTGATGGAGTTGACCGCAGGACAGGGTGAGGACAGGCGCAGACACGGGACCCATAAATCAGGTCTGTCCCCTGCATCCCTAACTGCACTTGAGCTGTCCAGCCAGCTGCTTCCAGCACAGACGACAGAGGGCCCAGTGTGGGTCACTTAACACCATCCCGTGCATTAAACGAGTAAGTTGGAAATGAGGCATAGAACCTACTTCCTAGCTGAGGACGTCTGCATCCAATGGGAATTGCGGATGGTAAGACAGAGCGGGAAGGATGGGTAGACTACTGGTCCCCGAGTCCTTGGCACTGTACTGCACCCGCCCTCCTGTACTTTACTCAGGATGAGTCCACTGGTCATTTTATTCCCATCCGAAGTAATTTGTTCTAACACTATTTGCATAGAAATATATTTTGACAATTTTTTTTCCTACACACTCCACAAAATATACTTGTAAGTGTAGGGTGAGTTCCCCACATTTGCTCTGAGTGTTTGACTTAAGTGGTCTTGCCAGGGATATAGCTCAGCAGCTCAGCAGCTCAGCAGCTCAGCAGCTGCCTGACAAGCGCGAGGCCCTGAGTTTGAGTCCCTGTACAAAAACAAGCAGTCTTTTTGATGACTTCAGTTGTGCACAGACCTTTTATGTGTTTGGTTTTGACCCCAGGCAATATATTTCTATTCTATTGCTGCTTTTGTTTCCTGCCTCTATTTCTTAGAAAGATAAAAAAATGGATTTTGCTTTGTTCAGAGGCATCTATGGCTTGGGCACTCCCTTCTCTAACCAACAAGTGAAATCTGACTCTGCCCTGAGTTCCTAGGAATATAGGTTTTAACGCTTTTGTTTGTTTGAGTGAGACAGAGTCTCACTCTGGAGTTCAGACTGGCTATGAACTACGTACCCCAGTGGGCCTTGAACTCGTGGTAATCCTCTTGTCTTAGTCTCCCAAGGGCTGAGACTAGAGGCGTGCACCACCACATCCAGCCAGAACAAATTCTGAATGAATAAGCACATATTTTCCACTAGCTGTGTTTGAACATAACAAACATAGTTCTAACGAAAGTTATTTCCACAATTCACTCCTACTCAGGAGGATAAAACGGCACCATATTGATCGTATACCCCAAGCTTGGTATCATTAAATATGGGAGTTATAGGCTGGGTGGGGTGGTGCGTGCCTGTCATCCCAGCACTGATGAGGCTGAGGGAGGATTGCAGAGATTGAGGCCAGCCTGAACTACACAGATCTCAAAATAAATAAATAAATAAAAACTTAACGGCGGAGATTAATCTCACAGTTACACAGGGTGCCTGGTGGGGGGAGTGGTTTAGCTAAGAAAGCCACAGGATGGAGCCACAGGAGCAAATCGAGTAGGCACTATAAGAAGAGAATGGAGGGGCTGGGGATTTAGCTCAGTGGCATAAGCGCCTGCCTTGCAAGCAGGCAGTCGTGAGTTCGATCCCTGGTACCGATAAAAACGAAAAAGACCAAAAAAAGAGAAAAAAAGAGAAGAGAATGGAGATGGGGGGGGGGGCTCACACCTGTAATCCCAGTATTCAGGAGGCTGAGGCAGTAGGATCATTGCAAGGGCAAGAGCAGCCTGGGCTACAAAGTGAGCTCAAGGCCAGCCTGAACTGCATAGTGAGACCCGTCTCCAAAAAAAAAAAAAAAAAAAAAAAAAAAAGAAGAGAGAGAAGAGAATGGAGCACGCACGGATGCAGATACACAAGCTCGTTCACACCCATGCAGGCACGCACCGGTACACACTACCTGTTTCAGCAAAGCCTTTACCAGCTGCGATCCTTCCACCTTGAACCAGAATCACACCTCTCTGGTTAAAATTTATCCCGACTGTGAGACAGTGTTTATAGCAACAGAAAGTAGACTAACAGGGTGTAGATGATCAAGTTGGTGGCCAGAGATTCCCAGAACAACCCTTAATTGCTATATGAGACATAATAAAGTGAGAGGCCAGACTCCCGGCTAGGAATGAAGGCAGCTCAGAGAAAGAAACCGCTTTTCCTGCTCTGCCTGTTTCTCAAAACTAGTGGCAGAGCTCTGGGCCTCCAACAGCCCAGCACCATCCTGGTCTCCCAGATCCCAAGGACCAGATACGCAGTTTCTTAAGAGTCTGGGTGCTCATGTGTAACTGTATTGGAAATGTACTATTTTTATCCAAATACTGATATAGTCTCTAGGTGATGGCTTTTGGTATGTTATAAAAGTTCTCCAAGCTACTCAGAATGTTGTTTACCGCCTGGGACCCACTAATTGGCTTAATTATTGGAATAGCACAAAGTATTTGGAGTGTTTGCTAAATCTTGTGAAAATGAGGCTTTTGGGCTGGGGATTTAGCTCAGCGGCATAAGCGCCTGCCTTGCAAGCACATGGTCGTGAGTTCGAGCCCTGGTACTGATAAAAAAAAAAAAAGAAAATGAGGCTTTTAACAAAAACATTCTCAGTTGGGCATGTAGTTCACGCCTGTAATCCCAGCACTCAGGAGGCTGAGGCAAGAGGATCTTGCCAGTTTGAGACCAGCCTGGGGTACAAAGTGAGCTCAAGGCCAGCCTGAACTGCATAGAGAGACCCTGTCTCAAAAAAGACAAAAAACAAAACAAAAACCATTCTCCCAAAAACCATGTAAATGGAAGATAGGTGCCTGATTAAAATATTAACTGATGAGTTAAACTGCAGAACAATCTCTAAGGGAGGCTGATGCGAGAGGATCCCTGCGAGTTGAGGCCAGCCTGGGTTACACAGTGAATTCAATGCAGACCTGAACCACACAGTGAGACCTTATCTCAAGAAACTGGGGGTGGGCGTAGGGCAACAAAGACTGGGCAAAAGCATGACAGTGTACTCGGGTTTCCAAATGCTGGGGTCGCATGGAGTTTTAGTTTTCTTCTTTATGTTTACTTTTTAATAGTCAGAAGTATTACAAATAGTTAAAACAGCAAGTGCATAAAATGCACCCTTTTAGATATTTTTAAGTACACCTTTGGGCAATGGAGCTCCAGAACTTTGTCACATTAGGCAAATGTCACTGTCAGAAATGCAAAGCACAATCTTTCTAATTTTAAAAATTAAATGCAAAGAAAGTAAATGGAGTGGCTTAATCAGACCCAACCATGATGAATGAAGACCCTTACCGATTTGTGAGAGAACTAATAAAAGCAGTGGGCTTTTAATGCACTTCTGACACACCGTGTGAGGAGGAAATCTGCAGAGATGGAGAAGTCCTAGCAGAGTCTCCCCTACGTGGTTCCTCATAGGGTGTTTTGTTGAATTACCAGCTTCCATTTCTGCTTTTGGCTACAATCCACGCCTCCTACAATCATGCCCCAGATGGGCAGCTGTCACTGTAACCCAGGACTCATGCCTGGGATGTAGGGGTCTCCCAAAGGGGTGGAAAAACTGTGTGGCCACGCCCACTTCCCCAGAGCAGGTGTAAAGGGCTCTGGTGGTCACTCATTAACTGGCTCTGTGCTGGCTTCCAGGGGCCTGGGGGAGGGGGCTTGCTCCGAACTCTTCTGGGCCACCCCAGCCACTAATTTCTATGGAGTCAAAGGAGCTGCATGAATGCTGGTGTTACAGTCAGTGTCACAGCTGGACCAGTGACACCTCCCCAGCCCAAGTTAATGCTTTTCTAAATGCTAGGAGTTGGAGGCTGATCCTGCTTAGGAGCTGGAGGAATTCTCATCTAAATGCAAATCAAGGCTGGCCATCTAGGGTGCATGAGTAGGTGCAGCAATTTTTCCACTATTTAATGTTCAGCCCTCCAAATGCATTTGTACACACTGTATTGTGGAAGAAACAGCCCTTATTAACTGTGGTTAATTTAACTGTGCTTTTCTTTCCCGTGGTTACACAGGTAGATGATGTTCCAAGTCTTGATTTCTTTGACTTAATGCGTGGTAAATAAAATGGATGGAGAGAATAGTTTTCCTGTTTCTCTACTCCTGGGTTACATAGCCTGGTCCCGTCATCTCTATTTGATATCCAAAAGGCATCTTTTTAAAAAAATGTCCCCAGTGGGATTTGCTTTCCATCCCAGACTCCTTCCTGTATTTTCCTGGCTAGCTTGATGACACTGTCATTTGCCCTCTCCTGTCTAAGAAACTAGATTCCCTAGAGTCTTCCTCCCATGTACCACACTGCTGGTCTGTGTATGGTCTGTGTATGCTGCGTGTGGTCTGTGTATGTCATTACATTTTTATAACTAATTCCTTCCTCTAGGTCTCCATTCCTGTGGTCTTAATTCCAGCTTTGGTCCTCTCTGGCCTGCAACAGGATTTTCTTTGTGGTTTCTTGCTCGGCCTCCCCCACTCAGTTCTGGTCCCTAAGCTGTTACAGGTGGACTCTGTCTATTAGATGCAGTCTGGCCAACTCACTCATGTCTGTCAGTTTTCTGTTTCTATCACAATACACCTGAGATTCTCCATGGCCAAACAGAAAAGGTTAATTTTGGCTCACAATCTTGGGGTTCCAGTGCATGACTGGTTGTTCTGGTTGCTCTAAGCCAGTGGGAGCAGAAAAGAGGAGGAATGGGCTATGGCCCCACTCTTTCCATCAAGGGCTCACTTCCAACAGCCCAAAGACCTCTCCTAAACTCCACCGTGAAGAGGCTCCCTCCTGCTCAATAGCGCCGCCCTGCAGGCCAAGCCTTTAACACATGGCCTTGGAGGAACATTGCACACTGGGATTCTAGCACTTCCCAGAAAACCACGTGGATAAGATGAGGACAAGACCATGGTGCTCATCGGTGCCACTTCCTGCAGCTTTGCTGTCTGTCCTCATGCTGGGGATGAGAGGAAGGACCAGCCCTCCCACTGCTGTCAGCCTTGTGCCACCCTCACTGTCCTCCTCCTGATCCTAAAGAGGCCAGGTGACTGTACAATTCCCCCCAGGGAAGGAGAGTTGCAATCTTCAAGTCCTAACTCCTGGCTTACTAACTCCTAACTCCAGCTGGCTTACTAGCCTGATGGCCATCTGGTTGCTGGTGGCCTCAGTGGCGATGTCATCTGCTCCATGTCATCCGTGAACAAAGATCCCCTGCTCGGTTCTTGCCCCTTTGGGGACAGGGCTCCCTCTCCTCCCCCATGGACACTGTAACAATGCACCAGCAGCAGTGACAAGGGAAGCCTTGGCAGGAGAAGGGACTGGCGAATTCCTTCTGAAGAAAGGCCAGACAGGAGTCCTCTAGGCCTCGTGTTCTGTGCACTGTCACAGTCACTCACCCTAGCATCCCAGATGAGTATGGCCATGTGCCAATCAAACCCAATCATAAAGCAAGGCGATGGCCAGCTGTGGTCCATGGGATTTAAGGGGACTTGTGAGCCAAGAGGCTGGAAATCTAGGGCTTCTCTAGAGTTAGCACAAAGCCATGATATGAATGTGGAATCCATAGTGGGAGGCTGAGGCAGGAGGATCACTGGTAGTTCAGCGCCAGTCTGGGATACACAGTGAGCTCAAAACTAACCTGAGCTACACAGTGAGACCCTGTCTTCCCCACGGAGCTGAGCTCCTGGCCGCTCCTCAGAAGGATGGGCCATGCCTGCAGCCCTGCACACGTCTCCTACTGGGGCCTGGATTTCTCTCTGCTGCTTGGCTTGAGATTCTGATACTACAGCAACACAGGAAGAAGCCCTTCCCAGACAGGGGGATGGCGGTGTCCTCGGCCTCTGTCTTCCCAGATAGTGACAAAGGGCTGCAGCTCAGCGGCCCACAGTGACTCCACTCTTGGCAGCTCTGACTCCCTGACCCAACGTGAATTATTTTCTAGACTATTTTTAAAATATCTAATCTGTTGTAATAACTTGGAGCTATTTGCCATTTCTGTGCAGAGTGTTAATATTTAGTCCTTGTTCGGGTAGAACTTGAGATTGAACATGGAGACAGGAATATAAAAACCACACAGTATACATTAAATCTTCAGCCTCTTAATGTCAACCGATATGGAGTTTTGGGAGTGTTTTTCTTTATAAAATTAAAAAAAAATTGGACACATATTAGTACATATTTATGAGCACATAGGATGCTAATTTGATACAGGTATATAATATACATCAGGGCAACTAACATTCTAGCATCCTCTCAAGCTGGCCTTGAAATCACTCTGTAGTCCAGGCTGGCCTCAGACTCACAGTGATCCTCCTGCTTCAGCTTCCTAAGTGCTGTGATTACAGATATGCAACACCATGCCCAGCTTCTCCTCAAATATTTTAAAGTGCTTTTCCCATCTTATAAAAAAGGGGATTTATCTCAGTGGCACAGTGCCTGCCTGGCAAGTGCAAGATCCTGAATTTTATTCCCATACCAAATAAATAGAAAGGTAATTATTCCAGTAACAACTGAGAGCCTGGCCAGTGATTTCTCCCCAAGCATTCATACTAGGAAAATAATGGATCTTGCAGATTGAGTTGGTGGCAAAATAGTGTGTTTTTAAAAAAGAACTCAAGCCTTTGAGTTTATTATCTGTTGCTCAGTACACTGAGTGATACGGTCCTATTTCCCCAGTATTAGTCATCTGTTGCTACATAGCTGTGACCCTAAAACAGTGGTTAGCTGGGTGTGGTGGCACATGCCTGTCATTCCAGCAGTCTTGGAGGCTGAGGCAGAAGGATCCGGTTCAAACCCAGCCTGAGCAACTTGGTGGCTTTGTGAGGTCCTGTCTCACAATAAAAATAGCGAGAGATTAGGCATTGTAGTTCAGTGTGCAGGCCCTGTGATCAACGTTCAGAACTGAAAAACAATCCCTCCCTAAACAAAGCAAAGCAACAACAACAACAACCAACTCAGTGTTTTAAGACAAGAATTTATCATGTCCTGGACTGAGCTGTGTTTCTCCCAAATTCATAGTTAACCCCATGGGACCGTGCTTGGAGAGGCCTTATGTGGTTCTTACAGAAGTGAGGTCAGAGGGCAACCTGCACCCAGCAGGACTGGAATCCTTATAGGAAGGAGAGGAGGGTCACCAGCATGTGTGCACACTCAGGGAAGGACTCAGCCAACAGCTTACATAGTGGAAGGCCTGACACAGATGACTTAGGAGGGGCAGCAAGGCTCATTCTGCTTGTGGTTCTGGAGGTCCAGTGTGAGATGGGGCAGATTCACTGGATGGGGCCTCAAATGGGGGTGGCACTCATGGAGTGGGTCCTAGCCAGACATGACTCTGCAGCCAGGAAGCAGAGACAGAGGACTGCGGTCCCAGAGTCCCTGTCCAGGGCAGGGCCTAAGGACTACCCCCAGTCCCAGGCCCAATAAAGGTCCATGGCACCTCCAAATACTTCCAGCCTGAGGACCAAGGCTCCACACACACCACTAACCCGCGAATGCCACCCCTTCAACAAATCCCTTCCAGATGTGAAGGTGATGGTTTCTTTTCCCTGCGCACTTTAACAGTGCCTTCTACTCACGAGTGTTTAAATCTATTCCCACGGACAGGAAGACACTGTGCTCCCCACCCTTCCAGCCGCTCCTTCACAGTCAGACCCTGGAAAGTGTTTACCTGCAGTTGTTCAGCCTGCATTTTACGGCGTCTGCCCTTGGCCATGCAGTGGCCAAGAGCAAACCCTTGCCAAGGTCATAGTGACTTCAGTCCTCCGGCCCAAGGCCAGCCTGCCCATTTGACGTCACCAGCCCCTCCCTGCGAACACAGAGGCACAATGACAGACATTCCTTTTGCCTCCGTAATACTGTGTGTGCCTGCTTTTCCATCCGTTTTCCATGCAGTTCTGCACGCTTTTCCTTGTTTACCCCTCAGATGGCTGTGTTTCTCTGGTTCTCCCAGCCTTTATTTCTCTGGGTTACTTCACGTAGGTCCTGGCGTCCGTGATCTTCATATCCAGCTCCAGGTCACACGTCTCCATCTGAATGTGTGGGCCACAGGCCCCTCATTATACCACCGCCACCTAGGCACGTGCGGGGACCCTGCCCCACACAGCCCACTCCTCTTCTCCTGTCTTCCCTTGCCCAGCAGGCCCCGAGCCTTCTCTTCCCCCTTGAATTAACAAGCACTGTGTCCCACACTCCTGTTGACTCCTCCTGCATACCGTGTCTCCCCACATCCAGTCTGATTTCCCCACTCAGCCAGAAGGAATCAGCCTCCAACACAAGGCAGGTTATTGCTCTTCTCAGCTGGCACAAATTCTGCTTCCACTCTCCCTGGTCCTTCCCCTCACTCAGACAAGACGGGGCTCCCCTGCCAATAAACCCAAGCAGGCAGTGGTATGCAATGATTTACCAGCCTATGGCCCAAATGGACAAAGCTTATTTCTCTTTTTATTTTTTCAGTAGTGCAACTGTCTTAACTAATTTTATATATGTATACATATGTTGTTTCTTTCACCTTCTCACATGCAATGAGACAATACCATGTTTACACATGTTGTCTATTTATTTCACTGTTGAGTATGTTCTCAAGGTACATCCATTTACCTATAAAAGTCTTAAGCTTATCATTCTTTATTGCTGAGTAGTACTCTATTGTATAAAAATACCACACCTTTTTAATCTGTCCCTCAGTCAATGGGCATTTAGGTTGTTTCCAAGGTGTGGCTGTTATAAACTGTGCTGCTATAAACATGGGTGCCCATATACCACTGTGGTATGATGTTTTTAATTCTTCTGGGAAGATACTCAGGAAGGGAACAGCTGGGTTTAATAGAACCTCCAATCCTAGTTTTTGAGGAATCTCTACACTGATTTCCACAGTGGTTGCACCAGTCTGCATTCCCACCAACAGTGGAGAAGCGTTCCTTTTTCCCCACAGCCCCCCAGAATTTGTTATTGCTTGATTTCTTGATACTAGCCATTCTTTCTGGGGTGGGGAAGAAGCTCAGAGTTGTTTTAATTTGCATCTCTCTAATGACCAGTGATGTTGAATATTTTTTCACAGATTTTTTGCTATTTGTGTTTCTTCATCTGAGAAGTGTGTGTTCATCTCAGATGCCCATTTTTGGACTGAGTCTTTAAATCTGGGAGGACTGATTTTTTTTTTAGTTCTTTATATGTTCTCGATAGTAATCCTTTGTCTGAGGAACAGCTGGCAAACATTTCTCCCACATCATGGGTTGTCTCTTCACTCTTGTTGGTAGTTTCTTGTTGTGAAAAAGCTTTTCACTAGGGTGAGATCCCAGTTGATGATTCTTTGTAATAGTTCTTGTGCAATCAGGGTTTTGTTTATAAAATCTTTGTCTACACCAATGTCTTCAGGAGTTTTACTCTATCTTCTAGCAGGTTTAAAGTTTCTGTTTTAATATTAACATCTTTGATCTATTCCAGTTTTAGCTTAGTACATGGTGAAAGATACCAGTCCAGTTTGTTTTGTTTTTGTTTTTTTTGTCTTTTTCTTTTTTATCGGTACCGGGGATCGAACTCACGACTGCCTGCTTGCAAGGCAGATGCTTATGCCGCTGCTAAATCATTTAGCTTTATGAGCTAAATCCCCAGCCCCTACCAGTCCAGTTTTAATCTTCAGCATGTGTAGAGACAGTTTTCCCTGTCTATCTGTCTTTCAGTGAATGTGTTTGGCACCTTTGTCAAAGATAAAGTGGCTTAGTGTGTCTGGAGTTGTTTTTGCATCTTCTAGTCTGTTCCACTGACCTTCAGGTCTGGTTTTTGTTTTTTTGTTTGCCAGTACCACACTGTTTTTATTAGAGTAGCTTTATAGTATAATGTCAGGTCAAGGATTGTGATGCCCCTGTCTTGTCTTTGTTGCCCAGGATTGCCTTTGTTAGGTCTCTTCTGGTTCTAGATGAATTTTAGGATTGTTCTCTCTAATTCTGTGAGATATGCTATTGGAATTTTGATTGGGATTGCACGGAATCTGTATAACAGTTTTAGAAGTATGACCATTTTCAGTATCTTGGTTCTTTCTACTAAGAGCACAGGATATCTCTCCATTTTCTAATATCCTTTCCAATCTCCTTTTTCAGAGGACTGAAGTTTTTAATGTAGAGTTGTTTTACCTCCTTTGTTAGACTGATTCCTAGGTATTTCATTTTTGGGATGCTATTGTAAAAGGTATTGTTTCCCTGATTTCTGTCTCAGTGAGTTTGTTATTGGTGTACAGGTAGGCTATTGATTTTTGAGTGTTAGCTTTGTAACCAGTTGCATTACTGAATTTGTCTATTAAATCTAGAAGTCTTTTGGTAGAGTTTTTAGAGTCTTCTGAGCAGAGTATCATATCATCTGCAATTAACTATAGTTTAACTTCTCTCTTTCCTATTTTTATTCCTTTTCTTTCTCTTGTCTAATTGCTCCTGCTAAAGTTTGCAGGACTATGTTGAATAGGAGTGGAAACAGTACACATCCTTGTCTTATTCCTGACTTTAGAGAGAAACTTTCAGTTTTTGTCCAGTTAGTGTGATTGCTGTTGGTTTGTTGTAGATAGCTTTTTATCAGATTGACATAAACATCATCCATTCCAATTTTTTGGTAAGGTTTTTTTTTTTTATCATGAGTGAGTACTGGACTTTGTAAACAGCTTTCTCTGCATCTATTGAGATGACCATATGATTTTTGCCTTGGCTCTGTTAATATGATGTATTATATTTATGGATTTATGCATGTTGAACCATCCCTGCATCCCTGGGATGAATCTCACTTGATCATGGTGTAATCTTCTGAAGATTTGCTGCAGTCCGTTTGCCAGTATCTCATTAAGAATTTTTGCATCTATGTTCATTGGGGAGATTGACCTGTAATTCTCTGTTTTAGTTGGGCCCTTCTCTGGTTTTGGTATCAGGGTAATGCTTGCTTCCAGGAATGAATTTGGAAGTATGCCATCTCTTTCAATTTTGTTAAAGAGTTTGAGAAGTAGCGGTATTAGGTGTTCTCTAATGTTTTGTAGAATTCAGCAGCGAATACATCAGAGCCTGGACTTTTCTTTGTTGATGGATTTTTAATTACATCTTTGATTTCACTGATTGATATTGGTTTATTTAGGATTTTTATATCTTCTTGATTCAGCTTTGGTAATTCATATGTATTTAGGAATCTGTCCATTTCTTCTGCATTTTCCATCTTAATAGAATACAAGTTTTCAAAGTAGATATGTATGATTTTCTGGATTTCTGCAGAGTCTGTTGGGATTTCCCCCTTTTCATTCCTAATTGGTTGGATTTGTATCTTTTCTTGCCTTTTTGGATAAGATTGGCTAAGAGTTTGTCAACTTTATTTAATCTTTCAAAGAACTAACTCTTTGTTCGTTGATTCATGTGCTAGGAGTCAGTATATGGTCTGTTTTGGAGAATGTCCTGTGTGTAGCTGAGAAGAATATCCATTGTGATGTCATGGGGTGGAAAGCTCTCTAATATATCTACTAAGTCCATTTGTTCAAAAAGTTTGATTTATTTCTAATATTTCATTATTTTTTTTGTCTAGTTGTTCTGTCTTTTTGTGACAGTTGGGTACTGAGGTCTCCCAATACAACTGTATTAGGTCTTATTTGATTTGTCATGTCTTTTAGTATTGTTTTATATAGCTGGATACACTGGTATTTGTTGTGTATATATTTATGGTTGTTATCTCTTCCTCTTGGGTTGATTCCTTTATGAGGATGTAGGAACCTTCTTTATCTGTCTTCATCAGTCTTGGCTTGAAATTCACTTTGTCTGCAAATAGAATAGCTACCTTTGCTTTTTTATGGGTTCCTGTTATATGGAATATTGTTTTCCATCCTTTGACTTTCAGTCTATGAATTTCTTTTTGAATTAAATGTGTTTTTTATATGCAGCATATTGTTGGTTGCTTCTTGATCCATTCTGCCAGGTGCCAGGTTAACACCATTAACATTGATGGTTATAATGAAATGTACTGACTTATCCTTGCCATGTTATTTTCCTGTTGCTGGTTCTCCTTCCCCACCTTCCTCTAATTGTTTGCCTTTCCAGGTGGATTCCTTCTGTTCATGGAGCTGTAGTACTTATTATCTCTTTGTAGAATGTGCTTTAGAACATTTTGGAGTGTTGGTTTTGTGGTCTTAAATTTCCTCAGATGTTCTTTGTCATGGAAGTATCTTATTTCACCATTAATTTTTTCTTTTTGGCTTTTTCCTTTTTTATCGGTACCAGGGATCAAACTCACGACTGCCCGCTTGCCAGGCAGGCGCTTATGCCGCTGAGCTAAATCCCTAGCCGGTCTGTGAACATTTTTAAAATGTCATTTGTGGTATCTTGCTTCCAATTAACCTTAAGTTATTTTTCTTTATCTCACCTAGGAGCTGCTGGATTGATTTCTCATGATCCCTTGCTATTTTTGAGAAATCTTTCTTTTCTTGTTTGCTAACTTCAATATATGAGATCCTTCAATGTATGAGCTCCTGTCCTCACAGTGGCCTAACCTGCTCTGAGTGCTTTCAGTGGAGTTTTTTTATTCTCCTGGATATGTGCTTGAATCTGCTTCATGGATTCCATTTCTTTGCTATGCTGATCTTCCATAATTTGCTTAAGTTCGTCTTTTTTTTTTCTTGGTGTTTGTCTGCTGTGATGTCGCTAAGCCTCATGTGTATTTTGGTAATCTCTGAGTTATCTGAGAGATTATTTCTGATTTCATTTTTCCCCAGAGCCTCATTCAATTGCTTTGTTGTTTCCACTTCAGAGAGACCTGGTGGAGGCTTCCAGATGGTCCCACCTCATTGCCTTTGACAAACTTGATGTCTGGGGCTGCATTTTGCTTAAGTGTCTTCTCACTTTATTTTCTTTTTTTAGTTTAATTCCTGGGCTGGTGCTTGTAAATTACATACGGTGGGTTGCTTTATTGGTGGTATTTAGGACATTTAGGTGATGATCATTTCTCTGAAGTATCTTCCAGGTGCAGCTGATTTTTAGGTTTTGAGTCTGTTGGAAGATCTCGCCTCTTCAGTTTGTTGGGGATGAGAAGTTGTTGCTTCTTTGGCCCAGTCCCTGGTTCTTGGCTCTGTGCCACTGTATTTTCTGTGACCCTAATTTAATCTGAGTCATGGAATACTAGGACAATAACTGTTTAGGACAATTATGTCAATTTTGGCTATAGTGTTATCAATAGCATCAAACACATCCTGGAAAACAACAAACTGAGCTTAATTTGCAACTTTTAATTGTATGAACTAGATTTGTGATTATATAACAAGATGTAAAATAAACCAGATAATTATATACAATATATAAGTTCACAATGTGTCAATTTTGCCCTCGAAGGTTCAAATTTAAAATAGATTAAGGAGAAAATAGAGAAGTGGAAGAAGAGAAAGACATTAGAAGCAAGGTTGAAAGACAAAGAAGATCTCACTACCTTGGGAAAACTGGTGCAGAAGGGAAGGAAAAGACTTTTGGAAGAGATAAAAAACAATAGAACAGAACCATACCCACAAAGAGGTTAGGAACCACTTTCACACATATAAAAACAATAAAAGAGAAAGAAAAACAAACAGTCTCTCTCTGGTTTCACTCACAGACAACCTTTGGAGACAGAGTCCTGAATTGTGCTGATCTGTCCCCAGCAAGCCAGCAGTTGTTTTATGGCAGAGGGGTGGATAATCTCAGCAGGCCTGCCCTGAGACTCATTGGGCTTGCTGAAGTCCAAGCAATTTCATGGATCTGCACCCAGCTAGGAGCTGCTAGAGGAAGCTGGCCACAGTTCTGGGTTCTGGACTTATCTGCCCATCTGCAAAATAACTCCTGGCTAATGGCTTTCTCCCTGCAGGAGGACTAAGTCCTCTGTACTCACTGCCAGCCAGATCAGTCTTCTACGTCCGCTGCTCCCTTCCACTGCTGCATCTCTCTGCAGAGGCCTCCAGGGTCATCTGCTGTCACTGTCACTGTCACCATGACCATGCATCCCCAGGTTTGAACAGCTCCTCTCATGTAGTGAGTTTTGTCTCAGGGTAAAGGCACCACCCACTACTGCCTTCTTATTCCTTAAAGTTTTTCTTTTTACTCTCTCTGTGGGCTTCAATTCTCACTTCAGATTCTTCCCAGGTCCAGGGGACCCCCTTCCTCATGGTGCTATATTCCAGCATCTGGATGGTGACACTCAGAGAGGCTGTTTTCTCTGCAGCTTACTGCTCTGCCATTTTCCTGGAAATTGGAAAGCTTCTTTCTGTGTTCAGTTTGGGGTTATTTTCTGAAACCCTTCTGTGGGTCATGTCCAGTGCTGTTAATCAGGTGATGAATAAAACAACTCTGTCACTGTCCCATAAGCACAATTCACTTGTTTGTTATTATCCCATCACCCACAGCAGCACTGTTCCTGGCACACCACAGGCACTTTATAATCATGTGAGTACCACCTGTTATAGGGGAGGGGGTACTGGGAATTGAACTCAGGACCTTGTGCTTGCCAGGCAGGCACTGTGCACTCAGCTACATCCCTGGCCCTCATCTACTAAACGTGATGGCTTCTTCTGCTCTTTTCTAATTGTAGAATAAAATTCATGGGAACTGATTTTAGAGAGGCGATCTTTATGGTCAGCGTTTCCCACAGCATCTTTAAACAAAAAGGCAGAAGTAAATGACATCAAACTATTTTTTAGGCAGCACACATCTCTCCATGAAGATTATGCTGGTAGCAAAATGTGTAAAATCAGTGATGCTTCTAAGGAATTTAGACACAAAGACATCCAACAAAATACAACCATTACTGTTGTTGCTGGGGATCAAACCAGAGCCTGCATATGCCAGGCACGCACTCCACCACTGAGCTACATCCCCAGGTCCCCAGTCCAATCACGAAGGGACAAATTGGGTAAGAACGGAAACCACAACCGGCCTCACAGCTAAAAGCAGACTTGGGCTGGAGAGGGAGCCCTTGGAAGCCCCAGGCAATGACAGTGCCCGGCTGGATTCAGGGTTTCTTTAAGGCCAGGTGTCCAGTGGGGACGTCCTCTTCCAAGTCTTGAAACAAATCATTTAAAAAAGTGGGGAGCTGTGGCTGAGTGCTCTGATTCTCTGAATCTCAAAGTCTGTGAACATCATCTTCTTGACAAGACCAGGCATTCTTTCTTTTATTGTGGTAAAATATACACAGCATAACGTCAACCACTGGTCACTCTGAAATACAGAGCTTGGTGGCATTTTCCTTTTCTGAGACGGATCTTGCTATGTGGCCTAGGCTGGCTTTGAGCTTAGCACGTGGCACAGACTGACCTCAAAATTAAGGCGATTCTCCTGCCTCAGCCTTCCGAGTTCTGGGTTGATAGGTGTAAACCACCTCGCCTGGCAGTTTAGTGGACTTAGTACACACACATAGAGCCACGAAACTGTCACACTGTCCATCTCCACTACTTGTCATCTTGCCAAAGTGACACGCTGTGTCCCTCCCCAGCCCCTGGCGACTCCCTCTACTTTTGATCTCTATGAATATGACCACTGTAGGGAGCTCCTTTAGGTAGATTGTCCAGTGTGCATCCTTCAGTGCCTGGCCTGTCACTCAGCAGTGTCCACCAATTCCTGCAGGTTGCAGTGTCTGTCTGAATTTTCTTCCTTTTAGGACCAAATGATCTTCCATTGTGCACGCACTGCCTCTTGTTCAGTGACTCATGGGGTCTCCCTCTGCTGTTGCATGCTGTCAGCTGTGTTGGGGATAGGGCACATCTCCCTGTTCACAGCTGAGTGAGGAACATGGCAAATGACATGTGCATTGTGGCCCCAGGGCCACTGTAGGAGCCTGTGAGACCCCATGCTGTGGACCTGATCAAGGGCCTCAGTGGTACAAACCACACATGGTGAAGATTGTTACTTATGGTCACACTGACAGAGAAGGTGAGCCGATACCCAGTGCCACTTCTGGGGCTCCTCCAGTTAAACTGGGCATAGCTCCAGGCTGGTCCCCAACACAAGGCTGCTGTGGGAAACATCACAGAATTGTGGGACCTGCCTCTGTGTCTGGTGCCCTCTACTTTGAGTAACCTACAATCAAAATGATGGCTTTCTCTTTTAGCATCTCTCCTTAAATGGAGTTGGTCTATCAATTGTCATTAGTCAATGAGGGACTTTCTACATCTACCTCCCTGTTCCTCCTGGCCTCCCCCAGAACTGTATTTTGGACCCACCCTTCCTACCTTCTCTCACCCTTGGCTTCTGCACAGATCTGGCCTGAGACGGGGGGGCGGGGGCGCGGACGCCAGCACCCCATCCCTCTGCCTGGAAGGTGTCGTCATCCCATGCTGCGGCTCCTCCCTGGCGCCACCGCCCACTGGGCAGCCAGGCCAGGGGTACTCTGGCAACACTAGCTCCTCTCACTGCCTGAGTCCTTGGCAGGCCGCCCAGCGTCCCCTTTGGAGTCTTTTTGTTCTACTGCCTCTCTAGCCAGCGCTTGCTAAATGCCCGGGAAGACAGAAATGGTTCTGAGAGTCCCATGGTGTAAGTATATTAAAGAGCCAAGTAAAAGACAGATAACAGGAAACAGGGGGAACTTTTGCAGATGGGATGGGGACCAAGAGATGGTGGAGAGGGAGGCGAAGAGGACATAAAAAGAGTTAAGACACGTTACACACATGTACCAACGCCCTGTGAGCAATGTGATCATTATGTACCACAAACATGTACAAATAAAAAGAAAAATTAAAAAACAAAAAGACCCAGCTGTTTATGCTCCAGAAGGTGGACGACCTCCACCTGGTTCCTGCCTCTAGGGGCTGAACTCTGAACCCCCAGGATGATGCTTCCTCCTCCTGTCTCTGCCAGACACCTGCCCTCTGCAGGGCTGGCCCAAGCGGTGTAAACATTGCCTTCTTCACTGTGTGTATCCCCAGCCCCAAGCACAGGCTCGTTTTCTTTTTTTAGAAGCTTCTCCTTCACGACTCCCATACTTAAGCCCTTCAGCCACTTTGGACCAGCTTGGTGGCAACCCTCACTGCCTGCACACCCTTCTCTCATGCCCACAGGGGCCCGTTTGTCTGTCCACCTCCCCTGGCTCCACTTCCCAGCGTTCCTGGGCCTGTTCACCTGGCCCTGGGCTCCTGCCAGGGACGGTGCACACTATGCAGGCAAGAGCAGTACCTGCAGCCTGGCCCTGGCCATTTAAACGGACGCTTTGCCAAGGCCGCCTTGAATCAAACCACAGCTGAAGGAACAAGAATAGTCTGCTGTGTTTTCTGCTTGGCGGGCACATCTTTGCCCAGTCCTGTAAACAACTGTGATGGGTTTAATTGTGTCCCTTAAGATGTGTTGGCATGTTAACCCTCAGTCCCTGTGAAAGTGACTTTATTTGGAAACAAGATCTTGGCTGATCGAATCAGAGAACATGAGGTCATTAGGGTGGTGACCAGCAGACACAGGAGAGACTGCTGCAGGGAGATGGAGGTAGGGGTTGGAGAAGCTGCCACAGACCAGGAAACTCCAAGGCATGTGGCAGCTGGGAGAGGCGGGTGCCTCCTGGAGCACTGGAGGGTGTGTGACTCTGGAAGCCTTGGTTTTGACTGGTGCTCTCCAGTACTGTGGCCGGTAAATTGCTGCTGTGTTATGGTATGCGGTGTGTGATGCACCTGGTTCTCCATCTGCGGACACCACCAGCTGTGGATTCCACCAAGCGTAGCTCAGAATGGTTGGGGAAAAATTGCTATCTGTCCCACACAAGTACTGTTCTGGTCTTTGGTCCCTAAGCAGTATTGATGGTCTGCACAGTGTGGACACTGTCTGTGGTGTTCTAAGTAAGTGATGATGGTGAGAAATGTTTGAGGAGACACATGCAGGCCTCAGATGTCCTCAGACCAGTGCTCTGTGGCTGCTATGCTGTCATGGCAGCCCCCAGCACAACAACTGAATGGACTGGTCCCCTCCACATAGCCAGCACAGATGACACGATTTTTACACGCATGCTGGGCATGGGAGGGCACTGGTCCCTGCAGCATGTCATATAGGCCATGGTGAATGGGGTCACCAAGCTTGGGGTCCCCTGTATTGATGCAGAGAACGTGCAGGAGTGTGGCAAAGCCAGCTTCCTCCGTCAACATGGCCTGGTCCTTCCCAGCCAATCCTTAGAAAGTCACAATGACACTTGTCATCATACTCAGTTCTGAAAGGTTGCCCTCAGCCAGGCATGGTAGCACACATCTGTAACCCTGCACTCTGGAGGCTGAGACAGGAAGATTGCTGAGAGTTCAAGGCCAGCATGAACTATATCACAAGATTCTGTCTCCAACAAAACAAAACAAAACAAAACAAGGCTGACCTTTCTAAGAAAACAGCCAAAGTCAACACAATGTTGGATTTTTAAGTCCATTTTTTTTCATAACAGGAATTGAACTCAAGACCTTGCACTTGCCAGGCAGGTGCTATGCCACTGAACTATCTCCTTGGCCCTGGATTTTTAAATCTTAAAACTGTTCTTCTTTTGCTTTGCCTATAACATTTTACTTTTAATAACCAAGGTATATCCAAACAATCTTTCAAAGTATTTTTTTTTTTGTACCAGGGATTGAACTCATGACCTTGCACTTGCCAGGCAGGCGCTTGTGCCACTGAGCTAAATCCCTGGCTCGAAGTATGATTTTTTAAGACGGATGGAGGAGCCCAGTGCGGTGGCGATGCCTATAATCCCAGCACTCAGGAAGGCTGAGGCAGGAGGACTACAAGTTCAAACCCTGCCTGGGCAATTTAGCAACTGAGTAAAAATAAAAAAAGACTGAGGATACAGCTCAGTACACAGGTCCTGGGTCTCATGCCAGTAACCAAAAACATAAATAAGAAGAAGGCTGATCAGAAAGCTTTCCGTGATGGGCTGATGTTGCAGCACTTCCTACGGAGCTAACCTTGCTGCATTTCCTGATTGCTATCTGCCCACCCCACCCTTGCCATTTTTCCCTGATCTGTGCTTTATGACAAATTAAACCACAAAAGCCAGCAGAGCACAGCTTCAGCCATGGGCTGAGACAGAGCCAGCATGGGGATGGCAGCAGTCCAACGCCCAGGTTGTACAGTCTCATCCACGGAAAGGGCCCAGACTTACAGTTCTGGGTGCAGCGTGATGCGTGGGGGAGGCCAGTGGCGGCCTGGTCGGGCTCTGGAAGGCCAGGCAGAAGCGCTGGCCGGTGTCTGGTGGCGAGGAGGCATAGATGCGGTTCTCCAGGCGCTCAGGTTCCTGCTTGTAGGACTCGAGAGGAAACGTGTGCTGCTTGGTCACTTGGGTGGGAGTGGATGGGGAAGAGGAGACGTTGGAAGCTGTGGGAAGACACAGGGCCTGTTAGAAGCTTGGCTGGGTGGAGGCGGGCATCAGAGGCTCCTCCTCTTCTAAGAGCCCAAATCCTCCAGTGGCAGCAATCAGAATCATTCATTCAAGACAGGCTGTGAGGGCCGGGGACTTAGCTCAGTGGTATAAGAGCCTGCCTGGCAAGCGCGAAATTGTGAGTTCGATCCCCGGCACCAAAAATAAAAAAGATAGGCTGCTATGCAATGCACTATGGAGCCCAGGCTGACTTCAAACTCACAAGTGGACCTCCTGCCTCAGCCTACCAAGTACAGGGATTGCAGAGGTGTGTGGCACCTCGGCAGTAACTTGTTTCTTCGTCGTTGTTGACAGAATACTTTATTAGTTTCCGTACCAAACTCACTAGAGAAGACCTGAATATTAAAGACACCATGTCAAATCTTCACAAATGGGGAAAAAAACTGAGTTTAACATTTCTAGACCAGCATGGCTATTAATTTATGTATAATGCCAACTCAATGTGGTAACTGGGATAACTTTTTCCAAAGTTGATGACATGGTTAAAGTTTCTAAAAGTCTCAACTTTATATATATATATGTGTGTGTGTGTATTTATATTTACATAAAGAGATCAATAATAGAAGTATGTTATGCACCAATAGCAGCGACAGCTTTTCCAGGTTCTGTAGTCATCAGAGCAAAATTATAGAGACCCACAGAGCACTGCATTAAAAAGAAAGAAAAGAACACCTGATGGTATATTTCTTAGTACCAGGCAATTTTGTAAACCTACTTCTACTCTCTTAGATTTGCAGGGTCAGAACTTCCCTTGCACCCCAATTAGGCCCTAGAGGTCCCCTTGTTAGGGGGATGCTCACAAGGTCCTGATGTCACATGGTGTAACCCACATCCTCCTTGGTCAGTCCCCTCTTCTGCCACTTGGCCGGATCCACTTGTTCCCCTCTACTCTTCCCAGGCACGAGCCAAGAGCAAACCTTGCTCTGCCGAATTGATTGGGGTTTTTCACAGGAATGCTTGCAAAGTGTCTGACCAACACCAAAGTCAGTGCTGTGGGGGGATGTCACGTGACAAAAAGGAAGAATCAGGAGGGACAGCCCTGCCCAACAAACGTGTGACTTGAATAGATGGCACTGAAGTCTCAATTCCTGTTGTCTGTGAATGTGACCTCATTTAGAAATAGGATTTTTGCAGAATAACCAAGTTATGGGGATGTTTGCTGGATTAGGGTGCGCCTGGAAGCAACTCAAGTGTCTTATAGGAAGAAGAGATGCATAGAGTTTTGGAGGATTCATGCAGAATTATTGGTTCTATTGCTCTTGGCCAGTGGCAGCAAAACATGGCAGGAATGAATGACAGAGCAAAACCTATAATTTCATGGCCAGGACACAAAAGACAGAAGAGGAAAAGACACCCAGGGACCAGAAGACCTCTTTGTGGACCCAGCCTATTAAAGGTCCATCACCCCCAACAGTGGCCAAGCTGGGACCAAGCCTCCATTCATGGATACTGAGTGATATTCAACATCCAGACTAGAGCAGGGGAAGGGAAACTTGTGAGGGGAAGAGAAGGGTGAAATGTCAGAGCTGTGAGTAGTTTAGGGGGACGGGGAAGGAACCTTCTTGGAACTACAAATATGGTCCCTCTACATGGCTCGGGTCCAGTCCTGGAACTCCAGCAGGCATTGTCTGGAGAGTGCTGTCACACACGCCAGCCCTGCGGGTGTCCCTGATGCCCACTTACAGACAGAAAGACTGTTGGCAGCAGGAAGGAAGCTGGGAAGGCCCCAGGTGCCTGAAAGGCAGGAGAGGGTGGTGGGGCTGGGGGTGGGCTGGGGCCTGGTGCCTGGGCATTCTTGATGGGCAGGATGGGCTTCCTTCTCACCAGCTGGAAGGGAAGGCACACATCAGCGAGCAAGAAGGAGGCTTTCACCCCGTGGATACTGTCTCCCTGCTGGGGACGCTGGCTTAGGCAAGGCCCCAGGGCGGGTCAGAGCCATGTTCCTAAACTTTCTGTTTTGAATGTTTAGTGTCAAGGTTGCTAAATGAAGGAGCAAATGGGGCCACTGTGGCTTCAGCCCCACTGCTTTCCCCTTCCTCGTAGGGGAAACCTCCTCTCATCTGTTGTGACAGTTATGTGTCTGCTGGCCAGTCAAGCCTACGGCCACACAGAGCTGCATGGCAGGAGGAGCAGGCTAGGAGATAGGGAGAAGTCTTACCCTTCTGCCTGGCTGGGGAACTGGTCAAGAACAAAACTCACAGCAAGCCAGATACTGCCTTGTCCCGACCACAGAGCACCCAGTGCATGTAGCATGGAAGCAGGAGGAGCCTGGAGAAGAGAGCAGGCCTGCGGCAGGACGTGGTAGAGGGCTCACAGAAACATCAGCGAGCCCTCCTGCCCTGGAAAGTGAAGATTTGTGCCCCTGAGACAAGTAAACTTCCTGAGGGCCTCGACAGGACCAGGCCATGGCAGCAGAAGCCTTGGAACAGGCCACAGGACACAGAGGTGACGATGTCTTCCAAGACTCCCTCACTCTGGGTGGGGCTGTTGCCAGCCTGAGGGTGAACAATTCCTCTGATTCTCCAGGGCCACAGCCAGGCCGTGTGAATAGCCCCAGTGAGTGACAGAAAGTGCCACTGGCAGCCATACAGACCCCACATCAGTGGCGCCAGACACCAGGGAGCCAGAGCTGGTGACTTCGCAGGGCCTGGCTGTCCATGTCAGTGGGAGCTGCATCTGGAAGAATGGGGAGGACAAAAGAGGACAGTGGTGCCACTGGTCAGAAGTGAGTGCCAGCCTAAAGGACAGTCACGCAGGGAAGAAGTGAGGTTGGACATCAGGGCCGCATGCTCAGGTTGGATTTGCTCACTTGCCAGCTGTGGGCCTCAGAGCAAAGCCAGCCCTCATGTTGGCAGGAGTACAACAGGTAGACCAGATGGTTGTGCATCCTGCAGTGTGAAGAAAGAGCCGGAGTCACTGAGCCTTTGCTTGCATAGGGGCTGTGGTGACAAGGAGGGCAGACTTGATCCAGGACAGAAGGAGAAGCATGGGTGGGCAGTTGACACTGGCTAGGGGATGCTTACATGGATGTTTACACATCATAGAGAATCACAGCAGTGTGTGATGCTAGAGTGTGGGGTGGGGTACACTGTAGGACCAGCCTCTGGGTTTCTGCTGGCTCAGGACATCACTCAAAGGCTACAGTCTCAGATGACCATATTATCATAGAATCCCAAGGGTGGGATACAGAATCCATTGGGGTGGCCCAAAGTAATCAAGATACAGGCCATGGGACCCCTGCTGCCATGATACTTTTGCCTTTGAGCCAGTTAACCATGAACTGAATCCCCTGAAAACGTAAGCCAGATTAACCCTTTCCTGCTTAGAGGAAATTTGTAGTGGGTACTGGGTATTTGGGTCATAATAACCAAAATTTTGGTTATCAACAATAAAGAACTGACTAATAAGTATAGAAAAAGAGGGTACTACTGCAAGGTTCAGAGTCAGGTTCAGATCCAGGGCTGGTGAGCATC
This sequence comes from Cavia porcellus, assembly GCF_034190915.1. Lineage (NCBI taxonomy): Eukaryota > Metazoa > Chordata > Mammalia > Rodentia > Caviidae > Cavia > Cavia porcellus. The sequence continues at coordinate 57,470,653 of NW_026947489.1, forward strand.
TAGGTGACAGAGCGGGTCCTTGGGCTACCAGCCTCGGTCAATGGCATGCTTTCCAGGGAAGTGGCTGGACCTGGTAAGGTGCTGTCAGGGACTGGGATGTTCAGCTGCAGTGCAGGTTGCAGTGCCACGGCCAGCTATGTTCCTTTCTGAATTCCCAGAGGGCTGCAGGTCACCACCTGTCTGCCCCACACAGCAACTGCCTAGCCAGTGCCTGCCAGGTGGAATTTGACCCAGAACTAGCCACAGGATTGACACGGCACAGGGGCCCACTAAGGGGAGTGACTGGAAGTGGGACTCTAGAAGGAATTTGCACAGTTTCCATTCCTTGCCAGGGCCAAGATCACCTGGAGCTTTGAGCATCCACGATTGGGGTCTGAAGATGGGTTGAGTGGGGCTGAGCGGATCCTGGGGATCTGAGATTTTTAAGGCAATGCAGGGGGTTTGGGAACCACTGACTTCACCTAACTTCCTCATGTTTCTTCTTCAGTAACTTCAATAACTGCCAGCTCCCCACAGTCCTCAGGCCTCAGCTCTCTCACAGGTCCCTTCTCTGGGGAGAGAGCCAGGTTTCTGTTTTCTGACCTCTACGTTCCCTTCAGATGGAAGGCTCCCTTCTTGCAGCTAAGGACAACTGCATTCAGAGAATCCCTGACTCACTCTTTCTCCCTGGGCTCTAGGTGCAGGCCAGCTGGCCTGAGTTCCTCTGTGGCTTCCCAGCTGCTTTGAGATTGTTATGGTTTAGATCTAGATGTCCCTCTAAAGTCTCATGCGTTCATACGCAGGATCTTTGGAAGGCAACTGATTATAGGGCTTATAGCTAACTTGTTGACAGGCAGAGAGGCCTGGTTGGAAAAGGCAGAATCTCTCTTCCAGGCTCCTCCCTTGACCCTCATTGCTTCCTGTCTGCCATGAGGTGAGCAGCTTTTCCTCCACCAGGTCTGCCACGCTGTCCTGACTAGGAATCAGACAATTATGGACTGAACCCTCTACGAACTGTGGACTGAGATAAACCCTTCTTTCTTTAACTTGTGGGTGTCATGCATTTTTGTCCTGATGAGGAGAGTGACTGAGACAGAGATCCTGCTCAGAATGCTACAATACCACCCATTTCCTGGGGGCCGAGTGTCCTCCCCACCCGCTAGGACCCTCTCTCAGGGCAGAGTCCCCAGGCACTTGGTGGAGTACTGGCACAGATGTCAGCATAACCCAGCAGCAGTGGACCCTCCTGAGATCACTGTCAAGCCATATATTAATTCAGAGTAAGGCTTTGGCTGCAACTTTGCATACAGGTCCTAAAAAAGTTTTATAGTCTTATCATTAAAACTATTCCAAATACATTAGAAAACACAGGAGTTATTTTAGAGTCAAAAGATTACGGTAACATTTATGGTAAAAAAAAACTTCTTTCTGTTAACAAAACAAAACATGCTTCTTTCATGATGTTTGCTCTCATCCAGCCCAACCCTGCTTATCTCATTTTCTGAGATCAGGCACATTCAGGGTGGCAAAGCTGGAGACTTTCTAGGATACTACTTATTCTTCTAAAAGGAAGTCAGACAGCATTCTGTACCTCGCCAGTTAATAGTCAGCTCAATATCAATATCAATAATTTTTGCATTTCAGACTCTGCACCTGACAGAGAGGCCTGGTGGGGCGGGGCTGGTGGGGCGGACATCTGGCTCCCAGAAAATGGGTGGAAGCTCAGCATTCTGAGCAGGAGCTCTGTCTCGGTCACTCTCCTCGTTGGAACAAAATAGGTGACACTGGCAAGTAAAGGAAAAAGGGTTTATTCTGGCTCACAGTTCATACGAGTTTCAGCAAAACAAAATAGAAAGAAATTGAGGTTTGGAGAAAGAAATGGGAATCTTGCGAGCTCACTTCAAGGTAGTCTCAGCCCATGGTCTAGGCCTCTGTAGGCTGCCTTGGCTTTTGGAAGAACTGTACCCTCTCTGAGCACAGCTGGAGGTCAGAGCTCCACTCCACTGACCCAACATAATCCAGATACTCACTGAGCAAGAGACAACAGTGCAGAGCCCTGGGAAGCTAAGGCCAAAGGGAAGGGAGGAGAGGAACTGCTCATCAGGAGCTTTGGAAGCCATTCAAGAATAGATTATTTGCAGTATGAAATGGTTCTGAAAAGTAATTTGCTAAGACTAGAAGGGACATGTGAGTACCTCAGTCCCTCTGGTAATGGGTACTTGTGGAATTACAAATGTGGTAAGTATCCACCTGGTGCCATGTAGATCAATTCTGCTGACCACGATAGAATCCAGATAGTCCCACCAAGAGATCATGGATGGTCAGAATCAGCAAGGACTTCTTGGGACAATCATCTCATCACCTTCCTTTTATAGAGGAGGGAAAGGGTCAGCCCTGGACCCACATCAGGCCCAGGAGCAGGGGGTAGCAGAGCCCCAGCATGGCACCCTCTCCCTGTGCCATGGGGCTTTCAGATACTGAGTATAACCACTGTCAACCTAAACACCACTAGGAGAGAGCAACAAAGATCAAAGCCTGTACTCAGGAATGGAGAGTGGGCCGTGGGAATGGGCTCCAGGCTAAGCTGTGCTGTGTGCCTTGGGGCCAGGTTGCTTTGAGTCAGTTATCATGGTTACAGGGATCAATACAGGGTGGCATCAGCTCAGTGACTGGACAGCCAGTTGCTGGGCAGCTTTTCTTGGGAAGCATGTGCTGGTGGCAGTGGTCTTTGTGCAAAAGCCATGGCCCTGGCAGAGCCTTTTGTGATGCTTCTGTGAGGCACATCTCCTGGCTCTATTTGTTTTTGCTTGACACAATCAACTCCATTTCTATTCTGAAACCTGCCACACTACAGAAAGTTGGGGAGAAGGTGGTGTGTGCAGTCACAGGACAGAGCACACAATGGCACTGGCTGATGTGATGCCCATAGTCACAGGTTTGCAGTCTGCACAGTTGGACAGTCCGCACAGTTGGACAGTCTGCACAGTTTGGATATGCCTGGGCTGCTTCTCCAGTGCCCACTCTCCTCCATACCTGGGGACCGGACCACTGCTGCTGGAACAAACAGTGCAGACCAAGAGTGGATTCCTACACAAGTACAGAAAAGTCATCCTGACCCTGATTTCTCCAGGACACCTGTTTATAAAGCATTAATATTCAAGCCACTTGCCCAGCACATACGGGTGTCTCTAAGGTGTCAACCAGTACACTTGTGCTGCCTCCAGCCCCACTTGGGATTCCTAGTTGTTAACCACATTTTAGAAACTCTAGCTCCCAAGAACCTGAGAAAGAAGTGGTTCTTAAACTTTTGGAGGTCCCAGGACCTTCTGATAATCTGCTGAGATTCACAAGTGAACCATGGTAACACATTTCTTGCTCACTCTGCTTCTAAAACAACGTCAAGGCAATCCCAATGCCCAAAGCAAGGATGTCAGAATACCAGTTCCAAAGGGTCTCAACACTAGCACTTCCCTTTCCTGTGGGGCAGCTTGAGTCCCACCATGCCAGCTTAGGGGTAGCTGTGCCAACGCTGCTTGATGTCTGAATCCCCAAACTCAAAAATCTCCAAGGGACCCTCCCAGGGGAAAGTGGGGCTGATGATTAGGTGGGAAATCAGTGTGATAATAAATCTAGACAATGCCTGGGACTTGCCACACTGACGTTTCCAGTGAAATTGTGTCTTGAGTTTTTCCTATGCTTTCTGCCATTGAGCTACTTGGATCTGCTCAGGACCATGTCGGGAGCTTCTCCCCACCCACAGATGGTGGGGTTCCCTGCCTGAGAGTGTAGCCCCTCCAGTTCTGCTCTGATGTCCTACTTTGGACCCCTCCCTAGGCTGGGTATCCTTATCCTGGGGTCACTCCAGCCTCTGTCGGACCCAGGGCAGGTGAGAGGCTGGAGATGAACCCTCCCTCATCCCTCCCAGGTATGTCCTGGCCTTTCCCGGTTACAGCTCCCTGGGGACACAGATCATGCTGTTCTGTGGGCATCATGATGTGAACACCACTCAGCAAGGGAGAAGGAAGAGGAAGAGTTCAGGGCTAGGAGCCAGGAGCCTCTTTCTGTGTCCTCCTGCCCACCTTTCCCTGGGTACCCCACGCTAGACCAGAGCACCCACTCAGGGAGCTGGCTGTAGCCGGCTGTCACGGGACCTGTAACCAGGGCTCTCCTGGGGCTCTGTTGACTCAACACATCATTTGACACCTACTTGCCAGGTCCTCTGGATGCAAGGTGCTACTGAGCTGGGCTGGGGAGGCCCAGAAAGGGTCCAGCCACCACCTCTGCCCTGGAGCTCGAGTCTGTGGCTCTGTTGTGAGCTCTCAGATCTCCTCATTGACACCAGGAAGAAAGGGCTTGTGAGTGCCACTGTCACCTGCCTGCAATGATAGACAGCTACTGTCTCCATGCAGAACAAGGCAAAGGAAGGCCTCAATGGGCGTCACATGTCTCCTGGCGAAGTGAGAGCTCGCTGCCTTCTTTCAGAGATAAACCACAACCTCATGCCTAAGGTTGATTTTTATCCCTCAGTACAGCCACTGTGGGGGTTCCGGGCCATCATAAAAGAAGACTGCTTCCTCTTCCAATGGGATTGTTTCTGGTGTTTTTCATAGAGATGTAACAACTCAGTGCAAGGGAGTCTCGGAATGTCTCATGCTTCCAGTGTAGACTGTCTCATGGCAGGGAACCCTGAGCTGCCAAGTTAGGGCTTCCAGGGCTTGCAAAGTGCTCTGTCCCTTTCACATACCTCATCTCCCCATCCACCTCTGGCAATCCGTTCTGCTTTCTCCACATTGTTTCCCCCAGAAGTTCATGCCGAGTTAACCCTGGGCCTGAGGGAGGCTGGGCCAGTACAGCCATGGTCCACAGCACAGAGAAGGGGCAGCTGTGGGAGCCAACTCCAGGGACGCCCTCTGAATCCAAAACAATTACTGTCACTCCGATTCTTTGGAGACTCACTTCCTTATACTGATATGTAAAAGGCTGGCTAGGGTATTTCCTTCTCTCTTCAGTTGGCTCCGAGCATTGCAAATAAGGCTAGCTGAGGTGCTAATGTGCAAAGTCTATCGCCATCAGACAGTGCTGTTTCCTTGAACAGTGTTCTCCACAATACAGGATTGAGCACGGGAGATGTTAGAGCAAATAGCTCTGGAAATGTCAACTGGGTAGAGCCTCAAGATAAGAGGTTGTGACTCCCCAGAGCACAAGAGTCTGCATATCACAAACCAAAGAGATAACTCCCCAAAACAATTCCACTGCTCCCTTAATTGGATTATGTAAATTGATCCTTCTGCATATCTTTATCTCTGCAACTTACAGAGATGCCAATCTTGCACCTGGCCAGCCAGCTCAAGTTATTCACATTATTCCCGTCCCCCCCCCCCCCCCCCCCCGTCCTCACTGTCATTCATCTTTGAGCCACCCTCCTTCACAAGATAATAAATTCTGGGAGAGGCCTGGGGTCAAGGCCTTTGTCCACATGTCCTCACAGGGATTGAATTTAGGACCCCTTGGCTGCCCTTAACTTAGAACATGTCTTGGTGTCTTTACTCTCACCATGGGTGGCATTGGTGGTGGTAGGTTGGAATTAACTGGGTAGGATTCCAGTGATGTCTCAATGGGATTACAAATACAACCTTTTGGATTGTGAGGAAAACTAGAAAGAGGATTACAATACTTGGATGACTGAACTCAATATTTGAGTTTACAATAGGCAGCAACGGAGGAGTGGGCAGGGCAGGTCCCCTAGGCTTCCATGGAGCCAGCTAGGACTTGTGGCCTTCGCACCATCTCTTCCTGGAGCTGGTCTCACAGTGGGATGAGCCCTGATCTTTGCTGCACCTTCTGCACATAGCACGCATGGTTTCTGGCACACAGTCCCTGCCTGAGAGGTGCCCTCAGTACAGATGTGGGACACTTTTGCTAACAAAGTCACCAGTAGTCACGGCCCACAAGATAACAGACAGACAAACTGCATCATATAAAAATTTACAACTTCAAACAACTCTTAAGAAAATGAAAAAAGAAGCCGAGTGTGAAGTGCATACCTGTCATCGCAAAGCTTGGGAGGCTGAGGCAGGAGGATCACTGTGAGTTTGAGGGCTGGCCTGGGATATAGTGAGACCTATCTCAAAAAACCCAAAAAGAAAACATAGAAGAAAGAAAGAAAGAAAGAAAGAAAGAAAGAAAGAAAGAAAGAAAATGACAGAAATGGCTAGGAGAAAATACTTGCAAATCACAAAAATGATAAAGGCCTATAACATATAAAGATCTACCAATAAAAATAATAAAAAACAAGAAAAAGGCAGAAGACTTAGATATGCTAGGAAGGAAGATATACATATTACAAATAAACATGTGAACAGCATCATCTCTCATTAGAGAAATGTAATTTAAAGCCACAATAAAATACTGCCGTACACACACATGTCAGGTTAGCCATCATTTAAAAAAAAAACAACATTCAGTACTGGTGATGATCTGAGCAATAACCCTGGTGGGAATGCAAAATGATATGGCTGCTTCAGAAGATGGTTTCCATATTCTTTTGGAAATAAACATTCATGGACCATGCACCTCAGTAATGTCATTCACGATGAAAGGAAGGCATGTTTACATGAGATCTGAATACAAATATTCACAGTGGCTTTCGTCATAGTTGCCCTGAACTGAAAACAACTCAGATGTCCTTTAGTGGAGAGTTAACCAACCACTTGCTGCATGCATACAAAGAACACAACAGAAATAAAAAGGAAGAACCTTGATCTGTGCAGAGGCATGGGAAGAATCCAAAGCATATTTGGTAAAAGAAGGAAGCCGGATCATGAGGGTTGTGTGCTGTGTTTTCCATTTCTATGACATTCTGGAACAGCAAATCAGAGAGGACAGAAAAACACCTGATGTGGATGGAGGGCAGTGGGGTGTCTGGGGTGACACTTGCTCTGTGGCTCTGTTGAGGGAATCACACGGCCATCAGTTTGTTGGAAGTGTCAGAATGCAGCACCGAAGAGTGGATTTGCTGTCTGTCCATCACACCTCCGTAGTCCTGACTCTTACAGAAAGTGCTCCAACATGAAGTGGGGGCTAGTGTCTGCCTCGGGGGGCGGGGCACAAGCAACCTGGAGTCCTTTCTGATGGAGACACCCCAGCACAAAGGCAGAGGGCTTGCCTTGGTGCCAAGGTGAGAAGAGCAGCTGAGACCTTTCCTCCGGCCCCAAGGTCATATCCCCAAGGTCATCTCCCCCAGCAGACAGAATGGAGCCATGACAGGGCTCTCTGAGCACAGACAACTGTCGCTCAGGCCCTCAGAACCCTCCTGGGCACAGGCAGCTGGGACCTGCTTCTTGCCCCTCTGACTGATGGGAAGACAGCAGAGCAGGAGAGAGCTGGGTGCTTCGGCTGGAGGAGAAAGGGAGGCCTAGTGGGTGGGGGTGGGGGCATCCTAGGCTCAGGAGACTGGCTCTCAGGACTTTGCCTAGGATGACTACAGGTAGACACAGCTGCCACCTAATGCTCTTGCCAGGGTCAAGGCCTTCTGATGCTGGTGATCAAATTTGCCTAATCTTTAAAAATTTATCTTTAATGTGTTAAAAGGCACATAGCACACAATTTACCATGCTAGCCATTTTTAAGCACACACACGTGCAATCGTGGGCCCTTTACCTTTGCACCCCAGAACTCACATCCAATCAACAGTGATGGCCTCGCCTCCCCCATTGTTCTTTGTCTAGGACTCTGGGGACCTCATATGAGTGCATCTGTGCAGTAATTTTTTTAAGACAGGGTCTATGTAGTTTAGGTTGGTCTTAAACTTGCTGTATAGTCCAGGCTGCTTTCAAATTCATTGTGATCCTCTTGCCTCAGCCTCCCAAGTGCTGAGATGACAGACCATGTACCACCACTCTTGGCTTTTGTATTTGTCTTTTTGTGGCAGCTCCTCTAACCCAGTGTCTTCAGCATGTGTGTACATACACAGACACACAAAGTACTTTCTTGAAAACTCCCTCCTGGCGCTGTCTCTGTTTGGTTACCCCTTTGCCCCGCCCAGGAGCTGGTCAACTCTCCCAGGCTATTCTCCTCTTTAGTAGCCATGCTTAAGGATCCAGCACAAGGAATAACTGCCCATGTCTTTCTCCTAAGCACTGCCTGGGGGTGCCCGAGTCCCTCCTGGCCGGGGTCTGCCGTCTTAGCCTATACTAGTGCAGAACCTTCCTTTAGGGACTCAGAGACCCAGGTCTGCAGGCCTGAGGCTGGGAGGGAGCCCAGGGGATGTCAGCTACCCTGGCCCCCCCACGGCCAAGTTTCTAATGTGCTAGCTGAGACGCCCTGCCAAGGGTAATGTGACATTTACATGACACCTGGTGAGGCTGCCATGGTGACATAACAGGAGGAGGGGTGGGGTGTGTCCCTGGGCATGGAGCCTGCAGTTTGGTACAGTCGGATGACTCTGTGTTGTGTAAATTAAAGCCTTGGTCACCAGCTCTTGTCCTCATTCAAGTGACTTTGCAAGGGCTGGCCCACAGACCTGGAATGGGCCCGTGGGTTTAATTCCCTGCAGGCAAGAGGGCATCGCCTCCTTTGGGAGCATCAGCCTGGGGCTCCTGAGGGCAGAGAAAACAGACCTCACGGGGGGTAGAAAGCTCTCTGGGGTGCCAGGGCAGCATGATGCCTGTGGGCACGGGTTCCAGGTTGCCTACTGGAGCTGCCTAAGGGCTTAGCCTGGCTGGGAGCTTCCTTTACAGCCCACCAGGGCTGCCAGCACCCTGCAGGCCTTTGTTCTCCTCCCCGGACCCCACCTCCTCCTTTCTTCTATTTCTTTAACATGCAGCACATGCTTCTGCCGAGGTGCAGCCCAGCTAACAGTGCTGGAGGAGGAAAGCAGGTGTACCTGCCTGGCCCTGCTCACAGCCTCTGTGTGTAGGGGCTGCTCCAAGAGTTGTGACAGCACTGGGTTCTCCAGCCAGGAGTGCTGACAGCACACTGCCCTGGGGATCTTAACGTGGATGTGGCAAAGTGGCTGCTCTGGGGGTATGGGGCAGGAGGAAAGGTGCGGGTTTTGGGGGAGCAAAGGCGGCCCCTTCTCTGTGGATGCTGGCCTCACCCTTTATGACACTGTTCTTCCCATTAGGAACCATGACCTCCTTCCTGGTCTGATTACCTCCTGCTTGGAGACCATCCCCCACCCTCAGACAGTTTTAAGATATTGCTCTCCGCTCTACCTCCCACAAGTTTGCCATATCAAACTTCCAAAAACATAGTAGAGAGCTTTTGCAGAAGGGAAGGAGACCAAGAGACGGACAAGAGAAGAGGAAGATGAAGCCAGCATGAAGGTAAGTACATGCACCTGCTTCCCACAAGGAAAGAAATCGTTATATACCGCAAACATGGACTAAAAAAGCAAAACAAAACAACGCAGGTCCTGGAGTTTACAACTCCAGGCTGGGAAGGAGGTTGGAGGTGGCAGGGAAGACACGGCTGGGCGAGTCTCTCCTTGCCCTCTGGATCAGGTACACTGGCCCGTCACACTTGAGGAAAAGGACTGCAATGTTGAGGCCCACGGAGAATCCAAGTGGGGGCGTCTCCAGGCTGCTGTAAGCTCAGGCAGCGTTTCCAGCAGAGGAGAGCCGGGTGCTGCCACCTGTGGGCCCAGATCCCTCCTCTATCACCAGGCACATACTCCGTGCGGAGCTAAAAACTGGATGGTCCTCAGGGGCGTGTGGATGTGGAGAGAGGAGCCAGGTGGCCTAGGATGTCTGGATCAGCAGGAGGAGACAAATCGGGCACAGGGGTCAGAGCTACACCTGGCAATGGGGGACTGCGGTGCAGGGGTGCAGGGCTTGTTCCCAGGGCCCCTATGGGAACCAGCCGAGAACTGGGGAGCCTGAAGTGGTCAGAAGACAGTGGGTGAAGGGGGAGAAGAGGCTATGGGAAGAAGCCGACAGGTGCACACAAGGGCACTGGAGGTGGCAAGCCATGTGCAGACAGGAGTGTGGGGCGACCTGGCCGAGGGACCCCAGAAGTGGCTGCTACTGCCATCAGGGAAGGTCAGGAAGAGCCTGAACAAGTTGAGTATGGGGGAGCAGATGGGTGGGAAGGCAGGTGGGTGACAGAGGCCAAACAGAGGGATGCATGTTTGGGTGTCTTCCTCTGTCCTGACTTCTATGATGGGGGCCTGTTGGTCCCCATCCTGAAGGTGCTGGCCCTCTTCTGAAGGCACTGGCAGTTGGGCACATTTGCCTGAGCTCCGCTGCTTCCTGCCTCAGCTCTATCCAAGAATGTCCTTCAGTGCCCTCCGCTGGGTAAGCTCTGGCCACTTGAGGGGACAAATGGCCCAATCCCTGGCCCTAGGAATAATTCTGAGGCACCTGCAGCCACACTGTGCCAGGTCCCCGAGTAGCCTGTCTCTGCTCCCAGGGCAGCCCCCACTAATAGTGGGCTTTGTATTGGCTCTTCTCACTCCCTGTGCCACTTCCCTGTCCCTCACAGTGCTTTCTGGGGCCATCTCCCAACACACTATTGCAAGCCCGGCCTCCAAGTTCCCTTTGGAGGGAACCTACACTGTGGCCAGAGTACACAACTGGGCACTGGCCCTTGGCAATCCTGCAAGATGCCTGGGACCTGGGCCCTTGGCCAAGGAGAGACACCGTGTGGTTCCCTATGGAATCCCAGCTCCATTGAAAGGTCCTGCCATCGGATCCCCTCCAACACAGTGTCAGTGAGCAACAAGCATACACATGGCATTTCGGTGGGAGAGAAAATTCTTTCTAGGAGCTCTGGTGTGGCCTTAAGTGCCAAAGTACAGTGTTTGAGGCCACCCACTCTCTGATCCCTGGACCCTGCACCCCTGAATCAGGACAAACTGCCTCTGAAAGCCAATGAATAAAGAATGGGAGGGTGTGGCTGTGTATCTGGGCAAGGGTCCTTCAGGAAGTCTCCTGAAAATCCCCCACAAAGGCCTCCTTCCCTGGAGGGGCTGCCTATTGGTGTGGGGGCCCCAAGCAGCTGTCAGTTGCTGGCCAGATGAATGGGGTGGCCTTGGCTCCTGCCAGGCACGAGCACCCAGCTCACCCCAGAGAGACGGGCGAGGCTCAGATCCCTAGACCTGGGATGGGGCGGTGTCTTCTGTGGCAGAGTAGAAGGCTATGGTGGTGCCTCAGAGAGGCCGAGGCAGGAGGATCACAAGTTTGAGCCCAACCTGGATAACTAAGCTATTTCGTGAGACCGTTGGCTCAAACACAAAAGCACTAGGCATGTAGCTCGGTGAGAAGGTTCTGGCTAAATCAGCAGTACTACAAAAAACAAGAACAAAACAAAACAACAACAAGAAAGGGAGAGGGCCTTTCAAACTCTTTTCTTTGAAGTCGATCAATTATCCAGTGGGACAGTATTTACTGTACAGCTCCTGTGCAGTTCAGGATCAGAGAGAGTTACCAAAAGATACAGCTACACGGCCAAGCAGCCTGCATCCTGTTTGGAAGAAGAGAAAGTGCTCATAAAGTAAGAGGAATTAAGAAAGGCCAGGAGCCTGGTTACCTAGAAAGATGTTTTCAAGGTGGGGTAAGAAAGGAGAGATGTGACTGTGGGGGTTCTTCTGGGGTGATTAGGACCTAGTAAATGAGGGGAGCCAAACAAAAGGAGGAGGCAAACAAAAGAGGAATGGGGGGGGGGGCAGGGGCCTACTGCTGCAATTCATAAATTAGTGTCCCCCAAACTGCAGAAGCAGGAAGCCACAGCAGTGACCTTCTAGACCTGCCAATATTTGGCTCATACAAGATGCATGGAATAGTTATGCCAGAATCTGGCAGTGCAGCTCTGAGCAATGTGGCTTTTGTCTCAATATCTAGGTGGAGAAGAGTCATTAAATAACTTATCACAGATGTTTTCTCCCCTCTCGAGGGCAGTAGAAAGTGACCTTTAGCAGCTCAGTTCTGTCTCCGAGCAAAGCAGAGAAAGGAGGGTCCCAGGCCTTGGGGCGGTTGGGGTTTCAGTCTCTGCTCTGGGGATGTGGTCTGAGTGTGGCTGGTCCCTGAGAGACAGGCAGAGACCCCCAGCAAATCCCAAGTCCTCCAGGCCTGTGGCATCGAAACTGCCCTTTCATAAGCACTTCCAGGGCCTCACCCACACCCAAGAGAGATGTGACTCCAGGCCTGGGCAGCGGGGTGGGGTGGGGCACAGATTTCTGGGCCCTGCCCCCAAAGATCCAGATGTGGTTGCTGGGTGGACATCCAGGAATTTTTCATCCCTGCACACTGTTCTCTGACATCTGGCCTCCTGAACTGGGAGTAAGCCCCTCTGTTTTTTTTCTTTCTTGGTATTGGAGATTGAACCCAGGGCCAGCAGGACCTTGGCACTGAGCTGTACCCTAGCCCTTCTTACTTCCTATTTTGAGACAGGGTCTTGTTAAGCTGTCCAGGTGGACCGCGAGCTTGCAACCCTCCTGCCCCAGCATCTCTCACTCTGGGGATCGTCTGGGGGTGCCACAGTACCCAGCTCATCCTTGTTGCTTTAAGCCACTCGGTTTGTGGTATTTTGTTATGGTGAGCCCACGAATGCATTCAGCTGCACAACCACAGATTTTCTGGAGCCCAAAAGCCACAAGTGGCCGGTGGCAAGACACTGGATGGCCTAGTCTAGAGTGCTTCCCTCCTGCAAACCGTTTGGCTGCACAGTATTATTCTACCACATGCAAGAAATAAGCAAAGATCAACAGTTGGATTTTCAGAAAACATCTTGGGTTACCCCAGTTTCATGTTGATCGACTTCACGTCCTCGACCCCAGTCCTTCAAAAGAGAGGGGACCATACTGTCACAGAGAAATCAGAAGGCAAACGCTGGCTCCTTCCTGAGGGACAGTAGGAGTGGACATCTCGGCCTGTGCCATCGTAAGTGTGGACAGGAGGGGCCTGGGGTGCAGGTTCACACTGACTCAGAGGGTCCGATCCACAGAACCCAGATCCACTTGGGTGCCAGGTTGAGTCCTTTGTGCCCATCTGACTGCCTGTTTCATCCCCTCTGCTGCTGAGCCGGTGGACACTGCTGTGTCCACCGTGAGCACAGGCAAATGAGGAGTGTCACATTTGCGTGTTAGTAATTTACTACCTGGGACGGAAGCATTCCTAGGTCTGAGCTCCCCAATTTAAAATCCTCTTGAGATGGCACAACATCAGATTCTTATAAAACAAGACACTAGCATGAATTAACCATCAAAGCAAAGTCCTTGGACCTGGCCTCTGAGGACAGCCAGATTTTGACTGCAGCAGGAAGGGAGCGACGGAAAGGAAAGGACCAGAGTGCACAGCACCACGGGTCCCCGATGCCAGTGGCTGGGGTTACACCTGGGGAGGTAGAGCGAGGCAAAGGGACCACTGATCTGTCACAGGCACGGGCTTCGGAGCATTCTCACTACTCCTTCCTGTGCCAGGCTCCCTAAAGCAGCACCCCGCGCCCCTCGAGGCCTCTTTCATCGTGTGCGGCAGAAGCATCTCCTCTGTCTCCGCTGCCACTGTTCATTCTTTCACCTACTCATCGGTGTGTGGGCCTCTCTGTCCCAGCGCAGGATGCTAGAGAAGAGACCCTGCAGCCCTGAGGCGGACAGTCTGTCTCAGAACTCCTCCGACTGTGCAATCTGCTTTGCGACCGGCAAATGAAGGGGTCCCCCACTCAGTGCCTCTGTCCAGAGAGCAGCGATCCTGCTCTTAGCTTGATCAGAAGCCTGAGCTGCGTTAGTGATGAAACAAGCCCTGAGAATTTCCTTCCTCCTGCACCACGTTGCCACTCAGGTTTATAAAAGTTTTCATCAGAGTACAACAGAAAAATGCTCCAATCCTGGTTGCACACATGGCCAGAATTGTATGTGTGCGCAGATCCATGGGAAGGGACATTGCTGCCCCTCCCGAGCCCTTCCAGGGTCCCTGTGAGGCACTGGTGCCTCCTCAGATAATCACCATTGAGATTCCATCAGCTCATGTGACTTTCGCTTGTTTCTGTATTTCTGTATTGTTCTATATTATTCCCATCAGGTCTTGCTTGCTTGTAACTGTTCGTGAAATTCAACCCTAGCACTGTAGCCACGTTAATTCATGTTGGCCTTGAACACACCACTGCACGAATTCACCATGATGTAGTTGTCATTTCTGCTACTCATTGGCACCTGAGATTGTTCCTACTTTGGGGCCATTCTGCACAGTGCTGGAACATTCTACATACATGTTCACCAAAACTGCTGCTTGCTTTTATTTGACATAGTCATTCAGCACAAAAAGGTAGATAGGGAGAGGGGGAGAAAAGAAGAGCCTGACTGAGCATGTGGGGACAGTTATAATGTGCTGGGCCCGCACCCCAGATGGTGAGGCTGGGGCAAGAGAGGGTCTGTGGCCCAGGCAAGCACACACAAGAGAAGCTGGTAAGCTGTGAACCAGGTTTTGAGCCTGAGTAAGACAGCTGCAAAGCCTACAAGTTAAAGGACAGAGCCTGTCCCCAAAATGCCAGTACCACAGTCCTACACCCAGCAGCCTCGGTGACAGGAAATGAGAAGCCTTGCACTAAACGAATCTCTTCTGATGTATCAGATCTCATCTCCTGTAAGAGACACCCCGAAAGCCCTGGCTGAGCGTTCGACACATTTCCAATCATCGGCGGCTTAATGAGCCCTCGGCTTCTGGTCAGATGTAAATGCAATTGGGTTGAGCGTCCAGCTGTTCGGTGCGGAAGCGCTGGCATCTGCCTCGTACTCCAGGACAGACTGTTCAGGTTATCAAGCTCCCTGGAAACCCCTGTGGTATCAGGGTTGATGGAGAAGTGAGGTTTCCTTTTCATTCCTACTGATAAGAGAAAAGCCCATTTCCTTTCTGGGTGACACCAAGCAAAGGGATTATTGTATTTGTTCCTTTTCTCAAACTGGTAGCACACACATTTACAGACACATGCACACACATGCAGGTGCTCAGGAACTGGAAGTCAACTCCGCCAGGAAAGTTGGTGGAGAACCCCCAGCTCTCACAGGAGCAGCCCAGCATCTATCTGCCCATCACGAAGGACGGAGCTTGGGAGGGACAGAGAGGGGAAGGGCTGTGCCATCCCTGTTCTCCTGACCCTGGATGTCTCTCTCTTAGGAATCCTAGCTGGCCACTCTGCCTTTGCTTTCTTTATCAGGGATCACTGGACGGGGCCAACCTTGTGTTGCTGCCATAGGAGCAGTCAGAAGAGAAATTTGGAAACTTGAGGAAGAAAGCAGTACAAGTATGAAGGTTGGCAGATGGTTTAAAGGTCCAGGCTCTACCCCCTAAGCTCCTCCTGCAGTAAATATCCAAGATTTGGGTTAATTTCCACCTCCTGCTGATGTGTACAGGCTCTGGGATCTGGGGTCTTCCTGGATCAAGAGCTAACTCTTCTCCTTCTAGCACATCCTGCAAGGAATGTCACGCCTTCCAGCAGTCTCAGAGGCAGGGCTGGCCTCACAGTGGCAGCTACGGCCAGCATCACCTTGAGCCCTGCCCTGGACTCCCAAGTTCAGTGCTGAGGGTAGCATTTTAAGTGTGAGCCTGGCTCTCTGTGTCCTGCTTTTCATGTTCAAGGAGAAGCCACCCATACGGGGAACCATGCTGTGCTGCAAAATAGCTGGGGACAGATGGTCCTTTCCTCCATGTGAAAGGCCAGATGGCAGCTGCCCACACACTTCACCGTGACTCAGCAGACCAGATCCTCATCCTAGGAAAAACCAGGGACTTGCCCGAGGCCACAGGGCTGGCAGTGTTCGAGCTGTGGTCAGATCTTCCATCAGCCCTGGATGCCTGGCCCTGCAGGCCTGGCTCCTAAACGACACTCCCTCCTGCTTCTCTGCCCCCAAGCATCAAAGGAGGAATTGAGCTGGACTTGTAGGTGGCAATGACTAGTTCAAGGGAGGCTGCTGTCTTAGTCACTTTCCTGTCACTGAGCCACAGCACCCGACACCTAAACACTAAACGAGAAGATGCTGGTTTTGGCTCAGCTGCCCAAGTTTCAGTCCATGGTTGGCAGCTCCAAGGCAGAGCAGCATGCAGAGGGGCCTGGGTGGAGCAGAGCTGCTGGAGCATGGCAGCCAGGAAGCAGAAAGGAAGGGAGGAGCCAGGGAAAGGGACAGATGTTTCCAGGCCACGGCCCCACTGATCTATCTCTAACCAGGCCCCATCTCCTTCTTTAGCTCTGATCCTATCACTTCATGTGCTCACCTCTGCATGCTTGAGGCTCTTGGGGGAGACCCCAACACAAACCATAACAGCTGCAGAGAAACCCTGCCCAGGGGCCAGGCTCCAGCACTGCCCTGCCCTTAACCAGGCACATTCTCCAGTAACAAGGTCAAGGGAGGATCAGAGGTCTCCTTGCTAGGGACAGTGACTCAAGTCCCAGGAGGACATCCAAGCACTCCCACACCAAGGGTGGAGCCCCAGCCATAGCCACCCTGACCTGCTTCCTGCTTACAGGAGACTCCTACTTGAAATGCAAATTAGTAATTTCACAGAGCATCAAGCTGCACCCCTGAACTTTCTTCCAAGGGTGTATTCAAAATGAAAGGCAAGCCCACTTGGGTGTCTCCAGGGCTGGCACCGCTCCTGCTTCTCAAATTGCCCCTGAGGCCTGGTGGCTCCAGGGCACCCAAGCCCAGCTGAAACCACCTTGCATGGGGTGGAAGGAACAGGGCCCTCTGGAGGGAAGATGGTTCCGAAGGTCCAGCCAGCATCAGCCTCAAAGGTCTGGCTCACTTGAAGTCACACAGAGGGGTCCTTTGCCAACTGTGTGTCCTGGACACTCCAGCAGGCTGTACGTTCTGTTTCACGGAGGGGCCTAGAGTCACCAGGTCACGCAGAGCCTGACGGAGGACAAGTTGATGCCCCTGGTCACAACCCTAAAGCCCAGATCACTCTCATGTGCTTCCCTAGCAGCAGGTACCCATCTGGGCCATGGAGCAGTTGGCTGGGTGAGAACTAATGGCAGTGCCCCCTCATTCAGCTGATGAGGTAGGGACTCTAATCCTGCTGTCACCAATCTGTAGCCAAGCAGCAGCATCACTGCACAGACAGATGGGGAAACCAGCGACGCTGCTTGTGACCATCCAGTGACATCCTAGAAATGCTCACCCTGCTCTGCCCTGCAAGTCAACTCCCCAAACATGACAAAGCAAAGGGTCCGGCTATGAGGATTTGATGGCAAAGGCTCCTTCCCAGGCAGCAGTCCCTGCACCCTCTCCAGCCGGGGCCCAGAAAGTGACTCAGCTCTTTAAACTGAGCACAGGACCCGATGCCAAGGCTTCATCCTGACCACTCAGGGCAGTGAAAGGAGCCAAAGGGAGCTGCCATGGACCCCAGAGGGCTGTGCTCACCCCCTGCAGTGACAGACAAAGGGCACAAAATGAATTGAGTTCCTGACCAAGAGCCAAGTTAAATAAGATCAGGGTGTGCAGACAAGGACCAACCACCCCCTCTCTCATCAGGAGGGGAAGTGAAAGTAGGACCCCATCACATTTATCCCACCATTCTCGTCACTTTCTGAAGCACTTCTGGAAGCCCTCTGTCATGAGGGTCTTTATCAGGGTGACCAAAACCCAGTGACAGCTGCCTCAGAGCTCATCCAATGGGAAGGCAGACTCCTGAACACGTGACATGTCCCCATCCACCTTACTCGTGAGACCTCGCACTAGGCGACCTCTGGCTCTCCCCCAAAGTCAAAATGACTGCGAAAGGGGAACCTTTTCACTTGATGCAGGATATTAAGGCAGCTAGGATAGAGGGACTAACGACAGGACCGAGGACTTGGAGCATTGTCTGCGAGTGCGGAACAACAATAGGTAAGGTCAGAGCATTCAAAGCAAGGAGAATTTCAAGGGTGGTGACGGTAAGGTGCCTTTTACTCTCTAACTGTTTAAGGGTGAAGCCTTCGCTGTAGCTTTGGAGCATGCCTTGTAGGAGATGTGGGAGGAGTAAGCATCAAGCTGTGGAGGTTTCCAGGCGGAGGAACGCTGTCCTGACCCATAGGGATGCTGGGCTGGAAGCTGCCCCGCCACTGGGGGCACAGTGGGGAGCGGTGGCCCTGACATCAGTTTAGCAGTAGCTTCCTCCCCAGAGCTGGCCCTGCTGGTGGCCAGACTGTGACATGACCTGGTCCATTGAGTGCACTTTCCTGTTTTACATTCTCCAACCTGGGTGACGCTGGCTGCGAGTGGAGACCCTACACAGGTACAGTAAGCAAGTCATGGGGATGCCCATAGCTTTTCAGTCCACCAAGCCACTAGCATGACGTGGTCCCGTGATGGGTTCAGGTGAGGCCCCCAACCAGGGGAGAGGGCTGTGCAGAGGGGCACCCCTGGCCGCTGTTTCCCCCAGACACAGGGAATAGAGAGAGACTGGGAACCATGACATGGGATGGCACGGTGTGATACTGAGTGGCATGAGTGACATCACATGATGTTGTGTGATACAGTTTGACACCGACACTGTGTGACGAGTGGCACTGTTGTGTGACAGTCTGTGTGACACCGAGTGGTACTGAGTGACACTGTGTGACACTGTGTCGTGTGGGGTGCATTGGGGAGATTTGGTGTCTGTTTCACACCCCAGGAGGACCAGACACCTGCACCTCATTGCTGCCCAGACTGCTGCCCCTCCAGCACTGGCACCCACTGCCCCCAACATGGCTCTTTCCAAGCCCACAGCCTGGCTCCTGCTGTGACCGCCGGACCACCCGTGTAGTGGCTCTGCAGTGGTCTCCTTCCTCTGCTCATCTCTACCTCCTCACACAGACTTTTTCAGCTCTGCTCACCACTCCCCAGGGTCCCTGTCCTAAGAAGAACAGAACTCAGATGGCTGCATCTGGTCTGGATCCCCATACCAACACTCACTTTCTGCCGCCTTTGTCCTCTCCAGGTCCCCAGCACCTCTTTGATTCACCAGGACAACCATGGTCCTACCCCGAGGGCACAGCACTCTGTGGCTTCCTGTGGTCCCCTAAGCCAAGAGGTGGGGGAGGAATCAGAGGCACAGGAAGTTTCAGCCACTTGTGGACGGCACCTGTGTAAGTGGAAACGTGTCAGCTACCACCAGGAGCATGCCGAGTGAGGGCTGCTTGTGCAGCTCACTGCAAGGCCCAGACCACGTCCATGAGAGCCACTGGTCTGTCTGGGCTCCTGAGCACGGACCAGGGCTTGTCCTGAAGTCCAGAAACTCTTGAGCCCTGGGACTAATTCTCTATGACCACAGCTCAGGGCAGACCTGGTAGACCTGGGGGCTGGACTTGGCTCTGGGGTCGTCCAGGACTGGCAGCACCTTGAGACTTCCTGGTGTGATCCTGGAAGTGACAGTCAGGCCACCTGGTGTCTAGGCCAGCCCTCAGGTGATGAGCAGCTGCACAGATCCAGTGTCAGGGCGTGACTGCCAGGATGCAGTGGCAGCTGAGTGTCAGGTGCCACCTGGAACTGGTGGGGCACACGGAGCCCGTCACGTGGTGTAAACTGAGCAGGCTCTGGGCTTAGCTCCTCCAGGACGTCACTGCTGCCTTCGGACCTGGTGTGCGGACCTGGGTGTGTGTGATGAGACTGAACAGGGACCCCAAGGGTCTGCAGCTATAGTAGGAAAGCCTGGTGCCGGAATCCAGGATACTCTGCTGGGAGCAGAGAACTGGATGGCAGCTCTCCCCTCGGTCCCGGGAAGGGACTCCATTCTCAGGTAGTTACTAATAGTTGCCACAGTACTAAAAGATCCCTCGTTCCTGGCCCCTGGGGAGAAAGAAGTCCCCTTCCCCCATGGACACAGCAAAATGGTACTTGTGGCAGAGCCAATCATAGGCCAAGGGGGTGGTGGACATGGTCTGGGCCAGGGGCAAGGGAGCCCACAGCCCGACTGGGCTTTCGGGTTGTAAACTCCAGGGAGGATTTTAGGCCACAGTAATCTACTGTTCCAACCGGAACAGCTAACCAGCAAGTGAGAATGTCAGCCACTCAATAACCTGGTCCCCCAGGTCACGGCTTGGACCTGGAGGATCTGGAAAACACGAGGAATCCTTCACTTCAAATTGTACCTTTCCCGGAAGCCCCGAGTCCTCCGGGACTCACACACGACCCCTGGCTGTAAAGGAGAAAAACTGGCAGCCCAGCAAAGACACTGTGGGAGCTCATGGCACTACCCTGGCCGCCCCAGGTGGAGGATGTCGGGGTGATTCCCAGCAGCCAGCGCAAATCCGGCTCACAGAGCCACCCAAGAGCTCAGGGCTACGGCTCCGCTGCAGACCAGAGCCTGGGGTGTCCCTCCACCCCCACCCAGCCCAGGGACCGCAGGCCCCTGAAGCAGCTTGCAGCTTGTTACTGTTAAGTCATGGCAGGGGCACAGATGTACCAGCTACGGAGAGGAAAGACTCAAGGGGAAATCCCAGCAGGCAGGAGAAAGAATCTGAAGCCCGACACTGAGAAACTGGATATGCTCGCTCGCTAACCCAAAGCCCCTAAACTGTCTCCTGGGAATGGAAGGAATGAGGAGGTTGTTATCATAGGCTTGGTTCTGCTTCCCTCAGGAGGATTCTTACTCACCCTGACCACACGCCAGGCAGCAGTTTGGAGAAGGCTGAGGCGCCAGCTCCCTCACATGGATGCTAGGTTGTCTCTCTTCCCTTCCTTTAAATCCATGCAACAGAATAACAAATCTCCAACTATACCCAGCTTCGACCCACAAGGACAGTGTTTAGACGTGGCCACCATACTTCTGCATGGGAAGCACTTAAAAGTCCTTTAAAGCACAAGCGCCATGCCTGTAATCCAGGGCTTGGGAGGCTGAAGCAGGAGAAAGGAGGGTCACTGCAAGTCTGAGTCCCGCCCACAAGGCAGTCTGAACTATACGATGAGACCCTGTCTCAAAAAAGCGAAATAGCTGGGTGTGGTGGTACACACCTATAATCCCAACACTTGGGGGGCTGAGGCAAGAGGGTTACTACAAGTTTGAGGATGGCTTGGCCTACAGAACAAAACTGTCTCAAACGACAACAACAAAAAATCCACAAACTCCTGGACCCCACCCAGGGGTCACAATTTGGGGTTCAGGCCCAGGAATCTGTGCTTTCCACAATTTCTCCTCCAGGGTTTCATTAGTGAGGAGGAGTCCCAGTGGGGCTTAGAGACTTCTGGGCGGTGTGCATGAGGGGTTACTAGTTAGGTGGGGCAGGACAAGTCCCTCTGCCTGCTTAGTGGACGTGCCCTGGGAATGTGGGTGCTTCAAAGTTACTGAAAGGACAGGGGACAAGTGCCTGGCACATGGTCCCAGACTCCTTCACACCCTAAGCTATGGCTCACCTGCTTAAAGTGCACCACAGCGGGAGCTTCTGCAAGGAGAGTGCTCACCTGACCCCAGGGCCCTCTGAGCGTCCCCTTAGGACCCAGACCAACAGAGAACACCCTGGGCCACGCGGGTAGAAAGAAAGTGTCGGGGTTGCTTGTATGAGCGAAATAAACTGTAAAGTGGCTTCTTAAATTAAGAACAAGTGAAAGTCAACTGAACTAAAAAAAATCTTTAAAAATATTCCAATTTGAGTTGTGACTAAAAGGGCAGAGTGAAAAAAGGCAGAGGGAGAGTGGGACTGAAAAATTAAAGAGAATTCCAGAAAGACACCAGAGAGGAGGAGAAGCAGAAACAGATGCCGGCCACAGAGGGGACAGAGGAAGGGCCACATCCACTCTCCTGGTTCAGGAGCCACTTTCCTATCTTATGACCCCTTCAGATGGCAGGAACAGGGTTTTCAAAGGAACAATTCTCTTGCAGATAAAAAAGGTATGTTTGGGGTTTGCCTTCAAATGACTCTGGGAAAAGAGAGGGGTGTGCAGAGGTGCAGCCAGGCTGAGGCCTGGAGCCATGGAGAGGGGTGCACAGCTGCTCTCTGCTCCCTTCAGTCTTATGTGTGCTTGAGGTTTCCCTGATACAAAAGTGGGGGGTGGGGTGGCATCCGAAGCTTACACACAGGCTGCTATCTGGTCCCAGGGGTTACCTATGCTATTAAAATTGGGGTGCCCTGTCCTTGATTGAAAAAACAGTGACTAGCCGGGTGGATGTGGTGGTGCATGCCTGTAATCCTAGCACTAGGGAGGCTGAGGCAGGAGGATCACTGACAATTCAAAGCCAGCCTGGGCTACAAAGTGAGATCAAGGTCAGCTTGAATTTCATAGTGAGAGCCTGCCTCAAAAAGACAGAAAAAGAAACAACACAAGCAAGCAAACACAGCAATTAGATGAGGGTGTTTATGATAAATGGGTACATGTGTACCACACAGATAGACAGAGACCTCTGTGCCAGAGGGATGCTTTGTTGTTCTATCCCTTTTTGTGACACCTACCTGGGCCTTCATTAATGCCTCAGTGAGGCTGGGCAGGGGTCAGCGTGTGGACTTCCAGCCAGGCAACTCCATGTGGGCCACATACAGGTTAAACCTACAGCTCCAGTGGCGCTGGCCACAGGCTCAAACTCCAGTCCACTGTGCTCACACGGCTCCTGTGTTTGAAACTCACAGAGAATTCAGCCCAGTCTTGCACAACAGGTGCCTAAGAATGATGGGAGGTACCCCGCCAGCACTGTGTGGATTATACACAAGCAAGTGACACACAAACTCATTTTGCAAAGCATTGGGATGACTTAATTCCTCCAGGGAAAGCAGCTTCTGCCGAGTACAGGCTGTGTGAGGCAGAGCAGTACGTGCTGACCTCCTGCCCTAGGCTCTGGTGACCTTGTGGGGAAACGCCTCCCTTCCCAGAGGGGAGGACAGAATAGACCTGTCCCATAAGGATATGGGGGAACTGGATGACGCAGCTAGGCCTTCTAAAGTGAACTGAAGTTTTAAAAGCATAAAATGGGCACGCAATTGGCCACTGACAAGAGGTACCCATGAGACTGGAATCCAGTGGCTAAGGAATTTGGGAACACTCGCAATGGCACTCCAGGTGACCCAGTCACCTGCAGGGGGCAAGCATAATACGGTATTGTGATTTTGAGAGCAGAAGCCTTTGACACAGCTCCAAGTGAGGAGAACGGAGAAAGACTGGCTAGTCCAGGGCATGAAGCAGGAAACTCCCAATGCCCTTGCCAGCTGCAAACTGTCAGGAGGGGAGCGCTTTGTGGCCTTTGGTTAGGTCTCCAAGTAGCTCTGGAACAGGTGACAATGCTTTGGTGGCAGCCACATCACTGCCTCCAATGCCTGTCAAGCAGAATGAGAAAACTGGAAATCTGGCCACGTTTCTCTGACCCAAGACAGAAACCTGTTCTTGGTGTGTTGGAAAAATCAGGGTGTCTGCAGCCCCCAGGAACCACTGCAGATGTGTCCCCACAGGGAAGGGGACCTGGCAGCTGGACCTAGCTGAGACTTTCCTCGGATTTCCTCCCCAGGTCCAGTGGACATTTTTCATTCTTTTTGTCTGTTCAGTATCTTTATTTTGGTTTTGGTTTTGGTTTTTCTTTCTCTCTCCCTCTCTCCGTCTCTGTCTCTGTCTTTCTCTGTCTCTGTTTCTCCTTTTTTAATAAGCCCAAATCTTATCAGATTACCAACCCCCCCTTGGGGCTCATGTACTTTCAAATACCTCCTAAAAACCCTCTCTCTAACTATGGCCCCCAGGGGTGATTCAGGGACGCAACTCAGCATGGGAGGAGTCATCTGGCTCCATCCCCCACCTATTCCTTTGCAGCTGTCTCCAAATCTTGGAGGAATGTATTGAGCCTTGGAGAATCTCTTTCTGTTACAAAGGCTGATGTGGTCAAGGGGTTCAAAAGCAAGGTGCAGAGAAGCATGTATGCTATTTGGGCATGCACACACACACACACACACACACATACACACACACACACACACAGAGTAAGCAGCTTCTAACTGCATGGAATATGTTTGAAAGGCTATGAAGTAAGTTACTCTGTGCAGAGGAACTGGGAACTGGGTTTCAGAGTAGAAGAATATCTTACTTTTTACTGTATCAAAGTCATTTTTGAATATTTTCATATGTGCCAGCGTTACCTACTTAATTACATATATATTTAAACAACAACAAAAACCCCAAAACATTATTCTCAGAGTCCCACTTCTGAACTTCCAGCACTGTTCTCCAAATCAGTGGCCCTGAGCCTAGAAGCCTCCTTTGCAAAACAGGGGTACCGGGAGCCACCTCCTGGAGGGCAGGAGGCTGGCCAGGTCCTGCTCCATTCCTCCCCACTTGGCGATACCTGGCCCACAGGACTGTGCCCCAATCCAAGATAGGGATCCCTGAGAAAGGGCCCCGACTCTCCTAGATGCCAGACTTCTCTGAGCAAAGCTAAACACGGTCCCCCAGGTGCTGTTGTTGGACTGGAAGGAGCAGCACGGACGCAGCTCAGGGAGTTATAGGATGGTTTGAAAATCCCCACTCCTTCCACCGGCCCATGCCCCATTCCTGCCAATTCCTCCTCTCCAGACCCAAGGGCAGAGTGTGCCTGGATTCCCTCCTCTCCTCTCTGTATCGAACCTGCTTCAAGAGCTGGGGAGCAGCTCAGGGGAACAGCACTTGCCCAGCATGCTCAAGGCTCTGCGTTCCATCTCTAGCACCACAAAAATCAAAAGCAAACACCGTGCAGGACATTTGGCTGCATTATGGTCACCTGCCCTGCTCTCCTGCAGTCTTCTCTGGGGGCTCTTCTCTCCCTGTGGGAAGGAAGGTCCAGGGTTCCTATTGCTCATGAGGTTCCACAAGGTGAGAGGACATGAGAGTGTGTGCTGTGGCCTTCCTGTCATCAGCCAACAGCTCAACACCCATCCTGGTCCCCAGGGTGTCACGCGGCACTCTCTCGTTGTGGACGTGGCGCTAACACATACCAACACCGATTAGACAGCAGCAGGCTGCAGGCGCCGGTTAGCGGCATTCCTCACTTCCCCAAACGCCTTGTGATTCCTGGTGTTCCAGGGAAGGCGCCCACGCTCAGTGCTGTCCCTTGTCCCCTGCACTGGTGGAGAGAGCTGGGGACCCTCTGGGCTGGTGTCTCCTCTTCCCGCCAACCCCTGCTCTGGTGGGCAGACACATGACATCTAGGTCTGCTGGAATCAGTGTCAGTTTAGGGTCAGAGCACTGTGACCACTGCAGACTAGCGCTCCTCTTTCTCCACCATAGTCACCCTGGCAAAGGGCACAGGGTCCCTTACACAAAGGCTGGGAGAAGGATCCGAAGTGTAAATGTTTGGTGATGAACTGGGGTCCTTCATCAAGGCAACCCAGGCTCCTTTTCACTTAAAGGATCCTGGGACTGGCCGAAGCTGGGACTGTTTCTGTGAGTAGACTTTTTTCCCTTGGCCAGAACCCCGGTGCTTACGAAGTGACACTAAGATGCAGCTGGCACCCATCTGATTTCACTTCCGGGAGCTCCACGATCAACGCCTCCCACCTCAGTTGTACTGTGACTGTTGCGATTGCTGCTTTGACTTGGGGTTACTGTGCCATCATGGCTTTGAGTGACTGCTCACTGCCACTTGGCCTCAGCCACACTGGGATGCAATTACTTCTATTGTACTGAGGATTCCTACGTAGGACTACACCTGTCACAGGGGCAGACCAGATCACAGCATAGCCCAGCCTGAGCTTGTATCTCACACATCTGGTCTGTGGGGACCCAAGGTGACAGCTCCTGTGTCCTGGGCCTCAGCACATTGCTTAGTCTATAATCCACATCAGCTAACATGGCTGCCTGGGGTCAGAGGCAGCCCAGCAAGACAATAGAAACAGTGGGCCAGAAACAGCTCAGGGGTCCCAGAGCACAAGAAAAGATGCACAGAACAGGGTTTGTAGACTACGGACTGTTAGCCTTAAGAAGGGAGGAAACTGACCATGGTGCAAGGCCAAACAACCTGAAAGCCACAGAGCGGTCCCTTGCAGATGCTGAAATGGTCGATGTTATGCTATGTCTACGTTTAAGTTTAATAGGTCTCTCAACGTCCCAGGAGTTTGGAAGGCAACTGGGTGATGAGGGCCCAAAACTCATCATGGGGTTTGTCCCTGGGTGAGTCCACGGCTGCCAGTGCTGTCAGCAGGTGTGGCCTGCCTGGGGCGGTCACTGAGGCTTGACCACAAGGGTGCATTCTAGTGCTGTGAGCTCCTTTCCCCTGCCAGGCCCTTTCACCATGCTGTTTCTGCTTTGCAGCCCGCCAACCAGGGACTGAGCCCCCTAAAAACTGTGAACAAAATAAATCTCGCCTGTTTTAAGTTGCAGGCGTCAGTATTTGGTCCCAGACACAGGAAAGCAATTAAGATACACAGTTAAAAAGAAGAGGAGGAGAAAGAGGAAGATGGAGGGGAGGAGGAAAAGAGGAGGAAAGTGACATTACCACTAAGGGCTCTGGCTCTGAACCCAAGGACTCCAGCACCCCCTGGCTGCCCCGAACTGCTCTGGAGTCCAAGCTTGGTGCTTAGACCCCCCACCCACCCATTTTCCTCTACTCCTGTGTGATCTCAGAGCAAGGTTAATCCTTTCTTCTCTGAAGCAACCATTTCCAGAACAATTTTCTAGCTAATGTTATTTTATGACTTTAAATGCAATCAAATGCAGTAACCCTACCTGCAAGTCCCACCCTGGAACAGGGGCTTATTTCTCCCCACAGGGCCCCAGTGAAGGAGGCCATTAATCACTCTTCAGCAAGCAGGTCCTTCGCATATTTGAACCTGGATCCCTGCCCTCTCTGAGATCCCCCACCTACCCACGCCAGCATCTCTGTCTTTCAGCTCCTTCTCATATGCTGTGGTTCTGGGTTCTCATATCATCCTGCTAAATTAATTAAATGTCTGCCCTTGAAAAATACTTACAATCTCCTAGAAGAGTTCAGATTAGAAACCAAATAAGACCCAAGCAAACACAGCGCTAGGTTTGGTTTACTACTGACTTATGTGCTTCTGACTAGAAAGCAGTCCGCTGAGGCTTGGAGCCCGGGGATGCTCTCTCTACCCAGCGGCTCTAAGCGTGGTGGCAGAGGCTGTCACAGGGCCCTGGGCAGCTCCGACGCAGCACCTCGGAATCCCCCTGGCCTGGCAGATGGGGGCCTCCCCGCTTTGGTTTCCTTTGATTCTTCTGCCCTAGAGATGGAGGTGAACTATTTTTAGTGAGAGGCTGGTGTAGGCCAGGGGTTGCTATAGCGACAGCAGGTGGCTGCAAACCCAGAACTGGCTCGGTTCCCACTCGTATCGTATAGAAATCCCAACACCACGCCTCAGGGAGAGGAGCTCTGGAGAACGGAGCACCTTGTGCACTGGGGTCCTCGCCCGTGTCTTCCTGGGGTGCCTCAGGCAGGCAGAGCCTGGGTCGTGGTAGTAGGGAAACAGATGAGGTCTTGGGACTCTGGGCACTGCCTGACCAAGGAACTGGGGATCTCATCTGGGATGGATGCCAACCTCAGCCACCAGGGAGAAGGGACACCTGCACTGGTGCAGAGCTGGGTGTCAGCTGCAGGCAGCAGCGTGTGGAGCGAGGGGTAAGTTAGGAAGTAAGGACACGGCACGTGCTCATAGGCCGTGGCGTCTGCCAAGGCTGCTCCAGTGACACCTGGCACGGGCAGGGGTCATTCAAGCGTACAAGGGTGCCATGCACAAGGGCATTCTCGGTCAGGTCCAACGTGGAGAGACTGGGAGGAGAGCTGTGTGATGGATGTGGGATCTGTGGGGACAGTGGCCCTTCCTATAGCAGTCCACTGTGTCAGAGTGCCCCCAACACTCTGTGTGGGGGTGCCTGCATTCCTGCCATCCCAGCTCCAGGCAGCCTTTCCAGGGGGCTCCAACAAGCCACACCCTCCTGCTCACCCCCTGGCTGGCCCACACAGGGGTGCCCCTACCCACAGCAGCTGATTCCACTCTCTCCTCAAAAGCATCCCTTTGGGCAGAATCTCATTTTGTTTTTTACTTTTTAATTCTATTTTCATTGTATATTTTATTTTTGAACTCAGGGCCTTCACACTGAGTTACATCCCCAGCCTTTTAAAAAATTTTTGTTATGTTGACACAGGGTTTCTCTAAGTTGCTAAGTGGCTCAGACTGAGCTCAGACTTACAATCTTCCTGCCTCAGTCTCCTAGAGTGCTAGCATGACAGATGAGGGCCACCTTGTAGCATGTTTTAACAGTATGTTTAGGCATGATTGCTCACAGTCTCTGGGGCTTGCCAGCTGTCTCCCTGGCACCTAAATCCATGCCCCAAGATGGGATTTGTCCCTTGGTAGGGTTTTTGGGGAATGGCAGAGACACAAGAGAAAGCAGATCCCAAAGGGTCAACTTGTACAAGTTTGGGGCCGAGGTGGGGATGGGAATCAGGGGACGGAGCCCAGTGCTGAAACTCCAGGCAGTACTGGCTTGAAGGAACCCACCCAGCCCTTGTGGCCTTGAGCTTCCACCTGACCCCACCACCATTACATTCACCCCAAAATGAGACCTCAGTGGGGGAGGTCCCAGGCCCCATGGGCCCCACATTCTCCGTCATCTTCAGAAGCCCCTGCCATGCACCACCTCTGACCTGTCTGCCAGCACCACACACAGGGCCCCATAGGGCAGACGGGAAAGTGACACTGCCCTCAACCCCGAAGTGCTGTGGCCTGGAGTTGAGAATCATCCCGAGGGGAGTGCAGTGGCCAGCGGGAAGTGTGAGGCCCAGCACAGAGTCCGGGCATCCACACTGGGACACCAGCCCCTCCTCCTTGCCCTCCCTGGCCTGAGGCAGGAATGGGCCTCCCTGGACACTGCCTCTCTGCCAGCAGCAGGGGATGCAAGGAATGGGGAAGCAAAAGCAGCGTGAGCTCAGGAAGCAGCATCCCCAGAGGATCTTCTCTCATTTTTTTGCATACATGAAGTTCTGACACCCAGCCTGGGAGGGACCGTGCCTCCCTCCCGCCACCCCAGGTGGCAACTGTCCCTGCCGTCATCATCACTGAGGGGAAGGGGCCGGACAGCTGCCCAACGCTGTGTCCAGAGCCTCCGTGCATCACACTGAGAGAACCCTTCTCTTTGCACTGCTATTCCCTGGGTGGCATCCACCCAATGGCACTGCACATGTCCTCCTCTTGGGGACTGTGACAAATAGGCTTCCCAATGGCAGTTGGCTCTGGATGTCCTCTTAGAGCTACACTTTAAAACATAGCCGCCCTGGTCCACGGCGACACCAACTAGAGAGTGTCCCTGTCCTGTGCTCGGTCCTGACACGGCACGAGGCCACCCAAGGTGGATGTGTCCGCAGTCATTGTCACAGAAAGGCCCTGAGCAGGTGTGTGTGTACTAATCCTGGCGCTCCTGAGGGTTTTCAGAAATGGAGGTCGTTTCCTCAGGCTTTGCTCCATGGTACAGAGCACAGGGAGCACAGGGAGGCCCCAGGGCACCTCAGCCCTGAGAAGGCTGAACTCAGTTCAGCAGGCAGCAGGAAGGGGCTGGTGGCTTCCAGCTTGTCTTTCAGCAAATCTGAAAGTTCCTGGAAGGAAGGAACTAGAAGCCACTTGAATAATCGATATGAAAGCTCTGAGACTGAATTACACAGAGCAGGGCTCTACCGTTCTTTGTTTGGTTTGGTTTGAGATAGGGCCTTGCTGTGTAGTTCAGGCTGGCCTTGGTCTCACTGTGTAGCCCAGGCTGGCCTAAAACTTTTAGTGACCCTCTTGCCTCAGCCTCCCCAGTGTTGGATTTATAAACATGCACCACCTCGTCTGTTTTATCACGCATTCTTGCTTGGTTAGGAAATCACTTATCTTTTGCAGCCCCAAGTGGGCCCCAGGGAGGCACCTCAGTTACTGACTCACCACTAAGGCCTTGGAGTTTCTGACCCTTTGTCTGCTGCTCACTGAAGCCCTGGGTCCTTGCACCTATACCAGCATGCAGCCTGCAGCTGTCCGCTATTCTCTTCCCTGTGGTGCCCCAATCACATGGGTGCCTCTGGCCCCAGAGTGCCAGGCCAGGGGCCTGGCAGAGGGGAGCTGCTTCCTCTTGGGGCCCCAACCTGGGCCCCACCCCATCCTGAGATCCTAGCTCGGAGAGTGCGGCGATGGGGCTGAGACTCTGGGCCAAGGATGCAGTCACCCGCCCTGGGCAGTGTTCCTTGTTGATTTGTTCTGCAGAGTATTTGGACTTGGTATTTTTTCTTCCTGATCATTACAAGACAAATTACTGCAGAGGAGAGAGTTCCTGCTGTGCTCCAAATGAACTATGCTCTCGGCCTCACCCAGGAGCTGGAAGCCAGGGGCTCATCTGGGGCACCAGGGCTCACAAGACAGCCTGGGCCAGGTCCTGCCTTGGAGGGGACATCGGTGACAGGAGCAGGGCTGCCCCACAGCCAAGGGGCATCTGACCCCAGCCCTGTCACCAGGAGGCGTCTCTGCTTCCATCCAAAGCCACTGCCATTCACATTCATCCTCTTTCCTGAATTTTCCTTTCCATTTCCTCTGCTGGTTCTTCCAGGCTCTGCCCCCCAGCAGCTCAGCCACCGAGGGGATGAACACCAAGCATAGATTCTCCACTCAGGATCCAGCCCTCCCAGAGAGAGCCCCTGCTGCCCCGAAGTCTGAGTGCTCAAGGCCCCCATCATAGGCTGTCATGGGGTGCTCCTGTCACAGGCTGTCCCCTTGCTATTCAGGCCTGGCGATGGTTTCCTTGGCCTGATTTGATCTCCCCGACTGGCATGGTGCAGGGGCCAGGATGGCACTCTGGGAACTGGGATGAGACTAAAAGAAGGAAAGGCTCAGAGCACCCACATCCCCTCGAGCCCACGGGGTGTCACTGTCCTGGGTGCAGAGCAGGTAACTGAATCACGGGGAGATGCACCTGGGCTGCTGTGCTCCCTGCCACCCGTGTAGGTGACAGCTGCAGAGCCCTCTGCTCTAGGTCCTCAGGGAGAAATCAATCCAGAGGTTCTGGCCAGCTCTTGGCTTCTGTCCACTTGGAGATGGCCCCACATGGGACAGGTCGCAGGGCCCAGTTTCTGGGCCTGGCTCAGGGTAGTGGGTGGAGGAGGCAGCTGCTCCCAAGTCCTTTGTGTTTGATTCCAGCCCCAGGACAGTGTCTGAAGTCCCTAGGGTCCCCACTCAGTCTTCCAGGGTAGGAGGGTGGATTCAGCAGAAAGACTGGGCACCTGCAGGGACATAGGGTGACCGGCCAGGCAAGGCAGGGTCTACACTCAGAACCCCAGGGGCTTTATCTCCCGCAGGTTCAAGCCAGAGTGGCCCTCATAGCGGTATAAACTGATCATCGCACCTGGCCCCAACTGAGGTCCCACTGAGCTACCTCTGCTCCCTCCTTCCTGCCTGTCTGCCATCAGAAAGCCCCAAGTGCAACCACTGTGTGGTGGCCCAGCGAGCCTGCCTTTTGTGCTGCCTCTCTGGTGTCAGTGGCACCTGAAACAGTGCGTCAGAACAAGCCAGTCACAAAAGGACAAATCTCAGCTGTGGGAGGGCGGCCATGGCTACTCAGCCAGGTAAATGTGTCTAATGTCAGTGCAGCACACCCATAAAAATGGTGGTGGTGGTAATTTCGTGTTTTGTGTGTTTTATTGTGATTCAGGGACAACCCTCACTTGTCTGTCTTCTCTCACGAAGCCATGAGCCCTGCACAGGGCGCTCTGCTCTTGCTGGTGCAGTGTGCCCCACCCTGGAAAGGTGACCAGGGGACAGCGAAGCATAGCCAACAGACTCTGCTGCTCAGGCGAGGTCTCTGCTTGAGGCATACAGCACCCTCCACTCCCCTAGGGTCACACACAGCCAAGGGTTTCACTGCATTCTCAGGGACAAGAGCTCTGATGGCCCTGCTAGGGGCACCCAGGTGCTTTTTTCCTCAGACCCCCAAGTACATCCCCAGAACCACCATCTGATTCCTGTCCACGGTGCCCACCCCTGAAAAGGGCCTCGGGAGACCTCTACCTCCCCTGCAGTAGCTGACTGTCCTGTGTCTGACCAGCAGGTCCTCCCGACCTTTCCTTATACTGGTGTCACCACTGCTGCATGTGTGCACACTCATGCTGTCACACCCTGGGTCTTTCTCCACCAGAGGGGATGGCGGAGCCATTTAAGCTGAAATCATCTCAGCTGCCACGTGGGGCACGGGGACCCCGGGCAGAAGAAGCATCGCAGCACACCGTGGCTGGCCCTGCCTGGCTCTCAGCCAGGGCTGAGTGGTGGCTGTGAAGTGGGTATGTGTGTGTGTGTGTGTGTGTCTGTCTGTCTGTCTGTCTGAGGCTCAAGTGTCACAATTCCCAGTGACAGCCATGTCTCTCTCAATGGAAAGGCCACTCCCAGGCCAGTGCCAGTGGCTTAGGCACCATGAACCTGCTCTTTTCTTCTAGTTGTTTGGGACATTCGTCAGGCTCTGGGCACAGCTCTATGGACACTTGTGCATGCATGTGTGTGTCTTGACCACACAAGTGTGAGTCTGTGCATGTGTGCAGACACAGGCAGGTACTTGCGAGTGTGTGGCATGCGCGGGTAGGAATAATTGTCTGAGGTGAGGGCACTGCTGGAAGGGAATTCCTGGCTCTGGAGTGGGGTATGTTCAAGCCAAACCAATGATTTATTTACAGAAAATAACGTGGGCCTTCAGGTTTGAACCCCAGATAAAACATCTCTTGGAGATGAGGTTGCAGGGGAGGTCACAGGTGTTTCTGGAGTGACCCTTCACCTGGGGCCTCAGGTGGGTGAATGGGTGAGCCAGACCAAGCCAGGAGGGCAGACTGTGCCTGCATTTCCTGGTTGTTTCTCCAGCGCTCAGCAGTTCCGAGCCCAGCCCTGGGGAGGGGCTGACACCTCTTGTTTGTCCTGGCTCTTGGTCTCTCTCACCTTGGCACTAACAAAGGGAAAGTCAGACACTGAATCCACCCAGCTTCCCACACTCCAGCCTCCTAGAGCAGCTCATCCCCTGCGACGGGCACAGGCAGGTTTCCACTTGCTCCCAGGTCCCAGGAGAGGGCTCTGGGCTCTGGACATCCCCGCCCTGTGGTCAGAGATGGCATTGGTACACAAGCACCTCTGCAGCTCAGGAGAGATGCAAATATTATTTTTGATCTCAGGAGACAGGACAACAGCCGTTCATAGACACCAGGGCAAACCCACAGTCTGGCACCCAGCAGGCTTTTAATAACAGGTCTGTCCACTGCCCTCATTGCCAAGGTCAGATTTCCAGTTCAACAATAGGTCCGGATTTAATTCTACGGTTAATGAGGGTTTATTTCCTCATTACTTACAAGTCATCTTCTCAGACAGTCCCTGAAGAATGTCCAGTCCTGCTCTGCTGGAAATTCACCCCAGCACACACTTGAGGCTTCCCGAGTCCAAAACCATGCTCTTTCTCCCTGGGTTCCCCAGCACCCGGGGCTTGGCCTGATTGGGCCCTCACTCCACAGTGATGCCCAGTCCCAAGTCACCAGAGGAGGGCACATTCCAGATTTCCCTTCTCTGACCATTCCAGTTTTCCCCTCCTGCCCTCAAGTTTTTCCAGAGTCATCTTCCCACTAGATGAATATAGGACACTTTTTGCCACTGACCATGTCCCCGAGCAGGGAGTGGTGCACCCCTGCCTTCCCTGACTCTGGGGCAGTGTCACCCACTGCTTTGGAACCAAGCTGCTAAGCCACAGCCCACACTGTGCACACAGTGACCCTGGTGACAGGCTCCCCTGTCTTAAAACATGACTTCTCCCACCTCAGGCCAGGGGTGGGGGTCTTCCAGGACCCCAGGAAGCCACAAAAGTGCTAGCATCTACCTGTGTGGCTCCCTGCAGGTCCCCGGGGATGCCAAAGCCCGTATGCTTCTCTGCCCATGCCAGCCACACCGGTGCCAACCCCGGAGCCTCCCACAACAGCTCCCAGAAGCCAGAAGCCCACAGAGCAAGTTTGCTCCTCAGGCTGGCAAATGTGGCAGCTGTTGTCCCGCCCGAACCCCTGATTTAGCAGACTGCTCCCTCAGGACACAGGCGGAAGCCCTTCATGTTCACCTCACCAATAATTTGCTCACTTGCATGTTTAATCTTTAACAACAGAAATTGACCCTTTAGGTCCATTCTCAGGCCCTCAGCCACTGGTTTTACTAAATGAATGACCACTCAGTGATTACCAATCCTCAGTGAGCCCGAGTGGGGGACAGCGAAGGGCACTTGACAGTGGCAGTCTAGTCCCCCTTGAACCACTGCCCCCCACCCCAGTTCCACCCAGAGCCAAGGGGAAGTGGCTGGCAAAGGTGCCACCCAGGGACCTTGACAGCGCAGACCCCAAAGGGACAGAGAAAGAGCAGTGTCCTACCGAACAGGCCATGGGGCTCTGACTGGCGCCTCTGGGTGCTCCGGTTTTGGTCCTTAGGTTTCTTGCTGCCCCGGAGACTTCCAAAGCGCTTCATCAGTAGTTGTGGCCCAAGAAGCAATGACAGGTGAACATGTCAGGACTCAAAGAGCGGCAGCAGCCCAAGGTGGCAGGCAGGTCACTGGTGGGAGCCTGGCATCAGCTGGCAGCACAGGGTACCCACAGCCTGTGGGTGCAGGTGTCCTCCCCAGGGACCCAGTGTTAGCAGGGGACCTCGCTACAGTCTCACTCCAGTGTTCCCAAGGCTTCTGGCCCAGCAGCCCTGACAGGCTTCTGCACGTCTCTCTCGCTGTCCCTTAAGTAGGCAGGAAGCCACTGGAGGCACATACAGAACTTCACAGGGGGTTTGTTTGCGTAGCTAAGGTCAGCGGCTGGTGGATACACTCAGGTTCTCTTTCCTTCCTTAAACTTCAAAAGAGGGGAGACTAAGGAGGCAGAGGAAGCACAAGCTCGCCAGTCATGTGCAGGTCGCTAGGCGCCTCTTTAAAGGCTGTAAAAGGAAACCACGCCTGCGGACAATTCCTGGCCCGAGTGGCTGGGCACATTCCCATTCTGACATGACATCACACAACTATTTTGATGCGTGCACTCTGGGGCTCCGTGGGCAGAAGGCTCCGGCTGCTGCTGGTGAGAAGCCACAAGTGCCAGGGCTGTAAATCGCTGAGTCCACGCTGGCTCGTGCCCCGCCCCAGGCAGCAATAAGATCCTTCCGGAGGAGGGGTGGGGTTGCCTCGGAATTCAGCAGAAGGTCTTAGGCAAATGTGTAACTTGAGCTCTGGGCTTGCTGAGAATTATGCAAGGACCGCCCTCTGAGAGATTTCTGAGGGGACCTGGATCCACCGTGCCTGGGACAGCCAGGGAAACTGAGGCTTGGGATGATGATGTGTCTTTGCCAAGGTCCTAAGCCGATGGCAGAACCAGATCTGGGATTTTGAATTTGCATGGTGCCCTGGGAAAACCTCTGATTTGATGAAACACAACAGAAAACTGTGAGTTTGCAGCTAACACACACAAACACAGTGGCAACAGCAGCAGCAGAGGGGTGCTTTGCAGGAGGGGAGCTTTTCATTCTGGGGCAGCCCTCCAGGGCTGGGGTCACGGCCCAATCAAATGAGATGAAGATGTAGAGGCAGAGATGGGCTGGCAGAGCAACTCGCTTGCCTTACACGCCTTCTCACATGTCCGCCCATACGCTGGGCCACATGCCCCTTGCCTGGTCACTGGTCATGATGGAGCACGCTTTCTCTGTCTTCCCAGCCCTCTGGGAGGCTGAGGCAGGAGGCTTCAAGTCCAAGCCCAGCCTATGCAAGCAGTGGCTCAGTGAGACTTTCTTTTAAAGTAATAATAAAATCAATTAGAAAGGAGGGCTGGAGATGTAGCTCAGCGCAAAGGCCCTGAAGTCAGTCTCAGTACTGGGGGGAGGGGAAAGCTCTGGTTTTCACCTGTCTCCCATCACTTCTACCAAACTCACAGCTGTTGGGGGAGCACCATGGGCCTGGTGCGGAGCTGGCCAGTATGAGGCTGGCAGGTCCTCCAAGGCCTAAGAGCCTTAGTGTTGTGGTCATCCGTAGCCCTGTTCCCTGGGAGCCCCTTGCTCATCCCTCTGCCCTGCTTCAAGGTGCTCGGTTTCCAGTGTCACCAGTGCTGGAACACTGCATAGCCTGATGGAGCAGCCACTTTCCCCCAGGGATGCCTAGTCATTTCTGGAGGGAAATGGATGCCTAGCCCTTCTCCTGCGGATTCCTGGTAGACCAGGAATGGACCTGGCCATACCATGGAGAAAGCTGAAACAGTGGAGGCCCAGGCCTCACGTTTCCTGTGGGACCTCGAGTGTCCAGCTAGGTGTCCACGTCTGTCAAAGCCCCTTTGTGTCTTCAGCCGACAGGAGCTGTGGGAGACCAAGGCAGGGAGGCAGAGCCTGGGTCTGGGGCTGTGTGTTTGTGGTACCTCTGGGCTGCTGTGCGTCTGAAGGACTTTCTACTTTTGGGGATTGCCTGTACCAGGCTCCACCTCCAGTCAGGCTCTCTCTCCCTCATTCATCTTTGGGGCCCAGCAAGAGTGACAGCCCAGGAAGATGCTGTATCCTCCTCACCAAAGCATTTGTTTGTTTGTTTGTTTTTGAGACAGGGTCTTGCTATGTAGCCCAGGCTGGCTCAGATACATGGTGATCCTCCTGCCTCAGCCTCCCAGGGGCTGGGATTACAGGTGTGCAGCACCAGCTCTGGTTGAAAATGGCCCCTTCTTCCAGTTCCCCTGCAAATGTCCTAAGGTCAGTGTCCTCCTCTTCTCTGCTGGGACTGATCCACAGATATGGGACCAAATCTCTGTAGCAAGCACACGGGAAGAAGGTCCACAGTGGGTTGTCCTGCAGGCAGAGGCCAAGGTAAACTTCTGAGCAGAGCCAAGTGCAGGAAAAGTTAGTGCCTATGTGACCAGCAGCCAGATGGACCAGGAGTGTCATCCAGAGGATGGGGATGAGATTTGCCTGGCCCTGCCTGCAAAAGGGACAGAAATGGCCTTGGGGCAGCTGGACATGGAGACGGATGCCTGGCTGGCTGACGTAGCCTGCCAAGGCCCTGGCCTTCAGCAGTATCTCACTGAAGTCCAGCCTTGGCTCCCAGGATGACAGAAGATCATCTCCATGGTTAGTGCAGTGCCCTAATTTACTGTGGTTAAACCTCCGATAGGACCCAGTGGGTAGGTTCTGGAATTTCACATTTAGATTTATTTTTGAAAAAGTCAATTTCATTTCTAATAAAAGTTAAAATGATCCTTTAAGTACAGCTATAATCCCAGCACTCAGGAGGCTGAGGCAGGAGGATCACTATGAGTTAGATGGCAGCCTGGGCTAAGCAAGATCCTATTAAAAAAAAAAAGGGAAGTAAAACAAGCAATCTATAGGAAAGGATCTTTATGCAAGTGTGCCAGCAGGGAGGCCATATTCTGAACAAAAGATTAAATCAAAAGACGTTGTCTATACTAATATCACATTGTGGTAGCATTACATAACCCAATCTGTGGAAAGAAAGATTATTTCAAAGTCTAGTGACTAAAATGGAATGAGTTTAAACTCACAGCAACAGAGGCTTGCCAGTCCCGGGTTCTATTTAGATGGTTACTCAATCAACAAGTAGTCATTGAGCCTCTAGCAATCTACCAGACAGCTGTTGACGAAGCAGATTAGGTGCTACGGAGAATTCAAAGACATTTTTGTCCTCCAAGAACTACGTTTTAATTAGCAAATAATACCTCCCATTTGTCACGTGTTTTCCCTATGGCAGGTGGAGTGCAGATTACCTTCTGATTATTATTTTATTTTGTCTTTTTATCCCCTAAGCTGCAGGTAGGACAACACTCCCCAATTTAAAGATGAACAACTGAATCAGAAGAATAGGTGTGGTGCCAGACATCTGCAATCCCAGTGCACTCGGGCGGTCGAGGCAGGAGGATCTCTTCGAGTTCGAGACCAGCCTGAACTGCATAGCGAGACCGGCTCAAAAAGCCAAACCCAAAACTCAAACAAAGCTTTAGAGGACCCTGTGGCCTGCAGGGATTTGGAAAAGATAATTTCTCTCCACTTTCTTTATGTTAATTGATCTTCATGCTGGGAAACTTAAAGGCAAAAGAGAGACGAACTAGGTTTTCAAATCTTAATTTGCAGCAAAGTCCACCTCAAAACTCAAACTAGCACATAGGTGCCTACACTTCAGGACTGTCAGGTCAGCTAGGATGTTGGAAATATAGAGCAGACCTCTGGGGGACATATCTCGGAGGCTG
The DNA here is from genome assembly GCF_034190915.1 of Cavia porcellus. Classification (NCBI taxonomy): domain Eukaryota; kingdom Metazoa; phylum Chordata; class Mammalia; order Rodentia; family Caviidae; genus Cavia; species Cavia porcellus. The sequence goes on from NW_026947489.1 coordinate 57,508,707, forward strand.
GGCGTGGCCAGGGCAGATGCTACCACTTCCTCTGCCCTGTGGCTGCTGCCTGCTATAGATTCGCTCCATGCAGACCAAGGAAGGGTGCATGGACCTCAGTGCAGAGAAGACAGGAAGACCTCGGGCTCCAGGGCTATCGTGCATTACAGAGAAAAAAGGTGGTGGAGGTGACTTTGAGGTAGCAGAGTTATTCTTGGGGACAAATGTAGGTGCATGGGGAGAGGCCATAGGTCCCCCAGCAAGCTCAGTGATGGGGACCCTCTTGTCTGTACTCTGGAGGAAGGCTAGGAAGATTCCCCATCCCAGGAGGACGGGGCACTACATTCCTGTCACAGTTCCGCCAGGAGACGCCCCATGCAGGCACACAGGTGCACACAGCGGGGGTTCCTCTAGGACCTGGCGGCCAGTAGGAATCCAGATGGATAGACGGGGTGCTTTCCACACTCGGGATTATTTTTTTTAAAGGAAGTGCTGAAAAGAGAAGGGACTAAAGAATTACAAGATGCAGCTGAATTTTAGAGGGGCCAGGGCCCTTCTGGATATTTTTAAAAAATATCACGCTTCTGCACGGGTGTGAACTGGAACAGGACCACAGAACTAGAACAACAGATGCCCTCAGCTTAAAACCTTCCTGCAGGCAGGCAGAGCGCCACTGTGATGCCGGTTTTACAAGATTCAGAGAGGGAGAGGCTGGGGACTTAGCTCAGCAGCATAAGCACCTACTTGGCAAGCACAAGGTTGTGAGTTCGATCCCTGGTTCCACAAAAAAAAAAAAAAAAAAAGATTCAGAGAGGGATGGGATTGCACGTATTTAAATCCCACTCTTCATTACCTTATATTTTACCCCTCGCACTGGTGTTGGAGCTTGGGCCTTCACACTGAGCAGTACGGCTGGCTGGGCTGGAAGTTTTGATTCTCCGGCCTCAGCTGTTCAGAACGCTATGCTCAAAGGCATCACCTCCGTGCCCACCACAGTTGGTGTCTTCTTCTGGATTCCAACAATAAACCTCATGCAACAGCTAGGAAAATGCAAACACTGATGCTGGCCCATGCTGGCTGCCGGAGGGCTCTGAGTCTCAGCTCGCGAGCTATTTTGTGAGTTCTGTGGGAATTCTCTCCCCAGCTCAGCCGAAAGCTCTCTGCCCTTCGGTCCCCTTGGAGTGGCACCTTCTGTTCCTGGGGACATCTATAGGACTAATCAATCCTCTGGACCCCACCTGACCTCTGGACAGCCAGTGATATAAAGTTGAATTCTGGAAATGACCTGAGCCTCCTTGTCATCAAAGCTGTGGTTGGTGCTAAGTTAGGCCAAGCTGCTGTTCCCCTGTCGCTGTCACCAGGGATGAGAGCGGAAAGTGCCTGAGATGCAGGGTAGAACGTGGTCACTCTGGGGACTGGGTGGCACCTCTTGCACCCACTGAAGAGGATGTGAGCTCCGATGACACAGTCAGCCGGCTGCTGAGTGACCAGCAGGGACCCCGTATTCCGCCCCAATCCCAGATGCCGTCCATGTGCACAGTACCAGGAGTAGAAAGGGACAGAGGTTCTGAGGAACGACAGGCAATGCCAGGACACGGGTCACAAGGTGAGAGCAGAGCTCCACGCACCCCAGGAGTGGGCTCTCAGGACTGGGCTGCTGGAAACCCCTTTCATAATCTTTGGGGACAGGGAAGCACCCAGACTCCAAAGGCCATGTTCGGGTCTGTCATGTGATGACACAGGTGCAGAACCCGCGGAGCCCGAGAGTGACACACCCAGCATGTAATCACCAGGGCCTCCTGCTGGCTGCCAGACACCGAGTCACATTTCACGGAAAGTCCTGAAGGTCACGTCGCACTTGACTCAGAGCTCACTGCAGCGTCATCTCTGAAGACCTGCTGAGTCCTGTCCATGGGGGCTGCATGTGAGTCCCAGCTCTGCGAGTGCCCCTCCCCTCTGTGGCACCCAACACGACGATGGTCACACACAGCCTCATGGTGTCACAGGAACTGAGTTCAGAGACTCTGAGTGACAGCCGAGTGATTTTCTTGGCAGAGACAAAACCCTCAGCATACCCAGCTTGGTGCAGCTCGGCAGTGCTGAACCCACTGACAGTCGGCAGGTACCTTGGGGGGAGCTTAATTTTAAAAGCACAGAGGACCCCAGCTGCTTCTATAAGTGTGTTCATTTGGAAACAATTAACTTGAGATCCTCTTGACTCAGCCTCCCAAGGAACTGGGCTTATAGGCTAGGATTTTCACACCTGGCCTCATTTATTTCTTTTTAATAGTGAAATATATTATAAACAAGAAGGTAGGAAGGAAGGCTTAAAACATTTTGGTCAAATGTAGCACCTTAAAGCAATATAGCTTTACTTGGCATGCAATATTGATTCATTTAGGAAAATTCTTCAAATGTCTCCTATAACAAAGATCCTAAGACCGGCTGGGTCCATTCTACAGAAGGCTCAAGGGGATCATGTGAGATAAAGTAGTAAAAATGTCCCAGGAGCTGTGAGATATTCACCAGTGGTACACACAGGACGTCGTCAGGCACCTCTTACCCATGTGCTGTGCTTTGTGGGGCACCCGCCTCCTCCCACATCTCTGTCCCCATCCCGAGTCATCTCCTTGAGTAGTAATTGTAACTGCTGGCATCTGCCTCGCTCATGCATCCTCTGCCTTCATTTCAACAAGTCCAAGTGTCTGCTACAGGCAACACATCGAGCTGTTTAGTCGTCAGAACTGTGCTGTCATCAAAACTGAAGATTTGTGTGCAGCAGAAGACATTATAAGAGCGTGAAAAGGCAACTCACAAAAGGGAAGAGACTATTTACAAGGCATAAACCCATTGAATGGCCCAGTATTGGTTAGCTTTCTCATTAATGAGGCAAAATACCTGATACCCACAAATGAGAAGCCGGCTCTGACACGGCTTATGGTTTCAGGGGGTTCAATCCCTGGTAAGTTGCACGAAGGCAAAAACATCATGGCAGAAGGCTGAGGTGGAGCCATGCTGCTCAGTTCATGACCACCAGAAAGCAAAGTAGAGGACACGGTCAGAGAGGAAGGAGTTAGGGACCAGATAGAGTCCCTCTGTGACCCACCCAGACACTCTCAGAAGTATGCTTTACTACTAATCTCGGAAGTGTCTCTTGGGTTGGTCAGGTTGGCGATCCAGGTTAAATATTGCATTGTTGTATATAAAGAACCACTACAAGTCAATGACAGAAAGATGGGAACATTAAAAAACAGGCAGACACTTGGTTAGAAATTTCTACACAGAATATCTACTCAGACAAAGAAGTACATGAAAAAGTGTTCACCATCACTAGAGAAGTGCAAATCAGAACCACAGTGAGATAACTTTCCACCCTCTAGGATGGAAAATTCCTGTTGGCATACATGTGGTGAAACTGGAGTCTTTATACATTGCTGATGGGAATGTTTGTGGACAACAGTTCGGTCATTCCTCAACAAGGTAGACATAGAATTACCCTACGATGCAGAAATCTCACTTCTAGGTATCTACCCTAAGAGAAAAAAAGTGTTCACATATGAGGGTTCATCACTATTCACAACAACCAGAAGGTGGAAATGACCCAAAGGTTCACCAGTGGATGAATGGGTAAACAAAATGTGGTATATCCATACAGTGGAATATTACGCAACAACAAAGTTCATGAAGACCCGAACACAACATGGATGAAACTTTAACACAGAGCTCTAGGTAAGCGATGCGAGACTCCACAGCCCACAGATTTTTAAAAATGGAATATCCTAAATAGCCAAATCTGTGGAGACAGAAAATAGATCAGTTTGTTGGCAGCAGAGGGGAGGGCTGATGGGCAGTGACAACTAATGGGTATAAGGGTTCAATTTAGGGTGATTTCAAATGCTTCTCAAAGACCCATCATTAAAGTCTTGGTCCCCAGGGTTGTGCTATTGGGATGTGTTTGGGGGTGGGATTTATGGGAAGGAAGTTGGGTTGTTGGCAATGTGGCCTCAAGGAGACACTGGGACCTTCGCCCTTCCCCTGTCCCTGTGCTTCCTGCATACCAGAAGTGAAGAGGCTGCCACCATGTTCTTATGCTGTGTTGTCCTCTCACAGCCCAGACGTGTCAGAGCCAAGTTTTTGACTTCTGAAGCCGTAAGCAAAATCAATGTGCATTCCTTTATAAATTTTTGTTAAAACTGGGGGTTGAGTCTAGGGTCTTCACATGGAGCCACTCTACAAACCTCTATTCATTTTCAAGAAAGGGTCTTTCTTTTTTTTTGTCTTTTTCCTTTTAATCGGTACCAGGGATCGAACTCACGACTGCCTGCTTGCAAGGCAGGCGCTTATGCCACTGAGCTAAATCCCCAGTCCCAGAAAGAGTCTTTCTAATTCTCAAGTTAGTGGCTTCTCAAATTGTCCTTGAACTTGCAAACTGTCTGCCTCAGCCTCCCAGAGTGCTGGGATTATAGGCACACATATATTTAAGTTGCTTATTTCTGCATTTTATTACAGGCCACCTCCAGTTTAAACTGTTTATCTCTGTATTTTGTTGCAGTGACCACAAGCCACCTAACACAGTGATGAAACTCTCTGGACCATACATTCATGGTGGTTGCCTGGGAATTCATGTAAGGCCACTCAATTATATATTTAAAATGGAAAAGGTGGACAATTATGTGCTACATATATTTTACCACAATAAGAATATTACATCCACAGATATTAGAGGAAAATTTTGGTAAATCATTTTCTAATGGATTTTTTTTTGAGTACTAGGGACCAAACCATGACCTCCAGGCAGGTACCTATGCTGCTGAGCTAAATCCTTGGCCCCTTCTAATGGATTTTAATGATGATCCAGTGTGCTTATGCTACTGTCAAAAGGCCACTGTTGCATCTCTTGAAAATTGTCTATTTGTGTTTTTTGCCACATTTGTTCAAAGACATTTTCAGAGCTATATAGTACTCCGCCGTGTGAATGTACTTTTAAAATTTCATTCAACTACTTTCCTATTTATAAGCATTAAGTAGCCTCTAATTTGCCTTCTGGAAAGACCTTGAAACAGACATTCCAGCAACCATGAGCCCACAAAGTGCCAAGATCTTTTTCTAAACACTATTTTCCACTAAAAGTAACAAGGACCCTTTGGCACAATGGCTGATTCTAGAGCAGATGCAGAGGAAGTAGAAGGTGATCCAGGAAGTCTGGAAGCCCTTATGATATGGAAGGGACAGTCAAGGCACATGGGGACCATCCCGAAGAGGGTCCTGCCTCCTAGGACACTCTGAACGTCAAAACATGGTAATGGAAAATTACGATGCACTGAATAAAATCTCTCATTGGACTCCTCCCAACCAGTCAAGGTCAAATTAATGACAAAATTAGGAAATCCTTCTTTGGCGATCTCAATAGTAGTAATTAGACAAAAACTATCAATTGATGCTAAAGCTAGCAACTGAAAATGGGATGAGAAAGAAGGTATCTCCATCAAGTGGCTCCCCAGAAGTACTGATTGCTTAGGAAGGGGGAAACAGGCATTTCCTCAACAGGGAGACTCTGCCATGGCACATATGTCCCTTATGCAGGGAACCAGAGTACATGTCACCGGGAAGGACCCCTGCAGTCACAGGTACAGGGCCTGGAAGTGTGGCACTTCTGCCAAGCAGCTGACCTCACTGCATCAGATCAGGAGGGAGGCTGGGCCAACCAGAGTGGAGGGCCGCACCCAGAGGAACTGCTCTGTGACTGGTGACTTCCTCTTCCTCAGAGGGTGCCAAAAATGCAAATCAGCCCTGATGGTGGCTGACAGTATTGCAGTAGCATTAATTTCCTGATGCTGGAGGTTTGAACTTTTCTCCTATAGAAGAACACACACAGCCCAGCCGTGTTGGCCAGGACCTGGGCTCCTTCCAGGGGACACCGCATGGCAGCCAGCAGAGGGCGCCCTCCCAGGGACCTGGCCGGGTGCTCAGTCACAAAATTCAATGGTGTGTGCGCTGGCTGAACTTTTCAGGAAACTTGGATGCCACACATACTTTTCCTTTCTTTGCGGACAAGCTTGATGAATCACGTTTTTTTGAGAAGTCTGCACAGCCACGGGATTCAGGCCTCACCAGCTGCCTGGATCCGGGAGGTTCTGGGTGTAGCCGGCGAGCTCAGGTCCAAGGGCACTGGGTTGGTGGCTCTCAGCCTGTGAGGCACAGACCCAGGGCCGCTGGTCCAAGCACGGAGAGCAGCCCAGGGAGGCTGGGCTCTTGTTTACAGCTCCAGGCCCATCCCTCCTCAGAGCACCAGGCCCTACCTGTCTTCAAGGTTGGGTTCCGTCTGCCTTCCTATGGCTCCTCTGACTTTGAAGTCAGAGGCAGCCCCTGCGGCTGCCTAGAAAAAGCGTCCTGCAGGCTACCAGAGAGGAGGACCAAGATAGAAATTGGCAGGACAACTGTTAGGGGATTCTGTGGAATTAAAGTCTACATGGGGAAGACAAAGGGGCAGGACCGGGAAGATCTGAAGCAGAGCCCCTCTGGAAGCAGCCGTGAAACTGTCCAGTCCAGTCCAGGGCTGAGCTGTCCAGAGTGGCAGCCAGTGATCCCTTCTGTTCTCAGGTAACCAGCTACTGGGGGCAGGCCAGCTCTGGAAATGCAGGCCCCGGGCCAGGGGCTGGCAGCAGGGGACCCACAAGGAGAAACACAGGCTGCCCTCAGAAAACCTGGTGACCCCTGTTCCAAGAGACCCTTGGTAGCAGGAGTGGTCCCCAGGGCAGCGGGGTGGCTCTCAGCGTCAAGGCCCCTGCCTGGCTTCCCCAGTTCCGTCCTTTAACAGCTGGTCTTCTGCCCCTGTGCATCTACAGTGCTGCCCGAGTGAGGGTCCTGTGGGTGGTCACAGAGGCTGCCAGGCAGGAGTGGGTGCCCTGAGTCGTGTTCACCCTCAGTATGCATCTCTGCCTGGTCTGGGATCAGAGCTCAGCCTTTGCTTTGGCCCACGTACTTCTAACCTTGAGGTCTGACCCATGTCTCCTGGGCCCGCTCCTTCCCAGGCAGTAGAGGACCTCAGAATGGAAAGACCCCCATGAGCTGGTTTGTACAGGAAGAAAAGTGTTGGGAAAAAAGAAATCTGCACAGGCGGCCAGCGGAGGCCAGGCAGGGTAGACAGGCGATGTCTGACTGTGGGGGGAGGGGTGTCGAACTGCGGAGGACCCTTGGGTGGCTCCTGCTGGGGCCCCCTGCGCTTAGAACTGCTTCCATGTTGCTCCCAGGTGGCTCCTTCTGGGGCTCCTTGGGGAGAGCTCATGTCTAACTCCAGACTTCCTGTCCCTTCCCTCACCTCCCACCATGGGCTCCCTGTCCCAGGCACCTCCTCCTGCCCTACCTTGGGAAGGCCAGTGACCTCCCTAGGGTCCCCCACCACCCCACTGGGCTCTCTTCTTGTCCAGGGTCAGCACCAGCCCTCCAGTCCCTGCAGTCTCCTTGAAGGCCAGAGGCCAAAGTAGCCACATCGGGAACATGAAAGTAGTGTCCCCCAGGCCTTCATTGTGTGCGTGTGACTGCGGATGAGGAATGTCCTGTGCCCACACCGCTGGGAGCACGGGACAGATCTGTCACTGTGACCAGGCTCTGAGTGTATGTCTGGCACAGGGTGCTCCCAGGGCCCCTGATGCCTTCCCTGCAGGGGACTGAACCCCCACTCCTGCCCGGCTCTGTAGGGGAGGCTGAAAGGCTATGGCTGTGGCCTGCAGGCTCCACAGAACCCTGTCCCCCCACCCCACTGCCTCCGCTCTTCCCCATCGCGGTGGTGAGGGCTTTCATTACTCATCTCTGGGTGTCCTGCCAGACTCCCGCTGGCGCCTCACCGTTAGAACCCAGAGCACATAACCATAGCCATATAATCCCAACATTAGTCGCTTCTGGCTTCCATCTGCAGAGCGGCTTCATCACCTTAAGGACTTTGACCCACACAGGATGTGAATGGCTGTCCTCAAGGATGGCCATGGAGGGTCAGTGAGGTGGTCTGCAGTGGCCAGCACCACCACCCTGGCCCCGGCATGGGGACTGACCTCCCGCAGCTTGGCCCACCCTGCCGGCCCACTCTGTGTCTCGGGCACAATGGGCCCCATTGATGCTCGGCCAGGCAACTGCCCATGCTTGTTCTGCGGGGCAGGCCAGGGCAGGGGACCCGAGGCCCTGGGAAGCCCTTGGCATGCAAACTGAAGGCTCGGAGATTCCAAATTAAAGTCTTAACGGCTCCAGTTCATTCTTCCCCACACAGCACAAAAGCTGTAGCACTTTACGGGAAAACAGACTTTTATTTGAAAAATAAACTCGAGTTGCTGGGATATGAAAGAAAGGCTGTCTGTGCTCTAAGTCTGAAATGGTGTGAGAGGGACCCACGTTTTACAAGATAAATAAACTCCTCTACAGAACTCATTCGCATTTCAAATTGCTTTCCTGGCGGACCCTCAGGCAGGCTGGCAGATAGGGAAGGGGTAAAGGGAGCCCTGCTCCTCCACCTGGAACCTACAAGCTCTAACTGACCTGCAAACAGAAAATGAGATTCCTCCCAGATGTCCAAAGTACACAGCACCTGGGCTGTGGCTGTGAGCCAGTCTTGGAAACCCGAGATTTACGAAGTCCACCCTTCCACGATTCCCTCTGTCCAGTTTCCTCTCTGTGCCCTACCCAGACCTGCCTGGCAGACTTCGGATTCATCCGTTCTCCTTGAGGGGGACATTTTCCGAACTGCAATCTGCTCCCTCCACCAACATCGCTAAATCAATCAATCAATCAAGGGTCAGTGGAAGCATGTTCAAAGATCAGAGGAGAACAGAGAACACATAGCCCAGGGCAGATACTATTGCATTAAAAAGAAAAAAGGTTTTGGTTAGATGTGTCTGCACCTGGCTTTGGCTGCAGAAAACGTTCCAGAGCACAGCATTGTCACCCCACTAAGTGACGCTGCGTGCCCTCATTTACTGTGTCCCACCCGGTCTTGTGGTTGTGACCTAGAGTAGCCTTTGGTGTAATCAGAGAAGTTGGCTGTTCAGGTCAGCAATGTTTAGTTTTTTTTCGTTTTTTTTTTTTTTTTTCCTAGCAGGACAAAGATAACGTCCAATGGCCCAGCGTGGTCACTGGGTGTGGACAGCTGCCCACTAAGACATTCATCATGTATTGCTCAGTGGGAGTGGGGAGTGCCGGCCAAATGCCACCTTGGCTCAGTCCCCAAGAGCCACCCTGCACAGTCATGGGATTCTGGAGGACAGCGGTTTCTAAGACCAGTAGATGCTGCACTTGATTCTGAAGTTAGGACTCCGTCTCCACAACACCCTCAATGAGCTGCCGCCTTCCCAGAGCATTTAATTGAGTGCCAGAACCTTCGGGACTAGCAGGAAGAGGGAAACAGATAAACGGCTAGAGTGTGGGCCTCAGCTATCCCCAGAGGGAAGAAGACAGGAAGGAGGCCCAGGGTGTCCTTGGCAGAGCTGAAGTCCTGACTCCCAGAGCTCCCCATTCTGCAGTAGAGATGTCCACTGCCAGGGGTGCTGGCGTCATGTCCAGATGGGGTGATGAGCGTCAGCACTGCTCAGAGGCCCCCATCAGAGCTGGGGGGACCAGGAGCTGTGACTCAGAGGAGCTTGGAGAAATAAGAGGCAAGGGCACAAGAGGTTCAACACAAGATTCTCAGAGACAAAAGGTGATGGAAGCTTATCACAAGGGAGGATGGGCTGCAAAAATACTTAAATTATACTTCAGAGCTCTGGCAGTGCTGGGGCCTGGCTTTCCAGAGCAGGCAGGACTGGGAGGAGCGGGCTGAGGGGCACATCTTGGCCAGCCCAGTGGCCCTGTGCTCCCTTTGGCAGCACATACACTAAAAATGACCGATTTCAGTGGCCCTCTGCCCTGCTCAGATGGCTCAGATGACGCAGCACTGCTGTTCCCTCCACTGGGCATGCCACGCTATGCGACCTGTGTCTATCACATTCATGCCCACATCTCCCCACAACTCCCCACGTACTGCAACGTCCCGGTACCCTGCTCCTTTGCCCTTTGTAGCCATTTGGTACCACACATATTTGTGCCTACGGCATCTACGTCCCTCTGTCCCCAGGATGTAATCCTGAAAAGGTCAGGGATGAGTGTAGCTCAAGCCCCTGAGTCCAGCACTCAGCAGGTTCACAGGAGATAGAGACTGGACGCCGTGGATGTTAGGCCAGTTTTGTAACAGCGTTCTGCCAGGAAGCTGCACTGGGGGGTGGACATCCCCTGCTTTTCCCCAGAGACGGACCAGCTCCAGCCTGAGGCTCAGTACGTGAGGCTATGTCGCCTCCTAGTGGCCTTCAGTCACAAAACCAGAAAGGCAAGACAGCTGAGGGAGAAAGCGGTTCCTCCCCAGCACAGCGGCACCCTGACCTGCTGCTCTCTGACCCCTCGGTCACCTAGGAGTGGAGTCAGATGTAAAATGAATTCAGGAAACAAAGGCAAAAGGTGACAAATACGAAGGGCATCCGGAAACTTAGCAACTTGTCAAGTCCCTGTCTCAAAACAAAAGGGCTGGAGAAGTGGCTTGGTCTGAAGCCCCTGGTTTGGTCCCCATGATGGAAAAAACCAAATGCAAGGACAATCACTGCCCCCAAACCTCCAGCTGTCCCTCCTCACCCCCAAAAGAAACCCCTGGGACAAGCGGAGCCTCTCTCTGGTGCTCAGGCTGCGTCCCATCCTGCCCCACCCCAGTGGTCAGCAGCTGGCCCTGAGGCGTGAACCCAGGGACTCCTCACTCAGCTACAGCCCAAGCCTTTTACAATTTCTTTTCTACTTTTGAGGCAGGGTCTCCCTAAGTTGCTAAATTTCCCAGGATGGGCTCAAACTTGCGATCCTCCTGACTCAGCTTCCATAGCTGTCTATGACTCATGCTAGAGTCACTGAGGGTGTGAGAAAAACGGACAGTGACCTCACCTGCATCACAGCCTCTTTGGACATTAAATAAGCCAGTGAGTCCTCACCTCAACTTGGAATGTGGGTGGTGAGACTCCCTTTGGAGGCACAGACCCTTGAAATACCCCAAATCAGAGAAAGGCAAGTGAGGTACTACAGGCCTGAGGCCATGGTGCAGGTGCCTCTCGCTTGGGGGAACATCCTGGTTTCCCACGGCACAAATAACACATCTGGGGAAGCAGTGGCCTGGATTTTTAAATGCACTGAAAAGAAGGCAGAGCCATGAATTGACTGAATTATTGAAGCAATTTTAAAAGATTTGCTGAGTGCTTTCCAGGGCATTGAGGACATGGTCTTGAAGGAGACAGAGTCCCTCCCTGCAGAGAGCTTCTGTTTTGATGCAGACAGACAGATATGTGAGCAGTATACCCACAGACGCTGCAACTAAACAGGACGACACACCAGGAAGTCCATTGCATGCTGCGGTTACTGTCAAGGCCTGGCCTCTGCACACCCAGCTCAGCACAGAGCTGCTTCCCTCTGTAACCCAGCGCAGAGCGGCTCACAGCCACTGACTGCCCAGCAGCCTGAAGGAAGCTTGGACCACACATCTTCAGGACACTGATTCTGAGTTGTGTGGATCCATGTGTCTTAGAGGCAACTGCAAAGACCCTTTTTACTGAAGCAAATGTTTGTGACTGTTTTTTTTTTTTTTTCTCCAAGATTGGAGGTCTGGCTTCTACTGAGGGTGTATTACTTTCACACCTCACAAAGTTAAAACATCAAAAGTCCCTGAAAGCAGAGTCTCAGCACCTGGGTTAAAGTGGATTGAGGTTAGACCAGCTGAGTTCAAATCCTGGCTCTATGGCTGTGAGTGTCACTTTCTACCTTGGTAAAGACTGTGCCACTTCATACAATTTCTAAAAATTCAAAGAATTGCAGCACACAGCACATCTAGGACATACGAGCATTCTCGCCAACCAGGGGACAGAGTTAATAATGGGGAACAGAACCACTGGTGAGGGGTGCCTACAAACTGTGCAAGAATAGTTTTGCTTTTTATTTTATTTTTTTTGTAATTGCATATTTGGCTGATATGCCAGTCTTTTTTATCATGAAGCATGTGTCTAGTGATATTTATCTTAAAGTTTATTTCATTTGGTATTTATTTATTTATTTATTTGGGCACTGGGGATTGAACTCACGACCTCACACTTGCCAGGCAGGCGCTTATGCCGCTGAGCTAAATTCGCAGCCCTAGTTTTGCTTTTTAAAAAGCCTTCATCTCCTAACCACGCTGACATGCACTTTCCTCTTCTCATCTCCAAAGGTCAGATCACCCCAAACCAAGCTGAGACACACTCACTGTTCTAGAAACCTCTCCAGCCACATGGTCACTTTGGAATTCCCCAGGTACCAGTGCAAAATGGCATGGACAAACCTTTCAGACTCAGGTTGCATGGTCACTGCGGCAACTGGGCAATTCTGCAGTCCTGGTGGTAACAGCTCCCCAAGAAGGCAGGGAGGGCATGGTTGTGTTTCCATGAAGCTGGAGATCCCCAGTAAGTGAGGGATCCCGAAGCTGAGGATGACCAGGAAGTGGAGACAGAGGAGCTCACAGCTACCTCCTTCCACCAGCGCCAAGCAGGACACAAGTGTGCAAAGATGAAATACAGCTGCAGAGTCCACCCGGACTGGGAGCAGATGGAGAAGGCACAACCATGGTCCCCATCTTGATTCCCTTTCTCATTCTCAGAGCATCTGATGACCAAGTTACCTCCTTTCCCCCTTTCACCTCTCCTTCCAAAGTGACAGCGTCATAGTTTCTGTCTTCCGAATGTTGATGTTTTATGCCAGCATTCATGGGGCACTTGCTAAACTTTAGGCTCTACGCGTGCAGAGGTAAGAGGCAGGCTAGAAAGACAAGATGCAGACAGAACTCGAGAAGAAACACGAGATGGAAGCCTCAGGAAACCCGAATGCAGTCACAGCCTGAGTGTGGTAGCTGGGCGTGACATCAGAGGCCCCCCACTGGGGAAATGGTGCGCCCACTTCCCTGTCGCGGGTAACCAGAGCTTGATGAGGGTACCCTTGGGGACACAGGAAGGTGGTGTGTGCACGTACTAGGCAGCAGAGGAGAAGCTGCCTCCTGCCCTGGACCCTCCTACCCTGCTTGCTAGGTTCTTAGTCTTTCTGCCTTTGCTCTCTGACCCTGTACCCTCCCGGCAACTCTGAGTCGCTCAGAGATTCCCACCCAGCTAATCAGACACCCTGGAATGAGGACTTTAGAACAGAGAGACATAGAGACTAAGACCTTTCTGGGTCAGATTCTTCCTGCAACCTCAGTTTTTGGGTTTTTAAAAAATTCCATAAATACTCCCAGAATCCTTCCAATAAAAGTCTTTTTAAAAAAAGCAGCAGGGTCAAGATGAAATGATGAGAGCATCATTGAATGCACAGATGAAGCATGACAGATCCTGAGCGCCTTTTGCAGAAATTTGGGTCAAAACTTATGGCAGGCAGAACAGACAGGAACACTGGGCTGGAACACAGTCAGTGTGCACAGAAACAGGCCAGCAGATGAGAAGTGCAGCTATTTCTGGTATTAGGGCCAGACAGGAAATCCCCTCAGGAGCCTGGGCGAGGAACAGTGTCTCTGTGACATCCCTGAGATCCACGCAGTGGGTGTCATGACGCTGGTACACGAAAAGACTCTCCACCCCTGCTGATGGTATCACCCTAGTGCTTGATTTCATGAAATCAGTTCTTTGGCAGTAGGGAGAAGTAGGTGGTCTGGTACTTTGATCCAAGAATAGATTTTCAAGTTTTAAGGAAGTATTTATGATGTCTATGATGTTAGTTTTCCCATTGTTGGAACATAATATGTGACACCCACAACTGAACAGAGACAGGTTTAGTTAGGCTCATGGTTTCAGGGGATCCAGTACATGGCCTGCTGACTCCAGGGGAGAAACATCATGGTGGAAGGGTGTGTTGGACCAAATCCACTTAGCTCATGCAAGTGAGGAAGCAGAGAAGGGAACAGTGCCAGAGAGAAAAGAGTAAGGATCCAGATATAAACCCAGGGTCACAACTCTGTCACCCAGACACACCCAGAAGTACGCATCCACCCTCCACCCCAGGGTCACACTAACCACAAATATAAAGGCAAATGGAAGCAATGTAGGGTGACCTGCCCCGTGGGAGACTCAGAGTGCTGGCACCAACCATCCCAACTGGATGCAGAGCTGGACCCTGGCCCTTGTTAGTGACAGGGTTAGTCAGGCTGAAAGCTGGGTTCCATGCTTCGAGGACAAGGAAAGGAACAGCTGTCAGGGACTCTGGTCTAAATATCTCCCAGGAAGCTTCTCTAAAAAGCTGACTACTTGGCGGGGGACTTAGCTCAGGGGCTCAAGCACTTGCCTGGTAAGTGTGAGGTCATGACTTCAGTTCCCAGTACAAAAAACAAAACAAAACAAAAATGCCGAGCACCAAGGACTGGTGCTGAGATTCGGGGAGTGTTCCCCAGGGCAGTGCAGGCCTCCAGGGGAGGAGGCCACGGCCAGCTTTCAACAGAGCACCAAGGCAAGTCCTGTGTGGCTTCACCACCCCATGTGACACTTGGGAGCCACCCTGTGAGAGCCTGCACCTCTTCAGCTCTGCCCAGCCCCCCACCCAGGTCACAAGGAAACGCCCACTCTGCGTGTCTTCCCAGGCTCCTCAACACAAATCCTCCACGCCTCTCACTGTAGATCAGCCTTTCCTGTACACGCTGGATACCAGGTTGGACAGTATCCCCTGAAATGTGTGTCTCACCCAGAAACTTGTAATGTGCCCATTTCTGGAAGCAAGATCATTTCAGAAGCAGGGCAGGCCCTTCATCCAACGTGTTCTCCCCAGAAGAAGAGGGAGAGACACTGCTGGTCCCTCCCTCACACTTGCAGCAGGGTGTGGCCCTGCCTGAGCCGGTGCTGTGCCCTTCTGCCTGAACTGTGACACTGCACCTCTGAAGCACCAGTTCGTGATGCTTTGTTTTGGTGGGACTGTGTGACAGCTGACACAAGCATGGCACCACGTGCCAAGAAATAGCATTCCCCCCCACCATGAGGGTCTGGTCTGCTGCTCTCTCCACTTAGAGGGGACTCACGATGGACTATGACCGGGCCTCTGTGACTGCTGGTTCCATGAATTCAACCAACCAGAGATCCAAAATACGGGTTCAAAATTATGCCTGTACTGAGTACACATGGCTCTTTTTTCTCTTGTCATTGTTCCCTAAACAATGTATCATGAAGATAATGCTTTAGGCACGGCTTTATGCATCATAAGCAACCTGGAGGTGGTTTATATGAGAAGAGTGAAGTTTACTTGCAAACACTCACTAGGTTATGCAAGAGGCTGGAGCACTCTGGGCTTCTGCTATCTGCAGCAGGTCCTTGGGACAGTCTCCATGGAAACCAAGGACCACTGTGTCTGAGAATCCTGGGATGCTGGCCAGGAACTTGGGGATGCTCTGGAGTGTCACGGCTTCAGCACTGCAACATTCTGCTCCCCACCAGGCTCTGTAGACGGTGCTCCCTGCCTCCCTCCCCCCCCCCAAGCAATCAACCCCTCAGTCCCAGGACTTTGTGACTTTACAGCTGGGTTCATGAAGAGGCAGGAGTGCTGTCATACTGTGGAGATGGTGTGAGGGGGACTAGAAGCCAAGTAAAGAGAAGAGGAGGACCACTCTGCACACCTTCCTTATAGCTAGGAAAGAATGAAAGTCCTGGCTGCAGCCAGCCGCGGGGATCACAGATCACCCCCACGCAGGTCCTGGAGCGAGAGGATGCCCAGATGGCTGATCTCAAGTTCATTTTGTGTTTTCAGTCTTCCCTACTGCAAATGCTCCAACTGAGCAGAAAGAACCAGGAAGAGGAGACACAGGAAAGGAGGAAAGATGCTCCACCGCTTCACTAGCCTGTTCCTTTCATAGTATGATCAACGTGTTCAGGGGAGAACATTTTTTTGTCCACATCACAAATACTCAAGAACCCAGGGGACTGTCTCTCCATTCCAGCATCCAGTCCCTGCTGCCCAGAGTCCCAAAAGAAAAGTCAGGACCTGCCAAAAGCAAATATAAGCCCCCTCACCAACACCAAACCACAAGGATGGGGATGGTTGGGACACAGGAAGCCAGGCCTGCACTGGCTTCCAGAGATGGCAGCAGGCAAATGTTTGTCCTTACAAGTCAAACTGTGAGCCCTGGATATTTCTGGTGAATCCCAGAGAGCCTGTCATGTACGAGGGACCCAAAGTGACAGGTGGAAACTGCTCTTCTGGAGAGAGACTTGCTTTAGGGTAGCAAACACATTGCACACACTGAGTACCAAGCCACCAACTGTCACCCACCAGGCGGCTCTGTCCCCACCTGGCCAAGTAGCTCTAGTGAAGGTCCCCAGCAACCTGGCACCCACCTGAAACCATAGCATCAGAGTCTTACTTTTTCTGGAGCGGGAGAAGAACCTGATGCCCCCGGGTGAGGTAGATGGGTTGGAGTTGGGCGAAGACTCTTTGGACGAGGAGCGGAAGATCCCGCTGAAGCTCATGCGGCGTGGCGAGCGAGGAGGGGACTCCTGGTAGGAGAACGGGAACACGGTTTTGGGGGAGCCCGGGCTGGTCTTGGGTCTCACGGGAGCAGACACAGGGCTGGAGGGCCGGGCCTGGGGGCCTCTAGAGAAGAGCCCCCTGGAGGGGCTGCCCGAGCCGAGGGGGCTGTCCACCTGCAGAAAAACAGCAGCATGAGGTTGCAGCGCCCCAAAGACTCTGACTTTTGCCCTCTCTTGGGTGTGACATCACATATTCTCTCATGGACCTGCTGAGAAATGGCCCTGAGCTCTTCCAGAGGTGGCTAATGAGGATCAAGCTCGGAATCTGCCCTGAGGACAGCCTGCCCCAGGAGGCTCAGGCCTGATCAACCAGCTCTCAGGAAGTGGAGGAGAGGAAGGGAAAAGGGTGGTGGAGAGGCACAGACATAGCTCCCTCCAGGGACTCTGAGCTCATCTGACCTTCATCTGACCTTCTGAGCTCAGGTCTGACTACACAGGAATACACTTCTTTTGTTCTCCAGCCCTGGGAGAAAGCACAGAGTGAGCCTGAGGCTGTATCCTGAGGGCCCTGCTACTAGAAGAGGATAGTTTTCTTTTCCCTGGCTAGGGATGGAACCCAGGGTATCCAGCACGCTAGGCAAGGGCTCTACCGCTGAGCCACACCCCAGCCCCAAGCTGCTGTGTGCAGAAAGCCAGAGGGCCCAGACCTTAGAGACTTGCTTCATTGATAGTTTCACACTTTAATTATGGGTTTAAAAACTATCAGACCCTGTAAGATCAAGCTGAGGCACACAGCTGGCAGCCTGCAAAGACCATCCGTATCCCTGCAGCGTGGGCTCAGGAGGTTGTCCCTGTAGCTTTGGTGTCATCCCGGCCCTTGCTACGTGATCTGGGTAAGTTCCTCCAGTTTGCTGCCTCCCTTTCCTCCCCTGCACAGTGAGGACAGTGCAACCTCTGCCTGGTAGAAAGCCAACTGGGAGTTCACATATGACGGTTGGCATGTGGTATAATTTGTAGTTAGCATGTAACAGATATTAATCCGCGACCATCCTATTCTTTGGTAAACTTGAAGTACTAAAGACAGTAGGGTGTCAGGACTTCCCAGTTTTGCAGAGGAAAAGGAAAGGGTACATTAGGGCAAGAGTGAAACTTGGTAATGCAGCACTCCAGGGACCAGTACCAAGCTGCAAAAGTGGCCCAAGGTCCAGATCCTATGCCCAATAGCTTTACCTGGCCTCTCTCACCACTAGAGGGCGTCCTGAGCCCCAGCCTTTGCTCAGTTCTGGAAGGACTTGGTAGGGGTGAACTTTCAGGTGACACCGACCTCCCCTGTGGATTTTGTACCTGACCCTGAAGAACCAGTGTGGCCACACGAGGTGCAGGGCTGGCTTGGCACCAGCCCTTCCCAAGTGGCTCTGGAGACAGAAGAGTAATGGAACCAGGACCTGCCTTGTGGTATAGAAGTCCAAGCTATTCCTTTCCTGATCATGTAAAGTGAAGGTTAGAGACAGAACAAGGAGAGGTAAACAAGAGAAAGTTGTGGGGTAAGAATAGAGAACCCAGACAGAGCAAGTCAAGTATCTCACAATAAAAGATTATCCTACCCAGAAGATAAAGATTATCCTACCCATTTACAGCAGACAGAGGTCATCCTGTCCCCCCAGCCTCCCAGGTGTCCACAGACCTAAAAGCACAGAAGCCTCCCTGCATCCAACGTCATTTGCACTGTAGTTTTGATTCCCACAGCGGGCTTTGACACTTCCTCTAAAAGCCCTGCACAGTCAACACCTCCCAGGAATGCCTGGCAGGCCAGACCATAAGGCCAACCATCCCCAGCTACCAGTCCCCCGAGATTCCCAAGCCCTTACAAGATCCAGTACCTGCCGCATCTCTCTGGCTGCTTCTACTCTGTGCAGTGGATCTTATTATTATTATTATTTTGCTTACTCTCGCTACTCCTTTTTAACAAGTCTTACTTTTGCTGCCCTTTCTGGGGGTCTTGCTTGGTTCTTGCTTGGTTCTTTGCTCAGGACGCCAAGAACCTGGACCCACCTCCCCTGAGACTCTGACTACAGTCAGGTGAGCCACTATCCCTGCCTGTGGAGCTCAGGACAAAGTGAAAATCTGAGAAGAGCCGGTGAGGAGCTGGGAAGCAAACGGTCCCACAGCCAGCATACATCACTGGTGGTCAGTGTCATAGTCCTGCTCCACAGAGGCTCCCAAGTCAGGAGAGTGATATAGAGATGCCCTTCTGCGTGGCACCTGAATGCGCCAATGTGACACCTGTGTCCCCATATCTGCCCCGGGGACTACGGCCAGCACGTCCAGCAGTGATTCCACAGTGATTCATTTGGTTATTGCAGCCAAAGGTCAGCGCAGTTACCAGCCCTGGCTGGCCACAGGGGACAGGTTCTGAAAATGGAATGACTTGTCCAAGGTCACACAGGAGTCATTGCCAGAAACAACAAACAGAGAGGTGGTGATGGTCCTAGGATCAAGGTGTGGAGGGAAGCAACCCCACGGCCCCTTGCTGGGCTGGCACCAGGACCTTCCATGGCATCCTGCGCCGGGCGGTTGAGCAGCGGCGGCAGGGTGTTGAAGGTCCCTGAAATGTCACCAAGCAAGCTGGCCTTCCTCTGTCCCTTGGCCCCAGCTGCCCTCCAGCACTGTGCAGTCGAAGACCAGAAGTTCCACACAGAGCCTTGGCCTCTTGGGGAGTGTCCTGCACTCTGAGCCTGGACCCCTATAGGGCACCTACGGGGTTCAGACACTGGGGCCCCAGGACCCGCCTGTTTGGAGGCTGCACACTGGTGGTGGCCTGGCAGCCCACGAGCCTCCTCAAGCCCTCAGTTGCCACTGCCAAAGAGGGCTGGGCTCCCTAAAGGATGGGGATCTTTTAAAAAATGTTTGCTTTTTTAAGACCGTATTTACAGTGCATAGCGGTCACATTCCTCATGGGGAGCTGGTCCGTGCACAGAGCACAGCTTAATTCTTCTTTCATTTCCTTCTCTTCTCTTTCTCCGATCTCTTCCATCTCTCGATCCCCTCCCATTTGCAAAAGTTTTATCTCCCTGTTGCCTGCTATCATCTATTTATGTATTGATTTACTTATTTGGTTTATTTTGGGACAAAGTCTCACCATGGAGTTCAGGCTGGCCTTGAACTCACTATATAGCCCAGGCTGGCCTCAAACTCCCAGTAATCCTCCTGCCTCAGCCTCCTGAGTGCTGGGATTACAGGTGTGTATCACCACACCAGGCCTGTTTTGCACATACTCTGGATTTCTCACATAGGAGAGAAGCCGTGGGATATTGAAGCTCGTGTGTCTGATTTATTTCACTTAACATTATGCACCACTTCCCTACAAATGACTCAAGTTTCTCCTTCATTATGGCGGAGCATAGGGATCTTAAGCTCAGGCACAGAGAGACAGATACAAGCTAAGAGGGGCAGGGAGCTCTTCCGTGGCTGGCCTGGCCCCCAGCCTGAGGTTTAGGATATGCAATCCAGCCTAGCACGCTCAAACACCAAGCAACCTCGATACAGGTCTGGCTCAGCTCTAATGCAACACTATAACCAAGGGAAAGCATTTCCATCATTTGCAAGTCATTTTCCCATCTAAACTCGCATGTGCCAGGGACAGGACATCAGGACTTTTACACAATGAGCCCAGAAAGAGGATGGTAGAGAACATTTCTCATCAACTTGCTGAGATGGAGATGTGCTGTCCGATTTAAGCAGAGGTACAACAAGGATCCTGTCTGCCTTTGATCTTGAGCTCACAGCTCACAGCAACCTCACACCCATCTGAACTTGTCAAAGAGGAAGTGACCAGAGGCCCTTGTGTGGGCTGTTAGAAATCCAAAAGGTTCCTGCAGGCAGACATTGTCACAGTCCCTCTGCCCCATCCCTCCTCGGGTTCCCCACTGTCTCCCCTTCTTGAGGACAGCAGCAGCTTGGGCACACCCTTCCTTCCCCCTCTCTGCTGTGGGAGCCCAGCAGCACCCTCACGATGACATTCGCACAAGGAGCTAGGTGCCAGCAGGATCTGACCATAGTCCCTGCTCCAGGGGCTGCTGATGTGGAACTGGGGCGCCCACACAAACAGACAGAAGTTGGGCTGGGGGAGACAGAGGGCTTTACGGGCAACTTAGAAATGATTGAAGGTAGGCGGTCATCTCACTCTGCCTACAAAAAACACCTAAAGCCTTGCTTGCACATCACCTAAATTCGAGGTTCCTGGAGCCTGTGGGTGCTCCTGGGATTGAGGGTACTGTCTCTCATTTGGTCCTGGCTGGGGTATGAGTGGGGCAGCCTAGGAAACTCCAGGCAGCAAGGCCCATGGGAACCCAACATTTCCCCCAGCTCCCCTGCCCAGAGCATGGCAGGGTCCTTGGAGGGAAAGAGTTTTAGGAGTACAGTGGCTCGGATTCTTGAGGTAGCACCACTGTGACAGGACAGTGGGGAGGGCTGGGGTGATCTGCTAATCAGGCCTCCTCTGAGCAAGGTGGGGTGGGTGTTGAGCCAGTGGATGCCAGGGGACCCAGGCCAATTTGTTGACTGCATTGTATGTAAATCAACACATGCATGAGAGACCAGCTCTGCCTTTTCTAGCAGCGAAAGTCCTCCCCATGCAGGCCTGTGTGCTCCCTCACTGGCCACATGAAACACTCCTCTCCATCCTTCCGCTGCTGATACCTGCCACAGGCTCTGTGGGTGGGAGGATGTCCAGCGAGGGCTTCCTGCTGGCTCTCAGCCCCACCTCCACTTCCTGATTGCAGGAGAAACTGGGCAGGCTGCCCTAATCCCCGCTCCATGCTGGGGCCACCCCTGCCCTACACTCTGAAGCCCCTAACCCTCCCACCGGGAGTCTCAGAGGCCGGGTTTCCTGCTGGAAGAGAAACAGAGCAGGAGGCGGAGAACAGCATGATAGAAAGTGAGGGAGCAGGGGTGGGGGCAGCTGGCACTGCTGGGGACTGGGGGAGCACAGGGGATGGGTGTCCCGGGCTCTGCTTGTCTTGCCCGCCTTGGTATGCTTGTGCAGCTCCGGGAAGAGACCTTACCTACCTTTCGGGCAGAATGCTTGTCCGTGCTGTCCAGGTCTCCATCGAGGAGTGGCATGGCAAAGGAACTCAGGTCCTGGGAGACAGAGACACAGGTGCCAATGAGTGTCAGAGGCCCCAGGGGATACAAGAGATCCTGCAGGTTTACCTGCTCCTCCCCAAGCCCTCCTCCTAAGGACCAGTGGGGAAGGCACACAGGAGAGAAGAGGCTGTGACTCGGGTCACCTGTCCTTCACATGTCCCTCCAGAACACACGGTCACCACCTCCTGTCACCCGGAAGAAGGGGAAGAAGAAAGCTGGGGACCAAAGAGACAAGGAAGGGAATGAAGGCAGTAGGGAGGGGTGTGGGGATCCCATCTGGGGACGACCTGGACAGTGCTGATGGCCCAAGGAGGCGCCATGTCTCCTGGGAGGACAGCATCAGAGCAGTCAGGAGAGCTGAGTGACACGGTGGTCCTGGCGGATGGGACAGGGACCGAGGCAGACTGGAAAGGGCAGCTCATCACACACGTGTCCCCTCTACAGTGGAGGCGCCTGGGCCTGTGGCTCCTACATCCGGGCTTAGTGAGCCCCTCTATGCCAGGAGCACCTGCACCCCTCCTTAACCTCGCTTGTTACTGCTTTCAGCCATTCAACTGTAGCAGAATACACATAACTTACCACTTAAGGCCCCCCAACTTCCATGGAAGCAAGGCAGTGCCCTGCCTGTGAGCCACGTCCCGGTCCCAAACATCTTCAGGTACACAGTTCAGAGGCCTCTGTTGTCACCATAGCCACCACCAGAACTTTCACCTTCCCCAGCTGGCACTCTGCCCCCAGCAGCACTAAATCCCAGCCCGGCCAGCACCCTCCGATTCTGTCTCTGTGCACTGGGCTGGGCTAGCGACCCAGGTGCTAGGGACCCAGTGTTTGTCCTTCTATGATCAGCGGGTGTGATTTAGCACAGTGTCTGCAAGGTGCAGCCTTACAACCTGGGACAGATTTTTCTTCCTTTTTAACACCAAATGCTTTCCCACTGGATGGAAAAACAATGTTTTCCTTATGGGTTCATCAACAGGCAGGCAATAGGGTGGCGCCCACCTTTTGGCTCTTGTAAATAATGCTGCTATGGACCTGAGCAGCATAAGTTGTGCCATTCCTGCCACCTTGGTTACCAAAAATTCTGTTGCCACCCTAGGCCCCACGGCCTCAGCAGGTGAGTGTGCATTGAGATTGAGCCTTTGAAGAGGCCCACTCTAACCTGGTGAGATCAGGGCACAGACGTTCACGGGGACAGCTGTGTGAGGACAGGGAGATGGTGCCTTCTGCAAGGCAAGGAGGTGGCTCGGGGGAACCTTCCCTGCCAAGCCCTAAGCTTAGACTTCGGCCACCCGACTATGGCATTTCGGGATGGCTGCCACGGCCTACTGGCAGGTCACAACCACGCTTGCGGTTATTGGGTACACACCCAGAAGTGGAATTGCTGGACAGCAGGTCATTCTAGTTTAAATTTTCTTGAGGAATTATTATACCACGTCCATAGCAGCTCCGTCATCCCCCATCCCCATCCTCAGGCCACCAGGGTCTTGATCTTTCCACATTCTCCACACTTGCTGCTCTCTGCGGGCTGGCAAACCTTTCCTTATTTCCCTGGGTTACCTTTTCACTCGCTGATTGTCTTTTGATGCTGAAAAGTCTTTGATTCGATAAATTCATCTATCTTTCCTTTTGCTGCCTGCGGTGATGGTGTTGCAGCCAAGAAATCACTGCCAAGGACAAGGTCACAGGCATTTCTCTGCGCTTCTTTCTAAGACACACTTGGCCTCTGATTGATTCGGAGTCAGTTCTTATACACGACATGAGTCAGGGTGCAGCTCCATTCCCTCGATGTGGACGTACCGCATTCCCAGCACTGTTTGTTACAAACACTGCCTTCTCCCCTCGGGATGGTCTTGTCACCATTGTCCAAAGTCATTTGACTGTGTGATGGTTCATTTCTGGGCTCTTTGTCCAGTTCTGCCAGTTTTTTTTTTAAATTCCAGTAATACACACACACACACACACACACACACACACACACACACCCCTTTCTAATACGTTTGAGATCAGAAAGCATGAGACTTCCAAGTTTGTTTGTTTCTTTTTTTGGTCACTCAGGTCCCTTGAAATTCTTTAAGAATTTTAGGGCAGATTAAAAACCAAAACCCAAAACGCCTCCATGAGAATTCTGGTACACTTTGTATTCTGCAGATAGATTGCTCTGAGCAGTGTGACCTCTGCGTGACACTTTTGATGAACGTGAGCTGTTTCCATTCATCTTTCATCCCCTTCAGCAATGCTTTGCTGGTTTCTGTGAACCTACCCTGGGGTGCTCTCAGGCTGAGATTGGCATCTACTCTTACCCAGTTCTCTCCCAGGTCAACTAATTGTTCCCCAGAATTGTCAACCTTCCCCATCTCAATACATCCCCTGGTTGAACTGGGGTCCCTGAAAATTCCAGTCAGTCCCTGCCCTCAGTCCAGGAACCCTGCCGGCCTTGGTGGCTGTGATTTCCAGGCCTGCTCCGCCTCACTGGTGTTCTTTATACCCATGGTCTCAGTCCTGACTGTGTTGGGGTCACCTGGGGAGCCTGGGTCCTGCTCCAGTTTTGCCCTGGGAGTCTCCAGGTCCACACCGTCCTCTGTGCTCCCCTCCAGGCTTGCAGATTTGCCAGCCTCCACAGCCTTGTCTCTGATGGGCCCCACACTGCATCTTTCTTCCGGTGACAGAAACCATCTTTGGTTTCCCAAATGTGTACTGCGTCCGTGGACATGCTGCCTGGATGCCACTTCAACTCCTCAGATACCTCAGTCTCAGGCCACTCTTCAGATGCAACCTCCTCCCTCCCAGGGAGCTGGCCTTTGCTCTGGCAATCACTTCGGATCTACCATCCCAGCCCAGTAGAGTCCTGGTCCATGGAAAAAGCATGAATGGCCCCTGTGGGCCACCATCCAATGCTCCAATTTCCTTTTCTTGGGGTGTGGCTCTTGCTATTCCACTCCCCATTTCTCAGATGCTGAGTCACACAGCGAGCTCCTAGATGTCCTGAAAAGCCCAATTTAGATATTGGCTGGTCCCACCTTCAGGCAGAATTAATCCCTCTCTCCTTTGTGTCTCTAGCACTTTAGACAAGCCTTTACCACAGGGCATGTGGCACCATACCATTTCCATCTGCCAGGTTGTTTCTCTAAGTGTAGCAGAAGATGCCCCTCCACAATCAGTAAACTTCCCTTTGTTAGTTGCCCAGGTAATAGTTCCTGTTCCAGTTCCTGTCACTATTGTCTCTTAGGAACAGCTGGTCACATGATGCATAGCTGGTCACTATGATGGATATTGTATAAACCAATCCCCAACTGACAAGCCATTCTGCCTCCGTACTTCCTGCTTGCTTATGCCACATAAGCCCTAGACCACCAGCGATCGGGGTCTGATATTTTGGGAATAATCCTGATCAGTGCCCATTGACATAAATAAATCTGCCTCCAAATCCTGAATGTCATTTTAGTGTTTCTGTTTGCCATAGCATAAGGAGACTGGGGGGAAAGTTGTTTTCCTTAAGGGGGAAAGTTGTTCCTTGTTACTCTCTGCATCACTCTGTGCTGGCAGACAGCAGGTTCCAAACGTGCCTGAATGATCAGTCCTCCACCAAGCTCCTCTTGGGCAGCAGCTGGCACGGAGGGTAGGCTGCAGATCACCAGGAAATGAGGGGGACGAGAGTAGTCTGATTTTAACAAGCATGTTCTCTGGTTTCTGGTAATCACAGCCTCTAGCATTTGCCATTTGCTTAGCTCCACACTTAAGAGTCCGTCCACAAATACTGTTTTTCACACAACAGCCCAGGGAAGCATGATGCTCTGTACCAGGGCCAAGGTCACTCACAGCTGCTAGATATCTGCACAGAGCCAAGCTCTGGGCACTGTTCCTGCAGGGAGGGAGCTGTGGCAGGTGCCACAACATCCACAGTGAGCCTCGGGAAATATTTGGTCATGCTGAACACAGGTGTTACTCCATGGAGGCTGTGCCCAGGGCACATGCCTGCCTGGCAGGGAAGTCCTTGGCACCCTTGGAACAGGGGCCAGTTCTATTGGAAGGCTGCCCTGCCCTGTGTCCCAGGACTGTACTCTGGGCTCGCATCTCCCAGCGCTCACCAAGAAATGCTGCACACCGTGAGGGCCAGTGGGGGAGAGTCACTTCCAGAACTATGGCAGTGGAGTCATAAGCTCTGAAATAAGTGGCCCTGGCTCCTCTGAGCAGCTTGCCATCAAGAAGGCCCAGGCTCCCAAAGTCTGCCTTGTTCACTTGTTTCTGAATTCAAGACCGAAACTTTTGGCTTCCCTCACAGCTGCTAAGGACATGGTGGCCCAGGGACGTGCTCTGTGCACTCTCAATGCAGGGCTGCACGAGACAGACGTCAGCTCTGGGCCACATCCTGGGGCCAACCATCAGGGTCTTTGAAGAAAGAGAGTTTTTAAGACTTGGACCGATAGCTTTTTCTTTTCTTGGGTGCCAATGTGCTATCCAGACTAAGGGAGACCCAAAACTTTGGGGCCATGTGAGCCTGTCCACCACCACCATGTCAGCAAACATCAGAAGCCCCCGGGGGCCGAGGTAAAGTGGGTACCATGCACTGCTGGAGGATCAACCTGGACAAGTGTCACCCAGCGTACTCTGGGAAGGCTGGTAGGAGGTGTCACCACTTAAAGAGAAACCAGAACTTCTGTCCAGCCGTCAACCTTGATGGACTGTGGGCACTGGTCAGTGAGCAGACATGCCTAGATGCTGCCAAAAACAAGACTGCAGTAGCTCCCGAAGGGTGACCAGGCTACGATAGCTCCCAAAGTAGCCAGCCATCATGAACTCTGCCAAATTCTCCAGCAGAAGAGGTGAGGAGATTAAGGGTGTGGTTTGGGGGGCTGTGTCCTGGGGGGCTTGAAGCCACAGGACAAGGGGCTTATCAAATGCTAGCAGATGGTGAGAGAGAGACAGAGACAGAGACAGAGACAGAGACAGAGAGGCAGACAGGCAGACTTGGACTGATAAACTCACCTGCCAGGGAAACACCAGGACCAAACAGAAGAGTCCTGGCTCTGTGGACATTCCTACCATATCAGCTGACCTTAAAAGCAGCCACATAATCCTCCCCCTTCCTGTTCTTAGAAATTCAAGCAAAGCCAAAGGGACACTGAAAGCTCCCCTGGGTTGGGATCCACAGTGTTGCGAGTCACCCGCAGTCTGGCCCCAGTGTGCTGTCCTTGCGCCCCCATTGCCCTGAGAGTCCTGCAGTGGCTCATGGTAGTAGAAAGGCAGAGATACCAGCACAGCCCACAGAGGGAGATAGCGAGGGCAGAGGGGCTTGGACTGCATGCCCAGAGCCAGACGCCCTCAGCTGCTCCTCAGAGCTCTCCATTATAGGATGCCAGACCTCCCCCTGGGGTAGCTGACTCCCGGGGACAGAAAAGCAGCTCAGAGGTAGAGGCTGGGCAGACCTGTAGCTCCTCAGTGCCCAGTGCATGTCCTGGATGCTCTGCAACCTCAGGGAGACTGAAGGAGGGACCAGGATTTGCATCCGGATCCATTCAGGATATTTTATCTTTCTTTTCTTTGTAGAGATGCTGATTCCACTACCAAACACCGTCAGTTCTCAGTCTAGCCCTGCCTTGCACAGTTTGGAGTTTTAAATCAGGTTCCCCAAAGCTCCCATGTATCCCAAAGCAACTGACAATGTCCACGGCTGGATGACTAGGGTGGCCTGGAAGGAACGGACCCATATTGTGTTTAACTCGGGCAGTGGGGCCTGGTAAGGGCACAGTGAATGGATACAACTGGTCTTTCTGTCTGATCCTCCGGCTCGGAGACTTTGCTGTTGTTGCAGCTGGAAACTCAGAAGGGGGCCTGACCAAAGTGCAAACGCAGGACAAACAGAATAGCTGCCAGTGTTGGGGTCCTTAGCCCCCACCTTGATGCAAGCAGGGGGTTTTAGATTCCCACTTGATTCCTACCAGCAAAGGATGCACCCAGCATGACTTTCAACCTCATCATGCTGAATGGACCCAGGGACTCCGGCTCCCTCCTGAGCACGTGTGAGCCCTGCTTCCTCCGGTGTCCAAGGACCTGGCTGCCTGAGCACTGAGCGGATGGGGGAGCTCAGGCCCTGCTCTGTGGTTTACCCGAAGGTCCTGAGCTTGTCTGAACACTGGTTTCCAAATGACAGGGTTTAGCTAGATATTTTCTGAAGATGGCTCTTAGCTCACACTCAGTTTTCTGCCTGAGTGGAACAGTGGGAGGAGCGAGGGGGTATGGAATATTTTAAAGCTGCAAGACTTAGGACAGAAGCATTTTCCCACCTTGTAACCTGGCCACAGGGACAATTTCGTCCAATCCAAACTACTGAGCCTTTCCTCAAACATGGGAGGGAGGAGCCTCCGTGGACTTGAAAGTGAGAGTTTCCAGCCTGGCTACGTCCTGCCTTTCACCTTGTGCAGCATCTTAAATTCAAACCTGTTTCTCCACTGCCACTTCAGGTCCATTGGTGCAAATGTTAGAGTCCTACCAGACGCTTAGCGAGATTCTAGAAAGTGGGGTCTTTCTGTACCTCCCCTCGGGCCACCTTGCATTCCCCGCAGCCAAGGACACAGTAGATTCTAACAGTGATGAACCCACAGTGCCTTTGTGGTTTGCAGACAGCCTCTTATGGCGATGACCTTGGCAAGCCCCTCGGGTGGGAAGAATAAGCCATGTGTGACCCCCTCAACCAAAATCCACCAAGTAGGCAGTTCTCAGTGCTGATGGGCAGCGAGTTGTGAGGGCCATAGTCAGTTGGAGCCTTTGAGAAACACTCGTGTTATATAACCAGCCTCAGCAAAATAAGGAACAAACCCTGAATTCCTGGAACCAGGCAACAGGGGGGAAACAGGGCCAGACTAGGGGCAGCCTGAGCTTGAGTCTCAGAGAAGTTCCCGGGAAGATTTATTTTCTACAGAGGACATCGTGCTTTCTGACTGCAGTTTCTGAAACTTCCTGATATAAAAAAGAAAAAAGAAAACTATTTTTCATCCTTGTGGCCACCCGCACCGGGTGGCACTGGTTCACAGTGGGATTTAAGGATGGCCCCCAATTCCTCACCAACTCAGTACCACCAGCGGCTTCTCTAGCTTACCAGCAGCACCAGACACTAAACTCTTCTCCCCAAACCCTAACCATACGGAACCTTGAAGCCACAGGTGTCAGGAGAGTCCAGTCCTTCCCTGGCTCTCCCCTGGCATCTCACATGGATACAGCACGTTTAGCCCCCAGACCCTCTGTTTTCTGTGTAAGCCTGCAGTCCAGAGTGAGGGCTAGGACAATCAGGCAGGACGGAACACATGTAGGTGCTGCCCCAAGTGTGCATCCTCACACCCCCTGGTCAGATAATGGGGCTAGGTGCCCCCAGAGAGCCAGAACAGACTCTGACACTTGACCCTGGCCTCCGATCTGGTTAAGAGTCTCCAAACACACGAGCTGCCCTCCTCAGGCATTAGCAAGCTGCTTTGCCTCGACCAAGCACAAGGCGTGATGATTAGTGACTTTCAGGGCACACACACCCAGGGGCTGCAGGGTGCAGCTGCCAGAGTGGGAGTCTGACCTGGGCTCTGCGAAAGCACAATGGGACTGAGGTCTCCTCGGGCGATGGCTGAGGGTGCCACACAGAGGGCTGTGGCTCCTCTGACCCACTCTGTATTGGTCATGCTGTAGGATGCTGGGGACACTGCCACCTGTGTTCCCAGACCCAGAGTGGCCTCTTACAGGCAACTATGCCAAGCAGGGTTGACTCCAGCATCTACTACCTGAGAGTTATGCACGCAAACTAAGCTTTCTATCTTCTTCCTGCTTGTCTGGGTTCCTTGACGAGGCACTCAGGTGGACACTACAGGGGTTTGGGTGGCTCACAGCCCAGGAGGGAGAGGTGAGTGGCCACAGATGCTCCAGGATACACAGGAGCATTGTCTAAGCTGCATGATCTGTACAGCTGCCTCCTATGGGCCACCCACACGCATCTCTGCAGCTTCCTATGGCCTTCATCTGGTCTAGCAGGGAGGAGGTGTGCTCCCCATACCCCACACATTCACCCCACAGGAACCAGCTTTCCTCCAGCTCTTGGTTACTGCTTTTCAAACTGATCATCCCAACCTGTCCCTGGACCCTAAAATCTATCTTTGCATTGCATGA
The DNA here is from genome assembly GCF_034190915.1 of Cavia porcellus. Classification (NCBI taxonomy): domain Eukaryota; kingdom Metazoa; phylum Chordata; class Mammalia; order Rodentia; family Caviidae; genus Cavia; species Cavia porcellus. Next base: position 57,538,481 of record NW_026947489.1, read on the forward strand.
CCACCAAGTCAGAATAATCTCAGTGTTTCACGAAACATGTTTTCATGAAAACATGCCTCAATCAAGCACATGCATGTGTGCACACACAGAGAGAATAAATAGTCTACTTCTTTTTTGGTCTGAAGATGGAACCCATGGCCTCACATGGAGCTATACCTCTGTCCTTTTATTTAAAAAATTATTTCAAGATAGAATCTCAGTAAGTCACTACCTTGCCCAATGGGTCTCAAACTTTTAATCTTCCTACCTCAGCCTCCCAGAGTGCTGGGACTGCAGGCCTGCACCACCATGCCAGCCAAGTGCACCTCCACTTCTGACAGCATCATGGGAGACAGAGTCTAAAGATTTGGCCTCAGATGAGCTTTGGGACAGTAAGTCCAGGGGACAGAGAATAGCAGACCTCCTGTCCCAAGATGCCCTGCGATCAGCACGATGATAAAGGTTATCTGTTTCCCTCTCCTGGTGCCCTCGGGACCCTGTTTGTACTTTGCACCTAGAGACAAGCACAGAGTGAAAAACCCGCCACTCACATCCTTAATCACTGTGGGAAGAGGTGAGTACTGTCCTTCTTCAGCCTCCATCGACCCTCTTTGTTCTTCTCCTGACCTGTGACTTGGGCTCTCTGCTCTGAGTCACCAGGCAGCTTGGCTCCTGCCAATCCCAGAGTCCCCAGGCCATCTCCCCACCCGGAGTGGCAGTCACACCACACCCAGGCCCTATGGAGCCATGTCTGCCACATCTGACCTGCCTGCTCCAGGCCCCTCACTTCTGATTTCTATGCCCAGCACATCAGACGGTCATTGAATGTCACGCTTAGAAACAGTCTTCCAAGTCCTCCTGGTCCCTTAGGTTACAAGTCAGGTGACAGATGTGCCAAGAGTGTCCAGTGAGTTGCTCAAAGTCACATGTTTGAGTTGGGACCCAGATAGTATCACTGGTCTCACATTTTTAGCTGGGGCCTCTTTCTAGCTGATTTGGACTTCGGATTCCTTGACATAAGACACTAATGGCTACACCTTGCAGAGTGGGGACAGAGACAAAGCCAGCCGCATGGCGCACACAGACAGCATTGGTCAGGATGACAGCCAAAGCACAGCCTCTCAGGTAAGTCCTGTTGGTAGCTCTCTATCCAGCCCTTTTCCTAAGCCACCCTTCTCTGTCATTTGTCATCTTTGTGTGAATTTGCTACTTGGGGAGCCATTCACCTTGTGGACATGCCATCAAGATGAGCAGCTGCCCCAAGAAACTCAGAGTCCAGCATGGCCTCCTTCAGATTGGAGGTCAGTGATCGCTCTGCACAGGGGTACAGGAGTCCCCAGGCCACAGTGTGGCCAGCACAGGGACATGGAGCCCAGGCAGATCTGGGAGATGAACTGGCCACCCATACCCCATGGGGACCCCAGGGTCATTAGGGTACATCCTGGCACAGACAGCTCTGGGTAACAATGGTACAAACGCTGGCCAGAGTGAGGCGGCCAGGAGCAGGAGGGTAAGTGGTGGCACTGTTCTGTATGTCAGTGCATGGGGGGACTCTGACATTGTACATCTGCCCAAACTTAAAGAGTGCACAGCACCACAAATGAGTCCTGATATCAACGAGGGCTTTAATGGACTTATACCAACCTAGCACACGAATGTAAGATGTGACCAACACCGGAAGCTGGAGGAACTAAAGAGGACACAGGGGATGTGCTACATTTCCTGCTCAGTTATTCTGTAAACTTAAAACGTTCATCCTTCCCCCGAAAAATCTATTAATTAAAAAAAAAAACACCAATTGCATCCGGTGGGCAGGGGTGGCTTTGATTCTCTTTGCCACCCAATCACCATCTCCAGCCCAGTCCACCCACATTTGGTCACCCCTGCAGGAGACATCAGGGTGCCTGTGACCAATGGGGCCCTGCCTGGAGCACCTAAGAGATGTCTGAGGTCCCCAGCTCACTAGGGGACAGGAGATGGAGGGGTTAAGTCATCCTGTGTCCACAGCCCCAGGCCCTTCCTGAGGGCAGGGGACAGGCACGTTCACACAACAGGCTGGGGGGCAGGAAGCCGTGGGATTCTGTCCAGGTTCAACACTCCAGGCAAGATCAATGAGACCGAGGCTCTGACTGCATGCTGGGTTGGGCAGCCAGGAAGGCAGGGACAAAGGTCTGAGTAGCAGATTTGACCTCTTGGGGCCAGGTCCAGGCACGGGGGCCACATCGAGGGCTCCCACCTTCCCGCTCAGGACAGAGGCCAAGCACCAGCTGGAGCCCAGCACATCCGGGGGTGGGGAACACACGACAGCACACTGTGTGGCCAAGTGACTTGGAGACCAAGGCGGGCAGAGGGACTGGGTTTCCTGGTGGGAGACTGGAGGCTGTAAATCATGCTGCTAATGAATCCAAACAAGGGAATTTGTGAGGGTTTTTTGATTTCTGTTTTTTTGTTTTTGCTGCCAACAAACGCATTCTGTTCTGGAGGCGCTGGTTACGTAAGGAGGAGAGGGAGGGAAGAGCCGGGGTGGGAAGCTGAAGACACCAGATGAGCAGGGGTGTTGCGGACCAGCTGCTGCTCCCGTGGGGAGTCAGGTACAAAAAACAGGGGCTTGTTCACAGCTGTGATTTGTCAAGAAAGAAAAAATCCTGCTTCTCCCCTCCTGGGGTCTGGGGTGAAAGTCATCTCTCAGGACGGAGCAGAGACCTGGTCTCTGAGATGTCTTGTCCCCTTGGGCTCCATGACTGTTTCATGGGTGGGTTTGGGAAGGAGCTTCCTGGAGAAATGTCAGCAGTCTTTGTCACCTGGGCCCCATTAGAGGAGACTGGGGTGTTTAATCCTCACTGAAGGAGCACAGAGGACTCTCCCGGAGCTAGAGGAACGGGGTAGGGAGGCCCCCAACAGTGCCAGCCCTTCCCATCTCCCTCTTGGTTATCGCTGACTCCCCAAAGTCCACGTGTTAGAAATATCCTCAAATCCATACGTTAATGGGGTACAGAGGGGGCCTAGGAGGAGATCAGGGCTAGGTGACACAGAGAGGGTGGGGAACCCTCGGCTGCTATGGAAACTTTATAAGGAGAAGGGGACAGCGCTGAGCCCATACACCTGCCGTCTTGTCACAGAACGCTCCACACATCTGGATGCAGCACAAGGCCCTCGCCAGATATTAAGCAGATGCGGCATCGTGCCCACAGCCTTCCCATCCCCTATAGACCTACACTGTTCATCGTCCAGCCTTGACTATTTCATTACAGCAACATGAAATGGGGAGTGAGGCCCCAGTGGGTCCCAGAAACCTCTGGACCACAAAGGCTTGTCTGGGTGACAAGGCCCCAGGGTAACTTCCACTCTGCACCCAGGGGCTCCATACACCAGGTCCTGGTGCCCAGCGTGAGTGAAATGTATCCAGACAGCTGCAGGAAGCTGATGTTTTCTAAAACCCATTTTCAAGCTGATCTGGGAGATCCAAAGCTGGGGTCTGGGGGCGTCCTAGGCAAGGATGTTCTGAGCTCCCACACACCTGGTCCCCTCTGGGTTTGCACACAGTCCTGTGATCATGGTTTAAAGCACAGGACTGAACGATCACAGCAGGTCAGTTCTCTCTCTGTTGTGTGCCCTACCAGAGAAAAGAGCAGAAGTGGGGACTTGGTCAGTGGAACTCTTCAGAGGCTGCCGCACAGGTGCCATATTGCTGGCCTCACCCCCAAGGCACCCAGGATGCAGCCCTGGACTCAGCCTCGCCCTTCTCTTCCGCTCCTCTTCTCTGGCAGCCAAATGACCCACACCATGGGCTGGGCTGGCCATACTGCCATGGCCACAGTGATTCTCACAGTGCCAGCTCACATGAGCCACAGGTTCAAGGTTCATATATAAAGGCCATTTTCAAGGTGACAGGAAGCCAGGAATCCCTTACAATGACTATTTCCAATCAAGAACATTTTGCATAGAAATCTAAAATGGTGTTTGTCATGTTGGAGTTCAAGGACACACTGTCAAGGTCATCAAGGATTTTTCTCCCTTTTATTTTATTTTGTTTGAGACAGGGTCTTGCTATGCAGTCCAGGCTGGACTTGAGTACACTATGTAGTCTAGTTCTTCCTTGATTTTTGATGATCTTCCTGTCTCAGCCTCCAGAGTGCTGCCCTCCATTATACCACGTTCTTTTATTCTCCTGTTAAAGAGGCCCTCTGAACCAGACATAGTGATGTATTCCTGTAATCCCAAGAATTCTGGGAGGCTGAGGCAGGAGGAACATAAATTCAAGCCTGGCCTGGGCAACTTAGTGATTTAGTAAAACCTTGCCTTAAAAAAATTTTTTTTTTGGTACCAGGAATCAAACTCACAACCTCACACTTGCCAGGCAGGCGCTTGTGTTGCTGAGCTAAATTCTCAGCCCTTGCCTCAAAATTAAACAATAACAATGCCAACAATAATAATAATGGTAAGGCCTCTATGGGAAAAAACAAAAATAAAGTAAGATACAGAGACCTTTTATATCACAAAGTTTGAGAGGCATGCCCCCAACACTGCCTCCTATCTGGATGGAGCTGACTCTCTTCCCTTGGCCATTTACCACCTCTTCATCCTTCCCGAGCTGTTTGATTTTTTATTTATGTATGTATTTATTTTTGAGATAGTATCCTGCTATGTAGTTCAGGCTGGCCTTGAACTCACCACGTAGCCCAGGTTTGGCCTAAACCTCACAGTGATCTTTCTGCCTCAGCTTCCTAAGTGCTGGGATTACAGCTGTGCACCATCTTGCCTGGCTTCAGAGCCGTTTTAACTCTTGCCAATGTATACACTGCAACAGCCATGGCCCAGTCCTGCAACAGCCTCGAAGAACTTGCTTGAGGTCGCTTATCCAGCTAGGAGGGCGCCTTCTTACAAACACAAATCAAGTGTGCTCCCGTGTTCTAAAACAAAAGGGTAACAAAGGCTGCTTTATGTGCTTGTCATTTTTCATACCTCGGAGTTCTTCCAATATCAGCCCCGAGGATTTCTGTTCATTGGTTTGGTGTCTGTGGTAATGCCTTTGCGTAAAATACTCAAACATAACCAGCATGCCTTGCTTTCTAGACCTAAACCATTATGGTATGCTGGTTATGTTTACCATTATGGTTTAGGTCTAGAAAGTCCCCTTGAAGTCTCCTGTGTTTGGAGGGTGACTGGATCACGAGGGCACAGCACTCATAAGCAAAGCCATCCACTGATGAGTTCGTGGCTGCACGTGCTGCTTGGAGGCAGGTGGGCCTGGTTGGTGGCTATCGCTAGAGACGTGGCTTGGAAGGGTGAGTTCTTGTCCCCAGCTCCTCTCTTTCTCTGTTTCCTGGCTGCCATGAGGCGAGCAGCTGCCCTTCACCAGGCCCTTTCACCACAGCATTGGAGCCAATCAAGCATGGACTAAAGCCTCTGAAACCACATCCAAAACAAACCTCTTTTTCTTTTAAGTTTCAGGAGTTAGGTATTTTATTCCAGCAACAGAAAAGCTGACTAATACACAGGCTGATTTTAGTCTTTGGCTATTACAGGTAACTAGTGCTGCAAGGAAAGCTGAGGATCAACACAGCTGCAGGATACACTCCTGGTGTGGTCGCTGTCTCAAGGGCCACCCATTCATGACCTCAGGTGATTACTGCTCCACCTTCTTCAGGGCTGGGCCAGTTTGCTTTCTTCACCATGGCAAACAGCAAGGGCTCCTTCCCTATAGCCTTAGCAACAGATTACAGTGTCAGGCTTCTGGACTTTGCAGGACTAGTGTTACGGTTTAGACTAAACTGTTCCCTAACAGTCTCCTGCACTCAGAGATGGGGCTTTTTGAAGGGGATGGTGCATGGGGGAGGCACACTCACCAGTGGATTAACCTAGTGATACATTCATAGCTGAATGTGCTGTTGGAGGCGGGGCTGGTTGGAACGGGAGGGTCTCCAGTGGGTCTGACCTGCAAGAGTGTATTTAGGTCCTCAGGTCCTGTCCTGTTCTCTGTTTTCTGGCTGCTGGGAGTTGAGGAGCTTCCTCTGCCAACCTTGCTACCATATTATTTTGGTCTTGGACCCAGCTTGACCATGGATTGAACCCTTTGAAACCATCAGCAGAATAACCCTCTCCTCCTTTCAGTTGCAGGGGTCAGGTATTTTATCCCAGAAAAGTGACTAATACTACTGGTGAGAAAGGGTGTCCGTGTGACTCAAATTTGCATCTGTTCTATGTGTTCTTGGTGTTTTGTCACAGTACAGAGCATCTCAAAAGGTAGAGTCTCATGGTACAGTGTTTCTGAAAGTCCAGGCGTGGACTTTGTGAAATTAACTCAAGTCAATGGCTGCTATTTTTAATAAAACAGAACCAGTGTTAGAACTTGAATGGGTGTGTATGTCCATCTGGGTTATGACAGCTCCTCCCTATGGCTTGAGTCAAAGTTTAAAAATTGCCAGTAAAGTAGAGAAAGTCCAGTTTACATGGCCATGACTAGTAGGTTGCCCAGAGACAGCCACCATGAATGCCTTTTCCTCCTGTATACACTACTGTCTCCTGTGCAGAGGTCAAGCTGGGCTTGGGTTGGACTGTTGGGACAACAGGATTGTAGTGGAAGTAATTTCACTTGATGTCCAAGGCGGGGTGATAAGGATCCTTGCAGGGTCTCCATATCATGTTAACAATCCCTGGGACCTGGGTTACAGGGAAACCTAAGCCGGTCATGTGAGGTTTTTCTTTTCTTTCTTTCTTTTTTTTTTTTTTTTTTTTTTTGAGACAGGGTCTCGCTATGCAGTTCAGGCTGGCCTTGGGCTCACTCTGTAGGCCAGGCTGGTCTCAAACTTGCGACAATCTTCTTGCCTCAATCTCCCAAGTGCTGGGATTACAGGTGTGTGCCACCATGCCCAGTTTAAACTAGCCATGTGGAGCGGCTGCATGCAGGAGGAGCCCTACAGCAGTCTGGGCACCAGACACAAGAAGGAAAGAGGCTTTACTGTGCTCCAGCGGCAGCCACCATCGGACAGAAAAAGCATTTGCAGTCCCATGTGACAACCACTCAGTTGCGCCAGGTAACCTCTCACACAAGAGAGAACCCAAAATCATGTTTCTCATTTGGGGGTGTTATGCAGCAGTGGGTGACCAGAATGTGCCTTGTGAAATTATTTAACTATCTCTGTTTTCTGATCTCTAAAGAAGACTCATAGGAGTTTTTAAAAGAGGAAATAAGTTAATATACGAGTGTTTAAACAAAAACATACCTGAGATAAAATATAAAAATCACTGTGATACACAGGAATCATTTGAAAAGTGCCAGTTATTAACTTAAAATGCTGGGCTGGTTTTAGGAGCAAGATGCTATTACGACTAGGTCTACAGGGTTAAATGATAGACTCTTCTCTCTCAGAGCTTTGATTAGAGAGGTAGATTCAACCATACCTGAATACCTGGAGAGACTCATCCAAACATACACCACTGTGCCCTGTCAAAGTAACTCTTTTCAAAAATATTTCCTACATTATTTGGTAGTAAGATGAGTATAGAGATGTGCTACACGCACAAAGCTAGTGTTGGGGAAGGCATTTTTATAGGTGGTGGATTAGTTGGTCACATCATCACTGTGGGTGGGATGCTCGAATTCACAGGAATAAAGCAGTTGGGATTAAGTTTCGGGAGGCAGATTGAGGGCGCACAAGGAACGCTTGGTACCAAGTGAGGGGCAAAGATGTCCCTGTACTTTTTGAGAAACTTTTTGGCGAGTTTTTAAATTCTTCAAGTGCTGATCTTATTTTTTACAGAAAGAATGAAAGAAAGATGAGAAGGAGGAAGAGAAGGAAGGAAAGAAAGGAAGGAAGGAAGGAAGGGAGGGAGGGAGGGAGGAAGGGAAGGAGATGGAGGTTGGTGATTGATGGAGAGTGGGAACAAACAGTACAGTGAAGGATCTTGTGGTTTTCTGTCTTTCTCAGGGTGCAGAAGAAATCGCACATTTGCCTGTGATTGCCAGGCAAGGGAACAAACAGCAAGGCTGCTCCCGCTGGAGTCTTATCATCTCCCATTACACTGATTATCTAACGCTGATCAGGAAGGCTGGTACCAGGAGATGCTAAATAAAGTGATTAACAAATGCTCCTTCAAAGCTTAGGATGACTGGGAGGAAACAGAGGAGCCGTGGGGGGACTTAAAAAAATACGTTAGGGCTACTGATGTGCTTGTTCATTTACACATCCACTGGGGATCCATGTTAGTGTCGGGGGTCCAGCTGTGTATCAGGTACACAGAGATGAACTGCAGACCCCAACCAGCCTCAGGGGTCTTCAGGTGGAGGTAGAGGAGGGGACTGACTACAAAGGGACAAGGGGACTTTTGGGGGTGATGAAGGTGTTCTATATCATGATGTGGTGGTGGTCACATGACTGTACACATTCATCACAACTCCCTGAACTGTCTATTTAAAAATCATGGGAACATATTATTGTATGCAAATTATACCTCCATAAAACTGGCCGGAAAGTGACCACTTAGCCATCAACACATGCATGGGGTAGAGGAAAGAAAAGTCAGCAATCTGCAGAAATACGGGGCAGTGTCTACCATTCTGATCGGTGATGTCACATGCTTCTTTTATGCAGTAAGAATAGAATTTTCAGAAAGCAGCTGGACTGTGAGAGGTGCATTTTATCATCCAGCAAAATTCTCCTACCACAGCTTGTTCCTTCAATCAGAGAGAGCAGAGTTTTGTCCCTTTCTTTCCCCTTCCCTTCCAGAACCCAGTTTGCAGGCAGGCACAGGTATTACAGAACTAGGAAGGCTGACTTGGTAGATGGGAAGTGTGACAGACTCACGTAATTATGTGGCACTCCAGTTGCCTCTTACTGGTCAAGGTAATGATCCAAAGTAACCCAGAACTCGTCACACTGAACCCACCTCTGAACTGACAGGTATTAGGTTAATCTCAGAAGACCCTCAAGGCCTCAGAGTTGAGGTAAATTTAGATGGGGATGAGAAGGTTTCGATTTAGATGTCCCCCAAGAGCTTCATGCACTCACAGGTAGGTTTTTGGGAGATGACTGGGTTATGGGGCTTATAGCTGACTTGCTCTTAGAAGGTAGTATCTGATCAGTAGGGGTCAGTAGGTGCCGGGGATGTAGCTCAGAGGCACGACTGCCTGGCAAGCATGAGGTACTGGGTTCGATTCCCAATACCATAAAACAAAAAACAAAAACCAGAAGGGGTGGCTTGCCTGGAAGGATTGATCTGCCTTCCCAGCTCCTCCCTGCACTCTGCTTTCTGTCTGCCATGCGGTGAGCAGCCCTCCTCCGCCAGGCCCCACTGCCATGCTGTCCTGCCTTGAAGCTGCCTGACTGCACTAAAACATGAGCAGTAGCAAACCTTTCCTCCCTTAAGATGTGGGTGTTGGGAATTTGCCCAGCAATGAGGGAAGTAACTAAGACAGGTAGAGATGGTCAAACACGAAAAAGTTCTTGGATGAGGCCAGTTTGGGTACCATGGTAGTGGGGGTCCTAGTCTTATTGTTAGGTCACAGGATATGCTGAAGGTGTGATGGTTCCCTCACTGCCTTCTCCCTGGAAGTCAGTCCCTTTCCTTCTAGCCCAGTCAGCAGTACGAGGACCACCAACCCCCAGAGGACAGTGAATATTTAAGTGGGAGGAATGTTGACAGTCTCTGCTGACCTCCTGTTCACAGATCTGGAATTCTTACCGAGATCTGTGAACATGTGTTCCAGTCCTGGTCAGAGGGGTGGGAGCTGAGACCTTAGCGGACTTCCAGGGATAGGGCCTGAGTGATTTTCTGGCTTCTTTCATTGTCCAATGCACCTGATCGTGCTGCATGTTAGTTTTGGACAGTAAGCATTCAGCTGTGGTGACTGGTAGCTCTCAGACTGGTCTGGATTTACCACCGTACCTAGGCATCTGCATATATCCAAACATACTCCTTGGAGTTTTCAGCAATTGTACAACAATTTCCTTATCTGTCTTCAGGAGTGGAACTGGAGAAGTTGATCCAGTGGGAACTGCTGGACAAGAAGGTCCATGATAATCTTCTCTAGACATGTGGGAAAGAGGGAAGAGAAGGCTCCTCTCCCACACAGACATCCCTTAGAGCCCTGAAAGTGGGCTTGGGGACAAGGACGGAGGGATCAGAGATCATCTGGTACAGGTGAGAAGTGCCCTTGGACACTTGGGATCTGGTCTGCTGCTGATATCTTTCCTCCTACTTGGGAGACAGCCAGGGAGCAGTGCTTGTAGAATGAGGAGGGCGCTGGTAGGGAAGAGGAAAAATAAAGAGAAAAAACAGAGCCCCTGGAAATGCAGCCCTAGACGGTGACCTGGCCCAGTGCTCTGATTCCAGGTGGCCATAGAGAGCTGCTGGGAGGCAGCTGGTGACCCTGAGGGGCTGAGAAGAGCCCCCCAACACAACCCTCAGAGATCTGGAGCAGAGCAGAGGAATTGTCAGGCCCCTGCCAGGCCAAGGCTTGCAGCACCACTTCTTCTCAGTGCCCCGCCTTCCCTCCTTCACCTCCCCCAGCCCATCCCTCCTTCCAAGCCACCCCCTGGAGCACACGCTGGAAGACCAACTGGTAAGTGCATTTCAAGGCTGTATGATTTGAGCAGATAAGTGTGGGATGACTCAGAGCGTGTGGGTGGTGACAGATGCCTGCAGCCAGCTCAGAGCCAGGCTTGGCTGGGTCCTGGGAAATGATGGGCTCAGGTCCTGGCCCGACACAAAAGGCGGATCCCATCAGAGGTAGAAGACTCTAGGCAAAAGGCATGAATCTTCAGCCCAGAGTGGCCCTTTCCCACTGACCACCCGCCCCCACTGCTAGATGGGCACAGAATCAGTAGCTAGGATCCTGGCGATGCTCTCTGCACTCTGTGACAGGAACTGGACAGGTCTCTGCCCCAAATCCTGGCCGTCACGATGCTATGCCTGGTTTTTTTGGAGGGCACCTACATCCCAGGTCTCCCACTTGCCCTCACTATAGGAAGCTGACTTCTCACATTGGTCTCCCAGGGCTGAAAACGTGCCATTCCTGCTCCATATGAAGACGCAAACTCTCCTCCATCAGCCATGCAGATTCCTTAATGGGAAAGCTAATCCTGGGACGGGGGGGGGGGGGGGGCTCAAACCAAGTCACTCTTTACTAGAGGTGGCAGATACCTGAGAATCCTCCTCGGAAAACTCCTCGTTTCCTGCCAGAGCTGGCCAGGGAAGACTTTAAGGGAGGGCACCCCAGGAGTGGCTCCTGTCCCACAGCCTCCGAGGGTCTGGTGTCTTATTTACTGGAATTTGCCCAGCGAGGCACTTGCTTTACAGTGCCTGACAAGCTAAGGCCATGATTACCAGGCAGATGGCTGTCTCCCTTCTGAGCAGACATTAGACAATAAAATGCCACCACGTACCTCGCCTGCAAAGGAAAATCCAAACAGAAACCCAAGCCTGGCTTTGTTTTTCTCCTGGTCTCTCTCTATGACTCCCCAAAATATAACTTGGGGGTAGACATGCCAAAGGGAATCAAGAAGGGAATTTATGATCCAAGAAAGATTATGACATGAAAAGCCACTGTGGCCTTTAGGAGAAGGTCAGAGAAGCAGAAACACAATGGGGTAGCATTGTGTGTGTAGACCGGTGAAACTGATGTGACCATGGGACAGGTGGACTAAGAGGAATGACCCCTGGGAAACAGGTGGGCTGCAGGGTCAAGAACTAAAGGGACCCTGGAGCCCAAAGCCTCATCTGAACTGCTGATAGGTAATCGAGGTGGAAAGACCCAGATAATTCGCAGAGAACTGAACCCATTTAAGGCATTGCTGTGGAAGGTGTTTGCCAGGCTCTGCTGAACTCCCAGGGGCCATGTCAGTCTGAACAGTTGGCTAAAGAGTGAGGCCTACGGCTTACTGAGCATCTATCTTGTGCCAGAATGGCTGCTGGTGAACTGATTTTTGCATCAAGTTGTAAGGCAGGGACTGTTGTCTCTATTTTTAAGAGAGAAAAGAGGTTCAGGAAAATGAAATAACTTGCACGTGGCCCCCAGCTATTGTGACATTTACAACACACAGTCCCACGTCCCCAGCCAAAGGGTGCTAGGTCATGAGGGAACATAGTCAAGTTGTCAGGCCTTGAGGGTTAATGACTCAGTTACACTATTTTCTCAACTCAGATTTGAGCTTTGAGTGTCACAGTCTCCATGTCAACCCCTTTCGGAGCTCTCAGTCCTAGGTCGTGGGTGTTGCAAGAACTCCTGCTCAGGTACTGCTAGAAAGCATGGAGAGTTGATGTGTTGATGTTCTCCACTACCAGAATGCCAAGAGTTGGAGACAAGCCTGTCCACACTCGAGGGCCTTCCCATACTTATTAATGACACTACGCTGACCATGAGAAGAGCAATGTGCATTTTTGATATCAGACATTGAGGCCCGCCCAGAGCAGTCACAGGGATGTCTGTGCAGTGGTCAGGGTCTGGGTTTGAACTCCGCCCTACCATTCCTGGCTGTGCAATCTCAGGCAAATCTTTCAAGTTTCGAGAGTTCCAGTTGCCTCGTGGAAGACAAAACTTCCTAGAACTGTCACAAGAATGGAAAGATTAACATGCATGAGATTATCAAGGCTGGAGCCCGGTGCCTACTACATAGGTAGTCAAGAAGTGTTTACCGAAATATGAAATACAACCACTCATAGCAGTTTAAGAGGTGATGGGGGAAAAGGAGATGAACCCTTTAAAAAGTGAGGACTCTAGCTGACTGCTCGAGTTGCCAACTGAATTGATCTGGAAGAAAGAACCAAACACAACCTCATACAAAATAATGCACATGAGGAAATTATACATGTATTGGGCTGGAGAGGTAGCTTAGCAGCACAGCACCTGCCTGGCAAGTGGGAGATCGTTCCTGGTACAGAAGAAGAAGGAGGAGGAGGAGGAAGAGGAAGAAAAAGAAGAGGAAGAGAAAGAAGAAGAAGTAGTAATATACCTCCATTAACTCAGATTAACACACAAGAGACTTGACATTTTTAAAGAAAAGAAAAAGATCTATAGTTTGAAGGAAAATTCCATCCATTACCAGCTGAGCTGCAAGATGCTATGCATTTTCAGGGACCCATGCCAGCCAGATTAAGTACCTTAATACTCTAGATTTCCCACTATGTTCACTGAGAAAATTTTACCTTCTAACCCTCAGTTTCCTCTTCTATAAAAGCAGTTTGCTTTTCTCTCAAAGCCTAATGTTGGACCACAACAAAACTAAACCAACAAAAGTGTCCCTTCCTTGACTCCTGTACTCCTTGGATGTCTCCATGCAAGTAGAGGGGCAGCTGGGAAGTTAAGTGACATCTCTGAGTCAGTAAAGCAAACCATTCCGAGCCTGGCCCAGGGGTTTGTGGGCCCAGGACCCCAACTCAGCCCATTACCTTTGTCTGTTGTATCTCTAGGAAGTTCATGGGCCCCTCCTCTTTCTCTCTCGTGTATTAGTCTTGCCTGTGCACACCCAGTAGCACCTGAGGTCCTCTTATACTCATGCTTAGAGCCCCTCTGCCCTCCTGCCAGCCTCTGCCTGTGTCCTGGTGTAGCCACTGGCCTGGCGGGCACCTGCAGAACCTGGGCCTCTTCTACGAAGGCCTGGCCCAATTGCTCTGGCATTTATGGTCTATAATACCAGTCTGTGCTCCACTTGCTACCAGCTTATGATTCTTAAATTGTACAATATCATCTTTTCTCCCCATCTGGATTGTAAATTCAGAGGGCAGTTTCAAGCTTCCTGGTCCTCTGATAGTCCCCACTGGGCTATGCTAGTCCCTAGGACTAAGGAGCAAGACTGTGCTGGAGTTCTCTCCAGGCATAGCTTGGATGGCTTGGGGACAGGGACTGTAAGTCAATAACAAACAAACCAAATGACAGTGGCCTGTTCCAGGGGCCCAGCATCAGTGTCCAGAGAGGACACACCTGGACAGGTCTGCCCGGCCCGTATCCCAGCTTGTGCACTGCGGAGGCCCAGATGGTTAGGACCCCAGTTCTCAGCCCCTGCTCTCTTGCTCCCACCACTGAATGGAAGCCTACCCACACCTTCTCTGCCTTCTTCTCCCATTTCTGCTTCTTCCATGTCTTCTCCACAAGTTAAACAAGCAACAAGTAAGCTTTTGAGAGCACCGCTTTCCAGCAGGAGACCAGCCTACTGGCCACTGTGTCTCTGGGCAAGTAAGCCCCAGGGGACCCTGCAGGCCAGATCCCAGAGTCCCCCACATCATCCCCAGCATTTTCCATCTGAGTCTAAGTGAATGAATGATGACTCAGGAAAAGAGCAGGAGAGGTAGAAGGCCAACACTGGTGAGATTTCGGCTTTGCAGAGGAAACTTTAAGAAAGGGAGAGAGAAGAGGCGAGAAGACACCGAGTTCAGGACCCTGTGCCGCCCCCCAGCCCCACAGCCTGATGGGGGAGGAGGCAGTTCTGCAGAACAGGTGAACATACCCCCACACACTGCCTTCACTAGCTATTCTCTGTAAGTCCCCAAGAAAAAGTTATATAAGGAGGAAACACATAGCTCTAAAGGCAAGAAGGAACTGTGTTCAGCCTGGGGTATTTAATTTAACAAGGGGCTGCTGGGGAACAAAGCCACAATTCAGCATCAGTCTTGCGTACAGAAGAGACAAAGCATCATTAGAGGAAACAGTCACACACGGGACCTACGATCGATCACCATGCATCTAGAATCCAGCTGGGAAAGTCTGCTTACTCAGCCCCACGGGTCCCGAGGTCTCCTCTTCCCGGATGCGGGGCTCTGAGATGCCGGATGCACGGGACGCAAGTGACAGGAGACACGCAGCTCTCTCGGCTCTGACAAATCCGGCTGCCTGCCTCCAAGGACCCATCCGAGAGGGGTTTCCCAACCCCTCAGCACAGGCAATTTCTAGGGTTTGGCTGCTCTCTGGAGCCACTGCCACTGCACGTCTGCAACAGATGGGGACCGGGGCTGGGCGTGTTCCCAGTCCCCAAAGCAGCGCAACAAGCGGCTGGCAGACAGCATGAGCTGGCCTGAAACAGCGCAGCGACAGTCCGGTTGGCTGGAGCTGGTTTGTTGTTCCAAACGCAGGCAGAGCCTGGGCAGATCCCCTGGCTGATGGGACTGCAGCAAACTGTCATTACCACCTGTGTCGGGCCTGCCTTAGCGTAGCACAGGCAGCAGCAGGAGGGAGGGCTGAGCCGAGCTTTACAAACACAGGCAGCAGGGGTAGGTTAGAGACAGGCAGGAGCCCAGGCCAATGATGCAGCAGCTGAGGCATCTGGGCTCCAAGTCCTCTGGCCACAGCCCCCCACACTGTCCTCACCTAACTCATCCAAGGCTGGTGGACCTCTGAGACCTAAACCCCTTGGAATACCCTGTCCTTGGAGTATAAAGCACTCAGTCTTTTTCTGTCATAATGGTGGCTACGGTGTCCTGCAAGGCTCTTCTGGTGGAAGCCCCATTAATATCTGGCTGCCCAGCTCCAAGCAGACAACCCACAGACCCCCAGGAGGCAGCATGGCCTCCACAGGTATTAAGCTTGCCTTTTATTCTGATGCTTTGATATCTGGGACCTTGCTAAACCTGGAGGGACTGTCCCTCCCCCCACCAACCGATTCCTAGAGAGAGAACACGATGCACCTGTGAGCTTGTTTCTTCTGGTGCAAACCACAGACCCAGAGCCTCACTCCCACCCCCACCTCCTCTGTCATACCATGGGCCACTTTCCTGGGCCCTAATCATCCCAGAGCAGGGACCACACAAGTAGAGACTTTGCCGATACCCAGAGCACATCAGCACTGTTCAGACTGTCTGGTCTCGAGCCTGCTCATCCTGCCTCACTTGTCCTTCCCACGGGAAGCTTCACTCCCGCTGTTTCTCCGGGCTTCGTCAACCCCCCGCCAGCTCCTGGCACTGCCCTTTGCAGCCCTGTGTGCCCCACTCTGCCACCTGCCTCCAGGACCTGTGAGTAGAATAAATTTCTTATTTTCTCCCAGGAATTTCTGTATCTTCCTGTCCAGATTAAAACAAATTCTGGGTACCTTTCCAACAATGCTCTAAGAAGCAAGCTGGCTAGGAAAAAAATGGAATGGAGTCCTGAAGGAGAAAGTTGGGGGTCTCCGTTTCAGGACCCTGCAATGTTCATCGTTAAATTAAACTTGCTGATGACTTTGAGCTTCTCAGCAATGGAGGAATGGTTTCAAAAGTAAAGTATTTAAGTGGAAGAGGATTTGTCTGAGATGCTGTCACATAAAAGATAAGTTTCAGTTGGCAAATTTGTCATCCAGGTAGATGGTGGCCATGAAAGGTAAGGAAGGCTGCACAGAGAGGTAGCAAAATAGCATTGCATTGGTGTCTACCGAAGTTCAAGGGCAGGAAGACCACTATGGGACTTCTAATGGGATTGGAATTTTGTGGCTTTTCCTAAGGATACTTTTAGCCCAGGAGAATAACAGGTAGTTCTGTTCCTCTGTTGGTCAGTCTGGAGGGGTGAGGGACAGGGGCGAGATTTCTTTAGGAACCAGGCACACTGAGGCTTGGCCCCCATTCTGGCTGCCACAAATACCTGATTGCCTAAGAATGTCGCTCAAAACTGGAGCCCCCTATATTCGTCTTTTTTTGGTCAGTAGCCTGGGCACAGGATTACCTCAAGGTCCTTTCCAGACCCAAGCACTAACACTCTGTGACCACAGCCCAGGTCTGGGCCACCACTCCATCATTTCTCCTAGCCTCAGTCCTTTCTCTTCAAAAACAAACCGGGTAGAAATGCTCAGTCTGTGCACCTCCCAGGGCTGCTGTTGGGGTAATGGTTGAACAAGCATTTGGACAAAAATAAGCATCAGCTTGGGATGTGCAGGATTATTCTGGAAGCAGAGGGTAATGCTGGTGTAAATGCCGGGCTTAGCAAAAAGCCGGTGAGTGCGGCCAGTCCCCTGGGCCTAGATGCGCAAGTGGCCAGCCTGAGGTCCAGCCAAACTCAATATTTTCCACTGTTGGTTCTGAGTTAACTTTGCAGGGAAGCTGGGCTTGTTTTATTTTCTGTGTGCTGTATTCCAAAGCATACAAACAAGCCTGAGAGAAAAAAGCCTAATTGGTTCTGCTTAGAAAAGCTGGAAATGCCAGGGAAATGGGTGCTACGACCCAAAGGATTTGGAGGCTTGCTGCACTCAGAGATGGGCATCCAAGAGGGACTTTCTGCGGTTCCGACAGCCAGCAAGTCCGTGTCTCTGGTCCTGGTGCTGCTCACTAGCGACCGAGGAGCATAAACTGGCCAGCTTACTTCTAACCCCAAAGAGGTTTACTAGCTTCACCAGCGTTAAGCTGCTCCGAAAGACTCCATTATGGTTAGGTGCTCTGTGTTTCCCCTTCCGGTTCTTAGCTTGCTCAGCTTCTCTCCTTAGAAGGTAGAAGTCAGCTCTCTCGAAAGACAAAACCCAGAAGATGGAAGAGACTAGTAAAGCCTTGTCAAACGGCAGAACCAAGAAATTAGTTTCACTAGCTCCGCACTGCCCAGCAAGCACCTCGTCAGTGTGGGACATAGCCCGGAAGGCCCTGGCTACAGTCACCCTTCTCAAGCAGAGGCTGAAGGGGCCCCTGGGATCCCAGGAAGACTCTGAGCCTCTGCAGATCTCCATTCTTGGAAAGTCCCATGCACTCCCTAGGCCCCTCCCCAGCCCCTGTATGATGCTCCCAGCCTCTTTCCACAAATGGGTGTCTGAGCGCATCTCTAATGCCAAGCACCTCGCATGGGCTATTTCAGTCTGCAAAGCAGGTAAATAAGTACAGGGCTACATGATCAATAAGGAAGCTGAGGTGACTCAGAGAGGCTGAGTCACCCAAGTTAGAGAACAGAGAAGTCACAACAGCAGGATACGATCACAGCTGCTCTAAGGCCCAGCTCTGTGCTGATACCCCATGAAAGGTATAACCTTTCTTTTCTTTCTTTCCTTTGCTTATTTGCATCTTCTGCAAATAAGCTTCCCATGGCCAGGCTGATTCTGTAATTAAAAATAAGAATATGTTCACATTCTCTGAGTCGAGATACCTCACCCTAATGATGGGAAATTGTCAAGTATGCACTGATCCAGTCATGCGGTGTTATCAAACTACACAACATAGTGACCTCAAAGACTTGCAAAATGACAAAGTAAATGTGGCAGGAAAATCTCAAGCCCGCACAGTGTTGCCGGTTCTGTGTAAGTGGCACACATGACTAAAGCCAGGGGCACACATGTATGCAAAGCACGGGTCACAGACCCGGGTCAGGTTCCCAGCATCAGAAACCTAGCAAGGACCTTTGCTGGATCCTAAGCCATCTTTGGCTACAAGCGTGAATCAAGTGCTGTGTGCCAATCCCACATTTCTGGGAGAAGGCCTGGCAGTGCACAACCTCACAGCCACTGTCCTAACACCAGTGGGACCTGCAGCCCTGTCCCTGGCCATGATCAGGCCTTCAGGGAACCGGCAGAGAGTGTGTAGAAGGCTGCAGCTGACCTGGAGTTGAGACATCACTGAACCAAGACCAACCAAGAACCTGCCCCTGGGCCTCCTTATCAGGTGTTGTCATCATCTCTGTCCTTGAAGCCTGTAACCCTGGGCCACACAGTCTGTGCTTGGGGGACCCAGGAGCCAGGACAGCAGAGCTGATGCTAGTTACTTATTACTGGGACACCACACTTGACACCCAAAGTTACAAGAGGAAAGGCTTGTTCAACTCACAGTTTGTAGAGGTTTTAGTCCATAGTTGGCTGGCTTCAAAATAGGGCGGCATGGTAGAAGGGAATCACAGAGGAGAAATGGTCCATGACAGATGGGCACAAAGCAGCAAACTAGCAAGCAGCTGCAGCCAGCCTGAATTCTGTCCCTTTATTTCCATCCAGGCTACAAACCTATAGACTAATGCCACCCATATCCAAGGAGAGGCCTCCATTATCCACATCATTATTCCCAGGAGGACATCCTTAATCCGCATTCACACACACTAATCCAGCCACCTTCAAAATCCCCACCTATGCATGCATGAAGCTTTGGGAATAATCTAGACGCAAGCCATAAAGAACACTGACACAAGAGGGGTCCCCTGACTGAGTGCCTGCCTCCTGGCTTCCCCAGCCTCATCCGGCTCTCACTGGGAAGCAGGTGGGATGGGAGAGCAGGCACAGCATGGGTGACTTTCTGGGAGTGGCATTTGAAATCTACTTTGGCAAATGGGATGCCAGCAGGGAGACACTTTCTGCATCAAATTGGGCAGCTTGGTAGCTTCTGAAATACTGTGCCTTGGAACCAAGCCAGAGAGGCCCACTCTGCCCACAAACATCCTCGATAGGCAGCTGCTTCATGGTGGAATGTAGTGGCCCAGCCAGCTGGAGGATCCGGCCGCCCAGTGGCCTCCCCGGCTACAGCTCTCAGCTCTTGAGGCTCACATGACACCATCCCACATCCTCCACTCCAGGGGACCTGCTGCTGAGCTGAGCGATTAAAAGAATCGCTTTTGGGCAGAGTTGCAGCTCAATAATAGTGAGCTTGCCTGGCAGGTGCAAGGCCCTGGCTTGGATCCTCAGCACCGCAAATAAACACATACACCCCATGTGGAGTGAATCTGCCAATGGCAGTGGGGAACCCTCCTCTGACCCACAGAGCCTGCGTCTAAGACCCTCTGAAGGGACTGGGCAAGTCTGGTTCACACGTTCCTTTCATTGTAATCCACCACTAGCTCCTGAGGCTTGCAGGGACAGACAGTTCTTCGACCTCCAGCTTTCTGGAGAGCACCAATATTTACCAAGGGAGCCAGACTCTGGGTTACAATGACATTCGGAATCATTAAGATCTAATGGATTGATTTAATGAGGAGGAAACAAAAATCCTCAACCTTCCCCGTAAAGGGTACCAATATCTTCTTCCATCACCATGTACTCAAGTTCACCTTGAACCCAGGGTAGCCCTCCTGCCTCAGCCTCCCCAGTGCTGGGATCACAGATGCACACCACCAGGCAACTTCAACACCAATTCTGAACACCTATCACTCCTAAGAAACAGGAAGGAACTGCTCCAGCCACAGCCTCCACAACCTTGAATGTGAGACCGAGCCAGTTCCCTCTACGCAAAGTACAGTGGCTGACTTGAAGCACAGACTCAATTTCACTGAACAATTTCACACTAATAAGCTTGCATAACTCCATGACCGCCAGGGCAGTGCATTGCCTGTGGTGACACAGCTGGGTGCTGGGGGACAAGGCCAGGGCCTAGGCACCTGATTTACTCACAGTATCACTGACACATTCAGAGTAAAGAAGACACAGCATGCTTAAGACTCTGCCAAAGCCTCGACGCCTCTGGTATCACCTTCATCCTGCCCATCCCAGCCCCCAACCCCAGGGACTCTGCCTCAACTGATGCCACGCGGTTCGTAGGCTCCCAGCATCTTATCTTTGAGGTCCCGCCGTCTGGCTCCTGCACACACCGTTTCAAATGTTCCTTATCTCTAACTAAATGTCTCACACAGGTTCTTTGTTCAATCCAGACCTGGGCCAACACCCAGAGACCAGTGTATTTGCTGTCAACAGAAACAGGCGGGCACCTGGACGACCCCACTTTCTTTTGTTTCTTAAGCAGAAACAATATGGTTACCCTTGCTCTATCTCTCAACACTGCCCCTCCTGACAAACAGCTACTTATAGGACCCCCAGCTAGGTGCCAGTTTCACACTGGGACACGAGGAAAACAGAAGAGAGACTCCCATCAGTCCTTCAGTACTGAAGTCCTGAAGGAGAGAAGCTGTGGAGATCAGGAAGAAGCAGGATGGAGTCAGGGCAGCTCCTGTGTGGTACAGATAGCAGCCATCACAGAAGTTTCCAGAAGGAAGGGCCTGCTTTGGAAGAAAGTCATAGTGAAGGGCTTTGTGAAAGAAGTAAGGCCGAGGCGAAGGTAAGCAGAATTAGGAAGACTGAAGACACTGGAGTCCTCATATGTTGTAAGGCCCTAATACCTCTTCCTTCTGCAGTCTCAGAGACACTGGCAACATTCTAGAAGGTTCTGGAAGGCTCTGGAAGGCTCACAGAAACTAGGTTTTTTTTGCAGCAAGAAGCATGAGTTAGGCCCACTGACAACCAAGGGCTGACGGGCTGAAGCAAGAGCTGGTGTGTCTTAGGCAGCCACTCAGACAGCACTAGACAATTGTTTTCTACAGGCTGCCTTCCACATCAGTGCCCTGAGCCAGCGTGTCCTCATTAAGATAGGGTGAGTTCATCTCCCTGAGCACACCATGAAGGATGAAAGCCCTTACTAACTCCCACATTTCCACAGGATCAAATTCCAGCTTTACCATTTCCTAGCACTGTAGTGTGTGAGCCATTAACCTAAGCCTCAGTTTCCTCATCTGTAAGATGGGATTGATAATCATTACACTGACCCAACAGGGCTTTTGTGCAGATTAAATCAGAGCCCCCACATGTATTCTGTTCTGGAAATTCCGCTACGGAAAGTAACACAATCCGTCCTAATGATGTATGACTTGGGCGTTAGACAAGCTCTGTTTAGTGATCTCTATGGTGACAATTGCCAATGGGGAGAGCCACAGAGACTCTGAACCTTCAGAAAAGGTAGAAAATGGCCGACAGTAAACAAAGAAGGTTCTGGAAACACACTCTTGCCAATGCCTCTGGGTGATATGATGTCTGGGCCAGAGCTAAGGCCAGAGCAGACACCCTGAGCTGGGAAGCCCCTCGCGCCGTATGCCCGGGCCTCAGCAGGGCCAGAGTGTTGGGGAGGATTCCAGTGGCTTTGCTGTCCTGTCCATCTCACTCCATCACCCAGCTGCCCACAATGCTGAGCCAATGCTTCTCCTGGGTCCTGGGCAGATAGAGGGTGTCAGTACCGTGACTTGGTGGCTATGTGTGGCCAGGCCATTAGGATGTGACCAATGCCTTCCTTTCTCACAAATGGTTCTTGGAGAGTTAAGTACACAAATCCAGGGCAGAAATGTTCAGCCTTGATTTAAAAATTAAAACAAGAGAACCATCCTGTAGCAGTTTATCAGTGCAGGGGAGTGAAGGCTGCTGGGCTTGGCAGTGTGGCCGAATGTCCAGGTCTGCCAAGAGTCCACAGTGTGTGGTGGGCACAGTGCTGCTTCAGCTGTGGGCCTGGCTCTGACCTCAGGCTTGTCACAAACAGAGGCAGTGCCTTGGGCACAGAGCCACCTCCCTTTCGCACCAGGGCCAGGCGTGGCCACTCTGGCAGCTGGCTGTGGACCTAGAGAAGGAAGCACAAGCAGAACAGGAAAAACCTGTATGCAGCTGGGTTAGCTACTGTAGTGATTCCATGGCAGTCATTTTCCAAAAATTGAATGAAGATCAAAATTTAAGCAGAAACTTTTAAAAACGTTTTTTGAGGGGTTATTGGAGATTTGAACCAAAGGCTTTACATTGAGATACACCCCCAGCCCTTAAAGAAATTTAAAAAAAATTTTTTTTTGGTACTGGGGATCAGACTCACAATCTCACGCTCGGCAGACAAGGCGCTTATACTGCAGGGCTAAATCCCTGGCCCTAATTTTTAAAATTTTGAGATAGTTGCCTAGTTGGGGCTCCAATTTGCATTCTCCTAACTCATCCTCCCAGACTGCTAGAATTAGAAGAAGCATGTGCCACCACCTCCAGCTATCATTTTAAAAGAAGACTCTTGCTATTTACTGTAGATTGGATTGTGTGCCTCCCAAAGATGTATGTTGGGGTTCTAATCCCCACACCTCAGAACAGGACTTCACTTGAGAGGCTATTGAATTCGGTTCCATTAATGATTGCTCACCCTGTGAGGTCATGTGGGGGTGGAGACCCCTCTGCCCTGTAAGGGTCTAAAGGCCCAGGAAACGGAAGCAGGGTCTGGAGCTGTGGACCCTCTGTCCAGCCAGTTCGCATTCATCAAACCATCCATCATCCACTGGGCACCTCCGGCAGATGTTATCACTGGCAGAACAGAGGCGGAGAGGGCAGCAGGAAGATAGGCACCTACAGTCTGCTTCAGGGGCACCTTAGCTTGGCCCTGTAGACCTTCCCTGGGGCTGAACCCAGAGCCACTCCCCAAGGGCACTGGCTGGAAAGAGGTTACCTCCAATCCCAGCCAAGTCATTTGTCTCAGTTTGGAGGGAACCTCAGAATTTCTGGGGCACACTTTGAAAAAATAGATCTCAGAAAGGCCAAAGCAAAATTTCTGGGGCTGAAACCTAGGTGACACTGACCCACACCCCTAAAGCCCACTGCAATGGCCCAGCCAGCTCACTGCAAGGACAGGAAACAGAGAGAAAGGCACGCTCAAGGTCCCATGGTGACTTTCGGCATGAGTTGGAGGTCAAACACAAGCAGTTTTTGAGCAGGAAAAATGCAGCCAGAAATCTGAGCTTTCCTTGAAGAAGGACTCAGCTTTTGATGTAAACTAAGACATAATCGCTGGGACCTCGGTTCTTCAAGGGCACTGGAGTAAGTTGTCCCCTGTCCAGAATATTGATAATGTTCCTCAGCTCAGGAAGCAGCTTGGCTGTGAGTGTGAACTGGCTCAGGTCAAAGATCCCCATACAGGCTGTGTCATCTCTCCTTTGCTTTTCCCTCTGTCATTCTGCCTACTTCCTGACATCTGTGTTCTTAGAAGATGCACATGTGATTGGCCCACGCGGCCTGTGCTGATGTCATGCTTTGAGAACTCTATTGCAGATGATAGAATTCAGCCAGTGGTAGGGATGAGGACCTATCTACCATCCCCAAAGTGTGTCGGGTTTAATCTGCAGGGACATCCTGATGGGCCGCCACACGCCCTCAGGTCTCAAGAGCCCTGCCCTAAGGACACCTTAAGAGCTGTCCTGTGTCTCTCCCCTCTTGTCTCTGGTGCAGTAATGACCCAGGAGGGACTGCACTTTCAGCCTCGGGCTCTCACATCGGACAGGATCTGGAGCGATGCCACTGCTGAACACATAGTGTTAGGAGTCACCTTCTGTCATTGCTAAGTGCTGAGAACTTGGAGGTCACTTGTCACCCCAGTGTATCTCAGCCAATGCTGGCCATTTCTCTCCTCCCTCTACCTTTCTCCCTGTCTTCTGATTTGCCTCCCTGGTCCCTGGGAGAAAGTCACTTCTTACAAGAGTTACTCGGTCTGGTACGGCTGTCCAAACCAAGTTTGAATGGAGGGAGCCTTTGAGAGCAAGAAACATGACGTTTTGTTTTTCTTCAGCAAATTCATTTAAGAGGATTCTGTAATCGTGGGTACGTTGCATTCATGTTTTGGATCTTCAGCAACATCTTAAAACAATATGACAATGGTGATCTTGCTGTCAACACTCCTCATCCTTCACCCTTGGAGGGACCCCCAGGCAATACAGCACAAAGATAAAAGACAAAAGCCGCTATCCAGGCCATTCCTGCTTCAGGGGAAGAAGTACACCTGAGAGCTTTTTGGTCTAAAAGACCAGTGCTTTTGACTCCTGCGGGAAGCTTCCAGCCTGTCCTTGTTTCCCCTTCCCGCCCCCAATTCCCTCTCTTCTGCCCCCCAAAATTAGAGCTGGGCACAGTAGTACACGCCTGAGATCACAGTACTGTGAGAGGCCAAGGCAGGAAGATTGCAAGTTCAAGCCCAACCTGGGCAAGTTAGCAAGATCTTGTCCCAAAAACTAAACAAATAAATTTTTAAATTTTTAAAAAATTTAAAGGGGCTAATGTCTTACTTTCTCTCATTGCTGAGACAAAACTACCTGACACCCAAAGTTAAAGGGGAAAAGATTTATTTAGCATACAGTTTGTGGAGACTTCCATCCCTCATCAGCTGTGTCCAATGTGAGGTGGCTTGGCAGAGGGACATTCCAGAGGAGCAGCAGTCCGTGGTGGCAGAAGAAAGCAAAAGCAAGCAAGGAAAGGAAGGGACAAGTCTCTTTCTGTCCCTTATGTTGTGCCAGTCTACCAGGATTAGGGGGGTGCCGATCCAGTCAGTGGACCATCCAGCAATCACCCAGCCTTAATCCCAGCACTGCACCACAAATCCGTCACACACTCTAGACTCAGCCACCTCCAGAAAAAAGCAAAAAACATCTAAAGCTGCATGAAGCCTGGAGGGGGACATCTAGACACAAACCAAAATACTTGGAGAGATATGCAAAGGCTCCAGGACTGGAGGGAGAAAAGAATAAGCAATGAACTAGCAGCTTCTCAGTTAGCAGTCAGGGTGACGGTGTTCAGTTTGCCTAGCACTGGCTCAGTTCTGACACGGAAAGACTCAGGTTCCCAATGTCCCTGTTTTCCCCCAAGAACTCCAGCAACTCCCTGTGGTAGGTAGAGAGCCCCTCCCGTCAGCTGTCCCCTATACCAACTGTCTGTCCCCATCCACACCTTCCTCGCACCTGTCCAACTCCCAGTCCCACTAATGGCACCATGTCCTCTTTCCACGGTCCAGCTCCCTGGCAAGGAGGAGCTTCCTTCCCATCTTGCCCTTCCTCTCTCTCGGTTCTGTTTATGAGGTGAAAAATTTACCCCAATAGTAAAGAAGACAGCTAGAGATTGGTATTCATCAAAGAAAACTAATTACTCTAAAAGATAATAAAAGTTCCAAAAACCACATAAGTAGCAAGACTAACACATCCCCAGTACTTTGGGACTGTCTACAAGGCCTCTTAAGCATTTCTAGAACATTCTCCATTGATCTTCATCCTCCTTTAATCAAGCCTGCTTTTCATAACATACCACTTTTAAGACTAAAGAAAGATACGATTGCATTATCATTTATCTCTCCTGCTTTATAAGTACTGTATCCATCCATCCATCTGGCAAGATGTTTCCCCATATTGCAAAGTATGGCAGACTGCGGTCACAGGCCAGGCTTGATTTCCTACCAGCCAAAGAGAACAGGTCAGAGAAGCCTTCAGGTAGAAGGCCAGAGCCACAGCCTAGGGAGAGACCAAGAGGCGCAGTGGTCACCATGCCATACTCAACCCCAAGCTCTGCACACCCCTGGCTCTTCAGCCTCAGAAGGCACTGGAATCATCTAAGAACTAAAAAGAAAAAACAAAACAAAACAGCCACAGGATCTGGTCTGGTCTCAACATTTCTAATTTAATCGATCTGGGGTGCAGCACAAGGTGGGATTTTGAAAAGCCCCTTGGCGCCAGCAAAGCACAGACAAATGGCACAGGCTACAAAAGGTATCAAAGTCACTTTGGAGCAGGAGGAGCCCCGAGGACCCAGGTGCGCTGGGATAACCCATGCACTCAAAAAGGGAGCCCTGATCAGTTTAGCCCCTAGTCACTTGCCCACGGACCCTGAGACAGGTTCCAGGGGAGACTGGGAGGACACCCACCAAGTCCTGGACAATGAGGAATGGGGCTGTCCTAGAAGCAGCCTACCTTTAACCATCTCTGTGTGGCTCCTGATCAGTGGTAGGAACACAACAAATACTTACCGAGTAGCTGATTAGCTTAATGTGTGCGTGAAAAAGAATGGGGATAGAAGTCACCTCACAAAAGCCTGTGGTGCTGGAAAGTCTGGCAACGGAACAGGAAAGAGAGGAGGAGGTTTCTGCAGCTGAGAAGCCTACGGACAGATCTGGCCTCCTCCTACCCCTTCTCCATCCCCAAAGGGCCTTTGGCCTTGCCCAGCCATGAACTAAAGCTCCTGGCACCAGTGTACATCTGACGTGTTCCAGATGCATTAGGGAGACTTCAGGTCGCCAGAAACCCAGGCGACACCAGAAAACATAAAAGCTGGACATCATCAAAATTAGAAATGCTTATGCTTCCAAGAACTCCATCAAGAAAGTGAAAGACTTTCAAAATGTGCCTCTGCTACAGACCCATACATACAATACATAAAGAACTCTCAACTTCAGTAATAAAAGCCCAATTTAAAAATGGGCAAAGAATCTGAAAGGTTCTCTCTGGGAAAAATGTATAAATGGCCAAGAGGCTCAACGATGTTAGCTGTCTGAGAAATACAAATCAAAACCACAAAAAGTCACCACTTCATACTCAGGAGGAGCAGCAGGACAAAAGACAGTTACAAACACCGGCAAGTGTGTAGAGAGCTGGAATCTTTACGAGCTGTGGGAGGAGGGGAAAGGGTGCAGATGGTTTGGAAAACTGGAAGCCCCTCACAAGTTAAACCTAGTGTCCTTCTTTCCTAAGTACATGCCCACGAGAAATGAAACCATGTTCCCACTTAGAAACTTGCACACAAATGTTCATAGCAGCATTATTTGTAATGGCTGAAATGTGGAAATGACCCATTTATCCCCAAATGGATGGATGAATTCAATGCAAAGCCCCACACCAGGACTGGGTGATGTGTGATGGGAAGGGAAGGAGACATGGTTTGATGGATCCTTTTACCAGGCTTCAGGCAGTCATGGGGCCGAGGATGGACTGGAGAGTTGTGGGTCTAGCGCAGGTGGCCTGGGAAGCCCCTAGGAAGATGGAGTTGACCAGAGGAAGCCCTGTGGGCACCATCCCTTAGCATGAGGCAGGCAGCCAAGTGTTTGCCAAGGCTCCCTAAGTTTTAACAGGAGCCCCAGTGTCTCTTTCTCCCAATCCTAGCCAAGCTCCTTCTGGCTCCAGTGGCTTTTTAATCAAAGGGGAGTAGTGGTAATTCGGAAAGATAATTCCATTCTGGCATCAATGCATATAGAAAGGCCAAAGGGCAAGCTGATATGGGGCCATGACCCAGGATGCAAATGATGCAAAAAGTAAGGGGGAGAAATCCATGGCTTCCTGGTTGTCCTGTCCCGGGGTGGCAAGGAGCAGGGACATCCTGGAGGCGTCCATGAACATACACCTTGCAGAAAGCAAAAACCCTGCCCCTATCAGCCAAGTGAAGCCTCAATGTTTCCACCCGATGGCCACCTCTCCTTCCACCGCCAGGCCCAGCTGGCAGGCAAGCAGGGACAACTGGGTGCCAAGTCGGCCAATAAGTTGCTTCATCGGGAAGTAAGACTGTGAGTACGCACCTCAGTGCCAGCTTCTAAGGTTAAGAAAGCAGAGGGGGAACTGGCAACAGATGGGCCATGGCTGGCCATCATTTTAACCACGGCAAGTCTGGAACAAAGGTTGACGCCCACCAGCTCCCAGCAGGACTGACCCTGAAAAAGGAAGGTCAGATTCAAAGAAGATGCTACTGAGGTCACAGAGTTTGGGAGCTCACACCCCTGAGAGCTGGCTAACACCGATTCTAAGGGGCTGAGAACCTTTAACCACAAAGATTATCTCAGTTTCTGACAAATCTGCTTCTCACCTTTTGAGACAGCTATACCCTATAAATTTGCCATCAACACTGACCTAGTGAGGCCAGAACTGCTGCTCCAGAGGGATCACAGGGCTGGGTTACCGCAAGTCCTGCACGCTGCATTCCCAGCAACCAAGCAACGCATGCATTTGTTCCTGTGTACTTCTAGCCAAAGGTGCCACTGTTGACTGTGGACACAGTGAAGTCACAAGGCCTCCATGCGGTGTGTGTCAGATGAGTGCCACAGCTAACATCCCCTCTCTAAAGAGCATGAGTGAAAATTACCAGCAGACCACCAAGCATAACCTCTCTCTGCTAGGACTTGGTGTGGGGTCAGAAGGGACCTTAGAAAGTACCTTCTGGTGTCCAGAGGGTGATATCCCCATGGGGCAGGGCTGTGTGTTAGTCTCTTGGGGGTATGAAGCAAGGTGCCAGAGCCTGGGACCTTGCTGTGGCTTCAAACAACAGAAATGTGTCACCTTGCGGTTCTAGGGGCTCAAGGTGTTAGCAGATCCAGCTTCTCCTGAGGCTGTGGGAGAGAACCCAACCCAGACCATTCTCCTCTGCTGGGGGTTGTTGGTGTTGCTTGGCTTGTGGTAGTACCATCCTGTCCCTGCCCATAATCTTTGCATGGCATCTCATTGTGTGTATGCGCAGGTGTGTGTCCTAATTCTGCTTTCTATAAAGATTCTGGTCACACTAAAATACAGCCCACTCTTGGTCTGATCATACCTAGTTATATCTGCAAAAATCCTATTTCCATATGAGGTCATAATCCTATTTCCACATAAGGTCCATGTGATGGTTAACTGTGACATGTCAATTTGAATGGAGTAAGAACTGCCTAGCGGATTAGTGGAGTACAGTTCTGGGCGTGGCTGCAGATGACTGACACACAAGCCATCAAATTGAGGAGGGAAGACCCTCCCTGGAACTGGGTGGCACCAACCAATAGGCTTACAGCCTCAATGGAATAAAAAGGGAAAGAAGAAGGAAATCTTCCCTTTGCTTTTTCAGAGGAGTTCCAGACTTTTCAGTTTGTTTGGTTGGTGCTCTCCAGTTCTTTCAGGCTTCTAGCATATATGCTTTGGGTTTCTGACATGGACCCTGCAGTGAGAACCAGGCCTTGTGCCTTTGACAAGATTCTCTAGTTCCCCAGCACACAAGTGGCCATTCAATGTCTTTTGCCCTTGATTCAGCAGGCGTCCATTGTAAGCCTAACTTGTGAATTCTTTATATAATCATATATCTGTTTTACATTAAATCTGCTCCTCTAGTGAACTCTAACTGATACAAATCACATTCGTGTGTCCAAGGCTAGTACTTGAACATCTTTTGGAGGGAACATAATTTGATCCATAACAGGGTGCCCTTACGAAGTTTTTACATACTTGTCTTCTCTGCCTTCCCTCCTGTTCCTTCGAAGCCTCAGTATCATCCTCCCTAGTCACACATAGCCTATTTAAGTGTCCCAGTCTGGTTTGTGAGATGGGACAGCAGTGGCCCCATGTCCCTTTATAGGCTGAGATCAAGCATCCTGTCTGCAGTAGTGGGAGCTGAAACAGATTCATTTCCAGCTCCTTCTCACCACAAGATCAGAAGCTATAGTATCTTCTAATTATGCAACATTTCTTGACCAGGAGCTTTAGATCTTTTTAAGATAAATGTGAAATATGCAGCTGTCCTTTTGGTCCACATCCATCCAGGAGTGGGGGCCACGCAGCCTCCTATCCAGAGGTATTTTTGAATAGTCACTGTCTGCCTCCATAGATAAGGAAAGGCTTCTGTAGGCATGGACACCAGGGTCCTGCCTCCTGCTTCAGAGTTGACTCACCCTGCACCCCCTGGCACCCTGCACCCCCCTCCCTCCTGGGTTAGGACACTGCAGGGAATTCATCAGAGGCCTCTGGGTGGTGCCACCAGCCACTGTGGGCAATGATGGGGAAGTATGGGCCTAAGAGCACATCATGCTCTCTGAGGACAGTGAGTCAAAAGCACAAAGGACAGACTTTCTGTATTCAGGACTAGGGTCCGGTTTAGGCAAGAGACGGAGAGAAGATAGGTAGAATGGACCGATACAGCCTCGGGGACCAGTATACCCTAGCAAAAGCTTCCAATGTTAGAGACACGCAAAAGCCGGCACACATCATACTATCTGACCCACCAAGATCCCCACAGCTTTTGTTTCTAAACCAGTGGGATCTCTTAAAATAGCATCAGTGCCAGCTGTCCACACCATGAGTTCTGTCCTTGACCAAGAATCCTTTGATCATCCTTTTTTCTGGATACCAGGCTTTCTCTTCTGTGCTCTGTATGTATCATCTCACCCCATGAGTTGCAGACTCTGGGGTCTGGGGGTATATCACAACCAGTGACAGCCTGGGGCTGACAATGGCCAGGCCACCTGTTGTCCTTTGCAGCTGGCAGGTGCAGGAGCTGGAGGGCAGGTAGCCACAGGAGCCACCTCACTAATGAGTGAGACAGTGGGTTCCCCCAGGGGAGCAGCCTGATGCAACATCTTAACCTCGCCAGTGCTGCTGGGCCCAGATTGACACAACCAGGGCATGTCCTTTACTTAGTCACCAAAAGAAAAGCTACAGCTGAGGTTGGCTCTTTTATCTCCCAGCCTCTGACCCCTTCCTAATATGGAGCCCTTTCCATAGAAACTGGGACAGGAGGCTGGGGAGCATCTCCAGATTCCCTAGCTGGGTACAGAAGGGACTGTGTGCAGATCCTCTGGTGGCCCCTAGGCCACCCCTGCTGGGCTAGAGAGATATGCAGGAGGATCAAGCCTGTAGGGTCCCCTGTGAATCTGGGTTCCTCTCACTTCTCCTGGCAGGCACTGTGATTCTCGAGTGTTAAGGTCTTGTTAAATTAAACTAGGCTTGGCCTGCAGAGGCCTCTGTTGTGACTCCCAGCTTAAGAAGTAGCACCTGCATGCATTCATTTGCTGAAAGCATAACCCCAAACTCATAGGATAACGGTATTCGGAGCTGGAAAATTTGGGAGATGGCTACTCATACCACGAAGGCCCTCCCACTGTGAATAAATGAATCTGCCATTGCATTAATGACTTGGAGAAAGTGGCTTGTTATAAAAGTCAGCTCTCTCAGTCATGCTTGTGTCTAGCATGGGATGCCCTGCATCATCTCAGGATTTTGCAGAGTCTCCACCAGCAAAAGGCCCTCCCTGGAGGCAGCCCCTTAACCTTGGACTTACCAGGCTCCAGAGATATAAGCAAGAAACTGCCTGCCTTATGTCTTTACGATTAATTAGCCAGCTTCAGGTACTGAGTTACAGCAGCAGATAACTGAGTAAGACAGCATAAAAACAAACTGAAAGCTTAATTCGAGGGTATTCTTTTTGGCAACAGCTCGCTGAGTCTCAGCTGATCACTGACCATATTCAGATCAGGCAAACACCACTGTATCCCATGAAGCTGTCTGCCCTTCATTTCTCGTTCTGACCCTAGATACTGCCTGTAGGTGCTGCAGACCCAAGTTCTCTGAATGGCTTCCGGTTCTGAGGGCTGCCTGATTGGGAAATTATTTGCTTTGACCAAACTTCTTTAAATGAAACTCGTCTAAAGTTTTTTCATTTAAATTCCCTGTACCAAATAGTAATAATACTAATAAAGTTTTTCATTGAACAGTTCCATGATGAACCGGTTCACTGAGCTCTCAGGAGAGATTCAGAATATTCAGTTGCTAGATCAGTCACGGAGGCAAGAGCAGAAAGACAAGTATTAAATGTCAAAAGATCCAGCTTGGCCCATTTGCAAAGACGTCCCCCAAACAAAGGTCACTCTACCCAACAGCCAACACTTATCTGAGGCTGCTGCTATTTGTTTAAATTCAATTGGAACTTAATTACCTTCAGCCCAGCCCTGCTGGGGCCCTGGGAGAAACACAAGAGCTACGGGGGTGGCAGTGTAGCTGGGTGGTACAGCACTTGGCCACTATGCCTGAGGCCCTGGCCTTGATTCCCCAGCACCAGGGGAAGAAAGCAATGTGCTTAATAATAATTATGTTATGAGTTAGGATCGACAGTTATATAAGTGTCTTTTTAAAGACCGGAAATCGGGAAAGCAGCCACCTCACGGTGCTGAGAAAAAACAGGAGAGGGAATGTGGGAGCCTAGAAGATGCTTCAGCTGCCACCCTCCACTCTTTCCCCACCACTGCTGGCTTCGCCTTCATCAGCTCCCCGAAGATACTGAGGAGCTGCTGGTCACTGTGCCCTGCCCCTGTAGGTAGGAGTGATTTTCAGAGCGACAGCCCATGGGGAGGTCACGCCCTGCAGCCAAACCAATACAGAAGCAGCCAGCAGCTTGGCTTGGCAAGCGGACCCGGAGGAAACCTCCTGTGGGCAGGAGGGGGCTGGGAAGGCTTCGGGAAGGTGCCCAGGGTACAGGAAGGGGAAGAGGGAGTGGGAACACACTGCAGCCTGAGCTCCCGCTTCCTGCTCAGCCAGAGGCGTGACTGGAGGCCATCACCCATCACCAGGGCCAGCACTGCACAACCAACCCCACAAAGGGCCTAACGGTCCCGGGAGAGCTGGTGGCCCTGCCAGACTCAGCCCCCTGCTTTCCTCTGTTCCCGCTGTCTGCCCAAGTAGCTTCAGGCTGCCACCCTCGTCCCCAGGTTCCCTGGACATGTCCCACCCCATTTACTGGACACAAAAGCACTAAGACTCTTTCGGAGCTACCCCCATATACATGCCTGCTGGACCCAGCGAATCTGCCGGAAGGGAGCACATCGTGCCTGAGACACTTGCACTTGCTGGACTAACATCTACTCAGAAAATATTTCTCTTTTTCTTAAGCATCAAAAAAGAAGTGATTTTCTCAGCCACAAGCCCATTACAGAGACTGACCAGAAGGAGGGAGGAAAATACACACACAGTGAAGAACTCGGCAGCAATGCTAAGCACCAGGGAGCTGGACAGCGAGGTGAAGTGAGGCCTTTAGACCGCCGTCCTCCCGCGGCCTGCAGCTCAGGAGCGGTCCACGGCCTGATCTCTTTGGACCTCGGTTTCTCCACCCAGACCAGGCAGACTGTCCACGAACCTGTTATTTCTCACTTTTCACCCAGCAGGCTCATCCTCAGGACCACCTGAGAACAGCCATGTTTGCAGTTTCAGAAGAGCTGCCACGGCTCACTCCTGTGCTCTAACTTCATCCTGCCTGTGGCTTACAAAATGCTTCACTGGAAGGTTTACTCCTGCAGCAGAGAATGGAGCCTGGCAGGGACCTGGCTGGACAGCTCAGCCTGCCAGGGACCCACCTTCCCTGGTGACACACAAAGACACATCAGAGGAGGCCGAGCCGGGTCAGATTCCCTGGGAGGCAACACTTGTAAGCAGTTAACAGGAACGCAGAGAAGAGACTGCCTGATACCCTGAATTTGTGTGCTGTCCTTGCAAGCATTATGAGCTCTATCTCCTCTGTAATCCACACAGTAAACGTGAAGTAGAGGATATGTCTAAGTCACCCCCTAGGTTGGCGGATTCCTCTCCCAATGCAGTCAGTGGAGCATTGCTCGGAAAGGCTCAGCACGCCCCAGATCCTCTCACTGGCCTGCTGACCTACCCTGGAAGGCTCCTAAAGTAGCCATGGTGGGTAACAAGGGCAGCAGTGGCTAACAGCGATAGTGGTGAGTAAGGAAGATGGGGTGGTACCATGGGAGCCACACTGGGTATTTTACAGTGCTATTGATGGTGGCTACAGTGACAGTGGTGATCCCTGAGCACTATACAGCGGTGACGATGGTAGCCACACTGGGTGACGTGTGAGGACCACCTCATGAAGCACAGGTGCCAAAGCGTGCATGGTACAGGCGGAGAGGAGGAGGGGAAGAAGAAGGCCCATGTTGCATGCTGCTAAAAGTCACTGAAAGCTCCCTGGAAACACCTGTCTGCAAATCTCCCTCTCTCCTGACTGACCCTCAGCATACACCTTCAGGACAGAGAACGGGTAAAACGTGGGGGCCCTTCAAGGCCTGATTCTGTGCTGACACTGCTGAGCTGGCTCCGGACTGTTTACCAGTCTGGGTGCATCTAGGCAGACTGGGAACCAAGTACAAGCACTTCAGGTGCCTGTGGGGAGCTGCTTGGGAACTGGGCACTCACACAGGTCCAGCCCTGGGACTGTAGCTTCGACGTGAACTCAGGCAGACATGAGTACATGCGGACCCAACTCAAGCCTGCAGCCTAGAAGCCCGCAGGAACTCCTAAATCTGGGGCCATGTCTCATTCCATGAGTTCCTGAGGCTTCTGCACATCAGACACCTTGTTCTGGCTCTGCGGTTTCTTCAGGGATCTGTGGGTGCCCACTGTGGGAATCTGTAATTCCTCAGGCGCCCACTGTGGCAAAGTTCCACACCAGGGCTATAGCTGTTGCTATGTTTTTCAAAGTTGTTACTTCACTGTTATTTTCCCAAGAGCTTAATAAATTATGTCATTCTCCCCCCCCCCCGCCCCCCTCCAAAACAACACTGACTTGTGGAGCAAAATTGAGATGGTATCTTGTCGGCCTGTCGCAAACAGAATGAATGGATTTCTGCATGCACTTTAACTCCCAAAACAGCGTGTCAGGAAGGCTGGTTTCGGGCTCTCTGTCTGTACTGGGATAGGGCCTTCCAAAGCAGTAAGGCTGCCTCAATCCAGAAGACCTGAGCTCAATTCGACATGTGGATGGAAATCTACATTCTCCTTGTTGGGGACAGATGGACATTCTCACCCCGCTATATCTGGGGACCCGACTTCACCACAGGAGGCTCCCTGTCCCTCAGAGCTGGGGTGGCGAGCATGAGGACACACAGGACTCATCCCCTAGCAGGTTCACAGAAGCCACTGAGATCAGCACTCATCCGATCCCATCAGTAGCCACAGATCAGAATCACTGGGAAGATTTTTAAAAAGTCAGATTCCCAGGCCTCGTCCTTGGCCTCCTGACTCCAGATGGGGGTTTTCAGGGTGCACTAAGTTATCTCATCTCCACCAACCTCCCCAGTGCTTGGCCTCTATCTTTCTGCGAAGTTTCGTGGGCTGGATGACCCATGGGCTTCAGTCTCAAGGAGAACAGCATTTGGCAGGTGAATCCAAAGGACACCTCCTGCCAGGATGAGGGAAACTACTGGGGCAGCCTTTCAGATGCTGAGGACAGCGTTCCTACTATCGGGTCATAAACTATTTCAAGTGAGTCATCCCCCAGTTTTAGAAAACCAGAATCAAAGCAGAATAGACAGCGTTGCTGTGCCAGGCATGAAGTCAGATGGTACAAGTGGGAGGTTACCATCAGTCTACTCAGGCCATGGTCCCAAAGCTGAAATACACATTTTGTTGTCATCTGTGGTCTCTGTTTCCCCACTAGGCCACAAGCTCAACTTCTAAACTGAGAGTGGGTAGGAGAGTGACCAAGGCCTCCATCCCAACAGCTGTCCCCTCCCTCCGCCTTCTGTCCCAAGCTGTATCAATTTCTTGCCCCTACAGTCCCATTCCTGGTAGCATCACCCATCTCTGCCTCTCGATGGAGTGGGGGACGGTGGCCTTCTCCTCCCCTCAGCTTCTCTCTGTGTGATTCTTGTTTTGGCCCAAACTTGGGCTACTTCCTTCTCAGGTGAATATGTTGTTAGTGGGGAAGATGAATTCCGGGTGCTATGGTTTGGGTCTTAATGTCCCTGGAGGCCCATGTATTCAAAGCTCAGATCCCAGCTGGGGGCTACTGGGAGGAGATGGCCTAGTGGGAGGGTGCTGGTATTGTCCACAGGCCGAGTTGGGTCAGGTGTGATGAGCCGTGTGAGACGGGCCTGCTGTGGTGAAGACAGAGTCAGGAGAGTGGTGGTGGCTGACGGCCTCTGCGATCAGCTCTGTTCCTCTCTTTAAGGTACATCGGCACAGGTTGGGGCCTCTGGACCTTGTCGATGGTCTAAGCCAGAGTCTATCCTTCCCATAGGCTCTCCACCCTGCTCGTGTGTGTCTTCAGGTCAGAAGTAAAAGAGCATGCCGACATGGCATCTGGAAGGGACTGAGTCAGTTGGGAAAGTCTCTTCCTAGTGCCAATAACTGACGCCGTGCTAAAACCACCACAACTGGCCATATTGCAGACTGGGGGTGCTTTGTAGAAAGCTGGTAGTTGACCCTGATCAGCACCAGGCACCCACAGTCCAGTGTCTTTTAAACATGCTGGGTAGCATCACTGATGACTCTGTGCCACCCTCCCAGGCTTTCCAGCTCCAGCAAGATGAAATTTTGGATAAGCACTGCTACAGTTTGAACGTATCTCCTCCAGAATGGAATCCATTGGGACTTAATCCCCAGTGTATGAAGAGGGGTCCTTTGAGAGGTGATTGGACCATGCATGAATAGTGCTCTTATTAAGGGCTGCAGGGAACTGCCCGGCCTCCTCTTCCCCTCTACCTTGCATGGAATGAGACAGGAAACAGCATTCAAGGCGCCATCTTGGAAACAGAGACCTGGACCTCACCAGGCACTGAACCTGTGAACATCTTGATCTTGGACTTCCCAGGCCACAGAACTGAAGAAGTCAATTTCCATGACTCACATAATACCTAGTCTTGGGTATTTTATTAAAAAACTTCCCGTCTTTTCATCTATCTAGAAATGGAAAAACAAAAGTAAGGAGAAGATCCCATTTGATCTTCACAGCTCCCAAGGCCAGCAAGGTAGGTGTCTACCTCGTCATGTGTGATACTGGAATAAAGGGCCACGCTGGCAGCCTCAGGTTGATAGCTGTGCGGAGGATACAAGGAGCACAGCCCTGACATACTGCCGTCTGCAGGGGGCAGCTGCTGAGGGAACAGGTTTTCTGACGAATGTCCTGGAGCAGCTTTCCGGCTGCCTTGTGTTCTCCTGCACGGGCCTCTTGGGGAGTATGGGTCACATACCCTGTTTTCCTGGAACATGGCTCTGCCTTTCCCTGAGTGTCTGAATGATCCCATGAGGACACAGTCAAGAATCAGTGTCTCTAGGTCTCTGCTGGTCTCTGTCTAAAGGGACTGAACAGGAAGGGACCAAAGACGAAAAGAAAACCTCACTGTGTGTTTCCAGGGGCTGCTATAAGAAAGTGCCACATATAGAGGATGGTGTGGGGACCTTAAACAACAACAGTTTATCATTGAGAAGCTCTGGGGTGTGGGAGGCTAAGGCCAAGGTGTCTGTCTGCCTTTGAAACCTGCAGGGAGAATCTTCCCTGGCCACTTCCAGCTTCCATAGCTGCTGGCCAGCTCTGAGGGTCCTTGGATAACAGCTGCAGACTCCTGTCTGTGCTCCCTGTCTGTCTCTGTCTTCCGTGGCCAACTCCCACTTCATGTGAGGACACCAGGCCCATTGGAGGGAGGACTCCTCCTCCTCCATGATGACCTTATCTTAATTCATGATATCTGCAAAGATGCTATCTTCAGATAAGATCATATTCTGAGGTACCAGGGGAACCTGCCCCATGCTGTTCCAGCAACCTGCCGGTTTGCAGAGCGTGCTACAGCTGTGCAGAGTTTGTTTTTCTTTCTTTCTTTCTTTTTTTTTTTTTTTTTTGGTCTTTTTCATTTTTTATCGGTACCAGGGATCGAACTCACGACTGCCTGCTTGTAAAGCAGGCGCTTATGCCGCTGAGCTAAATCCCCAGCCCCCAGAGTTTCTGACTACAGGGACCGTGGCCTCTGGGGGCCAGTGGATAGCTCTGGACTGGCCCCTACATCACCATAACCCTCAGGGGCTGGACTCAGGCAGCACTGAGACTGCAGAGTGAGGCAGAGGGGGCTACTGGGAACCGCTCTGGGCACTTCGACAATCACCCTGGGACCATGGGTGTGGACCAGGTGGGTGCAGGGTACCCCAGGTGACGTGGCAGTCTTGCCTAGGGCATGTTCTGTCTCTCTGGAAGTTTATCCTGGAAGAAGGCACCAAATTTTCCTAATGACACTGTGAAGAAGTTTGTTAGCTAATGTGAAGTTACCTAGAAGGAGAGAAGGGAACCTAAGACGAAGGGCAACTGGTTCAAGGGTCGGCCTCAAAACAGCCTCATTCGATGGAGAGTCTACCCTTTAAGAGGCAAGGAAACTGAGGCAGAGAATAGAGGCTTATTAGATAAACCAGCCCAGGCTCACACTCAGCAGAGGAATCCTGAGCCCAGATTTGAAAGGGTAGAGAGATTTCAAACCCTGTAGATCTGCTATGCCTTGGGGCCAGGAAAGGCACCCACCCCCACTCTTCTTCTAAGCAAAATCTCTGCCCCAGGGAAGATGCAGAGCCAGAGACCAGGGTGAAGTGTTGACATGCAGCAGGGAAGTCAGCTTGGTTCACTGAGTTCCACCTCCATGACTAATGCTGAGAAGGATGAAGATCTAATCCCTCTCCTCACACTTGTGGACAGTCTCACTGGAAGCCACATGTGACAAGAGAGAATGACAAGTCCTCACCCCGCAAGGCCACATTCCCAAGATGAAGCCACTTCTCAACCGTAAGCAAGGGCTGGGACCAGGCAGCTCTTTCCCTGCTGCAGCAGTTTTGTTAAATGCTTTGCCTTCTCTGAGACTCCACATCTGAATCTGAGAAATGGGCCACTTAAGGGTCACCTGGCACCCATGTTGTCTTTTAATGACCTATGAGTGAAAAGTGCAAAGTGAGCCAGCCCAAAGCCAAGAAGCCAGAGGGTCACTGCACAGATCACAGTCCAGTTGGACCTGTCACTGTGACACTTCTGGTGCCTGTCCCAATCTCAGCCTTCTGGACCTGCAGTGAGTTCTGCCGTCACATGGTGCTCGAGTGTTCTGCACAGAACGAGTCCCCCCATTTGAGGCAGGGGAAATGGGGCCTTAGGCACACCATTGGCTTCTGCTCTTGCCAAGCCTGTTCCCTTTTCTGGGTCCTGCTTGTCAGCCGCTTGCCACTCGAGGCCTCTGGCAAGGGCAGGGAGGAGCTTGTGCTTTGGGGTGACGGGTCAGTGTGGCAACTTCTCCTGCAGCAAGCTGAAGTTTCCTTGTGTCCTCAGAGGCTGGTGGACACGGAAAGTTCCACATTCCTCCCTAGCAAAAATTGCCAGCTTTTGGGTTCATTGCCACTGTCAAGTATTAAGCACTAACCCTTGCCATGCAGGACAGCACAGGGTGCTGCGTGGGTTTGGAGGGCAGAAGTGCCACCCTGGTTGCTTCCGGAAGGACAGAAAGGGCACCTTCCTTCTCACACGCAACCGCACCCAAACATCGAACCCAGCTACTCTGTTGTGTGAACTGAGGGCATCTTTGAAAAAACACTCCACTGCCCCGTGTGGGCTGGCATGCACTCTGCCAGATAACGGTTAGGGTGAGGGCTGGGGAGCAGAGGAGCAGGTACAGGGCCATCTGAAAGGGGAGGAGCCTGGACAGTGCCTGCTCATGAGCGCAAGGGTGCACCCCACTTGACGTCAAACAGGACACGTGAGGCAGTTGTAGCTGAGTTAGCAACCCTACATCCTGAGGGTCACCTGGAAATGCGACCCCCAGGTAGCACTCTGTCCTACTGCAGTTCAGGGCCATCTGCCAGATCCCTGTGTACCCCAGACCCCCCAGAGCTTGCCCTCCAGAGCTCTCATTTCTTTTCCACCTCATGGCCCGAGTGTGGACCCAGCCAGCCATGGTTCAGGGCGGGAGGAGGGAGGACACTTGCCCTCCATGCAGTGACCCTGCCCTGCCCAGCTGAGGCTCTGAAATTCTGAATGGGAATTAATTCCTCCCTCAAGAGGATTCCTGAAGTTCCATGTGTGAACTTTGTGTCTCAAAAGTCACGCACAAAGCTCGGCCCCCGGGAGATGCTGAGGTAACAGCTCTTTCTCCATGAATTTTTAAAAACAGATGATGGTCATGGCAAGGCCAAAAACTGTGTACCCTGTGCCTGGAAAGGAGGAGAAAGGGGGGAAAAATCAACACAGGGAGAGTTGGAAGACACCAGGGAAGTCATCAGCCTCCACAACCGGGAAAACCATCGAAGTGACAGGTGTGTCAATAAAAATAACTCATACTTGTAAAATTTAGCTGTGTTGCCAGACATGGTGGCTCACACCTGTAATCCCAGCACTTGGGAGGCTGAGGCGGGAGGATCCTTGCGAGTTCGAGACCAGCCTGGGCTACAAGGTGAGCTCAAGGCCAGCCTGAACTGCATAGCAAGACCCTGTCTCAAAAAAACAAAACAAAACAAAACTTAGCTGTGTTTTTTTTCCCCACAGGAGAATTCAGGCAATTATATCTGGTAGGTCAGTCTGATATTTGGTTGAACTCTATAAGATTATCATTTTTGAGGTTAAAAATTGGTCGAAAATTAGATATTGCATGTGGTTTAATCCAGTGTCACCAACTGCTCTCCACTGCCAGAGAAACAGGGCCCGGATTTGCGGAGGGTGCACAACTTCCTGCCACAAACCAAGGCAGACCAGGCCCTCCCCTCATTTCCAGGCAGCCCATCAGTTTCCTTGGGGACACTTGGGTAAGTGACCAAGAACCCAAAGGCAAAACCACCCCTCTGCACCCCAGTCCAGCACTGATTCTGAGACATAATTTCCTGAGCTCAGATGAGATGGAAGAGGCCTCTGTCCCCCTAAGTACTTCCTAAAAACACAGTGGAGATTTGCATTTTTATTTGAACCTGGCACATTCCAGTGTACATCTGTGTCTCTCTCTGCACACACATTCATACACGCATGAACAAACATACATGTGCACATGTGATCTTCCAGTACTTAGAACTACACATCTTGGCTTTGTCCTGGCTGCATGTGACCCCAGCCTGAGCTCCTTTGCCCAAGGCACCACCCTCCCTGTGTGCCTCTGGGTGTCCTTTCTGGAACAGCAGGAGTCCTGGATGTGGCTCCAGCTCCCCCAGAGTTAGGAGCTGTGTGACACCTTTGCAAGGGCCCCAGGATGAGAGCCAGGCATGCATGAGCCAATGAGGGACATCACACATCTGTGCAAAGCCCCTGTGTCACAAACAGTGCTGCTATTGGCACCTCCTAGGGCACAGCATCTGCACACAGTCCCCAGAACAGGCAGGAAGGCGCTCAGGGACAGCCAAGAGGCAGTGCATGCTTCTTGGGGTGCTCTGACTGGATGCCCACAGATTGCATCGGAGAGAGTGCAGAGCAGGCAAGGTGTGGGCCTGGGCCACAGTGAGAAAGGATGGCAGGGAGAGGGACAGCCCGCTTGCCAGCCCCAGGCTCCTGTGCCCAAGGGTCAGGGCTCAGGACAGCTCCATGTGCCCCATATACACACTAACACAACTGTGCAGACTAGTACACTACTGCCTGTACACGACCACCACCACGTTCACCACTGTGTACACACACAACTATCCACAAACACAACACTGTCCCACACACCACTATGCACACACGTACTACTCACACCACTGACTAAAACGCCACTGTCCTTACACACAGACCGCTGTCCACACGCTAACACATCATTGCCCACACATCACTGTCCACACTCACATACCACCGAGCACTCACTCTGCCGCCGCCCACCAGCTGGCGCAGGCTGCTGGCACAGGAGAGATGCTGCAGGCAGACAGGTGCGTGCGGCTGCACCATAAGGAAAAGTGGGCGGATGGGCAGGAGGGGCAGGGAGATGTGGGTAGGAACCAGAGTGAAGGAACCAGGCCTGGTGCTGTGCCCGCACCTCCACCATATGGATCCCTGGAGATGGTTTGTTTGCTTTCTGAAATAGAAGTTCCAGAGCCGCGATGATATTTATTTACACCCTGTCTCCAATGCCCAGCAGACGCCACAGGAGGAAACGCATGATACAAAGGAGAGACAGGAGCGATGGGCAGAGAACACGAAGCCAGACCTGGAGCGAGCACTATGCCCTCGCCTCATCTAGGCCACACAGGCTTCTCTTGGGGGCTCTTCCAGCAAAGGAAGAAAGATGGTTTTTAAAAAGTAATAATTCACCCATGATTGCCACACGCTGCGCTCTGTGTGTGATGCCACTGGATTTCCCCAACAAACTGCACATGAGTATTTCCTGCTGCCGCTGTACCATGCAGCGACACAGGCTCAGAGCGGTCAAGGTGCCTGTCCAGGGGTCACTCGGGGGAGACCCAAGGAAGAAAGTCGGGCTCCTGCTCCCCACCTCCATCTCCCCGAGGCTGTAAGGCTCTGGCAATGGAGCAAGCAGCCGCCACCGGATGCAGCACAGGGTCTCTGTGGAGCCCGCAGTTCCCAGAAGGTGTCTGCTAGGATGGAGGTGCAAAGAGTGTAGATTTTGGAGACAACCCACCAACCCAGCTGCAGGCCTTGCAAATGACTCACTCCAGCCGAGCCTCCATTTCCTCAGCTGCAAAAATGGGGCAATAAAAGGAACCAGGCAGAGCTGATTTGGAGTTCAATGACAAAAACAGGAAGGGGGCTGGCACGGTGCTGAGCGCCAAACACGGTGCTCAGGAGAGGGTTGCGTGGCGGCTTCCCTGAAGGTGACCCAGGGTCTGCGCAACGCACGTCCTGGCCGTGTGCACAGCAGTGGAGTGCGCCCGGGTGCTGTTGGCTGCTGCAGCCGCATCAGGGAAAAGAACTGGGTCAGAAGGCAGGTTTTTCCAGCCTGGTGAAATCTGGCTCCAAGGAGACCAAATAAAGGAAGAAAAGAGACAGGGCAGAGAGACAGAGAAAAGGAGAAAGAGTCGCAGATCAAAGGAGACAGAAAAAAGGGCAAGTGGATAATCACAAAAGAAACTGCTGGAGAGCACCCCAAAGGCAGCACCCATCTATTGCTTCTAGCTCAGTATAAAAGACCATGTCCTTTCAGTCCTCAAAAGTGTTGGGGGGGGATCCTCAAACTCATGTCACTTCGCAATAACTACGGACTGACCATTGCCATAAACTATGTC
Organism: Cavia porcellus; assembly: GCF_034190915.1. Classification (NCBI taxonomy): domain Eukaryota; kingdom Metazoa; phylum Chordata; class Mammalia; order Rodentia; family Caviidae; genus Cavia; species Cavia porcellus. Next base: position 57,581,547 of record NW_026947489.1, read on the forward strand.
TGCCAAAGATGTAATGGTGTGGTTGGCACAGGAGGCTCTAGACACCAGTGAGCCGTGGGCCTGCCCCAGCTGAAAGGGCAGGGGACAAATGCAATGTCACGTGGAAGATGACAGCAGAGAGCAGAGCTGAGAAAAGCCTTTGCTTCTGGCCCAGTGACACTCACACTTGGGATCTTTCCTCCCTGCCGGCTGCCAGCGACCAGAGGATCGAGATCTCCAGAACTGCTTGGAAATGGGGGGGGGGGGGGTGCGTCAGGGAGGGGGCCAGCCTTGAGGCCACTGCAGCAACTGTGGGCCCCACAGCAGCTGGAAATGTGAAAAGAAAAAAAAAAAGACTTCAGACTAACAGATCTATAACTCGTCTATAAAAACGGCTGGAAATAAACACCCTCCTCCTCCATCCTTGGGGTGCTTGTCGCCTTCCAGCACCATCTGCTCACACCATGGTTGGCTGTGTGGGCTCGCGTGCCAGACAGCTCTAGTGTGATGCGTGGCCTTCCTGCCCCTAGCCAGGTGACCCTTGCTGAACAGATTTTCTCATCTGCAGGATGGGAACAATAACAGCTTTAGGAAGCCACCACGAGGATAGGGGGTCCTACTGCACCAGCCCAGTGGCTATTAGGTCTCTGTGGATGACCTTTCCCTTCCCCTTCTTCTGAACTTGGAAATCCTGGAAATCAGCTGCCACCTCGATGGAGCCCGGTGGGTGGGCAGGCACTTCGGTGTCTGCAACCTTCTATCTGCCTCCCATCTCCTGTCCCATGTCAGTGGAAGTGGGATGGAGCATAGCAGGCTTTGCCCCTTTGGTGTTCCCTGATCGCAGGAAGATGCCCTCAACTGCTGCCCATGGGGATGGCCCACGGCCATAACCTGCCCACAGATGCCTCCGTCTGTGCACAGCCACTCCCAAACTCTGCTCCAAGCCAGAGGAACTCAAAAGGTGGCTTCCCATCCACCTCATCCTGTACCTTCCCTCCCCAGGGACCGATTCTCTCTCCCACCTGTGCCCACTCAACACTCAGCCTTCGATATGTGGTGAGAGGAGGCTGAAATTCCTGGCTTCTTGTCACTTCGGAACTGCAGAGACTACTTCTGGTTGATACTCACGTGTGTCTTGGTACTTCCTGCCATTGTCTAGTGTCAGATACCAGAAAGATGTTTGCTCAGGGTTTGGACTAAGTGGACCGTGGTGGGCATTTCAATACCCAATAGCTCTCATAAGACGCAAGGTCTACATGGACCTCCCCCTACCCTTCCCTGCTCTGGAGGAAGAAAGGGAAGATTTAGGGGGGACAGAAGTCCTCCTTCTTCAGTGCTGAACTATATGACCAGGCCTAACGCCATCCCTGCTGAAAGAGGGTAACAACATTGTAATTCACCTTGGCCATTTCAGGGCTGCTATTTGAGTTTTCTAAGGGTGAGATCCTCACAACAAAAGATGCCTTGATGGAAGCCAGGAGGTATGTAAGAAGCATCTGCTATGGGAGGGGCACTGAGCCAGGCACTGGGAACAGCCATGAAGACAACCAGACATGAACTCGGGTGGGGGTGATCCTCATCCGGCAAGGGCCCGTCCCTCTCCCCCCTCCTGGGCAGGACTCACCATCCCTGTGTTGGTCACTCGAGGGAAGTTCTTAGAAACTTCTCTGAACACAGGAAGCTCAGGAAACCCTGCATCCTCTAGGAGAGGCAGACACCAGGCCTGGAGTCTGTCACACTGATTCAGATGAATAGGCCTGCAGTGCCCATCGGAGAGCAGACGCTGGCTTGGTTGGCATCCCCATGATGCCTGGGGAATGTGCTTCTGGGAGGTGGCTACCAAAGAAAGCTGGCTTGGGAGACGATAAGGAACAGAATCAGGTGAATGCTGTAGTCAGCCTGGCCCACCTCGTGGCAAACACAGACTGCAAAGACGATCAAGGTGGGTGTAGGCAGTCACCGCTGGTTCACACGGAGACACAGCGGAAGGAGACAGACTCACAGGGCGAAGGATGAGCAGATGCAGAGGACTTCTTGGGGTGAAGGCTGAGGAGTGGCCATGATGGCACCAGCTGGAGCCAGCTGCCCACACCAGACTCGTGCAAAGGGCCTGTCTTCCCCCAGAGCTGTCCTTTTGCTGTAAGTGGCTGAGCAGCCTGTGACATTTTTAGCTTCGCTTCTGCCCCTGCTCAGCCCCTTGTCAGCCAATCCTCTGCTTCCTTGGTGACAGCTCTATGTCAACTCCAGGACACAAGCCCCCCAATTCTGCCCATGGCTAAGCATGTGGACTGATTACATGACCAGTGACTGTCCCCAGGACCCACTTAGACTGAGGTCATATCACAGAGTCAGGCAGAAACTGAGGCTCCAAGATTTGTCCAGTTTAACACAGCTGGACTGGCAAGGTTTGGAGTCCAGTCCCTCCCCTGGCACTTGCTGTCTGTCATCCAAGGCTTCCCCACCCCTTTAGGGGGACTATAGGACAGGATCCCCAGGGGCAGTCCTGGCATATCACAGAATCAGGGGCCACTAGATCCGGAAGGCCTTTGAAGCAAATTGCTAATGAGGCTCCTTCTCTTCCCATCCGAAGCTTTCACTAGGCACTGTCCATCCGTCCACAGCAGGAGGCACCCTCCCCGGCCTAGCTGTCCCTCCTGGGCCTCAGGGCAGACTGCACCTAGCCAACAGCCTCCAGGGCCAGCAGCAGAGCACCACTGAGGGCACAGGCCACTGGCTGCAGACTTCTTCTTTAAACCCACACACGGCCTAGGGGCCACGGCCTTGCCTTCCCCACCCCTTCCTGCTGCTGCCCCCTCACTCACCCCTTCTCACAGGAATACCAGTCTGCTCCGATGCCAGCGGGTCCTAGCAGCCACATGCATTTGGTACCCAGGGCTCCACTGAGGCCAGGGGCATTGGATCAGCTCCCGCTGGGACCAAACCAGCAGACCACAGGAAGAGCACCACCCCTCCCTACCCTAGGCCCACCTTCTGATATGACTTGTGGGACTGAGTACCCCCAAAAGTCCCACAATATTCATCTCTGCATGCAGTCAAAGTGAAAAATCTCTGAGAGCCCCTGGGGGATGGCAACTCACCCAAAGAGATAAGGACAGAAACCCCAGGGACCCAGTAAGTGGCTCACAAGGATGCCAGCCATTCCCCAGCTTGTCCTGACTGTGACAGCCCGACCCCTCAGTGCACCTGGGGATTGTCTTCCGTGCATGATGGCCTACTGGGGTAGACTTGGGGAACCGAGGGAGGCCTGGGGGAGACTCAGGCAACCCTGAAGTCACAGATCAGTTGGCCCCTGTACCCCCAGCTTCCACATCTGCAGCATTTCCAGTGTATTTGGGGTTATAAATAATTTAGAGAGGACTTGGAATATAGCAGATGCAGGTAGATTACAAGCAAACACTACTTCATTCCACCTATGGAACATCCTATGACTTTGGTGTCCTCTGGGACCCTGGAACCCTTCCCCACAGACACCAGGAGAGGACCCTGTTCATCTTCTGGGGCACCCACCTGTCAGGCTAGGTCTCTGTCCCCACAAGAGGTGGCCCTTAAGTTCCAGGCCAGGCTCCATCATCAGCCCTGGGGGCTCCACCTGGCTTTCCCCATTGGCCCAGGCCTTCTCCTAGCCCATCTCACTGTGAGCAAGGAGCCTGCCTGTGAATGCACTCAGACAAAGTCTTCAAGGAAGAAAACCAAATTCACACTAGAACACATAACTAAAGAGTCACTTCCACTGAAAAGAATAACATTATCTTATGACTTAACAGAGACCCTATCACGGCATCAGGTAGAAATTACTGTGACTTACAGCCGTCGCCAGACACCCTTCTAATTGCACAGAGCAATTGGAGACACAGGGTTGTGCCAAGACATGCGCTCCCTCTACCACTCAGTGCTTCCTGCAGATAGGTGGGGCTGTGTAGGCATCTCCCTCAGCAAAAGGCCACACAACCCTCCCGGGTGGGAGAGGAAGGAGAAAAGTAAAAAAAGTGGCCTCAGTAACGTTCTGAGAGGTTCTTTTTATTGTGCCAACAAGATGTGCTCTGCCTGAAAGTTTTTTCTAACACAGTAATTGATTCACCCAGATTCTCTGAAATTATTTCCTAAAGTTAAGCATTTCAGTCCTCAGAGACTGGGGTTCTGCTGTTGTTACTATTGTTGTTTGACTTTGTTTTTCCCATTATGTCTGCCTGGCTTTTGCCTTTCCTCACCACCAGCATTACTGTCATTAGTGTTGGCTACATGGGAGGTGGATTCCTCAGGGCTGTAATGTGACAAGGGACAGCACAACGCCCTCTTTCAAGGACCTTCTGCTCTCATTGAGGAGTCTAGTGAACACATTAAAAGGAAAATAATTAGACACAGAATGAGAATTGTGTAATGGCTGCTGTATGCGGCTCGAGCCTCCCAGGCATGAGAACTCGGGTAGCCACCAGCCCTCAGCTGATCCCTGATCAAGAATTTCCACCAAGGAGGTATCTGCCTTGACAAAGCTTGCACCGCCTTCCCAGGAACCTGAGTACAAACCCCAGCCTTCTTGCTAATCTGGGATAACTGTAAGGAGCCATCCCAGTTCCAGAGTGTTCCAGAATGTCCCAGGGCTTTTCCAAGGTTAAGGCCTCTGTTGTGGCCATTTCAAAACCCAACTTCTCCCTCTGTCTGATCCGGCTTGCTTTCCTTATCTAAAATGAAGGACCAAAGTAGAGGTTCAGAATAATCTTCATGTGAAGGTCACCTAAATCACTTTTCTAACCTCTAAGCTGAGAAGTGGGCATCCTTGGCAGAACTACAGGCCAAGCATATGAGCCCTCACCTCTGGTCTCTAAAACGTTTGGTTTCCGCTCTTCCCAATATTACCTGAGAAGAAGACCCAGTCACATGGCCTTGGAAGGCTCCCCAACCTCACCAGACCAGTCCAGGCCCAGCGGCTATTCTCTCTGGCTCCCAGGGGCTACTTTCCTATCCAGCAGGTACCCAGCAGCAACAGCAGGAAGCCAAGTTCCTCCCTTAAACCAGGTTGGTACCATTGCCTGGTATCTTCCTGTCCTGAGGCCTAGAATATTCCATTACCTGTGTCCCAAGGTCACTCTAGAAATCTCAAAGTACACTCAATCAGCAAAGTACAGTGACAAGGAGACAAGCAATCTCCTGTTCTCCTGACATTGGCTTCTCTCAATGGACACTCACTCACCTTGGGTGATGGAAACAGGCAGCTATCAAATGTCCAGCTTTGGAACCCAGCTCCACCACCCTTAGCACACCCCTGCGCCTGCCCTGATGCAGCTCCCCAAGGCCACCAACCGGGACAAAGCTGTCCATATCGTTAAGATGCCAGAGTCACATAGAGACCTCTGACTCCAACCTTCTTTTAAAGTACTGAGCCAATCATCAAGCAATCAAGCAATACAAATGCTAGAGAGGCTGTGGGGGAAAAGGAAACCTATCCACTGTTGGTGGGAATGCAGACCAGTGCAACCACTGTGGAAATCAGGGTGGAGATTCCTCAAAAAACTAGGATTGGAGGTTCTATTAAACCCAGCTATTCCCCTTCTGGATATCTTTCCAAAAGAACTAAAAACATCATACCACAGTGATATATGTACACTCATGTTTATAGGAGCAGAGTTTATAATAGCAAGATCTTGGAAACAGCCTAAACGCCCATCAACTGAGGAATGGATAAAAAAGAAGTGGTATTTGTGTACAGTGGAGTACTACTCAGCCATAAAGATGGATAAACTGGACACTTTCATACATAAATGGAAGCAACTTGAGAACACACTGATCAGCAAAATAAATAAGACACAAATGTGCAAGCATCATATGGTTCCTTAGTGTGGGAAGCTGAAAGAAAAAACATATGTACATGTGTTTGTATATAAAAAATAGTTAACATAGCTATATTGCTGATTTCTCTGAATTCACTAAAGAGAAAGATTTGTACCAGTATTGTTCGGACATTTGAAGGCAATCTTGTGCTCTGGGTGCTGCCCAGCATTTGGGGATGCTGCCACCTGATTGACATGTTTGGAAACTTTGTTGTATATTTTTTTGTCTTTTTTTCTTTCTTTTTATCCTTGAATAAAAAGGATTTGAGAAAAAATAATTAAAGTATTGACCCAGAGGTGCATGCCTACTATCCCAACATTCAGGAGGCAGAGGCAGGAGAATTGCAGAGGGTTTGAGGCTAGCATGGGCTACATAGTGAGTTCAAGACCAGTCTGGGCTACCCAGTAAGATCCTGTCTCAAAAAAATGCTATTTAACACAAATTAGTGTATTTATTACAATATACTACTATCTACACAGATGTAGAGAGGCTTAGGAACTGGCCACCTCACACAAATCCCTTCTATCCCTGTGCATATGACTTTGGATGTGACCTGTCACTCTTCCCAGCCAGCAGCAGGACTGTTGCTCCTGAATCTGAGCCACGTGACACAAACCCCAAGCTGCCAAGCTCTGGAGTCTAGGACTTGCTTTCTGCTGCCGCCTAGATGGACAGCTAGACACACAGCCAAGCCCTGCCATCACCCAGCCACTGTGGAGTCAGCTGGGTGTGGACAGACCCCTGAGGGGAACCATCCTGGACTCCCATCCTGCCTGCCTGCAGATCTGCCTTGACCTTGGAAGCTCCCATGGACGGACAGAATTGTGAGGTGGAATACATCAGTTGCCTCAAGTTTCTAGGGCTCTAGTGTCTTTAAAACGGTGACGGTGACCTGACAGTGACATGTGGCCAAGGTCACTTTAGGGGGCAGGAGGGGCAAGCTTCTGGCCCCAGTGATGCCCTGCACAGGACAATTTCTGCTAATAGGAGGGAAATGCTGCCCACCAGGTGTCTTACAGAAGAACCTGCCGGGACTCCTGGTTTGGTCCTCAGTCTAATGTTTTATTTAAAAAAACAAAACATAAGGACAAAGTCCTAGGGAGTGAAGCCTATGAATGTATGGAAATCAGGTTATTTACTTCTGAGATCAGAAGGATAAAGAATAACCTTCAGTGACTACCTAAAAAGACTCCAGGAGTCTGACCACCCTAAGGACAAGAAGGGCAGCATGCAGATGGCCAGTGTCCTCTGTGTGCCCCTAGGGCAGAGAGAGTCTGACCTGCCCTCTTCCTCCTCCTCCCTAAGGCAGCCACCATCAGGCCTCGGAGATCAAGGTCAGTGCTGAGCAGATTGAAAACTCCGCTAAGATACGGGGGAGGTTTTTCTCAGAAGGCTGGGCTGGAGCCGCTGTGACCCTAGATGACTGATGAACAGTACTATCAAGAATGCTTCGCAGGGTTATTTCAGAGATAAAGAGCAGCAGCTTAAGGAGAAGCTCACATCTGAATATTCCTATCAACACTGGCTAAGCCAAGTGACAACCAGGCCGTCCACGTGGCATCTGATAATCAATGACACTGATCAGTCTCACTGTACACATGGACGCCCACCACAGTGTCCGAGTTGCACGGTGGAAGACAGCACATGGGGTGCTGCATAGACAGAATGCTGTTGGCCAGGACTGGCTAGGGTGGCCTTGGACTCAAACCTGTGACCTGGTAGCTGTTTGTGTGGCCGATTCTGTGAGCAGGGTGACCAGGAGGAAGGTTTCCATGTGTGCCCAAGAGATACATGGCTGCTTGCAGCCTGCCTGCCTATCTTCTGGAAGTGACAGGAGACAGAGCTGCCTAGGTCTCCCCAGCCCTCAGCATCCCCAGCCCCGGCCATGTCAGCAGCCACACCACAGGGCCAAGAGGGGGCACTCTGGACAGAAGGTGCAGGCTGGTTCCTGCAGCACCTGGCCCTCTGACACTAGGATTCCCAGATCCTGGAGGAAATGCAGTCCAGACAGTGGAAAGCAGTGGGCCTTCCTGGGCCACCCACAGGCCAGGCCAGGACCAGAATCTGCTCTTAGATTCTAATGGCCTGAGTATCTGACTGTGCCTGAGGTTAGGGACCAACTGGGGTAGCTTCCCAGGGCTGCCATTGGCCAGCACCACAGACTGGTGGCTCAAAATGCACAGTCACAGTTGTGGAGGACAGATGTCCAAGATCAAGGTGATAGCAGGACCAGGCTCCCTTTGACACCTCTGCAGGAGGACCTCTCTTTGCTGCTTCTGGGAGTTCCTGTCCCTTGGCTTGGGGTGGCATCACTCAATCTCTGCCCATCTCTCCCACATGGCATGGCCTTCTTCCCTCTGTGTTTCTGTACCCGAGCTTCCTGTTCTTATAAGGACACCAGTCACACCCCATCAGGGTCCACTCTAATGGTGCCATCTCGATTGATACCTTCATTCCTTCTGGAAAGACCATTTCAAACAGGCTCACACTCACAGACACAGCGGATCAGTACTGTGGCATGCAGTTCAACCCATCACACTGTTGTTTCTGCATCCTGAACCCAGCATGGGCCCCAGAATACAGACCCAAATCAACCCAGTGGCTTCTAGTGCCAGCCACCCTGAAAACATAGCTGCAGTGACCCGGCAACTCTCCATTTCTTTATCCACACTCCAAGCGGTCTGAGCCCCTTCCAACACAATCCCTCAGCCCATGGCATCCTTCCTCTTCCCCTCCCCAGCCTGAATGGAGAACGCTGCCCTTGTGCTGGGCTCCCCAAGAAAGACAACGGTGAAGCTTGGTTCCCTGCAGTGAGGACAGTGCTGTTGTGCTGTGGAGAAAGGGAATCCCGGGGTTACCAAGAGCAAGTTGGTCTCCGCGGTACATTTATCAGCAGCTCAGTGCCCAGCCAGCAGATGCCAAACTCAGAGGCTCTGAATGAAGCCCCAGAACTCAAGTGATATCTGATTGGTCCATGCCAAGCCCTGAGTTGGCACTGAGGGCTTCCTGTCAACAGGAAGTAAAGGATGGAGATTACATTTTTTTCCAAAGTAGGTACATAGTGGAAGAGATGAGTGCAATTTTGATGAATTATTTCAAGCAGGGCTGAAATAAACAATCCACCCTAGAGACATTCTCCTACTGCAGGGGATGCACAGCCACTTCCTTGGGTCTGGCTGCATGTGCTGCCAATGGGCAGCTGGGGAGGTCTCCCACAAATACCCTGTGGTCACACCTGAGGGACACAGCTTCTGCCTAGCATGGCTCCTCCTATCCACTTACAGCAAGGTCACGGGCTGACCGACCAAGCAAACTAAGGGCTGCTTCCATATGGAGGCTCAGCACTTTATTTGACTCTGTTCTGCCAGGTTTCAAAAGATGCTGGAAACACACAGGGGTTAACAAGATGGGTGGGTCCACTCTCTTGAAAGAAATGGGAGACACCTGGTGTTTCTGAGGGGGCTGTGCTCACTGTTCACATTCCAGATCGAAAGAAGGGTGGATGGAGAAGGGCAGTGGGCTCCTCACTAGCTCCTCCAGGTGTCCAGGGCTCCTAGAGAAGCAAAAAGGTGTCCAGAAACTAAAAATCCCTTGCAGTGAGCTGGACAGGTCAGAATGGGAAGACAGGCCAAAGAAAATTAGGTCAAGAAACAGCATCATTTCAGAACACACTTAGCTATCTTAAGGTTTCAGAAGATGCAAATCGATGTAAGAGTTATGTAAACAAAGCCTGAACAGATGAAGATATATTGGAAAAACAGAGTCAGATAAGGTGCTTCCAAATCATTTTTTCCAAATAATTTCTTTAGTCAATCTAGGTTTGGTTAACTATTTACCATTTATCCAACAGTGACTGTCAAAGAGCCATGACACTAAGCCCCATGGAGAGACTAGAAATGGTAATGTGGTTTTTCTAGGTTTTACTAGGGAGGGGCAGATGCCAGCAAAGAACTGAGAATCCTGACAAGTGTGTAATGTGTAAGAGAAGCCACACGTGAACACACCAGTTACTCTGGCTGCCTGTTCTGCTCCTTACCTGGTACTAGAGATGTGAGCTAACATCTAGGGTTGAAGGCTTTGTATTCGCCATGAGGTCATTCTGTGGCACTTGGCACCTTGCTCCTACAAGAATCTTGAAATCTTCTACAAATAGGTACCAGGACTGAGCAGGGCAGGAGTAGGAGACTGGAAGAGGGGAAAGATATGAGTGTTTTCTTCCATTCAAATTGTCCGTGTTATCCACCATGGAATGATAGGTGGATCATCTGCACCCAGGGGGATAAAGGGATGCGATGAAATAATTCAGCTGTCAACGTGTGATTCTGCCTGGCTCTGGGCGAGCTCTGCACTATTTCTACACCTATGATCCTCCACAGAGGTGCCAGCTTACTCGGCATGGCAGAGTCCTGGAGGAGTGGGAATCATGGACCTATCTCTAACTTCCAGTTCCTCTCTCGGGTCCAGCACTGTGCACAAGTGTAGTCTGCCCATGCGCAGGAGCCTCTGTCCACCCAGCATGCTGGAAGCAGCCTCCTGTCTGCCTTTATGAACCCAGGAACCACTGCACAGCACAGGGGACTCCATCTCCGAGGAGCTGGACTACTGTAGGTATTGAAGGTTGAGGGTGCACCAAGTTATTGAAAGCCACAGTCAAGAAACCTTCCAGAGTAGCCTAAATCAGAGTGGGCCCACTCTGATTTGGGGTGATCTGGGAGCTCAGCTTTGTTCGGAAACCAGAAGTACCCTGCCTTTGGTGCACAGTCAGTAGCCAAGGACATCTCTCCCCAGCACAGCTGAAGCGGATGGATATTTAGATCCATACAGAGGAGCAGACAGATAAATAATGAGTGATTGGTGTTTTAGTTGGTTTTTTCTAGTCATGGGTATAAAATACCTGACACAATGCCACTGAAGAGAATTTATTTTGACTTGCAGGTTTTAGAAGATTCAGTCCATGTAGTTCAGCTCCAAGGCAAAAATGGCATGGCACAAGGACGCAGGATAGAAAAAAAAAGCTCACCTCAGGACAGCCAGGACACAGAGGGAGAGTGGAGGAGCCAGCGACAAGAATATACACTTTAAGGTCACACCCCTAGTGACCGACTTTTTCCAGCCAGGCTCTGCCTCCTAAGAGTAAACAGGCCATGAACGTGAGGTCAGCACCCCATGATCGATCCAATCGCCTACAAAACACAAGAGACTCTGGGGGAACGTTTTGAATCTAAACCCTGACAGACAGACAGACAGAAAAAAAGAAAGAACAGCTGATGGAGATGGGAGGAATGGATCAGTATTCCACTAAGGAAGCTGGAAATCAATTCTTTTTAGCCCCCGTAGACCTAAGAATCCCCTAAGAACTTAATAAATACCCAGAACTGTAGCAATTCTGACTCTTGAGGTTGTGCTGAGACTTCCAGATTTCATATTCTAAGCAAATACTGGGTGTTTCTACCTAAGCTGGTTCAGGAACCACACTTGGAAAAATGCCAACTAAATCCTAACCCAACAAAAAGGTCATACACACCAAGCTCAAGGCAGGGTCAAAGCTGACACCTCCACTGTGTGGTACCCCGCCAACCCCCTACTTCCTTGGGGCTCCCACCCAGGGAATTTCAGAAGTGGGACAACAGAGGGCATAGAGTCCCCTGGTCCTCCAGCCCTGGGGGCAGAACACAGCCCCCTTCCCACCCTTGTCTGGGAGAGCTGAGCACCGGCGAGACTGCAGACCATCACCAGCCTGGACGGCACTGTGGCCTCCATCATCTGTGGCTTCCCTGGCGGACACACAGCGGCCAGGGACACAGGAGCAAGAGACCGCCCAGACCCATCCTGTCTCCACAACCTTCTGTGACCGACCAGCTGTCCTTGGCTCTATTTTTAGTCTGTCTCCAGTGACTGAAGGATTTCTGGAGCTCCTTCCCCCAAGAGGGCAAAGGACATGTGCACTCTGTCACTAATGCCCTGCTCAGCAGGGAAGAAATGAATCCCTCTGCCAGCCCCAGTGTCCCCACAGGCTTCTGCCCTGGGTCCTTCACCAGGAACCCCTCCCTCCCTTGTTCCTTGGCTGCCAGTTCTGTTATGGCTTCTAGACAGTTCCAAAGATCATGATGTGCCAGCCAAAAAGTCACTGATTGAAATACGTCATTGAGATGCATAGATTTCAACAATCCTAAAGAAGCTGCTTTTGCTAAAAGAGGGGGAAAAAAGAAGAAAAAATACACTGGCTTCCAAAGCGCTGGCAGAGCGCCACGCCCACACTTCCAGGGACTGACTTTCTCAAATCATGCCTGGCCTGTCCACTATTCTTCTTCCTTGGCACTGGGGAATAAGAAGGCAAAGCTGAGAGACTGGCACATCACAGCTCTAACCACTGCGCCTGTTTGCACCTCTCTACTGTAGCCTTGGATAGGAATCTACACTCAGTGGCCCTCTCTTCCAATCTTCTAACCCTAACCCTAACCCTAACCCCCACAAGACCCTGGAGGTCTGCCATGATGGTGACTCATGCTGGGTGACAATGAGGCTAACACCAGGCATGGTGGCACTCTCAGCTGGACCCATCCTGGGTACCCAGACATCCACCTTCTAATTCAACTGCTAAGTTAGCTGAGAATTCTAGGTCTGCCTTTTCTGCTCTGCTACAACTCATCAGCCTTGGGTTATCCCCTAAAATGGATTCTCCTAACACAGTGGGGGCCATTGGTTGGAAGTGGGGTGAAGATAAAGATGGCTAAAGACAATTCCAGTCCAAGGGAGGAGGTTTTCAGTGATTTCTCCAAGACCAGAAGCCATCGCCCTTCTCTGCACCAGACATGGGGGTGGAACCTAGGTGCCTTAAACGACTCAGTCCAATTGAAGAAAAAGGTTGTGGTCCCTAGAAACTCTGGAGGTCTTAACAGCCAAATGCCACTGGACATTATCAAATGTCCCATACTCACAGGGCTGCCAAAGCCACAGTCTTTAAGGAACAGCTCCTTGGAATCCAAGTTACCTTTGGACATGACATTCCTGGGATGTGGGGGATTCGATTGCCCCACAGATTTGCTGTTCTTGGCTCAGCGACCCCGTGGCTATGACTAAGCTCACTGATTTCCCCAAGAACAGGTCATTCCACTGATCATCTCCATCTCCTAACAAGGTCAGCTCTATTTCTGGCTCCTTCACCATCAGCCAGGCAGAAGGCCCACCCGTCCTCCAGAGCTCCCCCACCTGCCCTTCCCAGTTCTTCTCACATTCTGCCTAGTTCAGGTACTCATTCCCCAACCCTGAGCCCTCATTCCTTTACTCCATCTTTCCAAGTCATTCCCATGAACTGTAATTCTCGCCTGCATTTAATAGTCTCCATTTAGTCCCTCCCCACAATGACACCTGGAAAAAACTCAGGTTTGGTACTTTAGCTCCTCACAAGTGAGGAGACAGAGGCAGAGAAGCTAGGAGAGCCATGGGGTGACTAAGGAGGGTCCAACCCCAGCCAGAGATGTCCTGCAGAACCCACTCAGAACTGTCCCACCTAGGAAAGGGGGGTTGGCTACTGTTCCACAACTATACCCCTCCAATGGTCCCTCAGCACCACCCCAGCCCTTTCAGCTGTCCCTGAACTGGGCTGAGCCAGTGGCCATGGCCAGAAGGACTCCTGCAGGCAAAGAGAAGGATGAGAGTGCAAGGCTACACCCCAAAGCTGTAAGTGAGGTCAGGGTGACCACAGACTTCAGGGCCAGGGCACCCACAGCATTCCCCACATCTCTTTGTGGAATTCCTCATGCCTGGGCCTGGCCCCAAGGTAGGCTTGCCTGAGAAGACCCAGGACACCCAGTGAAACTGAAATTTCCCAGAAACAGTGGGAAAAAGCAGCACAGCCCAAACATGGCATGGGCCACGCTTGTGCTAAAATATTGAATGTTAATTGAAGGCAGCCGTCTTGAGTTCTGGGTGAATGATTTGGGGATGACAATGTGCAGTGCATGTACCATGATTGCTCCTGAATGACATGTTTTGAAATTTTGTGGTAGTTTTTTTCTTCTTATTATTTTTATCCCTCAATAAAATGGATTTGAAAAAAATAAAATAGAAAAACAAAAATGGTATGTTATTTGCCTGCAATCCTAATCTCACTGGGCATTTTGTATTCCTACACAGTAAATCTAGTAGCCCCCCCCTCAAGCTCCTGCTTGACCTGTCTCAATTGAGAGGAACCCACTGCATTGTAACCTGGTCCTTATGCCCTTCCCTCCAGGAGACACAAGTTCTCACTATCCTGGAAGCGGCCATCTCTCCCTCCGAGCTAAAGAAGAAACACACAGGCTCCCCACCAGCTCTTCCTCACTTCTACAAGCTGCTACTGTCATTTATAACTCTGGATCATTTACTGGCATCACCTCTCAGATAATTACGGAACTAGGTGAGAGGTGGGTGACACCTTGGTCCCCCTAGCAACTGCAAGCCTAGTGAGGACCAGGGCAGAAGCCCCTGCTCTGGCCCTGGATCTCAGTGTAAGGAAAGCACAGGGCACACAGGGACTGACACTCACTCAACTGCTGTGGAGAGAGTGCCACATTCAGGGAGGACAGGATGCTGAGAATATTGTAAAAAGCTGCCGTGTCACCCTTGGCTGCAAGGGCGGCCCTGGTGTTCCAACTACAACACGAGTTTTTGATGCTCACTGTCATCGCTGTCACTGGTTCTGGGTTTTGTCCTACACTAGCACCAGCACCGACCCGCGAGCCCATGATCACAAAGCTGTGTGTACACACATAAGCACATGCACACAGGTGGCGTCTGTGACAAGCTGCTCCAGATGGCCCATCCATAGGACAATGTCACTACAACCTTCTCTCCCCTCCTCTGTTGCCTTTTACAATTTGGTGGCCTGGTATCTATGGAGTAGTTATACATGTATATTATGCTTAAAATCGTAATGCCTTTACCACGAATTACTTTATTTCAACATTCATGTAACAAGGCAGGCAAAATGGGTATTTTCCCCATTCGACAAATGAGACAAACTGGTGAAATAAATGATCACCGTTAAACAGAGATTTTAGTAGCAACATCCAACTTTTAATGTTTTCCATCAAACCCTTATTACTGCGTGTCACCATCATGGTGGCCATACAGCAGCCAGGTGAGTCCAGTCTCCCGCTCCTTGGACTTCCACTGGGACCGGAAGGGCTGGCCGTGACCCCTGGACCCCTCCCCTCCCACATCTGTGTGATACATGCACCCACAGGGAGGGAACTTTTGGGTGGGAGAGGCGCTAAAGGAAGGCCTTCACACAGCAAGGTGCAGGAGGAAAACGCCTAAGGAAAGAGAGTCACCAGCTACCAACACGCCAGCTCTCACCATGTAGGTGAGAGAACACATTTTTCTCCTTGGAGCCCTCTGATCTGTGCGCGTGCTCGGTCTGTGCACGCTCGTCCGGGGGTGTGCCAGCACGTGTGTTCCGACAAGCATTTACTGGGTTGGTCGTGGCGAAGGGTGTGACGGGGGTGAGGGGCAGCGCACCCTTGGAGTCCAGATAAGCACCGCCCGCAGACGCACCTCCCACCACCCCACCCTACCGGTCAGAGAAGAGGACAAGCGGCATAGGGCTTCTGAGCTGGGTGGGCGCACGACCCCGCTAGCCGCTCCCTCTGGTTAGACGAAGATCGATCGATATCGCCAAAAGTCCACCTTAAGCTGCTGGTGTAGCTAAGGCTGAAGTTCGAGGCAGTCTTGCCCGGTTTAGGGAGCCCCGAACCCCCAAATACCACAGAGGCCCAAAACCTGCTCCAGGAATCTGGCCAAGGAAATGGCTGCAAAGAGGACCCTCTCAGGTCCCAGATACGTACATGAGAAAATTAATGGGGAGACGACTCCGTCCGACTCCGTCCTCTGCAGCCCCCTCTTCCCTCCCCCTCCGCAAGCTCGGACCACACCGTCCTTTTTCTGCAAAACAACCCTACGCACCGCCCCCGGCACTCGCACCAATCTGGCTCTGGGGCCACGCCCAGAGGGCTCCAGCCGCGCCCGGGGGCCCGGGAGCGCGCCCCGCGGCCCTGCTCCTCCGCAGCCGCCCCCGCCCCTACAGTCTCCAATCCCGCCGCCAGAGGGTGGGGAGCAAGATCCAGCCTCAGATCCGCCGATCAGCTCCGGCCCTGCCCTGTCCCCTCCCCCCAGCCGCCGCCGCCAGAGGGACGGGCTGGGGGCGCGCACGGCGCGCGCGAGGCGTCCCGCGTTAACCGCCTAGGCGCCGCGGCCCGAAGCCACCGCAGGGCCGGGACTCACTGGAATGTGCACTCGCAGCGATCGCCTCTTCTGGCTGGGATTCTTCTTGCCGCCACTCCCTCTGGGGCAGGAAACCTCTTTCTTCTTCTTGGTGTCCATGGCCGCGCTTCCCATAACTTTAACCAGAAGTTAAGCCGGGGACTCGCCCCTGGGGTTCGGTCCCCTCCCTGCCTCGTCCGGCCGCTGGGGTTGGTCCCGGGCCACGCGCTCTTTATGACTGTCTTTCCCCCGTGAAGGCACCGCGTGGGGCTTCCGCGGGGAGGGGGTGGAGCAGGGAACTCGCGGCACACCACCCAGGTGCTGGGAGTCCCGAGAGCGCGGAGTTCGGCGCCCACTTTCTCCTACGGAACCATCGGGTGCAAAATCGGTGCCGAAGCCCGCGCTTGTGCTGGTTACGCGTGGCAGCGGTCTCCTGCTGGGTGACAAAGTTTTCTTCCTTTTGCAAAGCAAGGCAGCATTTTCCACCCTCTCGGCTCCTCCCACAGCTTCCCGGAGGTAATCTCCGAGGCAGGTGCAGTTAAAAACAACAATTTGGAAGACTGCGCTCTGGTGCCTGAGTCTAGGTGGAGAGCGTGAGACGGTCCGTATTTGACTGCATGACCCTCGGCCGCAGAATAAAGCACCCGGGAGCCTGGAACCGGGGCGGTCCTCTCCGCGCGAGAGGGAGGGCAGGAGGGGAAGAGGAGGTGCAAAGGCGAAAGCTCCTCGCAATTGGGCTACTGCGTGGCTGTGGGCACAAGTCCTGGCTGCTGATCGCTCGGCTCTGCCCGCCGCAGGTAGCGCCCGTAACGCCGTGGGGCCAGGAGGGCCAGAGACAGCTCTGGGCCGTGCCACAGTCTCGGGGGGCAGAGGAGCGACCGCCAGGGGCCGGGCCTGGCACAGACGCAGGCTCTGGGAGTGCGGCGTGATGGAAGGCGGTGCGCGTTGTACAGGAAGTGCGCGGCGTGCGGCGCCACAGCCCCGATCCCGCCGCCCCCGGGTCGCCGAGGGCTGTCCCCGCTCCCCCGGAGTTCCGGGACTCGCTGGGAGCAGCTTTCGGTGCCATCTCCCTTCCAGTGTCTCTGTTTAGGCCCTGCCCTCAGCCTGACACGCGCCTGCAGCTGGTTTCTGCTGCAGACCTGCTGCCCGCAGGCCCCCGGGCTCGGTGGGCTGCGCGTGGTCCAGCAAGTGTTTCGAGGATAACCGAGACCTTTCTGGCCCCGCCCGGCGCGCGACCCCAATGCACACGGCGAACGCCTGCGTGCTGTGTGAGTGTGGGCTTAGCCCAGCCGCCTGGCGATTTTCAGATTCATAGAGTTGTGCAGCGGATCCGCGGTAAAGTGCGCGTCCCCGAGCTGCGGAAAACGCAGAGTTCTTGGGAATGCAGCAGGAACCAGGGGAGGGCTCCACGTGCCGCGGGCTCCGTTAGCGCCACTGGGCCACGGACCTGACTCCAGCCATCAGACCCACACCCTCGGGTGCGCCCCAGCATGGCGCGCCCTCGGCTCCTGGGCTGTAGCTGGGGTGGGGAAGCGGGGTTGGCTTCCCCGCCCGCTGCGTGTCTGAGGACTGGGTAACCGCAAAAGTCGCTCAAGTTGTCTGAATGCTGACGTCAGCTCAGCGGCTTTGGGTAAATCAGTAAAGAAGACAGGCCACGGGAGAAAACATGCGACAGGAATCGCTTTGGGGACACCAGATGCGGCCTCGGCGCGGTTCGCACCTCGGAGAAGGAGCGCTTTAGGAACTGCGCCTCGGGGAAAGGGCGTGCCTGGGGTGCGAAGGGATCCCGGTTGCTGACCCAAGTGAACCGGGCAGGGGTTGGGGGTGGAGGCAGGGAGGTGTCCCTAGTTCCTAGAGATGGCAGTGGAGTGCCTTCTCCTCTTCCCCTGCTTTCCAGCCCAGAATGAAGCCAGACTAGAAGATATCCCCAGCCTTGGGCCAGGGCCTGGGGGCAGCTCGGGCATTCTGCAGGAACCTCTTTATGATCACCTCTTTATGATCACTGGCCCAGCGTTCGGAGTTTTTTGAGCTCTTTCTGGCTGGCTCCTTCCTTGTTGAAGGATTTCAGGTGACTCTACAAGACCATATTAACTCCGCAAAAGGTTGAGGCAAAAGAAAAAAAAAAAGATCTTCAGTCTATGGAATTTAGTATAAACTACCTCTAAAACTCAATACCTAATTTAAGCGTCAGGTTTGTAGTTTAAGATGTTAATCCCTGTCGCAGTAATTTGCCGGGGTGCTCAAGACTCGTCCTTTGGTGAGAGCTGGTTTTGAAGGAAAGACAGCAATCAGAAGGGAGAAGGTTGGTGGTGAGGGAGAAGAGTTCAAGGTGGGAATCCCACTGCACTCCCGATGCCACAAACTTTATAGAGCCGTTTTTTTAGCAAGGGTATACGTTGATGAATTGGTTTGTGTAAGTAGTACAATCCTTCATCAATAAGTAAATCTGTTCTTTGAGTTTATGTTGCTGGAGTACAAACTTAATGCCTTAAAATCCTAAATCAAAACATTTTCTTGGTGCCCAGGGTCCCTACTCTAGAGGGTGAAGTGAAGATGACCTGAGCACACAGGTTCAAGCCCAGCCTGGGCAAGAGAATCAAAACCTGTCTCAAAAAACAAAAACAAAGAAACCCCAAATAACAATCAAACTGTTTTACTCCATGGGTTGAGGGTTGTAACATTTTTGGCACCATATGTAGCATTTCTGAAATCCAAATGTTTCCTGTAAATGATGTCAGAAGCTCACCAGTCCCATTTTTCTGTCTGGAAAGTCTTTAGTAAATTGATCGTACGTCTCCGGATCAGTGAAGTCACTGAATGGAAAGAACAAAGCAATTATTTTGCTCTGGGGCACTTTCTAAACACCACCTCCCCATCTTGCCTACTGGGTGTGCATCCAGTAGCCACCTGTGACACACCCAGGGGTAGATGTCTATGTGGTGACCCCTGGTGTGCACCATCTCTGCACACCCTACTTGTGACCACCTCAAGATGAATGCCGTAAAAATCTACAGTCAACAAAGATATCGGAACCATATCAATACTGTTATTACTGAGTTTGCCTCAAGCTCCAGGATTGCACCTTCCTTTGTGAAAAATTCTGATGTCTTTAAAGAAAAACATTGCACAACAATATTATTTATCTTGATGACTGAATTTTTGGCACGGTGATACATTGTCTGCCCACTGCACTGCTCTGTCCTCCTGAGTGATAAGGACGTCTCACCTGACACTGCACTGCAGTGCACTGCAGCCCCACTCCTCACCACCTCTGACTAGCCTTATGACAGGGAGCAAATCATTAGTTTCCCCATCTCTAAGAAAACCCTTTGAGCCAGGGCTACCATATTGTCTTGAGTATATTTTGTGTGATCTTGTTGTGTTCATTGCTTTAGAAGTTTGTCTTTGATTGAATTTCTCCCAAAGTGCCCTTCCCAAAGAACTGGCCATTAAAAACAAAGAGGTAGCAACAGGAAGGGTCTCAGGCCTTTCGATAGAGAATGTTTGGGATAGGACAAAGGTAGGGAGCAGGGCATGTTGATGTGCCTTCCATTAGGAGTGTCACTGGTCAGGGCTGAGGGTTGTGAGAGTTGGTAATTCTGTGCAGCATTAGTACAAGATGGGGCCATGGTGTCGTACGTATTTTAGTGCATCTGACACTGTTTGGCACCAATCATGTCTTGTATAGTTGCTGTACCATTATAACTAACATCACCTCCTCATCTAGAATCCCCGTCTGAGGGCTGACACGTCCAGAACCTCTGCGGCACACTAGCCCCTCCTGATGATGCTACCACTGGCCCATCCAGGCCAGTGTTTTATTTAGAGAAGACAATTTAAAGAATGTGGATTATGAGCCAGGCGTGGTAGCTTACACCTGTAATCCCAGCACTCGGGAGGCTGAGGCAGGAGGATCGTCAGTTCGAGACCATCCTGGGCTACACAGTGAGCTCATGACTAGCCTGAGCTGTGTAGTGAGACCCTGCCTCCAAAAGACAAAAAAGTGTGGGTTAATGTAAAAGAAGTTCTCTACCCAAGCTCGTGAAATGGGTGCTTTGTAAATGCTATGATAGCCTCTGACACCAAGCCAAGGCTGTGTTACGTAATCGTGACATCCAAGGCAAAGTCACACTCCTGTTTTTATTATTCATTTGGTTTGGAACCAGCTACATAGTGTCATAGTAGCTTTTGCTCCCTGGTGCAAATAGTGTCATTAATACAGACCACCAAGGGAAGTGGGACCAGGAGCCCGAGATGAACCCGTATAGTGCATCTCCTGACTACTCTTCTATAGATCCGTCTTGATTTTCTGGGGCACTTGAGCTGGCTACATCCTGTGTCAGTGTTCCAGGTGGTCCTTCATCTGTAATGTCAGCCAAACACAAACAGTACTGATGGTGAAATCCCACAAGTGTTTTGGCTTAAGGGAAAGATGAACTTGGTAGCAGTATTTTCCCCAGGGACAGATTTGCTATTCATACCTTCACTCTAGAGGGTGCTGACCAGCTCTGTGCCTAATCACAGTCTCAGGGTGACAGGTTCCCCTGAGAGACAGGTTTAGCAAGCAGGGCATCTGAGACCATGAAGCACAAGGCAGTGAAAAGGTGTCTGTTTGCTAAATAAAAGAATAAGTCATTCCACAAACCATGCACCCTTTCTGGCTCAGCAGGAGCCACGGACTCTGCATTTGCTGGGAATCAGCCTTTGCTTCTGTGCACAGCTGCCTCCGTAATTGTTTTATGGGGAGTCTCATTTGACTTTTGTCTAATGATCCAGCATTGCCTCCCTGCCCGTGGGAGATCCAGGCCCTCCAAGCTGCAGAATTTGACTAAAAGTCTCTGTGTGTTGAGTCTCAACTTCACACCCGTTAGTCCTGGGAAATTGTACCCCACGGTGAATCTCTCATTCACCCATCTGTTGGTACAGGATGGAAGAATGCAAGTGAATCCTAATAATAACCTTTTTGGTAGTTATACCAGCCCAGCTTTCTATGCTGCAGTGCAAATTCAGCTCTGAGTTACATGATGGCTTGTCTGAAGCTGTGGGTCCCCCACCCATGTCTTCTTTCATATGACATCTCGTCCTAGGCTCTAGCGTGTCAGTTAGAGCTTTTAACAAAACTCTAGAAGATGTTTACATGCTGTCTGTGCTTTGGGCATGGGCAGCATTTGGACAGCACAGTGGCGGGAGCAACTCTGATTCTCATGTGTACACAGGCTTAGAACCCCTGACCACTGAGGCGCATTGGAGAGACTCAGGCACCATCAGCAGAATCTGTGTCCCTCCCACAGCATCCCCGTGACTTTGCTGGCTTCTGCCTCTGTCCTTTAGCACTTTATTCCATGCTTGGTGATTGCCCATTTGGGCACCAACAAAGCCCGTAGGGACACTCAGTCCAAGGGCTCTGGGCATGTAAGGTGGTTCTCAAGGGCACAGCAGTTTTTGACAACTCTCCTTATGCCATTTGGGTCAAAGATACTTTGTACAATGTTCCTAAATATAGCTCTTAGAATCCATGAGTTCTTGGGAGAGAATGGTGGAGAGAGAAACTTTCCAAGTGGGGCCATGGTGTGGGCTTGCACAAGGCCCCTTTACATTGTTACAAAACACACTCCCAATAGCACCATTGTGCAAAAGGTCTTGCCTTGTTTGTGTCTGTCCGAACTCATTCTAGCTTTTTACCCTCTAGATCGAAAATTGAAGCGTAATAACAAAACCTGTACAGAAGAACATCTTCTTGTCGTTGTAGAGCCTATTCCCTCAGGACTCATGGGGCTCCCAGCGTTTTCTGAGGATGGAAGCAGATTGTGGCTCAGTAGTTTGTGGCACAAACTATCTGAGTGCAGGGGAGGGCAGGTTTCGGGTCTCACTGCCCATACTCAGCAGGGGCCCAGGTTCACTGTGGCTGGCACTGAGGCCAGCAAGTTTTCCGCTGACTTGTGATAGGATGCACAGAGAGGAGCTGTTTCTCGGGGTGCTCCAAAGAGCCTGTGACCCTCCATAGGACCAGTGATTCCAAGTCCATGCTTCTTTGCAGGTTTAAGAGACTGATGTAGTTCACACACCCTGTTGTTCACCAACACAGTTCTGGAGGCGTGGTCATTTAACCATTTCCTCCTCAGATAGTGGGCATAGCAGCCAAGATCACCCCTGTTCATCAGAAGGAGGGTAAACTTGGGTGGCTGTTTGCCTCTGCTGGTAGACTCAGTTTCTGTCCTGCAGAATGTTTTGCCAACTGGCGTCTGTTTAGGTTTGGCCAATTGGAAGAGGCTAATGGGAGGTGGAGACAGGAGTGGTGGGGGGGGGTGTAGAGGTTTTACCTTGGGCAACCTCAGCCCTGGCTTGAGAATACTCTGGATGGGCTGGGGATGTAGCTCTGGTAGAGTTCTTCTCTGTGGCCAGCCTTAGAGGGGACAGCTCACCTGATTACAGCTGTCCACAGACCGCTGCTCTGTCTTCCCAGGGGCCAGTTAGTCTGCAGACCACCGATGCCTGTGCCCTGCACCCTGGGTTCAATCCCTAGCACCACAAAAAGGAGAGAGAGAGAGAGAGAGAGAGAGAGAGAGAGAATATGAATGAGAATCCCCTGGACATTTGAGCAGAAATTTGAGAGCTGTACTAGGGGTAAGCCCTGAGGGTAGCTGATTTAAAGGCCAGCTCAAGGTGGCAGAATTTTGATGAGAATGAGAGCAGTAAGTAGTGGACACTCATGTCTAGGAGCTTCACTGGACAAGGGAGCAGAAAAATGGGGCAGGGGCCAAAGGGGGTGGGGGTCAGGAGAGGGATTTTGCCTTCCGAGTGGGGGACATTGCAGCATGTTTTCAGCTGGAGGGAAAGGATGACACAGGAAAGAGGAAAGTAACTCACAGGAGCCAAGCACCGGTGGAGTGGAGAGGGCTGAGCTATAGCAGCTGTGGCCAGCCTCAGAGGGGACAGCTCACCTGATTACCAGGTCTCAGGCAGCTGGGAGATCAGGCTTTTTCCTGAGTGCCTTTATTTTTCTGTGACCAGAAAACAGTGCCACTAGCTGGCGGGAAGAGGAGGTGTGGAGAGCAGGGATGAGAAAGCTCCTGCAGGCGGGTGGGGTGCAGTCCACGCAAGTGCTCCCAACACAAGAGGCAGCTTGGGGCACCACCCTTGCCTTCTCACCTGCCACTCATCTGAAGATTGTCAGCACCAGATCTTAGAGACCTGCTTCTCCTGAGCGCAGCTGGGTAGTATTACAGTGCACAAACATCACATAACTTATTGTTCTTGTTATTGTTACATTTGTTTACATAAGCAGTTGCCTACCAATGAGATGTAGGCTGCTTTCTAGGCCAGGTAGCTTGTGCATGGTCACTCTGTGCAGTTGGAACGCCCTGAAGGATGCAGCATTGCCACAGAAATTCTGGAACAGGGACCATGCCCTTTAGGGGTGTCCACAGACCACTGCTCTGTCTTCCCAGGGGCCAGTTAGTCTGCAGACCGCCGACACCTGTGCCTGTAACCCTGCACCCTCACTGGAAGCTTCCTCTTCCAGCTTTTCCATACGGTGTGTTGAGGACATTAGTTCCTTCTCAGTACCTGGGGTTGCCAGTATTTCTTTCCAGTTTATTATTTGCCTCTTGATTTTATCATACCTTTTTTCCATGCAAATTTTTTCCTTCTTATATGGTTTATTATATACTGGGATTTATGTCATATTTAAAGATGCCCCTCCTACTTCAACATTATTTATAAAATATCCCCCCTATTTATTTGTGCATCCTTATGGCCTCATTTATTTTTTTTACATGCAAAGAAGTGTATATTTCAATGTTGAATCCACTTGGTATTTATTTTGAAAAAGACGTGAGACAGGAGAGGAGAGAGATCATCACAGCTGCTTTTGCCCTATTTACTGAGCGTGGAAATGGTGCTGGGCAGGCCAGCCTCTGGTCCTGCCACGCAGGGCAGTGATGCACCTCTCTGAGCCTCAGGGTCTTACCTGCAAAGGACAGCTGAACTGGAGGGTTCCTGAGTCCTCCTCATCAGATGGTCATCAGGATGCCCTCTTCCTTCTCCCTGAGTCCTTGGGAAGCTGAGATAGACACCAGGGTTTTCTGTGGTCATTAGAAGAAACTGCTGCTTCTTCTGCCTGTGTTCAGACCATACATATTGTGTGATGAGTCTACAGACCATGTCTCTGATGGATAGAATATGTCCAAGATCCATCCTGACATGTTGGCCACACAAGTAAGAAAATAGCTGACAGACTCACTGTCACTGTAAAGTAAACATAGGCACTAGCACTTCCTGTTTCATAGTGTGTGCGTGGGTGTGAGCCCACTGGATCTTGCAGGAATCATTTCACACACACGTACCACGCATGCACACAAACAGAGCTGGGTGTGGTGGCACATGCCCGTAATCCCAGTACTCAAGAGGCTGAGGCACGAGGACTGATACAAGTTTGAGGCCCCCTTCCACTTCCTCTCCTCCTCTCTCTCCCCTCTCCCTCCCTCTCCCTCTTCCTGTCCCTCTAACTCTCCTTCTCTCTCCCTCTCCAGATCCCATCCTAGGGGAATGTGGGGAAGGGGGTTTCCTTGTTCTTCCCCTTTCCATCTTCTGTGAATCATGTTCACTGCAGTTGGGAATATTATTTGTGTGTTTGCAAATGCCTTCAGATCTTTGCTGAAGAGAGATGTGTCAGGTGTAAAAGTGAGTTTGTTGGTATTGTAGGAAGAGTTGATTTGGGGAGTTGTTCTAGAGTGACTTACAGATTACTGAGCAGCAGAGTGAGCTAGAGGCCTGTATATATAATGTCACCATAGAGAAGGTGGAAAGGGGAAGCTGATGAAGACAGGAGCAGGACAATGCAGGGTTTAGAAAGATACTGCTTGATATTGGGGCTTAGGAGAGGGTGCTTCAGGGCAGGGCTCTAAGAAGAAGGCTGGCGACCTCCATGGAGACTGCTCTTCCTACCTGGATGCTCCTGCCAGCACTGTCCGGAACAATGTTGGACAACACTTCATTTTACTAAGACCAGGGCTAATGGTTGTTAGCTGCTGGGGACCTACTATGCAAAATAGTAGTTTACCATGCCTGGAGCCAGGCTACATGACTGGGATCCTGTGGCTCCAAGGCCACTGGGCCTTGCTCTCAGGACAGAGAAGTATGTGGGAAGCTACCTGTATTGGTGCACACAGAGGCACATAACCACAGCATTCCTGGGCACGATAACATCTGCTGAGGACGAACGGATGCAGGCACAGTGATACAGAGAAGGACGACTTCTCCGTTCAATTGTCCCCTGTTTACTACAGTTGCTGTTCCTCGAATACTCTATGGCCTTCCCCCTGTGCGCCTCAGTGGGTCAGCCTCGGACATCACTGAGCCGGTCCACTAGAGGCAGGCTCCTCCTCCACCCCTTATATCTTGAAAATTCATCTCTTGGCTTTCTTTATTCCCTGCCATTCCCTCCTCCAATATCTGAGGATCTGATCAGCACCTCCACCCCCAGCAGTTACCTAACTTGGAAATTTGACATGTGCTGAGATTCCTAAGGGATTTTTTTGTTTTTTGAGACAAGGTCTCACTCACTATGTTGTTCAGGCTAGCTTTGGATTCACTATGTAGCCCAGGTGGGCCACTAATTGGAAGAGTTCATCCTGCCTCAGCCTCCCAAGTTTTGAGATTACAGGTGTAGAGAAGAATTCTGTACCCAGGTTAGAGAAGAATTCTGGTTTGGTTTTTAATCTGAAAATAGCGCTTCTGAGCTATTTGCACTTTGTGGGCTGGCTAGAATGGGGGACATCAGAGCTGAGGCCTAGTAAGATACCTACCTGGCTTGCCACAGCCACACAAACCACATCCATTAACTGCTTTAGCCCCCTTGCAGGGAACTTGCGTCCTCAGTGCCACATTCAGGGCTTGGTCCCCAGCTCAGCCATTCACAGTCACCCTCAGGTGGGCGGTTGGTCCTGGATGTCCAACCAGGTCCTTCCCTGGGATTCTCCGTGGAACTAACAGAACTCCCTTGGTTGTTTTTTTTTTGGTTTTTTTTTGTTTTTTTAAAGAGGAAAAAAAGCAAAACAGAAAAAAGGGTGGAAATAAAACGGAATTTCAAAAAAAAAGTAAGAAATAACTAGTTGATAAATTATACATTGTTATCTTAGAAGTAGTTGCTCAAGTCATAAAATCAAAGCATAAAAAATGAACAATCAAACAATGACAGTACAAACTATTCTGTTTGATGAGCTAACAAAAACTTAGTAGTATGGTTATCTATCTTGCACACTTATACATACAGTTATATTCTTCAGAGCACTTTCTTTCCCTTTCATTATTACAATAGCTATGATACATTTTGGATCTTATTACTCTTTCAGTTTGTCATCATTATTATTTTTTATACTAGAGAGACAATATGATATTTACAAATGTGAGTCTGATTTATTTCTCCTCTGAGGGTAGTCTCAAATTGCCTCCATCTACCCACAAAAGCCTCAAGGTCATCCTTTTTGTAGCTGAGTAATATTCCATTGTATAAAAACACCACATCTTTTACTCCTTTGGTTCTTACCCAGAGGCCATTGGAGGTCAGCCTGGAGCTGTCCCTCGTTCCAAGGACAGCTGGCCTGGAACCTGAGGACAACAGCCTGAGTGGGGAGAATGTAGAACACAGCACCCAGATACAAAAGCCTTGATTGCAGTCATCCCTAAAACAAATTCTTCCTCTGCTGCTCCCTTTGGGTGAAGAAAATCCTAATCCCATTTCCTTAACATAGTGTTGAATTTTTGTCTCTTGTAATGCAAAAATTGTAACTAATAAACATCTCATTTTTTGGTGTGGTTTTTCTCTTCCTCCCCCTCCCCCTCCCCCTCCTCCTCCTCTTTCTCTTTGAGACAAGGGCTCACTACATAGACCAGGCTCATCTTGAACTCACTATATAGCCCAGGCTGGCCTTGAACTCATGGTAATCATCCTGCCTCAGCCTCCCAAGTATAGGGATTACAGGCATACACAACCATGCCTGGCAGTTCTCCTCTCTTTTAATTAATTTAATCATGTTTTTTGTTGTACCTGTGTAAATTTTTTTTTCTAGAACAATCTGGGGAGATTAAAAAAAAGGGAGAAGGAAGTGATAAGTAAAGAAGGTAAGAAGTAGGGCATGTTGGTGCACATCTGTAATCCTAGCACTCGGGAGGTTGAGGCAGAAGGATCGTCAAGAGTTCAGGGCCAGCCTGGGCCACATAGTGAGGTCAAGACAACCTGAACTATATAACAAGACCCTGTCTCAAAACAAAACAACAGCAACAAAAAAGGTAAGAAGTGTTATGCAGGCACACTCAGTAACTAAGCACAGTACTTGCTAACTAGCTGGCCCAGCCTGCTTTTGCTGTCTGTTCGTGGCCCCACGCCTTCATCCCTCTGGGTTCCAGCAGTGCTGGACGCTCAGCCCATTCCACAGGCTCAGGAAAAGTGCAGGTCTTGAGTAGTCTCATCGCTCTGGGGATTTACATGGAACCTGAGTGTGTAACTCTTCCTCTGTAGGGAAAGAACTTTTCCCCCTGTGATTGAAGAAAGCCTGGTAAAGTCACTAACGACTGGGAGCAGCCATGTCCTTCATTAATTCTTTTTAAGTTACCTGAGCAAGAAAACAAAATGATGCAGAAACCAAGACTCAGAACCACCAATCATGTGTTGGTCACTTACTTTGGCAGGCAGGTTAAACTCCTGTAGTGGTCAGGAGGATGGGCTGCGGGGTGAAGACAAAGACCCAATTTCTTTTGGTTTTCCCTTACCTCTTCCTCACTTTTTGGAACCTTTGTATCTTTTTCCATTCCCCATGAGAGTGAACACAAGTCCAGCAGAACCGATATCCAAATAATAGGAAAAACAAGAGACATGGGAGCAGACCCAGGAGCTGTGGGAGGCCAGGGTGCTGCAGGAGCTGGAAGAGAGGATGTGGGGTCCCCATGTTGAGCCTTCAGGGTGCGCGTGGTCCTGCTGACGCCTTGACCTCAGACCCATGGCCCCCAAAACTGTGCAAGCATAAAGTTCTGCCGCTTTAAGCCGCCCATTTGGCTGCGCTGTGGTACGGTGGCCTTGCAAATGGATAGTGTGTTCTCAGCTGCTCCCCTTGAATCTGAAGCCCCTCCCTCCCTCCCTCCCTAACCCCAGGGCCTCTGTGTACCCTGGGCCCCCTGCAATCCCACCTTGAAGACCTGCGCTCCCCTCACCACTGTCCTGCACATTTATGGCCCGTGCCACACCCTTCCCCAGCCCTGCTGGGTTTGTGTAGCTCCCCTTGCTCCATAAAAGGCTTTTAAGCAATGGCCACTCCTCCTTGACTAGGAGATCTGTTTCTGTTAAACTTTTGCAAGACTAGCTTGAGTGTTTTGTTCCTGGAGCCGAGAAGTCTCAGGTCTAAGACCTCAGAGATTGACAAAACAAGATTTCGTCTGGGCTGACCTCTGTGCGTCTCCCCTGTGCATGCCCGTCACAGCCTTGGGGACATCCAGTCTTCAAGGACAGCCCTGTCATTTGACCAGCCTTAGGGCCAGAGGATGAAGACAAAATTACCAGCATGACTGGAGGCGGGGCTTGATAGATTCCTTTATTTGTCAGGGTTTCCCAGAAAATAGATATAACACAACATATACAATGTCTTAAAAATTACAAAAATAAATGGCAAGGTTGGCTTACAGTGTCACCATCAGCTCAGATGAGGAGATATGCAGAGGGTGTCTGCACACCAGAGACGGAAGGATTGAGCCCAAGGTTGGGAGTTCTCTGAGGTGTCCCGTGCAAAGAGTCCACATCCAGGCGCCCTTGGGTATGCAATGGAGGCTCTGCGCCAGAAGCCAGGAGGTGACATCCAAGGGGAAGGGCAAGGGGAAGGCTGGAGCTCCTTCGAAGAAACAAAATCAGATCCATCCTTCCTCACTTGTCCCCTGGACCATCCAGGTGATGAGGGGCCCTGGGGTAGGCCCTCTGCACGCCAGAGTATAGAATTGCTGAGCCGATTTAATTAACCTTCTTTTAACAAACTTCTCAGATGGACACAAGCACTCAACCATCACAATCCCCCAATTTAAACCTACCCAAGCCCTACGCCCCACAAGTCCCTTTACAGGGAGCAGGGTGTGGGTAGAGGTGGTTCCAAAGGTTGTCACAAGAAATTTAAGCACAATAAGGGGCCATAAGAACCCACTCCAACTACAAATCACGGGCAATTTGCATTTGGAGTTCAAAGCCACAGTTATAGCCCTAAGCTTGAAGCTTCAGTTTTAATTAAGGCAGCAGGGCTCATCTCCAACCAGAAATTACTCTCCCTGTGACACACGTTGGTTTGGCAAGATGGCTTTCTAGGACCATGTTTGGGCGTGAGTGGCCGTCCGGGGGTCAGATGTGTCCTGCAAGTGCTCGGTGTCCCCAGCGGCTCTGGGAGGTCACATCCTGACCCAGGGGGCAGTGGCAGGTGTGTGATGCCATCCTCACTGCAGGACCAGGGGCTCCTCACAACCCTCTGCTCTCGTCTCTGTTTAATGAAGAAGACACTGAATCCAGAAACTAAAAGGGACTTGTTCAAGGCACAGAGTCACAGAGCCGCCTGGAACCACTGTCCATGCTGCTGCTGGCTTCTGCGAGATGCCCACATGGCGACTCTCCCAGACCTAGCCTGACACTGAGTCCCACTGTCCCACCCAGCATGGCACCCACTTCTACAGCCCAGCCTCCTCAGTTGGACACTAGGCAGCCGTCCTATATGGGCCTCGATTAAGACTTGAAGAAGAAATCGGGAGTGGTGGCACATGCCTGTAATCCCAGCACTCAGGAGCCTGAGGCAGGAAGATTGTGGTGAATGCAGGGGGACATGGTGGCAAACTTTTTGAAAGGTGCATTATGGTGGGTATGTAACACCCACATTTATTTTTTAGGAGTATTTCTATTGATGAATTATGAATTTTAATTTTTTAAGGTTTATCATATTTAATAATATGTGCACTTAATAGGAAAATAAAATATTAAATAATATGTAATGAATGTTTGGAATAAACAGCAACATTTTCTACATCAAATGTGTACCTGCTTACGAAAGCTAAAAAATACCAGCAGAAATAAATTCCTATGTGAGCTACAATGCAAATACAAACACAACTCCACCACAAAAATAATCTTGACTTCAATTATCACACCTAAGGCAGATTTTGCCCACGAGAGCATGTTCCATATGCAAGTCTGGCTTCCTGTGACAGCACACTGGTTTGTCCCCCTGTCTTCTTGGGTCGGACGTACGTAGCATCTTGCTGGTTTTAATGGTTCTCACCACATTTCACTGCTCTGCTCCAGAATTCTTTTGTGAAGTTCTTCAGGCAAATATATACTGTTTATCCTCCATCAGAATTGATCATTTATCAATTCCAGTCCCAATCCTCTAAGAAACTTCCTCCCTGGTATTTCATGCTTCCTCTTTTCTTTGCAAACTATCAAACTATTTATGCCACACATGTTTAAGATTGAGTAAAACCTGGCCAATGCCGTGTGTTCTGAGTGACATCACTGTTGCTGCATAACCCATCAATACATCTACTCTACCTTTTATTTTGTTGTAAAATGTGACCACATCTGGCTTCATTTGTGTTGAGGACTCACTATGAGTCTTTGTTTCTTTTTTGTTTGTTTGATGCAGGGTCTTGCTATGTAGTCCAGGCTGGCCTGGAATTCACTGGTAGCACAGGCTGACCTTGAACTCATATGATTCCTCCCACCTCAGCCTCTCAAGTGCTGGGATTACAGACATGCGTCACCATGCCCAGCTTCATTATTAACCGTGGTGTAATGTTGACAGTATCAATATTACTTTGTTTTCCACACCATAAAGGAGGCCAATGCTATGTCTTTCTGAAAGCCAAAGGTTGTACTATACATTTTTCTGTTATAAATGTGCAATAGTTTTTCAGGAATCACAGCTTTGTTAATAGCTTTTCTTTCTTCTTCTTTTTCTTTTTTAGATAAGGTCTCTCTATGCCGTTCAAGGTTGGCCTTGAGCTCACTTTGTAACCCAGGCTGACATCAAACTCACAACAATCCTCCTGCCTCAGCTCCCCGAGTGCTGGGATTACAGGCATGAGCCACCAGGCCCAGTACAGCTTTGTTTTTGAGAACAGCTCCTCTGCTGGTCAACTGGTGCTCTTTTAGCAAACATCAGTGGGTGACTCGGGAACCAACTGTCAAACGTGACATTGGGTTACTTTATGAAATAAGGGTAACAAGTCTGTTCACAACCTGTACGAAGAAAGACCCAGTGGCTGAGTTCCAGGTTAAAGCTCTCCATTCAAGGTGTAAAGCATTTTCACCTCTGCCAGAGCACTTATTTTCTCACCATGTTTGGAAAGTTCATTTAGCATATTTTGCTGAAATCTTCATGAAATGATGCAAATCAGTTCTAATGTGTTCAGGTGATACACAACTTGCTTGACAGTTTGAAACAAAGCTTTCAAAAAATGAGCGACAGGAGTCACATGGTTGGATTTTTTTCTTTCTTGCCAGGTCTTTTTGTCATCAAAATGTAGGCAATTTTTCAAAACTCAGATCCCTTGAATGTCATTCTAGAAATCTCAGTGCCAGGGAGCCAGGTATGGTGGCACATACCTGGAATCCCAGCACTTGGGAGGCTGAGGCAGGAGGATCATTGTAAATGTGAGACCAGCCTGAGTTACAAAGTAAGCTCAAAGCCAGCCTGAACTGCATAGTGAGTCAGTGTCTCAAAAACACAAATAGATAAATAAATCATTTCAGTGCTACATCTGTCCCTCCTCCATAAATCCTTTAGATTCTGACAATCGGAATGATAAAGTTCTGCTATGAAGTCTATTAATTAGATTGTGAGATGTTACGATAAATATAATTTTGAGTATTACTATTCATGCACATAGAATGTTTTACTTGTATTTCATTGTTAGTGTATTTTAAAACATCTTGTAACATACTGTCTATTACAAATAATTTCCAACATTGAACCGGAGTGTCAGCATCTGCCCAAAAGATTTCACCCCTGGCAAGAGCCTAATACTCCTCTCCAACCTAGTTCTAATGTTTACATACTGTGACCATTGTGTAGCACTTTGACAGTCAAATATTTATTTACATTACTGTTTTCCCCCTGTCGGGGCTGTACCCCAACTCAGTTTGCTGGTGCAGATAATAAAGCGTTCAAACATCAAGAAATCTCAGCAAGGTGAGTTTGCACTTCTGCAGAAGGGTGCACGTTCCCCCTAGAATAAGGTAGCAGGCACTCAGGAGGCCTTGGCAGACTCTTCTTATCCCTAATTGAGAGGTAGCTGGCTCCCCACCCCCACCCCTCTGTGGGCTGGGTTCAAGGTTCCCAGCCTGGCTGGTTTAAGCTCTGCAAAGAGAGGACCTGGACTGCGGCCCCTCCAGGGGGAGAACTACCAGTGTCTCCTGAGATCCGTGCATGTTGGAACTTAGGACTCTGGGAAGCAAGAAACCAGCTCGCCTCCCTGGTAAGCAATAGTGAGCGGCCTACTGGTGAGCGGCCTAGAGTCAAACATCCCATTCCCCCTGTACTCCCATTAGCAAGTGGGAACCAGAGGTCTGAGCATCTCTTAGGAGGTTGACCATAGCAAATAAGGGGGTTTTCCTTCTACCATCTCTTTGAAGGCAAATATTTTTATTACTATTTTGCTTTATTCTGATTAATGGTACTGCTCTATTCAATATTCTGTTTTGATAAGTTCTATAATGTTCTGTATTTCATTTTATTTTGATATATGTGATTGAAAGAACAACTATTGTAAAGATAATGAAATGTACTGTGATACCTATTACCGTTATCCCAGTAACCTGCTGTGAAGTTCTGTACCAATTTCACTACATGGTCTCAGTTGGCTTTGTTCTGTCTTGTTCTGTTGTATTTTACTAACTTCAAAAAAAAAAAAAAAAAAAAAAGAGAGGACCTGAAGGGTTGCAGGACAAGGCTGATAAGGGGGAAGAAGACTGAGGTCCAGGGGACAGAAAGCCCTGCCTGTTGATAACTTATCTTTGTCTGTCAGCTGTGTTCCCAGAATCCAAACCCAACAAACATTTTCCCTAACTTCCCTGCTTGAACATGAAGTGGGTGGCAGCCTACAGTGAGCTAGAGTTTAAAATGGAGATAACCTGTTTATATTTTTGATAGAAAAGACAGGGCCAGGGATGGTGGCACGTGCTATTATAATCCCAGTACTCAGGAGGCTGTGTCAGGAGGATCACTGCAAGTTTGAGACCAACCTGGGCAACAGAGTTATTTCTACAAGAAAAATCAAAAGAAAACATTTAATAAAACAACTTATAAGCACACAAAAATGTGACATAGTGCCCAACATGGGTACAACTCACCCATTCACACCCTGAATCAAAGTGCCACCCATCTTGCTATTTAGTGTACCAAGTGGGTGAACACAAGATTGCTTCCTATACTCCCCCAGTGCAGCCACTGAGATACTCAGGCAGCTACTGCTATGCTAAAATGTCTATTTTCATTACAAAAGTATGGGATGGGTATCTGCAACCCTGTATGAGGAGCCAAGGGTAGGCCAGGTGGGGTTATATCAGCAGAGAGACCCTGTCTCAAACAGACAAATGGCAAATATGACTTGGAGGAGGTAGTACGTGAAACAGCAGTTTGTAGGATGTGTTACGGTTGTAATTATTGTCACTGTCACATCTTGCCGTCTGAGTGGCCTGCACCCTGGAAGGACCCAGGTCCCTTGGTCCCTTGAGCAGAATGTCACACTTGCTCTGTGACACCTTCTGGGTTGGGTATTTCAGAGGCTACTGGGCAGGAGGAGAGTCCTCTAGGAGTGAGGGAGTGTCAGGGTTCCCCCAGACCTTTCTAGCTAAGGGATCTGCTGTGGGTGTCGCAGCCTGATCATGAGGTCCCAGGCTGGGCTCCCCCTGTACAGGTCCACTGCCTCCTCCTGCAGGAAAGAGGACTCTCAGGGCTTGTCAGGGCCAAGTCAGCCATGCGCTCACCTGTGGGACCCCACGACCAGCTTTGTGCCCCCCAATCTGTCAGCAGGGGGCACTTGGCTGCTCTTCTCTCAGAGACAGGAAGGCCCCAGTTGCCTCCACCTCACCTTCTGCAGGCTTTGGGGGCAGAGGGCACCACCCAGCTCTCAGGGAGTGGTCCCTGAGGCCGCCTCGCACCCTGTGAACTCTGTGCCCAACACCCACATCCTTAGGCAGAAAAACGCCCTGGCTCAGCCAGGATGAAAACACAACTAAACCAGGAGTGTTGTCCTCAGAGGCAGCAGTGGCACACAGTGTTGGGGACATACTGACCTGACCTCTTGGCTGTGTGACGCTCTCAGTGTGTGCTTACTCAGGCCCAGGTGATGTGAGTCACCTGACATGGCCTCTGGATACAATTGAGACACAGTAAACACGGGATGTGTAACGGTGCTGCCAGTGTAACTCAGCAAATTGCTTACAGTAAACTTTCATCTCTTGGCAGGAGCACTTTTGAAAAGAGAGATAAATGGGTACACCTTGTGGCCATAATAGTAAGAGGAATAAATCAGTAACACAAGCTTCAATATCTCATGGTTTCTCTTACATGAAAAGCTCAAAATATGAATGAATTAAAGAGCAAAATAAAAGACAGGTAATAGCAAGCAATGAGATAGATCTTTTGCAAAAAGGGAAGGGACAAGAGAAAGAGGAAGGGGGAGGGAAGGGAGAGAAAGAAATAAAAAAAAGAATTAAGATGTGTTAGGCAGCCAGGTACAGAGGTACACACCTGTAATCCCAGCACTCAGGAGGCTGGAGCAGGAGAATCACTGTGAGTCCAAGGTCAGCCTGAGCTACAAAGTGAGCTCAAGGCCAGCCTGAACCATATAGTGAGACCTTGTCTCAAAAGCAAACAAAGAAACAAAAAAGATGTATTAGGTCCATGCACTAACTCCCTAGGATTAATGTGATCATTAGATACTGCAAACATGTACCAATAAAAATAGAAATTAAAAAATAAAGTAACAATAAAAATAGTAAATACATAAACCAGTCACATGCTTATGTTAATCAGCCTTCTGTTGCTGTAACAAAATACCTGAGATAATCAATTTAGCAGGAGGAAAGGTTTACTGCGGCTCTCAGGTTGGTCAGTAATCCAGTGGCCTCTGTTGCTTTTAGGCTGGGAGCAAGGGAGAAGCAGCAGGTCAGGGTGGGAGGCTGAGGCAGGACAATGCTACCAGGAAGAGGCTGGAGTTCCCTACCTCTTTTGAGAATG
The DNA here is from genome assembly GCF_034190915.1 of Cavia porcellus. Lineage (NCBI taxonomy): Eukaryota > Metazoa > Chordata > Mammalia > Rodentia > Caviidae > Cavia > Cavia porcellus. The sequence continues at coordinate 57,616,874 of NW_026947489.1, forward strand.
TACCCTGATGCCCTGTCATCAGGCGCTGCCCCCTCCAACACCACCAGCGGGAGATGAAGCCATTGACACACAGGCCTCTGGAGGACACTGATTCAGACCCCAGCATTGATCATCTCTGATCGTTACCCAGGATCTCACGCTGAATTTAATTATAGGTGCTTTAGTTTTTACGTAACTGGCAATGCAGCAGGTTTATGTGAGCGACACTTCCACTGGGCCATGATTCATGACAGCCATGACGTCACTGGTGGAAGGACTCTTTCATCTCCGTTAGGATCTCCAGCTAATTACATTTCTCATCCCTATTTTAGTGGCTTGATTACATCCCTGCCCTTTCTCATATCCAATCCCACGGCTTTTTCTCCTATAAATCATGCATTTTACATGTAACTCAGTCCCTAGGATCAGAAGTGGAGTGTTTACAATGGTGAGATCATGGAGGGGAAATACAGTATAAAACAAGTCAGATGTTCATCTTGCTTTCGCCTTCTTTTTTGGCTCAGAGGGCTTGTCACAGTTCACACAAGGACAAACACTTATCAAGTAGAACACGGCCACTTCCTCCCTTCATTGGGGGAAGGGAGCTACCCTTCCTCACCTGTTGGCCCAGGACAGCCGTGTGCCGGGTGCTTTTAGTCCACCGCTGCCCTCCAACACCTCCTTCACGGTCAGCACTGTCACTGTGCCGCCAGTGTAGAAATCGGGACTGGGGAGAGTCGCACACACAGCTGAGATTGCCCAGCTCTGAAGGGCAGAGTTAGGACTTGGACCAGCCCTGCCACCGGCCACTGAGAGGTGGCACTGGTACTGCAGAGGGCTGACCAGGGCAGGAGCAGCAGCTCTGGGCACACAGGTGCTCACCAATCGGTCTAGAATAGTTCCACCCAGGCTCCGGAGACTTAAGCTCTTCTACCCAAGCTACCGTGTGTCTTGGTTGTGAAGGAAGGAAAGAGACTTGGGTTAAGCCTTGCAGCGGTGATTCCTCATATGTGAGAAGGAGACTGGAGCTCCAGTCTGGGTGCCCCAGTCTGGAATAATGTCACGTAATAATGACAACAGTTGGGACAAACGATCACACTTTCGAATTTTTGGCACTGTTTCTTCATTCTTGGGTAGCGGGAGGGGCAAGCTCTGGGGAAGCCAAGCCCAGAGTCAGGGCAGGGGCTGGGAATCAAAGCAGGAGAGTCATAGCACTGGGTCTGCAGTGGAGCTGAGCAGGGCAAGTCTCAGGGCTATGCACATGGTGGCACATGCTTGTCCCCTGCCAAAAAGCTTCCTTTGGTGGCAGAATCCTTCTGTTTCTTCCCTGGGTCACAAATGAGATGAGGAGGAGTACGAATCTTCTTGGCAGAAGTGGTTTCCTTCATACTTGTCTAAAGGAAATTCTTTGTAGGGAAAAAAACAAAAGATGGGCAGACCAGTGCTCACAGATTGGGCAGTTTTCTTCCTCTCCCTTCAAACCCTGGTAATCACGCATCACCATGATGATTGCTTCCTTCCCTCAGGAAACCAATTTTGAGAACATTAGATGCAAATATGCCACAGGCACTTTTCATCCTCTGCCTGAAAAGTGGAACCGCAGTTTTGGCGTAAGGATCCCAAGTTGAAAGCCACAGCTCCAAGCCCAGGAAAAGAAGCCTTTGGGTATGCGGGCCACTGGTTCCACAGGGCACCGGCTGCTTTCACCCATCCTGCCTATCCTGTGCCCCACACCCACACCCACACCTGCCTTGCTTTTCCCAAATTCAGCAGAATTTTCTAAATGCCTTCACAGGGAAAACAGTTTATAGACAAAGAAACTGGGTGTGTGGGGGGGTGAACCTTCCAGAACCTCATGGAAGGTTCTGGAAATCACTACAAGTTTGGTTTGGACTGGAGACTGGCTATGGGGACAGATTGAGAGGAGGGACTTTGGCCCTCACGCCCCCACTTCTGAGTGATGCTTCAGGCAAGTCCGTTGGCTGTCTGACTTCTGTTTCCTCTGCTGTCAAATGGAGAAAATAATGCTGCCTTGAAAACCTTGGGCAAGAGCTGACTGGGGTCACATGTGCGGGCGTGTCCAGGGTGGATGGTGGTAGATGCTCCAAACCTGGCAGCCACAGGGAGCTGGGGAAGCAGGGCTTTTCTAGAGGGTGGCTGGGAGCCAGGGAAAGATTTAAGCTGGAAACCAGTTGGTGCTGTTATGAACCCTATTTTTCAGATGACAAAGCTAGGGGACAGAGAAGTGAAGTAACTTACTCAAGGCTATGCAGTTGGTGGGTGACACAGCTGGATTTAAAGTCAGTCTCTACCTTCTCTAGTGGTGATTCTTCCTTCAGCTGACCAGACAGAGAGAGGGGGCCCTTGAGGACTTACTCACTGTGCTGTGTAACACAAGCTTGGTCTCACATGCACAGCGGTACTTGGGTAGAATTTCATGCAAGAAAGGCAACCTCTGGTGGGGATGTACAGTTCTGTCTGTGGTACAGAACTTGCCTAGTGTGTGTGAGGTCATGCGTTTAATTCCCAGTACTGAGGGATAAAGAGAGATAGAAAGAAAGGAAGGAAGGCAAACACTGATGGAAAGAATACCCTTGGACGCCCCACCTGATAATCTTTCAGAGTCTGGACAACAGCATATGTCACTCACTCTCCGAAAGTCCACCTCTGTCCACCTTCCTGCACCTGTCCTTGGACCCAACAATTCCATTCTTAGGTGCTTGCTCTGAGAAATGCAAAGTATTTTCTTTTTGAGACAGGGCCTCACTATGCATTCAAGCTGGCCTTGGGCTCACTTTGTAGGCCAGCTGGTCTTGAATTTGCAACAATCCTGCCTCAGCCTCCCAAGTGCTGGGATTACAGGGTGTGTTGCCATGTTGGTTGTGATAAGGTATTGTCATTTTTTTAAAAAGATGTGGGCAAGAATATTTAGGGTAGTTTTATTCATAAAGCTTCTTTTATAATAATCAGCATAATTCATAAGAAGAAAGAAGGTTCTCAGGCATCCATCTGTGGGAGGATGGATACTAGTGGTATCCTAGAGCACAGCTCAGACATGAGCTGGCCACGTGCCTTGGCAGCTGGATGACCTGGCATCCACAGCATCTGCACATGAGGTGAAGGTCAGGATGGGTTGCCCCAAATGGCCGTCACTCTGATGTGGCCTTGACACTCTCTCCGTGTACCATGAATACAAGGCATCTTTGAAGGTTTGGGGACTGTGAAATGGGGCAGCCAACAATCCAGCAGGCTCATGTGACCCCAAGCTCCTGCTTCCGAGTGTCACACCATGGTGGGTACAAGATGGCACCTCCTCTTCCTCCTCATATTCCAGATGATAAATCCCAAGTACAGTGAGGTTTCCAAAGTACCTGACCCTACCCTCTGGTAAGGTAGCAGGGTAACTCCAAGCGGCCACTCCACCTCCTGAGCATCCCCTAGGATGGGCTGAGGCTCTGTGACGGCCATACTGCAGCCCCATCTTTCTCCCTGCCGGGTCCCACCCAGGTTCCTCAACACTCTGACTCTGACAGCTTTAGCCAAAAAAATGTCCTCTCAATGTGTGTGTGTGTGTGTGTGTGTGTGTGTGTGTGTGTGTGTTACTAGAGACAGAACCAAGGACCTTGGAGCCACATCCGAGCATCCTTTTAATTTTGAAACAGGAAGAGCATTTTATTTATTTTATTTTATTTTATTTTATTTTATTTTGATTCCGCTTTCAGTTCATTGTTCAGAGGCTCCAAGGCAGGTCAGCATAGCAGATGGGCCTGGCGGGGGAGAGCTGCTCAGGCAGGGCAAACAGGAAGCAGAGTGGGAATGAAAGAGCCAGCGTGTGAGATAGATGGGTACAGGCCCTGACCCCAGGGATTGGCTTCTCCAACCAAGTCCTCCTCCCAATATCACACTGAGCTCTAAACTCATCAGCAGACTGTCCACCCCCATGGTCCAATCACCCCCAAAGTCCTATCTGTGAATTTCGAGGCTTTGGAGGGATGTCTAGATATAAACCATGACACCCACATAAAACCTCTCTTGTTTAAAGGTTCTAAAAAAAAAATCTATCCTCAGAGTATCCTCTGTCCAGATGAGACTCCCTCCCATTTTAATTGTTTAAGTTTTATTTTATTTGTTAATCAGCACTCAGTGGCCCCTTTCAGTGTGAAGATAAAGTCTTTCTCCAGTTCAGGAAATGTTTTTTCTATTGTTTCTTTCACCTAATTTCTCTCCCTCACTTCTGGAATTCCTACAAATAGAACTATAAAACTTCTTGGAGAACCAGTCTACTGGCTGGTGGTCCCATCACGACCTTCAGTCCCGTGTGCGGATAACAGGTTCATCTTCTTTGTGCATGGCTTTTAGTGCTCCTTAAGCTCAGGGGGACCTGGCTACAGATCTTCATCAGGTAAAACCCGGCATCATCTGCTCAATTAAGAAAATCCACCATAAAACAGTAATCGCAAGTTATTTCTTTAACATAGTAAAAAAAAAAAAAAAAAAGATCTAACAAAGTCATTAAAACAAGAGAGATTGTCTTAATAAATTCAAGGTAGACCAAGGGTTATATGTGTTGAAAGAGTCAAGATTTTCTGGTAAGTGAATTAAAGTTGACTGAAAAAAAACACTCTTAGAATTAAGGAGGTAATTTCCAGCAAGCGAGAGACTGGCTGGGAAGTAAATACTCCAGGCCTGTGCTCTTCTTATATTAAAAATGAAAGGGAAGGAAGATGCAACTCACAAAACAAGGCTGAAGCTAGCATCACGCAGCTCCCATGTGAAGAAACTCTCACCGCATGAGGCTTGAAGAAGACCAGAGTGAGAAAAAAGGGGGGTCCTCACCTCAAGTAGGGAGACCAAGGCCAAGCGCGCTCCCAGGTGTTGTCTGGAGTGACTGGAGGTGAATCCTATCCTCCCATCCCACCTTGGGATTTTAAATGATCTATCTGTGTTCTCTCAAACCACCTCTGCAAGAGTAACACAGGAGAAAAGCCCGTGGTGGCTTGGCGGACAGTGAGGGGAGGCCATCCTTAACAGGTTACACAGAGTACACAGGGGACCCGCCAGGGGCTGAAAGAAAGAGGGGGGCCAATGGAACCGCAAACTATCATGAGGCAAGCAAGGATGGTGACATTTTAAATCATGGACACACCTGCAATCCCAGCATTCAGGAGGCTGAGGCTGAGGAGAAATGCCATGATCCTGGGATACGTAATGTGTGCAAGGCCAGCCTCAACTACACAGCAAGATTCACAACAAGAAACCAAACAGGGGCTGAGGATTTAGATCAACAGCATAAAGGCCTGCCTGGCAAGTGTGAGGTCGTGAGTTCGATCCCCAGTACCACCAAAAAAAAAAAAAAAAAAGAAACAAATCAAATAAAAATAAATAACTAAATCATGGGCGATTATTTGCACAATTAATAAAGCATGTAATAGTGTGGTTACGTAGGCAGGCACACATGCATCTGCATGTTATCACGTGTTGAGAAAGCTCTACTGGTGGCTGTCACCAAACTGCCTTCACAAGGACAGCACTGGTCTCCAATCCCTTCCAAACTTGGGGAGAAAGGAACAGGAACCTACTGGGCACAGGGAGACAAAGCAGATGCCCTGGCTGGAAGGCGCACGTGTTCTTTTCCTTGTCAACATTGGTCTGCTTTCTAAAGGACCTGCGGAGTCAGTGATTAGCAGCTTCATGTGGGCAGCCCCCTCCCCAAAAGGTCTGCATGTCAAACCTGAACCTATTTTCTATCAATAGAATGTGAAACTCTTTGCTCGAGGTTGAGTTCCCAAGACCACCTTCCAGTTGGGCAGGTCATGGACCACATACACTTTAGGAGGCATTGTAGGAGCCAGTCCTGCAAAAGGGCGGGATTTCAGATGGGATGTAAAGTACACACTTCTCGGGGATTGGCCCCTGTGTTTCCGCTCAGCTCCAGGAAAAAGCCACTACGAAAACATGGCAGGAGAATGGCCAGACTGTCACCGGGATACCTGTTAGTCACCTATGTTGACAATGAAGCCTTGGGAGCTGGATCAGCTGAAAAGTGCTGGGGACTGAGACAGTGAATAACTAAAGAATCAGTTTCAAAGGTCTCTAACCTAGGCGCTCTTAGAAGGAGCTGAAAGTGGTTTTTGATTCAATGAGAGTCTCTGCCCCATTTTTAACTCTTGAAACTGTTGGCTCTTTTAACCTATTTAACTCATTAAGTGACTTGCACATAATTATTAACAGAACTAAGTAAGACCCTTCCCACCATGCAGCATTTCCCACCACTAGCTCCCCGCTCCCAGGTTCCAGCTGGCTCCTGATCACAGGTACAGACAGAGGGAGAGTGGTCCCTGCCCTCAGCTCTGCTTCTGGCTCAGTGCTGCCTGCAGGGCTACGGCTGCAGGAGGAGCCCAGATCCAGCCTCAGTCAGGGAGCCAGGTTTCCCTTTAACACATTAGCAAGAATCCAGTTTTGATGCCTAACTAGTATTCCAGGGCATTGCTGGATAGTCAGGTTTTCTCTGAACTCCTGAAAATTCATTACAAAGGCAGTTACGGTCCCATTTCCTGGCCTGAAGACTGTACCCAAGGTTTGGGCTACTGGCAACCTCCACCCTTACATTCCCAGCTCAGATTCAACCCCCTCGAGTGTATACTGGTGGCTTTAAAGGAAAGGAAGTAAGCCAGGAGTGGGGTGCACACCAGTAATCCCAGCACTGGAGAGGCTGAGCCAAGAGGATTGCTGTGAGTTCAAATTCGAGCCCAGCCTGGACTACATGGTGGATTTAAGGCCAGCCCGAACTGTATAGTAAAACCCTGTCTCAAAATAAACAAACAATACCTACCAAATGTGTGCAGATAGGATACTCCTATCCTGTCCCTTTGCTATGCTCAGTTTATATTTATAGTGTCAGAAAATACAATCCTCCCTGCAACCTCACTTTCAAATCATCACCTGCCTTAGTTTTACAAATAACTGTATATTTAATTCGCACCTGTTGGGGACCACGAATTATACACTGGGTTTAGGAGATGTCCTTGCTTGCCTTGTCCTGCCCTTGAGCTGGACTGGAAGGAGGAAACTCCCGCTCCTTTCTGGTCACAGCTGGAAGCCCTGGGGCTAGGGACTGCCCCTGTGGCACTCACAGGGTAGGATCACCCTGCTGGAGAGGGACAGGCAATGGGAAAACTACAGCTTCCTGTCGTCCCCCTCTTGTCCTTGACCTGGTCCTTGCAGGAGCGCTTTGTTCTTCTTGGGAGCCCACTATAGTCACCAGTACTGTTCCCAGAAACACCTACCGCCCCTCTCCCATTGATCTGACTCAGAGGCAATGAATCAGCCCCTAAGGTTCTGGCTGCCTTGTGGCCTTTGTTCCCCCAAGAACAACTGGTCATCCCAGATCCCTGCTGCACCCCTTTTGTCTCCTGCTCTTTCTTCTTCACTGCGGGAATCCCTGATAACTGGCATGGAGGAAAGGGTCTCTGGTACTCACCTCCATCCTCATGGTGTTGTTTGCAGATTTCAGCTGCCTGAAACTTCTTAGACATCAAGGAAATAGGATTAGCCGAGTTCTCCTGTGTGGTAAGAACATGCAGGCTTTGATGGAGGGTGGTTGTGGTTCAGCAATGCCCACGGGTGCTCAGGGCCCATCCCCATCTCACAAGCACACAAAAGGGGTCCTCTGCATGTTTAAGGGGACCTAAGTCCTTGGCCCCCATCTTCTTCTTCCCTGAGTTCCTTTAAGATGCTGCTGTTTGGGTAGAAAGCATCGCTGGTGAGTCTGGTTACCAAGTACTCTTGGTACTCAAAGTTTTAGGTACTCAAAGTTTATTTTTCCTTAGAGTCTTTTTAATTTTACTGGACTGTTTTGGCGCTGGTCATTATGGCTCTGTACCCTCAGCTGTTCTCTGTACCCTCAGCTTTCTGTGTATGTAACTCATCTTTGTTCCTTAGGAAATCAGCCCTGAGTCGAGGTTCTGGTGTCTCATCTTGCCCTTGGGCCTTCTCTTTAGGGATCCTGCTGGTGGATCTTCTTTGTCTTTGCTATTCTTCAAACTCTTAAATACTGTTTATTTATTTATTTATGTCTCATTTTGGGAGTGGGGGGTTTCCAGGACTCAAACTCAGGACCTCAAGCTTGCCAGGCAGGCACTGCTCTCCTGAGCTAAATCCCCAGCCCCATCTCTGTCTCGTCTCCCTCTCTCTGTTTCTGTCTCTCTTTCTCTCTCTGTCTCACTCTGTCTCTGTCTCTCTGTCTCTCTCTGTTTCTCTCTGTCTCTCTCTGTCTCTCTGTCTCTCTCTCTCTCTCTCTTTCTCTCTCTGTACCTGTTTGTAGTCCGTAGTGATCATACTCAGCATGAGGAGTTGGTAGCTGTGCATAACAGATCTTCTTTTAGTTTCCTGTTTCCTTCCTCTTCATTCAACCTCCCTCCATCTCCAAATCCCCTGCCCACTTGCCAAAGATCTACCTCCCTGTTTTTCTATTACCTCTCTTTTGTTTTGCTCTTGAAGTTATTTATAGTTGGGGCTTTTCATGTAAGAGAAGCCATGGGATATTGAAGTTTATGGAGCTGCTTTTCTTCACTGAACGTTATGGTCCCAAGGTGCATCCATTATCCTACAAACGACCCAAGCTTATCATTCTGTGTGGCAGAGTGGTGCTTCATTGTGTGTTAATAATATATTTTCATCATCTGTGTGTCTGTTGATGGACATGGGTTGCTTCCAAGATTTACCTATTTTGAATTGTGCTGCTATGAGCGTGGATATGCAGGTCACTGTAACGTGATGTCTTTTGGGGGAAAGATTCCTAGAAGGGGGATACCTGGGTCAAACTGAATTTCTAATTGTAGTTTTTTGAGAAATTTCCATACCGATTTCCACAGTGGTTGTACCTGTTAACACTCTCACCAACAGTGTGGAAGTTTCCTTTTTCTCCATAGCTTCTCCAGCATTTATTATTTGATTTCTTGGTGCTGATCGTTCTTTCTGGAGTACGATTGAAACTCTGTTTCTTCTTGATCTTCAAATTCCCATTTTCTCTTCTATTTTTCATGTTATTCTTGGTTGCATTTGCTTATCCTTGGGATACAGCTCAGTGGCACAGTGCCTGCCTGAAAAGCATGAGGTCCTGAGTTTGATTCCTGGTACCCCTCCAAAGATGGTTATTTCTAGTTCTCTTTTAGTTCTGAAATAATTTCTAATTCTTCTTGTGTGTCCTCTTTATGCCTTTAGTTCTTTTTAAAAATGCATTCTACTCTACCCACTGCCTTGTTTCATGGCACATATGCAGTGTGATCCAAATATTAGGTGAATTTTTAATTTTTTAAAAAAATGTGTTGCTATGAAAGATACATTGCTTAATCCCCCTCAAGGTCTTTCCCCATCATTCTTGCTGCTCTCTGAGCAGTTCTGGAAGTCTTCTTTCATGAGAGTCTTTAAGAGGACTGATAAAAAATATGGTGCGTACCGCTGCCAGGCGTCATCCAACAGAGAGCCACTGTGTCCCCCTCTACCCCATTCACCTGTTCTAACATTGTGCATCTTCCGGCTCTTCCCCAAAGTCAGAATGACTCTGCAAGGGAAACATTTGGAATCAGCTCAGGACACTGATGCAGCCAGGACAGCACAACAAAAGAGAACTTGCGGAGAAAGTGACAATAGAGGATAACAAAAGGATGTGAGAGACGTCAGTGGTGATGTGTCTTTTATTATAATAAATTTTTTAAAAATTAAATATTTGCAATATTTCTTCATCATACCTCATATAATTTCCTCCCATAGCCCTTCAAGAAGCAAAGTGGGGGCTGGGGGTTTAGCTCAGCGGCATAAGCACCTGCTTTGCAAGCAGGTGGTCATGAGTTCAATCCCTGGTACCGATAAAAAGGAAAAAAGACAAAAAAAAAAAAAAAAAAAAAAGAAGCAAAGTGGCTGTCACAGAGAGGCCCAAGTGCAGGAATCATGAGGGAACACTCAGAAGCTAAAGGCTTCAGCACACAATCACAGGGTGACCCTTCCACACCAAGGCAGCTCCAGCCAGCTCCTTGAGTCCAGCGCCTGAAGTCCCAGCAGAAGGCCCAGCTCCCTGGACCCGACTCCTGACCTGTGGGGCTGCAGGGTGATAAGTGCCCATTGGGAAGCCCGGCCTGCCGGACTGGCACGGCTACAGAGACCTGACAGTCCCAGCAACTGTGTGTCCCTGTCCTGTGCGCTGCTTACGCCAGCAGCTTCTGTTTCTTGGGAGGGAGCCTGCCTGCCCTTTTCTCTTTCTAAATGGTAACTTTGTACAAGGCTTGTCCTTGATATTTTTCTGCTGCTTTATAAGAAGTTAATTTTCCTGACTTTTATAAGAGGGCCCCTTTCTGTTGTTTTCCTGTAGCAGCTGCAGGATGAGCTTTACTGGTCTTCTCCTCACTTTGATCTGGATGATTTGTTTTTTTTTTCTCTTATCATCCTGATCCCTTAATCTTGATTTCTCCTTGGTGGGGGGCTGTATCCCACAGAGGCCCAGGAACACCAGCATCAATAACTCAAAAGGCAAGCCAGGCGTGGGGATGGACACCAGTCAGCCAGCACTTGGGAGGCTGAAGCAGGCGGATTGCCTTGAATTTGAAGCTTAGGCTACACAATGAGTTCAAGGCCAGCCTGCAGTACATAGTGAGACCCTCTCTCAAAAGAATTCAAAAAAAATAAAAGAGGCCCTGGAGGGTGCCAGTGGAGTCCTTCCCTGTCCCCTGGCATCTGGAGTGTGTATCTGTGCTCCTGTGCTCCCCAGGACACAGGCCACAGCCCTGGGACTTTCCTGGTCTGTCCCACCTGCTCCTATTTGGGGGTTTAACAGAGGTTTCCTGACATCTGTTTATCTCATAAATGTGCATGGGCTTTATTTTTTTTCTCTAGCTGCTCTGTCTATTTAGAGACCCAAAGACTACTCTGCTACGATCTCTGTCTCCCTGGAATTTCCCCAACATCTCTGTTACACGGTTTGAGAAACATAATTTCCCTTTGAGGAACACAGTGGGTGAGAGCGGGGATGGCGCACGATCAGCATTTGCTTCTGGTCCTGATTTCAGAGCCTTTTGGTTTTTTTCCACTGCAATTTCTCTAGTAACTGCTTTTGTCATTGTGATTCCTAGCTTTGAAATGGAACTCCATTTCCATTTCCCCCATGGGTCTGCTTAAAGCACTCAAGGCTCAACTGCCTCTCCCTTTTTTTGTGTGTGTGTGTGTGGTTTTGGGGGTCGAACTCATGACTGTGCTCTTGCAAAGCAGGTGCTTATGCTGCTGAGCTAAATTCCCGGCCCTGCCTCCGCTCTCTTGAGCACACAGCCATCCTGCCCCTAAAGGCCACCTTCTTCCTTCCCTGACTTTACCTAACGCTCATCATTTACCTCTTCCTCCAAGAGAAGCTCCAGTCCTCTGTGCTAACCAACTCCTAGAGACTCTGAATCCTGGTTTCTCCTTGTGATTCCAGGGTGCATAGTTGGGGTACAAACTGTGCTCCCCTGTGCTCATTAGTATCAGTTTTTGGAGCTGCTATCATAAGATACCACAAACTGGGCGACTTGAAGGTGGAAGGTTAAATATCTTGTAGCTTTGAAATCTTCAAATATTGAGGGATCAGCAGGGCCGCACCCCCCCCCCAAGCCCTCCTTCTCTGTCCTTCCAGTTACTGGTGGCTGCCAGTGCTCTGGTGTCCCTTAGTTCTTGTCCTCCATCCCTAAGCAGCGCCCCCCCCCCTTAGGCCATCTTCTGAAGACACAGTCATGGTGGACCAAGGGTGGCCTCATTTGAACTAATGGCGTCTGTAACAGCCCTGCTTGCTGACAAGGTCCCTTCCTGTGCAAAGGGATGGAGACTCCAGGCTGTGATATTTTTCTGTTTCTCTTCTCCTATCTCAGCAGCTGGTCTGTTCTTTCACCTGCATCAAGGGAGGAAACAGAAAGCCAGGATGCACTTTTGGCTTTGTGTTTTCTAAAAACCTAAAGATAATTAGATGTGGACAGTAGATGCTTTACTATGGACTAGAAAAAGTAGATGCTTTACTATGGACTAGAAAAACGTATTTCCCCCAGCAGTGTGACCAGGAGGCGGCCAGACTTCAGAGAGAATGTATGGTCCAGCCATGCTTGTGGGTGGGGTCATCCTTGCCTCATTGGTTTCCTGGTCCCCAATACAGCCAAGGAAGCCATAGAGAGCCACTGGATCTGAGCATGGACCACCCAACTGCCAGAGAGCATGTCCTGTGCCTTTTGATAGCCCAGAAGACATGTGGATACACTAACTAGGGCTCCCAAAGGGAACAGAACCAAGAGGAAATACAGTACAATTATGAAGGGAGATTTCTAAAATAGGCTTACAGCATCAGAGGCAGAAGAACCCACAATGGATACCCGAGTGCAGGAAAGCTGCAGACCCAGCACCTGCTCAGTCCAACAAGACAGAAACACCAGAGCAAGAGGGATGGAGCCTGCGGCACCAGTCTGGGGTCAAAGGCCGGGAAACTCACCCAAGGGTCGCTGGTGTGAGTCTGCACTGGAGACTGAAGGGCTGGAGAGCTAGAGATAGATTCAAAGGCAATGACAGCAGAGGATGCACCCACTCAGGAAGATGAGAACTTTTTCAAATGGGGACACTTCCATCTCCTTTCCCTTTTTATCCCATCAAATCCACAAGCCCATTGGTTGGTGCCTCTCACATCTGGGTGGGTCTTCCCTCTCTGTTTGCTGGCCTGCCTGTCAATCAGCACAAATCCGCCCAGAACTCTGCATTAATCAGCTAGGTGTTTCTGACTCCAGTTAAGCTGACATATCACAGTGGAGAAAGGGAGGAATCGGAAGGTGTGGGAACACCAGTGCAAGGCCCCAGAGTCACCCTGTGAGTGGGGCAAATAACAGACCCCAAGACCTTCTCTAAGCCATGGGAACAGAGCCAAGAGTTTCCTGAGAAAGCAGATGACCTGAGTTGTCCAGCGGGCCTGGCATTAAGGTTCAATAAGCCATAGTGACCTCCTCCACAGCTCTCTTCTCCTTCACCCCCTCACTCAGCCTCAGTTTCCTCATCTGTCAAGTGGAGGTAACAAAATCTTATCACAAAGTGTTGTCATAGATTTTAACAAAAGCATATGGATGTGCTATGTGTTGCAGAGTTATAAACAAAACAGTTGTCCAAAGAGTTGCTCAATTAATGTTTGCTGCCGGACATCAGCAGCAGCAGCCCTTGCAAAGGAGCTCACTTAGCAGGACAGCTGCCCTCCATCAGGTAGCCCAGGGACAGACAGGACAGAAATGAGACATCTCTCATGGGAGGAGGGACAGAGGCTGGCTCAGTCCAACACACAACCTCCACGGAGTCACCTCCTTCATAAGCCCTTTTCTCTCCTAGACCTGCATGTGTTGAGTTCCCTTTTATGACACTAAGATTCACTTTGTGGCCTTTTGCTATTTGTCTGGTGCTTTATTGGCCAAAAACCTTAAATGCTTAGCACTCCTGACCCACAAGCATCCAGGCAGGGATAGATCAGATTTGTTAGCATATTTCCGTGGCCCTTCTGAATCTACTTAAACCTGGAAGACTTAGAGCCTGCCCCCAGGTGCTCCCTAGTGCACCTGATCCCACAGGGCATCTCAGTTTTTCCTTCTGTGACCTTTCTCTCTGGCTCAGGGGACATAATGGACACCAGGGGCCAGAAGAGCAGCCACAGCCTGGATCTCTACTGCCCCTCACCTCCCAGTGCACCCTGAGTTTGAAGCTTGGGTGGTCATGCAAGACTGCAGGGCAGGTGTGTGGACACTCAGTGCCTACCTGTCTGTGTCCAGGTCATCGGAGGCCCCATTGGCTCATCATGCCGTCAGAAAGACTTATAATGCCTCCCCTGAATAAGACCTGTGCTAAAAACCCAAGAGGCATTGTCTTTCATCAAACCTAGGATGAGATTGATTGAGTAGTGCACGATTGTTTCATTCACTGTCAAAAAACAGCTGACAGTTAAATTATGACATGCATTCAATTGTTAGATGCATTTCGATTTCAGACATGTTAAAATATGAAAGTGCATCTTGGAACTGGCACCATGTCTTCCTTTAAAAAGCTGTGATCTTACTGGGGAGAAAACACACACAAATGCCACCATGGACAGCATCCTGGACTGTTGAAGGAGTTAGAGGGGACTGGGAATGGAAGCCAGGTGTGGCCGCACACACATGTAGTCCCCGCAATTGGGAGGTTGAAGCAGAAGGATCACTGTTAGTTCAAGGCCTACATAGCCAGACCCTGTATTTTAAAAAAGATTGAAACTGAGCCAGGAGTAGTGTCAGCACTTGTAATCCCACCTGAGGGACTCAGGTGGCTGAGGAAGGAGGGTCATAAGCCCCAGGCCAGCCTCAGCAGTGTAGGTAGCAAGAGCATGTCTCATAATAAGATTTTGAAAAGGGCTGGAAGGGTAGCTCGGGACAGAGTGCTTGCCTAGCATGCCCTGGGTTCCATTCTTAGTGCTAAAAAAAAGTTGGAAGTGGAAAGCAATTGTTGGCCAGATCTGGAAGTTCACATTAGACCCATATCACCCAGACAGAGCTGAGAAGGGTCATTGGAAAGAAAGAGGAAATACAAAACCAGGAAGAGCAAGGCGCATAGAAGGTAGAAAGGTGGCCAAAATGGGCAAGTAGGAAATACTTGGGAAATCTGATTTTCAGATTGTGGCCATCCCTAAGGAGTTTGGATTTTATGCTTTAAGCAATGGAGAACAATAGAAAGGTTTCAAGCAGGAGGAAAACTGCAAGTAGGACGGTGGTCCCGTACTCTTTTGGCTCCAGGGGCCAGTTTTGTGAAAGGTCTTCTTCCCACAAACTGAAGAAGCAGGGATGATTTCAGGGTGATGCAAATGCATTACATTTGTTGTATTATTATTATTGTCATCATCGTCATTACATTATCATTATTATGTTGTGATCTATGATGAGATGATTATATAACACATATATGATGAGATGACCATAACACAGATTCAAACAGGAATACTAAGTTTGTTCTTCTGCAACTAAAAGCTCCCATCTGGGGGTGATGGGAGACAGTGACACACAAAGTGTGTTGCTTGTGTCCAGTCTGCTCTGTGATCATGTTTGGTTGCTGTTACTGCTGTTGCTGCAGAGAACTCTGCATCACAAAGCTGGATGTTCAAAGTAGAAGCAGGCTTTTCTGTACTTTTGTGGTGATCACAGGATATTCTGCCTTGACTTTAACTCAGAACATATACAGACTTGAAGTTGACTCAATCATATTTCTAAAACCATTGTCATTTTCAATCTGAAGTACTTAATTATCTTCTGACATGGACAAAATCAGATGACCTTGCTTATTCACAAAAGATTCTCAGCTCCTAGCTTCTCAGCATCCTAGAGCTGTAAGGGGAAGTCCTCCATACCCCAGGATGTAGAGTAGCTGAGCTACGTAGCTGTTTTGTGATTGCAAAGCGATGCAGTATCAGTCTGTGTTTACTAGAGAAACATATAATACAAGATGTACAAATGTGTAAGTAATTACAAGATTGGCTTAGCCGGTCAGACACAGACTTATGAGGAAGTGTGCAAGGAGTGTCTGCATGCTGGAGGCTGAGAGTCTAGTCCAAGGTCCAGAGCTCTCTGAGGTGCTTCCTGAAAGTCTGTGTCAGGAGGCTGATGGGTCTGCGACAGAACCTGAAGAGTCTGCACTAGCAGGCTGAAGAGTCCCAGGTAGAAGCTGAACCATCTGTGCCAGAAACCAGGAGACAAGGTCCAAGTTGAAGGTAAAGACTGGAGTTCCTCTGAAAAACCAGCGCTCAGTTCTCCCTCATTTCTCTTTGATTGTACGCAGGTTACTACCCTGGGTGGGGTTGGTGTCCTTTACACTCACACCACCTCTGTGCCCACCTCTTGCACATGCTGAGAATGTTCACAAAGTGAGGACCCTGGTCCCCTGCTAAATCACTTAGTTAAACTTCTAAACTTCTCAGATTGACGCAATGAACAACATCCTAGAGCTGTAAGGGCACGTCCTCCATATCCCAGGATGCAGAATTGCTGTTACTTAGCTAAGCTTCTAGACTTCTCAAGTTGACGCAATGAATCCAATCATTACAAATGCTCAAACTCTTTACAAAGCTGAGACAAGTGATTATGTCGCCAGTTGAAAAAAAAAAAAAAAAAGGCTGTGGCCTTTCCAGATCTCCAAATCTCTGCTAATATTTGAAACATGTCAAAAATCACCAGATTCTCTTGTCGCCCCCATTATTCCAGTCTGTCTTTGAATGTATCCACTTTACCCGCTGACTAGAACACAGTTATTCTGCCCTGAAGTGACAGATTGAGTTCACTGGCCAGGTTGAATATGCCACACAAGTAAGTGAGTTTTGTGACCAATTCTGTGCCCCTGAAATACACTCCCAGTGATGACTTTTGTCTAAAAGAAATTTCTGGAGGTGCTCTCATAACTCAAAAATTCTGGCCAGTGATTGATCTTTAGAGAGCTGTCTCTGTGTACGAGAGAAGATGTCTCTGTGCCCAAATCACAGAGCTGTGCAAACAGACACAAGTTAAAGCATGCACTTATATGTGGTTAGCAACTTAATTACATCCTGCAAAACATTACGTTTCAGTGATGATTTTTGGCTCACCATGACACGGTGTGTAGATACACATTCAGAAGCAACCTCTTTGACCTGAGTGGTAAAGCCAGAAAGCCATCCAGTTGCAGCAGCCAATTCACCCAAGCACATGCTGACCGAAATGACCGATTCAGTTTTTCTAGCTCTGTAGGTGTGGTGTTGCTTGGCAACAAAAGTGCACATAACATATTCTTATGCACATCCATTAGGGGAAAAATATTTTGCACAGAAACAAGCACTATTGTCTTGCCCACATCCGTGGACTTGTTGACCTGGATTATATGCCATGGCGACTCATGACTCCCCTTCAAATGTGCCTCAAAATCCTCTTCTATTTTATCATTTCATCTAGTTATGGTACTAGCTGAGAAGACCACATGCCACCTTTGAACTGCAGCCCATTCTGAAAGTTCAGGACAAGTGTCCTTCACAGCAGGCAGCAACAACTCTTTTTTTAAATTTTTTTTTTATTTTTATTTTTATTGATACGGGAGATCGAACTCACGACCATGCACTTGCAAGGCAGGTGCTTATGCCGCTGAGCTAAATCTCTGGCCCCGCAGCAACCACTCTTAACTAGCAATAAAGGACTCCTTAGCTTTAGCAATGTGATGAGCCTACCAAGAATGATGCTCTCAGTGCAGACACTTTTGATGAAATGGAAGCCTTCAATAATTGCTTCTGTTCTTCGTAGCTTTTGTTTTGTTTTGTTTTAACCCCCACCCCCAAAACTTTTCTTTTAATGCAGCACTTGGTCTCTGTGTGGAAAAGTAGTTTTGAAGGTTTTATGACTTTGTTGGATAGTAAGTCACCACATGTTATGCAAAACCAGCTTAGAGAATGTAAATTACCTGTTTTAAAGAACCCGCAATTTAAGTAGGACTCTTGATATTTGCTTTTAAGTTCAGTTTTCTTCATGCTGGCATCTTAGAGTTTTCTGCTGCCTCATCATTGGTCTTTCTCCCTTTGCAAAGAAGCTCTCCAGTGACGTTTGTCTTTTTACGCATTTTGACTAGGGTTAGCTTGTGGGCTTCCCAAGACTGTGAATGAGACAAGTGCCCAGTGCAAGAAAGAGGTATGGGGGCTGGGGATTTAGCTCAGCGGCATAAGCACCTGCCTTGCAAGCAGGTGGTTGTGAGTTCGATCCCTGGTACCAATAAAAAAAAGAAAGAAAGAAAGAGGTAAAGAGGTATGGACAAAACCAGTAACTAAAATAAGAAGTGGGCCATAAGCAGACTAGTATAAGTGTCAGATTCCCACTGAAAGCCTGCCACCAGATGCAGTTTGATAGGCACCTGCCACTCACTGATAGGTTTTTATCAGAGTCTGCAAGCAACTGACTTACTATGGTCTCTGTGCAATCAACCCTCTCTGCTAATGTTAATCTATTTTTGCAGCTGCTCCCTAGTGCTAGCATCACCACCTCAGCTACACCTCAGACCATTTGGTATGAGATTCTCTATGGAGCACATGACCTAATAGGGTTTTCACTCCTGTGAGAACCTAATGCTGCCAGGGATCTGATAGAAGGTGGAGCTCTGTAACTCAAGCAATGGGCAGCAGCTATAACTGTAGATGAAGCTTTGTGCTCTTACCCGCTGCTCATCTCCTAGCATATGGTCCAGTACCAGTTCATGGCCCAGGGATTAGGATTAGGTGGTAACAGGCAGAACACATAAAAGGAGTAAGCTGTGGCCGAGGGTCTTCTTTGAAAGACAACATCAGAAGTCCAGATATCTAGCAGAGCTAAGAATGGCAGTGTGAAATGGAAAAGAATAGATGATCAGAAACTTGCACAGATAAAACACAAGCAGGTCTTATGTAGTAAGAGGGCTCTATCCAGACTGTCTCTAAACATCTGTATCTGGATGCCTGCAAATGTCTTGCCCCAGTAAGGGACTGTTGTAGTCGGAGCTTGCAAAGAAAAAAAAATTGTCTTTTTGAGACAAGGTCTCACTATGCAGCTCAGGCTGATCTTGAATTCACTTCGTAGCTCAGGCTGGTCTGGGACTCACAATGATCCTCCTGCCTCAACTTCCTGAAAGCTGGGATTAAACGCATGTGCCACCATACCTGGTGCAAGGGAAACAATTTAATATGGGACACATAATTTATAGGATTATTTTATAATAGTCACCCAAAGAGACAAATACAAAAGAGTGTAGGAGATCTGTCTGCACACTAGAGACCCAAAGACTCCAGCTGAGGGCCTGGATCCCATGGCAATGTCCTGCATGAATCCAGTTAGAGGCCTGGAGCCCACAGCAATGTCTAACGGCAAGTCTATATCAAGGATCTGCACTGGGAACGAGCAAAGGCCAGCGGCAGAAGCTAGAAAATCTGTACCAGCAGGCTGAGGGATCTGCACCAGAGCCAGGAAACAATGTTCAAAGTAAAGACCAGAGTTCTCCCGAAAAGTACCACAGCCATCCTCAGCGACAACAAGGTCCTGAGCTCCTCCAGTGATGAGACTAGCCGTGTTCCTATCAGGAAAGCCAGCATGACAAGCTCCTCCAGGAGAGCCAGCAGCTCCATCACTTCCTCTCCAGTTCTTTTTTTATGCCTTTGGCAATGATCCTCAGGTGGGTCCTCCATACCCAGCACCATGCTGATTCATTTCAGCTGGGTGTCACAAGTTGTTCACCAGTTGTCAATCCACCACAGGGACCCAGAAGCCCTCGAGATGGTCCCAAAGCCCTATTTCCTGGTCCAGGCACCCTGGAGAACTAAAAAAAAAAAAACAACTGACCTGAACTCCCAGCCCCCAAGGGCCCTCCAGGCCGAATCACGTTATGGTTGCCATAGTTTCCTCTTCTCTGAATGCATCTAGCGATAATGACGTCTTTAATGACACTGTGCTGGGAAATCAATGCACATCCTATCATTATAAGTTTCAGGCATTTTCCAACTGTCTCATTTGATTTCACAACATCCTTGTGCCACAAAGCAAGGGCAAGTTTCACTCTCCGTGCATCCAGAAATCAAGTGACCTCTATAAAAATCACATAAGTCAGCAGGAAACTCAGGAATCAGTCGAAGGTTCTGTGTGTATGTGTGTGTGTGTGCTCTGTAGAACTCACTACCTTCAATAAAATATAGCAAGGTGCTCTGTAAATGGGAGGCACTTCGCAAGGTCTGGGAATCCCCCCCGCCTCTCTGCTCAGCCGAGAAGGTTCTGGTCACAGGGGAAGGATTGTCCTGCTTGGCTTGTGGTTCCCTCTGTGGGCCTGTGTTTGTAAGGGCGAAGTCTGGCTCCACAGTGTCTGTTTCTAATGCACTCTGAGTTCTGTCCATAAGTGAAGAGATGAATTATTGAGAATCTTAAGTGTAATAGAGCCAGGCCCTGTTCTGGAGGGTACAAATGTCCCAGGAAGGAGTATCAGTCTTCAGGAAGCATCTGAGAGGAGGGAGAAGGGCCAGTGAAAGGGGACAAGTCAAGATTGCCCTGGATACAAAGAGGGCCTCAGGACAAGGGCTATTGGAGCTGTGCTGGCCAGGAAGAGCCCCTTCAAGAGATCAGAGATATAAAGAGCCCATGATGACCTGGGGGAGCAGTAGGCACAGAATAACACTTGGAGACAACACCCCTGAGGCCAGACCTGCTATGCCGAGTACATAAGCCTGCCTGATGTGCCCTGAAAACAGCTGGCCAAGCAGATGCTCGTGGATGGTCTATATCAACAGGGGAATGAGTGGAAGCTGAGATGTGTGGGTCAGCCCGGGTGGGAGATGGTGGTCCAGGTCACGGAGAATCGTGGCCCAGACTAAGGTTCTGGCATTCATGATGACCTAGCTAACGTAGAAAGGAACTTGATGGGTTTGGGCTAAGAAATGATGTGAGTTTCTGTGGGGAGCCACTGAAACTGGAGATTGATCACACATGTGGGGCTAAAGCAAGGCCAGCCCTGAAAACACAGAGAGCTCAAAGCAAGCCACTAAAAAATCTGTTCCAGCTCCAAGAAGTTGAGGGGCCCAGGCCAGCCAGGCAAACAAGTTAGGAGGGCAGGGTTAAAATTGACTTCCTTCTCTTGAGTGTATAAATATTACAGTAATTGAGCAGTTTCTTCTCTCCCATCAGGAGAATAAGGGCTCCTCCTGACCCCAGCATTTTTCCTCTTCTTTATCTTCTCATCCTCTCACTGTCCTTCATCCCAAGAACCTCAGCATAGGTCGTGGAAAGTTTCAATTCCTAAGCAGGGAAAAGGTTTCAGAAGTGTGTTTAGAGGCATTCAGTGGTTAATTTTCTTTGGGCCGTGTGACATTTGGTGCATCTTTGACATCATCCAGAAGGTGACATCAGCAGCCCCTGTGGTGGTCCTGTGTGGGACCCACACTCAGGCTTAGACTTGAGTAATACATTTTCAGAAAGGGAGTGGGTGGATCGTGGGTCTAGGTTTCCTGTGGCTGCTGTCATAAAATATACAAACCAGGACACTTAAAACAACAGCTATTTGTGCTCCCACAGTTCTGGAGGCCAGAAGTCTGCAAGTGAAATGTCAGTGGGACCATGCTGAACTCCCTCTGAATGCTCTAGGAAAAATCCTTCATGCCGCTTCCTGGATTCCTTTGCATGTTTTGCATCAGTGGATTCCTTAGCTCACAGCTGCAATGCTCCCATCTCAGTCTCGGTTTTCACCTATGTCTATGTCTCAGTCACCCTCTCCTTGGAAGGACCACTCCTGGGATTAGGACCCATTCAGATTCACTATGACCTCGCTGCAAGTTGATCACATCTGCAAAGATGCTGTTTCCACAGTGCTGGTGCAGCATGGATTTTGGAAGGACACTGTCCAGTCTAGGTCAGTTACTGGGGAAAAGAATGTAGCTAGAGAAGAAGCCTGAAAGGAATGGAACAGTGAAGTCCTCATAGGTAGGACAGAGAGAGGGGCTACCTAAAAGTGGGGTGACACAGACTGCAGCAGTGAGCGGGTCTCACAGGCTGGAGAAGCATCCTTCCAACATGAGTGACCAACTGTAAGACACACTGCAGGGAGATGGAGGCGGTCTGGTTTTGGAACCAGTCAGATATCACAGGCTACTTTGGTCTTTTCAGTGAACTGGGGACAAGACATGATTGGATGAGGTTAACCATGGGGAGAGACAATGGCAACATAGAAACTGCATGCTGGGATGTTTCTTGCTGCAACCTGAAAGCAGAGTTGAGAACTGAGGTTAAGACACGAGGCATTGAGGTACGTTTGTGTAAAGACAGTGAGTGACCCCAGCTAGCAGAGTGCCACCACATCCTTGATGGATCCAGGGGCTGATAGTAGGTATCTGTCCTCACCCAGGAACAGGGACTGGCCATTCTAGGAGCATATCATGGTGGCATTCGTGGACAGCACGACAAGTTCTCTCTCACTTGGCAGAATGTATTTTATCTGTTCACCATGGGCAGCCATAGCCAAGAGCTAGGGTGGGAATTTCAGGAGAGCTGGGGTAGTGGGGGCAGATAACTTGAAGCATGGGAGACAGGTGTCCCAAACACAGTAGGATGGTGAGCTCTGCCAAGATCCAGGACATGCCCAGCTCAGCTTGTGGGGAGAGATGCTGGGACTGACCATCACTGGGGTTCTGCCAGAGGGATATCTGGGCTGGGAGGCTGGGGGCGCCCCAAGGACCATCAGTAAAATAGGAGCTTAAGAGATAAGAAGGCAGGGCAGGGATGGCCAGGAGGTCGGTGCGACAGGGGCTGCTGGTCAGAGGTGTGAGTGACTGAGGTGGATGTGGATGCGTGGAACACAGGAGGGCCAGCAGTGAGAGCTGGGATCTGAAATAGAGGCTAAAGATAAGGGACTGTATCTATGGGAACAAGGCTCAGTGTCCTTCCATGTGTCCAGGGCCAGGGTGAGTGACAGGCAGAAAGCAAAAGAGGGCAAGACCCAGGTAGCTGCTGCAACTCTCCCAGTGTGACAACGAACCAGTGTGAGGGAGAGGACGGCTCCTTCAGGGATGCCCCTAGCTTCTGGGAAGCCAGAGGCAGAGGAAAGCCACTGGTCACTGTCAGAAGACACAGGGTGAAGGAGACAGAGGCAATGGGGCCACCAGACACTGAACCCCCATTCTGTCCTTACTGGGTTCCAGCCCTGAATAAGTCCACATCTGGGAGCAGCAGGGGTTAAGGATGGAGACTGAACAGGATTCTTGGAGCAGGAAAGAAAGAGAACAAGAATCCTGTCTGGGTCAAGAGGTGGCCCCAGCACACGCTAGCCCAACTGATGGGAAAAGCCCATCCTTTGGGGAGTTTGGAGTTCAGTTTGAGACAGAAATGAGGCAAGGAAAGGCACTAGACATTAATCAAAGAAATATTTAACAGCAGCAGGGGTCTGGTCCCAATAATCCACTCACTGTCAAAAAAAAAAGAAAAAGAAAAAGAAAAAAATTGACCAAACCATGTCACCAGCTGAAAGAACCAGAGGACCTGCCAACTATCTATTTTAAGCTGGGCTCACATTTTTACTTATTTTTGTTGATCATTAAGTTTGAAATATAAAAACATTTCTCCGAATAAGTTTCCCACAGGTAAATCAGGCTTTCCCCAGAGTGGATTTGTTAAATATTCAACAATAAAGTACTTGCAGAAAGCAGAGGAGAAGCTGACACATATGTTTGTCTAGACAAAGAGAAGTCCTCGATCACCTTTCCAGCTCTCCTGCCTTCTTGAGATGACTATCCTTGGGCTTTTTCTACTGACCACTTGATGGAGAGCATAGCTTAACTTTTTTTTTCCTTTACTTTTTTTTCTCTTTTTTTCTGCTCTGTGCAATTGCCTAACTAGTCCTCCGGTAACAGTGGTGGCTGAAATGAAGAGAAAATAATCTTGATAGAGCTCTGAGGATTACAGTGCTGGGTAAAACCTGTAAGAACCCGTGTCCCCATCTTGCAAAGAGCAAGCTTAAGGTGGGAGCAACCTCCTTTAATACACTGCTTGTTAAAGTTGGGAAGCACAGGAGCTAAGAGCCAAACCCAAAGGGGGATCAAAGCCTAAGCCCTTTCCCACAAAGCTTGCTATTTGTCACCACACGGAGTGGTACATTCATTAGCATCCTTGGGTGATCAGTAAAGAGGAGAGGAATTCTCTCCAGCACCCAGCCTTCATCCATCCATCCATCCATCCATCCATCCATCCATCCATCCATTCATTCTTTTTATCTTGCAAATACTTGTTGAGTGCCTGCTTTGTGTCAGATACTGTGCTAGACACTGGGGCCATGCAGAGGAAGATATGGCCTGGCAGTCTGCAACAGGACATGTCCAGATCTAAAGACAGGGGGAAAACTGGAAAGGACCACTGCTGGATAAAAGAGGATGAAGTTACTTGTGGCTGTGTTAGTAGAATGTTAATCAGATATTTAAAGTAACATTGCTCGAGGCGTGGAAATGTTGGCAGTACAATGTGGGTGGGAAAGTCCAGCTGTAAAAATGAGACAGAATCTGAGGGCACCCACCCACCTACCCCGGCCACCCTGCTTTTTTGTGGTACTAGGGACTGAACCCAGGGCATTCGCACTAAACTAATTCTCATCCCTTTTTGTCATATTGTTTTAATACAGGTTCTCACTAAATCACTGTTTGCCAGGCTGAGTTTCAACTTGCAGTTCTCCTGCCTCAGCCTTCCCAAGAGGTGGAATTACAGATGTGTGCCATTATGCTTGAATCTAAGACCTCTTATTGTTCCCAAAGCAAACTTCTGAAGTCACACAGATGCGCTAAATGTCCTCCACGCACCTCTGCAGAGCCCACCTGCCATCCTCCTCTTGCTCTGCATCTGAGTTTTTTGTTTGTTTTTTGTACCAGGATCAAACTCATGACCTGGTGCTTGCTGAGCAGGCACTATGCCACTGAGCTAAATCCCCAGACTCTCACTCTGCATCTGTAGTGCTGAACTTAGTGGGCTACATCCACGGGCACCTGGACATTGGCCTCTGGCCACTTGGACCAGCAGAAGCCACTCCAGGGCAGGATGGAGGGAGGAGAGTGGAGTTAGGAAATTTTCCCCCATGTGGCCGGGCTTGGCCAGCCAGGGTCTGTCATCCGCTCTCAGCTCCTACAGGGTCCTGCAGCTGCCACCTTCACCTCTGTGGCCAGTGGTGCAGAGATGTATGCTGCCATCAGCTCCGGGTCCTGCAGCACCTTCCATATGCCCAACATCTTGCTTTCAAGCTTGTGAGCAGTTTATTTTTAATCTCCCCTCATCCCTCACACTGTGGGTGTTAACTGTCTTTTTGTGGGACCTTGGTGAACTCATGCTGGTCTATGTGCTTGTGGTCATCTTATTGTTCGTTTCTCAAACTTATCTCTGTAATAGTCACCTTTGGGGAGGTGTGGCCAACTCATGACTCCTTTTTTCTCTAAGCACTCTCTCAAATCACAGAGTGGGCCCCGCACCCACAACTGTACCCAGTGCCCATAGGTGGCAGGGCTGTAGTGGAGGCCACAGACCAGCTGGGCTTGGTTGTGTGCTCTCCTGCTTAGGACTGGAACAATCGGCAGCCTTGCTGCATAGACATGCTGAGAACAAAGACCGAGGCCAGCTGGCAGAGGGATAGAGAGAAAACCTTTCTGAGAGGTGGCCCTGGGCACCCAAGCAACAGATGCCACTTCTAGCCTCCCCAAATCCTGGTGTTGCATGGCCTTCCAGGGCCTAGACCCCAGCTCGGGGGCCTGCCCATCCCTCCCACAATCACAAGTCAGCTTGACCTAATTTCTGCTATTTCCAACTAAGTAACTCCTCAGGAATACAATCACGGGTTACTCTCGCAATCAAAAAATAACACAAGATTTTAATCTTTTATAACATTACATCTTGAAATAATACTAGACCCACAGGAAGTTCTGAGAAAGTTCATCTCCTTCACCTGGAGTCCCCCAGTAATGACATCCCATGTAGCTTTGGAACAGTAGCTGAGCCGGGAAGTATATGTGGTTGCCGAGTTGTCAACCGGACTGCACACGTTTGGGTCTCACCGTCTTCCAGACCTGCACTTGAGAATGGCATGCCATACCCTGGAAACCAGTGGCTTCTCCCTGTATTTTCAAAAATGTTGTAGAATGGAATCCTCTGCGGTCACACACTGAGGGGTGACATTTCTATTAAGGATGGATTGTGTGTGAAGGGGGCCCACGAATACAGTGGAGCTGTGTGATTCCTGCCCCCTTGTCTCTGTTTTGACATGCAAACACTTAGCTTCTCAGTGTTCTCTGAAGCATCTCAAACCCATGATATCTGCATGCCTCCCCTGCCCCTTGGATATCACTTACTGAAATCAGATGGTCACATGACCTCTTTCACAAAAGAAGCTCTGTGTTGGATCATATCATCCCATTAATTGTCACTGCATCATCTTAGCCATCAGAAGGGCTGCGTGCAGGTCATAATCCTCTCCTCTACGCACAGGGCGCTGTCTCAGGGTGAGAATGGTTTGCAGAGTCAGGGCAGCTGGTCAGGGCAGAGCAGGGCAAACCGCAGGGTGTCCTGACTCAGTCAAATGCTGGACCCAGCCTCCCCGCAGCTCTTGTTGCTCTGTGCTCTGTGGTTTCAAGATAATGATCCTGGAAAATAAAAGCCAAAGAGGAGTCCAGCGGCTCTGTTTTCTCATTTCACCATCTGTCCCAAGCAGGGAGCCTGTTTCTTCTTCCTGCTTCTTGAAACATAGCAGAACTCTGTGTAAGAGCTGATGCAGCATGATTTACAAGTGTTCGCTCAGGCTGGCTCGCAGCTTTCTTGAGCAATTCAGCTGTACGTTCCAAATTATGACCAAGCAAACAGCAGTTCAACACCAGCAGATGTGAGTTTGAATTTTGGAGTTTGATGGCACACTGGTCATTTACCAGCTGCAGGAATACAAGCGACCCCCTGTTCCTGCTCCTGTAGGTGAACCTCACCCTCTGGGTCCATGCCCCTGCATCTGGGCTGCCCTGCATTCAGCTCACCAGCAGCAGGCTCATTACTGAACATCCCAGTCTAGACCACAGGAACACCTGGCGGCTTCGTCTTCATGCTTTGGAGGTCTCAGTGCCATTCTGGAAGAAGCTGGGTTGCTCTGCTTGTAGACCCAGGTAAAGAAGGACATGCTGCCGGATATGGTGGTGCATGTCTGAAGCTGGGAAGCTGAGGCAGGAGAATCACCATGAGTTTGAGGCCAGTGTAGGCTACATAAGCAAGTTCAAGACGAGCCTGCACTACACAGTGAGATCCTGTCTCTAAGAAAAAAGAAGAAAGTGTATGGATGAAGGAGAGACCTGATCATCCCAGAATCCTGGCGCAGTGCAGTTCACAGGCCCAGGGAGTTAAGTCAGCACCCAGGACCTCAGTCTTGGGGATGCCAGATGGGACAAAAGAATATCCAACCAAGTCTAGCCAATCCACAGACTTGAGGGGCTCATTGAATGACTGTAACCTTATACCACTGAGATATGGGATGTTTTTAGACAGCAACAGATTCCAAAAACATGAAGTAGGGTTGAACTGTGACTACTGTGCCAGGCACAAGTTAATGACATGGAAGTGACTTTTACTTGACTCTGTCAAATTTATAGGTATGCTGAGGGCTCCCCAGAGACAAGTGTCTAGGATGTGTGCTTTAGACAGGAAGGTCTGGAGCAATCTGAATCATCGCTCTGTCTCCCTGGGACTCACAACCAGAAAGGAGTCAACCTCTTTCCATCCTCTCCTTGAAGATATTATCTTGGCCGACAGTGATACAGGCTGAGCCCACTGCTGTAAGGCTGTTCTGTCTGTGGCCATACTTGTTGCAAAGCCAAGACAGAGCTGAGAACCTGGGCAGCAGGTTACTGCAAGAGGAAGGACAGACTCTTCCCTGGACCCGGGATGCTAGGTGAGACTGGGTGATAAGCCTGAATCTCACGCTCAGGACTATCCTGATAGGCAGGGATCCGGGTAAATCATATTGCAGTCATATGAAACCATTGGATGGTTATAAAGATAAAGCCCCTTTTCCAAAGATGTGCCATTGAAAGCTATTTGCATATATAAGGTGTTTGTTTCTTAATACATCTTTAATACATTGAGACCTAGATGCACTATGGTGGAGCTAGGGGCCTTTTGTGTTTCACAAGCTGCTGGAACAAGAGCTCAGCAGTCCTGATAGGTACATAAGCTTGCAGGGAGTAAAGCCCAGTGACTTCAGTGGTGTAACCAGGCAAACAGAGGCTTCCTAGCAGTTTGGACGTTTCAATGTGAAGACAATGGAAGAAACAATGAGGAAGTTTGTGATAGTCCTGTCGTTCTTGAAATTGCAAATACTTCCTTTTCAGCATGCAGAGTTCCTCTAACAGGCCATGCTGATATTAGAGCTATTTTTCTTCTTTCCGCAGGCACCAGTCACCAACCTTAGCACTGAATCCTGCTCCTGAGCCTGGCAACGTTACCCACACTTGAGTGTAGAATTCAGTAGGACCCAGTGATAATTCTATGCGAGCAACTGTTTACAATTGTAAAAGCAGCCCAGTTAAACTGGCGTCTCCAATTGCTTGCTGGTGGAATTTGGTTAAATGTGATATAAACTAAACTAACTAGCCAGCAAAGGCTTTGTGTTCACAATGACTTTTTGCGTAATGTGTAGATATGGAAGGGCACTCTCTGCCTTATTATTAAAGCCCCAAATACAGAGTGGATTAAATACTGAGCCAGGTTTAAGACTGCCTTGTTTCACAACAGGTGCTCCCATTACATTAGTGTGACTGTATAATGTTTTGAGATTTAGTTTGTAAATTTGTTACAATAACATAATAGTATGCCTAACATGCATTTATATATATATACACACACATATATACATATAAATATCTTTCACCAAGTAACTTTAATGACCTGGGCACCAATATAAATGCAAAAAAGCTTTTATTACCCTTTCTACAAGATAGTGATAATGAAACTAATTCCTTTCTCTCTTGCTTAGGGAAAGGGAAAAAGGAACTAACATTTACAAAAGCAAATTATTGACCTGGTCCGCCATGAGCTCTTCCAAATAAATCAGTGACTGAGGCCCTCTGTTTGTTTTCCTTTCATCCTTCAAGCAACCAGCAAATGATGATAGAGTCAGATGCAATTTCACCGAGGAAGGAAACTGAGGCTTAATGACATTAATTAGCTTGCCCAAGACCATGTAATTAGTCAATGGTGGCGCCGGAATTCACAGCCACATCCGCCTGAGTTGGAAACCTGTGTTTTCTTTGCTGGGGAGGGCAGGGGACGAGGGGAGAGGGAAGGAGGAGGAGGAGAGGAGCCTTGACGACCAGATTTTCTTCCTTCCTAAATCTCTCTCCTGGCGTCTGGCTGCTTAGGGCTTGGGTAAAGACTCCAGTCCTCAACAGGAAGCCCCTCTTTAAAGTACTGGAATGCCATCCGCCTTGTCTCTCTGGGCACGATCCTGACCTGTGGAATCAAAGCCAGGCCTCAGGGAAGGTTTATTTTATGACTGCATAATTTAGAGAGAAAAATGCTTTACTGGGGTATTGGGTAGTTGGTGGCCTTTTCCTGAGAATTCTAGATGTCCGGGATTTCTCTCTCAGATAGAATTTTCACTGAGAAAGCCTCAGTGCTCCATCCTAAATCTAGGACCTGAGGGCCACACCTAAGTCACTGGTGTTTGTGAATTGTAGGTCTGCTGGCTTGTGTCTGTGAACACTGAGATGTGACAGCTTTTTTATTTCTTATTTCTTTTTGTCCTGCCCATCCCTGCTCTTTCCTCTTTCTTTCTCTTTCTTCTTTCTCTATTCCCCACTTCCCTCCCCACCCTCTCCTCCTTTCTTCCCTTTTTTTCCCCTTCCTCCTTTCTCAGCCTTCCCAGGTCTGACCTGCGGTCACTGGGAAGTTGTGCTGTGCCTGGTGGGCTTGGACGGTGCTGAACTTTGGATCTGCACCACCCCCAAGCCCACATGTTAAAGGCTTAGTCTCCAGCTGGTGCCTAGGGAAGGTGGTAGACACATTAAGGGGATTGGAAGTGTGGGCTGGGTCCCTGCAGGGGTGTCCTCAAGGGGCGCTGTGGGGTGCTGCTCTCTTCTCCCTCTTTACTTCCTGGCTCCACCAGACTCCCATCCTGAGGAGCTGCCTCACCACAGACCAAAAGCAACAGCCCAACCATTCTTGGACCGGAAGCTCCTAAATTGTGAGCCAAAAAAACTGCCCATCTTTTTAAATTGACTGTCTCAAGTGTTTTATCACAGTAATGGAAAACTGACTGGCACAGGTGTTGAGAGGAAGCTACTGTATGTGGCCACAGCACAAAGATCTTTCTGACTCTTCCTTTGCTCCTCCAGGAGCTGCTGGTGACTACTGTGACTTGTCTACCTGAGATACCTCAGTGCAAGAGGCTGTTTTGTTGGGCGCAGGCGCTCAACATACCATACCCCACCCGGGACTAAGGACCACGCCAGCTTCCGCAATGCGCTACGTCCCTCTTTAAATTAGCCAACCCGTGCGCACCCCACGCTCTACTCCGTACTCTGTGGCAACTCCTGATTGGCCACAGCTGGATATAGTAGCCAGAGCCTGCATCCCATTCCCACCCTGCTTCCTTGTGGCAGCCTGTGATTGGTCATGGCCAAATATATAAACCAGAGCCCGCGTAAATAAACGAGCAGTTAACTGTCGTCCACAAGAGTGTCTCCTGTCTCCTGTTTCATTGGGGCTGCGCCGGTCACTGTTTCTCATGCTTCCTCCTGGCTTCTGTTGGTGCCACTGGTTTCCTAGGCATTCACCAGAACAGGCACTGCTTGAGAGGCCGTGATGTGGGACAAGACCCACAGGGATGTCCTGACCTGGACTTTGGGCTCCCCATCAGGGGAAGCAGGTTTCAGACTGCTCACCTTCCCCAGGAAGAGTCCAGGCAGAGTACAGCTCAATAAGACAGTCACACAGCTGTGCACTTCCCACTGTGTGGCCGAAGTCTTTCCACCCTGACTTTGTCTCTCTCAAGTGTCCCCTCTTAATAGCACTGTTTTTTCACCATTTTAAAACTGTGGCAAAATGTACATAACACGTATTTCCCATTTTAGCTGTCTTTATGTGTACAGAGCCGTAGCATTAAGTATGGTCACAGTGGTAGGAAGCCATCACCACTGTGTGTTCCACCTTCTGTCTCTCAGAATATGACCACTGAAGGCCCTCGGACAAGCAGAATCCTACAGGACATGTCCTTTGTGCCTGACTTATGTCACTCAGCACAGTGTCCTCAGGGCTAATCCAGCCTGACCCATGAGTCTGAGTTTCCTTCCTTCCTGGGGTTGTGGTTGTGCGTGCGCTCAATTATCAGATCACCTACCAGGGGACTCTTGCTGTAGCATGCCGATATTCCAAGGGTAAGAGGGAGATGCTGGTTATCCGTATCCTTCACAGGGGTGTGGACCAGCACCAAACACAGATGACAAATCGGTGCCACGCGTCTCTGGCCAGTTGAACCATTCCTGATTCTCTGCTTTTGCTGCTGCATAAGAAAATTAGTTAGATGCATCTTTTATAGAATGCTCTTCAGTTTGTCACTGCTACTCCAATGGATTCCAGAATGTGCATAGAGGGGTATAGCCTTCCCCACCAGGGGATGGGGATGAGACACCCCAACACTTGGTTGTCCTGGACTCCGGCAAATCCTTCAGGATGTCCATTTCCTGACACATTTGGGTGCTGAACTATTCTAGATCTCCCTCTTGTGGGCCACCAATGAAATCAAACATCAATTTATAGTAGATATGATGGATATCGTGTTTATGGAATCATTTTCTATGGATCCTATGAGTTGAATAGAACCCGTAATTATTTTCTATTATGAAATATATTAAAATTACAAAATATATAGACAGCATAATGTGAAAATATCTATGCATTCACCAGCCAGCTTCATCAGATCATAACATTTTTCTCATACTTACTTTAGCTCTTTCTAAATCACAAAATAAGGCCATGATTTAGCTTAGCAGTGTAAGTGTCTGCCTGGCAAGTGTGAGGATGTGAGTTCAATCCCCAGTACAAAAAAAAAACAAAAAAAAAAAAAACAGGTACCTGAGCAACTATTTTGAAGACAGCAATACGCAATATAAACCCATAGTTAAATTCCTATGATCTTGTTTTGAAATCTTGTATCACTCTTGCTTTTGTTATTGTTATTGTTTTGTTTTGTTACTGTTGTTTTGTTGATGTTGTCATTTGGCTTTTGGGTTTATTTGTTTATTTGATTGCTTTTTGATTTTTTTGTGCTTATTTTCTTCTTTAAAATAAAGAAAATAAGTATAATTATGTATCCTCCCATATTAAGGGTGACCTTTATTCTGAATGTGTGTTTACTACTCTGTACATAGCTTTATACTCCATATATATGTGCATGTCAAATCAACACAAGTCTAAGTTATTTTACAAGTCTAAGACTATGAGAGGGTATTATCTCACTGCCTGCATCCTTTTATAATCTGCTTTTCTCCTTCAAAATCATGTTTATCCTTGCAGCCCTGTACCATGCAGTTTTTCTGAGCAAGTAACTCTGCACATTTTCTAGTAAAACTTCCCCTTTTATTTTTAGGTAAGAGCAGAAGTGTAGTCACTCAAAAAGAGTAGTTGAGGCAAATCAGAAGTGAAAGCAGGCATCACAGGAAGTCAAGAGGAGGCAAAGTGCCAATGTGGAAGTGAAACTGCCTTTTAAAAAATACATCAACAGCATGGTAGATAAGAAAAGTAATTTTCCTACGTGAGCCAAAGGATATGGGTCATTTTCTGTGATTTTACACAATGGAAACATAGGCTCCCTTAAATAAAACTTTTAAAAGCACAAGTCACAAAGCATAGAAACATTTTTGTGATGGTTTTTATTTCATCTAATTTAGGAGCTCCGATCCACCAGGCTCACTGACACAGCTACCAGTAGAAGACAGAATAAAAGAATACACTTTCATCACGCAGAGCTGGCAAGGTCTGGCACCAGACCAGTGATGGCGAACCTTTCAGAGCTCTCAGTGATACGACAGCCCGCTGCCGCACTTGTGCCATGGTTCTTCACCACTGACCTAGAAAATTCCAGCATTCCATGCAAGTCAACAAATAAGAGACAGTAATATGGGCTGATCACGGATGTAGCTCAGTGGTAGGGCACTCGCTTAATGTAGAAGAGGCCCTAGCTTGAAACCCTAGCACCACAAGGCTAAATAACAAAATCCAAAACAAAACACAAAGGCAAGAGGCAGGATGGATGTAAGCATTTCAGAGGAGAGGACTCCCAGAGACTGAAGAAGCTCAGCTTCGCTCAGCTTTGCTCTGAATTGCACAGCAAAACCACATTCGTCTGCACTGACACAATACATCGCTGGATTCGCACCTGGAAGACTGGACCGAGGACAGGAACCTGGCTAAAGACAGCTTGTGGATAAAATTGCCAATGATTTTGGGAGGTGACATTTCTAGATCAGAAAGATTCTCTTCTTGGGAAATCTCTATCTGGAAAATTGCAAATTGAATGAGCCAGTTGGGAAAAAAAATGAAGACACGGTGCAGAGCCGGAAGGAGCCCACCAGAGGGTCCTGGCAGGCAGCAGCCAGTGACAGCATCCAGTGGGGGCTGGGTCAGTGCGGGAGTCGAGGCCACCAAGGGTGTTAAG
This sequence comes from Cavia porcellus, assembly GCF_034190915.1. Classification (NCBI taxonomy): domain Eukaryota; kingdom Metazoa; phylum Chordata; class Mammalia; order Rodentia; family Caviidae; genus Cavia; species Cavia porcellus. The sequence goes on from NW_026947489.1 coordinate 57,650,078, forward strand.
GACTGATACGGGACCCTGGAGTGACCCAGGGGAAATGTTACAACGCCCAGCTTGCTAGATATCCCCTATGCCAAGTTCAGTTCCCCAGAATTGAAGAACAAATTCTGAGGAACAAAGGAAGTTAAGATTAGGAAATATTTATTGAGAGAAAGGCAAATCCTGCCTAACAGACAGGAAGGGACCAGGAAAGTGAGCTGCCCATGAACCCACTTTCAAAGGAAATTTTGTAGAGAAAAATCACGCAGTGGTGTAAGATGGGACAAAACTACGGTCAATCCATAAGATGGCATGTGTGGTGGCTTAGGTAATATTTGATGGGGAAGCAGTTCACATAGCAAGTGCATATGGAAAGCACAGGGACCTTTCTTGGAAGGAAGGAATCAGGAGGTCCTGGTCTCCTAGCCAGGTGACTGATGCCCGTTTAGAATATCAACCCTTTATTGCTGGTCTCTCAGGGAAGTATATAGGTGTAATCATTCATTCCATCTGTGTCTTGAGACCTGGACTTCAGCAAAAACACCTCCTGTCACAGCTGTCCTCATCTACACTGACTCCTTTGAGAGCCTGACCCTGTCTGGAATATTTCCACCTACCTCAGCTGTCTATAATAAGAGAACAAAGCCACTCCCCGCTCCCCGGTCCCGTGTTCTCTAAACACTCTTCAGTTTGTTCTTGGGTTTTTTCTTTTAAATGTGGCTTTGCTGAGTATCCATCCATCCAAGAGCCTTCCTATCTCTGTGCAGAAACACTCCCTTTATCTGAATTTGCTTAGTGGGCCCTTTTCCTTGCACTGCCAAAGAAACAAAGGATGAGGGAATGTGAAGGGTCCCAGGATATAGGTGGGGCTGCGGCAGCACGGGAGCTTGTTATCCGGCCAAGGCTTCCAAAGGTAGAAGCAAAATCATGCCAAGACTTTACACCTAGGGAATCAAGATGCTTTCAGGTTTATCACATTCAGAATATTTTACCTCCCATCATTTGCTCTCAGAAAGATTCTGGAGTATACGTTGCACTGAAACTGGGTCCCGAATGGGATGCTTCTGAAAAGAGAAAAAAGGAGAAAGAGGAGGAGGAGAAAAAAGGGGGAAGAGCAAAGGAGGAAGAGGAAAGAAAGAACAAAGGAAAGCAGAAAAAGAGCTGCCTTATTTGGTTGTCCGAGCCAACTGCTTCTGTTCTTTTTGTTTTTTGAGACAGGATCTCACCATGTAATTCTCATGCAATTGCTTCTATTCTTTTTTGTTGTTGTTGTTGGTTTTTGAAACAGGGTCTCACTGTGTAGTTCAGGCTGGCCTTGAACCCATTATGCAACCCAAACTAGCCTCAAACTCATGGTGATCCTCCTGCCTCAGCCTCCCCAGTGCTGGGATTACAGCTGTGCGCCAGCTCGCCCCTGGCTAAGGGTTTCTATTCTTACTTGTGTTTTGCTTGCTTCACTCCAGGCTAAACCTTCCCAAGGGCAATTAGTCTGTCAAAGCAGTCGCTGGGCCTGGAAAAACATGCAGAGCGTGAAGAATCATGTCCCTGGGAAGGCGTCTCCCACTATTTGCCCTTAGAGCCCCCAAGTGTAAAAGGACCACAATGTGCAAAATGATACCCCCAGGTCTCTTCTAGCTGGATTTTAAGTGAAAGAAAGCTGAAAATGTGATAATTTTAGAAAAAACCTCAGTGGAGGGTGGATACTTTCCTGAAGTGTCACCTGGTCTGCCGTCACATCAAAGATGTGGAAGACCTCTTAGGTTTATTCACATTGTGTTTGGCCACATACACCAGTCTGGCCCCTACAAGCCAAGAGCCCGTGGTTTGCTTTGGACAAACCTCATTTTGGTTTGGACAACCCAAGAGCTTGAATATCCCATCTACTCCCCTTCATTTGTCTGGTTCTCAAAATGCTGCTTGAAAAGATGATTATTTAGCATATGAACTAAGCCCCAAACATCAGAAACCTTCACGTAACCTGCTTCTTATTACATCATTAATATTTTGAATAACTAACTTGGGGCCCTGGAGTTTACAATTTTTATCTTTAGAGTGTCTTCATGCACCAGATGTTATCCTCACAGATCCAGAGTATTCTGGGCTCTCATTAATTAAAGATAAAACAGATCACTCTCTGAAGAGCCCACTAATGTGCATCTATCCTCCCACATTTTGTTACTCATTATCTGGGGGAACTGACCTCATTGGGCCAAATCAATCCTTGGGAATTAAATCAAAGAATTGGCCTTGGAAAAAAAGGTCTTTTCCCCTGACGAAGATATAAGCAGCTCTCGTGAAGGACTGTGAGTTGTTTTTCCACATCCCTGGTGTAGCCTAGCACCCAGATAAGTACCCAGGGCCATTAGCTAATTCAATGACACACAGCACGTAGGAGGTTCTTCAAAGGTGGAAAAACATTTCTACCCCATCCTAGTTAACTTTTTTCTTGTTGCTGAGACAAAATACCTGACACCAAAAGTTAAGGGGGGAAAGTTTTGTTTAGCTCACAGTTGGTAGAGGTTTCAGTTCATAATTGGCTGGCTCCAAGGTAGAGTGGCAGACAGCCAAGGGCAACAGTTCATGGTGGTGGAAGACGGCAAAAGCAGCAAGAGACCTTAACAGCGTCCTTCTGCCCCTTTTACATGCTAGCCAGGCTACTGGGATTTGGGCAGTGCCAAACCAATCAGTGAGCTGATTCAATAATCACATACCCATAATCTCAGCATCACACACTCAAGATGCAGTCTATCTAAGACTGCAGGAGCCTTTGGGGGAACACCTAGACACAAACACAATAGGTCCCCCTCCAAAAAACCCACATTGCCATTGTTTATTAAGCCCCTTTTCCTTGTCCAATGATAAGTAAGCAAAATTCTGGTTTAAAGTCAAAGTGATCAATTGTATATTAAATAAGGTAGTCCTCCTTGGATAATGTCAGTCAGTTTAAACTCAGAAATTCCAAAACTGAAAAGGACTTTACTTAGAGTCTTGGTAAGTGCAATTTGGGAGACACAATTTCAGATCACTCTGAATTGGTATTCTAAGGAAGCTGAGGAGAGCAGTCAGATAGGCTACTGAACACTGAGGAGGAACCGGAGCTCTGTGACCAGCAGAAGACAAAGGAAAGAACAGACACGTCCGTAAAACAAGAGTGTCACAGTCCCCTTATGCGCGACTTCTGGGCACAGCGTAATTGTCACTTTGCTCTGATTTGCCTATGATCAAAGGGTGGAAGTAACCAAACCTCATGTCCCAGGAACCAGCTAGAATCCTACGCAATTGCTTCCTAACAGCCTCCCGAATCCATCTGGAAAAAGTCATTCACTACTAATTTTATTTTCACAATATTGAGGCAGAGATGCAGTTGCAGCTTTGGCGATAAGAAGGGAGAAGTAAATCAGGCTAATTGAGCAAGCCCTAGGGTTCCTCAAGACAAGGAAAACGGGAAAGCAAAGATAGGGACGGAGCTGATTGAAAGCGGACCCTGAGAGGGCTGGGGATTTAGCTCAGCGGCATAAGCACCTGCCTTGGAAGCAGGCAGTGAGTTCAATCCCCAGTACCGATGATAAAAAAAAAATGATTAAACAGAATTTAGAATGGAAAGCGGAGCCTGTGCTTGCAAACTCCTCCTTGTAGGGCGGCTCAATTCCACTCAGTCCAGAGACCCTCTCATCAAAAACTTTAAATAATTACCGACACCCACCCATTTGAAATCCCGTGAAAGTGAAATACCTCTGCTTTCTGGGATTGCTCTTCTGTGAGCTGACCAGCTTTGCTTCCTAACTAACCCAGCTGCCTGTGGGGAAGACCTCTGTATCCCTTTTCTGTAATAAGCTTTCACTTTGGGGCTGGGGGTTTAGCTCAGCGGCATAAGCGCCTGCCTTGCAAGTGTGTGGTCGTGAGTTCGATCCCTGGTACCGATAAAAAAGAAACAAGACAAAAAAAAATTAAAAAAAAAATAAGCTTTCACTTTAATTTAATCATCACCGGCCATGCATGATCCCCACCTCACATGAGGCAGCTGCCCACTCCAGGCAGTGACTACATTACAGAGGAAGGCCTCTGCCTGACACAGATCACCACGTTCTCCCTGCTCTCCGAGCCCACAGCTCCCAGCCCAGAAGTCACCAAGTCATTACTTCTACGGGGCGCCTTCCAAATTATAACCCCGGGTGAGTTTTCTGAGGTAACAGTCCACCTCCACGGAAAAACTTTACTGCGCAGTTCTGGGGGTTAAATGCTGCTTGTACCCCAAGATGACCAGATCCCAAATGATGGGTGGCAACAAAGTTTGATTAGTTGGGTAACCAGTGTGGGTGGGGACTTGATTCTTCCCAAGAGTTTTTAAGATTAAAAAGAACATAGGTTAGTAAGGTTGGCAACCAGCGGGGGGGGGGGGGGGGGACCTTAGAGGTGGAGAGGGCATGCGGGGGACCTGTGGAGGTCTACAGGCTGTTCTTTTGGGAGAGAGAATCAGACAGAATTATAGCGATCCCTTTCCCGTCCTCATTGTGATCCAGGAAGGTTTATACATGTATCTCATGGAGAAGTTACTGGAATTCTAGCGAGTTAGTCCCAGTCTACCACTTCCAGGGCAACCCAAGGTGAGAATACAGACAATAAGACAAGTATACGTCATGGGGAGCCGAGGGGATCCTAAGCCTGGCCGAGATTGTGTTCACCAGACCAAAGGCCACACCCAGAGCCCGGCCTGGGTTGTTTTTAACTCTCCATGAGGGGAGTGGCTTGGGAATGAGTGACAGTGAGAGTGGCAGGAAATGTGTGACTTTTGTAACTACTGTGAGCTGGGCTAGGTAATGGCAGGGTTTTGGGGCACAACAGAGAAGCGAAAAGTAAAAGAAAAGAACACACAAAAGGAAAGGAGCGTGCAACCCGTGGTGGTTGGGCTTTTTCCTTTGACCAGATATGGGGTAGGGTGAGGAGGTATGTGTGTCTTTTGATCAGATGTGGCGCTTGGGGTGGGCATTTATGACGCACGAGGAGCTGATTGGCATTTTCTTCATGAGCACGCAGAAGGGGAGGAAGAAGTTATAATCAGTCAAAGGGGAAGAGGGAGGAAGTGGCCATCAGGGTAAGGGTTCCCAATTCGGCCTTCCACCATGTTAGGCCACCTCCATGATGTCCTGGAATTTATTCTAGGGCAAAACTCTCTCAGGTAGGAGGTCTGAAATCCTTACAGGCAGCTGAGTTAGCTAGAACTATTGTAGGCAGTCAGACAGGGCTGGGCCCTCGAAGGAGCCAGTGCAGACCAGATATTTTGCAAACTTGGAGGAGACAGACACCTTCTGCTCTGGGCCAAATCGCCAGACAAAAGACAAAACAAATGCAGCCATACCCTAAGGATAAACATCGGGATTGATATTCCTAATAGGTATTGATCACCTTAAGGAAGCCATAGAGTCACTAACCCCACCTCCTAGAGGCAAAGCCCCTGTTCTGTATTCATGCCCACTTGTGTGAATCCTTCCCCATTGGTCCCGATTTAATCAATTTTACCTGAGTAACTACATTCATAATCTTACTGGTTGGCCATAATTCTGTCCCACCTCATGCCAGTTTCAAGTTTTCCCCATTTCTGACCTATCTCACCTGGTGGTTTTGCTCTATGAAAGTCCCTAGAAAAGGCAGACCTCCTGGGAACCCCTTCTGTCTCTATCCCAGACAGCAGCTTTCTTTCTCTCAATGAATATATTCTGTTCTTACCCTCCACTGCTCCTAACATTCATTCTTTGGTTTTAGAGAACATCAACTCCTATCAGACATCTAGTAGGCTGAGAGTTTCTTTCCCTTGTATTAAGATCACCTCTGCAATGCAGAGGGTTAGTCTACATAACACAACTGGGGTCGTATCTGAAGAGGGTTAGTAAACAATATAGGAATCCAAGCAGCCAATTTGATAAATTTGGAATTTAATTAGCTGAGCTCAGCGACCACTTGCATGGACCCATTTCAGAGTCCCACAGTGTAGCCATGACCTGGAAAATTACAAAGCTTTTAAACAGAGAACTACAAAAAGACATCCTGTTGGAAACAGTTTAGCTAGACTCATATTAATTTTTAGTTGACACCTGTATCCTGCTTCTTTTGTTGAGCAGGTTAATTTTTCTCCTGCGGGTACAGCTCATTCTGCTTTTCTCATGGGACTTATACCCTGAGTAATTTTCCATTTTCCTGGGTCAAATACAGGGCACTAGTTAAATACAGGGCTCAGGATGGAGTCAGTTATGCCAAGCTACAACAGTATCTAATAATTTGGGGTCAGCGCTTCAGTTCTGATGTATAGTATTTTTTTGCCCTGGGAAGTCATAGCCTCTTTCTTGAGGCTTAGTCCCAGCCAACAACTCTCCATCCTGTTACCTGGCTGGGGTAACACCTTGCTTCAGAGATCACACATCAGCTTCTCAGCCAGCCCAACTGACAGTGCTTAAAGCCACTTGAAGGGACAAAGAAATAGCCCAGCCAGCTCTGTGCACAGCAATACATGGAGATAGGGCCAAGTTTATCCAAAATGGAGACAGCCGCTCCTCTTTTCAAGGAGAATCAAAGAGAGTCATCTGGGTGGTTCTCCACACAGAATGAATTAGAACTTTCTGCATTGATGAGCCTAACTATGCTAGTTGGTTACAACCAGGTCTAAGACTGAGTCATTTAATTAAATTTTAATTATTTATTTCCCCCTCTCCTTCCTCTCTCCTCAAAGATATTTATGTTTTATCATTGCCTTCCAATTTCTTTGGTGTTTTCCCAGGAGTTATATTTATTTGGTAATTAATTTAGCAAATATCCATTAGCGCCTGTTATGTAACAGGTACAGTCATGGAACATGGTGTCACAATTTAATTTGAAGATTTTAATTGGATTTATTTTGCTATTCTAAAATTGGGGACCACTTCAGTGAGAAAAAAAATTTCAAGCTGTTCTTCAGACAAAGAAATATATAAGTATATATCCTATCCAGAATAGATAATGAACTAAAAAAAATCAGACCCGCCCAAATTTAAAGACCCTATCCAAAAATGGGCATCTGAAATTAAACCATTTGAAGTATCTAGATGAAGTAGTAGAAATGGCAAGTAAATATATAAAAAAACGTTACATCATTGGTCATTCGAGAGATGCAAATTAAAGCCATACTGGAATTGCATCTCACTCCAGAAAAAATGGCTATTATCAAGAAATCAACCAATAACAAATGCTGGAGAGGCTGTGAGAAAAAAGGAACCCTTCTCCACTATTGCTGGGAGTGTAGACTGGTACAACTACTGTGGAGATCAGTATAGAGCTTCCTCAAAAAACTAAGACTAAAGGTTCCGTTCAACCCAGGTATTCCCCTTCTTGATATCTTCCCCCCTCCAAAATTAAAAACATCATACCATAGCGATAGATGCACCTCCACATTCATAGCAGCACAGTTGTAATAGCTAAATCTTGGAGACATCCCAAATGCCCACCAACTGATGAATGGCTAAAGAAGATGGGATTTTTTAATATAATGGAGTACCATTCTGCCATAAAGAGGGATAAGCTTGAGACATTTCTAGCTAAATGGATGCACCTTGAGATCATGCTCTTAAGTAAAATAAGTCAGACACACATGTGTAAATATTTCATTGCTTCTCTGAGAAACCAAAAGTATAAATAAGGATGAAAATATATAACAGATATTGTGGAATAGGAAGAAAATGTTCAGATGGGACACGGAACTAGGGATGGGTGAAGAGGAAAGGAAGGAAGGGAGAAAAAATGATGATAAAAGAAGAAAAATGGAAACAAAGCTTTTGTAAACAAGGAGAGGAAGAGGGGTGAAAAGAGGGTGGACGAATGGGAAAAAAAACCAAGTTACATCATGTACAGGTACAAATTCCCTGTAATGAATGTGATCATTATGTATACCTAAAATGTACCAATAAACCTAATTAATTTTTTAAAAATTGGGGACCACTTCACACCAGAAAAACAGAGCAGGTGTTCCAGTGGGCTGAGCAGTGGAAGTTGGGTTTATAGATAGAAAATGCCTATTTTAAAAAAGCAGAAACAAAGACAAAAAAATGTAGCTTGGTTTTAAAGTTACTTTTCTTATAAGACAGAGCAACAGTAGCTGACTGGTTAGCCTCAGGTTACTTTTTTGTGAGGTTAATTAAGTATTATACCCAGAGTCCTTCGTTAGCGTTTCAGTTGGAATTGGCCTATTTTTAAAACTTGCCTGTTACTGTATTGAAGGAAAGCATTCATCAATAAATAAATTTCTTCCATCTCTCCCAGCCTAAAAGAAACTTGCCTTCTACCTTCTTGATTTCCTAGAAAGCCAGATAACTTATTTTCAGTGTGGCCACACGGAACTTCAGCACAAGTGATTCCGTTTTGATTTTTAGTTTGTTCTTCGGGGACCTATTGAAAGAATCTAATTCAAAACAATGGTCTCTCATAATTTAATCTAACAATGGTTTAAGACTTTGGGAACTTACTATCTTATTATTTTTGGAGGCCAAAGTGGATGAAGGGGTCAGGGAGTCCAGGCTTCCCAGGACTCAGAGCAGAATTTTCCTTGCTGCTTCGGTTGCTGGTGCCGCTCTTGGCATTCGTGACTCGTGGACACTGTCCCCTGAGCTCCGTCTCCATCATCACATGGTGCTCCCCTTATGTGTCTCCACTCACACTGGAACACAAGAGACAGCCAGTCTAAGGTCCTGCTAACAATCCTCAAAATGCTTGGCCTGTGCTATCATTTGGATCTGGAAGAGTCCTCCAAAGCCAAAGCCCACGTACTCAGGGCTTGCTCTTCAACTTGACACCACTGGAGCACAGAGGAAACTTTTGGGGTGTGGCTTGGTGGGAGGTCTCAGGTCATGGTGGAACTGTGGACACTGGTCTCTTCCTCTTCCTGCCTGGTTGTCAGAAGGTGAGCAGCTTCCTCAGGCACCACGGGCCTGACCACAGTGCACCCAGCCATTGTGAACCGAAACCTCCAAAACTTTGAGCCAAAATAAAGCTTTTCTCTTTGTGTGTTGATTGCCTCAAACATTTTGTCCTAGCAACAGAAATTCACTGAACACTGGATGGTTTGCAATAACTGGCAATTTTTACACTTGCTTTAACTTCCGTCACCCATGTCTGTCTGGCTTTCTGCCCTTTGTTGTGAGCATTGTTCCTTTCCCTCAGGACACTCAGGACCAAAAGATGGGTTTCCTGGCTCTAAGTTCAAACTTTGATCTATCTTAACAAGAGGATCCCTTCCCCTATTTGTGTGTTTTCCTTTTTCTTCTCAGTTTAAGAATATAACTCTGGCAGCTTTATTTCCCTTTGTGATGGTTTAGTTAGAATCAAATAAGATGAAACTTCCCTACTGATTTGGCACAAAACATGCTGCTTCAGCCTCCTGATTTCCTTTTAGCCACAGGAAAGTCCCAGGCTTTTCCTGCAAGTGTTAAAACAGATCCCCCTCAACCTCCAATCATACTGCAGTTTCCCAATCCCATTTGGGACTTGCAGACAGGGCAGAACAACTCCCAGAGGACAGACGTGAACAATGCTGTCGTCCCTCCAGGAATTCACAGGTTGGTAGGCAAGACAGACCAGAAAATTCCAGTTAGCTTTGCAGTAAATTGGCAACAATTACTCAAGCCGCAGTAGTGTACATGGTGACAAGCCTTTGCCAGCCAGGGTTTCCCCAAGAGACTTGTGGGTTTTATTACATAGCCCTCCTCCAGATTGCTCACCAGTTCCCCACTGGTGGATTTTCTAAGAATTGCAGCAGACCGTAAGACCTCTAAATACTTCATCGCCCTACCCACCAGGCGACAGTAGAAGACACAATAGTGATCATGCGATTTGGCAGATAATCACTGAGGATTTTGCTGAAAAGAGAGGAGTAGTACTCCTAGGGGGTAGTGGGGATGGGGTGACGTGAGTAGGGTTGGAAAAGTGGGTATAGCTAGTGTGTTATAGTGTATGCACGAAATCGCAGCCAGTTGAAAAGAAGGGCTTGTCTTAGTTACTTTTCTTGTTGGTGAGACCAAATACCCAACACACACAAGTGAAGGGAGGAAAAGTTTATTTGGCTTACAGTTTATAGAGGTTTTGGTCCATAATTGGCTGGCTCCAACCCAGGACAGCAGAGGGATATCACAGAGGAAAAACTGTCCATGGAGAGCAGAGTGCAACAGAACAAGCAGAGGAAGACCACAGCCCTTTGGATCCCTTATATTTTACCCAGGGTCCTCAGGGTGGGTACGACTCACATACTTAACCCTAGTGCCCTTGAGCCTGCAACATGAATCAGTCCCCGTGTCACACAATCTAGATCCAGCCACCTCTGAAAAAGCCCCACCTATGATCACATGCAGCTCTGGGGGAACCTCTAGTCACAGCCATAACAGGGTTCACTGGTGAATCTTCCTCTCTTTCTATTCTTATGGACAACCTTGACCCACAGTGGACAGGACTTCTCAGGAGCAATGGATCAGTCGTGCTTGGTAACAGCACCTGAGGACATATGACCAATATGACCACATTTCCTGTGTCTCATTCACCCTGCCCCTCACTCGCTCTTTGGGATTATTCTCCCTGGTTAAAGAACAGCACAGCAGCTTCTGCTTCTGCCTCTCCTTTCTGGGAAGCCAAAATCCAACTGTTTGTGGCAGGGATAGTCCTAGGAGGCAGACCCTCAGGATGGGGTTTGGGAGCTGGATTACTTACAGACCGCAATGGTGAAGTGGGGAGAGCTATCCCCGGCGTCATGATCACTATGGCTCTCACCCTTGTCAGTGAAATGCTAGACAAACAGGATGTGGTGCCTCGGCCAATGCCTTGGCTGTCGTACTACTGATGTGAGAGCAACAAAAAGAACCGTGGTGTGTGTGGCTTCTCCCCCTCAGGCCCCCAGTTTTTAATGAGGGTGAAATAGATGTAACATAAAATTTACCTTCGTAACTATTCGTAGGTGTAAAGTTCAATAAATGTATTCCCAGTGTTTTATAACCTTGGTACCCTCCATTCCCTAGTACTCTTCATTACGTGACACTGAAACTCTGAACTGTCAAACAGTAACATCCCAGTCTTCTTCCTCCAGGCCCTGGTGGTGCCATTCAGCTTTCTGTTGCTATGGTTTTGACTGCTCTAGGGAATCTCTGAATAGGTGAAATCATCAAGCAGTGTGTCTTTCTGTGACCTTAGTATTTCACTTATGTCCTCAAGGTTCACCTGTGCCATAGCCTTGTCAGAATCTCTTTGTTTTCTAGAAATGAATAATATTCCATTGTACGTGTATGCCACTTCTGTTTACCCACTTGCTGTGCCTCTCCATAGACACTGGGCTGTTTCCACCTTTTAGCAATTGTGTCTAATTTTGCTGGGAACGTGGTATACCAATATCACTTCAAGAATATACATTCAATATATTTTTCATGAAGTTCTGGGTAGAGTTAGGAATTGCTCAGTTATATGGTAACTCTGTGTTTCATTTCTCAAGAAACACTGCTTTCCATAGCAGCTTTACCATGTAACATTACTGTTGCAGGCAGCTGAGTTAGTTAAAATATTATAGGCAGTGAGACAGGGCTGGGTCCTCAATGGAGTCAGTATAGACACCTGGCAACTGCAGGGGAAACAGACACCTTCTGCTGTGGACTAGGTCTCAAGACAAAGAAGCAAGCAAATGCATCTACATCTACATCCTAAGAACTGATATTCTAATTGGTACCCTCTCACCCTGGAGTCACCATCCCATCCCCCTAGGGGAAAGGTCACAGCTCCTAGAATGTCTGCTCATACTTGACTCCCGTCCCCATTTGTCCCTAATGTAATCAATTTTACCTGGACTATTGATCTTATTGGCTAACTGTAGTTATGTACCACCTTATGCCCATCTGCTTTGTGAGTTCCTAGTCTTCCCCCACCTTGCACCCATAGTTTCACTCTATAAAAGTCCCTGGAAAGGACAGAGTCCTGGGCAACCTGCTCGGGCCCCCTTCTGTGTCTCTTCAAACAGAAACTTTCTTTCTCTCAATAAATATATTCTACTCTTCACCTCCATTGTTGCTAAAATTCATTCTTCGATTTTAGAGAACACGAGCTCATACTGAACATAGTAGGTCTGGGGTTTCATTTCCTATATCATTCCCACAAGGGCACAAGTGTTTCGATTTCTCCATATTTCTCCCATGATTTGTGATATTGAACGTCTTCCCATGTGCTCATCAGCCAGGTGCCTATTTTCTTTAGAGACGTATTTGTTTAAATCCTTGTGTGTTTGCCTATTTTTAAAATCAGGATACTTAGGATTTTTTAATTGCTGTTATCATTGTGGGACTTGTTTTTGTACTCTGGACCTTAACCCTTTATTAGACACAAACTTGCAATCATTTTCTGCTAGGGGCCACAGATGATAAGCTGAGTCTAGGGGAAGTCCAAGCAGTCCTGGTCCTGCCCTTTGAATCAGATCGGATAGTTTCCCTGCTTTCTTCTGGTCACAGCTGAAGCCCGGATACTGTGATTTTCCAGGGCAAGATTACATCAGCTGAAGACATCCTGGTTCCTTGAGGACCGAGCAGTAATAGGAAAAGAGTTTCACCTTGGGGAAAGGACATACTCCCTGGTCACCGGCCATCTCTCCCCATGTCCCAATTAACATAAGACCCTCATTAGCATAAGACCGCCTCCGCCTCCCTGATCCCACAATCCTCTCACCATTTCCCTCCATCAATAAGTGTCCGGGTTCTGGCTGCCTCGGGGCCTTTTGATCCCGTGAACAACCGTTCACCCGGTTCCCCACTGCACCTCCGTTTTGTTTCTTGCTCTTCCTTTTTGCTGTGCCCCAAACACCTGGCAGGAGACTGGAGCCCACTGCCGGGGTCTCCAGTTTTCACCAATTCTACTGTGCCTTACTGTTGATGGTGCCTTTTGAGGAGCAGGGGGGTTTTATTTTTATTTTTGTTTTTTGAGACAGATTATGTTGTTCAAGCTGGTCTTGAACCCACCATATAACCCAGGGTGGCCCCAGAGTTCTGAATTTTGATGTGGTCTAATTTATATATTTTTCCTTTTGTTATCTGTGGTTTTGACGTCATATTCAAGGATCATTGGAAATCTAGTGTCAAATCTTTCCTCTTATGTTTCCTTCTAAGTGTTTTAGTTTTAGCTCTTACATTTAAGATCTTTGATCCATTTAAAATTTATTTTTGTGTATGGCATAAAATATGAATTATCACTTCTTTCTTCTGTATGTGGGACAACAGCTTTTCTGGCACCACTGTTGAAAAGACCACCCTTTCCCCATTGAATAACTTTGATATCTTAATCAAAAGTCAACTGAACATATATTCTGAAATTCACGTCTGGGCTTTATTTTCTTTCTGTCTAGTTTTACGACAGTACCACATTGGTTTTGGGGATTTGTTTTGGTTTCCGTTGCTCTGATCTCAGGAAGTGACCCTTCATCTTTGTTCTTCTTTTTCGAGACTATTTCAGTGGAGTTGGTGATGCAATGGTTGTGGGCCTGCCCCCACTTCAGAATTAGAGTTGAAATCCTAATCCTAAGGCTATGGTATTACGAGATGGAGCCTTTAGAAGGTGATCAGGTCAGAGGGGCTTTGCCATTACAAGGGTGCCCTTTATGCCACGTGAGGACACAGTGAGAAGCTGCCAACAGTGAAGGATAAAGTGGGCCCTGATTGGACCTTGAGTCTGCAGCCACCTTTGTCTCGAATTCCTAGTTTCCAGAGCTGGGACAGAGTAAGTTTTTATTTTTGTAAGGTAACTAGTCTATGGTATTTTGTTATAGGAACCTAAGTGGACTAACACAGGGGCCTCTTGAGACTCCATTTAGGAATGATCACTTCTATTTCTACAAAAAAAGTGCTATTAGGAGTTTGATAGGGATTACATTCAGTCTTCAGATTGCTTTGAGTAGTGGTTAATATTATTGTTATGTTAATATTACATCTTCTGGCACATATATGCGGGATATTTTTCTATTTAGTCTGATCTTAATTACTTTCAGCAATGTTCCTTAGTTTTCAGTGTATAAGTATTTCACCCCTTTGGTTAGGTTTATTCCTAAAAGTTTTATTCTTTTTATGTTATGAGTGGAATTGCTAATTCTTAACTTCTTTTTTTTCAGACTGGTGTTTGTTTGGTAGCATTCAGAAAATTGATTTTTGTGTGATTTTATATTCTGGAACTTTATTGAATTTTTAAAAAGAGATTTTAAAAGGCAGATTGTGTTGAAAGCTAGCCATGGACTCTACTTGAAGGATACCAGAGTTGCAGAGGAAACAGTGGACAGTCTCAATGAATGTCCTGGGGTTTGGGTGGTTCAAACTGAGAAGTGTTAATATTTGGGGTCTTCTGGTCCCTCTAAAATAGAAGCATCTCCTCTTCTTCACCAAATGTGAGCAGCATCTCACCAAAGGCCACCATGAAAATATGCTAAAAGAAGGCAGACAAGAATATCACATTCCGTATGATTTCATCTACACGAAATGTCTAGAACAGGAGAATCCAGAGAGGCAGGACACAGACAGGGAGTTCCAGGAAGTGACCGCTGGTTTTTACTGTGTTTCTTTTTGCATTGATAAAAAGGTTCTGAAATTAGATAGTAGCAATGATTACACAATTTTGGGGGGATACTAAAACCTACTTTACCGTAAACTTCACAAGGGTGAATTCTGTGGTATGTGAAAGAGCTCTCAGTAAAAAAGTATACAAAATGCTACTGTCCTGGCCTCGGTGCACTTCTCTCCGAAAGATTTTATTTTGTGACAACGGAATCATTGCTTTTGACACTTGTAAAACTCCCATGTCTCTGTGTTGGGCATGTGTCTCTAATTCAGTCTTTTTCACTACAGCTGTCCATTCTTTGTTGTGGTAATTTATTCATTCTTCTAAGCTATTGGTGGATATTTTGATTGTGTTTTGGCTGGGGATTATCATAAATAAAAACTCACTTTTTTTTTTTTTTTTTTGGCAGTGCTGAGATTGAACACAAGGCCTTGCACATGCTAAGCAAGTTCTCTACCACCGAGTGGCACCCTCAGCCCCAAACTCACTTTTTTAATATTAATGTTGAGTTAATATTACCATTAAAGGGCCAAGGAACACCTTCCCATCCAGGCTGCGGAAAGAAGGTTCAAGAGTCTTGCACAGAGCTCATTATCACCCATCTTGCCTCCCCTGGGAAAGGCATGCTCCCGCCCTCAGTCTGGAAGCCCATGTCTGGTCCAGGTAAATCGCTGAGTCTGCTCCGCAGAGGGAAAATAAATCAGTTCAGAGCTGCAGAGGAGAAAATTTCAGAAGCCTTTGACTAAACTCACACACTAACATCTATTTTTTTTTTTTACTAACATCTAAATGCTGATTAACAGAGAATAATTAAGTCAGTTTAAATTTCTTGTGGGCTCAGAAAGGTTGCTTTTCTTAAGTTTACTGCACCACAGCTAAACAGTACTCTACTCTATCTGGGAAGGGGGTTACCCTGCCTTCTGACCTTAATTGCTACAAGGCTTGTCTACTTCCTCAGTGGAGGAGTAAAAATTTTGGGGTGTTCTGGAAGGCCCCTTTGAACTTGGAGACCACTGGATTCTGGCTGGGGCTTACAAGAGAGGGGCCCCAGCGGGCTGGGGACACCCTGTATGATGTCACCAGGCTTTGTGAGGCATCTGCAGAGAGAGCAGACGGGCACAGTCCAGCACCACAGAATCTGCCATCCAGATAAACATTGTGACTCCCAGTTCATCCACTCGGACTCCACCTAACTCTGTCTACACCTCTGCCTGGCAAATACAGGACCCAGCTTCCTCAGTGGTAGGTGGAGGGGCCCAGTGTGCCAGGAAGCCATTTCACTTAGAGTCAGTGGGAGCTGTGTGACACGTGGCTGAACTGTGAATGGGGTCCTAACTCGGGGGATTAGGATGAAGAGGTTCTTGATTTCAGGGCTGGGAATACAGCTCAGTGGCATAAGCGTCTGCCTGGAAAGCACAGCAGCCTGAGTTTGATTTCTGGTACCAAAAAAGAACAAAAGTGTTTCTTGGTTTCTCAAGAGGGAGTGACCTCAGCTTTTGGGGCTGACTGGGCCCTGGAATGGTTTTGTTCTTTAAAAAAACAGTCTGGTTTTCATTATATGAGTCATTAGGGGGAAAAGCCTTTAGGGTTGTGGAGGGTGGTAGATCTTGAATGGAGAGAAGTATTAAGATTGTCCCAGGAAGGCAAAGAGTTAAAAAATATTGATTATTGCCAGGCATGGTGGTATATGCCTGTAATCCCAGCACTCGGGAGGCTGAGGCAAGAGGATTACTGGGAATCTGTGGCCAGCCTGAGCTACATAGTGAGTTCAAGGCCAGCCTGCACTGTATAGTGAAACTCTATCTCACAAAAAACAAATTAAAAAATACTGATTATTAACGGATAGGCCTTGAGAACATAATGTTGAGTGAAATAAAGCAGACATACAACCTTAAATATTGCATGGTTTCTCTTTTGTAAGAAATCCAAAGTCTGAATAAAAAGCAAAATAACAGATAATAGGAAGTAAGAGGTAAGTGGAGAGGAGCTAAAGAGATGGAGGAAGGGACGAGAAGGGGAGGAAAGAGGATTAATAAATGAATTAAGATGTGTTATATACAAGCATCCACTCCACACAAGAAATACAAACATTATGTACGGCAAACAGTGACTTAAAAAAAATTTTTTTTTTTTTTTGTCTTTTTGAGGCAGGGTCTCACCATGCAGTTCAGGCGGCCTTGAGCTCACTTTGTAGCCCAGGCTGGTCTCGAATTTGCAACAACTCTCCTTCCTCAGCCTCATGAGTGCTGTAATTACAGAAGTGTGCCACCATGCCAGGCTAGCAATTTTTTAAAATACTGATTATTTACAGAAAAACTACTCACGTCATTCTCTAAAACAGGTCATACTATCCTGACCTTAAAGTTTCACGTTTTAAAACAAACTCAGCAACAGTAAATCCAGATTTATGCTTTAACCCATGTGCCTGCGTGTGCGTGCGTGTGTGTGGACTGCTGATGATGTTTAACTGCCTTTTCTTTTTGCAGGAGTCCCCCAGGTGCTTTGCACTCAAATGTTTTATTTGCTGTATACACAAATCTCTATCAAAGCATGATTTACATACACATCAGTGCTGCATTCTTGTAGGCTGTGAGGTCAGCATGTTCTAGTGAAGTAAATAACACGATTTTCTGCTGAGCATACAGAGTCAAAAAGCCACCCACAGCCCTGTTACCCCTCTCTCTAGGTATCAGGGGTTTTCTGTGTTTTGTGGGCGTATGAGAGCCGGGTTAGGAGGTGAGGTTTGCATTCCAGAGAACTAGCAAGCTCTACTTTAAGATAATGTGATACAGGCACTGTAAGAATTAACTAGTAAAACAATAAAATGGGTTATTTGTACATTTACTCTAAAAAGAGTGTTCCCCAAGTTTACTGAATATGTTAGAATTCTTTGAAAGAATATACATTAATTTTTATGTAATAATCTTGACATATAACTACAGATATATACTTAACATATTAGATATGATTGCTTCTCTTTAAGTTTTTTTTTAAACTGGTTTCTATTTGTTTTGGGGTTTTAGAGAAAGTTAACACAGAAGGCTTTCAAAATTTAGACATTTGGTAGGAATATATGGTGGCAATATAAGTTAAAACAACATCATTTACTTGTTTGTTCATTTGTTTGTCTGGAGGTAGAGGTGCTGGGGAGCAAACCCAGGGCTTACCTCCAGCTACACAAACTCACCAAGCTATATATTCCCAGCCCTTGGCTATTTTAATCCGTCATTTTCCCAATTTAGAAATTATCTTCCTCTCCTATACATTTGATATTTTTTATGTGAAGAGTCAAATATTTCTCTTGTAAAGTGTTTCCCTCTCAGTCAAGGAGCTGTCACTGTGCTTCTGGGATCTTTATCAGGTGTTCAACTGTGTGTCCTGGGAGGACCCTCCCCTCCCTCTGCCTAAGCACGTCAGGGTGGGTCCCCCAATCGCTGGCAAAGGCTGAGTCTGCAGGTCTGGGGGATGTGCATTTTGTCTGCCAGGAAATGACCCAAGTTGTTGATCTGGTGACTGGAAGGGTCTTTTGTGGGGTTCCAAGGCCAAGGTCCTTTGCGGGTGCTTTGATGGAGCTGTTCTGGGTCCTAGGGGCTGGACAGCAGTCCAGGTGCCCCCTAAAGCTCAGGAGTGTGTGCAGGCTTGTTCCCCTGGGTAAGCTCAAGGTCAGAAGCATAGAAACCAAGTGCCGTTCTGGAAACAGACGAAAGGACCGCACTAAAATGTTCAAATCAGACTTTTGAAGATCTATGCTGACTCTCCAAAATACACCGGACAATCTGAGGGCTAAGCTAAGATGTTTTCATGTTATTTCCTCAAGCTATGCAGTCGGGAATAGGGACCGAGGTCTTTAAACAACACTATATGTTTTATATTGTTTTCTCTGGTTAATAAATTATTTTATACATGTCAATTTTGAGAGCTTTGTTAATAGTAAAAAGATACACTTTAGGTATGTGATAAGGACTGGTATCAAAATGATCTCTTTCAGACACTTAGAACTGAATTTAAGGCAAACAAATGATTACAAATCATGGAAATATCTAATATTGCTTCTCTTAACTCATTCTGATTTAGGAAATTGAAAAACGGACCTTTGAAAAAGCTAGATTTGCCATGCGATATAACATGATTCAGTATTTATTCTATGGGTCTTCCATATTTGGCATTGGGACAGTTCTGTTCTGTCTGTATTTTCACCTTGAACATATGAGCAGCCCATACAAGAAGACTCAGGAGCCCGCATCGGCATGGTCCCATGCATATCAGCAAGCTCCCCAGGCCCCAGAGAAAATAAGGAAGCAGCGCAGAATACTGGACTGGGCTGAGGAAAAAACACAAATAGAGCAGAAGCCAAAGTCTCCCTTAAGTGAGTATTTTCATTTTCTTTGCTACCCATTCTTAGCAGGGAAATACATATAAACGTGATATTTGGAAAAATAAGGGCATATTCGTTTTAATTTGTAAATCATGAAATGCTATGTATACATATAGATATTTATACACAGAAAATTGTAAAACAAGTGTGTATGCACCTAAATTTAACTTTTTTTCTTTTTCTTTTTTTTTTGAGACAGTCTCACCCCATGGGCCAGGGTAGCCTTGAACTCACTATGTAGCCCAGGCCGGCCTTAAACTCATGGAGATCCTCCTGCTTCAGGCTCCTAAGTGCTGGGATCACAGATGTGCACTTAACACGGCTTTCATATTTTCCCTAGGTAGCTTTCTGTTTTTCAGAGAAATCAAATTTAACAGATACAGATCGCCCCTGCAAACTCACAGGCAAGCTGCTGCCTGCACGGATGGGTGTATACCTTCTCCACATCTCTGCACAAAGTATCTGATGTTACATATTTTCTGCATTCTGCATCCTTGGAACTTGTTTTTTCTACTCATTATGTTTGTAAGACCTTTTCTCCCATGTTAAGACACGAAGACCTAGTTTAACAAAATAAGTCCAAGAGAAAGAAAAAGATAAAGAGAGTAATAAAGAGCAAAAATTAGACACCAGATCTAGTTCTGCAGATCCCTGCTCTGCCCCAAGCTCAGTGTGAACCGGAGTGGCCCCCCAGAAGCTGTGTCCACCCTTGCCTTGGACCACACTCCAAATCTGCTGTGAGTCTCTTGCCACGCAGAAGCAGAGAAAAAGGAAAACAAAAATACAAACAAAACTAAACAAAAAGTCAAGGAGGACCCCCAGGGAGAATGCTGTGTGGGGCATGAGCCATCCTACTTCTCTGCTGAGTGGCACAGTGCTGGACTGGTGAGACCTGGCCGGCCACAGAGGCCTCCTGTGAGTTTCGAGCTCTGGCTCCCACTTATGGTCTGACCCCAGCCCAGGGCTGTCAGAGGGATGTCTCTGCATGTCAGTGGCTGGTCGAGGAGTCAAAGGATTAGTATCACTGTCTCTACCCTGGAAACATGTTTAATAGACTTGAGTATCATTTATTTATAAGTATTTTTAAGGATGCTTAAAAACACAAGCTAAAAAAAGAAAATTGGCCCTCAAGGTTAGCAGTCAACACACACACAGATATACACAAGAGAAATTCTTCCCTTTCTCACCTTCAAGAGGTAAATGCTTGTGTTTACCAACTTCTCCATACATACCATTTGCTTTATATTGTACTAATATTTCTAACTAAACACACATCGATCTGCCTCAATTGTTAGTGGTAGAGAATGACTATATCAGATTTTATGCAGCCATTCCCATATTGGTGAGTAATTAGCTTGATCCTGCTATCTTACAATTCAAATTGATGCAGTGAACTTCCTTGATAAAACATGGTAAAGGCCGGGCATGGTGGCACACTACTGTAATCCCAGCACTTGGGAGGCTGAGGCAGGAGAATCATTTGCAAGTTCGAGACCAGCCTTGGCCACAAAGTAAGCCCAAGGCCAGCCTGAACTGCCTAGCGAGACCCTGTCTCAAAGAGACAAAAAATAAAATAAAAGTAAATGCCCCTGTGGAATGCCACCCAATTGAAAGAACCTGTAGAAACACGACAGTGTGTCTTCATCTACCTCATTCACCAGGTCACCTCATTCCCTGTGCAACTTGTGGCTCTTCCCCAAAGTCAAAATGACCATGGGTGGTGAGTTTTGAATCAGCTCAGGATGCTGAGGCAGGCGTGACAGTGCAGCTAAATACCTGGGAAGGGGGACTCTCAGCGTTGCTTCCAAAAGTGACAAGAATGATGGGACGCACTGTGCTCCAAGTGAGGGGGAGGACTTGGAGGGGATCAGCGGCCATGTGCCTGCTGCTGCCTCAACCTTCTGAGTGCTCGCAGGCATGCACCACCGTGCCCAGCTACAATTTTAAATTTTGATTACGCTTGTCTTACCACATTCTTTTGTATAATTCATTTTTAAATTTTATTCAGGAGCTTTTGCTTACTCCAAGTTGACAAAAATCTCGCTCTATTTTCTTACAGAAATTTAAAAATGTTTGACTTTATGCTAGAATCATGATCCATTTTGAGTTAACTTTGTAATAATATGAGGCTTCGGTGATACGGTTCATTTCTGTCTGGTGGGAATCCGGTTGATCCAGCACAACTGACTGAAACCCTTTCCCCACTATAGCTTATATCTAGATGTCGCCCCAGAGTTTCATGTGCTCATAGGTGAGGCTTTTGTGAGAGACGGATCTTGGGGATGTGGTACTGGATTAGTGCACTGACTAAAGATTTAACATAGATCTGGTTGTGGATGATGCGTTTACGAAAAGGGAAGACTCCCCCTGGGTGTACAGGCTCTAACCAACAGGTCTGAAGCCTGGATGGCATAAGAAGTGAAGGAGAATGGAAGCCTTGCTGCTCCCTGCCTGCCATGCCACGGCCAGCTTCTCCTCTGCCATGCTGCCCTGCCGTGGGGCCAGCAGACTGTCAGCTAAAAGCTCTACAGACGGAGAGCTAAAATAAACCTTTCCAGGCCGAGGATACAGCTCCATGGCACAGCGTATCCCTGGCTAGCAAGAGATCATGAGTTAGATCTCCAGTACCAAAAAATAAAAAATTAAAAAAGGAATCATAAAATAAACCTTTCCTCCTTTAACTTGTGGGCGTGGGATATTTTGCCCCAACAAAGAGGGAGTAAGAGAGAAGCCCTTTTCTTTGACCACTTTGCCATCACGTGACCACTTTTGTGTAGCTCCGAATTCTACACTGGCTCCTTTTAAAAAATGTTTTGGTTATTAGACCTTTTGCTTATCTATATACTTCTAGAAACAAATTTTGTTTTCTATGCTAAAGAGCCTACTGGTATTTTGAATGGAATTGCATTGAATCTATAGATCAATTTGGATCTATAATGTGATACCGTAATATTGCAGCCTATATGTTTTGATGTGTTGAATTTTCATTTTCATTTAGTTTTCTGTATTTTTATATTTCCTTTGAGAGTTTCTCTGAGTTACTTCAAAGTGTCTTTTTTAATTTCCAAGTGTTTGGATAATTTCCTTTTTTTGGGTACTGGGAATTGAACTCACGACCTTGCTCTTGTCAGGCAGGCATTTATGCTGCTGAGCTAAATCCCCGGCCCAGTATTTGGATGATTTTCTGTGTCTTTCTGTTGCTGATATCCAGTTTAATGTTATTATGGTCAGAAAATGTACTGCATGATTCAATTCCTTTACATTTTTTTTTAATCGGTACCAGGGATTGAACTCACAACCACGCACTTGCAAGGCAGGCACTTATGCCCCGAGCTAAATCCCCAGTCACCCGATTCTTTTACATTTTTGAGGTTTACTTTATAATCCAGGATATGGGTTGTCTGTTTCTTCTTTCAGCTTTTAGTGGCCTCTGCCTCTTGTATTTTGGGTTCTGTTATTTGGTTTATTTGTATATAGGACCCCTGGGCCTCATGGTGGGTCGACCTCTCATCAGTATGTAATGTCTGGGCTGGGCGTGGTGGTGGATGCCTGTAACCCCAGCACTCGGAAGATGGAGGCGGGAGGATCACTGTGAGTTTGAGGCCAGCCTGGGCTCCATAAGGACTTCAGGGCCAGCCTGGACTGCGTAGCGAGATATCTCAAAATTTATATAAAGAAAAGTATGTAAGATTGGACTCTGTCACTACTAATTTTATTTGTGCTGGAGTCTGTTTTATCTGATTTTAGTATAGCGACTCCCACTTTTTTGATTTGTGGTTTTGTGGTATATCTTTTCCTATCCTTTTTCTTTCAGTCTAACTAGATTGCATTGAACTGAGTTTCCTGCAGGTTATATATCACTGGATTACATTTTTAATCCACCCTGCCAGTCTAAGTCTTTCATTAGTAGTTAGGTCATTTTCATTTAATATTACTGTTTACCATATTAGGGTTAAGTTGAACATTTTTATCATTTGTTTCTTCTGCTTTTCATTTTTCTGGGATTTTTCCTTCCTGTGACTACTTGAAAATATTTCAGAGTTCCATTGGTTGACTTAGTGTTTTCTGTATGTCATTTTGCACAGTTTTGTTAGTGCTTGCAGTCGGTATCACATTGTACATACAGAATGTACAGGTCTTCTTGTGCTGCTGTTTTGTTGCTTCAAGGAAAGTGTAAGAAGTTCCTCTGCCTTCCTCATGTTACAAGGTAGTTTTGGGGTTTTCCTCTACATATTGTGGCATCATACCAGACAGTCTTAATATTTGCTTCAGCCATCAGATAGTATTAGAAATGTTATGAGAAGTATATTCTATTTATTCCTGGTTTTGCCCATTTTGATGTTTTCTCTTTTCTAAAGTTCCAAGTCTTTTTATCTTGTCTCCTTTTTGTTTAGAGAATCACTTCTCTTCCCTCCCCCCCCCATACAGGTAGTTGAAAACAGGGCCTTTGCACTGACATACATCCCCCTCCATTTTTATTTTTTATTTAAGAACAGGGTCTTGCTAAATTGCTAACTTGCCTAGGGTGGGCTCCAACCTGTGATCCATCCTCCTGCCTCAGCTTCCCAGAATGATGAGATTATACTTTCATCATTTTTTAAGGGTGGGTTTTCCAGTAACAAATACTACTTTTCCTTTATCTGAGAGTTTTATTATGTTCCTGTACTTCCTGGAGGATATTTTTGCTGCCTATGGAATTTGCTGTGGACTGCTCCTTTCTTTCAGTGCTTGGAATCATCTCTCTGCCTGTAACTTTCAGAAGTTTAATCATAATGCATGTTAGCGGGGCATGGTGGCCTACCCCTGTAACCTAGCACTCAGGAGGCTGAGGAGGAGGATTGCTGCAAGTTCAAGACCAACCTGGGCTACCAAGTGAGCTCAAGTTCAGCCTGAACTGCATAGCGAGACCCTGTCTTAAAAAGAAAAAAAATTATCATGCATGTTGACATGGATTTCTCTGACTTCCTCTTTGAAGGTTTGCTTGGCCTCTCAAATCCATAGCTTTCCATCCTTCACCACATTCAGGGAGCTTTTGACCATGATTCCTCAGAGTACTTACAGCCCTGCTCTGTCCTCTCCCCGGGCCCATCTCACAAATTCAGCTCCCACATTGTCCTGAAGTTCCCTAAAACTCTCTTCACTTTTTTCCAGTTTATTTTGTCTTTCAGGGAGTAATTCCTATTGATCTGCCCTCCCACTCACTGATTCTATTATTTATCACCACTATGCTGTGATATGACGCATCCAGTGTCAGCTTCCTTTTCAGTAAAGAAGGCCCTCTTGAGATGCAGCCCAAGGACCTGGGGAGTGTGTGTGTGTGGCTTCCTGCTGGGTCCACTCAGTCTACCCCTGTGTAACTTGCCTTGCTTAGGATGGGCAGAGTGGAAGAAGTACAGGTCCCCCCTCCCCCCCGGGGCCCAGGCTCATTGGTTCAACCTGCCAGTGACACTGCTGGGGATGCAGGGCAGCCCCTGCCTCCACCAGGCAAAGCTGCGGAGGACCAGTTCCCAGCTCA
The DNA here is from genome assembly GCF_034190915.1 of Cavia porcellus. Lineage (NCBI taxonomy): Eukaryota > Metazoa > Chordata > Mammalia > Rodentia > Caviidae > Cavia > Cavia porcellus. Next base: position 57,674,521 of record NW_026947489.1, read on the forward strand.
GCCTGTCAGCTCTACCAGGAGGTAACTGGGGATGGGAGTGGGTCCTGCTCATCCTCCAGACCTCGCAGGGCCAGAGAGAGGAGAGTTGCTTCCTTGGGGCAGAGTGGCAAGCAGCCCAGGTGCTGAGGCTCTCACCAAGCCCGCCTTGTCTAGCTCCTGGATGAGGGAGGATCCCAGAGACTTTCTGTTATTGCCTGCAAGTGGATCTAGCTGGAGGCTTCTGCTGCGCCCTTCCCGAGATTCATGGGTGGTTACACAGAGGGTCCTTGAGCAGTGGCTTCCTTCTTCACCTTTCATCTGTTTTGCTGGGCACAGGACTTTTTAGTTGTACAAGACAAGAATTGGGAGGAATGGGGCTACCAAGATCCTCCTTTATTTATAGCGCATAAAGTGCTATATCTATTTTGCAAAAATACTCCTTAGGCATTGAGGGAAAAATGTCTAGAAGACAAAGTACAGTATATGTTCACCAAGGAAGTAACTCATTATAATTCATTATACTATTTGAATTCTTTTTCTCTAATTCAGAGTTGTTCTTAAATTATCTTATTACTTTCTTTTTTTTTTTTTTTTTTTTTTGAGACAAGGTCCTGCTATGCAGTTCAGGCCGGCCTTGGGCTCACTTTGTAGCCCAGACTGGTCTCGAATTTGTAATGATCCTCCTGCCTCACCTCCCGAGTGTAATTTCTTACAGGCATGCACTGCCACACCCAGCTTCCCGTTATTGTTTATCTGTGACAGTTCCTGTTGATATTTATTCCTTTTGCTTCAGCATATTTGATGCCATAACTACTAAATCTCCACTGTGATTTCACCTATTAGTATAAAATAACTTCCCACATCTTCCAGGGAATTGCACACTTCTTGAAATGATACTCTGACTCCTGTATTCTTTGGACATTCTTTTAATTATGTTGATTCCTTTTGTTTCTTTTGTGATTGTTTTGTTTTCCCCTCCTAGAGGTTTTATCTTTGGATGGGGAATTTTCGCTAAAATTGCTGTGATCCGATTGTTCTCTGTTAGAGCAGTTTATTTCCCAATGAGAGTGAGGAGGTAGTTTTCAGCACTGATTCTCCCACATTCCCTAAATCTTTCTGTTCTGACAACTTGCACTGTAGTTGACAATCAGACTAACACTGAGGACTCTGACTGACTTCCTCCCACAAGACCTAGTGATTTAAACGTGCTTTGGCTTGTGTAAATACCTTGTGATCCCACCTTTAACCTCATCCGGGGTGGATTCATTTCCAAGCAAATGACTGGACTTTTCACAAAAAGGAGAAACCTCATGACGGAATTTTCCCGCTGCCTGGCCTCTCTGCGACAATGGTCAGCCTTTATTCACGAAACTCTTGTTACCTTTTCCTGCAGATCAGAATATTAATTATTCAGACCCGGAGCTTTTCAACGGATATTTAGAGTATGGATTTAATGTCATTGTCAGTAGAAGTCTGGGCCACGACAGAGAGGTGCCGGACACCCGGGATAAAAGGTGTGTTCCTACCGCATCCAAACCAAAACAGCTACAGAGCCAATTTAACATCAGCACGTTAAAAGTCTTACACGTAAGACAATCTTTGGGATTTGAAGTCAGTAATACTGAGGTCCTATTTCTTCCTTAGATTTTTTTGTTGTTGTTGTCTTTTTCCTTTTTATCGGTACCAGGGATCGAACTCACGACCGCCTGCTTGCAAGGCAGGTGCTTATGCCACTGAGCTAAATCCCCAGCCCCCTGAGGTCCTATTTCAAGATAGGACCTATTTCAAGATATAGGTCCTATTTCAAGATAAGAGTGGGTGACAGAGAGCAAGCACATCTCTATCTGCAGTGTCTTAGATGGGTCTTGTTAATCAACAAATGGGGTTCCAGCCCATGGGAGGGGTCATCCCACTAGAAAATGATGCAGACAGCTACCTATTTTTTTTCTTCCAACTGCTGCAAATTTTTACTCTCATCATGTCTTCAGTCCACCACAATTGACAATCAGGTAGTTTCTGTCCTAACAGAAAGACTGAGGGAATGGTAGGAGAATCAGAGCTGAAAGCCTCCTCCCCACATTTCATTAGGGGGAATAAAAACACAGAAACAGAGGAGATCCCATCACAGCAATCCGAACAATGAACAAAGAGGGGCAGATTCCCTGTGCAGTGAAACTGCTGCTTCATTTTCATTGTTCCTTCAATCATTTCTATTCATAACTTTTTAAAAGTTGTGGCAAATGCATAATGTACAATTTACTATTATAGCCATGGGAGGAGGGCTCTCAGGATCTGAACTCAGGTCCTTGTGCTTGCCAGACTTGTGCTGTGCCACTGAGCTATATCCCCTTCCCATTATAGCCATTTTTAAAGATACAATGTAGTGGTATCAGCACATTCACACTGGTGTGCAAACATCACTCCATCCATCTCCAGAATTTTCCATCACCCCAAACTGAAACTCTGAACTCAACAAACAACTCCCATCTGCCATTTCCTCTTTTCCTGTACCTTTGCAACCACCACGCTCCTTTCTGTGTTAAGAATTGGGCTGCTCCAGGGACCCTGGATAAGTAAAATCATACCCGATTTATCACTTTCCTGACTGATTTGTTTCACAAGTGACATCTTGCAGTATTTGCGTTTCTGTCCCTGGATTATTGTCACTTCAGGTGAGATCCTCCAAGGTCTATCCATGTGATCAATGACCGAACGTCTTTCTTTAAAGGCTTAACACCCTTTCACTGTGTGTGGCACCGCATTTTCGTCAGTCTTCTATCGATGGGTGGCCCTCAGGCTGATGGTGAGCCCTGACTGTTGTGAACAATGCTCTGAAGCCCGGGGAAGTACAAGCAGCCTCCAGCCTACTGCTCCGGCACCCTTGGGTGCACACCCCCCAGTGGAGCGAGCACCCGGGTCCATGGCGGGTGGTGTTCTTTCCCATCAGCAGCGTGTAAAGTTCCCCTTTCCCCCATTCTTACCTACACTCGCTAGCTTTCACTTTTTGACAACCATTTGCACACGTGTGGGGTGGCCCTTGAAACACATCACGGAAGGGATCACTGAATTTTTTAAAAATCTGGAGATTTGTTTTCTCCCTACTGCATATAGATGTTAACCCTTTATGAGATGCATTATCTGCAATGTTTTCCCTCATTCTGCGGGTGGTTGCTCCCTTCTGCTGGTTGTTCCTTTTGCTGCGCAGGTGATTTTTAGTTTGATGCAGCCTCGTGAGTTTATTTTTTGTTTTTGTGGCTGTGTCTTTGCAGTCGTATCCAAAAAAATCATTGCCTAGACCAAGGTCATGGCTTTTTCCCATTATGTGCTCTCTGATGGCTTTAGAGTTTCAGGTTTTAGGTTTACAACTTTGATGCATTTGGAGTCCCTTTTTGTGTGCAGTATGAGACAGGCATCTTATTTCATTCCGTGTGTGTGGGTAGTCAGTTTCCCAGGTGCCACTTAGGAATAGATTGCTGTTTCTCCACAGTGTGCTCTTGGTGTCCTTCTTGAAAATCAGCCCAGTACTACTAGCACAGTACTTGTTTCTGGCTTCTCTATTCTGTTCCATTGGTCTGTGTGTCTGTTTTCTTTCTTTCTTCCTTTCTTTCTTTCTTTCTTTCTTTATTTCTTTCTTTCTTTCTTTCTTTCTTTCTTTCTGCATGGGTCTCGCCATGCAGTTCAGGCCGGCCTTGAGTTCACTTTGTGGTCCAGGCTGGTTTCGAACTCACAACAACCCCCCTGCCTCAGCCTCCCAAGTGCTAGAATGATAGGCATGTACCACCACGCCTGGCTACTATTTGTCTATTTTTTTTGCCAGTAATAAATTTAACGCAAACCTTCAGTGTGTATAAGTTTAGTGATTTGTTTTAAGCACTGAAGCTAACCTATAATTTGCATTTAGGCTATAAAGTAGGACTAAATGATCAAAATAGAGTGCAGGAAAGAACAATTAAGAAGGAAGAAACAATTTCAAAAGTATTAGAAAAACATGGAAGTTAATATTCCCATTTTGCACAATCATAAGTTTTAGATTTTTAGGTGACCTTTTATTATTGTATTGTCAAAATCATCAGTTGAAGGACAGGGTGAAGATAAGGCAAGATATGTGAACAAAAGCCTGAACATGCAAGCCTTTTAGATAATTCCTTTTTTTCCTCCTTTATTGTGGCAGTTGCCGTCACAGACATTACCCACTTCACTTACCGACGGCCAGCGTTATCATTTGCTTCCATAATGAAGAATTTAATGCCTTACTTCGGACGGTGTCCAGCGTTGTCTATCTCACGCCACCTTATCTCCTTGAAGAAATCATTTTGGTGGATGACATGAGCAAGTTTGGTAAGTGGACGTTGACTGTCTGCCCCTTGGGAAGCAGCCCTTGCCTAGTGGGTGGGGCACTATTTCCACAGGTTGTTCCTGGTGGGTGCGCATGGGAGACACAGAGGACCTGGTCCCTCTCCTGATGGGGCTCCCACAAGGTCAGTTAGGAATCTCGGCTTGGTGTTTAGATAGGGCTTTGGAAGAAATGAAGCATACATGGAAGATGGAAGGATGATTTGAAGTTATCCAGCTGCAGAGGATGGAAAGGTGTTTTAGACAGAGGAAGCACCACCTTGTAAAGGCTTGGAGACCAGAGAAGGCACTGGGTGTAGTTTATGCACAAGTGTAGAGCTGGTAGGGTGAGAGGGGCATAAAGCCAGCGATAATAAAAGGAAACTACTCAAGAAGGGGATTATTTGGATTTATCTCATGAATATGCAGAATTGTTGAGGAAATGACGTGATCCAGGTTTACTATACATAAAAGAACTCTATTGGATGAAGGAATATTAAGGTGCTTATTCCTCTAAGCTTATTGGTTTAAAAGAATTGTGATATAAGCACAAAATCTAGTGAAGCATCTTAGAATCTAAAATTAGTTGTCTGTTTTACAACTGAATGTGAGCCTTAAGCCAGCCAGGGGTGCCAGAGCAATGCTATAGTCTTTGATGGTGGTGAGCTGGAAGAGGAAAGAGCAGAAGAAGACATCCCACAAGCTCAACCTGTAGAGAGTGATGCTAGGTTGCTCCAGAGTGTGACTCAGTTAAGGTCACTTTATTTGGAATTTTTTATGTTGTGAGTGTGTCCTCTCACATATTCGCTTCACTGCCGTGGGCATCAACATCGTAGAAGGACACAGGACTCTGTATTTCCAGACTTGTACATGAAAAGACTGTGGAAAATTGTCCTGATGCCTCCGCTGCTTGTACAACTGTGTTTGGCAAGAAGCCACAGTAAAAAAAAAATAAAATAAATAAATAAATAAATAAAAAAAAAGAAGCCACAGTAAAGCCACATATGGGCTCAGCTCCTAGTGCAAGGGTCCCCCCAGGGGATGCAGCTCCAAGAAGGACCGTAAGCCCCCTCTGCCAGTCTCGTAGACTCTCACTACGAGTTGGAGACATGCTTGGTGTCTTAGCTTGACAGCTCTTAAACATCATACACTGGCGGTGGCTTGAACAACAAACATCTACTCCTCACAGTTCTAAAAGTGGGAAGTCTAAGACCAAGTGCCCATAACGTCATGTTCCTCTTTCTGGTTGTAGACAGATGTCTTTTTTGCTGTGTCCTTACATGGCAGAGAGAAATCAGAGAGCTATTTAGTCTCTTCCTTTGAGGGCACTGATCCTGTTTGTACGGGCCCCACCCTCATAACTGACCCCTCCTGAAGTCCCTATCTTCAAATACTGTTCTGAGGATTAAATTTTGACAAATGTATTTGGAGAAAATCACAAATTTTCATTCCCTATCCTTTGTACCTGCTTATACACTCATTGTGCATTTTGGTCCTTTGCATAAGAGATTAGTGGGGTCACTGAGTGTAGTGCAGAACCAACACCTACTTCTGCTTCCCTGGCCCTTGGCCTTGGCCCATACAGAACCTCAAATGCAGACACAGGCTGCTGTGTTCTGATGGGCTCAGGGTGGACACCTGCTTTAGTTCTCAATGACTTCATTGTGAATCACAGGACACTTTTGGACCAAAGCCTGTTGTACATGAGTTCTTCTTCCAGGGGACTCCCTCTGCTTAGGGTAGCAGGGGACAGAGGCCTGGGGACCTGCTTCCACTAAGTTACACAAATGACATTGTATCACCTGCCATCGTCCACCTTTCCTATCATCCTGGCCCCCTTGATCACCAGCTAGCAGTGTGAGGATGTCTGAAATCTCTAGCAAACCCCCACTTTGGGTCAGCCACAAGTGCCACCCACCCTGGCTTCATCTGCTCCAAGGTCCGGTTCCCAGAGTGCCCTCTCTGACCGACAGAGAGGTCTGCAGGCAGCTGTGCCTCAGCAGCCTGCACCCTTCCCTGCAGGCCCTGGCACTTAAAGGAAAAGGATCCTGGCTTTGGCCACAAGGAGCTGTGATGTCCTTGTCGGAATCAGGTCCTTACCTGCGCTTTCTGCTCCTCACTTCTGGGACTCAGGATTTAGAACTCTGGGAAACCTGTATCCATCTCCCCTCACCTCAGTCTCCAAATACTGAGTGACTCTAGGGTGCCAGATTCCCTAGAGGACTGCCAGGAGCATGGTGAGCAACCCTTCTCACAGACAAGGAATTTAGGGCTCAAGTAGTCTGATAACTATCCTAAGAATCACTACAAAGTTAAAAGCATTGTGATTATCGTGCAGTTTGTGTGATTAGTAGCAAAATCAGATTGCACCAAAGCACTCTCGCTCATACTTTTTCCTATGAAAATTTTAATAGCAATTTTTAAAAAGACATTTCTCTAACAACTTAGAAACTTAAAGTTAGAACTTCTGTGGAATGGCCTGGTTTTTAGGAATCGATGAGGATGATAAATTATTTTCTGCATTGCAGTTTATAAATTATCAAGTATTGGTTGTTTTTTTCCAGATGATTTGAAATCAAAGCTCAATTATTATCTGGAAAGCTTTCGAGACAAGGTTCAATTGGTAAGAAACAAAAAGAGAGAGGGGCTGATTCGAGCACGGATGATCGGAGCATGGTACGCCTCAGGTATGGACATTGCTGGGGATGTGACCACCTAGCTGGCCTTGGACGTGCTCATCCTCCTAGGGTCCTTCCCATGGCTGCGGGCTTCAGCCTTTAGTCTCACAGTGCTTCTAAACATGCCTGTCTGCCATTTCAGATGGAAGGTTCTTTTGCACGGGTCATCATGTCTGCCCTGGCACAGGCAGAGTTCCCCAGACCCGAACACTGAGATGTGTTTTGGGTGCTGAAGACCCAGGAGAATGCTGGGACTAGGTGGAGGGGGAGCTTGGGCCCGGGATGGAATCAGTTCTGGCCCCATGCAAAGGCTTCCTCTCTGCACAGCAACACATGTTAACCGTGTCTGTCCCCTCCCTGGCTCTCCTCAGCCCTGTACAAACACACTGCATCTGTGCTCAAAAGTAAAATTAGTTTATGATTTTCTTTTTCTGGACTGTTTTCTTATACTTTGCCTTCTTCTTATCATAGAATAAACAATATGGTATTTTTGGTGGGTGCTTTTTTGTTTTGTTTTTTGTTTTTTACTAAAAAACTACATAAGATTGATGATCCATATTTGGAAATTACATAAAATTATTCGATAAATTGTCCAGGCACTGGGAATCTTTCTTGGTTTCCCCTTTAATTTAGATCACTTTAAAAAAAAAAAACTGAAATTAAAAGTTTTTAAACCTAAGGGAAAAAAATAAAAGAATTTTAAATATAATCTTTTGTTTTATCACTAACTTGATCATACTGTAGTTAAAATTTTTCTTTGTGTCTTAAAGCGAGACCCGTTTTCCAAAACATCTGTATTTCAAGAGAACAGATATTTTCTTGTGATTGTAGGTTTTGTGTACATTTAATTTTGTTATTTTAAAGACTTCGACCATGACTGCGGTCTTACCCATCCATCTCTCCTTGTACTTGTGCCTGTTACCCTCTATCTATTTACCTATCTACCTGTCTGGCTATCCTGTCCCCAACCACCCCAGTGATTGCTGGACGCTGCCTGAACCAGGCACCCCCAGATCAGGAGCTATGGAGTTCTGTTGTGTGGGCAGGTGATGTAACATTAATGTATTCATTAATTCACTCATTCAATCGAGGATTTATTTATCACCCTCCGTGTGTGGTCCATGTATATTTATCCTTTTAACTGCCTTTTTATCATCCCCAGGGGAAGCAATTTACATGGAATAAACTACCCACTGAAGGTTTGCACACAGTATTGACAGATGCATTTCTATTTGAAGTTGTTATCTTGCTGAGTCACTGGCATTTGCATTTTTGGAACATGACTCTGTTTCTAATACAGCCTCCTAGGGCTTGCTCCCTGCTCTCTTTCAAACTTGGTCACAAAATTAACAAAAACAAAAAAACAAAGCCTGACTACTTCCTGTCCCTCCTGGCCTCCTCTTTCTCCTCCTCCTCATCCTTTTTTTTTTTTTTTTTTTTTTTTGGTCTTTTTGAAACAGAGTCTCACCATGCGGCTTAGGCTGGCCTTGAACTAACTCCATTTCCCAGACTGGCCTGGAACTTGCAGCAATCCTCCTGCCTCAGCTTTCTGAGTGCTGGGATCACAGGGGTGTGCCACCACGCCTGGCCTTCCTGGCCTTCTTGCTTCTCCTCAAACACAGCAAGCATAGTGCAGCCTACACCTGTCCTACTTCATTAGCCGAGGATGCCTTCCAAGGCCCCAGCAGTGGCCTGGGACTGCAGGAAGTGCTGAGCCCATCTGCACGGTGCTGTGTGCTTTCCCACACGCCCCACATGCTAAGAAATGGCACCAGGGTCATCCGCCCTGGGTTTTACACTGTGACACTAGTGGGCATCGCATGAGCCTTTGTGCCCTGGGCCATCATAAAGTAAAATAAGGGTCCCTTGAGCCCAAACACCAAACATAAACACTGGTCAGTCCACCTGGCTACTGACACTGCCCACAGTGTGGCGGGCTGTGTTTCTGGTCTGCAGGAAAAGAAGGCAAATGACAAAGAGTCTAACCTGGAGATAAAAAAGTGGAGGAAGATTTCTTGTTTGCAGCGAGTTAGGAGAGCACAGGAAGTGGGTGACTTCCAAGGTGAAGTCTCTCCAGACCAAAGCAGGAAGGGCATACTTGCATGCTCGCACAAGGAGACTTCTCACAGAGAGGATGGCGCAGGTGGTTGTCTGTGCCCTCCTTAGACAGTCCTCCTCTGTAATCTCGAGTTTTAAACTGTAGAGGGAAGGGATCAGTTTCCTGAGAGACAATCTTTCCAGGGCCTGGGCAGAAGGGGATTGTTTGAGACGACACTAAGGAGGGCACAGCCTAGAGCCCCGGAGTGCACGGCTCACCGTGGCCCCAGCTCCTGCGGGTGCTGCGGGTGGTGATGGGGTGCCTACAGAAGGGCTGGAAACACGGAGGAGGCTTGGCTTGGGGACTTCTCCCCTAAGTCACCTAGAAGAGGGGCTGGGCAACTTTGGCTGCTTGAAATCAGCTCCATGGAGTCTTCTCTGAACGACCTCATTTGACACAAACAACTCGAGTGGATGTTAGCAGTCAGTACTTCTTCCCCCAGCAACAGAAGCCCAATCCTTGCAGCTGAAGGTGCCTCTGTATTTGTGCGTGTGGTAGTGGGATTATACTGGGACCTTATGTGCAGTGGACAGGGGCACTACCACAGGGTTACCTGCCTAGATAATTTTATTTTTAATTTTTTGGTTTTTTGAGAAAGGGTCTCACTGGTCTTGAATGCAGCTCGGGCTAGCCTTGAACTCACATCAATCCTCTTACCTTGGTGGCCTCTCAAATGTTGGAATTATGGGCATGTACCACCCCACCCAGTTCATTTTACTTTGAGACAGTGTCTCACTATGTTGCCTAGGCTGGCTTCAAACTTGTGATCTTCCTGCATCGGCCTCTGGAGTAGCTGGAGTCACAGGCATGTGCCACCATGCTTGGCTAATGTCGCCTCCAGAGGCTGGACTCTGTGCATTGGGAAAGGAGAAGGAGCTTTCTAAAGCAAGATGATTGTAAGAGAATTTTACCAAATATTCTGTAGAGAAATTTACATCAAATGAGGGGGCTTAGGGAAAGGGATGACAGAAGAAAAGGTTGGGGGAATCCCTGAATTTTGAGGTCTTTCCAATCCGAACCCATTGAGTGTAATTTGACCCCACCATGATTCCCTCTGTTCACTGAAGGAGAATAGAGCCTCCTTAGAACTCGAGAGACTATAAAAGCAGTTGGACAGCCTATCAACACAAGCACAAAGTTAGGCATCCTGGCCATAGAAATTAAACGTTAAATTAACTAGGTCACTGAAGGTCAAGCTAAAATGATTTTTTCCCCAAATTTCTTGTTTCTCCCAAAGCAACTGAAGAGCCAAACACACAAGCAGCGCTCACCAAACATGCAGCACATGGAGCCTGGACCCCATCCCATCTCCCAGTACTGAAGTGAGTCTGTTCTTGCCTCCCCAGGCGAAGTCCTGGTGTTCCTGGACAGCCACTGTGAGGTCAACAGAGTCTGGCTGGAGCCCCTGCTGGCTGCCATCTCTAAGGACTCTAGAACTGTTGTGACCCCTGTCATCGACATCATTGACGGCATAAGCCTGCAGTACCTGCCCTCTCCACTTGTGAGGGGAGCCTTTGACTGGAAACTCCAGTTTAAGTGGGACAGCGTTTTCTCCTATGAGACTGACTCTGAAGGAAGTCCGACAAACCCAATCCGGTGAGCTTCGCATAGTGGCTTGAAAAAAGTACTAATTCTCAGGGATTATTCCTTCCATTTCTTGGGTTACTAAAAATAAATATATTTTATTTCATTCCACTCTGTTACCCAGGCTGGCTTCAGGATTGTGACCCTCTTGTCTCAGCCTCCAGAGTAGCTGGGATCAAAGGCATGCACTGCTATGTCTGGCTGTTATCTTTGGATGCTAGCTTGAATTTTAACATTAGAATTTGGTAGATGTTACATTTCTTCAATTGAAAACGTGCACTGCACCCTCGTTCAGAAAACTGGGATATGCCAGGCATGGTGGCACACTCCTGTAATCCTGGTATTTGGAAGGCTGAGGCAGAAGGGTTGCCATGAGTTTGAGGCCAACCTGGTCAACACAATGAGTTCAAGGTCTGGATCATATATTAAAAAACTCTGTCTAAAAATAAAAACAAACACCCCGAAAACAAGAATAGGAAGTAATACACTGATTTTTTTTTTTTTTTTTTTTTTTTTTTTGTACCGGGGATCGAACTCACGAGTGTCACTGATTTTTGACACTCATCTTTAGAATTTTGTTCTCAAGGGCAAATTGTGTCTTACCAACGAATCACACGCCCACGCTATGGCTGGCCTGGAGGAAGCAGGTATCTTTGCAAAATTCATATACGAAATCCTTATCCAAGGATTTCCATGTGGAATGTCTTGGGTTGGGATGAATGACTTTTCTCTATTGTTAGTCTTGGAAAGTGAGAGAACAGTGCAACTTGCTTTTAATTCTCTGTTTATTGTTCCAAGTTTGAAGACAGCGATTTTGAGCTGCAGCTCCACCCCCTTATTCAAGGAAGAAATTACATTAAATGGGGAAAAAAATGATACAGCACTTTCTGCAGGAGCCTGAGAAAGATCAGACAGGCCGTAGTTGAGCGCGGCCGCACGGGGGCGCTCCGAGGCCATCGGGCTCCGGCGGGGTCCTCTGCGGAGCGGCCCTCTACCCCACCCCGCGCCAGCCCCTCACTAGCCGAAACCTCCACAAGACGCCCTTCTCCGTCCCTTGCAGCTTCTCACTGCTGTACACCGTCTCCTCGCTGTCGCCGATGTGGCTCGGGCGTCCACGCCCACCCCGGGCTCCGAGCTGCCCTCTCGCTGGCCTTGCAGTGAGCACGCACTGATTCCCACGCGACCCCTCCGCTACCCCGCAAGCTTTCCTTTTCAGGGTAGTCTTGGGTCTCGGCTCCTGGGTGCTGTGGGAACACCATTCCTAACCACCCCCGCCTTGCCTCAGCCTGAACACCAATAGTGAGTCTTTGTCCACTTAGTCTATGTGAATGTCATTTGCCACGTATTTCCACAGATGGGGATGATCTATGAGCTTTGATTCTCTGAGACCTGCAATGCTTTGCAGATGTCAGTATTTTGGGGAACAGCATTTCATTTCGGTGAAAGACCATCACTTTGAGCTGTTTAGGTTGCCATATACAATTGCACCAAAAGGAGGCGCTGTTTACACACACGGCAAAGTGCATAGCAGCTCTAGAACCGCATATTAAGATTTGGGTCAGGAGAGGGGGTGACGCACTCCTGTAATCCCACCACTCAGGAGGCTGAGGCGGGAGGGTCGTTGCAAGTGAGACCCTATCTCAAAAAGACCAAAAAAAGGGGTTGGGGATTTAGCTCAGCGGCATAAGCACCTGCCTTGTAAGCAGGCAGTCTTGAGTTCGATCCCTGCTACCGATTTAAAAAAATTGGGGTCAGTTGCCTCTCTCAGATTCAGTAGTCCTCAGCTGGAAAATGGCAATAGTAATAATAGTTCGATCCACCTCTCAGAACTGCCTGGGGGATTAAATGAACCAATACTTTTATATAGTTGTGGTTTTTAATGTATCATTTTCATATACCTAGATGTATTTTTAAGATATTGTATTGATATGCCTGTTTTCTAATTTTTACCTATAAATTTCATGTATAGTCAAACAATGTCTAAGAAAACTCATGATTACTGTCTCTGTGGCATCAGTTTATGACATTTCGTGTCCCCATACCAGGTCGCCTGCCATGGCTGGAGGAATTTTTGCCATGCATAGGCCCTTTTTTTATGAACTTGGAGAGTACGACAAGGACATGGATCTTTGGGGAGGAGAAAATCTGGAACTTTCACTAAGGGTAATTCAGATTGTGTTGTTTTAAGTAGTTGCCTTTATAGCCAGCGGTGGCACATGCTTGTAATTCTAGTCCTTGGGAGGCTGCAGCAGGAGAATCCCCTCAAGGCCAAGACCAGCCTAAACTACATAGCAAGAGCCAATATAAAATAAAATTAGAAAAATAATGAGAGTTATGTTCTAAGTGCAAAAGGATGCACAAATAACTGAATCCAGGCAGGACTAGCATTTCTGGAGTCACTCGCACCAGGCAAGAGTTAGTGTGAGAGTGGGCACTGGCACTCAAGGTGCCGCCCCTCAGAAGAGACTTTCTTAATTTGAACCCTGTCCTCTGCCACTTGCCAGGTCTGTCTGGGCAAGCTTCTCAGCTCTTCGCGTTGGCTTCCTCATCCGCCCCGTGGCTGCTGTGAGGATTAAGTGAAAGAAGTTTAATACACGTCTGCAAACACATCCCCGTGGGCCTGTGACCAGCAGAGACACTCTCACCCGTGCTGCTTTTCTCTTGTCTAGATTTGGATGTGTGGAGGCCAACTCCTGATAATCCCCTGCTCCCGAGTGGGACACATCACAAAGTTATATTCGAAACCTGACAGCGCTCTCAGCAAAGCTGTGGCCCGGAACCACCTGAGATTGGTGCACGTTTGGCTGGATGAATACAAGGTGGGGGATGGGTGCCCCGTGGGTGGGGAGCGAGGGGAGCACACAGCTGAGGGGCTTGCTGGGGAGATAGACGCCTCCTGCTGCCCCCAGAGGCGCTAACACAAAGCACCCCTCAACTTCTCACCTGTGTTCTCAGTTACAAGCTGGTCTATTTGTACTTTACTTACCGAACTTTAATTTTTAGGGAAATCCAGGTTTCTCAGAAAAAAACGAACCAACGTGATAAATAGACCCCCCCCCAAATCTATTTTCTTCCCAAAGAATTGGCCCCTAATTTCCCAAGTAAATAGCCGCTTCCTGCCCCATCCCAATATGGAAATCACATTTTTATTTTATTTTTTTCAGGTCTGGAATTGAGGCCAGGACCTTCACACAAAACTACATTCCCGCTGTTTTTTTATTTTTTATTTTGAGACAGAGTCTCGCTAAATTGTCTAGATGGGGCTTGAGCTTTCCATCCTCCTGCCTCTGCCTCCCAGAGTGCAGGGATTGCAGACATGAGCTTCCATGCCTGACTAAATCTTTAAATTTGCTTCTAATGAGTTTGGGCACTGGACACAGAGACAAGAGTGTAAACAGCATTGTGTGTGTTCCCCAAAGCTGAGTGTGACCCAGAGCTTCATCTAGAATAGAATGGGTCCGGGTGGCATATTTAACCACTGTAATCTACACTGCCATGAAACTCACCAGTTATAGATAAGTGTACAACAGCAGCAAGGGTGAATCTTTCTTTAAATTGGTATTTATTTGCAATACATAATAGCCATTTTGGGGAATATTATCATTTAGATCCACTTGCCCTCTCATTCCTTCTCCCTGCTTCCTCGGATTCCCTTTCTTAGCTCCAAAAAGTCTGCCTCCATGTTTTCTACCTTCTCTTCTTTTTTTTTTTTTTTTTTTTTTGTCTTTTTCCTTTTTTATCGGTACCGGGGATTGAACTCACGACTGTCTGCTTACAAGGCAGGCGCTTATGCCGCTGAGCTAAATCCCCAGCCCCTCTACCTTCTCTTCTAGCATAGGTGACTCTTAAAGATGTAAGAGTAAATAGGATATTGTTCCCTTTTTATAAAGTTAAAATGAGTAAAGTTAAACTATAAAAAATGAAGAAGAAGGCAAAAACATAATCACAATAGCATTCAAACCAGGTGTAGTGGCACACGCCTGTAATCCCAGTACTCGGGAGGCTGAGGCAGGAGGATCACCGTGAGTTCAAGGCCAGCCTAAACTACATAGTGAGATCCTGTCTCAAAAGATAAAATAACAAGAAGAGATGGCATGTAAAACGAGACAGATTTACAATAAGGAAAGTTCTGGGACCTTGGTCATGTTCATTTCTTGAGCTAGAGTTACTGTGTTTGATTTCTCAACTATTCATTAAGCTGCACATTTATATTTTATGTACTTTTTGTACATTTATTAAATTTATTGATTAAAAATACTTTTAGAAAATGTTGAACTATCCTCATTTTGAAGTTTTAACAGTCCTGAAGTAATGTGCATAAAAGCAAAAGTAAGTTTTCTAAACCCTGGGCTCCAGTCCTCAGACGTAATTACTAAATTAGTTTTTATGGTTGCTGATTAACACACAGGAACACTGGAAAATATTCTGCTTTTCCATGACTAGATTCACTTAATAGTCTGTTTTGAAGTGTTCTTCAATTGTTTTTATTTTTGAAAACATACTTCTGGATTATCTTTCAAAACCAGAATATATTTTTAAAATCCTCTTTTCTATATTTCCTTGAAACAGAGGCACCAAAGTTGATTCTGCTGATAAACAGGACCCACTGGTAAACATGCTAACCATTCCAACTGCTGTTCTTGGCAGCACTGAAATGAACATCTTTTACACATGTATTTTGGGACATTTATAGAAATATATCTTTGGAACAAATCTCAAGATATGGAATGTCTAGGGCATGAGTTAATGCATTTAAAATCCTGATGAGACCTGGGCATGGTGGCACACTGTAATCCCAGCACTTGTGAGGCTGAGACAGGAGGATCACCTCGAGTTCAAGGCCAACCTGGGATGCATAGCTAGACCTTGTCTCAAAAAAAAAAAAAAAATCCTGATAACATTAAAACTGTCCCTTTGCTGTTTACATTGAAATCAAATGTATATGACCATGCTGATCTCCCCACATTGGTTATAATTAATTGGTATGTTTCTTCTAAAATGATAGGCTAAAATGATATCCCACTGTTTCAAGTTACCATTTCATTTTGTTATGAGAGATCTCAATCTCATTTTTACATTTCTTGACCCCCCCCCCCCACTTTGGGTCCTCATCATAGATCTGAGCAGCTGAACCAATCAATATTCCTGAGTGGCCTGGCCAATTTAGCAAAGGATAAGATGCCAAAAAGTTAATTTAAAAGCACATAGCATTAGGCAGAAAATCAACAAGTTGGGGCTGGAGATTTAGCTCAGTGGCACAAGTGCCTGCCCGGCTAGCACAAGGTCATGAGTTCAATCCCCAGTACCAGGAAAAATAGAAAAGAAAATCAATAGGTTGTATGGCACAGCACATTGTAAAATGTAGTGTGAGAGAGGGCTTTGAATGCAAATATGTTGTCCACAGGTCCCCCACACCTCCCTTTGCCAAAATGGTGATACCTCCCCATACCTTTGGCCCATGTCCTACACCAGTCCACCCTGGGAACCAGGTGGCCCACGACTTTGATAAGCTGGTTCCCTCTCTTTCAGTAGTGTTACAATATTAAGTGGCAGGCATTGAGAACGCACAGATGAAAATTGGGCAATCGGTCCTTGACTGTGAAAATAGGATAAAGAGGCCACTTTGCTTGATTTCTTTGGCTCCTGAGAAGCAAGACCCACTTCCCCTGGACTCCCTTTATCACCTGCCCTGTGCCCTGGCGTGACAGTGACCAGGTATTGATTGCTGAGTTGGTTTGAGGTCCCATTGGTGTCGCTGGTCTTGTTCCCTACACAAAAGGAAGGGACTCCTCAGTCGGATGATGACAATATATGCTGCTATGTCTGACATCATGATTTGATTACTAAAGATCTGTTTGGCTTAATGAAACGACTCTTTATTTTCATCTAGGAGCAGTTTTTTCTTCGAAACCCTGATTTGAAGTCTATGACATACGGAAACATTAGTGAACGTGTTCAGTTAAGGAAACAGTTGGGCTGCAGGTCCTTCCAGTGGTATTTGGATACCATCTTCCCAGAACTGGAGGCATCTATGTACAGCTGATGAAAGGATAACAAACCATTTTCATGAATAGCTGAGAAATCCCCTAGTCCTTCAAGACGGTGCCACCAGAGGACAAGTTTGCAACACTGTGGAATTATGTGAAAAGCAGTAACAAATACAGCCAGAATGGCCTACCTTGGGCGCACTGGTTTTCTTCCTTCAATGACAGGTCCTAATCTTCTGGTGCTTATTGCTGCTGAGTTCCTGGGATGGCAGGATCCTGAGTGTTACAAACATAAGCTGTCTCACAGTTGAGACTCAAGTGTATAATCAATCCAGGGAAAGTGTGCTGTGTGCAATTATTTGCCAAACTCATTGGTCCTGGTAGCTTCACAAGAGGGACCTGTTCCGCTCTGGAGCTTTGGCCAACCTGACTTCCACTCCAAGCAGCCCCGCTGATGTGCTCACAGTGGGCCATCTTGGCACATTCTGACCTTGGCTGAGTCAGACCAAACTAATTTCCTGCTGCCAGCATAGAAGCTGGAGCCACAGCTGGCCTGATTGGGTTCCCAAATCTCCGATGTACCATCCACTTGATGTATGTCTCGGTTGCGTCCTGTAAGTTGCTCCTTCATCTGTCCTGTCTGTCTGAGCCCTCCCTCTGATTTTGCTTTTTTCATGTCTGAGCCCTCCTGTGTCTGGCTGGTGTCCATCCAGATGGCTAACGTGGTGCTTTGGAGTTCACCCTGGTGAGTGTGGTTAGGCAGGTGAAAGAAAATAAAAGAAGAACCTATTGAAAAGAGCAGTGAAAGAAATGGGGAATAGTGGCCCGGGGTTTAGCCCAGCGGTGTGAGTGCCTGCTTGGCAAAGGTGAAGTCATGAGTTCAATCCCATACCGAAAAGGAAAAAGAAAAAGAAATGGGGGAGACTTCTGACAGGATCTCCAAGCATGGTCCTTTGATAAATGAGTGCCCACAACAGACAGTCTGTCTTGTCTATTACACCCATTCAGTCAACAATGGGCTGGGAAGGCAGCAGGGGCCAGGCGCCAGAATGCTCACCCTTGCTGAATTTATGTTTTGGAGATCATACATACATGTAAATGAAAATAACTAGTTTATAATCTCTTTCTACCGGTCTATTTAGCAACATGCTATACAAAAAACTATTAGTAGATAAACATGAAAAAAACTGGGGCCAATAAGTGACAAATGTGCAGGGTCATTTGAGCTTTTAATGGCTTGATGTGGCTGCTCCAAAGAAACACCATGGTATGGCTGGGGATTTAGCTCAGCAGCATAAAGGCCTGCCTGGCAAGCGCAAGGTCCTGAGTTTGATCCCCATACCAAGAAAAGAAAAAGAAATGTCACAATATTATGTCTTAGTTTTTTTGTTTGAGTACATTTTTCCAGTACTTCCTGTTTATACTCCTTGTGTGGACTTGGTATATATAGAGAACACATTCTGAGGGATTGTTTGGTGGCTCCCTGCGGGAGCACAGCTCCTCCTATTCCTTGAGGGCGGGAAGGGCCTCTTTCTGTGGGGTGGTCGCTTTGGGAGGGATGCACAGGGACTGGTAAAGAAGGAAGAGGCCATCCGCCTAGTCGGCCCAATCGGTCACATCAACCTGGCGATCAAGGTGGTGACAGATGTCTTCCTCACATCTAAATTTATTTTGGGGCAGGGGTGTTTTGAGACTGCCTCACTGTGTAGTTCAGGCTGGTCCTGAATTCACGATGATCCTCCTGCTTTAGCCTCCTGAATGCTGGGTTTACAGGCAGGCACCAGTGGTCCCAGCAATTCCTTTCCTCATCTGCTTCCCTCCCTGCCACCCCCTCCATCTCTTGGCCCCCTTTATCTTTAAGAAAAATCTACCTCCCTACTTCCTGTTATCTTTTATTTTCCTCTTTATTTTACTTTGGGTTCCTCCTATAAGAGAAGCCATTTGATATCTAAGCTGTGTGTGTGATTTCTTTCATCTAACATTATGGTCTCAAGGTGCATCTTTTTCTACAAATGATTCAGGTGTATCTATCTTTATGGTAGAGTAGTAGAGTGTGTACATGCTCTGTCCATCTGTTGATGGACATATAGGACACTTCCAAGATAGCTATTAGGAATCATGCCACTGTACACATGCGTACTGTACAAGTTTACATTCCTACCAACAGTATAGAAGGGTCATTTTTATCTCCACAGTCTGGCCAACATCCATTATAATTTGATTTCCTGATGTTGGCTATTCTTTCTGGAGTGAGATGGTATCTCAGTGTTGTTTTAATTTGCATTTTTCCAATGCCAGTAATGTCGAGCAATTTTTCAGTTTATTGGCCGTTTGTACCTCTTCTGTGAAGTACCTATTCATTTCTTTTGCCAGTTTTTTCACTGGGTCTTTTACTTGGGGATGTCTAATTCTTCTGAGTTGTTATACATTCTACACACTAGTCCTTCACCTGAGGAACAGCTGGAAATTTTTTCCCATTTTGTAGATTGTCTCTAAACTCCGTGGTTTGTTTCTTTTTCTGTGCAGAAACTTTAAATTTGATATGACCCCATGTTTTGAGTCTCAGTACTATTTTCTATGCAACTGGAGTTCTTTTCAGAAAGTTGCTTTTTTGTCTTCCAGCAGGTTGTTTCTGTTTTAACAATTAGTTCTTTGATCAATTTTAAATTTACCTTAGTACACAGTAAAGGACCTGGGCCTAGATTCAAATCTTCTGCATGTGGGTGGTCAGTTATGCTCTTTCCTCCAGTAAAGATTGTGTTTGGAGTTGTTTCTGCATCCTCTGTTCTGTTCCATTGATCTGTATGCGTGGTTTTCTACAAGTGCCATAATGTTTTTACATTGTAGCTTTGTATTATACCTTCAAGTCTGAGCTTGCAATGCCTCCCACTTTACTCTTGTTACGAAGGATGGCTTTTGCTATTATGGGTTTCTCCTGGTTCGGTAGGAATTTGAGGATTGTTTTTTCCATTTCTATGAAGCATGACATTGGTACTTTGATTGGGATTGTGTTAAATCTGTAGATCAATTTTGGAAGTGTGGCTATCTTGACTATTGAGACTATATATCCAGGAACAGGGATATATAGATTTTCCCATTTTTTGAAGTTGTTTTATTTACTTTTCCAGAGGACTGTAGTTTTCACTGTAGAAATGTCTTTCCTTCATTAGTTAGAATAATTCCTAAGTTGTCAATTTTTTCTTTGTACTAGGATGAGTGCTTTTTTCCCCTGTAATTTCTTTCTTAATGGATTCATTATTAGTGTACATGAATGCTATTGATTTTTGTGTGTTGATTCTATGTCTTGCTACATTGTGGAATTTGGTTACTAATTCTAACAATCTTTTGGTGGGTTTCTTTTTCTTCTGTGTAGAGGATCTTATTATCTGCAACTAACGATAAATTGATTTTGTCCTTTCCTATACATATCCCTTTTCTTTCTTTTTCCTGCCCAATTGTTCTGGCTAATGTTTTGAACAGGAGTGGTGATGGTGGTATCCTTATAGAAGAGAGGCTTTCAGTTTTTCCTTATTTAATATGATGTTGGCCATAGTGACTTGCCATAAGTGGCTTTTATCAGATTGAGATAAGGTGGAGATTTTTGGGGGGGTTTTTTGTTTTTGTTTTTGGTTTTTGGAGACAGGGTTTCACTATGCAGTTCAGGCTGGCCTTGAACTCACAGCACCCATATTCATTTTGTATCTATCTTCTCTTTTTCAGATGGATCTTTGTCTGGTTTTAGAATTAGGGTAATAGTAGCTTCCAGGAATGACTATAGGGAATACTCCTACCCTTTCAATTTCATGAAAGACCTTAGGGAGTATTTTTTTTTTTTTTAAGAATTTAGCAGAATCCATCTGGACCTGGACTTTTCTTAGTTAGTAGGTTTTTTACTTCTTTAATTTCATTGGCTACTGCTGAGAACCAGCTTGATGTGGTACAGCACACAATAATAAATATTAATAATTGGCCCAAAAATAAATAGAGAGTCTGTTCTATTCCTACCTGTCTTGTGGTGAGACCCCCAGCTGGCTTGAGGACCGATTAGTCTTTAAGCCCATGGCTACAGCTGAGGCCAGCAAGCAGTCAGTGAAGTCCTGGCGCCTCAAAGCAAGATAACGGCAGCTGAGGACCTGACTCCTGCCAATTCCTTCTAGCTCAGTAGTGGCAGTTAGCAGACAGTCAGGTTACTAATTAATCCTGATCTATTCCTGCGTGCTTTTCCAAAAGTGCATTGCTCCTCGATCTCTGAACCTTGACTGTGTCAGTGGTTCACCCTACAGCATCCTGCAGCCCACCAGGACACCCCCAATCAAGCCGAAGACCACTCGTGTGGCCTGGCTTGTCACTGTGCTTGACCATTCTGGTGTGCCTTGTAACCAAAATGTTTTGCCTCTGTTTTATTCTATCATTAGACCTCTGAGCAGGCGATTGGTAGTACTGGGCCAGAGCCCCAATACCTAGTATTGGATTATTCAGAGTTTTAAACTCTTGTTGGTTCAGTATTTTTTTATTGTATGTTTTTGTTTTTTGAGGGCTTCACTACATCGTTCAGACTAGTCTTCCTTCAGACTGAACTCACTATGTAGCCCAGGCTGGCCTCCAATTCTCAGCAATTCTCCTGCCTCAGCCTCCTGAGTGCTGGATTACAAGCATGCAACACCACACTCTGCCTTGGTCCAGTTTTGGCAATTCATTCATCTAGGAATCTATCCATTTTTTTTGGTGTGTGAATTCTACAACTTATTGATGAACAGCTTTGTGAAGTAGTTGTTAATTGATTTGGGCAGTGTAAAATATTTCACTGTAAATTCTTGTACTTCCTGGCATATATTTACATATTTGAATAAACTTTTTACATCACTCTTAAATGTATCTAGTAGACTTCAGCCTAGTTTCCTCACCACCACCATAGATAGTTTTTTAAGCAACTATCTGGCTTCGTGGAGCCCAAATTATAAACCGATGTTTTATGTGAACTGCCACCATTGCAGGAGATTTGGTGATCCTTTGCAAGAGAAACCCACACTTAAAATAGATGCTAAATCCATCTAAGGCTAACTGTGCTCCACAGGGCAGGGCGGGATCATAGGTGATAGAACTGTGGGGGGGGGGTGGATCGCGGCGGCTAAAAAGATAAAAAGTATGAAATATAAATGACTTTTATTTTGGGAATGCGGGGAGAGACACCCCCCCCCGACCCCCTGGGGCGTGGCATCTCCACCCTGGGGCCGGCGATCCCTGCGATCTCTCCGTGGAACATGTGAGGAACATAAGTAGCTTCGGCTTGGGGTGGAACCTAATGGGGGCATTAGAGATGCACAGGTAGCCCATTGGTCTTAGTGTGGCGCAAGAGGTAGATTCCTAAGGGTGGGGGAGATAGGAGCTCTTTGGCTTTATCAGCTGCAGTGTCTGGCCTGGCCCCAAACCCTTTCATATCCCGTCTTATGATTATTATGAAAAGGGGTGAAGATTTCTCTCTTTAACTAATTCCTGCTGGCTGAGGGCGCTGTACTAGGGTCTAGGGGAGTCGAAAGGATGATGGTTGACCAGGTAGAAGCTAGTGCCAGGTGTTTTAGCCAGGACAACTTCACTGGTGAATGCACGTATGTTAGACTGGAAAAACAAAGAGACAAGATGTTATGAGGAGACATGGCACTGTCATATTTAAGGATCCAGGTGAGGTAAAAGGAAAGGTGCCTTTGATTTAGACATGTCATTCTATCAGGACCATGTTGAGATAGAAACAATAGGAATTCCACCTGGCACCTGTTTGACTGTGGGCAAGGGCCGCACAAAGACCCAATGGCTGTGTGTCATGAGCTGATGACACAGCCAACACCTGGGAAAACGAGTCCTCAGCCCTAAGAGGCGTCCTGGATGACACAGCGGCACAACAGACATGGGACAGCGCTGGCAAGTACTTGGCAGAGCTCCTAATCCAGAAGCCCAGCAAGATCACGTGGTTTGCGCCGTTCTGCTCAAGGGTCAGTGCTCAAAAGGTCAGGTGCTGTTTTTTCTTTCCTCGAATTTCTGACAATGCATTTCCTAAAAAAAAAAAAAAAAAAAAAAAAAAAAAAAGCAATGTTAGAAATTCCTGACTAGGTGGCACTCATCTGCAACGCGAAGGTCGAACCCTATCCGTTTTGTGGGGCGTCGCCAAAGGGTGAAGTTTCACACAGCTGCTTTCTTTACACTGTAGCCTAAATTTTTCTCACCAAAGGCGAAGGTGAACATCTTTCAAGTGGGTGTAAAGCGCTCCTTTGTATCAGGAGACAAAAATCCCAAAGTCAGCGCCCGCCCGACCAGCATCAGGTCCGCGCGCAGGATGGTGACGTCAGCGCAGCGGGCGATGACGTCAGCACAAGGGGGCGGATCTCCCGTGACGTGGCGCCCAAGGTGGCGCGGCCCTTCAGCAAAGGAGCGGCTAGGGGACTGGGCGAGGCCCGGGGTCGCCTCACCGCCCCGTGCCCGCACCACTTTCTGCTGCCGGGTTACTCCGCTACACTAACCCTGGCCTCTCCGCCTGCGGCGGCTCGTGCCGCCCGGCCCAGGGCTGTGGCGAGAGGGGAGATGCTACAGCCCAAGGCCCGGAAGACCGCGTTCCTGGGCTGCGGGCATCGCGGTGAGTAGCGGGCTGTCGGCGGCGCTCGACCCCGCGCGGCGTCCGTCGGCGGATGAGGTGGCGGGCAGCGAGTCGGCTCCTGGTCCGGACTCGCGTCCTCCTCCACTGCCGCGTTTCCTGGCCGGAAAAATGAGGTCGCGAGCGGTGTTCTTCAGTCCTGAAGAAAACAAATTGTGCTCGGAAATAAGTGTGGGGCATTCCTGGCATGCACAGAACTGAAGCGAGCTCAGGCTGTGCTCTGGTTTCTCCGAGGAAGGAGAAAAAGTCTGTTTCTCGTGGTTGCTTTGCGCCGGGGATTTCACCCGGATCCCCGCGTGACGCCTGGTTGATAGGCGTTTAAATTTCCCCTTTTTTGGGCGATCTCCTCTTTGAAGAAATTGGCCATTTATTCTGCAGTTTTCCACTTGAATGTGTACAATTTGGGTAAATATAAAAAAGCAAGGCGCCGGCCTCCAGGGCTGTCAGATTTCAGCCTGGGGGGGATGGATATTCACGTGCCGCCGCGGACCAGCGCCTTCACTTTCCTCACCAAAGACAGCTCGGCCTGGCCCTCGGTTTCACTTGGCGAGATGAGATCAGCAGTGTGTCCTGGTTTTTCAAATATGTAGTGGTGTCACCCTGAAAATGCTTCGCACCACTGCTTTGCCCCCACCAACATATTCTGGTGTTTTGGCCTCTGCCACATCACAGGTTTGGGACGGACTCTTCAGTTTTTTTTTTTTTTTTTTTTTAAACTCGTTTCTTGATTTTTGATTCGGCAATACTGCATTTTGACAGTCTGCCTTAAAGAAGAATAGGAACTAGTAATACTGTGTGCATCCGTTGAGCATTTCAAGGGGAAGGTCACGAAAAAGTGGCAGTTTCTCCACTGTTGCTTGCACTTCATTTCCCTCAAAAAGTTTTACTTTGCTCTTTTTTTGTTATGGTAAAATGTGTGTACTACAAAGTTTACAGCCGGAGATGTAGCTCAGTGGCACAAGTGCTGCCTGGCAAGCAGGAGGTTGGGACCTAAGTGCCATTCCTGGTACAAAGAAATTCTCAAAGTTTATAATTTAAATCAAAGTATAGAACTTAGTGGCATTAAGTACATCACAGTATTGTGTACCATAACTACCACTGATTTCTAAAACTCATCATTCCAAACAAAGTCAGGAGCCATTAAACCGTGACTCCCCCACCTCCCTCTAGCCCCTTTCTGTCTATTCCAGATCCCTTATATATTTAGAATCATGCAGTACTTGTCCTTTTTTGTCTGCCTTACTCCCCATATTTTTGAGGTTCATCCATGCTGTAGCATGAATCATACTTAATTCCTTTTCACAGCTGAATAATATTCCATTGCATGTGACTGATTTACTTTTTTATGGACATCCATGCTGTAGCATGAATCATACTTAATTCCTTTTCACAGCTGAATAATATTCCATTGCATGTGACTGATTTACTTTTTTATGGACACGGGGTTGTTTCCACCTTTAAGCTCTTGAGAGTATGTTCTTATGACCATTGTTTACATGTAGCTGTTTATAGTCTTTGTTTCCATTCTTGGAGTGTGTATCCAGAATTAGAATTTTTGGATTGTATGGTAATTCTGTGTTTCACTTTTTTTTTTTTCTTTTTTTTTGAGGTAGGGACTCACTTTTAGTATAGGCTGGCCTCAAATTTATGGTCCTCCTCCTGCCTCAGCTTCTCAAGTGCTGAGATTTCAGGTGTGTGCCAGCACACCCAGTTCGGTGTTTCACTTTTTCAGTAAGGGACAAACTCTTCATACTTTAGAAACTTCCTTCTTAGATACCTTTATGCAATAATAATTGTTAAATTGAATATCTCCACCTCCGTGTTTATCTGTTTGGTCTTAAATATTCGCGATGCTTCACTATGCCTCTCCTGCTCCTTCCTTCTGATTTGCTCTCTTTATTACTTAAACGCTCCTCCGCTCTTATTTTTGAGTAATTTAAAGTACAGTTTGATGTTTGTTTTAAACTTCTCTCCCAGGCCTAGATTTGAATGTGATGTTTCTGGGCATCTGCAGTATTCCCTTGAATGTAAAGTGTCCAAAACAAAGTCCATTTTCTGTTCGTCCTTTGAATCTGTTTTCCCATGTTCCTTGTCACTGTGAATGACAGCTGGGTGCTTTTATTGTCCCTTTCTCCCCACAGGGTCCTAGATCTTGTTAAGCTGCCAAGCACAGACACTTGTGCCTCTGATCTCCCTGCCACTCGCTCTCATAGCCTGAAATCAAGCCATGGTAGTCTCTCACTGGGCTTCTAACTGAACTTCTTGATTCTAAAAACTTCCCCTCGGTGCCCCCCATTTTCCACTCTGCTGCTGGGGTTTTCTCAGATTGATTTGTTTACAGATGCTAGCCAGCTGCCCTCGGCATGCAGGATGAGTCTGTTCTCAGCAGTGAGTCCCAGGCTGTCTTCTGTTCTGCCATCCGTCCTCATCTGTATTTATCAATACAAACAGCCACTCCACTTGCTTGTTGTGTTTGGGAAATTAGGTACATGCTGAAGTTTCTGCTTGAACTATTTAAGTATTTGGTTATTGAGGTCTTAATCCTTATCTAATTCAAGTTAGAAAACAGTATCTTTTACTTGCATGTTTTTAATAATTATTGAGACTGAAGACTTTCATATCTATTTCTGCATCTTGTGATTAGTCTTTTCTATGTATTTGATCCATCAGTATAATACTTATTTATAATACATGCTATATTTGCTGTAAATATTCTTAGTCATCACTCTTTGACTTAGAGACATTTGTCATTGATTTTAAAATTCATTCCTATGTTTTCTGTAGTTTTCAGTATCCTTTAGGGAGTAGAAGAGTTGATGAAAAAGAGATGGGGACTTCATTACAAATAGTATTTTAAAAGTGGAAGCATGTATGATCCTTATGACCTATTAATCAGTTAGCTTAGACATTTTCAGGATGTTTCTGCTTTATCTTAGTGAAAACTCGAGCCTCTTCAAGATGTTACAGTAGCGTGTGTGTTGGGGTTCTCCAAGAAAACAGCTAATGGGATGTACACATATGTGTGCATCTACAGAGGATGGTTTAAGGAGAGGAACTAACCATTTGTAAGCCCAGCAAACTGAAACCTGTAGGGCAGCCTAGAGATAGGTTGCTGTTGCCTGTGTGAGCCCAAAGGCCGCGTGGACAGGTCCTTTTTATGTAGTGCAGCTGTCCTCTTCCTAGAGAACTGTTTCAGGGCTGGGGATTTAGCTTAGCAGCATAAAGCGCCTGCTTGCAAGTCATGAGTTCGATCCCTGGTACCAATAAAAAGGAAAAAGACAAAAAAAAAAAACCAAACAAACAAAAAAAACCTCCTTTCGCACTTAGGTTTAGGAGTTCTGCCTGTGAGTTTTTGGGGAGCTAATTCAGTCCATAACAGATGCATAACAGTCAGTCTTGGTTTTTTTTTTTTTTCCTTTCTTTCATTTTTTTTTTTCTTTTTGCAACACAGGGTCTCACTGTGTATTTTTTTTATAGACTTTTTTTTTATTTAGACAAAAAAAGCAAAACAGAAAAAATAGTAGAAATAATACAAAATTTCAAAAAAACAGTAAAATATCACTAGTTGATAAATTACATATAGTTGTTCAAATTACAAAATCAAATCATAAAAAGTATTCAAAACAGAACTTTTTGCGTTTCCGTATTACTTTTCTCATCACTTCTTTAACGAGATATCATGGAGAGGTAAGTATTTTTATTTTGTTAGTTTTATTGATTTCTTGCTTACAAAGAAATGTTTGTTACACAAATGTCACTGAATACAGGAAAGCTTAAATAATTGTTTTTTTAGGGGCTGGGGATTTAGCTCAGCGGCATAAGCGCCTGCCTTGCAAGCAGGCAGTCGTGAGTTCGATTCCTGGTACCGATAAAAACGAAAACCACAAAAAAAAAAAAAAAAAAGAATTGTTTTTTTTTTTTAATCTCATAAAAGAATATTATTTAGAGATACTATCATAAACTCCATTCAAAATGTTTCTTTGTGTAGGTACATTTTGTTTTAATGAGATCATGCTATAAATGTAGTTTTGCATCTAGTAATATGCTGTAGATATTTTCTGTACCAAAGATTCAACATCCCTTTTTAATGGTAGCTGTTGAACATATCATATGGACATATCATAATTAACTTAAGCCATCTCAGTGATAGGTAGGTAGACTTTTTCCAATTTTTCTACTTTAAGCAGTACTCAATGAATATTTCTTTTTTAATTTTTTTTTTTTATTTTGAAAGTAGTAAAATACGACAGAACAAGACAGAATAAAGCCAACTGAGACCATGTAGTGAAATTGGTACAGAACTTCACGGCAGGTCACCGGGATAACAGTAATAGGTATCACAGTATATTTTGTTATTTTTACAATAGTTGTTCTTTCAATCATGTATATCAAAATAAAATGAAATACAGAACATTATAGAACTTATCAAAACAGAATATTGAATAGAGCAAGTACCATTAATCAGAATAAAGCAAAACGTGATAGTACCAGGTTCGAAAGTATAGGCAACAGCTGTGAAGATAGTGGAATTCATTATGACGCCCATTCTGGTTGACTATTATCTACCTTTGAAGACCTGTAATGTCTCCAATGTTTTGGTTTTATTGGTTTTGTTCTTTACTGTTTTATTCAATTTTATTATAACTGATGATATAGGCAATTCTATTAAAGATAGCGGGAGGCATTATGGTAACCATTGTTGATCACCTTGTATTATGTTTTTACATTATCTATTATGTCCACCCTTTTGATTTGACCGACTCTGTTCTGTTATGTCACATTTGGTTTTACTCTCTTCCAAAAAAGTAATAAGAACTGTGGGAGCAATAAAACCCAAAATGTGTAATAGTCATTGTACAAAAGAGAGGAAAAGAAAGTGCTTTAAATGATATAACTGCATGTATATTTAAGTGTATAAGATAGACAATGATATTACGGAGTTTTTTTGGATCATTGAACAGAACTGTTTGGTCTCACTGTTTGAATGTCCACTATATAAGCTTTAATTTTGTAATTTGAACAAATATTTCTAAGATGACAATATGTAATCCATTAACTAGTGATTTTCTACTGTTTATTTTTTTTCTGAAATTCTGTATAACTTGTACCCTTTTTCTGCTTTTTTTTCTTTTTCTCCTTAAATAAAATAAAATAAAAAATAGAATAAAGCAAAACAGTAATAAAAATATTTGCCTTCAAAAAGATGGTAGAAGGAAATCCCCCTTATTTGCTATGGTCAACTTCCCAAGAGATGCTCAGATTTCTGGTTCCCATTTGCTAACGGGGGACAGAAGAAGGGGAGGAGGGGAAGTGGGATGTTTGACTCTAGGCCGTGCACTAGTAGGTTCACTATTGCTTAGCCGGAAGGGAGGCTGGCTGCTTGGTTTCCCAGCGTCCTAAGTTCCAACATGGCACGGATCTCAGGAGACGCTGGTGGTTCTCCCCCTGGAAGGGCTGCAGTCTGCCACACCACAGCCACTTACCAGGAAAGTGAGCTCCTCACCGTATTTCATGCTGGCCTTGAACTCATTTTGTAGCCCAGGGTGCCCTGAAACTCAGAGCAATCCTCCTGCCTTAGCCTCCCAGGTCCTGGGATTACAGGCATGTGCCACCATGCCTGGCACAAACAAGTATAACTCATTTGTATAATTCATACTTCAGTATGAATTTTTTGGTGGGGACAAGGTCTTGCTGGCTCGTACTTGTGGCGAACTTGTGCCTCAGACTCCTGAGTGGTGGAGTGTACCACTGTGCTCAGACTGGTATGAAGTATTTTAGAAGTAGCAGTAAAGTTCACTTTAGTTAACTGATAACATTTATTAATTAATAGGGAATCTATTTTGTTGTTGTTGTTTTTGGTACTAGGGATTGAACTCATGACCTCATGCTTGCCAGGTAGGCGCCTATGCCGCTGAGCTAAATCCCTGGCAGGGAATCAGTTATTTCCTGTTTCCAGAATATTCTGCCTAAATATTTTCTATTAAGCATAATTCCAATATTTGATATTTTTGTTTTGTGAGTAGGGAGCTTTTTAATTATATTTTTCTTT
The DNA here is from genome assembly GCF_034190915.1 of Cavia porcellus. Lineage (NCBI taxonomy): Eukaryota > Metazoa > Chordata > Mammalia > Rodentia > Caviidae > Cavia > Cavia porcellus. Next base: position 57,703,871 of record NW_026947489.1, read on the forward strand.
TCTTTGTGTGTGTGTGTGTGTGTGTGGTTTTTTTGAGACAGGGTCTTTGTATGTAGTTTAGACTGGCCTTGAGCTTACTGTAGTCTAGGCTGACCTCAAACTTGTGACAGTCTCCTGCCTCATCATCCTGAATGCCAAGCGACAGGTGTGTGGCACCACACCTTGTTATATATTTCTGAAAAATTAGAATGGACATTTATTTAATAAAGTGTGTGAATTCTTGTTAGATGATTCTTAAAAAAAATGTTAAAGTTGCTAGCTTTTTCTTACAAGATGGGACATTATGGGAATTAAAAGTTAAACATTTAAAACCTTTTAGTATTTTAATAATTATAGGTTCATATATGATTATAAAAATAATATAAGCCAGTGTGTGTATCCTTACTCATTTATCCTCAGTGGTACTGTAATGTTGTGCAAAACTGCAGCAGTGACATTACATTGTTGCTGTTACATTGTTACAGTGACATAAATGCAGTTAAGACACAGGACAGATCCATTAGCACAGGAACCTGCCTTCACCTTCCCTCCTCCATCATCCCCTGGCCCCGTTCCCAACTCTTGGCAATCACTAATCCATTTTGTGTTTCTATAATCTTGTCATTTCAAGAATGCTATATAAGGCAGTCAGCTAGTATGTAATCCTTCAGGGTTGATTGGACTTTTTTATTGTCTGATCTGAGTTGTGCTTACTAGTAGTTTGGAAAATGCTGTTGTTAGAGTCCCAGCCTTGCACCATAGAATAGAACAAGCTTTCTCAAACGTGTGCATTTGGCATTTTGGGTCACACATTGTTTGCTGAAGACTGACCTGTGCCCTGGAGGATGTGCAGCACCCATCAAATGCTGTGGATCTCCCCAGTTGTGACAGCCCAGATTTTTCCAGGGCAGGGGATATAGTGGTATCAGTGGTACCGTAGTACCAACTAGAGTGAGGTAGAGAAGTTGGACCTGGAGCTAAAAGACTGTAATGTCATCACTGCATAGCACATCCTTCTGATGGCTGTGCACCTCCTCACACACTGTGCGCATTTCTTCCTGAGCATTCTGTAATCCAGACAGTTGTAGTTACAGTGAAATCATAGTAAATCATGTGAAGAACTAGAAGTTGGGAGAAAACAGTACCTACAAACACATGCACAAAACCCATGAGGATAGGCTGGAATCTCTGTCCTTTAACCTGCTCTGGGCAGGAGGGATAGAGCGTGCATGTGCATAATAACCCCTGGAAACCAACATGCAAATAGAACTTAGCACCTTAAGATAAGCACCAAGGTCGAAGAAATGGTTTGTTTGTGGGGTCAGGTATTATTTTCTCTTTTGAAGAAGCATTCTTCACTCTGAAGGGCAGAGGCAGAAGGATCATGAATTTGAGGCCTGTCCCTGTGACCTAGCAATTTAGTAAGACTCTATCTCAAAATAAAAAAAGGCTGGGACTGTAGTTCATTGCAGAGGCTCTAGATTCAACAGTGTTGCTCTCCCAAAGACATTTTATTATGGAAAATTTCAGACATTAAAAAAAAAATCAAATTTTTGTTTTTGGAAACAGAGTCTCACTATATATGTAGTCCAGGCTGGCCCTAAACTTGAGATCCTCCTGTCTCAGCTTCCTGAGTTTGCTATTACAGATGTGTGCTACTGTACTGGTTCAGCAGATTTTAAAAAACCTTTAATAGCCTTTTCATCTATGACCCTGTATCTCTTAGGTAATTGAAGCAAACCATTTAAATGATTTTAATCATTTAGCTTAGATGATTTTAAGCAGTACAGGACAGTCTCCATTCTGACCCAAATCCCTATTCTTTTTTCAACAAACTGAATTTTAGTCTGTAGATTTACAGAGAATTACAAAAATAGTACACAGTTTCTATGTATTCTATATCTAGTTTCCCTTATTAACATCTTACAGTAGTATTGTGCATTTATCATAATTGTGATATCTGTGCTTATCCTTAGTTTTTTATTTAATGTCCCTTTTCATTTCTAAGGATTAGGTGAAAAACTGAGGATCTCATCCAGGACACCACATTGCATTCAGTGGTCATATGTTCTTAGGCTCTTTTGGCTGTGACAGTTCCCCAGCCTTCCTTGTTTTTGATGACCTTGGTAGTCTGTGCAAGTTCCTGTGTAATCTCCACTTAAGAAGAGGGGCTTATGGTCTACTTTCTTAAAGGCACAGTGTCTAAATTTTTTAAAATTCTGCATAGAGATTTGTTACATTCTGTCCTGTATAGTATTTATTCAGTTGATTTTATCATGGGTATTTATTTTATGCGTTGGGTTATAATGTAATATTGCTGTACTTTGTTGTGCAGCTTGCTACAGCCCTGGTCACAATGAGCTTTTTCAGGAGGGCTGTTTGTTCTTTTTTCTTGTCTCTTCTTGAGTAAAGAGGAAGTGTTTTGGGCTGCATATAAAACATATAGTATAGTTAATGTGTATAAATAAAATTCATTCTTTATATTTCTTTAGCATTTAAAAAAGAGCACAAAAAACAAAAACAAAAACGGTTGGTCACAGGTTGGAGCCTGAGCTGAGAAGTGAGGAGACAGTGTACAGCAGGCACTAACGTTTATATGTGCGTGTGTGTCTAAGGAAATGTGAGCTAAACATGAGTGCATATTTGTGATAGTGTGACAAATAACAATGACTACAGCGTAGTTAGAAACATGAATGACATTAGTTCAATTTTGTCAGTAATTCTAATATGAATGTTTTAGATACTCCAGTCAGAAGAGAGCTTCACAGTGGTCAGAATAAAACAAGACCCATCTACAAGAAACCAATTTTAAATATAAGGACTTAGGATTCTAGACGAGAAGGAGAAAAATGTGTGTGGCTAACATTAATCATTAGAACATAGGAGTAGTTTCAGAAATTACGGTTAAAGCAGACTTTGATGATCAGGGATAACTAAGGCCATTACATAATAACAAAGAAGCCAGTCTTCCCAGAAAACGTAACAGTCTTGAGTACATGTGCATCTGACAAGAGGACATCAAAATGCATGGGCCGGAAACTAGAAAATGTTAGACAAACCCACTCTTGAAGGTGGAGACTTTGCCAACACTGCTAGTACCTGATAAATCCAGCAGACAGAGTCAGTATGGAAACCGATGTCCTGATGTCCTGGACAGCACTGTTGGTCAGTTTGATCTAAATGACAGAGAAAACTCCACCCAAGGACAGCTGGAAGCTTCTTCCTTAGCTTGTGTTCACATTACAGACCACTCTCTGGGTGACTGGACACCCACACAGTGTCTCCTCTCAGACTCAGTGGGGTCAAACCGGAAGTCAGGACCAGAAAGCTACTGTAGTGGGAATAATCTCGGGCAGGTTACTCGGTTTCTCTAAAAGGAGTTAAGAGTCTTTACTCTGTGTTGTACTCTGGACTAGGTTATTGTTTTTGTGAGTCTTAGACATTGGACTAGTGTGCTTAAGCCGCTTTATGAGTAGTGCAAACCCCAAGAAACTCTCAGTGTGCTAGCAGAAGGGAATTCTCAGCAGTGTGGTTTAAGGGTGGGCAGCTTGGCTAGGATTTCTTAGAAGGACATGATGATCCTGGCTGTATATATGTGCTTATGCATATCGGCCATGCTGCAAGCCATTTTCATTGCTCAGTTATTCGGATGTCTCATAACACTTCTAGTGACTTTTTCTCTCTTGCTCAGTTCGTTTCATCTTTGTTTTATGGGTTAGTCTTTTTTAATGGGAAGAAAAGGAACCAGAGGTAATTGAGTTTCCATAGTTTTGATTGAAAGTGGTTGTCTTAAGATCAGCCAAGTTACATAGATATTAAATATACAAGCAGAGAAAAACTGGTCCTTCAAAAAAACAGCAAAAAATAAAAAATAAAGACATCAGAGTTGTGGCTGGAGGCAAATCTGAGGTGAACCAGGCTTGGGATGGAAAAGCAGTAATAAGACCTGCAGGCTCCTTAGAGATAAACAGCTATTAGAGATTATACTCTAATTAGCCCACCTGCCCATGGGGCCCAGATAGACATCAGATGTTGTCGGTGAATGACCAGACCATCTGGATCCATGCTTCTCACCCTTCCCAAAATGGCTTTGTCCTTTCCTTATACCTTGCTGCATGACTTGTTTCCATATTGGATCAGTGTTAGCTAAGTAGCTTTAGTTACAATCCTGTAGGTTGATAGTAGTTTCATGACTGTGTTATACCCTGCTCTGATTTTGCTGTATAAATTAGCCCTGACAAAGGCCCTCAGGAACACTCATTTGGGAGCCTCCTAGAATTGCAGGAGCTGTTCCTTTTCCCCTTATTTCCAATAAAACTCTCCTGACTTCCTGTTTTGGTTCTCAACTCTTTCCTCAGTGCTGTGAAACCACAGATATTTGACATCTAACTAGTCAGGGGTCACATTTTTGCTGGTGGGTTGCACACTGCCTCTTGGGAGTCACATTCCCAGGGGCTGAGCAGTGGAGCTTTTGCAGTTTGGAGTTTTGAGTCTTTCCAGATGGGACATGTGCCTTACCACTTCGCAGCATTCTCCTGTTTCCTCATTAGCTGGCTCACATGTTCACCTGCTTAGCTTCTAAAGACATTTATGACGTGAACTGTTTTGTTGGGATGGACTAAAAGCAGAAATCAGGGCACTTCCAGAGAGTTCCTGTCTTAATTAAAATACAGTAGGTTAGGATGAAAGGAAAGCTTTGCTCCTAGAGAAGCCCTAAGGTATATTACCATGATATGCAGGTAGGAAGCTTGAGTATAAATGTTGCTTGGGGTCCTATTGGTGCTCACTGAGCAGTGTTCTCCCCAAGCTGCCCCACTCACCTTCCCGTCTTCTGTGGGTCTGTAGTGAGTGAGGGGCCCGTCTTGCTGTCTGCCTGGGCCTCAGTGCAGAGAAAGTGCTGAAGGACACTGGCTGGCCAAGTGTCCCAGGGTTGGCTTATGTAGGTGCTTTGCCACACAGCGTCCTCCCAGTTCCTTTTCTTTCCTGTTTAAGTAAGTTAGCTCCTTTCTCCCATCAGCATTATCGTGTAGGTTTCTTCTGCATTTGAGATATAGTTTAGATGCTACAGGATTGGTTTTCTAATAAAGAAAGATTCATAAATCTGTCAAAGGATCATTTCTAAAGACCACATGATTCTGGAATTCGTTCTGAACCTGTCCTAACTGAATAATCTTCTTAGTGTGGTTATAGAATACTGTCGGTCATAATATTTTTTCTGCTTTCCCAGAATAGATAAGGAATGAGAAGAAATACGTGTATTTCTATGTTGTCATCACCTGGTAATTTTACAGGGTATGTAGGCATGGTATGTTGTAATAAGTATTTGAACTCATGTGATTGACCATAGCTGAGTGGAAATGTGAAGGTCTTTTTTTATGAAAAAGCCTCAAATGCCTTCGGCTTGACAGATTGGAATACAGAGTGTGCTTTCAAGAAGCACAACTGCAGGACTGAAGGGGACTTGGTACAGCCCTTGCCTAATGTGAAAAAGGGCCTGGGTTCTGTGTTTGAGCTCCAGCATCGCAAAGGAGCAAAGAAGATGGCTGGAAGCTACTGAAAGGTAAATGCATAACATTTACAGATAAACAGTTTACATTTCATTAAATATTATGAAAACCACTTTTGTACTGATAGAAAGTAAAAGTTTTCTGTTAAAGCAGATTTGTCTACCTCATGGTACAAAGATGTTCGTTAAAGGGGCATAAGAATTCAGATTAGATGATGCCTCACGCAGGAAAAATTATTCTTTGAATCTTGGTTTTAGTACATTTCTTCATTGTTCAAATTTTATTCCCTTTTTTTTTTTCTTGGGTACTGGGGATAGAACTCACGACTGGGCTCTCGCAAGGCAGGCGTTTATACCGCTGAGCTAAATCCCTAGCCTTTATTCCCAATTTTTGACCAGTTAATGGAATTTAAGTATTTTTTCCTTTGAGGGATTTAAACCTATTCTGTTTTCTTTGTGCATTTGGGTGTAGAAATTCCCTTCACTTTCAAAATTAAAAGGAAAGGCTGTGTTATGAACTTTAATCCTCTTCAAAGGTCTTATGTTTTTAAGCTAGATTTTTTTTTCTTTTTTTGCCTCATTTATTAAATAACTGCATATTCTTTGTAGAAAATGTTTAAGAAAATTAGCTATAATGCCATTAACTGAGTCTAAGTCTACAAATTTATTTTTTGGTAATTTCCAAGAGCAGTGTAACATTTTGTAGGTAGCATAGACACATTAAAAACATAAGGAGTGGGCCAAGCGTAGCTCAGCGGCATAAGCACCTGTCTGGTAAGTGAAAGATCATGAGTTTGATTTCTGGTACCCAAAACAAAACAGAAACAGATTATAAAGTGCAGTATTAGTAGTGGTGAGATTTCAGGTGGTTTTAAAACATTTTTCTTTTTATCTCTTATCTTCTGAATTTTTAGCAGAATAATGAGGACCTCACATATTAATCCCCCGCTCTGAGTAGTGCCCAGGAGGCAGAGCTCCTATCATGTTTCTAGTGTTGACCTTTTCTTTAGGGTGATGATTTCCAGAAGAAAGAAACGTTGCATCACTTAGTACTGTTACCGCATTGTGGGGCTCTGGGTACAGATGAGTGGAATGGTTTGTGCAGCACCAGCCTACAGATGAACGTGTCCCCACTCCTGTTCCTCTTCACTGCTCAGTTTCTCTTTGTCTTGTTTTTCTTTTTAACTTTTTCTCTCAATTTTATGTTATCTTTATTCTCCATATTATTTTTCTTCTTTCTTTCCTTATTTTCTATTTCTTGTTTTTCTGTTACTTTGATTTAATCCTATAAATATCCTCTTACTCTTTAACATTACCCTTTGTCTCACTTCTTTCTTCTTCTCATCTCCTGTAGTTTAATTCTTCAAAATTTTTCTCTTGCATTTTCCCATTTCCAACCCCTTATGTCTTCAATAGTATAATTAATCTTTAGATAGATAGCTAACTCTGTTACCACTGTTGAATTCCTTTCTGTCATTAGTGGTGGTGTAGTTGTTACATGTGAAATATTTGCTGTATGTCAGTATCCAGGTTGCTTAATTTTTATATATAATTGTAGGTTTCTTTTCTGTGGTTAAGGATGGTACATTATTGATTCTTCTGGTATGTCAATATCCAGCTTATTTTGGGCAATATTAGAGTTGCTCCAGATGAGAATTTAACATGAATTGTTTCAGTGAACTTTATGTAATTTACTTTATGGAGCACAATTTAGTATGCTACTGAGTATGTCATTTATTAATGGGGGATTACTATGAAGAGCACTGTAGAATGGGTCTTTTTAGCTCAGAAAATTGTAGAGATGGTCTCTGACTTAATGGTTCAGTTTATGATTTTTCAATGTTACCATGGCTCAGAAGACGTATATAGTCCATAGAAATCATACTGCAAAGTCTGTATTTTGATTTGTCCATTCCATACACACCCCTCCCCCAACTCTAGTCAGTCCTGAAATTAGAAAGGGTACTAACACTGCAGTTTGCTGTGTTGCCAGGCTGGAATGTTTGATAGGTTAGCGGTACTAAATGCATTTTCAGCTGCAGTAGGTGTAATTGGGAGGTATGTATTGTGTGGTTGAGGAACACCCCTCACTCCAATCTGATGATGCTGGAATTTAAATGGAATGAGATCTTAGGCCTTTGGGATCTAAATAGTTTACTTGAGAGATAGATACAACATCGAGCAGATTAAAGTGTTTATGTGCTTAAATTGTCACTTGTATGTTTTGTGTTCTGTGTGCGCCTCTCTAGTTTTCAGAACTGCATGGTGGTACCAGGATGCTCTTCTGTAAAGATGGTGCCTGTCTACTAACACCACCTCCAGCCCTAATCTGTTGTGTCTTCTTCTCCATTTATGTGAAGCTACTGTTTTTAAAGTTGGTGTACGGAAACAACTCAGTATGTTGTTTTGTGCTTCCTTTTCTTTACCCTAACTTGGTTTTATAAGTGGAGGTGTAGTCCACATAGAGGGGCTGCAGCTAGTAGCCTTTTGCATATGTGGGGTAGGTTAGTGGGACTAATACTGCAGAGTCAGTAAGTGCATGTAATTGGACCAGATATTGTTGCCAGATTACCCTGCCTAGAAGCTGTATCGTATAAATGGCAGTTTACCTATAGATTCACCATCAGAATATGCTGTGAAGCTTTTGGATTTTTGTAGGTTAAACAAGTGGGAAATGGTATTTTTAGCTTTAGTTTGCATCTGTCTTATGAGCAGAGTTGAGCATCTTTTCATATGGTTAAGAACTGTTTGTATGTCTCTTCCTGTGAATAGTATATAGTTATTGGTTCTTTTGTAAGGGCAAAGTTATAGACTAGCAAGCTTACAGACATTTTATAGCAGGAGTCAAAAATAAGTTAGTAACGTGTGACTATGCTCATGCTGCCTGTCACATAGTTAAACAGCTAAACTCAGCCTTGAGTGTCTGCATCCAGCTGCTTCTCCCAGGCAATGAATGTGCTTTGTCAGCCTGGCTGCATCCAGCTGTCATGACTGTGTTTTCCTGACTATAGAAGTATATGTCGTTTTTTCAACTTGCATCAAGGACTTCTTGTCTGGGACAGACTGGCCAGCCAAGGACACACTTAACTCTACTTGCTCCACTCAAATCCTCCTCCATCCCTCCCATGATGTTCCTGTCTTATGGTAAATAATTTGTTTTTAAGTAAACTTGCTTAAAACTAGTTTGCTTGACAACATATGACTTAACTCAGGTAACCAATCATGTAATAACCTTCAATCAGCCTTATAATTCCTGCTTGCAGATTGTATTTACAGTGAACCTAAGTCAACTCAGGGCTGGTAATTTGGATTTAGATTTAGTGCCCCAGCCAGCCGGCACTAATAAACAAGTTGCCTTCCAAATTCCTTGATGCGGATTGTTTGCCTTTTGGTTCAGGGTTTTTCTGCGACACTTTACTTTTAGGGACTCTTCATTTGCGATTGCAGCTGAGTATGTGGCTGCTACCTAATGCTTCGGTTTGTGTAATTCCCTCCTCTGGTGCAGAAGCTAGGCCGTGACTTGCTTATGATCTCTAGAAAGGTAGTGGACTTGCTCAAGCTGGGTTATATGGCAGAGGTGTAGATATTTCTCCTTTGATGACTTCACAGTCTGTAACTTTAATAAACAGACTGGGGTAAGGGACACCATGTCGGCTTGATGAAGTCTGGGGCCGCATTGGCCAGGCCCATGTAGCAAGGAGCTGCCTGGAAGACCTGAGGGTGGCCTCCAGCTGACAGTTGTTCAGCCAGGCCTGCTCAGCCGTGCAAACACAGGGAACTGAATTTGGCAACTGGAGTGAATTTAGATCAGATTCTTTCCCCAGCCAAGCTTCCAGGTGAGGCGTAGCCTGTGTGACAACTTGATAGGGCTCTCAATCACAGAAATTAAGACATGTTTTATGCCACTGAGTATGTGTAATTCGTTACATAGTCAAGGAAAACTAATACTGTACTCACACATTGTCCTTTTGTCAATGACACAAGTTGCAAGCATTTTTCTACTTTATCATTTGTCTTTTGCTGTGTCTTTTGCTATCCAAAATTTGTGTATGTGTTTTGATGTAGTTTATATTTTCCTGCATTTTAAATTAATTTTTAGTCATATATAGTAAAAATTTTGCTTACTCTCATATAATAGAAGAATTTACCTGAGTTTTCTCCTAGGACATGTATGGCTTCATCTTTTATATTTAAATATCTAGTTCACATCAGCTGTATCTTGGTGAGAGCTATAAGGCGTGTGGCTGGGGATTTAGCTCAGCGGCACAAGTGCCTGCCTGGCAAGTGTGAGGTCGTGAGTTAGATTCCTGGTACTCAAAAAAAAAAAAAGTAAGGAGTGGACCTACCTGTTTTCATTTGAATACATAATTGTTTCAGTATCATTAGTAAGGGGTCATTCATTTTCTCTCGTTTGTGATTTTATATTGTTTGCACTGTGCTTATACTAGGTTTCTGACTTCTGTGTGTACTTAAGTGTTTTTCGCATCCTTTCCCATTGGTTTGTCTTGCATGTGTAACACTGCACCCACCACTTAGATACTCAAGCCCCGGGCCTGAAACCCAGTGGGGCTTACGCTACTGCTGCTTCCTTTGCTGGTGTTTGACTATTCCCTGCTTGTTCATTCTTTTCCAGATGAACTTTATAATCAGTTTATCTAATTTTAATTTGTCAGTTAACTTAGGGAGAGCAAACTTATTTGTGATTGTCTCTATCCAAGAATATGGTCCATCCTATTTGTTCACGTCTTCTTTGTGGCCTTTGTGAGGTTCTCATGATTTTTTTATACAGGTTCTTAGATCTATCTTGGTAAAAGTGTGCTTAGAATTCCATTTTGTCTTAAACTATTTAGATTGATAGTCATAAATAAGATATTTAGGGGAGGGAGGCTTAATCTGTTAGATTTTAAAATCAGTGTTGATATATGTGTTAAAACAAATTTCAAAGGGGCTGGGGATTTAGCTCAGTAGTTTAAGAGCTTGCCTGGTAAGCGCAAGGTCGTGAGTTCGATCCAAAAAAGAAACAAAACAAAAACAAATCCACAAAATTTGGAAGATTTCCTTTCTTTCTTTTTTTTTTTTTTAAATCAGTACCAGGGATCGAACTCACAACTGTGCACTTGCAAGGCAGGCGCTTATGCGGCTAAACTAAATCCCGAGTCCCTAAGATTTCCTTTTTTGACAAAGTTATTTAGTTAAAGTAGTAGTAGGATTACTAGCTCTTTAAGGAGTGGAAAAAAACCCTAGTAACACTTACTGTGCCCGTTGGTTACTTGCTCTGCTCTCTTTTACATTTAGGAATTCTTTTATCACGTTATTTCTTCTGATGTATCAGGGTTTTTCAGAACTGGGATCAATTTGAATAAGTTGTATTTTCATTAAAAGGTGTTCCTCTAGGAATGGATGTGTAGTTCAGTGGTAGAGTGCTTACCAAGCATGGGTAAGGCCTCGGTACAGTTCCCAGCATTATTGACTTAGTTACTTTCCTCTTGGTGCTAAGACAGAACAACCAAAACCCAAAGTTAGAAGGAGAAAGGTTTATTTAGCTCACCGTTGTGGAGGTTTCAGTCCGTAATCAGCTGGCTCCAAGGCAGGGTGACACATGGCAGAGGGGCAGCAGCTCTTGGTGGCTGGAGCAGTAGCAAATGCAACAGGAACAAAAGAGGAAACAGTCTTCTTCCTGCCCCTTTTATCCAGATGGCTAAGATTAGGGTAGTGCCAGTTCAGTCAGTTGAGTAAGCCAGCAATCACCCAGCCTTAATCCCATCACCCTTATTCCCAGCAGTGCACTAGGAATCAGTCACGTTTCTAGATTTAGCTACCTCTGAAAAAGCATGCTTCTGTAACTGCATGCGATGTCTAGACACAAACCATAACAATTACCAAAAGGAAAGAAAGAATGGAAGAAAGTCAGTCTAATTTTGAGTATACTTGTATAAAGTTATCTTTTGATTTTTAAAGCTTTTATCTCATAGGGTTTTCACATTATCATCAAGAAACCATAGACTGAATGAGAAAGACTTAATGACTTTGTTGGACTGTTAGCTAACATTTCGCTTAATGAAAGTGCCTGATAAAACTGTTTAAGCTGCTTAGCTGTCTTCTCCTCTCCTTTTTCCTAACAAACATTTGTTTCCCCAGATGTGCTCTGTTCACTCTTTTCTAAGACTTTCACATTGCTCAGAATCTAAACAGTACCCCCTTAATTTTTCTGGAGCAGAAATACCCTTTTAAAAATTCACTACTAACCCTAGGTGCTGTGCAGCAAGTCTGGGTGTGCAGAATGGAAAGGATCCCCCCCCCCCCCAGGCCTTCACTTACACTAGAAGGACAGTGCCGAGCCGCACCATTCGAGTTCCCCAGTTCTGCTGCCGTTCACTGCGCCATCCCCAGCCTCAGTGTGGGCCGTGGCTCTCTATTCACCCGAGCTTTCGCTTTCTGGTAACATTTGTTCACATCGGGACCTGCAGTCCATTTGCCTGTCCATGTTTTCATCCTGACAGATCCTTCTATATCCCTACCCTCTCTTTACTTGGCTTAATCTGTGGTCTGTAATTCGTACATTGTAGATACTTTGCCCCATTCCTGTTTCTCTGAGCCTCTTCAGCAATCCCTCAACTTTCAGCTTACAAAGCATCTGTTCCTGTGCAGCTACTAGACCAAGACAAGAGAAAACATAAAACCAAATTGACTTGTCTCACTTTAAGTTCACGTCCTCAGCTGTTAAGACTTTCATTCATTTAACTTGGAAAGTACATTATGTTGATGTCTAACTGTTAAAGTTTTGGCTTTATTAATGACTCAAGTTTATGATTGAAAGAATTTGCTCACTTGTTTGTTTTGCATTAACTAATATTATAGTCTCTCACCCTCTGTCTGTTTGTTTATTTTTCTGAGGCAGGGTCTTGCTGTGTAGTTCAGGCTTACCTCGAACTCTCTGTGGAGCTCAGGCCTTGAACTTGCAGTGATCCTCCTGCTTCAGCCTCCTGAATGCTGGAATTGATTACAGGCTTGCGCCACCATGCCTGCCTCTGACCTTTTTCAAGCCATTCAGTGTTGCATATTGAAGCCAGGGGTAATTGCTTGCAGAAACGGAGCAAATAGTACAAAGTGAAGACTTTATTGTATGCATACTGGCGTTGTCATTTGCCAGTATAGATTAAAATTTCAGCTTTTGAGTTTTGTTTGGCTGTTTTAACGTCTTCAAATTGTTAAGAAATGTATGAAATAGCAGGCATCTCCTCTTAGTTGAGTGTTGACTTCATCTATCTAAAAACAGATACTGCCTTTGTTACTTCCAAATACTATTATGCCTAATTATGTAAAAGAAATGACCTGTTTTTATAAATGTCTCTCATTTTATATGTTCCTTGAGGATAGTGGTGCACTGCATAAGAATACCCTCTAAAGAATTGTAACATGATTTTGGGGAAATAATATCTATCCTAACGATAATGGGCTGTCTAGAGTTAATGCTACATTTTACTATTTGGGAACCTAAGGGATCTCGGTTTGAGCTGCTGTGGATGTGATGCATCACTGCAGTATTCTGTGAAGAATTAGAGTAGACAGCGCCTGCGTGTGAGGTCTTTGAACAGAAAAACTTCATTTTGCTCACAGACAGGCAAAAGAGAAAGCCAAAGATCAGGCAATGAATAAAACAGGAAATAGTTTACTCTTTTTTAATTATAAAGCCTTCTATTTAATTTTGAAATCAGACAGTGAGGTTCTTGAATTGTTTTGTGTACCTTTCCCAGGAGTGAATACAGCCGTTGTTCTGACCTAGTTTCCTTACTGTTGGTGAACAAGGCAGTCATGAACTCCATGCTTAGCATGAGGGTATTGCTTGGCCCAAACAACATAGGAATAAATGTGTTTGGGAATGCCCAGCACTTTATTTGGATATTGATAACCACTTTACATGAGTTTTCATACATTCAGATATTTACTAAATCTTTGCTATATGCCGGGCACTGTTGGGAGCTCAGGAGCTAATTGTTAAGGATCAGTTAGGGTACTACAGGGAATAGAACTGGCAAAAGCTCTTGTTCTCCTGGAGCTTGTTTTCTAACCAGGGGCAGGTGAGACAAATGGTAATTATAGTAAGTAGCCATTGTATGGAAGAGACAGTTCTGTGGAATAAGGAAGATTGGCTTGCTGCCTGGTATTTGAGCTGCTTTGATAAGAAAGTGAGGTAGTCTAGGTGTAGGGCCTTATTGAGGTGCCAGCTGAACAAAGATTAAACAGAAATGATGAAGCAGGCAGCTGTAAACTTACCTGAGAGGAAACATCTTCTGGATGGAGGAATAATATGTGTCATGGACTATGACCAGTCTGCTTGCTGACCGAGGAGAGCACCTCCAGTGTTCTCTCACTTCCCCAGCGCAGGTACCAAACAGGACAAGGAGTGGGAGGCATGGTCCAAGAGGTGATGTCAGATTCTGGAGGAACTTGTGGGGCCCTTGAGCTGGCTTGTATCATATACTAAATTTAGGACTAATGAGGAAAAATATTAAGGAGAAAAGGTAAACATTTGTTGAATTTCTGCGATACTCTCTAGATGCTTTTTCAGCATCTTCTATGGGTCACGTACTATGCTAAGGGAAAGAGAGTGAAGAATCGAACAACAAAAGCCAGACATAGTCCTTGTGGAGATTACTTTATTGGTGCAAAGCAAGGCGTGGTGTTTTGTGTGTTACAGTGCCTGATACTGTGTATATACATTACCTCACATAATTTTGAGTAGCTAGTAAGAAGATACAGTTGCATATAGTTAGGAAAAGCTAGTAATTTTTCTAAAATTGTATAATTGGAATATGTCAGAATGCATAACTAGTAGATGATAGAATTTTGTCATCTGGCTGTCAGAGCTAAGAGGAAATCTCATTAAAGCCATGGACCTCTTAACCTCACTCCTGGAAATTTTGGGTTAGCATACTGATGGGAGACAGGGAATCTTGACTTTAATAGTTAGTCATGGGAGTCCTATACCCTGATGCTATGGCCCTCTAGTGTTTCATTTATGGTAACGTAATATAAGTAGTGGTTTAGATATTCTTGTTTTATTTGAAATAAAATTATTTTATCCTCTAAAAAAAGAAACTGATTTAAAAAAGATTTTCATCATTTAGAATTATGCCTGTCTCAAAATTTTTAGAGATGCTATTTGTCAACCAATGATTATCCTGTTATTTGTAGCTTGCAAAGAACTGAGTATTGATTTGCTTTTACTTTCATTTTTTTGAGATGGTCTCACTGCATAGCCCAGGCTGGCCTTGAACTCATGGTAATCCTCCTGCCTCAGCCTCCCAAGTGCCGGCATGGCTGTATGGTACCATACCGGTTTTGATTATTATTGTCACTGATTAAATCATGCGTTTTTTCCTTTAGGTTTTTAAAGTGGTAGGTTATGGTAATAGGTTTTCAAATATTGGCCCAGTCTTATATTCTTGATTATACTTTAGTTACTCATGATGCACTCAGTTTTTGAATCAGGGTTTTGGTTTTAAGTTTTTACCTCTTTCTTCCTTAAACCATCTTGTCTTGGTATCAGGGTGATAGTGGCCGCAGGAAGTGAGGAGAAAGAGGTTTTCTATTCTCCACACAGCAGCCAGTGCAGGGCCACACCACTCATCTTGTCCTGGGGCTTTGGCAGCTTACCGGCAAAACTGTCAAGGAATGTGTTTGTCCCCATTTAATATTCAGAAGAATAAGGAGGCCATCCAGATTTCCTGGTTTTCCAGAGGCAGTTTTATACATTTGCATTTTCTAAGACTTTATGTCATCTAAATTTCTGAACAGTGCTTTTATTTAAAATCTGCATCTAAATTTATTTTTGGTATCTTGCGTGCTTCCTTTTTCTTAATTCATCTTACCATTGCTTAGTGGACACTACTCACCTTTAGAGGACCAGCCTTTGGCTGTTGCCTTGGTTTTTTTGTATTTTAAAGAAGATAAAACTAAGGAAAATAAAACAATAAAATCAGTCAAAATAAACCAGGCTTCCAAACAATAGTTACCACAACACCTTTGTTGTCTTCAAAATAGCTACAGATACCTTCAGACAAAGTAAAAATGGAACAGAGCAGGATAGAATAGAAACAATAAAAACCAAACCATGAATGCAATAAAGAGCCTCAAAACAAGCCAGTAGTAAATCCATAATGGCTTCCGTAACATGTCTTGCTATCTTTCAGATAGCTGCTCATGCCATCAGAGTTAACATAAACAAAACAAAAGAGAATAAAAGCCCAACCCAACAAAACAGTGAAAATGATGAGATTTCCAGGCAGGTGGAGATCTCCTTCCTGTGGGGACTGGTTCCACTAAAACTCTCAGGTAAGACATTCTCTATATTTGTGGACATAGAGGCCATATATGCAGGGTTCTTCCTGAGTTTTTAGGCTGCTATATTAAGTCCTCAATCTCTATGACGGGGTATTGATGGTCAACCTATGCCATTTATAAACAGGGCCTATTTCGTGCACGTCCCAGTCCTAAATCTTAAAATGCCTTTTATGCAGGCTCACTTAGACACACTGAGGCCTCAACAGCTTCCACCTGTTATCACTAGTAAACCTCTCTTCAGTGATATAAGACCACCCCCTTCCTTTCTTATTCACCAATTTGTCAGACAACCCTGGTCAAGACTGACAGATACATTTTGTCTTCTCACTTTGTTTATACTTTTTCAGGATACATAAAAGCCTTTCCCACAACCAGGTAAACTGCTGATACAACTAGGTTACAGCGACCCATGCCTAAATCAAAGTTGCTAGATTGCCATCCTGGTTTCACATCACTCAGGCTAAGAGGTGCCCTTCCAGCCCTAAATCTGATCATTCTGAGTGGTCATCCCATCTTCTGTCGCCCACCCGTCTCAGTCTCACAAAGGCTTCGCAGCCACAGTTAACAGGCTAAGTCATGTTTTGTTATCCACTTTGGTTCCTAATCCCTTACGTTCTATTAATGATCATTTTTACAGCAGGACTCTTTAACAGTATTGCCTACAGACTCTAACGTCATGCATACCAGAGACAAGCCTTACACACTTACCCTTTTTAACTTTTATGCTTTTGGATGGGGGAGTAATCACCTCTCATAACGTCATTTCCCCTAACCTCACATTTAATTTTCAGAATTCTGCCTTACCATGGAAATGTTCCTACCTCAACGTTGTCCTGATATAATGACATGTCTAAATCAAAGGCACCTTTCCTTCTACCTCACCTGGGTCCTTAAATATGACAGTGCCATGTCTCCTTATAAAATCTTGTCTCTTTGTTTTTTCAGTCTAACATACATGCATTCACTAGTGAAGTTGTCCTTGCTAAAACACCTGGCACCGGCTTCTACCTGGGCATCAACCTTCATCCCGTCGACTCCCCTAGGCTCCAGTACAGCGCCCTCTGCCAGCAGGAAGTAGTTAGAAAAATCTTCGCCCCTTTTCATAATAATAATCATAAGATGGGTTTTGGCCCAGACAGGACTCTGTAGCCAGGAAAGCCTCATCCGGAAGCAGGAAGCCCCTATCTCCCCCGCCCCTAGGAATTTACCTGTGACACCATCTTCCCGCCCCTGGGAATTTACCTATGGCGCCAAACCTAGGGCCAATGGGCTACCCGAGCATCCCTAATGCCCCCCTTAGGTTCCACCCCAAACCAGGGCTACTTATGTGCCTCATTCCACGTGTTCCGCCCAAGAGAATGCTGGACTCCAGCGGTGGGGGGTGCCGGTCATCTCTCTCTGTGTTCTCAGAATAAAGGCCGCTTTTTGTTTTATACCTCTCATCTTTTGGAAATACTTTTCATCTTTTGGAAATAATCCTGTCAGTTCCTTTTGTTCTATTTTTCTTCAGAGTTTGCTGTCTTTCTAATACTGTATAAGCAGCCAAGTCTGTAAGTGTGGCTTTCGTTGTTTACTGGGATTTTTGAAAAACAGTATTCTCACTTTGCTGTGTAGACTTTGTAGTTTCCGCTCATCTGTTTTCTAACCTTTCGCCAGTGGTCACCTTGTGGGCCTAGGTTCTTGTTGCCTCCGGAGCAGGTGGTGCGTGGGGTGCGGACTCAGGCCCACCGCGCACTTGCTGAGGGCTGCATATTCATGGTGCCCGCTGCCTTACTCCCTGTGGTCTTGGCTCACCGTCCCATTCTCAGTGAGGCCTCCTGTACCACCTGCTAAAAACTCACCCCCTCTTCCGCCACTCTGCCCTACCTTGTTTCTTCTGCTTAGTACTTTTTACTTCCTGTTGCAGTCTCCAGAGGAGACAAGGGAAGGAACGGGGAGTACATTAATGGGATGTGGCCGGAGGACATGGAATGTAACTTGTGACGGGAGGGGCGGAGTGTGTGGACTTTGCTTCTGATGAGCTGGGAGGACAGGAGTGAAATAGGGCTTGGGGCCTCACAGACACGGCTGTGACAGGAGGACAAGGTTTTAGCTTAAAGAAGTTCTTACAGTAGTTGTGGGCGTCGCTGAAACCCCTATAAAGGCAGGTTGCTTAGAAAATCAAAATGCACACTGGCCGAAAACCCAGAAACTCCACGCAGTCGTATTCTTTTAAACCGTAACAGAAAAACTTCTGAAAGGTCTCTAAGTGAGCTACCAGATGTTCATGAAACCCAAGGTTATGAAGAGAGGTTGAGGTTCTAAAGGGAAAACGAGCCACTGTGTGTTGAGAGCGTTTAAAGGGTCTATGTGTAGCCTAGCATCGCCTGGGAGACTCAGTTTGTAGAGAAAGACGGGAGTGAGATCAGCACCCACAGGAGGCTCAGAGGTGGCTGATGGCATGGCCCTCGCTTCCTTCCTGTGTTGGAGAAGGGACTGGCTGGCTTTGTCCGAGGTCTACTTCGGATGGCTCCTTGCTGTGGGGAGAGTCGTGTTTCGTAGTGGAAACAGGAGGCCTGCGTTAGTTGAAGGGAGTGGTCTATAAAACACCAGCCTGTTGCAGAGTTGAGAGGAGGGTGTGGCTCCCTAGGTGCTGGCTTCCTCCTGGGTGGCAGCAGCCTGCCCTTGCAGCATCTTCTGGCCTCTGGAGAAGCAGTGTTGTTGTGTTCTTGTTTGCCTGTTTGGTAGCTGCGCCTAAGTAAACATCTTAGGCATTTACAAGGTTGGGGTTGGCTGAAACCTCCTGTTTCACCTAAACGTCACTGCTGTGTACATTTTTGTGGCCTATTGGATTGTGAAAATTTTTCCTGATGGGATTCATTCACCTTGCTTAGAGAACTTTTTCTTACATTTAAAGTCTTTTGTTCTGCACGTGGATTTGATTTAAAATATGTTACACTGGCTGACATGGTGGTAGTTTCATTGGTGTCTGGCTTCTTTGCACTGTAGTCCTCTCCATTTCTACCCCTCTGGGATTATTGCTAGTTGGGGGTTTTTGTTTGAGTTCGTTGTTTGAATTACTTTCACTTTGTTTTTAAATGGGTGAAATTAGGTATAATGAAATACCTAATAGTTCTTGGTTGGTGATACTTAAGGAATTGAACTGTGTAGCATCTTACAAGCTTATGGCATAATCTTGTACAGGAGAGCTTAATTTTTTTTTGTTGTTATTACCAGGGATCAAACTCACACTTGCCAGCAGGAGCTTATGCTGCTGAGCTAAATCCCCAGCCCCAGGACAGCTTAATTTTTAAAGTGGGGCTTATGATAGTTTGCTTCAGCCTGATGTTTTAAGGGTAATATTTTAAAATTTCACACTGTTGAAATAAGAAGAAATTGAAAAGCTAGGCATGGGGGCTGGGGATTTAGCTCAGCGGCATAAGCGCCTGCCTTGCAAGCAGGCAGTGGTGAGTTTGATCCCTGGTACCGATAAAAACGAAAAAGACAAAAAAAAAAAAAAAAAGAAAGAAAAGAAAAGAAAAGCTAGGTGTGGTAGTGCACTCCTGTAATCCCAGCATTTGGGAGGCTGAGGTAGGAGAATTGCTTGCAAGTTCCAGATCAGCTTAGGCTACAAAGTAAGCCCAAGGCCAGTCTGAAATGCATAGCGAGACCCCGTCTCAAAAAGACAAAAAAAAAAAGAAGTCTATAGGTAGTATCTCTGAGGAGATTTCTTTTTTGTATATATTTTTATAGTTTTTTTTTTTTTGCCCTAGATCTATTCAATGGGACGATTTTATATATGCATTGGGTTCTTTAGAAATAATTCCTTTTATGTGAGCCTCTGAGAAGAAAAGTTATTATAACTTAAAAAATTTGTTATTCAATACAATGTTTAAATCTTGCCTTGTTTTACAAGGTGACATAAGAGGGAAAATAAAACTAATTGAACTCTACTTGAAAATAACTGTAGCTAGAGTACGCCTGAAGCAGTCTAAGCTTTGCTTAGTAAGTAGGACCATTGTTCCCTTAAGTTACTAATTTTTAGTAACAGATTAAGACTCTTTGGTTAGAAAAGAATCTTGTGGGCTGGAGATGTAGCTTGGTGCTAGCATGCTTGCCTAGGGTACGTTCATGAGGCCCTGGGTTTTACCCCCACCATTCTAAAAACAAACAAAAACAACCTTTGGCTTTATAGTTGGAAGAGTCTGTGAGTACCCTGTCATGGCACTTGTAGTACTTGTATTTTTGTCATAAAAAGTGAGAACTGAAAAAAACTACTAAGGAAAAGCAACCCAGAACAAAGGTGAGAAGCACCCATTAGTGTGGGGGAGTAAATAAGTTAGCTATTTCGCTGCCCTTTGCTTTCTTAGATAACACATTGGCCAGTAGTTCTAATCCGGGGCTGTTTTAAGAAATTTCCATGCTCTGTGTATGTCTTAAGCGAGTTTCTGTTTTGGTATGCGGGTGTCTGAGTTGGTGGTGTGAAAAACCATGAGTGTGATGCGGTAGGTTATTTCAAAGTGTACGGAAGTGTCTAACCTATATCTCTTTCTTTTTTAGGAAACTGAAAATGGCCCTTCAGCTATGCTAGGTCTATAATGGGAAGTGTCACAGTTCGATATTTCTGTTATGGGTGCCTTTTTACATCTGCGACCTGGACAGTCTTGCTTTTTGTTTATTTCAACTTCAGTGAAGTGACTCAGCCATTTAAGAATGTGCCCATCAAGGGGTCTGGACCTCACGGACCATTTCCCAAAAAATTCTATCCTCGTTTCACTAGAGGTCCAAGTAGAATGTTAGATCCACAGTTTAAGCCAAACAGAATTGATGATGTGATAGATAATCAAGTTGAAGATCCAGAAAAAGACCACCAGAAATTCTCTTCTGAATTGGGTAAGTACATTTGACTTTTACTGAAAGGGGTATCGGAGTGTTTAATCACTAGAAGTTTAATTATTCTTTAAATCATGTGTTTCTCAGATGGCCAGAAATGTGCAACCCCTCACCCCCTACCAGTTTGGTTGGGAATAGTTGAAATTGTATTGTTTTTGCACTCGGGGAGTTATGGTCAATTTTTTTTTTTTTTTTTTTTTTTTTTTTAGCTTTAACTTTAGTGTTTTATGGTGACTTGGGAAAAACAAGATTCAGGGAAGTAAAAAATGAAGACAATCTAGAAAGAAAATACTATAGAACCTACAGGAAAAAGTTTTTAAATTGCTAGGATAATTTGATAAGGGAAAGGATTGGTTGAGAGATGAGTGTATTTAACTTACTTTGAGACAGGATCTCACTGTGCAGTTTAGGCTGGCCTCAAGCTCACTTTGTCACCCAGGCTGGCCTCGAACTCACAATAATCTTCCTATGTTAGGCTCTCAAATGCTGGGATTACAGGCATGAGCCATATTGTCCGGCAGTTAACTGACTTTAAAGACAAAACTATAACATCATGAAGTGTTAGATTTAGAAGCTAAGATACCGGGGCCTGGGGATTTAGCTCAGCGGCATAAGCGCTTGCCTTGCAAGTGTGCAGTCGTGAGTTTGATCCCTGGTACCGATAAAAATGAAAAAGACAAAAAAAAGAAGCTAAGATACCTCATATCTAAGAAGATTTCCACTTATGACAATTAAGGTCCTAGAATAAATTAATGAATGAAAAAATATATAAAATAGTTTATGAAACCTGAGTATAAGATAGAAAGCTTCTTGATCCCCAAGTGTTTAAGTTGGAAGCAAGAGTCTACTGTGTGTGCCTTTGAATACAGCTCTGTAAGTCCTTGCTTTAGCAAATTTAAGGAACAAAGAGCGATTTTGGTTATCTTCAAAATGTAAAAAAAGAGCTTTGTCCTTGTCATAGCAACATCAAATAATTTAGAAGCAAAAGCACATAGTAATTGATTTTGAGAGATTGCAAGAGTTGTATCATAAGCAAATGTTAAAACAGACATTTCATTTGGTCAAGAGTTTTGGAGAAGTAAGTAAAGTTTTTAGGACCTAATGATTCTATAATAAATGAAGTCAATTAAAATTATATTGGAAACAAACTAATACCTCATGCAGCTTTTTCAAGCACTTTGCATCTTAAAAGTATTAGTAAGCCAGGTGTGGTGGCACATGCTTGTAATCCCAGCACTCGGGAGGCTGAGACACTTGGGATTGCTGTGAATTTGAGGCTACATAGTGAGTTCAAGGTTAGCTAAACTACATAGCAAAACCCTGTCTCCACACAAAAAAAGTAGTAGTAGTAGTAGTAGTAAAAATTATAGCTCTTTATTCATGTTTATTTTGGTAAAATTTTTATAAAGAAATAAAATTGAATTTACATTTTGAGCAAAGTTTGTATTTGAGTGAAGAAATATGGGAAAAATTAAATATATAGAATGACAAACACAGATTGCCTAAACAAAAAACTAAATTCATTATGGAAAATCCTAAAGAACCTACAAAATATACTAGTAAACAGTAAATGAATTTGGTAGTTACAGGATAGTAGATTAGCATGAAAAATCAGTTATATTTTTATATATTAGCAATGAATGGCCCAAAAACAAAATTATGAGAACAGTTCCATTTACAGTAGCAGCAGAAAGAATAATATGCTTATAAAGTGCATTTTAAAATGCCAAGTGAGTTTACACTAAAAGCCATAAAACAATGCTGAGAGACATGAAAGTAGACCTGTCCAAGTGGAAGGGTCCCATTACAGGGTGAATTAGAAAATGCTGCCAAGATGTCAGTACCACCCAAATGTGGCAATGTGTAGATTCATTGCCAGCTCTGTTAGGATCCCAGTGGCTTGACTGGAGAGAGTTATCCTCAGTAATAAGAAATTGCAAGAGGCCTTAAGAGCAAAACACTCTTGGAAAAGAACAGAGTTGGAGTTAGTTACAAAATTAACAGAACTTCTCTGGCATGCTAATTAATTGAGTTTGGCTATAATCATATTTATGCAAGGAAAAGGAAAAGTATGTTGAAATGGTCATTTAATTTGAATGATTTTTTGTGAAGAGCTCTCTATTAGAAAGTAGTTCTTTCAGCATTTGGTATGATACCTTTCTTTGTTGGATGGTTGTTGAATCAGGAATATTTATTGAGAATCTCTTGTGCAAGACATTGTGCCAGGTACTGGATACGAAAGCAGTTCTTACTTTGTTTCGAACATAGCCAAAGCCCCTTGCCTCATAAAGTTTCCATCCTCACAGAAAGAGCTGTGGGGATGGGTCGTGTGTTGAGATGGTTCCAGGGAGAAGGCCTGCGTGCTGCTTCCTCTGCGCTGTCAGTGTTCTGAGGGGTGGTGCATTGGCATTGCTGAGGTCCATGCCCATCCCATCACACAAAAGCTCAGGGCTGTCCTGTTGTAAAGAAAAGGCAAAATTCGACTTTGAGAGTTCAGTTTCCTAGACCATGAAATCTTCTGTTCTTTCTGACATCGTTAGCGTGCTGTGGAATTTGGTTTTCATGCACACATTTGGGAAATACTGTGAAGCTGGGAGTCAGCCTCAAAGGAGATGCTGAAGGCTTGATAGGGAAGGAGATGAGAAGAAGAGATGTTATTTTCAAAGATGAGAAGAGTTTATGCAAAGATGAGATTTCTGGAAGAGTATCAGAACAAGCATGTTTCATTATAGTGACCATGGTTAGAGCCAAACAGGAGTTTATAAGTGAAGCTGATTAAAGTCTGAAGCCAGAGTCTACAGAAGCTGCTTGCTTGCTTGCTTGCTTGCTTTCTTTCTTTCTTTCTTTTTCTTTCTTTCTTTCTTTCTTTCTTTCTTTCTTTCTTTCTTTCTTCCTTCTTTCCTTTGTTTCTTTCTTTCTTTCTTTCTTTCTTTCTTTCTTTCTTTCTTTCTTTCTCTTTCTTTCAGACAGGGTCTCATTATGCAGTTCAAGCTGGTGAAGCCTTTTTCATAGAAAGGTCTATCAGTAGCTGGGCTTGGTGGCTCACACCTGTAATCCCAGCACTCGAGAGGCTGAGGCAGGAGGATCATTGTGAGTTCAAGACCAGCCTAGACTACAAAGTGAGCTCAAGGCCAGCCTGAACTGCATTGCGAGACCCTGTCTCAAAAAGACCAAAAAAAAAAAAAAAAGAAAGAAAGAAAAAGAAAGGTTTATCAGTAGCTCTTTTGAGAGGCAGGGTTCATATTAAAACTTGCTAAGGTTAGGGCCTGTTGAGGTTCGTTGGGATTGAATAATCTGTTGCGCTTATGGAATTTTTATCGGTACCAGGGATCGAACTCATGTCTGCGTGCTTGCAAGGTGGGTGCTTATGCCGCTGAGCTAAATCCCCAGCCCACTCTTATGGAATATTATCAGAAATTTTTTTCTTAGTTGCAGATAAGTTTGTATCATAAATATAATAAAACGTTCTTCAGTTATGGCTGTGTGATCAGGGGTCCTTTATGGGTAAGGCATGCTTGTTTTATTTTGGCAGCTGAGAGTTTGACCCAAACCTCAATTTACTTATTTGAAACTGGAGACAACCTAGATCTGAGAAGCCTGGTCATGACCTGGTTGTAATAAAATCAAAGCAGTGGGAAGAATCTAGCATCATGCCAGTGAATGGTAGCTCTTTTCTGAGTACTGCGCTGACTGTAATTTCTCTGTTCTTTAGGTATGATTTTCAATGAGCGGGATCAGGAGTTGAGAGACTTGGGCTATCAGAAGCATGCCTTTAATGTGCTCATTAGTAACCGCCTGGGCTACCACAGAGACGTGCCCGACACGAGGAATGCAGCGTATGTGCCTTATTTGTTCGGCTGATATTTTTGTGACAGTTTTCAGTGCCAGTATAAAAATTTACGAAGATGCTGTTCAGATTTTACACTAGCACTCAGCATCCTGAAAACTGAGAGTTTGTCCTGGAAGCTGTGTGGTCTGTGATTGTACTGACAAAGTTCAGCCCCACAGTGCCCAGCTTCTTGACTTGCCTGGGCTGTAAGAGTGGAGAGGTGCTGTCTTGGATGGCATAAAAATGTATGATACAGTTTATGTACACAAGTAACAAACTATTTTAAAATATTTTTACTATTAAGATTTGAAAACGAGGCAATATAAACATAAAATTAGTGGGATATTTTGACGTAGGTTTTGTGAAACTTACATCAGCCAGTGATAGTTTTTTTTTTTTTAATTTAAAGAGAGAAGAAGAAAAAAAAGGACATAAAAAAAAAACAATGCAGTAAAAGGGTACAAATAATACAGTATTTCTAGAAAAAAATATATACAGTACGAAATCACCAGTTAACAGGCTACACATTATCTTCCCAGAAGCAGTTGTCCATATCACTAAATTAAAGCATATAAAAGTGAACATTCATTCAGTGGAATTGGAGACAGTTCCGTTCAATGATCCAACAACAGCTTAGTTATATGGTTTTCCATCCTACATTCTTGGAACATTCCTGCAGTTATATCCCTTAGTCCACCTTACTTTCCTCTCTTTTTTACAGTAATAATTAGACTTTTAGGATTTTATTACTCTCACGGTTCTTATTACTTTTTTGAAGAGAATAAAAACAAATGTGACTAAGCAAAACAGAGTCAGTTAGAACAGAAGGGTGGGCATAGCACGTGATGCAAAAATAGAATACCAGGTGATCAAAAGTGGTTACCATTGTGCCTCTTGCTATTTTCAAATTGAGTTGTCTGTATCATCAGGTATAATAGAATTGATCAAAACAATATGGAACAAAACTAATAAAATCTACACTGCAGACCTTACAGGATTTCAAAAAAAAAAAAAAAAAAAGGATGATAGTCCATCCATATTGGGCATCATAGTATATCTTATTGCCTTCAAAGTGATTGCCTATACCCTCAAACTTGATACTATCAAACAAAATAGAATATATAATAATAATCAGACAGAACAAGATGGGGAGAGCAATACTGGGGTTCAACTCAGGTTAATAGGACAACAAAAAAGTTACTATAATATGTCCCGTTATTCTTTAATTTAGTTTTCCCTTAATTAAAAAATGAGAGAAAATAGATTAATTTAAAAATAGGGGGAAGATTGAGATAAGAGAGGACATTGTAACAGAACAATGCAGAAGTCAGTGATAGTTTGAAGTGATTGCAACTTTTAGTTCTCACTGATCTCATCAGACATTTTTTTATTATTAACAAAACACTTTATTATAAACATCTCCAGAATATAAACTGATTTTGTATCAAGACTCTGAAACTTTTAGAACTATATGTTACATAAGCTTATTATAATATTCCACTTTTCAACCTAGAAAATATACTGCAAGTTAATGAGGGGGAAAAAAAAATCTAAACTTTTATAGAGAAACCCAATGAACATAAAAATACCCAACTCAGAGCTAAAACAAATCCAATCAAGAAATAGATTCTGCATAACAGATTAGTCCTCCAATTTAAAATAAATTATCTTCCAAGGGCAAATAATTCCACCATCGTGGCAATAAGTGGTTCTGGTTCTGAATAAACCAGAACCACTCTCCTAAAGGGAAATTATCTCAGATGTAAAAAAAATATAATAATGCTTTTAAAAAACAAGGAAAAGTAATTTTGACATTGGACAGCAAGCACCCTAAATACTTCTGTTCACCTGGCCTTTGTTAGAGTTAAACCACCTGCTCACTTAAGTGACTGGAACGTGAGTATCATAACACTGAGCTCCTCAACTGGTTTTCAGTTGCAGCCTCAGGAGAACCGACTAAGGAGCTCCAGAACCCAAGGGCAGACTGGTCCCAAAGCACTTCCTCCTCTGTTCCATCTTCACTTTGCCCCTTTTATTCCTTCCTGTACTCGCAGTCTTCCTCCCTAGAGTCTATGTCTCGGCTTTTTTCCTCCTTTTGATTCTCTAGCTTTTCTGTACCACCCTGCACAGGCTCTGCTCCACCTCTGTTTTCTTTCTTGGTTTGTTCTCGTGCTCTTCTAAATCCACCTCCTCAAAACTTCTTTTCCTAGCCGGGCATGGTGGCTCACGCCTGTAATCCCAGCACTCTTGGGAGGCTGAGGCAGGAGGATCCTTTGGAGTTCGATACCAGCCTGGGCTACAAAGGCCAGCCTGAACTGCATAGTGAGACCTTGTCTCAAAAAGACAAAAAAACCCTTCTCTTCCTCTTGTGCTTGGGCCACTCCTCCTCTGGTTTTCCTTTGCCTTCCTCTGATGACTGGCTTGATGGGCACCAGTCCTGGTTCCTGAGGAGAGGCGCTTGGGGCCTCCTGAGTCTACACTGGCTGAACTGTGATTATACTCTTGCTGGCTGAGGTTCAGCGGTGCTGGGTTTTCTGAGAAAGAGTCCCTGGGGAGCCTACAGTAGCTCAGAGGCTCTAGTCTCAGCCTGTTATCATGAGCTGGGAACCACTGAGGTAATCGGTTTTCTGTGGGAAATATTGCGTGATCCTGGCTAAGTGTGGATGGTTCCAGATGGGAGTCTTTGATCAAATATTTGAAATCTGGAATCAGCTTCCTCCTGGTACCCACAGCTTTCCAAGGAGTTCTCCCTCATTTTTCTGAAACAAGTCTTTGGCCCTAAGCCTCTGGCTTTTGCCCTGTAATATAATCTTCAAGTTTGTCTTGAAGAGTCTTACGGTTTTAAATGCTTCATTAGGTTGACAAAAAGAGATTCTCTTTGTCAGGCTAGAACTGGCTGGAGAAATCTGCTCATAGTTACCTAGCAGTTGCTTCAGTTTTTCAGCATGACCTACTCCTAAGTAGACTGATGGGGGAGCCAAAAATTACGATGCAGAGATTACAACATTTATTTTTGTCCAAAATTCTACTCCCGTTCACCTATAATATAAAATCTTTCATTATTCAAACTGTAGCACAGCTCACCTGTCAGTTCAGTCTTTCTTCGTTCCCTGTGGCATCTCGCCAAGGCAGCGACAAGGTCTGCAGCTCCTGTCCCCTCCCGTCAGTGCCCCTGGCCGGAGCACTGGTGATGGTGGAGGGGTCGGGAAGCAGGAACCGTCACTGCCACAGCTGCAGCTACCACTGCTGCCGCCGCTGCTGACAGCCTCCTCAGAAGTTTTTGATCTAATTGTACTCTGCCTGTGCTTTATTCTTAAAACAGGTGTTCACAAACGTATGTACCACTAACAATGTTGGCAGACCTTAGGTGTGATTGTGAAGTGAGGGATGTCCTCTCAGAAAATGCATCTTGATGAAAGATAGAAGAGCAGGATCAAATTTTTCTTAGGGTTGCATGTCCAATTGCAGTCATGTACATTCCAAAAATTAACAATCATTTATTTTTTTAATGTCAGCAGTGTTCTGTATGTAATTTTAACAGAGTCTTGAGCAAAAATCTATTTGAAAATATTTTTGTACTTCCTTTGTACCACAGCTAGTAAAAAGTTACTTTGACTTCAGAAATAATAACAAACCCAAGTTTAATAGTTAGGGAAGAAGACTCCCATAGCAGCAGCAGATGCCTGTCTTGCAGGCGTACACGCGCAGGGAGGCAGGGCTGCTGTGTGTCACGGCTGAGCTGCTCAGGCACAGAGGCTGTGGCTCTCCGCTCCCCACACAGTGTTCCGTTGTCCCCTGCACAGCCGTGCTCTAGGGCTGTGCAGTGGAGCCATGAAGAAGATCTCTAAGAACCACAGGCAGTGTTAAAGGTTTACAGTTCTGCGGGGGCCATGTTACTAGCTGTCCAGGACCACGTGTGGCCAGAGGCTGCGGGCTGGACACACATGTTGTGTGTTGCATTTCACACAAGTGGGGAGAGACGAGGGGCTAGAAGTGAAAGCTGGAGCTAAAGCTTGTTTTAAATGCTGATTTATTCATAGTAAAGGGGAATTGAAACCGGCCAACAATTATTTGACTTCATCGGTTCTGTTCCATTAGCTTTTTTCTTTCAAAGACTTTTCATGATAGTTTCTCACACACATGTTTTCTGGGTACCTCTGTTGTGCACCGCATTAGGGCCTGGAAGTAATGGGATAAGATGTGATTCCTGGTGCGTGGATTTAGGGCCTGGGAGGAGACAGGTAATCAGTGAGGAGCCAGCGGCACCTGTGAGGGCTGCGATTGGCATCATAGGAGTCGGTGGGACCAGGGCCCAGCCCAGCCCAGCCCAGCCCGGCCTTTCCATGTGCACTATGGAGTGGGCACCCTGCGTTCTGGGGGGGCACTAAGCCTGGGCCAGTGCAGCTGTGGCAAGAGTGGCAGGAACCAAAGCCAGGCTTCAGTGCCGACCAGGAAAGTGTGCAGGACTCTGGGCTTACTGGGTGTTTTGTTGTTATCTCTACCCCTGTTTATCAAATACACACTTCCGCCTGCGGAAGACTCTTCCATTGCCTTGGCATATTATGATTTACTCGAATTTTGCGGTATTACTGAGTGAAAGTAAACCTTTGAAATACAGTTTTATAGTTTCTACTTCCTTTTGAAACCTCATTAAGGAAAAGCTAAACATCAGCTTATGAATGCTGCCTCACAGACTTGCAGTAATTTCTGGAAGTGCTGTTGGGTGTGGCTCAGAAACAAAACAACCAACAAAAAAGAAAACTTACAATAACTTCCCTACAAAAAAGGGAGGAAATGTGGAGTTTTAAAGCTTTGGACCTCAAAGGGTGGTGGTACACACCTGCCATCCCAGCACTTGGGAGGCTGAGGCAGGAGGTTCGGTGCAAGTTTGAGACCAGCCTGGACTACAAAGTGAGCCCAAGGCCAGCCTGAACTGCGTAGTGAGACCCTGTCTCAAAAAGACAAAACAAACAAAAATAATAATAAACCAGTGTTTTCTTATGAGCCTTTAAAACGATTATTATAAAGTAAGCAGCTGAACAAGAGGACAGTGTGTATAGTGAGAAACAATCTGGGGCCTTCACACTGTTAAAGTGCCCGCTTTTCTTTGTGTTTGTCTGTACAGATGTAAAGAGCAGTCGTACCCAGCCGACCTGCCAGTAGCTAGTGTTGTTATCTGTTTCTACAATGAAGCTTTCTCTGCCCTGCTCCGGACCGTACACAGTGTGCTGGACCGAACACCTGCCTACCTGCTCCATGAAATCATCCTTGTGGATGACGACAGTGACTTTGGTAAGGGAGTGTCCAGAGATGACCAGCAAAGGCCCTGGGCCCGTGGCTATGTGCTGAGTATCCTGGGTCACGGACCTGTGCACTGACAGCCAGTTATTGGAGGAGAGCCTGACCCTGCCAGCTTTCTACAGCTGTGCTACCCAGACTTGGCTCTTACAGTTTTTCCTTGGTTTACTTAAAAAATTATTACAAAATAATTGTAGATTCTCAGGAGGTTACAAACAGGTGCTGTTTAGCCACCACCCAGGGTCCCCTTGGGTCTGGTTTCCTCTTACACAGTTATAGTGCAGTGCAGAATGCAACAGGAAGTCCCCCTGGTAAAGTACAGCGTCACCTTTCTCTTAACTGTGACGTGGCACCTGAGAGTGACACCTGGAAGGAGGCAGGTTTATTTTGCCTCTTTGGTCAGCTGGCTCTGTTCCTTTTACGCCAGTTATGCCAGCAGCCAAGAGGCTGAAAGACAGAGGGTGAGAGCCTGTGTCCGCAGGGACAAGATCCTATCCCAAGACCCACGTCCTTCAACCACCTACATTCCGTTCCTTCCTGGTGATGCCACCAAATAAAGACTCGGGGGACTAACCCACAGAGGAAGTTGGAGCCCTTCCGATCTAATCATTTTCTAAAGGCCACCTGTAGACACTGCTGAGCCTCAGGGCCAGTTGTGTCCATGCTGTGATCATCCCAAGATCCACTCCACTCCTGTCCTCACTATCCCAAACATAGGGCTGCTGCTTACCCTCCACTTTGTCATTTCAGATGGGTTAAATAAACGCAGTCACTCGGTGTACGCTCTTCAGATGGACACAGTGCCTCAGTCTCCTTGTCTACTGGGTCTCTTCTGCCAGCTCTCCCCACCCAGCCAGGTTGCATTCTAATAGCTCATAGATGGTCTTCGTGTGCCAGGGTTTTAGGGTTCACTCCGTATTTCACACACCTCTGTAGATTAGTACCTGGGACAGCTTCACATACACAAGCAGGATGAAGATTTGACTCGTTCAGCTCTCGGGCACCTTCCAGGGTGGGTGGGAGCCCGATAGAGAGCAGGAAGTACAAGGGTCTTGAGACCTGCAGCTGTGAAGCACAGCTCCCAGACTGCTCTTTCCACATTGCCCTGTAGAAGTACAGTGACCTTTGCATGCAGTCCGGACCCACTGGGCACCTTAGAGCCGTGAGGAGCAGGTCCCAGTGTGCCTGATATGGGGGTCAGGAGTGCTGACACCCAGGAGCCAGGTTCTTAGACTCTGGTAAATTCTAAACTCGGAGAGAAAAATTAAAGGTTTTCAGAATTTATTTACAAAAATGTGTGATTAAAAAAATAAGCAAATCTGAGTCTGGAGCACATAAAAGAAACATGTGCCAAATTCTGCAAAGTATGGTGCATATATATATGTGTGTGTATTTTCTTTTTTTTTTTTTTGAAATGGAGTCTTGCAGAATTGCTCAGTCCAACCTGGAATTCCTGGGCTCAAGAGACCTTCTGCCTCAGCCTCCCAGGTAGTTAGGGCTTCAGGCAGGTACTACCATGCTCAACTTGACTTTTTTTTTTTTTTTTTTTTCAGCCTGTTGTTTGGTTTTCATTTTGGGCTGCTTTATTCTAAAAGAAAAAATTCGTGATGACTTACAGGAGTTTGTGTACTATGGAACAAATTACTGTTTACTATCTTATATAATTTTTAACATTATTATAAAATTTAAAGGTGAATGAATGACCTGAAATTCATAAAAATATTTGAAGCCACCAGACATCATGATGCATGCCAGTAATCCCTGCACTCAGAAGCTGAGACAGGAGTTTCACTGTGAGTTCAAGGCCAGCTGGATTACATAGTGGGACCCTGTGACAAAAATCAAAACCAAAAAACAAACAAACAAACATAAGAAAGAAAGAGACTGAGTAAAAAACAAGACCTAGAGTATTTTCTTTGTTAAAAAAAATTGATGCCTTTGGAAGAAAGGCACTAAATAAAGAGGTCATGTTTACTGCTGCTATTGTGTAATTCTTGGTAGAGGCAATAAAAATTATTTCTCAAGTATTCTGAAATGGAGTATGGTGCAGGTCTTGGTAGTCGGAAGCCTCCGACATCTGTCCCTGTGCGAGCACAGCTTCCGTGCAGCAGCAGCAGCTAACGTGCACTTGGGAGACACCTTCACACCGTGTCCACACAGGCGTGGTGCTGAGGTGTGGTGGAAACCAAATCCCCAGCCATGGCGCCACCTTCTCTCGGCTGTGCTCGAGCTCCCCTGTCACTGTTTTTCTTCCTAGCAAAGCAGAAGATTCTGTGTTTGCTTGATAGTTTGCTGTGGAGTTTTGCGTATATGATTCGCTACACTAGAAAAGCCAGAAGGTGTTTGGATGGGTCTCCTATAGCTTCTGGGCTACGGTTCCTTGGCTGTTTTTAGAGACAGAATCTTGCTGTGTACTGAGGCAACCTTGAACCTGTTGTCTAGTGTCTCATGGTTTGAGTAACTATGAAACTGTTTTTCAGATGATTTAAAAGGAGAACTTGATGAGTATGTCCAAAAGTCCCTCCCCACAAAGATTAAAGTCATCAGAAATGCAAAGCGAGAGGGGTTGATTCGTGGAAGAATGATTGGAGCAGCCCACGCTACAGGTAGGATGGCATGTTTCCTTTCTCTGTGGGGCCGGGGCCAGGTGCTGGCCCTTGTAGTCTCTCCTGCTCATGCAGGAGTTCCAGAAGCCCAGCATGTAATCAGCATTGGCGGCTGGAGCAGTGAGCATGGGCAGCTTGGAAAGCCCTTTTCCCAACGGCCGCCCTGCTGCCCAAGCGGAGAGCACAGTGACCTCACTAGTGTTTTCATTTGTCTGTAAACAGAAAAATTCAAACCAAAATGTAACAGAACTTTTCTCTTTTTAAATACAAAACCTCAAATACTTGAACCCAAACCCTTTGCTTGGATTACGCTAATAATTCGTAGTGTAGAGGACATACTCTCTCTGAGACGTAATTGTGATTTTAGTGGCTAAGACCCTATTTCCTCCAAACCAAGACGTAACTGTAGAATACCCAGCCTTGAAAACTACAGATCAGAAACGCTGCCCCCGCCGGCCTGCCCTCGCCTCACCTGCCGTCACTCCTCTTTTGCTCCAAGACTCCTCCACAAGGCAGGTGAGGTGAGGACGGCTGATTCCACTTGGCGGTTTGATCTCTAGTTTCCCAGGCTGATGATTTTCCAGTTGGATCTTGTGGGAGGTCAATATTGGATTTATTTCCATTATTATTAGAAAAGACGTTTCTTAAAAATTCCCTGGTGATCCTTCTGATTTAGTAAGGAGAAAGTTCTGTTATTAATAGATCTTAACACAGTGATCTCTGTGTCTTCTCTAAAAAGGAGGAAGTCTTCTGCAGGGTGGTTAGGGTTCATGTGTACTGACTTTACAGCATTTCTTTTTATGGAAAGAACCATGTTGGTTCTTCAGGTTGGTAGTCCTGATTCTCTTTTATGGTCCTTGTAAAATTTTTTTTTCCTTTTAAAATGAATTTCAATTCAAACATGAACCCAGAGCAACCTATTCAGGACCCCTCCTGTCTCTCAGGAACTATTCCTTTTCTCCAATACGTTTTCCTACTCTTAACCTCCAAAAAAAAAAGAATCCCTTTAAAAGTATTTGGTATTTAATAATTAGCCACAGTGGCGGGGGGTTCCCTGGTGATAGCACCTGCCATGGGCTGTGTCCCTGCTGCCCAAGGGACCGGCCCCGGGGTCCTGGCACTCAGAGATTGTGGCTGAGCCGCCGCTGCCGGTCCCATTGCCTGGGTTCACTTGGGGCTTCACTTCCAGCACATTTCCCCCCACTTGAACTTCAGTGATCGGAAGCAGCCAACAGAGCCTGAGCAGTGGCTCCTTGGGGTCTGTCTGAGCCATGGGTGTTGAGTGAGCGCCCTAGATTCTGGTCAAAGTCCTGTTGAGCAGCCACTGAGCTGAGATCCTGACAGTAAGAAAGAGCAAATGGGCTGCTGATCCGTTGTGCTGTTACAGTGTGTATTTACTGTGAACCTTTTTTCAGATACAAACAGTGCTCTAGCTCTTTTTTTTTTTTTTTTTTGGTCTTTTTTCCTTTTTATCGGTACCAGGGATCGAACTCACGACTGCCTGCTTGCAAGGCAGGCGCTTACGCCGCTGAGCTAAACCCCCAGCCCCCAGTGCTCTAGCTCTTGATTCTAACTGGTCAGGTCCTTGTTCAGACACAGTGTGGGGTTTGTCAGAAGGAAGATGTCGCTGTGGCAGGTGCAGTGTGAACAGATTAAGTCTTACTTTATGTAGCTAAGTCGGCATCAGTAGGAAAAGTAACACTTTTGGAAGAAAGCTGTGAATACTTTTCTTCCCTAACCTTGAATACACTCATCTTGCTTCAGGTTGATTAACGTCCACCCCAGGCATCTTGCCTTTCTGCAGTCCAGGACGGCCAGAGAACGGTAGACAGTTTATCCCCTCAGGTCATTTGTGAACTACAGAACTAGCTCAGTGTCATCACTGAAGACTTCCTGAAGTCTCACTTTTATGAGAGTGGAAGTTGAATACATTTGATGGTTTAGTATTCATGTGAAATCCACACTGATACGTCATGCAGACACATTTAGGCCAGTAATGCTCTCTCATGCTTGCATTTAAGTCTCTCAGCTGCTCAAAATAACCTTGAAGTTATTAAATAATTTGGGATTATCAAAACCAGAAATGCTCATTCTTGCCTGCATTGGTCAGAGGAGGTGACGGTGCAGGTAACATTTTACAACCTTGCTTCCAGAGGAAGGAGGACTGGCTTGGAGCTAGGCAGGAGGGGCGTTGGTGAGTCCGCAAAGGTGCCAGCCCTGCACTGCCTGTGCCAGTCCCCCTGAGTCTTTGCCCTTGGCTTCTGCAGGAGAAGTCCTCGTGTTCCTGGACAGCCATTGCGAGGTGAATGAGATGTGGCTGCAGCCCCTGCTGGCCACCATCCGCGGGGACCCACACACAGTGGTGTGCCCGGTGATTGACATCATCAGCGCCGACACGCTGGCCTACAGCTCATCTCCTGTCGTGCGGGGCGGATTCAACTGGGGGCTGCACTTCAAGTGGGACCTCGTTCCGCTCTCTGAGCTGGGAGGAGAGGATGGGGCCACTGCACCGATCAAGTAAGAATTTCTGTGGTTGGGGGCCCAGCCCCCTCTCAGCACGAGACTTAGGTGAAACATCATTCCTTCCTCAGCAGGAGCAAAACTGCCGGCCTGATTTTTCCCTCTAAAAGTCCTGAGGGCTTGTCAGATTTTCTGTGCTCCACCACATCATGCCATAGGGAAAGAGCACTGGGTAAGGATTATCCAGACCGAAGGCACAGTCGTGAGAGCAGACACAGGGACACAGGGTCCCGCTGACAGGTGCTCGGACACCGGGAGCACTCATGTGCTGCCTGTAGGTCCACTGTGTGGTCTCTCATGTCGGACACTAACCTGTTGAGTTCTTTGCCGTAGGCCGAGTATACTTTGGACATAGAGTGCTTGAGATCAGATGTGTTTCAGATTTGGGATTTGTGCTGGGTTTTTTTTTTTTTTTGTCTTTTTATCGGTACCAGGGATCAAACTCACGACTGCCTGCTTGCAAGGCAGGCGCTTATGCCGCCGAGCTAAATCCCCAGCCCCCTGTGCTGGGTTTTGTAACATTTACACATACGTGATGAGACATCTTGGCAGTGGGACCCCAGTCCGAAAGCAGGGTTCACTCCTGTTTCTCATGCACGTTACCCCTGTAGCCTGAAGGTGACTGTGTACAGTGTCCTCGGTACTGGTCACCAGAGGCCGGTGTGGGGTTGGCCACTTAGGGTATCATGCAGTACCCAGAAAGTTTTGGGTTTAGAATGTTTCTGCTTTTTTGGATGAGAGATGTTCCATTTCTGGTAGGGAAAGTGCTGTGAAGAACAGTGATCCATACGCCTTCTTTAACTGGGGCTTCAACATGTGGGTGTCAGTGGTGCCATTCCTCAGAATCTGTACCTGAACCTCTCAGGACTCGTGCGTGTCGGTGTTAGAGCACTTTGTGTGTCATTTCGCCTTTCCTTGTAGACTTCAGGGAAGTTGGTGTTTTTAAAGTTCTCAGGCCTATTCTTTCATCTTACTGTGAAAAGTAAGTAGCACATAGCTCAAAGTGCATCTGCAGTGCACACACATACACACACATAACCCACCACGTGGAGATGACAGGGCGCCTGGGTCACCACACCAGGACCCTGTGCCTCACGCAGAGCTCGTTACCCGTCCTGGTGGACATGACCTGGCTTTCTGTGTAGTTTCACCACTGTGGGTGATCTCTGGACAGAATGGTTTAGTTTGGCCAGCTCTCGTACTTTATATAAACAAGGCCATTTGATTCGGCTTCATTTTAAAAAGTCTTCCTCGTTAGGCATCCACAGTTGGTGGCTGTATCTGTTGCTGCGAGCGGTCTGTCATGTGAGTGTAGCAGAGTTCTGCTGTGTGTGTCTGGCTGAGGCTGTGTGTCGGGCTGTGTTGTGCTATAACAAGAAGACAGAGGTGTTATAGAACATTCTCCCCTTGGGCTTCGGTTTAGGGGTGGCGCCTGTTCAGTTACTGGGTGATCCACTGTGACCATGGAGCTGTCCTCTTGATGGCCAGGGGACTAGATTGGCTCGGCAGCCTGCTGGCGTCTTTTAGCTTGTTTCGTGTCCCTGTGAGCCTGCCCAGGTGGGGCAGTGTCTAGGCTCTGGTGTAGCCTGGGGTTCTGGGGAAGTGCTGCCACTTGGTCTAGCGAAGGCATTCAGCAGGCAGTTACACTCATCTCTCCTGGGGGCCCTGGCATGGCTCTCTGGGAGCAGAGCACCCCTCCACAGAGAGCAGCACTCGGGGCCCGCGCCACTGCCTGCCCCTGCTCCCTGAAAGCTTGTGCTGTGCCTGGGGCAGAGGGCAGCAGTGACTGCGTCTTCCTGTCCTCTGGAGCCTGTGTGTTCCTTTCCCAACGTGTGAAGTTTTCTACTGCAGAAAGAGGGTACCTGAGGCTTTGCGTGTTTATTCTCATCCTTAGCCTTTAAGCTGCCGGATTTAGTCTTTCTCCGAGTTTCATCATCTTCATAGCTACGGTTTTTATGGCTTCATTTTAAAAATTGTTTTTAATCAGATTTATAATCAGTACCAGGTCATGCCATGAGGAACCTAGGGTGAGACCTGGCTGTCCTCTGCCCCTTTTCCCACAGCCGTTCTGCTCTTCCTTCCTGAACTCTGGGTAGTAACTGTGGTCCTTGCCTCATGAGGCCCTAATGAGGAGAACGAGGGAACATGGCACCCTGGCCGGCCGCGCTCGTTTGTAGCTGCTGTGCGGCCGCTCATCTCTCCTTTCACCATCAGGCTGCTGTGTTCTTACACTTAGATCTGTCCACAAGAGCTGTGGGCAGTTGATTGCATATTTCGAAGCCAGTGTGAAGGACGATTTTGAGATTACAGTAGCACTGTCTGCTTTGTCTGCCCCCTCCCTGTCCTGAACCAGTCCAGGTATCGTCTATTCCCAGTTGGGCCCCATCACTAGGAGGACACTTCTCGTGTCCTGGGCACCTGGAGGACGCAGCGCATGTCCTTGATGTGTCCAGGTGCAGTGTCAGTCGGCACTCTCCTTGGGCATTGTGTAGGTCTCAGCAGGTCTCTCCTGCGGCCGTGCCCGGCTGGCTCCGTGTGCTGCTGGCTGAGGGCTCTACCTGCAGGCATCTCCAGCAGCCCCAGCTCCTGTGAGCGCCCCATGGTCGTGCACACACTTTTCTGCCTGGAGTTGCTTCTTCTGGCTCAGCAGTGCTGCTCAGCCTTCCCTGTGATTCTTCCTCTGGTTGCTCCTCTGTGTCATCATCACGCTTTGGTCTTCCTGACAGTTGGCAGCATCTCACTGCGAAGCCAGGTTGGCTGGAATTCGTGACACCTCTGAGTGCGGGGAGTGCAGGTGGGCACCACCATGCCTGCCTTCACCATTAGAAAAGACTCCTGCCCCTGATCAGGTGGGAGATGACCGGAGCTTTTTAGGACTTCACAGATGTGGTCAGAATCTCTGGCTTCCTCAGTTTCAGAGGCAAAGTTAGTGTCTGTTTTACTTTCACTTTAAGATAACCTCTTTTTCATTGACTCCTTTATTCTGATTTTTCAGAAAGCTTTTTTAGACATGTGTAAACATAGTTCATTTTCAGACTGTATCTACTTCTCTGCCAAACTCTGTTTTTTATTGTTGAAAAAATGCACTGAATTGGTTTTCTCTGTCTCTTTCTCTGTCTCTGTCTCTCTCTCTAACTTTCTGGATGCCTGGCCTTTTGCTTGCTCTTGTACTTTGGTATAACACAGATAGTACACAGTCCTTGCACAGGCAGTTTGAATCACTGATAGCCCTGGCCTTCAGTGCAGCTTCGAAGAGGACGCGTGGGAGCCAGCCTGAGCCCTGTTGGTCTGCCTCCCTGTACCCCTGTATCCCTGTACCCAGCACCGGGCTCACAGCAGCCTCCATACCACTGACACATTGGGCTGCCTGTGTGCGTTCGCTTGGTGCCGTCCTGGCCATGGCCCCTCCAGCCACTACATGCCAGGTTGTGACAGCCGAGTAAATGCTCCAGACATTACAGACCATCTTCCAGGGGTCAGAGCCAGCCCACTGTGGCCACTGCTCACACAGGTGACTAACTCAGAGCGTGTAGGGCCGGCGCAGACCCCCGGCAGACCCGGAAGTCTCTGTGAGGGTCAGGGCCGGATCTGCTTCAGGTGGGTTTCTGTCAGACACGGCTGGAGTTCAGAAATGCTTCTGATACTTAAATTATGTGGATGTGAAGGTTTGCTTTTCTTTCACTAGCAATCTAGGTATTTCAGTTGTGTGGTCCAGTTCCTTTCCTGATACTCGGGGATGTGCTTTATAGAAACCTGTTGTCTGTGTTCCCATTACACTGAATTTGACACACAAGGTTAGGCCGAAACTGGCTTTTCCTTTCCTAGGTCCCCTACAATGGCTGGAGGACTGTTTGCCATGAACAGGCAGTATTTCAACGAGCTCGGTCAGTACGACAGTGGCATGGATATCTGGGGAGGAGAGAACCTGGAAATATCATTTCGGGTAATTTTGTGTGTGTGCACTTGTTTCGTGTGTAGTGAAATGTAATTGTCATCCCTCAGGCCATATTTTCTATAAATCTTTTATTTTATTGACGGATTTCCGTGGTGAATGCTACTTTACATAATCTCTGGTATGAATATTATCTGTTTAGAAAGCGAAAAGCATAGAAGAACACATTTATTTTGTAATTTTTTGTTTTTTTAATTTTTAAGATTTTTTTGTCTTTTTGAGACAGAGTTTTACTTGTAGTTCAGGCTGACCTAGAACTCAAGTTTGTAGCCCAGGCTGGCCTGGAACTTGCAGCAATCCTGCTACAGCCTCCTGAGTGCTGGGATTACAGGCATGCACCACCAAACCGGGCTTGTGTAGTTTTTAAATTAATTGTAATGAATGGTTGAGCATAGAAGCCTTGACAGTAGGGTGGGGCCTGGGACTCAGGACTGGGGAAAAGGTGACCTTGAGGAGAGGACAAGGGGCGAGGGAGCCCCTGTGCTTTGCAGAGATATTTGAAGCTCTCGGAAAAGTGTCCCATTTTCCCTACCTCACCCGGTTCCAGCAGCAGAGTCCCTGTCACATCATTCCACACTGCTCATGCCACACTGGTGTTAAAAGCCAGTAGTTGTTTTTTTTTTTTTTTGTACTGGGAATCAAACTCATGACCTTGCGCTTGCCAGGCAGGCACTTAAGCCACTGAGCTAAATCCCCAGCCCAAGCCAGTAGTTTTTCAGTTTCTAGAACTGTAAGGTTGAAAGGAATCCATTTGTCTCTCTTCAAGATAAGGTAATAGAGTCCCACCAAAATTAACAGTACCCTAAAGTAATTCATATACCTAAGGGCACAGTTTAGACCAGAACTAAGGTCTTGTGAATTTCAACGCAGTCTATATAAAAGTGTTTTTCAAAATAAGTATACTTTTTTTAAAATAAGGAAGTAACTTAAACACTGAAATGAGGAGACAGGGTAATATGAACTCTGTCTGAAACTCCCTTGATCCAAGCAGCCAAGAATGGGAAGCCCAGTTTCAGACACATGACAGCAAATCAATAGTGCCCTGCCGTAGAGGTTCGTTCATTTCAGAGAGACGCAATTTTTACCATGCTTCCCCACACTTTTCTTCTGCTGTGTGAGAACCTTGTGACACTCATAAACACCAGTTAATGATTGATTTCATGGAAACCCACCCTTGGTTTCCCAGCAGTGGGAGGCAGCAGATAACCGTCTTTACTTTTGGCCAGATCTGGATGTGTGGGGGGAAACTCTTCATCATCCCCTGCTCGAGGGTGGGACACATCTTCCGGAAGAGGCGGCCCTACGGCTCTCCCGAGGGCCAGGACACCATGACACACAACTCCCTGAGGCTGGCGCACGTCTGGCTGGATGAGTACAAGGTGCGGAGGGGCAGGCTGTGGGTGGATTGGGGTGCCTTTCCTTTCACGCTCCTGAATTTCTGCTTGGCTGGCCTTCACATTAGGGCACCTGTTAGGAGCAGCACCGCTGTGCTTGTTTGTGAGCCCACACCATGCAGGGCTCTGTGTTGGGGTTTGGGGGTAGAGGACGAATGGGGATTTGTGGGTACTTGGGTGCTGTCAGAGAGCGAAGTGAGCAGCAGCTCCGGCGCTTGTACACTGCTGTCCCCTCCTTGTGCTTGAGGGCCAGCCATGTCCACACCCCGGGGTCTGCCTGTGCCAGGCTGGTACAGGCCTGACATCCACTGAGGGTGCCGATCCTGCAGGGGACACTGCAGTCCCGGGGCTGTACCACCACGCGGTAGGGAAAAGAGACGCTGGTCTCCGTCACCACTGTGAGTGACGAGAGTGCAGAGGACGAGGTGCAGCCACTGGGGAGCTGGGAGCCGAGCAGCTGCTCTCCAGGGACTTCTCCCTCTGAGGAGGCCTTCCTTAGAGGTGACGCAAGGGGTGAAAGACACCTGGTGGTGTCTGCTGCACATGATCAAATGTAGGCTCTGAAGGACTGTGAAGAATTCACCCACCGCCTCATGCTCAGTGGCATCTGCCTGTGACTGGCCGTGAGCCCAGTGATGTTAGAAACACAGTTTAAATACTGTAGGGTGGTATCTGTCAGGACTTGGAACAAACTACCTAAGTCAGTGGGCCAGTGTTGCCCTTTGTAATAGTTATTTATTTATTTATTTTTGCCTTTTGGGGGGGCAGGGTCTCACTATGCAGTCAGGCTAGCCTTGAACTCACTTTGTAACCTAGGCTGGCCTTGAACTTGCAGCGATCTTGCTGCCTCAGCCTTCCAATAAATCTTTTCATGTTTGTTTTTACTAGTCCATATTTGTGGTACATAGTGAATACATTCTGCATGCATGTATCAAATCTTAATCCTGCTGGCCAGTTTTTTCCAAATGACTAATGTGAAAATCTTGGATGTTAGGTAAAAAGTCATTCAAAACCCAAGATAGATCAGATTTTAATGCAAAAAGATGAAAATGTCAATACTATTTTTTATTCTGTTATAATGATACTTTAAAAATCATTGACTTTTGATGTAAAATAAGAAGCCCAGAAATGCTGCTCTGTTTTCAACTACCTGGTTTCTGGAGGTTGTACTTACAAAGACTTGTTCAACCAAAACAACATAGAACAGTAAACTAAACGTATGAAACAGCCCGGGGGTAAAACATTTTGCAAAAGTGTAAAGCAAATGGCACTGTTCAATACTTGTGCATCTCTCAGTTCTGATTTGTAGTGTCAGTGCATCCCAAGAGAAGCTCCTGGGAGTCCTTAGTAGCTGTTCAGAGGGTTTGATGGAGTCCCAGTGTCCTGAGAGCCACTGGCCCACACAGCCCACCTCACTGGGGACAAGATAAGCAGTGCCACCATTTTGCCCTCCCTGAAACTGGGATGTGCTGCATGTTTAACACGTCACGCTGTCTGCCGACCACAGACCAACGGGTGTGAGAATCTCCCATCGGTGCTCTGGCATCACCAAGACAACACTGGGATGAGAAATACTTTTGTACACAGCCCAGTACTTTTAGCTGTTCTTTAAATTTCAAATACGATTGCTTAATAGTTCATTTGTATCCCTCCAAAACCCAGGATCAGTATTTTTCTTTGAGACCTGACCTCAAGACCAAAAGCTACGGGAACATCAGCGAGCGTGTAGAGCTGCGGAAGAGGCTGGGCTGCCGGTCATTCAAGTGGTATCTGGATAACATCTACCCGGAAATGCAGGTCCAGGGGCCCAATGCCAAAGCCCAGCAGCCCGTCTTCGTTAACAGGGGGCCCAAGCGCCCCAGAGTCCTGCGGCGTGGACGGGTAAGTGGTGGCTGGAGTGTCACAGTTGGGGATGGTGCTGAGTGGTATTAAGTGACTTCATGATGGAGCAAGTGTAGGTTTAACTACACACTCTGTGTGGCACCCTCTTCTCAGATATCAGGGCGCAGTGTCCTTGGTTGGCCCTAAAAAAGGACACATGGCCACTTCCATGCATGTGTTAGGTGCTCTCAAGCGAAAGGCGCTTTTGTGCCCGCACTGAAACCCTTGCTTCCGGGACTTACTGCGGGTCTTACACCCAGCCACCTGCCACATTTTGTACCTTTCGCGCTCCTCTCTTGATTTCTCTTTAGCTGCCTCAGGGTGGGATGGTATTTCCTTCATCCCTTATATTTGGTAATGGCTGTGTTTCGTCCTAGAATTTCTGTTCGCACTGCCTGCCTCTGCGCAGACTGCTAGAACACTGGTGCTTAAGTGTTTAAGGGGCTCGACACGCGGCGTCCTCCGCCGGCTGCCTCTGTGCAGAGCACTCAGGAGCTTCCTCTCTTCCAGCTCTATCACTTTCAGACCAACAAATGTCTGGTGGCCCAGGGACGCCCAAGCCAGAAGGGCAGCCTCGTGGTGCTCAAGGCCTGTGACTACAGAGACCCGGCTCAGGTGAGTGGTGTCCTCCAGGAGAGCCGGCCAGGCTGAGGGCATCTGTGGATGAATCGTCCGACTCTCCTCGGAGGTGGGGAGTGAGTCTAGCGGCAACTTGGACAGCTGCTTTTGTCTTCTTC
Organism: Cavia porcellus; assembly: GCF_034190915.1. NCBI lineage: Eukaryota > Metazoa > Chordata > Mammalia > Rodentia > Caviidae > Cavia > Cavia porcellus. The sequence goes on from NW_026947489.1 coordinate 57,746,789, forward strand.
TATGTTTCCTGTCTCCTCTTGTTTTCTGTCACAGTGACCTTACGTTAGTACTTCCCAGTGTTACGTGGACCGGATTGTGACGTGTAGGACACATGGGTTTAACAGAAGCGCACACCGTGGATTAGAACCTTTAGTTTGTGTTAGGTGGACTGGAGTACCTTTCATAATCTCCTCTCAAATCAGATTTCCTTGACTTGACTTTTATGGTTCATCGAAGGGAACCCGTTCAACAGCATTTTTAGTTCATTTTATTCACATAGGTCAGAGGACAGTATGTGTTTTCAGTCTGAAATGGCCTGAAAGTAACATTTGTATAAAAGAGCAAAACTACAGTAATCTAATAATCAGTCTCAAAACTAAAAAGATGAGGTGTATTAGTGCATGTCTGTAATCCCCACACGCCCGAGGCTGAGGCAGGAGGATCACTGTGAGTTCAAGGCTGGGCTACATAAGTGAGTTCAAGGCCAGTTGGAACTACATAGTGAGACCCTGTCTCAAAAAGAAAAAAGTAAAAAAGCAAACTAAAATTCTATGGCCTGGGTCATTCTTGTTTTCATTTTAGGAGTACATTGGTATCAGACAGGAATGAAAAAGTGCTTGGACTCTTTAGTAAAATGTGTACTTTGCTAGAATGTATTTTATTTCTAAGAGGATTCATGTATAGTATCTAGAGTGGGATATGCTTATTGGAAAACGTGGTGTAAAACATTTTGAGCCATTTTGGGGTAGGAAAGGTGGCAGCATGTGGACCCTGGGCAGTAGAGTTGCGGGGACATCTTAGGGATGCAGGTCGCAGTGGGGTTTGCGCTGGAGGGCTGGAAGCCGGGATGGTGGAGTTACACTGACACTGCAGCTCCTGGGGACAAACCGGGTTCAAAATACCGGGTGATCTGATGGCATATGCTCTGCACACATGTGGGTTTCCAGTACCCGTGGTGGGTGGGGATGGAGGAAGGAAACAATTAATTCCTTTTGAGCGTGGTGATGGGCCCCAGAAGAAAACTGCTCCCCGCTGCAGGGTGGCAAGGATTCATTCCTGCTTCTCATTGCAAATGTTACGATCCGAGGAGTCTGCAGTCAGGTGATGTCAGAGCTTTTGTACCCTCACACGCACCACAGAGACGGTAAAACATAAATGTGGTTCCTGTCCTCGGATGCAGCTGGCAGCAGCCCTTCAGGGTTGCACACAGACTGAAATGCGAGAATCACATAACTCTAGACTAAAACTGGGAAGATGCCTTGGAACCAGTCGGCAGAGCTGCATCACTGAGTTTCTTTGCAGAGCAGCGGTGTCAGCTTCCCCTGGCCCACGTGCTGGGTGCGTCAGTGCTGGACGTGTAGGCCCGGGGCTGCCCAGGGCTGTCAGCATGAACAGCAGCGCTCTGCAGGTAGCCCCTTTCCTCGGACCAGGGACAGAGAGAGGGTGTGTCATCCACGGTCCTCTTCAGGGACAGCAGGCTGAGGACAAAACCCTTAACACCGTTGTCCTCTAGGGGATGGACGGATCCAAATGACAGCAGGTGCCTTGGCTGTCTGACAGAGCCGGCTAACAGGAAAGCTTCCCTGGACCTGTGGTCCTTTAATCGGTTTCTGCTCTGAGACCACACAGAAGAAATCCACCTCTTCTTCCATAAATCTGTGCAGGATGGCTAGTCCTGAATTTCAGTGTCTGTGCAAAATTCATTGATTTTTTTTCCTTTTCCAGGTCTGGATTTATAATGAAGAGCACGAGTTGGTTTTAAATAACCTCCTTTGTCTGGACGTATCAGAAACTCGCTCATCAGACCCACCTCGCCTCATGAAGTGCCATGGATCTGGGGGATCGCAGCAGTGGACCTTTGGGGTGAGGCTGGCTGAGTGGTGTGGGCTCAGGTCCCGATGTGGAGAGCTGCTCTAGAGTCCCCAGAAGGCTGCAGGTCTTTTCTGGACTTCACATGTTAAATAAAAACAAATAACTGATAGCATTTTTTCCTTACTGCTCCCTTTTTGCAGAAAAACAACTGGCTGTACCAGGTGTCAGTCGGACAGTGCCTGACGGTGGTGGACCCCTTGGGCCAGAAGGGCTCTGTTGCTATGGCGATCTGCCACGGCTTCCCCTCACAGCAGTGGCATCTGGAAGGTTAGGGGCTCTGGTGGGCTGTGCCTTGCTGCTGTACCCTGGGGACTTTGGAAAGAATGTGCTGGGCTGGGGAAGCCATACCTGCCTGGGTAGGGACATCAGGGTCCTTTTGAGCTGCTGCAGGGAATTTCCCATTTCCAGAGGGAACTTGGAAATCATCTGACTTCTGAATTGTTGAGTTTGCATAGAAGGCCAAAGGCAGGATGCGGGCATTTCTGGTCATATTTATTGATGCTTCTTTTTAGTCCCCATTACTGATGGAGTGGTTTTAATCTGATCTGAAAATTATAATTTGCTTAGAAGACTTGAGAGTTTTTCCTATTATGTTATAAGAAACAACTTAAAAAATGGTTGACACACATTAAACTTCGTGAGACATCACAGTATTTAAGAGGCAGTCACCTGGTCTAAATTATTTCGATGACTTCTAGCACTACAGACATTTGAAATAAAAAGATCCTTTTGATCGTTTCGGATTCTTTTGGTTTACTTTCTCTCTCACTGATGGGGCTCAGGTGGGGTTTAGTGGGGGAGTGAGTGACCCTGGGAACAGCCTACAGTTTCCAGAACACTTTATGTGAATTGGGACACAGGAGTCAGGGTCTCAGGAGAGTTCCCATTTAGAAAAAAGTTCGGTAAAGTCTGGGTGTGGTACAAGTACCAAAATATGCAAATTTTTTTCCTCCAAAAGTTACATCTCGGAGGAGACACTGTCTCATGGTGGAGGAACTTTGTGATTTTTATCTTAAACCGCAAATCAGGTTTAGCACTATACTTGGATGTATCATCTGTACCCTAAATATTTTACATTTTACTTCAAAGATCAGATGGTACATCCTTAAAGGGAAGAGCAGCAAGATGATGGTCTCAGTCCCAGCAGTTCACATACTAACTAATGTAACGCTCTGGTTAAAAAGCAGAAATGGGGTTTGGTGGTGCCAAACCTATAATCCCAGTGTTTGGGAGGCTGAGGTAGGAAGATCACTACATCTCATAAAAAAATAAAACAGAGCAGAAATTGTCAGATTAAATAAAAATGCAAGACCAGCTGTGAGGCTACCCATAAACAACTCACTACAGATATGGTGACACATCGTTCAGTGCTAGACGTGCGTGTCTAGCATAGCTGTGTTAGCAGTAGATGGATCTCAGCAGGGGCCATTAGCACGGATGGCTGGGCCTTATCTGCTACTTCGAGGTTCATCTCATCCTGAGAAAGAATCCATTCACATACTGGTAGCAGGAGAAGCAGACCAGGCTACTTAAACAAGAGCGACATCCGCCCTCACCTGGGCTGTGAGCCTCCACCAGGCTGTCCTGGGACAGAAACCAGACTTAGCAACCACATACAAACCCAAGTTACACAGCACATGTGAGAAGTCAATAGTAACAAAACCTGACCAAAAGATATCTGGAAAAATCTCTAAATACCTGGAGACCGACACACTTGAGAATATCTTGTGGATCAAAGAAGAATCAGAAGCCTATTTTTAAGCGGGCTGAAAATGACAATGTAGGAGTTTGTGGCGCACAGTTAAATGAGTGCCTAGAAACTATCCTGCCATGCGCCTGTGTACAATAGCACGAAAGGCTCCGGTTACTTTAGGAAGAGGACAGCAAGTCAGGACTCAAAGCAGGAGAAATGAGCCCTAAGTAGCAGGACAGAAATCAATGAAACAGCAAACAACATTCATGGAACAAGCAGTAAAACTGATGAACCTCAGCCGAAGATAAAAGATTCCTGGCCTCAGGAACACGGGCCTCAGCCTCACGCCAGCCTCACGTGTTCGCAGGGCATGGATGCAGCGCAGCTCTCCCAGAGGTGGCCGTGCCTCCCAACACCCAAGTTCCTGGTGTGCACCCAAAGGAGCTGGAAACTCTCTCCGTGCAAGGACAGGCACATGGACAACTCAGCCATTTACCACTGCAGAACTGGAACGGACCTGGGAGAAATGCTAGACAAAATCCTGCACCTGTCTCAGATTCTAAAGAGAGCTCAGCGGAAGTCATGGAGGGGAGCTTCGGGATGAACAGCAGGCGTTAGACTGGCTTCGCAGGAGAGCACGGCACGGAGGTCAGGTGCGGCGTGGGCTCACAGGGCGGCCCGAGACTCTTCGAGACTCTCAGGCCTATGAGGACAGGGCAGGGAAGCCCCCACACCCACGTGTCTGGGTGACCACACTTGGTCAGGACAACAGGACTAACCCAGTGGCGTGTGAATGGCCGTGATGGCACAGGAGGACAGCACACTGTGGCTTCAGAGTATTTATGTCTGCTTTGTGTAACCCTTTGCATGGGAGTGACCCATTGCTGCTAAGTCATATCTATGTATTTTTTCTGTGTATCATTGTAACAGAAAAATGAAAGAGAGGGAATGAAACATGCTCAGTCTGATGCAGGGAATCTATGAAAATGGCGTGAAAAGCTACTGCAGCAAGGTGAGGAGCTCTTACCTCTCCCAGCAGGCAGGGTGCACTGTCAGGCAGTACTGGGGGCAAAGAAATGGACAGAGGGAGGACGGAGTGAATGAGTATTTGCAGAGCATGATCAAGAATGTAGAAAATCTGCAGAAATACTACTACAGAGGATTCCTGACTGTAAAGGCATCCATCTTAATTTAGTGGCTTTCCATCCAGTGGGGCAGAGGAGCACCGGTCCCACCAGCTCTTCACTCAAATTACCAGTAGATCTCTAAGGCTTTCCATGCACTTGTAACAGGCTTCGTGTCAGCTGGCTCTGCCCTCAGTAGGCTGAAGTAAGTGTTTGGAGCACACTGCAGGGCTGGCTACGCTGTAGTGCTTGGTAGCTTAGGTGTTATTAAATAAATGTGTTTTCCCCTATAGTGGGGCTGGGGTGATAAAGAAATCAACATAGTAAACTACTTCTACATATTAGCAACAGATGGTTTGAATTTTAAATTAGTCATCATTAATCACAATAGCATTAAAAATATGTAATTTAGGGTATAACAAAATACTTGTGACGTTTATCTGAAGAGCATGAATTTTTGGGGGGGTACTGGAAATCAAACTCAGGACCTTGAAGACATTTGCAAGGGAAATTAAAGACCTAAATAAGTTGAAAATTACTGTGTCCATGGACTGAAGAGTCAGTACTGTTAGGGTGTTTATTCTCCACAGTTTGATCCACAGATATAATGCTGTCCTTTACTAGAATTCCAGTAGGCTTTTGTAGATGGTGATAATCCAGCATTAAAATTTACATGGCACTGCAGTAGATTAAGAGTGGCCACAATCCTTTGAACAGAATGCGGGGGGAAGATGTACTAGTTCACACCTGCCCAGCTGTGGCTGAAGAGTGAGCCCCTGAGGGGAGGAAAGCGCTGCCGTGGAGCTCACTGCCTTTTGCAAAGGTGCTGTTTCAGGAAGGGAGCCCCTGCACATGTGGCTGAAGGAGCTGATACAAAGACGAACTTTGATCCTGTTTACCCTGTACCTGAAAATTGTTTCAAGACAATTTACAGATCTAAATATAAAAAGCTAAAATTTCAGCCTGGAGGGAAACACAGGAGTGTCTTCCTGATTTCAAATGAGGTGAAGGTTTTCTGAGAAGCCACTTTAAAATAGGAACAAGCTGAACTATCAAAGTTGAGCTTCTGCTTATCAAACATGATCCAGAGGTAGGACCAAGATGGCAGAGCTGTAAGCAGCAAAGAAAGCCTCTCAGAGAGTTGCCATCCAGAGGCTGGAATACTGTATTGTGAGGGAGACCAGGAGAGAAGTGGTCACCTGGACCAGGAAGAATCTGAAGGAAGGACTGAAGCCCGGAGGGAGAGGAGAGGGACACTAATGGGGAGGGAGGCAGCTGGTGGGGCCTTCTCCCTGAGATGGGACTCACTGCCCAAGAGGCTGTGGGACCCCAGACGCCTCTGCAGAGACACAGCACTGGGAGAAGCAGTGGCCCTGAAGGGCTGCACTGGACAGCAGGGAGTACTGAGGGCTCAGTCATCCCCCTCCCCCCAAGAAAGCAGTTGCCCTGGAACCATCTTGGAGGTGCCTGGCTGAGCTCAGAACTCAGAGCTGCAGCTGGCTCCATCTAGTGGCTCCAGGCTGGGCTGAGACCCACAGAAGGGCTGGAGCCAAAGGAATCTCTCTCAGCCAGAAAGTGCAGGCTCACTGGGAGGATCCACTACCCTGCTAAAAAGCAACTGCCAGTTTGCTGGGATAGACTGACACGCATCCGGACTCCTGTGTCCAGGGGTGAGCTAGTGGAGTGAGGCAGAGACGGCCCTGGAGTGAATTTTCCTCCTTCCTTCTCCTGGTTTTTGTTGCTGTGGTGGTGGGTTTTCATTTTTTGCTCTTTTTTTCATTTTTGATCTTGTCTTTACATGAGCATGAACATGGTTTCTAGCCTTTCTGTGGGTATGGTTTTGTTCTGTTCTCTCTCTTCTTTCCCTCCAGTCTTCTGAACCAGTTTTCCAAAGTTAGTATGGTCCTTTATCCTCCAACCTTACTTCTATGTCTTCTGCTTCACTATAGCAAAAGTGACGTAATTGTTCTAAACAGCTGTTGATCCTGGCATTCCATGACTGAGATTGACTAAGAATCACAGAAAATACTGCAAACACAGTGCCAAGAACCAGGGACTGGGCCAAACAAGCAGCAACTTCTCATCTCCAACAAACGGAAAAGGCGCAATCTTCCAAGACTCAAAACCCCAAACAAGCTACACTGGGAAGATACTTCAGAGAAGTAATCACTACCTAAGTGTCCTATATACTAACAATAAAGCAACCCACCACAGGCAATCTACAAGCATTACCCAGGAATTAAACTAAAAAAAGAAAAATGAGAAGACACTTAAAATGCAATCCTAGACATCTAGTTCACCAAAGGCAAATGGGTCAGCGAGGTGGGGCAGTCTGAAAGCCCCCTCCCCCCCCGGCCTCTCTGAAGTGGTAACGACCAAGCCAGTGAATGAGGCTCTGGGAAAAATTAAGTCAGTCATGCAGATGAATGCTGAGATGGTGTCCAAGGTAAAGAGCATGCTTCCTGCAGCAGACACAGACCAGAACATAGATGAGCTTAGGAAAACTATGGGAGCCATGAATGCTCAGCAGAGGAAAGAAGTGGAATCCATACAGCAGATTCAAGCAGACATCCAGGGGAATAAAAATTCAGTTGAAAGTATTTGCAGCAGATGAGGCCAATGTGAGGACAGGATTTCAGATATAGAAGACAGGCTTGCAGTTAGCAACCAGGAAAAGATTTCTCAAAACTATTGAGGGACAGTTTATCAATCTAGAAGCTGCTAGAGGAGACAAGATTGATTAGAGTCAGTGAAAAAATGAGATACCACAAATGATATTTAAATTCAACAAGAATAGAATCTTAAAAGCCGTCAGGGAAAAGACACAAATCACCTATAAAAGAAAGCCCATCAGAATCACAGCTGACCTCTCAGCACAGACCATCATGGTAAAGAGAGCTTTGGTGAAGTATTTCAAATTCATTCATGTTTTCTTTTGTTTGTCTTTTTATTGGTACCGGGGATCGAACTCACGACTGCCTGCTTCCAAGGCAGGCACTTATGCTGCTGAGCTAAATCCCCAGCCCCCAGTATTTCACATTCTAAAGAAAACAACTGTCAACACAGACTGGTGTACCCCACAAAACTATCTTTCAAAATTGAGGGAGAAAGAAGGTACTTCCATGACAACATCCGAGAAATTTATAATCATCAAACCAGCACTCCAAACTGTTCAGAAGGACTTTTCTAGAAAGGGAATACAAGGGCTACAATCCCATGAACCTCAACAGAAGGAACTAACCTGGCAAAGCAAATGATTAAACAGAGGGAGGAAGAAAGGAAGGAAAAAAACAGGGCATTGACCACAGGAAAATAACAATTATGGACAAGAATAAGTCAAGACATATCAGTTATAACCATCAGCGTTAATAATCTCAATTCACCAATCAAAAGAAACAGACCAGCAGGATAGATCAAGAAGCAAGATCCAACAATATGCTGCATACAAGAAACACATTTAATTGAAAAAATTCATAGACTTAAAGGAAAAAATACTCCTTGTGACAGGAACCCAGGAAAAAAAAACCAGGGTAGCTATTCTACTTGCAGACAAAGTGAATTTCAAGCCAAGACTGATTAAGACAGATTAAAGAAGGTCACTACATCCTTATAAAGGGATCAACCCAAGAGGAAGAGATAGCAATCATAAATATATATGCAACAAATACCAGTGCACCCAGCTATATAAAAAAATTACTAGTGGGCATGAAAAAACAAATAAACCCTAATACAACTGTACTGGGAGACCTCAATACCCCACTGTCACAGAAAAAGAGATCAGCTAGACAAAAAAATCAAAAAATAGTACTGAACCAAACTTTTGAGTAAGTAGACTTAGTAGATGTCCACAGCGTGTTCCACCCCAACAACAGAATACACATTCTTCTCAGCTGCACATAGAACATTCTACAAAATAGACCACATACTGGCTCATAGAACATGCTTAAGTAAATGCAAAGGAATTAAAATTACCCCATGCATACTATCAGACCACAGTGCAATAAAATTGGAAATTCATGGCAAAAGAAACCACAAGAACTTCATAAACACATGGAAATTAAGTAGCATTATCTTGAACAACCAATAGGTCACAGATGAAATTAGAGAAGAAATCTGACACCTTTTACAGTTGAATGATAATGACAATACAACGTACTGGAACTTTTGGGACACAATGAAAGCAGTCTTTAGGAGGGAAACTTACAACAGTAAATACCCATATCAAGAAAACAGAGTAAGCACATATAAACAATTTAATCGTGGACCTCAAACTTCTAGTAAAAGCAGAGCAGACTAATCCAAAACCTCATACAAGGGAGGAAATTATAAAGAGCAAAAAAGAAATTAAAACACTGGAGACTAAAACAATACAATGAATCAAAGAGTTGGTTCTTTGAAAGATTAAATAAAACTGACAAACCCTTAGCCAACATCAAAAAAAAAAAAAAAAAAAAAGAAATGACTTACATCCATGCAATTAGGAATGAAAAGAGTGAAATCACAATGGACCATGCAGAAATCCAGATGATCATCTATACCCACTTTGAAAACTTGTATTCTAGTAACATGGAAAATGCAGAAGAAATGGACAGAATCCGAGATACATACGAATTAACAAAGTTGAATCAAGAAGACATAAATTTCTAAATAAATCAGTATCAATGAAATTAAAGATATAATTAAAAACAGACCAACAGGGGCTGGAGATTTAGCTCAGTGGCATAAGCGCCTGCCTTGCAAGCAGGCAGTCGTGAGTTCGATCCCCGGTACTGATAAAAAGGAAAAAGACAAAAAAAAAAAAAAAACCCAAAAACAAAAACAGACCAACAAAGAAAAGTCCAGGTCCCTGACAGATTCACTGTTGAATTCTTCAAAAAAAATTTAGAGAACCTAACACTACGACCTCTCAAACTCTTTGATGAAGTTGAAAGGGAAACAATACTTCTAAATTCATTCCTGGAAGTCAGCATTACATGGAGACCAAAACGGAGGACTCACACTAAGAAAATTACAGGCCAATTTTCCTAGTGAATATAGATGTAAAAATCCTCAGTAAGATACTGGCCAACAGACTGCAGCAAATCGTCAAGAAGAGTCCACCAGACTTCCAGGAGAACATGGCGGACAAATAGCAGCCACGGAGGCTCTCTGAGGTTACCAGTTTAGAATCCAGGAGCGGTGCCGTGTGAGGAGTCCTACGCGAGGGGAGATGTACCCTGCTGACCCAGGAACAAACAAGCTGAGAGAAACCAACTGGAAATGTAATCCTGATGCTTTAACAGGAACAGATAAAATCTCAGTGCGGAAGCTGGATCCCGCACCATTGGAAGTCGCAATTTCCTGCTGCCCATACTGCGTCCCAATCCGCATGGCAGGGAGAGAGACATGCGAAAGCTCTGAGAGCTGGAATTGACGAACCAAACGGCATTGAGAGTGGGACTGGCAGGGAGCCCTGCATCAACCTGCGGTGAGTGAGAGAAATGGGGACCCTTTCATAGACTAGGAGGCTCCAGCAGAGGACATTCTGGGAACTAGCAGACTAGCCAGAACAGGGCCCTGCAGTGACTTTAGTTGCATATTCCCTTCTCAAGCGGGAGTGGTGGGGAGCGCTTGGCCTGGTGACGCCACAGACTAAGATCCAGTAGGCTAGCCCAAATGAGGTCCCTGTGCCTGGTGGTGCACCCTAGCTGTGAAGCTTTCAGTAGGTTGACCTGGAGGGGCGGGCCCAGCAGAGACTGCCCAGGTCTGTGTCTCCTAGTACACTGCAGTGGGCGGGAACACCTAGCCCGTGAATTCAAACAAACTGTAACAGACAAAGAGGAAAAAAAAAAAACACTGGGCCTCCTACATACGCTTGTATGGAAGGAACAAAAAGTATGGGAAAAGGGAGCAACAAGAAATGGTCCTCAGTCCCCAATCCTGAGAACACTGATCCAGGAAAGGAAAATGCAAAAGAGAATGAAGACAGAAAACATGCAATATCAGACACGGCACCAATAGACATAAAGCGGTATCTCCAGAGCCTCATAGACGAGTTCAAAAATGAAGTATTTAATGAAATAAAGCAAGAAATAAGTAGAATAGTTAGAGAAATGCTAAGCACTGCCCAAGAAAAAAACAGATGGTGGAATGGAAGAACAGAAAAAAAAGGGGAGAATTGTTTGATGGAGAAAATAGAGAAAACATAGAATACATGAAGCAGGTTAAAAGAGATTACCAGGAAACTAAAAACTATTGAAAGCTGGCATAACAGCTTGAAAGAAACTAAGGATAGATTATCAGAACTGGAAGACAGATTTGTGAGGGAGCATGAAATGAAAAACTTCTTTAAAATGTTAACAAGAAAACAAACAGCAATAATACAAAGACTAGAAGATGATAAGAGGATCTATAACTTAAGAATTAAGAACATAAAAGAAGAAGTAGGGACACAAACAAATGAACTACTAAAGCTATTCACAGAAATAATCCAGGAGAATTTCCCTAATTTAGCAAAAGGTAAAGATACTCAGATGTATGAGGCATACAGGACCCCAGCCACCTACAACCCAAACAGAGCTACACCCAGGCATATAATAATCAAAATTCCAGAAATCCAATATAAGAACAGAATATTAAAAGCCGTCAAAGACAAGAAACAGATCACTTACAAGGGAACACCCATCAGAATTACAGCAGACTTCTCGGCACAAACTATCAAATCACGAAGAGCGTGGGGGGGGGGGAATAATTCAAGCTTTGAAAGATAATAACCTCCAGAAAAATGGCAGCTAACTAGAGGATCAGGCGGAGAGTCTCTCCGGAGAAATCATATTAAAAGCTAGAATATCACAACATGGAGAGGGCCAGACAAATGGATAACGATTCTTATTAACCAAGACAGTGCAGCTGGAGGATTTAAAGTCGTGCTGAGACTGTGAAGGCTGAAAACGGGAGGATGCAAATCATGCGCCTTTAAATCAACAGTTTAACCCATGGACGCAACAGGAAAAGCTGTGTTGGCTTTTGACTGCCCAGCTACACCAGAGGAGATTGTGAAAGACTCTCGAGCTCCAAAGCCAAACGCTGCTCCACACTGTGCTGGGAGGGCACACCGCGCGGGTTTCTGACCCTTCCACACCGTACCGGGAGTGCACGCAGCGCGGATTTCTGACCACTCTGCACTGTACCAGGCGCTGCGCAGATTTCTGACCGTTCTGTGCTGTACCGGGAGTGCACGCTGCGCGGATCTCTGACCGATCCGTGCTGTGCCGGGAACGTGGGAAAGGTGGGCAGCGTGGACCCTGGTGAGTACTGGAGACCCTGTGACTGCCAGGGTTGGCCAGAGAACATCTTGGAACGGGACAGTGCCCACCACCACGGGGACATCAATAACACAGAGTCTGGTGGCAGCCATTTTACAGTTGGGCAGAACCTACAGCTCAGTGGCGTCACTGAGCCCCCTGTAGGGAGGGCTAGTGGAAGGCATCTTGGAATTGGGCAGAGCCTGAGTACGTGTTGGCTTCAGCCTCATACAGAGAACTGGTGGGAGACATCTTGAGTTTGGGCAGTTCTGCTGTGCTGGTGCTCCTGACACAGAGAGGTCTGGAAGAGAACAGCTGAGATTTGGGCAGGACCCTGTGCCATAGTGACATTAGTCAGCTGCTTCTGGTTCAAAGAGAACTGGCAGGAGATACTGGGGCTAACCCAAGCCTCTGCTTGGGGCCCAATGAGCGGATACAAAATAGTCACAACTCAGTGACAACCAGAAAGTACAGCCTAATTTAGGAACTAACTGGCACAGAGGCTAGAGACTAGCCTGTACTGCACCTGCATCCCAGTCTACCCCAGATAACAGTAAATTGGGGAGGACAGCAAAAACTCAAGCCAGCACGCTTCTGAAAGGCCCTAAGCAATTCGGAGAGGGCCAGAGAACTCCAGGACAGTCTGAAAGAAACCAGAAACATGACAAGAGATAAAAAAAAAAAAAATCTCTAGCTGCCCAACAGGAGAAAATAAGCCCAGGAGAACTAAACACTGAAGAGAACAAGCACAGTAACCATCCACTACTCGACACAGCATCAGCCGAAATTAAAAAGTACCTACATGATCTCATAGAGGAATTTAAAGCTGTACTCCTGATCCAAGTGAGGCAAGATATAAAGAGATTAATTAAAGAAATGACAAGCCCCGCCCAAGAGAACACAGATGGAAGAACTGAGGAAATCAGAAAAGAAAGAGAAGCATCTGAAGAAGAATTTAAGCGTAACCTAGAATACATGAAACAGATCCAAAGAGAATATCAGGAAACTAAAAACTCCATTGAACATTGGCAAAATGCCTTGACAGAAACTAAAGACAGCCTTCTGAAACTTGAAGAGAGATTTAGGACATATGAACGTGAAAGAAAAAGCCTCTTAAAAATAACAAGGAACCAGAAAGAAGCAATTCTAAAACTGGAAGATGACAAAAAGATACATAACCTAAGAATAAAGAATGTGAGTGAGGAAGCAGGAACATCCAAAAATGAAATACAAAAAATATTCACAGAGATATTAAAGCAAAATTTCCCATGTATAGCAAAAAGAAAGGATATCCAGATAAAAGAAGCATACAGAACACCAGCTACCTACAACCAAAACAGATCTACGCCTAGACATATAATAATCGAGATCCCAGAAATCCACCAAAAAAACAGAATATTAAAAGCAGCCAGAGAAAAGATGCAGGTTACCTATAACGGGAAATCTATCAAAATAACAGCAGACTTATCAACACAAACTCTTAAGTCAAGAAGGGAGTGGGGAGAAATATTCCAACTCCTGAAAGAAAAAAATATGCAACCAAAGTTCATATATCCATCAAAACTCTCTCTAAAAATTAATGAAGAAATAAGATACTTTCAAGACAAGGAGGAACTGTGGGAGTTCGTGGCCACCAATCCAACCCTACAGAGAGCGCTGAAGGACATTACAGAGAAAGAGAGGAAGAGATACCAGGATTCCAGCAACAGTGGCAGAGAGGCCTCAGTGAACGGGGCAGACAATGGAATGAGGGAATAAGGTGGACAAATTATAGCAGAAAAGTGGAGTAGCAGACATGAGGCAGGGACGGTAAGCTAGTCTTTAGTATAGACAGCTCTGAAACTATATTTAAAAAAAAAAAGCAGAGGTCATTGCTAATGGTGTATAATGATTTAAAAGACACAGTAGCCCTAGTGCCATATTTAGATTGAATTTAATTTGTTCTGGTCTGTCCGCTTATGTCAGATTTGAGGACACAGACATCTTGACCCAAAAATAGCAGGCTATGCCATGGTAACTATCCTTACTTTCCTATTAACTTAAACTGAAATCCTATAATACTTACATTGTCTTACTATGACTGATCTTAATTGAATCTGAATCGTAAGACTATGGGTTGGCCATGGCTGATTTTATTTGAAATTGGTATGCTTGTCAGTATCAACCCTAAAAGTAGAGGCAACTACTCTGAGGATGACAAGTTATAAAGAATATCCATACTGGTATTAATTAGTAACAGCTTCCAAACCCTACAATGCTGCCAAAGTTAAGTTTTTATAAAAATAGGTGATACTATATTTAACTATAATAAGCCAGTGTGGTGGTCAAATCTATTGAAAATAACAAGAGGAAACATAATAACTATGGAAGATCATCTATATTGTGGTCTTAAATGTTTTATCCATTGCATGTTTTTCTAGGAAATTGTTTTGCTGTCTTGCTATGACTTGGTAATCCCTATAACACAGAGAGGATAGATATATATGTAGAAATTCACACATGGGTTCTTTTTTTCTTTTTAATTATTTATGGGAACAGATTATATAATGTAAGATGTAATGAACAGATACTCTGAGGAAGAGACACTAAGAAACCCGAGGCTAATTTAGTAGCATTATGATAGAAATTCTAGCAATACTAATGTTTGCTGATTAGAGTGACATTGGACTGGTTTCTTGAGTTCAATTTCAGCATATGTAGAGATGGGGACAGCTATCACAAAGAGAAGGAGAGATGAGTTGGTAGTTACTATTGTCTTCCCTAATTTGGTACTTGAGGACCTAAAAAGTCTTCAATGATTTGATTAGTTCTATAATATACACTAAGTATATAAGGTGGATGAAGAAGGGGACAACTATTTGTAAAAAACTAGAGACAGTTAGATAGACAATCAAGATCTCCAGTGGGCTTCCTATGAAATCTGTATTTCTTTAAATTGTTTTTTTAACTGCTATGTTCTGTTTTGATATGTTTAATCTTACCCTCTTTGAGAAGTAAAACAAATGTGTAGGACTGATAACCATGTTACTGAGCTCTTGTTCGATCATAGAGCAGAAGGGTTTGTAGTGTCACTTTATGAATGTCATTCTAAATGCTTTAATTCCATAACATGAACAGCTACTTCTAAGATGACAATGTGAAACTTATCAACCAGCAATTTCTTACCGTTTGTTTTTCTGTAAGTTTGTATCATTTCTACCCTTTTTAAAAATCTCCATGTATTCTTTTGTTTTCTTTTCTTTAAATAAAAAATTAAAAAAAATAAGTATACACGAAAGATAATAACCTCCAGCCAAGATTGATATATCCTGCACAACTGTTCCTAGAAATTGATGGAAAAACAAGGTGCTTCCAGGATAAAGAGCAACTAGGGGAATTTGCAACCACCAATTCAACTCTACAGAGAATACTGCAGGATATTCTAAAAATGAAAAATACCAAGATTCCAGAAAGAGTGGCAGAGAGGCCACAATGAATGGAGCAGAAAGCGAAATGAAGAAGACA
This sequence comes from Cavia porcellus, assembly GCF_034190915.1. Classification (NCBI taxonomy): domain Eukaryota; kingdom Metazoa; phylum Chordata; class Mammalia; order Rodentia; family Caviidae; genus Cavia; species Cavia porcellus. The sequence goes on from NW_026947489.1 coordinate 57,762,245, forward strand.
AACTGACAACTAGTGACAGAAAAAGAGCTCAACAGAAATGAGGCAGAGAAGGTTGGATGGTAGGAACAGCCATTTTGGAGAAAACAAGACATCATAATAGGTAGTGCTGATTTAATATACTCTTGTTTTGAAGTCCCATCAAGCTTTTGTTCTTCTGTCTCCATCGGTTTTAATGTGTTGTATCTTGTTGGATTTTATTATATGTGATAATATAAACAAAAACTTTTATAGACAAGGAGATTATACAGAAACCATTGTTCACTTTCTGTTAGTTGATGCTAAATACCCTGTAATACTGTCATTCTCTTGAACAGTTTTACATTGTCTTGATATGTTTGATGCTACAGTATACAAAGTTATACCCAAAGATTTTAAGGGAAGAGACACTATGGTAACTACTATTATGTTGAGATTATCTTGTGGTAAAACACTATTTTGCTTAAATGGGCTATGTTTTGACCTGCACTGTTTTGTTGTTATGCCCTCTTTTTTTTTTATCTCAATCTCCTTTTTATTATCTACTTTTTCATTTTTATCCTTTTAATTAAGGGAAAAATAAATAAAAAATAGCAGGATATATCACAGTAACCCACTTTGATTTCCTATTAACTTGATTTCAAACTCTGTATTGCTCTCACCATCTTGTTTTCAGTGATTTTCCTCTATTCTGTTATGCTTGATAGTACCAAGTTTGAAAGTATAGGTAACAACTATGAAGACAATAAGATTCATTGTGACGCCCATTCTGGTTGACTATTATCTTCTTTTGAAGTTCTCTAATGTCTCCAATGTTTTGGTTTTATTGGTCTTATTCTTTACTGTTTTGTTCAATTTTATTATAACTGATGATATAGGCAATTCTTTTTAAGATAACAAGAGGCATTATGGTAACCATTGTTGATCACCTTGTATTTTGTTTTTACATTATGTATTATGTCCAGCCTTTTGATTTGACTGACTCTGTCCTGGTATGTCACATTTGGTTTTACTTCTTCAAAAAAAAAAGTAATAAGAACTGTGGGAGTAATAAAGCGCAAGATGTGTAATTGTCATTGTACGGAAGAAGGGAGGGGAGAGTTCTCTGGGGGATATAACTGCATGTATGTCTGAGTGTGTAGGATGGATAACCATATTGCTGAGTTTTGTTGGATCATTGAACAAAACTGTTTGCAGTCTCACTGTTTGAAGGTCCCCTCTGTATGCTTTAATTTTGTAACTTCAACAACTATTTCTAAGATGACAATATGTAATTAACTAGTGATTTCCTATTTATTTTTTCTGAAATTCTGTATAACTTGTACCCTTTTTCTGTTTTTTTTTCTCCTTAAATAAAATTTAAAAAAAAAAAAAAAAAAAAGAGTCTACACCATGGCCAAGTGGGATTCATCCTAGCGATGGAGGGATGGTTCAACATAACTAACTCAATAAACATAATGCACCACATTAACAGCTAAGTGCAAAGATCACATGATCATCTCAATAGATGCAGAAAAAGCTTATGACAAAGTCCAGCACCCATTCATGATAAAAAAAAAAAAAGAAAAATAATTGGAATAGATGGTCTCTGCTTCAATCTGATAAAGGTCATCTATGACAAACCAATAGCCAACATCATACTAAATGCACAAAAATTGAAAGCTTTCACTCTAAAATCAGGAGCAAGACAAGGATGTCCACCGTCTCCACTCTTATTCAACACAGTCCTGCAAACTTTAGCCAGAGCAATTAGACAAGAGAAAGAAATAAAAGGCATAAAGATAGGAAAGGAATCTGTTAAATTATTGTTATTTGCAGATGATGATATTCTGCACAGAGAAGACCCCCAAAATACCACTGAAAGAACTAGATTTAATAAGCAAATTCAGGAGTATAGCTGGATACAAAGTCAACACTCAAAAATCAATAGCTTTCCTGTACACAAACAATAAACTCACTGAGAGAAATTAGAGAAACAACACCTTTCACAACAGCATCCAAAAAAAAAAAAAAAAAAAAGCAATGAAATACCTAGCAATCAATCTAACAAAGGATGTAATGACCTGTACTTTGAAAACTACGCTACACTGATAAAGGAGATTAAAGAAGATATTAGAGGGCTGGGGATTTAGCTCAGCGGCATAAGCACCTGCCTTGCAAGCAGTCAGTCATGAGTTCGATCCCTGGTACCGATAAAAAGGAAAAAGCCAAAAAAAAAAAAAAATGATATTAGAAAATAGAGATACAACACTGCTCTTGAGTAGGAAGAACCAACATAGTGAAAATGGCCATACTTCCAAACCTGTTATACACATTTAGGCAATCCCAATCAAAATTCCAATAGCATATCTCACAGAATTAGAGAAAACAATCCTAAAATTCATCTGGAACCAGAAGAGACCTAGATTAGCAAAGGTAATCCTGGACAACAAAGACAAGATGGAGCATCACAATCCCTGACTTGAAATTATACTATAAAGCTACTGTGACAAAAACAGCATGGTACTGGAAAAAAAAAAATCCAAAGATTTGTGGAACAGATTAGAAGATGCAGAAACAACTCCAGACCTACTAATCCACTTTATCTTTGACAAATTGCCAAACACATTCACTTTAATAAACAGTGCTGGAAAAACTGGCTCTGTACATGCTGAAGATTAAAATTGGACCCGTATCTTTTACCATGCACTAAGGTAAATTTAGAATGGATCAAAGACCTAAATATTAAAGCAAAAACATTAAATCTGCTGGAAGATTGAATAGATAAAACTCTTGAAGACACTGGTGTTAGGCAGAGGCTCTATGAATGTTTGTTTGTTTTGTCTTTTTGAGACAGGTCTTGCTATGCAGTTCAGGTTGGCCTTGAGCTGATTTTGTAGCCCAGGTTGGTCTTGAACTCCCCAAGATCCTCCTGCCTCAAACTCCTGAGTGCTGAGATTACAGGCATGAGCCACCACGCCTGGCAAAGGCTTTATGAATGAAACCCTGATGAAAAAGACTTCCAGAAAGATAGCAGAGTGGTGAGCATCAGAAAAAGAATCCAAATTTTGGTGTCCAGATCCTGGGATATAGCAGCAAAGAGAAAGAGAAGGAGAGAGGTGGGTTCCAGGGACACAGGAAGGATTTGATCTGAGACTTGAAGCCTGTGGGCTTCAGAGAGAAAGAATTTAGGAATCCAGCAAAAGAAAGAAAATCAGGGACAGCAGCCCCGCCACATGGGGAGAGGCAGGGAGGCAGCCACACAGCCTCCGGGGTGCAGCTGGTGGGTCCAGGAGAAGCCTAGGGCCAGGGTCTGTGCAGGATGGGAGGGTGGAGAACCCTGCACACTGTGCAGGCCTCCTGCTGCGGGGCTCAGGGACGCATCAGGCTTTCTTCCAACCCTCAGGGTCTCATCAAAGAAAAGGAACAAAAAAGCAAAGAGAACAGCAATAAGAGAAACTAACTTAACAACAGCAAAGACAGGGAAACAAAAGCTGAGAGAGGGACGTGGAGCCAGGGGCACAGGAGTGCCAGTCTCTGTATTTTCTGGAGCCTCAGCTTACTCTGATCAGTTGTGTGAAACACAGGAGGAAGAGGTGACGCTGGAGGAGCTGAGGCTCAGAAGCCGCTGCTCATCAGATGAGCAAAAGCCAAGACTCAGCCACACACACAACGATGCTAAGAAAAAGAGCAAAATGCCACTTCTCCAGTGGACGCACACACTCCACAAGCACAGGCCGTGGAGCGCAGCAAAGTCGTGCTGGGCCAGATCAGCAGTGCTCTTAGGAGCGTCCGCGAGGAGGGAGCAGGCAGAGCTGTCCTCTTGGGTGAGCTGCAAGCAGGCAAGAGGAAGCCACGGTCCCTGTGACAGACAGGCTCGCTTTGAAGAGCCATTTCCTCCGGCTTGGTCCTGTGGGCATGTGGCCAGGCAGCAAGTCATGGAAGGAGCTCATATCTAGGCTGAGCAGGGAGACGGGGCACAAGGGCCCTTCAGAGGTGCTCCTGCCAGCCTCCTGCGGCACTCTGCTAGGGCCTGAACCATATCCTGGCAGCTCTTTGCAGACTCAATCAGAGACTGGACCGCACCCAGGAGAAACAAGCAGAGCCCAGAGCCCTGCCACATCCTGTATGGAGCTGGGGGCCGGTGGGTAGAGGAGCAGGTTTCTGCAGTGACAAAAAGAGCAGCGGCTGCTGCCTGTAGTGAGGATGTGGGACGCTGTCCCCACCCTGGGGAACTGCAGGTTGGACTTGGGGCTCCCAAGAGGACAAGGGGGCTCCTGGTATGGCCCGGTGCAGTGAAGAGGAGGAAGGCACAAGTGATGCTGGGCGCACATACCAGAGGCGCTGTGTCCCTACACCCTGCACCCCTCCCCGAACAGCCGATGTACACGGAGGCCCCGCCGAGAAGGAAGCAATGCTGGTGCATCCTGTGGCTGGACAAAGTTGGGGCAGGGACCTCTGGAGCCCCAGAGGGCAGCCAGCAGAACCTGAGGACCCGAACATGCAAGGACAGAGAAGACATCATGAGCCAGATCAGGAAAGCCGTGCGAGAGGGCTGCATGGAAACGTGTCCACATGATGGGGTGCCCACCGGGGCGGGTGGTGGCAGGGAGCACCCGCCCACCACCCAGGAGGGCGCAGGAGACCGGCTTGTTTGCTACCCTGCAGGGAGCACCTGCTTGGTCCTCCCCAGCCTGCGGTGAGGGACCCTCCCACTCTGCCACACGAGGGTCTTGGCCCGCAGAACAGAGGGTGGAGAGGATTTGAAAGGCGGTGGTCAGTACAGTCACCTGAAAGTTAAGTGCTGGGTCCCTGAGGTCTAGGCTCAGGGCCAGGGGCCCACTGGAGAGGGGGAGGTGGCTGCGAAAAGCAGGTGGGGAAGGGCCCAAGCCCCAGCCCAAGCTGAGACAGAGCTGCACCGTGGCGGGGGTGGAGCAGTGCACTGCCCTCACCCTTGCTGTCCTCACTGCCTTCTGCCTGGCACAGGCCGGTGCTGCCCCCCCCCCCCCCAGCTCCCTGTGCTCCTAGCGCTCCTTCAGGCATTTCCTGCCCGGGTGCTGGCTGGACCTTCCTCGTGGCCAAGGCCCCGCACATATGCCCTCATCCAGGCAAGCAGTGGCCCTGCCTCTGTGCCAGGTGCTTGTCACCTCCAGACCTTCACTTGGACAGGTCTGTCTGCAGCTACCGAGATGGCACCTCGCTCACCTCGCTTTGTCTGCTGCTACTTCAATGGAAGACAAGCCCTGGACACCAGGTCCAGGTGCCCGCAAGCCTTCTGTGTAATAAAAATGCTAAGTGCGAGGTCCAAGTGCAGGCACCGGGCAATGCGGGAGGCCTGGTTGTTCCCGCCTTACCTGCAGGCACCCCAGGTGGGCACCAGGGTCCTGTCCCCGCACCGTTTGCTCCTGCGGGATGAACTACCCAGGTTTGTCTTCCCCTGCTTCACTTCCTAGTCCGCCCTTCTGTGCACCGACAGGGCATGAGAGCTGGCACCCACTGCAAGAGTGAGTGTCCAGGCCGCAGCACCTCCCAGATCTGGTCTCTGGCCACCAAGCTTGACGGTGTCTGATGGGGAAGGCAGAACGGGGCCTTGCTGAGGACCTGCAGACACATCTGAGGACAAGAGTACGGCACAAAACGCACGACAGAAGGGCCCACTGCTGCAGTGCGGGCAGAAGCCCTGACCCAGGACTGCTCAGAAACGGGAGGGTGGATTCTGCGAGTTTCAGTTCTCAGGGTTCCTTTCGATTAAATGTTAAGTATGTTCAGTCTGACACGAAAAAAGTCTTTACCACACAGAGCAAAGTCTAGAAGGCAGTTTGAAAAAGATAATAGTCAAGCCAGGTGCAGGGGCATATTCCTGTGGTCCTAGCATTCAGGAGGCTGAGGCAGGCAGCTCACTTGAGCCCAGGAGTTCGATACCAGCCTGGGTGATACGGTGAGGGCCCGTTTCAAGAGAGACAAGAGGAGTAAGTTTACCGGTCAAATGATGATGGGCCTGTGAACAAAGAAGGGAGACACAAGAATGTTTTCATCTGCCATAAAGCCCTAAAAATACCCTTTCTTCTCCATGGTTGCACCTCTCATCTAGAAGAAAAACAGGTGGGTTCTGTCCAGGGGGCGTGCGCGACTGCCAGTGAGGGCCAGCAGCCCCCAGCTACAGCCCAGCCTAAGTGGAACAGAAGGACCCAGAGGCAGCTTTATAGATGTAAAATATTTTATTTGTAAATGGTGATCTTCTAAATCTGTGTCCACAAATTCCAAAACCCATAACACTCTGTATACTTCAAAAAATTCAATTTCTGTCAACATTAGATACTATTATACAGAACAGAAAACAACAAAAACCCGGTAAGACAAATACTGGTAGGATGTCAGAATATTGTACAAGAGAAGAAAAATACTCAAACAAATTTCATACAGCTATTTATCAAGAGAAAAATATATACAATTGATTTATTCTGTAAGATAAAAATACATCATGCCATATACATTACAAGTTTCGAACTGCGTCACTGAATGTACCAACAGTTTACAGCCCACTCGAATTGTGCACACGAAACTTCATTTATACTTAGCCTCGGAAGTGTCAGTACCAGAATTTAAAGTACAAAATAAAAAGCTAGCCTGGTTCAAAATGCTGATTAAGTTTCTACAAGCAAACACAAAACAGTGTGTTTATTAAAGAAATGTAAACAAACAGTTCATACAAACACATTTTAAAATTACATCTTCGAAAAACCCTATTGCCAGTCCTGCAGCCTTGAGCATAATCACATCTCTTTGTTTCCTTTTCCAAATGTCTGAGTTAAATAGAAGGCTAAGGAGTTAGGATAAGTTCCTGCTACATGATTCTATTATGTGTACATGATTCTTTGTGGTCTGAACAAAATTCTAATCAAAACTATTTTTGCTGAAGAAAAAATTCAGCCTCCATTTGGGTGTACTTTTAAGCAGTTATTCACAGTTATCACAAATTGTAAGCACAAAAAAACCTGACTGAAGAAGTAGGGATGCAACAATATAATATGAAAAAATTAGTTTAAATTACCAAAACAGCTATAAAAGTTGTAGTCAGCATACAGTCTGTTCTGTCCGAAGTTAGGTGTATAAAACAAGTAGTAATAGACGGTAGTTTCCCAAACCCCCAAACACTCCAGGTTGGAACTGTGGTTGTTACATAATTATAAGGGCATAGTTAATAACACAAAGTTATATTGTAACATCCCTATGACGGTTTATAAGCACCCAGCCGCTGCAGAGCCTGGTAGCATTTGGTCAATAACTATTTTTATACTGTATTTTTTCTCAAAATATTTACATATTTGTACAAAGTAACAGGGTTTGTTAGTTCTGCAGGTAACAGCAGCAGCTTGGCTTTCTTCTAACTTTTATTTAAAAATAGCTTCATTCACTTATTCAATAATAAATACAAAAGGTTTCTCTTATTTTACAGAAATCAAAAACTACAATAAACTGACTCATGGAATCAAGTATTTAAGAGTATTTTAGTGCAAGTTATTATCCCTTAGCTCTATCCCTAAGGAAGTCATCTCCGTACATTCCTTGTTCAGTGGCGTCCACGAATTTCACCTAGAGGGCCTGCCCCTTAGTAGGCGTGGCCAGCACTCTGGACATCCCCTTCGCTGGTGATTTCAGTCTTACATTCATAAGGAAGGCCCCTGCCTGGGGCAGGGCAGCCGTCGGCTTTGCCCCCGTAAAGTCTCTCCTTAGTGAGATAACGAACAGAACGAAACAAACCCACCCGCAGGGAAACAAGGGGGAAAGGGAAGAGAGAAAAGAAAGCATGAAAGCAAAGTGCTGGATGTCTGTGACTGTTCACCCTCAGCACCAAGACCGCTGGCCAGCAGCTCTGTACGGTCCCTAGCCACGCAGGCTGAGGGGCCCACTCCAGGAGCTGTTCCACCACAGCCAGACAACAGAAAACAAAAGTAGCTTTCTGATGGTGTTGAGTCGCCTTTTCCTGGGGACAAGCCGCCCGCCGAGACAGCAAGGAATGGTCAGTTCATCCACTTCCGGCAGTTCACCGCTCCGCAGTGGCATGGAATCTTGTGCTGGTCATCTTCAAAGTCGAACTTATAGTCATAGCAGAGCTGCCCGGGCAAAGACACAGCGTGAGATGCGGTACAGGGAGAGGGCCTTTCTCTCTCCCGCCATCTCCTGTGGCGTTCAGAGCCAGCAAGCACAGCAAGCCTTGAGGAAAGGAGCAGCCGTGCTGTAGCCCCAGGAGCCGCAGACACAGCAGAGATGACAGCTCCCTGCTTCCACAGGGTGGCCACACTCAGCCAAAGGCAACTAGAAAGGGGGAACTACTGAAGGGAAGGTGGGGACAGACCCCAGCCCCAGAAGGCTGCGCCACCCCTTGACCAGTGAGCGGCACCAGCCCTGTGGGGTGGAAGGAGTCTGCCACACCACAGACATCTGAAGGACGCTGCTCACCAGGGGTTACCAAAGTACTTCCGGCAGCTCAGACCACTGGCTGAGGTGGCACAAGTTTCCCAGCTTGAGTCTTGCTGTCCCCCCAGGCCAGGGACCCCAGTGATTTCCCGGCCATTCCTATCTCGAGTGCCCTAGGACTCAATCTGGAAAGATGGTCTGTACTGAGCAGTGTTCACTGCTCAGCTCCTCCCAACAGTGACACTGCCACCTGGCAGAGCAAGTGCTGGTCCAAGGAAGAGGCACAGTGGTGAGGGGAAAGGACCTGTCCAGGAGCCCTGCAGCCCACGCTGCCCCCCACACCTGCCTCACTGCTGCGTGCCTATGGGAGGGTGCAGGAATGCACTCGGGGCCTCTGTGCTGCGCTGCGCTGCGCCCTCAGCCCTTTTATTCCGAGATGGGAGTTTACTAAGTTGCCCGTGCTGCCCCAGCCTCAAGAGATGGCAGGTTCCAGGTGTGCGCCAAGTCAGACCAGATCATTAGTAAAACTCAGATTCCAAACAGATGCCCCAGTACACATGTGCCTTCCCAGCACATCCCCACAGCTGGCCTGGCAGGGCCAGGCCGCTGGCATGGAGGACACTCGGGTTCTCCCTCCCACGCAAAGGGGTTGGCCTGCATTTTCCAATAGACACCGTCCTGGATCAGAGACACCTGCATCATGGGCTGACCGTGCATGAGACAGAGTTGGCAGATATGACAGGGCTATGACAGGGCTAATGTCACTCTGTGAGACCACAGGGACAAAGGTCAAGTTCAGCATTCAGCATGATACCACGAGGAGAACTACCATGTGAGCCTGAGCTCCAGAGGGACCGTCAGTGTGAATAATGCACATCTGAAGCATCCGGGCCCCTGGACATGTGTTTGTGGCCTCCCCAGGGTTACCGCAGCCATTGCAACCCCAGGGACTGAAAGAACAGCCTCCCGTGGTTTGCACCTGAGTCCAACAATAGGTGTCTCCATGGAGACCAATGCCACACCAGCAGGTAAGCATAAGGTGGGCCTGTGACATGAGAAAATGCCACCAAGTGACAGAAGATGCTGGGCTCCTCAAACAGCAGAATGGTCGTGGTGGTGGTAGTGGAGGGGCACTGATGTACTTCAGAACTGCCACGACCATGTAGGTGGCACCTGGACCCCTGACAGATGAACAGGACAGAGTGGCCAAACATACTCACCACCACACTTTTTCTAGCAATGGAGAAAAGGACACAAGCTCAGGTGGCAGAAGGAGGACAGGGGTATGGAACAGGGAGGCCCCCTCCCCTCACCTCCTCTCCTTTCTGGATTCTCCGGTTGGAGCTGATGATAATCTTATGTCCTCTCTCGAAAGTCACCACTTCCGCCACACAGTTAGGTGCACAGGAATGGTTGATGTACCTGGAGACACCATGTGGTAGAGTTACTGTGAATCAACCTGAGGAACGTGCTGAGTGTCCTGTCTGTAGGAAGCGCTGTCTGCCAGCTACACTGCCACACCCGCTCTCCAAAGCAAGTGCGAGGACAGGCGAGGCAGGCTCAGGAATGCAGCTGCCCGCCGTGTCCCCCCAGCCAGGCTGCGGCAGTGTGTGCCGTTGTCCTTGCCTTCCCCCACCAGCATTGCCCACTCCCAGGGCACCCGCCTCACCTTGCAGGCCCTCCCGTGAGTGTCGCATCGATGACATGGTCATTGTCCATGCGGAACATGTACACGCCACGGTTCTAAAGAGAGTGGGAAGTCATCAGTAGGTGCCAGAAATGCCCTCTGCCTCACACCCGCAGCAGGAGCCAGGGCTCCCACTCACACTCCCTGGGGACATGGCCTGGCCTTCACAAGTGCCCAGCACCAAGGGGAGGCGTCAGTCTAGCCGGTCGTGTGTGAGTCAACAGTTACATCTATGCAAGCAACAACTGGAAAAAGAGAGGTGCAGGAAAGGGGTGAGCGGCCATCCGCACCATCCCAGCAGAGCCCACCTGGGACTCGTACAGCTTCTCCTTCCGGTTGGCGACTTCGTTCCGAATGATGGTCCCGATGTACTCGATGACCATGGTGTGCTTCTCAATGTCTCTAGCAGCATAAAGGCCCAGGCCCTGGAGGGGAGCAGGGGACACACAGTCCTGTAGCTTCTCTTCCTCACAAGAGCCTGCCAGCCCCTGGCTCACCTGAACCCAACGGATGCTTTCAGGGAGCACATTAGTTTTGAAATTTAAAAATCTGTCAATCTTGTGATTTAAGACTATGTCATTATTACTTATTCCTATGTCTTTTTATACTAAGTTCCTGAGTGTATCTATGGTTCCCACATATCTCCAAAGCCCAGGGGTATTACAGATCTGAGCCCCGATGCTGCAGTGCTGAGAGACCTCCTGGCATCGTGGATCACCAGCTACCACCATGCTCTCCTCTTTCCAAGCCAAGCACTCACCTGGATCCGAGACCGGGCCAGATACACATTAGATTTCCACTCGGTCTTCATTCGCCGGTACTGTGATGACTTAGAATGCACAAACTGCTTACTGTACGGTGCGTTCAGCTCTCCTGTCACTGTGCTCTGAAAGGACTTCGAGGTGCTGGTGCTATTCAAGGTGTGTGGCCTGCAGTGATGGCATAGGGACAGGAAACAAAAGGAGAACTGAAGATACTTCTGCACGGGGCTCTACCCCAGGCGGATGCAGTCTTCCTGACAGAAACACACAGAAAGCTGCCTAGCGGAGACACACGACCTGTGAGGTGGCTGGCACATACACAGCTGCACAGCAGGATTTGAAAGCGGCAGACAATCAAGCACGAAAACCACCAACAGGCCTAGAAACCCTGGGCTGTACTATGTGAAGTTAAAACAGAATACCTTAACACAAACCTCTTGACATGGGCACTCATTTTAGGTTCGGAACGGGCACAACCTGTAGGGTTGACAGCCAGCGGCAGCTCCATCAGAGGGTTCCGGCCATACCGGAAGGTGTAGTTTTCACACGCCTCAACCCCAGGGAGCTGAAAAGCAGCAAAACATGAGATAACTTACCTGACCGAGACCGGAGACCTCTGGAGCTGACTGGGGATAGTGCAAAGTGCGTTCACTGCTGAAATGTGTTCCTCTAGAACACAGGGTATTCAGTACCCCAGTGAAGCCGCCTGCACCCTCATCTCTGTGAGTGGAAGCGTGCAGGCTCTGGCAGTCCCTAGCAAATAAATGCTCCCAGAACAGAAAGGACCACGGTGAACTAGGCCCATGTCTCTGGAGAGTGTCATGTTCATGGCTTCTTTTTGGATCATTTCTCACATCTTTCAAATGTGACCATGACACTATGTGGTCATCACTCGCCATGTTGCAGGTATATAAATGCACAATAATGAGTACCTTAGGGTCTTTTCTACAATGTGTTTCTTGTGAGATGTATTTCTCCACAGACCTAAGAAATGCTTATCGTTCAGGCAGTACTGCCTATTCCAAAGGAAGCGATCAGAGTCCTTCAGCCTTCGCCCAGTGGCTTTGTGTTTTATTCCTGGGAATACTGGCCCAGAGCCCAAGGCTGTCAGAGGCCTGTGTACCTGTGGTCTGTTACTCACTGCTGAGCACGCTTACGCAGAGTCAGACCGTTACCAGGTGCTGCTGCTGCCCACTGGCTTCGGCAGACCCACTCACACCAGGAGGCGGCCAGAGAGAGGCCACAAGCACCCTGTGCTGGGGAAGGGCACCCGAGCGCTCGAAAGCACATAAGCAACACAGGAAGCCAGGGGGAAGTGGTGCGTCACCTGTCAGGTTCATGCACCTGGGCTGCGCTCAGCCTGGAGGGCTGTACACTGAGCGCTGAGCCAAGGCCCACACAGCACCTGTGCCTGTCTGCCTTGCAGACTTGGATCAGTCCCAGCAAAGTTTAAGTATTACGGTGCCAGGTGAAGATGTCACATGGGACTCGGGACAAATGCCATTATCAGATCTTGAGCAAGACACTCACTGATTCGGCTATCCGTGCCACTGCGGAGACGGTTAGGCCAAACAGGTCTTCTCCTTTTAAATACGCAGGGAAGAGCTGGAGCATTTCTGATTTTTTCCTCACACATGCAACAGGCTCCAAGATCTTATCCCAAACACCTACACATGGAGAAGAAAATAATTTTTACTATCAACTTGCTTTAGGCTAGAGAGAATAAGACACAGTACAAAACAGAGGCACCAGAATCATCTCTCTCAAAGACTTATAACTTTTCAAATAAAGTCTATATGCAAGAGCCAAACAACCTTGTGTATTAAGTGGCAGCCATTTATTCTTGAGAGCTTATGGGGGAAAATGATCCTACATTAAGGGTATCAAATGAAGTGAAAGCTTTAACTTAGTACAACAGAAATCCATGTAAATTAATTTGTCTTCCTACTGGTCACATGGCCTACTTGCTTTAAAAATGATTATTAGTCCAACCAGTGAGCTCTGCAGTCTTCTGAACCTCAGAGCTGTATTAAGATGGGAATATTTTTCTTTGGAAATATTTCTACAGGATTTTATGTATTTTTTTAAAACTTCAATTTTTAAATTTTTTATGGTTTGTTTAGACAGGGCCTCCCTTAGTAGTTCAGGTTGGCTTTGCACTGACCACGCAAACCTATATAGCCTAGGCTGGCCTCGAATTCACAGTGATCTTCTGGCTCAGCTTCCCAAAAACTGAGATCATAGGTGTGTATCCCCATGCCCGGATGAAAAAAAACTTTAAAAAGCAGCTTTTCCATACTTTCTGCATCAATAAAAATGACAGTGCAGACTTACCCTGGAGTTAAATTAAAAGTTTTAATTCCACCTTTGTACAGTATCTTACACTCATGAGAGGAGGCAGCTCACTGTGTTTCGCTAAGGGATGGTCCCTGCCTTCCACAAACTGGCAAAAAAGCCCCTCTACCCAGGTAAATGACAGTTGAGCTATAAATCATTCTTCTACAAATCAACTCATGTTCAAACACACATTGACTGTGAAACTGTATAGCACCTGGGCATGGTGATCCACACCTAGAGCCCCAGCTACTTGGGAGGCCGAGGTAGGAGAATCTGAAGTTCGAGGCCAGCATGGGCAACGTGGTGAGACTCTGTCTCGAAATAAAACTTTAAAAGGGGGTTATGGGCTTTCAGATGTATGTCAGGGGTAAACCACTTGCTGGGCATGTGCGAAGCCCTGGTTCAATCCCTAACACCTCAAAACACACACATATACATTCAGAAAGCACAGTATGAAGAGCAAGTTGTGGTAACACGAAGAAGCTAAGATTTACATTTGTAAATTAAAAAAACACAACCTGCTGTTATAAAATAGGAAATACACACAAGAAAACAAAACAGAACAGAAACACTGATTACACTGACTTAACCACACATAAGCTGCAGGTTTTACCTTTGGGTGACGTGTCACTTAAGACCAGGTCTTCATGGCCTTGCTCCACAATCCGGATGACAAACACCGGGCGCCCATCCTTCTCCTCGATGGAGCACAGGTATCGGCAGCGCCGGTTGGCGTAGCGTGTGCTCCAGTACAACCGGCTGGCCTCATAGCCCACAGGAAAGAGCGCCTTGGTGGAGTGGAATGCTTGCATCTGCTGTGGGAGCAGCTGGCCAATCGTGTGGAAGATGAGGCTTCCCACACGAAAGGTGTGGTCCCGTTCCCCTCGCTGCACGATGCTCGCGATCTGGCGCACCTCGTCTCGTTGAACATAAACCCTCCTAAAGACTGCAAAGTAACTTAGTTCTTGTTCGTGGATTCCCTTTGGTTTGTGCATGGGGCAAAGCATAGTTTTGTCCTTAAAAAACATGCATTGTGCTTTAATGGCGCAAGTAAAGTGATAAATGTTGGTGCACCGGAACCTATGACACCCACTGGTGGCACCTGTTTTATGACAGAAGACGCATTTCATCTGCAGGCCCCTCCTCAGTGCTAGCTCTACATTTATTAAGGCACCAGCCTGAGTCTCGTAGACTTCTGTGGACCACAGAGCACAGTTTAAGTGGACCCACAGATCCAAGTCCAGGTTGAGCAGCCTTGCTGGGCCATCTGTCAGCCCATCTCCTTCTTCATGACAAAAGCAACACTTGCGGTAGTCTCTGGGCACAGGGTCAGGTTTAAGAGAAGTGCCCAGTTTCTTAAGAAATTCATCTATTTCATCCTCACAGGGCGGCTTAAATGTCCCCTTGGGGATTACAATATGAATGCTCCACTTCTTCCATTTCATCCCTCTCCACTTTTTGGTCAGTGGCCTGCAATCATCCAAGCCACTGTGGACAGTCCTGAGCCGAGGCTTTAGCTTGACAGTCACCTTGAGCTCATCGGGCTTGGCCTCCACTTGGGCTGCCTCCAAGGCAGGAGGAAAGGCAATGGGAGGCGACGGAGGGGGAGAGGCCTTCTCCTGGAGCTGCGGGAGGCAGTGCACGTCCAGGGCAGAGATGTTGTTGCTGTATTGGTGAAATGCCCGGGAAGGCATCTCTCTCATAGGTGACTGTGGCAATGGAGGAAGAGATTCCTGCAAGCAGTAAAAAGAAATCGTAAAAAAGAAGAATCCTTCACACACCCTAAAAACAATTTCTGCCACACTGGGAAGCCAAGTAACATGGTTTAACCAGATATGTGACTTGTGGCATCAGGAAAGAGTCAAGACCTTAGTCAAGACCACCAGATGTGGTACTGCACACCTAAAACACCAGTCACTTGGGACACTGAAGCAGGAGCATCATAAATTTGAGGCCAGGGTGGGCAACTTAGCAAGGCTCCACCACAAAATAAAATATAAGGAGCTGGGGACATTGCTCAGTGGCAAGAGTGCTTGCATGAGTCCCTGGGTTTAGTCCTCAGTACAGATGGGAGGGAGAGAAGGAAGAAGGCAGGGAGAGAGGAGGTGGTGGGAAAGGAAGGAGGAGAGAGAAGGCAGCAGGGATGAGGCATAGAGATCCTGTTCCAGCTGTCAGGTATGCAAAGAGCACCTGGGTAACCCTATCTGCACAGTAGAACCCTGTTTTTCACCCCTGTTCTTCTCCATTTCCAACGAAGCCCAGAAAGCCAATGCTGTCTGAAGGCCAAGTTCACTTAATATGTACAACTGGTAGTGTTTGCTGAAACTACGGCGATGCCACCTTCACTCCTTGAAATTCTTATCTGTTCACCACAGGCTTGATCACTCTCTCAGTGAGCATTTCGCAAAGGGAGGGCCATGTCATGAGCAGATGCTGACCACTGCCTTGCCCGCATCCTCATGGACAATGGGACCACTCACTCAGATCCATCCTAACAGGTATCTGAGGAGCCAAACTGGGCAGTAACTATACACGCCTTGAGAATCTACCCATGAAAAGTCTTGGTCACCTGGGCTATGGCATTTTAAAGCTCACATCTATCTGCCAACTGGTACCATGAGGGACTGTAGCCTGTTAAAAATAAGGCATCTTTAGACAGTTTTTCTAGAAAGACACATTAATGAAATGATCGGGAAGAGGACCAATGGCAAATCACTCAACAGGAAAAACTTACTCCAAAACACTGAATTAAAAATGGGTTATCTGAGCCAGAAGTGGTGGCACACGCCTGTAACCTCAGCACTGCTGAGGCAGGAGGGTCACCTCGAGTTTGAGGCTGGCCTGGACTGTACAGTGAGACCCGTCTCAACAAACAAACAAAGCGAGTATCATCTGTATCAACTGCATACTAAGATATATTTAAACCATACAAAATTAAAGCAGCTTGAGGTGAACAAAATGTATTTTCTCTTAATGCATGAACAGACTGAAATTCTATTTTTGAACAGGTTTTCTTATTAAGAGCAATTTTAATTGTTAACTAAAATGTTTATATTAGTCAAGTTTAAGATTGTAATATTGGTATTCCATTTAACTCTGAACTTATAAAATGCATTCTGCAACTGATTGCCTACCACGATCAGAAACCTTCCTGAGTTTGGTAGAGGAGCATAGGCACAGCTATTTCTGACTGCTCTCTATCCACATGATCAGCCTTCCTTAGGAGCTTCCATGTGGAGTGTGCTGAGGCAGGGCACACATCTGTTTTATTCACTAGGGTGCACCCAGAGCACAGAAGTCACTCCATATACACAGTTGAGTTGAGATGTGCTAATTTACCTTGCTCTCTGGGTTTTTTGATTGTGCAGTTGAATAAAGAATAAAGCAATTATTACTACAAAAGACAATGTCTTTTTCCATCCTCTTGTTGCTCTCTCTGGAATCCTAAAAAACAAAGAGAAATGAGTGGGGAATCGTAACAAGTCACAGCACAGTAAAAACATCTACACACGTGACTTGGACAGTACGTTAAAATACAAGAAGGGCCCCTGCGTCATAGTAAGCAAGCACCTGTATCCCAAGAATTACCACAGTGCACAGAGCATTGTCCACCTTTCACTGCCTGAAGAAGGGTCAGGGCCCCTCTCCCAAATGATGGGATGAGGCTTCACGTCCAAGCCCTAGGACTAGAGCTGATCCCACCATCAGAAGTGGGCCGATCCTGCATTGTAAAAGACCCTCTGCTCCCTGACCAGGACACATTTTCTGGAGGTGGGGTTGGTTAGAAAGCAACAATGCTACCAGTACCTTGTTCATGAAAGCCAGATCTTTGAAAGATTTCCGCACACCACTTCCAAAAATAACCACTTTGCAGTGACAACACCACTGTGGTCTGAGTGCCGCTTTTCCTGCAGCACCATGGCTGGGATCCTTGTATCCGGGGAGACCTACAAGCAATCAACCAGTTAGTAATGATACAGGTGGTGCTGATATAACAATATTCGGTACTACAACATGACTCACTAATTTATATTATTCTTTAATTAATAAAGGCCTCTTCTAAGTGATGGCTACAAGGATCTGTTATGAAATAATGGGGTACCAAAAGAAATATGCCTATTCTTAACCTGTTGGGAAAACAATGCTAGTGAGAAACAATCTTATAAGAGTGGTCACCAATGAGTAGCAACAGTGAGTCTGAGAGCACAATGAACCAATAGGAAGAGATTATTGTTGCTCCAGAGTTACATGATCCTAAAACATTCTATGGAAGATCAGAAATGTGTGTAAGACTTAAAGAGTGAGACTTAGAACATCAAAGAGAAACAAGGAAAGATCCTGGCCCAAGGTAATGCAAATAAGGACACAGGAATTAGAAGGGGCATGGTGTGCTTAGAGAGTATCACTCACGCAAGGTGCAAAGAGAGAAGGAAGTGGGCAGGAAAAACAGTGACAGAAGGAGCTAGAAGCTAAGGTTTCAAAACTCCAACACAAATGATCCAAAGGGTTCAAAGGTGAGAACTGAGAAGCTGCTAGATTCTAGAAGAGAAAAGAGAAGAAAAGAGAAAGAAAAGAGGATCATGAGAGAATTGGTGAGAAAGGGATGAGTGAGAAAGTGGGGCTGTTCCCAAAACACTGTTGTGAGCCATTAGTGAGACATCACTGTAGCTTGAGGAAGGCAAGGGGAATCTTGGACTTAGGAGCATGAGAACCCCTAGGAGGCCTTGGGGGAGGTGGAACAAGGGGGACAGAGTGCACAGGAGAACAAGAAAACACGGTATATGCCGGTTAGCCAGCCTCTTCTGCTCTAGACGGAGCAGCCAGATAGTGGCCTGGGCTCAGGGATGCAACGGACAGAGCTGCTTAGGGTAGCAAGGCAGGCAGAATATTGCTTTCTGATACTTCCTGGCCAGCAACACGATAGGGCTTCCCAAAGCCAGGAAGGTCTCATCAGGCCACAGAAAATGGGACACCCAGAGGAGCTTGGGTTATCACGAGTCAAACATTAACACACTGCTCACTATTTGTTACAGATGAAACTGCAATTTCAAGAAGACGAAATTTAAGTCCTGAGTCAAGAATGGATTTGGGCTTAACGAAAAGGTTCCAGCTCACCACTGCTTGCAGGCGGAAATGGAACATTAGGCTGCTTCAGCCGGTACGAAGTAGCCAGCCTGGGAGGGTTTGCAGATCCTGGTGGAGGTCCACGAAGATGTAAATGCGGTCGGTACTCCAAGCCTGGGTTTACTCGGGGGCTGCTGACCAAACCCATGGTGGAACCCATGGGTGGAACATCTGGAGCACTACTAACTTCATAGCTGTTAGGGATTCGGACGTGAAGAAGGTCGGAAAATGCAGCCACGACACTGTTAATGTTCTAAAACGGAACAAATGCTCTGTTATCCGCCCAGGAGGCAAAGTGAGCCAGGGAAACGAAACAGGTAGGATAAATGCTGCCTGCATGACTGATAATGCACAGGGCAAGAAAACCCTGCAACTTTTATTTAGCCTTTGGAATTCGGAAACTTCTGGTTTAACAGGCAAATGCACAAATAAAGCCTTCACAACAAAACTCTGCAGCAAGAGATTCCCATTAACAGTAAATATTTGGGGCACATTCAGCTAGTCAGCTGTTTAATGTAAGGCAGGTGTAGACACAGCCACGTAGGCTGAGCTGATCCTGTCAGTTTTCAGGCCACAGACATTTAACCCAGCTCTCCCAAAGGTCTGAAACTGTGTATGAGGATGTACACATGTCGTTTGACTACTGGTTTCTGGGGATAACCACAATGTCCTGTCACTGTACCATGAGTTCCATCTGTAATGTCCTTGTAGACTTCAAAATATAAAAAAAATCCCCAGCAAATTAGTAGTGTTTCTGACATGAGCAAGTACTGCTCAAACATTTGTTGCACTTTTATAATTTATTTTGCCTTTTTTTTTTTTCCTATTTTATTTCTGTTTTTTTGCTGTGGTGATGGTGGTTGTTCTTTGAGACAGGGCCTTGTATGTATTTTAGCCTGGTCTTCAACTCACTATGTATCCTAGGCAAACTTTAAACTCCTAGTGATCCTCCTGCCTCAGCCTCCTGAGTGCTGGGATTACAGGTGTGCACTACCACACTGGCAATGCTTTTGATAATGTTCTTTCTCAGTAGTTAATTTTCAACAGGGTTACCAGTTATGAAACGTTTTCTCTCTAAATTTAGAGTTCTCTAACTACAAAAGCTAGTAAATACGGAGGAAAAGAGGGGCTGAAGGAGGGTAGGGGAATGGGAGAAAAAAAGCATCAAGATATATCATACAGGTGCAAATTCCCTACAGTGACTGTGATCCTGAAGTATACCTACAATGTACCAATAAATTTAGTTTTAAAAAGTTCTCCAAAATTAGTACAAATCCTTTGATAAGAACACGTGCATGCTAACTTCCTTTTCTATCTTGACTTAGGCCAAAATTAATCTCACGCTTAATGATAATATTCAAAAGCAGTCTCTGTATCCAAGTGCCTGTCCATCTGACCCCAAGTATCGCAGTCTCTGCTGCGCTGGTAGTCCCTGATGTTGCTTTAACAGCATGGCATACTCTGTAACACTAAGAAGTGATTTCATCTTTTACCTCAGCAGCGGTGGGATGCAGGGTAATCGCTACAGATATAAGACCCGATCTGGGACCGTTTGAGGATGAACCAAAAGGTGATGTGAAAAATAATGTGCCCGGCTCCGTTTTGATGTCATTCCTTCTTGATTCTGAACCTCAAAAAGGGGGGGAAAAAAGGCATGTTGATTGCCTTTCAAGGTCAAAATATATACATTAGTGCATTGGCAGACTGTAAGACTGTAAGACAAAGTGTTCTTACTCTTCCCAGTGGTGCTAGGAAGAATTGGAATGATGGGTGATGGCACTGGCTCTGGAGGCTCCTCTTTGACCACGGACAGATCTGGATACCTGCTCACTTCCACCCCAACCACACTCTCTGGAGAGGATGAGGGGACAAAGCTGTCAGGGGTATCTCGGTCACCACAGTGATCCTGTATCCTAGAAAAGGAACACACATATCATAGCATGCAAACCCACTGTAGGGACCTTGTGCAGCAACCATGTGAGTCCCACATCATTAATGAAAGTAGCAAACGAATCAGTTGGAGACGTCAGTAAATAGAAATCTCTTGGAGGAAATACAGTAATTAGGTTTAGCTAGAATATAAATGGTTATGTCTCTTATGATCAAAGCTTTAGCATCCAAGTTTAAAAGACCTACTAAAGTGGAAGCTGTTCGGCTCATAACTTAGCCTAGAAAGGATAAGTACTAACATTTCTGTAAAACCCCAGGCCACTGAGACTCAAACAGCCAAGGCCCTAGACAAACACCCAATGTCACATGTGCATGCAACTGACTGTGAGAACAGCTGTCCTATTGCTACTGCTTATAGTGAGTGGAAAAGATAGGGAAAACCTTGGTTATCATGGTTACCTAGACACTTGATTTTCTGCACTGATTTTAAAAGGTGAGAAAAAGCAGTCCCTTCTATCTAATCCAAGGCTCAAGTTTAATGGTGCAACGCTGGGGTCTCAGGCTAAAAGGTACAGATTACTCTTCCCAACTTGCTCATGCTGGTAAGAGTGTCCTGTGAAACCCAGGGGCGGAATGTACACCTGAGTTACGTCACCAAATGCACAATGAACAAGCTGCCTTCCACAGCTGCTGCAAAGAGCAATGCTCCCTACTGATGCAATGAGGATTCTCAGAGCAGTGAGCAGAGGAAAAGAGGCTTGGATTCCAAATCTGGAGTAGCTGCTTTTCAGTTTGGTCCAGAATTTTATCACTGATAAAATACAGGACTTAAGATTAAATGGTTGAAGCCAAGCGTGGTGGCTGACGCCTATAATCTCAGTACTCAGGAAGCTGAGTTCAAGACCAGCCTCGGCAACAAAGTGAGTTCAAGGCTAGCCTGAACTGCACAGCGAGACCCTGTCTCAAAAAGACAAAAAAAAAAAAAAAAATTAAATGGTTGAGCTCACCCCTGTAATCCCAGCACTCGGGAGGTTGAGGTGGGAGGATCATTCCAAGTTCAAGACCAGCCTGGGCTACAAAGTGAACTCAAAGCCAGCCTGAACTGCAGAGTGAGACCCCATCTCAAAAAAGACCAAAAAAAAAAAAAAAAAAGATTGAATGGTTATCTTATCAATAAGGATAGCAGGTTTTCCAAGGAGGAAATTCATACAAATTGGTTACAAAGTATCTGCACAGTAGTATCTTTCTTCCACAGTAGGACTCTGGTACCTGTGACTGCTGTACTTTTTTTTCTACACCCCATGAATTTTAGTAAACCCAATAAATCACACGTTCTTGAAGGACAATGATCTTCAAAATATTCTGCATGCAGATTTTCTATTGTCTTAATGTCTACTCAATTATCATCATGTGACTTGCTAAATTATATATATTTTTAAAGGTGCTGTTGCATTTAATAGTAGTGTTTTATTAAGAATATTACCAAATTTTACCTCTCAATGTTTTTATACACTACTCCTATATACATTATGCTAAATATATTTTAAAATTACTAAAAACTGTTTGAGAAAAAAGTAGTTTCTACCTTATTTCTTCGTGGTTATTATGAGGTGGTGTTGGAAGTGAAGCTGGAACATCCACTGTCTTGGGGCCCTGAGCAACAGCTCTGGCCAGCAAGTCATCCTGTGGCCTGAATGGCAGCGGAAATGGCTTTGGTCCGAGAGTCTTGGTAACTGAAAGCAGAAGTATGTTCAGTCAAAGATAGCAAGCAGGTAGAACTCTACAGTTCTCTACCACACACACCTAGCAGAGGTACATTCCTTAAAAGTGTCAAATGTGAAGGTTATCATCATACCTTCATGGCTCACCAACACTCCAGCTTTTCCAGCAAGTTCTTCAGTTGTTGCAAAACCATTTGCCATCTTCTGGCAAGCCATAGGAGGTGGTGTAGGAGGAAGAGAGGCAGGGGGTGTTGGAGGATTACTTAAGTTATTCTGCTGCAGGAGACCAAAAAATTTTAAATTATATGCTACGGAGCAAATATGCAATGACCTTGTAAAATCTAGTTCTGTGACTTTTTAGCACACGGAAGCAAGGCTACAGAAATGTAATCAAGAGGCATCTTCATTCCCAAATGTACACCAAAAAGAAAAATATACATACAAGGCGAGAAAGCTTTTAAAACAACTACTCATGACTTTGTCGGTGTATTATTACTCATTTGCTTACTTGACCCACTTTGAATACTTAGCTTTCAAATGAAAAGTCAAATACTGTTATGCAACTCTTCAAGTTTCACATTTGTAACAGCTATTGAAAAACAGCTTTAAAATGCAATCAAATGTGGTAAAAATTCTCTAAAATCCCTTTATCCAGTTCTCAGTAAGACAGTCCTCATTCTATGGAAAGGAATTTGTAGTCCTGACCCTGTAACTGCAGCTCGTGTCTCAGATACTAGAACCTGGATTGTCTAAGATGTCTAAGAGAAGTAAAAGGACCAACAGTAATACGAGAAGTAAATATACATATTAACAAATGCAGTTTCTTTGCAAACATCTCTTCTGGATTAAGATTTCTTGCCAATTTAGTATGGGTTTAGTCTCACAAAGGATGCTGGAATCTACTACTACCACTACACAAATCAAGTGCAAGGTGGAATTCCAAGTCTGCAAGGACAGAGGTTTCCTAAGAACAGTGACCTAAGACGGAAGCACAGCTTGCACTGAGATGAGTCCTAACTGAAAAACAGCTCACAAGAACAAAAAAAAAGGAACACAGAGAGAACTTTTTTAATATTAAAAGTCAGAAGAGAAGCCCTCAGGAAAACTGATGATACCCTCAAACACTTTGTAAAAATGAACTTTTTATGTAAGTCATATCTGAACTGAAGTGGTCTTATGATGCCATCACAAAACTTCGTTAGAAAAGTCACAAAAAGATAAACTTGATTTGGCTTTATACTATTTCCAATAGTCTAGGAATCTGTGCATATTGCAGTTAGTACCTACATCACTAAAACTTTTTAATGTCATTTTCAAGGTAAAAGCCTAATTCTATTTTTTCTTCCTGCAATTTACTATCAATTTGAGTAAGTTGTAAGAGTTAGTAAAGGTCATAAGGAAACATGTATATCTTCTATGATGGAAACATATAATGTGTATTTCTCATGATTTGTATGCTTCCCTATAGAGTCTCAAATGTTCAAGTTAGAAATTTTTCTCCAGGTAAAGCTTTAAGCTTTTAGCTAAACTACATTTTAGTGAGATTTGGAAGCTTAGATGTACATTAGATGCAAAAGACACCCAGAGACACAGCAATGGGACACCTGGCGATGCAACATACCTTGTAGATCAACTGAGAATAGTAGTCCGAAACCCCTTCAAGGGTAGCACTGCCAAAAGTTCCTAGAAGTCGATTCCCACTATTAAATTGGCCACTGCCATAAGGAAGAAAGTGCGCAAAGTTCACTCCAATGATTGGTTCCATTAGAGGGAGCAGAGAGAGCTGCTATTAAAAAACACATTTAAAAGTAATGTACATGATAAACAAAACTGTTTCTCAACTTCCTAAGACTTGAAGCAACTTAAACAAGATGTGAGAAAAACAAGACTTAAAACTTTCATGCATCAAAATGCTGGAGAGAGAAAGAGAAACTACAAAATCTCTTAAGCTATACTTCCCAGGAAGCTTCACTCCTGTTTGTCCTAAAGGGACACACCAGATGTCTCACAAGAAAAACACACTCCTTTCACTCTGCCTCTTTGCTTGGGAAGAACAAGATTCGTGCTGAGAGCAGGCACCACTGATGGCAATTAGGGACTACCTCTTCCTTTAGCAACAACACAAGGGTGCAAGAACAGAGTAGATGGGGAGGATCCTGTGGCTTCATTCCTTTGGATCCAGAGTCACAAGAAGTAGGGACAGAGTCTGTCCTGGTATGGAGGCTGCTCCTTTTAAACTTCTGTAAATCTGGACTACCATCTACCAACTCATTTATAGTATTATAAATTTCTGGTGTCAACAGGATAAGGCGCAATTTTGCTGAGAAATAGGAAGTCTATTATTAGGTTCTCTGTCCAGATGGACTTTGTCCCCTAACTTTCTAATCAAGAAATTAGTACAACAAAGATAAAGTTTCAGTTTTACAAGACTGAAGAAGCGCTCGCTCTTACTTCCTGTGAGTTTTAAAGGGGCTACTCTAAAAGACTTACCTGTTTCAAGTGGGTGAAGGAGTCAGAGTTGGGATACATCGGCTGTTTCTCCTCTTCATCCTTTTTCCTTTTCTTTGAGCGAGGTGCTGCTTTCTCTCCAGTTCTCTGAGTCCGTTTGTTTCGCTGTTTCTTGGTTTCACTTCCTCCATCCATTTTTGGCTGGTTGTTGCCACATCCAAAACCACCTTGCACATGAACCCCCAAAGTTTGCTAATACAATTGGAAAAGTTGAGAAATAAGTGAATATCACATGCTTGATTCTTATTTCATGCTAGAACAGGTCCATCCTGACTCTTTCCTATCAGGGTACCAAGGTTGAAAAGACATGCAGTACGAGACTCTTGATTATCTTCTGAAAATACTATCCTCCCTTTTCAGGCATTCTTTTCAAGCGCAGAAACCAATCAGCTGCAGGTTGAAGAAAGAATAGAGCTGCTAGGGATGAGCTTTACCCGGGAGCCATTGTACTTCTAGCACTGGAGCCTGGAGGCCCTGATTTCAGCTCCCCTGTGGAGGAGGCTATGTCTAGCAGGGATGTCTGTGCACATGGTTTTGGTGGTTTATTTTTGGTTCCCATAAGAATGAAAGCAGGCGAAATAGGACTGTTAAGTCAACTCACAGCTCTAGAACACCTCAGCCCATGCATTAGAGGCAAGAGAATAGCCATTTTCAGAAACTAATAAAAAGCCCACATTGTACCCTCAATTTAGCTCACAATCCCACATCTGACTTTAAATGTTCATGAACTTAAAGTCAGTAAGAGAGGAATAGATGACAAATGACATATCTTTTTTTTTTTTTTTACTTCTGTATTTATGGTCAAGAAGTGAGAGTAAGCTAGGCCCTGAAAAGACTTTAAAGGGCAGTGTTATACTAAAATACTATACTAAATACTAAAAATACAAGAACATTTTTCAGGTTTCATTTCTGAAGTTATTATCAATGTTTTACTAGATACAATTATAGCTTCTGAATCTACTATGTAGTCAATTCTGCACTGAATCTTTGGGGATTTTGAAAATTATATAGTTTCTAGTTACATGCTAAACTCACAGCATAGATGGCAGAAATGTATGTGAAAGGCAAAGACAGTAAAGATTTTAGCCCAACTAACCTTGTATCATAAAAGTTGCCAGACAATTTTTGGATGATCTTGGTTGCACTAAAATTTATAGACAAATTTCAACTTCATATAATTTTCACTGCTACAAGATACTACTCTTCTTTAAATTTTTTGAACCATTAAAAAGTGCAAAAACCATTCTTAGCTCACACAAAGAAGGAAGAGGGAGGCAGGCTCAGGCTTGCTTTTCCAAGATCAGGTCCCAGAGTAGTTGCACCCAGGGACTGATAAGCAGCATCACTGCTTAGGCCACACCTGAGACCTACTGAACAGATTTGGGAGGTGCCCCTAAATGAAGCTGGAACCTGCTCAGCAGGTGGGCACAGTTTCACAGCAGTGTCCCCAACTTCCTGTGCATATGAATCACTTGGGGTCTGGCTGTGCTACAAGCCCTACTTTCTGATCCTGATCTGTTCAGATCTTGATCTGGCAGGTCTCTAGATCCTGCATTCATCCCCCCACCCCCATTCTGCATTTCTTAAAACCCTCCCACCTGAGGCTACTGGGCCCCATGACTGCACTTTGAATAGGAAAAGCCTAAGAATCCTGCAATTGGCTTATAATGA
Source organism: Cavia porcellus (assembly GCF_034190915.1). NCBI lineage: Eukaryota > Metazoa > Chordata > Mammalia > Rodentia > Caviidae > Cavia > Cavia porcellus. The sequence goes on from NW_026947489.1 coordinate 57,788,317, forward strand.
GGCAGCTGAGTGAGTATGGGTCAAGGACTTTAACTGCTTTACAAATTCTACTTTTAATTCTTACTGGTATCCTAAAAGACACATGTAATTACAGTTCAAAGAGGACTTCATCATAGAAAAGCATAAAAGCTTAAAAATCTGCCACAGACAAAAAGTTAACCTTTGAATGTATCTCTTTTCAATTATTTCAATCTATGCCTACATACATTATTTAAAAAAACCCAAGAGAGCACAACCTGGTATTCTTCCATTTTGGTGTCGGCTGTCTCTCTATGCTAGTGGACACTCTTGTACAGCACACATTTCAGTGGTAAGAAGTTGAGATAAGTCTGTCCTCTGTGGAGCCTTGTGAGCAGTGCTGTGAGTGCATGGTATCAGTATGTATTCTGAACTGGCAGAGCTGAGGAAGAAACCTAGAGAACTAATTGTGGAACTGAGTTTTACAAGACAAAGATACTGGCCAGAAAAGGCAATAAGCGCAGGGAAAAACCACAGCATACAGCTGTGTGCGGAATGGTGAAAACAGAGACCCTCCGGGGGCTGCGAACTGTTCCCAATTTCTAGGACAAAAGCTGCTCTGCATAAAGCGGCCAGAGATTGGTCTGGATAGATGAGCGGTATGCTAGTGACAAGCATGACTGGAAAAGCAAAATACCCAAATTTACAAAAGTGATACAGATCTACTCGGGTCAAGGCTCTATCTCTACAGAATGAGCAGAGACAAGATTGTGTCAATCAATACCTGCAAAATGAGGCTTCCCAGATAATCTTAAAATTCCAAATCTGGTTAACTAAGTACACTACTCCTGTTCAATAAATATGAAATGAAAAAATTCCAGTCTGAGAAGCACCCTAAGGAAAGCTTTACAAAAGTACAAGCAATGGCTCTGAACCTTTTTAAAGATAAGCACACAGAAGTTAGCTAGCAGACCAATTCCCAGGATCCAGAAACCTATTTTTTTTGGTCTTTTTCATTTTTATCGGTACCAGGGATCGAACTCACGACTGCCTGCTTGCAAGGCAGGTGCTTATGCCGCTGAGCTAAATCCCCAGCCCCAGAAACCTATTTTTAAAACACCTTAATGAAGTTGGTTGAAATGATTTTGGGAGAAGGGAATTTTTGTGACAGTATACTCACAAGTAAGCTTTTCATACACATGAAAAAGTAAAAGACAAATCCAATGTTGACAATTTAAAATGAATAGACTATCCATACACAGAAAACTACCAAGATGAAGTATTATTTACATGTAAGGTTACCTTTTTTGTAACATTAAGTATCCACACTTTGAGAGATCCACATATTAACAGATTCCTAGTGGAGATGACTCCCTCAAGGGTATTAACAGGGGTGCAGAATGATCTTGTATATTTCAAAGAGATTAATGGAAATGCACATTTATTTTCAATAAAGGTAAATGCAACATTTACCTCCTCTGCTTTGGATAGATCAAAGCAGTGCGGTAACTTCTTAAAAGGCACACATTACATGTGAATTGCAGTAACATGTTTTTTTAAATCAGTAAACAAATTATTAATATGGTGTATGGATGTAAGTAGGAATATGGGCCTCATGGAGAAATAAGCAACAAAATAAAAATGCTTCCTTAGAGTAAAAAGAATGCAAAATAGTTTTAAACCAATGAAGTTGTTGGTATCAATCTGCTGTAAGTACAATTTAAAATGAAAAAAGGACCTTGAAGTTTCTATGATTTGCACTTACCATTCTTTCTTCTGGGTTCTGTTTCTCAGCTGTTTTACTATCCTTTGTGCAGTTGTCTTCTGAACAGAAACTGCCCTCAGATCTTTGATTTAAAAGGGAAGAGGACTTTTTATTTTTCAATAGGTGTTTCAAAAGTTCATTCCCTAAATCTGCTTTGGTGACAGGGGCCCCAACAGAATCAAGAGGACTCTGGACTGAGGAGACAGGACTGGCCTCAGATTTATCTTGAGCCTTGCAACCAGTCTGCTCCTCTGATTCAGTCTCCTCCTGACCCAGGCCTGACTCTGTCTCAGTGTTTTCCAGTTTTAGCTCTTCATTTTTGGCAGGCATTTCCATGGGGAGGGTTTTTGCCTCTGAATTTGCACAAGCCTCCTGATTTGGAGTTTCCAGGGATAAATCAGCACTGGGAAGTGTGTTCTCTAAGTCTGTACCAGGCTGGCCAGCTGGCTCCGCAGGCTCTGGCTCACTCTGTGGAGGAGGGTCATTGGGCGTGTTGACGGTAGGGGTGGAGGTAGTTTCTGAGATGCTTGGAGTCAGGGGAGCAGTTATATCTGAGTGGGGAGTTAATGGTGCTTTGGTGGATTCCACATCATCCTCTTTTTTCTTCTTTCTTGTTCTTTTCTTTTTCCCTTTTTCTTCTGGGATAATATCAGAATACAACTGAATGAGAGACTGGGATGATCCATAACTCTGTCCATGGGCTACTGCAAGGTCTTGGCCACATGGGAGACTGCTGTTAGCTACTGGTGATGTTGTTGGTAAAGCAGGTGCAAATGGAGGTCTTAAAGGAGACTGTTGGAAACTTGTCCCAGAAAGATTTCCATGTCCCTGTTTAGCAGAATGAAAGTTTGGGCTTCCACTAGGGACAGACGATGAATCAGGAATGAAGGAGGTAAGTGCTCCCTGCCTTCTGTCATTTGTTTGCATGAATGTTTGGGTGGGGGATGAATTAACAGATCCTTGTTGTACATTTTGCTGCTGTAAAACTAGGGCCATCTGTTGTTGGTGCTGTGGCGACTGCTGAAGGGGTCGTGGAGGCTGCATAAAATCACAAGGCCGATCAGATCCATAGAATGGAATCTGAGACACAGGAGTCCTGTTGCCCACCTCAGAGCCTATCAGACCATGCTGCTCCATTTCCATCCTCTGCTGCAGAGCTCGCTGCCTGTCGACTTCGTGCATCAGCTGGATGCGTTGTCTTTCTTGCTGTTCTCGTAAACGTTCCTTCCGTTCCCGTTCCTGGAAACTCTCACTAAAGGGGTTGTTGTCATCAAATTCTACTCGTGGTGGTGGACCACTCTGTGGATTTGCATTTGACACTGTCCCTGTGGTTGGTGTGCAAGCTTTTACGGGTAACTGAGCCATTGGGGGCTGAATCCTGGGAGGGTTGAGGGGGAGGTGAGCAGGAGCACTGGCAGACTGCCATCCAGGTAAACCAGGCATTCTAGCTGGGCTGTTGTGGCCAGAGAGGGCTGCTGTGTGCTGCTGGTGCTGCAGCTGCTGTGGCACCATTGGGAAGCTAGGCTGATTTATGGCAGGCGGAGTGGCACCTGGAAGGCGGGGCGGCTGGGGCTGGATGCCAGGCATTAAGAGAGGCGGGGCCATTGCACGCTGCTGCTGCTGCTGCTGCTGCTGCTGCTGCTGCTGCTGCTGCTGCTTGATTCGATAATCTTCAATCAACTCAGCATGCTCTTTCTGTTGTTTACGAATCTGAAACAATGACATTACTTGTTTATATACAACATAGTATCAACCCAAAAGTGTGGCTAATGCTTTCGGTGGAGGTTATACAGAAAGCAGTTTAGCTTTAGTACTGTAGAGGAAAAAATACTTTGAGGCAGTAGCAAAAATTACAAAAAAATGAGTTGATGAGTTTTAATTTTTAATTTTAAGGACTTAAAAAGAGTAAATGTAAAAACTCTTCATATGAAATACCAAAAACTCCCAAAACAATTTTCTCAAGAAACGTTCCTTCGTTCCTGTTCCTGGAAACTCTCACTAAAGGGGTTGTCACCAAATTTGACTTGTGGTGGTGGACCACTCTGTGGGTTTGCAGTTGACACATGGTTAGGGATGAGCAGACATATCACCTGACTGCAGAACGGCCCACCCATTTCACACAGTGGTGACAACACATCTTTCCACCCTTGTAGACCGGATTAAGCAAGACAGGGCGTGTGGTGTTTTTCCAGAGTGGTCACCACACGGGGACACTCTACTTTACTGAGCCAATCTACTCCGAACCTTCTGCCTCCCTTTTCCATTACATGGGGTTCCTTTTTAATTTAAAAATTCTAATTGACAAAGGCAAAGTGTAATATTTGATGCACAGCTCTATGAGCTTTCACACACACGGAAATCAGTGTAGTGACTACTGACAAGAAAGACAAGCATTACTATCACCCTTTGTGTCATTCTTTGTAGTCAAATCTTTCTCCTTCTAACCTTTGGCCTTCAATAATTTATTCTTCCTTATTAGCTGTCATCTCAAGACTGTGATGTAAACAGAATCCATATACAAACCTTTCAGGATTGGCTTCTTTTACTCAGCAAAATGTGCTTGGGATCCAAGTTATCTACACGTATCAATTGTTCTTTCATTCTTTCTGGCTGTATAGTACTCTCTGTACAGGTACACCACTTTCTTTTGTAGGGTGGGAGGTTGTTTTTGACATGGAGTCTTGCTATATTTTCTAGTGTGGGCCTACACTTATGGGCTCAAAAAAAAAATTCTTCCAATTTCAGCCTCCCCCGTGGCTGGGACTATAGTTCTAGTTTTCGATGACGAGGACTGAAATTGCTGTAAACATTCATGTACAGGTTTTACAGGAATCTAAGTTTTTCATTCACTTGAGTAATTCCTAGGAGTGTGCTCTGAACCCATTTTGAACACTGCTTTATTTTCAAGAGAACTTTAAAATGTTCTTTTTCAATATAATTATTTAGTTTGAACATTCTGAGAAACATCTGGTACTGTATACAGTGGATGGTAACAAAATGGTTGCACTTTTCAGGAATGAGTCCTTGATATAAGACATACTAACACATTGTATGGTCAAAATAGTAAGCAATCTTAGACAAGCCAGACTTTCAAATGGCTTGGCACCACAGACTTTGCAGCAATTTCTTAGTGTAGAGGAAATATGTGAATTTCTCCTACAATAGCAGGGTTGCTGAAGAATATGACTATTGTTCTCCTAAGTCAGGCTTATGAGACTCAATTCCTTTGGTGGCCTCCAGAAAGTTAAGTGCCTGATCACCACTTGGAAGACAACTGGAGTGTAACCTCTTCAGTCCTGCGAACAGCCCACTTCTGCATGCCACGTAATGCTGACCAAACTCTTGCGTCCTTAGGGAGTGACACACCAAACATCTCCTCAACTGCTGACTGCTTACACAGCCATCTCTTACCTGTTCTAGCTGTTTCTGAACCATGCTCTGCTGCTCAGTCACATGCTTAAGTTGCTCTGCATCTTCTTCTGGGAATTCTCGCCCTGCCTTCTTGGCAGTGCGCTGTTTAGCGGAAAGGGCCTTCTTGGATTTTCTGTGTGCACCAATCTGCTCTTCAAGATACTTCTGCTGCATCTGAAGAAGTTGCTGGGTCTCTTGAAGCCATTCTTCATACTGCTTGCGTTGTGAGTCATCTGAAGGGGAAAAAAATCAAAAATTCATCTGTGTTAATTTTCCAAATGGTCTGAGATTATTACAGAAATCCATTTTGTAACACAATACAATTTCACAATGATGTTTAATAGAAAATTTGAAAGCAAAATTCTAAACATCACATATATATAACTATAAAGAAGCACATTTTTTAAAAAAGTGTTAATTAAGAAAGCCAGGGAATACATACTTAAGACACTAGTTACCTTAACACTTATAAATACTAAAACTTCAATCTTTGAGAAGCAGAAGACTTTTCTAATGAAGTATTTTTATATCTACAGAACTATCAAATTCTCTAACCCACAAGCCAAAGTATATATTAAGTTATATGTGTACTTTATTATATCCACTTTACAGATTTTAAGGAGAGAAAATAAGGCCTATCTGGTCCAGAGCATGGATTGGGTAATCATTTCCCATGCTAATTTCCCTCAGTTTATAAGGCTTTCCCAATTTCTCACTAAAGAAAAACAAAAAGTAAAAAACGAAATGGAGGGAACCCAGAACATATTAGAAAGAATCAATTTGAAGTCTGGAAATCATAAGGCAAATCTGTAAATTGAAAGATTGGTAACTTTAATTAATTTTGTAATTTATATTTCTATAAACAAGGGGAGGGGACAGAATCCAATAAAATCTTTTCTACTTCTACGACTGCTACTACATCTCCCCAGCCGCATCTCGTCTCATACCAACTTCCCCTCTTTTTTTCCTAAGGGCACTTTACTCCACTGATGCCAAGTCCAAGAAAAAGTCTCTCATATAGTGAAAAATTCAGAGTATTCCTTTCTGACTCACTACAAGACAAAGAAATCAATAAATACAATCCTAGAAGGACATTAGCTGAAAATAACATCAATGATAACAGAATATTGTCATACATTAAGAATCCGATCAAAGCCAATGGGCACAATTAAGCCAGAAAAAGCCAGTTGGTTAGAAAAGTTTATTTATTTTAAATGCACATATGTATTCAAATTATAATCATAATTAATGCAGGGGAATTTCAAAAGGTTAGACTTTGGGTTTGTTCCTAAACCCAGAAGTTGCAGTACATGTTTGAACTTGAAATCTAATCTACTAAATTTGAAGGGCATTTTTCAAGAACAGGCTTTTTCACAAGTTTTCAGAAGTTCTGCTTCTGGTAGAATGAGACCTACCGCAAGGAAAGCCTTTCTGGTTTCTGGAACCAGGAGAGCAGAGGTGAGCAAAATGAAAGATAACGGTGAAAAAGTTAGCTAAACAGTCTGAAGATTTCAGAAAGGTTCAGTTTGGGGAGAACTTTAAATACTATCCTGAGCCAGCTTGGGACCCCTGAGGATAACCAGAAAGGACTCAGTGGCATATCCTGCACACTTGACCTTCACATCATGCTGCAAACCCAACTCCTTTTATTTCCCTTTGATTTTCCCATCTGGTGTCCTTGTCACCAAGATCGTCACAAGAGCAAAAAGTGGTCTGATTCTATAGATTGTAAAGTGCCCAATCTATAAACAAAAACAACTATAGTACTGAAGAGAATGGGGAAGATGAATTTTCTGTATTAAAGTACAGATCTCTAATTCTTCATGCAGAGCAAAAAGAAGCAATGACAATACATGCCTTCAAGAAAAGCTGCCTACCAGGGCAGTGACACTTGATGGGAGAGGGCACTCAGGCCTAAGGCAGCACTCCTAAACTAGCTACGAGTGCACAGAACAACACAAGTACAGCCAAATAGCAATCCCCAGAAAACAGGTAACTTATTAGATTTATACTTACTGACAAAGCCTGGACCAAAATTTGGAGGATTAGGCCTAGAAATCTGATGTGTTATACTGCCATCCTAAAATAAGTAAAATTTATAAACATGTTTAATTCCACACTCCAGTTAAGGGAGAAAAATAATTTTAAAAGAAGCAAAGCAAAAAAGAAATAGGAAAAAACTTTAATCAAATATTGACTTTATAAAGAGACTAAGTGAATTAGTGGATTGATAATCTAATTCATGACAATTCATTTCTATCTCTAAACTAGATTTTAGATGAAAAACATGTATGCTTGAGATAAAGAATTATTCATCTACAATAAGTCAAATCAAATACTGTTAACACTAACCTAGAGGTGAAGAGTTGTGAATCACACAATTCCTTGACAATCTCTTGTTAAAAATTATTTTGAAAAGCAGTTTACCACTTGTTACAAGTTCTGCTAGACATAACCTGCACCCAAGGTATCAATTACAATACTATCAGCCAGCAGGGCATGGTGGCACAGCCCTACAAATCCCAGCACTTGGGAGGCTGAGGCAACAGTACCGCTGATTGCTAGCCTGAGCCTGAACTACATAAGGAGACTTGGTCTCAAAAACAAACCAACAAACAAAAAACTAGTACACAGAATACACTGTGCAGTCTATGTAATACTGCAGCCACTGGTGCAATACCAGGCTAATCAGAAAACAGTGGTTGAAGAACTTGCCCAAAGTGGCATAGTACATTCACAGGAGAACTGGAATTTTTTAAAGAACACTATACGTTTCCCAGTGTGTCAAACGATGCCTCTCTTTAAGCATTATGTCTAAAGTTTAACTGGCAGAGTAAAAGAAAATTTCAAAAAAGATATATAGGAAGTAGCACTTTATTCTAGGAAGATATTTTTTAAAAAATCATTACAGAAATATATGAAAAGAGCATTTCTATTTTCCTAGACATCACTTAATACAAAGAATATAGCATATTAGCACTGCTTATAAATGGTGAATATTCAAAAAACTAAGTTATGCCAAATAATAAGCAGAATATGACTACACATATCTAAATAGTAACTATAGACATTATTTTCTATTGAGTCTGGCAGTTTAATGAATTAATTTCAAACTACAGAACATGAAATGTCTTTCTGGAGGATGGATGGATGGATGAATGAATGAATGAATGAATGAATAAAAGAAAGAAAGAAAAACCAGAAGCCTTAAGCATTTGGTTTCCTCCAAGTGACTTTCTACCTTTAAGTGCACAGGTCATTTTCAGGAATTATAGCCAATTTTTTTTTTGCACAGGTCATTTTCAGGAATTATAGCCAATTTTTTTTTAGCTTCAGTTTGCCTCCTGTTTATTTCATTTCATTTTCTGGTACTGGGGATCAAACTCATGACCACATGCTTGCAAGGCAAGCGCTTATGCTGCTGAGCTAAATCCCTGGCTCCTGCCCTTTGTTTAAAAAGCAGTAAAACATCTTTACTTCTGCTGCACTGACAGCATACTGTGGCAAGCTCCTGGGGCTGCTGTTCCTTCCTGTAAGGGGCCTCCCTACAAGACTGGTTGGTGGGAAACAGGACAGCATGCCCCAGGGTGACTGACAGGAGCAGTGTTACCTGAGTGACAGTCTGCGGCATGGGTGTCTGGCCTTCACTGTTCTGTGCTCCGGCTGTTGCTGGGCCCATGAAGGGGAATCTGTGAGATAAAAAAGCCCAGAGTATCAGATGGTGACCATGTACACAAAATGATTAGACACGAATGATTTTCTCTTCCAGCGAAGAGACTAGTAGTAGCAGTGGCAAGGCCCTCCTTATCAAGAGCAGTCTTTACAGCCCACTCTCCTTCCCAGCAGCCTTACCCCTCCTCCCTCCATGAAGTGCAGCCTTCATGCCTGCTGGCACACCATTCACCTGGGAGGACAGAGAGGTTCAGAGGGATTAAGTAATTCCCTCACAAGAACCAACGCAAGGCTATGAGGAGAAGTCACTTAAGCTAACTTGAGAGGCTGGATTCTTTACCTAGCTTTAAAGTGAAATACTTCAAGTCTCTAGGCTAAAAAACAATAGTGAGATTTAACTTTATTATATAAATTAAAGAAATCTGAAGCTTAGCTCTTTTAGTTCTAAAAGCAAAAGACGTAACTCAAGAAGTCACATACATCTTTATATATAATAATAAAGCAAAATCTAAATTGGTGACTGACCTAGCTGTATGGTTAAAACTACTTGCTAAGTTTTTAATATGTTTTGCTGTACATTTTTAATAATGTTTTGTGCTTTAACGTTTTTCTTATGCATGGTTATGAGTCATTTATTACCCTGCTGTTGCTATACCTCTGGTCTGGAACTGCTGTATTTCAATCCAGATGCTGCTCACTATCGGTCTCAGAAGGGACTATCACTACCTCTTCAATGACACACTCGGGGGCCCTCAAAGGACCGATACACCAGTATACATCTGACAGCAAGGTATATGCCCTACGAGTATCAGGTGCTGGGAGCCTTCTCTTGTGTCTTTACAAGATATGATAAAAATTATATTCATAGTATCTGCTGAGTACTGTCTAACATAAAGGTAGGCTTGTAAAAACTCACATTTATTAAAAAACTCAACATAATTAGGTTAAATTTAGGATTCATGCTTACTGCATAGACCAAGGTTCTCACATAATTTACCTAAGAATCATTCATGATGCTCCCTAAAAAATACAGATATGCAGGCACCATTCCTACATGTTTTGATTTAGTAAGTCTCTAATAGAGCTAAGAAATATGCATTTTAAAAAATGAACACACAATTCTACAATCTAAACTGAAGAAACACTTTCTTGTGGTTGATGTTCTTAGGAGTCATAAGTTCTTTAATTTCATAATTACTAGTACCTCTTATACCCTTCTTTAATGTGTTTTCCCCCTGCTTGGTGTGAAGACTTATAAATTCTCCACCTCCTACCATCCAGCTGTCACTTTATCTACTTCTATTAACTTTATTTTCTGATACAAAATCAGTTTGGGGAGAATCAGCCATGCTAGGACTTGGAGGACCAACCAAGAAATCAAGCCTGGGACCAGAGGTCTGGGCATCTCTTGGGAGGATGACAGGATGCAATTTAGCAAATATGAGGGATTTCCTTCTCTCTTGTCTTTGAAGGCCAATACTGTTTTCACTGTTTTGCTTTGTTTTATTCAATATTCTGTTTTGACTGGTTTTATAGTATTCTGTTTTTGGTTTGATTTTGTTACACCTGATGGAATAGACAACTATTGTGAAGATAACAAGATATACTATGGTAGCTACTGTTTTCCTGGTATTCTGCTCTGAAGTTCCGTACCAATTCTGCTGCACTGTCTTGATTTGTTCTGTCTTGTTTTGCTGGATTTTACAATCTTCAAAATAAAAAAATTTAAAAGCAAAAACAAAACTAAAAATCAGTTTGGGGATATTTTATTTTAGAAATGAATTCAGTTGCCTTAGTCACTTAATCTCTTAACAGTAACGATTCTTTTATTTTTGAACCAGGGATTAAATGCACGACCTTGACCTTGTGCTTACCAAGCAAGTGCTTGAGCCACCGAGCTAAATCCCCAGCCCAACATTTAACAATTCTGAAAAGAAAAGAAAAGAAAAGAAAAGAAAAGAAAAGAAAAGAAAAGAAAAGAAAAGAAAAGAATGCACTTACATGTCTACTCCTGATTGGAATACTTATATGCACTTACACGTTACTACCTTCTGATGGTGTTTTTTTTTTTTTTGTTTGTTTGTTTTTTTCCTTTTTATCAGTACTGGGGATCGAACTCACGACTGCCTGCTTGCAAGGCAGGCACTTATGCTGATGAGCTAAATCCCCAGCCCCTTCGATGGTGTTTTATTGAGCTTACTTTTACTTCATGAAAATTAACTCCTTACATGCGTGTCACACTTAACATTTGATTATATCTGATACCACAACCAATTTCACTTTCTATGTTTGGCTAGAATACAGGTCCTCATGTTTCTGTGAGCTCTAGGAGCGGTAATACACACACATGTCTGTACCCACAATGAACGTGCCCACCCACCTGCTCATCACCATGGGCGGCATGCCCAGGTTGTTCTGTGCCATCACTTTATTGATGCCTTTAAGGGCCACCATTTTGGCTTTCATGATAGGATCTGTAATTGCATCAAAATCTGAAGAGAAAACATATTTTAAAGTTACTTATCTCATCATACTTGGCTCATAGTACACTAGTGTATAGGTGGATCACAAATATAATTTCCTAACTTACATTTCATTATTCAATAATCATTACATGTACATTATTCTACTACATAAGGGAATTGTGAGATGGAAACAATCTTATCCTACATTTAATCTCAACAGTTCATAACTGAAGCAGGCTTTAATACTCAGTCTTGAAAAATTAAAATAAAAGGTCTCCCTTCCACTCAAATTTATGCAATGCTAATGGAAATAGTTTCTTCAGCAATGTAATGGCAGGAATGAGATTCTGTAGTTATTCCCAATACTTAGGAATTTCACTAAATTAGGTTTTTTTGTTTTTGTTTTTGTTTTTGCAGGAGAGTCCTTTTGAGACAGGGTCTCACTATGCAGTTCAGGCTGTCCTTAAGCTCACTTTGTAGCCCAGGCTGGTTCTGAACTTACAACATTCTTCCTGCCTCAGCCTCCCAAGTGCTGGCATACAGGTATGTGCCACCATACCTAGCTACCTAGCTCACGCATTAAGTGAAAAGTTACCAAAGTTTTGAGGTATAACCTCACAAAGGTACTGAGAAACCACCTTGGCATACAAGTGGGGAAAAAGATCAGTATGATAAAACTGGTAACATATAGAACATAACATTACTTCACTTGAAAGACAGCATTCCTCACAGGTGCCTTCTGTTAATTCCTATATTCAGAGGCATTGAGGAGTTGTGACTGCATAGCTTTAGTGGTTGCTTTTAAAATATAAGAGACTTGCATGGAAAAACATGCCAAATATTTGCTATACACAAAAAGACAGCAAGAAGTTTTACTTCAATAAAAATTTTCTTAAATTTATCTTTTCATGACTGAAAATAGAAACAAATCATTGCTAAAAGTAAAATGAAGGATCTATATTTCTATTAAATGATAGCAAATAATGGAATTGGATGAATTTTACAGCTTAGTTTTGAATCTCCTAATTTACCTAGAAGAAATCTAAAACTCAATGTAAAGTTCCAGGAGGAACAGAAATATCCTATCAGTGCACTATTCCAAAAATATGTTAAATAATGAACTGTTACAAGCACATCACATGTCACCATCAGGGTCATAGTACTCTGTTAGAGACCCAGGAAGGGAATTCCTACCAATATTGGGGAAGAATGGCTCTGATCGCTGACGAATCATGGCTTGCATCTGTCTTTGCTGCTGCTGTTCTTGCCTTTCTTGATCCAAAAGATCTTGTAGCAGCAGTGGCTGCTCTTCCAAAAGGAGAGGCCGTTCTCTATTCTGATGGCCTAATGTTTGAGGCATCATCAGCTGTTGGGATCCAGATATGGCACTGGAACCAGACTGACTTGTGACAGGGGCACACTGATTTGTAGGCTTTCCTTTCCCCAAACTGTGGTTAACTGTTGACTGTCCCTGAATGAATCCTGGATTTACCTGCACACCCTGAGAAAAAGTATGGTTTACCCTGGAGACTACTGTGACATTAGAATTCATGGCATTGTCCAAAACAGGGCCAGGTGGTGCCATTAAAGCAGAAGGCAAACTCGATACATGGTTGGATGGTGAGGCTGGCACAGTTGGTGGGGGAGATCCCAAGGACCTGTTGTCTGAACTGTCAGATTTTTCACTGGCAAGTAAGCTTGAGAGGACTGGAGTTGATCCAGTTATGTCACAAGAGTTCACTATATCTTGAGCAGCCAGTGGAGTGGATCCTTGAATGATACTTGCACTAGAATCATCAGTTTCTCTATTAGCTCTTTTCTCAAGTAGCTCTGGTTCACAAGGTGGCAAACAAGCCTTTTCCCCATCACTTAGGTCTGTGTGAGCAGAAGCCTGAGTGCAAGGAGGCTCAACATGATCTCCAATCTCATCACTTTTCTCATTTTTTTCAGTTTCACATTTGGCTTCTTCTTTAGAATCTGGAGACAGGACTTCTGTTTTTATCTCACTGACAATGTTGGATTTTTTCTGTGGCAAATGATTCTCAGACAGAACCACAATTTTGTCTTCTTGCTCTTTTTGGGGGGGTTCAACAGACACACACTGATTATCTAACTTATCATCAATTGGAACATTAAGGTCAAGTTCCTCATTAAACATACTTTTCTTGTCTCCCAGGTCAAGCTCTGGATCTGTGTATGCAATGATATCAAACTCTCCTGACCTTAAGAGGTCATCTAGGTTAGGATCATTGGTTTCTAAATTATCTAAAGTATCTAACTCATCTCCCTTGCCATCCTCTGTGTCTAAATTTAAATTTTCAAGATCTTCATCATCCAAATCTTTGACTTCAACCCCCTCAAGGTCTTTAACATCCAGGTCTTTCACAGAAGGGTCATCAGAGTCCAGCTTTTCTTCCAGACTATCAGAAGCCTGGCTGGTTATCTGTAAATTATCAGGTGCTGCTTCAGCAGACACAGATGTTGACAAAGGAGCCTCAGAAAATCCAGTACCTAAGGAATGACTCATATGCCTCATGACCACAGAAGATGCATGGAGAGGATGCCCTTGTTCTTGCTGAGATGGTACCTGTTCCAAATTTGGATGCATAGAGAGCTGACTAGGTAGACCCTGGTGAGGCCGTCTCATGGGTTCTGTGTGTTTTAGGCCCGGGAAGTCTGGCCGGGGAATGAAGTTTCCATGCCTTGGATGAGACGGTGCCTCTATAACATTGCCAGGAGTTGTAGGGAAGGGATGCTGTGGCCTTCCATCTGGGGCCCTGTGCCTCAGTTCAATAAATGCTTGGCCCAGTATGTTATGCTGCTGAACTGGCAGGCTCTGTGGTGGAAAGTGCTGAGGAAGTCCAACTGGATTGTTCATCTGTGAGTTATTTAAAGGTCTAGGCATTTCTACAGATACTGATCTTCTCAGGTGTGGAGGAATTCCAGATCCTTGTATTTGCTGAGGAGGTACAAGGAAGCGGTCCTGACCTGACATGGTACCATGACTACTTCCTGAAAATCCAAATCTAAAAACAAAAAGAGTAAATGGTTAAGTATTATGCTGAGTTTAAAATGAGGATGAGAAACATAAAATGAGTTTTAGACCACAAATAAAAAAAATATGGTTGCCAAATGTAAGGATTTAGGTAACGTGAGCAAAGAAAGTGCCTGTGGAATAGACTGCCTGGAAGTAGGAACAAAACTACTAGAGTTTTACAGTAAGGGCCTATTTCTTTTTTTCTGTACTTAGGAACTATGTATGGAGCAGGCTAATCTGGGGAGACTTATATGAAAAAGGGATACTGTAGGTCTCAATACATGAGAATATGAAGACATGAGTGTGGTATACGGGTATATTACTTGCTTGAAGGCAATGAGTGTTAGAACAGATGAAGGTTAAGTATCACCTATACAGATTAAATACACAAGTATATTGCTAGGAAGATGATGGTTTATGTATCTCATTCTCTAATTATGGGCAGCTTACAAAGAAATATGCAATTATACACTAATGCTGAAGAAAAAGAGAAAACTAGGGTAAGAATACAAGATACAGGCAATAAGATTAAAACACACACCTTATAAAGAGTATATTTTGAAGAACTTTCTCATTATAGGTACGGAAAGTTTGGCTTTGACCTTTGTACTAGCCACCTCATATAGGAAATATGGTCTTAAGACATTACTGCTAACTTTACAATACTGTTATCTTTACAATCGCATACTGACAATCTCCTTTCAATTTGGAATGCTTCACAAATACTTTATAAACTTAAAGAGTAGAATTTTGGGAGAAGTCAAGTCTTGTCATCACAAGAGGCTCTGTGTGTAGCTACATTTTGGAGAATGAGACGTGACTCACAGGATAAACTACATCATTGTGGTGGCAAGTAATACAGGAAACAATAACAAATAGTGTATGTTTACAGTACTTAGAGACAGAAAAAAAATCCATGACCTATCATTAGTAGAAAATAGCATCTCAGGAGGAGAAACAAGTATAAAAAAGTATCATCTCTTTCATTAATAGTAAGTTTATCAGTTGCTTTTTTTTAATCAGCAATTTAATGGGATTTCCTATGTTATCCTATGGGTGTACCACCAGTGGTTTAGAGCTACCCAGAGATGACGCTGACTCCTGGCAGGAAATGAAAAGGATTACCTAAATCCATGAGGTCTCATCCCCATACCAGCAACATCGGGAGGATAGGGACCACGCTGATCTTTGGGGAAAACAGCGTATCTAGGTCCAGGAAGGGGGACCATGGGCGATCGGATGTTCCCAGGATAGGGAGGAGGAGGTCGACTGAAGGCCTGGCTGATGCTCTCTGGCTGCCAATTCGGAAGGGGCACTGGGTGAGGCACTGCTGGTGTGTCCTGAGGCCCTTTTTCCTGGCGACTAGCAATCTTCTTCTGCTGCTGTTGCTGGAGAATGATTTCTCTTAGCTTCTGTCGCTACATGGGAAGAAATAAAAGTCACTAATTTCTGACTACCAGTAGCTTTTAAAATCCTAATGAGTTTATTACATGGTTACCAGTAATGTTTAAACTATCAAAACCTTTCAAAACTTGATAAAATACTTCTTACATTTAACACATTCACAATGACAGTTGGACTGCAATTCTTATCTCTCGCTTCTGGGCAGCTTTGAAACACTGATGGTACATGCATGACTGTCCTATAGGGCAAAACAGGAAATTTCATCAATCTGGGCGATGGAAAAGTCATGTATGTACCAACAGTGGTTCACATTAGTAGGAATCTCTTAACTACTTGATAAATTATAAAAATAAATAAAGAAATAAAGAATGGAAGAATAAAGAATGGAAGAAATAAAGAAGGAAGACCTTCTCTTTGGCATACAATGATAATGAAACTGAAACAATTTCAAGACTAGAATTAGAAAACAATTAAATCCAACTCAACTGGTATTAATTTTATCAATTTTATTTTTCCTACTCTTTGATTAAATGAACAGCTTCCACAAATAATACACTTAAAAAATATCTAAAGACAAGCCCTATGTTCACCTGTCTCAGTTTCTCTGTATCTGCTTGAGACATATTCACAGTGTTCTGGGTGTCAGTTCCTCCTGAAGTTGACACAGGCCCAGGAGCCTGGGCAATGCTGGAGAACTGTGGGCCCTGGGAACTCACAGCCGAGTTTGCAGAGGTGTTGAAACCTTCCTCTGGACCAGCCCCTGCCTGGTCAGTGATGTCACGAGTAACTTGGCTGCTTCCAAAAGAGTCAGACTGAGATCTTGGAGTCATTGGTGGTTG
This sequence comes from Cavia porcellus, assembly GCF_034190915.1. NCBI lineage: Eukaryota > Metazoa > Chordata > Mammalia > Rodentia > Caviidae > Cavia > Cavia porcellus. The sequence goes on from NW_026947489.1 coordinate 57,804,868, forward strand.
ATCATAGGGATCACGAGCAGCGGATGGGGAGACACGGCTGAATGTGTCTGGAAGGCCAGAGCCAGGTGGCCTTGGTGTCTGAGAGCACATATCAGGTGGCCTCACCAAAGAGCTAGGTAAAGCAGGTGCTCGGTGTTGTGCTGCCTGCAAGAAAGGGTCCCGGTTTGGCACAAGAGCTGGTCTTGCACCAGATGGCCTGGTAAAACCCTCTGAAGTTCTTGGTCTTGGTGTTGCTGGTGGTTGAGAATAGGGAGTAGAAATTCCAGGTCTTGGAGTCCCGGGAGGATGAGAATATGGATCAGAGTGCCTTTGATTAGCTGCAGAAGTAACAAACATGTCTGTCTGTATAGAAGGCCTGGGGGTTGGTGGCTGTTGACTATATGGATCAACAGTGGTAGGCCGAGGAGTTCCAGGTGGTTGGGAATAAGGGTCCAGATTGGATCGAGTTGTTCCTGAGGGCTGGGAATAAGAATCTACCACAGGTCGTGGTGTTCCTGGAGGTTGGGAATATGGATCCTGAGGTGCTGATCTTGAAATGGTTCCAGGTTGAGAAAAAGCCCTTGAAGAATGGGCAAAAGATTCATTCATTGCTGGATGTGGGATGTGGGGAGGCTGACTATACGGATCATTTGACTGACTATGAGGAAAATTATCCACAGGTCTTGGTGTCAAAGGAGGCCTTTCGTAAGTGTCAACAGACAATCGCCTTGATGCCTGTGACATGGATCCATAAGGATCCTGAGAGGATGGTGGAGGGTGCAAGGGAGTCTTAAAAGGTCCAGAGCTACTATCAGCAGGGGCAGACGCCAACAACGGTCGTGCATATGGATCAGGTATCCGCTGTCTTTGGAAAGTATCTCCCCGAGGAGATGGTTTAGTAAAGTGATCACCAGTTCCAGCTGCTGGAGGACCTTTTGCAGTTTGTTCTGAAACCATAGGAGACCGGGGCAAGCCCAAAGGTTTGGGAAACTGATCTGTCACCATAGGCCTAGGCGTGTCTGGAGGTTTTGCATAGGGGTCATTATTTGTCGTGGAGGAAGAACATAAGTCTCTGCTTGGGGAAGGCCTGTTGGCTGGTGTCTCACTCATCTGAATGGGCCTTGGTACTGATGATAAAGGCACACAGTTTTCCACTGGAGCAACAGAATTTCTTCTGCAAAAGCTATGGCCCCCTGGAGGGGGTCTAGGGGTACCAACCATTTTTGCATAGGGATCAATTGGAGATGGAGGTCGAGAATTAGAAGATCCAGGTGAAAACATCTGTGGAGAATGTGGTTGAGACATCTGAGACTGAGATAGGCCATCCTGAACAGGAACTCGGGATGTGGTAGAAGGAGGAGGTGGAGCCTGTGGCTTGACAAACACAGCATCTGAAGATGCAGAAGCCGGGGCACTGGGTTGCTGTTTAGAGAACAGGTCTTTATGGAATGTCTGAGCAGGAGACATATTTCCATTACTAGGCTGAGGTGTTAAGGGACTCTGTACCCCACTACTTGGTGTATCAGAACCAGAGGGCATAAGAAGGTGCTGAGAACCATGTTGCTGTTGCTGTTGCTGTTGCTGCTGCTGTTGCTGTTGTTGTTGCTGCTGCTGCTGCTCATTTTTGACCTGTTCTAGCTTCTGTGTAGCTTCAATCTTAGCTTGCTGCTTGCTTTTCTGACGCATTTGCTATTAAAATAGGAAAAAAAAAAAAAAAAAACCAATAATATGGTCAAAAAGAAAATAACTATCATGGGGGGAGAAGTCAACATAGAATTAATCTGATGTCAACAGCTACCAGATTGTTTCCATATTAGATTATAAATTCTTTTTAAAAAGCAGTCATTATTCATCACAGTATGCACAATTTATGCCCAGGGCAATGTATTATTCATAATATTTCAATCAACTTTTCAAACTAATCTATTTTACTAAAAAGGGAAACAAACCTATTGCAAGTCACTTTTTCATGTTCTATCAAGAATAATTATAAAATGACATAAAATGACCCCTTCTCAAAAAGCAAAAATACAATTTTAAAAGAGAAAATCACTGAGAAAAAAAGACCTCCTACCTGTCTAAATTTCCATTCTTGTTCATGTTCCGATTCTCTTTGCTTTAATGGATCTTTAAAAAGATCTGAATCAATTCGAGAGCTGGAATCAGTGCTATCTTGCTGTTGCTGCCTTTTCATGGAATCGTTTGACATCTGAACTTTATTAATACGTAAAGCAGCTCTGTTATCTCTGGCTTTTTGCTTTAACAAAAAGAGAAAAATTATCAGTATATGAGAATGTGTTTTAGGAATCAAAATTATGCTGAACTCTGTCATACAAGAGCAAGAAAATATCTAGGTTAAGTAATTGAAAATAGTTGATATATTATTATTTAAAATTTACACTTCCTATAAGCAAGGATCTGGATACTTGTCCATGTTCTTTCAAGCATATGTCCGATCACTGAGATGCTTCTATCTACAGAGGATATTTCTGGCTATATATCTGAATTTAGCCTACAAGATCCCAGCTGCAGTCTAATTTTTAAATTCTAATTCTCTAATACATTCTTAGAAGAATTAACATGCTTCTCAATTTAGAGAAAAAGAAAATATTACATCAATCTTCAAGTTAATAAAACTAGACACCTGAAACTTAGAATTAAAAATCATTGAGAAACACTAAAAATATCCTATCATTACTTTATTAAATCATAACAAAAACAAAATGGCACACAGACACAAATACATATATATACACAAAATATGGTCAAAATATGATGAATGCCCACGATTTTTAAAACTTATTAAAGTAAAAGACACATTGCCAAGAATGACAAGTGAAGAAGAGTATTTTAACTATTCTAATGGGAATTAATGGCAATGTGTCTTTTACTGTAATGACTATTTTAAATTTAAACACTCATTGTATATTTTGATCACACCTCATATATGTTCTCTCTAAACATGCTTTAACCAAAGTAATCATTGAACCAAAAATTAGGTACAACGGAAAGTTAGTGGAAAATAACTAAGTAATTCTCAAAAAAATAATGTTGATTTAATGTGATTTACAATGGAAGCCAAGAATTTGATTCCACCTCACAACTTCTTTTTGGGAAAAAAAATAATTCACCACCTGAACTGTGACTCTTACAAAACTCCCTAATAATTCTCAGCTAGATCATGTTTTAAAAGCCCCTTAAAGGTGTCCAATATGTATCTCTCAAGATTCAGAAAATTCTTTAGTAAACCTTACAATAGCAAATTTATTGTGAAAGAAACAGGCATTTTAATTCACTGCCCAAATTTAGTCATTTTTGCTAAAAAGATAAAATAATCTAAAATGAAATTAAATACAGCCTTAAAACTGATGTCAACACTCAGTATTCTGGTTTGTTCACTAGCTTATAAAAATGTCACATTCCTTATCAAGATACCACTATATAGTAACGCTACGTGTTAGTTGTGCAAATACCAACTAGCATTTTCCACAAATAGAAAATCTATGAAACAGCCTAAGACAATAAAACTAAGGTTTAAACAATGTTTAAAGATTTCAAACATAGGAGTTTGTTTAAATACCACATATGGTGCTCTTTCCTGAGAGCTTGCTTTTCTCCACAACTTAGCAATTTGCTTCACTCGAGTAGTCCAGTCTGCAAAAAAATACATATGGTTTTCTTACACATGGTAACAACGGAACAATAAACACAGACCAGCCATGCCAGTTATTCTTGCAAGAAGGTTATTTGCATGATGTTGTAGGCTGGCCATCCCTAACACAGAAACCAAACTCTGAAACTTTCCAAAATTCACAACTCTGCATGTCAGCAATCACCATAAGTGGAAAACTCCATAGTTGATTTTGCATGAGAGGGCACACAAACAAAGTAGGTACATTTAAAATGGGATGGGAGGGGAAGAGGAAAAAAAAATCCCAAAAAACAAACAAGAGCTGGGATGTGCTGTGTATGTGTACAAACTCCTCATAATAAATGTAGTGATTATGTATTGTAAACAGTACTAATAAAAACTACATTAATAAAAAATACTGTGTAAAATTACCTTCAAGCTATGTGTATGAGGTGTAAATGAATTTCATATTTAGATGTGGATCCCATCCCGAAGATATCCTTGAGACAATCTTAATCTGTATGTATATGTAAATATTCTAAAAGCTGAAAAATTCCTGGTTCCAAGCGTTTCAGATCAGGCGTCCTCAGACAGTAATAAATTGAGTAATTTACATAGACAATATGTCTGCCATAAAGGAGGCAAACAAAGCATTTTCTGAATGAGGCGTTGTCTTATTAACAACATGGCTTGCATTAACTGTAAAACTTTAGCCAAAAAAACTTAAGCCACATATGAAAAATTCCTGTAACTATATGAAATACTACCGCCATACAAGAATTGGTGAATGGTTTACACTTAACAGACGTCCTTCAATTTGACTTTAAGGAAACAATTATATTAAGTAAACATCTTAACACCAATGTATACAACAAAACACAGAAAGATAATTATTTTAGACTCTTCTACAAGATTCAGTGTCATGACGGTATATAAAGTTTCCAAAAAGCCAGTGAAAATGGAAATCAAGTGACAGATCAACAGATTAACATGGTATTTCATTTGGTACTTGAACAAAGTAAAGTTACTCAAAAACTTACATATATAAAATTACATATATTTGTACATATTTTTCTATAAGGACAATTTATGCTGACACAAAATGACAACCATATTTGCTCACCTGTAAACAATAAACATAAGTGGTATTTTTAAAAAAGGCAGTTGATGAATAGGAATATTGCTTTTAATAGGCACCCCTGCATTAAACCACTGATTATTCTATTATTAGGTATGTTAGCATTTAATTTACTTCTCTACATAGTGAATAAAGTAACCAAGGGAGTCATCACAAAAAGGTACCAACAATCAAGGGGCATCGTATGCAACCCTCCTTGTAGACACACCTCATATATCTGTAAAGAGCTTCTGTGCTGACAGACGGCTGGAAAACTACAAGTTATATTTTAACAGAATTTTAAATCCTGGTTTGTCGGACAACAACTTGAAATAACGCAACCATATCATTTGGAAATATTCAACAAATAACAATTCATTAATACAGAATGTCATCCTCTGGTTAGAATTTCAAAAACACTACTATTCCATCTCGTGCTGTTTTCACACATGCAGTGGAAACAGTTAGATGTCATAGTGAGAGGGAAACGAGAGAGGACAGAGTCAGTCTTAGTGCCAGTCCCTTACACCTGAGTCTGATGTAGCTTTACATTGTCAATTAAATGACAAGTTTCTGTTCTAGAAAATCTTCACTTTGCAGAGTCAATTAGACCAGATCAAACTGCAGCTTAAAAAAATCATTACACAAGGCCAGCTTGAACTACACAGCAAGACCTCATCTCAAAAAACAAAACAAACAAAACAAAACAGGTACTACATCCAAGACTTACCTGGGAACTCGACCTTTAAATTGGGGAAATTAATATTGGTGTAAAGAACAGGCGCTACAGTTGCCATTTCACCCAGAGCCTCCTCTTTCTCCCATTTCAGAGTGCTCCTCTGGGCATTTGACATTGTATCGTTTTCTCCTTCCACAGAGGGAGCTGATGGTGTCCACGAGCTGTTAGGGTCATTTGTTATTGGATTAAATGCTGCATTTTTATCCCTGGCAATAAACGAACACTGTCACTTCATAAACAAAAGTAACTTTCTCATACTATGCTCAAGTATCACTTTCATTAAAATTTACTACAAAGTAGTTATAAGAAATATTTCACAATTCGTAGCAAAAAATTACAAATATGCACCTGTAATTTTAAAAGACTAAAAACAATAATTAATATAAATTCAGATTTTTAAGTACCTGGCATCAGTATAGTGGGATTGTATAGCTGAAAATGTTCCTAATCCACTTCCAGGAGGCAAAGAATTATGTGGTAGATGAGGACTGGGTCCAATAAGGCCATTCATGAGTGGCATTCGTGAAAAAACATCTTAAGAGGACAAAGAGTGAATCAGTTTACAGGTTATTCATGAAGCACAAATAACTGAAACACTTGTAAATAAAAACTTTAAACGTTAAAGAGATTTTTTTTCAGTATTGTACTTTAAAATAATACTTGCAGAATGACTTGGTTTATCTATGACTTTGGAATACAACAGCCTAGGGTCTGGATCTTTCTCTGATATTTTTTTTTTTTTGGTGTCAGAGATCGAACTCACAACTTCCTGTTTGCCAACGGGCTCTCACGCCACTGAGCTAAATCCCCAGCCCTAGGGTCTGAACCTTAACTTGAATTGATTTCCGTGTGATCTTGTAAAATGAAGGTATTGTTATATCAGCTGAGACAATGTGTGTATTACACTAAGCATACTGCTTGGTATATAGTAAATGTTCATTACATATTAACAACAAGAAGAATGAACCGGTTTTTGCTTAATTTTCATTACTGGCAGATCAACCTCTTAAAAGTTTTTTTTAAAATCTCCACTTCTTCATGAGCCTTAAATATCTTATCATTGTCTTTCTAAATATCTGTTAGGCCAACGGTAAGATCAGTTCATGTTTTCCCACAGCCTCTTCACTGTAATTACCTAGTTGTCTAAACTACTTGGAAATAAACAGTCCTTGTTAAAGCAGCATTCCAGAAGAAAAAAAAAAATCAAATAGAAACTTTCTGTGCACTTTCAAAGAGCCATGTCTTCCAAGTGTAACGTTTCCCAATGCATAATCAGATCCTCTGAACGTTATAATGCGAATGGGCATGGCTCCAATGCATGTATGAAGAAAGTGAAGTTAATCACACACACGTTTTCAGGATTTTCTCCTAAGGACCTCTAACATAGGTCTTATTCTCCTAAACACCAGGCCTGGACACACTAGATTAGGATTTCACAATAACTAACATTACACACAAATATCCTGGAAGGATTATTGGGTAAGGTTTCTGTTGCACCGTTTTTTGGAGGGTTACTGGGGACTGAACCCAGAGCCACTGCTATAATTGAACTACATACATCCCCCGATACTTCTCACCTCCTTTTAAGATAGGATCTTGCTAAGTCACTAACTGGCCACACTAGGCTCACACGTGGAACTCTCTTGCTTCAGTCTCCCAGTATGCTGGGATTGCAGGAAAGCAATTTCTGCATTTATTCAAAACAGAATGAGGCATCCATTTTCACCTTCAGTGAAAAATGAGTTCCATAAAAGATGCTAAGGTCTTAGTGAAAACTACTGAGGGCCTTTTTGTGTAACTGAGTAAATCAAAGCTGCTTTATTGGTCAAAAAAAAAAAAAAAAAAACCATGATCTATCACAGAACTATCAGTACTACCTATTGTAATTACATTATTATTGGAACTTTTTCCTAGTGACAATACTGTAGCTATTGTTAAGTATTTTACCATATCTCAGCAATGCTCTAAATGCTTTACATGGATTAACTTTGTATACTCACAATAGTCCAATAAAATAGCTCACCCATTTAAGAAAAAGATCCAGAGATGTTAAAACATCATGTTCAAGGAAAGAGAAGTGACATATGAAGTATCTTTCTTTCATTATTAATTTAACAAAGAGGTAGTCTTTCTTTTTTTCTTCAAGTCTGTCTGAGATACCTAATTAGACTTACTGAGTTTAAACATGCAACATTTTGGAGGCAGGTCTCACAGAGAGAACTGAAATGTTATTTCATTCAACCCCTTAAAGGGATATCATATTACCCTATCTCAACCTTCATGAAATTTCTCTCCTGCTTCCTGACCTGTGTATTAGAGCCAATACAACACAATCAGAGCTGCATTGTCACTTCTGCTCATTACCCTCCCACTGCCCACTGAGATGCCCCCTTCCAATATTTTACTTATTTACCCGCTTAACACTGCAACATGTCCCTAATGATCACCATTTCTAAGAACTTCTCAATGTCTCAGGCTCTAGTTTTCATTTTCTTCTAACTTTTTTTTTCTTCTATTTTTAGGTTTGATTTTATCTTTTCTTACTTAGAGAAAAACACAAAATAGAAAAGGTACAAACAATACAGAATTTAAAAAAAACAGTAAAAAATGACTAGTTGATAAATTACATATTGTTATCTTAGTAGTTGTTCAAGTTACAAAATCAAAGCATAAAAAGTAGACAATGATAGTACAAATTAGTCTGTGTGATGAACTAACAAAAATTTAGTAGGATTGTTATATATCTTGCACACATAAACAAACATAGTTATATCATTTAGAGCACTTTCTTTCCCTTTCATTATTACAATAGCTATTATACATTTTGGCTCTTATTACTCTTTCAGTTTATTATTATTATTATTTCTTATACTAGAGACACAATTCGGTATTTACAAATCTGAGTCTGATTTATTTCACTGATGAGGATAGTCTCAAGTTGCCTCCATTTACCTATAAAAGCCTCAAGATCATTCTTTTTTATAGCTAATATTCTATTGTAGAAAAATCTCTTTCATCCATTCTGTGGTTGATGGACATAAACCCACAGAATGGGAAAGAATTTTAGCCAGCAGTCCCTTAGACAAAGGACTTATATCCAGAACATACAAAGAATTTTAAAACATCAAGCTCCCCAAATTCAAAGACCCTCTCTAAAAATGGGCATCTGAGATGAACACACAGTTCTCAGATGAAGATATACAAATGGCAAATAAATGCAAATCACCTTCACTGATCATTCAAGAAATGCAAATTAAAACAGCATTGAGATCTCATCTTACTCCGGAAAGAATAGCTGCCTTCAAGATATCAACTGATAACAAATGTTGGTGAGGTTGCAGGGGAAAAAAACACTGCTCCCCTGTTGGTGGGAGTGCAGACTGGTGCAGCCACTGTGGAAATCAGTATGGAGATTCCTCAAGAAACTAGGATTAGAGGTTCCATTCAATTCAGCTATTCCCTTCCTGGGTATTTTCCCAGAAAAATTGCAAAGGTCATGTCACAGCGATATATGTGCACCCATTTTTTAGCAGCACAATTTGTAATAGCTAAACCATCTAACTTTTGGAAAGGGGATAAAGACTATAAATTTGTACATCTAATATAAAGCAGATGAGCCAGGGACATATTTAGTTATATTTAAAGAATTATCCAAGATTCTCTACAACTGGAGGTATATTCCCTGAAAAAATATCTCGTCTTTCCCATGTAGATTAACACCATTCCAAAGATAATCCTCACATTTTCACCTGTAGACTTGACTAACTGCAACTGTATGTAAGTCACAAAAGGCTGCATGTCCCATTTCTAACCAAAAAAAGCCAGTCTAAAACTGCATTGATTATATCTCCACTACTTTCAAGAAGACACATATCAAGCCTTCCATTGCATGATGATCCTTCAGGTCACGCTGGTTTAGATAAGTATAATTCATTTTATTTTCCTCCTTCTCCACCTTCTCTTTTACATTCATTCACTCAGTAGCATTATCTTACTTACTCTAAATTCATTATCTTTTGTATCTATTCTTCCCTTTTGATTATTACCAAAGTATTACATATAATCTACATTTTAACTTAACCCTAGTCACAAAAAACTCATTCCTACAATTCTTCTTGTCCAAAATCCATTTCTAACACTGACAAGAGAGCTACCTTGCCACAAGACATAACTAATCAAGTCATTCCACTGGCCTGGGCTATTTCTTAGTTTGCAGAAGCCGAGAGGAGAAGGCTAAAAGCTTGTTTTGTTTCCCTTAATCTAGTACCAAAATCTATTTCCAGAGTGGCCCCTTAAACACTACCTCATTTTTCCCTCCATTCTCAGAAAATGTTGAAGTTGCCATTCTCAAATATCTCAGCTTCCCAGTGTCATCCTACATAACTGGATCATGTTAACCTTTAAAATAGAACTAGAACACTGAAATCTCAGCAATTCCCTTCCACGCATATTTTACATCTGTAAATGACTAAATGTCAACATATGTGGAATCTACAGAAACAGGGCTAACGGCATATGCACACATGTATACACACACGGGTAAGAAATTCCTAAGGTATTACTTGAACTATACTCTAAGTTGTATAAATGAAAATCTAGAATACTAGCATTATAATATTATGAAGGTAAACAGCCTTATTAGTCATCTTACACTGCAAATTTAGCATCTAGCGAAAAAAAAAGTCATCTCAAAAACTTCTACATAAGGTGACCTTGTCCCTGCTGTCCCTGCCAAAAATCTAAACAGAACAGAGGGTGGGGGAGAACCACAGTGAAGTGAAATTCATAATTAAGATCTTTTATAAAGCTTGGTCTCTAAACTATGTTATTTTAGTTATAGAAAATATGAAGATAAACCATTTTTATTTGCTGAAGAATATTTAATTATTAAAAAAAAGTGGGAGCAAGAAAGACAAAGAACATGCACAAAAAATTGTACTAAACATAGATTATTTGAGTATTTCATCACATAAATGTAAGAATTTACAAAGATATCATTATTCAATTCAGCATACAGTCATAAGTCCATGACAATGAGATATATAGAGAAATGTTTTCATGCTCAAACTATTCAAAATATATGCCACCATAGAGTTACAAACTCCACATGGGCATGGCGGTGGATGTCTATAATCCCAGCACTCTGGAGGCCAAGGCACAAGTTCAAGGCCAGCTTGGGCTACAAAGTGAGTTTAAAACCAGCTTAACTATATATAGAGAGACCTTGTCTCAAAAAACAAAAACACAAACGAACAAAAAAAACAAACCCAGAATCGCAAACTCCATTCTAGAGAAGATTCCTATATTTGTAGCACTCAAGCAACACCTTCAGATCTTAATTCTAGGCTGTGAAATTTCAGCTCTTCAGGAAGGAGGAGAAAACTGAAATCCTTAACTTATATTGCAACTAGTTACAAGCAGGTAGAAAAAGACTGATTCAATGGAAGAGACAAATTTTCACAAAATTTCATCGAACTTGGTCCCTGGTTTATTTTGCATATATGGACTAAATACATATTTTTTGACAAATTATACCATGATGAGAAACAGAAGTTCTCACTCTACGGAGAAGACCTTAAAACTCCGAGGGATACCTGTTATGTGTGGCCCATGTTACAAATGAAAGAGTGCGGGACAGGCATGGAGATCTGACTGGCTAACCTCTGAGGAAAAGACAGTGAAGCATAAAGGATCACTTTATGAAAGGCAGGCAGGGGACAGTAAGACATGCTGCTCCAAGATAGCAGTCACCATGTAGGAATGACCACATGGCCAAAGTCAGCTGGAGCTAGGATTACGGGAAGGGGTAAGCAAGTACACAGAAAAGTACTGGTCACAAATAAGATGAACTATAGACTTCAGGGAAGTAGATATGTGACCCAAGCTAGTATTTTTCCATCATCACAACCAAGCGTCCTCTCTTCATTTGTGTAAGTGGCAGCTGAGTACTGAAGAACAAGGCAAAACTTGCATGTATGCACACATTTGTGTGTTTGTAATAAAGAACACTGAGAAAAGCTGTGACATACCTGGATTGTGCATTGGCAGTAACTGTGGTGGAGGGGGTGGCTGCGGTAATGGAGCTGGCTGTGTGTTCACAGGACTGAGCACAGCAGTGAACAAGTCTTCAACATCCTTTCCTCCAAGCTCTATGAGGAAAAAAAAGAGTAGTAGTAAAGATTAAAGACTAGTAGGGTCACAGTAGAAGGCGAATCATTTTCATAAACTAAGTATTCAGAACACAAATACCTGGAATTTTATATAACTTGCCAAGAATTGCTCCTAGAATAAAAGAAATAGAAATTATTAACAATTACTGATTTACTATACTGCCTAAACAAATACTTAATAAAGAAATTATTAGAAGTCAAGTCATAAATAAGCATGCAGAAATCTTTGAAAGTCATATCTACTCATGTCTTTTAGAAACCCTAGATGTAGGGCAAATATTTTACCATCTGTGACCATTTTGTCTAGTTCAGGACTGAGGATCCCATCAAGCTGCTCTTCAGTTAAAGGTCGTGAAGTCTGACTCACACTTGGCTGAGGCAAAGAGGAAGGATCATCAGCAATAGAACCAATATCTGAAAGTGTAATTTGAACAAATAAAATGGTGAGCTCAGAAACATACATGAAATTACATACTTTCTGTGTGCCCCAGTATAAAACAGTTCAATGACAATAAATGACTCTCTAGTTCTGACTCTAGCAGGCTGCTTTTAGCAATCTGGATAGCCCAGCAGTAAAAATTAGGTTCTTTGTATTTGGGAATCTACATGCCAGCTACAGCTATCTTTTCAAAGTAAATATATTTCCCAAGGAAACACATCAGATTTACTTTAGCAATGTCTGCAAAAAATAAACCTTAAGTTAAGAAAAGAGTCTCTAACATAAACGTTTTAATTTGATAGTGGTATCAAATGTACATTCAATACAGTACAATAACTAAAACAGAAGGAAAAAATTTCATATAAAATTGTTTAATAGAAAATATAAATGTTCTATTGTTTAATAAATATCCTTTCTAAATAACTTTAAGTATTTTTAAGTATTCGGTAACTACATTCTAAAAATATAAATTATGTTTATAATGTAACAACCTTTATCTCATACATGCAGAATTTTCTGCAACAGTCACATAGGCAAGTAGTTTTATGTGTACTTTTTTTATGCTTTCTCAATATTATTGCTTTAAAAGCAAAAATTCTGTTCTTTGTCTTTTTTTCTCTGTTCTTATTTGATCTTATATTAGCAACTAGCTCTAACATTTGAATATTATAAATTATGTAGTAATAAGCATGAAACCATTTCTTTAAAAAAATTACTAAGAAAATCATCCAAAGCACAGCATGGTGATACTATGCATTAGCTGTATAAAAAAAGGAAAAAGCAAAGTATAGATTAGTGACAAATTAGCACTATTAAAAACATGCATGCACCTATAGGTTTTTTCAACTGAAACCACTATTAAAAAAAAAAAAAAAAAAGTACTAATCAGCGGTCATCCATTGCTCAGTTTCTTACCAAAAGGAAAAGGTGAGCTCTCAACCTGGAAAGTGCATAAATCAAGACCTACGAGACCCAAACCAAATAAAATGGATGATTACCACAGAAGCAACAAGGGTGGGAAATGCAAACAAGAGGCAAGATACAGCAAGACTCTAAGGCAACATGTCTTACATCTAGTGAAATTAGAAAGGTAACAGAAATAACTAACTTGTTATATCCCCCTTCTAAAGTAGAAAAACCAAGGTAGATCAAAAAAAAAAAGAAAAGCAGTGGCCTCTTTGGCAAAGTCAAAACACACACCAAAAAGTGACTTCAATTACTGTAAACAGAATGAAGAGGACATGTGCTCAGCAAACGCGTGCCTCTCACATGACAACTGCATGCAGGCAAAGGGTGCTTTTCTGTACCTGAGTGACTGACTGACTTTGCCAGGTCATCAGAGATTATTCCAAGAATGTCATCATCTGTGTTCAAGACTTCAGAAATATCCGCTAATGGGTCATCAGCAGTGCCTAAATATAGCAAGTACAGTTTTACATTTTCAGTATTTTCCTAAGCATTGTACCCTAAAAATGCCTTCAGTCAACCATTTCCTAAAATATTTAAGATCACAGCAAATATCAAGGCAAGTACTAGAATGACAAAAACTTAAAATTTTACATCTACAGTAATGCATTTTCATGGCAAAGGCAAAGGTTTTGAGTAACAAAAATATTAAAAATTTAGATTATGTTTTGTGACTGATTCACACTGACAAAATGAAATTTATAATAAAGACCTATAAGCAATAAAGTAAAATACAATGCTTTAAGAAACAGAGGAAAAAAGTTCATTATAGATGTGGCATCTTTAAAATGACATGTAGAAAATGAAACACAGCAAAAGTTAATGCACACTTGCTATACCAACAGAATATTTCTATGGTTCATGGATCTGAATAAAATATCCATTACCACTGATGAGGTAGACTTGACATGCTATGTGTACAAAAGAAGGGAAGATAACTTCAAATTATTTCAATAAAATAGAAGATCTATACATGGGTCTCTTGCATCTCCAAGGAATTGATTTTAGGGTCCCCTGGAAATACTGTAACTACTCAAGTCCCTTAGGCTGGCCCTTCGTATTTGCAGATACAGAACCTGCAGGTGAAAGCAAGCAGGCTGTATTTTAATTTAGGACAATACTAAGTTAACAAAACTGATAACTACTTAATATCAAGCCATCTTTTCAGCTGGATGTGGCAGCAAATGCCTACTATAATCCTTGCAATTGGGAGGCTAAAGCAAGAAGACTGCCAAGACTTCAAGGCTAGCCTAGGCTTTAGGCTCCATACTGAGTTTAAGGCCAGCCTGAACTACAGAGTGAGGCCCTACCTTTAAAAAAAAAAAAGTATGCTTTTTCAGTGGGGAGTTGTGTTAAAATTGTTTTCCAAAATGAGTTTATCAAGTGAACTGAGTAACAAATGTACTCAACAGCAAAAAGAAAGCTTGTCAAAAACCATTAATTTATAATTGACAGTACTAAAAAAACAAAAAACCTCTAGAAGTGGGGAAAACACAGTGAGCACTGTGTTATATAGCCAACTAAACCTTGAGAGCCTCACTGACATTATAGCCTTACTAAATTCTCTCAGTCTTCCCAGAGTCTTAAAGAGTTCCATATTCCCTCCATTGAAGACATGGATCTCAAATTGGTGATTCTGCATACCAAGGACCATTTAGAAATATCTGCTGACACTTATGACTATCATGATCTCACGTAGCCAGAAACGCTGACCACTCTCTGTGGCACAGAACAGCCTTCTTCTCCCACAATGAAGAAGCAGAAAGAAATCGGGATGAAGGGCAACATATTTCACTATATTAAAAGTCTACCTCACTTGGGAGGCTGAGGAGGAGGCTTATTGAGAGTTTGAGACAAACATGGGCTACAAAGTAAGGTCAAGGCCAGCCTGAGCTGCATGTTGAGATACTGTCTCAAAAGAACTGAGTGGTGGTGGTATATTTTACCTTAAATTGAAGAGAACAACTCAATCAATTATGGTCAGATTATATCCTTTTGCACTGTCCTCAGTAAAATGTAAGCTGAATGTTTTCCTTTACAACTCCTGATTTTGGTGGTAGGTGTCCAGGTAAATTAGTCTGTCAAATCTAATATACCTGATCACTTATAATAGCTACATTTACTAAATATACAATATACTTCAAAAGAGCTGCTTTTACAAGCATATGTCTGTCAATGAAAACCATTTCTAAAGCTGAAGGAAAAGGAAGGTAAATGCCACTGATAAAGAAAACATCAATTCAGTTATTCTACATACCCTGAGTTCCAGGTTTTGCTGGAGTTGAAGAATTAAGTAGAGGATCAAAGGAAGGCTCCAAGAAACCTGTGTTGGTGTTTGTTTTATACATAAGTTGTGCTGCATCTTCTGATACATTATCTAAATTCAGTTTGTTCTGTCTACTTGTATCTAGAAGATCTTTTCCAAAAAAAGCTTCCTAGACAAAGATAAGCACATGACAAAATCATTAGTTATAAAATTCTAGAGATATTCTGTCATCACTTTTGCAATATAAAAATTGAATACAGAAAAATACAAAAAGACTGCCAATTCTTTTACAGATTTATCTTATTTTTAAAAGAAGACCTGTAGCTTTAGCACTAGAGACAAATAAAATTGTAGAAATACAAACACACAATTATGTCAAATGTGTTCCTAGCCACTGCAGCGTAATAATTCAATTCCAGGCGACTGGGTTACAATTAAATTTAAAAACTGACAGATTTATAATACCACTGGCACCTTAATTCATATTATAAGTGAAGCTAAATTTCGTGAATATTAGTATTTACAGATTACTTGCAGAGGATAACACGAGATTTTGATGTATAGCTTTAATACTTAGATATTTCAAGTAGATTTAGTAATCTCATATTGATTCATAAACAACAATTACACAGAAGATTTCTACTACAAATCTGACAGGGTTTACAGCGTCATTCTATGCACACCGTGCGCGCAGTAGTGCAGCTACTAAAAGGCCCTGGCTTACTCAGCTGAACCTCCCTCCATCTCAGCACACCTCCTCCAACTTGGGGCCAGTGCGCTCAGCTGGGGTCCTGACTCCAGATCTCCCACACTGTTCACTGATCAACACAGAAGACAAAAAGGAAGTCTGCAAGGTCCAGTTTCTTTTGTTCCAACCTAGCAACCCTGCTGCAGTGTATTTGCTACTACATGGCTTGTTTAGAAAAAGGATTCTTTGAAAAACAATTTTGTAGTAGTCATTGACATTTAACACATTCTTAACAAACAGACATAAAATACAAAAGGTAAAATTGGCCTTAATGTTCTTGAGTAGGCATATAACTAAATCAATTACATACACTTGTACTATAAAATACAATTTTAAAAAATATGTAAGCTATCTTAAGAACGTCCTAAACTCTGTTACTAAAGAAAAAGCAGGTTGAGGGCTGTGGGTGTAGCTCAATGGTAGAGTACTTGCCTACCATACTCAAGACATTTAGCTCCACAAAAAAACAAAACAAAAACCCTTTATGACAAATCATGCAGCAAAATATATGAATCAAAACTATTATAAGCACATAAAATATAAAGTTCCCACTTTTGAAAGGGATTAAGGGGTAAAGTCTACTTAGGCAATGATTCAATTAATTTTAAATTTTCTTAGTTTTTAAACCAGTTGTTCACCATGAAAAATTTAAAAATCCACAAAGCAACACTGAATGGAAGATAGTTTGCCTCTTTTCCAGCAATGTTCTGATTATCAGGTAAAGTGCTGAAGAGCACAAAGCACCCTTGAAATTTAAAGGTTATTTATTTAATCCTTTATAAACTTGAGAAATCTGAGACTACAATTAAGCAGTATTTTTAGTAATTAATGGTGACTCAACTAATAATTATTAAGAATTGAAACACTGGCTGGGTGTGGTGGTGCACACTTATAATCCCAGCATTTGGGAGGCTGAGGCAGGAGAAATGAGGAGAAATGTCCCAAGTTCGAGACCAGCCTAGGGTACAAAATGAGCTCAAGGCCACCCGGACCTACACAGTGAAACCATGTTTCAAAAAGACAAAAAAAAAAAAAGAACATTCTTATTGTAGTTAACACACAGAAGAGTATACCAATAGGATTCCTTAACCTAATAGAACCAATCAAGAACTATGGATAAAGTAGCACAAGGGTTTCTAAAAATCACATGGTATCACTAAAAGCTATTGGATTTCCTCAATATTTGTAGTGTAGAGATTATATAGTTTAGACATTTCTGTGGTTCATAAAGAAAATGTAGAAAGAACGCTACTAAATTCCTGCTATATTTTTGCCAGCATATGTTCCCCCAATCAAAAGTGAAAAATGGAACTATTACAAGACACCTAAGAAACAGTACCATTACAAAGGTTTTGTTTTTGTTTTTTTTTTGGTGGTGGTGGTGGTGGGGTGGGTATCAGGGATCAAACTCAAGACCTTGCACTTGCCAGGCAGGCATTTCTGTGCTGAGCTACATCCCTGGTCCCACAAAGGCTTCTTATATCACATTAACTGCAAAAAAAAAAAAAAAAAGGGTTCAACCTTACTGTTAGATCACAGGAAAAAACACAGCCCATTTAAGTAAGGTCTCAGCAGTTAACTGTGACATCAGTTAATGACACTTGCTTCTGTGCTAAAAGTCTTTTCACCCTTTCCTAAACAGGTAAGAAACTCCCAAATGTACAATACAGTTTACCAATGGGGAGCAGCTCATCTGCTCAGTATTCTGGGAAAGGACTGCTGAGAAAGGAAATGAGGCAAAGAGAAAACAAGATCAAAAATACAAATGAGACATGGACTTTTTTTCTTGACCAATGAAATTACTGTTTAAAAATAAATGGAGGTCGAGGGAGTAGCTCAGCTGTGTAAGCACTTGTCTTGCAAGCACGTGGTGATGAGTTTCATCCTCAGTACCCAAAAAAAAAAAAAAAGACCGAAAAGTCAATGCAAAGCTAGGTTGAAACAATGTTTGAAGAACCAGGAGAAAATAAAAACATGTCTTAGGTCTACAAGAAAGTAAGGGACAGAATGGAGAGACTGGATGGACTTATTTTTTTCCTTCTTCAATGCTGGGGATCAAACCTGGGGCAAAGAGACTGTGAATGGGCAAAAAGATGGTGAAGAGAGCAAGATTACACAACTGTTTGGAGAGTGGTATGTAAATACAAAACTCTTGACGCAAAAGGGTAAACTCTAACATGAATATGGCCATTAAAATGTTAGTAGTCTGATTATTAAAAGTTGTATAAGAATTGAAAGAAATTGTGTTTCAAAACAAATTCAACAGTAGATAACTGAAAAACTATTTACAACTCAAGCAGGGCATGTTACATAGATCAGTTTCAGGAAAGGACACATCAGATGAACAATTCTACACTGAAACTGGGGTGGACACTCAGTGATGGTCAGTCCCAATTCAATGAAAGAAACAGAGGCCCAGAAAGGATGAACATCAGGCTCAGACTATAAACTATCTAGGGTTAGCATCAGGTATCTCCCCCAATCCTGTTTCTAATGTAGAGCACATTAAATTACTTCGAATTCTTCTATGACTTAATGTTTTAAGATTAAGAAGATTTTCTTTTTTGTAATCTGTATCTATAAAATATAATTTCTTCACATTGAGACATATTTTTCTAATGTGTATCTAGGAAAACAAAAGAATTCTTTGGCTTAGTCTTTGGTTTACCAGGCTTCTAAAAGTAACAGCTCCTGTCTCAAAAATAGATAGATAGTAGTACACAATTACCAAAGCTGCTACTCTACCTGCTTAAACTTATTTTTATTTAATGATTACTGTAACCTGTACTGGACAAGGCAATTTTCATAGGATCTAAATTTAACCTGCACAATGATATGAGACAGCTCTTCATACTCCAACGTGTCTCTATTATAGCTTATAGAATGTTTAGAAATGAATAAGTGAGATAAACTTTATGGAAAGTATTAAAAAGCACAAAAAACCATAACTGTTAAATTTTATGGGGCTCTAGAAGGCAAAGTGACATTTAAGGCTAAATGAAAATAACAATAAATTTACCTTTAAAAACTTAACACATTACATTCCCTCAATTAACAAACAATATAACATAATGTAAGCACAACATTACCTGTAAATAAGCAGGGAATGTTTCTTCGAGCTTATTTTTTCTTTTTCGGTATCTTTTCTTTATTTTTTCAGTGTTCTCAGCAACAGAAACAGATTCATCAATCAGAGTATCTGGTAACTGCTCACCCCATCCTGAAATAAGAGTCATATTTATACATATGTGACATTTAAATTTGAAACATATCCACCCATGGTAATTTTATAGCTTAGGAACATATACAGTTCCATTTAAACTGTGTCACAAGATCTGGGGCTGGAAATATAGCTCTGTGGCACAGCATCTGTCCGGCAAGCACAAGATCCTGTGTTCAAGTCCCCATACCAAAAAACCAAACCAAAACAAAAAAAACTTCAAAATAAGTTTATTGGTAAGTTATAATCATCATGAAATTTAACTTTCTGTCGTTTAATATTAATATGTTTCCTATTCACTTATAACCAGCATTTTCATGCAAAACAGAAACTTGTTTTTTATTTTATTTTATTTTATTTTCTTGGTACTGGGGATCAAACTCCCAACCTCGCACTTGCTAGGCAGGCGCTTATGCTACTAATCTAAATCCTCAGTCCAGAAACTTGTTTTTTAAAACACAACATGTAGTTATAGATTGTAAAAACTGAAGATACTGAATGCTCATGAGTCTAGCTACTCATACACTCTGACAAGAAATTTAGAGAACACAACTTATTGTAATCTATATTGAAAACCAATAAAATAAATATTATTTATTTATATGTGTTTCCTTTGATCCAGCAATTCTAAGTTCAGAAATGTATTATTAATGAGATCATTCTCTAAAGCACTAAGAATGAGAACATGTGCATTGGTAGATGTGTTAAAAATCACTAGGGTCACTTGTCACTTTCAATTAAACTGTATAAGTTTTGAGTTGTATTTTAAGTAGCTGAAGCCTTTGTTTAGATGACCAGATAGTATCTCACAGAACTAAGCAAGTTAGTCCTTACATTTCCTATACTTAACATAGGAAATACATTTAATAAAGAAGACCTCAAATCTCAGAGAAGGGGCTGGGAGTGGTAGCTCAGGACAGAGCACGTTCGAGTATGTGAGGCCATTGGGTTTAATCGTCAGGACCAAAGAAAACAAGAAAATAAATTAAAAAGGAATACAGTTTGTTGGACTTAAATCATTTTCTTATCAAATTGGACTGCTAGACTAAGTATGAATTATACGTATATCTAAATCCTTCAATCAGTAAGAGCAATATAGTTGTGACAGAAGCATTATTTCTAATAGTTCTTTTTAATCAAGATGTCAAGATCAAGGGGTTAAATCAAAGAAATACCATACTATACCATCATCTCTGCTAGGTAACTGCTCAGAAATAGAGCCTGAGGAATCTTTTCTTATTACACATCTCTTGGTTTTTCCTTGTCCTGTTCGACTTCTTTGTCGTACCATAAACCCACCAATACCTATCAAAAGCAAGAAATTAGATAAACTGATAAATACTTATAAGTTGTCCTGACCCTGTAGTTCTATAGTAACTAAGATGAAATTGCTTTAATAGTGAGGCATTATCCAAAATTAATTCTGGGCTAATCTAAATCAAAAGCCTCATTTTTCTGTAAAATAGAACAGGTTTTGAATTTTAAAAAATGCCAACACTACTACCATTAGCAAGTAAACAGGATTTTTTTTTGTACTAGGGATCCAACTCACAACCTTGTGCTTGCCAGGTAGGTGCTTACGCAGCTGAGCTCAATTCCCAGCCCTTGAAACAAATTTTTAAAACATAAAAATATCATAAGATCAAAGCTGACAATAGAACTGCAGAAGTATGCATCAAAAGGAAATACATGAAATGTTTTTCTGTCAATTATTTAAAAAAAAAAAAATCAAGGCTGGGGATTTAGCCGAGTAACGTAAGCACCTGCCTTGCAAGTGCACGGTTGTAAGTTCAATTCCTGGCACCAAAAAAAAAAAAAAAAGAAAGAAAAAGAAAAAGAAAAAAATTTTCTAAAAAAAAAATCAACTAGTAAAGCACTTGATAAAATTGTTCTAAGTTTGGGATTAGGCATTGAATTTACTGTGAAATATTCAGATAAATTCGTCACCCAAAAAGTGTATTAAAATAGTCCAGTTATTTGATGCATACTTACATTTCAGAGAGTTTTTAGGATGTTATACTTAGTCATGATTAATTAATAATGAAGTCCTTAACTTGGGGGTGAGAGTTTGAGACAGGGTCTTGGCTAGGTAGTCCAGGTTGGCCTTGAACTCACATAAATCCTGCCTTAACTGCCAGAGAGCACAACTGTGCCTGGCTTTTTTTGTTTGTTATAGCCCAGATCTAGATAGGCTGTCTTTGAACTCACAATCATCTTGTTTCAGCCTCCAGAAAGCTGAGATTACAGGAATGCACTATTCCATAATCTATTTTTTTCTAACATAGGCCTTTTACCTGGTCTGTATGGCTTCCTTTTCCTCTTTTTGACACCATCTGTTCCTTCTACTCCCTTAGTTTCCTCATCCACAGCTTCCCGCTCAGGACTAGATTCTGATTTTCCATCACAATCCATAAGTTCTGCTTCTGGAAAAGAGTAAATGTATAGATGAAATTATAGATGTCTACCAAATACAAAAAAGGGAAACATAAAGCCAAGGAGTCAACAGGTCACTGTAATTGTGCATCTCAGCAGGTCGGGAAAGCAGAAAAAGAAATCAAGAATGCCCCACACTTAAAGCAGTGTGTTCTCAAGGATAACAACCTGAGAGTCAGGTAAAGGGAACACACAGAGAAAAAGCTCAAAGACACAATGATCCCTCAACTTGCATTTTACAAATCATTCTGTTTTCATTATGTCTCCAAGTCCCAGACCTCACTCTGTAACCTACAACTCTTCTGAATTCCAATCATAGTGGAAACGGAATATACTCTAGTTATTAAAAACTATCCCAAATTACATACTAATTCAGTATGAACTCGCTTTCTTTCTTATGTTACCCAGCATCATCATAGGACATTAAAAACACCTGGAGAAGACAAATTCTAGATGACAGTGTTGACAAATTCTGATTTATTTTCTCCTATAGTCAAGACTCCTTAGTCTCTTTCTAAAACCAACTTATTTCCCTGTATTTCTATTTTAGTTCGATCTTGGGGCTAATTTACTATAACACTCTCCTAACTCATGCACTTTCTCAATGCACAGTGTTTTTGTTTTCTTTAGGGGTAGAGACTTTTTTTTTCTTGTGTACCAAGTTCTCCAGATTCCAGCAGGTGAATAAGAAGTCTGCTTCTACGAAACTTGCTTCTGATGCACTATGCTAATGATTTAAGACTTGTCTTAGGAGGTATTTACAAAAGGTAAAATTCAACACTAGCAAAAGGAAATTTACTTAAAAAGCATAACTGGGGGGGGGCGGGAGATTTAGTTCAGTGGCATAAGAGCCTGCCTTGCAAGCACACAGTCTTGAGTTCGATCCTCCATACCCCCCCCAAAATAATAATAAAATAAAAAGCACAACTGTTGTAATTTTCCAGGTCATCACAAGTTAATTTGGACTTTGCAGACTTCAGTGGAGTTTAATGCTGTGTCTAAAATTATATGTGTAATATGACCTATAGTACACTCTTGACAAGATATACAGCTCAAGATCACTTCCTGTCAATAATACTTTTCACAATTTAATTTTGGCATTATCCAGTCTCACCCTAATAATACAGA
Organism: Cavia porcellus; assembly: GCF_034190915.1. Taxonomy (NCBI): domain Eukaryota; kingdom Metazoa; phylum Chordata; class Mammalia; order Rodentia; family Caviidae; genus Cavia; species Cavia porcellus. The sequence goes on from NW_026947489.1 coordinate 57,827,704, forward strand.
GGGGAAAGTCTACACATTCTCTCATTTTGTTTTTTTTATACTTTCAAAATAAAGAAAAAGATTTGGGAACAATTCAGTTTCAAAGAATGTTTCTGGCAGAGAATCCACTGTCCTCAACATTCAGTAACATGAACACAGGGGTCATTCTAATTATTGACAGAGCAGAACTTGCACCACAACAGAAACAACGTGGGACTCTGCTGAGCTCTATCAGACAGACCAAACAGCTACTGGGGAAGCACTGACTGCACACTGACAGCTGACAGTTCCTGAGAAAGTCCCATCTGGGAAGTGTCACAGTGAGGGTATGGCCTACACCCTTGAGCACTGTCAACATAACTACCCTTTGGGTTTGATCCTAGTATATGTAGTACTTCACAAATGAAAAGTCTAATCATCAGAGAAACTGAATAAATTGGCTAAAACCACTTAGAGTTCTAGGGTTGCATTACACACTTTCCCCCAAAATACCGAGGCATAGTCTAAACATAGAACCTAAAACGTGGCGAATCTTGTTTCATACAAACTAACAAAAAAGGGCGATATATTAGAAATCTTAGCATTCTATAACAAGAATTAAAGGTGACTAGTTTTTCTAGTAGACAGACTTGGAATAATAAAGTCATAAAACTCACTTTACATATGTGTTTGGCATATACATGTATGTGTGGCACATACTGGGTGGGTGATCATAATAATGAGTGATGTTTTTAAAACTGATTACAATAACATAGTTACATCTTCATGGTAACAAGTTATAGCACCCAATTTTTAAAAGGATTTAGCAAACAAGGAAAAAGACAAATGTTTTTCAACTAAAACATGCTTACCTCAGCCCTACAAAAAGTACCTCTCCTTCACAAAAGATTTCAGATCCTGAGATATTGAAGAGTATAAAAGAATAGTAGGAAAATACTACACTCAATTGTTAAAATCCCCAAACTGACAATATTAACATCTAATATACTATACAACATTCATTTTCTTTCATTTTCAATAAAGTAAGGATTCAGTCAATCAAATTAAAGAAGGGCTATTTTACCACATAGTTTCAAAGAAAGCCAGGGTAATTTTTCAACTGATTTTGACAGGAGTAAGAGAACATAAAATTAAATAAAACACCAGTCACATAGTGGTGTTCACAGAACAGGAGTCACATGGAAACTTTCCAAAGTCTTTTTGTTTTGTTTTCTTTTGTTTTGTTTTAGAAGGTTGTATAAGCTCAGCATTTGAAAAATAATTTGTACTATCAAGAGGGTTAGTGTTAGGTCAACTGCAGCATTTTCCAAATTTGAGTTCAGATGAAATCCTTTTCCACACAAGTTTTGATGTCATCAGAAACCAAACATCTTCTTTGTGTGTGACTAATGCTGATCTGGATCTACTGCCCCTAAACATATGGGCAATTTCTTTGCAACCCCCAACCCAGTTTAAGCTTCAAATTCATTATTCAACTCCATTTAAAATGCAGTTATACAGGAAGTGATTTTTTTTTTTCTTTTTATCGGTACCGGGGATCGAACTCACAACCGCCTGCTTGCAAGGCAGGTGCTTATGCCGCTGAGCTAAATCCCCAGCCCCTAAAATGCAGTTATACATAACCACAAAACTTTTCTCTTAAACACACTACTACAAAAGAAAAACATGAGGATTAAATGGTAAAATTACCAGGAATTTACAAGACAATTCTAAGACCACACTTATCTATTACTCAAGGACTATTGGCCTAGTTTGCTGACTGATCTGCTGGACACAATTCTCCTGACAGTCTTACATGTTACAGTAGAAAGACCTTAAAATACAAGTGAGAACATGCTCTTTTCTCCTCAGAAACATCCTGCCAGCCTCGTTCTACTCTGGCAAGTGCAAATTCCCCTACGCATCAAATCTATCCCCAACTCCATCAACACCATGACCATCACCTAGCCTGAATCCTCTCCTCACACCTGTGACTTGACAGGCTCCTACTGTCCCCTAAGTCCCCGTGTCCATACACTGGTCTTCACAGCACTCCTTGCGCATGCTGGGCTTGCACTCTCCAGGCTTCTGCCCTGATTTTCTCATTATCTGAGGATGCTTTGTTCTCACCTCCTCGACTTTTTAAAGTGTATGCTTAAATATCACCTTCCATTTATTTGACCCCACAACATCACTATCTATACTCTTAATTCTTTTTAGCCTCTTTTTCCTTAGCACTTGCTAAGCAAAATAATTTTTTTTTGTTTTTATTTAATTTTTTATTGTGATGTGACCATGGCAATCTTATATATGAAACTCAAGAAGGAAACAACTATGTTCCAAACTGCTAAATATGACAGTCCAAACCATGAAGCTCTAACGGCCATGGTCACTCAGGATAGTTTCTATAAAACTAGACTTTTGACAACGTACTCCAACTTCACGTTTAGCAGGTCAGGTCATCATGCTCATTTGGGAGAGCATTGGTCTAAGCAACCTCTCAATCATGCTGACTCTGCACTCCTAAGGCTGGGTCCATGATAATCTCTGATGAGGCAAGAGCGATTAACTCCATGTGCAGGTTTTTGATGAGCTTTCTGAAGAGCCAGAGAAAGCGCTTCTCAAAGTTGTACATACTTTTGGCAGAAATATTATAGCGCTGAAGTTTCTTCTTTCAGGGAAAGACAACAGACTTTGCCTTTACTTTCCTACCCTTAATGTCCACTTTGTTGTCACACAACACAATGGGGGTTGTTCTCACACACTCCCACTAAATCTCTGTGCCAGTTAGGCACATTCTTGTAGATAACTCTCGATGTCACCTCAAACATGGTAACAGCACACTAAGCCTGGATGCAGTAGTAGTCATACAGCCCTCCTGGCTGGCGGTGTTCCACACACTGAACTTGACAGGGCCGAAGATGGTGCGGAACACAATTAGGCACACCTCCACAACCAGCATGACTACCATTTCTAGAACCTGCCATCATGAATGTGGTCTTCCCAGTGAGGTCATCACCCACCAGGCATGACCTTAAAGTAGACCTCTGGACCCCCATGTGCAGTCATCATGGCCTGAGCTAGGGTTTTGTGCGCTTATTTTTTACAGTCTTGTACCTTAACACTTAAACATAAACTCCATAAGAAAAGGGTTTTACTTTTGCTCATAATGACTTCCAAGATCATGCACAGCATATATACGATAGATACTACTGCCTGATGAAATATAATGAAATAGTTATTACTTTATTTCTGAATCAGCTGAAAAGAAAAAAAAAATCACTCTAAAAACAAACATTCCTATAGTGATCTTTGGAGATAAGTAAAAATGTAACTTGTAAGGACTTTAACATTATTACTCAAATTATAGTACAACTACAATAAAGTTTTTATATCTACTCCAACCAAGAAAATGTTTGTAAATCATGGTTTACACTGAATATCTGTGAGTATAATATACACCTGAAGCAGAATTAATTTCTACAATGCACCTGAAGCAGAATTATTAATTTTTACAACACACAGATCAAATTTTATTTTAACTTAAACACGGCATCCAAGTTTACAATATTTGAGAGCTATTATGCTACTATCTAGTAAACTAAGTCAAACCCTATGAATTTGCCCATCTGTGATCATATCACATACTATGGTCTTGGAGATGTCTATTAAGATAAATGAATCCTAAGAAAATCCACAAAAACAAAGCTTAAAAGGCAAAGTCCAAGAAGATCACTCAGGAAAGGAACATGCTACATTCAAGATTGTCTAAGTCAGTGAGATTTATCCTAATAAGTCATAAAAATTTCAAAAGTTATTTTATACATTAATTCTTGCACGTGTATTCCAAGGATGACAAATCAGTACTACCTCGACTATCATCCATTTCTCCATCCCTTGAATGCTCTGATTGGATGTCTGGAGGGGTTTGAAGGACAGCCACACTATTCTGATTTATAATCTTCAATTTCAATTTTGGTTTTGACCGTTTTCTTCTTGGAACAGTAACTGTGAGACTCTGTAATTGAGTCATCCCTGATTCAGTCAGACAAACACCATCCTGGGTGTAGGTCTTAGGTGGATCTAAAATTTAAAAAATATCAAGAATACAAATTTAAACTTTCGTTTTAAAATTTGACTGGTAAATTAATTACTGTTAACACATAATATATATATCAAAGGAATACAACTGCAGTTTCCCAGAATGATTATCTAAGAGCAACATGAATAATTAACACAATGATGCCTAATTTGAACCGGGAATAATTGGTCAAACTATCCTGAACATTAGGCAAAAGACTATATGTTTTTTAAAAATGGTATTCCTGTCATTTTGGTGAATCACAAGGAAGAACATCTAGCACTGAAGCTCAATGCAATGCATCAACCATCGAACTATGAATCTTTTCTTAGAAGAGAACAAGAGGTAAGGATGAACTAATGTAAAAGAAGCAAGAATACCCCAGAAAGCCATTTGAAAACCAGTGTCAATATAATCACTTACATGGAGTAAGTACGTAAAAACCCTGCAGACTGAATTCTTAATGTACAAAACTGTTCACTAGAATAATTCCTTAACAGTCTAATTTACTAGATGATATCAAATACAAGCAGTCAAAAGAAAGACTGTAAAAGCATCAATGAGTCACCATTCTAAGCTATTACAGAAAAAAGAGAAAAGATTAAAGTACAGTGCTATACTTCTAAAAGAATTTCTTAGCAAGGCTTTCTTTTCTGCTAATAACTGTACAGAGAGGGATATCAATAAAGCCAAAGCAAATAGGACATGAGCAATTCTTTTTCTTTTCTTTTTTTTTTTTCCTTTTTATCGGTACCGGGGATTGAACTCACGAACGCCTGCTTGCAAGGCAGGTGCTTATGCTGCTGAGCTAAATCCCCAGCCCCTTGAGCAATTCTTTTAAAAGCTGCTAATTTTCACTGGCCATTTTCTAAAACTTACAGGAATATTGCCCAAGTAAAACTAGACAAAATGAACATCTTATATTTCAGCTAGAAAAAATTTTAACATCAGAGTACTTAGAACAAACACCTATATGGCTACGCATATTTTATATAAAATGTGGCAAGCCGGTTCTATAAAAACTGACCACTCATTAACACTTTTTCTGAAAAACAATTGAGTAAAGCATTTCAGATTTTACCTAGCTCTTTTACTTTTGTGATGATTTGTGCTACAAGTGAAGATTCACAGCACTCTGAGGAAGGCACTGGAATGAAAATAATTCAGGTAAATTTTTTAGAAAAAAGTTATTAAAGACTTACATATTACTAAATTTTTACGTTTGGTACACATTAAAATAAATGCTTGATTACTAAACAGCATTAAACGTGAACCACACAAATTAAAGAGGCAAAACTGGCAAAAAAAGAAGCAATGTACTGGATTTCTACACATTGCTAATAACTACCAAGACAGCATGTTCTTACAAACAAAATTATATTTTACATCTAAATGTATTTTTATAATTACTTTAATAAAGCTAAGATCATCAGAATTAATTATAACTCAATGACCCATTTTTTTTTAAACAAAATCCTTGTCCAAATAAGAGATTCAAAACAATAAGCAATCAGCAGAGTACTGGATGGCACAGTCTCATAGTTTAAATCATTCTTACCATTTGATGCAGGTATATAGGGTCTGCACATACTACAGTCAAAACCAATGTCTGCTACATTTTCCACTTCCTCCTCTGTATTTAAGTTTTGACAAACTGCATGCATCCATCTAAAGAGAGCATATTCGTACATTTAATGAGAACTGAATGTACTGAGAAGTGATTCTTTATAAAAATTCTAAAGGAATTAACAACTTCAAACTTAAAAGCCCTTAAGCATCACCTGTTCCTACTGTCTAGTGGACTTTCATAAGCTAGTAAGGAAAAGGATGAGAATGGGACTAAGGAGAAAGCAAGTGCACCTTACTAATGAGGACAAGATGATTATTTTGATCATATATTAAATGCATCAAAGAGTAATGAAGCTAGTCAGGGCTAGTAGAAACAAATGCAGAAGATTACACATGTCACAGTATGTGCTCTATGTGATACCTCTAATTTGAAGCAGATGAAACTTTTTTTGTCAGACAAGGTCTCACTATATAGTTCAGGCTGGCCCTGAACTTGACATGGTCCTCCTGCCTCCACCTCCTGAGTGCCGAGATTACAGGTGTGCACCACCATGATGAACTAGATAAAGTGATGCTGCACAATTATTAGAGAATAAAGTGACAGGTGTATTGCTTCAGAACAGAGAGTAGACAGAATCCTAAGAATACCATACTAATATGAAATAACACTTAATAATCATGAGTATGCTGCTTAATTGCTAACAGGGTGTATCATAATGCACCAACAATCAGAGAAAACATTCTTAATTTTGAAGTTACATACACATTACTACTTAGGAAGAACAAGACAGAGCATATAAAATCTAGATATCTAAAAAACAACCTAAAACCTTGATATCTAATAGTGAAGCTTTAAGAAACTGAATTTGAAACTGTTTGTTAAATATAATAAAAGATTCAGAAGCCCGTCCATAGAAAACAACACTTTTGCATCTCATTCCAAGGGATTTATAAATCTTTAAAAAGCCCCCAGTTAAAAATCTTTAGAACTGAGAGTTCAAAACAGAAAATCATTTCTAAGTATCCAGCTGCCTAAAAACCTTGAAAGCTACAGGTTTCATGAACTTTATGATCAGAAAGTTTATTTACTAAATTCCTCTTTGTGTATTTACAGAGTTTAAAAAAAAAAAAAAGCTTGTAAACAATTGTGGAGGGGTTGCAGGTACAATACCTGTCACATTGTCTACACTGCAGAATCAGATCATCTTCTCTGTAGTTTCGGTAGCAGACCGGGCAGGAAGACAGGCTGGCACAAGGAGCACATTGTGTGTAGTTGTTCTGCCACTCACATCTCAGACCTGCAGAAGTTGCTCCACAGTGTCTGCACCAAACACACCTGAAATCCAAACCCCACCCACAAAGTGTCAATTTTATTTATTCATTTAGTTACTGTAATTCTGGAAGCTACACTTATATGGATTACGGGGGAAATATTTTATGTGTATTTGAAATTTTCTGATTGGTTATCTATTATAGCAAATGTGTATTTTGTGATTAAAACATACATGGCTAATAAATGATGCAAGAAAATTCTGAAGTTGGAAGACTGACAACAGAACAAAGGCTAGAATACCATTTGCACTTCCAGCCTCCTTTAGGAACTGTCTGCAGTGGAGGGTCTAAGCAGTAAGTATGGTAACTTATGTCACAGTCATCACAGAGCAGGAGTCTCCCTGGATCAGTTGCCTTCCCACAGGCTTCACACACTGTGCACTCCAGACACCTCCAGCCTTTGCTAAGAACCACTTTAGTGATCTGCAAAAGAAACAACCAATCCAAGCGATTTATACCCTGAGATTTCATCTTGCATAAATGAATTCGGTAAGCACATAACTAGAAGCAAAATAGGCAAGCAACGTTCCTGGACCAATACTGGAGAAGACTCACATATGTGATTTTCAGGAGATCACTTGTTTGGGAGAATAATTGAAAACAGCTTACAATTTAATGTCATTTTTAGTCCATACAGTTACCCTGAACTGCAAGTGATATTCTGTAGATAAATATTGTATTTTTATACATACGGTAGGTAGATTTTAAGTAAGTAAAGTGAGCTATCTCGTTTGACACAGGATTTGTTATTACATCAATGAAGGCTACAATCAATGACACTTCAATGAATTCCATGCTTTTGAAATTTGACTTAGCTATTATAATTCATAGGAACCATTAAGATAAAATAAAACAGAAAAACTCAAGATAAAAGACTTCAGGGATACTTTAGGTCTCAGACAAGTTTTAAGCTATGAAGCTAGGGCTTCTGAAGTTCACCTTCACTTCTCTATTTTCCTCTGTCTCAAAGGTTTGAGTTAGCAGAAATTTTCAGGATCTTTATATTACTGAAAAACCTTACAAAGAAGCCACATCATACAATATTATGAATTTAGAACTAACTCTTTAAAGACCTCAAAAGACTAAAGTACCCAATTCACAATGAAATAAGCAATCAAAATGCAGAGTAGAAATCCAGATCATGGGGGAGTAAGAAAGCTAAAAATCATCAGAGAGAAAAATAAAGAGTCGAACTCAAAGGAGCAACTATCAGAATGGCATCAAGCTTCCCCTCAACCTCAGGCAGCAGAACAGACTCAGCTTCAAAATTCTACAAGAAAACACTTTTCAAGGCACAGTTCTTAATCTAGCTAAACAAACCATCACTTGACAAATAGAATACTGTTTGGACAAAAACTCAAAATTCCGCTCCTGTATATACTTTATGAAGTTACCAAGAGATGTGTGGAGCAGAATGAGGATGTATACAAAAAAAAGAAGATGAAGATTAAGAGAGGAGTGAACTTAGAGGAGCAAAGTCCAAGACTGCAGCCACAGATCATAGCAGGGCAAAGTAAAGTCCAGGAAAAGAGAAGAATTTGCCCAGGAAAACAGGACAACAAATATTCTGATGATGCATTCCAGTAGGTAAACCCAGCAAAGAAAGAATGGAGTTGCCAAAGATTATTTTCTTCTTGCTATTAAAAATTCCAGGAAAAACAAAAGTCAAGAGTATACTAGTTGGATCCACAGTCAACATTCAACGAGTCAAAATAACACTTAAAACTATACAGTCACACAACTATATGATTATTTTCTCCCTGCTATTAATAATTCCAGGAAAAGCAACGGTCATGGTACACCAATGACATCTGCAATGAACATCAAAGTCAACAATTAAATTATATAGCAACACAACTACATTGGAAGGGAGTTGGAGGAAGAGAGAGAACACATAATGAGAATAAAAGCAGAATTTGTTTATTCAAAGCAGAAGTCAACAATATTAACACTGATAAAGCATTGGTACTAGCTTACTAGGAAGAGTTGCAGAATTACCCACAAGGAGAAAGATCTGAAAATAAGAGGTTCCCTAAAACATGAAGTCAAGATAATGTAGGTTGGTTGGTCAGCATACAACTTTTAATTTTTAAACATGTATCTTAATGACTCTATGAACCTTTTTTTTAAAACAGAGATTGAGCTCATGATCTCGCACTCGCCAGGCAGGCAGTTACGCTGCAGAGCTATATCCCTGAACCTCCCCTATTAACTTTTAATTTTAAGTCTTTAAAACTTTAAGTCTTAAAATAACCAGGTTATAATCTGTTGTTTACCCAAATGGATAAAAACAGCCTTGGATAGAAAGAACAGAGGTAGATAAAGCAGGGTTTTTTTTGTTTTGTTTTTTCCTGAGAGACAGATTTTCCTATAAACAGGGAGATAATAAACACTAGCTTTTCGTGGCCCATATGGTCTGTTTCAACTGCACGACTGCCAGTGTTGAACTAAATCACTGTGGATATGTGTAAATGTAAGATCACTTTTATGCATCAATTTTAGTTGAAGTACAGAAACAGGAAGTGAGCAAGCTGTAACACTAGGGCCACAGTGTGCCAATCTTTGGCTCAGAAGAACAGGTAAAGTGGGAGACACCAAATTCTTGGAGTAGAATGTTTTAAATATGTATCTTCATTTCTATTCATTTTTCTTAACTTTACAGAGAAACCTGCTCCAGTGGATCTTTATAGCCTAAATCTCAGGTTGTTATTCAATTTATGTTCACACTCCACAATGCTAAAATGGGTTTCTATGCCCATGACCAATGAAACAGCTCCAGGCAGTGAAGGCTTCCTGACTCCCAAATCCAACCAACATGATGGGCTAACTTATGTATGTTGCTTTACCTCTCTGGAGTATTTTGACAACTTGAACAACTTCTCCGGATTTAAGATTCCTTCCCTCCTATTCTAGAAAATAGTGCTCTACTCTTAATACCTATTTTCTTTTTGTGAACTTGTTTAATCTTTTGGAGACTTAACTGAGGTCTCTGCAATAAGTCACATATCCAGCCCTTTTATCTTGTTTTTATTCTGAAACAGGTCATCTTAAGACCTAAGTTACCCAAGAAGGGCTTGAACTAGTGATTCTCTTGCCTCAGCCTTTCAGAATGCTGAGATTATAGGTATAAGCCACCGAGTCCAGCCTGGTTTAGTCTTAATTTTACAATGTTCCTTGGTCCCATCTACAGTACATGTCTCAAGTAGTGGTAGATGTCTTTTATAATCTACAATGTGTATCTTCTTCCACTATAATTGAGACCATTCCTTTCTCCCATTATAGAAAATTGAGCAAAACATATGAAACAAGTGTTTCCAAATACTGGAGATCATGAAGTATCAGACTGTGATCACTGAGAGGATGGAAATGTGAGAAGTAAGTCTAGTGAAAGGGTCCCTACAGATAGTTCCAAAAAGCTATCAGGGAGGGAGAACTCCAGCATAAATATCTCACTGAGTTGAGAAGGTATGACATAGTCCACAAAGGCTAAGGCAGTTGGAATTGACAGGACACAGTCGAAAAAAAAGAAATGATTGATAAAAGCACCAGAAATCCACACAGGATTCATCTGAAAGTCCCTGGCTGATTCCCAAGCTGCACATCTACAAGGCAGCACAAGAATCTGCACCCAGGAGAAACAATACCTACCTGGGATGTGTAAAGTAAACAATTGCCAGAGTTCTTGAATGGCTAGAAGACATGTGAATTCCAACTGGTCAGAGTAGGAGAACACTGGTAAGCAGAAAGTAGGATCCAGCAGAAACCTAGAAGGGTCACGGCTGAAGTGTAACACAACTAGTGCTAAAAAACAACAGTGCTGGGGCTGGGGATTTAGCTCAGCAGCATAAGCGCCTGCCTTGCAAGCAGGCAGTCGTGAGTTCCATCCCCGGTACCGATAAAAAGGAAAAAAAAAAAAAAAAAAAAAAAAACAAAAAAACAAAACACAACAGTGCTTAAAGGTGGTCTGAAGGTCAAACTGTTTCCATTCTACTAGAAGACATCATGCGCCATTTTCATAGATAGGCTTTTTAGCTGCTGAAATATCTATCAATACTGTCATCATACAAGTTATCCTTGTAGAACATTCTTTTTATAAAATGTACATTTTTTTAAACTTCCAGAATGGCTAAATATTCAATAGTCACAATTCTCAAAACAAAAATTATATTACATAATTTTGAATAGTGTTAAACTTCAAGACCATTAAGTATAGCTGGGCATGGTAACACCCATAATCCCAGCACTCGAGAGGCTGAAACAGAAGACTGCCATGAGACTGAGGCCAGCCTGGCCTACAAGCGAGTTCAAGGCCAGTCTGAACTACATAGCAAGACCATGTCTCAAAAAACCAAAACAACAGCAAAAAATAAAATGTGAAGATATCCAGCTTAGAATGAGGGCTCTCTGGACCTATACCAGGAAGACTAAAAAGAATTTTCCAAAAGGCCAAGTTTATTAACAAATAACTGCCTACTGCAACAACTACTAAGCTATATAACCCACATATTCCTAGTATGCTGGTGGATACTCTCAGTCGGTAAGGCTGTGATATTTTGCACTGTCCAGAACAGAGTTAGAGTTGCTAGAGGGACCACATGCAGTTAATAAAATATGAATTTAAATTCTAGCTTTGCCAGTAACCAGTTATTGAACAGTGTACTAACTGGTCTTAACTTAGAAGCTTCACTCAGTTAACCTATAAAAGGGGAATTATCAGACAAGCAATTAAAAAGGCACAAAGTTCTGAGCAGGAGTCCTTTTGAATGTGAGCTTTCCTCCTAAAACTATTAGTAGAATTAACAAACAAAGCTGTTTATATTAAGGCATCACTTAGGCTGAACTTTTTTTTGTCTTAAAAAGGCTCTTTTTTATGTTCTAAAACCCAAATACAGAGAAATTAGAATATAAAGATACAAAAAATTAACAAACTTTGTTTTCTTATGCACATAATTGTCTTTCAAAATGGCTTCACGTAATCTGGTTTTTTTGTCAACACACTGAGAAATGAATTTTCAAGTACTAATAAATTAACTGCACTAGTGTTCTATATTTATAGATTAACTGTAATTTTTCATTTTGATTCTAAATTTACAAAACTGTGTACTACCCCTAAGAAAGACACAGTGTAGCTATCTGCAAAGAATTCTCAGGAGATGCAAGTTGATTTGTTTTCTGTATTGACATCCTAGAAAAATAATCACATTAATGTGATGGTGTTTGAAGGGCTGGAGAGAAGGGATAAAGATGACTTGTAAGTTCAGGATTATTCAGGACCAAGAAACTAACATTTGTGCTTATACCACAATTCTTTGTGTGACCAGCAAAGAATTGCTTGTGGAGTACATAGCAGAACTCCTGCCGTACGTACAGTTATGGCTCCATACTAAAGTCCAGAGACCACATTACTGTATTTAAATATACAGGTTTTATTAAAACTGAATTCTTATTAAGAAAACAAAAACCAAAGTTCAACAAATGAAGTACTGACTGAGACATACACCTATTTATGTAACTTTAAAACCAAGCACATGAGGTGAGCGATAGAGCTCCACAGCATAAGTGCCGGCCTGGCAAGTGCAAGGTCCTGAGTTTGATCGCTGTACCAAAAAACCAAGAAACTGCAAGATTACCACATAAAACATTCCTCACTGCACCCCTAACCTGAAAACTTGAAGCTGGGCACTGCACGCTTTCTGTTACTATGGAAGTGCATTAAACATGTTTCTTTCAGCTACAAGGAGAAATATTTGAATTTTAAGTATTATTTTACAAACTAAATGCACTTATTTTTGTTTTACTTTTCCAAGACAATCACAGGATAATTAGTATAATTTCAGGTCATGGATTTTTAGCAAAATCAATTTGGGGGGGGGGGCCTGACACAGAGGGGTCTCATTACGTAAGTGGCAGCTAACCTTGAACTCACAGCACTCCTGCTGCCTCAGTCTCTGAGTGCTACGATTACAGGCATGCACCACCATAACTGGCAAGAAATTAATTTCCTGCGCTTACCTACATTAAGTAATATTTAAATATTTAAATATCGTCACACGTGTATAGTAAATTGTAAGGAATAGCTGATTAAGAGGGAACACAATTCAAAGCAAAACTCAGTATACTGTTAACTCACTTAATTTAAGCGTATTTACCTTAATACTGACACAGTATGGATGGTAACACTGACCACACTGAGAACAGGCAAGTAACCTTCCTTCTGCTCCTTGGCCAAAACTGCCACACACCACACACATGTCCTGGGAATTAAGAACACAGGAACCTATTTTGAATTGGAGATTAAGGTTAAAATGTATAATTTTTACTTTTAAAATACTATCTTGATTAATATAGCTCTCTAGCCAAATTACATGCTTTCTGTGCATAAGGAAAGGTACAAATGGGTAAGGGAAAATTAAAAAGCAGAAAATTAAATTCAAACCTGGTGCAAAGTGAATTTGTCACTACTAGAAAACAATACAACTGTATTGTGCATGGAGTTTTCTTCTTCATCCTTATTTGAAGAAATATCTGCAGCAGACACCTACAAAAAAGCAAGATATACCAAATGTCAAATTGTATTTCTCACTTATATTACATTTAATTGTAAAGTTTCAGAAAATTACTATCGAAAGGCTAACTTTTTTCCAGTATCTACACTAATTGTAAATTATGTTAGGCTAAGACATTACCATGAAGCTATGAATCATGACAATTTTTAAATTCATTTGTTTCTTTAGAGTCACAGAGGAGAGCAGGAGAATTTAAAGGAAAACCTTTTCTAGAAACCCTATTAGCTGTGCATGATGTATCCTCTGTACTTAGGAGGCATGAGTTCAAGGTCAACCTGGGCTACACATTGTACATAGTGAGACCGTATTTCAAAAAACAAAAGAAAAAAAAACATTTGTCCAAAATATGTAAGGCATACTTAAAACTCAAGAAGTTAAAAACTACTCAAACTTTATGGATTAAACATTTGAAGAGTGACTATATTAAGTAATAGATAAATTAAAAATGGACATTAGGGCATATAAATGAAATACTTACTACATCTTTATTAAAATGGCTAAAATTAAGTGATCGTATACAATGGTGCTAAGCATATGGAGAACTAGAACTCTCAAGCACTCTTATTGTGAATGTAAAAATGAATCAAAATGAAAAAACAGCTTAATCACATATCTACTACAGTCACCCAATTTATTCTTACATATTTGCAGAAGAAATCCCATGTCCACATAAAAGTTCAGAAGATTTCTTAGGAGTTTAATTCCAAATAGCCAAAATATATAAGCAGCCACATTTTTCAAATAGACAAACAAATTGTGGGGCATCCAGTTTTAAATACAACTACAAAGAGGAATAAACTTTTAACACATATAGTAGTATAAATGAGTCTCTAAATATTAATGCTAAGTGAGATAAATTAGATTTACACAGTATATTCCAATCTTAGTGAACAAAACACACCTGGCCAGTGCTTGGGATTGAGAACTGATGGTGAGGGTAGGGAAGGCAGAAGGTTGACCAGCATCCTGAAGAAATTGCTGGGAGCTTCTTCACTATCTTGATTGTGGTGTAGTTTTCAAGGGTGTACACAAGCCAAAACTAACAGAATTGTTTCTATCAAGTATTTTTAGCCTTGTATTATATTAATTTTTCTCAACAAGCCTGTTTTGCATTTTTTAAAGGATAAGAACCTATGTTATCCTTACTCTTTATATAGTAATAAAACTGAATAATTTCACCTATTTCTTGAACAGTTGGTATTTGAGAAATACTATTTTCATGAAATTAAAATGAAGTTACTACAGAAAAATATTTGCCAATATTTATCAAATACCCTCTTAAAGTGTCATAATATGCTGAGTAACTATCAATTTTAAAATAGGAAGATATTCACTGAATTGTGAACATTTTTTAGAATCTGCATTGGTCTGTAATTTTTCTAGTTTCTTCTTTAAGCCTTATTTGCAGCAAGCACAACTAAAATAAAAAATAAAAATACCAATCTAAAAAACAATGTGAAACAAACTCAAGGTTTAACAAGAGCTTGATTTTTTCAAATAAAAGAATGAATATATTATGTATCAGCTCTTGGGGGAATTTTGGCATAGAAAGATGAAAGTCAAAAAGAAAAGTAAGAATAGACAAAGTAGAAAGTGTAATAAAAGAAAACTTGACCCAGGGATAGATTACAAAAAGGCAGAGATACAGTAAAATTTAAATCAACCAGCCTATTGATGTGACTCTTCAGACAGAAGTAACGTGCTACAAATGAGATTCTGACCATTAACTGACATTTGAAGACCAGACCAAATATAAATAAAGCCTTACCCCAGGCAACACAACAGCTCCAATTCCATTTTTTAGTTTGGACCTGCCTCTGCCACCTCGTCCTGACAGCCCAGCACCTCGAGGTCTTCGCTTTCCTGGAAATCCGGAGCCACGGCCCTACGTATCAGATAGGGGAAGTCAGTACTCAATAAAAGCCAATAGAACTTTAAATTCATATGCTAATGAGATAGAACACTTTATTAAATGTGAATACAAGTACATACTTTTCTCTTTTATTCTCATTAGATGATACATATCAGAGCAAGCTTATTACTTATACCTTTAAATATGCAATCACAGCTTAGAATATAAATATGTAATGTGTATAACCTCTGAATTAAATAATGCATCCATCATTCTGAATGCTGTTCATCAGCAAGCCTTGGCACTACTTTTCTATTTCATGTTTCTGTATTATAGGTGGATAGAATAGCCACATCCAATCTAGATATTTCAAGGTGCAACCAACTGCACTCTATATAAAACCAGTACAAGGAAGAATTCTTACGAACAGGTCATGAACTCAAGGATCACTGTAATAGCTAACATTTACTGAACATTGTGTAATGCTCTAAGCACTTGTTACTCTCAGCAGACCCATGGACTACATGTAGGTACTGCTTTATTATGCCCATTGTAGAGACTAAGATACTGAGGGGTAAAAAATTTTATTAAGTAGCTTGTCCAAGTCCAAGATCATTAGCTCACCAAGTCTGACTCCAGACTGCTTTTTAACTTCTATTCTGCACTGTTACATTGCATCAAAATTACTTTTTACTGTTATAAAACAGAATAAGGACGGTGCCTGTCCTTAAAGTTAAATCAAATTCATCTATTATTTAACAGCAGCCTTATAAACTAAAAAATTCCTGCAGTATTTACAGAAAAAAATTAAATACTGTAAGCAAAATGACAAAAACATAAAAGCCCTGTTTTAAATAACCTGGATGGTAAATACTTGAAATAGGAATAATTTATCTGACTTTTTCACAACACCAGAAAAAAAATTCTTTGGGGAAACATGTTAAGTTTCTGACATTTTAAGGTCTGAGTACAAACATATTTTGAGTTCTGGTTTTTATCTCGTTTTCTTTACACTCAGATTTATGTATTATCCTAAGGGGAACCCTAGCAAGTTAAAGAAGTAGACTTGTTAAAATACTTTACAATCATTGAATTAATGAGGAAAATTGGTGCTTCCCCTAACAAGATAAATAAGATCTCAAATCTTCAACTGATGACATTTATCAGAGTCTGATAAGTGAAATTATTCCCTATTTAGCATAATAGCTTGCAGGTCAAAAATACATGGTTGCACGGTGCTAAGAAGAACCAAAAGGAAGGGGTAACCTTGGATCCCTGTTCATCTTTAATCAACACAACTTTGAGTTTTCAAAAGACCTCTCCTCCTCCAGTTTCCTCTCACCCTGTTTTCATTTAGGTCCTCTGAGAGGTCTGTCAGCTTCTTTGAACAAGGGACAGATTGCATAGGTTATTTGTTTTGTTACTTTTTAAACAGGAAAAAAAACTTTATGAATTAAAAATCAAGCCTAAAATAATCTCTCAATTTGCCTTGCATGCAGTGATACAGATATAATTAATTGAAATGGGTATTTGCTATAACACCATCAAACTAGTTCCTAGTTACCTTTTTATACTCTTAAAACAAGTATACATTATTTTAAAATATTAAAACATCTACAGCCTTATCCCAGAATTATATTAAATACAGAACATGGAGAAAAAATTTGTAAATAAATATTTTAACTTTTGAGATAACTATTTCTTTTTGATATTAATTTTTTCCCCTTCAAAATGTATCAGTTTACTTCTTTCCAGGACTAAGAGAATCATCCACCAATGATAAAGAAAAAGCTCACCAATTGAGAGGTTAATGCACACAATGAAATATGCTGCAACTCTGACTTTTTTCTATTAGTGTATTTTTTATTTCTAAACAATGACACTTGTTACCGTAAGTGAGCAATTACCTTTTCAGTTTATATAACAAGGATTTCCTCTTCACAGAAACACTGATATTAATAGTAACAAAGAAATCAACCATAAAGCAAGCATTAAAATTTCACATTTGTAAAAACTACAATTTAACTTTCTCTCAGCCAAGATCTCTATACCAAACATGTTATCTTCTTTACACTAACATGTTCACATTTTAAAAAGTGGCTCTGGAGACTAAATCTATAACGGCTACTTCTTAACACTGAACAGGACAAAATAAATCGGAAAGAAATGATACATGAATGTAAATGCAATTTTATTTACCACTTTGATGCTCCAAATGGCACTGCCAGGAAGCTGCCTGGGTTTAAAAATTTCCCGACCTTCTGAAATGTCTGGGGACCAGGGAGGTGGGCTCACTGTATTATGGGTACTCCAAGCCCCCTAGGATATGGTGAGTGAGAAAATAGATGTATAAAACTCAGCAACATAAAAGGTCAAAGCCAGCAACTAAAGAATTTTAGAACAGCAAAAACAAATGCAAAGGTATGGAAATTTAGGACAAACTGCTTCAAGAAAGGAAAAATAAACTTATTACAGTGAATTTAGATTGAAATGTTTGCAGTTATGTTTTACATTAAACATTTTACTCTGGTTGAAACATCGTGATAATAAAGCAAATTAAAAATCAAGGTTTACATGACATCAACACTGACTCATGAACTGCAATTGTAGAACCAAAAAAATAAAACTCAATCACAATCCAAAAATTAACCCTAGAAAAAATTATTTGGGAATTCATTTTCTTCTAACAAGTATTACTATGCTGAAAGGGGAAATAGAAAACTTATAGAACCAAAAAAAAAAAAATAAAATAAAATAAAACTCAATCACAATCCAAAAATTAACCCTAGGAAAAACTATATGGGAATTCATTTTCTTCTAACAAGTATTACTATGCTGAAAGGGGAAATAGAAAACTTATAGAACCAAAAAAAAAAATAAAATAAAATAAAACTCAATCACAATCCAAAAATTAACCCTAGGAAAAACTATATGGGAATTCATTTTCTTCTAACAAGTATTACTATGCTGAAAGGAGAAATAGAAAACTTTATACTGTAGTATTATAAACCATCAAACCAGTAGGCCAAGAAATAATAAATGCAGACACTTTAACCTGGTAAGTTTGTAACCTTAAAATACTATTACGAATTTTGTACTTAATTACTCTTTCACCAGTGATCAGTAGATGTGGGTTTTGGTTTTGATTTCTGTTTAGGGGAATAAGTATTTCATGGAGGTTATATCCAATAGATTAATTTTAAAAATAAAGAAATAATTAAAGCAAATTGTCCTAAATTTTCAAATTAAAATATCTCAAGTACCTGGAAAAGTATATGGGAAATGATATTTTGTTAAATAAAACTAAGGAATTTCCCTTCCAAATAACTACAGGAATAATTCAGAAATAATCTAAACTAATCTGATGGAGATACTAAACAGAAGAAAAATGTTTATTTCATGACGGTAAAATTTTTTTTCAAATGTCAACAAAGACCTACTTTGCATTAGGTAACTCAATGATACACGCTAATATGTTACCAATTAAATAACTAAAGCATAGCACATGGTATACAGTACTTACCAGACTTCTACAGCATTATCGAACTACTAAGAATCCCACTTATTACATAAAAATATCACCAGAAACCTAACCAGAAATGAAGCCTTGGCATCGGCGGGAGACAGTTAATGAAGTAACAGTACTACTTTTTGAAATAAATCACCCAAGGGAGAGACCACTTTTAGTCCAGTACTTTATTTCCCTGTACTCATTTTACCCAAGCTCTCAACACCTGGCTCATACTCTGATGGGACTGGCAACAGTACCGCTATGAGTGTGTCAATGACCTTGGTGCTGAGCTTACTCCATCTCCCACTACCCGATTCCAGAGGCCCTGGATGAAGCCCAGACCCTAAATTATCTGTATCATCATCTTGGAAACTGTTGTCTCCCAGATGCACATTGCTAGGTTTAATCTGTTCTAACATCTCCAACTTCGTATAGCTTTCACTTTCCCTTTTCAGTACTTTCATCCAGTGGTACAAAAACCTCTTAATTTATCACATGTAAAATCTCTTCCTTTAGGGAAAAGAACACACAAACAGAAATACACACATACACACCACAGTTAAGACAGTTACACTACTAATTTCTCTTAGTCCATTGAAAAAGAATAGTTTGTGCAAGTATTGTTTAGACAATTAAATGCCTATGTCACATATTCTAATGATAACAATATGCAATGTAATTATTACTATTGTCTTGTTTTGAAATTTTATGTTTTTCTCTTTAAAATAAAATATTAAAAATAAAAAAAATAAAATAAAATCACTCCCTTAACTAGTTTCATCTCAGTCTTCTCCTCGTTATGGGATCCAGTCCTTGTCAAAAAACCGAGAATTCATTTCCCTCATTTTTCCCCAGCCCTCTAATTCTCTTTGCAGAACTCCTTTAACCCAAGTCATCAGTAAATCCAGAATGTTCTCCAGCTTTGTCTCTGGTATGTCTACTCCTCTGCACTTCCACTGCCAGCAGCTAGCTCCTCACCACTCTCTCTCACCTTGTTCCACTTCAGCTATGCACTGCCCTAATGCTCCCTCCTTACCACTGTCTCTTGAAGCTTTCTTTGCCCAGCAACACCAACTCATTCAAACTTTTCTAGTTTTTCTGTCAGTGTTCAATCAGGGTCAACACTGAACCTTTTGTTACTCCAACTCTACAATCCTCTGGAAAAGAACTGGCTTCATCTCATCTCTGAGGTAAGGCCTTCGGCATTTCCACACTTCTGGAATCCTCTCTTTAGCACACGGGAACCACCATCTCCCTTCTCACACCTTTAGCATCCTCTCATTCCATCACCAATTAGGGTACTTTATTGTTTATAACTTGATTTAGTGGTACAGAAAGCAAAGGCAAGAGATGCCTAAGTTTAGTTTTCTGTTTTTTAGCTTTTCTCTGAGGATATTTAGCACATCTTAAATATCTTTAGGTAGATCTTGTAAGGTATCAGTGGCTAATTCTCCAAACACACCACAAAAAGTTCTATTCTAAGATAAAAATACTGAAAGTTTCATAAGTAATTTTTCTGGTTAAGTATGTTATTATTTATAACTTAAAAGTAGCTTCGGTGTCAAATAGCTCATTTAAATAAACATTTACATTGCATATAACATGGATGAACCAAATGAAGGGCTTTACAGATCAAGAATGTTTGGATGTCACTTCAGGAATAATTAGAAACCATTCAACTGCTATTGAGAATTTAAATAATAAAAGCTTAGATAATCATACTATGAATTTTAGTAAGTATACTGTCATAAGACTCTGGAAGATTATGTGCAATTTTATAGGAACTGAGGGAAAGTTATGACTCTACCAATATTCTGACACAGAAAAAGTTACAATTCTTTAGATCGTAAAACTAAAATACAGCAGTACTTAAAAGTTTAGTTATAAATTTTATCCTTCAGATTTTAGCTTTAACAAGAAGAAGAAGAACCAACAGAAACCAAAATGTTAGCTGCTGCTGTCTCAAAAGTGCTCTTCTACAGCAGCAGCATGCACTCACTGCCCTGTAATCACCACCACTGGGTGACGGCTGGCTGGTAAGGACCTGTGCCTCGCTCAGTGTTTTGCTATGTGAAGTTGCACAGAGTTAGCTGGCAGCTACTGGACTTTTTCTTCTGAGCATCTATCAATTTTGCATATATCTATGCATAATGAACTCATTAGTAAAAACTGTACAATATTATGAAATATGCAGTGTAGAGTTTGGGCTCTCTCTCACCTATAAAAAATTATCTATCCAATGCATTTAACCATAACTAATAAGTTAAGAGAATTTCAGACAGTTAAACAGAAAAATTGTTAAAATGCTACCTGGCAGAGATTGCATGAAAGCCAAAGCACAAGAGTTTAATTTCTCTGGTACATTTACCAACCAAGCAAGTTATACAGATGTTACAGAGAAATAGGAACAGTAAGGGCAAGTAAGAGTAGGCTATTTGAGAAAAGTTTCTATTAAAAATAGAAATCATCTTGTTCGTTGTAAAAAATAATGCCACTATTAGAGCCGAAGAGTACTTTTAATTCTAAGAACAGCCAGAGAAGGATTAGTAACTTTATACCCCAAGTTCTAAGTCAAGCCTGCATCCACAAGCTCCCAAAAATCTATACAAAACCAAAGTTGTCATTAAATTACAAATTTAATTAAAGGAAAGAAAGAAAACTAGAAAGGTAGACTAGAAAGGAAAATAAGGCCTAAGAGAAACAGGAAACATAAGAACATCGTTTGTCTTCTTAGTAAATATGTTCATTCACATGCACACTGGAGCTGCAATAGCAAACATCTCAATGACTTAAGAGAATTACTGTTAAATGAAGTTTTATTTACAAAATAGCTTACTATTAAATAAGAAATCAGAGCTGGCTGCGATTTGCGAAGGTACTGTAAAGGTATTGAAAAGGATGACATTTATCAGAACATTTATCACTTCAGAACACAAACAAGGTTTGTGCTACTGATGGTTTTAACCACAGCTTCAAAAGCATCACTACTACCACAGAATGTCTGGTGCTTCTTCTCAGCCATACATGTCTTCAGTCTGGCACTCCAAGCTAAAGGGGGCTATTTTTGATAATCTTTAAAATTAAGGCTTCCTTGAAATGCCTGTTGGACTTCAAACAGCCCAGGGATCTTCTCAAAATAAACACTGTGACTCAAATGTGAGTTGGAAATTGAGCTAACAAACAAACTCCCAGATGATGTCAACATCCCTCTTCTCAGGCAAAAATGTCTGGGTAATAAGAGTTTGATCATTGTATTCTCTAGAAAAATGTCTAAGTCTGCAGTGAATTTTTCCTCTAGCCTTTCTGCTCTCTCAGAGTTACCCCATGGTTTCCTATACTGTGGCAAGTTTCACACATCTTGTATTTAATAGACTATTTACTAGTGCTAAAAACTTGTGCAGTCATTGTGGAATTTTGGAAACCTACTACATGTTGTGTTTGCTGTGACCAGTGTTTCACACAGTCAACCCTTGACATTATCTTCACTAGTACTTTGCAGTACAAATATTAATCAATTTGTTTCAGTACAAATATTAGGTAAGCTTTTTTTTTGGCAAGCTTTTTTAGGATGACCATTCCAGACTTATACATAATAATACACAATTAGCATACCAGTCAAAATCTCCATTCTCATAATTATCTGCATTACACTGCAATTCAAGAAATAAAACAGTACCATTCGCTATATTACATGTGCAATCACTATATTCTAACAAAAAACATGACTTCATTTTATAGATGAATAAAGTAAAGCACAGTTCCACAAGGTAACTTGCTCATGTCTCAAATAATGGGAGGATAAAGGTTTGAATCTAAATAACTACACTATGAAAATTTTCATGTTGCACATAAGCTCAATCTTTCTAAGTACCAATATCAGTAAAAACTAGTACCCAGAATAGAAAACAAAATTTCTAAAAAGTCACTTTTTAAGAAGGCATCACTGGCCTGGTATGGGGGTGCACATCTATAATCCCTGCAATCCAGGAGGTGAGGAAAGAGGATCACCAGGAGTTTTGAGGCGGCCTGGGCTACCTAGTGACTAATCTGACTTGGGGGTAGGGGCGGGGTGGGGGCCGCTCCGCAGCACCATTGTATTTAAAACAGAATGCATGTAGACATCCCAAGCAGCATAAATGTGCTGCATCTTTTATTCTTTATAAATAATTCACTAAATTATTCGTTATATAGGTTTTACCTATTAGGATCCAAGAATATATTATTAAAGATAGAACATTTTTATATTATACAAAGAAATGTTTCAAAATCACACTAGTTTTAATTGTTAGATAATAGACCTCGTTTTACTATTGTTAAAACAAAACTAAACCTCAAAACAACATCAGTGTTTCTTGCTAAGGGTTTTTACATTTGTGAGTCAGAAATGGTGTTTTCTATTCCAAAAGACAAAGAGGCAGGTGTGGTGACATCCACCTGTAACCCCAGCTCCTGGAGAGGCTAAGCAGAAGTGATGGGGAGGGTCACAAGCCAGGCTGCCCAAGCAATGTAGCCAGGTACTCTAAAAATAAAAACTAAAGATGTTAGTGATATGACTCAGTGGATGGGGATGAGATGAGGCAACAGGAAAGGAAAGGAAAATACATTCAGAAAGGAGGAAAACTGCTTGTTCGTAATTGTTGACAAAACTATCATCTTCTGCTTGCTTTTCTCTCAGAGCAATGGATCATCAAACTGATACATTATTTTGAACCATGTCAAATGAAACAACACTGCAGTACACAGTATATGACTAAATTCTACATTCAGCATAAAATACTAAATTGATGAAAAATAAGAAACCCAATTCACAAAGTAAAGGGAAAAGTAGTGGTGATCTAATGAAATACTATCTTGGAAGTCTACACTGAAAAAACTTCTCTATGAGAAGGTCTCAATATACATGTCTTAAAATTTATGGAAATTCTTAAGCTTTCTGCATATGCAATAGTAACAATAAATGAAGTGAAAAATAAAAAATATATAATATCTACACTTCTGACAAAAATTGTTTTGAAATATTTACTGCAAGTCATAAAGTATTTCAGAGAATATATAATGAAAATTCAAAACCATGATGTAAGTAATTAACACATAACAGAGTCTCAAGTAGATTGGCCATGTAATTACATTATCTTCCATAAAAGGCGATTCAAATCAGTGCGAACACAAGATCACTTAGGTTACTAATTTCTAAATAAAAATGGAAAAATACAACTATAAAACATGAGAAATAGAATGGAAACTTAAATATAAATAAGATTTGATATAATACATTAAATTTTCTATCCTTTCTACTTTTAAAAAGCATTTCTAGTGGTTTTATGTTTTTAGCACACTTTAACAAGTAAATCAACAAAAAGCACATTTTCTAATTCAGCAGTCCACTTGCAGGGATGGGGGTCAAAGAGCACCCCCCAGAAACCATGGGTAGGATGGGGCCGTTACAGTGGTGCTTTGACAGTATGGCTTCAGCTTCGACTTCCAGCAGCTGTCTCTGAATCATACTGACTGGCTGTCCCAAGCACGTTTCCCTGAGTACATAAACCAGCAAACCCAGTCATGCGGTTATGTGAACCTGTTCACCAACAACTTGATACTACGAATGTTACCAACCCCTGCAATGTGGCACACATCTTTGATACTGGCCAACAAGTACATTACAGACTGAAGTTCAGTGTAGTCACTTTTTAATTCCTCTATTTCTGATCCAAATGGCATGGATCTGTTGGGTTTTACTTGCATCCAGGTCTACACTTTTTGCTCCAGAGCAAAAGCTCTTCAGGGGGCTATAGTATGCAACAAGGTCAATAAACACTTTTCTAAACCCAAGTCTCAACATAAATGTACCAATAAAAATACTGAAAAACACAGAAATCGTCGTAAGTTCATAAATACATAAAAAATGAAAAAATGACAACTGATTTACTAGGAGAATTTATGAGCAAGTGTTCAACTTGCTGCCTATTACTGCTTCCAGGAATTTTTTTATTCTACTATTGATTAGATCTAATTTTTCCTCCTTATCTTTGTGAAATCCTGTGTTAGAAATCGGGAACAAAACAAAACAAAAAATAAGACTCTCACTCAACACACATTTAAAATATTGATCACTATTTCCATAGTCTAATTCTGAAGTATTTGTGATATATCTAAAATATCTCAGAAGCAAGTAAGAATTATTTCTTTAACATAAATTTTTACATATTAAAAGTAGGACATAAAACATTAGTTACTAAGATTCTTTTAAAAGAAAATAATCTTGTATGATTTGCCACTTAACAATGGACTTTCATTACTGGAGATAAAGACTTTTTTTTTTATTTTTGGACCTGTCTCCTTAGATTCAGCAAAAGTCCTAAATTCTGTTATGTGTATGGGCTGTATATGGATACCTTAATACATACTGAAAATTTAGTGATCTGTATTAAACTGTTTATAAGCAACTGTAGAAAATGGTATTTCTACATCACTCCTTTAAAAAGTTAAATCAAAACAGTTTCTAGCTTATAAGTCTTAAATTTGATTTTTAAAAATTTTACCAGTCATTCTATAACTGACACCTGATTATTTCTCAAATGCTTTTTGCCTGGCACTATTTAGTAAGTAGCCGCTAGCCACATACTCAGTACTCCTAATACTGTTGGTCCGAACTGAGAAGTGTTTGGTGCAAAATCCAAGCAGATTTCAAATACCTAATTTTAAAAAGTCATGTAAAGTACAGTATCTCATTTTCATGTTGATTAAATGCCAAAATATTTTAAATGTCTTGGTTTAAATATAGTATGTTACAATTTATTTTACCTGCTTCTGTTTGACTACTAAAAACGTTTAAATTACACAAGACTTGGATTAACTGTACATTGGACAGCACTGACTACCCACTAATTTATATCTTCATATATTTCTCAGTAATTTTTTTGATTTCTCAGGAATTTGATCACTAGTTATTACATCAAAATTTAAATATCTCAGATTTGTTTCTAATTAAATTATTCATTTAATTTTGAAGCTGAGAAAGGCTCATATACTAGAAAATCATTAAGATAAATATCTAGCCAGGCATGGTAGTACATGCCGTAATCCTGGATTCCCAGCACTCCAAGAGGCTAAATAAAGCAGGAGGATGGCAAGCTCAAACCCAACCTGATGACTCAAGACTTGGATCCTGTCTCAAAAATAAAAAATAAAGGGCTTGGGATATAACATAGCTCAGTATGAATGTCCTAGATTCAAACCTCAGTACTGTAAACAGGAAGGCAGGCATGCATGCAGACCTGGCTACTATGGTACAGGATTTTATAAACCAAGTTCACAGTTCTTTAGATGGTATTATCACCATGGTAGTAATCACTAAAGAATCGATGGCATGGCAAAGAAAAATACAGAAATGTCAATACTGTTAAAAATCAAAAAATAACTAAAAGCTAAGTTTCTCATCACAATCATTGCCATGAAAATCTAACTCAATTTTTACCCAATCTCAATTTTTATCCAAACATTCTGTAAATGTATCACTAAATTAAAACAGAAATTCAGGGGCTGGGGACTTAGCTCAGTGGCATAAGCACCTGCCTTGCAAGCAAGCAGGAGGTCATGAGTTCGATCCCTGGTACCAGGAAAAAACAAAAACCAAACAAACAGAAATTCAACACAAAATTACCTGGTATCAAAGAAATTCATTTAACAAAATAATGGACTTTAGTATTCCTGATGTACACTCATTCCTGTTATGTAGAGAGTATTATGGTTCCAGTGCCTCAGGAATGAAGGGCCATCTTCAATACATACTACACAATAACAAATGGCAGTACCGGCACAAGCCCTGAAGCACCCAGAGAAGAAATGTTGCTATACAATAAAAACCAAAATTGGAAGACTAAAAGGACAAAGGAAGAAAAATATGGCCTATGAACAGCTTATGAATTAGCATCAAATAATTAAACAGCAATAAGAGAGGGGCAGCTAGTAATAAAATGCCAAATTTGGTAAATGACATAATATAGAGAAGCAACAGCAAATATTAGGGTGTGACTTATAAAATGAGATAAGGTAGGAAAGAAAAAATATACATATACAAACACACACAAAAAAGTCTGAAATAAAAGTCAACAGGAAAAAATAGTCCAGGATTAGGAATTTTAGCATGTTGCAAGAACATTTGCATAGTATGCCCATAAAGTTTGATTCAAAAAAAAACAAGTCCCAATGCATTGGATCTAGTTTCTGTTGGAACAAATCTCCAAAAAAGGAAAGATATCGTAAAATTCAATAGAAAAATTGATGTAGTATCTTTTAAGAAATAAAAATAACTAAACCGAAAGTAAATTTGAAATTCAAATTTCTACTGCTTGTTTAATCAGAACCACATAGTGATTACATAATTATTTTATTTTTCAAAAAAGATTTACTGAGAGAAGAAAACTCTTGGTGCTACAGTTATAAATGTTAAAAGAATAATTAAGAGAAAAAAGCAAATATAAATATATTTTGGTTTCCAGCATGTCTTTGCCATAAATAGCCAAATTTCATATGTCACTGATATAACAACTTATCTCTAGATAGTAATAAAATATATCTGAGATTTATTTAAAATAAATTTCACATTAAAATAAAAGAACTTTTTAACTAGCTTTCTAACATGGAAGTTAGTGGATCAAGATTAATTTATTATTCCTTTAAAAGTCAGGCTGTAATTGCTAGGAGCAAATTCTAACTTCTTATTACTGTAATGATTAAAACATCTGTCTACTGTTTGGTCTCTTGTTATTTTAAAAAACATGTCAGTAAGTAACAACTGTGTAGAACAATGAATGATTACTAGCTATAATATGTTCATTTATTCATAGTCTCACTTAAATCATATTTAAAAATTTAGCCTAAAAGGTAAAATTCACAGTACTTAAAATAATAAGAATACTTTTCACTTCATGAAGATCAACAACACAATTCTAACACTTTTTCCACAAAACTACTGAAATAATTAGCTTGGGGAAAAAAAATCTGAAAAAGTTAGCAATCAATAGAAACACCAAAAAGATAAATTCTCCAGCATAAAAAAACTCCTTTTATAAATCTTAATGCTTATGTAGCTAAAAATATATCAATAAACAAAGGAGATAATAAGTATTTGATAAATACTGTGTATACAGAACTTTACAGGTTTTTTTTTTTTTTTTGTCTTTTTCATTTTTATCAGTACCAGGGATCGAACTCACGACTGCCTGCTTATAAGGCAGGCGCTTATGCCGCTGAGCTAAATCCCCAGTCCCAACTTTACAGTTTTAAATAACCATAAAAAAATTTTAAGTGCTTCCTATGAGAAACTATAATCAAATAAATCACATTGCTATGTAACAACTAAGTTGAAATTCCAAATATAATTTTTAATTTCATAAATTACATTCTCTATAGGCAGGCATGGTGGTACATGCCTATAATCTCAAGTTCTCAGGAGGCTGAGGTCAGAACATTGCTGCAAATTCAAGGCCAACCTGCACTACAAAGTGAGTGCGAGGCCAGCCTGAACAGCATAGTGAGATCTATTTTAAAAAAAAGTCATCCTCACAAAGGGAAAAAAAATTACATTCCTTATTTACAGCATTTTCTGCATAATTGCAAAAACACATAAGTCAACATTGTGTCCGAATTCCCTTGGATGACAAAAGAGGTTGGCCTCCAAATCAAAGCTACAAGAACAATTACTTATTTCACAAAACTAGTAACTGTCCCTAATACTGATTTCTGTCAGTATCATTAAAATCACCCTACCTGTTTGGATCGTGGTCTACCAGGAGAAAATTTTCTTTTGGTAATAGCTGGTTTACCCATGCCAATTTTTGGAGTCACGGAGATGTAAGTTGTTGGCATGATGTTGCCAGAAGAATTGAGAGTTGAAGAGTAACTATGCAGCATGTTATGTGAAGGCAAGTCTAAACGAAGTGTTGGAGAGGAAGACACATTTGTCTTGCCTATGTCTGGTGAAAATGAGGACTCTACCTCAGTTGGTAATTTTAAAGATTTATCTCCCAGGCATAAACCATCTTTCACACAACTCTCAACTGCAGAAGTCATTTCAAAATCCATGAACTCCGTTGAAAATTCAGAATTTTCTTTCTGTTCTATTTCTTCATGTAGTCTTTCTGTAATCAACTGTTCCTTAGAACATGAAGTACTTTCCTCACTTGGGGACACTAAGGCTACTGGTGGAACAGTGACAGATTCAACGCCTGCTGCTAGAGGCTGAGCTGCTTCTTTGCATATCACCCCCTGAGGATCAGGTAACAACTGTAGTTCTTGCTGTACAACAATCTGGTATGTAGGGGCATCAATATTTACTGCCACTTCCATTTTGTCTTCTTTTTCATCTTTATCATGAAGATGTGTCCTTTTAGAAGGTAAGTCCATTTTTTCACAAACAACTCCACAAGAAAGCTCATTTTCCAATTCAGAATTCACTTTATTTGGGGATGTTTCTATAAAATTCAGAGAATACTTGTTATAGTAACATACAACACTTTAAATGTTTACCTATGAATAGGTATAAAATATTTGGTTTGAGTCATCACTTACATGAAAAGGTATTCATCAAGGGGACTATTCAGTTAAAAAAGCCAAACTCTACAGAAATTTATGGACTGAAATCAAATGTACACCTTCTAAAAACATGCTTTAATAGAATCCCCTCAGTTTCAGTAATTTCTAGTAAGAACTCCAAAAGAGAATTACTAATTGTAATACACATGTATGATGTTTTTCAATTTGAGCACTTAAAAAGAGAAGTATATTTGTGAAATTATTATATTCATCTTATAGCTAGGAAAAGGAAAGTCACTAGTAATGTATGAGCTATTTAAATTCAAAGGTGAAGAATGGACTTCAATGTAAAAACATTTTGCAGTTATTCAGGTATAAAAAAAGCTTTACACAGATGAAAAATGAGTACAGAGCACAGGCAGAAAATACTTTGTAACAATCAACTTATTTTGCTTATTAGCTGTAAGTGCCAATCTACCTAAGACATACTTTGATCTTCCTTATTACCATAACCTAAGAAATTAATCTTAGCAAATCTATATAAACACATTAAATAATGATATATATAGTGTTATGGTTTAGACGTTAAGTGTCCTCCAAAAGCTTTGTGTTTGGAAGGTGACTGAATCATGGGGGTGTTGCACACATCAAAGGATAGCCAGCTGAACATGGACTGAAACCATGAACCAAACAAACTTCTCCTCCCTTAAATTGGCAAGGAAAAAGTAATTGAAACAGATATGAGTGACTATAGATGATATTGACACAAATACATAATTGTAAATTTGAAATCTGAGTACTAGTGTACTAAGCCTATAGGCCAGGCCCCAGTTGGTATAAGCCCTATGTGACTCTACAGAACAGAACTGAAGATAAAGGGCATTTATTCCAAATGTCCTCATGGTAATATTTAAGGTATACTAATAAAGTCACTAATCTCCTTCATTATCTGTTGATCACTGATTAATATTTGACTATGCTTTGATACAAAAATCACATCTCATGCCTGCTTTACTGAGAGACTAAAGTTGAGGATAAAGGAAACACATCAAAGTAGCAGACTGGATAGTACTTAATATTTTTAAAGAAACAAAAAATCTTAATAGACAAACTGTCAATTGTCAATTCAAGAGAGTTTCACTTGACTCAAAGATCTAGTTACCATTAACTGTGTGAACCAACTGCAAAAACTGTCTTTACAACAACTTATATGAAAAGTTAATTTAGCTGACAATTTCCTAAACCTCATAATAACCATAAAAGGACTAGCCTCCAGCTCTAACACACTAGACAGCTGAAACACAAGCTTACCAGAGAGGAGAAGGCAATCTTTGTCAATACCTTCCGGCAGCTTATTCTTCTGCTGCTCTTCAGTGTGGATGACTTGAACTGTCACAAATAACAAATTATTTGGTCTATAGCAAGGAGTCAGAATTGCACTAACATTGTTTACACAACAATAAACATTGCCCTCAAAACAATATGAATGAGAGTTTTACCTTACCACAAAATACCAATTTCCAGCATAAGCATAAAACATATGTATTACTAAGTGGCATATAAAGATAAGATTAGGAATTTATATATGCATAGTAGGATTTAATGTAACTATTTAATCTTCCTCACACAGCATCTTTGTGAAGTTTTCTGTTGTTATAATGGCAGTATTGAGAATTAAACTCTGGGCTTTCATATTGTACTATATCCCTATACTACTATTTTTATATATTTTTTTTTTTCATTTTTGAGACAAGGTCTTGCTAAGTCACTAAATTGTACAGATTGAGCTCAAACTAGGTAATCTTCTGCCTCACTACCATAGCCTCCCTTGTAGCTGGGATCACGGGTGCAAGCCACTGTGCCCAGAGAAGTAAAACTATTATCAATGAGTTGTTAAATATGGACCTAGCACATTTCAAAAAACCCAAGACCTTTAAACTATATAATTTAACAACTTCACATATAATATCACACTTTCAAATAAGCCCATGATTTACTAGTTTTACCTCAAATGTCTTATTAATTCTAGATCTTCAAGTACAATAAGAGCTATTATCAATACTATAAAAATCCAATTGAAGTATCACTGAAATTATCCTCAACTGGACTACTGATATGGTCTAATACAATAAAATTTTCATTATCTCAGCATGAAACACCCCAAAGTTACCAAAAACTCATAATTGGCATATGTAAGAACTAAAAAAAAGCTGTATGGCTTTTGCAATGACAATCACTTGATCATTAAATACAGTACATGCTTATGATTAAATCTGTATAACTAATGCTGAACTGTCAGTATACACAGTACATGATATTTTTCCTATTAATTTGTGCCTAAGACTATCTTTCTAACTTTAAGCAGTTTCCAAAGTAACCATATCCTGGCCAACTTTTACTTATGTGCTCAACTTTTAGTATGTATATGCATATTCATTATATACATTGGCCTCAAAAATAGACTATATGCATCAACACAAGCATCTTACCATCTGGATCAATTCCAGGTACGGACTCCTGATCACTGACATCTTTATTAACTCCTTGCTCCAGAAATACCATTTGCTCTTCAGTTCCTCCAACTTCCATTTCATTATTAGAATCTTAGGAGAAAATTATTAATTCTTTAGCTCAGAAATTTTTTGTTTTGTTAACTAAGTCAGCAATTATAGTCTTGTTCTGGTAAGAGTAAATTATCAGAAATGACAAGTTCTTCTTAAGATTTTTCTATTTTAAACCAGGTATTTACATGTTTAAAACATGAAAACTGCAACGTATTGAAATGCAACTGTCAACTAAGTATGTATCTTACAGGCTGGGGTAGTAGCTCACTGGCAAACAAGACCTGGGTTTGATCTCTACCATATTCAAAAGAACAGCCCAAAAAATTTACTTTTCACCAACTAGAATGATTCCAGGTATAGACTCCTGATCATGGTGGACACTTTTATTAACTCTTTGTTCCAGACTAATGTATACTGGGGGGGGGGGGGGGGAGACAGAGAGAGAGAGAGAGAGAGAGAGAGAGTGTGTGTGTTTTATTTAATGTAACTGGTTTTCGCTACATGTATGTACAGTACTGCTGGGAACTGAATGCAAGGCCTCAGAAATGCTAGCCAAGAGTTCTACCACTGAGCTATAGCCCCCATTCTTTTTCCATTTTATTTTCAAACAGGGCCTTGCTAAATTGTCCAGGCTGATTTCAGACATGAAGTCCTCCTGCCTCAACTTTCCATGTAGCAAGAACTACTGGCATGCACCACCATTTTCGTATTTTAAAAGCTTATTCATTCCACTAACGTATACCAATGGTATTGTGGAAATGGAAATGTCAGTAATAAAGATGCTTATATTTGAACCTTCTGTAGGTGATAAAACAGGACTTTTATAAAGGTTACCAATGACAAAATGCAATACAAAATAATATGGTCACCCCCTAAGAATCTTGCTATTGTGTTTATAACAACATGATACAATCAAAAGTACTGATTGTACCTAAATGAAATTTGGGGTTCAAGAGGTGACAATAAACATTTAAACAGGGTGTTCGAAAACAAACCTTGTTTAGAGCAAGATAACCCAGATTATGAAGAACAAACATGACAGCCCCATAGCTGAGGAGCTGCTAGCCCAAGCAGCACAGAGAAGAAAAGCACACCAAACTAGGAACTCAAGCAGTAAAAAAAAAAAAAAAAGACATCGGAAAGATGATGGTTTTGACCTTAACCATCACTAAGACAGTGAACACACTTAAAGGTATAGAAACTAAGAATAAGATGGGATCAGATACACAGAATTACTCCTAAGTAATATGCTGTTAACTAGCTGGTACATGTTTATAGTAAGAAAACAAAAATAAAAATTCCCAACTTACCTGTAGCAGGTTCAGCCATCTCCATTTCATCACCTGGCTGTAATGGGTCCATCTCAGCTCCTAAGTGTTTACAATACATGCAAATATACTCTTCCTTGAGCTGAGAATCCAGTTCATGATCTGTTGGTTTGTCACATTCTAAGTGAACCCATCTGCAGTAATAAGTATATTTAAATAAAATTTTCTAATTTAAAGTCAAAGTTAGTATCTACGGAAAGGAGAGACAACTGCTAGAAAACTGGAAAATAAAAGGATTTGGCAACTGGCAAAAGTTTTCAAAAGGAACCTGGCATTAGTTGATGTTCTTAGAGGTACTGACATATTTTTACTTCCATATTTTTAAATACTCTCCTCTTTTCCTTCTTAATGCTCATTTCTGGTGAGATGTGATGATGTTAAGTCCCAAGATATGATAGAATAAATGATCATGTGGATTAAGGGCAAATAAATGAAGTAACTGTGTCTTCTTACCTCTTGCATATATTACAATGGAGCATGTCCTTCTGCAATTCTGGATGGTAGCACTTTCCACAGAAAGGACACAGATTATCCTGCTGTTGGTAACAAGCATCACATACCAGGCAACTATGATGCCACTGAGAACTAGATCGTGTGCCACACTCTACACATATTCTGCAATTCTAAACATCAGGAAAAATAAAAACAAGAAACAGTGTATCTGTAATTACAGTCTGGTGCAAATTTTTTAAAAAATCAATAAAATACCTGTGGATTATACTTTAAGGTTTAATTTTCTTGAGGCCAATTAAAGGTATGTGCTTTTGAAAAAGCAATTTGTTTTGAATGATGTCTGACCACACAAAATTTGCACTAAGACTTCCATGAAAATTTTAATGGGGGAATTGATCCAGGAAAATATTAACATGATAGAAAGAAACCAAAAACATCACACCCCAAACTTGCAAATAAACCATATGCCAAAATCAGGAAGGAGATCTTACAGAATACATCTGTTTAATCCACTACTGCAGAAATCAGGATGCTGCTGTTGTAGTTGCTGTTGTAGTATTTACATTGGCTTCTTAATAGCTTAGAATCTAAAACGAAGATCTCTTGCTAACAAAAAAGTATGATCCTCTTAATGAGACTTGGTATTTCAAATTGTGAAAGTAGTAACTCCACATCAAAATTCGATGACAGGTCTTTATACTGCTTTGAATAGAAAATGATTCTACCTGAGCCACAGTGGAAATGATTATAAAGTACAAAGCCTTACTAAGATCCCTCAAACTCTTTTCTGTGCCTGGTTCACTAGCCTGCTTAAAAATCACAAACACAAGGTTGATAAAGAGAAAACTAGCAAAACCATCAATTAATCTGTTAGTCTTATAGTTACAAAATGGACAGACACACTAATAGAAAAATTCTAAATCAAACAATATCAAACAGACTCTATTATCACATCAAGAAAACAAAACGCTCACTGGGGCATATAAAAGAAGTATAAGAATATATAATTATCACAAAAATGAGAAAAGAAAAAATGGTAAAAAAAACTTTTGTAAATAAGATGGTGGAGGGAGGTTAAAAGGAGAACAGGGAAATGAGAAAAAAAATGGAGTTGTCATACACAGGTACAATTTCCCTATGATCACATTGATCATTATGTACACCTAAAATGTACCATTAAATACAATTTTTTTTAAAAAAAGAAAAATCTATTAAGAAATGCAAGGATTGGGGTGGAAATTTAGCTCAGTGGCCTAAGCACCTGCTTGGCAAACCTGAGGTTATGAGTTCAATCCCAGGACCACCAAAAAAAAAAAAAAAAAAAAGAAAGAAAAAAGAAATGCAAGGATGTCTATTAATAAAATTTAAAATATTAAAAAGTGTAGGATACAAAAAAAAGACAAATGGCCTGGGAATTAGCTCAGCAGCATAAGTGCCTGCCTTGCAAGCCCATGGTTGTGAGTTAGATCCCCGGTACCAAAAAAAAAAAAAGTCTAAGAAAAAATATCCAACAGCAGTATATAAAATTATGCAAAAGGCAGCAGAATTCACACACAAATGATAGTTAAGAAATATAAGAAAATTCCATTCATAACAGTAACAAAATAGAGGCATAAACTTATGAAATGTTCAAAATCTACATGACAAAAAAAGTACACACCATTCTAAAAAGACACAAAACTAGATAAACAAATGCAAAGACATTCATTGGTCTTAGTTAGGGAGTCTTATTTGAGATGTCAGTTCTCCTTAATAAATTTAAGGTGATCCCAACAGAAATGGAAATGGTATTTTTAATGGAACTAGATAAATTGATCATAAAGTTCTTGTATGAAAATAATAC
The DNA here is from genome assembly GCF_034190915.1 of Cavia porcellus. Taxonomy (NCBI): domain Eukaryota; kingdom Metazoa; phylum Chordata; class Mammalia; order Rodentia; family Caviidae; genus Cavia; species Cavia porcellus. The sequence continues at coordinate 57,863,294 of NW_026947489.1, forward strand.
GTAAGAATAGCTACAAAAAGCTCTAAAGGGGGTCCAACATCACCAGATGCATACCCTCAATACTTAAAACAGTAAGGGTGCATCACTAAATGGATCAACAAAACAGAAAATTCCAACCACATACAAAATTCTAGTCTGGACTCTCAAGTTTCTGGGCAAAGACAGTCTTTTTTAATGAATGGATTTTTGCAAACTAAATAAAGATATAGCATGGAAAAAGATATACCATGTACAAGTATCAACTTCAAGTGGATCAGAGCTATAAATACAGTAATATCTTGGTTCATGAACACTTCTGTTTGCAAACAATTTGATTCACAAACAAAAGCATTTGGCAAAATTTTGTTTCCGTTAGCAAACTCCACATCAGGTATAAACACGACTATGGCACTCTACCCCCAAATCATGAAACAATTTAAGTCTATAAATCGAGCAAGTACTATATATAAACAATGCAAATGTTTGAAGAGAATAATAACTGCTGTATAATCTTGAAAACGCAGAGAAAAAAAGCCTCTAACTATGACTCAAAAATCTAGAAGCAACTAGGCATGCTAGTACACTCCAATTTAATCCACCACTTGCAAGGCTGAGGCAGGATCATGAGGTCTAGGCCAGCCTAGAACACAGCAAGTTCATGACCAGATGACTACATAATGAGAATCTGTGTGGAAAAAAATCCAGTTGCTATAAATATTAGTCAATCTGACTACATAAACTTCTGCATGGCAAAAATAATAAAGACAAAGGCCAAATTTTTAAAAATTACATCATATAACATATAAAGTGTTATATACACTTAATTTTAATTGATCTGTTAGTCTTACAGTTACAAAATGGACAGACATAGAAAATTTAAATCAAATGTTTCCTGGGAAGGAAAACACCTAACTCTGCAGTAACAGTTGCAACATGGAAAAAGAATTCACAAAAAAGATAAAAACTGATGCTTAATCCTATAAAAAAGTTACCAACTTCCCTCAAAAGAAATGAAGGTTAAAACTATGTTGAAAGTGAAAATACAGGCTGAGGTGTTACACTCAGCAGCATAACTGCTTGCCTGGCAAGTGCAAGGTCCTGAGTTCAATCCCTGGTACCAAAAAGGAAAAGTGAAAATACGAAGGCTAGATGAAAATACTGTGCTGATGTACATTGACAAAGTTGACAACTCTGCATTATGAAAGACTATCCCTATTATAAAGAAATACACACCGAAATATTTTAAAAAGGATTTCGTGTGCATAACTTGCTGTTAAATAGGAGTGGGTAAGAATAGATTACAGTGGTCCCTTAGTTCATGAACTTAATTCTTTGCATGATTCTGGTCACAAATTGAATCAAATTCAACATGCTCAACATTGAACTTATGGGGAAATTCGATTCGGTTTGTAACCAGTATCAGGGAAAGAATTAAGTTCATGACCTGAGGTACCACCGGAGTAGATACTGACACACTGGAAGAGAAGACATGCATAATGACAATTTAAAGAACTGTCAATGGCAGCATCAAAAAATCCTATCAATAACTGAACCTAGATAACTGGCATCATGGGCATGGTTTTTATTCTTCTAACTTGTAAAGTTTAAATTCTTTTCAAATTAAAAAAACTAATACACATTATACTAAACTCAGGAATTCTTTGTGTGTGTGCAGGGATTGAACTCATGATGTTACACACACCAGGCAGGAGCTTTTACCACTGAGCTAATCCCCAGCCCCAAATATGGGAATTCTTGTAACAAGGGCAAAGCAAATGATGGCCAAACAATGATGGTACACAGCAAAGACCTAGCTGTGATGGCAATGCTTTTAGAGCTATTAGTGATGCAAAAAGCCAGCAGCAGCACATGTGCAACAGGTTCACCACTGCCCCAGAGGATGGCACCCACTCTGGCTCACTAGGGAGCATCCCATCTAGACTGGCACTGGTCAGGGCATACCTTCTTCCCCAGTATCTCCAGCCCCTGCTGTCACACAGTGTAAGTAAGCCCTTGAGTGCTTAATTAATGAATGACATGGACTCCAGAGAACCATGAGAGAAATTACAGGAAGAGGGCATCCTTCACACAGCTACAGGAGGGACTTTCCTACGCAAAATCCTAAGTTATACGAGTATTCACTATGTCAAGCATTATGCAGGCCACTTTATATACCTCATCACACAAGCTCCAATACCTTTCAGAAGTATTAATATTCTATATACTGACTTAGGAAAATCTAGTAACTTCCCAAAGAAGGGTATTTAGTAAATGAAAAAAGCTAGAATTTTCCTGAACAGCCCAAGCACTTACCCACTACATTATATATTACTGGCTACATTAAAAGAATTTAAAAAGCATCCAATAGTATTCTCAGCAATACTGTGTAGTACAATTCTGTCATTTTGAAAGAATAGCAGACTATTAGCAATGAACAAAATTAAACAAAAGAAGTCAGAGAACAAGCTGAGAAAGACATGAAGAATTCTACAGAAAGTTTCCAAGATAATGAAAAGCATAAGATTATGAATTAAGAACAAGAAACAATCTATTAAGCGGTTATTACGTTATTATTAGAGTATAAGGAACGTTAAGATTTTGTAAAAAGACAAGTACTATATTTAAAACAAAACAGCAGCAACAAAAACATTCTTCCAGTCCTTTAAATGAGTTTGACAATGGTGAACACAACCAGGGCACAAATTAAACAGTGTAGGACCACGTTAGTAGCTAGATTCTGAAAGGAAGCCCAAAAAATTAAAAATAAAGACTCAAAGTCTTCAGGCAGATAAAAAGAAACATAGTGAAGTAAATAGCTTTTAAAATTCGTATTTTTATCCATAAGCTGAACAGCTCTTGATAAAATGATTTTAGAGTAAAAGTTCCTATGGAAGTTTGAAGGGGACACTTTCTCAGAAATGGGTTTCAGAAAACTGGAAAGATTTTTTTTTAAAGTAAGCAAAACCATGACTCCATTGAAAGTGAAGTTGGGATTAGCAGAGGAAATACAGTTTTTTTGCAGAAGAATATGATCAGGTTTATGGTCTACACGCATTTAACCAAGTTAAAAGAAGAGTGAAAAAAAGGAAAAGTGTTTGCAATGGGTAGGGGAAGGAGAGAAAATTTGTATTTTCAACATTTATAACAACTCACATTCATAAAGATCTGAACTACAAATCAATGCAGGAAGTTAAAGGAACAGAAAACCTGAAAATTAAAGAATCTTTTGCCTTAACCTAGCCAAGCACTTCAATCACAATCAATAATCTAACAGCTCTGTTAAACTTTCAAATGACACAGAAGGAACCAAAGTTAAAAGATATTAAAAGAGCTTATGTGGTCATATTGCCAGGTGAAGCAAAGGAAAGAAGGGGCCAGCTACAGAGGAGAAAGAGTGGTTTTGTAGTGATAAAAAGCAGAAGCTAGGGCCAGGAGTTTAGCTCAGCAGTGTGAGCGCCTGCCTGGCAAGCGCAAGGTATTTAGTTAGTTCCCCAGTACCCCCCACTGCAAAAAAAGCACAAGCTGAGTGCAGTAGTATATGTCTCTAATTCCAACACTCTGGGAGACTCAGACAAGAGGATCTCAATTTCATACTGAGCCTACAAAATTTAGCAAGGCCTTGTTCAAAACAAAATTTCAGAAAAGTTGAGACATATCAGTGTGAAACTACTGAATTCAGTCCCAAGTACCATTTGAAATTTTTTTTAAAAGCACAATATATTAACACTGTCTTTGTCTTCTTACTAAGTTGCAGCGACAAAAATAAATGGGTGGGGGGAATAAGGAAAGAAACAATTACAGAAGTTTTATCAATTTTTAGATCAATTTAACACATCAAATATTATTAAAGCTGGGATGGTAGCGCACGCCTGTATCCCGGCACTAGGGAGGCTGAGGCAGTTGAATCACTGAGATTTCCGGGCTAGCCTAAAGTGTACAGCAAAGCCTTGTCCGAAAGGCCAAAAATTTTTTTTAAAAATTTTAAAAGACTAAAAACACTTTCATCGACCAGTGAAATAACCATTTTTTAAAAACAAATTATTTTTTAAAAGTCAATATTTCAAGTATCAAAATAATTGTTTTGGGCAAGGGATTTAGCTCAGTGGCATAAGCGCTTTCCTTGACGTGCTCGGTTGGGAATTTGATCCCCAGGATCAAAAAAACCCTATATAGGGTAAATTTTCTAAATGAAATTAAATCCAGAATTAATATCTTTCCATATGTCCATAAAATTACAAATACAAAGAAAAAAGTTACATAGTACACTTGGAACCAAAGTTACAAAGGTCAATTTACAGTCTTAAAAAAATCCATAGGAAAAGGAAGATTAATTTTCAACTTCATATTTCAGAAAGTAAAAAGCAAGCAGAGATGAAACATACATTCAGTGAACACATAAGTATCAATATACCAATCTCCCCACAGTAAGTGCTCCTCAGCTCCTCTTTGAGAGAACAGCAGCACCTCTCACTAGGACAGGGACACTACTGAAGTCTCCCAGGCCAGCTTTCTTCATTCAGCTCCCGCAGGCTCCGCCTCCCCGCGCCACACGTGAGCACAGTTACTGGAGGGCTCTGGTTTCCTCAGGTGAGATGATCCTAAGGCTAAAAACTCCCATCATGGGGTCGCAGCTCGAAACTGGAACAGGCTGCGTGTGCCTTAGAGTCAACAGGCCGCTTCCAGCACCAGGTGCCTGTCCTCCTGCCTGAGAGGGCACAGATGAGAACTTTTCCGCATCACCCCTACCCATCCTCAGGACCTGCAGCTATGTCAACCACCTTGCCAAAAAGGCGCATGCAGGGCAGTTCTACAGAGAAAGGCCAGGCCCGGGTCTGGCCACCAGGACGCTAGGCCTCTCTAGCTCCAGAGGAAGAGAGGCAGGACCCCCAAGGCCTGCTGCGGCAGGGTAGGCTCCAGCAGTTTAAGAGGTAGAAGTCAGGGAAGCCTAAGGAATAGAGGAGGATGCCAAGAACATGACACCTGCAGCAGTCAACATAAGGGTCGACCAAGGCCTGGGGCAGACATATACTGTATTCTAGGAGCAAGTCTCTGTGCACTGGGACAAGAATGTGAGGCTGCAGGGAGAACATAGATTTTGGAGAACTGTTTTCTGTGATCCTGAAATTTTTCATAGCAATACTAGTATCAAAATACAAAATTTAACTGACCATCAGTGTAGATTTTGAAATCTGCACTTAACACTTGTATTTATTATGTAGTCTCAAGTGCTGTCAGAAATGGAAGGTTTCCACATAGTAAGATCATGGGGGAGGGAGATGACAAAAACGCAGATGTTTGAATAGCACAAGAATATGCATCCCAGCATCATAAACCACAAAGCACACAGGTAAATCCAGAAAGCAAGTTGAGTGTTCCTGGTCTCATACATATAATTGATAATAGCATACCAGTAAGTTACAATGAGGAACTTAAGTATTTTAGAAACACCTAGATTGATGCCCCACTTATAAATTTCATTGGTGCCACAATGGTGAGTCTGTAAATATAGGCTTTACGAAGCCGGGTGACATTTTATTAAATGTAATGTTCAAAAACCATTTATTGGCACTATCAGGCCTGGTTAACCTGAACTAGTGAAAAAGGGCATGGCATTTTTACATAACAAAATACAATAGTATTTTTACACAAAACCTACAAAAGACCCTCCCCTTTGGCTTAGTGGTAAAGTACCTTGGCTAATACTTAGAGCACAATCTCCAGCACCTCTAGAAAAAAAGGCTTTCTCTACAGCATTACTAAAGAAAAATCTTAAGCACTGAAGTAGACCTGAGAAAACACCTTTTCATTAAATCCAATCTCAGCAACTTAGGTTCAAAGTAAAATTATTTGTTAGGTTAGATCAATATATATTAATTCATTTTTTTACTTTATAAATGCCATTTGGCACTCTTTTTAAAAAATTACTGAAGTCAACAACAGGGAGAATCTAGAGTCCTGAGTTTGTTGGAGCCTACAATCTCATTGAAATGAAAACTAAACAAATAATGTGCTTCCATAGTTCAGAGGAGAAAACCTTTGTTACTCAAATAAATATACATACCATGATGCCACAAAAAAACAGCACAATCTGATATACTAAGTAATAAAGGGGGGAGGGGGGGAATCACTCTATACCATCCAAATCTCAAACCCAAGAACTTCACACGGCATCTAACAAACATCTGAATCAATAATTACTTACTTAAAATTACCACAGGCTTATCATCCCAGCACTTGGAGGCTGAGACAAGAGGATCACTGCAAGTTCAAGACCAGCTTGGGTTACAAAGTGAGCTCAAAGCCAGCCTGAACTGCATAGCAAGATCCTGTCTCAAAAAGAACCACCCCCCGCCACCCCGCGCAAAGTACCAGAGGGGGAGAAGAGCCCAAAAGTTCCACACATGATTCCATATACTTAATGCATGTGTACATATAAGTATATACTAACATAGTTATATATAGCTATAAAATAACTATAAGGAACCTAAGAGTTATTCCATCTAATAACAATGTCTCATGTGTAAAACCCTGGGATTCAATCTCCAGTGCTAAATAAAAAAGAAACATCTTTTATCCCCCAATTATTGTAATATTTCTATCAGTGTCCACATATTTTAGAAGTTTTTGGGGAAGAATGATAAATAATGCACAATTAATTTTGTTTATGAAGCACCAAAAAAATGTTAATTAAAAGGTCACAGCATCTTTTAATAACAGTCAAAACTGTAAACAACTCATGTTTACCAACAGATGATTTAATAAACTGTGGCATCTACATCACATGTAATAAAAAGAATCCTGATGATATGTGCAATGAAATGTACAAACCTCAAAAAAACTGAGTAAAATAAGCCAGATTTTAAAAAAGTATATATACCATATGATAGCATTTATACAAAATGCGGATGTGAACACTAATGTTTAGCAAGAAAAAGACTCCTAGGAAAACCACAGAAAGGTGTCAATAACTAGGAAGAAGAGATCCCCGACAGCATTAAGACATTTTGGGGATGATGTCAAGTCTCATTACACTGAACAGGATCATACTTTCATGTGTCAAATTTAGGCTTTAAATATGCACAGTTTGTTGTGTATCAACTACACACCAATAAAGCTGTTTTTTTTAAAGCTGATGGTAATGTATAGATTTGAATAGGTATCTGATTTGCTCTTTATATAGAGGGTGGGTTTCTTAAAACAAAACAAAACAAAAAAACAACTTACTTTGCATTTCCAGCCATTGGTTGGTACTGATTTCATAACTGGTTGAAGACAAAAAGTATGATACCCTTTGTCACACGTATCACACACTAGCATCTTGCTATCTTCTCCCGATTGTCTAAAAAATAAGATAGCATTAATGATGCCTTAAACTTATATTTTGGAATGTAAGTATACATGAAAAGAATCAGTTGTAGCAACTTCACAGTTCGTATATTCCTCGGTGTCCGCTTTGTCTCTGCATAGACAATGCAGGGGTAACCCCTACCAAAAAAACCTAAAGAATTATCCTTAAAAGATCATCTGTGGTTAACTTGCTTTAGTCATCTGAGGATTCCCCTAAATGTGGATAGATTAGGACAAGATGAGTAACTTTTTCTCCAGGCCAAACCTATGGAACACGATACAAGTCACCCCATTATTAGCCAAGCATTCAGGTTTAATTGCAGTATTGGTATCCTGAGATAAACAAGTGGGTTTTGGGTTACAGTTTTGGCACTCAGTTTCTAAAAAGTTCACCACCACTCATCTATACTTTTCAAATGGCTAATATCCATCTTTTGAGGAGGGAAGGAGCTGAAACTGCTAAGTGATAATGTGTCAAAAGGAACATATCCTGGTACTGAAAACAGGAATGACATTGTCCTCTTTAACAAAAGAATCCAATTTGGCATGGGATCTGTATTTATACTCAGGCTACTGCTGTCTAGCTGTAGGACCGCTTATCAATTTGGACTAAAGATGAGTTTCAGGTATAAAATAGGAACGATCAGCAAAGATTTCTGTAAAAACTAAGTATGTCAGTTGAAGAATTTAGACTATTTTTAAGTAGTAAGTGTTAAATTGTATGCATGAATAAAAATAATCTTGTTAAGAATTACAGTTGAAAACCTGGAGCATTCTCTTAACACTCTTTGCACCCCCACCCCGTGCCACAACATGATCACTGTCTCAATTCTTGGCAATTAACCGCTCTCTAAACTAAGAAGTTAATTCAACAAGAGGGAAAAGAAATGGGATATGTAGGGGTTAAGTCAGTTATACTCAGTTCAACAATTCTACATGTGAAGTTCCATGTTACATATCTTTAGCTACATGGAAAGCCTTGGAAGACAAGCACTCTATTCAAGTTCTCTTAAGTTCTTCCCAAGAAGCTGAGTGCAAATATACGGTACTGAATAAAAAGTTGTTGATATTTTACTTAATTTTTACCAAAATAGGAAGGTAAAGGGTCTGATTTATTCTAAGACATAGATGCTCAGTGCTATTACATTAAATAACCAATAAAACATTGATCATGGCAATGCAGGTTATAGTTTCCTCCTCATTATAAAAATTCTCAATTTATAAACAGGTTTAAAATTGCTGAAGATGCTGGTAACATCCTCAAATTATTGCTCTCATTAGAGAATTATCCTAGTGAGGGGTCAGAGAAGACCTGGAAAAAAGATTAAGGGATGGAACGCAGCAAATAGGAAAAGATAACAGTATGACAAATGTTTAATGCCACACAATACTTCTTTTAAAATTATGTTAACTACAACAATTACGTTAACCTACACTGGAGGTAACTGTCTTTCAGATACATTCAAAGATTTTATTACAATAATAGTCTTAATAGAAACTTTTCTTCCTGCAATAGAAATTCAAACATTTTGAGGGACTTCAACTCTCGCAATTAATTTCTATAGTCAGAACTTCATTTTAAGGTTGGTATGCTGGCACACTCTTGTATTCCCAGCACTGGGGAGGCTGAGGCACGAGGATTGTTACAAGTTCGAGACTATTCTAGGCTACAAAATGGGCCCAAGGCCAGCCTGAACTGCACAGTGAGACCCTGTCTCAAAATCACCCCTCCAAATCATTTTGCTCTTAAATCTCCTCCCCAATTCCTCTCAAGAAAAACTTTTTTGTTTAAATTATTAACATCACTTATTTACAAACTGTTGGCACATTTAAATTTTTAAACAACCATAGGAATTTACATCACTAAAATTAGCTTTGTTTACACACCTGTTTCAAAATAATAGAAGATTTAAGGGAGGAAGTGAGTTTAGTCGCAAAACAAAAGAAGTTTTTATCATATTATATAAAGCTTACACACCTAGTGACAAAGTCCCTCCCTCTTAAACTAAATACACACCTCTGAGTTGAAAATAAAACTTACTTGCAGTTCTGGCACACTTTGCACTCAGGACATTGCCAACCTGCACGTTTTAATGGAGTGACCGCTATATCCAGGCACATTCCATGATAGTGCTGACCACAAGTAGTACAAAAGAACTGATCTAAGAGGTCTCCCGGGCTGTCGCACACTGCACAGTTTGCATCTTCCTTTGCTACAATTAACAGCAAAACAATGAAATTGTTGCATAAGAATTTAATATTTTTCTGACTTAATAGTTTAAAAATCAAAGGAAATTTGCATAATAAACCTTTCAGATGTTTGAAGTTACCCATATCTAACTGACATTCAGTCAGAATAAGATCTCTATCAAAATACTGTAGTATATTTAGTCTAAATTTAACCATATTAAAATTAATCGTGTAGTTCTGCAATTATTTGTGTCTATATCTACTTGAGACCATAAGCAATTCTTTCTTTCTCTAGTACCAAGGATAATACCATGCATTTAGTTAATGTTTAATACATACTTGCTGTAAAGAAGCAAACAAGGAGGGGAAAAAACCTCAGATGCTTGCAATGTAAAAATAAATGATTTATTTGAATTCAGTATTCAGAAATTACAATATAACAGACAAAATTAAGAAATATTAATGCTAGTGAGATTTAAATGCTTAACTATAAACATATTATTCAAATTGACTAAGAGTACTTTTTTTTTAAATACTGGAAAATGATTTACATAAGAGTACACTAAAGACAGAAGCAACATACGGATACATGAATATAATATTTAATACACTACTCCTCTACTCACACTGATTTCCTGTTGTAAAAGGGTAAAAATTCACATTCTTATAGATACTATCTATTCCTAAATGACAATTAAAAGGAAAGATGCTTCTAGTATTTCTATTACTATCAAACACACACACAAAAAAATGTAAAAATAAACGTATCACTTCGCCCAATCCCAGTTAATTACAGTTATATTACAAGAAGAAAATCTGTGTGTTCTAAGCTCATACCAATTTTGCTTAACAGAAATGTGTTACATCTAAAATATATCACAAAGCAGAAGGATCTCTTCCCAACCCTGTGTGGTTTAAGGTTTGCTCAGTCCTATTTACTCCTCTGTAACTAAAGCATTTCCTACCTTTTCTTTCTCATCAAGCATCTTGAAAAATAGTAGTAATAAATTTCATTCACTTGTGCCAAGAACCAACAAACTTTTACTGCACAGGGCTGGATATTAAAATATTCAGGCCTTATAAGCCTTTCAGTCTCTCTAGTATGGACTTTTTGTTATTATTTACAAACCTTTGAAAATGTAGACAGCATTGGTAGCTTAACGGCAGTTAATAATATAGCAGCCATGATTCGTTCTCTGTTATTTGGTTCTGAATACCCTGTAATACTTTCATTCTCTTGAATGGTTTTATACTATGTTGTTTGTTTGATACTATCGTATATGAAGTTATGCTCAACTATTTCAAAGAAAGAGACATGGTAGTTACTGTTTGGGTTGTCTTATGGTAGAATGCTGTGTTGCTTATTGTTCTGATCTTATCTGCTTGATGTCCTCTTTTGTCTTAATCTCTTTAAAATAAAATTTTTAAAAAGGTAGTTAAAAAAAAAAAAGTCTTGACTCACTAACGCCTATCACTGACCTGAACCTACTTTAATGGGGCTGCAAACTGCCACCTGAACTCCAGCCCGTACTTTTAAGAGCCTGCTTTATTTGTACTTAGCACCCCCTTATTTAAATTTTCATTCCTTCGCAACTCACTCCTCACTTCTTCGGCTTCCCATTTCTTGGTCTCATTCTCCTTTTTTGGCTTCTGTATCTCTGCTGATATAATCCTTATAACTGCTGAAGTCTGCCAAAAATTCATCTTGCTTCTTCTTTTCTAATGCCCTAATTTTCCTCTGTAAACACTATGATTCTGACCTCTGGATTACTAGCCCAGTCTTCTTTGGTAAACCCTAAACCTTTATTTTTAAATATCATTGAAGCTAAATAGTCAGATTTTCTAAAAATATATTAACAACTCTAAAATGAAACTTAAAAATTCTTCCTTTTCCCTCAACAGAATGGGTAAAAAGGTATTATTCCTGACTTCTCCTTCCTCCAACACATCTGCCCAGGTATCAATTCTTACTTGTTAAACTTTATATAATCATCATTTTTCCTTGTTTTTCTCAATTCTGTCCATCACATACTGGCTTAATAATTACAGTATCTTCTAAAAAGAATCATCCCAATTTAAGATCAGAACCACTCACTATGTCCTCATCATAGCAAGTAGCCTGTTACATCCCTAACACAACCTTCCCTTCACAGTCTCTGCTCTTACCCATTCTGTCCCCTCTGCTGGAAATGCTAGCCTATCCTTCCACTTCAACCCACTGCAAAGCCTTCAGCGTGCCCACTCAAACACATTTCCTGCAGATCTATCATCACACCAAAGCACTCACCCTGGCGGCTGAGAATTTCTTTTCCCCATTTGGGTGGAAGAAATTTCTCTTACATAATCAACTTAAAACACTACTATGAGACTTTGGAAGGAAAGAGACTTTATCTTCTCCACTTTTTGTAGCTCCAACTGCTTAGCACAAATCAATGTTTTTTTACTCCTAAAATCACTTTTAACTGGCTCTTTAACTGGCAGGCATCAAAATTAAATCATGAATCTAAAAGTAGTAGTCTTAAAGCCATTTTGGTTTTTGATAGAAAGGACATACTAAAAGACAGTACCAGTATTTTCACCCTTTCAAGCTGTGACATTTAGAAATGAACAATAATTTTTACCCAGAAAATATTAAAAATTAAGGAAAGCACATTAATTACAGATACTCAGCTTACCTTTCTATTACAGTTTTCCAGAATGAATGTCTAAAGTGCTCGTGTAAAGCTTCCTGGGTCTGCTATTCTACCACTTCAACTTGCAGCTACCAGCAACATGTAGCTATTGGGCATCTGCAATATGACTAATCCAAACTGAAATGTACACTACATATAAAATATATTCTGGCCTCCAAAGGCTTAAAAAAAAAGTATCTCAAAACTTTCTGTATAGTGATTACATGTTGAAATACCAGTACCTTGCATAGCAGGGGTTAAAATATATTAATAAAATTTCATGTCAAATATTCACATTTTTAACATGACTTTGAGAAAAATTTTAATTACTTATGTAGCTCACATTACACTTCCCTTTCACAGAGTAATTCTATACAACAAAACCAACTCTGGAATAAGACAACATTCTATACCATGTGACAATTATCACTTTTTAAGTTTCTGGCAATTCCTTATAGACAGACAATCTTGTTTTTAATTACCACAGGACACCAGTAATAAAAAATGTGTTACATCCAGTACAAAAACCATTTACTATATGTTATGTAGCAAATAGCAAAAAGAGCACTGTGCAAAGCAATGATGTTGGTTCCAACCTCTTCCCTGGTATGGGAGCAAATACATGCAGAGATATTACAACAGTCTTCTTGAAGTCATATATATGATGATGTTACTAGATAGCTTTGATGTTATGCCAGAGGGAAAAAAGCATATGTGTATTATATACATTACACAATATATATGATACACCTATATGTCTGTACACTGCAGATTTATTAGGACAGCAATAATCAAGCAACTAAGAGGAAGTTTAAGCAGTTGGAAAAGAGGGAAATGGAGAAGCAAAAACAAAAGCTATTTTAGAGAGGGCAAGAGTAAAATCCAAGTCTACCTGGCTCCAAAGATCATACTTTTTACTACCTACTAATCAATACTGACTCATAAACAAATTTCACTACTAATCAGTGAAAGGAAAGAATACCTGAGTATACACAAAAAGTAGAAAGCAAAAGTGCCAGCAGAGGCAGAGAGGATACAAAAAGCCAAATGAAGCAGGGGGAGCAAGGTTCTTATGTAGAAGAAAAGTGAAAAAACAGAAGGATAAACTTTGAAGATGCTCATTTCCTAAGTGACAGCTGTGGAAAACGAAGAGAAAAAGGAAAAGACAAACACTGAACTTAAATTTAAAGGGGGCTTATCAGAGATTCTTAAATTTGCTCAACTTGGAAGATGATACTCTGTGCTTAAGGAAGTCAGAACAGCATAAAAGAGTAAGCACTAGTGAAGAGCAATCGAGATCAAACTGCTGTCATACAGAACCAATTGAAGAAAGACAAAATCAGCACACTTTTGTAAAGCAATTAACCTAGATGAAGCACAATGCTAGGTAATTTCCATTAATTACTATCATTTAATCATTGTAATGCTGAAATTTAAGATATACGCATTTTAAAAACATTTAAAAAAAAAAAATACCTTGCGCCATGACCTACAATTAAAATAGAAAGTACTGCTGGAGGCAGCAGTGTAGTCGATCTGCAATAATCTTTAAATCATATGCTTGGATTAAGACAGATGGCCCAAAAGCATTGAATTTAACTGCATAATTTAAGGTCCCCAAGGAACAGAATTTATTTAACTGCACACTGGTTTTACATTCCTGGCTTAGTTTAAGGGTTGTTATAAACAATAGCCCACAGAATATGTTTACACTAACAGGCAGCTACCTTTAAAGACATTTTCTACTACAACATGTAGTGTTAACTTATCCTCTAGTCTCAGTACCAAATGAGTTCTTGTTGTATGTACTGAGAATTAGGTACATACTTATATTTCCTTCTTGGTGTTGTTGGTTTCTAGAAAGGTTTAGTGAAATTTGTGGTTTGTAACCCAAAGTACAAACTACTTCGGATTATTAGTCCTACCATTACTTACATTTACCTAATCTGTATTTCCCATGGCCAAATACCCTTGCATTAGTCTTATTTTATCCTATTGTTCATGTATTTTTAAGAATCACCATAAGTTTATTTTAGACTCAAACAATGAGTAGTTTCAGTGTGTATTTTAATTGTAGGCTGCCAACATAAAACTTTCACAAACTGCATGATAAATGAGAGCAAATCATCTCACCTCATTGATACAGTTCATTATGTTACAAACTGATTTATGATCTCTGATGTAATGGTGGATATTCATTATAAGAACACAGTCATCAGCAGAAAGCAATAGTGCATTAGCCATTATTGGCTAACATTAGAAACATATGTGCATCGAAGTTTGCATGTTTTTTACTGAAGTCTAAAGCATCACTGAATCTAAATGGCTGAATAAAATTCATATTTACACACACATGCACGCAAACACACACACAGACTTATTTTTATTTGGTAGGCAAAACGTATCACTCTACCCAAGATATAATCAACTCTGATGACTCATCTTTGTTTACACACGAAGTGAAAAAATTCACGATATACACAACAGTTATTCTGCATGAGTGTTCTTTTACTTCCACATTTTACAGTGTGTACTCAAAAGCATTTTTTGAATTCTAAATCTTTTATTTATTAGTCTAAATATAACACGAAATTTCAGTTGACTTTACCTATAACTTAAGCTTCAGTAGTGAAAAAGGGGATACTATTACATTTGTGGACACAAAGTAGTTTTAACTGAACATAAAATTAAACTATAAAATAAAGATAAAAAATAATAGTATAGTCTAACTGTGTTTGAAATTACTTGTAGATTAAGTCTACAGTAGCTATATTAATATTTCATAGATCTCGACTAAAGACAGAAATAAAAAGCGTTTGTCAATATTATTAAGGAAGAGGTAAAAGCTAGCAATTAAGTAAGAGGCAACATTAAAAAAAAGACAATAAAATATGGAGATTTCCTAGTGAAACTAAAAATTTACTAGGTAAAATAAGGCCTCAAAACATATATACACATTAGAAGTCCATACAGTGAAAAACATTAGCTTTGTTTTGTGATAAAACAATAACAAGTTTTACTTCTCTGTACGACACAGAATTCACACATTTAAACATTTTCAATGAACTGTAAGTTTATTAAATACTATTGGGAAAAGAAAAAAAACGCACCACTGCAGATTACACACAACCAATATAGATGGTTTCAAAATTTAAAAAGGATTACAGAGATCTGTATCACACTGTTAAGGCCATCAGTGTGCAGGAGTTCAGTAAGTATTTAATGTTCCTGTAATAGATATCTTGAAATAATATTGGAGAAAGTCAGCTTTGAACTTTCTCATTAGACGCTATTCTTTTTAAAAGACATGGAATACTACTTAGCCTCTTAATAAATTGCTTTATAATACATATTGGAAATAATGCTTATTCAATTTGTATTTCTACAGTGTTTCAAACAATTTTTTAAATAAGAGTATAAAACCTACAAGCTCTCTCTGAATTTCTGAGTTAGCAACTTCTTGGAATTAATTTCAAAGAAGCTGTTGATAACAAATTTCCCTTAAAGGACCTATGGCAAAGATCCCAGTCTATTAGGATTATGAACATCATACTTTAATACCAGCAGAACACCAGGCAATTTACATATATTATTTTAAGTAAATGCAATGACAACAGTTTCAAAATATATTTAAAGTAAACTTACATCTTTCAGGAGCTTGGTCAATGTGTTCTGGACAAAGAAGGAAGAAGTGACTGAAGTCCTGAAAGGTACCAGCTCCCGCAGCACAAGGATAATGGTACATCTGGGTACATTTCTCTTCACAGCATTTGATAGTGGCTCCAAGATGCTTACAAAATGCACATCGCTGGAAGGAGATAAAGGACAGATACCTCTTCACAAAACCTTAAAAAGAAACATTTGAACATAGGCCCTGGGTGCTATTAAAAACAAACAAACAAAAAAAAACTTGTCATTTTTACCTCACTAGCAAAACTGATTTGAACCTCCACATGAAGAATCAGTTAGCCAGGCATGGTAGCGCATGCCTATAATTCTAGCACTCAGGAATGTGAGGCAGGAGAATCACTGTGAGTTCAAGGCCATGCTGGGCTACTAAGCAAGTTCAGGGCCAACCTAAACTACATAGTGAGACCCTGTCAAAAAAAGACAAACAGATAAACGGACAGATGGAAGGAAGGAAGGAAGGAAGGAAGGAAGGAAGGAAGGAATCCCTCAAAAACTAGAACAGTTAAAACCAATAAAATCTAAGGTACTCAAGTTCATTGCTTTATATACTACCAACTCATCCTTCCATTCAAACTAAAAATGTAGCACTTTTTTCTATCAAGTCTATCAAAAGTATACAACTAAAGGTCTGCTGTGAGTTCAAGGCCAGCATGACCCCTTCTCAAAAATAAACAATTACAAAGCTAATTAACAATACTTGGGGATAAAGAGGATAAAGGAAATCACTGCTAATGGTGTACCAATTAAATGATGTATTTGAATCAACACCTTAAAAACACAGGTAGCATTTCGTATTTTTCTCTTTCTTAATCACTGCAGAAAAAAAGATAAGAAAGAGAAGAAAAAGTAATATAAAGCAGATTTTTGAAATCAATCCAAAAACACGCGGTAGGGGGCAAGCAAGGGAGGGAAAACTCATTACCAGTTGCCTTGGTTACTCTTCTCCCCTTGTTGGGACAAAACACCCCACACCGAAAATGAAGGAAGGAAAGGTTTATTCAGCTCACTGTCTGTGTAAGTTTCAGTCCACAGTCAGCTGGCTCCAAGGCAGGATGGCCTGGCACTGGGCCAACACTTCAAGGCAGCAGCCAGAGCCAAAAAAGGAGGTAACAAGCCTCTTCTCCCTTACACTATACATAGGCTACTCTCTTCCACCCCACCCCAGTCCAGAGTAGCAGTCCCAAAATCTCTGTGACCTCCTCTTGCACAGGATATTTTACAAAGTAAGGATCCTGGCTCCCTGCTGAGTCTCTCAGTTAAACTTCTAAACTTCTCCAGTGGATATAATACATCAACCATAATACCAATTTTAAGAGTGAAACAGTTTAACTCCCTCAAAGTTTAACTACACTAACACAAAAGTAGTCTCAAAAATAAATCTATAATAATAACAAAACAGATCTACCAATGTTCAGAGCTGAATAAAATTTGTGTCATGAAACAAGAATAAGAAATCCAAGGATATATCAAAACTCAATGAGTTATCAAGTAACTATTTTATAACAAATATAGCAACAGTTTGAGGCTAGTTATTCAAAATATCATACATAAGTAAGCTTTCCACACTCCAAAACTGTAAATTTAACCAACCAATTCTTATTATTAATCCCTGGGATTATTGCAAAATACAGTAATAAACAACACAGGGAGAGCAGAAAGGTAAATAACAGGGAAAGTTGATCATAAAGTACAGACCTATTTGCCCAAATACTTTTAGAAGGAGGAAAATAAGTAAAATTATAGTAACAGAAATTATTCCAAAAGTAAATTTATAAAGTAACCTAATAACATAAACTAACACTTCTTAAATATAATCCCTATTTAACAGATGAGAGACATACCATACAGAGCCCTGACGTCTAATACACTGACTTCTGAATTCCTACAGAAATATCCGGGTTTGTTGGTACATACATATAACCCCAGCAATAGCACCTCAAATTTGAGTCCAGCCTAGCTAATTTAGCATAAACTTGTCTCAAAATAAAAAATTTTAGCTGAGTCACCCATAATCCCAGCACTTGGGAAGTTAAGGCAGAAAGATAGCCATGAGTTTAAGGCAAGGCTGGATAACACAGAGGGGGGGGGGCAGTAGCGCCTGGGAATGTAGCTCATTGTGAAGGTCCTATCCTGGGTTCAATCTCTCATACTGGTGTGGGGAGTGCTGCTTAGCCTTAATCTCTGTCACAATTACTCCCTAAAAATGGTAAAGATCAGCTTCAGATTAAAACATGCCACATCAAGAAACACTGGCAAAACTGTAACAAGGACACAGGAAAATTTTTGGTAGCCTCACAAAAGAAAAAGAAAGATTATTTCCAAAGACAGAGAGATTGGGCATTAGCAATACTAAATAAAAGAAAATCTTCCAAGGTCTATAAAAATATTATTTGACATTTAATGCTGGTTAAACTAACAAACATTCAGTTCATGGTCAACAAATACAGACAGATTACATTCTTATTCTCTTTTAATAGAGAAGTATACAAAAACATACTTTTATTCACATGTACCTCATATATAATACATACACTTTTATATATGCATGCGTAGTGAATACATACACAAGACACAATGACACACACAACTCAAAAATAAAGAGCTGGAGAGGGCCTATCCAAAATATACAGCCATGGAGGTCTGGGGGGTTTAGCTCAGCTGCATAAGCGCCTGCCTTGCAAGCAGGTAGTCGTGAGTTCGATCCCTGGTACTGATAAAAACGAAAAAAACCAAAAAAAAAAAAAAAACCAAAAAAAAAAAAAAAAAAAAAAAAAAAACCACCAAAATATACAGCCAGGTGTGGTGGCACACATCAATAATCCCAGCACTTGGGAGGCTGAGATAGGTAGACTGCTGCAAGTTGGAGTCCAGTCTAGGCTATAAAATGAATTCAAGCTCAGCATGAAAGGATAGTGAGATTCTATCTCAAAATAAAACAAAATATGCAAGTATGCTAATGCTGATAGCAAAGTAAAGAGAATGCAAATTAAAAAATGGTAAACAGATCAATAACAGAGTTCATATATGTCAGTCATATGCTATAGCATAAAATCAACAGAAGAAAAAATAGTTATTAAAGTTTATGAACCTATTTATCCATATATAAAAGTAAAACTGAATAAAAACACAAGCAAAAACTGGACTGTGACACACCTCTCAAAAATCAAGCTATTAAGCAGATATGAAACAGAAATAAAGAACTTAATACAACTGTATGCCAGAAACAAAACACACAGTCTATTGAAATGTAACCAAGAACCACGCTGCGTCCGGGAGGTGTACAACAAGAAGCCAATCTGTCCTTCCCATAAATCACACAAGGAAGGCAGGGGCCCACGAAGAGAGGAGCCGGTTTGTCTCTCCCATGAACTGACTGGCATACAGGCAGCCCCTCCAAGCCCCTGAGCAATAGGTTGGTTCAGAGGATAGGCTGAGTTGATAGTAACTGTGGTACAAAAACAACTAAATGCATGTAATGTTGTTGTTGTTGTTATTTTGCATTGTTTGACTGACTTTGCAGGCCCAAGGCCAGCTGTCTGAGCATCTACTAGGATAACAGTATACAATATAGCAAATAGGGGGATTTCCTTCTGTCTTGTTTTTGAAATCCAATATTGTTCTCACTGTTTAGTTTTGTTCCAATTTATTGTTTTATTTGATGTTGTTTTAATTGGTTTTATTCAGTTTTGTTTTATTTGATTTTATCATGTCTGATGGTAATGGACAACTGCAGTAAACATAACAAGAGGTATTACAGTAACCATTGTAGATTTCCTGTTATCTTGTTTTGAACTAATAACCACTTTCACAATTTTGTCTTGATTGGCTTTATTCTGTTTTATTTGGTTAGGTTTTATTCTCTTTAATAAAAATTAAAAATAAAATAAATATACATGAAATATACATGAAAAAATTCACCACATAGATGATACTTCATAGAAGTTCTTAAGGGAGCACAAAGTTAGCCAAAGAAATATGATTAATATGCAGGATTTCTTGAGCATTTCTTATTACTGCAAGCAACCAGCCTGAGCATGTAAAAAGAATTAGCTTATTGAAGTCTAAGAACCACCACTTTGGATAGACAACATTATTTCTCATTTTATAAGTGAGACACAGAGATGTTAAGCTCCGTGCCCTAGCTCACAGAGCTGAAGAGGAAACAAAAAAAGATAAAGGTAATAAAGGCAAATTCCCTTACTTAACTGTAAGAATATACTGAATACTTTGTTTGGTTTATATAGTCACTTTCATTCCAGTTATAAAAACTAAGGTAACTAGTTTTGCATTAGATATCCATAACATACTAACTTCTCATACTTACAAAAGGACATGTACTAGAAAGCTCGTAAAATACTACTCACAGTACCTGAAAATGAAAACCCGCCCCAAAACAAAGAGTAAAATAGTTATTTTACAGTACTCTGACAAGAAGCACTCTATGTGTCAATGAGAGCAAGTGAAAAACTAAGCAAGAACTTGAATCTCACAAACATTACTGCATGAATAAGATAGAAATAGTACTCACTGTAATCGCTCCACTACAGAAACAAAGTACAGGCTAGGATGTAGTGCTGATACTAATGGTAGTGCTTGCAATTAGCATTATGTAATGTACAGTACACTAGAAAAGAGTGGTGCTAGACTTCAAATAAAAAGCTTCCTCAGCCTTACTGGTATAAAAACACAGATAAAGCTCAACAGAGCTTTATGCTAAGCAGAATGGAGACTGAGAAACTCACTGCAAAGAGGGAGTCACAGAAAGCAGGCCTCCAAACTTTCAATAAACTCCCACAGCTGTTATAACCCCAAAACGTGTATTCATAGAGGTGCTCTGAATATCTCAGGGGACTGGACTGCAGACTAAGCGGAATTACAATAATAGTTTGGAATGTAAATGCAGCCTTAATATCCTTCTCAGAACAAAACTTGACACTGTCTACAACAAAGTAATAGAATCTAATACCAGCACCTTACCACCAATGATGCTTTAAAAATTCTAGACATATGGGGAGGAAAAACTATAGCAAAAATAGAACTTACAATATTCAACAGAACATAAGCAGACTTTAAAGCAGCTGTTGAAAATACATACAACATAACAGCTATTTACAACCAGAAATGCTGTAATATAAGCCACATTAAAGTTACAAAATAAAACAAAGTAGAAAATTTCCAATTGATGCAGGAATTTAAAAAGCTTTTTGTGAATGGGCTTTATGAGAAACTGAATGCAGAAGAAGAAACAGGCACTTATCTTGAAAGTAAATGAATACTTATTAAATTGCTTTTGAGAATCTAGAAGTACAAATACTACTAGAAAACAAAAAAGCTAAACCTTAGTAATCTATGAGACAAAATCAGATATATCAACATGCACATACTAGAGTTGCACAAGAAAAAGAGAATGTGTCAGAAAACAGTAAGAAATGAACTTGTCACAAATTTGATGAAAAGTATCAACTTACAGTTTCAAGAAGCTGGCAAACCCCAAGCAGGATGAATACAAAGAAAACCACACCTAGGCACATCATAGTCAGACTGCTGAAAACCAAAGATAAAAAGAAAGTCCTGAAAGCAGTCATAGAGAATACAAAATCATTATACACACAGGAATAACATCATATTCACACCTGACTTCTCATCAGTGCAACAGAAATACTGAGCATCATGTCACTACGGAGCGAAGAATTTGTCAACCAAGAATTCTATATTCTCAAGGGCAAAAGTAAAAAATGAATGCAAACTTACACAAAAAACAGAGATGAACTGTTTTCCCCTATTCACTCCATCAAGAACAGCTAAAAAGCCTTTGAAAAGATACATAAAAGCAAGCACAAGAAAGTTAACAAAAGGTAGTAAGAAAGGAGATCAACTAGGGCCTAGGTGCTAGCTACAGGCGCTACTGGCAAATCGCTACTGGCAATTCGGATACATCAGCAGTCAGTCACACTCATAGGCAAAAGAAGTAAGGTCTGTAGTTTCTAGTCAACAACAGGAAAACACTGGGCTAGCAAGACAGAAAACTGGTAAACAACAATCAATCAACCAACCAATTGAAGTTAAACACCACAGAAAAGGCTTAACCTCTACATATGCTGCAATTTTAGACAACGTAGACATCCATTCCTCTGCCCTGACCCAGACAGTGCAGCAGCGCAGAAGTGCAGATGGGGAGCCAGGACATGCACTCATGCCACCCCCCCTCTCCCCATCATGTCAGTGGAGAGCCTGGAACTCAATGGGTGACAGAGGCACCCCTCCATCTCCCTGTGGAGGGGAGCCTACTGGAAAATTAGCACTCAACGCAATGCCCATTCGTCCACTCCACCATCAGTGGAGGCCAAGTAGTGGTCATCAAAGAGTAAGAATGACCTTAGACAAGGTAGTGGCTACAGAGTTCCCAGGAAGCACCTGCACTGCCGCTTTACCCAGTGTTCATCAACAGAGGCCCACTCTGGAACTAGAATTTCTACACAAGCTGGGGAGGAACAAAGCAGGTCTACAGGTTTCAAGTCTTGCAAAAATGGGGTATAAATAAAATATGGTCTCATAATGCAATACCCAAAATGTCTGGGAGTCAATTTTTAAAGAAAACTAAAACCCAGAAAACGTCTTAAAAAGAATGGGAAAAGATAAATTAACAGACACAAAACCTGAGAATTCAAAGAAGTCAGAATTTTATACCAGACTTCAGATTCTACATTATAAAACTACAAATGAAGCAAGATGTCTTTCAATAAGTGAGTGGATAGATAAATTGTGGAGCTCCCTACAAAGGAATATTAAAAATAAAAATAAGCCTAGTCAGAGCTAGGGATACAGCTCAGCAGCACAGCACCTGCCTGTCAAGGTGCCAGGTCCTGAGTTCCATTTCCTAAACGAACAGTAACACAGTAATAATAACAAGCCTAGTCGTGAAAATACAACTGAAAAGGTTACTTTCCAGGCTCCGTGTTATATTGAGAATGGATTCTCCACTAAAAGACTAATGTAAATAATCACCCTTATGGTCTCATCCAATACTTGTTATTGTTTTGTCTCCACTCCCCCACCTCTACCTCTAACTGGAGACTGAACCCAGGGCCCAACAACTGAACTTTATTCCAGCCCCTCCGCCCTCTGTTTTGGACAGTCTTTCAGTAGTCTGGTTTCTCCTCCAACAGATTACTGCAAATCCCCTTATGTGCTACACTCAGGGCATTTAGAACGTACTGCATTACATGTTTTGGCCTATTTGTATCTTAGGTTCGTAACTAAAATAGTCTCTGTGAAAGCATACCTAGTTTTTGAACAGTAAGGATTGAAGCTGGGATATTTGTTTTAAATATTTTCGCTTTATTTCGAGACTGAATTTCAATAAATCACTCAACAGCCCAAGCTCAAACTTAGGATCTTTTTTCCCTTTCACACTTGGGACCTTTTCTTTCCCCTTAGCACTTGAGTCTCTTCCCTCTTCTCCTGTTCCTGCTACCCTCTTGTAACCTTCAATAAATGCAGCTACCTACTACATACAATGAGATGTGTGGCTGGCAGTTCTTTCTGTGTCATACACAAGAATATAGACTATTTTTTGACTCACTCAGCTGTAATACCTGGTAAGCCAGTCACAAGGACTCAAGCAGGCCTTGGGACACAGAGGTATCAGCAGCCCAAAGACCTTCAGACTCCTAGGTGGTAGGAGATGACTAATAATCCAGCCAGCAAGAAAGGTAACTCCCACTCCAATGGGGGACTCTCTTTTCTGGGTGAAGAATGGATTCTGGGAGAAGAGGCAGACCAATCACCAAGTGGAGATTACACTGAGTGAAAAAGGCTCCTGTTCTGAAGGAGAAAAAGGGGTCCTGCCAATCAGTTGGGAATACACTGTTGTTGAGCCACACAATGTGGAAAGTACCATGGAAGCTGTGACACATGACTCAGCGGGGATGGGCATAAACTGAGTGGAGTAAGGGAAAGGGTTGTCAGAACAGAGGAGTAGGTGTCCAGAATATCTGCCAGGGGACAAATGGTTTGGTGTGGCCAGCCACAGCAGGGGACAAGAAGAGATGAACCTGGCCCACCTGAACTGCTGCTTTTCTTTGTGGAACATTTGGTAGTTTACCTTGAATGTGGGCAGCCTTTTGTTTAGTGCCTATGTGTTTGTGATTCCCTATGTGTCATATACTCAGATGGAATGCTTCCATTCCATAGGTTTTAGTAATTTTCCTTCTCCTCTTCTGATTCTCCCTCTCCTTCTTAGGCTTTCAAATATCAGAGTGTTCCATTTGTTTAATTGTTGGTTAATTGTTGGTAATTGTTGGTAATTATTTGTTGGTTCCAGGTAACTCAAAATTTAACCCATATTTCAAGGGTCAAGAGATACAACGTCTTCCCACTAAGAAAAGAATTGATCTGTTTAAACCTTCAATCATTGCTTCCCTGCATGAGCGACAGAACCAGGTTTAACCTGGGTGTTAGGAGCCCACCTACAGTAGGTACTTCCTGGAGTAGCTACGCTAACATTGATTTGTTCTCCATTTTACTGAGTTGTGCTATCATTGCAAAAGCTTTAGGTTTATACTGTTATCTTTAGGTTTATACTATTGTCTAAACAGCAGTACCTGATTTTTAGGGCTGTTACCACATGTCTATGTTTTATGGCTTAATCTAGTGCGTAGAGTTTTTGCTAAGAATGGGTATCAGTCCCTTATAATTGGCTAAGAGACATCAGCCAGTAAGGTATCCTACTTACGGACTTTTCAACCAGAAGATGAGTTGTGTTTATAGAAGAAATCCAATGGGTCCAAGGAAGTACCACAGGTACTTGTCTGGGGCTAAAGATGTCCAGTCCCAAGGAATTTAGCCTAAGCAGGTTAAACCTATGATGGCTTTAAAGGAATTCAAGCTACCACTGGAGGACATCAAAAATTGTGTTTCAAGGAAATGGTCTGCTAGGTTAAGCCCCTAGAAGGAAGTGCAGCCTCACCAGGTTAAACCCTAGGAGTTTAAACACATGTGTTAATTTTTGCTCTTCCTATCTACAGATGAGAACTTGTCCATCCCTTAGAAGTTCCTGGCTCAAAGGTCGTCTTACCCACTGGAATAAGTGCCACACTAAGACTGTTCAAAGAGATCATTATCTTATACACCTGTGTAGCAACAAATGGCCTGTGTATCTCCCTGGGGAAAATAAGACTTGACTACTCTTGGCTGTCTGAAATGTAACACCGTATTTCAATTACATCTCTACCAAAAGGAGCAAGACAAATGGTCAGTCGTGCCTCATATCCAAGCTATTCTGACCCTCTCACAGAGGCCTGCTCTGTGCCCAAGGAGGCATCATCTCTCAGGAGCTGGTGCTATTGAGGGCTCCTTCTGTGAGCTCCTTCTCTTCACAGACTATCTCCTAAACAACTGCTCAGTTTCCTCAGGAGTTAAAGAGCATCTTCTGAGTCCTCCCCTTACTAATCTAGGTCCACTTACCACAGGGCCTTGGACTCAAGGAACCCACATCTGAGTCCCTACTGCGCTACCCCTTCAAGAAGTGGCAGGCACAAAGGGTATAATCTGTGCGGTGGTTCCCTTTTCAGTCATGGATACTGAGCAGTGCAAGGAGAAATTGGGTAGATTCTCTGAGGATTCTGAAAAATCTGCTGATGGGTTTCCAAACCCTAATGATGGCTTTCAATTTAACCTTGTGAGAGGTCCAATTCCTCATTTCTTATTGCACAACAGTACAAAGGAAAAAGAATATAAAGGGTATAAGAGCAGGACAATGACAGCCTTTGCAGCTTTACCATCTGATAATCAGCCGACTGTGGCATTATTTGGGTTACAGAAAATGTCTAAAGTGGAATTACACAGTAGGTGGAGAAATTAAGTAAAAGTGATACATCAAGGCCACTTTAGCTGGTATGATGCCCAAACCTGTGAACTGTAAGTTAAAGTCTGTTAGAGCCTAAATGAAAAGCCAGTTGCCTTTTAACTTTGGCTTGAAATGGCCCTATGTAAATATGCTAATTTAGGTTCTAAGTATAGAGAAGGTCAGATTATCCTAAGGCACTGTTTTTATCTGTCAGTCAGTTCTGGATATTAGAAAAAAGCTCTGAAAAGCTTCAACCGGGCCCCCCAAACGAACTGAAATAAATCAACTGGTTGATGAAGCATATTCATTCAGTGTTCAATAATCATGATGAAGTAGAGGACAAATAAGAACTGGGTAAGAAAAGGAACAAAGAAATCAAAACTTTTTAGAATGTACTTTTGAAAGAGAAACTGCAGTCTCAGAATATAAGATCAGTTACTTTACTTTTTTGCACCTACCCAAACAACATTCCTGGACAATTCTCTTTCAGACACAAATAGGTCTGCCAATTTCCTTTTTCTTGCAAATGGTCCTTTCCCCTAGGATGAGCCCTCCCTTTCCACTGTTCCCTCCCTTGGATTAGACCATTATCTCATTAAGGGTGGGCCATTATCTCCCACCACTAAGGCTAAAGCTAATATTAAAACCAAGATCACAGATTATGAAATCCCACAGATTTCCACCTCCCAAAACACATTAAGGCCCCTAGTCCTCAAATGTATTGTGCCTCATTTCTTTGACCATTGCACTACAATTTTGAATGAGTCCTGTGTCAACCTCAGATGAATCTTTCCCTTGTCTTTTACTGACACATCCTGAAAATTCTTTTTCCATTTCAGGAGTTACCCAACCCTCTGAGCAAGGGCACTGCTGGACCCAGAGAACAGGAGCAAACCAATACAGTGTGCCAAAAAGAAGGATCACCAACAAGTGTTGCATGCTGTCACAGGAAACCACATAGTCAAGCAAGACCATGATCCATTCTGGCAGCAGCAGGAGGAACTGAGAGGCTCTACAAAGACTTAATGGACCTTGGTAGACAACAAGAAGTAAATTTTGGTTGCCACAGATCTCTCTTTAACCTGGTCTTGAACATCCAGCTGGGGAGTATAACCAAAGACATACATAAAAGTAACAGCAATAAATTACTGCCCACTGCTGGCTGTTTCTATCTATACCTGTAGACAGGTCTAGGCACCAGCTTGTTCCAAGTACTATTCCAGTCCCCTAAGAACAGCATCTGATGTGGCTCCTTGCCAAATCTGCCTTTCTATTCTAGTTTTCACGTTTTGATCATACATGTCTTATTCTCTTGGTTAACCTAGCAGTTGCCAAATTCCAAGTATCACGCAGGTGTAACCCATACCTCCTAAAAACTTGACAGTCTAGAAGAACTTGCCCAGAATACTGCCTTCCTTCAATACCACACAGACTTATGAGCAGGAGTAGCCATACAATACTGTGGCAAGCCAATGCCCCTATTCAGCCTGAAGTAGCTACAGATGATAGAACTTCCTCAACTCCCCTCATAGATTTGGGGAGTCCAGTGCTCTCAGGGGGAAATAGTACAGTTAGGAATAAATGAGCTAAGTCATTCCCTTCTCTACATTCAACTGTAAATATCACACAATCCTAATGACCATTCAGACTCAAGCTTAGGAGGTTGTGTAGATTGCTGACAATCAGAAAAATAGATAGTGAGAGGCACATTCAGTGGTGTCTGACTATCAAGGTCCCCTTTTTTCTCTTGTACAATCAAGTCCTCTTCTTTCCCCTTCGCACTCAAGATCCTTTTTCCTTTACCATTCTCCCTGTTCTTGCTACCATCCTGTGACCAATAAATGTAGCTGCTTACTTCATACAAAAAAAACTTGTGATTCTTCTGCGTTACTCTCACAAAGTGCCAGGATTACACACATTCATCACCACAACCAACCTGATGTTAGTGTTTAACTCACACTGTAACTGTAGCCCCTAATGGCTACCCACTTTTCCAACACAATTATTATATAACCCTCCTCAAAGATGTGCAGTTACACTTTTACCATAAAGCAATTTCTTGTTATATATTTGATCTAATGTCAGTTTTGATTATGACTTTCTGAGAGTTTTTTTGCTATCAGGGATTGAGTTCATAACCTTACACTTTGCCATGCAGGTGCTGTACTGCTGAGCTATATTCCTGGCCCTTTCTGATATATTTTTACAATGTTTCTAGCTATATTAATTCCTTTTTCCCCAATGAAACCAATATTTTTTTAAGTTTATTGAAGGTCTAAGTGAGGAGGCACCAGAAGAACATGGCATGCTTTTAGCCAATTTGCCTTCCTCTTTTATTGTAAAGAGTGCATTCCTACAATTCAAAGAATTATTGACAGTACAACTGCACAAACATGCAAGATAAGACCCTGAAAGACCTGCATGTGATTACTCTTGATTATGTATCTTCCCTTCTCTATATATAACCTCTATAGCGTTTTGTGGCAACTAATTTCTTGTCTTTCTTTATATTTTCTAATTACATAAATATGCAGGTCTGCATATGCATGCATAAACAATTTAATTTACATTTGTCTATTTTAAACTGCATTTAAATAGAAAAATACCACCTGATTTTTAGTTAATTAGATTTTGTAACAAATACAGTCATGGAACTTTATTATTTGACTTCTGTAGCCAGTCAATTCATTTATCTTGCTATATAATATTTAGTTATCTACCAATTTTCATCGTTTTCTGCTTAGAACTACCATTTCTTGAAAATCTGCAATCCTGTATAATTTCGCACATTTATCCTGACATTTATCTGAAATCATTTTTTTCCTTCAGTATTCTCAAAAAGTAGTCCCTAACTAGACCTCAGATTGATAGTACAACACTTGCACAGAATGTGCAATGCCCTAAGTTTGATCTTTACCACCGCAAGGAAAAAAAATTTAAATCAAATACTAAGCTTGCATCTTTGTGATTTAAAAAAAAAAAAAAAAAAACAGGACCTGAGGTTTAGTTCAGCAACATAAGCACCTGGCTGGCAAGTACAAGGTCATGAGTTCAATCTCCAGTATTAAAAAAACAAAAACCTGGTTCACCGTGCTCACAGCAGCAGTACATATACTAAAAACTGGTCCACAATACCCTAGAGGAGATGGGTCACTAAGATGCTTTCAAGGTGATAGAAAGGCAAAGCTATCTTCAATATAATACAATCCTTGTCATTTGCATAATACATGTATTTGTACATGGTTCAAAACATGTGGTATGCACTGCTTTTACAAGAATCAAGATAGTAATATTGTACAATACTAGAAGCTATTATGCTTTTAATTGGATCTATATAATTTCAGTAATAATAATGAGTTTCATTAAAAGTATCACTGTTGGAGCTGGGGATTTAGCTCAGCAGCACAAGCATCTGCCTGGCAAGTCGCAAGTTCAACCCCCAGTACAAAAAAAAAAAAAAAGAGTTATCACTGTTGAAGTAAAAAGTATTAATGCTTGCTTGGTCTATATTATACATTTTTAACATTTCTGCCATGAAATAAAAATAAAGCAATACTATATGGTAGTTTTCTTGGGGAAAGCATGTGATCATACAAAGCATAGCAACAGCTTTGTTCATGTAAGACCAATGTTTATACTGAAGAACTGTTGATAAATAATGATTATTGAAATCTGATTATTCGACAGCCTTTCTTTCGAAAATGAATGGAATAACCCTTTCACTTCAAGTAAATCAATTTGAAAATCCTTTATTTACCAACACAAGCTTTGTTGATTCACATTAAAAGATTTTTCTAATGAGGTCATAGGTTATAGAACAAATATAATTTTTAATTTGAAGGTATTAAAATTTGTGATATCTGTATTATTCATTTAACCAATGGCACAATTAATCATTATTTTCAAAAGATCGCTAATGTTACGAAATTGTGTGATGGTAGATCTATTTGAAATTTCAAAAAGGTACAATGGATTACAATGCTGAAAAGCTATTTTGTTTTTTGGTTTTTTTAAAGTTTGCTGAAGTCTGGTGTGGTGACTCATAACTGTAATCCCAGCACTCCTAGTCAGGAAGCTGAGGCAGGAGGATCATGTCAAGTTCGAGACCAGCGTGGGCTACAATGTGAGTTCAAGGCCAGCCTAAACTGTATAGCAAGACATTGTCTCAAAAAGATCAAGGAAAAAAAATAATAATAAATAAAATAAAATAAAGTTTGCTGATAGAATGCCAGATTCCACATAGGGCTAAAACTTGAAAAAACTACCACCTTTCAAAGGTTGGCATCAGAATGAAATAGAAGAAGACCCATTTTCCTAAAATGGTTATTAAAATATATAGGGGTAATTTTCTTCCTATATGATACACAAAAGAATAAATTTCAAACAATAAATGTAAAATAAGTTACAAAGATATGGCTAACTTAAATTAAGCCAGACAATAGTGTTTCAACGTAAAAGTACTACATAAAGGTGGCCCTCAGACCAGAACATTAAGAACATTGAATTACTACAGTATGTAAGTAGGAGCTCAAATGTTGAATCATTAAGACAGGTGTCTAGTGTAAATAATTACAATCTACCTCCCCATGGGACTGTGTTCCAATATACATTCTCTCACACAAGCTGTGTAGGCGTTCCCAATAGACCAAACCCAGGGAAACATTTGCTGCATTTGGATTTTTACAAATCTGATGGATTTGCATTTCATGATTACTAATGAGGCTGTGTATTTTTTCATGTGCTTAGTGGGCACTAGAACTGCCTAATCTGTAAATTCCATTTAAGTCTTCTGCCCACTTCTTTACTGGGCTGCTATCATTTTACTTATCACAGTTTTTTTAAACATATTGTAGAACCTATTTCTCTTGTATGCCACATTTGCTATCATAATCTTCTATCTCTCTGGGACTTACATTTTCACTATTTCTCAACAAATTATTTACTAATAATGTAGCTGAGTATCTCAACTTTTCCTTTTATAGTACTTTCTGTACCCTCAGAATTCCATTACAAAAAATGTCTTCCTTTATTATTTTTCCAAACTGTATGGTTTTATGTTGAAATATAATGGGCCAAAAGAGACAAACCATTTTCCTATTGTTTGCTATTAATTGTGTATTATTTCCTACTGCTTTTCACTGCTCTAATCTGACCTTCTAGTATATTCCAACTGTTCATCTATTGGCAAACTTTGTTTTTATAAAAACTGTAGAGACAACTATGAATGAAAATGGAAGAAGAGGCTTTTCTATGAGCCAGGCTCCACCATGGGGATCAAGAGAAGACTCAGCAAGACAACAAAGCCTGTCTTCTCAGAGAGCCAGGTTCCTTGTACTGCAGGCCGAGGGCTGGTAGTCTGTGTATCTATTTGAAGGATGGCAGTGTACATGGTGGCAACTGTGGGAGATTTCCTTCTGTCTTGTTTTTGAAATCGAATGTTTGTTCCATTTTACTATTTTGTTTACTATTTTGTTTTGTACTATTTTGTATCTGGTAACCTGAGCAACTATTTTGAAGATAGCAAAATGCAGTATAACAACTATTCTTAAAATTCTATTATCTTGTTTTGAAATTAGCTACTGTTTGTTGCTGTCATTTTGCTTTTGTTGTTATTTTTTAGGTTTGCTTGCATCTCGATTTTTCTGTTTTTTCTTTTTTCTCTTTAAAATAAAAAAAATGTACAATAGATACTATGAACTGGAAAAAGACTGTTCAAAAGAAAAGACAACAACAACAAAAAAGAAAAAAGAAAAAGACAAACTGTGACAGGGGAATGGAAGAATGGGAAAAGGATAAAATATATGTATATACTAGACAGTTAAAGAGTTATTCAACCAGCTTCTGTTTGTTTTTTGAAAACAATGTTTAGAGCTCATTTTGTTTAGACATTATACCTATGTCCTATACTCTGAATTACAGGACACCAATACACAATCTATCAAGTATTATATCTGTCCTGCTACCCTGTTTTGAAACTTGTTTGCACTATTTATTTGTTTTTCTCTTTAAAATAAAAATTTTTTTAAAATTATAAAGACATTTTAAGGAGATGGATGATGCTACTTTCCAAAAGAGGAATTTTTTTGCTTCAGATGAGTATTTAGGCCACAGACGATCAATTTAATTTAATCTGAAACATGAGCTGATGTCAAGCTGGATTTCAACTTTAAGACAAAGCTTTCTTTTCCCAGTTTTCCCTAATTTCAAGGGTTTAGCACAAGGATCAGAATACTTCTTTGGAAAAACATCAGTCAATAAGTATTTTAAATTTTGTATGATAAAAAGCAAAATCAAGAATATTATACAAAAAGAAAATAAAAACTTGTCCATAAATTAACTGATATTTATAAAATATTCCTATAAAACTGATATTTATAAAATAACTGATAGTAATTTTTTCATATAGGTCTAGTAATGAAAACAGTGCGTGTAGATGGGGAGGTCTAGAAATGAAAACAGTGCGTGTAGATGGGGAGATAACAATTATTTGGAATCCAAAGTCACTGTTCCCTCCCATCAAAACTTGTCCATCTGTTCATTCAGTTTTACAATAAGACTTTATGTATCCATCTTTGAAAATATTTCTTCTCTTGATCTTTGCCTTTTAGCAAATCATTCTGTTGCTAAACAGTTATTTTCAAATGAACCTCCTCAATTACACAGTGGAATGGATTTTCAAATATCAAAGTTTCCCTTTTATTTGCATAGAGATCTAAAAACTGCTATAGGGCACTGGAAAGTATCACTCCTAATTATTTATGTAGGAATGGAAATCTTGATTTATTTTAAATTTTGAAACCAAACATGTAAAGCAGTTTGCCATTATCCAAAATCCAACTAACACTAGATTTTGTACAAAGGACATTACCATGACACAAGTTTCACATAACAGAAGTCTTTTTTTACCCTTATAGTTTTAGGTTGATTTGTTGTTAACCACCACCAAGCCTGGAATAAAAACTTACGAATTCATTGCATTTGATTAATGCTGAGAGTAATCTTTTCACTCAGAAAAATTTTAATCTTGCTTTTGGACTCAAAAGACTTTAGCCTGGTAAGTCATAAACTATTGTGTAGAAGAATAATTCAATATACTCTGCCCCTACATTCTAAAAAAATCCATATTTGATGGTGAAGTCTTAAAAAGTAAATAAAATTAATTGACACTATTAGTTCAAAGGATTTAAATATTTTCTGCAAACTACTGCTAATGAACAACGACGGATTTTCAAATTGCTTTTGTGGGGCAAGAAGTGCTAGGGACTGAATCCAGTGCTGCATCTCTAGCACTATTCTTTATTTTGAGACAGTCACTAAGTCATCTGGGCTGGCCCCAACCTTGCTATCCTCTTACCTTAATCTCCTAGAGTGCTAGGACTATACGTGTGTGACACCACATCC
This sequence comes from Cavia porcellus, assembly GCF_034190915.1. Taxonomy (NCBI): domain Eukaryota; kingdom Metazoa; phylum Chordata; class Mammalia; order Rodentia; family Caviidae; genus Cavia; species Cavia porcellus. The sequence goes on from NW_026947489.1 coordinate 57,896,420, forward strand.
ATCTTAACAATGTATGTTTGCTTGGTTTTGTTTGTTTGTTTTTTCGGTTTGTGACAGGATCTTACTACTATGGACTACTATGCAGTCCATGCTGGCCTTGAACCTGGGGCAATACTCTGGCTTCAATCTTCTGGGAACGCTGGGATTACAAGCATTTGCCACCACACCCAGCATCACCTTAGATTTTAACAAGCTTTTAAAAATTTGTCACATTGCCTATCTTTTTTTGAGGTTCCACATTTATTTTTTTCTTGGTTGGTTCTTGCTTGTTTTGCTTTTTAAAGACAAAGTCTCCTCATGCAGTTCAAACTGACCTTACACTTAGTAACTAAATAGCCCGGGCTGGCTTCCAAAACCTGCCAATCCACCTGTCTCATCCTCTGAAATGCTGGGATTATAGGTATGCGCCAATACAACTGATTCCACACTTACTTTTGGCAATTATCAACTGTAAAAATATAACATATTCCACTTCAGGTTATAGTGAATGTTTTTTCAATTTCTTTGTCAGTATTTTCTCTTATAGGCATTTCACAGACTATCCATAAAAACTAATTCTTCCACTCTAAATTCAGCATTTGACTCCGAGCAGTACTGCTAACATTTACTGATGCATCAATGGCCTAGGAAAACCACTAGAAATCATTACCTTGTTTTTGAACCTTACCTTTTAAATGACCTTAACTTTTAAAGCAAAATATTCCTGCTGAAAAGCTTATACTGTCAATTTTATTTTCTGTGGTTATATATGTTCAGTGCAATAGTCAAATACAATTATATTACCTTGCCACTGTTTTTTTTCTTGTTTTGCTAACAAATCAGTCATTCAGAAACCTACTTTAAAGTCTCATTTTCATTTTATGTTTTTGTGAAGAAATTCTGCTGTGATATTCTCCTTTAATTTACTGTTTCTTCTGACTACTATATTCCTGTAAGCTGAAAATATTGTGGAGGGTACTCAGTATAGTATTGATACATAATATATTTTTTTTTAGCACAGGTATAGTGCTCCAGCATAAATACAATGCTTTGCCATCAAATTTGATAATGCTTCATGTACTCCACATGCCTCAAAAACACTACAATATGAAATTCATTTTTCCTCTTTTCTTTTTTTAGCCTATTAAGCATGTACCAGTAATAAAAAATAATAAAATTCTAGAGTGATAGTATATATATTCAGACACTCAAAAAACTGACCTATGCCACTGTGATTTATAGCAAGCCAAGCACTAATTCAAAGTATCTATGATCTCTGGAGCAACAACTCAACTATGTCACAATAGTACAACAAAAGTCCCAGACATTATGCAAATAAATGGGTATGGCTTTGTTCTAAGGAAATTTTATATTTGCCATTAACACTTGATTTTCATATAGTCTTCATGTGTCATGAAATATCATTGGTTTAATTCTTCAGCCACTCAAAAATATAAAAACCAGTGCCAATAGACCCACCAGTGGGTATGGTGGCTCACACCTATAATCCCAGCACTGAGGAGGCTGAGGCAGGAGAATTATTGTGAGCTGACGGCCAGCCTGGGCTATTCAGTGAGTTCAAGGCCAATCTGTGGTATAAGGCACTGTCTCAAAAACAACCAAGTATCAGCCTTGTGAGCATATAAGCACAGATGGAGGACTTCATTAGTAAAGTTCTTCAGACTGACATGTAAAACTAAGAAAATTACCATTCCTACTATCCAAATTTTCCCACACTACTTATTCTTCAGTCATTCCATATTGTATACTATTCTTCCAAAATCATAAATGAGTGCAGCTTTCAAATTTTTTCAAGTTGATTATTTGTCTAGAATTCTTACATTAACCACCTGAAACTTAGCCATCCTCGAAGCACATTTTAAATCTCTCTTACATTTAAAACACCTTCAAATTCCCTCAGTTAAATTGTTTCCAATAATAAAGGTATCTATCAGACACTATTCACATTTCTTCCTCCTAAAAAGCTCAATTTTCAGACACCCATTCTCTTCTAAGCAGAAACATATTTCAGAAGGAAGAGGCATCGTTCCTAGCCTCCGAGGAGAATTAGATTCTGAGCCAAGCATCATTGGCCCACACACTATCTCTTATTATTTTAAGGCATAAATGCTAATGGTAATTCCAGCTACTCGTACATTAGGAACCACCTAGTAGGATAGGCTAACGCATCCAAAAAGGATTTTCTTTATTAAAATACTGCCTTTCTACAGGTTTGGTTTTCATACTCTGTATATTTGCATGGCACTATAATGCTTAGAGCTTCCATGTCACCCAGTTTCTGATCACGAAAGGAAGCGGACCAAAGATAAGACTGATGTGCTACAACAGAAAGATGGTGAGAATCTGAAACTTGGCATCATGGAAAATGGTAAACTATGTATAACCCTAAGCGGACCAAAGATAAGACTGATGTGCTACAACAGAAAGATGGTGAGAATCTGAAACTTGGCATCATGGAAAATGGTAAACTATGTATAACCCTAACTCTTAATTTCCTATTGTGAAATAATCAGCTTCTTGGACTTCTCTTGTGTTTCCTGCATAATTCTTCCAATTCTGACTAAAATGGAGAAACAAAAATCAGATTTACCCTCTTCCCTGAAAGAATCGTTAAATGAAGTATAAGAAACAACGATTTTCAGGTCAATATATATCAGATATTGAAAAAGAACAATGGCTCCTCAATGGTGAAAAACAAAAAGGACAACCTTATACCAGCAAACTGCTGTGCAAGTTTCCAGGCCAAAGCACAGAAGACAAATGAAGCCAATTCTGGCTAACTCGTGATTTGGAAAGATAAAACTGGGAGTCAAAGAGAAAATTAGCCAGCTAGGGAGTCAGAACAGAGAACCAAGAGAAAAAAGCTACATAGAATCCCAGAGGTCTATGGCATACCAGTGTAGTTCTGCTGGTGATGAATTATTTTAGCAGTTTTATTTCTGAAATATTTTACTTTACCTCAGTTCAAGAACTCAAATTGTTCCAGAAATAGATGGCTACATTCATGCCCATGCAGGAAACACAGTTGTGGCTGTCACCAAATACAAAGTTTGCAAGCAAAAACAAAATTTTGTGAAATGCCTCTGTTTGCAAACCAGATCACAAAAAAGTAATTATAAAGACATTAAAACTGTGGTTATAAGTGTGTTTGATATGCTCAAAAAGTGGAAACATGGAAGAAAAGACCCTGAGCAACCTTTTAAAGACTAAGGACAGTATCTGAGTTAAAAATTACATTGGGTATGATAAAGAGATGATTATAAATTACAAAGAAAAAGCGAGCTTGAACACAACAGAAAGTAAAATGCAGCACAGAGAGGAGGAAGAAATGATTTAAAAAATTTTTTTCTAAGTGATCAATGAAGAAACCTTCAAACTTCTTCATGTACAGGTAATTGCAGTTCACAGAGAAGAAGAAAAGGAACACAGAAAAATTGCTTGTGAAAATAACTGCAAAAAGATTCCTAAGCATAATGGAAACTATAAACTCAAAGATCCAAGACATTCCCAATAAGCTCCAAGCATAAGAAATATGAATCACACCAAAGTATAACATAATGAAACTATTCAAAAATCAATGGTACAATATTAAAAGGGATCTGGTTAAAAGACACATTACATATAAAGAAACAAAAATAATAATGGCATCAGATTCCTCATGAGATACAACACAAGTGAGAAGACAGGCATCTCTGTGAAATACGGGGTGTGTGAGTGTGAGGGAATGAGTGAGTGAGTAAGTGAGAGAGAGAGAGACAGAGAGACAGAGAGAGGGAGAGAGAGAGAGAGAGAGTGTGTGTGTGTGTGTGTGTGTTCAATTCTGTACCAGACAAAAATCTTTCAAATACGAAGGTAAAATAAAAGTATTTCAGAAATATAACTGCTGAAATAATTCATCACCAGCAGACCTACACTGCAAGAAATATTAAAGAATATCTTTCACACTGAAAGAGCCTAATACCAGATAAAAACCTAGGCCACAAAAAGGATTAAGAAACATATACATAAGTGTGAATTTCTTATTTGACCAATACCAACAGCACCAAAGTCCAAGAGAAAAAAAACCTAAATTTGTTTTTATTATAGATAAAACTATGCAACAGTACTTGAAAGTAGGGTGAGAAAACTGAAAGATATTATGCAAGCTCAAACAACTATAAAAATATCAATGAGTTACAGGTAATAATCTAACGGAGAATACAAAATGAAACTATACCACTCAATGTAAAAGAATGAAGCGAAATGGAATGAGATGGAGACAACCAAAAACAAATAGAAAAAACTTAATCACACTACATGTATGGCTAAATGCCCCACTAAAGACGTAACTGTCGGTTTAGCTATTACTTGCAAGAAATGCATGTTAAACATAAAAATGCAAATGAGTGAAAGTATAAGAATGAAATAACATTTTAACTTATGCTAGTTCAAAGAAATATCTAATGTGGGGCACAATGGTGCACATTTGTAATCCCAGCATTGTAGAGGTCAAGGCAGGAATACTGCTGTGCCTAGGCTAAACAGTAAATTCAGGGTTAGCCTGAACTGCATAGCGAGTTTCTCTCTTTAAGAAGCAAAATAAAACTAAGCTAAACTAAACTAATAGATATTTTAGTATTAAAATCTATATCAGAATGAAATATAAACTGGGCATGGTGGCTCATGCCTGTAATCCCAGCACTCGGGAGGCTGAGGTAGGAGGATCGATGCGAGTTTGAGACCAGCCTGGGCTACAAAGTGAGCTCAAGGCCAGCCTAAACTGCATAGTGAGACCCCATCTCAAAAAAAAAAAGAATGAAATATAGGATTTTTCTGCTATTTGCAATCAAAAATACCCCTGGCACTCTATCTTCTGCTGCTCAAAGTTTCAAAGTTCCTTTGTATAACCAGTAGAGCACTTCTTATATTCTCCCTATAATGGAGACTAATTCAACATGTACAGCACAATACCTACTTTTAGGCCTCTGAAGAGACCTATGTTGGGTTTGAGCCGTTTTCCAATTATTATACTGTGTTTAAAAAAAGCTAACATAGAAGGCCCCTGACTACTACTCTTACAAAGGTCTGTGTGCCTGCTGGGAACTTGGGCTTTGGGAGGGTTCCCTAACTGATACGCATGGTTTCCTATGGCTAGAATATAAAATAAGGCGGCTTATCTTGTGATTACTTCACTCACTGAGTCTAAAATGTCATACAAACTAGACAAAAAGATGACCAGAAGACCAGCACTCAATAACAACCGTCAACACCCTGGGGCATCATATGCATGCTGCTTTACTTTCACTGCTAAAGCAAGAAAGTACTCTGTATGACTCCTCACAGAAAAGAAAATGCACAGGTTGCCTTATTGTGAATTCTTCAACATCATGCTGGTGTCTCTTTCCACTGAGAACCTTCCACTGCATACCCATGTAGCATCACAGTAGTAAATCTTGGCCATTATAGCTCTACACTGAGTCCCACGCACAAAGAAAATCTCTAAATGTATTTGAGACAGTTCTGTGGATCCCTGACACAAACAGAGTTCAGATCTGTTATTTACATTTCCTCTTAACAAACTGGTGGGGTAGAATAAGGAACACAGACTCCAACTGATTTTTTTGTTGTTGTTGTTTATATTGCAAAGCACTACATCCTTCCAATTTGATTTAAATACCACAAAGCTCAACTAATCTTTCCTTATCATGTTGCAATCTCAGCACTCAGGAGGCTGGGGCAGGAGGATCACTGAGTTATACGGCAGTATAGGCTACCATAGTGAGTTTAAGGGCAGCCTGCACTACATAGCAAGACACTGTTTCAATAAAGGGAAGAAGGGAGAGGAAGGAAGGGAAGGGGAGGAAACAAGTGGGCAAAAAAGAATGGATAATCCTTGTTTGTAGTTACTTTCGTCAACATGAGAAACCTCTGGTTATCTGCAATTGATTTACTTCTTTGTCCACTTACAGTACATATACAGATCTAAAAATGTTAACCTATACTCCAGTGAGAAGCAAATCAACAAATCAGAATACAGCACATTTATATAGTTCTTCTTTTCTTTGGCTTTACATTATCTAATCAAAGTACAATTTCTACCATTTCTTAGGTTTTATTCCCAGTCCCCTTCTGTATTAACTTTGCTACTGCTTTTTGGATCCCCAATATTCTGGCTCATGCTAACTGCTTATATGAAGAGTATGTAGAACATTCTATCGTACCAAGAGTCACAGCGCGCGCACACACACACAGACTCTCTCTCTCACACACACACACACACACACACACACACACACACACACACACACACTACCAACAAGAGTAACGCCCTCAGAAGTGAAGTGTTCCTCATATTTCATCCTTGCTAGATGGAATTTTATTCCTGTCCTTCTACCTCCTTATCAACTCACTTACTATTTGTGATCAATCTCTTTGATTTCTGGCTTACGCTCCCCTACGTTTTTTACAACTAAGCATTTATGTGTATTTTCTTGCCATTTTCTTACATAAACGGCAGCACCCTATAATTGTTCTTTTATACTTTTTGTTCTGTTAATAATGTATAACAGACACAATTCCACAACAACTCAGTATTTTTTACTACACAGTAATCCTTATGTTCAACTATTTAAGTAACCAACAAATGTGGGCTCTTAGATTGTTTCCAATATATTCCAAAATAAGCAACGGTCTAATCAGTAACTGTCAATTGATACTGATTTTTATATTGTTGGAAGAATAGTCAAGATAGATTCTTATAAGAATCAAAAGATAAATACATATGCAGTTTTTTGTTTTGCTATGTTTTTTGAGATAGGATCCTACTATGTATGGTTTCAATTCACCCTATGGCCCAGGCTGCCCCTGAACTCAGACCAGTCCTCCTGCCTCCGCCTTCTGAGCTCCGGGATTACAGGCAAGCTCCACCATGCCCCGTTTGCAGTTTATTTTATATGACCAAGCTCCCTCAAGAATACTGGTACCAAATTGCTTCTGTACCAGCAAGTATGAGGGGTACCTGCTTCCTTAAAGCCTGGTTAACTAATGTGTTGCTATACATTTGAAATTTTGTCAGTAAGACACATCTTCCTTTCTTAAGGGCACATTTCAAGTGTAATGGTCTATCCTATACCTACATAATAAAGGAAAAAATAAAACAAACAAAAATCAGCAAAAATAGCAATAAAATACTGACCTTACTGTAAGTTTTGAGTGACTGAATCTAGTAGGGAAGCAAGAGCTTGACAATGCTGCCACTAGCTCCTTCTAATCTTCCCAACGGACTGTTCCAAGGACTGCATTTGCACTCAACTACTTGGGTCTGTGAGCCCCCATTGTCTAGCCAGTCTTCCCAGCAAGTCTTCCCCGCCTCTATGATTCCACCACAAAGAATAAAGAACAGCCTTCATTTCTGTAACATCTGAATACTAATCAGTAAGTATTCACAAAACAAAAATGGTACCTTTTATCCAAAAAGGATAGGGTGAAACAAGCTTTTTTTTTTTAACCTCTGAACAAAGAGAGATAGGAAACCTGGATGTGTATATTATAAATTTCTCCATTTGATATCACATAAATCTTACGGATCCTCTAATTCTAGTCTGACACCACAAAGATCATTTTAGCCTCTGTTAACAGCTCTCTGTATAGTAGTTTCACTCAAATAATCTAAAAATATTTCTAACCATCTCTAAAAGAGATGGCTCTCCCTGATCCATCACATCCTTCATCTAATGACCCAAGTACAATGATACCTTGGTTCAGGAACGCTTCTGTTGCAAATAATTTGGTTCACAAACAGAAACACTGGGCAAAATTTTGCTTCCATTTGCTGTACTGGGTCATAAACACAAATAGGGCCATCTTCCTCAGAATCATGGAACAAAATAAATTCATGAACCAAGGTAGCACTTTATGTTCAAGCCGAACAATTTAAGATTAGGCATTATACTATTCAAAATCTGATGCCATGTACTTCAGGGTAATGTCAAATTGTAAAACAAGTATTCTGGCCTGACTCTTCTTAAGGCAACGTTATTCACCTAATGTGAACGAAGTCTCTCTGATAACCTTAGCAGGAGGTAGTAACTATTACTGCTTGACGCTATGTCCTTGTTTCAACTGTACCTTTGAAATCTTTACCTGTATTTTATTGATTAAAGTCTATATTGGTTTCCACCAACATTTCTAGTTTTAATGTTTCTTATGAAGGATTGTCTCATTTCTCCCAAATATACTTGTCAAAAACCAAAGAGAATTTGAAGATAACAAAAGCATTATTACTTCAGAGTTGGCTACCTTTATAGACAAAAGGTAATACCATTTATTTTTGTGATTGCCTCAAAAGCACATGAAAATAACTGTAAAAGCTTTGAAAAGTGGTAGAGTTTATATATATACATATACATATACATATATATATATATATATATATATACATACATATATATATATATATATATATATATATAGATATATATGTATATATCTGACATATTCTCAAAAAGATTAACTGACTTGCCAACTGGACTAAAGAGAACTATTTTTATCCATGCTTAAAATATTACTGTTTTTGTTTTGTCAGGCACAGTCTCACTACATAGTCCAGGCTAGCCTTGAACTCGCTAGGTAATGCAGGCTGGCCTTGAAGTCACGGTCATCCTCCTGCCTCAGCCTCCGAAGTCTGCACCATCATGCCCAGTAATGTTTAAAATATTGAGCAGAGTTATTCCACATTGTGGGAAAAAAATGTATCAAATTTTGTCATTCTTATTTTAAATCTACATTAAGTAATTTTGTCTTAATAACCACATGGATGTATAAGTGTAGTTAGTAATTCTCATTTCTAAAAATGTTAATTTAAGATTAAAATATTTACATTTACTAATCATACCATATTACAGCTGTTTGTACATTATACTCTTGATAAAAAACCAATTTCCTATTTGCAGGGTTTTTATACCATAATAATCATTTAATAAATAGTTCTTGTAAGTAAACTTTTATATTAAATAAAGTGAAAGTTATAAAATTATGGTTTAAATATTAGTGCCTTCTACTTACTTCTGTGCTCCCTGAGACAACAGCTTTGTCCACGTTCACTAATAATGGTTCTTCTACCTGGCACACACCTAGTGACCACTCCACACAACGGTGATGAGCCCAACAAGTGCCTTGAAAGTGAAAGGGAGAAAATGAGTAAACATCAACAATAGGAATGCAAATAAATGAATACATGAAGTTTCAAAATAAACTCCTCAGTTGAAGACATAGTGGTGTGCTGCCTCTCTGATTAAGCAGCTTTTCTAAGGCCACGCTCTGTCTATGAACCACAGCATCGATACCAGGCCAGCTCACAGGTTAGGACTGGCTCAACCAAAAACACATGGAGTAGAGCCATGAGCTGTAACCAACCTTCCTGCTGATTTTAATACACATGAAGTCTGAGAATTATTTATAGTGACCATTTCTTCAACAAGCACAAGTTGGTTTTCGGTCTTTTATTTGAATACCATTATCACTTTTATTTGACAAAGGGAACGTATGGAAGGAAAATAATGACATATGATTCTACTCCCTGTTATATGAGAAGAGCAGGCACAATTCATCAACAGCCACATGGTCCTTAAATGCTCCATCTCACAGCACTTGAAACACTATCCACCCATCAGCACACCAAACATAAAAAGAGATTTACTTAAAATTCCAACACACACTGGAATGGGAGCTGCTACACTGTTTTTTATAAGGGAATCCCTGTGGCAAAGGGCAACAGTCCCCTGGCCAAGAAAACAGATCCAGACTCCCATGTTTCAAGGTTTTCACCTATTCCTTTACCATGCCCCTTTCGCCTCATCTGCCAGGCCTTCATGGCACTGCTATCTCCACCACAGCCAAAAGCATTTATGAAAGCATCCAGCCCAGGGTTATCACAGTGCAGATTTTAAGTACGACAGTAAACATAAATGAACAGTAGACACAGTTACTGACATGTTTGATAATGTGATCCTGATTATTTTTTACATGAGAACTATTGATTACTGAGTAAGATGGTGAAGGACTAAAATATAAATGCTTCCAAATCAAGAGGCAATTGTCAGTGAAGAAATGCCCTTACCTGCAGAATCAAATAAGGCTTGGACATCAATGGCATCTGGAAGGCCAACCAGACTGAGCTCATCCCATAATTTACCAGCCTGATCATCTGCAACTGTCTGGGTGCTTACACTCATACAAGACACCATATTCTGCTGAAGAGCTCGTTCTCTGAAAATAAAGTGGGTTAAGATAAATGCCTTTGCAAGTGATGACAAGTAGAAAATCATCTCATTTTATAAAACTTAAAGTATGATGCACTGCCAAGTCAATTTTAATTTATTAAGCATTAACTGTGATTAAACAACTTATAAATTCATTCCTAGTATTCATAGTATGTTACTGTGGATGCCATATTATTCTGGTAAACAACAACTAAGTGTCTATAAACCTATAATAAAGTATTAAAATAACTGTAAACTTATTTTTCCATTTTCTAAAGTAATTTTTTTTTTAAAAAGTTGACTCATTTTAATCAGGAACCATGTTTTAACACATAAAATTCAAATTCCCTTTGGTCTTACTAATGCTCACAAAACGTAGCTCGGTCAGAAAATTTAACATGCTTCATCTAATGGAGAACAGCCACAACAGAGGTGGCAATTAATTTTATATGAAGAAAGGTTATTTTCCTGAAAAAATAAAAACCTGCCACACAGTGTGCGAAGGGAGGTGGGGGAATGAAACAGGTCAGCTGCACTTTCTTATGGTCCCCTTGACAGAATCTCAACAGCTGTTTGGTGGCATGATGTTGAAGAAGCCTCAAACAAGACCATACTGTACCAATCATGAAAAAATATACATACAGCTACTGAAGGCATGGGAACTAATGAAGACAGTATAACAGTTAAAACTAGAATATTTAAAAAAATGAATAAGATATAATATATGGGAGATTTCAGACTTTCAAACCCTAACACTTCAGGTATTTTTTAAGATCATTCAGTGAACAAAGAGGAATACCATGGTCAAAATTGATTATGAGGAATCAGACAGCTACCACTAAAACTTTAATTTTCTCCTAATATCATAGTATTTAACCTGACGATAATTCTGGATTAAATCACTATTGAATATAGATATAACTCACTGCACTTCTGTATGCTGGATATTTATCATGATTCCTATTAAGAGAAAATCAGCACAATGACCAGGGTACTAAACTTTTTATACCTGGAATCATTGAAAGAAAAAAAGTATTAACATATTTCAATAAGTACATTTAAATATCAAACCATATAAAAACCAGTCACTTTTTTATGTTCAGCATTAGAAAAAGGTTCAGCAAGCTAACTTTAAATTCTCATTTTTAAAAATGCCCACAATAAAATGAGAACAAATGCTTTTCTACAAATATTTAATAATGACTAGTCGGTGTTACTTTATCAGAGGAAAAAGACTGACAGAGTTCATTTATAAGTATTAGTGTATTTTAGGTACTGGTATTTGATGAGGGAAAGAAAAAAGCAACAGAATGACTTACTAGTCTGTTACTACCAGTAATCAGTTCCTAACCAAAAATGTAAATCAGGTTTTTAGACTGGTTTGTATGAATACACCATATCAAATGCCAGTATTGGGGCTGGGGATTTAGCTCAGCGGCATAAGCACCTGAAATGCCAGTATTAATCCTAAGGATGACAGTAGTCCAGCTCAGGAAAAGTCAACGGAAATATACACTCACAAAATTTCAAATTATAAAACAAACAAACAAACAAAAAACCCAAAGCAAATTTAAAAAAGAAACACCCTTGATTATATAGTCTTATATTAACTACAACTAAGAAAGCCATTGGTAAAATGTTTTTTGTTGAGTTTTTTTTTTTTTTTTTAATCAACTAGTTGTTTATACCTCATTAGTAACTTTTTTTTTTAAAGTATCAGGAATCAAACCCACAAACTCACACTTGCCAGGTAGGTGCTTATGCCACTGAGCTAAATCCCCAGGCCAACCTAGTAGCATATTTTATAAATATGTGAAATTATTACTAAGCTGAATTGTCTATTTGTCCCTACATGGTTGCCAATTTTCGAGGTGTACTTCATTAATGGGCTTTTATCATTACTTAATAAACTTGCTAAGCACTAAGTACATACAACAACTTTCATTATGCCAAGACTATTTTTATTCAATTTTCTGAGCTATAAAATTATGCACTAAAAATTAACTTCTCTTATAAAATAATTAAGAAAATAAAGCTTAATTCTGTATTATAGAATAAGATTTTACCTAATTGCCTTTAATAAAGATAGAACGTAAGGATACAACATGCAATGTGTCTGGTCTATAAAACCTGCTAAGTATTGATGATCATTTTAGGTTTGCTAGACTTTTGGGTATACATGCAAGCACCCAAATAATAACAGATAAGGTTTATAAATAAGCTTAGGTACAGTCTTAAAAACATGATTCTTCAACTGTAGTACTTCTAAGCCTTCTTAAACTGTTCTACCTTAAATACTTTTAAAAGGTTCCTGTTATTGTTTCAATTTTCTTTGTCAAGTCTTCAAAGGATTGGCGGCAGTTCAAATCAATAAGCCAATCAAGTAAGTACAGCACGCCAATGCTTTAGTACTCAAATGTGGAGATGTGCCAGACAGGCACTTGGAGGATTACATCAACACCTGCAAGGAACAGCAGTGGTCAGCCTTATGAGCTAGATTTTTAAGTTTTATGCTTCCTTGTCAGCAACAGAAACTTCCCTTCCCTTAATCAGCAGAGCTCAGGCCATACATTAAGATAGTCTTTAGCCACAACTATGCAAATATTTTAATAGTGTTATCAGACAAGCACTTTGGGTAACATACATATAGTTATCCAAACATTTTATTTTCTTGAAAAAGTGTCTTAGGTACCTTTATTAAAGGAATCCTAAGTATATAGTTACAGAAAGAAAAGGAACAAGAGGAAAAAAAGAACCGTGTTCTGATTAGAATTTACAGGATAGCTCAATATTCTTCAAAAAAATTGTGTAAGAATTTAATTAATTAAATGACAAAATGAACAAATGAATCAATGACACAAAAGGTGTGAACAGTAAAAATAATTCTGAGTTTTTTTTATTTGTTTGTGGGTTGTTTGAGTCAGGGTCTTGCTATGTAGTTCAGGCTGGCCATGAACTTACTATATAGCCAAACTGGCCTTGAACTCATGGTGATCTTCCTGCCTCAGCCTCCCTAATGCTGGGGGTTTTTTTCCTCTCCCCCTCACTCCCTCCACCCGTACAGGGGATGAACTCACAACCTTGTGCTCACCAGGCAGGCACTTATACCATTAAGCTAAATCCCTGGCCCTGAATGCTGGTTTTATAGGTGTGAGCCAGTTTTACCAATTCTGTTATATTCATACAAACAATTAAAAATGTAGTGGAAAGAAAGGACTTCAGTGGTGTTTATCTTCTTTCTATTGATAAATCCCATGAACTCTTTTTGGCTTGCATTTTTAAAACTTTTCCTCCAAAAGTTAACTGTTACCTAATTTTGCTAACGTATAATTAACAATCATTTAAAAATAAGAAATTTTGAGAAAAGGACTATTTTAGGTTAATAATAAGTCATAAAATACTTCATGAATTTGGAAAATAATGAGAAACTTTAACCATAAGAACCCCATGTGTAAACTTATAAACAATTAGATACAGTTTCATCCCACCAATTTAAATTCAAAACTGCTTACTTTCTCTGTCCTCTTTGTCTTCGCGGAGTTGAGTTTTGTACTCTCTCATAGGTTCCACTGCTGCTGTCATCAATGTCCTTGTTAGAAGGCTGGCTTTGCCATGGCAAGATAAATCCAGGCGTTACTCTGAATTGTTTTAAGTCCCCCTGTCCTAAGGAACTTTTTTCCCCACAGTAACAAAAAGCGCAGAGCTGTTCACTGGTAAAAATGAAAAGTGAGGAAGACAGAGAAGGTGAAAAGCAGCTTTATTCAATAATTTTAAGCAATGTTACTGGACACTTGTGCTTTACAATTATAACTTTAATGCAAGCAAGGCTTTTTCAATGTATTTTCTATAATCTATTCTGCTGTACTTTCAGAACTGTTAAGTTTAATAACAATATACATTAGCAATTCTACTTTTCCACAACATGATATCTGTTTATCTATGCATACCTGCAATGCTAGTGATTAAACTCACGGCCACATGTACGGCAGATAAGTGCCCCAACACAGTCCAGCATGTCAGTGCAAAACCAGCACTCTGAAAGGCTGACATAGGAGGATCACAAGTTCTAGCCCATCAGGGCAAGTTAGGAACTTAGCAAGACCCTAGTTCAAAATATCTTTTAAAATTTTATAGATTTTTTAAAGAGTTGAAGACACGGGATTTAGCTCAACAGCATAAGCGCCTGCCCAGCAATCACAAGGTCATGAATTTGATCCCCAGTACCAAAAAATAAAACAAAACAAGAGTTGGAAACACAACTTGCTCTGAGTTTAATCCCAGTACCTCATACAAAACAGTGTTCCATCACTGAACTATATATAACAGTAGTATACCCCCAGCCCAGCATGATTTTTTAAAAGTAATACATATACCAAATTTAGAAATTCAAGTTTGCACTTAGAAAAATTATTTTTTAAAAAATCTGCTACAGTCAATCAAAATTTTAACTCAAAACAATAAGCAAAATAAAACTAAGAATGGGGAAGAAGATGAAGTTTAATACCCATGTGGTTGCATGCTGGATCTATAACATAGTAACATTATAAATAGTTATGTAAATATCTGATCTCACAGTGCTTTATATACAGACAGAGGTAAACTACAGACTTTAAAGATTTAACGAATATACTGTACTAATGCACAGTGCTAAACCATAGGGGACAAGAGAAATTCCGTGCTGTCTGCTCAATTTTTCTGCAAAAGGTGTTCTAAACATTAAAGCCTATTAATTTTTTTAAAAGAGAACATTAAAATGTTAAAACATTAAAACTAATATACATTATGAAATACACATTTAAACAAAAATCAAAGGGCTTCTCTTCAATCTATTTTCTCTTCACAACAGACTGACTGCCAACATACCTAAATCTTTCTTCTCAAGTTTCTACGTCATCTCAGTAGTATCTACCTATCGATAACCATATTTTTCATTAGGATATAACAATATAGTCATCTGAGCTGCCCTATTCAATTCTATAACCAAGAATTCACTTTCTATTCAAGCATATTAAAATAGTCCCAAAATTACTATATATTGGGCCATAAAAGAAGACTTACATTGAAAATGTCCTTATCAAGCTGAGGTGGGAGGATCGTTGCAAGTTCGAGACCAGCCTGGGCTACAAAGTGAGCTCAAGGCCAGCCTGAACTGCATAGCGAGAACCCATCTCAAAAGAGACCAAAAAAAAAGAAAAAAAAAAGTCCATATCATACAGATAATATTCTCCGAAAATAATGTCATAAACTAAAAATGCATAATAAACTTAAAATTTTCTAAATATTAGAGAACACACAGCTAAGAACCTTGCAGTTAAAAATGCAAACCCCAGGTCAGGGCTATAGCTCAGTGGCACAGTACCTGCCTGGCAAGCACAAAGTCCTGAGTTCGATTCCTAGGACCAAAAAAAAAGCAAGCCACAGTATTTGGGATGGGATAATAATGAAAATCCATGATGAATGTTATCATTACATACATGTTATCATTATGGTATGTCTAAAATGTAGCAATAAAATAAAAAAGCTTTTAAAGAATACAAATACTGGGCAACCCATTTGGGACTCCTATGTCTCAAGAGTTAGACCTAATTAATCCCCATTTCTATTCCCCATTCCTTATTGTCAATAAAATTTCCTACTCTTAATAAAAAATTTTTAACAAAAAAGAAAATTCTGAACATTAAACTTCATGACATGCAATTAAAGTTGGTAAGTAAACAAGAACTTACAAATTTATAGAATTATCAATAAATTAAGTTAATAATTAAAAATTATCAATAAATTAAAAGTTTAGATGCTAATGAGCTAGGATTTCAACAGGTTAGAAAGAAGTAAATGAGAACACCAATATAATAGAAGTATCAAGGAAAACAATACATAAATAAAGACAAACAGTAAAGATGAACAAAGGCAAAACTTAACTGTTTAGAAGTTATCTAAGAACCAGGCAATATACAAACAAAATACAAAATGAGGAAAAGACAGTATATATACAGATGCAAACCCCAAATGATAAATAATAAATCGCTACCTCATTATTCTAACACAGTACTAAAGAATAATTATGCAAGAGAAGAAATAAAGGCATCTTTATAAGAAAAGTTAAACTGTCACAATAAGCTGATAATATGACTTTATGCAGATAAAGAAAACTCTGAAAGACATCAGCATAAAACGTTAAAACTGAAAGAATTCCGTAAACTTTCAAGACATGATTATAAAAATTAGAATTTTTACATACTAATAACATAATATCCAAAATTTTGTAAAATAATCTCATTTATAGTAGCAACAATAAAATTAAACATTTCTGGATAATTTAATGTGAGTGACCAAGGAAATAAAAGATCTGCATACTAGAATTATAAAATATTTATGAATTAAATAGATATCCCATATTTACAATTTACAATAACACTGTGAATATGCCCATGACATTCAAAGTACAAATTCAATGTGATTCTCACCAAAATTCCAATGCCATTTTTGACAGAAGAGAAAAAAGCAATCCTTAAATTCACATTGAGCCACAAAAAACACCCACACAGCCAAAACTATTTTCAGTTTTAAAAAAAAAAAATGGCTAAAGGCAAAAACAATCTGACTTCAAATTATTTATTATAAAGTGATTATAATCAAAACAGTACAGTAAGGCCAGTGCACAGGTGCATGCCAGTAATCACAGCTACTAAGGAGGATGAGGCAAAAGGGTTTCAAATTTGAGGCCAGCTTAGGCAACTTGATGAGATCTTGTCTCAAAATAAAAATTTTTAAAAAGGCTGGGGATGGAGCTCTGTGATAGTGTGTTCACCTAGCATGGGTGAAATCATAGGTCCAGGACTAGAAACAAAACAAACAGGACAAAAAGAATGAACACACAAGTGCACACAAAACCAGCATGGTACTGGCTAAACCACAGACAGGTCAACTACTGAAAATGGACAAAAATCCCAGAAACACACATTTACTATCAGCTGACTTTTATCAAAGCTAGAAGGAACATGCAATGCAAAAATGGCAGTCTCTTCAATAAATACTGCTGGGAAAATGAGATAATCACATGCAGAAGAATAAAACTGGACCGTTGTCTCACATCAAGTTAAAAAAAACTCAACTCAAAATGGATTAAAGACTTAATTGTAAGACCCAAAACTAGTTGGGTGTGGTGGCACACACCTGTGATGGGGGGGGGGCCTCACATTTAAAGTGACTAAATGATAAGGAGGAATTCAAGTTCCAAGCCAGGATGGGAAACTTAGTAAGACCCTGTCTCAAAGGCGGGATATGTATGTATGTATGTATGTATGTGTGTGTATATATATATATATATATATCTCCCCCAAGAGTTCAATCTCCAGTGTCCCTCCCTCAAAAAACATAAAAAGCCAAGCAGGACAGAAGACTTAAAAACAAAAACAGAAACAGAAAAATTAGCAGAAACTATATCTCTACTACTCTTATTTTGAAAATGTTCAAACCTCCCAAAAAATATTGGGGGGGGGGGGGGGGAGGAGACCACAGTATACCAGACATTTGTATACTCTACCTAGATGCACCATGTGTCCTGGATTTCCTAGGCTAAATGAAACCCTGGTAGACCAGATAAAATGAGGGGGTTAGGGAGGTCTCTCTGGGAAGGTCAGTCACATGAGAGAGAGCAGAGCAAGCTGGAAGTCCTTGACAGAAACATGATCAGTGTGTTTCACAGTGGGGACGAGCTAAAAGCAAGGAGAGCACAGTAGGTAACAGCCAGGCCATTTCATGCCCTGCAGAAATGCCAAAGACCTGAAGGTTAAATATATTTACTTTAAATATAATAGATAACTACTGTGGGTAGTAGGAGGAGAAACCTGATTCACATTTTAGGACAATTTTTGTCACTGTGCTAACAAAAAACTAGACTGCAAAAAAAGATAAAAACAGTAAGTAGAAAGACCACTTAGAAGGCCTCCAGAAGACAACTGCTTCAACCACGATGACAGTCAGTTAAGACAGTAAGAAGTCTTGTGAGTTATCTTCTGAGTTGAGCTATAGGATTTATTGGATTGAATATCGGGTATGACACAAGACAGAAAGAAAGCAAGAATTAACTCCCAATTTTTGGCCTAAGCAATTAATAACAACTGATATCATTTGTTAAAATGGGGAAATCAAGGAGAGAAACAAATTTGAGGCAGAGGTGGATCCAAGTGTAGTTTTGGACCTGTCTGAGGGTGAGGGGTCTTGGACATTTCCAGAGGAAGTTGTTAAGCAGCCAAGATGGATTTGAGTCTTAGCACAAAAGTCTAGATGTGGGTCTCATAAGGACACACACAAATCACTGCTGCCAGACTGAATGAGCTTTTCCAGGAAGTGAAGAAAAACAAAGAACATACCACATACCTGGGGACTCCAACATGACAAAGGTGAAAACTATCCAAGGAAACCCACAAAAGACAAAATGAGAAGTGAAGTGTGCCAAAAGCAAATTACATACATTCGGGAGATGAGATTATTCAACAGACTGATAATTTCATTGGTTTATTCAAGTCTTGCAAGAAGGGCCTAAAAAATTCAAAACTTCAAAGCTGAACTTCAAAAGGTACAACATCCCAAGAATGGAGAAATGGAAGGAACTGGAGTAGATAGAAATGAATAAAAAATGAATTCTTATGCTAAATAATTTCTTCAGCCAGAAACAGCATGATGCTCATATTCCGGACTTTACTAAAGCTACAGTGACATCCTAACAAGGTTCCTTGCTCTACAGTCTCAAGGGCACAGCACTGTCTGTCCCAACTTTACACAGCTACTAAATGATAAAAGGCCATCCAAACTAACATCCAAAATCCTTCCTCCCTCAATTTTCTCTCACTGCCCTTTTGCCTATCAGCAATCCCCAAAGTCTATTCATTTTCTAACCTGATTTTGGCTTCTACACCAACAGAGACCAGGAAGTTTACAGATTCCTCAGATGCTGGCTGCTGAAGAGTGGGGACTGGCTGCTTGCTGCTATCCACTTCTGCTTCGGCATCTTCTTCTGCAGAATGTTCTTTGATTTCTACTTCATAATAAACAAGAAGATATAAAGAATTATTTTTGTGTGTATATTAATCATTGGTGAATTCATCTACAACGCATGTACATTAATGAAAGAAGAATTGATAAATTTTGACAATACGTCATTAACACAGGAAAAAGTTTATCACTAAAAATATTGTTTCAGTAATGCAGGAAAAGTTGATAACAACTGCATTGTTTATATTTATTCTTTTTTTTTTTTTTTTTTTTGTATTGGGGATCAAACTCACAACTTCACATTTGTCAAACAGGCACTTACGCCACTGAGCTAAACCCCCAGCTGTTTATATTTATTCTGTCCTAGAAATGATAAACTACTATAAAACATGACATACATTCCTTTGCACAGAAGGAACAGGTAAGTGACTCAGTGTTATAACTGCTAATCTTTTTTCAGGACTATAGCAATTGATTTACAGAAAAAAAATATTTCAATGTGACTCTTTTTTTACTTTTTTTGTATTTCACGATCTGAATTTATTATTAATTTTAAATCATTATGCATTCTGATTATTAGGCACTATAAAGTTATATATTTCAAACAAACACACTTTGATTGCATTGTTTCTAACTCTCCACAGAACTCTAGCACAAGATCCCTCATACATAACTTCTCAGAAGAACCAAACTACTGACAGGATTTTCAAACACCTCCACTCTCACCACTATCATCCTTCTTTTTAAATAAAAACATTCCATCTACCCTGTCTTTCAGGCCCTATCACCAAAGCTCCTGATACAATTCAACATGCTTAGCAGAATCCTTCTGTAATCACAAATTTATGTATAGTTTTGTACATCTCCCTGCTCCACGTCAACAAATAAACTCCTAAATATTTCCCTCCTTTTACCATCAAATGTCCTGAAATGGCAGAGTAACTTTCCCCTCAATTAACCCTAACATACACTCATCCTGCTACTAAGTAATTTTTCTCATCAGCAACATAGGATGCCAACAGAACTGACAATCCAGGAGCCTCTAACAAGTTCTCAAATACCCTCAGAATTCCTTTCACACCCAGATCTTCTAACTTTTACAAACAGGGAGATACAATGGGTCAGTACAGGAGCTGGCATCATAAAGGCCTGATCTCAAGTACTAATGTGCCCATGCACTGACTATTCAATAATACATAAAAGTCATCTCTCTTTACTCACCTATAAAAACTACCATTATGTATCTCTTAAGACTGATAACAAAGATGACTTCCGGGAAGATGGCAAAGCGGTAAACAGCAGAAAAAGCAACCTCTCTGACAGTGACCATCCAGATGCTAGAAGATAGCATTGTGAGGAAGACGAAGGAAGTGGGTCCCATGGACCTATACTAACGTGTGAATTGAGGCCCATAAAGAGAGTCAAAACAAAAACTTCAAGGAAGAAGGTGGTGGCGCCCAGTGGCACCTTTATCCTGAGACAAGACACACTGTGCTAGAGAACTGCATTGTTTGAACCTGGGGATACAGCACGGTCATTGTCACAGTCGTGGTCATGGCTGGCAACCTCAGAGGCTTTTGCACAGCGATGCAGACTGGAGTGGTACAGCAGACATGCAGGACTGCACTGGCTGGTGGTAAATGCAGAGGACTTAGTCCTCCCACTGACAGAGCAATTTGGGAGCCATTTTGGAGATGGGCCAGCTGAGCTAAGAACCCAGAACCGCTGCAGGCTTCTTGGAACTCCCACCTGGGCGCAGACCTGTGGAAATTGCTTGGTTTATGGTGAGCCTAAATGTCTGGTCTTAGGGCAGACCTTCTGAGGTCATTCACTACCCTGCCAAAAAGCAACTGCTGGCTTGCTGGATTAGCATGGCACAATTTGGGACTATCCACACAGGTTGTGTACTACTGAATACAGAGAGAATCCTGGGAACGGACTGTTTTTGTTTTTCTTTCTTTCTTTTCCTTTCTCCTTCATTGTTTTTATATGAGTGTGAAAGTGGCTCCTAACCTCTTTGTGAATGTGATTCTCTTTTGTTCTTCCTTCATCTCTTCCAGTTCTCTTCTCCTTCAGTCTTCTGCACCAGTTTCCCCAAGTTGGTGTGATTCCCACTTTGTCCTCTAACTTTACTTCTAATCTCTTTCTCTTCTTCCACTTCTCTATTTTCTCCTTAACCCATTTTAAATTTTAATCTCTCAAGGAAAAATTAATACATTATAGACCTACACTTTGCATATTATTATCTGGTTTGTTTTACATACTGTTACAAGTCACAAATCTAGTTCATACAGTTAAAAGTTGCAAATTAAGGGTTAGCTCAGGTTGTTGTTTTCTAGGCTGTGTTTGATGCCACTGGTACCACTACAGACAACATTGACATAATTATTCTAAACAGCTGTTGGTTTTAATAATCCATGACTGAGACTAATTTAGGGACAGAGAAAATATGGTGGCACAGGTGCCAAAGAACCAGGGACTAGCCAAAAAAAAGCAGTAATTTCTCATCTCCAACAAACTGATGAGGAAATACCTTCTAACAGACTCAAAACCCAAAAAATAGCTACACCTTAAAGATACCTCTGAGAAGTAATCATCACCTAAGGGTCCTAAATACTACCAATAATGCAACACACCATAGGAAACTTACAAGTATCACCCCCAGGAATCAAACATAAATAAAGAAAGCAAGCAAGAAAGAAAGTAAGATCAGAAGACACTTAAGCAAAATGCAACCCCAAACACCCAGTTCACCAAAGACAATTCCAGGGGGCAATGAAGTGGGACAATCTGAAAGCCTCCCACCAGGTCTCTCTAAAGTAGTAACAACAAAGAAACTGAGTGAGGCTCTGGAAAAAAATGAAAGCAGAAATAATCTCTGGTAACTACAGAGATTATCAAAATACATATCATACTTAGCAACATTAGAGCAGACACAGACAAATAACTAGATGAGCTTAAGAAAATTATGGAAGCTCAGCATAGGAAAGAAATGGAATCCATAAAGCAGATTCAAGCAGATACCTAGGAGAATAAAAACTCTGCTGAAAGTATTCAAAGCAGATTAGGCCAATCTGAGGACAGGATCTCAGATACTAAAGAAGGCTTGCAGGTAGTGACCAGGAAAAGAAAGACTTCTAAAAACTGGCAGGGGACCATGAGAAACCAATCCAGCAGCTGCTAGATGAGACAAAGAAAAATAACTTAAGATTAATTGGAATCAGTGAACAAGCAAGAGATACTACAAATGACATTTTAAAATGTTCACAGATATCATGACAGAAAACTTTCCTGGTAGAGAAAAATTTTGACATGCAGATAAATGTGGCATAGAGAACTCCATTTAGCAATGATCAAGAAAAATCTACAGTCAGGCATATCAAGGTAAAGATCTCAGAAATTCAACACAAGAATACAATCGTAAAGGCTGTTAGAGAAAATAAACAAATCACTTATAAAGGAAAGCCCATCAGAATCACTGCTGATGTCTCAGAACAAACTCAAGTAAGGAGAGAGCTTAAAGTAAAGTATTCCAAATTCTAAAGGAAAACAACTTTCAACCCCGAGTGACCTATCCTGCAAAACTGTCTTTCAAAATTGATGGAGAAATAAGATACTTCCATGAGAAAGAACATCTGAGGAAATTTATGAGCACCAAACCAGCACCCCAAAAGAATCAATACTGAAATATAAGAACTAAATCAGATTTTTGAACAAATGGACTTAGTAGATGTCTATGGTGTTCCACCCCACAACATCAGAATACACATTCTCAGCTGCACATGGGACATGCTCCAAAACAAACCATATGGTGGCTCATAGAACATGTGTAAGTAAATGCAAAAGATCTGAAATTATCTCATGCATACTATCAGACCACAGTGCAATGAAACTGGAAATCCATGCCAAAGGAAATCACAAGAATTTCAAAAACATATGGAAATTGAACAGCACCCTAATGAACAACCGATGGATCAAAGATGAAATTAAGAAATTAACAGTGTTTACAGTTGAATGATAGCGAAAATGCATTATACCAGAACTTGTGGGACATTTACAGCAGTAAATAAGCGTTAACAAGAAAGCAGCACAGGCACATATAAACAACAATGTTCAATATCAAGCTTCTAGTAAAATAAGAGCAGGCTAAAACAAAAGCTCATACCAGGGAGGAATTATATAAAGATCAGAGCAGAAATTAACACACTGACGCCAGGTGTGGTGGCTCATTCCTGTAATCCCAGCACTCAGGAAGCTGAGGCAAGAGGACCATTGCGAGTTCAAGACCAGCCTGGGCTACAAAGTAAGCTCAAGACCAGCCTAAACTATATAGTGAGACTCTATCTTTAAAAAAAAACGAAAACCACTGGAAGAACGACAGTCTCTTTAATAAATGGTGCTGGAAAAACTGGCTCTCCATTTGCCGAAAACTAAAGCTAGACCCATGTCTATCACCATGTACTAAATTAAAATCTAAATGGGTCAAAGATCTGAATATTAAAACAGAAACACTAAATCTATTGGAAGACAAATTAGGTAGACACCTTGGAGACATAGGAGTAGGTAGATAATTCATGAACAGGACTCAAACCGCAAGGGGAATACTTCCCAGAATCAATAACTGGGACCACTTCTTATTAAAAAGTTTCTGCATGTCAAAAGAAATCTCCAGCATAGTGAAAAGAAAACCCACAAACTGGAAAAAGATTTTAGTGAACTCTCTCTCAGACAAGGGACTCTTGTCTAAAACATATAAAGAATTAAAGAAACTCAGACCTCCAAAATTCAAAGATCCAATCCAAAAATGGGCATCTGAGATGAATACGCAATTCTCAGATGAAGAAATGCAAATGGCAAATAAATACATGAAAAAATGCTCATCATCATTGGTCATTAGAGAAATGCAAATTAAAACCACACTGAGATACCATCTCACTCCTGAAAGAATGGCCAGGATCAAGAAAACCGACAACAAATGCTGGAGAGGCTGTGGGGAAAAAGGAACTCTCCTGCACTGCTGGTGGGAGTGTAGACTGGTACAGCCTTTGTGGAGATCTGTCTGGAGATTTCTCAAAAAGTTGGGACTGGAAATCCCATTTATTCCAGCTATTCCACTTCTAGGCATATTCCCAGAAGAACTGAAAGCATCATACCACAGTGATATATGTGCACCTATGTTTATAGCAGCACAATTTGTAATCGCCAGATCTTGGAAACAACCCAAGTGTCCATCAACTGAGGAATGGATAAAAAAGTTGTGGTATTTCTATACAATGGAGTATTATTCAGCTATAAAGAAGGATCACATTGAGATATTTATCAATAAATGGGCGCAGCTTGAGACCATACTCATAAGTGAAATAAATCAATCTTGCATGTGTGAATACCGAATAGTTTCCCTAATGTAAGTAATGATTCAAATATATAAAAATATGTGGTAATCATGATTCCCCATTAGGTGGCCTTGAAGCCTTATACAGTTTTCACTCATTAATTAGAAAGGCTTTATTCTGGGCTTCTTGATATGGAAATATTTGAAGCTAGAGTATATGAAGTTTTATCCAAATATTTCAAGGAAAAAGACAGACACTATGGTAACTACTATTAAATCGGGTTATATGGTGGTGAAGTACTAGGTTGCTGAAACAGTCATGCTTTGACCTCTATTGTTATATTGTTATGTCTGTTTTATCTCAATCTCCCCCTTATTCTTTTTAAAAAATTAGTCATTTCTTATGTTTGTCTTAATTAAAGAAAAAATTTAAAAAATTAGGATATATAAATAGTAACTCTTTTTGATTTCCTATTAACTTGTTTTGAAGTCCTGTAGTACTCCCACAATCTTGTTTTGACTGATTAGACTCTGTTCCATTCTATATGGTAGTATCAAGTTTGAAGACATAGGCAACTACTTTGAAGACAATAAGATTCACTAAGATACCAATTCTGGTTTGACTATTGTCTTCTTTGGAAGTCCTGTAATGTTTACAATGCCTAAGTTTTATTGGTCTTGTTCTCTACTGTTTTGTCCAACTTTATAATATCTAATGAGATAGACAATTCTTTTTAAGGAAACAAGAGACAACGTTGATAACCATTGTTGATAACCTTGTACTCTGTTCTACACCATGTGCTATGTCTATCCTTGGTTTTGACTGACAGCTTTGTTTTGCCATATTTGACTGTATTCTCTCCCCCCCACAAAAAAAAGTAATAAGCACTAAGGAGTAATAAAATCCAAAATGTGTAAATTTTGTTGTAAAAAAGAGAGGGGAAAAAAAAGAAAAAGAGCTCTAACGGATATAACAGCAAATGTGTTTAGGGGTATTAAATAGCTGACTATATCAATGTTTTTGGATCATTGAACACAGCTGTTTGCAGTCTCCCTGTTTGAATGTCCACCTTGTATTCTTTGATACTGTGATTTGAGCAACTATTTTCAAGATGATAATATGTAATCTATTAACAGGTGATTTCTTACTGTTATTTTTTTTTTTGTAGTTCTGTATTACGTGTACCCTTACACCGCTTTGTTTTGTTTTGTGTTTTTCTCTTTTTCCTCTTAAATAAAAAAAAAAAAGAAAGAAAGAAAGAAAAGGAAAGGAAAAATAAAAACACATTGGAGACTAAAAAAACAATATAAAGAATCAACAGATCAAAGATTGGATTCTTTGAAAGGTAAACTGACAAACCCTTAGGCAACTTTCGGGGGGGGGGGTCAGAATTCACATTAATTAGGAATGAAAGGGGTAAAATCAAATAGACCCTGAAGAAATTTAGAAAATCATCTATACTTACTTTGAAAATGTTTACTCTAATAAGATGGAAAATACAGAAGAAATGGAAAGATTACTGGTACATATTACCAAAACTGAATCAAGATGTAAAAAACCCTAAATAACCCAATATCAATAAATGAAATTGAAGCTGGACATAGTGGCATATGCCTGTAATCCCAGCACTCAGGAGGGTGAGGCAGGAGGATCACTACAGGTTTGAGACCAGTCTGGGCTACAAAGTGAGCTCAAGGACAGCCTGAAGTGCATAGCAAGACCCTGAAACCAAAAAACCCTAAAAGGAATCGAAAATACAATTTAAATCTATCAACAAAGAAAAACCCAGGCCCTGAAAGATTCATTGCTAAATTCTACAAGAAATTTAGTGAAAATCTAATACTACTACTTTCCAAACTCTTCACTGAAATTGAAAGGGAAGCGATACTTCTCAATTCATTACTGGAAGCAAGCATTACCCTAATACCAAAACCAGAGAAGGACCCAACAAAGAAAGAGAAGTACAGGTCAATCTCCCTAATGAACATTGATTCAAAAATCTCAAAAAGATACTGGCAAAGAGACTGCAGCAAACTGTCAAGAATATTATACATCATGACCAAGTGAGATTTATCCTAGGGATGCAGGGATGGTTCAACATACATAAATCCATAAATGTAATACAACATATAAAAAGAGCCAAGGACAAAAATCATATGATCATCTAAATAGATGCAGAAAAAGCTTCTGACAAAGTCCAACATTCATTCATGATAAAAACCTTACATAAAATTGGGATAGATGGTCTTTCTCTCAAACTGATAAAAGCCATCTACAACCAACCAAGAGCCAACATCATAGTAAATGGACAAAAGCTGAAAGCTTTCTCTCAAATCATGAACAACACAAGGATGTCCATTGTCTCCACTCTTATTCAACATAATCCTGGAAACTTTAGCAAGAGCAATTAAACAATAGAAAGAAATAAAAAGGGGGCTGGGGCTTTAGCCCAGTGGCATAAGCACCTGCCTTGCAAGTGTGTGGTCATGAGTTCGATCCCTGGTACCAATAAAAAAGAAAAAGACAAAAAAAAAAAAAGTATTAAAAAAAGAAAGAAAGAAATAAAAAGAATAAGGTAGGAAAGGAATACATTAAACTATCATTATTTGCAGATGACATGATACTCTACTTAGAAGACCCCAGAAACTCCACCAAATCACTACTAGATTTAATTGGCAAATTCAATAACATACATGGTTACAAAGCTACCACTCAAAAATCAATAGCCTTGGGGCTGGATATTTAGCTCAGTGGCATAAGCACCTGCCTTGTAAGTAGGCTGTCGTGAGTTCGATTCCCAGTACCGATTAAAAAAAAAATATATCAGTAGGCTTCCTGTACACCAATAACAAGCAGACAGAAATTAGGGATACAACACTTTTCACAATAGCATCCAAAAAAAATGAAATACCTAGGAATCAGTGTAACAAAGGTTGTAAAAGACCTCTACATTGAAAACTACAACACTCTGAAAAAAACATTGAATGGGACATTAGAAAATGGAGAGACATCCCATGCTCTTGGGTAAGAAGAACCAATATAGTAAAAACAGCCATACTTTCTTCAAAACTGTTATACAGATTCAATGCAACTTCAATCAAAATTCCAATAGCATATCTCATAAAATGAGAGTAAACAATCCTAAAATTCAACTGGAACCAGAAGAGACCTATAGCAAAGGCAATCCTGGGAAACAAAGACAAGACAGGGGGCATCACAATCCCTGACTTGAAATTATACTATAAAGCTCCTGTGATTTAAAAAAAAAAGTGTGGTGAGGGCAAAAAAAAAAAAAAAAAAAAAAAAAAACAGACCCTGAAGATTAATGGGATAGGTTAGAAGATACAGAAACAACTCTAGACACACAAAGCCAACTCTAGACACACAAAGCCAACTCATCCAAAGGTGCATAACATATTCACTGGAAGACAGTCTCTTTAATAAATGATGTTGGAAAAACTGACTTTCCTCATGCCAAAGATTAAAATTGGACCCATGTCTTTCACCATGTACTAAGCTAAAATCAGAATGGATCAAAGATCTTAATATCAAACAAAAACATTAAATCTGCTGAAAGACAGAGAAGGTAAAACTCCTGAAGACATCAGTGTAGGCAAAGACTTTATGAACAAAACCCTGTCTGCAAAGGAAGTATCACAGCGCATCAACAAATGGGATCTCACCCTACTGAAAAACTTTTGCACAGCAAGAGAAACCACCAACAGAGTGAAAAGACAACCTACAATGCAGGAGAAATGTTTGCCAGCTGTACCTGACAAAGGATTACTACTGGGAATATATAATTTAAAAAAAAAAAAATACATACGTCTCAGGTGAAGAAATACAAACAGCAAATAAATATGTGAAAAAAATGTTCAACATCACTGGTCACTCAAGAGATGCAAATTAAAACAACAATGAGATTCTACCTCATCCCAAAAGAGTGGCTACTATCAAGAAATCAAGCAGTAATAAATGCTGGTGGGGCTGTAGGGTGCATTCCCACTGTTGGTGAGAATGCAGACTGGTGCAACCACTGGAAACCAGTGTGGAGATTTCTCAAAAAATTGGGACTGGAGGTCTTATTTAACCCTGCTATTTCCCTGCTTGGGTATCTTCACAAAAGAATTAAAAGCAAAACAACACACAAACAAAAGAATTAACAATACCACCCCACAGTGATATATTTGTATCCATGTTTATAGCAGCAGAATTTGTAACAGCTAGATCTTGGAAACAATCTAACTGCCCACTGACTGAGGAATGGATAAAAAAGATGTGGTATTTTCATACAATGGAGTACTACTAGGTCATAAAGAAGGATAAACTGGACACTTTTATGAGTAAATGGATGCAATCTCAGACCATACTCTTTAGTGCATAAGACACACATGTAAACACAGTATTGTCTCATTAGTGTGAGAAGCTAAACATAACAATGTATGCATATGTATATAAATAACAGTTAAGATATTTATACTCCATTTCTCTGAGTTCACTGAAGAGAAAGATTTGTGCTGGTATTGTTCAGACCATTAAAGGCAGGCATCTCATGCTCTGGGTAAATGATTTGGGCATGACAATACACAATGTGTGTACCATTGTGGCCCCGGTTGACATGTTTTGAATTTTTTTTTTTTCTCCTTGAAATAAAATGGATTGGGGGGGGGGGATTACCAAAAACAAAATGTCTTTGAAAATAGTAAAATAAAGTTAATTAGAACTGATAAAAGCATTAAAAATAAAAAACAGACTGGTAATGAAGACAATTAAACATTCTAAGGTCTATTTCTGCAGCTGATTCTCTAGGGAAATGCAGCACCCTACACGTCTGTAAAGTCTTCTGCAACAGCCTTTCCTGGGCTTCAGGGTCTTCAAGTCAACATCTTTGCACCAACTCTTCTCTGCCACTTCACCATTTACCAGACATATCTAAAGGCTTGGTACTACATTCCACACCAAACCTCTCTCTTATCTCTCAAATCAGCATTTGAATCTGACATCCCCGTTTGCAAATATCCTCTAAATTCAAAACAAATTTCAAAGCATTCTGAAAAAAATAATTTGATAACAACTGAATAACAGTTAAGAAAACTACAAGCAATTGTAAATCCTACTGAATAAAATTAATAGGGACAAGAGGCATCAAACAGATGGTCTGAGACATCTGGGGGTGTTTTTTGTTTTGTTTTTGGTACTGGGGATCGAAATCATGACCTCGTGCTTGCCAGGAAAGCACTCAAGCCACTGAGCTAAATCCCCAGCCTGGTTTTTTGAGTTTTAAGTACTCATTTTCTCTTTTTTAAAGTGAAATGGAAAAGTTAACTATAATCTAGGCATGGTGGCACATGCCCGGAACCCCAGCACTAAGAAGGCTGAGACAGAAGGATCTTAAGTTTGGGGCAGCCTGGACTATGCACAAAGTAACCCTCACATACACACACAAAAAAGGGCAACTATAAACTGTTTCTGGGCAAGCCTAGTAATCAAAGTGTCCCATCTACCCATAGAGACAAAACTGATAGAGTAACCAGAATCAAATCTACAAATTTGAGTTTAATAAAGGGGACACCCCACCGAAAGCTTGCAAATTTCACACTAAACTTTAAATTTTCCTACAGCAAAAGATGCCATAAACAAAATCAATATAACACAGATGGAAAAAATTCATTTAAGTTTCTCTCTCCAAAAGGTACTCACATTAGAGTACCTAAAGAACTTCATAGATGAACATGATAAAGCATATAACCCTATAGAAAATAGCCAACAGACAAAATCATACTCTCCTTCCTCTAAACTGTTACAGTTTTAAGAGGGCCTGAGACTATTTCCCAAATTTCTCTGCAGTGAAGCATGGCAAGTTTTCACCAATAAAACATGGCTATCAGGAACTTGTAACATCTACATCACTTGAAGTGAGTTGCTCTTCGCTAAATTAGGTTCGCTTTCCTATCAGCTATGAAGGCCACCAGCTACAATTCTGCCAAGGGAAGCAACATTCCCAAGGAGAGCAAAGAAGATAGAAGAAGCCCAGGATCTTGAATAACTACATGGAGTGAAAGAGGGAAACTCCTTGGCCTAAGCTTCTCACTGTGACCAGCAGTGCAAACTGGAATTTTAAAGTTAGAACTTTTTCATTGGAGACATGCAGTTTTTCTAAACTTCCTCAGACATGGGGCTTGAACCGCCTCCCTCTAGTTTTACCTTATCCTTCCCCATAAAGAAAATACTAGCTTGCCTTCGACTAAGAGGAAAAGAAATGTAAGGGCAGCATCTTTCCTCTTTCCCTCATCCCACAAAGTTAAACCTAAGTGGTAATGATAGAGACTGATACTTTGTCAAGTACACAGCTTTCTGAAATTAGATTTCGTAAAACTCAGAAGCAGGGGAGAAAAATCAAGTAGTATGGAATTTATTTACTTTTAAGGAAAAAGATCAAGATTAATTCTGATCCATAAATAAATCAGGTTAGCTTTCAGAGTTCAAAACTGTACTCTTCTCCTTTACTATTGCTACCAGCTCTGTCCATGATCCTAACTTTGGGTCTGCTAAAGAAATAATAGGGATTGATGAGTTTCAGCAATATTTTTGGTTTGGATTTTTCTGTTTTGAGTTATTTATTATTCTTTAATGAATAAAAATTTTGCAAATACTTCCAATGGAGCAGCAATTTCATCCATAAGCCAGAAACAATCAAAGGGTTCAATAAACATATAAGTTCATAGATAATGATAGAACCTATCTTTAACTGTCACACTGATGATAGAGTAAATCAAATAATTGTCAAAGGTAAAGCAGAACAATTCAACTGGTGTTCTGTCTTTCCTCCTAGCAAAAAGACTATTGGAAGCAAGCCATGTGGGTTTGGGGAGGAAAACAAACCAAATTCACCCTTGGGGAGGGGGGGGATGGGCTGGGAGACAAGAACCCCACCCTCCACCCTCTGTGGGCATCCAGCTGATTTGGAGGATAGGCTGAGTTGATAGCATCTGAGGTACCAAAATAACTCAATGCTTCAATTGTTTGGTTGACTTTGCAGACCTGAGGCCTGTGTCTGGATATCTATTGAGAGAGAGCAGCATGCAACGTAGCAAATATACGGAGTTTCCTTCTGTTTTGTTTTTGAATTCCAATATTGTTCCCACTGTTTTGTTTTGTTTTATTCAAAGTTCTGTTTTGACTGGTTTCAGGCCATTTTGTTTGGTCTGGTTTTGTTATGCCTAATGGTATAGGTGACAATTTTGAGGATAGCAAGAGACATTATGATAGCCTTGGTTGATTTCCTATTATTTTGTTTTGAAGTCCTGTATTGCTTTCATTGTTCTGTTTCGGTTGGTTTTATTCTGTTTTGTTCTATTTGATTCCATTCTGTTTAAAATAAAAATTTTTTTTAAAGTTACTGGAATTTGGCAGCAAATTGTGACACAGACTGTGCTGATGAAAAATGATTGACCAGAGATACAACCAAAAAATTATCTGAAATGCTCTAGGTGAGCCTGGGGACAACTGATGAAATACTTCTGATGCCAGTACTTGGTTACCTATTATTTATTATATATATTATATTATCATATCACTAAAAATGGACAAACACCAGCTGATGTTCTGCCCAAAAACAGCAGCTAGTCATTCAACCAATAAGTAGTGCAGGTCTGGTTACTCTGATACTTTGAAGTTTTTGTCTAACATGAGTTCTATTTGTTCAAACTGCCAGCAACCCAAATTTCTAGAAATTGGAGCACTTTTTACAATAACATGTTTCATTATATTTTTTGCTTGGTTTGAATCCTCAATGTATTTTTATGTTGAATTTGTCTTAAAACACAAGCAAAGCCAGTGGGTCACAAAATGCTCTAAAGCCAGAAAGGTGGAAACCACCCCGCCACGTTACTGAAGTGACATGGGTAAAGGATGGGAGGTGATGTGTAAACATAATTTTTATCTACAGATGCTACCTGTGGTTAATCTCTATAACCACTAGATGGCACATGTGCAGCAGCAACTATGCTACTAAAAAGCTTAATTGCCTGTAAGGAAATTCCTAAGAAAACTTGAAAGACATTTTATCTGTGCACTTCATTAAAGAACATCACGTCTGTACCAGTCACATCATTGGGGATGCAAAGATAAATTCCATTCAACCTCTGCCCTTAGATAATGCCATTATAAGTCCTCTTTTTCACTTTCCACCTCCCAAGTCTCTTACTTAATCCTAGTGCCACAATATGAGAAAGTTTAAGTTAACAGCAAAGGCTGCTTATTATGTTAAAACCAAAGGCTTCAAATCTTAGGATCCAGAATTTGCAATTTAGCTCAGCTGTGGACTAGCAACAATGGACTCATCACATTACTTGCTCCTCATTTAAAAATAGAAAATTTCACCTGGTATAAAACTCTAGATCAGAAGAGTCATGCATGAAGAGTCCAACACCTCAAGTAAGTGGTTATTACTCTACCTATACTTACACTCGATCCCATGTATTTGCAACACTATTTCACCTGTCAAATGTGTGTGTGGGTGCATGCTTCAGACTGAGCCAGGGGTGCCTCCACAATAAACACAAACTCTGCCACTGAGCTATACCCACCCCCAACCCAGTATCTAGCCCTTGAGGTCAAACCACAATTATTCAAGCATATTTTGAGATGGAAATAGAAGGTACATTCACTGCCTCCAAGCTCTGGGCAAGGGAGTTAATATATCATCACTTTAGAATGATATTTACCAAAGGGAATTTTGGGTAACTACTATCTACTACACGTTGTTTAAAAAATAGGCTTAGGATTGCTATCCTTAATGGATCTCTCTAGAAGATGGAAAATGATAACCATAGACCCAGGCACAGGGTATGAGGGAGGTTAATGGGAAACTTGTGGAGAATGTAACTCAAAGAATTCAGAAAAGCATTAGAAGACCAATCAAAACGAAAAGGATAAACAAAAGTTGTCCAACAGTTCTCTTAGTTCTTCTCTTAAAAAAAGAGCACACATGGGGCTGGGGATTTAGCTCAGCGACCATAAGCGCCTGCCTTTGCAAGCAGGCAGTCGTGAGTTCGATCCCCGGCACCAATAAAAAGGAAAAATACCCAAAAAAAGGGCACATAACATAATATCCTCATTTAAAAGATAATGAAGCTAAAGTCCAGAAATTAAGCTTAAAACCACAAAGCTAATAGGAAAAGAGCTGAGATTCAAGATGAAAATGATGATGAAGATGAGGAAAAACGGAGGAAGAGGATAAAGAGGAGGAGGAGAACAACAATGACGATGACTACTGTGAGGTGAAAACTGAAAACACACATTTTTCCCTCTGGATTTATTTAGTTAGGTTTTAGATCTCTGCAACAGGGTCTCACTCTGTATTTCATCCTTGAACTCACAGCAACCTTCCTACCTCATCCTCCAGTGCTGGGATTATAGACATACCACCACAACCTTCTCTTTATTTTTTAAGCACTTCTGAGTAAGATTATAAGGTGAAGAGAATACTTATCTCACACCCAGGTGATGGAAATAAAACATTTTTATTTGGGCAACTAAGAAATTATTTCCTTCAAAAGTTAAGTAAGTTCTTAAAAAGACTATATGTATCTTACAAAACTATTTATCAAAATCAAAAATATGATAGCATAATACACTAAAATGGTAAAAATATTTCAGAGCTTAAGTATGGCTCCTCTTACCAATACATAATACATTCTTTGAAATATCCTAGATCCCACTGGATTTTTAAAATTTATTCAGGAACTCTAGGATCTTGGAGGGAGAAATTACAATTTTATATTTACTTACCTCTAGTTTTTATTAACCTTTGAAATTTGAAATCCTAAGAAATTATGAAGAATGTGAGCAACAAGCACAGTAGTACTGTATTAACAATGCTTCTTTGTCACCACAGAAACGGCAGGTATTTTCTAATCACTTCAGTTGCTACAGATATCCCAAAATATCATTTGACTTCATCATATCAAAACTATGGGAGTTATCGACTTCATAGCTAGATCTTACAATTTAAGTGTAGGTCTTTGTCATTCTAAATATTGTTTTATTCATTTAAAATCACTATTTGGAAAAGAACCCACAGACTTCAAACTGTCAGAAGGTTCATGACATAAACATGGTTAAAGAAACTCTTCTGTGTAAGTACCATTCAAAGGACACTGCACTTCCAAGCTATCTGTGGGATCAGACACTGCGTTTATTCTACAAACCAGAGCCTAATGTTCAATAATTGTTTAATCAGCTACTTCTATAAGTAAGATTTTTTTTTTGGCGGA
The DNA here is from genome assembly GCF_034190915.1 of Cavia porcellus. Classification (NCBI taxonomy): domain Eukaryota; kingdom Metazoa; phylum Chordata; class Mammalia; order Rodentia; family Caviidae; genus Cavia; species Cavia porcellus. The sequence goes on from NW_026947489.1 coordinate 57,931,262, forward strand.
ACTGGGGATCGAACTAATGACTTCATGCTTTCCAGGCAGGTGCTTATGCCACTGAGCTAAATCCCCAACCCCTAAGTAAGAAATTTTTAATGCACATGAAACAACCAAAAAAAAACTTATACAGGACCAGGAATTTAGCTCAGCAGCATAAGCGCCTGCCTTGAAGTGCGCAGTCATGAGTTTGATCCCCGGTATCAATAGGGCGGCGTAAGTGCCTGCTTGGCAAACTCGAAGTCATGAGCTCAATTCTCAGTACCAAAAAAAAAAAAAAAAAAAAAGAAAGAAAGAAACAAAAACAGAAAAATACAAACATAAAAAAAAAAAAAATGTGCACCTAGGACAGTGATGCACACCTACAACCTAGCAAACCAGTATGGAAGGCTAAAGTATAAGGACTGCAAATTCAAGTTTAGGATGGGAAACTTAGCAAAACCCTGTCACAAAATTACACAGATGAATGGATGGATGTCAACTGCTCAGTAGTGGATTTACTTAGTTGCTTCCAGTATTTTCTTTATTTTTCCTATATGATTTTTAAAAACACGTTTTAATATTTTGAAGTTAAAATACACTAAAACTCACAAATTTCAATATACATCTTTATCATATAATAAATTACTTATTTCAATATTGATCTGCTGATACTTTACTGGGGCCTAAGACATCAATCAGTGAAACTACTCTGGGACTTCTGGCCTGGTCTGGACACCAGCTGAAAACCAACAAGTGACTAGTGGATGTCAGGAGAGCAGAGGTACCTGGGCCAAGCCCAGCCTAAATTTCTGGCCCACAAAACCAACATGCTTCTGCTGTTTGAAGCCACTATGTCTCAGGGTGACTTACTATGGTGTAATATATTACTGAACATTTCTTTTTAAGCTGTTTTAAAATTACATGTTATTGCTGATCAAAGACCAAAAATATTTAATGTGTTTCTCTTCTTATCACCACCTCACTTTAGAACTCAAACTTTCAAAGTAGTTACTAATTCAAACACTGACATTAATGAAAGAAAAACAGTTCTGGAGAGTGCTGGTACAGGCTAGAAGTGACCCACCATGACTTCACAACAACTCAACAGGTACAATTAATCCACTGGGCCCCGCCAGAGGGCCAGAACTGCAATTTCACTGTGTGTCCAAAGTGCAGAGTAACTAACCTGTGTCACACAGCATCATTATACAGTACAACTATATACAAAATAATATGCTAAAAGCTAGTGGAGAAAATCATCAACTTTTTTTTAAGAAAACTGCACAACGGCCAGACTTGATGGCGCATGCCTTATAACCCCAGCACTCGGGAAGCTGAGGCAGGAGGATCGCCACAGGTTCAAGGCCAGCGTAGGTTACAAAGTGAGTTCAGGGCATGAACCATATAGTGAAACCCTGGCTCAAAAAAGACACACATACACACACACAAATTTTTGTCAGTCAGATACATATATCTAACAAAGTATTTTTTCAGAAACAATGGAGAAATAAATAACTTTCATGGCAAGGAAAAAAATAAAAGAAGAGGTCACCCTCAGTCCAGCCAACCCTACCAGAAATAAGCGAGTTATACATAAAAAGTGGAAGCATGATGACTACCACCACAAAGAAACACATGTACAAAATACAACAGCAAAGTACATATACAAAAGAAAGAGAACAGAATACACAATCTAGAAAACCACAAATCACAAAAGTAAACAGAGGAAAAAAAGAACAAAGACTATACCAAAACATTAGAAAAAACTAACAGAATGAGAAGAGTGTGCTTTTACTCAGTAACACCCTGGAATGTAAACAGAACAAATTTCCCCATTTAAAAGACACAGACTAGCCAAATGGATGAAAAGGTAAAATCCAGTCAGGGATAGTGGCATATCCCTGTAATCTCAGCATTCAAGATGCTGAGGCAGGAAGAGCACATGAGTTCAAGGCTAGCCTGACATACACAATGAGCTCAACATCAGCTAAATTATAGGGGCAAGACTTTAATTCAAAAAACAAAAACTTAATGACATGCTGCCTACACAAAACTCACTTCAGTGAGAAAGATGAACATAGACTGAAAATGAAACATACACCAAACAAATAGAAACTTAAGATCGTGGGGCTGGGGATTTAGCTCAGCGGCATAAGCGGCTGCCCTGCAAGTAAGTGTGTGGTTGTGAGTTCAATCCCCAGTACCGATAAAACAAACAAACAAACAAACAAACAAAAAAAACTAAGATCATGCAAAAATAGCTATGTTTATATCACAGAAAATGGGCTTTAATTCAGAAACTATAAATAGAAATAGTCACTATATAATAATAAGAGAAGGAATCCAAAAAGAGAAAGTAGTGATTGTTAATATTTATGCACCCAGTGCTGAAACATCCAATTAAACAAAGCAAGCCTTACTAGGTCTAAAAGGAGAGACAGACTCCAACACAGTAACTGTTGAGGGATTCACTTCACTTTTATCAAGGGCTATGTCACTGAGAATAACTAAATCACAGAAACAAGAGGTAAATTATATTTACTCTTTTTTTTTTTTTGTCTTTTTCCTTTTTATCGGTACCAGGGATCGAACTCACGACTGCCTGCTTGCAAGGCAGGTGCTTATGCCGCTGAGCTAAATCCCCAGCCCCGAGGTAAATTATATTACATATCAAATGAACCCTAATATATATTTACAGATCATATCAGCCAACAGCTGCAGCATACACATCTCATTGGTCCAAGAAATATTCTTTAGGATAAACCACATGTGATACCAAAAAACAAGTTTCAGAAAAACCAAACCAAACTTGTATAGCACCTATCTACTCTGGCCACAAAGGAATAAAACTTGAAATTGACAATAAAAGGAGCTCTACAAATTGAACAATATATATAACACATTCCTGAATGACCAATGGATGAACAAATTAAGAGAAAAATTTTAAACTTTCTTGTAACAAACAACATTAAATTACAACATATCAAAACCTATAGGATACAACAAAAGCCGTATAAGGCAAGTTTTTAACAATAAGCACCTATATAATAAAACAAACAAAAATTTCAAATTTATACCTTCTGATGCCACTCTAAGGTCTAGAAAAACAAGACCAAACAAAACTTATAAATAATGGAAAGACCAAAGGTCAGAGAAGAAATTAGTAACATATATACATACATATTTTAAAAACATAATATATAAAAGGTAAAAGTCTGAGTTAGTTTCTTGAAACAATAAAATTGACAAAACTTTCCTTAACTAGACTAATCAAGGAAAACAGAGAAAGAAACAATAAGTAAAATGAGGTGAAAAAGGAGATAACACAAAAACACACCAGAACAGTAAAGACTATTATCAATAAACTATTCATCAAAAAACTGGAAAATTTAGAAAAGAAAATTTTCTAGGTATATACAACCTATCAAAATTGAATCAGAACAGAAAATCTGAAGAGATTAATAACGAGTAGTGAGTTTGAGTCAGTAACAAAAAGTCTCTCAATAAAGGAAAGCCCAAGAGTGGGCAGCTTCACTGATGAACTTAATTAAACAAATTTTTAAAGAACTAAAGCAATTCTTTTCAAGTTATTCCAAACAAAAAGAAGGAACTCTTCCACACTAAAACCATACAATGACACAAGACAATAGTATAGACTAATATTCCCCTGGCAGAACACAGATAAAAAACTTAACAAAATATTAGCATATTAGCTGGGCATGGTGACTCACACCTATAATACTAACACTTGGGAGGCTGAAACAGGAGGACTGTAGTGAGTTTGACACCAGCCTGGGCTGCACTTAAGTGAGTTCAAGACCAGTCTGAACTACACAGTGAGACCCTTACTCAAAGAAAGGAAGAAAAAAGGAAGGAAGGGAGGTAGAGAGGGAAGGAGGGAAAGACGGAAGATGGATGGATGGATGGATGGATGGAAGGAAGGAAGGAAGGAAGGAAGGAAGGAAGGAAGAGGTGTTGACAATGTACCTCAATGCAAACAGCTTGAGTTCAAACTTCAGTACCCTACCCAAAATCAAAATAATTCCATAATTAAGAACCCTCCAAACACTCGCTGTACAAGAAATGTACTCAAACCAATCAGAGTTAATCTATGACAAATCAGACCTAAATCATTCAAAATAGGAGTGCATTTGTTCCCTCCCAGAGCTATGTAAGACAAGGCATGCACTTCACCATTCTATTCAATACAGTACTAGAAGCCTTAGCTGTTCTAATAAAGTAAGGGAAAGAAACCAAGAGTATCAAAACAGGAAAAAAGGAGGTCAAATTACTCTTATTTTCAGAAAATATGATTAAGTAGAAAATCCAAAGAAATCCATCAAAAAAAACTCTTAGAATTGATAAATCTGAGCCAGGCGTGGTGGCTCATGCCTGTAATCCCAGAACTTGGGAGGCTGAGGTAGGAGGATCATTGCGAGTTTGAGGCTGGCCTGAACTGCATAGTGAGGCCGCGTCTCAAAAAAAGACAAAAAAAAAAAGAAGAATTGATAAATCTGATAAGGTTGCTGGGTATAAAATCAACATACAGAAATCTATTGCTTTTTTTCTATACCATAATGAAATTGTTCAGAATGAAATCAAAAGATCAACTCTGTTCACAATGGCTATAAAAATAACAATAGAATACCTTGGACCATGTTTAACTAAAAAAAAAAAAAAAAAAAAATGATTCTCTAAAAGGTAAATCATAAAACAGTAGTGAATGAAATTGAAAGGGACTAGAAAAACACACCCCTTGTGCATAGGACAGAATAATGTTAACATATCCATATTACTTAAGCAGTCAATAGATTCAATATAACTCCTACCAAAATAACAATGATGCTCTTCACAGAATTGGGGGGGGGGGGTCACAAAATCTGTATGGAACCACAAAAGACCTTGAAGAGCCACAGCAATCCAGAAGCATCACAACTCACATTTCAAAACTCTACAGGCATGGATGCAGAAGCATACATCTCTAATTCTAGTAACTTAAAACACTGAGGTAGATCAGGAATAACAGCTCAGCATGGGCAATTTAGTGAGACAATCTGTCTCTAAAGCATCCATAATCAACAGGAAGGGGAAATGGAGGGGAAGGAGGAAGGGGAAATGGAGAAGGGGGAAGGGAAGGGGAACACAGGAGGACAGGACAGGGAAGGAGGGAGGAAGGGCTATGATAAACAAAACATGGCATTGGCATAAAAATAGCTATGGAGGTCAAAGGAACAGTACAGAGAAGAAACGACATAAATTTATGTATCCACAACCAACTAAGTTTCAACCAAGCCAGCAAGGATATACACCAGTAAAAAAGAAGTATCTTCGATAAATGGTACTGGAAAACTATATACTCAGAAGAAAGGAGGCTCCTGTCTCCAATCATATTCAAAAATCCACTCACATTAAAGACTTAAAACATAAAGCCTGGAAATTTGAAACTATTAGAATATAGAGTAAATATTTTGGTACACTGGTGTGGCAAACCACAATGAGCTATCCTCTTACTCCAGTAAAATGCAAATTTAAGAAAATACAAAGAATAGCAAATGCTGGAAAGAAGAGAAAGAATTCTCATACAGTGTTGGTTCAGCTACCTAGTGAGTTTAAGGCTAGCCTGAAATACATATATTGAGACCCTGCCTAGAATAGAATAAAATAGCCACGCCAAGCCAACTGGGCATGGTGGCACACATCTGTAATCCCAGCACTTGGGAGGCAGAGGCAGGAGGATCACTCAGTTTGAGGCCATAATGGGCTACATAAGGGAGATTCTGTCTCAAAAAAACAAAACAAAAAGACAACCAAAAGTAGTGGTGTGTGCCTACAGTCTCAGTACTTAGTAATAAAAAAGCTGAAGCTGAAGGATCACTTCAACCCAGCCTATATTTAAAACAGAAATTGGGGGCTGGAGGGTTTAGCCCAGCGGCATAAGCGCCTGCCTTGCAAGCAGGCAGTCGTGAGTTCAATCCCCGGTACCAATAAAAAAGGAAAAAGACCAAAAAAAAAAAAAAAAAAACTAGCCTGAGAGACACAACAAGACCTGTCTCAAAAAAAGTGAAAAAAAAATAAAAATAAAAATACACTGCCCTGAGTGCCCTCACGAGATCGAGCACACTCAGGGTGGTATGGCTGTAGACTCCCCTTACTTTCAGCCCCTATCCCAAGTAAGTTCTTCCACTTACTGACCTAGTGCAGGAAGTCCACTTCTGTGTCTTTTAATTGTGCTGTTGTGGCTGCCTCCACATTCTGAATAAATTCGAAACATTTACCTGTCATGGTTAGTTGGCTTTGGCTAACAACCAGAAATCGCACAGTGCCAAAGCCAGAGAATAAGGGCGATGGGGATGCACCACAGCACTTGCAGCCTTTTGTTGAATGATAATCACTAGCAGCACTCAACAGATTCTTTTAATTGCATCTCATAAAGCAAAGAAGAACTTCAAAGTTCTTCTTCAAAGCAAAGAAGACTTTAGAACTGCTTCAGGAAGTGACAAGAAGGAAGGGAAAAGTGTGTTCAAAGCCAGGCGGGGGTTTGAGGAAAATTAATGGCCACATGTCCTTTTACTTGTGTACAGGCAGGGATTTCGCTCAGCAGCACAAGTGCATGCTTGGCAAAAGCAAGGTTGTGAGTTCGATCCCCAGCACCCAAAAAAAAAAAAAAAACCTGTGTACAGTATCAAAAAATCCTACCAAAAAAAACTAATAGAGTTCATATAAATTCAAGTTCACAGTAATATGATAATGAAAGCATGAATTTAAAGAGTTCTGAACTTCCAAGCCTCACTTTGCTACTCTAACTAGACTATCAGAAAGGAGTATGGGAACTGCAGATTACTTAAAGCTTTTCCAAAAATTATAGCTATAATTATACTTAAAACCTATGCAGCAACCATGACGCATTTCCAGACAAAGCAATTTCTCTAATTTTTCTCTAAAAGTTGAATGGCATTCTGTAAGCATCAAGATAATCTTCAACATCAGAAAGAAAGGCTAGGGAGGCTGAGGCAGGATGGCTATTGCAAGTCTAAGACCAGCCTGGGCTACAAAGTGAGTTCATGGCCTGTCTAAACTGCATTGCAAGACTCTGTCTCAGGCAGACAGGCAGAAAGCCTAGTATTAGTCTAAATACTACCCAACAGCTGTTACAAATATCACCACAGTGAGACTGTCCTCTGAATACAGCGTACAACTCAGTTCCTTTAGCTGACTTATTAAGTCATTGACTTGCCATAAATTTTGAAGAACTCAATCTCCCTCCTGCAAATGCACAATACACATGGGCTTACTAAAGGCACTTTGAAGTCTTACAGGCCAGAAACTATTTTTTAAATTCAGTAGTTCATATCATTTGCTAATGAAAGCTTTTTTCCTCTATATATGTATCCAACAAAATATGCTTTAAATAACTGAGGGTCAGAAGTTAAAAATATGCTGAGTAAACTGTACTAATTACTACAATTACTAATTCTTCAAGTTTTAATTTCACTGTGATAAAAATGCACATTCAGAAACGTAAAATAATTCCTACTAAATCAAGGAAAAGAGTTAATACTCAGTTTTTCACTTTGTGGCTTGCTAGCAAACTATTTAAGCAGATGGGAATTTTACAATTTGGTATATAAATAAATGCCAATTTAGAACACTGCTACATATATGCTAAATGCAATGTGTAGATGAATGCAAGCTACTATGTATATTGTTTTTTCAGTCTTAGAAAGTTGTGGGATACCTGTTTCCACAATATTTTCTGTTTCTGTTGTCTCCAAACCATCCATACTATCTTCATCTTCCACTGTAGTTTTTCCTCTACTTCGAGGCCTACAAAGAGAGATACATGTATATAAATGTTGAGGGTTAGGACTTATACAGTATTTACACTCTACATTAAGCACAATTTAAAGGTTTATAAAATACAATAGTTTAGGCATTCTCTAGCATTTTCCCATATCAAACAGTAAATAAATAATACCCTTCCTGGTCACTTTTCTACACCATGAATGTGAGGACAGAACCAGTGAGCACACTTGCGCTATTACCCCTCACTTCCTGAAGTACCCTCCACTGGGGCAAGGTGAGACATTTGTGGGTAAACAGCTGCACCTTAGGACCATGCTCTTAAGTGCAATTATCAGACACACATGTGTAAATACTGCACTGTTTCTCTGGTGTGAGAAACTATAACTGTAAATGAGGACCAAAATGCAGAATAGGTATTGTGAAATAGGAAGAAAATGTTCAAATGGGGAGGGGAATAAGATAGGAGAAAGGGAAAAGAAAGAAAAGTTTTTAAAATAAGGGGAGAAAGGAAACAAAGTTTTGTAAATGAGTAGAAGAGGAAGGGCTGATGGGAGTGTGGAGGAATGAGTGAGAAGAAACAAATTATATCATGTCCAAATACAAATTCACTATTACGACTGTGGCCATTATGCAGATCTACACGTATCAATAACATCTGACTCAAGAAAAGAAAAAAAAAAAAAAAAAGATGGCAGCCCTCACAGCAAGCAGTGCCATGGTGCTGCACAGCAGTGCTGATCACTCACTGGCTGCTTTTGTCAGAATTCCCTGAACTGCAGCGTCGAATGGGCTGAGAGAGCACCATCAGTAAATTACTGCAAGCTGCCAAAAAAGGACAGCTTCCAAAATTTGAAAACTATGGACTTTTTAAAAATTAAGTTAATATAATCAAAATACAAGGCTGATTTAATATTAGAAGTTTGTTAATATACCCTAAAGTCAGGGCTGGGGATTTAGCTCAGCGGCATAAGCTCCTGCCTTGCAAGCAGGCAGTCGTGAGTTCGATCCCTGGTACCGATTAAAACGAAGCAGACAAAAAAAAAAAAAAAAAAAAATATATATATATATATATATATATATATATATATATATGTATGTATCTCCTAAAGTCAAAGAGCCAAACCAGTACCCTTTCAAACCTCATGAGGGGAGGAGAATAAGGAGGCAGAACTAGATGCACAGACTACAAAACTTGGAAGATGGAAAAATGGTGGTCAGGTAAAAAGCATTCAAAGATTGATTTTACTGTTCAAACAAAGAAAATAATAATTATCTTTAAACTACACGTAAGTGAGGTATAGTGAAAACATTTTATTAGGTAATTATGTTTTAAGTTTAAAGAACAAAAACTTGAGACCAGGAAAAAAATGTTTACTAAAGTTTTTTTCAACTATCTTTTTAAAAATTAGTACATATCTGCAATACATGCGGTTTAGAATCATCTTGGGGAATGGGCATGTGTACATAATACAGCTTAAGTTTTTTTTTTTTACCCCCCCCCATCTCCTTCCCTCATCTGCATTCTTGTTATTAACCTTAGCTCATTTGACATATGTTTACCTCACAGAGGTTATTAGACTCCTGTAAGCGACACATTCTTACTCTACTTGCTTCCCCTTCTCTTCTCCCCACACTAACTTGGACTCCTTCCCGTTTGTAAGAGATCTATCTCCTTGTATCCTACCCATCCTTCATTGTGGTTTTTGTACACAGCCTTACTCAAATGAGAGATGCTGCATGGTATTTAAGTTTGTGTGCCTCATTTATTTCACTCACATTATGTTTTCCAGGCTGAAAAGAAAGAAAAGGTTTTTTTAAAATGGGGGGGGGGTGGTGGAAACAAAGTTTTGTAAAGGGGAAGAGTGGGCCGAAGAGAGGGTAGGGGACAAAACTGTGTATTAAGAAGTGCTCAGAAAACGACCTCCCCCCCATCATCAGCTACTAGATGACACTAAAAAGATCTACCTAATGGGGGCTGGGGATTTAGCTCAGTGACATAAGCACCTGCCTTGCAAGCAGGCGGTTGTGAGTTCAATCCCCGGTACCGGTAAAAAAAAGAAAAGAAAATCTACCTAAGGCTAGTTAAGAGTTAGAAAAATGGCTAAGTGATAACACAGATGGGATTATTAATATGTGAAAAAATCATAGCAGAAAATTCTAAAATATGAGAATTCAACTTACAAATGAGGCTAGCAGAACACCAAACAACTATGACAAAAAGAGCAGCTCACCAAGACGTATCTTCATTAAACTGCCAAACAGCCAACAAAAACTCGGAATTCTAAAAGTAGTCAGAGAGGCAAGCATGGTGGTACATGCCTATAATCCCAGCTCCCAGGCAGCTGGGGCAGGGCAGCTGGGGCAGGAAGATCACAGTGAGGCTATACAATGAGTTCAAGGTCAGCCTGAATTACATAATGAGACCCTGGGGAGAAAGAAAAGGGGAAAAGTAGAGGGAGGAGGTTGGGGAGAGTAAAGGGAGAGGGAAATTGGGAGAAGAGGAGGGAGAGATGGAGGAATAGAAGAGGGAGATGAAGAGAGAGGGAGAGCGGGTGGGAGAGCTGGAGAGTGGTGGAAGAGTGAGAAAGGGAGAGTGGGTAAGGGAAGGGAGACAGTAAAAGGGACAGGGATGACACGGGAAGAGGGACAAAGACAGAGACAGGCAGAATGACAAAGAGAGTGACAGAAAGGAAACTACAAAACCAGCACTCCAGAAAATAGCCACAAATATCCTAAATAGAAACAATGAAACAATAAAGCTAAAAGAAACCTCATGAAATCAAACCACCAGGCAACATCAATGTATAACCAACAACAAACTACAAGAAGAGAAAAACAAGAGTCACCAACACAGAAAGAGTACATGATAGAAAATATAGTCCTCTGCACATTTCAGCAAGTATCAGTGTTAACAGCCTCAACTACCCAATTAAAAGGCACAGACTGGCAGACTGGATCAAAATACAGAATCCAATAGTCTGTCAGAAAATGCAGTTAAAAGAAAACATGAAAAGATAAAAACACAAATGTAAATTTTCACAAAAAAAGATAAATGGCTTGAAGGCCTGAATACTGAAGTCATTAATTATATGAAACAAACTTTTGAACATTTACACAACAGTAAAGACATTGATAACTGATCCTGATGGAAGATTAAACAAGCTGCTTTCAGAAGCTGATAAACAAAACAGCCCAGTTCAAAGTACTATAAACAAGAATGTAGATATCTTGTTTAGCACACACTGATAAGTCACTCCACCAGTCGCGTGTCTGTGTCTGAATCTACTCAAACAAAGAATAAATATTTCAAGGATCACTTTTGGCTTAAGAACCTCGGACAGAGACTAAAGGACCATAAGCCCAAAGGACAGAGACCATTATTGAAATAACAACATGGCTGTTAACAATGGGGAGAAAAAAAACAGGAAATTAAGGCGATATTACAGAAGCCAACTTTTAATCTCTGACAAGTCTTAATTGTGAATACCCATTTTAAAGAAACTTGACAAATACACAACTTAGCTGTGGCTTTTTCACTTAATCTTCTAGACCAATGTCCTGGTCTACTCTGAAATTCTTTCTCTGCTATCCAATCATGATCTACGTTATTATTTTTTGACATGATTGGTTTTATCACAGATGTTTCATGTAGCTTATAAACTATCAAAATACTATTTGTCTGCACTGTTACTTTACCTCTCAGCAAGAACTTCTACTTTAATTTTTGCATTTTTTTCTTTTCTGATCTATCCTATTCAAGACATGTTTCTCACATTCAGCAGCTCACTGAAATTCTTTTCCTTCTAGCTAATGAACCAACTTAACAAACTTACCCCTCTAAAATTTCTCATATTTCATTATCTCTATTTTTTCTACTCATGAGCTTCAGATATGTAACTGTTCTGACTAATCAAATACTAATTTCTCTGTACAAAAGATAATGGTCAAAGTGGGCATGTGAAACTCTATAATCCCAGCACTCAGGAGGCTGAGGCCAGGAGGATCATTGTAAGTTGAAGAACAGCCTGGTTTACAAAGTGAGCTCAAGGACAGCCTGAAATGAATAGAGAGACCATGTCTCAATAAAACCAACTTCACACACACACACACACACACACACAAAAAAAAAAAAAAAAAAAAAAAAAAAAAAAAAAAACAAAAACACAGAAGACAATGGTCATACTTGGCAAACTCACATCAGTTAACAAGGTCCATGTTTACAGAGACAGACAGACAGAGGGACAGCCAGATATCTAGATATAAAACATTTCTATGCTAACTCAAGTGTTTCCAAGTTACAGCCTTTAACGTAAGTTTGAAGTCTAATTATGAGAGCATAAAGTTCATGTCTTTTAATACTGTCTTTCTTCTTTTAGTCGTATCTTTCTTGCTTTTCCTTTCTCAGCCCTTTAAGTATTGAAAATATGAACAAAACTCACTGAGGTTAGACAACATCTAATTAAAAACAACAAAAGAAAATCTCACTGACCTTAAAGGCATTTTTTAAAACTATTCAAAATAAAACACAAATTCAGAAAGGACAACCATAGTACCACAGCACCCTTAGGACAACACAAACTTGTCTAACGAGGGTCAGGCTGGGGTCAGAGGGAAGAAGAGAAAACAACTAGTGAAGTAATAGCTGTTCGTTTTGCAAACTGTATGATAAGCACAAACATACATCAGTAAGGTGCTTTATATTCAAACTGCTGAAAAAGAATAACAAACAGAAAACCTTTTAAATTCACGAAGAAAATACACATTTCTTACACAGTAACAAATGTACACTGACTGCAAGCATCTCATCTGAAACTATATGAGCAGGAAGACAAGGAAAACATTTAAAGTGCTCAAGGGAAAATTAAAGAAATCCTGTAGACACTGAATAAAAATGCAACAAGCAGATATTCTTAAAAACAACAGTGGAAAACTATTTCATCAACAGAGCATTATTACAAGATAAGGGAAATCTCTCAGACAAAAAGATAAAAGTACCCAATGAAAACCTGGATATATAGAACAGAAATAAGGATGTAAATATCAAAAACCTTTTTCCTCACTTCTAAATTTCTTACTTATATAAAGCAAAAACAACTGTTGCATCAACTGTTAAGAAATTAAGTGGAATTAGGTGCTGGGGATTTAGCTCAGTGGCATAAGCACCTGTCTTGCAAGCAGGTGGTCGTGAGTTCGATCCCCAGTACCAATTTAAATAAATAAATAAATAAAATTAAACCGGGAGTGGTGGCTCATGCCTGTAATCCCAGCACTCAGGAGGCTGAGGCGGAGGATCGTTGCAAATTCGAGACCAGCCTAGGGTACAAAGTAGCTCAAGGCCAGCCTGAACTGCACAGTGAGACCCAATCTCAAGAACGAACGAACGGACGGACGGACGGACGGACGGACGGACGAAAGAAAGAAAGAAAGAAAGAAAGAAAGAAAGAAAGAAAGAAAGAAAGAAAATGGAATTAGTGTACAAAGGGACAGATGTGTAAAGCATAGAAAAAAGCAGAAGTGTACTAATTGTTACATTTCAAAAGAAAAAATGCCACTTGAAAATGAACTCTAGAGTTTAAATGCATGATGTAAATGCATAATGTAATCATGTAATTACTTAATTTTAAAACAGGCTAGGCTGGGGATATAGCTTAGCAGCATGGTGTCTGACTGGTAAGCACAAGGTCCTGAGTTCGAGTACCAGTACTGAAAAGCAAACAAATCACCTAAATAAATAGAAATACAGATTAAAAATTATATATAGCTTTTTGCCCAAATGAAGACATAAGAGATTCTAAAGAAACGCTTACTCAATCCAAAAGAATGCAGAAAAACAAAAAAAAGAAAGAAATAAGACAGATGTAAGAAAATAAAAAACTGGAAGGCAGATTTAAACACACAAATACAAAGTGCAAGCAGCTTAAACACTACCATTAAAAAGCACAGGTTGTCCCATTAAATTTCAAAAATTAAAGCCCAACGACATGCAGTCAGTAACATACACATTTTAGAAATATAATGAAGACACAACTAGGTAGAAACACAAAATAATTATGACAACACTAAGCACAAAAAAACCTAGGGACTTGGCATGGTAGACCATGTCTATAATCCCAGCATCCCTAAGACATGAGGATCATGAGTTCGAGGCTATCTTGGACTACACTGTGAGATCATGTTTCTACAAAACAAAACAGAAAGGAAAACAGGAAGGCCCTGTGTGGTGGTGCACTCCTGTAAATCCAGCACTCTGGGGGTTAAGGCAGCAACTAACTGAATTAAAGGCCAGCCTGAGCTATATGGTAAGACACTGTCTCAAAATAAAAATCAAACAAAAACCGACAAAAAAAAAAAAAAAGACAGGAAGGAAGGCAAGGGCAGGAAAGAAGAGTCAAGCAAACTACAGTGACCACATTGCTAGACAGAAAAACATCTAGAGCAAAGAATGATTTTACAACAGCTGAAGACAGAAGTTCCATGATAAGCATGTCAGTATGTATGTACCTAATAACAAGTCTTTAAGTACAAGAAACTTAGGGCTGGGGATTTAGTTCAGTAGCTTCAGCACCTGCCTGGCAAGTGCAAGGTTGTGAGTTCAATCCCCAGTAAAAAGAAAAGAAAAGAAAATTAGAGCCAGGCATGGTGGCTCACAGCCTGTAATCCCAGTATTCAGGAGGCTGAGGCAGGAGGCTTATTCCAAGTTCAAGACCAGCCTGGGCTACAAAGTGAACTCAAGGCCAGCCTTATCAAAAAAATAAAAAATAAAAAGAAACTTGAAAGTCACACAAAGATTGCAAAACTCTGCTTTATTACAGAAGATTTAGCACTGGTACTGTCAGCCATCCAATGACAACAGAACATTCACTCTTCTCAAGCACACAATCCCTAAACTATGCTTGAAAGTCACATACAGTATGTTCTGGCCACAATGGAATTAAAGAAAAAGATATGTAAAACATTAAAATATTTGGCTGGTAAATGTAATTCTTAATAACCACTAGTCAAGAAAGAAATCACAAATCTAGAAAATAACTTGAACTGATACAAATGAAAACACAGTATTTCACTATGTGTAAGATTTAAATAACAATGAATAGGGGAAATCTAGTTGAAACAGTTATATCAGAAAACAAGGAAGATCTCAACTTATTAACTTAAACCTCCACTTAAGAAATGGGGGGGGGGGGGTTTTTCCAAAACTGAGCAAGCCAGTTTAGTGTGGTAGCACTCACCTATAATCCCAACTGCCTTAGAGGATGAGGCAAAGGTGTGGGATTATGGATTAGTATGAGGTCCTGAGTTCAAACTCCAAGAATGCAACATAAAATAAAATAGGCAATTCATACCCATAGTGAGTAGAAAAAATAGATGAAGACAGAAAACAGTAATACAAAAACGAAATAGTAGGCCATTTTAAAAATTCAATTAATTCACAAGATGATTCTTTGAAATAACAAAATCAATGGGTCTCTGGCTAAAATGATCAAAATTACCAGTATAAAAACTAAAAGACGCTTGGTAAGTACAAGGTCATGAGTTCTTTCCCACAGCAGAAAGCAAGCAAGCAAGCAAGCAAGCAAGCAAGCAAGAAAAGAAAGAAAGACAGACAGACAGACAGAAAGAAAAAAAAAAAAAAAAACTAAAAGAAACCTGGTAGATGGCACATGCCTGTAATCCCAGCACTTCGGAAGGCTGAGGCAAGAGGATCACAGTTCAAACCCAGTCTGAAAAGCTTAGCAAGATCCTATCTCAAAATCAAAAATAAAAAGCTGGTGATACAGCTCAGTGCAAAGTCTGGATTCATTTCCCAACACACACACACACACACACACACACACACACACACTGAAAAGGTCTGAGAAAGTACTATACAATTATGCCAATAATTCAACAATTTTAATGGAAACTCTTTAGAGGGCACATATTAACAAAAGAAACCTAAGACGAGAAATAGAAAATATGAATAACTGAATGTCTATTAGAAAAACTAAATTGGTAGTTATAAGCCTTCACAAAAAGAAAACTGCAAAACCAGATGGCTTTACAGATGAATTCTATCAAACTTAAAAAAAGAAAAAAGAAAGGAAGCCTTCCCAAACTATGAAGGTTAGCATTAATCACACTGACAGCATAACCAACCAAAACATGGAACAGAACACAGAATTAATCACAAATGTAGATGCACCTGTTTCAAAGAATTAAAAGGGGATGAACACTCAACCACTTGTGTTTTGCAGATAAAATTCTCACATCAAAACAAAATAAAGATAATGAAAAACTAAAAATACACTGTTTTTCATTTTCAAAATACATGCATGAGCCAGGAATACAGTTCAGCAGCAAAGAGCATGCCTGGCAAGCGCAAGGTCCTGAGTTTGATTTCTAGTATCAAAATTAATTAATTAATTAATTAATAACATACAAAATTCCAACGAATTACTAAAGGGTTCTAGTTCTAGAGAAGATGGAGGAACGTTTACTAAACTACTCTCTTACTAAAAGCAGCATTAAAACCCAGAAATATCACTCAATGAGTACTAAGTTATAGTTAGAAGAAATAAGAGCTGGTGTTCTAAAGCCCCAACTGCACAGGAAATACTACAAAGAATCAACTGGAGGAACAATAGGATCCTTCTGAGTTTGAGGCCAGCCCAGGCTAGATAGTGAGTTCAAAGGCCAGCCTGAACTGCATAGAAAGACCCTGTGAAGAGACAGCTTCACAGTTTATAGAATGCGAAAAAAACTTTACCAGCTACTTCTCAAAGGTCTTATGTAGACTATTTAAAGAACTCCAAAACATCAGAGTCCTACAAATTCAAAGATCCAATACAAAAACGGACATCTAGGGACTGGCTCAGCGGAATAAGCACCTGCCTTGCAAGCAGGCAGTCGTGAGTTTGATCCCCAGTACTGATAAAAAGGAAAAAGACAAAAAAACAAACGGACATCTAAAATGAACAGACACTTCTCAGATGAAGAAGTACAAATGGCAAATAAATATATGAAGAAATGATGAACATCACTGGTCATTTGAGAGATGCAAATTAAAACAATGCTGAAATTCCATCTCACTCCAGAAGGAATAGCTATCATCGAGAAACCAGTAACTAAGAGTGGCAAAGTTGTGGTGAAAAAGAAACCCTTCTCCGTTGTTGGTGAGAGTATAAACTGGTACAACCACTATGGAAATCAATGGTTTTGGAAATTCCTCAAAAAAGTAAACCTAGAGGATCCATTTGACTCTAGTTATTCTCCTTCTAGGCATCTCCCTGAAAGAGTTAAAAGCATCACAATGCAGTGATATATGCATACCCATACCCATATGTATGGCAGCATAGTTTGTAACTGCCAAGTTCTGGAAACAGCCCACATGTCCTTCAACAGATGAATAGATACAGAAAATGTGGTATTTATACATAACAGAGTACCACTGTGCCATACAGGCTAAACCTAAGTCATTTGTAGGTAAATGGATGCTTCCTGAGATCATAACTCCAAGGATAAACAAGGAGCAAAATGGAAAGTAAGATACTAAGAAATAAAAAGAACATGTTCAAATGTGAAGGTGGAAAAAGAGGGAAAAGGGGGACAGAAGGAAAAGGGATTTTTAAAAAGAAAAATGGAAAACAAAGCTTCTATAAATGGAGAGGGGAAGAAGGGTTGAAGGGAAGGGAAGTGAATGGGGAGGGAAAAAAAAATCAAAATATATTATGTACAAGTAAAAATTCCCTGTGATGAATGTGGGCACAATATATGGCAAATATGTACTAATAAGTAAAAATAGTCTAGTGTTCTATTGCTCAGAAAGGGTGACTACAGGTAATATACTATATACTTTTAAAAAGCTTTAAAAGGGGGGAGGGATTTTTGAATGTTTTTACTACAAAGAAACAATAAATGTAGCCAGGCGTGATGGATCATGCCTGTAATCCCAGCACCAGAGGCTGCAGAACAAGGACTGCTGTCAGTTGGAGGCCAGCCTGGGCTACAAAGTAAGTTCAAGACCCACCTGAACTGCAGTAAGAAAATCCTGTCTCAAAAAGTCAGACAAGGGCTCAGGGGCACAAGCATAAGAATCTGCCAAGCAAGCACAAGATTGTGAGTTTGATACTTGGCACAATTAAAAAAAAAAAAAGGCAGGTAGAGAGACAGAAAATGTTTAAAGAGATAAACTTATCCTGACTTGAACACTATCTAACTGCACAAACCATACATACAGAACCACATTACAAGGGCTCTAAAACTAAGCAGACATGACCACAGCCCACAGAAGAGTAGTTAAAACTTGTGACCTAAACCTACTCAGGCCAAGGGCCTGCTAAATCAAAAAACGAAGGTCCTCTGCATTTGTAAAAGCCACAATTTTATAATATTCAAAAGTCCAGGAAATAATCCAAAATTACATGGCGAACTACAAATGTTCCAAATCTGAAAAAAATACAAGACAAGCTGGGTATAGTGATGCACACCTGTAATCCAGTACATGGAAGGCTGAGGTAAGTAGATCACTTGGAGTCTGAGACCTGCCTGGGCTGCATAATGAGTTTAAGGCCAGACTGAACCACCAAAAGAAAAAGAAAAGGGGAAAGGAAAACGGAAAAGAAAAGGAAAAAATGACAATGATACAGAAGCTAGAACCATCTGATGAACACTTTAGTTATTACAGAATGTTCACATGAACATTTATACTTTTAAATTCTGAAACAGAAGAAATCAGGCCAACAAAGAGAAGATACTAACTAACTACCACCAACCAGAAATTTAAGAAATAGAAATTAAAAGCTCACCACAACCAAGTAACAAAATGAACTCACATGCAGACATATCCATAATTATATTAAACATAAATGCTCTAAATGCACCAATTAAAATAGTGTCAAAATTTCTATTTTTAAGGCCCAATTCTATATTGTCTATGTAAAAATCAATTTGAATATAATATGTTTAAGGAAAAAAATCAGACACAATGCAATTTAAAAATGAGGAAGAGATTTGGAACATTTCTCCACATGATTGGGCACAAGAAAACACAAATCATAACTAGGAGATACCATAACCATCAAGGTCACCATTATTAACAGAGTAAAATGTTAGAGAGGCTGTAGAAAAACAAGAAATCTTGCGCACTACTGGCAGGAAAGTAAAATGGTCCTGCCACTCTGAAAAATAACACACAGCCAGCCCACCTCCATATTAGAACCATATGACCCAAAAATTCCAGTTCTGGGTGGATATCCAAAACATGTAAAAGAGGTATGTCCGCACTTGTATTCCTAGCAGCATTATTCACAACAGCTAAAACATGAAAGCAACCAACATGCCCATCAAAGGATATACACAGAAGCACAAAGTGGTACACATACAGAATATTATTCTGTTTTACAAAAGAAAGAAGGGGTTGGGAGACAGCACCTGCCTGGCAAGCACAAGGTCCTGAGTTCAATTTTCACTACTCCCCCAAATTAATTAATTCACCAGTTAAAATAAAGACATTCTAGCATAGGCTATATTACAGTGTGGATGAGCCTAGAAGACATTCTGCTGAACTAAGTCAATTATGAAAGAAAGTCTGGATGACTCCACTAAAATAAAGTATTTAAGAGTAATCAAAATCATTGACACACATTGGAATGGTGTTTGCCAGGGGCTGAAGGGATGGTCAAAGAGGGAGGTGCTGCTTAATAAGCATGAAGAATAAATAAATTCTACAAGATGAAAGGAGTTATGGAGATGGATGGTAATGACAGTTGCACAAATTATCAATGGAATCAGAGTATTGATCACTCTTAAATTGTACACTGAGGTCAAGCATGGTACTGCACACCAGTAATCCTAGTAACCTGGGAGGCTGAGCTCAGAAGACCATGGGTTCAACCCAGTCTGGGTCAACACAGGAGAAACCCATACCAAACATTTTTAACTAAATAAAAATAAAAAATCAGCAATTAAGACTGTATATTTAAATGGCTAAAATGATAAATGTTATGGACAGTATATTTTATGTTGGGCACAGGCGCTCAACATACCATACCCCACCCGGGACTAAGGACCACGCCAGCTTCCGCAATGCGTTACGTCCCTCTTTAAATTAGCCAACCCGTGCGCACTTCGTGCTCACTCCGTATTCCCCGTGCAGACTCTGTGGCAACCCCTGATTGGCCACAGCTGGATATAGTAGCCAGAGCCTGCGTCCCATTCCCGCCCTGCTTCCTCATGGCAGCCTGTGATTGGTCACGGCTGAATATATAAACCAGAGCCCGCGTAAATAAAGCAGCAGTTAACTGTCGCCCACAAGAGCGTCTCCTGTCTCATTGAGGGGCTGCGCCGGTCAATTTTAACCACAATTAAAGAACAATCAGTGGTACCAATGCCACAAAGAAAAAAAAAAATGAAACATAAAGTTGACAAGTCTCTAGCAAAACTGATCAAAAAAAGAGAAGACACAAATTACAAGCCAGGCATGGTGACTCACACCTGTAATCCCAGCGCTATGAGTTCCGAGACCATCCTGGGCTACAGAGTGAGTTCAAGGATATCCTGAACAGTATAGTAAAACCCCATCACAAAAAGACCAAAAACTTTTTTTAAAAATTAAGAATTCAGTAAGAAAAACACAGACCTGAACACCTGGAGGTTAAATGGACCTAACATTCCACCCAGCAGCACCAGAACATATACTTCCCTCAAGCATACATACAACACTCTCCAAGACAGATGATTAGACCAAAGTCTTGACAAATTTAAGAGGAATGAGATCATACCACATTTCCTTTTTTGACAATAATGATGTGAAACTATAAATTAGTGACACAAGAAAATTGAAAAACTTGCAAATCTTCTCAAACAGGTCAAACAAATCAAAAAGAAACTCAAAAAAATTGAGAAAGAAATGAGAATGAAAGCATAACATACCAAAACTTAGAAAATGCTGCAGTTCTAACATCTTAGTTTACACCAATAATTGCCTATATTAAAAAAGACCTCACATAAACAATGAACTTTATATCACAAGGAGTATAAAACTCCAAAGTCAGCAGATATAAGGAAAGAGTATCAGCTCAGAAATGAAATAAAAGCAAAAAAAAAAAGCACTCAAAAGATCAATGAACTGATTTTTCCAAAACATTTAAAAAGAAAAACTGGCAGACCTTTATCTAGACTAAGAAACAAAAATGACTTTTTTTTTTTTTTGGTCTTTTTCCTTTTTATCGGTACCGGGGATCGAACTCACGACTGCCTGCTTGCAAGGCAGGCGCTTATGCCGCTGAGCTAAATCCCCAGCCCCAAAGATGATTTTTTTAAAAAATCAGTAATGAAATGGATGTATTACAGCTGATCATATAAATGCAAAGGATCCTAAGGACAACTAAGTAAGGAAGTGCCAACAAACTGGATGACCCTAAAGAAATAATAAATTCCTAGAGAGTTTAAAAAAAAAAAAAATCCTGCAAGACTGAATTGTGTAGAAACAAAAATCGCCAGGGATTTAACTCAGTGGCATAAGTGCCTGCCTTGCAGGCACAAGGTCATGAGTTCTACCCCTGGTACAAAAAAAAAAAAAAAAAAAAAAAAAAAAAAAAAAAAAAAAAAAAAAAAAAAAAAAAAAAAAAAGAAAAGAAAAGAAAATCTGAACAGATTAATAACAAATAAGGAAACTGAGGGGATAAAAACCTTCCAAAAGCAAATGAAAAGCCTTGAAACTGATGGTTCACAAAAATAGACAGTTAAAATTTATATGAAACCACACAAAACCGTGAATAGCCAAAGCAAGTTTAGCTAACACACAAAGACACATATACAGGCAAAAGTCTGAAAACGAAAAATACTACCTGGTTTTCAAACGTACTGCAAAGCTGAAGTAATCAGTTTATTATAACAAGTGTTTTTAAAAATTAAACACACATTCCTCTCAAGTTTCTCAAAAACATGAACAGCAGGAAATGCTGAGAATTACTGATACCCAAGCTAGACAAGGACACTACACAATAGAAAACTACAGACTTTTATCCTTGATAAAAAGTTGCAAAATTCTTAACAAAATAGCGCAAACCACCAAGCACAGTGGCACATGCCTATAATCCAAGCCCTTGAGAAGCTGAGGCAAGACGATTGCTACAAATTCAAAGCCAGCCTAGTTGTGTAGCGAGTGTAAAGCCAGCCAAAGTATTCAGGGAGACCATGTCTCAAAAAAACTCAACGAAACTAGAGAGCAAACTGAATTGAATACAGCACTATGATCACATGGATTCATTCCTAGGATGCAAGAATGGTTCATTATATGCAAATCAACAAATGTGACCTAGGATCATCTTAATAGGTTGAGAAAAAGTACCTGACAAAAACTTAGTATCTTATATGATTTTTTAATGAACAAATTAAGTATAAAAGTACAATAAAGGCCACATATGAGAAGCATCATACCAGGGGAAAACCAAAAGCCTTTTCTATAAAATCAGGGGCAACAATATAATGTCCATTCACAACACTTCTGTTCAACAGAGTACTACAAATCCTAGTCAAAACTATTAAGCAAGAAAAAGAAAAGACATTTAAATTGGAAATGAAGAAGTAAAAGTGTCTCGTTTTGCTGATGACATGACATTATATACAGAAAACTCTAGAAACTTCATCAAAAACCTGTTAGAATAAAAGGTTTGGTAAAATTACAGAAAGTCAACATATAAAAACTAGCAGCATTTTTACAAATAACAATAAAGTAAAAAGAAATCAGAGCATTCTCCTACCTCACCCTACTGAGTGTAGGACTACAGTACTCCTCTACTGTATCTAGCCTATAATAGCATTATAAAAAGTCAAACACTAGGGCCGGGGATTTAACTCAGTGGCATAAGCACCTGCCTGGCAAACATGAGGTCATGAGTTCAATCCCAGGTACAAAAAAAAAAAAAAAGTAAAACACTATACTTATAAATAAATTTAACCAAGGAGCTGAAAGATTTGCTTACTAAACACTACAAAAGAAAAAAAAAATGAAAACATAAAGGGAGGTCACTCATGTTTGTCAATTAATGTTGTTTGGTGATGGGGCTGGGGATTTAGCTCAGCAGCATAAGCGCCTGCCTAGCAAGTGTGTGGTCATGAGTTCGATCCCTGGTACCGATAACAAAGAAAGAGACAAAGAAAAATTTTTAAGAAAATATTGTTTGGCCAGGTGTGGTGGCACATTCCTGTAAGCCCAGCATGCAGGAGGCTGGGCAGGAGGATCACTTCAAGTTCAAGGCCAGCCTGGGCTCTAGAGTGAGTTCTACTCAACGAGAACCTGTTTCAGAAACAAAAGAAAAGAAAGGGAAGGGGAGGGGGGGGAGGGAAGGGGCATTGTAAAAATGCCCACACTACTCAACATGATTGACACATTCGATATAATCTTTGTCAAAATTCCAAAGCCTCTTACAGAAATTATGTTATAATTTATATGGAACCATATAAGATCCTGAAGAGCCACAGTAATCTTATCAAAAAGAACAAAGGGACACACACACACACACACACACACACACACTGCAACATATTACAAAGTTACATAACAACATAGTATAGGCATAAAAACAGACACAAACACCAACAGAATAAAACAGAGAGCCCAGAAATTACCCACCATTTTTCAGCCAATTTTTCTCAGAAAAGATGCCGCAAACATTAATAGGGAAAGACAGTCTCCTCAATAAGTGATGCTAGTTAAAACAGGAAGGCTACATGTAGAAGGTAAACTATACCTTTATCCTATATATACACAAAGAAATTGGTTTTGGTACCAGGAATCAAACTCAAGACCCTGCACTTGCCAGGCAGGCACTTGTGCCACTGAGCTATAATCCTGGCTCCTACAGAGAAATTTTTAAGTGGTTAATGACCTGAACATAAAATCTAAAACCATAAAACCCCTAAAAGAAAATGCCTTGTACTATCTTTTGAAAATATTTTGTTTGTTTGTTTGTTTGTTTTTGTGGTACTGAGTAGGCACTGAACTCAGGGCCTTCTCACTAAGTTGTATGACCAACCTTTATTTCTTATTTTGAGACAGGGTCTCACCAAATTGCTAAATTGTCCACACTGGGTTCAAACCTTAAATCCTCTCGACTCAGCCTCCCAGAATGCTAGGATTACAGCAGCATACCACCATGCTGAGCTTAGCAACAAATTTTAGACAAACCCCAAAGCACAGGCAATAGGGAAAAAAACTTACAAGTGTGACTAAACAAAACTAAGAAACTTTTACATGGCATAGGTAACAGAGTAAAAAGACAATATACAGAATTGAAAAAAATGTGTAAGTCATAGATCTGATATTCAAAATATACATATACGAAATACATAAGAAACTCAATTCAATAGCAAAAAATAATAATAATAACTTGATTTTAAAAACTGGGCAAAAGAGCCAAATTGACATTTCTGAAAAGACATAAAAATGCCATTTATATGCTTAGTATCATTAACCATTAGAGAAATACAAGTTAAAAATCACAAGGAGAGGGGCAGGGATATGGCAAAGCACTTGTCTGGCAAGCAAAAGGTCTTGAGTCTGATTCCTAGTACTTAAATAAAAATTTTTTTAAAATCACAAGAAAGGGGCTGGGGATTTAGCTCAGCGGCATAAGCGCCTGCCTTGCAAGCAGGCAGTCGTGAGTTCGATCCCCAGTACCAATAAAAAGGAAAAGACCCAAAAAAAAAAAAAAATCACAAGAAAGTATCACCTTGGCTGGTCCTAAGGTAGTGAGTTATCTCAACTGATTGTTCACAGTCAGTACAGATTGAATTCCTTGTTCTACTCTTTCCCCCCTTCTCACCACTGCATTTGACTAGTCTTTAAAAAAAAGAAGAGGGGCTGGGGATTTTAGCTCAGTGGCATAAGCTTCTGCCTTGCAAGCAGGCAGTCGTGAGTTCGATCCCAGGTACGGATAAAAAGGAAACAGACACCCCCAAAAAAAAAAAAAGAAAAGAAAAGAAAGTATCACCTTACACATGTTGGAATAGTTATCAGAAAGGCAAATGATTAAATGCTGGAAAGGATAAAGAGGAAAGGCAATACCTGCATACATTGATTGGATTGTAAACTAGCAAAGTAATTACAGAAAATAATACAGAGAGCCTCATAAAGCTGAAAGCAGAATTACCATTTGATTCAAAAACCCCACCACTGGGTATATATACAAAACAACTAAAATTAGTTGTGTTAACAACACACCAGCACTCCATAGTTACTGCAGCGTTACTCACAACAGCCAAGACTCGGGATGAATTTAAGTATCCTAATGGTACATCGATGGGTGAAGAGGTTTTTTAAATATATGTAACTGAATATAATCAATGAATGCCACTCAGCATAAAAAAAAAAAAAGAAAATCCGGCCATTTATGGTAATATGTTTGAACCCAGAGATTATGCTAAGTGAAAAGAAAAAAGAAAAAAATACAGTGTGATCTTCCTACATGAAAAAATTTTAAAAGTATAATTTATAAAAATACAGTAGAATGATGATTATCAGAAGCTAGATGTGGAGGAAGATGTTAACAAAAAGCTACTGAAGTCTTTGGAATCAACTGCACAGCATAGTAACCATAGTTAATTATGATGTATTACATATTTCAAAGTTGCTGAAATAATGGATTATACACGTCCCCACTACAAAAAAAATGACAGATATGTAAGGTGATGGATCAATTATCTTAACATAATCACACCACAATGTATACATCTGCCAAAACAGCACATTCTATCCAATAAGTACATATATCAATTAAAAATTTTTAAAAATGCTATAAATAGGTCCAGGGACATAGCTTTGTGGTATACAGTATGCATGAGTCCCTAGGTTCATTCCCCAGCATCACATAATATATATATAAATAAATTTTTTTAAAAGCTTCACATAGCCAGGCATAGTGGCACACACTTCCCAGCACTCAGTGTGGCTTAGGTTTGAGGGTTTGAGACCAGTCTGGGTTACATAGTGAGTTCAGGGTCAACCTGAACTACAGCACAAGACCCTGTCTCAAAAAACAAAAACAAAACAAGCATTAGGCTCAGTTATAGGCGAAGGAAAAAAAAAACCCTTAGCCAGGCACAATGGCGCATGCCTGTGAGGCTGAGCCAGGAGGATCGCTGGGAGTTTGAAGTCAGCCTGGGCTACAAAGTGAGTTCAAGGCCAACCTGAACCACATAGTGAAAGCTTGCCTCAAAAAGATAGACAGAGAATACCCTCACCAGTAAAATAATCCAAATTAGAAAATGAAATTTAGGGGCTGGGGATTTAGCTCAGCGGCATAAGTGCCTGCCTTGCAAGCAGGCAGTCGTGAGTTCAATCCCCGGTACCGATAAAAAGGAAAAAGACCAAAAAAAAAAAAAAAATTAAAAGCTGTTCAATAACATCCCATTTAGCGGTAAAGTATCTTGAACAATCAGTTATCAACTTTTATTCTGGTTTAAATTTATAACCAAAATCTATTTATTTATTTTGCAAATTTTTGCTGTGGTGAGCCCTAAACTAAGCATGCCAGTAACGTTTACACGTTATTTGATGATCCAGATCCTGCACACAAAACAGTAGTAAGCAGGGGACCTTGTGACCCTAGAGAATTTGAAAACCTCTGAATTCATTTTTGGTTGTCACAATACAGGACAGAAGATATTATTATAGCTGCTAAGCATCTTACACTGTAGATAATAGCTCATCCTCATGCCAAGAAAGAACTAGCTAAGACAAAAGTGCCAAGGTTGAAAAACTGGTTTACAGTGCCACAATTCTATTTCCTCTTTCTTGGTAAGTTAATAAATGTTATTTCCACTTTTCTCCATTTCTATTCTACAACAGAGACCTTAAAATACCTTAACGAATGTACAACATCAGAGCCAGGTATGGTGGTGCATGCCTGTAATTCCAGCACTTGGGAGATTTGAGATAAGCCTGGGTGCTACAAAGTGAGCTCAAGGCCAGCCTCAACTGCATAGTTAGATCGTGCTTCAAAAAGACGAAAGAAAGAAAGAAAGAGAGAGAGAGACAGACAGACAGACAGACAGACAAGGGAAATGAAAAAGAAAAAAGAATGTAAAACATCATCTAAACAGTTTGATAATGGGGCTACAGAGAACATGACTCTTGAACTATAGGACGTAGCTCAGTGGTGAAGCACCTTTCTAGAATTCTCTACAATATGAAACAAACAAACCTGCTTTGATTTAAAACATTATATAAAGTACATGCATTTTATAATTACTTTCAGAATCAAAACTACAGATTTCTCTTGGTGGCTATAGTTCGCAAAAAATTAGGCTAAAAGTTTTACGCAATGTTTGAGTATTTCTTTTAAGGGTTTCTGTTTTGGCAGAACAGGGAACTGCACTAGGGCCAGCCTTTGCACTCAGCAGCATCCCTAGCCCTTTTCATTTGTTACTTTGAGACAGGGCTCCCCTAAGTTGCCCACACTCTGCTAGAACTTGTGGGTTTCCTGCATCAGCCTCTCTTGAGTGCTGAAATTAATATGCATCAGCACACTCTGCCAGCTTCTTCCACGTGCCTCACATCTCAGTGCATCCTTTCCTATCCCAGTGCTATCACCGAACACTTTACTAACTGGTGGTCCTCTGGCACTCTCCCCTCCTTCCCAAGTTACCTTACCAGAACTGCATTTTCACCAGCTCAAAAACTCCATAGGCTTACCTACAACACAGCAAATGAGTACCCAATTCCTCAAGTTTGCCATGAAAAGCCTTTTTTCAATAAAACACAACAATCCAACTTCCCTACTCTTTTCGCCATTCCTCCCCTGAGAAAGATCCTTTCCCTCCATTATTACTGAATTCTGACAAACACAGACAATACTTCCAGTTCAGACAACTCAAAAACCATTTGGGCTTCATTTTAATACAGGATTATGCTTTCCATTCAAAATAACAATAAGGGATCAAGTTACAGAGAAACTTAGCCTGCCCTGCATCTTAAGCATGAGAAAATACCTTAGGCTCTAAGACAGGGTGCCTACTCTGGGCCCCTACTTGCCTTTCCACCTCCCTAAACTCATCTCATCCCTCTAATCTACCAAATTTTCAAACACTTTTCACAACACCCTGGAGTTATCACCTATCCAGTGTTCCCCTCTTGTGCCTCCCCGTATCTGTGACTCTCAAGCTATTTTCTTTATATGGTAATTGCCATTTCAATTTTATTAGTTCTCTTTTACACTTAGACAGATAAAGTCATGATCAACTCATTTGTAGGCAGAATTGTGAGCAGAGTGTGTGTTCCCAGGACAGTCTTCAATCTTTTTGAAAGTGTTCTGTTAAAATTACAATTAGGCAGGGACCCCTTTCACCTCAAATCCACGAGCCCCTGGGTTCAAACCTTAGCACAGCAAAACACTTTTAAAAATGTAACTTCCAGAACTGACAAGAAATAGGTAAACATACATTCATATGTTAGTGTTAGAGTGTTAGAGTGTTATTGTTAAGAGTACAAATTGGTGTAACTATTCTATAATGCTGGTCAATATTAAAAATCATAAGAATCCATATAGTCTTTGGTTCAGGAATTCAACTTCAGAATTTATCAGGAATAACCAGGCATAGTGGTGCACTCCTGTAATCCCAGCACTAGGGAGACTGAGGCAGGCAGATCATTGCAAGTTTGAGAGCAGCCTGGGCTGCAAAGTTAGCTCAAGACCAGCATGAACCACATAGTGAGACCCAGTCTTGAAAAGAAAAAAAAAAATTATCATGAATAAATACTAAAAGTCCACAAAGGTCTAGTTATAAGGATATTGGTGTATTATTTTTAGCTCGCAAAGATTTGGGGGTAGAGGGAACTTCTTTTTCTTGTCCAAAAAAATAAATAAATAAATAAGCTATTCAGATGAATCATTTACTTAAGCAACATGATACTTGACAACTATTAAAATTCTAAAGCACTATAGCTACTGGTATGTAAGTCTTTCCATAATCCTAGATGAAAAAACATAAACCATATGATTCCATGTCTTATTTTGAAAAGTCTTTTTCTGTTTTTCTACATATATATGCATATTTACTTATTGTGTAAGTGTTTGAAAACTAAGACAGTGTGATAAAATATTCTAATTTTGTTGTGTATTTATAATTTAGTTATGTTAAATATTTGCTGATAAAATAAACATTTTTCAAACCTATTTATAATTGAATAGCAGCCTTATAAAACCTAAGCAACTTTGGTTTGAGGAATCTGTGAGAAAACATTTTTGATAAGACATGCTAGACTATCATCCTGTATTTCAGTAATTACATAGGATCATCTGCTACACTGAAGTCTCTGGCATTAGCTAGGCACCTATTGGACAGAAACTCCGGGAATAACTAATGAGAGCTTAAGCAAAAGGATGAGAGGGCTGGAAACGTGGGAGCAGGAAGGTTGTATTACATGCACTGAGCACCACCAGTCAGCGAGTCCTTGAAGAGAATCAGCTTGTCTTTTGGTATTTCCAGATACTTCTGTACACTGGATATTAAATAAGAATAAGAAAAATTTACTAACTATAGGGAAATACTTGGGAAACAACTGATTACACTGAAAACTAAATGAAATAATAAAAAAAAAAAGGCAATGAAGCATTTATCCTGCCTTTCCTATACAAAGTCATTCTGGACAATCAAATACAGCAATTTTTGTCCATAAAAACATTATAACTAGTGAAATAAAGGATAACTGCATTTTTAAACCCCAGATCTCGGCACTGGTCACCAACAGCTGCTAGCAATGAGAGAGAAATATAATCAAGATATTTTGTGCCTCCTGATAAAAGAATGAACTACAACACAAGATGCCATCATAAAAATAAAAAATAAAAATAAAATTGAACCTGCATCTTACTAATCCTCTACCTCCAACTACTCACCTGAAAATATAGACAACACCGAAAAATTAAGAGATAAATCTGAAGTTAAGAGATAAATCAGGGATACAATCAACAAAACCTATACAGCAGGAAACTTCATGAGTAATGACTCTCTTCTTTAACAAATAAATATCAAGAATAAAGAGAAAGGTGGTAACTTACAGATTAAGAGACATTTACATACAATATGTAGGCCTTCTTCAGATTCTCATTCAAGCAATCTGTTTCAAAAAACTGAAACTTTTCTGAATGCTGAACAATTGATGATATTATGGATTTAACTGTTTTTTAGGTGTGATACTGATGTTGGTTGTTATAAATCTTTACTTTTTAGTGATAACATTCTTAAACTTTTATAAATGAAATTATATTGTGCCTGAAATTATTTTAAACAACTGGAAAAGAGTGTAAGTGAAACAAGGCTAGCCATGTCTTGACCATTTTTAAGGTGCAGGATAGTAATTAGAGGTCCAACATACTACACATCTACATATGACAACTTCTCAAAAATAGAAAGTTTTCTTAAAAAGTGGTAGAGTTGGTATGGTGCAGATGCTTTTGATCCCAGCACTCAGGAAGCTGAGGCAGGAGGATCGCTGTAAACTCAAAGCCAACCTGAATTGCATAGCAAGACCCTTTCTCAAATAAACAAACAAACAATAAATAACCAACCAACAGGGGGTGGGGCATCCATAATATACTAAACACCAGGCTAAGTGGAAGGAAGCAATAAAAGAGAGGGACAGAGACAGAGACAAAGACAGGAGAGTCAAATATAAGCAACACAAAAAAAAAAACTATTTTAACATAAGACCTCTGCTGAAGGAGGACACATCAGCGGAGAGTTTAGATAAAAGAGTGCACAGATTGGTAAAGTTACTAAAGCACAGCCTCTGCATAAAGAGCACCTGTTCAAATCCTAGCTCCAGGACTCCTCAGGTGCTGCAAAAGTTTTAAAAAGATAATAAAACAACAATCTTCATTTGGAGGACTTGTGCAAGAATTAAATCAGTTAAGATAGCTCTAATTACCATCCTAATACAATGCTTCACTAAATTTCCATCATTACCATCCCTGCTTTACAAACAAAGAGCTAGAGAGGAAGTGCTCGCTTGGACACTGCAGACCACCTCCCAGGCAGAAGGGCAGGGTGGCTCTTCCCTCCTGGGTTTGCAGCTTGGCTGTTATTTCCCAACTTCTTTGCAGGAGACTGAAGTCTAGACAATAAAAAGGGGGAAAAACTAACAGAGCCTCTTTAGCACTCCAAGGCCTCTTCCCCAAACCTTATGGGTAAACCCCTTGCTGCTTCCCCTCCTTGCCTAAGCAGGTGCTGAAGACAGCAGAGAACAGATTACCAGGGCTCCCTACAACTAAGCCTTTATTGTGGTAGGCCCCTGAGATTTCAGCCAGCATTAACTTCCACTAATGCAAGACTTTTCATTAATTCATCACAATTATTCCCAGTACACAGAACTGGAAACTGCAGCACAGGGAGGTCACAGTCAACTATTAATAGGTAGATTCAGAATATGGACAGCACTGGACTGCTATGGAGCCCAGGCTCTCAAATGCCCTCCATGACCCTATGACCAAAGAACAGGGCCAGATTTCTAAGTTACAGTGGACCCATTTCCACATAGAATTTTGAACAGTATCCTGAAAACTATCACGAGAAAAAGTAGAACAATATGTATTGTCCCCACAAAATGGGACTTTACAACAACAGGTAAGAGACACATCAGAAGAAGGCGTTTTTCTTACCTTACACACAGCCCTGTAGTGTTAAGTTCTAATTTCTTAACTCAACTTCTTGTTTGATTTTACCTGAACCAATCCTTACTGATAATGTGATTTTATAGTATCAGTAACATTTTTAACAGTGACAAAGTTTATTTCAGAAAGTAAAAGCAAAGAGTAGGAGACAAGCCGGAGAGTAGGGGACAAGTCAGATGTAGTGGTGCATGCTTGTAATACCAGCACTCAGAAAGCTGAAGCAGGAGAGCTACTGCCAAGTTCGAGGCCTGCCTGGGCTAGAAAGTGAGTTCAAGGCCAGTTTAAACTGCACAGTGAAACCGTGTCTCAAAAACCAAAAAAGAAAAAAAAAAAAAAAAAAAAAGGAGGGGAGAAACAGTCCCTCCAGAGTGAGCTTAGGCCATGTGAAAGGAAAAAAAATACACTTATGGGGCCGGCTATGTTGGCACAGACCTACAATCCTAGCACTTGGGAGGCAGGAGGATCCTCTTGAGAGTTTGAGGACAACTTAGGCTACACAGTGAGTTCAAGACCAGCCTAAACTACATAGCCAGACTCTGTCTCAAAAAAATCTACGAAGAAGCAAACATAAAATTATTTATCTGCACAATGGTATTTATAGTATAATTCCAATTGTTTAAAAAACCTATATACTTATATCTGAGATATATGTATTATATAAAACTTGTCTTATCTAAAAGCCCAAAACATGAGTAAAGAAATGATAGAACCCAGTGAGTACCTCTAGGGAATACAGCTGAGCTTTTGATTTACACTTTTCTACCAGGATTTAATTTTTTAAAAAGTTAGAATTTACGATTAGTCCATATACTTTTAGAATAGAAAACTTAAAAACATACTTGGATCTCATCTTATTAAAAAGCTTTTGCACAGCAAGGGAAACCACCAACAGAGTGAGGAGACAACCCACAATGTGGGAGACAATGTTTGCCAGCTGTTCCTCAGACAAAGGATTCCTACTGGGAACATATAAAGAATTCAAAAAAATCAGTCCTCCCAAATTTAAACATCCAATCCAAAAATAGGTAGTTGAGATGAACACACTTCTCAGATGAAGAAATACAAACAACAAATAAACACATGAAAAAATGTTCCACATCACTGGTCATTCAAGAAATGCAAATTAAGGGGCTGGGGATTTAGCTCAGCGGCATAAGTGCCTGCCTTGCAAGCAGGCAGTCGTGAGTTCGATCCCCGGTACCGATAAAAAGGAAAAAGACAAAAAAAAAAAAAAAAAAAGAAAAAAGAAAAAAGAAATGCAAATTAAAACAATGCTGAGATTCCAACTTACTCCAGAAACAATGGCTATTATTAAGAAATCAATAACATATGCTGAAGGGGTTGTGGGGGAAAAGGAACCCTTCTCCACTATTGGTGGGAATGCAGACTGGTGCAACCACTATGAAAATCAGTGTGGAGATTCCTCAAAAAACTAGGATTGGCGATCCCATTTGACCCAGGTATTCCCCCTTTCTGGGTATCTTCCCAAAAGAAATAAAAACACCATACCACAGCAATATATGTATACTGATGTTTATAGCAACACAATTTGTCATAGCTAGATCTTGGAAACAACCTAAATACCCATCAACTGAGGAATGGATAAAAAGATGTATTATTTTTGTACAATGGAGTACTAGTCAGCCAAAAAGAAGGATAAACTGGAGACTTATATAGGCGAATAGATGCAACTTGAGACCATACTCATTATGAAATAAATCAGACACACATGTAAACATCATGTGAGAAGCTAAAAGAAACTATATACATAAACGATAATACAGTTTCACTACTGATTTGCCTCAGCTCATTGCAGAGAAAGATTTTATTTCTTTCTCTGATTAAATGCAGATGTACGCTGAGTAACTGATTTAAAGATAACAACATGAAATGTATACACCATTGTTACACCCTAATTGCTTTGAATTTTTTCTCTTGAAAATAAAATAAATAAAAGACACACTTAGGGCTTACTGTAATCAAATTCCCAAATTAAGCTGGGGGGTACTGCCGTGTTTTACAAAGAATACTATATATTACTTAATCAATTTCATTCATATGTGGATATGTTTATCTATACAACAACAAGTACAGGTGTATAAAAACACTGAAAAGCATTACCTCACTAAAAATTTACTGTTGAGCTATATCCCCATTTCCTTTGTTCACCCCCCCCCCATTCTAGTTTGAGACCAGATCTCAAATTGCCTAGGTTGACCTCAAGCTTGTGATTCTCCTATCTAGGCTGTCCAAATAGCGAGGATTACAATCATCCACCCCACCTAGCCTCATCAGAGAATTTTTAATAATTTACAAATCAAGCACGTCCTGTTTTGTGAAGTTGAGTTCTTGCCTGAAGATTATATCAGAAAAAAAGTTATATCTGAATTTCAAAACTGTTCTGATTTTGAGTTCAAATTTCATATCTTTAGGTTCTCTTCTATATTCCAGGCCCTTCAGGAGAAAAACTGAATTCAAAATCAAGTGACATCTGCCAAGGCCCTTGCTGTATCCTAAGCACTATTCTAGATAATTATTAATACAAGATTATGGACCTTTCATCAAAACAGCATTTGTCAAGGACCCAAGAGTTCATGGCTATAACTGAAATACATTAGGATAAATGCTCATCTTAGAATTTTACATAATTAGATGACAGTTCTACAGAAAACAATCTTTTACTGCCCAAATTAATAGAAAGGAGTAGAGGGATTATGGTAAAGATAACTCCAAATGCATTCAAAACGAAAGATTATTCTCAGTGATCTTCCCTTTTAACAATGTTATTGTATGTAAAAATAATAAAATTGGGAATAGTTTACAATTCACATTTATGAGTCTAGACAGGATTAGCATCTGAATTTCACCTGAAATTGAATTTCAGCTTTATCTAAATGTTAATTTTATGTGAAATATCTTACAATTTTAAAAACTTTTAGCCAAGGATGGTGGTGCACACCTGTAACCTCAGCACTCAGGTGGCAGAGCTAGGAAGGTGGCTGAGAATTTAAGGCCAACCTGAACTACCAAGCAAGACCATGTTTCGAGGAGGGAAAAAAAGGCTTTTAAACAGGACACTTAAGAATTAACTATGTTGGGGTGGGGATTTAATGGCATAAGCACCTACCTTGCAAGCAGGCGGTCGTGAGTTCAATCCCCAGTACCATAAAAAGAAAAAAGAAAAAAAAAAGTGTAAAAAGAATTAACTATGTTAAATATTCTAATGTGTTGACTTTAACAATTCCATGAGCAAAATCTTCTACACAACTTTTAATAATGTATGAAATTCACTGAGATTTAAAAACTGCTACATTGGGTTGAACAGGGTCCCTACAAAACTCGTATCCATCCAAAATCCAAAAAAGTGACGTTATTGGAAACAAGCTCGATGATGATTCAATCAAAGGAGATCTTAGACAGCACAAGCCCTAAATCCAATGCCTTGATGTCCTTATACAAAGCAAATCTGCACAAGCACACAGTGATATACACACTCTCAAGAAGGTAGACAGAGGGTGCTCACTGAGGATTTCTGACAACCACTGGAAGCCAAGAGAGAGGCACACAACAGATCCACGGAATCTCCAAAGAGAACCAAGCTTGCCAACAACTTGGTTAAGCCTTTTAGCCTCTAGAAGCGTAATTTTTGTTGTTCTAGGCCATGTAGTTTCTGGTACTTTGTTACAACCACAGGAAGCTTGTATGACTACTTCCTGGTGTAACTAGCAATCTCAGAATGCTAGATTCCTTTGCCTTTGTCCAGAAAGTGGAACAGGAGATTCACACACTCTTTCCTGTGTAACAACTATGGATGAAATGGGAAGTATAGTTCCTGGCTCCAGAATAAACGTTTTAACCCTGGAAATAAGTATCTTTCAACTCACATTCAAGAGACTGTCCAAGAAAATAATTTGATAGAGTAAGGAAAAGCTAAAATTCACTAACATATGCATAGTACTGTCATTCTTATGCCACACTGCAGCATGGCACTATCCATCTTTACCTGTTCTGACAAACTCAGCAGCAATGCGGTCTTACTGTCCTCTGGGCTCTGGATCCCGTCTTCATCCCTTATTCCACACTGCCCCAACTTAACTTCTTCCCCGCCGCTACCATACTCCTGCTGCTACCACTCCCATGAAATCTATAAATTAAACCACAGTAAGTCCAGAGCCCTGCTTCCTCTGTGACCTTCAGAAGCATTACCTTCTTTAGAAAGTTAAAACTTATGCCTGTACATTCCCTTATCGACAACTCACCAACCACAGAACTATCTGTAATCTGGTAATGAAATAACTGTTTCACTCATATTAGTCAAATCTGAAAGATGCTATCAATTTTCTATACCTTCTTCCATAGCTATCTGTAAAACGTGTGACACTATACATAACAAAATTCCCCCCACAAGTCTCCATTTCCCGCCTCCTCCAGCTGTCAGTCTGCTTCACAATGTGGCCTACTGAACACCTATCTTTTTCCCTGGAATATTTCTCAGCTGTTTCTTCACTAGGCACATTCTTCTTCCCAACTTACACCCTTAGCGCTGATTTTTGGCTCTCAGTCCCTACCCATATTCCCAAATACCTGCTGACCGACTTCATCAGAATGATACAAGCCACTTCAAACTCAATAGATCAGAATTGAATCTGTCATCATCCGACTTCTCCCAAGATGGCCCAGACACCTAGTTGTCCAACATGTCGGCTTCTCCCTCTTCCTCCCTTCTCTCTTAACTCCTGTTACCGGTACCTCGGAAACCTTTTTAATCTATTGCCTCTTCACTGACCATTGTCTTCCTCTCTAACCTGTCAACAATCATCTACTTTCACTCTCCCTCCATTTATAGCCTTCATACTAAGTAGGATAGATATTTTTAAAACACAGATCTGATGTGCTTCCCTTTTTACTATTTAATGGCTATATAGTCCAAAACCTTAAAGACAAAAATACAATTTGGGCGTAGTGGTATATCCCTGAAATCCCTACACTTGAGAGGCTAAGGCCGGAGGATCACCACAAGTTTAAAGCCACCCTGGGATACATAGTGAATTTCAGGCCAGCCTGGACTACACAGTGAGACTCTGTCTCAAAAAAACACACACTAAACAAAAAATTGTGGGCTATTATGCATCTTACTCCATCTGTCTGTCTTCTGCCCTCAACCCTGCAGTGCTGGAGGTAGACAGAACTCAGATGCTAAGCAAAAGATCTACCATTGAGTTGTACCACCAGCCCCTTTAAAATGCCATTTAGACAGTTTACCAGCTTCAGTTCAATATCACCACTCCCAGGAAAGCAGTGAGTAACAACGTCTTCTTTTTCAGTATCTAGGGTATGCATACAGTTCCCTTTGTATCACCACTCTCCTCACCCAGCCTCAGGGTTTATGGGCAGGGATCTCATCTTATTCTGCACACCTTTTATTTACAAGGTCTGTCCTACACTGCCCAAGCTGGCCTCAAACTTGCAATCCTCTTGGTTTAGGCCCAGAGTAGCTGAGATTAGAAGCACGTGCCACCATACTCAAGACTTTCAGTATACTTCTAATGCCTAGTAGAATAGCTGACATAGTAGTGTATGCTTATAATTAAATACTGAATGCATACATCAAATTCACAGAGTGACATACAAAAAAGCTTTCATGCAGCAAGGATGAGAAATATGAAACTCGTCAACTTTATGTTGTACAGGCACTAATAAATTATTGATACACACATGCATGTCATGATGTCTGGTTCTGTGTAATTTCCACAACCTAGTATAATTCCACAGTAATGCTTTTGCTGCTATGTGTACTATTTACATGTAAGTGAATAAATTAATTACCTGTATTCATATAAATTTCTAATCAGCTTTACAGGCAGGAAACTTTTCTGAAAACACATAAAACAGTTACTGGTGATTAAGGGTAAGGTGGTATTTTGCCTTTTGCCCCTCCCCATCACTGAAACCTCAACACCTAAGTACCTCAGAATATGCCTTCATTGGGAGACGAACGAAGCCTTTAAAAAGGAAATAAAGTTAAAATGGAGTTCTCAGGGTGCATGCCACCTAGTATGCCTGCTGTCCTTAAAGGAAGAGGAAAACCTGGGGATGCAACACACTAGTGAGAGCTTAATTAGTATGCCCAAGTCCCTGGGTTCAATCCCCAGCATCACCAGGAGGGAGAGGTAGACAAGTACAGAACTAAGATAATAAAGGTCGGCTCTGGTACTGTCTGCAGGCCACATCAGCAAAATTAGAGTGCAGCCATATACAAGCCAGAGAGAAAGGACTCAAGAGAAACAAGTCCTGCTAACACCTTGGCTTGGGCCTTCCATGTCCCAAAACTGTAAGAATTAATTTTTTCGCTGCGTGCCTATTGTATTTTGGTATGGCAGTTGCAGCAAACTAACAGAGGAAGGTTCTAGTTTAAAACATTTACATTTCTGAATCATGTATATAGAACTTCAATCTATCAGAAGTTTAGTGAACAGTAGGAATGTGGGCTTTTTCATTTTCTTCTTTATACGCTGGTCTGCCTGCCTATAACCCAATACTTAGGAAGTTACAGCAGGAGGATCAAAGCCAGCCTGGACTACATAATGAGATCCCATCTCCAAAAATAAAATAAAATAATCAAAGTTAAGTAAAATGACATAACTGAGTATCTTAGTAATGAGCCAGACTTTGGCTGGGAAAAAAATGTTGTTTACCTTACTATTTATCATTTTAAATAAAATACTATGTTAATAAGTATTTTTAAATTTGGCCAGTTCCACAAAGGAACTAGTAGAGTTGGAAACCAGAGAAAAGTACTTTGTTAAACATTTCCGTGGGAATTTGGGAGCTAAATTTCAAGAGTAATAAGTGAATATGACGTAGGAGTAAGAATGATCACTACACCAACTACAAACAAGGCAAACTGGACAAGATGGCACATGCCTATAATTCTAGCACTCAAGAGGCTGAGAGTTCAAGCCCATCTTGCGCTATAGTGTGTTCAAGGCCCACCTGAGCTACACAGCAAGATCTTGTCTCAACAAAAATTTAAAAATCAGACCAAGTGTGTTAAGCATTTTGCATACATTATCACTGAATTTTTTTGCAGAAGATTCCTCCCATTTCAGAAAATGAGTTATGAAAATTCATACTCAAAGAGATTAAATAGATAAGTAGTTTGGCAGTAAAAGCACTGAGACACAAATCTAAGTCCCTGTGTCTTAAAATTCCATGCTGTTTGATACTAATAACTGTGCAACACATTTTATTAAACATGTTAAAATACATTATACTAGATATATGAAGAAACACTATTCTCCCTTCAGTCACTAAAAGTCCCCCATAACATGTTGTTGCCTATGTTTTTCCCGGCCCAATAATGAGATTTTAGAGCTTCTCAAAAGAGGAGAAACATAAGAAAAAAAAGAGCTCTGAGTTAGAGACCCTGAACAATTCTAGCTTTAGCATTTACATTCCTCATCAGTAAAATTATTTTGATTAAGTGGAATAGACGACAGTGACTAGAATGCCCAGTGCAGAGTGAACACAAATAAATGTTAATGCAACATGATTATTTACAAACTTCACAGAAGAAAGCAGACCCAAAACTTAAAACTCCTCAGTTCATGATTTCTTCAGCTGCCTCTCCAAACTTCAAAGATGAAACTACAGTCCATTATTCATTCTTTTATGCAACATATTACCCAATACTCAAAAGCTACAGTATAACATGACCTTTTAGCACTGTGGCCTCCAGAGTGCAGTGCACACCACAAGACGGTATGAGCCTGGGAAAGTAGATTAATAATAACAAAGAGCACAAAAATAACCTGTCCTACAGAAAGGAAGCATACACTGTGCCCATGGATTCTTTTTTAATCTTGGCTTCACATATACTAAGCAAGTGCTCTACAACCGAGCTGCATCCCAGACCATAATCCAAACCTTACTGATGGCATGCATCGTAACCCAAAAGTTTGCAGAAAACTGCTTTAGAGACCTAACAATGTCATTAGACATGACGGAATCCCATGTGAGAACTCTGATTCATACGTTATGGAGCACACAATACAGTGTATATTTATTTACTGCGCACTTAAGACTCCCAGCAATTTCCTTCTTCCATGCCACTTTTTCTTAAAACACTTACTTGGTCTGGGCCAACCACCAGGCATGTCACACATCTAGCTATCTCAGAAAACATCCATTTATATTATCAAGTAGATTTTTCAGATCTGAAAAGTAAGATGTGTTCACTAAGTACCATATAAATCTAAAGCTATGAGTCTATGAAGTCAAATTATAATACAAGACTACAGAAGTTCACTAAAAATACAATCTTAGAGTCTTAGAGGATTCAAGTCCCAACAACCCCTCGCCCCCAAAAAAACTTATCATTATAACTCCCTCAGGAAAAAAAAAAAAAAACTAAGCCAATTTTGGTCAAGAAGAATACATATACATAGCAAGACCCTGTCTCAAAAAAAAAAAAAAAAAAAAAAAAAAAGAGTACATAGTTTATAATGCATATTAAACTGATTTTCCTCGTATCTGTATTAAAAACCTTCTAATAAAAAGCATTGCATGTAAAAACTGGGTATGACACAAAAAATAAATGGAATTTTGAGCTCTGTAACACCAGATACCCAAGAACTGCTTCAAATATTGCAATTCTACTTGAATTTATGATATAAACCTAGGTGACTTCCTTAGGAACCTCCTTAGAGAACCTTCCTTAGAGAACATCCTGTCTTTATGCACAGAACTTGGAACTTAGAAATTACTCTTATGTCCTATTAACTATATTAAAGTAAATATGTTAGGGAAAAAAACAGAAGTAAAGGGTCTGGGGATTTAGCTCAAAGACATAAGCACCTGCCTTGCAAGCAGGCAGTCGTGAGTTCAATCCCCAGTACCGAAAAAAAGAAAAAGACCAAAAAAAAAAAAGAAGAAGTAAATTTATTTTTTCTTGCTCTAATTAATTCTCTTAGTTGTGCTTAATATTACCATGCAAAAAATGTAAGTGGCTCACCTATCTATCCTTTCAGTAAACCCTGCAGGCCTATCTATGTACAACAGGACCAAGAATTGGAAAGGCCTCAGAATGACCGCAAAACTGTGGGTATGACCCACTTATATTTTACAAATGAAATGGTAATTCAAGGAAGGAAAAGTTATATTTTAAATTTTTATAACATTTCACAGCTTCTTCATTATGACCCTACTTGCCTACTTACAACTGTTTTTTGTTTTGTTTTGTTTTGTTTTTTTGTCTTTTTCGTTTTTATCACTACCAGGGATCAAACTCACGACTGCCTGCTTGCAAGGCAGGCGCTTATGCCACTGAGCTAAATCCCCAGTCCCCTACTTACAACTTACACTGCATTAAGTAACTAGCCTTTTGTCAAAGGTAAAAATGATAAGCAATGGAGCTGTTCACGTTTTTCCTTGGAACGTAAGACTAATTTTGTCAATAAGGCACAGAAACCTGTTCTGTTTCCTTGGAACGTAAGACTAATTTTGTCAATAAGGCACAGAAACCTGTTCTGTTTAAGCATAAATTCGTGACAAAACTCATGTTTATTCTTTAGAATATATCTATTGAAATATAGATTAAAATATATCTATCTATATTTAGAATGTATCTATTGAAAAAGTATTAAGTTTCATTTTTTTAAGATTTTTTTTTTTTTTTTTGTCTTTTTCATTTTTATCGGTACCAAGGATCGAACTCACAACTGCCTGCTTGCAAGGCAGGTGATTATGCCACTAAGCTTTAACAGAAAATTTTTCAAAAATGAAGTAGTAGGCTGGGGATTTAGCTCAGCGGCATAAGTACCTGCCTTGCAAGCAGGCAGTCATGAGTTCAATCCTCAGTACCGATTAAAAAAAAAGAAGAAGAAAAAGTGAAGTACTAAATTTTTAGTATATAACTGTTTATAAAAAAGCATCAATATTTTCACCACTGTTTTTTGGTGTACTAAGTCTAACAAAGAACACTACAAATTCTAATATTAACTACAATGAAAATAACAATTTAGCATTTTATCAAAAAAATTACATCAATTACCACACTTATGGCAGTCTGTACATACGCCAACTGCAAGTTCCATACACATATACCACTTATACTGAGACTACATGTGCTTAGCTTTCCTTTCCTATGTCGCAGTCCTGTCACCTCCTCTTCCTGTTTCATCAGAAGCTTCCTCCTATACTATATAACATGCACTTAGCAAGGAACAAGATATCAATA
Source organism: Cavia porcellus (assembly GCF_034190915.1). NCBI lineage: Eukaryota > Metazoa > Chordata > Mammalia > Rodentia > Caviidae > Cavia > Cavia porcellus. Next base: position 57,972,926 of record NW_026947489.1, read on the forward strand.
AAACAAAGTATCAAACATGTAACAAGTGCTTACAATAGACATCAACATTTTCACATGGGATGCTCACAAAACTTTTCTAAAAGACATCAAAACTAAACATCTGTGTGAACTACAATGTAAACACAAACAGAAGTCTACCACAGATACAAGCTTTGCTTTAACTGTCACCCCCAAGATGGTATTCACATATGACAATTACATCTTCCATACACAAATATTGCTTATGCTGATGGCACGTATGCTTTGCTTTCCTCTACTTTCTTGCAGGGCACAACTGACATGTTTTCCCTTTCCTGTCGTCATCATGTCTCTGTGATGCTGTGCCTGCCTGTTCACCTGTCAACTCACCACTGTGCTCCACAGTTTTTTCTGTGTGGTTCCCTGGGCACAAACATTTTGTTTTTCCTCTGCTGTAAATGCCCTCTTCTGAACTCCAGTCCCAATCCTCTAAGAAAACTTCCCTATGGTATTTTGCACTTGCTATTCTCTTCATAAGTGGTCAAACTATTTATGCCACACATGTTTAAGATTGAGTAAAACCTGGCCAATGCCGTGTGTTCCGAGTGACATCACTGTTGCAGCATAACTCACCAACAACATCTCCTCCGCCTCTGGTTTTGTTGTAGGAAGTTTCCATCTCACGCTTCTATTTTGTTGAGATTCCCCTATCAGTATTTCCATCACGGTGAAATGTTCACATCAGGGGTACCAGTTTCTTTTCTTTGCCATGTAACAGGCCAATATTACACCTTTCTGAAATCCTGTATCCCCTCGGGAAAGGTTCTGAGATGCACAATTACGCTAAGGTACAAATTTACAGTAGACAAGGGATGTGCCTGCTGGATGAAATCTTATGTGCCTAGGTATTAAGTGTCTTAATGGTACTGTGCCACGCATTTCACAGACGATCTTACCAAAGGTTCTGAACGTGCCCAAAGTTAAAGGAGAATGGCTCAATTGCACAACTCCAGGCAGCACCACTCTGTACTGTTTGCCCCGCCAGCATGACACCAATGCAGTTGTACAATGAAGTGATCTGGGTGAGGACAGCTGAGAAGCAGTGGCACTAAGATCCAAAAGCTCTAGAATGTCTGACAAGAAAGTCTACACTCCAAACCTTAAAGCTGGAATGGATGCCATAAAACAAAAATCCTGTGCTAGAGAATTAACCCAGTTATCAGTCTTGGTGGTGAAGGAAGAAACAGGAGAGCTGTAATGAGTATCAAGAGACAAGCCAAAAGAAAGTAAAACAAAAACTTCCTCAAAGCCTTCACGAAGAAACTGCACACCTCCAATGCTGACAAACAGTAACAACAAAGATGAGAGGGGCACACTGCTGCCCTGCAGAATCACAGTGACGTGTCCACAGAGAATGAGCAGGTAATATCTGAGTATATGACACTTCAACCCAGAGTAGGAAAAACTGTAAATTATGCAACTGGAGCCAGGTGTGGTGGCACACATGTGTAACCACAGCACTAGGGAGGCTGAGCAAGAACTGCTACAAGTTCAAGGCCAGCCTGGCCTACATGGTGAATTCAGGGTCAGCCTGAACTACACAGCAAGACCCTATCTCAAAAAACCAAAAACAAAAACAGAAACATCGCACTGGACTCTACAATCACCTGCCCCTACTTGTAAACCTGAAAGGAATTTAAAAAAAAAAAATTGAAAGGAGTTTCATTTATTTCAAAATTTAAAAACTGGTCTCAAATGAGAGAAGAAAATGTATGGCTTGGAAATAATTAAACCCATTACAACAAGCACTGATGTTCCTAATGTGACTAACCCGACAGAAAAATGGACATCTAGCTGCCTAACAATGGCCTCACCTCCTTAACCACTCAAGTTCTGTTATCAGAGTCCACCTCCCACTGTAAAGCTGAAAGGACACATGATTACTCGGTCAGCCTCACTTAGGCCAAGGACATGGCCAAAACAGAGGATCTCAGGGAAAAACTGCTGAGGGTCTCCAGAAAAGGTTGTCCTGCAAATGAAAAAGATGAGACACCATGAACAAGTGCACTGCATTTGTACTGGCTATGGACACTAGATCCACTGGGAACTGTGAATACCCTTTTTCTCACCCTCCATATCCACTCCCTCAACAAATCCTTTCAGCTCTCCCTGCAAAACCTACACAGAACCACTTCAACACTGTTCTGGCTCTTTCCTCCTGCATAGTAAATCAGCTCTTACCTGGCTGCCTGTACTTGTTAAGATGCTGCTTCTGCCTTTACTACCTCCTGCTATCAACTGAGCAACCAATATAAACATCTGGAATGCTGTGCGGTTCACTCCTCTGCCCACAGTTTCCGCAGGCATCTCATCACCCACCGATAGGGTCTCACTGTGGGCCAGAGGGCCTGCACACCTGACCCCCTGCCCCTTTTACCTGGTCCTCCAGCACTCTACTCATGCTGTGCTGGCTCTCCTTTCAGTTCCATGTGCAACCCAAGCACAAGGGCCTTGGAAGTCACTGCTCCTGTAGCAGAAACGTTCTCCCTGACTCCACACACTTGCCTTTGCAGTTCTGTTCAAATGAGGCATCCCACCATCATAATGGCCCAGCACAGCCCTTGCCATCACTGTCACTCCTTATTCATTTCCGTAATACCTAACATCTTCTTTTACCTATTCTTTGGTCTGTCTCCTCCCTCAGGAACTCTGTTTACTCACTGCTGTATTTCCCACACTTATGTACCGTGTTTAGTGCACTATGGGTGCTGATTAACATGAATCAATCTAGCAACAGGAGCTAAGGTCAAAAGGCCAGAGAAGGAAAATTATTCAGGTCCTAGACAATTTTATTGAGCCACTGAGTCACACCACGGACCTCTGGTCATGTGAGGTAAAATTTTATTTATTGTTTAGGTTGTTTTTAATTAAAGCTTCTCTCTTTTGAGGTCAATGGTTACCTGACATGGGGCGTAAGTAGAGAGTTTGGAAAAAATACATAGGGGGCTGGGGATTTAGCTCAGCGGCATAAGCACCTGCCTTGCAAGCAGACAGTCGTGAGTTCGATCCCTGGTACCAATAAAAAGCAAAAAGACCAAAAAAAAAAAAAAAAAAAAAAAAAAACCAACCACAGGAAATAAGTAGCAAATATACTCAATTCACATACAAAGATGAAAAATACACAAGGGGCAAATATCCTCAATTTATTCAATTACAATGCATGCCAATTAAAATAACACAATGTCACTCATTTAAGAGATACAAATTAGGGGCTGGAGATTTAGCTCAGTGGCATAAGCACCTGCCTTAAAAGCAGGGAGTCGTGAGTTTGATCCCTGGTACCGATAAAAACAAAAAAGACAAAAAAAAAAAAAAAAAGAGAGAGAGATGCAAATTAAAACAATGAGATTCTACCCAGAAAGAATGGTTAGTATCAAGATACCAACCAATAACAAATGCTAGGGAGATGTAGAGAAAACGGAATTCTTCTCCACTGTTGGTGGGCGTGTAGACTGGTATAGCCACTGTGAAAATCAATGTGGAGAGTCCTCAAAAACTAAGATTAGAGGTCCCATTCAACACAGCTATTCCCCTTCTGGGTATCTTTCCCCCAAAATTAAAAACATCCTACCACAGTAGTATATGGACATCCTTGTTTATAGCAGCACAGTTTAGAATAGCCACATTCTGGAAACAACCTAAATCCCATTGACTGAGGAATGGATAAAAAAGATGTAGTATTTTTATACAATACAGTACTATTCAGCCATAAAGAATGATAAACTGGAGACTTATTGGTCAATGAATGCACCTTACTCAAATAACACACGTGTAGATATCGTATTGTTTCATTAGTGTGACAAGCTAAAAGAAAAAATATATGTACATGTGTATGAATATGCATATAAAAATAGTTAAGACAGTTATACTACCAATTTCTCTGAGTTCACCAAAGAGAGTTTACTGGTGGTGTTTGGAGAATTGAAGGCAGATATCTGGTGCTCTGGATGAATGATATGGGAGTGACAATATACAATGCGTGTACCACTGTTATCCCCTGACTTTAAAATTTTGTTGTAGCTTTTTTTCTTCTTTTTCTTTCTTTTCATTTATGAATAAAATGGATTTTTTAAAAAATAAAAATAAATGCTAACATGTCAGAAAAAAACTTAAGAGTTTGGTATATGTATAACACATTTAGTAAGATTCACTAAAACACTAGAGGAACTAAGAGGCTTTAGATTTCATATATGAACACTCAATGAGGTGTGATACCCAATGTCCTGCCCTCCTTCCCACACCTAATGCTAGACAAGACATCCACTGCCTACACACTGAAGGGCTGCCTCAATCCGATCCCTCCCTTTGTGATCACTTTTGTGTTCATTATAGCACACATTATTTATCTCATTTTAAAGTTCAGGAAACCAGGCCAACCTGAACCCCTCCATCATACTATGCCAACTTCCAAACTCCTGGAGTTCTGTGCCTATCTTCTCTCATTTCAATTAAAGTATTCTTCTATTTAAAAAAAAAAAAAAGTTGAGGAAACTGAGTTACACAAAAGATCAACAATCAGAATCAAATCAAATGGCTACTAAGTAAAAAAAAATGCTAGGATCTTAACTAACACAGTTTTGCTAACCAGATCCTAACACACTACAAGCATTACCAGCAAAAATCAGATCATCCTGCCACAGTGAGTGTGTTCTACAACCGCTGATTTTCCAATTGTGCCTTTCACCGTCAGTGACTTTGTGTTTTGGGCTTTGACCACAGCAAATGACGAAAGGTAAAAAAGAGAGTATCAAAGGTTTTTTTGTTCTTGTTTTTTGCCTTTTTGAGACAATCTTGCTATGCAGTTCAGGCTGGTCCTGAGTTCACTTTGTAGTGCAGGCTGGTCTCGAACTTGCAAGGAACCTCTTGCCTCAACCTCCCAAGTGCTGGGACTACAAGCATGCACCACCACGCCCAGCTATAATGGTACCAAAATTAAAACACTTTAATTGGGAGAAATGAAACAAAAAGATAATCATAACCCCATCGTGGAGGCCTACACCAGTACCATTGCGTTATACAGACCCTTCTGACAGTCTGAACCACGTACACTACTCTCTCAGGTCATTAACAGGCACTCTCAATTGTTCACCAGGTCCTTTTTTGTTTACAATACTTCTCAGTAGCTAAAATTAATTGCTACAAATGCATTAATTTTGCGTCTCTTACCAGTGAAATCTTTTTTTTTTTTTTTTTTTTTTTAATCGGTACCGGGGATCGAATTCAGAACTGCCTGCTTGCAAGGCAGGCGCTTATGCCGCTGAGCTAAATCCCCAGCCCCTAAAATCTTGCTCCATGAGGGCAGGCAGGGCATGAGGGCAGGCAGGGAGTAGGTCTCTTTTTTTTTTTTGAGTAGGTCTCTTTTATGCACTAATCAACCTTTACCATCTAAAATACTCTGTGGCATAACTAGACTTGTAACTTACATCACTGGATGAATTTTGATTAAATGAGATACATGTGCATACACTAAAATGGAAAGATGTCCAAGAGAACTGTGAAGTGACAAAAGCAAATCACAAGCCGGCACAGACTGAGTGATCCCATCAGTGTAAAACTATGTTAGCACATGTATGTACAGACGGACAGAATAGGTATTACACAGCAAAAATTAAGGAAGACACAATATAAGTATCTCTGAGATGTGTGCTGGAGGGCCTTTCTTAAACTCAAATGTTGTGTGTATATAGTGTGAGAGAAATAGAGGCAGAGAGGACAGAGACACAGAGACAGAGGCAGGGTTGGGTATTTACTGCTGGCTACACCCCACAGCCCTGTTACAGTCTTTACTTCGAGACAGGGTCTCATGAAACTGTCCAGGTTCATCTCAAACTTGCCATCTTGGTCTCAGCCTTCCCAGTAGCTGGGATTGCAGGACTCTGCTACTATGCTGATTTTTTTTTTTTTTACTTTTTTCAATACTAAGGATCAAACGCAAAGGCCTTATAAAGAGGCTCATGCCACTGAGCTACACCTCTCACTTGAAGTTATTCCCTTGTGAGCTGAGTACCTTTACTACCATATAACTTTTATGTGATATATTCCCTAAATTTCTGTGTTCTGTAAAAATCCAAATATACACAGTTAGTACTCAATTTGCCTTCTTTTGAAGAGGGAAAGTGTATTGAGAATGGAACCCAAGGCTTCACACATGTTAGGCAAGATCTCTACCACCTTCAATTTCCAAGAATACCTCATTCACAACTTAAAGCTCCTACAACCTAGCCCATTTGGAAGCACTGGAAATGTATTTAAATATTCATTAGCTTTTATCCAGTCTACTTTAAGAGCTAGAAGAGAAATATTTGCTCTCGTTCAAATAATAATATCGAACACATTTTTCCCTTCAAAAATAGATCATAAAGGATATTTCTAAATTATTATTTAAACAAAATACAATCGAACAGTGTCTTCTAAAGAAAAGTTATGGGCTAGAGACAGGGAACAAGTGAATCTGGTGTGGGAGTTGGCAACCTGAGGCAAAACAACTGTGTTTTTTAAGTGTCAGGAGACAAAAGAATAATTACCAGCTTCCCCCTAAAACAAGCCTGTCAGTCATTAATTCCCACCAACTGCTCTCTGTGAGCCTTTCCACTAATTACTACATTCCAGTGACAACCAGGGTTCAGCAGATACTTGATTAAAAGTCTACAACATGAATGAGACCAAGATAAACAAAAAAAACTACACTAACAAGTAAAAAGGAGAATGCTAACTTTAAAACAAACTCTTGGTGACATTTTCAGAGATGTTCAATTAATTCTGAATCTATAAAATGAAAAAAGACATTATTAGATGAGCAGACAAAAGATATTAGAAGATGAGCAGACAGGGAAGAATTCTTTAAAATTTAAAATGATCTCAAATTTAAAAACCTGAGAATAAAGCAGTCCCCGTACTCAGGAGGCTGTGGCAGGAAGATCTCACCATGACTTCGAGGCCAGCCTGGGGGTCTACATGGCAAACTAGACCCTGTTTCAAAATACCATATAAAATAAAGCTGATGTTAGCCAGACGTGGTGATGCACACCTGTGATCCCAGACTCAGGAGGCTGAGGCAAGAGGATCACCAAGAGTTCAAGGGCCGAATGGCCTCCATAGTGAGTTCAAGCCCAGCCTGAATTGCGTAACCAGACCTTGTCCTCCCCCCTCCAGAGAGAGAGAGAGAAAGAGAGAGAGAGAGAGAGAGAGAGAGAGAGAGAAGAAATGCCAAGAACAGAGCAAAACGACTTAAAGATTGGGAAGCCAAGTGAGTCAGGGAGTCTAACACCCAACTAAAAGAAGGTACAAGAAAACATGAAGCATAGGCAGGAGTGGTGACACATCTGTAGTCCCAGCTACTCAGGAGGCAAAAAACCATACACATACACCCAAAACCAAGAATTATTTCTAGGAACTGAGAAGCATGAATCTCTAGTGTACTATAATAAAAAAAGAATAAAAAGTAGATACAGTGGAAAAAAATTGTTTTAACAATAAAACAAGGCTCCGAACAGCTTCAATGGGTGAGCAGGTATCACCCAGAAAGGAACAAGTAAGTGCCTTAGAGTATCCTGTTTGTCCTGGACCACAGCAATGTGTGTCAGACACTGCAGAAGTGCCTTCAAAGCACCAAGGAAAAATCACTTCCAATTCAGAGGAGCTTGAATAAAATAATGTCAGCCAAACATAAATTTTTTTTTATCGGTACCAGGGATCGAACTCATGACCACGTGCTTGCAAGGCAGGCAGTCCCAGCCAAATATAAAAGTGATGAGGACTTTTTCAGATGAAGATTTAAAACATATCTCCCACATACTCATTCCTAAGTACTTACATTAGCAACACACTACATCACAACTCAGGCACACACCTTAATCCCTGCACCTGCAGGCCAGTCTGGGCACACAGCAAGTCAAGGCTATCCTACATTACACAGTCAGAACCTGTCTCAAAAACAGACACACACACACACACACACACACACACACACACAAACACAAACAAACAAAGGAAACCCAAGAAGGATAAAGAAATATTTTGTCCAGCACAAAAACAAGAGAACAGGTCCAGGCAACATTCAGATCAATATAAAGAGGACAAAACTAAGTGGGGGAGACCTATTAATACAATGTCACAGTGGTAAAGACTAAATGCATGGAAAGATTGGTAAGAGGGAAAAAAGAATAGTAACAAAAACATGGCAAGAAAAAGATAATTAGCAATTTAAGAAAAGAACATGAGGGATGTGATCATATAGTAGTACTTGCCTCTGGTTTGAACTGTATCATATCACAGTAACGTAAAAATCACTGACTGACTTTCAACTATTAAAAAAAACCAACTCCTAAGGTATGAAGGAGTAGAATTCACAGTATCTATGTTCTCACCCTTGACAATGTGAAATTGGAAATGACAGCTATAAGGACATAAACAGGAAAAGAAAGGAGAAAAGTTATTACTTGTGAAATCAAGGCAGGTTATTTATATAAACATTAAGTAAATATGTAATATATTACAAAAACTACAAAGTAAATAGAGAAACTAAAACTAATGCATCTATGGGGAAAGCTGTAAAAAAGCCAAATCCTATTAAAAAAAAAAAAAGCCAAATCCTCACTTATTAGAGCAGAACTCAATCACAAACTACAAAATAAGCACACTTAACCACAACAATATCTCACTGAAAGTTTCCTGTGGAGAGTGATGTTAAGTACTGTGAAAGACTCACTTATTTTAACATTCTGGGCTGTTCGACTTTTTCAGTCATCTATACTTAGTACAGTACTTTGGCTGCTGTGGTGGTACATGCCTATAATCCCAGTACTCAGGAGGCTGAAGTAGGAGGATCACTGAGTTCCAGGCTAGCCTGGGCTACTACATAAGCAAATTCAAGATCAGCCTGAACTATATATATAGCAAGACCATCTGCTGTTGTTGTTGTACCAGGGATGGAACTCATAACCTTGCGCTTGCCAGGCAGGCACTTTCGCCTCTGAGCTAAATCCCCAGCTAGCAAGACCATCTCAAAAAAAAGCTATAAAATTTGAAATGAACTTTAAGCCTAAAGGAATACTAATCTAACAAAAAACAATGCATTAAAAAAATATACCCTAGGGCTGGGGATTTAGCTCAGCGGCAAAAGCGACTGCCTTGAAAGCAAGCAGTCGTGAGTTCGATCCCCCGGTACCGATAAAAAAAAAAAAGACTATGATTTACTTCTTCAAACACATATAAGGAAACTTCCATGTGATGACAACATTTTATTTATCAATAGGGAGTATCACTGATACCAGTTAAATAAATCACAGCACACTGTTTAGATACTTTCCCCTGAAAAGCAAATGCCTATGCCCCAAAGAATGTGTCACAGGTCAGCTTTCAATCCAGTTCCAGGCCTACTTTTCCAGGACCCAAGAAATACAGTGAAAAGCTCAGAAATATTAGTATTTTGCCAAATTCCACTAAAACAAAAAGATAAACTACTAAATAATATGACACTTGGAAACACACACACACACACACACCCTAGTGCTGAGGATGGAGCCACATCTCCCATCTTTTATTCATTTTATTTTGAGGCAGCCTCACTAAACTGGCTCATTGGCCTCCTCAAACTTGGCATCTTCCTGACTCAGCCTCCTAAGTAACTGGCATTACAGACATGCACCACAAGGCCCAGCTGAATTGTATTTCTTTTCATTAAAAAGAAGCAAAAAAAAAAAAAAAAAACTGGTTTAGCATTCTTTAATAAGGCAACATTAGGTATTTTAGAAATGACAGTCATAACTGTATCATGTCTTTCCTTATTTTACATGTAGACTTAGAAACTGAAAAACTGCACGAAGCAATTATACAACTACAGCAATGATTTTATAACAACACTACACAGTAGACACTGCAACTTTGTATTAGTACGTATACATCATTGAATCTGTGTAATTAAAATACATAAACTTCAGTATTAGTTAACTCTAGTTTTTAAAAAGGAGCCAAGCAAGATTTCTGTGCTTTGGGTTAAACACACACACATTTACTTACAAACAAGCTAAGCACTGTTGCTTTAATATGTAATTAAAATTATTCTATATGAGGTGTTTCATCATAATTAACATATTACACGGAAAATGTAAAGCCACCTGAGGCTAATTTTAAGTACCTTAAAACAAGAAACAGTTTAAACCACTTTAGTTGTGAACGCTATGCTACCTTAAACAGTTCGACTTGAAAGAACACATATATCCATCAAACTAGTTTTTTCTCAGTTTAAAATAAATTCACACCAGGAATGGTAATGCATTCCTGTAATACCATCTGTTCAAGAGGTTGAGGCAAAGACTACAATTTCCAAGCCAGCCTGCACAATTTAGAGAACCCCATCTCAAAATTAAAAAAAATAAAATGGACCGGAAGTATAGCTCAGATCTCTCTGGGTTCACTCTAAAGGAGTAAAATACAAGTTTGCTAGGCACAGTGACACATATCTGTAATCCCAGCACTCTGGAGCCTGAAGCAGAAGGATAGCAAGTCAAGGACCAGCCTGGACAATAAGTAACATTGAGAAATCCTATCTCGGAAAATCAAAACCACGAACTCCACAAATGAAACCACATTAGCTGTGAAAGTTTTTGCTTTTAAAAAAATTCTTCTGATCAAATTAAATCTGACAGATTTCCTTTAGAGATATGTTAAAATACTGGTTAAGAACAAGAGTGTGTTTTTTAAACTTTTCTTTAAATTAGAACAGAACACTGTAAGAAATACGTTGAAAAATCAAGCCTATAATGGCATAAACATCAGTGTTTTTCTCACTTTTTAAGTTATACAAATATTTCAAAGTCAGGTGTATTATTACTACTACTTAAATATTCTACAAAGTTCACTCTTACATACATAATTTATACAAAAATAAAACCAAAATGCTGTTATTTTATTGTAGCTAATAGAACTATTTAAAAAACTAAATGAAAAATCCTGAGAACCAAAGGAGTCGATGAAATACTGTTAAAAAATAAAAATACTGTCTCTTTATTCTTTATTGCCAAATACAAAATACAAAATTGTAACAATTACTTGGTATCTTCCTATATGAATTAAAAGCATCATACCACAGCAATATAGCCACACCCATGTTTACAGTGGCAGTTTGTAATAGCCAAATTTTGGAAACAACCCAAATGCCCATTAACTGATGAATGGATAGACTTGGTTTTCTCATACAATGGAGTAGTATTCTGCCATAAAGAATGATAACCTTGAGATATTTCTAGGTAAGTGGGTGCACCTTGAGATCACTCTTCTGTGAAATAAATTGGACACACATGTAATTATCACATTGTTTCTCTGATGTGAGAAATCATAAAGTATAAATAAGGACAATAGAGTACATAACGTATTGTGAAAAGGAAACAAATGTTAAAACAGGGAGAACAGCTGAGGATTTACCTCAGTGGCATAAGCCCTTGTCTTGCAAAGCACCTGGTCATGAGTTCCATCCCCGACACCAAAAACAAAAAAAACCAACCCTCAGATAGGGAAACAAGGAAGGGGAAAGGAAAAAGTTAAAAACAAACAAACAAAAAAGAAAGAAACCACGCTTTTGTAAATGGAGAAGGGAGGACAGGGGAATGAGAGAAAAAAGGAAAATATCTGTAGCTTCACTCAGAAAAAAAAATTACTTGTTCTTACCTTAAAGCCTGTATTTTATTCCACAACAAAACGTATGTCTCTACAAGTAATGCCTTCAATACAGTTAAAGACATGCTAAATAGCTTCTCTTCCTTTTCACTTTTTGTTTCATGAGATGGGGCTGGCCTGAAACTCTGGGTGATCTTCCTGCCCCAGCCTCCTAAACTGCTAGGATTACAGATGTGTGCCACCATGCCTCGCTCATTGTTTTTGTGTGTTTTTGTCTTTTTCGTTTTTATCGATACCGGGTATCGAACTCATGACTGCCTGCTTGCAAGGCAGGCGCTTATGCCGCTGAGCTAAATCCCCAGCCCCTTTGCTTTATTTTTAATAGTACATTCCAAACAAGTCATCCTTCAAAACTAGATGCAAAACTATGATGCTCTGAAAAGAAAACCTTTTATTTCTTAAGGCATTTTAGTTTTCAGGCATTTATTACTTTAGATTTTTATTTGTATTAGTACATGTGTGGCACACATGGAATACATTCATTGTGGGGCGCTGGCTTATGTATATGCAACACCTTAATTCTTGTTTCATCCCTTTCCCCTCCCCCAACATCCCTTGGTCCCCTTCACGTTTGCCAAAGATCTATCTCCCCATTTCCTACTGTCTTTCATTTTGGTCTTTACACTTTGAGCTTCTCGTGTAACAGAAACCATTTGATTTTTAAGCTTTATGTCTGATTTATTTCACTAAACACGCATTCAAGATGCATCAAATTTTCCTACAAAATGGCTCAAAATTACTTTACATTTTTATATGTAAAGTATCTTATGAAAACTACCATGGCCCAGATCAGGCTCAGATCAGCCTCCTAACCGCAGGTTGGATGCACTACAGTGCGTGAGAACACTCAGCTTCACTCCTCATTCACCGGCCAGCAGCTACAACACACACAGCAGGCTGGGCTCTGCCAACGGATCCCACAGCACCCAGACAAGACAAAACGAGCCCAGATGGTGGCACTGGTCTGTAATCCCTGAGGCTGAGGCAAGATGAGGATGAGTCAGAGGTCAACCTGAGCCACATAGCAAGTTTACAGCCAGCCTGGACTACACGGCAAAGCCCTGCCTCAACACACACACACACACACACACACACACACACACCTGGACTACACAGCAAAACCCTGCCTCAACACACACACACATGCACACACACACCTGGACTACACAGCAAAACCCTGCCTCAACACACATACACACCTGGACTACACAGCAAAACCCTGCCTCAACACACATACACACCTGGACTACACAGCAAAACCCTGCCTCAACACACACACACACACACACACACACACACACACACACCTGGACTACACAGCAAAACCCTGCCTCAACACACACACACACACACACACACACACACACACACACACACCTGGACTACACAGCAAAACCCTACCTCAACACACACACACACACACACACACCAAAAAAAGCCGCTGCGGGGAGTGGGGTAGAAGATAGGAGGGAAGAGAAGCAAAGAGGCGGAAACAGGAGGAGGAGCGAGAGGAGGCGCATCAGCACCAGTAAGAGGACTCCTGCAAGTTAGGCTGAGGCCAGTTAAAACCCCCAACCACACACGCCTCCACCAGCAACACACACGCACACGCACTCGCACGCGCCTGCCCCTAGAGGAAGCCTACCAAAACGGGGAGGGGTGTGCGGTGCACGCTGAAAGTAGATCCGACTCACTTGGAGGCACCACAAAAAGGTGGCCTGGATTCCTCCAAACGCAGATCCAGGATCCCGCTACAGACAGCGGGCTGAGGCTGCTAACCATTACAGGAAATTTATTCTCTACTGCTTTTTGAAATAACCTAGTAAGTGCATTTTATTCTTTCTTTCTTTTTTTTCTTTTTTGGTCTTTTTGAGACAAGGTTTCACTATGCAGTTCAGACTAGCCTTGAACTCACGTTGTAGCCCAGGTGGACCTCCAACTTGCAGTGATCCTCTTGCCTTAGCCTCCCGAGTGCTGGGATTAGTGGCGTGTACCCACGCTGGCTACATTTCATATTTAATGGAATTTAGCTGGACATCCAGAACATAAAACAAGGAGGAACAACATGTTTTGCATCATTTTACAATATTAAAATCTTAGATTAACCCTATTAGTAGGATTCCCTTCCAATCTACTATCTCTGGAGGAAGTAAAACCAAGTATTACCCACCTAAAATGATCTTGGGGGGGAGGGGGGTGCTTGTAATCCCAGCTCTTGGAAGGCCAAGGCAGGAGAATCCCAAACTGCACTGTGAAACTCTGCCTCGAAAAACACAAAGTAAAATTATACAGTTATACCTTGGTTACATTGATCTTACGTATTCCAAAAATCTTACGTGGGCCTCCCTATGCCAAACCTGAGTCTCTTTTCTTCCATTTAACAAAGAAAATTTTCACTTAAGTCTAAATGCAGCATCCGATTATTCTACCTCATTTTCATAGATGTTTACTCTATCTCTTTAAAGTTTTTAAAACCACTTTTTCCAAGTACCAAAACAAGAATCTACAATTATGCACAATTATCCTCCTGCCCAATAAACAAACAATTTTACTTCTCCTCCTCTGACTTTCTAATTCTCTACTCCTGGTACTTAAAAAAAGGAAAAAGAAAAAAAAACAAAAAAAGGAAAAAGAATGAAACAAAAGAAAGAAACATTATGTAACTGTAGTCTACTTCTGTTGTTCTAATAACCTAAGAAATAAATGAGGATTGGGTTACCAAAAAATTCCTATTTAAAATGCTGGTTTAAAATGTTGATTAATGTACTTTTAAATTTTGTTGTAGCTTTTTTCTTCTATCTATGAATAAAATAGATTTAAATAAAAAAGCATTACATAGGCTTTTAAAAAGACATGTTTAAAACTCTCAATGAGTTAGAGGAGCCAGGGTAACTAAAGATCAAATTCTGACTTTCTCTCCATACAGGCCAGGCCAAGACATTAGTCTGTTTCCTGTTCTGATATACTCTAGAATCTTACCAATAGCAAAATGTTACCCAGATCTAAAATGATAGAATAACCTCACAAAGGTAAAGAAGACAGCGGCCATTCTACAAAGCTACATTTACCAATGCTTCTATGCCAGAACACCAAGAACTCAGGTTTTGGATTAGGGAAAAAAAGAACAAAAACTATCTATTCTTTTAACAAAATTCATGTCATTTCAAAGAACCATGACCACTGAATCTGAAACTACTTTAAATAAATGTGTTCCAAAGACACAAAAGTTTTTAGTCTTTATTTCAATTGTAACAAGTATTTTCAAATATAAATGAAATTCTACTCAAGTTTCAATCCCAGAATCCTTGTTCTAATGATGCAGAATCATTTAGGAAGCCTATGAAAAGCACAAAGATTTTGCCAAAGGTGAAAATTATTTAAATAACAATTAAGACAAGTAAGGTATTTATTGGGCATGATAGTGCAAGTCTGTAATCCCAGCACTCAAAGAGGCTGAGACAGAAGCATTGCTGACAGTTCAAGGTCAGCCTGAGCTACCCTAGAGTTCAAGACCAGCCAGAACTACACAGTGATGATACAGGGGCATCAGACTCCCAACCTAATACGTCAGGTATGAGTTCGTGTTCTCTAAAATCGAACAGAGGTTAAGAGCAGAATATATTTATTGAGAGAAAGAAAGTTTCTGTCTGAAGAGAGACAGAAGGGGGCCCGAACAGGTTGCCAAGGAGTAAAGTCATGGGGTGAGATGGGTTTAAAGTGGGGAAAACTGGTAACTCACAAGGCAGATGGGCATAAGGTGGAACGTAACTATAGTTAGCCAATAAGATCAATAGTTCAGTAAAATTGATTAAATTAGGGACAAATGGGGAGGCGAGTCAAATAGAAATCGGGCATTCTTAAGAGAGCAGTGACTTTTCTGGGGGGTTGGAATGGTGACTCCTGGCTTCCTCGTAGTGATAGGGAACTATTTAGAATATCAATCTTCAGGATATGGGTGCATTTGTTTGGTCTTTTGTCTTGAGGCCCACCACACAGCAGGTCTCCGCCTCCCCTAACGTTGAAAGATACCTGGTCTTCTGCATTGGCTCCTTTGAGGACCTAGCCCTGTCTCACTGCCTATAATATTTCTAACTAACTCCACTGCCTGCAACAGTCAGATTGTCTCCAAAAAAAAAAAAAAAAGTATTTGGAAAAATCATTTCTATTACCATCAATTAATAGATTTCTTTACTCACTAATTTTGTTTCATACTCTCCACCATAGCACAAATTAAAACTTGTGAGAAAATGGCATATTCTGTATACCAAAATGCTGTTAGACGTGGGCTTTAATTACTTCCCTCACCTAGTTCATGGTTCCCTCATTTCTCCCACAATTTTTCCTAAAATTCTAAATGCCACCTACAAAACTATAGACAGCAGTAGTCAGGCAAGTGAAGTCAAGTACCCTGTGGAATCCTGGGGAGGCCCTTGTTTAGTCAACCACCAATACAAACATTCTGAGAGAAAAAGCAATTGAGAGCTACAGTAAATAGTGGCATGTTTATCTGAACTAATTTAACTTCTCAACATTTTCTTAATGAAAGAAGATTCACTACTAAAGTTTTTGTTACAGAGAACAGAAGCAAAACCATCATTACGATTTTATATCAGGGGCTCCAGTCACCTGGGTTAATATGCAGTACAAAGGAAAAAAAATGGCTTTTTATTTTTCCTCCTAGTACTGTATTCTAGTAATGAGATGAGAAAGAAAACACTTAAATGTTCTGACTTTCCAAACAGTAAAAAATTCTAATTTGTTAATTAAAAAAAGAGAGAGGGGCTGGGGATTTAGCTCAGCGGCATAAGCGCCTGCCTTGCAAGCAGGCAGTCGTGAGTTCGATGCCTGGTACCGGTAAAAACGAAAAAGGCAAAAAATAAAAAAAGAGAGAACTTCACTACACAAAAGATAATTTTCTATATATCCAATTAGGCAAATATCTTAACATGTCACACAACAAGCTTATCATTAGAGTTGGGCACAGTGGTACACGTATCTGTAACCCCAACACTCCAGAAACTGAGGCAAAAAGTTACTGAGTTCCAGGCCAGTCAGGGGCTATACAGTGGGTTCAAGGCTAGCCTGGATTACACAGCAAGGATCTGACTAAAAAATTTAAGTTTGCTGGGGATTTAGCTCCCTAGCATAAGTGCCTGGAAGGCTCAAGGTCATGAGTTTAATCCCTGGCGCCAAAAAAAGGTTACTCTCTCAAAAAACTTAAATTAATGATATGAAAAAGTCTTATGAACACTATTTCATCAATAAAACTCTCCACAAAACATTATTGGGCAATTCACAAAAAACAAGTAGTAAATTTCAAAGATGTTCAGTAATAGCACACTTGCCTAGGACTTGGGAGGTGAAGGCAAGAGGATCACAATGAAGTTCAAAGTTTACAATACAACGTGAGAACCCATCTCAAGAAGAAAAAAAAAGTTAACTGTACTATGAATCATGTAAAATCATTTCAATAATTAAGGACTGAGATAATGGATCAATGAAATGTATCCTATCACACATTGCTAATGACCACACAAACTGATAGTCCTTTGGGGGAGGAGTGTTTCAAATTTTTAATGAAAGAGTCCATATTTAGTAAAACTTTAAAACTGGGAAACAGGCACTGTCCTAACGCTTTCTTAATACATATGTCCTAATTTTCTTAATAAAGTATATAGGAATTCTATTACCATCTCTAGTTTAAAGATAATAGCCTTAGAGAACATTAAACAGCTTACACAAACTCCAACAACTAGAATTTGACACCAAGCAAATGGACACTAGACCTCTATACCTCTTAAAATGTAAGAGGGCTTGGCACACACCTGTAATCCTAGTACTCAGAAGGCAGAGGCAGGATGATCACTGAGAGTTTGAGGCCAGCCTGGGCTACAAAATGCAAGGTCAACCTGAACTGCATATAAAACCCTGCCTTAAAAAGACAAAAAAAGGGGGGAGGGGGAATCATAAAATGCTACTTTCTTTTAACCTAATGTCCTTAACTATTGAAATCTGTCTTGTCAAAATAACCTCAACTACGAAAAAAACCTTTTATACATTTACAAAAATGTTCACCAGGTTATTACACATGGAAGCAGAGAGAAGAACAGAGGAGCAGTGCCAACAGGAGAGACAGGGAGTAGTGACAGAAAGGTGGTTAATCCTTCAAAAATGCTATGAAGACTAAACTGGAGCAATTTTCTTTAACATGTTAACAGGGAAAAGTAGCCAACAAAAAACTATACCACTGTTAATTCCATTCAAGCAAAATATGAAAAATGCTGGAAAGGAAACAAATCAAAATAGCAGTATCTATACTAAAGTAGCATGTTAAAAAATTATTTATTTATCTTTGAGACACAGTCTCATTTTGTAGTTCACTTGAACTCACTGTATTACCCAGGCTGGCCACCTCCTGAGTGCTGGGATTACCGGCATGCACCACATAACTGGCCTAAAGAGTGAATTTTTATTTCCTTTCCTGTGTTAGAAATTTTCTGTAATAAAAAATTTTAAATAAAATTGAATTAATCAGATTCTCACAGTTATAAATCACTAATTAGCTACCCCATGCAGCTGTGTACACCTGTAATACCAGCTACTCCGGAGGAATGAGACAGGAACATACTAAGTTTGATGCCAACCTAGACAATGTAACAAAGCCTTACTGCAAAATAAAAAGCTCACCATTCCCTGGGTTTAATTGCCACAACTGTGGGAGGGGGGCCCACAAGTTATACAACGGCAGGAGAAATTCAGGCTCAAAATGAAAAAGATAACTATGTTTTCTCACGCTCTCATAATATAAATCATTTATAATCCAAAATTTTTAGAAAAGAATTTCCTGCCCAGAGGGGATATAGCTCAGAGGCACGGCGTTTGCCTCCAAAGTGTTAAGTCCTAAGTTCATACCACAAAAAAAAAAAAAAAAGATTTTTCTATCATAATACGATCCAACCATGCTCATCTTAAACAACTGTTATAACCAAAATTCAAATTAATCCCAACTGGTCAAAATCACCCTAACACCCTTGGAAGATGAGTCACACACTTGACAGTAGCCTCTACAGGTAGGTAAAAGTTTCTGTGAACTGCATTTAGACTGGCAAATACTAGGACAGAGAAGCACAATGAAATCTCTTAAATAAATCTTAGATGTATAATAAGACTGAAAGGAAAGCCCAAAAATAATTTTCTTAAACTCAAAATGATCATTAAATTCTTTTTCCCAGACATTGTTTCCTATGTCAACCCTTGAGCAAAATACAAGAATCTCAGGATGGCCAAGTGTGATGGTACACAAATCACAGCACTGAGGAGACTGAACCAGGAGGATCCTCACAAGTTCCAGGCCAGCCTGGGCTACACAGCGATATTCTGTCCCAAAAAATAAATAACAGTTTTAAAATACCACATTTAATCAAACTCACACTATGATTCACAGTTTTTGTAATCCTCTTGTTCTATTCCTATTTAAATACTAATAAAATTAACAAACAGATGAAATGCTTGCTGTATATCAAACCATTCTAAGGGCTTTCTACACTTTCCCTTAATTTCAACAAACTTAAAAAATAGCTGTGTTCTTATTCTACTTAGCAGATGCAGTCACTAAAGCACAAAAAAGCTAAGTCATTGCCCCAAGATCACACAGCTCTCTGTCTGAAAACTGTAAAGCTTCTCCAAATGAAATAGGACTACTGCGAGTCACATCTCCTACTTTTGTTAGCTAACATGTCTTTCTGTTTAGTCAAAAGAAAAGATTAAGTGATTTTTGTCATCAGATTGATCTCTGGCAGGCTGCCAATTATAAATACACAGACCAAGAAATTTAAGAAAGTATCACAAGACTTGAAGGAACAACTTCAAAGACATTTATTTGTTCCAAGCTAAAACCTGATGTGAAATTTTTAAGCTATGCATATGAAAAAATTAAAGGTTATCTGTTAGCCAGGTGTGGTGGCAAACATCAGCAACCTCCGTGAATCAGAAGGGTGTGGCAGGAGGATCACCAATTCCATACCAGGCTGGGCAACCTCACAAGCTCTGTCTCAGTAAGAAACAAAAAGAGGGTTTCTAAGTGTTGGTCAGTGGCCTACTCCTGGACTCGATCCCTAACATTTAAGGGAGAAGGAAAAAAAAAAAAACAAAAAAAACTGTTGATGGCCTGCAGTGTGCAAAACACTTGAAAAATCCACAAAAACTAACACTAGGAAGTGAATTTAAGATAACAAAATACATGACCAACAAACATCAATTTTTATTTCTATGTGCTAGAAATGATAAATTAAGAAGCCATTCCAATGGACATGGTGGTACACACCTATAAACCCAACACACGGAAGGATCACTGTGAGCAGAGGCCAGCCTGGGCTACGTAAGTGATTTTAAGGCCAGCCTCAACTACTACATAGCAAGACCCTGTCTCACCACACACACACACACACACACACACACACACACACACTCTATTAAGTGATTCCATGTACAACATCAAAAAGAACTATGTACTTAGGGGATACATATAACAAAAAGTATAAGACTCTGTACACTCAAGATTATACTAAAATTAAAATTACTAATTCCATTCAAAATTATTGCTGACAAAAATTAAAGATCAGGTTATCTCTGATACGTAATTATTTGATAAAATTCACAGTTCCAGTTTTACTCTTGATGCCAAGGTTATTTTACTCATACAGACATGGCAGTCCTCTGTGTGACATCCTCAGTGGAACCCTAATACTTACAGTAAAACATGTACAAGTTCTAATTACTTTCCTTTCCTCACTTCCTCCCATACAGAATTTAAGTTTCCTAAAAAGTTAAGACCAAAGTCAGAAATACCTGGATTCAAATCCTGACTCAATCTCTTTTTAACAATTGTGTGATTTTCTTGAAGCAGCTCTCTTAACTGTGATACTGGAAGTAGTTCTGCTGCATACTAAAGTTAGTTTTGGTGAGCACTAGAGGCACCCAACATACACTAGCCAAGTACTAGTTTCTCACGCCACATTCATACCCTGGTTCTTCCCAGTAGAGTTTTCATTCTTTGCGACTCCCCAAAATTTTGTCTTCTCTAGTTTTCTTCAGCAGTCTGCGCAATCTCTTATTCTAGAATAACATTTTGCACTAATTTACACTGACTTGTGAGGAACTAAGGGGAGAATCTTGTCTTATTTTAGTCTCTTTAGTGTATAGTAAATATGTAGATAAACTGATTTTACCTCACATCTTCCTCAGATGATTAATAGAAAACTAAGTAAACCCAGCTGGGAATAAAACAATGCTTCAGGAATGCACTTTGGAAAAAAGAGAGGACTCTAAGTTACCTAAATATCTCATTACATTACACAAAAATTTTAATATTTAACTCCTTCTCACCTCTCTTCCCAAGCAGGTAAAAGAAAGGACATAGCAAGGAAAAAAAAAAAAAAATCAACAGTCAAAACCACATGCTTCCTATATTATTTGTACCTCTACAAATTTTTTATACTTAATGATACATTAAATATTACTAATGGAACAGTCACATTACCATAGCTAACAAAGCATACTCTAAAGACACATAAATTTCTAGGCTAAAATGCTGTCACCTGCCCTCCCTGGTATTCACTAGGTTCTTCAAGTATTTCCGGTTATCTCTCCAGAAACATGACTAAATTTCCCTTCTCCACTCCTTGAAGTTAGGCATTGCTATGTCAAACAGAACTGGCCCACACCACTTCTGAACAGTGTTTGTAGGAAGCAGAGCACAATGCACCAGTCTTGGCTCAGCAAGGGTATAAAGGACAGAGATGCCTCACTCAGAGTGTCAGTATGAAAGCAGAGTTCTCAGTCCCATCTATGAGGAATGATAGCATGGACAAGAAATAAATCTTTGCTAACCAAAGTCACTGGGAATCATTGTTATCATGGCACAATCTAGATATCCTGCCAAAACATAAAAACATTTTTCTACATCACTCTAGCACCGAGAATGTTCTGTACAGAGCAGGAACTCTGTTTAATTAGCAAAACTTTTCACATTTGAGATGCATGTAGGTTATCTTTAGAAAAACACTCAAAAGTTAGTGGAAGAGTAGAAAAGTACAGTTCAGTGGTAGAGCACTTGCCTAGCATGCTTGAGGCCCTGGGTTTCATCCCTAGCACAAGATAAAAATTAGCAGAATTGCATTTTTCAATGAAAATGTTACAAAACTAAAAAGTATCTGCACATAAAGCACAAAGAAACTAGGTGTGGTACACACCTGTAATCCCAGCACTTGGGAAAGTGAAGCAGGAGGATCTCTGAGTTCGAGGCCAACCAGCTTGTAACCTGAATTACAAAGTGAATTCAAGACCAACTTGAACTGCAGAGTGAAATCCTATCCCAAAAAGACAAAAGAAAAAAAAAAAAAAAGAAAAGAAAACAGCAGCCTCTCAATCTACGTGAGGTAGCAGTGTGCTGAGCTACAAAACTACAGTCCCAGCCTGCTTTGCAGCAGGTTATCCTGGCCAGGTGAACACTGTGACAAAGTCAATTATGCACATATGGTACTTCCTAACAGTGTGTTAAGGGTAGACATTATGCCTTTGGGCTCCTCTTCCTGCATTCTGCTTCATGGGACACAGGTGTGGGAGCTGGGGTTCTACTATCAATACACTCTTAGGGCAAAAGTCACACCCTAGGGGCTGGGGATTTAGCTCAGTGGCATAAGCGCCTGTCTTGCAAACACGTGGTCGTGAGTTCAATCCGGTACCGATTAAAAAAAAAAAAAGTCACATCCTAGAAATGCCTAAGCAGCAAGATAAAAAGCAAGTCCCTCACCCTTCCCCTCTAAAATTTGATATGAGTGATACAAACACTGTTCAAGTCATTATTACTCTGGTTTTCTATCACATAAGCCCAAAACTCACTCACACATCCAGCTGGTGGCAATAAGGCCAGAAATAGAAACTAGGTCTTCTGACAAGAGTCCACGATATACTGACATACACATTGGCCCTCTGAATAAGTTCAAAATGTAAAATACTTCTTCAGGTTGATACTCAGAATTCTTTTATCTTTCTACTATATGTTATCTAACTATAGTATACTCTACAGTGATAACTGCATTCATAATACCACTTAAACTCCTCAATAACAGCCCATTTCTGTTTCAAAATGCCTTAGGGAAATAAGGGCCAAAGTTAGGGGCAGCCTTGTTTAATTAACATCTCAGCAAAACATTTTTAAAACAGTAGTAATTTTTATCACTTATATACATCCTTTTAGAAGTACCTTAATTCACAAAACATCTGCTCCCATTAAATACTGCTGCAAAACCCCCACAAAATAGATGAAATCAAGAAGCATGTTACATATCCATGATTTTGCAATGTGGCCAGGCTCAGCTCAGTAGCTCCTCTGCTTTTCTTACTGGTGATCACTTTTGTGATCAGGCTCATCACCCAGGTGTATGAGGGCCTGAACTCTGCTGTGACTCTAGAATGGTCAGATCTCTCTTTCCCAGTAGCCTAGAACTCCTCCAGTCTCTCCATCAGGGTAGAATCTACTTTCTTGCATGCTAGTGACTCAGAGCTCCCAACAAAGCAAAAGTAAAAGCTGCTTAACCTTCTTAAGGCTTGTACCCAAACACAGCCAACCAAGTGTGTCATTACTGCTGCATTCTACTGGTTAAAGTAAATCACAAGAGAAGCCAAAATACAAGGGCTGGGGACTCCACAGTAGGATGACTATCAGACAGGGTTCACTGATAATACCCTAATTAGGGACAGAACCCAGAACTGTGTGCAGACTGTGCAAGTGCTCTACCACTGAGCCATAGCTACAGCCAGTTTAATTTTGAAACAAGGTCTAAGTGAGTTCCCCAGGTTAGCCTCAAACTCATGAATTTCCTGCCTCAACTTCCTGAGTACCTAGGATTACTGGCATGTGCCACCATATCATGTCCTCCTGTAGTTATTATATAGATAAGACCTTGATGTAGGACCTCTAGCATGCTCTAAGCTCTGGAGGGCTCATTTATCTGTGGACTTTTTTTTTTTTTTTTTTTTTTTTTTTTGGTGCTGGGTTCGAACTACAACCTTGCTCTTGCCAGGCAGGTGCTTACACCACTGAGCTAAATCCTGGCCCCTTCGGACTAAATACTCTTATAATTCTCAATTTTTATATCTTGTGTCTCTGTAAGTGTATGTGTATGATATAAGAAAAACTGAAAAAAAAAGCTGACCTTACTAAATTCTTCAATGCCAGCAGAACCATTTAAAGATCAGAGATTTAAGGCAAAAAATATTAGTCATGCATCACCATAGTGGGCTCCACAATAGTGCCTCTTAACAGTTTGTGGCAGACACCGTTTGAAATTCTACATATACAAAACCCACAACAACCCTAATTAGATGCACTCTTTATACCCCTCTCCACAGAAAAGGCAACCAAAGCACAAAACTAAGTAACTTACCCAAAGTCAAGCAGCTAATAAATAAGTCATGGAAACTGGATTTCAATACAGATAATCAAGACTTCAGAATCCAAGCTGGTCCTCAGAACTCAGTTTATCTCATTTGTAAAACAATATTTTTAATCACTAGTGAAAAGTCTTTTGGTTTTGTTTTGATTGTTTATTTGTTTGGTTTGGTTTGGTTTTGAGACAGGGTGTCCCTGTATGTTATACAGTTCAGACTGGCCTTGAACTCACTCTGTAGCCCACGCTAGCCGTGAACTTACAGGGATCCTCCTGAGTGCTGAGATTACAAGTGTGTACCACCTGGCCTGGGTTAATCACTAGTTTTATTTTAATGCAGATATACATCAGAAAATATACACTCCCTTAGAGTATATTTACTACATACCCTTCTCCAAATCTCTTCCTTTGCACAAAATAGTTTAGATTGTGTGCTTTTTACATGATATTGCACTAAACTTACCATTGTGCAGCTCCCAAAATTATGTTCCTCAACTCAACAATGTAGCAAACACTCTCCCTCTTCCCCAGCCTAAGATCTACTTGTCTGTCTTGATAAAATGACATGGCAGGGGCTGAGGGTGTAGCTCAGAGATGGAGCATTTGTGTCCAGCATGTTCAAAGCTCTGGGGGACAGGGGATAGGTCCCTGCACTGTAGTCCATTCATAGGTATTTCATTGTTGACAACTTTCTCTACTAACAATAATACTGCTGTCATGAGCATTTTCTATTATATATATAATTGGCTTTTTGTACTTCGAATATTTGCTGATTTCCTTGCTCATTTTTGTGGGCATTCTAGGCCTCTGGTCTTAGAAGGCAACTAGACACCCTAGTCCTCTCTATGTTCCATATTGTCAGAGATTCAGGTAAGCTACATCTTTAATCATCTATCATAATCTACTTCCAATAAACCGTTTTTTTTATTGGTACCGGGGATCAAACTCCATTAATCTACTTCTGTATCCTAATTTTGCATCCCCAATGCTCCCTGAACATTTCTATCCTCTAGACATCTCTGTGAAAAACTTCGAAGTTTCTCTTGGAAACCAGGTGTGGTGGCACATGTCTGCAGTCCCAGGAAACAGGCTGAAGCAACAGGATCACCATAAGTTCAAGGCTAACCTGGGCTACATAGGGAAAGTCTGTCTCAAAAAATAATAATAATAATAATAAACCTTCCTCCTGAAATCTCTTTTTTTACCATCCAGATCACCAACAATCTACCCTTTGCCTTAATTACCTCACACTACAACTACTGCTATGGCACATTATCTATGCCTCCAGGTAACTCCTTTTTCCAGTTTATTACTAGGTTTATTTTTCTGAAACAGCCATCATCTAATCAACTATTTGAATCTTTACATTCAGTTAAATACACAAGATGCTACACAAAATAAAAATAGGCATGGTGGCACAGGCCTGCAATCCTAGCACTTGGCAGGAAGATTGCTGTGAGTTTGAGATCAGCCTGGACTACATAGTGAATTCAATGCTAGCCCGAATTACAGAGTGAGACCCCAAATCAGTAATAAGAATAATAAAAGTTTTCAAATGAAAGTAATTTAATAAGATTCCTGATATATTTAAGAGGATGGCAAATATTTTTCTGAAATCTCAAATTTTGAAAATAAAATAACCTGGGCATAGTAACTGAAAACACTTGCTGGCATAGTGGTAAATGCCTATGATCCTGGTATTTAGAAGTGTGAGGTGGGAAAAACAGTTTGAGGCCAGTATGAGCTATATAGTGAATTCAGGATCAGCCTGGACTACACTGCAAGACTGTGTCAGAAAGGACCCAAGAGAGGAGGAAAAAAAAAACTTACAAAAACATAAGTCACCAGGAGTTTAGCTCAGCGACGTAAGCACCTGCTTGGCAAGCATGAGACTGGGAGTTCGATCCCCAGTACCAAAAAAAAATGTCAAGCCAGGCATGGTGGCACACATCTGTAAAACCAGCTCTTGGAAGGCAGAGGCAGGAGGATTATCACAAATTTAAGGCCTGAGCTACACATGGAGTTTCCCCCTGTCTAGAGGGGGAAAGAAAACAGGTTTTAGCTGGGTGTAGTGGTGCATACCTATTATCTCAGCACTAGGGAAAGCTGCAAACTCAAACCCACCCTGGGCAATGTAATGACTAAAGCACTGTCTCCAAAAAAAAAAAAAAAAAGGGTGGGGGAGAATGCTGAGGATGCAGCTCAATCCCAGTACTGCCAGAAACATTTTTAAAAACAAATAAATAAAATAAACTGGGTTAAACTGGGCATGGTGGTACACACTTACAATCCCAGCACTTGGGAGGCTGCTACAGGAGGATCCTGCAAATTCAAAGGTGGCCTGGGCTACAAAAAGAGCTCAAGGTCAGCCTGAACCACACAGTGAAACCCTGCTTCAAAACAGACACACACACATACCCCAAAAAAGCCGGGTATGGTGGCACACATTTGTAATCCCAGGGCATGGGTGGCTAAGGCAGGAGGATCACTATGAGTTCAAGGCCAGTCTGGACTACATAGTGAGCCCTTGTCTCCAAAATAATTTATCATTTAATTAATTCAAATAAAAATCCAAGTTTCCAGTCTCTGTTGAAAACCCAGACTAATCATGCACAACTTCTCACATAGCAATCTGAAGGCAAATTTGTGTACCTGCAGTACCCTAAGAAAGGCTTAAGAATCTTAGGACTGTCCAAAGTTGTTTTTATATACCCCCAAGGCCTTAAGAATCTGTGGTCATTCAGGATCTTACAGTAGCGTGCACCTCAATTAAAGAGTCTGTCTTTCCTATAAACAGCTGATAATCTTTGGACTACAGGTTATGGCCCAAACGCATCAGTCTGCCATTCAAGGACCATCACAGGGTGAGCCCATCCCCCATGTTAAGTGTCAGTTCTAGTCAAAATCCACCACAAGATCTTGTAACTTTCCTCCTCAGTAACTGCCACTACTCAGTTATTCCCACTGCTCTACCAAACATTCTCACTTTCTTCTCATTTTACTTAGCTAAAACCCCCAATCCTTCAAGTACTCTCCTTCCTTCAAATCTTTGAGGACAGCTACAGTCAGCTACAGTCAACTACAGTCTACCTTTCTCCAGAGTGGAGTGTCCAACCTAACAGATTCCTGCCACTTAAATTTTGTAAGGAACATGTCAAGCAAAAAATCTAGAAAGTTAAGAAGTAGACAAAAAACAGAGCTGGGCATGGTGGCACACACCTGTACCACAACATTCTGGAGTCTGAGGCAAGAGGATCACTGCTGAGTTTGAGACCAACCTGGGATACATAGTGAACTAAAGGCCAATCTGAATTACACAGCAAGACTCTCTTTAAAAACAAAACAATAACAACAACAACAAAAATCAGGTGCTGGGGAATTTAGCTCAGTGGCACCAGCACCTGCCTGCAAGCCCAAGATCATGAGTTCAATCATGAGTACAAAAAAAAAAAGTAGAAAACATAAGACTTCTTAAGCCATTTCACAATTGTGCGTAATACATAGCTCCTCTCATAAAATAACAGAAGCAGTGAAACAATTTTCTCTTTTTTTTTTTTTTTTTTTTTTTTTTTTGTCTTTTTCGTTTTTATCAGTACCAGGGATTGAACTCACGACCGCCTGCTTGCAAGGCAGGTGCTTATGCTGCTGAGCTAAATCCCCAGCCCCAATTTTCTCATTTTTTATTAGTGCATATTAGTTATACAGAATAATGGGACTCACTGCATGCGATCCCAGCACCTGGGAGGCTGAGGCAGAAGGATCACTGTGAGTTTGAAGCCAGCCTGGGCTACACAGTGAGTTCAAGGCCAGCCTAGACTACATGGTAAGATCCTGTCTCAAAAAACAGAAGGTTTCACAAAAAAAAAAAAAAAAAAAAAAAAAAAAGAAGAAGGTTTCATTTTGGCAGTTCTATATATGCACATAACATGCTTTATTTTCACCCCAAATGTCCTTCCTTCTTTCCCCCTGCTCTGCCCTGTCCCCCACCATCTTCTCTTCTATTTTTCTGTCCAATTTCTCTATCTTCTAAATGATGAAGCCTTTTGTAAAATACTGAAGTGCAAAAAATAGCTGCATCATTCCTATTTCTCTTAAATACCTTGAAGTCTACAAGAGATGGACACTTCCAAATTCAAAAATGTCTTTATGGTATGTTTTTTCACAGGAACCACCATTATACATTTATATGCAGGGGCCATGATAAAAAGAAAATATTCTCTTTTCACGAGGTAAGTTTTGCAACTTATCTAACCAAGAAATTTGAAAATAGCCACTGTGGCTCAAACATGATAAAGAAAATTTTGAAAAGGGGAAGAATTAATCAGCTTGCTAAAATTATAAAGTAAAAGAAATCAATACAAAACAGAAAAGAATTTTAAAAAGGGACACACACACATAATGATCAGAAAGTTCATCCTATCCAGCCTACCTCACATCTCCCCCCAGGCAAGGAGTGTACACACAATGCCTGATATGCTTTACACAAAAAGCTAACCGTATTTATTTTGGAAGATCAGTGAGTTCCAATGGAAGCCCGTTAGCCACAAACTGTAACTGGTTTAAAAGATACAGCATTGGACACCCACTATGCGCCTAGAAAAGCCTGAGTGTGACAAAAAAAAAAAAGAAAGAAAGAAAAGCCTGAGTGTGAAAATAAATAAATAAAAAGAAAAACCTGAATGTAAACTAGAGAACAAAACATCATTTTTGCAAAACAGAAGTATGCAATGTGGCTTGTCACCCTGCATACTGACTATAAACCTGGAATCATGGAATTATGGGAGACAATAGGTAAGTATGGTAAATTAAAACATTCAGAATGGGAAAGTAAACTGTAGTGACACTCGGATTTACATGGAAATTCATATTCATCAAGTTTCCATAATAACCAATACAAAATTACATAAGAAACAAAAAGTACCATAGTCTCCAATATTAAAATTTCCCATGAATTAGTAAACTATAGTAAAATCAGGTTAAACAACTTTCTCACAGAAAAGAAAGGCTAACAAACCAGATGTGGCAGTGCACACCTGTAATCCCAGCACTTGGGAAACTGAGGCAGAAGGATCACCATGAGTTCTAGGCTGACCTGGGCTACACAGTAAGCCCAAGACTAGCCTGAACCACACTGCAATATCCTAGCTCAAAAAAAAAAAAAAAAAAAAAAAAAGTAGTAGAAGAAGTGGGAGGATGAAAGGCTAACAAGCTGAGCGCGGTGGGACACATCTGTAATCCCAGCACTGGGCAGGCTGAGGCAGGAGGATCACCAGGACTTCAAGAGCAACCTAAATTACAAAGAAAGACTCTGTCTCAAAATAAAAGAAAAAGCCAGGCATGGTGGTGCAGGCTTGTAATCCCAGCACTTGCGAGGCTGAGGGAGGATCTTTGGGAGTTCAAAAACCAGCCTGGACTACAGAGTGAGCCCAAGGCCAGCCTGAACTGCATAGTAAAACCTTGTATTGAAAAAAAAAAAAAAAAAAACCTTAACAGTTCCAGATCAGCTTTTCAATTAAATTAAGACACTTCAGTGCACACTGAGTACCAGACACTAACAACAAATAAAAGTTCCAACTTTTCTAATCTCTTGGAAAATAAAAATTATAAAATTTGTATTATCTTAAGCACAAACAGTAATAATGGTATGATTTTTTTGGCACTATATCATATATATTAAAATATACTGTAGACCAGGTTTGTCTGGGGGATTTTTTGGCAAACGGCTTTTTCTTGAATTTTTGTTTTGCCACACTGGAGACTGAACCCAGCAAACATTCACCATACAACACCAGCTCTGTAGAATAGTTTTTCACCACCTTAAGTTTGCAGCACTAGAAATGAGAAATTCTGCTAGACAAATGGACTTAAAAACATGCAGCAGCAACAGTTGCTGGCTACATGTACATTTTTTCTGGCACTTTTGTATTACATCATTGTGCTCGATTTCTCTGCAACAATAATGCTCAGGATGGCTCTCTAATAATAGTAATTGCCCTCTGAAAATAAAGTGGGTAAGGGATGAAGAGTTGACCCAAAAAGGGCCAAGGACAGTGCCTCAGAAATTCTATCCCTACCACCTGCTGCTCCTGCACCATCCCCACCCCCATACTATCCCTCAGTATCAACTCTGATGACTTGCTAATAAGAAATATGGCAGAATGATTCCCTGGCTTTTCAACTTTGTAATGTGAATTTATAATACAAAGGAGGAGAAAACAAAATCAAACCCTCAGAAAAACCTTCCTTAACATTAAGAGAAAAATCAGTACTAGTAAAGTCTTTCCAGTGTACGCCTATGCTCAAGACATTAAGACTTGTACCTGTGATAAAAATTATGAGCTACTCCAAATAACTGAATGTCTTTACTGTGAAGAACTTGTAAACAAATGTAAACTACAGTGCTCTACTTGACATTTCTGCAAAAGAGAGCCCCTATTTATATACCTATTTTTCAAATCCTACCTCTAAGATTAATAGCTTCAAGTTCAAACTTCTTGATATATGAAGTGGAGGGTTTATTGGGAATCGAACTTGGGACCTTGTGCTTTCCAGGGAGGCGCTGTGCCACTGAGCTATAGCCCTGCCCCAACTTCTTGATTTTAGATAAACATAGTGTTATTATAAAACTAGTAATTAGCCAATGGTTTGTTGAGTTTTGTTTTTTGGGTTTTTTGTTGTTGTTTTGGTTGTTAATTTGTCTTTTTGAGATATGGGCTCGCTATGCAGTTAGGGTAGCCCAAGCTGGTCTCAAACTTGCAAGGATCCTCCTGCCTCAACCTCCGAATGCTGAGATTACAGCTGTGAGCCACTACTCCCGGTTTAGCCTATGCTTTTTTAAAGCAATAAAAAAATCAGTTAGCTAAAATTATAAAACAAATAAACACTTATTTACTTAATTATCACAAGCTGAAACCTGAGGAAAATGTAATTAGTAGTGCGTGGTTATCTTTTTCCCTAATCCAAAGGCAAATGAACAAGTTCTTTTTTTCAAGGATGCCACAAAGCATCTTCTCTAACTTAACTTACTAAATTAGTGACCATATGAGTAACACTGAAAAATTCAAAATCTTAGGGACTGGGGGTTTAGCTCAGCGGCATAAGCACCTGCCTGGCAAGCAGGCGGTCATGAGTTCGATCCCTGGTACCAATAAAAATGAGAAAAGACAAAAAAAAAGAAAAATTCAAAATCTTTATCTCCATTACATCTCACAAGGAATATTTTCATTTTTTCAGTAAATCGTTTGCAATTTCACACTACCCCACTGATTAGGAACCTACCCTACATTTGTTACACACACCAGTTTCACTTTCTGGGTCTTCATTTTGTATTCTACTATGGTATGGATAAACAACTAAACACATTTCAGTTTTCCATTCCACGTATTCACTTCCATTTACATGTTTTTAAAAAAATGGAGCCAAGGACTCCTGACGCTGAAGCAGGTGGACTGTCACAAATTGGAGGCCTGCCTGAGCCACACAGTGAGTTAAAGGACAGCCTGGACTACATAGAGGGATTGTCTCAAAAAAAACACTCAAAAGATAGAGATTCCACTCAAAAGATAATTTTCAAGCCACGCATAGTGACGCACTCCTGGAATCCCAGCATTTGAGAGACTGAGGCACGAGAATCGTGAGTTCAAGACCTGCCTGGGTTACAAAGTGAGCTCAAGGCCAGCCTGAACTGCATAGTGAGACCCTGTCTTGAAAAGACGAAGAAAAAACTAATTTTCAAAAGACAATTTTAAGGAATTCACTAAAGTCTGGAGCACCAATTATATTTTATTCTTTAAAAAAAAGTACCAGTTTCTGAATTTAAAGACACTGAATCTAAGACACTGAATTATTCTGAATATATCCCAAAATTCTGATGTTTTACTAATACTGTCATTCCTAGAAATGTTTTAACTTCTCAAAGTCACCCTTTTCTTCATTCATCAGATAAAAATTAAAATAAAGCAGCAACACCCTATGTCAAGCGTTCTTGCAGGGTATCCACCCCACCACTGACCTAACACAACAGAGTTTGTTTCAGAGCAGGGAAGACCCAGTTGTGAGTGTGCCTGTGTACATGCACTTCCATGGGTAGGGTCAGGGTGTGACAGTGCAGACAGCTCTACTCTTTCAAAACACAAATTTTAAATACAAATCTAAAATTAACAGTAATCTTAAAGACCAAGTAATGCATTCCAAACCACGAAAATTTGAAACAAATGAAGCAAAACACTAACATGGCTTGCCCTGTTTCCTTTAACAGATACAAAAAAGTGGCAAAATTATCTACAGTTACTTCCTTCTCTGAATCTTAGTTAATGTAGGCATAATAGTGCCATTTTATATCCGACTTTAGCTTAAATTCAAAAAGTATAACAAACCGTAATTTTGTATCACAAAGCAGCTAATGTAATAATGTATATATCCTGAACTTCCTTCTTTCAACGTCTGTCACAGCTAGGTAGGAGCTGCCAACAAAATATGGAGGCGGTGGAAGGCCTCTATACACTTTCATAGTAAAGGGATAGCAAAGCAGGAAAACCTATATTCCCTTGGTCCGAGGTTAGGAGTTCCCGCTACGCCTCGGTTACTCGCATATTTTTCCTACCAAACACCAAACGTAACAATACTACTGCTATTAGACTGCCTGGGTCAGATTCAGCTTATTCCTAACAGCTCTGGCTTCCTCCACGTCCCAGCGCACCCTTGCGCGACCAGCGCTACGGCGAGAGAGCACACTATACAATGAAACGAACAAACAGCACACGCCATTCCGCAACTTGAGAGAGAAACACTCGCAGATCTTCCACGCCGCCCCAAAGAAGTACGTTAGCCGGAGCCACTGTGCGACACAAAAACGGGTTCCTCAATTCACTGGCAAAGTTGTCGCAGAACCATTTCTTCAAAACACACTTCCAGTTCTCCCACCGCCGGGTGTGCACGGTCCTCCAAGGGGCTCGGGGACAAATGAAGCCTGTCCCCAGCGTGGCCGGAGTTGGAGCTGTAAGCCCACGGCATCGGCCCCGCATCCTCTCCGGATCGCGGCGCGGTCGGGCCGGACCCGGCGCACCTGGGTCCGGCGGTGCGGGGCCGGGCGTGGGGGAGGGGAGGAAAAGGGAGGGTGCGGGCCCCAATGGCTTCCTAGGAGCGCGTTAAGGAAGAGCACGCAGGTCCGGGCTCGCAAAAGTTCCCGGAGCCACCAGCTGACAAAGGGAAGCCGCGCAGCCCCCTCCCCGGCCCAGAGGCCCCCGCCCCGCGCCGGGACCACCTGGCCGGGCGTTTGACAGCTCGGTCCTGGGCCAGCGGCTTTGTGGCTCCTGCGACGCCCCTCGGGGACACCACGGGGGCGCGATCCGCAGGGTGTCGTTCGGCGCCCCGGCTAGGCCCAGGGACCTGGAGAAACCGCCCCAAGAAGCGGACCCTAAACCAGAAGCAGCCGAAGCCGAAGTAAAAGTAAAGTGCGCTACGCGGGCCACCGGACTGGGCGTCCGTGGGGGCCGAGTCACCGCCACCGGGCCAGGGGCGCGCGCCGGACAAGATCCAATCGGACCGGGCCAGGCCAGGCGGGCGCTGACAGCTCCGGCCGCGCAGCCGCTGGCCGCCGGCCTGGCCCCGCTCGCGCTCAACTTACTTCTTTCTGGCTCTCTGGAAAGGGGAAGCGCCATCTTTGCGAGGCCGGCCCCGAGGTCTTTTGTCTGCGGCTGCGGGGCTCGGGGCCGCGGCGCCGGGCTCCTCCGGGGCGTGTGGCGGCGGCCGCGGCTGCTCCGCGCTGCGGTCCTCCTCCGACGACATCCTAGTCACCGGGAGAGACGCATGGAGGCCGGTCCTCCCGCTGCTGGGGGGCTCCTCCCGCCGCCGCCGTGCCCGCCGCCACCGCCGCCGCCGCTGCTCGGGTTCCGCCTCCTGCCTCAGCCTCTCGCATGTCCCGCAGCCCCGGGCGCGGCGGCGGCAGCGGCGGGAGCGGGGCCCGGGCGAGGCGGCACCATGGAGCGGGCAGCGCGCGCACTCACACGCATCGGCGCGGGCGGGCGGCGCGGGTGCGGGCGGGGCGGGCGGGGCAGGCGGGGCGGGGCGCGGGGCCGGCGCGGGGCGGGCGGGGCACGGGCGCGGGAGCGCCGGCCGGGGTCTCCGCCCGCGGCCCCTCCCCCAGGCCGCCCGCCCGCGGCGGAGAAAGGGCCGGGCGGGGCGGGGCGGAGCAGGCAGGGCGGAGCGGTCGGGGCCAGTCGGGACGGGGCGGGGAGGCCGGGGGCAGGGGTCGCGCCGGGCGAATGGGTGGGGGCGGGGGTCTCGCCGCTGGCGCCCCTCCCCCGCCGGTGCCGGCCGCCGCGAAGTTTTGACAGCTGCCGCAGTTGCCGTGGGCTCGGGCCCCTGGCTCGCTCTCGCGCGCTCGCTCTCTCTCGCACGCTCGCTCGCTCTCTGGGGCCGGGAGAAGGAAGTTTTGCGGGGTGTGCGTTCGCCCCACACACACCTCACACACTCACGACCCTGGCCGTCGCGCCGGGCCCGCGCCCGGCTCCCCGGGGCCGACCCGCACCACAGACCTCTCAAACTCGCCGCCGTCTCGCCCACACACGACCGCCGCGCGCCCCCGCGCCGGCCCCCGCGCCGGCCCCCCGCCCCCGCGCCGCCCGGCCTGCCACTCACGGGCCTGGCGCCGCGCATGCGCTACACTTGCGGACTCAAGGCTGCTGACCTCACGCCCCTCCCCCGCCGCGCTGTGCCCCGCCTCGCCCCGCCACGCCCCTCCCCGCCCGGCCCGTGCTGACGCGACGCCCGACCTCCGCGGATCCACAGGGCTCCGGCTGGGAGAGAGGCAAGCCGCGGAGGCGGAGATCCGGGATCGGGATCCCGGCAGGCGCCGTGGGGAGGAGCGGCGCGGGGAGCGCTCTGGTGAGTGCCGCTGGCGGGCGGCGTGCGAGCCCCCGGGCTGGGGATTCCCGGGGACGCGGGGACACGCGCGGAAGGCCCTGCTGTGCGTGTGCGGCGGTGGGAAGCACAATAGACCTTGCAACTTCGCTACAATGCAATTCCAGTTACACTTTCGTAATAACGTCATTTTTAAAAAAAATTCAGAGAGGGTTTATGATGCTAAACGATAAAAAGAGCGATAACATTTTAAGGAATAAGATGCTTAAACACAAAATAAACTGACATGGGGAGAAGACCAGGAGATGGCGAGAGAGGGGTAAAGAGAAGCAAACGTAAAAAAGAACTGAGGTGTGTTATGGAGTACAAACACGTACTCCTAAAAATACAATTAAATGTAAAAAAGACGAAAGGAGCCTATGTAAACCCAACAACTTGATTGTAGCGTTTGATGTGCTGCGATGAAGAGACAAATACCTAAGTCTGTCCAAACCACCGCCGAGACCTGAAAATGGGGTGGGAACGCGAAAACCTGAAAGAGGGACTTTCTGGGAAGAACAGTCCCACGTCTGCAATCTTGCATTTGTAGTGGAGAACCTCTGCACACTGTTTTATTGTTTGTCTTTGCATTGAGTATAGATTGAAAATGAACTCAGGAGTGGCAAATCGTTAGATTTCAATTGCTGAAAATAGTAAGCTTCAACACTTGCGGAAGGATTGGGGTAAACTAGCATTCAATGGGCATCTGTTTGAGATTCATCTTCCCAAGGGTTTCAGTGTGTGGAATAAAATAATATGCTGGTTTTCAAGGAATAGTAGTGGCCGCCACCGCCTCCCCCTCCCCTTCCTCCCTCCCCTTCCCCTACCAAGAGTGAGTATATTTACTTTAAACTGTATTTATTTGGGCAAGATACACACTGATAGCCAGAACTATTCTAATTGAAAGCATAGTTTTTAAGTGGCTGAGACAGGGCTGGAGGTGTCGCTGAGTGAGTGTCTTTGGTTCCCTCCCTAGTACCACCAAAAGTAAAACCAGTCTTACAAAATGAGGCAAATGGTAGGGTGTGGTAGTGCACATCTATAATCCCAGGAGATTACTATGAGTTTGAAGACATTCAGGGCTACTAGTCAGTTCCAGACCAGCCTGCACTACAAAGCAAGACTTTGTTGGGGTTCTGGGGGAACAACACCCTGTCTAAAAAAAAAAGAAAATGAGGCATATAGAAAAATACTCATTTAATTCCTTCAAGACTTGCTAAAATTTATTAAATTTAAAATCTAAACCATGCGTGGTGGCACACGCCTGTAATTTCAGCACTGGGGAGACTGAGGCAGGAGGATCCTTGCAACTTTAAGACCAACTTGGGCTACCAAATGTGTTCAAGGCCAGCCTGAACTGCATAGCATCACCTGACTCAAAAAGACTAAGTAAGTAAATAAATAAATAAATGAATTTACAGCCTAAAGAAGTTTGAGACTGGGGAGAAAGCTGGTATGATAAATGAAAAATGTAAAGTCAAAGTTGGGGCTGGGGATTTAGCTCAGCGGCATAAGCGCCTGCCTTGCAAGCAGGCAGTGTGAGTTCAATCCCTGGTACCGATAAAAACGAAAAAGAAAAAAAAAAAAACCAAAAAAGTCAAAGTATCTATTACAGGGGCTGGGGATTTAGCTCAGCGGCATAAGCACCTGCCTTGCAAGAGTGTGGTCATGAGTTCAATTCCTGGTACCGGTAAAAATACAAAAAAAAAAAAGTATCACACATACAAATACAATATATACATGGTTAGTGATACATTCATGATGTGTTATAAAGTTAATTACTAAGTGCATATATGAAAACTTTTTTGAGCTGAATGGGTGCTGCATACCTGTAATCCCAGCATTTGGGAAACTGAGACCAGAGGATACTGCAAGTTTTAGGCCAGCCTCGGATA
Source organism: Cavia porcellus (assembly GCF_034190915.1). Lineage (NCBI taxonomy): Eukaryota > Metazoa > Chordata > Mammalia > Rodentia > Caviidae > Cavia > Cavia porcellus. The sequence continues at coordinate 58,009,860 of NW_026947489.1, forward strand.
CATGGTGAGACCCTGTCTCAAAAAAAAATCAGGAGGCAGATAGCTGATATTCCTCAAATTATACAATCAGAAAATCATAAGCACCTGAATAAATCAAAAACTTTTTAAAAATACAGTTGGGTTTGGGGATTTAGCTGAGCAGCATAAGTGCTAGGTCATGAATTCAATCCCCGGCACCTAAAAAAAAAAAAAAAAATCACAATGCTTAAGTTCTAATGAGTACAACTTAAACTGAATTTTCAAAATATGATAGATGGGCATTAAACTGTTAATAGAAATCCCCTCTGAGGGGGCTGGGGATTTAGCTCAGCGGCATAAGCACCTGCCTTGCAAGCAGGCTGTCATGAGTTCAATCCCCGGTACCGACAAAAAAAACAAACAAACAAAAAAGAAATCCCTTCTGAAGGATTGCATTACAAGAAATTTTGTACTTAACATTTTTTTTTTAAAATGGGCCAGGAGTTTAGCTCAGAGGCACAAGAGCCTGCCTGGCAAGCACGAGGTATGAATTGGATTCCCAGTACTCCCCACCCAAAAAAAATGTAGACTCTTAAACTGGGCATGGTGGCACATGCCTGTAATCCCAGCACTCGGGAGGCTGAGGCAGGAGCATCATTGCAAGGTCAAGACCACCCTAGGCTACAAAGTGAGCTCAAAGCCAACCTGGACTGCATAGTGAGACTTTGTCTCAAAAAGAAAAAACAAAGTGGACTCTTTCAGAGCACATACAGTACTTGTAGTCATAAATAAATATGCACATATATATATATTTTTAAATGTTGGCATGCTGGGTGGGGCTTGTTATTTGAAACAAAAACCAACATCTCAGGAAACCATAAAAAAGGAGGATCCTCCAGGAATCTCACAAACAAGCAGCAGCAAATAAAAATTCATAGTACAAATCCATTCTTATTAAGGCCCATAAAATGCTACTGGATGGTCTTTATTTAAAATAGTCTTTATTGTTTTTCTTTTGTTTATCTATTGAAACAGAGTTTTGGGCTGAGGATTTAGCTCAGTGGCCTAAATGCCTGCTTGGCAAGCATGAGGTTTTGAATTTGATCCCTGGTACCAAAAAAAAGAAAGTAAATAAGTCTTACTTTGCAGTGCAGGCTGGCCTTGAATTTGTGGTGATCCTCCTGCCTTAGGCTCCCAAGTACTGGAATCACAGGTATATAATACCACATCTGGATTTTGGGGTTTTTTTAAGACAAAGTCTTGCTTGCTATATAGTTTGATCTGCCCTTGAACTCACTATAGAGCCCGTGCTGGTCTCAAACTCATGGAGATTCTCCTGCCTCTGTTTCATGAGTACCTCAAGTATAGGTATGTACCTGCACGCCCAGCTACTGTTTTGTTTTTAGTGAATGTAAAACTGTTCACATAGCTTTTTGCCCGTTCACTAGTGAATGTTCATCTCCTTTTGTTTTCCCATGAAGTCATTTTTAAATTCCCCAAGGTTTTTCACTGTGCCAGTGGTGATGATGGATTTTGTTTTTTCTGAAACCATATATTTGAAACAGGAGTCTTACTAAACTGCTAAATTGCTCAGGCTAAGATCAAACATGTAATCCTGTTCAGCTTCCCAGAGTGCTGGATTACCAGTGTGTGGATTACAATTTTTATGAAGAATATCACTTCTACAAAAGCAATTTTTTTTTTTTTTTTTGTCTTTTTCCTTTTTATCGGTACCAGGGATCGAACTCACGACTGCCTGCTTGCAAGGCAGGCACTTATGCCGCTGAGCTAAATCCCCAGCCCCCTCAAAAGCAATTTTTTAAGCAAAATGTTTTTTCTTCAAAATGACCTGCTTTTTAGCCTTAATTACATTTGTCTTTCACTATGATATTTTTTCCTTTTTTTTTTTTTTTTTTTTTTTCTTTTTGAGACAGGGTTTTACTATGCAGTTCAGGCTGGCCTTTAACTCACTTTATAGCCCAGGCTGGCCTCCAACTCAAAGTGATCCTTCTACCTCAGGCTTGCCAGTGCTGGGATTACAGGTGTGCTCCTCGGGGCCTGGGTACCTGGCCTACCTTTTCTTTTGTTCACTGTTCTCTCCTCATTGGAACTATTAAAGAGTTCCTTTTTTGTTGTCATTGTTGTTTTGGTTTTTTGAGACAAGGTCTTGCTCTGTAGTTCAGGCTGGCCCTAAACATACTATGTATTACAGGCTGGTCTTGAACTGCTAGCAGTTCTCCTGTCTGTTCGGAGCTCCACCAGCACATTGAAGACATGGCTCATTGAAGAACTTTTTGTTAAACTAAAGCAGAGGCATTGTTGCTGCAGCAGGCTCAGTACTCAAAAGGAAAAAAGAGAGGCATGTGATGACGTGTCACACACGTGCACACACTCCCCTCAAAGAATATAAACATTATGCACTGGGAACATGGACTAAGAAATATAAAAATTAATCGAATAGAGAGAGACTACAAAAAGAGACCTAAATTCTTTTGCCTCCCCACCTCCTCTGCCCTCTCTCTCCCTGTCTTCCCAGTCTGTCTGCTTCCTTTCAGTGCATGTGCATGTAGATGTGTGTGTGTGTGTGTGTGTGTGTGTGTGTGTGTGTGTGTGTTGCTGAGTATGGGACCCAGGGCCTTGCACATACTATCTAAGTGGTGCACCCCTGAGCCACAGCCTTAGTCCCAGAGAAATTTAAACTGAGTGAGGATGTGAGGCAAGGAAGGTTTCAACCCTAGACCCCACTACACTCCCTGGGTCTCCCCTGTGCTGACCCTGGGTATCCACTTGCTTCTCCCTCCCACTCTACTTCTGTCTTGCCATACTGGGTCAGCATCTATCCCTCCTCCCTGCCCTGCCCTGCCAGCCCCACATCCCTGGTGCTGGGAAGGATTCCACAGGGACACAAACGACAGGCCCACGGATGCCACAGGCACCTGACAAACAGGCACCAGCCGCCAAATGGCTGATAAGGTAAAGGCGGACAGTGAGACATGGCTAGGATTACGAAGCGCTGCAGCAGCAGGTAGAGCGAGGGAACGCAGATGTCAGGATCTCTCAGGCCGCCTTCAAGGACACACACAGAGCCAGTGCAGCTTGATTAACCTTTGATACTTCTTTGAAGTGGATAGGTTTTTTTTTATTTTATTTTATTTATTTTATTTTTTTTGTCTTTTTCCTTTTTATCGGTACCAGGGATTGAACTCACGACTGCCTGCTTGCAAGGCAGGCGCTTATGCCGCTGAGCTAAATCCCCAGCCCCTGAAGTGGATATGTTTTTTTAAAAATTATTTATCATTATTATTAGTATTATTATTGGTCTTTTTTTGAGGCAGGGTTTCACTGTATGGTTCAAGCTGGCCTTGAGCTCCCTTTGTAGCCTAAACTGGCCTCAGACTGGCAGTGATCCTCCTGCCTCAACCTCCCAGGTGCTGGGATTTCAGATGTGCACCACCTCGCCTGGCTAACACAGGGTCTTCTAAATTCCCCAGCGTAGATTTAAATTTGTGCTCTTGCCTCAATCTCCCAAGACTGGGATATCAAGGGTGTGCTACCATGCCCAGTTTAAAAACTTTTACCTCATTCCTCTTCAACTTTATTTTTTAAATTTTATTTATTTAGTTTTTGAGATTAGGGTCTCACTGTGTAGTCCAGACTGGTTTTGAATTCACAGTGATTCTCTGCCTTAGCCTCTTGAGTGCTGAGATTACAGGCCTGATTTGCTTTTCACTGCCATCCGAATTTAAAAGGAACTCTTAGTCCTGTTGCAGAGACCCGCATACATTCATTGCTACACAAGGAAGCCTCTCTTTGGCCAGTTGGTGGGGCCTCCCTAATTCTAAACATCCTTCTGTGACCTCATCCCCACCTTGGTTCCATCTGCCACTTTGTGATTTCATTGGTGAAAGGTCTCGTCTTGTCTACTAGGGCTCAGGGCCCCAGGAACTCAGCTCCTCTACAGAATCAGCTTTGGGGTGGTCTTAGGGCCACACTCTGCAGAGCAGAGCCCACTCCATACAATGGACGTTGGCATTCCGGTTCCCTTTGCCTCTGAGATACAGTTGCTGTGAAGTGCACTCTTGCTGCTGATCCACAGTATCCCTGCTGGAACTTGCAGTTCCCTGTCTGGGACCATGGGCAGCACTCCTGACTTGGAGCTGCCCCAGCGGCTGGACCCCTACCCCAAAGAAACCCACAGGCACCCCAGAGGGGAACAGCCGCACCTGCTGAGTAGCCTGGCCGCAGTACAGACTCTGGCCAGTGTCATCCAGCCTTGCTATGGCCCCCACAGGCGGAAGAAGTTTCTGCTGACTGCTCACGGGGACATCGTGTGCACAGACTCAGCTGCTGCCATTCTCCGGGCCCTGCAGCTAGAGCACCCGGCAGCCCGGCTCGTCCGTGAAGCAGCCCAGGCCCAAGCCGAGAGCTTTGGGGATGGCACTGCCTTTGTGGTCCTGCTGGCAGAAGCACTGCTGGAGCAGGCTGAGCTGCTGCTCAGAGCGGGCCTGGCCCGCACCCAACTCCGGGAGGCCTACAGCACAGCCCTGGCAGAGGTCCTGGCCACACTGCCTTCCTTGGCCATCCGGGCCCTGGGGCCTTTGGAGAATCCATCCTGGGCCCTCTACTCTGTGATGAACACACACAGCCTGGTGCACTCAGAACACCTGACTAAGCTGGTGGCCCATGCATGTTGGGCCAGCAAGGAGCCCGGTGGCAGCTTCAAGCCCGAGCGTATTGGGGTGTGCACCCTGCACGGGGGTTCGCTATGGGACTCTTGCCTCCTCTCAGGACTCGCCATGCCCATGAGGCCTTGTGGTCAAGTGACTGCCGTGTCATCAGGGGCCAATGTGGCCCTGTTTGCTTGCTGCTTTGGTCCTGCCAGTCCGAGTACCCCTACAACTGCCTCTCTCTATAGTCTCGAGGACCTCCTTGCATTCAAGAGAGAAAGCAGTCGACTGGTAGAAATGCAGGTGGACCAGCTGGCAGATGCAGATGTCAATGTGGCTGTAGTTTGGGGGGACGTGGACGAGGAGACCCTTGCTCTGGCCAACCAGCAGGGCATCATGGTGATTCAGGTTAAATCTCGGAGAGAAATCGTGTACCTAAGTGAGGTGCTGGATACCCCTCTCCTAACAAGCCTGCTGCCCCCTCTGAAGCCAGGGCGATGCTGGAGGGTTCATACACAGAAGCTGGGGGACAGTGAGGCCACAGTGTTTGAGTGGGAGCATGCAGATGCCCCTGTGCTCACGCTGGTCCTCCAGGGGGCCACAGCCGAGGGGCTGCGGGGCGCAGAGGAGGCCGTCTACCATGGCATCGATGCCTACGCCCAGCTCTGTCAGGATCCTAGGCTGCTGCCAGGAGCTGGTTCCACAGAGATGGCTCTGGCCACGATGCTCTCAGAGAAGGGGGGCAAATTGGATGGGCCTGAGGGTCCTGCCTTCCTGGCTTTTGCCCGAGCGCTGAGGTCTCTTCCTAAAACCTTGGCAGAGAATGCAGGCTTGGCAGTCGCACCCATAATGGCAGAAATGAGTGGCATTCACCAAGCAGGCGACTTCCTGGTGGGAGTGGGAAGTGAAGGATTACTAAACGCTGCCCAGGAAGAGATGTGGGACCTCCTCGTGGTCAAAACCCAAGGCCTCCGTGCAGCAGCTGAGGTGGTGCTGACACTGGTGACCGTAGATGAGTTTGTAGTGGCCAAGGGAGGCCCCAGCCACCAGCAGATCCTAAACAACTCAGGGAAGGTGATGGGTAGCCTGTCTCCAGCCAAAAAAGAAAGCCTTCAGACAAACAGGCAGCAGCAACACCCTCAATAAACCAAGACCACCAAGGGGCACCCTCCCTCCCCATCTCAGAAATGCGTGTTTATTTATTCCTTCAAGTTGGATAATACTGGTATTATTTTGTTTGATTGGGTGTTTGTGTTTTTGAGGCAGGATCTGGAACTTCAGATTGGGCTTTAACTCAATGTGTAGCCCAGGTAGACCTTAAACTTACCATGATCCTCCTGCCTCAGCCTCCTGAGTGCTGGGCTTATAGGTTTGTTCTACCACACCCAGTTCTTGGCACTTTTAGAATTTGTTTCTTTAGATACAACATCCTGAAGAGACATAAAAGTTCTTCTCACTGACTTACTTCCTTTTCTAACTCTTCACTCATTTCCTGTTTCTCTTCATCAGATTCTGTTCCTTTCTACAATCAGAGCAGGATTCAGTTCAGATAAGGTTTTTTTGTTTTTGAGAGGGTCTCACTACAGTTGAGTCTGGCCTTGAGCTCACTGTGTAGTCCAGGCTGGCCTTGAACTTGCAGTGATCCTCCTGCCTCAGCCTCAACCTTGCCAAGCACTGGGATGACAGGCATGCACCACCCAGCTTTCCAATAAGATTTTTAAATTGAATATATGGGCATTGGAGATACAAACAAACAAACAAAATGCAGTAATCTTTTTCTGATAACTGGATGACTACTGTCTTCAAGATCATCTAACATACATGGATTTATGTCTCCATGTCTTATTAGCACTCTAACAACATCAGTTCTAGCTCATAGGAGTGGCCAGTCCTTTTTGGTGTGGTTTCCCAAACAACAAAGAAATGTGATTTTTAGATCTTTCTTTTCTTCTCTTAAGCAAAGCAGGAAAAGGAGCTGGAAGCAGGCAGAAATTTTAATAAAAGTAGGCATGGTAGCAGATGCCTATAATCCCAGCACTTAGGAGGCTGAGGCAGGAGGATCATGGTGAATTAGAGGCCAACCTGGGCTGCATAATGAGTTTAAAGCTATAGTGAGTTTGGGGGAATCACATTATAACACTGCCATTTCCTTTCCCCTCAGCAGACACAAGACACCCACACCTGATGTCCCTTGACCCCCACCTTTTGTGTATAAAACCAAGTTAAAATTACAGCAAGGAGCCAGGTGTGGAGGCGCATACTTGGGAGGCTGAAGTAAGAGGACTGCTGAGTTCAAGCTCAGCCTGGCTACATAGGCAGACCCTATCTCAAAAAAAAAAAAAAAAAAAAAAAAAAAACACAAAAACCAGAGACAAAAAAACCCAGCGATGCCTTACTCAGAGCAAAGGTTTGTCAGACACATTTACCTGGTCTATGCTGAGGGTCTGTGTGGTGAAGCCTGCAACCAAACCTGAGACTCACAAGAGACAGAGTGTCACAGTGTGCTGGCTCGGGAGGTCACCGAGCCTGTGTCCCAGCCCAATGTGCCCAGCCTCCCAGCCACCCTGCACTGGCTCGTATCTCTCGAGCCCTGAGAACCCCAGTGGCCTTGCAGAGCCCAAGGTCTGACTACTACACATAGTCCAGGCTAGCCTTCAACTCACTATGTAGCCAGGGTGGTTTGGAACTTGGTGATGCTCCTGACTCAGCCTCCAGAGTCTGGGATCACAGGGATGTGCTGCCACACCCAGCCCTCTTCCCTTTATTTATACTATTTCTTTTCGAGACAGGATCTCATTAAGTCACCAGATTACCCAGGCTGAATGGGAATCTCTTGTCTCAGCCTCCTGAGTTGTAGCATTATAGCCATGCACTACAAATGCCCAGGTTTCATATCCCCTTCTTTGTCAGCTTTCAGTGGTCTCTTCATATTTCAGTTTGCTCAGACATCAAGGTTTCTTCCCTTCTATTAACTATGGAGAAGTTAACCTGAATGTAACCTCTGCTGGTGACCATGCAGATCTGTTTCTGAGATTTATGGTCAAGGTCTCCCTTTTTCACTTGGCCTTAGACCTGGCTGTGTGTTCTCTTCCAAAACCAGCTTTCTTCAGTTCCAGGGCAGCCAAGAATTCAGAAGTGGCAAGTCAGCTGGACATGGTAGCACATGTCTTTAAATGCTAGCTTTTAGGAGGCCCAGGTAGAAGGATCTACCTCTGCCTGGATTACAGAGCCAGACACTGTCTAAAAAACAAAACAAAATCGGCTGGGGATTTAGCTCAGCAGCATAACTGCCTTCCTTGTAAGTGTGAGGTTGTAAGTTCGACCCCAGATTCCAAAAAAACAAAACAAACTTCTTGGGTTGGGGTGTAGAGCACTTGCCTAGAATAAATGAGGTCCTGGGTTCCATCCCCAGCAAAAAAAAAAAAAAAAGAACATTAGGAATTTCTCAGCTGGGGCCAGCCTGACTACATAGCCAGGCCCTGTCTCAAAAAAACAAAACAAAACAAAACAGAAAAACATATGTCCAGCCATTTCTTCAAATTCAACAAATGCAGCCAGGCATGGTGGCACACCACTGTAACCCCAACACTCAGGAAACTGAAGCAGGAGGATTGTTGTGAGTTCAACTCCAGCCTAGGCTACAAAATGAGTTCAAGGCCAGCCTGAATCGTAGAGCAATACACTGTCTCAAAAAGACAAAAACTCAACAAATGCATCAGAAAGGCAAAGTGAGTCAGGAAGATTTCTTCTGTACAAAGAGATTTTTTTTTTTGTCTTTTTCGTTTTTATTGGTATCAGGGATCAAACTCATGACTGCACACTTGCAAGGAAGGCGCTTATGCCACTGAGCTAAATCCCCAGCCTCTATACAAAGAGAATTTTGCCTAAGCTGGGTTCAAACTTACCATCTGCCTCAGCCTCCAGAGGGCTGTGCTGACGTGTGTGCCACCCCACCTGGTTTGGAAACCTTCTGATTCAATTGTTTGTTGAGAAAGAGTCCTGGTATGTAGTCCAGGCTGGCCCTGAACTCCCTCAGCCTCCTGAATGCTGGGATTCCAGGCATCTGCCACTACACCTGATCGATTATTTTGTTTGTTTGTTTGTTCTGAGACAGGATCTGCTATATAGTTCAGGCTGGCCTTGAATTCACTGTGTAGTCCAGGTTGGCATGGAACTCAAAAGGATCCTCCTACCCCAGCCCCCTGAGTGCTGATATCTCAGGCATGTGCCACCACACCCAGGTCTCCCTTGAATGTATTTTCCTTTCTTCTCCCACTGAGGCATGATTAATACATATAGTAAAATGCTTTACATATCAATCGTATTTGGTTACTCCACAAAACAAAGTAACTCATTCCTCATAACCTGGAACATGAACAGGACAAGTATTCTTGGCTGCACTTCACAGAGGAAGGAACTGAGTCTCAGATTAATCTCTTAAATTTACAAATCTGCATGATAAAAGGCAGAACTCTGAAGAACTTTTCCATTTCTAAAACTTCATAAGCTGAAGCCTGGAGTTATGGCAGGATTGTAACTTCAGCACTCAGGAGGTTGAGGCAGGAAGATCACTGCGAGTTTGAAAGTTACCCTGGGCTACACCGTGAGTCAAGGCCAGTCTGACCTGCACATTGAGACCCTGTCTCAGAACAACAGTAAACTCCGTAATGTGTCCAGAGTCACAAGGCCAGCAGTTAGTGGCAAACCAATAGAAGCATAATACTGGGTACAAGACACCCGTCCCTTACTTCTCGACTGTAAATTTGTTCTTTAGCTTACAGTAGCCATCTGTGTATCTCCGTACCTTTCCCTGAGGGATATAGCAGGGTATGATGAATGGCAAGGTGTGTGCATGCATGCAAAATTGGATTTTTTTTTTTTTTGTTACCAGGGATCAAACTCATGATCTCGAGCTTGCCAGACAAGCGCTTATGCTGCTGAGTTAAATCCCCAGCCCCACAAAATGGGATTTTTTAAACCCACATTATGCTCTGTGCAACCTCATTTGGCATTACAGAGGGTTCAGTAGACCCACAACACTCCAGGATTTGTTTTTAAAAAGTTAGCCCAATTCAGTACAATGGTACATAAAAAACCAGATTTGTGAGTTCTGGAGGAAGCCAAAAGTGAATCATGAATGATGAGGATGATCCATGATAAAATACATGTTTTCATAACATGAGAGTAGTGTGGGTGTGGGATGATGATGATGATAACTTCGGTAATGGCCATGTGAAGCAAAGTTCCTATAACAGCAAAATGGATCAAGAATTGGCTGAATTGACACAGGGAATACAGACCTCTTTGACTGAGATGACACAGAAACAGCAATGTGTCTAAAAATTTGATTAATCAAAGTGTTGCAAAATGGCCATGCAACCAACTGGAACAATCCAATGTTAGAACTAAGTCAGAAAATATAGTGAGGATCTAGGTAGACGTGAAAGGTATTGGACAGAACACCAGCAGTGCCACTCAATATTAGAAATTGTAACAGATAGAATGCTACAAGATGCTGTGAAATACACAAAGGCTGAAATGCCAACATTCTGGATGGATCAATGGCCATATTCCAAAAAGTGACACTTTCCTTATGACATCTCACGAGCTGAACTGAAAGCATTCATAGGACTGCTAAACTTAGCAGGGATTTTTCATTGTAATCACAGGAATGTAAAAGACTTATGGGAAAATGATGGCTCAAAATATGGCATAAAAGGCTAGTCCGAAGGTAGTGAGTTATCTCAGTTGATTGTTCACAGTCAGTACAGATTGAACTCCTTGTTCTACTCTTTCCCCCCTTCTCACTACTGCACTTGACTAGTCTTAAAAAATAAAATAAAATAAAAATATGGCATAAAAATGTATGCTCTTGGGGCTGGGGATTTAGCTCAGCAGTATAAGTGCCTGCCTTGCAAGTAGGCAGTCATTAGATCCCTGGTACCAGTAAAAACAAAAAAGCCAAAAAAAAAAAAAAATGTATGCTCTTAAGCTTGGCAGAGTGGCACACACCTGTAATCCTAGCGCTTGGAGGCTGAGGCAGGAGAATCGCTGTGAGTTTGATGCCAGCCTGAACTGCATAGCAAGATTGTCTCAAAAAGCAGTAAAAAAAAAAAAAAAATGTATCCCCATGTAGATATGAAAATTTATCATGCTGTCAATTAAGACATTTGTCCTGGAACTCAGTCACCAGGTCCTTATTTGTCTTTTTTCTTTTTTTTTTTTTTTTTGGTACTGGGCATCGAACTCATGACCACACACTTGCAAGGTAAGCGCTTATGCCACTGAGCTAAATCCCCAGCCCTGGGTCCTTATTTGTATAGTAGCAAACCAAATGATATTGTGAGCAGATTGGTTGCTCATCTCTCAAACTAATTGGAATATGACATTTTGACCATTGGTTTACCAGTTTCCAACTGATGTTACTTGCTAACAGACCACAGGTTGACTGGCATAGGAACAAAGCACAAATTCCAAATGCAATTTTAAAACAGGAGTGTACACTCTTTGGATTTCAGAAAAATATAACGTTGGCCTCCTACATGGCAAAGAAAAGAAACTGGAACCCCTGATGTGAACATTTCACCGTGATGGGAATACTGATAGGGAAATCTCAACAAAATGGAAGCGTGAGATGGAAACTTCCTACAACAAAACCAGAGGCGGAGGAGATGTTGTTGGTGAGTTACGCTGCAACAGTGATGTCACTCGGAACACACGGCATTGGCCAGGTTTTACTCAATCTTAAACACGTGTGGCATAAATAGTTTGACCGTTTATGAAGAGAATAGCAAGTGTAAAATACCATAGGGAAGTTTTCTTAGAGGATTGGGACTGGAGCTCAGAAGAGGGCATTTACAGCAGAGGAAAAACAAAATGTTTGTGCCCAGGGAACCACACAGAAAAAACTGTGGAGCACAGTGGTGAGTTGACAGGTGAACAGGCAGGCACAGCATCACAGAGACATGATGACGACAGGAAAGGGAAAACATGTCAGTTGTGCCCTGCAAGAAAGTAGAGGAAAGCAAAGCATACATGCCATCAGCATAAGCAATATTTGTGTATGGAAGATGTAATTGTCATATGTGAATACCATCTTGGGGGTGACAGTTAAAGCAAAGCTTGTATCTGTGGTAGACTTCTGTTTGTGTTTACATTGTAGTTCACACAGATGTTTAGTTTTGATGTTGTCTTTTAGGTTCTGTAAGTAAGTACACATCCCCATGTAAAAATGTTGATGTCTATTGTGAATGCACAGTTAAAATTTACTTTATTGATATTTTATGTTCCTCTTGACTATACACTATATATTAAAGACCTCCTGACATGCCCCCCCCCCAAAGAAAGAAACTTCTAACAAAGCAGCAAGACCATTGAGATGTCAAGTATATCCTACAAAAAGGCCAGGAAAGCAAGACATGTGCAGTGGTCATAAATTATGCATGCATATGAAACATGCTATTGTTATGTGTGCAACTGCGTTAGGTGTGATGACTGAAGTAAAGGGTTTTTATAAAGTGCTATTATTTTCACTGTAGTTCATATAAGAATTTGTGTTGTTCTTTTTTAGACTTAGTACACCAAAACACAGTAAATGTCAAAATTTTGATGCTTTTTAAAATAACCACTCAGTATTAAAAAATTTAATACTTCATTTTTGTGATTTTTCCCTCAGTACTCAGTTTAATATGATAAACTCATAAAATTACAATTAGTAATTCATCAGTAAAAATATTCTAAAGAAAAAATATGGGTCTGACATGTTTCTGTGCCCTTATGACAAAATTAGTGTTACGCTCTTTAAGGACCTGAGCTTGCTGAACATGGTAACAGGGACCTGTAATTCCAGTATTTAGGAGGGTGAGGCAGAGTGAGACCCTGTCTCAAAAAACAAAAACAAACAAAAAAGGACCTGAGACAAAAGGCAGGCTAATTCTCTCACACTGTATTATCTGTACCTCGGCCAGCACTTACTAACCTATCCTTGGGAGCTGCATGGTGTGCTAATTATGCAGCCGGCACTGTTGAAGACCCACTCAGCAACTGCTGTCCCATCTTCCAGGCCTAGAAGTACTGAGGTTTCAACTCCACAGCACCAACCCCAGCCTAGCCCAGCCCAAGCCGCAACTGGACAATTCTAGCCCAGAACACAGGAATGGCCGCTCCTTCCTCGGTGGACTGAAATCGGAGACCCTGGGTTCCCCCTGCTTTCTGCTTCTCTGTGGCTCCGAGGCATAGTCAGGAGTCCATGTGGGACTGGAGTCTTATTTATTTATTTATGGATTTTTGAGACAGAGTCTGGGTATGTAGTTCAGGCTGGCTTCGAGGTGATCCTCCTGCCTCAGCACCCCAAATGCTGAGATTACCGGTGTGCTCCGCCATGTCCAGCAGGGACTGAGAGCTTCTTCAGTGACAATGCGTGACCTGTCTATACTCCTAAAAATGAGATGACACAGGCAGAGGTGGGTGAGAGGGTCCCAGGAGGTCACTAGACTTCATCAGGTTCCCACTGCCTGCTTGGGGGAGGCAGGAATAACTTCTAGCTCTCCAACAAAGGAGCTAGCAACTGAGGTTCTCTGGGTCTCAGCAGGACAGAGCCCAGCACAAGTGCCTAGAGAAAGATCAGCTGTGTGCCTGCAGGAGGAGCTGGGAGGAGATGGGAGACCTGCCTTGCCCTGATCCCTGGGGCCATCACTAAAGAGTAGCCAGGGCAGGCCAAAGGGAACCAGGACTCCTTCCCTCTGACTCCGAGCCTCTGCCAGGCATAGCCTCAGAGCTGCAGAGGAGAAAGGGCTGCCAAGTGTGTGCCCACCTGGGGAAGGGCGAGAGCAAGGCTAGCGACGGCACTGTGTCCAGTGGGAGAAGTGTGCAAAGAGGTGGCCTTCAGGCAACAATCAAGGTCATGTCTGTGTCTGACGGAAAAGCTGTCCCCAGCTCTTTCTCAGAGGTAAGTCCATCCCATCTCACCGCAGCAGAACACAGCAGGGGAGACACTGTGATTCCCGTCAGTCTGATCACCCTGAATGTAGACGTACATTTGTCCACCAAGTCTTCGCTAAGTACCCGCTTGTGTTCTTCAGACACAGCTCTGAAAAATCTGGAAAGGCCTCTGCCTCCTAAGTTCAAAGGCAGTCAGTTGCCCTAAGCAAATAAAGGCGACTTTGGCTGAGCAGTGCTCTGAAGGAAGATGAAGGGTGATAAGGCAGAAAGTACCTTGGCTGGGGGCAGGGAGGGGACCTAGTTTAGATCTAAATGCCTCCCTAAGGCGACTCCGGAGCAGAGGTGGTGAGCACGTGACCCAGTCCAGAGCACTGCTGCTGTGGGTGGGCCAGAAAAGGTCCAGACAAAATCCTTAAAGCAAAAATGACCTGAACCACAAAGGCATGGGTGTGGCCGGAATGGAGGGAGGTGGCTGCAGGATCCCAGACGCTTTGGACCTCCAGGGTAGAGGCAGCGGCTGCAAAGGGCACCCTGCTGTTTCCCTGGCTGCAGCACCTGGAGTCAGGCCTGGGTTCACTTTTGTGATCTCCCATTTGCACATTTTGGGAAAGTTACCTGGGTTTCTTCATGTCAAACCAGGCTTGAGCAGAGATTATTCCCTGCATCCTTGCCCTACGCAGCGGCCCATCACAGGGCGAGCTGACTGTGAAACACACTCGAGTGAATTCCCCAGGAGAAGCTGTTACTGACTGAGGGGCCTGTCGGCGATGTCATTGCCAGGTTCCTGGTTCTGAGAGGCCTCGAGCTTGGCCCGGGGTCCAGGCTGACGCGGGGGGGGGGGGGCGGCTCTTGTTCCGTCCCAGCACGCAAGCGGTGGCGACGTGTGTCTTTACCCTAGCTCCGCCGAGGGACCTGCGCCCTTGGGCCTGATCAGGAGGTGCAGGCTAGGTGGCAGGGAGGGGTGGAGATACAGGAGAGGGGAGGAGAAGGAAGAAGAGGGGGCGAGCTCGCAACCTCGTTTCTGGGGAAAGGAAGAGCGGTGTAGAGGCAGGGTTCGCGGGGGAGCAGGTGGGCGCGGCACACCAGCGACCGACAGCCCGCTGTACTCTGCAGCCAGGCGACGCGACTCGGGCTCCCAAAGGGAGAAGGCAGGCAGGAGAGTGAAAGATGTGGACAGAGGAGCGGGACCGGACTGCGCAGGAGGGTGGCGCGACGCGACACAGCCCAGCAGCCCGCTGGAACCTGGAGCTCAGCGACCCACGGGGCTCCGGCCGGGGAGGAGGAGAGGGTGGTACGCTAGGGCAGCGAAACCAATAGGACGGCGAGTAGCGGAGGGGCGGGATTACTCCTGGCACCAAGCCAATGGGTGACTTGGGGTAGGGACGGGTCCGTTGGTTAGAGGCCAATGGGAGAGCGATTTTGTGTCGGGGCGGCGTGCCAGGCGGCTCAGAGCCAATGGGAGGGTGAGCGGGGCGACGCTGGCGCGCCGGGGAGGGAGGCTGACCCGGAAGGCGGTGGGGGCGGGGAGCCGAGCTGACAACCTGTCAAATCCACTTCGGGACGAACTAGGTCACGCGCTCCGAGCTAGGTGCCCCCGCCCGCGAGGCCCGCGGGTGGCCCGCGGCTGCTTCCTCTCTATGCCGGCGGCGGTGGGGGCGGGGAGGGACACCTGCGTCCCTGCCTCCCGCCGCGCGGCCCTGTCGGCTTCGGAGGCCCCTCGCGTGGACTCGCCCGTCGCGGGAGCCAGGACCGGCAGGTCAGGCTGCGCGGCATCGCCGACAGCCTTCGCCTCGAAGGGACAGCGTCAGTGGCTCACGGCAGCGCGCGACCGCGCACTACATGGCGGAAGGGCCGCGGCTGCGGAGGAATCTGGGATGCGCGATGCGGCACGGGAGGGAGGGGCGCGGCGGGCGGGGCGGTCCTGTTCTGAGCGCTCCGACACCTGCTTCCCCGCGCGGCGCGCTGTGGCCACTTTCCGTCCCGGCCGACCGCGGCGATCAATAGAGTCCGGGTCGACTGTAAGGCAGGAGGGCAAGCGTCCTGTGGCGCTCTAATGCTTTCCAGGCCGCGTGCGGCCCTGTCCTGAGTCGCCAGTCTGCTCGCACCCTGCTCTGCAGCCAGCTCCGAGCGCACTGGACGCGGTGCTGGCTGGACCTCGCACCCAGGTGCTGTCCCAATCCGGCCCAGAGCTGCGGCAGTTCACACGCTGCGGCTTGAGGAGTGGGACCGAATGCTTTTTAGTATTTCTTTGAAGTATTACAGTGAAGGGAAACAAAAACATTTAATTTTCATTCAAATGCATATTTTGGACAAATATTCCTTAAGTGTATGGAGTGTATGCCGTGTGCTGAGAGAATGCCTCACGGGATGTAAGAATATCACCAGATGTGTATTTCATCGGTAAAGAAATTTTACTTTGTTTTCAAGCCCAGGCTTTAATTGTATTTTAGCTACTTTATTGGGAAGGAAAAGCCATGCATTATTTGTGTACAGAATGTACAGATGTAGCTGGTCGTGGGCCTGTAACCCTAGCATGATGAAGGCTGAGGGAGGCCAAGACAGGAGGATCTCTACTAGCTGGCTCGAGGCCTGCCTGTGGCTCCTGGTCAGAAAAAAAAGTATACATGTAAATTTTGTACATTTAATTTAAAATAGTGCCGCTCTTTCTCTCTAGATTCCTGTTCCTGTCTGGTCTAGAACCCTTGTGCAGAAGAGCTCTCTTGCCTTGGCCTCTGTGCTTTGTTGGGTAATGAGACCGCAGGTGCAGGGCAGCGAATAGGGCCCTAGGGTACTCTTCACATTCAACCTAAAAACCACTTAGGGTGCAGTGAAAGTGGCCAAAGAATATTATGTGCATGGACGAAGCTGCCAAAATAAAGCCCTTCAATTTGTGTAGCTGACTGAAAAAAATATAGCTACCACCTAGTGTAGGTTAATGTTGATTACCTCACTTTAGCCATTCCACAGTGTAACCTGCTTCAGACAGCATATCAAACACAACAAAATTCTTACCAATTAACATGAAACAATTGTTTTATGAAGCCCTGTATTAAATATGTAAGGGGGGGATATTAGTTCGGCGGCACAGCACCTGCCTAGCAAGCGCAAGATCGTGAGTTTTGATTCCTGTTACCGAAATAATTAGATATGTAAGGTCTTACCAACATAGGTTTAATTACAGAAACAAAATTATTCCCCAGAAATACTTCCTAGCATTATTGTATGTATTTAACAAATTATACATATTACTTTATAGAATAGTATTATCAATAAGACAGAAGTAGAAATCCATCACCTCCCCACTTCCTTTGCTACAGGGCTTCCACAAATTGCCCAGGCTGGCCTTAAAATGACAATGTTCCTGCCTCAGCCGCCTGAGTGTTGGCACTAGAGATACCTACTACCACGCCTTGCTAGAAGCCCAATTTATAACAAACATTAAAACCTTCCGAAATGAGCCTATTTTTGTGGTTATAGTCTTTCATTTAGAGCCGATTCCTTACAGCTGACTGTCAGAGGGAGCGGTGGAGCCCTTCCTTTTGACCAACCAACAGCTGGGCAGTGTTAGAAACACCCAGCCCTCACAGGGTATGTTCAAAATGTTGAGTTTTATATCCAAGGTTTTCTTCTCTGTTCCCACTGAAGGTTGTTTCTCCCTCCCCTTTCTTGTCATTCTTTGAATGTTAATATTAAGCAGACAATAAAACCTTAAGAATTTTTGTTCAACAAAGAAGCCATGAAATTGTCAGTCACAGAAAGTGAACACTGCCAAAACATAAGAATAAGTTGCAAGTTATTGTATCAGTGGCTAGGGTTACCCACTACATCTAGTACAGGAAGTCAAATGAATTCCAAAACCTAAAATGCACACTGGTGTAGTAGGACATGCCTCCAGCACTCAGGAGGCTGAGGCAGGAGGATCGCTGTGAGTTTAAGGCTGGCTTGGGCTACATAGTGAGTTCAAAGCCAGCTTATACTACATAGCAAGACCCTATCTCAAAAACAGAAACAAAGTGAGAATTAGACATTATGCCTTACTTAAGTTTATTGGTACATTTTAGATACACATAATGATAAACATCATAGAGAATTTGTACCTGAGCATGATGTATCTTGCTTCTGTTTTTCTCATTCCCCTCTACTCCCTTCAACATTGTTTCCTTTCCTTATTTACAAAAGCTTTGTTTGCATTTTTTACAATTCTATCTGACTTGTGTCTCTTCCTTTCTTCCCCTCCCCTTCTTCCCCTTCTCATTTGAATATTTTCTTCCCATTTTTCTGTATCTATTATACATTTTTGTCCTTATTTACCCTTTTAGTTTCTCACACCAGAGCACAATGCAATATTTAGATGTGTGCATCTGATTTATTGTACATAAGAGTATAGTCTCCAGGTGTACCCATTTGGCTAGAAATGACTCCGATTTCCTTTTTTATGGCAAAGAACTGCTCCACTATATAAAAACACTCACATCTTCTTTTTCCATTCATTGAATGATGGGTACCTGAATTGGTTCCAAGATTTAGCTATTAAGCAACCTGTGCTGCTATATATGGATGTGCATATATCACTACGGTATGATGCTTTTAATTCCTTTGGAAAGGTACCAAGAAAAAGAAGAGCTGGGTCAAAGTTAGTTTTCAGGAATCTCCACACTGATTTCCATAGCAATTGCGTCAGTCTACACTCCTACCAGCAGTGGAGAAGGGTATCTTTTCCCAAAGCCCCAACAGCATTGTAACCACCATGCACAGCTGGATTGAGTCTTTACATTTAGGGGTGGGATCTGTCTTTTTTGAATTGTTTTTTTTTTTTTTTTTTTTTGTCTTTTTCGTTTTTATCGGTACCAGGGATCGAACTCACAAGTGCCTGCTTGCAAGGCAGGCGCTTATGCCGCTGAGCTAAATCCCCTGCCCCTTGAATTCTTTATACATTCTAGATATTAGTACTGTTTCTGTGGAACAACAAAAAATTTTTCCTGCCCTCTGGTTGCCTCTTCACTTTGTAGGTAGTTTGTTTTGCTCTGCTTTTTAATGAGATCCTAGTTGTGGATTTGTGGTGGTATGTATGTTTTGTCTTGTGGAGACACTGTTTCACTATGCAGTTTAGTCTGCCCTTAAACTCACTTTGTAGGCCAGACTGTCCTCAAAATTGCAGTGAGTCTCCTGCCTCAGCCTCCTGAGTGCGGGATCCTAGGTATGTACCACCACACCAGCCTTCAGAACTATGCTGAATAAGAGTGGGGACGGTGAGGGCAGGGGATGTAGCTCAGTGGCACAGCACCTGCCTGGCAAGTGCCAGGTCCTAAATTCAAATCTTGGTACCAAAAAAATTGGACATCTTTGTCTTGTTCCTCATTTTAGAGTGAAAGCGTTCAGTTTTTGTTCAGTATGATACTATTGCTTTGTTGTAGATACCTTTGATCAAGTTGAGATAAAGGCCATCTATTCTAATTTTCTGTATAGTATTTATCATGAGTGGGTGTTGGACTTGGTCACTTTTTCTGCATCTATTGAGATTATCATGTGCTTTTTGTGCTTGGCTGTGTTGATACACTGTATTACATGTATTGGTTTGTGTGTGTTGAACCATCCCTGCATCCCTGGGATGAATCTCACTTGATCATGGATATAATCTTCCAGATGATTTGCTGCTTTCTGTTTGCCAGTATCTTATTGAAGATGTTTATGCCTATGTTCATGAGAGAGATTGGCCTGTAATTCTCGTTTTAGTTGGATCCTTCTCTGGTTTTGATATCACGGTAATGCTTGTTTCCCAGAATGAATTTAGAATTGCTTCCCTTTCAATTTCATTAGAGAGTTTGAGAAGTAATGGTGTTAGGTCTTCTCTAAATTTCTTGTAGAATTAGTGGTGAATCCATCCATCTTGACTTTTCTTTCTAGTTAGGTTTTTAATTATATTTTCAATTTCATTGACTGATGAAATTGGTATATTGGTTTATTGAGAATTTTTATATACTCTTGATTGAGCATTGGTAATTTATATGTATCTAGATTTCTGTCCATTTCTTCTGTGCTTTCCATTTTATTAGAATACAGGTTCTCAAAGTAGGTTTTGATGATCTGGATTTCTGTAAGATCTGTTGTGATTTTATCCTTTTTTATTCCTAATTGCATGGATTTGAGTCATTTTTTTTACTTGAGTCTTTTCCTTGCGTTTTTAATAAGGTTGGCTAAGGGTTTGTCAGTTTTATTTGCTCTTTCCAAAAACCAACTCCCTAGTTCATTGATTCCTTGTATTGTTTTCAGTTTGCATTGCATTGATGTCTGCTCTGATCACTCACTGCAGTTCTTCCCTACGGGAGCTTTGTGCTTCACTTGCTTTTTCTTTTCTTTTCTTTTCTTCCCTTTCTTTTCAAATCCATTTTATTCAAGGATAAAAAAGGACAAAATTTCAAAGCATGTCAATCAGGGGCAACAATGACACACACGTTGCACACTGTCATGCCCAAATCATTCACCCAGAGCACAGGACATCTGCCTTCATTTCTCCCAACAACACCAGTACAAATCTTCCCCTTTAGCAGACTCAAAGAAACCAGTAATATAACTATCTTAACTATTTTTATATACATATACATACACATGTGTATCTTATTTATTTCACTAATGACTATGTTCTCAAGTTGCATCCATTTACCTATAAAAGCACCAGTTTAGGGGCTGGGGGTTTAGCTCAGCGGCATAAGTGCCTGCCTTGGAAGCAGGCAGATGTGAGTTCGATCCCCGGTACCAATAAAAAGGAAAAAGACCAAAAAAAAAAAAAAAAAGCACCAGTTTATTCTTTTTTATGGCTGAGTAATACTGTATTATATAAAAATACCACGTCTTTTTTATCCATTCTCAATTGATGGGCATTTTGGTTGTTTCCAAGATCTGGCTATTATAAACTGTGCTACTATAAACATGGGTGCCCATATGCCAATGTGGTAGGATGTTTCTAATTCTTTTTTTTGGGGGGGGAGCTTACTGGGGATCGAACTCACACCCTCGCACTTGCCAGGCGAGCACTTACACCAGTGAGCTAAATCCCCAGCCCTGATGTTTTAAATTCTTTTGAGAAGATTCCCAGAAGGGGAATAGCTGGATTGTATGGGACCTCCAACTCTAGGTTTTTGGGTTTTGAGGGGTTTTTTTGTACCAGGAATTGAACTCAAGACCTTGCACTTGCCAGGCTTACACCACTGAACTAAATCCCTGTCCCTTCAATTCTTGTTTTTTCAGGAATCTCCACAATGATTTCCACAGTGGTTGCACCAATCTGCATTCCCACCAACAGTGGAGAAGGGTTTCTTTTTCCCCTCCAGCATTTGTTATTGGTTGATTTCTTGATACTAGTTATTCTTTCTGGGCTGAGGTGGAATCTCAGTGGTTTTTTTTTTTTTTTTTTTTTTAAAGGTAATGAAATCCAACAAAATAAAACAGAACAAAACCAATGAAAACAAAGCAACAAAATTGATACAGAACTTCAAAGAAAGATACTAGGAAAACAATGTCTACCACAGTATATCTTGTTACCTTCACAACAGTTGTCCATTCCATCAGGTACAGCAAAATCAAACCAAAAACAAAACACTATAAAACCAATAACAGAATATTGAATAAAGCAAAACAATCAGAACAAAGCAAAACAGTGAAAACAATATTGGACTTCAAAGACAAGATAAAAGGAAATGCCCCATGTTTGCTATATTGCATACTGTCATTCTCCAAAGAGATGCTCAGACTGCTGGCCCAAGGCCTACAAAATCAACCCAACAATGCAAGCATTTAGTTGCTTTATGTACCTTACCTGCTATCAACTCAGCCTGTCCCTGGATCCAGTGGAGTCCTTTGGGGGAGGGGGTTGGTTCTCAGCCTGAGCACTGGTAGATTTATGGGAGGTGCTGACTTTTCTCTTCCTGGAAGCTGCACAGCCTGCAAGGCTTACCAGAAGGGCTGGCTGGTTGGTCTCTTGTTAGATCCTCCCAGTCCCAGCATGACTGTTTCTCCAGAGGTGCCTACTCCTTTATCCTTAGTGTTGTTTTAATTTGCATCCCTCAAATGACCAGTGCTGTCTACTGAGAAGGGTGTGTTCATCTTAGATGCCCATTTTTGGATTGGGTCTTTAAATCTGGGAGGACTGATTTTTTTTAGTTCTTTATATATTCTCAATAGTAATCCTTTGTCTGAGGAATAGCTGCCAAACATTTTCTCCCACATCATGGGTTGTCTCTTCACTCTGTTGGTGGCTTCTCTTGCTGTGAAAAAGCTTTTCATTAGGGTGAGATCTTAGTTGCTGATTCTTTGCAGTAAGTCCTGTACAATCTGGGTTATATTCATATAAAAAGGAAAAAGACAAAAAAAAAAAAAAAGAAAGAATCATATGATTTTATTCTTGACTCTGTTAATATGATGTGTTGTATTTATGGATTTATGTATGTTGAATCAGCCCTGCATTTCTGGGATGAATCCCACTTGATCATGGTATACAATTTTTTTGATGATTTGCTGAAGTCTCTTGGTCAGTATCTTATTGAGGATTTTTGTATCAATGTTCACTAGTGAGACTGACTTATAATTCTCTTTCTTAGTTGGGTCCTTCTCTGGTTTTGGAATCATAGTAATGCTTGCTTTCAGGAATGAATTTGAGAGTACTGCTTTCCACTCAATTTCATTAAAAAGTTTGAGGAGTAGTGGTGTTAGGTATTCTCTAAATTTCTGATAGAATTAGCGGTGACTCTATTAGGGCCTGGGCTTTTCTTTGTTTATAGGTTTGGTTTTTTTGTACTAGGGATTGAACTCATGACTTTGTGCTTATCAGGCAGGCACTTATACCACTGAGCTACTGGAGCTGCTGATAGGTTTTTTAATTAGATCTTTAATTTCATTTATTGATATTGGGTTATTTAGGATTTTTATATCTTCTGGATTCAGCTTTAGTAATTCATATGTATTTAGGAATCTGTCCATCTCTTATGTGTTTTCCATCTTATTAAAATCCATGTTTTCAAAGCTGGTATAGATGATTTTCTGGATTTCTGCAGGGTCTGTTGTGATTTCTCCCTTTTCATTCCTAATTACGTGGATTTGAGTCTTTTGTTTCCTTTTTTTGATGAGGTTGGCTAAAGGTTTGTCAATTTTATTTAATCTTTCAAAGAACCAACTCCCTGATTCATTGATTCTTTGTATTGTTTTTTTTTTTGTTGTTGTTGTTGTTGTTGTTGTTTTAAGTCTCCAGTGGGTTAATTTCTGCTCTGATCTTTTTTTTTCCTTTTTTTGGTACTGGGGATCGAACTCATAACCTTGCGCTTACCAGGCAAGCACTTGAGCCACTGAGCTAAATCCCCAACCCTTCTGCTCTGATCTTTATAATTTCCTGCCTTGTACAAGTTTTTGGTCGAGCCTGCTCTTCTTTTTCTAGAAGTTTGAGGTTGAACACTAAATTGCTTATATGTGTTTACTCTGTTTTCCTGATATGGGCACTTACTGCTATAAATTTTCCTTAAAACTGCTTTCATTGTGTCACACAATTTCCAGTACATTGTCATTCAACTATAAAAACTATCTAATTTCTTCTTTAATTTCACTTGTGACCCTCTGGTTGTTGGGTAGGGTACTATTTAATTTCCATGTGTTTATGAAGTTCTTGTGGTTTCCTTTGGCATGGATTTTCAATTTCATTGCAGTGTGGTCTGATAGTATGCATGGGATAATTCCAATTCTTTACATTTACTTAAGCATGTTCTAAGAGCCAGTATATGGTCTATTTTGGGGAATGTCCTATCTGCAGCTGAGAAAAATGTATATTTGCTGGGGACCACAAATTCAATGACTGGTTTTTTTGTGTATTTCCCTGTGGGGTGAAAGGAAGGACTGGGATTAGGTACCACTCATCTGGGATTTCCCATTGATTCTTCTAAGTATAGGATCATCTATGCCTTCTTGAGTCATCACAGGATTATACTGCAGTCAAGATCCTTCTAAACATAAGGTTATCTATAACCCTCTGGAGTCAGAGTCTTCAGTAATCCTTCGCTAGCCCACTTATCACCGGATACAGCTAATAAAGAGTGGCTGCTTTGGGAACGGGGAGCTCGGATCCAGAGATATTGACTTTCAGCCATAGAAGGCTGTTTTTTATTTTTCTCATGGCATTCTAGAGACAGATAATTGGGACTCTTGGCCAGGTTCCTGATGTTGACTATTGGGACTCTTGGCTGGGTTCTCTATTTGGTGCTCAACATGACCGGAATGCATGACCTTTAAACCACAACAACCACTATGAAGGTGCTAACAATCCACTGGACCTTGCATGACCAAATTAAAGGTAAGTGGAGCATTTTACTAATTATATAGCTCAGATGCAATTAACAAATAGAAATCTGATGCTGGGAGTGGTGGCTCACGCCTGTAATCCCAGCACTTGGGAGGCTGAGGCAGGAGGATCGTTGTGAGTTTGAGATCAGCCTAGGCTACAAAATGAGCTCAAGGCCAGCCTGAACTGCACAGGAAGACCCTGTCTCAAAAAGACAAAAAAAAAAAAAAAAATAGAAATCTGTTACACAAGGCTGTTTGTCAAAGGTAACTATGGGGAAACCATATTCTTTATCTGCTGAAAAGAAAGAATTTAGCTGATTGATTGTGAAGCTGTTTAATGATGCAGACATCAAAGTCCCATCAAATGTTTTTGGATTACTCAGTCAGATACCTGAATGCTATCCTTCTTTTCTCAAGGCAGGCACACTCAATATGAGAGTTTGGATAAAATAGGTCAAGAGTTTATATGTAGCTACAATCCAAGGGAAAAATAATCTACCCCAAAATGACAGCTACATATAACTTGGTGAATGTGGCCCTCTCATCATGGCAACATAACCTAGAAAATAAAGCAGACCAACAGCCCAGTACCCCTACGATACACTACTTGTGCCGACAAATTGATTATGAATGGGGCAAATAAAGTGGAAAAGAGCCCTGATGTAAGCATAACGAAAAAGCCAGATCACTATGATAATACAACTCCCAATGGGTTGCTAGAGAAGCATGTTTAAAAAACACGGATAATTGCCTGGCGTGGTGGCTCACACCTGTAATCCCAACACTCGGGAGGCTGAGGCAGGAGGATCATTGTGAGTTCGAGACCAGCCTAGGCTACAAAGTGAGCTCAAGGCCAGCCTGAACTGCACAGCGAGACCCTGTCTCAAAAAGACAAAAAAAAAAAAAAATGGCTTATCAAATATATTCACTTTACACAAAGTTCATAATGAAATCTGAAACTTTTCCAATTTACCCAGATTCATTCTCTGCACCCCATTTGGAAAATAATGCTTCTGCTGCTGTGTTTTCTACAGTAATCCCAAATACCAAGGACTCAGGTTGGAAATGATCCTCCTCTTTCCCCTCTCCCAAGGAAACCAAAGCATAGTGACATCAGACTGTATCCACAAGTATCCTGCTTGCCAATTATAGAAGAGACAGGCACAGAAAACCCAGCTCATAAATGCAATACGCGCACAGCTTTTAACTTTTTACTCTTGAAAGAATTGAGGCAGAGCATGCCTTGATGATGGAGTCCAGGGTCCATATACTCTTGGTTGCTTAGATAATATAATTCATGGTACCAGGAGATGTAACCCATCTCGCTGGCACATGTCTATCATCAGCACAATTCCTACATTTAGAATTTTAAGACATTACATTAGAATTTAAAGACACTGATTTCAGAACAAGCTCAGAATAATCAAGATAGTGAGGATGAAAACTTACAAGCTATTACTCAGGAAATATTATCTGGCATGGGCAGATATGCTGATTTAAAAGTTCAGGGGCTGGGGATTTAGCTCAGCAGCATAAGCGCCTGCCTTGCAAGCAGGCAGTCGTGAGTTCGACCCCTGGTACCGATAAAAACGAAAAAGACAAAAAAAAAGAAAAGTTCAAGAACACGCCCTGTCCCTTCTTTTCACACAGTGCCAAGAACTATGCCGAGCACCGCTTTCTGTCCCAGCAGATGGTACACCTAAAAAGTCATTCACCCAGATATTCCAAGGTCCTGCAGAAGCTTACACCCAGTTTGTAGCTGGATTGTAGGAGGCTATATAAGTAGACAGATTTCTCATGACAATGCAGCTAAACAACTCCTTCATCAATTAGCATATGAGAACTCCGGTGAGGAGTATAAACAAGCTTTAGCCTCAGTGCTTCATACTAAAGACTTATCTATTTACAAGCATGCCAGAATATTGGATCTACCACTCACACTTCTGCATTCATGGCACAGGCTGTATCTCAACATCTAGCCCAGAAGGCTGATATGACTAAGGGCTGGGGATTTAGCTCAGTGGTATAAGTGCCTGCCTTTCAAGTTCGACGTCATGAGTTCAATCCCGGTACTGATTAAAAAAAAAAAAGGCTTATATGATCAACTGTTTTAATTATGGCAATCAAGGACACGCTTGCCAACACTGCCCAGAGCCTATAAAGGCACCAGCTCCCACAGCTATGCATACTAGTACTAGACCAGGCTCAAGTTTATCATGTAATCTGTGCCCACATTGCATGAAAGGTTTTCAATTGGCAAAAGATTGTAGGTCTAGATTCCATAAGAATGGCACAACCCTGCTCCAGGGAAATGGAGAGTCAGCCCTTTCCTGAGGCCAGGCATAAACTCAAGGGACAGTATCAAACCATGTCCTACTGTCCCATGCACAGTTGAACCAGTTGTATCTGGTCCAAACCAAACAAACATCAGATGAGTACAAGGGGTGATATTAAATCCCTCCTGTAAGGAACCACCCAGAGTGCAACCTTAGATTTACCAGCAGCTTCCTGCATTCATTTGTTATGGGGGAGAAACCAGTTTTAATTCCCACTGGAATCTATGGGACACTGTCAGAAGGGACCATGGGGTTAGTTAGTAGAAAATCAAGCTCAATTACTGAAGGCCTTACTATAATTCCTACTATTATAAATAGTGATTGTCATCAAGAAATATCAGTGGTGATGTGTTCTACCAACATATGGGTGATTGAACCTGGTGATCTGATGGCTCAGATTTTATTCTTGCCACAATCAGTTCACCTCCTGCTCTCTACCCCTCACACAAATCTGATAAAGATAAGTACCTGAGCAGAGAAATTTATTTTTCTCAGTCTATTACTGCTTGTAGACCTACTTGCACTATTAAATTAAATGGAAAATCCTTTACTGGAATGATGGATACAGAAGCTGATGTCACTATAGCCAATAGCCAGTCTTGGCCATCTGCTTGGCTGACTAGATCTGCCTCCACAGCTCTAAGCCTGAGGAGACTTAGGCTCCCCTCAGTCTGTATTGCAGAGTGCTGTGCCACTTCCATATATTGGCTCTGATGGGCAAACAGGCATTATAACACCATTTATTACACCCATCCTCATCAATGTATGGGGAAGAGAGACCTTATGGAAGAGTTATTTCTGCCCCTCACAAGAGCATATCACCCACTAACAAGAGGAAGGCTAAGATGGAAAGTCAAGAAAACAATGGTTTGAGTAAGAACTTACAGGGTTGTATACTTCCCGTTGAGCCTTTAGTAAAACAATGTAGATCTGGAACTGAATATAAGTTAAATCTATAGCGAGGGCCATTAGCACTTCTCCACCTATTTCTGCACTGCTAGATCAAGAGAAAACTACAGAGCCAAAAAGGGTTCCTCAGTGCCCCCTAACTCAGGAGAAGTTAAAGATCTTATTGACATTAGGAAAGGAGCAGCTACAGTTAGGTCACCTCAGGCCATTCGTTAACTCATGGAATGCTTCTGTGTCTGTAATTCCAAAAAGATCTGGTAAGTGGAGGTTAATACAAGACTTGAGAGCTATAAATGCTTGAGTGTTGCCAATGGGGGCATTTCAACCTGGTCTACCTAGAGTTACTGTAATCCCACAGCACTGGCCTATGGTTGTTACTGATCTTTTTTTTTTTTTTTTTTTTTTTTGGTTGTTACTGATCTTGAAGGCTGCTTTTTTAACATCTCACTCTCTCCTCAGGATTGACCTTTTTTTTGCACTTTCAGTACCTAGCATTAATGTTGATGAGCCAGCCAAACATTTTCAATGGACCAGGCTTCCATAGGGAATGGCAAATAGTGGCACACTGTGCCAGTTGTCTGTAGCACAAGCTTTGAAAAGATGCAGAACTCAATTCTCTCAAGCTTATATTATCCACTACATGGATGACATCTTACTTGCTATGTCCTCTAAATCTAACTCACTGATGCTATTTGAAGAAGTTAAGAGAGATTTATTGCTTTTGGCCTTCAACTAGTACCCAACAAAGTACAAATGATAAGTCCTTACAGTTATTTGGGCTCTGCTGTTTCTGAGAGGGTAATTAAACCACAGAAAATTCAGATGAGGATAGATAATCTACAAATTTTTAATGTCTTCCAAAAACTGTTAGATATTAATTTGCTTAGGCCCAAATTAGGCATAGCAACCTATCAGTTACAAAATTTATATAATATGTTTCAGGGTGATAAAGATTTAAACTCTCCCTGGAAACTCACAGAAGTGGCCAGACAAGAACTGAAATTAGCTGAACAATGTCTGCATTCTAGGCAAAGTTCTAAAGTTGATATTACTTGATCTCTTTATCTATCTGTGTTACAGATGCTCCATTCTCCTACAAAAATGTTAGGACAAGTGGATTCATAAGATTCTGTCTACTGTGGAATGACTATTCTTGACAAATCAAGTAGTAAAAACTCTCCAGTTATATGTAGAACAAACAGCAGAAATAGTGATTATGGGAAGAAATTGAGCATGGCAGCTCTTTGGACTTGATTTGGCAGTCATTGTAGTACCAATAGATGCTAAACAGAGACAGACATCACTCCAAACTGCCCTGTTCTGGCAGGTAGCATTTGCTCAGTTCATAGGGACAATAGATAGTCACTACCCTACTGACGCTCTTTTACAGTTCTTCCTTTGCACTTCTGTTATTCTCCCAAAGGTCACTCATTTCAAGCCATTGACAAGGACTCTTACTTTACAGACGGTTCTTCTAAGGGGAAAGCAGTTATCTGGAGCTGCTTCTTCCAGTGCTTCTTCTCTACAAAATGGGATTCAGCACAGCACTCAGAAATCAAGGCTACTCTGTATGTTTAAAAATTCACAGACAAACCCCTTAATATATTATGTGACTCCTCTTACGAAGTATATCTGACCCAAAAGATAGAAGCTGCCTCTATTTACTGTATCATTGAGTCTACTTTAGTACAACTATTTTTAAAACTACAGAAAGCTATACTTAGGGTTGGGTATTTAGCTCAGCAGCATAAGTGCCTGCCTTGCAAGTGTGTCATCATGAGTTCAACCCCAGATACCAAAAAAAAAAAAAAAGAAAGAAAGCTATGCTTAACAGAACTGCTCCATTCTTTATCAATCGTATTAGAGCCCATTCTAATCTCCCAGGGTTGTTATCATGGGAAATCATAAAGCAGATTCTTTTGTCAACTTGATATTCACTTTTGACAAAGCAAAACAATCCCATGAGTTTTTTCATCAAAATTCTAGAGCTCTGAAAAAGGAATTTAAAATCACCAGAACTCAAACTAGACAGAGAGTGCTGTAATATCCTTCCTGCCAGCTCATTCCAAGGCCTGTTCCTCAATAGGGCCACAATCCTAGAGGTCTTAGAACCAATCAGTTTTGGCAAATGGATATTACCCACATAGCCTCTTAAGTATATTCATACTTTCTCACATATGATCCATGCCACCTGTCATTCAGGTGAACAAAGTCAACATGTCATACAGCTTTGTGTGTCAGCATTTGCTACATTAGGAGTGCCCCAGAAAATAAAAACTGATCATGGTCCTGCCTATTTCTGCAGGCATTTCAGAGTTTTCTTGATAACTGGAATATAAAGCATGTTACAGGGATTTTATGTAATTCCCAAGGTCAAGCAATAATTGAGGGCACTTATCTTAAATTAAAAAATCCGATAGCTAGACGAAAGAGATATACAAGTTCAGCACTCCTCAAATGTGTTTAAACTTTGCTACATAGGTTCTAAACTTTCTGAATCCTGCTCCTAATTCTGATTTGCCACCAGCCATGTTACACTGAGCACAAGAATCTACCCACTCTCAGGGATCTTTAGCCCTGTGGTTGGGCAGGCCCTCTAAACGCATGTTTGTCATGGTCCAGCATCACTCTTAAATTGGGGCAGAGGACATGCACGTATTCTCACAGGAGACAGAGAAATATTATGGATTCCATCCTGAGTGGATATGTCCGTGGACCAGCCAGCTCCACAGGGGATCGTCAGCATCAGGCTCAAGCACAGAGAGACCTTGAACTGCTGGTTCACATCTCCTAGCACCTAAGCATCAGGAATCCCCCTATTACCCCACAGAAGAGGACTCCCTACCATCCATCAGAGCAACACCTTGACCAGAATTCAATCCACCTATGCAAAACATTGAACCCTCTACCAAAACTGCAAATAATGAACCTGGAAGCACATTGTCCACTGCCCAGGGAAGACCTGCAACATGCCATTCACCAGACTTGCCACTTAATTAACAACCAAGGTTTAGTCCAATCATCTGAAAAAATTTTTTTTTGCAATGCATGCTCTCCCAACTGCTGCAGTGTTTACCACCTAGACATGGATAAAATTGTCTGTAACATCTGTCCCATGAGCAGGAACAGTTACACATGGCTATAAAAACAGTTTTGCCATCAGATATGACTAGCCTATCAATATGGCTATCAGAACAATAATGAGTAACCTGTATAATTGGAAAGTCCAATCAGATCATCAGCTTACAGCCCACATAAAATGGTTTGTTTCTTTTAATTCTTATTACAAAAGATCTCAGTTAACTGACCTACAAAAATGTTCTAACTAATCTATTCATACTTAAAAATATGAAAACTAGGGGCTGGGGATTTAGCTCAGCGGCATAAGCACCTGCCTTGCAAGCAGGCAGTCGTGAGTTCGATCCCTGGTACCGATAAAAGAAAAAGACAAAAAAATATATGAAAACTATAAAACAGTCATCATAATACAAAGTGGCCAAATAGATTTGAGTGCACTCTGATTTTATAAACTGTTTTGCGTGTCTTTGTTTTGTCTGTCTATTCTGTAACAGCTGGTATAATTGAGCTAAAATTTTTTTCCTTTTTTTTTTTTTTTTTCAATTTTGAATTTTTTGAGGGCCGCTTCAGGCTTGGGGAAACTATTGGACAGGATTCCAACTGATGAATAAGGAAGTAGCTGCCTGGCAAAATTTTTCCAGTCCTTGTTCATTAGTAAGGGAGCCCCAATAATCTACATAGCTTTTTGGGAGATACCCCAATACATTTTCTTTAAAATATGTTATTGTGATATGCTCACCCTGGTCATTGTCAAAAGATTTAAGTTTCTAGGCAGTAAGATTCTTATTTAAAGGTGTTCTCATACAAAGGTTTCATAGCTATGACAATTAATTGTTACTAACCTCATGATGTATCAAATGTACTCCTGCCTCCAGATGTGCAGGTCTCCCAAACTGTAAAACAGGGACTATTGATGATGACAGATTTTGTTTCAGATTCAGACCTTTGCTGGTAATGAAAACTTAGGAGATGTGCTTTCCACTAAAGGTCAGTAAGTTAGATAAAAGCTTCCTATGCATTAGGTAGGGATGATTGACTAAAAGGGGTATTTTATATCAAAATGGAAATTCATGTTGTTACAAAAATGTGATAACTGTCATGATACAATGATATGTACAGTTTTGATTAATTTCCTGTTAAAATGTGTAACTGTTAACATTCTACAGGGTTTTAAATGCCATGACATCCATTGGTTGATGGAAATAATTGGTTCTATGTTATGTTGTAAGATGTTTGATATTCAGAGAAGTAGTAATGTTTAGCTTACTGCCTTATCACACTGTAATATTATCAGTCTTTTCTTCTGGGTGTTCAACAACTGAGATTTGCAGACCAGAAGCTAGAAAGATGGACAGGCTAAGACCAAAGCTGTAGCCCTCTGAGGCCAATGAGGACCCAGGTCATAAAAGAACCTCAGCTCCGACATCCTGCATTCCGTGAATCCCAGATCTTTTGAGCAAGGAGACTGTGGGACCACAGTGGAAAGTGATCATCAGAGTGTAGTATGCCTAGGGAGAATCACCAGGAGAGAAACGTCTCACAAGCTTCCATGGAAAGAATTTGGTCAAGCGATGGCCATGATTTATCCAATGGTTGACACTGACTGACGTGCTAAGAGGTGCTGTGCTGGTTCCAAAGTAACTCCTGAAGAGACTCAGCTGACCTTAGTAGACAGCAAAGAAGGAAAATTTATTAACACAGGTCTCACTTTAGCTTGGTCTTAAACAGCCAGCAGTACATACAAAAGATGTATATCTATATGCTGTTTCATCTGCTTCAATTATAGAAACAAAAAGGGGGATATGCTAGGGAGCACAAATTCACAGTGCCTGGTTTTGCATATTTCTCTATGGGATAAAAGGAAGAATTGGGATTTTGGTACCACCCATCTGACATTTCTACATAAGATCATCGATGCCTTCTTAAATCATCTCAGGATTATACTCAAGGACGAGATACTTCTAAGCATAAGATCATCTACACCTTCTAAAATATCTCAGGATTATACTCAGGTCAGCAGACTTCAAACATAAGATTATCTACACCCTCTGGAGTCTGAGTCTTTGGAATTGTAATCCCCACCTATCACTGTATACAACTAATAAAGGGTGGCTACTTTAGGAGTGAAAAGTTCAGATCCAGAGACACTGACTTTCCAGCATTGTTGAAATAGGATAGTTATCTCTGAGTTTTATTTCTCTTTCTGCATTCTTGAGATACAGTTGGGACTCTTGGCCGGGTTCCCGATAATGACAATCAGAACCCTTGGCCAGGATGCTGACAGACCCTGTCGCAAACATGTAAATAAATAAATTTAAAACAGAGATTGACAAATTAAAACAAAAAGATAGATAAGGCTTTACCCAAACTCACCACAAGAAAAAAAAAAAACTTACACCAATACATTTAAAAATGATAAAAGCAAAGTCACAACAGATACCACTGTATCTGGAGGATCTGGAGAAACTATTTGGAAAATTTATATTCCAGTAAATTGGAGAATTTGAAAGAAATGGATGGATTTCTAGGCATATGCCTTACCAAAACTGAACCAAAAATATATTAAAAACCCCAGACAGAACAATGACACTGAAATTGAGATAGCAATAAAAACTACTATGTATGACCAGATGGATTTACTGCTGAATTTTACAGAATTATGGAGAGGAGCTGATACCAGTATCCTTCAGATTTTTCCATGAAATGGAGTGGAAAGGAAACACACTTGGACTCTTCCATAATGTCAAAACAAAAAGAAAAAAATGAGGTACCAGCATCCTTGATGAATGCAGATGCAAAAATCCTCAATAAGATATGGGCAGAATGCAGAGTTGTTAAAACGATCATGTCATGAGGAAGTAGGCTTCATTCCTGGGATCATGGTTGGAACAATGTATGCAAAACAATAAAAGTAAAAAAAAACTCAAAAAGGCTGGGTGTGGTTGTGCACATTTATAATCCTAGCACTCAGTAGGCTGATATAGGAAAATTGCCCCAAATTAGAGGCCAGCCTGGACTCCATAGCAAGATGCTTCCTCAAAAAGTCACCTCCTTCTCCCAAAAAAACCCCAAAACAAATGTAATATACCATATAAATAGAATCAAGGTTTAAAAAAATCACATGATCATCTCAATAGATGCAGAGAAAACTTCTGACAAAATCCATGAGTCCTAAATTATAAACCCTGAGGAAACCCTCAGAACTATGGAAGTGTATGTGACAAACCCACAGCCAACATCATACTGACCAGCATAAACTGAACATATCTCTAAAATCAGGACTGAGCTGGGCATGGTGACGCATGTCTGTAATCCCAGCACTCAGCAGGCTGAGGCAGGAAGATCACTGTGAGTTCTAGGCAGCCTGGGCTACAAAGTGAGTTCAAGGCCAGCCTGAACTACATACAAAACCTTGTCTCAAAAAGGCAAAAATACACAAATAGATAAAATTTTTATTGTACTGGGGATCGAACTCACAGCCTCACACTTGCCAGGCAGGCACTTATACCACTGAGCTAGATTCCTAGCCCCCACTCCACCTTTTTTTTTTTTTTTTTTGAGACAGGGTCTCACTATATAACCCAGGCTGGCCTAGAGCTCATAGATCCTACTGCCTCAGCCTCCTGAGTGCTGGTATTACAGACATGTGCTGCCATGGCTGGCCAAAAGTAGGTAAAAAAAAAAAAAAAAAAAAAAACTAAGATCAGGAAGGAGACAAGAATGTCCACTCTTCTGGGAGTGGCGGCACACCCTTGTAACCCCAGCACACGAGAGGATCACAGTGAGTTTGAGGCCAGCCTGCAGTACAAAATGAGATCCTGTCTCAAAAAAAAAAAAAGGAAGAAAAGAAAAGAAAAACACATAAAAACATTATCCAGAGCAGTCAGGCAAGAGAAAAAAGTAAAAAGATATAAGTAGGAAGGAAGAAGTTAAATGAACTCCATTTGCAGATGATACAATTCTTTACACAGAAACATAAAAAATGCTCCTCTACAAGACTGTTAGAATTGATGGAGGGGAGGGCTGGGGATTTAGCTCAGCGGCATAAGTGCCTGCCTTGCAAGCAGGCAGTCGTGAGTTCGATCCCCGGTACCGATAAAAACGAAAAAGACAAAAAAAAAAAAAAAAAAAAAAAATTGATGGAGGGATTTGGGGCAGTGGCAGGATACAAAGTCAACACACGAAAACCAGTAGTTACTGGACAGTACCAGTGAGCTCAGCAAGAGAGAAATCAGGAAAATAATTCCATTCATGATAGTTTAGATAACTCAATCCCTACCCTAACCAAGGAAATGTAAGACCTTTAGAACAAAAACTAGAATTCCAAGAAGAAAGAGGTTGAAAGGGTATTAAAAATAGAACAGTGTCCCCTGTGCCTCCAATTAACATCACTCAAATGGCAATGTAGGGGCAAGGAATACAGCTCAGTGTTGCAGTGTCTGCCTGGAAAGTGCGAGGTCATGAGTTCCATTACCAGCACCCACCCAAAAATAAATACATAAATAGACAAATAAATCAGTAAAATAGCCCCGTTACCCAACACAGTAAATTTGATGAGGCTAGCAAAGCTTCTGCAGGACAAAGGAAGTAGTTGGGAGAGTGCAGAGGCAGCCTGCTAAGAGGGAGGCCTGTCCAGGTCAGCTGGGGAGCCTCGGAGAGCCCTCAGAGAGCTGAACACTGAAATCACCTCTCACCTGGCTCTACCCTCCTGGGTGTCTTGGCAAAAGGTGGGAAGATGGATGTGAGTGTGAACTGCTGCAACATTTGTCACCCTGCTGATCTCGAGGGGTGATGGGGTTGATTGGGCAGACTAAGGCAGTGTCCCCTACCTCACTGATGGTCCATGCTGTCACTGCTGAGTCTGCACACTCGGTAGAGAAGGACCAAAGATGCAAAGGCATTGGATATTGTAATACAGCAGTGCAATTCCCAAGAGTGAGTCCATCAACAAACAAATGGGTGAAAAAAAAAAGTGATACATGCATATGTATAGATAAATAGACATAAAAATAGATATATACGATGGAATTTTATTCAACTATAAAAAGGATGAATCTGAGTAGTTTGTAGGAATGTAGACAGATCTAAAAATCATAATGTTCAGTGCAATAAATCTGAGACATCAAGAAAAGCTTTTTTGGGTGGGGATGGTGGCACTGGAGTCCCAGCGCTTGGGAGGCTGACAGGAGGACCACTGCAAATTCCAGGCCAGCCTGGGCTACATGTGGGACCCTGTCTCAAAAATAATTTGTTTTCAGTGCTGGAGAATGAACCCAGGGCTGTCACACTGAGCTACGCCCTTAGCCTTTTTCTATTTGTATTTTTTTATCTCACTTTTTTTTTTATCTTTTTCGTTTTTTTTTATCGGTACCAGGAATTGAACTCACAACTGCCTGCTTGCAAGGCAGGTGCTTATGCCATTGAGCTAAATCCCCACCCCCTTTCTATTTGTATTTTAAGACAGGGTCTTGAGAAATGGCTGAATTGCCCAGGCTGGGCTTGAATTTTCAACCCTTCTGCTTCAGCATCCTGGAGTGCAGGGATCACAGACATGCACCACCACTGCCCAGCTCAGACACTAAAACCTAAATATCATGATTTCCCTCATATGAGAAAGTATATATATAAATTAAAGAGTAAAATAAAAATGAAGTTTTTGGAGTAGGGAGAAGGGATCAAACCTTAAACCAAATTCAGATGAAGTAAAAGTGTTTTCCAATATGAGCCAGTTCTGGAAGTTTACGCTTGTGGTCTAGGTCCCAGAGAAGGCAAGTGCGTGGTCGTGAGTTTAATCCCTGGTACGGGTTAAAAAAAAAAAAAAAAAAAAAAAAAAAAGTTGTCTCAAACCAGGGCTTGAAGATTCAAAGGACCAGGAGGGTGGGGCAGGTTGTAGTGGGGGCCACAGAAGGTGGTAAGAATCATGGTGAACTACAGTCCCTCTGGGGAACCATTTTCATGTGACAAAGTAGAACAAGAGTTGCCTCATCTTCCACTTCCCCAGAAAACTGCATATTGAGGTTTTTTCTTTCTTGGTACCAGGGCTCGAACTCACAGCCTTGTGCTTGCCAGGCAGGTGCCATGCCGCTGAGCTATATCCCTGGCCTCCACACTGAGATTTTGATATGACATTTCTAGATCACTGAATTTTAAATTTGTTTTTATATATGTATGTATTTTTTGAGACAGGCTGGCCTGGAACTCTCTGTGAGCCTCCTGCCTCAGTCTCCCTAGTGCTGGGATCATAGGCCTGTGCCACCACCCTGGCTTGTTTATGAAACATGAGAGAAAACATGATATTTATATACAATGGAATATTTCTCTGCCATGAAGAACAGTAAACTTGCGTCATTCATAGGAATAGGAAGGCATCTTGAAGCCATGGGAAATGTAAATATCACCTGGCTTCTCTTACAGCAGAAACCTAAAATAAGAGCAGAACGGGCTATCATGTCTCTTCAGAGCCCACTCTATGATGTAGTATGGATTTAACATTTTTTTCTTCCTTTTTCCTGCTTTTACTTGGCCCAGACTTGCTTTGCAGAGCCTGTTTTTTCCTACCTTTAATAAATGTGAAACTTTACCACCATTTTAAAAAATAAACAAATAAATCCGGGCATGGTGGTGCATGCCTGTGATCCCAGCACTCAGGAGCCTGAGGCAGGAGGATCGCTGCAAGTTCAAGGCCAGCCAGGGCTACACAGTGAGTTCAAGGTCAGCCTGAACTGACAGCGAGACCCTGTCTCAACCAATCAGTCAATCAATAAAAGATAGGTAGCAAGCAAGGAGATAGATGCTTTGCAAACGGGAAGAAGACCAAGAGATGGAGGGAAGGAAGGCAATGATGTGCTCTGTTCCCACAAGGAATGTGACCATTATCCACCACAGACATGTACTAATTAGAGTTAAAAGCTGAACAAAACGTGAAAGTGTTTTAAGAAAAAACCCCACCAGGAATACTGACAATCTCCCTCGCCACTCAAACTCCTGAGGACCTTTCTAAAGCGAAGCTCAAACGGAGGGGAATGTTTTGCTACAGAAATGGCTTGCAGCGTGCTCTCCTTTAGACTCACGAACACAAGCCCACGGAAATTCAGAGAGAAGCCTCTACGATTTTCTAGAATCGTTCGGTTTTTAGAGGAGACTCCGGACTCAGTGCACAGAAGAGGAAACTGGATTCCGCAGAGGTTGGGAAGTACGTGGTTTTACAGTGTAGAACCATGAAGACGTGTTGTGCGCAGGTACCCGCTGCCTGTCAGGAATGCAGTAGCTACGTGCTGCAAGCACGGAGAAACAATAAAACACGCAGGACCAGCAGAATCCAAAACCCACCTGGCCTGCGCGGAGAGAGCGCGGGGTGGCTCAGGAGGGAGCGCCTGCCTCAGGGCCTTGGCTTCACCGCTCCCAGGGCTGCGGTCCAAGGCAGGTTGCTTCGACTGTTTCAAACTGTCTTTGCTGACCTGCAGAATAAGCTCACTGTGAGATGTGCCCTGGAGCTGGGCCTGGAGGTGCACACCTGTGCACACCTGTGCGCCTCACCCGGCAGGCTGAAGCAGGGGGATTGCCACAAACTCCAGGCCAGCCTGAACTGCATAGCGAGACCCTGTCTCCAAAAGACAAAAGAGGGGCCGGGGATTTAGTTCAGTGGTATAAACACCTGCTTGGTGAGCACGAGATCGTGAGTTCAATCCCTGGTATGGAAAAAAAGAAAAAAAAAAAAATCTGGCATCGCTAATTCTTCCCATTGGCTCTTTCTCAGCTTTATATAACCAAAGAAATGATTTTTTATTAAGTTGTTTTAACTTGTAAATTTCCTTGGTCAAATATTTGAAACCTGCTAATGTAGTTTCCTTGTCTGCGTCACAGTGAACCACATCTCCGGCCCTCTAAAACCCTTTTTTTTTTGGTACCAGGGATCAAACTCACAAACTTGTGCTTGCCAGGAAGGTGCTTATGCCACTGAGCTAAATCCCTGGCCCTAAAAACATTTTTAGTTTGAAATGGAGTCTTACACAGCTGCTCAGTTGCCCAGGTTGGGCTGGGCTTCTGCCTGACACGGTGGCACACACCTATGATCACATGTGTTCAGGGAGCAGAGCCATGAGGATCAAAAACTGAAGTACAAAACCAGGACTGGTGGCTCACACTGTAATCCCAGCACTCAGGAGGCTGAGGCAGGAGGATTGCCATGAGCTTGAGGCCAGCCTGGGCTACATAGTGAGCTCAGGTCAGCCTGAACTGCATAGTGAGACCCTGTCTCAAAAAACAAAACAACAAAGAAAATTGAAGTACAGCCTGAACAATTGGTATGGGGAGACACTATCTCTAAAAAAAGAACACCATTGGAATCAATCCCAGCACCACCAAAAACAACAGAATACAAAACCAACCCCCCAATCAGTGACAAAAACAAAACACCTCACTCTACAATTTTATTATTCTTATGACTTGATTCCTACATTTGCAAAGTAACTGGTTAAACTGTGACTCACAATTTTTGCATTAAAAACATAATTTATTCTTTCTTTCTTTCTTTTTGGTACCAGGAATCAAACATTGCCAGGCTATTCTTTTTATTTTTATTTATATTTATTATATTTATTTTATATATATATTTATTATATTTTATTTTATTATATTTATTTATTTTGGTTTTTTGAGACAAGGTCTTGCTGTAGTCCTCCCTTGTCTTGTGGCCCAGGCTGGCCTAGAACTTGTGATGCTCCTCCTGCCTCAGCCTCCTGAGCACTGGGATTACTGGCCTGTGCTTTAAATTACAACTTCATGCTGAGCTGGAGCTGGGGAAGAACTGATGAGGACTATTCTCAACTCCCTTTCACTGTAGTATCAGAAACTCTCCCAAGACTCCCCCAAGACTCTCAGGGAGTCTCAGCTCTCAGTTCAGTCGTCCCATCCCCCCCTCGGTCCCCTCTGTGCTGGGCCGTGTGACATTCCAGCCCGGGGCTTTCTTTTTTCTTTTTTTACTTAACTTGTAACTTATTTTATTATTTTTTATTGGTACATTTTAGGTGTACATAATGACAGCATTTATTACAGGGAACTTGTGCTTAGATATAACATATCTTGCTTCTTTTTCCCCATTTCTGTCCCTCCCTTCAACCCTGCTTCCTCTCCTTGATTACAAAAGCTTTGTTTCCTTTTCTTCCTATTCTTGCCTCTTCCTTTCTTTTCTCTTTCCATCCTTTCTCACCCTCCTCATTTGAACATTTTCTTCCCAGTTTCCCACGTGTGTTATACACTTTGGTCCTTATTTATACTTTTGGTCTCTCACACCACAGAAACAATGTGGTATTTACACGTGTGTGTACAATTTTTTTCACTTAAGAGTATACTCTCCAGGAGCATCCACTTAGCTAGAAAGGGCTTGACCTTATCCTTCTTTATGGCAGCATAGTACTCCATTGTATAATAACTTCCACACCTTCTTTATTCATTGGTTGATGGGCACCTGCTTTTACCAACTGTGGTACTGTAAACATGGGTGTGCATGCATGGTTGTGGTCTGATGCTTTTAATTCTCTTGGGAAGATACTTGGGAGGGGAATGGCTTGGTCAAATGGAACTTTTAGATTGATTTTTTTGAGGAATCTCCACACTGATTTCCACAGTGGTTGCTCCAGTCTGCACTCCCACCAGCAGTGGAGAAAGGTTCCTTTTCCCCACAGCCCCCCAGCATTTGTTATTGGTTGATTTCTTGACAATAGTCATTCTTTCTGAGAGATGGAACCTCAGTCTTATTTTAATGTGCACCTCTCAGATGAGCAGTGATGCTGAACATTTTTTTCGTATATATATTTGCCACTTCTACTTCTTCATCTGGGAAGTATCTGTTTATTTATTTACTTTTTTAAGTATCTGTTTATTTCAGATGTCCAGTTTTGGATTTGAGCCTTTAAATTTGGAGGGTCTAATTTTTTTTGAGTTCTTTATCCTACACATTAGTCATTTGTCTGAGGAACAGCTGGCAAAAATTTTTTCCCACTCTGTGGGTTGTCTCTTCACTGTTGGTGGCTTCTTATTTTTGTTTTTACTGTGCAAAAGCTTTTTAATAAAATGAGATCCCCATTGATTCCTTGTGATATTTCCTATGTGATCAGGGTTTTGCTCCATAAAGTTTTTGCTTATGTCTTCAAGAGTTCTGCCTATTTTATCTTCCAGCAGATTTAATGTTTCTTTCTTTCTTTTTTTTTAAATCAGTACTGGAGATCGAACTCACGACTGCACGCTTGCAAGGCAGGCACTTATGCTGCTGAGCTAAATCCCCAGCCCTTGATTTAATGTTTCTGTTTTAATATTCAGATCTTGATCCATTTCGATTTTAGTTTAGTGCATGGCGAAAGATGTGGGTCCAGTTTTTTTGTTTTGTTTTGTTTGCTCTTCTTTGGTACCGGGGATCGAACTCATGACCTTGCACTTGCCAAGCAGGTGCTTCTACCACTGAGCTAAATCCTTGGTGATATGGGTCCAGTTTTAGTCTTCAGCATGTAGCAAATGAATTTTCCCAGCACCGTTTATTAAAGAGACTCTTTCTTCTGGCAAAGGTGTTTGGCTCCTTAGTGGAAGATAAGGTTGCTCAGTGTGTTTAGAGCCATTTCTGCATCTTCTAATCTGATCCACTGACCCACAGATGCTTTGTTGCCAGTACCATGCTGTTTTTATCACAGTAGCTTTGTAGTATGATTTCAAGTCAGGGATTGTGATGCCCCCTGCTTTGCCTTTGTTGCCTAGAACTGCTTTTGTTATTCTAGAGGTCTCTTCTGGTTCCAAATGAATTTTAGAGTTATTTTTTTCTAATTCTGTGAGATTTACTATTGGCATTTCTACTGAGGTTGCATTAAATCTGTGTGACAATTTTGGAAGGCTTGTGTGTGTGTGTGCTTTGTTTGTTTTGTTTTGTTTGAGACAGGGTCATGCTATGTAGTCTAGGCTGGGCTTGAGCTCACTGTGTAGCCCAGGCTGGCCTCAAACTTGTGGCAATCCTCCTGCCTCGGCCTCCCAAGTTCTTGGTTTATAGGTATGCACCACCATGCCTGACACAACTTTGGAACTATTGGCCCAAGATTTTCTGCATGTGGTCTGGGGGCTCAGGGGAGGCTAGGGTTAAGGCTAGTTTCTTTATCCCCAGGACAAGTGCCTGGAACATAGTAGACACTCACTAAACATGTGTGGAAGTTCCCCAGTGATACTGAAGTTTGCCTTTCCCGCTCAGGCTGATGGCTGGCAAGCACTGTACCCACTGGCGTCCTACCCTCTTTCACCTCACGCTTTCCTCAGCTCCCCAGTGTAGCCACTTCTTTTATAGCCAGGGGACAGATAGCTCAACTCTAAGGGGCTTAAAGGGTGATGAGAGGTAGATTCTCCAAAGAAGAAGCTTGACCGGGAGGACCCTGCAGGTCTGGGGCAGCCTGGGTGACAGTGTGGTAAGCACTGACTCCACAGAGTCACCTAGGCTCTGCTCCCCCCGCTCTTCTCTGCCCTTCTTGGGGGGCCGTCTGGCTCCACCGGGCTTCTCAGTGGAGCTCTGAGATCGGAGCAGGTGGGATGAGGTTTTGTTCTGGGC
This sequence comes from Cavia porcellus, assembly GCF_034190915.1. Lineage (NCBI taxonomy): Eukaryota > Metazoa > Chordata > Mammalia > Rodentia > Caviidae > Cavia > Cavia porcellus. The sequence continues at coordinate 58,051,646 of NW_026947489.1, forward strand.
CTCATCAGAGGTGAGAAACTCCCTGGCCAGACTTGGCTCATGTTCACGGCACCGGGTCACCTTTGAGAACTGAGCGGGAATTTTGAGAATTGAACTGCTTTTCTTAACCCAATCGCTGACAGGGCTTTGCTTCTGCAATTTAATTTTTACAAAGAGGAATGGGTCTGGACAGAAGTCAGGGAAGTGCAGGCTGGATGGAAGGAACTGAGACCACATCAGTGACCTTCTCTGAGCCAAAATATGGCTGACCACAGTGGGGATCACTGCGACTTCTCCTGTCCCTCATCAGTCCGCTCTGAAGCTTTAAGGAGTTTTAATGTTTCTTAAAACATCCAGTTCTTGCTGGGGATGGTGGTGTACACTTGTGATCACAGTGCTTGGGAGGCTGAGGCAGGAGGAGACTGTCTCAAAAAGAGAGAGACAGACACAAAGACACAGAGAGACAGAGAGAAAGAGAGAGAAAGCAAGCAAGCTCCAAACAGTACCAGTAGCTGTCCAGGAGCGGAATTCACCTTGAAACTGTTAAAGGCTGGTGGTCGGAGCTCTCTCTACTCCTCTAAATGTGAGCTCATTGCCTGAGTGTCTATTTGGTGATCTGTTAAGGTTCCCCAAGTCCAGCGCCCCACTGAGAGGACACAAAGGTGGTCCCTGCTTTTCACATCACACCTTGTAAGGACTCCAGTCTGTATGCAGGATGCAACATTGCTCCCATAGTGCAGGCTTTTGAATCAAAAAGAGAAGTTTGTTCACCATCTGAAACAACTCTACTTTTGAAGTGTCAGCTGTCACCCTCAGTGGTTAGGGCAGAGATGGCTGGGGTGAGAGCCGGGAGCCAGAGCTGATGGCGCGGGTGGCACCCAGGTAGCTCGGCCTCTCTTGGACTCAGCAACTCTGACCAGGGTGAGTGCAGAAAAGCGTTTTCTTTTCTTTTTTCTTTTTGTCTTTTTCCTTTTTATCGGTACCAGGGATCAAACTCACGACCGCCTGCTTGCAAGGCAGGCCTTATGCTGCTGAGCTAAATCCCCAGCCACCCAGAAAAGCATTTTCACAGAACAGCGGGAAAGCACAGCCATGCCATTTACGCGACCCCTTCCCTTCCCCTGCTGGAGAAATGTTTACAAATTTATGAATCAATCTATGAATGGATTTGTAAACCAGGCACGGTAATCCTGTAATCCCAGCTCAAGGGAGGCTGAGGCAGAGGATTGCTATGGGTTCATGACCAGAATGGGCTGCATAGTGAGTTCAAGGCCAGCCTCAACTAGATAAGCAAGAACTGGTAAAAAAAAAAAAAAAAAAAAAAAAAAAAATTGTAGTAGTGTAAGAGAAAAACCATCTCTAAAGTTCAAAGGCAAGTGTGATCAGTGTAAATATCCATTCATGATAAGAAGTTCTAGAAGATTGGTGGGGGAGAGAATTTCTTGAGATGGGTGTGGTGACACACACCTAAAATCCCAGCACAGGGAGGTTTGAGGCATGAGTTTGAGGGCAGTTTCGACTATCCGATGAGACTTTGTCTCAAAAACAAAACCAAACAAACTCCCTCACCAAAAAAGTGGGGAGGGAAGGGAAGGAAGTCCCCGCAGAAAGAATGAAGAGGTATTACACACATGTACCAACTCCCCACGAGGGATGTGGACTAACCAGAATAAAGATTTTAAAAAGTAAAAACCAAAGGGGCTGGGGATTTAGCTCAGCGGCATAAGCGCCTGCCTTGCGAGCAGGCAGTCGTGAGTTCGATCCCTGGTACGAATAAAAAGGAAAAAGACAAAAAAAAAAAAGTAAAAACCAAACAAAACCAGCAGTCTGTTGGGGCTAATGAGAGATCTGGCAGGATCCTCCGATCTGCAGGAGATTTCTCAGTATTCCTCAGCTCAAGTCCAACTAAGAGACAGAAGCTATGCGGTGACTTGGGCAGAGAACGCTGGGCGGGGGAGGACGCTGGGGGCTTGGGCGGCGCAGCCTCTGGGACAGAAGAGCTGGGGACGCCTCTGCCGGGCGGGGTCCCCTCCAGTCTCCCACTGCCTACCTTCCTTCTGGGGGCAGGATTTTCTGGGCCCAGACTGGCCTGAATCCCAGCTCAAGGGCTCCTCCTGCCTTACCTTCCTGTAGAATGGCGGCTGCAACTCCAGGCCTGGACCTGTTGGCCTGATTTTTTTTTTTGTTTTGTTTTGTTTGTTTTGTTTTGTTTTTTGTCTTTTTCGTTTTTATCGGTACCAGGGATCGAACTCACGACTGTCTGCTTGCAAGGCAGGCGCTTATGCCGCTGAGCTAAATCCCCAGCCCCTCTGTTGGCCTGTTTTAAAACAGTCTCGCTGTGTAGCCCAGGCTGGCCTCAGACTCACAGTGTTCCTCTCGCCTCAGCCTCCCGGTGCTGGGGTGAGGCCTGACCCACCACTCTGCGTCTTTTAATCTTTGGAGGCAGAGTCTTACCATGTGATGGGTTCTGCTCATATGGGACTCTGCCAGACTTCATGTGGCACCTACCCAACGTGGCACTGGGCCCTAGAATGACAGCGTGTCCCTCCAATACTAACTTCCGTGTTCTTCCAAGCCCAAAATAAACTTCCTGCTCTTCTTTCGCAAAAGCCAAAGAGCCTCCAGTCCCCATCCCTCTACCATGATCCAGGCTCCACCCCCAGCCCGCCTCCACGACAGCCCTTCCCCAGCTTCCGGTTTGAGGGTCCTCACAGCCTCCAGCAGCCCTCCTGTGCTGGCGATAAAGGCAGGCTGGCCTCGAGCTCTTGATCCTCCTGCCTCAGCCTCCTGAGTGTTATAGGCTGGCAATGGTCACATTGAGGAGATGTGTTCCATGGCTGCCCAGTAGCTCTACAGCTGTCCAGCAGCCCTGCAGCAGGCTTTTGTGTGGTAGTTGTCCCTTCCCTTCCCTTCCCCTCCCCTTGCCTTCCCTTCTCTACTCCCTTTTCTTTCTTTCTTTTTGGTCTCCTTTTCTTTTCCAGTTATAGAATCTCTGGTTTTTTGATGGGCACTTAGTTATGAAAACAGCAATCGTCCTTGTGATACAGGGGAATGAAACTCCTGACCTATTTTATATCTGGTACATGGTTGAATAATGAATCTTAGGAACAACGGAGGTTAAGAGTAGAAGATAGGGGGACTTCCGGGAGAACATGGCGGACAAATAACAGCCGCCACAGAGGCTCTCTGAGATTACCAGTTTAGAATCCAGGAGCAGTGCCGTGTGAGGAGTCCTACACGAGGGGAGATGTACCCTGCCGACCCAGGAACGAACTAAGCTAAGAGAAACCAACTGGAAATGCAATCCTGATGCTATAACAGGAACAGATAAAATCTCAGTGCAGAAGCTGGATCCTGCGCCATTGGAAACCATGATTTGAATTTCCTGCTGCCAATACTGCATCCCAATCCGCACGGCAGGGAGAGACGCATGAAAGCTCTGAGAGCTGGAATCAGCGAACCAAATGGAGTTGAGAGCAGGACTGGCAGGGAGCCCTGCATCGACCTGCGGTGAGTGAGAGAAATGGGGATCCCTTCATAGATTAGGAGGCTCCAACAGAGGACATTCTGGGAACGAGCAGACTAGCCGGAACAGGGCCCTGCAGTGACTTTAGTTGCATATTCCCCTCTCAAGCGGGAGTGGTGGAGAGCGCTTGGCCTGGTGATGCTGCGGACTAAGGTCCAGTAGGCTAGCCCAAATCAGGTCCCTGCGCCTGGTGGTACACCCTAGCAGTGAAGCATTCAGTAGGTTGACCTGGAGGGGCGGGCCCAGCAGAGGCTGCCCAGGTCTGTGTTTCCCTAGTACACTGCAGTGGGTGGGAACACCTAGCCCGCGAATTCAAACAAACTGTAACAAAGAGGAAAAAAAACCCAAAAAACTGGGCCTCCTACATACGCTTGTATGGAAGGAACAAAAACTATGGGAAAAGGGAGCAACAAGAAAGGGTCCTCAGTCCCCAATCCTGAGAACACTGATCCAGGAAAGGTAAAAGCAATAGAGAATGAAGACAGAAAACATGCGATATCAAACATGGTACTATAGACATAAAGCGGTATCTCCAGAGCCTCATAGACGAGTTCAAAAATGAAGTATTTAATGAAATAAAACAAGAAATAAGTAGAATAGTTAGAGAAATGCTAAGCACCGCCCAAGAAGAAACAGATGGTGGAATGGAAGAACCAAAAAAAAGGGGAGAATTGTTTGATGGAGAAAATAGAGAAAACATAGAATATGTGAAGCACGTTCAAAGAGATTACCAGGAAACTAAAAACTCTATTGAAAGCTGGCATAACAGCTTGAAGGAAACTAAGGATAGATTATCAGAACTGGAGGACAGATTTGTGAGGTGGGAGCATGAAATGAAAAACTTCTTTAAAATAACAAGAAAACAAACAGCAATAATACAAAGACTAGAAGATGATAAGAGGATCTATAACTTAAGAATTAAGAACATAAAGGAAGAAGTAGGGACTCAAACAAATGAACTACAAAAGCTATTCACAGAAATAATCCAGGAGAATTTCCCTAATTTAGCAAAAGGTAAAGATACTCAGATGTATGAGGCATACAGGACCCCAGCCACCTACAACCCAAACTGAGCTAAAACCCAGGCATATAATAATCAAAATCCAATATAAGAACAGAATATTAAAAGCTATCAAAGACAAGAAACAGATCACATACAAGGGAACACCCATCAGAATTACAGCAGACTTCTCAGCACAAACCATCAAATCATGAAGAGCATGGGGGGAAATAATTCAAGCTTTGAAAGATAATAACCTCCAGCCAAGATTGATATATCCTGCACAACTGTCCCTAGAAATTGATGGAAAAACAAGGTGCTTCCAGGATAAGGAGGAACTAGGGGAATTTGCAACCACCAATTCAACTCTACAGAGATTATTGCAGAATACACTCAAAATGAAAAATACCAAGATTCCAGAAACAGTGGCAGAGTGGCCACAATGAATGGAGCAGAAAGCAAAATTAAGAGGACAAACTGACAACTAATGACAGAAAAAGAGCTCAACAGAAATGAGGCAGAGTAGATTGGATGATAGGAACAGCTATTTTGGAGAAAACATCATAATAGGTAGTGCTGACTTATTATCCTCTTGTTTTGAAGTCCCATCAAGCTTTTGTTCTTCTGTCTCCATCGGTTTTAATGTGTTGTATCTTATTGGATTTTATTATATGGGATAATATAAACAAAAACTTTTATAGACCAGGAGATTATACAGAAACCATTGTTCATTTTCTGTTAGTTGATTCTAAATACCCTGTAATACTGTCATTCTCTTGAACGGTTTTACATTGTCTTGATATGTTTGATGCTACAGTATATGAAGTTATACCCAAAGATTTTAAGGGAAGAGACACTATGGTAACTACTATTATGTCAAGATTATCTTGTGATGAAACACTATTTTGCTTAAATGTCTATGTTTTGACCTGCACTGTTTTGTTGTTATGCCCTCTTTTTTTTATCTCAGTGTCCTTTTTATTATCTACTTTTTCATTTTTATCCTTTTAATTAAGGGAAAAATAAATTTAAAATAGCAGGATATATTATAGTAACCCACTTTGATTTCCTATTAACTTGATTTGAAACTCTGTATTGCTCTCACCATCTTGTTTTGACTGATTTTCCTCTATTCTGTTATGCTTGATAGTACCAAGTTTGAAAGTATAGGTAACAACTATGAAGACAATAAGATTCATTGTGACACCCATTCTGGTGGACTATTATTTTCTTTTGAAGTCCTCTAATGTCTCCAATGTTTTGGTTTTATTGGTCTTATTCTCTACTGTTTTGTTCAATTTTATTATAACTGATGATAAAGGCAATTCTTTTTAAGATAACAGGAGGCATTATGGTAACCATTGTTGATCACCTTGTATTTTGTTTTTACATTATGTATTATGTCTATCCTTTTGATTTGACTGACTCTGTCCTGGTATGTCACATTCGGTTTTGCTTTCTTCAAAAAAAAAAAAAGTAATAAGAACTGTGGGAGTAATAAAACCCAAAATGTGTAATTGTCATTTTACAAAAGAAAGGAAAAGAAAGTTCTCTAAAAGATATAACTGCTGGGGCTGGAGGTTTAGCTCAGGGGCATAAGCGCCTGCCTTGCAAGTAGGCAGTTGTGAGTTCGATCCCTGGTATCGATAAAAAGGAAAAAGACAAAAAAAAAAAAAAGATATAACTGCATATATATTTAAGAGTATAAGATAGATAACCATATTACTGAGTTTTGTTGGATCACTGAACAAAACTGTTTGAAAGTCCCCTCTATATGCTTTAATTTTGTAACTTCAACAACTATTTCTAAGATGACAATATGTAATTAACTAATGATTTCCTTTTTTTTTTTTTTTTTTTTTTGGTCTTTTTCGTTTTTATCGGTACCAGGGATCGAACTCATGACTGCCTGCTTGCAAGGCAGGCGCTTATGCTGCTGAGCTAAATCCCCAGCCCCTCCTATTGTTTATTTTTTCTGAAATTCTGTATAACTTGTACCCTTTTTCTGTTTTTTTTCTTTTTTCTCTTTAAATTAACAAAAAAAGAGTAAAGATATTTATTGAGGAAAGCTTCTGTCTGAGAGAGAGAAAGGTCCCCAGTGGGTTGCCAAAGACTGTCTTTTCTAGAGACTTTTTAGAGTAAAATCAAAAGGTGAGATGGGTTCAAGATGGGGAAAACTGGGAATTCACAAGGCTGACAGACATGAAATGGGACAGAATTATGGTCAACCAATAAGGCTGTTCAGGTAAAACTGACCAAATGAGGGGCAGTGGGGAAGCCAGTCATGCAGCAAGCAGGCACTGTTACAGAACAGTGACTCTCCTGTAGGAGTTGGGGTAGCAGTGCCTGGCTTTGGTGATCCTCATGGATCCTCATGGTGATCCATTTAGAGTATCAGATCCTGATGCTTATACTTCAGATGTGACTGCGTTTGTCTGGCCTTTTGTCTTGGGATCTGGCCCACAGTAGGAGGTATCTGTCTCCTCCAAGGTCACAAGGTATAGATGCTCCTCTGTGCCAGCTCCTTTGAGAGCCCAGCCCTGTCTGACTGCCTATGATATTTCTAACCTAACTCAGCTGCCTGTAACACTTGTGCCTTATTTCTCCTTTCTCTTAGTCAATATGTAGAGGAGAAGGCAGGAGCTCTAGCAGCCAGCTTGGGTGACTGAGGCCAACCTGATAAGGTACAGCAGGGAACCCCATAGAGGAGGCCAGGTCCCAAACACCAAGGAACCCTGAGCCACCTGCCTAGGGCTTTACCTGAGGCAGAAATGAACTCCTATCTTTTCTGTCTCTGTCTCTGTCTCTCTCTCTGTCTCTGTTTCTGTCTCTGTCTGTTTGACTCCATCTCTGTCTCTCTGTCTGTCTCTCACTGAACACCTATTTTAAGCCACTGTTTTGAAGCATTATTACGGCTACAGTAGAACCTCCGCTTCAGGAATACAAGTGGAAATCGTTTCTGCTTTTTAGAGCTGTAGGAGTTGGTGAGCCTTGAATTGAACCAGGCCTGTTTTTCCTTAAAACTCTCATTTATTGGGGCTAGGGATTTAGCTCAGTGGCATAAGTGCCTGCCTTGCAAGCAGGCAGTCGTGAGTTCGATCCCTGGTACCGATAAAAAGGAAAAAGATAAAAAAAAAAAAAAAAAAAAACCTCTCATTATTTTCAGTAAATGATTCTTCTTACCATTAATGGTTAGGAAAAATGGCAGCTGTACACTATTAAAGGATTTGCGGATAATGCTAAATCAAAATATCAATACCCACTAAGAGCTTTTGCCCAAGCTCTCAGATGAATAAATATTTGAGGCATCTAGAGACTCAGAACTTTCACAAGAAATGTTTACATTGGAATAGTGACATAAACTGTATTTAAAGCCAAACAAGCTGAGCGAGGTGGCAGCACACCAAGGGGAGAATATTTTGATTTCAGTGGTGCTCTGTCTTTGGTGACCTGGTGACACACACAGCATACACACAGAAATTTGGTGATTGGGCTATGTGATACTGGCCTTCAGCTTTACAATGAAAGTCAAAAAATGCTCCTGTTAGGCTAAGTATGGTGGTGCATCTCTGTAATTCCTGCACTCGGGGAGGCTGAGGCAGGGGGATTACCACGAATTTGAGGCTGTCTGGGGCTATACAGTGAGCTTAAAATCAGCCTGAACTATGCAGCAAGACCCTGTTTCAAAATGCAAAACACAAAACTTCCCTCTTGAACCAAGTGTGGTGGCACACTTTGGTAATCCGGTACTCGGGAAGCTGAGGCAGGAAGATTGCCAGTCTAGCCTGGCAATTTGGTGAGACCTCGTCTCAAGAAAATTTAAAAAGGCTCTGGGGACATCAATCGGGGCAGAGGCCCCAGGTGCAATCCCCAGTATTCCCTCTCCACACTGCACCATAGCCTCCTTTAGATCCAGGCAGACTTTTCTCCCAGGTGTTGAGGAATGACCCAGTGCTTGGTCCCCTCAGAACCTGCTACCAGTTTCTGAGCTCCGGGTGTTTGTCGACTCGCGCTGCAGGACAGTTCTGTCTCTACTGCACATCAGGCCCCACCCTAGCCCCAGTCCCCCAGGGCACCGTCTGAATTCCACAGACCTCGTCCTGCCTGATGGGTCCTCTGCAGGTGCCCAGCTGAGACCTGCTGGTTGATCCCTGGCACAGTGACCCTGCGACCCTAGGCTGGTCGCTTGCCCTGCAGGGCGGTTTACTTAACCTCTGAAAGTTGCCTGCAGAGACTTGTTCCCACCTCACAGATAAGGGCATCAAGGCACAGAGGGCTGCCCGGACTGTTGGCTGCTTGGTGAGCACAGTGGAGTTCTCACCCCAAGTCTGACCTAGAGTCAGGCAGAGTCACAGTTTGTAGTTCAGGCTAAACTCCCAGTGATCCTCCTGCGTCAGCCTCCCCAGTGCTGGGATACAGGTGTGTGCCACCATGCCTAGCAAGAGCCAGAACTCTTAATATTGCTCCAGTTATACCTCTTAGAAGAGGATTTGCGGGCTGTGCTTCTTCAGTGGCATGTGCCTATCATCCCAGCACTCGGGAGGCTGACACAGGAAGGTCGCCTTGAGTTCAAGACCCGCTTGAACTACTTAATGAGACTCTGCCTTAGAAAAAGAATGAGAAAGAGAGAGAGACAGAGACAGAGAAATCCAGCCAGCAAGCTGGATGTGGTGGAGCATGCTTGTAATCCCAGCACTCTGGAGGGGAAGCCTGCTCTTCCTCCTGCTGCTTGTAACCCCAGCACTCTGAGGCAGGAAGGTCGTTGTGACTTTGAAACCAGCCTGGTTTCAAACTGAATTCAAGGCCAACCTGAACTGCATAGTGAAACCCTTTCTCAAAAAGAAAAGAAAAGTGAAAAGACAGGAGTTATGCCACTCACCTGTAATCCCAGCACAAAGACCACTGAGGCAGGAGGACCTTGGAGGGATGGAGGGCATCCTGAACTACACAGTGAGTTCAAGGGCAGCCTGAACCATGTAATGAGACTCTGTCTCAAAACAGACCAAAAAAACCCTCTCAAATAAATTCAGAATAAAGAGCCAAATGTGCATGGCTCACATGAGTCCTACTGACATTAACACTCAGTCTGCAATGTAGTTTGCCATCTTTCTCTTCCCTGTGCTGCCTGGGTGTCCAGCAGAGCAGAAGCAGAGACACAGAGATGGTGAGCTGGCAGCTCAGGAGTCATCTGAGGCAGTCCATCACCCTCGGCTCTTCTTGCAGGACTTCTGAAGTCCTCCTCCTCCTCTTTTCTCCTCCTTCTTAATCTTCTTGAATTCATTATGTAGCTCAAACTGAACTCATGGTTACCCTCCTGCCTCAGCCTCTGAGTGCTGGGTTGACAGGCGTGTGCCACCGTACCTGGGTGCAAGTCCTGTTCATGAGGACATCACACAGTGACTGCTGCTGCTGAGTGCCACCCCGAGGAAAGGCAGGCTTGTAGAAACTCTGTTCTCATCTGCCTCACTCACCAGATCGGCACCTTGTGATTTCTGGCTCTTCCCCAAAGTCCGAATGACCATGGAAGGGAGCTACTTTGACTCAATTCAGTGCACCGAGGCAATGGTGACAGTGCGGCTAAAGACACTGCCACCAAAATCCCAGCACTCGGGAGGCTGAGGCAGAAGAATCCATGCAAGTTCAAGACCAGCCTGGCCTACAAAGTGAGCTCAAGGCAGCCTGAACTGCAGAGTGAGATCCTGTCTCAAAAAGACAAACAAGAGGGCTGGGGATTTAGCTCAGCGGCATAAGTGCCTGCTTTGCAAGCATGCAGTGGTGAGTTCGATCCCTGGTACCAATAAAAACGAAAAAGACAAACAAAAGGGGCTGGGGATTTAGCTCAGTGGCAAAAGCACCTGCCTTGCAAGCACATGGTCCTGAGTTCGAGCCCTAGTTGCAGGGGTGGGGACAGACAAAAAATACTCCTCCACCAGCGCAGACCAGGCCTGGGTAAGGCTGTGCTGTCCTGCATCCTCTGATGGTGTGTGGTGCATTTGGCTTGGACTTGGCCAAGGTCTGCCACCAGAAGGACTTGTCCTTAGGAAGGCACAACCTTGGGACCTAGGGCTTTCGGATACCTAAGTGTTGGATTTGAAGGAGGCCTTGGAATTCCCAGGTGAAGGAAGTAATCCAGTTGGAGGAAAGGTATCAGTCCTGGGGGGGGGGTGTTGCTGCTGTGTGTTCAAATCCCTCCTGACCATGCTGGTTTCTCCCAGGTTTCCTGCCATCCTCTCCGTAGTGTACATGGCCCTGTGTGGCTGTCCTGGCCCTCACTGTGTCACCCCTAGCTTGGAGTCCATCAGAGGTGGCCTCCAGGATCCTCCAGTGGCTCCCACCAGGGTGCACCTGACAGGTCTCAATGTGGTTTAGGGATGGGTGGAAACTGGGGGGTCACTGACCGCTGCCTGCCCGGGGGCAGACCTGTCCTGAGCCTGTCCATCGGTGGGCAGGGGAGTACCCCATGGAGGAAACCACTAGCGGCTCCCAAGAGACGAGGCTGGAGGTGGGGGAGGAAGGCACTTGCAGGATGAGGAAGGGCAGATCATAAACTCCGGAAATGAGAAAAAGGAGAGCCATAAAATGGGCCAAAAACAGGGAAAATGTATGAAGGTAAAAACCCATTAAATAACAGTCACTTGTAAACGTGAGCGACTTCCTTGTTGCGATTGGGTGGGAGTAATCTTTGGGAGAAAAAAATCAATTTAACATCACTTTGCTTTCTGTTTCTCTGCCAAGAAAACACACACTGCAGCTTCGGATTCAAACATGAACATCCCTAAAACCTTGGGATGGAGGATCAGAAAGCCCATCTGTCTCATCCTTGCAAAATTAGCATTTTAACTTAATTCCCTCCGAAATTCTCTGACATTGGCTGGAGCTTCCCCCCTTTTGTTAACTAAAATCATAACTGGCATCTCTTACGCTTGGATTCATCTTAGCGAATCATTTTTAGCTATTTAAATTCTTTTTAGTAGTAATCAGGATATAAATAAAATTTAAAATGTAATGGGGCAAATATACACACACGAGAACATTTGTGCACAGTTTAATAGCAGAAATTGGAATGAATGTTTACGAATCAGGGTGGTTAAAGCATGAATTGCAACATGTTAATAATTGCTAGGAGCTGGGGGTGGTGGGTGCCTGTCCTCTCGGCACTGGGAGTCCACGCAAAGGGGTCACGGTGAGTTTGAGTCCAGCCTGGACTATATAGCGAGACTCTGCATAAAAAAACTATGAAAACAGAAATCTACTCCCCACATATATCTCTCTGATACTGAAAACTATACATATCTCTATACATACGTACAAAAAAGCAACTCAAAAAAGCAATAAACAGCTAGTATTATCTATAGGAAAAAAGAAGCACACATCTGTAAATATTATATTGTCTCAGTGTGAGAAGCTGAAAGAAAAACATATGCATATTATACAAAATATAGCTAAGATAGTCACACTACTGATTTCTCTGAGTTTGCTGAAGAGAAAGATTTGTGCCGGTGTTGTGTGGAGAATTGAAGGCAGACGTCCTGTGCTCTGGGTGAGTGATTTGTGGATGACAATGTGCAATGTGTGTGCCATTGTTACACCTTGACTGATGTGCTTTAAAATTTTGTTGTGGAGGGCTGGGGATTTAGCTCAGTGGTAGAAGCACCTGCCTGGCAAGTACGAGGTCATAAGTTCAATCTCCAGTACCAAAAAAAAAAAAAAAAAAAAAATTGTTGTGGTTAAGGAAAAAAAAAAAAGGAAAAAGAAGCAAAGCTTTTTGGGGGCTGGGGATTTACCTCAGTGGCATAAGCGCCTGCCTTGCAACCGTGTGGTTGTGAGTTCGATCCCTGGTACCAACATAAAAAAAAAAAAAAAAAAAGAAGAAGGAAGAAGAAGAAGCAAAGCTTTTTTGAAAAAAACATCAGCTAGATACAGTAGTGCACAACTGTGATCCCTGTTCAAGAGGCTGGCAAGAGGATCAATCATCTTCAATCTAGGGCCAGCCTGGGCTGCGTAGCAAGATCCTTTCTCCCTTTTTTTTTTTTTTTTTTTTGTCTTTTTCCTTTTTATCGGTACCGGGGATCGAACTCACAACTGCCTGCTTGCAAGGCAGGCGCTTATGCCGCTGAGCTAAACCTCCAGCCCCATGCTTCCTCCCTTTTTGAGACAGGGTCTTGTTATACAGTTCAGGCTGGCCTTGGACTCCTTTGTAGCCCAGGCTGCACTTGAATTCACAGTGATCCTCTTGCCTTAGCCTCCCAAATGCTAGAATTCTAGGCGTGTATCACCACACTCAGTTTACATAGTGAGATTTTGTCTAAAAAAAAATCAAATCAAACCAAATAAACAAACAAAATGTAGGGCTGGGATTTAGCTCAGCAGTGTAAGCACCTGCCTGGCAAGAGCAAGGTCTCACATTCAATCCCCTGTAACAAAAAGAAAGAAAGCGAAAGTGTATTCATGAAAGGGCACAAAAAAAAGCCTGCATCCACATGCCTAACCAGAACCCCAAACTTGCTAGGTTAAATAAAGCTGCACCGGCTCTATCTAGGCACGGCCTGGGTGCCAGGAGCCTGTGGGGAGGCGAGGGTGCTGTGACCCGCTGTGAGCTCCCTCCTGTGGGAACCGCCCTGGGGCTCCCCTCCTGCCATCAGCCCTTCAGTGTCCTGGTCACTGCCCGAGGGGACCCTGGGGAAGCTGAGTCCTTACAGATGGGTGGAGAGGGGCCAGCAGGGGAGCGGGGTACCCACAGGAAGGTGGAAGGGGGTGGTCAGGTGGCCATGATGTGGTGTTAGTCATGGGCAGTTGCAGCAGCAGGACAGGAATGTCCCTGAGGCTTCCTTCTGCGTCATCCAGCAGGACCAGCTCTGTGGGAGAAGGTCATGCCATTGTGACCATGTGTCATCTGGTGACTGTCTCCTGAGGACATGGTCTACGCAGCACAGCGCGGGTGCTGTGGAGGCAAACATAGTCCAGCTGGTGAAACGCTTCCAAGGGTAAACAGCTTGAAAAAGCATTGCTAAAGATGACACACAAAGGCATGTGTTCTGACACCAACCCAGGGCAGGGATGGGACGGGAAGTGACCCAGGCATAGGCCTTGCCCTCCGAGTCCTGTGGGTGAACCACGTCCAGCGGGCACCCACCTCCAGTTACAAGTGCTACAAAGGACAGCAGTGGTTGTTACAAAGTACAAAGGTGCTGTTCTGAGTGCTGCGGAGCGGTGTTGAAGTACCCCAGGCTGTGTCTGAGGGTTGAGTGGCCCTTTTGGGTGGGCTGCTCTGAGAGAAGACGGAGCAGGCCATGGTGCCAGGGCTGGGGTGAGTGGAGCCGGGCTCTGGGATGTCGGTGGAGCCCGCTGACAGCGCCCAGACCAGACTGGCCCCCAAGCTGGACAGCTGCACCTCTTCATTCGGGACAGCAGGAGTCGGTCCTTGTGACAGCAGGCTCTGGGCTGCTCTGCCCACCCTGACTGTGCCCCTCCTCCGTGGGCAAGGACCTGGGAAGCAGCTCATTGTCTGCAGGGCCCTGCCACATCATTTTGGGCTTGTGTTCCTACCCATGCTCATTATTATGCGCATGCGCACACATATGTGTGTGTGTGTGTGTGTGTGTGTGTGTGTGTGTGTGTGTGTGTGCTTGTGGCTGCCCTGGGGAGTGAACCCAGGGCCTTCCCATTGAGCGGCATCCCAGCTCTCTCTGTCTCTGTCTGTCTTGCTTTTTCTCTTTTAATTTTGAAGTTGGATCTTACTAAGTCACTAAGTTGCTCATACTGGGCTCAATTTTTTCTTGTTTTTGTACCCAGGATTGAACTCACAACCTCAGGCTTGCCAGGCACAAGCTGTGCTGCTGAGCTTAGCCCCAGCCCTGGGCTCCACCTTGCAGTCCTTCTGCCTTACCCTCCTGGAGTGCTGGGGTCGGAAGCCTGCACCACCGCACTGTCTTCTGTGTCCTAGCTAGCTGTAGCTTATTCCCCATTGATCGACTTTTCTCCACTCTTGCTCCCTTGACCCTTCCCAAGTTTGGTCACCTGCACCTTACTCTCCATGTATGAATCAACGTGTCTAGACTCTTTTAAGTAAGATTCCAAGGGACTTATCTCTCTGTGGTTAGTTCATATTTAACAATCTCTAGTTTCATCTATATCGCTGAAAATAACAAAGTTTCTTTTTCATGGCCAAGTAATATCCCCTTGTGTACCTGTACCTTGTTTTCTTTATTCATTTCTCAACTAATGGACATTTATGCTGTGCCCATTTCTTGGATTCTATGGACAGTGTTGTAACCAACATGGCAATGCAGACATCTGTGACAAAAAATTTTTTTTGGTACCGGGGATCAAACTCACAACCTCACACTTGCCAGGCAGACGCTTATGCCGCTGAGCTAAATCCCCAGCCCCTCAGGAGCTATTTCTTTATACTTTTTACCAGTAGTTTCAGAGATTCACAACTTAACTTTACATTTATCCATTTTGTGATATTTTGTCAATGCTATATTACTCTGAACATGCCCAATCTTGTCTGAATTGATATTTTTATTTGGTAAGACATAGTTTTAATTCTCTTGCATATGGACATCCAATTTCCCAGGATCACTACTCTTAAAACCGGGTGTGGCGGTGCTCACCTGTAATCCCAGTGCTTGGAAGGCTGAGGCAGGAGGATCACTGAGAGTTGGAGGTCAGCCTGGGCTGCATAGTTAGTTCAAGGCTGGCCTAAACAGTATAGTGAAACCCTGTGTGGTAGATTAAAAGCTGAGCTGGATCAGTTTGGTGCTGAGTGTAGATGGCCCATCTGAGGACTGTTGCCAGCAAAAAAGAGACCTGGAGAGGAAGAGTGGCATTGTGGATTCTCCTAAGTGTTGTTTGGAACTGCTGGTTCTTTTGGAGCAGTTGGTTCTCCTGGAGGAGCTGTCATGCTAGCTTCCCTGATATGAACTCAACTGTTACCATCAGAGGAGCTTGGGACCTTGTTGCTAAGAATGGCTGCCGTTCACCTTAGGGGAGCTCTGGGCCTTACTTTGAGCATCACTTCCTAGATCTGGTCGGGAAGTGTGTGCTCTTCAGTCTCCAGGAGAAGCTAGTCATGCTGGCTTCCTGATATGAACTCAGCTGTTCTCATTCTTGGAGGAGCTCAGGACTTCACTGTCCCTGAGGATGGCTGTGGTACTTTTTGGGTCCTCAGTTTGAGCATCGCTTCCTGGCTCTAGTGCAGATCCCTAGCCTGCTGGCACAGATCCTTCTCCCCGCTGGCAGAGACTCTCTCACTTCCATTGCTGACCTTGGGGCCTTCCCAGCACAGATCTGTGAAGCAGACTTGCATGAGTCATTGCTGTGGGCTCTGGGCCTCCAGTGGGACTCGTGGAGAGACATTGTCTTGGGCTCTAGGTTCTCAGCTGAACTCAGGCAGGTTATTGCCATGGGATCCAGGCCCTTGGCTAGATTCTCTAGGTCTTAAGTGTGTGGAAAGATTTCCTGCACTTTCTTTGTATTTGACTCTTTGAGTGACCATCATAAATAATACTATAAACTATGTATCCTGTTTCGTCTTGTTCTCCCTGTAACCCCTAGGACACTCTCAAAATAAACACACACACAATCTGTTCCTCTTAATGTTTGATTTACTAGTGGTGATTTTTAACTTTCCTTTGTTGTTTTTAATTTATTTTTTATTGTCTTTTTAAGATAGAGTTTCACTATGCAGTTCAGGTTGGACTTTGTAATTTAGGCTGGCCTAGAACTCACAGCAATCCTCCTGCCTCAGCTTCCCAAATGCTGGGATTACAGGTGTGCTTTCCAACTTGCCTTTGCATTGAATCTGTATCATGTGCTGTGCCTCTTAAAACCTGCAGGATTAGAGATATCTGAGAGTCTGGCGTGACATGTCTTAATTATATTCTTATTGTTATATTTAACCTTAGTTGTATTATGCATAGCAATTTTATGCCAAGTTTTTTTTCTTTTGGTCTTACTATATAGTCCAGGGCACCCTTGAACTTACTACTGTTATGAGGCTGAGGCTTGCTTTCAACTCACAATCCTCCTGCCTCAGCCTCCTGAGTCCTGGGATCACAGGTCTGTCCTACCACACTTGGCATCAGGCCTATTTTTAATCTCTACTGCTGTGCAATAGCGAAACGGTGATGAATTAGTTTTGTACATTCATACCTGTGTCTGCATGTAATAAAAAAACTATTTTTGAGAAAGTGATTGAAAATTCTTAGGTTTTGGTGGTGAGGCATAGTCCTATTCCAACTAAGGGCTCGCGCTGAAGTCTAACTTTGATTTTTTTTCTTTTTTTTTTTTTAGCTTTGATTTTAATAAATTTTGAGCCATTTCATTTTTAAGAGCTCATTTGGAAGTCTTAAAAAATTAATTAAATCTTTCGTCTTTGAAGTTTAGTTCTTCCATTTCTGGCGTATTATCCATGGGTTGTGAGGAAAATCGATGATCAGTTCAGTGATTTGCACCTAAAATAAAGGTGCAGGACAGCTGAAATTAGAAGCAGCTGGAACATGGCTTTCCCGTGCTCCCAGTGAAGGCTGTGGGGTCTTCAGAGCCCTCCTCTGTTTCCATGGCTAAATCGAGGCGTTTCCAAGAGACAGAGACCTGGGCTGCGTCGCATCTAAGCCACCTGGGGACCTGGCCTCTTGTGGGTTTCTCAGGGCCCTGGACTCAGCTGGGAAGCAGTCAAATCAAAAGTGGGTAAAGGAAGGTGTTACGGTTTAGATCAAAAGCCCCCAAAGCCTCGGGCACTTGGAAGGGTGTCTGAAAGCTGGGCTCAGGGTGGCAGACCCTGTTAGACGGATGACAATGCGAGACACAGAGAGTATCTTTGTCCAGGGTCTTCAGAATGCAGTGAAGCCCTGACACAAACCCCCCTAGATTTATTGAGGCACAAAAGGCAGAGAGCTCCGCGGAGCGTGGGTCGAGTTGCAGTAGTGAGCCAAGCTAGCAGCTGAATAATTTCCATCTGACCATGGCCTCAGGAGCTTCCTCGTTTTCCCCACAGGGCCCTCTGCTGGAACTGGCCAGGCATCCTGTATTCAAGATGGTTCCACCCCTCAGAGGCAGCTTCTACGTCAAGGGAACTGGGCAGACATCTGCCCCAGGGAGTCGGGCAGAGTTCTGGATCTGACCTTGATGGTGACCTTGGAGGCTGCAATGCACATGTTGGGGGAGGTGGATCCTGAGCTGGCCTGAGGGTGAGCTCCTCCCTTGCTTCCTGTCCTGGATCACAAGGCCCTCCAGCTTGCTACCCTGCCTTGGAGCTGGCCTGCCATGGACTGAAACAATTGACAACATTCACCTTTCTTCTTTTATTTTTTAAAAATAATTTAATTTTTTTTTGTCTTTTTGAGACAGCATCTCACTATGCTGCTCAGGTTGTCCTTGAACTCATTTTGTGGTTCAGACTGGTCTCCAATTTGCAACCTCCTCCTGCCTCAGCCTCCTGAGTGCTGGGATTATAGGTGCCCGGATCACCACACCTAGCCTCTTTCTTCCTGTAAATTGTGTGTGTCAGGTTTATACTGGCTTTCTCCTGAAGTCTTGTGCACTCATAGTTGGGGCTTTGTGAGGTGATTGGATTGTTGTCCAGGGGGAGGTCACTGGGACGTGGCCTGGAATGGCTTAGGGTATCTCCACTCCTCCCTTCTCTCTCTGCTTCCTGATCACCTCAGTTTCCTCTCTGCCAAGCCATCCTGCTTTGGAGCTGCTGACTGTCATCTGAAACAGGAGCCAGAATAACCCTCTCTCCTTAAAGTTGGGCCTGTCCGGTATCCATGTCAGGTCACCCAGCCGCCAGCTAAGTGAAGCAGACAGTCTCTGGGCAGCGTTTGTGACACCCCATGGAGTCCTGCACTCTGCTTGGTGCCAGCGCTGGGAGCGTGGGGCAGGGCAAGGGTCTCTGTGGCCAGTGTGTTACCCCGAGCTGGACTGTCCAGCAGCCCTCCAGCCTCCTACTCCAGCCTTGGCACCTGGAGGTGTTGACATAATGGAAGAAGCTGAGATTGGACTCTGGGACCAGGTGATGGGTTATTTATTGTTACCTGGAACTTAGTGGCTCAAGGCCTCTTCTCCACTGAATTTTAATTTTTAAAAAGTTTTTGTCTTTTTGGAAATAGAGTCTTGCTATTTGGTTCAGGCTGGCTTTGAGCTCACTTTGGAGTCCAGGCTGGTTTCCAGCTTGCAAAGATCCTTCTGCCTCAGCCTCCTGAGTGCTGGGATTACAGGAGTGAGCCAACATGCCTAGCTTCCTCCAACAAATTTTAGTCAGGCTCCTTTAACCTCCTCTTCAGCTAGGCCTCAACGGACCACAAAATTTGGGCACAATAATATCCACCTTTCACAAATTTGAGAAACACTAGCTAGTTTGTCCACTCTGGGAGGCTGAGGCAGAAGGATCACAAGTCTGAGACTGCTGGGAGACTGGTTTGGACCACCAAGCCTGGCTCAAATGTCTTTCATGATCCAGCCCCAAGAGTCCGACCTTGTCACTTGCGGGGTGTCCTCATGCACATGGGATGCTGGGGACTCATCACTAGGGCCACCTGGCAGGCCTGCAGTGAGGACTCTGGTACTGACCCCGCCCCCAGCCACCCAGTCCTGCTCGCCCGGATCTCCACGCCGCCTGTGAACCAGGAGCTGCTGGACACGCGAAGAGTTAAAACCTCCCACAGCCACAGCCGCTGTTGCCTGGCCAGGCCTGGCTCTCAGCCTCATTGGGCCGGGGAGGGGCACAGCAGCTGCTGGGAGGGGGTCCCCTTTATTTCCCCCTCACTTCCGAGGTCAGGTCGGGCCGGGTGAGGACGCGGACAGGTGGCTGCTGACACAAAGGCTCTGAGGAGCTCGCTGGCAACGCGGCAGCGGCAGCGGGACTTGGCCTTGGGACAGCTGAGCCGGTCCGCTCATCCAGGAGTCCGCGCCCACCCAGTGGCTCCGCCCAGGCCCGGAACCTGCGCAGGGGCTGCTGCCAGCCTGGCCTCGCTGAGCGCTGCGCCTTCCTCTTCTTCCCAGCCTCCCCACGCCCTGCCTGCGGAGGGTTAGAACACCTCAGGATGGAGGAGTTTGCCTGGGGCAAGGCAGGGCAGGCCGAGCTGCAGCCCCTGTCCTGGATGGGCTCCTGTCCTGTCCTAGGACAGACGGACCCAGCCCCTATCCTCCCCACCTGTCCGGCTCTGGTCTTCCTCAGCACGTTTCTTTACTTTTCTCTTTCTCATTTTGTCTGTTTATTTTGAGACAGGGTCTCGCCATGTAGTTCAGACTGGCCCTGAACTCACTATGTAGCCCATGCTGGCCGTGAACTCACAGGTATCCTCCGGTCTCAGCCTTCTAAGTGCTGGGATTTCAGGTGTGTGCCACTGCACCTGGTTTCAAACATCATTCTGCACAAATCTCTCTTGCAAGGGATAGGCGGTTCCTGATTATCCTACAGTCCCCAGAATGAGTGGAGAGGTGCTCTCTTGGAGTGCCTGTTATTCAAGATGAAAACAACCCGACCTGCAAATCCCTGCCCAATGCATAACTGCACAAGTCAATGAGCTGAAAAACCCTGAAACTCGGCCTCGTACTTGGGGCGATTCCTGCAGGGATTCTGTGTCTTCTCTATTTTTCCCTTTCTGGTGAGAACACGCTTTTTACACTCACTGGTCAGGGATCTGAGAAACTCAGCTCTTGCTGTCTGTCAGCTGTCAGCATGAACTTCTGCTTAGACCCTGGCCACCCTGGAGACACAGGGCCAGGAGATAAGGGGCTCTGTGGTCCCCTCCCTGTGCCAGCCCAGCCCCCAGCCATCCTGACCCACTTCCTTCGAGCCCTGCAGCTCCTTGGCTTGCTCCAAGTCGCTCTTTATTCAGCCGGGACCTGGACCAAGGTCCCTGGAGAAGACCGAGCTCTGGGCTCTGGCCTTCTTCCCAGGCCAGCACAAAGCTGCTTTATGCCTGGCTGCACTCCCCTGGCCCCAGCTGCCCCAGCTCTGCTTTTTCTTAGTGTTTTCCTTTCAGCTGACTTAGTTATTACAGTAAGGGCTGCAGAGGCTGGGCTTGCTGGGACACAGCAGTTTGCTGGGTCACGTTCCTGCCTGCAGGCCAGGGACTGTCTTCTGCGGCTTCCCTTTGTGTCCTGCCCAGGGGCAGAGCCCAGCAACCTGTCCAGGTCCTATCCCCGCCAGGGCAGGACATTCCTAACAACCTATGACTGTACTCCCCACACAGGGAAGGCTGAGGCAGAAGGATCCCTGCTGTGAGTTCAAGGCCAGTCTGGACTACACAGTGAGACCCTCAATCAAGATGGACCCATTTGAACATGGAAACGTTTCCAGTGAAAGGAAACTGGAGTAGAAGGTCAGCCACCAAGCTGCGGGACTTCTCGTCCCTGGAGGTCGTGAAGCTGACCCACTGCTTCCCTGCCCCGCTGGCCCGGGATCCCCAGCTGGAAGGCCCTTTGGCTGCACAGATGTGATGTGTCCTTCACCCCGTTACGGGAGTCCATGGTGTGGACACCAAACATCTGCTTTGGGTTTTGCAAACATTTGGAATTAAAAGCTTTCAGTTTGTGCTTGGATCAGTTGGGGCTTCATTTTCGAGGTCCTGCCTTTCAGGGGAGGACAGAGGGCAGGGGTGGGGACAGGAGCTGGCCCGGCCTCACCCTGCTCCCCACCTCCAAGCTGCCTACAGGGTACCCAGCATGAGCACTGGCCTGTGAACAGCCCACAGGCGGTGTGTCCAGGTGCCTGGCAGGGCGTGATTTCAGGGCCGCTGCTGCTCTGCTCGATCCCGGCCTCCACCTCTGGGCAGTTTCTTTGGTTAGAAAGGGCTGAGTTCAGGTTTGGAGGCTGTGAACACAATGCCATCCCCAAAATCTATCTGCTCTGGCCTCTTCTCAAGGGCAGGAACCTCCTGGAACTTCCTAAAACCCAGCTGCTGCTTGGGCACAGAGGCACAAGCCTATAATCCCAGTGCTCCAGGAGGCCGAGGTGGGAAGGTCACTCATAAGCCTAGGCTGGGCACCTTCGTGACTCAGCCAAATCCTGTCTCCAAATGAAAAGTGGGCTGAGGATGGAGGACAGAGCTCAGTGTGCAGCCCCAGGTTCAGCACCCAGCAGTCCCCACCTCCAGAACCAGGTGCTGAAGGGCAGAGGCTGGTGTGGTAGGGAAGGCAGCCGTGTCACCCGGGACTGCAGTGCAGCTGGCAGTGCTGCTCTGCTGTGGCAGTGCTGAGGGCCTGAGTCACTGAATATGAGTGCAGGGCGGGGTGGGGTGGCCTGTGGCATTAAACTGTTCCTGGATGTCGAAATCTGATTTATTAACATTGGCGATGGTCGAGGCCGTCCTGCCAACAAAGGTTCTGAAATTGAAATCGCATGAAACTTCTCCAGTTTCTGCTGGTGCCCCACACGCCCTTCTTTCCTGAAGCAGCAAATTCACTTAAAAATAATTAAGAAAAGATTGATGGGATTTTGGAATTGTAATGAAAAATATGATCTCATTAGTGAGTCCTGAGCCAGGGCCAGGCCCTATGTCAGCTGTGCGCCCTCTGCGTGATGAGCAGAGGCTCACAGGGGAGAGCTAATAATGGCAAGGATTAAAAAATTAAAACAGTTTCCCTTTATACTTTGCAGGCTATGCTGAAATTCTTCCTTTTGCAGAGAGACTCAGGAAGAGATCTCTTCCAAAAGAACCCGAGCAAATGTAACTAAATCACTGGAAAAGAAAATGGTGGCAGGCACCAGGTGTAGTGCCTATCACCCTAGCCCTTAGGAGCCTGAGGCAGGAAGACTGCTATATGTTCAAGACCAGCCTGGATTACATAATGAGACCCTGACTCTGAAAAACAATACATAAATAAAAGACAGAAAACCAATGTGGTGAGAAGAACTGAAAGAACTAAATAAAAGTGTCCTTCCTCTACGCCTACTTGAGATTCTCATTCAGCTATTGTCCCAGCTGAGGACCGCTGCTGTCCCCAGACTGTCACGATGAGGCAGGGGCACCTAAGGTGACCGGGCTCTGCAACGATCCACAGAAGCACTGTGCAGTATCCATATCCCTTCTCATCTGTTTATTTATTTTGTCTTTTTGAGAGAGGGTCTCCTATGCAGTTCAGGCTGACCTTGAGCTCACTTTGTAACCCAGGCTCAAACTCACAATGATCCTCTTGCCTCTGCCTCCCAAATGCTGGGTTTATAGGTATGCACTGCCACACCTGGCTCAAACTCCCAATTTTGATAAGACAGTATTTTCTAAACTGGTAGACATGGTTAAAACTGGAATCTGAGTTATTAAATATTATCACAGAATTTAGGACCTGAGAAAAATACTGCTGGACACAGGCCCAATTTGCTGATCTTTTATTTACTTGGACTTGGCAGTTGTGAAGTCCGGGGAACCTGGAGGAGCCCTGGGCTGAGGAGGGGCGGAGGCCTCTGTAGACACAGTGGGCCCCGGGAGGCACCCGTTCCTGCTCGCAGCTCCCACCAGGAAGGCGCCAGACGTTTCTGGAGGATCCTTCCTTTCCTTCCTTCCTCCTCAGCAAAACAAACCCCCACTCCCTGGAGAAAGAGTCAGTGGTTGGGGAAGAGATTAGGTCTTTGGGGCTTTCGAAGAACTTAACGGGGAACCCCCTCCCCAATTCTATAATAGGATGGGAAGCCCTGGGGAACTGACTGAAGTTACAAATCCCTTAGACATTTGACCACTTCTGCTCTTGGAGCTGATCATAGTAAATATATTTGGTTTTTTTTTTTCCTTTTTTTTTTTTTTTCAGAAAACACATTCTTCCAAAATATATTTATTAATAAAAATTTTTTCTTAGTGTGTTTGTACTACATAACAATTATGTTAGTAATTGTTATTAACACACATCATGTTTGCTGTTTCTTTTTTGGTACCAGGGATCAAACTCACAACCTGTGCTTACCAGGCAGGTGCTTATTCAACTGAGCTAAACCTCCAAACTACATCTTCATTCTTTTTACTTCTTATTTATTTATTTATTTATTGTCTTTTTAAAATTTGTTTTTTCAAAAGTGTGGGGAAAAATAATAAAATAAAATTTGTTTTTTCTTTTTTTGGTACCGGGGATTGAACTCCCAACCTCACGCCTGACAGGCAGGCTCTGCGCCACTGAGCTAAATCCCCGGCCCCTGATTTATAGTCTTTTTGAGACAGGGTCTCACTATGCAGTCCAGGCTGGCCTTGAGCTCACTTTGTAGCCCAGGCTGGTCTCCAATTTGCAATGACCCTCCTGCCTCAGCCTCCCAAACACTGGGATTACAGGCATGTACCGCCACAGTCGAGTTTATTTTGGTTTTTTGAGACAGCATCTCACTATGTGTCCCAGGCTGGCCTTGAGCTCCTGAGGGTCCTCCTGCCTCAGCCTCCTGAGTGGTGGGATTACAGGCAGGCATCCCTTCCATCCAACCTTTCTCTTCTCCTAAGGCAGTAGCAATGTGAGTGAGCAGCAGATCCCGGCTTCAGACACTTGAGAATGGTTTACGTCATGTCCTGGCCCCAGGTGAGTGAGCCGACAGACAGCAGGACTCGAGTCCTAGATCATCATCTTGAAGATGCCCAGGTCCACACAGCTGCCCAGCACGGGACCCTAATGGGTCTCAGTTCTCTGAACACCATACTCCAAGCAGGGCTAGACCTTGGAGTTTTCTGCCCAGTGACCCTTCCCACGCCTCCTGCTGACCTAAACACCACTTCTTGGCTCTGGGAGCCAGGATCCTGCAGGCCCACTCTGCACCTGGGGTGGGGGCGAGGCCGTCTCCTCCTCGGGCCCTGCACGTGACAGACACCCTCACCTGCACCTCCTGGACCTGGTTGCCTGCAGCCTTATGGAGAAGTACACAGCTAAGGGAGTTTGGGAAATGCTGCCTTGGAGCTGGTGGGGGCTCATGGCTGTCGCAGGGCCCCCAGAACTTGTCACCAAGAACACACGCTTTTAGGGAGGTGCTTACGGAGCCAAGCCTGAGTGTGTCTCTGGGTTAAAGTACCGAAGGTCCTTCTCCCAGCAGAAGCGTTTTTGTGGAGAGGGGTGGGGAAGAAGGTGGAAGCTGTCTGCACTTGTCTTGCGCAGTGTCTGGACAGGAATTAGAGTTGGAGTTCAGCTGGGCCTGTCATCTCAGCACTCAGGAGGCTGAGGCAGGAGGATTGAAAGTCTAGCCCAGCCTGAGCAACTCAGTGACTTAATCAGAATCCTATCTCAAAATAAAAAATTAAAAAAGGCTGGGAATAGAGCTCAGTGAAGGGCCCGGGTTTGAGCTCCAGGCGCCCTCCTCCCAAGTGTTACAGCTCTGCTGAAAGCCATAACCAGGAAGGTGACTGGGAGCTGGGCTGGGCTCAGGCTGCTGTCCATCAGCGTGGTGGGCAGTGGTAAGCAGGCTGCTGGGAGCCCAAGACAGGAGCGGGAGGACGTGGCCATTCCAGGGCTCTGGGAGCCAGGCTGAGGAAATGCAGCCAGTGCCAGCTGGGTAGGTGACCACTTGGGACAGCGTCAGGGGCTGGCTGGGCACATGAGGAAGAGGGGGACCGTGGCCCCGCAGGGAGGTGACTTCACCACTGCCTGCTTTTCGGAAAGCCCGATCAGCCAGGGCAGGGTTGGGCTCTGTCCTCTTGTTTACCAGCTGAAGGTGGCCCTGGGGAGCTGGGGCTCTGGGCCACAGCAGTGACTGCAGGGAGGAGGTGACAATTTACATTTTATTCCCCCAGGACCCACTGGGAGGGGCGCTCTGACCCTAAAGAGAGGAAGAGAAACTCAGGGGGAGAAGGGTGTGGGGACCTGGTGGGTGGGAGGCTGCTATTAACCTCTTCTCTGACCTTTTCTCCTCCCAGAGGCCCTTGAGCTTTTCGGCCCGTCCACTGCCTAAGTTGTGGCTCCTAAACTGGTGGCCCCATTTTGAGTGTCACAGGGACAGTTGTCAAAAGTGTTTCCCAGAACGGAATTTCAGGCCCCCACCCCTGGAGATGGGGTCCGTGGGCTGGATACTGTCAGGTAAGAAATAGCTGGGCATGGTGGCCTGCATCTATAATCCCAGGAGGGTTACAAATTCAAGTCCAGTTGAAGTGACATAGTGACTCTGTGAGGTCCTGTCTTAAATAAAAAATAAAATTAAAAAAAAAAAGTATGCCTCAGTGCAAAGACCATGGCTTCAATCCCTAGTACTGAAGGGAGGAAAAAAAGTGCCAGCTATCACGATGTGAGCCCTGAGAGACAGGACAGTGGTTACCCTGACTGAGATGGGCCCTGAACGCCACCCAGGGCCAGTGCTACCACTGCAGCTCAGAGAGACTCCTCCCACCTGTCCCCCTATGCCCCTCACCTGGGGGGGTCCCCCGCTCCCCACCCACAAAGTGCTCCTTCCAGAGTATGCCTCAGTTTACCTCCTGGTAATGTGGACCTTTGGAATAAGAGTGATTGTATTTCTTCTACTGTCTCTAATGGTGTTTTCTCAGACTCAGGGCCTTTGCATGGAGCTATGTCCCCAACCTTTGGTATTTATTTTGAGATTTAGGTCTCAGTAAGTCACCAAGTCGCCCAGGCTGGCCTTGAAATTGAAATCCTGCCATAGTCTCCCAGAGCGCTAAGATGACAGATGTGTGTCACCATGCCTGGCTTGAATTATTATTATTGTTTTTTTTATTATTATTATTTTGGTACTGGGTTCCAACTCATAACATCATGCTTGCCAGGCAGGTGCTTAGGTCATTGAGCTAAATCCCAGGCCCTTAATTACTTTTGTTTGTTTGTTTCTTTGAGACAGGGTCTCTCTGTGGTTCATGAACTCACTTTGTAGCTCAGACTGGTCTCAAACTCCCAAGAGCCTCCTGCCTCATGAACCACCATGCCCGGCCATAAAGATTTTTTTTTTGTCTTTTTCATTTTTATCGGTACCAGGGATCGAACTCAAGACTGCCTGCTTACAAAGCAGGCACTCATGCCGCTGAGCTAAATCCCCAGCCCCCTATAAAGATTTTTTACCAGTTTTAAGTTCACAACAAAACTGGGAAGTTACAAGGTTTCCCAGTGTCATTGTCCCCTATGAACCTGCATGGACAGGTGCTGCCCCCCAAATCATCTTCTCAGATCAGTGAGCAGGCGCACAGAGGCTTAGCTTCAAGGACATCCAGTGTTGCAACAGTGGCCTTGCTGGGAAAGACAGGAGGTAGAGCTGGGCCTGGTGGCTAGCGCACCTAGCAATCTCGGCTCTCTGGAGAGAGGACGGACCCCTGGGTTAGCAGTGAGTTCAAGGCCAGCCTTGATGATGTAAGGAGACCTTATCTCAAAAAACAAAAAAACAAAAGGAAAAATGCAGAAGTTGGAAAACAGCCGGGTGTGGTGGCACATACCTGTGATTCCAGCCCTCCGGGAAGTGGAGGCCGGACCTTTGAAAGTTCAAGGGCAGCCTGGGCGACTTAGTGAGAACCTGTATCAAAATAAAACACAAAAATGGGGCGGGGATTTAGCTCAGTGGCTTTGGCGCCTGCCTGGCAAGCCTGAGGTCGTGAGTTAGATCCTTGATACAAAAAAAAAAAAAAAAAAATAGGACTGGGGATGTAGCTCAGTCCTGGTTCTGGGAAAGAAATTTAGGGAACACATACGTTTGCCACTAGAGATTGGTTAAATAAAGCAGCGCATGTTCTCAGAGGAGGATATCCACAGGTCTGGAAAAAGATGTGCATAGTATTTTTGTTTGTTTGCTTTGAGATGGGATCTTACTGTGCAGCCCAAACTGGTCTGGAACTCAAAATTGTGCGTGCCTCAGCCTCCTGAACCCTGGGATTACAGACATGCATCAGCATGTATCACCAAAATAAATTTTATTAAACAGCAATATGCTTGTGATGTAAGTTAAAAAGAAAGAAAGAAAGAAAGAAAGAAAGAAAGAAAGAAAGAAAACCAGATTTCTGGCGCACACCTGTAATCCCAGCACTCAGGAGGCCGGGGCAGAGGACTGCCACAAGTTTGAAGGCAGATTTGGCTTCCCAGGGAGACTCTGTCTCCAAAAAACCCCTGTTTTCTTGCCTCATAACTACAAAAATTATTTATTTTGTTATTTACAATTACTTACATATACACAGAAAAGAGATCATAAAGACCTGTATTAAGTTTTAACTAACGATCAATGGAGAGATGACGGATTCAATTCTCTTCTTTTAGTGTATGGTATTTAAATTTCTTGCTAAATGCAACCCAAGAAATTAGTGATAGTAAAAATTATTTACATCTAAAAATAGGAAGGCATAGTCAGGCAGAAAACCTCAAAAGGAAGACCCCACTGGGACGCTGCTGCACTGATAGGAAAATAGGCCGGCTCCCGGGGCCTCTGTCGGGAGCCCTCTGGGCGGGGCGCCCGGAAAGCTGAGGATCACAGTTTCTAGGGCTAGGAAAGGTCCCCCCAGGTTTCCTGTGATGGAGAGAGCAGTTGATGAGGGAGCACAGCAGAGGTAGATTTTTATTCTTCTCATGTCTGCCGGTGGGAGTTCTGTGCTAGTGTGGACTCTGGAGGTCAGGGCTGGTCCCTGCCTCACCCTTCTGGCTCCCTCCCCTCCCCATTTCCTTCTCCCTCTTTTTTTTTTTTTTCTTTTTATTGGTACTGGGGATTGAACTCACCACTGCCTGCTTGCAAGGTGGGTACTTATGCCACTGAGCTAAATCCCCAGCCCCTCCTTCTTCCTCTTTCCCTTTGTATTTTATTTTTTTGGTACTGAGGATCAAACTCACCACTTCGCGCTTACCAGGCAGGCACTTATGCTGCTAAGCTAAATCCCCAGCCCTCCTTTGTATTTAAAATCCAAATATAGTAATTTAGTGTCTTTCATCATTCTTCAAACAGAAAATGAGCATCTCAGAAGCCTCAGTCTTACAGAGGCTTATTTGTTTCTTATTGTACCCAGGATGGAACCCAGGGCCTTTGCACAGAGCTACATCTGCAGGCTTCCTCACTGGCCTGTTTTGTTTTTGAGATAGGGTATTAACTAAATTGCCCAGGTGAGCTTGAATTCCTGTGATCTTCCTGCCTCAGCTTCTGGAGTACTGGCATTCCAGGTGTGCACCACCACACTCCACTCAGCTTATTTTGACTTTTTGGTGCTGGGGCTTGAACCCGAGGTCTTCTTTGTGCTAAGCAAGTTCTCTGCCACTGAGTGAAGCCCCGCATGGCAGCATTATTTAAAATGTTCACATCTGTGGAGCTGGGGTTTAGCTCAGTGGCATAAGTGCCTGCCTGGCAAGACCAAGGTTATGAGTTCAATCCCTGGTACCAGGAAAATAAAAATTAAGAACAGTAAAATGATTGCATCAGGGTGTGTTTTTTTGTTTTGTGTGTGTGTGTGTACCAGGGATCAAATTTACCACCTTGCACTTGCCAGGCAGGCGATTATGCTGGTGAGCTAAATCCCCAGCTGCATCTGGGTGTGTAACTCGCACAGTGTCTGTGTTGTGGCCCAGCCTACGTCGAGATGCATGTGAAGTAGACGAAGCCCCAAAGTGAGAACAAGGCCAGCTGGAGTGCAGGTGTGTATGGAAGGCAGCCAGGGACTGGCGGAGGTCAAGGTGGCAGACAGAACAATAGAGAACTTTTTTGTTTGTTTTGGTTGAGACAGAGTCTCACTGGGAAGCCTAGGCTGACCTCAGACTCAAGGTAATCGTCCTGCCTCAGCTGCCTGAGGGCTGGGATCACAGGCGTGCACCCCATGCCCGGCTGCACCCTGGGCAGCCCTGCAGCCTTTCTCTTGCCCTCCCAAGTGCCATACAAGGGTACTGTGCTCACTGTGCAGCTGGCTTGGCCTCTCTGCTACTCGGTTATACTGTGTACAGGAGAACAGGGGTCCACATGTGGCCTCAGAGGCACCACAGCCGGGATCCTGATGCTAAGAAGCTTTTATCCTGGCTGGGGCTGCAGGGCTGAGGGAAGAAGAGAAAACCTGTGCACTGCACCCCAACAGTGAGAGAGGCAGGACTGCGGCCCGGGAGGCTCTCCTACATGGCAGGTTATTGCTGGTGTTTAGAGGTTGCATTATCTCCCCTACCCTGGCCATGGTGGCCTTCAGCCTGTGATCTTTCTGCCTCAGCCTTCTGTGGCTGGGGTTATGCTGCTGTGCCCACATGCAAAGCAGCTCAAGGTGTCCTAGTTGGTCTGAGAGCGGTCCGGGCCGTGAGGCTCCCTCTGATCTCGGGAGGACGAAGCTCAGGGCTGAGCACTGTCTGCAGAGCCGCTATAGAGCGAGAAGCAAAAAGAACTCAGGTGTGGAAAGCCAGAGGTCAGCTTACTGAGCTCCCCAGTTGGGGGCAGGAAGTACGGACTTCATCCTGAGTGGGGCTGGAAGTCGCTGGGATGGCATGTGCAGAAGAGCTTCAATTTTCACTGTGAGAAAGGAAACCAGGAGAGCAGAATCGAGGGTGCTTTGGTGCACACCCATGATCCCAGCCCTCAGGAAGCTGAGGCAGGAGGGTAACTGTGAATTCCAGGCCAGACTGGGCTACAAAGGGAGTTCAAGGCCAACCCAAACTATGTGGTGAGACCCTGACTCAGAAAAAATAAAACAAAAAAGTGCAGATGTCAGCGAGAGGCCGGCCTTGCTCCACGCCACTGTACCTTGTAAGGTGAACTCTGGTCACTTCCACCTCAGGACCCCAGGCATCCAGAGAAGCTGACAGTCATGTGCACCTGGGTGCTAGAGACCACCCAGGGACAGCGCTGTCCTGCTCATCTTCCAGGAACCTGTGTCTCCTCAGCTTCAACTCCCGAGAGACCCCAAATAACATTCTTTTCCTGCTGCAGTTTGAGTTAGGGTTGGCTAACACTTTGAAAGATAAAGGCCTGTGGCTGGACTGTGAGTGGCCTCAAGAGGATAGGAAGCGGCAAGGGGCACCAGGGTCTCTCGAAGCCAAAGTTACCTTAGAACAGGCCTTAAAAGTTTCATGATATCTGGTGTGGGGTGCATACCTGTAATTCCTGCACTTAGGAGGCTGAGGCAGGAGGACTGCCATGAGTTCAAGGACAGCCTGGGCTACAAGGCAAAACTTTGTCTCAAAAAAAAAAGAAACAAACAAACCAATCAAGCTGGGAAAAATAGATTATTGATGGGTGCATTTTAGGAACTTTCTGTTGTTAACAATATTCACAGACCAAGGTTTTACATGGTGATACAAATGACATAGTATTGACATTAAAACATTCTGGCTTGCTTGAGGATGATCCACACTAGATGGACTCTGCTTCTAGTGAACGCGTTCTCCTCTGCCTCTTATGATGGCTCTTGGGTGCCTTCTCCCCTCCACGAAGGAAGAGGCCACCGTGCCAACTGACAGAGTTCATTCAAAGCCTGGCACACAGCAAGGCGAGGGGTGGGATGTGAACTCAGCTCCCCGTGGCTGTTTCTCTGATGCTCCTGACTGCTCTTCCCACATCACCCACTCTCTCCACCAATGCCTCATGGGTGCACCTGTTGCCTACAGGTGCCAGTAAGGGCCAGCTTCCTTCAGCTACTCAAAGGCTGGTACTGCCAAGACTCCTGCAAAGCCAGATGTGAGATCCCCCAGCGAACAGCAGGGGCCTGGCTGTGAATTTCCAAAGAATCCATATCAAACCCTGTGACTGCCTCTGCCTTCATCAACATGAAGCATTAAGGGAAGCATTCAAACAGAGAGATTATCAAGGACATCTTCTCCAGCTGAAATTATCCAGGGTGGGTAATGGACCAGGAAATGTGCTTTGCA
The DNA here is from genome assembly GCF_034190915.1 of Cavia porcellus. Taxonomy (NCBI): domain Eukaryota; kingdom Metazoa; phylum Chordata; class Mammalia; order Rodentia; family Caviidae; genus Cavia; species Cavia porcellus. The sequence goes on from NW_026947489.1 coordinate 58,082,863, forward strand.
TTTGTTGCTTGCTAAAAATGTTATCTTTCCAAGAAAACTGTAATCAAGTCTAAAAAAATAAAAGAAAAAGAAAGAAAAAAACCTATTACACTTTCCGGATATGTCAACTAATCAGTTTTTGTCTGAGTCCTGTTGTTTTGTTTGGTATTTTGGTTTTTATAAGACAAGGTCTTGCTATGTTGTGCAGGCTGGCCCTGAACTCACGGTGATCTTCCTGCCTCAGCCTCCTGAGGATTACACCTGCACCACCACCCCGCTGAGTCCAGGTGTTTTAGAATTGCTCTGCACGCACATCACTACTTGAACAAATGTGATTTATATAATTATGTGCTTATTTACTTACTGTGGCCCTGATGATTGCACCCTGGGTCACATCACCAGCTCCCCTCTTCTTTCTGAAACAGGATTTCACTAAATTGATACATTGCCAAGACTGGGCTCAAAACTTCGATCCTCCTGCCTCAGCCTCCCCCAGTGCTGGAAAGACAGGTGGATACCACCACACCCAGCTGAGAAGCCTGTTGTAAATATTCTTCCTGTAGACCAACATGCTGTGTTCCGGTTCAGTCCAGCTGTCTGCTGAGTATATCCTCTGTGCTGAGCTTCGCAGCCTGTTTTTTTTTTTTTTTGTCTTTTTCCTTTTTATCGGTACCGGGGATCAAACTCACGACTGCCTGCTTGCAAGGCAGGCGCTTATGCCGCTGAGCTAAACCTCCAGCCCTTGCAGCCTGTTTTTACGCAGCAGGGCAAACCGATGCTGTGGGGAGATGCTGTGGGCTCTCCTCTGGAGGAGGGGCATTTTTTCTTCTTCCATGTGCTGGGGAGAGTCTGGGTCCCTGTTTGCTAGGCAACCACCATATCACAGAGCTGCAGCCTGAGCCCATGGTCACTTTTTATTTACTTTTATTTTTCCTTTCCAGAGACAGGGTCTTACTATGTAGTCCAGGCTGGCCTTCAACTCACCACAGACTGGCCTGAAATTCACAGCTATCTTCCTGCCTCAGCCTCCTAACTGCTGAGCCTACAGGCATATGCCACCAAGGCCAGCTTGATTTACTCATTTTGTTCAAGTTTAAAGTGAGAGAGACTAAACTGCAACTGCCTGACCACTGGGAGCTGCATCCTGAATATCACCTTTTCTGTCTGTACCTGGGCTGGGCCAGCAGGTCCCTCTCTCAGCACAGTCTTGCCCACCACCGGTGTCCTACATAGACAGGTCTCTGAGTTTCTCTGCAACTCCCAGGTCATGTGACTTTGGTCCTGGCTCCTACAGCATCAGTGGCCACGTTCATGTGACTCCTCAGCTGTCTCCCCATCCAACAGCAGCACGGTGACCAGGTGGTCCTGTAGCCCCATGGGCTCCTCCAGGTGGGGAGGGCACTTCCTGTGGGGACCCTCCAGATGCTCAAGTTGTACTGAGTCTGAAAACCTCGGCCACAGGATGCTGAGCACTGTGGTGACCAGGAAGCTGACTGCTGCCGCTACACCCACAGCAGCTCAGGCCTCCCCATCCTGCAGTCTGGGCGTTAGGGGTTTGCTCTTGGGGTGCAGAGCAAAGTGCAGTGGGCCCAGGGCTTAGTTCTAATTACTCATAGGTGTCACCTGCTAGAGGGCCTCTCAAAGTCCTACAGTCTAGGCCTGGGGCCTGGGCTTCTGGGGGGGGGGGGACCTCTGCTTCCGTTTCCTGCTCCAGACTTGGTGTCCCCCAGGGCCAGGATCCAAGCTGCCCCACACCCACACCTGGCGGCGGGATCTATCTAGGCCATGCTACGGGGCCCCGGGCTGTCCTGAGTGAGTCCCTTGGGTGGCCCTCCCGGAACCCATCTGCACCCTGCTGACCTCTAGGAGCGGGGTGGGGGTTGGGTGGTGTGAGGATGGGGACCAGGCACCTCCTCCCTGAGCCCACACCCCACAGGCCTGAGCAGTTCCTAAGCTGTCAGACCCCAGCTCTCCACTCCCAGCCTGCAGACTTCCTCTCGAGTGGATTTTTGCAGTCAACAGAGGAATTGTTTGTGATGAATCACATCTCCTACCCTCTTTATTCTAACAGTCTCACTGCGTTGCTGACCTTCCATGCTGAACTCAAATCTGCAATCGTCTTGCCTCAGCTTCTTAATGGGCTGGGACTGCAGGCTGCCGCCTATCCTGTTTGTTTGCTTGTGTTTGGTACCGGGGATCGAACTCACAGCCTGGCGCTTGCCAGCAGGCACTGTGCCACTGAGCTGTGTCTCTGGCCTTTAGTTCTGTCTTTTTGAGGCAAGGTTTCACTATGCAGGTCAGACTGGCCTTGAACTTGATTTGTAGCCCGGGCTGGCCTCGAATCTGTGGATCCTCTTGCCTCAGTCCCTGGAGTGCTGGGATGACAGGTGCCACCATGCCGGTTTAATATGCTCTTTGATGTGCAAAAATTGTTAATTTTGATGAAGCCTAAGGTACCCTCATGCATGTTTTCCATTATGATTTGTGTATTAGTTTGTCTTTTTGTTTCCCTTCTTCCTTTACCTCTCTTCCCGCTTTGTCTTCTTTTTTTCTGTTCCAGTGACAAACACAGGGCCTTAAGCATAACAGAGTTTTTGTTTTCTATGTAAAAAATCTTTAAGTCAAGATGTGTGGATTTTCTCCTGGAAGATTTATAGTTTTCAGTTTATATTTTGAGATATAATTTTTTTTCCTGGGCATTGCACACAGGACCTTGGGTTTGCCAGGCAGGCACTGTGCCACTGAGCAGTATCTTCAAGCCCTTTTGTTTTTTTTTTTTTTTTTTTTGGAACCAGGGATCAAACTCAACTGCACGTTTACAAGGGAGATGCTTATGCCACTAAGCTAAATCCCCAGCCCCTCAGCCCTTTTGATTTAATTTTTGGGTAGGGTGTGAGATACAGATCTGAATTATTCTCTTACAAATTGTTTTCTTTTTCTTTTTCTTTTTTTTTTACAAATTGTTTTCTTAAGACAGGGTCTGTGAAAAAAAAAATTAATGAGGGAGGCAAACACTAAAGAAAAAAAAAAAAAAAGACAGGGTCTGTGTAGCCGAGGCTGCCCTGGAACTCCAGATCCTCTTGGCTCAGCCTCCCGAATGCTGATGTCACAGCTGTGCACTGTTCTGCCAGCCTCTCATTTTTTCATGTCTATTCAATGTCTTGGCACCATGTGTTGAAAACATCGTCCTCTGCTAAGCTGTGTTTGCAGTTTTTTGGAAATCGTTTGGTGACTGTACATGCACACAACTGGAGTGTGTTTGTACCCATATCACATTTTCTCCATGACTGTAGCCGTTCAGTAAGTCTTGAAGTCAGTAATGCAATTCCTCAAACTTCTTTGAGGTTCTTTAATCTGTGCTGTTTTCTCTCCATTTCCAACAAATTTTACTTATTTTTTTGAGATAGGATCTTGCTATGTGGCTCAGGCTGGTCTTGAGCTCTCAGCAACTCTCCTGCTTTGGCCTCCTGATTAGGATTATAGTCATGTACTATTGCACCTGGCTTGATGATTTTTTCTTGAGTCTGCGAATCAAATTAATTACATTTATCTGTAAATGTGAAACCAGTTTTGTGTTCATGAAATACACCCCACTTGGTGATGTTTCATCCTTCAGATACTGGTGTATATCAAAAGAATTTTCCTTTTGAGCCACAGGTAGTTTTGTAATTCAGGCTGGTCCTGAACTCTCTATGTAGCTGGCTTCAGACTGATATTGATCCTCCTGCCTCAGCCTCCCCAGTGCTGAGATTACAGATGTGTGCCACCACACTGGGCCTTCATTAAGAATTTTTGCATCTGTGTTCTTGAGGGACACTGATTTGTGGTCTTCCTTCTTGTAATGCTTTGCTTTTGGTAACAGTAACGCTGTCCTTATAGAATGAAATGAAAAGTATTTCTGCCTTTTGGATTCTCTGGAAAAAGTTGTGTGGGATTATCACCACCTATTCTTCCAACACGGCATGCCCCCAGCTACTTTCTTAACCTACTAGGTTCCCTGTCACCTCCTGCAACGGTGCCAGGACTCAGTGAGGAAAGCCCAGGTCACAGAACACTGTGGAGGACTCAGTACCCCATGGGAACTCGCACTCAGGAGAGCTGCTGTGCTTGTAGGTGCTGTTTAGTTGCTAGGAGGCCACATTTCCAATGGCCGGGAATCTGGCCTCCAGGGCAGGGTACCTCAGAAGGCTACACAGCAGGTGGGGGAAGAGCTGAGCCCATAAAGGTCACTGTTTGCTAATGAAAAACAACTGAGTTGATGGTTTAGTCTCTCTGTTCCTAACAGGTGAGGTCATGAGCACACACTTTGAACTTTTAGCTGACCTGTTTCCTTGTCTTTAAAATGAAATCAGAGCCACCCCTGGGCTAGCACACACCTATAATCCTTGCACTCCCGAGCTGAGGTGGGAGGACTGTCAAGAGTTCAAGGTTAAACCAGGTGTGGTGGCTCACCCCTATAATCCCAGCACTCGGAAGGCTAGGCAGGAGGCTCATTGTGAGTTTGAGCCTGGGTTACAAAGTGAGCTCAAGGCCAGCCTAAAATGCATAGAGAGACCCTGTCTCAAAAAAAGAAAAATGAGTTAAGTAAATAAAATGGAATCAGATTTGGTGATTTTTAAATCCTCTCTCAGTCTAAAGGGTGCAGTGGCCTATGCCTGGAATCCCAGCACTCTGGGAGGCTGAAGCAGGAGGCTGCAAGTCAAACACAGCCTGGACAACTTTGTGACCCTGGCTGTCTCAAAATAAAAGGGGCTGGAATGGAGCTCAGGGTGAAGGTGCTAGGTCCAGATCCCAGAACTGTGGAAAGAAAAAACAGATCAGGAAGAGAACTAGACTAGATGCCCTGTGTTCCTTCACGTGTCTGTCAGAGGCTCTCCATGACCCTGCAAGGGTTTGGTGTGCGCAGTGCATTCTGCAAGTAGCAGGACCAGAACAAACTGCACCCTGCTGTCCAGAATGCAAACAGCCTTCTCCCACCAGGGCTGTGGTGGGGAGACGATGGCACCCTTTCAGAGGTCTCCCAACAGGTACTCAAGCTGCCACTACTCAGCAATTAATTAATTAACTGACAATCAGTGCATAGCATCCAGTTGGAAGTGCGGCGGCCCTGGGCTTCCAAGTGCAGATCACTGGCCCCTGACAGCGCCTCCAGCTTCCCCACCGGGCTGGCACGGGAGGAGGCTGTGAGTCTCTTCGGTCCCTGCCTGCTTGCCAGCTCTATGGAGTGAGATTAATTAGAACCTTCACAAGTGCAAGTTAGAGCCATAAAATATTAACACTCGAGTCACTGCTATCTGTGGATGCACAGGAACAGTCAGGCGGTTCCAGGTGACCTGGGCTTTGTGTACCCTGTGAAGCAGGAGCTCCAGCAGGTCACCAGGTAACCCCTCCCCAGCTGCCCTGGGCACAGTCTTCCACGGGGTGCTGCTGACATTGGGAGTGACTGCGCCGGTCCCTGGAGGAACTTCGGTGAGGGTGATGCTAGGGTGGCGGGTTCCTCCGTGTCTTCACGTTCCATTTCCAGCATTCCTAGCTAGCAGCTGCCTGCGGAGTCCTGCGCAGAAACTGGGAAAGGGCGGAGTCTGCATGGGCCAGGTGGGCTGTGGACAGTGTGCTGACCTTCCTCCCCCTCACAACTGCACTTCCACGAGTTTGCATTGAAAAAAAGAAAACACGTTAGAATTTAAAAAAAAATTTTTTTTTTTTGTTTTTTGAGACAGGTTCTTGCTTTGCTGTCCAGGCTAGTCTGAACTCATTACAAAGCCTAGGCAACTTTGCACTTGTGATCCTCCTGCCTTCTGAGTGCCAGGATTAGAGTAGGCAGGTGCCACCAGGCCAAGGACAGTATTAGAATTTTGGAACTTTAAGGTGTTGAAAGATCTCCGATGTCTCTGCATAGAACTCTAGAACGCGTGTTGGCTTCTGAAGGACAGTGGACCTGGACACATTCAGAACTCAGAGGGCTAATGCGTCACAAGAGGGCTCCAGAGCTGCTTCAGGCAGCAGCAGGGGGAAGGAGCTAAGAGTTTCGGGAGTGAGAGGAGGGATTTTGAGGGGGTTAACGGTGGTGTGTGTTTAGCATCAAAAAATGAAAACAATTTAAAATTTCAGTCCCCCTTCACGGACTCCGGGGACAGCTGCGTGCAAAGGGAGGCTTGCACTGGTGAGCCCTGCACTGGCCAGCAGAGCCCTCCCCGAGCCAGGCTCTGTTAGTCTCACCAGAGTCTAGCACAAGAGTTGCTCCCACAGCGGGACACCAAAGCCTGCTTCCCACAGCTCTCCTGCACTTTCTCTCCTTGGGCTCCTGGTCCGGATTGGAACAGCTGGAAAATGAGAAATCCATGAGGAAAGGTACAGCATGGCCTCCTGCCAGGGCCCACCACGGGCAGCTTTGTCCCACCTGCGTCCTCTGCATCTTCAGCTACCTGGGGGACCTGCATGGCCCAGGCCAGTCTGTGGCTCCCTGTCTCAGTGGTGAGGCCGTGTGGGTATCCGCAGCAAGCTTCTCTTCCTCTGAGCCAGGAAGCAGCTCCCCGCTGCTTGGCAGAGACTCAGGCGTGATAGACATGAAGATGTCCTCGTGCCTGGGTCCTGGGTGATTATGAAGGGACAAGGGGGCTGCTGCTTGTGGGACTGGCTCTGGGCCCCAAGATTAGTATTTCCTTCTACAGCCAGCTTCGTGTGGTCTCAGCCTTCAGTGAGCACCTGAGTATCACAGAGGTTCTGCCCAAGCGCTGGGCAGATGGACACTGCTGTGCTGATGGACCCTACAGGAAGGAATCAGAGAATAGGCAGATGTGAGATACCCAGACCCATCCAAGGAAAATGGCTCAAAGGTATCATTTTCAAGAACTGCATAGGAGCCAGGCATGATGGTGCACGCTTATAAGCCTAGCAATGAGGAGTCTGAGGCAGGAGGATTGCTGTGAGTTCCAGGCCAGCCTGCATTACATAGCCTGACTCTGTCTCAAAAAACCAAACCAAAACAAAAAGTCTACACAATATTTGGTTATATGGGTACATTGTAACTCATTTACCCAACTTCCTATTTTTTAATACTAGGGAGGCTGGTTTCAGTAATTTGCTATTGTAAATAGTAATTTAATCATTTTAACTTAAAGTCTTCTATAACTTTAACACTTTCTTTCCTTGTGATGGATTTCTAGAAAGGAAACCTCTACATCAAAGGGTATAGATTTTTTTTTTTTTTGTCTTTTTCGTTTTCATTGGTACCAGGGATCAAACTCACAACTGCCTGCTTGCAAGGCAGGTGCTTATGCCGCTGAGCTAAATCCCCAGCCCCCAAAGGGTATAGATTTTATGGTCTCAGTTTTATTTTTGTATGTGTGTCTTTAAGACAGTCTCGATATGTATCCCAGGCTGATCTTGAACTCTCAATCCTCCTGCCTCAGCCTCTTGAGTGCTGGGATTATAGGCATCACCATCACCCTGCCTGCTTGCAAATTTTTAATGATTTTTATAAAGTTCCTTGTGTACTTTCTGGTGAGCTGGTTAATATAGCGGGCACATTTTTTTCCTACTGAGTTTAGAATTCTCCCCACTGATTTAGTCAAACTCATCTCTGGGTACCGTGTGGGACTGTACCATCCAGTCTGCCTGCTGGCCTTTGGAAACTCTGTCCACTTGATTCCTGCAATGGACCTGAGAGAGCCCAGGTTCTCCTGTATGGCAAGCAAAGAACTGCAAGTGTGCACCCAACGGTAAGAGAGAGAATGGAGATGGACTCGAGGTGAGTCCGTAGGGACAGAAACTAGGAGAGGCACCGACAGAGAGTGGCGCTGGGACAACAGAGAAGCAGGAAGTGCGTGGAAACATGAGGCTTCTGGATCCTAAACTGCACATGCCCCAGTGCTCTCAGCGGTCAGTGGATCAGACGGAACTTACTGGCAGGGTACTGAGTTGTCTCAGGGGCACCCGTCCCCACGCCTGTCTCAGTGCCCACTCGGACTGCATTACACACAGGGGTGTGGTCTGGATGTGTGAAGCTGTGATGAGATTTGAGTGGGGGAAGCTTCTGGAAGATCAGGCTGTGGACTCGGTCCCAGCCTTAGAAACTTCCGGGGTCTTTGTGGACAGTGGAAGACTGGCCCAGGGGTGCTGCTTGGACTGCAGACAGCAAGGCGTCCCAACTTTCAGCAAAGAGCCCCAAGGGCAGCCTCTGAGGAGAGGCAGAATACCTGGCCCAGGCAACGGCCTCACAGGCAGATGGACACAGGACTGGGTCCTGCAGACTGAGAGTGACCCACGTGCCAGTTCACCCAAGCAGCTCTGTGCCCAGCTTGCCATGCTATAGGCAGCGGCCACTGCCTGTGTCTTCAAGCAGTAATGAAACCCACTTTACAGCGGTCCATTTTATTTAAGCCATGGGCACTTTCTCTTTTCAGTTTTTATTTTTTTGGTACCAGGGATTGAACTCACAACCTCACACTTGCCAAGCAGACACTGGTGCCACTGAGCTAAACCCCCAGCCCCAGTTATTGTTTTTAACTTGTCCACGTTTGTACATGTGATCACTTTCCATGTATGGAGTGACACATGCACATAGCACCTCTTAGTTCCTTTCCATCCTCTTTCCCTCCTCTGCCCCCCCTGCATCCCAAAGTCCCCTTCCCTCTTGCAAAAGATCTGTGTCCCTCTTTCCCATTATCTGTCTTTCATTTTGCTCTTTATTTATGTTTTGGGTTTCTCATATAAGTACAGCCTTGTGCCACTGAAGCTTGCATGTCTGTTTTCTTTCATTTAACATTATGCTCTTGTAGTCAGGGTTGTGCAGAGAACAGTTAGAATCAGGACACAGAACTTACAATATTCTTTTATGATGGTCACCCAGAGTTTAATACAAGAAAATGCAGGAAATCTGTCCACAGCACTAAAGATCCAGAATATTCAGCCAAAGGGCCTGAATCCCACAGCAATGTCCTGCATGAGTCAAGATGAAGACTCAGAGCTCATGACAATACCTCTCACGAGTCCAACTGGAGCCCATGAGAAGGACTCACACCAGTCTGTTTTACGGATCCGCGCTGAAAGGCCCAAAGGTCAGCAGTGGAAGCTAGAAAGTCTATGCTAGCGGGGTGAAGGAGCTGTGCTGGTAGACTGAGGGTTCTACACTGGAGGTGAGAAGTCACACTCACAACAAAGACCAGGGCTGTCCTGAAAGGCACCACAGCCATCCTCAGTGACACAGAGGCCCTGAACTCTTCCTATGATAAGAATAGTCAAGTACATGCCAGAGAGCCAGCATGATGAGTTTCTCCTGGAGATTAAACAGCACACATTTTCCCCTCCAGAGCCAGGAAGTGATGCTCCATGTAAGGACCAGAGCTCCCCCAAAGTGAGCCCAGCCACTCTCACCAACAACGTCCCAAGCTCCTCTGATGACAATGGTTGAAGTCTCACTGGGAAAGCTAGTCATGAGGAGCTCCTCCAGGAGAACCAAAGACTCAAGCAGCAACACTTAGAGAAGCCCACAACACCTCACTCTTCTCCACGTCTCCTTTTATGGCTTGCAACTTTCCTCAGCTGGACCGTCTACACTCAGCACCGTGCTGACTTAATTCAGCTGGCGTTAAGTTGACCACCAGTTTTTAATCCATCACAGGTCTCAAGGTGCCACCATGTCCCTCCAGATGACCCAAGTGTACCCTGATCCATGGCCGAGTACTGCCCTGTTGTGTGTCAGTATGACAGTTTCCATCCATACCCATTCATCTGCTGATGAACACCAAGGCCACTTCTGCAGTTTAGCCATTGTGAGCAGTGTGCCATAAACATGGGTGTGCGTGGGTCACTGCAGTTCTTTCAGGAAGACTCCCTGAAGGGGAATGGCTGGAGTTTAATGGAATTTCTAGTTTTAGGTTTTTAAAGGCTCTCCACACTGATTTCCACAGTTTATCTTCCATACTAGCTCACTTTCCCACCAATGCAAGATTCTGCCCCACTTGTCAGTGTTTGACTTTTTTTTTTTGGTACTGGGAATTGAACTCACGACCTTGTGTTTGCCAGGCAGGCGCTTGCACTGCTGAGCTAAACCCCAGCCTTATTATTTGACTTCCGGAGGACGGCCATTCCCTGAGATGAGCTGGAATTCAGTGTTGTTTTTGTTTGCATTTCTCTGGTGATCAGATATACTGAACATGTTTTCATGTATTTATTGGCCATCCGTATTTTTTTTTTTTGCCTTTTCACATTTTTATTTTTAATTTATTTTTCTTTTTCTCTTTTTATACTTTTTTGTATTAAAAAGAAAAGCATAATTACTATAAATTACAGGACTAAAGCAGGACTCAAATAATGAATGGATCATTCACCTGGGAAGCAGACCCCCTCAGTAGTATTAATGTTATAATACAGGCTCATTCAAGTATTTTACATTCTTGTGTCCTTTGCCTGTGAGATTGTAGCACACGGCAAAGGTGATATACTACGAGCGTAAGGTGCAACCTTCTCGGCAAAGCCGGAGGACAAATTTTCCTCTCCACTAAGATCAGACTGTAGGGCTGGGGATTTAGCTCAGCGGCATAAGCACCTGCCTTGCAAGCATGTGGTAGTGAGTTCGATCCCCAGTACCGATAAAAAGAGAAAAAGAAAAACAAGAAACAGGCTGTAAATTCTTGTCTTCTCTGTCTCTGCCGTCAGCTCAGCTGAAGAAGGAAGAGGGATGGGGAGAATCTAGGGCCCCTTCCGTACGAGAGGTACCGTGGGGTCCCACTCAGGAGGGTGTCAGGTAATCCAGGCCACTCTACCAGCTTTTGGCAACAAATTACCTACCCTAAGTACTCACCTTCTTCCCCCACTCCCCATTTCTAGGCCCCTCCACGCACCTTACCATCCTTGTGAATTAATCATCAGGGAAGGGGGAAAGCTATGGTGGAACAAAACAGAAACTGAACAACTCTGCCAAGGGCTCAGTGCCTCTTTCTGAGCCCCAGGGGTGCAGGCTGGGGCAGAGTTTGCAGGCTTTCTCCAGTGGTAGAGCGTTTGCTCCTGGACTCAGGAGAGGGTGGACAACAACCTGCCCCTTGCTGAGCCCGGCCCTTGGGTGGATGGCCCGGGGCTGCCCTGGCCCGGACTGGCCATGGGAGAACGGTGGGTGTGGGTTTGGGTGGGCTGTGGCATGCTTCTTGGGTTTTGGGTTGCCCGCAGGAAGAGCCATCTGTGCTTCTTCCAGAAGTGTCTACTCATTTGTTTCCCACTGATGATTGGATCTTTTGTTTTGTAGGGTCCACTTATAGAGTTCCTGATCCGTCCTAGATGTTATTCCTCTTCCCAGGGAATAACTGGGAACACTTTCTTCCTATTCTGCAGTTGTATCTTCGCACTGTGGTGGTTTCTTTTACTGTGCAGCTTTTAATTTGATATGATCCTATTTGTTTGTTTGCTTTGGAGACAGAGTCTGAGTGGCCTTGAACTCACTATATAGTCCAGGCTACGCTCAGACTTGCAGCAATCCTCCTGCTTCAGCCTCCTGAGACCTGGGTCACAGGTGTGCGCCACCACACCTGTCTGATACAACCACATTTGTTGACTGTTGAAGTTATTTCTCATGAAACTGGGGTTCTGTCCAGAAAGCTCTAGCCTATGTCCATATCTTCAAGAGTTTTACCTGTTTGATCGTCTAGCAGATTTAGTGTTTTTATTTTAACATTTGGATCTTCAGCTCATTTTGATTTCAGTTTAGTGCATAGTGAGAGATGGGTCTAGACTCAGTCCTCTGCATGTGGACGTCCAGTGATAGACATCATCGATTAAAGAAGACGTGTTCATGTCAAAGATAAAAACTGGACCCTTATCTTTTACCATGTACTAAGCTAAAATCAGAATGGATCAAAGATTTTAATATCAAAAGAGAAACATTAAATCTGCTGGAAGATGGAGTAGGTAAAACTCTTGATGACACTGGTGTAGGCAGTCTTTATGAATAAAATCCAGATTGCACAGGAACTATCACAGAGAATAACAACTGGGATCTCATCCTATGGAAAAGCTTTTGCACAGCAGGAGAAACCACTAACAGACAGGATACTGGGAAACCAAGCAAGAAGCTCACCTCCCTGGTAAGCAGAGGCGGTGTGGCAAACTGGCCCTTCCTGGGGGAGAACCACCAGCAGCTCCTGAGATCCACGCCATGTTGGAACTTAGGACGCTGGGAAGCCAAGCAAGCAGCTTGCCTCCCTGGTAAGTGGCTGCAGTGTGGCAGACTATGGCCCTTCCAGGGGGAGAACCACCAGTGTCTTCTGAGATCTACACCATGTTGGAACTTAGGAAGCTGGGAAACCAAGCAGCCAGCCTGCCTCTCTGTTAAGCCATAGTGAACCTACTGGTGCACAGCCTAGAGTCAACATGCCACTTCCCCTATCCCCCTTGTCCTGTCCCCCCCACCCCACCCCGCCGTTAGCAAATGGGAACCAGAAGTCTGAGCATTTCCTGAGAGGTTGACCATAGCAAATAAGGGGAATTTCCTTCTACCATCTCTTTGTAGGCAAATATTTTTATTACTGTTTTGCTCTATTCTGATTAATGCTCTATTTAATATTCTGTTTTGATAAGTTCTATAATGTTCTGTATTTCATTTTATTTTGATATACATGATTGAAAGAACAACTATTATAAAGATAACAAAATATACTGTGATACCTATTACTGTTATCCCTATAACTTGCTGTGAAGTTCTGTACCAATTCCACTGTACGATCTTAGTTGGCTTTATTCTGTCTTGTTCTGTTGTATTTTACCACTTTCAAAATAAAATAAAAAATAAATTTGGGTAGCTCTAATGATAGCTGAAAAAAAAAACCACTAACAGAGTGAAGAGACAACCCACAATGTGGGAGACAATGTTTGCCAGCTGTTCCTCAGAAATAGGATTACTATCGAAAATATACAAAGAACGCAGGGGCTGGGGATTTAGCTCAGTGGCATAAATGCCTGCCTTGCAAGCAGGCAGTCGTGAGTTCGATCCCTGGTACCGATAAAAAGGAAAAAGACAAAAAAAAAAAAAAAAAAAAAAGAAAAGAAAATATACAAAGAACTCAAAAAAATCAGTCCTCCCAGATTTAAAGACCCAATCCAAAAATGGGCATCTGAGATAATACACACTTCTCAGATGAAGAAATAAATACCAAATAAACATGTTAAAAATCTTCAACATCACTAGTCATTCGAGAGATGCAAATTAAAACAACACTGAGATTCTTCCTCACCCCAGAAAAAATGACTAGTATCAAACAATGAAGCAATAACAAATGCTGGAGGGGCTGTGGGGAAAAAAGAACCCTTCTCCACTGTTGGGAATGTAGACTAGTGGAACCACTGTGGAAATCAACATGGAGATTCCTCAAAAACTAGGGTTGGAGGTCCCATTCAATCCAGCTGTTCCCCTTCTGGGTATCTTCCCAGAAGAATTAAAAACATCCTACCACAGTGGTATATGGGCACCCATGTTTATAGCAGCAGAGTTTATAACAGCCAGATCTTGGAAACAACCTAAATGCCCATTGACTGAGGGACAGATAAAAAAATGTGGTATTTTTATACAATGGAGTACTACTCAGCCATAAAGAATCATAAACTACAGACTTTTCTAGGTAAATGGATGCACCTTAAGAATATGCTCATTTGTGAAGTAGGTAAGACACATGTGTAAATGTTGTATTGTCTCATTAGTGTGATAAGCTGAAAGAAAAAACATGTATATGAATATGTATATAAAAATAGCTAAGATAGTCACACTACTGATGTCTCTGAGTTCACTGAAGAGAAAGATTTGTGCTGGTGTTGTTTGGACCATTGAAGGCAGACATCCTGTGCCCTGGGTGAGTGATTTGGGGATCATAGTGCACAGTCTGTGTGCACCATTGTTACGCCCGGCTGATGTGCTTTGAAATTTTATTGTACTAATGATCATCTCCTCCTCCTCCTCCTCCTCCTCTTCTTCTTCTGCCTCCTCTTCCTTTTCTTTTTCTTTTTCCTCCTCTTCTTCTTCTCTTCTATGTTTGAATAAAATGAATTTGGAGGGCTGGGGATTTAGTTCAGCGGCACAAGCACCTGTCTGGCAAGTGCGAGGTCGTGAGTTTAATTCCCGGTACCACAAAAAAAAAAAAAAAAAAAAAAGAAAGAAAGAAAGAAAAAGAAAAAAGAAAAAAAATTTGGGAAGAAAAAGACACAATGGTTACTTAAGAAATCTGTGAAATTCAAATAAAAATCTGAAAAATTCTCAGAAAGAACACAGCCACATAACAAATTATAAGCAAAACACAAATATTAATAGAATGGGCAGTAGCAATAATAAATTAGAGAATTTAATGGAAAAGAATCCTTTTCTTTTTTGTTTTTTCATACCTGGGATCAAACTCATGACCTCACGTTTGTCAGGCAGGTGCTTGTGCCACTGAGCTAAATCCCCAGCCCTAAGAACCCTTTGCAACAGTAAAATGAGCTGGGCACGATGGAACATGCACAAATCCCAGCACTTGGAAGGCTGAGGCAGGAGGATCACTGTGAGTTTCAGGTCAGCCTCGGCTACAGAGTGACTCCTTATCTTAAAAAATAAGCAAACAGGCTGGTCCGATGGCAGTGGGTTATCAGAACTTATTAACATTAGTGTCACTAACGTTGGTATACCACCCCCCCCACTGCTAAATTTGACTGGCTTTAAAAAAAAAATAAGCAAACAAAAAAAATAGCAAAACTCGTAACATGTTTAGGAATAAGTACAACAGCAATAATAAAAATGTGTGGCTTATTTTTGCTTTAAAAAATTCTGAACAATGAACTCAACAGGCAGAATACCTGAATAAGTGCAGATTTACATTGGTTCTTACACTGGAGGACATTTTATTATAAAAATGCTAATTCTTTCCAAATTGGTCCATAAATACAATGAAATTTTAAATAAAATTCTAACTGATTTTTCAAGGTTTTTTTTTTTTTTGGCACCGGGGATCGAACTTACAACTTTGTGCTTGCCAGGCAGGCGCTTATACCACTGAGCTAAAACTCCCCAGCCCTTTTTCTTTAACTAATTTTTATGTCTCTCTGACCCTCAGCACCCACAATGTCAAGCTGGGTATGGTGGCACACCTTGTAATCCCAGGGAGGCTGCTGCCCTGAATCCGAGGTCACTCTGGGCTCTATAGTGAGTTTAAGGCCAGTCTGGAACACATAGCAAGACTCCATCAAAAACAAAAACACAAAAAGACCCCCGAATGTCCTTCCTAGACTGCTGGATCACCTTAGTACTAAAAGCCTCCTCCTGCTGATTTAAGGAGAAAAAAGGCAAACGGTTATAGCGGTAGACAAAGCCTGGGGTTGGAAACAGGAAACACATGGTGCGCAACCCCTCTGTGAGGGAGGAGCTGATTCCGCTCACATGCACCCCTGCCTCAGTCTCCCTCTGTGCCCTGGGGTCCCATGCCGAGGTTTCTTGGGATCAGTTCCTCCTGTCTCCAGGCTGTGCCTGGATTTAGCTCCTAAGCATAATCTACAGAGCCCAGAGGGCTGGGGTGGTAGATCTGCAAATGCAGGCTCCTGCAGGTGCCGGGTGAGGTCACCAGCTGGCCCTGCCTGGGCTGGCGCTTGTCACTAGTCCTAACCAGGCTGGGGGCCCACCAGGCATGAGTTTGAGCGACGTCTGGAGCAGAACCAATTAGGGAGCTTGCTGTACCCCATCTCTGCGGGTCGGCTGAGGGCTGTGGCTGCTCTGGTCTCAAAGGAAGAGCCCCCCCACCCCAGTACGAGACTGTAGAGGGCACCTTACCAGTGCGGCTGGAGCCCAGGACGGCCCGCTCTGGCCTGAGCATCCTCAGCGGTTCGAAGTCTAGTCTAGGAGGCAGGGCAGGGGATATAGGGGTGGGCTCTTTGGGTCCTCACCTGCAGAGTGAACTGGAGCAAGGGAACAGGAGGAGGTCACAGGCAGAGCTGGGTTTGGAGGTGAAGACTGTGAAAGCTTGCTTTGGATATTTATTCTTTGGGGGTTCGATGTCCAGTCCCCATGCCCCTCAGGTCCAGGTGTATGGATTCTGCCAGCTGCAGTACAGCTAGCTGTTCAGAGGAGGACTGAGCCATCCTGCACAGGGCCAGCCCCAAACTGCACATGATAACACTGATTTATGTGGCCCCCATGTCGTGCTAGTTGTTAGGGAGTCTGGAGGAGTCGACTTAGAGTATGCAGGTGGCTGGGCACAGGTTCTGAAGAAACAGTTTACACAGTGCCCTGGGTAGCCTCAGATTTGGGTGTTCAGGGTGAGGGGTGCTGCGGAGGCTGAGGGACAACTGTACTCAGGTGACAGACCTGATAGTGACACCAACCTGACTTTGAGATGAGTTTACTCTGTCTCTGGCGGGGGTGGTGCAGGCCTGCAATCCAGCTGAGGCAGGAGGATCCCTGTGAGCTTGAGGCCAGCCTGTCGCTCTGAACATGTGTTGGGCTAAGGCAGTTAACTCCATTAGCAAGGGATACTTGCAATGTCCAGCTCTACTAAAGCCCCAGGGCTCCTTGGGAAACTATTATCCCTGGTTTAGGGCAGAAGAATTTCAAAGCCCCATAGTGTAGTCAAAACAGTGTGGAACAAGTTTGAGAAGAGAAGGCCAGCAGTGGGGATGATTTTAGCATTAGAAAAGCAGAGCTGCAAGGCCCTGAGGCACATCAGATACAGAAATCTAGGACTTCATAATGATATTCCAGAAGTGTTATCACAATTTCATTTAGTGGTAGCCAGAGGGTCGGCTCATTCTGACATAAAGGGAAGGGATCCAGTGTTTGTCTTGCCCTTCCAGACTTGAGGGGGTGATTATACACAGAAGAAACACAGCTGGACTCTGTCAGACAGGTGAAAACCTCACCATGGAGCCACACCAAAAAAATCACCACTCTTGGCAATGATTGTCAATGGCTGCTAACAAAATCCTGTAAAAATTACAATAGACCAATCAGCTGATGAGATGTGAATTCCCTAATTAGTTTTTTGGTTTCCTCTTTTTGAGACGGTTTCACTATGTAGTTTAGGTTCCCCTTCCCTTTGAATTTACTTTGTAGCCCAGGCTGGCCTTGAATTTGCAATGATTCTCCTGCCTCAGCCTCCCAAGTGCTGGGATTATAGGCGAGGGCCACCATGCCTGGTCCTGATTAGTTTTAACGTCACTAAATTCTGCCAGGCAATTTGTGTGTCCTGAACAAAAACATAAGAAAGTTCACAGAACCATCTGTAAATATTCTTCCCTCTTCCCCTTTTTTTCCTTTCCTTTTAATTTATTTGTGTTGGACACTGGGTCTCACTCTGCTGTCAGGCTGGCCTGGATCTTTTTTTGTTTGTTTTGTTTTGTTTTTTGTCTTTTTCGTTTTTGTCAGTACCAGGGATCGAACTCATGACTGCCTGCTTGCAAGGCAGGCACTTATGTGGCTGAGCTAAATCCCCAGCCTCTGGATCTTTCTATCCGTAGATTAGGCTGGTCTCAAACTCGTGACCCTCCTGTCTCAGCCTCTTTTTTTTTTTTTTTTTTAAATTTATTTTACTGGTACCAGGGATTGAACTCACGACTGCCTGCTTGCAAGGCAGGCGCTTATGCCGCTGAGCTAATCCCCAGCCTCCTACCTCAGCCTCTTGAGAGCGTTCTAAAGACATGTGATGCCGTGGCTGGCTTGTAAGATATTCTTAAAAACAAACTAATTCCCATGAAACTTCCAGATTTTACGGGCTGATACAGCTTGTTCCCTCCAAAACTCCTGTTGAGGTTTAAGCCCCACTGTGAGGCAGTCAGAAGGTGGGTGGGTGGGGCGTGGGTCAGTGGTAGAGAATTTATGTAGTGTGCACGAGGCCCTGGGTTCACCCATAGCGACCCACACGTGCGCACACATACAAACGCGGGGTGGAACCCACTGTGATGGTGTGTGGAGGGGGTCAGGGTGAGACAGCCATCAGGGCGGAGCTCCGAGATGATGAAACCCACTCGCTTGATGAACAATGCATGGAGGACACATCCACCACCGACCCTTGGCCGTGTGACCCCTGGCCTCTCTAGTTCTCTGCCAGTGAGGCTGTGCTGAGGTAGCCCTGACCTCAGGCTCCAGCAATGGGCCACACCAGCCTCTGTTCTTCCCCACTTGGGTCTGTGGTGCTGTCTGAGAACAGAAGTGGGTGGCAAGAGCCCCACACCAGGAAGGGCAGTGCCCAATGCTCTCTGACATCCCGGAGCCTTTTCCCTACCCACGCCGTGAGGCATCCCAGGGAGCAGCTGCTCAGGGCAGCCCCAGGCACTGCTATGGATGGCTGTCAGGCTCCTCTGGCTTCTGGCTCCTGGTCTTCGGCCTGGTGCACCCAACTAGCAGGGAGGTCCCATGAGGCCCCTACTCGTGCTGGTAAGGGCTTAGTCATATCCACAAGGTACTGGCTTTAAGAGCGATGATGGCCTAGCTGGGCATGAGGTGCATGTCTGTAATCCCAGCACTCAGAAGGCTGAGGCAGGAGGGTTGCTGAAGTCTGAGGCCAGCCTGGGCTACACAGTGAGACCTGTCTTGAGGAAGGAAAAGGAAGTTTCCCTTGTGAAGTACTCATTTCCGTGGCAGGGTCTGCACTTTGCTTTTGCTTTTGTCTTTTGGAGACAGGATCTCACGGTGCTGTTCAGACTGGTCTTGAGCTCACTTTGTAGCCCAGGCTGGTCTAGAGCTCACTTTGTAGCCCAGGCTGGTCTTGAACCCAACGTGATCCTCCTGCTCAGCCTCCTGTGTGCTGGGATTAGAGATAAGAAGCCATGCCCGGCTCACACCTTACTCTTACTCTTGGTGCAACAGACTATTGTCCAAGGGGAAGTGAACCTCCTCTTGGCAGAACTTACCAGAACAAAGCTGTCCAGCCTGACTCGATAGGTCAGGAGGCCTCGGCAGGGATGCTGGGGGTTAATACCCTGCCCTGCAGCCCAGCCCTGCAGCTGCCAGCAATTAGGCCATTGGCAGTCCCCTAGGAAACTCCTGCTGCCTGATTAGGACTAATTGCCAGCCGGAGTCTTGGTCAGATCAATGGGAATGGGAATCCATCAGCAGAGACTGGGCAGGTGCAGCCTTCTGGTGGGGACTGCACTGGGTGGCTGTGCAGGCCTGTTTCTCAGCCAGGGTCCCCACTAGCACAGGGAAAGCTTGTGACAATCCTGCCCGGCAGGGCTGCTGGGACCAGCGCTGGAAAAGCTCTTAGGGCTTCCTTCAGACCTCAGAGATGGTGCCCTTTCCTTACTGGTTTGGGTTTGTAACACTGCGCCCCAGATGTCGCTATGACAGCTGTTTCTGAGAGCCAGTGTGAGGTATGGGGTTAGTGACACTGCTGGGGGGCTGGGGGAGGCTCCATGCAGAAGCAACTGGGGTGGGGGCAGCCGGGACAGTGCTCGCCAGGCCGAGGCGGGCCTGGGTCTGAGTCCAGCACTGCCCAACCAGCAAGGCCCTCTGCTGAGTGCCGATGGGACAGCTGCTCTGGAGCCTGAGGGCAGCTGCCAGAAACACCTGGAACCCTGGCAGGTAGAAGTATGCTGTGGCTGGGGAGGGGGCAGTGTTCTTGGGAGGGGTTTCCACCAGATACATCTCTGCGCCCTTTTCAGAGAGCGGGAAGGGAGAGAACCTGGACCTGGCTCTCAAGGAGCCCCACAGGCTCTGCAAGTTCAAACAAAGACACATTTACGGAGTGGGACCTGTCACCAGTGTTTCTCATTTTGTTATATTTTGTTAAATCATCCCTCAGTATCAAACACACACACACACACACACACACACACACACACACACACAGAGTTAATCTTTTTTTTTTTTTTTTTTTTGTCGTTTTGAGACAGGGTCTCCCTGTGCAGTTCAGGCTGGCTTTGAGCTCACTCTGTAGCCTAGGCTGGTCTCGAACTCCCAACGATCCTCCTGAGTGCTGGGATTATAGGCATGAGCCACCACACCCGGCTACACAGAGTTAATCTTGAGTTTTAACCTATTTTGAAAGACAAGAATATTACCATGAAATCTGGGTTGCATTATTTGAGAAGATGCATTTGTGTGCTTACTTGAGATATGTTTCACATGCAAGGAATGAGTCATATAAAAAGTTCTTTAGCAGCCATGAAGGAACAAAACATCTTGTATAAATTACATAGAAAGCCTGCATTAAATTCAGCTGGGAACAGTGGCTTCTACCTCTAATCCCAGCTACTCAGGAGGCTGAGGCAGGAGGACTTCGAGTCTTAGGTCACTAAGAATAGGCACTTAGGAAAACCTCATCTCAAAAAAAAAGGGTGGGGGGAAGAGGGCTGGGGCTGTAGCTCAATAGTAGAGAATCCGGGGCTGGGGATTTAGCTCAGCGGCATAAGCACCTGCCTTGCAAGCAGGCAGTCGTGAGTTCGATCCCTGGTACCGATAAAAATGAAAAAAAAAGACAAAAAAAAAAAAAAAAAAAAAAAAAAACAAATAGTAGAGAATCCCTAGGCTTGGCCACCCCCCCCCACACACATTGAATTCAAACTATAAATATGTCTCTCCAGAAGTAATAAGTTTGTTTTGGGATTTATGAAAGCTATAAGAGAAGAACCATGCTATTATTTTAAACTTCTTGCAGAGAGAAGTTCTTGTCTCTCTGGCGTTGAAAATATACCACTTCTAACAAGTACCAGAATCAAGCTATTGTGAACTGAAGAATTGGCTGTGTGCGTCCTTGTTACCGGCTTCAGGCAGAATCTCGGCCGTTCTCCCAGCACTGAGGACTGCTCTTCTGACTTAAAACCAGGCTGGGCCCTACACGCAATCCACTGTCTAGTGACATCAGCCCTTGAATTGCCGTGCATCTATGAAGGTAACCATTACACTGCGTTTCTGTTGAAAAGCTCTGTTTCCTATCTCCTAAGCTAACCCTGTGCTTAGGCATCTGATGATTTCCAGTGTCTGTCACCAGAACCAGAAAGACCCTGAAACCGCTGGGGAGCTTCCTTTGGAAGACATGTTGCAGAGGGGGACCAAAAAGAGCTATGGTTTTGTTCTTCTATCTTCCAGGCTGCTGGACACGAAACTGCTTTTTTTTGGCAGGGGACGTCCCACTACCCCTCTCTAAGTAAATGGGACTTAAGTTTTTTTGTTTTTTGTTTTGTCTTTTTTGAGACAGGATCTCACTATGCAGTTCAGGCTGGCCTTGAGCTCACTCTGTAGCCCAGGCTGGTCTCGAACTCACAATGATCCTCCCACCTCAGCCTCTCCAGTGCTGGGATTACAGGAGTGAGCCAACACGCCCGGCTTCCCAAGGTGTTTTCCGAAGCCATGATTTTGTTTCACATTTGAAGAGGATTCTAGATTTCAATACTTTCCACCTACTGTATGACATAAAGCTGAGAAAGACTCGGGGGTTAACAGGAAGTCAAACCTTAAGAGAAAGTGGCTCAGGTGGCAAAGGAGAGCAGCAGGGGAGGGTGGGGGGAAGCTTTTGGAGAAGTAACTACAAGACTGCAAACCTGGCTGGGTATGGTGGCACATGAGTGTGATCTTTGCACTTGGGAAGCTGAGGCAGGAAGACCATCACAAGCTGGAGCCCAGCCTGGGCTATGAATGAGTTCAAGGCCAGTCTGAACTATATGGCGAGACCCTGTCTCAACAAACAAACCAAACCAAAAAGATGGCAAGTCTGAAATCCTCATAGATCTTTCACATTTGAATACCAGGTAACATGTTACTTTTGTTTGTTTAAACATTCTCACTTGAAACGTTTATATTTTAACAGCTTTGAACAGGCAGGATACACCCAATTAAAATGTATAGTTTAAGAAGTGAGTGTGTTCATGGCAACTGACTACGCTTTCATCTCCAGAAAAGCAAATTTCCCCCAAGTTCTAGCCCTGGTTAGCTGAACCTGCCCCCCAGACTCCTCCTACCTTTCTGTTTCCTGAGACAGGGTCTCCCTGAGTAGCCCAGGCTGACCTTGAATTGACAGCGACCCTCCTACCTCAGCCTCCCTAGTGCGGGAATTACAGGCAGGCGCCTTCACACCGGCCTCCGCCCAGTCCTGACCACTTCCTACTGCTTCCTCATTTGGCATATTCTCAGCCGGTTTGTAGCATATTAAATATTTCATTATCAGTATCACACGGCTGTATCACTAATCCATTCATCAGCACAGGGACATTTGGATGGTTTCTGGTTTTGGCTGCTAGGAACAGTGTTGCTACAAACACTTGTGTTCAGGTTTTGTGCGAACATAAGTTGCTTTTCTCTGGGTAGATGCCCAGGAGTGGAACTGGGGGTCATACTCGGACTCCATGTTTAGCCTATTGAGCAAGGAACTGCTAGATTTCTTCCAAGTGGCTGTACCAGAAATGTATGAAGACTGTAACTTCTCCACCTCTTCCATATGCTTATTATTTCTTTTTCTTTAAACAAGGTATGAAGTGGTATCTTGTGATTTTGATTTGTATTACCTGGAATTAAGGACTTCAAATGTCTTATAAAGGCACTAGCCTTCCTTCCTCTTCCCTTCCCCTCCCTCTCACTCCTTCCTTCTCTCTCTCTCTCTCTGTGTCTCTCTCTCTTTCTTTCTTTGTTTTAAGAAAGGCTTGAGTGGCCAGGTGTGGTGGTGCTCACCTGCAATCCCAGGACTCTGGAAACCAAGGCAGGAGGACTGTTGTGAGTTCAAGTTGCTGTGAGTTCAAGACCAGCCTGGGCTACCAGTGAATTTCAGGCTAGTCTGAACTACATAGCAAGACCTTGTCCCAAAACCCAAACCAGCATCAACCTTAAAACATTGCCACACCTGGTGTCCCACGCCCGTAACCCCAGGGCTTGGGAGGCTCAGCCAGGAGGATGGCTGTGAATTCAAGGCCAGCCTGGGCTACACAGTGTCTCAAAAAAGAAAAGAAAAGAAAAATATGTATATATAAAATATAAAAATTAAATTAAAAAAAAGAACCTCAGCAAAGACCTCAGTGAGACCCTGTCTCAAAATTAAAACTGAAGAAGGCTGGGGATGTAGCCCAGTGCCAGGGCCCCGGGTCCAAGCCCCAGGAGGATGAATGAATGAGCTGTGAGTAAATGGAGGAAGTAACACTCCGGAATAACTCAGGCATGTCCACAGCCTACAGCTTAACGCCTCTCGGTCACTGGGAGAAGGGAGCAGGAAGCAGCAGCTCTGAAGGAACTGGAGCCTGAGCAGAACAGCAGGCCTGGGGGGGAGGTGGGGCTAACCTGGGTGGTCACAGTGCCAGGCTACCACTGATGCCAAGGCAGAAGGCCGCAGAGCCGAAGAAGATGGCCTAGCCAGCCCTCCGGAAAGATGCGCACCCTGCCTGGGTCCCCCTTCCAGGGAGCCCTCCGAGGTTGTCTCCATTTTCACAGGCTAAAAATTACTTCCCACTCTGTAAACTGCAGGAGGCAGAAATACAAATGATTCTCTTTCACGGAAACAGAGATGAACTTTTTCTGTGACACTGAAAGTGATTATTGCCCCCGGGATACTGGTCAGTTCTGCACTATTAGCAATTTGTTTCTACATTTCATTTTGTTTTGTTTGTTTTGAGACAGAGTCTCACGAACTAGTCCAGGCTGGCCTTGAACTCCCTGTGTGACTCAGGCTGGCCTGGAACCCTGAAGAATCCTCCTGCCTCAGCCTCCCGAGTGCTAGCCATCCTGTTTCTATCAGGCCAGGACTGAGTTCGCTTCAACTGCCACTGTGTTTTTCTTTTCTTTTCTTTTTGTGCTGGGAATGGAACCTATGCCCTGTGCGAACTAGGCAAGTGCTCTACCACTAAACTGCACCGTTCATATTAGCGATGGGTATGTTTCGGTTGGCTGTGCAAAGGGGCAGAATCGTCAGGACCATTCCCCAGCACCAGAGGAGACCCACAGGGAGGTGGCCAGGCGAGAGGAATTTCTTTGGGCTCTCAGCACCCCTGGAGCACCGTCCCTTCCACTCCCAATCCCCGGTGTTCCATTTGGTCCTTAATAAAGAAAGCAGGATTGCAGGGCTAACTACTTACAGAGCTTCCGAGGCTTCAGGTGACAGAAAATGAGACTCACATCTGTGCGGGGATCGCTTCTCCAACTGAAGGCTACTTGTGTGCTCCCCTGTCTATTTTTGTTTGCTGCTGTGCATTGAAAATGTTGAGATTTACACTGGGAGATGGAATTCTGGAGGGTGTCACAGGGGTTCTCCGTTCATTTTTACAGTGTGACCGGGAGCTCTTCCTGGTGAAAACTGGTGATGCTCCACTGATTACTTCAAGAATTCCAGTTGTAGGGACTGGAGATTTAGCTCAGTGGCATAAGTGCCTGCCTTGCAAGCAGGCAGTCGTGAGTTCGATCCCCGGAACCGATAAAAAAGAAAAAAGACCAAAAAAAAAAAAAAAAAAAAAAAAGAATTCCAGTTGTGTTCAGGGTAAAACTATACTGTAGGGTTGGGTGAGGGTGCACGCCTATAACCCCAGAACTTGGGAGGCTGAGGCAGGAGGATTGTTGAGTTTTAGTTCAGCTAGAACTACATAGCAAGACTGCATCAACCTCTCCCCATGAAAAGACAAAACAAAAACATACTGTGGGGTAAAAATGGTGCCTCATTTCTGTAACTCTACTGGGCACCTTCATGGCTCCTCAGTAACCCTGCTGTAATAAAGTAAAAGGCCTAGTGCTGATTGGTTTGAATAACCCAAATGCAGAGAACCTGTGTCTGCAGTTTCTAATGTTTTTGTTTTGTTCTGGTTTTTGTTTGTCGATACAGATTCTTACTATATAGGTCAGCTGTCTTTAAACTCACTTGGCAGCCCAGGCTGGCCTTGAAGTGAAGGCAATCCTCCTGCCTCAGCCTCCTAAATGCTATGATTACAGGTGTACACCACCACACTTGGTTGTTTCTAATATTTTACTTCCCAATCTTGTGTTGTTTTTTTCTCCATCAGAATACCTCATGATTAGTCTGGGCATGGTGGCACTCTTGTAATTCTAGCACTTTGAAAGCTGAGGCAGGAGGATCACTCCACGTTTGAAGACAGTTTGGGTTACATGATGAGTTAGTTCAAGGCCAGACTGAATTACATATCAAGACCCTATATCAAACACACATGTGCACCCCCCCCAAATCCCTTGATTGGAAAAGGGAAACAACTGGGCGTGGTGATGCATGCCTGTAACCCAACCCCAGCATTCAGGAGGCTGAGGCAGGGGGATTTTTGTGAGTTCAAGACCAGTCTGGCTACAAAGTAAGCCCAAGACCAGTCTGAACAAGATGCTGTCTCAAAAGATGCTGTTTCAAAAGAAAAGGGGAACAGTCCTACTTTGTGTTGGTAAAACATCAGGAACAGCTGCTGGGGGAGAAGGTACCATGGCCCTGCAGGCTGGAACATGAAGAAACAGAAGTTACTGAGTTCCAGGTAGATTCGAGGGCGTCCCAACTGTGATGAGGACTGCATCCCGGGAAATGTGAGAAATGCAGATTTCAGGCTGCCCAGGCTGGCTCTTTAACAAGCTCCCTGGAAATGTACGCTGCTAACTTTGGGAAATGCTTGTGACAGACAAGGTTAGGTGTCCTTGCCTTCTTCAGGACTCCTGCCATAGAGACACCCTACCCTGTGCTTGGGCTTAAGCAGTCTTGGAACAGGCTCACGACCACGTAGGAAGAAATGGTCCCTGTATGAGCTCACAGTGGACCCCCAACAACCCAGCCAAGAATACAGAATGAACTCCTCCAAGTGGGGTTCCGACATGCACTCCATTATGTATGGGGATGTGTATACTGTTTACAAAACCTTAATTTCTATGAGTGGGTGACAGGCTATCCTGGGAAGAGGAAATAATCCACATAATCACCCCTTTACACTTCAGTGCTTGAATTTAATAGACCTTAGTAGACCAGCATGGCTGGCGGCCAGGGGAAATAAGGCATGCGCTATGATAAACACTTCACTCAACCCAGAGAAAGAGGCACGCTCTATGGAATTAGGTCTCTTCCTTCTCTCCACATAGCCTGTTCCTCATTAGATGATTCACATTTAAATACACTGAAAGCTGAAGAACAGTTCAGAAGCTCTTTGCTAAGTAAATGGGACTTAAGTTTTTTTTTTTTTTTGTCTTTTTTGAGACGGTGTCTCACTATTCAGTTCAGGCTGGCCTTGAGCTCACTTTGTAGCCCAGGCTGGTCTCAAACTCGAAACCATCCTCCCACCTCAGCCTCCCAAGTGCTGGGATTACAGGCATGAGCCACCACACCTGGCTTTTTTATTTTATTTATTTATTTTTTACCGGTACCAGGGATCACACTCATGACCACATACTTGCAAGGCAGGCACATATGCTGCTGAGCTAAATCCCCAGCCCTATAAAATTCTATTTGTTTCTTCTTCCTTTTTAAGTATTTTTTGGTACCAGGAATTAAACTCAAGGCCTCACACTTTCCAGGCAGGTTCTGCACCACTGAGCCACATCTCTACCCTTGTTTGTTTTTTCTTTCTTTCTTTTTTTGTTACTGGGGAATCAAACTCATGACCTCAAGCTTGTCAGGCAAGCACTTACACTGCTGAGCTAAATCCCCAACCCCTGGGACTTAAGTTTTAAGCCCAACATTGTTTAAACAAAGTAACAGGTGTAGATGGCTATATCAAGTGGTTCTCAGAGCACATTGTAGTGTCTGTCCAATGACTCTGAATCCTGTAGTTAAGACTCTCATTACCCTGCTACATTCTTGGTCTTGGTCTTTTTTAGTTCTGGAAATCAAACTCAGGACCTTACATTTGCCAGACAGGCGCTTATGTCTCTGAGCTAAATCCTCAGCACCAATGAACTTGAGTATCTTAGAAAAAGGTCAAACTGTGGTGCCTTTTGTGCCAGCACTGGTCAAGAGCAATCTGTTCTCTTCTGAGCTGAGAGCCCTCCGCCACTGAGTGCCTTCCACATGATAGATGCTGGAAGGAATCAGTCTCCAGGAATTTAGGGTATAGATCAAATGGAAAAAATAGATGCATACAAAAGTGTCAGTCAAAATAAGTGTAGAAAGCCAGGTGTGGTGGTGCATGCTTGTAATTCTGGCACTCAGGAGGCTGAGGCAGAAAGATCCTTGTGAGTTCAAGGCCCACCTAGGCTACACAGTGAATGCAAGGTCAGCCTGAACTAAAGAGAGACATGCTGTCTCCAGGTAAAAAAATAAATGAATAAGAGAAAAAGAAAAGATTACAGGTTAGATACAAAGCCAGTTAAGGTCCTCCAGGGCTGTACACCATAACCTTATCTTTCCCACTAGATGGAAATTATTTGCTTTCTAACCGGACAGGCACCTCGAAGTTGACCTTGCATCCCTCAAAGCGATCAAATAACCAGCCATCAGGTGACCAGCACTGCAACCCAGCTGGGGCCCAAAGCTGACTGGTATCTCTGATGTCAGTTTCCAAGATTCTTTGTGTTTGTGAGCAGGGCTTGGGTCCTGTTGCCTAGAGTGGTCTCAGACTTGCAATCCTCCTGGCTCAGCCTCGTGAGTAGCTGGCACCATAGGGTATGCCCCCGAGCCAGCTATGTCCAGGCTGTGGCCGCTGCACCAACATAGAGAACACGGTTAGCGCAGTATGTGCTCTGTAGAGTTTGAAGAGATTCAATTTACATGATGAACAGACCAAAGGAAAATGGCACAGAAACTGCCCCATGGATGGTAGAGAGTCATCTTAGTCAAGCCAACTTCTGTGATCTGAAACCCCACTGAGAACCCACCTAAATACAAATTTAAAGGCACTTAAACCCCATTTTGGACCTAATCCTAATAGTTCCTCTCATCTGGATGCAGCCACAGAGCCATAGGGCGGCCACTGAAGGCAACAGCATCTCTAAGTCCCAGGGCCGTGGAGTCACAGCGCTGAAGCCTCAGACCCCTCCACGAGGATCAGTGTCCTGTAGGTTATTTGTACAGAAACATTTTCAAAAATGCTAAACTGTTTTATGGTAAACCGTGGTTAAGCACATGAATATATAATTTAGGAATATTTCTATAAAAAAATCTCAAAATTTAAAAGCCTGGTATTTAAGGAACTAAGAAACTCATTCATATATGGAATACAGTATGTATAAGAAACATCCTTGGGCACCAGCCCTGAACTCACTGTAAGCCCACTGGCCTCAAGCTCATGGCAATCCCCTGCCTCAGCCTCCCAAGTGCTGGGATTACAGGTGTTGCCACCATGCCTGGCACAGCTGCTGCTTTCAAAAAGCTTCCCATAGTGGAGGTATCTTTGAATATAAGGAACACAAGACAGTTTGCCTGAAGCAGAGACTGGAGTCAGGCTGGGGTTAGAGGAGGATGGGAGATGGGAACAAAAGCGAGGGCCTCCAGGAATTTAATATGTGTTTCACCAGGAAGTTGTCTAAAAGGAATGACTAAATAAACAGAGGGTTGCTCTGATGGGTTTTCCCAAAATGACTCCAATTATAGAAAAATGTGTGTGATAGCACAGACTAAGTGTTAGATTGAAATAAAATTTTTAATTTTCATTTTTTTGGTCTTTTGAGACAGAACCTCACTGTGGAGTTCAAACTGGCCTTGAGCCAGGAATGGTGTCGTACACTTGTAACCCCAGCACTCGGAGGCCAAGGCAGGAGGATCTGTGAGTTCAAGGACAGCCTGAACTACAGAGCAAGACGCTGTCTCAAAAAACCAAACAATAAATAAAATGTTTTTTAAAAAAATGAAAAAAATGTGGTGAACAATTCACAAATGAAACAGAAATGACCAATGAACATTCCAACCTGTATTTTGTCTTGCAAATAACTGAACAAACACAGAGTAAAAAGGGCTTTTTGAGGGGGATACTGGGAACCAAACTCAAGACCTCACATCTGTGGGGCAGGTGCTGTGAGATAGATACTTTCACAGAACAGCAGATGCAGGTTTTGAGAGGACAGTGCTCTCATACGCAGTGCCAGAGTACAGACTAGCACAACTTCTCTTTTAGAAAGGGAGTTTTACTAAGAATGGGTCTTATGAAAACACTAGGAGTGCAAAGATTGTATCTATGTGAGGATCATCAAAGCACTTTACAATTTTCTTTTTTTGGTCTTTTTCGTTTTTATTGGTACCAGGGATCGAACTCACGACTGCCTGCTTGCAAGGCAGGCGCTTATGCTGCTGAGCTAAATCTCCAGCCCGTACAATTTTCTAAAAAGAGAAGGAAATGCTCAGCAATTGGGGTTTGGTTTGACAAACTATAGACCCAAGGAATGTTATGTAGCATTGAAAACTACAAGTAGATAAAAATGGCATAAACAGCATAAAAATTATAAAATATTAAGTGAGAAAAGTGAATATTGTACAAATCTGTCAGTGTGATCCCAGCTTCGTCTTGGGTGATTCGGGGGTTGAACCCAGCGCCTCTGAACAGAAAACCATCTCCTGAATTGTGCAGACTGGGCTCAGTCCTCCTGCCTCAGCCTCCCACAGTGCTGGGATTGCAGGCATGTGCTAGTTTTGCTTATAAAAATGAAAGACAATCTGTTTTCCTCTTTTGTAGAGTTTTGCTTTAGTTCTCACCTCTGTAGATTGACAATGATATAACTGTCAGGCCGTACAAAGCTCCCTGAGCATTAGTTACCCAAATGTGCAAACTCTTTTTTACAGGATGACTAACACCCTGGTGTAACGTCAGATTTGGAATCATGGAATAAGCCAGTGAAACAATGGTTTCACACCATTGCAATTTTTAAGAAAACCTGAGCTGGGTATCATGAGGCACACCTGCAATCCCCACACTGAGAGGCTGAGGCAGAAGGATCGCCATAGGTTCAAGGCCAGCCAGCGCTACACAGCAAGACTGTCTCAAAACTAAAAAGGGACCCAAAAGAGAAAATCTGAAAGGATACACATATTGCAATAAAGTTCCTAGGATTTAAAATTGACTTTATTCTGTACAGTGTCTTCAATAAACATTTTTTTCCAGTATCACAATGCTTATTGATACAAGTACATAAAATCAGGGCATAAACATGACTTGATAAATTAAGTAGACTTAATTTCAATACTGTAATAAGAGGGACCAATTCAAATTCTCACCAATTGTTTCACACTCACCAAAATCAGGTAAGGGCATTAATGGTCAGGACTTTGCGCTGGCCAGGCAGGCAGGGTCTTGTGTCACTGAGTTATATTCCTAGCCGACAGGTATTATTTTCAAACTGCAATTTTTTTTGTATTTTTGAGTCAGGGTCTCGATATGCAGTTTAAGCTGGCTTTGAGCTCATTTTGTAGCCCAGGCTGGTCTTGAACTTGCTAAGATTCTCCTGCCTCAGCCTCCTGAGTGCTGGGATTACAGACGTGTGCCACCATGCCCAGATCAAATTGGATTCTAAAGGGCACAATTACAAATTGGAAAAATCGTCCTCCTTTACGCGGCAGTAACTGCTCTCAGGACTGAATTGGACATAAGTGTGTCTGGACGAAGGTTTTTACCTGTGGTTTTTGGGAGGTTTGCCCAGCCTCCTGTGTGCACCTGGCCGTGAGCTGCGGGGGAAGGGCCAGGGGCGGAGTGGACACGATACCTGTGGCCCTTCCCTGCCCGAATTGACCATTCCAAGCTGGCCCGGAGGGAGGTGGGGGCATTCCATGGGAGTCCCTGGCGAAGCACCCTCTGGTCTCCGAGGCTTCATAGCTCTGGGCCCTGGTAGAGGAACAGGGTCCTCTTCCTCCATGGCCCTCATCCCCTTGCGCCCTCTTAGGAGATCAAGACCTCAGAACAGGGTCTGTCATTTCTTTCTCAGAGAAATGAGGCTAGAATCTTCCTGACAGTCCTGGGCACCGCCTATGTTCCCGTGCACCAAGCACTTGGTGGGCAGGCTTGGCCTCCTCAGCCTTCATCAGCAGGGGGCCCAGCCCTTCCCTGTTTTGTCCTCTGGCCACAGCCTTCAGCTACTCATGGGCATGGATCATCAGGAGATACCTTCTGTACAAACGGAGATGTAACTGGGCATGGTGGTGCATGCCTGTGATCTCATCTATTCAGAAGACTGAGTCAGGAGGATCTCAAATTGAAACCCAGTTTGGGCAATTTGTGACATAATGAAACAAAAGAAAAACAAAACAAAATAAAACACCAACCAAACAAAACATCTTCCTTTTTCATTTGCCCTCCACCCACCACCTGCAACTACCCTTCAACTTTTTGTCTGACTTTGGTTGATGGAAGTACATTCATCAACCTTTGCCTTTTCACTACAAAAACATAGGTATCAAAATCCTATGACATAGCCTGGCGTGGTGGCACCTACCTATAATCCCAGCACTTGGGAGATTAAAGCAGGAGGACTACCACAAGTTCAAGGCCAGTGTGGGCTACACAGCAAGACCCTATCTCAAAAACAAACTACTTATGATGAATGAACTTAATAAAAAAAAAAAAACTACTCTATGATACATAATTTTGCTAGCCATATTTGTATGTATGTATGTCATGTATATATTCAGTGGTATTGTGGACTAACCCCAGGATCACTGAGTTAACTCCCAGCCCTTATGTTTTTTTTAAAAATTGTATTTTGAGGGCTGGGGATTTAGCTCAGCGGCATAAGCACCTGCCTTGTAAGCAGGCAGTCATGAGTTCGATCCCTGGTACTGATAAAAAGGAAAAAGACAAAAAAAAAAAAAAAAATTGTATTTTGATGTAGGATTTTGCTAAATCCCCAGGTTGTCTAGGTTGGACCTGACCTTGCCATCTTCCTGCCTGGGAAGGGATTATAACCACGCTGGACTGGGACTGTGCCACTTCCCTGGCTGAATGTGTTATCTTAAAATGGTAATTCCTCAGAAATTAATTATTCTACCTGTCTACACTTCTGAGTAGAAATGGGGATACAGCTCAGCAGCACAGCACCTGCCTGGGAAGCATGAAGTCTTGAGTTCAATTCCTAGTACAAAAAAAAAATCCCCCAAAACCTTGAGGTTAAAATTTGCACAAGCCCAAAGGCACAGGAGTATATAATTTTCCAAATTTCTTTCAGACAGAGTTGAAAAGAGCCCCAGTGACCTTGATAATCTGTTTTGTACATAAGCAACTGCATGACTTCGCAGGGCCACAGATCCAGTTACCCAGTCAGTGCAGGGGAAGAACTGAGCTCTCCGGATACCCAACGGCTCCTGCCAGGCCCGGAGGCTGCGACCCACAGAGTTCACACATGCATTCAGGTTTCAGGGTTCTGTTCACAACAACCTTATGCATGAATACATTTATAGCCGGAAATGTAACCTTTTAGGGTACCAGAATTACACTCAGCTTATGCCACAGTGCTGCAGCCCAGCCCCATGCTCCGTAATCTACCTCCAGCATAAGCTCAGTGTTTCTCTGACAGATCTAAGTGGATAAGCCTGCCTTGATTATACAATTGTTTTCAGGAAGATTATGTGTATTCCCCACAAATAATTACTGCACTCATCTGTATCTGAAGCAGGAGTGGCTTACATGTCATCTAGTCGGAAAATACACGCGAACAGACGAGCACAGAGAACCGCTCCCCACATGGTCTTCAGGGTACTCTGAATCATATTTGGAATGGCAGCAGCATGAATTATGTGACTATCCACAAATATGTCTTTATCTTTCAAAGGGACCCTTTAAGAAACTTCAAAATAAATGAATGGAATCCAATAATTTAAAACTTAAGAGCTGTTATTTCTACAAGATTTTGGATTAGATGTTCATTTGTTCCTTGGAAGAAAAATCACATCTTCATCTCTTATATTTTATTTATATTAGCGAGCACTTCAATAATAATTCACATCGCTATCCATTAAATGTAAAAATGTTAATGCAATATTAAAAATGAAACTTAAATGAAAGCAAGGGAATATCACATTAAGGTTTCCATGGCAACCTCCCACTATACTTTTCAGCTTCTGAATTGTAACATGGTCATTTGTGACAGGCTCACATAAAATACAATTTTGCAAAAATTTAAAGACGTAGAGGTTAATGTGTGTCAATTCGAGACTTAGATGTGCTGTAATACTTTAGGCTAAGAATATGAAAAATATTAATTTAGACATATCTACACAAATCTGAACTGTAAACTTCCTGAATAATCCCTTGGCATCCTCATGAATCACTACTCTATAGTTCCCACCTCTGTTGAACTCTGAGTCTGTTACTGAAATACTAATATGGGCATGGTCATGTGACTTACCTTAGGGAGAATTTGAAATTACGAAGTATAAATTTTGCTACATCCAGTGAAAATGTAAATTTCTAGGTCACATGAGTTTCAAGCCCAGGAACTGAGTTCTGCAACATGCAATCAATGCCCTACTTTATTACTTGGCCACTTTTAAGACGGGGTCTCGCTATTGAGCTCAGGCTGCCCTCAAACTTGTGGCAATCTTCCTGCCTCAGCCTCCTGGGATTACAGGTGTATGCCACCCCTCAGCTTTCTTGATTGATTTTAATTGCTTGATCTCCCAGACTAAAAGTAAATTACCTACCACAGGGACTTTCTCCATTTCTTTATCAAGGTCTACACTTTTTTTTTTCGTTTTCATCGGTACCAGGGATTGAACTCACGACTGCCTGCTTACAAGGCAGGCACTTATGCCGCTGAGCTAAATCCCCAGCCCCATGATCTTAATTTTGTACAGCATTTATTTTATCAATGTCTGAACTATCTTTCATATTGTATTTTTTACTAGGTTCTCACAATGACACAGAAAAATTTGCAGGTAAGAGTATATTAAGTCCCCATCTTTTGGCAGGTAAACAAGAAATAAATCAGATAAATATTCTACACTTGTAATCACTCACTCCTCTTATCCTTCTGTAGAACATCACTGTGTCTGCTTCCTATGTACTTTGTAATGTGCCATTTATTTCTCTTTAAGTTTCAGTTTTTTTACAAGTATTAAAATTTCTATAGTGTTCACAAAGTCCCATTAGTATAACTTTTAGTTTAAAAGAATTTTTTATTAACCAGTATACTTAATTCCTTAGCAGGCCTTTTTAAGATAACTAGGTCTGACACATTAATGTACAACTGAGAATTTAATACAAAAGTTCATTATTTTTTAATCATGCTCCTGAAGAGTACAACAGTCATAAATGTGTCATAGTTCATTAAATTAACACTTCATTTATACAGAGGAGAAATGGAAAATCCTATCCTATTCTAGACCAGAGTTCTGCAGGGTCCCTGCGTTTCCCACACACCAGTCACACACACCTCACAGGCTGCAGACCTGAGAGGCAGTCGGTGCCTGCATCCTGCATCTTCCGTCCTCTGTGAGCTACCAGCAGGCGCTCACCTAAGCACAGAAGCAGGGTGACTGACCATTCTCTGACCAGAGGAGAAAACTAGTGAATTTCTCCAGTTTAACAAGTATTTATAGAGCACTTATGTGTAACACATACTGTATATAATAACATGCAAAAATTAAAATGCTGAAAAGGTGCTGGAGACACGTATGTTTGAAATCACATTAGTGTAAAAATGTTATTTGGTGTGTGTGGGTGTGAGCAACAGTGGTGGGATCCATGAGCCTGAGACCCATGCTGGCTGCATTTCAGTTCCAGAATGTTCCTGCCGGGCAGGTGCTGGGCAGGGCTGGGTGCAAGGGCTTTCTGTTGTCTGCCAACAGCAGCCCTTCTGGACTGGGCCTCTGGAGGATACAATGAGGCCCTCAGGAGAGAGGGGTCAGAGAGCAGAGGAGGAGGGTGAGGGGCTCTCAGGGTTGCTTCCGCTGCCTCAGGAAGCCCCAGCAGGCATCCTGAGCATGAGAATCGCCTGGCCTCCAGCCCAGTAGACTTGGCTGTGGAGAGTGGGGTGCATGCAGCCTGTAGGGCACACCTGCAGTGCTGGCATGTGACCTCACTGTCTGCAAGGCTGGTTTCTTTCCAGGGTTCTAACTCTAAAAGGACCTCATCTGGTAAGCGCATTTACAGTTAGAAGGTGCGGGGAAGTGAACAAACCCACAGGAATACAACTATGAATCCCTCCCACGTTCCTGCAGAGTAACTGGGACACACACAGGCTTAGGAGACCGCCAGGGCCACTCTCAGTGCCACATACTGACCTAATCATACCGTCCTTGGATAAAGGACTTCTGAAATGTTGCTCCTCTAACCAGATGAACTCGCAGTCCTGAAGCATAGCCCTCTATGCTGGCCTGTAAGGGACCGAAGTTTGAAGTCTTTTCCATCCCTCTTGGAAACGGGTGAGTCCATTTTCAGGCATGCCTGGCTATTCCAAGCAGGTAAGAGTATTAACACACAATGCTAGCAGAGTTCCACACTGCTCCATTTATGAGGTGGTGAACACTTCAAAATCAGCGTCCGAGTTCCACAGATGGACATTTCATTTTCCTAAAGCTTGAAAAATTACACAGAAACCCACCCATAATGCAAGTCCATCTTGGACCTCAGTGCTGCTCAGGTAAAATGCACCAAGTGCCGGGTGGGGCTGCATAAACCCATGGTCCCTGCCACATGGGGGCTGAGGCAGGAGAATCAGCTCCAAGGCCAGGCCTGGACAGCGCTGTCAATACCCTGGACAGCGAGACACCATATCAACAACTGCTCTTGCATCTGCAGTTTTGGATGTAGAAGGCAGACAAGCGAGCAGCTCCTGTGTTCACCCTGCACAGAGAAAGGCCGGCTTTACGGGCACTTCACAGTCACAGCTTTCTGAGGGAGCCACGTAAGAAGCTCTGGTGGCAGTGCGTTAATTCCAGCACTCAGGAGGCAGAGTTCAAGGCCAGTCTGGGCGACATAGCACATCCTTTCTCTGCACAAAGAAACACACAACAAAACAGAGACTAGAGATGTTTCTGCTTCTCAAAAATTCCAAACTGTGATGAAAAGCTATAAAGATCCTTTTATTTACTCTGAAAATATATATTATTTAATCAAGCTTAGCATAAAGTTTAATCATTAATATTACTTTGATTGTCAGTAGCCTAGACACAGTCTGAAGTTTTACTCTGTTAATTTAAGAAATCCAGTCTAGCCAGGCAGGGAGGTACACGCCTTTAACCCCAGCACTCTGGAGGCTGAGGCAAATTCACTGAGTCCAAGGGGAGCCTGGGATACACAGGGAGACCTTGTCAAACAAAAGAAGTCCATTCTGTGTAGAGATACTGCTATGTGACTCCCTCCCAAATTTGAAACTTTAGACTCACACCAATGAGCCTGTAAGAAGCCTTCTAAGACTGGTGCTATGGCTTGTGAGGCTGTCAACGAAACTCCACCCCGCTCTCTCCAATAACAAACGAATGCTTTTTTGAAGTGTTACTTTTTGGATGGTGTGACACTAACAGGAACTGTCTGCAGCTTTGAGAGTCCTCTTGTTTGGAGAAAAACACTCTCTGCTTCACCACTTGTTGCCAGGCCTTGCAGAGATAGGGTCTGTAATCTACGTCCTGCTTGCTGGGACGCTGAGTGGTGGCAGAGGGCCCTTCCGGCGAAGTCCAAGCCTTTTGCATTATACTCTGCGTGGTTGTGAACAGAACCAAGCGGTACTCCCTGGCCAACCTCTCCAGGACCTGGGCACAGCGCCTCTGAACAGCCTCCTGGGAGGACACGCTCTCCCCTCCGTTGACACGGTCTGTCCAGTAGAAGGCTGACAGGCTATCCAGGATCAGGATACACAGAGCGGGGTGGCTGCACAGCATGGCTTCTAGCGCATGAAGCGTGAGCAGCAGCTGGGTGCTACTGCTGCAGGAGACCAAAAACAACCTTCCGAGGCAGTGTTTTATTCTTTCTTCTGAGCTCTGGGACAATCTGTGCTCAAGAATTGTCACAAGCCGAAGCATGTCGAAGTGGTAATCTGTGTCAATAAATAAGACTTCCAGGTCCAGTCCACCTTCTGATTTTGGAAGTATACATCGTGCTGTTAAGTGATAAAGCATTTCTGTTTTTCCTGTTCCCTCTGCACCGTGAAATTCAAGAATATCACCTGCGTAAAATTTTAAAATGTCAGTCAAAGTGCAACAGCACAACAGTAGGCTACAAAGAGCAAGTTTGCAAAAGGTTTAGAAAAGACACATCCTGGAGCCAAGTGTGGGGACACATGGTACTCCAGCACCTGGGGATCTAAGGCAGGAGGACTGCCAGGAGTTTGAGGCCAGCCTGCGCTACACAGTGGGCCCAGGCCATCCTGAACTACACAGCCAGAAAAAGACAGACAGACAGACATATGCTAGAATGTGAGTGAAAATCTATAGCCATTTGTCAAGCTTGATTTGTACAGGGATGAACAAAATATATGGTAATATTTAAATTTTAAAAAGTGTATTACAGTAAAAGACACCTTGCCTTTAATCCCGCTCAAAATCCTCCCCTCACTGCGAACACAGCTGTCCTGTCACTCCTGCCACCCTCTGAAGCAGTTCTGCAGCCGTCTCTCCTGACCGTACTTATTTTTTTTGGTACTGGGGATTGAACGCATCCTGAGTGTACTTGTAAGATATGCTCAGTGCTGGTAGATGCAGTGCCATGCGCCATCCCATGAAAGGACAGGCTGGGAACAATGTGACACTGTGTCCCATCCTTACCTGCCAGACCTGACACGGTGGCTCTTCCTCAAAGTCAAAATGACCACAAATGGTAAATGTTTTGAATCTACTGAGGACAATGCAAGATACTCATGAAAGATGACTTCCAGAACTGCACGGATAAAGGCAGGAATGATGGATTAGTGCCCTCTAAAGTGAGGGCAGGATTCTGCAGGGGAGCCATGGCAATGTGTCTTTCCCTGTAGTAAACTTTAAACATTTTAAGATATTCGCTGCATTTTTGACATGCCATGCATAAGGAAGCACAAATAAGGAAATTATTGTTTCACCTCTGAGAAAGGGCTCCAACTTTCAGTATTTTGTTTGTTTGTTTGTTTGTTTATGGTGCCAGAGATCAAACCCGAGGTTGGCATACCAGGCAAATGCTCTACTGCTTGAGTCCAGCCCAGTTCAGGAATCCACTATTCTTTTTTATTTTATTTTTTTGTCTTTTTCTTTTTTATCGGTACTGGGGATCGAACTCACGACTGCCTACTTGCAAGGCAGGCATTTATGCCGCTGAGCCCCAAGAATCCACTATTCTTGAGCACCAAGACGAGTGTTCAAAATAAGGGGGAAGCTCCCGGGGCTGTTCCCTTACAGTTAGTCGTGAGGCCTTTCAAGGGCCTGCTGCCCACAGTACCCACATCACTCCCAAGGTCTGACCACACCTCAGCCACGCTCTCCTCCTTCCTAAAGCACAAGGCCTCAGTTGGCAGGGAAGGTAACAACTCCGCCACACCAATGACTTTCCTTAGTTTTCCTTGCAAAGTGGGGTCACCAGGTAACTGGATTTCTGAGTCTGCATCCTACTCTGGCTTTTCTGCCTTTCTGCTCCCTGGCCCTGCTGAGGGCAGAGAGGCAGGAGGGCAGGTGATGACTGTTACTCCCGAGGCGAGCTGCCAGGGCTCCCGAGGACCAGCCACTCAAGTGGGCTCCCATTACCACTGGAGTGCATGACCCTGGCCTGGTTTCTTACACTGTCAAGACTACACACAACAGCTCTCAACTCAGCAGCTCCATGTTATAGATGCCGAAGGCCAGTGGCAAGCCAGAAGCACAGCTCACATGGAAAGGCCTTCTGCGCATGTACACGGCCTTGTGTGCTCACTCTCTGCTGCTCACATGTCTCTTATAACAGTTTCTTTTTTTTTTTTGTCTTTTTCCTTTTTATCGGTACTGGGGATCGAACTCAGAACTTGTCAACTGCCTGCTTCCAAGGCAGGCACTTATGCGGCTGAGCTTAATCTCCAGCCCCTTTATAAAGTTTCTAGCTGCACTGTAAACTAGTTTCTGAGCTTTACGAATCAAAGTCAATTACTGTCAATTTTATTTATTATTACTGTATTATGTGTTTTTTTGAGACAGGGTCTCATTACGTAGTTCAGACCTGCATTTGCTGCAATCCTCCTGCCTGCCTCAGTCTCCTGAGAACTGGGATCATAAGTATGCGTCACCATGCTCAGCTGTGAACTTTAAAAAATTCCAAATCTCTTTTTACATGGGCTCTAATAACTCTCATCGAGGGAGGCACATTAAATAAAACAAGCAACACCTTAAGTAATTAGCCTGTTTCCAGAACTTGTTGAAATACATGCCCAAGGCTTACATTACAATTCTTACTAATTTGATCAGTATTAATTTATGTTTGAACTGATTGGAAACATCATGTCTTAAATGCAGATTCTCAGGTCTCAATTAATTAATCTAAGAATTTAGTTACTTTACTTCCTATATAGTGAGTGTAAGGTCAGCCTGAACTACATAATGAGATCCTGTCACCAAAAACAACAGTAACAAAACAGACAGTATATAAAACATCAGCTAATTTCCACAATATTATATACAACTTAAAATTCTAAATTTATATTAAAAAGAATTTTAAAAAATGATTCCAGCTTCAAACCGGGTGTGGTGGCTCACGCCTATAATCCCAGCAGTTGGGAGGCTGAGGTGGGAGGATTGTTGCGAGTTTGAGACCAGCCTGGGCTACAAAGTGAGCTCAGGGCCAGCCTGAACTGCATAGCAAGACCCCTCTCAAAAAGACAAAAAAAAAAAAAAAAAAAAAAAGATTCCAATCTCAAGGAGTAAAATTCTACATAGTAATAGTTGCTTCTGAGTACTCTCCTTAGAAACATGACCAGGTCCAGTCCCAACACCTGTGGGAAGCAAAGGCAGGAAGGTAAGTGCAGCCCAGGAGTTTGAGACCAGTCTGGGCCAACGGCGAGCCCGTCTCCTAAAAAGGCCTTGACAGTGACCACAACGACATAAAGCCCGGCATTCAAGTGGCCTCTCCTACTCACACCAGGTGCCCGGAGGAGCTCCCCATGCAGCCCTACCCTGCCCTGCCCTGTGATCTGTGCACCAGGCAAGGAAACCTGAACTCAGCACCCATATGCACAGCAGGAAGACACCAGGGACACACAGAAGTGGGAAGGGCATCTCAGCTGAACATTATATGTGCTAACTTTGATAAGCATTCCATTTTGGTTATTTATTAGTGATGTTTTTTGAAGTGTCAAATCTTTTTTTTTTTTTTTTCATTTTTATCGGTACCGGGGATCGAACTCATGACTGCCTGCTTGCAAGGCAGGTACTTATGCCGCTGAGCTAAATCCCCAGCCCGAAGTGTCAAATCTTGTGACTATTAAAATACTAGTAAATTTAAAGTGGAAAAAAAAAAAAAAGAAGTGGGAAGGGGAAGCCAAAAGCAACCTGTGTACATCTTTTGTGCCTGTCTCCAGAGAAGTGGCCATAAGGGCTTAGCAGCAACAACAGCTTATCTTCAAATTTAATGTGATCCTGACACTAGGCAGAAAAGGCAAACTCTGTGATCCCCTCATCACATCAGGCTGTGTTTCCTTGCCAGTTATTTCCTGCTTCTATCTCTTATCAGCTTCTTTCCAGATACATTTTTAGTATTCCATTCCCAGCAGTAACACAGGATCTTCTCAGAGTGATTCATGAAATTACTTTCTTCTTAGACTCTCTTGAAAGACATCTAAAGAATGCAAATGTTAGCCAGGAGTGGTGGCTCACGCCTGTAATCCCAGCAGTCCGGAGGCTGAGGCAGGAGGATTGTTGTGAGTTTGAGACCGGCCTGGGCTACAAAGTGAGCTTAAGGCTAGCCTGAACTGTATAGAAACCTTGTCTCAAAAAAAAAAAAAAAAAAACCAAAACAACAACAACAAGAAGAATGTGACCATAAGTTCCTGGGGAGGCTAAAGGCCTAGTCAACTGCGGGAACAGGGCCTTTGGGAAGATGTCTGGGTGGAAAGGTCCG
Organism: Cavia porcellus; assembly: GCF_034190915.1. Lineage (NCBI taxonomy): Eukaryota > Metazoa > Chordata > Mammalia > Rodentia > Caviidae > Cavia > Cavia porcellus. The sequence goes on from NW_026947489.1 coordinate 58,123,630, forward strand.
GGGAGCATGTGTAGCCTCACCCTGCAGGACAGACCAAGGCTTTGCCCAAGGGACAGAGAAGGAGGCACAGGATGGACAGCAGCGGGCTGCCCAGCGCAGGGCTGCCTCCTTCCGGAGGTAAGCGCCTCAGTCCTGAGAGGTGAGTGCCAGAGCTGGCCGGTGAGGAGGTGTGTGGCTGACACACAGCGAATGCCTGAGTTTCCAGTAACTGAGTTAGGAAGGCGACACATGCTATTAGCCCTTGCAGCCCTTCCCCCTCAAGACGCACTTCCTAGGCAGGTGAGCGCCTGGCCATGCTGTGCGGGCAGCCGGCGGCGTCCGGAAGCTCAGCACTTATTACACGGTCACCCTGACCCTGGAGAGAGCAAGCCCGTGCTGCCAGCCAGTGGGTGAGGCAGGCAAAGACCGACCTTCCCCGAGCCTGCTGGTGGGGACTCTGGGTGGCAGCAGTCCCCGTGTTTCTGATCACGCTTGTAAACATGAAGAGGACTTAGGGACTATTTTGGAAAGTGGCAGGCTGATGGGCAAAGGTCCCTGTGCCTGACGCAAGGAGTAGTATTCCAAGAGGATTAATAGCAAGGTGTCTTTAATAAGTGTAAACATTCACCATGTATTTTGTTCAAATCCCACAACCTGTATCAGACACATGAAATAAGTCTTTTAAATTGGCAAATTCACTTAAATATCCTGGAAAGAATTTCTTTTCTGGGCCGACATGGTGAGCACTAGAGGATAGCAAATGGAGTAAGCCAGGCACAGAGATAAACACGGTGAGCGTTCACTGGTGTGTGGAAGTTTAAACATGGCCTTACAACATAGAGTGGCGCCCACTGGTCAGGAGGATCACAAGTTCAGGTATTGCCTGGCCAACCTGGCAAGACCTGTCTCCAAACAGTCAACGGCCAGCTAGCTAAGGGAAGAGCCAGTTAGTTAGCTGAGGGGAGGGACACGGTCTGAAAGCCCAGCAGTAGGATTTAAGACTCAAGACAGTCATGGGCCAGCAGAGCACCCAACAGGGTGTAAACAGAAGCCTGCTGACCTAAAACTCAGACCAAAGGGCCCAATTGGATTCTGGGTACACCACAGGAGAGTCAGCAGGAGACTGATAAAAGGGAACTGTAACAGGGAAGGTGGGAAGACACTGCAGGGGTGGAAGAAGGGAACAGAGTTAAGGGAACAGAAGGCAGGAGGTGAGCAAGGAGACCCTCAGCTGCCGGCCCGCAGGAGCGCCACCTTAGAGCAGCAGCCTGCAAAGGCACATCTGATGTAAATAACGTTTTGGGAAACAAGTGTCAAGATGTTCAGCAGACACAGTAAAGATGCACTGTGACCACTTTTAGAGTAAAAAGCAAGACAGAAACCAGACTGCGGGATGTCGGGCAATCACCAGTGATTGGAGCACAGAGCCTGAGGTTTACATTCAATGTGTGTGTTTACTGGTTGGTTTTGCAATACTGGGCAGGGCCTCTGTGCTGAGCTACATCTCTGGTCATTTTTACTTATTTTTTAAACAGAGTCTAAACTGCTTTGGCTGGGCTTGAACTCTGATTCTCTTCCCTCCCAGAGGGATCACACAGGATGTGCCAACACACCCAATTTCCACTCATTTTTTAAAAAATTATTTTCTTAAATTCTTAAATCTAGTTTAGCCCTCCCGCGACCCCTGCCATCCTGGCAGACCACCTCTTGGGCATACATTCATTATTTTAAAGGTTAAAAAAAATGCAATAGTAAAAAAAAAAAAAGCAATTAGTTTCATAAAGGTGGAGGATCAAATGAATATCATTTAAGAAATACAACAAATTTTAAGAGAAAAGGGAGGGATTCTGCAGATAAAAGAAATGCACAAAATTCAAGAAATGGGGGAGAATCTAAAAAGAAAGACTGAAAGAAAAATGGAAATAGAACTGTTTCAAATAGGAAGAAGGTACTTGCTTTGGCAGTGCATATACTAAAATACATTAAGGAAAGAATCAAGCGCTGGAAGGAGCAGGAAGGGCTGGGACAAAAACATTAAGATGTGTTACATACACATACAGGTGGCCCACAGTAAATATATTCCCTGTGTACTGCAAATATGTAGTAGTAAAAAAAAAAATTAAAAAGGTTTAAAATGAAAAAAATGCATAAAACCAGTCACAAAGTAATTGTGAGAGATCTCTGGTATCTGTGGAGCTCTGAGAATAAGAGAACAGTGAAAACTGCCAAGTATTTTCTTCAAGAGAGGAGCAGTACCGGAAAACATCTTTTATCATTACTCAGAGAGATGCAGTGCTTGAGAGCAACAGCCTGAACATTTAACAAATCTTCCTAAATCCATGAACCATGACACATCTGGTATAGTATATGGGTTTATTAAATTCTGTCTTTGGTATGCATAGAAATGAAATTAAGAAGTTTAAGGTAAAAGATTACTATACAAGCCAGGCTGGTGGTGGACACTGTAATCCCGGCAAGCTGAGGCAGGAGGACTGCTGCGAGTTCAAGGGCAACGCAGGCTATACGAGTCAAGGTCAGTCTAAGCTACACAGTGAGACCCTGTCTGAAAACAACACTTTCTCCTTTTATTGATTAATAGCAAACCAGGTATAAGAAAGATATTTCTAACAATCAGGAAGTAAAACTTGCAAGTGACAAATTTATCGCTAAAATGTTGAACTAAATCCCATTAATGTTAAATGATAAATCAATTATAGTGATTTTATAAATACACTAAGCTTTAATATACAAAATCATGTTCAAACATTATGTGCTGTAGACACAACATGGTTCTTTTTCTTTTTTTGTTTTTTGGTACTAGGGATCAAATTCAGGGTCTTGTACTTGCCAGACAGGTGCTTTCGCCACTGAGCTGCGTCCCCAGCCAGGACATGGTTCTTCTGGTTCAACTTGAAGTCACTATCTCATATGTTTCTGTGTGCTGCTACAAAAAATATCATTCTGTTCAGCTAAGGTACTAAATATGACAATTTTTAGGAAAGAAAGTCTCTATGGCACTTGAGAAATTTAAACTAAATCAGGAAATCTGGAAGGTTTGGCCCTGACAGTCACTCTTACGAAGAGATGCCATAGGAAATGGAGTAACAGATTGTCGGGAAGACTTACGAATTCAAACTTCCTTCAAAATAAGGAAAAAGGAAGAAAAGCCAAAAAAATACATCATCTTGCATCATCTTAGTACCAGACTACTACTTTCATAAGAAACATGTTGAATTTGCAGATTGTAATCATTACAGTATTAGGAAGTGGTAGTTCATGCATGGTAGTAAATTATTACTGCTCAAAAAAGCATTAAAATACACATACCATAATATTAGGGTTTTTTTTTTTTAAAGTTTGGCATCAGGCTTTTTTATTTTTTGGTACCGGGAATCAAACTCAGGAACTTCCCCTTGCCAGCTAGGCGCTGTGCCACTGAGCTACATCCCTGGCTCCAATATTAGGTTCTTAAACTCTTAAATATCTTATCACTTCAATTTAAGAGTCCCTATAATGATTTCTGGTAACTAATCCATATGGTCCAAGTCTTACATCTGTTCCTACTCCAAAGGAGTCTTCGCTAACTCATTTTACAGCTGCAGATCAATGGCTGTCTTAGGTAATCATTCTGCTGGTGACTGAACATGGTAGTGCTTTTCAAAGTTTCTATAATAGATTTTCTAATGTACAAGTAATACTACCAACCTTGATCTTTTAGCATGTCAATGTCAGTTTCATACGGTTCATCTTAATAACAGACTTTTCTATACAGAGAATACAAAGTTAAGTGCTTCTGTCTAAGATTTTGTCAGAATTTGTCTTTTTTTGAACTTTTTACCAACAGTTCAGGGCAGTGGTGATGAACGCATAGCGCACACCACAGCGGCCTGTGTGCACAACTGAAAGCTCTAAAAGGTGCGTGCATCACTGGTTGAGGGGGATTTGGAGCTAGCAGGTCTTCTGTACAAGCAGCATCACAGGGAATGCAGTCCTTCAGGCTGCACGCAAGGACGCAGTTACTCAGGATGAGACAAAGAAAAAGCAGACACAGGTAAATGCAGCCACACAGATAAATATATAAAGTTATGACTGTAATATTACAAAGAGTAGAGGGAAGAAAAGATCTATACAGGAGCAAAGTTCTATAAACTACTGGAATTACAACTACATTGTTATAACTTAAAATTTTAATTATAATCCCAGGGCAATTATTAGGAAAACAGTTTAAAAAGCAAAACAAAACACTATGAAGAGAATGACAGGAATTAAAATAGTACACTGCCAAATAGTGAAACAATAAAGGAAGAACAGGGAAACAGCAAAGACTAAGATACATATAAAAGACACCAGCAAAAGAGTCAGTAACTTGATTTCATCAGTAATTGCACTAATTATAAATGAATTAGTGTCTACTCCAAAGGCAGAGAGTGGGAAGATGGAATAAAAAACAAAAACAAACAAAACCCCGGGAGAACATGGCGGACAGATAACAGCAACTACCAGCGGCTCTCTGAAAGACTCGGCTCAGAAGCCAGGAATGGTGCGGACTAAGGAGACATAAGCAGGTGGAGATATGCTCTGCTGACTCAGGAACGAACTGGGCTGAGAGAAGCCAACTTGGAATGCAGTCCTGGTGCTAAAACAGGAACAGAAAAGACTCGGTGTGGAGGCTGGAACCACGCCACTGTAAGCCGCGATTTGGGTTTCCTGCCGCGCAGCGGCTGGCTGCCTCTACAGCGGCTCGGCAAGGAGAGAGACGCGCAGAAGCTCTGAGAACGGCAATCTGCGAATGGCAGGGAGGCGTGCATTGACTTGTGGTGAGGTGAGTGAGAGAAACTGACACTTTACCACAGTTTGACTCCAGCGGAGGACTTTCTGGGCCCGAGCAGTCCTGCGGGAGCAGGGCGCGGTGGCGACTCCAGCCACACATCCCCCTCTCGGGCGGGATTGGTGAAAAGTGCCTGGCCTGCGTGACGCTGCCGGCAGACCTGGTAGACTGTCCCAACCCAGATCCCAGAGCCTGACGGTGGCCGGGAGGGGAGACGCGTAGGCTGCCTGGTCCGTAACTCCCTGGTGCGCAGCGGTGAGCAGGAACACCTAACTGGCGCAATTCGATCAGGCTGTGGCTGACTGGGAGAGAAGCTGGGCCTCTTATATAAGCTTGCATATATAAGGAACAGAGAAGAAGAGGCAGCATGGGAAGAGGCAGCAACAAGAAAGTCTCCTCGGCCCCCAATTCTGAGAAACAGGCAATAGCAGACACCGCACCAATACACATAAGGCACCATATAGAGAGCCTCATAGACCAATTCAGGAATGAAGTTATCAACGACCTGAAGCTAGAAGTATGCAGAATAGTTAGAGAAATGCTAAGCACCACCCAAGAAAAAACAGGTGATGGAATGGAAGAACAGAAAAAAAGGGGAGAATTGTTTGATGGAGAAAACAGAGAAAGCATAGAATACGTGAAGCAGGTTCAAAGGGACTACCAAGATACTAAGAAGTCTATCGAAGACTGGCATAACAGCTTGAAAGAAACTAAGGACAGACTATCTGAACTGGAGGGCAGAATTGTAATATGGGAGAATGAAATGAAAAACTTCTTAAAAATAACAAAGAAACAAACAGCAATAATACAAAGACAAGAAGATGATAAGAGGATCCATAACTTAAGGATTAAGAACATAAAAGAAGTAGGGACACAAACAAGTGAACTACAAAAGCTACTCACAGAAATAATCCAGGAGAATTTTCCTAATTTAGCAAAAGGTAAAGATACTCAGATGTATGAGGCATACAGGACCCCAGCTACCTACAACCCAAACAGAGCAACACCCAGGCATATAATAATAAAAATTCCAGAAATTCAATACAAGAACAGAATATTAAAAGCTGTAAGAGACAAGAAACAGACCACTTACAAGGGAACACCCATCAGAATTACAGCAGATTTCTCTGCACAAACCATCAAATCACGAAGAGCGTGGGGGGAAATAATTCAAGCATTGAAAGATAATAATCTCCAGCCAAGATTGAGATATCCTGCACAACTGTCCCTGGAAATTGATGGAAAAACAAGGTGCTTCCAGGATAAAGAGGAACTGGGGGAATTTGCAACCACCAATTCAACTCTACAGAAAGTATTGCAGGATATTCTAAAAAAAGAAAAATACAAAGAACCCAGAAATAGTGGTGGGGAGGCCACAACAAATGGAGCAGAGAACAAAATGAAGAAGACAAACTGACAGCTACTGACAGAAAAAGAGCTTAACAGAAATGAGGCAGAGAAGATTGGATGATAGGAACAGCTATTTTGGAGAAAATGACATCTTAATAGGTAATACTGATTTAGTATCATCTTGTTTTGAAGTCTTATCTAGCTTTTGTCCTTCTGTCTCCAATGGTCTAAATAGGCTGTATCTTATTGGATTTTATTATGTACGATAGTATAAGCAAAAACCTTTTAAAGACAAGGAGATTATACAGAAACCATTGTTCATTTTCTGTTAGTCGATTCTAAATACTCTGTAATGCTGTCATTCTCTTGAATGGTTTTACATTGTTTTGATATACTTAATGCTACAGTATACGAAGTTGTACTCAAGGATTTCAAAGAAAGAAACAATATGGTAACTACTTTTAGGTTAGGATTATCTGGTGGTGAAACACTATTCTGCTTAAATGGTTATGTTTTGATCTGCGCTGTTTCGTTGTTATGCCCTCTTTTATCTCAATCTCCACTCCATTATTTACTTTTTTATCTTTAATTTTATCTTTTAATTAAAGGAAAAAAATAGCAGGATATATTATAGTAACCCATTTTGACTTTTCATTACCTTGATTTAAAGCCCTGTATTACTCTCACCATCTGGTTTTTAACTGATGTTCCCCTATTCTGTTTTGCTGGATAGTATCAGGTTCGAAAGTTTAGACATCAGCTGTGAAGATAATGAGATTCATTATGACGCCCATTCTTGTTGACTTTTAGCTACTTTTGAAGACCTACAATGTCTCCAATGTTTTGGTTTTGTCGGTTTTATTCTTTACTGTTTTGTTCAATTGTATTATAACTAATGATATAGGCAATTCTATTAGAGATAGCGGGAGACATTATGGTAACCATTGTTGATCACCTGTATTATGTTTTTACATTATCTATTTGTCCACCCTTTTGACTTGACTGATTCTGTTCTGTTATGTCACATTTGGTTTTACTCTCTTCCAAAAAAGTAATAAGAACCGTGGGAGCAATGAAACCCAAAATGTGTAATAGTCATGGTACAAAAGAGAGGAAAAGAAAGTGCTCTAAACTATATAACTGCATGTGTATTTAAGTGTATAAGATAGAAAATGATATCACAGAGTTTTATTGGATCAATGAACAGAACTGTTTGCAGTATCATTGATGGAATGTCCACTTTACAAGCTTTAATTTTGTGATTTGAACAATTATTTCTAAGATGACAATATGTAATCCATTAACTAGTGATTTCCTACTGTTCATTTTTTTTCTGTAAATCTGTATAACTTGTACCCTTTCCCTGCTTTTTTTTTTTCTCCTTAAATAAAATTAAAAAAAAAAAAAAAAAAAAAAAAAAAAAAAAAAACCTATGATGCAACCGTAGGCCACCTGCAATGCACAGGTTTTAGGATTCAAGTCCTAAACAGGCTGAAAAGGAAAAGAAAAAGAGAGTCTATGTAAACAGTAACCAAAAGAGATTTAAAACCGCTACGCTGCTGACTATGGTGGTACACGCCTGGACTTGGGAGACTGAGGTAGAAAGACCGTTGCAAGTTCAAGACCAGCCTGGGTTACAAAATGAGTTTAAGGCCAGCCTGAACTGCGTGGTGAGACCCTGTCTCAAAAAGACAAAAAACAAAGCAAAACAAAAAAGCAGTCAGTGGCACAGGGCCTGACTGACAAGTGTAAGGTCCTAAATTCAACTCCTGGTACAAACAAATAAACAACAGCTAATTGTGAAGAGACAAAACAGATTTTTTTTTTGTCTTTTTCCTTTTTATCGGTACCAGGGATCGAACTCACGACTGCTGACAAAACAGATTTTTAAGACAGAAAATATGAGAGAGGATACAAACTTCCTCTGTGTGTAATCAGGAATATATAACACAGTGCATAAATATACTTTCTTTGTCCATCTATTGATGGACACATGGGCTATTTCTAAGATTTAGCTTTATGAATTGTTCCAGTATAATCTGGGCACTATGGCTAGATAAAAGGCAAGCAAGATGTCTCCCCAAAGCCTCCTGCACAGGATACTAAATTGATGCACTGATTGGTTCAGTGAAGTTCTGGGTGTAGAAGGACTCACTGCAGAGGAAGACTCCTTCAGCCTGGTGTGGGTGCAATCAGCCCATAGCTGGCAGCCTGGACAGAATGAAGAGTGAAAGACAAGAACGAAGGTGCAGCTTCCTGCCCGCCCTGCCATGGACTGTTCTTCCCCTGCCACCCCCTGCGCCATTTCACCCGGCTTTGCAGCCAGCCAACTAGAGGACGAAACCTCTACACACTGTGAGCTAAGTTAACCTTTCTTCTTTCACTTGTGGGTGTCAGGTAACTTAGCTAGTCCAGGTAACTAAGACAACTGGTAGGCATGCATCACTGTAACGTCTTTAACTCTTTTGGGAAGCTACTTAGAAGGGGAGTAGCTGGGTCAAATGGAATTTCTAGTTTTAGTTTTTTTAGGAATACAGTGTAAAAAGGTGCTTTTGTTCTCTATAGTCAAAATTTAAAAGTTATACACACACACATATATATAAAATTCTCTTCTGTATATGTATGGCATAAAACAACACCTTATACTTTTTTGGAGGGGTGTCTTTTTGAGACATGGTCTCACTGCAGTTCAGGCTGGCCCTGAGCTGACTTTGTAGCCCAGGCTGGTCTCAAACGCATAACAATCCTCCTGCCTCAGCCTTCTGAATGCTGGAATTAGAGGTGCACACCACCACATCTGGCTCCTTACACATTTTTTAAGTGTTCACTTCAGTAGTGCTGACATATTTCCATACTGCTGTGAAACAGATATCTAGAACTTTTTCATTCCACAAAATGGAAACTTTCAGTCAGATATGGTAATATATGCCTATAATTCTAGCACTCAGGAGGCTGAAGCAGGAGAATCATGAGTTTAAGACCAGCATGGGTTATACAGCGAGATCCTGTCTCAAGAAAAGTAAACAAATAAAATAAAAAGTGTTGGGAGCCGCGGCCGAGCCCGGTCGCCTTACTTGGCGGACGTGAGGCCTGTAGGAAAGAGCAAAGCCTGAGCTAGATTACCCCTCCCATCGAGTGTGCTAAGATGGCGCTTACTTCCTGCTTGGTAAACAACCCGCCCTATAAGATCTCCTACTTCCTGCTTGGTAAACAACCCGCCCTGTAAGATCTCCTGCTTCCTGCTTGGTAAACAACCCGCCCTGTAAGATCTCCTGCTTCACAACCCGCCCTGTAAGATAGTCTGCCTAGCAACAACTGATGTTAGCCAATCAGCCCGCATCGCGCGCTTTGAACTGATTGGCCACTGTAACCCTATAAAAGTGAGTGCCTCTCCCGCCACGAAAAAGAAGAAGCAGAAGAAGCACGCAAGGAGCCGCGGAGAGCGGACCGGTAGAGGCTTCGGGACAGACTGTAGGGAGAAGCACGCAAGGAGCCGCGGAGAGCGGACCGGTAGAGGCTTCGGGACAGACTGTAGGGAGAAGCACGCAAGGAGCCGCGGGGAGCGGACCAACAGAGGCTTCGGCCGGGAGGATTCCCGGGGCAGGCTGTACGGAGAAGGAAAATAAAAGAAAAGGTTGTCCACTGCCAGACTTTGTTGTGTGTCCTTCCTGCCGGCCGGGAGTGACACCGACAAAAAAGACTATCTATTAAACAACTTCCCTTCCTGCTTCTCTCTGGCCCCTGGTAGCTACCATTTTACTTTGTTTCTATGAATTTATTTACTTTAGATACCTCATGTCAGTGGAACTATTCAGGCTGTCCTTTTGTCTGGCTTATTTTATGTAACATAATATCTGTACATTTCATCTGTCCTTTACTTTGTAACAAGATTTCCTTCCTTTTAAACAGTGAGTAGTAGTCCATTGTGCCTACTACATTTTGCATACCTAATCAACTATGACTATGTCTGGGTTACTGTAGCCTCCTGGCTATCATGACTAGAATTGCTGCTTCAAGGTCCTGTTTTCAGTTCTTCCTGCTGCATTCCCCGAAGTGGGCTCTCTGGGTCACACGGAGCTGTTTTTCATTTTTGGAGGGACCTCCATGGTGATTTCGGTAATGATTGCATCATTTTGCAATAATTCTATTTTCTCCAAATTCTCCTCAACACTTATTTTCTTTATTAACAGTAGTTATCTTAATAGATGTGAGATGACAGAAGGAAATCTTACGATTATAAATGGGTCAGCCAGCAGTTAAGATGTGATAAACTTTTACATAAGCAATCATAGGCGAAGCCCAAAATACATGAAGCAAAAACTGGACGGAACCAAAGGTAGAAGTAGAGACTTCAGTACTAACAGCGGGAGATGCCAACAGCCTGCTCTCCTCTCAGACTCTGTCACTGTGTTTGCAGTGTGTGACGTGCCCTCACTGCGGAGGGTCCACGTGAGCTACAACGGGTACTGAGTCTCCTGTTCCTGGCCCTTCCTCAGGCCCCCCCATCTTTAACATCCCACTCTCAGTAACGGACCGAATGAGGCAGAGGCTCAGCAAGGAATCAGGAGATTCAAATGACACAGAAGCTTAGCTAGGACCCAGACACTGCTGGAACACTTGCCCCAGCCACAGGAACATCTGTGGTCTTGAAGTGCACACGAGAAACTCCAGAACACACGGTGCTAGGCCTTGGAACGAGTCTCAGTAACTTCATAAAGACCGAAGTCAGAGAAGCATGTTCTTCCAGTCAGAAAAGGATGAAAACAAACCAGTGACAACAATAAGCTGTAGACTCAACCTCAGATGAGGCAACAGATTCTTACATATGGCAGCAAAGTATGAGCAACAAAACAAACAAATGGGTAAGCTGGGCTCCCAGAATGGATAACACGCACCTCCTCGGACACTGCTGAGACAGCCCAGGCAGCCCACAGAAGGATGAAAGTGTCTGTGACAGCTCAGACTTTCAGTTACAAAGGACTCTTACAGCTTAGTACTGAAAGCAACTTTAAAAATAATCGAAAGGCCTGCTACTTCCCCAGCAATGAAATACAAATGATCACTCAGCATGCGTACACCGATCAGTTATCACTGGTCATCAGGACAATGCACACCAAAGCCATAGTGAAGCATACTCCTGTAACTGTAGCACCTGGGAGGCTGAGGCAAGAAAACTGTGAGCTCAAGGCCAGCCTGGACTACACAGTGAGCCTCAGTCTCAGAAAACCCAAAACACAGACAACAACAACAATCGCAGTGAGAGACTGCATCACACCGGTGGGGGCAGCTACGATCATGCAGACAGACAACACAGCATGGGGAAACCGGGACGACCACACACTGCACTGCCGCTGCCAAGGAAATCCCAAAGCTACTCCGGAAACCAGTTTTGAAGTTTCTGAAATACACAGTTATCATATTCCCAGACAATCCCTGACCTAGGTTAACACCCAAGAGGAAGGAAAGTGTCAATCCGCAGAAAAACTTATATCCCAAATAACCACAGCAACACGTTTCTTAGCAGCTGGGACACGGAAACCACCCAAATGCTCGTCGACGGATGATGGGTGGACAAACCACCTGTGGTACATGCATACATACAGTGAAACACTATCCAAAAGTAGGGTGAGTGGGCTGTCTGTACACGTCACCAATTGGGCACTGACAGGTCACGGGCAGTCCCAGATGCTGGCTGTAAGAGATTACATTATCAGATCCCGTAAATGCAAATGTCCAAAAAAGGGCAAACACAGTGAGCAGATGCCAAGGACCAAGAGGGATGAGATGGCTCTAAATGGGGGGGGGGGGGGGATTTCTCCATCAGGGGAAGTGGTGCTACAGAACCAGCTGTGGTGATGGTCACACAACTGCATGAATGTACTGACAATGACCCAGTTGTACACTGAAAAGAGTGAATTGTAAGTCTCTAAAGGTGTCAGTTACACTTTTAGAAACAAAGCACATTACCTTCTGCATAAGTTCTTCCTAAATAGAAGCTCCACTAGTAAAGAATAAACAGGCACCTAAGGACTTTCTTGTAATTCTGCAAACTTCTAAAGAATTAAAGAATCTTTAAAAAGCATAATAACAAGCAGGGCATGGTGCCTGTAATCCCAGCACTCAGGAGGATGTGGCAAGAGGACTGGCATGAGTTCGAAGGCAGCCTGGGCTACCTGGCAGGGTTCTGTCTCAAAAAATAAAGCCAAGTGTGTGGTGGACACCTGTAATCAGAGCACTGAGGAGGCTGAAGGAGGATGGTCAGTGAGTTCAGGTCAGCCTGAGCTACACAATGAGACTCTATTGCACAAAACCAAAATGAAACAAAACAAAACAAAAATTACAGAAGTTACTGCTCACAAGCCCACCTTCACCTCATCTGACAGAAAAAGGCCTAACAGTTTCTGTTAGGATATTCTGATGTTTTAAATTGCAGTCTGACCTATACAGTCTTTCATTAGGAGAGTGCGTGTGTATGTGTGTGTGTGTGTGTATACATGTGTAAAAACTTGTTTCATAAAACTTCTGATACAATATTTTTATGTGAAGGTGTGTTTTTACCTTGCACAGGTGAATCTTCATCAGCAAACAGATGTGGTTCGATTTCTTTCAAAGAACGTCTACCTTCCAGTCGAGCCAGGAGCTTACAAAGGAAAAGACATGAAGAAAACACATTACTTAAAGCGAAGTCTGAGAAGTCCACATTTATACCATTTTTTAAAACCCTAAGACTTCATCATTTTGAGAATTTGGAGGGAAATATAAAACAACAAATACAACTCTGGAGAAATACCATGTTCATTTATTCTCAAAAAATTTCATTTCTTATGCACCAAATACTGCTGCTGAGTCTGTGCCCTGAAGGAATGGTCAGTTTTAAGCTACACTATGCAGACTTCTGCAAACCATGCACTTACCATTTCCACTGTACCCACTGCACCTGTGAGACACTTTTCTGCTAGTCTGCCTGAGTCTACAGAGAGGGGAGGTGACAAGAAAAAAAGAAGGATGTCATTTGAGCAATGAACACTTGTGCGATCTCAAAAGTGGGAATGGTTAGGGGCACAGGGCCCAGCAAGTGGACCAGGCTGTGAGACAGACATGGTGGAAGCTGGGCAGGCTGTGTGAGCACACAATGCTGTGTGAGTGAGCCACACGCAGATTTGCACTGTAAGACTTGCAGCAGCAGGGGCTGGGGATTTAGCTCAGCGACATAAGCGCCTGCCTTGCAAGCAGGCAATCGTGAGTTCAATCCCTGGTACTGATAAAAAGAAAACAGACAAAAAAAAAAAAAAAAAAAAAAGAAAGACTTGCAGCAGCAGACAGGCAGGAAGCAGCGCGGTGTCCAGAAAGCGGAAATCAGAGTGTGGAGGGCCTCCGACGCGGTGCAGGGGCTCAGCTCCAGGACACAGACAAAAACAGGGTTCCGCAGCTGAACAGCACGAAGGTTTCCGAAGGTACCAACAGAGTTGGGGCTCCAGAGCCTCCCTGCCAGGCCACCTCTCGGGGCCATGAGTGTCTTCTCTGTGACTAGGAGAACAATCTTTCCCACACTGAAGACAGAATATATTAAAACAGTGCTCGCCGAAGAGAAGAGCAATCGGGTAAGTACGAACTGTTATTCTCTGTCGCCTTCCTGACAGACTGTCCTGAGGGCTCCTGAGAGACAGAGCAGAAGAATAAAACTTGTTAAGACAGAAGGCTGGAGTCTGTCACGCTAATCTGGAGGACGAAAGCTTCTGTACTGCCTCAACAGTAGTAGCTGAGATCAGCAAGCATGATGAGGAACGGCCGGGCAAGGTGGCATACTCCTGTAATCCCAGCACTCGGGAGGCTGAGGCAGGAGGATTGTTGCAAGTTCGAGACCAGCCTGGGCTACAAAGTGAGCCTAAGGCCAGCCTGAACTGCACAGCAAGACCCTGTCTCAAAAAGATTTAAAAAAGGGGCTGAGGATTTAGCTCAGCAGCATAAGCACCTGCCTTGCAAGCAGGCGGTCATGAGTTCGATCCCTGGTACCGATAAAAATGAAAAAGACAAAAAAAAAAAAAAAAAGAAAAAAAGAAAAAGTCATTTTTAACTTACTTTTTTTCCCCCCCAGTACCAGGGATGGAACTCATGACCGAGTACTTGCAAGGCAGGCACTTATGCCACTGAGCTAAATCCCCAGCCCTAACCTACTTTTTAAAAAAAACTGCAACAAATGTTGGAGAAGGATTTACAGAAGCGATGAAAAGGTTCCTCACATTAATTTAACCAATACTTGTGGAACTGTGTATAATACTTGTTGAATTGTGTACAAGCAAACGTATCAGTACCTACAAAAACAAGATACCTACCTGTGCCAAACAACAGACAGCTGGAGACAGTCACCTATCCTCACAGAGCCTGCAAGCTAGGTCCATGTCCTCCAGATAAAATCACATTGTGAAACAACACAGGGCAAAGCATAGAGCGCTGAGCACACGGCAGAGACTGAGGCAAAACCCACACTCAGACCTGTTTCTAGAAACCATTTACACTATTAAGGCCGTGATCACCTCATGCCCTGGTTCACATCTCCACTGATAGAAGAGCCATGGTGGGAGAATCTGCCGCCACCCAGCATTGTCCGTGACATCCCATGAGGAGGACAGCCGGAAGCTCCCCTGGGAACTCTGCTGGACTCAGACACATTCTAACTCTTCTGTGGCTGATCCTGAACTCCAGCCTCCGCTGCTATGAACCACAAGTAGCTCAACAGTCTGCACTGAGTTCCTGGAGTGCTTCTAGCGACTCACTGAACCTAACTGGTTTGTGGCAGGTTCCCGTTAGATGTCACACTCACAGGGCTGAAGGATGCCTAGCAAGGTGCAAAGCGGCACTTCTGGGGGGTCTGAGTGTTTCCAAAGAGATCAGTGTTAGAATCAGACTGAGTAAGTGCTGAGAGGCCTCACCTGGTCCCCTCCCTCAAGGGTCTGGAGAGGACAAAAAGGCAAAGGGCAACCTCACAATCACATGAGCCTGTTCCCACGACACATCTCCTCTCCCTTATCTGCGCATCTTGCTGAAGAACCCTGAGTAATACTATCCCAATAACTCAGTGAGCAGTAATTTCGAAAGACCAATACATGATGTGAAATTCTTCTTTTTTTTTTTTTTTTGGTACTGAGGATCGAACTCAGGACCTTGTGCTTGCCAGGCAGGCACTTATGCATGAAACCATTCTTGAGTAAAACAGTTATTCAAAGTATAAGACAAATCAATAGATTCTAATGTATGAAAAGACAATTTTATAACCCATACTGCAATTAACCTTTAGAAAATCTACTACTTGTTAAGTCTTGGTACCATGTCAAAAAAAAAAAAAAAACCACAGTTATGTGAGAAGATCGAAACACTCCCTCTTCCAACTACATATCTGTGCAAGGACACATGTTTCTCATCGACTCTCACTAGAACAGTATATTGGAATAGGCGGGGTATGGGGAAGAACCCAGTTAACTTCTATTAAGCCAAACGTTAAAACAATTTACAGACACCTCAGGGATGCCACTGTTCTCAGTGAGCTTGGAAGAGGAAAGGTCTAGCATGGCGCACGGGTTTAGATGTTTTGGTTCATGGCTGGCTGCTCCTGACAGGAAGAGCGTGGCAGATGGGTATGGTGGATGAAGGCTGCTCAGTCACGGTGGCCAGAAAGTAGAGCCGGATGGGAAGAGAGCTGGAGAGGAAAGGCCTGGAACAGCGGAACTCCCCTACTCACTCAGAGACATGGGATGTGCTGTGTTCACCTGCCAGGCATCTCCTAATTCACTAACGTGGCCAATCATGATGACTGATCGCACTCCCAAAGTCCAGGAAGTTTCTAGTGTGCCACCCCAGTCATCAGCCCTCAGCCTGATCATGCATGAGCACAGCAACTAACCTGAACAGACCAGCCTCACGTCCTCTGTAGGCACCCCATTTCTTTCAACTGTCTCTTAGCTGAATGAGCCCCAGATATTTTCAACAGCACCACCATGACGAGAGTAAGCACAGAGTCAGCCACAGGGTACCATAGTACTCAGCTACACAGATGTACATTGGCAACATTTCGTGCCAGGTGAGCCAAAGGGAGTAAGCTAGGTACTGGGCATGCGGAGGCCCTATCTTAAACAACTCAACAGAGAGTCAGAAGGCTAAAAGGTACTACTGACTTCTCTGGGAAGAGAAACATTCGAGCTGGTATTGTTTGGGAAACTGAATGCAAATGTCTTCTTGTCTGGGAGAATGACTTGAGGATAACAATGCGCAATGTATGTACCATTGTGGCCCTGATTGACGTGTCTGGAAATCTCGTTTTCATTTTTTTTTTTTCTTCTCCTTGAAAAAAAAAGGTAAAAGAAGGTACAATAGTGACTGAAGTGACCACACCTCTAATCCCAGCACTCAGGAGGCTGAGGTAGGAGGAATGCTGAGAGTTCAAGGCCAGCCTGGACATCACAGTGATTATCCTGTCTCAAAAAAACCACCAAAATAAATAAGGGATAATAAAGTTGTACAGGGAGACAGTTATGGTGGGAGACTGAGTCAAGAGGATCACAAGTTCAAAACTAGCCTCAGCAATTTAGTAAGACCCTGACTCAAAATTTAAAACAGTAATTTAAAAAAGAGGGGTAGGATGTAGTTCAGTGTGAATACCCTGAGTTCAATCTCTGTATTGAAAGAAAAAAAAAAAAGTTTATGTAGGAGCCATAACAGAAATACACATGGGGCTGGGCACGGTGGCACATGCCTCTAATCCCGGTGCTCGGGAGGCCCTGGCAGGAGGACTGCCATGAGTTCAAGGCCAGCCTGAACTACATAATAAGGCCTTGTCTCAAAAACAAAACGAAACAAACAGAAACACACATGAGGCTCTGGGCTTCTAGCCTGTGAGGCACTTTTAATTCTGGATGGGATTCAGCACATACTGGTTTTTCAGGCACGCACAGGAGTCTGCACTTGCAGTTTCAGTAAGTCTACTGGGGTCCCAAATACTGAATATTAACTCCTAGAAATAAAACAAACCTAACATTTTAAACTGTGCACTGTTCTAAGCGATGTGATGAAATCTCTCCTCCTCAGGACGCAAAAGGCATGAATCATCCTTCTTCCAGTGCAGCCACAATTTACATTGCCTTCCCATCTAGTCACGAGGCAACCATCCCAATTATCAGATGGCCTGTCACAAAGCCAAAGCCCAAGAAGCCAGTAAGCCTTGTTTACTTAGTAATGGTCCCAAGCCCCCGAGCAGTGAGGCTGGCAATTTGGACACACCAAGTGAGGCAACAGAGTGCTTCCTGCAAATGAAAAGGCAAAAGATCTTGACTTAACCTGCCTTGCAAGCAGGCAGTTGTGAGTTCGATCCCCAGTACCGATAAAAAGGAAAAAGACAAAAAAAAAAAAAAAAAAAAAAGATCTTGACTTAAGAACGGGAAAAATATTCTGTGATACTGTATGTTAATGAAGTTTCCAGCTCTTGGAATTGTCAAGAAGAAAAAAGAAGTCTGTGCTACTTTTGCTGTGGCATCTCAAATCACAAGTTATAGCCAAAGTACATAATACAGAGCCTATCATGATGGGAATGGCGTTAAATTAGTGTACGTATGCACAGGAGAAAACACAGTACTTCTCGTGGTTTCAGGTATCCAGTGAGGGTCTTGGAACACATCTGTCATGGGACCAGAGGGTTATTATACTGTACAAACGCAGGTTGCAATGAATGCCTTCTTCCTTCAGTACAGAATGTCCTTACCCTATTCCTTCAGTTAAATTCCCTAAAGCACAGGCCACTGAGTGAAAGAAGATTCTACACATTCACCAAGACCACTCCTTTTTTTTTTTTACCCCCCCAGGCCACTCCCTTCTATAAACTATTATGACACTACCAGTCCATCTCTCTCATCTGAATGCAAACACTTGAAAGGGATCTTGGCTCTTCAAGTCCAAAGCACAATGCTTTATGGTTGCACAGAATCAGCAGGCCCACTCTGTAAAGTACAGATAAACAGGCAGGTAGAACAAGGTAAAGAAAGGAGAGTAGAGCCAGGCGCAGTGGCTGTGCCTATAATCCTAGCACTCAGGAGGCTGAGACCGGAGGATTGCTGTGATTTTGAGGCCAACCTGGGCTACAAAGTGAACCCTGTCTTTAAAAAAAAAAAAAAAAAGATGGAGAGTATAGAGGGCTTCAAACTATTTAGATTTTAATGTTTGGATAATCTATAGAAACCTACATTTTTTTTTTAAAAGTCCATGTGTGAGCCAGGCATGGTGGTGCACGCCTACAATCCTAGCACTTGGAAGCTGAGGCAGAAGGGCTGCTGCAAGTTCGAGGCCAGCCTGGGCTACAAAGTGAGTTTAAGGCCAGCCTGAACTGCACAGTGAAACTGCCTTAAAAAAGAACAAGTCCATTTAGAGGCAATATGTTTTTGATGCCTGCTATATAAAATACATGTCATATGGGTATCATCTGGTTAAGGAAAAGGCCACACAAGAGCAGGACAAGCACTTAAAATTAACCAGAAATGAATGACATTAGGCAAACACAAACGTAGGACTCTTCTGGTTAAAGGCTTGCACCCCTCCCCCCGCCTTTTGTGATTAAGTGTTTGCACACAGGCTCCAGGACAAGGACTGTACAGGTTAAGTAGTACAAAAGGCTCCCTAGAAGCAAATGCCCAGGTCTGGGGTGCTGTGCTCGGGCCTTGGGTGCTGTGCACAGAGGCAGAGCCCTGCTTATCACGCATGAGGCCCCGAATTCCATTTCCAGCACCACACACAAACCACACATCCTCGACAGAATATTCCTCACCCTGCCCTGTAAGAACTGTAGATTTCCATCCACCAGATGAATACAATTCAGTTGACTACTTCTATATACCTTGTGACTGGTAGGTAAAAGAATTCACTTCAGGCAACAAGTGTAACTTGTAACACAGGTTAAGAAAACAACTGGAATTAACAGGAAAGCAAAGTGGAGAAGCTGTCGCCAATATGTATGTGATCGATGCGGAGTTGGACCCTTACCATGGATACGCCTTAAAATGTCTAGGAAATTAGAACTGCTCAGCACTTTGAAAATGAGACTGCCCTTCCAGCACAGTACGAGGCTTGGCTCTTGAATAAAGCACTTGTCTAAATCATACAGAAAAAGACACCTGTTACTCCAATACTGTACGGTTAAGTACACTCCCAGAAGGGCTGGGCTTTCTAATTACCCTAAAAGCAATCATCCTCTAAGATAAAAAGAAAAACAGATAGATACATAAAAAGTAATATACAGGCCGGGGATACAGCTCAGCAGCATAAGCACTTCCCTGGCAAAGCATTTGGTCCTAAATTTGATTCCTGGGACCAAAAAAATTAAAATAAAATAAAGTCATGCAACAAATTTTACATAATTTATAAGGGCTAAAATTTAAACTTAAGAAGATTCACAAATTAGAATATTCCACTAAGTACATACTTAAGATTTCATTAGGAAGTTATATCAGACTTTGCTTCAAAATTTCATTTAGACTGAGAAAGAAACTATATGTAAGTTCCTAGCAAGGACCTAGAAAGCACAGAACCAAAACTGCAGGAGCTTTCTGCTACCGCCCGTGGACTAAGAGACACTGCTGTGTGCTCTCTCAGGCTCCACCTGACTTCCCCAAGGAAAAGTGTCCTAACGGCAGTTGTGCAGGAGGAACTAGACAAGCGCTGCTGTGCGCCACCTGCACTGGCAGCCTGCCTGCATGAGGTAAACGTCCTCCTCTGTTCCTCCAACCCAACAAGGGACAGAAACAGGCCCTTAAGAGTCCCGAGTATAGCCAGGAGTAAGCAGCACGCTGTTGGGATCCTAGCACGGAGGCGGCTGAGGCAGGAGGATCAAAGTTCAAGGCCTATATTATCAGATCCTGTCTCACAGGAGCAAAACAACAGCCACACCCCAAAATAAAACAGACAAAATAAAATAAGACCACACACACAAAGACCAAGAACTCCACATAAAGGTGAGAGGGCCAGTCTGAGGAGGACTCAGAAATGATAATCCTGGCAGGAGCACGTTGGGGTAAGACAGGGAGAGAAGCCAAAATTTAGTGGGCCAACCAGGGCCTAGAGGTGGGACAGCAGAGGCAGAGATTCTGTTGTGATAAGAAGTGACCAGCACCAAGGGGCTGTCTCTGCTGGTTCTATTCTCACCCGCTGAAGCTGCACACTGAGGGAGACAGACAGGCCTGAAGCAGTGAGTGATGTCCCAGGAAAGGAATGGGTAGACGGAATCCAAGCCACAGGCAGAGAGGCTTGCCCTTTCTTAGGAGAAAAGATTAGTACTCTATTTTTATTTTTTCTTTTATTTTTCTGTTCAATACAGGGCCTCACCGTGCAGTTCAGGCTGGTCATGGGCTCACTTTAGCTCAGGCTGGTCTCGAACTTGCATCGATCCTCCTGCCTTAGCCTCCAGAGTGCTGGGATTACAGGGGTATGCCACTATACCCAGTTTAATATTCTATTTTTAGAGGAAGGGATTAGAACACCAGTATACACATATGTTATTATCAACACAGATTTGATGAAAAAGCAAGAATTACCCTATTAATATTTAATAATGCAGACTTCAAAGCAAAAGTACTAGTCAGAAAGGGCCATTACATAATGATTAATGAACCAATCCACCAGGAAGACATAATATGTACATATCAGCAGCAGTCTCAAAATATATCAAGCAAAAACTAATAGAGCCATAAGAGAAACACAAATACACAGTTATGGTTCAAACTTCAACCTTTACCTCTCAGCATCTGATAAAATCACTACCACAGATAGGAAGCCCAGCATGATAGCACATACTTGTAACTCTAACGCTCTGGGAAGCTGAGGCAGAAGGACTGCAGATTGGTATGCATCCTGGGTGACTGAACAAGACCCCATCCCACAAAAGTGGGTGGGCACTGGGAATAGACCTCAGAGCAGAGACCCTGGGTCCAATCTCCAGTTCAAATACACAACTTCTATTAAATGGAAAAATCAGCAAGAATACAGAAAATCTGGGCTGGGGATTTAGCTCAGCGGCACAAGCACCTGCCTGGCAAGCATGAGGTTGTGAGTTCAATCCCTGGTTTCAACAAAACAAAACAACAGAAACTCTGAACACATTCAATCAATAGGCTCTAATTCAGCATATGCTCGTAATAGCAGAATACATTTTTTTCAAGCACTCAGGGAACAAATGCATTAACATAGGATTTGGGGTCATAAAATCCTCCAAAACAAATTTAAAAGAACTGAAATCATACAAAGTATGTTCTCTGAGCATGAAGGAAACAAACTAGAAATCAGTTAACAGAAAGACAACATGAAAAATTAAAGGAGCTCTGATAAAACTTCAAATTTGTATATGTTTGCAGCACATAACAAAAGTTCTTGTCTTTTCTTTTTTGAGACAGGATCTCACTATGTAGTCCAGGCTGGCCTTGAACTCCCAGTGATCCTCCTGCCTCAGCCTCCCAAGTGCTAGGATTACAGGCGTGTGCCACCACACCCAGCCCTCTTGTATTTTCTTAATGACACATAAGGCAAGGTAGACAGAAGTAGGGAGAGGGGAGGGGAGAAAGGCATGAAGTCCAAACAGTAAACACCTAGAGAGCGCTTACAGTGGATTAAACACTGTAGACACTGCGGTAGAGGAGCATCCCCAATAACCTGCATCTGCTCTAGTGCACGCTAAGTGGCAGTGATGGGATGGCACCAATGATGTGGGGCACTGGGTGGGTTAAGTGCTCAGTGGCAGCAGCAGGAGCACCAGCAGGTTCAAGGAACAGACTGGCAACAGGATGGTCAGGCAAGGCTGCTCACAGGAGTTGGCATCTAGGCAGCAACTGGAGCCAGGTAAGAAAGGAGTCTCGGGAATGTTTAAGGCAGAGCAGTCTGTGCAGGATACAGCCAGGGAGAGTCACGGAGCAGTGTGTAGAGAACAGAGGGGTGGGTACAGGGTCAAAGAAGCAGGCGGGGACAGCAGACAGATCACTGGGTTGGCATGAAAGGCAAACTGTGAAATGACAGGAATTTTTGCCTCTAGAAAGCTTTGAGCAAGCGTCTGTTTATATTTTTGGTTTTGTTTGTTTGCAGCACTAGGAATTGAAGCCAGGACCTCATGGATGCTTGGTAAACGCTTGACCACTGAGCTACATCCCAAGCCTTTTTTTGAGATATCCCTGAACTTGCAATCATCCTGCCTCAGTCTCTTGAGTACCTGGAATTGCAGGGGTGTGCCACCTGGCTCCTCACATTTATAATGGACTGCTCTGGTACTGTGTGGAAAGTATCCTAGGATGAGTGGAAAGGCTGGAAATAGGGGCCAGTTCGGTGGCTACTACAATAAAACAGGTGATGGTGACCAGGAATGGCTGCAGTAAAGATACAGAGGGGTCTGACTTTGAAAGCAGAGCAGATGAACTCAGTGAGCAGATCTGAGCGTGACGCCTCAGTGGATTCAAGGATGGCTCCATGGTGTTTGACCTCTGTCACGGGCAAAATGAAGTTGGTCTTCAGTAAGTGGTGACGCTTAAGCAATGGCAGGTTTGGGTGACAATGTCTGTGAGTGGTGAGACATCAGGATGTCAGTTCAAATTGGGTATTGAGGCGCATATGCCTGTAATCCCAGCACTTGGGAGGCTGAGGCTGGAAGATCACTCCTGGGCTACAAACTGAGTGTTTGGCCAGCCTGCTTAACAAGACCCTGTCTCAAAAATGGAGGGAGAGGGAGAAAGAGGGAGAGAGAGGGAGAGAGAGAGAGAGGGAGGGAGAGGGGGACAGGGGAAGTGGGGGGGGGGGAGAAAGAAAGAGAGAAATAAAACATATGCACCTGGGATTTGGGGCTATGGGTGGATTGGAAGACATGTTCTGTAGGAAGTGAATTACCACGTCCTATGTGGTGGGAATATGGTTGGACTGAGTTCCCATTTTAAACTGATGATTATAAATTTAAAATGGAATCAGTCTATTTATGATTTTGTCTAGCATTAGTTAGCTGAGTGGGCAGAGAAACGAGAACAGACAGCTGAGTTTAACCGTGGTTAGGTTAAATAGTAACAGGTAAAAGGGGGCAAGGAAATTGATGGCTTTATAGAGAAATAACTGTAATAGTGGGGCAAGGATTCTATTCTGGGTCAGAAAGGAGGAAGCACTGTTTTAAAAGCTGTGATTACACACAAAGCCAATTACTATTCTTACTCATTTTCTTTTTTTAGAGACAAGTTCCTACTTTGTAGTCCAGTCTGGCCTAGAACTTGTTATACAGCTCGGGCTGGACTCAGACTTGCAATCCTGACAGATATGCACCACCATGCCTGGCAAATTACTATCATTAACTAAATACTGTCTGAGTTAATATTTACTTCTGGAAGAGAGGCTGGCCTGCTGGCCTTCCTTCTGTCTGTCTATTTATTGTTTTGTTTTGTTGTGACAAGGTCTTGCTATGGAGTTCAGGCTGGCCTTGAACTCATTATGTGGCCCACAACAGCCTTAAACTTGCCGCAATCCTCCTGCCTCACCCTCCTGAGTGCTGAGACTACAGGCAGGTGCCAGACACTCATTCTTTATCCTTTCTTTCTAAGCAAACCTGTCATCATCATCACTATTTATAATGTTTACTATGCAGATAACGTGTAAGTGCAAAGGTCACAGAGTGTAAGAAACCACCTCTTAAAGGCAGAGCTGAAAAGGAACCAAGAAAGCAGCTTTCCGCCTTCATTTTACAAAGCAGAGGCAGAGGTCTAATGATTTATAATGAATCACAACTTGGTAAAGACACAACTAGAAGACCGAGGTCTCTGAACTTCAAGTTCATTATTCTCCATTTTGGCTTCCACAGTGTGTCATTACAAAATTTCTGGAAGCCAGGCACACATTTGTAATCCCAGCACTCTGGGAGGCTGAGACAGAAGACTGCAAGGTCAAGGCTAGCACAGGCAAGTTGGCAATTTAGTAAGACTATCTTTTTTTTGGTACCAGGGATTGAACTCACAACCTCACGTTTGCAAGGCAGGCACTTACACCGTTGAGCTAAATCCTGGGCCCGTGACACTTTATCTTGAAACAGAAAATATAAAGGGGTGCAGATGCAGCTCAGTGCAAAGGCCCTGGGCACTCTATCACCAGTACCATAATACATAAATAAAACAAATAAGTAAGCCTGGAAAACTACAAATATTCACAGGGTTTTCCTTCAGAAATGCTAATGGGAATGGGAGTTTTCTACTTTTCATCTTAATATTGTTAGGATTTCCTGTCATAAGCATGTGCTACTTTGATAAATACAGCAGGGCTGGTTAAAAACAAAAGGCACAATATGCATCAGAACCTAACTGAACAGACATTTCCAATTTCTTATTCAACTATTTTAGCACTCAAGATGCACTACGTTTTCGAGGTGGTGTCTCTGGCCTCAAACTCAGTGAGCTCCAGGGAGCCTACCCCTGCCTAGTTTCGTGAGCTGCTGGAATTCCAGACATGCAACGCAGAACACGCAGCTACTTAACAACTATCTGGTAGATAGTAAAAGTAAAAATCTCTCTGCTGCAGTAGAGTGACATGGTAAAAATGTATTTTTATTACAATATGTATTTAAGTATTTCTCTTTAAGTGTAGGCCTGGCAAGGACCAGGTTGTCAGTTCGATCCTGGTACCAAAAAAATAAGTAAACAGAGGGTAAGTTCATGGTTTCTTTTCTCTGGCTTACAATAAAGTGAAGTCCTACGATCTGTTTAAAAATATTTTTTGTTTCCAGGGGTGGTGGAGCATGCCTGTAATATCAGCACTTTGGAGACGGAGGTGGGAGGATCATCCTGAGTTCCAGGCCAGTTTGAGACTGTCTCAAAAAAAAAAAAAAAAATAATAAAAAACTATTAAAAAAAGAGGTGATGAGGGGCGTGGGCCTGTAATCCCAGCATTTGAGAAGCTGAGGCAGGGGGACTGTTGTGAGTTTGAGACCAGCCTGGGCTACGAAGTGAGCTCAAGGCCAGCCTGAACTACATAGTGAGACCCTGTCTCAAAAAGACCAAAAAAAAAAAAAAAAAAGAGGTGAGGAAATGAGACAGGTATTGCATGAATGGTAAACTAAATACTTCCTTGGCCTCTGACAAGTTTGCTGTTTGTAGAGGCTGCTTCCTCCTCACCTGCAACTCGGTCCCTCTCTCTCCCTGCAGGGCCCCTAAATAAGCGATCCCCAGAGCAAGGTATGTGCGACTTTGCCCGCTGCTTTGAGTTATCACCTCTTCTGGCTAAGTCATTTTATACGATCCTTAAAGTATCAGTTATCACCTCATCCCTGGGCCGGTCTTCCATAATGCCAGCCCCTCAACAGGCCAGTATCCTTTTTCCAGATCGTGAATGTTAAGGCAGCCTCGGTTACTAGTTCTTTAGGGCAAAAGCTGTTTTTTGTTTTGTACTCTCATCCCTCAGCCAGTGGTTGACAGTGTTATCAATGGTTATTGGTTCCCAAATAAATCCTCGCAGAGTATCAAACGAATACTAGGATACTAGGATTGCGAGAGGCTGGTGCCACAAGCAGAGACAGGTGAATTACAGAGAAAAGTGAAGCAACCTGCCCACATATCGCTAGTTCAAGAAGCTTTTGGACATTAATGTAAGGATGCAACCCTGTAACCTACGCACCCTGAGGCAAGAGGAGGGCAAGTTCCAACCCAGGTAGGGCAATTCGGCGTATTTTACTCAGGTCTGCTCGGATGTCGCTCCCTGGGTCGAATCGGCATCACCGCGACCCCAGCCTGGGCAGGCCCAGAGCGCCCTCCCAGCGCCTGGGGTCCCTCGCGCCACCGCCAGCTATACTTGTCTCCCTCGCTCCCACCCAGCGGCTCTCACCTCGGTGCCAGACTCAGCCCTACGGAAGTCACTACACATCGCCCCAAAGACTGGGCGCACGAGAGACTCAACTTTCCCGCCACCAACGCCATTTACCGACGACGCAAGGGACTCAAGCAATACGACACACCCGCAGCCGTTCCGCACAGCGCGCGCGTGCGCACTGCGCCGACTCTCAGGCGGGGAGGTGCGCGCAGGCGCAAAAGGCTGTCGGCGCCCCCCTTGTAGGTGACGTCATCTCCTGCGCCCCCTAGGGCGTGCTTTTACGTTTCCTCGGAGACTTACGACAGCGAGTGCTGGGTCTTCTTAGTCTCACCCTTTGCTTCCTGGTATTAGACAAAGTTAGCATCGTGTAACTTGATTTTTAAACTATCAAACAGTACAGTTATTGAGCAAGCAACCTCTTTCGTTCACTCGGGTCAAAAGCATCAGATGGGTCATGGTTAATGGGGGGCAGTAAAAAGTATATTTAATTTAAATGAACTTTAAAAATATGCATAGCTCGAGCCAGGTGTGGTGGCTTACGCCTGTAATCCTAGCACTTGGGAGGCCTAGGCAGGAAGTTCATTGCAAGTTCGAGACCAGCCTGCGCTACAAAGTTAGCTCAAGGCCAACCTGAACTGCACAGCAAGACCCTGTCTCAAAAAGACAAAATAAATAAATAAATAAATAAAATAAAAATATGCATAGCCTGCAGATTTACTGATAGAATTTTTCGGTGCTGAAGGGAACCATCTGATAGGATTTTGGCGCAGCTGAAAAGGTAAGTATGAAATAAAAATGGATCTTTATTTTAAGAACGTGGGGAGAGACCCCCCCTGACCCTCCAGGGTCTGGCATTCTCTCTGCCAGACACGTGGTATGGGGCATACATGTAGCTTAGGTTTGGGGTGGTGCCTAAGGGGCATTAATGATGCACAGGTAGCCCATTGGTATTCATTTCGTGCCACAGGTAAATTCCGAGGGGCTGGAAAGATAAGAGCCCATTGATTCCGCCTCCCAGCTTTACGCTACAGTGTCCCATCTGGGGCAAAAACCTTTCTTTACCAGGTTCTGTTTTGAAGGAGATGAATTCTGTTCCGCTTGGCTATATTTATAATTTCTGTATCATAAATACTATATGCACTTTTACATACCATATATAACATTCTAATAGTAGGAGTAGTGTGTATGTGTATGTGTGTGTGGGGGTGGGTGGGTGTGTAGAATATACCGTGTATCGGGCCCAGGAACCCAATACAGGACACAGGCCTGAATGGAGTTCACAACTCACTATGTCTTTTATTGGAACTGCTCCTGAAACTCACTTTCCAACAGCTGTATCTGTTGTTTTTTTGAGCAAAATTGTGAAAGTGGCACTCTTCAATTCTTTTAGCTTTACATTGTTGCAGCTATGTTATTAGGAATTATTATTATAATAATAGTTAACACACAGTGCTCAATGTGTTGTCAGGCATTATCCAAAGTACTTCATATATAGGCCGGGGATTTAGCTCAGCAGCATAAGCGCCTGCCTGCAAGTGTGAGGTTGCGAGTTCAATCCCCAGTACAAAAAAACAAAAACCAAAGTACTTCACCCATAATAGTGTTAGTCCTCACAGTCCTCACGTAGATTCAGGAATTATCATTGTTTCTTGATGAGGAACTGAGGCACAATTTTGGCCCAAGTCACTTTGTTTACAAGATTGTAACAGGTTGATAGAATAATACAAAATAGAAAGTGGAGACCATGTGTTCAGATAATTCCTCTTAAAAATTGGCTGTGAAGGAAGGAGGTAAATAATATTTAAAATATACACAGGTTAAAAAATAGTACCAAAAAAGGGTATATATATATATATAATTTTTTTTTTTTGGTACCATGGGTCGAATTCATGACCTTGCACTTGCCAAGCAGGCACTTATGCTGCTGAGCTAAACCCCCTGCCCTGAATTTTTATATTTTTTAAGAAATCAAAGACCAGGGTATATTTAAATGCAGATGGGAAAGAGTTTATGGAAACTAAATGGTTAAATATATGATCTCAAAAGGATACTAATGGAGTGTGGACCTGCAGAAGAAAGTATGGAAATAAGTTTTTTTCACAAAATAACAATATTTTGTGCCTGAACTAGCAGCATCTTGCTTTGTGACCTTCCTATACATAACATACATATACAAGCATTTACCCAAGTATAAATATTAAATGTAGACTAACAATCTGGCATGGTGATGCACACCTGTAACCCCAGCACTCAGGAGGCTGAGGGAGGAGGATTACTACAAATTTGAGGCCAGCCTGGACTATATAGTAGGCTTAAGACCAGTACTACTCAGTATACCATCCCTAGAGCTGCACAATATCAGCCTGAGCTATAAAGTGAGACTCTGAGGTCCTCCCTCGCAGCTAATCAATATTTGAGGAGGATGCCTTTACAGCTGAATAGGTGCTCTGGGCTAAATGAGTTCCTCACTGCCTACTCTCCTCCTAATGAAGATTGTGTGTCAGCAGGGCCAGTGAGGTCCATTAGCAGGCCCTGGTCTGTGTAGACAACTTGCATAACATAGTTTGTGAGTCCTTCAATTTTAATGATTTGAGACCAGGTTTTCTCTGTGACGCTATTCTGCCCTAGAGCCAGCCAATTATGAACTGAAACCTCTACAGACTGTGAGCCAAATAAATCTTTCCTCCTTTCACATCAGATGTTGGGTATTTCATTTCAGCAACGAGAAAATTAACTAAGGGAATGGCATTGTTTGCAATTGTAAAATATTGGAAATGGGGTAAATGTTCATGCATAGCAGAGTAGTCAAATTAAATATGCTATACAGATGGAGCACAATGCAGTTATGGAAAAGGACAGTGTGAAGTCTATGCACTCTTATGGGGCAACTTCCAGGACAGAATGTCAGGGGAGGAATGCAGTGGCAAGTGTATCTGTTTTTAACACAGGAAGGAAGACACCAGGCATCTTGGCTCATGCCTGTAACTCCAGCACTTGGGAGGCTGAGGCAGGATGATTACTGCAAGTTCGAGGCCAACCTGGGCCACACCATGAGTTCAAAGCCAGCCTGAACTACACTGTGAGACCCTGTCCCAAAAAACCAAAAAAGAAAAAAGAAAGGAGAAATGAGAAAACACAAAGTATATTTCTGCTTGTATGGATAAAAAGAAACAGGAAGAGGGACAGGGATATAGCTCAATGGCACAGCGCCTGCCTAGCAAGCGTGAGGTTCTGAGTTTGATTCCTGCTACAACAAAACAAAAAAACACCAGGAAAAATAAAACAGAAACTAATGTGGTGACTGGTGATCTACAGAGGAGAGAAAGAAATCGCCTGGAAAAGAGAGAAGATAAAAAAAAAAAAGATAAAAATAAGGTAAAGGGATAAAGTGAGGCATATTTCTCTTTAACTTTAAAAAAATAGTTCTGACTTTTAAAAAATTTCGCATTAGGATCTCACTAAGTCCATAAATGGCCTGGGCTGGGCTTGACATGTGACTCTCCTGCCTCACCCTCCCAGACTGCTGGGGTCACAGGCGTGTGCCACCAGGCCCAGCTGCTGCCATTTCTCATCCCCTATTTTGTCCCTTGCACATGCAATGACTCTAACACATGACACTTCCTTGCACTGTCTGTTCTTCGGAAAATGGTTTCATTTTGAATTTGTGGTTCATTGTGCTCACTCAGGGTTCATTTCCCTCTTCTGTTGGCTCTGCCTGTGTCTCTGGATAGGACAGGACAGGGCAGGGCAGGGCAGGCAGGGGGCCTGGCGGGGAGCAGGCTGACCTTTCTAAACCGCATTCCTGGGTCTGGGGAGGACCTTCGGAGTTTAGCCACTGCGGGGCCAGAGGGAAGACAGAGGCCAGATGTAGTTTCCTCTCTACTTCTGTTTTGAGGCTCTTCCACAGGTCTAGGTCCCTCTGCCACAGCCCCAGCTCTGCCGAGTGATACCTGAGCTTACACCTCATTTTCACATCCCTCTAGTTTTGGGGGGTGGTGAAGGTTTCCTCTGTCCCCATGTCTATGCTGCTGCACCTGTCCTGTCTCCTTGTTGCTCTCTCTGCTCTGGTTCCTCTCTCATGTAACTAATTGCCTAGGCTAAATTTTCTCTGTCTGTTTGTTTTGAGATAGGGTGTTGCTTTGTAGCGCAGGCTGGCCGTGAACTCCCAGTGATCCTCCTGCCTCAGCCTCCCAAGTGCTGGGATTACAGAAATGAACTACCAAGCCTGGTATGCTTTGTGGGGAATGTTAAATTAGAGAGACCATTAAATAAAACAAATTCTGATGGAGTAAAGCAGAGACAGTGGGAAATGACATTATTTTACAGGAAACATGGGGTCTATTCAGATATGCCCATTCTAAGAATAGGATGTCGGGTTGGCGGGGGAGACAGACAGCTAAAACCACATGGGCAGATAATTTAAGAGAACAGGGCCAAAACAAGATAAGTCTCTAAAAATGAGAATGTTCCTTACATCATGGACTGCTCTAGACATGACACATACTGATCAAACTAAACATTTAATCCTCTGTGGTTAAGATGGAGAAATTAAGGAGCTGACTAATAATAGATTTACCCCTGGAAATGGTGGTATGCACTTGTAATCCTAGCACTCAGGAGGCTGAGGCAGGAGGGTCATTGCAGTTCAAGACCCGCCTGAGCTATGAAGTGAGCCCAAGGTCAGCCTGAACCTCATAGTGAGGCCCTGCCTTAAAAGGATTTTTAAAAAAGGCAGAAAAGCGACAAGTACAGGAAGTGAGGGTAAGGATTTTGAGGACTCACGCCATGTGTCTTTTACTGTAATACATTTTTAACTTAAACATGCACCATATTTTTATTTCTAAAAAATTTTTACCTTCACTGTCCCTGTTTGCAGTGCATGACTGCATTCCCCGTGGGAGGTTGCACATTGTGGTTCCTTTCTCATTCCCTGCACCGCGTTTTTCCTTCATTCTTCGTAAGTGATAAAGTGAAAGACCAAAGGGGATGGGACTAGTCTCTCCCGTGAGAGGCTTTCACCTGCTTATCTGCATCCTGAGTTTCCAAAGTGCCACACAGCTCCTCACGCAGGGGATGCACATGGTGACTCCCTCCACGGCCTGCAAAGAGACGAGGCAAAAACAGAGTCACTTTACAGTGGAAAACCTGACAACACGGTGGAAGTCATGCTGAGCACAGGTGCCCTTGTTTTGTCTGATGACAGCAGCCATTTACCTCTGTGGTCTTCCTCCCCAAGCCCCTAGTCCCAGTTGAATCACAAGGAAAACCACCAAATTTCAGTAGAGGGCGTCCTGTATGGTAGTTGGTATGGTGAGATCTCAAGTGTTGCCCAAGTGTCTCAGGAATTCAGCGGTTGGGCTTGGTCAGAAGTAGGTCACAGGGTAGGTAGGCAACCTGGAAGGGTGTGTTCTTGTTCCAAATCCCTCTCTTCTCTCTGTCTGCTTCCTGGCACCATGAAGTGAGCCAGTTTGTTCCACCAGGCCCTTCTGCCATGATGCTTTTGTGTTGGAGCCAGCCATCCATGAACTGAACCCCCTGAACCGTGAGCTAAATTTGCCCTGTCCTCCCTTATGCTGTGGGTAGTAGATGTCATGCCCCAGTGATGGGAAACCAAACTAGCTCAACACCTAACTAATTTTCCTCAGAACTTTCAAGCAAAAGCCAGACAAGTGGGACAGCCAGGAAAAGCCTAAGGTGGTACAGTTAAATATAACATGCTGTCTAGGATGGGATCCTAGACACCCCTGGATTGGGGAACTCAGAACAAAGCACAGATTTTAAATCACAATAAAATACGAATATCTGTGTGTTAAATGCAACAAAGACATAAAACCAAGGTAAAATAATAATAGCAGAAACTGGGAGCTCAGTGGCTGGGAATGTTTTATGCTATCCTCCTTTTTATGTAGTGCTGGGTGTGGTAGTGCTTGCCTGTAATTCCAGCACAGTGAACCCATAGTGAACTATATAGTGAGACCCTGTCAAAAAAAAAAAAAAAAAAAAAGGAAAAAAAAAGAATCTAAAATGTATGCATAGAAACTGGTGTGGTCTGTGGCTATAATCCCAGCACTCATGAAGCAAGAGGATCCTCCTGAGGCAGAAGGATCACCAGGTATTTGCTGTCAGGCTGAGCTACAGAGTGAGTTGAAGGCCAGCCTAGACTTCATAGTGAGATCCTGTCTCAAAAAAAAATGTATGCATATAAATGTAAGTTTGCAGCTAAAATGATGCTGATTAAAGTTGTAATTAGTGTTTTTTAATTATCTTTTAAGACAGAAGCAAAAGGTACTTTTATTAGCTGTTAGAGGGTTCAAATGCTTTTCTTGTTAAAAGACTAAAACATTTCGTATAAATTATAGATCCCCCATAAATTATACATTTGTTTTTAACTACTGGTGGCAAAGGAATATTCTTTGCCTTGTTTAGGTAACAGATAATTGCAAGAGGCTCATTTTTATCCATTTTACTCACTTTAGACTTGAAAGTTGTTTTCACTTCTGGTCTCCCAAGGCCTCCTGTCAAGCTGAAGTATATAACTTCTTAAAAAGTTTTTGATCTTAGCATTTGTAAGGGCTAAATAATTGATTAGCACAGGAATTTGGGGAATATATTTAGCTTATGCACAGCACTGAACTATTTTTAAATGTCCTGAGGCAACAGCCCAGACTTTACATCTGCAGCCTACCGATTGGTGGTTGGGAAGCTGGTGACAGCGCGGATTAGGATTCCAGGATGTGACACGCCACCAGAGGAGCGGCCGCTGTCAGCGCCTCTGCCCCTTACACAGGCAGCTGCCCTGCCATGCTCTTTACACCCTGATGTCTCTGCTGTAGGACAGGGCAGAACCCTTCCTTCTGATTTCAGCAGAAACCAGCCAAGCACAGAGACTTCGCCATACACAGGGGACAAGTGTATCTGCTTTATTGCTATCTACTTGCAATTACATTAAGGTGAAAAAGGTGTGATTTAGAGACTTTTAGATTTTTATTGTGATAAGAACATTTACTATGAGACCTACTCTCTTAATAAAATTTAATGCTAGGTGTGACGGCACTAGCCCGTAATCCTAGTACCCAGGAGGCTGGAGGCTGGAGGCAGGAGGATGGCCGCGAGTTCAGCCTGCACTACGTAGCAACACGAAGTGTGCAATTAACAGTGCTAACAAAAACAAAACAAAACAAAACAGTGCCAACGAGCTGCACATAGAAAACCTCCAGAACTTATTTACTGTTCTTAATTAAGATTTTTTTTTTCTTTTTATCGGTACCAGGGATGGAACTCACGGCTGCCTGCTTGCAAGGCAAGTGCTTATGCCGCTGAGCTAAATCCCCAGCCCCCCTTATTAAGATGTTAAGCCTATTAAATTAACAACTCCCCATTTTATCCATTGAAATCACCACTCTTTCCCTGTTGTAATAACCTCAAGATTCATTGATATTGTCAAACATGGCAGATTTCATTCTTTGGAAGGCTGAATAATATTCCACTGTGTAAATCTATTTACACAGGTACTTTATCTATCACCCTTTGAGAGGCATTTAGGTTGTTATTATGTCTTTGTTATTATGTATAATGCTAACATGAATATTGGAACACTGATGTCTCCCTGAGAGTCAGATTGGCTGGGCATGGTGGGACCAGCCTGTGATCTCAGCACCCAGGAGGCTGAGGCAGGGGGATTGCCACACATTTGATGCCCGTCTGAGCTACATAGTGAGTTCAAGTTCAGTCTGAAGTGTATAGTGAGACCCTGTCTCAAAAAGGAGATAGCGAGAAACAGAGAGACGGAGACAGATTACAATGCTTTTTGAATAAGTGGCCACAGGTGGGGTTGCTGGATTTTATTACATTTCTACTCACGATGCTCTAGAGAACTTCCACGCTCTGTTCCACAGGGCCTGCACCACTTTGTGCTTCGGCCAGCAGTGTGCAACACTGCCCATTTCTCTTCCTCCTTGCCAATACTAACCTCTGGCTGTGTGACAATAGCCATCCAAATGGGGGTGGTGACAGCTCATTGTGGTGTTTTCCATTTTCCTCATGGCTGGTAATATTTTTCCTGGCTTTTTGAGGCGGAGTCTTGCTATGCAGCACAGGCCGGCCTTGAGCCCACAGTGATCCTTCTCCCTCAGGCCCCCCAAGGGCTAGGGTGACAGGCGTGGGCCTGTTTGGTGACACTGAGCATCTTTAAGACACTTGTGTGGCCTCTACATGTCTTCTTTGGAGGAATGTCTGTCAAGACTTGAGCCTGTTTTTCAAAGCTCCCTGACATCTTTCTTGACGATGATTTCCTGGATGTGATGTCATAACCACAAACATCAATAGCAGACATAGACAAACCAGTCTACATCACACTAAAAAGCTGTGACAGCACAAGAAACAACAGGGCTGGGGATTTAGCTCAGCAGCATAAGCGCCTGCCTGGCAAGCGTGCGGCAGTGAGTTCGATCTCTGGTACCAAAAGGCTGAGGTGGGAGGATCGTTGAGAGTTTGTAGCCTGGGCTACAAAGTGAGTTCAAGGCCAGCCTGAACTGCATAGCAAGACCCTGTCTCAAAAAAGACAAAAAAAAAAAAAAAAAAAAAGAAAA
This sequence comes from Cavia porcellus, assembly GCF_034190915.1. Taxonomy (NCBI): domain Eukaryota; kingdom Metazoa; phylum Chordata; class Mammalia; order Rodentia; family Caviidae; genus Cavia; species Cavia porcellus. Next base: position 58,158,217 of record NW_026947489.1, read on the forward strand.
AAAGAAAGGAAGAAACAATTAACAGAGCAGAAAGGCAACCTACAGAATGAAAAAAATAATCTCAAATGATCACATCAGAGGTTTGTTTCTAAGGTGTCAAAAATTCCATAGGACTCAACAGCAAAACAAAATGAAATGCCAGCCTGCCACATACACATCAAAATCAATAAACTAACTTTTTAGTGGTTATTTTTCTTAGGTTTTTTTTTTTGTTGTTGTTGGCTCTTTTTTTCTTTTTCTTTTTCTTTTTTGGACACAAAATCCTGCTATGTAGCCCAGACTGACCTCAAATGCACAGTGGTCCTCCTGCCTCAGCCTTCTGAATGCTGGAATTATACATGGGCACACCCCTGACTGGCTTCTCAGTGGGAACTTTAGAATTGGCTATGTAAAATTGTCACTCAGTCCCCAGATATGAATGGGCCTAAACCACAGACTCAGAAGCTGCAGGCAAGGGTGGCACAGACAGCTTTGCAACTGGAAAAAACAAAGCCAGTCTTCAGAAAGCAAGAACAAGCCAGGTGTGATGTCACAGGACTGTAATCTCAGCATTCAGAAGGCTGAGGCAGGAGGATCGATGCCAGTCCAAGGCCAGCCTGGGCTACACAGTGAGTTCAAGGCCAACCTGAACTACCTTATGAGACCCTGTCTCAAAACAAAATGAACAAACAAGAACGAAAGAAAGAAACAAAGAAAGAACCAAAGCTAGAACAAAGAATTAGGAGAGTTGAGAGAAAAATGGCAAGATTGTACCTTGTGGGCTTCTTGTCATTTTCTTGACTCTGAATCTTTCTCCGTGGCTTAAAATAGATGCATTAGTGTCCTTTAGCTCCTTTATACAGACCCGTGTCTTCATAAAAGTCACACTTCGTGGGGCATAATTTTCAAAACGTCGATTCTGCGACTTGCAATCAAATAGGCAGCATGTATCACCCAATTTCTACCTCGCCACGTGTCACCTCTTGGTAATGTCCTCCACTCTTCACCCACTCCGCTCCGAAGGCAGATTCCAGAGGTCATGTTCCTTACCTTTCTGCCTGCCAGACGATATTGCACTGCCAGCCCTGCGTATGCTTAGAGATTGCTCTCGGCCGTGTTACCGGGTCGGCAGCGTCTGCCCTGGAGCCTGGTCCCTGTCCTTGCAAACCCAGGCTCACACCGGGCAAGGTGGCCCTTTAGGGGGCCATGGGATTTTCAGCAGGATTCGTGCCTTTCTTAGTTGAGGAGAGGTCGGGCTGTGCAGCAGAGAGCACCCCCGGTTTGGTCTTTTCTAGGTATCAGAGCTCCCACCATGGTGTGAAGCAGCCTGAGGCTCTGGGCAGCTGCAGCTGACTCAGACTCAGGGACGTTAGGACCATGAAATGAACAAATTTCTTTTCTTTGTACATGACCCAGGCTTGCGTGCTTAGCCGGAGTAACATAAGCATCTGAAGACAGGGTGGAGGGTCCAAGGCCAGCACAGACTCCTCTGTGTTCTGCATGACCATGGCCAATGGGTGGGCAGGACTGTGGACCAGGGCCTCCCTAGGGACAGCACACCTGTGTCCCTCTGCTCTCCTGAAGCACTCATTGTCTAGAGTTCTCTGGGGCCTGGGAGAGGAGGTATCACTCAGCAGATGCTTCTCAGGTGTTCTAGCATGCGCCCTCTCCTCTCTCCTTTTTGAGAAAGCCCCAGTTAATATGCCAGTGTGTCCAGAACATGGGTGGACAGAGGCCGTGGAACAAAGGCTGAGGATCATTCCTTTCTTTGTTTCTTTTTTTTTTTTTTGTCTCTTTGAGACAGGGTCTCGCTATGCAGTTCAGGCTGGCCTTGGGCTCACTCTGTACCCCAGGCTGGTCTCAAACTCACAATGATCCTCCTGCCTCAGCCTCCCGAGTGCTGGGATTACAGGTGTGAGTCAGCTGGCTTATGAATCTATTTATTATTATTGTTGTTTTGTTTTGTTTTTTGAGACAAGGTCTCACTATGTAGTCCAGGCTGGCTTTGAACTCCAGGTGACCCTCCTGTATTAGCTTCCCACATGCTTGGATTATAGCTGTGCACTATCATCCCCATCTAAGCCTATTTATTACTTATTGTAGAAGATATCATAATTACTATGAAAACATCTGACCCAATTGCAATACTTCTTTTGTTTGTATATGTCTGGTTTTCATGGTGAGCTACAACCCTAGTCCCCCATGTTAAAAAACTAAGTTCCTCGTTGTCTGGGCTGGGCTCAAATTTAGGAACTCCTGCCTCAGCCTTCCAGGGTCCTGGGATTACAGGTGTGTGCCATCACATCTGGCTATAATCCTTTGCTGTGTGTTTTTAGAGGGTTCCTGGAGACTCTAGCAATTCCATATTTTATATATATCACATATATAATATATACTAAATAAAATCTATTATACATGTACATATGGGGTTTTTGTTTTTTGTCTTTTTGAGACAGAGTCTTGCTACGCAGTTCAGGCTGGCTTTGATCCCTGTGTAGCCCAGGTTGACCCCGAAATCACAGTGCTCCCCCTGCCTCAGCCTCAGCCTCAGCCTCCTGAGTGCTGGGATTACAGGTGTGCACTACCATGCCCAGCAATTCCATATGATAGTAACGCAGTACAGGCCTTGAGATAGTCAGGAGCTGGGCATTAGTTCACCTTAATCCTAGGGTCTGGCTCTTGAGTTTACACAGAGGGAATTCTCCCTTGTTCATGGGTCCTTCTCACAAAGCCTGCAAAATATCTGCTCAGCTTCTCAGTCTTCTAGTCATCTCATTAGGAGCTGGCAGACGCCTCAGGAAAGAGCAGCTCTAAAACTGGACAGATTTCTCTGGTTTGTTTTTCTCTGAGTCTCAGGTAATTCCTTTTGGTTGGTATGTATGAGACAGAATCTGCCCAAACTGGCCTCACATTTATGATCCTCCTGCCTCAGCCTCCCAAGTGCTGGGATTATCAGCATGAGTCAACACAAAAAGTTTTTAGTTATCTAGTTCTTTACTTGTTATTACTTTCTTCAGTATCTTGCCAGAAATTATTCCTACATTTTGTATTGGCAAAATTGCTAATTGTTTTCAGTGGGAGGTTTGTTCCTCATATACTCTGCCATTTTCAGAAGTTATCCAAATCCAAACCAGGTGTGTGGGGCATCCCTGTAATCCCAGCACTTGGAAGACTGAGGCAGGAGGATTGCTCTGAGCTTGAGGACAATTTGAACTGCATAATGAGACTGTCTCAAAACCAAACCAAACCAAATAAAAAAGTGAATCCAAATCCAGTTCTATTAAAATGTTATATATCAGGCGTGGTGGCATACACCTATAATCCCAGCACTTGGGAGATTGAGGCAAGAAGATTGCTGTGAGCTCAAAATCAGTTTGAATTATATGATGAGACCTCATCTCAAAAAATAATTTAAAAAGAAAAAGGGGGGGGGGCAGGGATATAGCTCAGTGGCACAAGTGCCTGCCTAGCAAGTACATGGAGTTAGATCCCTGATACCACAAACAAAAAACAAAACAAAACAAAATATTACTTATTTTTACCCTATAAATTAATAGTAAAAAAAAAAAAAAGCATAGGGCATTTTGAAAATTTAATGTTACTTTCTGTTTCTTTTATCTTATTGGCGAAGATGCTATGCAAGTATTTTCAAATAACAGTGAAGAGGGGCTGGAGATTTAGCTCAGCGGCATAAGCACCTGCCTTGCAAGCAGGCGGTCGTGAGTTCGATCCCCGGTACCGATAAAAATGAAAAAGACAAAAAAAAAAAAAAAAAAAAAAAAAAAAAAACAAATAACAGTGAAGCAAAGCAGATGGCTGGACAAGATAAAAGATCTGATTAATTCACAAACTGCATAGTTCACCCGAATGATGGGGAGAAAAGAGACCTTCCCCAAATCAGGCTGGCCATTCTCCTCCTAAAGGACAACCCCACTTCCAGCATATGTGTTCTTTTCCCCTGAAGCAAAAGTCTCTTTATGGAAAGACTAAAGAAATCAGATCCACCATCAGGGGTCCCTGGGCTTGGTTCAGGCTCCCTCTATATCCTAGGGTGCATGGACCATAGGTCGCACCAGGTTGGGTGGTGCCAGGCCACCTTATGGGGAATATCAGAGCTGAGTCAGAAATCACACTAACAGCCTCAGCCCAGCAGGGCGTGCAACCAGCGGGGGCCCCAAGAAGCAGCTGCAGTGCCCAGCTGTGGCCTCACACACAGACCCCTGGGCAACACCGCCTCCTGCTGACGGTGCTTATGCGGCCCTATCAGCATGGACTCCGAAGGCGGGCAGGCCGGGGAGGAAGGTCTCCCGGATGCGCGAATGTGTGCGCTGTCCAGCACGAACCTGTGGATCTCAGAGTGTAATCCTAGATGATGCCGTAGATTCCAGATGAGGAGCTGCTGAGTTTCCTGACCGGGATTTGAGTTAGATCTCCAAACCACCGCCTTTGCGAGCTCGACTGGTGGGAGGGAGATAACCAGAGATGGAGCAGGGGCAAGCCCCTTGCAGGAAACATCGTTTTCATCACCTTTTAGTGTCATTTGGGGCCGTGCCCTGCTACTTGAAACTCTTAATATCTGTTGAGCCAGGAGCCTCATTTTCATTTTGCATAGGGACCATAAATTGCCCTATGCAGCTGGTCTTGCAGGTAATTGAATCTGCACCCCTGAGCTCTTTTTTTTTTTGACAATTTCTTGCTGGTGAGCTGGAGGCAGTGCTCCTGCCTCAGCCTCCCTAGCGCTGGGATTACAGGTGTGCACCACCACACTGGGCTGCCTTCGCCTCTTTGTGCTCATTTCCTGCCCACATCCTTTGTAGTGCCAGGCTGCACCCCAAGCCCTGTTGGAAAAATAGAAGTCTCAGCAGTGGCAGGCTGGGGGCCCTCTTTTTCCTTCCAACACAACCCCTGTGTGGTTGTCATCCTTTATGGTGCTCATGACCAGGATATGAGGCCCACGCTCCATCTGTGTTCCTGCTCCGGTGTCTATAATGGTCAGGCTTGGACACCTGAAGTTGTTTGCTCAGTGACCTGGCCAAGATCCCCAGTCTCCCAAAGGAGTGTAAGGCAAAGGGTTAAATAAATGAGTCAAGTGATATGGGGCTTCAGGAGGATCAAAACCCTTATTAGAATCCATTGGGACTTTAAGACTAAGTGCTGAGACGAGGAATGTCTTCGGGTAGTCCGTGTGTATTTAGTTTTCAAACAAGGAAGGGGTTAGAGTGGAAAACCCGGGAAACTGAGTAGGACCTTGGGAGTGGTTCAAGGACTTTTCCAAGTAACAGACTATATTAATTTAGGAGAAATATCTTAGGAGAGAGTCTCCAGCTTGACTCTCATTACAAGAGTGAAATTCCTGCAGCTACAATCTCTATCTTGTTAATTGGGGTTGGAGCCAGGTGTCCTCAGCTGTGACCTTATATTGCTCTTTGAGGTATCTCTGTTTTCCTGTGGGTTGTGCCCAGCCAAGTCGCAACCCTGCTCCTGTGTTCAATTTCCAGGTTCAGCGGCTCCAATAGACAGGAATGTCCTTGCTCCTCACCATGTCTTCTCTCCTGCCCACTGCTGGTGGGTTTTAGCTTTCTTGTATGACTGCCCACCTGCATAGCTGCACACGCTCCTTCCCTGCCGTGCACGCATCTTTCCCACCACTCTACCTACCTAAAACCTGCTGTCCTACTGTACCATCCTGCCTGCCTGCCTGCCTACAGGGAGACAGGTCTTTCTCACTTGGGAAAGAGGAGTGGGGAGGTGGGGAGGGATGGGAAAGGAATGAAGATGTGTTTTGGAATCCCTTTTTGTTTTTTCTTTTATCGGTCTCGGGGATCGAACTCACGACCGCCTGCTTGCAAGGCTGATGCTTATGCCCCTGAGCTAAATCCCCAGCCCCCGAAGATGTGTTTTGTGCATGCACCAGCTCCACACAAGGAATGTAAGTGTTATGTCCTGCAAACATCGACTAATAAAAGTTTTAAAAGAGACCACACACTGCATACTAACCATGTTCCATGTTAATAGGTTCTGTACCCATGTGCTCTTTAGTCTTCATAAACGACAAGGTCAGTAGTTTATTTTTGCATTTTCCTTGTGGGAAAACTGAAGCTCAGAGGCAGGTTTGTGGAAATCTGTCTCTGGTTCCTCCGAACTCAAAGCCCACATTCTTCCTCTGAGCTAAGGTTTCTCTACATGTTCCCTGCAGACCAGTAGCTCCCAGGAGCTGGTTGGAGCCCCAGCGCTGGCACAGACCTCAGCGCAGACCTCCTGAGCCTGCAGCCTGCAGGCTCAAGGATGACTGGGAGCCTGCTGCTCTGCGCCAGACTGCATCCAGTACTGTGTCCCATCTCTCCACACTAAAGAACCGGCAGCCAGCAAGCGGGAACCTGGGCCAGGCCCTCAGCTGGGTCCTGCTCCCTCCTGCCTCTTTTGTCACCATAACTTTCTGCGTGGTTGCTGGGACCAAGGCTCTGGGCCTGTCCACTGGTCCTCACTTGGCTACCCATGAGAGGTAGGGTAGCCCAAACCCATGTCAATGAACCTCCCTGCAGTTCCTTCACTTTGGCTAATTATTTCACCCAAACAGAAATTGAAAGTCTCTCTCTCTCCTTCTCATCTTTTTGTACTGGGATTGAACCCAAGGGCTCAGGCATGTTAGGCAAGCACTCTACCACTGAGCTACATGCCCGGTCTTTTTAAAATATTATTTTTAGACCGATTCTTGCCAAGTTGTCCAGGATGTCTTGCCTCAAACTTGCAGTCCTCCTGCCTCAGCCTCCCAAGTAGTGGTGGTTCCAGGCATGTTTCTACCACACCACATTTAGTGCTCTCTTTAACTTTTCTATCCTTTGCTAGTCCACTTATATCATCTTCAAAATATCTCCTTCCTGAATCCCTCCTCTTCCAGCTCGAATACCCTGGTTTTCACAGAAGCTTGTCCCTTCCAACTTCCTACTTTTCGTCTCTGTGTCAGTCACTGTTGCAAATGCTATGAGTCATCTTCCCAAAGAGCGCTTTCTGAGCCCACCATCAATGTATAAAAAACTTTGATCTTTTGGCCTTTTTCCTCCTCCGCAGCCCTTTATGCTTCTTTTATGGCACCTTCCTGAATTATAATCATGTGTGATGGGGTGCCTGGTAAGAAAATGGGACAGGGTTCCAGAATTCCTTCAATGCGATCATTTCAGGTTTAAAGAAAAAATACTCTCTCTCTCTCTCTCTCTCTCTCTCTCTCACACACACACACACACACACACACACACACACACACACAGAGTAACTAGCTGATTAGACACCTGTCATCAGGGAATAGTTTGAAGCACATTACAAACCTGTTTGCAGACCAGTAATGAATGTTCCCAGTGACCCCCTAAAAACTCTCAGTAACCCAGAAACTACTTTTAATGACAGCAGTAAGAAAAGCCCTACAGTGACAAGCAGAAAGCTTTTGTAAAGACCATAGAATCACTTTTGGAAAAATTGCCTGAGGGTCAACTTGAGAAGCAGACAGCTTCTCCCTAATGACACAATTACCTCCACCCTCCCTATTTAGTGGGGTTCATTAAGCCCCTGGCTTCCAGGAGCAGAATCCAGGCCTTTTGTCCCGGGAGAGGTGAGAAGTGCTGAAGGGCACCTTTCTCCTCCGCCCATTTGATCAGCTTAGAATGACCTCATCGCCTTTACACAGGAGTGGGGGCTGAGGGTGATGTCACCAGCCCCCACCCCATCCTGCCAAGGGTTCCCCAAGGCAACTAGTGCCTTCCCAAACCTTCCGCAGGGAAGATTCTTAAAAGCCTTTTGTTCCAACTTCTTTTTCCTTGGAAGTTGTAAGATGGGCTTTGGCGTTGAGTTCATTCTCTCTGTTGACATGTTCAGTCTTTTAGTTTTTAGGGCCCTTTTTTTGTTGTTTTTTGGTTGCCTAGTGAATTTTAATTTGAATTAAAAATCAGTATCATGGTTTCTAAGCATTTGGGAACTGTTCTCTGTGTATTTTTTTTATTAATTAAGTTTACTGTGTATTTTAGGTATACATAATGATCACATTCATCATACGGAGTTTGTACCTTCTTTTTTCCCCATCCCCTACCCTCCCTGCAAGCCCCATTTCCCTTCTTATTTACAAAAGCTCCGTTTCCATTTTTTCCTTCTTTTCTCTTTTTTATCTTCTCCCTTCCTTCCTTCCCTTTCCCCCTCCCAAATTCCCCTCTTTATTTGAACATTTTCTTCCCATTTCACAATATCTATTATATATTCTGGTCCTTATTAACACTTTTGATTTTTCACAACAGAAACAATATAGTATTTACACAAACATTTCTAATTTATTTCACTTAAGGGTATGGCTATCTCCGGTGCATCCTTTTATCTAGTCCAAGCTTATCCTTCCTTCTGGCTGAAAAGTGTTCCATTATATACAAAAAACCACACCTCCACCCGTTCATTTGTTTGCGAGCATTTGGGCTGTCCCCAATATTTGGATATTGCAAACTGTGCTGCTATAAACATGGGCGTGCATATATCTCTGTGGTATGACACTTTTAATTCTTTCCAGAAGATACCAAGAAGTAGAATAGCTGGGTCTTAGTTTTCCCGAGGCATTTCCACATTGATTTCCACAGCGGTTGCACCAGTCTGACTCCCACCAACAGTGGAGAAGGGTTCCTTTTCCCCATGGCTCCCCCACCATTTGTTCCTGGTTGATTTCTTAAAAACAGTTATTTTTTTCTGGAGTGAGATAGACTCTCAGTGTTGTTTCAATTTGTATCTCCTGAATAATCCGGGATGTTAAACGTTTTTTTCTCTTTTTTTCCATGTATTTATTTGGTGTTTCTACTTCATCTGTAAAGTGTCTATTTATTTCAGATGCCCATTTTTGGATTTGGGCCTTTAAATTTGGGAGCTCTGATATTTTGGGTTCTTTATATATTAGTCCTTTGAGGAATAGCTGGCAAAAAATGTTTTCCTACTCTACAGGTTATCTCTCCACTTCGTTGGTGGTTTCTTTTGCTGCGTAAAAGCTTTTTAATAAGGTGAGATCCCAGTTGTTGGTTCTTTGTGGTAGTTCCTGTGTGATCAGGTTTTTGCTCATAAAGTCTTAGCCTACACCAATATTATTTCAATATTTAGATCTTTGATCTATTTTGATTTTAGTTTATACAGCAAAAGATATTGGTCTAGTTGTAATCTTTGGCATATGGAAAACCGGTTTTTCTAGCACCGTTTTAAAAAATATTTTTCTAGACATGTTTTGGGGGTGGTTCTTGAGATAGGGACTTATTATGCAGTTCAGGCTGGTCTTGAGCTCAGTTTGTGGCTCAGGCTGGTCTCAAACTTGCAATGATCCTCCTGTCTGAGCCTCCCAAGTACTGGGGATTACAGGTGGGCACCACCTTGCCCCACTTAGCACCATTTATTAAAGAGGCTATCTTTCTTTCAGTGAAGGTGTTTGGCTCCTTTGTCAAAAATAAGGTGACCAACCAAGTATATCCGGAGTTGTTTCTGCATCTTCTAATCTGGTCCATTGATCCTCAGGTCTGTTTTTTGGCTAGTACATTGCTATTTTTTATCACAGTAGCTTTATAGTATAATTTCAACTCAGGGATCGTGATGCCCCAGCCTTGCCTTTCTGCCCACAGTTACCTCTGTTATTCTAGGTCTCTTCTGGCTCCAAGTGAATTTTAGGATTTTTTTCTCTAATTCTGTGAAGTATGCTATTAGAATTTTGGTTGGGATTGCATTGAATCTGTATAACAGGTTCAGAAGTATGGCCATTTTCACTATACTGGTTCTTCACACTTACGAGCAAGAGATCTTTCCATTTTCTGACATCCCTTTCAATCCTTTTTTTCAGAGTACTGTAGTTTTCAATGTAGAGGTCTTTTACTTTCTTTGTTAAATTGACTTCTGGATATTTCATTTATTTGGAAGCTATTGTAAAGAGGTTGTTTCTCTATTTCCTCTCTCAGTGAGATTGTTATTCATGTACAGGAAAGTTAATGCTTTTTGAGTGTTGACTTTGTATTCAGCTTTGCTACTGAATTTGGTTATTAAATCTAAAAGCATCTTGGTGGAGTTTTGGGATCTTCCATGTAGAGTATCATGTCATTGCCAAATAATGATATTTTAACTTAGTCCTTTTCTATCCTTATTCATTTTATTTCTTTCTCTTGTCTAATTGCCCTGGCTAGTGTTTCCAGAACTATATTGAATAAAAGTGGTGAGAGTGGACATTCTTGTCTTGTTCCTGATTTTAGAGTGAAAGTTTTCTTCAGTTTTTGTATATTTAGTATGATATTGGCTATTTTTTTGTTATAGATGGTGTCTTAGTTACTTTTCTCTCTCATTGTTGAGACAAAAGACCTGATGCCCAAAGTTAGGGAAAGAAAGATTTATTTCTTATAGGTTGGAGGTTTTCAGTCCATACTCACTTGGCTCCAAGGCAAAATGAAATGGCTGAGGGGCAATGGTTCATGGTCACCCCTGAAGCAAAGTTTGAACTGGCAAAAGAGAGAAAAGCCATGACTTCTTGCCGCTGTTACACTGTATGTTGGCTCCCCCTGTGGGTCGGTGTAACACAGATACCACCAATCTGAGCACTAGACAATGAACCAATCACAAATGCTAGACTTGGCCACATCCATGATTGCATGAGGCTTGGGGGGGGCATCTAAACATAAACCATAACAGATGGCTTTTGTCTAGTTGAGATAAAGACCATCTATTCCAATTCTCTGCAGGGACTTTATCATTAATGGGTGTTGGACTTCGTCAAATACTTTTTCTGCATCTCTTGAGATGATCATATGGTTTTTCTTGTTGGCTCTGTTGATGTGGTGTATTACGTTTATTGATTTGCACATGTTGAACCATCCCTGCATCTCTGGAACAAGTCCTACTTGGTCATGGTGTACAATCTTCCTAGTGATTTGCTGCATTCTGTTTGCCATTATCTTACTAAGGATTTTTGGACTTATGTTCAGTAGGGAAATTAGTCTGTAGTTCTCTTCCTTAGTTGGACCTTTTTCTGATTTTGGTATTAGAGTTATATTTTACTTTCAGGGATTAATTTGGGCAAATTGCTTCCCTTTCAATTTCATTAAAGAGTTTGAGAAATAATGGTATTAGATCTTCTCTAAACTTCTTATAAAATTTAGCAGTGAATCCATCAAGATCTGGGCTTTTCTTTTTGTTGGGAGGTTTCTAACAACATCTTCAATTTCACTAACTGATACTGGTTTAGTCAGAATTTTTATATCTTCTTGATTCATATGTAATTAATATTTATCTATGAATTACATGTGAATTATATTATTCACCTTTGGTAATTCATGTGTATCTAGGAATCTGTCCATTTTGTCTGTGTTTTCCATCTTATTAGAACACAGGTTCTCAAAGTAGGTATTCATGATCTTCTGGATTTTTGCAAGATCAGTCATGATTTTACTGTTTTTATTCCTAATTGCATGGATTTGAGTCTTTTGTTTCCCCTCTCTGATAACTTTGGCTAACAGTTTGTCAATTTTATTTAATCTTTCAAAGAACCTACTCCCTGACTCTCTGATTCTTTGTATTGCTTTCTTAATCTCCTTTGCATTACTATCTGCTCTGATAGTGATAATTTCTTCCCTGTACAAGATGAGAGCTTCACTTACTCCTGTTCTTCTAGAAGCTTGAGGTTCAACATTCAGTTATTTATTTGAGCTCATTCTGTTTTTCTGATGTAGGAATTTACTTCAAAAATTTCCCTCAGGGGGCTGGGGATTTAGCTCAGCGGCATAAGCACCTGCCTTGCAAGCAGGCAGTCGTGAGTTCGATCCCCGGTACCGATAAAAAGGAAAAAGACAAAAAAAAATTTCCCTTGTAGGACTGCTTTCATTATGTCTCATGAGTTCTGGTATATTGTATTGGCACTATCATTTAATTGTAGAAACCATTTAATTTCATCTGTGACCCATTGGTTGTTCAGGAGGGTATTTAATTTCCATGTGTTTATGAAGTTCTTGTGGTTTCTTCTGCCATTGATTTCCAGTTTTATTACACTAAGGGCTGGTAATGTGCATGGGATAATTTCAAGTTCTTTGCATTTACATAAGCATGTTTCATGAGCTATTATGTAGTCTGTTTTGGAGATATTCTGATGTGAGGGTGAGAAAAACGTGTATTCTGCTGTGATGGGGTGGAACATCCTTTAGACAGCTACTACATACATCAAGTTTGGTTTAGTTCTAATATTTCATTATTGTTTTTTTGTCTAGTTGATGTTTAATTGTGACAGTGGGAATGAGGTCTCTCATTACAATTGTATTAGTGCTTATTTGATTATTTTTTATTTATTATTTTGAATAATTGATCCGTCCCATGGATCAGTCTGTGGGCCTTCGCCTGAAGAGGGGACGGAGATGGAGACAGGATGAGATTCCAATTGAGTCTCCTTTATTCTTAAAAATGGCTACAACTTATATAGGGTGGAGGCGGGCCAATGGGGCAGGAAGAGGGCACAGAGTGTTATCTGATAGGTCATCGTCACATCTGGATATATGACGTAAGCAGGAGAGGATTATGGGTAATGTAGGCAGACATGAGGATCATGGGAAATGTAGGCTGAAGCAGGAAGTTGCTTACGTCATGTGCATTGTAGGCAAGGGGAGGATCATGGGAAATGCAGGCTGACACACAAAATGCCCTCAGGTGGGAGGGACAGGGCAGCAGCTGCCATTCTGAGCCTCTCCCTACATCTCCTCCCTTATTATTATATATTTTTTAGGAACATGGCAGGCCCTGGGAGGATAGCACCTGTCTTGGGTCAAGGACTCCTCATGTGTCCTAGTTGCTCGTCTCTGGCTGCCTGTCCAGTGCCTCAGGGCATTTGGGTCACAGTATCATGTGGGCCGTCGGTGGGTGTTCTTTCCCAATAGTTTGTTGTTCTGCCATTTCCAACCAGTGGTAATGTACCTGAATGGGCTTTGCCATAAATGTGTCAATCCTGTTATTAACGTTATTAATGAGCATCATGATCCTCTGAAAAATACAATGGCCTACAGTAAGGAGTACCAGCAAGGTGGCTAGGGGTCCCAAGAGGGGGGCAATGTAAGGGAAGAGACCCCCCCCCACATGGAGGAGAAGGTGGTTTCTCCGAGGCACTCTTTTTCTCTCTCTTTGAGGCGCTCTCTTAGTTTACTCATGGACTCTTTGACGACTCCTGAGTGGTCAGCATAAAAACAACATTCTTCCTTGAGGGCAGCACATAAGTCACCCTCCTTCATAAATAGGAGGTCTAGCCCTCTTCTATTCTGTAGGACTACCTCAGATAGAGACGTCAGGGATACCTGTAGAGCCATCACAGATGTTTTTATTTCTTTTAAATCCTGATCTACTGCTGCCTGTAATTGAGCTAGATGCTGATTTCCCAACACTAGAGCTGTAGTCCCTGTTCCTATTCCCATTGAGACTCCTAACCCCAGTAATACAGCTAAGGTGAGTGTCGCGGGTTCTCTCTTATATATACATAGCTGGTCAGTGATGCCTGGAGGTAGTAGTCTCCTGGGTGGAAGGTTATGCAAGGAATAACCTGTAGAAGAACACAAAAATCTGTAGACTTGTTAAAAACAGTAGTTGCTATACAGGGTGAGAGGCCGAAATTGCAGGCCCAAGATGTTCCTGGGGGTGGAATGAGGTAATTATTTGGCTAGAACTCTGAATGAAGCTGGGCACAGAGTTGTGCTGCCAGTGCTGGTGGACGGCTGGAGTCCCCAAGACAAGTCCCTCTACCTGCGACATCAGGGAGAGTCAGCTTGTGGTGATTGCCCCAGTCACAGGAAGATGAGCTAGAAGAACTGTTAAAGGTTAAATTGAGGGCCTTTCTTTTATAATATGGGGGAGGAGCAGCCAAGCATAACCAACAGGATTGGGTGAGATCAGGTTGGTTATGATTTAAAGCCATGTATGCCCCTTTAATCAAACTGAATAGGTTAGAATGTGAATATTGAGGGGCAGGTATGTGATCTGCCTGGTGTGAGGGGGCTTGAGAAATGCTTATGGTTGGGTGACTTACTGTGGTTGTTTGAACAGCAGTAACAGGATCTGTATTAGACTGATTGTATTTTTGATTTGGATTATATTTTGGCTTTAGAGCAGGATTTGGGCCTATGGGTGTGGATGAAATTTGTAGGGAAACCTTTTTTATGAGAATAAGATTTCCCCTGTCTTTGCCTGACTCATAGACTCAAAGTCCCCAGGTGGGTCCTGTCAGACAGCCAGGGTCTTCAGGAGTGGTGACAGTGACATTTAGAACCTGACAGGGTCTTTGATTGGCCAAAGGGTAGTCATCTGGGCTGCACCCTGGCAGCCCCCATGTCAGTTTAAGTTGTTTATCAGGGAAGGCGGATTGCCATCCTGTTGCAACTGTTTCGCAGCCCCAACGAGCACAAAAATATTCTCCCGGGGAATTACAATATGATCTGCCCCCTGTTGCTGCGGGACAAAGGTAGAATTGACTTTGTCTGGGACATTGGAGCCCCGGAAAGAACCAACAGGGTGTGGGTGCAAACCATGGACTTCCTGATCCTACCCAAGTCCAAACCACTTCTTGATCTTTCCAGTGACTAAGCTCCCATTTCTTTTTTTTTTTTTAACCTCAACTTGTAAGAATGGATAAGCTCCCATTTCCAGGATAGATAGGGCGGTGCGGAGAAGGGAGCGTGGCAGCACCATTTTTTTTTTGGTCTTTTTTAATAAAAACGACCCTACATTTATTGCCAGTAAAAACATAAGGGTAGACAAAACAATATGAACAAACATTTTACAAATACTCCCAAGGCAAACCACTTAATCAGCTCCCTTTTTTATATGGGTACACACTGTAATTGACATTTATCTTAATTGCCTGCCATTGCTTCTCACTGCTGTCTTAATTCACTGATCATTTCTAGTTGGAGACACTTTGCAGCAGAGTAATATTATCTCCTTTCAGCATGATCCTACCCAGTTGTTTTATTGACTTGGTTTTAGAATGAATTTCTTCTGCATCATCTAATCACCGTTTGTTTTTTTTTTCCTTTTTCCTTTTTATCGGTACCGGGGATCGAACTCATGACTGCCTGCTTGCAAGGCAGGTGCTTAATCCACTGAGCTAAATCTCCAGCTCCTATTTTTCTTTTTCACCACCAGAGTCAGTATGGAGGCGGCGCCATTTTGAGTATTGGGGCAGTGCACGCCATTTTGAGTATTGGGGCAATGCACGCCATTTTGAGTACCCTTGTGGCCTCCAGAAAAAGGAAGTGGTGGCACATTGCCATCTTGAAAAGGCTCTGGGATATCAAGGACCACAGAGCCGGGAGGGCTGGGTGCCTTAGGTAAGTCCGGTGGTGGCGGAGTACAATTGCGGGAGGCAGCTAACGCAGCCTCACCCTGGGCGAGCGTCTCCGTGACCTGGGGATCTGCGTGACATTGTGTCAGCAGCTCAGAGATTAAAATCCAATATGAAAAGGCAGTTACTGGAATCTTTTGTGGGCCAAAAACCCCATAATAATCTTTCAGAGCATCTCTACTGTTTAAATTAATGGTGCCCTCTAGGGGGAACCATGGACACACTGAATGTCAAATCTTTTGTTTTAACCTTAATCCCTCTAATCTTGAGTGCCTCCCTGAGGCCATTCACAAACAATTCGTGCTCACTAAGTGCTTGCCCATGCTAATTCTGTTCACCTACCATGATTCAGGAGAGACGTAAGGTGGCCGTCTGCACAGATCACAGGAACAAAGTCCTGAAACAGTCACACCAGCCAGCACTTTACCCCTGTGAACGGTCCCGCGTCGTTATCCCTCGTGCCAGGTCTGCCCCACGTTGGGCGCCACTTGATCCGTCCCACAGATCAGTCCGTGGGCCTTCGCCTGGAGAGGGGATGGAGATGGGGGCTGGGCAAGAGAAAAGAGAGATGGAGACAGGATGAGATTCCAATTGAGTCTCCTTTATTCTTAAAATGGCTACAACTTATATAGGGTGGAGGCGGGCCAATGGGGCAGGAAGAGGGCACAGAGTGTTATCTGATAGGTCATCGTCACATCCAGATATATGACGTAAGCAGGAGAGGATTATGGGTAATGTGGGCAGACATGAGTATTATGGGAAATGTAGGCTGAAGCGGGAAGTTGCTTACGTCATGTGCATTGTAGGCAAGGGGAGGATCATGGGAAATGTAGGCTGACACACAAAATGCCCTCAGGTGGGAGGGGCAGGGCAGCAGCTGCCATTCTGAGCTGCTCCCTACAAATAATAATAAATTTTATTTTTAAAAGTTTGTCTTTGGTGAGCTGGAAGTCTGGGGCTGCATCTTCTTTAAGAGTCTTCTCATTTTTTGTTTTTTTCTTTAAGTTTAATGCCTGGGTGATGCTTGTAAATTGTCTATGGCCAGAGCTTTATTGCTAGTATTTAGAACCCTTAGGAAATGAATGATTACCATTATATTTGTTATTTTTATTTTACTGAGTATTATTTTTATGTCTGTTAATATTGATGTTATATAGTTGGGTGCACTGCTGTTTGATGTATATATATTTATTATTGTTATCTGTTCCTCTTAGAATGTTCCCTTTACAAGGATGTAGTAACCTTCTTTATCGCTCTTAATCAGTGTTGGCTTGAAATTCACTTTGTATGCAAATAGTATAGCTATCCCTGCCTTTTTCCAGGTTCCTGTATTGTTTTCCATCCTTTTTTCCCCCATCCTTTGACTTTCATTTTATTTTTTTATTTTAAAGAGGATACAACCAAGGAAAATAAAACAATAAAACCAATCAAAATAAACTAGTATAAGTGATACATGACTTCAAAACTTTACAGAATCAGCAATAGTTACCATAATGCCTTTTGTTGTTTTCAAAATAGCTGCAGATACCTCCAGACATAGTAAAAAATTGAACAGAATAGAAACAATCAAAACAATGAATACAATAAAGGACTTCGATATAAGCTAATGGCAAATCCAAAATGGCTACCATACTGTCTTGGCATCTTTTTTTTGGGGAGGGGGGTGTACTGGGAATCAAACTCACAACCTAGCACTTTCCAGGCAGGCTTTTACGCTGCTGAGCTAAATCCCTGGATGCTGTTTTGCTTTTAAATAGCTGCTCATGCCATCAGATTTAACATAAACAAAACAGAAGAGAATAAAACCCAACCCAAGAAAACAATGAAACTGATATGGTTTCCAGGTGGAAATCACCTCCTGGTAAATCCTCTTTCTCTCCCCCTACCAACTCACAAGAGAATCTTGGGTGTGGCTGTTCCTACTCTAGCAGTGGCCCTTACATGGTGCTGGTTTCCAGGTAGGGATCACCTCCTTGTGAGGCCTGGTTCTCTCCCTCCACAGTCTGAAAATGTCCTTTGACTTTCAGTCTGTGAATTTCTATTTCAATTAAATGTGTTTTTCTGGGGGCTGGGGATTTAGCTCAGCGGCATAAGTACCTGCCTTGCAAACAGGCTGTTGTGAGTTCAATCCCTGGTACCGTTAAAAAGTTAAAAAAAAATGTGGTTTTCTGTATGTATATGTATATAAAAATAGTTTTAAAAAAGGTACAGTGTTTGCCTAGCTTATCAATGATCTGGGTTTGATTTCCAATGCTACCACACACACACATACACACACACACACACAAAACCTAGATCAAGCCTGATATAAAATGTATAAAAATAACCTTGAGAATTGTATCCCAACACTGACCCATAGAAAATATGAGATTAAAAAATGTCTACTTTAATAATTTAAAAAATGTGATTTTGGGGGGTTGGGGATTTAGCTCAGCGGCATAAGTGCCTGCCTTGAAAGCAGGCAGTCGTGAGTTTGATCCCTGGTACCGATAAAAACAAAAAAGACAAAAAAAAATGTGATTTTCATATGACTCATATTATTGTATCTTGCTTCTTGCTTCATTCTGCCAGTCTGTATCTTCTGATTGGTGAATTGAGACTGTTTACACTGATGATTATAACTGATATGTATTGACTAACCCTTGTCATGTTGTTTTCCTATTATTGGTACCCTTTTTCCCCTCCTCTGTTTAATTGCTTGCTTTACCTAGTAGATTAAATCTGTCGGGATTTATGGAGTTGTAGTCCTTGTTATCTCTATACCATTCTTCAGAATATTTTGGAATGCTGGCTTGATGTTCATGAATTTCTTCAGGTGTTCTTTGTCACACAAATATATCATCAACTTTTTTTTTTTTTGTCTTTTTCGTTTTTTATTGGTACTGGGGATCGAACTCACGACTGCCTGCTTGCAAGGCAGGCGCTTATGCCACTGAGCTAAATCCCCAGCCCCCATATCATCAACTTTTAAAGATGGTTTTTCAGGTTACATCAGTCTGGATTGGAGGGTTTTTTTTGGGAGGGAGTTTGAAATATTTCATCACAAGCTCTCCTTGACTTGAGGGTCTGTGTTGGGAAGTCTGCTGTGGTTCTGATGGGCTTTCCTTTATAAATGATTTGTTTCTTTTCTCTAATGGTTTTAAATATTCTGTTCTTGTATTGAATTTCTGGAATTGTGACTCATATGCCTTGATATAGATTTTTTTTATCTTGGCTAATATAGTTCATTTGCCTCACTTATCCCTATGTTAAATTCTCTCTCTTTGCTTGGGAAGTTTTCTACCATGACTTCTGTTAACAGAACATTTGCACTGTTGCCTGCTTTTCCTTAACTCTGATCAACTGCATGTTACTGTTCTTTGCATCATCTCACAGCTGCTAGTTGATTTCTTGTGGTCCCTTGCTAATTTAAGAAATTTTTCGTTTTATGACTGCTAATACTGTCTCCTATATCTGAAATTGTGTCCTTGTTTGGCATATTCCACTGCATATATCCTCGGTGGAATTTTTAATGTCCTGGATATCCATTTGAATCTGTTTCATGATTGCATTTCCCCCCACTGGTTAGACGTTCATGGTTCCTATCATTTTCTAAGCTCCTCTGTTTTTTTTTTTTTTAATCTGCATCTGTTCTGGAATCCCTAACCATGTATCTTGGTTACTTTTTTCTCATTGCTGAGACAGAATACCTAATGCCCAAAGTAAAGCAGGAAAGGTTTATTTAGCTTTCAGTTTTTGGAGGTTTCAGTCTGTACTCAGCTGGCTTCAAAACAGCGTGGTGTGGCTGATGGGCAGCTGTTCATTTTGGCTGCAAGCAACAAGAGCCAAAAGGGCAAAGGACGGAAACCTTGCCTCCTTCCTGCACTTACATTGTATGCTGGCTCCTCACCCTTGGGTGGATGTAGCACTCACCCTACCAATCCCAGTGCTAGACAACGAACCACTCACAAATGCTAGACCGAGCTGCTTCCATGATTGCCTGAAGTTTTGGGGGGAGGGCTCCAAACACAAACCATAGCACTATGCCTTTCATTATGGTCACCATTTCTGTAGTTATCTGATTTGATTTTTTTCTAGAACCTCATTGATCTGTTTTGTTTCTTCAGCTGTTGCCACTTCAGAAAGTCCAGGTGGGTGGGTTTCAGATTGTTCCACCTCATTATCCCAGAATTTGTCTTTGGTGAGCTGGAAACCTGGAGTTGCATTTTGTTCAAATGTCTCCTCATTTTTTGTTTTTTGTTTCTTTCTCTTTTTTTTTAGTTTAATCCCTGAGTTGATGCATATAAATGGCCTATGGCCATAAGCTTTATTGCTAGTATTTAGAACACTTAGAAAAGGACTGTGTCATGGTTTATGTCTGTGGCCCCCAGGCCTCATGAGTTTGCATTGTTCATATGTGATGGTTCATTGTAAAGTGCTTGGATTGATGGTGTCAGTGCTTCACCCACGTAGGGGTGGAGCCAGGATGTGATGTAATGGCAGGAAGAAGGTGTGTTTTTCTCTTTGCTGGTTCGAGTTTGCTGCTGGCGGCTGCCATGAACTGCAGCCCAGCCATGCCTGCCTGTCTTGGAGCTAACTGAGTGTGGACTGAAACCTCCCAAAACTGTAAGAAATAAACCTTTCCTTTCCCAACTTTGGGCTTCAGGTATTTTGTCTCAGCAACGAGCATAAAGTAACTAAGACAGACTGCTTCTCAGAGATGTCTTCTAGCCATAGCTAGCTTTTGTGCTTTGAGTCTGTTGCAAGATCCCACCTCTTCAATTTACTGGGCATGAGGAGTTGTTGCCTATTTGGCCTAGCACCTGGTTCTTTGGCACTGGCCTGAAGTATTGTTTCTATTCTTAGGTAGTCTCAGTCTTGGCACACTGATTAGAGCAATTATGTTGCCTTGGCTAAAGTATTACAAATCAGCAATAACAGTAACATCAAACACAGCCTAGAAAATGTAAATTTAGGTAACTAGTAATTTGCTACCATTAACCATATGAACTAGGTTGGTGGTTATATAACACAATCTAAAATGAACCAGAAAATTGTCCCAGTAAATGTGCCCTCCACATGGCCATTTTACTCTCAGGGGAGAAAACTTAAAAAGGATTGGGGGAAAATACTGAAATAGGAGAAGAGGAAGAGATTAGAAGCAAGACAAAGGATGGAGGACAAAGGATGATCACACAAACTGGGAAACTGGTGAAGAAGACAGCCCGGAAAGAGAGGAGGAAGAGGAAATAAGAACAAGAACAGAACAAACAACAACAACAAAAAACTAGATACCTTGTTTAACTTACATAAAAACAAGAACAATTAAGAAAAAGCAAAGCAAAACAAAATAAAACCAAGAAAAGAGAGAACAATAAAAGACAAAAATAAGAAAAAAATGCCCACTTTAAGATACATCTCTGCTGTCACTGGTAGACAGTGTGGGCAGAGAGAATCCAGATTGATTAATTCCAGCAAGCCAGCCATAACTTTATGGTGGGGTAGTGGAATATCCCAGTAAGTCTGCACCTTGGATTCCACTGAAGTTGGGGCTGGTTTCTGGCTGTGACATGTAACCAGGTTTGTTCAGCCTGCAACAGTCCCTGTGCCTCCTGTTGACTTAAACTCTGCTCCCTGCAGGATTAAACTTGGCTCCCTGACTATATTACTGGGAGCCACTAGATGGAGTTGGCCCACGGTTGTTGTGAGCTCTGAGCTCAGTTGGCCTCTCTCCAAAATGGCTGTCAATTGCCCTCTGTTAGCGGAGGTCTGAACCTGAGTGACTCACCAGCCTTTGCAGCCTGCTGTGCCCCTGCTCCATTCTCTGCTGTGTCTCTCCATGGAGGCCTCCGGGGTTACAGCAGTCACAGTGCACCTGCAGATTTGGGCTGCCCCTCCCATGCAGTGAGTCTGTGGTTAGGGAGAAAGTGCTGCCTGCCACCTGCTTCTTCTTCACTGAAATTTCTCCCTTCACCCTCCCCATGGGCTTTGATTCTCTCTGGAGATCCTTCTTGGGTCCCGAGGATCCACTTCCCTCCTTCTTTTCTTCCTCTCGTTCCTCTGTTCCATTGTCTTGACACCAAATCTTTGAGAGGCTCTTTCTCTGCTGCTCATCACTCTACCATCTTCCCAGAAAACCTCCCTCACTGTGTGCATGATTCTGGTCTACCTCAAAGAGTAGTTTGGCCCCTAAAGCAACCAGATCACTGCCATCAGTTGGATTTTTAGTGTCTTGCGTGCAAACAGCATGTGGGAATGAAGCATCTCTCCATGCCCAGGATTTAGTAAAAGCTGTCTTCTTTTTTTTTTGTCTTTTTCTTTTTATCAGTACCAGGGATCAAACTCACGACTGCCTGCTTGCAAGGCAGTTGCTTATGCCACTGAGCTAAATCCCCAGCCCCTAAAAGCTGTCTTCTAATGAGGCTAAATGGTACAATATCATCTAAATCTAAGAACCAGTCTATGCTGGCTTGAGATCATTAATCAGGGTTATTATGATAGTTCATATTACTGTGGTTATTCAGTACTATGATACTATTATGAAAATAACTCATAGCTTATGACTTATTAATAACAACCCCAGACATCTGCATCCCTCTTCTCATTTCTCAAAGCGCCATCACATCTGACCCTCCTTGCTCCACCTGCAGATGGGGACAGTTTCACTGCCTTTTGACCTCGAGGGTGAGCCAGTCGATGAGGGCTGGGGAGCAGGTAAGAGTCACAAGGAAACTTCAGAATAAAGTGTCCCTAGGCCAGAGATTGATATCAAGGATGATAAGATTATATCCCAAAGATGAGAAGTATAAAACAAAAGAGGCCTTTATTCTGAGAACATGGAGAGAGAAAACCAAAACCCCCGACCGCTGGAGTCCGCCTTTCTCTCTGGCGGACACGTGGCATGGGGTTATGTAAGTAGCCTCGGTTTGGGGTGGAACCTAAAGGGGCATCAAGGGTGCACGGGTAGCCTATTGGTCTTGGTTTGGCGCCATAGGTAAGGTCTTAGAGGGTGGGGAAGATGACGTCACAGGTAAATTCCTAGGGGTGTGGGAGATAGGAGTTCCTTGGTTCTGCCTTTAAGGCTTCACCGGCTTCAGTGTCCTGTCTGGGCCAAAACTCCTTCAAAGGACACTTTCCAAATGTTGATAATACCTTAAAAATAAGCTGGGTGGAGCTGAGGATTTAGCTCAGCATAAGGGCCTGCCTGGCAAACTCAAGGTCATGAGTTCAATCCCCAGTACCAAACAAAACAAAACAGAACAAAAAAAAAAAAAAATCAAAGGTGGGTGTGGTGGCACACAGCACTCAGGAGATATATATGTGTGTGTATATACACACTATTGAAAGAGTTTTGCCCCAGAATAAGTTACAGGATTGGCAGTGGGAGGCTGAATCAGGGAATGTTTACCCTAAGGTCACTTCCTCCTTTCCCTATTACAATTTCCTTCTTCCTTTCCCAATGCATGGGAAGGAAGTTCTAATCAGCTCCTCGTACATCATCAATGCCCGCCCTAAGCACCACCCTGGTCAGAGGTTGTATGTATGTCCCATACCCCTAGTTCTGGTCAGAGGAAGCCAGACGGCCTATGGCTGTGGGCTCCTCTCCATGTCCTTGGAATAAAGGCTCCTTTTTACTTTTATACTTTGCTCATTTATCGCGCTGAAAATGCTAACAACTATTTTAGTTGAAATTTATATTCTTGTGAAAATTTATATCAACTTGTCAAATCTAATTTTCCATTTTTCTATCAAGACTCTGACCCACAACGCAGTCATAGCTGCAGTAATCGATCAATCATCTAGAAAGCACAATTATGAGGACTAAGCTTGTCAGTCCTCTTGAATTTTCTTTTCCAGTGGGTTGACTGTCATGATTGCTAGAGTGAAGGAAAAAAATATAATATTTTGATTTTAATTAAGTATTTAAGTTTCATATTTTGAATAACAGCCACAATTATTAATTTTAAAGTTATTTTTAAAATACTATATTAAATGCCTTGGGGACATTGCTAGATACTATAATAAAGTACACAGTCCCTTGATGGTTATACATCTTGTTCTTGAGACTTCTCAGCCAATGTTTTCCCCCAGTGAGGTGACGTTTTAGAATCATACAGAATTCTGGGTATGGGGGCACATGTCTATAATCCCAGCACTTAGGAGGACCCCACAGGAGGGTCACTGTGAGTTGAGAGCAGCTTGAGCTTGATAGTGAAATCCTGTCTCAAAGAAACAAATACACAAAAAAGAGTTTTGTTTCTTATTAGTGCGTGTTTGTAGTATAGAATTGTGATGTTAGTTTTGGGGAATTCGTATGTGGATATAACGTCTTGAACCTTTTGAATTGTTTAGCTTTTTACCCCAACTCCTTCTTTTTTTTTTTTAATTTTTTTTTTTTGTCTTTTTCCTTTTTTTATCGGTACTGGGGATCGAACTCATGACTGCCTGCTTGCAAGGCAGGCGCTTATACCACTGAGCTAAATCCCCAGCCCCCAACTCCTTCTTCATCTCCAAGAGTCTACATTCTAGATAAACACTTTTTGGTAGTAATATATGATGAAATATTTGAGACTAACATGTCTGTTCAGTACCCTTCGCTGGAACCCCTGGTTCAGACCTCCTCTTGTCTTGCTCAGATTCTGAATCCCTATAGCTGGATAGAGCACTTTGGTTTTTATTTTAAAAACTTTTTTTAGAGACAGGTCTTGCTGTTTTGCCCAGGTTGGCTTTGAATCCTTGGCTTTCTGCAATCCTCCTGCCTCCTGAGTATCTGGAATTATAGACCCATCCTACTGCACTGGCTTCAGATATTTTGGTTATTGATGCCAAAATGAAATCTAGAGAACAATATAAAAATATCCTGGCTGGGGATTTAGCTCAGCGTATAAGTGCCTGCTTTGCAAGTGCGCAGCCGTGAGTTCAATTCCTGGTACCAAAATTAAAAAATAAATAAATAAAAATATCCCTTGAGAAGTTAATAGCTGAATTGATTTGTGCTTGCTAGATGCATTAGCATTATGGAGCTTCGGGTGAGAGGAACCTATTCAAATTCCTGTTCTGAGATCTTAGGCAATTCCCTAATCTCTCTGGAACTTATGTAAAATATAGATTTCCTCATATAAAATACTGATGACACCAACTTCAGCAGGGTGTTTTTCTTAGGTTCAGGCAAGGGAAACTTTAAGAACTGTGAACCAAATATCTTTTTTTTTTTTTTGGTGCCGGGGATCGAACTCACAACCTTGAATTTGCTAAGCAGGCACCTACACCACTGAGCTAAACCCTTGGCCCCTAGATATCTTTTTGAGACAGCGCCTTGGCATTGTAGTTCTTTGCCCAGCTGAACTAAACTCCTACTGCAATCTTACTATACCTTGCCACCATCCCACTTGTGGGCAGGATCCCTACAACCACTTCCTCTACACATATCCAAGGCTCCCCCTGCACAACAAAAGCAACTTTATGCCATGAATATTGGCTACTTTGACTCACTGTGGCCTCACTGGAATGCGGGCTATGTGGGAAAACAGATGAGAGGATTGGTAAGAGCTTTTGCTGATCATTTAACTTCCCCAATTCAGTGATGAGGGTATTTTTATATCCCAATGTTGTTGGTGACTAAAGGGACACTTAGGTCATGCAACTGGTCCAAGGTGACAGACCCAGCCCACGGAATGGTGCGTGTAACAGGAGACAAGGTCCTGATGAAATCTGTGCACAAGGTCAGAACTGTGCATCCTTGTAAAATGGATGTCTGCTTTCTTGAATTTCTCATGGTCTTGTGCGTTGCTCCTTAGACATCCCAGTGCCTGGTACCCTAAAAATGACATTGCAAAGCCAACAAAGAGTTAGTTGTGGGTTGTGTAGGTGGGTGTTAGTGATTGATTCTACCAGGCCATCCAATTTAGCTCGAGAACTTCCATCATTTTTCTCTTTTGTCAGCTGCAGGGAATTTCAGGGAGGACCATAAATAGAACTGCATTCCTGAGAGAAGGTGCTGCTACAGGCGGGGGGAAAATATTTTTGATGGCCGAGCTGCCTGGACATTACCTTGGGACATGCTTTTAAATATCTCCCAGTAGAGTTCTGGAGACTGAAGAGAGGAGGATGGAGCATTGCCTGAGTCTACCGTTTTGGTGAAACCAGCCCCATTCTTGCTGGATACTGCACATTTCTCAGTGCCCAGGCCATCACCAAGGCAGGGGACAAAGTGGGGGCACCACTCATGGAAGCCTGAAAAGTGCCAGACATACACACACGGTGCCTACATTGTTTAATTGTTGTACCATTGCGTTAAGCCAGACTTCTGTCCTCTGGCTTTACCGATGAGTGCGTGGGGTTTTGCAGCAATGGGCTTCCCCAGGGAAATAGCAGAAAGGTGGCATCATCAGAATTTGAACTCACTTCCCTTTGGTTTTAGGCCCTACTGCTTCTTGCTACTCACACTGCATCCCATGAGGACCCCAGTGTCATTATCATCTTGCTGCGTGTGACACATTTGGTTTCTTTCTGGAGTGTGTGATTTCAAAGTCTAGATGTTGCATTTGAATTCTGAATCCAACATTAATTTCTAAACCTGCTTCCTCTATTTATAAAGTGACAGTAATAGCCAGGCGTGGTGGTACACACCTGTAGTCCCAGCACTTGGGAGGCTGAGGCAGGAGAATCACTAAGAGTTGAGAGATCAGCCTGGGTTACATAGTGAGTTCAAGGCCAGCCTGAACTACATCGAGAGACCCTGTCTCAAAGAACCAACTAACCTGCCTGGCAAGCATGAGGTTGTGAGTTCAATCCCTGGTACCAAAAATAAATAAATAAATAAATAAAAGAACCAACCAACAAAAAAACAAACATGACACCAGTAATAGTACCACTCAGTTCTGAAAATTACATCAAATCACCCCTAAAGACACATTGAGTACAAAGATGAGTATTGTTTTCTTGTTTAGTTTTATTTATTTTTTATTTTATTTTTGTTTTTTGTCTTTTTTATTTTTATCAGTACCAGGGATCGAACTCACGACCGCCTGCTTGCAAGGCAGGTGCTTATGCCGCTGAGCTAAATACCCAGCCCCTAGTTTTATTTTTGAGACAGAGTCTCGCTATGCAGTTCAGACTAGGCTTGAACTCACTAGCTTAGACTAGCCTCCAACTCAGAGTGATCCTTCTGCCTCAGCCTCCTGAGTGCTGGGACTACTAAATGAGCTCATTTTAAATTTGATTCTTTGGGGTGGGAAGGCAGGAAGAGGCAGGGGATGGAAAAAGAATTAAGATGTGTTATCCAAATCCATACAATGGACACAATCCTTAGGTACTGCAAACATACTAAGAAAAATAAAGTACTAATACTAAAACAACAAGTAAATTTGCTTTTTTGGGCTCTGAACTTATTTATCCCATACACAGAATGTTAGACATTCTGCTTACTGCGCCCCAACTCTATTCCTGCAGTGGGGGTGCTGGGGTGACCTCATGCCACAGCTTCCTTTATAATGTGACTGACTGGATCACACATGGCCTGCCTGCCATCCTGGAAGCCAGGACTTACTTGGTGGAAAGCAGGGGGCAGTCTACCTCAGGATACTCTCCTTGGGAATTTCTGTTCTATAGGTTTTGTGCCTCAAAAATATAATGACTGTTGGGAGTGGTGGTGCACACCTGTAATCCAGGCATTCAGGAGGCTGAGGCAGGAGCAACTTGGAGGCCAGCCTGGGCTGCATAGTGAGTTCAAGGACAGCCTGTGCTACATAGTGACATCACTATCTCAAAAAAATAAAAAAAAAATTCTTGCAGTAGTCATCATTAGTCATCACTCAGTGCCTCTGGCAGTTGTCCAGACTTTCAAAAAGTAAACAACTGGGGGCTGGGGATTTAGCTCAGCGGCATAAGCACCTGCCTTGGCAGTGTGTGGTTGTGAGTTCGATCCCCGGTACCGATAAAAAAGAAAAACACACAAAAAAAATAAAATAAAATAAACAACCAAAGGGGGGGGGGGATAAAAGCAAACCATGCCTTCTCCCCCACCCTGTGTATTCTGGGTCCTGCACACCGAAAACAGCCCTTCATCTGTAACACTGTGGGCAGCCCGGGGGGACCCCTGGCCATGCCTGGAGTTGTTTATGTTTTTAAAGGTTGGGTGACACAGAAGGGACTCCGGAGTCTGTGGCGCCCGGCAGGCTAATCCCATCTCTCCTGCGGTGGTGCTGGAGGAGATGAAGCCTCCTGGCATCATAGCATCCTGCTGTGGAAGGGACTCAGGTGGACCAGTTCCACCAGACCTGTGGACGACATCTCTTGTCTGCTGGGTTCTTTTTCTCCACCACTTCTTCCCTTCTTTCACTCGCTGGCAAGTTTTGCTAAGACCCCGGATTTGGGGAGCTGTAAGAGAGGAGAGTCCCATGATACTGGGGGCTTAGGAGGTCAGAGGACAGTGCTGTGATTTTTCAGAGCCTGAAGGCTGCCTGTGCCCATGTGACATGACAAATGTATCCGGGCCGATGACGGAATGCATGGCTTAATGGATGACTAAGAGACTCAGTTGTCCAAGCCAAAACTGGGGAACGGATTCTGACAAGCACGAATACATTTATGGGGATGATGGGGCCAGATAATTGAAACTAGGTGGTGAGCCAAAGCCCCCACAGCTAACAGCCAGGCAGCGGACTGGGAAAATCCTCGCTGTGCAGTGATGAGTGGTGACACTTTGCATCTCTTGTCAGAGGAGGCAGAGGGGTGTGGCTAGACGCAGTTGGCCAGATCCCTCCAGTTGTCCCGGAGATGAGGCTGGTCCTCTTTGCGGCCGGAGCCCCAGCTCCCTGAACATTCTTCTGGGACATCCTAGAAGTCCCCTGCTGGTCATTGGCACCTTAAGTCATAGCTAAAATTAAATCAGGCCTGGGTCCTCAAGGCCTGGATTTCACCCTATGGACCATTCAGCTCCTGAGCCAGAGCTCTGTCATAACCACTGGGTATCCTTGAGCATGAGGGAGAGCTGGTAAGAGGACATGAATAATTCAACGGAGCTCATCTCCATTATGGGAGAGATGTCTCATAATTCTGAGGATGATCCATCTCAACACTTTTCACACCCTGTTCTAATCTAAGTAGCCAAAATAGAGTCCTGCAACGTGGGCCATAGAAATCTAAAATGAAGAGGATTACTAAGCATAGGAGGAGGGCCTAATCTGGGTAGCACTGATTTTGATGCTTCCCAGTTTGTGGGGCCTGATATTTTTATCAACTCAAAAACTTAGAATATCTTGCTGTCAGATAAAGAAGCTAAGCTCTGGGATGCTGAATATGATTTTGGTAAAAAAAAAAAATACTTAAGTTTCTAACGTCAGATTTGAAGAAACTTCAAAATGTGAGCTCTTCCCACATATACAATTATTTTCATACATTTTCCTTGGTGTAAATTGATATAATTAAAAATAATTGGATTCAGGATGCTGCATGAATTTTCCTTTAATGCACAGCTAGCTGGAATCCTATATATTATGAGGGATACAGCAACTGTATGGTTTTCTGCATGCCTTATTTTTTGGTGTTTTGAAACAGGATCTCACTATGTAGGTTAGGCTGTCCTTGAACTCACTGTGTAGTCTAGGCTGGCCTCAGAATCACTGTGATCCTCCTGCCTCAGCCCCTTGGATGCTGGTGTTATAGGGGAATGAAACTCTCAACAACTAGATGTCCAGTATGAGTTTGTGTTCTCTAAAATCAAAGAATAAATTTTAGGAACAATGGAGGTTAAGGGTAGAATATATTTATTGAGAGAAAGAAAGCTTCTGTCTGGGAGAAAGACAAAAGGGGTCCTGAGTGGGTTGTCAAAGACTCTGTCTTTTCTAGGGACTTTTACAGAGAAAACCACAAGGTAAGATGGGTCCAAAATGGGAAACCATGAGAACTGGCAGACAGGTGGGCATGAGGTGGGACGGAACTACGGTCAGCCAATAAGATCAATTGTTCAGGTAGAATTGATTAAATGGGGGACAAATGGGAAGTGAGTCATGTAGCAAGTATGCATGCTTAAAAATCAGTGGCTCTGTAGGGTATTGGGATGGTGACTCCTGAAGTCTTCTGGGTGACCCATACCTATATAGAGTATCAGTCCCTGATGTTTATACTTAGAGTATGACTCCATTTGTTTTGCCTTTTGTCTTGAGATCTGGCCTGAAGCAGAAATGTCAGTCTCTTTCAATGTTGCAAGGTCCTCTGCACTGGCTCCTTTCAGGCCCAGCCCCGTCTCACTGCCTGTGACACTGGGGCTACATGCGTGTGGCACCACATGTGCCTGAGTGTGCGCTGCTCCTGCTGAGCATCGACGCAGCTTGCTGAGTCAGGCAAGGCTGAGGAATGATACGATAAAACGTGGAAACCTCTTGTGATTTTCTGTGTACTCTTTATGTACACGTGGCTGCAAGTGAAGTTCAGGCTGTGTGAAAACTCAGACACAGTGACAGCAGGCTCCTTTTTCTCTCTTCCTGCCTGTTGCTGCTCAGTCATTCCTGCCAATCCTTTCATGAGAGCCTCTTTGAGTTTCCCAGCATAGTTTACGACTCCCAGGCCAACGCTCTCAGCAAAAGAGATTTTGGAAGTGATAGCACCTTTCCTCATCTATTCTACTATAATTGCATGAGTATCCCTGCCACGCTGCCTCCAGCACTGCTGCAGAGTGAGCATTGGTGCGGACAGGAGAGACCCTTGGAAGGACAGCTTGTCCCAACTGTTGACTGCTGTGGGGCCATGCAGAGAAAGCATGGCTGGGTCCAGCATTGGCAGCACACGCTGTCCCCTTGGCTCAGAGTCCAAGTACCCTGCTCAGCAGTTTCAGTTCACACTAGCAGAAAAATGGACATTTTATTGGAGGCTGCTCAGTGGCTAGAACTTACAGTGCTTGCCTGATGGGAGCTCACGGCATCTGTTACTGGAAATAGAAAACACTAATGACAAAGGGTTCCCACGTACAGAGTGTGTTTGAAATGCTAAAAGAATAGACCATGGAGACCCCTTCTGGCCTTGTCTGCTGCAAACCACAGGCTGGTTTTGCAACCCTTTAGCATTTTCCTGTTTTCTGCAGAAAGCCTATAGTAGTGTTCAGAACAAAATTCAATTTTAATCTATGCTAATTTTAAGAGCCTTGGTTTTCTTATGTGATGAAAACAGCTATTTATAATATTTATCTGGTGAGAATGTTTGAAAAATTAAATGTGCTAATGTACTGAAAATGCTTTGTAAATGCAGATACTGTAATTCGGTTCTCCATAGGAACTGGATGGGAAATTGTTACTGAGAAAGCTGCAGGGCTGCTTGGCAGAACAGAGGAACTTATTCAAACACAGATTCCAGGTTCCATTTTCTGGATTCTGACCACAGGCACAGAATCAGTGATTGATTCCGGAAGGAGGAAGAAAGGAAGACGTGGCTTACTTGTTGGCTGAATAAGTGGAGTGGATGTGAATTGGTCCCCAGAGGTCGGCTGTACTTTGA
This sequence comes from Cavia porcellus, assembly GCF_034190915.1. Classification (NCBI taxonomy): domain Eukaryota; kingdom Metazoa; phylum Chordata; class Mammalia; order Rodentia; family Caviidae; genus Cavia; species Cavia porcellus. Next base: position 58,189,019 of record NW_026947489.1, read on the forward strand.
ACTGTCTGGAGGACAAAGAGGTTGAGGAAGGGAAAGAAAAAGGTTCCAGTCTGAGGGCCTGCATAGCAATATAGAGGACAGTGTGTGGCTGGTATGTCTGGGCACAATGCGAGGTGGTACCAGAAAGACTCTGTGAATGCCACAATAAGCGTTTGGGCCAAATACATAGTAAAAAAGAGGCATTCAAGGTTTTGGAGAAAGCTGTAGAAACTTTCTGCAGTTTTTCCTTTGTTTGTTTTGAGACAAGTCTCCCTTTGTAGTTCAGGTTACCCTTGAATTCACTACGTGTCCTAGGCTGATTTTGGATTTGTGGCAAATCTCTTGCCTCAGCCTCTCGAGTTCTGGGATTACAGGTGTGTGCCAATGTGCCTGGCAACTTTCTGCCTTTTGTAATGAGGCCCATCATGGTGAAATAATCTACCAGAAAGATGCACTGCAGTTGCAAAAGCCTGGAAGCAGTGTGGCCAGTGAGAGGCCATCGAGGAGTTGAGCTAGCACTCAACTAGGAATTCAAAGTAGTGGTAGAGATATAAGGGAGTGCTGAATGAACAGCTCTTGGCAGCTGGGTGGTGCAGAAGCAGACCAAGTAGAAATAAAGCAGGAGTTCAATCCCTGGTACCAAAAAAAAAAAAAAAAAAAAAAAAAAAAAAAAAAAAAAAAAAAAAAAAGAAAAAGAAAAAGAAAGAGAAAAAGAGGGCCAGGACTTAGCTCAGCGGCATAAGCATCTAAGCATCTGCATTGCAAGTGTGAGGTTGTGAGTTTGATCCCCAATACAAAAAAAAAAAAAAAAAAAAAAAAAAGAAGAAGCATAGAGGATCAGGTCCCCAGATGGAGGAATTGCCATAAACAGAGACAGAAACACAGCAGAGTAAACTGGGCATGGTGGTGCATGCCTGTAATCCCAGCATTTGGGAAGCTGAGGCAGGAGGATTGCTGCGAGTCGAGGTTAGCCTGGGCTATGTGGTGACATTGTCAGGGAGACCCTGTCTCAAAACAAACAAACAAACAAACAAACAAACAAAAAAGAAACACAGCAGAGTTCATCTGAGCATGACTGGGTTTTAATCTATGCTCAACTTTAGTTACCTGTTAGAGTTTTCTGGGGCAATAGACATCCTCCTCTTTTTGGTACTAGGGATCAAACTCATGACCTCACACTTGCCGGGCAGGTGCTTATGCCACTGAACTAAACCCCCAGTCTTCTGGGGCAATAGAGAAACAACAAGAAAAAATTAAAAAAAGGACGCATTCATTGAGGACATGGAAAGGTACACACAACCCTTGGTGGCTGGGCTATCTCCTTCAACCGGACACAGAAAGCCAGAGTTATATCACCTCTGACTGGAAGTGGTACATGGGGCAGGCACTGATGATGGGTGAGGAACTGATTGGAGGTTTCTTCACATGCAAAGAGAAAGGAAGGGGGCTGGGGATTTAGCTCAGCAGCATAAGTGCCTGCCTTGCAAGTGCGAGGTTGTGAGTTCGATCCCCAGTACCACAAAAAAAAAAAAAAAAAAAAAGAAAAAAAAAAAAAAAAAAGAGAGAAAGGGAGTTACAATTAGGGCTACCCCACCCCCCCCCCCAAACGTAGTGTGCATTCCTGCTTTGGTTTCTATCATGTTAGACCACCACCATAACTGTATGGTAATTTATATGAGGGCAAGGACCTTTCATTACACTGCACACTCTGGCTTGGCCCTGGACCCTCCACTCCCGCCAAACCCTGGGAAGGTCTGCTGACAGCAGTGACAGGCCCTTCCTCTTAGTGGAGCCTGCCAGCTGCTTTCAAAGGGACGGGCTCTCAGCTTGGGGCACTCCTTTCTGCCTGCATACTCCTAGCAACAGGGAACACACAGATCGCCAACGGGGCTGAGATTTAAGATTCTTAGTGCTGCTGGGTGGGCAGTTTGTGAAGGGAGCCTTTGGTTTCAGTGTTCTTTTGCTTTCATGATCCAGCACCATGAGTTAAAGACAGGAAATGAAGATCACTTTATTCTAGGAGTCCCGGACTCTCTAGGCCCTGACTACTTTTTTTCTTTAACTCTAACCCTAACTCATGACCTCATGCTTACTAGGAAGGCGCTTTGCCATTGGGCTCTATCACTGGCCTGACTATTTTGCTTTTATACTGTCTTCATAGGCAGGAGAATCCACGATCACCAGCAATGAAAGATGCCCTGCAAAAGTCCCTTGGAGAGCAGTGGTGGCTGAGGCAGGCTCAGGAAGCAGTTTAGGAAACAATCTTGGAGCCACACAGGAGATGCTGGGTCCCACATACCCCTGGCTTCTGCCTTGCTGCTGGAGAATCGTGATGTGAGAGGCCTTTTCTCCTAGTGAAAGCTGACAAGGACTTCTCTACTATGATAAGTGAAATGTAGCATGCAAGTCAGGGAGGCAGGCAAGGTGACCCATGAAGGAAAGTGACACCTTCCTTCCTTTGTTTTTTGAGTTAGGGTCTAGGCTGGGCTTGAACTCATAGTGATCCTCCTGTCTCAGCCCTCCGTCACTGAGATCACAGGCACGTACCACCATGCCCAACTGCCTCTGGCTTTTAACTGATGAGACTTTACAATCTAAGTGGGATAACACAGAAGAATACACTGAGAATTGTCTTGGTTTGTGCAGGCTGTCATGACAAAATACCATAAACCGTGTGGCTTGTAAACAGGCCTTTTTTTCCTCAAAGTTCTGGAGGATGGAAGTCTGGGTACCAGCATGGTTGGGGTCCTATAAGGCTTCTCTTCTTATCCTGAAGACAGCTCCCTCCTCCCCTGTGTATCCTTTTTCTGGGTACCCCCAAGTGTTGGTACCTCTTCTTGCAGATCAAATCAAATTCCAGGTGGGCCCTGGCAGTCTTGTATGGCTGTGGGATCCCTCTGCAACCCGGTGGGCTTGTCTGCAATGGTCTAGGACCAAGTCCAAATGGCACTGGAGAGTGTTTTTGGCATATGTACAACAAAGTCATGTTTGGTCTTTGTAAATGTGATCAGGTTTGGAAACAAGTTATTTGCAGATGTGATGAGGTCAGGAGAAGAAGGTCAGGGGAGTGGCCCTGATCTGATTCAGCTATGTCTCAACGAGAAGAAAACATTTGGGGAAAACGCAGACAGATAGACAGATAGGCAGCGGGGAGAGGCCATGTGACTGCAGCGAGGTGGCCACCCCAGAGAGCCTGAGGCTGCCAGCAACACTAGAAGGGAGGAGAAGACTCGAAACAGATCCTCTTTCCTCTGCAGAGAGAACACAGCCCTGTCAGCAGCTTGACTTTGGCTTTCTGTCTTCCAGCACGGCAAGGGCATCATCCTGAAGCCACCGTGCTGGAAGTGCCATATGACAGTCGCCCAGGAAAGGGGCTGGTTCATGGACAAAGAAGGCTTGCAGCTAGGGTTTCTGGGAATGAGTTTCCTGCCTCTCCAGAAAGGGTCTCAGGGTGGGTCAACCTCCCACCTCCTTTGTCCATCGCAGTGCAGGGCATGGGCAGGCTTGGCCAGCTGCAGAGTCTGTTGGAACCCAGTGTGTTGTGATGGTGAGATCACTGCATTGTTGAATTTTCCTGGAGTTATTGGACTTCCTGTTATATAAGAAAACTTGGTCATGCTTTGTCACCTTTTTTAAAACTTGCCTACAGAAACACCTCTGATACCTCAAAGGTTAATGATAGGTAGAGGAAATCATCAAAGTCAGGAAAATATTATCTGTTTTTCCTTGAGACAGGGTCTCACTTTGTAGTTCAGGCTGGCCTTGAACTCACTATGGAGCCCAAGCTGGCCTCAGACTCACAGTGATCCTCCTGCCTCAGCCTCCTGAGTGCTGGGATTACAGGCATGTGCCACCACACCTAGCTATGAAGTCAGGAAGTCTTTTATCTTCCGCCAGCTCTTGTTGACCACAGGAAGTCCTATGCAGAAGGGACACTGTGAGAAGGTATATCCTTTAGTGTATGTCAGTCTCAAATTTCCCTAATGGCTTCTTTGCTGGTGATGTGAATTGGATTATAGTGAACCTGAGTTCCTCCTATTTATGTCCCTGTTTCCCACCCTAGAAGTTCTCTCCCTCCCTGCATTCTTGTTTGCCTAGCTGCTTTCTACCTATCCTTTGAGTTTTAGCTTAGACCCTGTGGCTTAGGGAAGCCTCTACTGACTCCTAAGTCGGGGTTAGGTCCCTCCAATGGCCTCCTGGGCACCTTGGTCTTGTCCTATCTTAGCATTTACTGCGTTGGATTGCCACGACCCATGTGGCTCTTGAGGTTCTTGGGGTGAAGGACCAAGACAGGATGACAAAATAAAGAGGAGACAAAGCTGGGGTCAGTTGGAGCCCTTACTCTCCTGATGGGAGCAAAAGACTTGCTCAACCACTGTGGCACCTTTACTTATACATTGCCAAGAACAATGTCAATCTCAACCCTGCTCCCAGCAACCCATTTCTTGGATTGTCTAGGGGCTTGGTGTTTTTCTGGGCTGAAGCAGCTTCTCCATGTGGTTGGCCCTGGGTGCTCTTCCTTCATGGGGCAGCCACGGCCCAGCCATGTTGCAGCCATGCACATGTGGTCAGTTTCCAGTTTCAGTGGCTCGCAGCACTGTATTACAATGAGTTGTTTATTATGGGGACCAAGAAATGGGAGGGTGGGGGATGGGAATGAAAGAGAAGAGAAGTAAATAGAATGAAGATGTGTTATGTGGAGGTACCAACTCCCCTGAGATCAAATACTCATAAAATAAAAATTAAAAAAGATGCTATCTTTAAAAAAGTTACCTCTTCCTCCTGCTACATCTCACTAGACCCTTAAATGTCGACACAGTAAGCATCCTTTTTCCTGCTGCTGCACAACTAGTCTAATGTAAAAGCAGGCTCACAGTGGGCACTTGAGAAATAAGCATTAAATACAGGAAAATGAAAGACATGACAATGCAGCCAGTCTGTAATCTGGAATTTATCTAGGATGTTTTGACCAAAGTCACCAAAAAGTGGGAACGGACCAGGGGCTCAAAGCAACACACACAAAATAGGTTTGCCTTGCATCTTGGGTTCTAACCTGGGATCCTCCATTCTCCTGCCCCTTTCCATTTTTCTCCTCTCATCTTCTATTTCTCTTTCCAGTTACCCTGAATATTTTTTCCAGATCTAGGCCTTATTTGAGCCTTATAGGCAAGTAAAAAAAATGGTGCCATGTGTAGTAAGTAGTGTATGCCTGTAATTCTAGCACTTGGGAGGCTGAGGCAGGAGGATCCCCGTGAGTTTGAGGACAGCTTGGGGTACATATTGAGTTCAAGTCCAACATGCATCACCTAAGGGAGACCCTGTCTCAATCCTTACCCCTCTGCAATGAAACAATGCATCTCTAGAAAGCTCCTAAAATACCAGTCAATAATATATTACAGGGCAAACGGTAGCAAGCACACCACACACAGTTGGTGTGCGTTAGTTCCCAGTTTCTCTATGGATTTCTGGATGATCAGCCACCTTTGGCATTAAAGATATTTTCTGGTAAGATCTTGGAGTGTGGTTGATTTAATCTAAGTTCATTCACTCCTTGGAGCTAACTAGGCATGTATTTTGTAGATTTTTTTCTCATAGGATAAATTATGTGCTCTACTGGATATGAGAATTTTCCTTAAAATGTTTTTATTATTATGTGTAGATACCATCATTCTAACAGCATTTTTCTTTATATGGTGAAATTATTCATTCAATTTATGAGTGTTTGTCATAGGTGCACCAAAAAACCAAAAAACCTGTGTTATAGTGTGGGTCAATAGTAAAACAGATTCAACAGCTGGGCGTGGTGGTGCACTCCTGTAGTCCCAGTATGCGGGAGGCTGAGGCAGAAGGGTCCTAGTGAGTCAGAAGACAGCCTGGACTACATACTACATAGACTACAAGACCACGTATCATAGGACTAACAACAAAGAAACAACAACAACAAAAAAGAGAAATTAAAGAAGAGCTCTGTTGTAGCAAAACCTACAGTCCAGTAGGAGAGACAGATTACAAATAAATATAAAATCTTTAAGTGTTAGGCATGAAACAGATTTAGAGAAAAGAGTAAGGGGAGGGGGACCTAGTTATGGTGATCAGGCACTACTTCCCTGAGAAAGTGACATTCCAGTCGACACTTAACGAACGAGAAAGAGCTAGCTCTCAAAAATGGGATTACTTTTACCCTAAGTCAGTTAAAAATAAAACCCAATCTTCCCAGCCATCAGGTTGTAAGTGCGGGGCAAGAAGCTTCGCTGCCAGCACTAAAAATGGCGGATGAGGGTGGGGAGAGCGCATGTCTTCATTGGCTGGTTTGGGCTGACGTCATGCGACGGCAGCGGAGCATCCGGGCTCCTGTCGGCGGCGCTGCGGAGGCTCGTGGGAGACTCGGCACGCGGAGCGAGAGGGTTGCAGTACGGACAGCCGCGGGACAGTTTCGGCGGTGCGCGTGCCGAGCGCCACGCGTCCGGAGCATGGCGTGCTCCTTGCCTCCCTGTGTGGTGGACTGTGGTACCGGGTAAGAGCCCAGCGGCACCCGCCCCCGCTCTCTGCGCCCCCGCGTTCCCCTCACTTGCAGGGTCCCTGCGCGTGCCGCCTCCGGGGTCCCCCGGGCAGTTGGGGCGCGGAGTCCGCGCTCCCGCACGGCGTCGGCCGCTTCTCTCCAGGTGTCACCTTGACGTCGGGAAGTCCCCCTGCTGCCGAGAGAGGAAAGAATCGAGGAGGAGGCGGCGAGGTGCCCTTCTGAGTGCGCCCTCGTGGTCACCTGTTCTCTCCCGTGGCCGCCTGTCCTCTCCCATGGCCGGGCGCGAGGGGTGGGGTGACCCGGGACCGCAGCCCCGCGTTGCTCTGCCACGAGGACGATGCCCCACTGGTGTCCAGGGTCTCGGGGGGCCGCCTCTGATGGGTGCTGCTTCTGTGGCATGGCTCATTGCAGGTCCTTCCAGGGCCATGTACCTGCTAGTTAACGTCTCCCTCCCGGCGACGTCCTCGTCACTGGCCCTCATTCTGTGCCCTCACGTGGCATTTCTCCCGACTGCTGATTTCTTTACCACCTACTCGTGGAGATATTTACACTCTTCTGCCAACTTGACACCATTTTTACTGCCCACTCTGCGCTTTTCCAGCCTGAAATGGCACACTCAGACCAAGCTCTGGGTTTTAACAGGCATAGATTCTTGACTTTTTCTCTTCAAAATGATATTTTTAAAAGACTTCATTTTGAAAAATAGCCTAAATTTGGGAAAGCGTTTTCTTTTTGGGTGTGATCACTTTCGATGTTAACGTATTCAAAGAGACCTTAGGAAATGTCCTGTACTTTTCAGTGGTCCAGCTTAGCTGGTTTTAGAAAAATAATTGCTTTATGCAGCTAGCTGGGAGTTTGGGAATGCAAGCATGCTTCTTGGTGTGAATGTAGTGCATAATAAAATAGCCAGGGAATAAATTTAAGTCCTTTAAAGATTTTTCAAGAAGGGCTTTTCATCATTTTGCCATAGAATATTCCATGGCCTGTTTGCCTTAACCTGGTGAACCTTTCTATAGAAAAGTGCAATTGGTTTGGTTTCCTTGGCAACCTTGTGGGGGTGTCTTCCAGTTTGCTACAGCCCATCTCCTACTGAGGATTCTTTGCTTTCTCCTGATGGACCAGTGCTAGTTGCAGGCTGGGAAAAATCCGCCTCTTTGCTCTTGCTGATTTTTCTTCCTGAGATGCACATGGTACCGGAAGTTTTGTGGCTTTTTCTCTTAGAAGTTACTTTGTACCCCAGTCACAAGCCCAGGTTAGTACTGAGATGCAACACTCCTCCCCCAGTTGTTGCCTCCCTTCTACATCCCCTCCCCTGAAATCCCAAAGTCACCCTACTCGCAGGTCTGGTTGTGTCAAGAGTGAAGGCAACTGGTGAGGTTATTTTTCATGTGTGTGTGTGCTTTTTGCTTTTATAATTTTGCTGTTGGCAAAATTATCGAAGTACAAAGCATCTCTTAATGCTGGCAGTAGAATCATGCTTATGGAGTTTGCCAAAGCTTTAATATTAGTCAGCTGGGGATGTTACTCATCATTCTGCCTATAAATATCTGAAATGTGCTTAGTTTGGCCTTTTTAGGTTCGTGATTAATGCAGTTGTTCACTGGGAAATTCACCTCAGTAGATCACTGCCTGTGGCCCCCTGTTGGACTTCAGGCTGGAGTAACTCTGGCGTCCAGGCTTGGAAACTGGCAGGGAATCTTCTCAGGGTTTCCTGTGGACAGGTTCTGCTGTGGAAGACATTGGTTGTCTCGAATTCCTGGCGTCCTGAGTGTGGCCAGAAGGAGCAGCCTGGAAGAGCTGACTGCCTACCTTCACACATTAGTAGTTCTTTTATTTCTCAAGGAGCTGAAGTGGTTTTTGATTGAGTTTTACATCACAGTAAAACAAAAAGTGGTAAAATGCAGATAACAGTCACCAGGAATAAGGCAGAGAACAGACACAGTCATCCTAAACTTGAGACACGCAGTTCCTGGAGTTGGTCCCTGCTTTTGGCTTTAGTCTGCCTGTCTGATGAGTATCTGAGAGCATCACTGTTTTCTAATTCCTGTCATAAGGAAGAGAAATTCCTGTTTCACAGGTGAAGAAGCATTTTGTAGTACTAAATTCTGAAATTTAGTACTGAGGAAAACTTGGTGGATACTAATGGTGTAGTAGAGATGTTCTAAACAGATTTTTTTTGGTGGTGTGGAACTTGAATGCTAGACAAGGACTCTACCACTGACCTATACCCTGACATCAGTGTTGTTGATTTGTTTTTGATTTTTTAAAAATTTAAAGTGGCACAGCGCCTGCCTTGCAAGTAGGAGGTTGTGAGTTCGAGTCCCAGTATCAAAAATAAAATAAAAAATATTTAATTAAACAAAAAATTTTTTTGAGACAGGGTTTCTCTGTGCAACGCAGAATGGCCTTGAACTCATTTTGTAGCCCAGGCTGGCGTTAAACTTGCAGTGATCCTCCTGCCTCAGCGTCCCAAGTGCTGGGATTGCTGGCATGTGCCACCATGCACTTATTTTAATTATTGTATTTTTTGGGGGGAGTACTGGGAATAAACTCAGACCTCATGCTTGCCAAGCAAGCACTGTGGCACTGAGTGGAAGAGTCCTTGGCCCCTGTTTTTATTTGTTAATAGCAAATAAATTTCATCCTGGTAGCCCTGGATTCTCTGATAAGTCCTGAGGCCAACTAAAGGAGCACAGCTGTGTGCCATGGGGCAGGGCGGGATGGACAAGCGGATCTGTTAGACCCAAAAATAAAGCCTTAGCTATTTAAAGAATGACTGCTGTGTAGCTTTCAGAAGATATGCCACAAATCCAGTCTCCCCTGTCATGACCAAACTTTGTCTACATACAAATTATTTTAAATATGTCTTACAAGGTACCTTGTAAGGATCAAGGATTTTTTATTTTTATTTTACTTTTTAAATTTTTACTTATTTGTTTATTTATGTATTTTTGGTACTGGAGATTGAACTCATGACCTTGCGCTTGCCAGGCAGGCACTTAGGAAGGTGAGCTAAACCCCTGGATCTGGTATTTTTTTTTTAAAATTACTTTTTATTGACACATTTTTATATGTGTGTGTGTGTGTGTGTGTGTGTGTGTGTGTGTGTATATATATATATATATATATATATATATATCATTCTTACTTTTTTTGGTACCGGGGATTGAACTCAGGACCTTGGCACTTGCCAGTCAGGCGCTTATACCACTGAGCTAAATCCCCAGCCCTATATAACATTCATTATAGGAGGTTTGACCAAACTTGTTTAATGATTTTTAAAAATATTTTTATGCTTATTTGGAAATATTTTAAAATGTACTGAAGACCTGAGCACTGTGTGCTCTTCTTCCAGGCTGTCAGCTGGTACCGTCTTTTGTACTGTTCTTCTGCACACACATACACACACCCCTCTTGGTGACACTAGGGAACAAACCCAGGTGTGCTGTACCGCTGGGCTGCGTCTTCATCCCTTATGTGTCTTATTTTGAGGCAGAGTCTCACTAAGTTTTCCAGACTGAGTTTGGGTTTGGGTTTCTCCTGCCTCAGTCTCCCCAAGTGGCTGGGTTTAGAGGTGTGCACTGTCACATCTGGTCGTGTCTGTGCTTACTACTATTACTTTTCTGAACTGTTTGAGAGAAGGTTGCATATATCATACACTCTTAAGCCAAATATCCACCTCTGTTTCCTAATAACAAGGACTTTCTCTTACATAGTCACAAGCCCTCCAGTTAAAATCAGAAAACTTTGCTTTTTGTGTTTTTGAGACAAGGTTTCCCTCTGTAGTTTTGGTTGGCTTTGAACTCACTTTGTAGTCCATGTTGGCCTTGAACTTTATTAATTCTCCTGCCTCAGCTTCCTGAGTGCTGGGATTAGTGGGATGCACCACCATTCCTGGCCCAGAAAACTTACTAATGCAATAGTATTCTCCATGCAGTCTGGAGTTCTGTGAGCAGATCTCTTGAGGGTCTTCTGTGGAACTTGGGCCCCTCCCACCAGAGCTATGCTTTGTGACATTAGCCGTTCTGTCTTCTAAGTTGCGTGGAAATCTGGAACACCTCCTTCACTTGCTTATTTATGTTTTTTTGAGACAGAATCTCGCTATGTAATTCAGATTGGCTTTGAAGTTGCTATGTAACCCAGGCTGGCCTCAGACTTGCAATGATTTCCTGCCTCAGCCTCCCAAGTGCTGGCATTCCAGGTGTGCACCACCATACCTGGTGTTAGCCTTGTTTTCAAGATGTTGACATTTTTTTTTTTTTTTTTTTTGTCTTTTTCGTTTTTATTGGTACCAGGGATCGAACTCACGACCGCCTTCTTGAAAGGCAGGCACTTATGCCACTGAGCTAAATCCCCAGCCCCGATGTTGACATTTTTAAATACCTCTTAGATACGTGGAATGTCCCCCGACTTAGGCCTGTCTGTGTTCTCTGGGAGGGGTGCAGGTATGCATTTTGTTGAGAATTTGAGCTTTCAGTGACCCTTATCAGAAGGCTTGGGATAATAGTTTGCCTCCTGCCTCGCATTCTCCTGGGGGAGTTCAACTTTTCTGTTTCCTCTGTGTGTGGGGAGACTTTCTGACTCTAGTGAGAACATTTTGTATGTTGTCTTTGTCTAACAAAGATCCATTTTTAGATTTTTCAAATGTATGTATTAGTAGCTTCTTGAATTTAAAAACTTTTTATATTTTCACTCAAATATGTGTATTGTATTTTTATCCTTTTTTTTTTTTTTAGTGATTTAACTAGTTTTTTTTATTTTTTATTTTTATTTTTTTTTTTTTTGGTTCTGGGGATCGAACTCACAACCACATGCTTGCAAGGTAGGCGCTTAAGTCTGCAGCCCCAACTAGTGTGTTTTTTATTTTGTGGATCTTTTCTCAAAGAACAAGCTTTGGGGTTTATTAGTTTTTTTTTTTTTTTTTTTAACTTTTTTTCCTCTTTTTGTTAGGGGGGTGTTTTTGAGACAGGGTTCAGGCTGTCCTTGAACTCCCAGTGATCCTCCTGCCTCAGCTTCCCAAGTGCTGGGATTATAGCTGTGCACTACCATGCTCAGTTTAACTCATTTCTTTGCTTGTCATCATTTCTTATTTTGTATTTATTTTTTCTTAAAATTTCTTCACCAAGATCTTTTATTTTTTAACTAAAAAAAAAAAAAATGTGGAATGCTTCACGAATCTGCGTGTCACCCTTGTGCAGGGGCCATGCTAATCTTTGTATTGGTTCAGTTTTAGTGCATGTGCTGCCAAAGCGAGCACTATTTTGCATTTCTTTTGTTTTCCAGCTTTCGTTTCTGAGTAGGATGTTAAGTTTTTACTTTTTCTTTATATTGAAAAGGTATTTTGTACTATAAAAATGAGCAGATACATTCCGTATATTAGATTTGAATTTTTTTGTTATTACTTCCAATACGTTTCTTTTCATTTTGACTTTCCTCTTTGGCTCAATTTTTTTTTGTACCAGCGATCTAAGTCATCTAAGACCCTGCACTTACCAGGCAAGTGCTTGAGCCCCTGAGCTAAATCCTTGGCCTGGCCCAATGTTCTACAAGTACTAATGTTTTAAAAATATTCAGGCAGAGCTGGACCTGGTGGCACATGCCTGTTGTCCCAGCTGGAAAGGCAGGATCACCGTGAGTTTGCGGTCAGTCTAGAGTATGTGGTGAGACCTGTCTAAACACACACACACACACACACACACATACACACACACACACACACACACACACACACAAAACAGAACTGCATCTGTCAGTAAGTATAAAAGAGTTTAAATCATCCACAGAAGGGCCTTTTCAGATTGACTAACAAAGGAAAAAATCCAACAATATATTGACTCTGGAGAGAAAGCCAAACTGTGCAGAGGGGATAACAAAAGGCCAATCAAAGACGTATTCCAGGCCCATGGTGAGAGGTGGTCTGCAGCCGGCAGCTGACAAAGTCCAGCTCAGAAGGGAACACCCAGAGATGGCCACTCCTAATGGTGAAGCCGTGACCCAAGCAAAACGCAGGCTACTTACATGTAACTTTTTAAATTTCTACTCTTAGTCCAGCCTGGATAGAAGGGTACTGTTTGTGATTTTTACTTTGAACTTCATTTCCTTGTGGTCCAAGATTGGTTTGTGGACGTGCTGTATGTTTAGGGAAAGAAAACATTACGTCTTGCATTTGGTCAGACACTGTATGAACTACCTTAGCTTTAAATTTTCCCGTTTTGTTCTTTTGGTCTGCTCACGCTATCTTCAACTGTTGTGTTGTGCTCTTTTATTACTACTGTGTTTATTTCTCCTTAGATCTGCAGTTTCTTTCTTTCTGGTACTGGAAATTGAACTCTGGACCTTGTGCTTCCCAGGCAGGTGCTTATGCTGTTGAGCTGTATCCCTGGCCCTTGCAGTTTCTGCTTTCTGGGAGTTGTTGCTGCCCTTTTTTGGGGGGGTCTTACATGTAAGTAACTTGTATCTTTGCTGAGCTGTCGCTTCAGTGTGATAGCATGTGCCCTGTGGAAGTGAACGCGGTTTCAGTGTTGTAGAGTGGCTGTCTCTCTTGTGTTTCTGAGCTGGTTTCTGTGTGCTTGCTGCTTCTCATTTGCAAGTTTGCCTGGTGCGTATCTTTGCTCATCTCTGTTACCCTCTCTGCATTGTTTGCTTTGTCAGTAAGAGCCAATAAATTGTTGAGTTTTTCTTTGTTAGCCAATAGGAAAAGGCCATTTAATGGGTGACTTAAGTGCTTTTACACTATTGACAGATGAGTTAAACATACGTGCATTCATTGATATGGCCAATATATTTGGTCTCAGTTTTGCCTTATTGGTTTATATTTATATCATGTAAGAATAGAATCTTTTGTTATAGTCATTTTTTAAATTTGAATATTTTTTGGACACTTCAGGACAGGCTATTTTTTTTAATGTAATGGTTACCGTGCTCTACAAGGGATGATTTAAAAATGTGATGAATGTTTAAATAAAAAATAACTATTATGGTAAAAGAGGCATTGTCATTAATTCCCTGTATAACTCTCCTCCCTGTTTCAAGTGCAGTTAAGCCATCATTCTTGCCACTTTCTGAAGTTGTTCTGGAAATCGGATTTTGTGAGTGTCTCTCTGTAGAGTGTCTGTCTGTACATGTGATCGAAACACTTGGTGACTGTGCTGCTGTGTGCCGTCCAGGGGGAAGAGAGCGCAGAAGAAGGGCCTTGCAGCATGCCGTCATCCAACGTATTTACGGGGTTTTGCACTGAGTGAATTAGGGCTTTTCCCCAAAGTAAAAATGACAAGAGGGAAAATCAGGACAACGAATTAGCCAAAATAGTGCAGCAAAGGCACTCATGATCGAGGACCTCCAGAACTGCTTCAGAAAGGGGCAAGAATGATGGGATAAGTGTGTTTGAAGTGAGGGGAATTTTTTTTTTTTTTTTTTTTGGTAGCAGGGATCAAACTCACAGCCTTATGCTTGCCAAGCAGGCACTGTGCTGTGAGCTATATTGCGAGCCTGAAGGGGATGATTTTGAAGGAGATTAATGGCAGTTTGTCTTTTAATGTAATTATTTTTTCTTTTAAACAGTGAATTTCAGGGCTGGGGATTTAGCTCAGCGGCATAAGCACTTGCCTTGCAAGCAGGTGGTTGTGAGTTTGATCCCTGGTACCAATAAAAAGATTTAAAAAAAAAAAAAAAAGGAAAAAAACAGTGAATTTTCAGATTATACCTTGTGTGCTCCTTTGTGTTTTCTTCTTTCCTGACTCAACTGCACAGTCATAAAACCAGCTTGTACTCTTCCTTTCCTTTTTCCTGTCCTCTGATTTGGAGGAAAAAAATTTTCCTTTTACTTTCTCTTTTTTTTTTTTGCCTTTTTCCTTTTTATCGGTACCAGGGATCGAATTCATGACTGCTTGCTTACAAGGCAGGCGCTTATGCCGCTGAGCTAAATCCCCAACCCCTTTTTTTACTTTCTTTGTTTCTTTTTTTTTTTTTCTTCTTGTGCTGGGGATTGAGCTCATGACCTTGTGCTTGCCAGGCAGGCACTTATGCCACTGAGCTAAACCCCGGCCTCCTTTTACCTTCTAATTAATAACTACAGGCAGTCAACAAGCTTGTTTTTTGTGTGCATTGTTTTTGAGTTGTGTTGAATCTATGAGATTGAAGCTGTTTATTACTACATACTTCCTGCCATGCTCCCACCTGAAAAGCTTCATTCATGAGAAGTTCTCTAAATCATTAGTAACATTGATTTTAACTTGTAATGCATGTCCTTTTCATACTGAAAGGTTTTTAATACTTTGTTGGACATATGGTAGTATGAATATATATAGTCACATAACATTTCTTTTTTGGAACTTCTCAAAATGAACAAACTAAGTCAAAAATAGAGTAGAAGCAGTGAAAATTCATATACGCTTATGGAATTTACAGTAAGATGTGAACCTATGTGTGGGTGCGCACTGAGATGTGACGTATTTGCCCCTGGCTGAGTGCATGTGTCTTAGCGTTAGTGATAGACCTTCTGGAGAGGTGGTGGTGAGGGGTGTGTGGACCGTTGGCAAGGGGGCAGATTCTGCCAGTAGAAGCTACTCATCCCTGCACCTGGCAGCGTAGCATGCAGTGCCAGAAGAGGGATCTGCCTGGATGCTGTGTGGAGGCCTTCGCTGTGGCCTCCTGAAGGAGCAGCTTATAACCTAGGCAGGAATTGTTAGTATCTCAGGTGAACCAGTTCCTCTTAAGCCCCGTCTGCATGCATTTCGATTTGGCTGTGTAGCCAGAACAGAGGAGTTAATGGGGTTCCTGGGAAAGTGTAGACCCTCAAGTCCAGGCCCTGGCTGCCTGCTCTCCCATGAATTCTGCTGCCTTTCTGCTGTAAACACTCAAAAGAGCTGAACAGAGATCACAAGCCATAGATCTTCACAAGTGGGGAGCAGGTCCAGAGAGAGCCATGTCCGTTTACCATGGAGAGTTGAGCAGAAAGGTCCTGACCTGGGACCTGTACATAGACAATAAGAAAAGGAACATGGCAAGCCAAGTAGATGAAAAATGTACTTTGCAAAAAGGAGCACTTGGGAATCAGAGTACCATTGTAGACAAAACCATCTTGCTTTCAGAAAATATAGGCAAGCCAGGCACTGTGGCACACACCTGTCAGCCCAGCACTGGGCAGGCTGAGGCAGCAGGATTGCTGTGAGTTCCAGACCAGCCAGGGTTACAAAGTGAGCTCAAGGTCAGCCTGAACTGCATGGTGTGACCCTGTCTTAAAAAGACAAAAAAATAATATGTGTGTGTGTGTGTGTGTGTGTGTGTGTATAGGCAACATGAGCTAAGTAAAGTGAGAGAGCAAAGAAATAATGCAGAAGATTAAAGGGAAAATAAAAGGAGTGTTTGCTAGTGAGCTGGCATCCTTAAGGAAGAGTGAAAAACTTTCACAAATGAAACTCGTGTCAGGCGGCAAGTTGTCACAGAGCTTCAGAAATCGGGATTCCATGGAGGCTTAGCTTTGGGACATTACATAGACCACAGTGGGAGGGAACAGAGATGCAGTGGTGATTGGAGAGATGACACTGTGCGAGGCAGCCCTAAGCATACACCTTAGGCAAGGCTGATGTTCCTAAGGATGAGAGCAGAGCAAGTGGAAAGAAAACATGGTGAATGAGTTTGCTTGGAGTAGAGTCATTAATTATAGCTGTGTAGACACAAAGGCACACTGTGACCTGGAAGAAATGCAGTCAACAGTCACTACTGTGGACACCTGTCCTGATGAATATACTGAACTTGAAAGATAAAGGTCTTGTACATGTATACGCAGGGGAATGGTGAAATCTGTTCAGTCTGGAACTTTTCAGCCTTCCTGAAGATGAGGGAGCAGTCTTAAGCATATAGGGGAAGTGGTGTGGGGAGGCAGGCATTAGATTGAAATGTCTATAAAGTGCAGCATGGTGACATTTTCAAATATGCAAAAGCATTTGTAAACCTCATTGCAAAGACTCCTTGCAGATAGAACCCAGCTAACTGAAACATGAATTGGTGAGGATTCCACAAATGGAGAGGTTGAAATAGGGAAATAACAATCTGGTAATTGAGTAAATATTGATTTAACCTTAAAACTACCAACATAGGTGATTGGAGCTGGGCATGATGGTATATACCTGTAGTTCTTCCACTCCAGAGGCTGAGGCAAGAGGATTACTGTGAGATTGAGGCCAGCTTGGGCTACATAGTTAGATTTTGTCTCCAAATGAACAATCAGCAGTCAACACAATGATAACCCGCCATAGAGAAAATTCCCAAAGTGGTTAACAAGGGGAGTTAAGAGTATGACTGGGCCTGGTGGTGGAGGCAGTGAGAGGGCAGTGCCAGTTGCTTTACCTTTCACAGTTTGCAGCGGAGGCTTTGAGAAGGCTGTTACACTTGACAGTGACTTTGTATACCTCTGGACTTCACATGTGGGGAGGAAGAAGACCATTCCACTAAGAAGAGCTCATTTAAGGTGCTGGGATGTAGCTTGGAGTAGAGGAGGTTGGTTAGCATGCGTGAAGCCTTGGGTTTGGTCCCCAGTGCTTGCTGGGGGTGGGTGAGTAACAGTCATTTAAACAGTGTTGACTGTTCAAATGTGGGATCAGGGTTCATCTTAAAATGCTCAGACTCCACCAAGAGGCAGAACTTCATGCCCTTACATTTGCTAATGGAGGTGGTGGCATTTATTTATCTTTTTGGTTTTTGAGGCAGAGCCCCGCTGTCTTGGCCTTGAACTCAGGGTGACCCTTCTGCCTCAGCCTCTTGAGTACTGAGATTATAGGCATGTGATACCATGCATAGTGGGGTAGAAGCATTTTGAAGACATAGACAAGTGTATTAGATAGTGTAAAATTTAAATAGACTGGAATATAGATTACATTTAGAAAATACATTTGAATATATCAAACTCATCTATAAGAAAACAAACTACAGTTTTCTGTGTAACAGGAACATTTAAGAAAGTGACTGTATGTTAATTTACAATGTGGGGATCAAGTGTTATTTTAACTATATTATTTAGGTGTGCGAAGAAGTTTCTGTGACAGTCTGAGGTGGGCGTTGCGCTGTTGCCATTGAAGTTTAGAGTTTGAGATGGGACCTCAAAAGTGTCTCAGTTGGGACTGGGTATTTAGCTCAGTGGCATAAGCGCCTGCCTTGCAAGCGCACAGTTGTGAGTTTGATCCCTGGTACAAAAAAAAAAAGTGTCTCAGTCAAGAGAATCCTTCCTGCAGGATATAATTTGAGAACACTATATAAAGTCATGCAATGCAAAACTGCTTAAGATGAAACTTTTCTACTTTTAAACATAAATTAATCAAGCTTACATTGTCACCTTCTGCTCAAGACACATGGTTGTGGGAGGAATTTCAGATATATATATATAAATATGTTGAACTGAGGGTAGATGAATTCTTCTGACTCTGCAGAATGAAAGAGTCTCCATGTTGTTGGGAAAGGCAGTTAGTGAGAGTGAGTCTTTGTACTAGGATGGTTTGCAGTGCTGGGCGAGTGAGGCTGTATGAACTGCAGTGGGAAGATGTGCTGGAGGGGAGGGAGGTGGTGCAGGGGTGGTGGGTGGGCACAGCAGCAGGAATGAGACTGCTATGGATGCCTTTTTCCTTGGTGGTGGTACTGGAGATTAAAGAGGTACTCTACCACCGAACCAAAACCCCAAGCCTTTTTAACAAACTTGCATTTTGAAAAAGAAAAACTTTTACTTTGAGACTTTGTCTCAAAGTAAATTGCTCAAGCTGAGTTAGGATGTGTGAGCCTCCTGCCTCAGCCTCTGGAGTAACTGGGATTAGAAGTGCATCACTATGCTTATCTGGGTGCTTTCTTGTATTGCTTCGACTCTTGAGTGGTGAGAATGTGTTGTGTAAAGGGCAGAGCAGTAACTAGTGCTGCGGTCTCAGGCAGCAGCCCGTTTTGTTTCCTGGGTTCTTCTGTCCATCTGGGTGTGCATACAAGTGAGAGTCTCAGGGCCCTGGTGCATGGGAGAGATAGTGTTGGATGATGGTGTGCCTGGCAATCTGACGCAGGTCGGTGACTGCGGATGGTGCCTCCTTCTTGCTGTCTTAGAAGACTTTTATTACATGCGTGGGTTTGTGAAAATTTGATTAGCTTTTTGGGTGAAAGATAATACATAAAACCAGCAGAAAAATAGTATGAAATTGTAGTAGATAGAAGGACTTTCTTTTTAAAGCATTTCTTTTTGTGTTTTTGAGACAGAATCTTACCCTGTAGTGCAGGCTAGCCTTGAACTTGCATATGTAGCTGAGGCTGTCGTGGAACTCTCGGCCATCTTCCTGCCACAGTTGCCAGGTGCTGGGATTACAGGCGCTGCCTTGCTTGGCATAAAAGGACTTTCAAAGGAGACACAAACAAAAAGCCCAGAAAAACAAAGTAGAAACTTAATAAAATTGCTTAGGAAAATACTTGATCGGTTTGATCACTTAGATTGTAACATTTCGCTAAATGTGCAGTCATGCATGTACAAGGCCCTTCAGTGAACTGCATGTGTGACAGTTGCACATATAAGTACATCTGGGAGGTCACAGCTGTCATAGTTAGAGTTTGTATAAGTAGTGGCAAAATCAAACGTTGCATTTCTTAAAATATATCCCCATCGTTAGGTGACAGGTGGTGTATGAGTTAAAGTCAATGACATACTGAGAAAAATTAGTGATATACTGCACAGGAGCAAGCGGTATTATCTTTAGTGTGTGAATTGTTCACACAGATTGGCAAGAAGACACTA
Source organism: Cavia porcellus (assembly GCF_034190915.1). Taxonomy (NCBI): domain Eukaryota; kingdom Metazoa; phylum Chordata; class Mammalia; order Rodentia; family Caviidae; genus Cavia; species Cavia porcellus. The sequence continues at coordinate 58,208,272 of NW_026947489.1, forward strand.
AAACTTGAGGCATTATCCAGGGATAGTTCCTGGAAGAAATGGAGATCACTAGTGTACATCACATTATGTTCACTAGTAAGTAAGTTAGTAAGTCAAGAGGACCTGCTTTGAGTTTTGATTTAGGAAATAATTTCCCAAAAATACTAAGATTTTCACAGCAGGCAGAAGTTGCTGTGCACACTGTGCAAGTGAAGAGTATGTGCCACGGAGAGACTGGTTTACTTGTCTTCAGTCACGGAGCTGGTGCTGGGTTATGGATCCAGAGCTTCAGCCCCACAAAGCAGCTTCCTCATGCTTTTTTTTTTTTTTTTAATCTTTTTCCATTTTATCGGTACCGGGGATTGAACTCACAACTGCCTACTTACAAGGCAGGTGCTTATGCTGCTGAGCTAAATCTCCAGCCCCAGCTTCCTCATGCTTATCTACTGCTATTAAACCACAGCCATGCAGCCATTTATGCCAGTAATTGAGCTTTCTTTCCAACAGTTATGTAGCACTTCATTGAGTAGACATATTCCTTATTTTGAATGTTTCTTGGTTTTCATTTTGTTGTTTCAGCAGTTCAGTGAATGTTTTTTGTGCATGTCTCTACATACATGTAAAATGCTTCTGTGGGGTTGAATTTCTGGAAATGTGCTGTTTGGATGACAGGATATGTGCATTTGCAGTATGAATAGGTGTTTTAGTTGCTTTTCTTGTTGCAGAGATAAAACACCGCACATGCAAAAGATGAAGCAGGAAAGGTTTATTTGGTTCATAGTTTGTAGGGTTTTAGTCCGTAGTTGACTCAAAGGCAGAGCAACGTGCAGACAGAGGGGAACCAGTTCATGGGCATCCAGGATATAAGAAAGCAAATGAGGGACTCTTAACAGTGTCTTTCTGTCCCTCATATCTTACCCAGGCTACTCAGGGTAGGTAGCAGTACACCCTTCATTCTAGTGCCCAGTAAACCCCACTCTGCACCAGGAGTCAATCCCAGTGTCACACACTCTGGATCAGTCACCTCTGAAAAAGCCCCACCTGTGATGGCTTGAGGGGCCAGGCTTGAGGGGAGTCTAGCACAGCCATAGCAATAAGTAGCGTGAAATTTCCTGCCGAGTGAATCTGGAGCCGTTTACCGCCACCCTCACAGACTTCGCGAACCACAGACCTAGTGATGATATTCAGTCTTCTCTTAAAGAAATTGACTCTTTTTTTTTTTTTTTTTTGGCCTTTTCATTTTTACCGGTACCAGGGATCGAACTAATGACTGCCTGCTTGCAAGGCAGGCGCTTATGCCACTGAGCTAAATCCCCAGCCCCTAAGAAATTGACTCTTAACCAAGCCTAAGGTATGTCTCAGTTTCTTTGTCTGTCTGTATGTGGAGAGTTCTTTACACACATCATACCATTTATTTATTTATTTTTTGGTTGTTTGGAGCCAGGCTCTTGCTGTGTAGTTCAGGCTGGCCTTGGACTCACTGTGTAGCCCAGGCTGGCTTCAAACTCATGAACACCCTCCTGTCTAACCCTTCTGAGTGGTGGGATTACAGGTGTGTGCCACCATGTCCAGCCTATATAGTTTATTCCTTTTTTTGTTTTTTTTGATACTGGGAATTGAACTCAAAACCTTGTTCAGTGCCACTGTGCTGTATCTCTGGCCCTGTAGTTCATGTGCAAAGGCAGTGTTGTTCCATAGTTATTGCCATCCTATATGGGATCTTTTCACCCAGTATATATTCTTACTTGTGGATTTTTTAAAATTCCCTGGTACTGGAGAGTGAACCCAAGATCTTTTTTCTCTTTTGGTACCGGGGATAGAACTCACGACCTCATGCTTGCCAGGCAGTTGCTTATGCCTCTGAGTTAAACCCCTGGCCCGAATCCAAGATCTTTTCATCGATCTACAATCCTAGACATTTTTAAGTTTTTTATTTGAGTCAGGATCTCCTAAGTTGCCCAGGCAGGACTTGAATTTGTGATTTTCCTGCCTTAGTCTCCAAAAGTGCTGGGATTAGAAGCATGCATCACCATGTAGGCCTCCTAGTTGCTGATTTTTGTCTGTTCATGTAGTAGTTAGTCATCTTACTGAATTCCATGTTGTTTTTAGTTTTTAACGTAATTTTCTATTGTATTTTAGGTGTACAGTGATCATTTATAAATATATTTTGACTCATGTTCCACAATATTCCTTTTAATTTTTTTGTGATTTGTAATACACAGACAATGTTAAATTCCAGAACAGTGTTAAACGACGGTCGTGCTAGAAGGTTTCCTTGGGTTACTTCTGGCTTTAGTAAGGCTGCTGCTGCGTTTCATTATCGTTTGGTTTGAGAGACCCCTACACCCATCATTGTAAGGATTAGAGGTTTCTGTTTAGAACTTGGGTTCTTTTCATTAATAGTTTTCCTTAGACCTTTTTCTGGCTATACCTACTGAACTACACACATTGAATGGGAAAGTATCTTTCATGGAATACCTAAATTCACATTAGTCTAGGAGTAAGATAGAATTGATACATTTGAGTCTTTTTTTTCCTAAGCTTCTGATCAGTTTTAAGCTTCACCATTGGATGCGTTTTTTTGGTAAATGTAGTGAATGGTGGTGATTTTGTTAGGGTGTGGACATGAGGTTGGGGAGCTCCTACTCTATAGAGATGCCATGGTGGTGGCCTGGGATGTAAGTCAGGACTGTGGTACCCATTTGACCATTGGAACCATGGGGAAGGGGAGGGCTCACTAAGCCAGGTGCTTCTCCAAGCACTCCCTCTCAGGAGCCTTGCACTGGGCTGGCTGGTTCTTTCTGATCACCTACCCAAATGATCTTAATGGAGACCAGACAACTGAAAAACTCAATTGGAAGTCGTGTTCATAATAGGTGGATTTATTTTTCTTTTTTCTTCATTACTGGAGATCATACCCAGGAGCACTCCATTGAGCTATACTCCCAGTTTTTTCTTTCTTTTTTTTTATTACGGTGGACTGAACTCACCACCTTGTACTTGCCTGGCAGCCACTTGTGCCACTGAGCTAAATAACTGGCCCCAACCCTAGTTATTTCTATTTATTCATGTCTTTGTTTTCTATTATTACAGTAACCTCAGAATGAGGACAAGAAGAAGGGTTGACGGTAGGAGAGGGGGTGAGGTGAAAAGAATTAAGATATATTATGTACCGGCACAAATTCTCTGTGCTGAATATGACCAATATGTATGATAAGTGTGTATTATTGAAAAAAATTAAACAAAAAACCCCAAACTGAACAAATTAAAAATGAGTGGTGATGCTAGCTCATTGTGAAGGGCCTGGGGTTCGTTCCCAGCTCTGCACAATGAACAAAGTCTCACTTACATAGTTTACAGTTGGGGAATGGATTTGATGATTCTGGTGGCTTTTTGGCCTGCTTCTTGGAATCTATGCTTCTGCAGTCCTGAGTCAGTAATTTGGTTTTGTTGTATTTACTGTCTGGAGCATACTTCCATATTGTAAGCTCTGAAGTCCAGTCTCTGTAGAAGTCCATGCTGTGCTGTCTCCCTTCTGGAGACCAGTGTCCTCCCTCTGTTAGGAGCTTCTTCCCTGTGGCATTGAGCCCTCAGGTGGGTGACTTGTGGGTGTACTGGTCATGGGTTCTGTCCCCAGCAGTGCCCTTCATGGACTGGAGAAACTCAGATGGGGTTGGTCCAGTAAGTCTGCAGTCTCAGCCTGGGCCTGCCCTGGACCCTGAGTGCAGAGGCTGGAGGTTAGGGAGGGTGTGCGCCTAGGTGCCCACTTGAGCTTTTTGTCCCTGTTTATTTACTATGTATATAAAAATACACGGCAGATGACAAAGTACATTCACAGATCATAAAGTAACTTATTAGGATTAGAAATATCACCATGTCAAAAAATTTAGTATCACTGGGCGGGCATGCCTGTTATCCCAGCACTCGAGAGGCCAAGGCAGGATTGCGTGAGTCCAAGATCGGCGTGGGTTATGTAGTGAGTTCAGGGTTACCCTGAACTACATAGCAGTACCCTGTCTCAAAAACTAAAAAACAAAAGACAAAAAACAAACAAAAAGAAAAAAAATCAGTGTCAAACATCTTGAAAGACTGTGATGGAGGATCAGTTGTTAAAGTTACCTTGACACTGCTGGAAAATTTCTTTTCGTTGTAAGCATTATTCCAGTGTAATGGGGTAGTTGTACAAACTTACTATTCATTAGAGCAGCCCCAATGTGAACGGAAGAGCTTGAGAGTCTTTTCAGTTTGCTTACTGCCTCTCTACTTCTCATTTCAGCAGATGGTTGGAATAGTGCCGCACACACCCCTCCCCTCAATTTAAGAGATTAGCAAATGCTTCTGGAACAGATAGTAGCATGTTGGCATTTATTTTAGTAAAGACTTTTGGAATCTATCATGCAGAATATCTTGACAGAAAGTGGGCTTCTTCTGAAATGAGATGATAAAGAGATGCTTCTGTCAGATGAGTCTGAGGAGATGGCAGGAGCCATTTCTAGACATATGCCATGACATTTAAAGAAAATTATATAACCATTCCCCCAAAGTTCAGGAAGTTTGGGAAATTAGTGTACTTCCCACAGAGCCAGTGCTGGAGTTAGTCTGTATATTTAGCTGTGTCTTCTTTTTCTGTAGTTCAGTAGCAGGTTGGGCAGCTTAATTAACTTTTCAGTGACTTAGTTTTGTCATTTTCAACATAGAAATAGTATCTGCTTTCTTAGGGTTTTGTAAAGATTAAAAGAATACAAAAACAGGAACAGAATTTTCATTGTCCTTTACCAGAGTTAAGCAAGCTATTGCTTCCCATTGTTTCCATGGGGAAGCATGGGGTCTCTCAGGTCAGGCCTGACATTGGTTGAGAGAAAGAGAGCTTCTAAGAGGAACAGAAGGGGTCCCATGTGGGTGGTCTCCAAAACCACTTTTAAAATGGTTAGAGATACACAAATATAATTGATGTGTTACTATATATGTATTGCTATTGTTCTAGTTTAAATTTCATAAACTACTTTGAAATTAGTGTTTGATTTTCAGTGATCACAAGTTTACTTTTGAATTTCGAGAGAGTATGTTTTAGGACTTGGAGAGATGATTGATAAAGACATGAACGGAACCTCACGGCAGCACTGTGATCTAAACATGTGTTGATGACTTTGTGCTTTTAGGTATACCAAGCTTGGCTACGCAGGCAACACTGAGCCACAGTTCATTATCCCTTCATGTAAGTAAAGCTCTACTCTCTGATTTTTAAAGGCTTCTGTTTTTCAGCATTCTCATTTCCAAGGATTTCAATTCCATTTCTCAAGGTACACTAATTGACTCACTATCTTCTTTCAAAAGATTGTCCAAGTACTTGGGAAGGGTTATGTGTTTTGACACCCAGTTCCTGACTATCAGAAAGTGGTTCTGTAGTCATAACCTGGAAGCCCCTGATACGCTCATCCTTAGATTCCTTCTGATCGGTTCTTTGTCACTGTTATTGGAGTCTCATGCTAGCATTGGCTGGCAGGGGTTTTCATTGGATCAGAAATGCCTGAACTGCCCAAAAAATGGTATTGGTTTCTTTAAGGCCCCATTTGTAATTCTAAGTGAGTATAGTTCTGATGGCTTAACAGGTTCCTGGACTGAGTATCTACTGTACTGCTCTATTTGCTATATTGAAAGAGTTCTTAAAAACTTTGGTAGCAGTGAGAGATTTGTTGACTGCTTTTGTTTTGTTGAGAAGTTTAGAAAGTGATAAAGAAGGACCTCACATTTTGGCATGCGTTCACCCTAGGCCCACACTGTTTTCCGTAGGAGTCTTCAGGGTCAGGGAAGGTGTGTGTGTGTGTGTGATTCTCTGCAAGCATCTGATCCTGGGTTATCGTTTGGGAATACTTTGCCTGAAAGTAAGTAGGATATCTCCATTGACAGTAGAGCTGAGAGCTGGGGATACTGCTCAATGGTACAGTGCCTGCCTGGCAAGCACAAGGCCCTCAGTTTGATTCCTGGTACCAAAAAACAGAGTAAAGCTGGCAGTGGCTAGAACAGCAAGTGGTGCTGTGACACAGGCTCTGTGACCACGACAGAAGTGGTGTGGTTAGCTCCTGCTCACGAGAATGTGAGTGTTGCAGTCATGGTGAGGGGATCCAGGTTCCTGGGGGAACGCTTGCATTGCCTTGTTCCAGTTCCTTGCTTGCTGGATAACTGACTGATTTTAATTTTTCTGTCAAATACTTGAATGCCACTGAGGGGTTATTCTGGATGATAGGCTTTGATAGTCTGTTTGTCCTCGTTTTAAATTTATACATTGGAGTGTTTGTCTGCTTGTGCTGCCATAACAAAACAGCACAGGGTGAGTGACTTAAACATCATAATTTGTTGTATCCAGAACTGTTTGTGGAGATCAGGAGTTCCAGCCCAGGGGCTGTCCTGATTGGTTTCTAGGCTTGCTCGGAGGATCTCCTTTGGTCTTCTCCTTGTGTGAGAATGTAGCAGGGAGAGGTGCTCTGTAGCACATCTTCTAAGGCCACCACGTCTAGGGTTAGGGCCCCGTACCCTTATGACCGCATTTCACCTTGGTCACCTGTCTGAAAGTCCTGTCTCCAGATAGTCATGCTGGGACTTTGGGTGTCAGCAGGTGAGCCTTCCAGGGAATATGGTTCTGTCCACAATTGAGGTTTTGTAGGATGAATTGGTCTTTTGTGAATTTATTAACGTGAATGTTCAGAACTTGATCATTCCATGCTGAGTTGACAAATTGGACTTTCTAACTTTTCAGAGCAGAAAAAGAGATTTTAACCTTGTTAAGTGCATCAGCTGAGAAAGACTGACCTTATGCCTTTTTCTTTAATGTGCTGCCATTTAAACTGTCAGTAGCATTCAGTCGGCTGCACCGTTTAACCTGTCATCATATAACAGGAAAATTGAAGACAGTTAGTAGCAGGGTTTCATTCACTGTCAGAAGACAGGTAAGCTCATAGACAGGGCTGTCAGAACCTTAGTGGCAGAAGCTGGAAGACAATAAAAATGTCAGAGGTGGGAGTAAGAGAATAGTCACAGTTGCTGCAGTGCTTAAAAGACATAGAGGGATTCCAGGAGTGCAAGGTTAGAAGCTATTTTGGTAGAAGTGAGGGCTTTGATTACCTTGGATGATTGACTTGCTGCTGCTCTTGGTTCCGGGGAGTGGAACCATTTTTCTCTTTGCAGAGGTGTTACAAGATGAATTCCGGAACTTAGAACTAATGTGGTATCAAAAAAGAAAAGCTGGACTGGGGGTGTAACTCAGGGGTAGAGCATTTGTCTGGAGCATTTGTTCAGTCCCAGCAGGGACGTGGCAGGTGGAAGTGGAGGAAAAAGCCTTTGTGCATGAGTGTGGGTTGTGCTGGGCCTGACTGTGACAGGGGTGGGACAGTAGAAAGTACAGCAGGAGCCTGGTGGTAGATGTTGGAGGTCACAGCTGCCCGTGGACGGGCAGCATGGTTGGCGGGGTGGAGAAAGGCTGTGTGATGGACTTGGGGTATTTTTCCTAAAGAGTTGTGCTTTTGGTTTTCACAGTAGGATTTCAGGCTGTTTTTGAGGGCCTCCCTCTGGGGCCTGAGCCCTAGACCTGGACTGCTCCTGACCCTAGTGTGTCTAATTGGTTTGAGCAGTGTGGCATTTGCTAGTTGTTTGAAGAAGAAGGCTTTTCCTATTTTGTTTTTTTTTCTTTTTAAGTTGTTGGAGACCATTAGAAATCATTGACTGTCTGAAGGCAGAGGAGGAAGAGGATGGAGGAGTAACAGGAAGGGGCCAGGAGAGAAAGCACTGTAGACAGTGGGTACTGTAGAGTGTAGGTTTTGAAGGCCCAGTGGGCAGTGGAGTGGATGGCCTGATGCCCAGGGCAGAGGGCTAGGCTGTAGAGAAAGCATCAACCCTGATGTGTACTTGATTTTTATTAAACAGACCCTTAAAATTTCAGTGTTGGCCAAAAAAAAAAAAGCAAAGACTACAAGGTTCTGTGGCCCCACTCCTGGGATGAAATGTTGGTAGTGTGTTATCTTCAGATGAGAGTCTGTAAACACGGTTGTGTGCTGTGTGGACTGTTTGTGTCAGCAGCCCTGTGTGGTCATGTCACCTGAGGCTGGCGCAGCTGCTTTAGTCTCTGTGAGCCCCTTAGTGTTCATGCTACTGTGACATGTAGTGGTGCGTTTCCTCAGAACCGTCCTTGTCACTAGGTGACCCAACTATGCGTTGTGCCCTACAGGTGGAGCCCCAGCACTCCCTTCCTTATCCCCTCCCCCAGCTCACTTCTCCGAAGGATACTTTGTAGTAGGTTTTTGGTCCATTTTTAATCTTTAAATTATATGTACAAAGGTACAGTACAGTGTTTCATGGGCTTAAGCATTTCTCAAATGACTGTGTACTAACTTCTGCCTTAAGATTTATCAGTGCGGGAGCTGGGGATTTAGCTCAGCAGCATAAGCACCTGCCTTACAAGTGCGAAGTCGAGAGTTTGATCCCCGGTACTGATAAAAGTTAAAAAAAAAAGGGGGGGGGAAAGATTTATCAGTGTGGATATATGCAGCTCTAGGGGAAAATTCTAGGATGAATGTAAAGGGCATTTTCTAGTTTTTCTGTTGTACAAAATGTTGGTGATGAATTTCTTTTTGTGTGCATGTGCCATTTCTCTTTAACAGGGAATCATCAAGTATGAAATTGATCCATCAGAGGATATGTACCCCTCTTTCATCCTTAGGTATTGTCAGGTTGTTCTTAAATGCTTGTTCTTATCTACACTCATCAGCTGCATGTGAGAGTCCTGCTTCTACCTCCCCCTTGAAAGCAGCTGATATTGTTGCACTTCATCTTTTTTTTTGTTTGGTCTTTTTCGTTTTTATCGGTACCAGGGATCGAACTCACGACTGCCTGCTTGCAAGGCAGGCGCTTATGCCGCTGAGCTAAATCCCCAGCCCCTGAAAGATGATTTTTAGTATTTTTATTTGTCTGATTAGTGGTAAGGTTGAGTACCCTTCTTGGCCTGTTCATATCTTTGCTCATTTTTCTGTTACATTTTTATATCTTTTTGTGGTGCTTTATGAACTCTCTTTTTTTTTTTTCTTTCTATTTTTTTTCCCCTTGGCACCAGGAATCAAACCCAGGACCTTGCTTTCACCAGGCAGGTGCTGTATCTCAGAGCTGTATCCCTGATACCCTCCTCGTTTTCATAACTGCCAGTGCAGGTCTTTCCCTTGGCATTTGGGGATGTGGAGCTGAGACAGACAGACTGGTGTTAATATGGGGTGTGGTGGGAGTCAGCGTTCTGTGGCCTGCTAGCAGTAGAGTGACATAGGTCCTTCTCTGAGAGATACTGATATGTTTCCTGGACACGGTTTCCATTGTGTTCCTAAGGACCGTGTGGGCCTCATCCTGGTTTCTGTAGCCTTACACTTTGAGTGCTTTGAGTACGTCTTATCTTTTTTTTTCCGCCTCCCATGACTGAGGATGAAAACTCAGAGCCTTGCGGCTGGGGATTTAGCTCAGCGGCATAAGCGCCTGCCTTGCAAGTAGGCAGTCGTGAGTTGGTTCGATCACTGGTACCGATAAAAAGGAAAAAGACAAAACAAACAAACAAACAAACAAAAAAAAACCAACCTCAAAGTCTTCTGCAGATTCTTAACCACTGAATTCCCTCCCCAGACCAAGCTATATATCTTTACTGTCTTGCTTGGAATATATATGTATCTATGTGTATATATATATATATATATATATATATATATATATGTGTGTGTGTGTGTGTATTTTTTTGTATTTCTATATACTAATTAAAAGAAGTATCTTTTTTTAATTGTTGAGGGCTATTTAAACAGATATTAAAATTTAAGGTCATGGTAGTTCGATTAGCTTTTTGTGCAGAGAGGTAGATTTATTTTAGTATTTAAATTTTTAGTGGCGTAGTTTTCTTGCTGAGTTTATTATTTTTTTAAGGTAGTGATTTTATTTTGACTAAGTACATTACCCTCAAGTTCGTAGCATACTTGAACATTGTCATACTGTAGAATCTTTTTTTCTTTTGTCCCTTGGAAATGGTTTTGTTTTGTTTTGGAGCCAGGCTCTCACGGTCACTGTATAGTGCAGGCTGGCCTTGAACTTGCTTATGTAGCCCAGGCTGGCCTCGGCTGATGGTGATCTTCCTTACTGCCTCAGCCTCTCTGGTGCTAGGATTACAGCACCATGTGTCACCATGCCTGGCTGCTGGTAGTCTTTTCTGAGTTGTCAGTTTAACTCTAAACTTACATATAATTAAATCTGGTTTGCCCAGAGGATGAAATCTGTCCCTCACACCGGCATGTTGTATTTGAGGTCTACTGTAGGTGATCTTGTTCAGTGGTCCTTTGGGACACTTAACTCATGCATCAGATGTCTCTGTGCTAGACAGGATCCCAGGAGTTTCCAGAATGGAAACAAGGTATCTAAAGCCACTCCCCCTACAGAATAAGTTGCAAGTTGTCTAAGTCCCATCACCATGAAAAAAGGATTTCCAGACACTTCTCAGTAAAGGGCATGAAATGTGGGGCAGGTGGGATATGGGGAAGAGAAAGAGAAGAAAAGAGAGAGAGATTGATTGGCTTTGACTGAGAGAGACCCAGACCTATGGAAAAGGTGACCCCACTCCCCAGAAGGGTACCGGACCATTTTACAGTTATGAGCCCTGTCCGTCTCTCTCCTTTCTTTCTAAGAGGAATAATTTAAACATTCCTTACATTCTCTCAGGCTGTTCCTTTACCTTAAGATTAGGTCCCTGTTCTTTACTTTCTAAGCTAAGCCCCTTTCTGGACCTCGAATATCCCGAGGAAGTTTGGGTGTGATGGATCTGGAAGGAAGGAGCCTGAGTTAATCAGGGGAATACAGAATCACCTCACGTGACTTGATTGGTTGCAGAAGTTGCAGTCTATTTTTTCCTGTGGTTTTTTTCCCCCCTGAGTTTGTTTATTTATTTATTATTATTATTCTTTTGTTTCAATTTTTGAGGCAGGATCTACAGTAGACCTCAATACAGTTCTCATGTAGCTCAGGCTGGCCTTGAACGTACACTGACCTTCTGAAAGTACAGTTTTTTAGTCATGATTTTCTTGTCTCCTCTTTCTTGTGAGCCCTTTGTGGTGTCTGTGTGTCCTTAGAATTGCAGGGCCAGTTTCCTGAGTTGGGTATTGTTTCTCCAGAGTGCCCTACGTGGGCGCACCGGACTTGCCGCCACGCACCCTCATACTCCTGCCTTTAGACTCTGGGCTCCCACTTCCCCCATTCGGTAAGCTTTCTGCACCTCTGGTAACTGAAGGGCTTCAGGACTTGAATGGCAGTGTGTGAGAGAGGAAGGAGCTCACAGAGCCATTTCCACCCTAGAGCCTTTTCTTTTCATCTTGTTGCTTCCACCTGCCTTTCTGAGGAGAAGACAGTCAGTGCCAGCTTCATTGTTCGTTTGTAAAATTGGAGATTTGAGATAATTTAGTTTTAGAAATATTTGTTTGTGTTTACTTACGTTGGAGTAAACCAACAGTGGGATCAGTTGTTGGCTTTGAGAGGATTCTATAGCTGATGCACTTGGAGAGCATTTCTTTTGGAGGGGATGCTCCTGGAGGGCAGGTGATTGGAGTGGTGTAAGGTGGATTTCTTTTCCGTAGTTGACTCAAGGGTGCTGGGATTGCAGAGTGTGCTGCCACACCCAGCTGCAGCTGATTGATTACTCGAGTTTTCTTCTTGTAGCAGGTTATTAGTTAACAGTTTTAGGTTTTCCTTTCAGTGGAGAGTCACAGCTGTTTGGTATTTTCTCCTTGTAACAGAGTTATGTGTTTTGAAGTTACCTGGTACAGAATTTTATTAAAATGACTTAAGAATGTACATGCACTTTTCAGTTTCTGACCTCTTTTGTATTGTACAGAATTTTGACCCCACCTGCATTCTCTTGAAAAAATTTTGAACTAGTGTATAATCCAGAGGTGTTTCACTTACTGTCTTGAGACTTTTTTTTGAGACTTTTTTTTTTTGGTCTTCTTCCTTTTTATCGGTACCGGGGATCGAACTCATGACTGCCTGCTTGCAAGGCAGGCGCTTATGCCGCTGAGCTAAATCTCCAGCTCTGAGACATTTTTCAGATGAAACAAATTTAGTAATATAGTTCTCTCAACATTAGTAACAGACTAGTTGCCAGATGTGGTGCGTGCCTGTAATCTCAAAACACTAAAAGGCTGACAAGAGGATTGCAAATTCAAACTTAACCTGGGCAATTTAGTGATTTAACAAGACATGGCCACAAAATAAAAAAAGGCCAGTTTGTGGCCCAGTGCAAAGGCTCTCAAACTGCAACAAACAAGAGAACCAAAAAAACTGGTTAGATCAGTTTTTTTTTTGTGTTCTTTGAAAATAATACTGGAAATAGTGTTGTGATTCATACATTGTGTTAACTTGAGAAGGAAGTTTAACTGAGAGACTCAGCAGGGAGCCAGGATCCTTACTTTGTAAACATCCTCAGCCTGTACAGGAGGAGGGCAGGGAGATTTTGGGAGTGTTTCACGGACCCTGGGGTGTGGGGGTGGCCAGTGTATATAAGGGACAAAAAGAGGCTTGTTTTCCCCCTTTGCTCTGACTGCTGCCCTGAAATGCTGCCGCAGTGCTATGTGACTCTGCTTTGGAGCCAGCTGATTATGGATTGAAATCTCCACAGAATGAGCAAACAAACCTTTCCTCTCATTTTTGGGTGTTGGGTGTTTTGTCCCAGCAACAAGAGTAAAGTAAAAGAACCAAGACAAGTAGTAACTAGTTTCTGAATTATTTGCTTTTTGATACCTGGGATGGAACTCACCACCTTGTGCTTTCTGGCAGGCACTTATGCCATTAAACTAAACCTTTGATGTTTCTGAATTATTTCATGTGTTTCTCAGCAGTGTCTTTTCTGTGAGAAGTTGGGATTCCAGATAAAATTCTTAACATTGGAAACTTCCTTGTGCATATGTGGTGATTATATGAACCCTTCTTGATGATTCAGATAGTGATAGAAATCTTTGTGCCTTTTAAAAATTGTTCGATGTTTTATTTTTAAGGTATTGCCATCAGAGAGTCAGCAAAGGTAGTTGACCAAGCCCAAAGGAGAGTGTTGAGGGGAGTTGATGATCTTGACTTTTTCATAGGAGATGAAGCCATCGACAAACCTACCTATGCTACAAAGGTAAATTCTTCCAGTGGCGTGCTTGTTTACATGTAGAGGCAAGGACAGAGCAGCAGGCTGGGCTTGGTGGCGCACACCTGTAATCGCAGTGCTTAGGAGGCTGAGGCCACAGGATTACTGTGAGTTTGAGGCCAGCCTGAACTACATACCGAGACTGTCTCAAAAAGACCAAAAAATAAAACAAAAACAAAAACAAAAAAACAAAAAAAAACCCCAAGTTGTCTAGAAATTTTGTCTAAATTATGAGCTGTGGAATGTGGTTTTACCTTCTTGGATGAACAGGGGTGGCTGAATGGGTGCATTTGTGAGTGGAGACCCAAGTGAATTAACAAAGCCCTGGATTGCAGAACTGAATCAGGGAATACTACTGTCACATGTGGATGCAAGATCTCCTCTGGAAATTGAAAGTTGACTCATGATCCTGTCAGAGCTGGAAAACTGCAGGTTGACTGAGAAGCAGCACCTTCACTGTTAATTGGGGAGTTCTTACACAGAAGAGACCAACGCCTGCACCAGATAACTGGAGTGGCAGATGAGCGGCCTCCGTGCCCCCCGACAGGTGGTTCCTGTCCAGTGTAGAGGGTGTAGAGGTTGCACAGTGGGCTGTGCTCTGGGGTGCAGCCTCACTGGCTAACGCACCTGCTGGCGCTTCTTGGCAGTCATGCACGTAACGTCTGATAGGGCGCCTGTATTCCTGAGGAGCATGGGTTCCTCTGCGTCTGTGCTGTTAAGCTGTTATTCTCGCTGTTGTAAACCAGAGCCGGACATGTTTGTGTTTTTTCCCTCAGTGGCCGATACGACATGGAATTATTGAAGACTGGGATCTTATGGAAAGGTTCATGGAACAAGTAGTTTTTAAATACCTTCGAGCTGAGCCTGAGGACCATTATTTTTTAATGGTGAGTGACTGGAACTAAGAATATAACTCTGTAAATTCCAAATTGCTTAGATTTTAAGCTTACAGTAAGTACTCTTTCCTGGGGAGTTTCTTAGTTTCTTCTAAAGGGGTTTGCATGAATCACCTGCTTTTTTTGCAAGCAACAGAAAGCTCAGTAAAAATGTACTGAACTAAAAGAACAGGGAGGCCAGGTTAGGCATTCTGGGGCTCCTGGTGTCAGCTCTGGAAGGTAGAACCCCTTTTAATTGACAGCTTGTCTAGGTTCCCTTTGGGCCCCAGGATAGTTGCCTGATTTTCTCTATCACTGTTTCTGCTCACATGTAGCAGAGGTTTCCCGTGTACACTGGCTTGTGAGAGGCTTGAAACCCTTTCCTAGCAGCTTTACCCCACCTGCTTAGCCCACCCTGGTCCCTTGAGGGAGGAATAGCTTGCTTGGCCTGGTGTGGGCTAAGCAGGATTTTTTCCCCTGGCCTGAGGAGAGAAGGGGGACATGGCTGATCCCTTGTACCTGTGAGGAGGGTGCGTCCCTAACCAGGCCTCCAGCTGCAAGTAGCATAGAAGGAGCTGTAGTTTGGGACAGGAAGCCGACTTTGTAGTTTAGTGTCCTTGAGAAATATGTGAATACTGTGATTGTTACCACCTTTCATAGCAGAAGAAACTGATTAAGGTGCCCTCCTTTTAATCTAGGGTTTGACATATTATTGAAAAATAAAACTCAGTTGAGTTATGGGTTCTACTTACTCTTAATTGGTCTTACTCATTATATAAAACATTACAGAGAATGAGCAGAAATATTGTTCTGAGATCTGTTCTAATTGTTTTACTCTGCATTGTGTGTTTCCTTCCATTGAAATGTTCTTCTTAAGTAAAAATTAATTGTATGTGTAAATGCTTCCTTTGTGAAGCAATTTCATGTGATACAAGCTGTATATTAACCTTTGTAATTTAATTTTGGATTTTTTTTTTATGCAAGTACATTGTTAAATGGTCCCACAGCCAATGATAGTTTTTTTTTCTTTTCTTTTTTTTTTTTTTGTCTTTTTCCTTTTTATCGGTACCGGGGATCGAACTCACGACTGCCTGCTTGCAAGGCAGGCGCTTATGCCGCTGAGCTAAATCTCCAGACCCTATAGTTTTTTTTTTTTCTAATATTAGAATATGTAGTGTTCTTTAGCATTACTAGGTTTAAACATATGTTCGC
Source organism: Cavia porcellus (assembly GCF_034190915.1). Taxonomy (NCBI): domain Eukaryota; kingdom Metazoa; phylum Chordata; class Mammalia; order Rodentia; family Caviidae; genus Cavia; species Cavia porcellus. The sequence continues at coordinate 58,223,527 of NW_026947489.1, forward strand.
TGTAAGGCTAATTGTTAATGGAATCTGTATTTAACGTTATTAAGGTAAGTCTTGACAGTGCCCTGGTCTTTTCCCTCCTGGGTGCTAGTGAGTGAGTGCACAGCTCACGCATGGTTGAGGCCGTTCTGTCATCTAGCTGTGCGTCCACACCTGGGATTGTCATGCATGCTGCTGTGTTTCAGGGACTGCTGTGTATGTTTCCTCTCCTGTGTATGTGTAGGGGTGTAGATAAAATAAATCTAAGAGTCAGCAGTGTGGAGGTAGCCTTGTCAGTAGGACCAAATCAAATTGCAGACACCCACCTGTCAGATTTGGGGCCTGCCTTCTCTGGCACAGTCCTAGCTACCTGTTGGATAGAATGTTAGGTTCACCCGCTTCTTTTTAGCTGCTTCCAGCTCACTGTGTCACGAGTTCTTCCCCGTCTACTTATTCTCATTTTAGGCCTGTAGAGCAGATGCAGCCCATCAAGGACACAACCATAGGACATTGTTGCTAGAGAAAATGAAGAACATTTTCTCATTTAGTTGGTGAATATAAGCTGGTAAAATGTAGTCACTTGCCAGGCACGAGTTGGAGGTCTCTGGTGTGAACATAGAAAAGTCCATTTGCTAAAAATAGGTAGCTTCATTGAATGTTCGAGAACAACCAAATTTATTATTAAAGTATAAGAAAACGGTGTATCATGTATATTGTTGCTCTGAATTCTGTGGGTGATGCGGTTGAGGAAGTGATGTAGATGGCCGTTTCCCCAGGTTCTAGTTCTTGCTCCTCAGTTGTTGGAATCAGGGAAGGGGAGGAAACAAGAGGTGTGGAGGTTGTGGCCAAGCTCTAGAAGTAGACTGAAGATACTCATTGTTGGGGTCTTCGGTTGGGCAGTACGTGGGCCGCGGTGGGATGGAAAGCGTTAGGAGAAATACCCTTGAGGGAGGCTGTAGTTTCATGTCACTCAGGTGTGAGGGGAACTGCTACACGGGTAAATGCTCAGCTGCAGGTGTTGATGAGGAAGCCGGCAGCTTTTACATGTTGGTTATTGATTAGACGTTGTTGTCTCCTAGGGGTACTGTGCCTGTATTAGTTGTAGAAGAAAGAGAAAACCGAGGAAGAAATGGGTTTATAACTGTGACTCTCAGGCACGTGAAGATACGCTGAACTTGAGCCAGGGACCAGATTGTATGGTACTTCCCTTAAATAGAAGCACCTAGATTTTAATTTGTGGAAGATAGTGAATTGTGTTGGCAAAAAGTAAAAGAGGTGCTGTTAAATAGCTGGACTGTCAAGTTGGGCACACTTGTGCTATAATAAAGAAACTATTTATAAAAGGGGATTTTGTTACTTACATAATTTTATTTGTGGCCCAAGACAGTTCCTCATCTTCTGGGCCTGGTGGCACACACGAGTAATCCTGAGCACTTGGAAGGCTGAGGCAGAAAGATCACTGAATTTGTGGTCAGCGGGGGCTACGAAGTGAGTTCAAGGCCAGCCTGAACTACATAATGAGACTCCGTCTCAAAAAGACTGATAAATAAAACACGAAAAAACCTTAGGGAGAGGCCCCTGAGCTTTTGAAAATCCAGTATCACATTAATGTAGGTATTACTCACATTTCATTTCATCTCTTCATCTGTGACCTGTATGATTTCACTGAAATACTCTGTTTTCCTAGCTTTTGTAACCATCCTTTGAACAGCTTTATAATACTCTATCCAGAAGATACTTCCTCTCTGTATGGCAGTTCCTCTGTTTTTAGACATTGACTTCTGCTTCCCATTTTTTGGTCTTAAGAGTGTAACATAATCTCTGTGTATACAGTGTTTTTTGTATTTAAAACATTTTTTGTTTAAAAAGAGCTACCAGTGTTGAATTACTGGTTCAGATGCACTAATACTCATGTCAGTCTCTGTTCCAGGGAGCATTTCACTGCCACCAGTAATGTACAGTAAGCCCACTGTATTTGTGCTTTTGGTAGTATTGTCATTTTCAGTATTTGATGGATTGAAATTTCACCTTAAGTTTCTAATTTGATTTTTTTGACTATCAGCATTTTCATATTATTATGTTCATTATGCTTTTACCCTTTTGTGAGTTGCCTGTTCATGTTCTATGCTCTTTTAATTTATTAATGTTTTATTGTGTGTGTTTTACTATGATTTCTGTGAAATTTTTTTGTTTGTTTGTTTTTAGGGTCTCACTGTGTAGTTCAAGATGGCCTTGAACTCACTGTATAGCCTAGGCTGGCCTCGCTTGTAGCAATCGTCCTGCCTCAGCCTCCCAAGTGATGGGATTACAGGTGCGTGCCACCACACCCAGTGAACATTTGCTTTTGAGACAAGGTCTTGGAATGTAGCACAGATTGGCCATGTAGTCCAGGCTGGTGTTAAACTTGATTCTCCTGCTGCATCTTCCTGAGTACTCACATGTACCACATGTGAGTACTCGCATGTACCACAATACCAGTTCTCAATATTTTTTACTAAAAAGTTTTTAGGGGCTGGGGATGTAGCTTGGGGTAGAATACTTGCCTCGTATGCATGAAGCCCTGCATCTGATAGCTAGTACAGCACCAAGAACTGAAAAGGGTTATTGTAAAATACATACCGTAAGCTTTTACCCCTCTTGAATCTGTAGTGTGATGGCCTCCAGTGTCATCATCACCGTCGTAACTATGCCAGCACCAGGACCTTTATATTCCCCACATGGAAGCTCCTCGAGCAGCAGCCTCTTGTGCTCCCCTCCAGAGTTCTAGCAGCCACACCTACGTTTTCTGCCCAGAGAGTTTGAGAGCCTAGGACCTCCTGTGAGCATTTGTCCTTTGTGGCTGATTCTCCTTCACCGGATGTCCTCAAGGTTCTTCTGTGTTGTAGTATGTCAGTATGTTAGACTTCCCTTCCTTTTTTTTTTAATTGCTTTTTTCTGGTCTCACTGCCTTTATATGCATTTTATTTTATTTTTTTTGAGGCAGGGTTTTGCTGTGTAGTTCAGCAAGGTCTTGTCCTTGAACTGACTTGGTAGCCCAGGCTGGCCTTCAAGTCATGACAATCCTCCTGCTTAAGCCTCCCAAGTGCTAGGATAATGGGCCTGTGCCACCACGCTTGGCATACTTTTAATTTTTTACTTTTTTGCATTTAAAATTTTTGGTATACAAAATGCTAACATTCATCTTAGGGGAATTGTACCTGTAGATGGTATCTCTTGCTGCTACTTTTTCCCGTTCTTCTCCCTTTCTTTCAGCTCCTCTTCCCCTCTCGTGTGACAGCTTTGTTTCCATTATTTCCCTTCTGTTCTTTTTTATCTCGTGCCTTCTTGGCTTTCCCCCTACTACTTCCCTTGTTTCCTTTCTCATGTGAAAATTTTCTTCCCATTTCACAGTATCTATTACACATTTTGGTCCTTATTTATAGTTTACGTATTTCACACCAGAGAAACAGTGCTGTATCTGATTTATTTCACTTAAGAATATGGTCTCCAGGTGTATCGATTTAGCTAAAAATGTCTCAGGTGCTTCTCTTTATGGCAGAGTAGTGCTCCATTGTATAATAAAGCCACTTCTTCTTTATACATTCATCAGTAGGTGGGCATTTGGGCTGTTTCCAAGATTTAGCTGTTACAAATTTTGCTACTATCAACATGGGCACGTGTATAATGCTGTGGTATGAGGCTTTTAATTTTTTTGAAACGTTATCAGGAAGAGAAGTAATAGCTTGGTTGACTGGAACTGCTACTTGTAGTTTTTTGAGGACTCTCCACACTGGTTTCCACCGTGGTTGCAGTATCTATACTCCCACAAAGAGGGGGAGAAGGCTCCTCAGCTATCCCAGCATTTGTTACTCATTGATTTCTTGATAGTAGCCATGCTTTCTGGGGTGAGATGGAATCTCAGTGTTGTTTTAATGTGCACCTCTCAAATGACCAGTGATGTTGAACATTTTTTCACATATACATTTGCCATTTCTGCTTCTTCATCTGTGAGTGCTCATTTCGGATGCCCACTTTGGATTGAGTATTTAATTATGGGGAGAGGGAGAGCTGATTTTTTTCTTTTTTTGAGTTCTTTATATTGTCTAGGTAGTAGCCCTTTGTCTGAGAAACAGCTGACAAAATTTTTTCCCACTCTGGGTCATCATTTCATTTTATTGGTGGTTTCTTTTGTTGAACTAAAGCTTTTTAATAAAATGAGATCCTAGTTGTTGGCTCTTTGTGATAGTTTAAATGAGGTCCCAGATGATTCTTTGTGATGAGTCTTTTGTTCTTAAAGTCTTTGCATACCCTAATGTCTTCAAGAGTTCTACCTATTTTATCTGGCAACAGATTTAATGTTTTCTGTTTTTAATATTTAGAGCTTTGATCTATTTTTATTTTAGTTTGGTGCACTGTGAAAGGTACCGGTCTAATTTTAGTCTTCTGTATGTGGAGAGCCAGTTTTTCCAGTAAAGAGGCTATTTTAGCTGAGCATGGTGTTATCCCACTCCTGTTATCCCAGCACCAGGCAGGCTGAGGCAGGAGGATCATTGCAAGTTTGAGACCAGCCTGGACTATAGTGTGAGCCCAAGGCCAGCCTGAACCACACAGCAAGACCCTGTCTTTAAAAAAAAAAAAAAAAAAAAAAATCAAACAGGCTATTTCTCTTCCAGTGAAGTGTTTGGCTCCCTTGTCAAAGATCAAGTGGCTGGGGTTGTTTCTGCATCTTCTGATCTGTTCTATTAATACTTGGATATATATATATATATATATATATATATATATTGCTAGTACCATGCTGTTTTAATCACAGTAGCTTTGTAGTATAATTTCAAGTCAGGTATTGTGATGCCCTTGCCTTGCCTTTGTTATCTAGAATTGCCTTTGCTATTCTGGGTCTTTTCTGGTTCCAAGTGAATTTAAGGATTGTTTTCTAAAATGTTGTAAGATACACCATTGGGTTTTCTATCAGGATTGCATTAAATCTGTATATCAGTTACTTAAGTATGGTCCTTTTCACTGTATTGGTTCTTTCCATTTCCGGTATCTTCTTTGATCATCTTCAAAGTACTGTAGCTTTCAGTGTAAAAGTCTCTTTCTTCATTAGATTGATTCCTAGATATTCCTTTTTTTGGGATGCTGTTGTGAAAAGTATTGTTTCTCTCAGTGAATTTGCTATTTGTTGAACTAAAGGGAAGAGAAGGGAATTCTATTGAATGCTATTCCATTGTTGACTTTGTATCTAGCTATGCTATTGAGTTTGGTGTTAACTATAGAAGTCTAGATGATGTTTTGGGGGGTCTTCTATGTAGAGCATCATGTCATTTGCAAATAATTCAACAGTAAATCTTTTAGGGCCTGGGCTTTTCTTTGTTAGTAGGTTTTATAATTATATCTTCAATTTCATTGAGTGATAGTGTTTTATTTAGAATTTTTATATGTTCTTAATTCAGCTTTGGTTATTCATATGAATCTAGAAAGCTGTCCTTTTTTTCTGTATTTTCTGTATTAGAATATAGGTTCTTGAAGTAAATGATGATGATCTTCAGGATTTCTGCAGCATCTGTTGTGATTACCTCTTTTTTCTTTCTAATTGCATGGATTTGAGTCTTTCCTTTTTTTTTGATCAGGTTGGCTAAGGGTTTGTCAATTCTGTTTAAGATTTCAAAGAACTCACTCTTCGATACATTGATTCTTTGTATTGTTTTCTTAGTTACTATTGCATTAATTTCAGCTCTGCTATTTATAATTTCCTCCTGTGTATGAGCTATGGACTTAACTTACTCTTATTTTTTTAGAAGTTTGAGGTCTATATTTATGTGGTTTATTTGATCTTGTTCTGTTTTAATTTTACTTTTCAAATTTTTTTTTTTTTTTTTTTTTTGTGGTTTTTTTGAGACAGGGTCTTGCTGTATATTTCAGACTGGCCTTGAAGTCACATGTAGCACAGGCAGGTCTAGAACTCATGTATCCTTCTGCCTCAACCCCACAAGTGCTGGGATGGCAAGCGTGCGCCACTATATCCAACATCACTCTTCTTTTCTTTCTTTCTTTGTTTCTTTTTTTTTTTTTTTGTACTGAGGATTGAACTCACGACCTCATACTTGCCAGACAGGCGCTTATGCCACTGAGCTAAATCCCCAGCCCTTGTTTTCTTTATAAGGGTTTTTACTGCTGTAAATGTTCCTAAAATTTAGGACTGCTTTCATTATGTCCCAAGAGTTCCAGTATATTGTATCTGCATTATTGTTTTAATTGTAGAAACTGTCTAGTTTCTTCTTTAATTGCATCTATGACCCATTGTTCAGGTGGGTGCTGTTTAATTTCCATCTGTTTATGAAATTTTTTTTTCTTTGGTACTGGGGATTGAACTCGTGACTTCATGCTTGCTAGGCAGGCACTTATGCTACTGAGCTATATTCCAGTCCTCAACATTGATTTGGAAAGATAGTTTTGTGTGGTATATCAGTTTGGGTTAGAAGGTGTTTTCTTTGGGTTTGCGATACTTTACACCAAGCTCTTCTTGACTGGTGGGTTTGTGTTAAGTCTGCTGTGATTCTGATGGGCTTTCCTTGGTAGGTGATTTCTTTCTTTTCTCTCAGAGCTTTTAATCCGTTCTTGTGTTGAATTTTTGGAATCTTGACTCATATACGTTGGTGTAGATTTTTTTTTTTAATCATGGCTAATTGGAGTTTTATGTGCCTCACTTACATATATGTCAAATTATTTTTCCCTGTCTATTGGGAAACTCTTGACTTTCCTTGTCTGGGGCACAGATGTTATGGCAGAGAAGTTTCCTGCCATGATATTTGTGAATAGATCTATGATGTCATTTGTGATACTCCTGTTTTTTCACTGACTCAGATCAATCTGTGTTATTGTTCTTAGTGTCATCTGGTAGGTGGCAGATTGGTTTTTCCTGGTCCCTTGTTATTTCAAAGAAATATTTTCATCATTACTAATTGCAATTCTATATCAAATTCTGTCTTCGCATTGGGCATTCTGCAACATATATTTTCAATGGAATTTTTAATTTCCTGGCTATCTGTGTGAATCTTTTCAATGGATTCCATTTCTTTCCTCTATTGGGTATTTATAGTTTCCATGATTTTCCTAAGCTCCTCTTTTTTTTCCTTCTGTATCTGCTGTAGAATCCTTAGCCATGGTCACTGTCTCTGTAGTTATTGGAGAAATTATTTCTGATTTTGTTTTTTCTTAGAGCCTCATTGATCTGTTTTGTTACTTCATTGTTGCCACTTCAGAGAGTCCAGGTTGGGTGGGTTTTGAGTTGTTCTGCCTCATTGCCCCTGGGTTGTCTTTGGTGAGCTGGAAGTATGGGGTTACATCTCTGTTGTGGTTTATTTAAATGTCCCTCCAAAGCCTTATTCAGGCATAGAGGTGACTAAATTTAGCATTTGTGATTGGTTCCTTGTCTAGTGCTCGGATTGGTGGTGTGAGTGTTTCACCCGCCCAGGGGTGGAGCCAGCGTAAGGTGGGAAGAATGGGACTCTTTCACTTGTGCTTTCGAATATGCTGTTTGCAGCAGCCATAAAGGGCTGCCCCAGCGTGTCATGCCATGCCATGCCAGGGTGCTTTGGAGACTAACACCTCCAAAACCTTCCCTAACTTTGGGCGTCAGGTATTTTGTCTCAACAAGTAAAAAGTAAGACAATCTTGTTTAAGTGGCTTCTCATTTTTTTTTTTTTTGTCTTTTTCATTTTCGTTTTTATCGGTACCAGGGATCAAACTCACAACTGCCTGCTTGCAAGGCAGGCACTTATGCCGCTGAGCTAAATCCCCAGCCCCTCTCATCTTTTTTTTATCGGTACCAGAGATCGAACTCACAACTGCATGCTTGCAAGGCAGGTGCTTATACCACTGAGCTAAATCCCCAGCTGTCATCTTTCTTTTTTTTTTTTTAAGTTGAATTCTGGTGTTGATGCTTATAAATTGCTTATGGCAGTAGGCTTTATTGCTAGTATCAGGAACCCTTAGGGGAGATGCTGCTCAGAGATGTCTTCCAGCTGTAGCTGGCTTTTGAGTGTTGAGTCTGTTGTAAGGTCCTCTGCTTTGAGTCATTGGGGTGAGAAGTTGCTGCCTATTTGGCCTACACCTGAGTCTTTGGCTCTGGCCTGTAGTATTGGTTATGACCCTCCCAGTCCTGGCATGTGTGGGGTACCACTCAGACTGCGTCCAAGCTTAGGGTATCTAAGGACACCTAAGCACATGACCCTGCTTGTCTGGTGCAGGTGCACAGTGGGATGCGGTTCTGTAACTGTGACTTAGCACAGTAAACACACATGCGCTGGTGATGGTACTGTGTGAGAGTGTGAACATGAGATAATGGCCTGTATAAGAGTTCTACAGTTCAGATGCCTGCAGCTCTGTTCTCTGCTCTGTCCATGCTGCCTGCTTTTGTTGCTGTCTGCACAAGTGGTCTTTAACTTTTGCACCTCATCCTTGGAAATCCCTGCTGGGCTCCTAAGTGGGCCGACAGCTGGTGTAGTTGGTAGGACACTGAGGTGAGTGGTCCCATCGAGGCTGTGGAAGCAACATCACAAGGCAAGGGAGAATGGCGATAAGCGACCCTGACCTTGCTGTGGCTACCGGTCTTGGCAGTTTGAAATGTCTCAGAGAACTATGTTTTGCAGTCCTTGGAAACAGTAGACAGATGGATTCTTCCTCCTCACTGTGAAACAGCAGTGCAGACTGCTTGGCTGTTTTTCACTCTTTTCTGCTGCGGAAAGGAAGAGGCAGATGGCCTTGTCCGGCAGGTTGACCTACTGCAGCAGATAGGAGGACCTTGAGCAGTGACCTGCTGCTGTGGAGCTCAGATTAGTCCCTATACAAAGGGAAAGGGGGACCCCTGGCTGACGCCTGGTGAACTCATGGGTCTGCTGTAACTCAGCTCTACAGGGGACAGTGGTCACTGTCCAGTCCAGTACATCAGGAACAGGCAGGTCAAGCCAGTGGGCAGGGTTGCAGGTAGTGTGATTGCTTGTGATGCATGAAGAGGCTGCATTTGTGTGCAGACAGCTGGGCAGTTCTGAGGGGGCTGACGCTCTGGCTGCAGGCCTGAGTAATTTGGGAGTCACAGGTGGGCGCTATCTCTTGTAGGGTGCTGACATATGGGGAGATGTATGGGAGCATGGCCAAAAGCTGACCATGTAGGCTATCATGGCTCAGGATATTAGCCCCTCTTCTCTTTGGGAAATGTTGCTAGCAATAGCATCTGATCGGGGGCAGGACCATAAACTTAGGTCTCTCAGCTGAAGCCCTTGCTTAACATATGGCCCAGACCTTGAATATTGTGTGCCAGGCTTTGATGTTGTTTATGGATGAAACAGTTCAAGTGAATAAAGTGGTTTTGCAAAAGCATGCGGTTCTTTCTTTTTTGCTACAGGGTATAACCACTTGGTTTTTGTTAACTAGGGGTCCTTGAGCCTTGTTACATATAAAATGCTACATTTGTAAACTTTTGAGGGGGTGGGATATGGGAACCACTCAGATTGCTTTGGCGCTTGGGGTATCTAAGGAAACCAGAGGCTCCTCTCATGATGGGTACTGGCCATTTGCCCCTTCTGAGTTTGGGTTGGAATAACTCGCCAGCTCCTGCAGTCTGCTGTGTGCCCTGCTGTGGTCTTCTGGTGCATTTCTCTGTGGAGGCCTCTGAGATCCCCGGTGGTTACTGAGCACCTATGAGTTTGGGCAGTAAGTCAGGGCTCGGAAAGAAAGCCTCGCTTGCTAGCTCCTCTTTCTTTGTTGAACTCTGTCTTTGCTCTCCCGTGGGCTTCAGCTCTTGCTTTAGATCCTTGGTGGGATTTGGTGGCTCACTGTCCCTCCTCTTGTGCTTCATATTGCTGCGGTCTAGTGTCTAGGACGTTGTTTCTCTGCTGTTCGCCGTTCTGCCGTTGTCCAGAAGCCTCAGCTTCCTTTTAAAGGCCGAGCAGTACTTGTTGTGTGTAGATGCTACTTGTGAATTCCTTCTGGCGATTAGGACTTTCGTTTGTTGTGTTTGTACTGGACTTCTTACCTGAACTAATGTTTGGCCTTTCTTTTTCTTTTCTTTGTTTGGATATTACAGATTTCTGTGTAGTGAAATATCTTACCTTCTAACAGTTGTGTTTAGTCTTCATCCATCTGGGATTTGGTTTGGTCATCATCATTTGACACTGAATTAAACTCAGGAGTACAGGAGCCAGGTGACCCTAATTCTGCTGATGTGTCTTCCTTTTTAAGTTTTGTTTTTTTGCTTCAGATCAGATAGGCAGTGTTTGGCTGGTGGAAAGAAATATTTCCAGATCACACTTAGCACTTTTTATTCCTTTGTAAATCTTAGGTGGTTTTTTTGGTACTAGGAATTGAACTCATGACCTCACTATTGCTAGGCAGGTGCTCAGGCCGCTGAGCTAAATCCCCAGCCCACTTTTGTAAGTCTTCTTGCTACTCAGTTTAAATGCTTTGTGTAAGAAGTCAGTGTTTTGGCTGGGGATGTGTCTCAGTGGCACAAGCACCTGCCTGGCAAGTGAAAGATTTCGAGTTTGATTCTCTCTGTCTTTGTTTTTGTCTTTTTTGAGATGGTCTTGCCAACTCAGGATGGCCTTGAGTTCACTTTGTAGCCCAGGCTGGTCTCGAACTCACAATGATCCTCTCACCTCAGCCTCCCGAGTGTTGGAATTACAGGCGTGAGCCACCATGCCTGGCTTCGAGTTTGATTCTTAGTACCAAAAAAAAAAAAAAAAAGGAGATCAGTGTATCATTGGTGCTTTGATTTCTATTTAAGGTGAAGACAAGTTTATGAATCTTTGCTTACTGTATGAATGTCTGGTATGAGGTGCATTACTGACAGGCAGAGCTGATGTTGCTTGAATACTTCCTGTGTGCTCAGTGTTCCTATCCCCTTCTGTGTATTTACAAGTACCGAGTCACACATTTCTTCCCACCAACAGCCTTCTAGGATAGGTCATGTTCTTAGATCTGTTCCTCAGGTTGATAGGCAGTACCTCAGAGGTACACAGTGCTGAGTACTCTTGTTGTCAGAGTCTGTCTTCTATAACTTGCTTCTATCTGGGTAGGCCCTGAGAACTGAATGAAGCATTCAAAGAGGTCTTCATTTTGCCACCTTGAAGCCTTTAAGACCCATAGCCAGTTTTTTTAGTCCATACTGTCAGTGTAATGTGCCTGTAAAACTAGGGAGTTGGATCACATGCTAGCTAACATATGTTTTGGTTAACCTTTTTGTAATTCTGATACAATTACATGAAATTGGGTGAACACTAACCGTAATAAATGTTTCTTACAGACAGAGCCTCCCCTGAATACACCAGAAAACAGAGAATATCTTGCAGAAATTATGTTTGAATCATTCAATGTGCCAGGACTCTACATTGCAGTTCAGGTAAAAACAAAGTTGCTTTTGTGATTTGCAAATCACAGTTTCTGACAGTAGAAGAAGTGGTAATTCCACAGGTCCTAGCTTGTAAGCCTGAAGGCTGTGGCTGTGTATTCTTCCTTTTCACTCCTGTGGCACACGTGTACATCCTCACCATTGAGGTTTGGACTGAAATACGATAGAGAACATGTCCTAGGACCTGATGCACCTGTGTTGGCCTTCAGAGTGCTGAGACTATAGGCATCTATCACCGTGCCTGGCTGTCCATGGCTTTTACAATTATATCATTTCCACAGACTCTGGCTCTGCCTTTTTCTATGCAAAGGCCAGTGTGTTTTCTGGAGGGTGCCAAGATAGAGATGTAGGTGTAGTTCTCTCTCTCTCTCTCTCTCTCTCTCTGTCTCTCTTTTAGAGGAGGGGTGTGGGATGTTGGTATGTTGCCCATGCAGGTCTGGAACTTATCTTCCTGCTTCTGCTTCAGTAACTAGGATTACAAGTATATGTCATCAAGCTCAGATCTTTCACTTTTGATCAGAAAAAGATAAACACAGCCTGTTGGAAAAGAGTGAAGGGAGGCCTCTGTGTTTATTTGGGCTCCTGTCAGTCTCAGAGTACTGTCTGACTTGTAAGAGATGCTACATTTCCAGGAGCTCATAGAAGTCCTTTGACACTTTTGTTCTTGGAATGATGTTGCTTTTGGTGGTTGTATATCTGCCACCTTATACAAAGGAATTGACCACAGTTTCGGGGAATAAATGAGATAGTGTGCCCCAATATTTTCTGCCTAATATTAAATCTGTTCCGCCATGTGTGATGATACATGTGTGTAATCCTAACTGTTCACGAGGCTGAGGCAAGAAGATTGCAAGTTTGAGGCCAGCCTGGCCGGTTTGGGGAGATCCCTTCTCAGTAAAACAAGTTAGAGATGCAGCTCAGTGCTAGACCCTTACGTTGAAGAAATCTGTTCTGGTGCTTCCAAATTTACTTAACCATGTATCTGCCTCCCCTAAGTTACTCATGTTGTATGGAATAAGGAAATACTTTATGGCCTACTGAGGTGATGGCTCTTGAAGTATTCTACGCATCACATGCTTTCTTGGAGGGTTTTGTTTTTTTTTTTTTGAGACAGTGTCTTTGTGTAGTGCAGGCTGCTCTCAAACTCACCATGTAGTCCAGGTTGGCCTTGAACTCAGCAGTTTTCCTGCCTCAGCCTCTTGAGTGCTGAGATTATAGGTATGCACCATCCATACCCAACTTGCTTTTTTTAAAGTATAAATTCTTAGCTCCGTATTTTCCTGCCTCTGGCTTTGAATGGGACACTTCCAGTTGTGGGGAGTCCTTGTCATTGTAGGGTGCTTAGTAGCAAGTCTGGCCTCTCTGCTTGCTGAACCACACCAGCCTCTTCTCTGTGCACAGGTATGACAGTGAAAAGTAACACTAGGTATTGCCAGATGTTACCTGGCCAGCAAAACTGCTCCAGGTAGGGGCCCAGAGTTGAGAGCCAGTGTCCTAAAACTGCCATTTAGAATGGCTGATGGGAGACCACGTTGTGTGTAAAACTCCATGAGGGTTTTCACCTCCAGCCATGGCTCCACACAGAATCAGAGGAAAAGAGATCAAAACTTTACTTCTACAAAGAGGATTTTTCACTGGCCTTTCTTTGTAAAACTTCAGTCTTTCTTTACTTTGTAACTTTTTGTTTTATTGCAAAGCTAGCTTCTAGAGTATAAGTTCATGAACTTTGCATGCTTGATGCCCACGTCAGAATTGAAGTTTTGAAGTGAGGTGGAGGGTCAGGCGGGCAGCGGCTCAGAGAGCCCTACCTATACCTCGGAGTCCCTGTCTCCCCAGGCAGTGCTGGCGCTTGCAGCCTCCTGGACCTCCCGGCAAGTTGGCGAGCGCACGCTCACAGGGATAGTCATCGACAGCGGAGACGGAGTCACCCATGTGATCCCGGTGGTAAGTGTGCTGGCTCATGATGACTGAGATTTTCTGCCTGCTTTGAGGTAAGAAGAAAGAAAAAAACCCACCACCTTCTGTAATTAAAAATGCCATTTAAAAAGTGATGTTTAATAAAGGTAATGGGAGTTTTAAAGACCAGCTGTTTTAGGTATTTTCTCATTGCAGAGACAAAATACCCAACACCCAAAGTTAAAGGGGGAAACATGTATTTTGGCTCACACTTGGCAGAGGTTTCAGTCCAGAGCAGTTCTGAAGCAGGGCAGCACTGCAGAGGCTTCACAGAGAGAAACAGTCTGTGGTATGGCAAGCATTAGGCATGGAGCAGGCGCAGCTGCAGCAGCAAGCCTGCCTTCTTTCTGTCCCTTTATGTTCCATCCACGCTCTTAAGTCTGTGGAGTGGTGTCATCCACTGCAGGGTGGGGCTCTGCTCCTCATCTCATTAGTGCCCGTATCACACACCCTAGATCGACTTTGAAAAGCCCCACCTATGAGTGCATGAGGTTTTGGGGGGACGTCTAGGTACAAGCCATAACACCAGGTATGTGAGAAAGTGCTAAAGATGGCCAATATTTGTGGCTTCAAAAGTTTTAAAATTACAGCAGCAAATTCTGCAGTCACTGGTGAGTGGTTGGCTAAGATTCTGGGGCCTCTGCTGGGTTCCTGATGGGTGTATCCTCACCCCCACGTGTGTTTCCTGGTTTAGAGTTCTGAGCTGTGGGGGACCCGAGAGTGTGCTGCATGCTTGTTTGATGTCTCTGTGGAAAGGGGCTGGCTTAGTCCGCTCATGCTGCAGAAAATCCTGCATTTTGATTTTCAGTTTATTTTAGAGCCAAGAAGGAGAGAGTTTATTTTGACTGTAGTATCACTTTCTGGTTTTATTTTTATTTTTATTATTGTTTGGTACCAGGGATTGAACTCACAACGTCACACTTGCCAGGCAGGCGCTTATGCCAGTGAGCTAAATCCCCGGCTATGGTTTTATTTTTTAAAATAATAGAGAAGACATTCCCAATTCAGATTTTAGGAGACGTTTGTAGTATTTGGTCCAGTGGATTGTAGGTGAATTATTTAAAATTGATTCTTTTGAGACTTGGTTATCCTTGGGCTCTTGATTTCTGATCTGATCGTTCCTGGGTCACCTCTCAGTAAGGATGATCACTTGGTTAGCTATAGGTTTTACAGATGTGCTTTGTGCGTGTTCTGTGTATTATCTCCTTTTAAAAGTGCAAATTAGGGTTAAAAACTTCATTTACTTTAATTGAAAAGGCAGTCACTATTTCCTTTCAGGAATCAGAAGGAAAGCTTTCCAAACTTCTTTCTGCTTTGATGAATGCCTTCAACATCAAAATTCCTGTAATGGAAAGGCTTGCAGGCACGTCCAGTCGGCCTATGGTCTGGACATACCTATTTTACAATAAAAACTTAAAAAAGAGAAATTGTGTAACCGTATTGTGTATTTTCTACGTGGCCAGAGAGCACTCTTCTCCGTGCAGTGCAGCCTAGGTGGGCCAGGTGTGGGCATAGGGTGGACGTGCTTCGTGGTGCTTTGCAGCAGGCGGGGGGAGCTCTTCTGGTGGGGTGACTGGTGACTGTGTGTGTGTGTGCACGCGGAGTCCGTGTCACTGCCATATCTCTCTTCTGGTGGGGTGACTGGTGACTGTGTGTGTGTGTGCACGCGGAGTCCGTGTCACTGTCATATCTGTTTCTCTCAGTGTCCTGGTTCAGAGGCTGTGAGGTGCTGCAGTGGGACACACAGGGCCTCTGTCTGATGATGGGGAACAGCCTTGGCCCTGGCCGTCAGTGCCCCTGACCCTCACAGCCCTGCAGAGTCTCAGCCCAGCGCCGAACTGCAGCTCCTATGGTACACTGTTTCTCGCTGGAAGCCGACTCTTCCTCATGAGAGTGTTTGTGGCATAGCTCGTGCTATGAAGTAGTGCCATGTGCTTGGCACAGAAGAGTTTATTTAACCTTTACTGCAAGTACCATTGGACGTTACTTGCTCTGTTATTCTGGATCAAGGTGCTGAGGTTGAAGCTGTTCACCTGGCATGGGAGTTTGCAGCCAACAAACCTGCAGCAGGATTTGAATCCAGGCTGTTAGAAGCTTAGGCTGTGGTCACCACATGGCTGGCTTCTACATATGAGTAGTTTTTAATAGTTGGGTTAGCAATTTATAAGCCTTTCCTATTGGTTAGAGAAAAGAAAGGTTGTATTTACTGTTCTAATAGATGGTGTTACCTTTTGGAAGTGAACCGCCCTGTACTTGGAGGTCTCCCTGTGCATTTCTCATGAGAACACTGTTTTGGTTGTTGATGGAGATTCTCAATCTTTGGGACAATCTTGAGTTTTAAGTATTAGGGAACTCCATGTGCAGTCACTTCAGTAGACCCCGTTCTGAGTTTGCACAGGTTGGGTCTCAGTTCTTGCAGGATCAGGCAGGGGTTGAAGTGAGACAGTGGGCCTGGACCATGGGATCACTCACCAGCTGTTTTGCTTCCTTTCTTCCCCAGGCAGAGGGTTATGTAATCGGAAGCTGCATCAAACACATCCCGATTGCAGGT
Organism: Cavia porcellus; assembly: GCF_034190915.1. NCBI lineage: Eukaryota > Metazoa > Chordata > Mammalia > Rodentia > Caviidae > Cavia > Cavia porcellus. Next base: position 58,239,396 of record NW_026947489.1, read on the forward strand.
AGAGATATTACGTATTTCATTCAACAGCTGCTAAGGGAGAGGGAGGTGGGAATCCCTCCTGAGCAGTCACTGGAGACCGCAAAAGCCATTAAGGTAAAAACAGCTGGGAAACCGGCCGGTTTGGGGTGAGAGAGAAGTACTGTCTGAGGCCTTCCTGAGTGCACCTTCCCCCTCCTGCCTGCCGTCCCCTCCCCTCCCGAGAGTGTGAGCCCTGACCTGTTCCCAGTGAGCTCAGTGGGCTGAGGATGAGGCTCAGCCTACCTTAAGCGCTCTGTTGAGGCTCTGGCTATGAACCAGAGCAGCTTGCTGTGTTGTGGAGCCACCGCCGGTGCAGTATAGTGTGGGTTAACTGGCGCCTAATATATAGAACTTTCATTGACTGATGTCACTTCCTTGTCTCCTCCCTGGCTGTTAGACTGAGGAGGCACAGGTCATAGCAGCTGGGGGACCACGGGCTCTGCTGGAGTCTGTGTGAGTCTGTGCCCCAGAGTTCACATCTCAACAAGGTCTTTCCAGGATCCAGAGTTACCATCCAAAGTCCATTTGTGTCAGGGAGGCTCAGGAAGCTTTATAATTCAGCCAGGAGGATTAGAAGGAAAGCAACTTGATGTGTTAGTTTGTATTTCTCTGTACATGACTTATCATGTACCCTCTGGAAGGAATTTTTCAAACTTTAGAGAAAGATCAGATTGGAAGGAGTGGCTAGCAGCCCAAAGCTAATGATTCTCTAGGTGGAGAGGGAGGATTCCTTTGTGGACCGTTGCGGGAGGGCTTGGGCCTCTCCTTTCCCATAGGACTTAGAGTTTGAGCCGTAGAGGGGCTGGAGGATGGTAGATCTCATGCCTCCTCTTCATCAGTCCCCTGCAATCTGAGCAGCGGCAACCAAGGCGGGGTAAATGAATGGAGACCTCGAGGTGGTCCTCAAGCTCTGATAGACTCTGGGTAAGGACAGAGGTGCCTTTAGGAAGGAGGATGAAGAGAGGGCAGGCTTCTGTCTGACTTCTTCGAATTGGAGTTTGCAAGGAGAGAAACTGTCAGTGCTAAACCCATGAGGTCCTGAGTAAATAGGAGTTAGTCCTTCCTCCGGTGGGGGAGGTTGCAAGGGATCACAAGACTTTATTTATTTATTTAATGTATTTTTTGGCACTGGGGCTCGAACTCATGACCTCACGCTTGCCAGGCAGGCGCTTACAGCACTGAGCTAAATCCTTGGCCCCGTCCTAGTGACTGTAATCCCACTGCCTTCCCTTTGTTGTGTGGCACTGTCACTTTACCCTGCTATTTATTCATTGAGGTTGTCTGTTGTCTCAAACTGAGGGTGTCATCTGACAAGGACTTGGGTGCTGCATTCACTTGTGTATCCCAGGTGCTGAGATACTCTGTGAGCGTGTCAGTCAAGTGAGTCAGAATACCTGTCACCAGCTCCAGCCCCAGCACAGAGGAAGTAAAAAGTGCCATACCAGGTGATCACTCCCCAGGCCCATGCAGCTGGGCAACAGGCTGTAGACACACAGCACAGTCTGTCAGACTCAGTGTGGTCTGCTGGTTCAGGGGCAGCTGACAGTGGAAGCCTGAGGAGGGCCTGGCAGGAGCCTGAGGGAAGATCAGACAAGATGGTGATACTGTCTTACCAGCACCTTTCCACGTTGCTTCAGACAGTGTGGCAGCCGGCGTTGAGACTGAAGCTGAGATTAATAGCTGAGCTGCAGAGAAAGCAGGCTGCGCTGTCCAGAGCCCCATGATTGGCACGTTTCAGGTGGCAGTTGATGGAATAGGGCATGAACTGCATCCACACAGTCATCTGGTGTGTGGCAGATCGGGTGTGTGTAATGCATGGAGTTTCTGTATGTGTGTGAGAGGGCAGAGGTGCTGGGTAGCTGTTAATGTTTGGTGACGTCTTTGTGTGTACATGCAGGAGAAATACTGTTACATCTGTCCTGACATTGTCAAGGAGTTTGCTAAGTATGATGTGGATCCCCGGAAGTGGATCAAACAGTACACAGGCATCAACGCGATCAACCAGAAGAAATTCATCATAGATGTTGGGTACGAAAGGTTCCTGGGGCCTGAAATATTCTTCCACCCAGAGGTGAGCTGTCTGCCTGGAGTGTGTGTATGGCAGTGCTGCCACCCGTGTGCACAGACAGACACCCGGTGTCTCAGCCACGTGATTTTCCCTGGATCTCAGCTGATTTTTCATTCCTTTCACCTTATAAATATTCACAAGCAATGTGTTTGTGTTTCTTGCTGAATGTCATGTGTCTTATGCATGTGGTTTTTCCTTTTCTCACTGGCATGTATCAAACACTCTTCTGTTACTAAACCCACACATTTCCCCTCTGTGGAGACTCATGGGACCATCACTGCAGAGGTGGTTTAGTGTCACATTGGAACCTCTTCCATACCTCCATCCCGATGGGAGGGTTTCAAGTTATCATTGTCTGTTTGTTAAAATTGCTTTGTGAAGAGTTTTTGTTGTGTGCTATTTAGGGAAATATAACCTTCCTTTTGTGTTTGTATACAATATAGTTTGCCAATCCGGATTTTATGGAGTCTATTTCAGACGTGGTTGATGAAGTGATCCAAAACTGCCCTATTGACGTTCGTCGCCCACTGTACAAGGTATAAGCTGCTTGGTAAGGCGTTTTGATGGCATTCTCATTCAAGGCCTCTGGTTGTTCAGTTAGTTCATTTCTATGAGTGTGTAGACATGCTCACTTCACCTGCTCTGCAGGATTTGTTGCAGGCAGTGTAGTTTAAAAGGTTTTTCTTGAAGCGGAGATGATTTACACGTTTGGAGATGGAACCCCCTTGACTGGAAAAATTGGATTTGGACACTGCAACGTCTTGTCTTCTTGCTTGGCCAGCTGTATCTGAAGCTGAGTAATCCTAGCCAGGCATACTCACTGGAAGTCGGAGGGACCCCAAGCCCCTGCTTTCTGTAAGGTTCATGATCTCATTTCAGCTGATTTGTGGCCTGTGCTGGCTGATGGGCAATGGGAATCAGAGCCTGAAGTGGAGCCACCACATAGAGTCTGCACACATTATGTCTTTTAAATGGTTCTTTGATTGTCTAGAATCCTGAAACTTGGAGTGAGAGTAGTCTAGGCCAGATAATTATTGGATGAGAGGAAGTCTTACCAATGGGCAGATATGGAGAGCAGAAAGGGGAGGCTTTGCCTGCAGTTGATCCTTGCTCGGGTGTACTGTGCCGCCAGCTCTCGGCCTAGTGGCTTCTGACTGGGTGGAATTTTACAGAGTAGAGACCTGGGCTCAGAAAAGAAGAGTCAGTAAGTTTTGTTTCTGCTCATGGTGAAATAGCATTTAACTTTTAAGGAAAGTGAGTATCTTAGTTACTTTTTTCATTGCTGAGGCAAAATACCTGACACCCAAAGTTAAAAGCAGAAAAGTTTGAAAAGGATGATCGTCTTGACCTTGGTTCTTGGTTTTTCTCATCAAGCAAGCTCTGTACGCTGCAGGGCAGGGAGGCGACTCACATGAGGCTGCCCCTTACCCATCTTAGGGCCACCTGGGACAGGACTGTGGGGAGCTGGCCCCGAGTGCCCCATTTGGCAGCAGAGCCTGTTTCTCTCATCACCTTGCGACTGCGACGGCAGGTACTGTCAGCTCTCCATGCAGGGGCCATTCATGTCACACGGCCCAGCCTCACTGCCAGGCCCTGAGGAAGGTGAAAGGTGCAGGCATGTTTAGTGGGCACCTTGGGCTCCTCCACAGCCACCAAAAAAGAACTGCGTTCAAAGCAGGGTGCTCGATGAGTAGGGGGTTTGGTGTTGAGGCCTGAAAATGCCTCCTCCTCTGCTGTCCTGACAGGTGGCTGTTACAGAGGCACTTTTCTCCATGAGGGATTGGCAGACCTTTTCTGCTACAGGGCCCGATGGTGAGGCTTCTGGGTTTGTACATCCTATGGATGAGGCTGCATTTGCACAGTTCTACCAAGGCATGCACACCATGTGTGAGCCCTGGAAGAGACTGGCTCCTGTAAAGCTTGGTTTATAACAACAGGCAGCTTGTTGTAGATATTTGAATGAAAGGCCTAATTCCAGTGCTTTGCAGATTGGGTCTGGGATAATTGTTTGCTGGCTGTCATCAGGCTGTGAATGTCAAGGTGTGTCCTTTGTTCACCAGCAAGACAGTGCTGCACTTAGCAAAGACTGAAAGAATGACTACAGGGCTCTTGTCACCTTAGGGCTTGGTGGCTTTGGCTGGCATTGCCCAGGACAGGGTGCAGTCTGCACAGCCGGTACTTCTCCTGACTTGGAGCCTGGAACTGGGCATCCCTTTTGCTGGGAGACTTACACTCTGTGGGATGTAGAAGGGTCCCTCAGAGCTGGTGTTCTGGAGCCATGAAATGTCCCTGTGAGGTGGCTCCTGTGCAAGGTGCCCCCTTCCCGCACTGCCCCCCTGCCCTGAGTGTGGACCTGAGCTCATGTGGGGCATGCCCTTTCCTTGCAGCTTCTGTTGGTGATGCGTAGATTCTAACTGTGGGCTTCTGTAGAACTGATTGTAGAACACTGTTGTGGTTAGATGCCCCACTAATACCTCTGCAGCCCCTGCACTTGGCTTCCTAGACCTCCATACAGTCCCTGTCTTCAGGTAATGGAGCACTCCTCTCCAGCCTTAGTGTGTTTTTCTGCCTGTTGGGATTGGCTCAGGCATCTGCCATGCTGAGAAAGTATTCTGTAGATCAGAGAAAACTGGAAGGCCTGGTCCAGGCCCAGAGAAACTCAGATTTCAAAAGGCACATACTGTCCCTGCCAGGCCCTGGTACCTGGCAAGATGAGATGTCCTTTCTGGGAGCAAGGACGTTGGGTTCCTTACCTTAGCTGCCAGTGCACTGTCTCCATCCCACAGCCTTATTCGGGACCCGGCAGGAGAGAGTCAGAGTAGTAGCAGGTGAGCCTAGCAGGGGCCTCTGACAAGCTAGTGTGCCTCTCGGCTTGACTGAGGTGTAGTTGGCCTGTACAGTCGTGTGTACGTGAGATATACAGCATGCGGGCTTGAAACTTTTGGGTTTTTCACTGTCAAACCTTCACCTTACTTGTGGGGGTTGAGGTGTGTGTGTGCGTGCGCGTGCATGTGCACGCGTTAAGGGCATTTAAGATCCAGTCAGTTGGCACATTTCCCGCGCTCAGTGCGTTACTATTAGGAGTTGGGTCCCATCCTGTGGAACCTGCTGCATGGTGGGGCTTGGGCTGGGTTGGAACCTTGCGCACCTGATGAAGCTATTTCATCATGCTTCGTAATCTCACTGGTTGTCTTTCAGTTTCTCAGCTCTATTCTTGAGGTATCTTGAGTGCCTGCCGGTTCAAGATGGCATTGTTAAGTTAGGGGATTTAAGTACGTATCAGGTGTGGTTCTTGTCTTGAAGAGCTTATAAAAAAGCCAAAAACACTGAAGTCCTAATGGGAACCACTACAAGCTAAATGTCATTAAAGTGAATCACGCACATTATGGTACTTGAGAGAAGGGCAGACTAGGGATAGGGAGGGCATCAGACAGGCTTGGAGAACATGTCCTCTGAGCCGAGGCCAGGCTGGTGTGCACCGGGGAGGGGAGGCCGGCAGCTCAGGGAAGGCTGGCACAGACAGAAGTAGGAACAAGGGGACCTGTGAGATTTGTTCCTGGGGTGGTACAGGGTTAGCAGGGAGGCAGACCAGCCAAGGAAGTGTCTTTCACTGTGGGCTGGAGGGTGTTAGATGTTTTTTTTCCTATGCTTGTCAGGAAGATGTGAATGCAGTTGATACAGCTCACAGATTGGTATTTCCTGTAACAGACTGCTCAACTGCATGTAGAAAAGTAAATGAGTTCCATATTGTTTGTTATTAATGTCCTGTTTTGTTTTTTGTTTGTTTGTTTGTTTTTTGCTACTGGGGATGGAACTTACAGCATCGCACTTGCCAGACAGGTGCTTATGCCACTGAGCTAAATCCTTGGCCTATTTCTTATTAATGTCAAGTCCGGTACGTGAGTAGATGGCGAGTGTCTTAGTTACTTTTTATTCATTGCTGAAACAAAATACCTGAAGCCCAAAGTTGGGAAAGGAAAGGTTTATTTCTTACAGTTTTTGGAAGTTTCAGTCCATACTCAGTTGGCTCCAAGGCATGGTGGCATGGCTGGGCTGCAGTTCATGGTGGCTGCAGACAGCAAAGAGGAAAACAGGGGAAAGAGAACAGAGACACACCTTCTTCCTGCCATTACATTACATCTTGGCTCCACCCCTAGGCCAGTATAGCACTCACACCCCCAATCCCAGTGCTAGACAGTGAACCAGTCACAAATGCGCAATGCAAATGCATGAAGCCTGGGGGCCACCAACATAAAACATGACAGTGAGGCTCTGGTAACAGCCAAGTAGGTCCCTCACCCTTAGTTCTTCCACCCTGACTCCACTATTCCATTCCCATTCCTTGGTTTTTTTTTTTTTTTTTTTTTTTTTTTTTTTTTTTTTTTTTTTTTTTTTTTTTTTTTTGTGGTACCTGGGATCACACTCCTGACCCTGCACTTGCCAGGAAGGCACTTATGCCGCTGAGCTAAATCCCCAGCCCCTCCCCTCCCTGATTTACTGGATGTTTTTGCTAGCACTGCCCGAAGAGCCTGGATTTTTATTTCTTGTGGGAAAGGGATCCTGTGTTAACTGTGGTCATAGCTCATGGCTCGTGGGGTTGAGACCTTGGGCATGTACTTCAGTGAGGTGGTGGAGGCGTGTGTGGTGGGGTCCGTGGCTTTGGCACTGTGAGATGTCTGTTGCATGCTGCAGAATGCCAGGCCCTACCACACTATGTGCTGAGCAGAGAGCTGTGGGACTCGTGCTGGAGGCTGGTGTGACTGATCTGTTTCAGAGGAGGGAAGGACCAGAGCTCTGGGCAGGAAAATAACACATTGCTGCATGGCCAGGTGAAGCTGAAGGGTTTCTGCAGTCTGGGAGGAATTCAATACCCAGACCTACACATAAGGAGTGGTGAATTTTGGAGCCATGTTGTGCAGGACCACAGAGAGAGGTCCACCTGGAGAGACGCGCACAGGGGACAGCTTTTCCTGGGCATCGATACCTTTAGGCAAGGATGTGGCCTGTCCCTTGTAGAGGAGTGATGGACTGTGGTGGCCTTGGAGGTTGGAAGGTCTGAAGCCAGGGAAAGCAGCAAGAGGCTGTCCTAGAGTTGCAAGTGAGGAGGGACAGCACTTAGGCTGGAGCATGAGGAGGGAGACAAGGGTGGAGAGGAGAGATCGGCTCAGTGGCTTGGGTGAGGGTGGACCAGCAGGAGAGGTCCGAGATTTGTAGCATACACTTGCAGGAAGAGAGATGCCACTTTTACAGCAGGGAGATGGCCACAAAGTGCTCAGAAGGTGGCATCTCTTTCTGCAGAGAGGTTACATTGTGGGCTCAGATTGAAAACTTGAGAGGGAGATCTGGGCTGTGTGGAGAGTTGAGGCGCATTCTCATGTACATGGAAATCCAGGTCTCTGTGTGGATGTTGGTGAGGGAGGTGTGCAGCTGAGAGAGTGCCCCCTGCATGTTAGGCATGCGCCTGCTTTTAGCATTAACGTCACACTGTAGTTAGGCACAGTAACCCACAGGTGGCGCTGCAGTCTGTCAGTTAAAGAAGCCTCTTAACAGAAAGTGCATTCAGTGTTACAGGAGTGAGAAGTTTTGTTTTAGATGTTGATGAAGTAAAGTTGCTTTTAGAACAGGTTTTATTTAAAACCTTTCAGACTTAAATGTTAGGAGAGCAACAGGTTTGTAGTGTTGTGTGCTGTAGCATTCTTTCTCCAGCACAGAGACAAGACCTTCTTATGTGCGGAGATAATTTGATGTTGTATGGTATTTGACATCATAAAGGATACATTTATACAGCAAGGTAAGGCAGTATTGTCACTGTTGAGGGTCATGAGGAGAGGCAACATGGTGACTCCTGACTGATGGCACCTGTGCTTCATGGGGATGCCTCTGTCAGTGAGTCGCTTGAGAACGTGTGCATGTGGGGAAAGAGCCCTTTGCCATCACTGAGTCTCAGCGTGATGAGCCCAGGCCTTGCGACCTGTGCTGAGCTAGTGATGGCGTTCTGGGCTCAGCCTGCCTGCTTAGGAGTATGCTGGGACCTGGCACCTCTGTGCTGTCTCCAGCTCACCCCCATGTGTGCCACAGCTGCCTGGACAGTGGACGTGGGTGTGTCTGCTGGCAGCAGCGGTGTTCAGAAGCCTGGGCAGGAGTGCAGCAGGTGTTGGACACCAAAGCTCCCTTTCTTCTGTGGATGGGGCGGGGACTGGGAGCAGAGGCGAGGAGGGAGGGGCACAGAGACCAGCAGGGCAGCTCCTTTGAGATCCAGTCCTGCTCTTTCTCCTCAGTACTGTTAGAATTCCTGAACCCAGGGCTGGGGATTTAGCTCAGCAGCATAAGCGCCTGCCTTCCAAGCAGGCAGTCGTGAGTTCGATCCCTGGTACCGGTAAAAAAGAAAAAGATTAAAAAAAAAAAAAAAATTCCTGAACCCAGCCAGGCATGGTGGTGTAGGTCTGTAATCCCAGCAGGAGGATCACCTTGAGTTCAAGGCCAGCACATAGTGAGACCCTGTCTCAGAAATACCACCAACAATGAAAAAATTGCCTAAATGCAGGGCAAAGCTTGGAACCAGGGTGAGAGTTGGAGGTTGATTGAGGAATGGTCCAGAAGCATGGTGCCTGTTTCCTTGTCTCTAGCAACTGCCAGAGGCTGACTGTTCAAGATTCCCAATGAATTTGGGTTGTTGCTGGCTCACAGAGGTACAGTGAGTTAGGAGGATAGGTGGAGATGTGTGCTCCAGGGTGGTGCTGCCACCCACGTGTGCCCTCTTGAGGGCTTCTCTCATCACTGAGGTCTCAGTTCAGTTGTCACTACTGCAGCAAGATTACCCTGCTGACCACTCACAGGGCCCCTTCCTGACTGCCTCCTGATGTGCTGCTCTGTTGTCCAGGTCATCCTCAAGGCATAGGTTAAACAGTGAGACGAACGTTTCTGACAGTTTGGAGAGACCTGACAAGTGTGTATACCTGAAGTCACCACTGTGGTTAAGGGTGGGACACACCGTGGCCTCAGATGCCGTACTCTTCCTGTACCCCAGTCCAGAGTGGGCAGGTTGGCTCCAGGCCCCTTTGTCGTCTCTGCAGGTGTGCTACTCCCTAGGGCTCCAAGTAAAGGGAGCCACGTGGTATGTTCTGTTTCTGCTGCTTTTGTCCAGCTAATACTGCTTTTGAGTTGATGTGTTGGAGTTTGTTCCTGCTGACTGTGGGCAGCATTCCAGCATAAGGATTGATGGGAATTTGAGTTGTTTCCAGTTTTGGCTATTACAGAAAACCTGCCATGGGCATATTTCACAAGTGTTTTGTTTCTCTTGGGTTAATACCTAGAAGTGCAATTGCTTTCTCAAATGGTAAGTGTCTCAAATGGTAAGTGGCTTATTTTATTGTTATTTTATTTATTTATTTTTGGTACCAGGGATCAAACTCACGACCTTGTGCTTGCAGGCAGGTGCTTACATCACTGAGCTAAATCCCTGGCCTAATGGTGATTTTGTTTGTTTGTTTGTTTGTTTTTGGTACTGGGAATCAAACTCAGGACCTTGTTGCCAGGCAGGAACTTATGCTGCTGAGCTATGCCCCTAGTCCCTAATGGTGATTTTTTGGAAAAAAGTGAATAGGAATTTTTTAGCACTTGGGATTAAACCCAGGGACTCAGGCTAGCTGGGTGGTTGAGCATGGAGCTGTATCCCCAGCCCATGAATAAAAATCTGTTTGAAAAATAAATGGTCATTTTAGATGTAATTTACCATTAAAAAATGTTTTGTGATGTCACATTGTGTATTGTCTCTGAAGGCCAACGCTAGATTCTGTAGGGGTAGCTGACCTATTTGAGTCTCCAGTCTCTTTGGATATCTAGTTTGAATGACGAGAGTTAAAATCACGACAAGCGGTGTGCGTGAGAACCCCTGACATGTCTCAGGTCGGGACGGTAGAATCACGGTTATGTGCAGGTGGCATTACGTGGACTCAGTAAGGACCTAAGTGAGTGTTAAGTCCTGATTGGTGTTTGACCTGTTTCTGCCATTATAAAGTCAACAAAAAAGCCTGTGGCACCACCAGATCCTGATGGTCCACTGCTAGGATGGAAATTGGAGAGGATTTAGGGGAAATCAGTACAAACAGGTCCTAGAAGAGGTGCCCCGTTGACCTAATTTCTGAGACTATCCTGTTTTTCCACTTAAACCTACAGGGGTCATTTAGACCATCTTTCCTGCCTCCCATGATCAGACAGGGCATCTTGTCTCCTTGTCATGGTCAGGTGGGCCCCACTGACTAGATGATAACCCACTTACCACCTGGAGGGTCTTTATTGGCTCAGTTCAGGGATATTTGTTTTCTTAGTCTCTGGTCATCACTGTGAAGTTAACACTTACACTATATATTTGTGCAAATGGGTCTCATTGTAACCTGCACTCACAATGCTCCCAAATTAGAGTTTTCCCTTTGGCTGTGTTACTGTCTTTCTTTCCACTTTCTTGATGTTTGCTGGATGCTTTCCAAGGCAGTGGTTACTCTGTGGTGTCTGGCTTCTCTGGAACATGGATTTTATGAGGGCTGGCCTCACTGCCAGTATTGGTGCTGGTGATCTCGCTGGCAAGATATGGCCAATGTGGTTTGACAGCTGTGTCTGACACACTACCTGTGCCGACCAAGACTGTGCAGTAGCCACGGTGCTCTCGTCCACCTGCACCCTGTGCCATGCACTGAGTGTTAGGTTTGCAGGAGAAAGTCATGATTTCCAGCAGCAGACGGGCTGTGTAATTGGAGGCAGTTTGACCCTCACCTCACAAGGCTGTGGGTTCCATGGAGTTGAGCTGCTGGACTGCTTCTGTGGCGGTTGTTGGAGAGCCTACTATGCACTTGTCACAGTGTCTTCACTAGGGATATGAGAGGGACACAGGCACAGCTGTGTTGCTGTGCAATGACTCCTGATTAGTGCCACTTACAACCAGGGGACAGGAAAGCATGCTCTCGCATCTCGGTTCTCTTTCTGTCTTTTTTTTTTTTTTTTTTTTTTTTTTTTTTTTTGAGACAGGGTCTTGCTATGTAGTTCAGGCTGACCTAGAACTTGCTGTATAGCCCAGAGGCCTCAAACTTAACAGGAATCCTCCTCAGCCTCCCAGAGTGCTAGGATTACAGGGTATACCAACATGCCCACCATGTTTTCTTGTGATGCCCACTTAACCTCACATTTGGTGAGGAGTTTACTTCTCAGATTCGGAGCTGGACAGGAGGGGCAGGGTGGGAGTGGTCCTCCTGCTCTTCCTAGGGATTTTTGGAGAACTACTGAGCTTTCAAGGAAGTGTTTTCCTTACAGTTTTCTCAATGGAATTTTCTGTAGCAAAGTTACTTGGCGATACACTTAACTTCCCTTTCATTGTGCTGAGTAGTGGTGCTGTGAAACTCAGAATGCACAGCTGCTACTTCCCCGGAGAACGTGGCCTTTGTTGCTATCAGAGTTCAGATTAAGAACCCTTCTGCTTCTTCCCTTTCTGCACAGCATCTGGGTGGTGTTGACAGAGTGACAGAGTCCCTGATGTACCGATGGGGATGGGGCCGGTGATTGGGTTGTGTTTTCTGCTTGATACCAGGATCTGAGAAGGTTCTAGCGTCAGTCAAAAGACCCTTTTCCCTCTGAGTAAGGCAGAGCAGTTGAAGGTCTGATGTTAGGGATTCAGGCTCAATCTGTGTATCAGGCTGTACTGTTGATTTTGGCTTTGTGGTCCTTAGAGGTTCTGTGTGGTCCAGAGTTCACACTGGGGAAGAGTGGCTTTTTGTTTTTATTCAGGTACAATCACAAGCTGAGAGAAACAGCTGGTGACGCAGTGTCATCACAGGAAGAAAAGGCCAGCCTGTGTTTTTTGTTAGTGTTAACATTGCTTCCAGTCTCATCTTTTCCTTGGGGGTTACTGTGTGTGTCATGCAGGGTAGGGGTTCTGTTGGGAGCAGTTACTGGGACATCGTGGACGGGTGATTTCATGGGGCAACCCTTTGCTTTGTGTCTTTTAGAATGTCGTTCTTTCAGGAGGCTCCACCATGTTCAGGGATTTTGGACGCCGATTACAGAGAGATTTAAAGAGAGTGGTGGACGCCAGATTAAAGCTCAGTGAAGAGCTCAGTGGCGGCAGAATAAAGGTAGGCACCTCAGTTTCTATGGGGATTGACCAGCTTGCTGCTCGCATGAGAAGGAGGAAAACCAGTTTGGGCAGAATGTGGCACAGCAAGCAGACTCTTCTCTACAACTGCACTCACCCCAAGCACGGGGTGAGGCCATGGCCACTGGCAGCCCTCACTGGGCTGTGCACATCAGGTGTGTAGTGAGGTGACCAGGAGCCCAGGGGAGATTCAGTAATGTCCTTTACAAATGTCCGCATTAGACTGAAAGAACTGAGATTGACAGGGAGTTACAGGGTGCCCCTCCAGTTGACAGCTCCGCATTAGTGGATGGTTTTATTTAGGTTTCTAACCAAGACTGGGCTTTGGCCAGCCTCATGGGAGCAAGGAAGAAACCTATAGAGCCGGAGTTGACTATTGGAATAGTGCAGTTTCTCCCAGTGCTTTGGGGGTGGCTTTTAGCATTTGGAACTCTCTCCAGAGGGCTATATCTCTTTACTTGGTTGGTCAGAAGTTCATTGGGTTGGTTGCTTGTCCATTGGCTTTGGACATGCTTTCCTGCCCTCATGAAGGGCTCTTGCTACACTGTGCTGGGACTGCTGTTGCTGTGTCCAGGCAGGGAATGTGGACTCGAGGGCAGGGCCTCCTGGTCAGACAGTGGGCAGAGGGTGAGGAAAGCCAGGAGTGGTCCCCCTGCAGACTGTGGAGTAAACATGCTTCCCTCTGTCCCCAGCCCAAGCCTGTGGAGGTGCAGGTGATCACGCATCACATGCAGCGCTACGCCGTGTGGTTTGGAGGCTCCATGCTGGCCTCAACCGTGAGTCCCTCCCACGCTGGCCTGCTGGCCTTGCCATCTTCCCTGTAGGTCTGAGAATGGACTCTGAATCGGGGCTCTCCACACACTTGATGCTGTCGCTTTTAGAGAGACAGTTCATGGTCATTCTCATTGCACAGCTAGTTACGGAGCCCTTACTAGTCCAAAAGTAATCCTAAAAAATCTTGCATTAATCATTAATTTCATAAATCCCAGTTTCTAAGAAAGTATCATTTTCCCCTTCGTATTTATTAACGGTTAATCCATTGTTAATTTAGGACCCGCACTTACTTGTTTTCCTTTTTAATTTAGATTTGTTGAATGTTTAGCATTTGTTAGTGCTTGTTTACAGTATGGTGATGAGTACATTCCTGGCAGGAGTCAGCACCTGTGCATAGCACCTTATAATTCTTTCAGTTCCTCTCCTTCCACCCTCCCTCATCTCTCTTCCCCACCCTTTTGTAAAAGTGCTGTCTGCCAGTTTCTGGTTATCTTTTGGTTTTGCTCTTTTCATTCACTTTTACTTTGGATTTCTAGTATAAGAGAAACCATGTGCCATATAAGCTCGGGTGTCTGATGTATGTCACTTAAACATTGTGGTCTCAGGGTGCATGTGTTTTCCTGCAGATGGCTCAGATTTACTCTTTCTGGTGGTGTGGTACTCCAATGTGTGTGAACCCTGTATTTTTTGTATCTGTTCATCTGTTACTGGCTGTATAGGCTGCTTCCAGAGTTTAGCGTGATGAGTGTGCTGCTGTGAACGTGGGTGCGCGCAGATCAGTATAATGCGATGTTTTCAACTCTTTCAAGAAGGTGCTTGGAGGGCTAGCACATATTTGGTCCTCAATAAATAGAGGATAAGTCAGAAATTGTGTGTGCACGTGTGCATGTGTGTGTGTGTGTCATAGTTACTTTTTACTTGTCACTGAGACAAAATACCTGATGCCCAAAGTTAGGGAAGGAAAGGTTTATTTCTTATAGGTCTTGGAGGTTTCAGTCCACACTCACTTGGCTCCAAGGCTGCGTAGCATGGTGGGGCAGCCATTTGTGGCTGCTGCAAACAGCAAGGCCTGAACCAGAAAGAGAGACAGACACACCTTTTTCTCGCTGACGCAGCATATCCTGGCTCGGCCCCTGGGCGGGTGAAACACCACCAATCCAAGCGCTGGGCAGTGAACCAGTTACAAACGCTAGATTTGGGCGTAATTGCCTGAGGCTTGGGGGCCACTGACACAGAGCATGACAGTGCCTATGTGCATGGTGCTGGGCTCAGTGTGCTGACCACTTCTGTCTTTGCGGAGTGGAGCCTGGACCAGGTCTCGCACACACAGCTGGCATGTGACCATGGAGCTCTCTGTCAGGCCTGCTTGGGTCATCTTTCCATGTAGGAAATAGATCTAATGCAGTCCTTCAGTGTACAGAAGAGGTAGAGGTCCCCACTTCCCAGAAGTGGCCTGGAGACAGGTGTGGGTGAGGGTCAGGAGCTGAAAATCTGCTAAGTTACTATTCCATGTGTTCTGAGGTGTTTGTGTTTCATCCCGGCTGTACCCACAGCCGGAGTTCTTCCAGGTGTGCCATACGAAGAAGGACTATGAAGAGTTCGGCCCCAGCATCTGCCGCCACAACCCCGTCTTCGGAGTCATGTCTTAGTGTCTACCGGGACCGTCACTTGGTAGCTTCTTGCTGGGAACAGGTGTCCCGTGGAGCCCAGCAGTGGTCCTGTGCGTGTGGGGACAGGTGACGTGATGTCCGGCGGTGTGCCTGTGTCACCGAGTGCATGAGGCTCCGTGTAGTCCTCCTGGTCAAAGCCATCTCTGTGTGCGACTGTTCTGGCCTGGCCCTCCTCACGCCCTGCCGCATCAGCCTCTCGTCCGAGCTTCTAGTCCACAGCACAGTTCTAAAGGGGCTCAAGGACAGCTTTAAATGTTGTTAGGGAAAAAGGCGCAAGATCGGCCCCCAGGAAAGAGTGTGGGGTGTGAACCCTGATCCTCCCAGCTTATTTTTGTAAATAAAATGTTATAAACTTGAAATACAAATCGATGTTTATATTTCCTATCATTTTGTATTTTATGGTATTTGGTACACCTGGCTGATACTGAGCACGAATCTGTATTGATGTCATGAAGTGCCGTAATAAAGTTTTCCAATTGTGAGGCATGTTACAATGTGTTTATAGGAAACAATACCATAGCAAGCCTTGTGGCCATGTTTGCTGGAAAGCGTGTAACTTTACTAGGGGGCCTCGCAGTCTGAACTTGGACAGTGCTGTGTGCGAATCCAGTCTTCTGTGTGAGATTCTGGGGTGTTTGATAGAAGATGATGGGATGTCGGGAGGGTTGGGTGAAATGCTGCCTTGCACATCACAATAAAAGCTGTTAGAATCTTTATAAATACCTTCCCGGTGTAGTGTGGTGGTCTTTTGGTCCCTTGATGCTTTTAAAAATGCTGTCATGGGTGGTTTAGGACCAGAAGTGCGTCTGCAGGAGGGAATGCCTTGCACAATGTAGACGCTTGTGCAGTGACTTGGGGTCCCCCACACGCATTCTGGCCTGGCCCGAGTGATTCCCCCTTCCCCCTGGGAACCTGAGGCTCAGGACACTGAACTTTCAGTAACTGTTTTCATGTTACTGTGGACTTGTAAGGTCTTTGCTGAATCACCAGATTCAGGTTTATCCCACTCTTCATATTAACCTTGTACTAGTTTTTAAACTGTTATTTGTGAGCCTCCTTTTCAGTAATGAGACAGGTTTTATTCTGAGATTTGCCTTTGTAACCATTCGGTGTTAGTGTTTAAATTTAGAAACATGTTTAAGCACTAGGCAAACCTCCCTTCTCCATGGTTTCTGTTCACTACCTTCACCTGAGTGAAAGCATGAAATGAAAATTCCAGAAATAAACAGATCACATTCACCTCACTTTAATTACACAGTAATAATGGTAGTTCTGTTTGATTATTCATTGCTTGTCTTCGGGTTTTACCACTCCTAGTTCATGAGTTGAATTTCACGTGGGAACATCAGTCAGTTTGTGTCCCTGTAACGCAGGTCTCCAGGCAGGCTGCTGAGGAAGAAGCAGCTTCCTCAGCTCACCACTTTGGATGTCCCAGGGTGCAGCGCCTGTTGTGGCTCAGGCCTGGAGGGTCCCCCATAGCCTCCCAGATGACATGGGTCCTGGGGGAGCAGACCCAGCACTGGGCCCAGGAGCCAGCGCCTGCTGTCAGCGATGGCACCCCTGGTGCCCTGAGGCCTGGCTTCTGGCCCAGGGAACGGCCAGCAGTGTAGCTGCACAGCAGCGGTGAGCACGGGCAGGGACGTGCAGGGCCTGCTTGCCGAGGTGTCAGGCAGTCTAGACTGGAGTGTGTCCCCTCCTTCACTGTGCCTTTGCCCTCACCGGACGACTTGACAGTAGGGTCCAGGATGACTGGATTTTGTGATGCTTGGCACATGGGAGTTGCACTGGATTAAATGCTGTCCATGGGAGGAAGGCCACACTGTTCTTCCCAGGCCACTTGTGCTCTAGTGCCGAGCTGCCGTGTGGGAACAGGGACCTCAGAGGAAAGATGGGATTGAGATAGCCTTGCCTGAAGAGTTCAGGGTTCCCTAGCCTGAGCTGGCCTTGCAGTGATCCTCCTGCCTCTGCCTCCTGAATGCTGGGAGTACAGGCCTGTACCTGTACTCATGGCTTCCTGAGGAGTGTTAGTGGCTTCATTAAAACTCGGCTTCTTAAATTTTGACTCCAGGAAGTGTTCACAGAGCTGAAGGGCTGATGGTAGGGCCAGGTGAGTCTGCAGCTTTCTTAGGGCTGCCTTCCCTTGGCTCTGCCTTGCCAGGCTGCGGTCACAGAGGCTGGCAGAAATCTGCAGACAGAGGTGTGTTTTATGGTACTGACAGTTCATCCTCCAGCCATCCTATGAGTGACTGAAGGGCTGGTCGCTCTGTGATTCATTCATTTCCTGTGACTTCCATTCTGCTTCACTTGTAAGAACTATGATTGATTGTGCCAAACAAGTTTGTGAGGTTAATCAAGTGCATGGCTTCTTTAAAACTGCAGCGGGGTCCCATTAAGAATATTTATCTGTTAAATAACTCTTTACTTAATTAAAGAATATTTCATAATGTTTCTTTTAAAAGTAACTGTCAGGCTTATTAAATAGAAATATAAATTGATTGGTAAAGTAATTGCAGGGGCTCTAATTGGCAGATACATCAATTTCACTTGGTCAGATGGAAATAAATCTTTAAAAAGAGAAGAAACTATAACTTGGTTTTTGAAAGGGTTGTTGACCCAGACCGGAGCCAGAAAAAGCCTCAGCCGAAATTAGAGAGCTCCTGTCTCCCCTACCCCTAGAGATTTACCTGTAACCCTACATCCCCCCCCCCCCACCCCTCGGAATCTGCCCCTGGCGCCAAACGTGTGCCAATGAAATAACCTGTACATCTTTAATGGCCTTAGGGCACTGCCCTAAGCTTAGGCTACTTATATTCCCCCACGCCATGTGTCCGAGAGAGAGATCACCAGATTTCCGCGGCTGGCATGCCAGTCATTTCTCTCCATGTTCTCAGAATAAAGGCCTCTTTAGTTTTATATTTTCATCTTTTGGAAATATTTTTCATCTTTTGGAAATAATCCTATCAGTTTTGACATTCTTATCAAAGGTTGTTAAACTACTATTTTTTTTAAAGTCCTGTATTTCTCAAGTGCGCATTTGTTTAATTTCAGTTGACTGCTCAGGTTTTTTTGTGGTTTTAGTTCAACGAGCCCTGCATTATTGCATGTGTGTGATGTGTGTCTGTAATTGTGTGTAAATATGTAGTTACTCAGTTAACAGTGAATTGCTACTAAGAGATTAACATTTTTAATTGAGTGGAATAAAGCTTTAAACTACTAAAAGTAATTACAAATGTAAGGGTTTATGATATCAGATTAAAATTTAATGATGTAGCATTGGCTGTATTTCCAGGATTTAGGGGTCAGATCAGATGGAGCCATTGATCAAAGCTCTATTTAATTCATCCTTAGCACTGAACTGTGAGCAAATTCCAAGCCATTTGTATGAGCCTGAGGCCGGCAGTCTTCCTGCTGCCTCTGCTGGGGCACTGGTGGTGGCAGCTGTGGCATTGGTGAGGAATGAGGCTTGGGCAATGGGTTGTGGAGCGGGGCTTCCATCTGTGTTCTTCCTTCCAGAAGAACAGAGCAGCAGATTTGCGGACCTGGGATCCCACACCAGGGGCTGCCTTGGGGAGCCGTGGAGTGGAGACACAGTCAAGGAAGGAATATGGCATGGCCTCCTTCTGGAGTCTGGGTTCTCACCAGTGAGCCTGCTGGCTGGCCTCAAGTGTTCTTTTTCTGCATTTCCTTTGCTGAGAACGGGACCCAGGGCCTTGCACTTGCTAGGCAGGGACTCTACCCCTAGGTATACCCCGGCCTTTTGCTTCTGAAGTCATGAGCATCTGCCAGCTGTCCCAAGCTGCAAGTGCACGCAGAGTGAGGAGCTGTGCCAGGGTAGGGTGCCTGGGTCAAGAGAGTCTGCTCCAGCAGAAGAGGTGGCCAGAGACCACACCGACATGCCACAGGGCCACATCCTGTGATTCCGAGGATCGCAGGGTGTGGGTCCCCAGGGGATGTGCCCAGCGGGGAGGAGTTTGGTCTAGGGGACAGAAAAGACATGTCAGGTTAGCCAGGCATGGTAGCTCATGCCTGTAATCCCAGCACTTGGGAGGCTGAGGCAGGAGGATCGTTGCAAGTTTGAGACCACCCTGGGCTACAAAGTGAGCTCAAGGCCAGCCTGAACTGCACAAAAAGACCCTGTCTCAAAAAGACAAAAAAAGAAAAAAAAAAAAAAAAAAAGTCAGGTTGAAATGGCTCTTTCTGTAAGCCAGAAATGACAGGTCTTCCATTGATTCATTAACATGAATAGCTGGAATAGAAGGAAGCTGGGATTTTTAAATTTTATTTTATTTCTTTGAGACTCAGTCTCACTGTGTAGCCCAGGCTGGACTTCAGCTTACTGTGTAGCCCAGGCTGGCCATGAACTCATGGTAATCATGCTTCAGCCTCCAAGGGGCCAGGATTACAGTGTGCACCACCCTGGCCCTGAGCTTTTTTTTTTTTAAACCTTTTTTAATGGGGAGGGAATGAGTATCTAGGGTGTTTGAGAGAAGTAGGGCTGGGCTAAGGGTTTATTTAGCCGTTATCTGGAGGAAGAGTCCCTGGACACATGGAAAGATTTTTTCCTCCTGGTACAGGGGATTGAACTCTGGGTAATTTTTATTTTAAAACAAGAGTCTTAAGTTCCCTCAACTGGGCTTAGACTGAGCCACCACAGTGCTGGGGTTATAGGCCTGCTCCACTGTGCCTAGCTGTGAAAAGATAGAGTAGGTGAGGGGGTTTGTGCTACATCGCAGACAAACCTGGATCAAGGCCTGGGGGAGGGAGGAGAAATTGGCCAAATGTGATGCTGTCTTGGGACTCTAACATAGCACTGATGCCGTGTACAGATGTGCCTGAGAACAGCGGTGTGGCTGGTGCCACAGGGCAGGGTGGGAATCCTGGCTGTGGCCCATAAAGCGGAGGGCAGAGCCTGCTGAGGTCAGCTTGGCAGACACCGCTGAACGTAGATGGACAGCAGGAAGCACCTGGTGATGAATATAATAAAATACACAGCTGATGGTTGAAGTGTTCTCAGTTTTAAGACTGAAATGACCGAGATCAATTTTTTAATTGATTTTTTTTTTTTTTTTTTTTATTTTTACCGGTACCAGGGATCGAACTCATGACCCTGGTACTTATGCCACTGAGCTAAATTGAAAAGTAGTTTATTTTTTTTTTCACACATTTTATTTTAAAGAGAACAAAAGAAAACAGAACGAAACAAAGCAAATCAGAACAGGAAAATGCTAGCAACACAGCACTTCACAACAAAACAACTGGACATCAACAGTAGCTAACATAATGTCTCTTTTCTTTGAAATAGTTGAGCATACCTTCACACAATAATATCAAACATAACAATATAGTAAAAAAACATTCAGAAGAATGAAAGCATTACAGGACTTCAAAACCAAGTAACAGGAAATGAACAATGGCTGCTATAATACCTCATTTTGCTCAAAAATTTGTCTATAACATCACATAATAAAATCAAATAAAACAGGATAGAACCAATCAATATAGAAGAACAAAAGCATGGTAGGACTTCAATACAAGATGATAGTAAATCAGCAATAGCTACCATAATGTCTTTTCTTCAAAATAGCGTTCATACCATCTCACATAATAAAATCAAACAAAACAAAATCAGACCAAATGAAGGAAAGCATTATAAGACTTCAAAACAATACAATAGGAAACCATGATTACCATAATATTTCCCATTATATTCAAAATAGCTGCCCTTACTGTCTGAAAGCATATAATCTAACAAAAAGAACAAAGCAAAACCTAATAAAATTGTGTAAACAGTGCAAGAGTTCAAGATAAGACAGTAAGAAATTGACAGTAGTTTCCACCTTTCTCTCCCTTTGCTCTTTTTTTTTTTTTTTTTAAATTTTAAGAAAGACTAAACTGGGGCTGGGGATTTAGCTCAGCGGCATAAGCACCCGCCTTGCAAGCAGGCGGTTGTGAGTTTGATCCCCGGTACCGATAAAAAAAAAAAAAAAAAAAAAAAAAAAAAGGACTAAACAAATCAAAGTGGGTAGAAATGAGACATACTTCCAAAGAAAGAATAAACAGAAATCACTTGTTGATATTTACATATTGTCCTCTTATATTCAAGATACAAAAGTGGAGCATATAAAGTGGGGTTTCAAACAGTGAGACTGCAACCAGTTCTGTTCAATAGAAAATCACTCTGAGCAAAGAATAATAGTATTGCTGGGTTTCACATTATGATACTCCTGGATCAGCACTGGGTACTGTAGTGTCTTTTTCTTCAAAGTATCTGTTCATTTCATCATGTGTCATAAGATCAGTTCTCATAAACTGTTTATTGGTTCTACGCATCCATGAGTCTTAACATGTATTTCTATCCTTTGTATATTAGAGGGAGACACAAAGCCGGACCAAACAAAACATTCCTATAAACACATGAAATGAAAAAGACATGTAAGACCATTGTACAAAGAGTTCTACCATGGTTCCTGTGTTGTCTCTTGTTATCTCCAATAGAATTGGCTATATATCAGACATAGTATAATTGAACATGTCAGTACATAACAGTATTAATAAAAACAGAACTTTGTATGTAGTATAAAACTTCAAAAACAGGTAGTAATCAAGCCAGAATGGGTATCATAGTGAGTCTTGTCATCTTCAGTGTAGTTGCCAAACTCTCAGACTTGATACTATCAATCATATAAATTTTGAATAAAATCTGTCAATACCAAACAGCAATCAAACCAGTTTTAACTAAGATCAGTCATGATAAACCAGTATAAGTCATATAGGACTCCAAATTAATAGGAAATTAAGGATGATTACTAGCTATATCCTGATGTTTTTGGGATAGCTGTCTGTGCCTTCAAATCTAATGCAAATGACAAACTAGGACAGAATAAAATCTAAGCAGAGTGGTGTGAGTAATGTGGGTTTTAAATCCTGATACACTATTAATATTAATATCTTCTGCCATCTTTTTAAAGACCATTCCTCCCCTTTCACTTCCCCAGGGTGCACTGTGAATTTTTGGGTCTCATCTAGACCCTCAGTTTTAAATTGGGGGGCAACTTGCTATTTACATAAGTGGTTCCAAACCTTCTCCCTCCTGGACTTGATCTCTACTTATATTCCTTTACCTATTAAAGTCTGTCTTTCCAACCTATCTGCAGGTGCTGGTCGAGTTGCCCCTATTACTCTGGCTCCTTGTCACATAGAGCACTGTTTTCCCATATTTGATTTTCAGCCCATATACCCTTTTTAAGGTTAATTATATTTCCTATAAAGAGCATCTCAGTGGACCCTACCTCCTGATCTACTCTATCTGTGATTCTTTTTTTTTTAATTTAGTGTATCAAGGCCATCTATATTAGAATTTATAACCAACCTTCTCTGCCTCATTTCTGTTATGCTTTTTGTTTGCCATCAGTTGTCTGCTTGTCTTCTTCATGCTACTTTCTGCTCCATTCATTGAGGGCTCTCTGCCACTGTTCCTGGAATCCTGGTACTTTTCTCTCTCTCTGGAATGCCCTGCAGTATTCTCTGTAGGGTTGGATTGGTGGTCATGAATTTCTCCAGTTCCTCTTTGTCTTGGAAGGATCTTATTTCTCCATTAATTTCTAGAGACAGTTTATCAGGGTATATCAATCTGGGCTGGAGGTTATTTTCTTTCAGGGCTTGGACTATTTCACTCCAGGCTCTTCTTGACTTGATGGTTTGTATTGAGAAGCCTGCCGTAATTCTGATGGGCCTTCCGTTATAGGTGATCTGTTTCTTATCTCTAACAGCTTTTAATATTCTGTTCTTATATTGAATTTCTGGGATCTTGATTATTACATGCCTGGGTGTAGCTCTGTTTTGGTTGTAGGTGGCTGGAGTTCTGTATGACTCATATATTTGAGTATCATTTCCTTTTCCTATGTTTGGGAAGTTTTCCTGAATTATTTTTGTAAATAGCCTTTACAGTCCCTTTGTTTGTACCCCTGCTTCTTCAGTCACATTCTTTATTCTCAAGTTATAGATCCTCTTGTCATCTTCTAGCCTTTGTATTGTTACTTCTTGTTTCCTTGTTATTTTTAAAAAGTTTTTCCTTTCATAATCCTACATTGCAAACCTGTCCTGCAGTTTGGATAATCTACCCTTAGTTTCTTTCAAGCAGTTTTGCCAGCTTTCAATGGAGTTTTTAATTTCCTGGTAATCTCTTTGAATCTGCTTCATATATTCTATATTTTCTTTATATTCTTCATCAAATGGTTCTCTGCTTTGTTTGTGTTCCTCCATTCTTCCATCTGTATCTTCTTCAGAGGTGTTTAGCATTTCTTTTATTAATCTATTTATATCTAACTTTAGTTGGTTAAATATTTCACTTTTGAACTTGCCTATGAGGTCCCGAATATATTTCTTTATGTCTATTGATGCTGTGTCTGATATTGCATGTTTGCTGTCCTCAATCTCTTTTGTATTTACCTTTCTTGGATCAGTGTTCTCAAGGTTTGGGGGCTGGAGGCTTTTCTTATTGCTTCCTCTTCTCATATTTTTTGTTTCTTCCATACAGGCCTATAAAGAAGGCCGCAGTCCCTTTTTTGTTGTTGATTCTGGTTCTTCTGAAGCCTGCTGGCTAGGTGACCCTGCCCACTCCAGTGTACTATTGAAGTGCAAATAGGGACAGTGTATGTTGGCCCCTCCCCTCTGGGTCAGCCAGCTTGCAGAGGCCTTCACCACATTAGTGTGCGCAGTGTGTAGGAAAATGGTCTGGGACACCTTACTGGTTCCCATTCAGGGGCGTGACCCAGGCTAGGCACATCTGACCAATCCCGTCTGGGAAGGGAACAACTGACTGGTCTCTGCAATACCTTGTTTCTGCCAGTCCTGCCCAGTTCCAAGATGTCTTACCATTTCCCGTGGAAAGGTTTTATTCCCAACACTCCCCGCAGGTCAATGTAGGTCCTCTACTGGCTCTGCTTTCTGTTGGTCTGGCTGATCCCTGAATTCAGTGTGCCCGCGCCCTAGTGCGACTGTGCCTCCGGGAGTCGAAGTGGTGGGAACCTGGGCAGTTTGTTGAAGCTTGGTGAGTTCGGACACGCCAGCCAGTGCAGTTCTCTGGTTTGCTGCTCCCTTCCACCCTTACATCTCCTCACCAAGGCCTTCAGGCTGGCCAGCCACCAGCTTCCCTGTGCCTGTGTATCTCCGGGTTCCAACAGTGCTTCTGGCACAATGGGACCGGCCCTAGTGAGAGCACCGCCAGCTACCGCCTTCTGTTCAAGTTTTTCTTTTTTAAAATTCTTTCTGTGGGCTTCAATTCTCATTTTAGTTTCTCCCTGGGTCAAGGGAACCTACATCATTCCTGCTTTGCCTTCTCCAGAATGCTATATTCCAGCATCTGGGCTATTTCTTTTTCCTTTTTATCGGTACCGGGGATCGAACCCACGACTGCCTGCTTGCAAGACAGGCGCTTATGCCGCTGAGCTAAATCCCCAGTCCCATGGGCTATTTCTCTCAGAGAGACTTTTTAGTTTGCTGCTTACTGTTCTGTCACCTTCAGACCCCACCTGAAAAGTACTTTAGAAGTAGTTTTTCCTCCACTGTGCTTTTCTTCGTTTGTTAAGAGAGCTGCTGTGGTTTGACAGTGATCAGTGGTATCTGAATGATATTAAAGAAGAATTTATAGCTTGGTGTGGTAGCACATGCCTATAGTCACAGCATTCAGAAGACTGAGGCAGGATGATTGTTGTGAGTTTGAGACCAGCGTGGGCTACAAAGTGAGCTCAAAGAACAGGGAATTTAGCTCAGAATCATAAGCGCCTGCCTGGCAAGTGCAAGGCTTTAAGTTTGATCACCAGTATCCCTCCCCCCCCCAAAAACCAAAATAAACAACAACAACAAAAAAAAAACAAACAAACAAAAAAACCCAAAAAAACCCCAAAAAACAAAGTGAGCTCAAAGGCTAGCCTGAACTGCATAGCAAGACCCTGTCTCAAAAACACACACATTCCACAGAGAATTTAGGATGCAGTACCATATGCTGGAACTAGGTATGTAACTAATAATTAGAAGTCATCTAGCTAGAGAAATAAATGTAAGCTGTATAGAAACAAGGGACTAATTGGTGTTCTCCATTGACATCTTTTATCTTAATTAGGATAGTGTGTTGAACCTGCAACTCTGATTGTGTGATCATTTTCTTGAACTGAATTAATATGTTTAACATTCATTCATTAGGTCTTATGTCTGTGATAAACTTTATAGGTAATCAAAACATTATTGCGTGATATAATTACAGCTCTCTGAATTAAGAGTTTAAGGAAGTTACTGCCATACTACATGTGACTTACATATTCCCTAATGGCAAGGATTAATGGTGTTATAAACTTTCTGGTTATGTGCAGTGTATGTCAGGGTTCATTTACAGCAGGATGACTTTAAAGACCTGGCAGCCCCCATGCTGGGACTTAATGAGCAGTGGTGGCATTTCTGGGTGGCTGTGTCTCCTGCTGTTGTGACCACCTCTGTGCTGAGCTTACCAGGCCAGTGCTAGGACAGGTTGTTGTGTTCTAGCTGTGGGGGGCCAGGTGCTTCATTTCATGTGGAGATGGAATAATGTTAATATTGATAGGGTTGGTAACCGTACCCCAGAACAGTGACAGTTTTCTAGTCTCTCTCTCTCTATTCCTTATTGGGGAAAGAACCCAGGGCCTTATCTTGTGTTATATTCCCTGTGAAGGCTGAGCTCAAACTTGAAATCCTCCTGTCAGGGTTATAAGCACATACCACCACACCAGCTCTTCTAAAATGGCTAGGTCTTTCTTTGGTGGTGGTACTGCAGATATGTTTGTTTTCTGATGCAAGAGAGATAAAAAGAGAAAACAGAAAAGACGAGGCCTTCATTGCAGGCACAGGAGGACTACCAGCGTGCCCTCTGGAAGGAACAAAGAAAAAGTGCTTTTATTTGGTTTTGACCGGGGGTGGAGTTGAAGGAGCGGGCAGAATGATGTATGGACAGCTGATTGGAGGAGCAGTGGCACACCATGAAAAGCAGGAGGTCTGATTTGGGTTCTCCAGAAGATTGTTGAAGGCAGTGCTGAAGGGAGGCGTGGTCCAGCGCCAGGTTAACTCACACATGCGGAAAACCCATCATTCCCATCTTTTGGTTGTTATGGATGACATGTCTCTCTCCAGCTACTTCCTGCTGTTCAGGGGTGTCGCGGTAGAAGCTATGACATGCTGTGGAATGACAGCTCATACAGAGGCTGGTGCCGAGGGTTCCGTCATGAGTAGAAGTTCTCTAGTGATGAAAGTTTATATCCTGGAATGGATAACCTTCAGCCTTCCAGAGTGTAGGGATTTAAAAGGAGTTTAAAAACACATGGTGCTATAAACAGGAGAAACCAATCGTGATTAGAGGACCTATGATAGGTACTACCTTAGGTGCCCATGAATCTAAGGAGGGCCAACAGAGGGTGTATTATACCCCTTGAATCTTTTTCTATATTTGCTGCCAACTCTCGGAGCTTGTGAATTCGGCCCTTGACTATACCTGACTGGTTTACAAAAAAACAACATTCTTCTAATGTAGCACAGGTGCCATCTCTCCCCACAATCCACATCAGGGGCTCAGTGGTTTGGGAGGACCAGTGTTGCGAGAGAGGTAATCTAGTCTTGGAGTGAGTCCATAGTTCTTGATACTTCATAAATAAAGGTTTTTAAATCGTAAGTCAACTGAGTGTAGAAGTGAGAACCATTCCAATCCCCTGGCCCCCATGCCAGTAGCTGAAAAGATGCCAATCCCTGTGAGGATTGGTGCTGTGGCCCTGGATGACCTACGGAACACTGTGTGAGAATTAATCTGTGGTCTCTGCATGACTTCAGATTATGTCTTCAGTGTCACCTGTGGGGCCACTGCTGCCAACATGCAGGAGTCCTGCCATGGGAAGGGAGACAGGTGGGTGCTCCAAGCCCACAGACAAAGAACTGTCCACAGGGAGGGCACATAGGGTTGGTAATGTTTGTTATCTCTTGTATATGGGCACAAGGCTCAAGAAACCCCACCACAGGTGTTGCACTGGTTTGGTCTGAGTGCAGGATATGGGGAGGTTTTTTGGCTATGATGGTCCTCGTGTTAAAGTTAGAGGCCTGACAATTTGTGTTTGTGCGTGAGTTTGAAGGGCTGATATCTCTCAGGTGATAGGATATGCTGTATATGAATTCTGTTGCAGGAGCAGGCAAAGCCAGTGATTGGAAAGGTGAGTTGTATTACAGCCTTGGAGGACAGATTGTAAGAACTAGTATGTGTTACTGAGGTGTGGGTAGGGGGATTGGAGAATGGTGAAAGGGAAGGAAAGAGCTTCAGTGGTATAGATTGCATTTCAGGGAATGACTTTGGTGTAGAGTTAAGAACATGTCATTTTTGTAAAAGGTCGGTACTTGGTGTAATTGAAGTCTCCATGTTTGGCTTTCTGGGAGTACTGAGGAGGTTTGCAGGTCCCTGATGGTGACATGTAACATCTGAGTCCAGGAGTACTTGTCTGTCCAAGTGATGCTAGCGAATATATGATCATCATGATTAGTCCAGAATCCACTTTCAGTTGGATTCACATCCCTAGCCAGGCTAGTGGTAGTAACGGGCATCATGACAGGATGACTCATGTGGGGTTTCTGGACGGAGATAGAACCTAGGACTACTAGTTACAAGTACATTGCTGTGTAGATCTTTAACATAGGCAGGTGAGCACCAGGGAATGTGGAATGTTGAGGTGACGTGAGGTCCAGCTGGCCTGAGCTGTGATGGTGTGGGTGTAGCCTGCTGTTCCTCCGTGTTTTGTGAGGTAGAAGTTATAGATTGAAGGTGAGTATGATTGTGATTGTGTGAGTATTAGGAGAGTGAAGATTTAGGCCAGGAAGATTTGCACGTCCATAGCAGTTAAGAACGATTAAGCCTGAGATAATCACTAGGTAGCAGAAAGGAGACCTTGTGTATGATGGGAAAATCACCTGAAAAGGCCAT
This sequence comes from Cavia porcellus, assembly GCF_034190915.1. Lineage (NCBI taxonomy): Eukaryota > Metazoa > Chordata > Mammalia > Rodentia > Caviidae > Cavia > Cavia porcellus. Next base: position 58,267,049 of record NW_026947489.1, read on the forward strand.
CTACAAAGAACTAGCAAAATATAAGGGACGAGGAACCAGACAGGGTAAGAAACCACTGGTCAGAAAGTGGTGATGGTGAGTCTTGGTAAGGCAAAGAATGGTTAGGAGCCAGGAGCTGAGATGCCCACTAAAGAGAAGTGCAGCCAGAGGAGTCCATAATCGGTGAACACTGCTTAGTCTGGGCAGTGTGGAACCAGGATGGCAATCCAGCAACCTTGACCACTGTTGGAGTTGTGAGGTAGACCAGGTAAGGTCCACTCCACTTAGGTTGTAACCCTCTGGACTGAGAAGATTTGAGGTACAGTAAGTCAGTTGTAGATATTGGGGGTTCTGGTTTGGCTCCTTCAGTGTTGTGGGAGACAATGATCTGTATATTGGTGCAGCTGATGTTGGGGAAAACTAAGGATTGGGTTATAATATGCCAAAGGAGGAAGACCTGGGGAGAGAGATAAATTACGAAGTAAGAGCAGTCAGCTATATGTGAGCTCAAAGGGGCTCAGGAAGGTGGGGGCTGGGGAAGGGCCCTGAGCTTGGTTAGCACCAGAGGAAGAAGCTGAGGCCAAGACTGGTGTAGTTCTAGAATAAGTTTTGTGAGATGTGTCTTAATGAGCCTATTCACGTTTTCCACCCTCCTCGATGACTGTGGATGGCATGGGATGTGTAAATGGCATGGGAGATGTAGATTTGTGGACACCTGCTGGCGGTAGGGAGAAAGTGAAAGAGAAACTGAGTTTTAGGAGAAAGTCCCTACCTAGCAGAGGAGTGGGGCAGCTTGGGATAATAAGAAAGCTGTATGTGAAAAATAGTTCGAGTTTCGTCGGAAGAGGTCACAATGGTTGGCCATCGGCCCCACTACAAAGACTGCACCACAAACATAGGCCTGAATATTCAAGTAAAATACTAAATGGCCTCTGTGTTGATAAGGAAAGAAAAGGTTTTACCTGAAATGTCCAGCGAGACTCGTGGCTCTGAGAGAGTCACCTTGAGGGGCTGGAGATTTAGCTCAGTGGCATAAACGCCTGCCTTGCAAGCAGGCAGTCGTGAGTTCGATCCCTGGTACCGATAAAAAGGAAAAAGACAAAAAAAAAAAAAAAAAAAAAGTAACCTTGGTGGGGCTATAAACCCTGAACCTCATCAATCATCAGAGGCAAATCTGGGCCAGTTAATCAGTGATGAATCTGGAGGTAACAGTGGCTCAGAATCCTGGGAGGGTGGGGTGGTTGATGGCATAGCCACTTTGGCGGAGAGGACAGCCAATCTTCCAGTGACCTCCAGGTTGCAGAGGGGCAGGATGAGGTGGCCTTGGATCTGGGCGTGCTTGTGCTCAACACCTTTCCTTGCTGCACCTGAAGTGTGGTTCCAGAGGGGCTCAGATCCTGGGCTTGGGGATGGCTCATGACTTGCATTGAGCCCTGAGTGCTGCAGCCCGGTATTGGCCCTGGGGTTTATCTTGGAGTTTAAGTTGTGTGTTCTGTTGTTAAAGACACAGAATGCCACATCTAACAGTTCACTAGGAGAGGTTTGAGGGCCAATGCAGACTACTGGAATCTAGTCTCAATGTCTGGGGCTGCCTGAGAGAGGTGTGAATTAAGGAGACTGTCCCCTGGTGAGTCAGATCTGGAATGAACGCCTCTGTCAGATGAGACATAAACTCTGCAAGGTTTTCATCTTGCCTTTGAATTCATTTATGAATTTTGTGATAGTTAAGTTCATTCTGGAAAATTTTGTGGAGGCCTCTCAGGATGCATTCCGACATTCAAGCTATCTGTTTAGGAACTTCTGCATTCTGCTGAAAATCCCATTGGGGATCCACATTGGGAACGACAGTTACTCCAGTGGGATGATCATGATCCAATTTGTGCTTTTTATCAGCTGCCACCGTGAAGCCTGCCAAAGTTGTACCTTTTGCATCAGAGAGAGAGTTGACATTAAAGTAATATGGATATCCTTACAGGTCAAATTATAGGGTTGAAAGACACATTTAAGCTGTTTGATAAATGCAAAAGGGTCAGCATAAAAGGAGCCTGCACGAGAGGAGATATGAGACTCATTGATCTCTAAGTAGAGTGGCACACACACATTACACAAACTTGTGTTGTAACATCATTTGGCTGGTGAGCTCATGTTGGTGTGATTTAAGCCGCCTATCACAAGCAGCTGGAACACAAGAGAAAGGCAGATGTCTGAATCTGAAAGAAGATCTATCATCATAATCCCAATTTTACATTTTAGAAGGTTTGTATGCTTGAAGGCATGAATGCATTTAATAAACCATAAGATCAACAATAAAGAATTGTCTTAGTCATATGAAACCTATGTATAAGAACATCTTTAAACCCTAAAACCTTATGTGGACATAGAATAATGTATTTTATAACTTTAGTTGGGGTGTTTCCCATAAGGCTATAGAGATCACTGGGACCTCTGATCAATGAATAAGAACTGGTAAAATGTTACTAGGTGGCCATTTCTTATTCATCAGTTGAAGACCTGTCCAATCTCTCCTCATCTCAAGGGATTTCATTGAATTATCTTAATAATTTTAGTATTTTTTGTAGATACTTAAGAAAAACACATTCGCAACATTTAGCGTATTATTTTTGAACAATGAGAGACTCTCAAGTGATAAGACAAAAATGGCAGTATATATTAAATTTACACAACCAATTACAGCAGCATTGTAACCAGCTGGCAACTCTGGGAGGGAGAAGGGGTGATGGGGAGGGGAGGAGAAGATGGCGACCGAGAAGAGCAGGAGGCCTCTCTAAGACACGGAGGGGTGGGGACTGGTGATGTGGAGCAACCCCGAGAGAGCTTGGGCTGTCCCACATGCCTGAAGGAGGGACGGATGTGCTTTGAGAGCGAAAAAGGCCTGGACCTGGGATCTCAGACCAGATGCTGTTACGGGGAGCAGAATGTGTGGTGCCCTCTGGTGGCCCGTGGTGTTTATTGCAGGCTGACCACCTGGTGTGGCAATGAAAGGAGGGGGAACCAGGGGTGGGGGCGGGGTTACTTTGGACAAATTGCAAGTTAATTAACAGGCAAAAATGCCGAGTCACACTCTCTGAAGGAGTCGTCAAGTCACCCCAGCGGGGAGCAACGCCTGCCAGAAAACTAGAGTTCCACACCCCGGCCCAGCAGTTGTCACTGGGTGGAGGGATGGGGTGGGTAGCCCCGAAGGAAGGGCAAGGCCAGGAGGATGAGAGGGGGAAAAAAAATGGGGGCTCTGCCCTGCTGCAGCGCCATGGTTTACGAGACAGGAACCCCAAAGCAAGAGAGAGTTGGCTCACCTGCGTGGACCTGCGGCTGGTGGTGGACGGAGGCTGGAAACAGCAAGGCAGGGGTGGAGAGAAGAAGAAAAGAGGGAGGAAAAGTCCGTAGGGGAGTAGGGGAAGGGGACTGGAATGGGGTAATACCTGGGAGGTGCAAAACTTTCCCACTCAAATCACAGCACCATCTGTTTGATCCTCCAATGCTAGAGAGAAAACAGAGAAAGAAAAGAGGCCTTTATTGCAGGTACAGGAGGTCTACCAAAGAGACACAAGCACCCCCTGGAAGGAACAAACGGAAAAAACTCCATGCTTTTATTTGGTTTTGATGGGGCAGAGTTGAAGGGGCGGGCAGAATGACGAACTGACAGCTGATTGGAGGAGCGTTAGCGCATGCGTGAAAAGCGGGAGGTTTGATTTGGGTTTGCAAAGCCGAAGGCAGTGCTGAAGGGAGGCGCTGTCCAGGGCCAGGTTAACTCACATGTGGGAACAACCCGCAAAGATGGAACTGAGAGCCTTGCGCGTGCTAGACAAGTGCTCTGCCCCCCAGTTACATGCCCAGCCCCAAGGGGTGTACATTGACATCTCACCAGCGTGGTGGATTGCTCTGGGCATCCTTGAGCTAGGGCCACTGGACTCATCTGCTGAGTCTCCACCCCAGGTGATCCAGAGATGGGCCTGATGTTGGCTCCCAGATATTAGAGGGAGCACTCCCCTTCACCTGCCCTCCCCATCCACCTGGGTGATGCAGTAAGAAAGACCATGCTCGGAACTCCAGGCTGTGAACTCTTGAGCTAGATGTGAAGGAGCCAGTGAGCACGGCTGTCCTTGCTCCCCAGGGCACTGGCTTCATGCAGAGCAGTTGTCCCTGGGTGGGCGGAGGACCTCCCGTGTCACTGCTCCAGGGAGACCAAGTGCCAGGCAGAACTCAGGGCCTGGAGAGAACTCTGCTTTTGACTTGGGAATTTTTTATTTTGCTGTCAACTGAAGAGATAATGGTACTTTCACTGACTGTTGGTGATAAATAATTAAGGGAAATTTAAGTTACCAAGGGTGCTTGGCAGAAACATTATAATTAGCAAAATGGGCTGCTTGGCCCTTCTTCCTGTCATTTTTATTTATTTCTCATGCTCACAGTTGTCATCGAAGATGGTTGAAAACACTAGAAACACCACTCTTCAGGCTGCACTGAGAGGCACGTTATGAGTTCTGTCCCTTGGAAGTGTTTTCCTGATGTAGGCAAAACTGCACAAAAGGGAAGGATCTCAGATGGCGGTTTAGAGAGCAATCACTGTGTGATCCTGGTAGTCGCTGTGATATCAAACTCCTGTCCTCTGAGGGGAACAAACTCCATTGATAAGTGAGGGAGTAAGGCTGTGGTGCTTTACAGACTCGCCTCTTTTCTTTCTTTCTTTTTTTCTTTCTTTCTTGTCTTTTTGAGACAGGGTCTTACTATACAATTCATGCTGCCCTTGAACTTACTTTGTAGCCCAGGCTGGTCTCAAATTTGTAGCGACCCTTCTGCATCAGCCTCCTGAGTGCTGGGATTACAGGTGTTTGCCACTACGCCCAGCAAGACTCATTTCTTTCTCAGTGAAGTCCCTGTGGTCTTTATTTTTATTCTTTATTTAAACTTTTTTTTGTGTGGTGCTGACTGATTGAACCCAGGACCACATATAAGGTATGATTATAACTTCAAACCACTTATCCTGTGATTCTTGCCACTTTCTGCAGCTGCTCTGAAGTCCACTTTCTTGAATATCTTTAGCTGCACTGTCCTGGCTGCCTCACCGTCCTGAATTGATTCAATTCCTATTTACTTTTTTTTTTTTTTTTTTTTTTTTTTTTGAGGCAGGGTCTTGTTGTGTAGTTCAAGTTGGCTTTGAACTCACTTTGGAGCCCTGGCTGGTTCAAAACTTGTGGCCTCTGCCTCAGCCTCCAGAGTGCTAGGATTACAGACATGTGCCACCTCATCCTCCTCCTGAATTGATTCCAAACATTAACTTCTCATGATCTTTTCGACCTCAGGGATGAGCCGGAAGTCACACCATTCAGATCGCTGAACGATGGATTTTGTGAGCTTGCCATTCTGTTGGGTGGCACCTGGTGGCAGCATGACCATGTTTTTATCATACATTGTACAACTGAGGGCAGAGGACTCCATACATGCTTCAAAAGTGGCAAGAACACTGGGGTGAGTGTGCTTGAAGTGAGGGAGAGTGTGGGAGAGACTACTGGCAATGCCTTTTATTGTGGCTTTCAATAATTTAGGCATTCATTGTGCATTGTGATCACACCTTGTGTTCAGTGCCCAGCTGTGTGGCTGGATCATTCTGCGCCTCTCTGTTTTTCAGCCAAGTCTTGCTGTGAAGCTGCTGTGAGTTTATCCTACGCCGCTTGTCACTGGCACCCAGTGCCCTTGCCCCCTAACTTTAGCCCTGTTGTAAAGAGGATATAGCGTGCGCCCATTGTGGCTGGGCGATGCGGAGAGGAAGGGCTGGCAAGGGCCGAGCTGGTCCCTGGGACGCAGTGGCCTCTTACTCTTCTTAGCCATGAGAAATGAGACCAGGCTGACGTGGTGGATGTGATGTGGCCTGGACACGTCCTCCGTGGCTGTCTCTGGTGATGTGCAAGGTGCAGTTCAGGTGTCGCTGGCTGCCGTCTTTCCAGGCGCACACAGAGCCAGCGTTGTCTGTGGCCTCCCTCACCCTTCCGGCCTTGTAGACCTGCTGTGCGCTGCGTCTTCATGCTGCATCTCCTGCCTGCCATTCTGTCCCCCGAGCCAGGGCCTCGTGAGAGCCCCCTCTACATAGCCAGCACCATGCCACCTCGGGGCAGGGCCTCTCAGCTGGAGCTGTGTGATGGTGTGGAGCGAAGGCCCAGAGGCTAGCCCTGCTGGGGCCACCGAGACAGTCTCCAGGGGACAGTCACTCTTGAGAAGTCTGTGGCCATCTGGTGACAGAGAAAGATGCTGCCCGCCCAGACCTCACCCAAGGCTTGGGCACCAAAGCTTGGTCACAGAGCCCAGATTTCCTCTCATCCCCACTTGACACCACCCATTGTTAGAAGTGCCACGTCCTGCTTGGAGGAGCAGGCTGCAAGAAGATGGCTGGTGGCCAAATAAGCCACAGGGAAGTATTGATTCCTGAGTCTTGTGAAGCAGAGGAGAAGGGCGATGATGAGGTGCTGAAAAACATGTTTTAATTTTTCAAGTGGCTCCATTGACCTTTCGCACTTACATAATGAGGCAGGTGGAGTGGACCTCTCAGAAGACCCTCTGCTTTTGTCTCTGCATTACAAAGATGGTCCTGTGTCAGGGTGCAGCGCCCCTGCACCCCTTTCTGGTACACCATTTGCCACGTTGCTCCATACTGATTTTCTAGCTCAGTGTATGAGACAGCATCGGCAGTTTTCTGAGTGGCTGTGTACACATGGACCGTGGTGTCACTGAGAGGGAAGTGTCGCTGTCCCCTGGAGGGTTCCATACCCCACTGCCCAGTCTTCACTGTGAAGGATCATGGGGTTCTCAATCCATGTGTGTGACCTGAGGCCGGGTCCTCGGTTTCCCTGCCGACACAGTGTGAAATCTGCTTCCTGACCCGCCAGGGATATTGCAAGAACCAAATGAGGTAACACTCCATTAAGGACCTATATCTACAAAATCACGATTGTCAGGATGGTGTTAAAATCTTGGCGTATATCTCTCCAAAGGAGCCTTTGTTGATGAAATGCTAGGATGAAAGACGTGGCTGTTGTGAGCACATGTGACTCTGATGCAGAGACGAGAGGGACTTGCCATGGGGTGCCATGATAAGGAACTCTCAGGACCCCACAGGCTGATACCACATGACCTCTAATGGCTGGAAAATATTTGTAGCAACATTTTAATTATTTTTTAATTTGAGACAGGGTCTTGCTATGTAGTTCAGTCTGGCCTCGAACTCACTATGTGGCGCATGCTGGCAATCCTCTTGCCTCAGCCTCTGGGGTGCTGGGATTGTAGGTGTGTGCCACCTACAACTGCTACTTTTGTAAACTGCAGAGACAGAGCTGAGTGAGCAGAGAGGTTACCTGCTGTGTGGCTCCCAGCTCTAGTGGGCTGGTACTGAACGTCTGTGGCCATGTCCAGGGGAAACTATTGCAGACTGGATGGAAGGCTGTGTGAGGGACCAGGCAAAGAGGCCGAGCAAGAAGATTAGAAAATGCCCAAGGAAGTGGGTATTTGATTTTTCCAATGTTGTGCTCGGAAACTGTAATTATTGGTGGCAACTGATTCCCATGATTTTTTCTTTTGTGCAGTTTAAAGAAAACCCAGAAACACTCCAGCATGCCATGGGCAGAGGCCATTTGTGAAAGGTGTGATTAGCTCAGCCATTGCCTTTTGGCTTTTAAGAAAAATCAGTTTCAGCATATTAAACCATTAGTGCCTATTAGATATTAACTTCCACGTTTTCCTTCAGATTTCTTTAGTGCATGTAGGGTGTGGTGGCTCATGCCTGTAATCCCAGCAATTGGGAGGCTGAGGCAGGAGGATCGTTGCTAATTTGAGACCAGCCTGGGCTGCAAAGTGTGCTCAAGGCCAGCCTGAACTTTACCGCAAGACCCTGTCTCAAAAAAAAAACAAAAAACAAAACTCTACATCTGCTTTCTAATTTTTCTTTTGGTGGGAGGGAGCTTTTGACTTTATCAACAGTGGATATGAGGAGGAAGAACCATGTGCTTAGGGGTGTGTCCTTGCCCCAGGGGACTTTCTGCTTGAATATGAAATTCCCCCGGGTTTCTGTATCAGTGCTCCAGCATTGAGTTTATGAGCTCAACATTTTGATAAGCAGCCGCATTGTGGAGAAGCTGCTCAATGGCATGGTTTGGAGGGCACCCAAAGACTCGACTGATGAGAGGGGGCAGTGCTCTCTCTATCCAGCAGGGACAGGGTAGTTATGCACTGGACAGCATGTGTCCACTTGGCTGTTGACTCCAGTGCTGGTCTGCATGTTGTGACTCTGTTGGGGGAGGCTTTGGGTCTGGGCGCTGACTCTCTCTGTGGGAAGGGCCTCTTCTGACCAGCCCATGGCAGTGGGAACGCGGCCTCGGGGATCCTGGGATTCTGCATCAGGACTGAGGCACTGAGTCCTGCCTCAGTTTCCAGCCTGCTGCATTGGGTACAAGGCTCAGACTTGCCAGCCTCCTCCTGTGAGTCAGTTCCTGAAGCCCCTGGCCACCTGCTGATGGGCCTCCCCAGCCCTGTTTCTCAGGGGCCCTGACAGACAGAGCCTGTGCCCTTCCCCCTGGCTCAGTCTCCGGGGACTCTGGTGTCTGTCACTGTGCCACTCTTTCCTGAGTCCAGCTGCGGCTGCTGAAGGGTCTGGAGGAGGTGGTGACCATGATTATGTAGAACCGCGCCTGCGTGCGAATCCACTTGTGCTTCTAATTGAAGGGTTATCCTTCGTGGGTGTTGACTAATGAAACAAACTGCCATGCTCATATTAAGCAGCACTAATTAATTTTTAGCAAATACTTGTGGCGCCTGGTAGCAAAGTGCTGTGTTCAGCATTTTTGGGAAACAGCGAGGGACCTGACGCCGAGGAGTGAAGAAACATGGCCTGAGTCCTTCTTTTGGCCCAGCCTGTGGGGTCAGCTGTGGGCTGAGGGGCAGTGAAACAGCTCAGGCAGGGCTCTGGTTCCCATGACCTTGTTACAGCCTTGCCATCATTTCCTGCATTTGATAAATGATAGAGATGAAGGAGGCAAGCGCAGCAGCTGGAGGGGCTGCACAGCCCGTGGACAGCCCAGAGCAGCCGGAAGTTCATGGAAAGAGGACACAGGTGCCTGCTATGTCGAATGCCGGCACTCAAAAGGTGACCTCACAAATTACAGCACCAGTGGCCATGGGGGAGAGGGGGGCAAAAAAGAAGTGTGTTTGCACCAGCAGGAGAGTGTGCAGACAGACTTGGAAATCAGTGTTGTGCAAATGTGTGTAGAGCATGTACATATATGTGTGCACATGTGTATATGACTGCTCATGCATGTGCATGACCCCATGTGCACGTGTGTCTGACTGTGAATGTGTGACTGTGTGTGTGCACACGTGTGTGAGTGTACAACAGTAGTACTGTGTGGTGGAGTGTTATAGAAATAGCAAAGGTTGCCATTAATAAATGAGGAGGAGCTCTTAAATTAGCAGCAGCCCAAGATTGGAGATTAATTTTGTAAATGTTTCCTAACAAGAAAAATGAAGCAGATAAATCCCGACAATTAGGGAGTAATGAAGACCTTGCTGAGCTAGAGAGCTGGTTGCCAGAGGCGGAGGAGGGGATTTGCCCCGGGTCTGCAGCAGGTGTAAATCAGCTCGTGCTCTCTTCTTGAACCAGAGTTGACTCTAAGATGTCTTCAAGTATGTGAGGAAAAGCACGGTGCAGCAAGGTCTGAGGCCCTGTGCCTGGGAGCCGCATCGAGCTGGGTTTCACCCTAGGGTCTCTGGCTCCCTCTCCAGCACAGGTCCTGCCTGGCTTCTGCACATCATGCTCCTTCACACGCTCACCATGCACTGCCGTGTGCCACCTTGTGCTTACCCCGGCTTTTCTTCCCAGTTTGTTCTCGTTTTGTTAAAGCCTTGAGGCCTGCAGTCACCCCATGTGTTGTGACACCACTGCTTATGGTACTGATCATCACAGGTGACAGCGCTGCCTCCAGGGAAGATGGGCACTTTGGTTTTGCAAATGAGGAGACTGAAGCACAATCAAATTAAGTGACTTATGCAAGGCCACCCAGCACAGGAGGGCTGGGCAGCATTTGGATGCTGGGGCTGCTGTGTCCCAAAGCCCTGGGTAGAGGGGCGTATGCCCCAGGCTTGGTGGATAAATGCGGAATGCAGGGATGCAGAAGCTGAGCAGGCTGGGAAGGGGAATGTTGCTCGTGACCTGGTTCCCCTTTCTCTCACACTTACTTCCGGTGGCACTCTGCACAGCACCTTCTGCTGGGCACATCATGGGGTGACCCAGCCCGGAAGCCTGTAGCTGCCTGGCAGTGAGCGCTGAGGCTTACTGGAGGTGATTGTGTGCTGGGGTTGGGGCTCGTGCCCAGCTTTGGTTGCTGGAGTGGAGTCCTCCACTCCAGTCACTGAGACTTGGATGACAAACCTCCCATCTTCCCCCCTGGTAGCTCTTGGCCCAGCAGTCAGAGGGGCTCTATCCTCTCAGGGCACTTCAGACCTCAGGATTTCAGGTCCACTGCATGGAATTTAATTGGAATATATGAGTGGCAGGGCTCTAAGATGAAGGCCTGGGCACTGGACTTTTAAAAAATTTACAAATTTACTTTAATTAACAAAATCCTATATAGATAGTACATGACATATCTGCATACACTGTGGGCTATAAACAGTTTTTGCGGTGAGAACATTTAGAATGTGTGCTCAGCAATTTTCAAGTACATAATACCTGGTTATTTTAATTAATTAATTTTTGGCTGTGGTTTTTTTGAGACAAGGTCTCGATTTGTAGTCCAAGCTGGCCTGGAACTAGCTGTGATTTTCCTGTCTCACCCTCCTGAGTGCTGGGATTACAGGCGTGCACAACTGTATCCAGTTTTTTATTTTTGATAGCCCCGTTTGTGGTGTGTCATGATCACATCCCTTGTATGGAGTTATTACACACACCTACCACATCTAGTACTTAACACACCTTTATTCTTTTTTTTCTTGATCCCCTTCTCTTCCCCTCTTTCCGTCTTTTGGTGTCCTTCCCTTTTGCAAAAGACCTGTCTCCCTGTTTCCTCTCTGCTGTTACCTGTAGCCCCCGTGACACCCACGCAGTGCTTAAACTTGCCCCTGTCTTCTCACTCATACGGTTTCCTCTCGCCAACAGCTCCCTACCTTCCTCCCCAGCCCTGTGGCTGCCATTCTGCTCTCTGCTTCCATAAATGTGGCTTTCTTGGATTCTCCTGCGTCTGTCTCATTCTGGCTAGCCTGATTCTCTCCAGATGTATCTGTGTTGTCAAAAATGACAAGATTTCCTTCTCTTTTACCAGGGCTCCAGAGTACCCCATTCTGTACCTGTACCACATTTGCTTTATTCACTGGGGGTCACTTGGATTTGTCTCTTCTTTTGGCAATTGTGACCAGAGCTGTGGTGAGCACAGTAGTACGCATGTCTCTGTGACACGCTGAGATCATTTTCCTTCCAGGAGAAGGATTGCTGGATCGTATTGTAGTTGTCTTTTTAATGTTTTTGAGGAAACTCCACACTGTCCTCCGGAAGGGTTGCACTGACCTCCTTTTCCACCAGAAGCGTGCAGGAACTCCCCTTTCTCCTCACCCTCCCCGGCCTTCTGATAGTGGCTGTTCTTACAAAGCGAGGTGGTCTCTCACTGTGGTTAATCTGTATTTCCCTGATCATTGGCCATCAGTAGGTCTTTTCTGGAGAAATATCTACTCAGATCCTTTGCCTGTTTTAACAGTGGAGTAGTTTTCTTTGTGTTGAGCCCCTTGGATGTTTCGGATACTAACCCTTGATCAGATACAGCGGTGCCTTGGTTCACAAACTTAATTTTTTCCACAATTCTGTTTGCAGACTTCATCCTACAATTTTGGTCTCAAGTGGAATTGGATGAAAACTGAGTCAAATTCAATAATTAGGTTCAATATTGACCTTATGGGGAAATTTGATTTAGTTCTGGTCCAGTTTGGTCTGCAACCAGAATCATGGAAAAATTAAGTTCATCAATGGAGATACCACTGTGTATTTGTGAATATTTTCTCTCATTCTGCAGTCTGCCTCTTTACTCTGTGGATCATTTTCTTTGCTGTGCAGAAGTTTTTTAGTTGGGTGGGCTCCAATTTGTCTATTTTTGTTTTGTTGCTTGGGCTTTTGGTGTCTTATAAAAATCATTGCCCAAATCAGTGTCATGAGACTTTTCCCTTAATATTTTCTGCTAGTATATTCAGTCTTAAAGTCTTGAGTCTACTTTGGGGTGGTTTTTATATATGGTGTGAGATAACAGTCTGACCTAGTTTTGGATGTGGATATCCAGCTTCCTAGCACCCTTTATGAGAGACACAATCTTTTCCCTGCTGTGGGTTCTGGGCATCTTTGTCTAGCACCAGTCGCTGATCGTAAATGTGTGGATCTATTTCTAGGCTCTCCTCTGCCCCACTGGACTATGTGTCTGTTCTGAGCCCTGCGCACCAGACTTCAGAAAATTGCTGATTTAAGGTGCGTCAGAACAGAGAACTGCTACCTCAGGGACCATCACTGTGAAGTTCGTGCTTCAGCCAGTTAAGGCTGTGGCAACAGGCCCAGGGCCTGGTGGGTCAGTGTTTGGCGCAGGCCCTCCAAATCTGCAGAAGGCTGAGATCTGACTTCTGTTTTGAGGAGGATACTAATGCAGCTCCACTCACATAGCTGTAATGACCTCCGCAAACACCAGTCACATGCACTTCAGGACCGGCCCTCTGGGGAGCACAGCCCTGAGCCAGTGTGTTCTCAGCAGTTCATTACCCTCTGGGAACACAAGCACAGTTCCCCTAAGCAGAAAGAGGACAGGCTTTATGTTCCTCAGACGTTTCCCGCCACTACATGGAGTGTGATTGCACAAGCCTCAGATCCACCTGGGGGCTGAGCATCTCATTCTCCACTTACAGCTGAGGACCTGAAGAGGCACTGGATTTGAATGTGCTGAGTCCACATAGACCCTGGGCCGAAGTGTGTCCCTCACAGCACTCCGTGAGCAGCTGGAACAGCACAGCATGTGGACAAAGAGACTCAACTCTGGGATCTGAGGGGCACACTATGCAAAGACACCTGTGATGGACTGAGCTGTGTCCACCAAAAATCTGGGTGTTAAGTCCTCACACCCGGACAGTGCTTGGAGAGTGTTTTCAGGAAGGTGACTTAGGGGCCAGGTAGGTGGACCCCACTCCAGATGGACTTGGGTCCTCATAAGGAGAGATTTGACTTTTGACCTCCAGAGTTACAGGGGAAAACGTGTCTCTAGCTTATGGCACGCAGGTGGTATACTTGGGTCCAACAGCCCTAACACGGGAAGACAGTGTGCACCCTCCGGCTTTCCAAAGCACACGCGTTGTCAACCAGACCCAATAGGTCTGCACAGGGACTTCCGCCACGGCAGGATCACAGCTGAGACGTTTCAAATGTCGGAGCATGGGGTCTGAGACGGTTTGTGGGTTTTCTCCCCGAAGTTTTGAGGCTGGGGGATTCCTCATAGTGATTTAAGCGGCAGCTTGGAAAGGAGGCCTGGGATAGGGGCTTTGCTGCGATTTAGAAACTGCATCTTCCCCAGAATGTTATCTTGTACAAGGGATGGCCACGGTGGGTGCATAGGGGTCGTGGTGCAGGAAGTAGGCGCGCTGGGCAGACTCCCCAGGTTCCAAGCGCCAGGTAGCGCCTCCGGGCCCGGGACCTGAGCTTGGAACTGCTGTCCCGGCTCGCCTTTCCCAGAGGCGGACGGCAGAGGGCGCGCGTCACCGCCGAGCGCGCTGTGACTCCGGAGCGCTGTATGAATTAGTGGATTCTCAGAGCTCACTTTTGAGCTGAGATCTGCAGGAGGGGAGGAAAGAGGACCTGTATTAACCCTCTCAGGTTAGTGCAAAGGTTCTCGGTGGCTAGCAGCGATGAGCAAACGGGATGTGGTTTTCCTTTGGAGGTGAAGATGCCCCTAAAAGCCTCTCAGCTCCTTGGTAACAGGGGACCCGGCACAGGGCACCGTTATTGGGCCGCATGCCCGGCAGCCTCTGCGTTGGAAATATGGTCGAGAATTGGGTCTCAAAGGCCCAGAACCCCTGCAGACGATGTTAGCTCCTGGCCCACCTCTGCTGGGGCCCAGGCGTGGGTGTCACATACGGGCCCAACAGATCGCCAGGAACCCTAGCACGAGCAAGTGGCTCACTTGCCGCACAGTGGGTGGCGCCTTCTTCGAGGGCTGCAGGGCAGCCCTGCAGCAAGGGTCAGTCAGCCTGGCCGCGCTGCTTCATGGGCTCTGATGCATTCAAGGGGCGTCCCTCAGGACAGGGTTCCACGTGCTCCTTGGGCTCTCTCCTCCATTGAAACTTCTACTAGTTCAGCTGGCAGCAAGAAAGACCTAGATTCACAATCCGGATGTTTTATAAGTTAACGAGGGAATTTGTTCAGTTTTTATAAGGGCGACTTTCTCAAGAGATTGTTAGGTGACTTCCGGGAAAACATGGCGGACAGATAACAGCAACTACCGGAGGCTCTCTGAAAGACTCGGCTCAGAAGCCAGGAATGGTGCGGACTAAGGAGACATAAGCAGGTGGAGATATGCTCCGCTGACTCAGGAACGAACTGGGCTGAGAGAAACCAACTTGGAATGCATTGCTGGTGCTAAAACAGGAACAGAAAAGCCTCGGTGTGGAGGCCAGACCCCGCGCCATTGTAAGCCGTGATTTGGGTTTCCCGCCGCACGGCGGCTGGCTGCCTCTACAGTGGCTCGGCAAGGAGAGAGACGCGCAGAAGCTCTGAGAACAGAAATCTGCGAACGGCAGGGAGGCGTGCACTGACTTGTGGTGAGGTGAGTGAGAGAAGCTGACACTCTACCACAGTTTGACTCCAGCGGAGGACTTTCTGGGTCCGAGCAGTCCTGCGGGAGCGGGGCGCGGTGGCGACTCCAGCCACACATCCCCCTCTCGGGCGGGATTGGTGAAAAGTGCCTGGCCTGCGTGACGCTGCCGGCGGACCTGGTAGACTGTCCCAACCCAGATCCCAGAGCCTGACGGTGGCCGGGAGGGGAGACGCGTAGGCTGCCTGGTCCGTAACTCCCTGGTGCGCAGCGGTGAGCGGGAACACCTAACTGGCGCAATTCGATCAGGCTGTGGCTGACTGGGAGAGAAGCTGGGCCTCTTATATAAGCTTGCATATATAAGGAACAGAGAAGAAGAGGCAGCATGGGAAGAGGCAGCAACAAGAAAGGCTCCTCGGCCCCCAATTCTGAGAAACAGGCAATAGCAGACACCGCACCAATATACATAAGGCACCATATAGAGAGCCTCATAGACCAATTCAGGAATGAAGTTATCAACGACCTGAAGCTAGAAGTATGCAGAATAGTTAGAGAAATGCTAAGTACCACCCAAGAAAAAACAGGCGGTGGAATGGAAGAACAGAAAAAAAGGGGAGAATTGTTTGATGGAGAAAACAGAGAAAGCATAGAATACGTGAAACAGGTTCAAAGGGACTACCAAGATACTAAGAAGTCTATAGAAGACTGGCATAACAGCTTGAAAGAAACTAAGGACAGACTATCTGAACTGGAGGGCAGACTTGTAATATGGGAGAATGAAATGAAAAACTTCTTAAAAATAACAAAAAAACAAACAGCAATAATACAAAGACAAGAAGATGATAAGAGGATCCATAACTTAAGGATTAAGAACATAAAAGAAGAAGTAGGGACACAAACGAGTGAACTACAAAAGCTACTCACAGAAATAATCCAGGAGAATTTTCCTAATTTAGCAAAAGGTAAAGATACTCAGATGTATGAGGCATACAGGACCCCAGCTACCTACAACCCAAACAGAGCAACACCCAGGCATATAATAATAAAAATTCCAGAAATTCAATACAAGAACAGAATATTAAAAGCTGTAAGAGACAAGAAACAGACCACTTACAAGGGAACACCCATCAGAATTACAGCAGATTTCTCTGCACAAACCATCAAATCACGAAGAGCGTGGGGGGAAATAATTCAAGCTTTGAAAGATAATAATCTCCAGCCAAGATTGAGATATCCTGCACAACTGTCCCTGGAAATTGATGGAAAAACAAGGTGCTTCCAGGATAAAGAGGAACTGGGGGAATTTGCAACCACCAATTCAACTCTACAGAGAGTATTGCAGGATATTCTAAAAAAAGAAAAATACAAAGAATCCAGAAATAATGGCAGAGAGGCCACAACGAATGGAGCAGAGAACAAAATGAAGAAGACAAACTGACAGCTACTGACAGAAAAAGAGCTCAACAGAAATGAGGCAGAGAAGATTGGATGATAGGAACAGCTATTTTGGAGAAAATGACATCTTAATAGGTAATACTGATTTAGTATCATCTTGTTTTGAAGTCTCATCTAGCTTTCGTCCTTCTGTCTCTAATGGTCTAAATAGGTTGTATCTTACTGGATTTTATTATGTACGATAGTATAAGCAAAAACCTTGTAAAGACAAGGAGATTATACAGAAACCATTATTCATTTTCTGTTAGTCGATTCTAAATACTCTGTAATGCTGTCATTCTCTTGAATGGTTCTACATTGTTTTGATATACTTAATGCTACAGTATATGAAGTTGTACTCAAGGATTTCAAAGAAAGAGACAATATGGTAACTACTTTTAGGTTAGGATTATCTGATGGTGAAACACTATTCTGCTTAAATGGTTATGTTTTGATCTGCACTGTTTCGTTGTTATGCCCTCTTTTATCTCAATCTCTACTCCATTATTTACTTTTTTATCTTTATCCTTTTAATTAAAGGAAAAAAATAGCAGGATATATTATAGTAACCCACTTTGACTTTTCATTACCTTGATTTAAAGCCCTGTATTACTCTCACCATCTGGTTTTTAACTGATGTTCTCCTATTCTGTTTTGCTGGATAGTATCAGGTTCGAAAGTTTAGGCATCAGCTGTGAAGATAATGAGATTCATTATGACGCCCATTCTTGTTGACTTTTATCTACTTTTGAAGACCTACAATGTCTCCAATGTTTTGGTTTTGTCGGTTTTATTCTTTACTGTTTTGTTCAATTGTATTATAACTAACGATATAGGCAATTCTATTAGAGATAGCGGGAGGCATTATAGTAACCATTGTTGATCACCTTGTATTATGTTTTTACATTATCTATTATGTCCACCCTTTTGACTTGACCAATTCTGTTCTGTTATGTCACATTTGGTTTTACTCTCTTCCAAAAAAGTAATAAGAACCGTGGGAGCAATGAAACCCAAAATGTGTAATAGTCATGGTACAAAAGAGAGGAAAAGAAAGTGCTCCAAACTATATAACTGCATGTATATTTAAGTGTATAAGATAGAAAATGATATCACAGAGTTTTATTGGATCAATGAACAGAACTGTTTGCAGTATCATTGATGGAATGTCCACTTTACAAGCTTTAATTTTGTGACTTGAACAATTATTTCTAAGATGACAATATGTAATCCATTAACTAGTGATTTCCTACTGTTCATTTTTTTCTGTAAATCTGTATAACTTGTACCCTTTCCCTGCTTTTTTTTTCTTTTCTCCTTAAATAAAATTAAAAAAAAAAAAAGAGATTGTTAGGTGAAAGTTACTGAGTTACTTATAACAAAGTTGGCAAGAAATTCAGTTTTCTAGGGCAAATGTCATCCATAACTCTGAAGAAAACAGGCGTGACCTTCACGGCAAGCGTCCTGCACATCCCGTTCCTGTAACAAACAGTTAAGGGGATCTTGAGCTAATGCAGGTTTAAGGTGAGGAGAGGGGTTGAGGACTGGAGCTGAAGGCTGCGTGGCTTAGCGTGTGTGAGCATATGTAGCAAACACAAGGCAATGTACATTTAATCTTGTGGGGAGCTGCTTCTTCGCAGAGAATATGTTTTGTTCCTCCAAGTGTGCGCTGAACTCCCAGAGCTGTGTTGGAGGGGCTGGTTGATTTTTAAGCATAATGCACAAATCACATTCTCTTATCTGATTTTTCCTACAAACTACAAGTAAAAGGAGAGCAAACAAAACTCTAGGTAGAAGAAGAGGAGGGCTAAAGAAGTGACAGAAATTCATGGGAAAGATGGCAGATAAATGGTAGAAAAATAAATCAGTGAAACTGACAGCTCACTCTTGGAGAGACCAATGGGATGATGAATCTTTTGTGAGACTGACTGGGGTGTAGAGAGAACGGCCCAAATCCCCACCAGCAGGAGTGGAAGAGAACATCCAACAGGTTTAGCAGTCATTAAAGAGACAAGAGACTCTTATGAGCAACTGTGCTGAAAGACCCCCAAAATTTAGACCAAATGGATAGATTTCTGTAAGGCAGCAAACACTGGAAACTTACACTGGAAGGAATACTGCGCATCTCTGCACCTGTGAAAATATTGGGTTGGTGTTTAAAAATATGCACATCAAGAAAGTATAGCTTCACCTGCAAAATGTGAGGAAGATGTGAGACCAGTGCTACATAAACTCTTTCAGAAGACAGAAGGAGGGGACACGGGTAGTTCCCTCTGAGTGGGCAGTGCACAGGACCTGCCTTGGGAAAAAGACACCACAAAAAGTAAAACCATTATAGACAACCAAAGTAGGTAGAAATATTCCAGGGAGCCAGGCAGAGCCAGGCCCCCGAGGGGGTCAGTGCACAGGAGGAGGACGCGGTGCACTGTGGCTGGAGGTGCAGCTGTGGGAGGCCAGGCCTGGAGACAGAGGCGCAGGGACAGGCCTGCCTGCCTCCTCAGGGATAAGAAACAAACTAAAGATTATACTATAATTGATGTCACCTGGTCCAATAAGACCTCAATAGACATCAGTCACCCGTGGGTGACCAGGACCTTCTGACCCTTCCCTTCCTAAAAAGCTCTGTGCTCTCTTCACGTACGCATGCTATGTGACCTGTTTGTCCATTGCATCAATATTACCTACATGGCTATATTTGTGATCTTATTAATCATAGTTTTTTTTTTCTTTTGGCAGGAATTTGCTGTGTAGTTCAGTCTGGCCTTAAACTCACTATGGCCTTGAACCTGTGGCAATCTTCCTGCCTCAGCCTCCCGAGTGCTGGGATTACTGGCCTGCACTGTCCCACTGGCCATGGTTGATCACAGTTTGGGCCCACATTACACCCACCTGTGAGTTTGTAGCTCCTTGTAATTTTGCTCTATAAAACTTCCTCTGTGAAGCAGGGTCCATGGCAGCCCACGTTTGGGTCTCCTCCTGTCTCTCCGAAGTTACCTTGCTCAATAATGTTTTGCTACTCTTTGCTCTGTTGTTCCCTAGAATTCATTCTTCACTTTGGGGAAATGAACCTACATCTCGGACATGTAGCACCTTGGGAATTACACTTACTTCCCTTATATCAAAACTGTCAATCGGGTTCTCTAACTTTCAGTAACGTGGCAACTCAAGTCTACCTGTGTGAAGATGCAGGGCAGATGACCGTTGTGGGTCATCTGAGGGTGTTGGTCTGACCAGGCCAAGGGGAGTTAGGTGCTGAAACTTGATGTCTCGAGGTGTCAGGAGTGTGCTTGGACAGCCTGGATCAGTGCCCGAGTTAAGACTGTCAGCGGGGGCCAGGCACCCCTTGTCCCACCGGGGCAGGGACAGAACAAGTCAGAGGAAGACAAGCTCACTCTGCTTTGGAGCTGGGACATTCTCCTTGTCCTGGCCTCCGCCACCGTGCTGCCTTTGCCTAGGCCTGTGGCTCGGGTGGGGCAGGTGCTGTCCTGGATCTTCAGCTGGCACCTGGTGCATGAGGGGTAACAGCCTCCAGCATGAGAGAGCTCCCATAATAAGTGTCCTTCTGTCTGTCTACCATCCATACCTACCTGTCTCTGTAATTATGTGTGTCTATATTCATCTATATCTACTTATATCTATCTATCCACCTGTCTTTTATATCACCTCTATCGTTTATGTCTGTCCATCTATATCTATCACAAATAATCTGTCTATTCATCCATCGCTCCCTATCATTTACCTGTCCTCTGTCCACTTATATCTGTCTTCTATCATCTATCCATTATCTACCTACAATCTATCACCTGCCTATCATCTATCTGTCCACCCATTTATCTTGATATGTACCTATCACCTACCTTCGTCTATCTATCTATCTATCTATCTATCTATCTATCTATCTATCTATCTATTGGTCATTTCTCTGGATAACCCTGTCTAATACTGTAATCATGAAATGGATTAAATATTAAATCAATGTAATTCAACACATTTACAAATTAGAACAGGCCAACCCTATATGGTCATGTCAACAGAGGCAGAAGGGACATTTGACAGAGTCCAGCCCTCATTTCTTTTTTTTTTTTTTTAAACTTCTTTCTTTTATTTTTTATTTTTGTCTTTTTCATTTTTATCGGTATCAGGGATTGAACTCATGACCGCCTGCTTGCAAGGCAGATGCTTATGCCGCTGAGCTAAATCCCAAGCCCAGCCCTCATTTCTGATAAGAAGGTGTTGTGATTTGTTTAAATGTCCCTTTGAAGCCTCATGTGGTCCTGGGGTTGCCCCTGTGAGGGCATCTGAGTCTAGTGCTTGTGATTGGTTTGCTTTCTAGTGCTGGACTTGGTGATGTAGAGCTGCACCTGTCCAGGTGTGGGTAGCTAACATATAATACAAAGGGGGCGGGGAAGAGCTGTGCTTTTTTTTTTTTTGCCCTTTTTGTTTTGGCCACTTGGGGCTGCCATGAACGGTTGCCTCTCAACCGCGCCATCTTGACTTAAAAGCACACAAACTGTAAGCTAAATAAAACTCTCCTTCCCTAATTTTGAGGGTCAGATATTTTGTACCAACAACAGCAAAAATTAACCGAGACGGAATGCCTGTGACTGGCAGCTGTGCCTGCTCTGGCTGGGTCTGGTGGCAGTGCCTCCCTTCCCCTTCTGACTGGCCTGGGAACTGTTTGCTGATGCTGCCTCCTGTGCCCCACCCATGGCTTTCCCAGGGTACTCTTCAGGTGCTTCCATTGCCCTCAGTGTGCTACCCATGGATGCTGGGGCCCACCTTGTGATAATTCGTAATTGCTCCACTGAGATACATCTTCGGAAGGTGCCTTGTGAATCCGTATTTCACACATTTCCAAATCATATGCACAGTCAATGCCAGCTGTTTGGTGTTTGATCAATGCTTGGCTGGTGTGTGGATTTGTAGTTTGAAATAATTTCAGATTCTCAGTAAGAATATGGAACGGTCATTTCGGGAGTCTGTTACAGGTCACTGGAATTAGCACCTATTCTTGGAATTCCTGTTTTGTTGGAAATTCCTTGGCAACTAAGTTGTGGTCCCCAACACAGCTGTTTGACAGAGTCACCACACTCTTTAAAAATGACCCTCTCTGGGCCCCACCCTGTACCTTCAGAGTTTTATCACCTCCAGTGGTCAGTGTGCTCAAGACTGACGATTTGAACCACAAAGTCCTGCCTCTGCAGGGGCCTGGAATTCCGTTCCTAAAAGGCTGACTTTATAATACAGCTCAGCAGAGTGCTTCATTTGAAGGCAGTATGCATCATGCACTCCTGGGGTTCATGATCCCCATCCTATTCCTACCCTGGCCTTATGGAAGAAGACTCTCTCAGTGCCACAGAGGTGATGGATTCTGGCCAAGGGCTGGGAGCAGAAGTGACGTGTGTCTCCCAGGGAAGGAAAGCAGGATGCCAGAGACCTGTCCCCTGGACTTTACTGCCTTTTTTTTTTTTTTTTTTTGGTACCAGGAATCGAACTCAAGGACTCTGTGCCTGTCAGGCAGGTGCTCTGCCACTGTGCTATGTCCCTGGCCTTCACCGCTTTGATTAACCTTGACCTAAGCTCTTCCCATGAGGAGAATATTCATGTTCTTTTTGCAAACCATGAACTTCAGTGAAACAGGAGCCACTGGAGATCCAGTAGAAGCCTTACAAGAGCCGGAGGCAGGCACATGCACTGCAAGGGGTACAGAGAGGTGCCCCTTTTCAGAGCACCGTTCACTTCGGCCCAAAGACTGACTTCTTCTCTTTGGGGGAGGCACCTCTGACAGCTCATTGCAGCTGGAAAAAGCCCTTTTGGTGTCGCCCGGGTTCCCTATAAGACTGGGTGCGATTCTTTGGAGCCTGCATTCGTGTTCCACCTCTTCTCGGCCCCCTCCCTGCCTGGTTCCTGCCTAACAGGTGCCTCCCTCAGGTGGGCACATCACAGCTGGGACAGGACAGTAGGGGAGTCCTTTCAGTGTCCGAGGGCTTTGGGAAGATCCTGTAATGTCAGATGGATAGAAAGAAGCCGCTAAGGAACGCAATGTCACAGAGCCTGACACAGAGCCCCGGGAAGTGCTGAGCCTGCCTGTTTGGTTAGGGCTCGTCTAAGGGTGATTATTCATATTGGGCTGTATATTTTCCTGGTGGTGCTTCCTCCGACAAGATGAAGTGCGTTCCTGACACACAGAATTTTCCAATAAAGATTTCATTGTCTTGTTCCCCTGTGAGGAGTGATAAGTGAACTTGATATTTCTCTGTTCAACTGTCATCCATAAAAAATCTCTCCGGTTGGCTTCTTCCTGTTGATTCTTAATGAAGTGGCGTTTTATGAGGTTCCATCCAGGCTTGAACTTCAGAAAGAGCCTGCGATATACGGCATGGTGAAGTGGACGCATTTAACCCAGAAATGTATATTAACGGCCGTGTGCATACATAACACAGGCAAGTAAATACCTGGTGATGGGGAATTGAGCGCCCTGCGTCCGAGGAGGATATATCATGCATTAGAGCATGATTACTGGCTGGAAGGAGGGATAGATCACCTGCTAACCAGGTTCATCAGCCTGACTGCAATCCATCACCTGCTGGATCAGACATGGCCTCCGAGGGGCCCGCACATCATCCTGCACCCTGACACAGGTGATTGAGGCCCACAGCACTAATACACCAAATCAGTGACCACCCCCTGACCAAAATGTATTGTCCCCCTGTGAAGAATGCCTTTGTTATGGATACACCGGCTGGAAAGGAAATCTCCTGTGTGTTGGGCTCTGCTCTGCTCCTTGGGGTCGACACAGGCCTAGTGTGGACTGGGGAGAGGCGATTCTCTGTCCTGTCAGCCACCAATAGTGGCTGCACCTGTGACTGAGGCAGGTCTCCTGGGATATGGAGATGCAATTTCCTAATCCTCAGGCCAATGGAGAGGTCACTAGCCCATGGATTTGCATGCGCCTTCGGACCCATTTGCTGGGTGTTGTTCACAGGTGGCAGTCGTGTGCCACAAGGCCCTGGAAGACAGGCGCCTGGGTTTTGGACCCTGAAGCCTAAAGCCACACTGAATCCCAGGCCCTGCCAGGTAGCTGTGAGGTATGCAGAAGAGACTACCAGTGGATGATGGTCACCAAGGAATGCAAACCTCAAGGTTAACATCACAAAAGACTATTTGAGCGACACTGTGCACCTTTACTGTTAGGTAGAGACTGGGAGGGCATCTGTGTTTCTGGTCCTGTCTGTGTCCCTCCCATCCTAAGACTTGAGCCCACGCAGGATTTTCCTGCAGGATGGGTGGTGCAGAGGAGGAAAGCAGGGAGGGAGGATGGGGCTGTGGGTGTCTGGCCATGCGGGTGCCCAGTGTGCTTCTTCATGCCAACCCTCAGTGCCTGTAGCAATTCACCACGTGGCTCCTGTGTCACATAGTGAGGGCCAGAGTGGAAAGCTACTGGCTCAAGGTCACACAGTCAGAGAAGGGCAGAGCCTGTGTGACCCCAGTCTGAGACAGCCTCCCTCTTCTAACCACATTGGGCGGACAGTGGACGTGGACATCTTCCCTCCCTGAGTGTCCTCTCTTGTGACCTCAGGGACTGTGACCTGCCTCTGCAGAGTTTATGGCAGAGGCCTAGGGCACCCTGGAGCTCTGGAGGCCCCTGCAGGGGTGTCTGTGAATTGAGGGGATTCATTTTCCTGTCTCCTCTGTGTTTCCTTTGAAGGTCAGAAAGGAGCATTTGTGCAGGGCTCCTTCAGCGATATTTTATTGAGCTACACTGTGGATCTTCCTCTGCGCTCTTTGTACCTTATGGTAGACAGCATATTCCAGGAAGGTCCATATATTTCTTCCCAATTGATTTCTTGTCAAGTCTAACAAGATCAATCAAATCATATGGCCAATAAAACTGATTTAGCACTCATAAAGTTCCTTGACATCTTAGGTGTAGAGGATGGATGGCAGACAGGTAGCCACTGTGTCTCCTCAGCCCCTGATCATGGGCAGATGTGGTACCTGTGTGGCCTCTGCTGGACTCCCTTCCTG
Source organism: Cavia porcellus (assembly GCF_034190915.1). NCBI lineage: Eukaryota > Metazoa > Chordata > Mammalia > Rodentia > Caviidae > Cavia > Cavia porcellus. Next base: position 58,291,312 of record NW_026947489.1, read on the forward strand.
CCTGGCAGAGACCCTGGGCACTCACCCTTGGGTGCTGCTAGGAAGCAGAGTCTGCTGGAGGGGTGGTGTGGCAGGCTCCATTCTGCACTGGCAGCAGGGGGAAGACAGCAATCTCAGCACTGATGGAGTCTTTGCACATATCCAGGAGAAAAGCACAGTGGAAAAGTCGACACTTTGCACTGTGATCTGTGTGGGGTCACCCTGTCCTTCCCTATCACACAGCTGTGACTGGGCCAGAACTCTTGGGCCTCTGGGCCCTTTGTGCTTGGTCAACGTGGGAACTGGATCCAAGAGAGGCCCCAGGAAGCCTCTCTCTGGAATCTGAAAGTGGGCACCTGGAGGTGGATCCTAGGGTACAGGGGCAGAGTGGAGACTGTACTGACCGCATAGCCAATTTGTTGGTGAGAAGTGACCGGGCTGAAGGTCCCCCAATTTTTCTGCTCATAAAGATCCCTGCACTGAGAAGTGTTTTAGAAATTTTACTGGCTGCGTGGCCCAAGGGTTACTGATTACTGCAGAGGTATTTCTTTTTTTTTTTAAACTTTTTTTTTGTCTTTTTCCTTTTTATCGGTACCAGGGATTGAACTCACGACTGCCTGCTTGCAAGGCAGGTGCTTATGCCACTGAGCTAAATCCCCAGCCCCTACAGAGGTATTTCTTATGGTCTGCATTTGCACAATTTTGAATATTTTAGATGTTTCTGTGGTCTCTCAAGTTGACTCCAGTCTACTCTCGAGAATGGCCAGCCTTGAATCCTGTCTGAGCCCAACTTCCAGACTTTCAGAAGTGAGATGACTTCCCAAGGCCATGTGGCCAGCTGTTACAGTGGCCAGGGTCAGAATGAAGCCTTCCCTAACTTCCAGGAAGGGAGCACATGGACTGTGAGCCCGGAGGAGCAGGCTCTGCTGAAGACACTGATGCCAGACACATTGATTTAGTCCCTGAAATGTGCATTGGTCCGCACTGGAAATGCAGGGTTCCTAAGATAAGCACCGTGCTCTGGAGGACCCCACAGTCTAGAGGAGGGAGAGGGGCATTACCTCAATATTACTCTGTTCTCATCTGTTCCATTCTATTCTGTTCATGAGTGTTTTGAAGGAAAATAAAGAAAAGCACATGTGATATCCCTTCTGTCCCAGGGCCTCAGCTGAGGGTGGACATGTGGGTGGCAGGTATAATGCCCTTCCCCAAGGGACGTGGGGCCACAGACCTGATGGGGAGCCAGCTCTGAGCTTTGAGGAGCAGCTGGATGGGTGTGGTGGCTAGAGAGGGGTGAAGGAGCTGCAGGTGGGCTCAGGGCAGCCAGAGGAGGCAGCAGCACTGCTGGCCAATTCTGGTACCACAGGGTCAGGCCAGGGAAGAAGTTCCATTTCCAAGAGGTTGGAGAGAGGCTGTGGGACAGAAACAGGAACTTGCCACTGTGGTGATGGAAAAGCCCTCTCAGCTGGTGTGGAGCCCTGAGACAGGCCCAGGAGGCTGGGAGCTGGGGTCGCCCCTGCAGGTGTGGGAGGAAACAGCAGGTGACAGAGTGGTGTGAGTGGTGTGGCCTGTGTCAAGGTCTCCTGGAGCCTCCCATCTTACAGCTCCCAGGAGCCTCTAATACGGCAACATAAATAACCGAGCCCCTGCTGTGCTCTGCTGAACCTAGCATAGCCCTGTGGAGAAAGCCTCTTTCTGAATCATCAGGCCATTGGGGAAGCTGTGGCTGAAGGGTGTAGGGGGCGCTCTAAGCTCCAGCCCTTCTTCAGTGGATGTAGCTGAGGCCATTCCTGCACACGTGACACAGGCAGCCCATCTACCCTCCTGGGTGTGCTGTGTGCCACCCCCTCCACCTCTGTCTGGGAGATAGATTTGATGTGAGGATGGCTGCTCTGTTTACTGAGGATGGAGGAGGAGGTTAACAGGCACCTCCACTCCCTCTCGCAGAAACCGACTTGTACATGTCTCACCTTCTGGCAGATCTGGGCTGGCCTGGCTGTTTTCTGGCAGCTGTGGAAGTTACTAAGTCAGAGGCTGCATTGAGAAATCTCCAGAGATTCTGGGGCCAATAAAGGTGGGGCAGAGCGGCTGCCAGTGCTGGGTGCCTGGGGACATGGGGAGACTGCTGCATTTCCGCTTCGGGTAAGACAGAGGTCACCAGTTTTGCTCCAAAGGTCTTTATGCTCCAACAGGCAGAGGGAGCAGCATCAAGTCTTTTCTCTAGCGCAGCACCTAGGTGGAGGACTGCACCTTCACAGGCATTGACGACCAGAGTCCCACAAAGGCATCCCAGCTTTCTGGGTCACTTCGAAGTGTAAATGTGGGCAGAAGCTTCACTTTTGGCCACAGCTGCCTTGCCCATGATGACGAGGCTGTCTGCAGCCTCCTGTGTCCTTTGTCAGTATGCACACTGTGCTCAGTATGCACACTGTGATCCCGCATGCCCAACTCTTTTAGGCTGTCCCCTTTGCTGGGAGTGATGTCACCTGGCTATCTCCCCTTTGATGGGTGCCTGTGAAACCTGGCAGTTGTTCCCGAGAAGTGCCTGGTCTGCCAGCTGTTTCATGCCACTCAGGGCTTGGGCATGGTTAGACCTGTGTATCTTACTGTGCTCTTTCATCTCCATTTGCCCAAGGCTTAGCTGAATCATTCAGAAGTTAGGAGAAAACCTCATACCCCAAGCAGAAAAACAGGAAATATGTATAGGCACAAGAATCCCAGTCTCCCATAAATTCCCTGTGTGGTGACAGATGCAACCTGTTCATTCATCAAATGCTTTAACTGATAAATGACGAAGAATCTTGGAAGACTAACAGCACAAAAATATGTACATAGCAACAACCTCAAGCAGTGCCCTGGAATAAGTAGGTGTTGTTTTTAGTGTCAGCAGAGTGCAGGTGACTTTCTACACCAGGCTCAGGCTAGGACATCCTCAAAGTTCTCCTTGGTGGCATCTGCTTTCTGTGGGACATGGAGCGTCTCCTGGTGACGGGGCACCTGGAGACCGAGGTCCTAGCCTGGGACCAACGAGTGTCCTTACAGGGCGGCTTTCAGCTTCTACTTCATGATTTTCCATGCAAGCCTGGCTGGGTGAGACGGAACTTGGGCTGGGGTGACAGTGCCCACCTGGTACGGGGAGTGGCATTGGACCTCCCAAAGAAAGTAACACCCAAGGAGAGTGGCCCTGGACAGAGGGAAGGAGCCCATCATACCTCCAGGCTTTGTGCAACTTGAAGGCTGTGACTTTTGGCTTTTCTGACGTATAGACACTCCACAAACATGCCTGTTGGGTGTTCAAGGTTTCCTTCCCTCTGTGATAAGATGCATTTTCACAGGTGCTGGAGTTGTCCTCTCATGGGGACTGCTTAGGGCATTAGTGGACCAGGGGAGCTGTCACCCACACCTGACAGCAGCACTGTGTGTGCCATCAGGACTGCGAAGGACTGGAGGCACCAATTCCTCCTCAGCACACAGATGCCCAGAGGCAGGGGGAGGCCTGGCCCATCTGCTGGGTTGACCTCTTAACCCTTCCCCTCACCTGACACCCCACCTGGCACTCCTGCAGGCGCCCCCAGGGAATTTTGGAGTGCACACCCTGCCTTTCCTGAGATGCTATACTGACTTTGCGCTGCTGCTGTGTTAAGTAACCTCCGGAGTTACTCAGCGGTTGGTGATTTTCCAGTGACGTACTGGCTTTCAGAGCTGGCTCTAATCAGCGGTGTTTCCCCTTCACTCCAGCCCCAGCATGTACCTTGCGCCTGACCAAGGCACTCACTCCTGCTTTGTGCAGCTCTGGGGCTGTGACACAGCTTGGTGGGGTCACATTCATGAAGAAGGAGGTGGCTAGAGAGGACTGGGCAGGGTGGGTGGGTGCCACATGAGGAGCTGGTCAGCTGCTGGACACCCCAGGACACCCAGGCATAGTGGACAGTTCCTCTGTCTGGAGATAGATGAGTGGAATGGGCTGTTGTCCTGACAGCAGGGAGACCGTCAGGACAGGGGACAGGGATAGGGTGACAGGAGGAGGGACAGTAGAGTGAGGCTTGAAGCATCTGGGCAGGTGTTTCTGGGATGCAGCAGGCTGGGGCCTCTCTGAGTGCCTGAAGTAGGAGCCTCATGAACACTTCCCATCTGCTGGACTAATGTCGTCGGTTCTGTTCCGAAGGAAAGAGCACTGTTTAGTGCTCCGAAACGCGGGAGGGAGGAGACAGAAGGGGCGTGTGAGCCTCTGATGGTCAACGTGAGGGGCGGGGTCAAAGAGGGCGGCGGTGGTGGGAGCTGGGCGTGCAGCGTGCAGAGAGGAGATCAGAGCCTGCTGAGAGGTGGGGAAGAGCAAAACGTGGGATGAATGTGATTTCTGCAGACAGGAGTCTTAGGCTGGCACTCTGAGCCCGGGATTCAGAAGCAGGTAGGAGGACAGCCCCAGCACTATGAAAGAGTTGCACCTGGCCCAGGGCACCCTTCCCTACAGAGCGGAACCTGAGATTCCCAGCCAGCGGTGCAGATCAGAGCGGGCAGCTTCTTTTCCAGTTCCTGCCTCCCTCTTTGTCCGAGCACCCCCTCCCGGTGTCATACTGGGACTTTTTCATAACCGTCACACATCAGTGAGGTGACAGGCAGCTGGACTGTGGCCTCTCCCTGGGGCCAAGTCTGCTCTGCCCACTGCCTTGTCCTCTCTGTGCCTGGGTGTCCGACTGCACCATGGTTAGGAGTCAGTGAGGACAGCTGTGCCGGGGACCAGCCAGGACCACCGGACTGGGGAGCAGGGGCCAGATATGCGAGCTGCCTGGGCAGAGGAAAGTGGGGGACGTCTCACTTGTCTCAGAGATGCCCAGCGGGGAGCCAGGCTACAACCCCAGCTTTATTTCTCTGTAGTCTCCATTGTCAGTGGTGTCAGGAAATCCAGAGGTAGGTTTTGCATCCAATTTTTTAGTAAAACCTTTTGAACATTCACAAAAGTTATTTAAACAAAGTATTCTTGACTTCCCAGTATACATGTAGTCATGTAAATATTTCTGGGTATAAAGCAATTGTTCTAGTAATATTCAAACATTTGTAGATTATACACTGTGTGATGATTTTAATGTTTTTCATAAGTCATTGATATACTTCGTGTCACTGAGATAACTATGTTATAGTTCTTATTAGTTTATATAGTTATAGTTCTTATAGTTTATATATATATAATTAATCTATTTTATTTTAGTTTTTGAGACAGGATCACTGTATGTTGCCTAGACTGGCCTTGAATTCGTGATCCTCCTGCCTCAGCCTCCCAGTAAGTGAGACTACAAGAATACGACACAGTGCTTGGCTTGTGGTTTTTATGTTTAAATTTATTTTTCTTTGTATTCTAAAAACTGTTTATATTTAAACTTTTTACAAGGTTTCAAAATTTCAGTCAGATAGAAATAAATTAAGGAGACTACTGTAAAACATGGTGGCTTCAGTTAATAAGGGTGTACTATGTATTTGATAATTGCTAGAAAGTAGACTTTACTTTTTAAAATATATTTTAAAATTATTTTAAAGATAGTAAAATCCAACAAAATAAGACAGAACAAAACCAATTGTAAAACAACAAAGTAAAACAACAAAATTGGTACAGAACTTCAAAGCTAGGAAATACTAGGAAAACAATAGCTACTATAGTATATCTTATCTTCACAATAGTTGTGTCCATTCCTTCAGGTGTAGCAAAAATCAAACCAAAAACAGAACATTATAAAACCAGACAAAACAGAATATTGAATAGAGCAAAACAATTAATTAGGACAAAGCAAAACAGCGAAAACAATATTGGCCTTCAAAGACAAAGTACAAGAGAATCCCCCATGTTTGCTATATTTCACTGTCATCCTCCCAAGAGATGCTCAGACCGCAGCCCCCAGGCCTGCAAAATCAACCAAGCAATACAAGTGTTTAGTTGCTTTATGTGCCTTAGTTGCTATCAGCTCAGCCTGTCCTCCAAAACATTGGCTTATGGGGTTGGGATGGGGATGGGTGGGTGTGAGGTTTGCTTCTTGGCCCACAGGCGGTAGGCTCATAGAAGGCGCTGGCTTTTCTCTTCCTGGAAGCTGCGCTGCTCGGCTTTCCAGAAAGGCTGGCTGCTTGGCTTCTCCTTGGATCCTCCCAGTCTCAGTGTGGTGGATTCTCAGGCAGCAGGAGGCTCTGACTTTTCTCTTCCTGGAAGCTGCCTTTTTTTTTTGAGCTGATCTCACTATGTTGTTCAGGCTGAGTTTAAATGCACTATGGAGCCCAGGCTGGCCTGGAACTCATTATAATTCTCCTGCCTCAGCTTCCTGAGTGCTTGGGTTACAAGCACGTGCCACCACAGTTGACTTAGAAAAGTGAACTTTATTTTTTATTAGTACCTGTTCCTAGAACGTAATAATTATGTAACACACACAGCTTGATTCTTTTTCCATCCTTCTTTCTTCCCTTCCCTTTCTTCCCCACTTCCCTTTTGCAAGAAACCTATCTCCCTGCTTCCTATTATCTATCTTTTGCTCTTTCATTTATTTATACTTTGGGCCTCTTATATAAGAGAGTAGTTTATTATTTTTTTGAGACAGGATATTGCTATATGGCCCAGGCTGGCCTCAGTCTCACAGTGATCTTCCTGACTCAGCCTCCAGAGTCCTGGGATTACAGGTGTGTGCCACTGCAGCCAGCAAAGAGAATAGATTTGAAATGTTCTCACCCCCAAATGGCATATGAGGTGGTGCAGATGTTAAACAGGATGTGTAGCCATTTCACAGCATGCACATATCCCTAAACGTCATAAATACAGGCAATTTTTATTTATAAATTATGATAGTTAAATCACACGTAAAACTGCTAGCTCCTCTCCCTCCCCAATTTGAGTGAAGTGTGCAAAAATGCTGCACGTCACTGATGTGTACAAGTTGTGAGCTCTGACATATGCGTATATGTTCCCATCACTGTGACTATAGCACCATTGTTTTTTAAAAATTGTTTTGGTACTGGGGATCGAACTCACAATCTTTTGCCTGCAAGGCAGGTGCTTAGGCTGTTGAGCTAAATCCCCAGATAAATACCATTTTTTTTTTTGTCTTTTTGAGTCAGGGTCTCACTGTGCAGTTCAGGCTGGGCTTGAGCTCACTTTGCAGCCCAGGCTGGTCTCGAACTTGGAATGATCCTCCTGCCTTAGCTTCCCAAGTGCTGGGATTATAGGCGTGAGCCACTATGCCCGGCTATAATACTATTCCAAACTTAGGTTTTCTGGTAAAATTATTTTTTCTTCTTTCTTCATGGAATAGCTTTGCCATTTCAGATTTTAGCAACTGCCGTGTCTAAAAGGCACTATAAATGTTTTTGTTTGGTTATCAGTGTTCTTACTGATATAGGTCTTACAATATACGTCTATATGTGGGCCCTGTTCGGAACGCTCTGATGTGAGAGCCTTCCTTTCCCTCAAATTCCTCTTCCTGTGCAGAACTTTCTGGAGACAGTAACCTGTCTTTCCTGTCTCTGGAAACTGGAGCGCTGACTCCAACCTTCCCACAGATAGCTTTGTGATCACGTTGGTTTCACGAACAATTTGCAGACTCTGAAATGTTTTCATGTTTTTCCTGCTTGTGTGCATGTGCATATGCGGGCAGGTTTTAAGTTCATGGAGGAAGAGGCTGTAATCTTCTAGAAGGATAAAGATGATGTAGGTAGAGTAGATATACCTGTAATATAGCTTTGACTCTATTCAGAGCCCCTGGGGAGAGGCTGAGAGGGATTCGCATGGAGGACCAGCTGTGTGGAGGGCCAGCTGCGTGGAGGGCCAGCTGTACCATTCATTTAAACTGTGTCTCACCTTCGGTATGCACACAATCTAGGGAGGTGAGCAAAATACTGTGTGTTCTTCATGGGGACTCCAAGACTGTGTTTTAATGAACGAATGGATCACTAACGATGATTTGCATGTGACTCTGGCTTAGTATGTGTTACCAGGACTCTCTGTGTTGTCAACAAGACCACCCTATTAAATTCAGTCATATATGCATCTTGCAATCCTGTTGACACCATTTCATAGCAAAATGACTTCTTTTGTATTTAACTATAACTTTTGGAAAATTCAGAGGAAGGTTTGTGTTTAATTTAGAAACAGATTGTAAGATTTTGTTAGCCTGCACTGTCCTTCAGTGGACACCCATTCCGAGGCGGAGGAGCTGAGAAATGAGAGCTTCGTTTTCCAAACTGGGTCCAGGAACAGGAGCCTCAGAGGAGAAGTGAGAACAGCTGGCTTCGGCGTGTCCCACCATGACAGAGCTGGCAGCTTCGTTGTTTCTATGCCCAGCGGGTCTGGTGATTGGCAGGCTTTCTTGCAGGTCTCTGAGTTTATGTAGGAAAGGGTCAAAAAGGACCTTTGAGGAGTCAGGGACTCCAACACTAGAGCTTCAAGAGCACCCACAGAGCCTGATTTGAGGTTGGTGACATGGCTTCTACGCTCAAGAGGATGCTCCCATCTTTCAGCTCACCTCGGAAGACAACGCTCATGGTCTTGTAAGATGACTTTGTCTTGTGCTCCCTGGTTCAGTCCTGTGTGCTGGAGGAGAAATGAAGATTGTTGCAGCTGACAACGGTGTAAGGTGGTAGCACTGTCACCCTGCTGGTGACATGTCCTGCACACACAACCCAAGGGACCCCCACGGGGGTGAGAGTGGGTGTCTTCCCCACCAGATGATTTGTGGCTTCTGCCTCTTTTCTTCCGAAGGGCTCTCTGATTAGTAAAATGAAAAAACAATAAATACAGGGGCTGGGGATTTAGCTCAGCGGCATAAGCGCCAGTCGTGAGTTCGATCCCTGGTACCAATAAAAAAAGAAAAAGACAAAAACAAAAAACAAAAAACAACAACAACAAAAAACAATAAATACAAATTACTGGCACTTTGAGATCTTCTTGGATATTGATTTGATTTGAGTCCTACAAGAACAAATTGTCATCCTCTTTGACTTATCTGGGGTTATATTTCACCACTAATTCAAGTTCATCTGAGGAGTGTTCTCTTGAGTATAAAGAAGCAGGGGACAGAGGGGGATTTTTTTTTGGTACCGGGGATTGAACTCACAACCTCACACTTGCCAGGCAGGTGCTTATGCCGCTAGCTAGATCCCCAGCAACAGAGGGGGATTTGAGAAGCAATTGTTTGGAGAGAAAAGCCCTGTGTAGCTGGGAGATCCGATGCTGGGGTCTGGCTGCACGCCGCTGCTTTATTTAGAATCCCAGACATCACCTGATTTAATAAAATGGACACTGTGTCCATACGCAAAGGGAGTTTTCTTAACCCAACTGCTTGAATTTGACCTCACTGTTGATAGAAAGCCAACTGCTGGATATATTTTCATTAACTGTGTTACAGTCAAAGCCAAATGGAAGTACAATCCAGCTGCAACCCGTGTTGACCACAGATCATCTTATAGTTGAGAAGACAGATTGATTCAAAGAGTGGGGACAGAGGGTGTTGCTTGGACACTGTGTCCATACGCAAAGGGAGTTTTCTTAACCCAACTGCTTGAATTTGACCTCACTGTTGATAGAAAGCCAACTGCTGGATATATTTTCATTAACTGTGTTACAGTCAAAGCCAAATGGAAGTACAATCCAGCTGCAACCCGTGTTGACCACAGATCATCTTATAGTTGAGAAGACAGATTGATTCAAAGAGTGGGGACAGAGGGTGTTGCTTTTGGCCGCATGGTTATCGGCTGTGACATTACTTTTTTCAATTAGTTTATTCCCATTTAGTTTAAATGCAAATACTAAAATAAATAACTGTTTCACTGTGGGATGTGGTGAGCAGGCTGAAAATGTCTTCCTAGGATGCACATGGAGAAGATGAACATTTCAGAGAAAAAGCTTGACACATTATTATTTCATGCAGGAGAATTAACAGAAAAAGAAATGTTGCAGTGATTTCTTTTCCAACCATGTACTGAGAGGCTGTTGCTATCTGGATCTGCAAAGCATCTTAATCTCTTCTGCAGATGGGGCTAGTGGTGTGCTTCCATTTAATGCAGTTTCTCAGGCAATGTGTGTGTGTGCATGTATGTGCATATGTATGTGCATGTAAGGCTTTCTTTCCCTTTTTCTTCTAGGTGAATTTAAGTTCTATTTCTTCCTGTAGGCAACTTCCTCTCATAGACAAGACTATCAGAGCCTCAGTGCCCACTCCATCAGGACCTTCTCCTGCGTGGTGGTATGACTGTTAATCGTGATGTGTCAACTTGAATAGAATCAGAAACCTCTAGCAGATTAGCAAAACGTTCTGGGTGTGTCTGTGGATGATTGACAGGTAGGCCAGCAAACCTGTGGGAAGACCCATCCCGGATGTGGGTGGCACCAACCAATAGCCTGGATGGGATAACAAGGGAAATAAAGGAACTGTTCTTGCTTTTGAAGAGCTCCAGTCTTTGGAGAATTTGGATATCTCTGGTCTTAATTTTTTTAACAATTAAAAATTTTTTTATTTTAAAGAAAACAAAACAAAACAGAATACAAAAGAACAAAGCAAACCAGAACAGAACAATGCAAGCAATACAAGACTTCAAAACAAGACAACAGGAAATCAACAGTGGCTACCATGATGTCTCTTGTTTTCTTCAAAATGGTTGACCATTCCTAAACAATAATGTCAACCATGACAAAATAGTATAAATCCAATCAAAAGAATGAAAGCATTACAGGACTTCAAAACCAGATAACAGGAAATTAATAATCGTTACTATATCTCATTTTCTTCAAAAAAGTTGTCCATACTATCACGTATAATAAAATTAAATAAAACACAACAGAATAGAACCAATCAAAACAAAAGAATAAAAGCATGGTAGTACTTCAAAACAAGATGATAGTAAATCAGCAGTGGCTGCCATAATGTCTTATTATCTTCAGAATAGCTGTTCATACAGATAACACAGATAACAAAAGCAAAACAAAACAGAGTTAAACCAATTAAACAAACGAAAGCATTATAAGACTTCAAAACAAGATAATAGCAAACCAGTCATGATTACCGTAATACATCCCATTGTGTTCAAGAGAGCTACTCATATTATCAGACAAAGTAAAACCTAACAAAACAAGACAGAACAAAACCAAACCTAACAAAATTGTGAAAACAATACAAGAGTTCAAGACAAGACAATAAGAAATTAACAGTAGATTCTGGGACTTGGGGGACCAACCAAGAAATCAGTGATTCAGCCTTCCTGGTAAGCAGTGCAAGCCTACTAGTGCATAAGCTGAGAATCACCTCTTACCCCCGTTAGCAACCAGATGCTTCCGAGGACAGCTTGAGTTGACAGCAACTAAGGTACATAAAACAACTAAACACTTGTACTGTTTGGTTGATTGTGCAGGCCTGGGGCCAGAGGTCTGGGCATCTCTTGGGAGGATGACAGTATGCAACATAGCAAGTATTGGGGATTTCCTTCTGTCTTGTCTTTGAAGTCCAATGCTGTTTTGCTTTGTTCTGACTAATTGTTTTGCTTTATTCAATATTCTGCTCTGATCAGTTTTATAGTGTTCTATTTTTGGTTTGATTTTGCTATACCTGATTGAATGGACAACTATTGTGAAGATAACAAGATATACTATGGTACCTATTACTGTTATCTCAGTATCCTGCTCTGAAGTTCTGCACCAGTGTCAGTGCATTGTCTTGATTGGCTTTGTTCTGTCTTGCTTTGTTGTATTTTAGTATCTTTAAAATAAATTAAAAAAAGAAATTAACAGTAGTTACTATGTTTCCCTTCCAGGTGTTTCCTCCTTTATCCCTTTTACAATCCTTTTCTGGATCCCATTAACTCCGTCTGTTTCATATGCTAGGGTTCACAGGTTCAAACTGTTTTGCTCATGAACATGATCTCCAGTTGCATCCATTTAACTACAATAGCTTTGAGATTATTCTACTTTATAGCTGCGTACTTTCCACTGCATGAAAATACCATATCTTTCTTATCTATTTGGAAGTTGATGTGCCAGTTACCCTTGATTTATTTCTGGTCTCCTGTTGCATGGAATAGTTGTTTTCTCTCCTTTGATTTTAAGACTATGAATTTCCCTTCAAGTTAAATACAGTATATTGCTGAATCTTGTTTCTTGATCCACTTTCCCTGTGTTTCTTTTTATTGCTGATCTGAGGCCATCTACATTAATGGTTACAATCAACATACTTTGGTTCATCTCTGCCCTGCTATCCTCCTGTTGTTGGCCCTCCACTTTTCCCCCTCATTCAGGTGCCTGTCTTGTTTGGCGATCCTCCTCTGTCCTGGAACTATCGTCATCTTTATCTCTTTCTAGAATATCCTTCAGCATTCTCTGTAGGATTGGTTTGGTGGTCATGAATTCATTCGGTTGTTCTTTTCATGGAAGTATCTTATTTTTCCATCAATTTTGAAAGGTAGTTTTTCAGGGTACATCAATCTGGGTTGGGAGTTGTTTTCTTTTAGGATTTAAAACATTTCACTCCAAGTCTTCTTGACTTGATGGGTTGTGTTGACAAGTCTGCCATGATTCTGATGTCTTTTCCTTTTTAGATAATCTTTTTTTTCTCTAACAGCTTTTAATATTTTGTTCTTGTGCTGAATTTCTGGGATCTTATTATACGTCTCTGTGTAGATTTAATTTAGGTACAGCTAGTTAGAGTCCTATATGCCTCACTTATCTGCATGCAAGATCCATTTCCCATGTTTGGGAAGTTTTCTGTTATTACTTATGTAAATAGCCTTTTAATTTCATTTGTGTGGACCCTTGCTTCTTCACTGATACCTATCACTCTTAGATTATGCTTCTTTGCATCATGTTGCAGCTGTTGAATTGTTATTTCCTGATTCTTTGTTATTTTTCCTTCACGATTGCTAACTGCAATCCTATTTTCAAGGTTTGAAAGTCTATCTTTAGTTTCTTTCAAGCAATTTTGCCAACTTTCAATTGACTTTTTAATTTCCTGGATATTTCTTTGAATCTGTTTCATGCATTGTAATTCTTTTCTATATTGTTCATTCATTTCCATCATTTTCCTATGCTCCTCTTTTTTTTAAATTTTATTTAAGGAGAAAAGAAAAAAAAGCAGAGAAAGGGTACAAGTTATACAGATTTGCAGAAAAAAAATGAACAGTAGGAAATCACTAGTTAATGGATTACATATTGTCATCTTAGAAATAATTGTTCGTCACAAAATTAAAGCTTGTAAAGTGGACATTCCATCAATGATACTGCAAACAGTTCTGTTCAATGATCCAATAAAACTCTGTGATATCATATTCTATCTTATACACTTAAATATACATGCAGTTATATAGTTTAGAGCACTTTCTTTTCCTCTCTTTTGTACAATGACTATTACACATTTTGGGTTTCATTGCTCTCACGGTTCTTATTACTTTTTTGGAAGAGAGTAAAACCAAATGTGACATAACAGAACAGAATCGGTCAAGTCAAAAGGGTGGACATAATAGATAATGTGAAAACATAATACAAGGTGATCAACAATGGTTACCATAATGCCTCCCACTATCTCTAATAGAATTGCCTATACCATTAGTTATAATACAATTGAACAAAACAGTAAAGAACAAAACCGACAAAACCAAAACATTGGAGACATTGTAGGTCTTCAAAAGTAGATAAAAGTCAACGAGAATGGGCGTTATAATGAATCTCATTATCTTCTCAGCTGATGCCTAAATTTTCGAACCTGATACTATCCAGCAAAACAGAATAGGGGAACATCAGTTAAAAACCAGATGGTGAGAGTAATACAGGGCTTTAAATCGAGGTAATGGTTCGAACCTGATACTATCCAGCCAAACAGAATAGGGGAACATCAGTTAAAAACCAGATGGTGAGAGTAATACAGGGCTTTAAATCGAGGTAATGGAAAGTCAAAGTGGGTTACTATAATATATCCTGCTATTTTTTTTCCTTTAATTAAAAGGATAAAAATTTTAAAAAAGTATTAAAAAAGTAAATAATGGAGTGGAGATTGAGATAAAAGAGGGCATAACAACGATACAGCACAGATCAAAACATAACAATTTAAGCAGAATAGTGTTTCACCACCAGATAATCCTGACCTAAAAGTAGTTACCATATTGTCTCTTTCCTTGAAATCCTTGAGTACAACTTCGTATACTCTAGCATTAAGTATATCAAAACAATGTAAAACCATTTAAGAGAATGACAGCATTACAGAGTATTTAGAATCGACTAACAGAAAATGAATAATGGTTTCTGTATAATCTCCTTGTCTTTAAAAGGTTTTTGCTTATTCTATCATACATAATAAAATCCAGTAAGATACAACCTATTTAGACCATTGGAGACAGAAGGACAAAAGCTAGATGAGACTTCAAAACAAGATGATACTAAATCAGTATTACCTATTAAGATGTCATTTTCTCCAAAATAGCTGTTCCTATCATCCAATCCTCTCTGCCTCATTTCTGTTGAGCTCTTATTCTGTCAGTAGCTGTCAGTTTGTCTTCTTCACTTTGTTCTCTGCTCCATTAGTTGTGGCCTCCACTATTTCTGGATTCTTTGTATTTTTCTTTTTTTAGAATATCCTGCAATACTCTCTGTAGAGTTGAATTGGTGGTTGCAAATTCCCCCAGTTCCTCTTTATCCTGGAAGCACCTTGTTTTTCCATCAATTTCCAGGGACAGTTGTGCAGGATATCTCAATCTTGGCTGGAGATTATTATCTTTCAAAGCTTGAATTATTTCTCCCCACACTCTTCGTGATTTGATGGTTTGTGCAGAGAAATCTGCTGTAATTCTGATGGGTGCTCCCTTGTAAGTGGTCTGTTTCTTGTCTCTGACAGCTTTTAATATTCTGTTCTTGTATTGAATTTCTGGGATTTTTATTATTATATGCCTGGGTGTTGCTCTGTTTGGGTTGTAGGTAGCTGGGGTCCTGTATGCCTCATACATCTGAGTATCTTTACCTTTTGCTAAATTAGGAAAATTCTCCTGGATTATTTCTGTGAGTAGCTTTTGTAGTTCATTTGTTTGTGTCCCTACTTCTTCTTTTATGTTCTTAATCCTTAAGTTATGGATCCTCTTATCATCTTCTTGTCTTTGTATTATTGCTGTTTGTTTCTTTGTTATTTTTAAGAAGTTTTTCATTTCATTCTCCCATATTACAAGTCTGCCCTCCAGTTCAGATAGTCTGTCCTTAGTTTCTTTCAAGCTGTTATGCCAGTCTTCGATAGACTTCTTAGTTTCTTGGTAGTCCCTTTGAACCTGCTTCACGTATTCTATGCTTTCCCTGTTTTCTCCATCAAACAATTCTCCCCTCTTTTTCTGTTCTTCCATTCCACCATCTGTTTTTTCTTGGGTGGGGCTTAGCATTTCTCTAACTATTTTGCATACTTCTAGCTTCAGGTCGTTGATAACTTCATTCCTGAATTGGTCTATGAGGCTCTCTATATGGTGCTTTATGTGTATCGGTGCGGTGTCCGCTATTGCCTGTTTCTCAGAATTGGGGGCCGAGGAGCCTTTCTTGTTGCTGCCTCTTCCCATGCTGCCTCTTCTTCTCTGTTCCTTATATATGCAAGCTTATATGAGAGGCCCAGCTTCTCTCCCTGTCAGCCACAGCCTGATCAAATTGCGCCGGCTAGGTGTTCCCACTCACCGCTGCGCACCAGGCAGCCTAAGCGGGGGCCCGCCCCTCCCGGCCTCTGTCGGGCTCTGGGATCTGGGTTGGGCCAGCCTACGGGGTCCGCCGGCAGCGTCAGGCAGGCCAGGCACTTTTCACCAATCCCGCCCGAGAGGGGAATGTGTGGCTGGAGTTGCCACCGCGCCCTGCTCCCGCAGGACTGCTCGGGCCCAGAAAGTCCGCTGGAGTCAAACTGTGGTGGAGTGTCAGTTTCTCTCACTCACCTCGCCACAAGTCAGAACATGCCTCCCTGCCTGTCCTGTTTTCGACTCCGTTCGCAGACTCCCGTTCTCAGAGTTTCCGCGCGTCTCTCTCCTTGCTGAGCCGATGTAGAGGCAGCCAGCCACCGCGCGGCGGGAAACCCAAATCGCGGCTTCCAATGGCGCAGGGTCCAGCCTCAGCAGCGAGACTTTTCTGTTCCTGTTTTAGCACCAGGAATGCATTCCAAGTTGGTTTCTCTCAGCTGAGTTCGTTCCTGAGTCAGCAGAGCATAACTCCACCTGCTTATGTCTTTTAGTCCGCACCATACCTGGCTTCTGAGCCTAGTTTTTCAGAGAGCCTCCGGTAGTTGCTGTTATCTGTCCGCCATGTTCTCCCGGAAGTCCGTATGCTCCTCTTTTTAAAATCTGTGTTCTTTAGATATGCTGAGCATTTCTTTCATTGTGCTTGTGATTTCTTCTTTACCTGAGACATTATTTCTAATCTGATTACTTTCACATACTCATGAAGTTTTTCCTTACTTCAGTTGGCATCATCTCAGGGATTTCAGGTATGTGACTTCCATTTTCTTCTATGACTATGTCTCCCAGACTTGTTCTGTGTGGGTTGGAGGCCTGAGATTGCCTTTTTCTCCTTTGTCTTGACATTTTTCTGGGTTCCTTCCAACAAACTGGTTGTGGGAACCTAGATACTTCCCACTTTGGCTGCCCCTCTGTGGTGTAGGGGAATGGGACAGGCACCTGGGTTCCTCTGACCTCAGATTTATAGGGAGTTAGCGGGGAGTGGGGTGAGCTTCTCCAGACCTATGCAGCTGCACTGTAGCTTACCTGATGATCAGGGGTGTGGAGGTGGGGCTGCTTCTCCGAGCCTGTGTGTCTACACTGGGAGTTCTGTGATGGTGGCAGGCACACAGGGGTGTATTTGTCTGATTCTCCCAGTGAGTGATGGTTACCCAAAGGAACCAAGGCCTCCAATGGTGGCCTGCAGGTGCATGAGGCTTACCTGGCTGTGTGTCCCTGATCCTGCTGGCTGCCCACAGGAAGGAGCCTTCTGCTGGCAGTGGTCAGCAGGCAGAGGCAGATCTGTCTGGTTCTCTTTGCCCATGTAGGCTGTCCACAAGAAGGAGACTTCTGGTGGTGTTGGCCAGCAGTTGGAGGTGGAAATGTCTGGTTCTCCTGGTCTTCTTAATTTTGGAATTATCTACTTTTGAAATGCATGTGAAGCTTGTAGGGTTTCTATAGGTGCCAAGGTGCCCAGGTAGTGATCCATACTGCAGAGGGTAAGGACCTGACTTTTGCATTATGTAGTTAGAGCACTGGGAGTGGTAACCAGGACACCCAATGAAACAGCAATTATCTCCTGACAGTGAAGCTGGGTTGTTAACTTGGTAGGCCGGAGAGCTGTGTGGAGGATTGGTGGAGCACACTTTGGTCATGTCTGGGTGGGGCCTAGATGTGTGGCCTTGGAGACTATTTCTGGTCCTTAGTTCCTCCCTCTCTGGCACTGTTTCCCTAGTCTGTTTCTTGGGCACCACGAACTGGCAGCTTTTCTCTGCCATGTCCTTCTACTATGTACTTCTACCTTGAAGCCATACAGATATGAACTGAACCCACTGAAACGTTGGGCCAAATAGATTTCTTTCCTTCTTTAAGTTGTGAGTGTTGGGCATTTTGTTCCAGTGATGGGGAAAGCTGATGTATGCAAGTTGCTTGCTCTGGCTCCGAAATGTGGCTGAGGGAGGAAGTTGGGGGGCATTGCCATTGTGGTACCTGTGGATGCCATAGATGTGAGATGTTTGAAACTATTTTCATGCAAGTTTTGGTTTGTTTGCTGTTCAACAGATTGGAAAATAATGGGGCAAGTGGGGATATTTTTAATTATGCTGCAGTCTGGTGGGAAGTAATTTATCTCATTGTAATCAATGGGTAGATTGAAGGATTACTTTTAGTGGTAGGCTTTCTTAAGTTGTGTAGAATTCTTGACAATTGAACATTCTAAGTCCTTTTATTTTCATTCTTAGATTTTTAAATCTTCTGACTGAATTGAGTCACAGACAGATGGAGGTTTTTTTTCCCTAATGATTTGGCTAATGCCTGGAAATAATACACACTCTTCTTCTCAGTAATAAAAATAAAACAAAAATGTCCTCTGTGTGTGGAATAATTTACCACATCAGGGGAAGTAAATAACTGATATTGTTAAAGAAGATCCCAGATTCATATCAGACAGCCTGGGCTTGGGGCTGTGTTGCTTCTTGGTTGTGTGATCTCATCTCTCTGTTCTTGTATTTCCTCATCTGCAAAATAAGCACTAAGATGAAACATCTTGTAAGGTTGTTGTGGAAATGAATAATAATATGTGTAACTCAGAATGATGTCCTGATACCTTGCAAACAATTAATAATCATAAAAATAATTATTATTTTGAGCATATTGTTCTATTTTTGAAAAATAGTATAAATGGTGAAAAGTCTAATCATCATTTGTAAAGCTGGATTAAAGAAGGCAGCTGGGGCTTCCGGGAGAATATGGCGGATAGATAACAGCAACTACCGGAGGCTCTCTGAAAGGCTCGGCTCAGGAATCAGGAATGATGCGGACTAAGGAGACATGAGCCGGTAGAGATATGCTCTGCTGACTCAGGAACGAACTGGGCTGAGAGAAACCAACTTGGAATGCAGTCCTGGCGCTAAAATAGGAACAGAAAAGTCTCGGTGGGTGTGGAGGCTGGACCCCGCGCCATTGGAAACCGCGGTTTGGATTTCCCGCCGCTCGGCGGCTCACTGCCTCCACAGCGGCTCGGCAAGGAGAGACTCGCAGAAGCTCTGGGAACGGGAGTCTACGAACGGAGTCGAAAACAGGACGGACAAGGAGGCGTACACTGACTGGTGGCGAGGTGAGTGAGAGAAACTGACACTCTACCACAGTTTGACTCCAGCGGAGGACTTTCTGGGCTCGGGCAGTCCTGTAAGAGCAGGGCGCGGTGGCGACTAGAGCCATACATTCCCCTCGGACGGGATTGGTGAAAAGTGCCTGGCCTGCGTGACGCTGCGGGCGGACTTGGTAGGCTGGCCTAACCCAGATCCCAGAGCTTGATGGTGGCCTGGAGGGGTGACTCCCGCGTAGGCTGCCTAGTCCATAACTCCCTGGTGCGCAGCAGTGGGCGGGAACACCTAGCCAGTGCAATTTGATCAGGCTGTGGCTGACAGGCAGGGAAGCTGGGCCTCCTATGTAAGTTTGCATTTTATAAGGAACGGAGAAAATGGGGAAGGGAAGCAATAAGAAAGGCTCCTCGGCCCCCAATTCTGAGAAACAGGCAATAGCGGACACCGCACCAATAGACATTAAGCGCCATATAGAGAGCCTCATAGACCAATTCAGAAATGAAGTTATCAACGACCTGAAGCTAGAAGTATGCAGAATAGTTAGGGAAATACTAAGCACCACCCAGGAAAAAACAGATGGTGGAATGGAAGAACAGAAAAAGAGGGGAGAATTGTTTGATGGAGAAAACAGAGAAAGCATAGAGTACGTGAAGCAGGTCCAAAGGGACTATCAAGAAATTAAGAAGTCTATCCAAGACTGGCATAACAGCTTGAAAGAAACTAAGGAGAGACTATCTGAACTGGAGGGCAGACTTGTAATATGGGAGAATGAAATGACAAACTTCTTAAAAATAACAAAGAAATAAACAGCAATAATACAAAGACAAGAAGATGATAAGAGGAGCCATAACTTAAGGATTAAGAACATAAAAGAAGAAGTAGGGACACAAACAAATGAACTACAAAAGCTACTCACAGAAATAATCCAGGAGAATTTTCCTAATTTAGCAAAAGGTAAAGATACTCAGATGTATGAGGCATACAGGACCCCAGCTACCTACAACCCTAACAGAGAAACACCCAGGCATACAATAATAAAAATTCCAGAAATTCAATACAAGAACAGAATATTAAAAGCTGTCAGAGACAAGAAACAGACCACTTACAAGGGAACACCCATCAGAATTACAGCAGATTTCTCTGCACAAACCATCAAATCACGAAGAGCATGGGGGGAAATAATTCAAGCTTTGAAAGATAATAATCTCCAGCCAAGATTGAGATATCCTGCACAACTGTCCCTGGAAATTGATGGAAAAACAAGGTGCTTTCAGGATAAAGAGGAACTGGGGGAATTTGCAACCACCAATTCAACCCTACAGAAAGTATTGCAGGATATTCTAAAAAAAGAAAAATACAAAGAACCCAGAAATGGTGGCGGGGAGGCCACAACGAATGGAGCAGAGAACAAAATGAAGAAGACAAATTGACAGCTACTGACAGAAAAAGAGCTCAACAGAAATGAGACAGAGAAGATTGGATGATAGGAACAGCTATTTTGGAGAAAATGACATCTTAATAGGTAATACTGATTTAGTATCATCTTGTTTTGAAGTCTCATCTAGCTTTTGTTCTTCTGTCTCCAATGGTCTAAACAGGTTGTATCTTATTGGATTTTGTTATGTACGATAGTATAAGCAAAAACCTTTTAAAGACAAGGAGATTATACAGAAACCATCGTTCATTTTCTGTTAGTTGATTCTAAATACTCTGTAATGCTGTCATTCTCTTAAATGGCTTTACATTGTTTTGATATACTTAATGCTAGAGTATATGAAGTTGTACTCAAGGACTTCAAGGAAAGAGTCAGTGTGGTAACTACTTTTAGGTCGGAATTATCTGGTGGTGAAACACTATTCTGCTTAAATGGTTATGTTTTGATCTGGGCTGTTTTGCTGTTATGCCCTCTTTTTTCTCAATCTCCACTCTATTATTTACTTTTTTATTTTTATCCTTTTAATTAAAAGGAAAAAATAGCAGGATATAATATAGTAACCCACTTTGACTTTCTATTATCTCGATTTGAAGCCCTGTATTACTCTCACCATCTTGTTTTTGACTGATGTTCCCCTATTCTGTTTTGCTGGATAGTATCAGGTTCAAAAGTTTAGGCATCAGCTGAGAAGATAATGAGATTCATTATAACGCCCATTCTCGTTGACTTTTATCTACTTTTGAAGACCTACAATGTCTCCAATGTTTTGGTTTTGTTGGTTTTGTTCTTTACTATTTTGTTCAATTGTATTATAACTAATGATATAGGCAATTCTATTAGAGATAGCGGGAGGCATTATGGTAACCATTGTTGATCACCTTGTATTATGTTTTTATATTATCTATTATGTCCACCCTTTTGACTTGACCGATTCTGTCCTGTTATGTCTCATTTGGTTTTACTCTCTTCCAAAAAAGCAATAAGAACCGTGGGAGCAATGAAACCCAAAATGTATAATAGTCATTGTACAACAGAGAGGAAAAGAAAGTGCTCTAAACTACATAACTGCATGTATATTTAAGTGTATAAGATAGAAAATGATATCACAGAGTTTTATTGGATCATTGAACAGAACTGTTTGCAGTATCATTGTTGGAATGTCCACTCTACAAGCTTTAATTTTGTGACTTGAACAATTATTTCTAAGATGGCAATATGTAATCCATTTTTTTCTTCTGTAAATCTGTATAACTTGTACCCTTTCACTTTTTTTTCTTTTCTCCTTAAATTAAAAAAAATGTTAAAAAAGAAGGCAGCTGGATTATAGCAAAAGCAGTTAGTTGCTCAATCATATGACACTTTTTGATAATAACTGAAGTGCACTAAACATTTTCTGCATGGCAGGTACTTTCCTAAGTGCTTATGCACCAGCCCACCCCGTCTACACACCAATCTCATGAGATGGGTCCTGCTGTGATTTGTATTCTGTGGGTGATGACACTGATGCTTAAGGGTGAAGGAGATTTCCTAAAGTGACAAATATAACACAAGGCAGAGCTGAGATCACCGTAGCTTGAATGACATCAGAATATGGCTGGTGACAATGATTGTGAACTGCCTCTTTTGTGTGGTTGATAACAAATGACAGATTGTGGACTTCAGAGATAAAACTAAAATGAGTTCCCAACTGTAACCTGTGCTCTAACCTGACTTGCTCTCCATGCTGTGCTTTCTTTTTGCACTCAGTAGGTTTTACTGAGGAAATTGCAGAGGCAGCTGACTCATTTTCACTGGACAGTGGTACAATCTGGAGGAGGTAGCAGTGTGCTGATGAAGCCTTCATGTGCCCATCTGACCAGCATCTGCTGAGTGCCAGCTCTAGCTGAGGGTTTGTAATACTGGGCAGAGAAGGGAGACAGTTGTATGGGTCACTTTTCCATTACTGGCACAAAGTGCCTGACATATACAATTTAAAAGAGAAAAGGTGTGTTTTGGCACCTGGTTTCAGAAGTTTCAGTCTGTGTTTTCAGAAATGTGACAGAAGAGAATGGCAGAGCAAAGCTGTCTACTCAGTGGCAGCGAGGAAGTAGAGAGATGGGAAAAAGTCTGAAAGGAAGAGACTAGAGACCAGACTGTGCTCTAAGGTCACACCCCCATGTCACACCCCCATGACACACCCAGACAACCCAGAACCGTGCTTTATTAATCTCCTAGGTCTCTCTTAAGCTGGCACCTTGACAACTAAGATTAATCATCAGTTTATGCCTTGTCAATTTGACACCCAAACACATCCCCTTATACCATACTTAATCTCCATATGGAGACAATGACCAGGTCATAATTCTACCTAATGTGATGTAACTGTCCTGTGTATCTGAACATATGATAGTGTGCCTTCCCTCAAAGTCTCAGGGGTTCTAAAACTGTGTAGAAGTCCAATTCAAAGTCTCCTCTGAGACAAAGGTAAACTTAACTGTGAATCTCTGTAAAATTTAAAAAGGCATGTTATATGTTTCCAAGAAATAATGGCACAGGTGAATACTGCAATTTAAAAAGGGAGGAAAAGGGGGATGAAAAGAATTGGACCAAAACAAGACCAAAACTCAGCAGGGCAAACATGCAATCTTATAGCTCCACATCCATGTGTACAATGCAGGCACATGGTGGCATGATGTGATGCCACCAAAGGGCATTCCCAAATGTTCCAAAGGGCTTGGCATTCCCAACCCTATGGACTTGCTGCCATGCACACAGCTTCTTTTTTAGGCTGGATCTGCATTCTGCTGCAGCTTTTTGGGCAGATGTTCCATGTTCCTGGCATCTCCAACTTCCCGAGTCCTCTACTGCAGTGTGGTTTCATGTTCACTGTTTCCTCCTTCACTTTCTCAGGGCTCCCAGTAGGCATTCCGACCCTTTCATACTACATTGCCTGGCTCTCCAGTCCTTCCTGAAATGTCCTTCTAACTCTTACATTCTGTATACTTGCAAAACCAGCGTCATGCAGATGATGCCAAGGTTGCTGCCTGCATGAGTAGTAGTTGACACTCCTCGGATGATGGCTGTAATGCAAACTCAGTCATTCCCACTCCTGGGGAACTGAACACCAGGTAACATTTCCTTAGGTGGCCATGAGTGAGCAGGGTGCCCTGGAACTCTCTTCTCAAAGAAAGGTCTTTAGAAGAGTTTAAGTTTTTGTATTCTTGAGCCTGAAATGGGTAGGGTCTGACCAATTCCTGAGATTCCCCCAGCCATCTTTCCTATTGTCCCAGTGCAAGGTACTTGGGATTTTTTTTAACAGCAGCAATCCCCGCAGCAACCACACCTTCTTTGGCCCCAACTTTACATATTCTTCTTTTCTGGGCAAATGGTAAATCTTTAAAATCTTCCAGCTCTGCTTTTTTTCCTTTGGTCTTTTTGAGAGAGGGTTTCACCATGCAGTTCAGGTGGGCCTTGAACTCACTTTGTAGCCCAGGCTGGTTTCACAGCAACCCTCCTCCCTCAGCCTCCCAAGTGCTGGGATTACCAGCATGTACCAGCTTGGTTCTGGTTCCTGATTCTTATTATAAATTTGGCTAACAGCATCCAGTAGTACCTGCCCTATATCCTGATATTTGTTGTTTTGTTTATATATTTTAAATTTATTTTTATTTGGTACCAGGGATTGAACTCACAACCTCATGCTTGCCAGGCAAGTGCTTATGCCACTGAGCTAAATCCCTGGCTCATTTAAAAAATTAAAAAAAAAACACAAAGCAGAAAAAACAGAGATGATACAGAATTTCTAAAAGGAGTAAGGGATTAACACTAGTTAATATATTGCATATTGTTGCTTACAAAATGTAGGCACAAAAGTGATCAGTCAAACAATGACAGCACTAACGGTTCTCTTCAGTGAACCAATAGAGATCAGTGGTATAGTTGTCTATGTAGCACATACATACATACTTCATATGTGTTTACCAACATATATATGTTTTCCTTTCCCCTATCTTGGTTGTTCTGTCTTTTGAGCACTTTCTTTCCCTTTCATTATTACAATATCTATTGTATATTTAGAATCTTATTCCTCTTTCAGATTTTTATTTACTATTTTTTATACTAGGGAGACAATATGATATTTATAAATGTGAGTTGGATTTATCTCACTTATGAGTATGATCTTGAGTTGCCTCCATTTACCCATAAAAGTCTCAAGATTATTCTTTTTATGACGGAGTTATATTCAGTTGTATAAAAATGCCACATCTTTTTTATGTATTCTGCAGTTGATGGGCATTTGGGTTGTTTCCAAGAGTTAGCTATTACAAATTGTGCTGCTATAAATGTGGATGCACATATATTGCTGTGGCATGACATTTTCAATTTTTCTGGGAAAATACCCAGAAGGGGAATAGCTGGGATTAATGGGACTTCCAACACTAGTTTTTTGAGGAATCTCCACACTGGTTTCCACACTGGTTGCACCAGTCTATGCTCCAACCAGCAGTGGAGAAGTGTTCTTTTTCCCCCACAGCCCTGCCAACGTTTGGTATCAGTTGATTTCTTGATGGCAGCTATTCTTTCTGGAGTGAGATGAAATCTCAGTATTGTTTTAATTTGCATTTCTTGAATCACCAGTGATGTTGAGTGTATTTCCATGTATTTATTTGCCATTTATATTTCTTCATCTGAGAAGTGCATGTTCATTTCAGATGACCATTTATGGACTGGGTCTTTGAATTTGGGGGGCCTGATTTTTTTCAATTCTTTACGTGTTCTAGGTATAAGTTCTTTGAGAGACTGCTGGCTTAAATTCTTTCCTATTCTGTGGGCTTTCTCTTCATTTTGTTGGTGATTTCTTTTGAAGTACAAAAGATTTTAATAAGAACATATCCCAGTTGTTGATTCTTTGAAGTACTTCCTGTGTGGTTTGTGTTTTGTTCATGAACTCATTGCCTGTTCCTATGTCTTCAACATTTCTGCCTACCTTGTCTTCTAGTAGATTTCCGTTTTGATATTCAGATCTTTGATCCATTTTGACTTTAGCTTAATGCATGGTGATAAACATGGACCTAGTTTCAGTATTTGCATTTGGAAAGCCAATTTTTCCAGCACCATTTATTAAAGAGACTATCTTTTTGCCAGTGAACATGTTTAGCTCCTTTGTCAAAGATAAGGTGGTTAAGTGTCTTTGTAGTTGTGTCTACATCTTCTAATCTGTTCCATTGATCCTCAGGTCTGTATTTTTTGCCAGTACCATGCCAATTTTATCACTGTAGCTTTGTAGTATAATTTCAAGTTAGGGATTGTGATGCCTCCTGCCTTGCCTTTGTTGCTGCCCAGGATTGCCTTTGCTATTCTAGGTCTCTTCTGTTTCCAAGTGAATTTTAGGAATGTTTTCTTTAGATCTGTAAGGTATGTTAGTGGAATTTTGATTGGAACTGCATTGTCTGTATAACAGTTTTGGGAGTATGACCATTTTCACAATGGTGACATAGTAGGGTGATGTGCAGACTATAGCCAGACCTACCTGGCTATAGTCTGCACATCACCCTACTATGTCACTGGGTGTCTTGTAGGCCCTTCTGATTCCCTCTGTGTTGGAGGAGGCCTTGTTGGCACTCTCCTCAGTCCCCCTGGTGTTCTGGAAGAAGGACTCACCTGCACTCTTGGCAGACTTGCCTAGGTTCTACTTCTGGGGCACAGTTCTCTGGTGCTCCTGTATACCCACTGGGGTCTTCTATTTGAGAGGGAAACTCACCAACTGTCACAAGTCTCTGTGTGGGTGAGGGGTTGCTCAGTTCTGAAGGTTTCTGGACCACACAGTTACAATCGCAGAAATAACTGCATTTCTGGTACCAAGTTTCTGTGTTATTCTTTTTTCCATTGATAGAACAAAACATCTGATATACAAATTAAAGAAGGAGAGATTTAGTTTGGTTTGGGTTGTCAGAGGTTTCAGTCCTTGATCATTTGGCTCTAATCTGAAGCATAACAGAAGTGTGTAGTGAAGGAAAATGGCTCCACTGAGGACACCTGGGAAACAGCAGGAGTGCTGGAGAAGGGACCAGAGATTAGATAGAGTCTTCAGGGTAACACCCCTCCAATCCACAGACATACGCATACATATGTTTGACTAATCTAGGCATCTCTCAAGCCAAGTAAGTTAGTCAGGGTTAACCATTACACTTGTCAACCCTCTGGAATTTTCTGATTTGTGGTATCTTGTGCCAAAAGGGCTAAAGTAGAGGCCAGATTCTAATAAATATGGGGCATCACCATGTTGGTAATTTCTTTCTGGAGTATCAGGTCCTGGACAGTGCTTCCCCAGAGTTCTTCTGAGCATAGCTGGCAAACTTATTTCCCAAGAGTTTCTAAGTATGTAATTTCCTTCATCTTTCTGGTTGGGGC
This sequence comes from Cavia porcellus, assembly GCF_034190915.1. Lineage (NCBI taxonomy): Eukaryota > Metazoa > Chordata > Mammalia > Rodentia > Caviidae > Cavia > Cavia porcellus. The sequence continues at coordinate 58,317,892 of NW_026947489.1, forward strand.
AGTATTTCCCATAGTTGGATGTGTTCCCTAAAGAAAAGTATCTGAAGCTGTGGGAGTCATTCAGGCTTAAGCAGTCCTTTAGAGAAGGATTTGATCCCTTTGGAGAAGATACTGGGTCCCTAAGCACAGAGAAAGATCCTCTCAACTTTAACTGTGGATAGTGAAGATTCAGAGTGCTGACAGCACTCTGGTGTGTTTGGTCCCTTTGAGGAATTCTACCTTCTTTTTCCTGTGTGGGCTGCTGTGCCCAATTTCACACTCTTTAGGGTCTCAAGACCTTCAGTCCACAGGTGTCTTTTAGAGAGATTTTGCTTCCTAGAGCTTTCTTATTAAGCCTAAAAATTTCATACAATGCTAGAAAGGAGCTTGGATGATGCTTTGTGAAAGAATGTGTAGGTGATCTCCACAGGAAGTTTGCTTTGACTTCTAATCCTGATATGTAAACTTAATGCATTTAGAAGCACTTGGAAGGTTAGTAGAGTGGCTTCTAGGTGTGTATGGTGTGCCATGGAGGTGTGAATACAGTATCTGGTCCCTGCCCCTTGCTCTCTGACACTGTTCCCTGCTCTGATTGCTGGCCCCCAGACACTGGGCGGCTTTGGTCTGCCATACCCCTTTGCTGTGATGCTCCAGTCTTGGAGCCAGCTAACCATGCTTTGAATCCCTTGGAGCTATGAGTCGAATTAAATCTGCCCTTTAAACTGTGGTCAGGTGCTGTATCTCAGTGACAAGAAAGTTGATTAACGCATGGCCTCTTAAAATTCATGAAGGAAACAAAGTGACACTGGTCACATCAGACAAAGGTTCAGCTATAGGTGAACAGGTTCTGGGGAATCCAGTGTTCAGCAGAGTGACTAAGAGAAGACAGTGCTTCCATGTGAAGTGATGGAGGTGATTAGCTGGAGTATGTAGTCATTTCACAGTGTGCATCAAAACAGCACCATGTACTTGGCAAATACGTGGTTTTTATTTTTCATCCACACCTCAATAAAGCTGGAAAATAAGTAAATAAAATTCCTGTAAATTAATTGACAGAGACAAGGATGGCTCAGGAATTTTCAGGTTAAAGAAGCAGATGCTTGAATCTGACAGCAAGCATGAGGGTGAACCTGACTCATGAATTTGCTGAACCATTCCTCAGGAATGGGCTCTACCTTGAGTCGGATGCACAGAGCTGTCTTTATCTGATGCCCTGAAACTGCATTCTAGACACTGGATTCAGCGAGACACTGGATTCTAGAAAGTAAACAGAAAAAGAACCCAAGTCTGCCCCTTGGAACCATCCCAGTCAGTCTGCCTTTCTTTTTTCTCTTCCCAACTTCTCTCCTTATCTCACCCAGATGGGCTCTTCCTGTATCCCAAGCTCTCATTGATCTGTCAGCCGATTTAATGAAAAGGGGGTGGTTGGGTGGACTCTGTCCAAGGGCTTTGCAACAGCTCCTGGAATACCTTTAGATACTATACCAGCCAAGTGTGTATGTCCTGTGTATTCTAGAGACCACAGGCTAATTAGAGACATAGCTTCTTTGCTGGAAAACTGCACAGAGTCTTTAACACGTGGATGGGTGCTCTCAGTCTCTAGCAGGAGGACATGGAACACTATTATCCAATTTCATGGCGTTTTCCAGAACCACAAGGCAGGGGGATACCTTTGGGGGCACTAGGCCTCCAGCTGCGCAGAAGAGAACTGTGTGATGACACCTTTGTTTATCAGTGGTTTTTGGCTTGTTTTCATTTTACTATAGAACACCATATGTGTAATAAAGGAGACTTCACTCCTAGAATGTATGCAGTGAATTCTGTTACAATGTGACATAGACTTTCCTAAAAAAATTACAATTTCATGCAAAGCCATGCAATAAAAATCACAGCTACTTATGTGAAAAATAGGTCAGAGAACTCTGGAAAATGTCAATGATACATTAGAAAATACAGCACCTAATAAAAACAGTAGCTCTGTTGCACACATGCTAATGGTTAAGAAAGACATAAGTGCCACAGTCGATGTGACACTTGACCTTGAAAAGGTTTGAATTCTGCTGTGGATGTACATATCTGAAAGGTCTCAGCTGTGCATGATTGTGGGGGCAGTGGCGAAGGCGGCATTAACTGCTGTGACAGCAGGTGCAGATGGGTGGCACTTCAGCATGTGAGGAGCACAAAAATCACAACGTAAGCAAACAAAAAAATTCTCATTATGTTCAAAATGTTCCCTAATACATCAAACACATTGGAGCAATGGTGTGTTCTTAAGACAAGCATTATACGGCAGGAAGGAACGGAGTGCTACTATTTCTGAATATTTCTTAATAGATGTTCTCCTATACACATAACAAATTGACCAACCTGCACACAAACACAGCATTCTTCTTTTCCTTGAACAGGATTATCCACACTCACTGTGTGCTGTTTTCTTGTTATTATTCAGCATGGCTTCTTTCCTCTGCCAGTTCACGGAGTTCTATCTTCATCTTTTCTATGGCTTAGCTTTCCAGTGTGCAGATGCTCACTTAGCTTTTCCCCTTTTGATAGCCACCTAAGTTTATGTACTGTTTTTTACTATTATAACTTTGATGAAGACTACTGTTTCTCCAGTGGTAATTTTTCATGGAGGCTGTCACAGCTTTTCCTTAGGATATAGAAAGTGGGGAAAGAACATTCCTCCCACCTTTTCAACAGCAAAGTTAATTGATCTTTTTTTTAAATTTTATTTTGAAAGTAGTAAAAATACAACAAAACAAGACAGAACAAAGCTAATCAAGACAATGCGGTAAAATTGGTACAGAACTTCACAGCAGGATATTGGGATGGTAGTAATAGGCACTATGGTATTATCTTATTATCTTCACAATAGTTGTCCAGTCAATTAGGTATAATGAGATCAAACCAAAAACAGGACATTATAAAACCAATTAAGAGTACTGAATAGAGCAAAAGAAACAAAGCAAAACAGTGAAAACAACCTTTACCTTCAAACAGAAGATAGAAGGAAATGCCCCATATTTGCTACACTGCATATGGCCATCCTCCCAAGAGATGCTGAGGCATCTATCTCCAGTAGCTATGGTGCAGGGAAGGTGTTTGATTCTCGCCCATGTGCAGGTGGGCTCACAGGCACGCTGGTTCTCCTCCTGGCCCATCCCGTGAGCATTTACCAAGAGGGTGGAAGAATAAACAGTTAATTGATCTTAATCTTCAGTGTCCCTTGAATTTATTAAAAAGCTGAGGTCACAGGGCAACCCACAGCCTGAAGGTTCAGTAAAGTTAGGGGTATCTAAGAAGAGATGGCTGCACTGGGTTGCCTTGGGCAGTGTTACCAGACACCAAACAGGAGCTGATTTAAATCAGGAAATCTAACATCCCTGGGGCTTCAGGGTCTTGCACCCTCTTTTGGACTCTGCTCCGCTACCCCATGGGAGTGCCCACAAACAAAACAGGGATGGGAGAGTCCTAAGAAAACTCATCTTCCCATGAGGAGAGTTGAGGAGAGTGGAAGCTGTGCATGGCCATGGAGCCCCAGATACTCCTAGCCTGTTTCCTCTGTGGATCAGAAGAAGTAAGCTTCAGAAGGAGGAGCAGCAAACCCTATGGAGCTGAGGACTCTACTTCTATCCTTTCACATTTACACAACACCCTAGGGTCATTCTGCCTCCTACTGTCTTAAGAGAGATAAAAAATAAAATAACAAGAGCCCAGGGCATTGCCCAGGGTGTGGTTGGACCTCCTAGCTTGATTTTTGATCACCTTCACCCTAACCCCACTTCATTATGTTATAGGCAACTTAGAAATATTACAGGAAGTCAGGCAGGGCTGAGCCCTCAAAGGAGCCAGTGCAGAAGACCAGATACCTTGCAACTATGGAGGAAACAGAGACAAAAGATTAAGCAAATACACCCACATCCTAAGGACTGATATTCTAAATAGAACTTTATCATCATCTTGTTACTTTTTACTTGTCGCTGAGACAAAATACCTGATGCACCAAGTTGGGAAAAGAAAAGTTTATTTCTTACAGTTTTTGGAGGCTTTAGTCCATACTCAATTGGCTCCAAGGCAGGGTGGCATGGCAGGGCTGCAGTTCATGGCAGCTGCAAACAGCAAGGCAGAAACTGGCAAGAGAGCGAGACACACCTTCTTCCTGCCATTACATTACATCCTGGAACTAAGGGTTCCACCCTTAGTCCAGTGTAGCGCTCACACCCCCAATCTGAGTGCTAGACAATGAACCAATCACAAATGCACAATGCAAATGCATGAGGCCTGGGGGCCACCAGTATAAGCCATGACAATCACCCAGAGGATGCCAGGAGTCACTACCCCAACCCCCTATAGGAAGAGTCACTGCTCTGTATGCATGCCCACCTGTTACAGGATTCACTTCCCCATTTGTCCCCAGTTTAGTCAATTTTACCCGAGCAATTAATCTTACTGGTTGTTTCACTTTGTGGTTTTACTCTATAAAAGTCCCTGGAAAAGAGTCTTTGCAACCCACTTAGGACCCCTTTTGTCTTTCTCTCAGACAAAAGCTTTCTTTCTCTCAATAAATATATTCTGCTCTTAACCTCCATTGTTCTTTTTTTTTTTTAATTTTTATTTAAGGAGAAAAGAAAAGAAAGAAAAAAAAACAGTGAAGGGGTACAAGTTATACAGATTTACAGAAGAAAAAAATGCGCAGTAGGAAATCACTAGTTAATGGATTACATATTGCCATCTTAGAAATAATTGTTCAAGTCACAAAATTAAAGCTTGTAGAGTGGACATTCCAACAATGATACTGCAAACAGTTCTGTTCAATGATCCAATAAAACTCTGTGATATCATTTTCTATCTTATACATTTAAATATACATGCAGTTATATAGTTTAGAGCACTTTCTTTTCCTCTCTTTTGTACAATGACTATTACACATTTTGGGTTTCATTGCTCCCACGGTTCTTATTGCTTTTTTGGAAGAGAGTAAAACCAAATGTGACATAACAGAACAGAATCGGTCAAGTCAAAAGGGTGGATATAATAGATAATATAAAAACATAATACAAGGTGATCAACAATGGTTACCATAATGCCTCCCGCTATTTCTAATAGAATTGCCTATATCATTAGTTGTAATACAATTGAACAAAACCGTAAAGAATAAAACCGACAAAACCAAAACATTGGAGATATTGTAGGTCTTCAAAAGTAGATAAAAGTCAACGAGAATGGGCGTTATAATGAATCTCATTATCTTCTCAGCTGATGCCTAAACTTTCGAACCTGATACTACCCAGCAAAACAGAATAGAGGAACCTCAGTCAAAAACAAGATGGTGAGAGTAATACAGGGCTTCAAATCGAAATAATAGAGAGTCAAAGTGGGTTACTATATTATATCCTGCTATATTTTTCCCTTTAATTAAATGGATAAAAATAAAAAAGTAAATAATGGAGTGGAGATTGAGAAAAAAGAGGGCATAACAGCGAAACAGGGCAGATCAAAACATAACCATTTAAGCAGAATAGTGTTTCACCACCAGATAATCCTGACCCAAAAATAGTTACCATATTGACTCCCTCCCTGAAGTCCTTGAGTACAACTTCATATACTGTAGCATTAAGTATATCAAAACAATGTAAAACCATTTAAGAGAATGACAGCATTATAGAGTATTTAGAATCGACTAACAGAAAATGAACAATGGTCTCTGTATAATCTCCTTGTCTTTAAAAGGTTTTTGCTTATACTATCGTACATAACAAAATCCAATAAGATACAACCTGTTTAGACCATTGGAGACAGAAGAACAAAAGCTAGATGAGACTTCAAAACAAGATGGTACTAAATCAGCATTACCTATTAAGATGTCATTTTCTCCAAAAAAAGCTGTTCCTATCATCCAATCTTCTCTGTCTCACTTCTGTTGAGCTCTTTTTCTGTCAGTAGCTGTCAGTTTATCTTCTTCATTTTGTTCTCTGCTCCATTCGTTGTGGCCTCCCCGCCACTATTTCTGGGTTCTTTGTATTTTTCTTTTTTTAGAATATACTGCAATACTTTCTGTAGGGTTGAATTGGTGGTTGCAAATTCCCCCAGTTCCTCTTTATCCTGGAAGCACCTCGTTTTTCCATCAATTTCCAGGGACAGTTGTGCAGGATATCTCAATCTTGGCTGGAGATTATTATCTTTCAAAGCTTGAATTATTTCTCCCCATGCTCTTCGTGATTTGATGGTTTGTGAAGAGAAATCTGCTGTAATTCTGATGGGTATTCCCTTGTAAGTGATCTGTTTCTTGTCTCTGACAGCTTTTAATATTCTGTTCTTGTATTGAATTTCTGGAATTTTTATTATTATATGCCTGGGTGTTTCTCTGTTAGGGTTGTAGGTAGCTGGGGTCCTGTATGCCTCATACATCTGAGTATCTTTACCTTTTGCTAAATTAGGAAAATTCTCCTGGATTATTTCTGTGAGTAGCATTTGTAGTTCACTTGTTTGTGTCCCTACTTCTTCTTTTATGTTCTTAATCCTTAAGTTATGGCTCCTCTTATCATCTTCTTGTCTTTGTATTATTGCTGTTTGTTTCTTTGTTATTTTTAAGAAGTTTTTCATTTCATTCTCCCATGTTTCAAGTCTGCCCTCCAATTCAGATAGTCTGTCCTTAGTTTCTTTCAAGCTGTTATGCCAGTCTTGGATAGACTTCTTAATTTCTTGATAGTCCCTTTGGACCTGCTTCACATACTCAATGCTTTCTCTGTTTTCTCCATCAAGCAATTCTCCCCTCTTTTTCTGTTCTTCCATTCCACCATCTGCTTTTTCCTGGGTGGTGCTTAGCATTTCTCTAACTATTCTGCATATTTCTAGCTTCAGGTCATTGATAACTTCATTCCTGAATTGGTCTATGAGGCTCTCTATATGGCGCTTAATGTATATTGGTGCGGTGTCCACTATTGCCTGATTCTCAGGATTGGGGGCCGAGGAGCCTTTTTTGTTGCTTCCCTTCCCCATATTTTCTGTTCCTTATAAAATGCAAGCTTACATGGGAGGCCCGGCTTCCCTGCCTGTCAGCCACAGCCTGATCAAATTGCGCTGGCTAGTTGTTCCCGCCCACCGCTGCGCACCAGGGAGTCGCGGAGGAGGCAGCCTACGCGGGAGTCAGTCGCTCCTCCGGGCCACCGTCCAGCTCTGGGATCTGGGTTAGGCCAGCCTAGGGAGTCCGCCAGCAGCGTCACTCAGGCCAGGCACTTTTCACCAATCCCGTCCGAGAGGGGAATGTGTGGCTGGAGTTGCCATCGCGCCCTGCTCTTACAGGACTGTCTGAGCCCAGAAAAACCTCCGCTGGAGTCAAACTGTGGTAGGGGGTCAGTTTCTCGCTCACCTCGCCACCAGTCAGTTTTAGTGTACGCCTCCTTGTCCGTCCTGTTTCCGACTCCGTTCGCAGACTCCCGTTCCCAGAGCTCGGCGTGTCTCTCCTTGCCGAGCCGCTGTGGAGGCAGCCAGCCGCCGGGCGGCGGGAAACCCAAATCGCGGTTTCCAATGGCGCGGGGTCGAGCCTCTACACCAAGTCTTTTCTGTTCCTATTTTAGTGCCAGGACTGTATTCTAAGTTGGATTCTCTCAGCCCAGTTCGTTCCTGAGTCAGCAGAGCATATCTCTACTCGTTCGTATCTCCTTAGTCCGCATCATTCCTGGCCTCTGAGCCGAGCCTTTCAGAGAGCCTTCAGTAGTTGCTGTTGTCTGTCCGCCATGTTCTCCCCTGCTTCAGCAACCTCCATTGTTCTTAAAATTCCTTCTTTGATTTTAGAGAACATGAACTCTTACTGGACATATAGTAGTCTGGGTGTTTCATTCCCCTATATCAATTACAGGTTTATAAATATGCACTGTATGTCATATGTTAATTAAGATCAGAGTGAATTCTAGGATGAGCATGCATGTTGAGAAACCCTGAGATCACACAGAGCCCTGTCAATCATTTATGTCAATCACAGAGATGTAGGAGGAAGCACCTAAGTGGGGAGGTGCCAGGCCTTTCATCTAAACACTGGCTTTGCTTAGGTGTTTCTGCCACCTCGAGGTGCTGTGCCTTTTCTGTAACCCAGCACCATTTTTGTCTTTGCTGTATCTTTTGGCATGTTGGCATGGATTTTCCCTGAGCACAACTTCCTGTGATCCTCAATAAATGTGGCTGCTCATTACTTACTACTGTGTGGACACCTGCCAGTTCTTCCTTCGTTGTACACAGGATCCTGGTTTCTATCATCCTGTTATGCAGCAACACTATCACTCCGGTGATGAGTACTGGTGGGGAACCTTTGCATCTGGAGAAGGAAGAGTGTTAGTAACGGTGGTGTGAGGAAACACCCAAAGATCCAGGCCGTGGGAGAGAGCAGATTTTATTCCACTACATACAGACAGGCTGAGTGATATCAGCAGCTATCTGGAGGAGAGGCTAAGAATGTATAGGATTGGGGCCACAGTTTCAAAGAACCTGGATGGAATGTTTGAAGTCAAAACTGCATGGCCACTCAGCACAGGTGTGTAGACAGGCTGACATCAGGAGGACCACAGGGCTGGTCCTAAATTTCTTTAGGGTCTTTGCTTCTTGTGGAGAGCAGGCTATCATTTATTACAGCATGAAGTTCTCTCTCAGGTCCTGCTTGACAGAGTGCAGGAGCCTTTTACCCCAGTGTAGGGGCTCAGAGCGTTGGAGAACTTCACTGCTGGGAGTAGGACAGGTCCACCAGGAAGGCCCTATCCTGGTGATGAGTTCATATCTTAATGTGCTATTGGGAGGTGGGGTCTGATGGGAAGAGGTGGGTCACTCATGTGCATATCTGTGAGGGTCTATTTCCTTCTCCTGCTCCTTCTTTCTCTTCTGTTTTCAGTCTGTCCTGAACTGAGCAGCCTTCCTTTGCCAGGCCCTTCCATCACGCTGTTTCTGTCTTACAGCCAGCTGACCATTGACTGAACCCCCTAACCAGTAAGCCAAACTAAACCACTCTTCCTATGAAGTTATGGGAGTGGGATATTTGTCCCAGTGATAGAAAGCATATAGTGAAGCATAAATGAACAAGAAATAATAGCATACTACTAAGGAATCAAACAAGTTCAAATGTGACACATATGGGTATCTAAAATAGTCATTAACAGCATAGTCAAGTCCCTGGAGAAAATGTGATCCATGAGCCTGACCAAGGAGATAATCGCAGTAGAAAGATGGATACTTCAGGAAAGAATCAGATGGAAATGGTCAAGGGCTGGTTGGCAGGCTTGAAACAGCCAATGGAGAGATGAGGGAGGTTCACAGAGGTCAGTAATCCAGCTGAGACAGAGAGAAAACAGGGTAGAGTGGTCAGGATTTGGAACACTATGAACCAGCATGAGAGATGTGTAACTAGACTCTCAGGGTGAAGGAAATTGAGAAAGTGGGGCAGAAAACATCTTTGAAGAGATAATGGCGGAGAATTTCCCAGACTAGCAGTGGACACCAAATCACAGATCCAACAAGCTATGAGAAAACCACACAGAGTAGATACACAAAACCCACACCAAACAGCATGTTCAAACTGCTGCAGACCAAGACAAAGAAACCCTGAATGCAGACAGAGAAACAGAGACTTGTTGCACACGTACACATCACAGCGGATCTCTTGGGACCGAATCATCTTCCCCCCATGTACATATGTTGAAGCCCTGACCCTGAGTGACCATGTGCAGATGTGGGCCTTACAGAAGGACGAAAGGAGTGATTGAGGCTGAATGGTAGGACCCTGACTCCACAGAATGGGTGTTCTCACAAGAAGAGGAAGAGACAGCTCCTCTTGTGTGCACAGGGGGAGACTGTCAGATGATGCAGAGGCCAGGCTGTCCTCTGCATGTCAGCAAGAGAGACCTCGCTGTGCAGTCAGTGCTTTGATCAACCTCACAGAGTCCAGAGCAGACTGACACTGGTGCGAGCCGGAAGGTCAAGGAGTGGCTGCTAAGTCGTGATAACTGGCAAACTTCACCTGCCAACACAGTGTTCTCTACCTTGCAAAACTATGTCCCAAGACTGAAGGGGAAATGGACTCAGGCAGAAACTCAGGCATTTAGTACAAGAATTTTTTTATACTGGGATTAAACTCATAACCTTGTGCTTGCCAGGCAGGTGTTTATACCGTTAAGTTAAATTCCTGGCCCAGTACAAGAAATGTTGAAGGACATTCTTTAGGCAGAAGTGACAGCATTTTAGATAGAAATCCAGGTCTATAATAATAAACAAAAAATGTTGCAAATGCCATAAAGGAAGGCACATATAAAATTCACTTTTCTTATTTTTAACCTCTCTGAAGGATTGCTCAGTGTCTAAAGCAAGCATAATACTAATGAGCTGTTTGTTCACAGTATCTGCCTTACAGGCTGAGAGGCCCAACTCCAGCAAGGGTGGGTGGATGCTGAGCTGGGGTGCGGATCTTTATTTCCATTCAGGCACAGAGCTTTCTAGCTAAGCTGATGGTGTCCCAGGTCTCAGAGCTCTCAGATCCCACCGGGGTCTGGAGCAGTCACCATTCAGATGGCAAACTGGGTTAAAGACATGAGGTGGTTGGAGGGGATGCTGGGACATTATTCCTGAGGTGCTTTACAGATTCAAATATAAGTAGCTGGATCTATATCCAGAATGCCTGCCTCCCTCCTCTGCCCTCCTCTGTCCGCCTCATCCTCTGCCTCCTTCTCCATCCCCTCTCCCCTCTCCTTTTCAGTAGCTGATATCTATTTACCCTGTTCTGATCCTCTGTGTCAAGCCTAGGAATCCTTGACCAGCAGAAGAATCCACAGCAGGTATAAACTTGGAGCATAAACCAATGTGAGGACAACTCAAAAAGCCTTAATAAGTGTAGCAATTTTTGTGCCACTTGAAAAAGCTGAAGACAAGTGAACCATTGGCCTCTGAAGATGCCTGAGGTGTTGGACGTGAATTTGGTGTGTAGATGGGTCTCACAAGCAGGACAGTCTCTGGAAAGTCCTTTAGTAACTCTGGCTCCCAGTACACTGTGTTTCAGTCAGTCATGAAGTACCCTTTCCTGTGAAGTTTGGTTGGAGTTCAGGGTTAGGGAAGTGGGGCTGGCATCTTTTTGCCATCCTCCTGTGAGGTTATTGGGTTCCCAGGACACAGAATACAAGGTCATTTCCTTGAGAATCAGTTGGTTCAGTTACAAGTACTGTCATCCTTTATAAGGTATTGTCCTTGTTAATCATCTTAATGTAGGGCACTGATTCTAAAATTCTAAACACATTTTGCCTTAGGACACTGCAAGAACAGATATCAGATGCGTATATGATCTCTAATAACAACTTAAGACTCTTCCAGTCTGGCCAACACTTAGCAGAGTTTTGCTCTCATGGTACCAAAGGGAAAGATCATCTTCTCTCCAAATTTCTCTAAGTCCATTCTAAATATTCTTCTCTCCAAATTTCTCTTCTCTAAGTTCATTCTAAATATTTCAGCTAGACATCGTCACAAGTTCATGATTACTGGAAAGTTCAAAAGACATTGCCATGTTCCTTCTGGGTTGTCAGATTCTTCTAGATGTATCACTCCCAAAAGACCTGACTAGTTCCCCAACTCTGACTCCAGTATGCACACCTCTGCACTTGTTTGCTCAGAAGGATTTGGGGCTTGAGATTAGCAGCCTTGTTGTTATCCAGCCCAATTCCTTGCCACCATCTACGTACCAGTGCTGGGAATGGGGAGAGGGGATGGGCTTGTCTTCTCTGGTCCCCATGCAATGGCTCAGGATTAAGAGAAAAACACTCTGAGTGAGCTCAAGAGCCACTCTGACCCAGGTCTCAAAGTGCAACAGTATCTCTTATGGGCCATGGGAACCATCCATCCCATTGGCATGGTTTCCTGCCCTCAATGGACGTGTAAGTTCCACGTTCCTGAGCCCAGGGAAGCTCTATGCTCCCCATTCAGGGAGCTTAACTTACTCTAAAATCTGCAGGAAATGGTGTGAGTATTGTCACCAACATCCTGCTTCACTCAAGTCCCCAAAGAAGAGAGCTGGAGCATCGGCCATGGTCAGGATTGATCAGAGAGACAGTGAGGATTCCCTCTTTGTTCCTACCTGCTGTAACCCATCCTCTGGCGACATCCTGTAGCAGCATTTTCTCTGCTGTCCTCTGAGATGCTGTGGTGGACTTTAGGGGGCTGTGAATTTCTGAGAATCTCATGAAATTTTGTGAGGTTCCATGTGTTTGAGGGGGTGCCGGGTTCTAGAGAGAGTTGGACTAGGATAACAGTATCTCCAGAGAATGAAGAAGGCATGATATTGGTGTTTCCAAAGGTTCCTATGTTGGGAGCTGATGGATGGCAGTGTGGAACCTGGAAGAGGGGAGGCTGGCAGGAGGCCCTCAGGTCTGTGGGAAAACTTTGTGGCAAGGGTGAATGCAGCCTTCATGGGACACTAAGCTCTTGGGTGGTTGAAGCCTGAGCCTCATCCCTGAGTGGCTTCCTGTCTGCTGATGGGATTGCTCCCTTTCACACACGCCTGTTCATCAGGGCTAAGCTGACACTGATGTCAAGGCTGACACCAGGCTGACACTGATGTCAAGCTTTGACTCTAGAACTCTGAGTGCCTTCTCTTCAACAGTAGCTGCCTTGGGTATTTTGTCACAGTAATACCAAACAGACTAACACAGCCTTGGAAGTCAGGGCCTCATTCTGGATTCTGTCTGCTGAAGCAGTGCTGAGTCCTGCCCAAGTTAGAAGCTGCCTCTTGATGGAGAGGGGCAAGATTCTGAAGAACACCAAGACTAGAAATATTGCTCTATTGTTTTTTGAAAATGCATCCCCCTCCCTTGTTTTTCAGTCCAGATAATTCTCCATATCTGTGTTCAATTCTGTACCTCGCCTCTCCTTGGCCTTTGCTGTCCTCCTTCTGCTGACCGGTTCAGGATGAATGGGGTTGTAATTCTTTACACTTTGTGTCCCAACAAAGTAATAAAAGGTGACAACATCAACCCGATAGGCCCTGTTGGGGGACGCCAAAGCCAAGAGAAATGTCTGTAATGTCTGAGCTTTCCAGATTTCCCCCTTTTGTTGGCAAAAATAGTTAGATTTAAAGACTTGTAGTTAGCAGTGAGATTTAAGATGTTTGCTCACACAAATCACAAACCACAGGTCTTCTTGGGTTAACCAGGACAAATTTATGATGGAGAAATTATTATTTCTAAAAAAAGACTGTGAGATGAGGAAAGACTTCTCTTAGCTGTAGGGCAATTTTTCCTCTTGAAATTTTAAGTTTCTTGTCGAGGTGAAAGGTGCTGCTGGTGACCTTGTTTATGACCAAGAAAGCAATATATTTGCAAAGCAAAGTTCCTCCTAGGAAGTTAGTCTGGCCCTGACTTTTGTTGCAAAGCTGCTTTGATTTATCCACAAGTCAAACTTTCCCGACAGAAGGGATGATTAAACTCGCCAGTGACTGAAATATGATACAGGCTGTTCTGATTGGTGCAGCCACATGAGTGGGACAGAACCTCTCCACCAGGGCCTGGTGACCCTGGGCCAGGTGTTCTGAGAAAATTTATAGGATGAATGGAAAAACAAAGAAGATCGATGGAAACAGAAACAATAAATCCCTATTCTGCAACCTCTGAAAGTCAGGGTTGGAAGGAAACTCTGAGATAAAAACAACTGCCTTGCACAGGCCTGTAATCCTAGCACTTGGGAGTTGAGGCAGAAAGATCACTGTGAGCTTGAGGCCAGCCTGGGCTACACAGCGAGTTCAAGGCCAGCTTGAACTGCACAGTGAAACTGTCTTAAAAAAAAAAAAAGCCAAAAAACAAATGCAAACAGAAAACTGCCTCCCCCAAATTTTTATAAATGCTTCTGTAAAACATTCTGTAAAGTCATTCTTTTTTTTTTTTTTTTGGTCTTTTTTCATTTTTATCGGTACCAGGGATCGAACTCACGACTGCCTGCTTACAAGGCAGGCGCTTATGCCGCTGAGCTAAATCCCCAGCCCCTGTAAAGTCATTCTTAAATTTGCTTAAAAAATGAAGCACTAGCTATGGAGATGGAAAAGTAATGGTAGTTACTGGAAGAAATATGGCTAGGTAAGTAAACACATTCATTTAGCAAACTCTGCTGAGCACTGCTAACATTAGTAAGTATCATACATACCTGCAAACAGTGTTCTTAGCCCTTGAAAGTCCTCGATCTCTTTGTGTAGTGCGATTGGTTCTGTCAGGTTCCTGGTCATATTCAAGCCCTAATTGCTAGACCTGTGCTTGTTGTCTTATGTTGCAGAAGGCACTTTGCAGGTGTGTTTAAGCTATCGGTCTTGAGCTGGGGACATTACCTTGCAATTTTTTTTTCTCTTTGAGATAGGGTTTCACTATGCAGTTCAGGCTGGCCTTGAATTCACTTTGTAGCCCAGGCTGGCTTTAGCCTCCGAAGTGCTGAGATTATAGGTGGGCGCCAATGCCCGGCTTGATGACCATGAATTTTGTAGATGGGCCCTCAATACAAATACAAGTGTCCTTGTAAGGGGAACACAAGGAGATCTGGGGACAGAAGGGAAAGCCATGCATTAAACACAGCCAGATGCTCCACTGCTGGCTTTGAAGATAAAGGAAGAAACCATGAGCCAAAGATTGCAAGGAATGCAAGTCTGGAAGTAGGAGAGAGATGACAGGTTCTAGACCAGGGATGCTGGTGCAGACTTGCAAGCCCCAGAGAGATAGGAGAATAAATTTGTGTTGTTTTAAGCCACCGAGTTTGAGGTAATGCATTGTAGCAGAAAACAGATACAGGAGTTGGCAGATATCCTTTGAGATATAATTTTAATGAATGCCCAGCTGCCTTTCAGGAAATGGCTAAAGGTCACTTGTAATGAGTGAGGACTTTCCATGGTTTATTTCTTTGGCTTTAGGATTTGTTCAACAGCTGGCAATTAAAGGCCTGTGAGGAGGAGTGATTTTGACGTCTTTGTCATTGTGTTTGCTGATGGATTTTCATAATGGTCTGAGAGAAGAAGAGACTTGCAGGAGAGTCATTTAAAGCCATTCCCCATTTTGTGACATACAGGAGGCCATAAGATTGTTTTGAAGAAAGCAAATTGAAACTTGTACCTCCAAACAATTTCGTTCTCATCGAACGTCCACTTGGGAATGTGGAACCATTTTCCTGGCTTTGCCATTGTTTAGGAGGAAGTTAGATCTCTTCTCTTCTTAGAGCCCTTGAATGCCCTTGACAGCAGCAATTCTATCACCCAGTGAGGAACATGACTTTTACACTAATCTCAAATGGCTTCTGAAGTTCAGGGATCAGGGAGGACAGTACAGGGTTTGAATGTCCCCCAAAGGTTTGGGTGTCCCCCAAAGCCTCATGCACACAGAGGTGGGACTTCTGGAAGGTGATTGGATGATGAGGGCTACAGCTGGATTAGAGGTGAGTCACTGGGGCCATGACCCGGAAGGACTTGTCTACCTCCCTAGCAACTTCCTTTTTACCCATCTTCCTGTTGGCCATGCTGGGAGGAACTTTCCTCTGCCTACGGCTTTTTATTACACCCTTCCTTCCTTGGAGCCAGCCAACTATGGGCTGAAACTGCGAGCCAAAATAAACCTCTTCTTTAAGTTGTTGGATATTGTATACCAGCAATGGGAAAGTGACCGAGACAGGCATAATGCTGTCTATTAATATTCTGAGTAACTAAAATCTACTTTCTACATATTAACAAACCCTTTATCCTGAAGTATTATCTGCATGAAGACTGAAATTCATCTGTGTGTGTGTGTGATATTTCATTGAATTCGTCACCTTTTCCCATAAGAAGCTTGTTATTTTCTGTCTTGCTAAAAAAGTAATCTGCCAGTTAAACAATGACATAATTCTTTACTACTAGAGTTTTATATTTAGTGAGAGAGATATTTCAACCTCATTTAGACATACTTTAAAAAGATGTGTCCCTCTGTGTGTGTCTGAAAAACAAACTCGAAGTAGCATTGGTTAGTGTAACCCTGAAATATCTTCACCTGCAGTGTCAGACTCTTCTGCACCAGCTTTGGTGCAGTCAGAAAACCCATATTGCCACACAGTTCTGTCTTCTGTGCTATAAGGGCACAGGCAAGGGCACCTGAAAAGAATGCTCCTTTATATCCTCTTAGATTTTCCCATGTCTCTTTCCCATTGTGGGAGCCAACTCCAATGATTCCCTTTGGGTGCAAGACAATTACTGTGACTTTGACTATTTGGAGGTTCATTTCCTTATACTGATATGTAAAAAGCTGGCTAGGGTATTTCCTTTTCTCTTCAATTGGCTCTAAAGATTGCAAATAAGACTAGCTGAGGTGCTAATATGCAAACTTTATAGCCAACAGACAGTACTGTTTCCTCACATAGTACTCTCCATGTACAGGATAGTAGCACGGAGATGTTAGAGCCAATAGCTCTGGGAATGTCAACTGATAGGAGCCTCATAATAAGAAGCTATGGGAAAAAAAAATAAGAGGCTATGATTCCCCCAGGCACAAGGGTTTACATATCAGAAACCAAAGCAATAGCCTCCCAAAACAATTCCATTGCTACCTTAATTGGATTATGTAAATTGATCCTTCTGCATACCTTTATCTCTGCAATTTACAGAGATGTCAATCTTGCACCTGGCCAGCCAGCTCAAGTCACTCACATAATTCCCGCCATCCCCACTGTCACTCATCCCTGAGCCACCCCACTTCTTCACAAGATAATAAATTCTGGGAGAGGCCTAGGATCCAGGCCTTTGTCCACATGTCCTCATGGCAATTGGACTTAGGACTCCTTGGCTGCCCTTAACTTGGAACATGTCTTGGTGTCTTTACTCTCACTGTGGATTGGATTGGTGGTGGTAGATTGGAATTAACTTGCTAAGATTCCAATGACATCTCAATGGGATTACAAATGTAACTCTTTGGATAGTGAGGAAGACTAGAAAGAGGATTACAATATTTGGATGACTGAACTCAATATTTGGGTTTATAATACCCATGACACCTGTTTTGGGGCTGGTGTGCTTCTTCTGAGGATGAATGTCATACTTGCTTTTTGTGGTTCTGTTTCCATGCCTTTCTATGCAGTGCTGAATCATGTTTTTCTTCCTTCTGTCATCTTTTGGAAGATATAGTCTCTGTAATGGTTTTGGAGAAACTCGAACACTGGCAAATGTAGTTAATACAAAGAGAGAAGTATGCTTGCTTATGTGAAGTGTTGATTGCTGCATGGTTGATGATAACTAGCAAGAAAGCACTTACGCATGTTCAGTGGGACAGAGTAGCATCTTTAAAGTTTGGCGTTTTTAGATGGTAACTGATTTTTTAGACAGCCAAAGATGATTTTGTTTCTTTCCTTTCCTCGCTCCTTCTTGCTAATTTATCCTCAAATGTTATTCCCCATAGGAATGAATCCCAGCTTTAAAGGTCTTTAAAACACTTTCATTTAAAAACCTAATTTGCAGGGACTATTGATTTAATTAGCCTGAGGTCATTTGTTGGATTACTAATGTCTCCATGTTCTCTTCTAGAAGTAGAGAAGTGGGAATTATGGTGAAAGGAGAGTTTATTAGCTAGGTGCTGAGAACAGTTCAGTTAAGGTCTCCTGGTAATGTCTGCGCTGCTCTGTCTCTGCTCAACTGCTACATCCCTTGATTTGCCTGACTTCTACAGAAGTCACATAAATTATTGGCAGATACTGAAATATATGAGGTTTAGAAGAGACGGGAGTGTAGAAGAGAGTTCTACCAGTGAGCTGATGGTTTTGGCTTCCATAGCTAAAATGGAAAAACTACAAAGATAGGATTTTCCTAGCTTCTAGTATTTGTTCTCTTGTTTCTGCTCAAGTATTTATAGAGCAGGTATCTTCACAAGATGGTAGGGTCTGGAGAGATAAAGAGGAAAGAGACAGGGCTCCTGTTCCTGGCACTAGTGACACAGGCAGATGTGATCATTAGAGAACCCACAGTGGCCCAGTATCTGGGTGGTTGGAGTGGGCACCCAGTGAATGGCATATTCTGGGCTGGCACTTTATGCACCAAACTGAGGAAACTTTTTGGAACTGGGTGATTTGGATGAGTTCCTAAAAGACAGGGCTATTGGAGATTTGAGATGGGACTTTCCTGAAGACCCAGCCAGAGTGTCAGCCACCATGGGTTCATCATTAGTGTGCCAGGATCTGGGGCCCTTCTTACTTTTCCAATTGTTAATCCTTTTTTTTTTTCAGTCTTTTTGAGACAAGGTCTTGCTCTGTGGTTCAGGCTGGCCTTGAGTTCACTTTGGAAGCAGGGCTGGTCTTGAACTTGCAATGATTCTTCTGCCTCAGCTGCCTAAGAGCTGGAATTACAGGCATGCGCCACCATGCTCAGCCCAATTACTAATCTTACAATTTAGTTCACATATGTTTTTCTTTGCCTTTAAAATTTATTTCTCCTTGTTTTCAAAATTTCCACATGAACTTGCTAACAACAGTGATACAGAAGTATTTTCTACCTGCAAAGCACAATGAAAGCCAGATGCGAGATATTGCTGTCCTGAAGCAGCCTTCCTGGAGCAGATGTGGTTCTGTGACTACACAAGGAGGGTCCCTCACATCAGGAGCGAAGGTTCATTTTATACCTCACCCCAGGGTTCTTCCCTTCCCTTCCCTTCCCTTCCCTTCCCTTCCCTTCCCTTTCCTTTCCTTTCCTTGATTGAATCTCCAGGAAAATGGTTTCTAGCTCTGCTAATGATGTAAGATTCTAGCATCGAGCCTCAATGAAATGGTAGAAAGCCTTAACTTTGGGAGGTGCTCCATGGCTGCGAGTATATGACCTGTGATTGATTTTGCACATCTGGCCCACTCACTTACTCAGGGGTTTATGAAGCACTTACTAAAAACCAAGACTAAGGTGTTTTTCTTATTCATTTAACTCTGTGCAGCACAGGTTGTGTGACTTCTTTCAAGTTTACTCATTTAAAATTTAAGCTGTTTTGGATTCTGTGATGTCCTTCTTGCCAGGATGTCATTTAACTTCTCTTGTCTCTCTTTCAGGTTTCTTCTTTTACTTTTCCCTTAATGTAGATGGTGATGATTTTTAACAATTATCTTTTTTTGGTGATTTCATCTAATTTTAATATCTGTATTTTGATGACACATACACACATGTGGAGGGAGAGAGAGAGAGAGAGGCAGAGAGAGAGAGAGAGAGAGAGAGAGAGAGAGACAGACAGACAGACAGACAGAGAGACCCAGTCTTCATCTGTTTTCTGATCTCTTAATATGTATGTATAATAATTCTACTCTCTCATGAACATTTCCAGAGATTTAACATGCCCAGTTCTAAGGAATACTACTTGTCCCCCCAAAATATAGGGTTAATTATGGTAGAATTAGGGGTGATGCT
Source organism: Cavia porcellus (assembly GCF_034190915.1). Classification (NCBI taxonomy): domain Eukaryota; kingdom Metazoa; phylum Chordata; class Mammalia; order Rodentia; family Caviidae; genus Cavia; species Cavia porcellus. Next base: position 58,337,258 of record NW_026947489.1, read on the forward strand.
GCAAACATACTGAAGCACCCCTTAATGGAGATGTACCAGCCAGGACGGATGGTGGTTCCTGATCCATGCGATAGGCCTCTTCTTTTACCTTGTCTGTTATTGGTTACTTGGTGCAGACACTGATGACTGACTGATGAAATATTTTAGGTAATTTAAAATTTCTTGGAGGTAGCTTGTATTGGTACATGATTGATTGGTCAGTCCTAACAACATAAAATTTAATGGGAACCAATACAAAAATTTTGCTTCTGTGCTCAAAAAATCCAATTATACAAGTAGAGAAGAGGAGACAGATAATTGAACCAGTATCAGATATGAAAAATATGTAGTGTTTGTGTTTGGTCGACCAGAAGTTCGATACGAGTCAGCGGCATCATGTGTCTGACTTTGGAATCCATCTGCCTGGGATTGCTTTTCATCTGTCACTGTACAGGGAACACTGATGCACAGATTATTATCAGGAGGAAGGGATTTGACGATATTTCACATGAGTCTGAGATGAAAAGCAGTCTTTCGCTTCTCAGAATAACTTCCTTGAGCCAAGACTACTAGGGGGAGTGATCCCTTGTTCTTACCAAGCATCTCAGTAAAGGGTGATGATTTATAGGGTACTTTAGTAGACACAGTTTTAGGATATATGTCTGGGACTGGCTGGGGCAAATATGTAGGGCCCTAAGAAGCAGGAAGGTGAGACAGTGCAGTCTTAGTCCCTGTTACTGTTTCTGGAAAAGCCTTCCCTAAGGACTTCTGCGCTCTCTGACACCATGTCCCTCTGCCCTCTCTTCACATTGCATAGATTAACGTACACTTGGCTTCTTTGATTCCCCAAAGGGAGGAGACACTCAGGTGCTGACTCAGGCAGAAGAAAGGGGTGTGCTGACTACATTTTGGCTGTACTTCTTTCTCATCTCTCGGAGCTTTCCTAAGAAAATGGGGTGTAGACCAAAGGCACAATGGAGGTATAAAAACAGTGGTACCATTTGACTTTCATAACAAGTCTGCATATACAAAAAGCCATAGTTATGGTCCCACTTTATAGATGAGGAAATTTAAGAGAGAGAGGTAAAAAAATGTGCCCCCAGTTACTAGTTGGTGACAGATATTGTCTAGCACTCAGCTCCGAGCGTCTAGCCAGTTTTCGTTTGTCGAGAAGTGCAGTAGGATGGGACTGGGTGTACTGAGGAAGAAAAATCATCCACTGTCTTCTCGTTGTTAAGCAATTTGACTCTAAATTATCTCTTTTAAAGAGAGAAGCCAGCTTTTTGACTAGGCAGGCATTTTCTGGATGCCCTTGGCAGGTCTACATAGCATGGCTTTCTGCAGCTTTTGGGATGGCTGTGATGGCCGGACAGCCGTGAGTGTGTCACCTCCTGCCCACAGAAAGGCTGACATTGGAGCCATCAGCTTGACGTAGCTGCAGCTGGGCAGCCCGAGGAAACTGGCGTTCTCTGTAGCCGCCAGTTTGGGAGTGAATGACATCCTAGAGCTGCAATAGCGCGGTTCCCAAATAAGGCTTAAACCATTATTTTTCTCCTAGCTTTGGAGGATGAAGTCCAAACTCAGGTAGGACCATGCTTCTTTTGAAAACTCTAGAGGTCTTTTCCTCGCTTCATCCAGCTTGGGGTAGAGGCAGGCAGTCCTTGGCCTTCTTTGATTACGGAAACATTACTCCAATCTCCATTGCTGTTGCCACTTGGATTTGTTCCCTCTGTCTCTCTGTCTCTGTTCCCCTTTTCTTACAAGGACAACTGTCATTGGATTTAGGGCCAGCCGAATACAGTATTTTCTCATCTTATCTTGATTGCATATACAAAGACCCTGTTCCAAAGAAAACCACATTTGTATGTGTGGGCTTGGGGTTCATTAGGACTTCAACAAACCATTTTGGAGGACACAATTCAACCCATGACAGTGTTTCTGCATATTTTCCATATATTATTCCATTCTCCATATGTCTAGTCTTAGATAATTTTTCCAGAAAAACTCTTTCCCAAATCACAAGCCAATCTTTATTGATTTTCATTCAGACATAACCACACAGGTTAAAGCATCCATGCCTATTAGTCTAGTCCAAGTCTGCTGCATTTCCCTTCAATAGTCCAAGATAATCCCCTGGGTCAAGATCTTAAATTTAATCATATCTGCAGCCTATTTTGTCACACAAGGGGACATATTTACAGGTCTTGGGTGTTCAGGCATCTGTGTGTGTGTGTGTGTGTGTGTGTGTGTGTGTATGCCTGCCTTATTTTGTTGACTGCCCCATGGGTGTCATTTGAGCCTGCAAAAGGGTAGTGATATGATGCCCAGCCGTGTCTCTTACCTGCAGGGACGCTGCACATTTTTGTGGAATTGAGTTGGACTTTATGGGGGAAGTTGGGTAGAAACACACTGAACTTCCTGCCTGGTCTTTGCTGAGACTGCAGTCCCAGCAGGATGTGGGCCATGTGGAGCTGGGCATAGAGCAAGTCCAAGCACTCAGGCAAGGCTGAGGTGGAGTTGAGGTTCTTGGGAAAGCAACAGTGGAAGAGAAACAGGTGCAAGTGAAGGAAGAGTAGCCATGGGAATGTGGCAAGCGGTCGCATCAGGACCTGAACTGAAGTTACTCTAACCCCAGAGGACAATAGACTGGATGCACCTTAGCATGCCTCTCACATTTCTGACACTCTAGTCTTTGCTTGTGACATCTGCAGTTTTGCCTGTGGGCTGGGACCCCAGAAAAGAAAACTTTAGGGGACTGAACGCTGCTGGTTTACCCTAAATCCTAAAGAATGATGTTAAGCAGGCTCAAATCATCAAAAAGAATTTGGTTTGCGTAAGAACGGTTCTTTTATGATTGTGGTTGTTGCTATTTTCCATTGGCAAAATGTCTCCTGCGGTGTTATTTGCAGTTCTGATAAATCGATGGCTTCTAAATGAAGTGCAGCGCAGGCTGCCTGTTATGAATTCTGCCGGGCAGCCCACTGCATCTTGGCAAGAGCACCCAACTGGGGTGAGCCCTGTATTAGCATTTTAATTGCTGCCTGATTGCTTTCCTGTTGCAAGACTCAGCCCACAAAGGTATAGCAAGCAAGTTTCAATTAGTTCTTACCCTGTGATTTACTGGGCCTATAAAGAACATCTCCCTGTAGCACTCGGGAACTAATACCCTTAATGTACTAAAAGCAATATAGAACATTAAAGAAAAAGAATTGCTTTTGCCAAGGTGTGGGCATCCAGGGGCCCAAGAAAAGCCCCTATTGGAATGAAAGTAAATTTTCTTGGGTGGGGTTTTACTGAAACAAAACAAAATAGCCAAAAAAAAAAAAAAAAAAATTGCATGTTTTCCTAAATTTCATGCTGGGGTTTATATCCTGTGGAGGTAATCTCTACTGGGTTTTTCCTTTGGCCTGGTTTTACAGGGGGAGCTGGTTCGTCAAAATGACATTTGTTACTGAGTTGCATGACTTTCTTATCTATTTTGGCTATTATTGCCCTGTCAGATATATGGTTTGCAAATATTTTCTCCATTCCATAGCTTATCTTTTTATTTTGTTATTTTTTTCCTGTGCAAAAGCTTTTTAATTTGGTGTAATCCCACTTTTTTGTTGTTGATGCCTATGTTTTTTGTGTCATATAAAAAAATCCGATAACTTAAATGAAAAATGAGCAAAGGACCTCAATGAATATTTTTCCAAAGAAGATACACAAATAGCCAGTAGAAAAGATGCTCAGTGTCACTGTAGCTTAGGGAAATGCAAATCAAGACCAAAGTGAGGTGCTATCTCATACCTGTTAGAACGGTTATTATTAAAAAACTAAAGCTATCAGATGTTGGCTGGGATGCAGAGAAAAAGGGATGCACGTTCACTTGGGAGGTAGTTCACGTAGCCATAATAGGAAGCAGTACAGAGGTTTCTTAAAAAATAAAAACAGAACTATTGTGTGGTCAAGCAGCCCCACATCCACTTAATACTGTGCCTCAGAAAATGATACCCCAAACACTTTGAATAGAAGGGCCCTGGAAAATCTCAGAAGCAGCCTTACTTCCTGTTTCCTATCCCTAATTTTCTGTTCCCTTCCTGTCTCTTGATTTCTGAAGTAAGTCCTAGAAATCAGAATTTCTCTTTCTCATAGAAGATGACAGAAAGCAGAAATGTTACTTACACATTTCCCTGTCTTTCTGTATAGATCTGGCTGCAAAGAAATTCTTTGACCTACCTTGTCATCAGGTAGACCATAAGATGCTCATTCCAGAAGGGTTCCTGCCACGTACCCGGGAGGAAGGACAGTGTAAGGCTTGGTTCTAGAGGCTCCCCTGCAAAGCCTCATGCAGTCATAGGTGGAGCTTTTTCAGAAGTGGCTGATCTAAAGTGTGTGATTGATTAATGGTGCAATGCTGGGATTAAGGGTGTGTGATTACTAAATTAGTCCACTGATTGGTTTGGCACTTGCCCTAAGCTGGGTAGCAAGGGGCAGAAAGAAGCTGCTCTGGTCACCTTTGGCAGGTTGCTTGCTTTTGCCGTCTTCTTCCTGCAGTGACCTGTTCTCCTCTGCAATGCCTGTCTGTCATGCCGCCCTTTCCCATGGAGCCAGCTAATTATGAGCTGAAACCTCAACTAACTGGGAGCCAAACAAACCTTTCCTCCTTTAACTTTGCATGTTGGGTATTTAGTCCTAGCAATGAGAAAAGTAACTGAGACAGGGAGTCATGTAGGAAGGTGGAGAAGAATTTAAACAGACAGATCCTGCTGGCTCCCCACATTGTCTATGACCATTCATCAGACCCTTTGCTCACTCACATTTCTGCTCAGTCATCTGTACTTCATTGAACTGCAACATAAAAATGGTTTTCCTTGAGTCTTTGGGGCTTGATTTCTGAAGGGTCTATGTCACATAAAGTTTTATTTATGCAAACTTACCTTGCTTTTTCTTTTATTAGCCTATCTTTTGTTATAAGTGCAGGTCATGACTCTTACGGTAGTAAGGAAAGGTATTACGCTTTTCTACTTTTCATGTAGATATCCAGAACAAATGAGATTAGTACCCTGAAGAGACATCTACATTCTGAAGTTTATTGTGGTGTTCTCCAAAGTCACCCAGACATAGAAACAGCCAGAGTGTCTGTTGATGGGTGAACAAATAAACAAAATGTGGCATATATGTGTGATGGAATACTTTTCAGTCTTAAAAAGGAAATCTTATATTTGTGACAACATGGATGAAATTGGAGCACAAGTGAAATAAGCCAGAAAAAGAAGTCAGGTAATGCATTATAGCACTTATCTGTAGAATCTGAAAAAATTTGAGCTGATCACAGCATGGTTATGACGGGTCCAGAGATAAGTGGGTGTCAAGCTGTTGATTCTGTTATAAGTTCTGGGACCTATTGGCCACCAAGGTGACTATAGTTAATAAAACTATGCTGAAATTTGCTAAGAAAGCAGAATTTAAATGTTCTGACCACACACACAATGTGATGTCAATCAGCTTGGTCATAGGAGGTGTCACATAAGCTGTGCTTAAATCACAGCACTGCATTGTGTACTAATGTAAGTGTAAATTTTTATTTGTCAGCCATACCTTAATAAAGCAGGAAAAATGACATTTATTAAGCTCAGCAGTTTAATGCAGCAGGCTTCTGGTTATCCCGTCACTAATCTCAGAACCGGAAGTTTAGTACCTTCTTGAAACCGGAAGTTTAGCACCTCTGAAACATTCAGAAAGTTGTGGCAACCAGGATCAAGGACCTCAACTCTGAAGAGTCTGGTTCTATAGGTCTGAGGTTGGGACCCTACTTGGCCTCTCAGTACCCCAAACTGGGCCTAGGTTTGAAGTTTCCTTCCTGCCGCAGTCCTGACCTGCCTGCCCTAAGCACATTTACTTCAGCAAACTTGCAACTGTAAATCCTTCCTCTGATCTTTTGACATCTCAGAGATGCTCAACCCAGGAGCATCTTTCTCAAGCACCGAGGAGCCACCCCTCTGAGAAGTGCTGGTCTCCGTGGGAGGGTAGGAGCCTGACCTCGCATCAGCTCCAATTAGCAAGAGCAGATAGCCTGTCACACTGACCAGTCTCACTGATGCCCTCTGGCACTGTCCTCTGCCCCGACCTTAACAACTTGCCTCTTGTTTCAGTGCATTTGAACCTTTCTTGAAGTTTCAGTGCCCTTTAATAAGATGTCTGCTTTTCTTTTTTTTTTTAAATTTTATTTAAGGAGAAAAGAAAAAAAAAGCAGGGAAAGGGTACAAGTTATACAGATTTACAGAAAAAAATGAACTGTAGGAAATCACTAGTTAATGGATTACATATTGTCATCTTAGAAATAATTGTTCAAGTCACAAAATTAAAGCTTGTAAAGTGGACATTCCATCAATGATACTGCAAACAGTTCTGTTCATTGATCCAATAAAACTCTGTGATATCATTTTCTATCTTATACACTTAAATATACATGCAGTTATATAGTTTGGAGCACTTTCTTTTCCTCTCTTTTGTACCATGACTATTACCCACTTTGGGTTTCATTGCTCCCACGGTTCTTATTACATTTTTGGAAGAGAGTAAAACCAAATGTGACATAACAGAACAGAATTGGTCAAGTCAAAAGGGTAGACATAATAGATAATGTAAAAACATAATACAAGGTGATCAACAATGGTTACTATAATGCCTCCCACTATCTCTAATAGAATTGCCTATATCGTTAGTTATAATACAATTGAACAAAACAGTAAAGAATAAAACCGACAAAACCAAAACATTGGAGACATTGTAGGTCTTCAAAAGTAGATAAAAGTCAACAAGAATGGGCGTCATAATGAATCTCATTATCTTCACAGCTGATGCCTAAACTTTCGAACCTGATACTATCCAGCAAAACAGAATAGGGGAACATCAGTTAAAAACCAGATGGTGAGAGTAATACAGGGCTTTAAATCAAGGTAATGAAAAGTCAAAGTGGGTTACTATAATATATCCTGCTATTTTTTTCCTTTAATTAAAAGGATAAAGATAAAAAAGTAAATAATGGAGTGGAGATTGAGATAAAAGAGGGCATAACAACGAAACAGCGCAGATCAAAACATAACCATTTAAGCAGAATAGTATTTCACCACCAGATAATCCTAACCTAAAAGTAGTTACCATATTGTCTCTTTCTTTGAAATCCTTGAGTACAACTTCGTATACTGTAGCATTAAGTATATCAAAACAATGTAAAACCATTCAAGAGAATGACAGCATTACAGAGTATTTAGAATCGACTAACAGAAAATGAATAATGGTTTCTGTATAATCTCCTTGTCTTTACAAGGTTTTTGCTTATACTATCGTACATAATAAAATCCAGTAAGATACAACCTATTTAGACCATTGGAGACAGAAGGACAAAAGCTAGATGAGACTTCAAAACAAGATGATACTAAATCAGTATTACCTATTAAGATGTCATTTTCTCCAAAATAGCTGTTCCTATCATCCAATCTTCTCTGTCTCATTTCTGTTGAGCTCTTTTTCTGTCAGTAGCTGTCAGTTTGTCTTCTTCATTTTGTTCTCTGCTCCATTCGTTGTGGCCTCTCTGCCATTATTTCTGGATTCTTTGTATTTTTCTTTTTTTAGAATATCCTGCAATACTCTCTGTAGAGTTGAATTGGTGGTTGCAAATTCCCCCGGTTCCTCTTTATCCTGGAAGCACCTTGTTTTTCCATCAATTTCCAGGGAAAGTTGTGCAGGATATCTCAATCTTGGCTGGAGATTATTATCTTTCAAAGCTTGAATTATTTCCCCCCATGCTCTTCGTGATTTGATGGTTTGTGCCGAGAAATCTGCTGTAATTCTGATGGGTGTTCCCTTGTAAGTGTTTCTTGTCTCTTACAGCTTTTAATATTCTGTTCTTGTATTGAATTTCTGGAATTTTTATTATTATATGCCTGGGTGTTGCTCTGTTTGGGTTGTAGGTAGCTGGGGTCCTGTATGCCTCGTACATCTGAGTATCTTTTCCTTTTGCTAAATTAGGAAAATTCTCCTGGATTATTTCTGTGAGTAGCTTTTGTAGTTCACTTGTTTGTGTCCCTACTTCTTCTTTTATGTTCTTAATCCTTAAGTTATGGCTCCTCTTATCATCTTCTTTTCTTTGTATTATTGCTGTTTGTTTCTTTGTTATTTTTAAGAAGTTTTTCATTTCATTCTCCCATATTACAAGTCTGCTCTCCAGTTCAGATAGTCTGTCCTTAGTTTCTTTCAAGCTGTTATGCCAGTCTTCTATAGACTTCTTGGTATCTTGGTAGTCCCTTTGAACCTGCTTCACGTATTCTATGCTTTCTCTGTTTTCTCCATCAAACAATTCTCCCCTTTTTTTCTGTTCTTCCATTCCACCACCTGTTTTTTCTTGGGTGGTACTTAGCATTTCTCTAACTATTCTGCATACTTCTAGCTTCAGGTCGTTGATAACTTCATTCCTGAATTGGTCTATGAGGCTCTCTATATGGTGCCTTATGTATATTGGTGCGGTGTCTGCTATTGCCTGTTTCTCAGAATTGGGGGCCGAGGAGCCTTTCTTGTTGCTGCCTCTTCCCATGCTGCCTCTTCTTCTCTGTTCCTTATATATGCAAGCTTATATAAGAGGCCCAGCTTCTCTCCCAGTCAGCCACAGCCTGATCGAATTGCGCCAGTTAGGTGTTCCCGCTCACCGCTGCGCACCAGGGAGTTACGGACCAGGCAGCCTACGCGTCTCCCCTCCCGGCCACCGTCAGGCTCTGGGATCTGGGTTGGGACAGCCTACCAGGTCCGCCGGCAGCGTCACACAGGCCAGGCACTTTTCACCAATCCCGCCCGAGAGGGGGAGGTGTGGCTGGAGTTGCCACCGCGCCCTGCTCCCGCAGGACTGCTCGGGCCCAGAAAGTCCTCCACTGGAGTCAAACTGTGGTAGAGTGTCAGCTTCTCTCACTCACCTCACCACAAGTCAGTGCACGCCTCCCTGCCGTTTGCAGATTTCTGTTCTAAGAGCTTCTGCGCGTCTCTCTCCTTGCCGAGCCACTGTAGAGGCAGCCAGCCGCCGTGCGGCGGGAAACCCAAATCGCGGCTTACAATGGCGTGGGGTCCAGCCTCCACACCGAGGCTTTTCTGTTCCTGTTTTAGCACCAGGAATGCATTCCAAGTTGGTTTCTCTCAGCCCAGTTCGTTCCTGAGTCAGCAGAGCATATCTCCACCTGCTTATGTCTCCTTAGTCCGCACCATTCCTGGCTTCTGAGCTGAGTCTTTCAGAGAGCCTCCGGTAGTTGCTGTTATCTGTCCGCCATGTTCTCCCGGAAGTCAAGATGTCTGCTTTTCTATGAAACACCCAGGAGACAAGGAAGGTGATGATTATGGGTGACATTTTCAGCAGCAGCACGCACACTTGGGAAGAAATGCTGCATGAGATCAGAAGCCTCAGAGCATGTGTCCTGCCTTCCATCCTTAAGGCTTGCATGGTGCTTGGTCAGGTGTCATGGGCTTAGAGGACTCCTCACGGCGGGGTACATGGTGGTGGGTGAGGCCGGGACTGCTTGTGCCATGATTTCTTTCTTTCTTTTTATTTAGAGAAAAAAAAGCAAAACAGACAAAAGGTCGAAAAAAAGGGTAGAAATAATACAGAATTTTAAAAAAGAAATCACTATTTGATAAATTACATATTGTTATCTTAGAAGTAGTTGCTCAAGTCACCAAATCACAAAAAGTAGACAATCAAACAATGACAGTGCAAACCATTCTGTTTGATGAACCAACACAAACTTAGTGGTACAGTTATCTATCTTGCACACAAAAACATACATACAGTTATATCCTTTAGAGCACTTTCTTTCCCTTTCATTATCATAGCATCTATTATACATTTTGGATCTTATTACTCTTCCAGTTTTTTATTATTATTTTTTATAGTAGAGAGACAATATGATATTTATAAACATGAGTCTGATTTATTTCACTATAAAACCTATAAACCTATAAAAGCCTCAAGATCATCCTTTTAATAGCTGAGTAATATTCCATTGTATAAAAATACCACATTTTTTTTATCCACTCTGCGGTTAATGGACATTTTAGTTTTTTCCAAGATTTGACTATTACAAATTGCACTGCTATAAACATGGGTGCACATATACTGCTGTGACATGACCTTTTCAATTTTTCTGGAAAAATACCCAAGAGGGGAATAGCTGGATTGAATGGAACTTCCAATCCTAGTTTTTCGAGGAATCTCCATACTGATTTCCACAGTGGCTGCACCAGTCTACACTCCCACCAACAGTGGAGCAGTGTTCCTTTTTCCCCCGCAGCCTCACCAACACTCATTATCGGTTGTTTACTTGATGGCAGCCATTCTTTCCGGGGTGAGATGAAATCTCAATGCTGTTTTAATTTGCATTTCTTGAATGACCAGTGAAGGTGAACATTTCTTCATGTATTTATTTGCTATTTGTATATCTTCATCTGAGAACTGTGTGTTCATCTCTGATGCCCATATTTGGAGAGGGTCTTTGAATTTGGAGGGGGGGGTTGATATTTTTCAATTCTTTGTATGTTCTGGGTACAAGTCCTTTTTCTGAGGGTCTGCTGGCTAAAATTCTTTTCTATTCTGTGGGTTTTCTTTTCACTTTGTTGGTGATTTCTTTGGAAGTGCAAAAACTTTTTAATGAGATGAGATTCCAGTTGTTGATTCTTTGCAGTACTTCCTGTGCAGTTTGCATTTTGTGTACTATGATTTCTTTAGTGTTGTTCCTTGGAGATGATGCTGGCCATCCTCATCTGGCCACTTGCAACTGTGGAGGTGTCTCATGGACTGGGTGCTTTTTGTACTATCAAATTCTGGGGGTCCTGATTTCTTACTCTTCCTGGGATCACGTGACCATAGTAACTATACCAACAGCTAGAAGTCTCCATTCTTTATCTTTAAGGGTATGAAGGGGATGGGAATTTCATGGCTCCATTTTGTAGACTTAAATCTCCAAACTTCCTCTTCAGCTAGAATCTCCCCAGAGGAGCAGGTACTCGCCAAAGGCATGGGCCTAATGCAGAATTTTATAGCTGCTTCCCCAGGAGAGAATGCTCTCCTGAGCATTCTCCTTGTAGGACTTGTTCATGACTTGGTGTTCATGCTCACTGCAAAGGAAGGGCAATGAGAAGACTGCACATTGTGCCTTAAAAGTGTGTAGGCAAATAAATACAAAGGAACTGGGCTTAAAGTGATATTATATCACTTTATATATTATATGCAAATGATATGTAGATATGTATGATTATTTTAGTTCTCTACTTCTGTATAAAACACTATGAGGTTAAGAGACAAGACTAAAGGTACTGGCAGTGAATTTGTATAAGTCAATCTTCTGAATTTACAATTTTCACCAAATCACATATAATAATCTTATATGTTTGGTGCTTGTCTTTGGGACTCAGAAAATAACACCCCAAAGTGAAGCATTAGAGGAAAAGTGTTTCTCTAACTTTCGTCTTCCTTTCTGATTTCACCCATTATTCTGCTTTGAGAAGCTAGAATTTCCCTTCTACAAGGCTCATCATAGAAAACAGAACCATTAAACCTAAAACTATTTTATAACTGTCCCCCCTTTCCATGGAGAACTCTTCTCCCTTAGCTTGTTGCATTGTAGGTCATAAGACCCCCCAAGCCAGACTGTGCCTGTCGCACACCCCAAACTAAGAAAAATCTGTACCAAGAGACTGAGAAGACCCTGAATGGTATCCTTTTTCTTTTTTTGTCTTTTTCATTTTTATCAGTACCAGAGATCAAACTCATGACTGCCTGCTTACAAGGCAGGTGCTTATGCCACTGAGCTAAATCCCCAGCCCCCCTGAATGGTATCCTTGCTGGGTTTTCGTTCTTAGTCTGCTACTGTTAGGTCATAGCTTTCTCATCCAACTGGGTTCCTGCATGGCTGTCCATGCTTCAGCGAACCTAGCAATAAGTATTAATAATTCATCCTGGATATTGGGTCTTCATTCTGACAGCTCTTTTGCACATGAGACTTTGATAAAAGTCTGCTTTTCCTTTGCTCACCTGTCTCTTGTTACGGTGGCTCAGTCACTGTCCCTTGATGACTGGCAAGAAGGTTTACATAATCAACCTGGTACCACATTCCCTCTCCTGCTATATATCACTGGGAGTTTAATTGCCGAGACCTTATTTCTTAAGGTCTTTCCTTCAAGGAACACTAAAAACCCATTAATTTTTGCCATTGCCCTGGGATAAAGGAAATAATAAATGAGATTTGGGAGTGGTTTTGTGGAAAAAGGAATGCAGAATGCACCTTGTTTTTCGCTGTCTCTCTCTCTGAGCCGGGGTGGGGGGGGGCGCAGAAAATTGTGTGCTGAGCAGAACTTGTGCCGCAGTAATTGTAGTCTTCGGGTTTCTGAGATTAGTCTAGATGTAATAATGAATAAAGTATTTCTAAGTTTCTAAACAAATCTCTGGATGTGTATGCTTGTGTTCATGGAAAGGGGCTGAGGATAACCAGGAATGGTGGAATGACAGTCACAAGGATGGAAAGCTACAAGCCTTCTAGAAGAAACACAGGATTAAATAATTGTTACATTGGGTCATGCAAAGATTTCATAAAGGGGACATAAGAAACATGAACCATAAAGGAAAAAACAAATGAAAATCACCATATAAAAGGAACAGTTGAGAAAATGAAAGAAAGATCTAAGAATATGCTTGTGAGATATTTGTGCAGCAGCTTTTGTGTAAAACATATGAAAAGGCACACAAGTCAGTAATAAGTCAGCCATATAAAGTGGGTGGAACTTTTTGGTGTGGTACTGGAGACCCAAAGTAGGGTTTTTGCAATGAGCTACATACATCCTCAGCGCTTTACTTTTTTATTTTAGAATTTATGTTTTTATTTTAGGTCTTCTAAGTCACTAAGTTGCTAACTCTGGGCTTGAATTTTGAGCTTCCTGCTTTAGTTTCCCAGAGTGCTGAGATTAGAGCCTTGTGTCACAACTTCTAGCAGGATTTTAAAAGAAAAGATGTTATGCCAAAGAGCACAAGGAATGGCCAAGAATCATATGAACAGATGTTCAACATTATTGGTAATCAAGGAGGGCAAATTAAAAACAATGAAGTATGCGCAGTGACAGAAAACTACGGTGTGTGTTTAAATAAAAAAAACTTATCATAGTAAAGCACATTGCCAAGAATGATAAGAGAAGTGTGTTTGAAGAAGTAAAGGATTCTGAGGGGAATTAATGGGAATATGTGCTTTACTGCAATAAATTTTAAAAATTTAAACATTCTCCTTAGATTATGATCACTCACACTGATCAAATGTTTATAGCAATTTCTGTCAAATGAATTTCTCATCTACCTTATTCACTAGATCTAACACTGCGTTACTCTGGTTTTTCCATAAAATCAAAATGACCATCAAATGTAAATGTTTTGAATAGATTAATGATACCAAGGGAGCCACAATAGATAACTTAAAGGCACTTGTGAAAGAGGACTCCAGAGCTGCTTCAGAAAAGGGTTGAATTGATGGGATAACTGTGTTTGAGGGAAAGAGGAGGGTGTGAGAGGGATTCACAGCAATGTGTCACTTACTTTAGTAATTCAAAAGAATTTTAAATATACCATTAAAAAATCATACCTTATATGTCACCCCAGTAATTAAGACCACTGATTGTACTGCAGGTGTTGGCGATCTGGACCCTCTAGAAAGCTCATCCTCTGACAGTGAGAATGGAGATGTCTTGGGCCCTTTGGAAAGCAGACTGGAAGATTTTAGTTACAAAACACATTTTCTGAGCTTGCTTTTCAATATGAAAGCACACATCCACAGGCTTTTCTGGGAGTGTCCATAGTAGCTTTATCCATAACACCTTAAGCTAAGAGTAATCCAAATGATTATCACATAAAGCTTAGTATAGCCATGCAGTGGAACACAACAGAATACAAAAAGTAATAGAATGTGCCACTGACCACATGGCCAGGGGGATGAGTCTCAAGAGTGTTATGGTTCATGAGAGGAGCCTGGCACACAAGGTGCTGCAGGATCCTATTTATAAGGAATTCTGGGGTAGGTGCACCTGCAGACCATGGTTGTCTTGGTCAGGAGTCAGGAGAAGGGTGGACTGTAAAGGAGCACAAGGGAGGGAACTTTTGGGGAGATGGAAATGTTCTGTCCTGATTGTCATGGTACTGAGGTGAATAAAACTGTACACTTCAAGTGGATGAACTATACTGTATATAAATAATACCCTGATAAACTGGGTGAAAAAGGATGATTGAAACCAAGCGCTGACAGAGGAAACAGCTGTGAAAAGAAGGACAGGCCTGGGCACTAGTCCGAGTTTGGATCCCAACACTACCATTTGGTAAGAGTGACTTGGGTAAGTACTCATCTGTCTGGACCTTAAGTTCTGAATTTACACAGTAAAGATAATGGTGTGTACTTTGATGAGGACTCAGTCTTTGTATCCCTATCCATATGGTGAAATCTTTACCCTCACCTTTGGAGGTGATTAGGTCATGAGGGTTAAATTCTAAGAGTGGGATTAGTGCCAGTTATGCTTTAGACAGTTTGCCCCCTAGAGATTCACAGGCTGGAGCACTGGTCTTTGGTGAGGAGGTGGTGTTCAGTGGGAATGGTTAAGGAACTGGGGTGTCACCTTTGGGAGAGATTAATATAGTCCTTGTGGGGCTCTTATTAGTTCCTTTAAAAACAAGCTGTTATAACAAGAGGAAACCTGGCCCCTTACTTCTTTCTGGCTTCTTGTCTGGTCATGTCTGGTCCGCCCACCATGATACCATCTGCCATGTTGTGAGGCAGTCAGAGGTCCTCACTAGGCTGGACAGATGCTGGCAAAAGCTTTTGAATCTCCAGAATCTCCAGGTGCTAAATCAACTTCTTTGCTTTGTGAGCACTGACCCATAGGTATTCTGGTGTATCAACAAAAAGCAGACCAAGAAAGTGTCCTTAAAAAGGATCCAGAGATCGGTCTCACTCTCCACTGTGTGAGGTCACAGGCAGTTAGCTGTCTGTAATCTGGAGGAGATTCTGGCCCCCAGAATCTGCCATGCTGTTATCTTATTTTGGATTTCCAGCCCCCAAAACAGTGAGAAAACAAAACAAAACAAAACAAAACAAAACAAAACAAAACAAAACAGTGAGAAATAAATTTCTGTTCTTTGAAAATTTCCCACCCTGTCCTTTCTTCTGGTAGCCTGAACAAATACCCTTTAGAGTAGCCATGAGGATCAAGTGGGTTAACATATGTAAGGACCCTTCTATGCTATATGAAATAGTACACCTGCAATTTCTGTTGGGCAGTTTCTTGAAAATCTCTAGTTCTTGACGTTTCTGGACATGGGAAGACAGCTGAAAGGATGTCTACTCTAAAGACTGATGTCTTGTCTGGAGATGTGGGAAATGCTGCTTGGACCTTATGTAGATGGGACAGAGATTTAAAGACTGCAGAGGACCCTCTCCTCTAGAGGAATGTTCCTTTGATGCTGGGGAGGCTGGTGGCCAGTGACTGGAGCTCACAAAACCTTGGGTGCTTTCTTAGAGCAGAGATTCCCAAATGGGCATCCCTGGAAGTCCTGTTTCTTTCTTTTTTTCTTTTGGGACTGGGGATCAAACTCATGACCTTGTGCTTGCCAGGTGCTTGTGCCACTGAGCTAACCCCGTGGTCCAAAGCCCTATTTCTTAGGACCCTTTGATAAGGAATTTGTTGCTCAGAAGAATTTGGAGGTTGTTAGGTGAAATGCAGGTTAAAGTACTTCTCCACTACAGATTCTAAATCCCTTTTTGTCCTGATATTGGCGTAGGTGGCCTTTTCCAGACGGATCTGAGTTTGCAGTCCTTCCTCATGGCAAAGCCGCTATAAGAACATGGTATAGGAGGTGTCTTAGTTACTTCTTTCTTGTTGCTGAGAGGAAACAGTGGACACTTAAAGTTAAAGGAGGTAAAGTTTATTTAGATCACAGTTTGTAGAGATGTTAGTCCATAACATCTGGCTCCAAGGGAGGGTGGCACATGGCAGAGGTGCTACCATTTATGGTGGCAGAAGACAGTAAAAGCAACAAGGAAGAGAGTGAGACAAGTCCTTTCTGTCCCTTATCCAGTCTACTGGGATCAGGGTGGTGCCAATTCACTTGGTGGATTGATCCAGCAGTCACCCACCCTTAATCCCAGCATTGCACTATGAATCAAACACATACTTTATTTCATCCACCTCCTAGAAATCCCTTGACCACATCATGCTTTGGAAGACATCTAGACATAGCTGGGGATTTAGCTCAGCGGCATAAGTGCCTGCCTTGCAAGCAGGCAGTCATGAGTTTGATCCCTGGTACCGATAAAAAAAAAAAAAAAAAAAAAAAAAAAAGACATCTAGACACAAACCATAACAGAGGAAAGTGCTAGAGACATGGAGATGACCTACCTCTGCTTACATTTGTAGGGTCAGTGGGGATGCTATGAACACATGTGTGACCTGGTTTCATCAAGATGGGAACAGTTACCCAGAATTTGGGGAGACCAGGCCTCTCCAGTGAAAAGGCCTCCAGTGAACAGGCCTCTCCACATGGCCAATTATCAAGAGAAGCATCTTTCTGGTGAAATGTTTTTTTCATCCATGTACATAAAAAATCACCAGCTGGACCCTCTTTAGACCTGAGTAAATCTGTCCATGGAGGTTTTGGGTGGGTCATTTTTGAATGAGCACAAGTGTGCAATGAAATTCTCCAGTTTATTTAAATCAGTTGCTTTTACTGCCCATGCCACTTTTTTACACTTTATATTAGTTGTTTCATGATTAACAGTAGTGTACATACCTTGAATTCCCCTACCACTAACCATCCCTTAGTAGCCAAGCTGTACCTGAAACACTTTCCCCCAAACTCAATCTTCTCAGGTTCACATTTCCAAGAAACCCATGGGAGTTTGGCTCCCTCAGGTGAGGCTAGGGAGCAGGCAGGGGCCAAGGTCATGCCAAGGTCCTTGGGGAGGAGAATGGGAGTTGCCGGGGTATGGCTGGGAGCCCAGGAAGTCTGGAGAGGGGGCACTGGGCAGAGTGGACACCTCCAGGATTCCCGCACCCCTCCAGGGTTTTGGGCCTCAGCTTGATTCTGTCCCTAAGCCATCCACTCTATGAAGGTTGCTGCTTCATTGCTTCTACAAGACAGCTATAGTTAGCATGGCATTCTTGGGCACCACGGACTGCAGACTGGAAGGTTGGGGCAGGTGGTATCATCCCTAGCTCCACTCCAGGCCTCCTCTTCCATGAGCCCTTGGCTACAGAGAAAGGTCCTGTCTGCATATTTGACCTTGTATCTTGTTCTCTATGCTTTAAGTTTTAAGAGAGCGTTTTCCCCTTAGAAATAAAATTCATTTTCTAGAACTGTTTCTGGAGCTAGTCATTAAAATGTTAGCATTTGCCCATTTTATCAGTTAGGATTGGCATGGAGAAGCAAATGGAATATTTACAATCAGAGGAGACTGGTCATAGAGAATTTTAGGATTGAGCCACCTTGGAAGGCTGAGGAAATGATCACAAGGGAAGTTATATTCAGGAAAAATGGAAATGCAGACTTTTGTGGAAATCTCACTTCCTACGAATTCAAGCAGGAATGCTCTGGAGGGTGCACCGAGAGGCTTGGAAGTGCTAATGAGCTCTATATGGCGCCCACAGGAGGCAACATGAGAGCCCATTTGTGTTTGGTCATGTGCAAGCCACTGAGACCAGTGGCTCTCATCTTTTATGCCATTTCTTGAATTCTGCATGTGGCTCATTTGAGGTGTCCAGTGGAAGTCTCATAGGTGAGGGCTCTGGAGATGGAGCTGCCAGCCCAAGGCAGGATTGCTAAGCATCAGCAGGTGAAGCCAACATCCCCACTTGGTCTGGGTGGTTTGAGGAGGTGGAAGGGAGGGGCACAGAGGCTTCTGGGCAGGTAGCCAGCCTGAGCACAGGGAAGCATGAGGTGTGTAGGGGCATGGGCATGAGGCTGGTGTGACAGATGATGAGGTCCTGAGAACTGGCTGGATATTCTGGTGGTGCCTAGCTGGTGGGGGGCCCTCGACTGCCACAGTGAGACTCTGGTAAGTGACATGCTCAGAGAATCAGACTGGGCAATGAATCTAGTACAGCACCCAGTGGCACCTGAGATCTGGAAACCTGGACAAGGACAGGTGGGTCTCAGTGACTCTGTACCTAGGTTCGGATCTGGGATTTGGATCACTGCCCCATCACAGTTGCTGAAAGGGTGGTAACTTGGAAGAGGCAATCGCATCCCAGAAGTAACAGCAAGGCAGCTTCAAAACCCTGTGCTTTAGTATCTGTGGACTTGCTAAGTCTAACAGGGTCTCCAACAAGGTCATGAGAAATAATGTACCCCTGATGAATGGCTGACGCACAATATCTATTATTGTGGTTGGCAAAATAAATCTGCTTTTATAGGCTATTTGCTTTCGAAGGTGAATGCTCTTGGAAATTACATCTGGGTCCATTTTTCTGTCAACCTTTAAATAGTGACACTGGAGTGATCTTGGAGGCTGCTATTTTCCTTATCAAGTCTCCAGCCAATCCATCAGTCTGGCCAAAGGTGGGACCTTTGGGGACAACACGGGAGGAAGCAAAGTGTGGGAGGCCTGCATTTCCCTCTGATGACTGTGCTGAGTTTTGGTGCAGAAGCAAGGCTTGCAAGGGCTTGGAGTGGGAGGGAGGAGGGCACGACAGTCCTGTGACAAATACCCCATCAGAACCCCCGCCGTGTCTGCATGGATGAGACCTTCATGAAGATCTCTGCCAGACCTCGTTGGTCTCCTGATGGATTGCAGGGCAGAAATCTGCAGGTAGAAGTCACCAGGCCTTACCTGTTTCTCTTTCTGAGTGATGCTGAGGTTGAAATAGGACCCTTGGTTTTGTTCAAACTCTGTACCCCTGTGCACCAATGTTTCCTGTGTGGATTGATTGCCAATGGAGCTTACATCATAGACGACAGGTTTTACTTTATAAGACAGGGCTGCACATTTTCCCGCTGCAAATTCAGGTCTGAAAAGGCTTTGTGCATTGCTCACAGCTTTGCTGTTCATGAGACTACTACCTGACTACTACCATCTATCACTATTAACTGAATTTTTAAAATGTGAGCTCTGTTGTGCTAGGTGTTCTGGGCTTCCCCAGTGGTAACTCTACCTACATATTGCTTGGTAGTTTATAAAGCACTTTTACATGCTTAAATAGAACCTGAAACAAACTTGCCCAGGAAGAAAGGTGTTTTTTCCTACGATAACCAAATTGAAGTTGAAAGAGATATGTGGCTTGTCTGAAGTCACAGTGCTGGTCACAATGGCAGTGAAATTCAAGCACAGGGCTTTCCTGTGGCTAACACTTAAAACTGTTTTGTTAAAATGTTGTAACTTGTTTAATCAATTTTATTGATACATTTTAAATTACATAACGATCATAGTCATCTTAGAGAATTTGCACCTGTGGATAGTCAACTTAGAACTCAACATAATACAGAGTGGGGAGCCCCAAGCAGAGGGAGATGAATTCTCTCGTCCCAAGAAGAAATTAAGGCGACTTGCCGACCATCTGAGGTCGTGCCGTAACTGGCCGATATTGTGACTTGCTGGGGTCCCACTGCGACTTGACGAGAGGTCCCACTGAGACTTGCTGAGTTCCTGTGGTGACTTGCTGAGCCGTCTGAGATCCCACTGCTTTGACTCACTGGAGGCGCAGTTACATTGAGTTCAGGGGTTAGCGAGCTGAATGGAGAGCTGAGTTGGCAGGGAGCCTACATCGACCTGTAGTGAGTGATGGGAGTAGAGCCATTCCATAAATAAGGGAGCTCCCGTGGAGGACATTCTGGGATTGGGCAGAACTGGCAAGTACAAGGGGCAGCAGTGACTTCAGTCAATTGTTCCCTTCCTGAACGGGATTGGTTGAGTGAGTTAGGCCTGGGTCACATGAGCTGGCAAAGACCCAATAGGTTTTCCGAAATCAAGTTCTTACAGCGGTGGTGCACACTAACCACACTAACCCAGTGAAGCCTCAGAAGTTTGACTGACCCAGAGGGGAGGCAGCACAAAGTAATACAGTGCAGACCACAGCACCTTGACTGATCCAGAGGGGAGGGGCCAGTATATGCTGTCCCTGTCTGCAACTCACTAACACACTGCAGTGTGAAGGGTCATCTAGCCAGTGTGCTTCAGAAGAATTGTAACCAACAAAGAAAGCAACTGGGGCTTCCTGGAAGAAGCAAAAAAGATGGGAAGAGGAAGCAACAACAAAAAGTCCCCAGGTCCCAACCCTGCGAACATTGACCCAGGACAGGTAAATACAAAGGAGAACGAGAACAGCAAACATGCAATATCAGACACAGTGCCAGTGGACATAAGGAGATGTATTCAGGACCTCATAGACAAGTTCAAAAGTGAGATATTTAGCCAAATAAAGCAAGTGATAAGAAGATCAATAGAAGAGATACTAAGCACCCTTCAAGCAGAAACAGATGGAAGAAGGGAGGAACTCAAACAAAGGAGAGAACCATTTAGTGAAGAATATAAAAAAATATAGAATACATGAAGCAGATTCAAAGAGATCACCAGGAAATTAAAAACTCTATGGAAAGATGGCAAATCAGCTTGAAAGAAACTGAGGATAGATTATCCAAACTGGAGGACAATTTTGCAATGTGGGAGTATGAAAAGAAAAACTTTTAAAATAACAAGGAAATAAGCAGTAACAATACAAAGGCTAGAAGACGACAAGAGGATCTACAACTTGAGAATAAAGAATGTGAATGAAGAAGCAGGGGTACAAACAAAGGAACTACAAAGGCTATTCACAGAAATAATTAAGGAAAATGTCCCAAACATAGGAAAAAGGAAATGATATTCTGATATATGAGGTATACAGAACTCCAGCCACCAACAACCAAAACAGAGCTACACCCAGGCGTATAATAATCAAGATCCCAGAAATTCAATATAAGAACCGAATATTAAAAGCTGTTAGAGACAAGAAACAGATAACCTACAGAGGAAGGCCCATAAGAATAACTGCAGGCTTCTCAACACAAACCATCAAGTCAAGAAGAGCCTGGAGTGAAATATTCCAAGCCCTGAAAGAAAATGACCTCAATCCCAGATTGATATACTCTGCTAAACTGTTTCTAGAAATTAATGGAGAAACAAGATACTTTCAAGACAAAGAGGAACTTGGGAAATTTGCAACCACCAATCCAACTCTACAGAGGCTACTGCAGGGCATTCTAGAGAGAGAAAAGTACTAGGACTCCAGGAATAGTGGCAGAGAGGCCTCAATGGAACAGAAATGGAACAGAAAACAGAATGAAGAAGATAAGCAGACAACTGATGGCAAAAAAAGAGCATAACAGAAATGAGGCAAGGAAGGTTTTATTCAAAACTGATATGATTGATAGTATCAAGTCTGAGAGTATAGGCAACTACACTGAAGATGACAAGACTCTACAATACACATTCTGGTTTGATAACTGCCGTTTTTTGAAATTCTATACTATATACAAAGTTGTGTTTTTATTAATACTGTTATGTACTGACATATTGAATCATACTATGTCTGATGATATAGCCAATTCTATTGGAGATAACAAGAGACACCACAGGAACTATGGTAGAACTCTTAGTTCAATGGTCTTATATGTTTTTTTCATTTCATGTGTTTATAGGAATATGTTTTGTTTTGTCTTGCTTTGCTTTGTTTCTCCCTCTAATATAGAAAGGATAGAAATACATATTAAGACTCATGTATGTGTAGAATCTATAAACAGTTTATGAGAACTGATCTTATGACATATGATGAAATGAACAGATACTTTGAAGAAAAAAGACACTAAAGTACCTAATGCTGATCCTGGAGTGTCATAATGTGAAACCCAGCAACAGTATTATTCTTTGTTCAGAGTGATATTAGCTGGCTTGGGTTTATTCAGTCTCAACATAATTGAAGATATGGATAACCATATCTGCATGTATGCTTAAGTGTATAGGATTGTATGTAACCATATTTCTAAGTTTTTGTTGGACTGTTGAACAGAACTGTTTGCGGTCTTGCTGTTTTAATTCCCACTTTATATGTTCCATATTTGTATCTTGAACAACTATTTGTAAAATGACAATATGTAAATATCAACTAGTGATTTCTTACTGTTTATTTTTTCTCTGAATGTATGTATTATGTCTACCTATTTTCTGTTTTGTTTAGTCTTTCTTTAAATAAGATTTAAAAAAGAGGATTTGCACCTGTGTACAGTAAGGCCTGACTCTTTTTTCCTCATTCTTTTCCCCTTCCTACAATCCCTCTTCCTGTCCCTATTACAAAAGTTTGTTTCCATTTCTTCCCTTTTTTCTCTTGTCCTTTCCTTCTTTCCCCCTGCTGCTCTCTAGCTCCCCTTCCCATTTGAACATTTTCTTCCTATTTCACAATACATTATACATTTTGGTCCTTATTTACACTCCCATTTCTCATATCAGAGAAACCATGATGTATTTGAACACGTACATATGATTTATTTCACTTCAGAGTATGGTCTCAAGGTGACCGGCGCAGCCCCAATGAAACAGGAGACAGAAGACGCTCTTGTGGACGACAGTTAACTGCTAGTTTATTTATGTGGGCTCTGGTTTATATATTTGGCCGTGACCAATTACAGGCTGCCACAAGGAAGCAGGGAGGGAATGGGATGCAGGCTCTGGCTACTATATCCAGCTGTGGCCAATCAGGAGTTGCCACAGAGTACGGAGTAGAGTGCGGGGTGCGCACGGGTTGGCTAATTTAAAGAGGGACGTAGCGCATTGCGGAAGCTGGCGTGGTCCTTAGTCCCGGGTGGGGTATGGTATGTTGAGCGCCTGCGCCCAACATCTCCCCCTTTCTTTATAACTGACGCAGGGTCTCCAGAGGTCAGTGCCCCTCGTGAGGCGTCATGCTGCGCAGTCATGACAGTGCCTCACTACTTGTTGGTGCTCTTTTGGAGGGGGCGGGAGTATTGTTTTATGAGCCCAACCCACATGCTCACCAACATGGGGACCGGGGTGTCTCCTGGCCAAGGACGACACCCCCTGCGATGCTTTGCTCCACACCTGCGTCACAGCATGGCGAGCCATGCTGCCGGGCTTTGACCAGATTCCATGATCAGCAATGCTTGTTTGATACTTTGTCCCTATTTCTTTGTCTGCGAATCTGACAGAGCAGAAGTAGACTGCCAAATGCGGCGAGTGTAGTCATGGTAGCCAGAGCCCCTGTTCCTGCCCATTCCTTTATGAAAGCCAATTGGAGAGTTGGCCCGAGCTGGATCATAGGAAACTCGTCTGAGTCTGCCATAACTGGAACCGGTGTGAACTGGAGTACCTGTATAACAACAGCTGAAAGTGTACTGTTATCCCAACATTATAACACATAACAGGTTGCGGTGGAGCAATTTAGAAAAGTCATTGGCTGCAAGGACCGTACGAGATGCAAGAAGGAGGGGAAAAGGAGGCTACTAACCAGGGGAGTTGGCCAAGGTGCCATGGTTAATGGGAGTTGTGGGTGTATTTGCTTGGTCTGGCTTGTGAGGCTCCTGTTGGTTCCCCTGTTCTGTGGTTGACGTTTCCTCTGGGTCGGGGTCTGGTGGTTTGCAGGGACGTATCAGGCGTTCCGGGACCCAGACAGGTTCGCTGCCTTCTTCCTGCGGGAAGATACAGACCGCCCCTCTCACCCAACTAAGTACTGGGCTGGGGCCTCTCCACACCCCATGCAGGAGGTCTTTCCAGCATACCCAACCATGTTTGGGTGCGACAGGGTTGGCATGTAGCTGTGCTGGTGTGGATCCTTGTGGGTTGATGTTTACAAAATTGTAAGTGAAGAGGGCGAGATTTAGTCTGGCCCTACGTGTCATGCCCTGGGCAATACCCTCCTTTTGTTTAAACAGAATAGACTTGAGGGTTTGATATGGCCTAACTTTAATTGCTCTTGAATAAGTTTGGATGTGGCTTTTGCTTTGTCTCATGGTAGGGGCCGTCAACAATGGCAAGCCCCGACTCCTGCCAAGTTAACGAACTACACCTGGTGCTGACCCAGAGCAGCTGTGAGCTGCTTAATGAGCGGCATGGCTGTCTCTGCGTCTCTAAAAATTTTCCCTGCCGCCTCCATCATGCGGGCCACAAAATCTGAAAAAGGCTTGCTCGGGCCCTGCAAAATTTTTGTCAAGTGGCCTGAGACTTCTCCCCTAGCCGAGACCCGTTTCCATGCTTGTATGGCTATTCTATTTATCTGTGCATACACCTCTTGTGGAAATATCAGCTGGTTATTGAGATACTGCCCTTGTCCTAATAACATATCCGCGTTTTAGGCGGCCTGATTGTTTTGGGCATTAGCTTGGGCCTGTTCTGTGGCAAGTTTAACATTCTAAGCTTTCCAATCAAGATATTGGCCTGGGCTGAGCACTGCCTTGCACAAACTGGCCCAATCAGCAGGTGTCATGGCGTTTTTTGCCATGGCTTCTACTAGGGACAGGGTATACGCCCCGTTAACACCGTACATGGTGCTGGCCTCTTTAAGATGCTTTATCGCCTTTATATCTATAGGCAGGTGGGCTCTGTTTCCCTGAGCATCTACAGCAACCGGAAAAGCCTGGAGAAAATGGCCCAGGCCTCCTGGGTCCTCTCTTTTGACTTGATGTCAAAGGTCTTCCTGGAATGTTTTAGGGGACGTCTGGACCCGTTGCGGACAGCTACATAGCTGATGGCAGGGTCTCTGGTGGGCATGATAATCTGGCGGGTCGGGAGGTAGAGCCGTAGGTCTTATACGGGGTGGCCCTGGGATCCCGTACTCGCTTTTATTGACCCATTTACTCTGAGAAATCCTGCGTTGCAGCTCATTTATGGCCTCAGAGTAAGGCCCTCTCGACTGTGTGTGTGTGACTTCCCCTCTTTCGGTGGTGTCTGCATCCGCCATTTTGTATTTTTTTCCTTCCTCCCCCTCATTATCTGACGAGTCTGGGTTGGGTGGGGTCACCTCGCCTGCGGCACTGGACTCACGAGATTGCTCACGGGAGGATTTTGCCTGATGGTAATCAAGCGCCATGGCGCCAGCCCTTATATGGTCACGACAAGAGGTGTCTGCGAGGCAGCTTCTCACTACGGCCCAAAGGGGTCTGACTCCTGGCTCCAGGAGGCCATTTTCTGCTGCAAAGTCAAGATCTCTCCCTAATTTATCCCAGCTGGGGATGGTAACGGACCCTGTGGGACCAAACCAAGGTGCTACCTTATCGACCTGATCGAGGAAGTTTTGAATTTGTTCTCATTTCATTTGTAATCCCTTTTCTCTCAGTAAGTCGCTTAAGGCGACTGACAGTGGCTGAGTAGCGGTGTTACCCATGTTAACCGGAATTTTAAGAGTTTCTTTTTATTTTATATTTTTCTTTTTCTTTTTCCTTTTTTTTGTACAGGGACAGCTTAGTCCCTGCGCCCCTTTACGGCACCCCCAAAACCGGCCTCTTTACGGCCCCCGGAACTCTCTTTATGAGTTCCTGACCCTTGCGACGCGTCCGCCCAAGGTTGCCCGATAGCCCCCGCCATCCGGCTCTGTTGCGTAGCACCTGCCACCAACGTTGAGCAGTTTAACCTGTCAGCCCCCGCCCGCCAAGTAGCCCCCGCTATTGGCGCTTGACGGTTTTACCTGTTGACGTCTCTGTTCCGTCGGAGAGAGAGGTTCGTTCCCCGTACTGTTGGAGAGAGGGTCTCAGCGTTCCGGGCTCCCCGTACGGGCCACCAGTTGACCGGCGCAGCCCCAATGAAACAGGAGACAGAAGATGCTCTTGTGGACGACAGTTAACTGCTAGTTTATTTATGTGGGCTCTGGTTTATATATTTGGCTGTGACCAATCACAGGCTGCCACAAGGAAGCAGGGCAGGAATGGGATGCAGGCTCTGGCTACTATATCCAGCTGTGGCCAATCAGAAGTTGCCACAGAGTACAGAGTAGAGTGCGGGGTGCGCACGGGTTGGCTAATTTAAAGAGGGACGTAGCGCATTGCGGAAGCTGGCGTGGTCCTTAGTCCCGGGTGGGGTATGGTATGTTGAGCGCCTGCGCCCAACATCAAGGTCCATTCATTTACTGAGAAATGTCTCTAGTTTCTCTTTTTTATGGCAGAGTAGTACTCCATTGTATAAAAAAATCCCCACATCTTTATACATTCATTGGTTGATGGGCATTTGGGCTGTTTCCAAGATTTAGCTATTGTGAACTGTGCTGCTACAAATGTGGGTGGTATACCTCACTGTGGTTTGATGCTGTTGGGGACCACAAATTCACTATTGTTGCTGAAAGGCTGCCAAACTAAGAAGGACACTCAAACAGAAAAAATGGACTGGCCCAGGGTAGGCTTGTGTTAACAGCCTCATTATCATGGCTGCCCTCTAGAATGTGTGACCACGGAGAGAGGAAAATCCCAGCCCCAGGGTGGAACCTGTTCCCATCCAGCTCTCCAGTGCAAGCATTTTCAAGGATGACCCTGGAGAAAGGCCTGACCTCACAAGTACTGACATCCACACAGGCTACAAACATGATGTGAGGACAACTGAAAAGACAAATGGAAGGCTTCCATCCTGGTGATGTGACAGGACCTCCCACAAACCCTGGGGATGTTTGTTGTTATGATGGTCCATCATATCCTATGTGCTGTTTCAACTGCTGCAGTTACCAAAACAAAAGTGGAATATGTCTGGGACCACAAATTCACAATGGTTAATTTTGCAGACTTCCCTAAGTGATAAAGGGAGGCTCGGGATTATCAACATCACTCATTTGAGATTTCCCATCAACTCTTTAGGGATAGGCCACCCTCTCCCATCTGCTAAATCTAAAACTAAGACCACTAAGTTCAAAAAACACTCCAGGGAAAGATCTTTCTTGGCATAAGACCATCTCTGCCCTCTTGAGGCCTCCCAAGATTATACTTGTCTGTTGGGTCACAGACCTCTGTCTTCCACCAAGTTTGAATCTTCAGCTGGCCCCGTCAATCAATAGTGGCTGTCTTGGAGCATCACTCTCTTGGTCCATCTGGAGGCACAGCCTTCCCAGTCACCCAACACGTATTACTAAACGTGTCTCTGTTTCTTGTTTTATCCTCTCACCATCCTCTTGACACAGGCAACTGTGATTCTTGGCCAGGCCTCTAATATTCCTGGTCAGGTCCCTGATACTATGCTTTTAATTCTATCAGGAAAATACCAAGAAGGGGAATAAATGGGTCAAATGGAACTTGTAGTTTTAGATTTTTGAGGAATCTCCACACTGATTTCCACAGTGGTTGCACCAGTCTACAAGTCTCACCAACAGTGGAGAATGGTTCCTTTCCCCCATATCCCAACCAGTATTTGTTATTGGTTGATTTCTTGATAATGATCATTCTTTTGTAGTGAGGTGCAAACTCAGCATTGTTTTAATTTGCATTTATTGAATGATCAGTGATGTTCAACATTTTTTTTCATATATTCACTTGCTGTTTGTGCTTCTTCATCTGAGAAGCATCAATTCATTTCAGATGCACGTTTTTGGAATTGGATCTTTAAATATGGGAGGCCTATGCAATTCCAATCAAAATGCCAATAGTATACTTCACAAAACTAGAGAAAACAATCCTAAAATTCATTTGAAACCATAAGAGACCTAGAATAGCAAAAGCAATTCTGAGTAACAGAGACAAGGCAGGGGGCATCATAATCTCTGACTTGTAATTATATGGCACAGCTACTGTGGTAAAAGCAACATGGTACTGGCAACAAAATGAAACAAAACCAAATGACCAGAGGGTCAGTGGAACAGACTAGAGTGCACAAATAACTCCCAGTGCACTCAGCCACCTTATTTTCAACAAGAGGACCAAACACCCGCACTGGAAGAAAGATAGCCTCTTTCATAAATGGTGCTGGAAAATCTGGCTTTCCACACACCAAAGATTAAAATTAAACCCATATCTCCCACCATGTACTAAACTAAACCTCAAATGGATCAAAGATTTAAAATAAAAACAGTAACACTAAATTTTCTGGAAGATATACTAGGTAGAGTTCTTGAAGACATAGATGTAGGCAAAGACTTTATGAACAAAATACTGATTGCATAGGAAATATTACCAAGAATCAACAATAGAAACCACCAACACAGTGAAGAGACAACTCACAGAGTGGGAAAAACCTTGTGTCAGCTATTTCTCAGTCAAAGGACTAACATTTAGACCATATAAAGAACTAAAAAAAAAAAAAAAAAGAACCAAAAATGTGATGTTAAATACTATTTTAGTCACTTTCTTGTTCCTGGAACTGAACAACTGACACCCACAAGTTAAAAGACTGTTCCAGGATAAGATGTGCCCAGCTTAGCATGTGACATTCTGATATGCTATATGCAAGAAATTGAAGAAGAACATGATTGGACAAGGCAACCTACAGAATTATCCTGCTGGACCCTGGGGTTGTGGGCTGCCTTCCTGGACAATACACCCATCATTTCAATGAAAAACTGCCTTTAGTAGGAGGTGAAATCTCAGCTCTGCCCCAGGAGAAAGGGGGAGAAGACTCCCATTGTTTTCCAGGGCTTCATTATATTTCAGCGGAAACGTTCAGGAAACAGGACAAAGTCATGGATGAAAATAGAAAGATCTTACTTCATTCTTGATGAGCCAAGTTGAGTGAGTCCACAGGGGCATCTGCTCCCGAGGAAACACTGCAGCAATTTAAGTCAGAAAATGACAGCTCCATTTCTTCTAGTAATTTACTCTGCGACCTTGGAAAATTTCCTTCCAACACTTTGAACGATACATGGTTCTATATGAATGTGAGTTATTCTTTCTTTTAAAATCTGTGTTCTACTCAGCCAACTTATCTTTGATAAAGGGGCCAAACACATCCACTGGAAGAAAGATAGTCTCTTCAATAAATGGTGCTGGCAAAATTGGCTCTTCATATGCTGAAAACTGAAACTAGACCCATGCCTATCACCATGTACTAAACTAAAGTCTAAATGGATCAAAGACCTAAATATTAAAACAGATATACTAAATCTGTTGGAAAACAAAGTAGGTAGAAATCTTGAAGACATAGGGGTAGGTAGAAAATTCATGAACAAGAATCAAATTGCATGGGAAATACTTCCCAGAATCAATAACTGGGATCACATCTTATTAAAGAGTTTCTGCATGTTGAAAGAATTCTTCAGCATAGTGAAAAAAAAAACCCACAAATTGGGAAAAAATCTTAATGAACTGTCCCTCAGACAAAGGACTTTTGTTTAGAACATATAAAGAATTAAAAAAAAATCAGACCCCTGAAATTCAAAGATCCAATACAAAAATGGGCATCTGAGATCAATACACAGTTCTCAGATGAGGAAATATAAATGGCAAATAAATACATGAAAAAATGTTCACCATCACTGGTCATTAGAGAAATGCAAATTAAAACAACACTGATATTCCATCTCACTCCTGAAAGAATGGCCAGGATCAAGAAAACTACCACCAACAAATGCTGGAGAGGCTGTGGTGAAAAAGGAACTCTTCTGCACTGTTGGTGGGAGTGTAGACTGGTGCAACTACTGTGGAGGTCAGTCTGTAGATTCCTCAAAAATCTGGGACTGGAACTCCCATTTGACCCAGCTCTTCCAACTCTGGGCATATTCCCAGAACTGAAAACATCATACCACAGTGATATATGTGCACCTATGTTTATAGCAGCAGAATTTATAATAGCCAGATCTTGGAAGCAACCTAAATGCTCATCAACAGAGGAATGGATAAAAAAGTTGTGGTATTTTTATACAGTGGAGTACTACTCAGCTATAAAGAATGATGACATCAAGATATTTATAAATAAATGGACCCAGCTTGAGACCATACTCATAAGTAAAATAGATCAAACTCACATGTATAAATCCCATATTGTTTCCCTAGTGTAAGAAATGGTAAGAGTACATAAGAGTTTATGATAATCATGGTTTCCCTTTATATTGCTTTGAAGCCTTATAATGTTTTCATTCATTAGTGGGAATGGTTTTATTCTGTTTTGTTTGAATTTATTATGTGTGATGGTATGAACAGTTATTTTAAAGAAAATGAGACATTATGGCAGCCATTGCTGATTTAATATCATCTTGCTTTGAAGTCCTACCATGCCTTCGTTCATCTGTTTTGATTGGTTCTATCCCATTGTGTCTTATTAGATTTTATTATGTGTGATAGTGTAAACAAATTTTTTATGGAAAATGAGATACTATAGTAGCCATTGTTTGTTTTCTGTTATTTGGTTTTGAATGTCCTGTAATGCTTTCATTCTCTTGAATGGTTTTTTACTATTTTCTTATGTTTGATATTATTGTGTGTGAAGGTATGCTCAACTATTTCAAAGAATAGAGACATTATGGAAACTACTGTTGATATTGAGTTGTCTTGTCATGAAGTGCTGTGTTGCTTACATTGTTCTGTTCTGATTTGCTTTGTTCTGTTCTCTTTTGTTTTATTCTTTTTAAAATACAAGAAAATCTCTGTGTTCTCTCTTTTCTTTCTCAATATCTCTTTAGATATAATTCAATGGTATTTTTAAACTATATATATATATATATTTTTTTTTTTTACCACTCACTGGAGTGAATGCTGTTACAGAATGAGAAAGTACTAGAAATACCATTGGCTTTCTCATTGGTGATCTTGGTCCTCAGACTTTCGGAGTGATGGTATTAGGCATGAGAGACCAGCAAGGCTGTCAGCTTCAGATAAACCAGTTAGGCCCAGAACTAGCCATGTTTTTCACCAGCACTAAGCAAGAGTCCTCAGTCTGAAGAGACGACTGGCCAGGGGAAGAGGTTGTGTCCTGGTTGATGGTAGGAAGTCTTGGTACCTCCAATGGATGTAGGGGAAGGGTGGGCGATACTGTGTGTTCCCAGAAGACCAATGGCGAGTCTCCAGGCAGAAGGCCTCTTCTCTGAAGGCCTACACCATTCTCTGCACACAGATCAGCAGCTCATGCTGCTCACTGAACAACATGCTCATCCATCTGCAGAACATCAATGGCAGTTTTGAATTGAAGGCAGGACCTCAGCTGAGCCTTTATGTAGGGTGTGTCAGACACCAGAGGGCCTTGTCAGCTTCCCACAGTGTTATATTCTTTTCTTTTTGGTACCAGGATCGAATTCATGACCTCATGCTTGCCAGGGAGGTGCTTATACCATTGGGTTAAATTCCTGACCCTGATACATTCTTAGGAACCTTCCCCAATCCGTGAGACGGGCTCATGATTTCTTGTCTTTTCTGCATACTTACTTGTTGGCACTGACTGCTTGGGAGAAAGCATCATTTCTGTACCAGGCTAACTGCATTCCTTCTCGTGGAAACGCGGATCTTGGTGGTGGGGGCCACAAAGTATGGAGGATGCAGGGCAGAGTTCCCCGGGGACAGTGTGGGGTCTTGGGAGATCTCACCAGTGCATTTGGGGAGCAGAGACCAGGGCAAGTCTGAGAGGAAGTGATCAGGGACCAGACATAGTCCCAAGGTCACACACCCAGGTCCCACCTAGATATACCCAAATTGAAGTATGCTTTACCAATCTCCTAGGAGGCTGTCAAATCAATCCTGTTGACAATCAAGATGAACTGCACAGGCAGCCACAGTGGTCATACTTTTGGTCATGAGCTTTACAGCTACTGTTTAGTTGACAAACCTGTGTCCAACTGTACCCCTTGGGATGGGGCAGCCAGAAGAACCTGCTTCAGCAGCTCCTGTTCTCTCTGCTGTTGAGTTTGGTTCCTTTCTACAGCTTTCAGATTACACAGCCTCAGGTATCTGTGTGATGGCACTGGTCACCATTGCAATCTGTATTTATGTGGCTGATTATCATCTTCCACTGCCCCTCCCTGCCTCATTGTAAATCCCACTGAACGCACAGCTGCTTCTGCCACTGTCCATTCCTCAGGACAGAGCCAGCACATTGCAGGCACAAGAGCGTTTGATGGTCAACAAAAGCTGAATGAAGAACAGATGCTTGGGTGATGGATAAATCAGTGGACTGTGGGCATGAGACTTTGGTTTTCATGTTCAGACCCCTCTGAGAAGGTCAGCACGTATGGGGGAGGAGGCTGACACTTGGGTACAGGACTTACTTTGTCACTGAAAATTCTCTGTCCAAATTTTTCCTCTTTAAAATCTGCCTTTGTACCACTCTTGGTATTGGAAGGATTGTGCATGCTTTTGTGTTAAGACAGAAGCGGCTTTTGGTGCTGCCTGTCTTTGGAGTATTGCCCTGAGCAGGAAGCATCAGAGAATGAGGTCCTGTGGGTAACATTTCATGAAGGGTGACAGGCTTGGAAACACACTCTACATTTACACAAATTGCACCACAATTTAGGTTTGCAGCTTTCGCAAATGGGCTCAGCCATGCAGCCCGCAGCCCTGTTGTGATGTAAACCATTTCTTCATCTAGAACTCCTGTGGCCTTTCTCAAACAGCCCCCACCTCTCCCATCTGAGAATAATTATTTGTCTCTTTTCCACCTTAGAACAGCTGTGCACACAGATCAGCCATGGAAGAAAGTCACGTGAGTGGTTTTACGTCTGACTTTGCTCAGTGTAATGTCAAGAAAGTCAGACATTTGTCACATATTTGCTCCTTTTTGTTATTACCAAGTATTTTCCACTGTATGCTAGTGCCACAGTTCATTTATCCATCTTCTGAGTTATTTATTTGTATTTTTTCTGTGTTGTGTATGTTTTGTTTCATGTTTTGTGAAGTTTTTCCAACAAGATTTTTTTTTGTTCCAGTGGTTGTTTATGAGGATAACTGCAAATACCACACTTAGTCTCTCGCTTCCTTGTCTCTTACCTCATAGCTTATTCCATTTCTCCTCCCTTACCACCAAACTGCAGGCGATGAATCTTTGATAGTGTTTATTCTTTTTTTGTGACTTCATCTGTTAGCTTTATTTATGTATTTATTATTTTTGCTGCAGTATTAGGGATAGGAATATATACATGGTGGGCAAGCACTCTACCCCTGAGCTATACCTCCAAATCTTTTTACTTATTGAGAGACAGATTCTTGATGTTTCCTAGGTAACTTGTGATTCTTCTGCTTCGGGCTCCTGAGCAGCTGGTATTATAGCTATGTGCATAATGTTCCTAGCCATGGGTTAGCTTAAGGTGATGTTCTTTGTATGACGATTATTACAACCAAGATGGCCAGTAGTATACTTCTATCTTTTACCTTTTATTCTCCTCCCTTTTTTTACTTTATGTTACATCATCTCTACATTGTCCAGCACAGGGCATTTATGTCTACTCTGTCACTAATTCTCAAGTTTGTTTTAGACTTTATATGTTGTCAAGGCCCTTGTTTTCTCTGTTTGGTTTAGTTTCCCTAACCAGTCTTAGATGAGCTGAAATTCAAACTCTAGCCACTTCCCTAAGGAGATGCAGAAAAGCAATGCTACTTGTGGGATTTCTTGTTAAAGACTTTTGTCTGCAGTCTTTATGAATGAGGAATATTTGGCTAGATATCAAATACTCAGCTTCTCTCTTTACTTAAGGACCTGCATATATAATTATGCTGTCTTCTGGCATTGAGTTTGCTGAACAAGCCTGATGTCTTCCCCTTGCAAGTGGCTTTATCTGTTCTGTCTGGCATCACAAAGGATTTTTCTTCTTCTTTTTTAATCTTTAGAGTTCAATAGCTTTAATAGCATACATCACATCAAGAATTTCAGACTAATATTCCCTAGTACATTGGATTCTTTTTAAGTGTGTACATATAAATCTTCCTTTCAAGGAAGAATTCTTCCATTATCAATTTAATTTGTTCCATTATTTTGATTTTATTTAAAAAATCCAATTATATAAGCATTGACTTGTTTTTCCTGTTTTCTACATATATCATATTCTCCCTAGCCTTCATGCAATCATTTTGGTGCTTACTTGTCTATCATTTGTTCTTTCAGTCAATTAGTGGGTATGTCAATATCTGTGTCATGCACTATTTACACTAGCATCCAAGAAAATGAAATACTTAGAAATCAATCTAACAAAAGAAGCAAAAGATCTATTCAGGGAAAATTATAATGTCCTGAAAAAGAAATGGAAGAGGACCTCACAAAATGGAAAGACATCCCTTGTTCATAGATAAGGAGAACAAACATTGTGAAAATGGCCATTTTCCCAAAATTGTTACACAGATTTAATGCAATCACAATAAACATACCACTAGCATACCTCACAGATCTAGAGAAATCATTCCTAAAACTCATCTGGAACCAGAAGAGACCTAGAATAGCAAAGGCAATTCTAAGCAACAAAGACAAAGCAGGAGGCATCATAATCCCTGACTTGAAGTTATAGTACAAAGCAACTGTAGTAAAATCAACATGGCGCTGGAATAAACACAGACCTGAAGATCAATGGGATAGATTAGAAATACAACCACAACTACCAACACACTCAACCATCTTATCTTTGATAAAGTGGCCAAACATGTTCCCTGGAATAAAGATAGTCTCTTCAATAAATGGTGCTGGAAAAATTGGCTCTCCATATGCTGAAAACTAAAACTAGATCCATGCCTATCATCATATACTAAAGTCTAAATGTATCAAAGATCTGAATATTAAAACAGAAACAGTAAATTTGTTGGAAGACAAAGTAGGTAGAAATCTTGAAGACATAGGGGTAGGTAGAGAATTAATGAACAAGAATCAAACTGCAGGCTAAATGCTTCATGGAATCAACAACTGGGGTCACATCTATTAAAGAGTTTTTGCATGTAAAAATAAATCTTCTGCATAGTGAAAAGGAAACCCATAAATTGGGAAAAAATATTAGTGAACCGACCCTCAGACAAAGGACTTCTGTTCAGAACATATAAAGAATTAAAAATATCAGACCTCTGAAATGGGTATCTGAGATGAATACATGGTTCTCAGATGAAGAAATACAAATGACAAATAAATACATGAAAAAATGTTCATCATCGTTAGTCATTAGAGAAATGCAAATTAAAACAGCACTGAGATTCCATCTCACTCCAGAGTGAATGGCCAGGATCAAGAAAACTACTAACAACAAATGCTGGAGAGGCTGTGGGGAAAAAGGAACTCTCCTGCACTGTTGGTCAGAGTGTGCAACCAATATGGAGGTCAGTTTGGAGGTTCTTCAAAACTGGGATTGGAGATCTCATTTGACCCAGTTATTCCAATTCTGGGAATATTCCCAGAAGAACTGAAAACATCATACCACAGTGATATATGTGTACCCATGTTTATAGCACCCATTTTGGAAACAACCTAATTGTCTATCAACTGAGGAATGGATAAAAAAAAGTTGTGGTATTTTTATGCAATCGAGTACTATTCAGCTATAAAGAATGATCACATGAAGATATTTATAAATAAATGGACACAACTTGAGACCATACTCATAAGTGAAATAAATCAAACTCACATGTGTAAATGCCATGTAGTCTCCCTAGTGTTAGAAATGATAAGAGTACATAAAATACAAAAAAATCAATGATTACAGTGAAAGGACAAGACTCTGCTTAAAGGCAAAAAATAATACCTCAGGGAAAATGGGGAAAAAGAAAAAGGAAGGGAAAAGAAAAATATAAAGTTATATAATCACACAGTATAGTTAGACGATTGTGCTACAAATTTTATAAGTTCTTGGAACAAAATAATTACCATTCATAGGATTGGAACAATTG
Organism: Cavia porcellus; assembly: GCF_034190915.1. NCBI lineage: Eukaryota > Metazoa > Chordata > Mammalia > Rodentia > Caviidae > Cavia > Cavia porcellus. The sequence continues at coordinate 58,373,001 of NW_026947489.1, forward strand.
TGCATATTATTGTATGGTAATCTGAGGAACTCTTGGAGATCGTTATGTAAAATAACAAGCCTAGTTACTCTCATACCAACTTGTTTTGAAGGCCTGTACTGTCAGTGTTCTGTGCTCCTTGCTTTTGTTGTTTATATATTTTTTTCATTTCATGCTTTTCTAGGAATTTGTTTTGTTTTGTTTTTCCCTCTAATACAGAAAGAATAAGTATACATGTAGAGACTCATGCATGCTTAGAACTCCCAAAGAGTTTATGAGAATTGATTATATATTGCACAATGAAATGAACAGCTACTCTGAAGAAAAAGAGACACTAAGGTACCCAGTGCTGATTCCATAGTGTCATGGTGTGAAGTCCAGCAACACTATTGTTATTTGTTCAGAGTGATTTTAGTCTGTTTTGTTTTGTTTAATTTCAACATATGTGAAGATATGAACAGCTATTTTGAAGAGAATGAGAGACACTATGACAGCCATTGTTGACTTCTCTATTGTCTGATCTTAAAGACCTAAAATGCCTTCATCATCTTGTTCTGATTAGTTTTATATTATTTTGTTTTGTATGAATTCATTGCATGTGAAGATATAGACAATATTTGGAAGAAAACAAGAAACAATATGATAAACCATGAAGATCTCCAGTTGTCCTGCTCTGAAATCTGTGTCTCTTACATTGTTTTCTTATGATCTGTTTTTTTCTGTTTAATTTTACCATCTTTAAAATAAAATTAAAAAAAATTAAGTATCTGTCTAGTAAAAAAAAAATCTGTGTTGCGGTGTGACTGTTCTCACTGCCACTTCACCTTAATTTCTGTGATGGCTTTCTGTTATTCCTTGATCTAGTTTGGAGTTTGTTCACTTTTTCTCATCACCTTACTCCTTCATGAGTTATTGTGGATTTGCTCAGTACTGTCTTTAAACAGAAAACGATTCAAAAAGATAAACGTGCATAATACTAACTTCCATCTTCCACTGTTCCATGGCAACATGCATTTGGTCAATGTTATTTTCTGTTAATGGATTTGATTACTCTTTTCCCAGAGCAACTTTGCTTAATTTTCTTGTATTCATTTCTTGTCTTGTATAATTTTCTTGTCATGAAATGAGTCTGACTTTCCTAAAGACATGAAGAGTCTGCTAGGCTCTTTTTTTGCTGCCAGAGAGGAAAATAGTTTCCTAATAAACTTTGATCTCTACATCAGGCGATCAAAGTATCTGATAGATGTTGTCATAGTTAGTAGCCCAGTACCCTTAGTCTCCCACAATGTCTCTGGATATAGGCAAAATGTTGACAAATATTTTGCACATATCTTAACACACAGGGCCTGGAGCAACTGTCAATGCAGTCTTCGCTCCCAGCTGAAACCTCCTGAGCCAGGTCTTTCCAAGTTGCATTTCTATCATCATTCTGGTCTTCTGGGATTTGACCAGAATCTCCCATCCAGCTCAGCTCACAGCATATTAGGGCTGATTCCTCAGCCAGCATCTTCAGAGCTTTCCAAACTGTTCCCACAAACCAGTACCAAAGGCTTCTCAACCACAGGAACATGGAGCATCACAACAATGACTCCACTCTTCTGGTATCAAAATCTGTCTTAGTTACTTCCTCATTGCTGGATCATAACACCTAAGCCCCACAATTTAAAGAAGGAAAGGTTTATTTTATCTCGCAGTTTGCAGAGGGTGCAGCCCACAGTTGGCTGGTTCCAAAGCAGGGCAGCATGGCAGAGGGGCATCACAGTGGCAAAACAGTCCATGCAATAGCAGGCAGGAAGCAGTGAGATTCCTTTTTCTTTCACTTTTTAAAATTACATCCAGGCCACAAGCCTACTGGTTGGTGTCACCCACTCTCTGGATGGGTCTTCCCTCTTTAGTAACTCCCTCATCTACACCCAGAACTGTCTAAGCCAATCAGGGGACCAATCCATTATAACACACCTGCAATCCAGCCACTTCCCAAAAACCCCACCTGTGAGTGCATGAGGCTTTGAGAGGACATCTAGGTATAAGCCATAACAGATGCATTCATTCATACACAACAGTAAGCACCTTTGAAGTGGTTTTCAGTGGCTGGAGTCCAGACTTTTCTTTTGTTGAGGGATGAATGTACCCAAAGTGCATTATTTATAAGATAAATTGAGTTACTTCACATGCAAAAAGACCTTATAAATGTTTTATTAAAAGATGACTTTAACAAGTGTTCCTGATCTCAACACTAAACACTTCTATATTCTTGATATAATTTTAGTATTAAAAGGATCAAAACAAGTCTTTATTTTATTTTATTTTCTTCTGGTATGCAGAAATTTTATTGAAGACTCATCATGCAGATATACATAACCACCATCTCATGCACACAGAATGGCTGTCATCAAGAATATTTTATTTTATTTTATTTTTTTTTTTCATTTTTTAAAAATTTTATTTAAGGAGAAAAGAAAAAAAAGCAGAGAAAGGGTACAAGTTATACAGATTTGCAGAAAAAAAAATGAACAGTAGGAAATTACTAGTTAATGGATTACATATTGTCATCTTAGAAATAATTGTTCAAGTCACAAAATTAAAGCTTGTAAAGTGGACATTCCATCAATGATACTGCAAACAGTTCTGTTCAATGATCCAATAAAACTCTGTGATATCATATTCTATCTTATACACTTAAATATACATGCAGTTATATAGTTTAGAGCACTTTCTTTTCCTCTCTTTTGTACAATGACTATTACACATTTTGGGTTTCATTGCTCTCACAGTTCTTATTACTTTTTTGGAAGAGAGTAAAAACCAAATGTGACATAACAGAACAGAATCGGTCAAGTCAAAAGGGTGGACATAATAGATAATGTGAAAACATAATACAAGGTGATCAACAATGGTTACCATAATGTCTCCCGCTATCTCTAATAGAATTGCCTATACCATTAGTTATAATACAATTGAACAGAACAGTAAAGAACAAAACCAACAAAACAAAACCATTGGAGACATTGTAGGTCTTCAAAAGTAGATAAAAGTCAACGAGAATGGGCGTTATAATGAATCTCATTATCTTCACAGCTGATGCCTAAATTTTCGAACCTGATACTATCCAGCAAAACAGAATAGGGGAACATCAGTTAAAAACCAGATGGTGAGAGTAATACAGGGCTTTAAATCGAGGTAATGGAAAGTCAAAGTGGGTTACTATAATATATCCTGTTATTTTTTTTCCTTTAATTAAAAGGATAAAAATTTTAAAAAAGTATTAAAAAAGTAAATAATGGAATGAAGATTGAGATAAAAGAGGGCATAACAACGATACAGCACAGATCAAAACATAACCATTTAAGCAAAATAGTGTTTCACCACCAGATAATCCTGACCTAAAAGTAGTTACCATATTGTCTCTTTCCTTGAAATCCTTGAGTACAACTACGTATACTGTAGCATTAAGTATGTCAAAACAATGTAAAACCATTTAAGAGAATGACAGCATTAGAGTATTTAGAATCGACTAACAGAAAATGAATAATGGTTTCTGTATAATCTCCTTGTCTTTAAAAGGTTTTTGCTTATACTATCGTACATAATAAAATCCAGTAAGATACAACCTATTTAGACCATTGGAGACAGAAGGACAAAAGCTAGATGAGACTTCAAAACAAGATGATACTAAATCAGTATTACCTATTAAGATGTCATTTTCTCCAAAGTAGCTGTTCCTATCATCCAATCTTCTCTGCCTCATTTCTGTTGAGCTCTTATTCTGTCAGTAGCTGTCAGTTTGTCTTCTTCACTTTGTTCTCTGCTCCATTAGTTGTGGCCTCCACTATTTCTGGATTCTTTGTATTTTTCTTTTTTTAGAATATCCTGCAATACTCTCTGTAGAGTTGAATTGGTGGTTGCAAATTCCCCCAGTTCCTCTTTATCCTGGAAGCACCTTGTTTTTCCATCAATTTCCAGGGACAGTTGTGCAGGATATCTCAATCTTGGCTGGAGATTATTATCTTTCAAAGCTTGAATTATTTCCCCCCACACTCTTCGTGATTTGATGGTTTGTGCAGAGAAATCTGCTGTAATTCTGATGGGTGCTCCCTTGTAAGTGGTCTGTTTCTTGTCTCTGACAGCTTTTAATATTCTGTTCTTGTATTGAATTTCTGGAATTTTTATTATTATATGCCTGGGTGTTGCTCTGTTTGGGTTATAGGTAGCTGGGGTCCTGTATGCCTCATACATCTGAGTATCTTTACCTTTTGCTAAATTAGGAAAATTCTCCTGGATTATTTCTGTGAGTAGCTTTTGTAGTTCATTTGTTTGTGTCCCTACTTCTTCTTTTATGTTCTTAATCCTTAAGTTATGGATCCTCTTATCATCTTCTTGTCTTTGTATTATTGCTGTTTGTTTCTTTGTTATTTTTAAGAAGTTTTTCATTTCATTCTCCCATATTACAATTCTGCCCTCCAGTTCAGATAGTCTGTCCTTAGTTTCTTTCAAGCTGTTATGCCAGTCTTCGATAGACTTCTTAGTTTCTTGGTAGTCCCTTTGAACCTGCTTCACGTATTCTATGCTTTCCCTGTTTTCTCCATCAAACAATTCTCCCCTCTTTTTCTGTTCTTCCATTCCACCATCTGTTTTTTCTTGGGTGGGGCTTAGCATTTCTCTAACTATTTTGCATACTTCTAGCTTCAGGTCGTTGATAACTTCATTCCTGAATTGGTCTATGAGGCTCTCTATATGGTGCTTTATGTGTATCGGTGCGGTGTCCGCTATTGCCTGTTTCTCAGAATTGGGGGCCGAGGAGCCTTTCTTGTTGCTGCCTCTTCCCATGCTGCCTCTTCTTCTCTGTTCCTTATATATGCAAGCTTATATGAGAGGCCCAGCTTCTCTCCCTGTCAGCCACAGCCTGATCAAATTGCGCCCGTTAGGTGTTCCCACTCACCGCTGCGCACCAGGCAGCCTAAGCGGGGGCCCGCCCCTCCCGGCCTCCGTCAGGCTCTGGGATCTGGTTTGGGCCAGCCTACGGGGTCCGCCGGCAGCGTCACGCAGGCCAGGCACTTTTCACCAATCCCGCCCAAGAGGGGAATGTGTGGCTGGAGTCGCCACCACGCCCTGCTCCCGCAGGACTGCTCGGGCCCAGAAAGTCCGCTGGAGTCAAACTGTGGTGGAGTGTCAGTTTCTCTCACTCACCTCACCACAAGCCAGAACATGCCTCCCTGCCCGTCCTGTTCTCGACTCCGTTCGCAGACTCCTGTTCTCAGAGTTTCCGCGCGTCTCTCTCCTTGCCGAGCCGATGTAGAGGCAGCCAGCCACTGCGCAGCGGGAAACCCAAATCGCGGCTTCCAATGGCGCAGGGTCCAGCCTCAGCAGCGAGACTTTTCTGTTCCTGTTTTAGCACCAGAACTGCATTCCAAGTTGGTTTCTCTCAGCTGAGTTCGTTCCTGAGTCAGCAGAGCATAACTCCACCTGCTTATGTCTCTTTAGTCCGCACCATTCCTGGCTTCTGAGCCTAGTTTTTCAGAGAGCCTCCAGTAGTTGCTGTTATCTGTCCGCCATGTTCTCCCGGAATATCAAGAATATTTTAAAATGATAGTTCTATTTATAATTTTTTGAAAAATGTCCATATTGATTTCTGAAGTGACAGTACTAATGAGCATTCCCACTAATGGCTCCTTTTTCCTGAACCTTTGCCAGCACTATTGTTTTGTATTCTGTTTCCTAAAATTTTATTTAAAGAAAGAAAGAAGGGAAAACTAAAAAAAAATAGAAAAAATGAGAAAAAAGTAGAATACAGAATTCAAAAAATTAACATTATAAAATTGCTAGTTGATACATTACGTATTGTCAACTTAACAATAGTTGTTAAAGTTACAAAATCAAAGCATAAAAAGTGACTAGGCACTTAAACATTGACAGTGCAATCTCTTCTGTTCAATGATCTAATAGAAATTTAGTAATATGGTCATCTATCTTATATACTACACATACTGTTACAACCTTTAGAGCACTTTCCTTCCCTTTTACTTTTACAATATCTATTATACTTTTTGTGTCCCATTATTCTGTCAGTTCTTATTATTTTTATAGTAGGGAGACAATGTGGTATTTACTAATGTGTCTTGTTCACTAATGAGGATAGTCTCAAGTTGCCTGTATTTACTTATAAAGGCCTCAAGATCATCCATTTTATAGCTGAATAGTATTCCATAGTATAAAAATACCACATTTTTTTGGCTCATGGGCATTTTGGTTGTTTCCAAGATTTAGCTAACACAAATTGTGCTGCTATGAACATGGGTGAACATATATCTCTGTGACATGACCCTTTCAATTTTCTGGGAAAATTCCCAGGAGGGGAATAGCTGGATTGAATGTAACTTTCCATCTTTGTTTTTTGAGCAATCTGCATACTGATTTCCACAATGGTTGCACCAGTCTACACTCCCACCAACAGTGGAGAAGTGTTCCTTTTCCCCCGCATGCTTGCCAACATTTGTTATCAGTTGTTTTCTTCTTGATGACAGCCATTCTTTCTGGGGTGAGATGAAATCTCAGTGCTGCTTTAATTTGCATTTCTCAAATGACTGGTGATGGTGAACATTTCTTCATATATTTATTTGCCATTTGTATATCTTCACCTGAGAACTCTGTGTTCTTCTCCAATGCCCATTTTTGGAGGAGGTCTTTAAATTTGGGGGTCTTGATGTTTTTCAGCTCTATGTGTTGAATATAAGTCCTTTGTCTTATGGATTGTTGACTAAAATTCTTTCCCATTCTATGGATTTTCTTTTCACTTTGTTGGTGATGTCTTTTGAAGTGCAAAAACTTTTTAGTAATATGAGATCCCAGTTGTTGATTCTTTGAAATATTTCCCATGCGGTTTGCATTTTATTTATGAATTCTCTCCCTAACCCTATGTCTCCAAGATTTTTACCTACCTTGTCCTCCAGTAGATTTAGTGTTTCTGTTTTAACATTTAGATCCTTGATCCATTTTGACTTTAGTTTAGTGTATGGTGATAGACATGGGTCTATTTTTAGTCTTCAGCATGTGGAAAGCCAATTTTTCCAACACATTTATTAAAGAGGCTATCTTTTTTTCAAGTGAACATGTTTAGCCCTTTTGTCAAATATCAGGTGGCTGAGTGTCTTTGTAGTTGTGCTTGCATCTTCTAATCTGTTTCATTGATCCGCACATCTATTTCTTTGCCAGTACCATACAGATTTTATTACTGTGGCTTTGCAGTATAGTTTCAAGTCAGGAATTGAGATGCCTCCTGCCTTTTGTTGCCCAGAATTGCCTTTGCTCTCCTAGGTTTCTTCTGTTTCCAGATGAATTTTAGGAATATTTTCTCTAGATCTGTAAGGTATGTTAATGGTATTTTGATTGGGATTGCATTGAATCTGTATAACAGTTTTGCAAGTATGGCCATTTTCACAATAATGGTTCTTCCTACCCAAGAACAAGGAATATTCTTCCATTTTCTAATATCCTCCTCAATCTCCTTTTTTAGAGTAGTATAATTTTCAACATATAGGTCTTTTACATTCTTGGTTAGGTTGATTCCTAGGTATTTCTTTTTTTAGATGCTATTGTGAAGGGCAAAATTTCCATAATTTCTCTCCCATTGAGTTTTGTGTACAGGAATGCTATTGATTTTTGAGTGTTGACTTTGTATCCAGTCATGCTGCTGAATTTGTTTATTACCTCTAGTAGTCTTTTTTTTTACTTTAAAAAAATTTATTTAAGGAGAAAAAGGGTACAAGTTATACAGAATTAAAAAAATAAACAGTAGGAAATCACTCATTAATTATATATTGTCATCTTAGAAATAATTTTTCAAGTTACAAAATTAAAGCATATAAAGTGAACATTCAAGCCATGAGACTGCAAACAGTTCTGTTCAATGATCTAACAAAAACTCAGTAATATGGTTATCTATCTTATATGCTTAAATATACATGCAGTTATATCCTTTAGAGCACTTTCTTTTCCTCTATTTTTTACAATGACAATTACACATTTTGGGTTTTATTACTCCCACAGTTCTTATTTTTTTTTGAAGAGAATAAAACCAAATGTGACATAACAAAACAGAGTCAGTCAAATCAGAAGGATGGACATAATACATAATGTAAAAACAAAATACAAGGTGACCAACAATGGTTACCATAATGTCTCTTGCTATCTTAAAAAGAATTGACTATATCATCAGTTATGATCAAATTGAACAAAACAGTAAAGAACAAAACCAATAAAACCAAAACACTGGAGACATTACAGGACTTCAAAAGAAGATAATAGTCAAACCAGAATGGGCATCATAGTGAATCTTATTGTCTTCAAAGTTGTTGCCTGTACTCTCAAACTTGGTACTATCAAGCAAAACAGAATAGAGTAAAATTAGTCAAAACAAGATGGTGAGAGCAATACAGGGCTTCAAATCAAGTTAATAGGAAATCAAAGTGGGTTACTAATATATATCCTGCTATTATTTATTTATTTTTTCCCTTAATTAAAAAGGTAAAAATAAAAAATAAATAAAAAAAAAAGGAGATTGAGATAAAAGAGGACATAACAAAAAAACAGCACAGGTCAGAACATAACCATTTAAGCAAAATAGTGTTTCACCACAAGACATCCCGATATAAAAGTAGTTACCATTGTGTCTCTTTCCTTGAAATCTTTGAGTATAATTTTGTATACTGTAGCATCAAACATATCAAGACAATGTAAGACCATTCGAGAGAATGACAGCATTACAGGGTATTTAGAACCAACTAACAGAAAATGAACAATGATTTCTGTATTATCTCCTTGCCTATAAAATTTTTTGTTTGTATTATCACATATAATAAAATCCAGTAAGATATAACATGTTAAGACTGATGGAGACAGAAGAACAAAAGCTTGATGGGACTTCAAAACAAGATGATATTAAGTCAGCACTAGCTATTACGATGTCTTGTTTTCTCCAAAATAGCTGTTCCTACCATCCAACCTTCTCTGCCTCATTTCGGTTGAGCTCTTTTTCTGTCATTAGTTGTCAATTTGTCTTCTTCATTTTGCTTCCTGCTCCATTCATTGTGGCTTCTCTGCCACTGTTTCTGGAATCTTGGTATTTTTCTTATTTTGAATGTCCTGCAGTATTCTCTGTAGAGTTGAATTGGTGATTCAAATTCCCCTAGTTCCTCTTTATCCTAGAAGCACCTTATTTCTCCATTAATTTCTAGAGACTGTTGTGCAGAGTATATCAATCTTGGCTGGAGGTTATTGTCTTTCAAAGCTTGAATTACTTCACCCCACACTCTTTGTGATTTGATGGTTTGTGCCAAGAAGTCTGCTGTAATTCTGATGGGTGTTCCCTTGTAAGTGATCTGTTTTTTGTCTCTGACAGCTTTTAATATTCTGTTCTTATATTGGATTTCTGGAATTTTGATTATTATATGCCTGGGTGTAGCTCTATTTGGATTGTAGGTGGCTGGGGTCCTGTATGCCTCATGCATCTGAGTATCTTTACCTTTTCTCATATTAGGGAAGTTCTCCTTGATTATTTCTGTGAGTAGCTTTTGCAGTTCATTTGTTTGTATCTCTGCTTCTTCCTTTACATTCTTAATTCTTAAGTTATAGATCCTCTTATCATCTTTTAGCCTTTGTATTGTTACTGCTTGTTTTCTTGTTATTTTAAGAAGTTTTTTCTTTCATGCTCTCACATTATAAATCTGTCCTCCAGTTCAGATAATATATCCTTAGTTTCTTTCAAGCTGTTATGACAGCTTTCAATAGAGTTTTTAGTTTTCTGGTAATCTCTTTGAACCTGCTTCTTGCATTCTATGTTTTCTCTATCAAACAATTCTCCCCTTTTTTTCTGTTCTTCCATTCCACCATCTGTTTTTTCTTGGGAGGTGCTTAGCATTTCTTTAACTATTCTACTTATATCTTGCTTTACTTGGTTAAATACTTCACTTTTGAACTTGTCTATGAGGTCCTGGAGATATCGCTTCATGTCTATTGGTGCCGTGCCTGATACTGCATGTTTTCTGTCCTCATTCTCCTTTGCATTTACCTTTTGTGGATCAGTGTTCTCAGGATTGGGGACTGAGGACCCTTTCTTGTTGCTCCCTCTTCTCATACTTTTTCTTCCTTCCAAACAAGCAAATATAGGAGGCCCAGTTTCTTTCTTTGTTGGTTGCAGTTTGTTTGAATCACGCTGGCTAGGTGTTCCCACCCACTGCAGTGTACTAGGGAGACACAGACCGGGGCAGCCTATGCTGGGCCCGCCCCTCCAGGTCAGTCAACCTGCTGAAGGTTTCACTGCATTAGGGTGCACTGCCAGGCGCAAGGACCTGGTTTGGGCTAGCTTACTGGGCCTTAGTCCGCGGCGTCACCCAGGTCAAGCACTCCCCACCAATCTTGCTTGAGAAGGGAATATGTGACTGAAGTCACTGCAGTGTCCTGTTCCGGCTAGTCTGCCTGGTACCAGAATGTCCTCTGTTGGAGCCTCCTAGTCTATCAAAGGGTCCCCATTCCTCTCACTCACCACAGATCGATGCAGGGCTCCCCGCCAGCTCTGCTCTCAATTTGGTTCACCGATTCCCACTCTCAGAGCTTTTGCATCTCTGTCCCTGCTGTGCCGATTCAGATGCAGCAGCGATGGCGGGAAATTCAAGCCACGGTTTCCAGAGGCACGGGTTCCAGCTTCAGCACTGAGACTTTAGCTGTTTCCAGTCATAGCACCAGGATTGCATTTCCAGTTGGTTTCTCTCAGCTTAGTTCATTCCTGAGTCAGCAGGGTATATCTCCCCCTGCTTTGGACTCCCCCACCTCACCATTCCTGGAATCTAAACTGGCTATCTCAGAGAGCCTCTGTGGCTGCTGTTATCTATCCACCATGTTCTCCCAGAAGTTCCTCTAGTAGTCTTTCAATGGAGTTTTGGGAGTCTTCTATGTAGAGTATCATGTCACCTGCAAATAATGATAATTTAACTTCTTCTTTTCCTATTCTTATTTCTTTTATTTCTCCCTCTTGTCTGATTGCTCTAGCTAATATTTCTAGAACTATATTGAATAATAGTGGTGACAGTGTATGTACTTGTCTTATTCCTGATTTTAAAGTGAGGCTTTCACACAATTCTAAGCAACAAAGGCAAGGCTAGAGGCATCACAATCCCTGACTTGAAGTTATACTACAAAGCAACTGTAGTAAAATCAACATGGTACTGGAATCCAAACAGAGCCGAAGATCAGTGGAATAGATTAGAAGATACAACCACAACTACAAACACACTCAATCACCTTATCTTTGATAAAGGGGCCAAACATGTTTACTGGAAGAATGACAGTCTCTTTAATAAATGGTGTTGGAAAAACTGGCTCTCCATATGCCGAAAACTAAAACTAGATCCATGCCTATCACCAGATATTAAAATAAAATCTAAATGGATCAAAGACCTAAATATTAAAACAGAAACACTAAATCTATTGGAAGACAAATTGGGTAAAAACCTTGAAGACATAGCGGTAGGTAGAGAATTCATGAACAAGACTCAAACCGCACGGGAAATACTTCCCAGAGTCAATAACTGGGACCACTTCTTATTAAAAAGTTTCTGCAAGTCAAAAGAAATCTCTAACATAGTGAAAAGAAAACCCACAAACTGGGAAAAAATCTTAGTGAACTGCCCCTCAGACAAAGGACTTCTGTCTAAAACATATAAAGAATTAAATAAAATCAGATCCCCAAAATTCAAAGACCCCATCCAAAAATGGGCATCTGAGATGAATAAACAATTTTCAGATGAAGAAATACAAATGGCAATTAAATATATGAAAAAATGTTCATCACCACTAGTCATTAGAGAAATGCAAATTAAAACCACACTGAGATTTCATCTCACTCCTGAGAAAATGGCCAAGATCAAGAAAACCACCAATAACAAATGCTGGAGAGGCTGTGGGGAAAAAGGTACTCTCTTGCACTGTTGGTGGGAGTGTAGACTAGTGCAATCATTGCGGAGGTCAGTCTGGAGATTTCTCAGAAAGCTGGGACTGGAAGCATCATTTGACCCAGCTATTCCATTTCTAGGCATATTCCCAGAAGAACTGAAAGCATCATACCACAGTGATATATGTGCACCCATGTTTATAGCAGCACAATTTGTAATAGCCAGATCTTGGAAACAACCTAAGTGTCCATCAACTGAGGAATGGATAAAAAAGCTGTGGTATTTTTATACAATGGAGTACTACTCAGCTATAAAGAATGAACACATTGAGACATTTATAAATAAATGGACACAGCTTGAGACCATACTCATAAGTGAAATAAATCAAACTCACATGTATAAATAATACCGAATAGTTTCCCTAGTGTAAGAAATGATAAGAATACATAAAAATATGTGGTAATCATGATTCTCAGTCACACTGGTTTGAAGCCATATAATGTTTTTACTCATTTTAATTGGAATGGTTTTAATCTGGGTTGTTTTATTTTATTGTCTGTGATACTACGAATAGCTATTTTGAAGAAAATAAGACAGCGTAATAGCTAGTGCTGATTTAATATCATCCTGTTTTGAAGTCCCATCAAGTTGTTGTTTGTCTGTTTCCATTGGTTTTAACATGTTGTATCTTATTATATTTTAATGTATGCAATAGTATAAGCAAAATTTTTTATAGGCAAAGGGATAATATAGAAACCGGTGTTTGGTTTCTGTTACCTGGTGCTAAATACCCTGCAATACTTTCATTCTCTTGGTTTCACAATGTCTTGGTAAGTTTGATGCTATAGTATACGAAGTTAGACTCAAATATTTCAAGAAAAGAGACACTATTGTAACTGCTATTAATCTCAGGCTATCTGGTGGTGAAACACAATGATGCTTAAATTGTTCGGTTCTGACCTGTGTTGTTCTATTGATATGTTCTTTTTTATCTCAATCCCCCCACCTTTTTTTTCTTTTTTTAAAATTTAATTTATTTCTTAGTATATTTTAATTAAGGGAAAACTAAATTAAAAATAGTGGGATATATTATAGTAACTTTTTTGTTTTCCTATTAACCTGATTTGAACCCCTGTATTGTTCTCCACATCTTGTTCTGACTGATTTTATTATATTCCATTTTGTTTAATAGTATCAAATTTGAGGGTATAGGCAAACCACTTTGAAGGCAACAAGATATTCTATGATGCCCATTATGGTTTGACTATTATCTTCTTTGGAAGTCCTGTAAGGTCTCCAATGTGGGTTTTATTGGTCTTGTTCTGTACTGTTTTGTTCAATTTTTTTATACCAGCTGATACAGACAACTCTTTTTAGGATAACAAGAGGCATAATATGGTAATCATTGTTAATCACCTAGTAATCTCTTTTTGCATTATATACTATGTCCATCCTTCTGTTCTAACTAACTCTGTTTTGCTTTGTCACATTGGGTTTTTTTGATTCTGTTTTTTTTTTCTTTTCCTCTTCAAAGAAAAATGGGAGTGGGAGTAATGGAACCCAAAATGTATGATTGTTATCATAAAAAAGAGAGGAAAGAAAGTGATCTAAAGGATATAAATGCAAGTATATTTAAGTGTATAGGATAGAAAACCATATTACTGAGTTTCTTTGGATCATTGAGCAGAACTGTCTGCAATCTCACTGTATTAATGTCCACTTTGTATGCTTTAATTGTGTAACATGGACAACTGTGTCTGAGATGACAATATGTAACCTATTAACTAGTGAATTCTTACTGTATATTTTTTCTCTTAAAATTCTGTATTACTTGTAGCCTTTTACTGTTTTGTTTTTCTCTTTAAATAAAAAAAGTGAAGGCTTTCAGTTTTTTGTCCATTTAGTAAAATGTTGGCTGTTGGTTTGTCATAGATGGCCTTTAGGAGATTGAGGTACATATCGTCTATTCCGAGTTTCTGTAGGGGTTTTTATCATGAACAGGTGTTGGACTTTATCAAAAGCTTTTTCTGCATCTATTGAGATGCTTGTGTGATTTTTATTTTTGGCTCTGTTGATGTGGTGTGTTACATTTATTGATTTGCATATGTTGAACCATCCTTGCATTACTGGAATAAATACTACTTGGTCATGGTGTATAATCTTCTTGATGATTTGCTGCATTCTTCTTGATGACTTTGCTGCCAATATTTTATTGAGAATCTTTGCATCAATGTTCATTAGTGAGATTGGTCTATAGTTCTCCTTTTTGGTTGTGTCTTTCTCTGGTTTTGGTATCACAGTGATACTTGTCTCGAGGAATGATTTGGGGAGGACTGCTTCTCTTTCACTTTCATGAAGAGTTTAAGGGGTACTGGTGTTATATCTTCTCTAAATTTCTTATAGAATTCAGCTGTGAATCCATCAGGACCTAGGCTTTTCTTTGCTGGTAAGTTTTAAATCACATTTTTGATTTCAGTATCTGATATTGGGTTATTCAAAATTGCTATATCTTCTTGATTGAGATTTGGTAGTTCATATGTTCCTAGAAACTTGTCCATTTCCCTTTGTATTTTCCACCCTATATGAGTAGAGATTTTCAAAGTAGGTGTTCATGATCTTTTGAATTTCCATAGGGTCTGTGGTAATTTCCTTCTTTTCAGTCCTAATTGTGTAGATTTGAGTTTTTTCTTCCTTTTTCTTAATAAGGTTGGCCAGGGGTTTATCAGTTTTGTTTATGCTCTCAAAAAACCAGCTCTTTGATTCACTAATTCTTTGCATTTTTTTAGTTTCAATTGCATTGACTTCTGCTCTAATCTTTATAATTTCCTCTCTTCTATGAACTTTGGGTTTGACTAGTTCTTCCTTTTCTAGAAGCTTGAGATGTACCATTAGGTTATTTATTTGTGTTTGTTCCATTTTCTTTATGTGACTATTTATTGCTATATATTTCCCCCTTAGGACTGCTTTCATTGCAGCTCATAGGTTATGGTATGTTGTATCTGCATTTTCATTGTATTGTAGGTATTGTTTTATTTTTTCTTTAATTTCATCTGTAATCCACTGATTATTGGGAAGGTTGTTATTTAATTTCCATGTATTTATGCAGATTTTGCAGGTTTTTTTGTCATTGATTTCCAATTTTAGTGCGCTATGATCAGATACTATGCATGGGATAATTTCACTCCCTTTGCATTTAGTTAAGAATGCTTTATGGGTTAATATATGGAGAATGTCCCATGTGCAGCTGAGAAGAATGTATATTCTGATGTGGTTGGGTGGGACATTCTGTAAACATCCACTAAGTCTATTCACACACAGGTATGATTCAGTTCTGTTATTTCTTTGCTGACTTTTTGTCTAGTTGATTTATTTCTTTGTGACAGTGGGGTGTTAAGGTCTCCTATTGCAATTGTGTTCTTGTGTATTTGGTTTTTCATGTCCATTAGTATTTGTCTTATAGAGCTGGGTGCTCCTTTATTTGGTGCATATATATTTATAGTTGTCAATTCTTTCTTCTGTAGTTTTCCACTTTCAAGTATTTAGTGACCTTCTTTATCTCTTTTAATCCTTTTAGGTTTGAAGTTCACTTTGTCTGCAAACAGAATAGCTACCCTTGTCTTTTTCTGGGTTCCTGTTAAATGGAATACCTTTTCCATTTTCCACCCTTTGACTTTTAATCTATGAGTTTCTTTTTAAGTCAGATGTTTTTCTTGTGTACAGCATATATTGGGGTCCTGTTTCTTGATCCATTCTGTCAACCTGTTTCTTTTGATAGGTGAATTGAGACCATTTACATTTATGGATATCACTGATATGTACTGGCTTGACTTGGCCATGTTGTGTTCCTATTGCTGGTTTCCTCCTTTTTCCCTTGTTTAATTTCTTGTTCATCCTAGTAGTTTCTTTCTGTTGTTCTGGAGATTGTGGTCATTTTAATTTCTATCTAGCATGTCTTTCAGTGCTCTTTCTAGGGCTGGTTTGGTGGAAATGAATTCCTTTAGTTGTCCTTTGTCATGGATGTATCTTGTTTCTCCATTAAATTTGAAAGACAGTTTTTCTGGGTACATCAGCCTGGGTTGAAAGCTGTTTTCTTTCAGGGCTTGAAATACTTTACTCCAAGCTCATCTTCATTTGAAGATTTGTGCTGAAAAGTCTGCCGTGATTCTAATAGCTTTTCTTGAGAGGTGAATTGTGTCTTTTTCTTTAACAGCTTTTAGTATTCTGTTTTTATGCGGTATGTCTGGGATCTTAATTACTGTTTGTCTGGTTGTAGATTTATGTTGATTGTGACTGTTTGGTGTTCTGTATGCCTCACTTATTTGTGTATCGGATTTTTTCCCAAAGTGTGGGAAATTTTCTGCTATTACTTCTGTGAATAGTTTAGTTATGTCATTTGCATTGACTCCTGCATCTTCACTGATGCCTATTAATTTTGTATTGTTTCTTTTGGCATCATCTTGAAGCTGCTGGATGTCATATCATGCTGCTTTGTGGTTTTTTAAGTTCTACCCTTTCATGATTGCTATCTGTGATCCTGTCTTCAAGATCTGAAATTCTATCCTCAACCTCATTTAAATGGTTTTGCCAGATTTCAATAGAGTTTTTTGTTTCTTGGATATCTCTTTGGATTTGTTTCATGGATTCTGCTTGTTTTCTGCATTGTTCATTCAAAGTTTCAATCAATTTCCCATGCTCCTGTACTTTTTTTAAATCTATTTTTTCTCTAGCAATGTTGAGCAATTTATTTACTAAGGTTGCTATTTCTGTGTTTACATATGACATTATTTCTAATTTGATTTCCTTTATAGCCTAATGGATTTGTTTCTTTATTTCATTTGCTATCTTTTCAGAGATTCCTGGTGTATGACTTTTAAAGTACTTTATTTCAATGTCACGTACTTTATTTCAACTTGCTCCTGATGGACTAGATGTTTGAGATTGCTTTTGCCTTTTTGTTTTGTCATTTTCACCTTTTGGGTAGATATTTGGTCTTTCAATTCCAACAGTCTCAACTGTCTGTAGTGTGAATTTTGGGGTCCTACTGTGTGGTTGATGTTTGTCCAATTGCTGGGTACCACAATTAAGAGGAGAGCCAGTCACCTGAATTCCTCCTATAGGGCCTGTGGGGTGAGTGCTTTCTGGGCTAAGTAACCTAGAAGTATTGACATAGGTCAATTCTAAGTTCCTGCTGTTGCTATGTCTTCAGATTGTTGCAGGTCACCAGATCTCCCTGTCTATAGTGTTGTGTCAGCTGAGGCCCTACTGTGTCACTGGGGGGTCTCAGAAGCTCTTTTAATTTTCTCCAAGTTGGGGGAGGCTTTGTTGGTGCACTCCTCAACCTGTCTGATGTTCTCTGTGTGGAGGAGGGATTACTCACTCTCTTGCCAGGTTCGTCAAGGTCTTATAGTTAGACTGAGTCTCAATTTCCACTCCTATTTACCCACTACAGGCCTCTATTTTAGGGCAAACTCACCACACTGACTGGAGCCTGCTGAAGTCTTCTGTTTGGGTGAGGGGTTCCTGAGTCTCCCATCCAGCCAGTATGGTAATTCACTGTAGTTCAAGGTTCTGGGAGAAGGGGTTGGATCCAAAGATCAACTGCAGTACTAGGTCCAGGAGGTGGGTGGATTTCCCAGTGGGCAGGGCTGTGGCAGCAGTCTGAGGCAGCTCAGTCATGCCGTAGGTGTCCCAGGTGTTCCTGCCCAGTGGCAGCAGTCCCGGGTGGCTAGGTCATACTGCGGCATCCCAGGTGTTCATGGCTGAGGGCAAATCTTTATTATAGTACAACCAGTCAGTTTAAAGAAGCAGAAGACAAGAAAGAACCAAGGGGAAAAGAAAGTGGAAGAAGAGCCATCCAGAGAAGAAGAAACTCATTGGATGTGAAGGAGGCCAAAGGCCATGGAATAGTATGTGTGGATGGATTAGTGGAGGTTGCGAGACTGAAAGGTGGAGGTGACAGTGGTTATTGCATTCTGAGGTTGAGTCAAGGCCCTTCACAGTGATGGGAAGGTTCCAAAGAATTGTTCTTTGAAACAACTGCAGTGTTTCATTCCTTGATGGTGTTATATGTGGAACTGAGTGTGTCTGAAGTGTTCAGAGAAATGGGATATTCATCTAGGGCAAACCTGTGGCATTTATGCTGCAGCTGGCTGTGTGATGTTGAAAACTGTAAAACACTAAAAGGTTCTCCATCAATGATCTGGGGAATTGGAGAAATCAGGGACAAGGAAGAAGCAAGTGTCTCATTTGCAGTCAGACATGGGGAAGTTCCCTTATTGGAAGCCTATAGAACTATCCTGTAGAGGGATCTCTCTGTGATGGAATCTGGGACAGGACTCCTCTTTCCTGAGCCCCTCCCTCATTCATGTGACAGTGAGGAGAGGAGGTTTCCATGACCTGTGTCCTAGTCTGCCCCAGAAATGTCATCATCAAAAGCATTTGTGGAGAGAGAGAGAGAGAGAGAGAGAGAGAGAGAGAGAGAGAGATGGGTGTTTGTCTTCTGGCAGTTGGTCTGGTACAGGGTTGGTTGTCTTTTCCAAGAGAGGCTGTCCTGAGGGATGCTAGCTGTGCACAGCCACCACATTGACTCCATGCAAGAGGACACTGACCCTCTCTTGAGGGAATGTGGTGATGAACAATGGCTCTTTGCATCTGCAGGGCCCTCTGCTAGGTCTTCTGGCTTCAGAGACTCGGTGCCTTTGGGTTGATTACAGGAACTAGACACTCTTGAGGAAGGTGTGTTTGACTAACAGTTGATTGATATTGAGATATTTTACAATACAATACAATAAAAGATTAACTTGTAGAAAACTGATAGCATTCTGATTTTTTTCTAATAGTGAAGATAACCTCAAAGGTGGTTGTTTTATTGAATTCTAGCACATTAATGACCTTTTAAAAACATCACTTAGCAATTTAGTTTCTTCTCTGCCCTCTGTTCTCTTTCCCTTTCGAATTTTTCTTCTGCATGGGGCCTCTTTCCTGTCCCTTGTCCTTTGTTTTCTCCCCCTGTCTGCTCCTCACTTCTCATTCTGCCTCTGCTTCCTATAGCTTGTTTCTTCATGGTGACCATCAGGGTGTCCTGAATGCTCTTTACTCACTGATGGGCTGCAGGTGCAGACTGTGTGTTCCCAGCTCTGGAATACAGTTGATGTATTTAAAAGTAAGACGATATCTATAGATACAGTAAAACTAATGCCCAAGTCCAAATAGGTTCTTTGAGCCTCGGGACACTGTCTCCTGCAGGGAGGTGATAGATCTGTGTGTCCTTAACTGTTCCCATACATCTAGGCAGGGAATAGGGAAAATAAAGCAGGGCAGTAGGGAATAAATTACAGAGTGAATGGAAATATACACAGGACCTCTGCAGTTTTGTCTGAATCCAATGCTAGGTTCTAATCAATATAATGTATTTTTTTATTATTAAATAGCCCATTATAATATAATAGAGCAATAAATACTGATAAAAGCGTTTCCAGTGAATAATTCCTTTTGGAATAATGACTATTTGATTATAGAATGATTTGGCTTTTAATTTATATTGTCACTTAATGTGTTCCTGTACCTTAATATTCTCTCAGTGGTTAAGTGGGTAAGTGAACCCAATCCAAGACAATGACAAATGGAAAGAGGGAAGGAACTTTATTATTGATCTGCTCCAGGGTGGGCCACTCAGTTCTGGGGTGTGGGGTGACTAGATGGTCCAGGGGGCCTCATTGCTGCTGGGATGCTGTCTGGCCTGGGAGAGACTGGGAGTGGCTAGGTGGCAGTCAAGGTGTTTGGTGTGTGGGGGTCTCTCCATCTATGGACTCTATGATAATACCCAGGACAATCATCAGAAGAATGACTCCCAGAGTCTGCTGTGTGCCAGGCACTTAAGAGCACCACAGAGAGACAAAAAGAGAACCACAAAACAATAGCCTGGTAAAGTGCAGATGTCTTTTGGAGGTATCAAACTGGGTATCAGTTCCAGGTGTCAGAGTGGGCTTTGTTCACGGAGAGCCATTGCAAGGGGAAGATGCTGAAGTGCGGAGAGGAGGTTCACTGAAGTGCGGCTAATGTCAGCTCAGATCTACACAGAGGGGACGGGGCTCTGACGGAGAGATAGGGAGTGAGCTGGGCTCCAGTAGAGGAGATGTGAACTCTCCCTTTCATGACAGGAGGTTGTGGTTGCGTCTACTGTGTGGGGAAGGAAGTGACATATTACTTTGAATATTTGCAATTCAAAGAGAAGTTGTGCAGGTCCTCGGGAAGACAATCCCGAGGATTCTGGGAGAAGGGGTTGGAGAGACCGAACTGGGTGGTAGAGACCAAACTGGAAACAGGAGAGAAATGATTTACACTTCAAGCTTCCTGGTATAGCTGCTCTGGGAGAAAGGTTCAGGGCTCTTTGTGTGTCTCCAAATTTGAGTTTGGAACAAATTCAGTTCTCTGGCAATGTTGAGCTAACTCAGGCAGGTACTTTAGGGGACACGAGGGCCATGCTAGGGATGCAGCCCCGAGTTTGTTAGAAACTATGTTAATGTTTGTGAAAGCCCTTTTCTGGTACTTGGGATTGAACCCAGGGCCTTCACCCTAAGCTACACCTCCAACTCTTCTTTATTTTGAGACAGGGTCTTGCTAAATTGCCCATGTGAGACTTGAACTTATGACCTCCCTGGTTTGGCTTCCCAGAGTGCTGGGATTACTGCCGTGTACCCCTACATCTGACTTTGCAGCCTTTTAAGGTAAGGCTGGGGATATGGTTGGTATCATCTGTGCAGAGCCTCCAGGTTTTAAATTCCGCAGTTGAGGCCTCATTGAAGAAAGGGCTCAGAGGTCTGGACTTTGGTCAAGAAGAGTGTGTTATTTTCACTAACATGAGGATAGGGTCTGGTTCATCTGTGCTGTTACTGAGCTTCATGTACTGTGATAAATACCTGAGATGTATCAGCTGACACAGAGGAAAGGCATATCTTGGCTCACGGGTTTGAATGGTCAGTCCATGGTCAGTAGGCTCTTTGATCCTGGGCCTGTGATGAGGCAGCAAATCATGGTGGGAACACATATGGAGAGGGCTGCTCACCATCATGGCAGCAGGGAAGCAAAGAGAGAGGCAGGGAGGAGCAGACTTCCCCGCTCCTTCAAGGCCACATCCCACTGGCATCTCCTTCTACCAGGCCCTGCTTCCTAAAGGTTCCACCACCTCCCAAAGCACCACGAGCTGGCACTAAGCTTTTAATACATGGGCCTTTGGGGTCTCTTATTCAAACCATAGCACCCTCTTCCCTGCCCAGCTGCCTCCAGACACCTCTTCTGGCTAGGAGCCAGGCTTCTGCCATCCATTCTTCCAAGCACTAGGCCAGGACAAGTGTTCTACTCTCTACAACTGAAGAAAATGACAAATGTCCATCTCCAACATCTGTACCTAATTGTAGACTAACCATTAAACCTGGTCATTCCTAAATTCCACCTGTCTGATGCTGAATTTATCTCTTCTGAAAATTCCTTTCTTCTTCTGTTCACATTGCAGCTATACCCACAGGTGTGCGGAATGTTGAGCAGGATCTCAAAGGTTTCTGGGTGCCGTTGGTGTCCATCCTTCCATCAAGGCTGATTCCATGGGTCTCACTTGCGTCACTGACCCAGGAGAAGAGGCACAAGTCAATCCCTGTGAGCTGACTTCAGTCTGCCACCAGCTCTACTGCTTTCTAAGTGACTCACACTTAAAACCTAACCTCCGGTTCAGATTCTTTTCTTCGCTTTTTTCTTTCAATGTCCAGCACAGGAGAGCAGGCAGGGTTCCTCTCTGTTTCAAGGCCTTCAGTTGGTCTTGACATTAAAGGGACTTCAGATTCTCTGGTGTCTGTGTGGATTGGGATTCACAGCGGGTCCAGTGCTGCCTTCCTGGTGGAATCTGGGAGACTCATGGGGACACCCCCTACCTGCCACAGGAAGGGGCATTTGGGTAATAAGAGGGGTGTCCCTTGGTGTGCAGGACAGTATAGTCCACTCTCGGTTATTATACCTTCATTCTTTTACTTATAAAAGGGCACATTTTGCTCACTGATTGTATTTGAGATGAGAACCTGTTTTACATATTGACTTCTGTTTTACCTATTAACAGAGTCCTTTTGCATGGCTTCAATATTTACCGGATCTACTGGTTTATTTTGGTATCTACTCTTACCCCTCTCTTTCATTTTTTGGTACTTAAGTAGAATGACTTCTGATCTTATTTGTTTTGAATACAAACTTATTCCTTATATGTCGGAAGGGTGATCAAAATGTATGGTGAGTAGGTGAATTAACTTATCACAGTAAAAGACACATTGCTGTTAATCCCCTCAGGAAGCTCTCCCTCACTTTGACAGTGCTCATCCTGTCCTTATCACTTTCTACAGCACTTGTGGAAATCCTTTCCATGAGTGTCTGGATATGTGTATGTGTGCCATCCAACAGAAAATTAAGCTTGTGAGAACACGGTAGTGGGTCTTCACCCACCCTGTTTACCAAATCTGGTACTGTGAAACTTTTTGTTCTTCCTCAAAGTTAAAATTATTGCAGAAGATAGGTGCAGTGGTATATGCCTGTAATTCCAGCACTTGGGAGGCTGAAGCAGGAGGCTGAAGCAGGAGGGTTTCCAGCATGGAATACATAGTAAGTTCAAGACCACCCTGAACTTCATAGTGAGACCCGGTCTCAGTGCCCCACTCCCCTCCAAAAAAAACCCAAAAAGCAAAAAACAATTGACCATGAAAGGTCAACATCTTGAATTGACTCAGGACATAGAGACAGCCACAACAGGACAGCTGCCCAGGTAGGGGTTAAGTGATTAGCATCTGGGTAATAAGATATATACAAGGTTACAGGCCAGAGGGTTGAGTGTCTGGGAGGGCACATTCTTTGGAAGCTTGGGGCTGTGAATGTTTATCTTTTGGTGCAGGGAGATTTCAATTTTGCATCAGCAGGGTAGACTCTACCAGTGCTCACAGGTGACCTAGAACACTAAGCTCCGATTGGCAGCACTCAGGCTGGCACCAAGAGCTCCAGAGAAGCTGGGTTGAGGGATGGGCCATGTCTTAATTCCAGGCACTCCTCTCATAGGGCCCCTTTCTATGCCCAGGTGTTTCCAGCTACTTCATCTCAGCTGGTTGGGACCCTGTTTTGCAGCCACTGTATGTGATTCCTACCTTGGAGCTGGCCAATCATCGACTGAAACTTCTGGAACCATGAGCCAAATTAAACCCCTCTTCCTTTAAATTATGGGTGTCAGGTATTGTCATGGGATCCAGGTCATAACACTGCAAATAACCAGCATCACTCACACCTCAATTCTTTGTGCTATTGACCAAAGATTTTAGGGAAGACACCTGAGCTGTCATCTAGAGTGCAGGCAGACTTACAATCTTCAGAATGATGGAGAGCATACACCTTTGGGTATGAAGATGAGCAAGTATCAAGATGGCAGTTTAACTAAATGAGGTCTTAGGTTACATTTATGTGATTAAGTGGAAAGAAAAAATATTCTTTCCTTCCTCTTAGGTCATTGTTGTTTTGCTAGAAAAGTGGGCTGTGGTGACCAGCATCAAAGGGAGATAGCTCCACATCTGCTCCATAGGCAAATGGTTCCATTTAGTTTGCTTGACTCCTTGAGATTTTCCCAACCCCTCACCACGATCCAGACTCTGTCCAACTGTGGACCTTATCTGCATGCTTAGAAGCAGTTATATTCTTTTCAAAACCATAGGCTTCTTTGGTTTTTACATATGCTTAATGATTAAGAAAGCAAAGAAAAAAAGAGAGAAATCACATCTATGCTTTTCATTAAGTCCCAGGGACCCATCTTCAGCCTGCTGGTGTTTAAGCTGCTGCCTAATCATGTTATGTCCTAACAATGAGAATGCTGAATAGTACAACTATCTGGAGTGTTTTTAAAA
The DNA here is from genome assembly GCF_034190915.1 of Cavia porcellus. Classification (NCBI taxonomy): domain Eukaryota; kingdom Metazoa; phylum Chordata; class Mammalia; order Rodentia; family Caviidae; genus Cavia; species Cavia porcellus. The sequence continues at coordinate 58,396,840 of NW_026947489.1, forward strand.
TTCATGGTTCAGTCTTGTCCAGAACATTCACAGTCTTACATGGTCACCCACTAGCTCCATCTCCAGAGTGTTATCATCCTGCATAACAGAAGCCCTGTACCTGTTGAATACCAACCTCCCAGCCCCAGGCAACTACTCTGTTTCTAGGAAGGTGACTTCGCGTAGGTGAAATCACATGGTCTTTGTGCGTCTGTGTTTGGCTTATGTCACTCAGCACAATATCCTTAGTGCTCATCCATGCTGTGGGTGATGATCCATAGGTGGCAGAACTTCTTTACTTTTAAAGACTGAATCATATTCCATTGTATAGATGAACTACATTTTGTTTCTCCATCCATCCATCCATCCATCCATCCATCCATCTATCCATCCATCCATCTATCCAACCACAGATGGATAATTACATTGTTTCCACCTTTTGTTTACTGTGACTAATGCTTCTATGAACACCGATGTATTTCCTCTAGTTTTGATCATTCACTGGCACCCTTGCCACATCCAACCTTTTTCAAATGTACTATGAAGTTTGCCCCATGGATTCAGTGTTATTCTCAGTTCTCTAAACATACATGGCCCTCCCAGGTGTCGTGGCTATATCCAGCCAGACTTCTGGCCTCATCTTTAACCTGCGTCTGCTCCTGCTGTGATGCTGCTGGGGAAGACTTCCCTCCTATTCTGATATGTTGTCACCCTGTCTCTGGCCTGATGCCTGCTGGGCTTTGCTCCCTTTCCCCAAACTGCCCTTAACCGTTGGGCTACCAGTTAGTGCTGTCTGGCTGTCTGTTTCCTGGATGAGCCTCTCTGAAGCTCCAGCCTCTCCTTCTCTTGTCTGGCTTTCCAGAGAGCCAATTCCAAGTTCACAGCACAGTTCAGTATTGATATTAAATAGAACTTATAATAAAGTTAATCAAACATGTAATTAATTTTACACACCATGACTATCATGCTCCTTGGTAATTAGGCGTGACAGAAGGGCGGCTGCTAAGTGGCTGTAGTTAGCTTTGTTTTGGTGCAGCACAGTGGGAACTGCCTGGGTGTGTGTGTATGTGTGTGTGTGTTTGCACATGTGCACTTCTGTGTTGGAAAAAGAAAGGCCAGGAAACTGTCATTTGGAGGGTCGTGAGTGGAGGGATAAATGGAGAGAAGAGTTGTACCCACTGCTTTGAACTTTCATAGTGGGCAGGGTAAGCAAGGCTCTTTTGCAGCTGTGACTGCTTATGCAGAGCTCTTGGAAACTTGGGGTGGATTTTAGTATCTCCTGAAATGTTTTCTGCCTGTGGGCTGTGGTGGTGTCGCACAGGTCCAAGCATTGTGTTACTCTCAATAACAATCCTGCTTAGATTTACCCAATATAAGAAACATGCGCAGGCATGCACAGTGATCAGTCAAATTGATCCATAGTTTTTGTCATTGTGCCTTCTTTAGTCAGAGGTACCAAAAACATAGTTTCTATCATTGGCTGCTTTTGCAGTTAAAGGAGGTCTACTTTTTAGGGCTCAAGTTTTGTTTTTTTGTTGTTGAATCCCTTGTCCAACAGAATGACCTCTATATTCTGCATTCTGAAAACTCTGTATTATGAAAACTCCTTCACTTCCAATCTCCATTTCTCTGTTCATATTTATCTTATTTCATTTGAAAATATTGTTTTTTATTTTATTTTAATTTTTTTTTACCAGTACCAGGGATCGAACTCAGGACTACCTGCTTGCAAGGCAGGTGCTTATGCTGCTGAGCTATATCCCCAGCCCCTATTGTTTTTATTGTTTCATTTTACATTTCACTAATTTGAGCTTCCATATCTTTCCAGATAGCACTGTCCAAATCCTTTCAAGTTCTCTCATTGTCTTCTACAAGACTTTTTCTAGCTCAGCAGCCAGAAATATCTTCTCCTCCCTTGTCTTTAAATGACATTAGCTCTTGTTGTGACACTCAGTACATTTTGCCTCAGAGTTGTCCATGCTCCACCTTGTCAATGAGGGGTAGTGATATCTTCCTAGATCATTGAGTTCATTCTGAAAGCCTCAACAGACACTATACATGGATGACCTCAATCAAGTGTTTTTGTTTGTGGGGGGTCATGATGGATAGAAATGTCAGCAAAGCTAGAGAAGTAGCCATCCAACTTGAAACACTGTCAGGAAAAGCACTGAAACCTATTGGTTAAATTTGACACGTATAAGCAAGATAGTTGTCCAGTCTAAGACAATGCTTGGACCCCATGCAGTAACAGTTCCTTAACCTCCAGGTTTGCAATAGTATTTTAGTCTTCTACTCTGAGGGTCTAATAGCTCTGCCTACCCCTGTCAGAAGAGTTGGTCAGGTACATCAGAGGGAGTAATTCAGGGAGCTACACAGAGTAATGTTTAGACCATTTTTTATTTTAATATAACATTTGGCAGTTAATATTATGTTAACTAGAATTTCTGCTCTCTTACTACCTCTATTCTAGCCATTTGGTGGAAATACGAGGTGCTGAGGGTCATCACGGTGACAGCAGGACAGGATGGCAGACTCAATGGACAGAGGGGATGTCTTCTTCCCTTTCCTGCACCCAGAAATAGCAGCAAATCGAACAGAAGCAACCAGGACAACAGTCCCAGGAGAGCTTTACAGAGTGCATGGATTTTGACATCAAGAAAGAGAAATGCTCAGACTCCAGACAAAAAAAATGGAGATGCAAAATGAAAATGTTGCTCGGCACTGGGGCTGCATCTTAGCACCTGTGTAGGGGGGAAGCAGGGGCAGGTTGTGCAGTAGGCCAGGAAGACAGTTTGCTGCGAGAAGCTGGAGGCTAGAAGCTGGCCCAGTGTGAAATCATGGAAACCTGCCATTTGATGATATCAATGTTGGAAACAGTGGAAATAAACTTTGTAATTTGTAGTACTTCACAGTTGTGAGGCTCCAACTTCACAGCAATGCATTAAGAAATCACAGAAACTGGTGGATCCATAAAACCCCTAAGTCTGGCAGAAGCAAGCCTCTACTTCCTTATCAGGGATCTCATATCCCCAGGGTACTCACTAGGCCCACAGAGGGCAGTTAGCAACACGCACAGTGCACCAAGTAAGAAAACAGCTGAACCACTTCTTAGAAAGAACAGCAGGTACAGATAAAGATCCCTCCCCCTAGGAACTAGAGGAAACAGAATCTTTACATGATACACTTACACTGTTAAGAAATGAACAGAACCAACATGAAGTCATAAAATATGATAGGCTTATTGTAAACACAGCCATAACATTATTTTGAAGACAAAAACAAATCTTAATGTTACAAACATTGAATAAAATAGAGGGAGAGAGAGAGAAAGAGAGAGAGACAGAGACAGAGACAGAGACAGAGACAGAGACAGAGAATAAATAACACAAGAAACTGTTAGAAGCTAGATCTGAGGAAATCCATCATGTAACAGAGATACATGAAAAGCTGTGAATGTGAAGAGAAGAATGGAAAATACAGTTAAAAATGCAATGTATGTCTGGTACTCTTCTAGGAGGCTGGTGAAAGTAACGGGGGAGAAGAAATATTTGAAAAGGTGGTTGCTGGACATTTCCCTAAACTGAAGCAATACCTGAGTTACAGATGGATGAAGCTCCCAGAGTCCAGAGCTGGATAAAAAGAACAATGTGTGCCCAAGTATATCACGGTAGAATTACAGATCATTACAAAGAAGAGAAAAATTGGAAAGCCTCCTATGAAGGAGGAATAATTAGGTTATAAGAAGAATTCTTATCACCATCAGTAGAGACAAGAATAGAATAATTTGGGGTGCTGAATGATAACGTCTTAAATTAGAATTTTATGTTCAGCTAAACTGTCATTCAACATGAAGACATATCTTCACAATCATATTTTGAGGTTGTTACGGAAATTCTTATGGAAAAACAACCAAAGGATGTACATTACTAAGACACAGTGATCCACAGGGATGGAATGAAGTGCACAAAAATGATTTGAGTACAACAATGCTAAGCATAAAATATCATTAAATATGTATTTTTAAAGAGAATAATTTAGGAATAAAAAAGAAGTATTAAAATATTGAACAAAACCCATTGTAGGTAACAAGTGGAAATTAAATCTAAATTATAAGGCATTTATATTTTTAGGGAAGCTAGGTGTATTTGGTAGCTTAAGTTTTTTTAAAATTTATTTAAAGAGAAACAAAACAAAACAAAACAAAACAGTAAAAGGGTACAAGTAATACAGAATTTAAAAAAACAGTAAGAAATCACTAGTTAATAAATTACATATTGTTATCTTAGAAATAGTTGATCAAGTTACAAAATTAAGCATACAAAGTGGCCATTCAAACAGTGAGACTGCAAACAGTTGTGTTCAATGATCCAACAAAAACTTAGTAATATGGTCATCTATCTTACACATCTAAACATACTTGCAGTTGTGTCCGTTAGAGCACTTTCTTTTCCTCTCTTTTTTTCAATAACATTTAAACATTTTGGGTTTTATTACTCCCACAGTTCTTATTACTTTTTTTGGAAGAGAATAAAACCAAATGTGACAAAACAAAGCAGAATGTGTCAAAACAAAGGATGGACATAGTACATGATGTAAAAACAGAATACCAGGTAATCAACAATGGTTACCATAATGCCCCTTGCTTCAGTAGCTTAAGATTGTGTAAAAATACATACCAAGTGTGGAAGGGAAACACTGGCAGAATAAAAATACAACGTGTTCTTCCTACCAATAGCAGAAAAATTGGTGCATTCAGGCTAAGAAAGAAGGCAAAGTAGGAATGGTACTAATTCCATGCTCTCTCTCTGTCTTCTCTCTTTTATTCAATACAATAGAGTAATAGAGAGCAATTAAAAGACAGGAGCTAGTTGGGACACATATCAAATTTAGACTAATACACACACTTGATAAAATTTGTATCACTGAAAAAAATGCTCCCGGAAATGTGAGATGCAGTAATAATGTGAAAAGTGGGCTAGACAGATACACACAAACTCATCTTGGTGGTTGTCTCTGGGAGGGGACGGGAATAACACAATAGGAGACAGGAGGTGATGGTATCAAATGCACACACAGTGCTCCTCCTCATTCAAAATGTTCTGCAGCAAACAGTGCAAAGTTAATTAGTTTAATTAATCTTTGCTGTTTTGGCTATGTGTGAAAACATTTCCAGGATATATTAAGCTTTTATTCAGCTAAATGACAAACTCCAAAGGCCGGCTAGCAATGTAATCTTATGAACAGAGTACATCTTGGTAGCCCACAAAGGAGGGGATTTGGGACAGGAAAGTGAGGGGGTCATGTGAGTGTGCACGTGTGTTATGCATGTGTGTGTGTGTGTGTGTGTGTGTGTGCATTGAGTGACAACTAGGATGAGAGCAAGTTATCCCATTGCACAGCTGAGTGTCCCTCAGGGCAGGTGGCCTGGCAGTGTCCAACTTATCCTTTGGCTTTGCTGTGGGGAGAAGGTCGCTGGCGCTGGACATCAGCTCATCTCAGGCAGCTTCCTGAATGTCTGAGGGCTGGGCCTGAGTGGAAGGCTGGGTGAAAGTGGGAATGATGCGGTGGCAGTGCCTCGGTTGCACACTCTGCATGTGACTGGGAGAGACACCGCTGACACATGCTTATGGGCCCCTTGCCCTGCCCGTCCCAGCTCCCCACACTCATGGGAGACTGGACTTGACTCTCAAGAACCAGGAGCCCAGTCCTGGCAGGTGTGTGAGAACAAGCGCTTCTGCTGGGGCTCACTGTGGTGTCTCGGCTTCAGAGGGGATGGAAAGCAGCTGGCTCTCACCAGGGTTTTTCTCCTTCCTCCAGCGCTTTCCTCCACTGCCCACTATCACTCGAGGGTGAGTCCCTGAGGGGGTGACTGTGGGTGCGGATGCTAAGCCAGCGACCTCCTGAGTCCGCAGCCCCGTGAGGTGGGCCCGTCACGTCCTCTGGAGGCCCTCAGTCTGCTCGTCCATTAGGCAAACTGGAACTTGATGAAGACCTGAGATCATGAGTGATTCCTGCCCTGGAGAGGAGGAGAAGGCCCTGGGAGACCGGGGCTGTGTGGCGACGACACTGCAGGACATAGTGGGATCTCACCCCTGCTGCTCTGATTCCCTCGGTGCCCAGGGCAGCCATGAGGGTGGGACCATTCTCCCCACTTCGTACTTCCGGACACAATGCAAGGAGGTTTATGGGCACATAATGGTGTAATGGATAGAGAAGGTGTAGTATTCACACATGCTGGAGTACAACTCTGTCATAAAGAAGGACATCTTGGAGTCATTTGTAGGAAAATGGAGGCACCTTGAGACCGTAATGCTAAGCAAAGTAAATCAGACATAGAGGTTAGATATCCCATGGTTTCTCTCATATGGGAAACCTGAAATATAAATGAAGATCAAAATGAAAGACAGATAATAGAGGCAGGGAGAGAGATCTTTTTCAAATGGGAAGGGGACCATGAGCTGGAGGAAACGGGAGGGGGAGGATGGGGAAGGGAGAGGCGGAAAGGGAATGATGCAGCGCTGGGCACACAGCAGCTTCCCACAAGGAACGCCGTCAGTGTGCGCTGCGAACATGGGCTGAGGAAGAAGAAGAGGAAGAAGGAGGGGGCAGGAACGTGAGGTGAAGAAATACGACTCTGAAACCCACTCTTTGGAGAGGGGATGTGGGTGTTAGTCAAAGTCTGCAAAGTTCAGGCTGGCAGCAGGCTGGATTCTGGAGGTCATCCATACAGTGCTGTCATGATGATAGTGACACAGAGGCATTGTGTACTTGAACCCAGGGGAGAGAGATTTTAAATATCCTCACTCTGCACAAAGTAAGTACACTGGGGTGCTGAATATGTCAATCTGCTTGATTTAATCATTTCATGCTATGCATATACCGTGCTCTGCAAATATATGCAACTTACATTGTCAGATATACCTTCATAAAGCTGCAAGAGAAATAAAAATGGAAAAGGAAAAAGGATGGGGCGAGTGGATGGATTAATTGCTTTCAGACTTGTGTGAGGCCAGCTACTTCCTCTAACTTGTCATTAATCCTCAGAAAATGTACTGCATTGGAATCGTTTCTGCCAAAATCATGGCTAGTTTATAAAGTAACAGTACAATAAACAAACAAATAAATCTTTCAAGGACTTGAAAGTTCCTATTAGACAAATGAGCCACAGGACAAAAGAAAGCCAAGTTCAAGGACAAACCTGTTAATTAACAATGCTGCTGTAGGTAGGAGACAAAATCTTTAAACACTCACCCATCTTCTCCAGAACAAAAGTTCATCTGATGGGACCACGCACCAGACCTTGAGACAGTGGGGCTCCTGGTGAGAGCACTGTGGGTGAATGATGAGGGACAGGTTACCTTCAGCATCTCTGCCTCTTAGTTGGAAACTGGCCCTGGGTATCCAGCACTTGGCCATTTGCAGGGATGGGAACAGCTACTTCATTTCCCTTTGTCTCTGAGCACTTGGTGAAACTCCCACCCGGCAGCAGGGTCTCATTGGCATCTGTGATTCTCTTCCTGGGAAGTCTTTCCTTTGGATGAAAGCCAGCAGAATGACCCTAGAGGTGGCTCTGGCTTCCACACATGTTTGAACTCTCCTGGTGCAAAAGCCATGATGAGGAGAAGAGGGTGGGCAGGACCTGCGTGGCCTCCTGGCTGTGCTCTGTGCTCCTGGTGACCAGGAGCTGCTTTTTCTTTAGGCCTGCGGTGAGTGGGAGTGGGATTTTCTGACTGCTTTGTGGCACTGTGGGAATTAAATGAGAAACCTACGCAGAACACAAAGTCTGGTGTGTGGTGGGTGCTCAGGTAACACTGTTTTGTGTTCCATTTTGTCCTATGCTCCACCACAGGTCTCTGGTCTCTCTTTCCTCTCCCAGCCTTGCCTCTGAGATCCACCATGAATCAATTGATTTCCTTCCCAGTGCTTTGTGTTTATGTCTTCTTTCGGCAGTCAGGACGCCCTGGCCACTCTGCAGGGCTTGACAGGGGACTCACACTCATCTGATCCAGAGACCGAGCCCAGGCCTTCCTCAGTCCATCTCTCTCCTGTGGTCAGGTTGCCTGGCAACACCTCTTGCTTAGGTCTTGTTCCAGTGCTTCTGCGCCTGCCATTTCCCGCGTGGGCCTGGTCCTCCTCCAGTTCAAGTCACTTCTTCCATGCAGAATCGTAGAACAGAAAGAACCACAGCTTTAGTTTTCATAGTGCTGCTTCCACTTAAAGCTGGCAAGGTCTGAGCTAGGAGAGGGCTCTGGGTGCTGGAGCAGACCAAGCAGCCAGCAAGTCAAGTTCTACTGAGCTCCTGGGTGTGAGGGACAGGACACTTGCAGGAGCTCAGCAGAGCAGTGTCCTAGTTCTAAAAGAATGGAGCTACAGGACAAAGATGACTGTGGGGGACAGACAAAAGCCGCCAAACAGAACTAACGGTGGGGTGGCAGAGGCTGCTTGAGCACTGGACCCTGGTGCTAGGGCTGTGAGCCACTGGGCTCTGTTTCCCTGGAGCCCCTGGGAATGGCTATTGGTTTCTACAGCTGCCATAGCAAACTCTGCAAACTTTGTAGCTTAAAACAGCACAGATTCATTCTCACACAGTTTCTGTGGACCAGAGGTTCAAAGTGCATTGCGCCAGGCTGAAAGCATGGTCCTGAGAGCTGTGTTCCTTCCCATGGCTCTGGGGAGAAGCTCATTTCCAAACTCATGCAAGTTCTTCACAGTTGTAGGATTGATGTCTCCTTCCCTTGCTGGCTACCAGCTGGGGCCATCCTCAGTTCTGGGAGACCTCTCTCATTTCTGCGCATGGGACTCTTTTCAGGGCTGGCAGTGACGTGGCACTCCTTTCACAGTGAGCAGTCTCCCTGACACTGACCCCATCTGTTGTGACCTCTGGCTCCAGTCAGGCAAAGTTTCTGGTTTTGAGAGCTCCTGTGATGAGTCCAACCCTTCGAAGCAATCTACAATAATATCTGTGTTTTAAAGTCCATGATCTAAACACCACCTGCAAGACCCCTTCCTTACCCACACAGGCACATATTTGTAGATTCTGCGGGCTAGAGTGAGACCATGTGCCCAGGTGTCCTGTGGCCTCTGCCAATCACTCCTGGTGCCTTAGCAATTGAGTTTTCTGGGCGCGGCTCGCTGAAGATTGCTTTTGCCAACTGTGACTGCCATGTGATATTCTAAGGAAGAGTTCAACACTCATAGTCGCCTCTTATTAAGGCCATTTCTTTGTTTTCAATCCTTACATTATTTTAGAATTTTAGAAAAAGAACGAGTCTTAAAAAAAGAGGAGATGAAAGGTAGATGGGAAGGACATGGTCTGCCTCCCAAAGACTCTTTGCTCTTTGATTTTATCAATTCCTATCTGTTCTTTCATATGTTAATGCCCTACCAACCTCCTTAATGTTAAGGGTGGGGGTGTCTGATTGAAGTTGTGCCTTCTCCAATCTGTTTAGAGATCTTTTTTTGAAGAGATTAAGGATAAATTATTCTTAATAATATTAATGGTGCATTGGAGTGGTAAGCTGGGTACCTCAGGAGGCACTTTTATACATCTTATTTCAGGTTATGTCTCAAGCACTTGCATACCATAGGGAGGTTTTGTACAATAAACTCTGAGGGTTATGAGTGATTTCTTCTGGAAGCCGTCTCAAGTCTCCCACATCAAGATGTGTGCCATTTCTCTCATAAAATTGATGTTTAAAGAATAACTCTGGACGCGATAAGCAGAGGGCAACAGATTCCCCAGAGGCTGCTGAGAAGGCGCCACCCTGTGAGCCCTATGCAGTAGGACCTGGCAGCTTCCGCCACCTCCTGGCTGTGTCTTGGGTGAACCTGGGATATTTAAAACTGGAAAGTTGAATTTTGTAGCCAGAAAGATTCTGTTACCTAGGCTCACAGAATTGTGGATAGTCAGTCCAGGAAAGCCCTGGGAACTGAGAACAACTTCTCCTGCAGACAGGATGGGAGTCACTGGGGAATGTCTGGATCCGGGACAGATCAAGCATTCTCTGTGCAGTAATCTAGTAACATTATTAGTATACATATTGAAGAAGTGTCCCTCTTCTTAGTTGTTTATGAAATCACTGAACATCTGAGTCAGCAGGGCCCTTTGACACCCACCTGGTCCAGCCTTCTGCTCATGGCGGCCATTGTTGGGTCACTTCCTGCTCAGGGAGTTCTGGGTGAAGAACTCGTTCCATCTGGGGTTCTTGGGGGGATTAAAATCTTCCTTCAGAGCTCACATGGATTGGCTCTTGTTTTTCCCTCTGTAGGAGCTCTACAGACTGGTGAGCATATACTCTTTCCTTGGGCAGATGGAAGTTTATTTATTCAAATTTTTTTATTAGTATGTGTTTATAGTCCACATTATTACATTCAATATGTGGAGTTGGGTGTGTTTATAGCATATTTTAATTCTTTTTATGTCTTCTCTCCCTACCTTCCCTTTCTTTCCCTTTGTGTCTTGTCCCTGTTTCTATCTGCAAAAGATCAGTTTTCACGTTCCCTGTTGTTTGTCTTTTAGTTTTTAAAACTTCTATGTTGGGTTTCTCAGATAAGAAAAGTTACATGGTTTTTAAGCAGAGTCTGATTTATTTCACTTAACACGATAGTGTTAAGATTCATCTATTTTCCTACCAATGACCCAAGTTTATCTTTCTTTAGGGCAGAGTAGTACTCCACATGTTCTCCACAGTAGTAAGCACCACATGTTCTTTATCCATTCATCTGTTGAACATAGATGGCCACTTGGGGGATGTAGCTGTTGGGAGTTGTGCTGCTCTGAACATGGTAGCCATGGATCACTGTGCTAAGGTGTCTTCAACGATTTGGGGAAGATACCCAAAAGGAGAATAGCTCGAATGGAGTTTTGTGTTTTGAGAACTCTCTTGCACTTCTTGTAGGTGGTTCTGAGGATGGAGACCTACTGGTGCCTGCTCTGGGCAGGATGGGTGTGGGGCCACTTTCTAGTAGATGGGTGTTGAGTAGGGAATGTTCAGCAGCTCCACCTATGTCTCTGTAGATAACTGACTTCTACAGCGTCTGTTTCTGAGTTTGCTGTTGTGAGTGGCCAGTGCTCCAGCACCAGCAGCCCTGGCCTTGGAGGGCGGACACCAGACTGCATGGGAAGTTGCAGCCAGAACACCCCAGCAGGCTGCTGTCAGGCAGCACTCAGGGGCACACTCTACCTATTGCCCCATGGGTCACCTCACCAGGTCTTCCTGAGCACGACGATGGCTTCTTGCAGGGACTTGTGCTCCCCATCTGTGCTGTGGTGAGGAATGGCCATTTTCTCCACTGTGTAAGCTGTTTGACATGAAGAGTGTGCTTTTCCAAGCCACCGTGGAGCTGATCGTTTGCCATCAGCCTTTGACAAAGCTACATATTATCGGAAATACCAATGGAGCCGCTCTGCTCCCCACTATAATTCACCAAGCATATTAGGTGCTGCAATTCTAATACCTCATTTTCATGACAAACGATGCAACAAGAGCCCAAAATGGTTCCCATGAATCTCCGTGCTGACTGTGATCACCCAGGGAAGGACAGCTCTGAACACTTAACCTCCCTGCTCGGCCCGAATTGTGGGAGACACACAGAAAGCTGGCCGGTGGTAGCGCTGGCATTCCTGTGGCTTGGTGTCCTAATGACTTTGAGTGGGCCAAATTCTGAAGCACAGGAACATGTCAAGCAAGCCGGACTCTCAGTAGTTACAGTGACACTGCCAGCTCCAGTGCCTTGGTAAGCGCTGATGATAGACAGACACAGGGCTGCAAGCATCTCGTGGCAAGAGGATCAGAGGGTTTCCAAACTGTCTGCAGGACTTTGTTTCTCTCATTTGATACATGAATGGCAGCATACATGACTTCATATTTGTGTCAACGCTGGGGACTGCCGTACTCTCAGTCTTGCTAATGACACTTTGTACTACAGAGTAGAATCCAGGGGTAGGGAAGGAGCAAACTTGATCCTTCTATAGGAGACCTCGGCAACACAAGACAAGGGCTCACGTTATCCAGTGTTCAGCTTTCAGTTAACCAGGGTTCTCTGTAGAAATGGAGCAGGTAGGAGACATGCTTACATATACAGGAATAGAACGCATATCCATCTCTTTGTACTTCTGAATATGTTTTATTTATCATAAGGAATGGGCTCATGTGATCGCAGGAACGATGAGTCCAAGACCAGCAGGGAGCCATGGCCAAGTTCTGGACTGAGTCTGAAACCTGAGGACCAGGGAGTGGAAGGAAGAGCTTTGGGTATGAACTCCAGAAAAAGCAGATATTTGAGCTGGAATCTGAAGGCAGGAGAAAGCTAGTGTTCTGGGCAGATTGTAGGAATTCCTTTGTACTGTTTTCTTGTTTGGTTTCTGGCTTCTCTTGTTTGGATGAGGCCCACCCACATTGGAGAGTGCAGTCTGCTTAACTGGTCCTTTGATTCAAATCTCACTGAGAAACACACACACACACACACACACACACACACACACACACACACAGAGAGAGAGAGAGAGAGAGAGAGAGAGAGAGAGAGACAAAGATAAAGACAGACAGAGATAGAGACAGAGACAGAGACAGACAGGCAAAATAATGTTTGATCAACTGTTTGGCCACTAGACTGTCTGAGCACCATGTAGCCCAGTCAAGTTGACAAACAGAATCTACTATGATGGGGCTCTTCCAAGCATTTGAGCTGAACACTGTGGTCCTTCTGTCATGTAGAGACTTTAGGAGGGGAGAGATAAAATGTTTTTTGGAAGAAAAATTTGTTACTGATATTAAGAGATGGTTTCATAGCATGTGGTGTGTTGGGGGTATATAGCAAACATTTCTTTCTTGTCTTTTTTTTTTTTTTGGTCTTTTTTGAGACAGGGTTTCACTATGCAGTTTGGGCTGGCTTTGAAGTCATTTTGTAGCCTAAGTTCGACCTCAAACTTGCAGCATTCCTTCTGCCTTAGCCTCCTGAATGCTGCCCTTAATTACAGGCACACGCCACCATGCCCAGCTGTGTGTATCTTATAATATGTGACTTTTGGACATTTAGGGTCCATTTTCTTGTTTTTTGAGGGGGTTGTCTTTCATAAAATAGTCAAAATACTCTTTCAGATCAGTTATAAAAGTCCACAAACTTGAGATTTTGGGATTCTTCATTTAAGTGGTACAAAAGGGGGGGTCATGGAGACAGAAAGATTGGTCTTATTGAAAAGTTCTGACTCTGCAGGAGCCTGACAGGGTCACCTTTCTTTCTGTGTACATCCAACACCAAGTTGGATGGGGCAGTGCATTCCCCACATAGGTGAGAAGCTTGTTAGTAGAAGACACTAGGGCCACAAGTGGGGGAAACTAGGAAAGACTCACGCTTCTCTGCTTCCCAGACCTCTTGGGATCCAGCCCAGGCCTGGATGGAGTTGCTCAGAATGGAGGCATCATGTGTGAGCTGCATTTAATCACTCTTTGCCTTAAATAAAACATGGGTAGCCAGTTAACTCTTGATATGTGCCATGCATGGCCCAACGCTTTGCTGATAGCTGAGATGTCAGCTAAGATGGGCACCATGTGCAAATGGCTACCGGCTATTGTACCTTGACCCATTAGAGTGACTAAAATGGCCAGGATATGGGTGGTTGCATCCTAAGAATAGGCAGGAAGCAAAGGGCCTAGCAACTAAACAGAAAAGTTAGGTGTGAACCCTTTTATCATGTCAGTCAGCCACTTGGGAACTTCAGCTTCCTGATCATGGGTCTGGCCCTGTAGGTAGAGGAGAGCTGGTTTCTAGAAGAGGACTTGTCCATCTGTGGATCTAATCTCACTAAATTTTAAGGTTACTTCCAATTTCCCTGAGACTAAGAGAGGATATGGGTCATCCAGAAAGCAGAAACCACGTTCTGGGCTGATGGAAGCTGCAGGTGTACCGAAGTATGGAAAAATCTGTGAGCACTGAGTGGTAGAGACAGGAGGTGGAGTCTTGTGGGGCTTGCAGACTTATGCATTGTCTCAGGAAGTTGGATCCCAGGTCAGCTCTTACAGGGCTGTGTGATCTGTTCAAGTTTCTGATTTCTATGCAGGGAAAGCAGGTACTATGACCCCACCCAGGTACATACACAGGGAGGAGATCCTGGCCAAGGATGCTGCTGTTATGCCCAACTCTCCCTTCCTCCTCTGATTTACTTCCTGTAAAGCAAGGCATTCTGGGAAACCAGGATGTTCTGTTCACCAGCCTGGCAGTAAGACTCTGAGAGCTTTCTGACCCAGCTGGGAGCCATCTACATAGCTCACTGTTACTGTGTTTGTTATTGGCAAGATTACTCTGTCTATGATGCGGGGAGATGTGGAAGGGAGTGAGACGAGAGGTGAAAAGTGCCATATGAAAGAGGCTCCGACAGTGGTTTGTCCTCTCCACTTCTAGATACTATGAAGAGGTGCCATCAGTGAGCTGGGAGGGGACACTCAGCAGACACAGGAACTGTCCACACCTTGGTCCTGGGTTTCTATCCATTAAAACTGGAGACTTTACTTCCTGTTGTTCAAGCCACTAGATTTGATGGTTTGTTAGCAGCTCAAGGAACTAGGACAGAAGTCACAGTAGAAGAGCTGGAGTCACCTCTTTGGTAATCTTTCTCTAACTCCCATGTGGGTCAACAGAGCCCAGGGATGTAAGTTTGCCCTTAGAGGGTGCAGATCCCTCTTCGCCTTTGTTCCATGTCTTGATGTGACCAGAGAATGAGTGACATTTGACTTCTTTCTCACTGCTGGCTGAACCAGCACTAACAGCTTCATGCCCAAAGGAACCAGAGCCAGACTGGCCTCACCCCTACCCTATGCCTGATTGAACTCTGTGTCCCCAGCCTGGAGCTTACAATGGCATGTCTTGGTGGCTTCTCACTGCCTGGACTCACATCTTCCCATGTGGAAGGTAACCTCAGACTGGCTTCAGTGGAGACAGGGTAGGGAGTGAGGGGACAGATGTGAGTGGTGTCAAAGATTCGAACTTGTTGGGTGGCTCTTTGGGAGCAGAAATGACAAGAGGAGGCTAGGAAGTCCCTATGTTGGGTGCCGCATTTGATGGAAGGAGAACCTTGGTGTGTTTAGGTGCTGGGAGAGCTGAGATGGTGACAATGACATTGCACTAAGGTCCAACTTCAGAGACAGCCTGCTCTTAGCCTCTGCCTCTGGCTGGTTCCTGGTGCCTCCTGCTGGCCTCTGGACTCCTGTTTGTGACACCACCATCTGTACTGCCCCCTTACCCCTCTTCCTGTCCCCCCTGCCCTAGTCTGTCTCCCCCAGAGCCCAAGAAGGTAGTCTGGTGGTGCACCTAGGGGCAGCATGCTTGTGTCCACAGTCAGCTGAGGACAGCCTCCTCTGCTGGTGTGCCCACACCTGCCACCACAGCCTGGCCTCTCCGCCATGTCTGCTTGGAGCTCAGAACACGGAGACAGCAGGAATGAAACAAGCAGTAGGATCACTCTACTTCCCTGCTCCTTCCAGCCCTGCAAGTGTACTAGATTTGACGAGAAAATTTTGTGTCCAGCTTGGCGTGACATGGCTTAAACAATAAGGAGCTTTCTCCTTCCTGGAATCTCCACACTCATTCCCAGAGGACAGCAGCTTTGGCCTCTTGACTGCTTTTCTTATAATATCAAGTCCTTTTCTTTCATTTCTGTTAATTAGATCACTCAAAAGTGATTAAACCTTCTGGTTTTGCAACTCATAAATTATCCAGTATAGAAGCTGGAAGGGAGTTTGGAAAGAATCCCTCTGCAAGATCTTGTTTTCTATAGAGGAGAACAGTGAGGTTAACTGACCTGCTGGAGATCACACAGCACACTTCAGGGCTCTTATTACCTGGATTAGCTGTTTTCTTTCCATTTTCACCTTGGAGAGGGGGACCAGGCCACTCAAATGCTGGCAGAGGAGGAGGACATATTCCTAGAGCAGAGCACTTTCTGTAACACATGCTGTGCTTTGCATCTATTGCACGAGATCTGTGGTTTCTGAGCAGTGAGGGGTTCTGAAGTTTCTACAGAGGATGCTGCAGGAGTTACAGATAGAGGAAAGTTACAGATCATACAGCCAGAGAGAAGAGAAAAGGGCACTGTGGAAATGTGACAGAGGAAAGGCTCCTTGGTGATCAATAGGCCAAGCCACTGCTTTTGGTATTTATGGCCACCAAGGTGATTGCTGGGTGAGAACAAGAAGCAGGATCTGCTGGGCTGGCCAGAGCCTGGTCCCTTAGCACAGAGCATGGTGGAGCCCAAACCTTTGAATCCATAGGGGTTAAAGCCATGGTGGGTAAGGTCAAAGCTTGAACTCACAAGGGCTGGCACCTTGGGCTCATGTCTGAGACAGTGCTAGCTTTTTGTTTCTAACTGTTGGAGGTCACAACCCCACACCTATGAAACCCCTCTAGCTGGAGCAGCTGGCACAGTGGTGGGTGGGTCTAACTGCAGAAACAGGAGGGGTGCAGAGAGCAGTGTGTAGACACCATGGTCCACCATGGCAGGGACAGAACACAAGGATCACAGCAGATGGGAAATGTGCCCGCTTGGGATAGGTGGTACTGATCATAGCCAACCAGCACAGTTGGAGCCAGGATCGTATCATCATCAGAAAACCAGATAGGCCTGGCTATTCCCCAGGGTCTTTTCTCTGGGTGGTTCTGTCCCCAAGTGCTATGGTTTAGATCTAAAATGTCTTCCAAAGGTCACATGTGTTTGGAAGGTGGTTGGATCATGGGGCACTATGACCCTTAGCTTCTTCCTTCTCTCTCTGCTTTCTGGCTACTATGCGATGAGCACCTGTCCTCCACCAAGCCCATCCACTATGCTGTTTCTGCCTTGGAGCCAATTGACCATGGTCTGAATCCCTCAAATCACAGGTGAAATTAACCCTTTTCTCTTTTAAATTGTGAGGGTCAGATATGGCATCTTAGCAATGACTGCACAAGGGATGCTGGTGTGTGGGAGAGAGCAATGAGAAGCAGTTCCCATCCCCAAACCCCACAAGTGTCTGACAAACTCTCTGTCCCCACTGGCCTTTTCTCTTGCCCATGCCAAGGCTGACCATGTTCCCAGAAGTCTGCTCATGGGCCACATGGAGTTCTGGGGGTGGTGATGGCTCTCTGCCATACTGCATTCTATTTGGAGACCACAAAGTGTCTCACCCTCCATGGGCAAGCAGGTGTGAGGTGATGGAGTGGGGTGAGGCAGTAGTGATTGTCTGTGGCCCTGCAAGATCCCAAAGTTCTTGTTTCCATCAAGCCTGTGTTCCTTTCATGCTGTTCAAGCAGGGCATAATTGGTGGGCCAAAGCTATCCAAGCCAGTGTTGTGGTTTATTTAAATGAGCTTCCCCCAAAGCCTCATTCAGTCATGGAGGTGACTGATGTTAGCATTTGTGATTGGTTCATCATTTAGTGCTGGGGTTGGTGTTGTGTGTTTCACTTCACCCATCCAGCGGTAGAGCCAGTGTTATGGGGGGAAGAAGGCAGGTCTTTTGCTTTTGCTGTTTGCAGAGGCCACGAAGGGCTGCCCCTCAGCCATACCATGCTGCGTTGGAGCCAACTAGTATGGACTGAAACCCCCAAGACCTGTAAGAAATAAACCTTTCCTGCCCTAATTTGGGGCATCAGGTGTTTAGTCTCAGCGACGAGTGGAAAGTGACTAAGACAGCCAGTACCAGTGAACAGGTAGTGGTGGGATCAGGAGGAAACAGATGACAAGAGTGGGCAAATCTGGAGCTGAAACAATTCCACATTCCTTCCCCTCCAGAGCATTATTTGGGCTGGCCAGTTATGTGCTACAAGATCAGAATGAAGTCTACAAAGACACACTCGGTGGAAGTAATTGCAGGTAGAGTGGTTTTATTAGTATTCGTAGACCTCTAATGAAGAATAATGATGGTAAATCATTAATAGGTATTTTCAGCTGCTTTAAACATTAAAACTGTTCTACGATGTGTTTCACAATTTTACAGCCATCATCCAGGGCCCTTTGGGATCTTCTTGTAAAAAGCATTCCATAAACGGCATCTGTCCTCATCTTGTATTCATCTCATAGCAATGGTCTGGTGTTTAAGAGGCTCTAGGGCAGCATGTCTTTCAGAAGCAGCTGGGAGGAGGGGAGGTGGCAGCTCCTGAGGAAGGGCACTGACCTTTGCTCAAAGGGCTCTGAGAAAGGGGTCAGATGTGACCAATGGTTTTGGAGAAATTTTCCCATCAGTCTGTGAGGCTTCCTGAGGAAACTTATCTGCTATGTGTCCTCTTCAACTGTTCAAAAAAACCCATGCAGGAATCATCTTTCTTGTGGTACACTTCTGGCTCCTTGCAGTGGGGACAAAGGACATGACACAGCTGAACTGGCAGGAAGAAGAAGGACATACCTGTTGTGTCCCACACACTACTGCTCACCTCACCTTGGCCAGCTCACAGCCCAAACTGTTTCCGTGGTGACTGTGAGCACGCTGAAGCTCTCCAGCACCAGGAATTGCAGATACAGAACTATAAGGATGCTCATGAGGGAAAAGCAAGGGACTCCCTTAGTAGCAGGATTGATTGTCTTCAGTTACCTGAGCTCAGACTTCATTTGAAGTTAGAAACTCTAAAGAATGAATGTTAATAGTCTCGAGGTCCAGGGGATCATATGGCTCCCCTGAGTAGAGCCTGACATTCATGCAGGAGACTTTTGGAAGGCAAGTGAACTATAGTGGGCCTCTGATTTATCCCTCCATGTGTGGGGTACAGCTACTTCAGAAGAATCTGAGAGTCTCCCCTGAGTCACATTCTTGTGGTAGAAACAAATCCACACGTGTTAAAGAAAGTGGGAGAGGTAAGTAGTTCATGGGAGGTGGTGATTCATTTCAGGAGTTCTCACTGCTCCACGGGAACCAGATCTGGGCATTAGAAGGGGAAGGTTTTCACTGCACTAAGTGTTGGGGTGGCAGCAACACCAGCACTGTATCTGGGTCAGGGAGTTCAACTGGCTGTTCACCAGTGTCCAAGTCTGTCCTTGCTGGGCTCCTGGAAGACCATCCTTCCCAAAGGCCTGCAGCGAGGCAAGGTCATGTGACTAGTGCTGGTCTCTGGTCTATGAGCTGTGGTGACATGTTTCACCTTCTGGCTGTCATGGTGACCCTTAATCTTTCCAGTCACCCCTTGTTCAAGAGCAACATGGAATCCTGTGCCTTCTGGTTGGATCAGGGAGTTAGCAGAGTCACTCAAGGGATGGCTGGGTGGCTGTCTGCACTCACAGAGGATTTTGCACAAAAGACCAATCCTTTTTTGTTGTTTTAGTCATGCTGATTTTAGACTTTTTTTCATTACTTTGGCATAGTGTTGCTTATCTTGACTTATGTGGCTGCATAAAATTTGAGGTGGAAATTTAAAGAGAAGTGTGAATCCTCAACTTTTTTGGGTGAAAATAGCTTTGTGAGAACTTAACTGGAGTGACAGTTGGTTTTGACTCATCTCTAAACCTCTCAGTGCCACAAGGAGGAATCTTAAAGCTCTTGAGTGCCCACTTAGGTGGCCGGGGGTGGAAGGACTATTCTGACCTCAGCTCTGCTGGTCACCACGTGAGCCCTGATTCAGGGGAGACAGTGAGGAATGTATGACAAACACAGGGGAAGACGGCAGACCCTGGGAGGTGTGACCCAAATATATGGCAGGTGTTTAAATTTTAAAATTTGCAGTACAAGCTACATTGCCATTTGTTCTTGCTTTGAATACTCTTATCCCTTTGTCCTTGCCATGTTCTGCAGCAGTTCTGGAAGTGGTCTCTACTGAGCGTCTTTATAAGGTGAGAAGAAGTACAGTGAATGCTGCCACCAAGTACCTCCCAATGCAAAAGGCAAGCTTGTGTGAAGCATGGTGCTGTGTCCTTACCCACCTTGTTCACAAGATCTGGCCCCCTGTGACTTCCGGCTCTTCCCCAGTCTCAAGATGACCGTGAAAGACAGAGGTCTTGAATCGATTCAGACATGGCTGTCATTAGCCACGACAGCGTAACTGTACAATGCTAGCCTTCCTACACAGTGGTTATTGCTTGATCTATTTTTAAAAATTTATTTTGAAGAGAATAAAACCAAATGAGAGAAAACAAAATGGGGTCAGTTAAAACAAAAGGATGAACATAGTACATGACATAAAGCCAAAATACAAGGTGATTAACAATGGTTACAATAATGCCTCTTGTTCAATCGAATTGCCCATATCATCAGGCATAATAAAATTGAACATAACAGCACAGAACAAAATCAATAAAAACAAAACATTGGAGACTTTATAGGACTTCAAAAGAAGATAACAGTCAAACCAGAATGGGTATCCTAGTGAATCTTATTGTCTTCAGAGTAGTTACCTATACCCTCAGACTTGATACTATCAAACAAAACAAATTTGAATAAAATCAATCAAAACAAGAAAGCAATTGAACAAGACAGATTCAAACAAAATCAGCCAAAACAAGAGAGTGAAAGCAATACAGGACTTCAAATTAAGTTAATAGAAAATCAAAAATGGTTACCGTAGTATATTCTGCTATCTTTGGAATAGCTGTCCATGCCATCAAATTTAGCACAAGTAGACAAACTGGAGCAGAATAAAACCAAACTAAACAGAAGGATGAAAACAGTATGGGTTTCAAATCATGATACAAGATTACCAATGTCCACTGCCTTTCTGTTTTAGACATTCCTCCCCTTTCACTTTCCCAGGATACATTGTACATTTTGTATTCCACTAACTCCTTTAGTGTTTAGATTAGGAAGGCAACCTGCTATTTACCTAAGTGATTCTGAACCTTTTTACCCGTGAACATGATCTCAAGTTGTATCCATTTAACTACAAGAGCCTCAAGGTGTTCCTACCTTATAGCTGAGTAGTTCTCCACTACATAAAAGTGTCATGTCTTTCCAACCAATCTGCAGCTGATAGGTGAGCTACCCCGACTTTTTTTCTGGTTCCCTGTCACATAGAGCATTATTTTCTCATCTTTGACTTTCAGTCCGTAAAAACTCTTTCAGGTTCATTACATTTCTTATATATAACATCTTGATGGACCCTATCTCCTGATCCACTCTAGCTGTGTTTCTTTTTATTAGTGTATTGAGGCTATCCATGTTCGCGATTATGGCCAACCTTCCCAGACTCATCTCTGCTATGCTATTTTTCTGCCATTGGTTTGTCTACTTTCCCCTTCATTCCACTGTCTGCCCTATTCAGTGATCTCCCTCTGCCACTGTTCCTGAAACCATGGTCTTTTTTCTCTCTCTCTAGAATGTCCTTTAGTATTTTTTGTAGGGTTGGATTGGTGGTCATGAACTCCCCCAGTTTCTCTTTGTCATGGAAGCATCTTGTTTCACTATTAATTTTGAGAGATAGTTTTTCAGGGTACATCAATCTGGGTTGGAGGTTATTTTCTTTCAGGGCTTGGAATATTTCACTCCAAGCTCTTCTTGATTTGATGGTTTGTATCGAGAAGTCTGTCATGATTCTGATGGATTTTCCTTTATAGGTGATCTGTTTCTTTTCTCTGATAGCTTTTAATATTCTGTTCTAGAGTTGAATTTTTGGGATCTTGATTATTATATATCTGGGTGTAGATCTATTTTGGTTGTAGCTGGCTGGAGTTCTATATGCCGCATATATCTGAATATCATTTTCTTTTCCTATACTTAGGAAGTTTTCTTTAATTATTTCTGCATGTAGTCTTTGTATTTCATTTGTGTTTACCCCTGCTTCTTCATTCACATTTTTTATTCTTAATTTATAGATCCTCTTGTCATCTTCTAGCCTTTGTATTGTTACTTCCTGGTTCCTTGTTATTTTTAAGAGATCTTTCCTTTTGGGATCACAAATTGAAAACCTGTTTTCAAGGTTTGATAGTCTATCTTTAGTTTCTTTCAAGTGGTTTTACTAGCTTTCAATGGAGTTTTTAATTTCCTGATAGTCTTTTTGAATCTGTTTCATGTATTCTAAATTTTTTATATTCTTAATTGAAGGTTTCCCTCCTTTTCCTATGTTCCTCTTTTCTTCGATCTGTGTCTTCTTGAGAGGTGCTTAGCATTTCTTTTATTATTTTTCTTATATCTTCTTTTACTTGTATTAATATTTTTGTTTTAAGTTCTTTTATAGTTTCATAAAGTTTTTCTTTATTTCAGTTGCTGTTCCTTCAGAAACTGCAGGTGTGCAACTCCTGATCTCTTCTGTGTTTACCTCTCCTGGACTAGTACTGCTTGGGTTGGAGACTGGAGACTGTCTTTTGCTTCTTCCTTTTGTCATGTTCTTGGTTTCTTCCAGACAAGTGGATAGTGGGGTCCTGAGCACTTCCTGCATTGTTTATAATTACTCTGAAGCATGCTGGCTAGGGATTGCTGCTTGCCTCAATGTTGTGGTGACTACTGATGTATAGTCAGGGATGTGACAGGCTGGCCCTCCCTTCTTTTTTTAAATTTTATTTTAAAGAGAATAAAACAAAAGAGGACAGAACAAAGCAGATCATAACAGAACAATGTAAGCAACACAGCATTTCACAACAAGACAACTGGATATTAACAGTAGCTACCATAATGTCTCTTTCTTTGAAATAATTGAGCATACCTTCACATACAATAATATCAAACATCACAAAATACTATAAAATCATTCAAGAGAATGAAAGTATTATAGGACATTCAGAGACAAATAATAGAAAATGAACAATGGCTACTATAATATCATTTTCCATAAAAAATTTGTTTATACTATCACACATATTAAAATCCAATAAGACACAACATGATAGAATCAATGGAAATGGAAGAACAAAAGCATGGTAGGACTTCAAAGCAAAATGATATCATCTGGCCTCTCCCTTCTGAGCTGGTTAACCTCTAGGAGTCTTCACCACATTAGTGTATGTGGCGCGGGCAGGATTGGTTAGGGATAGCTTTAGGGAAACCTTGGCTTTGGCTATTGGATTGTGCACAGGGACAGAACTCAGCCCAAGCAATTCTCACCAATCTGCTCTGTGCCTGAAGTGGCTGAATGAAGCCAGCTGCAGTTCTGGTTCTGGGCTTATCCTGCCAGACTCCAAAATGGCGCCCAGCCAATCACCCACTCCTGTAGGAGGACTGAGTCCCCCACACTCACCATGAGCCAGGGCAGTTCTCCAGTCTGCTGCTCCCCTCTGTGACAGCATCTTCCTGCTGAGGCCTTCAGACTTGCCAGTGCCCAACCTCACTGTAACTGTGTGTCCCCAGATTCCAGAGGCATTTCGCACAGAGTGGGACTGGCTCTGGTGAGAGAGTGTTTGGCTACTGCTTTCTGTTTAAGTTTTCCTTCTCCTTTCTTTCTTTTTTTTAACTTTAGTTTCATTCTGAGTCAAGAGGATTCATTTCTTTCTTTCTGATCTTTTCCAGAATGCTATATTCTAGCATCTGGGCTGTTTCTCTCAGAGAGGCTTTTTACTTTGCTGCTTATTGTTCTGCCATCTTCCCAGAATCCTGTATGGTTTGACCTAAACTGTTCCCCCAAAGTCTTGTGTTTGAAAGATGACTGGATCATGGGGTGCTATGCCTGCGGTTAGGAAGTGGGCGTGGTTGGAGGTGAGTCATGGCATGACCTAGAAGGCTGTGCTATTGTCCCTGGCTCCTCCTTTCTCTTTCTGCTTCCTGACTGCATGAGGTGAGCAGCTCTCTCTACCCAGGTCCTTCCACTGTGCTGACCATGGGATGAAACTGTAAGCCAAAATAAATCTTTCCTCTTTATACCCATAGTGTTAAGTATTATGTCCCAGTGACCAGAAATTACCCAAGACAGTTACCTAAGAAGGGCAGGGAATCATAGACCACTAGGATCAGAGAGCCATGAAAGAATCCCTGGACCTTTTCTTCATGGAGAGAGTGTCCACTGAGTGCCAGATACTATAGCGAGTATTTTCCTGTATCTAAATCAGCATTTACATTTTGTAAACACACACCTGTATCAATATTACACTGGATTATCACTACAGACCTGTGATCAAGATATGGAAGATATTATTGTTTTTATTTATAATAAGTTTATTTTTAAAAAGCAAAACAGAAAAAAGGGTAGAAATAATACAGAATTAAAAAGAACAGTAAGAAATCACGAGTTAATATATTGCACATTGTTGTCTTAGAAGTAGTTGCTTACGTTACAAAATCAAATCATAAAAAATGAACAGATAATCAAACAATGGAAGCAAAAACTATTATTTTTGATTAACAGAGAATTAGTAGTATGGTTGTCTATCCTGCACACTTAAACATATCTATATTATATGTGCAGACAAATTGTTCTTTTGAGCAATTTCTTTCCCATTCATTATTACAATATCCATTGTACATTTTGGATCTGATTATTCTTTCAGTTTATTATTATTATTATTTATTTTTTATACTAGAAAGACAAAAGATATTTACAAATGTGAGTCTGATTTATTTCACTTATGAGTTACAGTCTCAAGTTGGATAAAACTGACATTTACTGTTTCAATTTTGTCATGTCATTTTCTTGCTATTGGCTTTCTGATTTTCTTCCTTGTTTAGTTGTTGCTTGCTCTGTCAGGTGGTTTCTTTCTGTTGTTCTAGGAACTGTAGTCATTTTTATCCCTCTCTAGTATATATTTCAGTACTCTTTCTTGTTGGACATGAATTTCTTAATTTGTTCTTTGTCATGGAGGTATTTTATTTCTCCATTAAGTTTCAAAGAAATTTTTCAGGGTACATCAATATGAGGTGAAAGTTGTTTTCTTTCAGCGCTTGAAACACTTCAAGCTCATCTTAACTTGAAGGTTTGTGCTGAAAAGTCTGCTGTGATTCTAATGGGATTTTCTTGATAGGTGAGTTGTATCTTTTTTTCTAACAGTTTTAGTTTTCTGTTTTTATGCTGGATTTCTAGGATCTTAATTATTATATGTCTGGATATAGATTTGGCTGTAACTGTTTGGTGCTCTATATGCCTCCCTTATCTGTATATTAGATTCTTTCCCCATGTTTGGAAAATTTTCTGCTACGACTTCAGTGAATATTTTAGTTATGTCATTTGCATTGACTTCTGCATCTTCACTGATGCCTATTAATCTTATAATGTTTCTCTTTGCATCATTTGAAGCTGTTGACTTGTCATTTCATGCTGCCTTCTTAATTTTAAAAGTTCTTTCCCTTCATGACCACTAGCTATGATCCTGTCTTCAAGGTTCAAAATGCTATCAGTTTCATTCAAACAGTTTTACCAGCTTTCAGTAGAATATTTTATTTCTCAGATATCTCCTTGAATTTGTTTCATGTGTTATATTTCTTTTCTATATTGTTCACTCAAGGTTTCTATCATTTTCCCATGCTTCTGTACTTCTTTTTTATGTTTGCTTTCTCTAGCTATGTTGAGCAACTCCTTTATTAAGGTTGCCATTTCTATCTTTATGTGAGAGAGTATTTCTAATCTGATTTCCTCTATAGCCTCATGGATTTGTTTGTTTATTTCACTTGCTGTCTTTTCAGAAATTTCAGGTGTATCGCTACCGATATCCTCTATTTAAATGTTTCCTTTACTTGTTCCTGATGGACTGGACATTTGAGATTGCATTTTGCTTTTTTATTTTGTCATTTTTACTTCTTAGGTTAATATTTCGGTCTTTTCAACCCCACAAGTCTCAACTGTTGGTCATGTGTGTTTTAGGGTCCTACTGTGTGGTTGATGCTTGTCCAATTGCTGGGTCCCACAATGAAGGGGCAAGCCAGTCACCTGAATTCTTCCTGCTGGGCTGTTGGGTGAGTCCTCTATTCTTAGTTCCTGCTGTTACTATGTCTTCAGGTTGTTCCAAGACATCCTTTTCTGGAGGAAAAGTGACAGAGGATGGAGGACTGAGCATTAGATGTCTGGGGAGATGGGAAGATGGGGCCACTGGCCCATTCCCGTTACCACACTTGCCCTGTCTATCCCTTAACTGATGACCAAAAGAGCTACTCTTTGATCATGTTTTATTTTATAAATTTCTTGTTGTCTTTGAAGTTAATGTTGGATTATCATCAATTTCTGATCACTTAGGGATACAACTGTGTCTTCTTTTCATATATTTATATACCTGTCTACCTGCTTTTATTCCTGAGTCAGGGACTGTGTCTGCCTTGTACCTAGTTGTGTGTTTTAAGACTGCACCCCAGCTTCTTCTTCTGCTTCTCTTTTTCCAGTTTTCTGCACTGTGAGGAAAGGCTATAGAGCTGACCCATGAGGAACTGGAGCTCCTCATGCTGGAGTTTGATGGATTGCTGTGGAAATCTCATCCCTTCCTGAGTGGCTGGGTGGTGGATGTCAGCTCTGCATTTTTCGTGCTCCAGTTATGTCCTCTGTCCACCTGATCAGGGATAGATTGCTGATCATCATGACTGCAGACAAAAGTGTATGAGGTGGAGGTGGTGTGACTCCTTATGATGTGTTAAAGTAAATGAGAGATTTTTTTCATCTTAGGGATATTGTTAGCTTTCACTTTAAAATCAGAATGAGCTGGATTTTGGTCATGGTTCTGCCTCTGACTAGATATGTATGTGACTAGCTAGGCCAGGCATTGGCTTAGCCAGAGCTCTGTAAAGAACAAAACTAACAGAATAGACAGAGATGCATGAGAAATTTATGGTAGGAAAGGGCTCCCATAATTATGGAGGCTGAGAAGCTCCATGATTGCTGCTCTGACAGCTGTAAATGTAAGACCAAGAAAGTTGGTGATGCAGTTCTCTCTGAGTCTGAAGCCCTGAGGGCCAAGGGATTGGGGCAGAAAGCTGTTGATTTGAGGCTCAGAATCTACAGCCTTGGAACCAGGTGCACCAATGTCTGAAGCCAGAGGACATAGATGTCTGAGTTTATGGGAAGAGAGAGGGAGAGGGGAGGTTGGAGTGGGAAGGGGAGGGGAAGGAGAGAGAGAGAGAGAGAGAGAGAGAGAGAGAGAGAGAGAGAGAGAGAGAGAGACAGAGACAGAGAGAGACAAAGAGAAGGGAGAGAGAGTGAGAGTGAGAGTGAGAGAGAGAGAGAGAGAGAGAGAGAGGGAGAGAGATCTTGCCTTTTTGTTCTTCTGGGGATGTTGATGAGTCTGATGATTTCCACTTTAGGGGAAGCAGATCTTCTTTACTCCTGCCAGTCAGTTTGCTATAGAAAAGTGATCATCAGAGGTACTTAGTATTTTATGGCCTTGTCCATCATTTATATAGACAGGATAAAGACCTGCACCTCTGAGGACACTGAAAGAAGAAATAGTTACATCTACAAGGCATCCAGGGATAGCACAGGGTATATGATAGCCTTTTTTTTTTCAGTGCTAGTGATTGAACCCAGGGCCTTTGGACTGAGTGACATCAACAGTTCTATTTTTATTTTGTTTTATATATATATATATATATATATATATATATATATATATATATATTTAAATTTTATTTTGAAAGTGGTAAAATACAACAGAACAAGATAGAATAAAGCCAACTAAGATCATATAATGAAATTGGTACAGAACTTTACAGCAGGTTAACAGTAATAGGTATCACAGTATATTTTGTTATCTTTATAATAGTTGTTCTTTCAATCACGTATATCAAAATGAGATGAAATACAGAACATTATAGAACTCATCAAAACAGAATATTGAATAGAGCAGTACCATTAATCAGAATAGAGCAAAACAGTAATAAAAATATTTGCCTTCAAAGAGATGGTAGAAGGAAATCTCCCTTATTTGCTATGGTCAACCTCCCAGGAGATGCTCAGATTTCTGGTTCCCATTTGCTAATGGGGGGATGAGAGAAGCGGGGTAGGGGAAGTGGGATGTTTGATTCTAGGCCATGCACCAGTAGGTTCACTATTGCTTAGCAGGGAGGCAGGCTGGTTGTTTGGTTTCACAGCATTCTAAGTTCCAACATGGCACAGATCTCAGGAGCTGCTGTTTGTTCTCCCCCTGCAAGGGCCGCAGTCTGCCATATCTCCGCTGCTTACCAGGGAGGGGAGGTGCGTACTTGGCTTCCCAGTGTCCTAAGTTCCAACATGGTGCGGCTCTCAGGAGCTGCTGGAAGGCCCTATTTTTATTTTGAAACAAGATCTCATTAGCTTACCCAGGCTGGGCTCAGACTTGAGATCTTCTTGCCTCAGCTATGGTAGTCTTTTAATTAAAGGCATGGTGATGACAATGAAGATGCAGAAAGAAGAAGAAAAGGAAGATAAGGAGAAGAAGGGGAAAGGGAGGAGAAGATGCTTTTTGAACTTGGGAAAGTTACCATCATTTTTGAGCCTCTGATCTCTGGTCAGTCGAAAGGAGTTACAGCAGTTTCCACTCTTGTTTGTGAATATAAGATGAAATAATCTCTAAAAAAGGATCTCAAAAGTGTGAAATGCTGTACTCTTGGAAGCATGATTATTAAAGAAAAATATTACATGTCTGTATATCATATAGTGCTTTCACAGGAAGTCCTGTGGGACACAGTGATGCTTGTTGAAAACATTTGGGAAGTTAACTGTAATATGATGCAAATCTAGCTGTAAGTACACACCTGAGGAGTAAATGGGGTTTGGATTTCTAAGTTCATACATGCGTGCCTGCCAACCCTAAACCCATGAATACCACCACTGCAGCTGTGTGCCATCCTGCAAAGCAATCTTTTCCCTCCTGACCAGCTGTTTTAATCAGAGTGATAAAGCCAGATCAAAACTGTTTAAAATATATTATCATATTTTAAACCAAAATGACATCCAGGATTTGGAGGCAGTATACTGCTTTATTTTACACCAGTGGTCCTGGCCAGGTTCGCTCCCAACAAAGAAAGCCAGGCCCCACACTCTGGTGGACTTTTATAGGCTTTGACAGGCCGGAGGCACAGAATCAGAAGTGCAGGTTTTTGATAGGGCAGGGCAGGACCCATGACTTTGGGGAACAGGTGGGTTGAACAGAAACCGGAAGCACAGTGTCCAAAATGTGGGTGTGGATGAAGAACCTGGAAGTGAATTTCAGCATCTGTGAGCAATGACTGAGGAGGTCACATTACACGGGGCAGGTAGGAAAAATACAAATAGAATAGAAGGGGCTTTTCTGCTTTGTTCCCCCCTGTTATTTGTATCTAGACAAATCTTTGTCTACACAGTGTTTGTTTAAGTCACATTTTTGTTATTTAAGGCTGAATAGGGAACTAGGTTTGTCTGGGACACCAGGGACATTTATGAATACCATCTGTAGTTTGATAGAAGCTAGGTGCTGTGATGCAAACTATGTTAACTAACTAAGGATGTAAGGTCCTATTCACAGAATGAAAAAAACAGATAATGGACCAAGGAGGGGGCCTCAAACATAGGCTCCATGACCGGAGGGTCTTTTGTTTTTTAATTAAAAGCCTGACTTCAGTGAATGTGTCTTTGGCCATAAATTGTCTTTTGCATTGAAGGCCCACCCTGTCTCACTTCCTGTAATATTTGTAACCAACTTAGCCATTTATAATTTTGAAGAACTATCTCTGACTGCAGTTAGAGGACACTGGGTATAGTTTTCATCTTAACTGTTTCAAGCTGAGAAGGGTGGATGTGAAGGGAGACCCTAGGCAGGGACCTCCCCTTGAGAGCCAGTGTGCTAGACCTCAGATAAAGTTCGGTAGTTTCCAAGTATGAACTCTGTTTACAAGGCTGATCCAGTGGATCCCAGTGGAAGGAATCTAGCATGTTTATCATTGGTCTTATCTGTATGGTCACTTGGAGTTTGGCAACCTTTAGGCATGGATGAACAAATTTTGAGAAATTAGAGCATAGCATGTGTAATCAAAGCATGAATACTAGAACAGAAAAACAGGTTTGAGAAAGAGTTAAGTCCAGAAACTGTTTTTATTGTGGGTGGAATAGTGATTAAAACCCATTTTTTCCCCATATCTGACTATCATGGTCTTGTTTTAAATATCTCTTGATTATGCTTTCCTGATGGTTGTTCAAGACCAAGTTAAATTGAGGCCTATATTAATAAACATTACCCTCTCATTATCTATCAATCAAGGCCAGGGAGACCTCTCAAGCTTTGCCTTGAAACCATGCATAGTGCCTCTCAGTTTTCTGTCAGTGTCAGCCATTCGGATGAGTCACAGCCATCACTTGAGCAAGTTCCTTTCTGTGAAAGCCTGGGAAGGCTTCTTTCTGGTGACTGTCTTTAGCCACACTATCTACTGTTGATCTCTTTCTTTCCATGGCCCAACAAGCTCCTTAGAGCTTGTAAGTTGTGTAACTTACAAGAGCTGTAGGATGTCACTGAAAAGATTCTCTCATGTTCTAGGTTCTCATTGACCTTGGAGGGCTTGGACCAAAATACTGGCTGATCTCCCAGCCCATCTACCTTTTCAGTTTTTGCCTCTAAACTTTAGTTTTTGAGCATCTCTAAGAGAAGTTTAATAGCATTATGTTGTAGTGGGAGCAGTGATCTTAGTTATTAAAAATTTTTATATGAATATCAAGTACCTTGAAATATATATAGCCAGAGAACTTTTATTTTTTTATCAACCATGGATGCTGTAGCAGTTGAATCTTGTAGAATGTTAACAGACAACAGTTATATACAGAGAAAAATTGAGATTAAAAGTTTAATTAGAAGAAAATTGAGATTAATATATATAATATTTTAGCATAACAATCTGATGACGTTTTGTAACATTCATAAATTCCTGTTTTGACATAGAAGAGCCTTTTTAGTCAATCCTTTCTATTTAGTACATAAGAAGCTCTTACCTGATGTGTTGTCCTTTAATGGGATGTTACTGACGTGTGTGACCTTGTCTGGATTGTTCAACGTCTAAGTATCCCTAAGTACAGTGGCACATGCATATCATATGTATAACATGTAAGTTTTTGTTAAGAATATTATTATTGATTGGTGACCTTATGTTGGCTTAGCATGAACATCTTATTACAAATAGCTGGTGCACAAGAGAAAGGTAGGTGTCTGAATCTGAAAGGAAATGTTTATCACCATAAATAATACCACTTTTACAATTTAGAAGATCTGTTCATCTGAAGGCTTGAATACATTTAATATACCATAAGAATGGCAAGAGTGGATTGTCATACCATGTGAAGACCTTTTGTTTATCAACTGGAGTCCTGTTCAACTGTTTTCCCTACCTTATACACTTTTATTCAATTATCTTAACAATTTTCGGTGACTTATAAAACCCAGATTGAACAGTTAACATAACAATAGACTCTCATATAGTAACATATAAATAGCAATACACATTATATTTATAAAACTAATTTTAAAAATCAGTTTGACTAGCTGGGGACTTAGATGGAAGCATATCTTTAATTGGATGACATTTATCCATAAGCTAAATGAAATTATAGACAAATGCCTCCAAAATCCAAAAATGCAAAAAGAAGAAAAATTTGTTGAACTCAAACAAAACAGTTGTTTACAGATTGGAAAAACAGACAAATAAGCAAATATACATAAAACAAATATAAAGTCCAAGTGCACTCAAATACATTGTTGACCAAATTGAATTATAAGAACTTTTTTACAATTTTAGAAATTTGTAAGTTTAGGCTACTCAGAATTATTTGTAAGTCAAATAGTAGAGATCTCATAAGAAGAATTTGGAAGAAATGAAAACTTCTTACATTTATGAAAGGCAGTGTATCTGATTGAAATATCCAATTTTTTTTGGTACTGGAGATTAAACTCATGACCTGGTGCTTTTGAGACAGGCACTCATGCTGTGGAGTTATTATCCTCAGCCCCAAATAATTGTTTTGATAGCCATATGTAACTGTCTTTTCTAATAGGACAGACTGCTAAAGGTAATTTTAATTATCTAGGGTGCAGGTTGAACGGGCTAGATTTGGGTGTAGAAAAGATTATCTCTGTGAATATCAGCCAGCCTGCAAGATGTTCTGGAGAGAAATCATGACATGGGAGTACTCTGGGAATGGGGGCTGTGGCTATGTTTTTTTTTTTTTTTTTAAATATCTGTTTCAGTTAAAAACTGTTATTAAATTTATAAGATTTTTTAAGAAATTTTTTTTTTGTACCAGGGATTGAACTCACAACCACACGCTTGCAAGGCAGGCGCTTATGCCACTGAGCTAAATCCCCAGCCCCAAGAAATGTTTTTAATAACGAAT
Source organism: Cavia porcellus (assembly GCF_034190915.1). Classification (NCBI taxonomy): domain Eukaryota; kingdom Metazoa; phylum Chordata; class Mammalia; order Rodentia; family Caviidae; genus Cavia; species Cavia porcellus. The sequence continues at coordinate 58,428,935 of NW_026947489.1, forward strand.
TTGTATGTGTTATAAAAATCAGTCAGTCTGTTCTGTGTTATTAAAAAAAACTAGTCAACATCATATTAAGGAGACAGGGAAGTTAATCTTTAGTTTTGCCTAAGGACTAAAAGGCAGAGACCAAAGAGGTCAGCATGGTCAGTCTCCCTGGCTGATGCACTAGATGCTATGGCAAACAGAAACATGGGCCCTACACCGAGGCTTTGGAGGTAGTGAGCACATTTATTGTGCACTGGTGGTCCTAGCCAGGCTAGCTCCCAACAGCAAAGACAGCCAGGCCCTGCCCTCTGGAGTGGCCTAGGGCTTTTATAGACCTTTACAGACAGGAGGTACAGAATGAGAACTGTAGGGTTTAATGCTAGGGCAGGTCCCATGACTTCGGGAAACAGTGGGGTTTTGAACAGGAAATGGAAACAGTGTCCAAGATGTCAGTGGATGGACCAGAAAGTGAATGAATTTCGGGCATCTGTGAACAATGAGTGAGGAGACCACACTGCATGGGCAGGTAAGAAAAATACAAAGAGAGTAAAGGAGGATTTTCTGCTTTAGTGGGTGACAGGAGACTAAACAGTTCCCTTAATAAAGGACTCTCCATCAAACCCAGTGCCCCTTCCGACACTGCTGCCCATTCCTAGCGCTGATATTTCTGGACTTTGGAGATGTTCCATATATCTCCTGTCCCTTGCTCACCACCATGAGCATGTGACAACCAGAGAATTCTCATGCATTCTTTGCCATTATCCCTTTGCAGCCGCTGGGTAGCTCTCTGAGACCGTACTGAGAATTATTACCTTGTTGATCTATGTGTTCTGGGACCACTTTTTTGGGTAGCAACAGATTACATCTACTGGAAAAAGTGTATAGAATGCTTAAGACCAAAGCGACCTATTTTATATTCTGGGTTCTTTTGAAAAGCCACAAGTATTAAAGTTTTCAGAAAAGACATGAACAGTGTGAGATGTTAAGAACTGAACACTGAAAGGTACATTTGGGAATTTTACTTGCTCATGCTTGAAGTCTGGAAATGACATGTCACAGGCTGACTGCTGGTGCAGCTTCTCTGTACTTAGTTTCTCTTGGCAGCAAACGCTGATAGACTTTGTACTCTGAGACAGTGATCAGTCACTTCTGGGTCATCTAGGTGTCCTGTAAAAGGCCCTCTATTCCCACAAAGCTCCCACTTGCTCATGCTTTCTTTGGGCCCTGCAAGGCTCTTCCATTCCATCGCTAGTGTTATTGAGCTTTTACCTGTTCTATGTGACCCTTCAGGACCCTCCAGTTGTTGTTCCACTGCCAGCAACCCCTGGGCCATTTAAACCATAAACATCTGTTCTCTTCTGTGATTGACCTTGGTGTCACTGTTTCTTCCACCAGACTGAGGTCACTATGACAAGCAGTTATTCCTCTCCTCATTTTCCATTCCCTAGGTATTACCCCAGATCCTGGTATAATGGTGGACTTCATTAAAGATCAAGCTGCTTTGAGATCACCAAGTGTCTCTCTCTATCATGAGATATGTAAGAAATAGTTTGTTAGGAATTAGTGAAGTTTGCAAATGAATTAGATTAAAACCTGAATCAGAGGGACACATGGGTGAGATATTTGTAGGAGAGAAGGCACAGTCAAACTGGGAAGTGGAGGAGGGTTAAACAAAGGGCTATTCATAGGAGATGTGGGCAGAGTTTGGGAAGCCTTGAAGGAGTAGCAGAACCCCAGAACTAGGAACCGTGGGTGTCTTACCACCACCAGACTTTCAAGGGCCAGGGAAGAGACAGGGAGCAGCACCCAGAGAATGCCCTTTGTGTGAGGGCTGCTGACCAAGGCTGTGGTCTCTGGTAGAGGGACATGGAAAATTCGTGGTGACTCAGAAGATGGGAAGCCAAGACAATAAAGCCCCTCCTCTCTGCAACCTGCCAGTGATTCTCACTGACAGCATCCAACATGGAATCAAAATACAGTCTCACAAAGCTAGCATCCCAGGGATAAGGCAGAGAGAAAGACGTGAACAGAGGCTTGGAGGGGCAGAAAGAAGTGATTCACCAGTTAGCATTTATACACGGTATACAGCATGGCACATGCTAAAGCATAGTACACAACATCCAATTATTTTGTTGTCTAAATGAAGAAAATCTTGTCCTAAAAATGCACGTGGGGACACAAAAAATCTGAGTGTGTTGCCAAACATGTCAATTCTCACCTAAAGTCCATGCTTACTACTCACCAAAGCTCTCCTGGAAGGTAGCATTAGAAAAGGCTTGGGTTTGTAAAAAATTGACTAACCTAAAACACAGCTTGCAACACCTGCTATCTCTAGCTGGCTAAAATCTTGCCATTGGTAATTGTGGCTACTTCTCCTACAGCCTACTCCAAATTCTGTGTCCTCAGCTAGCACTTCAGTCTGGCACACTCCTTATGTGTTGAACTGCCTTGACTTCCATTCCCAGGGCATTTGATTACTGTCGTGTCTTGTCTTTATCAGGAGATACACTTTGCTGTTTATAAGAACTTCTGGGAAAGGGAAAACAGAGGCACTCAGTGGGTTCTGTGAAGTCCACACATAGTCTTCTCTTACCCAGTTCCTTTTGGGAACTGGGACTCATCATCCTGACCGATTCTGTGATCTCTTTCTCTTCTTGGTTATTAAGCATTGTTGAGATCCTGAAAAACAGGGGCTTGCCTCAGTTTTCAGTCAAGATGTCCATAACAATGCTCTCTTCTAGAGATGGTCCTCTGATACCCTAAGCACCTTTGCACCCCTTTACAAAAAGCAGGAGTCACTCTCAGCTTATTTTGTATGGGGAAGGGGAGGCTCTCCTGGCTCAGCTGCTCCATTCATGCCTTCTGGCCATTAATGGAGGAAACAGGCATTGACTACTGCAAAGCATGGGCTATACTCTGCCAGAAGAACCAGCCTTGCAGATGTGGCCGCTTGCTGGTGAGCAGATGACCTTCAGTGGATTTTTCCCTGTCACCCAGAGCTGCTGGGTGCTGAGGCCATCAGGGAGAGAGGGACAAACTCCGTGAACATGAGGTTGCCCTGTCACTGTCATGGCCACAAGCATGATCATGGACTACAGCTGTATTATGCAGGACACCATAGTGATGGCAAATCATCCTGCCTGTGCAGTGTTACTGTTTGATGGATCAGAAAGTACCTAGTTTGTGATTGGCATTTTGAGATGCTCTGTCACCAGGTGCCCCATGGCCAGGTTCTCAGACTGAAACAGATAATGTCTTTCAAATGCAAAATAGTTGGTGGTAGAGGGAGCATGGCCATGCTCTGATACCCCAGGGTTCTGCTATTGGGGTTGCCAGAGATTCGTGTATCATCTCTCTGTCTCAGACACATCTGATACCACTGGATTTACCAGGCCATAGGGCTTGATGCTGGGCCACTTGGACTTAGGTCTGAGTCTGCTGCGGGCTTTGATTGCTCAGTACCCCACTTAAAACTGGCAGCCTTGTTGTCAGTTAAACCTATCAGGCCAGGATGTCCCCTCCCAAAGTGAATGCCAAGAGTCTCACCAAGCCTTATGCCTTTTTTATGTGGGCAGTGGAAGGTGCGGCAAACTTTCTCCTTCCTTGGCAGGGATAGTCTGCCACACTCTAGAGCTGTGTGCTTTAGGAAGTTGCTGTTAATAATGTATAGATATTGAAATAAAGTCAGGTAAAATAAAAACTTAGTTTCGTATTCACACTAGCCACATTTCAAATATACACTTGGCTACTGGACAGCCATATGCATAAATTTGTCCTGGCTGGTGCTGCTGGAGAGTTCAGCTGCCCTCTGATGTCTCCTGGGGCTCATCCTTTTCCATCTGATGCTCATGTATCTTAATAGTTATGGAAGCTGATGCTGGGTGATGCTCTGAACTGTGTCCTTGCACCTGACATTAGTGCTGTGGTGTGAACAGCTATGTGCACCTAAGCTGTGTGCCACACACATGACAAAGGCAGCCTCTTGCTGCTCTGCTCTCTGAGGCTGCTTGACCATGCAGGAACACCATTCACAGTGCATTGACATTAATGGCTCCAGGGAGGCTCATTCATGAGTGGACAGAGAGCCAAGCCTCTCCCTTCTGTGGTTGAGCAGTTCTACAAGGTTTCTGGAAGATCTGACTATGGTAAAGTCTCAGCTACGTACAGTGGTTGCCATATGAATAACTATAGTTTTATTTTATGAAGCGCTTCACTCCTTTCCTTATTTTTGTTTCCTGGCATCATCTCCCCAAATAAGCTATCTGCACAGAATTTGTTGAGCTCCTTTCAAGCTGGGATTTGAGAACTGTGTTGTTTCACGGCTCCATGAATACGAGACTCTGTTAGGCAGTATCTGCCCAAGTCTGTGATGGCATCTCACTAACTAAGACTTGACTGGGCTGGATTTGGTGAGGTGCAGGTGGAAGGGGCAGCCCTGGTTTATGCAAAAATTAGCAAAGGAAGGGAATAGGGTAATGGAGATCACAAGAGTGGTGAAGTGAGTTTAGTGGAGTAGAAGAGCAGCCTTAGATCAGACAACCAGCAACTTGGGCCTGAAGGCTGACGGGGCAGTGTTTAAGGAACTCTTCATGGATAGTGACAAGACTGCAAAGCACACTGAATCATTAGCTTGTCAAATGTCCTCTGCTGAGTCCTTGAACTGGGACTTCAGAAAGGGATTCCTGAAGACTATGAACGCTGAGTCACCCTGAAGCCTCCTGACAGAGTGGCCTACTTTGGTTGAACCCAGAAGAGAGGGTACAGCTTCCTTGATGCAGGGCAGGACAGAGCAAACACTTGATTCTGGGCCAGAAAATATTCAGTATTACAGGATTGGAGGATTCCTGAAATAATCCACTTCCCATGTGTGTGTTCATCAGTGCTCTTACCAGAGAGACAAGGTGCTCAGCAAGAGCTTGTGGAAGTGCTTCCTTTGCGATCTCCGTCCTGTGGGCTGAATACTGTGAAAAGCTGAGCGCTGCTTTACTACACCATCAGCCTTGAGCCTGAGTCACCACTTCTGCAGTCTTAATTCTAGGTCAGTAGAGGATGTGATACTGTTATGGGTTGGATATGAAATCGCCCCTAAGATTCACATGTTTAAGGGTTGGTTCCCAGCACGATGCTCAGAGTTGGGATTTTTGGAAGGAGATTGGATCATGAAGCATCTAACTTCATCAGCAGATTAATCTATTGATGAGCTCAAATTGGAAAGGACTACAACCAACTTGCCATGGACTGAAACCTCTGAAATCATAAACCAAAACAGATCTTTTTTTCCTTTATGTTGTTTTTCTTAGATATTTTGTCACAGGTATGGAAAGTTGGCTGTTTTGGTTACTTTTCTCATTGCTGAGACAAAATACTTGATAACTGAAGTCCTTTAGGACAAAACATTTGTTTGGTTCACAGTTTGTAGCAGTTTCAGTCCATAGTCAGCTGGCTCCCAAGGCAGAGTGGCATGGTAGAGGGGCATCACAGAGGAGAAACAATACATAGCAAGCAGACAGACAAGAACAAGCAAGGGGTATTAACAGCTTCTTTCTTCTTTTATCGTCTATTAGGCTGCCAGGATCGGTGGTGCCAAACCAGTCAGTGCAGTGATTTAGAAATCACACACCCTTAATCCCAGAATCACAATTTTTCAGCCACCTCTGAAAAAGCCCCACCTCTGACTGCATGAGGCTTTGGTGGGACATCTAGACACTAGCCACCACGCTAACACAGAAAGCTACTCTGGGAAGGAGAAGCTTGGTTAGACTGACTCCAAAGGCCTGATAGCCTCAAGGTTGATTACTTTGGAGTAACAGTTCTGGGATTGGACTGAAAGGAGACTGAAGGAGCCTGAGGGAGACATGGCTTGTTTCCAGATCTTACTAGGTGTGAACTCTTTAGGGACATTCCTTGCTACAGTTCAAATATGATCCATGAGTATTCCTCCAAATGCTCATGTGCTGAATGGAAGCTTGTTCTCTGGGATGGTGGTATGAGATGGAATAGGACCTCAAAGAGATTGGGCCTAATGGGAGGGCCTTAAGTCACTCGAGGTGTGACCTTGGAAGGGATTAAGGTAGTTCTCAAGGGATACCTGATGCAGTTCTTGAAAAATGGTTGTTAGGAAAGCCTGGCCCTGGCCCCACCCGGTCTCCCCGGCTTCCTATTTACTATGTGAACTTTTGCTCCCAAATTCCATCCTACCGTGATTCCCTGAGAGCTCCACCAGTGACAGTATGATGCCAGTGCCATATTCTTGAGCCTCTGAAACTATAAGTTAAGTAAGTTTCTTTTCTCTGTAAAGTTGGGTTCTCTCAAATATTTCATAAGGTTTTGAAAATGGAGTAAGACATTCCTAAGAAACAACTGTATTCTTGAAGGCAATTAGAAGTACCTGAAGCACCTGAGCATTAAGTATCTGATGTTTTATGGGCTGGTTATTGCTTGCTCTTCCCTCCATGTCTGTGGGTATATTTTTTGCCCCTTTCAGTGATAACTTCTTTGATGGTTTGGGTTTATCTTGTCCATCTCTGTATTATCGGAAGAACTTAGCACCCACTGTGGTGGATGGTATACATCCATGAACACTCTGGATGGTCATTGCTGCACTTGAATGGGACCCCTGGGGCCGATGATAGAAAGGTCAGCTGTGTGGACATGATGAGGGGCAAACCCTTGCTGGGAAAAGAAGAATGAGAGAGTTTAGTGCATCTGCCCCCATTGGCCCAGGGCTGTGGAAATCATTGCTGGGAAATTGCATAGCAGTCTGTAGCCTTCACTCAACTGCCCAGACTCTTAAAAGTTTTATGTGTTGATGAGGAGGGATTTAATAATGTCTTAATTATTTCAGTTTTAGCATTCTGTGATTTCCCCAGAAATGGGGATGTGTGGTCTCACCTGAGGGAGGTCGTGGTGCTGGGAAGCAGCACGCGGGGATGGGCTTTGACTCTGGACCTGCAGAAAAAAGAAGGCAGATTCCCATTGGCACAACTGCACATCTTGAAGCATCTAGTGTCAGGAAAGAGTGACAACTGAGATTTAGTGATGCTCCTGGTGACTAATGCTGTCATTGAGGGTGCAGTTGTAAAAGCCCGGAGCCAGATAATTATTATCTCCTTATTAATTCAAGACTGCCGAGAATGGAAGCTTAAAAATGCATGAATAAGCTTTTCTGGCCATAATTTAATGAGACAAGAGAGAAAGAATTCGTAAAATGCATAATTATTTTTACCATAAGGAGAGTGAAAACTCATTAAAGGACAAATTCCTTCCCCCCCTTACCTGTGCCCGCACTTACACATGCAGAGATGGTGTGAGCTCAGTAGGTAGCTGTGGCAGCCTCAGTGTCCACTCTGATGTAGCCTGGCCAAGGGAGAGGCTCAGTGTTGGGCTCTGCTGCTGGGAAGATTCGGCCATTATGCTCATTAGCGGTGTGGTTCTGAGCATGTCATTTATCTCATAGGTGTTTTCGTACCATCATTTTATAGGATGACTATTGTGAGTTTATATATTCAGCCATATCAGGCCCTATGAGACTTAGTCCTCTGTCTCTCTACCCACATATTCTATCTATTTTAGTTTTCCATCCATTTCCCCATTCGTACATTCGAAGTATTCAACCCCCATCCATCCATTACTCATCATTTGCTATCCATCCATCATCCATCCATCCATCCATCCATCCATCCATCCATCCATTCATCATCCACCATTTGCTATCCACCCATCATCCATCCATCCATCCATCCATCCATCCATCTTCCCTTCTCACCCACTCTAAATCCCTTTCTTAGTGCAGGGAACACGAAGACTAATGGCAGAATTCCTGTCCTGAATTTGTAGTCACTGCACAAATGTTTTGCCAGCTCTGAGGAGAGGCAGCACCCATAGAGGCTAAGTATGTCAACTTTGGAGTCAGAATCCCAGGGCTGAACTTCCAGCACTGTCACTTATGTCCTACCACTTTGTGCAGGTTATTCTTATGCTTTGTCTCTTCCACTTCACAGACAGGGAAGGGGGAAGATGCTACTGCTGCTAAGTCCTGGAGTGAATAGGGCATGAAATGTCTGGCTTGTGCTGGGAGGCAATACCTACTCACCACAGGATGATGAGACCTTGGGCCTGTAAGTGCAGCCGATCCAGCCTAGGGTTCTAAGTGTGTGAGACCTGGGTTAGAAACCTAGTTTTTCTTTACTGACCTTGATCTCTTGAGCATGTTTGGGTACTTTAATGCCTAAGCATGAGTTTCCTTGATTGAACACAATGTCTGTTCACTGCTTAAATACATCAACAGGCAGAATGATCTAGTGGAAAGGGCATGGGTTTTAAAGGAAAAAAGCTTGGCTTTGAAACTTGACTCTAGTTTTTGTCATCTTAATCGAGACATTTGTCTTGATTCTCAGATTTTTTTTCAAGTGTGTTCTCATCCTTCACTCCCTGGGGAGGGGAGGCTGCCATAACTGGAGCGATGAAGTGCTCTGTGAGAGTCCAAAGGCTGCTGGGAGAGAACTCTACACTCAGGGTGACTTTCACTGTAAGTCACCCAAACTGGAATTGGCTGGAGTGAGTTTATTTTCTAATATATTGGAGGTCAGAGAAAAAAACCTTGAGGTTGAGAATGAATTATGTTCTACAGGGCCTTTTTTCTTCTGCTTTTTATTTGGTATGGAGCCTTTGGTCACCAAATCACAAGGTGGAGGTGGGTGACATTTGTGGCAGGCTAAGGGTGAGGGGAGGAAGTTAGAGATTGCACCTGAGAGACTTCTCACCAGTCACAGGGTAGAAATCCTCCACTTTAGCCTCACTTGGCACCTCATGTCCTGCCAGGTGACAGCACTTGGGGCCAGAGTCAGGGCTGCTGCGGGGGAGATGAGCATGGAGTGCAAGGGAGCAAGGAGGCCATGATACATGCAGGTAGACACTTTGGATTATCCCCTCTAAGTGTCCCTTTGGGAGAGAATATGCTTTGAAAGCCTTGCCCGTAGCTTTTCAGATGTTCCTCCCATAGAATTTTGGCCTAGAGTCCAGGTCCAAAGTTGGTAACTGTGTGTGTGAACTTCTGTCTCTTGGCTTCTGCCTTACTTAATTTCAATCTCTCTCTATTTATCTACTATGTATCTATCATCTATCTTTTAATCTACCTGCTCTCTATGTATTATGTATGTATTTAGCATTTGTCTACTGATCTACTATATTTGTACATATGATCTTTCTTTCTATCTACTATCTATGTATATTTCTATCTATCTATCTATCTATCTATCTATCTATCTATCATCTATTTACCTATCTATCATCTACCTATCAATCTATTGTGCTAAGCAGAAGGGTTGGTTGTATACACAGCAGTATCTCATATATTTTTTGAAAATAAATGAAGTAATATAATATGGTTTAAGTCTTAAATAACAGAATATAAAAAGCACTTGTTCCTGAATTTAAAAATTTTAAATGATGGATGAAATGATGTTGACAAATGGGTTTTTTGCTTAATCCAAAGGTTAGAATAATTAATTGATGATTTCCATAGGTCCCATGTACCCTCTACCTCATGGCAGGCACCAGCTTCCATGCCAGCATGGGGGAAAAAGCAGTGCTTTCCTTGCCAGCTTTTGCACTCAGTGAAAAGAGAGACCAAAAGGAAAAGAAAAGTGAGGTGGGAAGGACAGAGCCGGGGCTGGTGTGCAGGGTCACCTTCCTGTGGAGCCATCAGGGAACAGTGATGGGTGGGCAGGGCCCTGCCCTCCAGGAGGTGAGGGAAGAGGTGTCTGGAGGTGTGAGCTGAACGTGAGCCTGCCTCACACTGCGAGTGTTTCCTGGTGAGCACTTAGGCCCTCCCCCATAACACAGATAAATAAATGGATTCTCTTCTGTTTACCTTTGAGCTTTTGAGTTGTTAGCAGAACTCTTTCTACTGGGCAATATTTAAGCATTTTAAATTTCATTTATTTTTTGAGCCATTTTTGTTATTAATTGCCATATAGTAATTGTGCACGTGTACTGGGTAACCAATGAAGTTTTCATTTCTGTAAATATCATGCAAGTATCAGATTAGAGTCATTCTCATATTAGCCACCTCCAACATTTGCAGCTTTTTGTTTTTTGAGACAGGGCCTTGCTAGGTAGTTCAGGGGGGCCTCAAACTCCAAGTGACCCTGCCTCAGCCTCCAGAGTGCTGCATTACAGGTGTGAGCCACCACACCAGGCTTGTAATTTCTTTGTGTTGGAAACATTCACCACTCTGGTTTTCCAGCAATTTTGGACTGTGCTAGAGACTGGAATTAAATCTCCAGTCTCCTTGTAGCCTATTTATTTTCACTTAGCTTTTTAAACAGACAGTTTCTCTGTCTCCATCTTTATGTATTTGTTTAGATAAAATGTAAAAATGTGAAGAGTTGGGAGAGAACAGAAATTGCAGGCTGCTGAAGGGAAGCTAAAGCATCATGGAAATAAACATGCACGCCAACCAACCGGAAGCAATCTAAAATGTTTACGATGTCCAGCTCTGTGGAGCTGATTGTGTATTCTGGTGCTCAAAGCACCCACCCTGCTGGGTGCAGTGGTGCACACTCTGGAAGGCTGAGAGAGGAAAATTGAAAGTTTGAGCTCAGTTTTGGCAACTTAGTGGGAATGCATCTCAAAATAAAGAAAGAGCTGGTGTTGTAGCTCAGTGCAAAGACCTGGGTTTATGGATCCTCAGTTCTGCACCAAAACCAAACCAACAAAGAAGCCACAAAAATACAATTGTGGAGCAGAGAGTTGGATAAGTCTTTGTTTTTGCATGTGAAAGGTGTACTTTGGTCCAGGAAGATCATGGATAGAGACCTGAGGTTGCTGTGTGAAGTGCTGTAGAGGAGACTGGAAAAGCAGAGGAGTTTGTAAGCTCACATTTTAGACTGTGCTCTTATCTTTCCTCCTCTGTTATTTCCTTCCTGCTTCGAAAATCTTAAAAAGCTTTGCTGTCAATATCCCTTTATTTCACTATGCTGTGTCCTGGTTTTCTGTATTTGGCTGACCTTGTGTGTCCCCAACCCCACCCAAATCAGCAGCTCTGAGACATCACTGTGTGGTTATTGATGTTCTTTGATTTGATGTCTTAGCATGGCACAATGGGTTTGCTTTACGTGCATAAGCAAATGGGGAATTTCTGCCTGTTTTCTGGCACTTGCAGAAAATTGTTCCTATCCTTGAAGGTGACCTTGAAGCTAGATGGAACCCAGAAACTTCCAAAATTAATTTATGCCTTTACAGGTTTCTGTTGATAAAAGGCAAGTTGAAGGAAAGATCATGACGACCTAATACTCAAGAGCAAATCCAAGCAACTTCTTTTGCTTCAAGCATTTATTTGTTGCATACATTTTACAGATTATGCTTGTATATGATAAAACACACCAAGTGATGCATCCTGGCAATAAGTTTTGTCCTGAGTATTACTTAGGTCTGTGGGGACCCAAAGAGAATGTTTCCCCTAAGTGGTGTAAAGACAAAGTGAATTTGGACTATGGCTTATTTGGCAATAGGAGATACATTCTGAGCTCAACATTTCTTTTTTGGAGATGCAAGTGGCAAACAGTTCCTTAGTTTATCAGGGCAGCTCTTTAGCATTTCCGAAAGCATTTTGGGTTCTCGGTTGGATAAACCCACCAGCATCCATCACAGGATTCTAAAATGCAGTTAGCTTTTTTTTGCTAACTCCATTTTCAGACCTAAACCAACGTTCTGCAGAGTGCACTCAGCTCTTGGCTCCAGATACAGCTTGCAACACAGTTCCGCAGCGACTCATCTCCAACTTCCACAGAGCAAAAGCCATGTTTTAGTGGGATAGTTTTTCTTCACTCTTTAGCATTAGTTTAAGAATAAATAGTGCATTTACTTCTGAGCCCAGAGAGACAAAGTGTCTCCATCACAGCTGTGCTTCTCAAAGTTTAATGTCTGTGAATCCCTGGGAAACTTGGTTTGGCAGGTCAGGATGGGACCCAAGGATCTGCATTCCTAGCAAGCTCTGTTGGTCCCAGTGCTGGAAGATGGGAGTTCTCATGTGCTGTGCCGTCTGCGTTTTCATCTAACTTGCTAGGGCTCATTAGGCTGTCAGTCAAGAGGGTGCTGAATGCGGAATTAATTCAAAATGTTTCCCTTTCCCGATCATTTTGACTTTGGGGAAGAACTAGAAGTTAGATCTGGTGAGCAAGGTGGACCAAGGCACACTGTCGTGTTTGTATTTGACAAAATTTGCTTAAGTGTTTGGATTAATTCAAGACATGGGGGCAGCCATGAAAATATACTGATGAAAGAGGACTTCAGGAACTCTAATGAAAGCGGCAAGGATGACAGAGCATGTACGTTCAGGGTAAGAGGGCTTTGAGGGGGATTAAAGGCAACGTGTCTTTTATTGCAATAAATGTTTAGTGTAAACATTCACCATATTTTTTGATCACTCTTCATACATATGTGTGTGTGTGTGTTTTTTTTTTTTGGTCTACTGATTCTATTCCTCTAGAGAACCAGCACCAGTCCGAGGGAGTGGTAACCAGCTGTTGTGAAGGGCAGGAAGGATGCAGGGTGCGAAGTGCTGGGGGTGGACAGAGTGCGAGGAGGAGACTCCTGCATTTTTCAGAACCTTGAAGTTCTCTACAGTGTAGAGATGTGTGTGTCTGTGCATCCTCTGGTCTTGGCAAGGTGTGTAGTTGGTGGAGGCTCAAGCAGCAGATGTGAGCAGATGCAGATGGCTCCGAACCCAGCTGGGAAAACAGAGCTTCCAGTGTGTGTGTGTGTGTGTGTGTGTGTGTGTGAGCAAGGGATGGCTGTGTATCTCCTAGGTTCCATCTGATCTTTCAGCCCAAGTGGGTTACTTGGATGTTCCAATTGCAACTGCAGAGAGAATGCTAGCCTGCTTCTTGCTTTGACATTTAAAAGTGCTTTCTGAGCGTGTGTGTTTATGTCAGGTAGTGACTCAGGCTCTGGAAGCACAGTGAGGAACAGACCAGACCAAAGTTCTGCCGTGTGGACTTAAACATTTTGGTGGCATTCAAATCATGGAGCTTTTCTGGGGTGGGAATCTGGGAGGAAAGTTCCTGTCAATGAGTTCCTCAGGATCCTGGGAGGAGGGAGGTTCTTCGCAGGACAGCTCTCAGAGGCCAAGGCAGAGGTGCCAGAAGAGCCAGGGGTTGAGACTGAGAATCCAAAGTAGGAAGTGGAACAAAAGATCAAAATAGGAATGGAGCAGGCAGATTGGGAAAAGGGATTTCCGCATGGTGCTGGTGAATGAACACATTGGGGTAGCTCCAAACTCCTTACCTGGGAACTGTCAGCAAAGTGGAACCAAGCATTGGGCCACTCTTCGAATGGCTCTGCTAATGACCAGCTCAGTCCCCATCAAACAGCAAAACCTCTCTGGGATGTTTGTGAAGTGAGCCTTCCTTGGACTTCTGGAGTCTGGACGATAAAACTTTGCTTACTCTCTGCTTCCCTAATACACTATTTCTTTCTTTCTCCCTCCCACCCCCAAGTGTGAGGAGGTTGATTTATCTTAGCAGATCCTGTCAGATTGTGTCTAACTACATATATTTGCTCTTCCCAAATGTCCAATCTTTGTCAGTTGAAAAATATTTGAAGTGCTGACAGGGCTTTTATGGACAGCTCACCTATCATGGCAGAGTCTATAGGATTAATTCTTCTTAATTATGTTAGTGCTGGGCCATCAGTCACATTTATTGATGCTGTCTGGTCATGTCTAGAAGATTTATAGGTATCTCTATTCATCCTACACAGAAGAGAACACAAATAACTGCTATCTTTTGAGTGTCACTTTGCATGAGACATATGTTACACACTTACTACAGAAAGCTTTTTAATAAATAAGCATTTGCCTAAGTTTCTTCTCTGGGGTGTTGGAAGTGGAGTGTGGAATCTGGGACATCTCTGCCATTCTTGTTCCTTTCTGTTTTTAACTGAGTTAAAAACTCGTCTATTAGTCAAAGTGCTTTCATCCATACCAGGAGAGTGTTGAGAATTATGCACCAGTTCATAGTCAGAATTTAATCTTTTTGTGTATGTGGCCTTTGGCTTTCACATCATTGAATATGAAAGGACTGGATTTCAGACAACCAGAAGGAAATGGGATGAACTAAGAATTTCTGGCTGGTGAGAGGTTGGAGTTCAGATGAGTCCTGAGCTGCCCAGTGTTCAGTGCGCTGGTGGAGGTCTCCATTCCTGCCCTCTGTGACTCTGCCCAGCTGCAGTTAGGGTCCAGCTTCTGCTTTACGTTCAGCTTGGTTTAAAAATATGATTGAGAGGTTTTCCTTTTTTAAATTTAATTTTTAAAATTTTAATTTTTTTTGTGGTACCGGGGATCGAACTCACAATCTTGTGCTTGCCAGGCAGGTGCTTATGCTGCTGAGCTAAAATCCCCAGCCCAATTTTTAAAGTTTTAAAAACAATAATAACAACAGAAATAAGACAAAAGCAATACAGAATTTTAAAAACTAGGAAATTAACACTAACAATATATTACATGTTATTATATTTAGGCATAAAAATGATCAAACAATCAGACAATAAAACACAAACTGTTCTTTTTGATGAACTAACAGAGACTAGTAATATAACATGCATATATATGTATATATATAATCTTTTCCCTTCTTTCTTTTCTCCTTTCCCCTACCCCAGCTGTTCTTTCCTTTTGAACACTTTCTTTCCCTTTCATTTTTGTAATATTTATTGTACATTTTGGATCTTATTTAATTTTTTAAAAAAATTTACAGTAGCTAGACAGTATGGCATTTACACATGTGAGTCTGATTTGTTTCACTTATGAATATAGTCTCTAGGAGCATTCAGTTACCTATAACAGCCCCAAGCCTATCCTTCTTTATAGCTGAGTAATACTCCATTGTATAAAAATACAATCTTTTAAAATCTTTTTTAAAAATTCATTCTGTGGTTGATGGGCATTTGGGTTGTTTCCAAGATTTAGCTATTACAAATTGTGCTACTATAAACATGGGTGCACATACATTGCTATGGCATGGTGTTTTCAATTCTCCTGGGAAAATACCTAGAAAGGGAGTAGCTGGATTGAATGGGACTTCCAATCCTAGTTTTTTTTCTCTTGGTACTGGTGATCGAACTCATGACTTCACAATTATCAGGCAAGTGCTTGAGCCGCTGAGCTAAATCCCCAGCCCACCAATCCTAGTTTTTTGAGGAATCTCCACACTTATTTCCAGTGATTGTACCAGTGTACACTCCCACCAACAGTGGAGAAGCGTTCCTTTTTCCCTACAGCTCCACCAACCCTTGCTATTTCTTGATGGCACCCATTCTTTCCGGGGTGATACAGAATTTCGGTATTGTTTTAATTTGCATTTTTTGAATGACCATATATTATTTGCCATTTGTATTTCTTCATCTGAGAACTGTGTGTTCATCTCAGATGCCCATTTTTAATTGGGTCTTTGAATCCAGAGTGGGAGGATCTGATTTTTTTTCCAATTCATTTTATGTTCTAGATAGAAGTCCTTTGTTTGAGGGTCCATTGGCTAAAATTTTTTCCCATTCTGTGGATTTTCCTTTCACTCTGTTGGTGTTTCTTTTGATTTGCAAAAACCTTTTAATGAGATCCCAGTTGTTGATTCTTTGAAATACTTCCTGTGCAGTTTACATTTGGTTCATCAACTCTTTGCCACCCCTATGTCTTCAAGCTTTCTATACACTTTCTCTTCTAGTAGATCTAGTGTTTCTATTTTTAATATTTAGATCTTTGATCCATTTTGACTTTAGCGCATGGTGATAGACATAGGTCTATTTTTAGTGTTCAGCATGCCAAAAGTCAATTTTTCCAGCACCATTTATTAAAGAGGCTATGCTTCTTCCAATGAACATGTTTGGCTCCTTTGTCAAAGATAAGGTGGCTGAGTGTCTTTGTAATTGTTTCTGCATCTTCTGATTGGTTGATCTTCAGGTCTGTTTCTTTTTGCCAATACCATGTTGATTTATCGCAGTAGCTTTGTAGTATAATTTCAAATCAGAGATTGTGATGCCTCCTGCCTTTCTTTTGTTGCCCAGGATTGCCTTTGCTATTCTAGGTCTTTTCTGACTCTAAACAAATTTTAGGAATGTTTTCTCTAGATCTGTATGCTAATAGTATTTTGATCAGGATTGCATTAAATCTGTACAACAATTTTGGGAGTATAGCCATTTTCACTATATTGGCTCTTCCTGTCCAAGAGCAAGAAATACATTTCCAATTTCTGATATCTTCTTCAATCTCGTTTTTCAGAGTACTTTAGTTTTCAGTGCAGAGGTCTTTTACATCCTTTGTTAATCAATTCCTAAGTATTTCATTTTTTGGATGCTATTATGAAAGGTGTTATTTTCCTACTCTTTTTCAGTGAGTTTATTCTTTGTATACAAGAATGCTATTAATTGTGGAGTGTTGACTTTGTATCCAGCTATGCTGATGAATTTGCTTATTAACTCTAGTAGAATTTTGGTGGAGTTTTTGGGATCCTACATGTAAAGTATCATGTCATCTGCAAATAATGATAATTTAATTTGTTCATTTCCTATCTTTATTACTTTTATTTCTCTCTCTTGTTTAATTGCTCTGGAAAATATTTCCAGCACTATATTGAATAGCAATGGTGATAATGGACATTCTTGTCTTGTTCCTGAATTTAGAGTGAAAGTTTTCAGTTTTTGTCCATTTAGTGTGATGTTGGCTATTGGTTTGTCATCAGATTGAAGTAGAGACCATCTATCTGATTTTCTGCAGGGTTTTTTTTTTAATCATGAATGAATGCTGAACCTTATCAGAAGCTTTCTCTGCATCTATTGAAATGGTCATGTGATATTTGTTTTTGGCTCTGTTGGTGTGATATATTACATTTATTGATTTGTATATATTAAAGCATCCCTGCATTCCTGGGTTGAATCCCACTTGGTCATGGTATATAATCTTTTTGATGATTTGCTGCATTCTGTTTGCTAGTATTCTATTGAGAATTTTACACCTATGTTCATTAGGGAGATTGGCCTGTAGTTCTCCTTTTTGGTGGGGTCTTCTCTGGTTTAGGTATCAGAGTAATATTTGCCTCCAAGAATGAGTTAGTGAAAATTGCTTGTCTTTCAATTTCATTAAAGAGTTTGAGGAGTATTGGTGTTAAATCTCTAAATTTCTTGTAGAATTCAGGCATGAACCCATCAGGATCTGGACTTTTCTTTGGTGGTAGAGGATTTCTTTGTTGGTAGAGTTCTGAGGATTGAACTCATGACCTCACATTTGCCAGACAGGCACTTACACCACTGAGCTAAATCCCTGGCCCTGTAACTTCAACTTTGGTAATTCATAAATTTCTAGAAATCTGTCCATTTCTTTTGTGTCTTCCATCCTCTGCAAGTAAAGACTTTCAAAACAGGTATTGATGTAAATTTCCACCAGATCTGTGGTAATTTCACCCATTTCATTCCTCCTTGTATGAATTTGAGTTTTTTCTTTCCTTTTCTTGATAAAGTTGGCTAGGAATTTATCAATTATGTTTATTCTTCCAGATAATCAACTGTTTGATTCATTAATTCTTTGCATTGTTTTTTTAGCCTGAATTGCATTAATTTCTGCTCTGATCTTTACAATTTTCTCCTTTCTATGAGCTTTGGTCTTGATTTGCTCTTCTTTTTCTAGAAGCTTGAGGTGCAGTACTAGGTTTTTTATTTGTGCTCATTCTGTTTTCCTGATGTGAGGATTCATTACTATATAATTCCCTTTTATGACCACTTACATTGCATTCCATAGGTTCTGGTATGTTGTACCTACATTTTTATTTAATTGCAGATATTGTTTGATTTCTTCTTAATTCCATCTATGACCCAATGATTGTTCAGGAGGTTATTTTTTAATTTCTATGCATTTATGTAGGTTTTGAAGTTTTTTGTCATTAATTTCCAATTTTAATGCACTATGGTCAGATAATATGCATGGAATAATTCTGATCCCTTTGCAATTACTTAAGAATAGTATGTGGGCTACTGTGTGGTCTGTTTTAGAGAATGTCCCATGTGCAGCTGAGAAAAATGTGTATTCTGATGTGGTTGGGTGGAACACTCTATAAATATCTAGTAAGTCCATTTGTTCACAGGTTTGACTCAGTTCTATTATTTCTTTCAGTCTGATTGATCTATCTCTTTGTGACAATGGTGTACTAAGTTCCCCCTGTTGCAACTGTGTTATTGCATATTGGATTTTTCAAGTCTATTAGTATTTGTCTTATACAGTTGAGTGTTCTTGTATTTGGTGCATATATATATATATTTATGATTATTATGTCTTCTTGAATTTTTCCTCTAATGAATAAGTAGTGACTTTCTTGATCTCTTTTGAACATTTTTGGTTTGAAATTTACATTGTCTGCAAACAGAATAACTACCCTGCTTTTTTCTGGGTTCCTGTCACATGCAATATTGTTTACATCCTTTGACTTTCAGTCTATGAGTTTCTTTTTGAGTTAGATGTATTTCTTGTATGCAGCTTATTATTGGGTCTTATTTCTTAATCTGTTTTGCCAATTTATTTCTTTTAATTGGTGAATTGGGGCCATTTACATTGGTAGTTATAACTGATATGTATTGGCTTATCTTTGTCAGGTTGTTTTCCTGTTTCCCTCCTTTGTTTAAATGCTTGCTTGAGTACCTGGTGTTTCTTTCTGTTGTTGTTCTGGGAATTGTGGTCATTTTTATCTCTCTAGAATATCTTTCAGTACTCTTTCTAGGGTTGTTTTGGTGGACATCAGTTTCTTCAGTTGTTCTTTGTCATGGAAGTATCTTATTTTTCCATTAATTTTGAGAGATATTTTTGCAGGATACATCAATCTGGGTTGAAAGTTGGTTTCTTTCCAAACTTGAAATACTTCACTCCAAGCTTGTCTTGTCTTGAGGGTTTGGCCTGAGAAGTTGGCTGTGATTCT
Organism: Cavia porcellus; assembly: GCF_034190915.1. Taxonomy (NCBI): domain Eukaryota; kingdom Metazoa; phylum Chordata; class Mammalia; order Rodentia; family Caviidae; genus Cavia; species Cavia porcellus. Next base: position 58,447,867 of record NW_026947489.1, read on the forward strand.
TTCCTTGATAGGTGATTTGTTTCTTTTCTCTCACAGAGTTTAGTATTCATTTTTATGCTGAATTTCTGGGATCTTGATTTTGTATGTCAGGGTGTAGGTTATGGTTGTTTGGAATTCTATATGCCTCACTTATCTGTATATCAGATTCTTTTCACATGTTTGGGAAATTTTCTGCTATTACTTCTGAAAATAGTTTTTTAAAATGTCATTTGTGATAATGCCTATGTTTTCATCGGCACCTATCAGTTTTATATTGTTTTTGTTTGTGTCATCTTGGAACTGTTGAATTGTCCTTTCATGATTACTTATTATTTTTAAGAGTTCTTTACTTTCATGATTACTAGCTGTAATCCTGTCTTCAAGGTCTGAAAGTCTGTCTTCAATTTTGTCCAAGTGGGTTTGCCAGTTTTCAATGGAGTTTTAAATTTCTTGAATATCTGTTTGAATCTCTTTCATGCATTCTGTTTCTTTCCTATATTGCTCATTCAAGGTTTCCATCATTTATCCATGCTCCCGTACTTTTAAAAAAAAATCTCTGTCTTCTCTAGCTATGCTGAGCAATCTTTTATTAAGGTTGTCATTTCTTTCTTTACCTGAGAGATTTCTGATCTGATTTCCTGTATAGCCTCATGGATTTGTTTTATGTTACTTGCTATCTTTTCAGAAATATAGGACTTCCAATGTCCTCTATTTCAGTGTTTCCTGTATTGATCCAGATGGGCTGGACATTTGAGATTGCATTTTGCTTTTTTGTTTTGTCATTTTCACCTTTTGGGTGAATATTTTGGTCTTTTCAATCCTGCTAGTCTCAACTGTCTGTCACATGTGTCTTAGGGTCTTCCTGTGTAGCTGACTTTCACTCAGTTGATGGGCCCTGCAGTGCGTAGGATGTGCCAGTCACCTGAATTCTTGCTGTGGGGCCAGTTGGGTAAATCCTATATTCATTCTAGGCTGACTAGCCTAGGAGTATTGATGTGAACCAACCCTTAGCTCATATTGTTACTGTGGGATCAGATTGTTCCAGTCTGCCAGACCCACCTATCCATGGTGTGTGCCCCAGCTTGGATCCTACTGTGTCGTAGGGGTCTCACAGGCACAGCAGAGCTTCTCTGGGTGGAGGGAGGCCTCACTGGTGCTCATGGCAGCCCACCTGGGATCCTCTGTATGGAAGCAGGGTTCACCTATGCTATTGCTGGCCTGCCAAGGTTCTCCACGTGTGGGGAGGGTTTTCCAAAGCTCTTGCTGACCCACTTATGTCCTCTGCTTGGGTGGAAGGACTCACCACACTCTTGCCTTCTGTGTGAGGGAAGGGGTCGCTGAGGCTCCTGCCAGCCCACCAAGGTACTGCACGTGGTGGAAGGGGTCACTGACACCCTGGTGGTTGCTTAGGTCATCAGTATGCAGGTGTGGGGTGGGTGAGGCTCCTGTGAGCTGCTGCAGTCTTTCAGGTGAGGGGTGAGGGGCAGTTGAAACTCTCACAGGTTACTGAGGTCTTTTGGGTGATTTCTGATCCTTTTTTAATCTACAAAGGGGTAGGCATCTGAACGTGAAGAACCAAGTACCAACCCGAGTGTTGGTTTCTTGGGGTTTCATCAGTGTCCTAACCAGTGGAAAAGAACAGGAAACCAGAGGAGATGGAGTAGAAGACCAGACATTCTATTAGTGAACATTTGAATGAACAGAAACTGTCAAGCCCTAGGCTGGGTTCTTGAACGCATTAGCTTTTACAATCTTCACTATAGTTTCTTATGATAGGTGTCATTATCCTTAAGTGTGAGAAAACTGAGACCCAGGAAGTCAATAACTCAATCAAGATGTTATAAGTAGTAAGCAGGAGTCAGAGGCTGACATGGGTCTTCTGGGTAAACATCTCTGCTCTGAAACTTCCTTCAGGAACAAGAGTGAAGCGAGACCTGCAAAGAGCATGTGTAACTTCCTGTGGAAGGCATGAGAAGTAAAGCCTGTGTGTGAGTATCAGTACGAGACAAAGCATGACAGTTGGGCAAATGGAGTGCGATTCTCACTGTTCAATAAAAACAAGCAATAAATAAAAAAACAAAGAGAAAAAACTTGGAAGAAGAAACATGGGAGAAAGTTATGAATAACCAATGCTGGAAGAAGTGAATGGTGACACACTACTAGGAAAAGATAGAAAGTCCAAGTTCTGAGGTATTGGAACACAGAGGATGTGGTGTCATATTAATAATCAGGACTCTACAATTAGCGGTAGCTGTACTGCATGCCTCTGAATTCTTCTGAGGGGGTTAAGCTGAGATACTTAACACCTGGAAGAGAGATAACTGTTGTGATTTGGACTCCAGGAATCACTTATCTCATGGATTTCAGAAGAGGAAGCATGAGTTGGTTAGTGCCCTTCCCTCCTTCCCTGCATACAACTTTTCTGGCAGGTATTGAACAATCGATTTCAGTTCAGTAGTTGGGTTTAAGATTCTGCCTTAGACTAGAAACCCTTCAGTTCGATCTTGTGTAGATTTTTTCCAGTCTCTTCATTTACAGCAAATTGAACATCCTTAATCTGCAAATTCAAAGTCTGAAATGTTCCAAATTCAGAACTTTTCAGCACTATGACGCTGCACATAGAAAATCCCACACCTGACATTATGCATGGGGCCACAGTCAAAATGTAGGTGGACTCAAAAAGGGCAGGTGGACTAAAAGTGTTGTATAAAATCATCTTCAGGCTATGTGTGTAAAGTACAAGTGAAACGTAAGAGAATTTTGTGTACAAATGTGGGTTTCATCCCCAAGATAAGTCACTATAATTGGATAGCTATTTCCAAATCTGATTAAATGTGAAACACTTCTGATCCTCATCATTTTGGTCAAGGGCTATTTAACTGAGATATGCTAACATCTGGCTTATAAGAAATGACTGGAAGTCTTTACACATACAAACTTTTTCCTGTGACTTGGAATGGAAACATTGTCATAAGAATTATTGTGTAAATTTTGTTGAACTTTAACCAATCATAAAGATTTATAATCTGCTATTGCTAAACATCTCATGTTCTCTGAACTTAGCAGATTCAAGATATAATTATTCTTGTCTTTAATGCTCCAGGTCACTACGCCTTTCAAGTCTGTTTGCTTTGGGCATTTCTGTTTCTTTTCTAGCAGCGTGTATATTTTAAAAGCACCGTCTGTAGATCTTTTTTTTTTTTAGCATTCTCCCTGTGTAGTCTGCTTTTGGATAACAAAGATTATAATATTAATTAGGTTTGATGTTCCATTTTAACGTAATAGGCTACATTGGGACCTGTAGGTTCTTCTATTTTTTTTTTTCTGAAAAGTGCAGTTTCTGACAGTCATTACACAGTTACGTCTTAAATAAAAAGAAAGATACTGCTGGAAATTTAAATTGCTTTTCATTTCAACCATTGCTGCTAAAGGAGAAAGTAAGGTAATTATCCCAATTATGACTGCATGAATAACTATTTAATAACTTGTCAGCTGTCCTGGTTCGATTATAACTTCCTAAGAAAAGACTAGTGTTTGTATGTCGCGTTCCCACCTTAACAAATTCATTCATAGCCACTACATATCAGGGGATCTTCATGTACCAGGGGAAAGAAAGCCCCTTCACCCAGGTAGATTTTACCTTTTTGAGTATGGGTAGAGCTAATATACAGACACATGGTGGTACAATGCCAGTTGCAATGTGGTCATGGGTGGTCCCCACCATCTTCCACCATTGTTAGCAGCTCTTGCCAAGGGCCAAACTCTTTGGATCTCTGCCTGATGACTGTCCACAAGGGGCTGGATAGATAAATAATGAAGATAAATCAAATATGTCTGCTGAAAACACAGGGGCAAATTTATGATCACCAAGTATACAAAAATGATTGACACTTCCCACCAGGGTTAGCAGAAACGTAGTGCAGCAGTTTGGGAGAAAGGTGAAAATAATACAGTCAGGAGGAAGGTGGGGAAGGTGGAATCTGCTGAAACCAGCAGCCCTGAAAGCACATGGATTTCCTGGGCTGCCATGACACAGGAAGCAAATCTGTGTATCGTGACAGCCTTGGGACTGGGGCTACCTCACTCCAGAGGGAGCCAGAGGCATGTGGGGCTCTCATCTCCTCCATGACTCACAGATGACATGCTGTGAAGGCCAGTGTCCTTGCTCAGCATAGGGCAGAACCCAAGATATGTCTCCAGCCCAGTGATAACAGGTTGAGGTTGGGGAGTCAGCTGGGACCTCACTGCAGCTCATTCCCTTCCCCTGTCCTCCTCATTCCTCTCCCTTACTGGTCTCTCCTGTGAGCCTTTCCTTATAAATCGCTTGTACTTGAGTCCTCAGGACAGGACTGTCTCAGGGAGATGCTGAACTAAAACACAGCAGAAAGGAGCTTTGGGATAAAAGCCTGCAGACCTAAGGTTCTCCATTAATTGGTAACCAACTGGAGTTTCTGAATGTCCTTGAAATGGTGTAGTAAATGCCACTGCTTTGATTGCTTGCTCTTTACATCCTTAGAGAGTTCAGTGATAGCCAAGACATAGCCCCATACTGGACAGATGAGGACCCACAGGTACCCACAGTCCACTTCAGAGGGTGTCACACGCATGAGGCAACACAGCAGCTGTGCTTGGGAACAGAGTGGGCCAGCAAGGGCTGGAGGAGCAGGCTGGGTATTGGTGAAGGCTGAGATGTCTGTGGTCCCCACAGGAGGATAAAAACTGTTTGAGTAATTTCACAGGCCGATAAGGAACAGAGACCTGTACCTGGACTACTCAGGAGTGGTTATGTGTGGGATTTTTGTCTGTGGGCGTGAGGTGGGTAGGGAATACAGGTGATCTGGATCACGTGAAGTCTCCGATTGACCAGATACCAATGTCAGGACAGAACTCTGAGCCTGAGTTTCATCCCTCTGCATACAGCATTCTCTTCTCAGAAGGCTGTGGTAGTAGCAGAGATGGTTACAGCAGAAAGTGCTTCATAAATGGCACTGTTGAGAGGTGAGTTGGAGACCTGCATAAGGATAGCTTTTTTCCTTTCCACTTCTGCGTGGAGTTATCCAAGTTTGCATTTTAATTTTGCCTTCCAGAGTCATTCAGGCCTGAAATTTTAATTTTGATTTACAGTTATGCAATAATTTTCCAGGTCTCCCGTCTTGAGGATGAATTGGAATAGAGTCATCCAGGAGCTTCCTGTTCATGTGTAACTCATCATGTCCTCTGCTTGTCTGCCCAGCAGGGCAGCGCTGAGACCTGACGGTGTCAAAGAGAAACAAAGCATTTCCAATTACCTAGGGGTGTGGACAGGGAATCACATTAGTACCAGATGTGAAATATAATGACCAAATAACATTTCAAAGTTTAATTAAAGTTTACTTAAATGGAAACTAGAACGCAAACCTTAGTTTCCAAATATGATCGTACTTTTGATCCTCCAAAGAGGAGCTGACCATTGACTGATAACACATTCAGCTGACAGATGAGAGTTTCCCTAGTGTTGGAGTACAGGAGTTGGAAATGCAAGCATGGGTGAAGCATTTTATTTAGACTGAAATAGATTTGGTTCAGAACTCATGGAGGAATCTTTACTCTTGATTTATAAAGGGAGGTTAAAGAAGAAGCAGTGAAGTAATGCTGTATGAATTCATAAATGAGGGAGCAAAGCAGAATATAAATGGGGAAAAAATTGGAGTCTACAGTCATGAGGACTAGATTTGAGTCCTGGGCCTATCAATTACTAATCCTGATGGTTTAAGCAATAATTTATTCTCCTTGAAATCCAATTTTCTTATTTATGGAACGGGTACATTGCTGTCTCATACTAATAGGTAATCATGATTAATCTCCATGGATTGGAAGGATCAAATAACAGAAGATAAGAAAAAGTACTGTTAGAAGAACTATACATGCATTGTCTGTTATGTTGATTTATTCACGGTAATTTGGGAGAATGCACTCTATTCATTGAGTCTGGATAGAGGGATGTGAATTTTTACCTAAATCAAGCATCAAGCATTAATTACCATATATTTTAGCTCTGTTTCAGAAGGGACTTACAGTTGACTTAGAGGAGAAGCTGGATGGAGAACTCCCAACTGCAGTGCCATGCAGTAGGACTCCCTGGGACACACAATGTGGCTCAAGACTGGCTCTCTGGATTAGCTCAGGAGAGCTGCCTGACAAGCTTTACCCTACACAGACACATTTCTAGCTGAGCCCCCTGGATACCTCCAGCGGTGTTCTCAAAGGAGCCTTCCTGCTTTCCCTTCTTATGCCCCAGACAACTCATGCAACAAGACCATTTGGGATGCAGGTGGGCTAGATTAAACGATAGATGTTTATGGGAGAAACTGGAGAGAAATACTTGTCCAGGGCCCCTGTACCACCAGGCAGCTACCTGACTTAGAGGTGAAGGCCACCTGGTTGGGGGAAAAGGTGATTAAGAGCCAGCTTCTAAGGTCATAGGGCACCTGTGGCTGCGCTGAAGGAGACCAGAGCCTGGTGTGGTTGGCTGTGTGTTCAACCAGTGCCTGATGAAGGTTGCTCATGGTTAAGAAGGAAGCTGCTGCCAGAGACGCCTTGGAGCGATGAGCAAGTCTCCTCCCCATGCATCCCAGCACTGAATACTCAGCAGCTCCAGTGCAGAGCCAACTGGAAAGTATTTATTATTGGTCCCAGTTCTGGAGTTGTGAACAGAGCTACTAGCTGTGAAGATGCCCCAAGGGCAACCTCTTGCAGAAAGCACTTGGGGTGTCTGAATCCTAATGCTCAGGATTCAGGGCATTTAGGCATCTATGTTTCCTCTGCTGGGCCTGAGCCTCCTATAAAAATAGAAATAAGTAACAGGAGAAATTTGAGAAAATACACACGCATGTGGAAGTTAAACGATACACCCCTGAACAACCAGTGGGTCAAAGGGAAATTAAAAAAATCCTTGAGGCAAACAAAGATGTCAGTCACATTTCTTTCTTATAGGACTTGCAGGGTGGCACGGATTTACCCAATAACACGCTGGGCTTCTAGGACCCCAGAGCATTGGGGTTGGGGGAGAGAGGGTGTGCAGTTGGGTTCAGCAGGCCAGAGTTGGGGGTGGGGAGAAAGGCAGAGAAAATAGCAGTATTTTGGGGTTGTCTAGACTAACAGGGATTCATCTCCCTAGTAATCACATGGTACTGGCAAAAGGGGGTGAAGGGGTTGCCTCTCCCTGAGTCTGGTGACTTGTGTGAATCCTGACCTGGGGACCTTGGGTCAGTTGTGAGAAATTTGCAAGCTAAGACCTTGGGTCTTAACATTGCGCCGTTTCAAGGATAGGGTTGGGGTCTTAATTCTGGTTAAATGATCAATATGAGCAATGGATTGAATACAGGATTCAGTGGTAGACAACTTGGAGTCCCTTGGTCTATAAATAGTCATTGTCATGTTTTCAAATTGGCATACAATGGGGCATAATAACTGAGCTGGTGTGAGCTCTTAGCAGGGATTAACACGACATAGTGCAGGTAGCTCATGCGGTCTGTAAGTCCACTGTTCAAAATACCTGCATACTTACTAATATGTGTGGGCACCATTCTGGGCAGCAATCTCACAGCAATGTGAAAGACAGATATGAAAGATCTTCCAGAAAAGCACGTGCTTTTCTGTTAACAATAATGGTGATGGAGATAACTCGAGGAGCAAAGAGAGGGAGAGCGGCAGAAGAGGGAGGGATGACATTTTAATAAGGCGGTGAGGAGAAAGGCGCTCAAGAGTGCCTGACCTGTCACTGACCAGGGAGGAGCTGGGGACAGAGAGGCGTGGAATGTGCTCCTTGACCTATATCAGCAGGTGTCTTGTGCACTTCCCTGATGGCATCAGCTGGTGATCTATGGTGAGGCAGGAGGATTTCACTGACATGTATCTGCTCCTGTCCCCTTAATCCTCGCTACCCAGCTCTGGTGCTCACTCTCACAGGGGAGTATTTTACCTGCTTTCTTTATATTGCCACCTTGCTTAACCCCAAGGTGGGAGACAGCCAACAGCCAGTGCCTCAGTGGGTGAGAATGTGCTATGCGAATGTCAAGTGTTGCTGCAGCATGGCTGACATTTGATGGGAGCACATGAGAGTGTTCAAAGGCAGTGACAGACACCTGAGAGGCTTTTCTGAATATTTGGGTCCCAATAAAATAACAGCGCCCTGAGGAAAATTCACATGATCAATCAGATAAGGAAAAGCCAGCAGTGGTAATTCCGAATGAAGCTATTTGCATGAAGGAGCCACGGAAGTCAGACCCAGAAGCAGTGTTAGCCTTGGATATGGGATTCTGCAAGAAGGGCTAAAACTCAGTCAATGCCACAAGCGATAGTAAGAACCCATCAGCCCTGTGCTCTGCAGTGCCCAAGAGAAGCAAAGGAGGTAAGAGGCCAGGACGTTCAGAGAGAAATGTGGCTAGATGCTGGTTATGGTTTGCATCAAGAATCCCCAAAAGGCTCATGTGCTCAGAGGTGGGGCTTTGGAAGGTGATGGGTCATCATCCATGAATTCGTGGCTGATCATGCTGCTAGGAGTGGGTCACTGGGAAGGGACCTGGAAGTGCATGTTCTCATTCTCATCCCTTTCCTCACCCAGGTTCTCTTTCTTCTCTTTGCTTCCTGCTTGCAGGAGAGTGAGTAGCTTTTGTCCACTGCACCCTTCTACCATGCCCTTTGACCATGCTGTCTCTGCCTTGAAGCCAACCAAGGACTGAATCTTCTGAAAGTACGAGACAGAAGTAAGGCTGCAAATGTCAGGTGTTTAGCCCAGTAGTGAAAAGCTGATTAATATAACACCTTTAGAAAAAAGAAGAGAACCATGTAAGGATTTTACCTGATTATATGCAAGTGTTTAGTCCTGGGGTATAATTCTTTTTTTTACTTTAAAAATCAAAACAGATAAAAAAATATTGAAGTGACACAATTTAAAAAAAAAAGAAAGTAGAGATTTAACCCTAGTAAATATATTGCGTATCTTAGGAGTAGTTGTTAGGGTTACAAAATCTAGGCACAAAATTGGTCAGTGCCATTGTTCAATTGAACAGCACAAACTGTTCTTTTTAATGAACTAACAGAGATTAGTAGTAAGGTTATCTGTCTTAAATACATGAAGGTTAGACTTGATTATCTCCATAACCCACATGTAATCTGCACAGACACACTTTGAGGCCAGGTTTAATCTGTATGCCAGTGCATACATGGATCGTTAAGGCCTGTCTTTAATTGTATTCAATGGTCTAGTTCAAGAAATGGAATGTAAAAGGGAGTCAGAGGATGGGAAGGGCACAGGAGTGCAACATTATCTAGAATGGCATCCAAAGCAACATTATAAACAATATTTTAATCCATAGTTTCCTAATTTTAGGACAAGTTTATTGAAGTTCAGTGTTCAGTTTCTGCTTGCTGTTGGATTGTCCCTGTGACACATGGCTGGGATTCACTCCCTCAGGAATGTGAGCCTGTACAAGACCTCAGAAAAGGGATAGAAAGTGTGCTCTGTGGGAAGGTTGGGGGAGTCAGTCATGGCAGAACTGGTGGAACAGGGACACACCTTGCTTTGTACCTTCCAGCTCTCCAATACCCTTACCTGAGGACTATTTCTTGCACCTGTAGCAATTTGTGTGACAAGAGATACTTGGCTCAGAGAGAGCATCTGTCTCAGTCCCCACTGAGCAGCTGAAAAGTCAAGAAAAGCTGGAGTAGGGAGGAGAGCCAGGCAGAGGATGAGAACAGACTTTGTTCTCCAGCAGGAGAAGCCTTCAACCCATCCAGAGACAGCCTCTATGGGCCCAAACCCACCTATCACCAGCAGGAGAGCAGAGCCTCTGCCACAGATGGGAAAATGTTGGTGTGACCCTCCTGGGTGCAGGGGTGCCCACAATGATGGGGGATCCGGAGCAGCTTCTCTGCATGTATCAGGCTTCGAATGGGGCACCAGTGAGGAAGTTCATTGTGGAGGAGCTGTCAGGCCATGTTGCTGTCACCCTAGTTCACGCCTGGAATTGGTTCCATTCAGAAAAAAGCTGGCAGGAAGAACTGTAGGAGGAAAGGGGTAGTATTGGCACCCACGAAAAGGGTGTACTAGAGCTTCCTGATGAGGGGCAGGCTGGGAGACACAGGATGCCCCCCCCCTTCCCAACAAACCTTCTGAGCAGGTGGCAAGTGGAATGTGGCCAGATTCATAAGACCCTTTCCTAGAGAGTGAAGGAATTTGGTTTCTGGCCAGCAGATGAAGTAAAATACTGATTATACAGATGGAGGAGAGGTTTTGTGGAGGGGAATTCTTGCAGGAATGATATTTCAAAGAGAGGAGAAAACAGGGACAGCAGGGTTAGAGAGGAGGTTCCACAGCAGCCCTGCTAAGTACTGTGAAAGGGGAACCAGAGGGGTAGGGTATAGACAGACTCACAAAGTTGCTGAGAAAGACTGATGATCCCTCGTCTAACACAGAGGGCAAAGGAGAAGGTGCACGGAGAGCCTCTGGGTGGCACACTGGGAAAATCGCTGCTCATGACATAAAAGAAAATCCTAAAAATGCAAAGAAACAAGGATTCTATGAAAAACAAAGCACAGATTTAAAAAAAATTTCTTGGTAGATATTAGTAAATGCATGTCTTGGCTTGCCATCCATGATTGGTGAAATACGCTGGTGACTATGACAGTGCTGCAGAATCTGCTCGTTTTCCTAGAGAGATCAGACACCTGCCTGTCTCTGGGGAAAGCCCACCAGAAATGCCTGAATTGCCTGGAACAGTGTCTTGTTTAACTGAGCAGAGTAAGAGCTGGGCACCCCAGCTGGCTACAGCCCCCCAGCCTTTGTCATCAGGCTGTTACTTCATTCCTGCCCCAGAAGCACTTGGATCAGCACTCTGGCTGCTTGTCTGCCTGCAGAGCTTTGGAAGAGTCCCTTTGGTAATGAGTTCACTTCTGCCTGAGTGACTGCTGTGAACAGTGCTGACTGGTCTACAGCTCTGGTTTCTCAGTTCCTTTTCCTAATAAAGGGGCTCGAGTTCCCTACAAGTGCTTTATCCCTTTATCTCACAGGGAGCAATTTCTGGTTGGCCATCATTAATCTATGACTGAGCATCCAGTCCTCCTTGTCCTCTATTGGTTGAGGTCAGGATGTGTGATCTGAAACTGGCTAAAGGCACATGAGGAAGGGATCACAGGAGATCTCTGGGAAAGGAAATTCTCACCAACTGGGAAAGCTGTCTCCAAAAGACATTCTGAAGAAGGCTTGGAGTGCATGTGTTTGTAGGGAGTTGGTTTCTCTCTTGTAAACAGAGGTAAGACACAAATCCTGTATTAGTCAATTTTTTGTAGTATTAATCAATTTTTTTCTGGTACTGAGGATTGAACCCAGGCCTTTACACAGAGCTACATTTCTTAGCCCTTTTTTTTTTGTTTTGGGTTGGGGTAGTGCTAAATCATCAAGTTGCCCAGTCTGGCTTGAACTATAAATCCCCCTGCTTCAGCCTCCCAGAGTGCTGGCATTATAGCCATGCATGTCCATGATCAGCTGGGATTGACCAGTTAAGATCTATCCTATATGTAGATCTCTAAATCTAGAACCAAATAATTTCCTTATTCTTCATCCAGTTTTCATTTGGTTTGGGTTCTTTATTATTCTATTTATAGCTCTAACTATCCTAAAGCATCACCCCTGTTCAAAAAATCAGTAGTTGTTTGTGCCTTTCATCTGAAATAGTAAAAAAATCAGTCTTGTCTGTGCCTTCATATGTAAGGCCTCTTGGAGCCTTGGGCAGAGCTCAACATAACATGAATGACCAGCCCCTGGGCTGCATAAGAGTCCTCCCTAAGAACAAAAGGAATAGAAAATTAAAATCTCTGAATTTGGAGAAAAGAGGGGGATAATTATACTTTTAATCATGATATTGAAAGTCTAACAAATATCATATTAAAATGTTAACAGCAATAGTTTTTCATTTCTGCCAATCATTTCTGAAGCATATTAAAACCTCTAAATGAAAACCATGCTTAATTTTGTAAATTAATTATCCAGATATATGCTTATATATAGATGGAAAGATAAAGCCAGAGAACTGAGTGAATTTAGGTGTCATCTCATAAAAATTAATGCAATTGAAATGAGTGTGCTCACAGTCCTGGAAAATCAGGGACATCTAACAAAGCATCTAGGTTCCTTCTTAGTTTTATGAAATTCCTTGCCTTTGTGCAGCTTTCTCAATTGGATACAGTTGTTAGCGAATAAAAAGTGGTTTGGGAAGCTATCACAGCTGGCCTTAGCCATTATCGCTAGTGCGACGACTATTTCTGCAGGAGTTAATTTGGTCCTGATGTTAGTAGGCACATGTCTTTATAAAGGTAAAATTAGATTTTCTTGTTATTGCTCCTAAAAAAATGGAGTGATCATATTGTATTTTATTTTCTCTATTGCAGAGTCCAGAAGTAGATGCTTAGTGGTCCTGAAAAATCCCAACAAGTAGAGGTTTTCTGTTTTTCTTTCTTCTTCTCCTCCTCCTTCCTTTTTTTTGTTAATGCTTTTGAAATTGCAGGCAAAGCTGTGAGAGAACAGGTGCTGAGCAGGGGGATGCGAACAGGACCGCACTGTAATTCATTCTGCAATTTCTGCCATTGCGGGTTCTGCCTCCCTGCTAACCTGGGCACGATCAGCAGATGAATCTATCTCAGCGGTAATTTCAGCCGCAAAGCTGGTGGAGCCAGGGGCAGAGGTGCGCAGGTGCACACCTGCTGTGAATGCAGAAAAAGCCAGGGGCGACTGTCTTCCTTCCACAGGAGACCGTGTCCTGGAAGTTGACGCTGCCTGTCTGGGTGCCATGACAGGATCACTGTTAGCACAAATCAGTTCCACCGTGTCCCTTGTGGCCTGAGAAAATGGTACTGAACCTGAAAGCTACAGCTGCGGACAGTACTTGAGGTGTCAGAGGCTCTCTCCTCGCTGCTTTCCCTCATTTAGAGAAGTATTTCTCATGGCTGCTGAATTTTGTCAAATATGTCTTAAACAGAAGCTTCCCATCCAAATTCTTTTGTTTTATTTCTCATTATACAATACAAGCATGGCAATGTTCACTTCTGATCTAGCCTGTTTCCAGTTCCATATTAGAACTCTAAACTGGGAATGACTGCTTAATCGTAAATCCCAAATATGCTTTAATTTGAAATTCAGTCAGAAGGGGAAAATTCCCTGAGTGCACGGTCTCCTTCTGTCAAACCTTCTTCCATCTACATTGCTCAGTAAATGAAATGGGAATGAAAGATGGACCTACAGTGCACCAGGGATGTGGGTGGTTGGGGATGATGTAGGTCGATGCCCTCCTTCACTTGGATGCAGGATGGACTGTGCATTAAATGCAGAGATTCTGCAGTGCAGTGCCTGTGGGCTTGGGCTGAGAGCAGGTCGTTTGCGTGGTGCCTACTGTGTATCCATTCTGGAGGTGTAAACTGTGGTTGGGGCTCAGTAGTAAATGCACATTTTGTGGCTTTACAGTATTTGAAGAGTGTAGGGAGCAGAGAACAAAGATGGTTAGGCTGTGTGCAGGGTAGGTGGATCTGAGAGCAGGGGGAAGTCTGGGATCAGGACCAAGGTGAGCACCCAAGAAAATGAGCTGCTCATTGCATCCCTCACTGCAGGGCCAGGGTACTCCAATTACAGTGGTCTCTGGATTCTACCAGCTGTTTGAAGTGGTGTGGGGGAGGGTAAAGCATTCCTATAACCCCGGGAAACCCTTTGAACACAGTGTTTGACCCTGTGGCCCTCTCCCCGGGCTTGCTGGTGCCTTTGCTGGCCAGAGTCTTAAATTCATATCCTTTAGTATGGAGTGCTGCCTCCAGCACATTTCTTCAATATAAAACTTTTTAAAAGGGGTTCAGTTTTCTTCCTCTTGATTCTTCAAAATGCAGTTTCGAAGCAGCATGGGCAGTATGTTTGTCACCCAGTCTAACACCTACAACCCCCTAAAAGCCCTCCCAGAGGCTTCCTGGTGGCTCTCCACCTGATTCAAAGATGGCAGATGCAAGACCTTCTCTGTATATCTCACATGTGTTTTATTGACAGTCCTTCTAATTGCATGTTTGGCTTCATATAACACCCATGCCTCTCTGGCCTAAAACATTTACAAGCATGTAGTTCTTTACAGATTCTGAGAAATGGAGGTTTTTGTCCCTTCATAAGCTCTTCTTTGAGCATGGTTGCACTTTACTGCTTTTGTCTACATGTCCTGACCTTCCTCCAGATGCTGAACCTCTTGGGCATACACCATCTGTTCACATGATAACCCTGGGTCTCAGCACACAGTCAGGTGGGTGAGCAGTTCCTCATCAAGCTTGAATGTGTAAGTGCATCTAGTAGGTTGCATTTTCCTTGGAGTGAACAGGGAACAGGAGCTCTGTGTCCTACTGAACCCCTGAGTAATGGAACCAGCAAACAAACCTCTTCTTCTGAGCCTGATTACTCCTAAGCTATTTCCTTATTGTTGTTTATGTATTAAATGTGATTCATTTAGGGCTATACACCTAAAAATGGGATGAAAAAATCCCTAGAAATTCCATTTACTTTTCCTTTTCCTGAATGACTTACCTTTAAAGTTATTAGTGAGGGAGATTCAAGCAAAGGTGGCAGATAGATAACAGCAGGCTACAGAGGCTCCCTGAGATAGTCAATTTAGAATTCAACATAATACAATGTGGGGAGTCTCAAACAGAGGGAGATGAATCCTTGTGTCCCAAGGAGAAACTAAGGTGAAAAGAACCAATCAAACATATAGTCCCGGTGCTAGTATTGGAAGAGCTAAAGGTTCAGTGCTCTTGCTGCAGCACCCAAACTTGCGCAGTGGCGACTCACCGGGCCATCTGAAATCCCACTGCTTTGACTCACTGGAAACACAGTCACACTGAGGTCGGGGGTCAGCGAGCCAAATGGAGAGCTGAGCTGGTGGGGAACCTGCATCAACCTGTGGTGAGTGACAGGAATAAAACCATTCCACAGAAAAAGGAGCTCCAACAGATGACATTCTGGGACTGGACAGGACTGGCAAGAACAAGGGGCAGCAGTGACTTCAGTCAGTTGTTCCCTTTCTGAATGGGATTGGTGGAGTGAGCTTGGCTGGGGTCATGTGACCTGGCTGAGACCCAATAGGTTATCTGAAATCAATTCCCTACCATGGCAATGCACACGAATGCAGTGAATGTCTCAGCAGGTTGATTGAGCTGGAGGGGCTCAGCATACAATGCGCCTGTTTGCAACTCTCTAGCACACTACAATGGGTAGGGTCATCTAGCCAGTGTGCTTCAGAAGAATTGTAACCAACAAAGAAAGCAACTGGGGCTTCCTGGAAGAAACAAAAAGATGGGAAGAGGAAGCAACAACAAAAAGTCCCCAGCCCCCAACCCTGAGAACATTGATCCAGGATAGGTAAATACAAAGGAGAAGGAGGACAGCAAACATGCAATATCAGACAGAGCACCAGTGGACATAAAGAGATATCTTTGGGAACTTATAGATGAATTCAAAAGTGAAATATTTAGCCCAGTAAAGCAAGATATAAGCAGATTAATAAAAGAGATTCTAAGCACCCCTCAAGAAGACACAGACGGAAGAATGGAGGAACTCAAGTGAAGGAGAGAACCATTTGATGAAGAATATAAAGAAAATATAGAATACATGAAGCAGATTCAAAGAGATCACCAGGAAATTAAAAACTCTATGGAAAGATGGCAAAACTGTTTTAAAGAAACTAAGGATAGATTATCCAAACTGGAGGACAGGTTTGCAATGTGGGATTATGAAAGGAAAAACTTTAAAAATAACAAGGAAATAAGCAGTAACAATACAAAGGCTAGAAGATGACAAGAGGATCTGTAACTTGAGAATAAAGAATGTGAATAAAGAAGCAGGGGTACAAACAAAGGAACTACAAAGATTATTCACAGAAACAATTAAGGAAAACTTCCCAAACATAGGAAAAGGAAATGTTTTTCTGATATACAAGGCATACAGAACTCCAGCCACCTACAACCAAAACAGAGCTACACCCAGGCATATAATAAGATCCCAGAAATTCAATATAACAACAGAATATTAAAAGCTGTTAGAGGCAAGAAACACATAACCTATAAAAGAAGGCCCATCAGAATAATGGCAGACTTTTCGACACAAACCATCAAGTCAAGAAGAACCTGGAGTGAAATATATCAAGCCCTGAAAGAAAATGACCTTCAGCCCAGATTGATATATCCTGAAAAAAGGTCTCTAGAAATTAATGGAGAAAAAAGATGCTTTCAAGACAAAGAGGAACTGCAGAAATTCACGACCACCAATCCAACTCTACAGAGAATAGTGCAGGGCATTTAGAGAGAGAGAAAAGCATTAGGATTCCAGGAACAGTGGCAGAGAAGCCTCAATGAATGGAGCAGAAAACAGAATGAAGAAGATAAGCAGACAACTGATGGCAAAAAAAGAGCATAACAGAAATGAGACAGAGAAGGTTGGTTATAATCTCTAATATAGATGGCCTTGATACACTAAATTAAAAAAAATAAGAACCACACATAGAGTAGATCAGGAGGTAGGGTCCACTGAGATGGTGTTTATAGGAAATATAATTAACATGAAAAAGAGTACATGGATGAATAATCAAATATGAAAAAACAAAGCTCTATGTGACAGAGAACAGAGAGTAATGGGGGCAACTCGACCAGCACCTGCAGATAGGTTGGAAAGACAGGCTTTAGTAGGTAAAGGAATACAACTAGAGATCAAGTCCAGGAAACAGAAGGCTCAGAACCACTTAGGTAAACAGCAGGTTGCCTCCCTCCCGCAGTTTAAAACCCTGGGTCTTGGTCAGACCAAAAAATGCACAGTGTACCCTGGGGAAGTAATAGGGGAGGGAGAGTTTTAAAAATGATGGCAGAAGATATTGTTAATAGTGTATTAGGATTTAAAACCCACTTTACTCGCACCATCCTGCTTAGATAGATTTTATTCTGTTCCAGTTTGTCTACTTGCATTAGATTTGAGGGCACAAACAGCTATCCCAAAACATGGATATAGCACAGTAATCATCCTTAATTTCCTATTAACTTAATCTGGAGCCCTGTTTGACTTATAGTGTTTTATCATGACTGATCTTAGTTAAATCTTGTTTGTTTGATTGCTGTTTAGTATCAACAGATTTTATTCAAAACTGATATGATTGATAGTATCAAGTCTGAGAGTATAGGCAACTACACTGAAGATGACAAGACTCACTATGATACACATTCTGGTTTGATTACTGCCTGCTTTTGAAGTTCAATCCTATATATGAAGTTGTGTATTTATTAATACTGTTGTGTACCGATATATTCAATTATACTATGTCTGATGATATAGCTAATTCTATTGAAGATAACAAGAGACAACACAGGAACTATGGTAGAACTCCTTGAACAATGGTCTTATATGTCTTTTTCATTTCATGTGTTTATAGGAATATGTTTTGTTTTGTCTTGCTTTGTTTTGTTTCTCCCTCTAATATAGAAAAGATAGAAATATATGTTAAGACTCATGCATGTATAGAGCCTATAAACAGTTTATGAGAACTGATCTTATGACACATGATGAAATGAACAGATACTTTGAAGAAAAAGAGACATGAAAGTACCCACTGCTGATCCTGGAGTGTCATAATGTGAAACCCAGCAATAGTATTATTCTTGTTCAGAATGATATTAGCCTGCTTGGGTCTGTTCAGTCTCTACATAATTGAAGATGGATAACTGCATATATGTTTAAGTGTATAGGATTGATGACCATATTTTTAAGTTTTTGTTGGATAGTTGAACAGAACTGGTTGCACTCTCACTGTTTGAATCCCCACTTTATAAGCTCCACTTTAGTATTTTGAATAACTATTTGTAAGAGGACAATCTGTAATCATCAACTAGTGATTTCTTACTGTTTATTTTTTTCTTTGAAAGTATGTATTGTTTCTACCCATTTTTTGTTTTGTTTAGTATTTCTTTAAATAAAATTAAAAAAATAAAGTTATTGGTGAGGAGGACCGAGGTGGGCACCCAGGTGGGCAGCAAGGCAGGGCCTATGCAGCCCAGTATCCTGAGTCAGAGTCGCAGCAGGGCAGGGGCACCTTGTGAGGGACATGGCCTGGCATGGAGTTTGGAGTCTGAGTGGGCAAAGAGGGCATGTGTGGAGTCTAGGGCTGATGTGGGACGTTGGGATTGAGTGGTTAAGTAACTGTCTGTAAAGACAAGAGAACCAGGTTTCTGCTGTAGGACAGAGTTACTAGTATGGAGGTTTGGGCATGGGAGAGGAATCGGAGCCCAATGTCAGTCCTGTGACATTGGGCTGAAGTTGGAGCTGTTTATGAAAGAGACAATTTTGTATACATCAAATGGTTTATGTATTAAAACATGGCACATCTATAACATATACATGTATGACTTATATACGGACTTTATCACATGCTCTCCGAACATTTTGGATTGTTGAGAAATTAGAAAATTTAAGTAAACAGGCTTTTACATCTACGGTGCTTGGGGATTATTGCAATGACTCTTTGGTGGGGCAAAGTGGGGTGAGAAGTTATCATTTGTTGTTGCAGACATCACAAAGAGGCCTTGACAAGTTAAGTGGCACATTCAGGTCACAGGCAGGACTTTAGCTGGAGTCGCCTACTTTCCATTTCATATTGTCGAAGTCCATGTCCTTCATTTCTCAGTTCATATTCTTATTCTCTCCCCAAGTGAATCTCCCAAGCACCAGGTGAGGACAAGATACTGCAGAGTAATGGCTTTCACCTTTACAATGTTAGAAGTCATACAGAGCCTGCCTAGCATGCATATTTGTGGTCTGTGCCCTTAGAGATTCTGATTCAGTAAGTTCGGAGTAAGAACCAGAAAATCTACTTTTTAACAAGCAATCCAAGTAATTCTGACATAGGTCATCCACAGGCCAAGCTTTGAGCTACATTGAGCTTGATTAGTGATCCTCTGTGGCTACTGAAATAGATTTCAATCAAATGCCATGCCCAAGGTTTCTCAACAGAGCTGCATGCAGCTTAGAAGTAGAAGAGGAGGGCACTTTCCGGCTAATTGCAGCACGGCTCTCTAATTTTTAGAACAATAAATTAACAAGCTATAATGAAGTCTCAGGCATTCTGAGACTTTAGGTGCACCTGTCTTGCTTACTAGACAAGAGAATTCTGCAGAAGATGGAGGAATTAGTAGCTCAGAGAAAGAGAGAAGGACAGAGGGAGAGAGGGGGGAGAGAGAGAGAGAGAGAGAGAGAAAGAGAGAGAGAGAGAGATGGAGAGATGGAGAGAGAGAGATGGAGAGAGAGAGAGAGAGAGAGAGAGAGAGAGAGAATATGTGACCATCACATAGGGAGTGTTTCTGCACATGGAAAATCCATTCTGTTTTCTCCTATGAGAGCTGACAGCAAGGGTCATTCTGGGCCATTTAGCACTTCTCCTTGTCAATTGAAGCATCTCCCTTTAGAATTCTGCATGTGATAGGTAGAGGAGATCCCTCCAAAGAGACATTAACTACTGAAGAAACTGCCACGAGGAAGGAAGAATGTTCTTCTTTGGAATGTTTTCCCCAAAGGAAATCCTATGCAATGCTTTCAAAATACACAGAGTATCTGGGAGCTCTTCCATATGCGCACTTTCAGAGTAGGCATAGCCCGACTGAAATAAAGTAGATTAAATGCCAAAAAGAAAGAGAAGATCTACCCCTACTAGCCCATGGGGAAAACACTTTTCTTCTAGGGAGAGAAGGAGGGAGAAAAGTAGGACAGAGTGCGGTGGGAAGGAGCAGCAGTGTCTGAATTCTCCCACTTGAGGATTTTGAGAACAAGGTGGTTTTCTGGTTTAGCCAAGGTCCTTGGTTGAGTGTTTTCTGTATTCATTGCTTACACAGGCACAAGGCCCCATGGTCTGCAGATCAGAGCCTCTGCACGGTGCACAGAGGAGGAAGCATGTGGAACAACACTCATCCCCACAGAAGGGGACATCCTGCTGCCTGTTAGGTGGTGACAGAGCCTTAAGGAGGACAGGATGGAGCACAAAAGCCATTTGACTCTATTCCTGCAGCCCAAAGTGGGCCTGGTCCCATAAGAATCTTTAAATCTGTGCTTGTCTCCTATTCCCAGACAGCTGAGAAAATCTTCTGGTCCTGAAGCAAACCAAGTGATATCAATATTGAGTGAGGAGCTCAGCTTCCAGACTCAAGGTTCCTGGAGATAGTCCAGTGGCTGCAGTGGCTTGCTGACCTGGAATTGCCCTTGATTTACACTTCCTCTTTGGGCTCTAGGGCTGACCATGCCCTCTGCATCAAGGTGACCAGGTGTCCCAGGGGCTCATGTCTCTGGGTATGGCTACCCCACTCCTCTTTTGGCTGATACCTGTGGCCACACAAGGAGACCCTGTACTGCTCCCTGAAGGAGAGGAGTCAAACTTGACTCGCAGATGGAGTAGGTTGGCACTGGGAATAAGACGGAAATACAAGCAACTGCAAATTGCAGAGACTGATGTGCCTCCTGACCATGGAGGAATGATTCCCCACTGGGGGACCCCTTGTTATTCTGCAACAACTCTGAGCTCTGGAGGGCAAGGGATCTTGACCCTCAAAGAGTGCATATTCTTTTTAAGACACACAACAAGGATCAAAGTGCACTTTGTTTTGTGCCATGGTTGCTGGTTGCTTCTTGTGTCCAGGGACCTGCAGACAGGAAGAGGGATCATCATAGTGGAGTAAGGTCCCTGGTCAGTGGCAGGAGATAGGATTGCTGGAATGATTAAGGAGCTCTAGTGCAAATGGTCCAAGTATGTAGAATTCCTGTGATCCCCCTGTCTTGCCCTTGTCCAGTCATGACCGAGCAAGTGCGTACAGCATGCTGGGATTGGGAGGAACCGACCAAGAAGCCCAATTAGCCAGGCTTTCTGATAAGTTGTGCAAGCCGTGTGGGTTCCAGGAAGAGAAAAGTCAGATAGTTCATCCCGTGAGCCTACTGGTGCATGGGCTGAGAATCAAACCCACCCTACCATACTCCCCACACCCTCCCACCCCCTTAAGCTACTGGCTGACTTGGAGGACAGGCTGAGTTGATACCAACTAAGGTACAAAAAGCAACTAAATGCTTGTATTGTTTGGTTGATTTTGCAGGTCTGGGGCAAGAGGTCTGGGCATCTCTTGGGAGGACGTCAGTATGCAATGTAGCAAACATGGGGAATTTCCTTTTGTCTTAACCTTTGAAATCCAATATTGTCCTCACTGTTTTGCTTTATTCTGATTAGTTGTTTTGTTTTATTCACTATTCTGCTTTGACTTGTTTTATAGTGTTTTGATTTGGGTTTGATTTTGCTACACCTGATGGAATGGACCACTATTGTAAAGAAAACATTTACTATGGTAGCTATTGTTGTTTTCCTACTATCCTGCTCAGAAGTTCTGTACCAACTTTGCTGTTTTGTTTTGACTGGCTTCATTCTGTTCTGTTTTGTTGGATTTTATTATCTTTAAAATAAAAAACAAACAAACAGAAAAACCACAAATGCATACAGCAACCCTGACCTAAAATATAAACAAGTGTCAGGAGCTCAGATCTCCTAGATTTGTGCATTTTCTGGGGTTACTGAAACAAAGTGCTCACATCAGGAGATCTAAAACAATGAAACTCATTCTCTAGAACCCAAAATCAAGGCATCGGCAGGGCCACGCTCCCTCTGAAATACATCTTTCTCCACTTCTCTCAGCTTCTGGGCACTCGTGGATCTTGATTTATGGATGCAGCTTTCCAGTTGATGGCTCCATCTCCAGGTTGGCTGCCTTCCCTCCATGTCTTTGCTTCTTCTCCCCTTCTGAGGACTCAGTCATATGAATTTCCACCTACCCGGCCCCATAGGAAGCCATCTGTACAAGTTTCTCCAGAGACTCTCTGTCTAAATCAGGTCACATTCATAGGGATCTAGGGTTAGGACTTATGAATTTATGTTTGTGGAGGGCACAATTCAATTCACTATGCTAGGTAAACCACTGAGACCAGCAGATCTGATGGGTGAGAGAGAAGGAATTTATAAAGAGTGGTACAAAAGGGAGGTGTTGAACACCAGTACCTGCTCCAAGTTTAACTTTGGTGACAGGACAGAGTTTGTCCCCTAGACTCCTGGTCTCAGCTTCCCTTCAGACAGAATGGCTCTGAGGGAGCTTGCAGAGCCTGTGCCATGAACATGCACTAAAGTGTGAAGTGTGGATGGTGTCACTATGGAGTGGTGCCGCACACACCCAGCTTCCAGCCACTGGGGAGGTGCTGCATACGGGATCATCTTCCAGCTGCGGGCATCTCATCACGGCTGGCTGTGCACTTCCACAGCCCAGCTCTGCTTCCATAGTGAGGCTGTGCTCCAGCCAGGATGGAGAGCAAGAGTGAAGCTCCCCAACACACAGAAATTGGAACTGCTTTACGGTCAGTGATACCATTTTTGAACATTTATCTAAACAGGATGACTTCCATGCATCCAAGTGACACCTGCACCACCATGTTTATTGCATTTTAAGTCACAGTGGGATCAACCAACATGTCCATTAGCAGAACAATAGACAAAAATCTGTGAGCTGTGTACACAGTGGAGTACAATCAAGCCTTAACCAATTGCACTCTGCCTTTCTGGCAAGATGAATGGAACTAGGAGACATCAGGTTCAGTGAAATAAGCCAGGCCCCAAAAGACAAATTCTGTATGATTCTGCTCACATGTGGAAGCTAAAGCTATTGACTTAGAGGTGCGAGCATAGAGTAGTGGTTGCCAGAAGCTGGGAAAGGCATGAGGTCCTGGGGGTACCAGGGGACTGGATAACAAGGGCCAAGTACCATTAGGTTGGAGAAGGAAAAAGTTCAGGAGCTCTACAGTGCAGTGGTGTGACTGTAGTTTATGGTACTTAATATATACATTATAAAGAACCTGAAGAATTAACAAGTGCCTGAGCAAAGAAATGATAAATATTTAAGGAGGTCGAAATGCTAATTACCCTGATCTGATCCTTGTATACATATATCACACTGCATTCCATAAATTTACACAGTTGACTGCAAATCAAAAACACAGAAGCCAAGGCTGTGCTCTTCCTGAGAGGCATCTGGCAGTAGCTGGGCGTGGCTCAGTAAGAAGACTTGTGGTTTGTGTCCAGCACTTCCAACTGGCAATACTGCCATGAAGCACCCCACTGGGTTGGCAGAGACTTTATCAGGCCTGCATCACAGTTAGAGAAGACCCCCAATTTCTCCTCTTACTCCCCCTTCTTCCTCTTCCTCTTCCTCTTTTTCTTTTTCCTCCTCATCTTCTCCTCTTCTTCCTCTTTCTTCCTTTTTCTCCTTCTGTCTGTCTCTGTCTCTTTGCGTATTGGGGATTGAACCCATGATCTTGACATGAAGCTACATTCCCAGACTTTTAAAAAAACTTTTGAGACAGGCGCTTGCTAAATTCCCAGGCTGAATTTGAATTTTCAGTCCTCTTGCTTCAGCCTGCCAGACTACTGTGATTGCAGGTTAGGCCATCACTCCCAGCTTCCTCTCTTTCATCTTTTATGGGTGCCTCTTATGTTCCCTCCATCTCCCTAAGCCTCAGGCTCCCACTTCCAACTGGCCTCACAGTCTCTGCTTCCTAGAGGGTTCAGTGTCATGGGCCTGGTTCCCCTGGGGACCTTGCTGCTCTCTTGGCTTCCTCTCCTGCCCATACAGAGCCTTTCCCTGGATTCTTCGTTTGCTCTCTTCCCTCTCTCAATTCTCTCTGCATAGTCTTTACATGGTCTGCAATATGAAAAAATGTTCCACCAAATAAAGTAACTTAGTTGAAGTTTGTGAAAACTAAAAGGAGAGTAGGTAGAAGTCTGTGATGTGAATGCAGAGTTGAGCATCTCCTATGCACTTCTGGAAATTATTTACTTGGCTGACGCATTCCTTATGGGAGCTATCCTAGTTAAGAGTCTCCTTTTCTTGGATACAAAGATCCCCAGCAGGAATGAAGCATTATGCTTCCCTCATCAGCAATGTATACCTAGCACAACTATAAATCCAGTCTGGCCCTTTGTTCTTGCCTTCCTTTCTTCTCTTTCTCTTCCTTCTCCTCACCTCTCCTCTGCTTCTTTTTTCTCTTTGGTCCTTTGAAAAAGGAAAGAAAGAAAAAAGAAGATCCAGAGACAAAAACCTGTATCACAAACCCTGAGGAAGATAGGAACTGTTGCCATTTTGGTGGTGATTATTGTTTTAGGCGTGTGAGATTTTAAGGGGCTCATTTAGTTACTAACATGCTACTGCTATTTGTTAGATGCATCATTCCACTAATGGATAACTCAAGCAACTGCCCTGACTCAGAGCATCCAGATCTTCACTGTTGGTGAAGAGACCAACAATCACAACATCTTCCAGGTCTCCCCAGCATCTTCTTCGACACCACCCAGTAGAGCCCTGCTGTGAGAGACCTGCCAAGAAGAATGAAATATGTTGTGAAAAGAACAAAATGAACTCTCTGAAATGACAATAGGAGGTATGAACTCTGGAGGGAGTGTGACAGCTGAGTATTGTAGCTTCTTTCTGGATCTGTGAGTGTACTCGGCATGTATGAGGACCTCAGATGAGCCTGCTGCTCTGTGAGGCCAGCCTTTTCTGGTAGGATGGTTTTTGAAGTCCACTTTGCTTGCAGGATAACTGCATCCCTCTTCTCCTTCTCCCCTTTGTCCTTTTCTTCCATCCTTCCTCGTCCTTCTGATGACCGGCTTTATTGAAGCATGTTTCATAGATCTTGCAGGCTGCTCATTTAAATCATAGCTTACAGTGACTTTTAGTATTTTCCAAATACTAAACAGTGCGACATCACAGTCAATTTAGGTCTCTTAATCATTGCAACAAGAAACCTTTCCCCCATCCCTCCAGCCCCTCCCTGTAAGCCTTAGGAAACCACTGCTCTACTTTCTGTCTCTACGGAGTTCCCTCTTCCTGTTTCTCTTTGGGTGATCATCTGAGAGAGGAATCAAATGCTTTCTCCCATCTAGTCTCTAACAAGGAAGATCAAAAGCAGTTCATCTTCAGAAAGTTGGCACGGCAGCGTTCATTCACTGTCTTGCTCACAGCTCTGTGGGCTTTTCACCTGTTTGTTAGAGTGCTCTCCACAGAGACCCTGAACATCTCAACATTCCACACTGACCCTATTGGCCAATGTTACTGATGACAACGTGCTGATCAGATCTGATGAGCAGAAAGTAGCAAGCACCCTAAGTGGCCTGGTAACTCAGAGAAAGGAGAGAGAAAACCCTATGAAGAATGGGAGCCTTCCATGTAAGTGACGCAGATGGAGCCTGATAGTTTGTGACATACTGGGCTTTGTCCCCTATGGCCAATGAGAAATTGTTGAGCCTTGATGCTTGTAGTGCTAAGAAGCAGGCCCTGTGTTTGTTGCCCCCCTCTGGGTTTTGCGGGTGACAAGTGTTGTCCTGACCCATTTGCTAGGCTTCAGTTTCAAAGAGGGTAGAACAAGAGGGCTCAGCAGAAAGTCCAGGCAGGGATGTGAGTGGCTCTGCTATTTAACACAGGAGGTATGGGTGTACTAAGAGCACCCACATTACAGAAGATGCTCTGAAGTCTCATACATGGCAGTGGGAGTAGGATAGCCCAGAACCCATAGGCTCTGGAGCAAGGTCAGTCCTGTGTGCCAGGATTTACTGTCTATGGGAGAAACAGCATCTCAATACAGACTTGGTATGGTTGCTATGGCTCCTGCCCTTTGAGTCAACCAGTGGAATGAAAACTGAAGCCAAAGATAATTGTGCATTGGCTGGAGGTCAACCCTGGAGGTGACTTGTACAGACCTTGGGCCAGTTCAGTGCTTCATATTGAACCTGGCTGGGTGCCTCTAAGCAGGGTGCCAGGTTCGGGAACTAAGTAGATGGCTCTACCTTAGTAGATGCTGCCATGCTGTGTCCCCAGGTCTCTGGGAAGAAACATGCATGTCCCAAGTTTCAGAGTGGCTGTCAAGCTAAGAAGACACTACACGCATGTCACTCCCCTTTGTGATACTGCTTTTGGTGGAGTTGGCCACTTCTCTTTTCCAACTTAGAGATACATTGACTGTGTGGCACTGGACAAGAAGATTCTGCAGGCTTTTGTCAGCGCTGCTGCATTGAATCCTCTGTAAGATACAAAGACTATTCATATCCTAAGGAGAGGGTTTAGTCACATATTCAGTTCAGTCCTGATTTATGTGCAGTTGGTTTTAACTTTATAGTGCTGAACTAGAAATTGCATTTATTACATGATCAGTAGCTGACTATCTTAGTCTGTGTGTGCTTTTGTAACAGAACAGCACAGGCTGAGATATTTATAAAGAAGAGAAATACACTTCACACAGTTCTGGAGAGTGAGCAGTCCTAGATCAAAGCAGCAAGAGGTTCAAGGAGAATCTGGCCTCTACTTCCAAGATAGGGCCTTGAGCTCTGTATCCTTGGGTACAGAGTTTGCCTGACTTGGATAGTGAAAGGTAGCTGGAGGAAGGAAGGGGATGAGTTCCTTCCACAAGGCCCTTTTGGCCACTGAGTTTTAACACCTAAATTTTGGAGGAGGCACATTTAAATCACAGCACTGATTTTTTTCAGAAAGTGTAAGAGCACTATTAGGATCTTCTGTTCACAAATAACTTCAATTTTAACTGTCTTAACTGAAAATAGAATTTATTAAATGACTTACTTAATGGAGGCTTTCAGAGAGAGAGAGAGAGAGAGAGAGAGAGAGAGAGAGAGAGAGAGAGAGGAGAGATATTCAGGCATGGTTGGATCCAGGAATGTGAATATTGAATCCATGAAAACTATCTCACTTTCCATTTCCTGCCAGAATTTGAGTTTAAAAAATTTGGCAGTCTTTTCATTCCACTTTGCAGAATGCGGCAGTGTTGTCTTGTTGCCAGCTTTCTCTTGGTTAATAATTCCAGCTGAGAAGTATCTTGTCTTTGGAAACTGAGTTAGGCTTGGTGTCCTTGCCTAGGCAGTGGAGTGATTTGGTGTGGTCTGGGTCACATATCTACCTCAAGAGCAGACGATGTGACAGAGAATGGGGTAAATGTGGAGCCCACGGGGATCAACATGCTGCTGCTTAGCAGAAGAAGGCCAGGTGGGTGCTGGGAGGAATTAACAGAGTCCAATAGAGGCAGCCCCATGTCTGCTGCAGGGTCAGGAAGCAAATTAATGAGGAATCACAATGCCTGGAGGACGCTCATCTTAAGAAAAACTGTTTTCAAGCAGTTTTTGACTTAAATCACTTTGCTAATTATAATTATTTTCATTAAAACAGGTGTTCGCAAGCTTTTCACTTAGCAAAATGCTGTTAATGGCTTGAGTTATTGTGTATGTTTCGAAGTCTTTGAAGCTGAATTTTTTGATGAACTATCTGAGCCATAATTTGGAGCAATCAGGGTGCATCCAATTTTCATGTAGCCCTGATTCGCCCCTACTTTTCCTTTTTGGATTCTGAGTACACGAGGCTGCCCCATGGCCATCTTGAGGGAAACCCTACTGGGCTTGAGTCTCTCTATCTCTGTTTCTCACTGATAACCTGGGGTGTTGTCTTCTGTCTTAGTTACTTTCTTTTGCTGGAAAAATAATACTTGATACCCACAAATTGAAGGAAGAAAGATTTACTATAGCACAGTTTGTAGACATTTTGTTCTATAATCAGTTGGCTCTAAGGCAGGGCAGGGGCTATTACTGAGGAGAAAGAATCCATGGAAGGGCAGGTGGGGGGTAGTGAGAAACAAGTCTTTCTTCCCTTTTTATTTCATTCAGGCTGTTTATTGGATGATGCTACCCACACCCAGGATGGGGTTTCCCATTATCCATATCCACAACTATGGTTAAACCAATCAGTGAATAAATCCAGTTCTCACACACTCACAGTCAAGCATCACATGTCTATGATCCAGACACAATCTCCATGTGTAAGTGCATGAGATTTTGGATATAAGCTACAACACTTGTCTTTCAGGTTATGACAGAGTTTGGGTGACTGTGGAAAACCCTGCCCTGGATCAAGTGCAGGGAGGAAATGTAAATTTGTGAAACAGGGCTGAACTTCAATACTGTGGGGTCAACACAAGAGAGCCGGGGAGGGGGGCTCCCATCCCCGTCTGCCTCTCTGGTATTGAGATAATGTTTCTCTGAAGGCAAGGGTCTTTGCAAACACAGAATTCAGGTGTGCTAAGAGATTAGACCTCAGTCATAGCTAAATTGTCACCAGGCATAGTCCCCACCTTGCCATTTAACTGGAAAAAGTAGCCTCTGATTCCACAAGGCTGTCACTGCCTCTATTGCCAAAGATGACTTTGAAAATGTAGCTGTGTCTCACCTATGGATCTATAGCTGCTCCTTCCTTGAGGGTTGCTGGCTCTCTTAGGGACCTGTGGGCTCAGAGAGGGGACCAGATCAGGGCAGAGAGGACAGGAGTAGAAGCCATGCTGCTTCTGTTGCCCAGCAGCATGAAGCCCTTGGTATACCCAGCAGAGTATCCAGCAAGTCACTGTGTTCAGAATTCTGTTGTTGGTGCCAAGGACATATATTGTGCTACCTGGGCCTGACCTGCCATGATGCCTTGTTCTAGTTTGAGGGCCATGTGGCAAGTGGCCCTCTCTCTGCAGAAAGAGAGGGAGACTGAGGAAGCCCCCAGCCTTTCATAGATCTGGGATAAAATAGAATCTTTCTGGAGTGAGAAGGAATCTCAGTGTTGTTTGAATTTGTGTTTCTCTACTGGCCAGTGGTATAAATCATTTTTTGTGTATTTATATTGGCTACTGGTATGTCTTCTAAAGTATTTACTCATTTCATTGCCCATTTTTTGATGAGGTCTTTTATTTTGGGGTCTAATTCTTTAAGTACTTTATTTATTCTGGATATTATTCTTCTGAGGTAGATCATCAAGAAAACAAATAATAATAAATACTGGTGTTTTGGTTACTTATCTCTTGTTGCTGAGACAAAATACCTGACATAAAATATTAAGGAAAGAAAAGTTTATTTAGCTTACAGTTTGTGGTTTCAGTCTATAATCAGCTGGCTACAAGGCAGGGTGGCGTGGCACAGGGGCAATACTTCAAGTTTGCAGAAGGATAGCAAAAGCAGAAAGAGCAAAAATGAGGGAAAGCAAGCCTCTTCTCTTCCTTTATATTGTTAGCAGGCAACCCCTTACCTTTGGGTGGGTGTGGCAATCACAAAATCTCCTGCTGTCCTCCAGCACAGGGTTAGGATGTTTACAAAGTGAGTCCCCTGCAGGGTCCCTCAGTTAAACTTCTAAACTTCTCAAGTTGACACAATATATCAACCATAATAATTCACCCCTTGTCAACTTGCAAATCAGACACATTTCTTTAAACCATTTTCCAGATATAAAAACTTGCTTACTCTTATTATTTTACAAGTTGGAATATTATAACACAGGCTTAACAATCCTTAAGAACCAGTATTAAGCCTATCAGCATTATATTATAACTATACCATTTTGCCCCTGATCCCCCAAAGACTCATGCAAGAGGTGTTTATTCCATCTGTCACAGTTGCCAAAGTCCTGACAGTTTTAGCATTGCTGAAAGTCTAAGTCCCAAGTCTCCTCTGAGATTTAAGACAAACCCTTAACAGCAAGCCATTGTACAAATGAATACTTCCAACATTCAACATCGCAAGATAAATATTCCAAAATTACAAATGGAAGCACAAATGATTGGGACCAAAGCAAGTCCAGAATCAGCAGGACAAACAGTAAGTTCCTATAGTTCGATGTCCAGCATCTGAGGCAGTTTGTGGCACATTGTGAACTCCAAAGAACTTGCATGGCTCCATGCCTACAGCACTTATAGTGGTTATAGCTTACATGGCTATGGCTTCTCTTTTAGGCCTTCTTTGCTCCCTCCTTGCAGCTTTCTTTAGCCGTGTTCCTGGTTTTTCCAAATTTCTGGGGTCTCCACTGCACTTTTGGCTTCATACTCACAGCTTCATGCACTGCTTTCTCAGGGATAAACTGCCTGGCTTCCCAAGGCTTATGTAATTGAGGTGGAAGCCTTCTTATTCCCATAATTCTTGCATTCTGTATGCACCTAAAACCAGCACAACACAGATGATGCCAAGGTCTGCTGCCAGCTGGAGTGGTAGCCAGGCTTTTTTCTCTCTTGGTTGTAAGGGTCAAGTACCTGGATTGATGGGCACTCTCATTCCAGTTCTGAGGAGCAAATTTTCAGTGCTGCCACCATTCTGGAACATGGTGTTCTACAGATTTATCTTCAAAGCAAAATCTTTCACTTTTACAGTTTTGAGGTGGAGACCTGCTGCTTCTTGTGTTGCCCTCAGGCCATTATTTTATATCCACCTGTTCCTTCTCAGCAATTGAGATCTCCTTTAGCTTTGTAGTTCACAGCCTTTCTGGAGCTTCCTTTTTGACCACACTCACACTTTAAGTTATTCGTCTGGGTTCTTTGCTCTTGATTCTCAATATAGATCTGGCTCAAAACCCCTAACGATTACCATGCCAAAGACTCAACATTCCATTGTCTTGAAATTTCTTCTGCCAGATTCATTAGTCCACCACTCTTAGTCTCAGGCAAAGTCTCTGGACAGGAGCAAAATACAGACAACCTTTTTGTCAAACCATAACACACATTGTCTGATGTCCAGCACCCAATGCAATCCTTCCCAGCAGAAACCTCCCAAACCTGGTCTTTACCAGCAAATTTCTATCAGCCTTCTGGTCTTCTGAACTCTGACTATCATCTCCCATACACAACAGCCCACATCATTCCAGAACTACTCTTGCAGGTGACATATTTGAACTTTTCCATACTCTTCTACAAGCCATTCCCAAAAGTTTAAACCACATGCTCAGGTAAAGTCACAGCACTCCTGGTACCAAATTCTGTGTTGGTTACTTTTCTCTCATTGCTGACACAAAATACTTGACACTCAAAAGGAAAAGTTTATTTAGCTCATACTTTATGGATGTGTTAGTCTATAATCAGGGTGGCATGGCACAGAGGCAATGCTTCAGGTTTGCAGAAGATGGCAAAAGCAGCAAGAGCATAAAAGTGGGGAGAACAAGCCTCTTCCTTCATGTATTGTAAACAGGCTACCCCTCCGAGGTTGGGTGTAGTGCTCACAATCTCTGTGCTCTCCTTTTGCACAGGCTTAGGAATGTTCAGAATTTCATAAACCTTTGGAGGCCACGTAGTGTATCCCTGAGTGGGCAGTGTGTGAAGCTGTGAGTATGAAACAAAGGTTCAGTGGGAACCCTGGAAATTTGGAAAAGCCGGGAACATGGATCATTTAAGAAAAGTTGCAAGGAGGAAGCACAGCAGGCCTAAAAGAGAAGCTGTGAAAGCTATAACCACCTGACTCCCTGTTGAGTCCCTGGTTAAACTTCTAACTTCTCAAATTGACACAATGTGTCAACCGTAACTCCTGGTGAGACACCAGGGGCTTTTTATATTGTCAGTGGGAATGTAAACTAGTACAACCACTATGGACATCAAGATGGAAATTCTTCAAAGGGCTAAAACTAGACATTCCATTCAATCTGGCTATTCCCCTCTAGATATCTTCCTGAAAGAGTTTGTCATCATATTGTAGTGATGCATGCATATCCATGTTTATAGCAGGAAGACTCATAATAGCTAAACCTTGAAAGTGACCTATATGTTCACTGACAGATTAAAAAATAAAGAAAATGTGGTACGTATACACAGTGGTACTACTCTGCCATAAAGAAATATAAACTTGAGTCATTTATAGGAAAATAGGTACATCTTGAGACCAAAAGTTTAAATAAAATAAATCACATATAGAAGCTTAAATTTGACATGATTTGTCTTATATGAGAACCCCAAAATATCAATAAAGAACAAAATAAAAGATATATAATGGGAAGTAGGGAGACAGATATTTTGCAACTGTGTAGGTGACCAAGAGTTAAAGGGAGAGGAGAGAAAGAGGCAGGGAAAGGGATTTAAAAAGAATTTACATGTGTTATGTCCATGTACCATGTTTCCCATAATGAATGTAATCTTTATGTACTGTGGGCATGGGCTAATAAAAATAAAAATAAAAATAAACCAAATATCTCCTCTGTTTGGAGGCTGTTGTTAGAGTTATTCCCCAAGAACTAGCCAAAGCCCTTAACCACATGAAAGGCCACGCAGACCCATTTACACATTTTTCTGAAATCCCCTGGTACCTGGTGACCTGTGAAGTAGGGGGTTCCCTCTGTTTCCTGGTAGAAAAAATGGAACTTGGAGTCCACCTCTTACTCAAGGTCTCTCACTTGTCACTGGTAGAACTTGGGCTTGATCCCAGTCTGTGACGACCTCACCTTGACGGAGGGCTGAGAAGGACCAAGCTGGGTGTCCCCCTGGGCTGCACCACCTGTGAATGAATGGTGCTGAGCAGGACACCTATGAGATGCTCCAGGTTAAAAACCCCACCCTGCCTTGCACTTTTCAATATGTAATTTTTATTTTATCAACGACAAGTACAAATACATTTTAAAGAGTCAAATTATTTTACAAGAAATATAATGAAAGACCATTCCCTCCACCCATCCTCCAATGCTCTGCTGCCTTTGAACTCTTCTAGCTTATTCTACTGGCTAGAATTCCAGCTATTTCACACACATTTCTACTTCATAATGTTTGTGTTAGTTTACCTACTGTTTTCCCATTAAGAAAGCTGAAGATTTAGTTATTTTCCTCTTGTTTCTCTACTACCTTTTGATACACATTTGCTGTTTTCCTACGTTTCTGGTATGGGGTCATCAAAATTTCAGGGAGACCATGTGCTGGTATTTGGATCCCTATGGCTAGGCCCCAGTGAGGCTGGGCTATGTGAGTGACTATAGACTCGTTTCTTCCTGCCATAGCACACTTCCCTTTTCTCTGTGTCTTTTCTTCTAACCTCCCCTCTGCTCTTCTCTCCTTCTGTCCTTCCCTCCCTCTTTCCTTCCCTCCTTGCCATCTTTCCTTTCTCTTCTCTCTTCATCCTTTTCTTCCCTCTCCCTTCCTTCCTTCCTTTTTTCTGCTCCCTTCCCTATCCCCCTCTCCTTTTTATCCTCCTCTCCTTTC
Organism: Cavia porcellus; assembly: GCF_034190915.1. NCBI lineage: Eukaryota > Metazoa > Chordata > Mammalia > Rodentia > Caviidae > Cavia > Cavia porcellus. The sequence continues at coordinate 58,480,979 of NW_026947489.1, forward strand.
TTCTCCTCCTCTCCTTCCCTTTTTCATTCTTTCTCTCTGTCTCCCTTCATCCCTCCCCTCCTCTTCCTCTTCTTCTTCCTCTTTTCTTGGTGTCCTAGGTACATGTCACCGCCATGTAAATTCTTCCAACGATGTCTGCATCCATTAGGCAGCAGGTGGTGGCCTTGGTCTCCTAGAGGAAATTTCTCTCAGGCCTGCTTAGAGCACTTCCTCAGCTTCCTAACCCTAACCCCTGCTGGTGTAGACCAGCGGGACAGGATTCCAGACTAGAGTCCTAGGTAAGGGAGCAGCTGCAGCTCTTACCCAAGTCCTTGAAGAGACACAAACACCAGGAGTTAGTTTTGTGTCTACATGGCTTGTGTGTTCTGCTCGTCCTTTCCTATAAACCTCAGTGTCTCCAAGACCATTGCTACCAGGTATGCTGTTAATTCCAGACTTCAGGTGACTTTCCTCACATCCTGCTGGGAATTTACCTTCTCAGTCCTCTGAGATGGATGTCTTCACTACTTAGTTTTCCAGCATGAATGGGGAAGAAGGTAGTTTTTTGTTTTTTCTGGTACATTTGTAGTCCATGTGAATGATGACTTGAAATAAATTGGAATATTTGATTTCTAACAATGTTTCATTAATTAAATACCCCAGCTGTAGATAGCAAAAGGCTACTGTCCATAAATTATAGAGATCTTTAAAGTCTTATTACAATGCTTTCTGCTGTTCATTACTCTTTCACCTGTAACATTACATCTGGTCTTCACAAAAGCTCTGTTGGTTAGGTGTTATTTACACTCAGAGATATTAACTAGTCTGAATCCAAGTTTATCAGTAGCTGAGATCACACATTTAGCATTTTGGTCCCAAAGAATCCCCTAATGTGAATATTTTTTTTAAGAGTAGGATGCATAGGAAGATTTCCAACTGTGTCATTCCACAACTGCCCTACATCAGTGGTATCTCAGTTCATGAATTTAATCCTTTCCACTACTCTGGTCACAAATGGACCTGGGTGAGAACCAAGTCAAATTCCCCTATATGGTCAACATTGAACTTAACTACTGAATATAATTTGGTTCTCTCTCAACTCAGTTGACAACCAGTGTCTTGGAAAGAGCCAAGCTTGTGAACTGAGGTATAATTGTACTTATAGGTTGTAGAAGAAAGTACATTCTTGGGGCTTTGTTGAATTTCATAAATTCTAAGAACTTTCCTAAAATGCTTAGATGACAATATAACCTTTGTTAAAAGTTTACACTCAGAATATTCACAAAACAAGGCCTGGCATGGTGGTGCAATCCTGTAATCTCAGCATTCAGGAGGCTGAGACAGGAGGATGGCCATGGGTTTGAAGCCAGCCTGGGCTACAAAGTGAGTTTAAAGCCAGCCTGAACTGCATAGTGAAACTCTGTGTCAAAAAAATCCCCTATCATGACTCCTATTTAATATAGTTCTGGAAATATTAGCCAGAGCAATTAGACAAGAGAAAAAAATAAAAGGAATAAAGATAGGAAAAGAAGTTAAATTATCACTATTTGCAGATGACATTATACTTTACATAGAAGACCCTCAAAAAACCCCATTAAAAGACTACTAGAGGTAATAAATTCAGCAGCGCAGCTGGATACAAAGTCAATGCTCAAAAATCAATAGCAATATCAGCCAGGGATTTGGCTCAATGGCATAGACACTTGCCTTACAAATATGAGTTTGATCCCTGGTGAAAAAAAAAAAAAAAAAAGAAAAGAAAAATCAATAGCATTCCTGTACACAAACAAAAAACTCACCGAGAGAGAAATTATGGAAATATTGTCTTTCACAATAATAGTGTCTTAAAAAATGAAATACTTAAGAATCAACCTAACCAAGAATGTAAAGGACCTGTATGCTGAAAACTATACTAGTCTAAAAAAGCAGATTGATGAGGAAATTAGGAAATGAAAGGGTATTCCTTGCTCTTACTTAGAAAGAACCAACATTGTGAAAATGGTCATACTCCCAAAATTGTTATACAGATTCAACGCAGTCCCCATCAACATACCTCACAGATATATGGAGACAAAATGCTTCAGGATTCATAGAGAGCACACACTGCTATAGAGTGTACCCCTGCCAGTATCAATTTCTGCTTGTGTTTAAAGTCTTGGAATATATGAAGGTCCTAGTTTTTTTCCCAACCACTTAAACTTATGCACAGTAAAAATGTTCTCCAAATATAGTTAATGTATCAGGTTGTATGCCTGAAATTTGCTAAGAGGGTACAACTTATGTTCTCACCATATACACACAGAAGAGGGTATCTACGTGAAGGGATGGATATGTTAATTAGCTTGACTATATTAAAAAGTTCATGAAGCACGTACATATAAACATACCATCCCAAGTAAACATTCAAACAGTGAGACGGCAAACAGTGCTGCTCAACAATCCAACAAAAACTTAGTAATATGGTTATCAATCCTACACACTTAAACATGCATGCAGTTTTATCCTTTAGAGCACTTTCTTTTTCTCTCTCTTTTACAATAGCAATTACACATTTAGGATTATGTTACTCCTACAGTTCTCATTAGAATGTCCACTTTGTATGCTTTAATTTTGTAACTTGAACAACTATTTCTAAGAGGACAATATGTAATTTATCAACTAGTGATTTCTTACTGTTTTTTTGAAATTATGTATTATTTCTACCCTTTTTTGTTTTGCTTTTTTTCCTTTAAATAAAATTTAAAAAAAATCATCCCATCCCCCTTAAATCTATAAAAATTCCATGAGATCCTCAAGATCCCAGAATAAAAAAATAGCACATAGAATGGTTATATATAATTAATGTAATTAAACGCACAGATAATTATGTCAAACTTTGTATGGCTAGAAGAATACATTATAATTCCCCATACATGTATATTTAGAGGGTACATTCCTAGAATTGGAATTTCCAAGTATTATTGATTTTAGAGTCTGACAGATCCTACCAGGTTTTTTCTATGGAATCTTGAGCAACTTATTCAATAACTTTTGCTCTTCCACACTTTTGCAAATGTGTATCTTGAAAATTGTTTTTGTTGGTAATTCATTGCTAATGTTAGAAGTGCAGATGACTTTTACAGGTTGATTCTGTGGCATGAGTGCCATCTCCCCGTCACGCTAGACATTTCTCTGTAACTCTAGATTGATTTTGTACCCTGAAATCCTGGAGGAATTTTTTTTATAAGTGTGAGCAGTTTTCTTGTTACTTTGGTGGGTTCTTCAGGGTGTTCTGAATAAGATCATGTCATCATGAGGAGAGATAAGTTTATTTCCTTTCTGAGTTTGTTTTTTGGCCTAATTTCTCTGGCTAGGCTCTCCAGACAATTTTGAATGTCTGAGAGTGAACCTTTTGTTTTGTTCCTGATACTGAGGTGAAATAGTACAGTCTTTCCCTACTAAGTATGTCAGCTATGTTTCCCCCAGTAGATTAACTTCATCAACTGAAGGACATTTCCTTCTGCTTTTATTTTATAGGTTTTTTTTAAATCATGAAAGTATATTCCTAAGATTTCCAGCTGCCTCCTGGGGTAATACACCCTTTACCCACTCCCATCAGCGGATACTCTTGGGTATGGGATGTGTTTATTTTTTTTCCTCGAGGCAGAAGTTGGCAGCTTTTCTGGGTTACATGTGTGATTCCTTCCTCCCTGTACCCTTTATGTTTTCAGTTTTCCCTGGTCATTGAATTTGCCTGAGGACAATATCATTCAGACAACTGTGAATCTCGGACTTTAAATCTTTTTCTTTTCTTTCCTTGTGTGTGTGTGGTACTGGGGATCGAACTCATGACCTCACACTTGCCAGGCAGGTGCTGTCCCACTCACTAAGCTATATCCCTAGCCCCGTGGACTTTAAATCTTGAGACACATACCATTTTATTATTCATTGGTGTCCTTTCCCCTCAAACATCAGTGTCTTACATTTATTTTTAATTGCACCAATTCTTGAAGATTCAGATATCCCTGGGGAAGAGATTTTTTATTTCAGATGGTGAAATCAACTCAAGACCTTTTGCAATCTGAACGATTTCCAAATAATGAAGTCTTAATTTTTTTGCTTTCAATAAAACCAACCACTGAAATAACATTTAATGTCTCCCAACTTTGCCCTTTGGTCAGTGAAGTTACAGTAACTCAATAATACTGAATATCTATGGCATTTATTTGTGTGGGTCCCTTAACATCCACCATGTGCTCCTCCTTTTGTAGCTCCTGTTGGTCTGCTAACTTGTTCCTTCTGCCTCTTCCTCCTCGGATAGAACTACTCTGAGATCGAGTGATTTAGAGAAATAATCAGACACTGGTCCCACCCGTCTGGCAGCTAGATGACTCTTGGAGAATTGGAGAATGTTTTTCTTACTGCTTTTCACAGAATAGCCAGCCCATCCCTGGGGCCAGCGTAGCACACTAGGAATACTAAAAAACGAAATTTACTTGTTCTTTCATGAGACAACTTGCCCAAAGGACACTCTTTGACTCAATCCTACATATCTTACAGGGTGTGTGTAAATGAGTCAGCTTCAATTCTGACTTCTGAGCCTGTGTTTATACACAGCCTTTCTTGCCCAGAAAGCTCTCCCTCCATTCTTCTCATTCCAAGCATTTGCTATTCATATTGTGAGGTCTGCTATGTATTCTGCCCCTTCCACTGAACTGTGATTTGTCACCCCTAATGAGTGTTTACCTGCTTTCATGGCTTACTGCAGATAACACTTTTGCCTCCCACTTGAATTCTTTTTTTTTTTTTTAGGAGGAAAAAGAGGAAAACACAAAACAAACCAAAGCGGTGTAAGGGTACACGTAATACAGAACTACAAAACAAAACAAAACAAAACAAAAACAAAACAAAAAAAAACATAACAGTAAGAAATCACCTGTTAGTAGATTACATATTATCATCTTGAAAATAGTTCCTCAAATCACAGTATCAAAGAATACAAGGTGGACATTCAAACAGGGAGACTGCAAACAGCTGTGTTCAATGATCCAAAAACATTGATATAGTCAGCTATTTAACAACCCTAAACACACTTGCTGTTACGCATCCTATCTTACAGCCTTGCACCCTTCCCAACAGCTGGAGGGCAGGTCGGCTTCCTTCTTCCCTATGGAACTTAGCAGAGGAGACACAGAGTAAGTACTCCTTTGTGAGTTGCGTAAAATATTTTGAAAATTGCCTCTCTGTGTCAGAACTCAGGCTTGCTTAACTTTATTTTTCAAGCTGAGTCCCACTATACATTTATGATATCATCTTGCTAAGCATCCTGGGCAGAAGCTGACATAATGGCTCTGAAAAGCAGTTTTGCAGGTTTTGCAGTAGGGAGCGTTGCACCCTCGTGCTGTCACAGATGTATTTATCTGCCCCTTTTATCTATGGTCTTCATTTTAATTTGTTTTTAATTGCCTATTTAACACACCTAGCAATTAAGGTGAAATGGCTCTTTGACAAATGTGAGTGCTTTTAAATTAGTGCTAATTGCTTTTGTTAATTAAAAGTAATGTTTTATATTGTGTTATTGATATTCTCCTATATAAAACTGGATTAATGACTTCCAATCAATCCTGCTACAAAGACTTTGCTTTGTAGTTGCTGGGACTTCAGGGCAGACTGCTCCTGCGGAATCTGAAACACAACTAGAGCCTCAGATAAGCTAGAAAAGGCAGGGTAAGCAGCTGTGGGAGGACCAAAATGCCGTCAGCCACGCTCACTGGCTTGGGATTTCACCCTGACCCTCGCACAGGGGTTGGGGTCCTACAGGAGAAGAGGGGCATACTCAGATTGGACAATTGAGACTTCATGGGACTGCTTACAACTTTCTGGACAGGGAAAAGGGGGCCACAGGACAAAGATCAGTTGGCACCCTCAGATCTGAGGGTCAAGGAAGAGGAGATTCCTGGAGCCAGGGACTTGGGACCTCTTCAGAGAAAGCCACTTTAGGGAAGCAACAGCCATTGGGCAGAGGACATATGAGGTATAATGAGAAGCTACAGTGAATGTTTAAATAAAAAAAATGTGTTACAGTAAAAGGCATGTTGCTGTGACTCTCTCTTGAAATGTTTCCCCTCACTACAAACACATCCACACGTTCTTGCCCTTTTCTGAAGCAGTTCTGGAAGTCCTCTTCCTGCATGTCTTTTCCTGGCTGCCTTGCTGTCTTGAATCAGTTCAAAATGTTTGCATTAGTTTCTGTCACATAAAAACACGACATTGTATCCTCATCTACTTTATTCACTGGATCAGCACTGTGTGACTTCAGGCTCTTCCTCAAAGTCAAAATAACTATGAAAGGGAAACGTTTTGAAGGTTACAGACACATGGATAGCTGCTCTGGCACAGACCCCTGAGGTTCCCCAGGGCATCAGACCCACCCTCTACATCAGAAAGTGCTTCTCTGTTGACACACTTCTGTTCTGCTCCCTGCATTGGACCTCCTAGGGCGCAGCTCTGCCCCCATACATACATCCTGGTGGCCTTGACTGGTCTTCAAGGTTGCTTTGTTCTGGGATGCTCTTCAGAGCCCCTGTGGGAAATGGAAAGTGGCCTTCCTTTCTCCTTATCAGTCAGTCCTTGGACATACCCTACTGTCACCCCAAGGAGAGGGAAAGGCTTTGTGCAGGTGGCTGTCTTTACCTAAGGGCAGGCTTTGCAGAGGAGGGCTTGGCTGCTTGCACCCTTCAGTGTGGGAATGAACACCTCAGCCCTGTAGAAGGGAACCTGGGTTCTGATCCACTTTTCTGTTAGTATAGACAATGTGGGAAACAGACAAACAACCCCTTCTACCATAACCTAGAGAGAGAGAGAGAGAGAAAGTTTTGTGTACTTTGCCTATCATCTTTCCCATGTGTATACTTTACAGAAAGAAAGTTTTGTCATGCAGACTTGTTTCATCTGCCAAGCAAGTCACCTGCTGTTTACTGTCAGTCACGGTCACTCTTGCTGGTGATACTACCCTTGAACACTCACCTTCATCCTGGTTAGGCTTCAGGGAAATGCAAACAGGAGCCTGGAGGATGGGAGAAGGGCAGAGGCCAGGTATCCCAATTCTGGCTCAAGTATGGTCCAGCTCCCTCCCATGGTCCACCTTGGGCACAGCTCTTCCCACTCCAGCCCTGGTCCCAGGGAACTGTCTCTCTCATGGATGCAGCATCTGTCTGCTGCTGTTGATTCCTGGGGTCACCTCTCCACTCCCTACATAACAGCCAGGAGATGGTTTTGCTGATGGCATGGGGACCTGGGTGGAGGGAGAGAATAGGGAGAGGAGAAGAAGCATTAAGACATGGTGTGGGTTTATTCTGTATCACAATCTTGTACTCAAAGCAAGACACGGGGGAGACAGAATTGTTGAAAACTCATTTCTTGTATTAAATGTCTTTCATCTAAAATATTCAGAGTGGTGTTAACCCACCATTTAGTTTTGGATACTGAGATTGTTTCCAGTTGTTTTTCCCTAGGACCTCTGAGCTGTGACCATCCTTGTTACTAAATCTCTGTGCATGCCTGCGATAGCTTTTAGAGCTGAATTCCCAGAGGCAGGGAAAGCTCTTGTTCATCTGTTCTAGAAAGGTTTGTTAGCTTGTGGCTAATCTTTTCTTGGTCACTGGTTTCAGCCCTCGGTTGGACCTCCAGTGCCTGGTTCTCTGATTTGCAGCATTGTCTGCTGTGGACAGTGCCCCACAATGTGTATGGGATCTTGGTGCCTGGCTGTGCATAACCCGAACAGCTGTTCCCAGTCACCCTACTGAGGCAAATCATCGAGGCCCACGGAGGCCCATGAGAACTGGCCCTGCCCATAGCTGGCAGCGGCAAAATCACGAGTGCCAACTAGCTTGGGCTGCTGCTGCTGCTGCTCTGGCTGCCATGCTTGTGTGTGCATTTCTTCCTTTGCCACTTCCCGATTGTCCAAATCCTGACTGTGCCTCTGGTCCTCTTCTTCTGAGATGCTTTCCTGACTGTAGCTTGACCTTTCTTACAGACGCAGTGAATAACCTGCTTCTTTCACTGGGGTGGGGAAGATTCTCCCCAAGAGAGCCAGTACCTCTTTCATCTCCATTCCTCTCTTTCTGTCTGTTCCTTAACTTTCTCACTGTGCCTCTGAGAGTTCAGATGAAGTCTTCATGGCTTCTCAAATCACAGACATGATGACTCTTAAATGCTTCTAGTTAAAAGATGCTTTTGAGGTATTGGGAATTGAAAAGACACATTTTTAGTAAATGTGCTGCCGAAGCGAGCACTAAAAGGCACATTTTTTAAGGCGATCTTTTTGGAAACATTTTTATTGAGCTATAATTCACATAAATTAAGGCCCACAAATTTAGGATATCCAATTGAATGGTTTTTAGGAGGCACACAGAGTTGTGTAACTACCACCAAGATCTGTTTAGAACATTTCATCCCCCTGAAGAAATGCTATACCTATACCCATACCCGTAGAAATGCTATGCTCCACACCCTCCTCTGCTACTCAAGACCAAGGAAGTCTATGTCTATACACTTCTCTGTTATGGGGATTTAGTATAAAACGAATTGTCATGTGTGGTCTGTTGGCTTCTTTCACTTAGCATAATACTTTAAAGATTATTTGTGCAGCTGTACACCTCATTCATGGAGTTACACATTTCAGTACTTTATTCTTTTCTTATTGCCAAACATTATTCCGCTGGAAAGACAGGACTACTTTTTGAATTCATTCATCTGATGCAGTTTGGATTGGTTTTGGCTATGGGGAATGCAGCAGTTATGTGCACGTTTTTGTGTGGGTAAATATTTTCATTTATCTTGGGTATATTCTGAAGGATAGAATTTCTGGGTGAGATGGAAACCTGGTATTCAACATTTTGATGAATTTTCAAAAATATTTTTATAAAACAATTCACCGTTTTATACTCCCTTCAGTATGAGGGTTCTCATTTTATACGTCCTCACCAACACTTGTATTCTGTCTTTTGGAATTTTGCTTAATGAAGAGAGGTGATGTTTCAACATGGTTGTGATTTCCATGCCCTAATATTGGAAAATCTTTTCAAATTCTTATTGATCATATTTATATATTTTGAAGAAAAATATCTATTCATATCTTTTACCAATTTTCAAAGTTAGACTTGCAATGGTTGTTTTAAAAAATAATTCTCCCTAATGAAGTGGTTTCCTTTTTCTGGGAGAAGAATTGCTGTCTCTTCAAGTTATTCCATAATTTGGCCTCCAAATCCCACTAAAATATTTTTTTGCCAACTGCCTGCATCAGTGTGTGAACTGCATATCACCCATTTTTACCTGGAGGAAATTTTAGCTCTGCTTATCTTTATTTGCGACACATTCTGCTGAGTCCCCTGATCTAACACACTTGGGAGGCTGCCTTTTGGTCTGCAGGAAGAGCATGCACAGGAGAGCACAGTTCTTGCTTTGTGAATACTCAGCTCCACAATTTGTGCATTTTGTTAGCCAATGCTTTTGTACCCACAGTCCCGCAATAGATTTAAATCCTCACCTTAGTTCTCAGGGTTTTGCTATTTCCCATGACTGGCATCTGTTATTTGGAATGGCCATTTTCTCCCCCACCAAGATAAGAAACTTTTGTGGAGGTTGCAGAATTTCCAAAGCTCTTAGGTCAAGAAAAGCTGAACAAGGTAGGAGAAGAAATGCTTTCCAGGCTTAGGAATATGATGTTTGTCTATTACAATGGTGGCTATAATATATCTCAAGGTTGGATTTGGAGCAGATTTATCTGGAAGACTTGATAAAAAGCTGGTTCCTGGTTCTAATCCTCACAGTCTTTAAGCATACCTGCTATGAACTCAGCCATCCACATTTTTCATAAGGGCCTTATAAAATCTTGGTATCCAACTCTGCATATTCTGTGACAGTAATTTTCAGAGCTGCATCTTGAATACTTTTATGAAGGAAACTGATGTTCAGTGTGACCTCTCCCTGCTGGACTACTTCTTTTCACTGAAAATTGCATCGGACAGTAAAGCTGATGCAACATACTAGAGTCTAAAATGGAAATTAATAATTCTATTCAATAACTCAATTCATCGATTCCACAATGGACTAAGTATTTTAGTAAGTGTTAATAGTTTTTGTTGTGTTGGTTGAAAATTCGGAACTCTATACCCTTGTCCAATAACTGGGACCAGTATTGATAGGATTCTTGTTGGATCAATGTAGCTGTGAATGCCCCTTGTGTGGTAGCTCAGCTTTATGCTGAGGGTTTCAAGCCACAGGAAAAATGATTTGAAAGAATGAAATCACTCAAGGAAGTATAATTAAGAAGAAAGTTTTGAATTATATTCATTGATTTTTCAAACTTGGCTTCTGTTAGAGTAAAAATCGGTTTTAAGTATTTTTGAAAAAGGATTAGGAAGGATTTGCATTTGTTTAATGTGAACAAAAATTCTGCAAGTTGCCTGAAATGTCACCATTATAAACTTAATCCTTTAATTTAAACTGCAGTCTCTGGTGTGTCTGTCACAGTATAAGTGCTGTTCGGTATCAGTCTGATATTTTAGAGATAATGCGACAGAGTGGAAAGATTATTGTGGTTAAAGTGGAAAGATAGGTTGTTATTAACTTTGTGATCTTGGCCAAGTCCTCTGACCTTGCCTCATGAGCTCAGAGTGCAGCTGAGAACTGATCAGGACAGAGAAGCGTCAAACAGTCTTTCTTCTTAGCCATTTCTCTCCACAGCCTCAACAAAAGCAAATTCACTGTTGGACAACAGAAGTGTCAAAGTTCCCAGAAAAAGGGGTGCCTGGCTGGTTTTCAAGAGCTGCCCTTGATGGGATGGGATGCCCGGTGGGTCAATGTAGGACAGTGACGTCAGGAGCGCTCAGAGACAGACACCAGGTATGGAGTTGTTTAGCAGGGATACTGTCCACAGTGACATCGTGGAAGGAAGGAGGCAGGGTGATCAGCGGCCACACTGGCATGGACATAGCCTCCATAGGGCCTCAGCCAGATCCTGGGCCCAGTGGGACCCAGAGCATTTTCTTTCTTTCTTTTTTTTTTTTTTTTTTTTATCGGTACCAGGGATTGAACTCACGACCACTTGCTTGCAAGGCAGGTGCTTATGCCACTGAGCTAAATCCCCAGCCCAACCCAGAGCATTTTCAAGGTGGCCTCTGAAAAAGATACTACGCCCATACTATCTTTCCTCCACAGTCTTCTCTCTCCTCCAAGACAGCTCTCTTGTGGTCTGGGGTGAAGAGCAGTCATCATCATCTTCATTTGCAGCTGACTTACAAGGAGAGTGGAGGCTAAGAAATGCCAGGCAGCATCCTTTGGAATGCTGGAGGATGGGTTCTTCAGTCTGGAGGGTGGGCTCTGAGGCCCATCATGGCAGATATCATTCCTGCTCTGTCTCTGCCATTTTCTGAGCCTTTATTTTCAGGGAAAGTGGGCATTTGGGCAGGGTTATTAATGATGGCAAACCTTGTAGAGCTTTCAGTGATACAAATAGCTTGCAGCAGAACGTGGGCCATAAGTTCACTGCCCCTGGGTTAGGTGCTCCAAAAAACATCTGAAAGAATCCTGCAGATGTAAGGTAGGAAGCTACCCACAGGCTGTACCATTCCTGGAAGTCCTTAGAGGAGTGAGTGGCTTATGTGCAAATCCTTGCTGCCTTGGCTGATGCTGTGGCATGGTCCAAGCTCACCGGTGTTTGCGTCCTTTAGCTGCTGCTGATGGCTGCCGCATTTCATTACCATTCGGCTGCTTGCAGGTGTTTTTGTGATGCAGTTTGAGCCATGTAATCCCCAGAACAAATGAGCCATTTTGAATATTGTGAGATGTGTAATTCAATTGAATATGAGCCATGGAATAATTGAGTTTAAAGAAACAAGGACCTAGGCATTTGGTCTGAGCAATCTGTCAGGTAAAGCATCTGCTGGCTGGGGGTCTTCTTCCTGCTCACGCAGTCTTGGCACACTCACCTGCCACCTCACTCATGCTGTCCCTGCCTGCTAACGTGTCCCTCATAGGACCTGAGGCAAAGAAATTCGCGTGAGGACTATAAATACAAGTGCTAACATGAGGAAAGAACATATGATACTGAAATTATTTTTCTTAATTTCAAAATTTTTTGTTATTCTATTTTTTTTTTGTCTTTTTTCTTTTTATCAGTACCAGGGATTGAACTCACGACTGCCTGCTTGCAAGGCAGGCGCTTATGCCACTGAGCTAAGTCCCCAGCCCCGCTATTCTATGTTTTGTCATACATAATGACTGCATTCAGTGTGGGAAGTCGGCACATCTTAATTCTTTTTCCTTTAATCCTTAATTCTTTTTCCTAACAAATCTTAATTCTTTTTCCTTTCCCTCCCTCCATGTCTAAATCCCCTTCCTATTTGCAAAAGGTCTATCTCCTTGTTTCTTTCTTTAAATCTTTTTAATAATTTTATTTTAAAGAGGATAGAACCAAGGAAAATAAAACAGAATGGAACCAATCAAAACAAAGCAGTGTAAATGGTACAGGATTTCAAAATGATACAAAATCAACAATAGTTACCATAATGCCTCTTATTGTCTTCAAAATAGCTGCAGATACCTTCATACATTGTAAAAATCAAACAGAACAGAACAGAATAGAACCAATAAAAACAAAACAATGAATGCAACGAATTACTTCAAAATATGACAATTGTAAATCCAAAATGGCTACCATAATATATCTAGCTATTTTTGAAATAGCTGCCCATGCCATTGAATATAATAAAATCAAACAAAACAAAATAAAATAAAACCCAACCCAACCCAACAAAACAATGAAAGTGATACAGGACTTTGAAACAAGATGATAGGGAATTAACAATGGCTACCACCTTTAGAAGGAGAGCCCCCATAGATGCCACACTACCTACCATTATCTCTGAATAGGTAGTTGCTTCCTGGAGGCAGAAGGGACTGGCTCTTCTTCCTTGCCAGCCCATATGCTGGAAGGGACTGGGATCTGGCTGTCCCTTGGCCAGCAGCAGCCCATGCATGGCACTGGTTCACAGGATGGGCTTGGTTCTTGGTGAATCTCTGTTCTCTTCCCTTGTTGTCTGAAAATGGTGTTTACTGACAGGGAAAGGCGGGAGTCTAGTGGTCCCCTGCCAGCGATGGCAGGCACTGGACCACAGGGAGGGCTTCTTTCTTGGTGTACCTCCCCGTTTCTTATCTATCTTTTATTTTCCCTTTTAATTTATTTATACTTTGGGTTTCTCATATAAAAGAAACCATTTAAGCTTGAGTGTCTGATTTATTTCATTTAACATTACAGTCTCAGGGTCCATCAATTTTCCCACAGATGATTCACGTTTATTTTTCTTTATGGCACAATAGTCTCTATTGTGTATAAATACTACATTTTCTTTGCCCACTCATTTGTTTCCAAGATTTAGCAATTAGGAATTGTGGTAGCAAAATTATTTTGTCCTCTTATTTTCTTACTATATAGCTTCAGCCAGAAATGACAATTCTTTTTGGCAATACACATGTACCTTCGATTTTTTGGTGTCCATATTTAAATGGAACTCATTAGAATGCTTTTAATTACTTCCAGGTCATCCCCTGAGTCTGAGGTCATGTGTGCTGGCAGGGGAGGTGTGTGACAGGTGCTGGAGGGGAGGCTCTGAGGCTGGAAAGGGGCCTTGTGGCTCAGTCCCTTATGAAACAGAGAGAAGGGCTTCCATCTCTGGATGCACTGATCCTGTTGGACTAGAGCCTTGCCAGGCTTTTTGGGGCCTGTCTCTGTCCTCCTGGGCTGCACTGTGGCCCTCTGAAGTCATGTGTAGTGAATAGTATTCACTACTGCTGTTTCCTTCCTGAGTTGGGGGCAAACTGTCCCTCAGTTGTGCTCTGAGTCAGCCTCATAGCTGCCACTCATACTCCAGATCTCTTGCCCACTGCAGATTCCTGCTTCACTGATGGGCTAACCTGGTCAGAAACTGAACTTATACTGAGATACATGTACCTCTGAAGTCTGCAGATGGGGAAAGCATCTTCTGATGAGTTCCAATGTGTCCCCTCAAGTAGCTTAAAAGTGGTTTCTTCATAATCCTGGTCTCTTTTTCAGGCTTTCCATCTCACATCTCCAGGGGAAAGAGGTAGAACATATTTGTTTACCCCATTTTTGCAGATGAAAATACTGAACTGGAATGAATCAAGCAACAGAACATCCAGGAGTAGGGGAATGGTTAACACATGGCATATCTATGCAATGAAATATTTTAATGCCATTAACTAAGTTGCCAAACAAATCCTTAATGATCATTATGATATAGGCAGATGCTAATGAAATGACATTGAGCAATAAGCAAGAGGGACTATGGTGGCATTTCACGATTTAGTACTCATGGCGTCAGCTCTTCACGAATGGCCCCAGGGTCCAGTGCATGCTTTGCTATCCCTGAATAATGGCTGCATCTGTCCCCTGGATATAGGAGACACTCAGGCCGAGCTGGCCAGCAACTGTGTCCGCACATTCCTGGGGCCACACAGTCTGTTTTCTCTTTTCAAATATTTATTCTTGGCTCTCAGTGATGAATTCCATTTATTTGTAAAATGTGGCCCCCAGTAAATATCAACAGCTTATGTTGTCAAGGGAAATAAAGAGAAATGAAACACTCAAAAAAGGCCAGTTCTTAGATGATTTAACCAAAACCTCAAAAGTGCAGAATGCCAAGTTCAGTAATGACTTCACAGCATGATGTGATGGGACCACACGCTTTCTGTACCTGAACAACTCTGAGTAATTTGAAAAACTGCTCCATTGTGGGAAGGCAAAGCTTGTTCAGGGGAAGGGGACTTGGATGATATACGTTAAGTTGATTAGCTGGAGATGTGCACAAAATCGTCCTTGCACATGAAATAGGACTGCTTTGTTAGAGTCCCAGGGGTCTTTACAAGTAATCCTGTGAAGCTGTAGGTAACAGTGACACTATTCAGCTGATTATTTATCATGAGTGTGGAATTTCATCTTAATTGTCAACTTGATTTGTTTGAGAGCCACCGAGGTGTTTAGTAAAGCACACTTCTGGGTGGGGCATGCAGGGGTGACCTTGGGCTTTGTATCTGGTACCTGCCCCTTCCTCTTTGGCTTTTTCCCTATCTCTCTGGTTCTCAGCTGCCATGAGGTAAGCAGCCTTCTTCCATCATGCCCTCCACCATGATGTTTCTGCTTTGGAATCAGCTGGCCGTGGACTGAAACCTCTGAAACCATGAGCTAAGATAAACTTTTTATGCTCTAAGTTGACAGTCTTAGTGACATTTTTCATTGCTGAGAAAAAAATCCCCAACGTCCAAAATTAAAGGTGGAAAGCTTCATTTTGGCTACAGTTTGTGGAGGTTTCAGTCCATAGCTGACTGGCTCCAAGGCAAGATGGCGTGGTAGAGAGGCGCTGCAGAGCTAACGGGAGGCCACAGTAGAAAAGCAGCAAAATAACTGCAGCAGCAGCAGCAGGTGATGGTGGCAACCCTTTTTCTGTTCCTTATATTCCATCCAGGCTACCTGCCCTTAGTGCAGGCAGCACTCACACAGGGTGGGCACCCTTAATCCTGGCATCACATCCTCAATCCCAGCATCACATCTTTATCCTAGCATGAGATACCCTAGACCCAGCACCTCTGAAAACGTCCACCTACGACAGCATGAGGCTTTGGGGGAACATCTAGATGTGAGCCATACTATATTGTCTTTCTCAGATATTTGGTCACAGTCTTGAAAATTCAACTAATACAATAAGGAAGTAGAAGGGAGGTCCTGGTGTTTTTTATGGGACAGAAGGACTCCTGAAGGATCCTGGGGAGACACATTTGCAGGGCAGACCACTCAAAAGGCTGTGGAAAAGATGGCAAGGCCACTGAGGCCAAGGACTCTTCATTTTGGAGCAGTGGGGAACTATTTTTCATTGAAGTCCTAAATATTAAAGGAAAACACTACTTGAACTTTCACACTTATTTTATCAGAGTGCTATTTGTGAATTTGGGGACTGGTGATTTGTATTTTTTCATGAGAGTTAATTTTAATGTTCTCCAGTGATTTGTTAGTGTTTAACTTATCTCTGTAAAATGCACACGTGCACATAGACAAGTACACAGAAAGATTAAGGAAGATAAGTGAAGGGGGAGACAAAAAAGAGATGAAAGAAATTCACAAAGGTGAATTCAAGGAGAGTTTTGCTTCTGATCAGGATGAAGCATCAAGTACTGGACTAACTTTACTATGTTTGCTGTGAGGCTGGACAGAGAGCCTAAGACAGCTGTTTCCAAATGTGAGCAGAACAGCTTGTGATCTGGGAAAGAAATAAAAGCCACAGAAAGTTCCAAGGTCTCATTGCTTCACAACCAGCATGGCTGTTGATCTGCAATGCAGAAGAGTGTTATGGTTTGTGTCTGGGTGGCCCTCCATGCCTCATGTAGTCATGGAGGCAGCTGAATCTAGCGTTTGTGATTAGTTTGTTGTCTAGTGCTGGGATTAGCAGTGTGAGTGCTGCACCTGCCCAGGGCTGGAGCTGACATGGAATATAAGGGAAGGAGATAGGTGTGTTTTCCGTTCCCCTTTGCCCTTTCACTCTTGTCACTTGCAGCCACCAGAACAGCTGCCCTCAGCCACACCACCTTGCCTTGGAACCAGCTGGATAGGGACTGAAACCTCCCAAAACTATAAGAAATAAACCTTTCCTTCCTTTATTTTGGGCATCAGATATTTTGTCTCAACAATGTCTGGAACCAAGACAGAGAGGGAGAAACCCAGGGTTTTTGCTGGTCAGCAGGGCAGAGGTAGGCATGTAGAGCTGCAGAGACTTGTGGGTTTTGTAAGGTGGAGGTCTGCAAAGGAAGGATCAATGCATTAAAAAAGCTTAGAAATCTGCACATGTCCACTGTCTGAGCTCTAAGCCATCCTTTCCCCCTGGTTGAGCAATGAATAGTTCAGAGGGTCCTGGGTGTTCCACAAAGTTCCAGCCTCATTCATGGCTTGGACTGGCCAAAGCACAAGGACACATTGAGCTCTTAGGTCTTCTCCTATCACCCTTCATGCCAGTAGCTCTGGAGTTGAGGCTGCTGAAGACCAGGGTTTCTCAGCTTTGGCACAGAGGGTGCCTTGGTCCTGTGGGGTCTTTGCTGGAGAGAGATCTGTCCTGTGCACTGTAGGCTATTTAGCAGTGTCCTGGTCTCTGCATGCCATGGAAGGAAGTGTGGGAAGAAACTGCCCTTAGTTGAAGACCTCTGCTGTGAGCTTTCATCACAAATCTTTAAAAATAAGCTCTGAAAGGACTAGGGTGATCTGCAAGTAAATTAAGTGCCTGCTAAAGCAAACAACAATATTCTGGAAAGACAGACAGTGAGAGCCATGGAGCCAAGAAGGCTGGATTCATCACAAGCAGCATATGCTGTGCTCTGCGCATGGATTCCTGGCTCTGAAAATGCTCTCCAGTGTCAGTCACTGTGGCTGTCACTGACAGATGGCCCTCAGCATTCAGGTCCCTTGTGGGTGACCTCAGGGAATAGTGGGCTTGTCTCAGGCCACTTCCGCTCTGGGCAGTTACAGCCAAGAGTCATTGGTCACAGCAGGAGAAGGTCTAAATCTGTGGCTTCAAAGTGGAAATCTCTGAGGAGCTACCCACTTGTACAGCTGGTAGTGGTACCAGCTGGTGCTGTCTGTGACTATGTGGCATCCTGATTCCATGTCCTCCTGACTTTCTTTTCTTTTCCTCGCATGGATGCTGATTCCAAGGTGTTCCCTAATAAATATCTCTATCTCCACCTCAGAGTCATAATCCAGGAGAATTCAACCCACTATCCCATAAATAAATCACTAGGGGTAAAGAAATACTAGCTTGTAACCCATAATTAGAAGAGGAACCAGAAATAGAGAAAAAAGGATGATTAGCTGCAATTAGAAGAAACAGACTTGAAAAAAGTGATTGCTCAAGATTGAAAGGATAGCAGCAATGGAATGGGGAAAAAAATCTCATGGAGAAAATGGAAACTCAAATTGAATAAAGTGGAGATCATAAACTGAAAGGCACAACATATAAAATACATAGTTTTAATAACAGATTTAATACCACAGAGAATATAATGCTGATAAAGAAGGAAACCAGGCAGCCAAAACTTCAAAATGAGGCTCAGGAAGAAAACTGACTGAAGAAGAGTGTAGCAGACTCTCCATGTCCTTGAAACTTTCCCTGGATATTTTTCTTAGCATTTGGTGACACAGGGTATTAAACATGGTCTGTTGCTATCAAGGAGCGTCATGGTCTAAATGGAAAATGTCTCTCAAAAGCTCAAAAGTGTG
This sequence comes from Cavia porcellus, assembly GCF_034190915.1. NCBI lineage: Eukaryota > Metazoa > Chordata > Mammalia > Rodentia > Caviidae > Cavia > Cavia porcellus. The sequence continues at coordinate 58,499,274 of NW_026947489.1, forward strand.
CTTTGAAGATGACTGAATCGTGGGGGCCATGTACTCATACGTGGATTATGTGAGCTGATGAGTTCGTAGCTGATTTGTGTTTGGAGCTGGGATCTCGCTGGAGGTGATCACTGAGGCATGACCTGGAAGAGTGTATTCTACCCTGCCCTCTCTATTCTCTCTGTGCATCCTGGCTGCCATGGGTGGAGCAGCTTCCCTCTACTCTACCCTCCCATCATGCCCCTGTGCTATGCTGTGCCCCTTGGAGTCAACCAACCTTAGATGGACCCTCTGACATATGAGCCAAAATAAACCTTTCTTCCTTTAAATTTCAGGTGGCGTTTAGTGTCTATTTGTCCAAGCAATGGGAAAGTAGTTTGATGTGCCTCATATTGTTTGACATGAAGAACTTCATCATGTGGCAAGCTGGCAAGACCAAAGACCTGGCAAGAAGAGATCTCACTCGGAGTTCTAAACATGTCAGATGTAATATCTGATGTTTTGGGATTTTGAGGCGTGATTTGGAAGCAGCACTGGAACGAACAGCTTAGAATTCTAGATTTTTTTGTGTGTGTTCAGTCTACTTGTACATTGCCTTTGCGTTCGAACTGTTGTCCTGGAAACCTCTGAAGCAAATAGAGTGAAACTACTTCTTAGCTTTCAGCAACAGAGTCCTTCTGCCCTATGGCTGAGCATGAGTCGGAACCACTCGAGGCTCCTCAATCACTGCAGGAGAAATGTCCTTGGGAAATGTCATGAGGAGAATCATACTTGTGCTACGTTTGTGGCTTCCTCTTCTCTGCAGTGATTCTGTGATAACAAATGTGCTTAAAAACTTACAGTGTATTGTTTTGAATTAATATTCATAGCATAAACAAATTCACATTTCAAATGAAATTTTTACAAAAACTCTCACGCTAGAATATCATATGAAGCACATATGGGACAATGATTCTGTGTTTTAAAAAGTTGGTGTAGATAAAAATGCATTATTCATACCAACTCTTTCCATTGCTGTGAAACTGAAAATCATTTATGTGGCCAAGTCTGAATAAATTTGCACCTTGACAACTGTGATGTCTTCATCTAGCTTGAGGTGAAACATGGAAATTTCCTCTAATCCTTCAGAGTTCCACCTTTTCTTCTGAACAGTCTTCCCATCTTTTCACTTGATCTTTATAAATCTTTTATTTTTAAATTTTATTTAAAGAAAGACTAAACAAAACAGAAAATAGGTAGAAATAATACATACATTCAGAGAAAAAAATAAACACTAAGAAATCACTAGTTGATGTTTACATATTGTTGTTTTACAAATAGTTGTCTCCCTCACATCGATCATGAAGGTTTTCAAAGAGAAGTGTGGGTTAATTTATTTATTTTTTGTGTTTATTCTTTATATTTTGTGTTTTCTTTATTACTTTGTATTATATTACAATATTGCAATCATTTTTGTATGAATATTTTTGGTTTGTGAATTGAATCACTTGAATTTCTGTTATTTCTTGTGGGGAAATTAACTTCAATATACAACCAAGGTATATACATGCCTCTAGTCAACCTTACTAATACAGGAACAATTTACTGCTTCTGTTTGACATAGCTGAAACACCAGCACTGTGACTCTTGTGCTTTGGGGACATTATTAAAAGGGCTTCCTTCCTGGAAACATGGAAGGAAAGGGTGATTCGTGTCCCAGATGAGACACAATGGGTCAGTATCAGGTTCTGTCCACTCGTCAGAACAGTGTGCGATTTAAAACTTATGGATGGTATATTTCTGGAATTATCCATTTAATATTTTTAGCCCATGGTTGACTGCAGGTAATGAAACCATGGTAAGAGAGGAAACATAGAAAGGGTGACTCAGGCCCTCTAAGTCATGACATGCCCACATGGTTCTCCAGCCTCCACAGGATGGGCACCGTTACACATCCCCAGCTGTGTTCTTCACAATAACAGTTACCTCCAAATCCCTGGAAGGGGCAGTGAGAGAGTTTGCTTTGGGCCGAGAAAGCCTACAGTTTGTCCACATACTGAGGGCTCAGCTGCTTTCTCTTGTTTCAAAACACTGGGTGATCAGACCTTATTCTGCAGGAATCTTTGATGTGGTCTGTCCTGCAACTCTGGTCAGTCTCTCTGCCTGTTCTGCCTGCAGACCACAGCCTGAGCTCTTACAGGACAGGCCAAGGATGCTTCTCCTGTGCCTCCTGCCTGTTGCCCAAGACTCTCAGTCCCAGGAAATGCACCTGACCTTGCAACACCAACAGTGTGAATGGAAGCCTTACAGCTGATTTGCTAACAGGTCACTCAGAACAGCACCTTCTGTGTGTCCCCTGACTCATCAGGAGTCTTGCAAACACTGAAAGGGTATTTCAGGGATATGGTGGCCTGGTTTTTTCCAGGGATGATATAGGTCAATATTTCTTGACTAAATGAAATTTATAGACACTGGTAAAAGAGCAATGGAAACATCAAATGAAAGAATAGAGCCATTTCATCAAATGAAAGAATGGTGCATGCCTGTAATTCTAGCACTCAGGAGGCTGAGGCAGGAGGATTGTTACGAGTTTGAGACCAGCCTGGGCTACAAAGTGAGCTCAAGGCCACCCTGAACTGCTAGTGAGAACTTGTCACAAAAAAAAAAATAGTTTTTAAACAATTTTCCAAGTTCTAAAATATGATGCAATTCAAATAATGATTTCACTGAAGAATTTCTTTAGTCTCTAAAATTAAACATTCTGTATGACATCACAGATCACAAGATGTCAAAATCACTGAGCATACTTCCCTCACGTAAGACCAGTGCATCTTTACGGGTCTTAGAGAAAGTTGTTGTTAGGGAAAATCATGTCAGGGAGCAGACAAAGCTCTGGTGCTGAGATTACCATGTGTCTCAACTCCTTGGCAGCTGGGAACCTCTCCCCAGCATCCCCTGCAATGGGTGAGCTTCAACCAGTGGGCTGTGAATGGATTTGATGTGTATAACTTCCTGGCCTGGCCTGTCCCCTATCCAGGGCAGTCCTTTCTGTTCATTTACCTTCCCAAGTGAACCAGGAAACCATGAGTGAAAAGAGGAAGAGAGAGAGAATGGAAGGGCTCTTGATTCCTAAGTGATGACTTGGACAATTGTCTCTCCATGATCAGCAATTTATTTTGGACTTTGTTTGTGAGAGAAGCCACCGTGATTTCATGAAAAGCCTTTTGCAGCAGCAGGTGTTCCATTACTGACACAGGGTCCTCTAGAGTCACTGCGAGATGTGCATTCCAAGCACGTAGGATGTGAGGGATTTGAAGCCCTTCATGCAGGATTTGTCCTTGTTGCAGACTTCATGATAAGGGTACAGGATGACCTCTGGTTGGCAGCTTTCCCAAGTACTTTACCCCTTGCCTGGGTTCACCCATCTCTGCACCTATTCTCATCTCCTGGGGTCCAGGTTCTTTGGTAACTCAGCATATATCTTAGATTGCATTAGAAAGAGAAATCCTAAAGAAATGAAATTTATCTCTGGCCAGTGGGCAGAGTTTGCAGAAATCTTCTAAAATGAAATTGTCTGATATTACTTCTCTAGGCCTTGGGCAAATGGATAGATGGGGGAGATTTGATTTCCTCTTAAAATATGACCCGAGTCCCTGCTCCTCATAGGGTGCTGCTGAAGGACAAGGGGCTAACTGGGATTCAGGTGTCACTCTGTTGGCTTTCTCCCTTTCCTGGTGTTCTCATTTTCTTCTGCATCCTGGAGTGAGGATCCTCCTGCTGTCACTCTGTGGGGCTGGGTGCCTCCTTGAAGCTCCCCCACTAGTCTAAGCCTCTGATGATGTACCCCCCAAACTTTTGGGGGGTCCAGGCCTGGGATCCTTCCCTATGCTTCAGAGTCCTTGTGTACACTCGACTGTGTCAAAGGATTCAGTGACTGTAGCAAATAGGCAAACATGTGACTGTGCTCTGGTGTCTCGGGGTTCTTTCTACGACCTCAATGACAACAAGGACCAAATGCACTGTAGTGGTCCTCATTTCTGGATCCTGGGCATGTGCCCAGGTGGGGTTCTGAGGCCTTTTGGAAAAGATCCGCAGTAGCTTAGCTGTGACCCCTATGGCTTCTGTTTGGATTTCTGCTTTGAATTTACTTTGTTTTTCTGTCCTATGGGCACTGGAACCTCTGGCATGAAGAGTGCTTTGGAGACAGCCCAAGTTCTGGGTGTGGGGGGAGGATTTGAAGGGAGTCAGGTAGGCCTGCACCCTGGTCCTGCCACTAACTGGCTGTGTGTCTTCTGGCAGCTGCTGGTCTCTGGACCTTCTTTTTACTTCCCAGCTTGGTGGTGGCTTCTCAGGGTTTGCTGGTCTGTGGACCCGGTTTACTGCTATGTGCTTAGGGGCTGCTGAACCCATAGGCTCACCCCACCCCTGTTCCTACTTTCTATCACATTATCCTCCTTTCTATCTGGGTTGTAACATGAAATAGATGACTTTAATATGGTCGCCATGATGTTTGAAATTTCGAGTAGTTAAAATCGTGTCAAACACAAATCTTTATTTTTCATTTGATATTAAAAAAATACAGCCACAATTTCCCCTACTTTTCTTTTGGTTTCAACCTGCTATTATTGTTGAAAATGGGAAGAAATAGGCTGAGCTCAGCCTTCCTTGGTAAAGCTTGGGCAGCTTGGTCCAGGGCCAGTGTCCATTGCTGCCTCCACCCTACCATGGTAATGTGAGTCGCGGGAACGCTGCTCAAACAACCAAGCTGCCCAGATTTGTTTTCCTCTGGGAAGCCTCGTGAATGATGAATTGCCATGATGGGTGAAAATAATACCACGCATAGCTAGCTCCTCGAGCTTGGGTGACAACACAGCATCTTGCAAACGTCAGCTTGCTTTGGGCAGGACCCGGCTGAGCTCACACCGCCCACAAGGTGGCGCGGGAGCTGCAGTGATGACAGAAGAGCGCGGGTGGAGAGGGAGAGGAGAGGCCAGAAGGGGAAGCCTCTGAGAGCCCCCGGAGCACCGCGCAGGCAGGCGCTTCTATGTGTCTGGTCTGTGGGTGCTTCAAGATCCTCGCTCTCGGGGGTGCACCTGCCTTTTTCTTCTGCAAGAGCGAGCTCTCTACTGCTTCCCTGATAAAGGCAGGGCAAGGGTTTAAATCCTTAGTGTGTTCACTGAACCCCTGCACTCCAGTATGCACTGAGTTTTATGTTTCAGCTCTTGCAGACCTGAGGAATGAGGGAAGTACCTGTGAGCCAATCACATGTTCAGCAAAGGGCTTGTATCTAGAGTACGTAGCTTTATTTTTCAATTTTTAATATGTTTGCAATACCTAATAATTACATTCATCACATGGAGTTGGTACATGTCCATTACACATTTTAGTCTTTCTAGGTCCCCTTTCTTCCCTCTCCCTCCCCTTCTATTTCTTGATCACCTTCCCATTTGTAAATGATCTTTCTCTCTATTTCCTATTGGCTACCTTTTACTATGCTCTTTAATTATACCTTGGATTTCTCGTGTAAGTGAAACCATGCAGTATTTAAGCTGTATCTGGTTTATTTTACTTGATGTTATGGTCTCAAGGTGCATCTGTTTTCCTACAGATGATTCAAGCTTATTCTTTTGTAGCAGAGTAGTCCCCTTTGTGTAAATAGCACACCTTCTATAGCCATTCATCTGTTGAAGGACATTGTTAGGACATTTCTAAGATTTACTTGTTATGAATTGTGCTGCCATCAACATGGGAATCCCTCTAATACGATGTCTTTTAACTGTTTTGGGATATCTATTTAGAACATATATCTACCTCTCAAAACTAAAAAACCACAATCCCATTAGAAAATGAACAAAACATGAACTCATGTTTTCCCCCATGGAAAGATATTCAACTTCACTAGTCACTAAAACCACAATGAGATATTGCAAGTGTGCTTGTTAGAATAGATACAATAAAAATTAGTGATGATAGCAAATGCTGGCTAAGCATGCAGACTCGTTCCTCACACCCTGCTGGTAGGAAGATAAGCTCTGAAAAACAGCTTGGTTTCCTCTTAAAATAAAAAGCGGCTTTGCCACACACACTGGCAATTGCACTCTTGAGCATTTACACTAGAGAAACAAAAATATATTTTTAGGCAGCAACTTGTATGGGAATGTTAATAGCAGTTTCATCCACAATAGCCCCAGACTAAAAACTACCAAATATTCTGTAATGGATGTAAGTTAAGCAGAATGGTTCAGCACTGTGGGGTGGAATTCAGTAATAAATGGGAACAAACTATTGTTACCTGCAGTAGTTTAATGATTTTTACCTGGAAAAAAACAACTTCAAAAGGATATATACTGCAAAATTTAAAAATATGATTACAAATATTGAAAAGAATTACAAACATCAAGACAAATGGTATACAGAAGAGCAGCCAGGAATGGGGGGCACAGGTGTGGCCACACAAGGTAGCATGTGGGAGATGCAGGTAACAATTCTGATTGTGGTGACAGAACTATATAAGATAGATGGTCAGACATGCACAACCACAACAGATGAGTTCATTGTGTAACCTATGGGACCTAAATCGGCCCTGAGGGATCTCACCATCAGTTTCCTGGCTGTGATATGGTGGTGTCCATGGGTGAGACAGTACCATTGGTAAAGGGTTTGTAAGGCCTCCTTGTATTCCTTTTAGCTTCTTACAAATCTCTTTCTAAACTTGTGTATGTCCACGGTATAGAACATAATGCTCTGATCTAGGTAATGAAAGAAGTACAACAGCCTATTAGCACACCCGTCCTTCACAGTTGTGTGTGTGTGTGTGTGTGTGTGTGTGTGTGTGTGTGTGTGTGGTATCTAAAATCCTTTCTCAGCACACTTCCAGGATGCCCTGTAGTATCATTTACCGCAGCTCCTGTGCCGTGCGCAAGATCTAGTCTTATTCTTCCTACACAACTGTAACTTTTCTTCTACTTAGACCTGTGAATCTTTTGGAAAGAACAACTGGGATGGGTGAAAGGAGAAAAGAAAAAAGAGGAAAAATATATACATGCACACATGATAGCTAGGGTAATTGTACTATTCCTTTTAGTAGTTCATTGAAAAAAATAGTGCTTGTATTGTTTAATCAATTTTGTGTGCCTATGTCTGGTAATTTGAGTAACTATTTTGAAGAGAACAATATGCAAAATAATAATCATTGTCAATTTCCTATCATCTTATTTTGAAATTTTGTATTGTTTTTATTGCTTTTTTATTCTCTTTAAAATAAAGAAAAACAAAAAATACACACTGGATTCTGAAGTGCAATGGAGACAAAAAAAAAAAAGAAGAAGAAAAGAAAACAGGTTCACCCCCAAATTATGGAACAGTGGAAAGCACACTGCACTATCAAGGCCTCTGTGTCTTTTCCAGCAGGGTGATCTTGGTTAGTGTAGCTGGATCTAAGTTTGTACTAGAGGATTGTAAGTGCTTCTCTGTGTCATAGTGCTCAGAGCAAATTAAGTGCTCAATAAATGTTAGCTCTTCCTATGGTTGATAGCAGTCCACCAAATAATTCAAAACAATCAGAGCAGGGAATTTTAAATGATCCAAAGACAGAGAATAAGTATCTGTGGTCCATCAGTTACCCTGATTTGATCCTTATACATTTTTACATGTACTGAAATGTCATATTATAACATAAATATGTATAATTACCATGTTTCAATTAAAATACATAAAATGTTAGTTCTTTCCATGATTTTAAGTCCTAATCATTGCATTAATGTAAACTAGTACATCCAGGGTGAAAAGCACTGGTTGTCTTTACAGAGAAGCAGATCATGCTTTTAGCTTTTGATATTCGACAGACTATTTGAAAGTCCCCTAGTCAAGGGTCATTTGTCTCTAGAAACCATTGGCCAGGCTGCTGACATGTGTGTATGTGTATGTGTGTATGTACATTTGGATACAGGAAAAATGTTTACTCACTAGAAATTTACCTTATGAGTAGTTAGAACAAAGATAACTTTCAATGTCTTATCACTTGTTTCTACAGGGCACCCATCAAGGATTCTTGCAGGTCACCAAGTGACCATTGCAATAGAACTTACTTATCTGTGCACATTGAGCCCATTGATACATTTCTGGAAGACTCTCAGGTGAGCAATAGCTTTTAATATGTCATTTGGCAACATTTTGATAATGTTTGAAAAATTAGATGGATATTAAGGTGGTGTGGTTTTCACTGTATATCAACATTAGCTGGTATTTTAGTCCTTTGCTATTGCTATAACAAAATACCAGAGGCTGGGAATTTTGTTTTTATTTTTATTTAAAAATATTAACCCAGGTGAGCCATGCTGGAGGACAGAGATCCCTCCCATTACCTCTTCACCACTGCAGGAATCCAGGTGAGCTGTGCCAGGGGTGGGTGGCCCCTCTCCTTGCTATTGCCACTACTGAGGTAAACTGCTTGGGAAGGCCTGGAGATCAGAAGGAACAACAGAAACACAGCGAGGTCCCAACGAGGTGCACAGGATGCACAGGTGAGACTAGCGATGTGAAAAGTCCACAGTAACAATAATGATACAAAGCAACAGGTGACTGAGGTCTCCATGGGACCAGCAATCAGCTTGGGAAGAACCCAGGACTCAATAACTGGTCTTTTCTCTCAATTTTTTTCTTTCTTTTCTAAACTGGGGAGAACGCCAACCACAAAAAAGTAATCCTACCCCACAAACCCAGAGAGCAAGCTCAGATACTTCCTCGAATACTCCTTTTTCTTTCGTTTCTAATTCCTTCTGCAGTTTCCCAAACCTTGCAAATCATCTTTTCTCCACCAGACTTGCTTCTATTTCCTTTCCAATTACTTTTGTTTTGTAAACCATCCTCCCTAAATTTCCCCACCAAAGGGTAAAAACTCTCTACTAAAAGGAAAACACTTTGCCTGCAAACTCCTAATTTATGATCAGTTCTGTTATATAACTATAGACACTGCTCCTGTGATCTAAAGTACAAAGTCAATAGTTACCACAGTTTGTCAGTTTCTAAATTGTGCTTGATGCTATCATGATTGCTAATTTTACTACTTTAGCTAGAATGTCATATCTGTTGTAATCAATTGTTCTCCATTCTGTAACAATATTGGGAAGCTCTGGAGTAATAACCTCACCAATCTTATATCACAAGACCAGAGACTGAGGCAAACAGATACTAACATCCTACTCTTAATTAATTGGGAGGGTAGGACCTTATAACAAACACAAACCAAGAATTTCTTACACTCAGAACACAACCTGAAGAAAAGACTTTTCCTAGAGAGGCCTGATACAAGTGATATAGCTACCTACTAAAAAAACCCACAAGGATCATCATAGAAAACAAAATAAAAAGCTTTTGAAATAAAAATGATGACACAGAAAAGAAAGTGCAATATCAGACCTCCAGCCTATCCAGAACAAATCCAGGAGACATTGACACAGAATAAACTAGAAGACACACATCTGAAATTTCTCAAAAATAGCAACTGAAGCAAAGAGACAAATCCATGAAGCTACAGAAGAAATGAGATCACAGATAATCTCTCAGGTAAAAAATGAAATGTCAACATTTATTAAGGAATTTCTTAAGAAATCTAGAGTAGAGATTGATAAAAATTAGATGATGAGAAGAAGAAGAGGGAAATGAATGATCTATATGGGAAAGAAATAGAATGCATGAAGTGGATTCAAATAGATGTTCAGGAAATTGAAAATTCCACTGAAAGGTGGCAAAACCACAGGAATGAAACTGAAGACAGACTTTCAGACCTTGAACAGGACAGGATAATGACTAGAAAATAGCAAAAGATCAGGAAATAAGAATTCAACAGTGGCAAGGTGATGCAAAGAAAAATAATATAAGAATAATTGTCAGTGACGAAGCAGGAGCCAACATGAATGACATAAAAACTATTTGCAGAAGTAATAGCAAAAAATTTCCCATGCATGAGAAAAGAATCTGATACAAGATAAGTGATGCATATAGAACTCCAGTTAGCCATAATAAAAATAAATCCACACCCAGACATATAATAATCAAATCCTAGAAATTCAGCATAAGAACAAAATATTAAAAGCTGTTGGAGAAAAGAAACAGCTCACCCATTAAGGAAAGATCATCACAATCACGGCAGACTTCTCATCACAAACCCTCAAGTCAAGAAGAGTGTGGAGTGAAGTGCTTCAATGAAAACAACTTGCAACCCAGATTGAAAAACCCTTTTGAACTATCTTTCAAAATTAATGAAGAAATAAGATACTTCCATGACAAAGAATAACTGAAAAATTCATGACCACCAAACCAATACTACAAAGAGTACAGAAAGATATTTTAGGCTGAGAAAAAATGAACACAATTCCCAGAACAATGATACAAAGAAACCATCAAGCAGGGCATGTAGTTAAACGGAGGAAAAGCAGGGAACCTACAGCAGGAAAATAACATGATAAAGATAAGCCAATGCATATCAACTATTACCATCAATGTAAATGGCCTCAATTAACCAATCAAAAGAAACAGATGGGAAGAACGGATCAAGAAACAGGATTTAACAATGTATTGTATACAAGAAACACATTTAACTCGAAAGAAAATCCATAGACTAAAATTCAAGGGATGTACAATAGGAACAATAGGAACCCAGATAAAAGCAGGGGTAGCTATTCTGTTTTTTTAAAATTTTATTTAAGGAAAAAAAGGAAAAAAAAAAGCAGAGAAAGGGTACAAGTTATACAGATTAACAGAAAAAAAATAAACAGTAGGAAATCACTAGTTAATGGATTACATTTTGTCATCTTAGAAATAATTGTTCAAGTTACTAAATTAAAGCTTATAAAGTGGACATTCCAACAGTGAGACTGCAAACAGCTCTGTTCAATGATCCAACAAAACTCAGTAATATCATTATCTATCTGATACACTTAAATATACATGCAGTTATATCATTTAGAGCACTTTCTTTTCCTCTCTTTTGTACAATGACAATTAAACATTTTGGGTTTTGTTGCTCCCACAGCTCTTATTACTTTTTTGGAAGAGAGTAGAACCAAAAGTGACATAACAGAACAGTCAGTCAAATCAAAAGGGTGGACATAATAGATAATGTAAAAGCATAATACTAGGTGATCAACAATGGTTACCATAATGCCTCCCGCTATCTCTAATAGAATTGCCTATATCATTAGTTATAATAAAATTTGAACAAAACAGTAAAGAACAAAACCAACAAAACCAAAACATTGGAGACATTATAGGTCTTCAAAAGTAGATAATAGTCAACCAGAATGGGCGTTATAATGAATCCCACTATCTTCACAGCTGTTGCCTAAACTTTTGAACCTGATACTATCAAGCAAAACAGAATAGGGGAACATCAGTCAAAACAAGATGGTGAGAGCAATACAGGGCTTTAAATCAAGATAATGGAAAGTCAAAGTGGGTTACTATAATATATCCTGCTATTTTTAATTTATTTTTCCCTTAATTAAAAGGATAAAAAAGTAAATAATAAAATGGAGATTGAGATAAAAGAGGGCATAACAGCAAATCAGTGCAGATCAAAACATAACCATTTAAGCAGAATAGTGTTTCACCACAAGATTATCCCGACATAAAAGTAGTTACCATATTGTCTCTTTCCTTGAAATCTTTGAGTATAACTTCGTATACTGTAGCATCAAATATATCAAAACAATGTAAAACAATTTAAGAGAATGACAGTATTACAGGGTATTTAGAATCAACTAACAGAAAATGAACAATGGTTTCTGTATAATCTCCTTATCTATAAGAGGTTTTGCTTATACTATCATATATAATAAAATCCAATAAGATATCACCTGTTTAGACCAATGGAGACAGAAAAACAAAAGCTTGATGAGACTTCAAAACAAGATGATACTAAATCAGTATTACCTCTTAAGACGTCATTTTTTCCAAAATAGCTGTTCCTATCATCCAATCTTCTCTGCCTCATTTCTGTTGAGCTCTTTTTCTGTCATTAGTTGTCAGTTTGTCTTCTTCATTTTGTTTTCTGCTCCATTCATTGTGGCCTCTCTGCTGCTACTTCTGGATTTTTTGTATTTTTCTTTTTTAGAATATCTTGAAGTATTCTCTGTAGAGTTAAAGTGGTGGTTGCATATTCCCCTAGTTCCTCTTTATCCTGGAAGCACCTTGTTTTTCCATCAATTTCCAGGGATAGTTGTGCAGGATATATCAATCTTGGCTGGAGATTATTATCTTTCAAAGCTTGAATTATTTCCCCCCATGCTCTTCGTGATTTGATGGTTTGTGCCGAGAAGTCTGCTGTAATTCTGATGGGTGTTCCCTTGTAAGTGACCTGTTTCTTGTCTCTGACGGCTTTTAATATTCTGTTCTTGTATTGGATTTCTGGAATTTTAATTATTATATGCCTGGGTGTTGCTCTGTTTGGGTTGTAGGTGGCTGGGGTCCTGTATGCTTCATACAACTGAGTATCTTTACCTTTTGCTAAATTAGGGAAATTCTCCTGGATTATTTCTGTGAGTAGCTATTGTAGTTCATTTGTTTGTGTCCCTACTTCTTCTTTTATGTTCTTAATCCTTAAGTTATAAATCCTCTTATCATCTTCTAGTCTTTGTATTATTGCTGTTTGTTTCTTTGTTATTTTTAAGAAGTTTTTCATTTCATTCTCCCATATTGCAAATCTGCCCTCGAGTTCAGATAATCTGTCCTTAGTTTCTTTCAAGCTGTTATGCCAGTTTTTGATAGACTTTTTAGTTTCCTGGTAGTCTCTTTCAACCTGCTTCATATATTCTATGCTTTCTCTATTTTCTCCATTAAACAATTCTCCCCTCTTTTTCTGTTCTTCCATTCCACCATCTGTTTTTTCTTGGGTGGTGCTTAGCATTTCTCTAACTATTCTGCTTATGTCTAGCTTCAGGTCATTAATAACTTCATTCCTGAACTTGTCTATGAGGCTCTCGAGATAGCGCTTTATGTCTATTGGTGCTGTGTCTGCTGTTGTCTGTTTCTCAGGATTGGGGGCCGAGGACCCTTTCTTGTTGCTGCCTCTTCCCATATTCTTTGTTCCTTATATATGCAAGCATATATAGGAGGCCCAGCTTCCTTCCCTATCAGCCACAGTCTGATTGAATTGCGCCGGCTAGGTGTTCCCACCCACTGCAGCGCACCAGGAAGTTGCAGACCAGACAGCATATGTGGGGCCTGCCACTCCAGGTCAATCTACCTTCAGGAGCTGGGACCTGGGCTGTGCTAGCCTACTGGGTCTCAGCCAGCAGCATCACATGGGCTAGGCACTGCCCACCAATCCCGCTTGAGAGGGGGATACATGACTGAAGTCACTGCAGCGCCCTGTTCCCGCAAGTCTGCCCGGTCCCAGAATGTCCTCTGTTGGAGTCTCCTGGACCATGGAAGAGTCCCAGTTTTCCCTCACTCACCGGAGGTGGATGCACGGCTCCCCGCCCATCCTGCTCTCAACTCCATTCACTGATTCCCATTCTCAGAGCTTCCGCGCGTCTCTCTCCCTGCCGAGCCGATGCAGACACAGTGGCGGCGGTGGGAAACCCAAATCACGGCTTCCAGTGGCGCGGGCTCCAGCTTCCACACTGAGGCTTTATCTGTTCCTGTTATAGCACCAGGATTGCATTCCCAGTTGGTTTCTCTCAGCCCAGTTTGTTCTTGGGTCACTGGGGCATATCTCCTCTTGCTTATGATTCCTTACTCAGCACCATTCCTGAATTCTAAGCTGGGTGTTTCAGAGAGCCTCTGTAGTTGCTGCTATCTGTCCGCCATGTTCTCCCGGAAGTCAGCTATTCTGTTTGCAGACAACATGAACTTCAAACCAAGAATGATTAAAAGAGATAAAGAAGATCACTACATACTTGTTCGGGGAGACATTGAAGAAGAAAAGATAACAATCATAAATATATATGCACCAAATACAGGAGCACCCAACTGTATAAGACAAATATTAATAGGCATGAAAACTCAAACAAGCAATGACACAATTGTAACAGGAAACCTTAGCATCCCAGTGTCATAAAAAGATTGATCAAACATTGTCAGAAAGAAATTGACAAGATATCTGCAAAGAAATAATAGAACTGAACCAAACCTGAGAACAAATGAACTTAGTAGATGTTTACAGAGTGTTCCACCTAACAACATCAGAATATGCATTTTTAAAAAATTTTAAAGTGAATAAAACCAGGGAAAATAAAACAAAATAAAACCAATCAACATAAGCCAGCATAAGTGACACAGGACTTCAAAACCTTATGAAATCAGCAATAGTTACCATAATGACCTTTCTTATCTTCAAAATAGCTGCAGATATCTTCAGACATAGTAAACCTGAACAGAACAGACTAGAACAGAAACAATAGAAACAAAATAATGAATGTGATAAAGGAATTTAAAACAAGTCAATAGTGACTACCATCCAAAATGACTACCATCATAGGTCCTGCTATCTTTTATTTATTTTATTTTATTTTTTTGTCTTTTTCCTTTTTATCCATACCGGGGATCGAACTTATGACTGCCTGCTTTCAAGGCAGGCGCTTATGCTGCTGAGCTAAACCCCCAGCCCCATCCTGCTATCTTTTAAATAGCTGCTCACGCCATCAGATTTAACATAATAAAACAAAACAAAAGAAAATAATACTCAACCCAAGAAAACAATGAAAATGATGTGGTTTCCAGATGGGGATTGCTTCCTGGTGAGGCATTTGTGAAGACAACAAGAAATACGATGGTAGACATTGTTGGTTTCCTATGATCCTGCTTCGAGGTTCAGTACCAGTTTCAGTACTTTGTTTCAATTGGCTTTATTCTGTTTTCTTTTGTTGGGTTTTACTATCTTTAAAAAAAAAGATAGCAAGACATATTATGGTAGTCACTTTGGATTTACTATTAGCTTATTTTGAATTCCTTTATTGCATTCATTGTTTTGTCTTTATTACTTTTATTCTATTCTATTTTTACTATGTCTGAAGGTATCTGCAGCTATTTTGAAGACAACAAAAGGCATTATGGTAACTATTGCTGATTCCATAGGGTTTTGAAGTCCTGTATCATTTACACTGGTTTATTTTGATTGGTTTTATTCTGTTTTATTTTCCTTGGTTTTATACTCTTTAAAATTAAAAAAGAAACCAATCAAAACAAAAGAATGAAAACATTACAGGAGTTCAGAAGAAGATAATAGGAAATGGGCAAGACTATTATAATACTTCTTGTTTTCTTTAAAATAGCAGTCCACACTATCACACATAATAAAATCAAATGAAAGAAAACAGAATAAAACCAATCAAGAGAAAAGAATGAAAGTATTATAGAAATTCAAAACAAGATATTAGGAATTCACCAATGGCTACCATACTGTCTAGTTTTCTTCAAAATAGCTGTCCATACCATTATGCATAATAACATCAAATAAAACAAAATAGGATACAACCAATCAAAACAAAAGAATGAAAGCATTATAAGACTTCAAAACAAGATACTAAGAAATCAACAATGGTTACCACAATACATCCCATTATCTTCAAAACAGCTGCACATACCATCATATACAGCAAAATCTAACAAAATAAGACAGGATAAAACCAAATCTAAAAAAATTATTAAAACAACAAAAGAATTCAAAACAAGATAACAGGAAATGAACAGTTGTTACTTTTCCTTTTTAGGCATTTTCTCCCCTCTCACTTTCATAATATCTATTGTGCTTTTAGGGTCCAACTAGCTCCTTCATTTTTTTATGGAAGGGAAATAACTCAGTGTTCACCTGTATGAGTCCAACCATTTCACCCACGAGCATGATTTCCATTTGTACCCATTTACCTACAAGAACTTTGAGATTATCCTACTTTATAGCTGGGTAGCTTTCCCTTGTATGAAAATACCATATCTTTCTTACCCATTCTGCGATTGATAGGTAAGTGAACTTGCTTTTTTCTGGTCTCCCATCTTGTGGAACAATTGTATTCTCTTCTTTGATTTTCAGTCTATGAATTTCCTTCTGAGCTCAATGTGTTTCTTGTATACAGTGTATCGATGGATTTATTTCTTGATCCACTTTCCCTGTGTTTCTTTTTATTGGTGAATTGAGGCCATCTACATTAATGGTTACAACTGGCATGCATTGGTTCATTTCTGCCATGCTCTCCTGCTGTTGCCCCTCCATTTTCCCTTTCATTCAATTGCTTGTCCTGTTTGATGATCTTCCTCTGATGCTGTTCCTGGAACTATGGTCATCTTTATCTCTTTCTAGAATATCCTTCATGGTGGTCATAAATTTCTTCAGTTGTTCTTTATCATAGAAATATCTTATTTTTCCATCAATTTAGAAAAGATAGTTTTGCAAGGTACATCAATCTGGGTTGGAAGTTGTTTTCTTTCAGGACTTGAAACACTTCACTCCAAACTTTTCTTGACTTTGAGGGCTTGTCTTGAGAAGTCTGCTGTGATTCTGATTGGTTTCCCTTTAAGGGTGATCTGTTTCTTTCCTTTAACAGCTTTTAATATTCTGTTCTTGTGCTGAATTTCTGGGATCTTGATTATTATATGTCTGGGTGTAGGCTTACCCTGATTATGGCTAGCTGGAGTTCTACGTGCCTCCTTTCTCATGCCAGATCTTTTCCCCATGTTTGGGAAGTTTTATGCTACTACTTCTGTAAATAGCCCTTTTAATATCATTTATATGGATTCTTGCCTCTTCACTAATACCTATCACCCTTAAATTATTTTTCTTGGTGTCATCTTGCAGTCATTGAATTGTTATTTCTTGGTTCCCTTATTATTTTTAAGAGATATTTCCTTTTTTGATTGCTAGCTGCCATCCTGTCTTTAAGGTCTGAAAGACTCTTAAGTCTCATTCAAGCAGTTTTTCCAGCTTTTGATCAGCTTTTTAGTTTCCTGGATATTTCTTTGAATCTATTTAATGCATTATAAATTCTTCCTATATTTTTCATTCAAGGTTTCCATCATTTCCTATGCTTCTTTTTTTTTTTTAAAAAAAACCTATGTCTTCTTTAGATATGCTCAGCAATTCTTTCATTATTTTGTGATGTCTTCTACCAGGAACGTTATTTCTGATCTGATTACTTTTACAGTCTCACAAAGGTTTTTTTTCTTACTTCAGTTGCTATCCTCTCAGAGATCTCAGGTGTGTGACTTCCATTTTCTTCCATGACTGTATCTCCCAGACTTGTTCTGTGTGGGCTGGAGGTCTGAGATTGCCTTTTGCTCCTTCTTCTTGATATTCTCCTGGGTTCCTCCCAGCCAGCCAGTTGTGAGGTACCAGACACTTCCCACATTGGCTGCCTCTCCATGGTGTAGGAGAATGGGACAGGCACCAGGGTTCATCTGATCCCAGGTTCCCAAGGAGGGCATGGGGTGAGCTTCTCTAGACCTGCAAAGTTACAGTGGGATTTCTCCAAAGTCCAGGAGTTGCTGCTGCTTCTCTCAGCTTGCATGTCTACAACAGGACTCTTGCAATAGTGGCACACACAGGGCTATGCTTGTTTGATTCTCCTGGTAGGTGCTGGCTGCCTGAAGGAAGCAAGGTTCTCTTTTGGTGGCCTGAGGGTACACAGGTTTATCTGGCTGTTTGTCCCTGCTCATGCTGGCTGCCCACAGGAAGCCAGCCTTCTGATGGCAGTAGCAGGTAAGAAGGGGTGAATGTGGCTGTATGTCCTTCCTCATGCTGGTTGCCCAGTCTTCCAGTGGTGGTGGTGGGTGTGTAGGGGCAGATCTAGCTGCGTTTTCCTGTCTGTGCTGGCTGCTCACAGGAATCGAACTTTTTGATGGCCCACATTGCAATTCTTTTTACTCCCCCTTCTCTTCTTTTCCCTCTCCTCATCTTCTGTCTTTAGATGCCTTTTCCACTTGCAAAGATCCATCTCCTTGATTCCTGTTATCTCTCTTTTATTTTGCTCTTTAAATTATTTATACTTTGGGTTTCTCCTGTAAGAGAATCCTTGTGATATTTAAGCTTTCCATTTAACATTATGGTCTCTGGTAGGAATTTATCAAGAGGTTTGTCTGACTCATCATCCTGGTGACTGGAGAGTCCTAACAGCATGGTTTTGGTGTCCTCGTGATGAACTCTGGCTGCATTATGATGTGATAGAGAAATGGAAAGTAGGCTGGAGAGAGAGAGAGAGAGAGAGAGAGAGAGAGAGAGAGAGAAGAGAGAAAGCAGTCACATGGAGTGATGGAGGGTGAAAGGGATGCAGGTGTCAGTCTTTCTTTTTTTTTATGACAACCTGCTCCTGTGAGAGATCACTGGAATCCTGAGAGAGCTGCATTATTCCCTAGTGAGGTGAGACTCTTAGTGATCTAACCATCTTGTACTAAACTATACCTCTTCAAGTTTCCTTCCAACTTTGCCACCCTGAGAGCCAAGCATTCAGCATATGAACCTTTGGGGGCCATGATTAAACCAGATCCAAATCATGACAACTGGTTACTGTGTTGGAATACATCGGCTGTTGTTAAGTAGAATCTGAATGTAAATCTCCAGGTGCCTAACCTTCGTTCTCTTGATGTATCATGGGATCTTCAGAGATGACTTCCATTCTGGAATATCCTAACTTAAATTTTATTGGTTCTGTCTTTCCAGCTATCCATGCAGATCATGGATTAGTGGGGTGGGATGGTAGTTTCTTTGACATTTAGCTTACCTACTTCATTGACTTATCTAATTTAACGGCAGCATAATTTCCCTCACATTGCTTTGTTAAATGCATGTACTCTCTTTTGGATTTGTCTCTCTAATTCTAGACCTATGGCCTTAGAGGAACTTCTGTCCATCTACAGAACAGCTGTCCATCCTCAAGGACAGGAGAGGGACTGCAGCTCTGACTCATTACTACATCCTCCCTGAGTAAAGATGCTGATGTGGTATGATGTCTGTGCCACAGTGGTGACCCCTATCTCAGTCTTGGAGAAAGATGAATGAGACCTGGGACCTTAGGTGTTTGATTGTTTCAGTGTGCTACCCCACCAGAGATACCTGTAGGCAACCATAGCTGTCAATTTTTCGATTTCCAAACCTGTGGCCTGGTAGTCATCATACAATCTTCTTGTTGCTTTTGAATCCTTCTCGGACACTGGGTACATTTCTTTCCTACTGGCAACAGTTTCAGATTTAAATTTATAGATTTCCATCAAAGCCAACGGATTTACTGTTCTCTGTTCCTGAGGCTTCTCTATTTTTTTCCCTTCCACATCTCCATGCTTATTTGCATGGGGATTTTTACTTTTTTCTGGCTAGCCTTGTTTCTGCTTCCGACAGTCTGCAGAGATGCATGCACATTTCTGTGCAGTGGGTTGTGCAATGGGATAAATTTTCAGGATATAAACTCAGAGAGACAAAAAAGCTTCTTTTAGGCAGAGAGTGCTACCCACTAATTATTCACATAATGTGAAAAAATAAATGGAGCTTGTTAACATTGATGCTATTAGCAAGTTAACTTACTTTAAAACTGTTTTATTGATGATTAAGTAACAATTGCATTATCAAGGGGTCTGGCATTTTTGTACGTATTGGCTGGTTCTTAATTGGCTAATTTCTGAGGGGGATCAGGAAGGCAGGAGATGGTGAAGTTTTGTTTTGAGGACTTGTAAAAGAGTAACTTTGAATATTTTGTAACTAAATTTACTAGAAGTAGGTTCTAAAAGATTATTGGGCCTTGCAGTTGATTCTCTTAACATAAATAATTGAGGCAGTCTTAATTAAGTATTCTATGTGAGGTTTTGGTTGCTTTCTTTTCATTTAGTTATTATACCAGACAGCAAAGTTAAGAAACATTTTTTTAACCTAGTGTCTCCTACCTATCAGGAAGCTTTTAAGTAACACTTGGCCTGGAAAATTCCTAGCTTACATTTATGTTGGGCTCGAATTAACTGCTTCTGTTCTGTATCAACTAATGGAATCAGGGCACATACCGAACTCAGACCTGAATTACAAATATTGATCTCTTAAAATATAAAAAATTGACAACTAAAAATATCAAAGAAAGATGTCAGTCCCAAATACTTAGATAGCAAAAATTAATGTGTAGAATACATATAACTTCTTTTCTCTTTTGTCATTTTACCTGCCATGTGCCAGGAAATACCCTGTTTAAACACTCAATATCTTTTTGGATATCTTTTTGGAGTTACTGTTTTCATATGTGGCTAGTGGGAAAACTGAGGGCAGGAATAGAGGCCATTGAGTGTGTTCTCAGTTCAGGGGGACACCTGTGGGAATCATGTAGCATTCCCCACTTAGTGCTATGGCTTGGATAAGTGTTTCCCAAAGACCTATGAGTTATACGCATGGTCATTGGCCTGTGGTGGTAAAATATTTAGGAGATAGGGTTTAGTGGGCGGAAGTTAAGTCACTAATCTCTCTCTTTCTCTGTCTCTGTCTCTGTCTCTCTCTGTGTGTATCTCTGTCTCTCTCTTTTGCTTCTGGGTCACTGTGGGGTGAGCAGCTTGCTCTTCCTCTTCAATGTTTTCCTCTCTCTCTTTGCTTCTGGTCACCATGAGATGAGAAACTTCCTCCACCACACACTCCCACTATGATGGGCTGTCTCATCCCAGGCTCCTAAAAGACCCTGGATCGAAGCTTCCAAATATGTGAGCCCAAATCAACCTTTTCTCCTTCTAAAATTAACTGGCGTGGATATTTTGACACAGCAATGGAAATCTGACCAATATCTTTCTCAATATTTTGGAGGTGGGGCACTTAACTTGGCATTTTTAAAAACTGGCTCCCTAGGTTGTTGACTGTTTCTTTAAGTACCAACGTTGACCAGTGGCCAACAGCATGGCTACTCTCTGACTCATGGGACCCTGCTCTGGGCAAGAACTGTCATGTCATGGTTAAGTGGGTCAGCTGTAAACTGATCTAACAGGAGATTATTTCCAATGTGGAAAATCCAGACTTCAGAGTAATGGGGGTGCATTTTGTCTTTCTATGGTGCCCTTTTACCATCTTATATGCCCTGTGCATTTCCTAATTAACCTTGTGGTGACAGCCTTTTTGTGTATCAAGGCCCTTACGCCTTTATACTCTTATTTTCATAAGGGGATTTACTGCCATTACTAATCCAAATCTTTTCAAGAAAAACCGCTCAGCATGAAATTCATGCAGGGAGTTGTCAAAAGACCAGAAAGGTTAGAAGGGCTGGGTAGGTGGTGGAATGATTAGGACAGCAGGAAGATTAATCACAACTAGAGACATCATTATCTGTGTTTGGAGGAAGCAGGGTCCCCACAGTTCAGGAGCTGAGCCACCTGGCTGGCTCTAGTAGATAAAGGGCGAGGACCTTTGGAGGAAACTGTGGTCAGGAAGGAGATGTGGTCTGGGGGTCCCCCTCTCCTCTCACACCTCTGTCTTTTATAGGCACTTGTTATTGCACAGGGCTAGGAGAGTCTGGGAATTGAGATCTCAGAACACAGCAGACAGGGGCAGTGCAGGAAATGGCTTGGAGGACAGGGGGGCAAGTGATTGGCTGTGTGTCCTCCTGGGGACCATCTACCATTATCAGTCCCATTCCCCCTGGCATGGAAGAGGAGCCACTCTGATTAAGTGTAGCTGATTGGTTTGATTTGTCACCTATGGAATCAAACTGGAGGGGCAGTCACGCTTGTCTTAGGCCATCTCAGGCCTGTGCAGTAGTGGTCTACAAGCTCAGGAGTAACAGGCCCACAGGGCCCCTATGAGACGTCATGTAATCAGGTCCAGGAAGACACTGGCTTCTAGCTCAAAGTGGGAGCATTGAAAGAGCAAGAGACTGCAGGGGGCGAGATGGTATCTGTGTATCTTGTGACTGGAACCTGTGACTTTGTCAGGTTTGTAGCAGAGGGGAATTGAGGGTTAGGATGGAATTAAAGTTGCTAATCAGCTGACTTTAAAATTGAGAGATGGTCCTGGATTGACTAGCTGGTCCAGTGTCAGCTCAGGAGTCTTTCAAAGTGCAAGAGAGAGGCAGAAGACGAGAGCCCAAGGGAGCCAGGACTTTAGAACTTAGGGGTCAAGGTGGCCACCCAAATAAAGGGCCAGGAGTCTCCTTCATCAAGTTAGCTTCAATGGTTTTATCATCAGTTAGACAGACCATGTACACTGATCATGGACAAAACTAAATTCCAAATGAACCAGAGATAGGGACAGAGTCACACAACCTGTAATGGCATTTTCATCATGACAGGTGGCGTCTATGACGGTGCTCCCTGTAGCTGTCAAAAGGGAAGGGAGGTGACCCAGACAGCAGCCATGGTAGGCGCTCATCTGGTGTTGGCGTGGGAAGAGAGGGAGAAGGAAGCCTGGGAGGTAGAGGGAGAGGGATCTGGATAATCGCTTACATGGAAGGAGGAAGTTCTATGCTCTACAGCACAGCAAGTGATTATAGTTCACAAGTTTTAAAATGTTTTGCAAGAAACTAGAAAAGAAGAGTTTGAAGGTTTCCAGTGTAAAAAAAGATAAATGTTTAAGGAGCCAGAAATACTGATTATTCTGATTTGATCCTTACACATTTTTTTATTTGAATCAAACGATCCTACTGTACCTTAACCTTTATTTTCTAGATTTCAACTATCAAGCAAATAGGCTATTTCTG
Organism: Cavia porcellus; assembly: GCF_034190915.1. Lineage (NCBI taxonomy): Eukaryota > Metazoa > Chordata > Mammalia > Rodentia > Caviidae > Cavia > Cavia porcellus. The sequence continues at coordinate 58,521,866 of NW_026947489.1, forward strand.
CATGCTGACTGCTGTGCTGAATGATGAAGGCTTAAGGGTAAAAGAGAAATGTCTGAATTGAATATCTATTGTCTTGCAACTTGCTGACTGATGGAAGCTTTAGGAGAGCCTGAGCAGCACCAGACCCTTGGGCACTGAATATTTTGGACATGTGTTATGGATAAGAACTGGTGATCAATTTAGCACCAGCTGGGTTACATTAGCATGGAACCAGGCATAGATGTTTCACCTGAAGAAAGTTGCCATCATAAATAGAGGTGGAGAGGGAGAAGGAAGGTGTTAATGCATTGTTGCATTGAGGCGTTGAGACACTGAGGCATTGTGGGTTCCCCTACGTGTTGCTGTTTGAGCCATTGGCTCTCCTGGAGAAGCTCTGGTCCTCACATTGAACATTACTTCCTGGCTCTGGAGGGGAAGCCGTGTGACACTTGGTCTCTAGGATGAACTCATCACTCTGGCTTCCTGGCATCGGAGGAGCTCAGGGTCTCCGTGGTGCTGAGGATGGCTGTAGTGCTTTTCAGGGCAGCCCTGGTCTTGTGAGTGTGACTTCTCGGCTTCAGCATAGAACCCTCATCCCACCAGCACAGCTCCTTCACCCCGCTGGCATGGACTTTCTGGCTTCCATCGCTGACCTTTGGGCCTTTTCAGTATGGATCCATAAAAGAGACTGGTGTGAGTCCTTTTTGTGGGCTCTGAACCTCCAGTTGGACTCATGGGAGGCATTGTCATGAGCTTTGGGTTTTCATCTGGGCTCATGTGAGACATTGCTGTAGGATTTAGGCTTTGACTAAATATTCTATGTTTTTGGTGTTGCAGATAATTTCTACATTCTCTTTTGTTAACTCCCGGTGATCATTATAAAAATAATATTATAAACTCCGTGTCCTGATTCTAACTGTTCTCTGCACAGCCCCTAACTACAACAACATGTATGTGTTCTGATGGCCAGATGGAGGTCAGTGCTGCTTTAGGAATGAGTACTGCATTACTCATACCTGCAGTAGTGGTTTAAATGTCAGGTTCCTGATCACAAAGAGCTCTGGCTCCAGTGGTCAGACCTGGTGGTGGTAGCTGAAGAGTTAAATCTGAAACCTTTGCAAAGCTGAAATTTTCCATCAGACCACTGTGGTGCCCTGCTAAGAGGGTACTGCTGCTCTGATGTCTTGAGAGCCAATTTATGCTCTACTTCTGCCACTTTAAAGAGTGGAAGTGTCCTAAAATTCCTACATATTCTTGTAAGAAGCGGATCTGTTGTCATTGCCGGACATTTCCAGCAGCCTCTGCCCAAGCTTTCAGGGTAGGGTGAAACCCCTGAGATAGCACTGCCTCCATCAGAATTCCAAGTGCCACTTCTGAGGCAGTCACCGTATCTTGACTACAACAGAAGTTCCTGATGGGAACCAATTTCAGAAATTGGATTAGAAGGACCATCATCAGATAGTGTGCTGTGCCCTGAGCTGTGATTCTTTAGGCAAAGCACAGAGTGGCCTCCCACTTAAGCCCCACACTGTCCTCATACAATTTGATGGATCGTTTAGCATTTATCAGCCTCTGAAGCTCCGTGCCCAGAAGTGCCATTTCCCTGGAATCAGAGTCTTTAAAAGTGTATAGAAGTGCTAGATGGAATGGGTGGGTGATTTATTAGGCTGCTGCCTAAACTGGAGTTTCTTTGATTGTGGTGCAAAAGTTGCTTAGTGCCCTGTTGATGATAAATGACACTCTCATATGAGCTGACCTCGGAGAGAGTCTCTCTTGGTTTAGAAAGCTGCGTGGTTTCTTTGGTGTAGAACAAAGTTCTTAATATTTTGACTTGTGTGTGCATGTGTGTGTGTAGACAGGGTGTGTCATGAGTCATTTGGGAATTTGGTAAAAACTATGGGCCCTTTTGATAGAAAAATATATTTCCACATAATTTATTATATAGTTTCTCTTAAAACCTTTGGTTCCTAGGCTCTAGCTCAGTAGCTGCTTTTGCAGATTGTACAGCCATAAATGCTAGAGAGACTGGTGGACATCTCAGACCTGGGACAGTTGTCATATGCAGCAGCTAATATCACATGCATCCTGATTTTTTTATCTTCCTGGGCACACATTCTTTTTTTTTTTTTTTTTTTTTTTTGGTGGTACCAGGGATTGAACTCACGACCTCACACTTGCCAGGCAGGTGCTTATGCCGCTAAGCTAAATCCCCAGCCCTCTGGGCACACGTTCTACATCCACCGGCGAGCTGGTGAATGCTACACAGGAAGTCAATCTGTGCTTAGGCAAAGGACCCCACCTTCTCTCCAGCTGTGGAATAGCTCTCTTCAGAGACCAATGAACTAGATGTTTTTCCCATTTCATGCAAACAATTCTATGTGGCTTGCATTTCCTAACTACTAAGGTCTTCTCAAATTTGCCAACAACCTTAATCTTTCTCAGCCTGACAGCCTCATGCTTCATCTTTCAGGTTGGCTTAACAACATGAGAGCGTTGGTTGATCTTTCCTTGAAATTCTTCCCCTTCTTGTCTTGTAGTACAGTTTCCTACTGTTTCCTCAGCCTCTTCGTAGTCTCCTGTGCTGGCTCCTTCTGGCTTGCCTTTACTGTAGATGCTGGAGTAACCTAGAGAGCTTATTTCATCTTGATCTTCATTTATTCTCTAGATGGCTTCATCCAGTTCCACTGCTTAAAAGTTCTCCTAGGTGCTGGTGTTTCCAACTCTGGTTGCCATAGTGATCCTGACTCACCTTTCAGACCCCTAACAATGACTTGAGAGAGCTGCATGGGTGAATATCTTGAAATCTGTATGCCCCAATGGAGTCCATGATTGAAGCAAGGTCGTTTTTCTGAGGAGAGGGAGTCTCAGGGGAACCAGTCTGGAGTTCAAGTAGAGAGGTGACTGGTTATCGGGTGAGTATTTACAGAGCACCCTTTATTTTCAGTCTTTGATCATGACTAGTGATCTATCTGAAAACTCAGTCGGAATTCCTTCTCCGAAATCAGTCACATCTAGCTGGCTTTCTCCATTCTGTTGCTCGAGATCACATCACCTTTTCCTCTCATCTGGTTGCCCATTTCCTCTGTGACTTTCTCCAACTATTCTTCCACAGTGGCTTTTCATAAACACAGCCAGGTCACATTACCACAGTTGCCTTTTAAAACCAATCAGGGACCTCTCAGTTTTGGAAAGAAAAACAAAACTTCTTCCTGTGACTTCCCTGGTTCCTCATCAGTTTCCATCCTATCTCATATTCTCAAAGTCTATGCTGTGTTGTAGCTGGGCTCTGTGGTCTCTTCTCTTCCTCCTTCTCTTTCTTCTCCTTCCTCCTGTGCCTTTCACCTCCTCTTTTTCCTCTCTCTCTCTTCCTTTCTCCATCTTCTCTCTTCCTCCCCTCCACTCATCTGCTTTTCCCTCCTCTTGTCTCTTCTCTCCTCTCCTGCTTTTTCTTTTCCTCCCCTCTCCTCCCCTCCCCTCCCTTCTCCTCTCCCCTCCTCTCCTCTCCTCTCCTCTCCTCCCCTCCCCTCCCCTCCCTTCTCCTCTCCTCTCCTCTCCTCTCCTCTCCTCTCCTCTCCTTTCCTCTCCTCCCCTCCCCTCCCCTCCCCTCCCTTCTCCTCTCCTCTCTTCTCCTCTCCTCTCCTCCCCTCCCTTCTCCTCTCCTCTCCTCTCCTCTCCTCCTCTCCCCTCCCCTCCCTTCTCCTCTCCTCTCCTCTCCTCTCCTCTCCTCTCCTCTCCTCTCTTCCCCTCCCTCTCCTCTCCTCTCCTCTCCTTTCTTCTCCCCTCCTCTCCTCTCTCTCTTCTCTACTCCTTTCTCTTCTCCCTTTTCTCTTCTCCTTCCTCCCTCTCTCAATCTCTCTCTCCTTTCTCTTCTCTCCACTTCTCCTTCTGCATCCCCTCTTCATGTGAGGCTCATCTCTTTATCCAGGCCCAGAGAAAGTTTCTATACAAAATGGCACAAGTTAATTAATTTTCATGGTTCTGTTGCCTTAGCTCTCAGATCATGACTGCAAGCTCCTTGAGAGCAGAGACACACTGTAATGCTTTCTGTCTGCAGCGTGTTCACATCTTCCTTGAAATCCCATCCTTTGTCTGTGTCTGGGACGGTGACCCCAATTCCTTCATTCACATGTTGTTGATGGGCTCTGGGTTAAGTACTAGGGAGTTAGTAGAAATTAGTTTGTTTCAGGTTAAATTGTCTCTCTCTCAGTTTAGAAATGGGAGCTGTGCTGCGTGAGGACTGGAGAAGGTACAAACTTGCTGTCGTGAGTGAGATATGTGTCAATGCACATTTTAAACATGTGAAGAACTCCATCATGCTAATGAATTTGGAAAGCTACTACAAGTTAACTTTATTGCTTTGGCTTGGTAATTGACAAAATACTATCTTCATGGCATGTAAGAGTAAGTTATAATTTCCCTAAGTGGTAAATTCATTTCTAGGTTGTAGGTGGGAGAATGAAACTTCATGGAAAATAATGATATTCTTAACTAGATGAGACATCCAAGCAAAGTAAACCCTTGTTTATCTTCCTTCCCCTGAGAAGAAACTTCTGCCCTGATGTTAGTTTGAATACAGCAGAACAGTAAGTCAAAACATATTAAAGGACAGGGTAGTACTGTTTTTTTTCCAAGAACAATTCCTTGGTGCACGCATGCATACACACAGACACAACACAGACACAGACACAGACACAGACACAGACACAGACACAGACACAGACACAGACACAGGCACAGACACACATGAGGACTTCTTTGTGGAGGCATTATAGAGAGGAGACTGTGCCTTCTGTCTTTGCCCCAAAGCTTCATCTTAATTTAGGACAAATCTTGCTACATTAGAACTAAAGGCTTCCCTGCTAATCCAAGTGCAATTAGCTACCAGGTGGCAGCGCTACAGAGAAGCTTAGCTCACCCAGTCTAGTAAGCAAGCTTAAATATTGCTATAAACTTTAAATTATTAATCATAAAAGATCAGAGCAATGTGGTTCGTATTTTTGGGGTTAGAATATTCTATTCCGATTAAAAATCCTAAAGGGTTCATGGGAATGAGTGTCATAGGGTTAGTTAAACATATATAAGTGTATTTTTTCCTTTTCTGCTCAGATACAAGTAGAATTAAGGAAGAAGAAACATAGGAAAACAAATTTTTTCCCCTAAGGAGAATATTCTTAATTAATATCTGTTCATTTTTAACTTAATAATATATAACAAGATCGCTTGACAACACAAACATTAATTTTCACCAAATTACAGTCATATAAAATAATGGAATATAGCTCTCTCTAGATATTTTTCTTTCTCTCTGGAAAGTGACCCCTCCTTTTAGTTGAATAAAAATTTTACTCTTAACCATTTTTTTCAGTACTAGGGATTGAACACAGAGCCTCATGCATATGGGCAAATGATTCCACATAAACTATGTCCCCCAGTCCTTCCATGTCACCATTTTTAAGACACAGATCAGTGGTATTATATCCAATTGTAATTTACAACACCTATCACCCCTGGCAATCTGCATAAGTTATTCCATCTTGCAAAACCAAAACTTTGTACCCAGTAAGCAATAATTCCATATTTCCTCCTCCTCTAGCTCCTGGTAATCAACATACTACTTGTAATTTAATTTTGATTTTTTAAAGATCTTACACAAATGGAATCTTACCATTTTTGTCCTTTTGTGATGGCTTATTTCAAAGGTCTTCCTGGCATCTCCATGTTGTAGCGCATGCTAGGACTTTCTCCCTATGTTTGGCTGAGTAATATTCCACTGTATGAATAAGACCAAATTTTGCTTATACACCGATCTGTCAATGGACTCTTGGATTATTTCCACATTTGAAACTTTCTGGGAAAATGCTTCACTCTTTTCCAGAGTGGCTATACTATTTTTTTTTTATACTAGAGATTGAATTCACAACCTCATGCTTTCCAGGCAGGCATTTATGCCGCTGAGCTAAACCCTCAGCCCCTGGCTATCCTATTTTATATCCCCACCAACAATACTCAGGGTTTCAGTTTCTCTCATTTTTGCTAATGCATGTTATTTTTTCTGTTCTAGATAGAAGCTGTCCTAATGTGTGTGAGTTGACACCACAAGATTTCAGTTTGCATTTCCTAATGGCTAGTGATTCTGAGCATCTTTTCAATTATTTATTCATCACTTTATATCTTCTTTTTTTGTTACTGAGTTTTAAGAGTTTTCTCTATATTCTGGGTATTAATCTCTTATCAGATATATGATCTGAAAATATTTTCTTTCACTCTATGGGATATTATTTTACTTCTGTTGATACTGTCTTACAATTCACAGAATTCATAATTTTCACAAGGTCTGATTTTTCTATTTTTTGTCATTATTTGTATTTTTTGTATCATATCTAAAAATATCATTGCAAAATCCAATGTTGTGAAACTTTTTCCCTGTGTTTTTTTCTAAGAGTCTTATAGTATTAGGTCATACTTTATGTCTTTATTCCACTTTGATTCAACTTTTGTGTGTGGAGTTAGGAGAACAATTTTATTCTTTTGGGTGTAAATATCCAGTGTTCCTAGTATCATATGATGGTTGCTGTTTCTCCACTGGATAGTCTAATATCCTTGTAAAAATTATTTTACTATAGTTGTGACAGTTTATTCTAGACATTTTTTCTATATTTTCTTTTGTAGTTGAAATGCTTAATCATTTTCTGTTGCATATATCTTATAGATGTTTTCTCTATGGCTACTATGGAAATTACATTTAATATCCTAAAGTCATAATACTCTACTTTGCATTTATAATAGTTTAACTTCAATAATATGTCAGTACTGTGTTATATGTAACATCTAAATACTTTGCTTCTTCACAACTCCATCCTTGACCATTTTAATTACTGACATCACAAAATTATAGCCCTACACATCAGGAGACTCAAAACATAGACTAACATTTTGTTAGCTTCACAAATTATGTTGGAAACAAAGTATGGAGTTGCAAAAATCCTAGCGTTTGGACTAATAGTTCTTTTCTTTTCTTTCTTTTTTTTTTTTTTAAATACATTAGTCTTTTAAAGTCAGGTACAAAACAAAAAACTGTTGCAATTGTTTTGACAATATCAATCTTCATGATTACTCTTGTTTTACATTTATTGAGATCTATTTTCCTTCCTGTAGTTTTGAGTTACTGTTCTGCTCTGTATCTTTTAATTTCAACTGCAAACATTCTTAAAAATTTTCTGTAGGACAGGTCTGGTGGTCCTGCAATCCTTTCAATGTGTTCACCAGGAAGTATTTAACATTTTCACTCACTTTTGGAGGACAGTTCTGTGGGATCTAGAATCTTTAACACCTTGAATGTTTCAGCCCATTACTTTTTGTCCTCCAGTGTTTCTGCTGAGAAATCTAATGTTCACCTTATTAAGGTTCTCGCATATGTGACAAGTGCTTCTTTCTTGCTGTTTTTGGAATTATCCATTTTCAAAAGTTTGATTGTAAAAAAGGTAGTGTGTGTCTGTTTGGGTTCATCTAACTTGAAGTTTGTTGACCTTCTGGGATGTTTATATTCTTGTCATTTCATCAAATTTGGGAAGTTTTCCACATATTTCTTTAAAAATTCTCTCTTTGCCTTTCCCCTTCTCTTTCTGTTCTTCTGGTATGTTGGCCCCTAATAGCATCTGAGACACCTCATCAACTTTTTCCACTTTTCTTTCATCTTCTTTCTTTACATTTCTTATATTTGATAATTTCCATTGCCCTATTTTCAAGCTCACTAGTTCTTTCTTCTCCTTGTTCAAATATGCTTTTGAATTTCTTTAGTGGTTTGCAAACATTAATTATTGTCCTCTTAATCTGTAGGATTTCTCTCTAAATTCAATACCTCTTTATTGATATTTCTACTCTGCATACATTATTTGCTTTGACTTTTCTTACTCTTCCTTTATTTTTGCAAGCATCTTTAAGAAAGTCATTTTAAAGTCTTTACCTAGTAGATTCATCATTAGGTATTTTTCAGGGAATTTCTGTTGATTTAGTGTTTTCATCTGAATGTACCAGATGGCCTATTTTGCTGTATGCTTTGTGATTTTTTTTTCTTGATGAATACTGGACATTTAAATCTAATAATGTGGAAACTCTGGAAAGGAGAGTCTTCTCTTTCCTTGGTGTTTGCTACTTTTTTGATGTTATTATTATTATGAGTTTTAATAACTGTAGTTTGTCTCTGTACTCAAGTGCCAGCTTGCAGTGTAGACCTGAAGTTTTCACTGGTCTTTTATGAGCTACACCTTTCTTGAGTAATGCATGAACACTATCACATTTTCCCTGTTGTGAAATTGCTTTTACATGTCCAAATATTGAGTGTCAGATCTCATAGGGGAAAAATGGAAAAATAACAGGAGAAAAGAGGTCTCTGGCAGTTTGAATCCCCTGGAAGTAACTTCATCTGGAGGCTGTGCTGGTGCAACAATGACTTCTGCCTCTGTCTGCACCCCTGTAATCAGAGGCAGTGTTGTGATTAGAGCACAGACCCCTGGTAAGTGGACATCAGGAGACTTTTGTCCTTCCTATATCACGCAAGTTGAGTCCAAGTTGTTCCAGTAACACAGGCAAAGCTTCTGACCATGGGGCTGGGAATACAAGCTGTTACTAGCTACTAAAAAGGCCACTATTCTAAGAGGTGAAATTGATCAAAATTAACTAAACTTTATCATTTAAGTCTTCCTGGAAGTTGTAAGCCTTTAGCAGACTTCAGTTATCCCTCTCTTCCAGGGCCATGATGGTCCAGGTGGGAGACGGATTCCTGGCACTTTCTCCTTCACCCTCTTCCTTTCTGGGGCCTTTGACCAGAAGCTCCTGATCTTGCAGGACTGTTGTGCTAAAGACTTTGTGACTGATATGGATACCAGAACACAAAGTACCAGGGTTTCCTGGAGCCTAGCAGAATTATGCATTGAAATACACAGTCTCTTCAAAAATCTCTGTAGGAGAAGTGATGAATTTTCAAATGTGTGGACAAGAATGGTTTTACCTTTTTAACACTCTAGGAAGTTTTTAAAAGACAAGAAGCAACTCAAGGTAACCCAATCTTACTATTTTATTTTTTTTTGACCAAAAAATGATATCAGTTTATTTAGAAACTTGATGGACAATCTGACCTCAAATCAATGATGTAGAACCTGGGAAGATGTGCAAGATGAAGGGTGCTAATATGGCTGTGACTTTCTCAACAGGGAAGTTTAACAAGTGACACCAGATAGTGTAGAATAAACAGACATGCACACTGAAGCATTGCCCTCCCGGGTAAACTACCTTAAAACTACACAGCCTGGCAGACCAGCAGTTTGCTAGGACAAACATTTCCTTTAAGCTCGCAGTGAAAACTGTGTTGAGTGAAGTGATTAACAATTTGGTTTGAGGACAAGACAGATGAGTACCTAACTATTTCTACAGGGACTGTGTTTTCCTCATTAGGCCCCTGTAAGACCTCTTGATCCTTAAATTACTTTAGTGAAGTTTTTAGGTCAGAACAGTGGAACTGAATAACAAGATGTAATTTCTAGTCCATGGCTAATACTTTGTTTGTTATTTGCACTTGGATAGTGCGTACTACACTTTGCAGAGGTAAAGCTAATTTTTTATTTAAATTTAATTTAACTCAAACATTTATTCTTGAGCACTTTCTAATGGCCAGGAAACCACAGCCCTATTTCAGGCTCTGCTGTGTCTGATTGGAGGTAATGACTTTTTATTATGTCTCAACATCTGTAAATGGATAAGGTCCTAGTTATTTCCTGGCATTATTAGGATGGATTATGTGGTAAAGTGCATTGTACATTTTAACCCTTATGGGAAGAGGCCATCATTATTGTCCCTATTTTATTTGTTCTCAGGACATCCAGGAAATGTGTCTATTCTAGTCTGAAGACTGTAGGTTGATCCCAACCTCATTCCATGTCCTGTGTATTTCTTGATGGTACAGAAAACACGATGACAGTGCCTTGGGTATTAAAAACAAAATCATCTGGCTGATGCTTGGGAATTACTTGCTCTTCCCTCTTCTCTATATGCAAGATACACTGACTGTATGTCTTCCTGTGTCTGTGCAGATCATCTAAAATGGTTAATGTTCAACCTGCAAGCTAAGTCGGCAGGATTGTCTTCCCTTCAGTACACATCTCCCAGCTCAGTAGTTCTGCAGAAAGAACATTAGTAATGAACGTATTATAGGGAGTGCTCGGCAACCTTTGTCAATTCAAAGCCTTCACAAACTGCATGCCACTACCTGGCCAGCTCTCAGGTCCTGATTTGGCATATTCTCTGTCCACCTCGGGAGTTAGCCCTGTTATTACCAGCACTGGTCCTCTGAACTGACTAAGGAGGGTCTTTGGAAATGAAGAGGGCAGGCTGGCCTTCCCAACTGTGATTGCTCTCCTGCCTAGACATCTGCCTTCCTTCCCTGCCTCCAGCAATCCTTATTCTGTGCCTAATCATTTCTCATCTGGATGAGAGTCAGCTCTCTCCACAGTCCCTGCGCAAGGCACCTGCCACCTGCGAGCTAGCCTTCTGCGATGCAGGATGCATCAGTAGGAAAGGCTTTTTCCACCCGACCAGCTTGCAGTGGGGGGCTGATGCTCTATTCCTACATCATTGCAAGGGTCTGGCCTTCCAAGTTTGCTTCTCATGGATATTGTGAATTGAGAAGAAGCTGTTCAAAAGAAAAGACAAACCATGAGGGGGAGAAAGGGAAAGGAAGAAAGGGGAAATGCAAAATCCATATGTATACACAAGATAGCTAAGACAGTTTTACAGCTAATTTCTCTCAGTTGATTGAAAAGAAAGATTTGTGCTAATATCGTGTGGACAAAATTTCATGCCCATAGCTTGTACTCTGAATAACTAGTACAAAGACAGCAATACGCAATATTTTAATTATTGTGACTGTCCTACTAACCTGTTTTGAAACTCTGCTTCTTGCTATTTTTATCTTTTTTCTCTTTAAAATAAAAAACCCTTTTAACTCATGGCATTTTTCCTACTCACACTAAGATAGGTCTCTTGTGATTGACTAGAGATTATTAATATGAGTGATCATTTAAGAGGCAAATATTGGGCGACTGTAGGCAATGAACAAATTAGTTCATGGAAGTGGCTTGCAGCAGAGCTGGGTGTGTGAAGTACCTTTGCCTGTGTGTGCAATCTGTGTGTTAGTACCTGAAAGAATCTCTTGTTAACATCCCCCCCCCACCACACACACCACACACAGATGTGCACACACACACGTAGAGGGGAACTCACCTCCCTTCACACCATAGTGAGCTTTGGAATACGATTTTTCCTATCATCTCCATACACTATTATATCTTCAGCAGCACCCTGTAATTGGCATGCTACTATTTCTTCAGAGTAATAAATGAATATTCATGAGTAGGGAAAACCTATACTATAAATAGCTTCATTTTAGCTCAGCTCAAATTGCTGCCAAAATGTTATAAAAAACCAATGTTTTTTGTGTGGTGCTGGGGATTGAACCTAAGTCGTCTGTACTGAATCTCAATCCGTCTTTTTTTTTTTTTTTTTTATTTAAAGAAAAGGAAACGAAAAAAAAATACATGGAGATTAAAGAATAAAAGGGTAGAAAAATAATACTAAATTACAGACAAACAAAAGGTAAGAAATTGCCAGTTGATAAGTTACAAATTGTCTTCTTCGAAATGGCTGTTTAGGTTATAGAATTAAAGTATTTAGAATGACATTCAAAAAAGTGACCCTACAAACCATTCTGCTCTATGGCTGAACAAAAGCTCCGTAATATGATTATCAGTCCCACCTATTTGTTTTACATCTCTAAGAGGATAAGGTTAACCATATCAAAACAGAACAGAACATTTAAAAAAAAATAAAAAACAATTTAAAGAAATACAGATTTCAAAGCAAGTCCACTGGAGATCTACCTTATCTAACTGTCTCTAGCTTCTTACAGATAGTTGTCCCTAACTTCACCCACTTTCTATACTTATTGCATATTATAGAACTAATCAAATCATTACAGGATGATGGAGTCTTTTTAGGTCCTCAAGTTCCAAATTAGGGAAGACATTTCCAACTACCATCGCATCTCTCATTCTCTTTGTGATAGCCGTCCCCATCTCTGCATATGCTGAAGTTGAGCTGAAGAAACCAGTCCAGAGTCATTTTAATCAGCAGGCAATAGATTGCTAGAATTTATATTATAATGCTACAAAATAAGCCTCGGGTTTTTCAGGTCTCTTCCTCAGAGTATTTGTTCCTATCCTCTCTGTATTATAGGGAAAACCAATTCATAACAAGACAGCGAAACAATTTCCTAGATAAACATGCAATGGATAAGACTTACAAAACTATAATATAAATGATCTTCCGTAGCTACTATGTTTTCTCTTGTTATTTTCAATAGATTTGTCGACAACACTGGCTTATTATAGTTAAATATACTATCATCTATTTTTATAAAAACTTATCTTTGACTGCATTGTAGTATTTGAGAGCTGTTACTGATTCATACCAGTATGGATATCCTTTACATCCTGTCATGCTCAGAGTAGTTTCCTCTACTTTTAGGGTTGATTCTAACACGCATACGGATTTCAAATAGGATCAGTCAAGGCCAACCAATAGTCTTATGATTCAGATACAATTGAGATCAGTCATAGTAAGACAATGTAAGTAATACAGGATTTCAGCTTAAGTCAATAGGAAAGTAAGGATGGTTACCATGGTATAACCTGCTATTTTTGGTTCTAGAGGTCTGTGTCCTCAAATCTGATATGAGTGGACAGACCAGAACAAATTTAATTCAATCTAAATATGGCACTAGGACTACTGTGTCTTTTAAATCATTATACACCATTAGCAATGACCTCTGCTTTTTTTTTTTTTTTTAAAATATAGTTTCAGAGCTGTCTCTACCAAAGACTAGCTTACCGTCTCTGCCTCATGTCTGCTACTCCACTTTTCTGCTATAATTTGTCCACCTTATTCCCTCATTCCATGGTCTGCCCCGTACACTGAGGCCTCTCTGCCACTGTAGCTGTAATCCTGATATCTCTTCCTCTCTTTCTCTGTAATGTCCTTCAGCGCTCTCTGTAGGGTTGGATTGGTGGCCACGAACTCCCACAGTTCCTCCTTGTCTTGAAAGTATCTTATTTCTTCATTAATTTTTAGAGAGAGTTTTGATGGATATATGAACTTAGGTTGCATATTTTTTTCCTTCAGGACTTGGAATATTTCTCCCCACTCCCTTCTTGACTTAAGAGTTTGTGTTGATAAGTCTGCCGTTATTTTGATAGATTTCCCGTTATAGGTAACCTGCATCTTTTCTCTGGCTGCTTTTAATATTCTGTTTTTTTGGTGGATTTCTGGGATCTCGATTATTATATGCCTAGGTGTAGATCTGTTTTGGTTGTAGGTAGCTGGCGTTCTGTATGCTTCTTTTATCTGGATATCATTTCTTTTTGCTATACATGGGAAATTTTGCTTTAATATCTCTGTGAATATTTTTTGTATTTCATTTTTGGATGTTCCTGCTTCCTCACTCACATTCTTTATTCTTAGGTTATGCATCTTTTTATCATCTTCCAGTTTTAGAATTGCTTCTTTCTGGTTCCTTGTTATTTTTAAGAGGCTTTTTCTTTCACATTCATAAGCCCTAAATCTCTCTTCAAGTTTCAGAAGGTTGTCTTTAGTTTCTGTCAAGGCATTTTGCCAATATTCAATGGAGTTTTTAATTTCCTGATTTTCTCTTTGGATCTGTTTCATGTATTCTAAGTTATGCTTAAATTCTTCAGATGCTTCTCTTTCTTTTCTGATTTCCTCAGTTCTTCCATCTGTGTTCTCTTGGGCAGGGCTTGTCATTTCTTTAATTAATCTCTTTATATCTTGCCTCACTTGGATCAGGAGTACATCTTTAAATTCCTCTATGAGATCGTGTAAATACTTTTTAATTTCGGCTGATGCTGAGTCGAGCAATGGATGGTTACTGTGCTTGTTCTCTTCAGTGTTTAGTTCTCTTGGGTTTAATTTCTCCTGTTGAACAGCTGGAGATTTTTTTTTATTTTTATCTCTTGTCATGTTTCTGGTTTCTTTCAGACTGTCCTGGAGTTCTCTGGCCCTCTCCGAATTGCTTAGGGCCTTTCAGAAGCGTGCCAGCTTGAGTTTTTGCTGTCCTCCCCAATTTGCTGTTATCTGGGGTAGGCTGGGATGCAGGGGCGGTACAGTCTAGTCTCTAGCCTCTGTGTCAGTTAGTTCATAAATTAGGCTGTACTTTCTGGTTGTCACTGAGTTGTGACCATTCTGCATCCGCCCATTGGGCCCCAAGCAGAGGCCTGATCTAGCCCCAACAGCTCCTGCCAGTTCTCCCTGAATCAGAAGCAGCTGGGTAATGGCACAGGATTCTGCCCAGGTCCCAGCCGTTCTCTTCCAAACCTCTCTGTGATAGGAGCTCTAGAAAAGCAGATCTGCCCAAAACCAAGATGGCTCCCACTAAGTTCTCCGTGCGGAGCTGAAGCCAGCAAGCAATCAGACTCTGCTAGGACTCAAGATGTCTTCCACCAGCCCTCCCTACAGGGGGTCCTGGGGATGTCACCAAGCTGCGATTTCTGCCGCCAGGCTAATATGTCTGCACCAGATTCTGTGTTATTGATTTCCCCGTGGTGGCGGGCCAGCTGTTCTCTGGCCAAACCCAGCCGCCGCGGGGTTTTCTATACTCACCAGAGTCCGGTGCAAGTCCTCGTTCCGGGACCGCCACACACCAAGCCGTCCACTTTTCCCCACCTCGCGGCTCAGCGCTGACTGGTCAGATTTCTGTGCACCGTTTAGATTCGAAACGCCAGAGCTCTGTACATCTGCTCTGGTGCAGCGGTGCAGAACTGGCTGCCGCCTGGAGTCTCGATCTGGGTCTCAGTTTCCGCAGTCCCCAAAAGCAACTCAGCTTTTCGTGTTGGGTCCACGAGTCTGTTCGTTGATTTAAGGGCACGGGATTTGCAGCCTCCGGTCTCAGCACGACTTTAAATCCTCCAGCTGTACTGTCCCCTTCTCCTGCGCGCGGGTCAGCTTCTTCTGCACATTGCTGGCGATCTTCCCCGCCGTCACCCCCTTGCTGCCCATCTCTGCCATCGCGGCCATGAATCAGTTTCTGATCAAAGCGCAGCCCGACGATCCCGAGTCGCAGATGGCCTGCCACGTTTTCTGCGCCACAGACCCAAACCCTCAATCCGTCTTTTTAAAAAATACTTTTCATTTTGAGACAGGGTCTCATGAGTTGCTAAGTTGCCAAGGCTAGGTTCAAACTTGAGATCTTCTTGCTCGGTCCCCTAGAGTGCCACCATGCTCAGCAAAACAATCAGCTTTTAGGAGCTTCTTGGAATTTGGAATTGCTAAGGTGGGATTATGGTCCTGTATTAGAGTTCTCCAGAGAGACAGACCATCCCCCCACCTGCGTTATCTCAGAGTTATATAAATGGGAGAGAGAGAGAGAGAGAGAGAGAGAGAGACAGAGAGACAGACAGAGACAGAGACAGAGAGAGAGAAAAGCAGAGAGAGAGAGAGAGAGAGAGAGAGAGAGAGAGAGAGAGAGAGATTACAGGAACTGTTTCATGTGATGATGGCCCTGCCCTCTGCAGTGTAGAAGCTGGGAAGTCAAAAATTCACTCCTATCTGAAGGCCTGAGAATAAAGTCTGTGCATGGAGCCGTGTGCATGGAGTCCTGAAGTGTGCCTGAAGGTGGGGTGGGTATGGACATCACAGGCAGAGAGATGAGAGCAAGAGCTCAGTTTCATCTTATCAAAGTCATCATTCATTCCTGGCAGGGAACCATAAGACATCAGCAGATATGGAAACAGCGGGTCTCAGAAGTGTGGGGACCATCTGGACCTAGCTGCCAACACCATGCCTGTGTACCACAGGACCTGGTAACTGTGGCACAACTGTAGAAATGAGGTGTGTGTGTGTGTGTGTGTGTGTGCACGTGCGTGTGTGTGGCTTCCCATGAAGAACTGAAGTTTCATGTCTGCTCAGAAGAAACAAGGCTCATCTTCTTACTGTGTTCTTATGAAAGAGAGAGAGAGAGAGAGAGAGAGAAGAAATAGGGTTTTGGTTTTTCTTCCTGTATCAGCACTAATCCCATCATACGGGCTCCAGCCTCATGACCTCATCCAACCCTGCTACCTCCTGAGGACTCCACGTCCAAATGCTGCCATGTTTGGGGTTATGACTTCAACAAGGGTTGGAGGGATGCCACCAGGCCACAGTAACTTTTCCTTATCCTTGTTTAAAGGGACAAAGTGGTGAAGGCGTTCTAATACTCCTGCCACGTCTCCACCTCCTTCCTCCCTTCTCTTCTGTAAGCAGATCCTTTTCCCTGGCAGTGAGCTCTCTTCCTGTATTGTATATGGCTTCCCCACCACTTGTCCTCATGGAGTTTCCCCTCCTCCACCCCCAGTTGATGTTCCTGAGATGCCCTCTTTGCCCTCTGTTATCTGGTCCCAGGTGAACAGAACTGTCTCCTTTCTCCTCAGAGCTGTGAGTGGATACAGTGAAGTGGTGATGGGTGCTTCCTGTGGTGTACACCAACTTTTTCCTTCCCCAGTTGACTTCCTTTCCCTCTCCATCACCTCTGAGAGAAGACCTTGTGCCCGGGACAGGATGTCTCCCAAGGTTTTGTTTCCATCTTGCGGAGAGATGGTCTATCTGCCCTCACCAGGTCTGGGAGGTGGTGCTGGGGTCTGGCAGGTTGTTTTTCTCATGGTGTGTTTAGCATTTTTCTTACTTCCCATTCACAGAAACCATTGCTTCTGTTCTGTCATTATCCCTGAAGTGACCTTACATCTGCTGTGACAGACCACCGCCTCTGTCTATGTGCACCAGGACCTTGTCCTTCAGTGTGGAGCACGCACAGCTCTTTGTGCATCTGTCCCGGGAGCCAGGACACATGTCTGTGAAAGGCTTACACTGCCCTCTGAGAGTAGCTCCCCTGTGCTTCCACCTGCTGAGACTTCTCAGTCTTTCTTTCCAGGAAATCTCTGACCCTTTTCTTTTATTGTCCTGTCTCTGAACAACTTCTGGGCTCCAGAAATGACCTGACGGCTGCTTTCTTTGAATGCAGGGCTTTGTCTTACTGTTCCTCTGCAGAAGAGCCCTGCATTACAGTTTTGTGTTAATTATGGATGCCATTTGGATCGTTTAGTATTTTTACTAACATCGCCCACACTTCTCATATTTATTTTGATTACCTTGGTTTTGTGAGTAATAAATTAAAAAAATTGTTGAATATTCCTTTTAGACATATCTCTTCTTTTAGTGATTATTATGGAGGATACAAAGAACATTAATCAATTATCAAAGTCTACTTTAAATTAATAATTTTTCACCTTTTTGATAATACTTGAGCCATTTCATATTTTAACTTCTTGCATTCTTTGCCATTTTTTGTGTTCTTGTTGTTACGTGTTCTGAAGTCAAGTGGCAATTTAACTATAACATTGTACAGTGCATTCCTTTTATTTTTCCTTATTTTTTCCCTCTGTTTCCTTCTCTGTTCATTTTCCTTCTACTTGAAGAACTTCCTTTGGACTTATTTTTCACTTCGGGCTTGGTGCTGAAGAAACCTGTTTTTATCTTTGTTTCTCCTTCACTCTCAAAGTCATTTTTACAGGAATAGATTTCAGAACCCTGCTTATTTACTTTCAAGCCTTTTAAACAGTTTTGAGTCACAACCTTGCTTTCGCTGTTCTGAGAAGTCAGCTGCCCATCACTTCTGCTCTTCTGATGTCTTTTTTCCCATTTGGCTGTTTGTAAGAACTTTCCCTTTGCTTTCAGTGAGCAGTGATTTTACTGTTATTTCTCTTAGACTGATTTTCCTCGTATTCATGCTGCCAAGCCTTCCCAGTGAGTCTGGATTCTGTGGTGGGAGAGCTTCCATCACATTCAGAACAGTTCCAGGTAGGACCCTTCGGCCACTCTAATGTTCTCTCTTCCTTTTTTATGGCATAAAATTGCATGGTTGTTAGGCTCATGCCCTGTGTCATGTATGCTTGGTATCTTTCCCCATATTTTTTTAATGCTTTTTATCTTCCAAGCTTTTGTCTGGGTGTTTTACACTGAGCTGTCTTCCAGTTTCCTAATCTTTTCTTTTGACATGGTTGAGCCACAATACAAATGGGTTTACCTCTGAGTATTAATTTGAATTATTGTACTTTTACATTTTAAAATTGTTACTGGGTTCTTTTGTGGAGAAATCTCATCTGGTAAACTCCTCTAAGCTTTCGTCTTGTCAAAAAGTCATTTCTTGAACTTGTTAATCACTTTTACTTTAAAGTTTGTCCCAACATCTCTAATATTTTGGTTGTTCATGGAAATGCTGCAGACCCTTCATCTCAGAACTGCCCAACGGGGACATAGGGTAAGCCATACAGACAATACGGAATTTCCAGTAGACATCTGGATGCTTTGAGCAAAGAAAAAATACTGAAATGCATATAATCACATATTTTATCTAACTCAACACATCAGAAGTTATGTCAAGCTACTGTCACCACAAATTCATTAATGAAATATTTTTTGCTATTTTCAGTGCAAGCCTTTGAAACAAGTTGTGCATCTGGCCCTTCGGCAGAACATCTCGGTCACTCCACCGTCACCTAGACATACCCGCCACCCACACGCAGCGGGACTTGGTTGGCAACCTCTGTCCAGCCAGGGCTGGGCTGGCCTCCAGAGCGCAGAGTGTGTATGGCTCTGCTCATCTCTTTTGCTCATCGGTCCCAGTGTTCACAGCAATCCTGACCCTTCGTGGACTCTCCAGGGAAACTGCCACATGCCAGGAGCACCTCTTCACACTTGAGTCCTGGCTGTCTTGGTGGACCTAACCTCAAATCTGTGTTTTCTTAGACTCAAAACATTGCTAAAATTGCTCTCTCTCTTCCTCTCCTCTCTCTGTCTTTTATCTCTCTCCTTTGTTTTAGAGAGAGTCTTGCTATGTAGTCAAAGCAGGTTTTCAACTTGGTATATAGCCCAGTTTGCCTTGAGCTCACAGTCCTCCTGCCTCAGCCTCTCCAGTGCTGATGTTACACGTGTGTGCCACCAGGCCCAGTGTGCTCTGTCTCTTAATAATGTCCTTAATAATTCTGCCTGGAAACTTAGCTGTCATAAGAATAACACTTGGAATGTTGGACTTTTATTGATAATGTTGATCTTTTTGTTCTGGCCACATTCCCAGTTCCCTGAATCTTTCATATCATTAGTTCTGGTATCTTGTCAATATTTTCCTGTGCATGTATTCTTTGTTTTTTTTTTAAAAGGAAGAATATTTCTTTTGTCTTCAGCACTCATGAGTGTATGTGAAAATTCATATGTAAATATTTAAGTGTGAAAATGATTGTATTTTTTTCAGTTCTAACTAAAACCACTCTAGCTAGCATGGTGCACATGTGTGTAATCTCAGCACTTGGGAGGCTGAGGCAGGAGAATCACCATTAGTCCAAGATCAGCTTGGGATTCATGGTGAGTTTAAGGATAGCCTGAACTACATGTGAGACCTTGTCTCAAACAAAAAGCACACAAACAAATATACATTACTCTAGAAGAAAGTTTCTTAAAATTTTTCCACAAATCCCTGGCCCTCTAAGGGGCTCTACGAAAAACAATTTCCTCCATTAGAGATGAGCATGAGGTACACAACTCTAATTTCAGCAATCTGGGAAGTTGAAGCAGGAGGACTGGGCAACTTTGGGGCTGAGAGAGACCCAGTCTCAAAATTTAAGAAAAAATATTTTTAAAATGGGGTGGGTCTTATTACTCTTTCAGGTTATTATTATTTTTTGTACTAGAGAGATAATATGATATTTACAAATGTGAGTGATTTATTTCACTAATGAGGATAGTCTCAAATTGCCTCCATTTACCTATAAAAACTTCAAAATCATCCTTTTTATAGCTGAGTAATATTCCATTGTATAAAAATACCACATCTTTTTTTTTAAATCAATATTGAGATAATGAAAGGGAAAGAAATTTCTCTAAAGGATATAACTGTGTGTATGTTTACATGTGTAAGATAGATAACCATACTACTGAGTTTGTGTTCATCAAACAGAATGGTTTGTACTGTCATTGTTTGATTGTTCACTTTTTATGCTTTGATTTTGTGACTTGAGCAACTACTTCTAAGATAACAATATGTAATTTATCAACTAGCCATTTCTTACTGTTTATTTTTTAAAACTCTGTATTATTTCTACCCTTTTTTCTGTTTTGCTTTTTTTCCCTAAATGAAAAAAAAAATGGACTGGGGATGTAACTCAGGATGAAGGGTCTGGATTCAATCCTGAGTATTATAAAAAATTGCTTTGTTAATATTAAAGGGTCAGCCTGTCCCGAGAGCCTGTTTATGCTTGGGTTGCAAGAAAAGAAACTTCCCAGAACTGTTCCAACTGTGAAAGTCAACCCTGCCAGGAGGGTACCTGATGTTGACCGCGTCACACTCTGTTGATCACATCTGGCTCTCCTGCAGAGCTCCCCTCCTGAACAACCCTTAAAAGCCCTTTCCCCAAGCCAAAAGGGGGCTGTCTTGGTCCTCAAGGCCATCCACCCCCCACTCAATAAAGCTTATTTCCCACGGCAAAATGTCTGGTCTGGCTTTGCATGAGTTCTGGTCCATCAAGCATTAGCCAGGTTGAGGGAAAAAATTTAATGTACGGATTTAGTTATATGGTTTTTGAAAGAGCAAAGAAATGGCAGGAGAACAGAGGAATAAGCCAGAGCTTAACAGAAGCAGGAAACCACTGAGACTCCTCCTGGGCTAGAGTGGCAGTGGGGAGACAGGGGTTTCCCTGGTACCCAGCAAGCAGAATTGTGGAGGAGTTGTCTAGTGAGATTGAAGTCACAGAAGAACTGCAAATATTGTCAGTGGAGAGTCTGTGTGAGGCCAGAAAGAGAAGAGTAAATGTCCTGGGTCTCCCTGCTCCCACATGAAGTCTACTACTGTCCGTGTTTCTTATTGGTCACTGTAGTGGATTGGTAACTAGTGATCAACTTAAGCACCAGGTGGGCTGAATCAGTATGGTGCTGAGTGTGGATGGCCCACCTGAGGACTGTTGCTGGCATAAAAAGGAGACCTGGAGAGGAAGAGTATGGCATTGTGGGTTCTCCTAAGTGTTGTTGTTTAGAGCCATTGGTTCTCCTGTCATGCTGGCTCCCCTGATATGAACTTGACTATTATCACTGGAGGAGCTCGGGACCTTGTCACTGATAACAACAGCCTGTTTCACTTTGGGGGAGCTCTGGTCCTTACTTTGAGCATCGCTTTCTGGCTCCAGAGGAGAAGATGTGTGCTGTTAAATCTCCAAGAGAATCTTGGCACCCTGGCTTCCTGCTATGAACTTGGCTGTTCTCGTTGGAGGAGCTTGGGACCTCATTGTCACTGAGGATGCCTGTGGTACTTTTCAGGGATCCCTGGTCCTTATTTTGAGCAACACTTCCTGGTTCCGGTACAGAACCCTCAACCTGCTGGCACAGACCTTCACTCTATTAGCATAGCCTTTCTAGCTTTCACCACTGACCTTTGGGCCTTTCAAGCCCAGGCCTGTGAAACAGACTTGCATGAGACACTGTTGTGGGCTCTGGGCTTCCAGCTGGACTTGTGGAAGGCATTGTCGTGTGCTCTAGGTTTTCAGTTGAACTCATGCAGGATATTGCCCTTGGATCCAGGCCCTCGGCTGGATTCCTTAAGTCTTTGGTGTGTAGCCAGATTTCCTGCACTTCTTGTGTTTGACTCTGGGTGACTAGCATAAAATACTACTGTAAATTATGTGTCATGTATGTAATTGTTCATTCTCCTTGAAACCCCTGACTACAACAGACAGATATACCTGAAATCCAGAATGCATATGAATCTGGGAAAAAATGGTTCTCAGCAATTAAGAGCAGAAGAAGAGTTGCAAGGATGAGGATAAAGGTGGAAACCTACAACCAAATTATCAGTACAGGGTCAGACAATTCTGGAAAGGCTTTCTATCCACGTGTGACCACTGTGGGCAGCTATAGTGCTGATGGGCAGTGCCTGTGGACACATTTAGGAAGCAGCACCTCTTAGATGGAAAGCAAGTGGAGATATGCAGAAAAAATCATAAACTCCTACATCCTCAGAGCTCACCAGGTAGGCACTGAGTTAGTAATACTCTCTCTCATGTGAAGAGAGGACTCAAGCAGGTCAGAAATGCGTGCTCTGATAATGAGGTCTTTATGATTTCTTCATCTCTCCTGTCTCTTTGGGGTGTATCAGCTGGGCCCCCTTCCTTGTAGCATCCCTCAGTAGGCTCAGATTTCAGGCTAATGCAAGTCCTATTTCTGCCCTCATCAAGTTCTGCCTCATTTAAGTGTTCAACTTTAGTTTTACTTTAAAAGTTCACAAACCATACTTTTGAAATATTGCAGAATATGATCCCCATTTTAAAGATTCATAACATAAGCCAGACACTAAAGCTCAGTGTTTCTGACATAAGGAGATTAGTTTTACTCAATACAATCTTTCTAAGTGGTTATAGATTCAGGACAAGGTTTTATCAGGGCACGTTATTAATTTTCTCTGGGCCATTTTCTCCAGGATCATTGGATTAGGTGCTCTCCCTCCCCTCAAGTCCTCACACTCACTCAATTTCTTGCAAAATAATGCCAAAAACTAATTCACTCATACTTATCTTTGTATTTAGACATAAATATCCAGACAGGGACATGGATCACCACGTTTCTACAACTCTGTCTTGACCACTTGCCAATACACCAGGCTCGAAGTTCACTCTTAATTCTTTGTCCAAACTATGAATCTCCCAGGAATCTCTCACCATCATTGCTACTTAAATATTTTTTTTTTACATTTTACTTAATTAATTTTATACTGATAGTGAAGACATAAAGTTGTCCATGTGATGCTGTGATACACTCAGGTACTGTGTAATGTGTAAAGCAGGTTAAATAAAACAAGTTCCTTAAGCATCTATCATTTCTTTGATGGTTCACATCAGAGTTAGACATTTTTCCTTCTGGCTTATTTGTTGTCTAACTTTCAAGGAATAAATGGAGTCTTTTTAACTTTTAACTCCTATAATTTTCTTGATAGAATTGGTTAACACTGGGAGCATTTGCTCTGTACCATAAACTGACCTGAATTCAATCCCAAGTGTGACTTTTCTATGTCCCTGTGCTCTGCACTGGCTGACTTGGACCATAGCTTCCCAATCTGTGATATGTGTCAGTTCATCCTTCCTGGGCAACTTAGCAACTTAGTGAGATTCTGGCTCACTAAGTAAAAACAAAAGTAAAAATAAGCAAGTTTTCCTCATACAGCTCAGTGTGAAGGCCCTGGGTTCAAGCCTCAGCTACGCACAGATACACACACACAAACTACTACCACAACCATCAGAATGGCAAGGTTGTCCCAGTTGTGAAAACACTAAAAAACCTGTGTTTGTAGACCCCAGCACTGATGGTGAAGAGACTTACAATGATGTGACACCCAGTGGAAGTCTTCTAAAGGTCTGTGACTTTTGAGAGAAAAAGACAAAATATAAGAGAGACATCTGAGGATCTGGGTGGGAAAAAATGAAAGTGAGAGGGAAATATCGGTTCATAGAAGACAGAATTCTACAAAAACTCGAGGCCACACAACCCCTGTTGGATCAACAGAACCTCATCTGTGAGGGGACCCTGCATGTGCCCCAATGCCACAGGCCTGGGAGTGAGGAGCCACGAGACCCACCACGGGTACACAGAGTGCCTGGTGTGGCCTGAATGCAAATAGGAAAAATGAGAGTTAACATCCAAGTTGACAAACGCTTTCCCTAATGACAGCTGTGAAGCCCAGTGTTAAAGAGCACCAAGAGGGAGTTGGACTCCTTGGGCAGCGGGGCCCAGAACTGCTGAGGTTTGAAAACTGAAAATGAAAATGGATGGGAGAAGCAGAAAGAAATGAAGAGCTTTGATCAAAGTCAGCTAAGAAAGGAGAAAACATATTTCAGAGCAAACAACTCAACTCCAATGAAAAGCAAAATAAGATAAAGTATAGAGAAAGAATTCACAGATGAAAATAAGACAATGGAGAAGTAAAAAAAACCAAGGAAAGTGGCTGACACTTAGATCAATGAGGAACAACATGCATTTCACTGCAGTTACTAAAGCTGAAAACAAAACAACAGGCCATAATTTGGGGGCTGGGAACACGGCCCATCCTCAGAGCTCTTACCCACCGTGTGCAAAGCTCTGGGTTTGATCCCCAACCCTGCCCCCCAAAATGTATTTAAATTGCCAGAATTAAAATAAGGCTCACATTTACATACTAAAAAACCTACAGACACTATGGGAAATAAAGAAGAAATAACCAATTTAAGATATATCCTACTAGAACTGTTAGACTTCAAAGATAAATCTCAAGGGTTTCAGGCAAAAAAATTTTTAAGTATCATACGGGATCAAAGGAATAACTGAAATTAGGATTCTCAAAATCAACCTTAAAACAAAGCAGAAGTGAATCAGGCATTTTCTTTTAAAGTGAAAGAAAGCATGAACAACGATTTTTAATGTTAGTTAAATGGGTTAGCAACCAACATACGGAAAACAGTTACAGGCATATAACAATTAGGGTTTGTGCAGCGACAATCTCCTCTGGAGGCATCTGCAGAGAACGGACTTTGTTTAAATACTGGACTTGAAAAAGTTCAGGAAGGAGAATAATCATGTGCTGTCTTAGTTAGCTCTGCATTGCTGAGACAGGCTACCTGACTTCCATAACTTAAGGAAGGAGAGGCTTGTTTTGGCTCACAGTTTGTGGAGGTTTCAGTCCGTAGCCAGCTGGCTCTAAGGTAGGGCAGCATGGCAGTGGGGCATGGCGGAGAAGGAACAGTCCATGGCAAGGCAGCAGGGTGTAGAGAATGACCAAAGTAGGAGGCGGGAGATAGACCATTCCAGGACACATTCCTGTTATCACCTCCTCCTGCCAGGCTTCACTTCCCAACACCACACTTAGCTATAAACTCATCAGTGGACTAAGCCAGTGCTGAGTATCATGCCCCACGATCCAAGTGCCTTCAGAGCCTTACCCATGAGCACCTGAGGCTTGGGGACAGGGCGACCTCTAAACCATAACACTTTGTAGTAGAGCTTTCCCTTGTGTGGATGGAACTTGGAGGCAAAAGCAAGGAATAAACCTTAAGACACAAAGTGGCACATTCTGAACATATCCTAACATAAAAATGAAAAGAAAAAGGGCAAGGGAAAAACAGCATAAATTTATTGACTTGTAGAAAGTAGGTGTGGGTTGAAATATGTTACTAAACATTGACATCTCAGGTGGTAAGAAAGTAAATTAAATAAGAAAAAGCTTAGGATAACAAAAGAGGACACACATCAAAGGCAAACACCACCTCAAAAACACAAAATTCCAAAATACAAAAAGTTTTAAGGTAAATAGAAAAATGTATATGTGAAGAAAGGAGGATAGTCAAAACAGCAAAAAATTCATAATTTTTATA
Source organism: Cavia porcellus (assembly GCF_034190915.1). Classification (NCBI taxonomy): domain Eukaryota; kingdom Metazoa; phylum Chordata; class Mammalia; order Rodentia; family Caviidae; genus Cavia; species Cavia porcellus. The sequence continues at coordinate 58,547,377 of NW_026947489.1, forward strand.
AAACATTGCAATCACATTCATACGAATCAATAATTATGCATAGAGTATTAGACACTGATATTTGTTATAGTTCGCCATATAATGCAAAACCTAACTAACAAAGGAAGTGGTACAGGAAGGTTAAATAAAAAGCAAAGTATACACACAAGGAAAATGAAAGCAATGAGAAGAGACTGCAGTCCTGACATCAGGGCAGAGTTGAAGTCCAGATGTATTAAATGCGACAAATAAGGATACATCAAGACGTTAAAACCATAACTGAAGGTGGACCTACAACAGTGATATTATCATTAACACAAGGGCTACTTTTATGAAGCAAAAGCCATGGGAGCTGCACAGAGACACAGATGGAGATGGTAGGGGGAGTATTCAGTACCTCATTTCCAGCACAAGACAGAGCAGGCTGCCAAAGCCAGCCAGGATGCTGAGGATCCAGAAGTTCCTACAAGGACAGTCTATGAATACACGCCAAATGAGATATTGTTAACAGAGTATGCAATCCCCAAATTTACATGGGACATTTCAAATAACTATGTGATACAAAACTCTCATACACAGTAAATTCCCCAAAATGGAATTTTACATTCAATTTTTTTTTCTGATGAAAACACCATAAAAGAAGACATTTATTAATAAAATCCTAATGGGAGAAGACTGTTCCATATGTAAAAATTTCTTTAATGTGTGGAAGAAAAGGTGAATGTAAGTTAGTGTTCCTGAATCCCTGAAAGGTAATGGTGATGAAAATTCCATATTAAATATTTCAGGTATAGCTGGGGACATAGCTGCTTGGCACAGCACCTGCCTGGGAAGTGTGAGTTCATTCCCAGTGACAAATAGACATAATTAAAAAAAAAGAAAAAGTAAATTAAACTCACATGTATAAATATCACATTGTTTCCCTAGTGAAAGAAATTGAAAGAGTAAATGTGATCCAAAAATCCTCAGTAAATATTGTCAAAGGATAAGAAACTCAAAGGGGAAAAATAACTCGGAAAAGGAAAAAACAATGAAGGGAAATGAAATAAAGATATGAATATGTATGTATACAATCAAGATAACTAAGATGATTGTACTGTTAATTGTACTGCTAATTAGTTCTTGGAACAAAACGATTAATACTCATAGGATTGCATCAATTTTGCATGTCTATATCTGGTCATCTGAATAACTCTTTTGAAGATAACTATGCAAAATAATGACTTTTCTTAAGTTCCTACCACCCTGTTCTGAAAGCCTATATTGTTATTGTTATTTGTCTCTTTTGTTTCTTATTTTGCTTGTATTTTTTTGTTTTTCCCTCTTCGAAATAAAAAAAATGTGTTATATTTAAAGAAATGATCAGCAGAAAGTTCAGGGCACTAAACATATCAATAAGAATGAGATTATAATAAGAATTATCAATTTAGAAAACCAGGAAAATCAACAAAAAAGTAAGCACATGGAAGGAAATAGCTAAAGCAAAGAAGATGACTTCTGGGAGGACAGCAGTAACCAGCAATAAATAAGCTTCTCTAAGATTCAGAAACCAGACCCTGAAAAGCAACTCCTTGAGGAAGGAAAGGAGAGAAGTGGCTCCCTGGGACCAGGAAGGATCTGCAGGGAAAACTGGAGTCCCCAGAGAAAGTGAAGAGATGGACCTCCATGCAGAAGAGGAGGGGACAAACTGCGTTTTCTCCCTGGCTCCCAGCTTGTGGCAGGAGAGAAGCAGACTGAATCCACAGAGCCACAGCGAGGGGTGGCGAGTCTGGAGCTGGGCAGAGATGCCCCAGAGGAACAGAGCGGAGGAGGGTAGCCACGCCAGTATCTCCTGAGTGAATGCAGGCCACAGGGCTGGAGAGTTCATTTTAGGAGGGGCCAACGGAATGCAGGAGTTGGAGCAGTCCCGAGTTGTCTTCATCTTAGGGCTCCCCGTGTTGAAATCCCACAGTAACTGGGTGAGGGACAACCATGGGAGATGTCCGGGGTCAGGACGCTGTGATCAGGCTGGAAACAAGAATCTCATGAGCTGAACAACTCACGCCCCGACCCCCAGCCGGAGGCCAGGATCAGCCTAAACTCCGGAGGGGCTGAAAGCAGCTAAGTCAGCACCCTGCCCTGGCCCTACTGCAGGCTTGCTGGCGTTACCCAGCGTGGATCGGGGCCAGTCGGCTTCCTTTGTCTAGGAGGGACAGCAGAATCACACGAATTGGGCACTGACCCAAAACTGTTGGTCCAAAAGGCCAGCACAGGCTTGAAATCACAGAGAAATTCTCTCTCTCTCTCTCTCTCTCTCTCTCTCTCTCTCTCTCTCTCTCTCTGTGTGTGTGTGTGTGTGTGTGTGTGTGTGTGTGTGTGTGTGTGTCTGTCTGTCTCTCTGTGTCTGTCTCTCTCTCTGCTTTTGGCTTTTTTTTGTTCGTTTGATTTTCTTTCTTGATTGTTTTTAAAATTTATTTTTCATGAGGGTGAGCACTATTTTTAAGATTTTTTTCTTTTTCTTTTCCTTCTGTCTTCTTCACCAGTTTCCTGAAGCTTGAGTAATCTTCACTAATGAGCCTTGCCTCTAATCTCTCTTCTATTGTTTTTCTATTTTTTCCTCTTATCCCTTTAAAATTTCCTGTCCTGAGGGTAAAATCACAACATTGAGGGGATATTTACTGTACATTTTTTCTAATTTGTTTTAACTTCTGTTATGTAGCTATAAATCTTGTACTTATGGTTAAAGGTGGAAAATTACCAGTTACCACAGTTTGTCATTTCTGGACTTGCTTGATGTTGCTGATTATATTGTGTTAGCCGTGGTGATATAGTTGTTGAGATCAGTTGCTCTTCCTTGCATGACAATAGTGAGGTTGTTTGGGGGGTCACAAACACTACCACAGTCCAGTACCAAAGAACTGGGTGCCAGGTTAAAGAGGCAGCAACCTCTCATTCCTAATACATCGAAGGGACGGTGTCTTGGGACAGACTCAAAAGTCAACAGCCAGCTCCCCCTAGAAGACAGCTCTGAAAAGCAGTCATTTTCTAAACAATGCTAGTGATAACGCTAATGCCATAGCAATTTGCAAGCATCAATGCAGAAAATAAATATAAAAAATAGAGAAAACGAAAGGAAGATGCAACTTTAGACCTTAAGCTGAACCAGGGAAAATCCAAGGGGCACAGAAGTGGAAGAAATCAGAAGCCACCGCTCAGTGAACCTTCTGCAGCGGCTGCAGCAGAAGTAATGAAGCAGATGAATTGAGTCCCTAGAAAAAAGTTGCACAGATAACTAAAGAGATGACCATACCGTAGAACACGGTTAGTGGATCTACTGTAGATACGGAAAAATTAGAGGGGCTTAGGAAAGTGATTGAAATCATGAGTGGCCAACATAGGAAAGAACTGGACTACGTAAAACAGATTCAAACATATCTACGAGATTAAAAGTCCTGCTATTCAGAGTGTGTGCGGCAGAATCGGCCAAGTGAACACAGAGTATCAGATGTAGAAATGTTTGCTGTGTGTGATCATCAAAAGAAAGGTTTCTTTAACTTTTTTATTTTATAGAAAAAAGGTAAAACAAAATTTCATAACAAATAATAGGGGATAATAAGTTAACGCGTGGCACATTATTGTCTTTAAAGTAGTTACTCAGAGTACAAGACATGGGCATAAAAAATTCTCCAACTGATATTAGCAGAAACTTCCCTTTTCTATTAACTAGGAGGCACTGATAGTGTAACTAGTTAGATTTTTCTCCCTTTTCTCTTCCTTCCTCATTCCTCCTTCCCGGCTCCTTTTTCTTTTTAAACAGTTTCTTCCCATTTCACAATATCTGTTGTACATTTTACACCTTATTTACTCTTGCAATTTCTTACTAAAGGGAGAGAACACTATGTTTACAAATGTGAATTTTATTTATTTCACTTGTGGATATGATGTCAAGTTGCATCTATTTACCTATCAAAGTCTCAAGTTTATCCTTTTTCTTTTTCTTTTTAGACTAGTCAAGTACAGTAGTGAGAAGGGGGGAAAGAGTAGAACAAGGAGTTCAATCTGTACTGACTGTGAACAATCAATTGAGATAACTCACTACCTTTGGACCAGCCAAGTTTATCCTTTTTCATGGCCGAGTAGTACTCCACGTTAAAAAAAAGGCCACTTTAAAAAATCTATTCCTCAGTTGCTGGGCATTTGGGTTGTTTTAAAGATTTAGCTATTACAAATTGTGCTGCTATAAACATAATATAATTCTTCTGGAAAATATCCAGAAGTGGAACACCTGTGTTGAATGGGATCCCTAATCCTAGCTTTTTGGGGAACCTCCATTCTGATTTACACAGTGATTACACCACTCAACACTCCCACCAGCAGTGGAAAGGTGTTCCTTTTTCCCCACAGTTCCTCCAGCATGTTTTTTCCCACTCTATGGGTTGTCTTTTCACTTTGTTGGTGATTTCTTTTGATGTGTAAAAGCTTTTTACTGATTACTCAAGAGTGTGTGATTCAGTTTCCATGTGTTTACGGGATTTTTGCAGTATCTTTTATCATTAATTTCTACTTTCAGAGTGCTATGATCCGATAACATGCAAGGGATGATTTCAACTGTTTTGCATTTGTTTAAATATGTTCTGTGAGCTAATATATGGTCTATTTTAGAGAATGAACTATGTACTGCTGAGAAGAATGTGTATTCTGATGTCGGTGGAACATTCTGTAAATGTCTATCAAATCCATTTGTTCGCAGGTGTGATTCAGTTCTGTTATTTCTTTGCTCATTTTCTGTCTGGTTGATCTGTCCCTTGGTGTCAATGGCGTATTAAGGTCTCCTGTTACAATTGTGTTACTGATAATTTGAGTTTTCATTTCTGTTAATAGTTGTTTTATATAACTGGGTGCTCTGGAGTTTGGTGCATATATATTTAAGATAGTTATCTCTTCCTCTTGGAGTTTTCCCCTTACGAGTATGTAGTGACCTTCTTTGTCCTTTATGGTCATTGTTGGTTTAAAGTTCATGTTGTCTACAAACAGAATGGCTACTCCTGCCTTTTTTTGGATTCCTGCTGCATGAAGTATTGTTTTCCATCCTTTGACTTTCAGTCTGTGAGTATCCTTCTGGGTTAGATGGGTTTCCTGTAAACAGCATATGGTTGGATTTTGTTTCTTGATCCATTCGGCTAGTCTGTTTCTTTTGATTGGTGCATTGAGACCATTTACATTAATGGTTATTACTGTTAAATGCTGGTTAATTGTAGGAATGTTATCTCTCTGCTGTTGCATCTTTATCTTTCTGTTCTGTTTAATTATCTGCTTTGCTTAGTGATTTTTTCCTTTGTGTATCTAAACTGTCTTTCAATATTTTTTGCAGGGTTGGTTTGGTGTTCATGAAGTTCTTCAGCTGTTCTTTGTCATGGAAGTATCGTATTTCACCATTAATTTTGAATGATAGTTTTGCAGGATACATCAGTCTAGGTTGGAAATCATTTTGCTTTAGGATCTGGAATACTTCACTCCATGCTCTTCTTGACTTTATTGTTTGTGCTGAGAAGTCTGCTGTGATTCTGATAGGTTTTCCTTTATAAGTGATCTGTCTTTTCTCTCTGACAGCTTTTAATAATCTATTCTTGTGTTGGATTTCTGGGATGGTGATTATTATATGTCTGGGTGTAGTTTTATTTTGGTTATGACTATTTGGAGTTCTATATGCTTCACTGATCCTGATGTCGGTTTCTGATCTCATGCTTGGGAAATTTTCAGCTATTACTTCTCTAAATATCCTCTTGACATCCTTTATGTTGTCTCCTTCTTTTTCATTAATCCCTATCATTCTTATGTTATTTTTCTTTGCATCGTCTTGCAGTTGTTGAATTGTTGTTTCCTGATTCTTTGTTATTTTTAAAAGATCTTTCCTTTCCTGTTCACTAGCTGCAATCCTATCTTCAAGGTCTGAAATTCTATCTTCACTTTCATTGAGGGGTTTTTACAACTTTCAGTGGAGTTTTTTATTTCCTGTATATCTCTGTACATCTGCATTATGTATTCTGTTTGTTTCTTATATTGTTCATCTAGGGATTCTATCTTTTGTTTAGTTCCTCCAATTTTTAAACTGTGTTTTCTTTAGATATATTCAGAATCTCTTTCATTTCTTTTACCATTTCTTTTACCTGGGAGATTATTTCGAGTTTGAATTTCTTTAAAGCTTCCTGGAGTTGCTTGTTTATTTCAGTAGCTATTGTGTCCAATATTTGAGGTGAATGGCATATATTTTCTTCTATATACATTGCTCCTAGGGTTTCTTGAGATGGGCTGGAGGTTTGAGGTTGTAATTTGGTCTTTCGTTTTGTCATTTTCCTATATTTCTGTGTTTCAAGTGTTATTTGAAAGCTTCCTCAGGGTCTGTTGGAAATCCCCTTCTATGTTTGGAGCTCCTGAGACTCTGGCACCACGTTACCCCAAGCCACTGGGCCTGTAGAACCAATGGCCCTCCTCTGCCTGTTCAGAACTCTGCAGTTCCAGATAAGCTGGGCCTCAGGGACACTGTGTGCTCACCTGCCTGTTGGAAGCTCCACAGCTCTCCAAGCGCAGCCGGGATGCGGAGGTGGATATAGATGCCTCAAACCTACTTATCCTCTTCACTGCACCCAAAAGCCTGGAGAGTCCAGAACAGTCTGGGCTTTGGGCAGAGTGAGCTCAGCACTCACCACAGGCCACAGGGCCTCTGGAACCTGCAATGCTCCACTGCCTGCTGAGACATCCACAGTCCTCCAGACACATGGGGAGGCTGATGCAGGCGCCCCAGATCCGCCCAGCCCCTCCTCTGCACACGAATGGTGAGGTGCGGACGGCTGGGCTCCGGGGATAGCGTGCGCCCGCCCACCGGTTGGAAGCTCCACAGTTCTCCAAGTGTAGCCGGGATGGGGAGGCGGATGTAGAGGCCTCAAACCCACTTCTCCACTTCACTGCACCCGAAAGCCTCGAGGGTCCCGAACAGTCTCTGGGCTTATGCATCTTGACTTCATCCAAGGAAGATCATGCAAGGATCAATTCTCAAAAGACTCAGACTTTGTAGTGAGGTTTCTTTCCACCTGCTAAACAAGCCCAGCCAGACTTAAGAGGAAAAGAGATTCTCCTGTCAAGGATATCTCAGTGGGATCAGTAGCAAAAATTCTGGAGGCATTTATGTTTTCACAGGGACTGTCTCCCAAGACAGAGTACACACTCTGAATCATCAGTCACTACCTGGAGCTCTGTCTTCCTGCTGGGAATAATGAAAAGCAGAAATGGGGTTCTGTTCTCCATGACACACTCTGGCATATGGGATTGAAGCTTTTGTCCCTACAACTTCCAGCTCTGTGTGTATAGTGCTCCTGGTTTTCAGGAAAGGAGTACTTCCTACCATGGACACAGTGAGAGTGCCAGAAACTTTCAGTGATGGCTGCTGCTGCATTACTTTGGGCTCTAGGTCCCTGAAGGCGTCCAGCAGAGAAAGGAGCCACCATACTTGAGAGGCACCTTTAGGTGGGTCTGCTGCCCCAGTGAGCGTAGGGAGAAATTTCTTGGCATTTAGGGTTTCATCTCTCCTTATTCTAGAGCTTAATGTCTGTAATTAATCTCAGCAGCCTGGCCTGAGTTGGACTTAGTAACAAATGCATCAGATTCTTTATAGAGAGGCTTTGAGTCATTGTTTTGAGACAGGGTCTTACTAAGATGCCAACGCTGGGCTCAGACTTGCAATCCTCCTGGATCAGCCTCCAAGAATACTGAGATTTCAGCAGTGCACTACTGAATACAGCTTCTTTTTTGTAACTATTTTAACCATATTTTAACGTGGACAGGGCTGCCCATTTCAGGGAGGGTCCTGCTCTACCCCTTCAGCTTGGCGATCTTTCACCGGTTTTGATAATTTTCAGGGTACTCTTCTGATTGCTTCTTTAGTGTCTGAGCTTTCCCCAGGTCTCAGTTTAGCAAACTGAGGGCAAATGAGACATTTCTTGTTCTTGATTCTTTCTTCTCAGGTCTTGGACTGGCTGCTTAATTGGATAAGAATTTGTATCATTATTTCCTCATGAATTTTCACTTTGGAAACAAGGTCAAATCTCAGAATAGACCATAAAATGAATGAATATCTTACATAATTTTATTTTTTCAAATTTAAAGCCATCTTTAGATCTCACACTTAAAAGTTTTCACCTGTTGGCCATCTGCCTAGCGTCTTTGTGCTGAGCCAGTAGCTCTGTCCTCTAAAAAGAAAGATGGTTATAGTGGAATTCCACTAAGATGCAATTGCATTTGCATTTCCCAGAGCATTTCTGTGCCAGAGTGTTTATATAGCAAAAGTTCACATGCAATAAAGCCATAACTAGTTCTATATGCATTCATTCAACAAGTATTTGTGTGCTAGATGCGATAGATTTGGGATGAGATGAGACACAATTTCAAAATAAAATTAGAAGTTTTCAGTCTAGGGGAAGAGTCATACCTGGAAATTTCACTTCAGGGCAAACTTTATGAAGATAGGCCAAATCAGATGTTTTGAGGTCAGAGAGGATGAGTATCAGAGCCAGATGGGGGCACCCAGCTGCAGAACTTTCTCCCAAGAAACTGGAATTCAGAGGCATTTCCTTTCATATTCCTGTGTTCTCACAATTTCTTGGCCGCATATGGACTAACGATATTTTGTCCAGAAATACTTTCCTGGTCACATAAGGAGGAATTATGTATCCTCTCCAGGTCTTGTGACTTTTGGCAATGTTACCAGTTCCAACCTTAATTAAAAACTCTATTGAGGTCCATAAACTAAAAGCTAAAGTTTCATTACGTATGATGAGATACGCTACCTACTTCCATTCCTCCAGGAGTGTTGATGAAAAGGGGCTGAACATCAAGACTTTAATAAATTTGGTTCAAGTTTTATGACTTTTCCTGCATAGAGAAATGCAACTGACTATTAATGTTCTCTGAAATTTTTATGTTGAGCCCGATCTCTATGGTATTAAGTGGTGGAAACTTAGGTGATGATTAGATTAAGGAGGTAGCACCCTCATTCATGGAATTTGTGGTCTTATGAAACAGGGGGCATGTTCATCCCTCAGTGTGTGAGTACACACCTAACAACAAAACCTTTAAAGCGAAGAATGAGCCTTCTTCTGACATCAAACTTGCTATTACCTTGATCTTGGATTTCCAGACTCCAGCACGTGAAAGGTAAATTTATATTGTTTGTAAATCACCATCGAAGGTATTTTCTTGTCACTGCCTGAAGGGACAAAGACACTGACAAATAACTTTGGGGAAAATCTTTATAAGCTATTGAAATGCTGGGCTTTGGAAACTATTCATAATCTCTGCTAAGTTTCCATGGGAAGAAGAATGTCAAAGATGGTCAGTCTTGATGCTGCTGTTGCTCCTGCTGCTCTGATTTGCTGCAGACCAGTTCTTCACACAGTGTGCAATTTGCCTTGTAGATGACCTCTGCAGGCAGCAATAGTGGGACATCGGGATGGACCTGAGTGTCCACTGCCAAATCAAAGATTTGAAGTTGATAATGAAGTCAGCCGCGAAGCTCTTCAAACCTCTCTGAAATCTGCCTGCTTTCTGGCAAGGGCTAAGCTGTTGCATGCTGTTGCGTGGGGCAAATGCATCAAGTAGGAAACTTAAAAACACATATTAATTGCCATTATATCAGGAGTAGCAGCCAGGACCACCACTTGTAGGCCTGCAGAATGTGGGCCTGGGGAAGCAATCCCTTGGGGTTGAGCTGCATTTTTTAAACCCAAAATTCTAACGTTTCTAATCACCAGGCGTTGTCTCTCGTAAAAGGCCACTGTAACCCTAGAGACATTATTTCAACACTATGTTTGTCGGCTGCTACTCAGGCAAATGGCAGACCCAGGTGCCCGCTCAAGGAAATTAATGCTCTCATTTGTCACCAGCCTGCACCGCAAATGCCCTCCTTCCCTTTCCTGTGGATTGAGTAATAGTTTGGAAGAAGAAAAGTGATAGATAGAATGTTTCTCCTCGAAGGGGAAAACTGACGAAAGGGATTGACTACTCAGATTCCATTTCCATTTTAATGAGATGTTCTTTCTGCTCAAATTAAATGACTTTGTCAAAATAAATAAGAAGGTATGATCACAGTAGATGGCGAAAGCCAGGTAGTTGGTGGAAGAAAGCAGTCAGAGGTGGGGTGTTGGATTCTCACACTATCCAGCAGGCAAGTCTCTGACCATATCTGCTTCTTGTTCTAGTTTAGCACAAACCACTTCTTTCTGCCCTTGGGATAAGTCTTAGCCTCCTGTTGAGACTGACTTCAATCTCCTCTCCTCTGGGAGTCAGAGTATCCATCTCAGGATTTCTACATTTGCAATTTGCAGTTTGGTACTGCAGTTCTTCTCCCTAAATTATTCTTTCCTGGTTCCATGAGGGCTTGAGCTCTATGCAAGGCCAATTATGTCTTCTGTAATTCTGAATTCTCCATACCACTGAGCATCATGCTTGAGACTCAGCATGTAAGTGTTTGACTGGTTAAATCAGAAGGAATAGCATGTGTCCACTTTTTTTTTTTTTTGCTGTCTAGAATTCATTCTTTTTCCTTCAAAAAGTAAGGAATAATGTTGCACACTGTTTTGGAAGCCACTTCCTCCTCCATTTGGATCATGTGTCTTGTGTCTGATTGGCCTATTCCTCAGCAATAGTTTGATCTCACTGTGCTGGCCACTGTGACTGGCTCAGGGATGCTCAGGGATGGGCAGACAGCATCAGCTAATCCTTTTGGAAGGAACTCAGGTGCTCCTCTAGGGTGTGAGTGAAGACCCTCTTCTTGCACCTTGAGCACTGTGGGAAATCACTCTGGTCCTTGATGAGAGCTGGCATTAGAAGGAAGGGAGAGCAGGGAGAACTTCAGTAGGTCATCACTGAGCCACTGGGTGAAGGCATCCTAGGGAGTTTTCAATGTCAAGAACAAGTAAAATGATCTTCATTGTTTAAGGTAGTCTGAACCATGTTTCAGTATAACTAACAAAATGAATAGAGGAAGTGCTTGCCAAGCATCTCCATAAACTCCCAGTCCCTCTGTTAGGGCTTGTTTCTAGATGTCCTCCCAACAATCTCATGTACTTATAGGTAGGACTCTTGGGGGTCTCTGGGTCATGGGTGTGTGATGTTGGGTGAGGTGTGTGATACTGGGATTAGGAGTGTATGGTAACTACACTGGTTTAGCATAGCTCTGAGTGTGGATAATGGAAGTCTTACTCTGGGTGTAAGTGTAACAGATCAATAGACTTATAGCCTGGATGGAATATAAAGTGACAGAGAGAAGACATGATTGGTGCTGCTGCTTGCTGCCTCTATGTCATGGACTGTTTCTCCTGTGCAGTGCCTCTCTGCCATGCTGCCCTGCCTTGGAGCCAGTTGGCTACGGACTGAAACCTCTACAAATTGTGAGCTAAATAAACCCTTCCTCCTTTAACTTTGGCTGTTGGGTGTACTGTCTCAGCAATGAGAAAGCCTCTTATGAAGTAGACATTACTCATATATGTTTTCAAATCCATCAGATCAGACCAATCGCATTTTCAAATAGAATTATATGTGCCATTTCTTATTTTTAGTAATACCCTATTATTTCTAAGTGGAGAATTTCACAACATTCTTTCAAGTATTTGAGAAAAATCTGAATTAAGGAAAGAAAACAAAGAGCAAAATTTCCTATTTCAGTACATTATGAAATTAGCACACACAGCTCCATCCACCATTGACATATTGATGCAGGAGGTCATCTCCTGTTAAGAGTATTAATCAGTAATTTAAAGAAAAAGAGCAGGATGCCAAGGAAGGAGATGAGCAGGTGAGCCCTGGGGTCTTGTGTTGTGGGAAGTGAGGAGGAGCTGTGAGACACAACAGCATTTCCAAGTGTGTCATGTGGACTGCCGGGGCAGAGCAGGACAGGGAGAATAGGGGGACAACACCTTGTCCCTCTCTAGCTCAGCCCTTATGCAGCATCTCTCGCACAGAGCAGTAAATTCACAGCCCTTAATCTCACTTGCATCACACTTTCCCCCAGCCCACGCATCATTGCCTAGACGGGTTGTCCTCATGAGTCTTGGCCTTCATTAAACACCAGAGAAATTTTGATAATGTCAGCATCCAGGGCTAAGAAAAGGGCAGATGATTCAGTTATATGGGCCCACTAATATGCACACAGGATGATTTGAGAAACAGAAACAGAAGGTTTGGCTCCTTGACTTTAAGATGAGTGATAAATGATCCCAAGTGGATGATGATACAAACTTAATTATGTTAAGCATTTTGGAAATGCAAGCATTTGGCTGCAGGGGCTTGACAGCCCTTGGAAAAGATCAGGATTTTATTGGTCTTTTAGATCTAATTTGCAAGTGGAAAGTGATCGTGAGATATCATCATGCATTGGTGCTCAGCACTGCTTTGGGTTGATAGGCCTGGAGCTTACCTGAGTGTCATGGGACATGACAGCCCATGCACAGCTCCTTCTTCAAGGACTGCAGTTGGACAGAATTCTGCTCATCAGGGAGAAGATGGGTTGGAAAGGAAGCACCTCTGGGTGAACAGGGAGACCTCCAAGCGCTTCCACAGTTCTTGGGACTTATCTCCAACGTCAAGTGTTTGCTCTGCCCTAAGAACCCTGTCTCCACCTCCAGAGACAGGTCTGGTTGTTCTCTGCCAAAGTTACACAGCCAGCAACCACCAGGTACACAGCAAAGGTGACATGTTGGGCGTTAGTCTGTGAAGTGAACCACAGCCCCGAGTTAGTATGGCAGTCAGGGGCTACCACTCTGAGTAATACACTCTGGAGAGGACAGTCACTGTCCCCCATCTGAGGGTCTCTTAGAGCTGGTTGCCCTTCTTCCACCCTGTTGGTTTGTTTGGAAGTAGAGAACCATATGTGAGGTCTCACAGAGCTGTGCTAGAGAAAGCAACAGCAGGTGGACACAGGGAGTGGACAGCACTGACTCAGCCTGTGTGAGGAAAGAGAGGAAAGTAGGACACCTTTAGCCAGAAGAATGGGCCCAGTGAATGTTTGTGGGTGTGCATGTGTGTATGTACACATGCACCCATGGCTGTGTGTGCATCCATCCCTATGTGTGTGTACACATACAGTGTACACTTAAGTGTGCTGTTCATGTGCGTGCATGTGAGTGCATATGTGCATGTGTGTGCAGCTGTGTGTTTTTACATGCTGTGCATGTGTGTACCTGTGAGTGTGTACACCTATGCCTGCGTGTACACATGTGTGTACATGATGTGCCTGTGTATGTGTGTTTTTCATGATAGAGAAACCAGCTGAGGTCAGTTGTCTGGACTAGCAAGTGACCAGCCGCAGGGGTAGGAAGTGACCACTCAGAGCTTGTGCGAGGGCACATCATGGCAGGGAACAGGATTTGGATGCACTGAGGTGCTAGATGATGTGCATCCAGAATTTCCCTGGACAGTTTAGGTGCTTGGAAAACAGCAGTATTGAGTGGGTCTGAGACCAGGCTCATTTAGGTTAATCATTCTGATCTCCCATTCTGCTCCTGCCGCTAGCATGAGGCTGGCAAGACTTTCCACTCTGCCTCTCTCTAGTTTCTGATACTGGCAGAAAATGCCTTTTGTGTGTCTTTCCCAGACCATCTGCCGAGGATTCACAAGCCTGAGTTTGCAGAAGTTTGAAAAATTTGTTTTTCAAAGTGATTAAACTGGTCATGGTAGCTGTGTCTATAATCTCAGCAACTCAGGAGGCTGAGGCAGGAGGACTGCAAGTTCAACGCCAGCCTGGCTAACTTGGAGATACCCCATCACAGAATAAAATAAAAATGGCTGGGGATGTGACTTCATGGTAGAGCACTTACCTAGCATGTGGAAAGGCCCGGGTTTAATACTCAGGATGATGAAAAACACAAAGTGACTCTATGAGATAATGAATATGATAATTAAATTGTATTATGACAATTAAATAGTTCAATTGTAGCAATCATCTCACAGTATGTACGTACATCAAAAAAGTTAAAAGATGATTCTTTAAAATAAAAGAAATAAAACTTCCCAGGGATGAATGTTTCCTATGACTTAATTGTTCATTATCTTTCCTTGTGGCTCCCAAGAGCTTGGGCCTCTCCTCCCCTCTGCTGGCGCCCAAGGCGACCTTCAAAGGGAGAGAAAGAGGTCACACAGCGAGAGATCCAGGAGGGCTTTGAGGTCAGTCCTCTGGACTCCTGTGCCCAGTGAGCTGAGGGAGCCGGTTGTTTTACATTCAATATGCAAATATCTCTTCTTGACCAGCTTCAAGGAATATTCTGAAAACATCAAAACGGAGTTCTGTCTGAAAAAGTACTTGCAGCCCTGTCTCCAAAACATTGCTATTTAAGTCTTGAATATCTAAGCATCTCAATCAGAGCAGTTTTCCTTCCTCTCTTCCCTGTTCTGCATAACAATGACTAAATGCGGGCTTCCAATTTCCTTTTCACACAGTGATGAACGCTGTGTGACTCCCACTACTTCTCCCACAGGCCTGGGGCAGTCTTCAGGTAGGTGTCTTAGACTGCTGTATTTGTGTCGTTTAATGAGACTGCTGTAATCATGAATGTATAACATTGCCAGGCTTCTGGGCCCGGTAACCTTAAAACGGAATCTGCTATGGTTTAGATCTAAAATATGCCCCCAAGTCTCACATGTGTGGAAGGTGCTGTACCACGGGGCATTCTGCTTGGCAGTGGATTCACTCACTGATGGCTTCAGTAGTTGACTGTGCTCTTAGGACACAGGTCTGGGTGGAGCCGGTCACTGCAGTAGGACTCAAAGGTACATTTTGTCTCCTGTTCTTTCCTTTCTCTGCTTCGTGGATTACAAGGACTGAGCAGCTGTTCTCCTTCACCTAGCTGTTCCTGCCTCGGAGCCGGCTGACTTTGGACTGAACCCACGGAAGCTGTGAAGCAAAATGAGCCTCTCTTCCTTTAAACTGCAGGTGTCAGCTGTGGTGTGCCAGGGCAGAGACAACTTCAGAGAGAGTCTTAAGAGCAATTCAAGTGAGGGAACCTGAGAGGCAGATCAATAGTGTAGTTATCTTGGGTTTTTCCCATACCATGCACTGTAAGAAAACAGAACAAGAAAAAGAAAATATGACACTGAGTCTTGATTCAAAATAGAAAATTCAAGCTGGCATTTTAGGCCTGCCAAATTCTAACCACACATCTGCCAGTCTTCCCCTATTTCCTCCTCTGCCAGTACTGCACCGTACCCGAACAGCCTCTGATCCCTGGGGTCTTAGTGTCCCTTGCATGCTCTTGTCCACACTGACAAGACAAGGCACAAGGCTCACCTGCAGTCTCTCCCTCACCCCCTTTTCCAGAGAGCCCTTGCATCAGCTCCTGTCTGCAGTGATGGGCACACGACTGGGACCCAGTCTACGTGCCTGGGCTAATTGCTCAGCGGTGGTCAGTGGCCTGTAGTCACGCGAGACTACAACCGATGTCCTTCATACAGATCTCCACTCAGTCACGGTCTAGCATTGCAGGAGAAATACCACCTTTGAGGAGAAGGGCACTTGGTTTACCTCCAGCTCCACTGGCTGCCATTAGGTTTGGCCTGTGAGACACACAGTTCAGAGAAAGCACTTGGAGTAGTGCATTCTTCCTGTCTGCTCCCTGAGCCCACATTGCTAATGTTTCCTCAGCTGAAGGTCATCTACATGACCCTTTATCAGAAGACCCTACTCCTCTGATCCTCTGAGACCCAGATGCCAGTTGTTCCCCATATGCCTTGGCCTTACTCTTTCTGCTTCCGGGATGTTTTCCTGCAAAATCTTCTCATGAGTTTTGCAATGTTTTGCAATGTTTTCCACCCATGGTTCTGAAAAATACAGCCAGAGAAAATCCTGTACCTTGAGTCCTTTGATTTCCTGGAAAATTTCCCCAGTCATTTCTGCTTTATGTTAGTGAGCTCCTGCCTGTCACCCAGACATGGGTTGATATGCAGATGAGGGAAGGCTGCTAACTGTTGCACTGGTTTATTAGGGGATTTGTAGTAGCAATGTGTCTTAGTTACTTTTTTTTTTAATCGGTACCGGGGATTAAACTCGTGACCACGTGCTTGCAAGGCAGGCGCTTATGTTGCTGAGCTAAATCCCCAGTCCAACTTTTTTCATTGCTGAGACAAAATACCCAATGGCCAAAGTTAAAGGGAGGAAATATTTATTTAATTCATGGTTTGTATTATGGTTTCAGTCCATAATCAGCTGGCTCCAAGGCAGGTGGCACATGACAGAGGGGCAATGTTCATGGCAGCAGAAGACAGCAAAAACAAGAAAGGAGAAAGGACAAACCTCTTTCTGTCCCTAATATTGTATATAGGGACCTGCCCTAGGGCAGGTGTTGCACTCACAGCCTTAATCCTATCATTGGCCCATGAGCCAATCACAAACACTAGATTCAGCCTCCTCTTAAAAGCCTGCTCTCCATGACTGCATGAGGCTTTGGAGGGACATCTACATACCAACACACTGATTTTAAGGGGTTGATGCTGATTGTTGCTGGAAGAGGGACACCACATATCACAGGAGTGAGTTCTGTCTCAGCTATGAAGAGTAGCTGCATTCTCATATACTTCAAATCTTGCTTTTCATGGGCTGTTCTAGGAGGCTGGGATAGGAATCCTCTAAATGAGCCCATATTTCATATTTCCTAGAGTCAGTATCAAGTATCTAAAAGCTGAATTGCAGCCACCTTTTACTCTAGATATTTAAACAAAATTTTAAGGATGAGCACATATTTTTCAAATAAAATCAGGATCCTCCAGAATAATTCTGATGACCCTGGCTCAATCTCACTGACATTGGTTTCCTTCATTGTAGACTTCCTCGTGAATATAGATTCTCTTCCCTTTAGTCTTCTGAAGCTAAAATATACTTGGACCCTGGTTCCTCCTGCATAATCCCGGACATTTCAGTGAGGCTTAAAATTTTACTCTCTTTAAAACATTTTAAGTGAGTTTTTGGGAGGATTATACCAATTCAAGAAACAGATCAAGACTCTCTACTCACTTTTAAATTGCTAACTTCAAACTTGCTGATGAAAAGATGAAACAGCTCCTTGAAAGATTTCCCACTGGGAGATTTTGTTCCATTTACATCTCAATTCAATGAAAGTGTTATAACCAAGCCTGGCTCAAAAACTGAAAATGATAAAAAAAATGCAAAATCATTTCTCTATCATCTGGGTCACCTGACCCTTTGAGAAGCTATGGATGTGTCCTTCCTGCTCTGCTCTCTCCCTGGACTGCTTCAGGGGAGACCAAGCTTGCCTTCAGTGCCTGTTTGCAGCGGCTACTGTCCTCTGTGAGACATTCCCTCGTTCCGTAGCCATGCTGAACTGTCTTCTAGGCTAATCAGTTTCTTTTTCTTTTCACAAAAATAAACAAAATATTAGCTTATTTCAAGGAGGAAAACTGAAAATAAGTCTAGGGCCTTTGTTTTAATCAACATAAGCTATATAATAGAAAATAGAATGTCCCTAAATGTTTTTTGCTATCCTCTTTCTGAAACTTCGGGATCTGCTCTTTCATGCCCATTTCTGTAATGTCCACACAGCCCGAGTAAGTGAGTTCTGGACTTGTCACAGTGATCACTGCTGCTATGCAGACACAGTGTATTCCAAGCTGTTCTATGGAACAGTGGGACTCTGCTCAGGGCTTCCAAGGCCCCTTGCACTCACGCAGAAGGGAGATGCTACCGAAGCCTCCTGCTTCCATTCTAGGGGGCCCTGTGCTGTCTGCCAGGTCTGCTCATGGCTGCACTGCATCACCCTGTCTATGCGAGTAAGGCTGGTTTTCATGTACTTTTCATCCAGTTCTGTTCAAAAGAAGGGCTCTTCATTTCACTGATGAGCTGAACCTTTTCTACTGGGTCCTAAAGCTCCTGTCATCTTTCCTTTCTCTGGTTGTCAGATGACAGATGTTCACTTCCACAGTGATATTGGAGTCATTGAAGACAGACTCTTCCGAGGGTCATTACCCCATGCATCCCACATAGCAGCGAGCCTTATTGTTCCACGTTGCCACCGGTTTATCTCCATGGCAATCACTCTGTGAAGGATCTGATACTCAAACGAGGGTGGGAAAGCAAATGTCTAACAGACTTTTTCTACCAAGTTGCTGCATTTTTATGTTTTCTGTTTTGTTACTGACATCACATTTCAGCACACAATTAGTTTTTGAGATCAAATCATAATGACGCTAAAAATAAAAGTTTTTGCATAGCCAGCACTCCCAACATACATTAGCATGGCTCTTCACCCTTTTTTGGGTCTTGAATTCTTGGAAATGTTGACATAGGTAATTCAGAAAATACACAGCTTAAACATTATTGTTAACGAATACTGTGTACTGCATTTGTAGATACCCAGGATATTCCCAGGTAGATACCCTCTCTAGAACAAGGTCTATCCTGGGAATACTCATCAGTATATATTTTTACAAGTCTAGTTTATTAAAGTATATAGTGTATGCACAGTGAAATGCCTTTTTTGTAGTGCACAGTTCTATGAATTCTGACAAATGTGTACAATTTGTAATTACCAATGCAATACAATTATAAAGTATTTTCATCATCCTCAAGAGTTTCCTGATATCTCTTTGTAGTTAGTACCCTGCTTCACCCTCTGATTTTGGTAAGTGTTACTCAGATTTTGGCTCTTAGAACCTTCCTTTTCCAAAATACAATAGCTATTATGGATATATTTCTGTGAGAGTATTTATTTTCATTTCTTTCATTGAATGCTTAATAGTGGATTCATTGGGATTGCAGTAAGTTTATATTTAACACAAATTTGAAATAACCAAACTGTTTGGGTTCCATAATGATTCTTTGAAAAATTACTGGTACATGTATGCGGTACCTAACAATTTTCTTTATCAAGAGAGTTGGTACATGTACATAACACATTTTAATTCTTCCTTCCCCTTCCTTCTCTTTCCTCTTGCTCCTTGTTTCCCTTCTCATCTGAATATTTTTTTCCCTGTTTCCAAATATCTATCATCCATTTTGGTCTTTCTGTGCTTTTGGCTTTTCACACAAGAAAAACAGTGTGATATTTAAATATGTGTGTCAGATTTATTTCACTTAAAAATATGGTCTCAAGGTGCATCCATTTACCTAAGAATTGCAGAAGTCTGTCCTTCCTCATAAAGATTCTTGAATCTGTGATTTAATATATAAACTAATGAAAATTCCTTTTGCAAAAAACCTTTTTCCAGATTGAACTTTGAGCTTTGCACTGAGCTGTACACCCAGCCTTGTTGTTGCTGTTGTTATCATTATCATTCTTTTCTTTTTTTGATAGGAGAGATCAAAATCATGACCTCATGCTTGCCAGGAAGGTGTTTGTGCTACTGAGCCAAGTTCCCTGTCCCATCATTGATTTTGAGACAGGGTTTCACTAAGTCTCTAAGTTGCCCAAGCTGGGCTTGAACTTGCCTAAGCCAGAGTGGTGGGATTACATGTGTGCGCCTCTATACCCAGCTAGTTTCACAAAATTCTTGACCGTTGTTTCTTCAACAAGTTCTTCTGTCCGATTCTTTTCCTATCTTTTAGTGGATCTCTGATTATGGTGATATTGGAGCACATGCCACGCATATTGTATGACCTTGGTGTATTGCAATTCTTTCCCCCCCTCAGCTTCATTGAAATATAACTGACAAAAATTTTTGTATTGGTGTACAATATGGTGTATAATAAAAGTTATCAGAGTCAAATCAACTAGCACACCCATCACTCAAAAGTGAGTGTGTTTTGTGGGAACATTTAAGAACTCATTTCTTGGCAGTAAATTGTAAGTACGCAATTGACTGTTATTAACTGTAGTTCTTATGTCATATATCAATATCATTTTAATATATGTAAGAGTTGTGTGCATGAATTCTCTCAAGTTCAAAGACCTTTTGGACATGATGGAAAGATATTTTCAAATATTAGAGTGCAAAATGCAATCAAGTGATAAAACTAAATGAGGATTCCAGACTTCTGTGGGTAGATAAAAGATCAGGCTTCTGCTTTCTCTAGGGAATCAGTTTCTGAATATCAGAAATGCAATAGAGTTCCTGTGTAAAAATATCAAATAGTGAGAAATAAGTTACCAATCAATATACAAAATTATAGCACAATTACTGGTGAACTCCAGATAATTTTCTAATCTCTAATTAAAACAGCATAAATAAAATATATACAAGGAAGAAAAATCATATTAAGATGGAAAATATTGCTACCAGGTTATCAGTTAATGTAACTGTTTTCAAAATTGCAGCTTGCCATAATTTTTCATAGTGTTAGCAAAACTGGAAGCATACATCTCGTTTCAAAGCATCCGTATGTGACTCTGATCTTCTAACAACTGTATCTGGAATGAAATTCAAGTGTTTGCAAAAATCATCTGCTAAAAATACCGGATTGGGCTTTGATCAGTATCAACCCTTATGTCTTAAACACTTGCAGTAAAAGACACTGCTGAGCAGGTGGCACCTGTTCCCACCTTTGTAGCAGGAATATTGTGTGAGGATAGCAGAGGTCCCAGTTCTTGAAACCAGGGGCAGCAGGCTCAGAATTCCAACCCAGTGCATGATCTGTAGGTATTCAGGTCACCAAGAGAGACACGGCTCACATAGGCACTGGATAGAAGAACATTTTACCATATAGAGCAGGCTCAGAGCTATTGAGGGCCACCTTGATGACTCTCCTGAACAGAGAGAAATTATCTCTGCCTTGGCTAAACCTGGCCCTATCTCTATGTTCTGGTAGGAACAGAGCTGGATTGGCCATTTCTTTTTTCCTTCAATTGGCTTTAAGCAATGTAAATAGGGCTAGCTGAGGAGCTGATACGTAATCTTTGAAGCTAGGCAACAGTCGCTATTTCCCTAGCCCATGACTCCCATCAAAACATGGTTGAACTGGGCAGGATGAAGAACCACCACTGTCAACTGGGATGAGTCTCAAGAGGCTATGACTTCCTGGGGCAGAAGGGTTTGCACATCAGAGCTGAAGTACTTTCCCCCTAAACATTAAATGCTATATCAATTATGTTTTGCAAATTAGTCTTTCTGCATATCCTTCTCTGTATATTACAGAAGTTCTTTCAGGTCTCTTACATAACCCAGTTTACAGTACTCACATATCTCCCACCATTCTTACAGTCACTCATCCTCAAGCCACTCCCTTCTTCATGAATTAATAAAATCTGAGTTGGGCCCTGAGTTGCAGCCTTTGTTCTGGTGAACCTTCATCCTGGCTGGATTTAGGACCACTTTGGCTTCCTATAACTTTAAATATGTCTTAGTGTCTTTATTTTCACCTTGGGTTGCACTGGAAGTGGTGGATTAGAATTGACTCACTAGAATTTCAATAACATTTCCATGGGATTACAAATATAAGCTTCCTGGACTGAGACAAGGCCCAGTAAGGGCTCTCTATACAGAACCAAAGCAGCTTTGATTGTGAATGTTCATTCCCAGGGCCATGAGGTGTACAACCAACTGTAGATAACCTGTTCCTGCCCTGCTAGAAACAGCTAGGGCCAGGGTTGGTGTCATGGTTTATGTCAGGGGCCCCCAATCCTCATGCAGTTTTGTGTTTTGATTGGTTCATTGTCTGGCACTCAGATTGGTGGTGTGAGTGCTACACCCGCCTAGAGGTGGAGCCAGGATGTGATGTAATAGTGGGAAGAAGGTGTGTCTGTCTCTCTTGCTGGTTTCTTTTTTTCTGCTTGCAGCAGCTATGAATGGCAGCACTGCCAGGCCACACTGCCTTGGAGCCAACTGAGTATGGGCTGAAACCTCCATAAACTGTAAGAAATATACCTTTCCTTCCTTAATTTTGGGCAATAGGTATTTTGTCTCAGTGATAAGTAAAAAGTAACTAAGACAGTTGGCCAACAAAACAGAGCAATGATATACACAGCAGCCCTGGAACAGGGACAGAGAATCTCCAACAGGGCACTGGGCCCTGCACTGTGAGGTTTCTTGCTTCATTTCTATGCTAGGAGATGGTCACCAGTAGCACATTCTTAAGCACCCATGCAAATTATATTTTGTGTATACAGCTCAGTTCTGCAAATATTGAGGAATGAAGTGGCGAACCAAAGGAGGAGGTTTGGAGAAGAAAAATTCTCTTCATTGGTCTCCTGATCTAGTGCTAATTATTGATAAACGGTGTAGGAATTGCTCCGTTGTTTGGTAGCCCCCTATCACAGGTGGCTCTGTGGATTTAAAATGACCAATTGGGAACCAGGATTTTCACTCAATTCTTCAACACGTAGGGTTTATAGGGAATTGGGGCCTTAGAAGAAACTGGTAAATTTGCATTATAATTTCCTCCAAATTCAGGAACTTAGTAAGGAGTGGCTGCACCTCCATTTTATAGAAGGCACGCTGCATTCCGTGCTGCCTGAGAAAGTTCATTTTTTCATTCAGAGTCCCACTTCACTATCTATTCTTAATTCTTGTCAATATGGTTGATCATCCCACTCTGTCTCAGGCTCTTCACCCAGCTAACTGCTTTGCTCATAAGCTAGCTAAACTATCTTCTACATGAGGGTCAGTTGGCTGTGCATAATGGTCTTTCTCAATGGATGCTTCTTATTCTAGGATCCTTGGGTCACAGGAGCCAAGGTCAATAGCTGGGACTGTGTTAGCCAGGTGGAAGCTCTGCCGCACAGATCTATGTCAGGTCTGTAATCTGAATCTCACAGCTAAATTCACTCCCGGGCAACAGTCATTAACAGAACAACCTCAAACAGGTAAGAAGAAAGCAGACCTTTGCTCACAGGGCAATGGTCAGTCTTAGTGGACCAACATCATTCACACCTTGTTGATTTACAATTAAGTACAGTGGCATTTAAGATACTATGAGTCCATTTTACTATTTTATATTTAGAAATCTTTATGTTTGAAATTATGTGTTTACTTGCTCTATTTTGGAGTAGTTTTATAGAGTGGTGATCTAACTTATCCTCCTAAGAATTTCACAAGAGCAGAGATGGCCTTAGAACAATGAGGGAGATATTATATGTATTGTGGTTTTAAGCTTATTTAAAATTAGAATTACTATTAGAATTACTTAAGAACTGGGGAGGTTGTCAGACAACTGGGGTAATTAAAATTCATGTACACAATTTTGAATGTGTGAAGGTTTTTAATTAAAGTGTGTGAATAGTAATAAACGTTATGCAGAGGCCCTCTTGGGAGCAATTGTTAGTATTTCTAGACTCATAAGTAGAAGGCTAAGAAATACTGTACACATTAAACTTAGTGGCTAGAGGAAGAGCTAGAATTCTGAAATGATAACTTCTATAAATTAGGTATTAACTTGATTAGTTAAAGTCAACCTGGGAAGGAGTTAGGTGTGCAGAGGCCTGGGGGTGCCTGTTTATTGTGGCTTCCTACCCTAACTCTTTCATTCTTCTGTATTGATACCTGTTACCTATTTTTTTTAATTTTAAAAAGAATAAACCAAACCAAACCAAACCAAAACAAAACATAAAATAAAAAGATCACGTAAAACAATGCAAATAACACAGGACTTCAAACCAAGACAACAGGAAATCAACAGTGGCTATCATAATGTCTCTTGTCTTCTTCAAAATAGTTGTCTATATTTTAGCACACAATAAGTTAATACAAGACAAAATAGTATAAAAGCAATCAAAACAAAAGAATGAGAATGTCACAGGTCTTCAAAACGAAATAATAGGAAATCAATAATGGTTACTGTATTATTTCTTGTTTTCTTCAAAGTAGCTCTCTATACCTTCACACATATTGAAATCAAATGATTGAAAACAGACTAAAACCAATCAAAACCAAGAATAAAAGCATTATTAGACTTCAATGATGGAAAATCAGCAATGGCTACCATGATATCTCATTTTCTTCACTGCAGTTGTTCATACCATCACACATACTAAACTCTTTAGGTGAAGCTCTAAGGCATGTGCAAGCCTATACGTATATATGTATCCTTTCTCTATTAGAGGGAAAAATAAAGCAAAACACAACAAAATATGAGAAAAATAAGAAACAAGAGTCAAGTAAATAACTGTAACAAAAACCCCAAAACAACAACAATGTGGGCTTTCAAAACAAGGTGGTAGGAACATAACTAATTTTGTTGTTTTGCATAACTAGCTTCAAAAGTCTTACTCAAATTACCAGATACAGTCATGCTGTATTTATCTAACCTTACAGATGTCAACTGCTTTTTTCCAAGAACTAATAGAATTAGTAGTATAATCATCTTAGTAATCATAAGTGTATACACACAAATTTATATCTTTTTTCTTTTCTTTTCTCGCTTTTCCCCTTTTCCCTGTGTGAGTTACTTTTTCCTTTTTGAGCAATTTCTCACCCTTTCACAATATTTATTGAATATTTTGTATCTTATTTACTTTTTCAGTTCCTTACACTAGGAAAACAATATGGTATTAACACATACGAGTTTGATTTACTTCAGTTATGATTACGGTCTCAAGTCACATCCATTTACCTATAAAAGCCTCAATGTGGTCCTTTTTATAGCTGAGTAGTCCTCCATTGTATAAATATATCACATCTTTTTAAACCATTCTTCAGTTGATACACACTTAGGTTGTTTCCAAAATTTGGCTGTTACAAATTGTGCTGCTATAAACATGGGTGCACATATATCACTGTGATATGATGTTTTCATTTCTTCTGGGATTATGCCCAGAAGTGAAATACCTGGGTCAAATGGGGCCTCCAATCCCAGCTTTTTGAGGAATCTCCAGACTGACTTCCACAAGTGGTTGCACCAGTCTGCACTCCCACCAACAGTGCAGAAGTGTTCCTTTCTCCCCACAGCCTCTCCAGCATTTCTTACTAGTGTTTTTATTGATCCTGGCCATTCTTTCTGGGGTGAGATGGAATCTCAGTGTTTTTCTTTTTAATTTGCATTTATCTAATGACCAATAAGACTGAATATTTTTAATGTATTTATTTGCCATTTATATTTCTTCATCTGAGAAGTGCATATTCATCTCAGGTGTCTATTTTTGAATTGGGTCTTTGAATTTTATGGGTTTGATTTTTAAAAATTCTTTATATGTTCTAGATAGAAATGGTTTGTCTGAAGGATAGTTGACTAAGATTTTTTCCCAATTTGTGGGTTTTCTTTTCATTTTGTTGGAGATTTCTTTTGAGATGCAAAAAATTTTTAGTAATATGAGATCCCCATTGTTGATTCTGGGAAGTATTTTCTGTGCAGTTTGATTTTTGTTCATGAATTCTCTGTCGAACTCTATATCTTCAAGATTTCTACCTACTTTGTCCGTCAGCATATTTAGCGTTTCTGTTTTAATATTTAGATCTTTAATACACTTTGACTTTAGTTTAGTGCATGGTGTTAGACATGGGTCTAGTTTTAGTTTTTGACATATGGAAAGCCAGTTTTTCCAGCATCGCTATTTAAAGAGACTATCTTTCTTCCAATGAACATATTTGGCCCCTTTGTCAAAGATAAGGTGGCTCAATGTGTTTGTGGCTGTAGTATCAGGTCTGTTTTTATCCTATTACCATGGCAATTTTATCACAGTAGCTTTGCAGTATAATTTCAAGTCAGAGATTGTGATTCCTCCTGCCTTGCCATTGTTGCCTGGAATTGCCTTTGCTATTCTACGTCTCTTCTGTTCCCAAATTAGGAGTGATTTCTCTAGATCTACGAGGTATGCTAGTGATATTTTAATTGGAATTGCATTATATATGTGTAACCATTTTGGGAGAATGGTCATTTTCACAATGTTTGTTCTTCCTGTTCATGAACAAGGAATGTCTTTGCATTTTGAGATCCTCTTCAATTTCTTTTTTCAGAGTAACTTTACTGACTAGATCTTTTACTTTCTTTTTTAGATTGATTGCTAAGTATTTTTTTTTTTTGGATGCTATTGTGAAGGGTATGGTTTCTCTTATTTCTCCACGAGTTTGTTGTTTGTGTACAGGAATGCTATCGATTTTTGAATGTTGACTTTATATCCAGCTAGAGTATTGAATTTGGCTATTATATTTAGAAGCCTTTCAATGGACTTTTGGGGGTCTTCTATGTAGCTGTATCATTACATTTATCATTTCTTCTTTTATCTGGGAGATTATTTCTGATTTGAGTTCCTTTGCAGCTTCATGGAGTTGTTTCTTTACTTCAGTTGCTATCATTTCAGAAGTTTCAGGTATATGGCTTACATTTTCTTCTATGATGGACTGGAGGTTTGTAATTGCATTTTGCTCTTTCATTTTGTATTTTCCTGTATTCTTTTGGGGTAGTTGAATGCAAAGTCTCAGTTGCTTCTTGAATTGAAGATTGTTATCTCTTCCATACCAAGAGATGGCTGTCTTTGCTGCATTTCCCAGTTGAGTGGGGGATGTTAGGCAGTCCTTACCAGATTCCTAGTGGCACTCAAAGGCTGCCCAAATGGGGGTGGGTGCACTGCGTAGACCTTCCGTACATCCCACATAGCTCACCAAAGCTTCCTGGCTGTTTGAGGTTACTGGGCTGGGCCCCACCAGGTTCTAAGTGGCATAGTAAGGCTGAATGGTATGTGGAGTACACTGGGTGGGCCTTCAGCTCACACCACGTGGTGCACCAAAGCTCCCTGGCTTCGTGGGGTCACTGGGCAGGGCCCATCCAGGATCCCAGTGATGACCCAAAGGTCCTGGAGTATTTGGGGATTCTGGGCAGAGCCCCACCATGTTCTGAGCAAAGTCCCGCTGCTGCACAGCTAGCTAGGGGTTGCTGTGGTGGTCTTCAGGTTGCACTGATCCCCTGCTACCTATTTGTCTTGCTGTGGCAGTTTAGTTATTACACCAGTGAGATGATACTCTTAGTAGCCTAAAGATAAAGGTGCAGAGTTAAGCTTACAAATGTAAAAGAAAACACAAAAACAAAAGATAAAAGGTTACGATAAGCACAGAGAGACACAGACCTTTCCTCCCAGGAAGAAATGTTCTTTTAAATATGCTAACACTCCCTGACAGCTCCCCATAACCTCTTAACCAAACTTCAAGAAACATTAAAGCAGGAAGATAACTGGTTTCCTTCAAAGGCTAATTGGAAAATTAGCCTTTTCCTATACTCTGTTTATTCATATAAGAGCAGGACAAAGAGCACAATTTGGACATTGCTTTGGAGTCCCCTCCTAAAGTGTCAAGATCCGGTACCTATTCTTATTTCCAATAAATACTTTCCTAGCTCCCTTTGTTTTGGTTCATAATTTTATTCTTTGATTTAGTGAGACTTTGAACTCTCTTTATACAGAATTAAACTTAACAGTTCACCCCAAGTGTCATGCGGGCAGATGTCATTTCAATCAGTTGATTCTTGAGAAAATTTGAAGAATTGTAATTTTTAAAAATTTTGAAGGTAGTGAAATACAACAGAACAAGACAGAACAGAGCCAGCTGAGACAGTACAGTGAAACTGGTACAGAAGTCATAACAGGTTTCCAGGAGAACAGTAATAGGTGCCATAGTAGAATTGTTGTTTTTGTATTTCCTGCTATATTATTTCATAAAAATTAATATGATTAATAAAAACTATGCAATTTTTGGTCATCCTATATTTAAATAATTGGACTATTAAGTGGTTAACTGTTTTACTGCCTTGAGGAATGCAGAATGCTCCTGTTTTAACAGTGCACATATTTTGGGTCATGAATGTCCCAATTCTCCATTCTCTGCTGCTTCAGGTGAGGGTTACCAGCCTAAAGCAAATGATGAAAACCTTAAGGGTGAGGAGTTGCTTCCTTATCTTATGTCTCTGGGAGCGAAAGCTTACTATTATTTAGGTTCCTCAGATTCTCGGGGTGCTGAGCCTCAGGACAGCCTGTAACCCTACCTTTGGTTGGAGGAGTGTGAATCTCCTTTGCCTGTTCCATGCTTGAATTTGGATTTTTGCTGTGGTAAATTAAGAAACAGCTTGCCTTGAACGTCAGCATGGAGGACAGCTGCAAACCATTGATTTGTTGTGACTGCAGATGTCACCACTCTCAGATCTGAGCCATGTGGCCTTAGAGAAGGGAGCGTGTGCTCCCTGCCATGACAGAGTTGGTGCAGTCTGTCCCCGGGAGAGTGCAAAGCAGCTTGATTTTCCATTTCTGACTGCTTTCAAAAGCTCTTACATTGTCCCACCACCTAAATGGACAGGTGACTGCTCAGCTTTTGCTTATTTATTTTATAGGATTTCCATTCTCTTTATTAATTCTTACTACAGCAATAGAGGATGGGGGGTAAGTTGGAGACTCCTAGGAGGGTAATTTAACAGAATATATTAAGTTGAGGTAAGAGAGAAAAAAAGTCAAAAAAAGTCAAATTGGAATTTTAAAATGGTACTTTTAAGAAAAACTGCTGCCTCAGATAGGAAGCAGCATAGTGGTGGGCAGTGGATTTCAGCTTCAAACTCAGGGGAGGTGCGCTCCCTGCTTTCAGACAGAGCCCCACATGGGTGGCCTGTCAGGCAGTAGGGACACACATCCTAGATCGCCCTGAAGATGCCCCAAAGGTCCATAATATACTCAGCTCCAGATCACAGCATGTTTCTCTCTCTTGAGAGCCTGCACTCTATTTCTGCAAGTGTATACTTTTAAATCTCTGCCTAATGGGATACCTTATACCTCTTAGGGACACATCCTGAAACTTCTTTTTCCAAGATGGGAGTAAGCAAACCTGCAATTCAATTTTCAGGGTGGGTTGGGTTTAGGTCCTTACCTGGGTATGAGCCTTTTGGGTGACTGTGTTTTATTCTAATGCTAAAGAAAAAATATAGAACAAGGTGAGCAAATGGAAGTTGATTTTACCCCTAGCACTAAGAGTGGTAAAGCTTATCCAATACCAGCTGTGGCTGCTAATTGGCTTCATCTAGTGGAAAAATCAATTTTGCTTAAACTTTTCGATAGCAGGTACTTTTGCCACTCTGAGTACTGACTCCCAGAGAGACTGGGGGAGAGTGGCCCTTTCTTGTTTGATGGCTGCATCTCCAAGGGATGGCTCTCAAGTCTCTAAGAAATTCAGCCCTGGCTTATCAAACTGGCAAGAGGCTTTTTAAAAATTTGCATCTCAAAGGAACAGAGAGAGAAAACATTGGCAATTAGAAGGTTTCTGCAGTAGAAGTTCTCAGTGAGGAAAGTCAGGGCCACAGACAGGAAATTTCTGTCTGAAGCTAAGTCCCACTGGCGGACCTGGGAGAGTGGCCTAGGAAGGTGGTTTTGAGTTAGGATGGATAAAAAAGAGAGAGATGAAAAGGAGGCAAGGGAAAATGTAATGTTTAAATTGTACTTTTTAAGAAAAATTGCAACCACAGGACATAGAAGTTATTCAGCCTTTTCTTCCCTCTGCAGGAACATTGCTGAAGGCCCTGATGGCAGTCGGCCTGGTGTGCTGTGCCTTTCTCCTGTGCGTGGTGTTCCTTCCACCCCTCTGTCCTCCGGAAGCCATTATCCAGAGGACAGCAGAGCTCGGTTCCCAGCACAGGGAAATTGTTTGCATTTAACATGGCCCCTAAATGGGCAAAATCCTATTAACACTAGAATACACATTTTAGATAATCCATTTTAGGAATATCCTCAAAGCCCACAGGTTACCCAGCTGTAGGCCACAAGAAGACCATTATCAGTCACTTAGTTCATATGCTCAGGTTCCCTTGCTCGCCACTGATCAAATTAGAGGAAGAAATTTATTTTGGGAGAGAGAAAAATGGATTTATTTAAAGATAGCTCTGAGAAGATGGAGGGACCCATTGGTCCAAATCACAATTGCAGCTTGTACAGGTGGGCAAGGGCCTTTACAGTAAGGAACAGAGGACTTGGGGGCACAGAGGGTCAGTGCAGAGCTCATACTTGCTTTATCACTTCTGGCTATCTTTAGCTCCTGGTTCTCTTTCCAGTAGAAGTGAAACTGGGCTCCAATGAGGTAGTGAAATAGGGGAATGAAACTCCTGATCTACTCTATGTCCAGAACAAGTCCATGTTCTCTAAAATCAAAGAATGAACTTTAGGAACAACAGAGGTTAAGGGCAGAAATATTTATTGTGGGAAAGAAAACTTCTGAGAGAGACAGAAGGAGTCCCAAGTGGGTTGCCAAAGATTCTATATTTTTGAGGATTTTTACAGAGTAAAACCATGAGATGAGGTGGGTCTAATAGCTCAGACAGAATTGATTAAATTGGGAACAAATGAGAAGGCAAGTCTTGTAGAAAGTGGGCATTCTTAGAGAGCAGTGACTCCTCTATAGGGGATTGGGATGGTGACTCCTAGTTTCTCAGTGTGATCCAGATTTAATCCTTAAGGATTATACTTAAGGGTGTGGTTGCATTTGTTCTGTTTTGAGATCTGGCCCACAGCAAGAGTTGTGTGTCTCCTCCAAGCACATCCGGTGTCTGTGCCAGCTTCTTCGAGGGCCTACCTCAGTCTTAC
Organism: Cavia porcellus; assembly: GCF_034190915.1. Classification (NCBI taxonomy): domain Eukaryota; kingdom Metazoa; phylum Chordata; class Mammalia; order Rodentia; family Caviidae; genus Cavia; species Cavia porcellus. The sequence continues at coordinate 58,577,799 of NW_026947489.1, forward strand.
GGCCTATAATATATCCAACTAGCTCAGTGTCCTGTAACAGAAGAAATTGAAACTAGATAAAACGAAGACAAAGACATTGAGATTTTTAAAATTAGACTTAACTTTCCCTAGCACAGCTTTTGCCCGCTGATCTTTGCCTCTGTCCTCTCTTACTTTTCTCTCTGCCTGTGTTGTGGCCATAATGAAAACACCTCCTCTTAAGGAAGGAGATCAGGGCTGTGGCAAAGTGCATAAACAACTGGGCAGGATGTGTCAAAGTTCAGAAAAACTCTGAGGGCATGCAGAGAACCCAGGATCCACAATGACGCCATGTCTCTTTAGCACTGTACCCAGAACCAATCAGAGGGCGGTTTCTTCAATCTTTCTTTTGAATCTGGTGCTGTCTGCAGGGCCAATCAGAAATGTGCTATTTTCAGTCCTTCATTTACATATGGCAGGAAGTCAATTGAGTCTTTCCATGGGAAAGTGTAAATAGGCACTAGCCCAAATATGACTGTCCCATGATGGGGGAAGCCAATTTAGGAACTCACAATTATCCATGCTCACTGCCTTTGCTGTATGTCTTGTCCAGTTCTTTGTTCAGGACATCAAGGAGCTGGGCAGAACCAGCCCTGAGTCCCTTCTTTTATGCTCAGCTTGGTGCCTCAGGGTCTGGGATCTTGTGAGCCATGGGTCTGCTGTATGTTAGGGGGAGAGCAGAGCGAGGCTACAGGGTTGCTGAGAGGAGGGGTGTCACTGGCTATGTAGGTCCTTATTTTAGTAGAAATGGAAATTAAAACTAAAGCAGAAATTTACTAAAAATATACTTTAATTGAAAAATTAGAGGCATGATATAAAAGGAGGCTTGAGAGAGCAGTCTCTGATGCAGAGGTTCAGGCTGCCCACCAACAAACGTGAGAGGCCAGAGCTCAAGGGCCAGCTGGTGGCTGGTGTCCAGAGCTGGGGGACACCAGAACTGAAATCATGTGTATTGTGGCTTTGTCTTTCCTGGAATCCAGGTGACCAGGATTTGGGACAATGGCTAGAGGCTTCTGGCTGTTGCTGAAAGTCCTGGGAATCCTCTCACCTTGGTGTCCTCAGTACTACAGGCGGATGAGATTTGTAAATTCAGGGCTACCATCTGAAAGCTCCTAGACGGGCACTCCCTGAGTGATTGCACAGGTCCACACAGAGCAAAAGAGATTAGATTCGAGATTTACAGCAACAGAGGACACCCAATGAAGGTCAAGCTTTCATTTTTCTTTTTTACTTGCCTGTGGGAAATCTGTAGGCCAAGTGGAGCCATTTTTAGAGCAAAAATGGCTTATTTTTGCTGGCTGTCCCAGGAGTAAACATAAGTCAGCTTTTAATGAGCAGCAGTAATAGTCCCTGTATCATGACTGCATCAGATCACAGCTTCCGTGTGTGTCTGGAGCTCTCCAGCCTGCCACCCTCAGGAACTCTCAGCACCGTCTGGCCCTGGCAGTCTCAAGCACCAGCTCACTCCTCACCCGACTCAGGAAAGGCAAGAAGTGAAACTGTTAGGACAGAGCTACCATTTCGAATGCTGGATTTTATTGTTCCATAAGTCAGCTCCAGATCTCAACAGAGAGCCTGGCATGGTTCCTCTGAGTTTCTGCTCAAGATCCCGCCTCTGTCACAGTTTGTATGACCATATGGTCAGTGTGTCCACCATAGGAAAGAGGATATCTACTTCTGGCACCGAGATGCCCTAGTGCTGCTCCTGAGTACCCACTGGTCAGAAATTGTGTGTGTGTTTTGACGCTTCTACCCACAGCCAAATATTTTCTTTGTTAAGCTAAATTCATTCTATAAAATTGTGCTCCAACAAGATTAAGTAGGCAAGTGTTAACAACCTTTTATACTTGGCCAGGTTCAACGTGTGTGTCACAGACTCACAGCTCGAAATGGAGCAAGCTTGCCTTCAGCAGATAAACCACTGAGTAGGATACGCAGGGCCTGAACTCACACTACACTAGTTTTTACGCTGTTAGTGGGTATGTTTGGCAGCTCTGCTCTATGTGTAATTCTCTCTGTCCACCCCTGGAAATGCTGTTCTATTCTGATTAGTTGGCGAACAACTAAACTCTCTTGTTTCTGGGTTATTGAAAAACTAGATATGAATTAAGACTGGTTTAGGTAAAATATAATCTCTTTCCTGTCATATCAAAGTGTGCATTCTCAGACATGTTTCTATGATTTCCTTTGTTTCTTGTCTATCAAAGTAAAATGGTTGCTACTTCACTGTAAAATGTTTTGATCTTTTTAGCGAATGGTTCCATGCAACTCTCTAGAAGTATTTTTTTTAAATGTGAGATTCAGTAATGGTTTTCTGACATCTGAAAAGAGACTTATGAGTCTGAAAAAGAGGAAAGTTAAAAATGAAAAATACTGCTTTGTAGTCCAACGACAGAAGAGTTATTGATGATTTTTCCCTGGAGAAACATTTGGAAAATGGTACCAGCCAAGAGGTATGTATATCAACACTTAGACTGAAATGGATGTTAAAAACTAATCAGTGGCTTTGCAAATGAGAAAGGACATTTTTAGATGGAATGAAAATCTTGTAAATGGGATCCAGATTCCAAAGTGTGCAGCACCCTGGTAGAAAGGGCGAGAAGTGTATGGTTCTCCTGGACCCAGGCCCTGTCTCCCACCAGAGGCTGTGGGAGCCCAGGAAAGTGGCTTAGCTTCGTGAGCCCGATGCTGCTGTATACTTAATGAGGGTAATGTTGTGAGGATGAGGGTCATTCACACAAAGCACCTGGTAGGAAGTCTGATTCACAGTGGCATTCAGTAGTGGAGTTAGGTGGGATTACAATATCACCATAAGACATGGCTGGGAGGGTGCAAAAGAAATGCAGGAAGTAATCTAAACTTTATACAAGAATCAATTAAGAAAGAAGCTTAAAGAATAATCACACCAAGAATCCTGGGGAGGTGGTGGGGAGAAATCACTGCTATGAATTTTAAACATATGAATAACAAGTAGAAGTTACACATTTCTTACTATTTAACAAAATGTATAGTATTAATTAAGGCAGTGAAGCAGCCTAATTTCAATATAGAAAAGAATTTTAGTCTTTATGGAAAGCATTTGAAAACCAAAATTAACCTTGGGTTTGATCCCCAGCACTGCATTAAACAAATAGTTTGTATATCTCAGTTTTGTCAGGCATGGTGGTACACACCTGTAATCCAAGCCCTTGCCAGGCTGAGGCAGGAGGATTGCTGTGAGTTCAAGGCCTTCTAGGACTACATAGAGAATTCAAGGGCAGCCTGAATGACATAGTCAAACCGTACATAAATAAATAAATAGCAAAATTAAGAGCAATGACAAAAAGAATGTGAAAAATAAACAGATATTAAACTACAATAGGTACCCGTGGTAAGAATTTGATGAAGTTAAAGGATAGGACTAAGTAATGAAATTTCCCTCTGCATATCTGTTAGTCTCTATTTGCCTTCTTCCCCAAGTGTCATGGGACCTGAATGAGAGCAGTGATTTAATTAAGTCTCAGTACACAGTGCTATTCTTCTCTTAAAGAATATGAATTATAAGGCTGAATAACCAGTGCATTCAAACTCTTTGGTTGACCCAGTTCTTTTAAACTTACTTCTAAAACTCTTGGGCAGCCTGATTTTGTTTTTTATTTTAAAGAGAACAAAAAATTTAAAAAAATCAAAACAAGGTAGGAGAGTAATAACAGTTAATACACTGTATACTGTTATCTTTAAATTAGTTACTCAGAGTACAAGATATACGCATTGAATTGTACAAGCAATATTGGCATGAACTTTTCAAAGAACTAGGAAAAATTAGTAGCACTTAACTATAATATTAGTAGTCTATCTATCATCTATCTATCTATCATCTCTTGCCTTTCCTTTGCTTCTTTTCTCCTTTCATCCCAGTTTCTCTTTCCTTTTGAACAGTTTCTTCCCATTTTACAGTATCTATTATACATCTTGGATCTTATTTAATCTTTCAGCTTCTCACACTAGAGGACAATATGATGTTTACACATGTGAATTTGGTTTATTTGACTTATGAGTCTGGTCTGGAGTTGCATCCACTTACCTATAGAAGTCTCCAGTTTATGCTGATGTATGGCTGAATAGTACTCCATTGTATAAAAATACCACATCTTTTTGTCCTTTTCTCAATTGATAGGCATTTGGGTTGTTTGCAACATTTAGTTATCACAAATTGTGCTGCTATAAACATGAATGCACATATATTGCTGTGGTATGATGTTTTTAATTCTTCTGGGAATATAGATACCTGGAAGGGGAGAACTGGGTCAAATGGGGCCTCCAATTCTAGTTTATGAGAAACCTCCATTCTAATTTCCACAGTGGTTGCACCAGTCTACACTCCCATCAACAATGGAGAAGGGTTTCTTTTCTCCCACAGTCCTGCCAGCATTTTTTATTGGTTGATTTCTTGGTAACAGCCATTTGTTCCAGGGTGAGATGGAATCTTAGTGTTGTTTTAATTTGCCTTTCTTGATGATTATGATGTTGAAACTCTCTTCTTGTATTTATTTGCTGTTTGTATTTCCTCATCTGAGAAGTGTGTATTCATTTAAGATACCTATTTTTAGATTGGATCTTTAAATTTTGGAAGTCTGATGTTTTTGCATTCTTTATATGTTCTTGATAGCAATCCCTGGTCTGAGGAACAGCTGTCAAACATTTTTTTCCACATTATGGATTGTCTTTTCACTTTGTTGACGATTTCACTTGCTGTGCAAAAGGATTTTACTTTTAAAAAAATTTTTAAAAATTTCATTTAAAGGAAAAAACAGGAAAAAAGGTAGAAAAATACAGAATTTTGAAAAAATAAACACTAAGAAATCACCAGTTGATAAATTACATACTGTCATCTTAGAAACAATTGTTCAAGTTACAAAATTAAAGCATACAAAGTGGACATTCAAACAGTGAGACTGAAAACAGTTCTACTAAATGATCCAACAAAAACTTAGTAATATGGTTATCAATCCTACACACTTAAACATACATGCAGTTAGAGCACTTTCTTTTCTCCTCTTTTTATAATAGCAATTACACATTTTGGGTTTTATTATTCCTAAAGTTATTACTTTTTATACTAGAGACACAATGCGATATTTATAAATATGATTTTTATTTATTTCACTAATGAGGATAGACTCAAGTTGCCTCCATTTACCTATGAAGGCCTCAAAATCATCCTTTTTTTATAGCTGAGCAATCTATCTATCTATCTATCTATCTATCTATCTATCTATCTATCTACCTATCTAAATACCACATCTTTTTCATCCACCTATGGCCTACTTTTGGAGGGGGCTTTGTTATTGTTCTGGCTTACTCACTGAAGGTAGCAAACTCTATTCCTATTTTAGGGGCAAATTCACCTCACTGATGGAAGCCTGCTGAATTCTTCTTACTGAGCCTCCCCTCGATACTGCATGGTTCATCCACTACAGTCCAAAGTTCTGGGGGAAGGTGTGGGAGCTGAAGTTCAACAGGATTGCTAGGTCTTGAAGGAGGAGGAGTCCCCAATGACAGTGGTGGGACTATGGGAGCATGCATCAAGGGCTGGATTTCCTAGGTCCTGAGGTGGATATGGAGACATGGGAGGGGTCTGGTTTTGGCTTGGCCCACCCATGCTGCTGGCTGGAGTTTCTGGGTCCTGTGAGGTGGTCTGCCCAGACACTGGGGATCACGGGAGGGGCCTGGGTCTAACCTGGCCCTGCATGCACCACTGGCTGCAGTTCCCAGTCCCTTGAGATGGTCCGCTGGGATGGTGGGTGTTGCAGGAGGGGCATGGCCCCATGTGTGCCTCTGGCTAGAGTTCCTGGGTCCTGAGGAGCCATCTGCCGGGACACCAGGAGTTGTGAGTGGAGAAGCATTTAGTAAGATCAGATCCCAGTTGTTGATTCTTTGTGATAGTTATTGTGTAGTTGGAGTTTTGTTAATAAAGTCTTTGCTACAACAGTGTCTTCAAGAGTTTTACCTGTTCTGTCTTCCAGCAGATTTAATGTTTCTGTTTTAATATTTAGATCTTTGATCCATTTCAAATTTAGTTTAATGCATGGTGAAAGATATAGGTTCAATTTTAATCTTTAGAATGTGCAAATCCAGTTTTCCTACATCATTTATTAAAGAGGTTTTCTTCCAGGGAATGTGCTTGGCACTTTTGTCAAAGACAAGGTAGCTGAGTATGTATGGAGTTGTTTCTGCATCTTTGAATCTGTTTGATTAATCTTTGGGTCTGTTTTCTTAGGACCACTTCATTGCATTCCATAAGTTCCAATATGTTGTATTGTCATCGCCATATTTAAATTTTTTTTTATTTTAAATAGATTAAGACAAAAGAGGACAGAACAAACGAGATCAGAACACAACAATTTAAGCAACACAGTATTTCACCACAAGGCAGCCCGATATAATACTAGCTACCATAATGTCTCTTTATTTGAAATAGTTGAGCATACCTTCATATACAATGGTATCAAACATAACAAAATAGTATAAAACCTTTGAAGAGAATGAAAGTATTACAGAGCATTCAGAACCAAATAACAGAAATGAACAATGGCTACTATATTATCTCACTGTCCATAAAAATTTTGTTTATATTATCACATATAATAAATTCCAATAAGATACAACATGATAGAACCAATGGAAACAGAAGAACAAGAGCATGGTAGGACTTCAAAACAAGATGATATTAAAGCAGCACTGGCTATTATACTGTCTTGTTTTCTTCAAAATAGCTGTTCATACCATCACAGATAATAAAATCAAACAAAGTAGGATAAAATCATTCCAACTAACGAATGAAAACATTATAAGAGAGTAATGCAATGGGGAATCATGATTACCATAAACTCTTATGTACTCTTACCATTTCTTACACCAGGGAGACTATACAGTATTTATACATGTGAATTTGATTTATTTCGCTTATGAGTATGATCTCAGGTTGCATCCATTTATTTATAAATATCTCAATGTGATCATTCTTTGTATTAAAATATCACAAGTTTTTTTATCCATTCCTCAGTTGATGGACACTTAGGTGGTTTCCAAGATCTGGCTATTACACATTGTGCTGCTCTAAACACAGGTGCACATATATCACTGTTGTATGATGTTTTCAGTTCTTCTGGGAATATGCCTAGAAGTGGAATAGCTGGATCAAATGGGACTTCAAATGCCAGCTTTTTGAGGAATCTCCAGTCTGACTGGTTGCACCAGTTTACACTTCCACCAACAGTGCAGGAGAGTTCCTTTTTCCCCAAAGCCTCTCCAGCATTGGTTGTTGGTAGTTTTCTTGATCCTGGCCATTCTTTCTAGAGTGAGACAGAATCTCAGTGTGGTTTAAATTTGCATTTCTCTAATGAGTAATGATGATAACATTTTTTCATGTATTTATTTGCCATTTGTATTTCTTCATCTGAGAACTGTGTGTTCATGTCAGATGCCCATTTTTGGATTGGGTCTTTGAATTTCAGGGGTCTGATTTTTAAAATTCTTTATATGTTTTAGACAGAAGTCCTTTGTCTGAGGGACAGTTCACTAAGATTTTTTTCCCCAGTTTGTGGGTTTTCTTTTCACTTTGTTGGAGATTGTCTTTTGACATGCAGAAAGTTTTTAATAAGACGTGATCCTGGGTTTTGGTTCTGGGAAGTATTTTACATGCAGTTTAATTCCTGTTCATAAATTCTCTAACTACCCCTATGTCTTCAAGGTTTTTACCTAATTTGTCTTCCAACAGATTTAGTGTTTCTGTTTTAATATTCAGATCTTTGATCCATTTAGATTTTAGTTTAGTACATGGTGATAGGCATGGGTCTAGTTTTAGTTTTTGGCATATGGAGAGTCAGTTTTTCCAGCACCATTTATTAAAGAGACTGTCTTTCTTCCAGTGAACATGTTTGGCCCTTTTATCAAAGATAAAGTGGTTGAGCGTGTTTGTAATTGTGGCTGTATTTTCTAATCTATTCCATTGATCTTCAGATCTGTTTTTATTACAGTACCATGTTGATTTTATTACAGTAGCTTTGTAGTGTAATTTCAAGTCAAGGATTGTGATACCTCTTGTCTTGCCTTTGCTGCTTAGAATTGTCTTTGCTTTTCTAGGTCTCTTCTGGTTCCAGATGAATTTTAGGAGTGATTTCTCTAGATCTATGAGGCATATTGATGATATTTTTATTGGGATTGCATTGAGTCTGTATAACAGTTTTGGGAGAATGGCCATTTTCACAATATTTATTTTTCCTATCCATTAACAACTATCTTTACAGTTTCTGAGATCCCCTTCAATTTCTTTTTTCAGGGCATTATAATTTTCCATGTATAGATCTTTATTTCTTTTGTGAGATTAATTCCTACGTATTTCATGTCATTGCCATTTAATTGAAGAAACTAATTTATTATTTAATTTTACCTGTGACTCATTGGTTGTTTAGGAGGGTGCTATTTAATTTCCATGTGTGTATGAAGTTCTTGTGGTTTCTTGTGCCATTGATTTCCAATTTCATTTCATGATGGTCTGATGGTATGCATGGGATAATTTTAATTCCTTCACATTTAGTTGAGCATATCCTATGAGCTTTATATGTAATCTACTGTGGAGAGCATCATCTGAGAAGAATGTGTGTCTTGATTTTGTGAGATGGAACACTGTAGATATCTACTATGTTCATTTGTTCAACAATTGGGTTCACTTCCAATATTTCATTTTTGATTTTTTTGTCTAGTTGATCCTTCTTTTTGTGACAGTGGAGTATTCAGATCTCCCAATGCAACTGTTTAGTGCTTATTTGATTTTTCACATCGATAAATGTTTGTCTTATATAGTTGAGTGCATTGGTATTTGTTGCATTTATATTTATGATTGTTATCTCTTCTCTTGGATTGTTTCCTTTACACGGATGTATTGATCTTCTTTGTCTCTCTTAATCAGTCTTGGCTTGAAGTTCACTTTGTCTGTTAATAGAATAACTACCCCTGCTTTCTTCTGGATCCCTGTTGCATGTAGTAATTTTTTCATCCTTTGATTTTCAGTGTATTAATTTCTTTTCGAGTTAAATGTGTTTCTTGTATGCAGCATATTGTGGGATTTTGCTTCTTGATCCACTCTTCCAGTTTGTCTTTTGATTGGTGAACTGAGACTATTAACATTGATGTTTATAATTGATATTTGTTTTCCTGTTGTTGGTCCCCCCCCTCCACCATTCATTTGCCTTTCCTGGTGGATTCTTTCTGTTGGGGTTGATGGCATTGTAGTCCTTGTTATTTCTTCCTAGAATGTCTTTCAAAACATTTTAGAGTGCTGATTTGACAGTCATAAATTTCCTCATATATTCTTTATTATGGAAGTATCTTTTTTCTCTATCAGTTTTGAAAGAAAGTCTGTGGGATATATCAATCTCGGTGGAAGATTGTTTTCATTTAGAGCTTGAAACACTTCACTCCAAGGTTTTCTTGATTTGAGGGTTTTTACTGAGAAGTCAGCTGTGGTTCTGTTGGGCTTTCCTTTATAGTTGATTTGTTTGTTTTCTCTAACAGTTTTTTATATTCTATTCTTGTGCTGAATTTCTGGAATCTTGACTATGCTAAGCCTTGGTGTAGTTTTTTTTGATCATGGCTAATCAGAGTTCTATAAACTTCATTTACCTCTATGTCAAATTCTTTTTTCCTGCCATGGAAGTTTTGTACTATGGCACATATGAACAATTTTTAAAAATATAATTTGTATTATCTCCTGCTGTTTCATTGACTCCAATCAATCTTAAATTATTCTTCTTTGCCTCACCTAACAGTTTCTGCACTGATTCCTCATGGTCCCTTTCTATTGGACATCTGCTTGAATATATCTTATAGATTCCATTTCTTTCATACATTGAGCATTCATGGCTTCCATAATTTTCTTATGCTCCTCTACTGTTTATCTGTATCTTCTAAAGTTATTAAGCATGGTTTTCATTGTGGAACCATCTTTGAAGTTATATGAGACATTATTTCTGATCTGATTTTTTTCCAGAGCCTCATTCAATTGCTTTCTTGCTACCGCTTCACAGAGTCCAGGTGGATAGATTTCAGATTGTTCTCCCCCTCTGCCTCCTGAATTTGTCTTTGGTGAAATAGATATCTGGGATTGCATTTTGTTTAAGTGTCTTCTCATTTTCTTATTTTTTAAAGTTTAATTTCTTGGGTGATGCTTGTAAATTGCCCTTGGTGAGTTGTTTATTGATAGTATTTAGAAGACTTAGGAAATGACTACTTCTTTGAGGTATCTTCCAAGTGTAGCTGGTTTTTGGGCCTTGAATCTGTTGTACAATCCTGCTTCTTCAATTTGTTGCAGATGAGAAGTTTCTGCCCACTTGGCTCAACTCCTGGTTCTTTGGCAGTGTGCTACCATATTTTCTATGACCCTCAGTTTTGGAATACCAGGAAGAAAGCTGTTTAGAACAATCACATGTTTTGGCTAAAGTGGTCCCATCAATGATAACAATGGAATCAAACATAGCCTAGAAAGTGACAAACTGAGGTAACCATTAATTTTCCATCTTTAATCATATAAACTAGATTTGTGGTTATATAACAAAATCTAAAACAAATAAGAAAATTATATGCAATATATATGTCCTTAATTTTACTCCCAGGGTTAAAATTTAAAAGGGATTGGGAGAAAATAGAGAAGTAGAAGAACAGGAAGAGATTAGAAGTAAGGCTGGAGGATAAAGGGGGATCATGATGACTTTGGGAAACTGGTGAAGAAGACTGAAGGAATAGCAAGAAGGAAGAGACAAAAAGAACAGAACAGAAAAGCAACCATAAAGAGGCTAGAAACCATACTCATATAAAAATAATATCAAACAATGAATGAGAAGAAAACAGAAAACAAAAAACCAAAAACAAAACCACTACCACCACCATCAAAGCAAAAAGCAAATGAGAGAGAGAGAGAGAGAGAGAGAGAGAGAGAGAGAGAGAGAGAGGAGGTCTACTTCCAGGTTCATCTCTGCTCTCACTGGTAGACAATGTGTGGAGACAAAGTCCAGTTCTGTGTTGATTTATTCTAGGAAGCCAGCAGTAGCTTTTTGGTGGAGGTAATGGGTAATCTCAGAAAGCCTGCACCTTCCGGCCAAGACCAAACTCAGCTGGTCTGCAACCATTAGTACACCTTCCATGGGCCTGAGACAAGCTGGGAGCGCTAGTTGGAGACAAGCAGCCACTCTGAGCTCAGCCAGTGCCTGTCCAGGATGGCTTCCAGCCAATCACTCTCTCCCACAGGATGACTGAGCCCTCAGCACTCATTGCTAACTAGGGCAGTCCTTCCTGTCCACTGCTCCCCCTCTCCTGCCATGTCTCTATGGAGGCCGCTAGGGCCACCAGCAGTCACTGTGTGTCTGCGGATTTGAACTGTTCCTCTTATGCCGTGAATCCCATCTCAGGGAGAAGGTTCCACTGCCTACCTCCTTTTGCTGTGCTGAAGTTTCTCTCTTCACTCTCTCTATGGGCTTCAATCCATGCTTTAGATCCTTGCTGGGCCCAGGGGACCCACTTCTCCCCTTCTTGTCTTCGTCATGTTGCCATATTCCAGCATCTGGATGGTGACCTTCTGAGAGACTTTCTCCACTGCTCAGCACTCCACCATCTTGGTGCTCCTCTTGTGTTTTATCTGAGGATGTCTGGTGATCCCTGTGGTGTCCCAAGGTGACAGACATGTTCGAGTGTCAGTGGAAGAGAAAGACAGGCAAAGTGGGCACTGGGGAATATCTATAGATGAAAAGTTATTGTTATCAATAAGGTATTTGGCCTGCACCCATCAGTGCCATTTTATTCTCACACCTGCCTATTTTGTAGGTGAGGGCTTTGTAGGTGGGGAGCAGAGAGCATAGAATGTTTGTGGTTGAGTTTCTGCTAGCTGGCTTCACACCAGCACATTGTCTGTTCTTCTGCAGTGGATCTCTGCTTGGGTCCTTTTTTCTCCTTCATTTTCCTTCTCTTAATACCCAAACTCCTGGAAGGCACTGTGTCCTGAATCCCTCTTATGTGCTCAGATAGACTAGGACACTAGGAGCTAAGGAAAGTACTTCAAGTGACTGTAATTCTGACATATATTTGCATTTTTGATCAGATATTCTTTTTTTTTGGTGCCTTGCTTTTGCCAAACAGGCACTTACACTGCTGAGCTAAATCCCCAGAGATCAGAAATTCTGAAAAAAAAGATATTCCATGGCATTTCTCATTCAGTGTGGCCATCTAAATTCCTCATATAAACTACATTGAATTTACAATAAAGAAATATAGTGAAAATTTCTCAGGAGAGCTCTGTCATAGATCAGAAATTTGGGAAAATTTCTGAAAGATAGGTTTTTCACCAGACCAAGTCATACAATGTTATCAGAGAGGTAGGGAGGAACCTGAAGCCACCCTACTCATAGGATTAAGTTGCAGGTTCACTGACTCTTGTTGCAGAAAAAGAATTTTAAGAAGGCATCAGTAGAGGCATAAATGGATTTATTGGGAAGGACTCCTTTCCCTTCTCCCCTCCACCTCTTTCTTTTTTTTTTTTTTTGAAGTTATCAAGTTTTTAAGGATTCCAGAATAAGGTAATACCATACATTTGGAAAATAAGGATCAAAAGAAAGCATTTACAGTAGTGCCTCTTCCATTGTGTTGAATTGTATTTAGGACCAAGATGTCTCATGAAATACTGTTGAACATCCTTCCAGAGAACAGTTGACACACCGGACTGCAGGAGAGTTGGTAGGTGGCATCTGCTTGCCTGGCAGCGGTGACAGTTCCAGCTTCCTATCTAATCAAATTAGTTCCTCTCCTCGCTCAAACTAGTCAGAAGCAATCATTTCCTAATCTGTTCTTGATGGGCAAAAGCAAATACTGTCATGGTGTGATGCTCATAAGACAAGATGGGAAGGAAGGCTGCTAATGTAATAGACATATCATTTGGATATAATAAGCCATTTAGAAAAACTGTGGATATAGATTTTCTGTCTTATACTAAATTCATTTTATTTTCCACAAAGGAAAGACTAAGCAGCTGTTGAGAAGATCCAGGCACTTGCTTTATATATACCCTACCCTGCCACTGACTTTTTCCCTAGTGGAAGTGGCCGGGATATCTGGCGCTGGAGGCCCATGAGTGGCCTGTTACTAGCTCTTGAGAGCCTGTTTAGCAATGTCTACCTGCTTTCCATCAGACAAACACCAAGAATCAGCAAAGATAAGTGGAGACTTTTGAGAAATGTCTTTTAATATGAAAATAGTCCAGAGGCATTATGGTTCTGAAAGCCAGAAGCATATCCAATTAGAAGGTATTTAATCCTCAAATGAATTCAGTTAGGTGGAATTAATCTTATTTATTAATACATTGCGTTCCCCCCAGGTAGTAAGACAAAAGTTGGATAGAAATTTGAAAATGTAGCAGAGCATATATGAAAAAAGGAAGCCAAATAATAAAAATAAGAGATGCTGGAGGAAGTAAGACTACTGATGATCTTATTAATAAATCCTTGTACTTAGCCAACAAACATTTATTAAGATGATTTTATTCCAAGAGAGATGTAAGCAAATAAATTAATGACCAAATTAGTGAGCAGTGCTTTAGAAAAGGAGTAGTGAGAAGGATTGTTTCTGTTTTCATGGAAGTAGTAAACACTAGCTGAATCTTGAGTGATAGATTGTCTTGTTCTATGTCTTTACTTGCTTCTTTGGGAAAGGGCCCTTTCTCTGTGTTAGAGATGACAGAGTAGACTCTTTGCCCTGTAGATGCAGGTTGGACTATGCCACTTTCATAACCAATAGAATTGCAGGGAACTTGATGTGAGGGTAAGTGGTACCACCTGTCCTCTTGTGTTTCATCACTAAAGACACATGGTCTGTGCAGCTGCTGGTGCAGACACTGTGCAGACAACTGGGACAGAATTGGACTCAGTAAATAGCTGGGAGCCAGGCTGAGCCAACCCACAGCCTTACATGGCTGTTCTAGGTTACTGGTTGTTTTGTGAGCAAGAAAAAAATGTAAAGGCAAATTGTCATTTCCTGATTTTTACCATGGTGTTTTTACACAGTATTAGTGTGATAATAGCTAACACAACCATATGATCAGTATGACAAACATCACATTTTGAAATAAGCTTATTGGTGAGGTAATTTTGGCTTCTACTAAAAAATAGCAATTTTAGTTTTGAAATCATTTGAAAGACTTTTCTAGCTGAAAATACAGAATCTTCCCTAGTGTAAGAAATGGTAAGAGTACATAAGAGTTTATGGTACTCATGATTCCCCATTACATAGCTTTGAAGCCTTATAATGTTTTCATTCATTAGTTGGAATGATTTTATCCTGCTTTGTTTGATTTTATTATCTGTGATGGTATAAACAGCTATTTTGAAAAAAACAAGACATTATAATAGCCAGTGCTGGTTTAATATCATCTTACTCTGAAGTCCTACCATACTTTTGTTCTTCTGTTTCCATGGGTTCTATCATGTTGTATCTTATTGGATTTTATCATGTGTGGTAGTATAAACAAACTTTTTATGGAAAATGAGATAATATAGTAGCCATTGTTCATTCTCTGTTATTTGGTTCTGAATGTCCGGTAATACTTTCATTCTCTTGAATGGTTTTATACTATTTTGCTATATTTGATAGTATTGTATGTGAAGGTATGCTCAACTATTTCAAAGAAAGAGACATTATGGTAGTTACCATTAATTATGGGTTGTCTTGTGGTGAAATACTGGGTTGCCTACATTGTTCTGTTCAGATCTGCTCTGTTATGTCGTCTTTTCTCTTAATATCTTTAAAATAAAAAAATAAAAAAAGAAAATACAGAATTCACCGAAAAATGTACACATGCTCCAGGAAAAGAAAAAAACCCATTTAAGTATTTTAATATACACCAGATATTGACTCTCAATAAATTGATTGCTTTTTCCACATGCACTTTAGGATTTTCATGATATCTCAGTTAAATTAGGATTAAAATATTTGCACAAAGTTGTTTTTTCCTGAAGTCTGTATTCATCTTTTTTGGTGGACTCTGTGTATAAGGACAAAAAACAAAACAAAACAAAACAAAACTTCTCCAAAGAGCCCGATTTCACTTGGCTAGGTAATGTTTTGCAGACATTAGCAAACTGTCCTTGAGATTCTGTTTCACCAAGTACGATGAGTGCTCTGTATCTGTGAGCTCTTTGTTGGTAGACTCAATCAATCATCGATCAAAAATATTCAGGAAAGAGTTGCATCCTTACTGATCACATACAGACTTTTCTACTCATTGTTCCCTAAATGGTACAGAATACCAATAATGTCTTAGTGTTTACAGTGATTCAGGTGTTTTGAATAATCTAGAGGCGATGTAACCCATACAGGATGATCTGAATTGATAGATCACAAGACATACTGTGCTGTTTTATATAACTGACTTGAGTACTTTCAGATTCTGCTATCTATGGGAGTGCTGCAGCCAGTTCCCTGTGCTTACTTGGGACCACTGCAGTTCCCTGGCTGTCACAAGTCATTACCTCTCCCTTTCCTTCTCCACTTGCTATGGTAATTTTCTCATCCTTGTCAGGGCCAGATCAGCACCTCTGCCACAAACACTCCTTGGAAGTGAATTGTCATTATTCAAAGGAGCCTGCCAATGTCACATGCCCAGGGCTCATGTCCTTATGGAGGACACTTTCTCTCGTCATTGCCCAAGCTGTGGGAACAGTTGTGCAGATGGCTTTTGCGTTAAGGCTTCCAAATCTCACTCAGAATTATTCAAGGCTGCCATCTCATCTTGAAATTTCTTGTGTCAATCCCAGATGGGACAAACCATCTAAGAGCCAGACAACACATTGCCATTGAGTTATTCCCCAATCTCTGGCAATTTCCACACTCTGGGACTTGACTTAAGAAATTTGACATTCTTCCTGAGATGAGTGCTTTGCTAGAAATTTCTCAGCCCTCTGTGCATTGCTTCTGGAAGGCTGCGTCACCTGCTTTCCTCCAAGCCCAGGGTCCACAGCACGCAGCCCAAAATAGGATCCTGGCTCTATTTGGATTTCTTCACATTTTGCTTTTTTCCAGAATGGAGAATTAAATTAGAACAGGGTGATAGGTGACATGGGATGACCAGCATCACAGCCATGAAGAGCTATAGAGAAGGTGTTTACTGGGGAGAATTCTCTGAGCCAGTTCCTTGGCAGGAAACCTGTGTTTTGAGTCTCAGGGACATATGGGCTCTTGTATGGGTCTGGATGGAACTGAGAGTGAAGAAGGCGTCTGAGGCCAACACCAAATGGCCCAAATTGTGCAAAAATCTGACCACTGGGGCACGGAAGGAAGTGAGGCCACAGACTACAGAGGGCAGTGATGTCTAGAAGAGCAGTAGGAGATGAAGTCGTCAAATGAGTGAAAGAAGAATGACATAGGCAGAGACTTTTAAGACTTTGTTTTATGCTTCTAATACATAGTTTAATGAGGTGACTTCTAAGGACACCTGGACCTCTAACTTTCTATGACTATCGAGATATTTAGAGGAATCTCTTAGCTTTTCTCCTATTGCAGCTGCCACAGGCCTTCTTCTTCTTCTTCTTCTTCTTCTTCTTCTTCTTCTTCTTCTTCTTCTTCTTCTTCTTCTTCTTCTTCAACAGGCTTGCTTTAAATTCTGCATATTCAGAGGAGATAGAAATACACCATGCTGAGTTCCTTCTCCTCCAGCAGCTAAAGAAGAATGAAAGTGACATAAAATTAGGAGACTGACTTTGGAAAATTTTCTTACTTTATAGGAAAGACGATTAGTGGGGACTGTCTGTGAGGCTGTGATAACGCACCCTGGGAGGGGACAGAAGGTATTTGGCGATGCCTGGTTATTGACTTGGACTCTGGAATTTTGCACATTTTGGCTGTGTGTGTAATTACTATTGAATTTCCCTCATTTGGCTAAATTCCAACTTTTATTCCAATCCACAAATCTCATCTTTCCAGTTTTTTTTCTAGAGTAAATCTGATTATAAAAACTTTATTCTTCACTGCCTGACTTAATTCCCTTTATTAAAAATTATAATGAAATATCATCACTTAGATTTGGGGTTTGAAATCCCCTTTCTAAGCAAGTATGGATGCCCACTCTTGTACTGTGTGTCCTGTGCCCATGGATTCAACTAATTGCCTGTCAGGGATACTAAGAAAGATGTGTTCTCTACTGAAAATGTGTGAATTATTTTCTTGTCATCATTCCCTAAACAATACAGTATAATGATGAGCTACATAGTATTTATATTGTATTAGATATGACAAATAATCCAGAGACAGTTATAGGTATAGAGAGGATGTGTGTAGGTTATATGCAAACACATCCTCATTTTACAGAAGAGACTTGAACATTGTCAGATTTGGCATCTTGGTACCTAGAATCAATCCCACGTGGATACAAAGGAATGACTGTGATTTTCTTTATCTACCCTTAATTTGTGACCTGCTGAGAAAGAGCTGTGGTTTTCCCTTGGCGTCTGTTAAGAAGGGGGGTGGTAAAACCTACTTAGCACCTAATGAAGACCACAGGTAGAATGCCAGTCTGCCGAATAAGGGAAATTAAATGGTGCATGCGAGATCCCTTAGACCCTTTCTAGGGCACAGCAAACAATGTCCACACATTATAAACCCGAACTCTCACGGCTTCCAAAAAGCAGGTGTCAAAACCTCTCAGTCGAGTGCTGGGTCAGCTTACTCTATATGCTAAAAAATAGTAGAACATCTGTTGAAGAAGAGTTTATGATTTTATTTTCACTACAATGGGATTTACTTTTTACCCCTTAGCCAATGAGCCAATATTTGTTGGGAGGCAATTATACCTAAAGTCCCCTCTTTGCAAAATACAAAGAGAGAGAGTAAGGTTTATTCTTAAAATTAAAATTTGTTCGAAGAAGCCAAACTTCTTGTATGTATCAAATTAGCACTATCTGTCTCAGGTAGTATAAAGAAAATATGCCATTGTTTTCCACCATAGATGGCTCAAGTGTTAAAAAAATTCATTTTCTCCTTGTTATGCAATGATAGGAAAATTCAAACTATCCAATCCAGTTGTCTTCCTCCAGCCTGCACCCGTGAAAATCTGAAATGTGAATGACTCACCGGGGCTGCCTCTCCTGAATCCTGCCCAGGGCTCTGCCCATCTGGCTGTCTCTGAGAAGCTTCTTCCATGGACCCTGGAAGCTCCTGCCCACCTGCACCACAGTCATCCCTCCAGCCTTGGACCTGTACCAATCCATTTGCTACTGTTGTCTGTTCTTAGCCGCTTGGTTCTTGCTGTCTGCAAAGAATAAGATCCTGTGGAGAATGTGACGTTTGGTTCTGGTACCTTCTGAACTGTCTATCCCTTTCAGCATTTTGGTTTGATGAGGACACGTGTGAGTACAGAATTTTGGCACTATGAGAGTATTGGTGGTGTGAAATCTCCTGTTTCATCCTTAGTAATCAAACTCGCTGCTTATTGTAAACTTTGAACTGTGCAAACCCAATGCCTTCCATACATAAAAAGTAATTTGTTCCCAGCAAATGGAACAGATTTTAAAAGGATTGCTCATGGTGATTTAGTGAATTGTCAGATTTCTATTTCATAAATAACAAAATAGAAATTAGGAGCATGTCAGAATGCATTAACACTTACACATAAATAAAGTGATTTTATTAGAGTTGGTAAATTATGCTTCCTTAATCCACATTGTCATGCGTGGCACTCTGCTATATATCCTGGGGGTTTTTCACTTCCTACTTGTGTTACAATTCAATAAGACAAACACATGGGGTAAGAAATATAATGAGAATGCAATTATGAGTGAATAAATCTGGTTTTTGTTCACATCACTGTATGAAACAGTCTGTCTGGCTCTCTTTCTCTTGACGTATCAGACAGAACTTGGCTGAAAATGGGATATTAATACTCCCCCCCTCTCGCCCCCGGCAAATACAGAGAAGAAACAAAAAATGGAGAGTCTGTCAGTCTACTCTCCGGGCCAGGATACAGGACACTTGTTCTTTAGTTGGCTGTGGCCCCCTCTGAGCGTTATATCCCGGGCAGAAGAGGTCTCTGACCTGGCTTTCTATGTTACTGTGATGACCATGGACATCTGTTTGGCCGTCACATAGACCAAATCTCATGACAGTTGAATTTCCAGCCTCCTGACCAACCCATCTTCTGAGTCTCATCCTTCCCTCCTCAGGGCTCGTGATTTTCAGCCCCAGATATTGTGCCAAGTCTCAGAACTCTTTCTCCTTCCTTTTCTTTTTCTTTTTTCTTTTCTTCCTTCTGTCTTTCCTTTCTTCCCTCATTTCCTCTTTCTTTCCATTCCTCTTTCCTTCTTTTCTTTCACTCACTTTCCCTCCCCCTTCTTTTCCTTCCTTCCTCCTTCCCTCCCTCTCTCCCTTTTCTGTTCCTTTCTTCCTTCATGTGCTGGTAATTGAATCCAGGGCCTCATGCTTGCTAGGCAAGTGCTTTACCACTAAGTCACACGCCCTATCTATATTCTGATTCTGTAATGCACCTGTCCACCAGGCGATAATGCAGTGAAAACAGCACACATAAAATACTGTGCAAGGAATAAGTTAATTCTTCTCTTACTCCAATGAGAATGACTATCCATAAGTGCAGTGCTGTGGAGAGCCCAGGAGACTCTCAGGTGCCACTGTGTATGGGGTGCCCCTGGATTAGCAGTGCTCCCTGTGGGAAATGTCTCAGATCACATCATGGAAGCTCTTCTGGCCCCATGCTCCTTCCTCACCTCCACACCTGGCTGAGCCCAGGATTGTACTCTTTCTTTTTGATCATGTATTCAAAGCACATTCCAGTGGGATGTTTTGTATTTGATCCCCAAATAGCAAAGCAGGGGAAGGGATCTTTATCATTGGCAGATGGGAGAAATGAAACCACAAAGAAGTATGATTGCTCAAGATAAGTGGTAACAGAGACTAATTTGGTGCTCAGGTGTCCTGACACTCAGCTCAGATCCTTCTTCCCACCCTGCTGCTGGTGGGAGATAGGACCACACTGAGCTGGACTTGCAGATTTTCCCAGGCGTCTGGATATCAAGTTCTTAGCTCCAGAAGAGAAGGTGTCTAGTCAAGTGAGTGGATAAATTATTATCAAACTCCGGTTTTGCTCACTGAAAGAGAACAGTGGCTTTGGGGAGGGGGTAATCAGCGACAGCTAATTTTCAGTGCTTAATTAAAATGTAGTGGAACCTTTCCTCCTATCTGTTTAATGCTTTTCATTTTGCAAATGAAGCAGAGATTTAAAGGCACCCAGTGATTCCAGGTTGAATTTGCTGGTTTCTGACTCAACTTGGTATTTCTGCTTCCATCTGGTTTCTCTCTCACTTGGCTGATGAAGGGAAAATTGAATCCAAATATAACTCTGAGTCCATGTATGTGATGTGTAGTTACTGTATCCCTTAGAAATTCAAAATCTTTTATAGCAAAAGATTAACGCAACACATCTTGGGGTTTTGGTATCACAATTCATTTCCATATTTAAGCACAGCTGGTTATTTAAAAAATGTAGCAGATAAGCTGAGAATTATTTTCTGGGCAATAATAGGGAAGGGTGGATGTGGGTACTGGGAGCTCCTGGATCAGGAAAAATAGCAAGACATCTGCAGTATATCTTGTCTTTACACACATAGGAATTTCAAGGAATGTGCTTATTTCTCCTCACGCTCTCAACAACTTGATTCAGCAAACTCAGTTGATCCTTTTATTAGGCAATCTTGGAGATGAAGGCATAAAAGGTCATCAGGGAATATTGTAGAGGCCTCTGGCTACTCTGTAGAGGCAGAGGGTGCTTAGGAGGCCTGGTGCCCAGTGGAAAAAGGGACAGATCACAAATCCAAATATCCTCAAGCCATCTTTACTTTAATAACCTGTTAAAGATATCTTTGGTACTTGTAGCTTTATGTTTGATGCTAAATCTTTTGTTAGAAGTGATAGAATTTGGTGTGGGAATGCCTGAACATTTTCAAGACTATGAGCATTTGTTCCTGACATGCTGCCACCCTGACACTCTTGATCAGGCCATTTGGCTTGGGGACAGGGCCATTAAGCTGGAAGGAGCCCAGACTATGGAAATAGAGCATGTGTCATGAAACGTTGATTAGCCTCAACATGTTGTTTAATCAACTTGTGCCTCAGTTTCCCAATCCTTACATATTAATGTTGACCTAACAGTCCCTAGGTAGCTTAAATGGTTACTGTGAGGCTCAAAGTGATTGGAGACCAAACGAGAAGCCCATGCCTGTACTTGAGTGTGCTAGGTACAATTTGAAAGCTTTAGATAGTATCATTATTACTGTTAACTTCTCATAACTTCACTCTCCTTACCCATAGGATAGGCATAAAAACAAAACAAAACAACAAGATAATCATCGCTTAAAGAATATTAATATTCTTTAAAGATGGTAAAGACATGTCTGCTGTGATAATTATGATCAACATCATGGTACTCTTTCCTCTGATTCATGGCATTTGTGAGACAGAGAGACTGGGAGGGAGGTATGCTGGGTTGGCATCCTCTACTTATTCTTTTCAATACTGTTTACCACCCCCACCTTTGATCTCTACTAAAAATCTCCCTCAGCAAGCCTTGATGGTTAAGTGTGTTCAGTCAGAAAAAACAAAAGGTTGAGAGCCACTGGTGTAAATAGAAAAGTGAAAATTAGCCAATTAAAATGGAAGAATTTCTGTTTAAACTTCATTCATGTATTGAAAATTAGTAATGACATTTATCTCCCATTAATATGCTGAGCATTATCTGTCCATAATAACTAGGCAAGCACAGACTCCCCTGGTGTGAAATGAACTCCTGGCCATGGCCTGGCAGCTGATTGTTGGTGAATTCTATGTGGTGTCCACTGACGGTTGGGACAAAGCAGAACAAATAAGTCTATTAATATGCAGCCAAATACCAATAAAGTCCTTGTTCAATGTGATTTATTTATCGTATTGATCTTCCTTTGCTAAGCCAAGAGCAAATTAAATGAGCATTGGCTTGTATTGCCTGGAAAATGCAATCCAGATAAAAATCAAATTGTTATCTTCTGTGTACTCAGAAGATTAATTGGAAATTCCATTCTTTTGGTGTTCAGTGTGATGTGCTAAACTGTTGTTTGCAGGGGAATCATGGCCTTTGACTAACAGAACAGCATTTATCAGAAGGCATCTCTGTATTCATGAAATAGCTAATTAACAATTCTGCTTGTGTCTTTTTCTTTCTTGAAAATAATGTCAAGTTAACACTGTACCCCAATACCTACTTGTGGCCTGTTTTACCATCCAATCCTTGTGCAACCAGGATTTTAGGATGGACATGTCTCAGAATGAAAATGTTTTTGCAGCCTGTAATAACCGACATGGGACAGCAGAAACTAGAGGACCCAGGGGTGCAAAACTCTCTAGACACAGCCTTATACATCTGGGCTGAAAAATTTTCTGAAATTCTATATATTCTTTGAAGGGTTTTGAATGTTTCTGCCTTACTGTTTAAGGAACCTGTGGCCACAGAAAGTTAGAGCAGGAGACAGCTTTAGAACTTCTTGTCGGCCATAGGGTTAGAGTCAGGGTTAAGGTCACCACTCGCCAAGCCCCCAGAAAGCTAAGAGGCAGAGAAGTAGGCATAGGACTTGCTTTCCACCATCACATGGGGAGTCATGGACTGCAAGCTGAGTGCCAAGGACAGAATCCTTAAGGCATCATGACACATATGTACAGAATGACTGTTTTTCCCAGATGCTGTCTGGAAGCAGTTGACACCAGAGACAGGAAAGTGACCTGCCTGCCTCACCCTGCAAAAATCCCAGCTTCTCAGGGCTCCAGTGATTAATCAGAGCACAGCCCCAGAACTGAGGGAAACACCTCCATTCTGCTCATCTTTGTTTTCCAGGAAAAGTGTAAAGCAACTGAAGTTAGGACCTGATCTCTGCTCTTTTACATCTTCTGGAAACCTTGTCTCCCACCTCATGGTTTCCAGGGTACTCTTTGGTCATGTGGGCTTCCCATTAAAGCAGCCTCCTACCATCGTGCTCACACACATCTACACACACCATGTAGTTTGGATGTTAAATGTCTGTCACCTTGTTCTCTGGAGTGGTGTTAGTAGGAGTTTTCCCTGGAGTGGCACTTTAGCAGGTGGGACCTGTGAGAGGTTCTCAGGTCATTGCGGGGGGTGCCCTTCTCAGGACTGTGGGGATCCGGGCCCCTTCTCTCTTCACTTCCTGGATCATGATGCAAGTGGTTTGCTCTGCCACATAGTCTTCTTGCTGTGTTGTGTCACCCGGTCCAGATGTCTAAATAAAAGGGCCACCTGTTCTTGGACTGAACCCTCCATAACTGTGATCCAAAATATGCATTTCTCTCTATAAGTGGATCACCTCAGATATTTAATTGTAGTAATGTGAAGCTGCCCTATGTATATGCATATACACACATTCATACACCCAATACGTACAAACACATACACATATGCTCTCATCCACTTCTCTTTCTCTTCCCAAACTCAGGACTTACTTGATAATCATTTTCTCTTTTAAAATGACAACTTGGAGATGAGGGAAATTTCCCATCAGTTAAGGCTATTCTTGTATTTTAGAAGGCTACATGTTACCTTTGGTGACTTTATAAATCCAGTGTTGAGAGGAATCTAGTGGAAACTGAGGCGCAAGAAGTCACCCAGGCTCTGGAGTGCTCAGTGGTCTTTGGGGACAGCAGTGCTCCTGGCATCTCATTTTCAAGACTTTCACCTGATTCAGGATGATCAGGCACTGACCTCGCTACAAAGCATAGCATGGTAGGAAGCAGCAGGGTGATTTAAGGGAGCTGTGTGTGCTCCACCCCTCAGACAAGGGAAGTGATTTTACTTCAGGCAGACACATTGGTATGATTTACTTAACAGCAAAATGGTTCTTCTCCACAAATTTTAAGGTTCCTATTCTGCCTGGATTAGAGGAAAGGGCAGTAAACAACTGGATTCAAAACTAATGGTCTGTATAATATTGATTCTTTGGTATTTACAGAAATTTTTTTTTTTTTGCATCTCAGTATGTGATCAATTTTAAAAACGATTCTCTTCATGGTTGGAAAGAATTTTATGTATAGCATTCTATCTATGTCCTTTAGAACAAGCTTGGGATTGTGTTGTTCTGTGTCCTTAATAATTTAAATTGATTAGTTACTGAAATAGGCATAAAATCACTTTCAGTTTATATTTATCATATTTTTCATATTATCCTTTCAGTTTTAATTTGGTCTGGTTGAAACCATAATAGGTTTCTGTGAAGATCTAAATAGCAATTGCTTTCTAGTGATTTTTTCTTTTACAGTTCGGTTGTGTGTTTGTGTGAATGAGTGTGTGTGTGTGTGTGTGTGTGTGTGTGTGTGTATCATATCAAACATACTTTGCCTGATACAATGATGTGGAATTATCTTTTGATTTATTACGGTTTGCTTGTTATATCTTTTCTTCTCTCATTATTTTCAACTTCAAATTTAGGAATTTTCTCACACTCAAATTTAGGAATTTTTCTGTGCACATGGCTAAATGTTATTAGCCACATACCAAATGAAAACATATTTTCTGTAATCTGGAAGGTTTAATTCAATTATGTTTCTTTTGTATATTTTTTTATACAGGACTGAATTCACAACTTATTTTCTGCTTGATGTTTACTATGTTTTGCTTGTTGGTTTTCTTCTCTTCTTTTCCTTTACTGTATTATTTTTTTAATTTTGAAGAGAATAAAATCAAGTAAAATAAAACAGAATAGAGTCAATCAAAACAAAACAATGAACATGGTACAGGACTTCAAAACAAGATAAATGGAAACCAATAATGGCTACCATAATGCCTCTTGTTATCTTCAAAATAACTGCCCATACCATCAGACATAATAAAATCAAACACAGTAGAACAGAATAAAGCCAATCAGAACAAAACAATGAAAACAATACAGGGCTTCGAAACAAGATAATAGGAAAACAAGAATGGTTATCATAATGTCTCTTTTTATCTTCAAAGTAGCTGTCTATACCATCAGACATAATAAAATCAAACAAAACAAAATAGAATAAAATCAATTAAAACAAAACAATAAAAGCCAATACAAGGCTTTGAAACAAGATAATAGGAAGTCAATGGCTACCATATATATTTTGTTATCTTTGAAATAGCTGCCATTACCATCAAATACAATAAAATCAAACAAAACAAAATGCAATAAAACCAAACTAAACAGAACAATGAAAACAATACAAGGTTTCAAAACATGGAGACAGGATTCTCCATGCCACTGCCTCCCCTTTTTAGACATTTCCTTACCTTTCACTCTCACACTATCTGTTGTGCCTTTTGGATGCCGCTAACTCTTTTAGTTTTTTTGTACTAGGGAGACAATATGATGTTTATCTATGTGACTCTGAACCATTTCACCCATGAGCATGATCTCAAGTTGTGTTCATTCACCTACAAGAGCCTCAAGGTTACCTTTCTTTATAGCTGAGTAGCTTTCCATTGTATAAAAATGTCATATCTTTCTTTTTTTTAAATGTCATATCTTTCTTATTCATTCTGAAGGTGATGGGCAAGTTTCCCCTATTTTTTTCTGGTTCCTTGTCATGTGGAGCATTGTTTTCTCTCTTTTGAGTTTGTCTATGAATTTTCTTTCAAGTTAAATGTGTTTTTTGTATAAAGCATACTGATGGAGCCTGTCTCCTGACCCTCACTGCTGTGTTTCTTTTTACTGGTGAATTGAGGCCATTTATATTCATGATTATGGTCAACATAGTCTGTCTCGTCTCTGTCATGCTATTTTCCTGCTATTGCCACCCTACTTTTCCCCTCCCTTCAATTGTCTTCCTTGCTTGGTAATCCTCCTCTGCTGCTGTTCTGGAACTGTGGTCATTTTTATCTCTCTCTAGAATGTCCTTCAGTACTCTTTGTAGGGTTGTTTTGGTAGTCATGAATTCCTTCAGTTGTTCTTGATCCTGGAAGTATCTTGTTTATCCATTAATTTTGAAAGATAGCTTTTCAGGGTATATCAATCTGGGTTGGAAGTTGTTTTCTTTCAGGACTTGAAATACTTCACTCCAAGTTCTTCTTGACTTGATGGTTTGTGTTTAGAAGTCTGCTGTGATTCTGATTGGTTTTCCTTTAAGGTGATCTGTTTAATTTCTCTAGTAGTTTATAATATTCTGTTCTTGCGCTGAATTTCTGGGATCTTATTATATGTCTGGGTTATAGATTATTTTGGTTATGGCTATCTGGAGTTCAAAATGTTTATGTCACATCCTTTCCCCACGCTTGGGAAGTTTTCTGCTATCACTTCTGTAAATAGACTTTTTGTGTCATTTGTGTTGACCCTTGCTTTTTCTGACATCTGTTATTCTTAAATTGTTTTTCTTTGCATCATCTTGCAAGTACTGAATTGTTACTTCCTGGTTCCTTGTTACTTAAGAGCTCTTTCCTTTTGTGATTGCTAGCTGCAAACCTGTCTTCAAAGTCTGAAAGTCTACCTTCAGTTTCTTTCAAGCAGTTTTGCCAGCTTTCAATGGAATTTTTAATTTCCTGGGTATCTCTTTGAATCTGTTTCATGCATTCTAAATCTTTTATTGTTGATTCAAGGTTTTCCTCATTTTCTTATGCTTCTCTATTTTTATGTATGTCTTCTTTAGAGATGACTAACAATTTTTATTATGTTTTTCATTTCTTCTTTTACCTGAGATAGAATTTCTGTTCTAATTTCTTTTATTACCTCATTAAGTTGTTTCTTTACTTCAGTTGCCATTACTTTAGAAACTTCAGGTGTGCAACTCCCAATCTCTTCTGTTTTTACATCTTCTGGATTTTATCTGCATGGGTTGGAGGCCAGAGACAGGCTTTTGCTTCTTAATTTTGCCATTTTCCTGGATTCTTCTGGAGTAGCGGGTAGTGGGGTTCTAGACACTTGCCACATTGGCTACAATTTCTCTGCCTGTTTGGTTCTCCTGGCCAGTGCTGGCTATGGGTGTCCAATGGTGGCAATTGGATATGCAGGTACAGGGCTGGCTGCTGCTTTTCCCAGCCTGTGCTGGCTACTGGTGGTGAGAAACATCCCAGATGGTGGGTGGTATGTGTGCAGGGGCAGGGCTAGCCACTGCCTCCCAGACTTGAGCTGGTTCCTGGCAGGAGGCATCATTTCCTTTACTATCGTCTTAAAAACGGAATGTTTTCATAGTTCTTATTTCTCTTGACAAGGTTGGAAGTTTTAGATTTTATTCCCATTCTTTTTTGAGACTAAGCTGAAATTTTCTATTAATTTTTTAAAAAGCCATTTATAACTTGCAGAAAAGTTGCATTTGGAATATAAGAAACATTGATTTAACACCATTACCACTTCCATTGCAAAGAATGTAAGTCAGAGTTACATAGTACATGAGTTGTTTTATTTTGTTAATCTTCTTAAACCTAGAATAGTTCCATATCCATCTCTTTGCTGAGGAGCACCAACTCTAGCTCACTGGTCCCTGTACTTTGTACCCTCAGCAGGCCAAGTCCCTCCCTCATCTGTGTATGACACAGGGAGGGAGCCTCATGTCTCCTGATCCTTTGGATATTTTGGAACAATATACATGTGGTCGAGAGCATTTTCTTCCCCTCCCTGCATTGCCTCCTGAGAGCACTGGTATAAAAAGAGAGTGTGAATTGAGAAGGAATTTCATCTTTCAAGTCCATAAAAAAGATCAGCTACTATGGGAGAAGAGGAGAGGCAGTATGCAGACCAGACATCCATACCCTAGAAAGACCTAAGGGGAAAAACAGGACCAAGCCATAAAATGTTTATGGTGTCCTTGGAATAATTGAATATTTCCTAGTTTGTTGCACTGAGATTTTATGAACCAAAACAGAGGACCTTTAAAGCTGCTTGTGTTTTGCTCTTCAATAGGTTTAATTAAAGTTGGACTTAAGATTTAAAGTTGTTGGCAAACTTGAGATTTAAAATGAAACAACCCAAGAAACCTACTAAACCACCCATGCAAATGTCTGTGTGATGGCTGGATGGCTCTGTGAGCCCCAAATGGCCTCATCATTTCACACCCTGCCATAGCAAAATCTCTAATGTTCTCACTTAACAATTATTCAGTGGGTGCCAAAAGAAATGTATGACCGCAAGGCCTGCTTGATCCTCCTCCCTAGCAGTAAGGCTGACTGTGGCTTCCTCTTCTTACATCTTTCCCCTTCTTCCTTCCTCTGGCTATTGCTTCCTTTGTCATAAAAGGAATTTATTTTCCTTTCTCATTGCCCTCTGATCTCAGATCTTGCTGAACCATTAGATATGGAAGTGATTTATACCTAGATGTCCTGCAAAATTCTCACGTGCTCATTAGCAAGAGGTTTGAAAGGAGATTGAATTACAGGGCAATAGAGCTGATTTGGTGTCAGAAGGTCAGGTTTGGTCAGCAGAGGTGGGTGACTTCATGTGTCTCTCTCTCCTGGATTCTGGGCTTTTCTCTTCTCTCTGCTTCCGGGTTGCTATGATATTAGCACCCTTTCCTTCCCCCTGTTCTACTGTCATACCTTCCTTCATTGGAGCCAGCCAACTATGCTTTAAAACATGAACCAAAATAACCTCTCCTCCTTTGAGTTGTGAATTACAAGAAAGTAACTAAAAGATTTGTCTATCACTTAATACGTTCTTCAACCAGTATCAAATCTGAGCCATTACGTGCAGGAAAATATGTTAGAAGTAAAATAGTGACTTTCCTAGATATTAATATACTTAAGGAAAGGTTAAAATCATATACAAAATAAGCAATTTACCATGTGTTTTGATTCAGGTTATAACCAACCTGTGTTTCACTGATCAGTGTTTAATATATTTTATAGAAACTGGAGTTAACTGGAATATCATTAACTTAATAATGTTTGATAGGTTTTATATTTTAGATTCACAGCAAAATTTTGCAGAAAGACAGAGCATTCCAATTATCTTTTGCTGCCATACATCCAACAGTCCCCACTGGCACACCACATCAGATTGGTGCACTGTGGTAGAAGTGAGGATCCTGCAGTGACACGTCATGACCATCTAAAGTCCATGGTTTTACATTAAGATGCATTCTTAGACTTGCATGTTCAATGTGTTTGAAAAAGTGTGTAATGACATATGCATGCTGAATGGTTTCACTGTACTGTTCTGGTTAGTTTTATTATATAACAGAATAGTTTTACTGCACTAGAAATCCTTTGTGCTCCTCTTATTCATCCCCCTTTCTCCTAGACCCTGCCAGTCTTTTGGTGTCTCCAGCAAAAGACTGGCAGTTTTTTTTTTTCAAATTGTATAGTTGGAATCATAGACGAGGTATTCTTTTCCAATTTTTTTTTACCATAGTACTATGCATTAAATTTTCCTCAGTGTCTTTTACGAGCAGCAATATTTACGTGATATTTTTCCTCAAAGCTTTTCTTTAATAAATGATGAAAAAGTCATAGAAGTACAAGTGGAAAAGAGATGTGATCCAGAAGGCCACAGACATGATTAAGTGAAGATGATCTAACCAGAAAGCTTAGTGTTATGCTCTAAGTGACGTTCTGGGAATATGGCAGACTGCAAGGGCTGGAAAGGATGGATAAGCATTCCCCACCCTGTTGACCTTCTCCTTCTAAAGAATCCATGCCAACATCCTTACAACACTTCTCTAAGGCCTCTATGTCCTTTCTGATCTCAGAAAACTCTCCTTCCTCAATCCTCTTACTCATGCATATAGAGATGGGAGATCAGGACATGGCAAAGCTATCTGGGATTACAAAATCCCAGGACACATGTGCAGCATGGCTTGTAAGGCCCTGCAAATGGGCTTCTTATGAGAACTCAAGCAGACTTTAGAATGAGTGGTCTAGACCTGATGTCATCTTGAAGCATTGAGTGATACCAAGAGGACAAACCCCGCTGAGTTTTTGCCACCATGTTCTCCGTTGCATGTGTCCCATCCTCATGGGACTTAGGGTGTACTTCTTTTCCTACTTTTACTTGGCCCACACTTGCTTTGCCTGTTTCTTTTCATAACTGTAATCAAACTTTGTGACTGTTTGCACTTGGCCAATTCTTTGCTCAGGACAGAAAAAGCCTAGCAACATCCTGAAGAAGACTCCCACACTCCAAAATCTGGTAATGGTATCAGTGAACAGAGGAACTCTTGGTGTACATCAGAGATAAAATCTGTGGTTCAAGTGAGCGTGGGTTGTGGTATTGCTCAGTATGCACACAGCCTGCTGTATCTTGGCCAGGTTTCCACCAAGCACCATAGTGGGAGGCTGGTAATTAATGCCAACTTTGAAGCCACTGTGGCACACATCCACATACTGGATGTTAAACTTAGTCTTGATGGTGGCAATGGTAGCATTGACATCTTTGGACATCACATCGTTTTAGGACAGGCACCAAGCCATGTAATTATCATGGTGAAGGTCATATTCCCCATCTGGTTGCCTGGCTCAAAGGAAGCATTGAGGATCTCTGATGCAAAAAATTCTTCATGGTAGAAGTTCTCTACAGAGATAATGGGCATATGTGCTTGGAGGGAATTGGATGTGATGATAGGGTACCAATTGATCTAGAGATCTTTTAGGTTAATATACAGGGCTCCACTGAATGTAAGGGAAGTAGTGATGGAAGACTGCTGATTAGGCAGGTAAGGTTAGTAGGCTGGATGCTCAATCTCAAGCTTTGTATGACAGAAGTCATAGATGGTCTTTTTGTTTACTATGACATCACAATTAGATCATTCCAAGGTGGCATGTTTTCTTGGTTACTTTTACTTTTCTGTCACTGCTGGGACAAAACACCTGACACCCCAAATAAAGGAAGGATAGGTTTATTTGGTTTAGAATTTCTGGAGGTTTCAGCTGGCTCCAAGGCAGGATGGCATAGCACAGGGGCAACACTTCAAGGCAGCAACCAGAGCACAAAGAAGAAACAAACCTCTTCTGGCTAATATGGTACACAGGCCACGCCCCTCTACAGGGCAGGTGTAACACTGACAAAATCTCCTTGCCTTCCTTGCACAGGAGGAGGATATTTAAAAAGTAAGAACCCTGGCCCCCTGATGAGTCTCTTAATTAAACTTCTAAACTGCTTATATTGACACCATGTATTAACTGTAACATATGAGTAGTGGGGATAGAGTTGTAGGGCTTACTGGCAGCTGTGAATACCTTAGGGCTGGGTAAATGGAGAACTCCAGCCATAGTCAACAGAGAGACTTTATATCAGCGGGATGGAGAATCCAGAGCCTGTTGTCCCACCAAAGCTGTGGAAAACTAAAATTCCCTCTAGACCTGTGCACTTCCCATCCAGCTTATGAATTCAGTCCAAGATGAAGTCAATGGTTTCCATGCCAATGGTGCAGTGTTAATGGGCATGTTTGTTGGCAGCCTGTTTCTTGCCTGTGACAAGCTACTCAGGATGGAAGAGCTGGTGGTAGGTACCAGTGCAAACTTCATTAATGACTTTGGGTTTCAAGTCTGTAAAAACGTCCCTGGGCACATGCTGCTAGCAACAGTCTCACTGAAGAAGGTGTTGAAAGATTTGCCTCCTCCCCTAAGGATCTTGGAACTTGGCATCTGGCCATCAGGTTGGTTGTCCTGTTCTAGGCAGTGTAATTTCCAGAAGGCATTGCCAATGTGGACATCAGACTGGACAACAAGGGTGGAGATGTACTCATGCATGGTATCTACAGGTTAGGGGGTGAAGGCATAGAGTAGACAACAGGTCCCAGGCTCTGCCATTGACAAGCTAACAGTGAGCTAAGTAATGCACTCCATTTGATATTTTAGTGATGACTTAGGGTGACTTCTAAAAGGATAAATAACCCAGTCTCCCCCCAAACTGTGTATAACCTCTTCCTTTAAGAACACATAAAAATGATGTCATGTTGTCCAAAAGCAGAGATGATAGAGTCTCAGTTTCTGCATCATGGAAACTGAGTTATTTGTTCATACCATCTGACCATGGAAGAGATATCCAGCCAATGCAAAAGTCTTGCTGGAGCAGAGAAATTGGGAAACAATGATGTCTTACAAACAGTCCAGTGAACATCACTCCATGAAAGCATGACCTTCACTTTCATCTTGAAAGACTTTCAATATGCCTTGAATAAAATGTCAGTGCATCCTAGCTTTTAAGTAACAGACATATTAAGTGAGAAAGAACTCATGACACACAATGTCTCTCCAAATTTCACTGTGATCTGGAATCCAGTGACTCTCTTCCCTCTGGTTCCAACATGCAGCCCTGGCCAGTAGTTGCACATGTTCACTTAGACTGTAAGCATGTGAGAGGGCTGAGGACAGGATGTCCCAGAAGCGTACTGTCCTTTAACTCAGTGCCAAGCCAAGGGCCACTGGGAATGCATCTCCTACCCTCTCTTTCCCTGAGTTGGGATTTATGGACAGCCTTTTGGACCAGATTAGTCCTCCCCTTCCTCCACTTCTTGCCTCACTAGAAGCGCAGGCTTTGTATGTTTGAGTGAGCTCTGGGCTTATTATGGAACACAGTGATAAGAGCAGACACAGGGTATTTTTCACACACAGAAATTACTGCTGGGAAGACTTCATCCATCAGGCTCCAGAGAAGCCTGTCCCATCTTTGATTGATGACAAAGACATTTGGTCCCCAGTGAGGTACCTGGTGCTGCTTCTGCCCCAGCCTCTCTCCTTTTTAATTCACAGAATTTCTTCAGTAGCCACTAAAAAAGAAGTAACCACATCACAATTTAATGCCTTTTCTATGTTCATTGTATTTTATTAGTTGTTGAATCGCAGTCCAAGTTTTATCTTGTTGGAAGGTGTGTGGTCTGATGAATCTCGTGCAGTCTTTCAGACATGCCATTTAAAGGTGCTTGTGACAGCATGTATTAGATTCATGACATCACTGCTTTTGATGAATAACAAAGAATTATCAAGCTTTTCTAGGGTGAGCGAGTGTTTCATTTGGCACCTGAGGAAAGTGAGGTACTTTCAAGGGTCTGGTAACCTATACAGAACCACTCAATTTCCTACTCACTACTGACAGCAGAAATTGGTGCTGCTTAATCTCACTGCTACTTGCACGTTACTTATGTTTTAGAGCTTTACTGAGGTATAACTGATACACAAAAATTCCCACATTTTAATTTATACATTTTTATGATTATGAACATATGCAGATACCAGTGCTATCATCACTACCATCAAGGTAGTAAATGTATTGATCCACTCCAAAAATTGCCTGTGTTCTTTGGTTGTACATGTGTGCATGTGTATCTGTGTGTGTGTGTGTGTGTGTGTGTGTGTGTGTGTGTGTGTGTATGTGTGCAGAACACTTAACATGAGTTCTGTTCAAGTATACAGCATTATGATCTCATGTATAGGTGCTATGCTCTGCAGCAAATCATCAGCATCTATCTGTCCAGCGTTACCAAAACCTTACATACTTTAAGCAACAATTTTCCAACTTCCTTACCACATTTTTTTGGAAATAACCATTGC
The DNA here is from genome assembly GCF_034190915.1 of Cavia porcellus. NCBI lineage: Eukaryota > Metazoa > Chordata > Mammalia > Rodentia > Caviidae > Cavia > Cavia porcellus. Next base: position 58,611,373 of record NW_026947489.1, read on the forward strand.
ACTTTCTGCTTTTATGGGCTTAACTATTTTCAATACCTTTGAAAATGAACTTCTACAAACAATGGGGTCCTCTTTGGTTTTAAAAATGAAGGATGTTCTATATCAGCGTGGATAAACATAGAGGACTCATGCTGAGTGAAATGACCCAGGGGAGGGGACAATTGCTATGTGATTCTACTTCTAGGATTGGCCTAAAATAGCCAAACACAGAAAAGCTCTCTGTGTGTATTTATTTCATTAAACAGATGCAAACGGAACTAACATTTGAGCCAAGCACCATTAGAACAATTATTAGCACTGCAGAAGTCTGCACTATTTTTATCCCTAGTCTGCACAGGAGAAACTAAGAGAGGTTTTAATAATTACCCCAAGGTTGCAGAGTGTGTGAGTGGCTGTGTCTGAGGAGAACTTGGGCAGATTGGCTTCCGCAGCCTACACTCATGCCTGCCCTCCCTCTGTTTGTCTGCTACAGGCAGGGTCATTGTTGCAGCCTTACCATAAATTCACAATGAGAGTACTGTCCCCATATGGGAAAACAGATATTAACTTTGTCTGCTCAGTCTTCAACATCCAATCAAAGTTTAACTATGGTTCAGCTCTTAAGTTACTTCTTAGGAATAATTTTATTTCCAATTTAAGATCCTTTGAGAATCTTGCAAAAATAATGATTTCTTTATACTTGTTGGTGCCTGATGGCTTCAGAAAGTGTTAATGTTATTTATCTTGCATATCTGAATTATTCAAAGCAGTATGGAAAAAGAACTAGGCTGCTTTCCCATCCAAATCTCAGCCTGGAGAGTTTTTTTCCCCTTTGATATAAACAATGATGCCCAAAAACATAATCACTCTCACGAATGACTTTTATCTCATCACACCTGCTCAGACTCCCAGGTTCAGGACAAGCCTTGAAAGCAGCCAGATGCTTTGGCTGTTTTTAGCTTTCTCAGCTATTTTTTGATCTAAAAGAGGAATGCAATGTGAAAAGAAATGTTGTACAGTGGTCCCTTGACTTAGGAACTCAGTTTGTTCTTAAGGGCTGACTTTAACTCAAGTTGGTTGTAAGTCAAGACTATATTTCCTATAAGAAATAATGGAAATATCTGTATTCTATTCTGACTCTCCCAAAGTACCTGTTACCTTTCAGGATAAAAAGTGTTGCGTGGTATGCATAATTTACCATAAACACCAATAATTTTTTTAGTATATTCACCAAAAAATTATAAAATGTGCCTGATTTACCAGATACCACAGTTTCATATTGTGCTCACCATTCATGTTGGTACCTTTGGCTTGCAGAAAGTGAGGATGAAATGGAGGTGGTTATTGTTTGGAAGGAGAGTCCTTATCCTTAGGACCATCAGGAATCCGGCTCTCTGGTGTCCTCGTTCTTCTTGGGAGAGTCTGTAGCACATTGGGACTGCTTCTGGCTCACTAGATCTCAACATTTTCAGAGCTAAAAATTGGTCTAAAGTTTGTTTCTATATTTTCTTTAGTATTGTTCTGTAGTATGACATTCTCATAAAGCAAGTGAATGCAATGATTACTTTTTCTCTGGGTGGAACTTTTCTACAGATGATTGCAACTGTGTCCATTTTTTCAGGGTTTCCTTCACTTCAGAGAACTTTGATGCATTGATTATTGATACTTTCCCTGCTCTCCAGAAGTCTCCTTAGCTGCCATTCTCTGGCGCTCAGCCAAAAGTTGCTGACCGTCTGTAAACCGTTCCTCAACATCACCACTGTCTGTCCATCTGCAAGCCTATGAACCCTGCTATCGTGACAATGTCATCGACCAATTGAAGGATCAGTGGAAAACTCAGGCACCTCAATAAAGCCTTCAAAATTCCTCCTGTGTAATTTTAGGCCACACTTTCTATAGGCAGATCTCAGTATCCTCAGAGAGACATGGCCCCAGGATTTCTTAACCCTCTAAGGAAACCATCTTGTAATGTTCCTTCCAGAGCTCTTTAAGAGTTAAATATGTATCTGAGGCCATCTGAAGGACTCCAGGAACAGTTCTTGGTGCATAGCTTCTTGAAGTCAGCTATAACCTTCTGGTCCCTAGGCTGTAGTAGAGGAGTTGTGTTATGTGGGAGGAACTCAATTAAGAGCCATGGGAATTCTTCAGTCAATTCTTCCAAATATTGTGAGCAAGCAGGAGTGTTGGGCACAATGAGAGAGCCTTGAGTCATAAACCTTTCTCCTCTAGATATTTCTTAATAGTAGGATAGAAAGTTTCCCAGATGCACTCAAGAAAAACTACTCTTGTTATCTAGGCTTTTGTGCTAGATTTCCACATAGCCCCTAGCCCATTCTTCATGACTTTATGTTTTCTGAACGCTGTAGGGATCTCAGAGTGACAAGGCAAGCCACCACTTACATTGGCAGGTGACAATAAGTTTAACCTTCACAGGCTAGAGGTCTGGCATTTCCTTCTGTGCGAGGTCTGGCATTTCCTTCTGTGCCTGGCTAATATCTGTTCTTCTAGGTGTGTTCTTCTAGAAAAGGCCAGTTTCATCACAGCTGAAAACTTGATGAGAGCAAAAGCCGTTTCTGTATCATCATTTAGGGTGGTGTATGTAATTTTCAGCAGTCGTTTTATGAGCACTGACTACTTTACCCTACCTAGTTATGTTATGAATCCCAGCTCTCACTTTAAAATTGTGAAACCACCCCTTTCTGGCATAATATGTTTCACCATTATCACGTGTCAGTGGATCATCTTTTCTAAGATCTGATTTTGTAGCCCTAACTTTCTCACAAATATAGACTCAGATAGACCATAACCTGCCATCTGCCTTTCATTTATGCACATTAATAATGGGCTTTTTGGCCTGTCTATCTCACCTAACACTGTTGATTGTGACATTAATTTGAGTACCACCTTTGGCCACACTAACTTCCTAATACAAGTCTTTTTAAGATTGTTGAGATGATGGATATTACTGAGGTCAGTCACATAAACACCACTCTCATATTCTCCACAATTTTGTTGTTCTTTTCAATTGTGATTGCTTTCTTTATCCTCCCTTTCTTCTTTGTATCTTTTCCTTCTGTGGGCCATTTTGATAGCAGTAAATGTAGGATTTTATAAAGCACTGACCAAAATTGTGTCCACAAACACATGCACTGGACTCAGACTGATGCTTATGTGTACATTTGCACATGCTTTTCTGGCATCTCGAGTCTTTGTTTACAGCTGCATAAGCAGCTGGTATTTGGGCTGTAACCCAAGATTTTGGTTCTAAGTTAAACCTACAATTCTGGTCATGACCCAAGTTGTTCATTCATGAGGCTGGTTGTCACTCAAGCACTGCACTGGACTTTAGAGGGGAGATAAGTGTTTCTTTAACATCAGTAGGAAGCTCTTTGGGTTCTTTCACTATTGATGAGAAAGCAAGAAGAGGCACAGTGACAGCACAGTGCTCTTCCCAAAAGTTTAATCTGGGACCTTAGGTTCTGCAGTGCAGGCTGTGTAGATCTAGTGGCTGCAGCATCACTAGGTTTTGTTCTGGCTGAACGTGACTGTGTGGCAGATGCCTGAGTGAGCCCTGAGTGTGGTGTGCAGAACAGCAGAGGGGGAGGGGGCTGATGGAGCTCCCATGGGTGGCTCAGGGTTTGGGTATATGCCAGTGTTTGGCCTGGAGGGGCTTTTCTTAGCAGCAGAAGAAAAGGGCATCATTGTAGCCTAGCATTCAGCATTACCTCTGGAAATCTCGAAAACATTAACCTCAATAGGAGCTGATGTTTTGCTCTCTCAGGTCCTAGTAATCATCAAGATATTTATGTTTATAAGTTTGGGGATGTGACCTGAAGACCACTAGCAAAACCAGCTAACAGATTTCACAAGTGAGTGAGAAAACTCCTTTATGAAAGCTGAAAGGTGCACAACATATAAAAATTCTTTAGAAAATTTAGCTAACTTGAAAAATGTCCCAGCATAACTGAAGTAAGAAACTTGACAAATAAGAATGAGTGGTAGAGCAGAAACAGCATGGGAAGGAGAAGGAGAAGAAAATAAAAGATACAGATAGAGAGACGATAGACAGATAGATAGATAGAGACCAATAATTGAAACCTGAGTACTGAAGTGCTTGGGGTAAGCTTCTGGGCACCAGAATCTAGTCTTTTGATGATTTTAGGAGAAAAATCTCAGGCTTTCTAAGTGAACAGCAGTTGGGTTAATGAGCAGGTGAAGGTGGATCCCTAGTGCATGAGTGTCCTGGTGTTGCTGTGACAAATACCGTCATCCAGGTAACTTCAGCAACAAAACATTGTTTTCTTGTAAGTCTGGAGCATGGAAGGCCAAGATGGGGTGTGAAAGGGCTGGTTTCTTCTCAGGCATGTCTCTTGGCTTGTCGATGGTACCCTTCACTGTTCTCTCGTGGCCTTCCTTTGTGCTCTCTCTCCTGATAACTCTCTGTTTCACATTTCCTCTTGTTATAAGGAACCCTGGTCAGGTTGAATCGGTCCCCACACCAAACAGTACATGCTTTTTTTTAACCCTTTGTCAGCCCTCAAAGACCCTGTCTCCAAGTACAGCCCATTCTAAGGGTCTTGGGTTTAGAGCATCAAAATGTAAACTGGAGAGGAGATCAGAATTCATTTAGGAATGGGCAAGGCCAGAGCCAGTTAAGAAGGCATCAGCATGTTTTGGAGATTCCTCAAAAAACTGAAACTAGAAATTCCACTGGGCCCAGCTATTTCTTTTGTAGGTATTTCCCCAAACAGTTAGACACATCATGTTATAGAGATCCATGCACATCCATGTTTAGAGCAACACAGTTCATAACTAAATCTTGAAAGGGGCTTACCTGTCCATCAATGGATGAATGGATAAAGAAAATGTGGTTTCTATAGACTGTGGAGCACTAATCTTCCACAAAAGACAAACCTAAGTCATTTCTAGGAAAAAATACATCTTGGACCATAATGTTAAGTGAAATAAATCAGAAACATGAGTTTAAATATCCCCTGGGTTATCTTACATGAGAAACTCAAATTATAAGTAAAGAGAAAAATAAAAGGGAGATAATAGAACATAGGTAGATAGATCTTTCTGAAATGGCAGGGAGATGAAGAGATGGAGGGAAGTGTGAGGGAGGGAAGACAAAGGGATGAAGAAAAGGTACACGTCCATGCACCCATTTCTCACAAGTAATGTGAACATTATGTACCACATACATTCGCTAATATAAATATTTATTTAAAAAGAGGGCACTATAGTGTATTTACCACGTCAGTAAAGGAGAGAGTCTTGTTATTCATACTTTAGAAACACAAATTTGAAGTGTCTATGGGCTATGGTTTAGCTCTAGATGGTCCCAAAGACTTGTGTGTTCAGAGGTCAGAATTTTGGAAGGTGAGTATACTGTGGGTTTAGAGGAGAAAGTGCTGTTAGGAGCGGGGGCCTGGTCAGAAGAGGCAGGTTATGAGCACTGAGATCCAGAAGGGTCCATCTTCCTAGCTGCTCCTCCATTTTCTCTCTGCTTTCTTGCACCCATGATGTGAGTAGTAGCTTTCTTTTACCAGACCCTCCCACTATACCTTTCCTACCTTGGAGCCAGCCGATTGTGGACTGAATCCTCTAAAGATCATGATCCCAAATGAATTTCTCCTCCTTGAAGTCGTGGGTATCAGGTATTTTGTTCCAGAAACGAGGAAAGTGACTTAGGACACTATGAATTGTGAGATGTGGATAGGATTAGCCTTCACACTACAGTTCTCTAACAGTGTTGTTTGTGCTTTTCTGTGCACTATGTACTGTAGAAGATCCTGATTGTGAAAACTCAGGATGGGCTCCAAACATTAACCTCTGTAGAAAGCTGCTTCTTTAGGTCCAAAAGAGAAGGCTTCCCCATCTACATGACCTAGCTGTCTTATTGTAAAAGGATTTGTGCTGTGGCACAAAAAGGAACATTTTAGGATTTATGTTGCCCAGCCCACAATTAATACCTCTTATGTTAATTTCTTTTTATTTTAAAGAGGGTAAAATTAAACAGAGCAAAACAGATCATAAAGAAACATTTTTAAGAAACACAGATTTCAAAGCAAGTCCACTGGAGATCTTCGTTGTCTATAATATTGTCTCTTGTTTTTTCCAAATAGTTGTCCACATCTTTACACACAGTGAATACAGACTGAACATTATAGTACTAAACTAATCAGAACAGGATGATGAAGGATTTTTAGGTCTTCAAGACCAAACAATAGGGAAGTCAACAATGGCTGCCATATTATCTCTTTCTCTTCAAAATAGCTGTCCATATTTTCTTTATTTAAGGAGAAAAAGAAAAAACAGAAAAAGGGTACAAAGAATACAAAATTTAAAATATAAACAGCAAGAAATCACTAGTTAATAGATTACATATTCTCATCTTAGAAATAGTTGTTCAAGTTACAAAATTAAAGCATATAAAGTGGACTTTCAAACAGTGAGAGTGCAACCAGTTTTGTTCAATGATCCAAATAACTCAGTAATATGATTATCTATCTTATTCACTTAAACATATATGCAGTTACAACATTTAGAGCACTTTCTTTTCTTTTGTACAATCACAATTACACATTTTGGGTTATTACTCCCACAGTTCTTTTTTCTTTTTTGAAGAGAGTAAGACCAAATGTGACATATCAGAACAGAGTCAGTCAAATTAAAAGGATGGACATAATAATGTAAAAAACAAAATACAAGGTGATCAACAATGGTTACCATACTGCCTCTTGCTATTTTAAGAAGAATTGCCTATATCATCAGTTATAGTAAAATTGAACGAAACAGTAAAGAATAAAATATAAAGCATTGGAGACATTGCAGGACTTTAAAAGAAGATAATAGTCAATCAGAATGGGCATCATAATGAATCTTCTTGTCTTCACAGTTGTTGCCTACACTTTTGAACTTGGTACTATCAAGCAAAGCAGAATAGAGGAAAATCAGTCAAAACAAGATGGTGAGGGCAATACAGGATTTCAAATCAAGTTAATAGGAAATCAAAGTAGGTTACTATAATGTATCCTGCCATTTTCTGTTTATTTTTCCCTTAATTAAAAAGATAAAAATAAAAAGTAAATAATTAAAAAAAGGGATTGAGATAAAAGAAGGCATAACAACAGGACAGCGCAGGCTAAAACAAAACCATTTAGGCAAAATAGGGTTTCACCACAAGATATCCTGAAATAAAAATAGTTACCATAGTGTTTCTTTCCTTGAAATCTTTGAGTATAACTTTGTATACTGTAGCACCAAACATATCAAGACACTATAAAACCATTCAAGAGAATGACATTATTACAGGGTATTTAGAACCAATTAACATTAAATGAACAATGGTTTCTGTATAATTTCCTTGTCTATAAAAGTTTTTGCTTATATTATCATATATAATAAAATCCAATAAGATACAACCTTTTAAGACCGATGGAGACAGAAGAATACAAGTTTGATGGGACTTCAAAACAAGATGATACTAAATCAGCACTAGCTATTATGTCTTGTTTTCTCCAAAATAGCTGTTCCTACCATCCGATCTCTGCCTCATTTCTGTTGAGCTCTTTTTCTGTCATTTGTTGTCAGTTTGTCTTCTTCATTTTGCTTTCTGCTCCATTCATTGTGGCCTCTCTGCCACTATTTCTCGAATCTTGGTATTTTCCTTTTTTAGAATATCCTCCAGTATTCTCTGTAGAGTTGAATTGGTGGTTGCAAATTCCCCTAGTTCCTCTTTATCCTGCAAGCACCTTGTTTTTCCATCAATTTCTAAGGACAGTTGTGCAGGATATATCAATCTTGGCTGGAGGTTATTATCTTTCAAAGCTTGAATTATTTCCCCCCACACTCTTCATGATTTGATGGTTTGTGCCGAGAAGTCTGCTGTAATTCTGAAGGGTGTTCCCTTGTAAGTGATCTGTTTTGTGTCTCTGATGGCTTTTAATATTCTGTTCTTACATTGGATTTCTGGAATTTTGATTATTATATGCCTGGGTGTAGCTCTGTTTGGGTTGTAGGTGGCTGGGGTCCTGTATGCCTCATACATCTGAGTATTTTTATCTTTTGCTAAACTAGGGAAATTCTCTTGGATTATTTCTGTGAATAGCTTTTGTAGTTCATTTGTTTGTGTCCCTACTTCTTCTTTTATGTTCTTAATTCTTAAGTTATAGATCCTCTTATCATCCTCTAGCCTTTGTATTATTGCTGTTTGTTTGTTTTTGTTATTTTTAAGAAGTTTTTCGGCGCCTGGCCATCGGTGTGCGGAGGAGGAGCCGCCGGATCCGGAGCGCCTGCAGAGGCCCCTTCCTTTGTCTGGAGGAGGAGGGGTCCCGGGTTCCTGAGGCACCTCGGCCCGGGCCCAGCCGCGCCTGGCCATCGGTGTGCGGAGGAGGAGCTGCGCGGATCCCGTGCGCCTGCAGAGGCCCCTTCCTTTGTCTGGAGGAGGAGGGGTCCCGGGTTCCTGAGGCACCTCGGCCTGTGCCCAGCCGCGCCTGGCCATCGGTGTGCGGAGGAGGAGCTGCGCGGATCCGGTGCGCCTGCAGAGGCCCCTTCCTTTGTCTGGAGGAGGAGGGGTCCCGGGTTCCTGAGGCACCTCGGCCTGTGCCCAGCCGCGCCTGGCCATCGGTGTGCGGAGGAGGAGCTGCGCGGATCCGGTGCGCCTGCAGAGGCCCCTTCCTTTGTCTGGAGGGGGAGGGGTCCCGGGTTCCTGAGGCACCTCAGCCCGTGCCCAGCCGCGCCTGGCCATCGGTGTGCGGAGGAGGAGCTGCGCGGATCCGGTGCGCCTGCAGAGGCCCCTTCCTTTGTCTGGAGGAGGAGGGATCCCGGGTTCCTGAGGCACCTCGGCCTGTGCCCAGCCGCGCCTGGCCATCGGTGTGCGGAGGAGGAGCTGTGCGGATCCGGAGCGCCTGCAGAGGCCCCTTCCTTTGTCTGGAGGAGGAGGGGTCCCGGGTTCCTGAGGCACCTCGCCCGGGCCCAGCCGCGCCTGGCCATCGGTGTGCGGAGGAGGAGCTGCGCGGATCCCGTGCGCCTGCAGAGGCCCCTTCCTTTGTCTGGAGGAGGAGGGGTCCCGGGTTCCTGAGGCACCTCGGCCTGTGCCCAGCCGCGCCTGGCCATCGGTGTGCGGAGGAGGAGCTGCGCGGATCCGGAGCGCCTGCAGAGGCCCCTTCCTTTGTCTGGAGGAGGAGGGGTCCCGGGTTCCTGAGGCACCTCGGCCTGTGCCCAGCCGCGCACAGCCATCTGCGTGCGGAGGAGGAGCTGGGTAGATCCGGAGTGCCCGCAGGAGGCCCTTCCTTTGTCTGGAGGTCTGTGGATATCTCTGCAAGCAGGGAGGGATCACAGGCTCCTGAGGCACTGCGATCTGTGGTGAGTACCCTAACCCGGCTGCGATCCAAGAGCTGTGGATCTACCAAGGGGCAGGTGGGCGCACAATGTCCCTGAGGCCCAGCTTGTCTGGAACCGCGGAGTTCTGAACAAGCAGAGAAGGGCCATTGGTTCTGCAGGCCCAATGGCCTGGGGTAGCGCGGTGCCAGAGTCTCAGTAGCTGCAAACATATAAGGGGATTTTCAACAGATCCTGAGGAGGCTTTCAAATAACACTTGAAACACAGAAATATAGGAAAATGACAAAACGAAAGACCAAATTACAACCTCAAACCTCCAGCTCATCTCAGGAAACCCTAGCAGAAGTGTATTTAGAAGAAAATATATCCCATCCTCCTCATATATTAGACACAATAGCTACTGAAGTTGACAAGCAACTCCAGGAAGCTTTAAAGAAATTCAAACTCGAAATAATATCCCAGATAAAAGAAGAAATGATAAAAGAAATGAAAGAGATTCTAAATATATCTAAAGAAAACACAGATAAAAAATTGGAGGAACTAAACAAAAAGATAGAATCCCTAGAAGAGCAATATAAGAAACAAACAGAATACATAATGCAGATGCACAGAGATATACAGGAAATAAAAAACTCCACTGAAAGTTGTAAAAACCGCCTTAATGAAAGTGAAGATAGAATTTCAGACCTTCAAGACAGGATTGCAGCTAGTGAACAGGAAAGGAAAGATCTTTTAAAAATAACAAGGAATCAGGAAACAACAATTCAACAACTGCAAGATGATGCAAAGAAGAATAACATAAGAATGATAGGGATTAATGAAAAAGAAGGAGACAACATAAAGGACATCAAGAGGATATTTAGAGAAGCAATAGCTGAAAACTTCCCAAGCATGAGATCAGAAACTGACATCAGGATCAGTGAAGCATATAGAACTCCAAATAGTCATAACCAAAATAAAACTACACCCAGACATATAATAATCACCATCCCAGAAATCCAACACAAGAATAGATTATTAAAAGCTGTCAGAGAGAAAAGACAGATCACTTATAAAGGAAAACCTATCAGAATCACAGCAGACTTCTCAGCACAAACAATAAAGTCAAGAAGAGCATGGAGTGAAGTATTCCAGATCCTAAAGCAAAATGATTTCCAACCTAGACTGATGTATCCTGCAAAACTATCATTCAAAATTAATGGTGAAATACGATACTTCCATGACAAAGAACAGCTGAAGAACTTCATGAACACCAAACCAACCCTGCAAAAAATATTGAAAGACAGTTTAGATACACAAAGGAAAAAACCACTAAGCAAAGCAGATAATTAAACAGAACAGAAAGATAAAGATGCAACAGCAGAGAGATAACATGTCAACAATAAACCAGCATTTAACAGTAATAACCATTAATGTAAATGGTCTCAATGCACCAATCAAAAGAAACAGACTAGCAGAATGGATCAAGAAACAAAATCCAACCATATGCTGTTTACAGGAAACCCATCTAACCCAGAAGGATACTCACAGACTGAAAGTCAAAGGATGGAAAACAATTCTTCATGCAGCAGGAATCCAAAAAAAGGCAGGAGTAGCCATTCTGTTTGCAGACAACGTGAACTTTAAACCAACAATGACCATAAAGGATAAAGAAGGTCACTACATACTCGTAAGGGGAAAACTCCAAGAGGAAGAGATAACTATCTTAAATATATACGCACCAAACTCCAGAGCGCCCAGTTATATAAAACAATTATTAACAGAAATGAAAACTCAAATTATCAGTAACACAATTGTAACGGGAGACCTTAATACGCCATTGACACCAAGGGACAGATCGACCAGACAGAAAATGAGTAAAGAAATAACAGAACTGAATCATACCTGTGAACAAATGGGTTTGATAGACATATACAGAATGTTCCACCCAACAACATCAGAATACACATTCTTCTCAGCAGTACATGGATCATTTTCTAAAATAGACCATATATTAGCTCATAGAACATATTTAAACAAGTGCAAAAGAGCTGAAATCATCCCTTGCATGTTATCGGATCACAGCGCTCTGAAATTAGAAATTAATGATAAAAGATACCGCAAAAATCCCACAAACACATGGAAACTGAATAACACACTCTTGAGTAATCAGTGGGTCACAGAAGAAATTAAAGAAGAAATCAAACAATACCTAAAAGAAAATGAAAATGCAGATACAACTTACCGGAATCTGTGGGATGCAATGAAAGCCGTCCTGAGAGGAAAATTTATTGCACTGAGTTCCCACATCAGGAAAACAGAACAAATACAAATAAATAACTTGATGCTACACCTCAAACAGCTAGAAAAAGAAGAGCAAGTCAAGCCCAAAGCCAAAAGAAGAGAGGAAATTATAAAAATCAGAGCAGAAATCAATGCAATAGAGACTAAGAAAACAATCCAAAGGATCAACAAATCAAAGAGTTGGTTCTTTGAAAGAATAAATAAAATCGATAAGCCCCTAGCCAACCTTATCAAAAAAAGGGAAGAAAAAGCTCAAATTCATGCAATAAGAAATGAAAAAGGAGAAGTCACTACAGACCCAATAGAAATACAGAAGATCATCAACACCTATTTTGAAAACCTCTACTCTCAAAAGTTTGATAACACAGAAGAAATAGACAGTTTCTTAGAAGCATATGAAGTGCCAAAGCTAGATCAAGAGGATGTAAAACTGTTGAATAACCCAATCTCGGTTACTGAAATTGAGAATGTAATTGGGTCCTTGCCCACCAAGAAGAGCCCAGGCCCAGATGGATTCACTGCAGAATTCTACAAGAAATACAAAGAAGACCTAATACCGACACTCCTCAAACTATTCAATGAAATTGAAAGGGAAGCAATCCTTCCTAAGTCATTCCTGGAAGCAAATATCACTCTAGTACCAAAACCTGAGAAAGACCCAACTAAAAAAGAGAACTATAGACCGATCTCCCTAATGAACACAGATGCAAAAATCCTCAATAAAATATTGGCAAATAGGATCCAGCAAATCATCAAGAAGATTATACACCATGACCAAGTGGGATTCATCCCAGGAATGCAAGGATGGTTCAACATACGCAAATCAAATAAATGTAATCCACCATATCAATAAAGCCAAAAATAAGAATCACATGATCATTTCTATAGATGCAGAAAAAGCCTTCGATAAGGTCCAACATTTATTCATGATAAAAACTCTACAGAAAATTGGAATAGATGGTCTTTACCTCAATATAATAAAGGCCATTTATGACAAACCAACAGCCAGCATCATACTAAATGGCCAAAAATTGAAAGCCTTTACTTTAAAATCAGGCACAAGACAAGGATGTCCTTTATCACCACTCCTATTTAATATAGTACTGGAAGTACTAGCCAGAGCAATTAGGCAAGAAAGAGAAATAAAAGGGGTAAAGATAGGAAAAGAAGAAGTTAAGTTGTCATTGTTTGCAGATGACATGATACTCTACATAGAAGACCCCCTAAGCTCCATTGAAAGACTCTTAGATACAATAAATAAATTCAGTAATGTGGCTGGATACAAAATCAATACTCAGAAATCAATAGCATTCCTATACACAAACAACAAAACCACAGAGAGGGAAATAAGGGAAACTGGACTATTCACATTAGCAAGCAAAAAAATGAAATATTTAGGAATTACTCTTACGAAAGAAGTGAAAGACTTATACAGTGAAAACTATATTACACTGAAAAAGGAAATTGAAGATGATCTCAGAAAATGGAAAGACATCCCTTGCTCATGGATAGGAAGAACAAACATTGTGAAGATGGCCATTCTCCCAAAACTCTTATACAGATTCAATGCAATCCCAATAGAAATACCATCAACATACCTTATAGATCTAGAGAAATCACTCCTAAATTTCATCTGGAACCAGAAGAGACCTAGAATCGCAAAAGCAATTCTAAGCAGCAAAGACAAAGCAGGAGGCATCACAATCCCTGACTTGAAATTATACTACAAAGCAACAGTAGTAAAATCAACATGGTATTGGAATCAAAACAGAGCTGAAGATCAATGGAATAGATTAGAAGATACAACCACAACTACAAACACACTCAACCACCTTATCTTCGATAAAGGAGCCAAGCAGGTTCACTGGAAGAACGACAGTCTCTTTAATAAATGGTGCTGGAAAAACTGGCTCTCCATTTGCCGAAAACTAAAGCTAGACCCATGTCTATCACCATGTACTAAATTAAAATCTAAATGGGTCAAAGATCTGAATATTAAAACAGAAACGCTAAATCTATTGGAAGACAAATTGGGTAGAAACCTAGGAGACATAGGAGTAGGTAGAGAATTCATGAATAGGACTCAAACTGCACGGGAAATACTTCCCAGAATCAATAACTGGGACCACTTCTTATTAAAAAGTTTTTGCATGTCAAAAGAAATCTCCAGCATAGTGAAAAGAAAACCCACAAACTGGGAAAAGATTTTAGTGAACTCTCTCTCAGACAAGGGACTCTTGTCTAAAACATATAAAGAATTAAAAAAACTCAGACCTTCAAAATTCAAAGATCCAATTCAAAAATGGGCATCTGAGATGAATACGCAATTCTCAGATGAAGAAATGCAAATGGCAAATAAATACATGAAAAAATGCTCATCATCATTGGTCATTAGAGAAATGCAAATTAAAACCACACTGAGATACCATCTCACTCCTGAAAGAATGGCCAGGATCAAGAAAACCAACAACAACAAATGCTGGAGAGGCTGTGGGGAAAAAGGAACTCTCCTGCACTGTTGGTGGGAGTGTAGACTGGTACAGCCTTTGTGGAGGTCTGTCTGGAGGTTTCTCAAAAAGTTGGGATTGGAAATCCCATTTATTCCAGCTATTCCACTTCTAGGCATATTCCCAGAAGAACTGAAAGCATCATACCACAGGGATATATGTGCACCTATGTTTATAGCAGCACAATTTGTAATCGCCAGATCTTGGAAACAACCCAAGTGTCCATCAACTGAGGAATGGATAAAAAAGTTGTGGTATTTCTATACAATGGAGTATTATTCAGCTATAAAGAAGGATCGCATTGAGATATTTATCAATAAATGTGCGCAGCTTGAGACCATACTCATAAGCGAAATAAATCAATCTCGCATGTATGAATACCGAATAGTTTCCCTAATGTAAGTAATGATTCAAATATATAAAAATATGTGATAATCATGATTCCCCATTATGTGGCCTTGAAGCCTTATAAAATTTTCACTTATTAATTAGAAAGGCTTTACTCTGGGCTTTTTGATATGGAAATATTTGAAGCTATAGTATATGAAGTTTTATCCAAATATTTTAAGGAAAAAGACAGACACTATGGTAACTACTATTCTTTAAAAAAATTATTTAGCTATTTCTTATGTTTATTTTAATTAAGGGAAAAACTTAAAAAATTAGGATATATAGTAGTAACTCTTTTTGATCTCCTATTAACTTGTTTTGAAGTCCTGTAATACTCCCAAGATCTTGTTTTGACTGATTAGACTCTGTTCCATTCTGTGCGATAGTAGCAAGTTTGAAGGTATAGGCAACTAATTTGAAGGCAATAAGATTCACAAAGATGCCCATTCTGGTTTGACTATTGTCTCCTTTGGAAGTCCTGTAATGTTCACAATGCCTAGGTTTTGTTGGTCTTGTTCTCCACTGTTTTGTCCGGCTTTGTAATATCTAATGAGATGGACAATTCCTTTTAAGGAAACAAGAGACAATGTTGATAACCATTGTTGATGACCTTGTACTCTGTTCTACATCATGTGCTATGTCTATCCTTGGTTTTGACTTACAGCTTTGTTTTGCCATATTTGACTTTATTCTCTCCCCCCCAAAAAAGTAATAAGAACTAAGGAGTAATAAAATCCAAAATGTGTAAATTTTGTTATAAAAAAGAGAGGGAGGGGAAAAAAAAGAGCTCTAATGGATATAACAACAAGTGTGTTTAGGGATGTTAAATAGCTGACCATATTAATGTTTTTGGATCATTGAACACAGCTGTTTGCAGTCTCTCCCTTTGAATGTCTACTTTGTATTCTTTGATACTGTGATTTGAGCAACTATTTCCAAGATGATATTATGTAATCTATTAACAGGTGATTTCTTACTGTTATGTTTTTTTTTTGTAGTTCTGTATTATGTGTAACCTTACACTACTTTGTTTTGTTTTGTTTTTCTCTTTTTCCTCTTGAATAAAAAAAAAAAAGAAAAAAAAGTTTTTCATTTCATGTTACCATATTACAAGTCTGCCCTCCTTAATTATTTCTGTGAATAGCCTTTGTAATTCATTTGTGTTTACTCCTGCATCTTTGCTCACATTTTTTTCTTAAGTTATAGATCCTCTTGTCGTCTTCTAGCCTTTGTATCATTACTTCCTGTTTTCTTGTTATTTTTAAGAGATCTTATGTTTCACGATCACACATTGCTAATCTATCTTCAAATTATGAAAGGCTAACTTTAGTTTCTGTCAAGGCATTTTGCCAGCTTTCAGTGAAGTTTTTAATTTCCTGGTAGTCTCTTTGGATCCATTTCATGTATTCTATATTTTGTTTATATTCTTCAACAAAGGTTTCTCTTCTTTTTCTGGGTTCCTCAATTCTTCCATCTGTGTCTTCTTTTTATTTATTTCAAAAAGATTAAGATAAAAGAGAGCATAACAAAGGTCAGAACAGAACAATTTAAGCAACATAGTGTTTCACAACAAGACAACCCGACATAACAGTATCTCTGTCTCTTTCCTTGAAATATTTGAGTATAACTTCATACATTATAGTATCAAGCAAAACAAGATAGTATAAAACCATTCAAGAGAATGAAAATATTACAAAGTATTCAAAACCAACTAACAGAAAATGGACACATAGGTTGTTTCCAAGATCTGGCTATTTACAAATTCTGCTGCTATAAACATGGCTGCACATGTATGACTGTGCTATGATGTTTTCAGTTCTTTTGGGAATATGCCTAGAAGTAGAATAGCTGGAACAAATGAGACTTCGAATGCCAGCACCATTTATTAAAGAGGCTGTCATTCTTGTGGTGAACATGTTTGGCCCCTTTATCAAAGACAAAGTGGATGAGTGTGTTTGGAGTTGTGGTTGTATCTTCTAATCTATTCCAATGATCTTTGGCTCTGTTTTTATTCTAGTATCATGTTGATTTTACTACAGATGCTTTGTAGTATAACTTCAAGTCAGGGATTTTGATGCCTCCTGCTTTGCCTTTGCTGTTTAGAATTGTCTTTGCTGTTCTAGGTCTCTTCTGTTTCTGGAATTTTAGGAGCAATTTCTGTAGATCTATGAGGCATGTTGATGGTATTTTCATTGGGATTGCATTGAATCTGTATAAGTTTTGGTAGAATGGCCATTTTCACAATATTTATTCTTCCTATCCATGAACAAGGAATGTCTTTCCAATTTATGAGATCCTCTTTGATTTTTTTCAGGATATTATAATTTTCTCTGTATAGGTCTTTCACTTCTTTGATGAGATTAATTCCTAAGTGTTTCATTTTTTAGATGCTAGTGTGAAGGGTGTGGTTTCTCTTATTTCTCTCTCAATGATTTTTTTGTTAGGGTATAGAAATGCTATTGATTTTTGAGTATTGATTTTGTATCCAGCTATATTGCTGAATTTATTTATTATATCTAGGAGACTTTCAATGGAGTTTTGGGAGTCTTCTATGTAGAGTATCATGTCATCTGAAAATAATGATAATTTAACTTCCTCTTTTCCTATCTTTACCCCTTTTATTTCTCTCTCTTGTCTAATTGCTCTGGCTAGTATTACCAGCACTATATTAAATAGGAGCAGTGATAAGGGACATCCTTGTAAGATAAAGGCCTTCAGTTTTTGGCCATTTAGTATGATACTGGTTCTTGGTTTGTCATAGATGGCCTTTATCACATTGAAGTAAAGACCATCTATTCCAATTTTCTGTGTCATGAATGAATGTTGGACTGTATCAAAAGCTTTTTCCTCCATCTCTAGAAATGATAATGTGATTCCTACTTTTGGCTTTACTGATGTGGTGGAATACATTTATTGATTTATGTATGTTGAACCATCCCTGTATGCCTGGGATGAATCCCACTTGGTCATGGTGTATAATCTTGATGATTTGCTGCATCCTACTTCCCAATATTTTATGGAGGATTTTTGCATCTGTGTTCATTAGGGAGATTGGCCTATAGTTCTATTTTTTATTTGGGTCTTTCTCAGGTTTTGGTATTAGAGCAATATTGCTTCCAGGAATGACTTAGGAAGAATTGCTTCCCTTTCGATTTCATTGAAGAATTTGTGGATTGTCAACATTAAGTCTTTGTATTTCTTGTAGAATTCTGCAGTGAATCCATCTGGGCCTGGGCTCTTCTTTGTAGGTAAGGACTTAATTACACTTTCAATTTCATTAATAGAAATTGGGTTATTCAGCAGTTTTACATCTTCTTGACCTAGCTTTGTTACTTTATATGTTTCTAGGAATCTATTTCTTCTGCGTTATCAAACGCAGAAGAGAGTAGAGGTTTTCAAAATAGGTGATGATGATCTTCGTAGTGATTTCACCTTTTTCATTCCTTATTGCATGAATTTGAGCTTCTTCCCTTTTTAAACTAAGATTGGCTAGGGGCTTATCCATTTTATTTATTCTTTCAAAGAACCAACTCTTGGATTCATTGATTCTTTGGATTGTTTTCTTAGTCTCTATTGCATTGATTTCTGCTCTGATTTTTGTAATTTCCTCCCTTATTTTGGCTTTGGACTTGACTTGCTCTTCTTTTTCTAGATGTTTGAGGTGTAACATCAGGTTGTTTATTTGTATTCATTCAGTTTTCCTGACATGGGAACTCAGTGCAATAAATTTTCCTCTGAGGACGGCTTTCATTGCATCCCACAGATTCCAGTAAGTTGTATTTGTATTTTCATTTGCTTGTAGGTATTGTTTAATTTCTTCTTTAATTTCCCCTGTGGCCCACTGATTACTCAAGAATTTGTTATTCAGTTTCCATGTGTTTGTGGGAATTTTGCAATATCTTTTGTCATTAATTTCCAGCTTCATGGTGCTATGATCCAATAACATGCATGGGATAATTTTAACTCTTTTAAATTTATTTAAATATGTTCCATGGGCTAGTATCTGGTCTATTTTAGAGAATGTCCCATGTAATGCTGAGAAGAATGTGTACTCTGATGATGTTGGATGGAGCACTCTGTATATGTCTATCAAGTCCATTTGTTCACAGGTGTGATTCAGTTCTGTTCTTTCTTGGCTGATTTTCTGTCTGATTGATTCATCCCTTGGTGTCAATGGTGTGTTAAGGTCTGCTGTTATAATTGTGTTATTGCTAGTTTGGTTTTTCAATTCTATTAATATTTGCTTTATATAACTGTGTGCTCTGGAATTAGCTGCATATATATTTAAGATTGTTATCTCTTCCTTTTGAAGTTTTCCCCTAATCAGTATGTAATGACCTTCTTTATCTCTCCTGATCATTCTTGGTTTGAAGTTCACATTGTCTGCACACAGAGTAGCTACCCTAGCTTTTTTAGGGGTTCCTATTGCATAAAGTATTGTTTGCCATCCTTTGACTTGCAGTCTGTGAGTATATTTTTGGGTTAGATTGGTTTCTAGTAAACAGCATATGGCTGGATGTTGTTTCTTGATCCATTCTGCCAGTCTCTTTTAATTGGTGAATTGAGACTATTTACATTAATGATTATAACTGTTATATATTGGTTTATTTTTGACATGTTATCTTTTTGCTATTGCATCTTTATCTTTCTATTCTTTTTAATTATCCTTTTTCCTTAGTGGTTTTTTCCTAAGTGTATTTAAACTGTCTTTCAGTATTCTTTGCATGGTTGGCTTGGTGATCATGAAACTATTTAGCTGTTCTTTGTCATGGAGGTATCTTATTTGTCTATCCATTTTGAAGGACAGTTTTGCAGGGACATCAGTCTAGGTTGGAAATCATTTTCCTTTAGGATCTGAAATACTTCATTCTATGCTCTTGTTAACTTTATTGTTTGTGCTGAAAAGTTTGCTGTGATTCTGGTAGCTTTTCCTTTATAGGCAATCTGTCTTTTCTCTCTAACAGCCTTTAATACTTTATTCTTATGTTGGGTTTCTGTGATGGTGATTATTATATGTCTGGGTGTAGTTTTATTTTGGTTATGGCTATTTGGAGTTCTATATGCTTCACTGATCCTGATGTCAGTTTCCATTCTCATGTTTGGGAAACTTTAAGCTATTACTTTTCTAAATATCTTCTTGATAGCCTTTGTGTTGTTCCTTTTTTTATTTACCTTTATCAATCTTCTTTTTACCCTTATCAATCTTGTTTTTTTTTTGCATCATCTTGCAGCTGTTATTTCCTGATTCCTTGTTATTTTAAAAAAGATCTTTCCTTTCCTGTTCACTAGCTGCAATCTTGTCTTTGAGGTCTGAAATTCTATCTTCACTTTTGTTGAGGTGGTTTTCACATCTTTCAATGGAATTTTTGATTTCCTGTATATCTCTTTGAATCTGCTTCATGTATTCTGTTTGTTTCTTATATTGTTCATCCAGGAATTCTTTTTTTAAAAATTTTATTTAAGGAAGGAAAAAAACCAAAACAGTAAAAGAGTGCAAGTAATACAGAATTTCAAAAAACTAAACAGTAAGAAATCACTAGTTAATAGATTACATATTTTCCTCTTAGAAATAGTTGTTCAACTTACAAAATTAAAGCATACAAGTGGACATTCAAACAGTGAGACTTCAAACAGTTTTGTTCAGTGATCCAACAAAAACTTAGTAATATGGTCATCTATCTTACACACCTAAGCATACCTCCAGTTGCATCCTTTAGAGCGCTTTCTTTTCGTCTCTTTTTTACAATAACAATTACACAAATTGGGCTTTATTACTCCCACAGTTCTTATTACTTTTTTAGGAAGAGAATAAAACCAAATGTGACAAAACAAGCAGAGTTTGTTAAAACACAGGATGGACATAGTATATGTTGTAAAAACATAATACAAGGTAATCAACAGTGGTTACCATAATGCCTCTTGCTACCTTAAAAATAATTGACTATATCATCAGGTATAATAAAATTGAACAAAACAGTACAGAACAAAACCAATGAAACCTAAACATTGGACACATTATAGGACTTCAAATAGTCAAACCAGAATGCATATCATAGTGAATATTATTGCCTTCATCATCCAGGAATTCTATTTTTTTGTTTTGTCCTTCCAGTTTTTTTAACTGTGTCTTCTTTAGATGTGTTCAGCATCTCTTTCATTACTTTCATCATTTCTTCTTTTACTTGGGAGATTATTTCTAGTTTGAATTCCTTCAAATCTTCCCAGAGTTGCTTCTTTATTTCAGTTGCTATTATTTCAGGTATTTCAGGTGTATGGCATATATTTTCTTCTTTGTACATAGCTCCTAAACTTTTTGGGATGGGCTGGGGGTTTGAGATTGCAATTTGGTCTTTTGTTTTGTCATTTTCCTCTATTTCCCAGTTTCCAGTGTTGTTCCAAGGCTTTCCCTGGGCCTACTGGAAATCCTCTTCTACGCCCTGAGCCCCTGGGATTCTGGCTACTCAGTTCCTCAGATTGAGAGAGGGTCATTGGGGGTGTTGCAGGCAGGCCCAAGACCTGTGGAGCCGGTTGAGTGTGGTAGGAAGCTGGGAAGTTCCTTGGCCCTTGGGAGCTATGATCTTAGACTCCTGGGGCTCAGGATGGTGCACAAACATTCTCCTCTGGCTGCCCAGTTCCCTGGATTGAGAGAGGGTCCCCATGTGTGTCTTCTTGAGAGGGGCTTAGCATTTCTTTTATTAATATTTTTATATCTTGCTTCATTTGAATTAGAATTTCAGTTTTAAGTTCATCTATGAGGTAAGGAAGGTATTTCTTTATGTTCGCTGATGTCGTGGCCAATATTGCGTGATTGCTGCATTGGATCACTTCTGTATTTACCTCTCCTGGACTTATTTTCCCAGGGTCAGTGGCTGGAGGCTTTTTCTTATTTCTTTTGTCATGTTTCTGGTTTCTTTCAGACAGGTGTGTAGTGGAGGTCTCAGGCCCTCTCCGTATTGTTTATGGTTTTTCTGAAGTGTGCTGGCTGGGGGCTTGCTGTCTTCTCCAGTTTGCTGTTATCTGAGGTGCACACAGGAATGATGCTGGCTGGCTCCTCCCCTCTGCGCCAGTCAATCGGCAAGTGCCTTCAGCAAATTAGTCTGTGCTGTTTGGGATGGTTTCACCCCTGGCTATTGGGTCCCAACCAGGCATGACCCAGTCCATGCAGGTCCCACCAGTCTGCTTTGGGTCAGGGGTGGCTGACTGATGCCACTAAGGTTCTGGGTTCAGGTCTATCTTGCCCAACTCCAATATGTACTCTAGCCGACCACACCCACCATGGGATCCAATTTCCAGCACCCACTGTGAATTAATGTGGCTTTCTACCTTGGCTCCACTCTACGCTGCACTGTGTCCTTCCGCCAAGGGTTCCGTACTCACCAACTCCTGATTTCGGTGGCTGTGGCTTCAGTGCCACTGAGAATTGTCTGACTCTAGGGTGCTCCCAGCATGGCATGTTTCCAGTCTTTCATCCACGTTTTTCTTCCTTTGTTTCTTTTTCTTTTTTTTTTTTAATCGGTACCAGACGTTGAACTCAGGACCACACGCTTGCAAGGCAGACACTTATGCCACTGAGCTAAATCTCCAGGCCTGTTTTTCCCTCAGTTTCTTCCTGGGTCATGGGAATCCCTCTCCTTTCATATGGTCTTCTCCATGTTGTTAAATTCTAGCATCTGAGTTGTTTTTCTCAGAGAGGCTCTCTACCCTGGTATCTATCAAGCCACCATCTCCCAAAATTTCTCTTATGTTAAATTTTATAATGAAAAAACAAAAATAATGATACAGAATTTCAAAACAACTTAATAGGAGATTAGCAATGGTTAATATAATGTGTATTGTTATCCTCAAGTAGTTGCTCAGATTACAATATATAGGCATGAAATATGATCAAATAATGAAATACAGTTATACAATTAATCTCTGTTAGTTCAGCAGAAAGAGTGGTTTGTGCTTTCATAGAAAGCTTCTTGACTTTGAGGGGACACCTCATTATTTTGAGTAAGAAATTAAGGTCCACATGTCATTCATGGAATGTATGTGTAGCGGCTCTCAGATGTCAAGCTTCTCTGTCAGGGGACTGTTGTATTATATAGCCTGGATATTTCCATTGAAAATGTGAGGATCCTCCTTGCTTTAGTCTAGTTCTGAATAGGTGGATTGTTTTGTAAGTCTTGTTTGCAAACAGACTCATATGGGAATACTCGTTTGCTTATCTTGAAAGTCTTCAGCTCTGTTGGGGCGCATAGTGTGCCTTCCTCTCTGTCCTTTCAGATGAATTGAGCTGTTTGGTTACAGGCACTGGCCCAGGCTAATTTGCACTTGCCACCTAGCTCGATATCTTGTGGGAATCTTCAGCCTTATTCCATCTTCATGAAGTCTGGACATTTGCTGGAAGGAACTGTAGCAGAGAGGTGAGAGTTCACAAAGGCTTCTGTGTGTGCATTCCTTTCACTTGGTGAAGGTGGACAGGTCCCTGGTCAGAAACAAGAGCTTCTGGAGAGAGCCATCTTGCAAATAATTGGAGCATGACAGCTCCTGCCTGGGGAGATACTAGATGCAAGTGAAACCACTCAACCTGTCACTAGGACAAGCTTCTCTCTAATGAAGATCTTTCCCGGGGAAATCAAAGCTTTTTGTCCATGTCTCAGTCTGACCAGACACTAATGATTCTATCTAGCTAATTTTTTGTTTTTATTTTTTAAAACTAACTGTATACTTTTAGTGTCTATTCTGCAGCTCTGTTTTGCCCATACCTTGGGGAGTTTTAGCAAGAAGAGAGAACAGAAAGCCTAAGGTGAAGGCTAGGGTAGAAAATGAGAATTCTTCTCAGGTTAATGGTGTTTTATGAACTATAGCATTTACCAAGCTCTGCAACTCAGCAGGGCACATGCAGGTTCCTATATATGTACTATAATTCAATTAAAAAGTGAGAAAATTTATAATTAGCTTAATTTTCTCTGCTTTACATTCTTTAAAAATAAAAGGAGACATTGTGAATGGAATATATGTTAAAAATAAAGCCACTGTACCTTCAAATTCCTTATCTATGTCAATGGAAAACTCTTGGACCCACCCTCTTTTGGAGTTCAGGTATTTGTACAAAGGCCTGTGTGTCTAGTCTCCTTTGCCCCTCTGCAAACCTCAGATGACTGTTGTAGAAATACCTCAAGTATGTGTTCACTCATCTCTTCTAAAGTTCACACCTCAATATTTAGTGTCCCAGAGTCTGTAGTTATTCTTTTTGTCTATAGTTCTCCATCCAGCAAGAAAAACATTTCTCGTCAGCAGCTCATTGGATTTTTGAATTTGGCCTACTGTGTTCAGAGACACATTGAAGAAAAATATCTCTGATTCCTAGCTTATTCTACAGTCTCTAATGTGGGACACTTCCTAAATCCTGCATTTGGCAAGACACATGAAGATTATGCTCAGGAAAGGAAGAAGCCAGGACCTCTTACAAGTGCACTTTATATAGAAGACAGAAAGAAATTCCACACATGATCAGCTTTTGCCACATTTTAAGGCAGAGATTTATTTTTTTAAGAGCAATCATGGAGCTGTTGGAATGATTAGTTGCCAGAAACCTCAGTGATATAGATGCAAATCTCTCAGGTTCTTTAAAATAGTTGGGCATTTATGTTATACAAGGTTGAACATTGCAGGGATGCTTGCGGCTATGGGTGCAATCAGAACTCAGAGGTGACCTGTAGAATTGCCATGTCTGGGGAACATTGGCTGAGCCCCAGTCCCAAAACAGAACCTATAGTTCAGGAAGCCCCCGAACTTCAGTTCTTTCAACTCAAGGCCCTTATTTTTTTATGTTACTTTTTTGCTTTCTTTTAAAATTAACTTTCTTTATTCCTCTTTCCTCCTCTAGTTCCCTTTGCCCTCCTTTCCATTCTTGTTGATATTATTAATCTTTTAAAAAATTTGTTTTAAAGAGGATAAAACAGAATAAGATCAATCAAAACAAACCAGTGTAATACAGGACTTCAAAACATTACAAAATCAACAATAGTTGCCAAGTGCCTTTTGTGATATTATTAATCTTAGTCCATATTTGTGTCCTATTCACTGAGATTATTAGGTCCTTGTATGTGGCATATCTGCACTTTAACTACAACCTCATCTCTTCCTCCCATCCCTCACCCTTTGACTTTTGGACCCTTCCTTGTGCTGCAGTGGGGAAAAATGGAGGGGAGGGAGAAAGTAGATGATAAAGGAGACAGAACAAGAAGACTTTAAATAACACAGAGAATCCTCCAAAGTACCCTAGAAAACAAAGCTGAAACAAATCAGACATACAAGCTTGAGTACCATAAAGCATTCATGTAAGGCAAAGTACAAACTAAGAGAAAAATGAAGGAAAGGATGAAGGAGACAAGGTGATGGATCTCTTGCAGTTGGGAGGAAGTCCAGGGACCGAGGGTGATTACAGTAAAAGACAAATTGCTGTTATTTCCCTCAGAATACTCTCCTTTGCTTCAAATGCACTTATTCCATTATTTCTGAAGCAGTTCTAAAAGTCCTCTTCTATGAGTGTCAGTGTAATATGTCTTATACTGTAATGATCATTTAAATTTAAGTATTCACTAGGTTTTGGTCACACGTTCTATTGTTTAATTTCCACATACTGTGTGTGGGGATTTGCAGCTATCTTTATATTACTGACTTTTAGTTTAATCCCATTTTGACTTGAGAAAATACTTCACAAGAGTTCTATTAATTTAAGTGTGTTAAGATGTTACAGAAGTGTGTTTGATTATACAGAATGTGTGGTGAATATCTCTCACGAGCATGAGACAGATGTGTACTCAATTGTTAGTAGATGGCAAGTTCTTTGAGTGTCAACCAGATTTGCTTGATTAATAGGGCTATTCAGGACATCTTTATGTTTATTGACTTTTTTTATGTGCTTGACCTAGGAACTACTGACTGAGATTAGAGAAGCCTCCCACTGTAGCAATGGGTTTGTCTCATTCTCCCTAAAGTCCTAACCTGTTTTTCTGAGTCATGTCCTTGATGCTATGTTGTTAGGTGCATGCATACGAAGGATTGCTATGTCATCATGGAGAATTAATCTAATTATCATCCAGCAGAGCCTTTTTCACCATCCCCTTTGCTATGAAATCTGCATTGTCTGGAGTTTCTATAGCTATGCTACTTTTTTTATTAGCATGAGCATGGCACATATTTTTCTATTCTTTTACTTTTAGTCTGAGTTGTATTTGGAATGAATTTCTTGTAAGAACCATTAAGTTAGTTTTTTTTAATCCACTGTGACACTTGATTAATTAGCATATTTAGACTATTTAAATTAAGTGATTGATATAATTAGATCAGTAGCTACTGTATTTTTAACCTTATGGAAAGCTATTTGTAGAATATGTTCCACATACAGAGTAAGATTTACTTGGTTCAAGGGGAAGTTATACTTTAGGTGATACATACAGAATAGAGTAAGTAATATGAGCAGTGTGACTTTTGCTTAAAATATTATTAAAAAATAAAAATAATTTCATATTGTGTTTTTCATATACTGACCATTCTTTTTTCATGTAGAAGTGTCCATGCCATTACCTCTTCCTAACATTAAAACCAGAGAAGTTATTGTATTTATCATGTTATCCTGCTTTTGTTGACATGAATTGTCTTTCCTCTTATAGTATGAGATCCTGAAAATTGGAATCAAGTTTTGTTTCTGTGTTCCTCATGCAGCACCACAGACACTGCCCTTAAGAAGTAATTCCGGGAACTTGGGAGGTAGAGGTAGGAGGATTGCAAGTTCTGAGGTAACCTAGGCAATTTAGTGAGACTTTGTCTCAAAATAAAACTTTAAAGGAGTAGCGATGTAGTTTAGTGGTGAACACTTGTCTAGAATGCACAAGAGGCCCTGGGTTCAGTCACCAGTACTGCAAAAAAGGAAGAAAGGAAGGGAGGAAGAAGGAAGAAAGGAATGATGAAAGGAAGGAGGGGTGGGAGAGAGTGAGGGGAAAGAGAGAGAGAAAGAGAGAGAGAGAGAGAGAGAGAGAGAGAGAGAGAGAGAGAGAGAGAGAATAAAAAAAGGAATGAAAAAGCAAACAAAGACAGAGGCACTTGGGAAGGCCATGTTGGAAGAATGGATGCTCTAAGGTCTTGGTCTCTGCCTGAGGGTTTGTGTGTGAAGACTCAGCAGCGATTAAGAGTGAGCTCACGCAAGTCAGTTCAAGCTCAGGGTTAAAGAAATAGCTGCTAAATGAGAGAAACTTCATGTGTGACAATGGCTTGAAAAGTTAATGACCCAACTCAGCCCTTCCACTAGGCGACAATGCGGAGGATTGCTAGAGATGTGCCTTTACTAAAACCACTCAGATATGTTTGGGGCTTCCACAGTCCCAGTGTGTTAGTCATAGGGGCTCAGGCCTCATTGTCTCATGAGCCAAGCAATGGCAGCTCAAAATGGGTTGGTTTCCTCATCTGAAATGAGACTTCTCTGTAATGTTCCCCTCCTATGCTGCCCTGCCTTTGAAGCCATCTGCTACTGCCTGAAATCTCTACAAATTCTGATCTCCCTCCTTTAACTTGCGAGTGTTAAGTATTTTATTTCAGCAATGAGTAGAGTAATTAGACCAAGAGAAAACCCTGAGTGTGGATACAGGTTCATTTTCAATTCCTGGTAGTCACCACTTCTGGCTCCTACCACCCTCCAAGTTTCAGTTTGTATCTCCCATGGTACCTTCAGTGAGGGAGGCTCTCTTATCAGGTTCTCTTATCTCAAACCTTGGACCGTGTTCTGATTGGAGAACCACTTATCCTGGCTGGCACAGAGGACAATGGTACCTGGAATGAGTGCCAAGCTTTGCCCCCTCTTGAGTTCTTTCCACCAAAGTTTCATGCATCTCAAGGATGACATGGTTACTAGACCTGCACTTGAAGCAGCATCCCAATTAGGATGGCTCCATTTCTTATATAGCATTCCACTTTTCTGTATTTCACTTGTTCTCTATCCCATGCAAGTTGTACTGTAGTAGTTAGGGTCTCCACCACCTCATGTGGCCACCACTGACAATCTGGCCACCACTCTGCAATCTCAGAGTCTTCCATGACTACTGGTCTCTCTAGGCCACCATGATCCAGAATCCATCTTATGCTTATTTTTTTGTGTGGGTCTTGGGGATATTTATTGTCTTAAATGAGTGAGAACACCATGTTTTCTATTTTAACTTTTTAAACTAATGCAGGATACAGATCCAGAAACAGATAACCAGATAGATTCAGCCTGATTCCAACCCTGACACACAGTCACCTCAGGCAGGATATCTGTTTCCTTTTCCTAGGCCATTGCCATATATTCTTATTATCTTTACATGTCTTGGGAGATCTGCAAACTTGAAACAAGTTTCAAGCACGGAGTTTGCTTTTGCTTATCAGGTTAGCACTGCAGCATCCTGATCATCTTATTCCAGTCATCACTGAGTCTCACTCTCGCCCTCAGAATCCTTTCAGAAAAGCTGAGAGCCACAGTGGCAATGAGCACAGGAGGGCGGAGGGTAGAAGGCTTTGTTGAAAGTTAGACAGCTCAGTCTTGGTCATGACTATTTCTCTAGACCGTTTCATGATGTCCAATGTTCAGTTAAGCATCAGTGAATGTGACAGGTCTGTTTTGCTGTTCTGAATATTTAAGCAAATCTATATACCTTCATGATGCTGGCCTCTATGCTGGTTACTGTGCACAAACAAACAAAAAAAACCTCATAGAAGCAAAACTTGTGTAGGAGCAATGGCTGGGTCATCCAGCAGGGTTGAAGCAGCCCAGGAGAACAACGGGGTCCAACTGACCCCAAAGCCCTTGTGGGGGCAAGAGAAGGGCAAGAGAGGGACACTGCAGACACCAGTCTGAGAATGGGGTCTTTTCCATTTTTAGCTGTAGATTACTAAAGAGATTTTGGGTAAATATTAAAGTGATCTTTAGTGTCCACATTCCCATTTATCATACAAAGTGGTCTTAGGAGAATTTAAGTAATTTGGCTCTAAAACACACACACACACACACACATGCATACTCTCTCTCTCTCTCTCTCTCTCTCTCTCTCTCTCTTTTATTAGGGATGTAATTATAAATTAAAAGCCAAAACATAGGGTAGAAATCTTTCTCCTTTTATTCTGGGTGATTATATTTTTTTCATTTTTATCACACTTATTTTTCCTGATTCATTTTTTCTCACCCAGGTGTCAAAATAAAAAGTAATTCATTTTGCTTAAATTTTTTTTCCTCTTAAGCCTCTATTTCTCTTACTTATTTTGTCTCTTTTTTCCTAAATAGTAGATTAAGAAAGGAAGAAATTGAGCAAAATGACAACTTTTGGTCAGCGGTTTTCTTTAAATTATATTTGTTGAAGTCCAGCCTTTTCATATCCTGTTTAATACAGTCTTTTGAGCTCATTTTCAATCTTGAAGCCCTTCTCATTTTCCATTTAAAAAATGAAGAGCTAATTTCTTGCTTTTAAAAAATTAATAGCAACTAATTGGAATTGTAATAAAGACCAATGGAGAGTTATTATAAATTTCTGACATGGAAAATATATGGAAAAAAAGCAAGAGCATATTTTTCATGCCACTTTTATAAGGGAGTCTCATGGCATGAGATTTACATATGGCCAGCAAAGTGTGAAAAGAGAATGTATTGTCAAAACAATCAGGCAGCCAGATTTATAATAAAGTAATCCATTGGTAAACACTGAAGAAATCAGAAATGACCTTTGATGGTACGGTAGAGCGTTGTGGAGGTACACTGGATTTCATATTGGGGGATGTGACCACTCATTGGCATCTAACAGAGTTGTATGTCCTTGGCAAAGTTACCTCACTCATTGTAATTTTTGTGAAGTGGATTAACAGCCATGGTTCTAGTCTCTCATGGGGACTGAAGAGGAGATCCCAAAGGCTAATCAAAGTTTGCTGAATGTTTCAATTATTGTTTTGATTGGTTTTATTCTATTCTGTTTTGTTTGATTTCATTATGTCTTAGGGTATGGACAGATATTTTGGAGATAAAATGAAACATTACGGTAGTCACTGTTGATTTACAATTATCTTGTTTTGAAGCCCAGTATCATTCATTGTTTCATTCTGATTGGCTTTATTCTGTTTCATTTAGTTTGGTTTTATTCTCTTTAAAATAAAAATTTAAAAAAGACAGTGCATAAAAGATGTATTTACAAGATTGATGGAATCTGTTTGCAGTATTTGAGGGAGTGATGTGCCTCTTACTTAAAATTTTAAGTATTTACTATAGTTTTCAATCACCCCTCCTTGATCAAATACTTATGGCAATTTCTGTCAAATGAAAACTTTATAGTGTGTCCTCATTCTTCTTATTCATTAGATTTGACACAGTATGATGTTTGGTTCTTTCCCAAAGTCAAAATGATTATGAAAGTTAAACATTTAACTCAATTCAGAACATGGAGGCAGCTATCACAGCACAATGAAGCACACTTATGAGAGAGGACCTCCAGACCTGCTTAAAAAGTGGGAAGAATGATGGGATAAATATGTCTGAAGGGTGGGAAATATTTCGAGAGGCATTAATAGTAATGTTTTTTTTTACTATAATAGTTTTCAGATATTTGCACAGATGCCATATGTTTCGAACAGGCCTTGCATGTTGTTATGGTTTGTGTCTGGATGTTCCCCCAAAGCCTCATGCAGTCAGGAAGCAGACTTATAGAATCTGTGATTGATTGAATCTGTGACTTTGATCAGCCTTTGGGATCTCCTCTTTGGTCCCCATGGGAGACTAGAACCATAGCTGTTAATCCACTTCACAAAAATTAACAA
Source organism: Cavia porcellus (assembly GCF_034190915.1). Classification (NCBI taxonomy): domain Eukaryota; kingdom Metazoa; phylum Chordata; class Mammalia; order Rodentia; family Caviidae; genus Cavia; species Cavia porcellus. The sequence goes on from NW_026947489.1 coordinate 58,641,694, forward strand.
TGAGTGAGGTAACTTTGTCAAGGATATACAACACTGAAAGATGCCAGTGAGTGCAAAAATGCAGGAATTTTGGGTGTGAGTCCTACATCCATTCTAGGGTGGGTTGTCTGCTTACAATATAAGGGACAGAAGGTGTTTTCTTTCTGTCCTCCCCTTTTGCTCCTGCTGCTTTTGCTGTTTTCTACCACCATGAACTGTTGCCCTGTGCCATGATCCACTCTGCCTTGAACCCAGCAGACTATGGGCTGAAACCTCCACAAACTGTGAGCTAAAGAAACCTTTCCTTCCTTAATTTTGGTGTTAGGTATTTTGTCTCAGGCAATGAGAAAAAAGTAAATAAGAAACATACATGCAAAAGTACATGCAAATCCCTCTATACTTGAATGGAATGAAAGTGGGCATTTCATTCCATGGAATGGAAGAGAGAAATCTGGTTCCAAATGAGGTTCAACCCCCTCCTCTCCACTTTTAAGGTAAGAGACACAGACTCTCCCTCCCTGTGTGGGCTTGGTAGGTGACTAAGGGGTGCACAGGATGGAAGATGCTTTTCTTGACAATTTGGGTAAATGAAGTCTTTTAACTAAAACTACACTTTTAGGGACTTAACCATTGCCTTGGAAGATGGAATTTCTACCTATCCCTTGGTGTTTGCTATGTTTCTTAATTACCTTGTATTAATTTAAAAATATTTTAAGTCATCATATCTTGCAGATTTTCTTTTCTACATATATCTTTAATATTCATTTCATGTACAGCTAAGGCAATATTATTTGGAATACAACTTATATATGATATCTATAGGCTTGGTGATCATGTTATCAAATGTACAGGAATCTCTCCATGAATGTTTTGCTTTCCATGGTTTCAGTTATTCATGTTGTATGTGGTCAATTATAGAAAAGAATTCTTTTTAATTGTATGCTATTGCTCAGGTGATGAAATCTCATGCCATTGCATTTGTCCTACTTGGGATGTGAGTTTTCCCTTTGCTCAGAGGATCCACATTAGATACACTATCGCCCATTGAGAATCTACTTTAGTTTTTAGATCAACTGTTGTGACATCACAGTGCTTGGGTTCAACTTATGCTCATTTTACTTAATATTGGTCTCAAAATGCAAGAGTAGAAATTCTGGAAATTTGGATATGCCAAAGAGAGGCTATCGGGAGTCTCTGTTAAGGGAAAAGTAAAAAGATTGTTGAGATCTATGGTGAGAATAAAACATAACTGGTGTAGGGTTGACACTGTCTGTGGCTTCAGGAATCCACTGGGCATCTGGGAATGAATCCCTGTGGATAATGAGGGCCAATATGCATGTCTCTAAGCCAGCCTTTCTATTCTCTTATAGCTGTAGAGATTAAATTGGGTCCCACATGGTATCTATGGGATGGCAGGTCCATAATAATTTCTCTGGGGGATATATTTACTTCTTTGGTGAGGAATAGAAAATGTTTTTGAAATCCTCTTGGTGTTATAGGAAAGATTCTATGGCTTGTGCCTCTTCCACCCATGTGGTCCCTGTCTTCATCTACACCTTGACGTCTTCATGGGGTATATGTTTGGCAGTGTCACAGTCCAGCCTTTGGTGTTCAAATGCCTAGTTCTAAACACAATTTCTCTGCTTAGCATATATGTCCTAGTTTCTTTCGCCTCCCTCACTTATCTGTTAAAGGTTGTAATCATAGAACCCCCTGATGAATTCCTGCAAGGGTAAGTGATAGCACAGAGCTCACTGCCTGGTCCACATTATGAGTTCAATAATATTAAAGACTGCTTGGCACCTTCCATTGTTAGCAGTTTTATTTCATGATCATTGCTCTTGTGTTTTCTGTGTTTCTTACCCATTTGAACAGCAAGAATATTCCCTGCTTTTAGAATTTTGGCAGGCGAGTGACCCAGCATTTCCCATGGGTACCATTTTTTAGGGCCAGTGTATAACAAAGACACAGTAGATTTTTGGAGGTCACCATGAGTGCAGGAGCCCACTTCTGGTACTATTCCTGTAGTGCATGCCCTGGCTCCCACAGGTGCTGTCCTAGAGGTGCACTATCCCGGTCCTGGTGTCCCTGTTCATATGAGGGATGGGAATCAGCTTCTCAGCTCTCTTTTTCATGAAGTTACTTCTCATTCTCCACTTCCTTACTGGTGATTTCCAGCACTTTTGATGGGCAGCACCGCAGAAGTACATTTTATCCTGAAATGAGACTCTAGGAAGAGGAGAAAGCTGAAGGCTTATGTGTAACCATTGGGTCAAGGGTGCAAGACTGGCTCAGTGCAGTTCAGAAAGGCATAGTATGCATGGGAACCTTGTGCAGATTTAAAGCCAGAAATCCAATTTCCACTCACCTGTTTTTCCTGAGCTCAAATCAGAGCCAATTTCCCTCACCTTTCCCCAGTGTCATCGATTCCAGTCTTCTCATCACCCTGGATTTCTAATTAGTCTTTCCTCCAGATGTGGTCTGAGCAGACAGTGTGCGTGACCTCTTTCATTATCTGGGAATGATGTCTCTATGACTGTGTGCAAGATTGCATTAACATTTAGCTCACAATGCTGCATACTGAACTTACTGCCAAAAAGCTGGAAGTTTTAGTTGACTCTGTTGTCAGCTGCGCTTCCTCTATCAAGTCCTGCTATTGATTATTTTTAAATTTAATGCAGGCCGTTCAGTTAACAAGGGAAATGCCTTTTTGCCTATAGACTCTGCTCACCTGTAGCAACATCTACCTTGCAGTCACTCACTGTACCTTACTCTGAAACAGAAAATGCATACACTCTTTGTGTGGCATCTCAAAAATTTATCATCTAGATACATTGTCCATGCTGCTGAATTACAATACTTTTCTTTCTCTCTCTTTTTTCCTATTATTTGCCATATATATATATATATATATATGCATATAGCTATGTATATGCACTTAACTGTATCTAGAAAGTACAGTTGTCACATGTTTTGATGTTCTTTGGCCTATTAGTCTGATTTTCAAATGTGTATATATGACCACTTTAGAAGGATTTATAAACAAATAAATCTGATGCTGGAAAAATAAAACATGGTGGGGAAGGGAGAAAAGGAATTGAAATATGTTATGCACGTAATACCAATTCCCTACAGCCAATGTATTCAATATGTACTGCAAATATGTATTAATAAAAGTCAAGAAAAGATGTATCATTTGCTAGCACAATGAAGAGAAAAGAAATACTGATAAACTTTCCGTTAACCTCCACTTGGAAATTCAGTTTTGTGAAAAGTGAGGTGTATTTCACTTTATAAAAGAATTCACTTAAGGATAAAATAGAGCAACTTACCTTGGCTTTTCTTGAAATAGCAAGGTACAACATTCATGAGTGGAATGATTAAGAACATTAAATCTGCACACAACTTTCACAAAAACTTTAATGAAATGAGAACTTCACTCTCTTAGACTCTTAACAGCCTAGGGCCATTTCAGCTGCAGTACATTCCCAGGTCCTCTGCATGGCTTGCAGGGGGCCCAGCAGGTGGCAGAGGCCACTTGGCCTCAGCCCTAGCTTTTTGTCTCATCTCTCAAGTCTCTCAGGTGGCTCCAGCCACATTTCATCTTCCTGTTTCCTCCAGACCTCTCATTTATTTCCTTTGCATCTGAAGTTTTCTATCTGAATTGCTTTTATCCCAGTCTTTCAGAGGTAGCATCCAGGGCCAGGCCCTCAGTCAGGGGAATGAAAGAAAACATTGTAGCAGGCTGCGGCTGGTGAGGGAACTGCCAGACCCAAGCCTTTACCCACAAGTCAGTGCCATTTGTGTACTGTGGGGGAGCATAACAAGGATTCACCAAGAAGCAAGCATCCTTGTGAACTGGTGCCATGCATAGGCTACTGCCGCCCAGGGGACAGCCAGACACCAACTCTTTCTGGTGTGCAGTTTGGCAAACAAGAGGAGCCCCTCTCCCCATTAGCAACAGCGGATCCAGAGAAACGCAGATTGTGATGATAGCTATCATGGTGAAATGCAGTTGGATGCCTGTGGTGCTCTGGTGTTTCATTAACACTGCAGGTTGAGGGCCAGTGGTCTGAGCATCTGTTCAAAGGATAGCAGTACACAGTGTGGAATCTAGGGGGGTCTCCTTCTGAAGGTGGCAGCCACTGTTGACTCCCTATTATCTTGTTTTGAAATCCTGTATCATTTTCATTGTTTTATTGATTTAGGTTTTATTCTGTTCTGTTTTATTTGATTTTGTTAAAGCCAATGGCATGAGCAGCTATTTCAAAGATAGCAAGAAATATTATGGTAATTATTTGGATTTGCTATTGGCTTGTTTTGAAGTCCTTTATTGCATTCATTGTTTTGTTTTTATTGGTTCTATTCTGTTCTGTTCTGTTTGATTTTTACTATATCTGAAGACATCTGCAGCTATTTTGAAGACAACAAGAGGCATTATGGTACTGTTGATATCATATTGTTTTGAAGTCATGTATCATATACAAGACATACTGGTTTATTTTGATTGGTTTTATTGTTTTATTTTTCTTGGTTTTATCCTATTTAAAATAAAATAAAAAACACTGTAGTATATCCATGCAATGAAATAGTCTGCAGAAAAAGAAAAAAATGTTTACACAGTGCAACCATAGGGAAGAATGTTAAAATTACTGAGTTTGGGATGACAGTCACATAAAGTTTATTATGATTTCATTTCTATGAATTTTATAGAAGGGTAAAAATTGATGTGATATTAACAGATAGAGTCAAGTTATCGGAAGAGGATCTTTTGGGCACCAAGGTAAATACTGTATTTTAATTTTGCTCCTTTAAATCTCTTATGAGTACCTATTTGTGATACATAGTGATTACCTTCATTTTAGGGAACTATATATGATGGTTACATAGATGTACACAATTATTAATGAATGATATGCTGAAGCTGTATGCATTTAAATATAGAATTGTTACACAGTAACAATGAAGAAATTATGAAAATGTAATTTTCAAACCAATATGCGTAGCCTTCTGAGCACTTCATTAAAAACCAATTTTTAGTGTTGTAATAAACACTTTCGTATCAGTCCTTTAAGTTAACTCTCACAATGAAGGCATCACATTTGTGGCATAATCCTAAACTGAGGGCATCGATAGCCTACATATGTGGAGCTAAGTCAGGACTGGGACTCACTGGTCACCCCCTTGTGCTATGCTTTCCCAGGAAACCACCATTGGGCTGCTATTGTACTTTTCCTTATCTCAATAAATTCCTCCTGGGGCAACATTTGCTGCTAAAGCTCCAAAATAACTATTTAATTCTGAACTTCCATGGTTCAAAATTGGAATAACATTTGAAGGCAATAAGATTCACTATGATGACCATTCTGGTTTGACTATTATCTTCTTTGGAAGTCCTGTAATGTTTACAAGGTTTAGGTTTTATTGGTCTTGTTCTCTACTGTTTTGTTCAACTTTATAATACCTAATGAGATAGACAATTCTTCTTAAGGAAGCAAGAGGCATTATGGTAACCACTGTTGATAACCTTGTACTCTGCTTTTACATCATGTACTATGTCTATCCTTGGTTTTGACTGACAGTTTTGTTTTGCCATATTTGACTTTGTTCTCTTCCAAAAAAAAGTAATAAGAACTAAGGAGTAATAAAACCCAAAATGTATAAATTTTGTTGTAAAAAAGAGAGGAAAAAAAGTGCTCTAAAGGATACAACTGCAAGTGTGTTTAGGGGTGTTAAATAGATGATCATATTAATGTTTTTGGTTGGATCATTGAACACAACTGTTTGCAGTCTCACTGTTTGAATGTCCACCTTGTATGCTTTCATACTGTGACGAGCAACTATCTCTAAGATGATAATGTGTAATCTATTAACTGGTGATTTCTTACTGTTTTTTTTTTTGTAGTTCTGTATTACTTGTACTCTTATACTGCTTTGTTTTGTTTTGTTTTTCCTTTTAAATAAAATTTAAAAAATTGGAATAACAGCTTTGAATACATGATTAGAATTTTTATTGCAATTTTTGCATTTAAAATTCAGGTCTAGCTTAGATTCACTCAAATATCTGAGTTAAGATATATTCTTTGCCTTCACCAAGGGGTGTGTGGACACTGTAACACCTGCATCCTACTGCCACCCCAGTGTCTGGGACAGATGCATCAATAACAGATAACAGATTGCTCTGCACTGTAAGTTCCCACTGCCATGACACCTCTGCACCACACTTACTTTTCTGTTTGTGCATTTGTTTCTCTCTCATTCACCTCAGAGCTTTTCTGCCTGTGGTAAGAAAAAATATTTTTGACTCCTCCTGCAGCCCAGTGCTTACTGTCTCTGGAATTCAAGAGTCAGTCAGTGAATATTGGGTGACATATCCAGCAGACAGGGCAAATGACTTAGGCAAACATGTTTTCCTCCCATAAATACACTGATGTGCTGATTAATAACTTGTCACAAAATAAAGGCTCTGTAAGAAGAAGTTGATGATACTAAAAGGGATATTCTCACTGTGCCATCAAATACAGAAATGCAACTTCGAAGTCAATCCCATCTAGGAAGCTGTTCTTGAGCTGTGTCTTTCACAGCCTACACCAGTCAGACCAAGAGTCCTCTCTTCTGTGCTCCAATGTGGCTATGGATGAGTCTGCAATTGATTTTTCATATGAACAGCACTTGTTTGCTTCTCTGTCAGTATATGGCACGAGGTGGGAATTGCAGCAGTTTCATTTGGTGTTCACTCTACAGCATCCTGGAGAAGTATCAGTGCCTTGCAGTGGCTTACTAATGTTGAATGAATGGATAATTTTTTACATTGATTAAGGCACAGCTCTGCAGACATGAAGCAAGTATGTGCATATACATTTATTCAGACTTATCTTTTTCTTATTAGTTGTAATTTTTGTGTCCTGTGTAATAATTCTCTCTTTGCCTAAAACATTGTCTTACATCTTTTTCTAAGATTTTAGGGTTTGCTTTATACATATTTATATTTAATTCACTAACAAATTTTATTTATGATGTCTCTTATGTATCTACCTTTTAACATATACATGATAAATTCCCCTGTTTATTGAATATCTTAGCATTTATTATGTGACTATAATATCATTTGTATATGTTCTGTGACTGTAATATCATTTGTGTATGTTCTGTACCTTTATGCATTTCTGTGTTGACACTGAAACCATTGTTTTAGTTATGACAATTTTATAATAAATCAACGCTTGGTAACACTTTTTTGTGGTTCTGTTTTTTCTCGCTTTCTTATGAAAAGTTTCAAAAAAAGATTTGTTTCTTTTAAAAAGATTTTGTTAATTTATTGTCTGTTATGTGTGTCCAGTTTTTAAATGTTATTCTGATCTTTATCTTATTTTTATCTTTTTGAGACATTTATTTTCAGCCTCTCCTTTTCATTACTATACAGATTTTCCTTTTTGTCCTACTTTAGAGATTGCGATATGGTATTCTTATTACTTTCCAGTTCTAAATATTTCATAGTTTCCTATGTGAATAACTTATTAACTCATGAGTTATTTAAGAAAGTGCATTTTTAAGGCTACACTTGTTTTTGATTTCTAATTACTAAAAGTTTTGCTATCAGAATCTGATGGGAATATATATCAGTTACAACTCTAACAAGAAGGGAATGGAACATTCTCATCAGGTAATCAAGGAAAGATCAGTGAAGACATTTACCTGTTCAGAAAGGCACCTGCAGGGAATCAAGCAGAGGTAGCTGATGCCCTCCAACAGCTCCAAAGATCTGGAAGTCATATTAACCTCAGGATCAAGGGGTTAAATAGAATAGCCGAACAGATATAAAAGACAGTCGTTGCTGATGTAGGAGACAGTTCCTTGGCAGGAGTTGTGGCCTTTATAGGAAAACTCATTTAACCTTTAGTGAAATAATCCAGAGAACACATACCCTGATTTCCCTTGCTCTGGCCCAGCCAGTATCCTGCCATGTATCCCATTAACCTAAACCACCCAGAAGATAGCATGATACGAAATCATTGTGAGGCCAAAACAGTTCTGTCCTGTAGGAGGAAGGGTGGATTGAAGAAAGCCTGGGGATGAATTTGGATGGAATGTTGAAAAAGTCCAGAAAGTTCATTCTTTTTGTCCCCTAGAACCTTCTTTGTCCAAGTTGAAGATAACTGCTTCTCAGCATTGGCGCCAGTGGAGCCCTGTGAGCTGTAGGTTAGTACCGAGTGCTGTTACAATATCAGCCATCAACAGTCACCTCCACACAAGCCAGCAATGCCAACACTGATCACTGAGAACACACATTTCTCTGGGTCGCCGCCCATGGGACAATCACATGGGAGCATGTATCTCCCTAAAGGTGCTTGTCCTCATCTCCAGTTATCTGTGTGCTTCTGTTCAACCTACTTTGTCACTGATATTCCAAATTTGGTATTTTTTTGAATCAGGAAAGTTTTGTGTAACTCAGGTTATCTCAGTAATTATACCACAGAAGCCTGCAGGAATTTCCTATACTCAGTTCCTCCCAAAAGTCCATCAAATCTTGTGTTTATTTTTTCAAATGGGTGCAATGTAGTGTTAAATCCTTAAGTCTAACATCTCTCGGCCTGCTGGATCACTGGAAATGTTATTTTCGGGGTTGGACTCAAACACTGCAATTTCCCTTTCACTTCCAAAGTCCTACTGATGTCCTGTAACTCTTGACAGGAAAGTTCCTTCTGATTGACCTTAGGATCAAAGTAGGAGACTTGGCAGGGCCTTGGGATGAGATGGGAAGGTGTCCCGGTGCCCTTCCCAAGCAAAGGCAATTTTTTTCTGAAGTTCGTTTTTCATGGAAATGATGAAATGCTGCATTCCAGATCCACAGTGCATACTTGATGACAGAGCACTGTTGATTTCTTTCAATAAAGATGCCACATGTGCAACTTGAGCTATGCTTGCTTCACCATCCAAGACTTGACTTGTTTTTGGACCACTTGAACAGGTAGGAGATGGAGATGTGCATCCATCCTTATCCTCAAGTGCTTTTATTTACTGTTTTTACAGAGAGGAGATAGTTGTAGGAGCTTTTTCTTGGCTATTCCTATAGTGATAGTCTCCACTTCTCAGGCCAATATGGGGACTCCAGTTGCCAAGCATAACCTACTTCTGGTATATGCTGCAGGGCTCAGGTGATAAACCCACAATATGCCCATCATTCTTCAACACCCACTGCAATAGAGTTGTACACAGAACATCTACTACTTGAGTGCCCCAAAGAAGCTTATTTGAGAATCAGAATCAGTTTAGAACTAGGATCTAATAGCTGTCAGAAGATTCTCTGGCATTGACCAATTATTTACTGGGCAATAAATAATTATCCTCGTAAACTGATGGAAGGCTCAGGGCAGTTTCCCTGAGGGCAGTAGAGGTAACAGAGGAACTGCATGTAGTTTAATGAAACTTCTCAGCTGTGGGCTTTGTCCTTTGACTGGCTCATCCAAGGGGGCCGACACTTTCCAGATGAATCTTCCAGGCCTATGCAGATGTTCTGAGCATTGGTGAGACTAGGTGGCCAAGGCGAGAAATGGACAGGACGGGAGCTGGAAGAGGAATGAAAGGACACGGCAAAGAGCTACATTTAAATGAAGAACTAGAAGGGAGAACAGGCAGGGAAAGCTGTGGAGGCGGTGGGAATGAGCCAGGTGCAGTGGGGCCGCTTTGTTTATTTCAGGATGGGGAAAAGAATGAAAGAGAACGCACTGAGGGAAGGGACAAGGATAAGGACTGGAGATCAAGAGGACAGGAGGAGGATTGCGAGGGACCAAACTTGGGGTCCTCTTGAATAATCTTTCAGGTTTGTCAGTAAAATTAGAAATTTCTTTATAATCAAATTTTCTCTTTATACAGTCTTTCAAAATTGTTTGCAATGGAGCTCTCCTGGTACAGATCAGGTGGGCTCCCTTTGCTTCAGTAGCAATCCATAGACCGGTGGTGGAAGCACACACTTGTAGTTCTGGCAGACTGGAAGTCTAAGGTAGAAAGATCACAAATTTGAGCCCAGCTTGGGCAACTCAGAGAGAATCTGTGTCAAGATTTAAAAAAAAAAAAAAAAAAAAAAAAGCTAGGATGGGCTCAGTGTGCAGGTTTTAGGTTCAGTTCCAAGTACCATTAATTAATTAATTAATTAATTAATAAGCTATCCCTAAGAACTTGATCCTGAGTCCTACGACAAGATTCACATGTCAGAGAGAAGATAGTAGTGCACCCCTTTAGCTGGTGCCTGGCACTATAGTGTCACTGTGTGTAGGTGAAGCTAAGCAGTGTGTTCTGCGCTTCAGAGCCAAACTGTGGGTGTCTCAATTATGCTCATAGCTTTTCTTCCCCTATTTGCATCTGTGAAAGAATGGAGACTGGCTCTTCTTTCTCTGCCTGGGTTTATGTAGACAGGGTCGCCTGGGAGACACGCTTCTCTGCAGAGCCTCTAGGTGGCCACCAGGAGGTAGTGTTGTCAGCCTTCAGGACTTTATAAAGCCAGCGAGTCTCTGTGGGAACCAGAAGGCCACCTGGAATTAGGGATTAGTGATACAGAAGAGGAGAAAAAGACAGGGAGTCTGGGCCTGAGGCAAGCACTTGGCTGAACTGTGGGAAGTAGGAGGAAGGAATAAGAGACAGGGGACTCCGTCCAAGTTCTGAGGCAGGTAAGGAACTAGGACACTTCTAACACTAGGAGGTCCGTCTGCACTTTGAGCAGAGGCTTAAGGACCCAGCAGGCAGATGCAGAAGGAAGTCCACCTGAAGGCACTGGTATTTGGCTGGTTTCCCAGAAAACACCTGATGTTCAATAGTTGCGCTTTATGGCTTCCAACTGGCAAGAGCCACAGCCTCTCTGTCCTCCTGCTGCCCCTCGTGTGCATAAGGTTTGTCAGGTGAAAGACTCAGAGGACCCTCTCCTGGTGGATACTCTGCTCAGCGGTTACCTTGGGCTTGCAGCAGCCCTTGAGAAATTGTTTCTCAGTTCCCCCGTGTACAGCATCCTTTGCAGAATGTAAAATTCAAACTTATTGATGCTATGGATGTATGCTTTAAAAGAAAACCACAAAGTCACCAATCAGAAAGACAAGCTACTTCTTTTACCGCCTTGAACTTTTTCTTGTAAGGCAAGTGTCATGTGTGGAACACTGGGAGAGGGTTGAAACAGTACCAAACTGTCATCTGGGCTGAGGACACAAAACAGCTGTGGGGAGGCCCACTTGATGATAACCTGGACGGTCATCTCCAAGGAGGTGAGTAGTTACCCGCTCTATCCTCAGGACTACAGTCGTATACTGTGGCTGATTTGATGCCGAAACTCCCCAGTTGTCCCTGAGCAACCTTGGATTATTGCAGGACTGGACTGTAAGGTTTGTGGGGGGTGGGAAGTGAGTCTCATCCGTCCATTGGCTCCTGCTTTGTCTACCCTGTGATTCCTTGTCTGCCTACCTGTGATGTTCCAGAGATGTGGTCCCTAGGTGGGGATACCCTTGGGGTACCCTCCCCCTACTCAATAAATTCATAGGTTTGCACTCTCTTATTTGTTTAAAGAGGATAAAATAGAATAAAATCAATCAAAACAAAGCAGTATGAAAGATACAGAACTCCAAAACATTATGAAATCAACAATAGTTACCATAATGCCATTTGAATAGAATAGAAACAACAAAAACAAAACAATGAATGCAATAAAGGACTTCAAAACAAGCCAGTAGTAAATCCAAAATTGCTACCATAATATATCTTGCTATTCTTGAAACAGCTGCTCCTGCCATCAGATTTAACATAATCAAAACAGAATAAAACCCAACCCAACAAAATAATGGAAATGATATGGGATTTCCAAAACAACACCGTAGGGATTCAACAATGGCTGCAACCCTCAGGAGGAGACCCCCCTAGATGCCACACTGTGTACTGCTGTCCTCTGAACCTATGGTCAGACCACTGGCTCTGGACCTACAGTGTTAGTGAAACACCAAAGCACCACAGGCATCCAATTGCACTTTTCATAGCTATCATCACGGCTTGTGTTTTTCTGGATAAGCCTCTTGCTTATGGTGGGGCAGGTGGGTTGATTCATACTTCTTGTTTGCCAGCCCATGCTCTGGAAGTGGCTGGGGTCTGTCTGTTATAGTCTGGTAGTGGCCCACGCATGGCACTGACTCATGGGGAGAGGTTAGGGTCTGTCTGTTCCCATCCGCCGGCGGCCCACGCATGGTGTTGTTTCCCAGACTGGGCTGCTTTGGGCTTGCACTCTTGAACATGAATCTTAGGTCTATATTTTTCTTTAACTTCAGCCTATTCCCTTTCTTCTATGTTTTTTTTTTTTTTTTTTTTTTTTTTTTTTTTTTTTTTTTTTTTTTACCACAACCATTATGGAGCTAGTCACTCAATCCAAGCCAGAGACATCCCCCGCAGCAACTGGAATTCTTGTCTCCAGTTTCTGTTCTATTGTGACTACCTGGAAAATTTCACACCTCATTTCATTAGCTCTGGAGTGTTAGAATAGCTTGTAGGCTACTTGACCCTTTAGTATTTTTAGCTTCTTCAAAATTCTGTGAGTTCATGGAAATATCTTTGCATACTCAGTGTTACTGGCTAGAGAAAGAACTGGAGGAAACGTCTGTGAGATGCTTGCTTGCCTTCTTGAAATCACTTCTTGAATACATGCAAATATTCATAGACATAACCTCAGCCTTGCAAAAAGGTACAGCAAATAAATATTTTTCCAAAGTTTTTGTTGCAAGATGAGAACATTGGGCCTTAGGTGGGTTAGGCGATGTCTAACACATGATGGTGCATGGCATGGTACAGGATGTCAGCTGAGACCACAGTACCCTCTGTCGATTGTGCCTCGTACTTCTTGCCTCTCGGAATGAATGACTGATGGAAACATAAGCTCTCAGATGCATATAGTATGTGTCTCTAACCCCTCCTTCCACAACAAATGACTTTGAATTTGGGCTTCAGGAAAATGGGTGGTAACCAGTAAATTAAGTGCTTTAAAAGGGGCTCTGAGATTTCTTACCTGGAAACAAATCACTGGTAGATAAATAAAATGAATATGGAGAAACTTTCCCCTGCTGATGAATAACACATTGCTTTTGGGTAAGTAGGTAAATTCAAGGAGATTGTGTTTAAACATCTATGCTTAAAAAGTTTACTACATGAATAATTGAGCAATTTCCTGGCATACTCAATATTTATTTGTAAGCCTGCTCCAGGCAGAAAAAGAGAAAAAATGTTTTGAAAACAGGCTTTGCATTAAGTAGGAGTTTATCTGTTTGCCAGAAGATTACATAATTATATTTGCAAAGGAACATATTGGTATGTTTTGTTACTTTCTTGTTGATATATTGATGTAAACTATATTAGACAAATTGGAAAGGAGAAGGGAAAAAAATCTGCCTGGTTGTGTGCATGTGTGGTCTGCAGCAGATTAGGGTAGAATTCAGAGAAATCTGTCTGCACATCCATCATGATCCTTATTAGAACATTCAGCCCTCTACCGAATTTTTTAACTTGCCTTTTCCCTTCATCATGGCCAGTAGGGGACAAAGAGCTATGTGCAAACATGCTTGGTAACTGTTGGATAAATGTTTCCTATCCTGATGTGTTTGCAGCACTGACTTTATTAAATCTCAGTTGTGTGCCGTAAAGAAGTGAAAGTATCACATTCCTCCTGGGTCTAGTGGCAGAGGTGTGGGGGCATCTCATTCACAGGAAGCTTGCACTACCCTGTTCTGTTCATCTTTGGTATATCTTCAGTCTGGTGGTGACTTGGAGTCAAACATAGTGAGGTGAAGAGTTGCTCCTGGTGAATTTAATAAAAGGATGCATGGTCCAGCAATCCCAATCCTGGGTACATAGCCAGAGGAAAGAGAATGAAGTATTGAAGAGGTATCTGCAGGCATATGTTTACTGCAGCACTTTTCACAGTAGCTAAGATACGGAATCAACCAAGGCATCCACCCCTGGATGAATGGATAAAGAGACTGTGATATATACTCCTATTGAAATATTACTCAGACATAAAAAAGAATAAGATTCCACCATTTTCAGCAAACATGGTCTGGCTGGAGGGCATTCTAGTAAGTGAAATAAGCCAGGCACAGAAAGACAAGTGTCCTTACTTACATGTACAAGCTAAAAAATTGATCTCATAACAGTAAAATATAGAATAGAAGCCACCAGAGGTTAGGATGTCAGGAGATGAGAGAAAGAGGGAGAATAAAGAATACAGCTAGGTAGAAGGACTAAGTGTTAGCTTGCTAGTCATATCAGGGTCAATAGGATTAACGTATTCACCATAGCTCTGCAATATTCTCAACACAAAGAAGTGATAGAAGTTTGCTGGTAACTCTACTTTGGCACCATGTACTCTTCTATTTCTGTCTACTATCTGTCTGTCTGCCTATCTATCAATCTATCATCTATCTCTTATCTATCATCCATTATCTGTCTCTCATCTCTTTGTCCATTTACCATCATTACCATCATCATTGCTGAAATGCTCACCACCATCCTCACCATCATCATCATCGTCGTCATCTATATACTGCAAATTTTCCTGGCTTCCAGGTTTCCAATTTGAGGCTTGGCTTTGTAGTCTTGGCTCCCATTAGGTAAGCCTTGGCTTGCTTGACTTTTCCCTAGATTTTTGAGAAGGTTAAGAAGCAGAACAGGAGGCAGGTAAACAGCTTCTCCCTCAATTATGTTTCATGGAAAAGTTTTGCTGATTATTCCTCATCCCTATCAGTTTTGTTCATGTTTTTAGCTTCTTGGTTCTCTGTATGCATGGGTGCATGGGCATGTGTGTGCGTGCGTACGTGCGTGCGTGTGTGTGTGTGTGTGTAGATTACAACAGCAAGCTCATGCATTCTTGCTTTGAGTGTGCATCCGTTGACTTAGGCAGTATGGACAGCTGAGGCATGCTCAGCATGTCCAGGCAGTGTGGCCTTGCTCATGGCCACCTACCCCATGTACCTCTTGGACTCTTACTCTTCCCAGTCCCAGTGGTAGCCTGTCCTAGTGCAGTTTCAGTTATGGTAAATGTTCCCTCCCCTTGGCTTCAGCTCCTATCAGGAGACACAGCCTCTTCTTTTCCCCCTAGGTCTCAGGACAATCCCCCTCTCCTTACCATAGAGCTTCAACAGTCCTGTCTGTCTCTGTCCATAGTCTTGATTGCAAACACTCCCTAGAATCCATTTGAACAGATCTAGCCATGTCCTGCTGATATTAATAATCTATTTAAATAAAATATCAGTTAGAAAAATTGTGATTTAAAGGGAAAAAGCATGAAGACATAGTTTTAAGAATCTTGTGTCCTCTCCCCGCCTTGCCAAAATCAGCTATTAAGAGATGTGAAGAAAATTATTTTTACTTCAATAAAAAATCATCAAGGTGCAATGCAGAAATGCACACTTCTAGGAAAGGGAAAACTTGACCTTTTCTTACATAGTTCTTTGTTTTTGAAATATAGTTTGGGCTATTTCTAGACTTCTAGTGAGCATTTTCCTACGTCAGCTGAACTGCTGCCATCCTGTATGAACTCGAAAGTGAGATTCTCAACCACTGCTTGCATTTTGAGATGGAAGAGCTGAGGAATCATCCTGAAGGCATGACTTACTGTGACCTATTGTCATCCAATGGCCTCCCCTTGGGTCTGTAGAAGCCTCCTCCTCTTCCTTTGGCCTCAGCTCCTCCTGTCTCTGCCTCCTTCCCTCCCACACTTCCTCCAGTCCTATGATCATCCCACCATGGCCCTTGTCTCTCCTCCATTATGTCCTCACCATGACACCTTTCTCTCAAAGAGCTAGAAATGGGGAGGTACCTGGCCCCGCTCATTCTACTTGGTTCCCTTGCCTCCTCCTCCAGGGAGCCCTCAGCTGGGGATCTACCTGGGCTTCCTGGCACTGAAGGTGAGAAAAGGGACAATGTAAAGGAAGAGGTGAGCAGATGACAGGGCTTGAGCCCTGAGTGGAAAGACAAGAGGGTCCCAGCTGCTTCAGAGTTATGGAGAAAGAGAAGGGGAACAAGGGCACAGGAGGAGTGTCACAGGGCCAGAGTCACTGACTTCAGCCAGTCCCAACCTTTCCCAGATGCATCTCCTTGATGACTCCTGTGCTGGCCTGAAAATCCACTCTAAGATTAATGTTATCCCTAAGGGTTCTGGTTTGTGATATTATCGTGATGTCTGTCACACTAGCCATCCTCTGTGTGCTCTTTGGGGATGACTGGCAGAGGAAGAGGGGCGGTCCAGGTTCTATCCAAGGAGGCCCCACCTTGGGGAGGTCCTTCTGGCCTGGAATTTCCAGTACCTGGGCTATGGAGGACAGTGGGGGGTCTGAAGTCATCTGGACTCTTCTGGAAAATATCCTAATACCTGGTGTAAGTGCTAACCCTCATAACAACAGTGTGAGAATATACATGAGTCCCATCTTGCAGAGGAGAAACTGAGTCTCACAAGGTCCCAAGCGTCAGAATGAGGACTTGAAGACAGGTCCCGCTTGTGGATAGAGGATGACTGCTGTTGTCTTTAGAGCTCAGCCAGGAGGGTCTAACATGTGACTTTGTTTCTTGTGCCTCCTGTCCCCATGCTGCCCACCCCATCTGCATCATCCCTAGTACCACTGAAGTAGGTCTAGAATCAGAGACCAGTTGGGTGTTGGCTGTGAGGAAACCAAGGGGGCACATGTCCTTCCAAAGCCCACAGGGACTTGAGTTGGTGTCACTATCTTTTTGGTTCTCTCCAAGGACTTTTCCTAAATTAGACTGGAAACATAAGCCCTTGGCAAAGAGGGGCTACTCACCTTCCTATGGGCCAGGTTGTCACAGATGGGACTTGAAACTCAAACCGGGTGGCTGGGATCCAAAATACCTCTGCAACGGATTCTTAGGAAGCAGAGCTAAAAATAGGGATGTCCTTGGGCTTGAGTGGAAAGTGCCCAGAGGAGGAAGGGCATAGATATTTCAGTGAGGCATGATCACATTCTTATAGGATGCATCTGCTTCAGGTACCGGCCTGGGAGGTAAGTGGTGGTGTTTCTCAAAAATGGGGAAACTGAGGAGTAAATGTTGGAGGTGCCACCATGCCTGGCTGGATGCACTTTTTGAGCAGAGACCTCAGTGATAATTTGATCTAGTGATGGGAAGATTTGGGGACAATCTAGAGGGGAGACAGATGCTCTGGCTCCTGGCTCTCAAGATGGGCTGGCATGACCCACCCACGCATCTTTGGGGGTGGAGGGACAGCAGGTGCAAGGGAGGGACAGCATTGTGTGTAATGGACATGACTTTCTTACTGACATTTCAGGTGTACTGGCCTCACCAGCCTCTCTCCTCTCTTGAAGGCCAGAGTCCTCTTCCATCTGCAAAGAAAATGGAAGACACATGCTTCTTGCTATCTTTGCTGTGAATTTATTATGCTACCAAGGGCAGCAAATGCAAGGATGGGGACAGTGAGGAGACCACAGGCAATGCACAGCAAACCCCAACTCAGTGTGTTTCTCTTTCAGACCATTGCCCAGGGTCCAGCAGTTGTCCAGTGGCCACCTCCCCTGGGCTAAGTGCTATCTTTTCCTCCCTCTTGCTTCTCTTTATGCAAACAACTTTTTTTTTGTTCTAGTACTGAGGATCAAACTCATGACCTTGCACTTGCCAGGCAGGTGATTTATGCCACTGAGCTAAATCCCTGACCTGCTTGCTTCTCTTTATTTGACTGTTCCTCCTGCCTCTCCCCATGGAACAGGTGTGGCAGTGTATCAGGGGATGGTGTGTGTGTCTGAGTCTGAGCTTGAATGGACTATTTAATTAAAAAAAAAAAAACCAAACATCTCCCCCTCCCCTCTGCCTGGGGCTCAGGCTGGGTTCCAACTTGCAGTTCTAGATTCCAGCCGTGTACCACCGTGCCCAGCTTGGCTAGTTTTTTTTTTTTTTTTTTTTTTGGCTGTTTTTTAAAAATATTTTTTTTTTATTTTAAAGAGGGTAAAATTAAACAGAACAAAAGAGAACAGAACAGATCATAAAAAAGTAATTTAAGAAGCACAGATTTCAAAGCAAGACCTCCAGAGATCTTCACTATCATATTGTCTCGTGTTTTCTTCCAAATAGATGTCCACATCTTCACACACAGTGAATACATACTGAGAAATATGGTACTAAAATGATCAGAACAGGATGATGAAGGCATTTTAGGTCTTCAAGACCTGACAATAGAGGAGTCAACAATGGCTGCCATAATGTCTCTTGTTCTCTTCGAAATAGCTGTCCACATCTTTATGTATGCTGAAATTAAACATAAGATACTAGATTAATATCACTCTGAACAGTGAATAATAGTGTTGCTATATTTTATGTCATAATGCTACAGAATTAGCACTAGGTATCTTAATGTCTCTTCTTCTTCAGAGTATCTGTTCATTACATTTTACATTATATAATGTTTCTGTAAACTGTTTAGAAATTCTACACATGTGTGAATTTCTACATGTATACATATCCTTTCTGTATAAGGAAAAACATATTAAAACAAGACAACAAACAAATTCCTAGAAAAATATGAAATGAAAAAGACATATAAAACCACAATACTAGATGATTTACAGTAGTTACTATGCAGTCTCTTGTTATTTTCAATAGAACTGTCTATATCATCAGGCATAATATAATTGAACATAGCACTACATAGCAATATTAATAAAAACACAACATTGGAGATATTGTAGGACTTCAAAAGCAGTTAATAATCAAACCAGAATGGATATCTTCTGTCATCTTCAGAGTAGTTGGTTCTACTCTTAGACTTGATACTATCAAGCATACCCAATTCGAATAAAATCAGTCAAGATGAAACAGTGATCTAACAAACCAGATTCAGATAGGATCAGTCATAGGAAGACAATGTAAGTAATACAGGGCTTCAGTTTAAGTTAATAGGAAATTAAGGATAGTTACCATAGTATATTCTGCTATTTTTGGGGATTACTTTCTGTGCCCTCAAATCTAGTATGAGTAGACAGACTGGAACAATATAAAATCAAACTAAACAGAGAGATAAGACTAATGTGGCTTTTAAATCCTGATACACTATTAACAGGTCCTTTGCCTTCCTTTTTTAGACAATTTCTCCCTTTTCTCCTTCTCAGGATGCTTTGTACATTTTGGGTCCCACTAAATCCTTTAGTTTTTAGATTAGGGGGGTGACCCATTATCTACCTAAGTGGTGCTGAACCTTTTTACCCCTGAACTTGATCTTGAGCTGTATTCCTTTACTTACCAAAGCCTCAAGGTTTTCCTTCCTTATAACTGAGTAGTTCTCCACTGCACAAAAGTGTCATGACTTTCCAACCTATCTGCAGCTGCTGGACGAGTTGCCCCTATTTCTCTCTGATTCCCTGTCACATAGAGTATTGTTTTCTCATCTTTGACTTTTGGTTTATTAACTCACCTTTCAGACTGAGTATATTTCCTATTCAGAGTATCTCGATGGATCCTATCTCCTGATCTACTCTGCCTGTATTTCTTTTTGTTAATGTATCAAGGCCATCTATATTAGAGATTATAGCCCACCTTCTCTGCCTCATCTCTGCTATTCTATTTTTCTGCTATTATTTGTCTACTTTTCTCCTTCATTCCACTCTCTGCCCCATTCATTGGGGCCTCTCTCCCACTGTTGCTGGAATCCTGGTATTTTTTTTTTCTATCTCTCTCTAGATTATCCTTCAGTAGTTTTTGTACATTGGATTGGTGGTCATGAACTCCCATAGTTCCTTCTTGACATGGAAACATCTTGTTTCTCCATTAATTTTCAGAGAGACTTTTTCAGGGTACATCAATCTGGGTTGGGGGTCATTTTCTTTCAGGGCTTGGACTACTTCACTCCAAGGTCTTCTTGATTTGATAGTTTGTGTTGAGAAGTCTGTTGTTATTTTGATGGGTCTTCCTTAATAGGTGATCTGTTTCTTTTCTTTGACCACTTTCAATATTCTGTTCTTGTGGTGAATTTCTGGGATCTTGATTACTGTATGTCTGGGTATAGATCTCTTTTGGTTGTAGGTGGCTGTGATTCTGTATGCCTCATTTATCTGGATATCATTTTCTTTTCCTATGCTTGCAAAGTTTTCCTTAATTATTTCTGTGACTAGCCTTTGTAATTCATTTGTGTTTACTCCTGCATCTTTGCTCACATTTTTTTCTTAAGTTATAGATCCTCTTGTCATCTTCTAACCTTTGTATTGTTACTTCCTGCTTTCTTGTTATTTTTACGAGGTCTTTTCTTTCACAATCACACATTGCAAATCTATCTTCAAATTTTGAAAGGCTAACTTTAGTTTCTGGCAAGGCATTTCGTCAGCTTTCAATGGAGTTTTTAATTTTCTGATAATCTCTTTTGGATCTGTTTCATGTATTCTAGATTTTGTTTATATTCTTTTTAAAAAATTTTATTTAAGGAGAAAAGAAAAAAAAAGCAGAGAAAGGGTACAAGTTATACAGATTTGCAGAAAAAAAATGAACAGTAGGAAATCACTAGTTAATGGATTACATATTGTCATCTTAGAAATAATTGTTCAAGTCACAAAATTAAAGCTTGTAAAGTGGACATTTGTTTATATTCTTAATCAAAGGTCTCTCTTCCTTGTCTGGTGTCCTCCATTCTCCTATCTGTGTTTGCTTGAGAGAGGCTCAGCATGTCTTTTATTAATCTTTTTTGTATCTTGCCTCACTTGGATTAGAATTTCAGTTTTAAGTTCATCTATGAGGTCATGAAGGTATTTCTTTATGTCTGCTGATGCTGTGGCTGATATAGCATGATTTCTATCCTGGATCTCTTCTGTATTTACCTCTCCTGGAGTTATTTTTCCAGGGTCAGAAGCTGAAGGGTTTTTCTTACTTCTTTCTCTTGTCGTGTTTCTGATTTCTTTCAGACAGGTGTTTGGTGGAGGTCTCAGGACCTTTCTGTATTGCTTACAGTTTTTCTAAAGCATACGGGCTGGGGCTTGCTGCCCTCTTCAGTTTACTGTTATCTGAGGTTCACACAGGGATGATGTGGGCTAGCTCCTCTCCTCTGAGCCAGTCAACTGGCGAGTGCCGTCAGCATGTTAGTCTGTGCTGTGTGAAGGTCACAGGTTCGGGAGAGTTTCATCCCTGACTATTGGGTCCTGACTACGGGCATGACTCAGCCCAAGCAGATCCCACCAGTCCTCTTTGGGCCAGGGGCAACTGACTGACGCCACTGTGGTTCCAGATTCAGGCCCATCCTGCCCAACTCCAATATGTCCTCCAGCCGGCCCCACATGCATGGACCCAATTCTTAGCACTCACCATGGATTAAAGCAGCTCTCCATGTTGGCTCCACTCCATGCTGGGCTGTGTCCTCCTGCCAAGGGCCCTGGACTCACCAAATCCTGATTTCCACAGCCACAACTTCAGTGCAACTGTGAATTGTTTGACTCCACAGTGTGCCTAGCACAACGCAGACCCGATCCAGTGAGCACGTCTGGTTCCAGCCTTTTATCCACATTTTTCCTTCCTTTCTTTCTTTTTCTTTTTCCTCAGTTTCTTCCTGGGTAGTGAGAATCCTTCTCCTTTCATCTGGTCTTCTCCATGGTGTTAAATTCTAGCATCTGAGTTGTTTTTCTGAGATGGCTCTCTACCCAGCTACCTATCAAGCCACCATCTTTGCTAGCTCTCCATTTTGGCCTGTTTTTAAAAGCATCTTAGGTCTGTTCTGTGTGCTCCAATCTGTGCAAAACCCCTGCTACCATCTTAAGATGTGGATTTGAGCCCTGATGGTTCCTTCCAAAGTCTCTTAGTTTCTCATTGCACCCAGATGCCTGCCTTTCAACACCCCACTTTGGTATTCATGGATACTTGGTCCACACCAAGTATCCTGCTTCTTTACACTCCAAGAAGCTTCTGCTTCTTTACACTGTTCATGGCTGTCTCTTCTTTCTCTCCCACACATCCCTGTGCTATTTTTTTGTTTGTTTGTTTTTTTTTCCTTTTTATCGGTACCGGGGATCTAACTCACGACTGCCTGCTTGCAAGGCAGGTGCTTATGCCGCTGAGCTAAATCCCCAGCCCACCTCTGTGCTATTTTACTTGCATTATTTGGCTCAAATTCTTCTTCCCAGGATGGCTTTTTGATTGTTTTGTATTTGCAGTGCTGGGAGTTGAACTCAGGGTCTCATGATGCAAGTCAAGCACTGAGCTGTGTTGTTATCCTAGGATACTTTTGGGAAAAATAAATCCAAATTCACTGATATTCACTGAGATGGTCCATTTCAGGGTCTTCACTGGGAGACAAACTCATTCAGTTTTGTTCTGGACATCGCAAAGCATTGTCAAGATGTCATTTATGGGTTCTAACTCCTTAGAAAGAATTTGTTTATTTCCCCATTATAGAAATTCATGTTGATTATAAAAATCAGGGAAACACAGAAAAATAGAAAAAGTAACTGGTGCTAATTACATTTTTTAAAAAAAGCCTATAGAAATAATGGGAAGAAGATACAATAAAATATTATGAGATGAGGCATGGCAAGAACTGTTATAACCAGCATTTTATGGTTGCAGAATAATCCCATAGAATTGATGAATCATAGTTTATGAAGCATCTACCCCGCTGTTGAATATTTAAATTACATCCAAGTTTTCCACTGTTTAGAAAATGCAATAATTAAATGTCATTTTCACTTCTTACAATGTTCTCAGAATCTCAGGCTGGGTTCTTAGAAAGTGCCATTACTGAGTGAAAAGATTTAAATATTTCTATTAAATTTTATTTTGGGAAAGGGGTGTAAGTATTTTTTAAAGCTCTTGATACTTATTGCCAAGGAAAGTGCTAATTTATGTGAGAGCTGCAGATTGGCTTGCAATGGGGACCGTTGTTCCCTCAGACAGATCCTACCCTGGGCATCCCTGGGCATGCCCTGTGTCTCACTGTGGTGCTGAGAGAGAAAGGTGGGGAGAGACAGCAGAAAGAGCAATCCAGGCACGGACCAGGGGGAGGTTACCCACGGGGGACCTTGTCCACTCTGGGTGAGTGTGGACCATGGACTGCTTGCAGAGCTGGGACAAATTCACATTTCCTTGGAGATAAATGCTTGGTAAAGTCAGCAGGGAAGAGCAGCCTGCTTGTGGAGCCCTGTGGGCCAGGTCACCTTCTCTATGTGGATGTAGCCAGGCAGGATGTATCAGGGGTTTGGATACCTCCCCACAATTAGCTCCATTATTAAAATCCAATCAAACACTTAGAATTAGTTGATTAGGAACATTTACTTCATCTGGAGAGCTATGGTCGGAACATGGTCTTTCAGATGCGGGTACTGTGGAGATCTTTCCTTTTGGGGATTAGTTTTTGTTCCAGGAACTGTGGGAATATTTTGTCCTTTTTCAGCACACGCACTAGAGTTATTGAGTTGTCATCTGCCCCATCCTTGTCTGTGGGGAGGACAGCAGTTCGAACCTCCCTTTCTTCACAAGATCCTATATAACTATATTACGTTACGCTCTCTATCAAAATATTTCTACACATTGGACTCAGCCTACAATATTTTTCCCTGGCTTCTCCCATTTTCCATCCTCTCTTGCATGCAGTGGAATGTTTTTTACTTCTGCTGTTCAAGCAGCAGGCAGATTTTTAGATACAGTTTCAGAGCCCTCAGTGCTGACGTGATGCTAGGCATGGCTCCTCTGTCCCATAAACTTTATCTGACACCCCTGTGTCATTAGGCATTTACAGAACTCAAGTCCTTTGAGAATGCCAGCTTCGATGAAGTTCGATGTTAAGAATGACAGTTCCTTGACTTTTCAGCCAACAGAAGCAGTAAAGGCTATTAATGGTAAGAAAATGTCTCCCCAAGGACAGTCAGTGTCAGTAGCTGTCCTTGTGGTAAGATTGTTGGGTGATGATTTTGGAAGAGCTTAGTGGGAAAAGAGCGCTGACACATTCCTTCAGGTACATGGCTGATGAGATGCGTGAACAGTGTAATAGATACTAGTGCCATGTTTTAAAGTGGAGGTCTGTGTGAATCTGAGAAACTCGCTTTCCTTCCTGTTTCATTATCTGCCACACGAGGCTCATAATTCAGGAGTTATTTGTGTCAAAGGATTATTGTAGCAATAAATAATGAAAGTGCTTTGGATAATATTTTGGGAAAAATGTATTTCTTAAATTTTTTTTTACAAGGGAAGAGAGTTGTTACAAATGCCAGCTGCTATGATTTAGATCTAAAATGTCCCTTCCCAAAATCTTGTGTTCAGAACTGGGGCTGTCTAGAAGGATGGGTTACTGGGGCCATGAACTGAAAGGGATTCTTCTTATCTCTGGCTGCTCCCATCTAAGCCTCTGCTTCTTGGTCACAATTTGGTGAGTAGATTTCCTCCTACATGCTGTTTCACCATGCCATTTTTGCTTTGGAGCCATCAGACTATGGATTGAACCCATTGGAACTGTGAACCAAAATAAATTTTTCCTTATTTAACTTGTG
The DNA here is from genome assembly GCF_034190915.1 of Cavia porcellus. Classification (NCBI taxonomy): domain Eukaryota; kingdom Metazoa; phylum Chordata; class Mammalia; order Rodentia; family Caviidae; genus Cavia; species Cavia porcellus. The sequence continues at coordinate 58,666,164 of NW_026947489.1, forward strand.
GGAGTTAGTTAATTTGTGCCAGTGATGAAGAAGTGACATATATGTGTGTGTGTGTGTGTGTGTGTGTGTGTGTGTGTGTGTGTGTGTATGGCAAGTGACTAGTATACAAGCTAAACCCATATGGCCAAAAGTTCTTCACAGGAACATTTTGATTGTTATTTTACTAAATAATCCAGACCATAGCTAAGTTAGGTTGAAATCAGAAGGCTACCACAGTTCACCCTTCATGTACAGGACACCACACACAACATCTCTAACTGTATATGATCTATAACTAAAGACAATAACAAAGTCATGTTTCTATCCAACATGATACAGCTATCCTGCTTACAACTAACCAGAAATAAGCTTTGTGCAGAGGAAGACATAGAATCCTGTGGTGAAGTCCACTCTATGTTCCATTTAGAACTCTTACTCCAGAGAATTCCAAGCTGGTAAGACAAATGAGTCATTTACTGCTGGGGCTGTGTTTTGGCTAACAAATCACCCCAGACACCTTTCTTAAACCCTTCAGTGTTATGTCCAGAATCTCAGCTTAGTATGCTTCTATGGTTGAGTTTCACCTGATCCTCCTTTATGTGTCTTTAGCTATTATTCCATATTGTTTTGTTTTTATTCAGTGTTTGGGAAGAACCCAGGATCTTGCATATGAAGAGGAAGAAATTCACCATTGAACCACACCCAAACCTCTTAGTGCACAATCTTAAAGCCATTCCCACACAGGTCCCCTGGATTTGTTTGCCCAAATTGAAAAAAACATTGTTCCTTTCAAGCTTAGAACACCTCTTCATGGCTCTCATTTTGTGCTTCCTCTTTTGGGGCTTGCAGAAACTCTAGCTATAGATACAGAAGTGAGGAGGGGTGGTGAGGTAGGTTGAGGAGAGATGTAACAGCCTTGCAGGACACCTCAAGGGAGGCCACTGCGGAAATGAAAACTGACATTTCAGATAACTGCGGAAAGGCTGCTTATTTTGTCAAAGAGGCTTCTTGAAATTAGGGTTTAGTGTCCCCAGCTCTGCCAGGGTCTGTCTGTGTGGCACTGTTCCAGTTTCCAGCATCCTGTTTCCTCCCAGTCTGTGCTGTGACTTTACCAGAAGATGTTCTGTGAGGCGGTGAATTAAATTCATATTATAATTCAGTCATTCACAAGATGGAACTCTGGCTCTGGTCTTCAGAAACCCCAGCCCTATATCTTAAAAGAGAAAAGCTTTTTGTTTGTTTGTTATTCAGAAAAAGTACAGATTTCAAATTTTTAATGCAATATTTTCTCTGGAAATTCAAATCTCTGAGTTCATTGTTTTCTGTTTTCCACTTGTTCCTGCAGTTAGAAACAGCTAGCTAATTCCACCGTTCTCCTCGGGGTTGATGTATATATCCTAATGTAGGTCACATGAAATCCCCCAGAACCTTGCCTTCTATGAGCATGGGATCAAGAGAAGGCAGTGGTGATTTCTGAAGTATCTCTGATGCCACATCCCATCAGGATTACTGGTGCCATGGTCCCCATTGAACACTGAGTAGCTAGTGTCTTTAAATCTAATCAGACTAGGGAACCAGTTCCAAAAATTCAGAATCAATTTCAGAAACTTCTCATTAAGATTATTTCACTCTAGCATTATTGCCAGTTCCAAAGCATGTATGGGTTTAATCAGAAAAGGAAATAGACATTAGGAGATCTGTTGACGGTAATCAACTTTTCCCTGTGGCCTGTGCATGGGGGTCTGGCCCTGCAGGGGAGAAAGAGTGGGCTAGGACTCCAGCCACAGGTACAATTTCTACTTCAGGAAGATTTCAAGTCTGTCCCTGTGGCTTTTTAGCTGAAGAAATGAACAAGGCCTAGCTGATTGAGGTGGGATAATTCCCTGCTTTGTGGGGTTTAATCACATTAGCAAATACCTTCACAGCAACACCTAGATTAGCATTTGAGCAAGCAGGGATTACAGTGTATCCTAGGTCACATATCAAAGACCATCACACTCTAAAGTTTTGAAAATCCAGATCCTTAGGTAACACCTCATATTCATCAAATAAAAAGATCTTTTCGGATTAAAATTCTTTTTCTTAAGTGCTCTCTACTCATTTGTAAGCAAGCTTCCTGACATAAGTCTGTGGCAGGAATCAGGGATGCGGAAATATGGAGTGTGTGCAAGAAGAGGAACACTTTTTAGTTAAAATAAAGTGTGCTTTTGGCTTGGCTTGTAGTTGAGATGGGTGTTAAGTGTGTAGTGCATGTTTCATTGTTGGGCAAAGAACAAGACCGAGTAACAGGACAGAAGCAATGAGGGGTGCTGAATGGGTCAGGAAGGAGCCATTAGGCCCAGAGCTGAGGAGTAATGGGGTGCACATGTGGCACCAGATGGCAAGGCATATGACATTCCAGAGATGTAGTGGGCAAGTGCTCCAGGCCCTGTCATGCTTCCCTCAGATTAAATCACCCGAATCACCCAAGTGCATTCGCAGGAGTGAACCAGTGTGACCCATCTCAGTGTTGCTAGGGCTGCTTTCTCTTTTCCTGTCTTTCACACGACTGGGCTGGTGATGGTGTTGAGGAAAGAGAGACACTTGAAAGAATGTAGTCACTTTTAAGCCTCTGTCCCCAAACCTGCAGCTTTCATAAATTTAGTTCTAATCTTACTTCCCGCCCTTCTAATCTTCCCTCAGCATCCTCCCTCTCTGAATTATTGGGTCACCACAACAGGAATAAAATGTTCTGATTGTGAGTGTTGGCATCCAGTCTGTAGCTCTGAATATGTACTGTGTTCTTCACAAAACTTTATTGAGCAAGTATTATAGAAAGGATGTGAAGAGAGGTGTCTTTCATCTGTTAGTAATGAAAGCAAACTGAAACTGAGGGTCCATTCTTTGCCTGCTTTGATGGTGAGAATGAACGCCACTTGGGGACTGTGATCCTGCTGTTTATTTTATCTTATTTTAAAAACAAAACAAAACAAAACAAAACAAAACAAGACAAAAAGCAGATTAGAACAGAACAATGAAAGCAACACAGGACTTAAAAAAAAAAAAAGATACCAGGAAATCAATGGTGGCTACCATAACGTCTTTTATTTTCTTCTGAAATAGTTGTTTATACCTTCACACATAATAAATTCAAGCAAAACAAAATAGTATAAAACCAATCAAAAGAAAAGAAAGCAAATCAGAACAGAACAATGCAAGCAACACACGACTTCAAACCAAGACAACAGGAAATCAACAATGGCAATAAAAATGCTTCTTGCTTTCTTCAAAATAGCTGTCCTTACCTTCATACATAATGAAATAAAATAATAGAAAACAGACTAAAACCAGTCAAAACAAAGAATAAAAGCATTATACGACTTCAAAACAAGATGATAATAAATCAACAATGATTACCATGTCTCATTTTCTTCTAAGTAGCTGTTCATACCATCACACATAATAAAATCAATTCTTGTAAACTCTTTAGGAGAAATTCTAGGCATATGTAAGTCTATACATGTGCATCTATTCTTTCTGTATTAGAGGGAAAAACAAAACAAGAAAGACAAGAAACAAAAGAGACAAATAAATAACAACAAAAACCCAAAACAATAACAACATAGGCTTTCAGAAAAAGGTGATAAGGAATATAACTAATTTTGTGGTTTTGAATAGTTATCTTCAAAAGAGTTACTCAGATTATCAGATATAAACATGCAAAATTGATATAGCCCTATGCATGTTAACTGTTTTGTTTCAAGAACTAGTAGAATTAGTAATACAAGCATCTTAGCTATCTTAAGTGTATATATATAAATTTATATTGTTTTTCTTTTCATTACCTTTTTTTCTCTCCTTTTCCCTATCTGAGTTATTTCCCCCCTTTGAGCAGTTTTTACCTTTTCACAAAGTTTATTGCAGATTTTGTACCTTATTTATTCTTTCAGTTTCTTACACTAAGGATACAAATATGGTATTTACAGATATGAGTTTAATTTACTTCACCTATGAGTATGGTCTCAAGTTGCATCCATTTACCTGTAAACATCTCCAGTTTATCCTTCTTTATGTATTGCTAAGTAGTAGTCTATTGTATAAAAATTCCATATCTTTTTTATGCATTCCTCAGTTGATGGACACTTACGTTGTTTCCAAGATTTGGCTATTACAAATTGTGCTGTTATAAACATGGGTGCCCATATACCACAGTGGTATGATGTTTTCACTTCTTCTGGGAATATACCCAGAAGTGGGATAGCTGGGTCAAATGGGGCCTCTGGTCCCAAATTTTTGAGGAACCTTCAGACTGATCTCCACAGTGGTTGCACCAGTCTACACTCCCATCTACAGTGCAGGTGAGTTCCGTTTTCCCCACAGCCCCTCCAGCAATTGTTATTGGTAGTTTTCTTGATCCTGACCATTCTTTCTGGAATGAGATGGAATCTCAGTGTTGTTTTAATTTGAATTTCTCTCATGACCAATGAGACTGAACTTTGTCATGTATTTATTTGCCATTTGTATTTCTTCAGCTGAGACGTATGTGTTTGTCCCAGATGCCTAGTTTTGGATTGGGTCTTTGAATTTTGGGGTCTGATTTTTTAAAAAAATTCTTTATATATTCTAGGCAAAAGTCCTTTGTCTGAGGGACAGTTCACTAAGATTTTTTTCCAATGCATGTATTTTCTTTTTCCTCTGTTGGAGATTTCTTTTGACATGCAAAAACTTTTTAATAAGATGTTCTTAGTGATGCAAATGCAGACATCCATGGACCCCTGGAATCATGGAACTGGTTTTAAGGTCTGGAAATGATTGTCTTTCTTCCAGAAGCATAGAACAACTTAACGTGAAATATGTCTACCACTAGAAATACTGGTTATAAGTGATTAGATATTTTCTAAAAAGGATCCATATTGAAAGTCTGATGAAGAAAAATACCCATGTGACAAAAGCAAAGAAGTTGAGAGTCAAAAGAAAACACCCAAATCCACCATATTTGTAACCTCTGACTGGGCATGAGTGGGATATATCCAAATTCCAGGTCTGTGAGTTTGATGACTCTTTTGTTAGGTATGAGGTCTTGGAGACCCTTGAGGCAGGACATTGGAGTTTAGAGAGCTCGGAACACATTCAGCATGAAGACCCACTGGGGATAGGGTCTGCCTTCTGACACGGGAGGGTTAAACTCACTGACACAGGAATGGTCCAAGCCAAAAAGCTAACAGAAACAAAAACGTCCTCAGGTCTGAAATTCTCATAGCCATTTGCCCAAAGTGGATTCAGAACTGCTCTACAGGGTTGGGGCACAGAATCTAAGTCCTCAAGAAAGAGAGAAAAACACGGCAACAATAAAATACCTGCTCAAACAAATCCTACAACCTACAAAGTTCATCAAAGCCCAGTGCATGCAGCAAAGCAGAGGACTGGGCTGCTGATTATAAACCAGCAACTCCAATGTATTAAAAATGATTATCATCAGGGTTCGGTCCCACCCTTCTAGTCTATGAAAATAGAAGAGGATTTTTAGAAGAACCTAAATGTTTGCATTCAATATGCTTTGTGCATGTGTGCTTGCACATGTGTGTGCCTGTGTGCACATGTGCATATGGGTGTGATTTAATTAACTAGAAGAGAAATTTTAAGAAGTTACTCATAATGCATTATGAAGAAGTAGAATAGAAATTATACACCTCAGGAATCCTGGAGGATAAAGTGAGATTGTCCTGTATGTGTCTACAGTGAGTTCCAGGCAGAGAGTCGATAAAGACTGATGAGCAGGTAGTCATCTTTTAAGTTGTAAAAGCTGAGGTTTTCCGCAATTGGTGAGAGATCTGGATCCTGAAATTGAAGAACATGTCTAGCATAGAATACACATAAATTCCTCACCTACAAACAGCTATCTAAGCTACAAAATGAATACAAAAGCAAAGATAAAATCTTAAAAGCCATCAGGAAGAAATATGGGTTAAACACCAAGAAAATAAAAACAGACATAGAACAGACTCATCAAAAGAACAGTAAAGATAAAGAGATGATGCATGAGAGTGTTTCCTTTCACATTCTAAGGAAAAGTGACTGCCAGCTTAGATTTCTGAGCACTGTTTCTGAGCACATGTCTTTTAAGATTTTGAGTAAAATGAAGACATTTTCAAAAAAATAATGCTGAAAGAGGTTGTCACTAACAGACCACTTATGGACCATAACTAAAAGAACTCTGCATAATAAATATTTGGAAGAAGAAAATTAAACATAGGAGAAGACTGTTGCCTGGCAAAAGGAGCACTGTTTATCAAAGAAATTATAAATGTACCAGTAAATAGGCTGCATTAGAAATGCACACATACAGAGTTCCAGTCACTTGCATCTATCCTCAGCTTATTCCAATCTGTGCAATGTAGATGGTGGTTTATTTATTCTTATTTCTCTCAGAAGTAGGAGTACAAATTAGTAAAACATTTTGGAGAGAACTACAGCAATGTAGTTCTATTCTCAATTCTAAAGACAAAGATCTAGAAATCCACTGCTGTACTAGGAATATATTCTGAGACTTCCATATGTGTGGCAAAGAGGATCTATTCAATAAGGGTTATTGTTAGGAAGGGCCTCATGCTGGAGTTCAAGGGTTGCCTTGTGATCTAGCAGAAATGGCTTAGGTTGAATTCTGAGAACAGGATTCACAGGGGCAGGCAATTCATGATTTCCTATCTCATCAAAAGAGTGCATGGTCCAGATGCTCTGAGACTCCTTCCAGGCCACACCTTGCAGTGACCACTTTTTCTGACCAAGCCCACTTCCTCAAAGCAAGTCTGCCATAGTGACCCCGTGATCCAATTACCTTTCAAAACCTCAGCCTCTGTGAACATGAGTTCTGGGGGTCATTCTTGATCTAAACCATAACAGAGGAAAGAACACTTGCCCCCAAGTCTACCATCATTTATGGGCTAATTCTTATAACATGATCATAAAATTTCCAAACTATTTTGGTTCTTATTGAGATATTTTCTTTAAAGCAAAAGAAATCTATTTGAAAAAATCCCTTAACTAGCTTGTCATCTGGTAGTTGTCTTTAGAGCAATAGAATGATGATCAAAACATGGGTATGGTACTCAAGAGATAATACCTTGTAGTATGAGATGCTGTCCTTTGGGATGTCCATAAACACAGACCAGTGAAATCATGAATAGTCCCTAGTGGTTTTTCTATCCTATTCAGAATATATTGGTCTAGGAAGCATGGTGGATATCAGGGATCATCATGGCGTGGTCACATCTGACAATCCTTATGAAGCTAGTATTTATTTCCTGTTCCAATAATTCTGAAGTTTGCTGAATTGTAGGTTTAGAACCTAAGAGATAAATGTTTCAACAAAAGACAAAAAATGATTTTAATGATTGAGACAGATGCATGGCAATTCCGGAACCCTGGTATCTCTGAAAAAATAGGAAACAGAATTAAAGTGTGGGTTAGGCCATTGATTTATACATGATTTTTCATTTTTTTGTTTCATGTCAGGGCCTCACTATGTAGTTCAGGGTGGCCTTGAACGCACTGTGTAGCCCAGGTTGGCCTCAGGTTCCTAGAAGCTGGGATTATACGCAACTTGATTCTGAATATTTAGGGGCAAGAGCGAGCCATGAATAACAGAGTAGGAGACAGAGCTGATATCCTGTGCTTTTGGAAATGGTTCTAAATCTCTTTGAGCAGTAGAAATGGCAGTGAAGACTCTAAATCTGTGAAATCCCAGAAGACTTCACTGGCACTTCCTATCTCATTTCTTTCCAGTCAGTACAGCATGAAGCAGGAGCCACACACAACTGTGAATGACAGGGTTAGGAAAAGCCTGTTAGACTCTGGCTTGGGTCACTGGAGGGCACAGGACCTCACGGAGAAGTCCCCGTCTAGGGCATGGATGCGCTCTGTGCCTGTTCACATGGGCTGGTTTCAGGATGGGTACCATGGTCACCTATGTCTCCAGATGGCATAGAAAGAACTTGTATTGATTCAGGGGCTGTGACTGAGCCTCATGATTCCCAATAGAAGGTCTTGGTGCCTTACACAAACTGGAGTAATGGCAGGTGGCCAAAAAGATGTGAACTGGCTTGTCAACTAGGGTTGTGATTACAGAATTATAACAGCTTTATGTTTTCTGAATTTATTGAATAATAATGCCATGTGATATACCACAGACAATTCATTTGCATTTTAACAAAATTTTTTTCTCTCTCAGTAAATTTATTTTGGTTAACCCTGGGAACTACTGGGGGGAAGAATGAACAACTTGTGCTGACATTTCCTGGGGTTGAAAGAGCCTAAAAATTCATGCCTCACATACTTTTTGGAGAATCCTAGGTGGACATCACACTGTGTGACATGCTGGGGACAGAAATCCAAGCCAGTTACATCTTGTGGCTCTGCCAAGGTGAAAAGAAGGGACGTTCCATTGCATTTTAAATGTGCTTTCTCATCAGCGCATTTCTACATGTAATGTTAGATATTCTGTGTGTCATACTCTTCTTCTGAATTGTACTTTTTCCTTCTTGTCTGCAGGGTGCAAGTCAAAATACATATTGAAGCAGTTGGGGAAACAGTGGTGAAACAGGTCATGGGTTTCAGAATCACAGAGACCCACGGCCAGATGCAGCTCTTTAATTTCCCAGGCTTGAAAAATCTTTGGTTCTTTCTTTTGTAAACATGGCAAGTACTATTTGCAGTATGAGATAGTTGGGAAGATTGATGGAGAGCATGTATTAAAATACTTAATGTAAGTAGAAAACCAATGATTCTGTTTTTATCACTTGAGGACTTTTCTTTTTTTTCTGTGCACCGCTGTAAATTTTCCAGGCTGATAAATTATATATATTAGAAAGTATTTCTAGAGGATGTGGAAGAGAAAGGAGTACCTTTTAAAACAGTTTTTTTTTCAGCATGGTAGATTGAACCCATGAACTTTTCATTAAATATTATCCACAGCTCTTTGTATTTGTTTTGCGATAGGATCTCACTAAGTTTGTAAGTTGCCCAGGCTTGGCTCAAATTTGCCTGGCTCAGCTTCCCAAAATAATGCGTTTCATTATTCTTTCTGTTAGAGAGAAAAAGATTGGTCAGTTGTGATTATCCTTTTAGCTACAGTGCTCTCATTAGTGAATTTTGTGTAAACAATACTCTGGCACATGAGCACTGATGTCACCAGTGCAAGAAATTACCAAGAAGTAATAAATGAAACTATGATGGTGTTTTTGGTGAGTGTAGTGTTTAATCTCAGAAATAAAAGTCAAGATACTTTGCACACTTTTCAAATGCCTCCCGCGCACTCTGGTGGCCCTTGTGCACGCCTTGAGTTCTCCCTGCTCCAGATGGTCAGCCTGTGGGTAGTCAGCACTGCTCTTGACCCTGGGTTCAACTCGGGAGCAAAGAAGTTGTTCCATTTTGACCCCCAGCTTTCTACGCCAGGTAACTTTGTCACTGATAAAGCTATTATATTTCTCACGTGGCTCAGTTATTTTTATTTATACTTGGGCAGTCAGGGCTCTGGAGGGGAAAATGAGGAGGAGGCTATATGATAGAATGTAGGACCCAAAGCCAACCCTACCTCAGTGTCCTGAAATGTTAAAAGTGGAAGGTAACACAAGTCATTAGATTGGCGAGGAAACTGAAGGTCGGCTGGTGAAGCCACTCAGCCAGGGTCAAGCAGCATGTCCATAGAGAGACACAGGACCTTTTCTTCCAGCTATTCTGCTTAAGACCGTGCCATACACCATTGCTCTGCTCATTTCTTCAAGTTTCCAGAATGTCTAGTGCTTCTTTGTCTTATTCTCCCATGTTTATCATCCTGAATAGTGTTCTTGATTTTGCTCCCATTTGCTAATGCAAGGGAATACTAATTATGCAGAACAATAATGGAAGTCAAAATTGTTCTTTACTATGTGTCAAATACTTTGCACATGATGCTTTATGTGTGATTTAACCATCACAACCAACTTTTGAACTGGTTATGACTATTTTCTCTAATTTAATGATGAGGAAACTGAGGCCAGGGAAGGTAAATAATGTGGTTAAGGTGAGGGCCAATGCTAAGATTCTAACCCAGCAAGTCTGTACAAATCCTCCGCAGCCTCTGGATGATACTTAATTGGAATGAAGGTTCTCCTTGCTTTTTCTGGCCCTAAGGGTTCTGAGAATGGAAGAACATCTCATTTTTTTGGGGGGGGGTGGTGTTAGTAGAACTACCGAGAAAGAACTCTGCCATAATCCAAATGTAATCTCGAAACCATTGTAACTGACTCCCAAGGTTAACAGATTGACCATTTTGTCAATGGGGTTGATGGGTAAAGAGTTGGAACTCTTTACTCATTTGAAGACTGGCAGAAAATAGAAGACAGAGTGGGAGGTGTCCTTCATCCTGTTACCCCATGCGGAGCACAGGGGAGGTGCTCCTTGGCCTGCAGTCAGACACGGGCACGGAACAGGTCCAAGTGTGAGAGAGTGTTTAGGTACTGAAGTGAAGCCCAGTATATACCAGGAGCTGGCCTGTCCCTGCCATGTGAGATGTTGTTACAGAAGAATGGTGATGTGGGTGGTAAAAGAATTTACCAACACAAGAGTAGAGAGAGAAACAAGAGTTTCTTTAGGTCATCAAGAAGAGCAGTAGGGGAGGCAAAAGGAGACTTTTGGGTGCATGTGTGGGGATGATGTTTTGAAAGGAAAAAGTGTGAGCTGGGAGAAAAGAGAGACATGGGCCTCAGGACAGAGGGAGAAACTCAAAGGAGGCCAGGCCAGGAACTCATTGTGTCTTTGGGGCTAGCAAAACACCTTATCTCTGCAAGATACAGGCCAGAGGTACCCAGCAATGGAGCATCTGCGCTGGCTATAGGGAAGAATGTTATGGTTGCTTTGCTGTCAGTTTCTGCACAACTCATTTTGAAGCAGAGCATGTGACTCTGATGTCAGGCTGGGTGAAGGCTAACATGGGCTCTCCCTGATTATCCTTGTTCTATTAGCCATCTTCTTCCCTGGGGAGACACCAGCAAGGAGGTGGAGAGAAGGCACACAGGTGAGAAAAGAAGTTGTCTTCCCTTCCCTTTGTTAATTCTGCTGCATGTGTGGGTGATACAACCACTCTATACCTCAGGGCCCTAGCGGATACCGAGGGGCTGGGGAAGATACGGCTCTTCTGTCCATGAGACAAGATGGACTAGAATTCTGTTTGTCTATGCCCTCCTGCCCAACCTGGGTTGTTTCGTAGACTCAGGGGGATCCCTTTAGGCTGTCAGCTGACTGCAGCAATGTAGAGTCCTGAAATCATGTTATACACAGGGCTGTACTGGGCTCTGGTTCAGCTCTCTTTCCACAGGAAGCCCTTGGGGGTCCAGCAGCAAGTACGCTAATTTTCTGAGTGGTCTGAATAAAACACTCTTCAGTGTTTTGGAGTTATGATTTCCATGAACCTATAAAAATTTGTAATTTGTCATTCATTTGGGAATCACCTCCAAACTGGGTTTTCCTGTGGTTATTACTGGAATCAGTCACACTTGAAGTCACAGAGAGAGTTGCCAGTGGTCAGAAAGCTTGTTTCCTACTTACACTTTGGATAGCTTGTTTGTCTTTCTCCAATTTCCTTGGGAACCATTAGTTCCTGGACTCCAAGAGCTATCTGGTTCAGAGGTTTAAATAAAAAACTTTTAGAGTCTTTATTGGTTTTCTGTTTCCTTATTTTATTTTGACAGGGCAGAAAATGAATTTGCTAATCAGTTTTTCCTTCCTGACTTGCTTTGTCTTTATTGCTTTAATCTGTCTTTAGTGAGTCCAACCAGATCTGTCAAGCTTACACTGCTTCCAAAGACCAACAATTCAAAAAAAATCTTTAAGACAATATGTAGTTCCAGGGAAGATGAGCCAAGACCTGGCCAGGTAGGTGGCTTCCTTTCCTCCTGCCCAAGGATGACTTGGGGTATATTATCATTAAATTATTTCTACCCACAGGCACTTAAGAATACCATAGAACCTTCCAAGCCTGCCCGGAATACTCGTTTACTTTGCTACCTAGATATTTCAAAGTAGAATCAGAGAAGGTATGTAATTTCTCTAGATTTCACTTAACAAGAACTATCAGCTAGGTTTCATTATCAGAGAAGTTTTGGAAACCCTTGTTTATGAGGCTAGTTCTTGACTCACATTCAGAAATGTGAAAACAAGGTTGTAAAACTGTGATGTCACCAGGAGTTAATACAATGCTACACATATAATTCAGGTATATTTATGTTTTACAGGAGTGTTGTTCCTCCCAGTGTTGACCCCAGTTTCTATCTAACATGTTTTCCACCTACTGAGTTATATGAGCAGAGTCAAGGCCTGAAATTCACAGTTTAACCTTTTAAACCTCAGTTTAAGAACTGTCCTTGAGACAAGTGATAATAATACTGTGGATCTACTTTACAGATAAGGCAATGCTGTACCAAACTTATAGTATGAATTCTTGTGCTGCATATAAGAATTTTAGTTTTTCTATCTGGATGTATCACATTTCAGAAATTTATAGCTTCATGAATGTCTTTCCTACTACTACTGTATTTTGTATTCCAAATAATACAAAAGTTCATGTAAAGGAAAAAAATTTTTCACTTTTCTTCCTACCTCAAAGTAAGCAGGTCTACCATCTCCAAAGAAGGAAGTCTGAACTGGTACTGTGAGGCCAAAACTACCTAATTGGGCAGAGTAGTGTACATGAGACATAGAATCTAGACCCTTTTCATTTGCCCACTAAATTCATACTGCTCATGAAGAGAAGTGGTGATGATTTTAACAGAGAAAAATGAGATAATCAATCAAATTCAAGAACCATTGACCTATTTTATTCTTGTTCAACGAATGAGTGAACTCAGCAATAGAATTGAAGTGATCCATCAGATTAAATTCATGGGAGGCCTTCTTCAGTTTGTCTGCAATGCTAATGTATGATTTATGTGAATTATGCATGAATTCTTATGAATTTTTCTGACCAGAAATTCTGAAGGCTGGTAGCATTACTCTGAGTATTAAGAGAAAGTTCTCTAGCAATGATCCCAATTCTTCATGAACAACATCTTTTATTACCTCTTCTCATTGTTTGTGCATTAAGTTATACTTCAAAGCAATGGATTGTAATCTTTGGATTGTTAGGGAAAGAGAAGGGCCGGGGTTGGGGCAGTGTTGTCATGATATTGTAGGTTGGAGAGAACTGTTGAGCCAAAGTGACGGGCTTGATATATGTCATTGATAGTAAAGTTCTTTGGACAAGATCACCTGTAATGGAGAGCTGAGGACATTTTACAATCAGTTGAATCCTGAATTTTACAATTTCTTTATTTTTTTTCTAAAATTACAGAAAAAATAGCTATATTCCAGAGTGATCCCCAATAATTCCCTTTGTGTAGTCCCATTGAATAGGACAAAGTATGTAATCAATAGGATGTGAAGTGGTTTCAAAGATCAAGTCATAAAACATGTGCATTTTTTACTCTGTCTTGGTTCATTGGTTTGGAGAGTTAATCATAAAGTTGTGAGGATACTTATAAATTCTTATGGAGATTCCACATGAGAAAGAAACTAAGGCCAATCAATGGCATGTTGTTAGGCATGTGAATGTACCAGTTTGGAACTGAGCCCAGCTCAGTTTTCCAACAGCTGCACCCCCATGGCATCTATGTTTAAATACCTGTGGTGTTCCTGGTGAGGTGTCAACTTGACCTTCTTTGAGATTCACTCAAGAGATTGGTGGAGCATACTTCTACGTGTGTCTGGGTGGGTCACAGAGGCATGGCCTTGAGTTCTATGTCTGGCCCTTCACCCCTTTTTTTCAGGCACTGTTCCCCTTACCTGCTCTCTGGCTGTCATAAGCCAAGCAGCTTTGTTTGACCATGTCCTTCCATCATGACGTTGGTGCTTTGGGACCAGCAGTTGAGGACTGAGCCACATTCAACCTCTCTTGCTTTAAACTGTGAGTATCAAATACCCGGTCCACCAATAGGAAAATTGACCAGTGCAATGACCCTCAGGCCACAACTCCTTGCTGAACCATCCCTGAATTTCTGTATTCTAGAAATGGAGATAATATATGCTTATTGCTGTAAGTCCAAGTATGTGGATAATCATGCAGCATGTAAATATTCAGAGCTGGCATCTTATAACATGGAGGTCTGGCTAGAGAATGGGAATCAGAAGAGGTGGAGAAGTCCAAGTTTGATTTGCAGGCTGTAAGTCAGGCCAGTACGAACCCTCCCCCAAGTGCATCTTGCACAGCTCCGTGAAGAATGGTAAACAGTGCATGAAATGCCAGTTGACAAGGAAAGAACAGAGGCAAAGAGACCTTCACCCTGAGGGGAGGAATTTTAAATTAATTTTCATTCTTTCTCCATAGTATGCCACAGAATGATTCCTTTCATGAGTCACAGGGAAACTTTCCTTCCTACTGGGTCATAAGGAGAACAACTGTATTGCCCAAACAAAGCAGGAATGAAAACATTTGTGGGTCCTTATTTTGCCTACTGCAGGGACTTGTCATTCCATTGGAAAAATTGAAATAATGCAGTGTTTTCAAATTCTGTCTCTCAGGATATTGCTGCCATCACTCTTCTTTCTACTACTCTGCTGAGGAATCTTCCTGACTCCTGTTGGGGTGTCTCAGGGATTCAATTCCCTCAGCCTCCTCCAACTGAATTTAGACACTCTCTCATTTGCCTATGGTGTCTATGCTTCTCAGCGCCTCTCTGGTCCCATTTTCCTGGAGAGTGAATCTTCCCTCTTCTGTGAGTTGATAAAGGTGTATCTTGGTGATACATAATTTTTTTGCATGATTCCACTCTTTGTGGGACCCTCCCCTTCCAGTTTTGGACTTTTCCAAAACTTTGAGAAACACTCCCTTGCTTCTATTTGACTTCCCATTTTTGTGCTCTTCAGTGGGCATCTGGGTCTCTTGTTCCTCTACCAAGTAGGTTACTATTCCCTTTTAGTATCCCAATTTTTAAAAATTTTGTTTAAAGAGAAAAAAGCAAACAGAAAAAGGATAGCAACACTACAGAATTTCAAAGGAAAAAAAACTAAGAAATCACTAGTTGATAAATTACATACTGTCATCTTAGAAATAGTTGTTCAAGTTACAAAAGTAACGCATACAAAGTAGACATTCAGTGAGACTGCAAACAGTTCTGCTCAATGATCCCACAAAAATTTAGGATTATGGTCATCTATCTTACACACTTAAAACATACATGCAGTTATATCGTTTAGAGCACTTTCTTTTCCTCTTTCTTTTACAATAGCAATTACACATTTTTGCTTTCATTACTCCTGCATTTCTTTTTACACTTACGAGGAGTCTCAGGTTACCTCCATTTACCTACGAAGGCCTCAAGATTATCCTTTTATTGTTGAGTGATATTCCATTGTATAAAAATACCACTTATTTTTCATTCATTCTGCAGTTGATGTGGATTTTGGTTGTTTCCAAGATTTAGCTATTACAAATGGTGCTGCTATGAACATAGGTACACATATATCACTGTGACATGACCTTTTCATATTTTCTGGGAAAATACCCAGAAGAGGAATACTTGGGTTGACTGGAACTTCCAATCCTAGTCTTCTGAGAAATCTTCAAACTGATTTCCATAGTGGCTGCACCAGTCTACACTCCAACCAAGAATGGAGCAGTGTTCCTTTTCCCCTACAGCCTCGCCAACATTTGTTATCAGGTTGATTTCTTTGAGGCAGCTATTCTTTCTAGGGTGAGATGAACTCTCAATGCTGCTTTAACTTGAATTTCTCAAATGACCAGTGAAGGTGAACATTTCTTCATGTATTTATTTGCCACTTGTATATCTTCATCTGAAAACTATGTGTTCATCTCAGATGCCCATTTTTGGAGAGGGTCTTTGAATTTGGGGGGCTTGATGTTTTTCAGTTCTTTATATGTTCTGGATATAAGTCCTTTGTCTGAGAGGTTGCTGGCTATAATTCTTACCCATGCTGGGAGTTTTCTTTTCACTCTGTTGGTGATTTCTTTTGAAGTGCAGAAACTTTTTAGTAATATGAGATCCCAGTTGTTGATTCTCTGAAGTGTTTCCCATGGAATTTGCATTTCGTTCATGAATTCTCTGCCTACCCCAATGACTCCAAGGTTTCTACCTACCTTGTCTTCCAGTAGATTTAGTGTTTCTGTTTTAATATTTAGATCTTTGATCCATTTAGATTTTAGTTTTGTGCATGGTGATATGCATGGGTCTAGTTTCAATTTTAAGTATGTCAAGAGCCAATTTTTCCAGCACCATTTATTAAAGATGCTATCCTTCTTCCAGTGAACATGTTTAGCCCCTTTGTCAAATATCAGGTGGCTGAGTGTCTTTGTAGTTGTGTTTGCATCTTCTAATCTGGTGCATTGATCCTCAGGTCTATTTCTTCACCAGTACCATGCTGATTTTGTCACTGTGGCTTATAGTTACAAGTGAGAAATTGAGATGCCTCCTGCCTTGCCTTTGTTGCCCAGAATTGTCTTTGATATTCTAGGTCTCTTCTGTTTCCAAATGAATTTTAGGAGTGTTTTCTCTAGATCTGTAAGATATGTCAATGGTATTTTGATTTGGATTGCATTAAATTTGTATAATAATTTTGTGAGTATGGCCATTTTCACAATGTTGGTTCTCCCTAGCCAAGAGCAAGAAATATACTTCCATTTTCTAGAATCCTCTTCAGTCTCCTTTTTTAGTGTAGCATAATTTTCAACATATAGTCTTTTACATTCTTAGGTTAATTCCTAAGTATTTCATTTTTTAAGATACTATTGTGAAAGGCGATATTTCCATCATTTCTCTCTTCGTGAGTTTTTTTTGTGTGTGTACAGTAATGCTATTGATTTTTGAGCATTGACTTTGTATCTAGCTACACTGCTGAAATTGTTTATAACCTCTAATAGTCTTTTAATGGAGTTTTTTGGGTCTTCTGTATAGAGTACCATGTCATCTGCAAATAGTGATAGTTTAAATTCTTCCTTTCTATCTTTATTCCTTTTATTTCTCTCTCTTGTCTGATTGCCCTGGCTAGTATTTACAGAACTATATTGAATAGGAGTGGTGATAGTTGACATTCCTGTCTTGTTCCTGATTTTAGTGTGAAAGCTTTCAGTTTTTGTCCGTTTAGTATAATGTTGGCTGTTGGTTTGTCATAGATGGCCTTTATCATATTGAGGTAGACACCATGTATTCTGAGTTTCTGAATGGGTTTTTTTAAAATCAAAAACATGTGTTAGACTTTATCAAAAGCTTTTTCTGCATCTATTGAGATGATCATGTGGTTTTTGTTTTTGGCTCTGTTGATGTGGTGTATAACATTTATTGATTTGCATATGTTAAACCATCCCTGAAGTCCTGGAATGAATCCCACTTGGTCATGATGTATAATCTTCTTGATGATTTGTTGCATTGTATTTGCTAATATTTTATTGAGAATCTTGCATTAATATTAATTGATGAGATTGGCCTATAGTTCTCCT
Source organism: Cavia porcellus (assembly GCF_034190915.1). Taxonomy (NCBI): domain Eukaryota; kingdom Metazoa; phylum Chordata; class Mammalia; order Rodentia; family Caviidae; genus Cavia; species Cavia porcellus. The sequence continues at coordinate 58,683,640 of NW_026947489.1, forward strand.
TTTTGGTTGGGTCTTTCTCTGGTTTTGTATCAGTGTGATACTTACCTTCAGGAATGACTTAGGGAGCAATGCTTCCTTTTCAATTTATTTGAAGAGTTTAAGGAGTATTGGCATCAAATCTGCTCTAAATTTCTTGTAGAATTCATCCATGAATCCATCAGGACCTGGGCTTTTCTTTGTTGGTAAATTTTTAATTATATTTTCAATTTCAATAGTTGATATTGAGTTATTTAAAATTGCTATATCTTCTTGGTTGAGTTTTGGTAGTTCATATGTTTCTAGAAATCTGTCCATTTCCTCTGTGTTTTCCGCTCTATGTGAGTAGAGATTTTCAAAGTAAGTATTCATTAACTTTTGAATTTCCATGGGATCTGTATTAATTTTCCCCTTTTCAGTCCTTATTGCTTGAATTCGGGTTTTTTCTTTCTTTTTCGTGACAAGGTTAGATAGAGGTTTGTCAATTTTGTTTATTCTCTCAAAAAACCAGCTTTTAGATTCATTAATTTTTTGTATTTTTTTTTATTTTCAGTTGCATTGATTTCTGCTCTAATCTTTACAATTTCCTCTTTGCTATGAGCTTTGGGTTTAACTTGCTCTTCTTTTTCTAGAGTTAAAGCTTGAGTTGAAGCATTAGATTATTTATTTGGGATCATTCTGTTTTCTTGATATGATAATTTATTGCTATATATTTCCCTCTTAAGACTGCTTTCATTGCATCCTACAGATTGCAGTATGTTGTTGCTGCATTTTCATTGAATTATAGGTATTGCTTTATTTCTTCTTTAATTTCATCTGTAGCCCACTGGTTGTTCAGAAGGTTGTTATTTAATTTTCATGTATTTATGCAGATTTTGCAATTTCTTTTGCCATTAATTTCCAATTGTTGCACCATGGTCTGATATTATGCATGGGATAATTTCATTACCTCTGCATTTACTTAAGAATGTTTTATGGGATAGTATATGATCTATTTTGGAGAATGTTCCATATGCAGATGAGAAGAATGTGTATTCAGATGCGGTTGGGTGGAGCAGTCTGTAAACATCTACTAAGTCCAATTGCTCACAGAAATGATTCAGTTCTATTATTTCTTGGCTGAATTTTTGTCTAGTTGGTCTATCTCTTTGTGACAATGGGGTATTAAGGGGCCCTGTTATAATTGTGTTCTTGTGTATTTGGGTTTTCACATCCGTTAGTATTTGTCTAATATAGTTGGGTGCTCCTGTATTTGGTGCATATATATTTATAATTGTTAATTATTCCTTTTGACTTTTTCCACTAATGAGTATGTAGTAACCTTCTTTGTCTCTTTTAATCATTTTTGGCTTGAAGTTCATATTGTCTGCAAATAGAATAGTTACCTCTGCTTTTTTTCTGGGTTCCTGTTGCACGGAATACTGTTTTTCATCCTTTGACTTTTAATCTATGAGTTTCCTTTGGGTCAGATATGTTTCTTGTATACAGCATATTGTGGGATCATGTTTCTTGATACATTCTGCCAACCTATTATTTTGATAGGTGAATTGAAGCCATTTACATTTATGGATATATCTAATATGTACTGGCTTGACTTTGCCATGTTATGTTCCAGTTGTTTACTTTCTGCTTTTCCCCTTTGGTTAATTGCTTGTCCTAGCTGGTGGTTTCTTTCTGTTGTTCTGTGGATCGTGTTCACTTTTATCTCTGCCTAGTATGTCTTTCAAAATTCTTTCTGGGATTGGTTTGGTGGGCATGAATTTCTTCAGTTGTTCTTTGTCATGGAAGTATCTTGCTTCTCCATTAAATTTGAATGAAAATTTTTCTGGGTACATCAGCCTAGGTTGAAAGTTGTTTTCTTTTAGGTCTTGAAATATGTCATTCCAAGCTCATCTTCACTTGAGGCTTTGTGTTGAAAAGTCTGCCATGATTCTAATAGACTTTTCTTTTTTAAAAAATTTCTTTAACTTTTTTATTTTAAAGAGATTAAGACAAAGAGGACATAACAAAGCAGATCAGATCAGAACAATGCAAGTAACACAGCATTTTACTACAAGACAACCCATAATTAACAGTAACTACCATAATGTCTCTTTCTTTGAAAAAGTTGAGCATAGCTTCATATATGATAGTACCAAACATAACAAAACAGTATAAAACCATTCAAGAGAATTAAAGTATTACAAGGCTTTCAGAACCAAGTAGCAGAGAATGAATAATGGCTACTATATTATCTCATTTTCCATAGAAAATTTGTTTATACTACCACACATAATAATATCCAATAAGATATAACAGGACAGAACTAAAGGAAACAGAAAAACAAAAATATAGTAGGACTTCAGAGTAAGATGATACTAAATCAGCACTGGCTATTCTAACGTCTTGTTTTCTTTAAAATAGCTGTTTATACTATCACAGATAATAAAATCAAACAAATTAGTATAAAACCATTCCAACTAATGAATGCAGACATTATAAGGCTTCAGAGTAATGTAATGGGGAATCATGGTTACTATAAATTCTTGTGTACTCACCATTTCTTACACTAGGGAGACTATATGATATTTATACATGTGAGTTTGATTTATTTCGCTTATGAGTATGGTCTCAAGCTGTGATTATTCTTTATGGCTGAGTAGTACTCCATTGTATAAAAATACCACAGCTTTTTTTCTTTACCCATTCCTCAGTTGATGGACATTTAGATTGTTTCCAAGATCTGGCTATTATAAATTATGCTGTTATAAACATGGGTGCACAAGGGGCTGGGGATTTAGCTCAGTGGCATAAGCACCTGCCTTGCAAGCAGGTGATCATGAGTTTGATCCCCGGTATCGATAAAAAAAGAAAAAAAAAAGACAAGAAAAAAAAAAACCATGGGTGCACATATATCACTGTGATATGATGTTTTCAGTTCTTCTGGGAATATGCCTAGAAGTGGAATAGCTGGATCAAATGGGACTTCCAATCCCAGCTTTTTGAGAAATCTCCAGACTGACCTCCACAATGGTTGCACCAGTCTACATTCCCACAACAGTGCAGGAGAGTTCCCTTTTCCCCACAGCCTCTCCAGCATTTGTTGTTGGTAGTTTTCTCGATCCTGGCCATTCTTTCAGGAGTGAGATGAAATCTCAGTGTGGTTTTAATTTGAATTTCTCTAATGAGTAATGATGATAACATTTTTTCATGTATTTATTTGCCATTTGTATTTCTTCATCTGAGAAGTGTGTGTTCATCTCAGATGCCCATTTTTGGATTGGGTCTTTGAATTTTGGGGGTCTGATTTTTTTTTTAATTCTTTATATGTTTTAGACAGAAGTCCTTTGTCTGAGGGACAGTTCACTAAGATTTTTTCCCCGTTTGTGAGCTTTCTTTTCACTATGCTGGAGATTTCTTTTGATGTGCAGAAACTTTTTAATAAGACGTGATCCCCAGTTATTGATTCTGGGAAGTATTTCCCGTTTGGTTTGATTCCTGTTCATGAATTCTCTACCTACCACTATGTCTTCAAGATTTTTACCTAATTTGTCTTCCAACAGATTTAGTGTTTCTGTGTTAATATTCAGATCTTTTATCCATTTAGATTTTAGTTTAGTATATAGTGATAGGCATGGGTCTAGTTTTAGTTTTCGGCATGTGGAGAGCAAGCTTTTCCAGCACCATTTATTAAAGAGTCTGTCGTTCTTCCAGTGAACATGTTTGGCCCCCTTATCAAAGATAAGGTGGTTAAGTGTGTTTGCAGTTGTGGTTGTATCTTCTAATCTGTTCCATTGATCTGATCTGTTTTTATTCCAGTACCATGCTGATTTTATTACAGTTGCTTTGTAGTATAACTTCAATTCAGGGATTGTGATGAAAATGTGCTTTCCTTGATAGGTGAGTTGTGTCTTTTCTCTAACAGTTTTTAGTATTCTGTTTTCATGCTGCATGTCTGGAATATTAATTATTATATGTCTGGGTGTAGATTTACGTTGGTTGTAACTGTTTGGTGGTCTATATGCTTCACTTATCTGTGTATCAGATTTTTTCCCCATGTTTGTGAAATTTTCTGCTGCTACTTCTGTGAATATTTTAGTTATGTCATTTTCATTGACTCCTGAATCTTCACTCAGGCCTATTAATGTTATATTATTTCTCTTGGCATCATCTTGAAGCTGCTGGATTGTCATTTCATGCTGCTTTGTTATTTTTAAATGTTGTATCCTTTCATGATCACTAATTGTGATCTTGTCCTCAAGGTCCAAAATCCTATCTTTAGCTTCATTTAAATGGTTTTGCCAGCTTTCAATAGAACTTTTCTTTCTTGGATGTCTCTTTGAGTTTGTTTCATGAATTTGGCCTGTTTTCTACATTGTTCATTCAAGGTTTCAATCAGTTTCCCATGCTCCTTTACTTTTTTCTCTACTTTTTCTTTAGTTGTGCTCAGCAACTCCTTTACTAAGGCTGTTATTTCTGTCTTTACATAAGAGATTACTTCTAATTTGATTTCTGCTGTAGCCTCGTGGAGTTGTTTTTTTAATTTCACTTGCTATCTTTGAAGAGATTTCCAGTGTGTTACTTTCGAAGTCCTCTATTTCAATGTCAATTAGATGTTTGAGATTGCATTTCATTTTTTTGTTTTGCCATTTTCCCCTTTTGGGTTAATATTTGGTCCTTAAATTCCACTAGTGTCAACTTTTGCTAGTGTGTATCTTGGGGTCTACTGTAAAGTTTCTATTTTTCCAACTGCTGGGTCCCACAATGAAGAGGTAGGCCGGTCACCTGAATTCCCCCTGCAGGTTCTGTTGGGTGAGTCCTGTTTTTCCTAGGCTTACAAGCGTAGGAGTACTGATGGAAATCAAACTCTACTTCCTGCTCTTATTATGTCTTCAGGTTTTTCAGAGTCACCAAATTTCTCTGTTTATAGTATTTGTCTCAGCTAGGACCCTACTGCATCTTGGGAGTCCCACAGGCCCCCTTAATTTTTTCTAGGTTGGGGGAGGCATTATTGGTACCCTCCTCAAACTACCTGATATTCTCTGTGTGGAGGAAGGACTCACCCACTCACTTGCATGCTCACCTATGGCCTACTACTTGAGGGGATTTCTCTGTTGCTCCTGTTTACCCACTGAAGATGGAATACTCTATTCTTATTTTAGGGGCAAATTGATGCAAATTGATGGAAGCCCGCTGATTTCTTCTTACTGAGTCTCCCCTCGATACTGCATGGTTAATCCACTGTGATCCAAGGTTCTGGGCAGAGGTGTGCGAGCCAAAGATCAACATGCTAGGTCTAGGAGGTGGAGATATTCCTGATGGCAGTGGTGGGACTGTGGAGGCACTTGTCATGGATTGAAATTCCTAGGTCCTGAGGTAGGTGGCCAGGACTGTGGGACATGGGAGGGGCTGCGTTCTGACCTGGCTCTGTGCTCACCTCTGACTGGAGTTCCTGGGTCCTGGGAGGTGATCTCAATGTCCCAATTTTTATGTTCTTATGTGGCTCTATGTTAAGCAAAATTGTTTCTTCTCCATGTTTACACCTTTGGATTTATGGCGTATTCATTCTTTTGCAGACATTTCTAGAATAGTGAGGACCAAAGTTGTGCCAGTCCAGTGTGCACTGTCAAAAGCTCTTCTGAGATTCTTGCCATGCCTGAGCTCACAGCCAGGAAAGTGAAGGACGTGGGGTTGATGTCAGGAGATGTGGTTCATGCCCAATTTCTTCCTGCTTCACCTTGTGGTGAGGAACTGAGGTGAAAGTTCATGCAGTCCCTGTCATTCTTATCCCAGGTAAGAAAGATACCTGAGGGTCACACTTGTAGCACGTTGCTTCTGCCCTGGTGCTACTGCTTTTTGTGCTCATATCAGTCTCCACACCACTCTCACTGCATGAGTACCAAAGTCCCAGGGGCTTACTCTAACTTTGTGTACTTCCTCAGGTGTGTGACTTGCATGCTTGCTTGTTTTTGATGTTTGTCAGCCCCTGTTGGAATCCTTTTCCTGGATTATTCCTTCCTCTGTCTTTTGCTGCCAATTCCTATTCCCACCTTTGCATTCCAGCACAGGTAAAATACCCCCAAAGTCTTCTCTGACCACTGGACTCAAGGTCAGCCCCACCCATTACATACTTGATGAGGGGAGGAAAGAGTTTCTGAGTGATACAAAGGTACATTTTAAAAACCTCATGCAGAAGTGTGCAGTTGAATTTTGTCTCACTGCTGGTAATTTGTTCCCTGATGAGCTTTTTTCCAGTCCTTGCCTGGGGGCTTGGCATGTGGCAGATATCAGTGAGCAGCATGTTATAAGCACAATGCCAGCTGCCTCACCTCTAAGGGGGTGTTGTGGGCTGCAGCCTGAAGACAGACGTAAAACACTCCCAGCACCAACTATATGGCACTGTAGGACACTGGATTATGCTCCTGGAGGCCTGCAGTGCACATAGCGACAAGTGCCTTTGCTTTCTGTCCTTGTCCCTCCTGTAGATTATCTGTGACTACTGAGTAAAAAGCAAAGGGACCCAGGGCAGCAGAATGGAACTTGCTGCTTCACTGTTCATCTCTCTAACAGAGTTTGTGCAGGGGGGAGGGTGCTAAGAATCTCAGAGTGGGAACTAAACTGGCTCTCAGCCCAGAGCCAAACACAGGAGGTGGTGATATCTCCTTGCTGGCCTCCAGGGTTGGAGGAGGATGCCCTCCTCTCCCCACATCATTTCTGCATCCAATCAGGGCCCTCACCATCTGCCATCTGAGTGCTGCTCAACCCAAGTCATAATGAGGGATCAGGGAAATCCCTTCAGGCCAGACCACAGTCAAATTCTTGTTCTTTTGGAAAGAATTGAAAAGGAAAGTCATTGGCACATGTTATAATGCATCCATTGGGGATGTGGATGAAGGACTCATGATGAGCACACGAGGGACAGTCGTGAGGGCTGCTCTAAGTCTCACACCACAAAGCAGCCATTCTCATCTCTTTGTAAGGATGCATCTGTGACAGATACTCTCGACGGTGAGTGTGAAGAAATCAATTTAGCATCTTCCATCTGATGCCAAAGTGATGACTGCAATGACAGTACATTGGAAAGCTGATCATCCATCTTGATGATTTTGGGGAAGATACTCTGGGACTATAAAAATAGCCTGTCTCTGCATAAACTTTCTCCTATCAATTATAGCATTTGCCCCTGGATGTTGCCTGTACCCTGTACTCTGCTGGTCTAACATGCCTGATATTTCTGTCCTCCTGCTACATTTGTTCTGGGATTCTCTTTTAAGAAAGAGTTACCACTTCTCTTTGGCTTGCTTAATCAGTGATCCCTATCAGTATTGACTCATGGATACTTACTTTTGGAGTTGTAATCTAGTGCTATTGTTTCTCACCTTCTTTATCCATTTGCTCAAGTTGTTCCAACTTTGGACATCAGAACAACATTTAGGGTGACTCCTGTTCCCCACCAGTGTGCTGTGTTTTTGGTTTAGAACGTCTTATCTTCTAGGGTCACAAGGTATTTGGCCCAGGGTCAGCAAATATTTCTTTTGTTTCAGACTTGGAGCCAATGACCAGGAATCTTGGCTTCCTGGGGGTTCCCAAACCAAGTTGTGGGGCATAACTGTCTTTGTTGGTGGTTTCTACTCTAACTACTCTCACTGGATAGAGCCAGTAATGTATCCATGCAACACACGTGTGCATGTGTTGTACTTGTTCCTTTACCCATTTTTGGCACATATATTAAAATAAAGTCATGAGTTCATGTTGATAACTCCAACCCCAACCCAATACCACAGGACATTTTCCATCTTATCCTTTTCCTTATTTTAAAAATTTTCTTCCAACAGTGAGAAACGCAATTTTCATTATCTGCAGTATATTTATCTGTCCAACTTTAGAACATAAAGCAAAGTAGTTTCCATATCCTTATCTTGTGAGATTTTTATTTACAGTCTCTGAAGTCACTTTATTTTCCCTAAATCTGTTTTTTATTTGTCTCCCTCTGTCTCCAACATAATTATTTTCAAATTATTTACTTCAGCATCTCCTTTTGCCCTGTTTTTTTTTTTTTTTTTTTTTTGGTTTGGTTCTTTATCTTGCTTTCCTGTGAGCTTTGCTCTAAGTCTTACCTTATTTAGTAGTATCTTTGAATGCTTGCTTTATTTTGTCTTTGGGGTGTGTGTGGGTGTTCTTTGCTGTCTTGGCCATGTGCTGCTTAGAATTTTCTGGTTGAGGACTCATTTCTGAACCCCTACTGATGTTTGGGGAGACTCCCTCCCCTGCCAGGCCAGGCGCATTTCATTTTGAAACAGGACAACCCGACAGGGCACTTACGGTACAAGACAAAGCTGAAAGAATTTGTGGTGATTTAGCAGATAAAGACATTTCATAATGTATTTCATTTTCAGTTAGATCAAGTTCTACAGAAAAATATTGTCTTGATAATTTATATGGGGGAAGAAGCTTTTGATAAACAGAAGTCATTCATGAGGAAATAAAAATACATTTTAGAAACATAAAGGCATTTTGTTATAAAATCCTGAGAGTAATAGTGTGACTGTACAAATACACACACCCACATGTGCATTTACTATGCACATTTTACAGCCAGTGTGATAGCTGCAATAATAAATCATCCATAGAATAAACAACACTGGGAATTATAATGTAAACTATGAATGGTGGCTTCTTAATGTATAAAAATAACCCGTGATCACAAGGAGCCAACATTACATTCATTTTTTGCCATGTATCAGCATAGCTCTTGAGGTTCCAGGGGGGTGAGAGGGAAAGATGGCAGGAAGATGGGAAAATAAAGAAAGGAGGAAAACTGAAGTCAGGTGGAACCCATTCTCCTGATGGGAGAAAATGCACTGCTCAGCCACAGCAGCACATTTATTTATACACTCAGGCGGAAGATGTCAATTTCAACCTCTGCCTAGCAGCTTGTTGGCCTGGCTGACCTGGGCCCCTCGCCTTCTTGGAGCTGGAACAGTTCATTTATGTGACTCACTTTGGACTCTCTGTGTTCTCAAGGCTGGCCTTGTAGTGTAATCGATCATCAGCTTCAACCACTACCTACAAATTATTATTGTAATTATTAATGCAAAAAAGGTTTCACTGTGACATTTCAATGCATGTATGTATCACACATTGCCATGTCCATCTCCCTCTTCCCTTCTTCCCATCCTCCCCTGGATCTCTTTCCTAGTAGCCCCTCTTCTATTTTTCTACTTTTAGGTCATTTTTCTTTTTTTCACATGATAGAAAATATGTAATACTTTTATGATAGAAAATATGTAATACCTGTTTTTGTGAGTCTGACTTCTTTTTTCTTTTTCTTTATTTCTTTTTTTCTGCCTAAAACAATGTCCTCCAGTTATATCCATCTTTCTTAAAAAGGCATGATTTCATTTTTCTTTATGATTCAGTAAAACTCTCTCATATCTGCATATCAAATTTTTATTTCATTCATCTGGTGATGAGCACTAGGTTGAGTGCGTATCTTGGCTTTTGTGAACAGTACTGCAATAAACACAGGTATGCAACCATCGCCTCTCTGTCACTGCGGGCACCCAGGTGAGCCACATGGAGGAGGGCAGTTCCTGCGATCACCATCTTCTCCCCAACAGGAGCCCAGGTGGACAGCACTGGAAAGCACCGAGGATGGTCCCTCTCCTAACTACTGCTAGGACTGAGGTGAATTGCTCTGGAAGGTCCAGAGACAGAGGAAACAGCAGTGACACAGCTGGATCCCATTGAGGTGCACAAGATGGACAGGCAAGACTAAGGCCATGAAAAGTGCAGCAACAATAACAAATGAGCCAACAGGTGGCTGAGGCTTCCAGGGGACCAGCAGTCAGCTCAGGAAGATCCCAGGCTTTGGGAACCAGCCCTTTTTCTCAGTTTTTTTTTCATTTTATCTTCTTCTGTTTTCTTTCCTTTTTTGTTATTTCTTTATTTTCTCTCTTTTCTTTTTTATTTAGAGAAAAAAGAAAAACAAAAAAGGTAGAAATAATACAGAATCAAGGAAGACTTCTCAACAAAAATATCTCTGGTCAAGAAGAGCTTGGAGTGCAGTATTTCAAGTCTTGAAAGAAAAGAACTTTCAACTCAGACTGATGTACCTGGAAAAATTGTCTTCCAAAATTAATGGAGAAATAAGATGCTTCCACTGACAAAGAATAACTGAAGAAACTCATGATTATAAAATCAAATTACAAAGGGTGCTCAAAGATATTCTAGATAGAGACAAAAATAAAGGTATTCTAGATAGAGACAAAAATGATCACAAATCCAAGAACAACCACAGAAAGAAATCACCAACCAGGAGAATCAATTAAACAGAGGGAACCAACAGCAGGCAAGTAACAGGACAAAGACAAGCCAGTACATATCAGTTGTTCCCATCAATGTAAATGACCTCAATTCAGTCAAAAGAAACAGACTGGTAGAATGGATCAAAAAACAAGATCCAACAATATACTGTATACAATAAATAAATTTAACTTAAAAATAATTTAGAGACTAAAAGTCAAAAGATGAAAAACAATACTCCATGCAGCATGAAACCAGAAAAAAGCAGGGGTAGCTATTCTGTTGTAGGATAGTGTGAAATTCGAACCAAGAATGATCAAAAGAGAGAAAGAAAGTCACTACTTATTTGTTAGGGGAACAAGAAGAAGAAGAAGCTAACTACCATAAATATATATGTACCAACTATGGGAGTACCCAACTATATAAGACAAATGTTAATAGGAATGACAACTCAAATAATCAATGATGTAATTGTAAGAGGGGAACTTAATACCCCAGTGTTATAAAGAGATTGATCAAACATTTTCAGAAATAAATTGACAAAATATCAGTAAAGAAATAATGGAACTGAACCAAACCTGTGAACAAATGAACTTAGTAGATGTTTACAGAATGTTCTACTCAACAACATCAGAATATATACTTTTTTCAGCTGCACCTGGGACATTCTCTAAAGTTGACCATATGCTAATCCATGGAACATGGTTAAGTAAATGCAAAGGAACTGAAATTATCTTACGCATATTATCTGATCATAGTGCCATAAAATTGGAAATTAATGACAATGAAATTGCAAGCCATTGTGGAAGTCAGTCTGGAGATGTCTCGAAAACCTGAGATTGAAAGTCCCATTTGTTCCAGCTATTCCAATTCTAAGCATATTCCCATCATAAAACATCATACCACAGTGATATATGTGCACCCATGTTTATAGTAGCACAATTTGTAATAGCCAGATCTTGGAAACAACCTAAGTATCCATCAACTGAGGAGTGGATAAAAAAGCTCTGGTATTTTTATACAATGGAATACTACTCAGTTATAAAGAGTGATCATACTGAGTTATTTATAAATAAGTGGATGCAACTTGAGACCATACTCATAAGCTAAATAAATCAAACTCACATGTATAAATATCATATATAGTCTCCCTAGTGTAAGAAATGGTAAGAGTACCTAAGAGTTTATAGTAATCATGATTCCCCATTACATTGCTTTGAAGCCTTATAACGTCTACATTCATGAGTTGGAATGCTTTTATACTAGTCTGTTTGATTTTATTATCTGTGATAGTATAAACATCTATTTTGTAGAAAACAAGACATTAGAAAAGCCAGTGCTGATTTAGTATCATCTTACTCTGAAGTCCTACTGCGCTTTTGTTTTTCTGTTTCTTTTGGTTCTATCCTGTTATATTTTATTGGGTATTATTATGTGTGATGGTATAAACAAATTTTCTATGGAAAATGAAATAATAAAGTAGCCATTGTTTATTCTCTGCTCTTTGGTTCTGAAAGCCCTGTATTGCTTTCATTCTCTTGAATGGTTTTATACTGTTTTGTTATGTTTGATACTATCATAGATGAGGCTATGCTCAACTACTTCAGAGAAAGAGACATTACGGTAGTTACTGTTAATTATCAATTGTCTTGTGGTGAAATGCTGTTACTTGCATTGTTCTGATCTGATCTGCTTTGTTATGTCCTCTTTTGTCTTAACCTTTTTAAAATAAAAAAAAGAAATTGCAAAAACTTTATAAACATTTGGAAATTAAATAATACCCTTCTGAACAACCAATGGGTCACAGAAGAAATCAAAGAGGAAATTAAACAATATCTACATTCAAACAAGAATTTAAACACAACTTACTGGACGCTGTGGGATGCAAAGAGAGCAGTCCTAAGAAGGAAATTTACAGTGGTGAATTCTCATACCAGGAAAACAGAAAAGGCACAAATAAATAACCTAATGTAGCAATAAACAATCTCAAGCTTCTAGAAGAAGAAGGGAAAGTTAAATCCAAAGCCCATATCAGAGAGGAAATTATAAAGATCAGAGCAGAAATTAATGCAGTTGAGACTAAGATGACAACACAGTTAATGAAATGAACAGTTGGTTCCCTGAAAGAATAAATAAAATTTATAAATGTCTAGCCAACTTTATCAAAAAAGGAATAAAAAACTCAATTTCAAGGAAACTCAAATTCCTTTTCATTCAAAGGAATGAAAAGGGTGAAATCACTAAGGATCTTGTAGAAATTTAGAAGATCATCAATATGTAATTTAAAAATCTTTACTCGCAGAGGATGGCAAACATAGAAAAAATAGATTCCTAGAAATGTATGACTCACCAGAATTAAATCAAGATATAAACATTCTAAATAACTCAACATGTTACTAAAATTAAAACATAATAAAAAACTTATCAACAAAGAAAATCCCAGATCTTGATAGATTCACTGCTGATTTCTACAAGAAATTTAGAGAAGATTTAATGTCAATATTCCTCAAATTATTTATCGAATCAAACAGAAAGAAATTCTCCTTATCTCTTCCTGGAGATAAGTTATTACTCTGATACCAAAACCAGAGAAAACCCAACCTAAAAATAAGACTATAGGCCAACCTCTCTATTTTACCCCATGACCAAGTGAGATTCATCAGGAATGCAGGGATGATTCAGTGTCCAAAAATCCATAAATGTAACACACTATATCAACAGAGCCAATGACAAAAATCACATGATCATCTCAGTAGATGCAGAAAAACCATTTGATAAAGTTCAAAATTCATTCAAGATAAAAGTTCTATAGAAAGTTGAAATAGAAAATTGAAATAGATGGTCTTTACTTCAATCTAGAAGCCATCTATGACAAACCAGTAGCCAACATCATTATACTAAATAGACAAAAACTGAAAGTTTTCAACCTAAAATCAGGAAGAAGGCAAGGATGTCCCCTATCATAATTCCTATTCAATTTTTTTACATGAGAAAACAGCAGAATTTTTCTTTATTAAAATAGGCTTTTTAGAGAATTTGTATAAGCACAAATAATTAAGAAGATAGTACAGATTTCTCATACACCCACAGTCAGTTATTTGATATCATCATCTTACATTATTTTTTTCTATTTTTTTTAGTTTGAAAGTAGTACATGAGACCATGTAGTGAAATTGGTACAGAACTTCACAGCAGGTTACCAGGATAACAGTAATAGTTATCACAGTATATTTTGTTATTTTTACAATAGTTGTTCTTTCAATCATGTATATCAAAATAAAATGAAATATAGAACTTATTATGGAACTTATCAAAACAGAATATTGAATAGAGCAGTACCATTAATCAGAATAAAGCAAAACAGTAATAAAAAATATTTACCTTCAAAGAGATGGTAGAAGGAAATCCCCCTTGTCAACCTCCCAAGAGATGCTCAGATTTCTGGTTCCCATTTGCTAACAGGGGGACAGGGAAAGTGGGGTAGAGGGAGTGGGATGTTTGACTCTAGGCTGTGCACCAGTAGGTTCACTATTTAGCAGGAAGGGAGGCTGGTTTCTTGGTTTCCCAGCGTCCTAAGTTCCAACATGGCACGGATCTCAGGAGACACTAGTGGTTCTCCCCCTGGAAGGGCTGCAGTCTGCCACAATGCAGCTGCTTACTAGGGAGGCGAGCTGCTTGCTTGGTTTCCAGTGTCCTAAGTTCCAACATGGTGCGGATCTCAGGAGACACTGGTACATCTCCCCTTGGAAGGGTCGCAGTCTGCCACGCTGCCACTGCTTACAGGGAGGGGAGCTGCTTGCTTAGATTCCCAGAGTCCTAAGTTCCAACATGGAGTGGATCTCAGGAGACACTGGTGGTTCTCCCTCTGGAAGGGCTGCCACCTGCCACTGCTGCCGCTTACCAGGGAGGGGAGCTACTTGCTTAGTTGCCCAGGGTCCTAAGTTTCAACATGGTGCAGATCTCAGGAGTGGTTCTCCACATGGAAGGGCTGCAGTCTGCCACACCACCACTGCTTACCAGGGAATTGAGCTGCTTGCTTGGTTTCCCAGCGTCCAAAGTTCCAACATGGCATGGATCTCAGGAGTCCTTGGTGGTTCTCCCCCTGGAGGGGCTGTAGTCTACCACACTGTAGCCACTTACCAGGGAGGTGAGCTGCTTGCTTGGTGTCCCAGGGTTGTAAGTTCCAACATGGTGCAGATCTCAGGAGACACTGTTGGTTCTCCCCTGGAGGGGCTTCAGTCTGCCACACTGCAGCTGCTTACTGGGGAGGTGAGCTGCTGGCTTGGTTTCCCAGTGTCCTAAATTCCAACATGGCACGGATCTCAGGAAACAGTCTCCTATTCAATATTGTTCTGGAAAAATTAGCCAGAGCAATTAGAGAGAGAAATAAAAGGAATAAGGGTAGGAAAGGAAGAATTTAAATCATCACTGTTTGCAAGTGATATGATACTCTACATAGAAGACCTTGAAAACTCCACCAAGAGACTTCTAGAATTCTTTTTAAATGTATTTTAAATAGGATAAAATTCATCAAAACAAAATGGAATAAAACCAATCAATACAAAGCAGTGAAAGTAGTACAGAACTTCAAAACAGCCTAATCGGAAATCAACAATGGCTACCATAATATATCTTGCTGTCTTTACAGTAGTTGTCCATAGCATCAGACATAGCAAAATCAAACAAATAAAAACACTATAAAACCAATCAAAACATAACATTGAATAAAATAAAACAATCAATTGGAACAAAGCAAAACAGAAGAATAACCACACATTGTTATCTTCAGAATAGTTTCTCAGGTAACCAGATGCAGGGATAAAATACATCAGTGAAATGGAACAAAACATTGGATTTCAAAAGCAAGACAGGAGTTCATTCCCACAGTTGATATAGTGCATACTGTTATCCTCCAAGTAGATGCCCAGACCGAGCCCCAGGCCTGCAGAGTCAACAAACAACACATGTCTCAAGCTCAGTTGCTGTTATCTCACTGAGTTCTTTCAATCAGCAGGGATGGGCTGGAGAGAGGACACTTTTCTGGTTTTTTAGCCACACACTGGCTGTCTCATGGAGTGGCATGGTTTCTTTTCTGGCTGAGGCTCTTACCCATCAGCATGGTGGTGCCTGCTTCACAGGAAGACAGTTTCTCATATGGAGGAGTCTCTTTCCAGTGAGCATGGTGGAGCTTGCGTCATGGGAAGGCCAAGCCTTCTAGAATTAATCAAATCCAGTAGCATAACTGGATACAAAATCATTAGCACTCCAGTACTCAATCAAAAAACTCACTGAAAGACAAATTAGGGAAACCACACCCTTAACAGTGGCATCAAAAAGATGAAATACTTAGAAATCAATGTAACATAGGAAATAAAAGATCTATACACTGAAAATTAAAGCATCCTGAGAAACGAGATCAAAGAAGATATCAGAAAATGGAAAGACATCCCTTGTTCATGGATAGGAAAAACCAAGATTGTGAAAATGGCTATGCTCCCAAAATTGTTATCCAGATTTAATGCAATCTTAATCAAAATAACATCAGCATACCTCACAGATCTATAGAAAACATTCCTAAAATTCATTTGGAAACAGAATAATTCTGTAATAGCAAAAACAGTCCTGGGCAACAAAGGCAAGGCAAGAGGCATTGGAATCCCATACTTGAAGTCAAAAGCTACTGTGATAAAATAAAAGCTACTGTGATAAAATCAGCATGGTACTGGCAAAAAACAGACCTTAGGATCAGTGGAACAGATTAGAAGATGCAGTGCAATTACAAACATGCTCAGCCATCTTATCTTCAGGAAAGAAGCCAAAAAGTTCATTGGAAGGCAGATAATCTCTTTAATAAATGGTGCTGGAAACACTGTCTCTCCACATGACAAAGACTGAAACTAAACCCATGTCTATTATCATGCACCAAACTAAAGTCAAAGTAGATCAAGGATCTAAATATTAAAACAGAAACACTAAATCTATTGGAAGGGAAAGTAAGTAGAAAGCTGGAAGACATCAGGGGAGGCAGAGTTCATTAACAAAACCCAAACTGCATTGGAAGTGCATTTCATCTTATTAAAAAGTTTTTGTGCATCAAAAGAAATCACCAACGAAGTGAAAAGAAAACCCACAGAGCAGGAAAAAAATTTTACATAACTGTCCTTCAGACAAAGGACAGTTGTATCTAGATCATACAAAGATGAAAATATCAGGCCCTCCAAATTCAAAGACCCAATCCAAAAATGGGCACCTGAGATATTCACACAGTTCCCAGATGAAGAAACACAAATGGAAAATAACTATATGAAAAATGTTCAGCATCGTTGTTCATTCAAGAAATGAAAATTAAAACAGCATTGAGATTTCATTTAACCTCAGAAAGAATGGCTGTCATCAAGAAATCAACCAATAAATGCTGGTGGGGCTGTGGGGAAAACGGAACATTTCTCTACTGCTGGTGGGAATGTAGACTGGTATAGTCACTGTGAAAATCAATGTGGAGATTCCTCAAAAAAACTAGGATTAGAGGCCCCATTCACCCTGGCTATTCCCCTTCTCAGTAAAAAACATCATACCACAGTGATATTTGTGCATCCATGTTTATAGCATCACAATTTTTAGTAACTAAATCTTGGAAACTACCCAAAAGCCCATCAATTGAGGAGTGAATAAAAAAGTTGTGGTACTTTTATTTAATGGAGTACTACTTATATATAAAGGAGGATAATCTTGAGACTTCCACAGTTAAATGGATGCAAATTGAAACCATATTCATTAGTGAAATAAATCAGACTCACGTGTAAATATCGTATTGTCTTCCTAGCGTAAGAAACTGAAAGAGTAAATAAGACCCAAAATAAACAAAAGATATTGTGAAAGTGAAAGGGGAAGAAATTGCTCAAAAGGAAAGAGCAACTGGAATGGTGGAAGGAGAAAAAAAGGAAGGAAAAAGGAAAATAAATGTATATGATAGCCATGATAATTATACTACTAAATTCTTTTAGTTCATTGAAAAGAATAGTTTGGGCATATATATATGTATTTTTTTTTGTACTGGGAAGTTTGGGCTTATATTGTTTGATCAATTTTGCATGTCTATACCTTGTAATCTGAGTGACTACTTTGAAGATAGAAATAGGCCTTATATTAATGATTGTTAATTTCCTGTTATGAAAATTTGTTATCGTTTCTATTGGTTTTTTTCTCTTTTAAATAAAAAAAACATGGGTATGCATGTGTTTCTTTTGCTTGCTGATTTAATTTCCTTCAGAAAAACATGAGGTGTATTGAAGTGGATGGATGGATGGCAGGTCTACTTTTCACGAAGGAATCTCTGTACTCGTTTCTATAGTGGCTCCATCAACTTCCATGCTCACCGTCAGTATGTAAGCATTCCCTTTTCTCTCTGTTCTTGCCTTCACTGTTTTTTAATCACAGCCATTTTGACTGAGGTAAGATGAAATCTCACCATAATTTTGATTGGATTAAAGTCATCATGAATTTTAAAAATATCTTTATTAGTCATTTGAACATTTTGTGATAATTTTTAATTCAGATCGTTTGCTCATTTTGATGGGTCGACCTACGATCTTTTTTGTGCACTCAGTTTTACGTTGAAACGTGGAATGTAGAAACTTGGCAACTCCTCACAGCTGCTGAATTAACCTGAAGTTGGCTTCAAGATGCCCCTGTACTTCGATCCTCCTGTGGTCACTCGTGACTAGGTAAGTGCATAGATGTGCATGACCTTAACTGGTGTCAGTGAGGACACAGGGAGAAAGCACTGTCTTTCAGCATCAGACCTGACACTGCCACACTCGATTCTGGCCTCCAGCCCTGTGAGAAGTAAATGTCTGCTGTCATAATACCCAGGAAGCTTATGACATTTTGTTGTAGCATCCTGAATGGGCTCATAACATCCCCATGAACAGAGTCCAGGCAGGAAAACTCGGTGCAGCAGGAGGAATAAAAAGCATTGAAGGGCAAAGGACACCCTGGAGATTACACCCATGGAAGGAATGGCTCCCTCAACTCTCTGAAGCCTGTGTCCCCTCCCTCAGCCCCACTGTGGAGATGCTCATTCCGTGGCTTTACAGCCAGGGGTCAGGCAGGCTTTCTGAGAGATGCCGCTTCCTCCTTTCATTGGCTGCAGTAGAAAGGGTGGTGGCTCAGTGGTGGGATTGCAGGCAGCTGGAGTTGATGGCAGAGGGTACCTATCCCTGTGCAGAGCACTAAAGAGAGGGTGGCATTCACAGGGGATCGCCTTTTGGCAGGCAGACACATTGCTGTCAGGGTGCAAAGGGAACTGTGGGAGGCTTGGACCCACCAGGAGTGTTTGTAAAGCATTTGATTTCTTCCCCAAGAAGCTCAAAGCCCTCTTATGGCTGGGTCTTGGAAGAATCCTGGCCAATAGCACTGGACATCTGCATCTTGGCCTCATGGTCACCCAACAGGGAGGCTCCAATGCAGGAGGAGCTTTGCTACTGCTGATGAGCCCAAGCTGGTAAGGGGTGATGCTCAGGATGGAAGAGTTGGGATGTGCTTCTGGGGAGGACACGGGAGGTTGGTGCACAGGATGTCACTCCAGCTTAGCTTTTACTAACAAGGCAAGACAGAATGCAAGGTGTGGAAGGCAAGTCTGGGGATAGTGTCAGTGAGAGATAGAATAAGAAAGCTAAGAATGGGCTTTCCCACTGAGGGACAGACAGGGAGAAGCCTCCATGCCTTCTATAACTGTCCTCTGCAGATGGATCAGGTGGTTTCCTGCACTTGTTCATTCTGGTGAGCTCATCCATGGGTGCACTGGAGAATGAATCAGCATTAATATAAGTCACTCAGAGATAAGTCAATTCTCAAGGGCCCTGACCATCCTGGCTGGGGCAGAGCCTTAAAGCTCAAAGCAAAGGGAGTTCAGGAACATGCAGCAGGCTGGCAAGAGGTGGACATCTATCATTTCATCCTGTCCCTATCCTGAAAACCTTCTCAATGGATGGGCCCTAACTTGCTGCAGTGTACTGTCCCCCACTTCATCCCCAAGTGCTTAGCGGGCTCTCAGTCAGGTCATGCACCCTGAAGGGAAGTTCTTCTTTCTCTTCGTCTCATTAATGCAGGTCCTCCTACTTCAGTCCCTGTCTGGCCTCCTTTCTCCCATGCAGCCTTGTCTGGGTACTCACTGAGCCCTGGTGCACAAACTTGTCCACTGAAGCATTTGATTGTTACCTGTTGGGTGGCTCTGGCTTCTCACCCTGTCCTAAGCCTCCTGTGCTTCTCTGGCTCTCCTATGCTCTGCTAAGAGCTGCAATATACAGGTCACTCAGGATGTGATTCTGAGGCAGTGGTGGCCTCCCTTGTGTTGTGCACATGACAGAGGGCTTTCTAAAATGACCTCAAAGATTTGTGGCTGTGTCCAGTAAGAGTTCAGATTGCCTGCTTCCTCCCTCAGGAATACTCAAATCCTTGAACTCACAGACCCATGCATACTTCAAACCCCTTGTTCTTTGAAGCAATGTCTTGTAGACTCTCTTTGGCAGAACAGACACCCTTCAAAAAGAACAACATGGCATGGGAGCCTTGGTGTGAGCTTTGAGTTTAGTGTTGCATGTGGGCTTTGCATTTGAATATGAGCATTTCACTAGCACATTTGAAGAGAAGGTATAGATATTATTTTTTCACCTGGAAAATGTGAATCCTACCTATGAGATTAGGCTCACAAGGCAGCAGGTACATGGTAAGCAGACATTGGGTTTCATTACTTGTAACTGCGATTGAGTCAGGAATCTCCAGCCCCTCCCTGTAGTCAGCATCCTCTGTCTAGTGCAGATGGTCATTACACCCAAAGAGTTCAAGTCTCATCAAAAGCGGGGCTGAACTGCAGTGCCCAACAGGTTGTCAGTCCAAGGCCGCAGGTGATGTTTAAATAGAACTGGTGGATAATATTGAACAGGGCCTTGAATACGAACTTAACTTCAAAAACTATTGATACAACTTTGAGCGAGAATGGATTTTGGAGAATGCTAAGTAATAACAGTGTACCAGCAGACTATGCTTAGAAGTGGCAGGAGAGATGTATGGTGTGTGTGTGTGTGTGGGGGGGAGAACAGATGGTAGGCATTGCCCTGGAGCTGATTCAAGTGAGGTTCTGTGGTCCTGAGGGGGACAGCCTAGGTGGAGAGAGATGGTGTGAGCCTAGTCCAGCCCAATGTAAGGCCAATGTACCCACTGTCCTGAGAAACATCTCCCAGCAGGGTGGGCAGGAAGGCCTGCATGCAGAGTTCTAGTCTCATCACCAGCTGAAATCACCCAGGGTCCTTCATGAAATAGGAAGTCTTTGAGGGCAACCAACCAGGCACAGGAAGCACACATTTTCATCAAAGATACATGTAATCCTGGAGACTCCCTGCTTCCCCTGTGCAGCCCACACCTCTGTAAATATTAACACCAACTGCCTTTGAAAAACCACCCTTCACAGCGTCACAGGGGAGTTTGCTCTTTTTGTAATACAGAAGGCTTCACAAGTTTTTCCTTTTGCTAAGTCAAAAACTCAGTTCATGTGAAAACTAAATTATTTACATCCGCTGTAGAACCTTCTCAGTTCCTCTGCTATGGGTATTTGGGTGTCCACACCCCAAGT
The DNA here is from genome assembly GCF_034190915.1 of Cavia porcellus. Lineage (NCBI taxonomy): Eukaryota > Metazoa > Chordata > Mammalia > Rodentia > Caviidae > Cavia > Cavia porcellus. The sequence goes on from NW_026947489.1 coordinate 58,704,530, forward strand.
CCTTGGGTTGTTTTACTTCATTCTCCCTTCCTCCCTCCCTCCTGCCCTCCCTCCCTTATTCCTTTTTCCCTTCCTTCCTTTCTTTATTTTTTCCTTCCTTCCTTCCTTCCTTCCTTCCTTCCTTCCTTCCTTCCTCCCTCCCTCCCTCCCTCCTCTGTCATCCACCCATCCCTTTCTTCTTTTCCTCTCCCTCCCTCCTTTCCTTTCTTCTCTTCTTTCTCAGGTCCCTTAATTCTACTCAGGAGCTTAGTCATGGCACAGTGTCCTGCCCTCTGCCTTTGTGCACAACAGAAAAGCCTTAATGAGGAAACAGGACTTACCTGGCCTTTGTAGGAAGTGAGACTGGGAGGATGCATCAGGGACAAGGTTCCAGATCAGATCATACAGGTAGCTCTGAGGGTGACTGTCCACTGCGCTCCCTGGAGAGGACTCTTTCCAGAAGGGAGCTCAGAGGCAATGTGGTCTATGTCCATCGAGCGAAGGTTTAGGGTTTGTTTTATGGATAAGAATGTGAGGATGGTGATGTGCTCCCTGAGGAATGGACACATCCTTGGGCAAAGGAAAAAGTAGGAGAGGAGGAAATCACGAGAACTATTGCAAACTTGAGTAGGCATGAAATGGATGACTGTCACCAAGCTTGGGTAATATTGACACTCACTGAACATGAACAGAGGAATGAACAGAAAGATTACAGATGGACAGCAGTGGGCCAAGTAGAAAGATATGCCCCCACATCAGAAGAACAGTATGCTGGACTGCTCTGCCACCACAAGCTAGGTTTGTGAACTTAAGAATGTCCTGTGACATTCTTTTGTGAGTCACCTATGATTTCCATTCCAGCGATGTCATCATTAATACCATAGTGCAACTGGAATCCGTTTGCTTCATTAATTTTGTGAGTTGTACCCAGCCAAGAGACTTGGAGAGGTACAGCTTGGTAGCATATGTGTATTTCTGGAGGGATGTCAAGCCTACTCTGCAGCACTGCAGGAAGGGACTTTGTTATTTCCAGGCAAAACAATAAAAATGAGCAATCTCTCCCCAAGAGCTTATCTCCAAAAGACACTATTCTTACAGAACTCATAACTAAGGCATAAGTGTATGCAGTACATGAGCACTATCCTCCTTCTCCCTGCCAGGGGAGGACGTTTTCGCTGGCCATAGTCAACATGAGGTGCCAGATACAATCACAGCCTGTGTGGTCTCAGGCAGAGTGTGGCTGTTACCTATCTGGGCTCAGGAACCACGACTCTGGGCAATTAACTAAAGGTCAACTTGGAGCACTGAGTTGAACTGAATCAGTGCAGTGCTGGGTGTGGAAGGCCGACCTGAGGACTGTTGCCAAAGGCATAAAAGGAGAACTGGAGGAAAGGTGGTGCTATTGATTCTCCCGGGAAGCTTGTCATGCTGGCTTTCCTGATAGGAACTCATCTGTTCTCATTGTTGCAGGAGCTTGCTGTCACAGGGGATGGCTGTGGTTCTCTTTAGAGAGCTGTGGTCTGCATCTTGAGCATAGCTTCCTGGCTCCAGTGCAGATCCCTCAGCCTAGTGGCACAGATCTTTCATCCTGCTGGCACACACTTTCTAGCTTCCACCACTGACCTTTGGGCCTTTCTGGTGCACATCCTTGATATGGACTTGCATCAAACATTGGTGTGGACTTTAGGCCTTCAGCTGGAGTCATGTGGGACAATGCCATGGGATCTTGGCCTTCAGCGGGATTCTTCATGTGTCTCCTGTGTGGATAGATCTCTTGCACTTCTCTGCATTTGACTTTTGGGGTGAATATTATAAAAATAATCCTGTAAATTATGTGTCTTTCATTAAATCTGTTCCTTTGTAAACCCTGACTACAACAAAGACCCACCGTAAGTTGTAGTTTTAAAGCAGGTAGGTCTTCTGTTAGGGGTTGGGGTCTTGGACACCTTGGTGCTCATTACCAAGGGCCCACAGGCACTGAGGGCAGGTGGGACCTTCTCCAGAGTGCCTGGTTATAGGCTCATCATGGGGACACACCTGTAGAATATCCCAGGAAAAACAATAAAGGGACATGTTTCCCTTTGATGTATCCCTTTCATCCTTTTTATCTGTCTCTCCTTCTAGCCACTGCCAGGGCTGCAAAGCATCAGAGTGACCATGCAGGTTCACCAGATAGCACCTGACCATCAGCTCTTGGCCCTGTCTCTGAGTGGCTTTGGTATGAAAAGGCAGTGGGTGGTGTCCCTGGGGAGTGAGAGGAGCAGACAAGCTGATACCACGGTCAGAGTGGATGGTGAGATGGAAAAAGCCTTCCCCAGGACAGATGACAAATCTGCCATTTTACAGATCGGGGGCTCCAGGTGTCATGCTTGCTCCAATGTCCTGTCTTCAGCCCCTTCCCGCATCCATTCTCTTGAGGTCCCAGGAGCCCTTGATACCCATGGGTCTCTGCTCATTGATGTGAGGCATCTTCTTGCCCTCTTTCTCTGCAGGTGATTATTCCATCTTTTTCTATTCTGATGTATTATTTACCACCCAGGCCTCTCTTCGTCTCTCCTGAGAGTTTCTTGACATTCCTCCTCAGGCACTGCCTCCTCCACAGTCCCTTTGTCCTTGGCAGCTGAAGCGAGCATCATAACCCAGTTTTCTTTCCCAAAAGATCATAGGGGTCTGAGGTGCACCTTCCTACCAAGCCCATCCAAGAGCATGGCATTTCCTTGATGCTCCTGTGATACCCGGGCACAAGACTTGCAGACACTTGCACTGGGTTCTGCAGAACTCATGGTAATCAATGGGATCTGGGGCAAGACAACACTTGTCTTGGGTCCCAGTTTCCTTATCTGTAAAACTAGCTGTGTGCCCTGAGCCCCAGGATCCCCTCTAGCTTGTGATGCTATTGATCATTTGTCTACACTCCCTCAGCCTTTGGAGTGTGAGAAACTCACAAGAAGTGATGGTGCTCAGTACCTAAGGTAGAATCCAAGCCATGCAGCAGGGGTGGGAGATGATGCTGGCTGTGCCGTGGGGTTGGTGAGATTTCCATCCTCTGGGGCAGCCATGGCTAGTCTGAATTCTGCATGCTTCTCTTTAGAATTCACTTGATCCTTTTCCCCTCTGGCACATTCAGAATTCTGGGTAGAATATCAGTCTTTAATCTTAGGGAACTTCTGGGCTAGTGCATCGACTTTTTCTTTGTTTCATAAGATTATCTCTTGTCTGGACTGAATTTAGATAGGGGAGGCAAAAATAGGCCTTAAAGGTATGAGCCATGGGCACACACACACACACAGCATAAAACAATCATTGTGGTTTACTCAGTGCCCTCAATTCCTGCACATATCAGTAAGCTGTCTTTGCATTTGCACTACAGGGGCCGTAGCTTCTCTTTAACCCCTCAGTTAAAATCAAGACTCCCATTCACACTCTGTCTTTCCTTTTTCCATGAGTCTATGAGTGATTTGCTGTTCACAGAGTGGTAGGCTGCGGAAACCATACTTGACTTCTCCTCTGAGATAAAGAACAGGCCTGTAACAGAAAGGAGAAGCCGCTTGTCATGCCTGAGCTAGCACCCATCTCTACCCAAGACCTGGTGTCTCTGTTCAGCTGTCCAGCTCAACTCAAATATTACTTCCTCTGCAGAGACTTCCTCTACTGTCCCAGACAAGGTGAGACTCTCCCTCCTCCTTCTGCTCCCAAATTACCTTGTCATTCTATTACAATATACATAGATCTCCATTAGGATAAATATCACCTTGAATGATAATTATATATCAGAGACAGGATATTAAAATAAGGTTCTTATCTGTCTTGGCTGAGGCCCCAAGCCTGAGGACAAAACAACTCATGTTTTAAGGAGGACCAGAAGAATCCTACATGAGTAGGATTTTCTGGGGGGATGATCAGAGACCTCCAGCCCATCTAAGATGAAGGCTGATCAAGTTGAAAGAGAATATTCTCAGGGAAGGGCTTTCAGAGTGGTGGCTGTTAGCCAAGTACCCACCTCCTACCATCACCACAGAAGTGGGTATGGGGAAAAGGTAAGTCAGAAACCCCATATGGAGGTGTCATACAAATGTTCCCCCTGGAGCATACGGAGTGTACCACCTGGTATCTCATATCCCCTGGGGTTTTTTTTTATGTGTATGTGATACCAGAGATTGAACCCAGCTTTCATACTGAGCTACATTCCTAGACTTTTACTTTGATCTCACAAAGTCCTGAAATTGCCCATGATATTTAATTTCTCCTGCATTGGTCTCCCAGAATATTGGGATTTCAGATGTGTGCCGATATAACCAGCTCCCCTGGGTATGCTTAACACCAGGGGATGTGGCTGGAGCTCTATGGTTGGCAGAAAACCACAGGAAGTGGTTTCCTATAGGAAGTACATCTCCACAAAGCTACGTGTTTTCTGCACAGCCCTTTTAGGAGATGCCCATGGGTTGTCTTCTTCAAACCCATGCTAAAGGACACACTGAAGCAAAGCACAGGAATGGGGAAGGTAGAAGGAGAAGAAGAAGAGGAGGAGGAAGAGGAGCAGGAGGAAGAGAAGGAGGAGGAAGAGAAGGAGGAGGAAGAAGAGAAGGAGGAGGAAGACCAAGAAGAGGAGAGGGAGAAAGAGGAGGAGGAGGAGGAAGAGGAAGAGAACCAGCTGCTGCACCTGCCATGTGAATACAAAACAACTTTTCTGGTGTTGCTCTTTCTTCTGCATTGCATCTTAGGAGGGTCATAATTAGGGGCTTGAGGGTTGGGGATGGGAAGATTTGAAGAATGAGCCAGAAGGGACTACAATTTTTCTAGTCTCTGCCCATGGCATTGCAGCAGCAGCAGTACCCCTTGGTTTCCCCTCTCACTTTTATTGCTTTTGTTTTTAGCCAGGTCCCCTCTCACTGATGCCCTGCACCCTTATGCCTTTCTCTCCTTTCCAGCCCCCTGAGCTCCACTGAAGCACACATCCAGTGGGATCTGTTCCTGGATGATCTGCCACTACAGTGAGGAACTCTGGTCTATCTGAGACATGTAGTTGCTCCTGGAACCGAGGAAGGAGGGGCCACTGGCCCACTGGGAGCCTGAATTGGCTGCGTGATGGAATCTCCAGGTAAGTGGGACACAGGGTCCAAATGGCTTGGCAAGCTCTGCTTGGTTGCCTGATTTTAGGACTGCACAATCTCAAAAGTAGGCTGCTGGATTCTGTTCCTGATCAGGGCCTCTGGGAATGGGGCCTCTGCAATCAGCCTGTCTCCGGGGAACCCTGAGGAAATCTCTCTTGGAACATCCTTCCAGATAGGACCAGGTACCAGACTGAGACTCAGAGAAGTAGAGCCTGGTGCCTGAGCAGAGTCCTGTGAAGCGGAAAGCATAAAGAGTGTGACATTCCTGCTTATTCACCATATGTTAGAGTCTCAGTTTTTAAAAAGTTAGATGAGCCTGGCACGCTCCTACTCTGGTAGTTTTCAAACACCACAGTCGATGTCACCATCTGAGGAGCCAACTAGATCCAGGTTCTTGGGGGTTTCAGAATATACATTTTGAAAAGGGTCCCAGCACATGCATCATAGTAAATTTCCCAGGTGATGAGACATGAGACCCCCAGATTGCTACTAGTTCTGTGATTGAGCTCTAGTGTCTATTCTGCAAAATCTGAGGGCAGCCTTTGTCTTTACTCTTTCTCTCTTCAGTGTGGTGTAATTAAAGCCGAGCCCGTGGGTGAGCAATTCAAGTGGGGCTGGGGTACCAAAGTTGCAATTAGATATTTCTGCATGGGGTGACAACAGATGATTTCAGCTTGCAAAGGAGACGCAGGTGGAGACACGCACCAACAATGGGCAGCACTGCCCGTGAGTCACTCCCCCGCCTTGCCAAATGTTTGCCCACATGGAAGTTTTGCTCTGTCACTGGGTAACGATGCCATGTGATTGTGCTTCCTCCTTGGCACTGCCTGCCGAGGCATTTGTAGGACACAGAGGATGAAGAAAGTAATTAGGTTTTGTTTTTCATTATTGTGGGATGATTCCAACATGGTTGTTTTCTTGTCACTCCTGATTTCTGGAAAGTATACTTGCCTGTCACAGTTACATGTAAAAGCTGTGGGATGTTTACAGTTCCTCCACAAAACAACTTCTTTCAAAGCTGTTTTCTTTCTACATACTGCAATGATTAAAAATAGAAGCCATTAGCTGGAGTAGGAGGGAGAGAGCAAGAGAGTGAGAGACAGAGACAGAAAAACACAGAGAGACACAGAGTGAGAAGGAGACAGAGACAGAGATGGAGAGAGACAGAAATGGAGAGACACAGAGGGACACACAGACAGAGTTGAGCAGATCCTCTGGTGGTTGAATAGCTGAGGTAGTTTAGGAAAAGCCCACACTCTCTTCTTTTGGTAGAGGAGCCAGTATTTCTAGCAGATAGAATTTTTAAAAGCATCAACTTGTGATGCTTTGCTTTTGTTGAAAATTGTCCCTGGGACACTGGGTGGCTTGAATGCCAGATCTGAATGTAAACAAGATGCTGCCCACCAGGTACGAACATGGTTTGAGGGTAATTTCCAAGCAATGGACCATTTCTAGATGACCTGTAATACATTCTTCCCCTTGTTCAATGCTTATCTTAACTGTAGCCTCAAAAATAGATCAGTGTGGACTAGCCTGAAGTGCGGTTGAAATTTTGTTTTCTTGAGTGCTGTGGCCAAATGGCTCTATCCATGCATCCATCCATCCATCCATCCATCCATCCATCCATCCATCTATCCATCCAACACATGTTTGCAAACAACTCTCTGCCAGATACTGATACGAACCTCAGAGATAGGACGCTGAGTAAAACACATTTCCATGATGAAGTTCACAGCCTTTTGGACTCTCTTGGGCCTTTACTTAACAGTTTGGATATGACCTTGGAAAAACTGACAAAAATTCCCTGTTTCTGAATCTCAATGAGTTTATTGTATTATTCCTGAATTTTTCTGGTTACCATAATCACCACAGTGTTCCCTGGAAACTGATTCAGAACACGACGTTCAGCTTTGTCCACCAGCAATAGCAGGTGAGACAAACAGTTAAAAATTAATTATGAGATCTTCATTTGACCCAGTGTACTCAAAATGATAACATGTGGTCAATAGAAAAGTTCATCCTTGTATTACATTTAAAAAAATCTGTGTATTTGACTTTTACTCCAAATTTGAATTGGAATAGTCACATTTCATGAGCTTGGAGCTGCTTGGGATTGGAGGATTGGTGGCCCTGTAATCTCTGCATTTAACCAGTGGTCTAGGGTGTTCTTTGGGTGGAACAAGCATGGGGAAGATGAGGCTGGTGCTCCCTGAGGAGCCCCAGGTCTGTGCTCCTCCCCTACAGCACAGAGGTGGGAGAGACCATGGGTCACCTATCTCTCAACTGGCAACTGATACATACTCATAGATTCAAACACTTTAATCATTTGTCTTAGACTCTCTTGTGACAAGATGTCACCCCACTTTTTCTCTGTTTTTTCAGCTGACAAACAGGACTTCTTAAGAAAGACATAATGGTGCTGGAGATGATCCAAAAAGGAGACTGTTAAGTGATCAAAGGAATGAGCAAGCTGTCGATGAGGGTATCAGAAGTCTTTAAGCTAAAATAAGAAGGTTGGGAAGTGAGGATGATCAAAGCCTACCAAGTCAAAAGTAAGTAAAAAAGTACAACAGTAGGGACTATCAGAATATTCCATGCTAACTTTAGGACCTAGAATGAGAACGTGACATTCCAGGTGCAGGTGCTATAGAGAATCCATTCCCTGTGATACACAAAGGATGTTTGTAAACAGACTCATGTAATGTTCTGGCTTGAATCACAGTGTCTTAAATATCTTAAAATGTTCAGTATTTCCTTGGTAAGTAGTTAAGTTTGGTTTTAGAAAAGGATGCTTTTCATCTGCCTGTCTATCTTGACACCCATATAAACTGTTCAAATTCATAAGGCCCTATTCTGTGAAACAGATGTTGTGGGAAGTTTTGATATATAGAATTTCATTTAATATTTACAGAAACCCTGCAAGGAAGATGTTATATCTACTTCAAGATGCAGAAATAGAGGTTAAGTGACTTGTCCAAATTCATTGGGCTGGTACCACGGGGTGAGTATGTCTCCCATGTCCCTGAATTGGAAAGCCAACCTTCAGTGTTAAGAGGTGGAACATCTCAGAGGTGATTAAGCCCATAAGAGTTCTCCCTTAATCAATGGATCAGTGCGGATTAGAAAAGGGCTTAGGGCTGTGAATTCAATTTCTTGCTGCCTTTTGCCCATGTAAGGCATCAGCCTCTGGAGGACATAGCAAGAAGGCTCTCATCATATGCAGCCTGGGGAATCTTACACTCTTCGGCTTTAAGAAATGACAACTGAGTAAATTTATGTTCCTTAGAAACTGCTCAGACTGTGTTATTCTGTTATAGCAACACAAAATGGGTGGGCAGCTGGCAAGCCACATTGGTGACTTTAACCCTCTACACATTTTAAGTAAGCCCGGTGGCCTTTACCAAGAATGAGAGTGAGGTCAGTTATTGGAGGCTGACCTAGCGCATCCATCCTAGGAGCACACTGGAGAAGTCCTCTCTCCTTAGAGGATCTGCTACCCATGCTGAATTCAGTTCATCTTCTGGGGCCTCACAGGCCAAAGTCAACATCCTCTGGGATGCTAGCATTCAATGCTAGTGTTTGTAGGAGCCTTAGAGCTGCCAACACACAACTGCATATGTGTCCATCCAGTCTTGGGGGAAACACAGAGTGACAATACTCACCTTGCTAGAATCATAAGCGTCTATTATCAAACGCATTGAGATAGTAATTTCAACCTTATTATTCTTAGTCATGGCCTGACTACTGTGTGCTAGTCTTCTTGGATGAGGCTGGGATAAGTATCAACAACCTTCCTGCCAGTCTGAAGCTCTTCCAGATTGGTAGGCTTTGCAAGCCATGACTTTCCAGTGTTGTCTGGTATGCAAAGTAAGTCAGAATTTGACATTTTAGTTCCTGACATTTGATTGATATGCCTGAAATATTCCACACTGGGATAAAGAATCATTAGGGCTAGTAATGCACAAAAATGAAAGGCAGCTTGTAATTAAATGTTGGGGAAAATTATTCTGGGTGATTTAGAAGAGAGGATTAAATTTCTTCAATTTGTTTTGCTGTTTCCTACTTTTGAGTACTTTGAACACACCATTTTCTTCAGCTTGAATGTTCTTCTTGCTCATCTGTCTCTCTCTCATTTGGGCCACATGCTGTGACACCACATGTATTTATTAGAATAGAACAAGCAAGCTGTGGTAGCAAACAAGCCTTGAAAGTTCAGCTCTTGGATGTGTGAAGTCTGTGCATTTGTTCATGACTCTCATGTGGAGTGAAGATTTCCTGCTGGGGTCTCCTCTGCTGATTTCCTGCATGATCTCTACATGAGTCTACTTCATGAATCTCTTGCACAGGTCTCCTTCAGAGATCTCTGCATGGGTTTTCTGCAGGACTTGCTTGTGAGACTTTCATGCTTTGTGCCTCTTTGATTTGCATGGACTTGCTTAGTGGCAGTAACTCAGGAACCTAAACTCTTTCCAAACTGCAGTTCCACTATGTTAGAATGTTAGAGTCATTTATTTCTGGTCATACAGTAAGTAGTAGGGCTGTGTGGGATGGGGAGAGAGAAGTGGGGGTGGATAATGAGGCCAAACCTAATTCTCTAAGTTCACATCTATCTTTATGTATGCTTGGATATCAGGTAGAAGGAACACATAATCTCTGCTCAGTTTCTAGTTGAGAATTGGTTCAATGACCTATCCAGTGCCCTGGGTCTGGAAATGAGGAGAATCATATGGAAACTTGGTGAACAGTAATGACTTCTGCTGTGTCAGAACTGGACATCCTCTTCTTCCACACCTCCTTCCAGAACCTTCTCTGAGGACTCTCAGTTGGACTTTCCGAACAAGATTGAGTGAAGGACTCTAATTGGCAAGACCATCACTGTCCTTTGACATTTGTTTTAGTCCTCTGGCTAGACTATGAGCCTTTCAGGGGGGAATGTTGTAACCATCTTCATGATATGATGCTACTACATTTCTTTAACCTCTACCCTATCTCTCCCCATTTGTCCTATCCATGGCACTGAGCATTTTGTCTGCTCATCATAGGTGATCATGGTGGGCCAGAGAGTGAAACGTGTTTAGAAGGCAAATATTTGAAAGGTTCATTAATCACTCATGTGTGCAGGGAAAGAAGTCCCAGCTAACTATCTGCAAAGGTGAGGAAGAACCAGGGACTGTAATTTGCTGTGTGTGTGTGTGTTCATCATTGCCCTAAATGCTGTCCTAACCATACAAACTAACTCAGTCACTGATGTGCTGTGATTCTAGGGTACAAAAGGTTCCACCCCACTTTAAAGTATTATATTGTTCTTACATCTGGGAACCACAAAAGTTATTCAGATAAATGGTTAAGAAAGGAAGCTGAACTAGATGAACCATCAGTCATGTCACTCATGTTCAGATATTTCTAGGCCTGTATTACAGGTTGATATGCTGAAAAGCTGATAAAAGTAAGTTGCTTTGACCTCAAGAACAAAAGTATAACTTACAACTGGGGAAAAAAGTTTTCATACATTTCCAAAAGTGATCTTGTGGTCTGAATTACTGTCTACATATGGGAAGACATGGGATATCTTGCTAGATATGTGTTGGAGAAAATTCCAGCTTCAGATACAATTTAGAAATACATGATGTCATTTGAGTTCCTTGCTGAAAGGTAATAATGTCATTTTGTCATTGTTTAAAATCTTAAATAAACCATCTGAATTAGTGCATACATTGGGTCATAAAGAAAATAGCAGTTTAGGACTTTGAAAAGGGAAACCTGCAATAAAATATTATTATTGGTCAATATCCAGTGTCTAAATCTAAATTGTGCTGGTGCTCTAAGGCCTTGATGTGGCTCTGCCGCTTCTCTGTATTGTGGACGTCAGTGGAACTCACAATTTGAGACCCTGACCACAGAGGACACAGTGTACACAGCATCCCAAAACATCCTCAGGAGCCACAGAATCTGTGTTACATCAACAACAGAGGTCTGGAGGACAGAAGTCCAAGTCTTCCATCTTGCACACAGTCCTGAAGCAGTAGAGTCAGATGCAGGAATCAAGTAAATACCCACGGGGCTTGCTGGTATCACTAGTTGTGAGCAAGGTGCATCGTCTCCCTAACACACACATGGTTTAGTCACATTCCTAGGGTTCTTCAGTGCCAAGGATGCTGCTGAGTAGGAACACAATGAAACCAGAGGGACAGTTAATGTCATGTCTGTGGGGGAATTTGTAGCTTTAAATTATTGTGATAGAAAGGGAGAAAAGTCTAAAATCAGCGCCCTAAGCTTCCACTCAAGAAGCCAGAAAAAACTACATAAATTCCAATGTATGGAGTTAAGAGAAAGAAAATAATTAATATCCAAGATAAAATAGAAAACAGGAAATCGATGGAAAATGTCAATTCAGCAAATATTTGATTCTTTGTGTCAGCAAAATTTACAATATGATAAGCATTTTTAACAAAGTTGTAGGATTCAAGATACATATTAGATTATATTTTCTATGTTGCTAGCACACAGACTAGAAATAAAAATCAATTAAAAAGTACATTTATAATATTATCTAAAACTAAAAGCCTCAAAGTGCAAGAATTAAAACTGAGAACTATAAAATACACTGAGAAAAAATAAAAATCTAAATCAGCGGACACATGATTATATTCATAGATTGAAAAGATTTAATTTGCTAAGGTGTACATCTTTTCCACTTTTCATACAGATTTAGTTCAACTGCTATCAAAATTTGTACAAGATTTTGTTTTTGTTTTTATAGAAACTGACAAGCTCAATTTACATGGAAAAACAAAAGACCTAAAACAGGCACACAGATTTCACTACAAGGATCATTACATGAAAATTTTTTAAAAACATAAAATAAGAGAGAGAAACAGCCAGACCTGCCCCTGTGCATCTGCTGCCATTGAGTTACTTGAGTCCCTCAGGAAACTTGCACAGGCAGGGAGAAAGACTAGATATGGCCTGTGTGCCTGCGGGCCACCACTGGAGATGCTTGCTTCCTATGCGCAGGTATTGTGATACAGGAGAATCGGAGAAACATGCCTGCCCTGTGTGTCTGCTACCACTGGGGGAGTCCTGGTGTAGCCATGCGGGCTGAGAGAAGAAGCAGCCCTGCCCCACACTGCGCTGCCTTCCCAGGAGCTGGCCCATTCCCCTGTGCCATGGAGGGGCTGCCAAAGTGGCAGTCACTGGGACCCCACAACTGAGTTGTCAGCAGAAACACAGGAGAATGTCAAGATGAAGGAGCAAAAGGCAATCTCAGATCTCCAGCCCACAGAGAACAAGTCTGGGATATATAGACATGGAAGAAAGTGGAAGGCACAATCTGGAATCTCTAAAATGTTAGCAATTGAAGTAAAGAAATGACTTCATGAGGCAGTAAAAGTAATCAGATCAGAAACAGTATCTCAGGTAAAAGAAGAAACCATCAACATAATGAAAGAATTGTTGAGTGCATCTAAAGAAGACATAGATTAAAAAAAGAGCATAGCAAAATGATGGAAACTTTGAACCAACAATATAGGAAAGGATTATAATGTATGAAACAGGTTCAAAGAGATAGCCAGGAAATTAAAAACTCCATTAAAAGCTGGCAAAACCACCTGAAGGTGGCTGAAGACAGAATCGCAGCTAGTGATCGCAAAAGGAATGATCTTTTAAAAATAACAAGGAACCAGGAAATAACAATTCAACAGCAGCAAGATGATGTAAAGGAAAATAATTTAATAGTGATAGATGTCAGTGAAAAATCAGGGGTCAGCACCAGTGACCTAAAAAGACTATTTGCAGAAGTAATAGCAGTAAATTTCCCAAAAATGAGAAAAGAACCTGACACACAGATAAGCAAGACATACAAATATCCAAAGCTATAACTAAAATAAATCTATACCCAGACATGTAATAATCAAGACCTCAGAAATTCATCACAAGAACAGAATATTAAAGGCTGTTAGAGAAAAGAAACAGATCACTTAAAAGGAATAAAAATCATGACAGACTTCTTAACACAAACCATCAAGCCAAGAAGAGCTTAAAGTGTTTCAAACGTTGAAAGTAAACAACTTCCAACCCAGACTGATGTACCTGGTAAAACTGTCTTTCAAAATTGATGGAAAAATAAGAAACTTCCATGATAAAGAATAACTGAAGGAACTCATGACCAACAAACCAAACCTACAAAGGGTGCTGAAGGATATTCTAGAGAGAGATAAAGATGATTGTGGTTCCAGAAACAGCAATAGATGGTGATCAACAAATAGTGCAGGCAATTGAATGGAGGGAAAAGTGGGGGCCAACAGCAGGAGGAGAGCATGGCAGACAAACCAACGCATTCCTGTTGTAACTACTGTTAGACGACCTCAATTCACCAATAAAAACTACAGGAAGTATGGATCAAGAAACAAGATCCATCAATATGCAGTATATTCAAAACACATTTAACTCAAAAGGAAATTCGTAGACTCAAAGTCAAGAGAAAATAATTGTTTCACGAGACAAGAAATCATAAAAAATCAGGGGTAGCTTGTCTATCAACTGCAGAATGGGTAAGAAAAGCATGGCATTTTTATACAATGGAAAGCTACTCAGTTATAAGGAAGAAAAATCTTGAGGATGCAACCTGAGATCATGCTCATGGTGAAATGGTTTGAACTCATGTGGGTGAACACTGCATTGTCTCTCTGGGATAAAAAACTGAAGGAGTTAGTGGGATCTAAAATATATTACTTTGAAGATAACAAAAGACATTATGGTAGCCATTGTTGATTTCCTATTATCTGATTTTGAAGTCCTGTAATGCTTTCATTGTTTTGCTTTGATTGGTTTTATTCAATTTTGTTTTGTTTAATTTTATTATGTCTGATGGTATGGACAGCTATTTTGAAGACAGCAAGAGACATTATGGAAGCCATTGTTGATTTCTTATGATCTTGTTTTTTATTTTTATTTTAAAGGGAAAAAATCACAGAAAAATCAAAAGGCAAGCAAGCAAAGGAACAAATAGCAACAACAAAAGCCAAACAACATTATCATCATCATCATCATCATCAACAACAACAGCAACAATAACAAAATAGTAGTGATACTGGGTTTCAAAACAAGATGACAGGACTTTAACCATGGTTGTTAACATTGTATAGTGTTATCTTCAAAATAATTACTCAGGTTATTATCTTGTTTTGAATTCCTGTATTGTTTTCATTGTTCTGTTCTGATTAACTTTATTCTGCTTTATTTTGTTTGATTTTATGCTCTTTCAAATAAAAAAGGTGTGATATTAGTGTAAAAAAAGAGATTAGTAGGCCAGAATGAAAAATCTAGAAATATCTTCTTTTTTTATTTTTGATAATTGACTTATGGCAGTGCATATTTGTTATTCAGTACACAAAAACAGCATTTACAACAAATAGTGCTGAAATTGTTGTCTCTCCATAAGTGATGAATAAATAAGTAAAAAAATACAAAAGGAAAAGGAACGAAGTCCTTACCTCACACTAATTGTTCATCCCCTGACTCTGTATCACTTAACTTTAGAGCAAATCTTTGTCTACTGCATCCTCTTTAGAAGTTAGCACCAGCACTGTTTCTTTTATTTTATAGAGCACAAAACCAAGCAAAATAAAACAGAACAAAACCAATCAAACAAACCAGAGTAAGCGACCCGGAACTTCAAACCTATATGAAATCAGCAATGGTTACCATAATCAAACGAAGCAAGAGAGAATAAAACTCAACCCAACAAAACAATGAAAATGATTCAGGACTTCAAAACAAGATAATAGGGAATTAACCATGACTGTCACCTTCAGGAGATACCCCTAGATTCCATACCGTGTACCATTATCCTCTGAATAGATGATCAGACCACCTACCCTAGACCTGCAAGGTCAGTGAAAGACAAACACTATAAGTATCAAACTGCATTTCATCTCAATAGTTGTCATTATAGTTATGTTCCTCTGGATCTGCCAGTCACTTATTGGGCCAGGGGAGGACTGACTTATTGTTTGCCAGTCTGTGCACAGGTAAGGGCTGGGGCCTGGTCTCCAAATGGCAGTGGCTGTGGCCCACACATGGTGATGATTCACAGGCAAGGCTTGATTCTTGATAATTTCTTGTTCTATTCCCCTGCAGTCCATGAAGGAGCTGACTGATGGGGAAAGGCCTGGGTCTGGCTGTTTCTGAGCACCAGCAGCCTGCACATGGCACTGGTTCACAGGAAGGGTTTGCTTCTTGGTGACGTTTTGTTCTCTTCCCCTGCAGTCTACGAATAGCACTGGCTTATGGGAAAAGGCTCTTTCTTTTTGAAGCAGGTTCCTGCTGTGTAGCCCAGCCATGCCTGAAATCACTGTGATTCTCCTGCCTCAGCGTCTCAGTGGTGGGATTACAGGTGTGTACCACTATACCTGGCTGAAGTTAGCATCAGATTTGACTTTCAGGAATCTCAATGTTGCCTAATCTGTTTGTGTGTCCCTCTGAAACATTCCATGGTTGTATTCATGTTTTTGAAAACTGTATGATACTGTTTTTGAAGGAGTTTAAGAAGTTACTAATAATTTTTAGATGAAAAGGAAAAAATACACAGCATAACTACTGAACTCTGTACACTATGACTCCTGTATCTTTTTCTACTTTGCTTTTATTCCCCCAAATTTCCCAGCATTCTTAGCACACATAAAGAAGGCCACTGTTTTTGCCCCTACTCACTTAATCACTGTGGCTGTAGAGCCTGTCCACACTGCCTGGCAGGCGGTCTCCACCTTGGCTACAGGACTTTTTCTCCTTCCAAGTGTTCTTCTGAAACAAGTGTTCAATTACATTCTCATAACACGATACACCCCTGATATTTCCTTTATTGCATTTCATACTTGAAACTGTCTGCTTCATTTTATGATTCTAATAATATTTTTCATCCCTCATAGACACGAGGAAAGTGATTTTATCTCATGTTCACCATTCTCAGCCCACACCTTAGCTCCATGTTTGACATTTTGAACATATTAATAAATATTTTCTGAATGTCTGAGTGAGTGGAAAATTCTCAGATGGACACAAGCCAGAAGCAAACATAAAAACTGAACAGACATGCTTGGGAATCCCTTAAAAAGTGCAGGAGCTGAGGTCCAGACAATGGATTCTTCCTCACTCTCTCTCTTCTCCTACTTCAGGGCATAGACCTGAGCTGATCCTCAGACTTCCTCTTTCTGTACCATGCTAGTTAGGGAATCCCAGGTACACAGAAAGCCCTTAAATAATAGCTGATGAGTTATTCATTCAGTGGTCTTCTTTATTGCTTGTAATCACATGAAGTTCTAGGACCCATCTTCTTGGTTAAGAAATGCAAATGGTGAAATATGAAGTATAGGACTTGTTCAGTACAACTCTAAGACCTTCTAATCAACTCAAATCAACAGATGAGATCTGTCCATCCTCCCAGTTCCAAAGAATCTGAAGGTGCCGACTAGCTGAGGACATACACTGACATGGTTGCTCTGTTTTCCTTTGGTTAATTTTAGGTTTGTCCTCAAACACCTCTGCCACAGGAGATTGCTTCTTGTTAGTAAGTGGTATGTTCATGTCATCATGTGCTTGGAAAAATCTTTTTCCTTGCATCCCATGTGATTTGATTTTGTATTTCCACTCAGGTCAGCGGAACATGCCTCTTTCCACTGTACTGTCTGCTTACAGTGCACTAAAGTGAACAGTTGTGATCTTTGAGATGTATGTCATCCTCAGCATCTTGCCAGCTTGCACCTGAGCCAAGTAAGAATTCTGTCTGTCTACTCAGTGTCTGTCAGAGACAATTGGCTTCTCTATGCATTCATTCCTGACCTTTCTCTGGTGTCTTAGTTTTCTCGTTGCTGGGACAAAATACCCGACACCTAATGTTAAAGAGGGAAAGGCTTGCTTAGCTCACAGTTTGTAGAGGTTTCAGTCCATAATCAGCTGACTCTAAGGCAGGGTGGCCGGGGCAGAGGAGCAACAGTTCCTGGCAATGGAAGACAGCAAAAGCAACAAGAGCAAAAGGGAGGAGCAAGCCTCTTTCTGTCCCTTATACTGAATGCGGGCTACCTGCCTAGGGTGAGTGCAGCACTCACACCTCCAATCTCAGCATTGAATAATGAACCAAACACAAACACTAAATTCAGCCTCCTCAGAAAAGTTCACTTTCTATAACCACTTTGGGGAGGACATCCAGACACAAACCATAACATCAGGAAAGAACATTCCACAATGTCCAGTCTTTCCACAGTCTCCTTCCCCAGGGGACAGGGATGAATTATCAGAATTCTGAGAATGCTCTTCCTCTCTTCACATCAGTTGTCTATCTGGGTGGCTTACATCTGTTACATTAAATTGGTAAAAAAGAAAGTGGGTCAAGGAACTCACAGTCTTTTAAGCTACGGTTTATAACCCATTAATAGGTTGAGAAGTCAATTAATTAGGTCAAGGATTTAAAAAAATGTGTACTAGAATAGTGAAGACAAAAGAATCAGAGAGTGACAAAATTAGAGTAAATCTCGTACCATGTTTGTTTTTTGTATGTGTGTGTGTGTGTGTGTGTGTGTGTGCGTATGTGTTTGTGTGTGTATGAGTGTATGCCCACAGGGTCACCACATAAATTGCATGTCTTTATTTGGATTGGTTTGTGTATTTTTTTCCCTGCTCAAATGCTGCTTGTGAATGTTCAGTTAATTAGTTATACCTCTGTCAAGTAATTAAAATGTCAAAGGAGTCTTGAAGATAACTTAAAGATATAAGATATGTTTAACAGTTGCATGAGAATTTCCTTTTCTCAGCATACCTGGGAAGGTTTCAGAGCTGAGGATGAGAGTTTGTGGAGCTGTCCACAGCATGGCAGGTGTGGAGTGGGACCTTGTTTCATTATCCTTGATGTGCTTAACATCATTCCTAATTTAAAAATTGGAAATGGGGTCATATCCAAGTGTCTCTGGGGTTGCCACATCAATTTACTGCTTACTTCCAAGTGCCCTTATGTCTAGGGCACCTCAGCTGTCTCATCTGTGAGAGATTCAGGTTTATTTCTACACTCAATCTAAATGCAGGGTTGAACATTTGAATGTCCCCACCTCCACCCATATGTTGAAGGTTTTGTTGACACTACTGCTAGGTTACTTCCAGAGCAAGCTAACATATATCTATTGTCATTACTTCACTTTTTCTAAAAGCAAAGACTTTACTGGAAAATTGTTATTAAGAGCTTAGCTGTATTTATCTTAAAATCTACAAGAAGTAGCTTGCTGTTGGTATAGACCACCTATGATTTTGTTCTAGCAGAGTAGAATAAAGAAATAATCTCCAAATTAAACCCTATTATAAAATCTAAGGGTTCTTCTCATTAATTTTTCAATTGAGTAATTGAGTTTACTAAAACAAAAAAGAGAATTTGAATATTATTTATCAGGCATTCTTTCGAATGCTTCAAACTATTATCTCTATTTAAATGATGAGAATTTTTTAAAAAATCAGAAATGCATACTCAGTTGAGCCCATAAAACTTTCAGAGTTAAATATTGTATGATTCTCATCCAATTATTGTGGAAATGAATTATGCATAGGAAACTACCTGGTGCTTATTTCCTTATTTACATTTATGAATAGATCTACATGCTGATAGTGTGTTTAGTGGGGAGCCAGGCAGACACCCCCAACTGTACACAAGAGGCCATTGGAAACCTGAATTGGAAAGTGAAAAAATAATTTGAGAAACACAATGGGACTTGATAAACAGTACCAGCCACTGACAAACAGTACCAGCCACTGACAGCATATGTAATTCCAGATTGTACTACTGCCAAGCCACTTTTATCTTAGAGCTGGACTTATTCAGAAATAATCTTTCAGATGTTTTCACCTTATACACGTGTGATCGTTTGCTTAAGGACGCAAAACCTTGTTCTCTCTCTACACCCTCTATCCTTGGCAATAAGACACTTATCCCTTGGTTGATTTACAACTTGGTCCCTGGTACTCACTCCGATGGATGACAGGATCAGAACACCAAAGGGTCTTTTCATCGAGCCATCTTCAGCTAAGCCTCTAATCAAACCTTTTGGTTTCACGCAGGTCTTCTGGTCTAGGTGTGGATCAAATCTCTTGTCTTCTGATAAGAGGCCATACTTCAGGCACACACCTGCTCCTAGAAGCTCTGCTTGGAGCTGAGACACTCAGACTCTGACATATCAGCAGCAGGTACTGAATGACCAGAGCCAACCTCATTCCGTCAGCACAGAAATAAAAATCTACATTTCCCAATTCACTTGTAGAGTTTGACTCTTGACTTGTAGGTCTGCTCTTTTGTGGTTAGTCATTCCGGCATTGATTTGGAAGGGCAGATGTTGTGTTTTGGAGCATGTAGGGCCTCAACACTGATTTGATATGCTAAGTCAAAACAGTCCGTGACTAAAGGAAAACTCACACTTCCGTTGTTACTTCTCATCAGTGAGACTTTCTCAGCCTCTGTTTCTATTGCATTCAGTCTTTGCTAGGTACTTTCAAATATGCTGGAGCAGAAAAATAAAGTATCATTTCTACTCCCAAATAGGTCATAGAGAATAAATACTGACTAAGGTTGATAAATGGAGACTAAAGCGATATAATTCGAGATACAGGACATATTACTGTAAAATTTTCTGAGCTAGAAGAAACATTGTGGGTAGATACTGATAGAACATTTTTGTGAGCAATATGAAACTTGAAATGGATCCTGAAGAAATTATTCCTTATTTATAAACTATCCTCGTGCTTAGACAGACAACAGATGAAAAAAATATGGAAATAACAGAAAAGGTTTGAAAAGGAAAAATCTACCCTACAATTTCTCAAGCCTTAAATACCTATACACAAACCAGAAGAAGCTAATACCTTATCTTAGTTTATTTCATCCATCTCAACTAGGATGTACTCTGGCTTGTACGAAAACAATTTTGTGTCATCTTAAAAGTTAAGAGTAAGAAAACATTGTAAAATTATAGCCATACCCTTAATGCCTAGGAAAAACATATTTCTTGGTTTCTGGGAAGTGATTTCACCATTTAATAGGTTTTTTTGTTACTGAATTCAAATAGGAACACAGTGAGAAAATGCTGGGTAAGATAATGGACAACGCCCTTAAACACAGTTTTTGAAGCACAACTACGTTTTGTTCAAATGGAAGAGGGCATCCCTCTAAGTTATCTTACTTGCCTGAAAAATTATTTTTACTAGTTATAATATAGTCAGTGTTCATTGCAATAGAATTTTTGGCTTCATCCAGCAAAAGAACCAGAAAAGTCCAGTAGAGGGTGAGTGTATGCCTTCAATAATCTTTCTCCAACCTTCTCCCCTTAGAAGTTATAAGGGGCCTCTCACCAGCTCTGTATGTTGTCTGGCCAGGTATGAGTTCTCCTGCTAATGCCTACAGCTCAGAATCTCCTGATGGCTCATTGTTAGAGGAGTCTTATGTTTTAAGCATTGGCCATAAAGAAGAACTGTCATTTTGATGTGTAAATCTAAAGTCAGCCCAGTGGGTCACTGGTGTATCAGCAAGACAGGAGTTAGAGTCATAGGCTTTCCACTTCCTAGACTAAAATAGTTTCTTCATTTGGTGGGACACCAAAATCTATCTCCAGCATGTGCTTGGTCTGTGTAAGGGAACGTGCTAATGAGCTTCCTAATTTGTTTATTTATTCTACTGATTTAGTGTGGGTAAAATTGTATATGGGTGAATGACAAGATGAGTAGTTTATAAATTCATAACCAAATTAATAAATTTTCCAAAAAGAAACTTTGTATATTTAAGTGTTTTAGTATCCCCAACTCTAATGATTTGTCATGTTTATGAAGCTGTACAGGTTACTTTAACCTGCACAGGCCTTGAATTCTGAAATATTAGTTATTGTTTCCAATATAGCCTCTTGGAAGGGAGAACAAAGAAATGGAATTTATAAGCACTTCTTTATTCTTCCCAGCTCTTAACCTCAAGGAACACAGGATAGAGTCTCTCATGTCTCCTCCACGCTGTTGTAGGGTGGAGATTCTCAATGAGGTGGGAAGGCAGAGCCCTTGGCTGAACTTCCAGTGATGATGCTGATTGGAAGTCCTCTTTTACTCAAGTAGAACATTTTCTGCTTTCTTTCTTTCGATTGTGTAGCCTGGAGACATGAACTTTCTGATGGAATTCTGGGCTGTAGAAACTTGTGGTTCACTTCATCATCCAGGGTGGGCTTCCTGTGCAGTCTGCCTCTGAGATTCTCCTCTCTACTTCCTGTGCTTAGGATCGTGCCACTCAGAAGAGCTCCAAAGGGGGAAAACTGCCTTTTCCACTCTGAGAAACTTTCCTGATACATTTTACCTTGAGGGAAGTAGAAACGACTACAAATAGGATGAGGTTTGTATCAAGTGTCTGACAAATTGGCTTCATGGTAAATTAGATAAATCCAGAGCCAACCTCAAAAATAAAATTGTCTTCAAAATTTAAAATGATATCTCAGCTGGGCATGGTGGCACATGCCTGTAATCCCAGCACTTGGGAGGCCAAGGCAGGAGGATAGTTGTGAGTTTGCAGCCGCCTGGGCTGCAAAGTGAGCTCAAGGCCAGCCTGAACTACAATAGTGAGACCCTCTCTCAAAAAGACCAAGAGAAAAAAATGATAGCTCAATATACATTTCAGCTACATAAATGCTCTCCATGTTGTCCTAATAAATATTTGAGAACTAACTTAGGCAGAATCATTTTTCTTGGAATATAGACATATTCTTTACACACTGAGGCCATAGGGATCACAGAGAAAATTCTGTTAGGTGGAGGATATTCTGGGTTCTTTTTTTTTTTGAAAAAAAAAGTGAGATGATAAAAGTGATCGGGGGCTGGGGATTTAGCTCAGCGGCATAAGCGCCTGCCTCGCAAGCAGGCAGTCGTGAGTTCGATCCCTGGTACCGATAAAAAGGAAAAAGACCAAAAAAAAAAAAAAAAGGTGGTTCAGATATTCTCACAGCTACTTCCTCTGGGTTCCTTATATGCTAAATATTTTCAAAACATACTTCATAAAATGAGACACACTAAATTCTTTAGTTCTAAAAACACTGACAGTCTTCATTTTATACTACTTTGCTCTGGAATATAAATTTATCTATTTAAAATATTGATATATTCCAAATGACAGTTATGAAAATTCAAAACTAAATTTTGTCCATTATTTGAGGTTTATTTATTTTATGTTTTTAATTTTTAAGGGATAATTTTCAGGGCCTTCTGTGCATGTCTGTGTTTTCAGTAATTATAGTTTACTAAAAGTTGTAAATCTAAAGTTATTTTTCTTATATTGGGCATAAAACAATAATAAGGTTTGTAAGTGAGAACATACATAGTTTGGTCTTCAAGCAATTTCAACTGTGTACCATCATCTACATTTCTCCTTAAGCCAACCAACCCCACCTCTAGCCTATGTAACCATCAAGTCAACACATATATGTGGTGATGAATATATTTAATCATTGCATAAAGTGAACATCTATCAAAATGGCACATTGTAATTCTTAAATATGTATAATTATTTATGAGATTTGTACCTGATTTTGAGAACATAATGGAAGCCTTAGGTTGAATTATAACAGAGGACTTCAAAGCCTTGCCGTTGCTACTTCTGGAATTGGGACAAACTCAAAGAGAGAATTGTGTTCTCATGATGGTATATTTTACTGGATTCAATGTAAGGTTTTTCTCACAAAAGTTTGTAATTTAGTCTTCTCCAATGCACACCAACAAAAACAAATTGAACTGCTTTGTCAACCAGAAGATGAGTGACCAGCAGCCAAGTGGTTCAGGTCCAGCATGCCTCACATCCTAGGGGGACAGGCCCCATGCGGCAGGGCACTGTTTCCTGAGCAGCTGCACAGAAGCATGAAGGGTTCAGGGCCAACCCCAGCAGCAGAACAGGACCAAGGCGCTTCACTTCCAGAGTCCCATTGTGGAAAGAAAGAAAAGCCATTCAATCACAGTGGACTGCTGGCATCCAGAAAGCAGAATACAGGGAACTGTGCTCAGAGGTAGGATCTGGGACCACCTAGACTCCATCCTGGTGGTTACGTTGGCCCAGCAGCACAAGCAGGCAAGCAGCCATGCAGCCTCGGCCTGTGGTGGGATAAGGGCATTCCCAGCACCCTGTGACCAGCCAATAAAAGGAGTTAGTGAAGTGAAACAGAGGAAGCAGTGCAAGGTCCCAAAGGAGACAGCTGTACAGGGGCAACCCTCAACCTCCCTACCAGAGGGTGCAGTAGCATCTAGGAAAGGAAATCTGGGGAAGCACCACAAAGACAAGCATATTGAGGAGAGGTGGACATCCATGACACTGTCAGCTGGAGACAAATCCAAGTCCCACATCCAGAGGTCAAAGTCAGCCCACACTCAGCAGAAATTCTAGTGAAAACTTGGTGGGTTACACAACACTTTTCTGGGATACTACCACAGAACTGTCAACAACAGAAGAATTTTATTTTTTTTTCTTTGTTTGTTTGAGTGGTTTTCCTTTTTCAACCTGGGGTGGTGTTGGTGTTTGTTTCTATTTTTAATTTTTTTGATGATTTAGGTTTCTTACATTGATTTTTGTTTTGTTATATTCATCTTCTTTCTTCTCTCAACTATCTCTTTTGTTTTATGATACTCTCATGTGAATGAACATAATCTATTTTGGTTGGTTTTTTTTTTGTTCACTCCAATATTCTGATTTTTCTTTCATTCTTTCCCTCCTGTGTTCCTCCCCAGTTACCTAAAATTCAGGTGATCATCTTTTGCCTTACAGTCTTGATTCTACTGAATTTCCCCTCATTCATCTCTCTGTTTAGTCCTTGTCTTAGTTATTTTTACTCATTTCTGAGACAAAATACCTGATGTCCAAAATTGGGAAAGTAAAGGTTTATTTCCTATAGTTTTTGAAGGTTTTAATCTATACTCAGTTGGCTCCAAGGCAGGGTGGCATGGCAGGACCGCAGTTCACGGCAGCTGCAAAGAGCAAGGTGAAAATCAGCAAGAGAGAGAGACATACCTTCTTCCAGCCATGACATTGTACGCTGGCTCCACCCCTATGTGGGTGTAGCACTGACACCATCAATCCAAGCATTAGATAATGAATCAATCACAAATGCACAATGCAAACGCATAAGGCCTGGGGGCCACTGACATAAACCATGACATTCCACCCCGGCCCCCAAAGACTCATGCCCATACTTAATACAAAAGACACTTAGTCCATCACTAAGAGTTGCCAAAGTCCTAACATTTTCAGCATTGTTGAGAAGTCCAAGTCCCAAGTCTCCTCCAATATCTATGACAAACTCTTAACTGTAACCCCCTGTACAAATGAAACAAGGTTAAACATTTCTGAATAAACATTACTATTCCAAAATTTACAAAGAAGGGAATATAAAGCACTGGAAACAAAGTAAGTCCAACATCCAGCAGGGCAAACTAACATTAAGTCCTAGAGTTCCGCTTCCGGGAGAACATGGCGTACAGATAACAGCAACTACCGGCGGCTCTCTGAAAGACTCGGCTCAGAAGCCAGGAATGGTGCGGACTAAGGAGACATAAGCAGGTGGAGATATGCTCTGCTGACTCAGGAACGAACTGGGCTGAGAGAAGCCAACTTGGAATGCAGTCCTGGTGCTAAAACAGGAACAGAAAAGACTCGGTGTGGAGGCTGGAACCGCGCCATTGTAAGCCGCGATTTGGGTTTCCCGCCGCGCAGCGGCTGTCTGCCTCTACAGCGGCTCGGCAAGGGGAGAGACGTGCAGAAGCTCTGAGAACGGCAATCTGCGAACGGCAGGGAGGCGTGCACTGACTTATGGTGAGGTGAGTGAGAGAAACTGACACTCTACCACAGTTTGACTCCAGCAGAGGACTTTCTGGGCCCGAGCAGTCCTGCGGGAGCAGGGCGGGGTGGCGACTCCAGCCACACATCCCCCTCTCGGGCGGGATTGGTGAAAAGTGCCTGGCCTGCGTGACGCTGCCGGCGGACCTGGTAGACTGTCCCAACCCAGATCCCAGAGCCTGACGGTGGCCGGGAGGGGAGACGCGTAGGCTGCCTGGTCCGTAACTCCCTGGTGCGCAGCGGTGAGCGGGAACACCTAACTGGCGCAATTCGATCAGGCTGTGGCTGACTGGGAGAGAAGCTGGGCCTCTTATATAAGCTTGCATATATAAGGAACAGAGAAGAAGAGGCAGCATGGGAAGAGGCAGCAACAAGAAAGTCTCCTCGGCCCCCAATTCTGAGAAACAGGCAATAGCAGACACCGCACCAATACACATAAGGCACCATATAGAGAGCCTCATAGACCAATTCAGGAATGAAGTTATCAACGACCTGAAGCTAGAAGTATGCAGAATAGTTAGAGAAATGCTAAGCACCACCCAAGAAAAAACAGGTGGTGGAATGGAAGAACAGAAAAAAAGGGGAGAATTGTTTGATGGAGAAAACACAGAAAGCATAGAATACGTGAAGCAGGTTCAAAGGGACTACCAAGATACTAAGAAGTCTATCGAAGACTGGCATAACAGCTTGAAAGAAACTAAGGACAGACTATCTGAACTGGAGGGCAGACTTGTAATATGGGAGAATGAAATGAAAAACTTCTTAAAAATAACAAAGAAACAAACAGCAATAATACAAAGACAAGAAGATGATAAGAGGATCCATAACTTAAGGATTAAGAACATAAAAGAAGAAGTAGGGATGCAAACAAGTGAACTACAAAAGCTACTCACAGAAATAATCCAGGAGAATTTTCCTAATTTAGCAAAAGGTAAAGATACTCAGATGTATGAGGCATACAGGACCCCAGCTACCTACAACCCAAACAGAGCGACACCCAGGCATATAATAATAAAAATTCCAGAAATTCAATACAAAAACAGAATATTAAAAGCTGTAAGAGACAAGAAACAGACCACTTACAAGGGAACACCCATCAGAATTACAGCAGATTTCTCTGCACAAACCATCAAATCACGAAGAGCGTGGGGGGAAATAATTCAAGCTTTGAAAGATAATAATCTCCAGCCAAGATTGAGATATCCTGCACAACTGTCCCTGGAAATTGATGGAAAAACAAGGTGCTTCCAGGATAAAGAGGAACTGGGGGAATTTGCAACCACCAATTCAACTCTACAGAGAGTATTGCAGGATATTCTAAAAAAAGAAAAATACAAAGAACCCAGAAATAGTGGCGGGGAGGCCACAACAAATGGAGCAGAGAACAAAATGAAGAAGACAAACTGACAGCTACTGACAGAAAAAGAGCTTAACAGAAATGAGGCAGAGAAGATTGGATGATAGGAACAGCTATTTTGGAGAAAATGACATCTTAATAGGTAATACTGATTTAGTATCATCTTGTTTTGAAGTCTCATCTAGCTTTTGTCCTTCTGTCTCCAATGGTCTAAATAGGCTGTATCTTATTGGATTTTATTATGTACGATAGTATAAGCAAAAACCTTTTAAAGACAAGGAGATTATACAGAAACCATTGTTCATTTTCTGTTAGTCGATTCTAAATACTCTGTAATGCTGTCATTCTCTTGAATGGTTTTACATTGTTTTGATATACTTAATGCTACAGTATACGAAGTTGTACTCAAGGATTTCAAAGAAAGAAACAATATGGTAACTACTTTTAGGTTAGGATTATCTGGTGGTGAAACACTATTCTGCTTAAATGGTTATGTTTTGATCTGCGCTGTTTCGTTGTTATGCCCTCTTTTATCTCAATCTCCACTCCTATATTTACTTTTTTATCTTTATCCTTTTAATTAAAGGAAAAAAATAGCAGGATATATTATAGTAACCCATTTTGACTTTTCATTACCTTGATTCAAAGCCCTGTATTACTCTCACCATCTGGTTTTTAACTGATGTTCCCCTATTCTGTTTTGCTGGATAGTATCAGGTTCGAAAGTTTAGGCATCAGCTGTGAAGATAATGAGATTCATTATGACGCCCATTCTTGTTGACTTTTAGCTACTTTTGAAGACCTACAATGTCTCCAATGTTTTGGTTTTGTCGGTTTTATTCTTTACTGTTTTGTTCAATTGTATTATAACTAATGATATAGGCAATTCTATTAGAGATAGCGGGAGACATTATGGTAACCATTGTTGATCACCTGTATTATGTTTTTACATTATCTATTATGTCCACCCTTTTGACTTGACCGATTCTGTTCTGTTATGTCACATTTGGTTTTACTCTCTTCCAAAAAAGTAATAAGAACCGTGGGAGCAATGAAACCCAAAATGTGTAATAGTCATGGTACAAAAGAGAGGAAAAGAAAGTACTCTAAACTATATAACTGCATGTATATTTAAGTGTATAAGATAGAAAATGATATCACAGAGTTTTATTGGATCAATGAACAGAACTGTTTGCAGTATCATTGATGGAATGTCCACTTTACAAGCTTTAATTTTGTGACTTGAACAATTATTTCTAAGATGACAATATGTAATCCATTAACTAGTGATTTCCTACTGTTCATTTTTTTTCTGTAAATCTGTATAACTTGTACCCTTTCCCTGCTTTTTTTTTCCTTTTCTCCTTAAATAAAATTAAAAAAAAAACCCATATTCTGCATAAAATACTTAAAATTAAAATCAGTGTTTATAAATAAAAAAAAAAGTCCTAGAGTTCCATGCTCAGCATTTGAAACAATCTGGTGGTTACAAGCTCCAAAAGGCTTGGGTGATTCCACCCCCATGACACTTGCAGGGATTTCAGCTCCTGCAGCCTCTCTTTTAAATCCTCTCTGCTCACTTTTTACAGCTTTCCTTGGATGATCCACATTCCCGGCTTTTTCAAACTCCTGGGATCTCCACTGCATCTTTGGCTTCAACCTTACATCTTTACAAATTGCCCTCTAGGTACACTGCTTGGCCTCCCAGGCCCTTTGCAATTGAAGTGGAAGCCATCTTACCCTCAGAATTGTGCATTTTCCTTGCACCTAAAATCAGCACCATGTGGATGCCACCAAGGTTTGCTGCCAGCTGCACCAGTAACCAGGCTTTTCTCTCTCTTGGCTATAGGGTTCCAGTGCCTGGATTGCTGGTCTCTATTTACCTGATTGTGAGGAAAAGCTTCTCTATATAACTGCCATTCTAGAATCTCATGTGGCTGCCACCATTCTGGAACCTCATGTGGTTGCTGCCATTCTGGAACCTCATGTGGCCTCTAATGCCATTTTGGAGCATGGTGCTCTGCAGTTTTCTCCTCTGAGCAAATTATTTCACTTTGCAGTTTTGAGGCTGCAAAGTATGGAGACCCACTACTTCCTGAGATGCCTTGTGGTAATCTTTCTTATTTCTCTGTTCCTTCTCAGCAATCAAAGTCTCAGCTCTATCTTTACAATCCACAGCTTTACTGGAGTTTTCCTTCTAGTCAAACTCACAATGTTTTAAATTATCCTGCTTTACTCTTTGCTCTTGATTTGCAACATAGATTTGGCTAAAAGCCCCCAACAATAGCCATGCCACAGCTTCAACATTTGACTGCCTTGAAATTTCCTTCGCCAGATTAATCAGTCCATTGCCCTTAATCTCAGTCTCAGGCAAAGTCTCTTGGCATGAGAAAAATACAGACAAACTTTCTTCCAAGCCATAACACACAATTGGCCAACAACCAATGTAGTCCTTCTTCCCAGCAGAAACCTCCCAAGCCTGGTCTTTATCAGCAGGCTTTCTATCAGCCTTCTGGTATCCTGAACTCTGCCCAGAATCTCCTCTACATAACAGCCTATGCTGTTCCAGCTCAGTGCATCCAAGCAATATTTCCAGACCTTTCCAAACTCTGCCCACAAGCCATTTCCAAAGCCTCTCAAAAAACATGGTCAGGTATAGTCACAGCAATGACTCCACTCCTTGGTACCAAATTCTGTCTTAGTTACTTTTTGCTCATCACTGAGACAAAATACCTGATGCCCAAAGTTGGGAAAGCAAAGGTTTATTTTTTATAGTTTTTGGAGGTTTCAGTCCATACTCAGTTGGCTCCAAGGCATGGTGGCATAGTGGGGTCGCAGTTCATGGCAGCTGCAAAGAGCAAGGCAGCTGCAAACAGCAAGTTGAAAATCAGCACAAGAGAGAGACACACCTTCTTCCAGCCATGATATTGTATGCTGATTCTACTGCTATGTGGGTGTAGCACTGACACCACCAATCCAAGCACTAGATAATGAACCAATCACAAATGCACAATGCAAATGTATGAACCCTGAGGCCACAGACATAAACCATGACAGTCATCTATCCTTAAATACCCCTCAATTAGGATCAAATTAATCTCTCAATGGGAAATTCATTGGATAAAAGTTCAAGTATATGTTGGACTTTGTTATACAACTGTGGAGCTTGCTTCTATAGTTTAAAATACTAAATTAATAGTTACCACAGCTTGTCAGTTTCTGGGCTGTGCTTGGTGCTATTGTTATTGCTAATTGTTCTACTTTACACAGGATATCATACATGTTATAGTCAGTTTTTCTCCTTAATATGACAACACTGTGATTGTCTGTGATAATAACTATCACTATAGTCCATTACCAAAGGACAGGGTACCGAGACAAATAAATATCAACTTTTCATGTTTAATCAGTTGGGAAGGCAGGATTTTTGGGTAGGTTTAAAGACCAAGAACCACCTATACCTAGAAGACACTGCTGAGGAATGGACACTTCCTAAAGAAGCCTCAATATTAGTGATAATGTTGTCTTCCATAAGAAATTTACAAGCACCAACACAGAAAACAAACAAATTAGAAAACAGAAAATGACAAGACACAGATGCCAAATGCAACCCCAGATCTCCTTCCCACTTAGGATAACTCCAGAACACAACAAGATAGAAAAATTGGAAATCACACACTGGTTTTTGCTGAAATGATAGTGGCAGAAGTCAAAGAACAAATGGAACTGCTAAAGAAAAAATAATCTCCCAGATTAAAAAAAAATGACAATCAAAATGAGAGACATGCCTAGTGAACCTAGAGTAGACACAGATTTAAAAAATAGAGGAGTTTAGAAAAAATGATGGAAACCATTAATGTCCTATAAAGGAAAGACATGGAAGCCATGAAACATTCAAAAAGATATCCAAGAGATTAAAAATTCCATTGCAAGTATGTGCAATAGATTGAAGGAAGAGAAATATAGACTATCAGATCTAGAAGGCAGGATTGCAGTTAGTGATCATAAAAAAAGACGTCTTAAAAATAAATCCAGCAGCTGGAAGACAAGTCAGAGAAGAACAACATAAGATTGACTGGAGTCAATGAGAAAACAAGACAGTATAAACACTACAAAAACTTCTACAGAAGTAATGGCAATAACTTCCCAAATGTGAATAAAGAATTTAGCACAAAAATAAGAGAGGCTTATAGAACTTCAAATAACCATGAACAAAATAAATCTATACCAAAGCATATGATAAGATTCCAGAAATTCAGCACAAGAGCAGAACATTAAAATCATTTTGAGAAAAGAAACAAATCACCCATAAAAGAAAACTCATCAGAATCACAGCAGACTTCTCAACAAAAACTCTCAGGGAGTTTGGAGTGAAGTATTTCAAGCCCTAAATAAAAACAATCTCCAACCCAGACTGATATAATCTACAAAACTATCTTTCAAACCATGGAGAAATATGATACTTCTCTGACAAAGGACAACTGAAGAAATTCATGACCAAAATGCTCTCCAAAATTCTTTGAAGGATATTTATAAAGGTATTTTATATAAGGAATGTCACAATTCCAAAAACACCAATAGAAAGAAGCAAGGCATGCAATTAAACAGAGGAAACAGGCAGGGTGCAAGCAACAGGAAAATAATATGAGAAGGCCAATACATATCAATTATAATCATGTATGTGAATCATCTTGATTCACCAATCAAAGTAAACACATTAGAAAAATTAAGAAACAAGATCCAATAGTACACTGTGTAAAATATGCTGCATACATTTAAGTCAAAAAGAAATTCATAGATTTAAAGTCAAAGCATGGAAAACTTTATGTGATGGGAACCCAGAAAAAAGTAAGGGTAGCTATTCTATTTGCAGACAATGTGAACTTCAAGCCAAAATGTATCAAAAGAGACAAAGAAGATCTCTACATACTTGGTAAGGGAAAACACTGAAAACAAGGGATAACAATCATAAATATATATGCACCAAATACTGGTGCACCCAACTATGCAGACCAAACATTAAAAGACATGAAAAATTATGTAAACACTGACAGTTATAATGCGAGACCTTAATACTTCACTATCACAAATACATCAACTAGACAAAAAATTCAACAAAGAAATATCAGAAATAAGCCAAGCCTGTGAAAAAATGGACTTGTAGATGTCTACAGAGTGTTCCACCCCACAACATCAGAGTACCCGTTCTTTGCTGCTGCACATGAGACATCCTCCAAAATAAGCCACACATTAGCCCGCAGAACATGCTTATATAAATGCAAAGGAGCTGAATTTACCTATGCACATTATCTGATCATAGTACTATGAAACTGGAAATAAATGGCCAAACCTGGAGATTAAATCACACCCCATGAACAACAAATGGGTCATAGATAAAATTAAACAAGACATTAAACAATATGTATAATTAAATGTTAATGTTGATACAACATACCAGAACATATGGGACACTAAGAAAGCAGTCCTAAGAGGGAAATCTATAACAGTGAAATTTCACATAAGAAAACAGAACAAGTTTAAATAATCTAATGTTGAGTCTCAAACTTCTAGTAAAAGAAGAACAAATCAAACCCAAAGCTCTTATGAGGTAGGAAATGATAAAGATCAAAGCAGAAATGAATGCAATTGAGACTAAGAAAACAATATAAAGAATCAATATATTGAAGAATTGCTTCTTTGAAAGCTTAAATAAAATTGATAACCTCCTATTAACCCTGTGAAAAAGAAGAAGGAAAAGAATCAAATTTATGCAATTAGGAATGCAAAGTGTGGAATCATAATGGATTCTGTGGAAATTCAGAAGATTATCAACACTTACTTTGATAACTTGTACTTTATCAAATAAAATAGAAAACAGAAGAAATGCACAGGTTCCAAGATACACATGAGTTGCCAAAACTGAACAAAGGAAATATAAAAAATCTAAATAACATAATATCAGTCAATAAAATTGAAAGTATAATTTAAAACTTAGCAACAAAGAAAAGCTTAGGTCCTGTTGAATTCACTGCTGAATTCTATAAAAAAATTAGAAACTATATAGGGCCATTACTGATGAAACTCTTTAATTTAAATTGAAAGGGGAGCAATACTCTCTAACTCATGCATGATAGTAATGCCTGAAGAAGACCCAACCAAAAAAAGAGAACTACAAGCCAATTTCCCTAATGAATATAGATCAAAAATCTTCAGTAAGATACTGGCAAATGAAATGCAGCAAATCATCAAGATTATACACCATAACCAAGGGATACAGGGATGCTTCAATACATAAAAATCAATAAATGTAATACACCATATAACAGAGTCAAAGACAAAAATCACAGGGTCACTTCTATAGATGCAGAAAAAACATTGAAGCCCAATACCTATTCATGATAAAATCTTATAGAATATTGGAATATATGGTCTTTATCTCAGTCTGATAAAAGCCATCTTCAGCAAGCCAACAACCAACATCATACTAAATGGTCAAACACTGAAACTTTTCACTCTAAAATCAGGCACAAGAAAAAGATGTTAACTATCACCACTCTTATTCAATACAGTTCTATAAATACTAGCCACAGGAATTAGACAAGACAACAAATAAAAGAAATAAGGATAAGAAAGGAAGAAGTTAAATTATCATTATTTGCATATGACATTACACTTTACTTCAAAGAATTAAGAAACCCCACCAATAGACTTTTGTATTTAATAACTGAATTTAGTAGCATATCTGGGAACAAAATTCAAAAATCAATAGCATTCCTGTACACAAACAGCAAACATAATGAGAGAGAAATTAAGGGAACAACATTTTTCATACTGGCATAAAAATGATAAATACTTAGGAAACAGTCTAACAAGAGAAATAAAAGATCTGTACATTGATAATTACATGCTCTGACAAAAAGAGAACCAAGAGGGTACTAGAAAATGGAAAGATATTCCCTGTTCATGGGTAGGAAGAACCAACATAGTGAAAATGGTTCTACTCACAATATTATTATATAGACAATGCAATTCAAATAAAATACTGTTAGCATACCACAAAACTAGAGAAAGTATTCCTAAAATTCACTTGGAACAGGAAAAGGCCTAAAATAGCCAAAAATCCTAGAAAACAAAGGCAAGTCAGGGTGCATCACAAACTCTGACATGAAATTATACTACAAAGCTACTGTGATAAAACAGTGTGTTACTAGTGAAAAACAGACCTGAGGATCAGTGGAACAGATTAGAAAATCCAGAAACAACTCCAAACACATTCAGCACCTTATCATTGATAAGAGGCCCAAATACTCTTACTGGAAGAAGGTCTCTTTAGTAAATGTTGCTGAAAAAACTGGCTTACCACATGCCAAAGACAAAAACTAGACTCACATCTCTCATTATGCCCCAAATGAAAATTGAAATGGATGAAAGATCTAAGCTTTAACACAGAAACAATAGAACTGTTAGGAGAGAGAATAGATAGAACTCTTGAAAACTCAGGTGTAGACAAGGATTTTATGAACAAGACCCTGACCACACAGGAACTAATAGAAAGAACCAACAACTGGGATCTCATCTTATTAAAAAGCTTTGCCTTATAAAATTGGAAAGAGAGTGAAAAGACATTCCACAAATTTGGAAAAAATGTAGCCAGTTGATCCTTAGACAAGGGACTAATATCTAAAATATATGAAGAATTGAAAAAATAAGACTCCCTCCAAATTTAAAGATTCAATCCAAAAATGAGCATCTGAGATGAATACACATTCCTCTGATGAAGAACTATAAATTACAAATAAATATATGAAAAGACCTTCAACATCAGTAGTCATTTGGGAGATGCAAATTAAAACAATACCAAGATTTCATCTCACTCCTAAAAGAATGGCTATTACCAAAAAATTGACCAAAAACAAATGCTAAAGGGACTGTGGGAGAAAAAGAAACATTTCTCCACTGTTGGTAGCAGTGTAAACTTGTGCGACCACTGTGGAACTCAGTGTGGAGATTCTCCAGTAAACTAGGATTGGAGGTCTTATTTGACCCAGCTATTTTACTTCTAGATATCTTCCCAAAAGAATTAAAAATATCATACTACAGCAATAGATGTGCATCTATCTTTACAGAATCACAGTTTGTAATAGCTAAATCTTGATATTCAAAATACCTATCAACTGAGGAACTGATAAAAAAGATTAAAAAATGAACCATATAAAAGGATAAACTTGAGACATGCTTAGGTAAGTGGATGCACTTGAGACCACATTGTTAAGTGAAATAAATTAGACATGCAAGTGTAAATATCATATTGCTTCTCTGGTCTGAGAAACTTTAAGTGTAAATAAGGACCAAAGTGTATAATAGGTATTATGAAATAGGAAGAAATGGTTCAAAAAAAAAAAAAAAAGCAGAACTAGGGGGGAGTTTGAGGAAGGAAAGGCAAAGAAAAAACGATAAAAGAAGTGTAAAATGGAAACAAAGCTTTGTGAATAAGGAAGGGAAGAAGGGTAGAATGGAGGGGACTGGTGAAAAATAGAAGAAGGGAAGGGAGGGGACTGGTGAAAAAAGAGGAATCAAGATATATCATATACATGTTTCTTATGATGAAAGTGATTGTTGTGTGCACCTAAATTGTACCAAAAAATAAAACAGAATAGAGTGCCATAGCTTTCTTAATGTAGTTAAATATTGTTTTTACAATGTCATTCTGCTCTACCAAGATTCATCATGTCCTTGTGAAACTGAATTCTTTTGTGCCCAGTTATAAGCATAAGTTATGTAAACATGTAAGATTGTTGTCATTTTTCTACTGGTAAAGTTTTAATGCTGTTTTTCCTCCCGCTCGCCCATCGGAGATTGAACTCATGACCTCGCACTTGCCAGGCAGGCACTGTGCCTCTGAGCTACATCCCCAGCTGTACTATTACTGTTAAAGAAATCAGACTATTATGGTCAAGGTTTGCTATTTCCTTACATCCAGGATTCATTTAGAAGAACAAGCCTTGGGCAAAAATGGACATTTCTTTCCTGAGTTACTTGAAAACACACTTTCTGTAGGTTTGAAACCAGCACTTTGGGGTTTCCTTACCATAACTATTCAGCTGTGAGGCAAGTGCTTGTTCCTTGTCCTTGATCAGCATGATGTCAGCTACAGGTTCTCTGATGGTAGTTCATAGCTGTAAACATCTTCATAAAAACAGGAAGACCTCGAGTCAAACTAGTGACGTAGCTCAAGGAACTAGAAAACTATGAACAACAAAAACCTCTAAGTAGTAGAAGGAAAGAAAAATAAAGATCAAGGCAGAAATAAACAAAATACAGTAAAAATCAAAGAACATCAGTGAAGTGAAGTGTTTGTGTTTTAAAAAGAGAAACATAATTTACAAACTTTAGCTAGACAAAAATGTGAAAGAGAATTCAGTAAGACCGGAGACCGACAAAGAGACATTACAACTGATATGAAGCAACACAAAAGGTCAGAAAAATTTATTTTAACAACTTATATGCTAACAAATTCCATAGTCTAAAAGACATCTTAAATTCTTAGACATGTAAGATTTAGCAAAACTTGTATCACGGCCAGGGATTTAGCTCAGTGGCACAAGTGTTTGTCTGGCAAGTGCGAGGTCGTGAGTTCAATCCCCAGTATCAAGAAAACAAACAAACAAACAGCAAAAAATTGTATCATGAAGAAATACAAAATCAGTCTATACCAGTAAAGAGCAATGAGATTTCATGAGTGAGAAAAGGTCTCATTTAGGATAAAGGAATTGAAAAAAGTAGGTTATATATATGCACCCTCAAAATAAACACTATTATTCCATTTGGCAAAGAAACACTAGTATATAAGAGATAAAATAAAAGTAAAATGTTTTCCCTCAAAATTAAAGCCCAGGACCTGATTGATTTCACTGCTGTTTTCCACCAAACATTGAAAGGACTCTTACTAGTTCCTTCCCAAACTATTCAAAAGATCAAAAGAGAAAGAATCCTCCTAAACTCGTTCTACTAACCCAGTAACACACTGGTACCAACACCAGTGAGGACTCAATAACAACAACAACAAAGAAAGAAAAAATATAAAAGAATAAAAAAAGACAAGATAAAAGTACAAGGCAATATTCTCAGTAATTGTAGATGCAAAAATCCTCAACAAAACATTAAGTTAAATTCAGCTTTCCATTTATTAGAATGACTTGCCATGGTCAAGTGAGATTCACCCCAAGAATCCAAAGATAGCTCAACACATACAAATTAGTAAATATCAGAATCAGAATCTGGGACAGAATCAAGGACAGAATCAAGGACAAACATCTCACTAATAATCTCAATAGATACATAAGAGACACTGGATGAACATCAGTATCCCTTTCTGATAGGATTTCTCAACAAATTAGATAAAGATACAGTACACATCACCAAAACAAATACATGTAATTCTTAAACCAGAAGGCTTTTAATACAAGAAGTTTCTTACTTTGTTGGAGTGCAAGCTAAGAAACTAAAGAGGCAATAGTGTGACACATTGTGATTAATGATGGCAGGAGAACATTTAAGAACTTTTTTTTAACCTCAAAATGCACCATTAAGAAAACAAAAAGACAAGTCATAGCCTGGGAGAAATCATACCTCTGCTAAAGGATTTGTGTGGAGAGTATATGGAGACAATTTATTAATAAAGATGATGAACCGAATTTTTAAAATATATGAAAGACTTGGCTTTCTCAAAGTACAGGTGAAACGTTAATAGGCCACAGAAATATGATAAATAAACATCATTAAATAGAGACATGAAATGAAAGCTAAAGATATCCATAACATAAAAAGGCAGATGATACAATATATTAGCTAAAGTTTAGACAAACTGGAAATTCACACATTGCTGGTGGCAGTGTAAAATGGCACAATAACTTCAGAAAAGTTTGGTAGTTTCTTAAAAATGTACAGTGAACTTCCCATAAGCGCTGCAATCACACACCCAGGATTCCACTGAGGAGAAACAAAAGTATACATTCCCCAGAAGAACTGCTCGTAAATGCATTTTTCGTTCAGCACAATGTGAAATGACTGGTGAATTAGAATTGGGTTTATCCATTCAGTGCAATCCTGTCAAGGGGTTAGGGAGAAGCAGTGAACTAGGGACAATGATCTGTATTGTACATTTCCAAAGTATGCTAAGTGAAAGCAATCAGACACAACAAATCTTTACCAAATATAAACTTAGAGCTCCAGAAAGTAGAATAGTGCTTGTTCGGAGCTGGGGCTGGGAGCATTGGTTGACAGTAAAAGTGATGGTGGGAGGTTTCTGGGGTGATTGAAATATTGATCCACTGAGTTGTAGTAAGGATGATTCAGTTGTATACATTTGCTAAAAATCATTGGCTTGTCCACATAGGGTGCAAAAGAGGATGAGGCTGTTCCACATTACAAATGATGTATCTTGCAACTATAAATTGGACTCAGCTCCTTCTATTCAAATGACCACATTCTCTTCTCCCCCTTGAGTTACTTTTCTGCCCATTTCTGGGCAGCTCTTGTGCTCAATTTCTAGTTAAGTTCACAGGTATTAAGTACCTCATTAGAACATTATGTTCCTCATTCTGAAAATGGCCTGCCTTCAAGCAATTATTAACCACTCTTGTCCCAAGGCATTTCTCATGCCAGCTGGCTACCAGGCTCTGCCTGTGCCCAGTCATTTATCACTGGGCAAAACATCTGCTTGCTCCCGGCCTTTGCTGTCTTATAAAGCCTGAGTGGATCAGAACCAGTGCCTCCAGTGCAATCTATAGTCCTTCCCTTCGGAGCGGCTTCTGTGACTCAGAGCTAACATAAACCTGAGCGTGACCTTCCCTCTGCAGTAGGAAACTACAGTATAACGGTGACTGCTGGACCTGCTAATGGAGTTGACTCTTCTGTGCTCAGGCACCTGGGCCAAATGTCAGCAAGAATTAAAACAGGAGGCAGCGGAGGAGGCAGAAGAGAAACCTTGCATTGTCTCTGGGCTTCTCTTAGATGAAGCTCTGACTTTTTCTTTCTTGTTTTTGGAAGACCAGCATTCTTTCCCCACTTGAGCTTCTAAAGCTGAAATATTCTGTCTTTGGTTTTCACCGTTTATTTTAAAATATTCAAGAAAAACCAGACAGATTGAAAATACACTGATCCTCCCTGCTTCCTACCCATACTCCCCCTCCAAAAAAGCAAAGTAGCTAGAAGTATGATAAAAATTAAATTTTCAGTTCTGACTGCATAACACAAGGCAAGGTATCAAAGATTTTCTCAAAGTAATAATTAATTTTTTCTAAGTATCTTTCAGGAAAGGATTTGGTTTCTTGATCTTAGAGGGTCCACATATAACTGAATTACAGTTATAAGTCTGATAGTACGTTAAAATAATTTACCAGTATTGGGATTAAATACCATATTCCATATCCCCTAGCTTGCTGAGAAGAAGGTGAGCATTGGTATTCATAACTGAGTGGAGTGATTTATTCATTTGTGTGATTAACTTAGTATTCTGACACTCAGGAGTCTACACAGGCAGCGGGATGTAGAAAACCTAGCAGAATAATTCATCACCCAAACCCAAGTGAGGGAGGGAAAGGGGAGGATATTAATCATCATCCTGGGCAGAATTGTTCAGGGTAAACAGGTAATTTTGTCACCTAACTAGAGAATCAGAGCCAGACTGCTCTGCGGCTCTCCTTGCTTGTTACGCTGACTTGGTGCATTTCAAGTCCGGCACCCACAGATGGATGCTGGAACATCAGGAGTCTATTTTATCCCCAGCGGGAGGCTGGAAGTTGAAATTCAAGGTGTCACAGGGCTGCTGTCTTCAGAGGCCTCTCTCTCAGCTGGAAGATGTCACTTTCTTCTGTTCCTCGCTTGTTGCCACTCTCTGGGTCCTAACTTTACTTCCTGAAGGATACTTGCAGATTGGATTAATGCCCAACGATGTGACCTCATTTTGACTTAGTTACCTGTTTAATGACCCTTTGTCCAGAGATGGGAATGTTGAGGCACTGGGGCATGATGACATTAATGTATAGATTTTGCAGACACAGTATAGCACAAACATAGCCTTTTCCATGCACTTGTGACTGAAGACAGGGACTCCTGGGACAGAGATGACTAGCATGAGCTCCTGTCTTTGTCCTCCCTGACTTGGTCTTTGGCTTGGTGTTGGGACTGTTGAGCAAACCTCCTGCCCAGTGGCCACTATGCTGGCAGAGGGAGGAGAGGAACAAGACCACTCAGTAGCAGAGCTGGGGATATACTTTCAGGCTGGGGCCTCTCCATTTGTTTGAAGCCTGTTTCTCACCTGACACTGGCTGCAGGGCATCAAGGCTGCAGCTGTACTGTGAGTCTTGTCTCATGACCTCGTGTCCTCTCTCCCAGGAGCTGAGGGAGCACTCTGCTCATGTAGGTTTTCCTCTCAGCTAAGGGAGATGCTACCCAT
Source organism: Cavia porcellus (assembly GCF_034190915.1). Taxonomy (NCBI): domain Eukaryota; kingdom Metazoa; phylum Chordata; class Mammalia; order Rodentia; family Caviidae; genus Cavia; species Cavia porcellus. Next base: position 58,744,303 of record NW_026947489.1, read on the forward strand.
ATAGCTGCTGAAGAAGAGTCTCTGTGTCTCAAGGGCTCACAGGAGCAGTATGGGCTTTGGTGTTTCCCTTAGGAGGAAGCAGAGGGGAAAGGAAGCAGTCTCTGACCTGCCAAATCTTTCTGTCCATCCCTTTGGACACAGTGTTATCACAGAACTATGTCCTGCAATGAGAGGGAGAGGAAAGGACAGCTATCATCCTGGTTCCTATTGTGCTCATAGTCTTGTAGCAGACACTGGCCAGGGAAGCCACAGCAGAATGTCCCAGGAAAAAGCATACTGTTATGGTTTGTGTCTAGATGTTCCCCTAAAGCCTCATGTAGCCATAGGGGGAAGGATTTTCAGAGATGACGAAATCTAGAGTTTGTAGAGATGACAAAATCTCGAGTTTGTCATTGACTCATGATCCAATGCTGAGATTAAGGGCATGAGTACTATGCCCACCTTAGGGTAGGTAGCCTCTATACAATATGAGACAGAAAGAGGCTAATTCCGTTCTTCTTTTGCTTGCTTTTGCTGTCTTCTGCTACCATGAACTGTTGCCCTCCCCCTTGGAACCAGCCAATTATGGAGTGAAACCTGTACAATCTGTGAGCTAAATAAACTTTTCCTCCTTTAACCTTGCGTGTTGGGTATTTTGTCTCAGCGATGAGAAATATAACTAAGACATGTGTAAATGACAAGGTTAGAAACTAAAAGGTGAGCTACAGCTGTGACATCCCCTTGGCTTGCGGGTTATTTGACATCTGCCAGTGCAGTGTCACACTGCCAAGACCATTATCCTGCCTTGGCAGCTGTGAGACATTCTAGACAGCTGTTGCCAGGGCCTTATGAAGAGACAGCTAATCCAGCAGAGCCCCTGCAAAGGTGGCTGACCTTGCAGACCTCCCCTGGATGTGCTACTGCTGGCCCCAACCCTGGCACTGGTGAGAGTTCTCCGATCTCATCTGTTCCTGCAGAGCAGTGAGTCCCCCAGGCCCTGAGGCAAACCATAGAATAATCCCTTACCCTTGGATCTGGCCCACGAAATCCTATCGTTCAGAAGATTCCTTTGAGTACGTTATGATCTCTGTTTAAGGAAATGACAGAATATTGCTTAATAGGGCGTTGTTTTGAAAGTGAGTGAGTTTCCCTGTAGGGGGAAAGGTACAAAGAGCTCAAGCAGACAGTCTTATTTAGATAGAATTTGAAAAATCACTTTTTATTACTCAGCTCTTTCCACTGTATGCTGTCCGTGCTGAGATTTGGGGGCAGGAGGATGGACTGGAATCGATAGGTATGGCACACACGCAAACCCAGACCCTGCATGAACATGGTTTGCATGTCTGAGTCAGCACTGCTATTTCACCAAGGAGACATGGAAGCCTGGAAGAATGGCTGATCTCACATCAAAGCAATATCCACCAGGTGTCTACCTGGAGGAACTGCCCTCCTTATCCTCAAGGGCCTTGGAGGGCTTTCTTCACATTGCTGGAGGACCAGGCGAGGGGCAGAGATACCTTTCCTGTGTGTCATCTCTCCTGGCATACATGGGGTCCAAATCTACTTTTGCAATTATGGCCCCAAGCTAACAGGCAGGTTTGTTAATTTCTTTAATCTTTGATCCCTCATTCATTAAACCAATATAGTGATAGTTATGGTCCCTGGATTGCTGTTGGTATTAGATGAGAGGACACATATAGTAAGTAGTGGTAGCTGCGGTAAGGCTAAGTCAGTCATCCTTAAAGCACAAAAGAATTGTGCTTTGCTTACATCCTCAGAGTGGAGCAAATGTTTGGCAAAATACTGTTGGAATAGATTAATAAACCGACATATTCACTGGTGGCCAAACGCATAAACATAAGCATATTCTGTTTCTTTTTAAATAGAATGCTAACACAGAATAATAGAAGAGTTTTAATGGGAAAAGAAAAGGAATATCATATTTCTAGATTCTCATAAGTTTACTACACTTATAAGCAATATTTAAACTCTGGTTGTAGGACCAGAGATATAGCTCAGTGGCAAAGCACTTGCCCCAGAGGCAAGCATGAGGTCTTGAGTTCGATCCCCAGTCACTCCCCCCAACAATAATAATAATAAACTCTGGCAGTAAATACACACTTCATGTATATTATTTGGGTTTCATCTAGGATGAAAGTTCCAGGAAAGAGAATACAGTGGTAAATAATACCAACTCTCATGTGACATTAGCTGTTTATCTATCACCATTTTCATGGCACCATAGGATAATGAGGATGAAGTGGGCTGAAATGTGTAAAACACTTTTGTACCACGTACTATCTATCCCTCAGGGTTCTAAATTGTTATGATTTTTGTTTTACTGTGTTTTTTTCCATTAAATTCAGGTAATCACTCATCATCTCCACAATGCCTGAATAATCTGTCTTTTGCTGTAGGATTTACAAATTAAACAAATTCCTAGGATTTCTTTTTTGATGGTGAGATCCATACCTGGTGAGCAAAGGGAGGATTCAAAAGAGTGGGTTTGAAGTCTGTGTATGGCACACATGCTAAATGAAAGGGAACATGGCCAGAGGAGTTTGAGCCTGGCTCTCCATACATGGCACTGTGTAGAACAAAGGAGTCAGGCAGGGGGGACTGTGGAGAGCGAGGACAACTGGAGAGGCTGAGGAGGTGGGGTCATCCAGTAATGTGAGGGGAAGGCGGAGTAGAGACCGGTCATCATCACAGCTTCCTGCAGGAAGGAAGGGACCCACAGGCTGGGAGGGCATAGGACTGCTGTGGAGACCTTGACAGTGTGTGACTCACTGCCTCTGTGACCTCACGTGGCAGGGGACAGGGCCCAGTAAGTTCAGGATAAAAGTGCAAAGCCACGACAAGGGCCAGCCTGGGATGACCTCCTGGGCCCTTATCTCTGTTGTTTGTAGTGGGCTTGTTAAGTTGTCCTTGTGTCCAGCACCTAGATCACAGCGGGATGCACTTCAGAGGCTCTATTCTTTGGTTTTATCCAGTGACAGGAGTGGCGGAGGTCGGAAACCAAGCAGTGGCTCAGAGATGCACAGAGGGACTGAGCCTGGGGAAGCTGGGACAGGTGGGAGAACTGGGGTGGTGGCTGCACCCCACTGAGCTCTCCTTCCAGCGGCAGGCGTGACCTCCTCAGTCCTGTAATGGAGACAACATGCCACTGCCCAAGGTGCTGATGTCCCAGGGATCTTTCCCAAGAAGAAGCATCGTTAGGAGAAATCTGTAATTTCTCCAGAAGATTTAGTGAGGCTGCCTCATTGAAAAATGTTATGGTGTACAACTCTGTGTTCAAGACACCCTGCCATTTTGTTGGCCAAATGTTGTGCTCATTAAGGTTTTATATACAAGCAGCTTAGTAAGCATTTATATCTTAACAACTTGATAAATTGCAAAACAGTATATCACTACATTAATTTTTAATGGTAATTACTGACTTCTGGGATATTTGCATTTTTGGTATTCGGCCAAAGGGTTAAATCAGCCTCCTGTTTCCTGTTTCACATGGATTTGCTCGTGCTATTTGCTTTTTATCACAGCAGCCATCCAAGTCCAGTGTGGCAATGACAAGGCAGAAGTGGTCATGCTAAAGATGTCTGCTGCTTGACCAGTGTTGTACATGGTACCTGGCAGGGGCACAGTGGACTGTGGTTCCCTTGAACATCTGTGGGATTCAGAGGTGCCCTGTGAGTTCCCGTGGGTCCTGGGAACCTTGAGGACCAATGGAGCTGTGGTAATCAGGGACAGTCCTGAGTCAAGGCGGAGAGGGATGATTGCTGACCCTCTGTAGCTTTTGCGTCTCTGTGACTACTGAGATTCAGTAGAATACAGTCCAGTCACAGAATGTCCAACGCCAATGTACTCTGGACAAGAGCTCTCTGTTGGACACAGATGATGTCTTATGCAGCACTTCCCAAGGGTGCAGAGTATCATGCTGCAGTTCCTGGTATTTTACTAGAACTTGCAGGAACAATTGTCCCACAGGCCCCAGTCAGTGGCCCTTCTTGTGGCTGAGTGTGTTCCCTGTATAAGGTCCCCCTTTGTTTATTTCTCTTTTTTAAAAGGACAGAATATATTTATTCAGAGAAAGAAAGCTTCTGTATGAGAGACTTTCCAGGGTGTAGCCTCATCTGACTCAGCTGCCTATAACAATACCCCTTCTAAAGAAGTACCCCAAACTTCCATAAGGTAGTAATGAGCAATGACCAACCTGGCTTTTTCAGGCTGAGGGGGATCATAGTTGTTGATTTGCAGTGAGAAATATTCTACAGAGGGTCTATCTGAAGGCCCTTGATATACACCAGGCATTTTCATCTTGGTAGTCATACAGTTTTAAGTCTGGAGGAAACAAAGTCAAAGAAACAATTAAGTATGCATGGGCCAAATAATAGAATCAATAGGATAATTATGAGAACAGCTAACAAAGATTTCCACCAAGAGGTGCTAGTAATGGCTGTCCATAAGGAGGATAAGGATAAGGTCCAAGGAATTTCAGAGTCTGACATGTGATTGATTTGTGGTCTAATATCTTAAGCAGCTATTGAGCTGTTAGTGGAAGGATCAGGAATGTACACACAACATTCAGTTCTTACAGTTACCCAAGTAACCCACCCCCTTGTGCTGCTATTACAATGCCTAATGCCATACAACTTTAGAAGACAGCCTGTCTCATTAATTTTACTTCTTAATTTAGGAGAGAGCAGCTGTGATGTCTTTATGGCCCACTGAGTACAGTTATTTAGGACCTCAAGGTCCCCCTTTCCCCTTCAGCACCCTGTAGGCATCCCTCATTGTTGCCCCTGGTGTAGATGAACCCTGTTAAAGGTTTGGCTTGTTTCCCATTTCCTCTGCCTTTTTGCTCCTTGGCCACCCCTTTCCAGGACAGAGTAGCAGGTGAGCCTCCTAGGCACTTGTGCCTTCTGTGGCACGTTCCTCACAGAGATGGTGACAAGTCCTCCTCTAGGTCTCTATGGGACCCTATCCTGTTGTTGACCCTGTCCTGAATTTGGGGCTGCCTTGGGTGGTGGCTAGAGGAGAACCTTCCTCTGGGAGAAAACTGGCCCTGGAGTGATAACCTCTTCATATTCCCCTAGAGCCTGAAGGCTCAGCCTCGGGCTCAGTGAGGGTCTGGGGCCACTAAGAGAGCTGGAGACACAGTGCCATCAGTGTATGCTTGCTCTCAGGTATGGGGAGCCCATCCAGGAATCTAAGAGCTGGCCCTAGGAGCAAACTGTGTGCAGATCAAAGAGAGAGGAGAGCACTGGGGTGGCACACCTGGGCAGATGACTGTAGGGTTTTTTTGAGGGGACTGGGAAAATTTAACACAAAGGATGACAGTTGGTTTGGCCTGCTATGCAGTTTGAAAGAGAGAAAAGAAGCAGGCTAAGGACTTTAGAGAGAAGATGAATGTAACTGATTTCCCAAATGGACCAGAGAAGGGGCAGGGTACAGGTTGTTCATAGGTCAGGACAGGGAGGTTTGACTTTGGGCAGACCTTGCAGGCTCTGATTTCCAAGGCCTGTGGCGGCTGGGTGGATGTGTGGATCTGGTGTCCATAGTGAGGCGGTAAGCTGTCCCTGCCCATTCTGTTTGTTCTGACTGCCCACATCTCAGCATGACACTGCCTTTGCAGCTTGTTTTGCAAAGTGCTGTACAGACTGCTGCCTGCGTGTCCATCTGTGCACCCAAGAAGGCTGGTGGCCTCTGATGAGCTCTGCCACTCACAGGTGTGTGACCATGGCCTGCTGCCAAGGCTGGGCCGGGATGACTACTGAGATCAGGCTCCTGGGGCACAGTGCAGGCCCCATTCTGGAGTCTCGCCTAGACCTTCTCAGCTCATCCTCATTGTCATGTGTGGTCACACATGCACTGGCACACACATCACACATGCCACACACACCACACAGGACATATCACACACACCATAGATCACACTCTCCACACCCATTCCATATGTGATGACATATACTACATACTACACTCATACCTCACGTGTTCCACATACAACACACATTACATGGCACACACAAAACACTTTACATTCAAAATATACCTCATACTACACATACCACATGCATATTACACAGAGAGCCCCACAGGGGCTGTGTGATACAAAACACAATGCACAATATATTCACAACTCACATGCACACACTTCACATATAACACACAACATATATTACATATCACACATAAAACACTTTTACACTCAACACACATCACACACTGCTCATACACTGTACCTCACATGTACTTCACACACCATGGCACACAACATATAGTATATACCACATCACACCTCACACATCCCACATGCTCCACGTGTGACATACAGCATGCATTACATACCACGAACAGAATGACCACGCTAAGCATGCTACTATGGCTTCTATCTTAGGTGTGTCCCAAAGGCCTAGTGTGACGTTCATAGCTCATGGCAGTAGAATGATCACGAAGTATGATGTAGTGGGGAGAAATGAGGTCACTGGGAGTGTGTCCTTGAAGGACGCCACCCCTTCCTGTTGCTTTTCTACCTGGCTTCCATTAGGTGAGTGGCCTCCTCTGCCATGTTCCCAAAGCAACAGGGCCCAGTGATTATGGCTGAAACCTCTGAAACTATGAGCCAAAACAAAAATTTTCCCTTTTTGAACTGATTGTCTCTATTTCATTCCAGTGGTACAGAGGTAACAACACCACACACAGCACAAACTTATTACATGCTGCAACAATGGATTTCATTTACATTCAACAAGCAACACTCATCAGACACATGATGCTCTGTATCTGCACACCACACATGGCAGCCTACACACACACTACCCATGCATTCCACACATGCTACCTGCACATGTGGCACTTCAAACTGTTTTGGCAGCAGAGGCAGCCCTCCTCCACCTGGGCTTGGGAAAGGCTTTTGAGGACTGGCTCAGTGGGGAAGCTAGTGTGGTAAGTGATCTCCAACCACAACAACACCTCCTCATCCAGTGTGTCTCTATCAGGACTTCTCATGCTGCACTGGGTCCCTTTCCTTCTTCAACCTGGGCTCTGTGACAGAGACATGGCGACTTGGAGGTGTAGGTCTTGCTTATTGTTGGGAGCACCAGGGAGATAAGAAAGGTAAAAATACAGCCAGTGAGGAACCCATGGCCCCTCAACACATCTCCTCCTTCCTTCCGTGAAAATCAGCTCTGTGGACTTCTGAGTCCTAGGAAAGTCATTTCCATCCAGTATTTGTGGAAGAAATATTAATTCAGTAAAGTAGTATGATGGGAAAGGAAACAGTTTATTCTGAATTAAAACCATATTTTGGAGACTGACAGGTGCCCTGCTGATGAAATCCATCTAGATCCAGCTTTGGTCCAGCCCTCCCTGCCTCACTGGACAGAATCACCAAGCTGGTCTTGGGCTAGGAACCCAGAGACATCCTCTCTCCTGCCCCACAGGTTCTGCATGCCCCCTGACTTGCCCATTTTCCTTTCAAAGATCTTCCTGTCCACCTATAGTTTTCTCCTGGGTGGAAGAGCATAGGGAGCAGACTCCGAGGAATTGGAGCCCTGTAAGGGAACTTGTCTCAGAGGGGTGATGCCCCTGAGGCTGATCAAGGCCAAATTCCTTCCCAAATGGCAGAGTCAGGGTCTCCTACAGATTTGAATATATGGCATTTTCAGGAGATCCTTGCACAATGATGAACACAGAGAATTCATACTTCAGTATCAGCATTTATTTGTTTTCCTGGCAAAATGTATACAAAATTCGAAGGTTTCATCATGTCGCTACCAATTCACATGCAATTTCTAGGAAAACATTGTGCCATGTGCAGCCTTAGTGTGTAAGAGGGGTGCACGTATCTGCTGGCAGAATGAATGAAAAATGAGTTAGTGACTGGATTACTGAGGGGTTGGCTGTAATGATAAGCTTAAATGTCTACATTTAAAGAGCCTTCTTATCAGTTAGCAGCCACAAGTTAGAGACAGTGTTGACATTCTACTCATTTCTTTGGCATTGTTAATAAAAAAAAATGGAGTCACCGTGGGATGCTACAGCTTAATAAGGAAGAAAGAGGCATCAGAGGTTTTCTTTAATGCCTTTATTGGTTAAATACTGAAAGACTACATTTAACCATTCAATCAACATGTATTATCGAATGCCTGACCTATGCATTATGCACCAAAATTAGGGCTGGGGTAGAGCAAGGAAAACTTGTTAAAATATCTCTACTTTATGGAGCTTATGTTCAACCAGGGGAATACAACAGACAATAAACAATGAGTATAATAAAATTATATATAATATATGCAATGCAATATTCAGTCATGTGCAGATATGTGTAATATATAAGTGTATATACACACATATGAATGTAGCATGTTAGAAGGTTATAAATACCGTGTCAGCAATTTAGGATGACATCATGGTTTAGCTTTCGCATGCTGCCCAAAATCTCATGTGTTTAGATGTGGAGCCTTTGGAGATGATTGAGTCATGGAGGTGCTATCTTCAGCAATGAATTGATCCACCAATGAATTTACAGCTAAGGTTTCAGGAGGGGGCCCTTGTTAGAAGAGGCAGCTCACTGAGGATGTGACCAGAAAGGATGTCTCTTCCCCAACTCCCTCTGCCTCTCTCTGCTTCCTGAAGGCCATGATGTGAGCAGCTTTCCTTCACCCATCCTTTCTGCCATGCTGTTTCTGAGCTAGATGACTACGCTGGAAATCATGAGTTCATACAAGCCTTTCTTCCTTTAGGCTGTGGGTGTTGGGTATTTTGTTCCTACAATAATTGAGTGACTAAGACAAGGCAGGGTGTGTGTGATCAGAAATGTGTATGAGTAGATTGCAATTTTGGAGTGAGTGTCATGGGTCTTTCTCACTAGAAGCCATTATTACAGTCTGTACTTGATGTGTTGGGGTTAGCCAGGTTCACAGCATCTTAGGTTAGAGAGTTTCCAGTACAGTGATGCTGGTGTGTGACATCACAGGAATGGCAGAGGAAAGCACAGAGGCCAGCTTGCATGGCAGGGTTTGCTGAGCTCACGGATGCCCCACAGTGACAAGCTTAGTGAGGAGAACATGTTGGCTGAGGCAGAAATGAACAAAGGTACCATCCCCTTTGCTGAGGTTTTAGGAGAAACATTGGGTTAAATCTGACAGTGTGAGATGCTAGGTGCCCCTACTCTGTGCTAATAGTTTAATTAGGTTACAGGCATATCATTGTTTCAAAAAATAAAACTTTATTTCTATCAGCATTACTATTGACTTTCAGTTCCATGTACAGTTTGAGTGGGCTCACAGGACAGATGGCTGGGTTTTTCAGGTTTGCCTTTAGCTAAAATACAGTAAGACTGAGCCCACAAGCTCTAGTGGTGCATGCATTGGTAAGAGTAACACCAATGCCGTAACAATTGGGCAGGAACTAGAGAACTGTGCTGGCTGCTAATAGGCCTACACAAGTCACCTTTGTGGCATACCCAGTTTGACAGCAGGCTGTGGTTCAGAGTCTTACTTTGCCATTGGCATTTATGTAGTTTTGGGCAACTCTGGTGTCTTCCCTGCTAGTAAAGAGACCTTATTCTCTGAATGATCTGATGAAATCATCTTGAGGTAACATATGCAAGATTCTAGAATGTCCGCAGTACTACCGGGCTTGTTAAATTTTTAATGATAATAGCCATTTCAAAGGCAATAATGCTCTAATCCACAGGAGATTGTGTCTATTAATGGAGCCTTGGGGCCTAGAGGACAAGAATCATTGTATATCTGTGCCTTCCTCAAACCCAATCACAATGCCACGTGTTTTGTCTTAAGAGTAGTCTTTCTGTGCACCCCCTGTGACTTTGATGAATGAAGCCCAATGTTTGCAGCAGCTCAAGGGCCCTTGGTTGATTTCCCCATTAGAAAGTATGATGGCTATCGAAGAGTGCATTTGTTGTAAAGACTCTTGCTGTGAGGGAAGGCAGAATCATATGTTATCTTGTCCTCAGACTGCTTTGGAAAAAGCAGGGAGTCATTAGAAGTGGATGCAATGGGTTAAATACTTGCTTACTAATGAGTATGTAGAGCTTTATGAGCTAAAGCACTTATGGACTGTTTGTGTGGCAGGAAACCAAGGTTAGCCTGAAATACATGTTCTTAAAACTCATAATTTAATTGAAAACAGATCCTTGTACTAGTGAGGATTTACTATGGAAACAGAATCAATATGTTGTATGCTATATGTAAAGAGATGTGCTATAATGCATTGGCTCCCATAATTGTGGAGGTTGAACTGTCTCAGGATCTGTAGTTCATAAGCTGAAGACACAGGAGAATCAATGGGAAATTCCAATCTGGGTCCACAAGTCTGAGGACAAGGAGGGTTGTTGATTTTCATTTCAATCTGAAAGCCATAGGTTTAAGATCAAGGAAGAGTCAAGTTTCAATTCAAGTCCAATAGCAGAAAAGACTGCTGTCCCAGCTCAGATAATAAAGCAGCTGGGTGGGTGAAGGGGATTCCCAATACTTTCTGCAGAGTCTGACATTTTGGTCTAGTTAAACCTTCAACTGATTAAATGAGGCCCAACTATATCAGGTATCACTATGTACTTTGCTGTCTATCAACAAAAATGTTAATCTTATCCAAAAAATGCTTCTAGATAGATTCAGATTAATGTTTGGCCAGATATCTGGGCTTCCATGACCTGGTAAATACATGAAATTAACAATGCCACCCTCCCCCTCTTAGCTTTTGTGTATCTAATCTCACTTAATGAATCTATTTGGCTTGTGTGCACCTCATATCTTTGGTCAGACTCTATAGTCAGGAAGCCAAAGGACCATCACTAACTTTGTCATTAGGAGAAGACAGATGATCAGTGGTCAATGGCCCCAACAAGATTACATAAGACTAGTTCTCTGCAAACAATGTTAGATGGCAAAAGGACCCTATAGTTAAATTTTTGCACAACAAATTCTTGCACTAGTGTAGAATTTAATACTCAACCACAATATAGTCTAAGAGCTCACTGAAATTGTACCATAGGGAGATTAAGTGACCTGATGACCTGACTTAATGATTATCAGAGAAAATGGTGAGACAGACTGATATCTAATCCTAACTTCAATCTTCAGTGATTTCTGGCATTACCTGGCAGGAAGCAATGATCCATTTGGAATGATTATCTTTTCTGATGTTTCCAGCCAGAGTAACTATGAAGTCTGCCCCACTGACCCTGAGGAAATGCTTTAGAGATTTTTGGGGACCTGATGTGGTAGCAGAACTATTAACTGTTCATTTAAAACTGCCGTTCCTCTCGCTCAAGCTCTCATTGCTTTTCCTTATAATTCCTGACCGAGGCTTGCTTCTGTCTTGTTAATTTTATGCTTTATGTCTTTCTAACCACATAATCCCCATTATTACCCACCTGTAACTCCAAAGAGCAGGCCATTTATCAGAGACCTATTTTTGAGTAAATAACCAACTGAGAAATTTAGACCTCCTAGCATAGTTGAGAATTCAGGAGTCATCAATCATAGCCAAGTGTGTGCAATTTAGGTAATCTCCGAGAGATAGTTCTTTAAGACAGAAAAGACTTCTATGACAGTAACTTTATCATCAGTGTTTCTCAGAACAAGAATGACATAAGAGCACAGATAGCAAGGTGAGAGTTGGGTGTTGCAATCTTAGGGAGACGTCAGACACCCAGCCACCATTGTCAAAGTCAAGCAGTCCTTGATGAAGTAACTCTGTAACTGCTAATTTCTCTTCAGATGGGTCCTGGCTGCGGAATGCACAGATGGAATGCACAGGGATGTGAGCCAGAGAGCAACCAGAGCTCAGATTCTTTCTTGGCCCTTCCTCCATTTGTGGCTCACCTTCTGGAAGGCACCAGGCCTTGGGTTCTGATTGGCTCAAACTGCCTTCATTACTGTTGGTAATTGAATTTCTTCCCTGGGGTCTTCTGAGTCTCCTGATGCTTCCTTCTGGTTTGAGTACAGGAGGAAAAATTCTTTTTCCTGCTGCTTGAAGTGTTATGTTGGGAAATTGGTGATTCCATCCAGCGGAAACTAAGGAGTATGTGGAAAGAGTTGCCTTCCACTCACTGCAGCCCTCCTGTTTAAAGAGAAGGTGACAGGAATGGCTTTGAAAAGTTCTTCCAACATGGCCCTTGAGCTGGCCTCTGTGGAAATGAGACACGTATGAGCCAGGCACAAATAAAGAGTGCCAGCATGGCTTCTGTGTGGAGGAGTCGCCTTCCAGATCCTGGTGTGTGGAGCTCAAACTCACCCAGGCAGCAAATGCTCAGTGCCTTGGCCTGTCACCAAAACAGCAAGGACAAGGAGTGCAGACTGTGAGCAGAGACTTTTCTCTCTTCACTTTGTTTTCTTCCATGGTCTCCCAAGCTTTTAAAGAGATCCATTAGAAAATGTACTTTAAAAGCTAGCAAGCCCTAAGGTTTAATATTTTAAATGTACTCTCTTTCCTGGATTCACTCGCCATATTGTCGAGAATCTAAAAAGCACTTGATAATTGAATTTCAGCAAGCTAATGGTCAAATTATTTAGGTTTTGTTTCCAAACTTTGTATTATTTTAAAGAAAGTAAAGGTGTAGCTGCACATAGGTAGCTCCTTTACCTTATTCTAACTTTATTAAATTCATCTGTTGAATCAGGGACCTGAAACAGTGGTAGTATTTGATTTAAAATGAACAGAAATATGTAGGCTATTTGAACACTTTCCCCCTTTCTGAAGAGGCCATCTTCTATCAAAAATGTGCATTCAGCCATGAATTTCTCTTGCTTTCTCTTGCAGTGGAATTTGTGATTTTATGGTGACTCAAGATGTGTTCTCAAATGAAGAGCAGCAATGCATAAAGAACTCTATCTCAGAAAGATTTCCAGGTAGCATGGAGGCCTTTATGGTCCTGCCTCACGTGCTCATCTATTTACTTATTTGACATCTATTTATTTGGAGCAGCTGTGTGTAACCACTATACTGCAGATGTGCAGGTAATAAAATGAGGAAGGCAAGAGTTTTCTCAGAGAATAAGTGATTCTTCTAGAAGATATAAGGAAGGAGAAGATTGTGTCTAGGGAAGAAGGGGTGCAGGAGACCAGGACAAGAGGTAGTAGTGTTTAGACTCTGAAAAGTCCACAGATGAAAGCACTCCATTCTTGAGGCCCTCTGAATTGTGCACTGATGGACCCACACAGGCAGGCTGTAGGCCTTCTCAATAGCTTTGAGATTGACGTTTCCCAACACAGTGTGACCCACGTGCCAGACCATCTTCATGATGCCACCTCTCCTTCCCACTTCTTCACTTGGCAATTTCTTCACAAACTCTGCATACCTTGGTTTGGACCTCCACTGTGCCTCATCTACAAAGCAAAACTACAAGAATTAATACTAACACTTGAGGAAATCCTGTAACAGGAAAAACAAAGACGGAGCCAAATAGAGCAACAGGTAAAACAGACAATGTGAGAAGGAAAAGAAATTTTGTCTTGCACAAGGTGTGTATCTACAAACTAAATGCAGTACTCTCTACTTTTCTTTTTTACTTCTAAGATTCAATTAGAAAGCAAGAGTTAGCTCTTGGATGTTCAAATAAGAGGGTTTTGGGGGAGGTATTAATAATTCAATGCAAGAATTCAAAGAAAAGGCAAAGGAAATCATCTAGAATTCAGTGCATAAAAGAGATTTCAAGAAAACCTGAGAAAAAAAGGAAAAAGGCCAGAGTGTTAGTCTAAAGAGTCTGATATTTAATTAATACAAGATACAGATACAGAAACTAAAGGGAATAGAAAGATTCAGTAACCAAATAAATGATACCACAAATCATCCAAACCCAAGTAAGACTTCAATGTGGAATGGATTTCAAGGGTCAGGGGGGCTAAGTGAGGAGACAAGCACATCTAAACAGCATTTAGGGTTTCAGAATGTCAGGTAGGAGATAGTGACCAGGTTTAGAGACTAGAAGCAACAGGATACCTCCAAAACATAAGGCTCTTGGAGGTGTCTGTGATCTCATCAGCAAGAAAACAGTAGAGAAGGGTGCTTAGCACCTTTTGGGAAAATTATTATTAACCCAGAATCTGTACTATGAAGGGCATGATCATGCCTGAAAACAAAATAACTGCCTTTCAGCTACAAAAGTGAAAGAATTCTACTTTCCAAAGCCTTTTGGAGGAAGTCTTTTGAATTCAAACTCTAGCAAAACAAATATGAAAATAAAGAAAAAGGAAGATGCTACTCATCAAAAGCATAGATACTAACTCAAAAGTTCACTAAAAATATTGATAAAAGTAGATCAAAGACTTAGGTAGAAGACCTGAGTCTTTGACATAGCTGAAAGAAAATATAGGGGTAACACTTAAAGCAATAGACACAAGCAAAGACTTCCTGAACAGGACTCCAACAGCACAAAATAACACCAAGAACCAACTAACAGGACTGCCACAAAAGTTGACTGAAAAGAGACTAGAATGACATTTGCTTTGCATGTAACAAAAACCATCCAGCAAGTTGCATGGCACAAAAACCATCTAGCTAGTATCCACATAGAACAGGAAGTCAGGGGTTTCAAGGAGGTCCTTAAGACAGAAGTAGAATGGGTTCCAATTCATACAGAGAGCAAGAGTAAGGAATATTGTGGGTTACTGTGAATTCAACATGACTGCATTGTTGATTATTCAGATTTTAGGATGAGTACATTGATGCAACCTATAAAGCTTAATTGTGGATAAAAAGAGAATAAATATTATTAATCTTGATAATATGTTAGGATAGAGTGTTTTAAATATGTTCCTTTCAAATATGGGTTCAAAAGAGCACAATAAAACATAGAGATTTAAGACAACTTCAAACGAAGCTAATTAGAAGAACTAATTAGAACTCATCAATAGAACCACTGATGCAATCGTAATAACTTGCTAGATGGAAATTGGTATAAGTGCCCCAAATCCTTAGCTGTTATATGTAAAATCAACCAAAAGAATCAATAAATGGTGGTCAACATGTTATTCAACAGTATGGGAGGGCCTGCAGAAGATTAAAATTGTAAATGAGCAACAAGAGTCATCTCCGGGAATGGGACCAAGGGATGGACTCTAGGTCTTTTAATAATGTGTTGCATGTTAAATAATTGTTCAAGTATTATTTTCAATAAAAATTGTCTATTAAAATACGTTGTTTAAATGAAGTAATGCAGATATCTTTATGATATAGGAAGACCTCTGTCAGTGGAATAATCGGTAACATAATTGCATGGTCAGTGTACTGCATAAATAAATGGGAAATATCCCCTGTAGAAATCTCCTCTTCCCTGTTTAGCACCTTTGCAATGATCCTGTCTTTTGTCTAAGATGACTTTATCATTCCAAGTCTCAGTTTATTTATGTTTAGTTTATATATTTAAATTTTCCTATTGTCTTGCCAGTCCAAGAGCTATTTTGTCTTCTGATGATTATGTAGCATATCTGAATTCTGATCTGTTAGGTGTGGATTTTAGAATCCAAATACCTTGAATTTTTTGTTCTGTTTCCAAGTTTCCAGGGATCATTTCACTTTTTTTTTTGGTCTGGACAAGTCAACCTGAGGTTGAGCCAGATGTTAGGTGAACTCTCTGTCTAGCACGTGTATAGACAAGAGTGTTCACATCCATGAAGACTGGAGTGGGGTAAGAAGCAGGGGTCACAGGGGCAGAGAGACAGGATAAACTGCCAGGAATTATTTTTCTGGACATTTTGATTTTGAGCACATATATATCCTGTTCTTCGTTGCCTTGTGTAGAGAATTCCACTACCACTGTACTTGTTAGGAATAAAAGACAAGTGGTTAACTTTGCTACATGGTTTTTAGCAAGTTACTCTCTAGCTTATTGGACTCAATTTCCTCACCTGCACACGTGGGTATAATAACAGTGTCCTTGCAGGGCTGTTTTTAGGGTTGAATAATAACAGTCAATGCAAAAATTTGACCTGTCAAATACTGAATTGAACTGAGTCTCAAGAGCCAGATATTACATAATAATATTATGACTGCATCAACATTTAATGTCTGAATGGGAACCATTAGGATTTATTTGTAGGCTTGAGTAGTTCATGTTGTCAATTTTAGCTAAATATTCCCTTTACTCAGTGAACCACATAACCATCTTTTAAAATTATCAAGTATTGTTGACTTGATTAGCATTCCCAAGTGATATATAGATTGTAACAAGATACTGGAGAGGAGATGAGATGAGAATTTCTTGTTTATCACAAGAGGTCCCACATTTAAGAAAGGTTGCAGAGAAAGCAGATACTATATGATCTTATCTATACGTGGACTCTAAAATAGTCAAACTCATAGAAGCATGGTTGTCAAGGTTAGAGGAGGAAACAGAGCGGCAATGGTTAAAGGGTACAAAATTTTAGTTATGCAAGAGAAATAAATTCTATAAATATAGCACAGTGCCAATAACTAACAATACCATACTGAGAATTTAAAATTTACTGAGGGGGTAAATGTTAAGTGTTCTCTTTTAATTTTTTTTTACTTTAAACAAAACAAAACAGAACAAAGCAAATCAGAACAGAATAATGTAAGCAACACATGATTTCACAACAGTAAATAAACAGCAGGTACCGTAATGTCTCTTATTTTCTTTGAAATAGTTGTTCATACCTTCACACACAATACAATCAAATAAAACAAAATAGTATAAAACCAATAAAAACAGAAGAATCAAATCATTATGGGACTTCAAAACAAGACAATAGGAAATCAACAATCTATGATGTATCTTGTTCTTTTCAAAATAACTGTCCATATCGTCATATACAATGAAATCAAATATTAGAAAACAGACTAAAACCAATCAAAACAAAAGAATGAAAGCATTATAGGACTTCAAAATCAGATAACAAGAAATTAACATGGTTACTATAATGTCTCATATTCTTCAAAATAGCTGTTAATTCCATCACACATAATAAAATCAAAACAAAACAGAATAAAACCAAATTAAACAAAAGAATGAAATTCTTATAGGACTTCAAGAAAATAGGAAAGCAACCATGATTACTATAATACAACCCATTATTTTCAAAATAGCTACCCATACTATCATACACAGTAAAATCTAACAAAACAAGACAGAACAGAACCAAAGCTAATAAAATTGTGAAAATATTAAAAGAGTTCCAGAAATGTTAAGTATTCTTAACACAAAAATGATAAGAATAGAGATAAAAGGAGAGAATCTCTGGGAGGTGGTGGATGTATTGGTTTCATGTGCACACTCATCCCCAAACTCATTAAGATGTACGGAGAGTTTTTAATATATCAAGTACATCTTAAACTAGATAGAAAAGTGCTTGAGAGGATAACGCTTTGATGATTTTTATTAAAATATTACTCTGGCATATAGAAGGCTTTTAATAGATATTTATAATCTTTCTATAGATATTTAAATTGGCTCTTCAGATATGAAATGACATGTCAGCCAAACTGTAATTGTCTGCAGTTATTAAAGTGCAATCTACTTTTTAATGAGACCCTGCCATTTTAAGGATTCTAAACTCATGTCTTTATTGTTGTAAGAATCATAAATTATCCTTGTAACTATTTCTATCATATCTCAGAGCTTGCATGCCATCCACTCTAGCTCAACTTGCCCATTACATTCTTATTTAGGCAAAGGAACAGAACCAGTAAGTCATTTGATTAGTTTCTATAAGGAAAGTAGCTCAGAACCTACTCATGATAGTTTGGATCCTCAACTAAAATTATTAAATAACTAGAATCATGAATTATACCTTTTACAAGGTGGTGTTATAAAAACTGATTTTGGTATATAAAAATTAATTGTATAGAAAATCAATAATAAGACTGTGGATGCTTACCATAGTGTGAAAGAATTTGTTCCAGGAAGGCAGCAAAAGTTCCAGAAGAACACAGTTCTGGCTGGAGCTGGCTTTCCCAGAAGGGTTCTACTGAACTGGCCACTCTGGAGTCCTGAGGGGCTGGTACTATAAAGACTACCACGGACTTTTCCTGCTGAAACAATTGCAACTGACAGGGTGAAGGAACATGAACAGTAATACTGATAAAAACAGAAAACCAATAGAATCAGGAAGCAAACAGAAAGTAGGTGATTCAGGAACAGGAAGCACATGATGTAGGAACAGGAAGTAGGTGATACAAAGGTGGGAAATCAACAGAAAGCTGACTGAAAGATCATTTTTCTTTCTGTTGCAGTCACTAGCCACTCATGTGATCACTATCGGCAAATCCTGACAGAAACTCAACTGCTAAAGTGAAAAAGCTCCCAGACTTTCACTCCCAGCACAAATTGTACAAAGCGCCTGCCTTGCAATTGCATGGTCATGAGTTTGATCCCTTACCGGTAACAAAACAAAACAAAACAAAACAAAACAACAACAACAACAAAAAACCCCTCAGAAGCACATAGGTGGCTCTTGAATTACTGGCTATAATGCAGCTATGGTCCAGTTCCAAGATCCCCTCACAAAACAAGGGGCCTTCCCCCCAGGGGCCTTATGATAAAAGCATTTTGTGTTCTTCCAATTCTTTTCAGTAAGTTCTCCAAGAAAACTATAATGGATGTGTTGATGGTAGGGATATTTCTGTAATCATTTGCTAAGGGCATGAAAAAAATTTTCACAATTAATTATGATATCTGGGGAAGACTATAAGTAAACTTTCGTTGAGCTGTAAACTGTAAGAAACCAACAATTCAATTAACTAAACCTGTTTGATATGATTAACTAAACCAGTTTGATAGATTTTTATAAAGTGAAAACATCCATTCAGTCATCACCCAGATTGAAAAAAATTACCAAACATAGATGAATTTTATATTAATCCAATGGCAGCTATACCTTTTAAATTATCTATACAATTATCCTATAGATTCTTTTGGGTTTTAAATGAAGACAGTTAAAACTATAATAATTTTTTTTCCAAATGTTATCATTTATTTATTTTCTAGTACTATTTTACTGCCCGTGACTTCCTTGTAACACTGAATAGAAGCCATGAGGAAGTAGGGAGTAAGGCAAATCCTTTCCACTGTTATTTCATCATGAAGTATGATTTCTGATGTGGTCTTTTGTTGACATCATTTGTGTGGTTAATGTTGACCTCTGATTTCTTGTACACTAGAGTTAAAATTATGAGTGGAAGTCAAAGGTTTTCAAAATTTGTGGGCAGATATTTCAGTAATCAGTTATGGTCAAGAGGGGTTTCCCAACAATTCACATAGCTCATCTCCTTTAACTTATCAATTAAATTTAAAATTGTTAATTGAAGTTAAAGGAGAGACTACAGCTATAGTTTTGTAATGTATTACTGGATACCATTTTGCAAAAAAAAAAATTCTGAAGTATTTGATATTTAAGATGATGAAAAACTGACCTAATATTTTCTTTCTTTGTATTCTTTTTATTTGGTTCTAGTGTCAGAGTTTTAGTGATCTCACAAAATGAGAAAGACTTTTTCTAGTCTCTGACACAGAATAATTAGGATCAGGATGATACAGTCCTTAAAAGTGGAAGAATGAATGTACTGGTAAAGATGTGTGCATTTTTAGGGGAATTTGTTTTGGTGGCTATAGTATCATTCAGATTTTCCAGTATTTCTTCTTGACTTAGCCTTGTTAAGTTGTATTTTTGAGGAATTCGTCCACTCACCTATGACAAGGGATTATAGAGGATAGCCAATAGTTCTTTGCTTTTTTCTCCTCCTTATCCCCTGGTCTATGGTACACCATGGAAGCAACTTGGGAAATACTGTTTTGTAGGGGACTCCATTTTGTCCCAAAACATCTGGTTGACAGTGTCTTGGTAGAAGGTGCAGGTCTTGAAACATCCCCTGAAAATAAAAGTGCAAGGTCCTATAGGGACAAGAAGCAAACGATTTATATAATCTAAGCATATGCAATATGAGTTGCTTTGTTTTTTATCTAAAGAAAACTGCTTGTTTATGCTTGCCAGGTAGCAGCCATTTTGCTGACTCTCGGTGTGTGTGTGTGTGTCATTTTATTGTCATTGCTTGCAGAACACCTACATCTGGGGCCTGAATAGGGACCTGGCAGTGGAGAAGTCTGCTGTGGAGGCGACTTGCCTTTGCGATGTTCCTGGGATGGAACAGGGCCCCGATGTCAGTCTATTGCATTCACTTCAGAAAATCCGTAGATAAATCATGGGGAATTCCCTGTCTGAAGTGCAACAGAAGCATAAGAAAGGACAGCTTTTTCTCCTGAAGAAGGTGGTGCATGTGGCCCTGTAGCTGTACTTTTGTGAGAAATTCATGATTGCTGTCCTTGGGATCCTGAGGGAGGAACCCTCAGTAAGGAGGATTGGGAAAAGATAGCCCAACTGCTGCATGCAGGGCCTTGAGCTCCTATCTCTACCCTACACACTTGGCGTCTCTGCCCAGAAACTATTGCAAAATTTGACAGGCAAGCAGATGGAACACCTCACGGTGGACTTCCTGGTCCTTCTGGGTGTGTCACTTCTGCTATTTCTACATTTGCTTTCATCTCCCCACTGCCACCACCTTAGCTGGACAAGACTCTATTTTCCTTTGACCACTTGACAATTATCTCTTCTATTCAGTGTTTTATGGGGTCCCACAGATCCTGCTGACGTGATCCCTAACTCTCCTCCTCTACCCGCAGACCCTTCAGAAGCGCATTGCTCACACACTTACCACAGTCATGGTGGACCAAGTACCAAGGGACTGCCCTCTCTCCTTACTCAATTTTATTCAGCCCCTTTGCCCACCGGGACTCTTGTTACCACCCAGAGCACCAAGGTATTTATTGTTGAATGGTTACATTTACCCCACTTGCCTGGCAGTGCTTTATTTCCCATTATCACTGCTATTTCGTTTTGTATCTCTAGAGGACCTACTCTAGCACTTACACTCCTTGGGATTGATCTGATTGATATTGTTTAATCACTTACCAAGGCTGACTTCTCCTTTCTGCTGTCCTCTACTGTTTCTCTTCAAGGCTCTTTGGCTGATTGTATTAGTTCCATTTCTTTCAAAATGCCCCCAGACCCAGGCTGGCAGGGATCAGTGCCCTTGCTGACCTGGGGAAGAGGGTATGCTTGTGTGTTACCCCCAACAGGCCCTCTGTGGATTCCTGCTCATTGAATTCACCCTATAGGAAATGAGTTCACATCACAGGCTGCACAACCAACCCCACAGTTATGCCCCCCTCTGAATCAAGCCCAGCTACCTTGGAAGTGACGGCTCAGCCAGTAACCTGGGGTGACCTACTGACCCAGTCTGCACAAGATTTGCTCCATGTGATGGAAGAGGAACCAACTCCTGAAATGCTTCTTGTGGTGATATTTGCCAAACTGACAATGAACTCTTTAATGCTTATTGGTATTTTGTTCCTATGTCTTATAGCCCACCCTTAGAGTCCCACAACCTCAAGGAAAGCTTGGAATACAATATGTGGGTTCAACTGGCAAAAACATAATATTTCTCATTTCTGTCTCTCTCAAAAAGTAGAAACACATTCTCAGGTTCTGCCTGATTCTGGAATGAAGATCCCCAGCTCTCTAAGTAATTACATCATTTTCTCCACTATTCCAAACAAAATTGTAACATAGGCTGACTTTCTAAATTGGAGCACTCACACCTTTAAAAACCTGATAATGCTGTTAAAATGTTCACTCCATATGTGGCAACTTCAAATGCTTCATGTGCTTGTATTGAAAATTGAACCACTCGATGTCTTTATCTTCTTAATAGTAATTGGAATTGTTCTACTTATGAGCCAGTATTGAATGACATGGAAATGGTTCTCTTCCTGCTGGATGAATTTTCTCATGTGAAGAGTACGCCTTCAACTATATCCCTGCAAACTTATCTCACAACACAAAATGCTGTCTTAATCACCTTACTATACTGTTGCCTTCTCCTGAGTCTACACTGTCTTGCACCAAATGGTCTACAACTACTCTTACTGAACTACGTGGGGACTTTTCTATTAGCCTGTTAACTAAAGCAGAAATTTATGCTTTAGCTATTTCTTTGGTTGCCATGCCTGGCCTAGCAGCCAGGGCCAATTGCGGTGTTAATGCCCTAGCTCCTCTTCTGGCAAACAAATGATTCATACTTCCTCAGCTCTGGAATTATTAAACAAGACAAGTGGTTTTAGGAAATCATGCTGCAATTGCTTATCTACTGCTATTACATCATCATGGATGCAATAAAATTGCTTGAATATGCTGTTTTAATTTGTCTGATGAAAGTAAAACCATTAATGAGAAGCTTCATGATTTATGAGAACTTAATAAAAAGATAAAAGTGTCCCAAAGACTCAATACCAGATTATAGACTTTCCTTATGGGATGGTTATCAGATATCAATTGGCTAAAACAAATGTTTCTTTATGGTGTTACTGTCCTTTTCTGTTTAATTGGTATGGGATGCCTTTGTTCACTGCATCCCATCCCTGTGCAAAATGTCCATACCTAAAATACAGACTTCTAATGTGGTAAGAAAACCTAAACTGAAGAAAAAAGGGGGAGATATAGAGAGGTCGCGCTGACTCCATTTTGTCCTGGACACATCCAGTTGACCGTGTTTTGGTAGAAGGCGCAGGCTTTGAAACACCCCCTCAAGACAAAGGCATGAGGTCCCTTAAGGACAAGAAGCAAACAAGTTATATAATGCAAGCATGTGAGTTTCTTTATTCTTTGTCTCAATAAAAGTTGCTTATTTATGCTTGCAGGGTAGCAGTCGTTTTGCTGACCCTTGGTGTGTGTGGTTTTATTTTCCCGTTGCAGGACCCCTGAATTGTTTTTTAAGTATTAACATGCTGCATACAGTGGACCCTTGAGTTACAATCAGCCTGATCTATGAGCAGCCTGGGTTATTACCAGCATTTTAGTTTTAACTTATGACCAAAGTCTTGGCTGCTTGTGCTTCCAGATGGTCTCAGATACAGATTTAACCCTTAAAGGATTCCTTTCTGGCAGGCTATTAATTGAGAAATCCTGGGCCAATGTCTCTCTCAGGACTCTGAGATCCATATAAAGAGAGAGACTTTGAAAGTGGTGTAAAAGCTGGAGCCTTAAACTGACAACTTGAGCTACAACCAGCCCTTGGGAATGAATTAAGTCCATAAGTCAAAGGTCTACTGTGTATGGGTTGAATAGATAAGAAAAATATATTAAAGTCCTAACCCCAAGTCCTCCCCAGTGTGGCATTATTTGGAACTAATGTGTTTTCTGGTGTGATTAGTTAAAATGCAGAATGGGCTCCTAATATAACAGGGCTGGTGTCCTTATAAGAAGACACACAGAAAGTTCCAGAGAGCACAGAAGCAGGGCTTAGAGCCATAGTGCAGAGCTGCAGGTGAGGCTAGTAAAGCACCAAGGACCAGGGTTAGAAGATGGCCAGAGGTCAGGAAGGAAACAGAGGCCTTGCCCTTGCAGACACGATGACTCTTAACCTACAGACTGAGAGAGAATGAACTTTTTTGTTTGAAGACAACCACTTAGTGAATCTCATTATAGTAATCTCAGGAAATTAATAATGACATGCTTATCAAAATTAAATATAAACTACATGTTTATCTAGAAACAAAAATGAAACGATCTAGAGAATAAAATTAAAATCATCAACATTTTGACACAGAGAAGAAACTGGTACTTTCCTAGGTCTATACATGCTTCTCTTAACATGAGTGTAAAGAGACCAAACTGGATGAATAAGATGTAACTGAGAAAAGTAAAGCATGCCTTTGCCTTGGATGAATACCAACAAGCTACACGAGTCATGAGTCTTTATAAATGATCTGCTCAAAATTTAGGCTAAGCCTTGTGCAGCTAAGGGCAGAGGAGGCAGAAGAGCAATGTATGATTTGTTTATTCCTTCAAGACTCAAGGGCAGATACAGGGTGAAGAAAAAGCAACTCTTTGCAGGACTGAAATAGCTGCACAGCTGTGAGAGGTGGGCTCAGTCTGAGGCACTCAGAAATATGTCCGTGTTCATTCCTCATAAATCTCTGATATTTTAACATTTGTTCTTGAGAGTGCCAAGGAGGCATGTGTGTGTGTGTGTGTGTGTGTGCGTGTGCGTGTGCGTGTGCGTGTGCGTGCGTGTGTGTGTGTGTGTGTGTGTGTGTGTGTGTGTGCATGCAGGTGTTGGTGAGGGATATATGTTGGTAAGAACCCCTCTTGGGCCACAAAGTGCTCTTAGCTATTAAATAATTTAGAAAGATCGTGTTTACGTTCCCTGATTCTTAGGCGTGTGTTCATCCTCTATCTCTTTTTAAAAACATTTTCGACCCAGACAGGCAAATCAGTATTGCAATTTCTAGCCTTATTGGTACTAAAAGAAATACGACATGTCTCTCTTCTCCTGGACATTCTTTGATGGATTTTCCTCCTGTGTCCCTTGCCTGCTTTTCACTTTGTGACTTTGTCTTTTGTTTTTCAATCTCCATGAAACTCAGCACAGCAGACAATGGGTTACCAAAGATAAAAATGTAAATTTTCCTTTTCACCTTGTTTATTGCCACTTTTCAGTGTAGAAATTTAAATATTTTATGCTCAACATTATTAATCTTTTTGGAATGTTTTCTGACATTTGCAATGAGAAGCAGCAGGGTAGCATAACGCCGGTTCAGTTATATAACCAAGTTTATAAATACATCATTGGGTTTTACACTGTTTGTATTCTTTTACCCTTTGATATTTGATCATGCTTTATTTTTGAAATAACGTAGTGATAGAACTTTACTTTTCTTTACAGTGTTAGCCAGTTTTAAAGGCTATTTATTAATAATATATCTTTTTTACCGTATTATGTAGAAAATTATATTTGTCATGCAATAAACACATTTATATATTAAGGACAGATAGAAATACGTGTTAGTCCTGTTCAGAGATGCATTTTGGCAGCAATGATTGTTGAAGTGATATTCTACTAGTTGAGTCTTTGAGACTCTACTTCTAAATGTTCTTAATGTCTAGCAGTTCAGAAAGAGAAACAAATATTGGCCCGCGGGTGCAGAGAGGGTGTTATTGCATGATATTTGCTGAATTCCTGTCAGGCAACTGTATCTTAGTCCTTTTCCTTGTTGATCAGAGAAACCACTTGACAACTTCAATTTAAGAAGGAGAGGTTTATTTGACTCACATTCTAGAGGCTTCAGGCCTTCCACAGCTGGCAGCATGGCGGAAGGGCCTAGGCAGAGGGAAGCTGCTCACGTCATTGAGGTCAGGAAGCTAAGAAAGTCAGAGGAAGAAGCAAGGAGAGAGATAAATCCCTTCAGGTTACACTCACAGTGACTGCCTCATCCTCCCAGACTCTACTTCTTATTAGCAAGTTAGCTGTAAGCCCTCACAATCCCATCATGTACCCAAAACTCTGCCCCTGAGTCCTCAGGCTTTGGAGTGATACCTGCATACAAAACAGCCTGGCACCACGTTAGCAACTTTGCACACATCAGAATCACTGACATGCACAATTCCTCTTCTTGAGAATTCACTGGCTTTCCAAGTGTAACCTGGACTGAATTCTTTGGGCCTCTCAACATCAACAGCTGACAATCAGAGTCCTGTTTTCAGGGCTCCTGGTTCTCTGACTTGCACTGTTTTCCTGTCTCTGTGCTCCTGCAACTTCCATTGTTTTGGTGTGTGGGTGGAAACAGCAATGTATCTTTACCACAACACTACTTGGAGGAGTGGAAGAGAGGCAAGGAACATCTCCCAGAAGAAATTGGGGTGCTTCTCTCTCCAGGATGTACTATGGAAATGAGATGAATTCCTGAGACTGGGGATACCTTTGTCACACCTTATAAAAATTCTTCTGAGTTTTTTCTGAAAAAGAAATTCAGCATTTCTTGTTTGGTTTGCCTGTATCCAGGGCATTTTGTGTGTGGAGATTTTGTTGGGCTTCAATTCTATGAAGCTTTTACTAGGTTCACCTGAGAGGGTATTATGCAGATTGTGGGAAGTAAATAAGGGATTAAAATTCCTCTACATTAATATTTATGAGCTTGGGGCTTTGTGTGTATCCGCTGTTCCCAAACCTAAGCAAATGAAACTGGGTGGATATCACAGGCTGCTGGATATCACTGAGTTACTTGTTACTAACAATGTAATTATTGGCCAACTTTTCTCCAAAGGAAGAGTTAGCTGCTGGGATGCTCAATGTTAGTAGAAATTGAAAAACTTCCAGGAAAGAAAGCAAGCTGATTTGTTCCATTTACTTACCTCTGTCTTCTCTAGACTCACCATGACACATGCTTTATCACACAATTATCTATTGTCTCGCTTGATTCATTATTTATTGGGAATGTGCAATTTTTGTAATCGTCACTTAGACCTTATGCTACTTTGGGGGAAGTCTAATCTTGCTTTGCACTTCCTTTTACCCTTGTCTAATTATCCTCCCAAACGAAATTCAACTCTGGGGGGACAGAAGAAAATTATTAGTTCTAAGTAGATATGACTTAGTCTTTGCAGCCCAGCGATCTACTCCAGAATTTGGAAGACTAGCAGTTAGCCAGGCAGTTCCTGGAGAATTATCTGGGCGTCTTCCTGTGTGTGTGGTCGCCTTTTCTCTGTAAGAGATGGCGCTTCTAGGGATCCGTTAAAGGCCGCTAAGAAAGAGAAAGGAAGAGCATGAGGCTCCTCTCTGCAGAAGCTCAGCACTAGCACACTCTGTCCTCTTTCCTGTCATA
This sequence comes from Cavia porcellus, assembly GCF_034190915.1. NCBI lineage: Eukaryota > Metazoa > Chordata > Mammalia > Rodentia > Caviidae > Cavia > Cavia porcellus. The sequence continues at coordinate 58,770,983 of NW_026947489.1, forward strand.
TCCTCAGAGGCAAAATAAGGCACAGGGCCGTCTCCAGTTCAGTGGATAGAGGAGCAATTCACTTTCTGGTAGAAAGGTCCTGTCGCACAGAGCTCAGGTACAGACAGGGAGACAACTGCAGGTGTTTGGTAACTTGTTGTGCATTGCAAATATATTTTGTCAGAAAATTGGGTTATATACAAAATACACAAGTGCAATCAGTACTCTAAAAAATAATCTTAGGGACTATCTTTGGTGTCCAAATGTTGCTATAAAAAGTAGGAACAACGTAGGTATCCTGGGTGCATCTGATGATTGCAGGTACTTCCCATGTTTTCCCCATATTTTCAAGAAAAGAAATCTTAATCATGACTCCATCTTACTTTTAGTATTAGAAAATCTGGGCCTCAGATAGTTCTTATTTCCACATTAAATTTAGCTGTAAAGTATGGCACAGCAAACTGAAAGTCAAGAGCAAACTAAAAACGAGGTAATAGGAAATAGGAGAGATCTTTGTCAAATGGGAAAGGAATCAAGAGATGAAAGGAAGGGAGACAGGGAGAGAAAGGGGATGAAAAAAGGAATTGAGATGTTATATACATGTACCAGCTCCACACAAGGAATTTAAACGTTACATGCTACAAACATGGACTAAAACACTACTACTACTAATAAATAATAATACCTCTGGTGGATTTTCCTAAGCAAGTGGAAACTGCCCAAACCATTCCTATGTCACAACTTTGTTTAATGCATTTATTCTTGGAGACTGGTGACTTTGTTGGGAAAGTTAAGGGTTTTAGAATGGACCAAACCCTTTGAGCAGTTGTATGACCTTTATATAGCTAATTAATTTTTCTGAGCCTTAATTTTCTTATATACAAAATGTGGAAATAGCACCAATATTGTTTTGAAGATGAAATCAACAACATGAATTTAGCCAGAGGTACGTACCAACAGCTGATAAGCATTCATTCCTGCTCTTTGTTCTATCTGTATGCATGTTTTGGTTTCCTACTCAGATAGTGGCAGGTCTACTGTGCCCTTTCTGGTCATCTGAGGTCATAAGAGGTGGGCAGTCCCAGAGCTTTGTCTATAGGTCACTCATGTGAGCTGCTCAGAGCCAGTTTCTCCCAGGTCTCAGATCCCTTGGATGAGAGTCCTTACTTTCCACTTCTGGAACAGGTAATTCCTGACCGAGAGGCTCTTAGAAACCAGATGCGATCTCATATTTTTCTTTGTAAAGCAGGAAGGACACCAGGACTCTGGGTCATTTGGGGACTAGACTGCTGATGCTGGTAGGGCACAGTGACACTGGCCTTCTTCAGGTCATTGGAATTGTACCTTCCTATTATGAAAAGCCACCTTCTCTCAATCCTTCTTTTATTGCCTGTCATGTGCCTCAATTCAGAAGCGAGCGACATCACCTGTGCATCTCTCCTTCCCTCTTTTGCATCCCTTAATTATCCCAAGTCCTCCAGATCCTACCCAGTCCTTAGCTTTTGGCCCTCAGGTCTCCCTGCTGGGCAGTGGCATGCATAGAATGATCACTACTTTAGCAGCCTCTTGGACTCCCTGTCATCTCTTGAGAGTAGCTGCTGAGTGTGAGATCTCTCTGCACTTTACCTAGGACCTGGCTGAAGTGGGTTAACACTTGGTGCAAAGCCTTGCTCCAGCTCTGCCATCAGCGCTACAGAATTCAGTGTTTAACTATATTTTGATTTACATTATTTATAGTTGTTACCAACTGCTCATGGTAAGCCATGCCACATACCACAGTGACCTCCTCACATCCTCTGCCTAATGTTTTATCCACATCAGCATTTAATTAATGCACATTGTGCTGGCTCACTGATGGATGGCAGGTACTGAGTAAATCCATGGCCAATGCCTGCTAGCCTTTCTGCATGTACCCATTCCTACCACTGAAAACACAGAAGTGGGCGCTCCATTTACCTGCTTGTTTAAGAGGCTAGCAGGTGCCCTGCCTTTCCCAAACACCATTCCTTGCTCTCCATTTTACATCCTCAGTACTTGTCTTGCAAATCTTTAAGTAATGTATTACCTATTTGTGAAATATCTACCCACTCAGGGCTTTGCACCTAAAATCAATCCACTTAGGAGTTATCAAAGGAAGGATAATTTCAAACCACATATGATCTCCTTACAAGTTGAGTAGATTATACATCATTAGGGCCTTGGTATTTTTAGACTAGTTATTAATATTTTATAGAATTTATTTCAAGTGCAATTTGTTAGCATGTACTTTCAAGTGGTTTTTAAATATTCTTTTAGCAGCCACACTTCTAATCAATTCATTTCAAACCAAAAACATTTCTTTGTCCCAGATGCCGAGCTGGGAGTTAGAAGCAGACATGGACATAGAGGCCTGACCTCTGACATGACTCTGTCCACACTGCAGGGCTCTGCAGGGGCCAGGAGCGGGTGGAGAGGGTGGTGGGGAGCCAGGGCCATGGCTCTGAGTTAAGGATGCTTCCTGCATCGGATGGGAGAACCCAGTCAGAGTCTAGCCCATGTCACTTGGTCCCACCTCAGCCATACATAAAAACCTCATGGAAAATACAAGGGAGGCGCTAGGCCAAGCTCTCTCTTATGAATTGCAGATTCCTGATTCAAAGTAAGGGAGTTACTGAGTTAGGGAACAAGCCTGTAAGCCAGGTGTGATGGCACACAGAAGTGTTTCCTGCTAGCCTGTTAGAACAGAGCAACAGACTCAGATTCTAGGTACTCTACATAAATTTAGGAGGCTGAGTATGGTTGTGCATGCTGATAATGCCAGTATTTGGGAGACAGAGGCAGGCAGATGGAAAGTTCAAGCCCAGTCTGGCCAATTTAGCAAGACCCTGTTTGAAAATAAAAAGTAAAAATGGGTTGGGTGCCTAATCCAGTGTGATTACTCATACCTCCCACTTGCACAAACACGCACACACACACAGGCTTATCACTGAGATAAGCAAGATAATGCAAGAGAAAGCATTCCACCCCACCCCAGCCTGATGCCTGTCCTGCTGAGGGAATAGCACCTGAGACATGGCCCAGCTGCTATATCTGCTCAGGTAAATTGCTCCTGAAGATGTGATGGGAGCCAGGCAGGACTGTGTCACACGGCTGTACCCTCAGCTGTGTGCCCTGATTACAGCATCCCAATAGGAAAAAGGAAGAATTTCCAGGCCGGCAGGAACAGAGGGACAAGAGAATGGGGGCAACAGGAAGGAGAACACAGCTGTGGCTGAGGTCACTTACCCCATTTCCTTTTCCTACTAATGTGACTTCTGATGACTCTGGCATCCCTGGCCTTGCTGACCCCATCTCAGTGGCAATCTGCAAGCTGATCTCAAGGTGGCTGCTCCTAACTCCAGTCCTACATGTCTAGCGTCCTGTCCCTCTGTCCTGCACTTTCTACTCCACTAGCCAGCAGAGAGAGTTCCCTCATTGGCAACTCTGGCCAAGGTCTAAGGGAGGCCCCGGCAGCTATCTGGCACCTCTCCAACCAACCCAACCTGATGCTTGCAAGATACCACTGACTGTAAAACCTTTGATGCTGCTGCTTAGCTCATGGGCAGCACACTGTCACATCCCCAGGGCACAGGAAGGGCCCAGTACAAGCATGATCGTCACTGTCACAGACCAGGGAGACTGCACCTAGATATCTGCTGGAAACCACTTCACTGTATCACAGCTGAGTCTCATGGTCCCCTGAGATGAGGGGACAGTAATGTTTGCATCTGGAGGTGGTTATCACACCTAGAAGCAGTGGCTCTGGGGAGCCTCTTCTGCTGCCACTAAGAATTTAACTTGGTTTGTTTCTCAAAGCTGAATTTGCCACAGAGGGAAGAGGATGGAGGATGATGGGGAGCAAGACAAGTACCTGACTGCGCAGGTTTTTCAGAGCCTTCTGGAAACCTGGGAGTGCTTTGCTTTCTCTTTGTCTCTCTCCTCTTTCCAGGGTGGCCCTGGCCACCACGCTTACCACCACTTCACCCTACAGCTCTACCTGCAACTCAAATGGTTAACCTTCGCCAGAACTTGCAGAACAGAAGTGGGCACTCCACATCCAATCAGAGCATCTCCAAGAAACGCTTGATTGCTGTTTTCTTACTTCACTTTTTGTATCACTAGTAATAATATTCCCATGGAACTTAGAAAATGAAATGATAGTAATTACTTTGGCTGGGTGAATATAATAAGCAATATTTCCTTTGTTAATTGCGCAATTAAAAGGCAATCTTACTTGGAATTTTTGATGGGGCTTTTTCTTTTTTTAATTTTTTTTATTTTAAAGAGATTGAGACAAACAAGGACAGAACAAAGAAGATCAGAACAGAAGAATGTAAGCAGCACAGTACTTCACCACAAGACAACTCTACATTAAAATCAGTAACTACTATAATGTCTCTTCTTTGAAAGAGTTGAGCATGCCTTCACGTACAATATTATCAAACATAACAAAATAGTATAAAACCATTCAAGAGAATTAAAGTATTACAGGGCTTTCAGAACCAAATAACAGAAAATGAACAATAGTTACTATATTATCTCATTTTATATAAAAAATTGTTTATACTATCACACATAATAAAATCCAAAAAGATACAACATGACAGAGCCAATGGAAACAGAAGAACAAAAGCATGGTAGGACTTCAAAGCAAGATGATATTAAATCAGCAATGGCTCTCATAATGTCTTGTTTTCTTTAAAATAGCTGTTCATACTATAACAGATAATAAAATCAAACAAATCAGAATAAAACCATTCAAACTAATGAATGGTAACTTTATAAGGCTTCAAAGCAATGTAATCGGGAATCATGATTACCATAAACTCTTATGTACTCTTACCATTTCTTACACTAGGGAGACTATATGGTATTTATACACGAGAGTTTGATTTAATTTGCTTATGAGTATGATCTCAAGTTGCACCCATTTATTTATAAATATCCCAATTTTGATTATTCTTTATAGCTGGGTTGTACTCCATTGTATAAAAATATCACATATTTTTTATCCATTACTCAGTTGACAGACACCTAGGTTGTTTCCAAGATCTGGCTATTACAAATTTTACTGCTATAAACATGGGTGCACATATATCACTGTGGTATGATATTTTCAGTTCTTCTGGGAATATGCCTAGAAGTGGAATAGCTGGGTCAAATGGGATTTACAATCCAAGCTTTTTGAGGAATCTCCAGACTGACCTCCACAATGGTTGCACCAGTCTGAACTCCCATCAACAGTGCAGAGGAGTTCCTTTTTCCCCACAGCCTCTCCAGCATTTGTTGTTGTTAGTTTTCTTGATCCTGGCCATTCTTTCTGGAGTGAGATGGAATCTCAGTGTTGTTTCAATTTGCATTTCTCTGATGAGTAATGATGATGAACATTTTTTCATGTATTTATTTGCCATTTGTATTTCTTCATCTGAGAAGTGTGTATTTGTCTCAGATGCCCATTTTTGGATTGGGTCTTTGAATTTCGGGGGTCTGATTTTTAAAAATTCTTTATATGTTTTAGACAGAAGTCCTTTGTCTGAGGGACAGTTCACTAAGTTTTTTTTCCCAGTTTGTGGATTTTCTTTTCACTGTGATGGAGGTTTCTTTTGACATGCTGAAACTTTTTAATAAGATATGATCCCAGTTATTGATTCTGGGAAGTATTTCTCATGCGGTTTGACTCTTGTTCATGAATTTTCTATCTACTCCTATGTCTTCAAGATTTTTACCTAATTTGTCTTCCAATAGATTTAGTGTTTCTGTTTTAGTATTCAGATCTTTGATCCTTTAGATTTTAGTTTAGTACACGGTGATAGGCATGGTCTAATTTTAATTTTTGGCATATGAGGAGCTAGTTTTTCTGGCACCATTTATTAAAGAGCCTGTCATTCTTCCAGTGAACATGTTTGGCCCCTTTATCAAAGATAAGGTGGTTAAGTGTGTTTGTAGCTGTGGTTGTATCTTCTAATCTATTCCAATGATCTTCAGGTCTGTTTTTATTCCATTACCATGTTGATTTTATTACAGTAACTTTGTAGTAAAACGTCAAGTCTGGGATCATGATGCCTCCTGCCTTGCCTTTGCTGCTTAGAATTGCCTTTGCTATTCTAGGTCTCTTCTATTTCCAAATGAATTTTAGGAGTGATTTCTCTAGTTCTATGATGTGTGTTGATAGTATTTTCATTGGGATTGCATTGAATCTATATAATAGTTTTGGGATAATGGCCATTTTCACAATGCTTATTTTTCTTATCCATGAACAAGGGATGTCTTTTTATTTTCTGAGCTCTTCTTTGATTTCTTTTTTAGACTGTTATAATTTTCCTTGTATAGATCTTTTACTTCTTCCATGAGATTAATTCCTAAGCATTGCAATTTTTTGGATGCTAGTGTGAAGGGTGTGGCTTCTCTTATTTCTCTCTCAGTAATTTTGTTGTTAGTGTATAGGAATGCTATTGATTTTTGAGTACTGATTTTGTATCCAGCTAAATTGATGAATTTATTTATTATATCTAGCAGTTTTTCAATGGATTTTGGGGGATCTTCTATGTAGAGTGTCATGTCATCTGAAAATAATGACAATTTACCTTCCTCTTTTCCTATAAGATAACCCTTTTATTTCTCTCTCTTGTCTAAGTGCTCTAGCTAGTATTTCCAGTATTATGTTGAGTAGGAGTGGTGATAAGGGACATCCCTGTCTTGTTCCTGATTTTAAGGTAAAGGCCTTTGGTTTTTGGCCATTTAATATGATGCTGACTGTTGGTTTGTCATAGATGGCCTTTATCATATTGAAGTAAAGACCATCTATTCCAGTTTTCTGTAAGGTTCTTATCATGAATGAGTGTTGGACCTTATCAAAAGCTTTTTCTGAATCTATAGAAATGATCATGTGATTCTTATTTTTGGCTCTATTGATATGGTGGATTATGTTTATTGATTTACATATGTTGAACCATCCCTGCATGCCTGGGATGAATGCCACTTGGTTGTAGCGTATAATCTTCTTGATGATTTGCTGCATCCTATTTGCCAATATTTTATTGAGGATTTTTGCATGTGTATTCATTAGGAAGATTGGTCTGTAGTTCTCTTTTTTAATTGGGTCTTTCTCAGGTTTTGGTACTAAAGTAATATTTGCTTCCAGGAATGACTTAGGCAGAATTGCTTCCCTATTGATTTCATTGAGGAGTTTGAGAAGTGTGGCATTAAGTCTTATTTGTATTTCCTGCAAAATTCTGCAGTGACTCTGTCTGGGTCTGGGCTCTTTTTTGTAGGTAAGGATTTAATTGCATTGCCAAATTCATTAATAGAAATTGGGTTCATCAGCAGTTTTACAACTTCTTGACCCAGCTTTGGTACTTCAAATGCCTCTAGGAATCTGTACATTTCTTCTGTGTTATCGAACCTATGAGAGTAGAGGTTTTTGAAATAGGTGTTGATGATCTTCTGTATTTCCAGAATATGTAGTGATTTCACCTTTTTCATTCCTTATTGGATGAATTTGAGCTTTTTCTTTCCTTTTTCAAATAAGGTTGGCTAGGATCTTATCCATTTTATTTATTCTTCCAAAGAACCAACTCTTTGATTCACTGATTCTTTGGATTGTTTTCTTAGGTTCTGTTGCATTGATTTCTGCTCTGATTTTTATAATTTCCTCCCTTCTTTTGGGAATTTATTTATTATATCTAGCAGTCTTTCAATGGATTTTTGGGGGTCTTCTATGTAGAGTATCATGTTGTCTGCAAATAATCACAATTTAACTTCCTCTTTTTTTCTAGATGTTTGAGGTATAGCATCAGGTTGTTTATTTGTATTTGTTATGTTTTCATGATGTGGGAACTTGATGCAATAAATTTTCCTCTGAGGACTGCTTTCATTGCATCCCACAGATTCTGGTAAGTTGTGTTTGTATATTCATTTGCTTGTAGGTATTGTTTAATTTCTTATTTAATTTCCCCTATGACCCACTGATTGCTCAAGAGTATATTATTCAATTTCCATGTGTTTGTGGGGGGTTTTGCAGTTTCTTTTATCGCTTAATTTCTATTTCATGGCACTATGAACTGATGACATGCATGGGATAATTTAAACTCTTTTGTATTTACTTAAATATGTTCTGTGGGCTAGTATATGGTCTGTTTTAGAGACTGTCCCATGTACCGTTGAGAAGAATGCATATTCTGATGTTGGATGGAACACTCTGTATATGTTTATCAAGTCCATTTGTTCACTGGTGTGATTCAGTTCTGTTATTTCTTTATTGATTTTCTGTCTGGTTGATCTGTCCCTTGGTGTCAATGGTGTGTTAAGGTCTCCTATTATAATTGTGTTATTACTTATTTGAGTTTTCATTTTTGTTAATACTTACTTTGTATAGTTGGGTGCACCCGAATTTGGTGTATATATATTTAAGATTGTTATCTCTTCTTCTTAAGGTTTCCCAGTAACTAGTATGTAGTGACCTACTTTATCTCTTCGGATCATTCTTGGTTTGAGGTTCATATTGCCTGCAAACAGAATAGCTACCTCTGCTTTTTTTTGGGCTCGTGTTACATGAAGTATTGTTTTCCATCTTTTGACTTTTAGTCTGTGAGTTTCCTTTTGGGTTAGATGGGTTTACTGTGGACAATATATAATTGGATGCTGTTTTTTGATCCATTCTGCCAGTCTGTTTCTTTTAATTGTCGAATTGAGGCCATTTACATTAATGGTTATAACTGTTACATATTGGTTTACTGTTGACATATTATCTTTCTACTCTGTTTATTAGCCTTGCTTAGTGTTAGTGTTTTTTCCTATGTGAATCTAGACTGTCTTTCAGTATTCTTTGCAGGGTTGGTTTGGTGATCATGAAGTTCTTCAGCTGTTCTTTGTCATGGAAGTAACTGATGTCTTCATCGATTTTGAAGGACGGTTTTGTAGGGTTCATCAGTCTAGGCTGGAAATCATTTTCTTTTAGGATCTGAAATACTTTGCTCCATGCTCTTCTTGACTTCATTGTGTTGAGAAGTCTGCTGTGATTCTGGTAGGTTTTCCTTATAGGTGATCTGTCTTTTCTCTCTAATAGCTTTTAATATTCTGTTCTTATGTTGGATTTCTGGGATGGTGATTATTAAACGTCTGGGTGTAGTTTTATTTTGTTTATGGATATTTGGAGTTTTATATGCTTCACTAATCCTAATGTCAGGTTCCATTCTCATGTTTGGGATATTTTTAGCTATTAATTCTGTAAATAGCCTCTTGGTATCCTTTGTGTTGTCCCCTTCTTTTTCATTTATCCCTATCAATCTTATGTTGTTTTTCTTTGCACCATCTTGCAGCTGTTGACTTATTATTTCCTGATTCCTTGTTATTTTTAAAAGATCTTTCCTTTCCTGTTTACTAGCTGCAATCTTGTCTTCGAGATCTGAAATTCTACCCTCACTTTCATTGAGGCAATTTTGACAACTTTCAATGGAATTTTTGATTTCCTGTATATCACTTGAATCTGCTTCATGTATTCTGTTTGTTTCTTATATTGTTCATCCAGAGAATATATCTTTTTGCCTTGTTCTTCTAATTTTTTAATTGTGTCTTCTTTAGATGTGTTCAGCATCTCTTTCATTACTTTTATCATTTCTTCTCTTACCTGGGAGATTATTTCTAGTTTGAATTCCTTTAAAGTTTCCTGGAGTTTCCTCTTTATTTCAGTTGCTATTATTTCAGGTGGATAGCATATATTTTCTTCTATGTACATGTTCCTAGGCTTTCTTGGAATAGGCTGGAGGTTTGAGATTGCATTTTGGTCTTTCATTTTGTCATTTCCCTATATTTTCGTATTTCAAGTGATGTTCCAAAGGTTCCCCTCAGCATGTTGGAAATCACTTCCTTTACCCTTGGCTCCTTGGATTGAATGGAGGTTGCTGAGAGTGGTCCAGTCAGACCCACAGGACCTCCTGTGCCACCTCTGGTACTCCAGGAAGCTGGGCAGGCTCATAACCACTCTGGGTGATGGTCTAAAGCTCTCCCCAGGCCAAGTTCTGATGTCCTGGAACTCATTTCATGTGCCCTCAGCTCCCCTGATTGAAGAAGGTTCTGGATGTGGTCTAGTCAGGCTTGAAAAACCTCCCAAGCCCATTCTAGTGTGGTTTGAAGCTGGGCAGGTCCTTGACCACTGGGAACAATGATCTTAAACACTCCCGGGGCCCCAGCTTGTGAGGAACTCACCTCAGGCAGCCCAGTTCCCAGGATTGAAAGGTCACTGGGCATGGCTCATCCAGGCCATGAAACCTGCAGAGCCCAGTCTAGTGTGGCTGGAAGCTGGGTGGGTCCTTAACCATGGAGAGCAATGCTCTTAAAATCTTCTCAGGCTGGCTGGAACTCACCTTGGGCAGCCCCAGTTCCCCAGATTTGAAGGGGCTTTTTCTTAAGGAAAATGGTTTGAACTAAGAGACAAAAAGGATTCTTAAAAATTCCAGTGTGACTTGGGGCTGCCAGATAAGAGACATCATCCATCCACCTACCCCCGGTAAGTGAGGTGCCTGTGGACATAGTTGAGCAGAGACAACCGCACAAGCTGAGCCTTGGGAGCCATGCGGTCAGGAGCTACCATGGCCTGAGTAGAAGCCTGGATACAGGTACCCCCAGTGAATGTTTTCCTCTCCTTTTGCTACTGAACTTCTGCTACTTACACCATAATTTTTTGGGTATGATGGAAAATATATTTATTCTAATCTTTTTCTTTCTCCTTCCTTTTCCCTTTCTGTTTCCTTCTCTCTCCCTCCTGACTTCTTCCCTCCCCATTACTCTTTCCCTGGCTCCCCATGTGGTCTCTTTTGGAGAGTCCAGCCCAGTCCTGATGTCTGGTTTATACAGTCATGCACCAGACAAAGCAGGGATGTGGAATTTCTTGGGCATTACTGCCAAGGGATTGGTTATAGCATCCAAATTCAGTTCTCTGTCCCTGGACACTCAAGCTGGGTCAGCTCCAGACCAGGCACAAAGGAGGGAAACAAGTAACATGAAGATAGAGTGGCTTCGCACAGTCTTGACTGACCGAGCCCTTATCCAAAGGCCTTTTCACCTAAACTTGAATTCTTGTTTTGAGAGTAAAGTACTTCACAAGGCAACAAATAAGCCATCCAAGCTACAGAAAAGGATTCATTCATCTTTTGGCTCCTATTTCTGAAGATTCTTACTCAGAAATCTGAGATCAGATGACCCCACAATGTGAAGCACTTGGCAACAGCAGCTGATCAAAATAGGTGTGTCTCATCGACCAGGAAGCAGAAGGGAAAGGAGAGACAAGGTCCCATAACCCCAAGGCACAGTCCCTGTGGGGTAAGGGCTGGGGTCCCATTTCTAAGGTTTCCACCATCTTCTAATGGTGCTACCCCGGGACATAGGGTTTACATGTGGAACATTGAGGACACCATACCAACCATTGAACACTGTCACTATGGTCTGTGAGGACTCACATTTAAGACAGCAAGGCTAATGTTCCCAAAGCTTGCTGCATTTTCACTTTGATGCACCAACACAGAATGGCAAATTCAAGCCCTGTACCTGAAAATCTTTCTCTCACGACTGAATCAACCAAAATTTGCACTTAACCTGAAGGTCCACCTACTCAAGCCCCCCGCATTTTTATATATCACAGATTCCTTTGATTTTGAACAATAGAAGTATAACATCCTCGGGAAAGTCTTGTTGCTAACTGGAAATTATCATGTCTCACAGGACAGTGCAATGGAGAAAAATGGCATTTTATGTTGACATAATTATTGTGGTTTATTTTCAGGACATAAATTGTAACAATTCTGCTGACTAAATTTAACACAACTTAAAATTACTTGTAGTCACCACCAACAGTACCATAAGCCAGGACTCTAAAAGAAAATGGAAGCTGTTAGTTGTTTCAAACTTATTTCAGACTTTTTTATCCTAGGAACATTATTGAAACTAAATTTTAAGTGGGACTTCCTTATGATGTGAAAAATAGAATCACCTTTCTTCTTGCTGGTAGCAGAAGCAATCTGTGCCTGTGACCAGGCTCTTGAAGGGTTCTGGGCGTACACAAACTGAAGCATTATTTAATCTTCTAGAGTAACTTTGGGAAGCTATAGGCCACTGTCTTTAAGGGAACAGATCCTAGAGAGAAAATGCCAAAATTCACATCTAGCTGTGCCATGAATTAGCAGGAGCCATTTGTTCAAGTTAGTTCACCAATATGTAGCTGCTTCACAGATGACAAATGAATTCAAGGGGTCACATGGGATGGCCCCAAACAGGCTGGAGTGAAGTCTTGCATAGAATAGGTGCTCAATAATTTTTATGATTGTTAATGAGGTAAGAATGATAAACTTTTGATGGTACATAAGGCTTGAACAGCATGGGTCATTATGCAAGATGTAGTAAAAACAATTTGGTACAGAAATAGCCTCTTTCAGAAACTCTTCAGTTTTGAAATTTTTCAGTTTGAAATTATTTAAAATGGAGATTCTTAAAAATTGATAGCATCCTATCTTTAAATTAGTATTTTAAAAAATTAACTATGCATTTTAAGGTAACAGATTTCATCTTATGAGGTATCCATCTTATGAGGTCTTTCTAAGGGCTCAGAGGAGTAGTCATGCTGTAGTAGAAGGTTCCCACACCTTCAGCCAGTGTACTTCAGTTTGTTAGTTGCCCAGGTAACAGTTCCGATTACAGTTTCTGTTACTTTTGTCTCTTAGAAATGGCTGATCACTATAATGCATAACTGGTCACTATGATGGATATCATAAGAACCAATCCCCAACTGAAAAGCCATTCTGCCTCTGTACTTCCTTCTTGCTTATCCCACATAAGCTCTAGACCACCAGAGATCAGGGCCAGATATTTTGGGAATGATCCTGATTAGTGCCCATTGACATCAATAAATCTGCCTCCAAATCCTGGGTGTTAGTTCAGTGTTTCTGTCTGTCATAACAATGAAAGCAACATAGTGTCTCAGATGGAAGACAGTTAGGAGGCTCTTCCCAAGGACACTCTGGAAACAGAAATTTGATGTTAAAGAGGCATTGAGTAAACTGAGGATTGAGCCCTTCTGTGTCAAGTGAGCCCTTCTTTGTTGGTAAAGCACAAACAATCCAGGATTTTTCTTTCTTTAGTCACTATTGCAAAAGATTAAAATCTATGAGTCTCTGAAACTTTACAGCTCTATGTACAGAACCTCAAACTTTCCTTCTGAAGGTTGGCATCGAAATCTGTTATAGGCAGCTGATCATTTAGAAATATGGGCAGGCAGATAGAACTGGGCCCTCAAAGAAGTCAGTGCAGAAGCTCAGATACCTTGTAACCTTGGAGGAGACAGACACCTCTGTTATGGGCCAGATCCTAATACAAAAGGCAAAACAAATGTAATCACACCCTAAGTGTAAATATCAGGGATTGATACCCTAAATCATATGTAGGAAGCCAGAAGTCACCATCCCAACCTCCTACAGAAAGAGTCACTACTCTTTAAAAATGCTCTCTTGCTGTATGACTTATTTCTTCATTTGTTACTGATTTAATCAATTTTACCTGAGCAATTAATCTTATTAGTTGACCACAGTTTTGTCCCACTTTATGCCCACCTTGTGAACTCCCAATTTTCCCTATTTTGGACCCATTTCACCTCATGGCTTTGCTCTATGAAAATCCCTAGAGAAGGCAGAGTCCTCAACAACAACTCGGGACCCTTTCTGTCTCTCTCTCAGACAGAAGCTTTCTTTCTCTCAATAAATATATTCTGCTCTTAACCTCCATTGTTCCTAAATTTCATTCTTTGATTTTAGAGAACATGAACTCTTATTGGGCATCTAGTAGGTTGGGAGTTTTATTGCCTTATATCAAAATGAACTGACAACAGACAAGGTATCAGGAGCATAGGCACAGGGATTTATGAATATACACCGGAGCCTTGCAAAACAGGAAAACTCAAAGAAGGGTCAGATTGTTGGGGCTTAGGCGCTTTCTTAAGGGGAGGAAGTGAGAGGTTTTGTTAACTTTGGATTGATTTTTAGGGGAAATAAATAATCAGGAGCCAACAATGCTTAGGAAAGTTCCTTTGGGTTCAGGGTGTGGTATTCAGTTTTCAGTCTCTCTCGTGATATTGTCTAATCTTCCTTGATTAATGCCATTTTAGTAAGAGGACTGAAGGCTATTTATTATGTTATGCATTGGTATTTCTGGTATTTAGCTAAAAATAGAAACTTCAGGTAAAGTCTCTGTGTTTGTGGCTCCCAGGGATTTTAGTCTGAAGTCCAAAGCAGTGCATTTTGGGGTATTGGTTTCTGAGCCCTACCATATCCAAAGAGCTTCCAAACTGTTGACAAAAATAAATGATTCCAAGGCTGAGAGGCAAGGGTCCTTTAATCCTTCCTTCTATTTTTCTCCCACACAAAGCATGAGCCAGCTGCTGTCTGATGGTGTCACTGGTGTGGGTGCTGTTAACTGTGCTGAAAGGCTCAGGAGGAGGAGCAGACCAGGAGGTCTCTTGCCAAAATTGCCCTGGGTACCTGGACCAGTAGATCTAGGCTTTACATAAGTGAAGACCCAGGATTCTGGAGGCACTGTCCCAAGTGATCTGGAACGTTCCCTTTTCTCCTCCAATGCTGCTCATTTCTGTGTAGAAAGCTTTGGTGACTGGTGGGCTTTTATTTCTGTCTCAGGTGGGCTTCATAAGATAAATTCTGAGAATCAGGAGTATCTCACCACAGTACATTTCTACCACTTTTAGCAACCTCCATTGATTTTTCTGTTCTATATTTTGTAGTATCATCTCTATCTGACATGATAATAGATAAATACTTGTTCATGTTTTTTCATCCTTCTACCCACCATGTAAGCCCTGGGAGGGTGCAACTTACAGTGTTTACCGAAGCTCACAATGCCTGGTGCAGCCCCACACACCACAGGATGGATATAGACTGTCTGAAGCCTGCCTCATTCTTCATGGCCCCCTTCTTTGATGTCTGTTTGTTGGTTTTTGCTGAATCCTGAGAAATTAGAAAGCGCTGAACAAACAGATACCTGGGAGGTTGGGAGAAGGATACATGGAAGTGGCCAGTGTCCTCTTTTGCACATTTTCTGGAGAAAAAAGGACTTCCTGGTATTTTTCAAGGCAGTTCAGGATGAGCAGATGTCCATCCTGGTGGCCAGCCAGGAGTCAGAACTGCTTTGGACAAACACTTTCAAAATGGAAAATTAATTTTTGAAACCTCTAAACCACTTTCCTTTGTGAGATCTGCAGATGCAGCACATTTTAATTTGCATTTGAATGCTGCTTTTGAAAAATGATCAGATCAGTTGTCCTTTTTTTACAATATGGATATAAGCCACCATTTACTAAATCTACCATTAGAAAATAAGGCCCTAAAAACAAACCATATGTTAAATGCATTGTCTAAAGGGATTTGTTTAGTTTTGAGTTTGTTTTCTATCAGTATGAGAGGGTGCAGCATTAATGTCTGAAATGCTATCTTGCGTCTCCCCAGTGCCCCGAAACTCCTGTCTTCACCAACAGTCCTTTACCTTTCCCACTCCTCTATGTGCCTCTGTCTTCTGGAGTGGCTCTGTCAACCCCAGAGTTGTGGCTGCTTTCTTGAGTGGTCTTGGCTGCTGTGAAGCAGAGCCTAGGTACCATTTAGACCTCTCACCTTGCACACTGGCAAAACCACACCATCCCCTCAGCCCTGATGGGGAGCATCGCAATTCCATGACATCATTATTACCAATGGACACATAAAACATGGTCCCGAAGAAATGACAGGACAGAGCAGCCAATGGCCAGGACACCTGTCAGTTGTGGGTGCCACTATGATGAGGTGGAGAAGTGGGCATTGCGGACAGCAAGGAACAAGATGAAGGCTCCCAGCATGAGAGGAAAGAGCCACTTAAAACTAGGCTTAGAGACTACATTTGCTAAAATGCTTCAACTCTTCACTTGGGCCTGTGGCTGTCTAATGGGTAACTAAAAACAGAACAAATCCTGGTGTCTCTGACTGCCTGTTGTTTTTGTCTTCTTTATTACCTTAGCCTTTGGGTTAGATTCCTACTCAGCTCTGCATGTGGACGTATGATTCACTTAGTAGTACTGTCTGAAAACTGGCAGTGCCAGGTGTGTCAGCCCTAAACTTCCCTAACCTATAATGTTTCCCTTCAACCCTGTTCAATGACCTAAATCAGAACTGACCTCAGATTCCAGGAAAGCACAGATGACCTAATGATGATATCCTAAGGAGTGGGAGCAACTGTCCCATGATAGGAATTGAACAATTATCTCAAGGCAATTAGATCCACTCTTCAAGGGAAAAGAACTTTTCCAGAGGCAGCCTGCAGAATCAGAACTGAGATAACAGTCACCAAAGCAGAGTTTGATGAGACCGCTTAATTGTGTAATTACCTTTTGCCCCTACTCAATTCTTCCTTGATTTCAACCTGTAGCTTATCTTGCTGACCGTGAAGACTACATACATCTCCCAGATACAGCCATGTAGAGGAAATCCTTCCCTAATTCACTGTGGCTTTTTCTACTACTTTTTCAAGTGGCTTGTCTTGATTTCTTTCTTTTTTTTTTTTTTTTTTATTTAAGAGGAAAAAGAGAAAAACACAAAACAAACCAAAGCGGCGTAAGGGTACACGCAATACAGAACTACAAAACAAAACAAAAAAAAAAACAAAACAAAACAAAACAAAAAACCATAACAGTAAGAAATTACCTGCTAGTAGATTACACACTATTTTCTTGAAAATAGTTCCTCAAATCACAGTATCAAAGAACACAAGGTGGACATTCAAACAGGGAGACTGCAAACAGCTGTGTTCAATGTTCCAAAAACATTGATAAAGTCAGCTATTTAACACCCCCAAACACACTTGCTGTTATATCCGTTAGAGCTCCTTTTCTTTTTTTTTTTCCCTCTCTTTTTTACAACAAAATTTACACATCTTGGATTTTATTACTCCTTAGTGCTTATTACTTTCTTTGGGGGGGGGGGAAGAATACAGTCAAATATGGCAAAACAAAGCTGTCAGTCAATACCAAGGATAGACGTAGCACATGGTGTAGAACAGAGTACAAGTTTATCAACAATGTTTATCAACGTTGTCCCTTGTTTCCTTAAAAAGAATTGTCTATCTTATTAGATATTATAAAGTTGGACAAAACAGTAGAGAACAAGACCAATAAAACTTAGGCGTTGTAAACATTACAGGACTTCCAAAGAAGACAATAGTCAAACCAGAATGGGTATCTTAGTGAATCTTATTGTCTTCAAAGTAGTTGCCTATGTCTTCAAACTTGATACTATCATATAGAATGGAACAGAGTCTAATCAGTCAAAACAAGATCGTGGGAGTACTACAGGACTTCAAAACAGGTTAATAGGAAATCGAAAAGAGTTACTATTTATATATCCTAATTTTTTTGAATTTTTTCTTTAATTAAGACAAACATAAGAAATGACTAAATAATTTTTTTTGAAACAATAAGGGGGAGATTGAGATAAAACAGGACATAACAATATAACAATAGAGGTCACAGCATGACTGTTTCAATAACCTAGTACTTCACCACCTTATAACCTGACTTAATAGTAGTTACCATAGTGTCTTTTTCCTTGAAATATTTGGGTAAAACTTCATATACTCTAGCTTCAAATATTTTCATATCAAGAAGCCCAGAATAAAGCCTTTCTAATTAATGAGTGAAAACTTTATAAGGCTTCAAGGCCACCTAATGGGGAATCATGATTACCACATATTTTTATATATTTGAATCATTACTTACATTAGGGAAACTATTCGGTATTCACACATGCGAGATTGATTTATTTCACTTATGAGTATGGTCTCAAGCTGTGCCCATTTATTGATAAATATCTCAATGTGATCCTTCTTTATAGCTGAATAATACTCCATTGTATAGAAATACCACAACTTTTTTATCCATTCCTCAGTTGATGGGCACTTGGGTTGTTTCCAAGATCTGGCGATTACAAATTGTGCTGCTATAAACATAGGTGCACATATATCACTGTGGTATGATGCTTTCAGTTCTTCTGGGAATATGCCTAGAAGTGGAATAGCTGGAATAAATGGGATTTCCAGTCCCAACTTTTTGAGAAATCTCCAGACAGATCTCCACAAAGGCTGTACCAGTCTACACTCCCACCAGCAGTGCAGGAGAGTTCCTTTTTCCCCACAGCCTCTCTAGCATTTGTTGTCGGTTTTCTTGATCCTGGCCATTCTTTCAGGAGTGAGATGGTATCTCAGTGTGGTTTTAATTTGCATTTCTCTAATGACCAATGATGATGAGCATTTTTTCATGTATTTATTTGCCATTTGCATTTCTTCATCTGAGAATTGCATATTCATCTCAGATGCCCATTTTTGGATTGGATCTTTGAATTTCGGAGGTCTGAGTTTCTTTAATTCTTTATATGTTTTAGACAAGAGGCCCTTGTCTGAGAGAGAGTTCACTAAAATCTTTTCCCAGTTTGTGGGTTTTCTTTTCACTATGCTGGAGATTTCTTTTGACATGCAGAAACTTTTTAATAAGAAGTGGTCCCAGTTATTGATTCTGGGAAGTATTTCCCGTGCGGTTTGAGTCCTGTTCATGAATTCTTTACCTACTCCTATGTCTCCAAGGTTTCTACCTATTTTGTCTTCCAATAGATTTAGTGTTTCTGTTTTAATATTCAGATCTTTGACCCATTTACATTTTAATTTAGTACATGGTGATAGACATGGGTCTAGCTTTAGTTTTCGGCAAATGGAGAGCCAGTTTTTCCAGCACCATTTATTAAAGAGACTGTCGTTCTTCCAGTGAACCTGCTTGGCTCCTTTATCAAAAATAAGGTGGTTGAGTGTGTTCGTAGTTGTGGTTGTATCTTCTAATCTATTCCACTGATCTTCAGCTCTGTTTTGATTCCAATACCATGTTGATTTTACTACTGTTGCTTTGTAGTATAACTTCAAGTCAGGGATTGTGATGCCTCCTGCTTTGTCTTTGCTGCTTAGAATTGCCTTTGCGATTCTAGGTCTCTTCTGGTTCCAGATGAGATTTAGGAGTGATTTCTCTAGATCTATAAGGTATGTTGATGGTATTTCTATTGGGATTGCATTGAATCTGTATAACAGTTTTGGGAGAATGGCCATTTTCACAATGTTTGTTCTTCCTATCCATGAGCAAGGGATGTCTTTCCATTTTCTGAGATCATCTTCAATTTCCTTTTTCAGTGTATTATAATTTTCACTGTATAAGTCTTTCACTTCTTTCGTAAGAGTAATTCCTAAATATTTCATTTTTTTGCTTGCTAATGTGAATAGTCCAGTTTCTCTTATTTCCCTCTCTGTAATTTTGTTGTTCGTGTATAGGAATGCTATTGATTTCTGAGTATTGATTTTGTATCCAGCCACATTACTGAATTTATTTATTGTATCTAAGAGTATTTCAATGGAGTTTAGGGGGTCTTCTATGTAGAGTATCATGTCATCTGCAAACAATGATAATTTAACTTCTTCTTTTCCTATCTTTACCCCTTTTATTTCTCTTTCTTGCCTAATTGCTCTGGGTAGTACTTCCAGTACTATATTAAATAGGAGTGGTGATAAAGGACATCCTTGTCTTGTACCCGATTTTAAAGTAAAGGCTTTCAATTTTTGGCCATTTAGTATGATGCTGGCTGTTGGTTTGTCATAAATGGCCTTTATTATATTGAGGTAAAGACCATTTATTCCAATTTTCTGTAAAGTTCTTATCATGAATAAGTGTTGGACCTTATCGAAGGCTTTTTCTGCATCTATAGAGATGATCATGTGATTCTTATTTTTGGCTTTATTGATATGGTGGATTACATTTATTGATTTGCGTATGTTGAACTATCCTTGCATTCCTGGGATGAATCCCACCTGGTCATGGTGTATAATCTTCTTGATGATTTGCTGGATCCTATTTGCCAATATTTTATTGAGGATTTTTGCATCTGTGTTCATTAGGGAGATCGGTCTATAGTTCTCTTTTATAGTTGGGTCTTTCTCAGGTTTTGGTACTAGAGTAATATTTGCTTCCAGGAATGACTTAGGAAGGATTGCTTCCCTTTCAACTTCATTGAATAGTTTGAGGAGTGTCGGCATTAGGTCTTCTTTATATTTCTTGTAGAATTCTGCAGTGAATCCATCTGGGCCTGGGCTCTTCTTGGTGGGCAAGGACCCAATTACATTCTCAATTTCATTAGCAGAGATTGGGTTATTCAACAGTTTTATATCCTCTTGATCTAGCTTTGGTACTTCATATGCTTCTAAGAATCTGTCTATTTCTTCTGTGTTATCAAACTTTTGAGAGTAGAGGTTTTCGAAATAGGTGTTGATGATCCTCTGTATTTCTATTGGGTCTGTAGTGATTTCTCCTTTTTCATTTCTTATTGCATGAATTTGAGCTTTTTCTTTCCTTTTTTTAATAAGGTTGGCTAGGGGCTTATCGATTTTATTTATTCTTTCAAAGAACCAACTCTTTGATTCTTTGATTCTTTGGATTGTTTTCTTAGTCTCTATTGCATTGATTTCTGCTCTGATTCTTATAATTTCCTCTCTTCTTTTGGCTTTGGGCTTGACTTGCTCTTCTTTTTCTAGCTGTTTGAGGTGTAGCATCAAGTTATTTACTTGTATTCGTTCTGTTTTCCTGATGTGGGAACTCAGTGCAATAAATTTTCCTCTCAGAACGGCTTTCATTGCATCCCACAGATTCCGGTAAGTTGTATCTGCATTTTCATTTTCTTTTAGGTATTGTTTAATTTCTTCTTTAATTTCTTCTGTGACCCACTGATTACTCAAGAGTGTGTTATTTAGTTTCCATGTGTTTGCGGAATTTTTGCAGTATCCTTTGTCATTAATTTCTAATTTCAGAGCGCTATGATCCGATAATATGCAAGGGATGATTTCAACTCTTTTGCATTTGCTTAAATATGTTCTGTGAGCTAATATATGGTCTATTTTAGAAAATGATCCATGTACTGCTGAGAAGAATGTGTATTCTGATGTTGTTGGGTGGAACATTCTGTATATGTCTATCAAACCCATTTGTTCACAGGTGTGATTCAGTTCTGTTATTTCTTTGCTCATTTTCTGTCTGGTTGATCTGTCCCTTGGTGTCAGTGGTGTATTAAGGTCTCCTGTTACAATTGTGTTACTGATAATTTGAGTTTTCATTTCTGTTAATAATTGTTTTATATAACTGGGTGCTCTGGAGTTTGGTGCGTATATATTTAAGATAGTTATCTCTTCCTCTTGGAGTTTTCCCCTTACGAGTATGTAGTGACCTTCTTTGTCCTTTATGGTCATTGTTGGTTTAAAGTTCACGTTGTCTGCAAACAGAATGGCTACTCCTGCCTTTTTTTGGATTCCTGCTGCATGAAGAATTGTTTTCCATCCTTTGACTTTCAGTCTGTGAGTATCTTTCTGGGTTAGATGGGTTTCCTGTAAACAGCATATGGTTGGATTTTGTTTCTTGATCCATTCTGCTAGTCTGTTTCTTTTGATTGGTGCATTGAGACCATTTACATTAATGGTTATTACTGTTAAATGCTGGTTAATTGTAGGAATGTTATCTCTCTGCTGTTGCATCTTTATCTTTCGGTTCTGTTTAATTATTTGCTTTGCTTAGTGGTTTTTTCCTTTGTGTATCTAAACTGTCTTTCAATATTTTTTGCAGGGTTGGTTTGGTGTTCATGAAGTTCTTCAGCTGTTCTTTGTCATGGAAGTATCGTATTGCACCATCTATTTTGAATGATAGTTTTGCAGGATATATCAGTCTTGGTTGGAAATCATTTTGCTTTAGGATCTGGAATACTTCACTCAATGCTCTTCTTGACTTTATCGTTTGTGCTGAGAAGTCTGCTGTGATTCTGATAGGTTTTCCTTTATAAGTGATTTGTCTTTTCTCTCTGACAGCTTTTAATAATCTATCCTTGTGTTGGATTTCTGGGATGGTGACTATTATATGTCTGGGTGTAGTTTTATTTTGGTTATGACTGTTTGGAGTTCTATATGCTTCACTGATCCTGATGTCAGTTTCTGATCTCATGCTTGGGAAATTTTCAGCTATTACTTCTCTAAATATCCTCCTGACATCCTTCATGTTGTCTCCCTCTCTTTCATTAATCCCTATCATTCTTATGTTATTCTTCTTTGCATCGTCTTGCAGTTGTTGAAGTGTTGTTTCCTGGTTCCTTGTTATTTTCAAAAGATCTTTCCTTTCCTGTTCACTAGCTGCAATCCTGTCTTCAAGGTCTGAAATTCTATCTTCACTTTCATTAAGGCGGTTTTTACAACTTTCAGTGGAGTTTTTTATTTCCTGTATATCTCTGTGCATCTGCATTATGTATTCTGTTTGTTTCTTATATTGCTCGTCTAGGGATTGTATCTTTTTGTTTAGTTCCTCCAATTTTTTATCTGTGTTTTCTTTAGATATATTTAGAATCTCTTTCATTTCTTTTATCATTTCTTCTTTTATCTGGGAGATTATTTCGAGTTTGAATTTCTTTAAAGCTTCCTGGAGTTGCTTGTCAATTTCAGTGGCTATTGTGTCCGATATATGAGGTGGATGGGATATATTTTCTTCTATATACATCGCTCCTAGGGTTTCTTGAGATGGGCTGGAGGTTTGAGGTTGTAATTTGGTCTTTCGTTTTGTCATTTTCCTATATTTCTGTGTTTCAAGTGTTACTTGAAAGCTTCCTCAGGATCTGTTGAAAATCCCCTTCTATGTTTGGAGCTACTGGGACTCTGGCGCCGCGCTACTCCAAGCCATTAGGCCTACAGAACCAGTGGCCCTCCTCTGCCTGCTCAGAACTCCGCAGTTCCAGACAAGCTGGGCCTCAGGGACACTGTGCGCCCACCTGCCCCTTGGAAGCTCCACAGTTCTTCAATCGCAGCCGGGTTAGGGTACTCACCACAGGCCGCAGTGCTTCAGGAACCTGTGGACCCTCCCTGGTTGCAGAGATATCCACAGTCCTCCAGACACGCAGAGAGGCCAGTGAGGGCACCCCAGCTCTGCCCAGCTCCTCCTCTGCAGACCTGTGGCCAGGCGCGGCAGCTAAACAGGCTGGGCTAGGCTGGTAGTGTGGGCCAGCCCACCTATTGGGAGCTCAGCAGGTCTCCAAATGAAGCCGGGAATGGGGAGGCTGATGTGGAAGCCTTAAACCCACCTCTCTCCTTCACTGCACCTGGAAGCCTGAGGGAACTCCAGCAGTCTGGGCGCAGAAATCCAGAGTCCTCCAGACACGCAGAGAGGCCAGTGAGGGCACCCCAGCTCTGCCCAGCTCCTCCTCTGCAGACCTGTGGCCAGGCGCGGCAGCTAAACAGGCTGGGCTAGGCTGGTAGTGTGGGCCAGCCCACCTATTGGGAGCTCAGCAGGTCTCCAAATGAAGCCGGGAATGGGGAGGCTGATGTGGAAGCCTTAAACCCACCTCTCTCCTTCACTGCACCTGGAAGCCTGAGGGAACTCCAGCAGTCTGGGCGCAGAAATCCAGAGTCCTCCAGACACGCAGAGAGGCCAGTGAGGGCACCCCAGCTCTGCCCAGCTCCTCCTCTGCAGACCTGTGGCCAGGCGCGGCAGCTAAACAGGCTGGGCTAGGCTGGTAGTGTGGGCCAGCCCACCTATCGGGAGCTCAGCAGGTCTCCAAATGAAGCCGGGAATGGGGAGGCTAATGTGGAAGCCTCAAACCCACCTCTGGCCTTCACTGCACCTGGAAGCCTGAGGGAACTCCAGCAGTCTGGGCGCAGAAATCCAGAGTCCTCCAGACACGCAGAGAGGCCAGTGAGGGCACCCCAGATCTGCCCAGCTCCTCCTCTGCAGACCTGTGGCCAGGCGCGGCAGCTAAACAGGCTGGGCTAGGCTGGTAGTGTGGGCCAGCCCACCTATTGGGAGCTCAGCAGGTCTCCAAATGAAGCCGGGAATGGGGAGGCTGATGTGGAAGCCTTAAACCCACCTCTCTCCTTCACTGCACCTGGAAGCCTGAGGGAACTCCAGCAGTCTGGGCGCAGAAATCCAGAGTCCTCCAGACACGCAGAGAGGCCAGTGAGGGCACCCCAGATCTGCCCAGCTCCTCCTCTGCAGACCTGTGGCCAGCTTGTCTTGATTTCTTAAGGTTGCTTGAGTCAGTCATCTGGTCTAAGGCTACAGTATCACAATGACTTTGCCTCATTAGAAATCGAAAAGTCTCTTGTGTGATTAGTGCTTCTTGATTTAGGTCCTTGAGCTGTAAAGTTAGATTGCTTATCTGATATCTTTTCTTTCTCTCTTTTTTATTTTAAAGGGAGAAAAGTAAAAAAAAAATACAGTTTCAAAGCAGGATAATAAGAAATTAAAAATGCATAATATATTGCATATACATTGTCTTCAAAGTAGTTGCTCAGATTACAAAATATAGACATGCAAACTAATCAACCAATATAAGCAAAACTGGATTTTTTCAATGAACTAAAGGAAATTAATAGCATAATTATGTTAGCTATTATTTTATTTATTTTACTTTCCTTTCCTTCATTTCTCCTTTCCCCCATTCAAGTTTTTCTTTCCTTATGAGAAGTTTCTTTACCTTTCTTAATATGTAGTGCAGATTTCTTATTTTGTCTACTCTTTTAGTTTCTTACATAAGCGAGACAAAATGATAATTACACATGTGAGTTTGATTTATTTCACTTACGAACATGGTCTTTAGTTGCATCCATTTACCTTTAAAACCTCAAGTTTATCTCTTATAGCTAAGTATTAACCCATTGTACAAAATTACCACAACATTTTTATTCATTCACTGGTTGATGGGCATTTGAGTTTTTTCAAGATTTAGCTATTACAAATTGTACTGCTATAAACATGGGTGCACAGATATCATTGTGGTATGTTTTTAATCCTTCTTGGAAAATACACAGAAGGGGAATAGTTGAGTCAAATGGGACCTCCCATCCTCATTGTTTTGGGAGTCTCCACATTGATTTTCACAGTGACTGTACCAGTCCTTACACCCACAAACAGTGGATAAATGTTCCTTTTCCCCAACAGCCTCTCCAGCACTTATTATTGGTTGCTTTCTTGATGACAGCATTCTTTCTGGGGTGAGATGAAATCTCAGTATAGTTTTAATTGCATGTTTCATATGGCCAATGATACCGAAAATTTTTTAAATTATTTTTTTGCCATTTGTACTTCTTCATCAGAGAAATGTGTATTCATCTCAGATGTCCATTTCTGGCTTGGGTCTTTGTAGTACAAGTTCAAGTCAGGCATTGTGATGCCTCTGGCTTTGCCTTTGTTGCTTAGGATTGCCTTTATTATTCTAGGTCTCTTCCAGTTCCAGATGAATTTTAGAAATGATTTCTTTAGGTCTGTGACACACGCTAATAGTATTTTGAGATTGCATTAAATCTATTTGACAATTTTGACAATAGAGCCATTTTCACAATATTGCTTCTTCCTATCCATAAACAAGGGACGCCTTTCCATTTTCTGATATCTTTTTTCAGAGTGCTGTAATTTTCAATGTGTAGCTCTTTTATTTCCTTTTAGACCTCTTCTTAAATATTTTATTTCTTGGGATGCAATTGTAAATGGTCACTTTCCTTAATTTCTCTTTCAATAAATTTGTTGTTTGTGTATAGGGATGCAGTTGATTTTTGAGTATTGACTTTATATCCTGCTATTTATTTGTTAATTCTAGAAGTCTTTGGTGGAGCTTTCGAGATTTTCTATGCACAATATTATGTCATCTATAGATAATGACAATTTAACTTCCTCTTTTCTATCTTTATTCCTTTTATTTTACTCTCTTGCCTAATTGCTCTAACCAATGTTTCCAGAACTATATTGGGTAGTAGTGGTGAGTAGTTGTCTTCTTGATTTTAGATTGAATGTTTTCAATTTTTGTCCATTTATGTATGTATGTATGATGTTGGCTTTTATAAACTGGAGATAAAGACCATGTATTGTAGTTTTCTGTAGTATTTTTTATGACAAATGAGTGTTTGATTTCATCAAATGCCTTTTCTGTAAATATTGAGATCGTCATGTGATTTTTTTTTATCTTTGGCTCTGTTGCTATTGGGTATTACACTTATTGGGTATTATACTTATTCATGTGTGTTGAACCATCCTTGCATTCCTGAAATGATCTCCACTTGGTCATGTTGTACAATCTTCTTGATGATTTACTGCATTCTGATTGCCAGTATTTTATAGAGGATTTTTGCATCTATGTTCATTAGGGAGATTGGTCTGTAGTTCTCTTTTTTGGTTGGGTCTTTCTCTCGTTTTGGTATCACAGTAATACTTCCCTCAAGAAAGAGTTAGGGAGAATTGCCTCCCTTTTAATTTCATTGAAGAGTTTGAGGAGTAATGGCATTAAGTATTCTCTAAATCTCTTGTAGATATCCAGCTGTGAATCCATCAGAATCTGGCCTTTTCTTTGTTGATAGATTTTTATTACATTTTTAATTTCATTAACTGGTATTGTGTTACTCAGCATTTTACATCTTCTTGATTTAGCTTTCCTTGTTCATACATTTCTAGGAATCTGTTCATTTCTTCTGTGTTTCCCAATATTTGCGAGTAAAAGTTTTCAAAGCAGGTACTGATGATCTTTTGAATTTCTACAGGGTTTGTAGTGCATTCACTCTTTTTATTCCTTATTAAATGGATTTGAGCTTTTTTGATAAGTTTGTCTAGGATCTTATCAAGTTTATTTATTCTTTCAAAGAATCAACTCATGAATTCATTAATTCTTTGTATTATTTTCTTAGTCCCAATTGCATTAATTTCTGCACAGATTGGACTTTGGGCTTGACCTGCTCTTCTTTTGCTAGAAGCTTGTGGTGCAGCATTAGGTTGTTTTTTGGTGTTTGTTACGTTTTCCTGATGTGAGAATTCACTGCCTTAAATTTCCCTCTTAAGATTGCTTACCATTGCATTCCCCAGGTTCTGGTAAGTTCTGCTAGAATTTTTTTTTACCAGGACTTGAACTCACAACCTCGTACTTTTTTAGGCAGGTGCTGTGTTGCTCAGCTATATCTCCAGCTAAATTTTCATTTGATTGTAAATATTGTTTAATTTATTCTTGAATTTCATCTGTGGCCCATTGGTTATTTAGGAGTGTGTTATTTAATTTCCATGTGTTTGTGGAGGTTTTCCAGTTTCTTTAGTGATTAATTTCCAATGTACCGTGGTCATATAATATGAATGGGATGCTTTTAATTCCACTGCATTTACTTAAGCATCTACTATGATTCATATATGATCTATTTTACAGAACATCCTGTGTGCAGCAGAAAAGAATGTGTACTCTGATTTTGTGAGGTGGGATACTCTGTAAACATCTGCTAAATCCATTTATTCACAGTTTTGGTTCAGTTTTGTTATTTCTTTGTTGATTTTTTGTCTAGTCGATCCATGCTTTTATGACAATGGGGGTATTAAAGTCCCCACTTACAACTGTGTATTGTTTATTTGATTTTCCTTATCTATTAATATTTATCTTGTATAGTTGGGTCTTCCTATATTTGATACATACATATTTATGACTGTTATCTCTTCTTGAATTTTTCCCATAATAAGTACGTGGTGACCTTCTTTATTTCTTTTATCATTCTTGGTTTAAAGTTTATAGAATAGCTATCTCTGCTTTTTGGGGGGAGTTTCTGTTGCAGGGAGTATTATTTTCCTTCCTTTAACTTTTAGCCTATGAATTTCTTTTTGAGTTAAATATGTTTTTTGTATGCAGCATATTGTTGGATCTTGTTTCTTAATCCACTCTGCCAGTCTGTTTCTTTTGATTGGTGAATTGAGCCCATTTACATTGATGGTTATAGCTGATATGTACTGTCTTGTCTTTGTCATGATATTTTCTGACTATTGATTCTCTACTTTTCTCTCTGTTTGTTTCCCTTGTTGGTGGTTTATTTCTGTTGTTGCACTTGGATTTGTGATCATTTCTGTCTCTGCCTATAATATCTTACAGTACTCTTTGTACTGTTAGTTGGTGGTCATGAATTTCTTCAGTGTTCTTTGTCATAAGTATCTTATTTTTCCATTAATTTTGAAAGATAGTTTTACAGTGCTCACCAATCTGGATTGGAAGTTATTTTCTTTCAGGAATTGAAATACTTTACTCCATGCTCTTATTCACTTGAGGGTTTGTGTGGTAAAGTCCTCTTTGATTCTGATGGGTTTTCCTTTATAGGTGATTTATCTTCTCTCTGAACACTTTTAATATTCTGTTCCTGTACTGGATTTCTGGAATCTTGACTATTATGTCTAGGTGTAGATTTACTTTTGTTATGGATAATTGGAGTTCTATATGCCTCACTTATCTAATGTCAGATTCTTTTCCCATGCTTAGAAAATTTTTTGCCACTGTTTCTAAAAATAGTTTTTAAATTTCCTTTATGTTAATTCCTGCTTTTTCATTGACATAATTATTCTTATATTATTTTTCTTTGCATCATCTTGCAGCTGTTAGGGTGTTATTTTCCTTCTTTTCAGTTATTTTCAAGAGATCTTTCCCTTTATGATCTCTAGCTCTGATCTTGTGTTCAAAGTCTGAGAGTCTTGTCTTCAGTTTCATTCAAGTGGCTTTGTCAGCTTTCAGTGGAAGTTTTAATTTCTAGGGTATCTATTTGATTCTGCTTCATGCATTCTATTTGTTTCCTATGTTGGTCATTTATGGTTTCTATCCTCTTCCTATCAATATCTATTTTTATCTCTACACTAGATTTGCTGATCATTTCCTCTATAAATGTTAATATTTCTTTTTTTTCACCTGAGGTATTATTTCTGATAATTTCTTCTATGGCCTCATGGATTTATTTCTTTCATTGCTATCATTTCAGAGATTTCAGGTTTCTGTCTTTCAATTTCTTCTGTGTCACTGTCTTTTGAACTTGTTAGAGATGGGCTGGAGGTGTGAGATTGCATTTTGTTTAATTATCTTGTCATTTTTGAGTCCTGACGTTCTTCCCAAGTTGGTTGCCATGGAGGCTTCTGTCACCTGTTGGCTCATATTGTTGTCATTGCTTCAAACTTTTTATGCCACTAGTCTCACCCAAACATCTTGTGCACCTTTGTTGGGACCCTTCTGTGTAGCGGGCAGACTCTCTGGCTTCTGGGTCTTCCTGAGCAGTTCATCTCAGGCATGGCAGTAGCTAGGGGAGAGGCTGTTCTTTGGGTCTTTCAGTGGGTTCAGCTGGGTTGTGGTGGCAGAGGGACACTGGGAAGGGCTACTCTCTTCTGCAGTGTTCACCTGGAATCTCACTGACTTCTGTACTCATCTAGATTCTCACTGAGTTCTCATGCAGTGGAGAGGCATTGAGAGGAGCTGATCTTTCCTCTTTAAAATATAAACATTCTGCTACAAATTTCCCTGCTGTACTACTTTGGATATATCCTCTCAGTTTTAGTGTTTTGTGTTAAAACAGGCTTAGTGGTACAGACCTGTAAATCCTAGCACTTGTAAGGCCAGAGGATATCACATTCAAGTCTAAACTTAGTAACCTAAGTAATTTAGAAACTTACCAAGGCCCTGGTTTATAATTCAAAAAATAACTTCAAAAGGGCTGGGGATGTAGTTCAGTGAAATGGCTCTGAGTTTAGTTCCTCAGACCACACACAGACACACACACACACACACACACACACACACACACACACAAAATAATCTGTTGCTTAATTTTCACATATATGTGAATTTTCCAATTACTATTGACTTCTACTTTCATAGTACTATAATGCAGGAAAATACTTGGTATTATTTTAATACTTTTAAATTAATTAAAACTTTTTTTTTTCACTTAATATATTCTCTGTCCTATAGAATGTTCTAAGTGCACCTGAAAAGAATATGTCTGACTGCTTGGGGAAGAATGTCCTTTAGATGTCTGATGGGTCCAATTGTTTTGAATGCTGTGCTATTCACTGCTTTCTTTCATGTTGATTTTTGGCCTGGCTATTCTAACAATTGTTTAAAAGTTGTTCCTGAAGTGCCCAACTATCATCACCATCTATGAATACTTGCTTTATATATTTAGATATGCTTATGTGACATATCTACATAGAGATATACTTTTATATTGTATCTTCATAAAGAATGCACCTTTTTATCATTTTGTAATATCTTTCTTTGTCCTATGTGGCATAGAGTGTTTTGGGTACTTCATTCTTATTTGAGACAAAATAATAAAATTCTGCTTTCTGCTAGGGTTAATACAGAAATGGAATTAATTAACTGCTGTTCTAGTTATGGCATTAATTAGCTTTGTAACATTAAAGAACCGACATTAAAGAACCACTTTGATGCTTGAGTTTACTCATCTGTAAAGGAACTGCATTTATATAATATACTTCATAGAAATTTCTCATCTTCAAATTTTATGGTAGTTAGAGTGTAGAAATGAACTCTGTTTTAGGTATGCAGAGCAAAGTTTTCAGAATCACTTGCAATCTTGTCTGTTATAAACATGAGATTAGTGGACTGTGGGGGAAGAGAACAAGAAGTCAACAAGAAGCAACCCTCCCTGAGAACTGCGCAGTCTGCCACTGCCAGGGGGGACAGCCAGACCCTAGCCTTTTCCTGTGAGTCAACACCATCAACAGCCTGCAGGGGAAGAGAAGGAAGTCACCAAGAAGGAAGCCCTTCCCGTGAACCAAGACCACACATGGGCTGCTGTTGCTGGGGGCACAGTCAGACCCCAGCCCATTTTGTGCATTGACTGTGAGACAAAAAGAACCCCCAGCCCCCATAAGCAACTGGCTGATCTGGGGAAACACAAGCTGT
Organism: Cavia porcellus; assembly: GCF_034190915.1. Classification (NCBI taxonomy): domain Eukaryota; kingdom Metazoa; phylum Chordata; class Mammalia; order Rodentia; family Caviidae; genus Cavia; species Cavia porcellus. The sequence continues at coordinate 58,801,801 of NW_026947489.1, forward strand.
GATGCTTACTACTGAGGTGAAATGAAATTTGATGCTTGTGGTGTTTGGTCTTTCACTGACCTTGCAGGTCCAGGGCCAGTGGTCTGATCATCTATTCAGAGGATAGTGATATGCAGTGTGGCACCTATGGGGGACTCCTTCTGAAGGTGGTAGCCATTGTTAATTTCCTACTATCTTGTTTTGAAGTTCTGTGTAATTTTCATTTAATTCTATTTTAGTTTGTTTTATTTTGTTATGGTATAGGAAGCTATTTCAAAGATAGCAAAATATACTATGGTAGCCATTTCGGATTTACTATTGTCTTGCTTTGAAGTCCTTTATTTCATTCATTTTTTTTGTTTTTATTGGTTCTATTCTGTTCTGTTTTCTTGAATTTATTATTTCTGAAGATATAGGCATCTATTTTGAAGACAACAAGAGGCATTATGGTAACCGTTGTTGATTATGTATTGTTTTAAAGTCCTGTGTCAGTTACACTGGTTTATTTGATTGGGTTTATTATGTTTTATTTTGCTGACTTTATCGTCTTTGAAACAAAAAAATAAATATGAGGAAAATTTCTCCTGACCTGCATGAGTATAGGTGAAGCTACTTTTTGGATAAGAATTAAGCAAGGTCTCATCCATGGTGACATCAAAGTTATTATTTAAATGATGACTTTGTTACACATATAAACATGATAAATGGTCATTATAAAACATTCAGGAAATTCTGAAAGGGATGAAAAAAGTAATAAATCATCTCAAATCCTCAAAAATAGTTTTAAATTTAGTGACTATCACTAAATTTATCACATGCAGATATTCCTCTACATGTATATATAAGAGGATAAGGAGGAAGAAAAAAATTCTAAATATTGATTTAGATCATATAGATTATTTTTAATTTAAATAATAATATTTTAATAGTTCTTTGTTTTTATCAAAGGGAAAGAGAGCCGAGGAAGGCTGGAATTCAAGTACATATTTATTCAACCATTAGAAGCTATTTTCTATGGGTTTATTCAAAGCCTGAGAAAGAACAAAGTGCATCTTGTGCAACCCCTCAGATTGTCTTACCAGGTCCATGTCACAACTGTGCATTGGTGGGACATTTTCTACAGAGGTCCACTCCCTCCACTCTGGGATTCCCTTTGGTTCCTGTGTAGCACACAGATAACTCAAAAGTGCAGGTGGGTTAACACCCAGTGAAGATCTCCACTCTGATGCAAAATTAGATCCAATATAAAATGTTTCCTACTTTCTCCACAAACCCCAAATAGGGTGAATTTGAGATACCTTTCATATGCTGCTAGGAGCCTCATTCCATGAAGCAAGCAGCCATTCTTTGACAGCAATATGTGTCCATTGCTTTTTTCCTACCCACATCCTACAGAGACCATGCAATTCTGTTGTGGTAATGATTTTAGCAAAGTTGTAAAATATAAAATCAATATGCCTAAATCAGCCACATTTCTATATAATCACAATGGTTAATCTGAAAGGAAATTTTTAAGAAAACATTCTCATTTAATATAGCATCAACAAGAACAATGTACTGAACAATAAACAAAACTGAGAAGGCAAAAGAGTAAATGTCTCACATCATTGCTTTGAGAAATCAGACAAGAAACAAATAAATAGACAACTTAGACATACAAATTAAAAGAATTATCATTGTCAAAATTTCTGTACTCACAGAATGATCTATGCATTCCTCTTCAAAATGTCAATTTTTTGCATAGTAGAAGAAATCCTAAAGTTCATGGGGAATTTTAAGCAATCTCAAATAGCTACAATAATCTTGAAAAAGCTGAACAAAGTTTAAGGCCTCACATTTCTGTGCTTTAAAAATTACTGTAAAGCAACAATGATCAATGGAGTGGCCCTGACACAGACGCAGAGGCACAGACAGAGGAGACAGCTGAGAAACAAGCCTTTGCATAAATGACGATGGTGTTTCTAATAAGGGCACCAAGGTATACAGTGGGGAGAAGGTAACCTCTTCAACAAATGCTATCAGGGACACCGGATCATCATATCTGTTATGGCTTGTGTCTAGATGTCCCCCAGAGCCTCATGCAATTGTGGGTGGAATCTTTTTAGAGGTGGCTGAATCTAGAGTGTGTGACTGATTCATGGTGCAGTGCTAGGATAAAAGGCTCTAAGACAAAGGGTATGTGATTACTAAATCAGTCCACTGATTGGTTTGGTACCACACTACTACAGATAGTCTAGATAGAATTTAAAAGGGACATAAAAATGCTGCTAAGGTCCTGTGGTGGATTGACAACTAGTGATCAACTTGTAATGCCTGATGAATTGAATCAGTGTGATGCTGAGTGTGGACAGCCTACCTGAGGACTGTTACCAACATAAAGGGAGAACTAGAGAGGAAGAGGTATGTTGGTTCTCCTGGAGGAGATTTTCGAGTTTCTTTCCTAATAAGAACTTGGCTGTTATCATCAGAGGGGCTCAGGACCTTGTCATTGAGAATGGCTGTGATTCACTTTGTAGGAGCTCTGGTCTTTACTGCTTTCTGGCTCTGAAGGAGAAGAATGTATGCTGCTCAATCTCCAGGAGAAGCTTGTCATGCTGGCTTTCCAACTGTTCTCATCATTGGAAGAGCTCAGGACCTCTTTGTTACTAAGGATGGCTATAGTACTTTTTGGAGGAGCTCTGGTTTTTACTTTGAGCATTGCTCCCTGGCTCCAGTACAGAACCCTCAACCTACTGGTATAGATCATTCATCCTTCTGGGACAGACTTTCTAGATTCCACCACTAACCTTTAAGCCTTCCCAGTGCAGATCTGTGAAACAGACTTGCATAAGACATTGTTGTGAGCTCTAGGCCTCCAGTTGGACTTGTGCGGGGGCATTCTCATGGGCTCTAGTTTTTCAGCTGGACACATGAAGGATATTGCAATGACATTCAGGCCCACAGCTAGATTTTTTGGGTTCTTTATAATGTGGATAGATTTCCTGAACTTTTCATGTTTGACCTTGGGTGAGTATTATAAAATAATTCCATAAGTTATGTGTCCCATATTAAGTTTCCTTGCATATCCTGACTATGACAGGTCCTTTCCTGCTTGCTTTGCAACCTTCCGCCTGCCATGAACTGTTTCTCCTCTGTGATGCCTGTCTGCTATGTGCCGCCCTGCCTTGGACTCAGCCAATTATGGACTGAACTCTCTACAAACTGTGATCTAAATAAACCTTTCCTCCTGAACATTGGGTTCTGGGTGTTTTGTCTCAGCAAGGAGAAAATAACTAATACAAGGTTTTACACTGTACCTCAGGTTGGACTCTTTTCCTGCCTGCCATTTGAATTTCTGATTAGACGTTTGTTTTGCATGTATTTGTAGGAGAGAGATGGGTGAAATATAGCTTAACTTTGTCATCTTTATTGTGTCATATGAATATTAGTAATTCATGATATATTTATTGTGACCAGATAGTGTGATGCTATAAATTATTTCATGATATAAGCAACTTAATACATGAAATAATCTACTCTGCCCAAGTATTGGTCAAAAGTTGGGAACACAAGGATAATAAGAAACCCTGATGGCTGAAGTCTGAATGTTTATCCCTGCCCCCAACTTTTTGTGTTGACATTGAATCCTTGTTGTGATGGTATTCAGAGATGGATCTGTTAAAAAATCTTGAGACTGAGGAATCACTGAAAGACAAGGGCTTATTTTGCCATTACAGGTGGACCACTTACCTAAACTGCCAGCAGCATGGCTAGATGGCAGTCATAAAAATGTCCACAGGACTAAAGATCCAAGATTATTTTTATATCAAAAGTTTGGGAAAAGAAAGTAGAAATTGTTCCTGCTGAACTTATATTGGCTGTAGCTATGAAAACTGGGATAACTCACATGCAGGTTGTTTGATAGCAGAAGTGGACTCCCTGGGAGAAAGACTTGTCACTTTGGGATTGGCTGGGTTAAGAGTTGGAAAATTTTTGTGTGAACAGGACATGGTGGTAAATGTGGTGTGGCCCTGTAGAGATGTAAATCAAGATTGCAACACAGTCAGCAGTGCGGAGTCATTTGTCAGCTTCAGTTCATGTCTTTTCCTCCTTCCAACCTCTGGCCTTCAGCATTTAATTTAGGACCTCTTGGAATTTTCCTTTTATCCAGACTTTGTGATGTGATTAGGTCATAAAGCTGGAGCCCAAGGTGAGAACTACAGAACTCAACAGAAATAGGATCTCACCAGGCTAATGGTGCCAGTACCAGGCCTGGGACTTCCTGTCTCTACAGTTGTGAGAATTAAATGTCTGTTGCTTGTGCTACCTGGGCTGTGGTCATTCACCATAGCAGCCAAGTTGACTGAGACTCAGAGAGAGTCTGAGAACCTTGAGTGTAGCTCAGAAGCAGTCAGTGCAGTATGCACAAAGACCAGGTTTGACCTCCAGGCAAGATCCAGTTAAGGTCAGCAGGGCAGGAACAGTGAGGATTGTCTGCAACTAGCTCAGGGACAATAGCTCAGGCTTTCTCTGGGTATGTGTGACTAGTAGTTCTGTTTAAGATTGGGAGCTAACTCTTTTAACATCTTAGCAGTGAGTTAGAGGGGTATGACACTATCCAGTTACAAAAGTGATAGGGATATTTGGCTTATCTTGTGGATACAACTATAAATTTCTTCAGTGGTTTTGGAAAATAACTTGCCAGGCCTGTTAAAAATTACACTTGCACTTTGACATAGCCACGCACATTTGGGGGAATCCATCCTACTGAAAGAATAGCACCAGTTTATAAGATCCCGAGACTAAGGGTGTTATTCATAGTGGTAACAAAATAGAGAAGCTGGCATGTCAAGTCCATACAAGGACAGTGAGAGATACCTCAGAGTGCCCATTTATGGAATGACATGCAGCCGGTAAGGAACATAGCCATGAAAGTAGATTGGAAAAGTCAGTTTTCTGGGTAATTTGAGTTGAGAAGTAGGCTGTATTTTGATGTGCATTTGTGAGTATGTGTCCTGTTGATTGGTGTGGTTGTGTGTACTTCCTGAGTCTAGGAGGCAGCAAAGGTGGAGTGCACTCAAGTTCCAACCCTGATTACTCAGGGGAGGGACTGGATCCTGGAGAAAGTGGATCCTGGAGACAGCAGAGAAATTGTTATCTTTTACTTTGTGATTTCCTCTTAGTGAGTACATTGATCTAGCTTGCTGCAACAAGCAGCACACATCACTTTGGTTGTGGGAAAGGTAAATCCAATTAAGAATTAAAAATCAAATAAAATCTTAATAGTTTGTGGCGTAGGGGACAATAGGGAAGAACAGGTCTTCAGGGAATCTCTTTACTACTTATGTAACTTGCACGTCACATATCCCAGCCCTGTATCCTTTGCTTATCCAACCCATATCTAGGGGATCATCAGGGTGACAGACATGTGATCCCTACTGCCTAGTTCTCACCTCCAGAGCTGCCTGCCTTGAATACATTTATGCCATTGCTGGCTTGCATTCTGACACTCTCTGTGTCCTGTGAAACCCCATAACAGCCCTCTCCAGAAGACAGAGAGGACACCAAGGACATCTGAGATACTCCTGTCTTTGGTGCTTTTCTGAGGACCTCTGTCCATTCAGCTTGGACACAGGACTTCACACAGGGCCTCTTCATCAACTTCCATTTTTCGATAGCTTTATACAAATTTGCATGATCCTTGATAAAATCTATCCAGGAAAAGATGCATGGCACCATATCCTGGAACTGTGCTGGTCTACACAGAGCAGAATGAAATAATGAGGGAATGAATATTCCTTTGTTCCCTGTTCTACAGGGTCTGCTCCTGGAAGTCAGCAGGTTTAAACTAGGGGCTTCATCTCTGAAGGAGGTGTGGAAAACACTGGATCAGATCTGTAGCCAAGATTTCTGCCTCAGAAAGTTCATATGTTTCTCTAAGTACACAGTGGAGATCTATCTGTCATAAAGCCCTTAGGAAGTGGGAATTCATTTGATCTCTTGGACTCCCTGAACACACCACTCTGTCTGAGGCCTTTGCAGCTTCTCAGCAAGAATCTACCATGAATTCCTCTGAATATCTATGCTAGGGCTTCTGATTAGCACTAGAAGAACTGCACGGCAGATGAACTGTTTCTGGACTCTGTCTGCTCAGCAGTTGGGAAAGATATTTGTCCCACATGTGCACGGGAGAATGGCAATAATACAAGTGATAAAAGTAGCTGAATCCTGTCATGGATTCAACCTGGAAAAGTGACAGACAGCCACAAAATTGGGAGAAGGGTTTCAGAATCGCAGGCACAACTGTAACCACCTTTCCCTGGTGGCTTCAGAGCACCAGCTACAAGGAGCCCATGTCCAGGAGGCTCCATAATTTTTCATGACTCTCTTTCATGGCTCCTTTGTGATCCAGGTGTTGTTGCTGTACCCTACCACCCACCATCATCTCCTACACCTGGTCACCGGCTGATAAGATGTGTTGTGCCCGCATACTCTATATCAACTTGCAGAGCTTCAGAAGAAAGAGCTGACCATCCCAGTGTCATGCCTGCTGTGTGGCACTGTGAATTACTGACCCCTCTGGGCATCAGCTGCCTCAACCTGTACATATGAGTTTTGGAGTAGCTGATTCATGTTAATGGGTAACTCTAAATGTAGCATTATTAGAGGCTCTGTTTTCACTGATTCACCTCTGTCAATGTGCTGAAATGGTGAATGGAGTGAGAAGAGACTCCTCAGAGAGGCAACACAGCCAAGCATCCTCTGAGTCCACTGACCATAGTGACATCCCTTCCAGTGGGTCAGAGCACTCAGGACACATGTTGGCATCAGGTGGGTAGCCTAGACTCACCTCAGGGAGATTTATGTGAAGAGTGTGATGGTGCTTTATGAGGAACTCTCTCTTGTCCACAGGAAAGTGGGGGAGTCTTCTTATTTCCAACCCTCACGTGAGATTCAAACTTGTGCACCTGATTTTCAAATCAGGAGGTGCTACTGGCTCTTTGGGTTGATCTGCTTGATTCTTTGTTTCTGTTTCCTCATTTCCAGGTGAGATTTGTACTGACGACTTTCTGACATTATCTGGACAATTCCATTAAGTGTCACATGCAGCATTAGGGAAAGTTGGGGTGTCACAGTGATGGCATGAACCTGGTCACTTCTCAGTGGAGGCATTCATGCCTGCTGGGTGGGCAGGAGCAAGGTGATGCAGGTCTATGTGCATCTTCTGGGACAGCTTCTCCCAGGACCAGCTCATCTTCTCCTTCCCTGTGGTTTCTGCCTCATGTGCTATTTGTTCCACACCAATAAGCATTTAAACACTTTTCATAACTGTTGCAATTGCTCATCAATTTGAGTTATGGAGATGTCAGTAGTCCTGACATGCTAGACTCACAGTAGTCTATGGGGAGTATGATTTTTTTCTAGGGACTAGAGACAAAACCCAGGGCCTTTGCACTGAGTTCTGCTTCAAGCCTCTTATTTATTTATATATTTATTTTAGTTTTGTTTTGAGGCAGGGTCTCACTATGTACTCCAGGCTGGTCTTGAACTCAGCTTATAGTCTAGGATGGCATCGAGCTCATGGGATTCTTTTTTATTTTTTTCATTTTGATACAGGGACTTGCCTCAGGAGTTGCTGAAAGGAAGTAGAGAGGGAGCCCAAGAGGAAGTTAGGCTCATTCTTAAAATGAGAGTGGGATTTCCAAGTGCAACAGCATAAGTGAGAAGAGAAGAGGGGGCTGAGCCTGTGGCAGTTCTGATCTGTGGCCAGTCTCTGTGGGCAGAGTCTGAGGGGAAGTGATAGAAAGAATTAAGTCATGCTGCAAAGACCTCTTCTGACATTCTGAAAATAAATAAGCTCTTCTGGAATCAATATTTGTCATTGATGCTGGGCAGAAAAAATACTGGATCCGAGGGCTGAGGGGGCATTTGTGTTCCCTGCACTACTCAATCTTGTTCTCCCACTGGAGGTAATGACTTCTCTGGACACTGCATACAGTGTCCTGGGGACAGAATGAGACAATATATTTCTCAAACTATTTTGCTGAAGATTTCAAGTGTGTAAAATGCACAGTAAGATTGCTATGGAAACCAGTGTTTTCCCAAAGCAAAGAGTAGTGAGACCCCATCTCAGGAGGGGTCTGGGCTTAATTGGAAGTCATCCCATGATGTTGCCTTCTGGTAGCTGCTCCAGAGAATTGACTAAAGTAGCATTGATTATCCAGGGAGGCGAGTGGCTGGGCAACGACTAGACCCATGAGGGATGGGGGGATTTCCCCAAGACACCGGTTTGTTACACACACAGAGTGAAACTCTTTCATTTGCCTTCCCCACCAGGTGTGTCTTTCTTCCCAATTATGGATTCATATTTTATAGCAAAACATTGTGGGTCTGCAAGCTGGAAAAATTCAAGTATAATATCAAATCAGACTGTGTTGAGCCAGTTCAGCACTGATTGGTCTTCTCTCTGGGATGGAGTCACAGCTGACACAGAGTAGTCTCAGGGAGGTGACAGCTTCAGGGAAGGATATTGATGAGCGACTCACTCTCTTGCCAAATCAGAAACATTTCTGATGAGGATCTCATTGTCTCTTCCGACAGCCATGGCTGAACGAGAAAACAAGTTTTGTAGAGATTTTGTCTCTTTATACTTGTCACAATTGTTTGCCTTTATCACAAAGGCTACAGAAGAGAGTGATCTTGTGCTTTGATGTAAATAATTTGAAGAAATCCTTTGTTTTTATTCCGCCAACTTGTGAGAACTGATTTTCACCTCACGGTTCTGACTTTATGACATAGGGAATGTTTGTGCTGGTTTCTCTCATTCCATTTTTGACCTTATTTTAGAAAAATCACTTGTCAGTTTGGGGGATTTCATGTGGAAGTGTTCTTATTTAATAAGTGTGCCACAGCCTGTCTCCCTCTCCTCTGTGCAGTGGGAGTAGCTCTCAGCACTCTGAAACTCTCTCTCCTAACTCACAGGAAGCTGCCTGGTATTTCTGGGGCCTCAGAAGCAAGAGCAGAGTACTAAGTTGTCAACTTCATTACAGACTTCTGCCTCTTGATCTGCAGGAAAACTTTATCTCTGCCTTAACACTTCGAGTTCCATTAAATATAAGCATATCTCTCTATCTCTATCTCTATCTCTATCTCTATCTCTATCTCTATCTCTATCTCTATCTCTGTCTCTGTCTCTGTCTCTGTCTCTGTCTCTGTCTCTCTCTCTCTCTCTCTATCTCTATCTCTATCTCTATATCTATCTATCTCTCTATATCTATCTATCTATCTATCTATCTATCTATCTATCTATCTATTTAGTAGTTCTCCAAAGGAGGCTGTGCACTTTTTCCTTGGGTAACTTTTACTGATGGTGTTGAAAATCTGTCTTGAGTTTTTTTTACCAGATGTTTTGAAAAAGTATTCACACATATTTGTGGTGTGCAACTTGGTATCTGGAAACACTATGAAGTCTCCATAACCCAGCTATTTCCCATACACATCACTCTGTAGTGTGTGTATGTGTGTGTCTATATGTGTGTGTGGTGATTTAAAATCATCCTCCTCGTGATACATGTCAGGCATGCAATTCAACAATGTTAACTATTGTGCTCTGATGTGCTAGGGAGCTAAAGCTTGTAGAAGAAGTGATCCACAATTATGATGAATATTTAAATTTTAAAAACTTATTGCAGTAAAAATCCTGAAATCCTTCAAAATCCTACCTGTCTTTGGAACACACTTATTCTATCATCTTGGCCACTTTCTGAAGCATTTCTGGAAGTTATTTTTCATGAGCACCTCTCTGTGATCAAAAATTTAGTCAAAGCCATTGCCAAGTGCCATTTAACGGAAAAACAAGCTGGTAAGACATGACATCGTGTCCTCATCCATCTCAGTCACTGGATCTGGCACTGTGTGACTCCCAGCCCTTCTCCAGATCACAACGACTATGAAAGGGAAGCCCTGAATGGTTTAAGGACAGCACAACTAAAGACACTTGTGAAAGAGAACCTCCAGAGCTGCTTCAGAGCGTAGCCGGGAGGATGGGTTAAATGTCTGAGGGGAGGCGGATATTCATGACCAGATATCTTTTACTGTAATAATTTTAATTTAAACATATACCATATTTTTCAATAAACCTCATGTATCTCTTGAATAATCATCACTTTGTAGCTTTATTTTAAAAGACCAGAAAAAGCATGCCCAGCATAGCCTACTGAGACCAAGAGAGATGTGGCACAAGACTCATTCTGAGAGCCCTCTGTTCCTGTCAGTCCACAGGGCCTTGCTGCAGTGCTCCTGTTCTGGTTCTGAATGTGTCCCTTCTTGATCATGTCTCTGTGTGTCAGGCTGTGTGACATATATTTCTACTTTTCTCAGCAGCTGTCATTGATTGTTCCCCAGGTTTTCTGAGGTGCTAGGCATTTCTGCTGATCCTTGCCATGCAGGCTTCTGTGAGGCTCTGTGAGGGATGGGGACTGTGTGGAGAAGACAGTTGTAAACCTGCAGGTACATGCTGGTGAGCAGAGATACACTTTTCCTTGGAGTTCTTTCTTTGGCTGTCAGAATGTTCCATTCCCTTTCTCTTCCCGAGATTACAGTGCTTTGGGAATGTGATTGTGGAGCTAGTCACTGCCATCCCTGCTGTCAGCCTCCTGGATTTTACATTTTGTGGCATGTCTACCAAGGTCTGAAAAGCTGAGTTCGACTGACTTGCCACACTGCAAAGATTCATTGGCATCTTTGGACTTCCATCCCCAAGCACTTAGGGCTTCTAAGGCCTGGGGATCTCACTCACCACAATATTTTGCCTGTGCAAAACATTGTTATCTCACTCTCTCTCATGGGGGAGGGACAACCCACACCCCAACCTTTGGTCTTCAGTACAAGGACCAAGTGGCCAGGGAATACTTGTGGGAAGAGAAATGGTCACCAGGAAGATGAGGAGTTGTGTCAAACATTGTTTCTGTTTTAATGTTGAGATATTTCATACATTTTTATTTTAACTTAGCACATGGTGAGAGATTGGTCCACAGTGAATATCTGTGTATCCCAACTGTGTTCAAAGTCAGAAAGCCTACAGACATCTTGGGAGTTTTCAGTGGTTTCCTACATGTAAATGCTATCTGTCTAAAACTTGCAACATTATAGAAGCGTATTTTAAATCATGCCTCGTAAGAATTCTGAGGCTGGATCCTCTTGGTTGATAAGGATCATAAAGAACCATTAAAATGGAGCATTTTCAGGTCAAAGGCTGAGCAACTCTCAAATCTGTATCCGAAGAAATTGGAGAATGGACTCTACCAGAAGCAGAAGAAGGAACAAGAGATGGAAAGAAAGACACATGTCTACAAATGGAACCAGGTGTAGAAGTAGAGGTGTGCTTTTGTGCTTTCTGTCTATGTCCAGTGTCGCCTCTGGTAATCATGTTGTCAGGGTCAGTCTGCAGCCTGGACAGCCCCCTCCCTAAGGAAGTAAATGCAATTCCTCTGTTGTCACCTGCTGCTTATGATGGCCATTCAAGCTTGTCTGGAGAGCTTTCACTGGCAGCAATTAGACCACAGCATGACCTTCCTGCCTGTTCTTACCCTGCAGGGACTCACGGAAGGAAGGGAAAATCCAACACGGAATTCTTGGAGGTGTTCATGAGAAGTGCTAGCTAGTACACCACACTTTCCCATCTTCTGGCTGTCCACTGGGAGGGAAAGACTGGCTGGCTTCTTTAAAGTGTTTTGTTTTTCACTGAACATTTTCCAAATTTTATTTTCCTTTAAATGTCAGATAGTAATACTATCAACATTCAGTATGTTATGTAACATACAAAAGGTGTTTTATAAATGTGTCAGCTAAACTGTCCCTGCTATTTATATATGAAAGCCAAATCATGGAAAACTTCTCCCATAGCACACACACAATTTTGGGTCTTTGGCTTCATGGCATTAGTCACAGAATGTATTACATCTTCCTTTGCTTTGGCAGTAAGAGGAATTAAATTTCTTCTCCATCTTCCCTGTATCTATATCCTACACCTTATTCAAGTATTGAATGAGATTAATATATATTAATGTAATATATGGTAGCTACATAATGTGGATTTAATGCGAGTTATGAATAAAAAATATTCTCCACTTCAGTGATATTTTAATCTTAACTGATTCTTCCAGTGGAGAGCAGGTTGTTCCCTTCTCTTGGAAGAAGGATTCTGAGCTTGTGCATGTGTGCAGTCAGGGGGAAGCAAGGGACGTGGGATTAGTCAGGACTCTGCAGGAATCAGACCCAGGGCCACACAGAGACACAGCATAGCGGGAGGAAGTGTGTTACGGTGGGTCAGCTCCAGTGATCACAGGATCCCTTGGTCACTTTCCACATCACTGGGACAAAATGCCCGACATTTGCAGCTTAAAAGGGGAGAGTTTTGTTTTGGCTCAAACTTTTATTCTAGTCAGCTGGTTCCCAGGCAGGAAGGCGTGGTGGGAGAGCCAGGCAGCAGAGAGAAGGAGAGACAGGAGCAAAGGGAGGCGACTCACCCTTCCAGGTCACACGCCCAGTCTTGTACCTCTCCTACCAGGCCCCCCTCCTGGGTTACCTTTAGCTATAGGTAAATCCTGTCCCCAGGACTCAGTCTTTCAAAAAGCCTGTACATGAGCCAGCAGGGCTTCGTGGGGGTCACCCCAGATCCAAACCACAACACAGGGATTGAGAAGTTCCTTGCGGCGTGCACTGTGCAAGTTAAACGCCCAGAAGAGCAACTGGAGCAAGTCAGCTGAGTCTGAAGGACATGGAAAGCAGTGCAGCTGACTGACTTATTTTTCCTTACAAACCTCTGATAAAAGACTTTAAATATTTTGATTTGTGCCCACGAAACTTTTGGTCTCACACAGCAGGCAGCCACCACCCCCATGTAAATAACTCTCCTCTACAGTGGGACAAAAAATTAAAAAACAAAGTGGATTTGTTTATATACTTGAATATTTTTCCAAATTAAAATAAGTGGCTCAAACTAATCACTGTTTTCCTGTTTTACAGAAGCCAGAAATAGCTAATAATTAGGAACAGCTTCTTGTTTCAGAGTTTGTTTCAGAACTAGCAGGTAATTATTTTTGCTTTTGTGTCCACAGTGCTCTCTAGCTTGTCATGGTTTCTCTGATGCCAGCCTCTTTCCTGATAAAGGACAGACACCATGATTCCTTCAGCTCCACTGAACTCAGACAGCCTTCTTCCTGACTCCAGACCTAGCCACTCTTTCTTAGTTTCCTCAGAGAAGTTGTAATTCTAAATCTTTACCCTGTCCCTTTGCTGTGTAAATACTTTTAAAGGCCCCTTGCCGGTTTTGTAACTCAGGAAAGTGGTTCTCTAGGACCTGGGAACATCTCTTTGGATATGATCCCCAAGGAAGGAGGGAGCCCTACATTAATCTCAGTAGGAGGATGGGAGCCTGAGCAGTGGACATGTGGCTCCAAGGGATAAAACTACTTCCGGCTAGTAAGGTACAACAAAGTGCATTTTTCCTTTGGGTAAGGCCAGTGTTATGGTTTTTGTCTGGGTGTTCCAACAAAGCCCTACATGCTCAAAGCTGTGGCTTTTGAGTGATGATTGGATTATGAGCATATTTTAGCTAAATATTATGTTAGAAAGTGAGCCCTGGTTGGAGGAAATGCATCTGTAGAGTTGTGACCTAGAAAGGTGTCCCTCCCATCTATGTTCCTCTTCATTTTCTCTGTTTTGTTTTGTTTTTTCCGTTTTTTCCGTTTTTATCGGTACCAGGGATCGAACTCACGACTGCCTGCTTGCAAGGCAGGCGCTTATGCCGCTGAGCTAAATCCCCAGCCCCTCATTTTCTCTGCTTTCTGATCACCATGAGCTGAGCTGCTTTTTTCCACTAGACCCTTCCACCATTGCACTGATGCCTGCAGTGGGCCAACCATGCAAGCTCTGAATCTTCTAAAAGGTGAGCCAAAATAAGCCTCTCCTCCTTTAAGTGGTGAGTGTTGTCCCAGTGACAAGGAAATTGACGAAGACAGGAAGTCAGCAAATACAGAGGGCCTGCCATCCTTCCTCTCACCCAGCTCTTGAAAAATTCCTGCCTCCTTGTTCCAGCAGAATTGAGTTCTGATCTCTCCTAGCTATTGTAGTAGCTTTGACTAAAGTCTTCTTTCCCATTTACCTTTGACAATAGGGAATTAAAATCAGAGGATAATTAATGTTGAGAGATGAAAAGATGCGAGGAGGTAGAAATAGAGGTAAAGACAGAGGCAGTGTGCATAGCAATGAATACAGCTCCTGCCAGGCTCCCACTGGATTGGAACAGTGCAGAGCTGACTGTGAAGGTTTTTCCAGATCCTGGTATTTCACATTTACCCAGACGTCAAGTGGCTGGAGAGTGGAGAGGCAGCTATAACCTTGTGTGCTGAGCATGGCCACATTTGTGCTGGCTTGGAAATGTGAACACATTCAGGTTGGAGTGGACCTTCATTCTTAAGGACTCCCACCTGTTAAATGAGAAAATAGTATGGCTTTGACACGCTACTTAACAGATGTGGCTGGGGCCACCAGGACTAGACTGTGTCTTCCAACTTCGCTGGTTCACCAGCCTCTTATTTTCCCATACACTCTACCTAGTCTTTATTTACCATGGTTATTTCCCATTCCAGAAAATTATTCAAGCCTTAAAGCTTGAGTCACTCCCTACCTCTATTCCATCAGCTAAGAAGTTGTAAGAATTCCAAGCAGGTATTCTTCAACCCATCTTTTTTTTTTTTTTTTCACCACTATTAGCCTCATCATCTCCTGTCAACTCTTAAGACAGCCATCCATCAGACCACATGTTTTTATTATTTAACAACTTGTTTCTGCTGTTTACCTCTAAAAATTATTTTCTTTTGTAAATATCAGACCAGTCAGATCACCCACCAACGGTCAGCCCCATTCATCTCAGAGTAATGTCCAACCTTCTAACCAGGTATGGGTAACACTTTGTAGCTTGTCCCCTCTTCCATCCCTCTATCCCGGGCGCCATTCCTGGCTCTATCTTAACAATGCTAGTGCACAGCAGATCAATGCTAGCAATATTTACTGTGTGTTACCTGCAGTCACACCATGCTGTTCCAGGTTCACTCTTGTTATCTTTCTTTTCATCCATCCAAGTTTTGGACTTCACTAATTCACTACAGCACAACCCTGACTTTTAGTGTTAATGTGTTCAGTTTTCAACAAAAGCAATCACAGAGTGTACAAAAAACCGAGAGAACATGGACTGTTCGGTACTGCACTGGAAAATCTGGCCAGAGCAACTGGGCAAGAAAAATGATGAAAGGCATCTGAATTAGACAGACAGAAGTAAAATCATCTCTATTCACAGATGGCACATTTCCTATATAGAAAAATACCAAACAATTCAGCTTCTGCACCCCAGCCATGAAAAATGTAGAAAAAGATTAAGGAGACATTTCAATTTATAAAATCATCAAAAAGTATAAAGTATCTAAGACTAAATTAAATCAGTGAGATGAAAAGCTCATACTGAAGTTCACAAGATAATTACTGAAGGAAATTAAAAAGTTAAGTAAACAAAATGCTGTCCTGTTTTTATGGACCTGAACACTTCATATTTTGAAGATGGAAATCTACCCAATGGTTTGTAGATTTATTGTAATTAGAGCCAAAATATCAATTTTTTATAGAAATATAATTGCTAATCTTCCAATTTGTATGGAATTACAGGAAGACTCAGACCAAAAAATGTTGAATAAAGTTGGAGGACTCATACTTTCAGATTTAAAAACCCACTGTAAGGCAACAATATTAGAACAGCGTTGTACTGATGTATAATAGACATCGAAAACAAAGGAATAGTATTGAAACTCCAGAAGTAAAAGTCACTCATCTATAGTAATCTATGGTATTCCACGAGGGGCCAAGATCATGTTAATATGGGGGAGAAACATCTTTTCAGCAGATGCTGCAGGGATAACTGGGCATTACATACATCAAAAATGCAATCCACAAAACGAAAACAGATAGTTTAGGCTTTGTGTAAATTAAAAACTTGCATGTATCAAAGGACATGATAAAGAACATTGAAACAATTACAGAATAGTATAAAATGGTTTTGAGTCATATATCTGATAAAGGCCTTCTAGTCAGAATACATAAGGAATACTTTACAACTCAGTAACAAAAAGACACCACAATTCTAAAAGTAGGCAAAGGGCTCTAGCAGACATTTCTCCAAAGAAGATGCACAAATGGCCAGGAAGCACCTGAAAAGATGCTTGGCATTGTTAGTTATGAGGGAAATGTAAATCAGAACTTCAAGTTACCACCACACTGAGGGTGGCTTTGATAGGAAAAAATTAGAAGTCTTGGCGATTTATGATAGGAATATAAAGTAATCCAGCAGCTGTGGAAAATAGTTCAGGAGTTTTTCAAGTACTTAAACATAAAGTCATCATATGACCCAGCAATTTGACATTGGACTATGTCCCCCAAGCTGAAAGCAGTTTCATATACATGCTTTTTCATGGCAACAAGAGTCCAAAGATTGAACTGCTGAAATGTCCAACAGTGGATGAATTCTAGAATACATATGTATTCCAGAAAGAGGAGTCAAGGTACTAATATATGCTAAAATTTAATGAACCCCAAAACATATGTGAACTGTCCAGGAAAATAGCCCCTAGCTATGTCCAGGGTAAGCCCCTAGCAGAAAGTAGAATACCCACTAGTGAGGAGCAGGAAAGAATGGGGAGCCATTACCTACTGAAAAGATTCACCTTTGAGGGTGTGAAGGTGTTTTAGAATATATAGAAGCAATATTGTTGTACAATATTGTGAGTATGTTACATTAATTTTATATTATGTATTGTCATTTCAGTTTTAAAAAGGAAAACAAAATGATCCCTAATTAATGATTTCTGGTCATATATTTTTGTTGTTGACTGGTATTCACTACCTATATATGAATGACTGGTATTCACTACCTATATATGTACTATAGCATATACACACTGGTGGACGGTTTTTAGTGATGGAGGAGTGATCAATAGTTACTAGCAGTCAGAAATATGAGAAAAACATGACACTAAGGGGCAGCATGGGTGTGTTTACCTGAGTTAATGGTTACTTGAACATATATGTGATAACACTGTAAACAGAGAAAACATGCAAACTGGCTATTTACTTAATGATATGCTAGAGCCAATTTCTTAGCTTTGATGATTGTGGCTATATGGTCACTTGATGTCCCCATATCCTAGTGTTCCATTTCTACCCAAGCATGGCAGGTCTCTCTGGTCCCTCCTGTAAACATGCAGATCCCTCTGCTGTAGATGTTGAGGTTTTGCCCTGGAACTCTGGGAACTGATGCTTTGATTCTCCCACAGGAATATGTATACATGCTACACAAAATCTTTTCCCAGCAAGAATGCCCCTAGTGAGGGGGTACCATCTGGCACATGTGTCAGAGCAACCTTTTCAAGGGTGGAATATGCCACCTTCCAAGCCCATAGCATGGGACTACAATTTCCGTGCTGAGAATTGTGATACAAAGTAGTTCAGGGAGGATGATGCTACACACCAAAGGCCTCTGAACATGTCAGAGATAAGGGCAGCTCTTTAATTTTTACTTCTCTCTGGACTTCTGGACTGCACAGACTTACTCACATAAGCATGGTACATCAAGCCAGTGACATGCATAATGCTCTGTGGATTATCCAGACAGCTCAGGTCTCTGTGAGCAGAGAGCAGGACACAGGCCGCAAGTATATGCCACTGTCTGTTGCAAGTGATTGAGAATTGTTCCTAATTTTCTTCATATATCAGTGGTCATACACTCTGCACCTGAGGTCATATAGATCGGCCCCAGAAAACGGGCCACACAGCCTGGGGTGCTGCTGCCAAGGTGCGCTGGTAATGGATGCAGATTTGTGAAGTCAGGGGAGATGTGATGGGAATTCCATCTCTGGTCCCTTCTGCTTCTAGGGTTGAGCTGATTTCTAACATCCCCCCAAGGGGCAATGTCTTTTCAAAGTCATTCCTACCATGGACAGCAGAGGGCAGTTTATGTGACTTCCACTGGTAACTTCCAATATGGCACCTCTCATTCCTCAGACTGAGTACCATCGCCAGTCTCTGCCAATCACAGTCTGGATTCTGATGGTACTTTTAGGGACCATGCAAATAACTATGAGTTGTGCTCACAGATACAGTGTGAGTCAAGCTGGACTCAGGACTCCCTTGATTGTCCATCTCCAGAGCTTACAGACACCACTGGCTGCTGGGGGGCAAGGGTTGTGAAGTCACTTTCTAAACCTGAGACTCTCCACCCAGCAGTTCTCAAAATGTGCAAGTGTTCACTCTTCCTGAGTGTGTTGCCTACAAAAATGGTAGCAGCTCCCTGGGAGAGGATTGGGCCATACAATTGGTATGGTGTCAAGAGTCCTTGCACCTGGGCACCAGCCTCTCCTGAAGCTCGTGGGCTCTAAGAAGTGGCTTAGAGACTGGCAAATGATCATGGTGTTTATTGGATTTCTCATTCCTCAGCCTCCTGGACATTTATTCTTGGCCCAAAGGCCACTGCTTTCTATGAACACATCCATGGCTCTTTTGGTATCAGAAACTCTGGCTGCCACTCTGGCCCTGCCACTCAGTAATCATTGTCCCCATTTTGCTCCTGCCTGCGAAGCACTGCCACTGCACTTCTGTTACTTAGTGAACCTCACATTCGCCTCGACAGTATGTTCATATCTGTGAAAGCATCTTTTCCCCTTGGCTCAGGCAAGGGAGGACGGACGTGTCTGAGACCTTGTAGGAGGGTTCTGCTCGTCACTCTGCCATCGCACTTGGCGTGTGTGCCTTCCAAAATGTCAGCTTCGCTGAGCCTTTGAGCCCTTCTTCCACCAACTACACAGGCAGTTCTGGCTCTGACACTGAGTGTGGGCGACAGCCTTCTCTCAGCTTCTGAGAGCTGTCTCATTAGCATGTTAGCACTGCTCTTGAAGCTGCTGCTAGGATGTTAATCTTTTGTCATGGCCAAGTGCACCGAAATGTGTAAATTCCCACTGGCTAGCTCTGTACTCCAGTGCCTTAATCCTGATTCCATGGGCATCCTGGTCTATAATGCCTTCCTGACCATTTTCAGAGCCTCCTGGTGAGTTTCCAAGGGGGCCTGAATGATATGAACCCCCTTTTCTCTGGGAAGACCCTCCACCGATCTGGTCAGATTTGTTTTGTCTGTTCTTTGCTGTGGGTCTGATGGCCAGGAGGAAAAGCATTGGTAAACCAGGGATAGCATCAGGAGGGACAGGGAGAACAAATATCCCAAGACAACATCTTTTATGCCATAAGGAAAAAAAGAAAGTTAAACTTAACCAGAAGCATGTAGCTCCTTCCCAGATCCTGAGGGTGCAGATTTTAGATTTTTCATTATATATATTCAGATTTTCCTATCCCAAGTCACAAGGTTCCCCACCCTTCTTCATCATGGCTTGAACTTGTTCCAGCATTCCTATTGGGCTAAGAATTCAACCTGGAGCTCTGCTTGTCTTATAACCAAATTCTGAGTCTGTACATAGACCTTTCCCCTGCCTTTTTGCCACAGAAGATGAAAATCTCTTCACACACTAACAGAATCATCTTTTGGTTTTGAACTCCGCCTTGAATTGACAATTCATAGCTTCCATTTTTCACTATTGTTTCCTCCTGCTTCAGTCACTGAACTCCATGGTCCCTATATCGCTTGTCTCTCAGCTTCTCCCAGAGCCAACAAATGTCGCATTACAATGGCCAGCACCTTCCTTCCTCTAGCATCTCATGCTGTCCCACCAAGGAAAGGCCAGTAAATTCTGTCCATATCAGAACAAGGGGTTCTTGGGCTCCACCTATCATCAGCAATGAAGAAGTCTATTGGTAGGGAATTCAGTGCCTCAGATCTTAGAATACTTAACACTGAACCTTAGCCATGAAACAAGTCATATACTACCCATGATGCAGGTCATTTACTTGGGAAGCTTGGGGGTTATAATCTTGAGATAAATTCCCATGGGGGATGGGTCACTGTTTGAATGGTACAGGTAGAAGGCTAACTGTGATTTGTTGCAAAAGACATCAGCAGATTCCACAGCAGCTCTAGAGCTGAGATTGCTTTTTAAAGTCACACTGAACCAAGGACAGGAAAGCAGGAGTCTCTCGTTACAGGATGACTCCAGGAAAAGGTGTGGTCTCAACAAGGGAATTCCCTTCTTTGGAGAGCTGCTTCCAGAGAGAAATTCAAGCCTGAATAAATTATGTTTTTGTCATAAAGGGATTGAGTAGGATTTTGGGCTGTATCATGGAATCCAGCTTGGGCTTTAGGGAAGTCAAAAAACTTTCAACATTTTGAAAAGTGGAAGGAGTAAAAGAGTCTAAGAGTTGATTAATTCCAAACTTGATGATCTTGTAGGATATAGCTTAAACTTTAAATATGGCATCAAAGATGGTGTGAGATTTGGTGATATTTCAATTACCTGCAGAATAAGAAAGAGTTAAAAGAGATTCTTCCAATAGGAGAGTGATGCTGTATTGGAAGAAAGTACATTACATAAAGAAATAAATGACAGAAGATATTGTGAGAACATCAGTAAGGAAATGTAAAAATAAGCAACTAAAAAACCCATTAAAAGTCCTTTTCTTATTTATAAAATTCTGTGAACAAAAACTATTGAAATAAACATTGAAAACACTGGCAATAGTTTAGTAGTTATGTTTTGTATGATTATGCACAAGCAAATTGAATGACAGTCCACAAAAGATAGGTGAGAGGAAATTAATCTACTGCTGTAAGTTTTGGAGGTCCTCCTTCCTGGGTGTTTTTATGAGATGTGATCCAATATACAGCTAATGCTCCTGCCAAGTGCCACCCAGTGGAAAGGCAGTCTCATAAAACATGGCAGGGTGTCTTCATCCACCCTATCCAACAGGGCTGGCACTGTGAGACTTCTGTCTTTTCCCTAAATGCAAAATAACCATAAAAGACAAACAGTTTGGGACACAAAAGCAAACATGACAGTACAAGTGAAGACATGAAAGAGGGCTTCCAGATTTGCTGCAGAAATTGGCAAGAGTAGAGAGATAAGTATGTTCAAAGTAAGGGGAAGTATTTTGAGGGGAATTAACAATGTTTCTTTTACTATAGTAAATTCTTAAAATATAACCGCATTTTTGGTCACACCTCAAATTTGGGAATAGACTGTGTTATAAGTAAAAGATATCATTGTAAACTACAGAACAACCACTAAGAAAGCAATACAGGTAATAAATCTGTAGTGGCAATGAAATGGATTTATGAAAATGTTTTATCCAAGATTAGCCAAGACAAAAAGGAATGTATATTCAACAAACATACAGAAAGATGGTAGACTTAAGCCCAGCATTACCTGTATCACATGTAGATGATTTAAATACTGCAGTTAACAAGCAGAAAGCAGAGAAGCTAGACTCATTAAGTGAACTCCAACTATATAATTATGTCTCCTTTGTAAGACATACTTTAAATAAAAAGATACAGGCCAGTTAAGCCTCAAGATGAAAAAATACTGTGAAAGCACAGATTGTAAGAAAGTTGGAGTGGTCATAATTATGACCACAGAGTAAGCTCACAGAGTAAGCTTCGTTCAGCATAAGAGGAACTGGCCTGGGTAAAGAAGGACACTCCACAGTGACACAAGACAAACCCATTATGAGGCCATGACACATTTAAAGATACATGTACACAGTAGAGAACACAGTGCAAGACAGGAGGGAATGCAAAAATAGGTGGAAGAATCGACAGTTTTAGGTGGAAGGTGAAAGACTTATTTCTTAGAGACTGATTGAACAGGTGGACAGAAAATGATCAAATCCAACAAATGAAAAACAAAGCCACTTAGGCCAGTCAACTTGGCACTTGTGACTCACTCTACCTAAGAACAACAAAATACATATAATTTCAATGAAAGCATGAGATATGCATGTAAACAGACCATGTTCCCAGGCATGAAACAGTTTTCCAAGCTTTAAGGAAATTGACTCATATAAAGTCTATTATTTTAATCAAATAACATTAACACAGAACAAGAAGAGTACAGTTGGGAAACCCTTCTGACACTTGGAATTGAAACCAAGGTAAATTTAAATATTTCATGGGGAAGAAAAAAGGTGAATGCTAGAGGATTTAGACAATAGTTTGAGTTAAATTAAAATGATAATACAGCATATGAAATTATGATATTCCAGATAAAATAGTGTCTAGAAAAAAACTTGTAATTCAAAAAAGAAAAATCCCATAAGAGTATAGCAACAGAAACAGACAAGAGAAAAAGAGAGGGACAAGGGAAGAAAAGAGAGAGCAAGAGAGGGAGAGAGAGACAGAGAGAAAGAGAGAGACAGAGACAGACAGAGACAGAGACAGAGAGAATGAATTATGGAAACAATAAACAACCTCAGGTAGTAAAAATGTGGAATCACTGGTAACAGGTCTGCAGTCCCAATTTTTCTCCAGAAAATATGGTGAGCAACAAGAAGGAAAAACAAAGGGAAAAATAGCAGTACACAAACTGTCAGCATAATTTAAAGACAGACAGTGGCCAAACTTCAAAAACCTTATGAAGTAAAAGAAAGCAGGAGAGAAGCTGAGGCTCAGCCCTGATCCCCTCTTTCTCCCCCACCCACACCCTGCTCCAAAACTTGTGAGAGACAAAAGAGACTACAGAAGAGGAGGACGGAAAAGGAAAGAGGGTAGTTATTCCTGGATGTCAAACCTGGTGCAGATTTATTGCCAGAAAATCTAATCTGCCCTTAACTTGATGATACTATTTAGATTCTAAATGACATAGAAAAGATCCACCAGGAAGCAGGCAAGAGAATGAAGCGACAATCCGAGGAGTGGGAAAGAATATTTGCAAACCTTATATGTGATAGTGTGTGCCGTTTAAAGTACTTAAGAAATTCAACAGTTCCACAGCAAAGAAGCAAACAATCTGGTTAAAAAAGCCAAAGGATTTGAATACAGATTTTTCAAAAGAAGGGATACCAGTGGCCAAATGCATATAAAAAGATACTCAAAATACTAATATCAAGGAAATGCAAGCTAAAAGTTCAGCAAGATACCACCTCAAATGGCAATCCACAGACAGGTGAAAAACAGCAAATATCAGCAAAGATGTGGAAAAGGGGAACGACTTATCTATTATGGATTAAAGTGCAAAGTGATACTCCCACTATGAAGAAAAGTAAGGGGTTTTCTCAAAAAATGAAAATACAGCTGCCCTATAATCCAGAAATCCAACCCCCAAGCATGCCTCTGAGGGATATAACATCAACGTGTTACAGAGACACCTGTGCTCCCCTGTTCTTGCAGCTCTGGTCACAGTCCCCAAGGCATGGAGTCCACTTAGGTCAGTGGATAAATGATAATGAAAATTTGCTGTTTAAAAATGCATCAGAGAAAAAACTGGTAGAAATAGAAATTAGGTAGAATAGGAATAATATTAAAATCTCAGAGTTGGCCAAGAAAGAAAACGAAGTATTAGTACAGGGTTAATTTTAAAAAGCCAAGAAAATTTCTGGAAAAAGACAAAAATTTTACTTCAAAGTCTTGTTCTCAGGAAACCCCAACCAGGTATCTGGGAACAGTAACTTGCAGTGATCAACTTTGAGACATTTCACAGCAAAACTTTTAGATTTCAAAGATGAAGAAAAAATTCTCTATGCCTTAAGCAAAAGATCAAATAATACAAAGATAAAAGGACTTGACTGCTATCCAATTTCTTAATCAGGAGCATACAAAGGAAGATAAAAATGAAGCAGATTAAAAAAGATATCAAGGCTATCAAAAAACATTTTTAACATACAAAATTAAGGAACTTCTAAAACCATTAGCCTTTCTCGATGAATTTATTGGAGGATGAACTTAACGGAGTCCAGCAGCCAATTCTGGAACAATTTGAAGATGAAAGCAAATGAGAATAAGGAATAATAAGCCATAGGATAAAATCAATGGCTCCAACTTAATGCAAGTCATCATAGAAATAAGTGAGAAGAAAAGGACAGCTTTTCCAGCTAGAATTTTTTATTAATACTCATCAAAGAATAGTGGAAATGAAACAGGAGGCAAACAGCACAACAAACACGGTGACGGCTAGGAGTGATGTGTAGATGTGACACGGACAGAAAGGTGCAATGGCACATTGATATTTGTACATGAACATAGTGTACATAGTATATAACTGTTTCTTTGAAGATCTAGGAGGACATGTGGGATCAGAGACTACTGATAAATGATGCCATAGAGGTATTTGATTGTTTGAACTGCTCCCAGATAGATGAAAATAAGAGCTAAAATTTAGGAATTTAGGAATAAATTACACCATTTATTGCTTCAAATTATATGTAGCAACCCATTTCTTTGAATATCAATTTATTATAATCACTTTGTGAAATGGGAGCTACTATTATGTCTAATTTATAAACAGAAAAGCTGAGGCTTACAAAGATAATATAACATTCCTACGATCATAAACCCATCTTTGAATCCAGGCTGATTGGTTGCAGGACCTGAGCTCTTTTCTACCACACCAGGGCACATTGTGGTCATGCCATGTTCATGGATGCAGAGAAGACTGTGGGACTGATGAGCTCTTGAAGTCCCACCCATGTAAAGGCCAGCTGTGTGCAGGAGATGGCTGAGGGCCTTGTTGTCTGGAGAACACCTGATACACATGCTCTCCTGCACAAGTGTGAATGGCCACTGATGCTTCTTAAAAGACATTTTTCTGTGATCCATCCAACTTCAGAAAGAACACTAGTTTCTACTGAAGGTTTCTTAGATCCCAGAGGCTGGATATCATCTCATCATTTGTGTGGTTGAGGCAGATGGTCTCACCTTAATGGCTCACATTTCTTTTTTCCTTTTTTGAAAACTTTGCTCTAATCCTTGAGATTGTTAAGCATGGGCAGAGAGCAACTAAATGTAGATGTCCTGTCCTTTGGCCACACTCTCTGAATCAGGAGAAAACAGTGTTCAGGAAATACTTGAGCTGACCCATGGTCTCACTAACTATACAAGCTGTAGCACAGTGCTCTAAACAATCTAGGGCTGTCTTTGATCCGAGCACCTGTGACATGGTAGTTAACATCCAGGTTTTGTGTCTAGGCCATCACTGACCCAACAGCAGACAGACTGTCTTAGTCACTGTCCAATCACTAGGACACCAGACCCAACATCCATAATGTAAAGAAGGAGAGCGTTATTTCCCCCACAGTTTCCAGTGAGTTCAGGCCATGGTCAGCTGCCTCCAAGGCAAGAATGTAACAGTGCAGGGCCTAAAGGAGGAAAGCTCATGCCTCATGGTGGTCAAGAAGCAGGGTGAGTAGGAGGAGCCAGGACAAGAGTACACACTTTTGAATCATGCTCTATGGACCCACCTTCAACCAGGCCTCACCTCCTAACAGCACTAGAACTCAATGGATGAATCTACTGAGAAGTATGGTACCCCCATGATCCAATCACCTTCCAAACCTTTGAGACCTTTGGGGGACATTTGAGATCTATGCCATAACAGCATTTATTTGAATGCAATGCAGAGTATGGATGCTAGGGGATGCTTCCAATAGGTTAAGGAAAGGACATTGGCAATAGTGATCACATATCCTCCAATACCTATTGCAGCATTCACATGGTGCTGTAGTTATGGTATACATGTGCTATATCCACAAAACACAGAACTTCGTTTAAGGCCACTCAGCTAGGAAGCTGCCTAGTGAATCAGATTCTAGCTTTGCTCTTAGTCACAGTGGTGTTACCAGGAGGAGGCTCAGTAACACAGCCCTGGAGATAGACCACCACCCACTTCCATCTCTTCATTCACTCTGTCCACCACCTTGTTGGGAGCAGAGTGCTTAATAGAAGCCCACTGTGTGAAGCTCTGCATGGTGAACAACAATTGGAATGACAAGATTCTTCTTAGATTATTTCTTGCCCTATTTCTAGACTTTTCCCTTTGTCCTATACTTCCAACAGTGTGCTCAGTATTCTAAGAAATGTCATCATTCAAAAAGAACATGTTGACATTACAGTGTCACCAATTCCTGTTGATGGGAACTGAGTATTTGTGCCAGACATCAGATCCCTAAATCCCAGCAGAGTTCAGCAGGTGCTCAACAAGCCATAGCAACATGACTTCTCTGTGTCTGGACCAACGTGTTCAGGGCTGAAATTACTCTTCCATAAGTGTGCATTGAACAGTACATCACATGTAAAGAAGAATGGTACAGGCTGGAAGATCCATTGCAGGTCAAGAGCTGCTCTGGTTGGTCCGCCTCTTTGGCTATGGCCTTGGGTATTTTCTCATCCTTTAAGCCCCTCTTTCATGTGCTCTTTCTTACATACACATGCACTTTACAAGAGAAACTGTAGTCAACTTTGTTATTTACTAGACAAGATGCCATTCCTCATCGTGGGGGTGTGGGACCTTCTGTTTCATACAGAGCTCATATGCAGTGGTTGTTTTTTATGCAGAGTCTAACACAATGTTTTCTCCAGTTTGTCATTTAACAGCAATGAATCATTTCCACCACTGTCATCCATTACCAATTCAGTTCCTATTCCTGCTTCCTCAGACCGTATGTGCAGATGCCTGAGAAAATCAGGTTATCAAAGAGGCATTGGTATGTGAAAAGGATCATTAATTAATCATGTTTATTCTCTGCTGCTACACTGAGACAAAAAGTTTTCCACTGAAGAATAAATACTGTGAATGACACTGTGCTATTCAATAATGTAAGATTTGGTGAAAGCCCAAGACGGAGTCATGGTTGATTAGCATGCAGAGTTGTCGTTTCAACCAGAGACCACATTTAACTTCAGTGCACAATAAATGATTTATTCTGGGAAATTCTCATAGAGTAGTAAATTGGCTCCATATTTTGTAGATTTTTCTTCTCTTAGAAGTTTATAAGAACATTCTGCATGTTCAATATTCTAGCCTAGGATGGCTTTTGATTACTTTATACCCTTTATATTTAACAGTTCAGCAGTTCTTATATACAGCCAATGTTGTTGCTTTCAGTTTTCCTCCTTTGGACTGATAGATTGCCTGGACAACTTGTGAACAGAGAGAAATTAACTAACAAGGGCAGGAGGAAGGATTAACTGAATCACTTACCAGAGACAGTTTATCATTAGTGTTTTATTGATATAATGCATTTGTTTGGTCTCGTTTCTAAGAAACTTTAAAAAATGAGCATATTGTAACACATTATCTGTCTAGCATCATGAAGAAATGAATTACATTATTAACAATAATGCATTATTTTTCCTAGCTACAAGAACAATCTATAATCATTTTTAAAATATGGAAAATGCAAAAATGAACAAATGTGAATATAAAAATTATCTGTAGTGTTATGATTCTAATAACCGAGACAACAGCTTTAACTTTCTTAAGGTCAATTATTTTAGTGTTTTCTTCAATGAAGCTACATATATGCATATATATGTATGTAGTTTACACAAGGACTTCCATTGTGCTTTTTCAGTGTACTTTGTGAATTAACATATCATGAAACAATTTTGTCATTCAATATTTTTTCTACTTTAAACATGTAAAATGGTACATAGAACTATTTTTAGACATTCAGTAACATTAAATATTTAGACAGTTTTAAATTTTAGATTGTTTTAAATTGTACAATTAGTGTAAGCAATTACTAAGACACACTGGTATATTTCTTTACACAAGTTGGATTATTTCTTTAGATGAAATTCTTACAAGTGGAACTGCTGTGCTAAAGAGAAAGTATATTGTTAAATCTTTTAATATGTTTTGCAAAAATTGCTTTCCAGAAAGATTGCACTGATTTACACGCAAACTAGCAGTACCATTTCCTCAAGTCCTCTACAAAGCTGGTCATATAATTTACCATGCTTTTTCTGATAAATTGAAAAATATTCCTTTTATCAGAAAGCCAGTATAGTTCTTATTTTCTTTATTGCCAGAGATGTTAATTTTACATCTAATGCATATTTTCTTTGCTTTTTTTTGGAGTCTTTCTAAATGAGAGTTTGTACTTATCAGTTACCTATTTCTGTATGACAAATGGCCAAGAACTTAGTGGTTTTATGCATTATCTCACAGTCTCTGTGTGTCCTAAATCTGGTGAGACTTCACTGATTCTTCCCATCAGAGTTTCTTGTAAAGTGTTATCCAGAGGTGAGGCTTGTCTGATACTTTGACTGGGAAATGATCATCTTTCAGTCTATCTCCCTGTTCTTTGACAGGATTTGGTTCATTGTAGGGTAGGGGCTGAGGGCCTCAGTCTTTTTTTTTTTTTTTTTTTTTTTTTTTTTTTTTTTTTTATTTAAGAGGAAAAAGAGAAAAACACAAAACAAACCAAAGTGGCGTAAGGGTACACGCAATACAGAACTACAAAACAAAACAAAACAAAACAAAACAAAAAACCATAACAGTAAGAAATTACCTGCTAGTAGATTACACACTATCTTCTTGAAAATAGTTCCTCAAATCACAGTATCAAAGAACACAAGGTGGACATTCAAACAGGGAGACTGCAAACAGCTGTGTTCAATGTTCCAAAAACATTGATAAAGTCAGCTATTTAACACCCCCCAAACACACTTGCTGTTATATCCGTTAGAGCTCCTTTTCTTTTTTTTTTCCCTCTCTTTTTTACAACAAAATTTACACATCTTGGATTTTATTACTCCTTAGTGCTTATTACTTTTTTTGGTGGGGGGGGGGGGGAAGAATACAGTCAAATATGGCAAAACAAAGCTGTCAGTCAATACCAAGGATAGACGTAGCACATGGTGTAGAACAGAGTACAAGTTTATCAACAATGGTTATCAACGTTGTCCCTTGTTTCCTTAAAAAGAATTGTCTATCTTATTAGATATTATAAAGTTGGACAAAACAGTAGAGAACAAGACCAATAAAACTTAGGCATTGTCAACATTACAGGACTTCCAAAGAAGACAATAGTCAAACCAGAATGGGTATCTTAGTGAATCTTATTGTCTTCAAAGTAGTTGCCTATGTCTTCAAACTTGATACTATCATATAGAATGGAACAGAGTCTAATCAGTCAAAACAAGATCGTGGGAGTACTACAGGACTTCAAAACAAGTTAATAGGAAATCGAAAAGAGTTACTATTTATATATCCTAATTTTTTTGAATTTTTTCTTTAATTAAGACAAACATAAGAAATGACTAAATAATTTTTTTTGAAACAATAAGGGGGAGATTGAGATAAAACAGGACATAACAATATAACAATAGAGGTCACAGCATGACTGTTTCAATAACCTAGTACTTCACCACCTTATAACCTGACTTAATAGTAGTTACCATAGTGTCTTTTTCCTTGAAATATTTGGGTAAAACTTCATATACTCTAGCTTCAAATATTTCCATATCAAGAAGCCCAGAATAAAGCCTTTCTAATTAATGAGTGAAAACTGTATAAGGCTTCAAGGCCACCTAATGGGGAATCATGATTATCACATATTTTTATATATTTGAATCATTACTTACATTAGGGAAACTATTCGGTATTCACACATGCGAGATTGATTTATTTCACTTATGAGTATGGTCTCAAGCTGCGCCCATTTATTGATAAATATCTCAATGTGATCCTTCTTTATAGCTGAATAATACTCCATTGTATAGAAATACCACAACTTTTTTATCCAATCCTCAGTTGATGGGCACTTGGGTTGTTTCCAAGATCTGGCGATTACAAATTGTGCTGCTATAAACATAGGTGCACATATATCACTGTGGTATGATGCTTTCAGTTCTTCTGGGAATATGCCTAGAAGTGGAATAGCTGGAATAAATGGGATTTCCAGTCCCAACTTTTTGAGAAATCTCCAGACAGATCTCCACAAAGGCTGTACCAGTCTACACTCCCACCAGCAGTGCAGGAGAGTTCCTTTTTCCCCACAGCCTCTCCAGCATTTGTTGTCGGTTTTCTTGATCCTGGCCATTCTTTCAGGAGTGAGATGGTATCTCAGTGTGGTTTTAATTTGCATTTCTCTAATGACCAATGATGATGAGCATTTTTTCATGTATTTATTTGCCATTTGCATTTCTTCATCTGAGAATTGCATATTCATCTCAGATGCCCATTTTTGGATTGGATCTTTGAATTTCGGAGGTCTGAGTTTCTTTAATTCTTTGTATGTTTTAGACAAGAGGAGGGCCTCAGTCTTTAGCGGATTGCTCACCAGAGGCTGCCCTCAGCTCATGTGACCTTCCTAACATGGGGCCTGGTGCCTGTGACCTTCTCAATATGGTGCCTGTGCTCCTAGAGCCAGAAGGGAGAGTTAACCTAAAAAATTCAGTTAAATTTTTGTAGCCTCATCACAATAATTGAGCTGTTTGTTGGAGGGATATTATTATGAGAGAAGAGATTGCCTAAGGTCATAAATCCCAAATGCAAAGATCACCAGATCATCATGGAAGCCTACTCTATCAGTTGCTGGTTCCATTTAGATGGCAGTTACTATAGTATTTCAACACCTCAGAAGACTGACTGCTAATGCCCCTACAATGACCAAGTATTAGTATGAGTTCTAATTTTCAAAAGAATATGGAAAGAGAACTATTCCTTCACAGAATACCTTCATTAGATCTGTCTCTCTCTGTGTTTGTCTCTGTCTCTCACTCTTTCTGTCTTTGTCTCTTTGTCTCTCTCAGCATTCTTACATATTACTTTTTTGAAAAAATTCAAATTCTAACATTCAAAACCTAATTAAATTAGGTCTACTAGTTGAATTGTGTGATAATTAAGATAAATGTTGCTTCAAGTTTTTCATAAGAAAATAAAAGCTTCCCAAATAAGTCAATACTCTAAGGCAATTTATGATTGGGGTAAGAAAACTCTTCCCAGTCACTACAGAAAAAGGAAAACTGATGATAATACTGAAATGCTGGGAAGGGTCATGAGCAGTAGACATTCCTTCTTACAGACCAGAGTCCTGCAGGAATAAGACAAGCACAGAGATGTCTCTGGATCACAAGCCAGTTCCTTGGCAGTGGACGACTTTGGGTATATCCATCAAGAGTGAGAAAAAGATTTTAGTGAACTCTCTCTCAGACAAGGGACTCTTGTCTAAAACATATAAAGAATTAAAAAAACTCAGACCCCCAAAATTCAAAGATCCAATCCAAAAATAGGCATTTGAGATAAATACGCACTTCTCAGATGAAGAAATGCAAACGGCAAATAAATACATGAAAAAATGTTCATCATCATTGGTCATTAGAGAAATGCAAATTAAAACCACACTGAGATACCATCTCACTCCTGAAAGAATGGCTAGGATCAAGAAAACCAACAACAACAAATGCTGGAGAGGCTGTGGGGAAAAAGGAACTCTCCTGCACTGTTGGTGGGAGTGTAGACTGGTACAGCCTTTGTTCCGGAGGTCTGTCTGGAGATTTCTCAAAAAGTTGGGATTGGAAATCCCATTTATTCCAGCTATTCCACTTCTAAGCATATTCCCAGAAGAACTGAAAGCATCATACCACAGTGATATATGTGCACCTATGTTTATAGCAGCAGAATTTGTAATCGCCAGATCTTGGAAACAACCCAAGTGTCCATCAACTGAGGAATGGGTAAAAAAGTTGTGGTATTTCTATACAATGGAGTATTATTCAGCTATAAAGAAGGATCACATTGAGATATTTATCAATAAATGGGCGCAGCTTGAGACCATACTCATAAGTGCATGTGTGAATACCGAATAGTTTCCCTAATGTAAATAATGATTCAAATATATAAAAATATGTGGTAATCATGATTCCCCATTATGTGGCCTTGAAGCCTTATAAAGTTTTCACTTATTAATTGGAAAGGCTTTATTCTGGGCTTCTTGATATGGAAATATTTGAAGCTATAGTATATGAAGTTTTATTCAAATATTTCAAGGAAAAAGACAGACACTATGGTAACTACTATTAAGTCTGGTTATTTGGTGGTGAAGCACTAGGTTGCTGAAACAGTCATACTTTGACCTGTATTGTTATATTGTTATGTCCTGTTTTATCTCAATCTCTCCCTTATTCTTTAAAAAAAATTATTTAGTTATTTCTTATGTTTGTTTTAATTAAGGGGAAAAATTTAAAAAATTAGCAGGATATATAATAGTAACCTTTTTTGATTTCCTATTAACTTGTTTTGAAGTCCTGTAATACTCCCACGATCTTGTTTTGACTGATTAGACTCTGTTACATTCTGTATGATAGTATCAAGTTTGAGGGTATAGGCAACGACTTTGAAGGCAATAAGATTCACTAAGATGCCCATTCTGGTTTGACTATTGTCTCCTTTGGAAGTCCTGTAATGTTTACAATGCCTAAATTTTATCGGTCTTGTTCTCTACTGTTTTGTTCAACTTTATAATATCTAATGAGATAGACAATTCTTTTTAAGGAAACAAGAGACATCGTTGATAACCATTGTTGATAATCTTGTACTCTGTTTTACATCGTGTGCTATGTCTATCCTTGGTTTTGACTGACAGCTTTGTTTTGCCATATTTGACTTTATCCTCTCCCCCCCCCAAAAAAGTAATAAGAAGTAAGGAGTAATAAAACCCAAAATATGTAAATTTTGTTGTAAAAAAGAGAGGGAAAAAAAAGAGCTCTAAAGGATACAACAGCAAGTGTGTTTAGGGGTGTTAAATAGCTGACCATATTAATGTTTTTGGTTGGATCATTGAACACAACTGTTTGCAGTCTCCCTGTTTGAATGTCCACTTTGTATTCTTTGATACTATGATTTGAGCAACTATTTCTAAGATGATAATATGTAATCTATTAACTGGTGATTTCTTACTGTTTTTTTTTTTGTAGTTCTGTATTACATGTACCCTTACACCGCTTTGTTTTGTTTTGTGTTTTTCTCTTTTTCCTTTTAAATAAAATTAAAAAAAAAGAGTGAGAAGCAGGCCATTTCTGAACAGGATTACACAGATGTGTACTGTCATTATTACTCTTGAAACTGTATATGCTGAACACACACTATTTAATAGAAGCTAGTGGGAAGGAGAAGACAGGTGGGGCTGCTGCTCTGGGCCTGACCTGTGTTCTCTGCTTTCACCCTTGACCTCTTCATCCAGGGCTGATGCATAGATACAATTGTGACAAAATCTAAGCCAGGTCAACATGTTCCTTCCCACTTGAGCTTTGGATCTCTTGGGCAGTAAAGTTGTAAGGTCAAGAATTTATCTCAGTTTTCACAGTTTTCTACAGACCAGCGTGTAACAGCACTCTGTCCCTGTGTACTCACCCTTGCAAGACAGTCATGGGGTTGGTTAGTTTGTCTGTGGACGTCACATGTGTGGGTTCTTCCTCAGGAGAGAAGGTACTTTGCTTGATATCCAGACAACCTATCCCACCTCAGAAATCATAGAGGCTATCAGTCCCTGCTATTAATTAATTTATAATGGCTTTGGATAGACATAGAAGCATTATTATCAGATTAAGTATTAGAGATTATAAACCTCTTTATAATTCATTAAATTACACTTTTGATTTCTAGGTTATTCTAAAGACCAATTCAACCAGGTCATGCCCATGGCTGACACTCTCTTTGCGATGCGTAGTTCATATGTGGGGTTGGCACAGTGATTGCTGCCTGCCCAGCTTCAATTTGGGGTGCCTAGAAAGGGTCTTTTGTGACCTAGAGCTCCCAGAGGTTGGCTGAGACTCCGAAGGTCAATGCTACACAGTTGAAAGTCTCCCTCTGCCAATTGGTTTGTTCCGACCTCTTGTTGTGGTGTGTGCCCCCAAAACATCATGCAGTTGTGAAGGTGACTGAGTCTAGTGTTGTGATTGGTTCATTGTCCAGTGCTGAGATTGGCAGTGTGAGTGTGGCTTCACCCAGGCTCAGGTAACCGGCACACGATATAGGAGAGGGAACGAGGTGTGCTTAGCCCCCTTTTGCCCTTTTCCCTCTTGTCACTTGCAGTGGCCATGGGCTGACCCTCAGCCACACCATCCTGCCTTGGGGCCAGCTGAATATGAATTGAAACCTCTCAAAAAACTGTAAGCTAAATAAACCTTCTCTTCCATAATTTTGGGTGTCAGATATTTTGTCCTAGCAACAAGAAAAATGTAATCAAGACGCCTCTCTCACAGAGATGATCTTGAGACCACACCCAAGAAACTGTACAAACAAATCTGCATCTCAGAGTCTGTTCCCTGTGAAGCCTATTGGTAACAGCTTCCAAACACTGTCCTACCCTGTCTTTCCTGGAGTCTTATTTCTGTCAACCTTCGCCTCCCACTTTCATTAGCGTAGCATGTGCATGTTACATGTTTCAAGCAGTTCATCATGTGTTAAATGTGCATGTTGGTAAAGGGTGAAAACTATATGATCTGAAGCGAAACCAGGGTATTAGATATACATATTGGGCTATGTTATGAATTAGGGCTGTCACACAAGCCTGAATCCCTTAAAATTGTCCTAATGAAGAATTTAGACATAGGAACCCTCTTTATATGTTGAAAATAGGATATAATTTTATGAGCATGCAAACATGTTTTTACATTGGTCAGTTTTGCTATATAATAAAAGCTCCAGAACCCTAGCTACACATCAGCAACAGTCTTGTTATGCCAGGATCCATGCTGAATGTCAGCCTTGCTCTGAAACATCCTGTTCCCCTAAGAGAGGAGAAAGAGGGTGCATCATCTCCAATCCATGCAATTGCTTTAAGTTTCAACTGGTGTACACTGCACTCGCTCTAAATGCATTGGTAAAGCCAGATCATGTGACCCAACCTTACCTGGGGTCCCAGAAAAGTACCGAAGGCAATGAGCAGGGTATGTGATCCTTGCAAAGCCTGTATATCCTCTTACTGGTTGGGAAGAATAATGTGATGTAGCTCATCTTTCTACCCCAGATATCTTTCCCCCTAGTCTCTAGTCAGTAAAATTCTGTGACTTTGATGCAAAACATTGTCTGTATGAAGGCTCCAAATTAAAACACAAATATTTCAGTCTTGAGAAGTAATATACCAAATTATCTAAGCTTTCATTTTCTGTATCATAAATAAATTCTGTATCATAAAAGCATAAATTTGAGGGTGAAGGGGATAGGAAGGGATACAGGGATTATGCAAGGAAGCACATGTTGCCTTATGCACCTAACGGATTTACATCAGTGACATCTGCTTAAAATGATTCTTATGGATTCTTTCACAAAGGAAAGTGAGAAAGGTAACTGACACGGAAAGAAGGGACAGTATGCAAGTTCACAGGCTCTCTCTAAATGGTTGAAGACATTTATTGAATATTTGGCACTATTTTATTCTACCTCCTGCTGTATTTAATCCTTATAGCTTGGCTGTGAGATAGAAAGGATCATTTTCATTAATTAGGAGAAGTTTATTTCTTTCAATTTTAACAGTGTGCATTTAGTTGCTGCTGCTGGTTGGTAGCAATCACATCCCTGCATCCCCATAGAGAGAATCACGCAGACTAGGGCGGGCCGGTTCGGAACCTGTGGTGTCACTGGCATTCTCAACTGCAGAGGAAACAGGAACACAGATGAAAGAGTTAGAAAGGTCAAAGCTTCAATGGGACAAAGTATTTGGACATCTCTATCCTGCTCATTTCACTTACATTTTCCACTTCATTTATACACAGCAATGATCTCGGAGAAGTACCGCCATCTAATGAAGCTCTAGAAAGAATTTTAAGATCTATAAAATTAAAATTCTAACTAATAAGATGGCATTATGTCAGTTTGATATGGAATTTTCATTTTTATTAGTGCATAAATAACAATGGAACTTGTAATTATAAGTTTAGATTTACTTGATGAAGAATGCCTCTGTTAAGCCAATTTGTAGACGAGGAAACTGAGGCACCTAGTCAGCACTTAGCTTGCCAATAGCCCCAGAGCTCAAGGTACTCTTTCCTTGATGTTCCTACATTAATGGGTTTAAGGTACTTCTAGCACCTTTTCTTTTTTAATAAAATAAGATTTAAGGAACTGTAAAGGGGTGAGGTTAGACTTACATGCCTTTCTCTCTGTTGTCAAACTCATCCTCATCCATAAATTAGCCAGTGTGGTTTTCTGTAAGTTACTGAAAATATCTGAGCCTGGTGTTTTCCTTCCACACATTGACAATGGTTGCACCTGTAAGAATCAGGAGATAGTGTAATGTCACAGGGTAAAACATGATGAGGGTCAGTGCTTGTTAAATCAGTGATCCCAATTTTCCTGTAGCTGATCACCAGACACATAGGTCCCCATACCTGACCCATATCTCTTGTAGATTACCCCCCTTGGCTGTGATTGATCCTGCTCCCCAGGGAAGAGCTGAGGATATTCCAGGAGAGAAGACAGACCTTGCTTCTTACATCAAGAGAGTAGTTACCACCATAAACTGCTGGCCTTGATATCTCAGTAGAAATTACTGCAGTCACAGAAAAAAATCACCTTCTAAAAGTCTAGTGAAGAGTGATATAAATCATGAAAAGCCATGGTAAATTCTTAGGTAAGGGGGTTTTCACAGAGGAGGGGACTTTGGAGATTCCCCACAGCTAGCCAGGGTAACGATAGCTCCTCCGAGGGAAGCATCTTCAAGGTGGCCAGTGGCATCTCAGAGACAGATTTTTGTCTCTGCTTATTGGGGGCAGACCATGCCAGGAAGTCTGCCAGGAAATTCCACTGGTTTTGGAGTTTGTATTGTGTCAAGGCTTCAGATCCAAGCGCTTAAGAGTCAGTCACCCTTTGTACTTAGAAAGAACAGACAACCATATGAGGCAAGTTTACATATATTTATACTGAAGTGCATATTGTCTTTTAAGTTTACTGTTTCTCTGAGTGAAAAGAAAAAATGAAAACATATTAGCTGCTCATAGCAGAGCTATTGAGCCAGAGTGTTCTTTCCCAGGATATTCTAGAACACGAGGAGGTTTAGAGCAGAGGAAAGGGCATGAGAAAAGGCAAAATAGAGAGATGTGTACTAGGGAGCAGAGGCTTCCAGGGTGCATGACATCATGTTGGTGAGGCAGGGAGAAGTCAGAGATGATTTTCTCTATGGTTAACTTCTTAAAAAATGGTTTGATCCTCTCTGATAGCAGTGTGTTAGCTCCTGTATCCAAACCAATGCACAAGTACCCACAAAACCACAACATATCAAAACTCTATATTACACTTTGACTTCGTAACATGACCACAAGTTACCACTGATGACCGGACACCCCGAGTAAGGAGTACTTGGGAAACAAGTGATTTGGTGCAATAACACAAGGAAATAGGACTCTACAGAGCAAGTGTGCCTACAAGTGAGGTCACACCTTCCCTGTGCTTGCTGTCCTGTCCTCTTCACTGTGTCCTCTTGGTCCTTCTGCCTCAATCACCAAGGGCAGCTTCTTCTACCACTTACTCACTCAGGGCTTCCAGCTTTGATTTTTTAAAAAATTATTTATTTCCTTTTTTGCAGTTCCAGGGATCCAACCCAAGGCATCATAGACGCTAGGTCAGTGCGCTGCCACTTAACCTCAGCCCCAGACCTTTGTCTCAAATTTTAGGAGATAGGATCTCATTCTGTTGCCCAAACTGGCCCAAGCAATTGAGTTGCTTGCCTCAGCTGAAACCAGAGATGCAGCCACTTGGTTCCACATCCAAGATTTACAACTCTGGACTGCACTTACAGAGGCCAATTTGTTTAACAAATTCTCGCTAAGACGTTAATGTCAGATAAGCCTTTATCTACGTTTCTCAGATAGTTCATTTATATTTTAAGAGCCTCCAGTCTTGCTGATTAGACTGTAGCTTCTGAAGGGGACGGGGCTCCTGACGGGGCTGAGGCTATCCTGAGAATGCGGTGGGTACCCTGTGGGGCTCCAAGGAGCACATGCTATGTGTCACTCCCCACTCCCGCAGGAGATGACAGTCCCCTACCTCCCTGTGAGCTCCCGGTATGGCTGCTTTTGGATTTCCTTTTTTTCTGTGGTTACTGAGGGCTATTTAGCAGAGAAATGAGGACCCACTAGGGTGCTCAGAAAAGAAACCAAGTCACAGAACTCATTTCTGTAAGAGAGGCCCCAATGGCTTTTACAATGGGGAAAAGAGGAAGCTAATGAATTTCTTCCTTACACTCAATTTAGATGCCTGGGCAGGCAAGGCAAAATGTTTTGAGCTATTTCAATTCCAGGAAGCAGGCTTAAAAAGCTAAATAAATAATTGACCATTTTAAATTATTTAAGCCAGTAGTTCTTAACCTCTTTTGGATACTGAGCCCTTTTGAGAATGTGATGAAAGCTACTGAGGCTATCTTGAAATAAGCAACCAAACACACAAATATTTGCAAATAAATCCAGGAAGTTCAATGGCCACTTATTGGCTAACCACAAGCCCTGGGTCTTGATGGCATCAGACATAGGGCTCATTTCTTCTCTGGACTGCTTTCACAGCAACAGATTTAGAATTAAGCCACTCAAAGCAATATCCAGAGAAAATGCATGAATATCTACTCTCTCAAAGCCTCCTGGGCAGTATCTCATGTGAAAATGTCATTGGAGGAAGGATGGAGGAAGCGGTTTGCATTTCTAGGCATTAAAGTCTCATATGGTGATCTGAGAAGGGTATTCGTTTCTCTCCAGGGCTATGGCAAGTTAAATAAAGCAGATTTCAGCCATCTGGGGACACTTTTACAGACTGCTCATGCACAGACAGGTTTACTGCCCTCAGAGAATCAGACTGCTAGAATTGCTGGAAAACAGTGCTTTCCACCTTCAGATTCTGTTACCTCTCCCCTGAGCGTTTATGGTTTCTGGTTAATAAATGAATAAAATGAGATCAAGGTCATCCCAAGGATACTGGTTGGGGAGAGGGAAAGGAAAGAAGAAAGAAGGAAGAAGGGAGGGAGGAAGGGAACAGAGAGAGAGAGAGAGAGAGAGAGAGAGAGACAGAGAGAGAGACAGAGACAGAGACAGAGACAGAGACAGAGACAGAGACAGAGATGCTAACTCAGTGATTGCCTTCAGGAGAAAATGAGAGAGATGCCACCTTAGGAGCTAGGACATCCCATGCTAAAGAAGAATTTCCTCTCACTAGGAGCAGACAGTCTTTTTTTTGTATCTCAAGGCTTTTGTTTTTGAAGATGTTCAAAAGGAAGTGGAATTGTGATGCAAGAAGCTCCTTAAGAAACAAGGGAATTGATGCACCTGGGACTATAATGTTTAGTGAAATAAGTGAGACATACAAGCTTCAATATCACATAGTTTCTCTTATATGAGAAGCTCAAGATATAAATAACAAGCAAAAGAAAAGATACGTACTAGGAAGTATGGAGACAGATGTTTCTCAAATGATGAGGTAAGGCACATTCAGGGTGACATGGTCATAGATGATCCTTCTCAAATGAGAAGAGGATCAAGAGATGGAAGGAGGGGTAGAGATGGAAGGGAGAGGGGATGAGAAAAAGGAATTAAGGTATGTTGTATGAATGTGCTAACTCCACACAAGGGATGTAAACATTTTATTTTGCAAACATGGACTAATAAAAAAGTAAATAGGAAATGCTTATGCAATCTCCTAAGGCTGGAAGCTCCCCCACCCCCAAACGTACTCTTCTGTGCAGCCCTTCTTTGTAAGATGTACTGCTGAGACTCAGGAAGCTCTGGGATTCCACTGCAAGGACCAGCCAGAGTCCTAAGAGTGGGAAGCTTTCCCAGTGATTTCTCTGAGTTACAATGTAGCCGAGGAGGATGTAGTTGATGATGATGGGGCAATGGTGTCCTCAAGCATCAAGAAACAGAGTGGGCCAATGAAAACTCTTAGGTGAGGAGGTGCACATTAAGGAGTCTCATGTACAGAAGCAGAGAGATGATACCGAACAGGAACAAAGACAAAAGGAATGGAGGATACATCCCAGATGTCATTATTCAGAGGCTGCTTCTCCATTCTTCCATCCATTTGCTCATTGAATGTGTATTTATTGACCACCTCCTTTATCTAGGTCATATCAAGGTACACTAAAGTCGCAGTCCTGAACAGGAAGAGTTCTCCGAATACAGACCACATTCAAACCACATCCAGCAAGGGAGAACAATATTAAGCACAAACTACAAAATTCATGTTTTATTTTAGAAGTTCTGACTCCTAGCTTTGACTAGTTACCTGATAAATTTTATGATGGTGACATTTTCAGTGCTGGTCCTCTGTGAATTGATTCTGAAAAAGCTGCATAGGAAAAAAGGCAGCAGAAATGGTGGAGAGGGGCTGCATGAAAATTCTCGACAGAAGTAGAAAAAAATAGCCAGAAGTGTCAGAATCTACTTTTTTAGAACCCTCTTTAGAAGTACAAATTTGTGTGAAGCCCAGGAACCCTTCACTCAAGAAAGTAGCAAATCTCAGTGAAATCAGTGAACTTCATGGTGCTCCCATTTTTTGCACTGTGTGCAGCTCTGTGAAAGCCTTGGAAATCAATAGTCCTGCTGAGATTTGGGTCTGGGATTCCCTCTGAAGTTCCATGTGCTAAAGTCTTGGTCTCTTCCTGCTGTTGGGAGGTGGTGAAAACTTTCAGAGGCGGGACACAGCAGAACATCCCTGGTCATTAAAGGCTCACCCTTGAGGGAAGGGACTGGAAACCCTGCTCTCCTCTGTTTCTCTTTTGCTTATTGGAGAAGGCGCGTTTCTCTCCTCCATTCACTCCCTGCCAGGATGTACTTACTGCCTTTTGTTGGTCCCAAAGCAGTGGGACCTACAGTGTCCTGAAATCTTGAAAATCTTAGGCTACAATAAAACTTTTCTGTTTAAGCTGTGTGCAGGGGTGCATGCCTGTAATCCTAGTTACTCAGAAGTCTGAGGCAGGAGGATCACAAGTTCAAGCCCCATCTGGGATACTTAAATGATTCTGTTTAAATAAATCGATAAAATCCAACATATTTTTCTCATATAAGTTGGTGATTTCAAGTATTTGACACAGCAGCAGAAAACTGACTCAGTGGAAATCTGCTTGTTAATGGTTTAATGTTTAGCCTCATGTCACAAACAAGGCTAGTGAGTAAAATGAGGCTGAATCTCCCTTAAAGCTTTACTAAAAAAGTCATCTTCTGCATTCTAATTTTTGGAAATACTACCCTTCGATGGCTGCTCTTCTTGGGGCTTATTTAGATCCTACTTAATGCAAAAAATCTTTTCCCAGCTGTGCCTGTCGAGACGTTTAGAAGTAAGTGTTTACATTACAGCTACCCAAGGCTGTACATGCAATTAAATGAACAGCAGGCTAACCAAAAACTTTAAAAGAAAGATGCCTTATTGGACTTCTCATGAGCTCTGACATGTTCCTGGCCAAAAGCACATGCATAGTAGGACTGTGAGCATGCTTAGGGACATGTGTATGCTAGGATAAACCTAGGAAAACCTAGTGTCTTAGTTACTTTTTACTCATCGCTGAGACAAAATACCTGATGCCCAAGTTGGGAAAGGAAAGGTTTACTTCTTACAGTTTTTGGAGGTTTCAGTCCACACTCAGTTGGCTCCAAGGCAGGCGGGCATGGCAGAGCCACAGTTCATGGCGGCTGCCAACAGCAAGCAGGAAACAGCAAAGAGCAAGACACACCTTCTTCCTGCCATTACATCACATCCTGGCTCCACCTCTATGTGGGTATAGCACTGACATCATCAGTCCAAGCACTAGATAATGATCCAATCACAAATTCATGATGCAAACTCATGAGGCATAAACCATGACACCTAGGGTCCCCTTTCTGGCTGACTTTGGAACTCTCACATGGCTGTTTGTTTCTGTATGTGCCTCAATATTTCTTGTTGAAAATGATTATCCTTTAAATAATCAAATATACAGTGCTGCAAGTTATACATATACAGTCCCCAAGGTTTGCTGTTTTATGCTTACTTTGTTATTTTTCAGCAAAGTTGTATCGGTTTCCTTGTCTCTGGGAAGCACTAAAGTCACTGAGCAGCATATCACACATATAAAGACTTGCCTAATGTATAGAACATGCATGCATTTCTTTGGTGGTTAGAACCATTAAGTCTTCCAATCTGTGCTGAGTGTTGTGAATGTGTTAGGACACATTTTCAAGTCTGCCAAGAAGGTAACAACTCTGCTTTAGCCTTCATTTCCTGTGGCAAGAAACCAAATACAAAGGACCATATGTGATATGAATCAATTTATATGGAATGTCAGCATAGGCAAGTCCATTGAACCAGAGAGTAGACAGATGGTTCCAGGCACTGTGGAGTGGATTGATGGAGAGGACCACCAAATGGGTGCAAAGTTTCTTTTAGGCAATGAGCAGGATCTGAAATTAGTGGTACTGATGATAAACTAGATTTATTTGTGAATAAACTAGAAACCACTGAGTTGTTCATTTTAAAGAGCACACTCAGCCACAAGTATTTATCTTCCAGATGATGCAGATGGAATTTGCCAACTGAGTATTGGCAGTTAAGTAGGGAAGATAAAGCTTTGGGGTTAAATCCAGGCTCGAACATTACTTCCTGTTCATTTGGAGAACATAGCATCATCCTCTTCAAGTCTCAATTTTCTAGAAATAATAATGGAACCCAGAAGTTGGTGGTCTAGCTGAATGGTAGAGCATGTGTTTTGCACATGTAAGTCACTGTTTTCCATTCTAGTGTGTGCATACACACACACACACACACACACACATACACACACATGCACACAATCAAAATTGCAATCTTAAAAAAGGAGTGTTATGGTTTATTTGTATCTCAGTTTTTAAAAGGTTTCTTGGAGTAAAATGGATCTAATCGTGGAGTTCACTAGAACCTCATTAGCATGTCTGTATTAGACAGTCCTGCTTTCTCTTTCCATCTCTTTTTTTATTCCATCCAGGCAACAAGTTCATTGATTGGAGCCACCCATATTTTGGGTGAGTCTTACCCATTCAGTTTTCTGGTTTCCATGTCAGTCATCCACAGACACACCCAGAACCATGCTTTACTAATCTGTTAGGCAGTTCTTAATCCATTTATGTTGACACATCATGATCAGGGATTTTCTTGGTTTAGTGGACCAGACTTCCAAGAGCCACTCCAGCCAGAGTTCCTGTCTCCTCATGCCTGGGAGAAGTCCAGCCCCCTCCCGTGAATAGTTGTTAAGATGAAGAGGTTACTGATAAGTCTGTAATAATAAGACATTACTAAGTATAATTATGCTGCATTAGTGCTACAGCAAACAGAAACACTAAAATACCCAGAATTTGGAAGCAGATTTATTTTATGATGGCAGGCTCTGATCAGGATCATTCCCAAATTATCAGGCCCTGATCTCTGGTGGTCTAGAGCTTATATGGGATAAGAAAGCAGGAAGTAGAGAGACAGAATAGTTTGTCAGTTAGGGATTGGTTCTTACGATATTCATCATAGTGACCAGCTATGCATCACAATGACCAGCTGTTTCTAAAAATCTAAAGTAGCAGGAACTGGAACTGGAACTATTACCTGGGCAACTGACAAACAGAAATATACTGGTTGGGGGAGTGGGCATCTTCTGCTACATTTCCCCCCAATCATTCCAGGGCATGTTACTTGTGATCTTCTGAGATAAGGCCCAACTAGAAGCAGTAACATTATGGTTGTCAGTGATCCTAGGATGGGCTCTAGCCAAGGTTCCCAAGATTGTCTTGCTATAGAGTTTTCCTCTCAGTTACTTTTAGGGAGAGACAT
Organism: Cavia porcellus; assembly: GCF_034190915.1. Classification (NCBI taxonomy): domain Eukaryota; kingdom Metazoa; phylum Chordata; class Mammalia; order Rodentia; family Caviidae; genus Cavia; species Cavia porcellus. The sequence goes on from NW_026947489.1 coordinate 58,845,489, forward strand.
AATCTAAGCCTGTCTGTTCTGTAACATTACTCTGCTAAGGTTGTGAGGGAGTTAATCTGATATAAGAGAGGGTTCAATATGCCTTAGATGCTCATCAAATCTTGATCAAGTGTTTGATTGTTCTGTTCTCTTGGGGCAACTGTCTATACAGTTTAAGGCAAAACCCACAGCTAGCATGGGGGCAGGGAAGCAAGGACTGGGATAAACTGCTTGAAAAGACAAAAGGAAAAAGAAACTAGGGAAGTAATGCATTGAGGTATGGAGCAATCCTGTGGGTGGCATCCTTAGGCTTCAGCTATGTGTGGACTGGTCAGTGTCTGGAATCACCACAGCAGGGCTTTGAGTGAGTCATTTCTTCAGAGTGAGCCCTTGAGAAGGTGCCCAGGTAAACTTCTAGCAATCATCTGAATGGGCTTTTCTAACTAAAGGATCCAAAACTGGATTTCTGAAACTTATGGAGTAGTTAGTATGCACCTGGGCTATATGTATGTGCATGAGTATCTAAAGATATAGCTGGCCTTTTAGCTAAACTTTTGTGGAGCTAGTTACAAGCTGTTTCTGTGGGGTTATGCTTTATTTCTTTAACTCCATTAGAGCCTTGTGGCCTGTATGCTGCATGTAATTTTTATTTAATCATTAATAGTTTTGCCAGTTTGGAGTTATCTCTATTACAAAGGCAGGCAGGCAGGCATACAGGCAAACAAACAGACTATGTCTTCCTCTCTTTGGGATCTGATGTGAGCCACTTGAGTGGGTAGCCAGGAATATTCCTCCAGACTGCCAAGAGAACTAAAGAAATCTCAAAGGTGTGCCTTCCCATCAGGAGCTGGAGAGGTCCTTGCTCCATCTGTAAGAGTCACAAACAGTGACCAAAGAGGTCAGCACAGTTGGTCTTCCTGGCCAATGCACCAAATAGTTTTCCTTGGTTATGAGTCACATGGCACCCTCTTTGCATATCGAGTTCTCTCTGAGAATCTGAGTCAGACACTGTGAATATTACCTGCTGAAATTCTGGGTTTTGTTATTTTCCTTTGAAGAGTGTTAAAATTATTCATCATGAAACTAATTTACTTGTGAATCAGTCAGCTGGATTCTTTGGAAGATGTTAGCAAATGTTTGCTCATGTCAGCCTTGAATAGCTTTTACCCTAGAACCAGTTTTCCCCTAATCCTTAGGGTGTGAGCTTCTTGAGAGCTCTGCTATGCACCTTGAGTCTCTTGTCTGTGGTATCATACTCAGTCAGCTCCAAGAATCAGCCTCTCAAGTCCAATTTTAGCCCTCTCGATTCAGGGAGACTGCTGTGCCCTGCTCAATATCCTCCATACAGTGTTGAACAGAGGGTATTTCTAGATGCAAAGGCAGGAACTCGGGGAGCTTTGCCTCATTTGTGGCTCTACCCTTAGAAACCATAGAGCAGCACTGTCTCTTGTTCATTGTAGGAAAACACTTATTCAACATATTTGTCCTGTCTTCCTATTATTGTGGCAAGAGATCAACCTGTGGATTTTAGTTGTTCAAGGTCAGAAATAAGTGAGCATACAATTTCACCTAGAAGTATACCACTTTGTATGTCTTACTGAAATATGTGTTAATGTTAGTGATGGCTGTATTGTATGTTTATTTTTCTGCTCAGCTGTAGAGTCACAAACATAGGCACGTATCACATGTTTCCTTGTCTCTTCTTCCTTCTCAAAATATTTATGACTGATAATTGTAATGCCTGCACCTGCAGTGTAATTCAGATTTTGAAAGCATTTTAGCTCATCTTATTTTTAAAAAGCATTAGTATACATGAAATGCTCATTTTTAAATCTTAAACTTAGAGGTATCCAGTGAATTTCCTGAAGTTGTGGAACTGGCTGATCATGTCCCCAGCCAGGACTCCTGTACATCACATTTATTTTGACAGTAGTATGCACTTGTCAGAGAAGGTAGAAATACAACGGCACTGTGAGCTCATTGCAGAAGGATTGAGTTGTTTGAGATTCTCCATGGATCCCATTTTATCTTTCACCACCCTACCTAGTATATCAGGAAAACAGTGCTGACTTACTGGCATAAAAAATCCAACCTTCTTCATAAATCAGTTTTTATTCCTATGCTTTCATTGCAGGGAGGATGTTATTAACTTATAAAACGGGTAGGAGTAGCTGAACAATTTGATTGGTCAATAATAGTGTGGAGCCTGGCATATAAATCTTTATGAGCAAACAGGTAGAAGTTCATTAGTCACATTATTCTCCTTCATATTGTGGCTCATAAAAAGACAGAAAATATACTTAGGGAAAAGCTTAAACACTATTCTTATAGTCTTTTTCCTTCCCTTTAACAGATTTCAGATTTACAGCAGGCTTTCTGATCCTGTTGGAAAAAGGCTTAAGGTCCATTGCAAAGTCAGGACAAATAAAGAGCTGAATTTCAGATTTAATGTCACCGTCTTTGGGGGAACATATTCTGAAAGGGAATTGGTGACATGGAAAATTGAAAATATTTAACCTCAGTTATTTAGAAGTGAGGCATTGGTTTCTGAACAACTTAATCTCTTTGAGCAAAAATAGCTTTTATTTATGCAGAATGATATGGAGTTAGTTTTGCACTGTAGGAAAGGTGGATAGAGTCATTACTAAATGTAGTCCTTTTAAGAAGTTCTCATTCTCCTGAAGACTGTAACATACTTACACAAACATCACAGAAACAATGAAAGAAAATATATAATTGTTGGCTAGCACATTAAATATATTAAGTAGCATTAAAGGATTGAAAATTGAATGAGAATCCATGTGAACAAAACTAAGTCCATAAAATTGAGTTTCAGACTAAGTCTTATTTATAAGGCAGGGGAATTTGTTACATTTTATAAAAGAAAGCTTGAGATCTGAGATTTAATAGGAGGAGAGAGAGAGAGAGAGAGAGAGAGAGAGAGAGAGAGAGAGAGAGAGACGAATGCTTCACTTAGGAGGTTGGTCACCATGAGGAAATTACTTTAGCATGTAAATCAGTTTCCTGACCTGTAACTTAAGTGTAGACAATAACACACAGAGAGCGGTGAAGTGCCACCTCAGCTGAGAAAGGCGGAGAACAACTTTTGGATTCCTTACAGAGCACACTAGTTTAACTATAAGCACTGAATCAAACAATACTTGTGCTCTCTAGTAACTATTTTACTGTCTCCCTGTCTCTGTCTCTCTCTTTCTCTCTCTCAGTTGAACACGTGGCCTTCACATTGAGCCACCCTTTTAAAAAATCATGCATCCATTTTTTATTAGCCTATGGCTATGATACATAATAGATACATTCTCTGCAGGGAACTGGAACTGGTACATATCACATCTTGATCTTTTTTACTCACCTCTCTCCTTCTTCATATTTTCCTCCATTCCCAGATACCATCTTGTTAAATCCCTCAACTGCCCAGGCTGGGCTTGGGCATGTGGTCCTCTTGTTCCCACTGTCCCCCATCCCTGGGTGCTGAGATCACAGGTGTGCACCACTATGCCAACTTGTAGTCTGTACAACTGCTAAGTCTTAGTATCATTGTTCTGTAAATAAGAAAACATACTCAGAGAAATGAAGTGCTTTTCCTCAAATTACACAGCTCTTAGTCACCTTGGTAGATTTGCCTTGGTACATTTTAAATTTGTGACTTTATAAAATTCCCTTTTTCAATACTATGGCTTCTTTAAAATATATATGTTCCATAATTCTGGTGTTCATATACCTTATGTAAAATATCTCAATATATATTAAAATATACAATAGTGTATGTTGCTAGGCATTTTGGAGGTCCTGTTGACTGAAAGACAAAAGATCCCTCCCTTCACATTATTCAAGTACCCCTGGGGAAGATAAATAAATGGACACTCACAGGGGTATATGATAACCATGCTATCAGAACACATCATCGAATGTGATGGAAACCCAAAACATGAACCATGAGCTGAGCAGAGAGTTTTGATTCTGGTCTGAAGTCACTGAGAACCCATGGCGTGATTTGAAGCAGGAAAATGACATGATTAGATTGACATTTGAGAAAGATCACTCCAGCAGAAGAGATTAATTTGGATTAGAAGGGGCTGGACCTAGAGACAAGGATATGAATTTGGAGGCTTTTAAAATAATCTTGGTAAGAGCTGATTAAAGGTTACTTTAAAGCCGTAGGTGCAGAAGTGGAATAAGGGAATATATATGAAACAGGGAGAGTTCATCCTTACTCCACAAACTCCACATTTCTTATTCCCTCTGATACATCTGTCTTCCCTAAAATATTACCAAGGCCAACTCCTATTCACCTCTCAAGTTCTGCATCAAAGTCTCCTTCCCAGCATCCGCCCGAGCACTCTCTCTAATGCCAGCTCTTTACTTCCCTTCCCCTCCCTCTGAAATGACTTTATATGCTGACAGCTGTTTTCCTCAGTTTGCTTTATGAGCACCAGATTAGAATAGTGATCAGTGAGGGAAGCTACTCAAAATTCCGTAAGACAGTTTCAATCCGTAAGTGATTTTAGTCAGTGGGCTGTTAACTCTACTCACAGTAGAGTTGTCCGGTGTTTTGTGCACAGATCTGGAGATCAGGATAGAAGTCATGTCCGGAGATATTCATTTATTTATTTATCCTCTTTCACATAGAGGATAAAAGACCATGTATCAGAGATATTTAATTATTTATTTTCATGTGCACAGAGGATAAAAGTCCATGTATCAGTCGCAGTGCCATCAGTGTCATCTGTGAAAATGCATAAAGAAAATCACCACCAGTGACAGCTTGTAGACTTCTTTGCAGAAGAGAAAGCCCAGACATGCACAGAAGCAGGACTGATTGGCTGACTGTGCAGTGAGCACAGAGGCGTGAGTCTCCTCTCTGATGGCGAAGGTGGCAGTCCCCATGTCTTCCTTCCTCTGCAGACACAGCTGTCACTCCTCATATCAGCAACTTCAGTCTCTCATCATCCTCTCGATTGCTGGCTGCCTCTATGTCTTCTTTGATGACAAACGTGGCTCAATTTTCAAAGGGCCAACTCTGGGTACAACTTTTAAAAGGAATATCAGAAGTGCTTTTTCATGTCGAAGTAAGCAGCCAGGTAGGAAGTCTGAGCGTGCTAAGACCACTGCATTCTCAGGAGCCTGTGTGGCCTGTGTGGAGAGACCCTAGGGCCTAAGCAAAGGAGACTTTGGGCTATCCCCAGGCTTTCATTCATGGAAATTAAATCATCATGGATTAAATCATCACACAGAATTAAATCATCATAGATATCCCAGTCCCAGCAAACCCCACTTGGAAGAGAACTGACATGCTACCCCAGCATAGATTGGAGGCTCATGAGACATAACAGATGCATGACATTGAGATGACAGGTGGTTAGTGATGCAGCAACAGAAGACTGAGACTTGTCTTCATGTTGCAATGTCCCAGTGTAGCGACAGAAAAAGGCTGTTCTTCACTGACATGTCTTTTGCAGAGAAGTGATCTTTTTTCCAGGAATCCTCTGGCCACTACGTTGTCACTAAATTTCTTCTCAAGTAACCTTGCTGTATTTCATGCTGATATGCTGGTTGCAAGGGTAGCTGAGAAAAACAATCTGGAATTCTCAGCCCTGGCATCAGGAGTGGGCCCTTCAGCAGGGAAGTGCATGGGAAAGCAGTTCCTGTGTAATAGTTGAGTGAACTCCACCAGTGGATCTCAAAGGATGAGATTTTTTAGTATAAGTGCTGCAGAATATTTCATTAAATTCAACACTAGAGAGTGGGTTGGTAGAATTTAACAATTAAGGAATTACAGGTGGCCTGGATTTATTTCTTTCTTTCCTTCCTTCCTTCCTTCCTTCCTTCCTTCCTTCCTTCCTTCCTTCCTTCCTCCTACCAGTTCTGGGGATTGAATCCACGGCCTTCACACAGAATTAAATCCATAGCCTGTTTTTGTATTCTTAATTTTGAGATAGCTTCTTGCTAAGAGGACGGGTTGTCCAGACTGGGCTCAACCTTGCAGTCTTCCTGCCAGCTTCTGCCTTCTCTCTCTGCTTCTTGGTCACCATGGCGTGGGCATCTTTCCTCCACTAGACTCTTCTTCCATTGACTTCCTGACTTGGAGTCAGCTAAGTGTGGACTGAAATGTGAACCCAAATAAACTTCTCTCCTTTGAATTTGTGGGCATCAGGCGTTGTGTCTCAGTGATGAGAAAAGTGACTAAGATATAGCTGCTCTTACAGAGGTAGGGGAGTACACTATGGTAACAGAGAAGGTAGTGTTTGCTAATTAAACTAATAAACACACTTTTGGCTGAGATTTGAAAAATAAAGAAAATACAATGCAAAACAAAAAGTGAGGAGAACTCAGGTTGGGAAAAATATTTCAGAGGGCTAGAATCTGAGGAGCTTGTATTGGGTCATGGTCCAATATTCGAAATTGCTGAGACATTAAAAAGTTAGAATGTTTAGCTGAGTACCAAGAGACAGGGTAGAAAATGACAGCCCTCTACAGTCCTCTGAAAGATTGAAAGACAGACAATGGAATCTGCCTTCCAGGAAATGCAGTTAGACAAAAGTTGGGAAGGATCACATGTGAACAATCACTGGCTTTCCAGTTGGCGGTTATGTGATTTGACCAGATACATGGCCTCTCTCTTTAATAGATCAAAAAGAGCCTTGTCTATATCAAAGAGCAAAGAAGGAAATAAATGAATGCTTCACAACACAGAGTTTAACTTCATCAACTGCAAAGAAGTGGAGCTGGTTGGACCGCAGAGGTACAAGGCATGGTTTGGATGTGGACATGTTGGTTCACAGAGAGAGAGCCACTCCCCCAAAGAAGAGAAATCAGCCTGGGCAGTAGCCACAAACTGAGAATGCATTATAAAGTCTGGTAGATACCAAACCTCTCATCTGAAGAAGCTGTTGGCTGCATTACTTTTTGTCAGGTTTACAAAGTTAAGGAATTAGATGTTTTATTTGGATGACTGTTCTTGTAAATCCCAGATGATCGAGTTTAAATAAATGAGAGACCAAGAGGAAATGCTCAACACTAAGAACTGTAAGGAAGTTTCCCCTTTCTATCCATTATTCTAGCTATAAATATCAATGCGTATAACAAGGTAAGCTTTGGGATTTATGTTTCATTTTTCTTTTGTTTTGTTTTGGTTGTTCTCGGTATTACAGAAGCAGCAAACTACCAGTAAATAGGCCTCTACTTGATTGAATGCCCCATAAATTAGGGTTTACTGCACTTGAAAAACATGAATAGGGTCACTGGAAATAGTGAGTGTTTTATGTTATAGGACATAGACATCTTTTTAATGTTTCTGAGAAAGAATGAAGCAATTGTGGGTGTATCTGTCCCTCTCTGTCATAATGCTTTTACTTTTTTAATGCAGGAATAGAATGCATTCTGAACAATATGTGAGCATATATGCTTTTCTGCATATTTAAAAGGAAATTGTTCAATCCATCAAGATATTTTCTGTAGGAGAAATCACTTGGAAGGGACAGTCACGTCTCTTGTTTTTGAGAGAAGCCAGTCTTGTACCGTAAATTGTCTCTTATTTGTTGTCTTTTTGGAAAGAGTCTTCAATATCGCCCCTTGGATGACCTTTGGTGACGTTGGTGACTTCCCTTATGTAAGACTTGCTCCTTTAACTTGTCACTCTGTGCTATTGACTCCTTATGTTTATTCTTGTGGAAATATAATCCCACCAATATGGAAAAAATTTGTTTACCCTTTCCAAATACTCCTTGTTTTATTCTTTGAAGCTTTGTTACCTCCACCTCGCTACCGTTTTAGCTGTGAAACTGTTGGAATCACAGATTTTAAGTGACCCCACTGCTACCCTCTCTTCTTCACCTCCATCTGAATAAGAAGAATTCTGCATTTTAGAACAAAACTTTCAAATGAAAACACTAGGTCAAATGAGGCATTTTTACATCCTTAACATCATATTATCTGTCACCATATGAAAATCAGCAATGCAATATTCCTGCCAAAGTGTGAGATTGAAGATTGGAACCTTAATATCTGATGTGATAATAGCACTAAGATATCTACCTAAAAGTCACTAGGTGGGTCTGAAATACCTTGTGAAATTATAAAGTAAGAAAATGATAAAAAAAATTTGCCAAAATGATGATAGTAACTAACCTAGAAGAGCTACTGTTATGGTTTAGGTCTAAATTGTGCCCCCCACCTCCAGCCCGCAAGTGTCAGGTTCAGAGGTGGAGCTTTTACATAAGGGCGGGGCTACAGGGCTGTGACCTCGAAGGATGAATTCCTGTCTGCAGCTTCGCTTCTCTCTCTGCTTCCTGGTCAAACAGCATCCTTCACTATTCCACCTCCCCATTTCCACTTTGGAGCTAACCAAACATGGACTGAAATCCATGCCTCTAAGTTGTAGGTGTTGGGTATTTTGGTTCTAGCACAGAGAACCAAGATAAGATGGTTAAGAAAGATATTGGTACCAGAGACGTGGAGTCGTTATTTTGACTACACTTTTTAACAGGGGACTTGTTTGCAGGGCAAGTTTGGAAAAATCTGGAGATGCTGTCCTAGAATGCTGTAAGCTGAGCTTGCTGGGAGCTTCTGGCTGGAGCTCCAGAGACCAGAATGCTGCTAGGCATGTGAACAGTGAAGGTTTCAGTTGGGAATGAGGATGCCATTGGAGCTGGACTAGAGGTCATGTGTACTACACTCTGGCAGAAAATTTGTCTTCATTTTGGCTCCCAGAACTAATGGTTTAGTTTTTGATTTATAAAGCACAACTCACAGCTAACAGAAAAAAGACTACTTCAGTAGTGGTAAAAGAAGACAATATGGCAGTTTTTTCTGGGGAGGAAGCAGAAGAGGTGAGAAGAAATGATCTGACTCTAGATGATATTTAGAATGTGGACTCAGGATTGAGTGTGGAAGGAAGAGGGGTAAAGAGAGACTTGATCTCTGGAAGGATGGAGTTACCATTTACGGAGATGAGGAAAGGGAACTGTGACAGGCTGTTTTGTTTTGTTTGAAAAGAAGTCCGTAGCTGAGGTTTACACATAAGACACATTAGAGGCTCCCTAGGCTCGGCATTGATGCATTCTTAGTTGTTTGGACAAGTCAAGATGGCAAGAGAGAGGTCTGGGTAGAGAGAATGGAAAAAGCAGCCATGAAAGGGAGATGAAAACAGTGGAAAGTGTCCTTAGCCACCAAACGAAGAAGGTGCTTCAGGAAGAGGTGACAATCATATGATGTGACCCAGTTTTAATGACAGGCTAAGTAGAATGAGGACCTAGTTTCTCACTGGAAACATTTGCAGTCTTTGATGAAGCAGTTCCAGGAAGTGCTGGAGGGGCTGGGAGAATTCTAGAAAGAATGGCAGGGAAGGAGATAGAAGCAGAGAGGGCACACACCTGTTTCCAACAGTTTCACTCTCAAGGGAACCACAACACAGGTGTGTGTAGGACTTGTGGGGCCAAGAAGGGCTTTATCTTTGAGCACAGGATATAGCAAAAGATGTTAATGCAATGGATAAATCGAACAGAGCAGAAAATAGAGGATGCAGGTCAGGAAAATGATACCCACCAAGCATTATTCTAGGGTACATGTGTGTACTAAGGATCTAGTAACAGGCAGAATATGTGCATTATTTGGAGGTGTGGAGAAATTTAACCTTAGGAAATTATAAATTTAGATATTTTGTAGGTTATATTTTTTCAGCAAAAAGGCCAATGCATGCAATCAGTGTTTTTCTTTCGAAATGGAAGTAGCTATATTGAGATCAAAGTGAAAAATGCAGACTAGAACAGCTGAATTTAAATATGCTATTGATTAGGAAAATGTCAACATGAAAATACCACTCTTTTAAACCATTAAATTGCTGATATCTGAGTACCTAACCACAAAGATACAGTATTTTAGTATTTTGTATTTTGCATATGAATGTATTTGAGCCAGATCAAACACAACTGTGTTCTGAGATCCATCCCTGGAGCTGACCATCCTGTGGGCCCACAGGGATACTGAGGCAGACCCATTCCTAGGAGATGTGCATTGTCCCTAATGGCTGATTCTCATGAGAATTTCCTCATAGTCTGATCAGGCCTTCCACCAATAACACAGAGGGCTGGGATGCTTCTACCATCCTTTCTTCAATTGATGCCAGGTTTCCATTGAGTTTACTATTGCTCCAGTCTCTTCTGCTTTCTCTTATTTTGCATCACAGGTGTTTCCTCTAATACCATATTTGCCCATCAATTCCCATTTTATCACGTGCATCATGGGGACTCAGACTTACACATATGGTGCCAGAAGTGGAAGATAAGATAAGATTTGGGAGGGGATCCTTCTGTCTTGGCAAGGGAAGAGTGTACCTTGTCAGTGTGTGGATGCTCCATGGGTAGTCTTTGGCACAAGATTGCACATCAGGTTCTAATATGTCATTGATAGTGACCTGGGAAATATCCTGGAAGGGGGGTGGGAAATGCTGCCATAGGTGCAAAGGTGCTGGCAGTGGGAAATTATGTGGGTGAGAGAGGGAAGAAGAATGGCAATGAGGTCGGAGTTGATGGGACACTGGGTGATAGCTCAGTGCAGAGCCAGAGAGTCTCCATGGCTGTTTACAAACAGAAGGAGGATAGGGACAAATAAACAGCTGACTCGTAAGAAGTAATTAGCCATAGATCGTGTAACTGTACATCAGGGAAGGTTGTTATGACAGGTCAGAGTCCTCTTGGGGAAGACCTTGAACTCAGGAGCAAGGCTGTGAGGAGGGACTGCAGTTCCACATGTTTCTGCTGGGCTTGCAGAGGTGACCCAAACATGTCTGGTGAGAATCAGCCACCCCGCTACACAAGGAAGGCTGTGGTTGAAGGAACAGAAATTCCTCTTAGTGGCATCCTGATTCCTTTCTGTGCTGACAGGACAGTGGTCAGGCTAAATCCCAGCACTGCCTATCTGGAGACATTCTGTGACTATTAACTTATGGAAATGCAAAACTGAGTAAGAGTGTATCAGCAAGAGTCAGGGAAATATCCCCAACATCAGATTTAAAGGTGATTGATCATAAGGACTGGACGATATAAAGGAATAAAGAAATGGTTTATTTGACAATATTTTATCAGAATGTAGGACTAAACCCCAGTAGGGACTGCTAGAGGTAGGGAAAGCTTCGGGCTAGAGTAGCTGTTAGAGGTCTATGAAAAAATGATGGTCACCTCTCAGGGAAGTAGAGGTGATACCCCTGGGAGATGTAGAGGAAAGAACAATGAGGTAAACAGAAATGCAACCAATGTTTGTATGAGGCCGAAGTACACCAGAGGATTATGTTCCAAAAGGAGCTCAGATGGTTCAGCAGGAATGTGATGATGAGGGCCACTACCATCACCAAGGAATCTCTTGATTTTCCTCTCTTGCAAACCAGGACTGAGTACAAGGGTAACAGGCACAAAGTTGGGCCGACAGACTTTAAGGGAAGGAATGATATAATTGTGCCCAGAAGGTGTGCTTTACCTCCAGAAGGCAGGAAGCAGCAAGGTTGACCCACTGAGGGATTTAGACATCTCCTCAACTCTGGACTGCATGGGTTGTAGGTTTTGGTCCCCAAACCGAGCATAGCCAGCAGGATCTATCACAAAGGTCCTATTGAATTGCCAGTGATGGCCGTCTCCAGAGCATTTTTCACTCCTTAGGCACAGGAAGCCACAGATAGGAAGCTATCAGGCTGGCAATAACTAACCAAGACCATTAGAAGCAAGTGAATAGTTTCTGTAAAGTTCAGGTAGGGAGGAATCCAAGAAGAAACCAGATGACCCACTTGGCTCCTCTTGGTATGTCCTTGCCCACTTCAGCAATAAATGTATGCATGGTGCAATCCCAAACTGAAGACATCATTACCAGACATTCAGGACCATCAAGAAGGAACACTGGATTTCAAAAGCAAGTAAAGCCAGCAAGACCCGTTGGAGTACTGAATGTGAGGATAGTTAACAGAACAAACAGTGGAGGCAGAGAGGATGAATATCTTTGTGGTCAGAGACAACTGCACCTAGGCCTCCTCCTATTCTTCTGAGTGTCTCTGGAAGGAAGAGCACCTGGGAAAAGCAGGAAATAGCTTGTCACACCTTCATGGAGAAGTAAATCTGTTCAGTGACAGAGATGGAGAACAGCAACCATGCAACCACTGGACCCAATGTTTCAGCACACAGGCCTTTGGGGTACATTTGAGATTCAAACTAGAGCAGATAATCTTGTAATGAAAGGAGGGAAAACTAGGCCACATTGTAGGAAGGCCAGCTTTTCCAAGGACAGCTAGGAAATTGGCTGCGAGTATCTGAAAGGAAGCCAGTTACCTGCTGTGGTGCTTGCATCTGCTGACTTGGTTGTTCCTTACCAAGAGGGCTGGCGATTAGGGAAACTTAAAATAACACAGCTATGGGGCTTGAGGCTTTCAAAGATGAGTGGGTCACAATGACTCTAATGACTACAATTAAAATTCAGAATTGTATTGCAGGTATTTTCTTCTTAATGGCAAATTCAATCTTTAGACACAGCATTGCCTTACTACTTTAAAGGATTTCCACAATCAGTTTTCTCCAAACAAGATTTTATTTAATTTAGATGTTTATTGAGCCCTTGACCAAGCATGAGACCTTGACCTCTTGAGAAATTCAGATTATTATTTCAGCCTGGCAAAATGAACTACATCAAGAGGAAGAAGTTAAACTGCTAACACAAATGAACTGATGTTCTTTTTTTATGACCGTAAATTCAAACTGATGGAATGAATTTCTTGGTATACGTTTTTCTAGAACCTCAGAGTGTTTCAGGCATTTGATCACATATATTACATACCTATTTAAATCAAAATAGGACTGTTTAATGAAGGCTAGATATACTTAAAAATACTGCTAGTGTCTACCCATTAGATAACCATGGCTATGTACTGGCAGCTTACTGAGTACTTTCCACTGTATGAGCACCATGGTAGCTACAATAAAAGTCTGTCAAATGCTTGCCATAATGTTTTAAGTTTCAGTTTGGAAGCAGAAAATGTTCTAGAGACTTGATGTATGAGATGGAACTAGCAATGAGATTCTGTGTACTTCAAATCCATGTTAAATATTCTAATTGCACATGTCAATGTTAAGGAAAAAAAAACTCACAAAAGAGAATGAGAAATCCATGGAAGGTACTGGTTGTGTGTACTGTCTTGACTGTGGAAAACATGGCATAGGTGTTTGCATATTTCCAAATTCATGTGCGTATGACATAGATATAGTTCTTTTTATATCAATCATAATCTACTTCAGGAAAACACACAGACGTGAACACACACACACACACACACACACACACACACACACACACACATACACACACACAGAAATATACATGGGCCATACAGGCTCACAGAGAGATTAGATTTTGTATAATCTATTTCTAACTCCTTAACTGTAATACATCAGCACATGATTTCAGAAGAGCCAAGCTGTCACTGGGGGACCCTGAAACAGAAAGCTGCTTGGTCTGAATGAGACAGATTCTTTGGAATGCATTTCTGGCCAGAGGAAGTGTTTCATGGGGTGCACAGAAGTGTAGATCTTCCAGAGGAGATGAAGCTCCAGGCTTCAAGGCCAGTCCTGACTCTTTCATTTAACCTCTGTGCCAGTAAATTATGGTCATCCAAGACTGGAATACTTAGCCTCAGAATCAAGGGAAAACTTACTATCTGCTGATGTTTTAACTTGAAGATCCTTTGGAAAAGAAAGAAAAAAAAAATATTTCATTATGCATTGGCCCAAGTGTGACTTTAGTGGTTTGAATTTTGTGATTAAAATAAAAATGGGCGTGAGGATAAAGCTAGAGAGAAAGGAGCAGGAGACAGAACAGCAGACAAGAGGATGGAGAGGGGACTCCTTAAGAGGGTGGGAGCTTGCCTTTTCTAAACTGCGATGACCTGTGGATGGTTTCCTGAATTAAACTCAGATGCCTACTTGGAGCTTGATGACTCTTTTTCAGTCCACATAAGTTAGGTAGTTTGAATCTTTAAAAATAGTTTCCAAAGACCCCTGTGCTAATGCTGTGGTCCTCACCATGGCAGGATTGGAAAGAGACAGGGGCAGGGCTTGGGGGATGATCAAGTCATGGTGGTGTGCTGTGGAAGGGGATACGAAGCCCCTTCCTCTTCCACTTTCTTCTTTTGATTTCTGACTATGAGCTAGGGGTTTTGGTTTTCCACATGCTCTCTGCCACTGTCTCCTTTTCACAGGCCTGGGAGGAGTGGGGACAACCCATCAGAAACACCGAAGTTCTGAGCCAAAACTCACCTTTCCTGCCAATAAGTTGATGTTATAGCAATGGAAAACTGGCAAACACAGTTAGCTATAAAGCTTCAAGAAAGCTTAGATCAATCACTGAATGTCAGAGGAGACTGGAAAGGTCCATAGTAGGCTAAGCTAGTCTATCTTTAAGTAGAGATCTATGAACAGTAATGGAAAAACAGTTCTCTTTCTTTAAAAGTTAGGTTCAAACTTTGTTCTCACTTATAGAGAGACATTTAAAAGATATCACTGTGAGATATGCAGGTGACATTGGCTTCCTGTTCCATTCCTGTCTTCCTGAGGCTTCTTGGGATCCTGGATTCTTTGCTAAGTATTCAGTAAGTCACAGCATGACATCATACAGATTTGTCCTTCTTTGGCAGAATTGGGTTTCTACATGACTCTTCCATGTTACATCTCCAAGCAGCACTAAGTATGCCTGCTCTTGGATAGATGTCAGAGCTAAAGATTGCAGCTAATTAACACAGGCAGCTGGCAGAGTTCATGTGGTTATCAGTCATGAGGTCCTGAAGCACAGTGGTAACCATGAGAGGTCACCGTGAAGTGCTTGGCTCATGGCAGGCATAGTGCTGGGCACTGTCACGTACTCTGAAAACCCAGATGACATGGGTACCACTTTTATTTAATTCATGGATGGGAAATGAGCCATAATTAAACACTGCAATGAACATTCTGCTTTAGTCATGTGCTTTAAACTCATTTCACCAGTGAAGGATCTTTCTGAGAGGCCTAAAATCAAGAGCTCCGTGAAGAGATAAAATGCATTGTTTTGGAAAGGGAAACCCTCCTCCTGGCTCTAATCCAAAGCTCCATGCTACATGAAAGGCACTAACTGTCCAAGTAATTCACTCACAGGGTCAAAGGAGGAGGTGAAATTCAAAATCAAGTGTTATCTGGGAAGATAATACTTAAAAGGAGATCACAGCTCACTAATTCAATAGGTAACTATCAGTGTGAACTCAGTGCCTTGGCTGAAGTGACTAATATCATCTTGTACCCGCTGGGATCAAGCCCCAACCCTTCTGCACACATAGCAAGGCTTTAAAAATCAGAGCATGCTAGAAAGTCTGGGGAACCCCTGGCACAAGAAGCTTTGTGTCCAAGCCCACCCTGGAGGGTATTCCCATCTCCAGCACCGGGTGGGTACTTTGCAGACATTTCTGTAGGATGAACAAATTGTCTCTCTCCTTTGTTACAGCTGAGAACATGCAAATCCCATTGCCAAGGCAAATGACTGGTCAGAGGCAGAGGCACCATGATTTAGGATTCAAAGTGGTGCAGAAATGTAGAAAGTCACAGAAGAAGACTGACTCTAGCAAGGCTAGCCTCTTGAAAATAATATTAACCACACAGTTTGCTTACCTTAAGTATGGCTACACCACAAAGCATTAACAAAGGGCAGTTGGGTTCTGCAGGTGACCGGCGATCTGTAGAAAAGTTATTGGCACTTACAAGCCAGCAGAAGATCTGTGGCAAGTGTGGGATTCCTGTGCCTTTCCTGCAGAGCTGGCCAGGAGCACCATTAGCAGTGCTTTCCCAACATATAGCCAGGGATGCTCCTGGCCACAATTGCTGTCCAAGTCCACATTTATTTAAACAATGTGTTCCTGTACTTCATTGAGACGTGTTCTTGTATGTTATTGAGAAAATGTGTTCCTGTATGGTTAAGGCAATGGGTTCCTGTACCTTATTGATACAATGTGTTCCTGTACATTATTGAGAAAATGTCTTCCTGTACATTATTGATACAATGTGTTCCCGTAGGTTACTGAGACAGTGGGTTCATGTACATTATTAAGGAAAT
This sequence comes from Cavia porcellus, assembly GCF_034190915.1. Taxonomy (NCBI): domain Eukaryota; kingdom Metazoa; phylum Chordata; class Mammalia; order Rodentia; family Caviidae; genus Cavia; species Cavia porcellus. The sequence goes on from NW_026947489.1 coordinate 58,861,590, forward strand.
GTCTTCTTGGATGTAATTGAGACTGCGTGTTTCTGTACACACAGCACAGAGTTCACAGCAGACTCAGGAGCAAGACTCTGAGTTTACACCTCAGTTCTGCCTCTTATTTGTCATAGACCTTGGTGATTCATAAACCTAATTGTGATTTAATTTCTTCATTTATAAAATGAGAGCAGAAACAATAATTACATTAGTTGTTGCTGTGAGAATTCAACTAGTTAATACATATAAATCATTTTGATCAGTGCCAGGCACATAGTAAGTGCTGTAGAATTTTAGCAATTATTGTAACTGTTAAGATGTAATATTAATACATTATAATTAATTTTATATAAGTGAAAAGTATATTTTAATGATTAAGTACAATAATGATTAATCATTATAATTTATAATTATAGCTAATATGTAATATGTGTGTTCTATGTGATGTTTTGGTATTTATATCCTATAGCACTAACATGTATCATATACTGTTCCATATATACACACACATTTATATGTGAACATAATTGATAATTTTTTCTTCTAGCACTCCAGTGGATGGCTTGTTAGTGCACTGGGGTTTGTACTTTCTAGTCCGGACACCATTTTTTTGGATCAATGATCAGCAGTTTTTTTTTTTTTTTTGTAAAGGGTCAGATAGTAAATATTTTGGGCTAAGCAGGCAGTAAGAGTACTGTGGTAAGCACTCAACTCAAAACAGCAATAGGGATTTTTTAAAAAATGGGTGGCCTTGGGTGTCTGCAAATAAGACTTTATTTACAAAATGCGTGGCAGGCCAGGGTTGGTCCAAGAAGCATACTTTGTCTATCTCTCTGCATTGGAGGAATGAGGGCTGGGGCATACAAGTGGAAACCACGGTGATGCAGGATCAGCTCATTCCAAATAAGAATGCTTTACAGTATGGGCTGTCTTGTTTGCAAACTTCCCAGCCCTGGGATTATTAAGAAGTCAGAAGGCTATCTCTCAAGGATAATTTTGCAGGAATTCTGAGTTATGTGGTGAAACTAGACAGAGCTTTCTACAGCTAAGATTCACTGTTCTTCAGAATTTTGCTAAATGTAGGTCAGCATACTTATCCTGGGAGGTCCATGAGTGAAATATAAAACTATTACCATGTCTGAGCAATTATAGAAGAAGAAAATCAGAGCGCAAGAAATTTCATAATAAATATACCACTTTATAATAAAGAGAGTTTGCATGGGGAGTTGACATAATTAAACATATGTGGCATTATATAATTATTTTTATATCAAATGAAACAATTTTTTAAGTTGATTCAAAGCAACTTCTAATCAGATGTTAATTTAAAGTTGCTGTTTTAAACTTTGACTTTAAGGTAAAATGTAAACATTTATTTTGAGTTCCAAATTTTCATGAAGAGCAGCCCTGTTATGGTTTGTATCTATCTGTCCCCTAAAAGGGTCATGGCTCATTAGTGGGCAGATCAGCCTTTGTCTGCTGGTGCTGCCACCGGAAGGCACTTTCCTATGGGAGTCCAGTTAGGCAAATCTGCTTCTGCCTGCCAGGTGCCATGACCAGTAGGCCCTTTCCTACCACCACTCAGTGCAGGTAGACAGAGCTAGACAGATCCGCCTCTGCCTGTCAGGTATTGCTACTGCAAGGGCCTTTCATGTGGGCAGCCAGTGCAGGCAGAAAGAGCCAGCAGATCTCCCTCTGCCTGCCAGGCACCACCACCAGAAAAGGCCCTTTCCTGCGGGTGGCCAGCATGGGCAGAGAGAACCAGCAGATCCATCTCCATCTGCAGGGAGCTGCCACCAGAAAGCTCCTTCCTGCAGGCAGCCACAGGAGCAGGGATACACAGCCAGGTGGACCCTGCACACTCATAGGCCACTATTGAGGCCTTTGGTTCCTTCAAGCAGCCGTCACCCACTAGCAGAATTACACAAACACATCCCTGTGTATCTACCACCATCTCAGGAATCCCACTGTAGACATACAGGCTGAGAGAAGCAGCCACACCTCTGTGCACCCCTGATCATCAGGTGAGCCCCAGTATAGCTACACAAGTCTGGAGAAGCCTACTCCATGCCTTGCTGCCTCCATGTAAATCTGAAAATAGAGGAACCCAAGTACCTGTCCCTACACTACCTAGGGGTAGCCAACACAGAAAGTGACTGGGACCCCACAACCAGCTTGTCGGGAGGAACTCAGGAGAATGTCAATGAAGGAGCAAAAGGCAATCTCAGACTTGTGGCCCACACAGAACAAGTCTAGGAGATAGAGTCATGGAAGAAAATGGAAGGCACACGCCTGAAATCTCTGAGAGGATAGCAACTAAAATAAGGAAATAACTGTATGAGATTGTAAAAGCAGTCAAATCAGAAATAATGTCTCAGGTAAAAGAAGAAATCACAAATATACTGAAAGAATTGTTCAGCAGGTCTAAAGAAGACAGAGACATAAAAAAAGGAGCATAGGAAAATGATGGAAACGTTGAATGAATGTAGAAAGGAATTATAATGCATGAAACAGATTCCAAGAGAGATCCAGGAAATTAAAAATTCAATCAAAAGCTGGCAAAACTGCTTGAATGAGACTGAAGGTAGACTTTCAAATCTTGAAGGTAGGATTGCAGCTAGTAATTGTGAAAGAAAAGATCTCTTAAGAATAACACAGAATCAGGAAATAACAACTCAATGGCTGCAAGATGATGCAAAGAAGCATAATTTAAAGTGATAGGAGTCAGTGAAGAAGCAGGGGTCAACACAAATCAAAATAAACGGCTATTTATAGAAGGAACAGAAGAAAACTTCCCAAACATATGGAATGGATCCAGCAGGCAGATAAGTGAGGCATATAGACTCCAACTAGCCATAACCAAAGTAAATCTATACCTAGACATATAATAATCAAGATTCCAGAAATTCAGCACAACAGAATATCAAAAGCTGTTAGAGAAAAGAAACAAATCACCTATAAAGGAAAACCAATCATGGCAGACTTACCAACACAAACCAAGTCAAGAAGAGTTTGGAGTAAAGAATTTCAAACCCTGAAAGAAAACAATTTCCAACCCAGATTGATGTACTCAGAAAAACTATCTTTCAAATTTGATGTAAAAATAAGATACTTCCATGATAAAGAACAAATGAAAGAATCCGTGGCCACCAAACCAACCCTACAGAGAGTGCTGAAGGACATTCTAGAGAGAGATAAAGATAACCATGGTTTCAGGAACAGCAGCAGAGGAGGACTGCCAAACAAGACAGGCAACTGAATGAGGGGGAACAGTGGAGGGCCCACAGCAAGAGGATAGCAGGGCAGAGACAAACCAATGTATGCTGGGTGTAACCATTAATGTAGATGGCCTCAGCTCAGCAATAAAAAGAAACACAGGGAGAGTGGGTCAAGAAACAAGTTACATGATATACTCTATACAAGAAATACATTTAACTGGAAAGGAAATTCGTAGGCTGAAAATCAAAGGAGAACAGAAATAAATCAAGGGTAACTTACCCATCAACTGCAGAATGGATAAGAAAGATGTGGAAAGCTACCCAGCTATAAAGTAGAATAATCTCAAGGCTCCTGTTGGTAAATGGACACAACTAGAGATCATGCTCATGGGTGAAACAGTTTGAACTCATACACATGAACCCAAGCATAAGAAACAGAAGGAGTTAATGGGATCCAAAAGAGAAATAGTTATCGTAAGAGCAAAGGGGAGGAAACTCCTGGGGGGGAAAGGTAAAAACTACCATTAATTTCTTATTGTCTTGAACTCATGTACTGTTTTCACAATTTTGTTAGGTTTTACTTTGTTCTGTCTCGTTTTGTTAGATTTTACTCTGTCTGATGGTAGGGGCAGCTATTTTGAATATAATAGGGTATATTATGGTAATCATAGTTTCCTATTACATTGCTTTGAAGTCTCATAATGCTTTCATTCATTTGATTAACTGGTTTTATTCTGTTTTGTTTGATTCTATTATGTATGATAATATGAACACCTACTTTGAAGAAAACGAGACATTGTGGCAGTCATTGTTGATTTCCTATCATCTTGTTTTGAAGTCTTCCCACGCTTTGGTCTTCTGTTTTGATTGGCTCTATTCTGTTGCATTTTATTTGATTCTGTGTGATGATATAGACAACTTTTTTTTTTTGAGGAAAACGAGATATAGTAGCCATTGTTCATTTCCTATTATCTGGTTTTGAATTCTTGTATTGCTTTCATTCTTTTGTATGGTTTTATACTATTTTATTATGTTTGATATTATTGTGTGTGAAGGTATGGTCAACCATTTTGAAGAAAACAAAAGACATTATGGTAGCCACCGTTGATGTCCTGTTGTCTTGTTGTAAAGTGCTGTGAAGCTTGCATTGTTCTGTTCTGATTTGCTTTGTTCTGTTTTCTTCTATTTTCATTAAAATAAAAAAAAATTAAAAATCTCTTTTGTGATAAAATTGATTTTTGAGCTATAGTGCTGGGTACTTTTTAAACTACATCCCCAATCTCTACCTCAAACACAGCTATGGGGAAACAGGTTTAATTCCTTTGCAGTTTTTTTGATTATGTATTCGTTATCAACATGATCCTAAACTTGTGTACTATTGAGGCAAAGTAAAGGCTAGACAAATACCCTTTGAAAACTATTAGCCACTAAAATTTCATTTTCTCCCCTGCTGAAAACATTGCTTGCAATTTGCTAATTGTCAAATGTCTGCTACCCATTTTTTTGTCTGCCCTACACTATTCAAAAATTGTGCCTCCATCCCTGATGTACTGGAGAGGAAATGGAGGGTTAGGAAATTAAGTAATTTCTGGAAGGTTACATGTCTGGTAAAGGGCAGAGCTGCAATTTTTACTATTATGTCTAAAAGCTCTGTCTTATTAAATCTGCAGGATAGAGAGGAGGAAGTGAGGCAGGCAGAGGAAATCCATTTTCTGTGATGCAGTAATGAAGGCAAGGTGCTGGGATCTGAGAAACCCTCCTCCTCCTTTACCTTCTCCTTTTCCATTTCCTCCACCCCCTCACCTCCTCCTCCTCCTCCTCCTCTCTAACCTTTCTATAAAGTGCTCAGCACCAAGTCTGGCCATGGTGAATAAGGGGAGAGTCACAGCATTCACATCTGATTCAGATCTCACAACATTGTCTTCCCAATTTCCATGTGCATGGAAAATACCAGTAACACCTGGCAGAGGAACTTGTGCTACATGGATAGACTGGAGACAGCTGGACAATAACGTTCCAAATATCCAGTCATATCATATGGCCACAATCTCATTCCCCTGCAGCAAAGAAAATGCCATGTCAGTTAGAAAGCATGTTAGTCTTTCCACCCTGCTCCTTTCTCCATAACTGTACCAACACACTGGTTAATTTCTGTTTGCAAATATATCTCCTAACAGACACTAAAGCAATGAGCAGAAATTGATTTGCCCTTTGTTTTGATTTTTTGGGAAATCTATTCTTTGACTTAAGATGATATAGAGATGAAGGTGGAAGCAAAAGCTGTACCTTTTTTCAATCTTTACTTTAAGTTAGAGAATTCCTGTATGGCTTATTTGTCAGTCTTTAAGAATATACAATGATTCTGGGCTATTCATTTCAGGAGCCAGTGTGATTTCATACAGAAAAGGTTATGCTTCACCAGCTTGTAAAGAAATCTTTGAATTTTACTGTCACTTAATCAAAGCAACTTCGGTGAAATCATTGAGCATGCACACACACCAAGGAAGTGGAGCGTTCACACCACTTCGTAACAAAGTTTCTTTGCATCAAATTAAACTTCACCCGAGGGACCCAAGCACGCAGCATTAACCAAGTTCAAGAAATCCAAGTAATTCTGCAAACAGTGCAGAACTGTGGAAAGTAGAAGCAGAGTCTGTCTAGAGCGAGGACTCCAGATTAAAATCTCAGTCCCCAGATTTTATAGTAAAAGAAAAATAAGGAACTTAAATTCTGTTCCTTAGGCTCTAAGAAGACCAGATAGGATAACCAACCCAAGGACTTTGTCCTCCATGAACGATTTCTCCCTAAATAGTAACAGTTACTATTCTTACTAATGAGGTAAACAATGGTACTGACAGCGTATATTTCCAGGTTGATCAGTGAGACTCAGTAGTGTCATCTCAGCAGAAAAAAGTAAACAAGAAGGAAAAGGGAATCCAGAAATACTACTGTGGGGGAGAGGCATGATGCAGTATGGCTGAGCAGGTGAAAACTTCAGATTTGACACAGATATGGACAGAGATGAGCTCTTCTGAAATTACCTATTCTCAAGGGCTGGGCTCCATAACTGCCTACACAAACCCAGGCTGTCATCTAGGGGAGCTCATCATGAGATTATCCAACTGAGCAGTCTCGATTGATCCAGCTGTCTGTCCCCTGTTACTGCTGTCCATGCTTTTAAACAACTAGTATTAATTAGAATTACTCTCGTCGAAAAGACCCCTTCTCCAACTGTTCCTCAGCTGACACACTAACTACATATGCAAGTTTGGATAAAATTCTATACTCAAAAATTTTATCCGTGTGTGTTTGTGTGTGTGTGTGTGTGTGTGTGTGTACAGGTAATTAGTGGCATTTGGCTGAAAACGTGACTGGGTGAGGAGCCTCATCCATCTGTAATTCTGCTGCTGTGTGTATAATCACTGAGTGCGGAGCAACCACAGCTCTCAGCACAAGAGGAAGCCAACCCACTCCCTCCCTGCTCACTTTCTTTTACCCTGCTTAGCCTTCAGGTTGGACAAACATCAAGCCTGCTTTCTTCCTTCTCTCTGCTGGTAACCAGGGAGCTCCCATGGGCTACGTGATGCGACCCAGTGCGCTCCAAATGCTACAGATTGGGATGAGGGTTTCCTGGGTGCAGCGGAAATGGCGCATTATACCTGGAAATGAGGCTGCTTTACCTTCCACTCAGGAAAGCTCTAACCAAGGGGAGGGGCAAGTAGGCAGAAGCCCCTTCCCACCTTCTGATACCTACCTTCATTGTTGAGTGAGTCCACCTGAAGTAAAGCTGGCATGAGCTCTCTCTCCCTGCACCTGGCCAGAGAAGTGGGGGCACTGTGTTCTCTCTGCCCTCACTCTCAGAGTACTGCCTCCAACCTAAAATACAAACAAATGCAAGAGTCAAATAGAGACAAGATGGTAGGAAAAAAGGCAAAGATTTTGGAATGGGGATGGGGATGTGGAGAAGATAGAGAGAAGAGGGAAAGGGATTGAAAATGATCAAGATATATTATATACAAGTACCAGTTCCTCAAAATGAGTGTAACTCTTATATATTGCAAACACACATACACAAACATGTGCGCGCGCGCGCACACACACACACACACACACACACACACACACACAAAATAACACAATCAAAATTCCCCTGAAAAACAAAACAACCCTCTACTAGTTAAAGTTTTCCTCTGGCTCTGGTATTGGTAGGCTGAGTTAACACAATCTAAATCACAGTTTTCAAAGTCATGCAATGGAAAGAAAAGGGGTAAAAGAAACTGGATCACACTTGACATTGCTGGTAACTACCTGTCATAGAAGTGAGGTGCAGTTTATTTACCAAGAGGTATTTCAACCCACTGCTGTGAGAATAGCTTTCTCATCTACAGAATAAGAGACCCAGCCCATGTACTCCAGGCAGTCTATTTTCTGGCTTCAGATAGGCCACAATATGTGCAAAGCCAAACAGGGTATCCCACGGAAGTAGAATTTTTTTCCTGACTCGTGACTTTTTGAACTTCTACCTTCACTCATCAAAAACTAGATGAAAAGACAGGAAAATACCCAAAACTCATTTTGGAAGAAAGACTCTGTGTTGTGAATCTACCCTTGAATAGCTGAATAGCAGTGAGGTCTCCACAGCTCTCCAGTCTCCTGTTGCCCATCAGACATGGTCAGCACTGGATAGACTGTCTGAAGACACATAGTAAGTGCCCAGCAATGCCAGCTTGGTTTATTGCTGTGTGAATCTGTGGGTTTATTTCCATCATATTGCTTCGGTTTATGAAACTTTTAGAAGAAAGTCCTCTTGTACCTCTGGGTATTAATTGCCTTTTCAGATTATGGATCTCATTAAGCTATGTATGTCTTCATTTTTCCAGGCTCAGTAGTAATTGAGTGCTCAGTCATTGTTATGTTCTCTATCCTGACAACATTTATTAAAATGAAGCAATTAACTATTGTTTTAAATGGAGTTTAGAGGTAAGGCTCATTAGACACAGGCTCATTACAATTAACTTAAATGATAAATGCAAAATTATTTTATTCCAGCTTTATCCTGAAAATTGATTTGATTGGATTCCTCTGGAGCTGCCTTTCCTTTTTCACATAACAGCAAAACTAGCCAGAAATATTGCAGTGAAACATGATATTTATTAAAAGAGTATTATTAAAAATACAAAGCTCTAGATTGGCTCACAAGGCTTCTGCATTGTTAGCCATCTGAACCTGTGTGTACCTGGTTCATAGAGTGCCATGTAATTGGACCCAGAGGCTCTCTGAAGTCTAGGTAAAGAAGGAAACAGGAACAGATTGAAAGTGGCGTACTCCTTCACTGGCATTCAGCTCCCCAGGGGACACTACTGCACCCTTGAGTAGGCTATGATGAAGGTAACAGTGCTGGATGGAGGGTCCTCTTTTGTTGATTTGCTCTGCGGGTGTAGGGCTCTCAGTGATTTTCTACTGAGCTACTCAGTTATTATAGAAAATCGTGGTTTCCCTGGCTTTCTTGCCTGCTGCAGACATTAGCCAGAGCATTTGGAAATGCTCTTTGTTCCAAGAGTCCTAGGGAAAGGAGATTTAAAAAAAAAAGAGGAATTTTGTCTAGTTGCATTCCTTCTATGTTTCATTCAGCAGAGGTAAATTTCTGAAAAAGTGTCACTTTAGGGACTGTGTCTCAGCATGGACTCTGAGGTCAGGCAGAATACAGGCTGCACCAGTGACTCCGTATGTGGTCTTCTGATTGTGTGGAAATAGATAAGAATGAAAGCATTTAGCACAATTGCAGGCATCAAAGATGTGCAATGGTTAGAATTTCCTTCTTCCCTTGTGTGACTAGGAAGATCTAGGGTGGATGCCAGACCTACTACTGGGATATTCGATTGGTGTCAAAAGTGTGTAGATGATAAGTTTCTCTCCTTGCTCTAGTTTTCTATTCAAATGATCAGGCCTTTTCAGTGTAATTCTTAAAAATCTATACTAAATGACAATTTGAAATCTACAGAAGTTTTCTTAGCGGTCATGATTTGGCTGTGGCCTAATGAAATGAATGTCAGAAAAAAATTGTATTTTATCCACAAAGCTGAGCATGAACAGGCTGGGAGGCAAGGTCCAATTCAGCTGTGTTTCATTTAGCAGCTGTATTTTGAACCAAAACTACTCCAGGTATTGCTCTAGCCACTAAGGATACAGAGATATATACTTTGCTTTATGGGACTCACCTTTTGTGTGTGTGTGTGTGTGTGTGTGTGTGTGTGTAATTTGTGTGTTTAGTCATGCTCCAATTAATCTTTCTCCTTCAGGAAAGGAATAGGACATGCATGAATTAGTGGGTGAATAAGAAAATATCACTACATGATGAGAGAGTGACAAATGACATAAAGAAAATTAACCTAAAATCTTAAAAATATCAATAAAATCCAGTATGCACCATTTTGAGCGGACGCCTGAAGACAGCAAGGGAATATTTAAGGATATAGAGTTCCCAGGAGCGAGGAGTGGGCGTCCAAGCTCTGAGACGAGGACTGTGCTCTAGCCTGTCTGAGGAACCACGCAGAGGTTATGCGCGACGTCAGCTGAGTACATGCATGAATATGCGTGTGAACAGGATGTCAGTTCGTGAAATCATGGTCAGTAGTGGTTTCTTACACTAAGTGGCAACCACTCTAGTGTTTGGAAAACTCTACAATTTTTCATCTCTCAAAGTAAAAGTTCTCCCGGGTCATCATGAGAACACATAATTCACAGTCTGGACATCACGTTAAACTTCCATGTCAAGCAATACGCGGGCTTTCCTTCTGTCTGATGGGTTCCGCTTTTGTGAAGTGCTGCCAGGCTCAGCATGGTGCCTGTCCAACGTGGCGCTGGACAGCACAGCCCTTCAGGGCTGACTTCTGCGCCCTTCTTGCAAGCCCCAAATGGAACTTTCTGCTTTTCACGCGCATGGGCCAACACTCCAGCCAATCAGCTGTCAGTACGTCATTCTGCCCGCCCCTTCGAACTCCACTCCTTGTCACACTGCATAAAAGCTCGGGCTTCTTCCTCTGCGGCTAGGGCGATCCTGCACTCTGCCACAGCCCTCCTGTGCCTGCAATAAAGGCCTTTTCCTATTTTTCATTTCTTTGCTCTTGCTTTTCCACCACGCTGAAGAAAAACTTATCACTATTCATTCACAATGTGTATTCTCACTGACTACACTTTTAAAAACCCTGAATTTGTTTTAGGAAATCTTTCCCTCTATATTCAATATTTAATTATCTAACAAGGTTTCTTATTAGTCTCTTGGTCCCTCATCCCACATGAACACAAACAGGCTGAGAGGTATTCTCTAACTCCACGGTGTTGCACATGTCATTGGCTCAGAGGTGTCCTTTGTCGTCGTGCGCCTTGGCTATTCTGGCTCCTTTAGGAACCAGCTGCTATATTGGGATGGTAATGACAAAATGTGTCAATTCCAGAGTGTGTATCAAGGGCACATTGCTAGAATAGCTGATTTAAATATCTTAATTTATTAATTATGTTAACAATTTAAATTCAAGATTTTATCATTTACTTATTAGGCAACAGTTGCCAAAAAATTAATTAGCTTACCAAGGTCAAAGAACAAAAGAGTGGTAGAACTTGTTATGAATATTCCCATCCCTCTCACCCTGTGCACTGAAGCGTTGAAGTATAAAACATAAGGGGACATTAATAAACAAAATGAAGGAAGATAAACTTTGCCTCCTGGTGCCTCTGCGCATGCCATCAACCACCAGAGGATAACAGCTCTGAACTCGAGGGGCCTTCTCAACAGTTGGGAGAGACAGAGACAGAGCAAGATGTTGTACACAGCACAGCCCATGAAGTCCAGATGGTCCCTGCTGTTTGCTTTCTGCTTGTACAGTTTGGTAAGTTGATTTTCTTTGACTTTAATTGCACCTGACAGACAGAGACAAATACATTGTTCCTGGCTTTAATAAGACTCCGGTAGTGTGTGCAGCATGCATGAGGTCAAGGTACCCAATATTTTATCCATTGGTCTTAAAGGGGAGCTTCTAGCTTGATTCTCCCCTCTTGTACTAGTGTTTTATAATTTTATATTTTATTTAGGAACATGACACATAATTTTAAGTACTCTAGTGAAGATCTGGACTGAAATTCACTTTTTGCCTTTGTGTATGCAATTTTTCTAGGATAGTTATGGAGAACACAAAATATACTAAAATGCCTTTGGACCTTTGTCAAAAAGCAGCTGATGCTATGTAAGTCTATTTTAATTCTATTTTGCCCCACTCTTCTGTTCATCTACCTTGAAAACAATTCTAAAGTGCCACAGTTAGGGTAACTTTACAAGAGATCTAGATACTGGGTAATCTTCATTTTAAAATGTTCATTATCTGAAAATGTTTTATATATTCTAGGTATTCATATTGTTATATAAATTATAAATAGGTTATCAATTGTTATTAAAAATCCTGCTGGAATATTGATTAAGACTGACGTCAATCTATGGAATAATTTTAGAAGAACTGTCACCTAAACAACATTGAAGTTTGTGATCCATGAACATGGTATAACTCAATTTATTTATGGCTTCTTTAATTTCTAGCAGTAAAGAGTTAGAATTGTCTCTGCAGGTTTTGTAGTATCCAAAGCTGTTGAGTATGATTTAGGAAATTTAAATAGCTGAGTAATTAATATTTCTCTGGCATTGAAAATAATATTTAAATGACTCTTTTCTTATAATAGTTTTGATTTACAAAAAGATTGAATAGCTAGTGTAGAATTCACATGTACTCCACATCCATTGCCTGTATCACTAACATTTTACACGGTTACAGGTGGTGCATGCATGCTTGTTTTAGTCAATGTTTGCTACAGTCAGATGTAGGAGAGCGTGAGATCTGTCCATGCACTAGATACCGAGGCCTGGGGCCCACAGCAATGTCCTGTGCATGTCCCCCCCAGGAGCTGAGGAATCCTCCACGGAAGACTGAAAGATCAGCGGGATGTCGCAGCCAAGTAGGAGGCTGGAGAGGCTGTGCTGGCCAGCTGAAAGGGGATGCTGGAAGCTAAAGAATCCCTGCAGAAAACCAGCGGGATGTCCAAAGCAAAGGCAAAGACCTGAGCTCCCAACCAAAGTGTCTGCACCAAAGGCCCGCAGAGGATGCTCAAGGAGAGTGTGAGGGCCGGAGCTCCAGAGAACAACAGCTTGCAAACTCTGCAGCTGGGGAAAGAAAACAGCTGAAGCTTCCTTAAGGGAAATCAGCATGAAACCTCCCCTCTCCTGTTCTCCTTTTATACTGTTCCTCAGAACCATGCTAACTCCATTCATCCGGGTTTTACCACTAAGTTTGACCATCAGCGAACTAACTACACAACAGTAGCACATTATTATTGAAGTATTCCCTTCCTTCAGGTTTCCTTAGCTATTCTCCACCCCACCCTTTTTCTCTGTTCCAGGATCCCAGTAAGGATATCAGACATTTAGGAACACGTCACCTTAGGATCCTCTTGACCGATGATTTCTGAAATTTTCCTTGATTTTGATGACCTTGAGAGTATTGAAGAATACTGAATGGACGTTTTGTAGAGTGCACTTTCAGTGGGATTTATCTGATACTTTTTTCAAGATTAGGTTGAAGTAATGTGTTGTGAGAAGGAAACACTCAGGGATCAGGTGCTATTCTCTTCCTTTCAAGAGTGCATACTGCCAGCATGTCATTGTAGTTGATCTCGGCGTTGGTCATTTTGCTTAATTAGTACATGTCAGGTTTCTCCTCCATTATGTTACTCTCTTCCTTCTCCCCAGTTTAAGGGAGACAGAAGTGTTTGCTCTTTACTGCTTTGAGAAATTTACAAGCAAACTGCCACTGGCAATGTTTATCTCTGCAGGTGGAAGACGACTAGGAAAAGATGTAATTAGATCTTACTTCTTCCTAAAGCCACTCCAACATTCATCAGTAGGAGTATTACGCAAGTGATGGATTAGTCACCTTCCTTGACCAAATAGCTGACATGCACAACTTAAAGGAGAGATTTATTTTGGATCTTGATTTCAGGATGTTCAGTCCACATTTGGCTGACTCTGAGGCAGAACCATCATGGTGGGAAGGTGTGGCAGAAGGGCATGGTGGACTAAAGACACTCAACTAATGGCACTTGGGAAGCAGAGAACAGGGGAAGAAGCCAGAGAGGAAGGAGTCAGAGACTGGATATAGTTCATAAGGTTCCCACCACTAAACTTCAGACGGGCCATAAGAAAAAGTGTCACTTATTATATTAAAAATATAATACGATGCCCAGGAATGTATCATATGGTGGATTTAAATGTATATGATAAATACAAACTATGACAATCTATGGTGATATCAGTGAGGCAGGAAAACTGGATTGCTCTGCTGTTTGACTGACTGACTGACTGACTGATTGATTGATTGATTGATAAGCTGTCTTGAAGTGGGCCTTTCTAGAGAGTTAGAAATGGTCATGGTACAATGAGACACAGGCCCCTTTAGGCTAACGCAGTGGCTTGGATTTGGGTGGAACATTTAAAATCTTTGCAAAATGTCAAGAAGAGTCCATTAGGAGAGGGTAAAATCAGATCGGGGAAGTGAGGGACCATGGCATAAGTGCTCTGGAGTCCAAGGAGAGTAAGGTGAAAGGGGAGGATTAGGACTGAGCACTGGCTCTTGTAGGCACTGCTTTCTGCCATTCTTGGCGTCTTCTGTGTGTAGAGGAGGCATCCCTTCCGGCATGCTCAGCACCTTTATGCACCACTGGTTCATTTGGGAGGAACATGAAACCAAATGGAACAAGCAGGTGCATTGGAGGCAAGGTGCAAACTCAGTGGTGATGCAGTGGGTTTGGGCATCGCTGGCCAGAGCTCAGTCTCCAGGTGCCAGCTGTATGTATCATGGTCCTCTCCGAGGAGTTGGATAGCTGTTAGCTGTCCCCGAGGGACAGCTAGGGGTCATTTCTTCCCTGCAATTGGGCTTTTGAAATTATTTTCTCTGTGGGCTCCAAATCCTGATGTGGATTTCATTGTGGTATTTTTAATTCATCAGACCGAGCAGATTATTAATAAAGCCTGAGTCATTTTAATGAATTAATTTTGAAATTTTATAAAAATAAGTCATGTGTTATATAAAAATAAAATATCCCCATACAAAAGCTCCAAAGTAGAGTACCGTTAGCAAAGTTAATGAACGTGCATTTGAGGCTTTCCCCACCCGCTCCTTCCCATACAGTTGAGCATGATTGCACAAACTGTTTGCTCCTTCATTGCTTTTCTTTATGGTTTTCCTAAATACACCTGAAACCCTAAGAATGCATCAGTTAGCTGTGTTTCTCACTGAGCTTTTAAGGTGCTTTCATACTATACAAATTCTTTCGTGAGCCCCCCCACCCCCCGCCGACGCACATACAAAATTTACCTGTAAGGGAGTTGCCCATGATGGAACATGTGCCTCAAATTTTCATTTTCCTGCTCACAGTGTCCTTCTGTGTGCAGATATATACCATACGCATTTATTCCTTTTGCTCTTGATGGGCACCTGACTGTTCCAAAATTGAGGGTGACATGTTTGCCCATGCAATCCAGGCCGCTGGTCTCTAAGAGGGGACTAAGATTTTCACTGCCCTAGAAAACACCTGCTTCTTCATCCTCTTCTGCTCAGAACAGCCTCCATGCCTACCTGTTAAGTGAGGACACCACAGCCCAGTGGGTCTGAGATGAGTGATTTATACTGTACGTGTGTCTTAGTTATTTTAACTCGTCACTGAGACAAAATAGCTGATGACCAAAGTTGGGAAAGGAAAGGTTCTTACAGTTTTTGGAGGTTTCAGTCCATACTCAGTTGGCTCCAAGGCAAGGTGGCATGGTGGGGCCGCAGTTCATGGCAGCTGCAAACAGCAAGGCAGAAACTGGCAAGAGAGCGAGACATACCTTCTTTTTGCCATTACATTACATCCTGGCTCCACCCTTAGGTGGGTGTAGCACTGACACCATCAATCCAAGCACTAGACAATGAATCAATCACAAATGCACAATGCAAATGCATGAGGCCTGGGGCCACCTACATAAACATGCATATCACCAAATCATTCGTGCCCTCTTTACATATGTTGATTTTTAATCACTCAACCTTAATAAGTTTATGGAAGGGAGAACCTGTCTTCAGAAGGGGAGCATTAGGTTTTTTTTTTTTCCAGAGGTGTTAAAATAGCAGATTCAACTGGGCGTGGTAGCACATAGCTATATTCCCAGCATTCTGGGAGGCTGAGGCAGTAGGATCACAATTCCGAGCCCAACTTCGGCAGTTTAGTGATTTTGTGAGACTGTTTTAAGATAACAAATTAAAAAGGCCTAGATTCAAATCACAACACTGCAAAAAGGGGACAAGAAGCAGAACACCAAGATGTTAGCGTCTGAGAAGCAGCAGGACAAGCATAGGGATCTCCTCCAACTAAGATTTCATGCTGAGAGATTCATGTTTTACGTTAGCAGTGCCATCTCCATTGGTTTCCCTTTGGGAACGGAGCCCCTGTAGCCCCTTTGTTGACCCAGGTGGGTGCTGAGTGACAGACACCAGCATAGCACAGAGCACTCTGGGCTCCAGGAAGGGAAGACAGCATGGCAAAGCGGCTTCAAGAGCAGAGCCCCTCTCAGTTGTGTGTTAGGTGAGTAGCAGGACTCAGTGCTAGGAGAAGCAAGTGCACTGAGGAGCTCAACTTTGCTCCTGCATTTCTGTTTCTGTGATGGCCTGGGGTTCACCTAGCAGGACCTTCAGATTGAAAGGAGAGGGTGTGAGAAAGATCTGGGCTTCTAAAGAAGAGTTTGCATGCTGATCTTAAGGAGGTTTAAATTAGGGAATGATATACCTGGGTCTTTAGAAGGAAATTCTGATCCCAATGTATAAGTTAAATATATCAAACACTCTTTTAAATGTGCAGCTGATTATAAAGAACATGAAAAAAACACATCCATTTGGCCTGCAGAGGGAATTGAAAACCCAGGAAGCAGGGCATGGTGACTCATGCTTAAAATCTCATCCTTAAAATTGTGAGAGGCCGAGGCAGGAGGATTGCAAGTTTGAGACCAGTCTGGGCAACTCAGAGATGTGAGACCAAAGCTTGGATTGTGGCAAAGGGGACCCAGGGGCATTTGTAATCTCTGAAATAGAGCCCCAGTAAAAGGTCTCTTGAGATAGTAGACGAGTCCTTACAAGAAGCGGGGTGGGACTGGGTCTTTGTCTCCCTCAAGCCATGCCCTGGGACACCTGATAGTGAAGAGTCTGCAAGCCCAGTGCTGCTACCTGGCTAAAACCTGACAGAGCCCTCTCCTCACCCACACACTGTGTCAATCAGTCCCTGCTTTATGGCTGAGTCTCCCTTTCACGCACTACCTGCATCGAGCAGGAAACCTCTGAGGAAAGAAACTGACAAGATCATCCAAGGCAAATCATGTCTCTAGATTCCTCCAGAAACAAAAATGAGTGCACAGCCCTAAACCAGTTCTCACATGTCCTCACATTTTACAGGATGCTCATGGGTACAGTCTGCAGGGTACTCATATATTTGGCCTACCGGATTCCCAGAGATTAGACTGGCGAGTTATCCAGATGATAGAAACACCAGATCCAGAATAAAAACACATGTGTTTAAAATATTTTTAGTTGGGGATGTAGTTCAGTGGCACAAATGGCTGCCTGGAAAGTACAAGTCCTGAATTAATTTTTTTTTAAATTTAGGAAATTTAGTTGACTACGTATATTATAAACTTCCTTAGGCTAATATTTTGGTAGTGACATTTTTCCATCTCTTCTTTTGCATGTATTAATATGCAACTAATATCATAAATTTTATGTAAAGCAGAACTTAGGTCTACTCACAAATTTTAAATTGTAGTGTTTTCCTTGAAAGTCTTTGTAGCCTCTGTATTGTCTCTTTCTCTTACCAAAGGGTTCTCTTAAAATATATAACTTAGTTTTAAACATTTGATAGTATAGATGATCCTTGATACAGGTTTATATCCTGACACATGGATCCTAAATTGGAAAAGTCAAAATACATTGTATGTTGATAGTATTCTAAGTAGAATATGCTACAATTTGCCTAACCAAGTGAGCCTCTTGGTTCAACAGCAAGACGAACTGCAGAGGCCGGTGTTTAGCTTCATGGATGAACAGCTGGAGGTGAGTCAGCTGCCTGGCATCTCGAAATATTTTTTAAAAAGAGAAAAATAAAAGACAATAATGGGAAGCAGGGAGATAGATCTTTGGTAAATGGAAAGGAATCAAGGGAGAGAAGGGAGGAGAAGAGGATGAGAAAAGAATAAACCTCCCACAGGGGATGTGATCATTCCATACTGTAAGTGTGCATTCAGAAAAAATCAGTACTGAAAAATAAACAGAGAGCACCATGCTGTTTATCCATAGCCTGAAGAGAGATCAAAATTCAAATTCAATGTACTGTTTTTATTTGATGTGCATTGTTTTCACTCCTTTATAATATCTAACAGTTGCTAGTCAAAGCATCATGAATCAGATATAGTCAGATTTTTATTTTTATTTCTTTCGTCATTAGAAAGAGTTACTCAGTTTTATGTCAATCTTTTCAATTTGTTAAGGCTAACTTTATAGCCAGTTATATGACTTTACAAAAATAGCTCGTGGGCTGTTGAAAAAAATGTGTTTCACAGTCATTTTTCATGTTAATAAAGTAAATAAAGTTGTAAGTCGAACTGTGAGATTTTACTCAAACATGAATGTTAGATCACTAGAAAGTGCTAGAAATCAGGGTCTCTCTTTCCAGGCAAGCATAGGTCAGGATGTAAAATATTACTGTAGAGTATTCTCAGCCCAAGCCCTTAACATACAGAAAAAGTTGGCATCATCTCAGGAAAGAGAATTCTATTCTCTTCCAATTACTTGGAAAGACTTCACACTGTAATGGGGACAGAATCAAAGCTGCACGGAAGTGCACAGACCACACTGCCAAGACAGGTCTACGCTCAAGCACATTAGCTTCACCAGGGAGCCTGCTTAAATATTCATGGAGCTCCTTATTTCCAAATGAGGCAAAAGCATTCTTAGTAAGAGTATTTTCCTTCTTTCATGTGAATAAATCCATGGACTTTCATGTTAGAACAGCATAAAAATACTTTCAAAATATTTTACTTATACAACTCATGTTTATCCATATTTAGCCAGCTCCTAGCAATTATTTGTGTGTATTCTTTGAATAGTTTGACTTTGAAGAATGTTATTAGCTCTGATTTTGCCCCACTTGGAACAGAGACAATTTCTTAGGATCAGCTTTTCACAGGAATGTAGTAGATGACTGCCTACACCACCTTAAATAATTGATGTGCCAGGATATTATTCTACCAGAAAAGCATCTGTCTTAGTCACTTTCTTTGTCACTGAGATGCAATCTCTGGCACCTGCAATGTGAAGAAGGAGAGGATTATTGTGGCTCACGGTTGTAGCACACAGTCAACTGGTTCCAAGAAAGAGCTACACACCAGAGGGGCTGGCGGGGAAGAGATGTCAGACAGCAAAGAGAGAGGGAGAGGGAGAGGAAAAGGGGAAGGGAGGAGAAGGGGAAGGGGGAGGGAGAGGACCCTCCAGGGCACCTCCCCAGTGACACACTTCTTCCTACCACACCCTACCTCCTAACTGTGAGTCAGTTAAATGTCCCCATCATCCAGTCACCTTTGAAAGGCTCTGACCATGATCTCATATGAGGGAGGTTTTAGGGGACACCTAGATACAAAGCATAACAGCATTTTAATGGCTTTCTTGATATATAACTGGTACACCACACATTGTTAATGTGTACAGCTTGACAAGTTTGCAGAGTCCGTACAATTTTTACGTAGGCAGCATGTTATCTATAAACATTTTTTTCCTTTCTAGTCTAGATGTGCTTTTTTCTTGACTTTTTACAATGCCTAAAACCTCCATAGTAATGTTGAATACAAATACTAAGAGAAGTCATCCTTTATTTATTTCTCATTTTGGAGTAAATACTTTTCTTTTCATTACCACTTTAGCAGTGTCAAGTGCTGTAACAAATATATCTTGTAAGCCTGCACCTGTGAGCCAGTTGGAGCATGGATCCTGGAGAACAAGGAGGGAAGCTAAGGTGATGCTGGTGAGCAGGCCTGGGCTCTAGCTGAGTAGAGCAGAGCCCTCTCCACCATCCACCTTGGGCAACCAGCTGATGTGAAGGAACTGTACTGTTCAACTGACTTTTGCAAGCCTAAGTCCAAACAACCATTTGGAGGATAACAATATGTAATATAGTAACCATTACAGAGTTCCTGCTGCCTTATCACTGTTTCAATTTGTTTTGCTACCCTGTTTCATTCTCTTTAAAATTAAATAAAAAATAAACAAATATCATAGCTTGGTAACAGTTCCAGGCTATAACAAATATCATATCTTGGGTTGGTCATAAACACTGTAAATGTATTTCTTCCACTTCTGGAGTCTGAAGCCCAAGCCCACCATGGTTAGCTGCTCATAAAATCACCCTTCCAGATGGAAGGCGGCCAGCTTCAGCTTGTATGGTCATCCTCCTTTTCTTACTGGGGGATTTGCTCCAGACTGTTAGCAGAAGATGGAAACTACGTAATACTGAACCCTATCTACATTATCTATTTTCCTGTAGATACATACTATGTGAAGTTAATCTATTAGACATATTAAAAGATTAACAAGATAACTAATAACCAAATAGAGCAATTATGGTATCATAACAAAAGTTTTGTGAATGACATCTGTCTTTCCAAGGATTTTATTGTGCTGCAGATTGTAGCACTGCATTATATAATTTTTCTCTTTGTTAGAAAAATTTCATTTATCCACTTTTATATTTTATGGAAAAAAGTTAAACAAAATTGCATGATGAAATAATAGAAGAATAACAATAGTTAGTACATTATGTATTGTTATTTTTGAAGTACTGAATCACAGTATAAAATGTAGACATAAAAAATTCTTCAGACAATATCAGCACAAACCTTTGTTTTCAATCAACTAAGAGAAATTAGTAGTATAACAATCTTGTATTTTTCTATTTCCTTTTCCCTTACTTCCTTTCTATTTTCCTCATCCTAGTTGTACTTTTCAGCAATTTCTTTCTGTTTCACAATATTTATTTTGAATTTTGGACCTTATTCACCCTGTTAGTTCCTCATACCAGGGAAGCAATATGACATTTACATATCTGATATATTTCACTTATGAATATGGTCTTGAGTTGTAACCATTTACCTATAAAAGTCTCAAGTTCATCCTTCTTTATGGCTTAGATTTTCCATTGTACAAAGAAACACATCTTTTTAAAAATCCATTCCTTGGTTAATAGGTGACTGGGTTAGTTCTAAGATTTAGCTATTACAAACGGTTCTGCTGTAAACATGGATGCACATATATTTTTAATTTACTGGGAAACTTCCCAGAAGGGGAATAGCTGGGTCAAATGGAATCTCTAATCCTAGTTTTTTGAGGAATCTCCATACTGATTTTCTCATTGCTCGCACCAGTCTCTACTCCCGCCAACAGTACAGAGTTGTTCCTTTTCCCCTACAGTATTTGTTATTGACTGATTTCTTGATTATCATCATTGTTTCTGCAGTGAAATGGAATCTCAATGTTGTTTTAATTTGTATATTTAAAATGACCAATGATGATGAACATTTTTTCATATATTTATTTACCATTTGTATTTCTTCTTCTGAGAAGTGCGTGCTCATCTCAGAAGCCCATTTTTAGATTGAGTCTTTGAATTTGGGGGCCCGTATGTTTTTCAATTCTTTATGTGTTCTAGATATAAGACCTTTGTCTGAGGGACAACAGGCTACATTTTTTTCACTCTATGGGTTGTCCTTTCACTCTGTTGGTGATATTTTTTGTTGTTGTGTAAAAGCTTTTTAATAAGATCAGATCCCATTTGCTGATTCGTTGAAGTATTTCACATGCAGACTGAGTTTTGCTCATGAACGCTCTGCTTTCTCTTCCAGTACATGTAGTGTTTTTGTTTTAGTTTAGATCTTTGTTCTATTTTGATTTTAGTTTAGTGCATGATGATAGACATGGATCTGATTTTAGTCTTTAGCATGTGGAAAGCCAGTCTTTCCAGCACCATTTATTAAAGAGGCTGTCATTCTTCCAGTGAACATGTTTGGTCCCTTTGTCAAAGATAAATTGGCTGAGCGTGTTTTGAGGTTTTTCTGTGTGTTCTAATCTCTTATATTGATCCTCAGATATGTTGGGTTTTTTAAACCAGTATCATAGTGATTTCATCACAGTAGCTTGTAGTATAATTTCAAGTCAAGTATTGTGGTATGCCCTTCCTTGCCTTTCTTGTCTAGAATTGTTTTGGCTATTTTAGGTCTCTTCTGGCTCTGAATAAATTTTAGGAATATTTTCTCTGGTTCTATGAGGTATGCAAATGGTATTTTGATTAGGATTTTAATAAATCTGTGTAATAATTTTGGTATGGCCATTTTCACTATGTTGATTCTTATTATCCATGAATAGTGTATAATGTTCCATTTTCTGATATTCCCTTCAATCTCCTTTTTCAGACAACTGTAATTTTTAATATGTAGATCTTTTACTTCTTTGATTAGATTGCTTCCTAAGTATTTCACTTTCTTGAATGCTACTATGAAAAGTACAGATTCCCTAACTGCTCTCTTAGTTAGTTTATTGTTTGTGTACAGGAATGCTACTGATTTTTGAGTGCTGACTTTGTATCCAGCTACACTAGTGAATTTGGTTATTGATTCTACAAATCTTTTGGTGCAGTTTTTGGGGTGTTTTATTAGAGTATCAGATCATCTAGAAATACTGAAAATTTAATTTCTTCCTTTCCTATCCTTGCTCCTTTTATTATTTTTCTCTTGTCCAATTGCCCTGGGAAGATTTGAAAAAATGTATTAAACAGGAGTGATGATATTAGAAAACTTTGTATTGTTCCTGACTTTAAGAGTAAAAGCTTTCAGTTTTTGCCCAAGAGTTAGTTGTTGGTTTGTCATAGACAACTTTTATCAGATTGAGATAAAGACCATCTACTTCAATTTTTTATAAGGTTTTTCTCATGAATGGGTGGTGGACTTTGTGAAATGCTTTTGCTGCATCTATTGAGAGGATCGTTTGGTTTGTGTCCATTACTCTGTTGCTATGATGCATTGCATTTATTGATTTGTGTATTTTGAATCAACCTGAATACTTGGAATGAATCCTATTTTGTTATATGGTGCATAACATTGTTGATGATTTGCTGTAATCTGTTTGCCAGTATCTTATTGAGGAGTTTTCATCTGTGTTCATTAGGGTGACTAGGCTGTAGTTCTCTTTTTTGATTAGATCCTTCTCTGGTTTTGGTATTAAAGTAATACTTCCAGGAATGAGTTTGAGAGTATTGCTTCCTTTTCTATTTAATTAAAGAGTTTGAGGAATATGGGAATTATGTCTTCTCTAAATTTCCAGTAGAGCTCCACTGTATATCCATCAGGATTTGGACTTTTCTTTGATGGTAGATTTATAATTACATTTTCAATTTCATTGACTGATACTGAATTATTTAGAATTTTTATATCTTCTTGATTCAGCTTTGAGAGTTCATATGTATCTATGATTCTGTGCATTTCATCTGTGTTTTTTGTTTTATTAGAATAAAATTTCTCAAAGTAGGTACTGATGATCTTCTGAATTTCTGAAGGATCTGATGTGAATTTATGCTTTTAATTCATAATTGCATGAATTTGAGTCTTTTTTCTTTTCTTTGAGAAAGTGGGGTAAATGTTTATCAATTTTATTTACTCTTTCAAAGAACCAGCTCTGTGATTCATTGGTCTTTCTATTTGTTTCTTAGTTTCAATTGCATTAATTTCTGTCGTGATCTTTCTAATTTCTTTCCCTGTACAATCTTTGGGCTTGACTTGTTCTTGTTTTTCTAGAATTTGAGATTTAACATTAGCTTGTTTATTTGAGCTCATTCTGTCTTCCCGATATGGGTATTTTCTGCTAGGAATTTTCCTGTTGGACTGCTTTCATTGCATCCCATAACTTCTGATATGTTGTATCAGCATTGTCACTTAGTTGTAGATACTGCTAAATTTCTTCTTTGATTTAATCTGTGATCCATTTGTTATTCAGTAGGATGTTATTCAATTTCCATATACTTAACCGAGTTATTGTGGTTTCTTTTTGCCATTGGTTTCAAATTTCATTGCACTGTGGTCAAATGTGTGGGATAATTTTAATGCCTTTGCATTTACTTACACATGTTTATGGGTTAGTATGTGGTCTGTTTTGGAGAATATCCCATGTGCAACTGAGAAGAACGTGTACTCTGATGTTGTGGGGTTTAACACTCTGTAGACACCTATTAAAAGTACATTTGTTCACAGGTTTTGTTCAGTTCTGATATTTCTGTATTGATTTTTTGCTTAGTCGATCTATTTTGACAATGGGGTATTAAGGTGCCCCATTATAATTGTGTTAGCTCTTATTTGATTTTTCATGTTTATAATTTTTTATATAATTGCATGCTCCTATATTTGGTGCGTATATATTATGAGTGTAATCTCTTCTTATTAAAATTTTCCCTTAACAATAATGTAGTGACTTTCATTATCTCTTTTGATCTGTCTTGTCTTGAAATTCACATTGTTTGCAAGTAGAATACCATTCTTGTTTTATTTTGTCACAATATAATATTGTTTTCCTTACTTTGACTTTTAGTCTATTGATGAAGACCACTAGGAAGCAACTCAAGTGGGATTTAAATTTAATCAGTTGGCTTTCTGTGTTTATCTGTGAGTCTGTCCTAGGCCTCAGCTCCTTATCTGAGATGGGCAGCAGATTCATAGTAAGTGAACCTGTATGAATCACTGGTCCTAGCTGAGGCCCTGTAGTGGCCTGTGATACCGTGACACCTCAAAGGACATCATAAAGCCACAGCCAAAGTCAATTGGCTCCAACCCCGGTGATTTAGATAGAGACCATAGCTTCATCTAACTCCTGTAGGGGAGACCAACCTGGAGATAAGATTGCTCTCCTAAATTAACATAATTTTATTACCTTAGAGAAGTTCTTGAGCTTACTCTTAATGCCCTGTTTAATTTCTCGTGCTTTCTACTGCAAGCCCTTTCCTTGTTTGAAAATCAAATAAATGTGGACCACCCAGAGAAGTTCTTTGTCAGCCTCCAGAGAATCTCAAATTCTGCTAGAAGGTTTTGTTCTTTCTGCAGTCCTAAAATCATACCTTTTTTAAAAAATTTAAGCCTCAACTGTCCAATTGTTTGGGAGGTTGTGTGCCTGAACAGCCTGTGATAACCTATGAATTTCTTTTTGAGTTAAATGTGTTTCTTCTATACAACATATTGTTGGATCTTGTTTCTTGATCCATTCTGCTAGTCTATTTCTTATTAGTGAGTTGAAACCTTTTACATTGATGGTGATAACTGACATGTATTTATTTATCCTTGTCATATTATTATCTCCTGTTGGTTCCTTATCTTTTCCTTCTGTTTCGTTGTTTGACGTGCCGTGCCTGGTAGTTTATTCTTATTGGCATTCTTGGATTTGTGTACTCTGTTATCTCTCTCTACCAGATCTTTCATAAAACATTGTAGAGCTCATTTGGCAGTCACGACTTTCTTCAGTTGTTCTTTGTCATGTAAATATCTTGTTTTTTCATTAATTCTGAAAGACAGTTTTTTAGGGTACATTAATCTGGGTTGGAAGCTATTTTCCTTCAGGAGTTGAAATATTTATTTAACTTAAGGGTTTGTGGTGAGAAGTCTGCTGTAATTTTCATGGCCTTTCCATTATAAGTAATTTGTTTCTTTTCTCCAACAGCTTTTAATATTCTGTTCTTACACTGAATTTCTGGAATCTTGATTATTATATACCTTAATGTAGATTTATTTTGGTCATGGCTAATTGGATTCTGTATACCTCACTCATCTGTATGTCATATTCTTTTTCCATACTTGAGAATATTTCTACCATTACTTGTGTGAACAGTTTTTTAAAAATGTTATTTGTGCAGGCTTCTGGTTTTTCATTATCTCCCATCTGTCTTGTATTATTCTTCTTTGCATCATCTTGTAGCTGTTGGATTATTTTTCCATATTTTAAGGGACCTTTTGTTTAATGATTGCTAGCACCAGTCCTGTTTTCTAGGTCAGAAATTATGTCTTCATTTTCGTTAAGGTGATTTTGCCAACTTTGAATGGACTTTTTGATTTTCTGGATATGTGTTTGAATTTGTTTCATGGGTTCTATTTCTTTTCTGTGCTATGAACTCATAGTTTCCCTCATTTTTCTATGCTCCTGTGTTTTTTCTATATGTAGTCTGGAATTGCTAAGCAAGTTTTTCATCATGGTCATCATCTCTGTTTTTACCTTTGAGGTTATTTCAGATATGATTTCCTTTATAGTCCAGTGCACGTGTTTTTGAGTTTCTAATGCTATCATTTCAGAAATTTCAGACAAGTGGCCTCCATTTTCTTCTAGTTTATTATCATTTGGATTTGTTGTTGGTAGGCTGTAGGTCTGGGGTTGGGTTTTCCTCTTGTATTTTGTCATTTTATATTGCTAATTTTATTTTATTTTCTGTGTTGATGCTTGCCTATTTCTTATAGTAGGTAGCATACTCCCTAGGAAATATCTGTTCTTCAATGTGTCTTCTGTATCTATGAAACTCTTGGTTTGTGTGTCTATTCCAAGGTTCTATCTTCTCAATTTACTAAGGATGAGGTGTTGCCATCTATTCGGCTCAGCCTCTAGTCCTTTGGAACTGGACTATATTGATGGGTATGACCCCACACATGCATAGTATTGTTATAGAATGGATAACAACAATAGATAATTACAACTAGCATGGTGTTCTGTCTAAAGTATTACAATTAGCAATAACAATAGCATCACATATAACTGAAAATCTGACAGAATGTGGTAACTCTTGATTTGGTACCTCTAATCATAAGGGTAAAATCTACAGTTATAAAACAAAACTTAACATAAATCAGGAACTTGTACACAATGTTTCCCCTGGTTCAGTGATTTTCCTCTGTAGAGGAGAAATTTAAGAGGTATAAAGGACAAAATAGAGACAGAGAGAGATGAAGAGAAATATAATTGAAGTAAGGCTGGAGGGTAAAGAATGATCATACAAGGTTTGGGAAACTGGAGAAGAGTGCAAGAGGAATAAAAGAGAAACCAAAAGATTATGGAAACAAATAAAGTTAGAGATAATGTTCATTCATATGAAGATATCCTGAGATCAAGAGAAATATTTGAGGAGAGAGAGAAAGAAGACAAATAGAATAGAACAGAAATGTATGTATAAACTTAAAAAAGAAAGAAGAATAAAAAACAAATGAACAAACAAACACCCAACCAGGTGATATAAGGGAAACAATACACACAAACAAAGAAAAATTCTCCTCCATTCTGTGGTAGTCTCCAAATTAATGTCCACCAGTTCTGCAATAGGATGAGTGCTGGATTGGATGTGAGGTGAATCTTAGCTTCTGGATGAGAGGGCCATGGCTAGTCTTTAGCCAGTAACTTTTTGGATGGCTCGCCCAGTACTCTTTACCTTTTTTGTCTCAGCACTGCTATCTAGGTTACTATGACACCTTCAAACAAAGACAGTCCAAGGTGGAACCCAGTCACACATATAGCAGAACCCTTTCTGGGCAGCCTGCTCCATTTCACACTATTGGTTCCTCTCACACTCTGTCCTTCTTGTCCTGAACTGCACTGCTGGGTCATAAACTTGTTTGTTCATTGTCACAAGTCAGAGGGAGTGCCGATTTCGTGGCCCAAGTGTGCTTGCATTGCTGGTTGCCTGTCACGGGGCAGAGAAATGCCCTGGGTACTGTGGGACCGTCCAAATCCTCTCTTGTGTCAGTTGTAGGGCAAGAGGAGTTACATTGTTCCAACAGCAATCCTCAAACCTTCTTTTCACTAGAGGTTCCAGTTAGTGGCTATGGTGCTTAACAGAGAAAGAAAATGAAAAGGTAGAACAAAGTAAAAGAAACTGATGACCCATCAGGGAAGGAGTGGCTACTCACCCCTATGGTGTCAACAAAATTTATCACCAGGCTTCTGTGTCCTCTGTTTGTAGGAAATCAAAAGAAGCAGAGGGTCTTATATTCAAGGTCTAGCCTGTGTGGATTGACTTTGCCACAACTTTGCCATTCCATAGGTGTCTTAGTTACTTTGCTCTCATTGTTGAGACAAAATACTTGATGCCCAAAGTGAAGCAAGAGAAAGTTTGTTTCTTACAGATTTTAGAGTTTTAGTCCATTTTGAGCTGGCTCCATGCAGCAAGGTGGTGAGGTGGTGTAGCCTTTCATAGCCAGTGAAAACGGCAAGCATGAAAAAGGGCAAAAAAGGAAAGACACTCCTTCTTCCTGCCCTTACACTGTATGCTGGCTCCACCCCTAGACAGGTGCAACACTCACATCATCAATCCCAGTGCTAGACAACAAATCAATCACAAACACTCAATTCATTTGTGTCCATGATTATATGAGGCTTGGGGGGGGGCATCTAAATATAAGCTATCACATTCCACTCCTGGTCCCCCAAAGACTCATGTACAAACTTTGTACAAAAGACATTTAGTACATTGCAAGAGTTGCCAATGTCCAAAAAGTTTCAGCATTGCTGAAAAGTCCAAGTCCTAAGCCTCCTCAAGATCTAAGACAAACTCGTAGCTGGAAATTCCCATACAAATGAAAACAAAGTTAAACACTTCCAACATACAATGGCACAAGATAAACATTACCATTCCAAAAGTTACACACACAACACAAAGCATTAGAACCAAAGCAAGTCCAAAATCCAGCAGAGCAAACATTAAGTCCTAAAGTTCCACATTCAGCATCTGAAGACATCTGGTTACAATCTCCAAAATACTTGAGTGAACTCCACCCCCATGGCACTTCCAGGGATTTCCACTCCCACAGCTTTTCTCCTATGCTAATTCTGCTCAGTCTTTGCATCTTTCCTTAGATGATCCACATTTCTGGCTTTTCCAAACTTCTGGAGTCTCCACTGCTATTTTGACTTCACACTCACAGCTTCACATATTGCCCTTTCGGAGCATATTGCTTGGTCTCCCGACCTTCTGAAATCAGGGTGGAGGCTGCCTTACCCTCAGAACTCATGCATTTTCTTTTTTTTTTTTTTTTTTGTCTTTTTCATTTTTTTATCGGTACCAGGGATCGAACTCAAGACTGCCTGCTTGCAAGGCAGGCGCTTA
The DNA here is from genome assembly GCF_034190915.1 of Cavia porcellus. Taxonomy (NCBI): domain Eukaryota; kingdom Metazoa; phylum Chordata; class Mammalia; order Rodentia; family Caviidae; genus Cavia; species Cavia porcellus. The sequence goes on from NW_026947489.1 coordinate 58,890,071, forward strand.
TGCCACTGAGCTAAATCCCCAGCCCCAGCTCATGCATTTTCTATTTGTCTAAAGCCAGTGACACATGGATGCTGTCAAAGTCTGCTGCCAGTTGGAACAGTAGCCAGGCCTCCCTCTCTCTTGGCTGTAAGAATCAAGTGCCTGAATCACTGAGCACTCTGAACCTGATTGTGAGGAACAGCTTCTCTGTGCCACTGCCATTCTGTAATCTGGTGTGGCCACTGACACTTTGGAAACTCCTGTGGCCTCTTTCATCACTCTGGAACGTGGTACTCTGCAGCTTTCTCCTTTGAGCAAAGTCTTTCATTTTTGTATTTTTGGAGGCTGCAAAGTGTAGAGACCCACTGCTTTCTGTGATGCCTTCAGGCCATCTTTTTTTATTTCTCTGTTCCTTGTCAGCAATCAAGGTCTCAGATCTATCTTTATAGTCCACAGTTTTCTGGTCAAACTCACAGTGTTTTAAGTCACCCTTCTGGGCTCTTTGCTCTTGATTTGCAGCATAAATCTGGCCCCCAACAATAGCCATGCCACTGCCTCAACATTCGACTTCCTTGAAATTTCTTCTGTCAGATTAATCAATCCATTGCCCTTAATCTCAGTCTCAGGCAAAGTCTCTGGACACAAGCAAAATGCAGACAAACTTTCTGCCAAGCCATAACACACATCATGTGAAGTCCTACAACCAATATGGTCCTTCTTCCCAGCAGAAACCTCCTGAGCATAGTCTTTACCAACAGACTTTCTATCAGCCTTCTGGTCTGAGCTCTGAACAGACTCTCCCCTACAGAACAGTCTAAAGTGTTCCAGCTCTATGCACTCAGGCAACATCCCTAAACCTTTCCAAACTCTTCCCACAAGCCATTCCCAAAGGCTCTTGAATCATCGTGATCAGGTATAATCACAGCAATGACTCCCCCCCCTCTTCTGGTACCAAATTTTTAGTTACTTTTCTCTCATTGTTGAGACAGAATACTCAATGCCCAAAATGAAGCAAAGAAAGGTTTATTTCTTACAGTTTTGGAGGTTTCAGTCCATATTCAGCTGGTTCAAAGCAGGTAGGTAGCATGCTTGGGCAGCTGTTCATGGCCACTGAAAACAGTAAGCATGAAAAAGGGCAAAAAAGGAAAGACAAACCTTTTTGCCCTTATGCTGTATGCCAGCTCCACTCCTGGCTGGGTACAATACCCACATCATCAATCACAGTGCTAGACAACAAAACTATCACAAACACTCGATTCATTTGTGTCCATGATTTTATGAGGCTTGGGGGGTGGCATCTGAATATAAACCACAATACTATGGGATTTTCTGGGAATAAAATAGTGATTCCTGCTCTGATCCAGTTCTGCTGCTCCTGATTCTGCTGGTAGAAAACCCACAGGCAGCCCTGTGTGTTAGTTTTTCATTTTATAATGTCCTATGGCTATGTTTTGTTTGATATATAAGTCTCTTTCTCAGATTAATTTTGTTATCAGGATGTATGTCCCTCCTTTCTTCCAGTTGTCTGTGTTTTTAGTTGATTTCCTCTGAGAAACTTCAATGTGAGTCTTCCTTTATTCAGTCGTGTTGAATATCTCCATATATGCATTAGATTAAGAGCTTCACCTCTTCTCTGTGGCATCTCCAGTGGCTACCAGCTTACTAAGTGTCTAATTGCAGTAACTATGTAACTAAGTAGTATGTATAGCATGGATATAACACTTTTGATTTGCCCTTAAAATTTACCATTTAATATTTTCATTCTGTGATTGATTTCTTGTAACTGAAAGCATAGAATGTGCAATCAGAGATAAAGGAGAATATTTTATATGTGGCAATAAAAGAATGGTCCCTCTGGGATCCTCCTTCTAAGGGCTCCACTCCCATAACCAGCTACCTCTGAAAACTCAGCCTCTCTCAGAACATTCAGAATTAAGATTTCCACAAATGAAATTTGTAGGGAGATAAATATTCAGCCCATAGAAACACTACTATTCTTATATTTTCCATAGACATAATATTAAGTTGAGGACATTCTCTTATGTTTCTGCTCTATCATATTTCTGCCCCTCCTTTTTTTTGCAAAGAAAATGGATGTTAATTTTAAAAAACGTATCTTCTGTATCTATTGATGTTATTGCTAATTTGGTGAATTATGTCAGTTGAATTTAGAATGCCAGGTGAAACTTGCTTCCCAGGGTTAAAATTCATTTAGCCTCATGTAAATTCTTTTACATTTGTGCAGTTTGCTGCTTGGTTGCTTTGCTAAAGTCTCCTCAGAAGGTTTTCCTCTATGCATATGAGGGATGCTGACAAGCATGTTTCTTATTCTACAATATTTCTGTCTGATTTCACTATCCAGAGTCAATTTGCTATAAATGTTTGTATAAAAATTGTTATGATGTTTTCCTTAAATATTTGAAAACAATTTTAAGCCATCTGTGTCTGGGATTTTCTTTCTGAGAAGGTTTTAAAAATTACAAATTCAATTTGTATAGTAGAGTTAGAGCTATTTAAATCATGCATCCTTTTTAAGTGAATTTTGACAGTTTGTGATATTCAAGAAATTTCTCTGTGAAGTTTTTCACAATACATCCAATTACTTGTTAATGACTCTGAATCTATTGATATGCCTATTTCATTCTTGACACCAGTAATTTGAGTTTGCTCTATCATTATAAAAATCCTATGTAGTGGGGCTAGAATGTATTAATTTTATAGATACTCCAAAGGAATCAAATTTCATTGTTTTTTCTCTATCATTTTTTATCTTTTCATTATTTATTTATTTTTATTTTATTTTAAAGAGAGAGGGAAAAATGGATATAAATTTTTTCCACTTGTTCTTTGTTTCATTTTCCCTCTCCATTTGTCTGTTTTGGATTGCATACGTTTTATAATTCCATTTCTTCACCAGTGGCATAAGGTTAGTAGTTTACTGTAATGTTTATAGTGTATAGTGTATATTTGTAATAGGTAAGAATAAAATATGTTACAATTTCAATGTTTCACACTTGAAATTCCTCATCCTTTGCTTAAATGGAAATTTCCATCTAGTATCCCCCTAAATGTCCTTTGTCATCTCTCATAGCCTAGTTCTGTTGCTGATAGATTGTTTCAGTTTTTATATGCTTGAGAGTCTTGATTTTGAAAAGCATTTTCATGGGATATAGAATTGTAGGTTAACAATCTATTTTAAATCTAAAATTGTTGTTCTATTGTCATTTGGGACAAGAAGTACTCATCATTATTTTTGTGTGTAGATAAAAATGAGGCTCATTTCTTCATACTTTTAGGACTTTCTCTTGAGGAAGGATTTAAAATGTCACAAGAATGAGATCACAAAATTTTTTAGTCCATGGGAAGAAGAAGGAATGAGACCACATTCACATGGTCATCCAACATAGCAAGGTTGTTTCTGTGAACCTCCAGATGCCACAGGATACAATGGATAACCCAAGAAAGAGCCTTTCCCTGCTTGTCACTAATCTTATTTGACACAGATAAATAAAGGGCCAAACATTACTCAATGTTCTTTGGACTCTTGCTAGCCAAATGAGCTATACCAGCCAGTTTGCTGAGCCTCCTTGTTCTTGTAGTGTATAAAAATCCAGACCTCATGAATGACATTTGAGGGGCACTGGGTGCCTAGCATTTCTATTTTTTCTCTAGTTGTCCATGTGTTATGGTTTGATAACTAGTGGTCAACTTAACGCCAGCTGGATTACATCAGCATGCATGAGAGAAGATGCTCCACCTGAGAAGGGTTGCCAGGATAAATAGGTGGAGAAGAAGAGAGGTGTGGAGAGGGATTGAGGCGTTATGGAGGCATTGTTAGTTCTCCTACAAGTTGCTGTCTGAGCTGTTGGTTCTTCTGGAGAAGCTTTGGTCTTCACATCGAGCATTGCTTCCTGGCTCCGGAGGGGAAGACATGTGCTGCCTGGTCTCCAGGGTGAACTCCTCATGCTGCTTCCTGGCATGTTCCTGACTGTGCTTGTCGTCGGAGGAGCTCGGGGCCTCCGTGTTGCTGAGGACAGCTGTGGTTCCTTTCAGGACAGCCCCGCTCTTTGTTGTGAGTGTGACTTCTCAGCTCCAGTGTAGAACCCTCATCCCACTAGCACAGCTCCTTCATCCTGCTGGCATGGACTTTCTGGCTTCCACCGCTGACCCTTGGGTCTTCCCGGCATGAATCCATAAAAGAGACTGGCGTGAGTCCTTGTGGGCCCTGGACTTCCAGTTGGACTCATGGAGGCATTGTCCTGAGCTCTGGGTTTTTATCTGGACTCATGTGGAACATTGCCGTGGGGTTTAGGCTCTTGACTTAAATAATCTATGTCATTGGTGTTGCGGATAGATTTCCTGCATTCTCCTGTGTTAACGTTCAGTGACCATTATAAAAATATTATAAACTCCATGTCCTGACCTGAATTGTTCTCTGTGTACAAACCCTGACTACAACACCATGTTTCCTTTGACTGGAACAAATTTGTTGTTCCCAGTCTCCATGTGCCTCAACCTGCCTTTCATGCTTAGAATTCACTTAGAATTCTCTTAGAATTTTAAAAGATGGGTTTTAAACTCAAATTTTGATAGTTGCCTGATTACTTTCTCATTGCTGGGATGCAATACCTGACACCTATAATTTAAAGAAGGAAATATTTTGGCTTACAGTCTGTAGAGGTTTCAGCCCCATAGTAAGCTGGATCCGAGGTAGAGGGGTATGGCAGAGGAGAAACAGTCTATGACATGTTGGAAGAAAGCAGATGAGATTTGGGAGGTGGAAGGAAGATAGACCCTTCTGGGCCTCACCCACAGTGACCACCTCCTCCAGTCAGGCTCTACTTCCCAATGTCATGTCTAGCTATTGTTAGGTCTGAGAAGGGGAGGAAGGGGAAGGAGAAGAGGAGTGGAGAAGGAGTGGGAAAGGAGTGGAAGGGAAAGAGTGGAGTAGAGTGGACGGCTGTGAAAGGAGTGGGCGGCGGTGGCTGCAAAGATAAGAAGTATAAAATGTAAGTAACCTTTATTTCGGGAATGCGGGGAGAGACTCCCTGGCCCCCGGGGCACAGCATCTCCATCCCGGGGCCGGCGGTCTCTCTCTGGAACACACTCTCTTCCTTTTGGACACGTGGCGTGGGGGAATATAAATAGCCTAAGCTTAAGGCAGTGTCCTAAAGCCATTAGAGATGCACAGGTATTTCATTGGCACACGCTTGGCGCCAGGGACAGGTTCTTAGGGATGGGGGTATAGGGTTACAGGTAAATCTATAGGGGTGGGGGAGGCAGGAGCTCCTTAACTTGGCCAAGGCTTCTCCTGGTTAAAGTGTCTGGTCTGGGCCAGCAACTCTTTCAGCTATAAAGTCATTGATGGACTAATCCACTAATGGGTATCACGCCCCCATGACCAGCCCCTCACCAGAGCCCCACTTATGAACACATGAGGCTTTATGGGAGACATCTACATAGAAACCATAATGATAACTTTTAACTATTATTTCTTCCAGAATTTTTTCTTTCTTTTGACTTTCAAAGATTGTAGGTTTGTTTGGCTAAAGTTTTCCTACCCCTCTTCCATCATCTTTTATTTTTTCTCTCTGAGTTTCACTTTGGATCACTTGTATTGTTCTATTATTAAATTTGCTTACCTTTTTATTCTGCCCTGTTTGAGCTGCCGTTAATTCTATCCTGTGTATTTTCCATGCCAAGCATTGCTATTTTTACTGGTTCTTCTGTCTGTCACTCATGACTATTTGAGCCAGGCAATTGCTCTCTCTTGTTCCTTGGACGTGCAGAATGCATTACACTGACTGTTCAATGTCTTTATCTTCTACTGTCTGTCATATCTCTGTGTCCAATTCCAGTCTCACTGGAATCACTGAAGATGAGGGATAGACCTTCAGCCTCTTAATTTTCATTAGAGATCCAGGTACAGCACCAGCAATGGCAATAGTTTTCTGAGAGTTTGTCTGAGAGGAAGTGGGAGATGCAGAGATGTATGAAGTTGTTCTCCCACGCTTCCAACGCTGGAGAATCTTTGTGCTCCATGAGTTTTTTTCCATCTTATCTTTTGCTATTGCTTTTTTTTTTTAACAGAAGTTAAAAAGTATCTCGCCATATTAGTTAGCTTTTCCATTGCTGAGACAAATGCTTGACACATACAATTTAAAGAAGAAAATGTTTATTTGGCTCATGATTTCATAGGTTTCAGCCATGGTCAACCAACTTCAGAGTATAAATGTCAAGGCACAGTGGAGTAAAACTTCTCACTTCATGGCAGCTGGGAAAGAACACCAGCAAGAGAAATACCCTCCATCAGCGCATCCCTGTGAAGGCTCTTCTTCCAACTCACTTGACCTCCTACCAGTACTTTAAGCTATCAACATCATACTCAACCTCTGCTCTAAGATTGTACTTACTTAATCCAGTTATGTTGACAATTACAACTAACTAACACACAAGCCTCTTTCCTGAACCATGGTTTCAGCATCACAAAAGGCATGAAATCCTCCAAGGCACGAGAGAAACAATTTAAGATTGCATTGCTCAGGAACCTTTGCTCAGGAGAGCAAAATTGGCTTTCCAGGAAGAAGAGAGGGCAGTGTCTTCATGTATCCAGCCCAGAGATTTGATCTTATCTTAGAGCTCCAGTGAGGAGAGGAGCTGGCTCTTACAGTGACCTGAACGGTCACATTTTGTCTATCTGTAGCACACAGTCAGATTGTTCTGGAAGTAAATAAGTGTGCTCTGACTGATCAGGCTGGGGGTGAAAATTGGTTTTACCACTAAATTACATGGCAAATACCACTTGTAAATGGAATGAGTTAAATCTATCCTTCTACATTTGAATATTGACAATGTTTGTATACCTAATATTCAATCTATTTATACAGCTAAACTTACATTAAGAAATTTTAGGTGTTGAATTTAATCATATATGATTTCTACTGAGGGATATTATTCATCTATAAATAATAAGTGAAATCTTGTCCTTTATAACAATGTGGACAGAATTAGAGATCATACATTAAGTCAAGTCAGGCACAGAGAGAAAGGGTGCATGCTCTGTCTCACACTGTGAAATATAAAAAAAATTGACCTCAGAGAAGTTGAGAATAGAATGGTGGCTCCCAGAGGACAGATTGTGGAAGGGAGGGAAGACCAGAAGCTGATCAATTGGGTACTAAGCTATACTCAGTGGGTAGAAGGATAAGAACTTCTCGTGTGCTGCTGCAGAGTTGGAAGGTTATAGATAATAATAATGTGCTGCATATTTCCAAAAGCTAAAAGAACGGAATTGGAATATTACACCAAAAAAAAAATGGTAAGCATTTGTGGGGAAAGATACTTTCAACCCAATTTGAACATTATACAAGGTATAATGTATGGGTTACAAGGTATGCAAGGTATGCATGGATTGAAACACCACGTGAAAATTATTGATACATTTTATGTTTTTAGATATCAGAAAACATTTACATTTTGTAAACTATATATTTCTTTTTTTTTGGTCTTTTTCCTTTTTATCAGTACCAGGGATCGAACTCACGACTGCCTGCTTGCAAGGCAGGCGCTTATGCCGCTGAGCTAAATCCCCAGCCCCCTAAACTATATATTTCTTAGGGAGTATGAATGTTAAGATTATTCTCCAACTAAAAGTTTTAAGAATCTGTATTTTAGTTGCCCATGATATCAATTTTTTTATCAGAACTTCAGAAAAAGGCATTAGCTGACATCCATATAAGAGGTGTACAGAAGGAAATGAAGTATAAATCTTTGGGGACAAAGAAGAAGATATGTGGGGGACCCTGAGAGGTCTACTCATAGGGCCCCAGTGGCCACTCAGGCAAGAGCTGCTCTTAGTGACCAGAGAGCATAATAAGGACCCTCCTGGGAGAGAAAGTGAACTGAACAACTCTGGGCAGTCTGTGCCCTGACTCTGAAAGGTGACATTTTTTCTAGGGAAGCCAGAGAAAGTTCTCGAGAACAAAGAAACAAGGTCCTCTAGCTCCCCACCTCTTTAAATCCTGACAGCTGAAAGTTCAGAAGAGCTTGGTGGCAGGGTGGCCCCAGAGGAAGTCTGTAAAGGACAAACCTACAGGGAGCCAGATCAGCAGGGAGGAGACTGTGGGGAGAACACATGAATCGGGAGTGGCTTGAAGGGTGGGACTGCCTGCACAGGTGCTGCCACACAGTTCTTTCAGGCAGAGGGGAGCAGGAAAGGAGGAGACAGCAGCTCAAAAGGCTCCTTTAACTTCCAGCTGAACACCTGTGCGGCTGGCTATTAGGTAGCTGTTGGACATAAATATATTTATTGACTTTAACCAGCTTAAAACCTAAGTGTGAAGAGCAGTCCATATCCATGAAACAGAAAACATTATTATCTCATGTATTTATTTATATCCTACATTCCCTTACATTTTCCAGTAAATGTGAATTTTGTTCAATATGATCAATGCAAATTCTACAAAGGGCAGAAGACGAAAGAGTTGAAGTGGTTAGAAAGTTTTGACAGAACACAGAGATGGCACAGCTGATGCCACCTTAAATGAGTGGCAGACATGACAGGCAGATGGTTGTCCTGGGGAAGCAGTACTGGGACCACTGATCTGAGGTACAGATGGTCATGGTAAGAAAGGGAACACCCTGGAGCCTTGTCCATCCAGAAGGCTGAGCCAACGCTATGTTCCCAGAGAAGGAAAAGTACTTTACCTGACACCTTGCACAAGGACTGATCAAAACATGGCATGCATTTAAACTTTAAAGATGTGTTACAGTAAAAAACATGTTACCATTAATCCTGCCCCAAATATTCCTTCTTGCTTTAAACACTCATACTACTTTCTAAAGCAATGTACTTTTTACTGTAATATACATTTTAATTTAAACATTCACCACATTTGTCATCTCATCTCATATTCCTCAATTGGAAAGCAGTGTTCCCAGCAACACAGTGACATTTCCCAACTCCAACTTTCTGAGAAGAATCTTGGATAAATACTTTGCCTTGGCATCTTCTCTCTCTATATTTCCCTTTGAAAAGCTGGATGTATATGAATCCATGTTGTACTTTTTATGTTGGGGGATGCCTCTTTGTGACTTTCTGAACATTACTTTCTGGACGTGTAAAGTTGGAATATAAAGTGGCCATGCCACTGACTGTCCTCTGAGGGCCACTTTCGTGTGGCTTTCTTCTGGAGGCTTCTTCATGACAGTCAGAGGCCGAGAGCCGGAGAAATTCCAGTGGGCCAATGCTGTTCTCACCACGTCCACCTGCCTGGTATAAGGCTAAGCAACCTGTCAGGAAGGCAGCAGGGCACTCTTTGAAGGAGTGCTGTCTTGTGGAAGTGACTTTGGGGTGAAGAGGTGGATGTTCTTACACAGAGATGTCTAGTAGGTTCTAGGGCCACCACAATGTCATGTGGACTTCAGAACGTGGCATCAATATGTAGGTAGACCCAGCCTCGGATGAGTTGCCAAATTACAAGGACATAAGGAGATTTTCTGAAAATTGCTAAGGAAAACAAAAGAAAAGGGAAGAAGAAAGTGAGGAAGAAGAAGAAGAAGGAGAAGAAGAAGGAGGAGGAGGAGGAGCAGGAGGAGGAGGAAGAGGAGGAGGAGGAGGAAAAGGAAGGAGAAGGAGAAAAAGAAAAAGAAGAAGAAAGCGGGGGAATGTTTTCAAAATGTATATTATACCAGAATTTCCTGGAGGGCTTGTTAAACACAGGCTGCAGAAGACCTCAAGAATTTGTAATTTTCTCTGATGCACTAGTACTTGGCTGTGATGCTTGCAATCTGGAAGGCTGAGGCAGGGAAATCACAAATTGAGCCCTCAGTAGCGTAGCAATAGATTGTCTCAAAATTAAAAAATAAAAAAGACTTGGGGTGTACTTTAGTGTGAATGCCCTGAGTCAATCTCTAGTTCTAAGAAACAAATAAACAGAATCTGGGTTTCTAATAAGTGCCCAAATGATGCTACTGTTGCCGACTCAAGATTCCAAATCTGAGGAGCCCAGATCCTCAGTTTTTAGGAAGCAATATCTGCCTCAGTCACAGGGAATTTCAAGCCTAGAGTGCACATCAGGTGTTATGATGGGGTTCTGAATGGATGCAACCTTGATCTTAGATTTGCAATCTCTGTGCCCATTTTCATCTCTTCTATGCCACATTCCATGCTTGTTATAGTTTGTGTCTGGATGTCCCCCCAAAGCTTTGTGTAGTCATGGGGGCAGGCTTCTGGGGTTTGAGACTGATTCATGATCCAGTGCTGAAATTATGGGTGTGAACACTACACCCACCCTGGGGCAGGTGGCCTGCAAACAATATAAGGTACAGAAAGAGTCTTTGCTTGCACTCTTCCCCTTTTGCTCCTGCTGCTTTTGCTATCTTCAGTCATCATGAATGGTTCCTCCTCTGCTATGTGCCTCCCTTCATTGGAGTCAGCTGATTATGAACTGAAACCTCCATAAACAGTGAGCTAAGTAAACCTTTCCTTTATGAATTTTGGGCATTAGTCATTTTGCCTCAGCAATGAGAGAAAAGAAACCAAGATGATCCTCAATCTGAGTTTCACTACCTCCACCTCACCCTTGCTGTGGTGACAATAGAGTTGTGGGAGCTTCTTCTCTCACATCTTCTCTACTTCAAATCCATAAGGAAGAAGAAATTCTTCTTTCTCAATATTTTATATGTATTTCTCCTGCATGCAGTGGTCATTGAAATGGGTTGGACAATGTATCTTTCCTGAATTAAAAATCACAGTCAAGGAAGATGTTGATTAGAGAAATCAAAACCTGGTGCTGAAGGAAGATCAACCTTATCTCATCTCAGAGATCAGAGCTGAGGGAGGGGTGACCCCTGGGGGATCCCCACCAATCCCTGGGGAAGTGCTTGAGAGCAGGCCACTGGGCTGATGTGCTGATATCACCTGTCATCTAAGATGCTCACTGATCTTTCAGGAAAAGAGCAGAATGAACCAAGATGAGCTCAGAACCTGAGATCTGAGAAGGACAGATTGCTAAGGCCGGGAAGTGTCTTTCCCAGAATGGAGCCCTGAAGACTGTGAGTCAGTGATGGCCCCAGGCGTGAGACATCCACTGTTTCCTGGTATCTTTCCCCTTCCTGGCATTGCTAGGCTCTTCCCAGGTATCCATCTGGCTGTCAGCCCTGAGTATTCTTTTGCCAGGTTCCTCTCCCTCACTTGCTGTGGGTTAAAACCAAGAGGAAGAGGATTGTCCCTGACCTCCCTCACCACAGCCATTACCACCCCAGATGCCCACATATACCATGCACAGCATCACTGTGTATTCATAGACACACACACACACACACACACACACACACACACACACAATGCTTCCTGCCTTTTTTGGCCACAGTGATCAAAGTCTTGTCACTGGAGTCCAAAAAGGAACACACATAAGCACTCCTGGGGCAACCCAGCTCTCCTGAATGTACTCAGTTGTCTCACACGATTTCAGCAGGGTCTGGTTCCAATCCTTGTCATTTGTGGACTTGATGAAAAGAGCCCAGGCCAGCATTAAGAATGGAAGAGGACAAGCTATTTCACAGCTACAGCCAGTTTCCATTTGACGTTGTCAAGAGACAGCTAATGCCAGGTCCTCTAATACCCCATGCAGCTTGCAGGTTATCCCGGGACATGAGTGGCTACCTGCATGTTTCTCTAGGAGCTGCTACTTTTCCTGGGTACATTCCTTGTGCAAAGGCTCCAGGTGACACAGTGAACCCTGCAGTGGAAAGATAGAGGCACCATGGACAACAGGCATGGAAGAGAGTCCCACAGTGGAGACAGAAGTGACACGAGGGGGACTTAGTACTGTGGGGGCAGTGCTGTCCAGGTCTGAGTACCCACCTGAACCATAGGTGGAGGGTCAGGCTCTGAACCATTTGCAGAACACTTCTGCACCTTCAGGGGGAATTTTATTCTTTAACTGAAAAACACATTTACCTATGGGGACCATTTGATGGCTGTTAGATTTGTGCCAGGAACCCATGCATTGCAGAGAGGATGCAGAAACGGAGCCCTACAGAGAAAGGAAGGAGTGGGAGGACCGGGTGGTACCCAGAGCTGGCATGCACTCATTTTTGGGAGTGAATTATGCTTCCTGTTGTCAGATCACTGTGTGCTCACTGGAGACACCCCAAGAAATACAGGAAAAGGCTAAAGAAGAAAGCGCGTTCATTCCATCACCAAATGAAAATTATTTATTTGCAGCACTGGAGGTTGAATAGAGGACTCTGCATTGTAGGCAAGTGCTCTAACCCTGAGCTGCAGTCTCAGCCTATTATTATTAATGCTATATTTTGTTACAGTTTTCCTTCTAGTCTTTTTGTTCTTATCTGTGTGTTTGAGATTATGTTTTTAGGGCCAAATGAGCAGGATATGAAATTGCATAAATAATTCATCACAAATATGATGATTAGTTCAGGGAAAAAATTGTATTTTCTGAACTGTGAAGACACTTTCCAGGTTTCTCCTTTCATGACTTATTCCAGGAAGAACCCACACTACAGACTTTACATTCTAGGAGAGCCTGTGTTCCTAATCCTTTACTGTTCAAATTAGCAAATGGGCTCACAAATCTAAGCAATTGCTTCTTTAAGCATGTTTTATTCCAAGATAATTACCTCTTAAGGATCCATTTTGGATTAAAAAACCTGGAAATAAAATTAAAAACCAAACCTGTTACACTGAACTGCACTCCTACCAGAGATCCTGAAGCTTCCAACGAATTCTCCTGCAGAGATTTCCATCAGGATCCATTGCGAAATGAAAGTTCCTGTCCCTTTAAGCTTTGCCTAACATGTCCTTAATGCTTACTTCCCCCCCTAGCATCCTATTACTTGCCACTTTAGGATGTATTTCATCACCAGCTGGTTCTCTCTCTCTCTAGAGAGGCAGAGGGACTTTTGTCCACTGGCCCTAATCTGTAATCCAGTACCTGGAACAATCTGGCACCCAGAAAAAGTGCTCAGTAAATACTGATTGAGTAAATATTGGATTTGTAAATGATTTAACCTCCTCTAAGAGCTCTGTAAGGGAATATCATGGAAAATAGAAAATTTTAGTCTAATCTGTGAAGTTTAATAGGATGAATAACTTGGAAAACTGTCTCTTTAAATGAGTGAAACTTTCCATTTATTTCCATCTCTCTTGGAAGTAGATGCTAGATTAACAGGGAATGTGTTTAACTCCCAGCCTGATCCTTTCTCCATCTTTCCCTCTGCCCAGTTTCAGAGAGGACGCACAGCTGGGTTTATTTGCTTCCTGGACGGTGGATGTCACTGTGGGAGACAGAGAGGTGGAGGAGCTCTGTGTCTGGGTGTAAGTTAGGGTCTCTGCTTCTCAACACCCGAACATGGTGTCTCAGTCAGGTCTCTACACTTTTAACTGCATTGTGGCTCTGTTTTCTGGATTCATTGCCATCGACCCAGCTCCTCCTCAAGGTTAATAAAAATCTGTGCATATTTCCACACCACACAAGGTTAAAAGAAGCTCAGGTGTGATAATGCAGTTTGGTTTTGTTTTGCTCTCCTTTGCCCCTGCTCCAGTCCCATGGGTATGTCTTCATCCAGGTTCCCAAGGAGGTATTGAGAAAGTGGTCTTTACGCTTTCAAATATATTGCAGCATTTTTAGTACAGCTTAAATTTCCAGGCCTTCAGTTTTTCTTGCTCTTTTTCCTCTTCCTGCTGTCTTTCTCTTCTACTTGGGGGCAGAAAAAAAACACAATTGCTCTTTCCTTTCTATCTTGAAGAATGGCACAGTGTTCTGTACCGAATCCTCTTCTCCGAAGTTCCATTTAACCTTCTTTTTTCAAGGCATAATGTTACAGAGTGCAAAGAGAGAGTAAACCAAAGCACTGATGATGGAACATGAATTATGAAGTATTTCAGAAGTACATTTTGAAGCTATGTGTGGTGGTGCATGTCTATAGTCCCAGCACTCGGGGAGGCTGAGACCGGAGGATTGTAAGTTTGAGTCTTGCCTAGACAATTTAGTGAGTTAGTGTGACCCTGTCTTAAAATGCAAAAATAAAAACAGACCTAGATCTGTAGCTCAGTAAGAAGGTTCTGAGTTCAATCCATAGTGCTTCCAAAAGAATCATGCGGTTTTTTTTGTCTTTTATGCAGCTGTGGGGGTCTTAAAGACTAAAATTCACACAGCTCACTTGAATTTAGGAAACAGTCAATGCAGTTGTCTTACAATTAAGGCAGTTTTTTCTCCAAAAGCTTAAGGAGACTGGTTATCTGGGAAACTTCCATCTTTACTCTTTGCACCATCTTCTGTTGGATAAGGCCTATCTACACGAGCATAAGTAATCAACTTGGCTCAAAGTCTGCTGCATTAGTCACTGGAGAAAACAGATATAACACAAGACATACAAATGTATAGGAAGTTACAAGATTGGTTCACAATGATCAGCCATAGAGTTAGATGAGGAAATGTGCAGAGTGCTTGCAAGCCAAAGCTGAAGGACTCAGTCTAGGTCTGGAGTTAACTGCCATGTCCCATGCAAGTCCACACCAGCAGGCCAATGCATCTGCAAAGGACAGCTGAATAATCTCTGCTGGAAGCCTGAAGGATCCAAGGCAGAAGGCAAAGACTCTGTGCTAGAAGCCATCAGATGATGTCCAAGCCAAAGGCAAAGACGGGTACTCCTCTGAAAAATGGAACCTCATCCATCCTTCCTCCTTTCCTTTTACAACATCCAGGAGATGAGCCGCCATAGGACAGGTCTTCTACACCCTACAGGTAGAATTGCTAAGCTGATATAGTTAAGCTTCTAAATGTCTTAAGTTGACATAATCAACCAACTACTACAATCCAACCCTTGTCAACTTGGCAACCACACACCTTTCTTTAAAACCAATTTCCAGATATAAAGACAAGCATATAGTTGAACCTTATAGGTTGTGATTATCCTGCATACAAACAGAAATATGCTAATTCCCTCACCAGAATAGAACATAAGTTTTCTTTGGATGATGCTTACTCTTATCATTTCATAACTTCAACATTATAACACAGGTTTAACAATCTCCAAGAACCACCATTAAATCTATCAACATTATATTACATTAGAACCATTTTGGGAGGAAGAAATACTGATTTCAACTTTCTTTTTTGTAGTTGGCCATGTGTTCATAGCTGGTATTTAGAACTACCTTCTTCTACTGCCCATTTTGTATTGCCTTGGCCTTCAGCAAGCACCTCAGCAGGTCTTGAGTCTTTCCCTGGTGGAGTGACCCATACCTTCATTCTTGAAGGTTATGGACCACTTGTCATGCTGCCTGTTGTTGTAATTTCCCATTGACTTTAATAACAGGGAATAGTAGTACTAAAAGGCACCCTAAGGGATCTCCTGCACTCCATGTATCTTCTTCCTTTCCTCCATTGTGGAGTAGTAGTCCAATTTCCCTTTGACAATCTGGGGCAATCACCCTTCACAACACTGTGACTCCATTTTTAGCTTGTTTCCTCAAAGGCATGAGGAGATCAAAATGACCAGGCAGAAGTCTTAGTTTCCAATTCAACGGTACCATTGTTGTGCTTCCTGGCCCAAGCCTTCCTCCTTCTGAAACTAAGACTTCCAAGCCAGCAGAATATAAAGTTGCGATGACAGGAAGCAAAATTTCTTTAGCGAATCACTAGGGGTAATGGTGAGTGGTACCATTCCTACTTCCACCCCTTAATTCCTGAACCCATGAATCCTGACTATGGAAGACAGAGTGCTATATAGTGGACATTTATTCAAAGCATATACAGCTTGTTGAAGTACCTTACCGCAGTCATGTAAGCTGTTGACACCTAGCTGGTGTTGTAACTGTGTCTTCAAAAGACTGTTCCACTTTTCTATCAACCCAGCTGCTTCTGGATGGTGAGAAACATGGTGGGATCAATGAATTCTATAAGCATGAGTCCATTGCCTCTCTTCTTTAGCTGTAAATGTATTCTTTGGTCAGAACAATGCTGTGTGGAATTCCAGAATGGCGGATAAGGCATTCTGTGAGTCCATGGATGGTAGTTTTGGCAGAAGTGTTACATGTAGTGAAGGCAAGTCCAAATCCAGAATACATGTCTATGTCAGTGAGGACAAAGCGCAGTCACTTTCATGATGGAAGTGGTCCAATACAATCAGTCTGTCACCAGGTCACAGATTGATCTCCCTGGGGAGTGGTGCCATATCAAGGACTCAGTATTGGTCTCTGCTGCTGGCATATTGGGCATCTAGCAGTGGTTGTAGTCAGCTCAATCTTGGTGAGTGGAAGTCCATGCTGCTGAGCTCGTGCACACTCTCCAGCCCTGTCACCATGACCACTCCATTCATGGGTCCAATGGGCAACGTCAGGGGTGACTAAAGAAGGAGACTGACCTTTATCCACAGAATGATTCATCTTACCCACTTGATTATTAAAGTACTTGTCTGTTGATGTTAGCTTTTAGTGAACATTTACATGGGAAACAAATATTTTTACACCTTTTGCCCATAGGGAGGGCTTTATCCATATACCTCTTCCCCAAATATCTTGGTCACCAATTTTCCAATTATATTCCTTCCAAATTCTTTACCATTCAGCCAAACTACTGGCTATAGCCCATGAATCAATATACAGTCTCACATCTGGTCATTTCTTCTAGGCAAAATGCACTGCCAAGTGTACTGTCCAAAGTTGTACTCATAGTTTTCCCTTCACTTTAGGGATACCCAAAAAAGGGGCTGTAATGCTGCAGCTGTCCACTTGTGGGTGGTGCCTGCGGAACATGCAGGGCCACCATAAATCAGGCCCTAGCCTTCTCATCCTCTGACAGCTGATCGTATGGTACACCCCAAAAGACTACAGGTGCATGCTGGGAATCAAAAGGCAACATAGAGGCGTAGGAGCCATAGGTATCTGGGTAACTTCCTCATGGAATTTACTTGAATCCTCTGGGCCTATCCTGGTTCAATCAGTAATATATCATTTCCATTTAGACTATTGCTGTGCATGACCAACCTTATGACTTGGTGGATCAGATAATACCCAGGCCATGACAGGCAACTCAGGTTGCATGGTGGTCTGATATCCCAAAGTCAAGTGTTCAAGGCCCAGTAGCAGGTTAAGAGCTCTTTTTCAGAGGGAGGCTAGCTGTCTGCAGATGACAGCTAAGTCTTACTCTAAAATCCTAAAGGCCTCTGCTGTAGTTCACCTATAGGGACCTTCTGTAGGCTCCAGATAGTATCTTTATTTTGCACTGACACTTCAGGTACCAATGGCTCTACTAGATCATACAGCCATAGTGGAAGTGCAGCCTGCACAGCAGCCTTGACCTGTTGCAGATCCTTGTCCTGTTCTGAGCCCCACTAAACATGAGCAGCTTTTGGAGTCTCTCTGCACATGGGCCGAAGTAAGACACCTGAGTGAGGAGTGTGTTACCCACACAAAATCTAAATGGGCCGTGTAGGCATTGTACCTCCATTTTAGTCTTAGCAGAAGCCACATGCAACAATTTATCTTTTACCTTAGAAAAATATCTCTACCTGTCCCACACCACTGGAGTCCTAGAAATTTCACTGAGTAGAAGGACCTTGAATTCTTATTGGATTTATTTCTGATCCTCTGGCTCTCAAATGTCTGACTAGCAAATCCAGAGAGGTTGCTACCTCCCGCTCATTAGACCCAATCAGCACAACATTAATGTAAAGGACCAGTGTGATATCCTGTGGCAGAGAAAAGTGATCAAGATCCCTTTGAACTAAATTGTGGCATAGGGCTGGCGAATTAATATAGCCCTGAGGTAAGACAGTGAAGGTTTACACCTGACCTTGCCAGTTGGATGCAAATTGTTCCTGACAGCCCTTATGAAGAAAAGACATGGAGAAAAAGGCATTTGCCAAATCAATAGCTGTGTACCAGCTACCAGGATATGCAAGCCCAAGTGAGGAAACCACACCTAGTACCGCAGCTGCAATTGGAGTCATCACCTGATTCAATTTATGGTAATCTACTGTCATTCTCCAAGACCCATCTGTCTTCTGCACAGGCCAAATGGGGGAATTAAATGTATATGTGGTGGGCACTACCACTCCTGCGTCCTTCAAGTCCTTGATGGTGGCACTAATCTTTGGTAATCCCCCTGGAATAATATACTGCCTTTGATTTACTATTTTACCAGGCAAAGGCAACTCTAGTGGCTTCTATGTGGCCTTCCCAACCACGATAGCCCTCACATTACCTGTTAGGGAACCAATCTGTGCATTCTTCCAGGAACCAAATACATCATTCTTAATTATATAGTCTAGAACATGGGTAATCACTACAGGATGGATTTGAAGACCTACTGGACCCACTGTGAGTAATATCTTTGCTGAAACTCCACTGATCACATGACTTCCATATACACGTACTCTTACTGGCAGGCCATAGTGATGGTTTAGATTCCCTTGAATCAGTGTTAGTTCGGTACCAGTGTCCAAAAGTCCCCAAAATGTCTGATCATTCTCCTTTCCCCAATGTATAGTCACTTGGGCAAAGGGCTTTTGATCTCTCTGGGGAAGAATGAGAGAAACACTAATTGTGTAAATTTTTGGCACATCAGGATCCTTTCCCAAGGGGACCTGACCTCCCCATCATTCAAAGAGTGCTGGCTCTGTAAACTGGCTCAAATCCAGAAACTGCTTAAGGGGCCATGATTCCCTGTTACTATGATTTCAAGTAAGTTTCTGTTCATCTGCCCTTAAATATTTTCAATCATATAAATACAGTAAAATTTTCATAGGCTTCCTATGTATTCACATCTGGGAATATTGTCTCTAATTAGCCAATGCCATAGGTCTTCATGTGTCAGATTATTCTGGTCATTGTTCTGCTTCTGCTGTCCATTACAGTAAGTATGTGGACCCTGCCTTTGATGATTAAGCATTGCCACTTGACATCTGCCACTCTGGGATCCAATCAAGCCCAATGACCCTAAAATTCCTAATGGATCATCTGTGGTACCTCTGCCTTGGAACTAGCTGCATATGGACTGAGACCTCCACGAACTGTAAGCTAAATAGACCTTTCCTTCTTTCATTTTGGGTGTCAGGTATTTTGTCTCAGGACCAAGAGAAAATTAACCAAGATATCTGTTAACTTCAACATTGAGCATATTTATAACATACTTCTGTGACAACCTCAGGACTGGCATTTGACCCAACCATGGTGCCCATGGCCAGCCAAGTTGACACATAACATCAACCATCACATCTGTGCATTTATTTAATGGCTTGGGAAGAGAAGTCTTGCCTCCAACCCTTATATCAAATGAGCTGAGACTCAGGTACCAGGATGATATTGGGGTGCTTGGGGTTGTGGGGTGGGGTACAGAAGAAGGGACAGAGCTGAGGGACACCTGGTGAGGAGAGAGGGGAAAGGATGCTTGGACGTTTGGATTCCTGGACTACTCTTTGGCTTTAAGGAGAACCTATGCAGCGGATGACTTTCTTAAACCCAGGTCTTCTGTTGTAAGATTCCCATTGTTGTCAAAATAGGTCTACCTTGCTTCCTCAGACTCAGGGTGCTCAGCCAATTTCTAGGGCAGTGTGGGACACTTGGCTTTAGTGATTGGGGTGGATGGAGAGCTCTGGCTTCTGTGTCACTGATCAGGTTCATACAGACCATCTAGGGACCTGAGCATGCATGTTTATGGACATAGCATCTCTGCATTGGCAACATGGACACCATGAGGACGTATATGCAATCGGGTACTTACTGCATCCCCATACCCTCCTTGTACTCACCTTTTGGGGCATTCTCTGGATAGAAGTAGACAAACGCTAAGTATCATTAGAATATGCTAGTCTCTAAAGACTTTTTTTAGTTGGAAAGATACCTTTTCAGGAAGTTGAAAGGAGAGAAACAATTTCAAAAGTGATATTTGTAGCTGAGAAACTTCCATCTATGAAAGATCGAAGAGAAAATTTTAGAAAAAGAAAACTGGATTATTGGAATTTGTTGTGTATTTTCTTATAAAGCTAAAATTTTGGGATATATAGAGACAAATATTTTCTTATTCATGTGTGGAGGCATGTGCTTCTAAATGTATGGGGAGACGGTAAGGGGGTTATTGTTATAATGAGTAATGTGTTGGTTTTAGACATAACCATTGCCTATGATTTTCCTCTGTAATTATCTAATTGCTATAAAGAGATTACACACCAGGGTAATAAAAAGGAAATGAATTTGTCAGAAAGTATACTTGATTAACATAAATAATAAGTCCATATTCATGTAGAACTCAAGAGATCTTAATTTGGTAAGCAATTACATAATAGTTTCTGGGCTACATAAATTTATTTGTTTTTACTTTCCAGAATATTTTTAAAGGTTACAAAATGATCTAAGATATTATTATAGCAATACTTCCAGTGACCACTGGAGACCAAAATATAAATTCTGGAGAACACAGTCAGAATACTTACAAGAGACCAATTCCAGAGAGACGTAAGAACAGTGCATCTTCTGGAACCAATTCACTCATGCAGCAAAGGACATGTTTGTTTGGAGCCTAAGAAGATCTTCATCCTCTGAGAATGTTCAAGTTCAAATTAGCTGACAATAGTGCAACGAGTGTCATGAGTGTGATGGCATGAGATGAGAGGAAGGCGGAAGAGGGGTGGGCATAAGCCCACCCATGGTTCAATTGTTGGTGTCCACAGTTGGCATATTCTCATTTGCCTGTGAAATTCCAAGTGTACCATTGTCTTGAAACCTGGGACAGCCCAGAACACTCTGGAGAGACCCATGATCTATATGCCCTTGATATCAAACCATCTTGGAGAAGAAATGATCACTAAACCCAGCTCTCTTTCCCTCTGGTGCTAAGCTCTAAATCCAAGTGGTTCATTCTATCACCTGAAAATGTCTGATGTTTTAAATATTTCTTTGCTGTCAGGATTCAGGCTGAGCAAACTATCAGGGCTCACTTTGTTACCCTGAGCTCTCTGACAGATCTTCTCCATCTCATTTTGCCTTCTCAGGACCTCCTGCATACCCAGGAGAAACTGAACCAAGCACCACATCTCACCTCCATTTTCTTGGAATGGAATTAGACTCAGGCTACTTTGTTCTTCCTCTTCTCTAGATCTTGGCTGGCATCACTATAATCTTTTTCTGATTGATTCTCATTTGTACTTTAGGAAGGTGTCCCTGGTCTTCCGGGACTCAGTTATATGTCTCCCTAGGTGCTCTTAGCTTTCTATGTGTATTATGGTTTGTAAAGACACTGTCCCACAGGCCAGAAGATAGGGACAATACACAGTGGTGCATGGTAACATTTGATTGACTAAATAACCAAATCCCAAGAAAAAATGAAGGAAGGATGGATGTAAGAAAAGAAAGAAAGAAGGAAGGGAAGAGGGAAGAAGGAAGTTTGGAAAAAGAGAAAAGAAGGGAGGAAGAAAGAAAATGAAGGGAGGGGAAGAAAGGATGGAAGAAAAAAGAATTCAGGTATTTAATAATCTGAACAAACTTTCATCTAGTAAATCCTGATTATACTAAAAATCAACATAATCCTGAACTACAAATCCTCCAATAAGTAAATTTACAAATAAATTAGGCATAATTAGTATTAAAGAGCTTGGTTTGCATAATCATGGGAATATTCTTAGAGTGTGTCTAAGCTCTAAATTCATTACTTCTGGATTATCTTTAAAAGAAGAGGCCCTCAAAAATCCTGGAACTAAACCCCATAATAATAGCTGTACCGATTTGGTGTTTGAATTTTCCTTGATGCTGTTTTCCCGACCCAAGATCCTCTGTTTCGTTAGTATTTCAACAGCAGCCTTTTTATCCTAATGGTGGCTACAATGGGCAAATGTTATTTTATTTTTAATGTTAAAAAAGAACATAAGTTAAAACAAATTTAAAAACTCACTTTCTGTTTTTCTTAAAGGAGCCCAGTGGTGCCAGCGTGAATTTCATGTGTGCATTCTTTGTGCTTGATACACTCACCTGACTGGAGAGAGGCTGCAGCCACATCCACAGCTCAGTCACCAGATCCACTGGGGAGGCAGCGAAGAGCCTTCAGGCTGTTAGATTATTCTTCCTTGCATAGCCCACAACTGTGCAATGGGTCAAATGAATGCCATCTCCATTGTTGTCATCACCTCTAGGTGGGCAGCTCTGAAACCAACCCCAGGAGTGGCCAGTGTTGGTGTCAGAGCACCATCCCAGCACATAAGTGGGGGTCCATGGTGTGAAACTGGAGACACACACTAGGAGTCAGGAAGGAGACATAATACCAGTGGACAATAGAGTCTGGGCTCATGGTGTGAGGTGATACTGGGATACTCGAGTGTATCTATGTGGGTTTGTGGGGAGACAGGACACAGCTGATCACAGGAAGTATGGCCCCTTCACTGTGCGTTTCATCCTGCCTGCCTGGAGTGATGTCCCTTGCTGAAGGTTTCCCAAGGAGGACATTTGCAGCACCAGCACAGGCATTGTAACTTAACACTGCAGCCCTGTGAGTAAGAGTACTAATCAACTGGCCCATCCTGCAGATAGGAAAACTAAACGGCAGGATGCTCACTATAATCTCCTTATATGATGACATTCATGGACAGGATGAGAACCAAGGGTCTGGACATCTCTGGAATTTTCCAGCTTTTCCATCACACTCTCCTTTGTGCAAGTATGAGCCATACACATGTGCAGACAGACCCATGGTCATCTATGGAGTGTAATTTGAGAGAAATGTAGAGAAGACCCCTCATGCACTCTGGAGCACCTCCATCAATTAAGGAACGTTATAGGAAGTTAACATGGGATCGTTGTCAGAGATAATGGTCTCATATGTCCTTGATGTGTTTAGTAGCTAGATTTTGTATTCTAGATTTGTGAAGGGAGGCAAGCAAAATCACAAAATGATCTTTCATTTGCCCCCTGCCCAAAATGAGTATCATAAAGTAGAAATATATAGGGCAGAGTGTTTGGAATTCAGACATAACTGGATGAATGGATGAATGGATGAATGGATGGATGGATGGGTGGGTGGTGGATGGATGGTAGATAGACAGATATATGGATAATTAATGGATAGACAGATAAATGGATAAAAGGGTTGAGTAAATGGGCTAGTGAGACATATGGTTAATGGATAGACAGGGTGGATGGATGTATGGATGTATGGATCGATGAATGAACAGAAGGGATAGGTAGATAGGATGGATAGGTAGATAAATATAATAGATTGATTAATAGATAGATGGCTAATGGGTAGAAAGATAGGCTAAATGGATAATTTGATAGATTGATGATAGATAGATGTATAGATAAATAGATTGAGAGAATTTGGCTGGGCCCTGGCCAGGTGTTTGTAGTGGTCCAAGGTAATATGCTTAATCCACTAACAAGGGGTTGAACATCTGTGGCCAAGGGCTGTCGGAGAACGTTAGCTCTGGGAGCAGCCCAGAGAAAGGTAAGTGGATATTGAAATGACTTCAGCATACTTGTAGGACACTTCCTCTGTGCTCTTGAGGGGCTGAATTATGCTCTAGAATTAGATTCTTTTCCTCCAGGAGTCTTCATTTTGAACAAGGCTTCAAGTACTTGGATGTTATTATTTTCCCTGTGTCAACAGCTCCTGATGGTTCATTTATATTTCACACTGTAATGTCTTGGAGCCCCATTAGGCTTCCCTACGAGACATTGTTTTTAGTATTCCTTCCCTCTACTCATCTAATTGACATACTGTGTTTTGTTCTTTGTTATCTTTCAGTATTTTATGGCAAAATGTCCACATTTCTCATGTAGGTGTCCCAAGTGTTTTATGTGAGCAAAAGACAAAAATCACTCCTTTTATACGAAGAGAAATAGCTTCCCACCTTCTTCCAATTCCATGCTCGTTTCCATAGCCTGGATTACTTGGCAGAAGGGGCTTTAAGTTTGATTTTGATGATGAAATAAAAACTTCGGAGGACTGGAAACAAATCTGTTCTTATCAAGTTAGTGGTGGTTCTTACCTGGTAGGAATGCATAAGTAGACTATTTTCACCTATAACTCAGTGGTTATAATGAAGTTTAATAAACAGTGATAGAATTAAATTATCAAAATCAATTTCAAAATTCACCTTTTTGAAGTTCAGATTCTTCATTATAAGATCATCAAATTTCCATGCTACAAGAATCCAAAAGATGAGATCTAATTCATTTTAGTGTCTCTATCAATTCAACAGTGAATTAATCAACCACAATCTTTCCTTGTGAATGATGCAAGCAAAGTAGCAATGGACCCTGCCTTGCAGCTTGGAGCCAAGACCCAGGAGGGGATATCACCAAGCCAAGAAGTGCGCAGATTCCTCCAAGGGAGAACTCTGAGTGCAGGGGGAAGAGGGAGGCGTTATGTGGAAGAGGTGGAGTTAGACAGTGGGTTTGAAAATTGCATGACATTTGAAAATGTAGAAAGAAGTCTGGTGAAAATTTGAGGCTCTGGGTTTGTCTGAGTGACAGACACATTTTGAGGCCAGGGGAGAAAGCGAGGTGGAGCTGTTAAGGTTAGCTGTACAAGCGACACACACAAGACTGTGTAACTAAAACCAAGGCCAAGGAGGAAAACCAACTCTGTGAAGGCTTATAAAATGTAAGGGTCACCCCAGTATCTCTGAATAGCTCCTTGATTTAAACCTGAACTTTCTGCAGCTGCTTCCTGCTCTCTGGACTACTGAAATCCTCATGCCCTCTATATGATCTTTCAGTCTATTGGCTCACACTCATCTGTGACTTTCGGGAACATCTGAGTCCTTAACCACTCCCACTCAAGAGGTGCTGAAGTGAGGTTCGGAATGGTGCTTTAGCAATGCACCTACAAGCACAGAGGTGCAGATCGGAACTTCTAAGATGGGGAGGGTAGCTTCTCAAGGCCCGCGTTGCATGTGTAAGAGATGACCATTCTCAGCGTCAAGCCCACTACAGCAGGAGCCCTCATTTACACAGCTGGTTTCTCTGTTCATCTGTAACAAAAAGTGCAGACCAGCTGCAGCTTTTTCCCTGTTGTTGCTGTAACCTTGCCTTTATTTCATGTCTCGAGAAGATTTTGCGCATGGGTTGCTGGCATACCAGCACACCTGGCTCACATCCTTGTCTCCCATTACCAGTTGTTAGACTCTCCGTGTAATGGTGCATTCCCCTTGTAATCTATTCTGCAAACTGTCACATCTGTAGATATGTTCAGAATTGCTATGTCTTCGTGGTGAACCAGTCTGTCAACATATAATTAATTCCTTTATTGAAAAAATGTTTTCCTCTTTATAATTTTTCTGGTGTTTAGTGAGGCTTATGACTTCATCAGTTTTATTATTACTATTTTGCTAGTTTTTCCAAAGTATAGATTACCTTTCTCTGTATTTGTTTTAAAATTTTAAAATGTTTCTAGCTTTATTAATGTACGACTGATAATATAAAAATAGTTTATATCCACAATATACTGTGTGATGTTTATTCATCCTTTGAGTTCAAGTTTTCTGTGTTCCTATGCTTTAGGTCTTTTAACTGGAGAATTGGGGACAATCTTGTGATCACTAATATGTTTTAATTTCTTCCATTCTTTTTTCCTTTTAGTTGCTGTACTTTTTCTACATTTCTTTATTAACATCCCTTTTTTAAAATTTTAAAACAAATACAGAAAAAGGTAATCTATACTTTGAGAAAACCTAGCAAAATAGTAATACATAAAACTGATGAAGTCCTAGATTTGATTATTATTTTGTAAGATTACTTTGGATGCTAAGTGTGGTGGTGTACACCTGTACTCCCAGTACTTTGGAGCTGAAGCAAGAGGGTTGCAGTGAGTTTGAGGTCAGCCTGGACCACATAGCGAGTTCCAAGCCATACTGAGCTATACTGGAAGATCTTGTCTCAAAAAAACAAAAAGCAAAGAAGATTATATTGGAATCATGAAATATTAGATGTAGAAGAAAGCCTAAAGCCTGTTATGCTCTAAAAACTTACATTCAGAGAAATTTCTATATATTTCTACTTTATGATACTCATTTTGGGCAGGGGGCAAATGAAAGATCATTTTGTGATTTTGCTTGCCTCCCTTCACAAATCTAAGAATACAAAATCTAGCTACTAAACACATCAAGGACATATGAGACCATTATCTCTGGCAGTCTCTGGCAGTAGAGACTGATACAAATTAGAATACTCGTACTATCTTTTTTAGTGCCTCATTGACCAGTACAAACTCATATCTTAGTGGAGGACTTCATGGGAGGAAGGAAAAATTGGTTTTTGCTAGAAAGTAATGGAAAAATAGGTAAGTAGGTAAAACAGTTTGCAAATTATCAGTAATTCTTTACCTACAAAAATAAGGAAAATATTAGATATTTCTTTCCTTGAGTTTTAGATGTTTTCCTTGGCTTACATACTCAAGTTCTATCAGTTGTGTCTAATGTGAAATACTTTCCCTCACTATTAAGAACACTGTGATTTTCAGAGTTTCATAACCTGTTAGTATCTGCTCATTAATAATTCGGAGCTCCTGCTTCCCTGTTGATTTTTTACTGCAGAGGTGGAAAAGTGCTCAGTGATAATTTGTTCTTTTAATTTTCCTGTGTCCACACACTCAAGGAACAAGGAGAGATGTACAGTGACTATGAAATATCATTATTATTTTATGACCAATAATAGTATAGTATTCTATTGGTACACTTTCCTGCTAATGAACTCACATAAAAGCTAGATGACTAGGCAATGGAAAAGACAAATTGCCATAATGCTACATGAGTTATTTTGCATATGACCAAATGTAGCCAATCACTGCCTAACAGATTAATTGCAAATTTTGCAATGCTAAGTCTATACCAGTTCTGGAAAAACTGACTACAGGGTATCCAAGCCACTTTTGTAATAAGCAGAACCCTATTCCACCTATATTAGGATTTCAAGGATCACTACTTCAGTGTGTGGTATCAAGGGCTACTTCCAGAGACTCCTCAATGTGATCACACCCACCAGAATCACATGCTATATCAAAGTTTACCTTTTTAACTTTTGGTCATGCAATTTTAATTTACTAGTTCCTTTGTAATACTATGATTTTATCTTATTTTCTTCTTTTAGCTTTTAAAACCTTCATTCTGAGAAGCATTTTCACAGTTGGCCGGCCTGCCAAGGGCTCCATATCTTAAAGAGAGAGGAATCTCTGCCATGAAGGTCAAAAAGGGAAAGAAAAATCAGGATTCTGTTAATAAATTTCTCCAACTTCATAATTTTGCTCTGGGCAAAAAAGCAATGCTCCCATATGAATACACTAATGGGCAATTTAAAAATCAATTTCGGAGTAATTCCAAATAGGATCCCTTCCAAATGGCCAGCTCATAGGAGAAGACAGAGGCCTCCCTGTCCTAGGAAAAGCAACCTTTCATACAGTAGCAAAAGCACTCCTTCTCCTAACAAGATTGGTTGGCACTGTTTGAGCTTACCAACAAGCACAAATATTCAGTAGGTGACAAAAGGACCACCAGTAAAGCCTCTTTTTGTAATTATTTTCCTTTTCCTTTAAAAATAAGAATAAAGCCAGCTGTGGTAGTACACACCTGTAATCCTGGCATTCAGGAGGCTGAGGCAGAAAGATCACCTTGAGTTCCAGGCCAGCCAGGGTTACATAGTGAGTCCAAGTCCAGCCTAAACTATATACTGAGACTCTGTCTCAAAATAACATAACGTAAGATAAAGACAGAAAGAAATGTATGAAGGAAGAGAAACTATCCACTTTTTCAAATTTATAATTTAAGCAGATCACTTCATCCATCCATATGGATGAACATTTCATTTGATAAACTTTTAGGGATTTGGTTGTCTGATCTGGCCTTACAATTCTCAAGGTGATCTTTCTGCCCCAGCCTTCTGAATGCCAGGATTACAGGTGTGTACCACCTTATAATTAAATCAAATATAAAATTCACCATTTTGATTGCTAATTTTGGACTAGACGCACAGAATAATAAATGAATGAGTGTTTATTGATCACTTACCATATACCAAGTACTTTTCTATATCAAAGATTGTCAAAATTTTTTGTCACAGGATCAGATTGGGTGAATGTTAAAAAAACTCAGTCACTGTGAAAGGTAGTGTCAAAAACAATGGGGTAAGTGTTTTCAAAGCCAGCGTTGTGAATGTTTTGAGGGGAAATTGGCGGCATGTGTCTCTTAACGGTAATAATTTTGAAAAATGTAAACATTCTTTGTTTTTGATTCCACCTATGCCTTAGATTTCCCAAGCCACATGCTGGTCTCTATCAAAAAAGAGTTCAGAAGGAAAGAAGTCATCAGCAACACTGTGATGAGCTATGCAGTGACATAAATTGGACACATTTGTGCCTTTTCACAAAGTCAGAATTTATTGAATAACAGCCCATCCATGAGCTGTGCCTGTTTCATCAGTATCTAGTGAGCCTGGAAATCAGATTTTTTAATTGCAATCTTAATTAGCAGTATTAAGTGACCCATCTCATTTCACACAGTCCCAGGTCACAGCGTAGCTAAGAAATGGTCACTGTGGCTGCAGGATTCAAAGACACAGAGCTGAAATCCCAGGCGGAGAAGCTGCAGACATGTGGAAGTCACCACAGCTGGCTCAGGAAGATCACAGATCAGACGCAGGGGCTTTAAGTTGGAACCAGTGTGAGCTGGTTCAAAGCCTCAGTCTGCAGGGCAGGGAGTTCCAGGGAGCTGCATCTAGCAGGGAGGAGACTGAGCTAAGCTGAAGCAGGGGACAGAGAGCAGAGTCTGTGTCATTTCTATCAGGTGACCTCCTGAGATGGGAGGCTGGTGGTCACCAGCGTTGCCATGCCACACCCCAAGGCTGGGTGTCCTCCTGCTGTATTATTGAAGCGAGGGGTTACAGTGTTGGTCGGTCTGGTGTGTCCACAAAGCCCATGAGTACAGTTTTCTCTGATATAACTTAAGTATGTCATGAGTTGCTGACTTAGCTTCAGATATTTACGAGCGGCATTTTATCACACTAAGATTAATTGATTTGTTAGTTTATGCCTGAGGATTGTGCTGTGCAGCTGAGAGTTTATTTTGTCCAACAGCTGGGGCTGATCTGTGGACAAAGGTGAGTCATCAGGTCATTCTGTCTCAACATTGGCAGGCAATGAAATCACTCAGGACAAAGTTCGATCTGAAAGCTGCTGTTCTGTACAACACAGAAAAACAAACAGCAGAGTGTGAGCAGCTCTACACGCACATATGTCCCAGGGGGTGACAATTCAATGACACTTTATTTAAACAACAAGAACTGACTTCGTCTACTCTGAACATCAGGGCAGTGAACAGCAGATACAAAAGTTCCTGCTCTAGCAGCTCGTTTTCCAGCACTGGGGCTGTGCAATTTGGGAAAAAGCAAAGTAACTGCACAGCTAACTGCAAGGTTACCAGGGCTGTAGGGAGGGGTGTAGGGATCCAGTAGGACAGACCTGGCGGGGGGGGGGGGGTTAAGCAGGGGCGGTCACAAGGTTGGTGAGGGTGACGGGGATGGCCTCTTTGAGATACAAATATGTGAGGATGTTTCAAGGAAATGAGAATGAGGGAGGAAACCATGCACTAGAGGACTCCAGTTTCTTAAAACTCTACAGTGGCCACACCGGCTGGACATTAGCATTTCCTTCTGCCAGACGGAAAAGGAGATGTAGAAAAGTCGATTTGCATGTCAGAATTCAGGCAGTGAATTTCTAGAGCAATGCAAGGCTTTGCTGGTTTTTTAAATTACTGTTTTATTAAGCTTTAAGTGATTTTAACATCTGATTGTGATTGACAATGTGCACTGGCAACACAGACCTTTAACTGACTTGACTTATTTTAGAGAAAACAACCCACCATGACACTGTTATATGCAAACAGTGAGCACTGTTGGACACTCCATAGTCTCTGAGATACTCCAAGTGTTGGTCTGGATATTCTGAGAAGCAGACACCAAGGAAAGAGTAAACATACAAGAAACTGATTTGAAAACTTCAAGAAAATTGGGCAGAATCTAGGGAAGCTAGAAGAGGTTCGAAATCACAGCTAAGAGTGGGTAACACCACTGAGACCAAATGCGGGTACTATCCATACACTGCCTAAGTGACTAAGGCCATTTGTGATAATCTCTACTCCTTGGAAGAACTCCTTACCAGATCACCAGTTGCAAGGACGCACACATGGCCATGCTTCTCTTCCCTAGTGAGCCCACCTTACCTTGCTGCACATGGGCTATTTGCTAGTCTGTTAGCTGGCAGTGTCTTTGCAAGCTCCATCCATTTTTTTGCAAGGGGCAACCTGATGAATTGATTAGAAGCACAAAAGGGACCTTAGTTTGGTTGTTTTTTGGGTCTTTCATGGTGGTACATGTCTCTGCCATCTCCTTTAGGATAGCATTTGGTTTTTATGACTAATTTTTCAGGGAGTGAGGAGTGACTTCTAGAGGCTTCCATTTGGCTTTTTCCACTGAGATGGCTTTTATCTTATACTCCAGAAACCCAACCTTTGCAGGTCCAGTCAGTTGCAGGGCATCTGAAAATCAGCATCTTCTAGGGCATATGCCAAGTTGCTGCCATACCATGTCCTGTGGTGTGAGTCCTTGTGTTACATGCACATGGACCTTAGCCATGCACCAACCATGTTTGTAATGTTCCCAGAGACTGCAGGTCTGCCAGGCAGGTCTTCGGTCTGTGGTTAGTCCTGCCACCACCCACTCACCGCAGGAGACACAAGCCCTTTAGAAATTAGCAGAGAAGCTCTCTGCCTCCCACTCAGTCATGAACAGCAACGTCCCTCAGCCTCTCTGTACCTTTCTGCAGGTGCTAATACAACTTGCCACAACAAATTACTTACTTACTTTGTAGACACTGCTGCTGTAGAACTAGGAAATATGGAACACGTGGTGGTTGTTTTTTACAGAAACCACTTTACTTCCTCTTCCAAGTGTATAAGTTGCTAAAATATTCTTTTCTCACTCAAATCAACTTTGTAATAGCCCAGGATACACAAGCTTTAGAGAACCCATACTTCTTGATAATCAAGTGAATTTCAGACCTAAATACTCATACACACTCTTGGCCTCGATAAGGAGAGGAGAAGGATGTGTGGTAAGTTCCACTATAAAGCTGGGAGTATCTCTGCTGCATTTGGTCATCCTAGGTCATCCTAGTGCATGTCACTGCAAATGGCTTCTGTTGTTATCACTGAACTGCAGGTGCAATGCTGTCCCTTCACTGTCCATGTTCCAGTGGGACTGGGACTGGGTTCTCTCAGGCTCACTGATTCCTAGCGGTGAACTTGACTCTTTTTCTAGGAGGGAACAGAGAGGTGATTCAAGGCTGAGCACCTATATTCAGAGGCCCAAGTGAGCATGCTGACCCCAGGAATAAACAGTCTCCCATAAGGCCAATGCCACAGGTCTGGAGTCTAGACTCAAATAAAGAATACGGAGGCTTATTCAAGCTAAGATCAAAACACACTTCAGTCTAAAGAAATGATGTGTTATGGTTTAGAGCCACAGTGTCCCCTAAAAGTCCCAAGTGGTTTGGGAGGTGGCTGGATCAAGGGGCACTGTAATTAAGCAGAGGCGGAGGTTGGTTAGAAGCTGGTCACCAGGGAGTGACCTAGAAGGGTGCATCTCCCTCCCCAGCTCCTCCTTTCTCGCTGCTCCCTGGCTGCCATGGCATGGGCAGCTTTTCCTCCAGAAGGGTCCGTGCTGGTATGCTGCTCCTGTCTTGGAACCTGGTGATTAGAGACTGAAACTTCTAAAATAACAAGGCAGAATAAAACTCTCCACCTTTAAATTTGGATACCTGGTATTGTGTCCTAGCAATAAGGAACGTGACAAACACACGATGTAATTCAGGCAATTTTGGTTTCCACCTGTTCTTTTAAGAAGCTTATATGTTTGTGTTGTTTTGTAAGCCTAGAAAATATTGAAAAAACATGAAGTTCTGCCAGAAAACTCTGGGAAGATTTCTAATTGCTCTAAGGAGCATCTGCACCCTGAAGAAATTTTGCTCCCATTAAATTCACGATCTATGGAGAATTAAGATATGTTTTGGAGTTGTGACTTTTGGAATCTTTTAATTTCTTTATTCTAGGTTGAAATTTTCTTTTTTGAAAGAAATATTTTTTAAATTTTGAAATTGCAGTGTGAAACACAACAACTTAGACACCACATATTTTATAATTTTTGCTCACATAATCCTCTGGACTATTTGGCTTAATGTGTATTTATTTAGATATTGCATGAGTTAACTCATCAAAATTGCAAGACCACTATCAAGCTTGGTGCCATGTCCCCAAAAGATAAGCACAAGCTAAAGGCCTCTGGGGGGTGATTTCATCTCAAAGGACACCCACATGTTCACTTTATAATTGATTGCAGAATTCATAGTTGTATGTTTAACATTCTAATTACAACACAGGCTCAGGATTTCACTATTGAAATGGACTAAAGGTTTCACTCTAAACATTCCATCAGTTCTGCAGGACATTTGTCACTCTAATCATTATGGAGAGTCCCTCAGGGAGGGTACAGCCTGCCTCTCTCCAGTGCTCAGTACTCCACATCTGTTCTCATTTGGGGATAGGAAAAGACAGTTCTTCATTACAAACTACCAGCTTAGCTGTGACCTAGTGCATATAATTGCTCTAGAGGGGAATGGTCAGTGAGGAATATTCAAGGCTGTGTGGACATTATTCCCGAGTTTCCAAGCTCAGATGTCTATGGATCTAACTCTGAGTCTGCAGACAAAGATACCAGTGAAAATGCTTAGAAGCAAACCTGCACCCAACAACTCTTACAATGGCAAGTCAAGGTGCATCCCACTGTAGCTTCCATCTGGCTGATATACGCTTCATTACACTGGCAGAGTTAGCAGGGTATGCCGCATGGTGTATTGTTTTAATTATTATTAATAGTCAATACTAATCGGCAGCATGCCTTCAAAAGGGATCAATGTGTAATTTAGAAAAATAATACAGACTGAAAATAAAACTAAACTGTTTGTTATTATCCCTAATTATTAATTTCCTAATTATTATGTAGCTTTCAGCTTCTTGAAAATAAGAAGCTCTTCTCAGAGCTAAATTATAATATCACCCCGAAGGGGACCAAAAATTCATTATGCACAGTCACTATGGAAAGAAGAGATCTCGGGCAGAGCAAGATATGACTACAGTATGATGATGGTATAAATGAGCTGTGTGTGGGTCACAGAAAAATACTGAAATATAGTAAGTAAGCGAACAAGAAGACAGAAAAGCCCTTCAGTGGGAATCAGAAGACTTGGGGTATTGCCTGATACTAAAAAGCCATGCAGACTTAGAAAGACAACTTTAAACTTTAGAGGTCAAAGAGTAAAAATAATTTCTCTGTCCCTACTAACAGGCAGTATTTATCTATTTCAGGAGTCCCAGGAAAACACTTATGCATGGCTCAATCTTCCTGCACAGAGTCTGCCACCATCTTCCTACAGTGTGGAAATCACACACTGTCTGTTCTCTGACCTTCTCCAGGTTCCCATGACCCTCTGAGTGATGTCCCACAAGCAGGGCACATCCTTTGCAGAAACAGTCCAGCCACGTGGCCACATCTTCATCCACATCATACCAATCAGAATCAAGGAGACTTCACTCTCTGGGACCTTTACATCTTTGGCACCCCACAGCCTGCTCTTCTATGAATACCCACAACCCACAACCACCTACAACCAGCAAGCTGTGAGGCCCAGACAAAACACAATATGTTGCAGTGATAAAAACTATATGCATGCAAGCACCACTTTACCTGAGCACAACCTGAAACCAATTTAATTCTAGGGAACATTTTTCTCTTAGTATTTTATTTTTAAAATGTTATTAGATGTACATAGTAGTTTTAATATAAAAGTGTTTCAAATTAAATAGGTGTCAGACATTGTTTCAGGCAAAACTTTGAAATTACAATAAACAGTTATGAAACAGCAGTAATTTAGTAGTTTTTTCTCATTAGCTTTGTACTTCATGGTATTGTGCTAAAATATGCCACATGACAAATTTACTTTCTCCCAGCTCATTTTCCTAGTGCTGATGGGGCACTATGTATTCTTTCTGAACTGAACTGCTTCTCCTCTGCACCTGTTCAAATCCTAACCTCTTTGTTCTTTGAATCCTATCGGTAAACCTTTGGTTTGATCTTCAGATCATATATATATATGGTGATCTTCAGAGAAGGCTCAACCAATAAACCTTCCTACCCCTTCTTAGTTCCATTACAATATTGTGCTACCAGATTTTTGTTTATAACATGTGCTGCCTCAGATTACACTTTTGGGAGCCAGGGAACTGAATGCTTTTTATGTCCATGTTCTCCAAAAGACTTCAGGAAAAGCTGATGTAGGAGATTTAGTAAAGCATCAATTAAATCATCCCAAGGAATTTGTGAAAAATTTAAGCACACGTATAGAGAGAAATACAGTAATTACACTTTTAAGCCCAATCAACAGGCTGATTTTAAAGGACTCAGAAAGAGATACAGTCAATTCTCATTTTCACAGTAGCCCTTTAAAGACACTGGGAATTAGTGAATGCTAGACCGTCTGTCCTACAGAAAACACAGTGTTAGGTTTCTGTGAGCCTCTGGTCACATCTTTTTTTCATATATATATATGTGCTCCTGTTGGAAGCAAATTTTGTACATTGTTGATTTTTTAACCTAGAACTTCTGGCCAACAGCACAGAACAGCCTACCCGAAGCTTACCTAACACAGCTATGAATATTTTCGCTGTAAAGTGATTCTTGGATCTCTGGGATTAGAAATAGTAGACTCACTTTAACTCTTCCCAGCAAAATCACTTTACAAAGCACAATTTGAAGGGCGTGTCTCTACAGAGAGCAGGAAGAAGATTCTTGTTTCTACTATGAGCTGAAGCACAAATGTCAAGAATCTACTTGATCCATCTTGGCTCAGAATATGTGCAAAGTTGATTCAAAGTGGCCTTCACTACTGAAGTGAATCACATTCAAAGTGATTCACTACTGGCCTCTCTGAAAATGGCCTGTGTGTACCCTGAGAATCTATTTGAGGTTACAGGTACTTTTCAGCAGGTAGGCAATTAGGCAAACACGGAGTCTATGATTAAGAAGGACCAACTCTAGGTGATGCCACAGGCCTGCTTTGTCGTCTGAGATGGACTTATTCTTCTACAGCATTTCCCTTGAGACAATCTATGTCCTTTAAGGGGCATCTTAGAAAGAGCACTGACTTCCAGACAGGAAGTTGTTCCATAATAAGCTGTGTGTGTGTGTGTGTGTGAGTGTGTGTGTGTGTGTCTGTGTGTGTATATGTGAGCACACGTGCCCATTTCTTCATAAAATAAAATTGGACAGGGGCTTCCACTCACGTCAACTCTAGGGCACATCTGGCTCCCCGTGTTTTATTTTGTCAATGTTATTAGAAGTCCATAGCACTTTTAAAGTGAAAATGTTTCCAGTCAAATGTTAACCCTGAATATTTCAAATGTTTCACACGAAGCATTTAAAGCACAGTAAAATAATTCCAAAACAGCATTAACATAGCAGTCTTTTTTATTTGTTTTGTGTTAAATAATATGCATGTTTCTATTGAGTTTCAATAGAGTTTATTCAATTTGAGTTTAACACAGTAGGATTCCTTTCCAAAAGCCATTTACTGATTCATATTGAGCTCACACAGTGAACATTTACTTCAAAACTGAGGCACATTTTCACAGTGAAGCTTTGGAATCCCACAGAAAGAGTAGAATGGCTGACACACTTAAAAAGAAGGCATAGCTGTCAGACGGTCACCATGGCACCTTTCCTGGTGGCAGGATGGTCCCTCCCACCCTACCCTGCTCTGGCCCAAGGCAGGTGATGAATTGGGCGGCCCATCCATCACGACTGTGTGAAGCCACTGGCATCCTGCCTTGTACTTTCCCTTCAGCTCCACGGATGTCTGGCCCTGCTCCAGTTTTGGGAGTGAGCCTGAAAAACCCAAGCATCATTCTTTATAAACAAGAGTCGCCCTTCGTCTGATAGACAAGGTCTCTGACACTCATTTCTTTTCTTTTGAGCAACTTTATTTTTCTTTGTGACCACTCTTGTCTGCTCACTGTGAGGAAAGTAGGTGCTCACTTTCTCCTGGATCTTTATTTCTCTGTTCTCTATTTGAGCAAAGGAATCAATAAAGTCACAATAAACATACACAGGTCATTATAGTGTGAAAATCTCCTGGGAAATTTTGCTTTAAATTTGGTTGACTTTTATATTGCTGAGGAATAAATTTGAAATAGAAAGACGAGGAAAAAAGGAAAGAAATAACAAAGATCATACCAAAAATTTAAAAAGAGATTTAAAAAGAAAACCACAAAAATCAATGAAGTGAATAAGAGTTACTTTGAAAAGATCAACAAAACTGACAAATCTTTAGCAGGACTGATGAAGAGAATAGGAAAGAAGATCTAAATAAGTAAAAACAGAGATAAAAGGAACCATTACAGCTGATAAATGATTGAAACTGATGGCCCAGAGGCTCATTAGAGACTATTATGAGCCATTGTACATTAACAAAGGTGAAAGTCTGGATGGAATGGATGGATTTCTGAGCACAAAGCATTTACCAAATTTGAACCATGAAGACATAGAGAATCTGAACAAATCAATAGAGTAATGAGACTGAATCGGTAATTCAAAAATCTCTGAGCAAAGAAAATCTCAGTATCAGATGGTTCTGCTGGTGAATTTTAACCCTGCTTTAAAGAAGAATTCACATCAACTCTTCTCAAAGCATTACAACAAATTGAAAGACAGACAATATTTCCAAGGTTATTTTAGAAAGTCAATGTTACCCTGATAGCAACAACCAAGACACAATAAAAAGATGAAACCATAAACTAATATCCTAGCAAACATAGATGTAAAAATTTTTAACAAAATTCTAGCAAAATGAATTCCAGCAGCACATAAAAAAGATCATGCATTGTGTTCAAGTGCTGTTTATCTCAGGATTGCAAATCAATACATTGATAAACTAATAAATGTCTTATATTCAAATTAACAGAATCAAAGGCCAAACTATGAAACCATTTCAAATATTTCAACCAAAATCAACAACCTTCATAAGGAAGAAATTCTCCAAAAATCAGGTATAAAAGTAGCATTCATTAACACAATAAAGACTACAAACCTACAGAATTATCATAACAAAAGTCGGAAACGTCGATATTGGTTCCCTAAGATCAGGAGTCAGACAAGAATGTCCACTTTCATTGCTCTTATTCCACATGGTATAAAGCATCATAATGAAAGCAATAAAGCAAGAGAAGAAGGTAAAAAGCATGATAAATTAAAGTTAATGGAGAAATGTTAGACTACAGTGGTGAGTTCTAGGCCTTTCCATCTGACCTGACAGAAGAGTCCAGTCTTTGTCATGGAGCCCATTTCCAATTCTTTAAACCACAGACCACTTCTTTTTCTCCACCAGGTATGTTGTAGACACATTTTCACAACAAAATGTCCTGCATCTGTGTTTTAGTTGATTTTTCTCATGGCCAAGACAAAATACCTGAGACTCAAAGTTTAAGAAGGAATGGTTTATTTATCTCACAGTTGGTAGAGGTTTTAGCTCATAGCTGACTGGCTCCAAGGCAGGCTGGAATGGCAGAGGTGAAACAGTTTGTGGTAGGCAGAAGGTACTAGGAAAAAAGAAGGCAAAGAAGTGGCAAGCCACAAGCTGCAAGCGGTGACCCTCTTCCCATCCCTTATCTCCTATCCAGGCTGCCCACCCTCATGGTGGGTACCACTCATACTCAGGGTAAGGCAGCTTTCATCCAAGCATCATACCATTAGTCACCCCAGCATCCCACTCTCGACCTGAGCATCACACTCATTCAGCCACCTCCAAAAAGTCCACCTATGACCAAATGAGGCTTTGGAGGAACATATAGGTACAAGCCATAAGAATTGGCGTATCTTGCTAGACAGGACACTAATCTGAACTTTCACAGTGTTTGTGCAAGTGTCTATAATTTCTAGAGCACACAAAGGTGTAATGGTAGGTGGACTGCATTGGAGAAAATTCTCATTTTGTGAGAAAGTAGCAGGGATTTTAAGATCCTCAGGGGACAGAGAGGAAGAAATAGGAAAATAAGAGGGTAATTCTCACTTCTATGGAGAAAAGCCACAACGAGGACAATAAATGAAACTCTACTGGCTTATATAGCTCAGCAATATTAAATATACATAGCAGTGTACCTTACATGGAGGAAAGGACCTGCTACATTAGCACCAATAAAAAGATTCATTTGGGATTAACATAGTTTTAAATCAAATTTAACCTATATTCGGCAAAATACATATTATATCATTAATACATTCCTTAAGCTTATTTGCCTTTGGTTATAAAATGTGTCTCACATAAACCATCATGAATCTTTATTATTTTTAGGCTTTTAACGTAGACTACAGTATTTAATCCCTTATGATGTAAAGAAAATCCATAACGACCAGATTCAAAAAGGATGAATATTGTTCTAATTCAATAGATGAGTAAAAAGCATGTTTATTAAATTAAAAAACATTTTGTCTCTTTTGTATTTTTGTTCATCAATATATTAGTCTGTCTTCATTTTCTATTAAAATCGGTGAGAAATGTAGCAAACTTCAGTTTTAAAAGCATTATAAATTTGAGAAAAATGTATAAAAATAACTGAATTGCATATTAATAAAAGAATTAAAGTAAAATGGAAAGCACTGTGGTGCTTATTATGAGTAAGATAATGGGAGGAGAGTTAAATTAAATTTGGCAGGAGAGTTGGAGAGAACAGGACCTGTGGATGAGAATGAAAAAGATTCCCATTGTTGGCCTTGCTGTAACCCCGCTGGGGTGATGCTGGGTAGGACAAATAAATCACTGTTCATTCCTTAAAGAACGTTGAGTGTTTTCTCCATTCCAATCAGTAGATGACAAATGGGGTGCCCCCAGGAAAAGACAGACACAGCACCCAAACTTTTTTTTTTCTGGTATTGCAACTGTTTCTTGCAGATTAGCATTTTGATGAAATTATGCACACTCCCATGGCAATGGTCTCTAGCCTTGTGGTTTAAACACTGTCTGCAGAAAGGCTAGACTTGTACCTTGTATCCCTGGGTCTGTAGCCCTCTGCGGAAACCTGGATTTCTGCAGCTCATCTTGTGAATGTCTGACAGGCAGCTCAAGCCCAGCCTGACTTCTACTCTCCTTTCCTCTGCCAGGATTCCTGGCAGAAAACCCTTTGGCTCTGTGTTAGGGACCCTGTGCTCCAGACCCCAGTGATTTTCCTCACCAGCCACCTTTGCCTGATGGCCTGGCTGGAACTGGAATGGCTCCTAACTAGCCACAGTCTGCCTATCCTTAAATCCGTATGTGGTCACCAGGGTGACAGTGTTAAGGCAGAAGTCACATCATGTCATGTTTGCTTTATATTCCTAGTAACTTAGTACACTGTTCAGGGAAAGCCCAGCAAGTTTACAGCAGCCTCCACCATCCCTCCTGAATGGCCCTGTCCCCCTCTCTCCTGACCCCCAACCCCAGTGTCCCTTACCCTTCTGAACGTATGCACAGCGCACTCCCAATGGAATGGATCAATAATGGATTTTAAGTAATTTGTTTTACAAATATATGTGTAGCAGGAGGCTTTGGATTAATTGGATGAAAATATTTTGGATGAAAATATTGTGACCAGAAACTCCTAACAAGCTAACCTTGAATTTCCTTTAGGGCTAAGTCTTGTTTTTATATAACTCAGTGTTCCCAGGATCTTACAAAACACACTGCCATGAATGACAAGCATTGGCTGAAGAGACATTACTCTGTGCATAACTGGGAAGAGTAACACGTAGCTGCTGGGGGGTGAGGTTGAGAGGGCAGAAAGGCCACTGTAAACATTGGTCTTTTTATTCGTGTTCCAGTTTTGCAGCCTTTCCAACCATTTGGAATAACCTAGGCTGTCCGATTAGGCAAAGTTAGATTCAGTTTTTTCTCGGTGGCCTCAGTGCTGAGGTCGTAATTGTTTGTATGTACAGTCTCTTCTGGTGGCACATTTTAAGGGTGGAATATGATTCTTCCCAGCAACCAAGTTGATTAAAAGTCAGACTAGAGTCCAGACTTAGGAACAACTTTGTATGGGACTGATTTTAAAACTTTGAGTACATATATATCATTTTGAACATAATGTGACTTGAGTTTACATTTTTCTGTGTAGTTGCTTAAAAAGATGATTTCTCAGCAAAGACCACCTATTGTATACCTTTCCCATATAGGACACCTTAGCATTTGACAAAGTAGCCAAAGTAGGAAAGTCCTTCTCAGCTTCCCCCGGCTC
The DNA here is from genome assembly GCF_034190915.1 of Cavia porcellus. Lineage (NCBI taxonomy): Eukaryota > Metazoa > Chordata > Mammalia > Rodentia > Caviidae > Cavia > Cavia porcellus. The sequence goes on from NW_026947489.1 coordinate 58,930,421, forward strand.
CACTTCATAAGGTAAGTAAGGTGTTCATTTCAGATGCAGCATCCAGGAGAAAGAGAGGAAGACGGGCACCCTCTAATCCCTCCCTGGAGTCCGTTAGCATCCCATTTTACTTTCTTATAGGACCATGCTTCTCCCCACTTAGCCACTTCCCCACAAGACCCACTGTCAAAATATATTGGGTTACTTTTGGTGTATGTGACTTCATTTCTGAGGTCTCTATGACAGAGAAAATTTACATAAATTTGTATGTTTTCCTCTTGCCAGTCTGATTGTTGTTGTAGGTCTTCAGTCATGAGCCTAATGGGTAGGGAAAAGATGAATATTTTCATTCCTACATTACTGTAAAGCTATGTAATGATCACTTTCATCTCTGCATTACTGTTATCTTCAGTGTTCCTCAGAGGTCCATGGGTTAAAGTCTGCTTCCCAGCTCACGGTGCTGGTGGGAAAAGGTGGAACCACTTGGAGGTGGGAGGAAGTAGGTCTTTGGGGAGTGCTCTGTAGATTTGGGCATCCTTTCTCCTGTCTCTGCTCCTCAACTATCATGAGATGAGCTATCTTTTCTACTGTCTGTTTTTTGTCACCTTGATGTCCTGCGCTACCTCAGACCTCAAATGACAGAGCCAACCAAACACAAGCTGAAATGTATAAAACTGTGACCCCAAATAGACCACTTCACTGTGAAGTGGATTCTCTCAGGTATTTGATCACAAGTTCAGAAAACTGATGAATACCATTATTGTACTGGAACCATAGTATCAATTTGCTTAATGAATTTTGTCTCATATATACACAAATTATTGTGTGTCAATTAAAAATAAGTCAAAAGTTCTAGTAATGGCCAGTAAGACTATGAATAATTTAAACATTCATTTTTGTTAAAATTGTTTGGTTAGACCCAAGAGACCCCAGAAGCTGGTGGGATCATTAGCCCTTCTTCCCCTATACCCAAGAGAGGTCAGCAGCTAGCAGGATCATTGATCACCCTTCCTTCACACCTGAGAGAACTCAGCAGCCAATGGGATCATCGGTGATTCTCCCTCACCCACAAAGATTTCAGCAGCCCACGGACCATCAGTGACCTGCAGAACCTTGGTGGGCTGGTATGAGCCAGAGCAACTCCTCATCCACACTGAGGACCTCAGTGGGCCTGCAACAATGTGATTGGTTTTCTTGTCAAGTAGAGAACCTCCTGGGTAAACAGGAACAACAATGAACTCTCCTGTCCAGCTGTAGGATCTTGTTGAGCCAGCACAAGGCTGAGTGCTTCTTCCACAGGGTGAACACAGGTGGGTCAAGGAGAGGGCCAACAAGGCTTCCCCCAACCCAGAGGAACTCAAAAGGGCCTACAAGATCCCCAGAGACACAGTAGGGTCCCAGCTGAAGTGCACTCTATAGCCAGGTAAATCTGGCAGCTCGAAACAGCCTGAAGCCACAGTAGCAATAGGAACTAAGGCTTGGCTTACATCAATACTCTTAGGCTAATCAGCCTAGGAAGAACACAGGATTCATCCAACAGGCCCTGCAGGAGAAATTCAGGTGAGTGGCCCCTCCCCTTCATTGTGGGATCCAGCAATTGGACAAACATCAACCATGTAATAGGACCCTAAAACACACATGACCAACAGTAGAGACTAATGGGATTGGAAAGACCAAAATATTAACCTAAGAAGTGAAAATGACAAAACAAAAAAGCAAAATGCAATCTCAAATGTCCAGTCCTTTGGGAACATGTACAGGAGACCTTGAAATACAGTATATTAGAACACATACACCTGAAATTTCTGAAAAGATAGCAAGTGAAATAAAGAAACAAATTCACGAGGCTATAGAGGAAATATCAGATTAGATATAATCTCAGGTAAATAAAAAGCTGAAAACCTTAATAAAGGAATTTCTCAGCATAACTAGAGAAGAAAGAGATAAAAAATGTACAGGAGCATGGGAAAATGATGGACACATTGAATGAACAATATGGGAAAGAAATAGAATGCATGAAACTCAAAGGGATGCCCAGGAAATTAAAAAATTCCACTGAGAGCTGTTGAAAGTGTATGAATGAAGCTGAGGATAGACTTTTGGAACTTGAAGACAGGATCATAGGTAGTGATCATGAAAAGAAAAAACTTTTAAAAATAACAATGGATCATGAAATAACAATTCAACAGCTTCAAGGTGATGCAGAGAGAAATAATATAATATTGACGGATGTAAATGAAAATGCAAATGACATAAAAATATTTTCAGAAGCAATATTGGAAAATTTCCCAAGCATGGGAAAATAAAGTGATATATAGATAAGCGAGACATTTAGGGTGCCAAACAGCCATAACCAAAATAACTCTACACACAGACTTAAAATAATTATGATCCAGAAATTCAGCATAGAAACAGAATATGAAAAGCTGTTAAGAGAAAAGATGCAACTCATCTATCAAGGAAAGCCTATTAGAAAAATGGAAGACATTTCAGTACAAAGCCTCAAGTCAAGATGTGTTAAGAGGGAAGCATTTTAAGCCCTGAAACAAAACAATTTTGAACCCAGATTTATATGTCCTGCAAAACATGTTTTTGAAAATTAATGGAGAAATAAGATATTTTCATGACAAAGAGTAACTAAAGAAATTCATGTTCACCAAATCAATCCTAGAAAGAATACTGAAATGTATACTAGAGACAGACAAAAATGACTATTCCCAGAACAACAACAGAAAAAAGCCACCAGGCAGGACAAGCAATTACACAAGAGGGAAAAGCAGGAAACCAACAACAAGAAAATAACATGACAAAGTTAAGCCAATATATATCAGTTATATCAAACAATGTAAATGGTTTCAAATGATCAACTAAAGGAAATAGTGGACAGAATGGATCAAGAAATAGGATGCAGCAATATACTGTATACAAGAAACATGTCTGACTCAAAAGGAAACTCATAGACTAAAAGTCAAATGACGGAAAACTATATCCCATGTGACAGGAACCCAGAAAAAAGCAGGGGTAACTACTCTGCAGACAATATGAACTTCAAACCAAAAATGATCAAAAGAGTTAAAGAAGGTCACTACATGCTTGTCAGGGGAAAAAATTCAAGAAGAGCTAGTAATCATAAATATATATTTGCTAAATACAGGAACAACCAACTACATAAGGCAAATACTAATAAACATGAAAAGCAAATATGCAATAACACAATTGTAACAGGGACCTTAATATCCCATTGTCACAAAGAGATAGATCAACTAGACAAAAAGTTGGTTAAAAAAAAAAACAAAGCTGAATAAAATCTGTGAGCAAATGCACTTAGTAGATGTTTACAGAGTGTTCTACCCAACAACATCAGAATACACATTCTTCTCAGCTTCACATGGGATATTCTCTATAATAGATCGTATACTAGCCCACAGAATATGCTTAAGTAAAAATGCAAAGGGATTGAAATTATCCCATGCATATTATCTGACTATTGTGCCCTGAAATTAAGAATTAATTATAAAGGAAACTTCAAAACCTACAAAAACACATGGAAATTGAATAAAAATCTGAGCAACCAATGGGTTACAGATAAAATTAAAGAAGAAATTAAACAATACTTACAATTCAACAAAAACGCAGATACAATATACAGAAATCTGTGGGATGCAATGAAAGAGGTCCTAAGAGGGTAATATATAGCAATGAACTGTCACATCAGGAAAATAGAACAAGAAAAAATAAAACTAATGCTATACCTTAAGCTTCTAGAAAAAAAAGAGTGAGTCAAGCCCAAAGCTCATAGAAGAGAAGAAATTATAAAAATCAGAGCAGAAATTAATGCAATGGAGACTAAGAAAACAATACAAAAATAAATGAATCAAAGAGACATTTGAAGAATGACAAAATTGATAAACCTATAGCCAACCTTATCAATAAAAAAGAAAGAACTCAAATTCAATAAGAAATGAACATGGTAAAATTACTACAGATCCCATGGAAATTCAGAAAATCTTGAATACCTACTTTGAAAATCTTTACTCTCATAGAGTGGAAAACACAGAGGAAATGGACAGAATCCTAGAAATGTACAAATTACCAAAGCTAAATCAAGAATATGCAGCAATTTTGAATAACCCAATATCAGCTACTGAAATTGAAAATGTGATTAAAAACTTACCAACAAAGAAAATCCCAGGTCCTAAAGGATTCATGGCTAAATTCTGCAAGAAATTTATAGAAGATTTAATGTCACTGCTCTTCAAACTCTTCAATGAAATAGAAAGGGAAGCAATTCTCCCTCATTCCTGGAGACAAGTATTACTCTGATAACAAAACCAGAGAAAGACCCAACTAAAAGAACTATAGACTAGTCTTCCTAATGAACATAAATGCAAAAATTCTCAATAAAATATTGGCAAATAGAATTCAGCAAATCATCAAGAAGATTATACATCATGACCAAGTTGGATTTAATATAGGAATTCAGATATGGTTTAATATATGCAAATCAATAAATGTAATACACCACATCAACAGAGTCAAAGACAAAAATCATATGATCATCTCAATAGATGCAGCAAAAGTTTTTGACAAAGTCAAACATTTGCTCATAATAAAAACCCTACAGAAACTCAGAATGAATGCTAAATACTTCAATCTGATAAAAGCCATCTATGACAAACCAACAGTCAACATCACACAAAAACTGAAAGCTTTCACTCTAAACTCAGGAACAAGACAGGGATATCCACTATCACCACTCCTAGTCAATGTACTTCTGGACATGTTAGCCAGAGCAATTAGACAAGAGAGACAAATAACAGGAATAAGGACAGGAAAAGAAGACGTTAAATTATCACTATTTGCAGATGACATGAAACTCTACATAGATGACCCTAAAAGCTCCATCAAAAGACTACTAGAGTTAATAAGCAAATTCAGCAAAGTAGCTGGATACAAACCCAACACTCAAAAATTAATAGCATTCCTCTACACAAAAAACAAACTCACTGAGACAGAAATTATGGAAATAATATCTTTCACAACAGCATCCAAAAAAATGAAAAACTTAGGAATCAACCTAACAAAAGATGTAAAAGACCTATACATTGAAAACAGTGGTACTCTGAAAGAGGAGATTGAAGAGGATGTCGGAAAATGGAAAGACATCCCCTGCTCTTGGTTAGGAAGAACCAACATTGTGAAAATGGCTATACTCCCAAAACTTTTATATAGTTTAATGCAATCTTGTTCAAAATACCATTAATATGCCCTATAGATCTAGAGAAATATTCCTAAAATTCATTTGGAAACAGAATAAACCTAGAATAGTAAAGGAAATTCTGGGCAACAAAGGAGGCATCACAATCCTTGACTTGAAATTATACTACAAAGCTACAGTGATAAAAACAGTATGGTACTGCAAAAAAAAAAAAAAACCCCAACAGATGTGAGGATCAATGGAGAAGACTAGAAGATGCAGACACAACTACAAAGACACTCAGCCACCTTATCTTTGACAAAGTGGATAAAAATATTCACTGGAAGAAAGTAGCCTCTTTTAATAAATAGTGCTAGAAAAATTGGCTTTCCCTATGCCAAAGATTGAAATTAGACCCATGTCTATCACCATGCACAAAATTAAAGTCAAAATGGATCAAAGATTTAAACATTGAAATAGAAACACTAAATCTACCAGAGGAAAAAGTAGGTAGAAATATTGAAAACATAGGAGTAAGCAAAGAGTTCATGAACAAAATGCAAACTGCATGGGAAGTACTTCCAATAATCAATAACTAGGATTTCATCATTTTAAAATATTTTTGCACTTCAAAAGAAACCATCAATGGAGTGAAAAGAAAACTCATAGAATGAGAAAGAATTTTAGCCAGCCTGTCCCTCAGACAAAAGACTTATATCTAGAACATATAAAAAATTGAACAAACACAGGCCCCCCCCAATTCAAAGACCCAGTCTAAAAATGGACATCTGAGATGAATACATGTTTCTCAGATGAAGAAATGCAAATGGCAAATAAATACATGAAAACATATTCAACATTACTGGTTCTTTGAGAAATGCAAATTAAAACATTGAGATTCCATCTCACTCCAGAAAGAATGGCTGCCATCAAGAAATCAACTCATAATAAATGTGGGTGAGGCTGTGGGGAAAAAGGAACATGGCTCAACTGTTCCTGGCAGTGCAGACTGGTGCAGCCACTATGGAAATCAGTATGGAGATTCCTCAAAAAACTCGGATTGGAAGTCCCATTCAATCCAGCTATTTTCCCCTGGGTATTTTCCCAGAAAAATTGAAAATGTCATGCCACAGTGATGTATGTGCACTCAATGTTTAGAGCAACACAATTTGTTAAGTCCTGCAAACAACACAAATGCCCGTAAACTGAGCAATGTATAAAAAGATGTGATATCTTTATACAATGGAGTATTGCTTTGGTATAAAAAGGATAACCTTGAGGTTTTTATAGGTAAATGGATGCAACTTGATAAGTGAAATAAATCAAACTCACTATTATAAATATCACACAGTCTCTCTAGTGTAAAAAAATAACAAAAATAAAAAACTCAAAGAGCAATAAGATCCAAAATGTACAATAGGTATTGTAATAAGGGAAAGAAAATGCTCAAAAATAAAAAAGAACTGGGATAGGGGAAAGGAGTAAAGGAAGAAAGGAAAAGATAATGTAGGTATACATATACAAATCTATCCATATGCATACAAGATAGACAACTATACTACTAATCTCTGTTAGTTCATCAAAGAGAACAGTTTGTACTGTCATTGATTGCTTGATCATTTTGTATGCCTCGATCTTGTAACCTGAACAACTACTTCTAAGATAACAATATGCAATATATTAACTAGTGTTAATTTCCTATGATTTTTGAAATTCTGTATTTTATCCTTTTTTCTGTTTTGCTTTTTAAAATAAAATCTCATAATACTGAATAAATATGCTATATCAAAAAATTGTTTGGTTAATTAACAATTATTTCATACAGGGAGGGGCTGGGCTGCTGTTGGGTACCCTACCTGATATTTATCCAATGTCCATTTTGCAATTTTTGTTTTTCTTATCCCATGTTTGTAGTACACAGTGATTTTTTCCATGGAGAGTTGGTGCATACACGTAAAACATTTAAATCCTGTTTCATTCCTTCCCTCTCCCTATTTCTTGGTCCCTTTCCCTAGTGAAAGGATCTAGCTTCTTATTTTCTATTATCTTTTATTTTGCTTTTTACTTATAGTTTGGGTTTCTCATATAAGAGAAGTTATATCTAAGCTTATGCATTTGGTTAAAAAATCAGATTCCCTTCCCAAATAAAAGATTCCCTCAAAAAATGGGCAACTGAAATGAACAGACACTTTTCAGAAGAAGAAATACAAATGGTCAATAAATACAGGAAAAGGTGTTCAACATCATTGACCACCAGAGAAATACAAATTAAATAACAATTCATCTTACTCCGAAAACAGTGACTGTTATCAACCAATCAAACAATAAAAGATGTTGGTGAGGCTCTGGGGAGAGGAAACCTGTTATGTTGTTGATGGGAATGTAAAGTCGTATGACCAGTATGCGAATCTGTGTGGAGATTTCTCAAAAAATTAAACTAAAAATTCCATTTGACCCAGCTATTTCCCTTTTAGGTACTTCTCCCAGAGAATTAAAGACATTGTATTACAGAGATCCACACATGCCCATGTTTATAGAAGAACAGCTCAGTGTACCCAATGCTCACTTTGTCCTGTTACTCCAAATCTTTTTGTGAAGTGCCACACAGGTACACCTGCAGCGCATCACTCATCCCGCAGCCAAAGGGTTTCCAGGCTGGCATGTGGGCACCCATCTTTTCCTTTTACCCTTACTACTTCTGTACTGAATCATGCAAAACAGCCTGGCTTGGGTTTCCTTTTCCATACTTACAATGTAACTCTTTACATTTCCTTCTGTACTTTTGTAGTTAACATTGCTTTCCATCCAACATGTCAGTCTCTTCTTTTTAATTAGGGTAGTGAAACCATTTATCTTTAAGATAATCAATGACATATTAAGGGAAAAGTGTTTGTTCTCTGCTTGCTTCCTCTTTTTATTTTTCCTCCTTTCTTACCTTCCTATTGGTGGTATGAACATATTTTTAAGAGACCAGCTTGGTTTATTGATAGGATATCTCAGTAGAGTTCTTTATATAGTTTCCTTGGTGCTTGTTGTACATATAGTAACATACACCAGTGCTGTCCCTACAATTGACATCTTGCTACTTTGATTAAGGTGCAGGAATAGACAGCTGTCTTTCCTTTGTGTTTTAAACATAACCATCTCAGATCTCATGTGGCATCATAAATTTTGTTTGAACCACCAGGTATGATTTGAAAGACTCCTGTGCAGTAAAGATTGTCTACTTCCTTCTGAACTCAGAAGTCCTCTTCTGTTGTCATTTCCTTGTTGCCTAGAGAACGTACTGCAGCCATTCCTTAGCGGTAGGTACTCTTGCAAGGAATTCATTTTCTTCCTCTCTCAAAGCCTTCATTTCCTTCTCACCCTTGAAGGATGATTTCTGAGGGTGTAGAGCTTGCACTTTAGAGCTCTTTTCTTTCAGCACCGTGAGGTTAGAAATCCCTCACCATTTGAATTTGCCTCTCCTGTTAAGCGATGCCTCATTTCTCTCGGGCTGTTGTAATGGTTTCTCTCTTTCTTGAGCTATAGGAGTGTGAATGCTAACTCTTTGTCCAGCAGACCCCTGCTGCTCTGGCACTGTATCTCTCTTCTTCAGACAATAAATTATATTGCTCTGACCTTGAGTCTACCAACAGAGTTTACCCTCTGCTAATCCCATGTCACCTCCGAGCCCAGTTGGATTTTAGCTTCATTTTTCAATTCTACTATTGCAAATGTTAAAATTCTAACTTCCATTTCTTTGATGGTATTTTCTCTCTTTTCCTCGTTTCAGGGGAATCCACAGTTGCTTCTTGAATCCCTTGATGTCCACTGTCTTGCAATCCTGGCTCTAAGTTTCAACAGTAGAGCCTGCTCTGTGATGTTGGAGTCTGTTTATCATGTCTTTTTGCTCAGGCAGTGATTTTCCTCATTCTTGATAGGATAAGTGATTCTGTGGATATTATGAAGTTCTGCATCTTCTTTAATCTTTTTGTATTTAAAACAGGCAGCGTCCAAGGGCCAGAGGGATGCATATGTTCCATTTCCTTCCTTCCTTTGGGACACATGGCCAAAGCTAGGCCCCAACTTCTCTACCTCCAATCTCCACATTCTGCATCACTGATGCTGGTGATGGCAGGATCTGCTCAGCTCACATAACATCTGGCTAGTATCCTAAAGGAGCCAGAGTCCCCTGCTGCTGCCCTGGGGGAGACAACTTGGAGGAATGACAGCTTCCTACTTGTCCCTTCTGAAACCATGGAAGGCAGGAGTAAAAACTCTGCCTGTCTGGAAAGGGGCAGGCATGCCAGGAGAACCTTATGATGGTAAGCCACACTAACAGAGCCTGCTCTTGGAGCTCTGAGCTGGAGTTCCTGCACTGCTCTGTCTGGATACCAGGAACCGTCTCTGCTGCCCTCAGGTGCTGATGCTCCTGGACTGTTGACCTTCATCCTCTCCATTTTCAGTCCCCTGCATATCTATGACATGCCCAGGATTTATATTTATAATAGGTAGAATCTGATGTGGGGGGAGACACTCTATTTTGTCAGAGCCACCAATAATAAGTGTTTTGGGATTCGTGCACCTGCAGTTTGGCTCCTCCAGTTTAGTAACCACTGTGGTCTATTACAGGAAGTAACATAGTTTCCTGATCGATTGTTTTATTCATAGGCATTTACATTATTCACAGTTATTTCTGTTATAGTGATTGGCTGTATATCTTGATGTAGCCTGTTCTGAATACGCATCAAAAGGATAGTTAATGATTTGTAAACTTCCTTTTGTTCTTTTGTAATGTTTTCTACTGAGTTCCAGAGATCTTTCACTGGAGAAGGTTTTAAGTCTCCTTCTGGGGCTTCAGGGACCTTAAATCTCTAGTCCTGAGCCAGAAGGGAAGTTGGTCCCTGTTCTGTGTTGGACTCTATCTTATTCCTTTCAGGTCTTTGAACATGTATGTGTTGATAACAACTATTTTTATCACTTACTAACTGGACGGGAACTTCTATCCCCCAGTTCTAGGTGTCAAGCAATGTGTCTGTATAATTCCCCCTCCCATCCCCACGCTGCACAAGGACACTTCTGGACTTGGTTACCTTACATAAACCAAACTTAGGATCAAAGATCACCAAGATGGTTCTTTGATCCTCATTAATGTTTTACATCTTCATTTGCTGGTTTATTCTTCAGAGGTTATATCTTCCTTAAAGTCAGCTATGTCTCCTAAATTCCTTCCAATGATGCTTTTATGTATCACTGCTCTGTGTCAGAAGCAGAGGGCAGTTGGGGCAGAAGGGACTCCAGGTAAAGTTGTGGAGTCACCTTTAAAAAGTCCCTACACAGATTCTCTCTTCTGCAATCCCCTCCTTCATTCCGAATGCTGGTAGAACATTGACCAACCCTGTCCTCCCTGTCCACCCTGTCCACCCTTTGGTAGTGCCCAACTTTTCCCACCTTAGAGCCCTCACATGTGATTCTCTGGAGAGTCAACTGAAACGTAACTATTCAAAATCCTCTTTCAAATGCCAGTGTAAATTTATTTGTACCCCTTACTTCAATATAAGCCCCCTATCTGTTTTCTTCACATCCCCCATTGCAAGTTATAGTTACCATATTTTATGCATGGACTTGTTTTACTGTCTCATCCATCGGCACAGGAGCTGTGTGACTGCTGGGTTGTGCCTATCTAGAAAAATCACATCCTGCAAATCTCAAGTGGTGTTTGGTACCTGATAGGTCTGTACTCACTGTACAAGTGCTGACTAAATAACAGAAGACCAGCTTTCATGGTGAAAACCTGTATTTCAACATCATTACTGGTTAATTCGGGTAGAAACATTTTCCACGTAAGGCTTTGTTTTTAATTTGTTTATATGCAAGCTAAAGGAGAAAATACCTGATTTAATGCTTGAACCTGAATATCTTACATGATGAAGTTGGCAAACTGAGTAGTCTGTTCCCTCCCTTCTTGCTTTATGTCTGTTTTGCAGATTCCTGGTTCCACTGATGCTCTGTTACCCTGTCTTCTCCTTCACACAAATACATTATCAAAGAAAACTCACATGAACCCTTCACATTCCACTTTGAGTGAGAACCTAAAATTCCTTGCACTGGATAGCTAGAGGCTAGCTTCCCTACCAAACAGCAAACTGTACCTTTCACATGTGGAGAAATAGGATGAGAGTATTAAAGCACACACATTGCCAGAAAAGGTAATATACAAATCAGTTTTCCTGTTGCTTGGACAAACTACCTGACACTGGCAACTTGGAAGTTAAAGAGAAGTTTATTTAGCTTATGATTTCAGAAGGTCTAGTCCATGGCCAGTGGGCTCCAGGCTAAAGCACCATTGTGGAGCAAACATGCTCACTTGACAGTGACTAGGAAACAATAGAGGGAAAGAACACCAATGAGAGACACACCTTCCTTGGTGACAGCCTCCAACTGGGTTTTGTCCTCTAACTTCATTGTCCTATGAACCAATCACCTCACTAAGAATCTCTTAATATGGTCAAATTGACAACTAAGATTAACCCATAGCTGCCATGGTTGTGCACACCTTTAATCTCAGCAGGCTGAAGCAGCATTGCAAGTGTGAGCCCAACCTGGACGATTTAGGAAGTCAGAGACCCTGTCTCATATTAAAATATTTTAAAGGGGCTAGGGATATAGCACACTGTGAAGAACCTAGATTCAATCTTCGGTACCTCAAAAATTAATAGCAAAGGAAATATACTGACACTCTTAATGGTGAGAATGGCATAATTCATTCTTAACTATCACCCATACCCTGCTTATGGAAAAACACAAGAAAAAGTTATCTAGGCAGGAAAAATGGGGCATTAGAATCATGAAAATCATAATCTGTTAAAGGTTTTCTTTGGTTAAATAGGATGTCAATAAAGCAAAATATTTTGTTCTTTTAGAATGTAGTATCATCGCTTTAGGTTTTAAACAATTCCAAATGGGAAAGCAAAAATACACAATGTTGATTTTCTACTAACATACTTTAATTTGACCTTTCATTGTTTCTAGGACATTTGATTTTTGTTTACTTCCTAGGTAACTACAGTATAATTCAATAATAATTATCAGGGCCTGATTCATCCACTTGCCTTTAAATTCTATGTATGTTGTTTTAAATGATGTTAAATGAATTTTCAACTTTATTTTCTATATCAAGTGATGGGAAATGGTTACCAGAGATTATGGTTCACCCTTGCAAGTTAAAATAATGACCACAAGTCCATTGTGCCACACAAAAATAGACTCAGTGGTGCTGAGGACAGGCGTTTCTCACTCTGGTAATGACACCACGTCCTCTGCAGTGCTATCATGGTTCACAGGGAGTCACCTTGCCTTTGCTTCCTTGGGTCCTCCATGCCCAAGAACATCACTGATCAGTGCACTGGTAGCTCTCATTATAAAAACCAAGGCAGAAACATACAGTCAACTGTTTTCTGAATGCTGGCCTTTCAATTTTAGAACATAAGAAAATAGTATAAAAGCTGACTGTGCAAATACAAATGGAGAGTGAAATTGGTTCTAGAGAGCCTAAATATCACAGTCTCCCTTCCTGCTAGGAATTACCGGCTACTGAACCAATTCCTGTCTATTAACCAGGAGTTGCAAAGTCCAGTTTTTGCAGTTAAGCATTAAAGATCCATCCGACTCTTTCTTTACATAACCATTTTGCTAAATTAAGACAGACCTGCCTGGTTTAACAAGATGAGTTGTGAGAATTCTTCCTACTCACCTTTGGGAGATAATGTGGGGACTGAGAATAACTTGGACCATTCTTCCTATCTTCCAAAGTCCTCCTCAATTTTCAGGACAAAGGTAAATTCACGGCTGCTCACCTGTGGTCTCCCCAAACCCTCAGCAGGGACACTACTCACTGTCATCTGCACAGACAGTTCTGAAAGTTGCTATTGCTAATGTCACAGTAGACATACCCAGTGACACACAACTGAAAGCAGCATTATGAGCAGGAAAACCTGGGATGAAACGTAAGATTTTATTGTGGGACCTGTTATGGGGATGCTAACTTCATATCTTCCTTGTCATTGGTATATAAACTCCCAAGGATTTTCTTCATATACTAACTGATTGAAAAAATGTGTTTTGTGTTCAAATTTAAAATGTATTGCAGTGAAAGACACATTGCCATTCATACCCTTCAAAATACACATTTTTCTTAGTTTGAACACACTTATCCCACTGCTCTTGCCAGTTTCAATAGAAGTTCTAGAAGTCCTCTTTCATGAGCATCTTTATGAGGTATAACAAAGAAGATATGGTGAATGCTGCAGCCTCGTGTCACCCAGAAAGTCAAGGTCCTGAAAACACCACAGGGAGTCCTCCTCCACCTCATTCTTCAGATCTGGTACTGGGGATTTCTGTCTCTTCCCCAAAGTCACAATGTCCTGACAGGTAAGTACTGTGAATTGATTTAGGACATCAAAGCAGGACAGCACAATCAAAGACACAAAAGAGGACTCTAGAAATGCTCAGAAAGTGGCAAGAACACTGGGATGTGTACTTTTTTGTGGAGAGAATGTAATGGCACTTTTACTGTAACACATTTTAAAACGTTAATCACTAATAGTATGCTTCATTGTATTTTTTGTATCTTCTACAAATAACAACAGTATTTATTTAATTTCTATCTTTTGCCTTTTACTTCTTTTGGTTGTCTTAGTTCCTTGGCTAGGATATGTAGCACCAGATCATGTAGAAATGATGATAACCAGTAAAGCTCTGTTATTTTTAATCTGTTTGTCATTTATTTTACCCACACCCCATTACTATTCTTTTTTTCTCTTTGGACAGCTATTTTACTGTTCAAGATGGACTTCTTAGTGAAATGCATTTATTGACTCTGCATGATTGCTTTGGTAAGTATTTGACAATAGTGATTTATATTCTGTTACACATTTCATGCTCTTTCTTACTTTCTCTCCTAACAATGGGTCATCAAATTATGACCCACTGGTCAATTTCAACCTAGCACCTGTTTTTTTAGCCTATCAGCTGAGAATCGTGCTCACATTTGTAATTCGTTTAAAAAACAAAATATTATTTCATGGTATATGAACATTTTATGAAATCTGAATTTTAATCCTTGTAAAGTTTTATTTGAACACGTTTGACCCCATCAGCTTATATACTGTTTATGGCTGCTCTGACACTCTTCTGGCTGTGGATATGCATGGTTGGAGGAAAATCCAGTGGCCTGCAGTCCCCTGAACACAAACCAGTTGGATTTTTTTCCCAAAAGCATCTGTGGTGCCTGACACTTTTATTCTTTACGTTGCTTTCCCTGTTGTGTAGCATGTGATGTGGTCCTCCAAGTCCCCTCATCTGCTCTCGTGGTGTCCAGCTTTCCGACATTGTGGACAATGCTGCAAAACCTTTCTGGTAGCCTTGGAAATAAAGATCGTTACAGTTAGGGAAGAGAAGTCCCACAGCATTTGCTGTATGGAAAAGCTCTGGAACTAGAGAGTATGGATTTGACAAAGCACTGCAAGTGGTCTTTGGGCTACTGAATTTCACACTTTAAAATGATTAAAACAGAAAACTGTGTGCTATGTGTCCTTTATCAGAACGAAGGTAATTAATACCCTAAATTACTTGAAAAATTACTTTTTTGTTAAGTAATGAGTTTTTATTTATCTTACTAATTCTCTAAATCAAGTCCTTCCTAGAGAAAACAAAAGCAAACCAACTTGGATTATTGACATATTAAGGTGCTCCCTCATGAAACTTCAGAATGTAATTTAAGAATCACTAAGCAGAGTTGGATTCCAGCAAGTTTTACCAATATCAATAGAATAAACAAGGGCCCAATGACTTTTTTTTTGTGGCACCAGGAATCAATTCAGGGCCTTATATTAACCAGTTAAGCACTGTGCTGCTGGGCTGTATTTCTAGCTGGACTTTTTATTTTTTACTTTTTTGGTACTGGGAATCACACTCAGGATCTCGTGTTTGCCAGGCAGACACCGTGCTGCTGCGCTATAATCCTAGACCTCCCAATGACTTTTATTCAAAATGTAGTAACTCATTTAACTTTCCTGAAGTATGTGCATATATATAATATATAAGCATATATATAAATGTATGTGTATATGTGTAATATATAAACATATATACATGTGTTTTATTAGGACATGTTTACAGAACATAATAATTACCTTCACTGTGGGGAGTTGGCAAACATACACAGCTCAACTACATTCTTTTTATTTATATAAATCATACATATTATTTATGCAATATATTATTTGTGGCACCTGTTCATGCCTCTGAGATGTTACAGATCTTCCATTTGCATAATGGCAATGACTTTAAGAGAAGCAAACTCTAGAGTGGGGACAGCCAACCCCAAGCCTCTCTCTGTGAGTCAGCACCATTAATGGGCTGTGGTGGGGAGAGAACCAGGTCTCAGCAGGAAGCCATCCCCGCCTGGAAGCCATATCATTTTCATAGTTTTGTTGGGTTGGGTTTTAGTCTCTTTTGTTTTGTTTAATTATGTTAAATCTGATGGCAGGAGCAGCTATTTAAAAGATAGCTAGACATATTACAGTAGCCATTTTGGACTCACTATAGGCTATTTTTGAAATCCTTTATCATACTCATTGTTTTGCTTTTATTCTATTCTGTTGTTTGATTTTTATTATGTCTGAAGGTATCTGTAGCTATTTT
Organism: Cavia porcellus; assembly: GCF_034190915.1. Lineage (NCBI taxonomy): Eukaryota > Metazoa > Chordata > Mammalia > Rodentia > Caviidae > Cavia > Cavia porcellus. The sequence continues at coordinate 58,946,283 of NW_026947489.1, forward strand.
GAAGACAACAAACAGCATTACTATTGATTTTGTAAAGTTTTGAATTCCTGTATTCACTTATATAGGTTTATTTTTATTGGTTTTATTCTGTTCTATTTTCTTTGACTTTATCTTCTTTAAAATAATAATAATAATAATAATAATAAAATAAGAGGGTCCCGAGAGAGACAGAGAGAGAAGCAAGCTCAAGATCTGAAGCCTTACACCTGACTAGAGTATGTTTTTGACCATCAGTACATTCTGCTATGAACTCATGGGGAGTCAGTGGAACTGTCTGCTGAAGTGCTCAGGTCTCATGAATGGCTGAATGTCCCAAAATGCAGAGACAGGGAGACAGAGTGGTTGGCCAGGTGTGTGGATGAGGCTGCTCCAAATGTGGGGAGCAGTGTGCTGGGGACACAGAGTTCAGGAAAGGGGAAGGGTCATGGGGCTGTCAAAAGACTACACAGTCGATGGACACAAGGGGCATGGTAGGATGATGGGTGAGAGGATAAAGGAGAAAACAGTGACGACCTTCCATGTCATTATGCTGAATTCAGCCAGCATCTAACATAGTCAGAGAACAAAGAATAAACTTTGTCACGTGACAGTTCTGTGCAGTTCCAGAAATAGTAATTCCATACTTTGAATCAACTAATGTAATCAAATCCAAAGCACCCATTTAACTTGAGGAGTGTCCTCTACTCAGCCAATGCAGTTGGAACAGAGGGCAGTAGAGAGGACACCACCTTGCCTCGATGGCATGGTTCACCTGAGGCGAGGATGTGGGACAGCACTGTTTTGCAGGATCTTCTGACCCAACACCCCTCGCCTCTGTAAATGTCAGAGCAATTCATACCACCTCATGAATAGAGGGCTAAGTTGATTGAGAACACATACCGAATTAAATAGATGTTTTGCTTATGAAATACAAATTCCTTTAGCCACAATATTCACAACAGCTTCTCGGAGCATTTTGAAAATCACTGTGTGTAGGTGGGTGAGCTGCTGGATGGCTCCACCTTCCAAATTATGTGTTCATTATAAAAAAGATCAATCAATCCATAGCCTTTGGGTTTTCCAGCTTACTGACTTAAAAATATTGCTAAAAGAGAGCTGAAAATTCAAATCATTTTAATTGTTTGGAAGAATTCCCTTCAACATGCAAGTCATCAATCCCTAACATGCAACTTCGCAGTGTTTATCTGAGGGAGTGATGGATTTTTGTCATTTGTCTTGTGGACCTTAAATGCTCTGTGCTTATCTCTACTGGGAGGCCCTTCTATCTATTTCCAATAATTATCTAATTTATATAAAACTATAAGGGTAATTTAAGGCTGTGTCTGTTAAGCTTGGTCCCATACTGTGTCTTAGTATAGGGTTCTCCCTAAGAAGAAATTCTAAATTGGGGATTGTTTTCTAGAGCTGGTCAAGTTGGAGATAATCCTGGCCACAACCCTCTGAGATGTAATGGGATTCAGAAGTTTCTCTTCTACAGGAGATTGGCAGCACGTAATATTCAACACTCAAATTCTTCTTGAACATCTAATTTATTTTTAAAATATTTATTAGTACATATAATTTTCAAAATTGCAGGTTTCAATGTGCTGTTTTCATTCATGCATATAACGTATATTGATCATATTCATCCTACCTGATCAATTTCCCTTAGATCGCTCATCCTTATTTCCTTTCTCTTGTTTAACAAGTCTCCATTCTTATTTGATTCACGAGAAAGTTCTTGTTATGGCGGCAACACGTGTATAAGGGAAGCCGGGTGGGCTTCTTGGATGTCACCCAGCCACAGTAGGGGTCTGACTCCAGGGAAGGAGTGAGGACAGGAAGCTATGTCACTGCCAGTGTCTGGGAGTCTTTGCGTCTAGCTGGCTGAGAGGACCTCTGCCACAATATGGGACTGACCAGGAGGAAGGACAGGGCCTGGTATAAAGCAGGTAGTAGAAAGCTCAGGGACAGTTCTGTGCTGATTGTTGGAGCTGCCAGAGCCCAGGGCTACCATGAAAGGAGAGGAAGGGAGGCTGATACAGGGTGTTGCTATCAAGTTTCTGGTGTGAGTAGTGGCTGATCAGAGAGTCAGGGTGGACATGCACCTCCAGGTCACCTCAGCCTCAGGTTGAGAGCTGGGGTATTCACCTGCTAAGTCTCACAGGTCAGTTACCTAGCGGCCAATAGGAACAGGATTCCTCAGCACTTTTAGTCAGCCACACACCCAGACAGAATGCGGGAAAAGCTCAGAATACCAACCTAGAGGCTTGTGCAGTTCATAAGGAGACTATTAGGGACAGAAATGGCCCGTGCCAAGAGGATTTGGAGAAGACACTGGGAGAGTCTGTTGCAAAGAGCCAGACAGACAGTGGCAATCAAGGGGTCCACTTGGTTCTACCTTGGTGTGTGTGTGGGTCCTCCCTCCCACCTCAAGTTCACCCAGAATGAACTTCTAGAGACAGCACAATCAGGACTTGCCATGTGGATGCCTGAACGCAGCCAAAACACTGGGGCTCCATCCATTTTTTTAAAAAAGAGATTAAGACTAGAGGACAAAACAAAGCAGATCAGAAAAAAATAATTTAAGCAACACAGTATTGCACCACAAGACAACTCGATATTAACAGTAGCTACCATAATGTCTCTTTGTTTGAAATAGTTGAGCATACCTTCATATACAGTAGTATCAATCATAACAAAATAGTATAAAACCATTCAAGAGAATGAAAGTATTACAGGGCATTCAGAACCAAATAACAGAAAATGAACAATGGCTACTATATTATCTCATTGTCCATTAAAAATGTGTTTATACTATCACACATAATAAAATCCAGTAAGATACTACATGATAGAACCAATGGAAACAGAAGAACAAAAGCATGGTAGGACTTCAAAGCAAGATGATATTAAATCAGCAATGGCTGCCGCCATAATGTCTTGTTTTCTTCAAAATAGCTGCTCATACCATCACAGATAATAAAATCAAACAAACCAGGATGAAACCATTCCACCTAATGAATGAAAACATTATAAGGCTTCAAAGCACTGTATGGGGAATCATGATTACCATAAAAATCTCATGTACTCTTACCATTTCTTACACTAGGGAGACTATACGATATTTATGCATGTGAATTTGATTTATCTCACTTATGAGTATGGTCTCAAGTTGCATCCATTTATTTATAAATATCGGAATGTGATCATTATTTATAGCTAAGTAGTACTCCATTGTATAAAAAAACCACAACCTTTTTATCTGTTCATCAGTTGATGGACACTTAGGTTGTTTCCAAGATCTGGCTATTACAAATTGTGCTGCTATAAACATGGGTGCATATATATCACTGTGGTATAATGTTTTCAGTTCTTCTGGGAATATGCCTAGAAGTAGAATAGCTGGGTCAAATGGGACTTCCATCCCAGCTTTTTGAGAAATCTCCAGACTGACTTCCACAATGGTTGCACCAGTTTACACTTCCACCAACAGCTCCATCCATTCTTACGGCCAACTTTCCAGCAAGGCATCAAACCTTGGGCAAGTATCCTATCTTTGCAGCCAAAGGGCTGCCTTTATTTCTCTTGATCTCACCACAGATTCTAATAGCCCTTCTTTTTTTCTTTATGGGATGCATTGAGGTAATTATCTACAAGTAATTACTCAGTTATCAACTAAGAGGACTTACCACACCTGAAGCAAGACACTGAGATTCAGGATGGTTAATTCCCCACATAAAGCACAGCTGGCCCTGCAGCCAGGAGCCCAGGAATCCAGGTGGGTTTTATTCTTGAGAGCAGGTGATGGGTACACTGACACATCTCCCATGGGAGAAGAATGGGTCCCGGAGGAGAAGGTGGCTATGGGAGCTCCTGACTGGAGTGCAATGTGTACTAAAGGCAACCCTGCAGGGTCTCTAGTAATGGCAGAAAGTGCCAAATGAATCAAAACTACACACTCAGCAAGGGAAATGCTCCTACTTGCAGTTACACACACAGAAGTCTCTGGTCCTAAAAACAGATAGCTTTCATACTGTGCATCGGGTTACTGGCAGTCTTCTCATGGCATTGTTACAGATTTAGGAACATTCAAGAAGCATAGTCCAGAACTTTAGGATGACAAATGTGTTCCTGGGTTCTGCAGAAACATAAGCTCCACACAGGACCCATTGGATACTAAGTAAATAATCAATAAGTATACATGTCAGGGCTGGGGATGTGGCTTACTGGCAGTTCTTGCCTTGCATGCATAAGGGCATAGATTAGATTCCCAGAACAAAAATATGAGTACCCTTCTGCTCCCTTCCAAGGAGAAACTAAAACTAAGAAATAATTGTGAGGGCCTCAGTCAAGGTGCCTAAGCCCACCAGAAGACTGAGATGGACCTTAAAGTTATAGGACACTTCTCTCATGGACAGATAAACCACCACCCCAACATGGCTTCCACTTCAGAACAATAGCTCACAGCAGAAAGACAGACGGGCTTGGAGGAGTAGGACAAGGGAAGCTCAAAGTCAACAAGAAGAAGAAATAAGGAAATTGGGGCAACTGAGGACACCATTACCCACACCCCCAGCAAACATAGACATCGCTCTCCCTACCCAGATTAACAAGAAGAAAAACAACAAAAGTTAACTCATACCAAAAGTTTGTTTATCTCCATTATCACCACTGAATGCTTCATGTCTGCTTTCAACAGAAATTTTTAACCATAAAAAAGGTAAGAGAAACACATTCAGAAGAGAAAGTAAACACTAGAAGTAGACTTGGTTATTATATAGGTTTGGAACTGGTCAGATAAGGGATTTGAAATAACTACTAATATACTAATTGATGAGAAAAGCACAACAGACAAGAACAGATCAATAAGATACAGAAAGATATGAAAATTCTAGAAATAAGACAAAAGGAAATGCTAGAAATAACACCAGGTGCAGTGAAAAATGTCTCCCACAGGCTCATAGATAGAATGTACCAGCCCTGGGAAAGAATCTTTGATCATGGAGCAAGGTCAGTGGAAACAATTTCAAAAGTATAAATATGTGCATCTGGAACACCAGAAAAGGAAAAGAGAAAAAGAGAAGAAATATTTGAAGTAAAAAAACACACATAATTTCTAAAATTGAATACAGGCACCAAAACACAAACCTCCTTTTACATAGAGCACTGAGGATAATAAACATCAAGACAAAAACTAGGCATATGATATCCAAACTACGGGAAGCCAAAGACAAAAGAAAATCTTATAAGAAGTCAGAGAAAAATTAATCTTACCCACAGAGCTATTAAGCTATGAATTACAGCAGGTTTCTCATCAGAGGCTGTGGAAGCAAAAAAGTGGAGGGAAATATATAAAGGATTACAAGAAAAAGAATCAACCTCGAAATAAAACAAAAATAAAGAATTTTTTTCAGATAAGAAGCTCAGAAAAAGTCACGAAGAAATTTTACCTAAAAGAAACATATAGAATTCTTCCAGAGGTAGGGAATTGATAAAGGTCAGAAACTTGCATCTGCGGAAGGAATAAATAATGGTGAGTAAAGGCTGCTCCTCTCATTATTCTTAATCTAGCAGTGATTGTTTAAGGAATAATAAAATAAAGTGCTGATTGATTACATTATTTGAGTAGGTGAATTGGATACAGTAAAGACAATGGCACTGTGTCACTTAAAAATGGATTCAGATTCCTTAAAAAATGCATAGGAAACTCACAGACTGCCATTAAAATGGCTTTATAATGTACATAATTAATATGGTAAGAAAAACGAAAAATGGAATCATACAAAGTATTCAGTTCAAACCACAGCAGCCAGGAAAGCCAAGAAAATAAACAAAGAACAGATGTAACAAGCAGAAAAGTCAGAATATGGTAGATATTAACCCTACAATATTTAAATCATTTCAAATGTGATTTAAAATCATCAGTTAAAAGACACAGCTTTTTTTTTTTTATAAAGAAGCCCAATACCATGTAATCTATTAGAAAGCTATTATAAATACACAGGCACATGTCAAAAGAAAGGACATAAGACAAAAAGAATAACACTAAAAGGCATATAACACATGATAACACCAACAATAAGAAATTCAGTGGAGTTGTATTAATTTTGAACAAAGAAGATATGAGGACAAAAAATTGTAAGGAAAAAAGGAGAAGGAAATATAATTTAGGTTAATTTTCCCAAAATACATAACATTGGTAAACACCTACTCACCTAACAACAGATAAAACACCAGACAATGCTGCAAAAACTCACAGAATTAAAGAGAATAACTCACCCAATTCACTGCTGTAGTTGGAGTCTCACTCCTCCCCTTTCAGTAACTGATAGTTTATGCAGGCAGAGAATCAGTAAGGGTATTGCTGACTTTAGCAACTCTCAGTCAGCTTCATGTAGCTGATGGCTATAGAATACACCACACAAAACAGCACTGTCCATATTCACAAACTCCCACAAAACATGCACCGTGGTACCTCATCCTGTGAGCCATAAAACACATGGGAACAAGTGTAAGGAAAAATCACTCAAAAGGTGTTTTCAGCCCACGATGAACCTGAGCTAGAAGCAGCATGGTTTGACAATTGCTACATATTAGGAGATTAAATAATACGACTCTAAATGTCATATGGCCCAGTTCTGTGGACACAATAAAACAGATGTGACACAATAAAAATAATCTAACTTTATTACAAGCACATGGAATAGTCTCTGAGAGAGAGAGAGAGAGACAGAGAGACAGAGAGACAGAGAGACAGAGAGACAGAGACAGAGAGAGAGACAGAGAGAGACAAAGAAAGAGACAGAGAGAGAGGTGCTAATTTATCATCCCAAAATGAGTCAAGTTGACAAAGCCAAATGAAGAGAAACTTAAGGGTACTGCAGTTAATAACATGCAGTGAATGTTGGTGTCCCCACTAGCAGTTAAACAGTTAAACCTTCTGAACCTGTCACATGTGTGCTTTTGAACCAAACCATCAGTAAATGATCCATCAGTTGCCAGATTTCTGGGTATCAGGGTGGATATTTACAGATAAAGAAGGAGAGACAGGCAGAGTCACCCATGTGGAGATAGACTGGAATTAGAGACATCAGCTTGAGTTCATATTTGGGTTCATATAATCCAAAGGCAGCTGAAAATCCAAATGTTTTAGCTATCCCTGCATGACATGGGGTAGGCTACACATCTCTATAATCTCACTGATGAGAACAACAGTACTCCCAGAGAAGTGAGCATACCTAGGGCCCGGGGACTGGCTTCTAACACCATCATTGCCCGATAGATAACATGAACCATGGATCCTTGAGAAGTGACAGATTCAAGTGGCAAGAAGTGTACAGGATGAGCCTGAAGCACCCACTAGTGCTGCCCAGTGAAGGATGTACCCAGCACACACACACACACACACACACACACACACACACACACACACACGAACACTGCACACACATGCGTGCGCACACACATACACACACAAACACACATGCTTGCATGTTGATGGAGAAATAACAAACATATATGCGAGCCACTGAAGGGTACCCAATTACCAATGACAGAATAATTTTGGCTAACATAAGGTAGAATTGGTTCATTTCTGGATGTGTAAGAAAAACAAGTCTCTCACTACATTGCTGAGTTATTAACTAAATAATATGTGAGAAGAGACAGATCATCTAAGAAAAGATGCCAAACACCTACATGGATGTCCTGGCCTCATGGAGGTGGAGCATCGCTCCCTGCTCCCGCAGAGAGGGCTACACACAGAAGCTGCCTTCTGAAGAGACTGTGTAGAAATCAGCAAGAGTTATACTGGCTGAGTGTGGGGAAACCTGAGAAACTCTATGTCAGCCCGGGAAACGCCTCATTTCACTGGCTGGGCTTGAGAAGGGCAGAGTGGTGACCTTTCTATCATTGCTCTCCTCCTTTTCAGCATCCTCCTATCACTATCCCCTGCTCAGCATCAGATGTGTAGGAAGGCCACCATGCCTCTCTATTTCAAAAGTCTAAAAATGGAGGGAACTGAACTCCAGGGCTGTGCCTGGGAGCCTCCTCCATACGGGGAACTGGTTGTGGGTGCTACAATTCTGAAATCGGAGCTGATGCCATAGTGGGATGATTCTGGGGGATCTTGAAAGGAATTGAATATGCTTCCCATGATGAGCAGACTAGGACAGGCTGCTCCTGACATGGTGATCCTGACATGGTGCCCTGCAAACCTAGATTCTTGCTATTTCCTACCTGTGAGTGTGTGATGAACCTAACAGCTTCATCCCAGTCCAAGCTGCTGGGCTATCACTCACACAACTAGGCTATACACTGACTTATCCTGTGTGTACACTGTGTCTCTGGCTCCTCTAGAGTGCGTGACCTAGTCAACTGGATCATATGGTGTGGAGATGAAGTAGCCATTTGCCTGCCTCCAGCCCAGGCCAGAGATGTCTCTGCAGCCTGTGAGGAACTAGTGCCTATAACCAGCTTTTGGGTGCCATGGGTGCTTTTTCCTAGCAGGGCTTCCATTGCTGGCTTTCCTGGTGTCAGTCAGAGACCCTGGGGAAAGCCAACAGAGCTAAGTTGCACCAGGACCCCAGGCCCTCACAGACTGAGAAAATAAACATGCTTTATGGGATGGGGATTTAGCTCAGTGGCATAAGCATCTGTCTGGCAAGCATGAAGTCATGAGTTAGATCCCTGGTACCAATAAAATAAAATAAAATATGCTTTATTTGGAACCTCATATTTTCAGATGATTATCTATGCAGTAATAGCTAAATAAGGAGCTTAAAATGATAGGAACATTTTGGAAAACTTCTTGCAAGCCCCTCAAAAGAAGTTTAGCCTGAATCTACCTTAAGACCCACCATTTCTACTCCTAGGTTTGTAAGTGAGGAAAGGAAGCACAGTTTTAAGAACAAAACTTGTACACAGATGCTCAGAACAGCTGGATCCCTCATAGGCCAAAACTAGAACCAACACATGCAGTCATTAGCAGAGAATAGATAAACAGTGGGACACCCACATAACAGAACACTGCTCAGCACCAACAGAATAAAGTGGTGTAATGTGCAGAGTGGGACGGGCCTCATAAACATTGTGTTTAATGAAGGGTCACAATGTACAATCTCACTTACATGGAATCCCAGAATAAGCAGAACCAATCTATGATGACAGAATCAAGGTTATGGGTACTTATGGGTTGGTTATTGGGAAGAAGCCCAAAGCCCCCACCTGGCAATGATGAGTGTTTTGCATCTTCACAGGGCTGTGGATTATACAAATGGAGGTAATGTCAAAACAGATCTGTTCATTTTATTCCATGCAAATTGCACTACAACAAAGAGCAGAAAAAAACTGAAAAAATAAGAAAAAGAAAGAAAAAGTGTGAAGACTCCAGTCTTCTGTGCAGGAATCATTAGGAATGAAATGATTCACATCATGAAAAAATATTGTTGTTATTCTCCTAAAACAATAGATAATGCCAAAGTCAAACATATCTGTATGAAAGTGGCATAAGACTGACCAAACATCAGTGGTGTCCTTCTCAGATTTTTCTTTGAAAGATTTTGAGGCTTAATTAACAAAATATATATCCTAATACAAAAGGGAAGTGTCTATCTTGGAGGCATAGCACACCTCTGGACAGCATGGCTAGATCATTCTCCAGAGCCTGTCACTTGGTGCCACCGAGCTTATAGGCTAGAGCAGTGGAAGGGAGATACACAGGTGACCGCACAGATGGGTACATGGGAGCAGGTGTGGACCATGGATAGCAGCTGTGACTTAATGGCAAGTGCTACATTTGTTCCAGACAGCTAGCAATACCAATACCTCCCATTTATGAGCACTGGCTCCTATGCCAAGAACCTTCCATGCATCAATATTTCTGAGCCTCAGTTTTGTATGTCAGGAAGCAGCAGTTATAACACCAGCCTCAGAGATGTAAGAATCAGTGGGAGAAATAACTCACCCAAAGATGAGCGCTGGAAGGTGGCAAAGTCAAGGTTCTAACCAATAGCTGACCCCACATCCGAGCTCTGTCCTCTGCAGTGCTCTGATGCCCAAGTCTGTAGAAATGTGGAACTGCCTTTCAACTTCAGGGGGCAAAAGTGACCTAATCCAGTCACTGACCTCACAAAACCATCATCATTCCAACTTGAAATGGGAACATTAAAGAAGTGACAATGGGTACTGAAAAAGAACTGAAGAATTAGAAGAAGTCTCATTTTTACAATTGAAGGTGCATCGTACAGGATGTGCTTCCATCACCAAGCTCTGTGCCCACAGGGGCAAAGGTACCTCTAGTCCTCAGCTACCAGTCAACTCCTTCCTGCCCTTTATGCCCAATAAAATTAAGGATTTGGTATAAGAGAATAAAAATTGAATGTGTCTTGATTTTCCATACAGTCCATCCAAACTCAACAATCTCTACCTGGAAAAAAAAATCTAGAAAAAAAATTAATCACTTGCTCACTCATAACGTTGCAGCCTGACCTGCTCTTGGTGGGCTGTGCAGGGTTGCCATGTTAAAACACTGCAAGGTAGTTTGCCCGAAGTACTTGCTCTTTCTTGATTTGTTCTCCTAGTTCCTTCCACCTGTGTCCAAACGCTGCCTAAAGAGATCAGGACTTAACAGGTGCCAAGAGAAAAAGAAAAATTCTAAAGCGAGGGACCTGGGGGGGGGGGCGGGAATTGAGCTGCAGGGACTGTGTGGGAGTCGAGAAGACACGTCAGCCTCAGAACGGAAGCTGCTGTGATCCCTAGAGCTTCCAGGCTTCAGGATGCCTCCCTCCCTTCGCGGTAGCCTGTGGGGTCAGTGCTAATAACCCCGGAGAGTCCCGCTCCTCCTCCGCCCTCCACTTTCTCGCCTTGCCTGTGCGCGGTTCCTGCAGACCCGCGCATGCCACCTCTCGACCATACTGAGGTGTGGCGAGTGGAGCCCCGGGCTCCAGCTGCAGGCGGGAGCGGACGCCAGCCCCTCTGAGTTGCCCTCCCTAATCAATCCCTGCGAGGCGGGAGGGGCCCGGGATCCACACTGATTCCCGTTCCAGCCCCAGCTTCTGCGGGCGTGGAGGGCTCGATGCAGGAGCGCAGCGCTCTGCTCAGCTCCAGTGCGCTGGACTCTTGGTTCCGCGGGTTCCCACCTCTCGCTCAGGGAAGATCCCAGTCTTTCATCCCGGCTCCCCCTACACCTCCTCGACCCCACTCGGATCTTCTGGATTTGCCGGAGGTCTTGGCTGGATCCCTGGACCTGCTTCAGGGAACGCAGCATTGAGCTGGACGCCCTCATAGCTGCTGGCGCCGGCTCGGATCCCACCGGGGTCCAAGCAGCCGCGACTCCTCCAGCTCTGGTCTGCGGATCTCAGCCTCCCCGGGAGAGGAACCTTACAGGCACCCGCAGCACAAAGCGCCCCTCGCTCGCTCACGCTCTAGGGACCGCGCTGGCTAGCAGGGACCCCTCGCACCTCCCCGGGGGCGCGCACCTCGGCTGCCACCTCCCCGCGCCAAACAAGTTTCACAGCTAGAGGATCCGGAGCCTCCAATTTCTTGTGGACATGAATCAAACAGCTGGAGCCTCCAATAACGTCAGGTGTCCCCCAGGGAAAGGCCACAAGGTAAGGGACCTGCGACGGCGAGGGTGATGGTCTGGGCGCGAGCCTGGCGAGTAAGTCAAGGCTCCAGTTTGGCGGCCAGTTGTGACTAGGACTGGTGTGTGATCTGTGATCTGGGTAGCAGCCGATCTGTCCTCAGCCCTAGCGAGGTCTTTTTCTCCTAGAGGCGGGGTTTGCGAAAAGGGTGATGTTTGGTAGACCTCAAACACGCCCGCGAGAGCGCGCTGGTTGTGTACCTGCCCCGGGCTACCGGGGACTGGAGAAGGTCCAGGGCTTAGCGCGGGCTAGGGTGGGCGATGCAGCTACTCCTCTGCTGGCGGGTTTTCAAGGAGGAGAGCTCTGCAGTGGGAGGAACCTGTCCCATCGTCAGACCCCAAGGCTAGCTTGCAGAGAAGGCTTCCCCAGCAGTGCGCTAGGCTCCCACCGGCAGGGCTCGCATTGCTGTGCCTGATGGCATCCTGCATTAACTTTAATGGACCTACACGTGCCTGGAATTATTTCCAGGAAATCAGCGAGGTTCAGAGAAAGGCGACGGTCAGTCAGTGACTCGAGGAATCCAAACAGATCCTCTCTAGTAGCCAGAATGTGCAAGCGCAAGATCAGAAACTGTTACTCTCCTAAGTGCAAAAGGAGAGGACCCGAGCGCCATGCTTCCCACACCGCCCTGTGCGTAGCTCAGGCCAAGCCCAAGATTCCTCTCCACTTGCCTGTAGTTCCGATTTGGATATGGTTAGTTGCAAGGAAATTGCTTCCCTGAGTTACACAGGAACCCCACACAGTGATGTATGTGTCGATGTGCTTTTAAAACTTTGTATAGTGTTGCACTAATTTGCTTTAAATCTGAAAAATAGCAAGTTCTTTGGAGATTAGTAGTTGTACAGCCTCAATCTATCTCTTTAATCTTGTGTTTGCGACACTTACTTTTGCATGCATTTTATATGTATGTTTTACATGCATATGTTAACTAGCACATTAGAAAAGTGTTACCATTCATATTTACTTCTTGAGGGTTGGGGTGTGTGTGTGGATCTGAAGATTGGGTGAAGACATTGGATTCAGTGAGTGAACAAATTCTTGACATGTTATGAAAGATGAGTATTCAAGGCTGAGTAGTTGTATTTCAACTCTTCCCTTTTTACATCTCGATGAAATATTTGCTTCAGCAAGTCATCTCTTTGATCTCTGTTCTCATTAACTATCATTGTGGTAGTTACACGTTTCACATTTGCGTTATTTAATATTCATAAGAAATGTCTTTCTAATACCTAGTAGCTGTCATTGTATGATTTTAAATTAAAAATAATAAAGTTTCACGCATCAGTGGTTATGTAGTGGAGAGTTTATGGAGTTCATAAGATCACACAGTAATTTCCTTTAAAAAATGCCTTTGGCTCCAGTGTTAAAGTGCCTTTTTGGCAGAACTGGACTGCAGGGTACTGACACTGATAAAACTTTCTGGGAAATATTGGAGTATACACTGATGGTGTAGATGCTATTGGAGAACCTGTTGGTCACTAGTTGAGGGAACCCTATCCATGTGTCAGGTGTACAACTAATGCTTGGTTCACTGACTCACATTCGTTCAGTGAACAGAGACTATCAAGCATTCATATAATATATGAACACCTGTTAAGTTCCAGGAACTGAAAACCCTAGAGAGAGATTAGACATAGCTTTCAGTCTAACACATTCTGGGTGGCACCCCACATTTCTTTGACCTTTAAAATCTGTAGTGGCTTGCTTTGATTCAGGGGGATACAAGGCTGGACATTAACTCAGAGTGAAAAGACATCAAATCCTTTTCTCAAAGAAGAATTCACTTAAATCCTTTTCCTTCCAAATTGGTGGTGCATCCTGTAAGTTGCTGCTGTGAGAGAAAGCTTGGAGAGTGACAAAACGGGACATGGTGCCACTGGGTGTTGAATGTGGGACAGAAAGGCAGCAGAGTGTTGACAGTCTGCAAAGCACTAGACACCTCACACAATATTTAGGTTATGTTTTTATCCCCACCCCACCCCCCTCCAGTACTAGGATTGAACCCAGGACCTTTGCATGGAGCTACGTCTCTAGCCATTTTGAAATTTTTGAGAGAAGTTTTCTCTAAGTTGCTAAAATTCCTAGACTGGGCTAAAACTTGGGATCTTCCTATCTCAGCCTTCCAGAGTTCTGGCATTACAGGCATGGATGATCACAGTGGCTACAACATTTTAAAAATAAAACTCAATAATACTGGTTGATTTTCTTAGGTATTTGAAAGAAGTTTGCTTCCATTTCATATGTTATTTGGAATCTCATCTTGGGAGACTTCCCTGGGGGAAAGGCTGTAACCACTGCTGAAAATATGCCAGCTGGACTCCCTTTGTCTCATCTGATCCATCCACTGTTGCTGCTAACAGTGTTTAAACTTGCTAAGTCATTGTGATTTGTTCTTGTGCACACAGATCTTGAGGAGCTAGATGACTTCAGTGAGTGAATCCAGCTGTGTGTTACTTACCACTAGGTTCATTCACAAAGACTGAAACCCAGAAATGAGGGACACAATCCTCGTTGTGACTTCTTTGCTCCTGCATGTGGAACAACCAGCCATCTGTTGAGGACTGCAGAGATAATCACCACACTGCTGCCTCTGATGCAGGCAGGAGTCATTCCTGAGGAGAAACTTCCAGGCATTGTGGTCATATGAGGTTGGGACATGGGAGGTCTTCTTGTGGAGTCTTCTTAGTCCTACCTAATTTGTGCTGATGTGGTGCTGCGCATCATGATGACTAGCCTTATAAAGTGCTGATGACTAGCCTTATAAAGCCTTATAAAGTGATGATGGCCTAAGTGGAGGATGCTGGCCTGGTCTGATGCATGCCCTGAATCATAGTTGCTTCATGGATACTTGGTTTCGAGTAGAGAATGCAGGCTCGAGTTTTGTAAAGCAGCATAAAGTAAGGAAATATAAAATCACACAACTTCAGATCACAGGACCACACTGATCTTTCGGGTAGAAAGCAAAATGCCCCACACAAGACAACTCCATTAAAGGAGGCTCTACATTCAACCTCTGTCTTGGAGAGAAAGCCAAGGCTTGAGTTGAATCTTTTCACTTTGATTTTTTTCTGAAAAAGAAACTTACATGCTGTAACTTGATGGTCTACATTCATTACTTTCAGCAAGCTGAGAGGATTAGTTCTCCATCTTTGCATCTGCAGAAGTAGCTGACTAAACTGTGGGCTTTGAGATCCAGCTGGACCAGTGACATCTTGGGTAAATTACTTAACTTTAGTGTACAAGTTTGATGAGACCTTTATCATAGGGATCCTATAAGCATTCGGTAAGCTAAGCCTGTTTGGGCATGGTACACAGGGACAGATGTTGTTTTACCTTAAATGTCCAAACCAGGGAGAATGGGACAACTTCTTTTCATGACCTCATTTGTTCAAGGTTTTCTTTAACAGCTATGTTTTAAGTGCCCAGCTCCTCTGTGACAGGTATGGGCAGGGGGCATATTCCTTACAAAGGTGAGCTCCTCTGTGAGATAGATGGTAATATGGTAAGATTCTATAAGGGGAAAGTAGCAGAAATAAATAAATAGTACTTGATTTGATTTCTCCTTTTGAAGACTAGGAAAAAGAAAGATCATATATATATATATATATGTATATATATATTGTGTCATTGAATTGTTAAAACAATCTGGGGAAAGTGTTTTTTTCACATAGCATCCACATATGATAAATCTTTGTACCAAGTATGAACATAGGTCTCAGAGCTTCAGAAACAGTTCAGGATATAAATATACACTGAATATTTATAAAGCAAAGAAAAACAAAGAGGTGTTTACATTGCTTACATTCTAATTTCAGGTCTCATTTTATCAAATTATTTATACTCTGATATTGTGATCATACTTTATACATGTTTCCTCTCTTCTCTGTCTACTTTTAAGACTGCTTTTTTATCTTTGATATTCCATATTTGGCTAGTGTGTGTCTAGCCATTTAGGGAGATATTGTGCCATTCTTTTTTTTCTGGTACTGGTGATTGAACTCAGGCCATAATTATTTATTTTTTCTCATTGATGTCATTGTTGGGATGATAATTGTATACATATTCTATAAGGGTCATATTATTTTACTAATAGACCCATCATTTAAACCATTTTATAATGATATTCAAGGTAGCAGATCTCACAAACACATTTTCCAGCTAGTGAGATCCGTTTCCTAGCCAGTTTGCCAGTGAAGCCCATTAATTAATTTGCTGAGGTTGGGCAAAATCCTGTCAGTTCAGAAACGTACAATTGAGCGGCTGCCTGACATTAAAGATCAGAAAGCTCCTTTCTCTTTGTGAAGGTAGATATTTAATGCTACAATTGTAGTTCACATTCTGTCTTTTCCTTGTCGTCGATGAGAAAAAGGACTTCATTTCCCTGAAAAGAAGACCTAGCTGGAAAATAATCAGCCTTGAAAACTACAGATCAAAAAAGCCAGCCTCATTCTCTTGCTTAGTGGCTGCTCTGTAAATTCAATTCCCAGGACCGAGAATCAGAAGTTTTGCAGAACCAATGTATTATGGTCCCAGAATTAGTGGCATCGAGTTTCTATTATAACTCAAGAGTTTTCCCTGTATTTTCTCAAGTTTTTAATTCAAATTTAATGTTGTTCTGTACCCAAAGGCTATGTCCAGGGAAGAACCGCCATGAGTCTATTCTTCCAAAATGTTGTAATCTTCTCTCTCTGCATCAACATTCCGTTTTCTTTGTGAACATCTTCTTGTTAATCACTATCCAAACCCTTAGTTTCCTGTCCTGTCAGTTCCCCCACTTTTTTCTCTTCCATTTTCCTGCCTGTTATATTCTTTAAAGCTCACATTCTTATAAATTGTAACTTATTAGACCTGAAGGCTTTTGTGTGTTCCTTCTCCCTCATTAAAAGCAGCATTTTGTTCTCTCTCCACAATACACGCAGTCTTTCTCCTCTTCCCTGCCCCTTTTCATTTGGATCAGCAGAATTTCATATTCCTGGGGATTTTACTCACTTCCCCAACATTTCCTCAGTCTATGCCCCTTTGGAACAAAGGCTCCCTCCTTGGTTTTCTCAAACATGCCCTCCCTGGAATGGTTGAATGAGCCACTTATCCCCAAGTTCCCAAGGATAGGATGAGCCCTGATAGGCTCTGGCCCTGTGCTGATCTCTTTTCTCCTGGACTCCTTTCTCCCATGTTTTTCACTGGATATAAGCGTAGCATAGAAATGGCTTACACCAAGGAGGAGGTCCCTCACAGCTCAGCATAGCAGGGCTCTTCGCTGCAATTTTTGGAGTTTTAGTTTCAGACTCTTCCACCCACGCTGGTATCTGCACCCAGATGTTCCTGAGCTTGGTTCTTTCTGAATCCCCCTCTTCCGACCACTTGGCATCTGTGGCTCTCTGAGGTCTTATCTGGTTCCTCCTGTGCTGGAGCATCCTCCATTCCTTAGAAACAGCATCTAATCTCCCAGTCATTTCTTCCAAACCCCCACTGCATAAAAATCAAAAAAGAACAGAATCCCACTGATTAATGCAACAGGATGAGCTCACTTCTTCACCATGACCTCCTGTTTTGGGTGTATTCCATCACGTTGGGCTAATTCAGGCTGTCTTTTCCTTTTGAGCACAGACTCAAGAGCTGTGACTGATGCAGCTAGACATCAAGTAGAATCATCCTGAAGCAATTTCACGACACTTCTTGTTGATAAGGGCACATCTGGTCCATAGCTCATCTTATCCATGATTACTCTTCATACTGCATGAGAAACTTGTATGTTTGGTTGGTAATTTCTGAAAGAAGGAAAAGGGAAGCCCACTCATATGAACAAAAAATGTTGATCCTTTTTATGGCCCGGAACTTAAATCATTCTGAAGAATTTTAAAAAGTTTAATGGAACACATAAAATATAAATCGCTTTAATGACTTCCATGATATTAGTGAAAATCTACTTATGTTATTTTGGTTTAATATTTTATTGATTTTTAAATTTTTAATTGTTCTTGTTTTCTGAGTAAAATACATAAAAATAATATAAACTCATGCATAAGTTAAATTGCCAGGAATTGGAGGTGATGAATGAGGAGTAATTGTTTTTCTGGTTTTGTTTGTTGGATTATATTTTTAAGTTGCAAGCTGTACCTGACAAGCAGTGTGGTTTGTCTTCCCTTTCCATGGCTTCTCCATTCATGGATTCGATCAACTCTAGATTCAAAACATTTAGAGCAAAATTGCACCTGTACTGAAAATACACAGAGTTATAATAACCATTTCCAAAGTATTTACACTGACTTCCATATCATCATAATTTGAAGATGATTAAACAATATGAGAGGGTCACACAGGGTATATGCAAATACTGCACCATTTCATAGGTGCACAGGAGGAAGCTGAATAGCTGAGAACTTTTATGTTTGCAGGGATTACGGAGCCAACCCCTCTGAATGCCAAAGAATGACTGTTTTAATTATCTCACACCTTGTACTTCATGAAGGAAATGGAATCATTGGAATTGTACAGGACCTCCAAATCTGATGTTACTTTTGATTTGGGGCCCAGAAATCTGTATTTAGCCAACAATACAGGAACTTATATAACTCGTTCATCTTTGCCGCCCCCCCCCCATTTTTAAGTCCTTTAGAAATTTTGTCTTATTTTCATGCTGCAGAGATATAATTGTATTCCTTTAATGTCTGGTATCTTTCCCTTTTATGAAAATTTCAAATGCAATTTTAAGAAGTCTTAAGATATTTAGCCATTACTAGGCAATTTAAAATTGCATCTGACAAAATGTGTGCACAGAACCAGTTCATGTTTTCATATTTTACTTATCATAAAAAGAAAAATAAAAGAGCTGATGATGCAGTGGGCCCTTGTTAGGCATTTTAACCAACATTTAGATATGGAAAGCTCATCCAGTAAGGTTAGGTAATGAAGTCAAGAGGAAACAGGGAAAACGAAAGCAGCAGAGGAGTACTTACAACTAGCTGAGCTGGATTTCCTGTTTGGCCCCTGTGCAGTCTCTGGAACTTTTCAGGTCTGAAAGCTGAGGGTGTTGAACTAGGCCACCACCTTATGAAGTCCAACCATAGAAAGCACCATGGGCAAAGTGACTTGTTATTAAGGCTTGGGTGTCAAAGACAGTTCTATAGGAAAATACATTTAATGTGAAACTTAAAACACAGGAAATTCTTCAACTTCATTATAAAAACAAGCGCATTGGACAAGTGCTTCAGGGAAAGAATATATTACAGTTGCCAGGTGAATCTTTAGAGAGACTCTTATCATAGTTTTTCATTTTTATTGAATACCAAATCTATTACATATATATATATATATATATATATATATATATATATATTTTTTTTTTTTTTTTTTTTTTTTAGTACAAGGGATTGAACTCATGACCTCATGCTTACCAGGCAGGCGCTTATGCCACTGAGCTAAATCCCCAACCCCCTATCACATAATTTTACAAGGTATTTAAATGAACTAAATTCACAATGTATAGTTTTTAAATAAAGGCAAAAAAGATAATACTTATTTTTTTGGCTTGTGATACCAATGTTAAAAGTACTAGAAAATCATATCGGAACTGCAGTGAGGTACAGTTGAACATAAATATTTAGATTGTGTAATTTGATATGATTTTATAAATGTAGGTGCACACCCATGGAAATACAATTGGTAGGACTCACATAGTCATCATTTTCAAGAGTCCCTTGTGTTTCATTCTGCCATATCTTCTAACTGTTCCTCCCACCTATCCCCAAATAAAAAGCTTTTAGGGGCTGGGGATTTAGCTCAGCGGCATAAGCGCCTGCCTTGCAAGCAGGCAGTCGTGAGTTCGATCTGCGGTACCGATAAAAAGGAAAAAGACAAAAAAAAAAAGCTAATTTTTTTCTATTAATATATATATTTTTAAGTTTTGTTATTTTTTATATGAGTAAAAACACTAAAATATGCTTTTTTTTGTCTGAGAATTTTTGATGGTAATTATTTTGATCCTTGTGTAGTTTTATTCATTTTTCTTGTGCTTAAAGTTCACTGAAATTCTTACACCCATAGGTTTCCCTTTTTAATTAAATTTGAGATCATTTCTTCACATATTTTTCTGTTCACACCCACTCCTCCCACTCTCTCAGGGGTTCCAAGTGGATGTATTTTAGGCTATTTGGAGTTTTCACAAATTTCACTGATGCTTTGTTCAGTTCTTTCAAATTCTCTTTTTCATGCTTTTTATTTGGGTTTATTTATATATTTATGCCCTTATGTTCTCTGATACTATTTTCTTTTTGCTAATCCTATCTGAAATCTCTTTCTCTTGCATATTATATTTTGCACTGTAGGACTTCAATTTGCTACTATGTTTTCATTTAACGTGCATAATGGAATACAGATAGAAAAACTCTTTTACACTCATGTTTGCTAACTTTAAAAGCTACAATAATACCTCAGTTCAAGAATGCTTCTGTTTGCAAACAATGCAGTTTGTGAACATTCAACAAAAGCTCCCTTTCCTTTCCTGCATCAGGTGACAAACACACCACTCATGTTTCTCAGCATCATAAAACAAATTAAATTCATCAACCAAGTCATCACTCTCTATCAGTTTAATAAACTGGTGTGACCCCAAGAATTTTTGAAACTTTCCTTTCCAGCAGATCTGCTGATGCTTGATTAAGATGCCCAGGTGTTGTGAATTTTGCCTCAAATGTTTTAGATATTTTAATATTCCTGTACATATTCCAGAGCTTGAGTTTTGGAAACCAGTAAAGTTACTTGGAAATACTGGTTGAGCATCCCTTGTCCAAAAATCTGAAATCCAAAATGGCCTGAAATCTGAAACTTTTGGGGTACAGTTGTGACAATCAAATTTAGGACATTTTGAATGTTTGAGTTTTTAGATTAGGGATGCTTAAGCCACAAATTCTAGAAAAACGTTAAAAAATTATCCAAAATCTGAAGCACTGCTGCTCCCAAGCAGTTTCCATAAGGCATACACAACCTCCGGTTTGCTTGTTTCAGATACAGCTTTTAGATATACTGTGCGGAATCAATAGTATGCTCAGTCTGGGGACAATTATCCTCTTGCAAGAGCAAGAAATCTCCTGTGAACTGGCAGCATCTGTGAATTGTGAAATGCTGTAGCTCAGCTGCATAAACAGAAACTCTGTCCTGTCCTGCGGATCATGGCTCTGTCGCCTCCAAAACCTTCAGGTGCTTCATTCTCCAGTCGTGGAGATTTTCTCTCATGCATACCTATTCTAAATTGAGCAGATGTTTCCTAGGGACCTTCAGAGACTCCAGTACTCTTCTGTGCACTGCTCTCTTCTGTCCTGTACCTTTCACCTGTGGGCAGTGGCTGCTTTCTTCTCCCAGACCGGACTTTCATTTCTTCAGTTTGAGACTCCCTGGACACCTCACCTTGATGCTCTTACCGGATGTCCTGGAAATGGTCCATAACAGTTAATTGAGGTTATCACAGGCTCATCTCAGTCATTACTCACCTGTCAGAAAACGTGTCTTTCTTTACCTGATACCCAGGGTCTTGAGACACCTGTCTGCCATGTTTTCACAATACGTGTTCCAGGAAGGAAGTGGAGTGTACTTTCTGTTCAGCCATTTTGACCCAAAGTGGAACTTTCTGGAATGTCTCTTCTTTCATTTTAGAAATCTTACTTTTAAAATAAAATGAGCCAAAGAGTTCTTAGAAGTTTAAAACTGTGAGGAAGAATGATATATGTCTAAAAGAAGCACGCTTGGTATAAGCCAGAAGACTGAAAGTGACAAGTACTGAAATGAAGAGGTGTAAATGATGCAACCTTTCTTTTTCCCTTCCTTGCTTCTTTCTTTCCTTCCTTCCTTCTTCTCACTTTTTATAACTTTTCCATGGGTGTTTGCTTCTTTCATCTACACAGCAGCCATAAAATAAATGCATTTTTTCTCCTTTTATTTTTCAACTGAGAAAATCCAACTATATATTCTTATGTGAATCACTGTGATCATGAGGCAAGTTAATTCAAGAAAATATTTCAGTGTGAAAATGTGCAAGTATTATTCAGTCTTTTGTTCAGCCAGCATCCATCCATGCTTCTGTGAAACTGTGTGCTTCTACTAATGAAAGCTATCACTTATACACTCTTTAAGCTTCATAAACTTTGAATTCATTGCTTACTGTTCTTTGAATTCAACCACAAAAGGCTCCTAATTTTGCTTTCTGCACAAATGAGACAGGACATGCATAGAACATGCTTGTGGTTGTTAAAAATAAATACAAATTGTGTGGTTTTACAGTGCAGCTTAGTTCATATGGGAAATAGGAACAATTTCTTCTAGTTATCTGCTCTGTGTGTTTTACATGCACAGAAAATATTTGCAGAGTAAACGCTTAGAGTAATAACCTATCCATTCTTCTCCCAGTGATAACTCTAATTTTTGGTACCCAAGGGAACTATAAAGTTTTAATAGGCACTTAGTTTTCACATTTTCTGTACTTCTGTTGATTAAAATAAAAACTAATTAGATATTGACATATTATAGTTGTGTATATTTATGGGGTATGATGTGATATGAATTTAATACAGTGTGGAATTAAATCAAGCTGATTTACATGTATCCCTTTAAATTTTTAGCAGTATTATTATTACTATTATTATTATCATTGTTACTACTACTACTATAGTGCTGATATTAAACTCAGACCTTTCACAGGAAGCTATCCCCCAAGATTTTTTGGCATGTTTTATTTTGAGGCAAGGTCTCAGCAGGTCACTACGTTGTCCAGGGTGGGTTGGGTTTGTGATCCTCTTGTCTCAGCCTCCCAGAGTGCTGGGATTATTGGCTGGGTGCCTCCATGTCCTGCTTAGATATTTAATGTGCTTTTTGATGAGAAAAATTGAAATTTATTCTTATTACTATTGACATACACAGTACTAAATTTTAGGCTTTATTGATACTGCTTTGTAATTGATTTAAAAAAATAAAACTTACTGAACATCATATCTTACACTTCCTTTACATCCTTTTACTGTCATCTGCGTGCTCCCCACACGAGCTGCTGGTGAACAGCACTCTGTTTTCTGCTGCTATGAGCCCAGTTGTTTTGGATTCCACATAAAACTGAGAACATGCAGTTCTTGACTGCCAATAATTGCCCTGAAACTCTTTGTAGGTGATGTATTTCTTATCTTGGGGTGCTCTCTGAGTCTATCATTTTCCTTTACTTTTTGACAGTTTGATTATGATGTTTCTTAGTGAATGCCTCAGGGTTAAATGTGATGAAAAACTACTCTTTGCTTGAATGTTATCTTATGTCCTTAAGTTAGAAAAGTTTTTATCCATTCTTTCTTTTACTATAACTTATGGGCCTTTTTCTCTTTACTGTCTCTCTTAAATCCCTACTCTGTGTGGCTTAGGTCCTACTATTTTTATAGTCTTTCTCTATTCTTTTTTATTTATTTTATCAATTAATTCATGTTTGCTCCTCTGATTGGGTGATTCCAAATGCTTCATATTTGATCAAACTTGTTGAAACTTTCCATTGGATTTCTCATTTAGTCACTATATCCTTTACCTCTAGAATTTCTTTTGGCTTTATTTTTTTTTCTGTCATTTTCAAATCTCATTTTGTGCATTGTTGTTGCACAAGTTTCATTTATCTATACATTGCTGAAGTCCATTGAACATTTTTAAGAGGACTATTCTGAATTATCTTCCTGTCATTTCATTAGTGTGCATTGTTAGACACTTCTTAGATTCTTTTAGATTAGCCACGATTGCCTGAGCCTTTGCATGCCTCGTGTCTTTGCATTGCTATTTGCGCATATGTGGAGGAAGCCATAGTTCTTGGATTTTGCAGATGTTCATTGGGAGGAACAGACTTTCACTGTTTCTTCTATGATTCTGGATGAGCCAGCTGGTGAGGTTCTTGGCCAGGCAGAGCTTGCTTCAGCTCCTTCACCTGGCTGGACACTCACCATTTTTTCCACTGTGGTAGGGCAACAGGCTGGGCTCTGCTCTCCAGTTGAGCTGCTGCTGGATGGCTCCATAGTTACCCAGATCCAGGCTGTGTATCTGACTAGGAAGTGTCTGTCTTTGAGTCAGCAGTTGGACAGGGCTCTGGGAGATGCTTCAAGGTTATATGTATGTGCTAGCATGGATGAACCTGCAGTCATCTCAGCAGAAATGCACGACTGTGTTCTCTTCCCTTTCCAGGTGGGATGTGGCTGAGTTTGAGGCTCTGCTCCCAGATAGAGCAGAACCAATGCCTGCTCCTTGTCAAGAAAAAGGGCACTGAATCCTGAATTGCTTTCTGAGCAGGACTTTGAGTGATGGCCAGTTTCCAGGTTGTTATTGGAGGGTGCATGCCAGAACTAACTTATCAGACAAACAGTGGGTGTCTGTGAGGCATTGCGACAAGAGATAAAAAGGAAAAAGAAAAAAGAAATTGCTGGCCTCCAGGAGAGATGCTTTGGGGAATAGAATAAAAATGTTTCTGTGTTGTGTCTTGTTTTTCAGAGAAGTGTCAATAGAAATACTTTGAGTTCACTAATGTTCTTTGCAGTGGGACTTGATTTGTGTGTTTGTTTTTGGTACCAAACATGTTGCATAGTTTGGTGTAACATTAAGTAAAAGTTCAAGACTGGGAATAGGACAAGAGTCTAAACTACTCCAGGGGTTAGAGAACCTAGGTTACCTTATAATGCATTGTTTTGTAGTTTTTTTCTGAGCTACTTTGCATGCTATTGATTTTTTTCTTCTGCATTCAAATGAGTTCTAAGAAAAGTGATGTATAATGTACAAAGCACCTTACAGGCTTCAATAAGTATTAGACATGACCTCACTTCTTCAATGAATTGTAAGTGTTTTACTGAATATGCTAGACTCAGGGGGGCCATCATGAAACAACTTGTTTTTTTCTACATGTTATCTTTCAAAAAAAGGTCTTTGAGTAGTCTCAACAGAATTACCTTGATGTTAAAAGATGATATAGGTTTTTCTAATCTTTCTGCATTGCAAATAGCAGAATTTGTGAGGTTACTATGCCCAGTCCAGCCTGATGCAGTATTTTCAGCTCTAGAATTCATTCAATGCTCCTCCTCTCCTCTTTCCCAGCCTGAGCCTGCATAGGTTTAGAAGCCTGCACGGGAGGAGATGGGGCCTTGTCCTTGTTCCTTTACTAGAGTGTTGCTCATTCCTCTTCTTGGTCCCCTAAACTGAGTTTCTCACTTCTCCAAGTTTGAGGAAAAAGGGATTTGGAAAAAGGCACATTGTTACATGGCATAACAATTTTAATCTGGTTGTGGTCACTTGTTTCATGGGGAGGTTGGGGGAAATTCTCCTTTGAGACCCTTGCACAGGATATGGAAGGTGGCTGCAGCCTTTGTCCAGTGGTGAGGCTGTCACTTAACCATGTGTTTCCAACCTTCTTCCCCTACTAGTCACCCTGCCCCACTGGGTGGGGCCCTTCCTGAATGTTCCATGTGTGGTTCCCATGGAACACCCATGTTTTCCCATCATTACCAGTATGGATGCAGCTTGCCCCTGCTCAGCAGTCCTTCTTCAGATTAGGCTGTTTCAGAGGCAGTTGTCTTTTTTTGACTTCACTTTTCTCCTAGTGAGTTTATATGTGACTGCTTATGTTTCAAGGTCCATGCTTTCCAGAGTACAGGAGGCCACTGCATAATCTCTGAACAGTTCTGTGATTGCATCACCTGGCCTGAGCTGAGCAGTTCTACAATTATCCTGTCCCCACCCAGGTGCGCACCCTTCCTCTTCCATGGGGAAGACAGTGATGCCATAGAACTCTTAGAACCTTCCATGCTGAATGCCTCTTGTCAACTGCATAATTAGAACTGTGTCCTACCCAAGTTCACATCCTTTTACCATTTCCTTTTTCAGTAGTGTAACAGATTGCTTTAGGTTTTAGAAATACACAGTAACCTCTCTAATTGTTCTTAGGTTTTAGTGCTTCAATAGAAACAGAAGATGCTGGTGGACTTACCTACCTTTCTATCGGTGGTTGCCTCTTATATCTAAGGATGCCAGGCAGTTGGTGCTAGAAATAAATCACAAATGGTGTCTAAGTTGGGTGTGTGTTCTGGGTAAATGGCCTTGGCTCACATGACTGGAAAAAGATTCATGGAAGAGTTGGGAATTTAGCTAGGAATGGGAGGACATGGCACCATTTTAAGCTCATGTTTTACCTGGGAAGCACATGAAATTAGAAACTCTGCATTTCCTTTCTATCCTCAATGCAGTAGCACACCCTCATCTCTGGTTCCACTGTTCCAGTTTTAGCTAGTGGGAGTAGCATTCAGCTATGATCCTCAATATTTAATGGCAAATTCCAGTAATAATTCCTAAGCTCTAAGTCGCACACTATTCTGAAGAGCATGATGAAATCTCCTGATTCCATCCCTTTGGGGGTCTGAGTCATTCCTTTGTAGGTGCCACATCCTCATTACCGCCATTAGTCACATCTAACCCTCTCCACTTTCACATCACTGTGGCAATGTTGCAGGCTGTGTTCAGGTAGCCTGTGTACTAAATGATGGCTCCAAAGAACAAGAGTTGTGATGCTGACAATTTTAACATGCCAAAGAGAACTGGGAACTGCTTCCTGTGGGAGAAAACGTGAAAATACAAAAACACATTGAGAGAGAGAGACAGAGAGAATGAGAGAGAGAGAGAGAGAGAGAGAGAGAGAGAGAGAAAGCATTTATATAACCTTCAGTACTGTACATTATTGTTATCATGACTGTTTTTAAAGTTTTAAAATTCGTTATTGTCCATCACTTGCTGTGTCTAATTTACAAACTAAACTTTACAGGAAAAAATCATAGTGCATATTAGGGATGTTGGTATTCATGGCCTCAAGGATTCACTGGGGTTCTTATACTCTTCTTTATGGAGAAGAGGACACTTATACTGCGATTATTTGTGTGTCAATGCATAAGGGATGAGGGAAGCTCTCCGGATGTATTTTTTGTTTGTGTGTGTTTAGAATACATAATGATCACATTCACTATGGGCCGTGGATACATACCCAGAACATACCTGAATTCTCTGCCCTCCTTCCCTCCCTCCATCTCTAGGCTCCCTTCCCACTTACAGAAGATCCACCTTCCTGTGTCCTATTTTATAGTTTTTGTTTTATTCTTTTATTTATACTTTGGGTTTCTCATAGAAAAACAGCCATGCAGGATTTAAACTCTTGTGTCTGATTTGTCTCACTTACCATTTTGGCTTTGGAGTGCGTGCAGTTTCCTTCTGGAGACTCAGGTTTGTCCTTTTCAGTGTGGTGGTATGAAGGAGCCTCTGGCTGCTCACTTCTCCTCTCTAGTCAAATGTCTCCAGTGCACTTCTCAAATGTTTTTGTACACACAGGTCTTCTAGGTTTTCTTGCTCAAATTCGGCTGAGTTGGTCTGAGGTTATGTATCTCTTGAGATGCTCCTAAATGTGATGCTGCCGGTCCTTCCTCTGACCACACCATTAGCAGGAGTGACACAGAAGACATCAGAATATGCACAACGTGCAAATCACTGGAAGCTTTCACGTCATGAAAATGGTCTTAGCAGCTGCTTCTACATGGTGCTCTCGTACTTCTCTGAACTGTGGGTAGAAGTTTTGGTGCCATGTGCTTGCAAAAGAGGACATAAGTGGGAACAAGGAGAATAGGCTTCCACGCCCACTGCTGTATTTGGCTACTTAGGCCATTAAAGAGCATCTGGAGCTCTACCTTTGGCCAATTTCATTAAATGTTTGTCCTATTAAGTGGTCACCAAAGGTCTAGCAAACATTTTATTTTGTTTTCAGATATATTTTATGTTTATTTACCCAGCTACATTATTAAAATCTTGGCAGCTATTTTTACATATACTTTTTCTTCCTAGAACAAAAGCTAGAACTTTGCCATGAGTGGGTGTCCAGTAAGTACTTGTTAATGATGATGACAGTGCATAAAAACCTCGATTGGAGAGTAAGAGTAGGTCTAAGTAGTGAGGAATCCACAGGCTTTTAAAAATCTCTCTGTGGCAAATCTTGCTGCTTAATGATGTTAACTTACTAAAATGAGAATAATAAATATCATAATAGTCATGTACGATGAGGTTTTCATTTCTGACTTTGACTAAATTCACAGTTCCTCAAAAATCCAGTAGCAACAATAGTATAAAATACTGTAAGCTTTATCATTATCAAAACAAAAATTGTTAAGAAGCAAAGGAAACCTATACCTCCTCGCTCATAAGTCTAGATACATCAATGAAGCCTTCCATGTCCTTTAAACTGTAATTTACTAAGACATTTCCAAAGGCACTTAATCTTTTCTTATTAGAAAAGTGTTTTTAATGCATTTATTTTATTCTATCTGTATCAGAATCCACAAGATAATAGTTTCCTATTATCATTGAATGAGCTGTGGGCTATGCCTGTATAGAATTTACTGAGTTACATGTTTGTGAGTACAGGACAATCAAGAAACAGACTGATGAAAAAGACAGAATGACCCAGTCATGGTCTTTACAAACAAGGAAATGTCACTATGACATTTAGTAGCTAGGAAAGAAAAAGGAGGAAGAGTTGGGTAGCAGGAGTGAATGATTTCAATTCAGAAACTTCTGCTTGGTACAGGTAAGTGGCACTAGCAGGCAAAGACCCTCACTTGTCAAGCAGAGCAGAAGAATAACCACTTTCTCTTTTCCTGTAAAATTATAGCTCTTATTTTAAAGAATACATTTTGTAAATTTAGGTACTTAATGCAATTTTGAAGATAGAGAAAGAAGAGTCTAGTGTAAAACTTCAGGATTATCCAACTTTCAAAAAAATGAGACATGTAATTTGTAGCCAGATGTTTTTGCTATGAGGTAAAAAGTGGAGGTCTTTGTCCTGGGAAAATGTAACAGATGTCTCAGATTTCTGAATGTAAATCTCTCTAAATCAGAGTTCTCCTTGTAGCACAATTGTTTGAAGAGCTCCACATGTATCTGTTTTTGCAAGAAATGCCACCAAATGAGTACCTGGAATGAGTGTGTCATTGGTCAGGAAAAAGCAGCAGAGCCAGAGAGGTGGGGCTGAGTTATAACAGAGACTGCCGTGAGGCTTTTGGTATCTGCAAAAAATTCTAGTATCTAAAATAGGAAACTCATCTGGGTTTGTGTTTAATATGATGAAAAATGAACTAGAAAGTTACTATAGTATCCATAGAACAATATTTAGAAAACATGAAAATATACTTTAAAATAAATAATGTACATTTTTGTTGAGAAAGCATTTTTAAGTTCCTATTATCAAGTACAAAAATCCAGGAAAATAGAAGTCTTTGGTGGAAATAAAAAGAGAAAAGGAAGAGAGTTTGTTCATGGATTAAGGTGGGTCCATGCACTTAACCATCACAGTGTGATTTTAGGACCATAAACCTAAGAATCATCAACTTCCAGGAATTAATTTGAGCTGTGGGGTGAAAGCTTTAATTTGCAAGTGTAGTAAAAGCTTTAATCTGCATTAAGAAAGCCAAAAAGAACAAAAGTCACATGGGTGATTGTATCAATTTAAAAAAAGCATAAAATGAAAATTCTGAAATAAAAACACTTGTTAGTTTTGTTTGTTTGTTTTTGCAGTATTAAGAATTGATCCATAGTAAGCCCTTTTAGTATTTTGAAGCAGAGACTCCCTAAGTCGCTAAGTTACCCAGGCTGGGCTTGTCCGTGTGATCCTCTTGCTTCAGTCTCAGTGTCTTTATAAGGTGCAATAAAAAAAATTTAGTGAAGGATTCTGCCAAATGACATCCAACAGGAAGGCAAACTCAGGACAAACATGACACTGTGTCCTCATCCGCCTTATTCACTAAATCTGGCACCATGTGACTTTTGGCTCCAAGTCAAAATGACTAGGAAAAGGAAATATTTTGAATGGATTCAAATCATCAAGGCAGCCATGACAGCACAACTAAAGACAGACAGGAAAGAGGATTTCCAGAAATGCTTCAGAATGCAGCAAAGACAGTGGAGTCAGTGTGTTGGAAGTGATAGAGGGAATTTTGAGGGGATTGATTAATGACATGTATTTTACTATAACAATTTTTTAATTTAGTCAGTTTATTTTCTGATGACACCTGATAAGTGAGAACATGACAATTTTGAGTGCACATATACATATATGCATGTATCATATGTAAATACTGAGAATAAAAGATAAGAAAAAAGTCCCAGAGGTATATAGATGGGAAAGAAAGACATAAGAGATCAAAGATAAGAATGACATCAGACTTTTTGTCAGAAATTATACAAGACAGAAGACCATAAGTTATTATTCCCATAATGCTGAAAAAATGCCAATACAGAATTCTATATGAACTGGAAATATGTTTTAAACTGCACAAATAAGGACTTTATCAGACAAGTTAAAGATGAGAATTTTATTTTGCCAATTGACCTACACTGAAAGAAAATTTAAAAAAAAGAGGATGTTAGAGGAAGATCTGGATGCTGAAACAATAAATGATATCAGAAGAAAACTGGATCTACTTAGGGGAGAGCACTTAAGGAATAAAAATCTTGCCTTCCACTTAATTGCTCCAAAATATAAGTGACTCCTTAAAATGAAAATTCTAGGGACTTACTATGAGTTTTTAGCAGAGGCAGAAGTCAAGTGTGGTGGAAGGATCTTGAAACAGAATCTCCCCAGTTCTTCCCTTGTGGATACATTGTGACCCTAACACACACAAGAAGCAGCATAGTGTTATTTAAAGGTACACAGATTCTAAAGACCTGTACTGTGAACTTTAGCAAAACCACTAAGAAAACATCTTAAATGGGCATAACTAGAAAATTGGTAAAATAGACAAAACAATATAATACAAATAAGCAGAAGTCAGAAAAGAAAGAGATTAAAAAAAAAAACACACAATGAAACATATAGAAGACAGCAGGAAAGTTACTTTTAATCCGAAGAGATCAGGAGTCTTGAAATGTGAATGGTCTATACACATGAATTAAGACAAGTCTGGTCATGCCAGATTACCAGTCAGACATTTTTCTTCAAGAAATCCAACTTAAATGTAAAGGCTTACACAGACCTAAGAAAAAGAATAGGGTAAAATGTACCATGCAATCGTTAACAGAAAGGAAAACAAAGTAGCAATATTAACATAAAATAAATTGGAATCAAAGAAAGGTGAATTTTCAGAGGCAAAGAAGAACATTACATAATGATAAAAAGGGAAATTCCCCAAAGGAATATAACAATCCTGAGAATACATGTACTTAGCAACAAAGCTTCAACACATGAAGCAAAAACTTAAAAGAAATTCTCAGCTTCAAAATGGAGACTGAAATTCTTTTATGCTGATAATATACAAATATGTATGTTCAAAACATGTAATATATATACATATTTAAAGCAAGCATGTAATATGATGTGTTTAAAAACTATTGAGTCCCTTTGCTTGATGATATTTATATTATTACACAGGATTAGAGCAAAGTAAACATTCACCAAGAAAGACCATATTTGGGTTTATAAAGTAAACTTTACCATTTGAAAAAATACGAAGCATATAAAATATTGTCTTAAGTTGTTTGGGATTTAAATTGGAAATTAATAACAAGTAGAAATCTAAAATATTCCCAAGTATTTGGAAATTAAACAGCATATTTATAAATAGCCCAAGCAACAAAAAAAGAATATTTCAAGGAAAATTTAAAAATAATTTCTACCAGAAGAAAATATAGTATATCAAAATGAATATAATACAAATAAAATCAAGCTTAGAGATAAATGTATACAAACCACTGTTTGTATGTAAAAAATGAAAAGAAGCAAGAAAAAGAAAAGCAAGTTTTACTAAAATCAAAAAAGGAAAAGGAAACAACAAAGATTATATTAGAAACAAATACATTGAAGCCAAAAAATCAGTAGAGAAAATGAATGAAAGCAAACATGGATATTTTAAAAGGTCCATAACACTGATAACCCTATAACTGGACATGCAAGAGAACAAAAATAAAGACACAAATAAAGAGGAGAAAGAAGAGTGAAATGAACATTATGGTAATAACCATAGCATCTTTGATTAAATCAATCACTTTATTAAAAACATAATTGCCAAATTTTATTCAAGACAGATAAACAGAGTAAGTCTATGTCTTTAAACAACTCACAGTCAAAATTTTCCACCAAAGGAAATTTTAGCAACAGAGATCTTTGTTCATGAATTCTTCTACCACTTAAGGAATAAATACCGCACATTCAATTCAACATTTTCTAGAAAACAGAGAAGACAAGATATCTTAACTTAGTCTACAAGGCCAAAACAAGCAAAAACAAACAAACAAACAAAAAACCAGAGGACTAAAAACAGTATCCTTCTTGAATAAAGATTCAAATATTCTCAATACAGCATTAGCAAATACAATCCAGTAATCCCAAAACATGTGCAATCATGTTTCAAAACTAATTAGTGAGTTTTCCAAGGTCATAGAATTTAAGATCAATACACAAAAATCTGTTTTTTATGTTCATGAAATGCATGTTGTAATTCTAAGTTTAAAAGTACTATTCAAAATAGAATCACAACATGAACACTTCGGTGTAAGTGTGAAAAATATCTGCAGGGTTTGAAATTTACAGGACAGTGATGAAAGAAATTAAAATCTAAACAAGCAGAAGGGTACATTACTTTAATTGCTTGGAAAATTTAACATTGGCAAGGTTAATTCTCTCTGATTCTGTTCCAATGTATAGTCAATGCAAAGCCAATCAAAATCTCGAAAGGCTTTTTTAAAGCAGATATTGACAAGCTCACTGTAAATTATTACCCCCAAATCTGGTGGGAATAATATAGTGAGATTCCCACCTGGTTTCAAGGTATATGTTTTGGATTAAAAATTGGTGGTCAACTTAAAAGCAGCTGAGCTCAGTCAGTGTGATGTTGAGCATGAATGACCCACCTGAGGACTGCTGCTGGCATAAAAAGGAGACATGGAGAGGAAGAGTAGGGCATTGTGGGTTCTCCTAAGTGTTGCTGTTGTTTGGAGCTATTAGTTCTCCTGGAGGAACCTGTCATGGCTAGCTTCCTGATATGAATTCGGTTAGCATCACTTTGGGGGGAGCTCTGGTCCTTACACTGAGCATCACTTTCTGGCTCTGGAGATGTGTGCTCCTTAATCTCCAGGAGAAGCTTGTTGCATTGGCTTTCTGCCATGTACTCAACTGTTATCATCAGAGGAGGAGCTCAGGACCTTATTGTTGCTGAGGATGGCTGTCGTACTTTTCAGGGGAGGCCTAGTCTTTATTTTGAGCATCACTTCTTGGCTTTAGTGTGGCACCCTCAACCTACTGGCACAAATCCTTCATCCTGCTGGCACTGACTCTCTAGCTTACACTCCTGACCTTGGGTCTTCCCAGTGCAGATCTATAAAACACTTGAGTGAGTCACTGTAGTGGGCTCTAGGCCTCCTGTTGGACTTGTGGGAGGTATTTTCATGAGCTCTAGGTCTTCAGCTGGACTCAGATGGGACATTACTATGGGATCCAGGCCCTCGGCTGGATTTTCTAGGTCTTTAGTGTAGTAGACAGATTAGGCTTGGTGTTAATGTGCTTCATGGAGTTTGTGAAATGATGAAGTTGCCTAGTGACTCAGTTCACAGAACAGCTCCCTTTAAAACTGCGAAAAGTGCTTCACGGACCATTGGGGAAATGCAGATCAGAACCACACTGAGTTGTCACCTTCCTCTTGATACAATAACTACTGTCAAAAGACAAGCAATAACAGATGCAGGCAAGGATAATGAGAAGGTGAACAGCTTTGGTAGTGGAAAGGTAAATCAGCAAAGCCAATATGGAAAAGAATGTGGAAATATTTCCAGAAATTAAAAAATATTCATACTTTAAAAAGTTTTTATTTTAAAGATAACAGAATCCAATAATATAACAACAACAACAACAAAAAAATAAAGACAGTCAAAACAAAACAGTGAAAGTGGTACACAACTTTGAAGCAGGATAACAGGAAATTAACAATGGCTACCATAGTGTATCTTGTTATCCTCTCAATAGCTGTCCATTCCATCAGACATAGTAAAAACAAATAAAACAGAAAAAAACAGAACATCAAATACATCAAGACAACAAATCAGAACAAAAAGAAACAGTGAGAACAATATTGAATTTCAAAAACAAGACAGGAGGAAATCCCCCGTATTTGCTCTACTGCATACTGTTATCCTCCTAATAGATGCTCAGACTCGCAGCCTTAGGCAAAGTCAATCAAACAATACACACATCCAGGTGTTTTTATACCTCAGTTGCTATACTCAGCCTGTCCTCTGAACCCACCATTTCTGTACGGGGAGAGAGGTGGATTGTTCCTTTATTCTCAGCCCACAAGCTAGTGATCTCCCTGGAGGGGTGATCTGGCTTCTCTCTTCCTGGACCCCACATGGCTTGTGCAGCTTATTGGAAACAGGAACTGGCTTCTTCTTGATTTTAATGTGCTCCTCTCAGACCTAGCATGGCTTCTCCATACTTATACTTCTAAAAATATCTAAAATTATTTTAAGAGTTAAAAAAATCATCTTAGAGACTTAGAGAGTAGAAGAAGAGAACCTTGAGGTTTGTTATTATTTTAAAAGTAAAACAACAGATGTGTACCTGGAAACTGAGCACTCAGAGACGTGAGCAGAGAACAAGGCAACCCACAGAGCAAGACTGCCCCCAATGCATTCTTACGGAGCATTCTTGGGCAACAGCCCCATGAATAGAGAAAGGAGTCTTCCTGTGCTCAGCAGTGCCCATTAGTACAATCCACAGTTGAGAAAGGCCTCACTATTGAACATTCTCAACAAATGGATTTCTTTGACTGCTCAGGTAGGAGTCTGCATTTCCAAGCAGCCTCTCAGTGCCAGCTTGATGTAAACAGAAGCCAGATCTATTTGCAGACAGACACACAAACACAATTCACAACACCATCACAGAGAAGTGTTGGTTAAACAATAATTTCTGTGCACCTGTTAGGGCCTTTGGGCCTCAGGTTCTGAGGAACGGAATTGGGCAATACTCTAAGACCAAGAGAATTTGGAGAGCTATGTTGGAGGCAAGAGTGTGACTTTCCGACAGACGCAAGCCTTCAACAACCTTGTTTCTCTGGGAGAGGAAACATCACTTGCTGTCTCTTCATAGCTCTTGACTTGGAGGAAAACAAACAAACACAATTTCTGACTGCTAAAGAAGAAATAAAAAAGAAAAACGATTGCCATGATTAATTTCCCTGACGTTTATTACTATCCTTTCCTGAAACATTTGTCAAGCAGACATTGATGAGGACGGAACCATTTCACGCACTTGGGTGTAGTCTCCGAATCGTTTTGGAAGAGGCAGTTTTAAATGCAGATTAATGGGTTATCTGTGGAAGTCAGGAGAACGAAGCATTAGGGTGACTTCTAGGTCCATTTTTCATCCTACCTGTGCAGACTAAAGATTCTCCCTGGCTCTGGATTAGCTGCCCATTGCATTGGTTTTCCAATGCTTCAGTCCAAGATGAGAAATAGCCCCACAATTTGTCTAAATTCCTCATTAATTCTGCTTCAAATTCCCCACGGCTGCAGAGGAAGCTGTCAGACCCAAACTCCGGCAGACTCAACAATAAGTGATTAGTAGCAGAAGGTGCTCTGAGAGGGCTGTGCTGATTTCCTTCATGGGCCTGGACATGGGTAGGGGCAAGGAGCAGACCCAGGACAGATGATGTCCTCTTTGTGGTCAGCTTACTGGTACACAGACAGGTCAGGAGATGAGTTTATCCTGTGAAGGCTTTTTTGTCTTCCCTGAGGATTTCTGAGGGAGGACAGAAGAAGGAAAATTGGTTTCCCCTCCCCTCTGCAGTCCTCAAATAATAGTCATTCTTCATAGTTGTAAGATAGCAGGGTACCTGGCAAGGGACAGAAGGTGTAAGTGACTTCCCTAGGAATCTGTCTCAGAGTCACACTGGCTCACCCCTTCATGTAGAAACAGAGGACACGAGAGGGACATAACTCTAATTCAACCTGTATATGGGTATTTGAATTCTACCTTAATTTGTGAGATGTCACTAAGGGTCTTTTCATATGCAGAATCAGCTAATTGAGTCACAGAGCAGTAATTATTAGCTACTTTAAGGTCACAAATTCTGATCAGAAGGAAGCTGTAGGCTCTTTCCCCAGGGCGTGTGCATGCTACTGTAAGTGAACATACCTACTTCACAGGTTTAACATTTCCTACTGACAACTCAGTCTACAAGGAACAATCATAGTCACTGGTTTTTACCCAAACATTGTTGAACCCTTTCTTCTGGGCTGTTGGGATGGTTGAACACAGTCCTGTTGTTCCGTTGGACTGATTCCTGTAAACCAGTGATGGCAAACCTTTTAGAGCTTTCAGTGAGGAAGAACAATCAGCTGTGGCACTGGTGCCATAGGTTTGACAGCACTTCTCTAAACAGTGACATTTTGCCTTATCAGATCACAACAAGTACTTAGTGCCAGGAAGCAAGACCCAAGGCAATTAGGCTTAGGAAGGGCCCGAGGAGCTTCAGTGGCTGGACTTTGCCTGGGAACCTAAGACCCTGTGCCTCCCTCTCCTTTGTACTGTGCTGGGGAGGTGGGAAGCTGAGAATGACTGAATCCACTTATCACCGAGAAGGAAGCCAGTGCTGCCACTGTGACAATGAAATCTTCCGCCAGAGGCAGGCAGAACTAAGAGCCAAAGAAACAGAATTTCAGCCTTAAACTTGACAGAAGGGTCACTCACTGAAAGAGCAGGATGTGAACCCAAATCTCTTCAGTCTGTAGGACCCACTAGGTTGTGTTTACTGTTGTTTACAACACAAATGAATTCTACATGGTACTGTTATGTAGCACTGCTTGAAGTGCAGAGGGCCAGAGAACAGGCAGGGACACACACAGGGATGGAAAGGAAAGGGCTTGTTGGTGCTGTCTGTGGTGTTGTTTCTGCAAAGGTGGCTCTCACCATGCCTCCCTTGGTGGTGAGCATTCTCAGGAATGGAGATGGTTTGTGTGCTACAGATGCTTCTCTCACCAAGTCCTGTAGTTACCCAGGGTCAGGTCAGGGTTATGGACACTGGAGAAAAGAAACCCAGTGAATGAGAACCCTGAGCTTCCCTACAGTGCAGGGCTCTCCAGGACCATCTTTGGTACTTCTTAGAGGGCTGCTGCTGCGTGCTCTGTGGTTTTCCCAGAAGGGGAAAAGGTGGTGTGCAGGTGATCTGCTCAGAGCTTCGTGAAGTGCTGGGCTGTCTCTTACACTACGCACTAAACTTCACCGGAGGAGAAGCAGGGAAAGATGAGCTTTGCTGCAAACTGCTGTGGGGACTTGTTGAGCAGGGTGCCTTGTAGACCTGTCCCAGGCAGCACTGGTGAGCAGTGAGGTGTTTCTGAAAGGCAGGCTTAATTTTTAGGCACAGTCACCTGTAACTTAAAAAATGTCATAAAACCTAGATGAGATGTAAAGATATGAAAAATGAAAATCTGTGCTTTTTTTAATTTCTTCCCCCAAACTCTTAAAATGACAATTGGAATTTGTACACTCTGAAAACACAAAGGTAATTATTACAGCTGTTTTTGAAAACTGTGATTCTGCCCTGAAGTGACCATGCCTGTGCCCCACCTGCCAGTATTTTGCTGTTAAACACATACATGAATCCAGAGAAGTGTGCAGAAGAATCATAGGTGTTACAAGGTCCCAAATGGAAAACAACATTGATGCCAGTGAACTGGATATATTGGGATGTATTGGGGCATTTTTAATACACAGGAATATAGCAGCTACATAGAGCACTGTAGATTAATCTCACAACCATACTCTTAAGGGAACAGATGCATAATGTCTATTAAACATCCAATACAGTATTGCACCACGGAAGTTACTCTATAAATGTTAATTTATCATTTCTCTAATAAACATGATCAATGTGTAATCAGGATTCGTAAGGAACATTATCCTTATCATGCAGTCTAGCCTGGTTTGCAAATCCGACATCAAAATGGAAACAAAAACATGTATTTGCTGCACCTAGAATAAAACTGATTTGTAGAAGACAGAATTCCTGAATTTGGAACTGCATGCTAATGAAAATGATAGAGAATATAGTTTCTTATTTCCCAATTGATTTTTTCTTGTTGATATTTCAGCCCATGGTCATTTGTATCATGGAAAAGAATGAAATTATTTGAAAGGTAGATATGTATTAACCCCGAATGTTTAAATTCTTCACATTTTTGAAGAATTTGTTTTCAGTGATATATTGTGATAAAAGTGGCTTGGTTTTGGGTGAAGCTATGCCTGATGACTTCCATTTTAAATCTTAAACACCCACAGAATTAAATTGCAAGGCAGCTCATAAAAATCGCTGTGTATAATTGATGGATCATTGAGTTTTTAATGGTATGCTTTAGGAGTCTGCAAGGATCTGTGGTTATTAACAGGCCACCCAAAAAGGTCTGTGTTGTTTTTTCTTCTTTTTTCTCAAATGATGAAGTTTACATGGAGCAGGCAGGTGGATAAAGGATATATATTGCATTCATATTGACTGTATTTGAGTAAAATAATTTTAAGGAAACCTTGAAAACTTAAGAGAAAAATCAAAGGCTGAATAAGCAGTCCTGATTGTTGCAAGATAAAATCTTTGTAGCAGAGAGCAAATTCCCAACTAACCAGGCTGTGTAGGGAAAATGGAGTGAAGGCTGCCTCCAGTGCATAAGGAATGCATAAATCCCGGACAAATTCATAATACCTACAGGAGGTCGCCAGTTTTCATGCCAGCATTGTTGATACTGTTTTCAGATTTGTTTGATTTTTAATCTGTGAGTCATGGGCAGCAGGAATTAGGATGAGTTTAGATCAATCGGGCAGGAAAAAAGGAACCATGATGAATTGGAAGGAGTGGGTTGTTATGGATAAACACAAACCCAAAATACTGTCTCTGGTGCTGTTCCCAGTTGGCGCCATTCATTCTTTCCTGGACTCTGAGCCCCATGGAGGCAGCTTTTGGCATTGCACATGGACCTACATGACCATCCTAAACTGGGTCTGGCAGCTGGAAATTTCATGAACATTGATTGACTAAATTAACTATACACAATTTTAGTTTTTTGTAGGACAAATTTCACTTCCTCTCTTCCACTTTTTCCATGCATTAATCTTTTTCAAAAAATTTCCAGATTTTCTTACTTTTCCATTACTTTCAAATTTATTGTGCTATTTAATTTGTTAAAAATATTTCATTTTTAATGTTATGATGAGTGTTCCCTGAAAATCAGCTTACAATTCTAAGTGTTTCCATTTCTGAGTTCTTTCCTTGGAAAATGCATGTTAGCACTTTATCTTATGAAG
This sequence comes from Cavia porcellus, assembly GCF_034190915.1. NCBI lineage: Eukaryota > Metazoa > Chordata > Mammalia > Rodentia > Caviidae > Cavia > Cavia porcellus. Next base: position 58,985,268 of record NW_026947489.1, read on the forward strand.
TGTTTTCTATCTTTAATAGAATTTGGTTGATTCCATCACATGAGAATAAGCAACAAATGTGTAGTATTAAAATATTTAAATCTTTATTGTTACTTCTAATGTGAGGTTTTATCCATTGCCTGTTCTGAAAGAGTATATATTTGCCAAGGTACCATCAACATTGGGTATTTATTTTGTTAACAGCCGGCTACTAAACTTAGACTGTGAAAGACAGATTGTTAACTGGTTTTGTTTTGCATTCTTGCTAGACATTCACACCCTTTTGACTTCTCTTTTGCATATTTACCCTTCAATAGTTTCATGTTAATCTCTCCTTAGTGTTACTAATGACCTATAATTAGAATTACTAGATAAATTATTAATCTAATCAAATCAAAGATTACATACCAATATAAATGTGAACACAAGCATGATAATTTAATAATAATTTACAAAATTCTTCAGATGAAAAAATAATATAAAATGTTCATAGTTATGATAGTATAAATTAAAATATGATTTTGATCCTTCAGCTTGAGGAAATCATTTTTAAAATTCTTATTAATACTCTTGTAGTGTAAAAACAAAGCCTCACCACTAGTTAAGGAAGAAAGAAGTGTAATACTCTAGAAATGAACTGAGCGTTGCATGTAAAGAAAGTCTCCTTTATGAAAAAGTTCTTGAAAAATAATTGGATAATTAAGCAGCAGTATTTGCAAAGAAATAATTATTGCAACAGAAAACAAGGAAGCTCCAGCTTGTTTCCTTCTGTATATCTTCCTATAAGAGCTAAAGACGCTGTTTCCAGTGATCCATGCATACTCATGTGTATACAATTCGTAATGGCTAAAACTTGGAAGCAGCCTACATATCCATCAACAGAAAAATGGATAAAGAGCAGGTGGGGTGTACACATGGTGGAGTACTACTCTGCCATAAAGAAGGAAAACCTAAGTTCTCTGTGGGAAAGTGGATATATCTTGAGACCAAAGTGTGAGGCAAAATAAATCAAATACACAAGCTTAAATGGCATATTAATTCTCTTATGTGAGAAACCCAAAGTATAAATTAAAAAACAAAATAAAAGACAGATAATATAAAACATGTGATAGAACGTTTGTAGATGAGAAGGTGACTAAGACATGGAGGGGAGAAAGGGAGAAAAGGAGTATATAAAATAATTAAGCCGGGGATATTGCTCAGCACCACAGTGCCTACCTGGCAAGCATCAGGTCGTGAATTCCATCCCTGGTACCAAAAAAGAAAGTTAAAATGTATTATGAACATGCACCAATTTCCCATGAAGAAGGGGATCATTAGGTACTACAAACACAGACTAAGAAAAATAAAAAGTTAAAAGAAAACAGAGGAAGCAATGCAGTATCATTCTCCAGGAGCTGTTCTCTATATGCAAGTGGCAACTGTGTATATCACATTGCTAAGAGAAGCATTCTTTGTTTTAAAAAGTGACATAAATTCAAGTGTAAAAATTTAAAAGTTACCTCCTTGTGGCTGTATTCCACGTGGAGATTAATAGTGGCGTACAGGTTCTATTACCCTAAAAGCTTTTATGCAGTGAGAGCTTATTTGCCAAGGTGTCCTCTGTGGGAGCCATTAGAGTTTGCATTTGGAACTGGACCGAGGGGAAAAAAACGTACTCATAGGTGACACAGTACTTCCTGGCCTTCCTCAAGCTGCCTCAACTCAATATCCTTCCCACCTCTATCTTACCAGTTGATGACAAGAAAATAAATTCTAAGCTGTTTAAGACTTGGGAAATAATTTTGTAAACATCTGAGTTATTCTTGTAGCCATGACTCTGAAAATCTCAAAAATAATATGAACAATTTAAAGCTTTTGGTTGCATCTTGGGGTGGTTCTTTTGTTTTTTTTTTTTTTTTTTTTTTACATTTTGAGACATATGCAGACATTTTTCATAAAAATCTCTAGTGAATTTGTCTGACTCTGGATGTATGGGATTGATTCAAATTCTAGTAACACTTTATGCACTGAAATCTTCACTAAAATTTGAATAACCTGCTCCAAATTAGGCAGCATGGCTTGTTTCTGTAGAGTTACTTAGACACGTACAATTTCTCTGGAGAAAGACTCAGATGAATATTGTTCTGTTAGCTCATGGATCGGACCTTACTAATTCTGATGTCCACCCTAGTTAATGCAGGAGTTCACTGTTTCACCATTTTTTTAAAGACAGGGTCTTCCTATGTAGTGTTTTCAGGTAGGCCTTGAACACACTATGTAGATCACGCTGGCCTCAAACTCTCCGCCATCCTCCTGCCTCAGACTCCTGAGTGCTGAAATTGTAGGCGTGTGGCACCACGCTGGTTGTTTCACCTTCATGAAATCACACATGCTTTCCAATGCACGGCATTGCAATCAAAGTTGGCAGGCACAACCTGTACTGTGAACATCTGATCAGAGGGGTTCCACCGAGTTCACTAAGTACTGTGAATTTTTTTCCCTAGTACTGGAGAGCCTTCACTGTGAGCTATATCTCTGCCCTTTTTAAAAATGTTTTACTCTGAGACAGGGTCTTGCTAAATCTATAAGCTGCCCAGGTTGGGTTTGACCTTGGAATACTTCTGCCTCAGTCTCCAGAGTGCTAGGTTATAGGTAATGTGTGACCACAACTGACTGTGGGTTTTGTAACTACTGTCTTACACCGACATCTCCAGTTAAGATCAAAGAATTACCAGTGCCATTGCTGGCACTCAGAAATCAGGGTGTCAGTTGTGAGGCAGCACATAAGAAATGCTATGTAATTACTGTTCTCAGCAGCCTCAAAGGTTGTGAACTATCAAAACCTGCAAGTGATGATAGGATATCATGCCATCTCTTAATTGCAGTGTGATTTTTTTTTTTTTTTGGTAAATGTCTTAATATAATATATGTTGTGTCTTAAGACTGAGGCTGTTTTGGAGTTAATTTAATAAGGACCAGAATTTATGTCATGTCCTTTGCTGGACCAAAATTAAATGCACAGATAATACAGCTACCTGTATACACAGTGGTCTGGAATCAATGTAGTCATCTATTTCCAACATGACAGATAAAGGAGAGGGGATATGTGTGTATTCACTGGGAGAATAATTTGGCCTAAACACACCTGAATATGAAACAGAGCAGTCAGCTGTGAGGGCTGGATCTGAGAGAAAGGGGCTGTTCTGCAACAAAGAAGTGCATGAAAATGAAATTTCCAGGTACAGATGGATGCCAGAATAAAAACAAATATCGCGATAAATAATAACAAGTGGAAATTATTTGTACTGGTCAAAGAAAGAAATCTTAATTGAAGTGGTGATAACATACCTTGGAAAATTATAAAGCATTGAAGAGGAAATAATGAGAAAATGTTTTTGCAGAGAGCCGGACTTATTTACAAGTATAATCTCCACATAATTATCTTTGTTATGACATGGGCTGGTTAGCAGCAAGCATCACAGAATACAAGTTACTGTTAGGATCCCATGACAGGCCAGTGTACAGCAGCCCTGTAAAATCAAGGCAGGCTTTGGAAATGATACACAATGTTATCCACAGGATAACCGGTAAGATAGCACAGTGGAGGATCAGACAGGGCTTGTGTGTAGACCTGTAGGCGTGTTATTGCGGTGAGGAGAGGTAATATTACAGAATAAAAGGAATAACTTCAGGAGCTAATTCTCATAAAATAAATTTCTGTCATTGGGCTATGTAATTATTTAAATGTGCAAATTGGCAATGCTAGGAAATATTTGCACAAACTACACTGATGAAATTCAATGAGATCCTTGAGTTTTATATGACTCTGTTAGTTTTCACTGTATCTGGTTTTTAAGTCTCATAGAAGGAGTCTCTAATCTATTATCTCTCTGCAGTTAGATCCACACATTTTTACATAGCTTTTATGATCAAATTTTCTACGAAATATTAAGTTGGGATCTTTGTTGTTGAACGTGTATGAACAAGTTATTCCATTATCCAAGACAATGTGTTCACCTTTGGGTCATTATTGTGGGTTACCATAGTGTGTTCTGTTCTTTCTAATGGAATTATGTGCTTTAGCATAATAGTACCTGGTGGTTCATCCTCATAGCTCCTCAGTGATGCAGGAAGCAGTCTTTGCATTCACCCACGGCAAGGTGTGCACACCTATACAAGTGTCAAATAATGAGTTTTTCCTACATAATTCTCTGTGTAACTTTTTTTGCCTATGTATTCCTGAGCATCGGGGTGGGAGTGTTAAATACACCCATACCATCCTTCTTCTCTGCAAACATCTTATTTGCCATAACAGAATTTGGGTGTGGCTCGTAGTAACTGTGCCTGGGGAAAGCAAGAACCCATCTGTACATTCACACCCTTGGCAGATGAACAGCAATGCATGTAGGGAGCTCCTAAGCAGCAACAAGTGAGCTTTACCAATGAAACGCTCACTGTTGAGTTTCTTGCACTTAAAACTTGTATAAATAAGATTTTTCTTGTAGTAATAACCCAATTCAGTACAATGATGCATAAAAAACATGGTCACTGTAGCTTGAGACCATATATGCCAAGAAAGCCTTCAAAATATGGCATAAAAATATATGCCCTGGACGGGGGTCTGAAGATGGTGGCTTGATAGGTAGCAGGGTAGAGAGCCTTTCTGAGAAAAACAACTCAGATGCTAAAGTTTAACAACATGGAGAAGACCAGATAAAAGGAGAGGGATTCTCATGACCCTGAAAGAACCTGAGGGGAAAAAAAAGAAAGGAAGGAAGGAAAAACATGGATGAAAGGCTGGAACTAGATGTGTTCACTGGGACTGGTCCCACGCTGTGCTGGGCATGCCGTGGAGTCGGACGGTTTATGGTCACACTGAAATCATGGCCACCAAAATCAGGAGTTGGTGAGCCCAGGGCCGTTGGTGGGAGAATGCAGCACAATGGAGAGCAGAACCAACGTGGAGAGCTGCATTAATCAGTGGTGAGTGCTAGGAATTTGGTCTCACAGTGGGTGTGTGGCCAGGTGGAGGACATATTGGAGTTGGGCACAATGGGCCTGAACCCGGAACTACAGTAGTATCAGGCAGCCACCCCTGGCCCAGAGAAGACTGGTGGTACCTGCTTGGGCCAGGTCAGGACCTAATAGCCAGGGATGAAACTGTCCCAAACTTGTGACATCCACATGGCACAGACTAATGTGGTGAAGGTACTCACCATTAATGTGGTGAAGGTTGACTGGCTCAGAGGAGAGGGGCCAGCCCACAGTCCCTGTGTGCATCTCACATGACATCAAACTGGAAAAGACGGCAAGCCCCCAGCCAACACGCTTCAGAAAAACCATCGGCAATACAGAGAGGGCCTGAGACCTCCACCACACACCTATCTGAAAGAAACCAGAAACATGACAAGAGAAAGAAAAAAGAAAAAAACCCCAGCCACTGACCCTGGGAAAGTAAGCCCAGGAGAGGTAAATACAGAAGAGAACCAGTGCAACGATCATTCAGTATTGGCCACAGCATCAGTGGACATAAAGAAATACCTTCATGACCTCATAGACGAACTTAAAACTGAAATTCTAATCCAAGTGAGGCAAGATATAAAAAGGTTAATAAAAGAAATGCTAAGGCCCTCTCAAGAAGACATAGAAGGAACAATGGAGGAACCCAGAAAAAAAAAGAGAAACCTTTGATGAAGAATATGAACAAAATCTAGAATACATGAAACAGATCCAAAGAGATTACCAGAAAATTAAAAACTCTATTGAAAGCTGGCAAAATTCCTTGACAGAAACTAAAGTTAAACTTTCAAAACTTGAATATAGATTTGCAATGTGTGATCATGAAGGAAAGGATCTCTTAAAAATAACAAGGAACCAGAAAGTAACAATACAAAAGCCACAAGACAACGAGAGGATCTATAACTTAAGAATAAAAAACATGAGCAAAGAAGCAGGAGTAAAAACAAATGAATTACAAAGGCTATTCACAGAAATAATTAAGGAAAACTTCCCAAGCATAGGAAAAAGAAATGATATCCAGGTAAATGAGGCATACAGAACTCCAGCCAACTATAACCAAAACAGATCTACACCCAGATGTACAACAATTAAGATCCCAGAAATTCATCACAAGAACAGAATATTAAAAGTGATCAGAGAAAAGAAACAGATCACCTATAAAGGAAAACCCATCAAAGTCATGACAGACTTCAAACTATCAAATCAAGAAGAGCTTGGAGTGAAGCAGTTCAAGCCCTGAAAGAAAATAACCTTCAACCCAGATTGGTGTACCCCGAAAAACTCTCTCAAAATTAATGGAGAAACAAGATGTTTCCATGACAAAGAGGAACTGTGGAAGTTTATAACCACCAATCCAACCCTACAAAAAATACTGAAGGATATTCTAGAGAGAGATAGAAAAAATATCAAGATTCCAGCAACAGTGGCAGAGAGGCCTCAATGAATGGCGCAGACAGTGGAATAAAGGAGAAAAGTAGACAACCAACAGCAGAAAAATAGTATAGCAGAGATGAGGCAGAGAAGGTGGGCTGTAATCTCTAATATAAATGGCCTTGATACACTAACAAGAAGAAACACAGGCAGAGTAGATCAGGAGATAGGGTCCATCAAGATGCTCTGATTAAGAAATATACTCAACCTGAAAGAGGGTTAATAAACCAAAGTCAAAGGTGAGAAAACCATGCTCTATGTGACAGGGAACCAGAGAGAAATAGGGACAGCTCGCCCAGCAGCTGAAGATAGGTTGGAAAGTTATGACACTTTTGTACAGTGGAGAACTACTCAGCTATAAGGAAGGAAAATCTTGAAGCTTTAGTAGGTAAAGAATACAGTTCAAGATCAAGCTCAGGGGTAAAATAGTTCAGCACCACTTAGATAGATAGATAGATAGATAGATAGATAGATAGATAGATAGATAATGGGTTGCCCCCCTCATCTAAAAACTAAAAGATTTAGTGGGACCCAAAATGTACAAAGCACCCTGAGGAAGGGAAAGGGGAGGAACTGTCTAAAAAAGGAAGGCAGAGGACATTGTTAATAGTGTATCAGGATTTAAAAGCCACATTAGTCTAATCTTTCTGTTTATTTTGATTTTATATTGTTCCAGTCTACTTATACTAGATTTGAGGGCACAGACTGCTATCCCCAAAATAGCAGGATATTCTACAGTAACTACCCTTAATTTCCTATTAACTTAAACTGAAGCCCTGTATTACTTACATTGTCTTACTATGACTGATCTTATTTGAATCTGGTTTGTTAGATAGCTATTTTGTCTTGACTGATTTTATTTGAATTTGGTATGCTTGATAGTATCAAGTCTAAGAGTAGAGGCAACTATTCTGAAGGTGACAAGATGCAATAAGATGATACCCATTCTGGTTTGATTATTAACTGCCTCCAAAGGTGTGTTTTTTTTAATACTGCTATTAGTCCTATGTTTAATTATATTATGCCTGATGATATAGACAATTCTATTGAAAATAACAGAGACAGTATAGTAACTACTGTAGATTACCTAATATTGTGGTCTTACATGTCTTTTTCATTTAATGTTTTTCTAGGAATTTGTTTTGTTGTCTTGTTTTGATTTGTTTTTCCCTATAATACAGAAAGGATAGGTATATATGTAGAGATCCACACATCTGTAGATCTGGTAAACAGTTTACCAGAATAGATTATATAATGCATGATATAATGAACAGATACTCTGAAGAAGAGATACTAACATACCCAGTGCTAATTCTGTAGCATTGTGATATAAAATCTAGCAATACTATTATTCTCTGTTCAGAATGATATTAGTCTATTTTCTTTTGTTTAATTTCAACATTCGTAAAGATATGGACAGCTATTTTGAAGAAAACGACAGACATTATGGCAGCCATTGTTGATTCCCCTGTTGTCTGGTCTTGAGGACCTAAAATGCCTTCATCATCCTGTTCTGATCAGTTTAATACTATATCATTCAGTATTTATTCACTGTGTGTGAAGATATGGACAACTATTTGGAAGAAAACAAGAGACAATATGATAGACAGTGAAGATCTTTGGTGGTCTTGCTTTGAAATCTGTGTTTCTTAAATTGTTTTCTTATGGATCTGTTTTGTTCTGTTTAACTTTACCCCTTTAAAATAAAAAATATATACTTTGCTAAATATGAAAACATAGAGTTTCAATTTAGCAATTTATCCTGAAACTCAGCCACCAGGTCTTTATTTATACAGTAATGAACCAAATGATGGTGTGAACAGACTCACTGCTCCACCTTCCAAACTAATCAGAATGTGACATTTGCTAATTGCTTTACCAGTTTCCAATTGATGTTACATTTGCTAACAGGCCACAAGTTGACCAGTGTGGGAACTATATGCAAGAATAAAGCAGAAGTTCCCAATTAAATGTTGCAATTTCAAAATGAAAAATTGTATAATACCATCTTTGGATTTCAGAAAGATGCAACATTGGCCTTGTATATGGCCAAGAAAAGTAAACTGAAACTGCTCATGTCAACATTGCACCATGATAGAAAAATTGACAGAGAAACCTTGACAAGACTGAAGTCTGATATTGTATGTTTTACAACCAAACCAATGATAGAGTAGATGTTACTGGTGAGTTATGCAGCAACTATGATGTCACTCAGTGGAAACTAAAACTGTATGGAATGAACAGTTCAATGGTTTACAAAGAAAATAACAAGAGCAAAATATCACAGAGAAATTTCTTCGAAGTCTGGTACTAAAACTCATAAGACATCACTTACAATGAAAGAAAAGCAAAATGTTTCTCCCCAAGAAAGCATGTCAAAAAAAATGGTGGAGCATACTGGTGAACTCACAGGTTAACAGGCAGGTGTAACATCACAAAAGCCTGCTACACCAGGAAAATCAAAAAAGAACAGGAAACCAAAACCTATGTTCTATCAGTGTAATCAATACTTTTGTATGGAGTATGTCATTGTCATGCTGAAGGCTGCCTTGAGTGTGACAGTTGAAGGAAAGATTATTTCTGTGGTAGACTTGTGTTTATATTTACATTGTAGTTCACATAGGTATTCATTTTTGATGTTATTTTATAGGTTTTGTAAGCAAGTACACAGCTGATGTGAAAATAGTGACGTCTATTCTAAGTACTCATTTGATAATTTGTGTTGTTGATACCATATTTTTTCTGCTAAATGCACATTGTACAATACAGTAGGAAACTCCTGACAAAGCAGCAACACCAGTGAGATATTGAGTGTGTCCTACAAAAAAAGACAAGAAAGCTAAACACATGTGCTGTGAGTGAGGTGTATACAGGGAGTGTATAAGTTGTTATGTGTGAAGACTGACTTGACTGTGAGAGTTGAAGCAAAGATTATTTTCATTGTAGAGTTCTATTGGTATTTTCATTGTGATTCATATAGGAATTATTTCTGATATTAATCAAGTATATAGCTGATGTGGAAATGTTAATGCTTAATGTAAATGTACAATTACATATTAAGAATATAATGCTTTATTCTATTAACATTTTATGTGCCTGTTAATTTTACCTTGTATAATTTAATAAGAAACTTATGACAAAATAGTAAAAGCAGTGAGAGATCAAATATGTCCTACAGAAAAGACAGGAAAGCAAAACACATGTGCTGAGGGTATAAGCTGCGTGTGGATATGGAATGTGCCATTATCATGTATGCAGACTGCCTTACGTGGGAGAATTGAGGGAAAGATTATTTTTGTTGGGGAGGTCTATTGGTATTTTCATTGTAGTTCATACTGTAACTTATTGCTATTGTTCTTTTTCTTAGATTTTGTAAACTAAAAGATAGTTGATGTTGAAATTTTAAAAACTTTTTATAAACAGTAAATATTAAAATTTCAATGGTTAATTTTAAAATATTTTTTCTGTTAAGCACTCATTGTTTAATGTAATAAAACTCATAAAATTAAAATCAACAATTCATCAATAGGAATGATTCTAAAGAATAGATATGGGTCTGGTACACCCTTCAGCTCTTTTTACACAAAATTGTTGTGATGCCCCTCCTTCATGTAAGCATTTATTTGCACAATACTTTCCTAAATACATCTAGTTTTATGAAACTCCTTCTAAGACTTTTCCGGGAGGATTCAGCACTAACATAGTAGCAATATATTATATGCAATAGATTAGTCACCTGAGACATCTGAAATCCATGAGAGAGGGGAGCTTGATTTTGTTTTGTTGCACTGACCTCTGCACTGATAAATGGATAGCAAAGTACTCCCCAGGCTATAATGCCCTTGGTGCCCCTGATCATGACTCTTTCACAGATGAGGTGGTGTCACCCCAATGAGAAGCTCTACAGTCAGAACCCCAGGAGCTGGAGACAGGAAGTGAGTGGGAGACAGACACCCAGGACTCCAGCCAGGGCAGCAGTTGAGTGCTGTGGGGCTGGATGATACTTTAACATGGTCCAGCCGGGCAGCAGATCATGGCCCCAGGTTGAAGCTTTTCATTAAAGAGTGATGAAGCTTTGGATATTGGAACACACGACAAAATTTAACCTGGGGGATCCTTTGCTGTAAATTAGGATCTACCATTTAGCTTTCTTCCCTATAAATCTGGCAATAAAATGAAGGAATCCATTCCACAGCCTTCTCCCTACACTCTGAGGGATGGATGGCCCTTGGGATGGTCAGGTGCAGTGACCTTGGATTGTAACAGCAGGTTATTAATCTGACCTGGATTATATAGGAAGGGCTGTTTGTTCTGGGCGGCAAATTAGTGGAGTGTCTAATTCCAGTAGAGAGTCACTGGGGAATGAATCTAAGTATTGCCAGTTTACACTCAGTGTTATAAAAAAATAAATGGAAGCACACACACACACACACACACACACACACGCGCGCGCGCGCGCGCGCGCGCGCGCGCGCGTACACACATATGCCTGGTACCAAAAGGACCTTCTGAAACATATCCAAAGTGCCTCCTTTTTGGTTCCCATTCTATTGTCTTAGCAAGTCAAACATAAAAACAATTCCTTACTAAATTAAATTGTATTAAAAATTCATTCAGAAATGGAAATGATTACAAGAAATGACCTATTAGGATAAAAATGATAAAACACTGTTCAAGTCAAACTCATCTAATTTAGCTACTATTATACCTAGAAATCATCTCTTTGATTTGAACGGAGAAATGAAGTGTCACTCAATACATGATTTGGGGACAGTAGCTTTCTGGTGTAAAAATTAATCTGTTGAAAAATTTTAAAATAATGGTAAATTCCAAAAGAATGGAAAAATAGAAAATTATATTACAAATTTAAATTAATGAGAATATATCTTAAGCTTGAGAATAAGAGAAGTATTTCAGAAAAACCAAAAAATTTGAGTTCATAAATTTTAAAAACATCCATGAGAACAGAGCAAAAGAGAAAATGAAAAATATTTATCATAAATATAAAATAAGTTTTTAACAACTAGTAACTAAAGAAATGAAGTTTCAGTTATTTTCTGTTAAGCAAAAGTTTATGAAATATTAATCATCAATTCTGGCAGTAGACAGATGGATAATAAAATATATGTACATATGCAAACAGTGATCAAATTTTATGGTGAATTTTTATAGTTGAAAAAATTCATTACCGTACTGGGCACATTAGCACTGGCCCCCTCAGATATTCCCTTTACCTTGAGCACAATTCTTCCTTCACAGTTGCCATTGTCTGGAATTTCTCTTTCAGGTAGTATGTGTAGAAATGTGGTGAACACTGCTGCCCTCCAACAGAAAGGCAGCCTCCTGAAAACAGGACAGTGTATCCCATCCACCTTATCCACTGGATTGGGCACTGTGTGGCTTCTTCCCCAAAGTCAAAACGACCAAAAAAAGTAAACTTTTTGAATTGATTCATGGCACTGAAACAGCCAGGCCAATGCAACCAAAGACACAGAAGAGAACTCCAATTGTTGGAGTGACGGTTGGCAAAAATCTTTTCCCAATCCATGCGCTGTCTTTTCACTCTGTTGGTGATTTCTTCAGATGTACAAAAGCTTTTTAGTAAGGTGAGATCCCAGTTGTTGTTTCTTTGAAGTATTTTCCAGGCAATTTGATTTCGGTTCATGAACTTTCTACTTTCCCCTATGTCCTCGAGGTTTCTGCCTACTTTGTCTTCCAGGAGATTTAGTGTTTCAGTCTTCATATTTGGATCTTTGATCCATATTGACTTTAATGTGTGGTGATTGGCATACGTCTAGTTTAAGTCTTCAGCATGTGGAAAGCCAATTTTCCCTGTGCAACTTATTAAAGAGACTATCTTTCTGCCAGTGAATTCTTTTGGTCCCTTTGTCAAATATAAGGTGGCTGAGTTTGTTTGTATTCATGGCTGTATCTGTTCCATTGATCCTCGGGTCTATTTGCCTGTATCATGCTGATTTTATTATAGCAGCTTTGTAGTATAACTTCAAGTCAGCAATTGAGATGCCTCCTGCTTTGCCTTTGTTGCCCAAAATTGCCTTTGCAAAATCTAGGATTTTAAAAGGGTATAATGCCAGTGTGACACTAACTATGATAAAATTAAAAGAAAAAATGCCAGCACCTAAAGTTCAAGGGGAGAATGTTTGAAATGTTTATTTAGCTCACAGTTTGTAGAGGCTTCAGTGCATAATTGACCCCCAAGGCACGGTGGCTTCACAGAGGAGAACAGTACATGACAGACAGAAGACAAAAAAGTAACAAGGGACATTAGCAGTGTTTTTCTGCCCTTTATCCTATCCACACTGCTCAGCTCAGGTAGGACTCACACTTTAATCCTAGTGCTCTTGAGTGCAGCATTGCATCATGAATCTATCCCAGCATCACACACTCTAGGTCCAGCTACCTCTGTGAAGGCCTCACTTACGATTGCGTGATGCTCTGTGGGGAAAGTGGAGTTGGAGACACAAGCCATAACAAGGTTTATTTTCTTTTTCATTTGAACCATGAGGGATCTGTGATACTACCACCACCTGTGCGGATGAGTGACAGTGCTCTTCAGAGAACCTCCTGTGAGAGCACTGGAGATCCCTATGTCCCTGTAACAATGTAAGGGTGCATCCCTTTCCTGCATATATTTGCAGTTATTACAACAGAGTCAGAACTCAAAAAATGTTTGTACTAACTAGCCAATGTATTTCTAAGCTGTATTTGTTCTGTTTTGAAGTATTTGTGCTTAAATCCAGTTCCACCTTATATTAAAATTTTGAAGCATATCTTCCATATGTTTGATCACCGGCTTTCCTCAGAGTAGACGACTGTGACAGTGTAACACTGTATGTGTTAGCTGTGTACAGCTACCTTGCCTCCTTGGACAGTACTCTCACCATTGCCCTGTGGCAGTGGTGGCAAACCTATGGCCCGAGTGCCATGACAGACTGTTTGTTATTGAACACTCTGAAAGATTTTCCATCTCATCCTTGTGGATTCTGTTTGAGCTCTGTGACTCTGCCACATGCATAAAACTTATTTCTCCTTCTGGATTTGGGATTTGTCATCCAGAACAGCATTGGTAGCTTTCTCACACACCAGGGAAACTCCAACTGAGTGATGTGAGGCAGGTGTTTCATCAAACACTGCTGAAAACTTTTGGAAATGTGACATGAGCCACTGGATGCCACTGTGTTCCCTCTGTGCTCTGACTGGGCTGCTGCAGCAGACTGCATTTGTAGGACTCCTTGGAACTCCAAAACCTGGGTTAGATTCTGCAGGGAGCTGAGAATCAGTGAGACCAGTGCTGAACAAGTGGGAAAGAGACGAATGGAAACTGCATCTGCTCTGTGCATTGTTCTAATAGGTCCAAGATCAGTTTTTTCTTCTTATAGCTTCCCAAAACGCAGCCATGGTCAGTTCTTCAAGGTAAGACATTCTGGAGGTAGACTGCAAAGCAAGCAGTTCCAGGATATATATATATATATATATATATATATATATATATATATATATCCTTTAATATAGATATTCATGGTCTATCCACTGTGGAGAGATTTGGAATCTACGGTTACAATTATAGACTTGCCAGTTTTCCTCTGGAAGCCTATCATTTTTGCTTTGTGCATTTTAAAGCTCTACTGTTAATTTAATAACTTTTGCAATTGACGTAACCTGACTTTATCATTACAAAATGACCTCTGTTCCCTGGTGTCATTATTTGTTAAAAACTCTACTTCATTTGATATTAATCCCACCACAACAGCTTTCGTTAGACCAGTATTAAGCACCAGTTGTGCTTAGTGAAGAATTTGATTTTTCCAAGACAACAGTTGGCCTTTGTCTGCAGCCCTGGAGCGGGAAGCTCTAAATTCTTGGGGTTTCCTGAGGGATAGAAGCGCCTCTGGTATTCAAGTGAGGACGGTGGAGCCTCATGCCTGGAACCTCTCAGACCATTCCTCTCTGTCTTTCCTGCTGGCTGATGTTTGTAGTTTTTTCTGTAATGATCTCGCCATGGGTTGTATGGCTTTGAGTAGGTTCCCAGAGTCTTTCTAACAAACTATTAAAGTAGAACCTACTATCCTCTGCAGGGTTGCCTGTCGGTTCCATTGATCTCTATTTCCTTTCTTCTCTTTCTGTGACTTCCTTTGGATTAAGTGCATTTTGATTCTCTTGCATCCCTTGTGTTACCCTATTTGCTATACTGCTTGCTATTTCAGAAGATGCTGTAGGTTTTGAGTGCCGATCTTTAACTCAGCAACTTAAGTCTACTTTCAAGTCATAGTATACACTTTATACGTACACCAGATTGTAACGATATACCCATTTCTCCCTTCCTTACCTTCATGTTGTTTTTCAGAAATACATTTTACACCTATAGATTCCACCCCACAACTACATTGATATTACATATATTGCTATAAAATAATGATGTTTGCTTCTCCCTGGTTCTTAGGGATAATTTGACAATTATTTATCTTGCAATACATTGCAGACATTGCTCTTGCTATCTTATGACTAGCAAATCTGCTGCTGAAAAGGCTTCTCTTGGTCCAATTTTCATTCTTTGAAATTATCTGGATCTCCCTTCCCCATCCAGAAATTCTTATGCTTTGTCCTTAAACCTCTGCAGCTTAAATGTGATGTGTTCATCTAGAATTTTCTTTTTTCTTAGAGTCTATATCAATGCCTGAATTCAGAGATATATATCAATAACTAAAAGTCTCCATCAGTAACCAAAATTCTCCATCAATAGCTGAAATTATATTTTTGAGTAATTTCTACTCCATAATTTTCCTTCCAGAATTCTGTTTGTCTTCTCCTGCCTTACGTTTCTTACTTATACTTTATCACATGTTTTTTTTGTGTGTGTGTCTGCACTTTGGTTCTTTTAATACTTATATTCCCATTTTGTCAGTATTCTTAGCTGTATCTAACTTTCTAATTAACTAATCTATTGGGCTATTCATTTAAATTTCATGTCTAGAAATTATCTTTGTGTTTTTCCAAAACTGGTAAAATTTGGTAGTCACTAATGCTTAGTCACACTTTGAATATCATTCTTATCTGTTTAAACTTATTAAAAACTCTTATGCCATATTCTATATCTGATCACTCAAATATACAGTCTTTCTGGGTCTTATTCTATATTATTCTACATGCCAACTCTTGTTCATAGTAGATTTCTTTTTTTTTTTTTTTTTTTTTTTTGGTTTTGTTTTGAGACAGAATTTTGCTATGTAGTTTGGACTGATGTTGAATTCAATATGTAGCCCAGACTGACCTTGAACCTGTGGCAGTCCTCCTGCCTCAGCCTCCTGGCATGAGCCACCATGACCAGCTCCATGACAGATGTCTTATCTCATTTATTTGGTGGATGTTTACACTTTCTGTGATTTCATGTTTCTTTGTCTTCTTTTGTGATAATTATCTGTGTTTAACACTCAACACTAAGCTCCATAAAAAACAAGGACCTTGAGAGTTCTACTCATGCCTGAAAACTCCCTTTCTGTTATAGACCTGACTAATAATCAATGCCTTCCAAACACTTTTTCAATGAATGAATAAACTTATAAAATAAAAGGCCCCAGTTCCCATGATGCACTTGGAGAGCATGGGCATTGGCATGGTGACATTTTCCTGGAAGGAAGAGGCTTAGGCACAAAACGGAAGTGTTCAAAATCCACAGCCATCTTTCTTGTCTCTTTGCCTGCTGCTCTGTCACTGCCTGCACAAAGCTGGTAAGGCAGCAGAACTCCTAAGACCCACATGGGCCTGGGAATGGCTCTCTGCCCCTCAGGCTTTGGACGAGGAGATGTGGTGGGCACTGGATTAAAACTGGGAAAGACATTTGGGGATTGGCATTGGCCACTGCCAACAGTGCTAATGAGGCTTGGAATCCCTCTGAGGAAAATTCACCTTTATCATTAATGGAACATACTTGAAATTTCTGTTTAAATCATCCCCAGTGGCTTGAAAACAGATTTTTGAATTATCCAAATATACATATTTTATAGAACTAGCCAGCCCTACCTAGTTCAAGTCTTATGAGCTAGAAAATAAATTCTATAGTTGTTCAATAAAACTTTTTTTGAGTTGGCCAGCTCCTAATTGTTCACTATTTTTTGAAGGAACATTTATGGGGTGTTCATTACATGGCAGCAGTGGATTCTGGGCTGGATAAAGATGATTGTCCTTGCCTTTGGGAGTCACACACTGACACACCCATCACGCTCTCAGTTGACTGCACAACACAGGCAGTGTGTTCTGTGCCATATGCACAGTGCATGTGTCACACTCTAGATCAGTGACAGTCAATGCTTTAGAGCTTTCAGTGGTACCAAAAACCTGTGGTGGCATGTGTGCCATAGCGTCACCACCACCACTCTAGGTCATGCACAGTTTGTAAGATGACTCTCTAGGTCATGAGCAGAGCACATTTCCCCCTGACTAAGAGCTAGGCAGAAAATTATCAGCCTTGAAAACTGGAGATCAAATGTGCCCTCCGCCATCCGCCCATCCTGGCCTTACCTGCCACCACTGTTCCCTTGCTCAGTGGCCATCCTGTCAGGTAGGAGCCAACAAGCGGCTGAAAGCACAGGCTGTGTCCTTTCTGCAGCTCCGGAGCCCAGTGCTCTAATCACCTTCAACTTGAGCACAGCACTCAAGTATTCTTCAGCAGCACCTGCTTTTTGTGGAAGGGAGGGTACCAGGAATCAAACTCATGATCTCACACTTGCCGGGCAGCCATCTGTGCCACTGACCTGAGTCCCTGGCCCCCTTTATTTTCTAACTATTCTAAGAAATACATGTAGCACTCATGAAGAGGAACCAACACCTAAAAGACTTCCACAGCAACACTGGAAAGGAGGAGCACATCGCATCTTCTGTCAGGGGTTCTGTGTCCCTGTTTCCCTGTCGGGGTCTTCCATGTCTCACCTCTCTGTCCCCAAACCATACACCAGAGGCAGCAGTGGCAGCCCAGGGGAAGAGGGTGCAGACTCCAGGTCCTGGACCCTGTGCTCAGTTATGCCCGATGGAAAGGGATGGCCCCAAAATGAGGGCTTGGGGGTGCAGGATGGGCTGCTTTGCCTGGAGAGCCATGCACAGGCCCTTAGCCCTCTGGCAGAAAGAAAGAAAAAGGAGAAGAGAAAAGAAAATAGTGAAATAAAAGAAAAGAAAAAGAAAATGGCACAAGGTGAGATTTTTACAGCTTTCTGAAGAACACAGAGAACCTCTTCCCAGAAGGCACATAAACAAAAACTCAGGTGTTAAAGTTCAGAGAGTCCTTCAGGTAGCATCTGTCCCTGGGCTGATCCTGCTTCACTAAAGGTTAGCCTGACTCCTCTTCCCCAGCTCTTTTTCCTCTCATCTAAATTCGTCATGCATTTAGCATGTCACTCTGCTTTCAGGTAAGTTCTGTCAGGGAGGAAGGGCAGGTATTGATCTGATCTCTAAAACAGAAGCTAAAGGGCACAGAAAATTTAAGTGATGTCTAAGATCACAAAGACACATGATAGAAATACCGAGATGCTGAGCCAGAGCTCTAGAAGTTGTCACCTGTCACAGGCACACTATGCAGCCAGATCAGCCCAGTGTTTGGGTGGGCGCATGTGAACCAAGCTGATCAAACCCTCCAGAAGCTCCGCTTCCTTACTGGGATGCACGGATAACAATCCCGTAGTACAGAGATCACTGTGAGTGTGGAGTGTTCGGCGAAGTTGAACGAGATCACAGAACCCGCCTCCCCAAACCCAGTGCCTGCTGGCCCTGCTGATGGAGATCTGCCATGTACCAAGTGGTCTTGGGCAGCATTGAAAGGAGGTTTGTTGTTGAATATCAAAATTGTATTGCTCTTCTGATATAGTTAGTATTTGAAAATAGAATTCTATCTGTCATCCAGAAATGTGAGAAGATAAGTAAGAAAAGACAAACACAAATATTGGCTTTTTGTGCTCTCTAAAATTGGCTCCTATGGTGCCCGGAGCATGATATCTGATTACCTCTCTTTCAGCACAAGTTCCTACACTCCTCTACTCAATTATTGATGCTTTCAAATGCACTAAGTTTTTATCTCTCTGATGGCGCTGCCTCCAATTCCCATGCCTGTTCAGAAATGCATGGGGAAAGGAGATTTAAATCCTTAGTCCTGAAGGTGAACCTCTGTTGTGAAGTTGGGGGTGTTAATCTTAAGATAAGGAACCACCCTTTCTTATCCTGAATACTCTGGGAAGAAATGTGTGGGAAGTCTCACGGCGTGGCTTTCAGATGGTCCTGGAGCCTGACTAACTTCCACCACTTCTGTTGCCTTTGTCTAGTCCTGAGTTACTGTCTGCCTTGCCTGAGTCACTGTGCCCCTTGCGTCCTTGGCAATCACCATTACCCACTGCATTCTCATCCACCATCTTGGGTTTGGCAGGCAGAGGCCCTGGAAACGCTCTGGGGTTGGATCCCACCACCCACTAGTGGCTCCTCCTGCTTAGCATGTCACCCACACAGAGAATCCAACCTGTGAGCTGAGACCTCCATGCCCACCATGTACCCCTGTCCCACCCATCTCTCTGCATCTCTTACCCCTCCCCAGCAACCTGTTTGGCCAGGTCCAGGTCTTCCACGTTCCTCTCCTCCTCAACTTGTTCCAGCTGGCCTGTCGGTGGTTTAGGTCCTGCAAACCATGAGGGTTAACTTAATGTTTCAGTCGGACTGTTCCGTGGGACCCCATATTCTACATTACTCCTGGGTGCATCTCTGAAGTTGTTTCAGGTGAGGTTAGTATTTGAACCTGTGGGCTGGGTAAGGCAGAAGGAATTCCTTGGGTAGGTGGGTCCCTTCCCATAAATCCATGCCAGGCTAAGGTAGGAGGAGACTCCCTGACACATCCTACCTGAGCTGTGGCGTTTCCTCTCATCTTCTCTGGGCCTCAGGCTGGAATTTCACACACTGCTCCCTGGTTCTCAGGTCTTTGGACTTCTACTGACCTTTCCTGACACTTGCTCCTTTGGGGTGCAGCCCACAGGTGACAGAAGAGGGACTTCCCTGGCTCTGTTGTCACGTTAGCCCACCTTGCTATTATACCTAATATAATACCTCTCCTTTGAATATCAGCGATACCAGACATAAACAAGTTTTTATGTAAATTATATAAGTATATATAACTATGTAATTTAGTTACATGTAGTCTGATAATAATGTATTTTATACATAGAAATATATTTCATTAATATGAATTTATTAATGTCAAATTAGTAATATAATATCTCATATCTTACATACAAGAATCTATGTTGCTCTATATAAATAAAAGAATTTTTATCTATATATATGAACACGTACATGTATATGATAGCTTACATGTGTATATATTGTCATGGATTAAAAACTGGTGGTCAATTTAACACCAGCTGAATTAAATCAGTGTGGTGCTGATGGCCCACCTGAGGAAAGTTGCTGGCATAAAGATATGGAGCGGAAGAGTGTAGAATTGTGGATTCTCCTGTGTTGTTGTATGGAGTCATTAGTTCTCCTGGAGGAGCTCATCATGCTGGCTTCCTAATATGAATGTGGCCATCATCATCAGAGCAGCTTGGGACCTTGTTGGTGAGAGTGGCTGTGGTTCATTTTGGGGGAGCTCTGGTCCTTACATTGAGCATCACTTCCTGGCTCTGGAGGGGTAGATGTGTGCTGTTTAATCTCCAGAAGCTTATCACAATGGCTTCCTGATGTGTTCTTGGTCATTCTCATCATAGGAAGAGCTCAGGACCTCACTGTCATGAGGATGGCTGTGGTACTTTTCAGGGGAGCCCTGGTCTTTGCTTTGAGTCACTTGTTGGCACTGGAGTCACTTGTTGGCTCCAGTGTAGAACCCTCAACCTACTGGCCTAGCTCCTTCACACTGCTGACATAGATTTTTGAGCTTCCAACCCAAACTTTGGACCTTCTCAGCACTGAGTCATTGTTGTGGGCTCTAGGCCTCATTTGGACTCATGGGAGGCATTTTCATGGGCTCTAGGTCTTCAGCTGAACTCATGTGGGACATTGCTATGGGAGCCAGGCCCTCGGCTGGATTTTCTAGGTCTAGTGTAGTGGAAAGATTTCCTGCACTTTCTTGTATTTAACTCTGGGTGACTGTCATAAAATAATATTATAAATCCTGTGTCTTGTATGTAATTGTTTTCCTTGAAGCCCCTAACTACAGCAAAAATATAAGGATATGTGTGTACATATGGGAATATATGTGTAAATATATGTGATACCCATATGTCTAAATAATAAATATATAAAATGATATATGTATGTGTAAATAACATGAGAGGATAGAGATACATGTAAAATATGCTTATACACACACATATATAAATATGTGAGATAAAGTGAAGGATGTGAGCACGTCTCCTCTCACCCCCATTCTTCTCCTGATCACAGACCCTTCATGCAGGCTTCTATCTGCACACCATAGTGCCCAACAATTTCAGATCTGTCTCAGATGTCCATACTGCAGGGAGGTCTCCCTTCCACCTGTTTGCAATTGCAATTATATCCTTAGCACCTTTAAGACCTTTTATCTTGCTCTGCTTGTTTCTACTTCATAATAGTACAGTTCATCGATTCTAACGCAATGATTGTTTTCACCATTTGAATATCTCTAAAAATTGAGACGCATCTCAACATACTGTCAGGGAAGGTGGTGATATTATTGCTGCTGCTTATAGATTTGTATCAAAGCACACAACAGGGGTTTCAGAGGCTTAAGGAAAAACCCCACAGACAAGGAAGACATTGAGGATGGCACTGTAGGAAAAAATGATACTGACTTGACTTGCATTGAAAAGTGGCATAGATTTCTCCATCTCACATGTGAAGGTGTTTCAGGAATGCAATAAAAGTCTCTTTCCTGTACATTTCCTACTATTGACATGAATTGGAGTGTCTAATTTTAAATGTCACAATGATGATTTTTACCCTCCATGTTGTTCGAAATAGTGATCTTTGTGGCAGTTTGTGGCATTTTAGACTTTATCGAATGTAGAGTTCAGTTCATTTGTGTTCTCATGGGTAGCCTGTCAGGGCCATCATTGTTGGGAGCCTGATACTCGGGAAGGCTCAGAGAAGAGGAGCCCTTGCCGTGGCAGAGGAAAGGGCACACATTTGACAGAAGGAATGGTGGGTTTGGTGGCGCACAGGTTTTCTCATCAGCATATCTTAGTGCACAGATGAATGAGATTCCACATGCTCTTTCCATACATGCACCATGTACATGGACATAGCTAAAGACCTTCATCCACCCCCACCAGAACTCTTCCCAGTCCCTATTAATCACCATTTTTCTTTCTGCTAGATTTTTTATTTAAATTTTCTATATATAAATGACCTCAGACTTTCCTCCGAATCAGGAAAATGTAAATTAAACTCAAGATGATAGGCATCTTTTCATACCCATACCAGACAGGAATGGCAGTCTCTGACACCAACAGTGCTGGAGAAAGCAACATAATTACAAAGGATATCTTGGCCACTGGCAGGGTGGGTGGGGCATGATCTGAGCCCTGAGGATGGAAGAAGTAACTTCCATGCTAAACCAGAGATACAGGAAAGAAAGAATGCTTCTTGCTTCATTGTTGAGTAGAACAGTGGTTTCAGGGGCCGGGAGCAGGCTGGGGAAGTTGGGATGGGAGTGTCAGGTCAATGGGTACTACATAATGGGCCCAAGAGGACCTGGTGGGTGCAGTAGGTGCCAGCAGTGAGCAGTGATGAACTGTGCATGTCATGACTCTAGAAGAAAGTTTACTGAGAATTTTCACCATAAATAAATGATGAGTTTTTGAAGAGATAGCTCCTTTGACTTGATTTAAATATTTCACAATATTTGCATACATGAAAACATTACATTACCTCATTAATCTGTACAACTTATAAAAATAATGAGAAATCTGAGAAGGTAATGCAAGAAAGTGGTAATAAATAGACAAAAAATAATTGAATAGTTTTAATAGGTTGAACTCTTTATTTCTTTTTTATTTTAAAAAGCAAAACAGAAAAAAGAATGGAAATGGTACAGAATTTCAAAAAATGGCAGGAAATTAACACTAGGTGATATATTGCATACTTTTGTCTTAGAGGTAGTTGTTCAGGTTACAATATATAGATACAAAAAATGATCAAACAAATACAGTACAAGCAGTCCTTTTTGATGAACTAACAGAGATTACTAGTATAGTTATCTATCTTGCATACATATACATACATACATTTATATGTGTATACCTATACATACCTATTTCTTCCTTTTCTCTCTCCCAGTTGTTCTTTCTTTTTAAACACTTTCTTACTTTTTCATTATTACAATATCTATTGTATATTTTGGATCTTATTACTCTTTCAGTTTTCTATTTTTATTATTTTTATACTAGGGTGACTATATGATATTTATGAATTTGATTTATTTCACTTATGAATATGGTCTCAAGTTGCATTCATTTCTATAGCTGGTAGTTAATAGATTTTTTGGCATTGGGAGACCAAAAGGTATATCCATGTGTTCCCCAGGTGTACAGAGAGGTCCCACCAGAACAATATCAATTAAAATGTGGTTTTCTTTGAGATCTTGAGCTGTGAATGGTGGCCGTATTGGCTTTTGTTGTGATGAGAGATGATTTATTATTACTTTAGGGTACTATTTTTAGCTTTAATTTTCATATAGATAGACAACATTTATAATTATACAATTAATTGTAGTTATAATAGTAAAATATAAGCTATTAAATTAAATCCATGGGAAGATCCACTTAAATAATGAGCCTTAGTAAATTAGGAATATTTTTATAACTCTCATTATTACATTAACAAATCATAATATGATGGGGGAAAAGGAGGATAGAGAATTATAGAAAAATATAATGACTATGTACAGAAAAAACTAGAAGGTGTCACTGACTTTCATCTATTTTTTTATGATGCATTATAACTCCTTTATTTTTGTCTCTATTGCCATCTATATTTATGAAAAATCATATCAGTGTCTAATATTTAAAAATTGAAATAGAATATATTTGATGTCAAAAGATAAGTGAACTAGGAAAGAAACCGTAGCTACCTGCAAGTGATGCAGAGCTTGAGATGTCCCTGGTTTGGGGAAGGACAGAACGGTGGCTGGGGCAGGCTTCAGAGCACAGTTTCCCTTACTGACAGATGACCTAGTACATCATCCTATGGGCATCTAGCTGGTATGTGTGCCTCTGTGTCTTGCTCACCAAATGAAATGATTCCTGTGTTTTCACCTCTCACTGCCACAGGGCATTGTTGAGTATTGTTGCCAAACTTAATAATTTTGAGCAATCAGGCTGACATTCATCCCCTTTGCCACCAGCTTCCTTTCTTAACTCAAAGGCATTTTGCCATCTTTGGCAAAAATGACAATGTGGATTTCAGCAAAGGTGTATGGGTTTCATTTGGAAACTTCACATTTTGCTCTGATCTGTGTAATTCCTGATGAAGATAAGAAGGCAAACTGGCAGCCTTAGTTCTTGTCCAAAGACTAGCTTGTCTGCTTTCTTTCCAGTATGCTCTTGAGCTACAGGGACCTTTATTCCTCTGGACACTGCCTGCATCTAGCAGTGGGAGTCACTGATGGGAGGGGAGGGAAGGAGATGAAGAGGCCAGGGGCATAGGTGCGGTGACTCCCCTACCTGGATCTTCCATCAGCACTCTTCTTCTGTAGCAACAGTATGATTGGCATTCAACAAGATTCTCCAAGCTCTGGAAGCCACCCTTCTACTTCCTGCTCTTCCACCTCCATTTCCCCAGGCTGTCATATCAGTGGAATGAGGAGAATTTGCTCTCTGGGACATGGGGACAGGACTCTGCAAAAGGGTATGAAGCACCTGTTGGCAGTGTTTGCCATCTTGATTGCAGTGGCTGCCATGTGGTTCTGCACACTGGTTGAAACTCCTCAACCTGGAGACTGAAAGGAGTCAATTTTGTTGCATGTAAATTTGGTTGAATGAACCAACCTGAAATGAGAAATACAGAAGTAATAATTATTTCTACTGTCACCGCCTTCTGTACCCTACTAACATGACACTCATGGAGGATGCTCAAATATCAGAACCCTATGATGCATTGTGCACATTCACAGAAGTCATTAATATTTATAATCCTATCACTTAGTCCCTCCTTATTTTGAGTATGCAAGGAGATGCTGAACAGAATGTGTTCGGGAAGTCTGTAGGCTCATTCATTTCCTTTCCAGCAGTCAATCTCAGGGTGGTTCCTTCTTGTTTGGTGTCCTCCTTGGTCACATCTGGGGCAAATGTCAGGATTTACATCTTGTTCGGTGCTTGGGCAGCTTTCATGACCAAATTTCTACTCATGAAGTCTATGAAGTCTTTGTTTCAAGGCTCCTGTCATAAAGCTTTTGTCATAAGGTACAAGTAAAGGGTTGAGATTGCTTTGGCAATGCACCCCTCACAAAGATACTTGTGACCATGTGCTGTGGCCTCTCCCTTGCTTGCTTTCTGTCTACAGCAGCTGGCCTGAGAGGACAGAGAGCAGTAAGTGAGAGGCCACACCTCTCCTCAGGTGTGCCACCTTGTCCAGCTGAGCAACATTACTCGGTTTGTGCTGGATGAAGCCTTCTGAACTGTTATTTCCATTTGGATCGAAGCACCGCAGCAGCTTTTCCAATCCTCAAGGTCCCATGTTTCCCAATACCCTTTCCTTGCTTTCAGTTTGTCTCACTACCCCTGCACTCATCTGTCTTGTGTTATCTGCACTGCTCTAGATGGGAAGATGGTCCTGTTTTCTCACAGTGGAAGAGTCACTCTAAAAAGTCGCACTGGGGAGCTGAGTCACAGGCTGAGGAGATAAGCATGCCTTTGAAGGCCTTGACTGCATCCTTTTTGGGGCGGCTCTGACTTCTTCACAACCTCAGGCAGTGATAGGAGCCCCTGTGATATAAGGAGCAGTATGGAATGTGTACCTTCTGGGGCACTGTGCTCCAGACTGATTGCCTTTCACAGTTCCACTCTAAAGGGTGCCCTGGAAATCCGCCCATTGTCTTGTTCTTTTTTCCATGTTTGAGTTCAGTTTACTGTGAGGACAATAATAGGCACCTGGTATTTATTTGCTAAATGCAACTGTTTTCATTGTTAAAATCTGAGAAAGCTTTGCCAATCTGTGGCGCTGGGTGAGCAGATGGACGTGCCTGGACTGCGGACATGTGCACAATAGCTGTGCCACCCCCAACTAGTATGTAGTGACCTTCTTTATCTCTTTGGATAATTCTTGGCTTGAAGTTTACATTGTCTGTAAACAGAATAGCTACCCCCACTTTTTGGGGCGTTCCTGTTGCATGCAGTTTTGTTTTCTATCTTTTGATATTCAGTCTATGAGTTTCCTTTTGGGTTAGATGGGTTTCTTGTAGACAGCATATGGTTGGATGTTGTTTCTTGATCCATTCTGCCAGTCTGTTTCTTTAAATTGGTGCATTGAGACCATTTACATTAATACAATATATAACAAGTGGTTATATATTGGTTTATTGTTGACATGTTATCTTTCTGCTGTTACATCTTTCCATTGTGTTTAATTGTCTGCCTTTCTTAGTGTTTTTTTCCTATGTGTATCTACACAGTCTTTAAGTATTCTTTGCAGGATTGGCTTGGTAATCATGAAGTTCTTCAGCTGTTTTTTGTCATGGAAGTATCTTATTTCTCCATCCATTTTGAAGGACAGTTTTTCAGGGTGCATCGGGTTGGAAATCATTTTCTTTAGGATCTGAAATACTTCACTCCATGCCCTTCTTGACTTAATGTTTTGTGTTGAGAAGTATGCTGTGATTCTGGTAGGTTTTCCTTTATAGGTGATCTGTCTTTTCTCTCTAACAGCTTTTAATATTCTACTCTTATGTTGGATTTCTGGGATGGTGATTTTTATATGTCTGGGTGTAGTTTTATTTTGGTTATGGCTATTTGGAGTTCTATATGTTTCACTAATCTGCATGTCAGTTTCCATTCTCACATTTGGGAAATTTTCAGATATTACTTCTCTAAATATCCTCCTTTTTTACTTAAAGGAAAAAACAAAACAAAACAGTATAAGGGTACAAGTAATACAGAATTTCAAAAAAGGTAGGAAATCACTAGTTAATAGATTACATATTGTCATCTTAGAAATGGTTGTTCAAGTTACAGAATCAAAGCATACAAAGTGGACTTCAAACAATGAGACTGAAACAGTTGTGTTCAGTGATCCAACAAAAACTTAGTAATATGATCATCTATCTTAACACACCTAAACATACTTGCAGTTGTATCCTTTAGAGCACTTTTTATTTTTTCCTCTCATTCCTACAACAAAATTTACACATTTTGGGCTTTATTACCCCCATAGTTCTTATTACTTTTTTTGCAAGAGAATAAAACCAAATATGACAAAACAAAGCAGTCAGTCAAAACACAGGATAGACATAGCACATGATGTAAAAACAGAATGCAAGGTTATCAACAATGGTTACCATAGTGCTTCTTGCTTCCTTAAAAAGAATTGCCTATATCATTAGGTATAATAAAATTGAACAAAACAGTACCAAACAAGACCAATAAAACCTAAACATTGGAAACATTACAGGACTTCAAAAGAAGATAATAGTCAAACCAGAATGGACATCATAGTGAATCTTATTGCCTTCAAAATAGTTGCCTATACCCTCAAACTTGATACTATCAAACAGAATGGAACAGAGTAAAATCAGTCAAAACAAGAGAGTGGGAGTAATACAAGGCTTCCAATCAAGTTAATAGGAAACCAAAAAAGTTACTAGAATATATCCTGATAATTTTTTTGATTTTGTCCCTTAATTAAAAATAATAATAAAAAATAAAATTTTTTATGAAAAAGGGAGGGATTGAGATAAAAGAGGACATAACAACATAATAATACAGGTCAAAGTATGACAATTTCATCACCTAGTGCTTCACCACAAGATAATCTGACTTAATAGTTGTTACCATAGTGTCTCTTTCCTTGAAATATTTGAATACAACTTCGTATACTATAGCATCAAACATATCAAGACAGTGTGAAACCATTCAAGAGGATGAAAGTATTACAGGGTACTTAGAACCAGCTAATGGAAAATGAACAATGGTTTCTGTATAATCTCCTTGCCTATAAAAATTTTTGTTTATACTATCACATATAATAAAATCCAGTAAGGTGCAACATGATAAAAACAATGGAGACAGAAGAACAACAGTTTGGTGGGACTTCAAAACAAGATGATATTAAATCAGCACTAGCTATTATGATGTCTTGTTTTCTTCAAAACAGCTGCTCATTTCATCACAGGCAATAATATCAAACAGCCCAGAATAAAGCCATTCCAATTAATGAGTGAAAGCTTTGTAAGGCTTCAAAGCCACATAATGGGGAATCATGATTACCATATACTTTTATATATTTGAATCATTTCTTATAATAGGGAAACTATTCGGTATTCATACATGTGAGTTTGATTTATTTCACTTATGAATATGGTCTCAAGCTGTGTCCATTTATTTGTAAATATCTCAATGTTACCCTTCTTTATAGCTGAGTAGTACTCCATTGTATAAAAATACCACAACTTTTTTATCCATTCCTCAGTTGATGGACACTTGGGTTATTTCTAAGATCTGGCAATTACAAATTGTGCTGCTATAAACATAGGTGCACATATATCAGTGTAGTATGATGCTTTCAGTTCTTCTGGGAATATGCCTAGAAGTGGAATAGTTGGAACAAATGGGACTTCCAATCCCAGCTTTTTAAGAAATCTCCAGACTGACCTCCACAATGGTTGCACCAGTCTACACTCCCACCAACAGTGCAGGAGAGCTCCTTTTCCCCACAGTCTCTCCAGCATTTGTTGTTGATGGTTTTCTTGATCCTGGCCGTTCTTTCAGGAGTGAGATGGAATCTCAGTGTGGTTTTAATTTGCATTTCTCTAATGACTAATGATGATGAACATTTTTTCATGTATTTATTTGCCATTTGTATTACTCTTACGAAAGAAGTGAAAGACCTATACAGGGAAAACTACAATACACTGAAAAAAGAAATGGAAGATGATCTCAGAAAATGGAAAGACATCCCTTGCTCATGGATAGAAAGAATAAATACTGTGAAAGTGGCCATTCTCCCAAAATTCTTATACAGATTCAATGCAATCCCAATAAAAATACCATCAGCATACCTCATAGATCTAGAGAAATCACTCCTAAAATTCATCTGGAGCGAGAAGAGACCTAGAAGAGCAAAGACAGTTCTAAGCAACAAAAGCAAGACAGGAGGCATCACAATCTGTGACTTAAAAGTTATACTACAAAGCAACCGTAGTAAAATCAACATGGTACTGGAATCAAAACCGAGCTGAAGATCAATAGAATAGATTAGAAGATACAACCACAACTACAAATACACTCAGCCACCTTATCTTTGATAAATGAGCCAAAAAGGCTCACTGAAAGAATGACAGTCTCTTTAATAAATGGTGTTGGAAAAACTGGCTCTCCAAATGCCGAAAATTAAAATTAGTCCCATGCCTATCACCATGTACTAAATTAAAATCTAAATGGATCAAAAATCTGAATATTAAAATAGAAACACTAAATCTATTGGAAGACAAATTGGGTAGAAACCTTGAAGATATAGGGGTAGATAGAGAATTCATGAACAGGACTCAAACCTCACGGGAAATATTTCCCAGAATCAGTAACTGGGACCACCTCTTATTAAAAAGTTTCTGCATGTCAAGAGAAGTCTCCAGCATAGTTAAAAGAAAACCCACAAACTGGGAAAAAATCTTAGTGAACTCTCCCTCAGACAAAGAACTTCTGTCTAAAATATATAAATAATTTAAAAATGCAAAATCCAATCCAAAAATGGGCCTCTGAATGAATAAACACTTCTCAGATGAAGAAATACAAGTGGCAAATCTAAATATCCTCTTAATATCCTTTGTATTGTCCCCTTCTTTTTCATTTATCCCTATCAATCTTATGTCATTTTTCTTTGAATCATTTTGCAGCTGTTCAATTGTTATTTCCTGATACCTTGTTACTTTTAAGAGATCTTTCCTTTCCTGTTCACTAGCTGAAATCTTGTATTCAAAGTCTGAAATTCTATCTTCACTTTCACTGAGGCAGTTTTTACACCTTTCAATGGAATTTTTGATTTCCTGTATATCTCTTTGAATCGGCTTCATGTATTATATTTGTTTCTTATATTGTTCATCCAAGGGATTCCATCTTTTTGCACTGTACCTCTAATTTTTTAACTGTATCTGCCTTAGATGTGTTCAGCATCTCTTTCATTTCTTTTATCATTTCTTCTTTTACCTGGGAGATTATTTCTAATTTGAATTCCTTTAAAGCTTCCCAGAGTTGCTTCTTTATTTCAGTTGCTATTATTTCAGGTATTTCAGGTATATGGTATATATTTTCTTCTAGGTACATGGCTCCTAGGCTTTCTTGGTATGGGCTTGATGTTTGAGATTGCATTTTGGTCTTTCATCTTGTCATTTTCCTGTATTTCCATGTTTCAAGTGATGTTCCAAAGCTTCCGCTGGGTGTGTTGGAAATCACCTCCTATGCCCTTAGCTCCTGGAACTGAATGGAGGTTGCTGAGCGTGGTCCATTCAGGCCCACAGGACCTCCTGTGCCACCTCCATTGTTCCAGGAAGCTGGACAGGCCCCTAATCACTGTGGGTGATGGTCCAAAACTCTCCCCAGGCAAGCATTGATGCGCTGGAACTCACCTCACGTGCCCTCAGCTCCCCTGATTGAAGAAGGTCACTGGGCATGTTCTAATTCGCCCGCAAAAACCTCCCACATCTAGTCTAATGTGGTTGGAAGCTGGGAGGGCACTTAACTGCTGGGAGCAATAATCTTAAACCCTCCAGGGGTCCCATGCTGGTATGCTGGAACTCACCTATGGTAGTCCCAGTTCCTCGAATTGAAAGAAGGTCGCTGGGCACGGCCCAGCTAGACCTCTGAAACCTGCAGAGCCCACTCTAGTATGGCTGAAACTGGGTAGGCACTTAACCACTGGGGGCAATGATCTTAAACTCTCCCCAGGCCGGCACTGGTGTGCTAGAACTTACCTTGGGCATGATAACAATCAAATATGTATGCACCACATTCCAGAGCACCCAGCTATAAAAAGCAAGTATTAAAAGAAATGAAAAATCAAATAAGCAATAATACAATTATAACAGAAGACCTTAACACACCATTGACACCAAGGGACAGATAAACCAGACAGAAAATCAGCAAAGAAACAACAGAACTGAATCATACTCATGAACAAATGATAGATAGACATAGAACAAATGATTGATAGACATATACAGAATGTTCCATCCAACAACATCAAAACATACATTCTTCTCAGCAGTATGTGGGACATTCTCTAAAATAGACTATATACTAGCTAAGTAAATGCAAAAGAGTTGAAATTATCAGATGCGTGTTATCAGATCATGGTGCTATGAAACTAGAAATTAATGATAAAAGAAACTTCAAAAACCACACAAACACATGGAAATTGAATAATATACTCTTGAGCAATCAGTGGGTCACAGACAAAATTAAAAGAGAAATTAAACAATATCTACAAACAAACCAAAGTACAAATACAACTTACTGAAATCTGTGGGATGCAATGAAAGCGGTCCTCAGAGGAAAATTTACTGCGCTGAGTTCCCACATTAGGAAAACAGAATCAACACAAATAAACAACATGACGTTACACCTCAAACATCCAGAAAAAGAAGAGCAAGTCAAGCCCAAAGCCAAAAGAAGGGAGGAAATTATAAAAAATCCGAGTAGAAATTAATGCAATAGAGACTAAGAAAACAATACAAAGACTCAATGAATCAAAGCGTTGGTTCTTTGAAAGATAGCCCCCTAGTCAACCTAATTTAAAAAAGGAAAGAAAAAGCTCAAGTTCATGCAATAGGGAATGAAAAAGGTGAAATCACCACAGACTGTGGAAATAGACAAGATCATCAACACCTATTTCAAAAACCTCTACTCTCACAGAAGAAACGGACAGATTCTTAGAAACATATTAAATACCAAAGCTGGGTCAAGAAGATGTAAAACTGCTGAATAACCCAATTTCTATTAAAGAAATTGAAGATTTAGTTAAGTTCTTACCTACAAAGAAGAGCTCAGGCCCAGACGGATTCACTGTGGAATTCTACAAGAAATACAAAGAAGACTTAATGCTGACACTCCTCAAACTCTTCAATGAAATTGAAAGGGAAGCAGTTCTTTCTAAGACATTCCTGGAAGCAAATATTACTCTATTACCAAAACCTGAGAAAGACCCAACTAAAAAAGAGAACTACAGACCAATTTCCCTAATGAACATAGATGCAAAAATCCTCAAGAAAATATTGGCAAACAGGATGCAGCAAATCATCAAGAAGATTATACACCATGACCACGTGGGCTTCATCACAGGCATGCAGGAATGGTTCGACATACATAAATCAATAAATGTAATTCACCATATCAATAGAGCCAAAAGTAAGAATCACTTGATCATTTCTATATATGCAGAAAAATCTTTTGAAAAGGTCCAACACTCATTCATGATAAGAACCTTAACAGAAAATTGGAATATATGGTCTTTATCTCAATGTGATAAAAGCCACCTATCACAAACCAATAGCCAGCATCATATTAAATGGCCAAAAACTGAAAGCGTTTATGTTAAAATCAGGCACAAGACAAGGATATATCTTATCATCACTCCTATTCAACATAGTACTGGAAATACTAGCCAGAGCAATTAAATAAGAGAGAGGAATAAAAGGAGTAAATATTGGAAAAGAGGAAGTTAAATTATCATTATTTGCAGATGACATGATACTCTACATAGAAGACCCCCAAAACTCCATTGAAAGACTCCTAGATATAATAAATAAATTTAGTAATGTAGCTGGATACAAAGTCAATGCTCAAAAATCAATAGCATGCCTATATACTAGCAACAAAATCACAGAGAGAGAAATAAGAGAAGCCACACCCTTCACAATAGCATCCAAAAAATGAAATACTTAGGAATTAATCTTCCAAAAGATGTATACAGGGAAAATTATAGTACCCTAAAAATGAAATTGAAGAGTATCTCAGAAAATGGAAAGACATCCCTTGTTCATGAATAGGGAGAATATATATTGTGAAAATGGCCATTCTCCCAAAACTATTATACAGATTCAATGCTATCCCAATGAAAATACCATCAACATACCTCATAGATCTAGACAAATCACTCCTAAAATTCATCTGGAACCAGAAGAGACCTAGAATAGCAAAGACAATTCTAAGCAGCAAAGGCAAGGCAGGAGACATCACAATCCCTGACTTGAAGTTATACTACAAAGCTACTTTAATAAAATTAACATGGTACTGGAATAAAAACAGATCTAAATATCAATGGAATAGATTAGAAGATACAACCACAACTACAAACACATTCAACCACCTTATTTTTGATAAAGGGGCCAAACATGTTCACTGGAAGAACCACAGTTTCTTTAATACATGGTGCTGGAAAAATAGGCTCTCCATGTGCTGAAAACTAAAACTAGACCCATTCCTATCATCATGGGCTAAACTAAAATCTAAGTGGATCAAAGATCTGAATATTAAAACAGAAACACTAAATCATCTGGAATACAAATTAGGTAAAAATCTTGAAGACATGGGGGTAGGTAGAGAATTCATGAACAGGAATCAAATTGCACAGCAAATACTTCCCAGAATCAACAGTTAAGGTCACGTCTTATTAAAAAGTTTCTGAATGTCAAAAAAATCTCCAGCATAGTGAATAGAAAACCCACAAACTGGGATAAAAATCTTAGTGAACTATTCCCCAGACAAAGGACTTCTGTCTAAAACATATAAAGAAGTTTAACAAAATCAGACGCCCAAAATTCAAAGACCCAACCCAAAAGTGGGCATCAGTTCTCAGATGAAGAAATACAAATGGCAAATAAATACATGAAAAAATGTTCATCATCATTAGTCATTAGAGAAATGCAAATTAAAACAACACTGAGATTCCATCTCACTACAGAAAGAATCAAGGATCAAGAAAACTGCCAACAGCAAATGCTGGAGAGGCTGTGGGGGGAAAGGAACTCTCCTGCACTGTTGGTGGGAGTGTAGACTGGTGCAACCACTGTGGATCAGTCTGGAAATTCCTCAAAAAGCTGGGTTTGCAAGTCCCATTCGACCCAGCTCTTCCACTTCTAGGCATATTCCCAGAAGAACTGAAAACATCATACCACAGTGATATATGTGCACCCATGTTTATAACAGCACAATTTGTAATAGCCAGATCTTGGAAACAACCTAAGTGTTTCAACTGAGGAATGGACAAAAAGTTTGTGGTATTTTTATACAATGGAATACTACTCAGCTATAAAGAATAATCACATTGAGATATAAATAAATGGACACAACTTGAGATCATATTCATAAGTGAAATAGATCAAACTCACATGTATAAATACCATATAGTCTCCCTAGAGTGAGAAATGGTAAGAGTACATAAGATTTTTATGGTAATCATGATTCCCCATTACATTGCCTTGAAGCCTTATAATGTTTTCATTCATTAGTTGGAAAGGCTTTACTTGATTTTATTATCCGTGATGGTATGAGCAGCTATTTTGAAGAAAACAAGACATTATGGCAGCCATTGCTGATTTAATATCATCTTGCTTTGAAGTCCTACCATGCTTTTGTTCTTCTGTTTCCATTGGTTCTATCATGTTTTATCTTGTTGGATTTTAATATGTGTGATAGTACAAAAAAATTTTTATAGACAATGAGGTAATATAGTAGTCATTGTTCTTTTTCAGTTATTTGGTTCTAAATGCCCTGTAATACTTTCATTCTCTTGAATGGTTTTATACTATTTTGTTACGTTTGATACTATTGTATATGAAGGTATGCTCAACTATTTCAAAGAAAGAGGCATTATGGTAGCTACTGTTAATACCGGGTTGTCTTGTGGTGAAATACTGTGCTGCTTACATTATTCCGTTTTGATCTGCTTTGTTCTGTCCTCTTGTCTTAATCTCTTTAAAATAAAAAAAATTAAAAATTAAAAAAAATAGAAAACACAATAGCTGGGCCTGTCTGCTCTTGAAGGTGTAAGCCTAGGAAGACAGCAAGGAGAAGACAGGACATGTATCCATGTGAGATGGGGTGGGGCTGCCCACCCAAAAATGGTAATATTATGTGGAAACCAAGCCACAGGGCTGTCTTTACTAAAAAACAAAGCCTCAGGATGCATATGGAATTTGAGAAGATATGGAATTGGATAACGAATAGATCAAGCTAACAGACATTTAGATCAGCTAGCTTTAAAAATGAGTCCATAGATTGTGGGATGACAAGAGAATGAATAAATGTTTCAAGTTGGAGTTTGCTTGCATCGCAGTGGATTTTTCTGGATATGGAAAGTTAGGCTGCCTATTTAATAATCTGTATAATGTCTTATCTCAGCTGGAACTGTGCCCAGGGAAACATGATCTCTCTGTGTCCTTGGGTTCATTTTGTTTTTCCTCAGTTCAATTCCACACATTGTTTAAAGACTTTCAGTTTCCTACTGCTAGGGTACACATTCTGAAAAACTGTGTTCCTGTTAATGACTAGGTACAAGTTACATGTGCTAATCAACTTCAAATGGTTTCCATATTTATATGAAAGAAAGTGTCTGAGAACCATCACTTTTATTAAAAATTCACCTCAAACTCCCATGACTTTAGTCTGCAGGTAAAAATACCACTTTGGCTTCCACATGCCGCAACTGAAAAGAGAGAAAAGTAGATTTAGAAGCCCAATATATTTAACCCAAAATTTAGTCACACAGTTGGTGATCTCTGTTGACCTTTGCTTGAAAAATCATTTTCAGCATGCAGAAGCATATTCATAGATGTGCATGAATACAAAATACAATTTTTGACATAAATATTTGAAAGTGAAATGTAGCTTATTTGCTCAAATGCATAATCTATAGGTTTTAAAAATAAAATTCTAAAAAAAATGAAATGAACATTTCTTATGATGCTCTATAGGAAGTGTCTGATCACATTTGAAGACCAAGTGTGAAAAGAAAATATTGAGGAGGCATAGATGAAAACCTTAAATCAGTAAGTGATAAAATATTACTAAGGTTACTTCAAGATACAGTGACAGAAAATCAGAAAGAAAACTTTCTCGTGTTTTAGAAAACATAACAATGTCAGGTTCAAAATTTGTCAAGTTGAAATTTTAAGAACTTTCCAAAAAGAGGAACAGGCTTTGAAAGTCACACACACACACACACACACACACACACACACACACACACACACGTCACAATTCATATTTGCACTTTGGGAGAGATGGAGCAGCCCCCTTCTCTGCCTCCCACCTGCTGGCTGCCATGGCAAACCCAGGAAGTGGCTGAGAGGTGGCACATAGGAAGGTCCCTTTGACCAGGGGACACACCCAGTTGTGACCCTGTGTGTTTGGTTTTTGCCTCACATCTTCCAGACTGGGCCATCAGGAATCTGTCAGTATGCACCTCAAGGTTACAAACAGAGGAGCCCCAAGAAGAGCTGTGCCCCAGGCTGAATCCAGGGGAGCTGGCAAGACAGAGCCACTCAGTCCTACAATCAGTGCCTGAGACAGCAGCGCCTCCTCACTGCACAGTGCTGCAGCTGGTGTGCTCTGCGTGGCACAGCACCCAGAGACACCTCACTCCCACTAGGGTGACATCATGGTACAGCATGGACCGAGGATGTTTGTTCACTTCTACTCAATCCTCTCCTGCTCTGGAGCCATGGAGACCTGGCAGAGGGCTGGGGTTTTCCCTCCACCTACACTGGATGAAGGGCCAACCAGGGGTTTCCCCTGGGCATCAGTGCAAATGACACAAGGAGAGTGATCCCCTTTCCACGCGCACACATGGGATTTCAGTGTGGGTGTGGTAGAGTCCTGGTCCACACTACAGCGTGGGACCCTTCCCTAATATCCACTGATGCCCCAGGCAGCCTTGGAGAAGAATTGAGGGACCCCACCTCCTCTGTGGGTGCAGGAACCAAGCAGGCTGGCCAATGGCAGATCCCAGTGTCCTGGGTGGTGGAGATGGCCCTGCATCTGGACCGTGGTCATTGTTGCAAGGAATCTTTGCATGGTGTGAAACGACAGACACACAAAACCATTGTGTTAGGGTCAAATTTCTATTTTTAATATTGTGCCATTGTTATGTAAGATGTGACCATCAGAGGAAAGTGAGCATACTGATTAGGGTTCTCCAGAGGAGCAGCATCAAAAAGACAATCTATGCACAATGACGCAAGGGGTTTATTAGGTGGCTGACTGGATCAGAGGCAGGGAGTCCACAGTGGCTGTCTACACACTGGAGAGATAGAGGACCCGGGAGCTGCTGGGCCCAACAAGATGGAAACCGCAGAATGAAATGCAGCACCAGGCCAAGGTTGAAATCTTAGAAGTTCCTTGGGGAGTCTGCGCATGGCTTCCTTGGAGACTGAGGAAACTCCACACTGAGGTCAAAAGAATGGCAGAAAAACACGCATCTGCTCAAGGAAATGAGAGCTCCTCAGCAACGGGTACGTTTTCTTCTTCTTTCTCCCTTTTTATTCCATTCGGCTTACCTCCCACAGCTAGGGCGAATCTCCCTGCCTCATCTTGCTGGCCTATGTGTCCATCATCCACAGACACACTAGTCTGGCAGGTATTTCTTAATCTAGTCAAACTGACATGTGAAGATTAGTGGCCGCAGTAAGTAGAGGGTACTAGGGCCTCTTGCCACTGTATTTTCCTGTGAATCCATAACTGTTCTAAAACTAAACGGGTCTAACAAAATATATGCCATGAATAAATAAATAAGAATACGAACAATGCCACTGTAATATCAATTAATGAGATTAAGATAAAACTTTCAATTAGGGAAGGAATTATGTGTAATTTGAGAGTATGTTCATGTGCAAAGAATAAAAAAAATATAAGAGAGAGAGTGTTTGCCTATGCATGGAAGTTTCCAAAAGGTTTCATGGAGGCTCTGCATAAAAACATTGACAATAGAGAGAAATCTGAGAATTTGCTTTTCATTTCTACCTCTTTGTAGTATTTTCAAATTTTACCAGGAGAATTTATCACTCTCATAATTGAACTGCTCCACCTTAAGGCTATAAAGGAAGAAATGATCTTGAAAATATATTTAAAAGCCCTGGTTGGAAATAATATTAAAATGAAATTGAATCCATACTATAGAAATCTGGATTTGGGGAGTAATTCTGACACAAGGTCCATGGAGCACTTTACTATATTCCAAATTTTATGGTTTCTTCCAACATTCCCAGTGTGTGGCACAGTTTCACAGATATGTTATGGTTGTGTGTTTATCTTGTGTCTATGTTATCTCCATGACCACATGGTTAGTTAAGCAAAAATATAGGACCAGGAGCTGTAATATTTTGTAATTTGTGTTGCAGGGAAACCCACAGAGCAAAGCATTATTTTAAAAACCTCCATCTTGGGGGCTGGGGATTTAGTTCAGCGGCATAAGCGCCTGCCTTGCAAGCAGGCAGTCGTGAGTTCAATCCCTGGTACCGATAAAAATGAAAAAGACAAAAAAAACAAAACAAACAAAAAAAAACCCTCCATCTTTCCTAAGGTCATATTCAATTTTCTTTCTATCCTTCCCTTCCCAGCTCCCTCTCTCCTTCCTCCTATATCTGGTGTCTCCAGATTGCTGTCCACAAGCATTCTGCTACACCTTTGTTCCACCAGACCTTTCTTGGGCATCTCCAGGCAGTGTTCTGAGCATTGTGAATACAGCTTTGAGGAAAATGGCATCACTGCTAAATGGAAGAAGAACCTAGCAAATCAAATACGCTTGGTTCATTTAGGGTGTTTTTCACATGCAGCCTTATCTACAGACAGCCCAAATGATTTTTCCAGCTCCAGGAAGCAGGTGCCCCTCATCCAGCATAACCAAAGTGACTGAGCAGCACTAGGTAATGACCATCAGGCCTCCCCAGAAAAGAAGCAGATATTTTATGGGAGATGGCAATGTGGGCCCAGAACTGTACTGCAAAATGTGGACTCTGTTTTGTTATGTGTTTATAAGAAACTGAAATAGACTAAGGCAGAGTAGATTGGGGCTCAGCACTGAATACCCTTGTCTCCTGGGTGCAGTTTTAATCAGGTATTAAATTGTATAAGCCCTTTCAATTATATTAATTTGACTTACCATCAGCTGCAGTGGATGGATGTCAGGAACTTTTCAGTTTCAGCTATTAGTCAAGAGCCCTCCATACGGTAAACAACTTCAGAGGAAATGTCTTGCTTTTCTCTCAATAAGCCCTCAAAGGCTCCAAACTATCAGTCCTTGGACCTTTCATTTCTTACCAGAGCCAAGCTTGCCAGCAGAGCATCTCAAGACACATGATTCTCTTTTGTGCAATTAATCTGTGGACTATGCTGGCCTCTGATTAATGTCCTTGAGAATTTTGCACATTTTTCTTGAATTTCTCTGAGCACTTTAGTTTATGTCAGTCAGAGTTTAGCAGACTATTCTCCTTAGCAAACCTTCCAGCAGCTAAGAAGAAGGCAGGGGGAAGACGGGTCAAGCTGAGTGCTGACAGGAACTCTCTATACTCTCTGTGTTTGCTTTCAAATTGGCCACAACTAGTCCTTTTTGTGCATCTCTTCAGGAGTTATGGTTTGGGCATCTGGTCTGTGTCCATCATGTTTAGTATTTTATTTCATTCTAAATTTAATGTCTTTTGTACTTGAACAGTATCACTCTTGGACAGCATAATAATTTGGGGTGCATTTCACATATTTTCCCTCAAGAGCTTCATTAAACAAGAGAAAATGCAAGCCATTTTATTAAATATTGGCTGTTTCACTTTCATGAAATAAAAGGTTGATTAGCATTTTCTAAACAAGCTATTCTACATTTATTCGATTCACTGAGCATCCACACATGATTTGGTACAAATTTAACATTCTTTGGCGAAAAGGAAAAATTTCAGGGATTAAATTAGCCTAAAAATGATCTGAGCACAAAAACATTAGCAGAGTCAATACTTCCGGGTTTGCATTTAATTTCACCAACCTTAACGTATATCTGACTAATTCCTGTTACATTTGACTAATTTCATACATTTGATTATTCAGCACAAAGATGCTGACCAACTGTGGGCTCAGCACTAAGAAAAAATAAAAACCACTCCAGTGTACAACCAAATCCTTGCTTTTGTGGAGTTGAATTCTGGCAGATGAAAGGAAGGAAGTTTCAAAGGCATTGTACCATCCATTACGGTCTGTGTGGGAGACACACAGGTGGTCTGTACATCTAGCAATGTTTTCGATGAAGAAGTAATGCTGCACTGACCAGCAGCCGGGGGCTGATGAAGAAACTGAGGCACAGAGATGATGGTGAGGAAGTCAGGAGACTTTAGACCAGTACATGTTTGCAGAGAGGGCAGAGAGTGGTTGACTTTGGCTTTCTGCCCGCGACCTCCAACCTGGCTCTGTAAGCAGCCCAAAGTTATAAATGGGCTGAGCAGATTAGCCAACTCTGGGTCTCAGCTGTGCAGATTAGCCAACTCTGGGTCTCAGCTGTGCCCCCATGTAAGTGTTTACACCATCGTCCTTGACTGGAAGGGTGAATACACACTGTCCACTTCTTTCCTTTCTTCAGGTAGAGGGAGACACTGAGGTCTATACCCACAAGAGTGTGCTTCTTATGCTGCCTCATGCCTGCATGAATGACCATGCCTAATCCCGGATATGTCAGTCTGTGTTCTGATGTCTAGCAGATGCTCCCCCAGAATTCTCCTTAGCTGCCACACTGAACCTGAAGCCAAAGATGTTTGAGTTTGGAGAAAAACAACTGTCAATGGAGTATAGCCACCAGCCACTCCTCAAACAGAGGGTTCTGCCCTGATGTGATGGTTGATTAATTCTGTCAACTTGAGAAGTTTTGAAGCTTAACTTTATTGGCTTAGGAATTCTATACCTTAGGGTGTAGAAGATTTGACCTAGAGCCCCTCATCACCTGGATGGCACAGAGGGGAAATGAGGAAGGACGGATCTCATTTTGGTTCTTTTAAGGAGCTCCAGCCTTCAACTTCCCCTTGGACGTCACCTACTGGGTTCTGGTGCAGATCCTCTGGCCTTCCAACATAGACTCTTCAGCCTCCATTGCATACCCATCAGCCTCCAGATGTGAGCTCAAGCAGGACACTTCAGTGACTTTAGACCTTGGGCTGAATCCTTCAGTCTCCGGTGTGCAGACACCTTCTGCACACCCCCTCATCTGACACTGTAGCTGACCATCATAGGGCAATCTTGTAATTTCTTATACATTGAACATTTGTGTCATATCTGTTTCTCTGGTAAAACCTGACTGATACACCACATCACTGTGCCTTCTGTGTCTTCCATGTCTTATTGATCCTAAGGACCCAGAGGTACCATTTGTCAGTGGGGTAATTTGAGCAGCATCTACGGGAATATAAGGTATGACCATTGTCAGAATTTAATTTTGGCCAATGTTATGACAGAAAATTGGGTCCATGGTAGTTAGATGTTGCAATGTCCTATATTTATCAGTGATTCATTTTTTTGTAAGTTTATGACTCTTATGTCAAAGATAATATGCATTTCTAATCACAAATAATTTTATTTCAGTCTTCAGTATTTTTAAATAATTTTCATTCTTCACATTACCTTGTGAGATGGTCCCCCACAGAACTGTTTCATTTGGAATCTCTTCCTCTGATACTTTTAGAGGGCCGACTGTGGGATGACACTAGAAGGATATAGTAGTTTATGTATCAGTGTGACACAGGTAAATGGCTCTTTATATGTAAAATGCTGATTTAATGGCCATTTAAATTTCCTTGCAGATGCTTCAGTAAAAGGGGACCAGTCTTGCAAAGGAGACTCCTAGAGTTCTGCAGAGCTGTTGGTGGTGTTAATCCCCTAATTGGTCCTTTCTCCTGCCCCGCATCTACCCCTTGTTGGACCCTGTCTAAATATTGTACAGGCATGAACACAAATTTATGGATGCTCAACATTAAGCTGAAATGTAAAGAAGAGAAAAGTGGAGTCAAACTAGCCAATCTTGGTTTGGAATCTCTACATGGCACACTTGAATCCTATGTGGCATGTTATACCTGTAGTCCTAAAAAATAAATCTGCTCTAAGACCTAGATCTCGGTTTGTTGGTCCTACCAAGTGGGCCAACCATGTTCCTCTCTGCATCTTGACCTTTGTCATTCTAGTGAGTTCTAAGTCACACATTGAATCAAGACTTCTGTTGTATTTTTGCTTTGGGCCTCATATGCCCAACACATTGCTTAGTTGTGTGACTATATCTCATCTTCTGAGAAAGTAATGATCAGTTAATTTCTTTCTATACTAATAATGTCAACAATGCTATAGACAGATCTCTAGCAATACATTTAGTCCTTCTGGACTCTGTTTCCTGATCCAGGATCTCCTGCATCACAGTTTATTTATGCATAAAATAAGGAGAAGACCTACTTTACATGATTCTTCTAAAGATTAAATCATGCATTCAAATGAAAATCCTAGCAGTGCGTCCCTCAGAATGATTGCAGGTGACATTCTGGTTTATGTAGCACCTTACAAATATTATCTCTTTGATGCTAGAAGCCATGAAATGGCCTGAACGTATCTTTTCACTTCCAGTTAAGTAACTGAAATTCAACAAAATAATAACTATTAGAATGACCTGTTAGTAAGACGTACCTACTGGAACGTCAGAGTTCTCATCATTTCTCGTTGGTTCCTTTGTCTGGTAAACATTTGTGAGATAAACGAGTATTTGTAGAGCTTCCATTAAAGTGCACCGCTCTTGCAAAGGAGACTCTCCAGAGTTCTCCAGAGTGGTTGGTAGTGATCTCCTCCAAACTGGTGCTAATGTGAAAGACTGCATCATTTTAGAGAGATAATGTGGTGAACGAAAGATAAATGCAGTTACATTAAGTAAATACATGCTAAATTTGAATTTTAGGTTTAATTACGTAGGTGGGTAAAATTGAAACCATTGTACACCCATTGTGTAATAATCATTAGCAAGAGCTCTATGCAATATCTCAGTGTGTGTCTCTGATTCCAGCACTCTGGGAAACTGAGGCAGGAAGATCACAAGTTTGAATCCAGCCTGAACATCTCAGAAAT
This sequence comes from Cavia porcellus, assembly GCF_034190915.1. Classification (NCBI taxonomy): domain Eukaryota; kingdom Metazoa; phylum Chordata; class Mammalia; order Rodentia; family Caviidae; genus Cavia; species Cavia porcellus. Next base: position 59,027,972 of record NW_026947489.1, read on the forward strand.
TTAGTAAGCTCCTGACTTAAAAACAAACAAACAAACAAAAAATTTAAAAAACTATGGATGTAGCTCAGTGCAAAGACTTTGGATTTAATCCTTAGCAGGCCAAAAAAATAAAAAGCAAGCCAAGTTGACAAGATAAGAATTTACTCTTGGATTCTGAAGTAATGTTACGGTGCCCTCCTTCTGTTAGCTATGCAGAAGGCAATTTGTAAGTAGATGTGATGTTTGTGCATCTAGAGGTGAACTCCTGGAAGGAAATTTAACATTTTTTCTATTGTTGTTTGTCAATTTCTTTCCTTTGTAATATAAATTATTGCAAAATCCCTGATAAATAATATAGTAATGAATGTGATTAATGCTAATGTGGCTTTTAGGTAGTGATGAATAATTGTGAGCAGCATTGTTTTAAACATGAAAGCTGTCTTCCTGGTGTAGTCCAAATGCTTAGGAAACTCAAAGACTAAGTTTGCCCTCTGCTGGAATTCCAAATTACATCACTGGTGGTTTGATGAGCATAGGGAAGAAAGAATTATGTATTTTCGCTTCACACATTAAAAATTCAAGCATTCTTTTGCCAGATTGGTTACTCCTCTGTTGTGTCTACTCTAAACATAGATTATGAATCAAATGTTTTCGGAGAGGATGTCAGTTCCCAGAACAATGGTTTTAAAGAGAAAAGAATCTGGTGGCCTTCAAAGGCATCCCAGCAGTGGGGTTTATTCATTTCTTCTTCTTATTATTATTCATTCTAAAAAATATGAGAATTGAGTTACACAGGAGCAGAACCCTGAGAGTTTTGAATTAGTATCAGATGCTTAATGTAACCAGGAATAAAATCATCCCAGACTGAGCTTCACCTTCAAACAAGAAGGCTCTGAGCACAGACCTATCAGAGAGTTTAAAGGGAAAGAGAATATCGGGCAGGTGAAAGCTGCTCAGTTGCTATCATACAAGCTGCACCTGGATTCTTGATCTGAGGATTTCTGGCATGGCAGTCTAGGGTGGCAGGAGAATCAGGGGAACCATCTCTGGCCCAGTAGCAGTGTGGAAGGCAGGCTTGCAGAGCTCAGAGAAGGTGGGAGATGGATCAGGTAGGTGTGGCTCCTAAAACTGGCTATAAACTCTGGAAAGCATGGCCCTTATTTGCCCCCACTTCTGGCAAATATCCTTCAGTTTATTTCTGTATCTGTGCCTAAAGTCCACCAGCTTGCTAATCCCTGTGTTTTGCTATCATTTGAACATTTGTTGGTACACACGCTGGTGCACGGATTTCAGAAGTGCAAAAATGTGCAGGATGGAGCCTGACACATGTCAACACATCAAGCTATCCTGTGCACATCTTCCAGGCTCAAGTCCTTCCCATATTTTGTTGATTTTGGCTGAAAACTCAGACATAAAATAGATGTTCTAGTTATTTAAGCTCGACTGAGCATTCGGAGGAGCTGGGTGACCTATACATCACCGTGATATTTAAACTTTAGTATCCACCCTAAAAAGAGCAGTTTGGTCTGCTTTTGAAGCAGCCAGTGCAAAGTGGGTTAAAAATTACATATGCTTCCAGTAAGAAGATTATATAACATAATCTTTTATGCCTCTCTGTCATAGTAGAAATTGGATTCTATTCTCTAGACCGTGTCGTTCCACTACAAAAATAGAATAATGGCTTTTTGTCCCAAGTTTGCAGAAAAACAGTTGGTAGGCTAAATTTTAGAAATGTCTGGGTTTTCTTTCAATAATTTTTCATAAAACTCAGGAGCTGCCATAACTGCAGTGCCTGCCAATATCTACCCTTCCCGGAATGCACAGCACAGGCTGAGAGGAGACATGGTGTCTGCTAGGGTTACTAGTTTAGGTTTAATTTGTCCCCAGTATTTCATCACCAGGTTGGCTCTGTAACACAAACAAATCTTGGATTCTATCCGCATCCTAGTTAAAGTCAAGTCAAGATTTAGATGAGAAATGTTTTGATCACATGTTGTCTTAGCACTACCAAGACAGAAGTCCAGGGCAATCTTTCCCTGCATTTGACCCAGCCAGGGTGGTGAGGCTGCCTCCACACCAAGGCCCAGCACAGTAACAAGCTTCTGGTCACTGCCCTCACTCCCGACCCTCAGGAAAGATCTTGCTTCTCAATACTGAAGTAGGCATGCAAGAGACTTAGAGATTTCTTTTTAGATCACAATCATTTCTAACCACCAGGGGAATAAACAGGATTCTAAGACCTCAAGAAAAATGAGAATGTGTGAGGGATTTTCTTTCTTGAAGTTTCGAATCTGTTTGTTGCAGTGGGTGGTGCACAGCTTTATAACTTGAGTAAGTTTCTGACTTAGGAGCATTCTATTTTCAAATTTTCACAGACACAGAGGAACCTCACATGAAGAACATCCCTAAATGCGAATAAATTGCAGAAGTCTGCTGGATATTGTCCCAGTTGTGCTGCTGTGTGCTTACTGGAGTGGTGTAGTGTAGTGGTGTATAGTGGTACAGTGCCCAATCAGAGCCCAGGATGTCTGGAAGAAGGAGGAAAAGCACTGTGGTTTGGTTTTGTTTTATTTTTTTGTCTTTTTCATTTTTATTGGTACCAGGGATCAAACTCAGGACCACACACTTGCAAGGCAGGCGCTTATGCCACTGAGCTAAATCCCCAGCTCCAACACTGTGTTTTGCAATGCATATTTGTGTCAAAGGTACATAAGTCTCACTTTGTCACACTTAGGTAACAAATCCGAAGGAAATTGTTCATAGTAGGGGTTGACTGCGTTAGGAAAGCTGTCTTGTTTTCATTCCAGGGTCTTCTTGGAAATAGCTGTCAGTCTTTGACTATCAGCTGTGGGCCACATGTTTTATGATAATTTAGGATTGCTGCTAATAGATCTTATTAATTCTAGGTTTGGTTAAAGAAACAAGAGCTCAGGCAGCTTAAATGATTTTAACCACATTTGCTTAGCTAACAGGTCCCAGACACCGGATTGGACTAAACTTTGTCTAACAAACTCTTATATGCATCACATTCCCCCACCAGGAAGCCTATTTATGCAAAACAACTTTATCATCCAGAATGAACACATCTCCGCTCTCAGACTGAACTAGTTGTGTACAGTCGAATGTTTAAGGGCCAGTGATAACCACTCCAAAGTACCATGCACTTTATGGCTCTTTGGAGATTTTTTAAGCATTTCCACCTTGCATCCTGGGTGGTCTCAGGGAACTAGCTGGGGAAAAAAGCTATGTCCATATAAGTTTTAGGGTTGTTTTCTCCAGTTCTGTGAAGGATGCCATTGACATTTTGTTTGGGATTCTGTTAGATCTGTGCATCAGTTCTGCTTTTGTTAGCTAATTTTGTTGGGATTTATATCAGTTTTGAAAGTATGACTACATTGGTGCTGCCTATCCAGGAATGGGGGAAACCCTTCCATTTGCTGATGCACTCCTTAATTTCCTTTCCAAGGTACTGTAATTCTCATTGTAGAGGTCTTTCTCTTCCTTAGCTTCATTCCTATTTCATTTATCTTAGTACTGTTAAGAATGGTATTTTTTTCCTAATTTCTTTCTCAATGGACTCATTTTTAGTGCACAAGACGCTATTGATTTTTGTGTGTTGATTTTGTGTCTTGCTAAATGACTGAATTTGCTCATTAATTTTAAGAGGCTTTTGGTGAATATTTTTATCCTCTGTATAGAGAATCATGTCATCTGCAAACAATGATAATTTGACTTCTTTTTTCCTATGAATATCCTTTTATTTCTTTTTCTTTCCTAAATGGTCTCACTAATGTTTTTAGCACTATGTTAAACAGAAGTAGTAATGGTGGACATCCTTGTCTTGTTCCTGATTTTAGAAAGAAAGCTTTCAATTTTTTCCTATTTAATGTGATGTTGGCAATAGGTCTGTCGTAAGTAGCTTTCATCAGATTGAGGTAAGTTATTCCTATATCTATGTTTTCATTGTTCTTATCATTAAAGGAAGTTGGATTTTGTCAAAGACTTTTTTCTGCATCTATTGAGATGATCATGCAATTTTTTGTCATTATCCTTGTTTAATGATATATTGCACTGATTAATTTTCCTATATTAAACTCAGAGCCTTTTAACTTAACTTTTTAAATGTTATTTTGAGACTATGTCCCTGAAATCACTAAGTTTCTGAGGATCTTCCTGCTTCAGCCTTCCAGAGCTAAGTTTGGAGGCATTCACCACCATACCTGGCTTACTTGTTTGTTTTGCAATCCTGGTAAAGTAAACCAGGAGGACTCTATGGTTGGTCTACATTCCCAGGCCTACTTCTAGGCAGGTTAAAAATAATTTTAAAAATTTCTCATCTTGATGCTTTCACCTGTGCCTCAAAGGTAGCAGACAGTAGACATTTAGTCATTACATCAAAGTTTTAGCCCATCTCTCTGTGTGAGAACTTGGGAATGAGCACACAGTGAGGGAGATGAAATGAGAAGATACAGTGCAGAGACAACCTGCAGCAGAATGTGGCATCGGAAATGGCCCACAGGAAAACGTTGTTGTGCTCCAAACTCGAGGGGTTGCTGTGGGAACCTGGATCTCCATACTCAAACACCGACAGCTGATGTTACTGCCCAGGCAGAGTCCTCGCCTGCAACAGGCAGCGTACAAGGGCTTTTTCCAAGTTGAAGGCACAAGGCAGAGGCTATGCTGCCAGTGGAGGATGCACTCAAATGTGAAACAATGCCAATGAGGCAGCAGAGGGCAAACTACTTACTCTGCAGGGACCCATGTGTCCTCAGGGGCTGCAGGCAGAAGATTCCCCATGAGATAAAACCACACCAACACCCCATACGCAGTAACCCCACCCCCAGTAACCCTAACTTTGGTCTTAAACATTATATAATAGTGGTGTTTGCTCTGTGAAGGCACAAAATAGTTTGGAGAAATGAATTCCCAACTGTCAAAGACTTTATATTGTACTGATTTTACACAAAGATGCTTTCTTGTTTTGAAAATTATTATTATTTATCACTGACTCCCATGAGTCACCCCAGGACAGTTCAACACCAAGGTCTCAACTCATATGACTGAGGTGTCTTTCTCCAGGACCTCACCATGTTGTCCTGTCAGCAGTTAAATTCACTCTCTCATCTCCATTCCACGTACTGGGTTCCAGCTGCTTAAACTCATTTTTCTTGTGCTGAATGAGGCATTGAATTAAATTCTGCAAATACAAATTAAAGAGTATCTCTGCATTACCAGGAAGATTTGTATCTTGTTAAACAATATGATTGTTGGAGCCAAATGAGTTTGCAAGGAGGACTCCAACCAAATTGGCTTTGCTCATATTTTAAAATCTTTTCACATTTCACTGATAGATTCCACACAAATGCATAAATCTTAAAGCAACTAGAGTCAGCTGAAAAAAGAAAGGCTCTAAGCATTCACCGTGAACAAAAGATATTTGAGAAGTTACGCTGAGGGAAATTGGAAAGAATCCTGAAATGCATAGCTTTGTAATTCAACATGCTCGATGGAAAGAGGCAGCCACCAGCTTGTGTATGCCATTCTGTGCCATGCATTTATTCTGTGGAAGAAGCTTCCCCAGACAGAGCACCTAACAGTACGCCCTTAACCCTGTGATCTTCATATGACTCTTTTAGCTCAATGCATGTCTGCATTCCTCTTGGCTTTCCATCGGTGGCCCACTGGAGATAAAAACAAATAATGCCGAGCTGGAAGGACTCATGGTGAAATGCGAACAGATAAACCAGATTTGCGCATAAATGTGGTTCCAGAAAAAGTCTGCTAGACTGCAGATCTTATATTATGAATTCTTATAATTCAATCTAATTTTTTATATGGCTAGAACCTATCATTTCGTAGCTACAGTAATTTCTCCATTCTTTGGATGAACATATTTAAGTTTTGCTACTAAGTTTTAAAGAAATAAATTCCTTTCACAATATGTTGTAGCCCTCCATAGCGCTTATAAGGCTTGTTGTCTTAACATAGCTTATATATGTTAGTCATGGTACTCTGTCTATACACACAAGTATACATACGTAATATACATATATACATATACATATACATAATCCATACTGTCCTCCAGAAGGTCCAAAAGTTTATGATACAAGAAACAAGATACAGAAATGCCCCTTGATTCCATACTGAAACAGTCTGGTATTGCTTTGAGAAACTTCTCATTTATTTAATTTGCATTTCTCCTCATTTTTATTGCATATTATTTAATTCCATTTTTCCTAAATTGCCATTCTTTATCTGCCAATAGTTTTGATGAGGATTCCTGATCAATACTGAATGAATATCTGCTCTTATAATTCAATACTCTTGTGGCTGATGTTGTCTTGCTTATAGTTTTTCCTTGTATTTTTTCCTTTTTGAGACAGAGTTGCTTTCTGCTTTCCACTCGCTATTTCGTTTTGTGATGTTTGCGTGTTTAATTACATTTAAAGCTGCTTCTTCCTCCAGCATGATAAAGTATTTTAGTTTAGCTGTAATCCTTTTAGGATTTGATCTTTTACATTTAAATCTTCAGGTCATCTGATTTACATTATAAAAGTGAGTAAGGAGATCAACCTTAATTTCTAAGTGATTATCAAGTTGTCATAAAACCTTTGCAAGTAATGACTTCCTCTTTATTAAAAGTTCACTGTTATCATGCTGCAAATTATTCTCTGTAATTGTAGCTAGGTTTGAGGGGTAAACTTAAATTTGGAGATAAACAAATATTGGAAGAAATTGTATGGCACAAGTAGTCTTCCAGCAGTCAACTCTCCTATAAAAATTCTTCACTAATGTTTCTAGTGCAAGGATTTCATAGTGAGTACCTTTTATTAAATAAAAATCTATCCCTCTCACTCTCCTACACACACATGTGCACATGAAGTCCTACTCCTTTATGTCAGGAGTCCACAGATTCTTTCTGTAAACATATCCGGCCTTGTGGTCCCAGATCTCTGCCTCAGTTTCCCTCCTTATCCACAAGGGTACAGTTGGTATCCAAATGAAGCAGACTAGGTATGTCCCAATCTGCCTCTCTCACTGGACACTCCAAAGAGACTTGTGCAAAGTTTTCACATCAGAAGAATATGTTTTCTTTTCTGATTATTTAAAAAATAATTTAAAAGCATAAAACATATGCCTAGCTCATGGATCACATGAGCAGCGAGCCACACTGAGGCTGTGGGACTCAGAGTTGCCCTCGTCCAGGTGAGGGCTCTTGGAAGACACAGCGTCCTGTTCATGATTTCTAGCTGGCAATTAACATACTTTTAAAACATGATGCTTTGAATTGGCATAGGTATAAAGTGGCATAGACATAAATTATTTGATGTGAGTTACAATGAATTTATATAAATCTATATGGTAGAAGCAAACAAAAATAATAAATGCTTATGTCCCAAATTTAGATGAATTAACACACCATTAAGTTTTGATGTGAAATGTTTGGCAGTGAAGATATAAAAAATAATACAATGAAGTGTTTACCATTCATTTTTGAATTAAAGAAATAGGCATTCATTAGAATAAAGGCAAGTTAACACCAGGAAAATTGTAAAAGGCATTTGATTTTAACAGATGCAGCGCATTTAAAGGATATTTATCGAGGTAATAGATAATATGTTATGAATTTTTTATTGTGTGATGTGTATTTTTATTTTAAAGAGAGAAAAGTATGCAAAAATAAAAACAATGATATAGAGTTTCAAAACAGGATAATAAGAAATTAACAATGATTAATACATTGCTTATTGTTGTCTTCATAGTCAGTGCTAGGATTATAACATACAGGCATGCAAAATAATCAACCAATACAAGCACAAACCAATCTTTTCAATGAACTAAAAATAATTAGTAGTATAGTTATGTTAGTTATCTTGTATACATATATAATATAATATGAATTATGATAATTTATATAAATATATATATATGTATTCATTTTCTTTCTCCTCCTTCATTTCTTTCCTCCACCCCAGTTGTCCTTTCCTTGTGATCAATTTCTTTCCCTTACTCAATATTAATTGCAGATTTTGTATTTCATTTACTCTTTTAGTTTCTTACACTAGGGAGATAACATGATGTTTACACATGGGAGTTTGATTTAGTTCACTAATGAGTATGGTCTCTAGTTGCATCCATTTACCTATAAAAGCCCAGAGTTTATCCTTCTTTATAGATGGATAGTGCTCCATTATATAAAAATACCACATCGTTTTTATTCATTCCTCAGTTGATGGACATTTGAGTTGTGTCCAAGATTTAGCTGTTACAAATTGTACTGCTATAAATATGGATGGACATATATCCCTGAGGTATTCTTCTAAGAAAATACTCAAAATGGGAATAGCTGAGTTGAGTGAGACCTTTAAACCCAATTATTTGAGACATCTCCACCCTGATTTCCACAATAATTGTACCAGTTTACGCTCCTACCAACAGTGCAGAAGGTTTCTTTCCCCCGCATAGCCTCTCCTGCATTCAGTATTGGTTGATTTCTTGATGATGATTCTTTCTGGAGTGAGATGGAATCTGTGTTGTTTTAATTCATATTTCTCAGATGAATAATGATGTTGAACATTTTTTCATGTGTTAATTTGCTATTTGTATTTCTTCATCTGAGAACTGTGTATTCATCTCAGATCCCCATTTTTGGAATGGGTCTTTGAATCTGGCGTTTTGATTTTTATTCAATTCTTAATATGCTTTAGATAAAAGACCTTTGTTTGAGGGATAGTTGGCTAAAAATTTTTCTCACTCTGTGAGTTTTCTTTTCACTTCATTGGTGATTTCTTTTGACTTGCAGAAACTTTATAATAAGATGAGATCCCAGTTGTTGATTCTTTGAAATACTTCCTATGCAATTTTTCATAGGAATTTTTGGAGTTTCCTAAAAACTCCAACAGAAGATTTCCAGAGTTAATAACCAAATTCAGTAGCATAGCTAGATACAAAATCAACACTCAACAATAAATAACAATCCTGTCTACAGACAACAAACCCACTGAGAGAGAAATTATGGAAACCACACCCTTTACAATAGTATCAAAAAATGAATGAAATAGTTAGGAATCCATCTAACAAAGGAAATAAAATATCTGTACATTGAAAATTACAGCACTATGAAAAAAGAAGTCAAAGAGGATCTCAGAAAATTGAAAGATATCCTTTGCTCATGGATAGGAAGAACCAACATTGTGAAAATGGCCATACTCCCAAAACTGTTATTAATGCAATCCCAATCAAAATACCATTAGCATACCTCTCAGATCTAAAGAAATCATTCCTAAAATTCATTTGGAACCAGAAAGGACCTAGAATAGCAAAGGCAGTTTTGGACATCAAAGGCAAGACAAGAGGCATTACAATCTCTGACTTGATAGTATACTGCAAAACTCCTGTGATAAAATTAACATGGTACTGGCCAACAAACAAAGAAACAAAACAAAACAAAAACAGATCACTTATAAAGAAAAACTAATCAGTCATGACAGACTTCTCAACACAAACCACCAAATCAAGAAGAGCTTAGAGTGAAGTATTTCTAGTCCCAAAAGAAAACATCTTCCAATCCAAATTGATGTACTCTGAAAAACTGTCTTTCAAAATTAATAGAGAAACAAGATACTTCCAGGACAAAGAACAACTGAAGGAATTCACGACCACCAAACAAACCCTACAAAGCATACTGAAAGACAGATAAAAGTAGATCACGGTTCCAGGAACAGCAGCAGAGGGGGTTCACTAAGTGGGGCAAACAATGGAATGGAGGGGAAAAGTAGGCAACCAACAGTAGAAAAATAGCATGGCAGAGACAAGCCCATGCATGTTGGCCATAACTATTAATATAAAAATGGCCTCAATTCACCAATAAAAAGAAACAGGCACAGTGGATCAGGAGACAATATGCTTTATACAAAAAGCACATTTAACCCAAAAGAGGTTTCATAGGCTGAAAGGCAAAGGAGAGAGAACAATGCTCCATGTGACAGGGAAAGAGAAAGAAGTAGGGTAGCTTGCCTATAAGCTGCAGAGTGGATAAGAAAGACATGGCATTTAGGTACAAGGGAAAGCTACTCAGATATAAAGAAGGATAAACTCCAGCCTCTTGTAGGTAAATGGGCACAACTTGAGATCATGCTCATGGATGAAGTGGTTCATAGTCACATGGGTGAATATTGTATTGTCTCCCTGGAATAAAACACTAACAGAGTTGGTGGGATCCAAAATACAAATACATCCTGTGAAAGTGAAAGGGGAGGAAGTGCCTAAAAAGGGAAGGCAGTGGCCATTGTGAGTCTATTATTGTGATTTGAAACCCATGTTGTTTTCATTGTTCTGCTTACTTTGGTTTTGATCTGTTTTGGTCTGTTAATTGTATTATATTTGATAGCATGAACAGCTGTTTCAAAGATAACAAAATATACTATGGCAGCCACTATTGATTTCCTATTATCTTGTCCTGAAGCTCTGTATTGGTTTCACTGTTTTGTTTTGATTGATTTTATTCTATTTTGTTTTGTTTGAGTGTATCATGTCTGATGGTATAGGCAAATACTTCGAAGACAACAAGAGGCATTATGGTAGCCATTGTTGATTTCCTTATATTTTGTTTTAAAGTCCTGTACCACGTTCATTGTTTTGTTTTGATTGACTCCATTCTATTTTATTTTGCTTGGCTTTATTCTCTTCGAAACAAAAAGAATGAAAAAAAGAAAAAAAAAAAGACCAAATCACTGCTTTTCCTCCATAAATATAAAATTAAAATACTGTATTTTTCTTCTTTGGTCATCATAGTAGGCATTTTGACATGCATATTTAATGTAACCTGTTGAAATTTTTCAATTTATTATTTAAAACAAGATCTTTAGACTAACTCTAGTCAACCTTCCCTTTCTCCCCAGCCTTGAATATATTTATATCATTGCCCAGATTTTAATGGCACCTGAATTTAATTATATGTTGATTAGTTTTGTCTTAATGATTTGAATTGCTTAAATTTTTATCCAATTATATACTATTTTCTTTCCCTTGAAAATAATAGAGTCCTTGCTCATAGGGTATTGCATGTTTAAATTTATATTTCACTATCTAACATATTTGCAAATTAGTTACATTTCACCCCACTAACTGAGCAATGCAGAAGAACCTTCAGTGCCCTGGTTATAACCTGGTCAACATTTGATGCCCTCAGCTGTAAGTTTTAGCAATTCTCCTGGGTTTTACTTTCTTTCCCTGAAAACTTGTAGTCTCAAACAACTCCCTTTTTTCCCTGTGCTTCCTGGCTTCTCATATTAATCCTTCTCCTAAGCACCTGTTCAAATCCTTCACCATTTTATCTTTGAGTGCATTATTTCTTAGCTATTGATTTGCAGTAGTTCATCATATAAGTTCTGGACATAAGCCTTTTGCCAGACACCTGCAAAAGTACTCTCCCAATCTGCTCCTACATTTCATTCTCTCAAAGGAGCTTTGGATGGAGTTCAATTTATCACTGAGGTTCAGTTGATTAAGTTTTTCTCATTGTTTACTATGCATGTATTCTTTCTAACCAATGCATGTAAACCTATTAATGGTCCAGCACATGTTTGAACCTGGTGAAATTTATGGGCATCACCTTTTCTGTCTCACTCATCCCTCTTCCTCCTAGGGAACTTTTAATTATCTATGCATTATGTTGCTCAAAATTGTGCAGAGTTCAACATGGCTCTGTTCTCTGGTTTCATATTGGACAATTATTAATCTATCTTCATGTTCATAGACTGTTTCTTCACCTCTTTCCATTTTGTTGTCAACAGTACCCTGTGATTTTGAAAAGAAAAATTAGGCAAGTTCTAACTTTAAAATTTGCATTTATTTTGCTTCATATATTACACATTTTTAAGGGGGTTACTCATTTTTTCACTCATTAAACAAGTGTTTCTCTTTAAGCCTTGTCCATAATTACAATGAACATGCTTGAATCTTTGCTGATGTACACACTGGCAGTCTCACATTTTATTGATTCCTGTTGATTGTGTAAATTCTTTCTTCTTCATTGTACACCTAGTAACCTTGTGTGCCTAGTGGACATTGGAGATGAGATATTGTGATTCTTGGGCTAGCAGGCACTGGCATTCAGGACAAGTCATCTTGAACTTGTGGAGTTTGGTCTTGCACTTTGTTGACAAAGGCCGATAAGCATAAAATTCTGGCATTTCTTCCCAGGTCCTCTGACACGTGTCCCCCTCCCATGTTAGAACCCGACCTCTGCCCTCCTCTGGTGGCAGCAGGTGCAAGATGTACCCGGTCTCTTAGGCTCCGGGTGCTGCTTCTCCAGGACTCCCTGTCTTCCTGTGCAATTGCAAATCATAGTCCACTCACATGTTTGCAAGATTTGACATGCAGAGTTTTGCTCACTCCTCACTATGATTTGTTCCGCTCTTCTGAGATCTCTCATCTCCATGCCCAGCCCCCTGGAAGTCTCTTACCCTCTCTTGTCACCTAAGGACATGGTTTCAGCTTTCTCTCCAGTCAAGCAGCACCGCCGTACCATGCAGATGCTGAGGAAAAGTAGACCAAATGTGTACCTCACTGTTCACTCTCCTTGCAAATTCAGCCTATGTCTACTTTTAGGAATTCTCCAGACCCATCAAATATTTTGTTTCCTAGAGTTTATAAGTATGATATAAGCTACTTTACCAGTACTAGAATCAGAACTATCCAAATCAATATTTTAGTCCATGAAATCTCTCTTGAGTTGTGTTTTATGTATTGTTATATCCATGCTGCAAGATTTTGCTGCTTCTATTTATATTTCTTCACATTCTACTTTGTAGTTTTTGCTACATGACTTGTGACTTGTCAGTTTTGATAGTTTCTTGCTGTCATCATACTCTCAATTATTTTTGGTCTCTTCATTCAGTCATCCCATTCCTTCACATCATGGGACTAGAGATACGAGAAGTGGAGTTGATTTCTTTTTAGTCTCTGATGGCTCAGTTTCTTGTGTTTATTTGAGGCAACTTTGCTATCATTTCCCCTTTGAAACATTATCTTTGGATGGTTGTTGAGCATGGATATTAAAATCAATTCCATGGGGAGAATTTGTACCTACTGAATACAAAAAATTATTGTAATTAACACTTGACTTAATATTTTATGGGCCACACAAAATATGCAGTGAATAGAACACCTAAGCCCAAGGGTAGTTAGACATTCATACTTTTCTTTTGGAGGAAGGCAAGTAAGCCTGAGTTGGACACCTACGCCCACACCACCCTCTACACAGCAAGGTGTCCTATTTAGTGTTCCTTGCTGGGTTTTTGTTTATCCTCTTGCCTTTACTCAGTTTTCCTCCTCACCTGGGCCCAGGAATTATATTCTTTCCATGCTCCATAAAACCCTAAATATGTGTCTCATTTTAACTCCTGTTAAGTCACATACTAAGAAATGAACTATTTAAAATTTTATGCATCGTGTTTGGGACAAAATAAAAGTCAAGTTTTTTTTCAAAAGTCTACTTAAAAATTTGTAGAGAATACCAATTTAGCTTAAAGCCATATTATTCAGTAATGTGTTTGTTCACCCACTCTTAAATTATTTGCTTAATTTTCTTTAATGCTATTCCTTTTCTCTTAGTTTTTTTCCTATATTTCAAATTATTATTGTCTTATGCTCACTCATGAATTGTATGCTAATGAGATACATAATTCTCAGTCCAAGGTTATGTTTCTTTCTGAATTTTAAAGTTATTGCAATAGTTTCCTATGAGGATATTTTGCGTGTCTGTTTTTTTTGTTGTTGTTGTTGTTGTTTCATTGCACATAAATTACTTTCTTTTTGACACTTTTAAGAGTTACTCTTTTATGTTTTGCTTTCTAATATTTGACGGTTTTAAATATTTGTTTTGTATTACTTATACCACTTCATTCTACTCATTTACAGAGAATAATTTCAACATGACTTCCCTGAGTCTATGAAAGGCTCTTCAGATATTTTTTGAATGTTTCTCTCGTATAGTGTCTTCATTTTCCTTTTCTGTACATTCCTGTGCACTAATATTGCAAATTTCATATCTAGCTTCTGTGTGCTTTCATATTTTTTCTTTTCATTACTTAACTAAATTCTCAAATAATTCCAAAGAATAATTTCATGGCTGTATAACTTACATTTTAGGGGTCTCTAACAGTATTTGCCTCATGTGCTGAGTTTTAATTTCAGGGATATAATTTGTTTCTGAAACAGGGTCTCATGTAGTGCAGGCCCTGCACTTACAGCAATCCACCTGCCTCAACCTCCAGAAGGACAAGATTACAAGCAAACTTGGCAGTGATACAATTTTAATCTGCATTACTTCTCTTTAATTTTCCACATGCCATACTCTGTCTCTCATCTGTCTGATGATTATCCTTATCCTCTGGTATGTCTGGTGACTTTAACTTTCCAGTATCAGGTTTGCTAGTTCCTTCTGCAGTACTGAGAGTTAGCTAAGTGCTCAGACTCTCTGCTGGACTCTGCATTGGGGCAACCTGGCTGGGAGGGACAGAGAAAGATGCTGCATGCCTCAGTCTCTCTCTCTGGACCACGCTGTACATCAAGACATACAGCGTGTGGTGGAGCCATGATGAGCATGTGTGCATGAGTGTTTACATAGGAAACCAATCGGGCTGGGAGTGGTGGCACATGTCTGCAGTCCCAGAACTCAGGAGACCGAGACAGGAGAACTGCTGCAAGATCGAAGCCAGTCTGGGCTACATAGTGAGTTCAGGGCTGACTTGAACATACAACAAGACCCTGTCTCAAAAAGAAAGAAAGAAAGAAAAAGAGAAAGAAGGAAAGAGAGAAAGAAAGAAAGAAAGAAAGAAAGAAAGAAAGAAAGAAAAAGAGAAAGAAGGAGAGAAAGAAAGAAAGAAAGAAAGAAAAGAAAGAAAAGGGGAGAGAAAAAAAGAAAGAAGGAAAGACAGAAAGGACTTTCCAAACATTAATTTTACTTTCTTATGTTCTTGGAAACATAAAAACTCTCTTCACTTCCTTTTCTTCACACACTAGTTGAGCAGTTTATAGATTTCAATATGCCATAATGAATCTCAGGTGCAACGGATAGACATAATTTTAGGCTATTTTAGAGAGATGAAGGAAGAGAGTGAACATGCTGTGAAGTACAGTGTGTCCACAGCTAATTTTTGGCACCTAGCTGGCCATCTCCTGCCTACACCAACCACTTGTGCATACCCTGCCCACGTCTCCATATCTCACGGAGATGCAGGAGGAAAAGAGGAACAGAGGCACCAAATGCCCCATGGCTCCAGCTGTAGCATGCAAACTGACACCTTTCAACCCACCCCTGACCCTCTTTTCCCTCTCTTTCGTAACTGTCCAAGACAGTTGGCTTTTACTCTCATTATATAGCTGTGTGTGTCCAATGATATTGTGCCAACTTCACTCTGACCTCAGTGACCTCCATTGCAGAAAGTACTAGTCACTTTTGTCCCACCAAGAACACTCTTTTGTTGTCCAGTGCTGTGAAGAATTTGCTTATGTCTAGGGACTGGGGCAAGATGGGTGATTGTACCTTCTGGTCATTTCCTCACCTCTCACTGAAAAGCTTTGGTATATGATGATATTTTTATGTCAACCAGAGCTTTTACAAGCTAGGAAGTGCACATTTTCTTTGTGATATGACAGATGGCAACTTCCCCTGGGGCTAGGGCTCAGCAGGAAGCTGACAAAAAAAGGCAAGGTGATGTCCATAACATCAACTCATTAGTCTGTGATCTCAGTGGACTCAGCCAAGTCATGCATTAAAGTTCAACATAACAAAGAAACAAAAAATAAGTTCTTCTTCGAGATTATCACAGCCATTCAAGGTCCCTTGCATTTTGCCTGGATTAAGACTCAGCTTCTCAACTTCTTCCTAGAAGGGAGCTGAGATTCTTCTCATTTGATTTGCCTGTTCTATTTTATTCTTGAAAATTGAGCATTTGAAATAATATATTGTAGCAACTCAGAAATTCAGATCGCTCCTCTTAGTGTTTGTTGTTATTTAGTGTCTTTTCTTACCTCTAGAAAGTCTACATTCGCTTTTATACATAGACACTGATCTGTCTGCTGGTTAACTCATTGCTCAGCTAATGATTGGACAAAAACTTCTCATTGCACTAGTTTGGTTCCAGTAAGTCTTCCAGTCTCTGCCAATGTATACATGTGTGTTGGACATGTTAGTTTTCAGCCACATGTTTAGGAACTCTGCCTTAGCCCTCACTTCCTATTTAAGCAGTTCCTCAAAGTCTGTACATCAGAGTCATCCAGAGTGAGAACTGAGACCCTTTCATGTACGACTGCTACTATTGGAACATGTGCAGCCTTCCTTATTGTGAGAAATGTTTTAAACTTTCCAAAGGTCCTGTGGATATGTCACTTCTTGGGTTTACCTTATAAAACATCTGGCTTGCTTATTGTTTCCCCCGACTGACAGCTAGGATGGCAGACATTTGAGGAGCTAAAGCATTTCTTCAGTGAAGGATTCCAATGACGTGCTCCAGTTGCAAACTTTCTACAGGGGGCAAGCACCAAATCTTTTAAAAATAAAGGTAATCTGTGATGAGGCTTGATGTGCACTATCATTCAGGACAAATAAGACAATGCTCTGGAAATGAGGCTTCCAGGAGCTCCAACTCTGTTCCTCTTCCTGTGGAGACCACCAAGCTGCTGGTTTCACTGAGTGTGAAGCCTGGGCTGGGAGTGAGGACGGTCATAGGAAAAGTAAAAACAACACAAGGTCATAAATCTTGCCAAAGTTGGGCCAATATTTTGAATAAGTGCTTTCCAGATTTATGTAGAGTTTTGGTTACTTTCCATATTTCTGAAAAATTGATTCTGACTTTTTTTCAGTTTTTTCATTACTTTAATAGAGAAGAAAATGTTCAGAGATTCTTATTCTGCCATTTCCACTGACATCCTGCTAGCTTACTTAATTCAGGGGGTTATAAATGACAAATATTAGCACAAGTCTGAGGCACTGAATGTGACTGGGGCGGGGAGCAGCTAGTCTGAAGCCTAATTATGATTTAAAAGGAATTCTTCTTGTGGATTCACATCTGACCCTTGTCTGATGTGAGCAGATCTCCTTATCTTTCAGACTCCTCTGAGTCAATCTATAAATGCATCAGCCTTGTGTCCACCCAAAGAGGTCCTGTTTACTAATTTATCAGAATAATTAATCTAGGGTCTGAATGTTAATGACTAATAATAACACTTTATGTAATTACCCAGATCACATTTCCAAAATAACTGAGGTCTTCTGTGCCTCCATGTAAGGTGAGGAGTGATATGAGGTTACCCACTGTTAATAGGGATCAATCTGCACCACTCACAGAATGAGCTCCCAGCAAGACACCCAGCCCCCTTGGACAAGTTAGGTGCTATTGTGTCACTGAAAATGTCCAAACACAATCTTATGCAAAGCGTAAGAATGGTCTACACTTCCTATCATAGAGTGCATTGGCTGTTTACGTTCAAGTATGCAAAATGTTAATAAAATTATCAGATAAATGTTCTAAATTAAATCTTTTTTCTGTTATAAAAAACCTTTAAAATAGGAATAATTTATTTCTTTACAAGGCCACTTTTTTAGGTCACAAGCTAGGTTAAAACTTTGGTCTAAACATTTTGAGCATCTCCCTTTTTGAACAGGTTAAACAGAACTCTTGGTAGTAACTTAGAATTCTAGTTTACACTTGTGACTGTGTCCTTAGAACTGAGAAATTCTGTGTGAGTGAGCATGCACACACACATGTGAAGCACTGCTGATTTTAGTTGCGATAGTCAATATTTAAAGTGCTAAGAACACAGAATCTAAAATTCCATCACAAAGGAGCTATTCTGCTGTCCAGCCCCTGATCAGTTTTGTGATGTGACTTTGGAACAGAGCCATGATTCTTCTCCTGGAGAATGTTTGGGGACATGCTTTGAATGTGAAGTCCTTCGGGATGAGGTTTTCTTTCCTGTATATTGTACAGAATGTTCATGTAGTATTAAGACATCCATTAAATAAATCACATGCGAAATAGATATATCTGGGTTGGTTATGGCATTCATATCTGGAATCCTTACTCTCACGAAGCCGTGGATACGCAGAAGCTAGTAATATTTGCTTGGCCTGAATAATTCAGATCCTATCTGTGTAATTCTAAAGCCTCATTAAATACAGTACTAGGTACCTAGATTTTTTTTTTGACAACATTAATGTGGCTAGCATTAAATTGTCCTTTGTTTAAATGAAGAACAAGTTGAAGAATTAAATTAATTGTAATAAAAAATATGTATTGAAGGGGCTGGGGATTTAGTTCAGCGGCATATGCGCCTGCCTTGCAAGCAGGCAGTTGTGAGTTCGATCCCCGGTACCAATAAAAAGGAAAAAGACAAAAAAAAAAAAAAAAAAAAAAGTATTGAATTCTCAGTCAACTCCAGAGTTTGGTCCAGATTCAGAACCATGATGATGTGATTTTCCCAGTACCATTTCCATACTAATGTGCTTGTTCCTTTTCATCCTGTGCCATCATTAACATATGTCTTCTAAGGACAATCCAGAAAACAGTTAGCCAGGCTTGAATTAGGGGTCCTTCATTTGTTTAATATTTCTTCTTCTCTTTCTTTCTTAGAAAATGACACGATAATTTTCTGGGCAATCAGTTGAAAGAATCTCAAGTTCGAATGAGTGGATTAATTGTGACTACCCTGA
Source organism: Cavia porcellus (assembly GCF_034190915.1). Classification (NCBI taxonomy): domain Eukaryota; kingdom Metazoa; phylum Chordata; class Mammalia; order Rodentia; family Caviidae; genus Cavia; species Cavia porcellus. The sequence continues at coordinate 59,046,672 of NW_026947489.1, forward strand.
GTCTCTGAGGGAGCTCTGTTGCTGATGACTTCCCATCAAAGCAACTGCCCTGAATGTGGGAAGGTCACACCAGGACACTGGTCCTGCCACAATAATGTTATGGGAAAATTTTCAGTACAGCATTGAAAAAGCAGAGATACTAGTAATATTTTCAACATTTCCTTTCTCCAGGGGAGGGTCTAGACTTGGCCTAAGACTGGAAACTCACTCTTGGTTTCCCTCCATTCCATGTCTCTCTTGATTTTCAGCCCAGTTATGCCACAGTACCTGCCCACCCCTTAGATCCTTGATATTACTCAAAAGGCTACAAAGGATTGTGCAACGCATGTGTCTGGGGTTTCAAAGGACCATTTATTTCCTGTGAAGGCTGATCAGTGAGTACATTTTTGGCTTGCTGTGTAGAAATTAAATCCAGTGATCTCGCTCCCTGAAACTCTCCACGTGCTGCTTAGCAGAGCCTTTTCCCCCCTTCAGCTTTGAGCAGAGATGTTTAATGAAGATGAGATTTTTATTTCCTTTTCCATATATAGGAGCTGCTGAATGCAAAGGGGGGAGATGCCCTTGCCCGGATGAGGGGGGTTAATGGAGGCAGTATGTAATTATCGTTAAGGCAGCAGCAGGCTGTGTTGTGACAGCTTATTGTGGTGTGTGGGGGATGCGGAAAAATGGTATTTATCCCTCCATGGCTGCTCTGCAGTTTAGGGATCCATAACTATATAAATGCATTCTGCAGGTAGAGCTTATGTTTTCTGCATTCTCCTATTTGGCTGGCTGTTTCAATAGGGAGTATGGTCCACACAATGAAACTTACTCTACTGCAAATCTCCAAACAGTGGCAATAGGAATAAAATCTTCCCTGGTCTCACATGGGTGTTGGGATCTATGGCAGCAGGGCCAGACGCGAGTGGTAGAGGGGCCAGAACACAGGGGCAAGGCCATCACAGGTGGAGGGACTGGGCTGCCCCTGGAGACTAGGGATGCAAGGACTGATGGGGCATAGGCTTACCTTTCACGACCTTGATTCTGTGTCAAATTGATGGAGCAAGATGACCCTAATAAATTAGTAAGCACACTTCTGGGTGTCCTAGATGACTGACATGTTGGCCAGCAAACTGTGGGAAAGGCCCACACTGGAATAAAAAATAAGTAAATAAAGGAAGCATGCCTGTGAGGAAGAGCTCTGGTCTGCTTGAAAGGGTGCACCCTGTTCTGCTGTTGCCTTTGGACACTGGTCTCCAATTTCTTCAGCCGCCAATGCAGACCTGTACCACAATCTCCCAGGAGCTCAGAAATCCTTGACCTTGGACTAGTGCTTCATTCTCAGTTCCCTCTCTGCCACTACCGTCTTTTTGGGCTGAGCAGCTCCTGAATCCTCTAGGTCTCCAGTGTGTAGACAGTCATTGTGGACTCTCCTGCCTCTACCCTGCAAGCCACTTGATAGGTCTTCTTACATAATTATATTACACTTTCTATCAATTCTGTTCCTCTAGAGAACCTTGACAATATGCCTTTGAAGCTTCTTTCCGGCCAGAGGCAGGAGCTTGGTGCCTAACAGGAACAAGATGTGGTCCATTGCCAGTGCCTAGATCTGAGATCTCCTGTCTACACTGAGTGGTCAGGGAAACTCATGTGAGAAATGAGAACTGAAACTGGTGTTCGGAGCTGGTCAGGAAAGACACTCTAAGACAACCTCATGAAATTCAAGTTCTGGCTTTCTCACCAAAAGCACTGTGATGGTCCATTCTGCTTTGGTCACCTCCTACAGAGAAGAGATGCACTGGTACCACTGCTGGGGTGCCCTCTGAGCCTCCTTGAAATCTGATTGTCATTGTGGCAGTGTTGAAGAGGAGCCTTTTCAAGGAGACTAGATCAGTAGAAAGGGTTAATGCCTTTCTTTCTGGAGGAGACTATCACAAGGCTGGATTAGTTACTGCCAGAGCAGGCTGGGGTTTACCTCTTTATCACCATTCAGCTGGCCCACCATCCTGTGACATAACATGAGATCCTCACCAGTGTTGCTTCTGGATCTTGAATTCCTAGTGTCCAAAGGAAATAAATTTCCTCTTATTAAGTCTCAGGTATTTCACTACAGTAATGGAAAATGGATCAAGATATGGCTGAACAGGTTCCTTGCTAAGCTAATGTATTAAAAGTGCATAAAATGTATACAGCTAATGCATAAAAATGCCTAGGGCAATGTTGTTAGCTTAGTTACAGCTAAATAAAGATTACCACTATTGTTCTTTTCAATAGAAAGTGAATATCATTATTCCAGGTCAGCAGAGATCCACCATCTATCCTAGTGTTTTTCAGCTTTTCAAAGTTGTCCCCTATTTCATTCTACAGCAATCCCCAAAGATGTAAGTTTCAAGAACTGAGGCCCCTGAAGGAAGCCCTACCACGTCTGGATGTAAGGAGTATGGTTTCTCCTTTTTCCCTGCAGGGCTTCTCTTTGCAGCTCAGGAACCAAAAGAGGGACACAGGCATGACCATGGCACACTTGTCCTCTTCCGGGCTTGGTTTTTGGGAAGCCCTACACTGTTGGAGGGTAGAGGAGAGTGAGGTCAGAGCATCATCCCCAGCCCTGCCCTCTAGTGTCCTGTACAGCCGTGGTGTTCAGTCACCATTCCTAAGTCCCATTTCCTGCCCCCCTCCTCCCCTTGAGGGTGTGGTAGTGTGTGGCTGGGCCACCCAGTTTCCAACCCCAGGCCCTGTAGGACCTTTGGGTGGTTCCCCTAAATCTTGCCACGCCTTTCAAAAGTGCACCAAAGGAGCCAGATAAAGGAGGTTTATAAATTCCAGTCCTGCTTTGACAATTTAATGAGAACCTTTCTCAAAAGAAAAAATAAAATAAAGGACTTAGGATGAAGCATGTAGCACAGGGATACAGCACCCCTTCGTTTGATCCTCAGAAAAAGGGGAGAAAACTATTGAACATTGCTTTTCTTCTCCTTCCTTGATGGGCACTTCGTGTTGTCCTGTATCTCCTCCACACAATTGTTCCAGGATTTAGAAGTTGTTTACAGCACACTTGACCACGTCTCTTTCTACATTCATCAAATCTTGTAGCTTATGTTTTAACCTTTGTGGTAAAGACGCACAAATATACACCTTATACACAAACAGTGGGGAGAGATTCATTAGTCCCTGTGCCTTCTTTTCCTTGTTTTAATTATGTAAGATACGTTAATTTTTTAAAAGGTTGCTCAGATGCTTGATAAAGTAGCAGGTATTTCCAAAAAATGCATTTTATTATACTTCTCCATATAACGCATAGAAATTATAGTGTTTCTAGCTATTTTACCATTTGCTAAATGTTTCCAGCCAGTGATCACAGATAATGCTTCTTTTGAGATCATATTTAGACATTTAGAATTTTTGGGTTAATTAATTTTATATATTTGAAGAAAGGCCTTTTATATATTTAAGGTATTAACATAAGGGATTAATGTTATTAACAATAATAGCTATTGTGAGCCATGAATATAATTATAATTTATATGCTAAAATATAGTACCTGTTGTAGAAATTTTCAAAACTACATTCCATGCAATTTGCAGCTCCAAGATGAAAATCTTGTGCATGATTGACTATAAATAAATATGAATAACTTATATCTACCAGGTTCTGAATAGATATTTCTCAAAATATATAAATGGCCAATAGACACATGAAAATGCGTCCAAGTTCTCTAATTATCAGAGAAATGCAAATTTAAACCAAAACGAAATGGGCAGTCACGTCTGTCAGCTTGGCTATTATCAAAAGTGTGGCCAAGGACAAGTGCTGGAGAGGGCATAGAGTGCAAGGAACCCAGCTGAGGAGTTGTGAGCTAGAGAAGCCATTTTGTAAAAATAAGGGCTCCTCAGAAAACTGAAAAGAGTTACCGTATGATCCAGCAGTCACCTTCTTAATTAAAGCGAGGGGGCTGAGAGATACACATATCCCAAGTTCCCTGCAGCACTATCCATAACATTTAAGAAACGGAAATCCTTCATGTGCTCTTCAGCCTGATTTCATCATTCCATGCTGTTCACTCTACAGGTGCTGAAACAGCATACTCTTAACATTTGTCAATTTAAAATACAGTGAAAAATCCTCAGGTCAGGTGAACACCAGGCTGCGCCCCCAGGATAACTCTACATTGTTGAATTACTGGACTCTCCTGTTGGAGATCACCTGTTGTCTTCGTGAGTGACTGTCCCCTTCTTTCAGAGCCAGGAGACCTCACACCCAGCCTGGATAATTTTCATCCTAAACTCTGAATTTCTATTTTGTTTTCTGGCATTTATTTTGCTTTCAGGTCATGTATGCAACAGTGTCTGCAAAGCATTCCCTAGTATATAGATTTCTGTCTTTGCCAAATGAAATTGCAAACACAGACCCAGACTGCACTTGAGCTTTTGAAGAGATGATGAGCTGGATTTGGTGGCTGTGAACTGTTTTTTCAAAAAATAGTCTAAGTTTCCCCAAATCTCTCAACAAAAGTCAGTCAGTCTTAATACATTAATATATTTGAAATACATTTATGAAAATTATGCAGTTAAAAAAGTTGAGTGCTAACCCACAGGTGAGTAATACATTATTTAAATTTCATATTATCCAAGGCCAGTTTCCTTAATGCAAATAATCCTGCAAATCAGAATATGAAAAAAGAAGTAGATCAATGGGAAAAAAACTAGCAAATATTACATGCACTTTACAGGAAAAAAGATATAGAAGAAAATGTACTTATCTTAAACAGTGTTAAGTAAATAATATCCTATTTTAAATGTTTGATTTCTACTTGAAACAGGAATTCACATTGGTTAGGGAATCTTTGCACATAATTGGTGCCTGGCACTTTCTTCATTCTTTAACCTATCTGTAATGTAGTGCCTTGTATTTCCAATCTTGGTTTCTTTGAACTACAACAAGAATTTAGAAATCTTGTAGTGAGGATTGCTTCTAGACTTCCCTTCATGGTTTTTTTTTTTTTTAAACATCTTTGTTGAGGAAGAATTACCCTGCTAGAATGTTCACATTTAAAATGAGTAATTCAGTGATTTGTAGAAGGCTTATAGAGTTACACAGCTATCGACTGAATCTAACTTTAGGAAATTCTTATAACTCCACAGAGAAATCTTACACACGTTTGCAGTCATTCTTCAGACCCCCAGTCCCTCACTGTCACTGTGCCTAAGCAGTTACGATGTTCAGTGTCCTGATTTTCCCATCCTGGCTATGGGATAATAGAATAAATGGAATTATATGATATGTAGTCTCTTGCAACCAGCCTTGTTCACTTAGGGTAGAGTTTTCAAATCACAGCATATATTAGAGCTCTATTCCATTATGATGGACCAGAGATTACATGCAACAAACATTTGGGACACATGTATTGTTTACCCACCTGGATATTCGAGTTATTTCCTTACTGGAGACTCCTGCAGTGGGTTCCAATCTCCTGTGCTGCAAATTCACACTTCCCCGTTTTCCCTACATTTGTGTCCAGATCTTCATGTGGGTATGTTTTGTTTCTTCTTGGCTGTGTGCTCCCTGGGTCAGAAGGCAAGCTGCCTGTCCCCCCCAGCAGCAGCAGCACTGTCTGTATCTCGTTCCTACCAGAATCGTGTAAGAGTTTATTTCTCTACATCCTTTGCTTTGCTTCTTGTTACTTGACATCTTGTCATAGTAGTTCTAGTGGGTATGAAACATAGCTTTTAATATTCTTTAAAAAAAAAGTCAAACCTACAGTTTAAAAACTATATATGTGGGGCATTTTTAATAGGGGAGAAATCTAGTGTGCAGCACACTTCCCCTCTGATACACATGTCAGGAGGCTTGAGGCTCTGAAACACACAAGATTTACTCTTCTTGATTACCCAGATGGATGGCAGCTTACTGATGATCCTCTGGAGCTTTGCTGTTTTCTGGGCACATATAATCTCAGGCTCAGTAAGAAAAAAAACCCAAGCAAAAGTTAGATCCATGTTTGTGTCTCTGTTTCTGTCTCCAGAATGGCTGCATGGAGTTTTTAGGCCCTAAACCTCATCAGCAGTTAAAAATAACTTGCCTCTAAGGCTTTACAGAAGTACTGTAAAGATGAAGCAAATGAATGGGTACAAGTAAACTATGAAAAACTTAAACTGCTTTAACAATGCACTATAGTTTATAAATGCATTGTGCTTTGTATTCAGGGCTTTCACAAACACATATGCACTCTATTATTTATATAGGATGGAAAAAAGTAAAGAAAGCTTTATGTTGCATAAATCACAGAGACAGCCGTATTTTCTCACAAAAAAAATTGTAGAGCAAGACAGAACATAAAGGAAACTAAGGTTATTCATCAGGGTAACACCAAGGGTGTTGCTGATACTGAGTTTACTTTGTCTTTTTGTTTTCTAGCTTCTGAGAGGGTGGTTGGCTTGTTGGTGTCCTTCTTGGGAGGAAGTCATGGTCTTGACTTTAGGGATGTGATTGAGGGACTCTCATTTCTTTCCCTTCTGAATACAGTGGTCACTTCATAACTGCAATTTTAATGATAGCTAGGATTCACATGATAGTTTAGTGGGCAAAATTTAGCCAAAATTAAGTGACATACAAATATATATCACCAGCATCTCTGATTTAACTATTACTTCTTTTGCTCCCAAATAAAACGATCAACACAATGTGTACTCAGAAATCACCCTTTCACTCAGCCAGCTTTCACAGTCGTTCCTCTAGGGCTTGGTTTTATGAACTGTCTTGTTATGATTGCACCTCTCCATCATGGTGACCGCCACCAGCTGTGACTGCATTAGGACACGACTCATCCCTGCAGGGAAATCACACTGAACGGAAACCACAGAGACAAAATCATCTTTTCCTTCCAGCCTCCAGACCTCTTGCTGTTTTATTTCCCTAAATTGACCTTACTCCCTTTCTAGTGGGCTCATATTCTTTCATTTTTAATTTTTACCCTAAATAGCAGCTTTTCTCTAAGTGTCTTCAAGAACAGGCCTTGTCATTGCCTCTGAGAGCCTGCGTGCAGAAAACAGATCCCTAGGTTGCTGAACTGACTTGGGCATCTGTATTTCCCCGGGCATTCAGGGGGGCCACAGAGATGTGACCATCAGGTGCTGGGTTCTGTCCATCACACAAGCATGGCACTGTGTGTCACCCTTGCCTGATCAATGATGCTATGGGCAGTGGCAGACAAATTTACTCATTCTCTCCAGATCTGTAGTATGATGAGGGGGAGAATTGGCAGACATGGTTTTCAGTGCTTTTAAATTATTAGTAAAATTTAAATGCAGGATATGTATCTGCTGCTGGTTGCCAGATTAGCCTAATTCTCACTGATTTAGCAAATCTTACATGTGTTTTAAAATGGCAATGTCTACTTAGTGCTTTCTATTAGATAGACACATTTTTTTTCATAAACGAATTCATTTATATGAGTATTTTACATTTATTCATTGAAACACAATGATGAACCAAAGGATGCCCTCATTACTGTCACCATGGATCAGAAAGATTGGGCCTTCACATGGCTAATAAGAGCAAAGCTGGGAAGTTGTGCAAGTTGTTAAAGTTCTGATGCTCAGTGACTTCACACACACAATTTCTGTCTTTATAATGAAAGCATGTTTCTTTAAAGCCTTTGGAGGGCATATCAAAGACCTGTTGATTAAATAACTATAGTTGAACGTTATATTGCCTTTCAGAATTGTGTAGGTACATATCTATAGCTTTTAATAATATACTCGTGTGTGTAAATACATATTGAGGCAGGCTGAATGTAAAATGGAGAATAAAAATATTCATGCCACTTCCACAAAGCTTAAATTCTACTTTCAGGGCCAGGGTTTTAGCTCAGTGGCATAAGCACCTGCCTTGCAAGCACATGGTCACAAGTTTGATCCCTGGTCCAAAATATAAAAATAAAAATAAATAAAATTTTTAAAAATCTACTTTCAGAGTTTTAAAAAAAGTCTAAGCACAGAAATATAACAGACTTGCAACTCTGATAAATAATACTAGGTAGAATTACAAGAACTATGAGAGCTTTTATTCTAGCCCAGAGCTAGAGGTGGCCTTCCTTGGTTTAGACGAGGGGTGTGTGCAGGATGTGGGCATTGACTGAGGGGAAAAGGACATGCAGGGGAGTGTGCCCCTCAAACAGCAGGACATCCAGAAAAGGGTAGGTCAAGTACAGCTGCCCAGGAAAGGACAGTGTGGACAACAGGGGTCCAGGAGAGAGGAGAGAACAGATGGGAGAGGAATTTGCACATGACTGGGGGCCTAGATCTAGTCCAGGGCAGAGATGGAGCCCGAGAGGCTCCACATCAAAAGCAGAGAATGGGCAGTGGGTTGTCCCTCAAGGCTGAAGCTCACTCTAAAGACCTCACCCCATCGGATTTAAACTGCTTGTCACGTACCCCACGGCCTGCTGAGAGGAAGAGCAGATGCCCTCTGAGAAGGACAGAACTAAAGCACCATGTTATCTTTGGAAGTGGCAGAAAATATAGGGAATCTAATAAAAAATTACCAAACAGGAAGAGCAAAATAATCAAAAAAGGATTATTTCACACACACACACACACACACACACACACGAGTGAAATAATCATATAAATGATCAGACATGGATATTAATAATTAGCACATTAAAAATAGATGAAAGAGATCTACACTATAAGCTGGAAACTGTTAAAAGGAATAAAATGGAAATAATAGAAATGAAATAATCAAGATACAAGGTAAAGAACTTGCTGGATGGATTTAACAGCATGTCCAAACCCAGGAAAAGAGAATCTGTGAGGAAAAGAATAAAAAAAATTCAGTTTTGTGGTTACAGATAGAGTAATATAAAAAGTGCAAGACATATTACTACAGTATGCATTGAAAATATCCAGCTCAGGCATTTTTAAGGGTCCAGAAAGAGAACAAAAGAAACAAGACTCTATTAAAGGCAAAAACATTTAAGATGTAGCAGAATATGCAAACAGATTTAAGGAGCACTGTGAACTCCAGCCCAGTGTAAACAGATGAACTATATCTGAAGACATCATGATGTACTTTCTGAAAACTGAAGATGAGCGAATACCTGAAAATCAGGCATGTACTAAGACTCCAGAAGAGGACTAGAAATAACTAGGAATGGACTGAGAGCATAGAAAGTGGAACTACAAAGATATGTCATCATCACATACTAGGGAAAACCCACTTAGAAACTCACGGAGTCTGATCAAATATAGGTGTCTGTTCAAATATATCACAGCAAAGACAAATTGCCAGTAATTCCCATCGAAGTACTCTTCCTTACTTCAAACACGTTTCCGTCACTCTTGCCCCTTTCTGAAGCAGCTTTAGAAGTCCTCTTTCATGAATGTTTTAGCAGTGCTGTCGTGGTGGCCTCCATGTCCTGAGTCCCTTTCACGGTCATTTTGATTCTGGAGAAGAGGTAGAGGTTGCACAGAGCTGGTGAATGAGTACACACTGTAGGGTTGCTACAATTCTGCCTTCCCATCGGCTGCAACTTGGCAGCATTCTCTGTGTTTCGATTATGCCTCATAAAGACACTCACAAAAGAAGACTTCCAGAACTGCTTTGGAAGGTGGCAGCAAGGGTAGGATACATGTGGTCACAGCGGGAGGGTGCATTCTGAGGGAGGTTCATGGCAAGCTGTCTTTAAGGAAATAGTTTTTAAAAATTTAAACATTCACCCCACATTTCAGTCACACCATGCATACACTCTAAAATTCTTCTTCAAAAGCAAATGCAGTTCCTGAAAACCAAAGAACTAGAAAATTTGTCAGCATCAAGCCTCCAGTAAAGGGAGGAGGGGATATAAGAGAGAGTTCTGTATAATAGAAACAATCACAGATGTAAACAGCAACGGTAAGAAAAAAATGGAAAGCATAAACATATGGGTAAATTCAAGTAAATATTGAGCATACGGATGATAATGAGAAAGAGGCCCTGGGTAAATAATTCGTGATAACTAAGAGCATAAAGGCAGGATTTTGTTAACTACTTTTGATTATTCAAAATTTCTTAATACATGTGAAACTGTAGATGTAATAAGATAAATATCAATTGGACAATACCTTTTTACATTATGTATTTTCCTTCTATTACTTAATTAAGGATAAAATGTGAACTTCTAGGATAAACGTTGAAAGAATAATGATAAAAATTATTGAATAACAATTAATGGAGGAGATTCATCAACACAGATACTTCCTTAAGCACTCTCTTGTTACTAGGACACAACAAAATGCAAAACCTAATAGGGGAGAGGTAGATTTGGGCTCATGGTCCACTCTATGCTCAGCTGACTCCACAGAAGAGGGACATGGTGGAGATAAAAGCTGCTCACTTCATGGAATCCAGGAAGCAAACGTCAAAGGGAGGAGGGGGAGGGAGATAAGCCCTTCCAGGAGCTCGCCTTTTCCAACTTACCCCCAGCAGTATATTTAGCTACAGAGCCTCCACGATCTAGTGACCCTTGAAAAGCCCTCACTGTAAACACAAGAAGTTTTGGAGGGAGATCTGGATATAAAAATAACCGGCATGTACATCAAAAATGAAAACATATGCAATAAATAAGGTGTTATATTGAAAAGCTAATACATCAGTAGTTTCATTAATAGAAATGGAATGAAAACTAAGATTAAAAGGATCACATCAGAGTGTATTAGAAAATAAATACGTGGAACTAATACACACATACACACACATATGCACACATACACACTTGTGTAAAATATAAGGACAGAAAAAATTGACTGGAAATAAAGTGAAGACAAGTTAAATACAATACCTGAAAAAAGTAAGCAAAATAAAGTTGACATTGATGTGGTCGTGCACAAACACAAAAAGGCAAGAAGTGACACGTCTAAATATAAATATAAGCATTTCATACTTAAGTGGCTGTCTGATAAGAATTTATATAATCCTAAATTATTATTCACCTAACAATGTGACTTCAAAACATATAAAGCAAAAGTTGACAGAATTAAAAAGGAGGAAATAGGTGTATCTACAATCATAGATTATATCATACCTCTCTGAATAACTGAAAGTACATCCAAACAAAAATCAGAAATGATATAGTAGTTTTGAAGAGCAAACAGGAACAAATGTGATGTGGTTGAGAAACACAGAAACTGCATAGTCTTAGAAAGTGTGTTACATTATAACCAACATATACAGACTTTGCCCAAAGTGATCAGATGTTCAGAAATAAAACACACATACACACACACACACACACACACACACACACACACACACACACAATCCAAAATTATAATGATTGAAATTCTTAGCATAATATTTTCTCTGTAGTAAGATTATGCTAAAAATTAATATCTAAAGTAGATCCAATGCATATCTAAATATTTGTAAATCACATCTGAACAACCCAATGGAAAAAAACTAGGAAAGAAAAAAATACTAATTTTTAAACTAACATTTCAAAAACATAAACAACAGAACAGGAAATAAATTAAAAAATAGAAAAATAGTGTGTATGAACATTCTTTTAGTTAATTAGAGAGTCATATGTAACACAATTTGAAGAACCACAAGTTGTCTCTCTAGCACCTAATAAAATTGATAAACTTCAGGCAAGGTTGATATTTTAAAATCAATATTATTGTATTCTGAATGAAAAGGAATCTCACATTAATGTAATTCAAAAAGAGCACCTGAATATAGTTTCAAAACATTAATTGACAGAGGATTTATATCCTGGATATCTTGAAAATATTTACAGATAAAAATAGAAAGAAAAAACTGTCACTGTGGCAAAACATTAACAGGTACTTCAAAGAAAATATTCAAATGAATAAGAAACATATGTAAGATTTCATAGACATCAATATAAGCTCATGTAAAATCATCAGAATGTTGCATTTAAAACATAATAAACAAAAATAACTCAACAACATCAAATTGTATGCAGAATGTGGGCTCATAGGACAATCATTTACTGCATGTTGGGCAGTAATTTTGTGTGTGACCATGTTCACCAGTATCTGCTAAAGGTAAACATGTATTACTTCTAATTCAGTTTCTAGAGGTAGAGCCCTCAGATAGTTGTACACACAGATGAAAAAGGCTTGTATATAAATATTCTTAACACTGTTATTTGAGCAAATAGCTGGCAAAAGAGCAGCCATGCTATGAAAACATGGATTAATTATTACATATTCATATCAGGGAGCGCCATATGGAGATTAAAATTAGTTACTGCTACATACAGCATCCTGTGCACAAGCTGCGTGAACAAGAGAAGCCAGATCTGAAAGAGCGCATGTTGTTCCAAATTTTCCAGGACTCACCAGTGCAGGAAGCGAGGTAGTGGCTGCCTGAAAGAAGAAATGGTAGAAGAGTGAAAGAGTTTTCCACGGAAGCCTCCAAAATGCCACGACTATTCTGCATTTTGATTTGTCATGATTGTATGGCTGTGTCCACTCTGTGATATAGACTTGTACATGTCTCTGCACACGTTTTATTTTAACAAAATGTTTCTGGTTCATTTGTGTTTTTAAATAGAAAAAGGGCAGGACAGTATTTAAGATACAGGAGCTAGTGTGTAATAATCCCTGTGCAGAGGATGGGACAGGGATTGAATAAAGCCAAGGTGCCTGGAGTACAGAGATTAAGAGAGAAAGGAGGAGAGGGGAGGAGAAAAGAGAAGGAAAAAGGAAAGAAGAGGATGAGAGGAAAAAAGGCCCAGGGAAAGAGAAAGGAAGTAAAGAACAGAGAAGAGGAAGGAAGAGAGGTTAGAACCTGGAGAAACAAAGCTAACAGCTCTCCAAGGTTCTGGAAAGGAGGCTGCTGCTTTAATAGCAGCAGGGAACTAGAGCCAGGGTGAGATTTGCTGTGGCGCGGTGAGTTATTTTATGAATTGTCCAGGTAAACCCACTGGGGAAGACGCAAGTTAGATGTGGGTAGATGAGCTAAGAAACACTAGCACTGGTACAGGAGAAAAGATGTGCTGCTGGGGTCTGGGTAGTGGAAAGCAGCCAGCACAGGATGTGTGCAAGGAGCCTCAGGGATGGACAAGAGTGCAAATGGGGGAAACTGAGGCAGCATAGTACCAAGGGTGGAAATGGACTTAAAACCTTAAAACCCTGGGCTGAGTTTTCCTGACTCTAATAACCCTTTACAAATCATGCAAGCAGACATTTGTCTTTTAATTAATTGCCTATCAATATTTAAAACCTTTTGACATTCTAACCTATTAATACAGCAGTACTTTATGGATTAACTGTTTTAATAGGCATTGCCTTTTAGTTTTATTGATGCTCATTTTTGAGGCCGAATTTCTCATATTTTATGGGATGGACTCAATAGGCCTTGCTGTATTAGCAGACAAAAATAAAATATTTAAAAATTATTAGTTACTATTAATTTTTTATTTTTTGAAAAAAATGTAAACAGATTTATTAATTAATTGACACTTAATGAGAAAATTAAGCAGGCATATTTATTAATGTGTCGCAAACCTGCTTTCCTTGAACAACCTATGCTTGGATATTACAATTTTAAACTGTGATTTGAGTGGTTCTTACATGTAAGTTTTATTCTAAGCAAAGTTACACGTTTTTCTTTGGCCAAAATATACTGTCTGTGTTGATTAGATTCAGTTTATAAGTGTTTGACTGTTTATTCTCTGTAACCATTCCATAGTGACTATACAGTATATATTTTTCTGCATTGATTCCATAAAATAGATTTGTAATGTCAAAACTTTCACTTTTTCTGAAGATGATAGGGTTTTCACACACTTATCAACTTAAATATTTTCTGAAAATTTGCATACTTAAAAAGCTTCTTTATACTGTTATAGTTACATACAAAGGCCCATTAATAGTCCGTAGTTTTTTATTTCTACTTTCTTAAGGTATTTAATAGTAACCAATCACAGTTTGAGTTAAGGAGCCTGAACTAACCAATTAGTAGGAGGGGTCTGAGGGACTGGCAGATGAGCTAACCAATTGTGGGATGAGTCTGAGGGACTAACAGAGTTGTGAGCTGAACTCACAGCAAGCCGCAAACGCGATTCTAGGTAGGAAGCCCAGGGTCCTATCTTCAGTTCCTCCAGGTATAAGTCAGGCAGGTAGCAGAGTGTGCCTGTTAATATTCATAAAATATGAATCATCTTTTATTTTTGCTTGGGTTTCTCCCACCTATTTGCATTAACAGCGTCATCGTTTTAGGATTAAAAATGATATTTATTTAAAAATGTTATATCGATTCTTGATTGAAGATATCATAGCGGAGAGACAATGGTACAAATAATCTCTCTTCTTTCATATGCTATGTCACGTTTTGAGACTGTGAGCTTGCAAAGGAAAGTGGGCCCTGTCACGTATGATAAGACAGACGCAGATATAAGCAAATATGATTAACTTATGAAAAGTACTGTTGTAGCCATAAGAGGGATCGCTGATTAAATGGCCAATGCAGTCAATGTGGTGCTATATTATCACTCTGGTGACACATCAAACTTCATTTCCACCTCTTTGTAGAATGCCAGTGTGTGGTTGTAAAGGAAGCTAAAGAAACACATCAGAGGAAAGCAGAGGTAATGCTAGACTTATTAACATTACATGGATAAACCGTGTTGCCTGGACTCTAACCCCATAGCCTCATCTTCCTGCTCAGAATGAGTGAATGAGTGCAGGGACTTCCTAGCTGTCTAACTCCATTTTTTTAATCTTTGGAGGATAGCTCAGGGGAGAAGCCGTCTCATCTTCTAAAACCTGGGTCTGGCTGTCATTCTCTACTGGGGTCCTGACTTGGCTTTTCAGTTCTCATAGGAAACAACTCACAGGGCTCCCATAGCCTGGCCTCACATTTCTTCTTTCTTTTTCTGGATTGTTTATGAATTCCCTCTCCTCAAGCACTGCAGTCCTCTGGCTCTGGGTCCCTGGTGGCCACATTTAATTGGTCTTATGAGATGTATTTCAGCTGTCACCTCTTGTTTTACCATTTACTCCTTGTCCAAACACTGCACCAGCACTATTATTTATATTCCAGATCATATTTGTACTATTAATTTTTCTATTTATACTATTAATTTCAATGTCCCTTGCCAGACTACATAAACTCTTCAAGACTGGGAGGATGTTCAGTAATATAACTCATTGTGAGAATCACTATTGTCATGTTGTATTTTAAGTTAATTTGTCTAATTTCTGAATAGATGCAGAGAAGGTAAAAAGTTTATTAGGTGCTTTCATCAAACCATCAGAATCAGACAGGTGCATTTGGTAAAATTAATGATGATCGATCTCACGTTTTTCCTAGTACATGTCTTCCTACAATGTTATGAGCAAATTAAATTAGACAGAGTGAATGAGGTTTTCAGTAGAACAAAAAAGCTCACATTTTTAGAAATGTCAGTAATGAAAGAATCTGTTTAAAAGAGCACCTTGTAATCAGAAAAGCCACCTTCTTTTCCTTTGCCACTTTGATAAATTGGGAATTCCAGAGACTGAATTTCCTTGAGGTGAAGTTGATTTAGGTAGAGATTCAGCAATTATACTACAAATAAACTAATGGGAAGGGAATAATAAGAAAGTCGCAGGAGGAATCTAGTGTTGTGTTGTAAACATTACCTGATTTCAAGTGTGAAAGTGAACCTTTTGCCAAAAGTCTCCATTTGAAGCTGCTTTAGTTAAAAAAGCTTTAATGCCAGCAATGCATAAATTAAGGATGAAGCCGAAGTTTGTACAAAACCAAGGGTTGCATTCTAGCTGGTCTGCAGTGAGCCTGCCAGCACTAACTGGCGCCCATCAGTCAGGGGACGGAAGCAAAGGCCACTGCAGTGCTGGGAAATGCACCAACCATCAGAAACTCCATGGTGAAATGCTCACAAGACCGTACTTCTCATAGCTTGCAAAGAAAACAGGAAATGCACGTGTAAGAGCCAGCCTGCTGCTAAGTCCAGGGACATTTGTGTCTGTTCAGTTGAGAATGTCCCCATCAGTACTCATTGGGGGTCCGAATTGATCCCCCACTGGGAGGGACAAGATGGGGCATTTGGGGGATAATGGAGGTAAATAAGGTTCTAAGGGTGGGGTCAAAAGGGCCTTAATGACTTTCCTAGAAGAGGAAGAGAGATCTGTGAGATTCCCAGCTCTGCCTTGGGACTCTGGCACATCCCCACCCAATAATGCCACTTTAATCATCAGCTTTCCAGCCTTGGGAACCACATATTGCACGAACTTTTATTTTTTTGTTTCTCTTTGGTGGGATTCTTATCTAGCAACAGAAACAGATGAAGAAAGCATCCCTGCCTGTGAATGCTGCAGGGCAGAAAGTCTTATGGAAGGGCTGGGGAAAAGGTTCTGAAGTCACCTTATTTTCCAATATTTCCTAGTTGTCTTAGTTACTTTTTACTAGTCATCACTGAGACAAAATGCCTGATGCCCAAAGTTGGGAAAGGAAAGGTTTCTTTTTTACAGTCTTTGGAGGTTACAGTCCACACTCAGTTGGCTCCAAAGCAGGGTGCCATGGTGGGAGGCAGTTCACGGTGGCTGCAAACAGCAAGACAGAAACTGGCAAGAGAGCAAGACACACCTTCTTCTTGCCATTACATTACATCCTGGCTCCACCTTTAGGTGGGTGTAGCACTGACACCATCAATCCAAGCACTAGACAGTGAACCAATCACAAATGCACAATGCAAACTCATGAGGCCTGGGGGCCACCCACATAAACCATGACACTAGGTTAGTTTTCTTATAAAGTATCTTATCCCAATTAATATGTAAGTTGAGGCTCATCCTGTCCTAAGGGTTTCCCTTGTATTTCTGCCCTCTTTTTTGCTCCGGGAAGCCTCTTCACCCTCCGTCTCCTCAGCATCCCAGGTAGCAATGGCTAAAAGCAGATGAGCTCCAAAAAATGAGTAAGAGAAACAACTGCTCAGAATATGTGTGCTCTCATATTCCCTATTCTGCTTCCTCTTTGAACTTGCTGGTTAGTACTGTCTTTTCGGTGGGTTTTTTGGCATCATTAACTGGGCAGGAGCAGCCGGAAGCATAAAGACACCAGGCCAGCAGTTGGCTGGTGGCTGTTTAGTGAGTCCTAAGGGAAGGTGTTCAGTGACCCAACATAGCTATTTAGCTTTTGACATAAGGCTTAATCCATAATATTCCACTTACCATTTCCCAAGATAATTAAATAGAAACTATAAACATGACAAGTTAAAGAATGTTTATTCCATTTTCTTGATTTTCTTTCTTCCTCCCCAATTATGATGGGGTTGGAGAAGGCAGTCTGGGGTCCAATCAGGAGGCCCATTCTCTGACTATGGTGATAGATGGGTAGCCCTGGGAGCCCTCTTGCCATTCGTGATGGTGAACACAGGAAGATTTGGGTGAATTAATACTATTCTAATGAAAGAAGAAAAAGAACCATTTTAATATTGCTTAAGAAAGACTGAAGATTGGCAAGATGGTCTATCCACAACCAGCCAGATTCACCTTCAACAGAGCAAGCAGTCAACAGTGCAACGGTGATCTGTACCAAGGGTTCATTTGTGGATAAGCGTGGTGTTTGAGAATTCTTCTGTGATCTAAACAACGTGCCCACCTCTCTCCCCATCCCTGTGGAAATCCTCACTCCCAAAGTGATGGTGGTTGGCAGTGAGGCCTCTAGGAGGTGGTTAGGCCATTAAAGATGGCACTCTTCAGTGAGATTCTTTGTACCCTAATAAAACAGAGCTGATAGAGCCACCTTCCTCCTCCCTCCAGTCCTGCCAGGATACAGCCAGTGGCCTGGTGTGAGAGGCATGAGCTCATCTCAGGGCAGCTGTGTTGTAGTATAGAAGTGTTTCTGTTGTCCATAAGCCACCCACATTTGGTATTTCATCACAGGAGCTAGAAGAGATTAAGACCAATCCTAACAGGAGAAACACCTTTGTCTTAGTTACTTTCCTCACTGCTGAAAAAAATATTCAACACCCAAAGCTAAAGGAGGAAAACTTCATTTAGCTCATGGTTTGTAGAGGTTTTGGCTCATAGTATGCTGGCTCCAAGGCGGTGTCATGGCAGAGAGGGATCACAGAGGAAAAACAGTTCATGGCAGGCAGAAGACAGCCAAAGCAAGCAAGTGACCAAGGGCAAGTCTCTTTCTTTCCCTTTCATCCAGGCTTCCTGCCCTAAGGGCAGGTAACACTCACACTGTTAATCCTAGTGCCCTTGGTCCTAGTATTGCGATCACAAATTGATCCTAGGGTCACAAACCCTGATTCAGCCACCTCTGAAAAAGCCCTACCTGTGACTGCAGGAAGCTCCAGAAATGCCTCAGAGGTGCCTACCACTTTCCAGGCCTAGCCTAACCCACACCTCTTTTACAGCTGCCTTTCACCCATTAGGCTTTGGTTTGCCTATTTCTTCTGTTCTCCCTCGAGTCTAAATGACTGCTTGACACCTGTCCGCCAAGTGTTTTGTGCTTATACATTATGTACGCAGTGTACACACTCACACAGGATAGTGGGAGGCTTTGTAATTTTCACGTGAGTGCTGCTGCTACAATTAGAATTTTTATTTCTTTTTGAGTTCAAAATTGACTGTTCTATTTTATACTAAAGATTTGTTGTGAATGAAACAGAGAGAGAGAGAGAGAGAGAGAGAGAGAGAGAGAGAGAGAGAGAGAGAGAGAGACAAGGAAAGAAAGAAAGAAAAAAAGAAAGAAAGAAAGAAAGAAAGAAAGAAAGAAAGAAAGAGACTTATACCCAGGCTCTCCTACGCCACTACTACGCCTTCCCAGGTGAGGGCGCCCGATTCTCCATCCCTAACCTCAAGGCTCTGAGTTCAAACCTTAATTGCTGGTGGACTGAAATAGCGTGGGTCGGTGGGCGCACAAACGTGCCTACCATCCGCACGCGCTCGCTCTCTCTCGGAGCGAACATCTCGGTGTGGTTGGACGACAGTGTGAAACTGCGGCTCTGAAAGGCTGATCCGATCCGAGGAGCGCCCAGGGCGTGGCCACTGGGCAACGATCGGGGATTTGGGTGCCGGGATCTGAGCCCCGTCGGAGGGTTCCTTGCCCCTGAGCTGGCCTGTGGGAAGCAGATGAGATCAGATCCTGCAGGCAGGGGACAGGGAAGCAAAGAAACAAAGCCGCTGGTGGGGCCGCGACTGGGGCGGAGGCCTGGAAGACAGGCAGCCTGGAAGCTCGGAGTGGGTGCGCGCGGCCACGCCAGCCCAGAGTGCACTGAGGCTCCGCAAGTCGCTGGGCTGGGCGCTGCCGCAGCCGGGACGGGAAGGCTGAGTGGGGCGCAACCATGGAGACGCAACGTGCGTGCCATAGTAACCCGAAACAACATCATTTATAAACTGCCACCGCCAGGCTCCGGGTCCTGCCCCCGGCTGCATCTCTAGACGTGCACAGCCGTGTCTGGTTTCCACTGCCTCGCCCAGCTCCGGTACTGGGGGTGGGGGACGCAGACAGAGCGAGTCGCAGCGGATCAATGGTTAACACCGCCCGCAGGCGGCGGCTCCACCCGCGCACACCGAGCGCCTGTTTAGAAATCGCGCGTGCGTGCACAGCGCGTGCCCCGCCACGGCCAAAGGGGCGTCTACGAGCAGCGGCGCTGGGAAAGTGGGGGACGCGCCCGGCGCTACTGCAACAGTTAGGGCTCCCTTCGTCCCGCCGCAGGTCTGGTCCTCCCGGTCCAGCTCAGCTTGAGCAGTACACCTCCCGCGCGCGTGCACGCGTACACACACATAAGCTCACACAAACGCACGCACACGGCCCGTGGCATCGCCTACTGCTCAGCACCCCCCCTTAGGGACCAACGCGGGGACCGCTGTGCCGGGTGCTGCCAGCACGAGGAGTCGCGCAGTGTCCCGGTGTGTGCCCCGCGGACACGCACGCCGTCTGCACACTGTGGCCCCGGCAGCCTCTTCCTTTCTCCCAGCTCCCGGCTTTTTGTTCAAAGCTACGCCCGCCACCCAGCTCTGCCGGTCCTTCGCTGGCGGCGCTGTAAGAAGGCTTGATTGCTATTGGGATCCGTGAGGGTGCGAAAGAGTCCAGTGGAGGAGGAGAAACCAAAGACCGGGAAAATTTTTGGTTTTGTTTCTTCAAAAAGCCATCTCTACCTGGGCGTGCGCCACGCTGATGTCCGCTTTAATCTTCACCAGGACAATGGATTAAGTTACTCTTCTCTAAGTCAGAAGTCAGGTTCAGACTTGGCAAAATGAAGGAAAAGGCGATGATCAAGACGGCTAAAATGCAAGGGAACGTGATGGTGAGTGCTAGCAGCTGGTCCGGCCGGCTGCAACGACCAGCGTTGGGCTGGGGAGGGGGTCCTCTTCTCCGGAGTCCGAGTCTCCCATTTCCCAAGAATGACAGCTTCGGGTCCTCAGGCGCCTGTACAGAGATCACTTCCAGCTCGAGCCCACCCGGAGGCGCCCGGGCGAGGGGACCAGACATTTCTGAGAATCACAACTTGCTACCTTCGTGGCTGCTGTCTTTTGGGCATGTGGCTTTGTGTCTCTGGGCGCGGGCTGTTGGTGAGCCCTCCAAGATGCATGTGTGTGCAAATTCTGAGCAGCTAACCTGGATTGTGCTAGAGGAAACGCAGGGACGGGTCACTTCTTCAGCCAGGGCAGGGCCACGGGGCCCTGCCGCCAGCGCCGGCCTCAGGGCCACGGGTTCCCCGGAGCTGAGACCTGTTGGGGTGGGCCAAGCCTCTGCTATACCCCCAAGCGCACGCCAGCCCCTCTATGCTGGTGACTGGCACCCCTGTCCATGGCTGCCCATCCAGCAGGACCCCTCCCCTCAGGTTTGGGAAAGATTATTCCCCCAAAAGAGTAATAAGGGCACTCCCTTCCCCAAAGATGAACCTGCAGCCTGGCTGCAAGCCAAGGAGCATCTTGGTGTGGATAACTTTGCTAACTTGAGGACTCAGTGTTGTGCCTTCCCAGCACCCGACCCCTTCTTGCCTGCACCCGGTTAGCCCTCCTGGCCCTGGCAGTGCATCTGCTTAGAGTGCCTGCAGCCTGGGGCATGGGTCACGGTGAGGGGATCTCTGGGCTCTGACCCAAGGACCCGAGGACCCGGAAGGGTGCCATCTTGTTCTGGGGGAATTGTCTGTGCGTTTATTGGGGTTGTGTTTTAACCCTTTTGGTGCTGTTGCGAATGTTCCATGGCTGGCCGGTCCTTTCTAAGCGTCGGAAGGGCCAGGGAATGGAGATTTCTAAGTTTCTCTGAAAAGTCCAGCAGGAAACATGAGCATTCCTTCAAGAGCTGGGGCTGTTTACAAAAGTGGTTTGGGTCCAGGGCAGTGAGTGAGGGGCTGTGCTTGGAGAACCAGTCAGTGGCCCATTTCAGAGTCTCCCTTTAAGGAAAAAAGAGACAAGAAATGAGAATTTGGTTTAATTACCAAACTGCCAGGCTGGCTTAACTACACCCACAGGAAGGCACTTGTTGCCTGGCATAGAGGGGCACTGGGTTAGTTCAGAACTTGCCTTCTCCACTCGAGACCCTCCCTTAGGTGCAGTGAGCGTAGATGATACCGCCATGACCGCAGGCACCCCTCCCGGGCTGCTTCAGTCTGTGGGTTCTTGGGTTGGCTGACCTAATTATGCGTTTGTGAAAATGCATCTGTTTTCCTAATTTTCCACCCTTTTAAAAAAGCTATTATATTATTCAGCATAATTTCTTGTTTGCACCGGGCAGAAATATGTATGAAGTTATAGTTTGCTATTAAAAGTCCACCCACACCTGTGATTCCTTTTTTATAATATGCTACCATGTGCTAGTGAAACCTACACACTAAGTACAGAGGCTGAAGGATTGGTCTGGGTGATATTGATAATGATACCTCATCAATGATTGCAAAAATCAAATAAGTATTTCTATTCATATCACAGAAGCTATGTTATGATAACAGCAGCAACATTGTATGAGATCTTTGTTTAAAACTTTCAAGATCTTCTTTCCTTTGCTCCTTTTTCTACCTTTTACTTCCAAAAATGAAGACTGTGAGGGTTGCTGAGCACATCTCTTGTGCGGGAGATAAAAATGCCCCAGGAGCTGTTCACTGACTGTTTCTCCTACCATATTAATAAGTAGCATCTGGGCGTGTTGAACTGAGCTTAGAGAATTCTCCAGCAAGCAGTATTTTAAAAAGTCATTCCTATTGACCCAGGGGAAGATAAAGATGCAATCTTCTCAACTTTTAAATGTTCTTTCAGTTTTTAAATTGACAATTAGGATGCTTAAGATCATAACATTTGCTATTTCATGTTCCAACTAAATCTGTAGGAGGCTTCACCCAGCAGTCACCCCATACTTGGGTCATAATTTGGGACTTCCTAGTCCCTAATTTTCATCAGTTACTGTAAAGAACTCCTGGGCATCACAGCCTCTCCCAGATTACATGCCTGGCACCTCTTTGGACTCAGGTGATATTTAACTTTCTAGATGGGGTCTGGCAGTTTCTGTGGCACATGTACCTGCTGCAAAAGTACCAGAATGCCTTTATGTTGTGTCATATCTGTCAGTGCATGCACATGGGTACACAGACACGTCATACAAGCCAAGTCTCGGTTTATAGATTTGGCCTCACACTTGAGGTTTGAGGTTTAAAAGGGATAGAGGAGACAGAGGGCCTGAAGAGACTGGCTGTTGCCCCCAGGAGTTAGGGAAAGGCCAGATGCTCTTACAGCCAAGCATAGAAGCTACTCCCTCAGCTCTGCATGTGTGTTCATGTGTGCAACATCCTGGACTTGCAGACCCTGATATAACCAGAAGCCCTGAGGACTGTGACAGCAAGCACCCTGGCTTATACTGGCCCCGGCCATTGCTGGGATGGAAATTGGAGTGTAGGTTTTGTTCTGAGTTGATTTCTGATCACAGATGGATGTCTCGGGGAAGGCAAGGTTCCCAGTTGCAGTGCATTCTCCAGTCTTGTTGGAGTGAATCAGCAAGCAAAAGAAAAGCTGTTAGTTGTACCAGTTCACAACTTCCCATTCTCTACAAAGGTTTATTTCATAAACTTCTAATATTTTCAGGATGTACAGACTAACCATTTAATGTGTCATGTAACACATTGAAAGAAATCAAGATTTTCTACCTTCTTGGAAGCCATATTGTTTGTAAGTCTACATTTGAAGATGCACAGAGGGGTTAATACGAATTTTTAAGCCAGTCTTACTTTGTTACTAATATGCTGATACCCTGCTTATTTAACAGTGATGTCCTGGGCCGAAAGGTCTAGAATCAATGGAAAAGTTTATTATCCGAAAGATACCGGTTCATGCTAAATTCCCTGCTCTGTCCTTATGGGCCTTTCTCCTATGCTAAGGTGCTGGGTGAAGAGAGGTGGAAGTACCTCATGATCATTAGTGTTTCCCTCTTCCTTGCTACCTGCACTGTTGGGTGTTCAAGTATGTAGTGAGTCAACAAGGGTTCGGCATGGTTTTGGAAGCCAGAGTGGTGACAGGTAAGTACAGAGGTTTTATGTGTACAAGCCCCTGCTATATGTGACAATCCCATGATTGCTTGGCTTTAGAGAAGAGCTGCAATCTATGAATTCTCTGCACAAGGGAAGTTAAAGTTTTGTTCCTTGTGGACACTTGTGTCAGTGTTTTGTCAGAGAAACAGATATGACACAGAATATACAACTGTGTAAGAAATGACAAGATAGTGTTATGATGGTCACCCACAGTGTGCAGAGGGTGTCTGCATGCTGGAGACCGAAGAATTCAGCCCAAGGTCTGGAGCTCACTGCAGTGTCCTGTGCTAGTGCTTATCAGGAGGCGGAAGGGTCTGGGACGGAAGGCTGAAGAATCCATGCAGGAAGGCCAGAGGATCTGTGCCAGTAAGTTGAAGTCTGTGCTGGAAGAGAGGAGATGACATCTGAGGTGAAGTCAAAGACTGGAAATTCTCCGAAGAAACAGAAGCAATCAGTCCTTCCTCATTTCCCCTTTATATGAACTAGATGACAGCTTGCCCTAGAATAGGTCTTTCTCTTAACTAAGCTTCCCGAGCTGACCCATCAGTCAGCCATCACAACACTGGAACTGGCTTTATATCTCTGGTCTCTGATTGGATCTAGACGTGATGCTATCAGCCTCAGAACTTTTCAGAATGATGATCTTCCCTTCTTATGTGAGGTCACACCTCCAGAAGGATCTGAGCTGTCCAAAGTAAGAGTTTTTTTTCCGCCCAGTAGAGCACTTCACAGACTTAGGTCAACAGATGGGCAGCATCTGCCAGGATGCTCCATGGTAAAGCATACAGGTGCACAGATGCTCTTCGAGTTTGGGGCAAGTTATTGGGTTCATGTGGGGCTCAGTCTGTTGCATGCAGCAACATATGATCTCACACTGATGTTTGGGAGTGTATTCTCTAGTGTGGCCATACTCCCCTTACTCTCAGCTGCTTGGGAGCACTGTTTTTGCTGCTTTTTCACAGATCAGTGAATTGGCAGCATAAAACCTCCCGTACGATTCTAAATGTGGGCATTTCAGCATGGAACTGGGGGAGAATTTGACTTCTGAAAATGAGTTCTAAAAATTACTTCAAAGGCCCCAGGTTCTGAGAGTTGTCACTCTGTGTCTCAGGGTGAATATTAAGGGGGATAGTTCTCTACTTCTGGTTGCCCAACAGCCCCCATAAAATCATTATCTCTAGAAACAGCCTCTTCCAGTGTCGATTAATCCCATCTGTGCAGAGAAAGGACCAGGGGTTAGCCCACTTCACACCACCTCCTGGGTGGGAAGACATGTTATTACGTACTAACACACAGTAAAATATACCAAGTTGATACAGCTACAGGAAGAAGTGCCCAAGGACAGAGAAGAAGCACTCAGTCTGTTTTATAAAATATCCTACAACGGGAGCTTTGGTGGGGGCTGTCCTGCTTCTGCAGAGCCCCTGTGGGTCTTTGCTCCTATGTCCTCTGGGTCTGTTTGTCTAGACACACAAATATACTAAACTGGCCACTTCTGGTCCGGTAACCCATCCTGGTCACTGACCACATGACTTAAAAGGCGTTCCTCATTCCTCCTTGAGCTCTCTGTGTTATTTCTGAGAAGTGTGGTGCATTTTGAAATACCGGCATAGATCGATGGTTAACTCCATTGACATTTACTGTGCGTAGTAAACATTCAAAGGCATGAATGAGTGGAGCGCTGGTCTTTCCTCTGCTAAGCGAATACTGTTCTGTGAACAGGCCAAGAATCGTTGGTGTGCATTTCTTTTGATTTTTTAAGAAGTTCTAAGTAGGTAACAGGAGGGAGAATTCCATTGTTGTTTCCATTTTTACACTAAAATTGAAGCGCATGCCCACTTTAGAGAAGTAACTGCTGCCTCAATACCCTTTTTATTTAAGGAGATAAATAAATGAACACCAGACCAGTTATTTTCCTTATCATGTATTAGTTTAAAATAATCCAACAATATAGGATTTTGTGGACTCTTTAGTTCTGAGAGCCGGTTTTAATTGATTAACAAGAACACATTTGAAAGCTCAGGAGCACACTCAGCCCTAGGAGTCCTGAGCAGCACCCGCTGCTCTGAGTGAACACAGGCAGCTCAGTGACTTCCTGGTGAGAGTGTCAGCTGGGAGGTCTTGGGAAATCTGGGCACCCATGGGCAGGCACATTGTCTTAGTTACTTTTCTTGTATTGCTGGACAAAACAGTGGACACCCAAAGTTAAAGAGGAGAAGCTTTATTTAGCTCACAGTTAGCAGAAGTTAAAGAGGGGAAGGTTTATTTAGCTGACAGGTAGCAGAAGTTAAAGAGGGGAAGGTTTATTTAGCTCACAGTTAGCAGTTACAGTTAGTCTGTAATCAGCTGGCTCTAACACAAGTAGTGGAAGATACCAGAAACAACTAGAACAAGAGGAAGGAGCAAGCCTCTTTCCCTCTCTCATACTGCATGCAGGCGGCCTATCCCAGAGAGTGTAGCACTCACACCCCCAATCCCAGAACTACACAATGAACCAATCACAAACTCTAAATTCAGCCACCTCCATAAAGCCCACCCCTGAAGTCATATGAGGGTTTGGTGGGACATCCAAACACAAATGTGTGTGAGCATCACTGGTGGAGGGTGGAGGTTCTCAGCTGTCTACACACATCCCTGCCCGGCACCCTTATATACTTGGGGGATTCTGGGTTAGCTGCCCTGAGATGTAGCTGGGCATTAATCAGTTTCATGGTGGTTCCATGGTGCTGCCACTGGTTGAGGGCGAATTTTTAATATAAATATCACCATCAAGACCTGAGCAGCTCGTCAAAAGATAGGTGGAATATGCAGTAAGATAAAGTGAAATGCACATGTAAGAGACATTAGGAAATTGGTGTCAGGAGCTTACACCAAAGAAACACATTAAGGTTTTTTTAAAATTAGTTTTAATTGACACATAAAAGCATAGTTGTATACAGTCATAAACTAGCATGTAGTACTTCCATAATGCTGTACACTGTATAATATTTCTGTCAGGTTAAACATACTCATCTCTTCAAACATTTATCATTTTTTTATGATGAAAGTGTTCAACTCCTTTCTTCTAATTTGAACTTGGACTTGAGTTTTTCTAGGCTCTCTGCAGCCTCGGGAAGGAAAAAGTGGGGCCATTTGAAGAAGCCCAGTTCCTCCCTGGAAAAGACCAATAATTTTCATTGAAAGATGTTCTGTTGTCTGTGACTATTAAAAATGCACTTCAGACCAAGTGGAGGGAGTCAGAGACAGACAAGGAAGAAACAGAGAGAGTGGCTGAGGAGCCTGGGATCAGCAGGATGGACTGGGAATTTTCCATGCCTCCCATGGCTCTGTGGCCTGCATCTGGACTATGTCCTTGTGTCAGTGCTGGAATGAGTACACTGATTGCTCCTAAGGTGTAGCACCCCTCCTTTAGGGGTGCTCAGTCTTGACCTCAGGAAGTCACCTTCCCTACCACACTAAGCATTTTGTTGGCTCTAGAACTTCTGCTGCCTCGAGCTATGTGACATCTCCTCACTCATCAATTTGTGCTCCTGTGTGTCCATATTTACAGGTAGAGCAAATACATAAACAAAATTTATATGCCAATAAATAGCAAAGTATAGAGCAATGTGGCCCAGGCTTGATGACACAGGCAGAGCTGTAAATGGTGTGTGCATGTGGGCACACATTACACACACACACACACACACACACACACACACACACACACACACACATACACACACCATCCCACACTATGCCCATGCCCCTTGGCCAGCACACCATGGCAACAGACCTCCTTGTAGAGAGCTGCTGTAGGCACAGTCGCTCTGCTTGATTTCCTTGGCTATTAAATGCAAACATCAATGCCATGAGAAACCAGGAAAGCCAAGGACATTCTGGTTTCTGGGCTGGTGTTACTCATCTGTGAAAAGGAAAGGAATTGCTGGCTGGCTGTGCTGGCCGCTGGGCCTGGTTGGCAATGGTCCAGCTGGGCTGACTGAGATGGTATCATGTTCCACCCAGGAAGAAGCTCAGGGGCATCACGCTGTCTTCACTGATGGGACCTTTACCGGTGAGCTCCCCCTCCCAGCTAGACTCCTGTCCTTATTATGCTACGTATAATTTTACTTTGAATAATTCTTATTTTATGATTTTGATTATAGATGAGCAATATGTAATAAAACAGCTACTAATAGCAGCCCAACTGTGAGCTTGAGGAATCCAAACTAACCATCCGATTATTATTCTAGTACTTTAATCTAAAAACAGAACTTCTAGGGTCTGTCCTTAACCTTCAGTACATATTCTACTTAGTTTTCTGTGTCTTTCTGTTCCATACTTCTGGAAAATAATTACTGACAGTCTTTAAGCCTGAAGTCTCAAATTCTATCATTCTTACCAGGTAATTTGGTAGATTTTCTGTGCTAATGCTTAAAAGATTATTAAAATATTATCTCTAATTATCTGTAGCAGAAAATAAAAGATTTTGTAGTTAAATGCTAAGCATGCTGTTTTCCTAGAAATTTCTGTTTATGAGACCAAATCAGATCTTGAGTAAATTTTCGATGAAGTCTTTTTCTTTGCTACCCATCCAGTGACTTATAAGTTGTATGCATATTTTAACATGCCTGTCCTTTCAGTTCAAACCTAATTACATTAATAGCTTGCAGTTGTGTTGTGGCTTGTGTCTAGATGTCCCCACAAAGCCTCATGGCCTGCTGGCCAAGCATCACAGATGAAGCTTTTTCAGAGTTGGCTGGATCTAGATTGTGTGATACTGGTATTGATTCACTATCATTGCTAGGGCTAAGGGGTAAGGACTTCCTGCCCTGTGTAGTCTGGATAACACATAAGGGGTAGCAAAAGGGCTGTGACCATCTTTTTTGGATGCCAGTCTGCTGGGCTACCATGTCTTGGGACCAATCGATTATTGACTGAAAACTCTGCAAACTCCCTTAAGTTGTGCATGTTGGTTATTTTGTCTTAGCAATGAGAGAAAAGTAATTAAGACAAGTTGCATAGAGTCTGTGTAGCTTACAAAATAATTTTGGTATCCTATCTTATTAGAACAACCCATTGTGTTGACAGGAAAGATAGGAGGTGTGAGCAAAAATGTATAGTGAATGTTTAAATAAAAAATTATTGCAGTAATAGACACATCACCATGCATCTCTCTTGAGGGCTCCTTCTTACTTGAAACAATTATCTCATTGCTCAGACCACTTTCTGAAGCAGTTCTGGGTGTTCTCTACTGTCAACTTCTTTATGAGTGTAACCAAAAATACAGTGAATCCTGCCAGCAAATGCCACCCAATGGGATTTTACAGGCTCATAAAAACATGACACTGTGTCCTCCTCTGCCCAGTTCATTAGATCTGGTACTGTGTGATTTCTGGTTCTTCCCCAGAGTCAAAATAACCATCAAAGAAAAATATTATGGATCAATTCAAAGCACTGAGGTAGCTACAACGGTGCAATTAAAGACACTCACCACAGAGGACTTCTGGTGCTGCTTCAGAACAATGGCAGGAATGATGGGACAAGTGTGTTAAAAGCGAGGGGAACCTTGAGCGGGATTCATGGCAATGTTTTTTAATAAGTTGGAACACGTTTTAAAAATTTAGACATTCACTGTAGTTGATGATCATTCCATGTATTATTTCAATTTTGTGGGTACGAGAACTAAAACTTGGGGAGATGGCGCAGCAGGAGTGAGAAGGAGCCAGGAGGCGCTCCCCACTTCCAGGCCTGCCGCTTTGCAGCCTACAACAGTGCTGTAGGTGTTGTTTACAGCTGCAGCTGGAAGGAAATGTTTGATCCTAGCAGGATGGAAGGATGTGGAGATCAGCACACTGCACTACCTCTTGGGCTCTGCACTTCCAGATCCTCCAGCCTCTTCTGCAGCACATTTAGGCACCAGAAACATCTGCCACCATTGACAGGCAGATTGCTTGTTAGGATCTTTAAACAGGGAAGAGAAAGAAACTTGAAGCATTAACAGCAACATGGAAATGAGCACCCACCTGTGCTCTTACTACCTATCTCAGCAGCAGGAGAACCTCTGCTGGAGCACCAGGGGGTCACCTGTGGCAGACAGGAGCACAGCAGCTCACTGTCACCACAACACCAGCCCAGGCCCTGTCTTAGATCTGCAGAGCAGCCTTTCTCCGGGCTAGTGGAATTGCACAAAAATGTTTTCAACACTTCAACTACATTAGCATTCTTACAGGTTAAAGGTAAGGTTTTGAAAAGCTTTCCGTAGTAAATTTTGAAACAGATGGAGAAAAGTGGGAACTTTGTACACACATGGTGAGTAGGGCAGTGACTATAACTTTGAAACCATTTTCACCTGAGCTGCTGAAGTTGAAGATCCAGGTACATTATGACCCAACCACAGTCTCCCCCAAAAAAGGGACAGGAAGGCTTGTAGCAGAAATGTTTCTGGTAGCTTCAAACTGGGTCCAAACTAAGTGTCCCTGGGCAGAGAGAAGCATTGGTGAACTTACACACTGGATCCGATAGAGGTGCAAAATGAATAAATTCACACTAGAAACACGGGGATTTCCTCAAGCACAATGTTAAACCAAAGAGGCTAAGGCTGAGGCTGAGAGGACACACATCAATAATTCATTTCTATAAAGTTAAGAAACAGTTAACCCTGAAATATTTTGTCAGTGGTATTGATGTAGTATCCCTGGTGGAGAGGATACAATTTTCGTGACTCTTAGGGGATTATAATCACCCAAATCGCAGCAGCAGCTACAGTGGGGAGCAGGGAGTGGACTGGCTGGGAGGGTGTGTGTGTGCAGTTCTGGGGCAGGGGTGGTTCTGGCACTTGGCCCAGGCTGCCTTATGATCACGTTTCCTCTCTGTACAGATGTTTGATGCACTTTTCTGGGTTTGGGTTGCATCTCACAGTGCTTAAAGATTTTCAGATGTGCTTTCTAACAATTGGGGAATGTGCTTGCGTGCAGAGTGGGTGTCCCTGTGCATACTCACGCTTAGGAAGAGGGCACGCATTCTTTTCATTATGGGAGTGAAAACTGACCTCACCATCAAAATAAAGGGTATGCAGGAATTAACTTGATGCTGTCCCACCCCATTTAGCTTCTGAAGATAAACCAGGGTTGTTGCTACTATGAAATCTCTACCAGGTGATTCTTAACCAGTGGTTCCTGGACCCACAACATCAGCATCCCTTGATGCTGTGTTTGGATAGCTGCCCACAAAGACCATTGTGTTAATAACTTGGTCCTCAGCTTGTGGTGCCACTTAGAGGTGGTGGAATCTTTCAGATCAGGGGCTTAGTGGGAGGAAGTGAGGTCATGGGGGGAGGTGTGCCCTTAAAAAAGATGATGAGAATTCGGTGTTTTCCTCCTTTTACTTTCTGCCCCCCTTACGGGAGCAGCTTCTTTAACTCCCACTCCCAGCATAGATTCTGTGTTAAAACAGGCCCTAAAGCCACAAGCAAGGGACTGAAACTTCCAAAATGGTGGGCCAAAATAAACCTTTCCTCTTTTGATGTTGATTATTTCAAGCATTTTGTCATACTAATGGAAAGCCTGGTACCACATATGGGTCCTGCCAGGCTCTACTTTCTTGGGGCTCTTAGAGTTACTGGACTGAAACCCAGAAGCTCATGATTCCACAGTGTGATAAAACTCGATTATAAGCTTCTCAGTTCTGAACCTATCCATGGTGAAGGATTGCTTTTGTTGTTCTGGATTTTGTTTTTAAAGATTCTACACCATCTGGATCAGTATTTTGCAAAATACAATCAAAGTGAAATAATTTTAAAAAATGAAAGAGATGTAAATTACAAAGCCCCAATATGTATGAAATGTAATATTGTAATATTTTTATTGTTATTAAAATTGTATTAATTGTATTACTACAATTTGTAATCTTTGTGTTATTACAACACATAGAGTTCCATTGCTCTGAACCTTTCTGAATACCATACTTTGAATTTCTGTTGTTAGGTCTTGGAGAAGCAGTGACCAGGTATGTGGACTCACTGTAGGCTTCCCTCCCATCAGCTTCTGGTGGGAGAGTCTTGTGCAGCCTCTGTGAGGTTTTTAGTAATACCTGTTACATGTCCAAGTCCCTGCTAGAGGCTTGTCATGAAAAACAAAACTTCCTTCCAACCCAGAAAACCTCACCACAAAGTTGGGTGAAAAAGAAAACAGCTTTATTACTAAGCATTAAACTACAATGTCATGGTCATCTCAGGCAATCTGCTAAAGAGATTGCAAAGAGAGACTGAGAGCTCATCCTACCATACAGCATTATAGGTAGACCCATTCCTTTATATTAGCCAAGTTTTGCAATTTAGAATCCAGTGACAAGCGAGGTCCCTCTCCTGCCAGGAGGGCAGCTCTACTGCTAGGAGATAGTTTATCTCCCTGATTACATCCAAAGAGCCTGACCCTGGTCTGTAATGCATCCATTTGTAAAGGACAGAGAAGGAAAAGTTGTATGCCAGAGGGTGATGGTGGGATTGTCTTTTATTTTAAACAGGGAGAGATAAACCTCTTATTTTTTAATTCTGAGGATGTTATGCTTATTTTTTCCCCAGCTTTATCTGTAGGATGCCTTTTGGTAGCCAGCAGGTCTCTGAGTCACGGCCCTGGGGTAATTTTGCTTTCTTAGTGTTACCATTCCACTTTAATTTGATTCACTCTAAAGTGTTTACATGGGTAGAATTAAGGTCAAAAAGATGTTTGTCATTTTAAAGTTTGTTATCAAGAAAGAAATGGACATTTTATCTAAAGTTCATTTTGGCTACGATTATTTAAAGTGGTTCAGTTTTTTCAGACATCTAGGAAACGTTAATTAGTGCCTATAAGACTCCCAGTTCTGAAGTCAATCACAAAGGCTTTTCTTCTGCTGCTTCTTCAGAACATGTAAAGGAGATAATGTTAAAATGCTCTTATGCAAATTTAAAAATTCCCTGCTGCATTAACAATGCTAATGACAGCTAATGCATTCCTGAAGCTTCCTGGGGTCCAGAACACTCCAAGAGCTCTGAACTGTTTTAGGGCCACCCTGGAAATGTATGGGGAGTAGAATTTTCCATGGAGATTGGTTCCTTAGAAGGATTCACTGTAGGATTTAAGAGACAAAGGAGAGCTGGAACATCAGTGTGAATCTGGCCAAGGTTGGAACCCTCTTCCCTGTTCACAGTGACAGTACAGCTTCTGAGGTGGTCACACGGTTTGTTGAGAAGAAGAAATTGTCCTGTAAAAAATATAACAGATGCAGGTGGGGAGAAAGGGAATTAAGCATGGTCACCTGATGGTAAAGAAGTTTCCTTTTGCAAAGATGATGTGAGCTTCCCCTGGGACCAATTGCTGTGACTCCAAAGACAGTGTCCATACATAAGAGGTATGTCAGACTCCCTCTCTGTAATGAAACACCTGTGATAAACAGCTTAGGAAGAGAAAAGGTTTATTTGGCTCTTGGTTTCAGTGGCTTCAGTCCATGGACATTTGATCTTGTTGCTTTGGACCTGTGACCATCATGCAGGGAAGAGGAAATACTAATCTCATGGCATCCAGGAAGCAAAAAGACAGGAAGGGATTGGGTTCTCAGTGTCCCCTTCAAGGCCACACCTCTGGTGACTAACTTCCTTCCACCATGTCACATCTCCAAAATGTTCAGCCACCTTCAAATAATGTCGTAGGCTGGCAACCTATAATGGCAATCCAAACTATAGCAGTAGGATTTTTTCTTTAGATCCAGTATCAGATGATGAACCCCAATTGTTTCCCACTGACCTAGGGAATTCTTTCTGCAAGCATATTTGAGTAATAAACAAATATAATCATTGCAGACAGGGGTTTTAGGTTAATTCAGTTTGCCTCAAGATCTTGTTACAGTGAACATTCTAGAAGCTTTTCTATGTTGACATTGTTTTTTCTTCTTTCTTCCTTGAGTTCCTTAATATCAAATACCAATTAGGGGAGGCATGTGTAAATTGAACCATAGTTTAGTCATGGTAAAAAATAGGATCTGGTATTCGGGGAGTTCAGACTTTCCCATGATGATTCAGTGTTTGAGTGGAGTCTACTCAGAACATCACTGGTCATTATCAGGAGGAACAGCATGGAAAGTTATTAATACACAGGTGCATGATAGCCATGCAAAATATGAGACGGAAAGAAAGGCCAGATAGCTAAGGCTCAAGTATATTTTTCTAAGAGGGAAATGAGCAGGGTAGGGGGATTCAAAACAAGACATCATAATAGCTAGTGCTGATTTAATATCATCTTGTTTTGAAGTCCCATCAAGCTGTTGTTCTTCGGTCTCCATTGGTTTTATCATGTTGTATCTTATTGGATTTTATTATATGTAATAAAAAAATTTTTATAGGCAAAGAAATAATATAGAAACCATTGTTCATTTTTTGTTAGCTGGTTCTAAATACCCTGTAATACTTTCAGTCTCTTAAATGGTTTCACACTGTCTTGATATGTTTTATGCTATAGTATACAAAGTTATACTCAAGTATTTCAAGGAAAGAGACACTATGGTAACTACTATTATGTCAAGTTATCTGGTGGTGAAACACTATGTTGCTTAAATTGTTCTGTTCTGACCTGTGTTGTTATGTTGTTATGTCCTCTCTTATCTCAATCTCCCCTTTTTTGTCCTTTTTTTAAAATTATTTTTTTAATTAAGGGAAAAATAAATTAAAACAGAGCAGGATATAGTAACTTTTTTGTTTTCCTATTAACCTGATTTGAACTCCTGTATTGCTCTAACCATCATGTATTGACTGATTTTACTCTATTCTGTTTTATTTGATAGTATCAAGTTTGAGGGTGGTATAGGCAACTACTTTGAAGGCTATAAGATTCACTATGATGGCCATTCTGATTTGACTATTATCTTCTTTTGAAGTCCTGTAAGGTCTGCAATGATTCGGTTTTATTGGTTTTGTTCTGTACTGTTTTGTTCAATTTTATTATACCTGATGATATAGGCAACTCTTTTTAAGATTGCAAGTGGCATTATGGTAACCATTGTTGATCACCTGGTATTCTGTTTTCACATCATGTACTATGACTATCCTTTTGTTTTGACTGACTCCGTTTTGTTTTGTCACATTTGGTTTTATTCTCTTCAAAAAAAAAGTAGCAAGAGCTGTGGGAGTAATAAAACCCAAAATGTATAATTGTTATTGTATAAAAGAGAGGAAAAGAAAGTGCTCTAAAGGATATAACTGCATGTATATTTAAGTGTGTAAGATAGATAACTATATTACTAAGTTTTTGTTGGATCATTGAACACAACTGTTTGCAGTCTCACTGTTTGAATGTCCACTTAGTATGCTTTAATTTTGTAACTTGAACAACTATTTCTAAGATGACAATATGTAATCTGTTAACTAGTGATTTCTTCTTATTTTCTTGAAATTCTATATTACTTGTACCCTCTTACTGTTTTGTTTTGTTTTGTGTTTCTCTATAAATAAAAAAAAAAGAAAAAAAAAGACAATTTTTAAGGGGAAGTATATGATTTTTAATAGAAATGAATGGTCCCAGAAGGCAATGTTCTAGAACAAAGTTCTCCTGGGGTCTTACGTGTATTCCATTTAATTTTCGCTTGCCAAGTACTTACACCACTGAGCTAAATCCCTGGCCTCCCCTCTCTGTTTTTGGTGTGTTCAATTCTCACTTTTGTTTTCTGATATCAGCTTAGTGGCATTTCAGTAAGAAGACTGATAATAACTGTATCCCTGTTTGGTGCATCTGATCCTTGGCCCACAGGGGAACTTCACACTTGCCAGGACTCTTCTCTAAAGTCCAAAGCAATAGGTACCAGGGTACGATCTTCTTTTTTATTTTACTTTTTGTCTTTTTATCGGTACCAGGGATCGAACTCAAAACTGCCTGCTTCCAAGGCAGGAACTTATGCTGCTGAGCTAAATCCCCAGCCCCCAGGGTAAGGTCTTCTGAGCTTGGCCAGGGCTGTAGAATTCCTTTGTGGAGTCTTCAGAGTGGACCCTGATGAGAAAACGTTATTGAAAAAAAAAAAAAAAAAAAAAACTCCCAACCTAGAAATCATTTCCATAAAAACAGAGAAAGAGAACACTTCCATTATTTGAATAAGCATTTGAATAAGCAGAATGTGATGGACTCCATGGCAGTAAGCTGAGAGATAGCAGATAGAGGAAAACCTCATCCCTTTAGGTGGCCAGGCAGGTAGAACCCATTTAATGCATGTTTTCAACATAGGTAGCAGCCAGTCCTTAAGAGGAGCTGACAATATGATCTACCATACATAGCTCCTTCCAAATTTACCTGGTAATTGGGGTGACATCTGTGTTACTGGGCTGCTTGTTGGCTTTCTCCAGAAGAAAAACAAGCTTTTGTGTCTTCCAGACATAAACTGGTTTTGCAAATTGGAGCCAGGAGCCCAAGGATCAGCCTCCAAACATTGATAGAGGAGTCTCTCCCTCTCCCTCTCCCTCTCCCTCTCCCTCTCCCTCTCCCTCTCCCTCTCCCTTTGTCTCTGTTTCTCTGTTTTTCTCTCTTTCTCCTTTCTCTTTCTCTCTTCTCTCTCTCTCTCTCTCTCTCTCTCTCTCTCTCTGTCTCTCTCTCTGTCTCTCTGTCTCTCTCTCTCTCTGTCTCTCTCTCTCTCTGTCTCTCTCTCTCTCTTTCTCTCTCTGGATCTGTCTTTTTTGCTTTTCAAAATGATGGTTCCTGGGTCAGGAGATTGACAAAGACCCACCACATAGTATTTAGGGTGATAGATTTGAAAAAGATGCACAGACTTACCATGGTAAATCCTGAGTGGCAAATTCTCTAAGAAAAAGGAAAATCTTTTCTTTTACTTTGGATTCAGAGAATGAGCCTCTTGTTTTAAATTTGCAATTGTCCTTACAACCCATAAGATTTAAATAGCAAGATTTATGACAATCAGCAGTGTCACAGACCCAAGATATGTGGTTGCTGGGGAATAGTGAAGTATCTCATGGCTGAGTCCAAGGTGAGTCCAGGGTTATGCCCTGGCACACCATTCCTGGATAGAACCATTCCCCCATCCAAGAATCTATGAGCAAGACCTCTCCACAGAACCCCAGAGACAGCACAAGCGGATCCTAGAAGGGAGGCACAGTGACCAACAGTGTGGGACAAATGAGCCTCCAAGGAGGGACTGTGTTGGGCAGTGGGTAAAGGAAGTAGTCAGGTCCCAAGAGCCATCTTCCCACTGCCTTGCCTCCAAGGCCAGCACTGATGCAGGCTGACTTGTGCTGAGTGAGGAGGGGCATGTTTTGCACAGCACAACACCCTGAGCCTCTATGCAGCGCACAGCTGCCCAGGAGGCAGAGAACACTGCCTTCAATTTTCACTTGAAGATTAATGAGGTCAATCAGCAAACTGCCCAGAGTGACCAGCCAAGTAGGGAGAAGGTGTCAGCATCTAATTCATATGTGTGACACTAGCACAGAGTGTGTATGTCCCACACTAAGTTGATACTCAGCAATAACAATTACTAATGCATCAGGGCTGTCACATCCGGAGGGGTCCCGGAAGCTTGTGCCACCATTCAACTCTGCAGGCGCTACCCATGCCTTTGCTTCTTAAAAAAATCTTCTTATGCTTTTTCAGCACATCACCTGCTGGCTGGTTGTAGAACTTAGCTTCTGGGGTTAAGGTCTGCATCATGGTTGTTGCATTTAGTGCTCTGCTCTGACCTCACAGAGCACCAACTGTGAAGAACTCCATAATGCAGAGGAGGACTTTGGAAATTGGGACTTTTATTGTGCTTTGAAAGTGTTGGTCACAGTTCTGACAAGCAGGGGCCTTCCTGGGTCTGGGCTGCCCATGCATAGAAACAGACAGGTAAACACTTTGTTAACTAGAGAACCAAAAGGAGATAATTCTTGTGTTCTCCATCGGCCTTCAGTTCTCACATGTAGAGTGATTTCCTAAGCTCAGTACTAATCTCTATGCACTGGGAGAGGGGAGAGGGTTAATGAGATGCCCTGATTGCTAATAACCCTCTAAAAGGGTAGTGGGGACAGTGAGAGGCCCTGGTGATGATAGGGAGCACACATGCTAATGGTTCACTGAATGACTGTGTGACAGAACAGATGTGTAATGTTTACTGAGTGTCCTCTAACAAATCTGAAGACACATGGGTGAATATAATATAGCCCTGCCTTCTCCCCTCCAATGGGGCTTACGTTCCAGGGGCTGAAACAGGTGGAGACAACTAATCATGGTACTAGTTAAGTACAAATATTCATCACAAAGCATAAATGAAGACTTACTATTTCAACATTGATGTAGTCTGGGCTTGGGTAATTTTACAAACAAGAAAGGCATTTTAAAGCTAATGTCTATGTAAAGCATCACAGTTTAGAAACCTATTTCCCGTAAGTTATCACTCTAACACACAATAAAAATATAATGAAGAATATTTCTTAAAGACAAAAAAACTATAAATTGGCAATTTACCACTACAGGGAGGATTTTGAAAAGAGAAGAATTTAAATGAAATTTAAAGGGAACCTTAGGTAGCTACAATTTATAAGTTACAAAAAGAGACAGAAGAACTTTACTGAGAAAAATTCGTAAGAATGGCTCAATCAGGCGTGAAGATTGGGGAGTTAGATGTCAGAGCCAGTAGCAGAGGACGGACCGGGACCCGGGACAAGGCACAACCTGTGGGCAGCGTCACTTTGGAAGGAGGAAATGGAGTCACCATGTGGGCTTGGTACTAAAGATCACAGAACTGAGAAAAAGCTAGTTGGGCTGAAGACAGAGAAATCAAAATAAAAGAGCAGCTGGGCGAGAGGACTTCTGTGAAAATTGGAGAAAAATAAGGAGACTAGAGGGAGAGTTATCTATGTATTTTCATTTTTAAGTGAATATTTTTAAAGCACAAAAAGACTTTTGAACCCAACTTTTACAAAGAAATCCATATCAAAATGGCAGAATAATATTGTAGCTTCTGCTAAATGAGTCAAACCTGTTAAATGAACACCAAATACTATATGCAGATCAAATCATAGCCGAACTTCCAGTTCAGCGTAACACAGGTGACTTCTTAGCAGAGGCCTTTGGGCTCGAGCTCCAGTGCTCGTAGGTCCCCACTCCAACGATTTTGGACTTGTCCACTCCAGTGGCCACGTGAGCCAGTTGCTTGCTGTGACTGTCTCTGCTTATGTCCTGTTGGTTCCATTTCTCTCCAGAGCCCCAGTTGTAGGAAAGCAGAGAGAGGGACGGGGCCGTGCCAAGTGTTTACGAACATCTGCAAGGCTCTTGTGGAAACAGGATCAGATTTATGTTGTGTGGTTTTGAGAGTCATCTCCCTGGATAGAAATTAGAGGCCGGAAGGTTTTAGTTTAACAGAAACAGACAGCAGAATTTTAGGCACGGATATAACAATGAAATCCAAATAGAGAGTTTGCAGGCAAGATTCTTGGTGCAAGGTACTGCAAACCGGATTCAGTATATCCATCACGAGTGGGATTTACAATGAGTTTTTAATCTAACAGCCCATGTTTTTTGTAACACATGCAGCAGAGGGCAGAGGAAACATGTTTATTCCCCAGGGAATGGATGGCAGACTTAATCTGAAAGTGACAGCTGTGAGTTTGAAACCAAAACATTCAGACCATGGCAAGATAAGAATAAAACCCTGGAAATGGCTGCAGCCTCAGTGTCTGGTTATTATCATACTGCTGGCTTGGAGGCAGAAAGGCACCTCAGTTTTTATAACTTTTGCAGGAAGAATGTGATGCCTATTTTTCTTTTTAAATTATGGAATCCAAAGCTGCCGTCTTGAAGGCTTTCATTGTAGGGTTGCTCAGGGCCATTGTCACAGAGTGAACAACTAGCTAGGTAGTCTAATTTTTTGCATTTGAATGAAAACTTGACTGGCCATATTGAAAAAACTTTAAAAGAATTATGCCAGTGTCATGTAAATAACATCAGGAAATGAAATCTATTATGGTTATTGTTTTGGACATTTTAACGCTTTGTTTTCCCAGATGGTTCATGCAAAACTCATGATGGCCCTGGTGTTAATGAACAAGCTGAGGCTCTCCCTGGGCAGATGATGGGGTGCGGTCCTCCTGTCACAGCTCTGCAGATTCGCCCATGTGCATGCTCCTCCTTGTCTATGGGGAGCAGCAGTGCCACTGCCCAGGGAACACCTGGCATTCCATATAAGAGGGACAAGCGTGTACTCAGAGCTTCCTGTCTTTAAAAGGAATTCTTCTGCACTGTTGGTAGGCATGTAAACCAATACAGCCACTGTGGAAATCAGCATAGAGATTCCTCAAAACACTAAAACTAGGAATTCCATTTCAACCTTTCTAGGTATCTTTCCAAAAGAGTTGAAGACATTGCATTACAGTGAAACACACATAACCATGTTTATAACAGCACGATTCATGATAGTCAAATCTGGGGAGCAGCTCATGAGTCAGATCTTGGGAGCAGCCTTGTGTTCATCAGCTGACAAAGGCACAAGTCCACCATGAAGAATAAACCTGAGTCATTTGTAGGAAAACGGATGCACTTTGAGACCATAATATTAAGTGAAATAAATCAGACACACTGCTTAACTATGACATGATTTCTCCTATGCAAGAAACCCCAGGTAGAGATAAATTAAAGAATAAAATAAAATATAGGCAACAGCATACAGGGAGATGGCTCCTTTGCAAATAAGAAGATCTGGAGATTCAGGGACTACCAAGGGAGGGGAGAGAAATAAAAAGAATTGAGATGTGTTACGTACATGTACGTAGCTCCTAAAATGAGTAGAGCAACATTATGTAACACAGCATGTATTAATGAAAATAAATACATATAAATAAAACACAAAGTCAAAATAAAAATGAATAGGAGAATAAAAAACTAAAAATCCAACGTGCCAGGTGTTCCCCACCAGTTCTGATCTGTCCCGTGCAGGCCTGACACTCCAATGTCACTACTTCCTCTAAACTTGCTCAGGCTCTGGTTCTTACCTCTTCCTGAGTGTTCTCTGTGCACTCCCAGCCAGGTTCAAAGTTAGCTCCTAGTGCAGCTGGCCCGTGGCCCAGCTCACATAGTGCGTGACTCTTGCGACCTCTTCCTCTTCCTTGCTTCCAGATGTCCCAGGCCTTCTTTCTGGGGCTGCTCCCCGGCCTTCTCCTGCGTGATCCAATTCTTCCACATCACTGTGAGCAACATCTGTGTTCTAAGATCCCCACATCTGCACTGTGGCCTGTAAGTTTTGTCATTGAGAAGTTCAAGGGATAGAATATTTTGTTCCCAAATGAGTTTCAAGGAGCTTTCTGGGTTTTGAA
Organism: Cavia porcellus; assembly: GCF_034190915.1. Classification (NCBI taxonomy): domain Eukaryota; kingdom Metazoa; phylum Chordata; class Mammalia; order Rodentia; family Caviidae; genus Cavia; species Cavia porcellus. The sequence continues at coordinate 59,087,429 of NW_026947489.1, forward strand.
ATTATGACTGACATAATATAATCCCTGATTTCCTGGAGTTTCAATCATTGCAGAACCATTTTATCCACATTCAATCAAAAGAAACAAGTACCAGAGCCTAGGATGTAAGCAGGAAGTGGCAGCCAAGAGGGGACATGGGAGGGCACTGACAGACGGTCTGTGCCCATAGAGCTTGCCCCGGACATGCCCTGAAATTGAAGAGCCTCTCTGCAAAGATCTGCATCCTCTCAGCCTGGCTCCAAAGTCTCTTTCCTATTACATTTCAACTGCCAAAATAGCTCTTTGAATTCGGTGCTTAGAAGGATTTAGAGATACTAAAAATTGCAGCATATCCTACAGAGCTATTTGTAAGAGGAAAGCCATAGAGGCAGAGAAGTGGGTTGCTGAGAATAATAGGGTGCGCTTGAAAAGGAACAACATGAGGATTAGAATTAGGGCAGTCTTCTGCATATTGAGATTTCCCAAACCCAATTTTTCTCTAAGGAGTTTCACTCCAATTTTTTTTAAATGAAGAAAAGTTAATTTTTTTTGAAATTTACATATACACATGCACACACACAGACACACACACACACACACACACACACACACACTTTATTGGGGGGAGCTGAGTTGTAAATTCTACTTACCAGGTAATCTTAATGGCCTCCTTATGAACTCTGGTCTGCCCTTTATGGTTGTTCTAAACTGTGAAACATAGCAATCCTCTGGATAGTCCAAAAAAAGTCATGTGTGAACATCATCAGCCTAGCTTTCCAGCGTCATGATATCTATTGAAATCTCTGTAACCATGAGTATATTAGCTGCAGACCAACAACCAAAGTCTTAGCTTCATAGCAAAATTCTTTCTACACAAAACTGTATTTGGGTCTTAGTGTCCATTCTCATCTTCAAGTAATGGACTGGAGTTAAGCACTGTGGTTCCTTTAGTCTTTGCATATCCAGCCTTTGATTTAAACTAGGATGTAACCCAGTAACTCTTGTAACACAGATTCATTGTGTCTTTGCCTATCCATAAACTACATAAAATACCACCGTGTCTCAAAACGGAATGATCCTAGTAAGAAATTATTTGCTATTGCCTTTTCTAGACTGTAAAAATACTCTTATTGACCTCTATTTTTACATCCCTGCTCCCGGAACTGTAGTTTGGACCCGCACCAGGTACATCTTTCTTTTACTTGCTGTGCACTCAATATTTGAGCAAGCCCATCCCAGCTTCCTTTAACTTTCTATTTGCAAGGTGAAAAAATGGCTGAGTCCAGGTTGGGAGCCAGTGTTGCCTGGTGCTTTTTTGCAAAGCTTGGAAACATTTTAAAGCCCTGCAAAGGAGCCCTTTGTTCCTACTTAGCTGGAGGTGCTCCAGCCTGCAGAATGGGCTGAATGTTCTATGTAGGTCTCAGACTGAGTAATGATCCAGAATGACAACAGCTAATTCAGAAAGGCTCTTGTTTGCAACGCATTATCAGATCTTCACAGCTGAGAGTTCTACAGGAAAACTATGGATCATCTTCTCAGTGTCAAGAGCTATCTGCTTCTCTTCCAGTCTGAATAGCTGGGGAGAAGATTTGCATTCAGTATACGCTTAAAATATTTTTGCCTCAGTCAGATCCTGAGCCCAGAGATTCCCCAGTTGCATTTCTCTGCTGGTGAACATTTTCTTTCTTCAGGAGGGGGCTCTTCTCCTGACCACAGACATCGTTTTTAAACAGTTTATTAGGTTTTCACTTCCATAGCATAGATGAATGTCAGTGAATGTGAGGATATTGTTTTCAGAGTTGTACACGACCATCACCACTACCTAACTTCCTAACACCTCATTTCATTCTGAAAAGAAATCTCATCCCATTTCCTGACTTGAAAAGGTCTGTTCCTGTGCTTTGCAGATGAAGACATCAGGTTCAGAAACCAAGTGCCTTTCTTCCCATGTCCCAGGCTCAACAGCACAGGTACCCTCTGAGAAACTGCTGCAGTGATGCACTGTCAAGCATAAAGCATAACACAAATGCAAAGCTAGTATTAGATTAGCTCTGTTTCTGCTGCTGCTCTCTCCCCCTTATCCCTGCAACGGTCACCAATAATTGGGCGTGGAGTCTGATTTTTAGGCATGACGTACAATTTCAATTTGTTTCAATATTGTCTAGCTAACATGGCTAATGTTTCCTTTAGCTCTCGTTAATAAAGCCATTTAACTGTTCACCAGTGAAACCTTTGCTGGTCTTTGTGTTTGGTCTTTGGGAGAGAATGATTTTGTTTTTCTAAGCTGGCTGGTGAATGTGTCAATGGGATTGCACAAAGTTTAGGCTCAATGCCTATGATGAGGCTTGGTAATTTCAGTTCCAGAAAAGTCGTAGAAAACATCTAAACATTTTATAAGCCAGTCCAAAGCGGCTGTTGTGTAAGAGATCGGGGAAGTGAATCTTCTGACCCACATTCCAGCAGTCCAGCTCTGAAGTTCACATGTGCAGCCTGCTCACCCAGGAGCTGAATGACCATTCGATGTCCTACCCAAGTTTAAATGACCAAGAGTTTAAACAAGGTCTTCACTTTAGGAATAGTTTGCTTCCATCTAAACCAGTGTAGCAGTGGTGGGGGCTGAAGGCTCGGTGTCAGAACTAAGGACAAGGGCCAGATACTTCTGGATGATGGTGAGCTGGGTCAGTTCCAGAGGATGAGACCCAAATGTGGCCTGAACATAAGCTAGATTTGGCGCTGACCACTGGTCTGGGGGTGGAGGTGCTGGGGCCTGGACTGCCCCAGGGAACATGAGAAATTGTTCCCTACTTACTGTGAGCTGCAGGTGCCTGGGCTGGGGACAGGAAGGGCTCTAATGCTGTTGTTTTGCATTTTTGGTGAGGGGACAATAAAGTAGAATAGCATAGAGCTACAAGAAAATCATATCTATAGACACGCCTTTGAAAGATGAATATTCATAACTACAAAGTAAAATGAATGAACACAAATAACTTCTCTCCTAGCCAGTAGCTAACCCCCTAAAACAAAGCGCCCCCATATTTTGAGTCCAAACATGATGTTTTTAGGGCAGGTGAGGCCTGAACAATCTGCCACATTTCTTCCCCTCTCCCTTTTCCTGTAGTTTTGTGTACTTATTGGGACAAATGGCTTTCAGCTCACACCAGGTCTTACCATCAAAGCTGGAAAATGGAGCAAGTACATTTCTTTACTGTTAGAAATACTTTAAAAATTTTATTCTCTATGTATATGTGTGTTTTAAAGACATTTCCTCTTCTTATTTATTCCCCCTGCTAACTGTCCTGTCATGAGTGTTGTCTTTAAAAGTATGGCCATGGGGATACAGCTCGGTAGCACAAGAGCCTGCCTGGCAAGTGCAAGGTCTTGAGTTCGATTCCTTATACCAAAAAAATTTTTTTTAAATAAAATAAAAATACAGCCAGCCCTCCTTGGCCACATGTTCTGCAGCTGACTTGAAACAACCAGCTACATATAGAGAATGTGGTATTGTTTAAATGCTTCTGTTGCAGTTTTGTGGACTGTGCAGTTAGGTCTACAATGGTCACACCTCTACTGGACATCCACAAACATTTTTCTTGTCATTATTCCCTAAGTAACACAGTGTGACAATTATCTCTAGGCACTGACCTTACAGTACATATCCTAAGTAATCTAGCGTGATTAGAAAATACAGATGGATATGCACATTACTGTAAATTCTACACCATATGAAATAAGGCCCTTGAGTGTCTGCGAAGTTTATTGTCCAAGGATGTTGGAATGCTCCCCTGAAGACAATGGAGGTGAGTGAGGTCACAGATGGAGAGCAGCCCTGACAGTCACCCTTGTCGGTCCTGCAGCATTGCTTTGCAAACTAGAGTGTGCAGGTAGATCTCATGTAAATCCTTTAAAAATGCCGATGCTACTCAGTGGGTCTCCGTGGAGCCTGGAGTCTAGATTTCTGGCAAACTCCAGAGTGAGGCTGACACTGTCTTTGAGCCATACTTTGGGAGGCAAATTCTTACAGGTGTTCAGGGTGACTTGGAAGATAGGACCAACTAGTGCATCTTTCCCCTGGGTACTGTGGTTAATATCTGGGTGCCTCCCCCACAAATATGCAAGCATTCCTAGATGGGGCTTTGGGAAGGTGACTGGAACATGGGTCCTCGGTAGCTAAATGTGCTGTCAGGAGGTGAAGCCTGTGAAAAGAAGCTGGTCACTGGGGAAGTGGCCTAGAAGGGTACGTCTTTGTCCCTGGCTCCTCCCTTTGCTCTCTGCCATGACGTAGGTGACTTTCCAGCCTGGTAGCCCTTAACCCCACACCATTCCTGTTCTAGAGCCAGCTGACTATGAAATAAAACCTCTAAAACTATAGGGCACAATACACCACTTCTCCTTAACTTGTGTCCAGTATTGAGTGTCAGCAATGAAATTGTAAGTAAAGCACAGATCTGGCTTATCCTGAACATCGGTTCTGGTTACTTGATTCTTGGTGATGTTTTCTGTTATCTGGGAGGAGTTATTTCAGAAGGGGAGACACAGACCTGCTGCACTGATTGGGAAAACATGACGATACCCTGCATGAGACACTTTCAAACTTTATGCAGTGTGGACTAGGCCGCAGGCTTTTATCACAAATCTCTCCTGTCGGATGAATCTTCTGGCAAAACAGGATCATAAATTGCAATGAGTTCTTGGTTTCCACAGCATGACCCTAGGGTCCTTTGGGTACCTTTAAATGGAGAGAAGCATACTTTTCATTTGTCTGTTGATGTTTTCTTCATCTCTTCTTATTTTAAGCTGTGAGAATCATGCTCTAGCAGTTTTCTCTCAGCTGAATCTCTTTTTGGTGTCTTAAATGATAACCATATAAATCCCCTTCCCTATTGTTACTAAGGTAAAAAGGAAGAGGTCAGTTTTTAAAACAGTACTGAGAAACGCAGCTAAGCTAAGCTGGGGCCTGAGGTCACCGGGAAGTTCTGCATGATAATAGCGGAGCCCCTCTGCAGCCCTAGGCAGCTATTGTAGGTGAGACGTGGTCCATCCATGCTGCCCCTGCTGGGGGATGGCTGTCAGCAGCTGTGGGTTAGAGAAAGGTTCTAAACCAGGTCTGGATCCTCTCCGTCTCCCTTAGGAATTATTTGTAATGGTGAGGACTTGAGAGCCTGGGAGCGGGAGGAGCCCTGATGCCACGCTGCTGCCCACCAGGGGAACAGCAGGCTCCACTTTTCACTGATCAGCCACTCATGTGGTCTCCTGAAGCATCTCTGGCATCACTGGCAAGATGCCTGTCTGGGTTGGCAAGACCAGAGGGCATGAAAGGAAAGAGACTCAGGCCCCTTCCCAGGAGTGCCCGCACTTCATTTCCTGTATTGTAAACTCTAATTCCGCTTAACTTGTACCATTGTCTTCAGTGATGCAAATGCATTTAATGTAAGATTTCCTGATTTAGCAAACTACAGTCAATAATCTGCAGAGGATTAGGAAAAGGAAACACACATTACTCAGAATCCTGTAAACTGAGGTGAATGGATTTCATTTACAAAAGGCAGCGTTCATTCCTGGTGAGAGGGAATGAATGACCACATTTTTGAAGGTTGTGCTTGTAGTCAACATCAAGCTACTTGTCTCCTCATTGGGAGTATCATAAACACACTACAGATGTGATGCGTGGAGAAATTTATCCAGGGCTGCTTTGTGCAATTCTGGGTGGTTGGTGCCCCAGGGGATGTGGAGGAGGCAAGTTCCCTGGGGGTGCTGCCTGCCTCACATGGGACAGACAGATAATAACACCTGGGTGTTATTATTGATTGTGTGGAAACAGCAGTGCCCCAGCCACTGGGATCTGTGTGAAAATATAATTTCTGAGAATCAAATCTAATATAAAATATTTTAAAGGACATATTTCACTTAAGACATTCCTGTGGAATATATGTTGTGAAACAACCTGTTAACCTCTAGTTGGTTTTATGAGCTCACGAGATATATACAGAATGACAGAAGTCTAACATCTTGTGGAAAATGCTTTTCAAAAATAATAATAACTCAGGTCTTGATTTTACTAATGTCTAAACGCAAATTATTTAATAAGATGCATGAGCTATTTTTTCACGTATTTTGTAAAGGGTCCAAATGGGAGATGGGGATTTTGTGATCATCTTTAGGGTTGTTGGGGTTGCATGCTTGAGGAATTTACTGTGAAGATGACCAGATAATAGATGGGCTTTTTATACCACAAGTGGTCCTGTCCAGAGCATGTGTGAGTGCGTTGGGTTGTGTGGGTGTCTATCTAGAAAGTGAGGGTTCTGTACCACTGTGGGAGTCTAGAGTCAGCATAGACTTCTTAATTCACTGCTAACTGCTGTCAAGGGCCAGACTTTCCCACAGTAAGCATGACCTAAATGTATCTCAGAAGTCAAGGAAGGCCACACAAAGACTATGAGATTTTCACTATGTGTTGCTTCTAATGGGGCCCCATTCCTGCCAAGTGTGGCCTAAAGGCCTTTCTATTGCTGGTGACAATTGGCTTCCCTGAAAGTTGAGAGTTATAGCTGATGTGCCACAAGGTGCTATGGCTTTGACTCTGACCATTCCCCCAAAGATCCCTGTGATTAAAGGCTTTGCCTCATGATTGGACTGTTACGAAGTAGCGTTCATTCCTGGGGAGAGGGAATGAATGACCACATTTTTGAAGGTTGTGCTTATAGTCAATATCAAGCTACTTGTCTCCTCATTGCTTAAAATGTGTCAGTACATACAAATAGCAAATATACAAGCTCAGCTCATGAATTTAATTCTTTCCATGATTCTGGTTGTAGACCAAATTCGACAAGAATCAAATTGAATTCAATGGTTAGGTTCAGTGTTGATCTTATGGAGAAATTTGACTCAGTTCTTAACCAACTTAGTTTGCTGGAGACAGTGGGCAGCTTGTGAGAGCAAAGAGCAACCTCTGCCCCTGTGAGCCCCCAGGTGTCAGCATGGAACACATCAGCCTGCCTGTCTGATACGAGGCACCTTCAACACAGACTTCCTGTGCTCCCTCACTTACATTATTTAAGCTTTACAGTGTGTACTGTTCCAGAAAAGGGTCCAGTGCTGCTTAAAAAAGACTTCTAGCTAGGTGGAATCAACATGCATACATGATGTGGCACACACAAGCCAGCCACACTGGCTGCAGTGACAGTGTGAAAGCTCCTAGGTCAAGCCACACCGAGCCATGATAACAAGGAATGACACTGCTCGTGGCTTAACTAAGCCATCGGGTCCCATCTCCCAGAAGCGTTGCACATGCTGGCAATAGCAGAGGAAGAACTAACTCACTGCAGTGCTGGCCTAAAATGCAGCCCTCAAGTCTGCAGCCTTGGGAGAGTTTCTTGACTCTCTGTATTCCATCTTAGCCCCAGATGTAAATCTTCCTCTACCCCAGGGAAGTGGTAGAGGACCCAAGGAGCAGATGCTGCTCACTGTCCACTGGACATATTTGTATTCTGATGCATCCTGGAGACCTTCCTTTCTCTGCCTCTGGGACCAAAGGCCTGGAGGAAGGGCTGGGGGTGATCCTGGGTGTGGTTTCAGTCTGACTCACCTGAGAACCTGGATCTGAGTGGGGTCCACAGGCAGGAATGTGGTGTGCAAAATCAGTGAAATTGCCTACCTACGTGGGTTTTCTCTAATGTAAATTCAACAATCTGGGCACTTATCAATTACAGCTGTATTTCTTCAAGCTTAAAGTGCAAATTATTTACATATTTTATATCTGTGATATCATAGTATATCTAGTAAGTAATGTCTTGTCTTACTTTAAGTTAACGTACTTTCCTGATAAGGACCCATGCAGCAGTGTTTCAGGTTATGTTTATAGTCTCTGAGATATGATGAAATGTTATGAAAGGATTTTTCTCATGATAAACATATCACCATGCCTCATGGAGCGAAGGGTCTATGCTGTGGGTTTCCTGGGCTGTGCCAGAAGTGGACTGAGTCACAGAATGGATCACAGAGAGACAAGGAGCCATCTACCAAACTCAGGGAGAAAGAATTTCCCTGCATGGCTGACCTCAGACCCCGCCAAGTGGACACTTAGATTTTGGCTAAGGGTGGATGACAATCTTGGTGGATGGTCACCCTAGTAGTGTGCTTCAGGAAAGGCCTGTTGTCTTTTCCCAGCCTCTGTCCTTGCAGACTTGAAAATGACCTCTCACTGGCATAACCAGGCACCTGGTGAGTCTGCAAGTATATCATAGTTGTCCTGTGGTGACATGGTAATGGTAACACTTTGGGGCAGTGCACTTGTCACTGCAGCAGACAAAGGACATGCTTCTAGTACCTGTTAGAGACCAGGTCCCTGCAGCTGCCACGGCCAGGTAACTTCTTCAGTTGAACTCAGAAACCATTTATGCTGGGGCTGGGGATTTAGCTCAGCAGCATAAGCACCTGCCTTGCAAGAAGGCAGTCATGAGTTTGATCCTCGGTACCAATAAAAAGGAAAAAGACAAAAAAAAAAAAAAAAAAAAAAAAGAAAAAAAGAAAAAAGGAAAGAATGAAAGAAACCATTCATGCAACTAACTCCATAGCCTGCCCCAGGGCACCAGCCCTTTTTGTAGGACTGAGATATTCACAGTCCCAATTTAGACTTTCTCAGTCTCGCATAATCTGTGTTACCTGTCACCGATCGTTCATTTGTACCTTTAGGTCTTTGGATTTTTTTGTGTACATATAAACCACAGTGGAGTGGCAATCACGCAATTAATTTACGTGACTGTATAACAGAGTGCTTGAAATCACTTATGCCTATTGGAAAAGAAAAGAGAGGAAAACAATCCCAAGGCCCAGCTTCTAAGGAAGAGAACTGACATGGAAGGAAGGGAAGAGAGTCCTGGGCCTCTGTGAGGGAGAGAGAAGTCAGTTGTCATGTCTGTAGCAGCCCAGGCTGAGGGTATCTCTACCTTTGGAGAGCTGTCTTGAAAGATAGGGTGCCTTATTTAGGTGGTTCAGGTTTTTGCAGGGGGTGGTTTTATATAGTTGGTAGGTAATTGTTATGTGGTCCAAGGACAAATGTGTAGAAAAGCTAGCACAAATGAAGTGTGAAGACCTTAGCTGTGTATCTAAGCTTAGCTCCCTCTTTGATCTCTTCCCTGTGATGGTGTGAAGAACCAGAATACATCTGTTCAGACACTGACTACTACCTGGATAGGGTCAGGAGGGACCGTGGGTCCCTTAGAATCCCTCCTTGGCTAGCATTCAGCAAAACTGCTCTTCCCAGATTCCCTAGAAAAATGCAAAGCTTTAAAAAAATTGTTACAAATGTCTTCTGGGCATTCGTTTTTGTTTTATAGAAAAAAGTTATGTATTCTACCTAAAACTTCCACTGAGAAATGCTCATGGAAGAAGTCCTAAAGTAAGAATGAATGTGAGGTTATGTCCAGCTACTGTGGCACCTTGGGTACTGAGGTGGACATCCTGACCCTCAGCTCTGCTGCACAGGTGCACCTGCGGTGGGGAATTTTGTATATCAAGAGTTAGATCCTGAAGTCTGTTTCGATTATGTAATTATAATATCCACCAGGAACACTGGGTGCTCTGCAGACATTACCAGCTAAGGTGCTGAGTGTATGAACAAAATGCACATAACATTACCTGAAAAGTGTATTCTCACACATTTTCACTATGGATGAATTAGAAAATATGGAGAATAGAGAGAAAAAATATAACATTATGATCCAACTATCCTAGGAAGTCTTCCTTAGTCTATCTGGGCCTTATAAGGAAATACTATAGAGTAGATTTCTTATGAAACCATGGAAATTTATTTCTTGTAGCTCAGCAGGCTGGAAATTCAAGTCTTGGGCACCAGTGAATTCAGCGCCTAGAGAAGGCCTAGGTTCTGGTTTAAGACTGCACCTTCTTATGCTGTCCTCACTTGGTGGGGGAAAGGACCAGCTCCTCCTTCTGTAAGGGCACTGATACCATTCACAGGGCCTCCGCCTTCCTGACCTGATCATCGACACAGACCCCGCCTTTTGGTAGTGTCACATTGCGGGGTAGGGTCCTAACATGAATTTTTTGCATGTAGACAAAACATTAGGTTCAGAGAAGACTTGTTTATTTTAATTTTTGATGGGAAATGGGGTTTAAATCCAGGTCCTGTGCATGCTGAACAGATGGTCTATCACTGGGCTGTGCCATCATCCTGGGCCAACCTGGATATGGCACTACACTTCCCCTCAACCTTTTTCTATTCTATTTCTGTGTAAGACACCTAACTGAAGGCTACATGGAGATGCAAGGTGGCCTAGTAGGCAGGTGTCAGGAAGAGCAGGGATGGCTGAGGAGCTGCCTGATGTGTGGAAGGAGGGCTACCTGAGACACAGGAGGCCCCGAGGAAGAGCAGAGCACAGAGGCTGACCAGCCAGCAGATACATGATATTGTAGGTCTGAGAAAATCCAGATGCAGGTGTATGAGGGGTGGTCAAAATGCGCAGTGGGTGTTTAAGCTGAGTCATTTATTATGTAAAAAGACACAGTGCCATGAATCTCCCTCAGAACCCTTCCATCCCTTTGAGCATACTTCTCCCGTCATCTTTCCACCTTCTGCAGCAGCTGTGGAAGCCCTCTCTCCTGGGTGTGCTGTGTCACACTGCCATGGCTGCCTCAGTGTCAAAGTGGACCTTTGGTGGTCTTTGGGGGAGAGCCAGGAGTCACAGGGTGCTAGACAAGTGACTGAGCTGGCTGAGGACGCACCATGAGGTTTTTGTGAGTCTGGCTTTATGCTGGATGGTGCTTTGGCAGCACATTCACTGTATTTTTGATCACCTTGTAAAGACGCTCAAGAAACAGGACTTCCAGACCTTCTGCAGAAAGTACAAGAACAGTGGGATAAGGGTGCTCAAAGTGAGGAGGAGGATTTTGAGCGGGGATGAATGGCAAGGTACTTTTTATTTTAATACATTTGTTTAAAATGTCAGCTTTAGGGGCTGGGGGTTTAGCTCAGTGGCACAAGTGTCTGCCTGGCAAGGGCAAGGTCATGAGTTTGACCCTTGTAAACAAAACAAAACAAACACAAAGACCTTAAGCATTCATGATATTTTTTATCACACTGTGCACCAAGATTTCTAAACCTCCTGCTAATATGTGAGCAGTGGACTTGGAGGAGGACCCAAAGGTGCTTTCCCCTCTGTGAGGTGAAGTTTCTTCATTGTACCCACAGCTGTTCTCTGGATTCTAATTTATTAATCATGGCCAACTTGAAAGAACATTTCTTTTGCCGAATTACTCCATTTGATTGTAATTTATTTGACTGTCAGAAAAGGGTGGATTTTCATAAGTGCATTAGTCATTTGCACTACTTATGAGCAGTGGAGTGAGTTATTTGCTCATTTCCCATAACTCAGTCAGAGGCTGTGTTTCATTTTGACACAGTGAAAGCCACTGAGCATGTTTAAGGCACACCACACTGGCAGACATTTATTCGGGAATACTAATGGGGAAGTTCCTGTTCCTGTGTCCTCTCTTTCTAATCCATCCACTGACACCTGGAGCCCTGACTTTGTGTAGACTGGAGACACTGGTTTAGACAGCATCCTGTCAAGGGGAGGTAAGGGACCTGGGTCCTGATGGATTGGAACGCGACTCTTCTTGCTGGCTGCCACATGGAACAGCTGCTTAAAGGCACCTCTCAGCTTGTGCCAAGACACAGCACATGGAGACATATCCCACCCTCTACCTGCTCCTTTCCTGATGCCCATTTCTGAGGCCAACTCCTATCCCACTCTCCCTCCAGCCAAACAGGAAGGGCTGGCAGTGTTCCTGGCCACCTTGTGCAAAACAGAAGCAGAGTGGTCACTAGGGTCTGGTGATGACCGTTTTCAGGAAAGCTGATGTGACTTTTCTGCTTGGCACAGGTCCACTGTGGCCCAGCAAACCTGGGCAGGATTTCCAAGCCTCATTTCCAATCCAACCTCTGTCCTTTCTTTCCTTGACCTCTCTGTGACTTTCTGCAGTTCCATCCGCTGTGAGTGAGATTTTCCCTTTGACCTAATGACATCTGGAGTCGTATTTTGCTGCAAAATTCTGGATCACATGAAGTTGCTACTGTGTTTGGCTTCTCTCACTATCCCTGATGACCTTGGCAGGCTGTGATCCTGAAAGATCTTTCATTTATTTTTTAATGGACAGGAATTGTATGCATTTATCATATACTGAATGATGTTTGAAATAAGCTCACATTATATAAATGGCTTAATCGAGCAAGTTAACATTTTGTAGAATGTGAATACTCTAGTTAATGACAATGTATTTGTTATGTTTTATATCAAGATGACCCGCAAAGCCTTAGATGCTCATAGGTGGGCCACGTGGAGGTGACTGGATCATGCTGTGTAACACTGGATTTGTTCGCAGACTGGTTTAGCGTAGCTCTGGGCATGGATGATGGACTTACTAAAGAGGGAAGACCCACCATGAGTGTGATGCCACCATCCAACAGGCTCGTAGCCTGGATAGAATAAAAAGGGAAAGAAGACAGAGGCTCAGTGCTCCCTGCCTGCCCTACTGTGGACTCTTTGTCCTCGGCCACACCTTCTGCCTTGGAGCCAGGTGACCACGAATTCAACTCTAAAATCTGTGAGCTAAGATAAACTTTTCATTCCTTAACTTGTCTGAGCAATGAGACTGTAAGGAACACAGAATTCTATGCTGAAAATTACAAGACAGTAAATTTTAAGTGTTCTCATCAAAAGATTTTATGAGACATCCTTCAGCAGACCTTCACTAAAACCTCTGCTGTGGTCCACTCACAATCACTGGGGAGGGTGAGGGGGACCAGCCCTGAGAGGCAGAGTGTGGCTTAAGAATCAGCTTCAGAACCTGAGCATGTCCTGTTGAATATTGTGAGTCTTCAAAAAACAAGAGTCAATCAATTATAGCAAGTGGGGTGAGCTTGACTTGGAGGATCAGATATTAGACCTGGCTTCAGGTGAGCTCCCAGTGCCAACTGTGCTCACCTTGGAACAGTGTGACTGGCTTTCTTTTATGGTCCTGAGAACAATTTTTAAAAGGAATTCCAAAAATATGCTGAGCAGCAGCAGCAACAGCATTATTAGGATTAAATGTGACTACCCCAAGGTGACACTGCTGCAGGAAACAGTGCTTACTCGTGTTGGCCTTTAGAATCTGAGAAGGTTCTAGTCATCCTTCCCTGCTTACACCTTTCTCATGGAATTAAAGCACTGGTCCATTACAAGACAATATGCATGTAAAACCACAGTGAGCCAGTCAAACCAGAACTCCAGGATCAGAGTGCCACTTTATTTAGCAAAGTAGAATTTGAGCCAGAGAAAGTGGTGAATGCCTATAATCTCAGCACTCTGGGAGGCTGAGGCAGGAGAATTGCAAGTTCAAGGCCAACTGGAGCAATTTAGCAACCTCTCAAGACTCTGTCTGAAAATTTAAAAAGAGATTGGGGGTGCAGTTCAGTGTGAAGGTCCTGGGTTCAATCCCCAGTATGAAAGAAAGAAAGAGAGAGAGAGACAGACATACAGACAGACAGACAGAGACAGAGAAAACTGGGAAAATTTGACACTTGCAGAAGAACATCTCAGTTGTAAGCATTCCCAGGACACAGTGTTAGAGCCAGAATGACTGCCACCCTCTGCCCACTGAGTGAGGGCACGATGGCAAATGGCACAGATTTTACCATCTTTCCAGGCTGACTGCTAGAAATGTAACTTTTCCTTCTTCATGTAAATGTCCTAGGGGTAAAAAAAATATTGTTCTTTGCAGAGAAGCACAGTTAAAATATTTTTTCATGGGAGTGAAAAAAAAACACTATTTAAGTTCATTGTTCTACCAGCCTGCATGGGGCCCCTCTGGGACTGTCACCAGCAAGTCTTTGTTTGCCATGCCCCGAGTCCACAAATCCTTCTCACAAATGATTTTCCTTGTACAACAATTGAATTCTAATATGTTTATTCAGAACCCATGTTATGGCTGGTAGCCTAAACATTGTATTTCAACAGCCTCTTAAAAGTGTCCATAATGGATGTGGCACATCACAGCGCCATCCATCCAGTTGTTTTCCAGCTTTTTGTGACTTAATTTGCATTGCCTGATCAGCTGATCATCTGCAGGGTGCGGAAAGCAATCTTCACAGGCTGGCTAATTTATAGCAGCGCTGGAGAGTGGGTCTGAAACCAGTTGTAAGAAACGCACTCCTCCCCTGATCGGACTGCAAAAACAACTCTTGATCATTTAGAAATGACAAAATGGGAGCCATAAAAGGCAAACATAAACCTCCTATTTTATTTTGTTTTTGACTGGGAGTCTTTGATTTATCATTCTGTTTATATGAATTATAGCCCACCAATACCCACAGAGGGGAAAATGTCTTCTGATTCATTGAGCTTTCTTTTCTTTTTCCCAGTCACAGTAAGAAATAGCTGAAGGACAAGAGGTGGCTTTGTCTGCTCTGTGATCAGATGTGACAAGAGCTGACAAGGTTGAGAACCTGGTAGTGTAAGGAGTATTGTTCAGAGACAGGCCCCAGCTTCAGCCAGGAGACAAGCTACACTGGGAGATGCAGACAAAGCAGGAACCCATTGTGTCCCAAAGAACCTGGGAGAGGGGTCCCTGGCCTCATTTCTAATCCAATCTTTGCTTTTGCTTTCTTTGTCTTCTCTGTGGTTATCCTCCATTCAGCCACTCTGAATGAGGTTTTCTTTTTGATCGGAATTCTTCCACAGTATCATTTGACTTTAATATTCTGCGAACCCAAGAAAACCGCTACTGTGTCTGCTTCCACTGCATTCGGCTCCCAGTTCTGTGTCTGGTAGGAACAGAGAGTACTCTCCTCTTTGCTGTGTCCAATTTACACAAACCTTTGCCTTTGTTGAAAATATAATTAAGTTTATAATAACTAGAGGAAAACAATACAGGAGTATCTGGGTCTTTATCAACACTGTGAACACTTCTCCCATCTGAAATAAGTTAATTTCTTCTGGTGATTCACCGAGTGCCTGGTGTTGCCCCATCAGCTCTGGTGCACATTAATCGGCAGAGAGGAAATGAGAAAGTGATTCTGCAGATTACTCAGATGATTTTTTCTCGCCACCATCCTGCTGCTCACCTTTGGTCAATGTGTTTACAAGATCACGTATTTCCACATCCTCCCGCACAAATGTGCACACACACACACACACACACACACTGACTTCTATGTAGAAATACAGAACCCAAAACCTACTGATCCTTTCCAAGGACACATATTTCTCTTTCCATCTATGTCCCCCACAGTTGACACAGCCACAACCAGGGCCATTTCATGGTCCCAAGGTCATCAGATTGCAGCATCAGGCCAAGCCAGCCCCTGCTTCGGTTTGTGAACAGTGCACAAGTGATGATTTGTGCAGAGGGGGAGCCCCTGTAGAGCTGGCAGCTACAGCAGCACTGTGTGTCACCAGAACAGCCCAAATTCTTTACCTCTGAACTCTCACAGGTGAAGCACTGTTGAGCCCTACCCTGGGAAGACTCCATTAACCATCACACACCTCTGTGGTCTCCGACGGCCGTTCCCAGAACTGGGGCATCTCATGGGCACCCCATCTAAACTGAAGCAGGTTTGCTGTTTTCCCAAGGGAGCTGGCAGCCTGTGCTGTGCTGTGACTCAGATGCCCCCTGTAGCCTCTGATACATCCCTCTTCTTTCAGCAAGGCGGTTCTTGGATTTATTTTGACCAGATTTCATTTGCACGTAGTTCACAGTTTTGCAAAAGAGGATGGGCGAGGTTCCAGGGTCAGCTTTTCAGATTCTCTCCCACATTTGGGGGGATAGCCTATCAATATGTTGTATAGTTTCTTCTGGGTACTGATTACTCTAAATCCAACCCGCTTTGATCCAGTGTCCTGTGACACTCTCAGTCCATGTGTGGCCTGTGCATGGATTCGCACAGGCACACAGTCTTCTGAATCACCCTTGCACACGCCACGTTCACACGCACTTGCTCATGGCCTCCATCTGTAAGGGAGAGTTTAGAACTTCCGTGATGACATGCACCTTAATCTGCTACAGCACCTGTTAGTAGGAATGAGGTAGCAGAACACAGGTGCTTCAGGGGCCCAGGGCAGGGAGAGACCTTCTAGAGCTGCCAACATCAGGCCCTATGCCCTGTGTGACCTGGCAGGCTGGATGTGGTGCTGGTGGTATCATCTGCTTCCACAGTTACCAAGCAGAAGCTCTTGTGCCATCTCTGAAGGCCAGGGAGGGAGGCCAGAGGAACTACAGGAATGGTGAGACCCCCAACAAATGGCTGAGACCATTCAGCCCCCAGGATGCAGGAGAGACTTAAAGACAGTTCTGGATCCTCATGGTGATGGGGCAAACTCATCATTCCTGACTCTGTGATCAAGAGACCAACAGGAGGCTCTGGAGCCCTGGTCAGACAGACAGAAAGAATAGATATCCTGAGCCCTGGGAAGGAAGGGCCATGCCTGGCTGGAGGACAGAGAGGGCACAGTCAGAGGCATGCAGAGAGAGGCACTAATTGCTAGGCTGCACAATCCTACCTTTGGTCATGAGACTTCTAATACCACTGTGGGTCATCTTAATGTTATGAGCCTTGCCACATGGGGCAGCCTCCTGTCCAGCCTTTTCCCCTAATCTGCTACATGGAGTGATCCTTCTCTGGTCCAGCTGCCCTCTACCCTGGAAAGCCCCATTCCTCCTTCTTGATTGTGATCCACTGGATAGTGGGCACCATGTCAGGCTGTGGGCTTGTGCCTGTTATACATCTTGTTTCCTCCTGATAGCAACCTTAGGAATTAGCCTTTATCTTCCCCAAATAGGAAACTGAGGCCTACACCGGAAGACATAGGAGTCCTGGGCTCACAACCTGGCTCTGACCCAGCTGGAGTATGTGCTATGTCACTGTCTGGTCTCCAACACTGACTAACACATTTACCATCACTAACATATGTATGATGATTTATTTCTAACAAGCCTAATGTCACATAAAGCCATTGATTTGGTGCTTGGCTGGGTATAGTTCCTTCCATGGGAAGTCACTCAGCCTGTGGCAGTTTCTGGCTTTAACTTCTCCTAGGAAATACATGGACATCACAGCCATGTGTCATGGGAGGCAAGTTTGCCTCCCAAGAAGCCTCCAAGGTAGTTGGTGGAGACAGAGCAGGACATGATGGGCAGTTAGGGGAAGTCACCTATGGCATAGGGGGCATTCTCAGAGATGATGGGGATAGTAACAAGGAGTGTGGCTGGGGGGCCAGGAAGGCAAGTGGAGCTACCATGTTCCAGTCACCTCCACTCTTCTCAGCATTGTGTGGATAGTGCTTTTCTTGTCTTCTTACAGCCTGACAAGGGTCTATCCCTCCATTATGGCCTCAGAAAGGTAAGAGGAGAGGCCGGGTGGTGGTGTCTAGAGCCAGGAGCCATACAGTTCTGTTGGTCCCACCCAGTGGCACTTGGCTCCAGGAACTCTAGTGAACTGACGCACCATCTAGAATGGCAGTCTGTTCCTGAGAGGTTGCTGAGAGTATGGCTAGTAGAGGGTGTGGATTCATGGTATAGGAGCCCCTGGGAAGTTCTGGGGAGGTCCTTGGAGGGGTGGGAACATGTCTCAACTCAGGAAAGTCTCTCATGTCACAAATTCCAGAGCCACCTTAGACCTGTCTGGAGGAGAGAGTCTGTCTGCAAAGCCGCAGTTCTGGCTGGTTGCCATTGGCACTTGTGGAGGCGGGATATAAGGTTGCGCTGGCCAATCACTGAAACAAAACACTAACTCTGTCACCAATTCCCTCTGACTTACCATGGAAACAAAAGGGAAGTGCTGTCCAGTTGGCTGGGCACACATCCTTTCTTTTGTTGGAACCTTCCTATTTATTATCTTCCCAAACTGCTTTTGGTGCCCACTGTAATCCCACGCTGCCTAGTGAGCAATTAGGGTGCCTAGGAAGGGCCAAGAATGCACACCCTTTGCTTGGGTGCCAGGAGGCTGCCCATGTTTGTCTCCTTTGTTGAGAGAAAAGGTGGCAGGGGTCCCAAACACCTCACTAGTTCTCTGAGCGTTGCCCTATTCTTATGTTAGTGTTAGGCTCAAGCAAGAGAACACCACTCTCCTCTGTGTTCCTGTAAGCAGGGTCCTTTTCTCTCAGAAGCACTCTTAGCACTCTCCTCAAATTCTAGTCCCTTCCCTGGCTAGCAGGGATAGGAAGACCCCAAGAGTGAGGGTGTTTGTGTTGTGCTTGGCATCCAGGGTGCCACTCTTTCTCTTTCATGAACATTCAGTCTGGGCCTCTTCCTCAGGTGGGCAGGTCAGCTGTCAGATCCAGGGGCCAGGGGCTTCCTGTGCTGTGCTGAAGCTCTGCTATGGCGTCAGTGGGGAGGTGCATTGGCTCATCCCCTGAATGTCTAGAGCAGGAGCTCAAATCATTCTAGAATCCCTGAGAGTTCAAATGCAGACACTACATCTTTGCATCTTAAGGAAAAGCAAAGCAGAAGAAATGATGCTTGCTCTTTCCACAAACCCAAGCCCTCCTCTGCCTGCAGGTGATCAGAGAGATGCTGAGGGAGGCCTAATGGATGCATGAGTCACACCGCTAATGGATCCGCCCATGCACATGTCCTCTGCTATGGGACCACCTAACTGCAGCCCCAAGAGGGCTATGTGGTCTCCACAGAGCCAGAGCTTGACACATTGCCTCCTTTCCCTTTTCCTGAAGCTTCCTCTGTGGTTTCCTGTCCTTCAAGTCCTGTTCTTTGAGGAAGAAAAATGTAAAATATGCCACATACACAAAAACAACTGTTCCTGTGTGCAGAAAGCTACACCGGGTCAGCTGGCTGTCACCCGGCAGAGTCCAAAGAATGCCTAATTGAATCTCATCAGTGTAATGGCATTAGACACACTCAATTTGCCCAACCGAATCCTTTAATTAAAAATTCTCAGGCCATAGGCACAAAAGTACTTTTTCGACATCCATCAGTGCCAACACAAAAGTAGGTTTGAGTTCATCTGTGTGCTTTTAGAATGCTAAGGTTTTCCTTTCCTCCCTAAAAGGAAAAGTGCATTTCTGGGCTATCACTGGGCTGTTGAGTCCCTATAATCACAATAGAAATAACTGGATAAGGAGCTGGATGATGTGATTTCTGATGAACAGTTATCTGTTTGTCAGGGCCTAGACCAGGTGTGCTAAGAACATCATGCACTGCCTTAGCCATGGGGCCATTGCTCATGACTTTATATATAGCACCAGCTCCTAATTACCAGCTGATACTGACTCAGGGCTTGTGAGACTCTGGAGACTGCATTGTGTCTCTGGAGTTCAAGCCTTGAGTTACGGCAGTGTGTAATTTCCCTTCTGACTGCTGAGCAACGTTCTCTCACTTTGTCCAACAAGTATTTATTAAAAGCCCGATT
This sequence comes from Cavia porcellus, assembly GCF_034190915.1. NCBI lineage: Eukaryota > Metazoa > Chordata > Mammalia > Rodentia > Caviidae > Cavia > Cavia porcellus. Next base: position 59,106,825 of record NW_026947489.1, read on the forward strand.
TGTGACTCAGCTGTGATGGAAGATGCTGGCCCAGGGCTCCCAGATTGTACAAAGTGCACAGCAGACATTAAGTAAAGTGTCACTTGGGTTAGGCTTCAGGTGCAGCTGGGTCAGGGACAAGATGGTGAGCGAGGGACCTTGTGATGACTGGTGCAAGGACCAAACACCTGGTGGCCTTAGAGAATCCTCCCCAGGGGCCAGTCCCTTTGGGAGAGCTCATCCATTTGCTTGGCATTTCATCGAAAGCACTGAGCATGAGCTGGATGCAAGGGGATAAGAAGATGAAGAGGCAATTTTCTCCTGAAGGCCTGCGCACACCAGCATGAAAACAGCTATGCCACCAGCTGACGGTATGGGTCCTACTGTGTGATTTCCTGGATTCTGCATGGAAGGTGACAGATAGGAGCAATATGGTAGGTGATGCCTTGAGTGCCAGCCACATGGAGTATAGAAGGAACCAGGCAGATCTCAGAGGTGCCCAGCGGGAAGTTTTCTTTTACTCAACTAAAGGCAGCATTGCCAACCACTGTCCAGTCAGGAGCGTCCTAGAAGGGCAGAAGCTGAAGAAAGCCAGTTACTGTTTTACCCATGATAGTGACTGAGTTGGATGGGCAGTGGCATGGCTCCTTCCCACAGATAAGACCATGCTAACAATGGCACAGGACTTCCACTTCCTCTTCTGCTTCTGCTGTCCAGAAGCAGACTCTGCCCAGGTCCTACATGTCAAGAACAGAAAGCACTTAGCAGAAAACAAGGGATAGTCAAGTGGCTGCCCTCTCATCAGCTGATGCAGGATTGGCCACCACTTCCTTCCAGACTGCTGGATGGAGGACCCCAAGGAGCCTGTACAAGGCGACCCTAGTGTGAAAGGAAGAAGGACAGATGAAATACAAGTGTGCTGCCCTGTCTGGCCACAGCCAGGCCACTCTTGTTTCTCATTCTGTGCACAAAACTCTGGAGCCTTTCCAAAAGTGTGCTGACCCCAGCCAGGGTCTGCAAACATAAAATTCATGGTGGGCCAGGCACCAGCAAGATGGGACATAAACTAGAATTCAAAAGAAGCTTCTGGATCTGTGTTCTGTGGAGTTTCCAGGATATGCTGATTCAAGTGTGATCTTGCTAGATAAGTGACCAGTCAAGGAAATGTCACACAGCAGATGGGTTCAGTACTAGGGGTCCAGGTTGGGGCCCTGATAAACTTTCAGCTCCAGCCACAGAGTGGCACATGGATGTGTGATTCTCAACATTTCCCACTCCGCTCTGTGGGGATGGCGGTGTGGCAGTTCCTCTTGGCATACTGCGCTTTCTCAGACTCATTTGCTTTCTGCCCATGTGGAGTCTCTGTGTTGATCACTTCCAGCGTCGGCGTGGCTGGCAGACACTTGGGAAGCCACACATCCACACATCGCCCCATTCAGCCCTGTGGGGTGTGAATCCTCCTGATTGAGTGTCGCCAGGAAGCTGTGTCTGCCAGCTTTGGTAGGGATAGAAAGCAACTTTGCTGCCCTAGAAGCTGGCATTGTTTATTAAACAGTAATAGAGAATTTAGGCCTGAGATGTAAGCGTTTCTGTGCCCCAGTCTGAGTGACGCTGGCCTGCATTTTATTTTACTTTTTTACAAAAAAGACTTGAAGTCTGCTCAGTGCTCCAGCACCATCTTTGGGTAAACCAGTCCCAGCCAGACTGCCATGTCTGGCTGCTTCCTTTCTTTTTTTCCTCCTCCTCCAAAGGCAGCTCCACGGTTTCCCCACTTAGGCAAATGAGCATCTGCTGTGTACATGGAAACAGGTCCAAGTGAACCAGCAGAGTCATCAGCCCGGTCACCCACGGAAATGGGTTTGCATAAGTGCAGCTGCCGCGATGAGCCTGTGATCCTGCTGGTTCCCACTGCAGCCCGCCCCAGGACCATCTGTCCATTCACTTAGCAATGCCTCTGAGCAGAGGCCACTGTCAGAGGTGTTGAAATGAGCCCTACAGGACCCAGAGTGCAGCAATGCAGATGAAGAGGCTCCTAGACCCCGGAGAAGTTGCCCAACCTCTGCTCCCATGGGCAGGCAGGCAGCAGTGGCACCTAGGAACAGGAGGCGGCAGAGACTTGAACCCCACCTTTCTGTTCCTGGATCAGCCCATTTGTTTAAGCCCTCATGCCATTTGTGCTGGCCTTCTCAGCCCCTTCTAGCCAGTGGCCTTGAGGACACTTCCCTGGGTATCTGAGCACTACCTGCCCTCAGGCACAGATGGTTCTTTTTGCCAACAATTTGCATCAGCCACTCTGCTTTCAGAGCAGTGCTCAACTCACAATTATCTTATTTCTCTGTTTGCTTGTTTATTTTGTGTCCATCTGCTTCCTGCTCCTCTGTAATTTGATGGGAGGGCAAATAGGCTGCCGTCTCCCTTCAGCACCGGGCTCAACCACACCTGGTGCAGAGGCCCTCAGAAAGCATTGCAGTGTGGATGAATGGGTGAATGAATGATGTGTAGATGAATTAGTGAATGGGTGTATGTATGGATGGATAGAGGGATGGATGGATGTTTGGATGGATGAGTGGATGAATGGATGCATGAATGGATGGATATTTGGATAGTAGTTGGTGGATGAGTGGATGAATAAATGGATGGATGGATGTTTGGATGGATGAATGGATGGATAGATTGATAGATGAATGGGTGGATGGATGGATAGATGGGTGATATGTAGATGAATAGATGGATAAATGAGAGGATGGATGGTTGGATGCATGGTTTTATGTATGTATGTATGGGTGAATGGATGGATGGATGGATGGATGGATGGATGGATGAGTAGACTGATGGGTGGATGGATGGTTGATTGACTGATTGACTGGCTGGCTGGCTGGATATTTGGAGGAATGGGTGGATGGATATATGGATGGTTGGATAGATAGATGTTTGGATGGATGGGTGGATGAATGTATGTATGTATGTATGGATAGATGGATGGATGGATGGATGCTTGGATGGATGGGTGGATGAGTGGATGGATGGATGGATGGATGGATGGATGGATGGATGCTTGGATGGATGGGTGGATGAGTGGATGGGTGGATGAGTAGATTGATAGGTGGACTGAAGGGCTGGATGTATGGATATTTGGAGGAATGGGTGGATGTATGTATGTATGGATGGATGTTGGATGAATGGATGGATGGGTAGATGAATAGATGGATGGGTGGACGAATGGATAGGTGGATGTTTGGATGGATGGATGGGTGGATGTTAGGATGGATGGATGGATGTTTGGATGGATGGGTGGATGTTTGGATGGATGGGTGGATGAGGGGATGGATGGATGAGTAGATTGGTCAGTGGACTGACTGGCTGGCTGGCTGGCTGGATGGATGGATATTTGGAGGAATGGGGGATGTATGTATGTACAGATAGATGGTTGGATGTATGTATGTTTAGATGTATGGATGTTTGGATGTATGTATGGATGGATGTTTGGATGGGTGGATGGATGTTTGGATGGGTAGATGGGTAGATGGATGGGTGGATGGGTGGATGGATGGGTGGATGGAAGGATGCTGGGGCTAGGAAGCTCCTCTAGTAGGTTGCTGCAGAGTACTGGGGAGAAGACATTTTGGCTTCTGGATGACATGGAAGTGGTGAACATGGAGTCAGAGAATGGATGTCTTTTTGAGAGGAAAAGTAAAATGGTAAAAAGGTAAAAATAAAATGGTAAAATGAGGAGGCTAGAAAAAATAGAACTAGGCTAGAGAAAGGACTGGTTGATCATCTTAGCTAAGAGCAAAGGGCACAGGATTAAGCTCCTATGGCCCTGGTTGGTTGGCTTTCCTCTTTGCTTTTCATCATGAAACATGAGGCTAAAGTTCTTTTGCATCTAATCAAGTTGTCAGATATCATATTTCTTGAAAGATATCTTTACCAGTCGGTGAGTGTGAAGGATAAAGCCCAGTTAGTAGCAAGGGATCTATTAGGATCCAGGACACAATACACTTTGTACACTCTTGCTGTACTTCTTTCCCAGTGTGCATACATGCTGACCAAGTATTGGATTTTCCCCCCATTTTTACTTTTTATTGAAGGTTCACAGGGTTAAATTTCAATCATAGGTGGGCATGGTGTTGCATACTTATAATCCCAGCACTCAGAAGGCTGAAGCAGGAGGATCTCCAGTTGAAGGCCAGTGTGGGCTATATAGAGAGTTCAAGACCAGCCTAGACTATAGACTAAGACCTTATCTCAAAAAGTCAACCAACCACTCAAACAAATATTTCCAATCAGTTAATCAGGATTCTAAATGGAGCACATCTAAGGGCTCATGAGAAAGATGGAGAAGGCAGCAAAGTGCAAGACGACTGCTTCTGGAGGCTGCAGCCTCACTGGAGGCTCTCTGAATGTGACCAGCATCACTGAGAGCAAGAGGTCCAGAGCACTATGGTGACAGGGCTCTGACAGATGGGCAGGATGTTTGGGAGGGGTGGTATGTCAAACATGAGCAAGGGTGGTCCCACAGAAACGGGTGGAAAGTTCTGGGTAGAGGGAGAAGTTTAGGTGAGTGAGGTGGGCTGACTGAGATGCAGAGAGTTTTTCCTAGTGTGGGCATCAATTTCCAGACCCATGACAGACAGAGCCAAGCTCCCCCTCCCTGGTCTGCAAGCCCCTGAACAATGTCGCTTCCTATATTAGTTGCTTTTCTAGTTGCTAAGACAAAATACCCAACACCCAAAGTTAAAGAAGAGTTATTTAGCTCATAGTTTGTAGAGGTTCTATCCATAATCAACTGGCTCTAGAGCAGGAAAGCTTGGCAGAGAACGAGTTCATGGCAGGCAGAAAACACTGAAAGCAAGCAAGCAGGCAAGCAAGGGACCGTGGAAGCTTCTTTGGCCCCTTTAATACGCTGTCTAGGCAACTGGAATTAAATTGGTGCCAAACAGTCATGGACTGATTTTGTAATCACACATCCTTAATCCCAGGATTACACACTCTAGATTCACCCACCTATAACCACACCTGTGAGGCTTTGAGAGGACACCTAGTCGTAAACCCCCACATTGCCTATCCTTACAGACAGTGATACGTTCCTGCATAATTTACAAGGTACCCAGTAATTCTCTTTCAGAGGAGCAGTTTAGAATAGAAAAGAAACTCCTTTTAGCCAAAGGGATCCACAGGAAGCCACTGACACACTGCACCACCGTGTGTCAGATGATGCCTTTCAAACCACGGTGCTGAGCTCTAGTGTCCTGGGGCTGGTGTGGCTTTTGTCCTACTGCAGCCACTCAGGGTGTCACAGTCCAAAGTCACCATTGCCATTGACCTTCAGAGCTGCAGGGATGGGCCTGTCTGTGCTTCCCTCTGTCTCCTTCAGGTTCACGTGATGGGCTCCCATGTAGAGGTGGAGATATCTTTTCCTTTTTTCTTCTGCTTGGTTTTTGGGATGGAGCCCTGTAAATCAGATTGTCAGAAGACAGAAGAGAGAAAGCACATGCAAGTGTTTAACACGAATGTTCTATGGCGGGAGACCCTGCATAAGTAAGGGAGTACCAAGGAGCAGGATGCCCAAGCCCTTGAGGCTGAATGAATGAAGGCTGGGGATCATAGGAGAGTGGGACAGAGCAAGAATGTGAGCTCAGAGCAGGAAATGGGGAGTGCTTAGAAGTCCTGTTCCTTCTGATTTTCCTCAGCCTCCCCTGTAGATAAGGACAGAGCCCTCTATTTTAACAGGATCTGGAGACCCCTGGGGAGGTGATGGATGACAGGAGTACCCCACAGCTGAGCGTGCTACAGGAGGCAGAACCTTCCAGGCATGATGAGTGCCTTTAAGGCTCCATCTCTTGCTGGGGCTCTTCTGTGCTGCACTTCCCACCAGCACAAGGTAAACAGCTTTGCCGTGCATGCGTTTCCACCATGATGTTTCTGTCTTTGGAGAAGCCAGCTGTGGACAGAACCTCTCAAATTAGGAGTCAAAGAAACCATTTGCTCGTTTAAGTTGTGGGTGTCAGGTATTTTGTCCCAGCAATGGCAAAAGTGACCACACAAGGGTGCTTCTTTCCTCCTGGGCAGGAGGCCCCTGTAGTGTGAGGATCCTATGAGGCCTTTAGAGGAAAGGTGATGTCAGAGTCCCTTGTGTCTGCTGATTCTCAAGGTCCTTCGGGAAGGAGTATTTCTTCTTTAAAATACCCTGTATTCCCAGGTGCCATATTTGAGGGCAGCGTATCAGCCTGTATGTCTGTTTCTGTGTACAAATTTCCCCTTTTAAGAAGATACCATTCCAGTGACTGCATGGTAATCTATCTGGCTCAGTATAGATCCCACTGTAAATAAGGTCACATTCTGAGGTATTGGGGCTGAGTTTGTCAACATGGAAATTTGGCCCATAACCTTTGCTATGCTTTAAAAAAATGGTCAGTGCTACCTAAAAAAATCAATTCTAGTATTATTGTTACACTGTTTTCTGCCTCTAGCAGATGATATTTGTGCGGTCCAGGGATAAGAAAGGAAGGACCAAATTCTCACCTTGTGTTTTACTGAGAAGTAAAACATTAATATGTATGGGTGTGAGAGACAGACAGAGAGAGAGAAATATTAAAATTTGAAGATAAAAGTCATAAATTCTGGACCTATTACCAAAAAAGCAACTGGTCTACGGCAATGGTTCCCACATGGGGTGCATGGCAGGATCACACTGAGTGCTACCCAAGCCCTGCCAGGAGTGGGCCTTGTTGCTTTGAGAAGGTAGCTCTGAAATAGGAGCAGGTATTGGGGTGGGTGATGTGGCCAAGAGAGATCTTCCACTTTACTTTTAGGTTTTCCCATAGGTTCAAAGGAGAATAGAGTGGTAATTTAATTGACTTTGGGTCCCCCTATGGGGGCTGGTGGGGCACATTTCTGGATATGCCAGGCGCATTATGGGGGTGTGGCCTTGAGGTCCCTGTCTCATCCCTGACCCCTTCCGGTCTGGTGCTGTCCCCTGCTCTGCTCCCCACCTACCATGAACTAAGCAGCTTGCTGCACTGCACTTTCCATCATGCTCCTGCCTTGCAGCCCACGCACCATGGACTGCGTCTTGAGACCATGAGCCAAATTAAACTTCTGCTCCTTCAAGTGGTGGGTGTTAGGCATTGTGGGGAAACTGACGAGTACATGAGGTAAAATATGTGAGCCTATTAAACATAGATAATGTTCAGTAAAATTAGTGAACTTCCCATGTAACAGACCGCCTGTCTCCAAACAGCCTTCATGGGAATAGTGACTGTTTTCACCTAGCAAGAGGGGGAACAGCATTCTGTCCAGCATAGTTAGCTCTGTCAATATGATGCAAGAAACGGGTGTCAAATAAGCAGACACAGTTAAAGACCCCCCAGGAAGTTATTTGCTTGATATTAAGGTGTGATGTGACATTATGCAAAGCTGGGGAAAACGTTGAAACAGAAAACTTGTGTGCTTCCTTCTCTTTGAAAGCTTACAGTTCTGTCATACTGTACAATGACAACACAAAACACACACACGTGCTCACATGCATGCACACATGCACAAGAACAACATTTGAGTACTTTCCAAAGGCAATCACCAGAATTCACTGGGGACATGCCCTAACTCTGAGACACATCCCCAATTCTCAGGAAGGTGGCCTCCATTTGTATTCTTTCTGCTCACACGCTGGCACACACAGGTGAGTGGATGCCCCCTCAAAGATGCAAACCAAAGCTTAGGACGCTGTCTTCTGCAGAAGGAGAGGGATATGCACGTCTGTCCACTGTCCTGGATGCTGCTATGACAGGCAGAGTCCAGTCCCTACTGCCTTGAGCACTGCCCACTTCTTGCCTGTCTGCGGATGTATTATGGATTAAAAAACTGGTGGTCAGCTTGGCGCCAGCTGGGTTATATCAGCATGGTGCTGAGCATAGATGGTCCACCTGAGGAAAGTTGCCAGCATCAATAGAGACATGGAGAGGGAAGAGGCACTGGTGCATTGAGGTGTTGAGGCATTGTGAGTTCTCCTACAAGTTGCTGTTTGAGCCGTTGGTTCTCCTAGAGAAGCTCTGGTCCTCACATCGAGCATTGCTTCCTGGCTCCAGAGGGGAAGACGTGTGCCAGTTGGTCTCCAGGATGAACTCATCATGCTGGCTTCTTGGCATGTACTCGACTGTGCTTGTCGTTGGAGGAGCTCAGGACCTCCATGTCACTGACGATGGCTGTGGTGCTTTTCAAGACAGCCCTGGTCTTTGTTGTGAGTGTGATTTCTCAGCTCCAGTGTAGAACCCTCAGCCTACCAGCACAGCTCCTTCACTCTGCTGGCATTGATTTCCTGGTTTCCACTGCTGAACTTTGGGCCTTCCCAGGGTGGATGCATAAAAGAGACTGGTATGAGTCCTTCCTGTGGGCTCTGGACCTGCAGTTGGACTCCTGGGAGGCATTGTCATAAGTTCTGGGTTTTCATCTGGACTCATGTGGGACATTGCTGTGGGATTCAGGCCTTTGGTTAAATATTCTATGTGTTCAGTGTTGTGGATAGATTTCCTGCATTTTCTTGTGTTAACTCTAGGTGACCACCATAAAAGTAATATTATAAACTCCCTGTCCTGATTCTAATTGTTCTCCTCACAACCCATAACTACAACAGGATGCTCTCCTCAAGGCTCTGTTGAGACTGTGTAGGCTCCGTGATGCTTGTTTTATGCCTTCTTCATCTTAGGGAAGATACTGACACCTAACAGGAAAAGCAGAGGAAGCTGAGCCCCGTCAAAGCCACTATAAAATTGATTTGTGTCTCATCCCCAAAATGAGCATATTGGTTTTTCACTCACCCAAACATCAAAATTTTCGTTATTTATTGCTGGACTTCAGCACTGCAAAATATGTGTGCATTTTACACATCTTTTGACCTCAAAAGATGGGAGACTCTGGCATTTTTTGTTAACACAGGGAGGGAGGCAAGCAGGCGTCTGTGGGGAGAAGGAGAATGTGCCTCCTTGTGCCCGGCTGAGGCTGCTTCTCTGGGAAGCCTGTAAGGCTCAGAGTGGTAGGGATACCTGGGGAGGTGGAGGCACCTGGGATGGACAGTCCGAACTTCATCTGATGACACATACCACTGCCTCATTTCATCCACACCCCAGAGGTGTGAGCAGCTAAGCGGAATTTGTCCATCCACATAGGCTAGGGGTTTCCCTACTCAAACCAGCAGGAGCAGTGTGGTTCCTGAGCATGTGAGTAAACTGATTTAGGCATTCTTCATTTTGATGGCCAAATGAGGAATTGTGTGTAGGATGGACATTACAATATTCAGAGCAAAGAAACAGTAAAAGGAAGCTCCAACTTGCTGGCTTTGCTTTCATTTGCATAACTCTTACATGCAGTACTATAATGCATAACAGAACATACAACTATAGTGTTCCACTGTATAGTGCAATCAAAAAAAAAATTACAGTTCTGTAGAAATAAGGTTTACTGTACAAAAAATGACACTGAGGCTCTAAAACCACAGAACAGTTCAGAAAAATAAATAAAGACAAATCCTAAGTCTGAACAGTCATTAGACAGGTAGGTCACCAAACGAGAGGATATTTGTAGCCTGGGGATGGGAAGGCAGGAGTTCTCTGTGCTCCATTAGTACCTGAGCAAGTACAGCTTTCTACCATTTCTGCTGCTCCTGGGTGGCCGCCATCACTCATACTCTGAAACCACATTGTGAAATAGATATTCCCGTTTTACAGAAAATGAAACTGAGGTCCAGGACAATTAGACAACTGTTTCAAGTCAGAAAGGTAGTTAATAGATCACTTATATCTTTGGGGGACTGTTGTTCAGGTTCAAATCTGATTTTTAACTCTCTCAGGTATTCGAAAGCCAAATAAGATCATTAATACTTTTTTTTCCTTGAAAAATTCCAGCAAGAAAGGCAAATTCGTTTTCCAAATACAGACTGAGATGCACACAGCATTTGTCACCAAGAGGCCATCCCAGGAAGGGATCAGGTGGGGAGAACCCAAACTCCTGAGCTGTCTCCAGAGGGACTGCCCTGGGGGAAAGGACATTGTGGAAGCCTTACTTATTCCTTTATTACACTCCATATTTATTTTAATGGTTTATGAGTTTGGCTAAATCTCTAGGTCTTAACAAATCACATCTTTACCACAGCGACTTGAGATAGAAGCAGGCATTCAGCTATAACAATTTATGGCAAATGCTAAACATTAGTAGTGCCCATAGACTTTCAAAGTCCTCTGAAGTCCAGGAGCCAGTCAGATCCAATTTTGAAAGGCTTGGCATGGAAAGCTCTAAGTCGTTGGATACTTGAGTATATCTTAACCAGGAGTGAGGTATTGTCATAAATCTTTTCTAGAAGGATTCATATTCTCTTATATAATTTTATGAGGTGGTGGGGTTGTGGGAGGAAGTGGTAAAGACCCTATGTCTGTCTCCAACTTGACCCTAATATGAAACCATTCAAGAGACATTGCTGGTAAACCACTGGAAGAGGGTAAATCTGCTTACTGTGATTTTCTTTTCTTTCTTCATTTTATTAAATTGTGTAGTCTTGCCCACATCTAAAAACACTATTTTTCTCTGTTTAAATTTTAAAGTTACCCTCAAATCTATTTTTATATTTTAATCTTTAAGACCACAAGAATTAGATAAGGGTTGATAGTCTCATGGCTGTTTATAGGTAAAGAGTCAAAGAAGGTTGGGAAATTTACCCATGATCACACAACTGTTCAGAGATGGGGCATGGATGATGACACAGCTCTCCTGCATTGTTTTGTTTTATTTTGTTTTGAGACAGGGTCTCCCTATGGAGTTCAGACTGGCCTGGACTCACTATGTAGCCTGGGCTGGCCTCGTACTCATGGTGATCCTCCTGTCTCAGCCTCTCAAGTGCTGAGATTACAGGAATGCATCACTACGCCTTGCACGGCATTCTCTTTTTCTAGCAAAAGTGTCTAATCTTCTCCCCAGCTTCCTCTCTGAGTGCTAAGTGTGCTTTATGGAGCTCATTCACAAATTGCTCTGGTTCAGGACAGAGGTGAAGTGTGATGAAAACCGTAGACCACACTCCTCCTCTGGCTTACTGTGTGATGTCCAGCCAGTCTTCGTTTTTTCAAATCTGAGTGTCCTACTCTAAAAATTGATAGAGCTTGGCAGAAAATAGACTTATTATCTGGTATTGGTCAGCTTTCTTATTGCTGGGTATGACATTCCACACTTTCTGCTTGCAGGAGAAAGGTTTTGTAGAGTTCACAATGCAGGAGGATCCAGTCCATGGCAAAGTGGCCCCATGGCAGAAAGATGTGGCAGAGCTAAGTTGTATAGTTCACGGTGGCCAGGAAGCAGAGCAGGGGAGCAGCTGCAGAAAGCAGAATATGAGGGAGCAAATGGACACCCCAAGACCACACCTCCATGGCCTACATGGGCACAACCAAAGGTGTGCTCTCCTCATCCCTTAGGCGGTTCTTAAATCAATAAAGCTGACCCATCAGGGCCACTCCTGGACACCTCAACTGAACACCGAGATGTGAGAATTTCTGACATAGTTCTGTCTCAGTCAAGAGTCTCTAGAGAAACAGAATGGTGTGTGTGTGTGTGTGTGTGTGTGTGTGTGTGTGTGTGTGTGTGTTTGTGTGTGACTGTGTATGTGAGTATGTGTGTGCAGTTTACTATTAGAATCTGGCTCACTTGTAGAACAGCCTGCAGGCCCAGAACTCACATAAGATTTCAATATTACATAGTATTGAGGTAGAATATATTCTTTTCCAAAAAGCCACAATTTTTTTTAACCACTAGTGGCAAAGTTTCACATACTAAGGTAGAAAAAAACAGAAAGTAAAGGGGAAACAAGCTCTGCAGAGTGAGTTTGGGCCGAGTGAAAAGGGAGGAAAAAATAAAAATCAAAGTGCACCCTAGAGCAGAGAGTGGGTTACCGTGAAGAGGCTTGGTAGCTTGTAATCCACAATTTCTGCTCTTAAGGGTTTCAGCAAATCAAGTACAGTGCATCTATACTCTCAAGAGTAACCTTTTTTTGTGAAAAGTCATCTGATTATAAATATTAATGACTTTCAGAAAAACCTTTTGTAGAAACGCGTAGACTGGCACCATGGTATTCGAGTTGACACATAAAACTGGCCCTCGCAAAATATGTCTCACACTATAGTGTGTGTGTGTGTGTGTGTGTGTGTGTGTGTGTGTGTGTGGGTGTGGGTGTGTGTAAAATGTAGCCATCACGACTATGTTGTGTGTTTCTTTGAATGAAAGATAGAAAATTACCAATAACATTTTGTGCTAATAACTTCATGCATGGCAAAAGGCAAGACTCAGATTTGTCGTAAACTTAGCCCTTCTGTTCACTTACTACCTCTCTTATTTTCAACGTGAGGGACTCTAAGTTCCTGCACATAGCACAAATCTGCATACTTACCACAGAAGGTTGGCGCATCACAGAAATTGTGTCAGTTGGTGATGGCTGGCTTCATGGGTCAGCTTTGCTGGGCTGTGATTCCCTGACGTATGTTCAGACATTATTCTGGGTGGTTGTATGATGGCATATTGGAAAGAGATTAACATTTAAATAAGCATACTTTGAGAAAAGTAGATTATTCTTCATAATTTAGGAGATTTCAACCAATAAGTGAAAGTCCTGAGCAAGAACAGGCTAACCTTACACCAGCAGCAGGGACTCTTCCAAGGGTGCCGTTGGACTTGAATTGGCACTGACTATCCTGGGTTCTAGGGAAGATAGCCTCCAACTCACACTGCAAGGCCACTGTCCAGCCCACTAGCCTCTCCCATTCAGTTTTGGGCTCACCCAGCCTCCAAAAATCACATGAAGCAATTCCTTATAGTACATCTTCCTCTACATACACACAACCTACTGGTTCTTTCTCTCTGCAGTTCTCTGCTACACGACAAAGGCAGAATCTCTGTGTACAGGGCCCAGGGAGGTAAGAAAATGAGAGCAAGGGGTCAGGCGTGCTGCTGGGTGGGTGGGCAGCTGGACCACAGTAACTGGAGATCTCCGACCTTACAGAGCAAGTCCTAGTCAGTTACCCTAATATGGATGGGGCCCCAAGATAACTAGATTTCCCGATATTTAAATTAAGCTGTAAATATAGATTCTGCATGAAATTTAACAATATTTAATTATTGGCTGCTAATTCTTAAAAAGCAAGCTTTCAACCTGAAGACTGAGTGTAACCCTCTGGATTTCTAGGGCATTAGGAAGTGGTTGTCATTCTATTGTTATGGGGTAGGATGGAGAAGGAACTCAGGAGGTCAGGACAGTTGAAAGACAACCTAGCAAGAAGTTTGGATGAGCTGTGGGAGACCCTCTGCTTCTGCTGTGCTGGTAACATCTGAATCAGAGGCTGGGCAGAGCAACGAGGTCTTGCTGGAGGGAGCATTCAGTGTTGTCCTCACCATCCTACTGGAGTCATAGGAGTGTGCCATGTGCCATTTTGTCCCTGCACATGTGTTAGAGAATCTTCACACTCATCACCAGAGCAGCCTTTGTCATTGTTATTTTAGAGCAAAGAGTGTGAAACAGGGATGGCAAGGGACATAAGAAAGGTCACCTGACTGGTAAGTTCACCTGTAGGAATTTGAACCCAGGAAGTACTGTTTTGGGGCCTACATTTTAACCAGTGTGGACTCGCGGATGATGTTATTAAATTTGAGGACAACATGAGACTGAAGAAGTAGAACCCCTGGCCCTTCATTCCCCCTTCTCTGCAGTCTTCCTTCCACGGGGTGTACACAGCAAGAAGTAATGCAGTGGCACCCTTGGGTACCCATTCATACCTAACAGATCCTGGAAGGAGCAGGTGTTGCCTAACAGTAATGTTGCCAGTCAGATGTGATGGTGCATTCCTGTAATGCCAGCACTCTGAGAGGCTGAGGCAGAAAGTCGAGCTGTGTCGTCAGGAAAAACACTTGGTCACAGTCAGTGCTCTGCCCTACTGTGGGCACTCCGCATGGGCCACTTTTCCAGAAGCAATCTGCGCAACCTCCTTGGCCCAGCAGCACCCAAAACTCTAGCCAAGGCCTTTGAGGACTTGGGATACATCCATGGGCTGGAGTCTGGTGACTGATTTCACTTTAAATGCCACAGTCTCTGGCCTAAAAGGCAGCAGATGCTGCAGCTTGGTCCGGCCCACCCATCCCCATCCTGACCAACTGTGTCCATCCTCCCTCCATCACTGCTCAATCCTGAGTGTGGAGAAAGGCCCTTGTCCTGCAGGACCTCAAGTTGGCCCTTGCATCCCTGCACATAAAAAGCAGTAGAAATTGCTGGCCTGGAGTGATGATGTTTGCCTGCCTGGCTGAAGGACCTGCTCAGAGGGCCAGAGAGTTCATTTGCTTTGGGGAGCTCAGAGATGCCCTGATGAAAGGCAGGGAAGACAAACATTAATTGGGGCATATTTCAAAGGTGGAATGAGGATCCGGCCTCCACTCTGTTCTGTTCTTGGGCTGCTCCCATGCTTCTGGTCACAGGGTAGAGGAGGGTGGCAACAACAAGCCAGGCCTTTCCTTTTCCTGTGTTGTAAGCAGCAGGATAGGTCTGGGCTTCGACAAGTTGTCAATCTTTCGTCCTTTGGTGGCACCATGCTGGCATAAGCTGGTCTTAGATGAGCCTAAGTGTCCAGTGCTGCCCAGGGGACTGAGTAACACATGCTCTGCAAGAGAGGGCTCCCTCTGGTGTCAGATTTTGGGGGGCACCCAAGTTGCTGCCGTTTCCACAGCAGCACCCCAGAAGAAGGATGTGAGTATGGAGACAGAGCACGGCCCCCTGCAGACGCGGCACACTGTCGCTCACATCCAAAGTGATTTGCAGCAGGAGAGAAGGACACTGAGCTCCCTTGGGAAGGGGCAACACAACTGTGCGATGTTTGGCCTCTCTATTGTCAAGCCCACTTCTGGGCAAAGTAGCTAAGCAATATGATGCCTATTCCTTCCCATCTGTGTGTGTGTGCACACGCATGTGCATCCCATTCCCTTACACATCTTCAGTGTGCTTAAGGCCTGACATCCCTGTGTGTGCTCCGTAAACTCCCCAGCATGGTGGCAGTGCCTGGCCGGAGAGCATAGGAAGACAGCTGTATGACAGAGCCTCGATCACTGGGATCCGCAGTCACGCTGTGTGTGCACATCTCTCTCCAAAAGTGTATACACATGGGCAGGGGATTTTAAAATATATTGACTCATTTATTTTTGGTTCTTCAGGGACTGGGGATTTAGCTCAGCAGCATAAGCGCCTGCCTTGCAAGCAGGCAGTTGTGAGTTTGATCCCTGGTACCGATAAAGACAAAAATAAATAAATAAATAAATATTTTTGGTTCTTCTTGTTCTCTTTGAGTAACTTTTCCAACAGCGAAACAAAGATGATTATGTGTACAATCATATTTAAAGTAAGTCTTCGTATCTTTACTTAAAGTATATTAAGAATGTATCAGTTTATTATCCTAGTAACTTATTAATAATTAGACACAGGCTGAGTCCCCTCTTAGCATCCCACAGCCTTTATCCCAGCACCTTCTGCCTTCATTTCTTTGCTTTGTAAATTACTAATATTTATATGTGTGATGGATGCACATTTATGCATGTACATATGTACATCCACACATGTTTGGTACATGTATGCAAAGAAATGTACATTTGTATATCTAGAAATGTTTATCCTTAAAGATAGAATTATGTACAGGCAGAGTCCTCCAAAAACTGCAAACACACTTTAGGGAAAGAAACATATTGTGATGTTTTTACAACTGATGGTGTCACCCCTATATGGGGACCCCAGAGGATATCCTATACCACAGAAAACTCACTACCTTCCTGGTCCTCAGAGAAGAAATTGAAAATGCACCTGCAGTAATCTCAATGACCAAGGTTACCCAAGAAGAAGCTTGCCGTACTAATAAACATCTGCAAGGTGATGGCCAGCACTCTGAGCACCTCTCGTAACTGTGGAGGCCAAAGATGACTTGTATTAATCTCATGATGTCTCAATAAATTTAGTATTAAGATATTTATGCAAGTTTTTCTTTATGTCAAGGGCATATGCATTTTTGGGGTGGGCTCTAAATTATCTTTCTCATGAATAATGTGTATTTCTCTCAATTTGTTGTTCAAAAAAACAACTTTGGTGATATCCATTTATAGACTTGGGTTGGGATCAACCCACACATCCCCATCCTTTGAAACTGCCGTGTAGTGTTGTGTAGCATGGGTCTCCTGCAGCTCATAAACCCTGTGCCTGTCTTGGACATGCAAGTCAGTGACAACTGTGCTACAGTGGTCATCTGAACCCTTTCCTCTTCAGACACATCTGCTGGCCTTTCTCTAGCAGTACCGAGAAATAGAATGCCTGAGACAGCCTACATAAATGGAAACTGATTCCTTCTTTGTTGTGGTTGAAAAAGGAATTAAGATGTGTTATGTATATGTACCCACTCTGTACAGGCTTGTAAACATTGCATACAATACACACGTACTAATAAACTGAACTAAAATAACCCAGAGAAACATACTACACACATGTACTAATAAAAATTTTAAAGCACTTAAAAATTTAAAAATTTGAAATAGAAACTGAAAACGACAACCATATTCAAAAGTGTTTGTTCTCAATTTATACTGCCTTTGATGGTACATGAAAATATACATTTTACCCTCACCTTTACTGATAGTAATTTTTTTCAGCACTAGGGTTTGAATCCAGGGTTTTCATGTCAAGCTACATGCCCAGCCCTGTTTCAGTGTTTTTCTGAGACAGCTTTTCACAGGTGCAACTCAAACTTGTCATCCTCCTTACTCAGCCTCCCAGAGAACTGAGATTATTGGTGGGTATCACCTTGCCTGGTTTGATAGGGTATTTTTAAAAACATTTAGCGTGTAGACTGAGACTCTGAGAGGGTACATCAGCCTTTCCAGAGCTCACACCAACATTTTTATGAATTGGCGTACAAACTGAGTATCCCTTCTGTGAAATGCTTGTGAGAATTGTTTTGGATTTTAGAATATTTGCACGTATGTAACATGTCCTGGAGAGGTGAGCCAAGTCTAACTATGAAATTCGTTTATTCCTCACATATACATGATACAAATAGCCTGCAGGTAATCTTACATAACATTATTAATAACTTTGTGCATGAAGCCAAGTTTCACAGTGCAGAATTTTCTACTTCTGGCATTAAGTCCGTACTCAAAACATTTCAGAGTATGGAGAATTTTGGATTTCACATTTTTGGATTAAAATGCGCTTTTCTAAAGTGCCTAATATAAAGTAATAAAACTGATTTTTTTCTATCAAGAGGACTCTAAATATCAATCAGTGGGAACTCCACTGATTCCCTTTTGAACCTACTATAGTGCACCTATTGGGTAAATTATTTTTCACGTCTTTGGAATCTTATAGCAAAATCTGTTAGTTATTCTCAGAAATTTGGTGGTAAAAGTTTATCCTTTAAAGATAGGATTGATTCAACTAATTTTATTTTACTAGTACATGTTTGCAATACATAATGTTTACGCTTATTGTGAGGAGCTGGTACATGTGCATAAAACATCTTAATTCTTTTTTTGTTCCCTACCCCTCCCACACACCTGCCATTCCATCCCAATGCTTGGTTCCCTTCCCATTTGAGAGAGATTTCCCTAATTACTATTACCTATCTTTTATTTTGCTCTTTATTTATAATTTGGGGTTCCCATAGAAGAGAAACCATGCAATATTTAAGCTTGTGTGTATAATTCATTTCACTTATTTTGTGGTCTCAAACTGTACCCACTTACTTATGAATGAATCAAGTGTATCCTTCTTTATAGCAGAGTGGTACTCCCTTGTGTATAAATACTATATATTCTTTATCCATTCATTGGATGATGGACATAGTGCTTCCAAGATTTAGCTGTCAGTTGTGCTGCTATAAACACAAATATGCATGAGTCACTGTTATATAAGGTCTTTAATTCTTTTGAGAAGATAAGAGAGAGGAAATAATTAGGGTCAAATAGGATTTCTAGTTTGAGTTTTTTGCGGAATCTTCCTACTAATTTCCACAACGATTGTATTAGTTTACATTTCCATCTGCAATGAGGAAGATTCCTTTTTTTCCTGCAACCCCCTCAACACTTGTTATTGGTTGATTTCTTGATGAGCACGTTCTTTCTGGGGTGAAATGAAATCTCAGTGCTGTTTTGTTTTATATTTCTCTAATGGCCAGAAATGTTAAACATTTTTTCATGTATTTACTGTGCACTCATACATCTTCTTTTGAGAAGTGTGGTTCACTTCTTACTTTGGTTGCCCATGTTTTGATTAGGTCTTTCACTTTGTGGATCTAATTGTTCTTTATTTCTTTATATATCTTAGATGTTAGTCCTATGTTGGAGGAATAGCTGGCAATATTTTTCATTCAGCAGGTTGTCTCTTCGAGCTGTTGGTTGTTTGCTTTGCTGTGCAGAAAGTTTTAATTTGATATGATTCTATTTGTTGATTCTCAGTATTATTTCTTGTGCCACTGAGGTTTTCTTAATAAAGTTCTTGCCTGCATCTTGAAGAGTTTTATAAGAGTGCAGAGCTGTCAGAGCCAATCTGGCAAATGAGGCACGTGACCAAACTGCCTCCCTCAGACAGCTGGTGTCACCAAGCACCACAGTGACTTCCTTATGCACACATCATCTGGCAATTTGAAGTCATAGTTTAGTATGTAAAGCACAAAAACCAAAAAACTGGCCACGTCCTTTATTGTGATACCCTCATTGAGTCAGGGAAAATTCCTGTAGGAAAAGCTGCAGGAATTTGCTCTTTCCATGACTGTAGTAATCAGAGATGGCCAATGAGTGAGGGGAAGTCAAAATTCAAGAGTAGAGGAAAGCTGAACAGCATCGTGTTACCAAAAATAAATGCAGTGTTTCCTTCCCAGAGCTTATGAATCACTGGCTGGACCACAGCCCACCTCAGCAACCCGAGTGTTCCCACATAGGGAGAAGTGTACATGTGTGTGATCTCTTTCAGTGCCGCATGCAGAGCGTGGTGCCCGCAGAGTCCCTGGTGCATCTCCACTGTGGCCATCTGTACCTTTTCCTCTGATCTCCCTCAGAAAGAAGCCCCTGGCCCTCCAAATGGCTCCCCACAAGGAAAAGAACTCCAGCACTTAGTTTTTTCCTTGGGCATAGCAGGCATGCTAATGCCACAGCTGCAAAATCCGGCTGGCTTTGAGCTTCTATAGACACTGTCATTCCTAACACCTCCTTTTAGAACTATTGGTCTTTGCAAATTGCTCTGAGCTATTTTTAAGAAGCCTCAGAATAAAAAGATTATCCAGGAAGGTTAGAGAGGTGATAGCCCTCTGCTGCAAAGAACAATGCTATTTAGGCTTTATGGAGTTCTCTGTTCTTGAAAGTCAAAGGGGAACTGAACTAACCAGGCTGAGTCAGTGTCGGCATTTCAAAAGTCGGGAGCTCAGACCTCATTGCAGCTGCTTCTGGGCTTGTGAGGAGTTTGGAGAGGACAGAAGTCCTTTGTCTTTTCCCCCTGCCTGTGAGGGCCGGTGCTGGCACAGGCAGAACAGGCTGAGGCTGGATGGGATACCAAGAGGTGGGAGAAGGTGGGACAGGAACACTGCCTCCTGAAGTTTCGTGACCTGCTAGTGTACAGGCATGACTGTCAGAGGCAGATCAGTGGCTAAACAGTGGATTTCTGAGCTCAGACCACTCAGAAGAGAGGCATGGGGTTGGGAGCTGCAGAATACTTGGGACACCAGATCTCTTGTGGAGGCTGAGTCCCAAATGCAGGAAGCACTGAAGGGCACGGTATAACTTCTGCAGAGAACTTGATTTTAGAAGCGATAAAAAGATGTCTTAGGTCCCTTGAAAAAAGTAGGTGGTTGGGGCAGGGATGCACAGATGATAAATGTGTTCTGCACAATAAAAGTTTTGATGGGGGCTGTCTTAGTTACTTTTTACTCGTCGCTGAGACAAAATACTTGATGCCCAAGTTGGGAAAGGAAAGGTTTATTTCTTACAGTTTTTGGAGGTTTCAGTGCACACTCAGTCAGCTCCCAGGCAGGCAGGCATGGCTGGGCCACCTTTCATGGCGGCTGCCAACAGCAAAAAGGAACTAGCAAAGAGCAAGACACACCACCTTCCTGACATTACATCACATCCTGGCTCCACCCCTATGTGGGTGGAGCACTGACACCATCAATCCAAGCACTAGACAATGAACCAATCACAAGTACACAATGCAAACTCATGAGGCCTGGGGGACACAGACATAAACCCTGACAGGGGCTTTGTGAAGTGGCCTTTTCATTTTTTATCAATGATTTCATTTAAATCCTTAGCCTATTTGATATTTTCTATAGAATCTGTTGCTAATGACATTGCCTTTTTGCTCCCATGTTGAAAAACTCTCTTGCCTCTTCTGCAAACTTTCACTTAGAGTTCCTTTCTTTTGCATTTCCCTCCCTGGGCCCAAAGATTGCATATGTGTTTCCAGCCTTCCTGTCTTCATTAATGCTTGTTAGCTAACGTCCTGTGTTCACCATGTGATTTTATTTACTCTTTTGGCTTCAACCCGCCACCTCCCTCACACAACAGATTAAGTCCAAGTCCCTTTATGAGCTTGATCTTTGTCTTAAACTTTTTCCAGATGGAAGCACCCCAGAGACCTCCGGCTTACTTACGACCTCTGGAAGTAATGCATCCTATGGCGTTCTAAACTTTTTTTGCTTCCTGGGGTCCTGTCTTGATCAACAGTACCATCATCTCCCTAAAGGGAAGTTAAAGAGTCACCCTCAAATACTGTTTCCCATCAAACTGTTTCCCCTTAGTGCATGCTATTTTTTAGTGATGTAAGATGACCAGCGGTTTCTTGATGCAGCGTGCACTTTCTTTCTTTCTTCCCTGTTGGTCCATGTTGGTTTTCCTTGTATTCTTCCTTTCTTTCTGTGTCCATATCTCCTACCCATCATGTATGGCCTGACTCAGCTGTGTCTTTGACTTGGGGCCCAAATGAACTGCTCTTTATGTGGGCTGTCCAAGAGTTTGTGAGCACCCTTCTCAGAGGGCACTGAACTGGAAAATCACCTTGTAACCTCACAACTTCGTGACTTTGTCATAGTGAGTGCCCCGCCATTCTGAGTGGTGGGAGTGAGACCCGAGGGAGGTGAGATAACAGGAAAAGGGGAGCAGAGAAGGGAGAAAGGGGAGGACAGAGCAATAACTGCTCATGGACAGGGAGTTTGCTGCCCCTCCATGCTCTGAGAAACTTCTGTGTACTGGGTACATGGGATAGAGGTGCCTGTGTTACAATAAAAGTGCTCAAAACAGGACGTCTCAGTGCTTATATTCATTAACTACATCGATGGGCGTGTCTGGTGGAATCTCCTTGTTAGAGGGCTGGAATCAAGAGCAAGAAGCACCGTGAGCTGCAGGCCTGAGAAAGTTCTGCTCCCACTGGTCTCAGTGTTCCTTGGTGTGGCCTGGGAAACCTCCTTGTCACAAGGCTGTGCTTGTGGCATGGTGCCCAGTTGTGCATGCCAGGCTTTCATTTTAATTTACTTTATTTTACTGTGGTAAGAGGATTGAAACCAGAATCTGCACTGAGCTGCATTCGCAGGCTTTTTAAATTTTTATTTTCAGACCAGGTCTCACTAAGTCACTAAAGTTCCCAGGCTGGGCTTAAACCTGTATTCTCCTGCCTCAGCTTCCCAGAGTGCTGGGATTACGGGTGTGTGTGCACCAACACGCCCAGCCTGCCCTCTAAAGTGACTGGGGATGCACAGTCACTGGTGCTTGCCTTGGTGAGCATTTCAGAGCACGTAGTCACTCACAGTCTTCGCACAGCTCTTGTTTCTCCACCACTGCAACCCTTGACTGCCTTTACCATTTGAATGTTTGGTTATTTTTCTCATTTTCCCTTTGGCCTTTCCTTTGACCACATCCACGTGGCCTCCCAGAGTGGAGTCAAGACTCATGCACTCACATTTTTAGGAACAGGGATGTGAAAAGCTGAGTTTCAAGTCTGCGAACGTTGTTTATTCTCCCCTGGTGCCTGATTTCCAACAGACCCTTGATACAAGAGTAGCAGAAGAACTCACCCTGCGGCCCCAACTGGAAACAGGCTTTTTTTCCTGCAGAAGTATCACTGGCTTTCACACGAAACTGGTGTTATTTTTCCCAATCATACAAACTTGCTGATGGTTATCTTCCCCATGGAGAAAATCATACAAAAAGTTTCTGTGTTTTTGGACCCTTGGAGTTGGATAGACCTTTAAAGAAAAGGTAGATGTGCAGAGACGTTATACAAGACAACCCGGACGTGGTGAGAAATTGGATGTGAAGGGTGAGAGAGAGCAGGAGGAAAGGGCAATCAAGAGAGTGTGCTCTGGGGGGAATTGTTTGCACCAGGAGGTGACGAGACGGGAGAAATTCATGTATGTGGATTGCTGACAGTCTCTGAAGCTGCATTAGAAATGATTCATCCATGCTGCGTGTGTGTGTGTGTGTGTGTGTGTGTGTGTGTGTGTGTGTGCTTAGTGTTCCTATGCTGGACATTTTTCTCCAGGTTGTTTTGGAGAAGAACTTACCCTTCCTTGTTCAGGCCGGGACCTGTCTGTCCCCGTTCCTTTCTCCTCCACCCTCACAGGCCCACTCCTGAACAGAAGCACCCCCAGAGACCTCCTGCTCCACATGTCAGAAGTAACACACCCTGTGCCCTTCTAAACTTTCTCTGCTCTCTGTGGGCCTGTCTTAGCTAACAGTACCACCCAAATCGACAGTGTCCCTTCCTCCTTTTCTTCTCCCCTATAGTTGCCATCCTAACAGCTTTGCTGTCTTTTTTTTATCTAATTAGTTGTGAGTATAAGATTTCTAATGACAGAGTTTTCACTGATACATAATGACCTTTTTTTGTAGTAGAGAGAATAGAACCCACAGCCTTTCCACTGAGTGACAATCCCAGCTCTGTTCGTTTGTTTATTTGTTGAGACAGGGTCTTGTTAAGCACTAAGTTGTCCAGGCTGGGCTGAAACTTATCATCCTCCTGTCTCAGCTTCTCATTTCTTCACATCAAATGGGAAATCTGTGCTTACAAGCATATGTGTAGTTTCTAAGGAGTGCCGTCCTGTACATTTCACATATATGAATTCCTACAGTGTGTGGCTTTTTTCATGTGGCATGGTATTTCCATTCACCTGAAGTAGCTTGTGTCAAGATTTCCTGGTTCTGTGGCCCACACTGTCTCACAGTGTGGATACAACATACTTTGTGTGTCTCTCCATCCTTTGTGGACATTTGGATTCTTTCCATTTGTGGTGGCTGTCAACAGTCCTGCGGTGAATTTATGGGCAGGCTTTGGTGTGGACTCATGGTTCCTTTTCTCTTGGGTGGACACCTAGGAGTAGACTCCTTGGGTCATGTGGTAACTGTCACCTGCACTGCTGGAAGGAGAAGGTCAGTGTCAGAGTGAATCCTTAAGATCTGAAGCCCTCTGCCCTGGCTAAGATTTAACCATGTTTTTCTTGAATAAACTCCCCTCCAGTTGTTAACAGATTTGGTTAATTTCTAGAGTTGTGACTAACATTTTCCTTTTTCTTAGGAAGGGACAGCCTTTGGGAGGCTAACTGTTACTGTGCTAAAACTGCCATCCGATTTATTTTTATTAATTTCTTCATTTTTAAACTCTGTTGCTAATGCTTCGACTTTGCTTGTAATGAAAGCATAGTGTTCTGAGGTCAATACATCAAATTACCTCACACCCGCAAAACTTGACAAAAAGTCAAACTAGCTGGAGAGTTTTGGCAACTCAGATTTCCTCTGAGAGATTTTTCTTTCTTTGCACCGTAAGTGAGCTCCTGCTCTACTTCTATCTTTCATTTTCCTTATCCATTTTTGCTATTTTTATTGAAGTATAATTTGCATTCATTAAAATGTTCCAATTTAAGAGTACAATTTAATGAGCTTTGAAAACGCAGTTATGTATACACCATCACAGTGGTGACATAAATCATTTGTATCCCTAAAACAAGGGCCCTCTACCATCTTTTTAGCCAGTGGCTTCCTTCACTCCCTGGCCTCTGGAATCCCATGCTCTATTTCCATTCCATTCCTGTGGTGAGATCCCTTCTCCTATTGCTTGTCCATGGGGACATGCTCCATGACCCCTCCTGTGTCTTCCCTCTCTCTTGGGAGGACATTACCAGGATCTCCACTGTGATGAATCTGTCAACATTTGGACTCTTTTTATTGTGTTGCAGGATTCTGTTATCTGTATGGCTTGGTTTCTCCATTTGACAGTTGGAGAACGTTTGTGCTGTTTCATAACATTTAGTGTAAAGCTATAAACCTTCATGTACAGATAATTCAGAAAGCATCACATTTACATTTCTTTTAGGAAAATTGCTAGAATTACTGTCAGTCTGTTTAAACTTAGTGAAAACCTGGCAAATGTTGGCCAATGATGTCGGGCAAGTTTCTGAGTTCTCATTTGCCATCTACAAATTCTTTTGCAAAAGATTATATGAAACCTATGCCAATTTGTTACTAGGCCAGTGTTTTCCTATTATTGAATTGTAAGACTTCTAAATTTGTATGTTTCAAAACTGCACTTTTTCTACAGTTTACTCCAGTATGTGGCTTGATTATCATCTTACCATCCTTAATAGTGTCATTTGAAGATCAAAACCATGTAATCTTGAGGAAGTCTAATTTGTCGATTGTTTTCTGTCATAATTCTGGTTTCTATGCTCCACTTAAGAAATTTTTGTCTCATCTAAGCCATTATTCTTTTTCCTCATTATTTATAGAATTTTTGGTCTAAATGTTTACATTTAGCTTTGTAATATGCCATAGGCTAAATTTCATAAATGGTAAGAAGTGAAATCCAGGGCTCACTCTTTTGCTATGTGGTGAGCCAGCCTTTTGGTGCAGTATGTTGAGAAGGTGATGATTTCCTAATGAGAGACTTTTGCTGTATTTTCTAGCAGTGACTTCACTGTGTGGCCCATTTCTAATCTCTGTCCTGTCCAATCAATCTGTCAGAATAGTACCTTTAGAGCAGTACTACTATCTTGATTAATATCACTTTTTAAAAGTCTCAGAGTCAGGAAACTTAGATCCACAGATATTCTCCCTCTTCAAAGTTGTCTAGGCAACACATATTCTTTAAAAGATGGGCAATCGAAACAAATAGACAGTTTTCAAAAGAAGTACATATGACTAATAAATATATGATGAAATATGGAAGAAATGCAAATAAAGCAACATTGAGAGTCCATCTTATGCCAGAAAGAATGGTTATCATCAAGAAATCAAAAATCACTTAATAACAAATGATAGCAAGGCTGTGGGTGTGGAGAGGAGCATTTCTTCATAGTTGGGGAGTGTTAACTAGTACAGTCACTGTAGAAATAAGTATGGAGAGTCCCCCAAAGCTAGAATGATCCTGTCAATTTCTGAAGTAATCTACTTAGAATATTGATTAGACTTGCTTTGACTATCAATCATTTTGACTTCTCATGTTAGTGATGTTGAATATATTTACATATATTCTTTTATGTAGATTTTTAAACTTATGCTTGATATTGTTATATAGTGTTCCATGTACCAATACTATGCATTTTTAAAAGTGTATAGCTTAATTCATATTTTAATAGTATTATACACTTTTAAAAAACTTTTACTCCTTGTTTCCACTTGTCATCTGTTAGTGTACACACGTATAATTTGGATTTCTCCATTGACCTTTAATTGTACAATTTTGTTACTTTGATTCATTAATTTTCATAGCTTTTTCATAGATTCTAGAATTTTCTGTAGGTATGATTGTATATTTGCAAATAAAGCCACTTTCCTTACGTCCTTCTGATTTGTTCAGCTTTGTTTCCTTTCCCTGTCACACTGTTCTGGACTTCCAGGACAGTGAGGGATAGAAATGTGAGTGGAAAAATCCCAGCATGGTTTTTGATCTTAGGGGAAAGTATTCAGTCTTAAAACTTTAACTGCAAGGCTACTTGTGGGCTTTTCAGAGATGTCTTTTACCAGGATGTGGAAGCTCCTGCCTGAGGGAAACTGCCATGAATCTCCACTTGGTGACCCAGTTAGCGCACACATTTTGACATGTTGTGGCTCACCCTTGGGCTAACATCCATGCTCAGCTAAAGACTCCAGAGAACACAATGCACATTCTGGAGCTCTATCTGATGCCAACTTCACCGACTTCTTTGAACTCTAGATTCTGGGTCATTGGTCACACAGCCACCAGGTTTTATGCCACATCTCATTTTAAGCCAGAAATTTTCTCTAGGCTATGAGCTGGGGGTAGTTACAAGACCCGTGAATCATTCCCATTTCTCAGGGACCTGTCTGTCTGTCTGTCTGTCTCTGTCTCTGTCTCTCTCTAGGACTTACTGCCACTGTCACTCTCTCTAGGACTTACTGTCATTTTGCATGTTTCCCCAGTGTTCATGTAGTAAAAGAAAGAGTAGCTCCCACTCCCGTCATTCCATTATGGTCAGGAGCAGAAGTGTGAAACCCTTGACATCTGCACTTGACCTTGTGATGGTGACTACTTATGAGGGAAGAGCACTAGGAAGAGTATGTGAGGAGCTTCCAAAAACCTACTCTTTTTGAAGGAGAAAAGGTAAGAGATGGAAGCCAGGCATGAAACTCCAGGACTGGACCCATTCCTCTGCACTCAGGTTCTTAGGCATGTGTTAGGTTGTCCTGGGGAGGATCCAGGCAGACACTCATGCTTGACTCGATTCAGACTAACCAGATCTGCGTCTGCACATCAGTGCCTTATAAAACCTATTCCAAAAGTCCAATGTGTACCTCCACATGGGAACCAGAGTGCCAACTCCTGTGTCATGATTCTGGCCTGTTGCAAGGGGTGGTTCTCACCACCAAGATGGAAACATATGCAACTGGAAACAGGTTAGCAACCTGTCCTAGGAAATTATGACTCTTAACACCTACAAATATGTTGGGATTGTTTGGAGGAGCTGAGAAGCAGGGAGTTCTGACCCCAGTGTGTAACAGCATCTGGGAAGTGCCCGTGCATATGTGCTGATGGTGTTCTGAACTGAGGCAGGACGTTTGGATGCTTCCATGGGAACACTTGGTTGTCATTTAGTAAATTCCAATGGGTTTGTTGCATGAATTTGATCAGGGAATTTAATATCCCTGAGCCTCTTCACTGTTTTGGTGTTCTCATGTGTGAAATGGTCTACTATTGTTATCTTCAAGGTTTGATGGTGCTCATTTAACCATATGAAAAAATTTTGAAATTTATAAAAAGAGGAAAACTAAAATCCTATGTACTATTTTGTGTCTTTTAAATAAGTTATTTTAACTTATTTCTAAGCCAAAAGTGACTGAGCTATTAGGGTACCTTTAGAAATTAGACTTTGTGGGCCAGGGATTTAGCTCAGTGATGTAAGTGCCTGCCTGGCTAGCAGAAGAAAGAAAGAAAGAAAGAAAGAAAGAAAGAAAGAAAGAAAGAAAGAAAGAAAGAAAGAAAAGAAAGGAAGAAAGAAAGAAAGAAAGAAAAGAAAGGAAGAAAGAAAGAAAGAAAGAAAGCAAAAGAAAAAATAAATTAGACTTTGTGCGAATATACATTGCTTTGATTTCAGTTAGCTCACAGAGGATAGTAGGTTTACTTCTGGAAGAAATTAAAGGCTTGTTTGTTTGTTTGGAGATAGGGTCCCAGTATGTAGTTTGGGCTGGTCTTGAACTCACTATGTAGACGAGGCTGGCCCAAAATAAATATTTTAATGAGCACACTAAGCGAAATGTACAGTCCGTAGCTATGTATTTCTCCTTTGTAGTTACTTACTCTTTATTTAAATATTCTTCTTATAGGACAGAATCCTCTTGGATTTTTGTTGGCCCTCGCTCAAATAAATAGCACCACTGGCCACAGGCAGAGTGTAGCTTCCCTGTAGGAAGTTATGAGACAGCAGGAGATACTCCCAGCTTGTGGAGATCTCGGCGTGGTTGAGTCTTGGCTCAGGCCTACATCTAGCAGGCCTCACAGATGTTCAATACAAGGCAGCTGAGCAGCAGAATCCAAAACAGACTCTGTAGAGGTCCCAATGGGCAGCACTGGGAACGAATCCTGTGGCAAGTTGCTGCATTTTCTGCTTCTCATCACATCATCCCAAATTGAGTCACCAGGACTAAGCGTACCTGTTCATCCCTTGCCAGTCACGGGCAGGGTCTTGGGATGGATTCTGGGGACTCTGGCACTGGTTCTGGCGGCAGTGATGTGTGGCTGTCACCCTCGTGTGCTCTCCAGTGGCAGCTCCCTTCCATCCTGCAGCGAAGTGTCACCTGGGTTTGGTGTTTCCAGAGCTTCAGTTCCTGGAGAAGGAGTATTTGTAACTTAACATTGTTTCCTCATCTCTGATTAAGCAAAACTAAGAAGACTGTGGGTTAGATAAAGTCTTTCAGTTTCAGAGGCCAAAATCCATTTCCTGATTTTGAATCGTGAATGCCTAGGAACGTGAATATGGGAAGGCACAGGACATCGGAAAACCCAACAGGAGCCTTTGTAAAGAGCTCCTGCTTGCTTACCCCAACAAGAATGGACCCCGGCCTTCCTCCTTCCTCTCCACCTCTCTGCTGTCTCCCAGGCTTCTCACTCCTATTCTCTGCACACTCTGTCCTTCTGTTGCCAGCCAGTCTAATTCTGGGTGCATTTGTGACATTTGGATTCAGGGGTCCTGTGCTCAAAAAGACACTGGTTTAACGTGGCTTGGGAGCTCTGCTCCAGCTCAGCCAGAGAGCAAGCACTCAACACCTTCCAGTGGTTTTATTGCTGGCGATGTGGCTGATCCGACCTAAGGCCAGAGCCCTTTGCCTGTGTCCCCCTGAGAGTCCGCATTTGTGTGAATTCTTCTGAATCTGTTTCTAGAACTTCTGCTCAGTTAATGAAGGTTCTCCTTTATTTGTCAAATAATATAGAGTCAGTCAGGGTTTACTAGAGGAACAAATTTAACATAATACATACAGAAAAGGTTTGCTAGGCGAGCTTGCAGTGCTGCCTACAGAGTCTGGGTAAAAGACTGCAGAGTGGCCGTCTGTGCAGTGGAGAGCTGAAGGATCCAGTCCCAGGCGAAGGCCTGAGCTCACTGCAGGTTCCATGTGGGCTTGTGTCGGGAGCTGAAGGTTCTGCACTGAAAGAGTGAAGAGTGTGTGCCGGGAGCCTGGAGATGGGCATCCAGAGACGCGGGTGAAGACTGGAGCTCCTCCAGAGAAGAAAAAGGGAGTCTTCCTGCTTTCCCCACTTTATTCCTGTTGGTCGGTGCCACCCACACCCAGGGTGGGTCTTCAGTCTTCACTGAGACACTGTGCTAAACCAATCAGCAGGGCATTTCTGATTCAAGTTGACAGCACAGTTCTAGCAGTGCCTGCCAGAGGAGCAGGTACTGGTGTAAACCTGCATCAGGACATTTAGCTACACAGCAGGAGTCTTGAGCTTCCCAGAATTGGGGAAATTTAGGGGGCCTATCCAAATTTTTAAATGTAGTAGAAATATCAAATGCAAGAAAGTCAGAATCCTTGACTTTCCAGAAAATATTTCCCATTCAAAAGGAGTCATCTGTGAGATAAGCTCTAGGTACAAGCGTTAAGGATGAATCCTTAGACAGAGGACACACACACACACACACACACACACACACACACATGCATGCATGCATACACACAGAGAGCCCTTTCAAGTGCCTGGAAACTTGCATATGTAGAATCTTCTTAGATTCTTCATTAGAAAAATCCTGCAAACATGTTATCTTTCAGGAAAGATGGGATTTTTTTTTTCTTTTTCTTTTTCTTTCTTTTTTTTTTTTTTTTACCAGAGGACTTGCAAGTTTTAGGGGAAAATACTGTTGTTAACTGTCTGTGGGGAATTAGAGTAGACTGAACTAAAAAGGAAGAAGAAAGCATGATACATTCTCTAAAACATACTGCAGTGATAATTCTCTTTCTTTTTGGCAAAGTAATGCAGACCTGAAATGTCCCTGTAAAGCCATGGTCAAGATAAGAGTTTTCTTATTACTTTGGCTTTGTATCAAGATGGCAAAACATGAAGTATAACTCCAGATAATAATTTTCCTTAAATCTTCACTGCAAATCTTTCAACAGTGAAAAGGGAGTGAAGCTGCGGAAGTGGGGGAATGTTGGGGAAGCAGGGAGCTGCAAACAGGAACAAGCTCAGATTTCTTTCTTTGCTTTTAATTTAATTTTTAAAAATTTAATTAAATTTTTTAATTTTAAAGAAGATAAAATAAGCCATAACAAAATAGAATGAAGCCCATCTGAAGAAAACAATGTAAGTGACACAGATTTCAAAGCAAGACAACAGTAGATCAACAGTGGCTACCATAATGTCTCTTGTTTTCTTCCAAATAGTTTTCCATATCTTCACATACAATGAATTCATACAACACAAAATAGTAGAAAACTGATCAGAACAGAGTGATTATAGGCCCTCAAAACCAGACAATAGGAAAAATCAACAATGGCTACCGTAATGTCTCTTATTCTCTTCAAAATAGCTGTCCATACCTTCATGAATGTTAAAATTAAACAATACAAAACAGACTAAAACAACTCTAAACAAGAATAGAAGAATTACTGGATTTCACAGCATGACGACACAGAATCAGCAGTGGATACCATAATATCTCTTTTTCTTTAAAGTAGATGTTCATATCATCGTGTATAATATAATCAGTTCTCATTAACTGTTTAGGAGAAGCCAGATCTCAAGACAGTCTTTGGGGAAAGCAAAGCAGAGGTCTTGGGGTTGGGGAGGAGCTGTTGGAGGATGAAAGAGTTTTAGAGTCCACAGGGTTCTCTGCTCCTGAACGTGAGTGTCTGGGCACTGCTGTACCCCTCTTGGGGACATTTTTTTAGTCAATAACAAAGCAGAAACTGATCTAAGGAACAGCAAGAACAACATCAGGAACTAGATGCTCATGCACCAAAAGTCCACTGGGGTTTAAAGTAACATTTCCTGTGATGTTGAAGTCTTACTGTCCTTCTAAGCCCTCCTGAGGACATGTTTCTAGTGGACCATGATGGAATATACCATCCTGGCCAGGCCTAACAAGGCTGAAAGTCGGCATGCTTGGTGTGTGAGTCTTCTGTTCCCTGTAGCAGTCTGGAAAGTTTTGGGCAAGCACCCTGACACGGTTAAACACTAATAATGCAAAACATGTTTTGTTAAAAGCAATGCAAACTTCAAAATCTGTTGAAAAGTGCATTATAAGTGTTTTTCATGAAAGTAAAAAATAAGGTGTTTCATAGGGATGGGAGGACAAAGAAGAATTTTCATAAGAAAAGGAAAAAACAGCATTTTTTTTAGCTCCACTGCTGAGAAACCTTACTGAACTAGGAAGGGACATAAAGAGACATCCCTTGGGAGCTGGCTCTGGACTGGGACCTAGGGTGCAATCCAGGGTTGCTTGGAAGCAGGTAAAGAGCTGACAGGGTGGCTGGGAGCTGCATGCTGTCCCTCAGTCCCTCTGACTACATCTCAGGCCCTACTGGAACTTCCTGCCCTGGAGCATCTGCTGTCCTGTCCATCAGGCAGGAAACCAGGCCCTCAGCTCCCCAGGTGCCTCTCCAGCTGAGGTGCCTTCTGGTTCTCTGCAAGAGTGCAGAGAGTGCCTGCAGGCCACTGCCATGGCTTTTTTCTTGTTTCTGCTCTGCCTCTCACTCCCCTACTCCAACCTAATTCCGTAGCCCTCGCTCAGTGGGTTCCCTGCGTGAGTATCTTTCCTGTGGCCTCTGGCAGCTCTCTGCACGTAGGTGTATGCAGCAGTGCTGATGATGGTCACTCAGGCCATGGTCACGTGGGCTTCTGTACTCCTTCCTCAAGCCTATCAGAGATCACTGCATTGCAATGGCTCCCTGAGGCTCCTACTCAGGTTATCAGATCTTAAGTGTTATGATGTGGTCACCTCTGTTCCAGGCCCCAGCATCACTCACACTCTGACAGCATACCCACACACACATATACACACTCAATTTACAGATGAAATTTGGGGCTGGCCCTGAGATCTCTCTGAGTTTCATGAGTGTAGCAAGTTTGTAATTATTCTAGTGTAAGAAACCGGCATGCTATTCTGAGGTCAGAGCTATTTCTCCCTTCGTCTGTCCTCTCTGTCTGATTCGCACATTCAACTAACAATCCAAAAAAGTACATAGTCCTTTATTGCTGTAAAGTACTTTCTACTGCACTTCTACAGGAAAGTTTATGAAAACCTCTTCATGGAAA
Organism: Cavia porcellus; assembly: GCF_034190915.1. NCBI lineage: Eukaryota > Metazoa > Chordata > Mammalia > Rodentia > Caviidae > Cavia > Cavia porcellus. The sequence goes on from NW_026947489.1 coordinate 59,139,088, forward strand.
TAATTGTGCATCCAATGTTACTAGAAATCAGCCCAAACTGCAAAGCATATGAGCACAGAGTGGGACTCCTGAGCTCGGTTGCTACTTCACTGGGATGGCTGGGACCCTATAAAAAAAGCAGCCTGAGTTCCATGAGCATCAGGCAGCCTCTGAGCAGGTGCAGCTGTGGGGAATCATGCTCCTCATCTACTGCAGAATGCACATTATGGAAATGCAGCTGCTTTTCTGATGATTTGCATATTTGCATGTGGAATTAGGCCAGGGACTGAGGGGCACAGTGCAGGATCCCGCTGGTATTTGCAGTGCCCCTTTTGTTTTTCCTTCCATGAATGTCTCACAAGGACGTTGTTTTTTTATTTGAAGCTCTTCTAACTTACACTTTTGAGATGTTGAGCACCATAGCACCATTTTGGCTTCCACGACATGCTTCTGCCCCACTACAGCCATGTGTGGTCTGTGGCAGGGAAGTTTTTGTGGCAGAGCCTGTCCCCAGCCCTTGCTGACCACCTGCTTCCTGCCAGTCTGAGTTGGGTGGGTGAAGAGGAAGGTGCCCTTTGCCCACTTTGCAGCCTGAGCCTTGCACCGATTATCTGGATGCTGTCTGTCTGTATCTCTGTGTTCAGAGTCTGGAACACGGCTGCCATGGAAGCCAGGTGCCTGAGGGGGTGAAGGCATGCAGGAGGCATCTCTGGGTGGCATCTCTGTCCTCAGGCCCATCCCAGGCAGACGCCCCTTAAGGAACAAAATGACTTCTCTATCTGTGGCCCAAGGCATCCTCTTCTTCGCATGGATGAGCCACCACCAGGCCCAAGGTTCTAGCTCCTGCTGTCTGAAGCACCAAGTCTGAGAGGCAGGGTCTGCTGTGTGCTGTCCTCCCAGTGCTGGGCCAAGGACAAGAGCCTAGGCCAGGCCTTGTCCCAGTATAGCTCCTGGCACTTGCCTTCATGGCATCAGTGCAAAGCTGAGCAGTCTGCTCTTCAACAAAGGCTAACAAACCCAGCAGAGCACCACAAAACAGAAGAAGAGAAACTACACAACAACATTTTTAGGGAATTACAAAATCTTGGTAGACACTGTGCCTGACAATTTGGAGCGGAGGGGAAAGCAGACTCTATGAGACTGGTCATATTAGGACCCTGCACCAACTGTGTGTTATCACAAGAACATGGCTGTGAAAAGGCTAAGGCTTTATTTCCAATTCATGGTTTCCCTTTGAGAAGCACCAGCTTTCTGGGAAGAAAACTATAAAGACCTTAACAGACAGTATAATCAGTATCCATGGGTCCCTTCTAGGCACCTGGGCAGCCCTGAAAGTGAATTCTAACTTCTGTTTCAAAAAATCAAGCAGCTAATATTGGCTGAAGGCCCTTCATCAGAAATACTAGGGATTACATGTGTAAGGCACATTTAGGGTGTTTTTAGATTTGGGAATACAGTGGTACCTCATAGAACTTAATTGTTCTAGGATTTTGGAAAAGAAGGTTATGTTTGTGTTTGTGTGGGGAAGATGATCACCATCATGTTCCTCACCCGATCTAGAGTTTGCAAAGAGAAGCAAAATTTTGCTAAATGGCTCTGTTTGTGAACCAAATTGTTTGCAAAGAAAAGTGTTTGTGAGCTGAGGTATCACTGTACTTTCGTGTATGTAATGCAGTATCTCGAGGCTGAGATCCGAGTCTAAATGTGAAATTCATTTTTATGATTTGTATGCACCTTACACACATAACTTAAAAGTCATTTTATACAATATTTTTAATGATTTTGTGTGTGAAACAGCTTCATAATATGGAATTTTCCATTTGTGGCACCCCATCAGTACTCCAAACATTTTAGATTTGGTGTATTTTGGATTTCACGTTTTCAAATTAGAGGCACTAAATTTGCATATTTTATAAAATTTTCTAAAGACAAAAAAGGAGAGAAATCCTCTTGACTTCATGAGTTGCATACTGTAATGTATGACCCACATCCCTTCTGCTGAAATGCAAATTGGAATCTTTTCTTTCTCTTTCTCCTCTTTGAGAATAGAAAATAGATACCCATTTGTCAATCCTTAAATAAAGGCTTTATGTGCAAAATTGCTTTTCAACTTATTCTGTACCATTCTGTCTTCCTCAGAAATTCTCAATGCCTCTTGTCTATTTGTCTAAGTAAAGAAATAAGTTACCTTACTCATTTTTTATATCCTACTCTGAACTCCTTCCAAGAACAGTTCATCTCACTTCTGCATGCCCCAAATGGACATAGTATTTTTAATTAAGTTGAGATTCAGCCAGGCATTTGCTTAGACCCTGCAGATCTAATAAAGAAAAATGCCCTGCAAAAAAGATCGAACAATAGGAAGAATAGCACCTCAGTGCCCCTGTTCATACTTGAAAGGCCTTGTTGGACGTTCATCTGGGACAGTGGAAATAAGTGTGGAAATCAGGCTGGAACTCAGAGTGATCTGTACTGAGCTTGAAGAGATGCTGTGATGTCAAATTCAGGATTTAATAGAAATCAATGGTGAACTTTCTTTCCAAATTTTGAAATTCTTTGTAATTTGGCACACAACTTTATCCTAAACATTCCTTAGATAATTTACATTTCAGAAGGAAAAAACATTGGCTTTCTATAAGAAAAGCTGGTCAAATGGTTTGGTAGGTCTTGAGACAAGGGCTGTCTCAAATTTCTCTTCAACTTAGGTATCATTTTGCAAAACAGCCCATCTGTGGGTATCCAACTCCAAGCCAAATCATATTATTTGAATGAAGCTTTGGGGATTAAAAAGGAAAAAAAATTGCTTCTTATAAAGTGAATAAATATGCCAAGAAGTCATAGTGTCCCAGAGGTAAGGTTTATTTGAATAGGCTTGATTTGCTTATCTTTTGGAAGACATATATTATTTGGAAAATAAACACTTAATTATTTAATTTGAGGATTTTGTTATTTGATAAAACTTGTAATGCACCAAGATGCAAGAGTCCATGCTTCTGTGTTTCATGTTAACACCCCTACTGATTCATTCATGAGTAGGAAAGTAAACCGTCTGGAAAGAGAAATAGATTGCAATGTGCATTGCTTTTAAAAGCTCTCTGTTTGTGAGCCACTCCACCAAAGAAAGCTCCTGGCCTAGTGCTAGGCTTAAACCCCTGTCTTACTCTTAAGCCCCTGTCTAACTTGAGACCACATGTATCAGACTCCTTCTATGCACTGAGCAGGTTTACAAAGCCATCCTGAAGTCCTTGCTGTTCCTGCAGTCTTAGAATAGAGCTCCTCTTGGAAGCTTGTTTCCTCTGCCCAGGAGATATTGCACGAGGTCTCCATCCAGCCCACTCCCGCTTCCTGATACCCACTTTCCAGTAACAGTCATGGGAAGGACCCTCAGACCCTGGAGGGCTTTGCCTTCAGAAGACCAAACTATCAGTCCTATGCCACTTCTGTAGGACTGCACTGCTGAATCCCCCAGCCCCTAAACCGAGCCTGAGCAGGGAGCATTGAGGTGGGTAGTATGCACTGACCTTTACCAGGGAATGGCCATCCATCCAAGAGCCCCACTGCACCTTGTGGACACCGTGCAGGAGCACACACAGGGCTTCTGCCATCTGCTCCCCTTGGTACCATTGATTTGTTGTCTGATTTAAATATAGAGTTCAATATGCAGGTGTGTAAGTGCGGCATAAATAACGTGGCATCCTCCTTTGGAGCCAAGGGGCCTTCGTCTGGGGAACCGATATAATTTACGAGGAGTGAGGTGGCAGCATAAATATGTGGGGTGCTTTATCACAAGCCAGGATGGAATGGGTCAGAAAGAGGAGCTTGGAGGAAGGGAAGGGAGGGCGGGAGGGTAAGATGTCAGTCAGGAGGTATTGAATTGGGGTGTGGGGGCCTGAATGTTGGGAGCCAGTCCCCAGATCCATCCAGGGTTGCTCAGCAAATGCTCCCTAATTGCCCTTTGTCCCTGGAGATTTCCAGAGGCAAAATGGGATTTTCTGAGTGAACCTCATATTGGGTGGGTGCCTCCCCCTTCCCTTGTCCCCTTGATGGAGGAGGGAGGGAGGACACGGGAGGGCCATGCATCACATCCAGGACGACAAGAAGCTGGCGGCTCCTAAACCACTTCCCAGCCAGGAGGGCTGGCAATGCAGAGGGCGTAGAGGAGCCCAGAGCTCCTGGGGTCTGGCTGCTCTGGAGGTGTGCAGGAGGAAATGGCCACTGTGTCGCTCCTGGTGGCTGCCCATCAGAAGGTGGATACCACAGTGACCTCCGGGCTCCCTGCCATGCTGGTAAGGGCTGTGCGTGGGTGTGCAGAGGGGAGGAGCATGTAGTTTTACCTTTATTCATTGGAAATGAGAATGATTGAGGTCTGCACATTTTTAAATTTGGTCTTTGAGGTTCCTATCTCATCCATCCAGTTTTCTAAACATGAATCTTACCCAGACTGCTGTGGATAAACAGAAGGAGAAGACAGGGTGGGGAAACAGGTCTTTCCTAGCCCACCAGGCAGAAAGGGGAATGCGGGGGAGAAGGGCAAATGGGAGAAGAAACAGGGTTCAGGAGAGAGGGGAGCAGTGCCCCCTCGAGCTCTGTCCTGATGGCTGCATGTTGGGTGCACGGCCCAACCCTGATGAGAAATCAGGGAAATGAGGAATTATTAAGACTCCGGCAGTAAGTGGGAGGAATAAATGATTCCCGGAAATGCAGTCCAGTCCCTGTGAGTTCCAAATTACTAAGGAGATTGCATTGCGTTCCCGAGGCTTGAAGAGGAGTTCACAAAGACAGGCGCCTGGTGACCTGAGCCTGGGCAGAGGTGTGCAGTGAGTTGAGGTGGGAGAAGGCCCTCACTGAGCTCGCAGGGGGGATTCTCTGCAGAAATGGTAGCAGCACATCAGGGTCCTGGGCTGTGGGACTCAGGTGCATTTGTCCTGGGTGTGACTTTCCCTGCCGCTTCACTGGGGCAAAGCCCAGGTTGGGGGGAGCAGGCGGCTCTGCCTGTTTCTATCCCTAGGTGACAGGGGCACGAAGGGAGTATGTGTGAATTTGGATGCGTATGTGTGAGTACATGGGATGTGGGTGTGCATTTGTGTACATGTGTGTGTTGGGGGTACACATGGGAGTGCATGTGCCTACCAGCCAGGTTAGCCCTCAAGGAGGTCACCAGCATGCCATACGGAATGTTAGACCCCTTCTTGTCCGAGTGCACAATTGAAGCCCCCAGGAAGGGTAGGCTCACAGGTAAGGAGTCCCTAGGGGAACCCCAGGCAGAGCCCTCCCCTGGGAACTGGGACACTCGTTCTGGGGCAAAGGTAGGAAGATGTGTGTACCTTTCTGTGGTGGTGCAGCAAGAGCTTTACTCAAGGGCTGTCAGAGGAATTAGACCAGGAGAACCCAGCCCACCTGAGCACTGCTTGGCCTTGCCCCTGTGACAGCCCCCTCCCAAGCCGTACCCACCCACTGGCCCTGCCCCTTAGCCTCACAGTCCCTAGGGCACTCCTTGCCCACAGATACTGGGGTGACCTCACCATGCCTGGCAAGCAACAGAGCAGAAGGAACTATTTAAATGAGGAAAAAGATAGCTCTGATTTTTTGTTTTCCCAGGAAGTTGTAATCACTTCCAGTTAATAAAGAAGGAGCCTTGGTCTGAGGAGGGGGAGGGGGCTTGTGCTGCTCCTTTGCAAAGCATGGAGCGGGTGTCAAGAACAGACGGCACCCTCACCTGTTCCTCAGAGGCCATTTCCCCTTGCTTTCCATGCTGGCATTCTTGGGGAGGGGTGCAAGGAGTCTTTCCCTTCTGTGGGGTCTGCAGTGTGGGGTCTCAGGGAGGGTGGGCAACCTGCCCACATGTAACATAGAAGTTTTAAGCTCACTACAGAAAAAGATACCCAAGGAAGTGGCTTTCCTGAGCTTTAAAGACCAGCTGGGCCCAGTTTGGTAATCAAAATCTGATGTCCTCCCTGGGTTATTAAACTGTCAGTGTTTGGGGCAGAGTGTGAGGATCTGAGCCCCCCAGGGAAGGCGTAGGGGCACCACCAGGGCTAACAGTGAGGGGATACAGGGTACTTGGAAGTCTGGAGAAAGAAAGGCAAGGTATTTGGAGCCAGCATGCACCTGAGAAAAGCCTGCCTCTGTCGCCAGAGCCACAGCTGATGTAGTCACAGGCAGGATGGAGGAGGTCAGGAAGTAATGCGCACCCTGGATTAGGGAAGAAGATGCCAAGTGTCTTTTCTGAAGCATACTGAGTTTCCTCTTCCTTCAGAGAATCACCTCATTTAAAATATCTGCGTTGATTTTCAAGTGATCTTTTTGATGTTGTTCTATCTTTATAAAATGGAAACTTCACTTCCTACTGTTATTTTCCTGAATTAGTTTACACTCTGAGAAGAAGATATCTAGGCAAAGCTTTAAAATTTACGCCACAAGCTTTTAGTAATGACTCCAATAAAATAAAATACGCTATATTTGTAGTTTTAAATACAAAGGAGATATTTTCTAGAAAGAGAGAAATGGGGTTTTGTGGGAGGAACGTGTGCTGTCTCGGACTGACGTAGGACTGCGCTGTTCCCCTGCAGCGTGGCACCAGCTGCACCCGGTCCTGCGCAGGTACCTTTCCTGGGCCTCTTGGGTCTTTCCAGTGCCTGAAGACCCCAGCCATGCACAGCCCCACAGTCTGTGGAATCCACGCGGATGCCACCGCCCAATGTTCCACAGCCTTCATCTTTTAACCTCCCAGACTCTCAGCTCGACTCCAACACGACACACTCTGTCCTCTGGTTTCCTATCTCTCCTTGTCTGCGTCCCCTCCCTATGTGTCCCCATCTTTGGCTCACACCCCTGAGACCCTAATCTTCCTCTGCATATTCACCCAGACACCCTGCACATGTCCTGGCATCGATGCCTCCCTTTGCTGGGCTCCTCCTGCACAAATTCATGTTCCCCACTGCCCAGTTTTATGGAAGCCCCTTTTCTCTCAGTTACTGATCCTGATGCTTTGGGGTCCTCTTTCATTTGCCCCACAATACCAGCAACTACAGTTTGCTCTTCTACCCATGACTCATGCCCCATGCATGAGTCTAGGGACATGTCTAGCATCCTAGCTTCCTGGTCTCCTCTCCAGAGTCCACTCACCCTTCCTCCCAGTGTCTCAGGTCAGGGTGGGAAAGGTCAGACTCCATCACATGCATCCCAGCTAAACCATCAGTCCAGTCTCAGAGTTTGCCAAAGCCCTTGTGCTACTGTGATTTACCTGCTTTCATCCTTGCCTTCTGTGTGTGGTCTACACCATGACTTGAACAGGACACTCTGATCTGTCCCCCAAACTCTGCGTCTTTCTGTGTCTTTGCTCTCATATTTTAGTGCTTATGCTTAAGGACTCATTCAGTCCCTAAAACTCCCCCTTCACACCTTTATTATGGGAATATGTGTGTTATTTTAAATACACGCACATGTACATATTTAAAAAATGGTATTGTGTAAAATGTAGATCTCTAACACATGTGCTAACTTTTTTCATCTTTCTGTTAAACGTGAGATATCATGTGTAGAAGCCACTCCTGTCATCACTACAGTAACTCCTTTTGTGAGCACAGAATTTATAAACAGGAATGTTTGGTTTGGTAAGTGCTGTCCCTACCTCTGTGCAAATCAGTGCTCAGTATGTAGCAGGCTTCGAGAGCTGAGTCAATGGGCAGCTGAATGAATGTTTGCTGAGACAGTGGGTTCTGCTCTAGTGCTGTTTCTGACATCTTCCAAATGCCTCTTAAGGCTGTGCCTCTGTGAGCTCTTCAAAGGTGACCCCAGTACTTGTTAAAACTTTATTTCCAATGAACAGAAGAAGTATCGTGTGGGAATGATCTGCCCAGAGCCCAGCTTTGCTTAGCAAACTCCACCTTGAGGATTTTTAGAGTTATATTTCTGACTTTAGGATGGATTCTTGGTGATATCAGCCTCAATGGGAAATCACAGCAAACTATGGTTGGTGCTGTTCAAACCCAAGGGGAGAAATATGAAGTGTGTGTATGTGTGTGTGTGTGTGTGTGTGTGTGTGTGTGTGTGTTTGTGTGTGTGTCCCACTCCTTACAGACCACTTCATACTCAGCCAGGAACAGGATTGGGGCAGCTGAAGCTGAAGATAAAAATTTGTGTGATTTCTGGTCGCAGCATCTTCTTGCCCAAATTATCTCATTTCATTCTTCTGCCCTTGCTTACATAAAGCTGATTTTCTTCCCCACATCTCTTTGGGTATAGTTCTAAACCAAATTGAAAAACAGACTCCTCAAAACCTCATTCCTTGCACCAAAAAACACACCTTCTGCCCTTCCACTTGCCTGTGGAACCCAGTTCTGGGCAGTCTTTGCCAAGTTGCTAAGTGTCACTCTCTGGTGGCTATTGGTAAGTAGGGTGCATTAGTCTAATAGAGGAAACTTGTATCAGAACCATTGGGCTAGTGACTTAATGCTGCTGGTAAAGAGAACTGTCCACCCTCATCCACGGAGGACACATCAAGACTTCCAGTGGATGGCTGAAACTGCCGATGGTCCCAAAGCCTGTGCACACAGTGTTTTTCCCTGTATGTACACTACTATGATCAAATTCCATTTATGTATTAGGCACAGCAGGAGATTAACTAAGAATGAAATAGGGAAAGCTGTAAATATAGGCTATACCACAAGCTATTAAGCTTAGGAATTATTCCTGCAGTTTTTCATTTAGCGTTTTCTGATGGTAGACCACGGATAACTGAAGACACAGGAAAGGAAACCGTGCACAAGTGGGCGCTACTGTGCAGCGTTAGATTCGGAAGGAACCTGATGGGTGCCTGTTCTCCCTGTTTACCTAGCCAGTTCCATGACGTTGGGATGAGCACACAATTCCTGTCAACCTGTGCCCCAACCCCAGCCCATGCAAGTGCCACTATAGCATCTTGCTTTTCCCTGAAAGACGCCAAGGAACAGACTCCCAATGAGCAGATAAGAAGGTGGGGTTCGTGATTTTAGGCAGATGGTTCTTCCAATACCAACTTCTCTGACTGGCCATGGGACCAACTCTATCAATTCTCAGTAAAACTGCAGCTGTGCTGGTACAGAAATGATAGGATGTGTGATAGTGCTTGGAGTTGAAGTCACCCAGGGACTAAGTTTTAGACTTCACTTTTGCTTCCAACTTTGAATATATTGTTAGCTCTTTTCAGTGTGTCTGTGATAACTTTTGTGCTCTGGTTCTGAAGTCTGCAGAGAGCCCTCCATCTGGGCGTCGGAGATAGTGGAGTTAGACTTGCGGCAGACACAGGCTCGAGTGATCAGGTGCTCTCTCTAATGACTCCTGAACGCCTGCCAGACACTGCTTGTTTTAAGTAAGCCAGAGACTGACACTTATTTTACTGATGTTTTGTAACCTTCTATTAAAAGCGTCTCCTAAAATCCTAATTTTGAGAAGAATCTGATTAATTAGAAAGTCTTTTTTTTCAAATTGAAATGCAAATCAAAAGTAATACCGATTGCCAATATGAATTAAAGTTTACCTCTTATATAACTGCTGCCCGTGAAAAACTAAAATCATCCTGTTTACAAAATGTTCTAACAGATAAATTCCACCTCACTGTTTTCAGAAGGAGGTTTTAGAGGTTTTAATTTGTCATAAGCAGTGTCCCTCCAGAGAATCATGACCCAGCAGTGGGTCTCTTTACTTACACTGAGGCTAGTTTTTCCATCGAGATTTTCATGCTTTAAAAAACTCTGTGTCCTCTAAACTTATAAATAATGGCAGTAGGCAGCCTGAAGTGAGCCCAAGAAATGAAAACAGATTTCAGAGGTGGCAGAAATGGTATAGAGGCTGGTATGGAGGCTGTGTCAATGCAGCTGCAGCAGGAGCTCTAGGCTTCCTCCTGGCACTGGCAAGAAGTAGCCTCCCGGCCACTGAAAATCCTCATGTGGCGGCCACCTGATGAAAGCAAAGCCACCATTTGGTGCCCATTTCCTGCTAGTCAAACCAGAATGATTTTTCTCAAGGTCTTTTTTAGGGGGATGAGGGAGGGTACTGAGATTGAATTTTGGTCCTTAAAACTGAGCAACATAGACAGCCCTCTTTTATTTATTTATTTATTTATTTATTTATTTAGAGAAACGGTCTTGCTAAGTTCTCCACACTGGGCTCAAACTCACGATCTTCCTGCCTCAGCCTCTCAGAGTGTTAGGATTACAAGCATGCCCAACTCTTTCAAGAGTTGTTTGGAGAAAAAATGAAGAAGGCAAGTGCAATGTGATGTAGCAAATTGGTGGGTGACATGCCTGCTCACATCCCTGTCGCTGAAAATATTGTACATCTCTGCTTAGAATGCGCCATGAGCCCTTAGTGACATTCAGTAGTTAAATGTCAGAAAGGGTGTCATATCAGAAAGGGTGACTCAAGGCCATAAGAGCTGCAGGTGCGGGAGTGACAGTTCATCCAAGACTTGGGAAAGGTAGCCTTTCCTCTTAGAAACTTTTCATAGGCTCAGGCCTTGACCAACCTGGCTGCTTTCAAACCCCCAAAAGCATCCATAATCAAGCCAGTCTTCTGCTTGGCAGCATAAAGGACACTGGTCAGCTGGAGGTCTCAATGGCTGGTAGGTGCCATTCCACCAGGGCTGAGGTTCTCTCACATGCTGTGCACTGGTTAGTTCCTGGCCCCCAGCAGGACCTTGGACAAGCACATACACAGCCATGGCCTTTAGAGCCCATGGGCACCACAGCCATCAAATCAACATTCAAAAGATGCTCTGACTGGACACATCCCATGCAGTTAGGAGAAGCTCAGCCCACTGAGCAACAGCAAGCGTACGTTTAGGGGCCATGATCAAAACAGATGGTTAATGTTTAAATTTTTAAAAATGTGTTACATTAAAACACACAGCATCATAAATACCCCTTAAAACCCTCCCCTCACTTCGAACACACAGGTCCCTTGGTTCTTGCCTCCTTCTGAAGCAGGTCTGGAGTCCTCTTTCATGAGTGTCTTCAGGTGCACACTTCTGGCTGCCTCCATGCTTCAAAATTTTCCCGTTCTATGGTCATTTTGACTTTGGGGAAGATCCAGAAGCCACCCAGAGCCAAGTCCAGGGAATGTGGTAGATGCAGACACAGTGTCATGTGGTCATAATCTGCCTCTCTGCTGGATGCCGCTTGACAATAATATGCATTATAGTTTTTATCATATTTTGTAAACTTTATGAAAGGGCTTTTGGAGCCACTTCAAAGAGTAGCAGAATCATTGATAGAAATGTACTTGAAGCAAGTAGAGATTCATGGTAATGTTTCTTTTACTACAATACATTTTTTTTTTTTTTTTTGTCTTTTTCGTTTTTGTCGGTACCGGGGATCGAACTCACGACTGCCTGCTTGCAAGGCAGGCGCTTATGCCACTGAGCTAAATCCCCAGCCCCAATACATTTTAAAATTTGTTTATTCTCTGTATATTTTTATCACTCCTTATATTTTGCATGATATTGGCTTAAACAGATAAGTGATTTACTCAGAATAAAATGCAGTGTTTTATGTCCAAGCATTTAGAAGAAAATGATGTAAATGTTTTCACTAGGTAACCAGTTCCTCCCGTCTTAGAATGATGTGGGACTGTAGGACTCAAGGCAGTTCCTACCCATTCTTCCGTGTTCCATCTCACAGGCTCCTCCCATCAGGCTGGGCTACACAGACACACCCCTCATCCCCAGACCTGACTGTAGGGCTGACTGCTGTGAGCATCTTCTCGTGATAAATGTTTCACACCTGCATGCCAACTGGTTCATGGGAAAAGAGATGAAAAACACACATACTAGAATGTGTATTTTCCCCTTCAGACTTGTCTAACTTGATGATTCTCTTGGGTAATTTCCTTTGGAGATTTTTGGATAAATTTTAGGTTGTCAAGTTTTTTAATTAGTACCAACAGACAACTGTTGTAAATAATCTGCAAAGGACAGAAAGTAACTCTATGCCAAGAATAATATGCAAAATAACCAAAATGAGGGATATGATATTATGAAATCTGGCTTTCAAAAATTACCTGTCCTATAAGTAAAGGAACCAGTTGTGTCTATGGGTTGCTTGTAAGTGTTGAGTTCCTTCTGGAGTTTCCTGCAGAACAAAAGTGTTCTCAACCATGTCAGGGTCATTGAAATAAGTGACAAGGTAACACAATATTCCCTTTGAATTAAAAAAAAAATGATGATCCACTCAAATGAAAAGGGGAACAAGGGCAGAGAGGAAAGAAGGCACAAGAGAAAAAGAGAATAGAGGAGAAAAATGGAAATGAACGTAAATAAGCCAGGGAAGAGAGACTGAAAGGAGGGGAGAGAAATGAGGAAAAAAAGAACCAGCAAGCTATGGCATGTTCAGGTAGGAATTCCCTATGATGAATGTTAATTATGTATATCTAAAATGTTCCAGTAAAATAAAAATACTCACAAATTTTTAAAAAAGAAAAAGAAAAAGAATCTGCATACTTCTCTCCTGCCCGTCAACAGCTGTCTGCACAGCTGTGCGGATGACCTCTGTAGGTGCTGTTAATGCTGGACCTACTCAGCATTCACCAAGAGCACAAGGCAGTAGAGACCAGGTGCCATCATGGAAGCTGTGGCTGGGTCTCTCACAGCTGCACACAATGGCATGGAATAAGGCTCAGCCCCAACTCAAGATCTACCCAGCCACCTTGCTAGCCTGATGCCAGGATCACTACTCCTTTCCTCTCTCTTGGGCATACCTAAGAACTGTTCCAGAACTCTTCTCAGCTGAGACTGAGCTGTGAGCCTGGTTACCGTACTGTAATTTTAAGAAGCCATCTCCCATGGTCTCTAGGCCTTCCGTAAAGTCTTGTTTACCTGTTGAATGCACGAACAATGCAGTTTATCATTAGTTTCACACACTGTCCTATCCTCTTAATCTAGGCATTCAGCTGGTGATAACTATTGCTGTCTTGATCCCAGCTCATTTTCCTGAATAAGGGTCTTCTCTTCTGCGGAGGAATGTGGCCATGACACATACACGCCTGTTTTATATTTGAAAGAGCCAATCACACCATTTATACACAGCTTCTCCCTTATCTTAGGTACTACAAAATGAAGGTAGCTGACAATCAGCTGAGGGAAACGCATTTATCAAGCATCTGAGAGCAGTTACTAGATATCCACTTCAGACGGCAGGTCTGGTGCTGGGTACGCCACTCACATATTAATAAGGGCTGAGAAAAGAAGAGCGAGGAAGTGTTTTCCAGGGATGATGGGTGCCGGGGAGGAAGAAAGGAAGGAGAGGAATGATGGGGAGGGTTTATTTCAGAAGGTTACAGAAGGCCTCTCTGCTAGGAGACAGGAGCCATCTGAGTGAAGAAGGCTGGCACTCTGAGACCATCTCAGCACAGATACCAGAATCCTGGCTCAGAGCTGCTCAGCCTCCCAGCCACAGGGTGTGTGAGCTGGAAGGAGTTTGGCATCACCTCACCTAACATCCTTCACTGCACTGCTTAGCAAGCAAGGCCCACAGGCATTGGAGGTCTGTGCGCTGCAACACAAAGACCTAGTCCCTCTAGCTAGGAGAGGGAAGAGATGCTAAAGAAAACATTAAAATCTGGTGATACAAAGAATTTGCAACTATTGAACAAATGCCCAAGAAAAGCTGAAAGATAAGTTCCTGAGAATTTCATCACACGTTCTACGTTTCATTCCATACTAGCATCTGATAGTATATAAAAAGTATTTTTTCTTCTTTTATCAGTCATAGACACTGTTCTGTAAATTTGATTCAGGTCACACCCTTAGTCCTTGGATAGTAGAAAAATATGCCAGGGGAGCTGTTGTCTCAAATCCTTAAACACAATTAATGCCTGGGGATCAGGAGGCTGATAAATATTTGGTCACTTCCTGTAACCACCATATTCTGACACTAGTATCCAGGGAGAGCAAGCTGTGGGTTGGATTTGGGTCAGGAAGCAGAGAGAACATTATATCCAACTAAGAAATTCACACACTTAGGTGAGGCGGGAAGCAGCGATGCTGTTCTTGCAATAGCAGTCACAGCTGTGGGGCCATCATTCTGTGATTCCAATGTTCCCACCTTCCTGTGTCCTCCTCTACAGCTTTTCTGGAAGTTAGTGTTTGAAGAATTGCCTACCTTTCTCTTGCTCTTTGCACCGGGAAGACAAGACACCTTTTGTTACATCTCTGCCACTGTCATTTGCGCTGTATTTTTTGAGTACGTGGAATCCCATCCACATAAAGTTTTCTGTGCCTTTGTGTTAGGAAGGTCATCTTCTGATTATTAACTTAAGGAATTGTAGGGAGATGGCAGGGTAGCAACCAAGGAGCCTGTGTCAGTTGCTAAGTTACTGCATGTGGCCCCTGACTGATTCTGGCTGAAGAAAACTTTAGCCCCATCCACACCATGGAGCCTGTAATGGTGGTCACCAGTTCCCCCATTGCACTGTGGGTGGCCTAATCATCCCCAGAAGAAGGCTCTGACATCCTGGGAGTTATGTTATCCCAGGGTCAGGATGCAGAGTTTTGAGAAGTGATATGACCTTCTCACTATCACTGTTTTTGCCACAAGGGAAAGAATAGTTTCTTATTTTGGATCACAGCTTACTTAGTTTGTGCAAATGAATTTCCTGAGGTCATCTTAACTTCACTTCAGTATTAGAAACCTGGTGTCTATATAATTACTGACCCATCTATGAAACTTACCTGTTATCTCATTCATTCACTGAGCCTTTCTTTCCAAATTGCAAAGCCTCTCTGCTCTTTGTGGACACTGCTGATTTTGACCGTGTCTGTGTGTCATAGCCTTTCCAGTTCCCTGAGTACTTGCTGTGTTCTGTGCAATAAGTTAAGGTCAAGGTGAAGGGCAACTCCCTAAAGTAAAGGCAGGACCCATTTTATAGCCTAGATCTATCCTACTCAATATTGCTGTTTAATTTCAGTTTGACTGGAGATACCAGGTTAATATACATGAAACAAATACCACCTCCCCCAAGGCAGAGCATGTGTAGAAAACAGGAAAATGAGACCAAATTTGCCTTCTAGCATTCACAATACATTATGCATTAAGCATTTTTCACCTAAGTGAGTGGGGAAATGAATAGTTCTGGATGTGATATTTCCTTTGTACACAAACATATTTTATGACTATCAGAAGCAGTGAGAAAAATTACCAAAGAACCTCAACATTGTTTCACAGGTAAAAATATTTAAAATTTTCATTTCAAATAAAGATGTCAGAGAACAGCTCCCCCAAAAGCCGAAAAGCTTGGGTAAGAAGTCAGAGAAGAGCTGATGGTTTCCCATCAATTGTCACTGCTTGGGTTCCATGCACATCTGAAGGGGCATTGGTTCCCTGTAACAAACAAAGGTGGAGTTGGTGACAGGACCCCTTCAGCTGCTGACATGTGAAGGCTGACACAAGTCCTGGAGCACAGTCCATGCAGAGTGGCCCCCAGTCTCATGTGGGTAAGAGGACATATGCCTGCAGTCCCAGCCCTGAGGACCCCTTGCACGTGGCACAGCCTGCCTGAAGGCAGAGGTCTATCCTGCCCTTGAGAGAGCTGGGTTTCCTGCCTTGAGAAAGTGCTTTGATTAGGCATGCTCACCTGTAATCAGACTAACAGAGGTTAAGGCGCATTGAATAGTGAACAGTTTTCTTGGATTTTTTTTCTGTCATCTGTAAATCAATCCATCTTCACTGAGTGCATCCAAATGAGAAACTTCCCTGGCTCATGAAGATGCAGGCCTGAGGAGGGGGCACAGTTGCTAGTGAGTGGCCTTGTGTGTGAACTGTTTTCAAGAACCTTGCACAAGGGGCTGGGGGTTTAGCTCAGCAGCATAAGCACCTGCCTTGCAACAGGCAGTTGTGAGTTCAATCCCCGGTACCAATAAAAATGAAAAAGACCAAAAAAAAAAAAAAAAAAAAAAAAAAAAAAGATCCTTGCACGAGTGAGTGACAGAAGGTAAATGTGTTGGTGGAGGGTGCCGTGTGGGTTTTGTGGTCATGAGCTGGAGTAAATACAGAAAGTACGAAGAGTCCTCAGAGTCATAAATTAAAAAAGAAAGGGGCCCAATGTCCAGGGTTTGGCTTGAAGCAGAAAATAAAAATTTGCAAGAAGCATGGTTTTGGTTATGGATGTCAGTTTGCTATCTAGAAAGAAGTGATAAATTAGTCCTGCGACCTCTGAACTAGTTGGGGAGAACATCTGCCTGTGTGTGTTGAACCCCACAGAACAGAAGGCATTTCTTGTCATCTCTGTGAGGTTACCACCTGGAGTCCCACACATGGACCACAGAGCGCTTACATGACTGTGGTCTGAGCAGAAAACTTTATACAACTTTCTCTTGTTCTAAATGTTGTGGTTTCACTCCTCAGACATACAAACAATCCATACACTCTTATGGTTAGTTTCTCTGGATAAATCCTAACCCTCTCACACACCGTTCTCCTGGAATCCAGTGGTTATTAGTGGCTTCAAAAAAGCTTGTCATGCTCTTTTTACATCTCAAGATATTCCTGCTTAATTTATTTTTCAGTGTGCATGGTTTCAAGAATGAGATACAGTCAGACTTGAAGTAATTTTTTTGATCTGTACAACTTTTGCTATTCCTCAGTGCTAAGTATTTCTTAATTTCCCTTATGGATTACTTTGTAAGGGTTAGCTGATACTATACTACTAAATAAATGATAACACGTACTCTAAAAAAGGAACTTTATTCATGACATACAAAAAGCAATGTTTAGCTGAAGGAAATTCTTAGTCTTCAAGTGTGTATAGTCGCAAACAATAGAAAGAAGCTGAGATGATCAGAAAAAGCCTCTTTTTTCTCCCTAATTTCATTGTGGAGATCTTCAGTCACAATTTTTCCCAAGAAAATACCTAATTTGGTCAGATGTGGTCCAATGTTGCTGCCCATGGAATACTCTGAGACCATTATCTGGGTCTTTGAAGAAGTAGGCAGGCTCTGTCAGGGCCTCGGTGGTCTGCAAAGCTTCAGTTGGGGGTAGGGGTAGTGAATTCTAGTTGATTTTACCAGTTTTGATTGGAATCCAACACTGAAAGGCCAAATTATGTGATGGTTAATCTTTATGGTCTGATCTTGGGATCCAACTTTCAAGAACATGGAAAAAAATTGCTACTCAGCAATGAAGACAAGTCATTTGCATTGGACAGTTGCTAATTAGGAAGAGATATGGGCTGAGAGAGGGCAGAAAAGCTGGCAAAGGAGTGCAGAGCAGCTGGAGAAGCCAGGGCAGGGAGCTTGTCCTTCTGGAGGTGGTGGACTGGCAGGTAGAGGGCTTCTGGGTCTTGGGGCAGGGCTATAGGATGGGCCACAGACAGATGCAGGGCTGGAGGAAGCCAGGCCTTGGGAGCAGCTACCAACTGGAGAGCCAGCTGGTGATCAGTGCCAAGAGGTCTTTGGGGGGGGGTGCAATGTTGAGGAATTGCATGTTCAAGCATCTACATCATACTTGGCCCTGTGATGTGCCACATTGTTAAGAACAAATAGTCCTTAACCACAGGCTTATTATCATGCTGGGTGCGCTCCTGGGTGCTAGGTCTCAGGGTTCTCAGGATGCTCAGTGGGAGTCAGACTCAGTCCTGTCTGCTGGCCCCAGGAGGGTCTTGGTTGTAGCATGAGAGAAACTGACTAGAGGCAGAAGTACGTTTGCTGTGACTTCTGTTATCCATGACCTTTCCAGTGTTTCTAGATGTCCGTAGATCTGAGCTGCTAGATTCAAATGCTTTTGATTGTCAGCAAGGGATTGCCAGCAAAGTGGAGGTTGTAGTGATTCTGTCTGCGGTGAAGCACTGTGGCCTGAGAGAAATCTCAGCTTTGCTCCTTGTTTGAGCCATCTGTGTCACAGCTGCTCACCAGAATCCCAGGGCTGGGCTGTGCCAACATGGGAGAATGCTGTGAAAAGTAAATGAGTTGTCCTGGCTCTGTGTCTTTTAGCAATTGGTTCAGGGGCCCCCATGAACATCAGGTCACACAGATGAATTCTACCTTAAGACAGTGCAGTATTTGTCTATAATCTCCCCACACCCTCCCTACCTTGAATCTAGATGATTTATAATCCCAATCCTGTCTTGCTTGCCATACTGTCTTGCTTAGGCAATAATGAAAAGAAAAATCTGTACCAGCATCTGGGCATGCTGTCATCTTTGTAGGGTTCACTGCAGTGCCCACCACCTGGGGGCCTCAGGAATTCACTGTTTGCTGGAGTCATGAGTGTTTCTCCTGCATGTCACTTCAGAAAGTCTGCAGGTACCTATGGCATTGCCGGGCCCAGGTATGTCATGGCTTGGCTGCTTCCCGTGAGAACGGCTGTCTCAAGGTTCACCTGAGCAGATACTCAGCTCTTCAAAGTCCTGAAGTTTCATGAGGTGAGGATGTGCTGAGTACAGGGCCACCCCCTCAACTGCCTGGACTACAGGTCTGGATTCCCAGGGAGGGTTTGTGTGGCAAACCCTGTAGTATGAGGTGGAGTTAACCACTCCAGAGAGAAGACCAGCACACATCTGTCCACTGGCCTGTCTCTGGGTTTTTCCACTGAGATTTGAGTGTCTTCTGCTTTCCTGTAAAGTTACTGTCTGCTCACATCTGAGTGTAAGACATTTCCACCTGTACCTTTTTTTTGGGGGGGGGGGGTAATTTGATATTAATGAAAAGCTGCTTATGCTTGAAAAACACCCCCTGGGCACTCAGATGTGCATCCCAGGGTCCTGCTCCAGGGAAGCTGGGTCTGCTGGAAACTGCAGTGCTCATGTGTAAACGCTCACTCACATGAGCAACCGGGGAACATGACCTCAAGTGCCTTTCTTGTGCTGGCTCTCATGACAATCTGTGGGAGAGAACTGAGTAGATGCTGCTGCCCCCTTGATAACAAGGCACAAGGACTTAGAGTTCGGGTTTGTCTAAGGCCATGTCATTAATCAGTGTACACTTAGGGCTTCTCTGACATTCACGTTGGTTTATTGACTTTAAAGATCAGGCTCCTTGAGGATGTGATAGGCTCCTAGGACCAGATCACTTTTCTAGCCAATAGCTCCTAAGCTTAACCCTGGGGTGTATATTTCTGCTGCGCAGTCAGATGCCACCTGATGGCTTCCAGGCACCACTCAGAGGATCCTCTGGGATCTCTGCAACTGGTCGTGTCTGCACTTCTCTGGTCCCACGTCTCAGTGCTTTTCACTCCCACATGTGTGGGCAGAGAACAAGCACGAGGATGTCATGGCCAGCCTAGCACTGGCAGTCTTTGTCCCTAATCCTGTGCTCTCAGCCAGAACTCCAGCCCGTCTCACAGCTTCCCTGTCAGCACAGCTCTGGGCCATGTCACCTTCCTGCATATTTGGGCACAGATGCCATAATCTCTCTGTCTTAGGGTAATGCATCTAAAAAGCTGGTGTTTTCTCTAACATTTTATCACAGTGGCGATCCTGCTAGGTAGTGGTTTCTCTCCCCATTTAATAAGACTGGAAAACCTGAGAGTCAGTCAGAGAATTCATGCGCCCTGCCAGAGGCCACACACCCCTTTTCATGGCTCTAACATGAGAGGACGTGTGCTCATTTCACCCCAGCTCAGGGCAGCATCATCTGCTCCTGCCAGCTACCCACAGAACCTAGAGCTAGAGTAAATCTGGAACTGGCTTCATCAATTGCCATTTTGGTGTTTTTGTTCCCCAGGAAAAGCTATTGTCTTGTTTGAGTACGCTGTATCACCCTGTGGATGATAGACAGGGTTAGGCAGATTTTTGTTGACTGGGTAGGAAGAAGCAATTTTACTTTAAAGTTGCTAGAAAGTTTTTCTGTTACTGTGCAGAAATATAGAATTTTCTACATCCTTAAATCCACCCAGACCTCTCCTGAGGGATTTCTCTCTGAGAGCCATTCCCAGATCCACAACTAACTACAAGTTCAGTAATTAGTGAAGCTATGTATAATCCACAGGAGGACTTCTGCAGGTAAACTTCCTCCTAACAGAATTCCCTGATGTTCCTGCCACAACATATACCAGATATATTTCTAAAAAGTTTCTCCCCTCTGCACACGAATAAGGATTTTTAGGAGAGTGAGGGGCCTGAGACAACCCAGACTTAGCAGACTGTATTTCTTTTCCCTAGTGGTAATATTGTTCAGAGGAGACCAGATCCTCTGGGAGTTCACAGTCCCCAGGACACCCAGGGAGCTCCCAACTGTCACTGGCATATGTCTATACTGGAGGCAACTCTGCAGCTCCAGCATGAGTGGCCAACCCAGGCTTCCAACTGTGAGCTCACCCTCCTGGGAAAACACAGCACTCACCTTGGCCTTGACCTTGAAAGATGGAGTCTCCATAAGGAGGCTGTGGACTTTCAGGCCCCTTGTGATTTACCCTGACCCTTCCCCTGGCTCCACGGAAGGAATCTAGAGGCCTGCTTATTGACCTCCTCTTGAGAGGACAGAAAGCAGGAGTCCTGACCACAGCTTGAGAGCAATGATGTCCCCTGTGTCCCAACCGTGGCTTATATTCAAGGAATGTGTGCCAGCTCATTAATTCCTGCTGGCCGTGCAGAGGGAAGTGCTCGCTGCTGTCTGTGCTGCTGAGTTGGGCCCCGAGCCCTCACAGCATGGAGCAGCTCTCCTGCCTCCACCTAGCACGAGCTTCCACCAGGAAAAGATTTAAAGATGTCATAAAACCCAGCATGAAAACACCTGCAGAGGAGAACCAGGTATTCAGACACTCGTGGGCAACTAAACCCTTATAATTAAACATTTCATCCAACTCATCACTGTTACATAAGAAAATTCACATCTCAGCAATTCTGGCCTCAAGTCACAGAGGTAATTAAAGAGATGAGATGCATTTCTGCTCCTGTAAGCCACCGTGCTGCGAGGCCCATATTGGAGGGGGTCTGCAGAAGAGGAATTTATTTTTCCTCCCAGATTTGTTTAGCTTTTGACTTTTCCTGCCTTGAGATCAGCTTGCCTCTGAGGAGCCAATCCAACTTTGCTTGAACAACTCTGGATTTTTGCCTTTAGTCAAAAAGCCTCTAAATAAAGAATTCAAATCAGTTTACATTCTCCAAGGCCTGACTATGCTTCCTGCGCCTTTCAGAAGCAGAGTGTAGCAAATCTGCCTCAGCCAGCACGCATGCACAACTTTCATCTGTGGTATCAAGCAGGTGATTTATAGACAGACACAGCCAAAGTCCAAAGTATCCTAGTGAGTTGCAAAATCAAACACGTTTCCCAAAACTCACCATCCTCACCTGCTGTTCAGCTATCATCTGAAATAGCATAACTCAGAGCCAAACGCGCCAATTAAACCACAATAATTTATTTATCATAACACCTACTCCCTGTTGCTTCAAGTGAATGTTCATGAATTAATGAGCTCACCTCATCGCATAGCAATATTTTGCTTTATTGTAACCCAGAAGATAAAGCACAGGGCTAGCTCTGGTTCTCAGTTCCTGCTTTCTCATTGTGTCAATTCAGATGACAACTGAAGATTGAAACACACAGTGGCTCTGGCTTTGATTCAGTTTGTAAAATGGGCTTTTATTTTTATCAGTGATGAAAGAAGGGTGCTTATGACTGAAGTAACCCAGAGTCTGAAAAATTTTATAAAACCTAACCATTTGACTAATTTTGACTATACTAACAACAGGTAGTCTTGAGCAGACTCGAGCCAAATTCTATGTAGTTCCTGGCAAAGGGGGGAAAAACAAAAGAAGAAAAGAAAAAACCTTGCAGAAAAATGGTATTTGTTTTTGATTATTTGGCATTTCAAGTTGCTAGTTCCTCTGGCTCCTGTTCTCCTTAGAAGTAGAGCTGGAAAAGGAGCCACAAGGGGCAGAGTGGAGTTGTAAAGCAGGACAGCACTGGGTCCTGCTTTCACGGAGCTCGTCACCCAGAACATTGCAGGGTGCGTGTGACCTGAGTCTCCAGTGCAACGCTGAGGCTCCTACAGAGTGCATTATTCTGATCACCTCCCTGGGTACTCCACAGCTCCCACATCTGGAGGAGGAGCCCGCACTATAGCCCTGGAACAGCCTTGCTCTGTGGACTTCCCGTTGCATCCTTGGGTTTCACTTGGGTGGGAAGAATGGTGGACAGATGCCTGTCCTACTTTCCGGCAGTGACAGATGAGTGCTCTGTGCCTAGTACCAGGATGCTAATGAGCACTTGCCCCAGTGGCTGGTGCCACCAGCATGCCCACTGTGTGATTTGTTGTGTTTTGGACCAATGTGGTGTCTCTGTTCCTGGATCATGGCATGGCACAGCAGGCAGCCCAAATCCAAGTTATCTCAACAGGGAGTTTCAAAAAATGACTGGTTTTTAAGTGGGCTAGCAGACCTGCAAAAATAAATCGCAGTCATGAACTTGAAAAACTCAGAAATGATCCAAATTTTCTGCCTTTTTCCTAAGAAGATAGTATCCAAGTAAGAGATACCTCTGTTATATATGTATATATATATATTTTTTTTCATCAAAACTTTCCTTTACTCATTTTAAGGCAAATATCTGTGTAGAAAAAGTTTAGGGTGAGTAACTCAGCCCATCAAACAAAAAAGTTTTTCATCAAAATGTTATTCTCTATGGTGAATCTAAACAATTTGCCAAGTGAATTCTTAAGATTTGTAGCAGAAAGTTTTGTGCTGGAAAGAACTTGGGTGAAGATATGATCCATGCTTCATTTCACAGATGAGAGATCAGGTTCAGAGAGACAAACTTCAGAGAACCAGTAAGTTAGAGGTCTCAGCTTATAGCCAGTAAAGACCGACTCCATGTTAACCACTCACTAGTCCAATTATTTAAATACACTACCAACAAAAATCGCATATTTTTATAAGATAATATGACAGGAAATATAAAAACCACACTTTTATCAAATTTATTCAATACAATAATTGACTCATTGAAATAACACCTGCCTGGTGCTCAGAACAGTCAGTAAACAAACAGCACTGCCCAAGCAATGCTTGGGGAAAACTGTTGAATAGTTAATATTCTTATGAAGACAACACATCGAATGGGAAGAATGATAATGCTGCAAACAGCCATTGCCACACACTTTCCTGAAGCACCTTACCGTCCTCATCTTACAGATGTTAAGACTCAACTCAGCAGCACTGCCACTTTTCTAGGGCACAAGAAAGTCAGTGCTTGGGCCAGGCCTAGACCATGGGGTGGTCCGACCAGAGCATCCATTGCTTTCTTTAGTTCATTAACTCAGTTCTCTCCATGATCCTGATCACAAACTGAGTTCAGTGAGAACTGAATCCCACCACTGGATTCATTTTGGCTCTCACCCAGCTGATTTGCGATTAGAGTCATGGAAAGAATCCAGTTCATGAACTGAAGCTTCCACTTGTAGAAGTTCCTGTTCATTGAGTTTTATAACCAGAAGCCTTCTTAAGTCTAATGATCAAACACCTAAATGTAAGAGCAGAAGCTCTTGAACTTTTAGAAGAAAACATAGGCATCCACGTAATAGAAAACAGACCCAAATAGAAATTTTAGAATTTAAAAATCTGAACAGAGAATTTTAGAATTTAGAATTTTAGAATTTTAATTTTAGAATTTAAATATCTGAACAGAGAACACAAATTAAATGTGACTTCTGTTTAGGCAATTGTTTCTTATATCAAAAGCACAAAAAACAAGAAAAATACATGAATGAATCTCATCAAAATAAACCCTTTTATGTCCCAAAGAACACAAAGATGTGAAAAGAGAGCACACAGAATGTGACATGACTTTGTAAATCCTATTTCTCACCAGAAAATGGTATTTAAAATATATAAACATCATTGTTCGATTGTTCAATCATTCTTTTCATGCCTAAATCTTATCATCTAAGCCACTACTTTGAAGATAACAATATGCAATACAACCATTGTTAATCTTCTGTTATTTTGTTTTGAAATTGTATGCCATTGTTTTTATTTTTTTCATTAAAAATATGTATGTAGAATGCAATATCATTCAATAATATGAAGGCAAATGAGTCAACTGAAAATGGAGGCATTGTGTATATCTTTTCATTTAAATCATCCAACAAATCATAGCCATCCTACAGTTCTTATCTTGTTAGTTCTCCATCATACTTGATTCTATCTGTATGACATTATTTTTTCCTTGGTTGTGGTAGGATCTTTCTAATACCCTTTACTTGCAAATAGCACATGATGGATTCTATCTTGAGAACCTAGTTTTTAAAATTTATTCTAAGGGTTAGAGTTTTGTTCTGGAAGCAGTTGGTTGGGTGGCTAGTGATCCCAGTCCCCACTGGCTTCTTTTCTGCCTTGTCACCAGGTGAGTCAGCCTCAGAGGTCTTCTCCTGTTTCCCATCCAATTCAGCCTGATTTCTGTTTCTTTGACCAGCAAGGCTACTGCCCCGCACTGTGTGTGCCACAGACAGAGGAATAATGGAGGTGGAAAACAGGCATGAGTGAGGACTCCCCATGGTCCCCCTGTCGCCCAGGTCCACAGTGCTCTAGTGTCAGTGGCCTAACTCCTGGAAATGTTCACTTCATGTGTTTTGCCAAGCATCGTTTAAGTGAGCTGGCAAATTTAAACACCCAGAGCCAGTCTCTCCTCTGTCAGTTTCATGTGTTCCCTTTTCAATATATTTAAGCACTTTCTGATGTTTCAATTATTTTATGGGGTGAGGTTCAAGACAAATAATAAATTAATCAGACTAATAGTCTAGTGTGTTTTACTTAACAGAATCTCAGGCTTAAACAAAGTTGAGTCTTTGTTTTAGAAGTTAAAATAATTAGATACAGTCACACAGATGAAACAGGAGACTCTGCAGAGGCATCCCATCCTCTGGAGTGACATGGCCCTGTTTAGGGAAATGGTGCAGAGTTCTCCCTTCATAAGAAAACATCTAGAAGTTGGTTCTCTGTGTAACAGGAAATCTGCAGAAACAATTCAGAGCATGTGCTGCTCTCACTGTCTGCTTCCTGTGGGTGGCTGCTCTGGAATCCCGTCTTCTGTCTTGACTGGCATGTAATTTGCCCTGCTCCTCAACCTTTTACTGGCTTACAAAGTTCTTTGAGGCAGAATACAAGCCATCTTCCAAGTCTCTTTCGAACAACCCCACTATCCTGTGCCTGTGAGTAGGGGAAGTCTGAACTTCGAATTGACCTTTGCCAATCTGCAAGGAGAGTGGGAATCCAGGCCTCCTGCTCTTTGCCCTCTGCTCAGCTACTCACCTTCAGCATCACACTTCCCAGCAATCCCCTGGCCTGCAATCTGTTTTTTCCATTCTATAGCAGATACCTGATTTCCAAGAAGATGTCAATGACCCAAGGATGTCTAGTGTGTCCCAGACAGCACAGCTAAGATTAGGAGACCCTAGCACAACATGGGGCGTGATCACTTCTCCCCATGAGAACTGTGGAAATTTCTGAGGTAGCACAAACGACATGAGAGAGTACAGCATGTCTTTATAGAAAGTCGCTGCCCCTGTGTGCGTAATATTTTTAATTCATACCAGCTTAGAGTGAACCTCGTCTGAGGCTGAGTATGTGGTATTTTATGCCTCATTGTTGTGAGCAAAATAAAGCATTAGCCAGCTATTCCACTTGTATTTTCCAATTCCTCTCACCCTCCTACTTTACATCTAATATTCTAAAACCAAGTTTCACTTCAGATTTTGAGTGTTTCCTATGGATAATGAAGGCACAGTGTTGGTCCTGCAGAAGTCAGATAAAACATGCACTTGGAATTCCATTAAAGGTCAAGACACCGGGTTCATAATCCCATGACACCTGCAAGATAGTGATGGATTCCTTTAAATGCACTCCTCAGAATAATTCTTTAAGATGAGCCAATTATTCAGCCAAACGCTTGAGCTTCATTAAAGGGAATGCTGGAGAACGATTCCCATTGACAGACTTGTCTTAATGAGGTGAAAAAGGAAGGGGTGTGTGGATAGTCAGTTTTCTTCTCCAACCCAGCGCAACCACAATCTCCTCTGCTCTCTCTGTTTTTCCACCTTAACCTTGCTTCATTTTTCAACAGTGTTCAGTGCAGTTCTGTTTCCTGATTTCCCATTGTACCATGCTAGCCACCCTCTGATCTCTTTAAGTGACACTGTTTCCCTTGTTTGATCTTTTGGAGCTCAAGCACGGGTCCTCCCCTTCTGTGTTTGCATTTTATTCTTGGATGACCTCTGTGTCCCATGGTCCTTTAAGCTGTCCCTATGATAACGACCACAGTTAACATCCTTTTCCTTGTCGCCATCAGTGAATGCCACACTTAGCTCTAGAAGTGTCCATCTGACTGCTCCTTGGTGCCCACCACATTCTTACTAGGCACATGATCAAGAGAGAACTTTTCACCCATAGCTCATTGCAATTGCCCCTCTGCCCTAGTATCCCATCTCCTACCAGCCACCCACTTGCTCAGACAAAAATCCATCTAAGCAGTTCATCAAATCCCATCAACCCCACCTTCAAAATCCATCAATTAATTCTCCCCTAAGCCTCAGCAGTGCAGCTGCTGTGTCTCACAGGACACCAAAGCTGCTCCCCAAGGCCCCGCTCTTCTCTGCCTTCCTGTGGTCTCATCTCCACAAGGAAGCCAGAGGTTCCCAAATTAGAGGCCTGGTCACTCTTTATTGGCCCTTCTCTGTGCACTGCAGACTGCAGTTTCTCACTGACAGCTGCCCCTGGGCACAGCCTGTTTCCAGATTGGGATACCCCTGCAAACAGCCACCATGCTCAGTGTCTTGGCCTATTTCCTATTCCTCACATGCACTTTCTTCTTAAGCATGGCATCCAGGCTTTCTGTTATCTCTGTACGGGATCTCTCTAGACAGTCTTCTTCCTGTCCTACCTCAATCCCTGTGTCACCTCCCAAGAGAGGTTTTGCAGGTGCAACCAACAGTCTCTCTCCATGCCCTCAGTAGCACTGTCTCATCTGTTTATCCCTAAGCCTGCACCACCATGAAGACATTAAGGAGGAAACACAGATTAGCATCCCAGCTCTTCCTTAGAGAAGGGCCTGCCACTGTTTGTCTGCTAACCTCTATATATTTGCTACATAATTATGCCAACATATAAAACATTAAAAATTCAAAGTTTGAAAAGCAAGATTTTTTTCTTTTGTAGATGCCACATACCTGGTTGTATGGTAATAAAACACCTGAACAATCAGGAAGCCTGGGGTGTATGCATCAAAAGTGTCATTATCTAGGGTGACCTCGAGCTCTAGATATGCACCTGTAGATCCTCGTAATATCTCTCTTCTCCTTCTTTGTAGGATTAGGGAGGACACTGGATGAAAGGACACTAGTAGACACAGAGATTCACAAAGTTCCACTTAATGCTTATTTTTGCTTATTTTATATTGGAAGAGCTGCTTGGAAAGTTTTCTTTGATGAAGTGCAGAGGCAGATGAAATTCCTGTCACTGAGGTAGGAGGTGGTCAGGAGCACCAGTCTCTGTGGCCTTGGCATTAACGTGCATGCACAGGGGACCCACCAGGCACCCAGGACTGCCTGTGGTAGGTGGAATAGGAAAATTGGCAACCTCTGTGCCTGTCTACCAAGGCACCACCAAAAGGAGCCTTCCCCAGCTGCAGATGACCAATGTGCATTGCTCCTCTAGAGACGCCTCCTCTGAGCACAGGTCAAGTTCATCTGTCTGGTTTAGCTCAAGCCCCTCAGAGCACAATTTAGTCCCTGGCAAGTAACAGCCACTCAATGGTTCTAAATTCTTAAAGGACAGAAAAATGGCTGCCGATGTAACAACAATTTGGAGAAGGTAAAGGAAGGAGAAGGTAATGGAGGGTCATCTGCTCTGCAAATGATCTCAAGTCATTCCTTTGTGCTTCTGTTGACTGAGTGGAAGGAAGCCAAGTGTTCACAGAGTCCAGGAAGGGGCCACTGTTACTGTCCCTGAGCTTGTAGAGCAGTGTGATGGGGCTTTGTGTGTGTGTAGTTGCTATGACATCTCAGGGGTGAATCCTCTAGGCAGTTACCACACTGACGCCACCGGACAGGGACTTCAGTGCTAAGAGGAGCCTTTGCTGCTCTTCCAACCTGGAGGAAATCAAGGTGGCCTGAAGCTCATTAAGAGCAGGGCTGGAGGACATCTGGGTGAACACTGTGTGAGCCCAGGGCCTCTTGAAGCTGAGCTTCTCCTGCTGAAGAGAACCAGCATCCTCAGAGCCTCTGTTCTCACCTAAGAGGGGCCCTTCTAGCACAAGAAAAGGTTCAGGGCGGCATTTTTTACCACTATGGCATGACTTCTCAAATTTCACCTTCCCCTTATCTTCAAAGCAGCAAGTACTGTCTTCAAAGCAACTTTGAAGGGGAAATATGGGAAAATGCAAAAGAAATCCAATTTTAGAGAAAACAATTTTAAAAGGTTCCATGCACAGATGAACAAAACAACACATTTGTTATCATATATGATATGTTAACATCATATTTGTTAACTCTGATGCATGGGTTTAATATTAATATTTTACAAAGAGAACCATCACCGAGTTTTAACAAGCCACCTATATTCTGCCTAAAAACCTTAGATAACCACCCACTCCTAACATAACCCATCTTATTAAGACTTTGTTATCTCCTTAAAATTTAATTTTGTGAATAATTTAATGTCCAAAAAGGAAAATAAATATCCTGTCTAAAGTCGGGCATTCTTCATTCCCGCTAGCCTCTCTCAAATGTCTCCGGCCCCATTTCCTGCTTTCCTTTGGACTTAATTTCACCCACAGTTGATGCACCATGTAACTGCCTTCGATGGCTGCTCATTCTGTCTCGGGAGATGTTTTATTACAAGGCCAGGAGCCCATACCAAGCAGCTGTGTTGTTGTTCAAATTCTCTCTCCACTGAACATAGTCATTAAAGAACCGTATCAAGGGGAAACAGTTTTATAATGTGGCTGTCTCCAAATTCTTAAGATGCTGGTGTTATTGATTTAGTAATAGCTTGCGAATAATGACCTGAAATTAGTTCTTCTGAGCTTCTGTTTTTCCCCCTTCATAAACCCTTTATTGAGGAACCAGAGCCAATAACAATAACAGCTGACACCCCATTAGGATCATTCTTCCTAAAGGTCACACTGAGTCTCGGGGGGAGCTTACAGAAGGGCCCTGGAGCCTCCTCCATTGGCTCTGATTTCTACAGGAATCTCTTTCACTGTGGCTGAGGGAGTGACTGTGTGGAATCTCATAGCGACAGTCCACAGGAGACTGTCACCTTTGTACCTCTTGCTGGCCACACCCTGGATGTGTGTCTGAGTTGACATCCCGGGTTTCAAACCAAGCCTCATGGCATTTTACACACAACACACACACACACACACACACACACACACACATGCACACATGCACACACACACACACACAGTACTCCCTAGTGTCCTTCATGGACTTTTGTTTGATTTGTTTACATTTGCAATTATATATTTATGTATATAATTTGTTCTTCAAATAAAAATGTGATGGACTTTCTCCCAATGTACAGAGCCCTCATTGCTGAATGCTATATGGACAAAGGAGGAAGGGGAGAGAGAAGGGGTGACTAAGGTGAGAAAGAAGAGAAGAAAAGGAGGAGGGGATAACGAAGAGAAGGGAGAAACAGATGGGGAAGCTGGCGATGACCCTGAACCCTTCTAATCACGGGAGCAGAGCCTCCCACTTTGCAAGTAATATTTTAATATTTTTACAAATATTAGAGGATTAGCCCGGTGTCTCAGGTGGTCAGAGGATCAGAGCTGGAACCTCTTTTGCCAGTGTGACCCACAGCCTGTCCCTGTACCTGGCCATCACTTCCAAGCCACATTTTGTTCAAAGCACCACAGCAAGTGCAGGCTTCCTGCTGACCTTCCTCCAGATGTCCAGATCTGAATATCAGCTGGGAGTTTAAATAGCCACTGACCTCAATGAGCTCAACCTGTCGCTATGGAGATGCCCTCCATCCAACAAATGGGCTTGACTCCAGTGACAGGGCCTTGAGGCAAGTGCAAGAAAGAACAGCAGATCAGGTGAGGACTGAGGAATGTCTGGGGAGGGGAGGGTGTGACTGGAGTTGAAGGAGGAAGAAGAAGAAGGAGGAATGCAAAGACAGAGCTGGGTAAGACTCCACAGAGAAAGCACCCAGACATGTGACAGTGCACACTGGGAGGGAATACAAGGAACACAGCTGTGGGGCCATTTTCCAAGGAGTTTATGGCTACCAAGAGTAGAGCAGGAACATGAGGACATGGGAGCATGAGGGCTGGGGACCTGTGGATGTGGGCATAGGATGTCCATGGGCACAGAGGAGAAGAGACATCATTGTGGGACCAGCACCCATTCACCAGTGAGCACTGCAGGGTTTGCAAAGTGACCAATACCAGACTGGCAAGGAGGACCCTCTCTTACTGCACCACTCATTGTGGAGGGGCTCGGCACTCCATGGATAGCTGCTGACAATTCTTACTACTGCAGTCATTTCTTGAGCTTGACTGGGCATTGCCCTAAGGTGTTGGAGTTTGAGAAGTCTCAGCCCTAAGAGCCTTGCATGGTTCCTTCTACTTGGTCACCATGCAGCCTCACACAGTAGCAGATGCCAAGGCTCCAGAGATGTCCAGCACTCACAAGCTGGTAGCTTTCTAAGCCTGGCCTTCCACAGCGAGTGCTCCCTGACCCTGGCTAGGTGGCCCCAGAAGAGCCCTTGTTACCCCATCTTGACAGAAGCACCCTCAGGCATTAGCTTGAAGCAGGGGGTGTGCTTCAGTCTTGGCATTCGATAGTGGTGTGCGCTGACATGAACAGGAGTAACAGCTCTTATAGCAGGTTCTGGGAATGTTTCTCCACGCGCGCACACATGCACATTTCCCAAATACTAAGGGATGCATTTTCCCACCCATCTGTATGACAAAACTTTGCAGGCCTTTGCTGTCTGATTCAATGAAATTGGAGCACATAAAGCATTTTCTTTGCATATTTTAAATGCCAGATAGTGGTATCACAAAACTTGCACTCGAAAATATTATATTTTTATAGTACCCAAAACATGGAGAGAATAATTACAAGAAGCTTATCAGCTTCTGTTATAAATAAATCTAGATAGTTACTACAAGACAGGGCTGTCAAAATACCTTACCTGCAGTGATTTTAGGTTGAGTTCTGTTTTTGAATGCTAACCTATGGCCTTTGGTGTTCTTATCATTCCCGGAGCTACTGGTTCACTCAATCTGCCAAGAGAAGAAGTTATGCTTCCAGCTGCATAATTTTCTTCTTAGCTGTAATGTATCTCTTCTTAAAAAGAGTGGGTGAGAAGGAATTATGGGAGCAACTCTGATATTTATCACTTGAATTAAAAGACTAAACCTACAAACAGTCCAGCTATCAATCCACAAATTGTGTCTGTCCTTAGCAGCTGAATTCAGAGAGGTTGGTGAGTAGGTATCTTTCCATGAAAGCACCATAAGTATCAAAAACATTTTTATGTGTATTATTTTCTTGTCCCTACAAATCATATTGCAGGAAAACTGATGGTAATTGAATAAATTGCCACATGTACTTAAAGACTGAGCTTGTCGGAGGCATAACCAATTTATTAGATGATCGATTTCATTTCTCTTTAAACCAGTGCTCTTGGGACACTTTCTTTCAAAGGTCAGAAAACCAATCTCTTTGGGACTAGGAAAACTGGCTTCAGTCCCAAGAGATGGCTCTGAAGGCTGGTGTTGGGATGGAGAAATGTGACTTGGACGTTAGACTTGGCTGCACAGATTTCAGAAGTGGACTTCGTCATCAAGATGACTCTCAGATCTGTTTTAGCTTGTTTATTTTATGATTGTATGATGCAGCTCTTCTTTGAGGGTTTATGGGCTGACTCTTCCCTAAGTAATTTCACTGTCTTATAAGTGGGATGGATTTCTCTCCCTTTGACTGGAGGATCTTTTGCATGGTGCCATCTTGATCCCCTTATTTTCCTTGCCAGGCATCAAAGACTTTGTACAGTGCTCCAGTTTGACATTTTGTAATAAACTCTCATGTGCGTAGCATGAACTGAAGTCCTCTGGGGGTTACATAATCGGAAAAAAAGCTTTTCCCCAGACCAAGCCACATGGGTGAATGGTGCATTCTGTTTCATCCATAGCTCTGACACCCACAGGATTTCTGGTCCCCAAGAGCTATGATGGTTTGGAGAATGTACAGGTGCACATGAGCATGCATATGCTTGTGCACGTGTGTGCACATGTTTGTGTTTCTTGAAACAGTTTTTCTCCTCAAACACCTCTAAATCTGAATACCAAGAACAGTCAGGACAGACTTCTCAGGACTTTACGCATTGTGTTCACCAAGTTGCCTGATATTTCCTTCCTTTAGGGTTTCTTAGAAGGAATTTGAGCAAATGAGAGGCTTGAACATGGAATAAAGTAATTGCTAGTGATGTTATTAAACTAACAGTTTAATGTGTGCCAGACTCGGGAAAGACAGGATGTAGGGAGGCATTAGGAAGAGGAATCTGGAGGGAGCTGGTGAAAACACTACCTTTTGCTACAATTGGATCACTGTAGACTATGTTTCCAAGGATTACCCAGGATCTCCTTCCACCCCACTGCTATTTGCTCATCTATGTGATGACATCCATGTCATCTGTCTTGATTAATGACTCCAAACCCAACACAATTATGAATGTGGTTGTCCTTTCTTCAAATAGTGGCATGGAACCCCTCATACTCTAAATGTTTTAATTCTCCTGCTCAGTTTTTTTTTTTATAATGAAGGCTCTGACACATTAGAAGGTCATGAAATTAATTTAGTGGATCATGGTCTGCTTAAGAAAATAAAATGCAATAGAAACTCTGACCAGTCAAGAGTCACAGCGTATTGTAATCCCAAATATCGAGTTCAGTCATCCAAGTATTGTAACTCTCTTTCTAGTTTTCCATACAATCCAAAAAGTTATATTTGTAATCCCTTTGAGAAATTATTGAAATCCCAGCAAGTTAATTCCAATGTATGACCATCAATGCACCCACAGCGAGCATAAAAACACCAAGACATATTCCAAGTTAAGGTCAGCCAAGGGGTCCTAAGTCCAATCCCTGTGAAGGCATGTGGACAAAGGCCTTGATCCCAGGCATCTCCCAGAATTTATTATCTTGTGAAGAAGGGGGGTGGCTCAGGAATGAGTGACGGTGAGGATGTTGGGGAATTAGGTGACTAACTTGAGCTGGCTGCCCAGGTGCAAGAATGGCATCTCTGTAATTTGCAGAGATAAAGATATGCAGAAGGATCAATTCATATAATCTAATTAAGCTAGCAATGGAATTGTTTTGGGAGGCTGTCACTTTGGTTTCTGATACGCAAACTCTTGTGCCCTGGGGAGTCATAGCCTCTTTACCCTGAGACTCTTACCCAGCTGACATTCACGGAGCTATTGGCTCTAACATCCCGCTGTGCTCATATCCTGTACGGAGAACACTATGTGAGAAAACAATAGTGTTTGTTGGCTATAGAGATTGCATATTAGCACCTCACTAGCTTATTTGCAATGCTTCGAGCCAATTGAAGAGAGAAGGAAATACCCTAGTCAGCTTTTTACGTATCAGTATAAGGAAATGAGTCTCCCAATAATCAAAGTCACAGTAACTTTTTTGCATTCAAAGGGAGTCACTGGAGTTATCTCCCACAACAGAGGAATGAACTGTTGTGGCTCGGAGTTCTGGATATGATTCACATCCATGTAGTATGTTTATTGGGCCACCATGTGAAATACATTTCTTGCAGTAGACTGAAATCACAGAGTTTGAACCTTTGAAGTCTGTTTTGATGCTGGAAGGAAATGCATGTGACACAGCGAAGGGCTCATTGAGTAGCCCTGGTTCTCCTGCTACCTGCTCAGAGCTGGAAGTGGTGATATTGGCCTTTAA
This sequence comes from Cavia porcellus, assembly GCF_034190915.1. NCBI lineage: Eukaryota > Metazoa > Chordata > Mammalia > Rodentia > Caviidae > Cavia > Cavia porcellus. The sequence goes on from NW_026947489.1 coordinate 59,172,956, forward strand.
CCCCAGCACTTCGAACAATAAAGCAGAAAGATCACAAGCTCAAGTCCAATACGGGCAACTTAGAGACTTGGTAAGACCCAGTCTCAAATTTTAAAAATTTAAAGAAGGTTGGAGGTGGATCTCAATGTGAAAGCCCAAATTCAATCCCTAGGATAAAAAGTCCCTGCTCATCCTAGGAAAGATCTGTCTTCAGGATTGAGAAATTAGCTGCCAGGGATTGGAATGATTGGACCAGTGATAACATTTTGGGGTTGTTTGTTTGTTTGTTTGTTTTTGTATGCCTTGTGCCACACGAAACCAATTTGGTCAGAGAGATTACCCCAATAATGTGACTTGTGGTGAATGCCTGCATTGCTCTAGGGTGGGTATGGCAAGAGATGAGTGTTCAAACTGCACCCCGACACCCACTCATTTATTGCACAGTGCTGGTACTGCAGTTATATCTGAACACTCAGGCTTTAGTTTAAAAGAAACAATTCATGCATTAACATCTTTTGTCTTAAAAGAAAAACAGATTCCACTTGTGCCATAGATTCCTTACTATTGCTCCAGGGTAGTAGGTAGAGCTGAGGTCATTTAGGCAAGTCCTGCTAGGTTATGTGATCAACTCCCAAATCCTGTGGGCACCCAGGCTGGGTGAGCGTCTATGGTTGGTAACATGGTTTCTGGGAAGACTCACTGTGGCCAGGAGATTTCACTAGCAAAGGACTCGTGGAAACTTGTACTGGCTCACCTAGTCTTTCTTGTTCAGATTCTCTCCTGTGTCCTCGGGGTGTGATGCTCCAGAGCTGCAAGGATAAACTAAAAAAACTGGGTTCTTTTGAATCTGAGGAGTCCTACTGACACTGAAGTTCAGAGCTAGTTCCCAGTATCCCAACACAAGGCAGAGACTTGGAGAAGGTAAGGGGCTTGCCAGAACAAAGAGTCCAAAGAAAAACCTGGTGTTTGGCTAGACCATGGGAAACTGGGCTGGCATTGGGTTATACATGAAAGGGGTCCTGTTTTAGTGAGGTGGTGGAACAGTATTTTTCATTTCTCCATTCAAGGCAACAGTGATGTATGGACATTATCTGTCCAAGTGTCACTGGTGAATTTAACTGGAGAAAACAAAGGAACTAAATATTTCATGTCTTTCTCAGTCTCCAACAAAGGAATGACACTCATAAGCCTCATATAAAATAGTGAAGCGGGACTAGTCCTTTCTCCCTCATTACAGTGAAATAGCTGATTCTGGGTTGTTCATGAAGAAAAATTTTTTGGCTCACAAGTATGGAGGTTCAGGGGCTGGGAAAGGCTCTGTGGAGACTTTGTGGAGGATGACTCTGCTGATGAAACTGGTGGTGGGAGCGTGAGGGTATGCGGAGGGATTGAATGGTGACACAGGAAGCCAAGGGTCAAGGTCGAAGTGGATTTCTTATAAAAACCCTCTGATGAGAACTAACCAGGGTCTGAAGAAAGCCACCTCACTTCCTTCCAAATTCATTCAGTCCCTGTAATGTCATTCACTGAGCCCTGACTCCTAAGTCATCACCACCCTAGCCCTGAGCCTATGCCCTCAGCTCGTGGGACACATTCAAACTATATCCAAATCTTGCCAAAAGCTCCTATTGAACTCCTCACAAAAGCTGCTCCTAGCCTTCTCCTATCTTTCACCTAAAGCTTGTTTTTCTATCTGTTCATGAATTCAGTGCTATTTCATTTTAAAAATCATTTTAATTATGATATACTATAAAGAAATGAGATTCCTCTTTGGCCTTCACCTGAAATCAATACAAAATCAGAATCCAAGGCAGAAGCAGAAAGTTTAACAAAGGCAATGCCCTCTGTTCCCTTGTGTGGTTTAGGAAAAGAGCACCCAACTGACTCATCATAAAAGCTTTGAAATCTGATGATGAGGAGGGAGTTCCTTAAACATAACATGATTACTTTTCAAAAAATATAAATCAAATATAGCATCTTAATGAATAATTCTTCCCACACTGCTATCTCATACTTCTAATCTCAAGAGGGAGAAAAAACTTTGAGAATTCTCATGAACCAATAATGATGTCTGAATTTTTAGGATGCTTCTATTATTTTGAACATTTTTGCAAATTGTTGACTTACTTGCTTTCCCTGGTCTTACTTATTAGAAGTGTCATTTTCAAATAGCATAGGAAAGATTTGATAGGGACTTGTCCTTCCCATCCTCTGCAAAGCAGGGATTGGGGAACACTGAGTGGTTGACATAGTACCCCCTGCCTCCTCTATTACCCAAAGTATCCTTGGGCTCCTGTAGTGAATATCTGGTGATCCTGGTTGCACATATGTGGAATCCTGAGTGGCCACCAGGGACTTTGACTCTGTGGTCAGGTCCACTGCATGGACACTTTTGCTCTTGATAGACTCTGTCTCTTCCTGTCCCTGGTACTTTTCACCCTTTTCTATGCCGACTAGAATTTTTTTCATCTGACCCTTTGCCAGCTAACTCAGATGTTGTTGAATCATTTTGGCTCTTGACATAGTGTCGTCAGAAAAGACAACGCCTTTTTCTTTACATTACAGACTCTGCTCGTTCTGGGTCATACATCGCGTCAGTGTGGTTCACCTGTATCTCTCCTTGAAATCTGCATTTGACGCATTGTACTTGGGGATCTAAGTAAACCTCTCTCAGGTCTGCAACTGTGTAGACTCTCACCTAAATATTTGGTCTCACAGTTTGCTTTTTATTTGTACTTGATCTTTCTCCTTTTCCTGAAACCTGATTAAATTTCTTTCCTGAAATTATTTTCTTACTGGCATAGGTCTATTGCTTCAAGTCATTTTGGTTATCTCACTACTTAATGAGAGCAAAAAAGATTTGATACTTTCTGTCTTCCAAACGTGTGTCTTTCAACCTGAGGACAAATAATGAATATATACTTTGTGTAGCAGGCACAGATCCCATAAGGTTGGCAACATTCTCCTGTCCAAAGTGTCAAGGATTTCAGACTCATGACCTTTACACCAGCATGATTCTGCTGTCCTGCTCAGCCTGAGCACTCATTGGAGGTTAATTGGATCTCATTTCCAGCTGATCCTGTGTATGCTCTGTCTCTCACCACCCCACCTTGCACGCTGTCCACATTGTGTTTTCAGTGTGAGGTGTGCCCTTTCCTCCTTGTTAGATGGCACCTTACATTTGGGGCTTTTGTGCTTTGTCCCTTCTCCTGCCCAAGTCCTTCTGCCATAGCCCCATCTCCTGGGACCCCGCTCCACCTGGAGTGACCTTTACTTGGAACTCTTCCTTGATTCTCCTGACCCACGCAGGCTGCTGTCACTAAAACGCATCTGCTGTAATGGCAGCCAGCAGAAGGTGGGAAATCTAAGATGGAGGTGCCTGCAAATTTGATGCCTCATGAGGGCCTGTTCTTTGGTCATAGGCGGTGTCTTCTCACTGTGTCCTCATATGGCAGAGAGGACAAGGCACCCTTCAGGGGGCCCCTATTACAAGGGCTAAGACCATGAGGGCTCCCCAAGTCAAGCCCCAGTATGTTTGCCTCAGTATCTGAAACTCTGAAAGCATCCATTTCTTTATTTTAAGGACATTGGTATCACTGTCCATGGGAACACTTTATAGATAGGAGAATCTGTGGTGAAGACTCTGACTGTTAATTCTGCTAAAATGAAAACAGGGAAAAATATATGTACTTGCATATGTGTACACACACAGATTCTAAATAGCCTATAATATGCATCTCATAGAATGAAAAGAGGAGTTTGGAGAAAGAGTGTTACTTAAAAAGTTGGTGGGAGCTCCAATGACGCTGGACAATGGAGTTTTGTTTTGAAAACCTCCCAATATATTTCACTGTGTTTTCTATTTCCATTTTGAAGGAGAGACGGGATCATTGTTATTTAACTCTTTATCAGTTACTTTTCTCTGGTTGCTGAGACAAAATACCTAACACCCAAAATTAAGGAAGGAAAAGTTTACTTAGCTTAAGTTTGTGCAAGTTTCAGTCCATGAACAGCTGGTTCTAATGCAGAGAAGCTTGGCAGAGGAGCAACGGTGGCAGAAGATGGTAAAAGCAGCAAGAGTAAAGTGTGGGGAGAGGAATCCTCTTCCTCCCTTATACTGTATGTGGGCACCACTCTCCAGGGTAGATACAGCACATCGCCTCTCTCCCCTTCTCTAGCACAGGCTCAGGATGTTTACAAAGTGAGGACCCTGGCCCTCTGCTGAGTCACTCAAACTTCTGCCCTTCTCAAGTAGACACAATGTATCAACCATGACTCCAGGCCAGTTATTTCCTGGAAGAGCACAGTGGTGGATTAGAAATTGCTTACCTTAAAAACTAGGGACTGTGGCCCCTGCCTGATTCATTCTTGCCCTGACCTATATATATATTTTTTGTCTTTTTCATTTATATCAATACCAGGGAGCGAACTCATGACTGCCTGCTTGCAAGGCAGGCGCTTATGCCGCTGAGCTAAATCCCCAGCCCCCTGATCTATATTTTTTTAAAATCCTGTCCATACCTTCTCAACAAAAACAACTGAATAGTAGATATCTTATATTATTTCCCTTTTTCCAGCCTAAGCATGGTAGGCAACACTGGGGAAGAAGCAAGAACACACAGTTGTGAATGAGGGAACCAAGGTCCCTGCTCAAAGCCATGATGCTAATGTTGTGGGACCTTCCAGAGACAGCTGTACCACTAGGTATAAGAGCTATCACCAGAAAATATACTGCAGTTTTAGATTCCCTAAAATTATTATAGCAAAGAAAACATTGTCACCACTTTCCTTCAAAATGCTCTCCCTCCCTTTGGACAGGTGTAATACCATACTTCTTGCCACTTTCGGAAGCAATTCTAGAGGTATTTTTTCCTGAGTACCTTTAGTTGCACTGTGTGGCAGCTTCAATATCCTGAAGCAATTCAAAATGTTGATCTTTTGTGGTCATTCTCACTTTGGGGAGGAACCAGAAGTCTCACAGTGGATGGAAGAGGGAAAAGTCACAGTTCTCTTCATGAACATTAGCCAACGTATAGCTGCCCTGCAGCACGCCTGCAGGCAAAGCCATGGTAGATTTGGAAAAACCTGTAACCAGCAGAAGTCACAAGTATTTTCATAGTACAGTGACAATTGCAGTTGTCTGACAGTGCATTTCTGGGTCCCTCCTCTTTTTTTCCTTATAGAGTAAGGTACATAAATGTACCTTACTTATCAGCGTGTGTCTTTGCAAGCGAGCTTCATTTTTATAACCATTGGAAGATAAAAGGCAGAATTAAATGTCCACTTGGGAAGCATATATCCACATCCAAGACAGCCCCGCTGTTAAATACTGTTAGCTGACCTGAGCAAAATGGTCATGACACTGATAAATACTTAAAATAAAAATTCACTTTAACTTGCCTGTGTTTTATGTATTGTATTATGAATCATTAATTAAGCAATATCAATCTATTTTATTTATATATTTAAAGATATGGAGCTGTGTTCCAAAGTAATACATTTTCTACATAATCTATCCTGGCTTGTGTATTTACAGTACGAGATTTTGAGGCTAGCAATATAGACTTCCCCATATTGACTGAAGGGTTCATTTTTTTTCTTTCATTTTTCTCTGCAGAGAAAATAAGGTTTGGATTTATTTTATCTTTCTTAAAGTTTAGGGCCTCAACTCCCTTCTGTGCCTTGTTCCCAGCCAGTGACTTATTCTGTTTGGGGGGACCCTGGAGTTGCTTTTTCTGCCTCAGGCAGTCCTGTGTCTTGGGGAGATGGTGCCACTGATCACAGCTACCTTCTGTATCAGAGGGATCTCCTTGTACTGTTTCTTAGCATCATTAAACCAGTTACCCCAAATCTCACATGGGGACAGAGCTGCACCCTGGGTCCAGAGGTCCTGCTTCTGGGGCTCGAGGCCTGAGATGCTAATTACTGTGTCATCTGCTATAGCTGTATTCTTTCTCTACACATAAATTCAACTATAATTGTCAACTTTCTTTCTTGTCCCCAGAATTCTGCAATTACAAAAAATGTCCCGCCTTTCCATTTTGACCTGGGAATTCAGCTCTGGTAAAAAAATCTCTTGCGTTGTGAAACTATGTTCTTTCCTTTTACAAAGAAGGTCAAACTGAATTGTCTCCAATGCCGCCTGCAGCTGCCATCAATATTCTTATTTAAATCCAATATAGAACAGGACACCTGACTATGACGGTCTCAGAACATGGCTGAGGACAAATCATTCTTCACCTTGCTTACAGTGTCTCAGAATTTGCTGCAAGGCTGTAAATCTTTCCCATGAAGAGATCACCACATACCTATCACTGCTCCCTCTCCATGTCTTTGGGTGCAGTTGAATTTGTCACCACTAATGATTTCATACCCGGAACCAACTGCACATATTCCTTGGTTGATTATTTTCCTAGAAAAGAGAAATTCATTCATGAACATTATTCTTTTCCGCAAGCCCAACAGGACTTTAATATGTGTCTTAGTTACTTTTCTCATCGTTGAGACAAAATGCTCAATATCCCAAGTTAAGGGAAGAAAGGCTTTTTAGTTCACAGTTTGTGGAGGTTTCAGATCACAATCAACTGGCTCCAAGGCAAAGTGGTAGAGGAGAACAGCTCATAGCAACAGAATGTAAAGCAGAAAGAGAGAAAAGACAGGCCTTGTTCTGTCCCTTATATTGTATCCCAGCTACCAGCATTAGGGAAGTGCCAAACCAATCAGTGGACTGATTAACTACACATCCTTAACCCAGCATCACATACTCTAGATTCAGTGACCTCTGAAAGAGCCCCACCTATGACTACATGAGGCTTTATGGGGACAGCTAGACACAAGCTATAATAATATATATCTGAATACTAGCACAAAATACTCATGTTCCTCTGTGCCCACTCCAGGAAAGACAGGAGCAAGTGAGACATTTGTTAGGACAAACAACCACTTCTGCAGGTCCTTCTAGGATTCACGCCTTCTAGATCCCTTTGCAGTTAAGACAGAAATGATGTATTTGAGTTCATGTCTTGGCACCAAACAACCCATGTTTGTAGAGTCACTAAGCAGAATATTTTGGCTATAGTATATCAGAAGAAAATTCACTGAGATGAGCACTGTGAATAACATGAATCTGACAATTCTAGCAATGGCATTTGTAGCTGTATCACTAAGTAGCTGACCTATTAAGTTATTCAATATCCCTGATTTCCACATTATAATTGTTGTCAAGATTAACTGGCTGCTTCCCCAAAATTGCATAACCTATTATTTTTAATCTATAGGCACAGATGTTCCTAGTCAAAGCCTTTCACTCTAAGGAAGATGTTCTGTTGCTTATAGTATGGTTATAAAGCTTACAGTAAAAAAAAAATCCCAAATACTCAGCTGTTCCACTCTTGAATTTATTTCTGAGTTGCTAAACTCCCAAGAAGGTATAAGACTTGTTTAGGGTCACACAGGCAGAGGAAGTGGGCCCATATGGCTCTCACCGGCCTTTGTGCCACCTCTGCACACCATAGCTAGTGCTATGGTTCCATTTTGTGTAGCCACAGTCCCTGACCAAAATCATGGACAGTTCTCCTCTCTCCCTTCCTCCCTTCCTCCCATGTGTGTTGAGATCAGTGGTGCATATTTCAGCTACCTTTTGACTTGAACCAAGATATAATTTGCTTTGGAGCTTTATACTCATGACTTGATTTGCATTACTCTCTTTTCTATGATTATTATTATCATTAATATTGTAAGTGTAAAATATTAACTTACCATCTTAATGTCCCTTTCCCTTTGTACCTGTATGAACCATTAATCCACTCTTAGAACAATCCAAACAACATAACACCATGTCTAAGTGACCTAAAGCCATGAAACCAGCCAAGGACAAAGAAATCCTTGAACATCCTCTGGATCTCTTTAGTCTCTATTGTCAACTGGTTTCTTTCAGTCCTATTATATTTCTATCTTCTTTTCCTTGCACCACTTATTCACAGGGTGCTTTTGCCTGATAAAGGCTCTACCAACAGAAAGTTCGGAAAGTTAACCCATTGATTCATCCAACCAGTGTTAGCTTTTAAATTGGGAGTTTCACACCTGTCCAATCCAATTGAGGAAGCTGACCTTTCACAAGGTCAGCAAGATGCCCATGGCTCCCATGCCTCCTGTGCCCAGGTGATTTCTTTTTTTTTTATTTATTTAAGGAGAAAAGAAAAAAAAAAACAGTGAAAGGGTACAAGTTATACAGATTTACAGAAGAAAAAAATGAACAGTAGGAAATCATTAGTTAATGGATTACATATTGCCATCTTAGAAATCATTGTTCAAGTCACAAAATTAAAGCTTGTAGAGTGGACATTCCAACAATGATACTGCAAACAGTTCTATTCAATGATCCAAATAAAACTCTGTGATATCATTTTCTATCTTATACAGTTAAATATATATGCAGTTATATAGTTTAGAGCACTTTCTTTTCCTCTCTTTTGTACAATGACTATTACACATTTTGGGTTTCATTGCTCCCACGGTTCTTACTGCTTTTTCGGAAGAGAATAAAACCAAATAAGACATAACAGAACAGAATCGGTCAAGTCAAAAGGGTGGACATAATAGATAATATAAAAATATAATACAAGGTGATCAACAATGGTTACCATAATGCCTCCCGCTATCTCTAATAGAATTGCCTATATCATTAGTTATAATACAATTGAACAAAACAGTAAAGAACAAAACCGACAAAACCAAAACATTGGAGACATTGTAGGTCTTCAAAAGTAGATAAAAGTCAACGAGAATGGGCGTTATAATGAATCTCATTATCTTCACAGCTGATGCCTAAACTTTCGAAGCCCAGGTGATTTCTAAGCAGAGGATCTTTCACCCAATCCTGAGCCACCCTCAGTTTAGCAACTTCTGTGCTGAGGGTTTTCAACCTTAAGGTTTTCTGGGGTCTGTTTTGTTCAAGGTAACATATTTCCTCTTACTATGTAAAGCAATGGCTCACCAGCTGATCAGTAGATTCGGTGGATTACGGATCCTTGTATGCCACCTCTGAATAACTTGGTATAGTTATAAAGTCCATTTAAGATTTGAAAATTAAGTGTATAAGTTGTACTCTATAATTCATCACCTTTCATATATAGCAATAGTAGATATTCAATAATTACATTGGATTTCCATCTTAAATTGTGTGAATCATTTCATTCCTTACAGATAATGAACCAGTAGCACAAGCCTGAAGTGATATCTTCCTTAGCCTACTAATTCATTTCATCTCCTTCCTGTACCACATCAGAGTAGAAGATCTGCCTGTTTGCTCCTTGCAGGAATTACTTATAATCAAGGTGGTGATGGTGGTGGTGGTGGTAGAACAGGGAATTAAGATATCCAGCTCGAATATGGGGACTCTGTGTGTATAAACTGATAATCTAGGACTATGCTTCTATCTGGAGAGGCATTTTTCCATTTGAACACACCTAGAATAGCTATCTGCAAGACATGAAAACATCCAGAAACTCAAACTTACAGCAGAGGCACAGAGAGAATGTTTTAAAATCTCGTCTCATCCACAGACACTCACAAAGATTTCATCTGTAGATCATTGCCATGGAGCAGGGGAATAGTAATAGCATTTGCCCTTTGATGTCTTCGATGCAATGTATTTATTAGCTTCATGGAGGTATATAGGAGAGCCACTGATGTTAGAGACCTTGGAAAACCTAAAATATTAAACAAATTAATACACTGCATTACAAATGTGAGTTTACTGGCTAAATTCTATTGAAAGGACAGGAGTGACCTGGCTACGGTGAGATGTGTATGCAAAATATCATGCCATAGTTTGTTTATGCTTTTGAACAGTCCTCTGAAGTGTGTGCTATCTCTGTATTTCCCCAATGGGAACCAAGCTTCAGACGTCTTGCCTACAGCAATGTTGAGGGAATGAGCTGGGTTTATTGTGTCCTTTGTGAGGCCATTCAAGGGCTCCATCACTCATGGGCAGCTGAAATGTGGAAAGAATCCAACTTCTCAGATGATATACATGCATGTCATGCCTCGGGTATAATGTCTCCTTTTCCAAGAAATAAGTGTAGAAATGGGCAGCAGATTGCACTGAAAGTGTCTGTCCATATATGCAAGAAATATTTGACCCCTGGAAAATATTATAGATCAGAATTGTATGGGAAGTCACTTGCTGTTTTCTAATGGCCATTTTCTAATTTTTGTGTGGTAAGACAGCAGGGTGACAGAGCTGTGCCAACTCTAAGCCTCCTGTTCTACCATTCACCCAGGATGTATGTTTTTTGGAAACAGAGAGAGAGTGAAGGAAGAATCAGGAAAGAGATAACCCCTTCCAGGCCATCTTCCAGTGACCCACCTTCTGACCAGATCCAGCCTCTTGAATGCAAGTCAGTTATAAACTCATCAGTGTTCTAATCCACTAATGTGGATCATGCCCCCATGATCTGGTCCCTTCCTCAAAGCCCACCTATGAGTTTGTGAGGCCTTAGAGGGACATCTAGATATAAACACAACAAGAACTAAGAAGCAAGTTATTTGTGAACAGTGTCCACATTTATTTGAGAATTACATTCAAAACCACAATATCATCTGGCTGCATCTTTCTAGTTCAGGGTTGATTTGTGATGAGTCTTGATACAGACATTTGACAATCCCTAGACTGATGGAAAAATTATGTTGATTTCCAAACCAGTTGGTATAATATACAAGAGCAGCTTTGAGGTTTGCAGGGAGACATTTTCCTAAGACTTTCCAAGACTAAGAAACTAGAAATGAGATAGGCAACTTACTGTGGAGGGAAGCTTTCAGTTTGCTAAATTGTGTGAATTTGCTCTCTACTACTATCTTAAATGGTTTACTTGGGCAGATCTGTGGCTTGGCATGGATGGCAGAAGGCTCTGGAGGCCACATGGCAGGCTTACCCAGAGGCACAAGCCTGGAGCCACATGTATATTTCAGAGCTTCCCAGGCAGCCCTTTGAGCAAATATTTATAGAGCGTTTTTTAAAGAGTCACTGGTGCTGGAATTAAAAACAATGGTTTAATAATTAAAAATGAGTTAAGTGTTGAATAAATGAGTGAATAAATAATTAAAACATTCAAACCTCTTTAGATGCATCCTGAAGGACACCCTGCCCTGGGTACTTGAGAAATCACACATAGCATGGTATTTTGAAGCTTTTCTTTAAAATCATATACTAATGTCATAATAAATATCTATCTATATTACAAATAGGTAGATCTATATGTCTGTGTAATGTAGATGTATATGAGATATGATGTAATTCTAACAATATAGGATCATTTAACTGGCTTCTTTCTGATAATATTAACCTATTTTGGGGGGACTTTATAATTGTCATGGTGCAATACAAGTTTCTTTTAGATACATTTATATTACCACTTTAGAGATATATGGCCTTGACAGGTAAATGTTTAAAGGTAAGCCCTTCCCTGTCCACCTGTTAAGTGTGTCCTAGGTGGAAGCTCTGTTCAACCCAGAAGGCTGCTAGGATCACAAGTGGGTGCTGTGGCCACCTCTCCCTGTGCGTGGGGCAGTTTTCCTGAATGAATCATAGTTCTATGGCAAAATCATCCCTTCATAACACAGATACCCAGGTGTTTTGCTGGACTGACATGAAAACAATTTGCCTGTGTTTACCTTGGGAATCCAGCATGGTAAAAGCCACCAGATCCCACCACCTCCCACCAGATAAAATATGTAGTAATGCACTCAGGGAGACAGTGTTAAAACGGCAGCTCTTCCATGTGCTCTGAACCAAGATATGCCCCCATGATTTTCTTATTGCTGTTACAGCTTCATTCATCCCTGAACAGATACTTATTGTCACTTCTAGATTGAGGCACAGTGACGGATCCAGGTCATAGATGGTGAAGGGGACTGCATAGTCCCTCCCTCAGGGAGCCTGCACTCTCAGATCACTAAACACTTTGTGACTAGAAGGGCTGACCAGTGAATTGCAGGCTGCAGTCCCCTGCAGGTGCCGCTGTGAATAACAGGCATCTTCATGTTGCTGTGGCTCTGCGGTCACCAACCAGAGCGAACCCACACACTCCAGGGTGCTATATCCCATCCCAACAGCTCTATGAAGGCCATTTGGAGATAAGCATGGCTTCGAAGAACTTTCTTCTCATTTAAATTTCTGCTCTGTACACCACAGAGCTCCTTAGATGAACCTCAGCCAAACACATTCCTTCTCCTTTGAGAACCTGCATGAAGACGTGGCCAGCTGTGGTGAATGCTTAGGAACGCATGTTGCATGACTAAGTCAGTGAAGCTCACTAGGTGGAGAGAGGCATTTGAGAAGACAGGTGGCTGAGGAGGAATCAGCAAGGCTGGCAGAACTCCTGAGAAGTCACAGAAGATCTCACCAAGAGAGGGACTTTAATGCTGAGTGTTGAAGTTAAGGCCATGATTATGCCATTTGGAAATCCATTTTCACACCTTCCTGGATTGTGCTATGAGGGAATGACTCATCACTGTGATTGGGACATAGTGCAGAACACTCCTGCAGTTTCCCTGTATGGTGCAGCACTCAGAGAGACCTGGGAGTGAACAACTCTCTATTACCTACACGACAGAACTTCCAAAATGGTTAAAATGATGTATACAAAACATGTAGGCATAAGTCTACTGCCAGATTGAACCTATTATTATCCTTCAGTAGAGTCCTTCATGTGTTGAAAGTCTACCTGTAATACATTCAGTTTTTTGGGAGTACCCAGTGGGCCTATGGGCATCTCAGCTCCCCACATCTGTGGTCTGTTTACATGAAAGCATACATTTTTAAAAACAAGTTGTAAAGCTGTTTTTTCCAAATGAATCAACAACTTTTCAAGAATCACAAAATGCTCAGACATGACCACCAACCCACTCTCCAATATCCTGTTTATTTTTTTCTCAAAGAATGCCAGATATCCTAGCACTGCATCTTCCCTCTAAATCTCTTTTTACTTTGGAAGAAGAAGGAGGAGGAGGAGGAGGAGGAGCAGGAGGAGGAGCAGGAGGAGGAGGAGAAGAGGAAGAGGAGGAAGAGGAGGAGGAGAAGGAGAAGAAGGAAAAGAAGGAGAAGGACGAGAAGGAGGAGAAGGAGGAAGAGGAGGAGAAGAAGGAAAAGAAGGAGAAGGACGAGAAGGAGGAGAAGAAGAAGAGGAAGAGGAGGAAGAGGAAGGAGGAGGAGGAGAAGGAGGAGAAGCAGGAGAAGGACAAGAAGGAGGAGAAGGAGGAAGAGGAGGAGAAGAAGGAAGAGGAGAAGGAGGAGGAGGAAGAGGAGGAGGAGAAGAAGAAGAGGAGGAGGAGGAGGAGGAAGAGGAAGAGAAAGAGGAAGAGGAAGAGGAAGAAGAGAAAGAAGAAGAAGAGAAGGAGGAGGAGGAGGAGGAGGAGGAGGAAATAAGTCAATTCTTGTTTGGCAACCAGAGCTGCCACCACCGAGAAGCTCTTGGTCTTCCTCTACTTCCTCAGGGCCAAAATTGTGTCCCTTCTACCACTGGCCCCTTGGGTGAAACAAGGCTGAAGATGATTCAGGATCTCTTCTGAGCCACGCGATGTTTTTGTACACAAATCCATTGAGGAGGCATGTCTGTTCCCCGCCAGGAGTGGAAATGTAGCTAATTTCAGCCTTTCTCCTCCTCCTGGAACATCTGATTCCTCAGTAAATGAGAAGGCAGAGTTCTGGTTCATTTACTGGCTTGACTTTAATATTTCTGAGAGCACTGCAAACATTTATAAAGCATCAGTCTTCCTCTTCATAGGAAACAAAAGTCTCCTAAAAGGCTGTCTCATTGCCCATGCAATGACTTGAATACAGAAATCTGCAGGAAGGGCTGTTTTGAGTCTGCCAGGCTGGAGGCGGGATGGAGCTGGCATTTCTGAGTTCCCACAGCACCCTCCAGCGGCAGCGACTTGCTCAGAGCTATTTCCAGTTGTGCTCAGCACTTTACCTGGACTCCTGTTTTGTTTCGCCCTGGCTTTCCTGTTTTGCCACTTTGGTTTTGACTGAATTCATCAGAAGATCATCAACAGAGAAAGCTGCCAGAGAACAGGACCTGCGGTTGTGTCGGAACCACAGAGTTACTGCCACAGAGATGCTGTTGGCGTGGCTGGGAGGGAGGGGCAGAAGAAGGAAAGAGAGAAATCTTGGGGACTCTGAGAGGTGCAACTGCCTACTTTTCCCTGTTGCTTCTTTTGTTGGGATCAAAGCAAAGAATAAACAGCACGTGAACAGAGTCAGAGCAATCAAGAGGCTGTGGGACAAAGGGACACTTTTCCCAACACCAAATTCCATGTGAGATCATCCAAGACACACAGACCATGTTCATCACATCTGCTTCCTGGCTGACCCCTTCCTGTGATACATAGTACCGATAAATATGAACTACAGCCTGAAATTCATGTTTGGCTTAAAGACCCTAAAAATTAATTCATGTCGTGGCTTTCACAAGCAATTGAAAAATGAAATTTATCTTGTAAGCTAATAAAAGCACATGCATACATGGAAAATCAGATTTCCCCAAGATAGTCTGAATATCAAACCTTGTACATGTTCATCTGCCCTGCAAGATTTTTTCCACTATGTTAATCCTTACTCTGAACAGGAGTGGCTGGGGTAGAGCACTTCCTCTCTGTTCCCTGGTGCAGTGGGTTCCATCCTGGCCCTGTGTCACTAATACAAGTTTGCTTCTGAGGAGCCTCTTTGAGAGATGAAATCTTTTTATTACACTCAGGAACGGTATGCATAGCTGAAACCACATTATAAATAAAGTGCTGATAAACATAAGGGTCTTATTTATTCTTTCCCTTGGCCTTTTGAGACAGAGTCTTGCTGTTATCTCAGGGTGGCCAGGAGCTACTATGCAGCCCAGGTGGCCTAAAACTTGCACAGATCCTCCTCCTTCAGTATCACAAGTGCTGAGGTTACAGGCATGTGCCACCATACCCAGCTCAAAGATTTATTGTCACATAATCTGGCAACCTGTGATTCTCTCCTCCCTCTCTCTGCCCCCTCTCCTTCCCTCTATACTCCATCAAGGTTGGAGTCAGTGGTTCTTGTCCTATAGACATATTTCACTAACTCTGTTCTTGTCACTTCCAAGCACACAAGGTCTTTGAGCATTGAAATACATTTCCCTCCAAATATTTGAATTAAAGGAATATGCAAAGGTCAACAAGAAGCCAAAATATAGTGATATTTTCCCCCTAGATTTATGGACAATGACAAACAAAATCCAGATGGAAAAACTCAATGATTTGTGTGCTCCATTAACTGCAGCCAGCAATCATATTTCTACAGTTGCATCTGAGCTTCCCTTAATGTAATTCCAGAGCCCTGCGCCATAGGCAAAGCTAATGGGGTTGGCAGCCCTCAACACCCTCGTGCTCTGGAGGAGAATCTGATGCTTGTGGATCTGTCCTAGTGCATGGAGCCAGGTTTTGTCAAAGCCAGGAGTCTGGTTCTGTTTTGGGGGTACTTTGTTAGTGTAACAATGCCTGACTGCCAGGGGCTGAAGCAGAAGACTTTCTATGTGAAGTGAAGGAGGGTTCTGGGTTGAGTTCAGCAGCTCCATGCTCTTAAAAGTCTGGAGTGGCTTCACTGCAAATGTTCATCCTTCATTCTCATGACCACAAAGAGAGCGCCACAAGCCTCAGCTCTGCTTTCTCACTCAGCTGTGTTCAGAGGCAGAAAATAGGAGAAGGCAATGCTGAGGGAGCGTTTTCATCATCTCCTCTGGAAAATTAAGCAGAACTCTTTGGTTTTCTCCAAGTACTAATTCAATGAGTAATCCCTAGCCTTTCTCAGCATGTAGTTCTACCAAGCTAGGGTATTTTTAAATTGGTGAGCAATAGGACATATCTGTGTAGACTGCTTCTATCATGCCCTACAAAGGTAGATCTGGCCAGCACCAAGAAGGAAAGGATGAGAAGACATTTTCCCAAAGCTGAAAGTCCCCCCAGAGGTTGCTAGGGAGGGGTTAACAACATACGGACTTCTCCAGGCTCCTTCTCGAGGAAGAGATTTAAACAAACCAGAATTGCATTGAATTTGGTGATGACATTTTTCCTCAAATATCAGTGATGTCAGGGTAGATAGAAAAGTGTGAATCACTTCCGTTGAGTCTCTTTCTGTAGCTGGCTAACTTTGTTTGAGAGATGAAATCTTTTCATTACGCTCAGGAACGGAAGCCCAGGACTGAATGTGGCTTCCATGCTGAAAGCTCAGCTTCTATGAGCTGTGCCCATCTTATGGGTCTGCTTCTCATCATAAAGACAAATCAAATCAGGCCACCTTCCCTGGAAATCAGGAGCTATCTATGATTTTCAGGTCCTGAAATTCACATTTTTTGATTGGAGGACTTACCACAATGCAGATGTAATCACTGGTTAAGCTGTTAACCAGAATCTTTTCCAAATTTTCTATTAAAGTATCCATCACAGTATAAATACACTACCTGGAGGTCTGGAGTCTAATTAGGTGCCTATTTGGATAAAGCTTAAGCTTTATCTTAGAATACTGGTGATCTCTGTATTCTATCCTATAGCTTTATTTCAGATTTGATAATTTTATGTTATTTGAATAAATTGCCTACTCAAGAAAGATACTTAGTTTATGGATTTGAATATCCCGACTGGGAAATTCAGCATTCACTGAGATCATTTGGAGCCTTTTGCACCTCACTTGGAGCAGAAGTCAAGCTATGCTTGATATCACAGCTGAGGCAGAGAGAGAGAGAGGGAGAGAGAGAGAGAGAGAGAGAGAGAGGGAGAGAGAGAGAGAGAGAGAGAGAGAGAGCCTGAAAGACAGATACAAATATAACCTTATACTATTTCATCTTTTGCTCCAAGATAGCTAAGAATTCCTTTGAAGTCATTTGAAAGCATTACTTTCTCTAGCTTTCTTCATGTGGGTTGAAAAGGTTCTGTATAAAAGACACTATTGGGCATTGTTGGCTTATAAAGCAATGTAATGACTGTGATTATAGGTACAGAGAGGAGGACTGAGGTAATGGGATCCATTGGGGATTCAAAGTACACTCAAGGAAGAAATGGGACCCACCTCATCCTATTGTAGCTGAGAGCCTAATTTGTTGCTGTGAGTGAGGAAAAAAGCTGTTCGAATTGCAGGCGTCTATGGCTAATGGATTTATTTAACCAACCGGCAATTTCTGTTTACCTGTCAAGCAAAATATAAATATAAGCAATTGTTAGGGGAATTACTTTTTTGAGTTCCAAATTACTATGATTTGAAATGCAATTAGTGGTATAGACAAACCTATTTTTGCCTTTATGAGAAGGAAATTGTTCAGAAATGAGTGGAGTGGTGCCGATATAGTTGCAGTCCGCAGTGAATTGAATTACCCCAGAGAAGCTAATGGGTGGCTTAGTTTCGGTTTCACCGTTCCTAATGTGATCTGTTTTTATTAAGAAGAACTCACCATCTAGGAAGCGTAAGACACTGGGTGCACAGATCAGGGCTTTGCATTGACATCTCTCTGCTCTGCTCATGCGGGTGTGATCATAAAGTGCCTTCTGTCTACCCGAGTTCGGTCTCACATCCTATTTAAGATCTGCCATGGGCATGATGACTTTACCTACACATCTTAAACATGCATCATGAGCTGAAGACTGGTACCACTTAAGAAAAGCTACTGAGCGCCCCCCTCCTCCAGCATAGCACTATCCCATTTTAAAATTTGTATTTTTATTCCATGGAAATTTGGAGGAAATCTTAATATCTTAATATGTGGTGAAAAAGAAAATAAAATGAATTTTAATGAACATTTTAACATGTTTCCAAGGAGTTGATTCAGGAAAATGAAGTTCATAAAATTGAGCTTTTAACTTAGATATGTTTATTAAATTTATTGATTTTTAATTAAGGGCAGGAAATTTTTATTGCATGAAATAAACCACCAGTCCAAAGCAGAGGCACAGATTTTTTTAAAAATGAGATTCATTTTTGAAAGTAAGCCTTTTTTC
Organism: Cavia porcellus; assembly: GCF_034190915.1. Lineage (NCBI taxonomy): Eukaryota > Metazoa > Chordata > Mammalia > Rodentia > Caviidae > Cavia > Cavia porcellus. Next base: position 59,190,941 of record NW_026947489.1, read on the forward strand.
ACTTGTCTACAGAGTTCTTCTACTGAATTGAGCACATTTTGGCAAGATTAGAGAGGCACTTTGCTAAGGGACAGTATCAAAGTATCTCTGAGACAGATATCAACAGCTATGGCATCTCAGCTCATCCCGTATCTGCATCCTTTCTGGCAGCTCCCTTCTGACCACTGCCTCTCTTCTTTATAAAACCACCTTCTCCTTCCAGATCTATCTTAAATACTAACTCAGCACCGAAGTCACACTGGAAACTGTTCTGCAGTGACAGCTGTGATGCATGACCTGCTGGGATAAACCTGTTTTAAAGAAAAAAAGGTTCCTTTTATGTTCTTGAAAAATGCTTACCCTTGGGACAACCCTTGTGAGATGGATCCTCTAACCGTGAGAGTCATCCCCGGGGAACAAGCAGCCGCTTGGGGAGTCCTTCAGACTATCTTGGGGCCCTGTAGGCATTATCTTGTATGTAGCTCCCAAACTTGAATCTTGTCTCAGTCATTTTCTCAGCCCTGAGACACAATACATGACATTCACCGTTTAAAGCAGGGACTTTTTCCTGTTCATAGTTTATAGAGGTTTCAGCCCATAACTGGCTGGCTCCAAGGCAGGGCAGCATGGGAAGGGAGCAGGGCAGAGAGGATCTGGTTCCAGCGTGTTCCACCAGAAGCAGAAAGAAGGTGAAGGGGGAAGCCAGGGAGGGAGATCCTGGAGACTCTTCTGGGCTACACCCCCAGAGACCTACCTCCTTCTATCAAGCTTTACCTCCCAACCTTGCAGTTAGCTGTCCACTGGTGAGCATCACTTCCCCATGACCGGTCACCTCACAAGCTGCACCTCTAAGCACATGAGGCTTCGGAGGACTTCTAGACAGAAACCATAACAAGCACACATCAGAATCACCTTGAGGACTTGGTAAATACATATTTATCTGCCTCAATTTTGCCTCAGTTTGTCTGGAATGGGGTTTCAGAATTTAGATTTCTAATAAGTGCCCAGATGAAACTTTCACAATTGGTGGACAGGTCTAGAAACAATTGTGAAAGCCCTGCCTCACTGAGTTAAAAATGCTGCCCAGTACTCCCACAATACAAACCTAGGCATTGTGAGAAACACACTCATGACCCAGAGGTTTCCAACAGTCTTTTTCTCATAAAGCTTGCAGAGCTGTAGATATACCGAAAGGAGCAAGAAACTGAAAAAACTGTATCTATTTAAAAAAGGAAAGTATCACCAGTCTGATCATTTATAGCATCAGGCCTGATTCAGCGCTAGGCATGTTGACTGTAATCCGTGTGAATGCAAGTTCACTTTCCCACATCCTCTCCTCCCTGGAGCATCACCCAGCTGGTGCTGCTGGCATCCAGGTGTTTACAGAACAAGTACGTGAAATGCTTACACTTAGCCTCCACCACAGGAGACCATTTCTTGGGCAGGGATTTGACCTGGCTTTAGTTAGCTAATGACACTAGAGCTCTGTACAACAGATCACCCCCCAAATACGATGTTCTGCACAGCAAGCATTTACCCCAAGACCCAAACTCCCTCCACTCTGGTCAATCTGGTCCCCACCAGGTTCAGTCAGGTGGCTCTGTGCCTCTCAGCATCACTGGCCTCTGCCCCAGGCTGTGGGTGGCTCAGATATGCTGTTCCTCTGGCCAGTGCAAAGTGGCAGCAACTGCCTGGGGCCTGCTCTTTGATCACAGATGGCCAGAGTGCAGAGATTTGCCAGCCTAAGCAAACCAGCAAAGCTTCTGCCTCTCTCAGGTCCCTGTAAGTTCCACTGGCCAAAGTAAATTGCAAGATCAAAGACAAAGGCAGTCGCTGAGGTGAGGATACTTCCCAGAAGCAAAGGGGAGGTGGATATTTACTACCACATCCTGGTGTGCCATGGAAATAATGTCTGATCCTAAAGATGAATCCCATGGCCTAGAACCTGTGGCTTGGAAAAGGTGCCATGAGTCGTGTTCTCAGAAGAGGTTGCTCAGGCTGCTTATTGCTCATGCATTGCACTGTTGCACACCCATTGCACACCTCCACTGGGCCTCGTGGCCTTGGCACATGCACCTATGCTTGCTTGCTTTTATTTCACCTGGGAGTGGGTTATTTCCTCATCATTGTACTTTTCGTTGATACTGTTTTAGACAGAAATTATCTTCATTTGGACAACATTTTTTTGTACCAGGGTCAAACTCATGCTTACCAGGCAAGTGCCTGAGCAGCTGAGCTAAGTGCTACACACCCCATTCTGACATTTTGAAGTGGGTTAAAAAAAGGAAAGAAATCCGTTTTTAAGAGACTTTTAAAATTCAGCCAAGGGCACATCCAGGGAGCAACAGGCTGTCCTTGTCCCACGCTGCCCTCTTATAGGGTGGCTTCTGCCCTCACTCTAAGACATTTTGCCATCTGTTTTCTTGTTGTTCTGGGGATCGAACTCATGACCTCTTGCTTGCCAGGCAGGCACATATGCTGCTGAGCTAAACCCCTTGCCATCTCTTGTTGGTTTAAAGGATGCTGTCTTTCTTCTGTCTTTCTTATACCCCACAGCCATGGGACTGCTGAGAGATGCCAGGATACACAGGGGTTGGTGGTGATCTGGCCAGAGGCCAGTTTGCTGGGCTTTACTTTCCTTTCTCTGGCAGAAGAGCCTTCGTGCCCAGGTGAAAGACTCAGACTCAGACTTGCACTGAGTCTTCTCCAGTCTTAGTCCCTTAGTCTGGGTGAGCACCACGCCCCCTCCCGCCCTTTACAATTGTGACAGTTTCTCCAGGAGTCAGGCTTTCTACTTGGGGCAACATCTTCATTGGCCCCACTTCAGAAAGTGGCAGAGGTGATGGGGGGAGGTGTTTGATTGAAGGGATGTGTTTTGAAGGGGTTTCAGGCAGTGTGTGTTTAACCGTAATGAATCTTTCACTCACCGTAGTTTTCTATCCCCCTTGTATTTCCTTCTGTCTAGAGAAGAGTCTGCATTTGACCAGTCTCTTTCCACTCCACTGTTTCTTTCAAATCACAGCCTGAGATAAGAACCCCACAGGGTGACATGATGCTAACCCTCTCAGGGGATGGCCTGAGCCCTGTCTTACCTCTCTCTCACACTTCATCCTGCAGCCAACCACATTTACCCTGAAAAATGTAGTCCTTCAGAGTGCTTGCCAGGGGGCACCAGAGAGAACAGATAAAAGCTCTCTCTCCTTCCAGATCACAGCTACTGCCCCTGTTGAATAAAAAATTCAAGCACCAAAGTGCAGATGCTCATTACTTTCACTTGAGCATTAAAGGAAATATACAACTTAATTCACTGGGACCATGGATGGATGTACGTGGCCTGAAAAAGGGCAGGATGGGAGGCTCTGGGGAGTGCTGAAATCAGGTCTCTTCTAATGCAGCCATGCTAGATCCATGGATAAGTTCCTCTGAGAATGACTTGATTATATTCACCGACCCACAGGGACAAACAGAGATGCAGACTTTTCTATACCTTGTAGTATAAGACCCCTGAGAGCCTTGGGGAGGAAGTACTGTAGAAGCTATTGACATAAGTAAGAAATAGAAGATACAAGTTCCATGCATCCTCTGGGACAAGAAGTAATTATTTGTATAATTTCCAAAGCGGTATTGGTAGTAACAAAAAAAGAGCAAGATTTCATAAGGATTTATAAAGCTGCAAGGCAGGTTAGGGAAAAAATATATATGCATAGTCTACTGACATTGATCCAGAGAGAGGATGAGAAAGAAAGCTAAGGAAGAGAAAGGGGAGAAAGGAAGCCAGAATGTGGGTGAAGAGAAGACTCGAGCTGCGTCCAGATGTGGAGGAGAGGAAGGAGGAGAGGCAGCTGGATGGGGAGGGAGGCAATGATGCTGAGACCAGGCCTGCGCGGGGCAAAGAGAAGCAGGTGGCCAGGGCCACCCAGCCATTCGTGGGTCGGATGGCGATGAATTTGACAGCTCGTGTTGATTTCCCAGCACCTGTGTCTGTGTGTAGGACATGAGAGCAGTTAGTTGTATACATATTGTCACCTGTGTGCAAAAGCCAGGCAATTAAACAATGGCAGCAGTAAAAGTCAGAGTACGGTGCTATTGGGACATTAAATTTTAAAGTTACTGATTCTAGAGGAAGCCTGTTGATTGCGTTAAAATAATTATTTTCCTTTAAAACATATTGGTATTTAAATATCAATTTGAAAGCCTCCAATTCAACTCTACAGATTAACTTTATGTTTTATAAACACTCAGAACAGTAATTGCTGTGTGTGTGTGTGTGTGTGTGTGTGTGCGCGCGCGCGCACGTGTATGTGTATGTGTGTGTGTGTGTGTGTGTGTGTGCCATGAGTACCTATGGGCCTGTGTGTGCTGGATATTTCTTATTCAGAAGTTTGTAAGAACCCAGTTTCTAATTGATAGTCATCTTGAAATGACACTTTGTATGCTTTAATTTTTAATTTGAACAACTATTTCTAAGATGACAATATGTAACTTATCAACTAGTGATTTATTACTGTTTATTTTTCTGAAATTCTGTATTATTTCTACCCCTTTTTTCTGTTTTTTTATCCCTTTAAATTAAAAAAATAAAGAAAAGCACAAAAACAAAACATTTTCAGAGACAGAGACAGAAGAAGTTTTTCAGAGTTGGGAACATGCCTTGTACTTATGGGGTATTTTTTCTCAAGCTATTGAATGTTTGTTTCATGTTTCCCTATTTATGAAAAAACAAGGTGATACTATTTAAAAGATGCTGGTGCCCACCCTTGTGGGGAGGCCTTTCCTTTGGAATATACCCCTATTGGCCCAAATATTAGTTTTAGGAAAACAATAAAATCTTTAACATGATTATGCTCTCCTCCCTTAGCATGCAGAGAAAGAGAAAGTAAATTATGGACTACAGTTCTCACAGAACTAAGAAAACTGCTTACCTAATAAAAATCACATTTAGGCTGCTGAACACATCGTATTTTTGGTATTCCTATAATGCCTACCTTGCATGTACAGCAAAAATGTTTCTTTATTGTCATTTTAAAAACAATTATCCATCATATTCTGGTTCCTAATTCCCGTGACTTACCATATTTGTTTTAGACATTAGGCCCAGGAAAAATAAACATACCCTTACACCTTTGCTTAATAAATAGAGAAGACATACTCATATGAAGCCCGATTGAAAAGTGGGTAAGTGGGTATTTGGTTTTGAGCAGTATTGAGGAATTAGAATCTCCGCATGAGATGGTTCACAGAAATAATTTCAGAAACATTTTCACATCCAGCCCCAGCATGTAGGAGTGACGATCAGCTTCAATTCGGGAGAGTCAGGATGATCAAAGCCTGGGAGAGAGGAGAGAGATATGGACATGCTCCCTTTTGAAATGGTGCACCTGCCCTGGAATGCCTGGGATTTTAATGCCCCTTGGCGTACTTTTTGGTGCTTACATGTGAGGATATTTGACAAAGAATTGAATGAACTATGTCTTGTGAACATAAATGGCATGGCTTGCTGGCCCATCTCTAAAACCCTAAGCACGGTACTCTTTTGCATGTCGAAATCAGAGCCCCACAGTGTGTAAAAGATATGGGCAAATTGTGTGTCAAAGTTTCAGACACATTTGGAGGTGTCTGTGTGCAGGCGCACACGTACATCCTTGCTCCTACCTAAAACATTCCTTGAAAAGTTCCTGGAGCACTGTGTCCAAGGTGCAAGCAGTGAAATTCTTTAATTTGCTCGGTGGGCTCACCTTGCTCTACTGGGCCCTGATTTTTGGTATCCTTTCACGATTTAAAAATCATTTACACTTCTGAATAATCTCATAAGGGTTTTAAACCTTGACCAACGATAATTTCAATACCTGCAAGCTCACTGAAGAAAATAATTTTTGTAAGCGAGACAATTTGCATTCTTTATTCATTTGTTATTATTCCATTTGTCATTAAAAGATTTGATCTGTGATGGTTAATATGCATATATCTATAAAGTACAGTGTCTACAACTTCTGTCTCATATGACATTAGTGGTGTGGCATGATGCTTCGTATGCTGAGCGTTTGTGCAGCAATGTGCAAGTGTATGTCACCCATCATAAGCATGTAAGCAGGACCCCGGTAGCATCAGTGTGTAATGAAATGACATTGTCTTGCTGGAGGGCAGGGCAGCGGGAGTTTTTCTTTGAAGACTGCTAAGGAAAGAGCTTCCTTCTCTCAAAGGCATCACTGAGGTGAGAAGCCAGTTTAAAAGCTAGCTTTTGTCTGGTTAAATGGGGTGACTTTTAAAATTTAGTTTTCCACGTCTGTAATTGTGGCCTCAGCAGGCTGTTCCAGGCTCTACCTCCCCTAGACCCTCTGTAGGTTTCCATGCGGTGGTGATTTCGGAACCAGGCCACCTCCCTGAGCCCGGGTCAGGGGTGATGTTCGGGGATAGCAGGTGGCCTGGTGAGGCCTAAGCCTGCATTCTCTCTGGCTGCATTGCCTCTGATTTTGAAAGCCAACTGGGGCGCGGGGTGCAGCATGTGGGGCTTGCAGGGAAAGGGTAGAGGAGGAGGGGGCACCTCTGAGGCGCGGGAGAAGGGCCAGAGTGCTCAAGGGTGTGTGAGCCCCTGGTCCTCTGGGGAACCAAGAGCAAGTCACAGGAAGAGCCATCACAGGGCTGAAGCGAGGGGAGGACACCAGAGTCTGAGCCGAGCAGGGAGGCACAGTTTGCTTGTGCGCCACACAGGGGCGCTGGAGCACGTTTTAAAGCTGCAAAATGAGTTCATGCAAACCCCTGGATGGTGCAAGACATTTGGGGTCACCGTGCCCCTGTGGCTTCCTCTGGTGTGGCGCTAAGGGAGAAAGGAAGCAGGCGGAGCAGATTGGGATAGTCGCTGGCATCCTGCGTGTCCCGGAGTCTGTTGGGGAGGAAATGGAGTTGGCATCCACGCACGCCGGAGCCGCCGCGAGGGGCACGCTTGGCGGGGCTCTCCGGAGGCTCCCGCCGGGCTTGCGATCCCTTTGCTTCCCCTATCCAGGGCTGGCGGAGTAGGAAAACAATCCAGTTTGTTTTCCAAGGCCTGGAATGGGGGGGGGGGGGGAATGATGCCGCCCAGTCCCTCCCCGCCTGCTTCCCTCCTCCAAACCTTGGGGCTCTCTGTAGACTCTAGGGGACTTGACTGGCGATTTCAAGTTGGGCGAGAAAAGCCAGAACAGCTACAGGATCGGGCGCCCTCGGGTGCTCAGGGGGTGCCCTCGGAGGCACGGGGGCTGCTCCTCGTCTCCTCCCGCGTGATCTGTGCTTCTGCCCACGCGCCCGGTGGTGACCTCAGCGGGCCCGGGGCGCCCTCATCCGATGGCACTCACCCCCCCCTCCCGGCGTCCCGGGCACCTCCTGCACCCTTCCTGGTCCCCTAGGTCTCCCCAGGCTCCTCAAACCCAACTTCCCCGGGTGCCCAGGGCCTCCCCATTGCTGGGCCTGGCTGTGAAGGGCAAAAAGAGAGTCTTGTGGGGACCGGCCGCGGGGGCCTGGAGAGGCGCTCTGGACGCGCTCTGGATCTCTACGTGGTGCCAAATAACGCGACCTAAGCTTTTCCCTCCCATTATGGTTTTTTTGTTGTTGTTGTTGTTCCCCACCCACCCCCGCTCCCATCTCTTTGATTAGGCCGTACGTGGTTGTAGCAAGGATTTAAAAAGAGAAAGAAAGAAAAAGCAAAGCAAAGCAGCACAGAGAAAGCGCACACACTTCGCCCCGGCTCGGCGGAGCCGCGCGAGGGGGCGCAGGAGGCTGAGCCAGGCGGAGGCGCCCGGCGGAGACTTCACAGTGGCGCGCGGAGGAGCGGCCGCCGCAGGCTGCCTTGTTTCTGCCGCTTCTTCTCCCCTGCCGCCTCCTTTTTCCTTTTTCTTTTTCTTCCCTGTTTTTTCTGGAGGGGGTGGGGCTCGGGGACCCGGGAGGCGGCGGAGACGGCGAAAGATTCTGGAGCACTCGGGAGCAAGCCCTGCGGAGCGGCGGCGAGCGCGGCCCGATGGCTTCGCTGTACCAGCGCTTCACCGGCAAGATCAACACGTCGCGCTCCTTCCCCGCGCCGCCCCCCGAGGCCAGCCACCTCCTGGGCGGCCAGGGCCCCGAGGACGACGGCGGCGGCGCGGGCAAGCCCCTCGGCCCGCAGGCGCAGGCGGCGGCTCCCCGGGCGCGCGGCGGCGGCGGGGGCGCGGGCGTCCGGCCCCGGTTCCAGTACCAGGCGCGGAGCGACGGGGACGAGGAGGACGTAAGCGCACCGCGGAGGGCGGGCGGGCGGCGGCGGCAAGCTCGGGCCGGGCGCACCGGATGCGCGGGAGAGCGGGTCGGCACTGGCCGCCCTCCCCCATTCCCTGCCCTGTTCTGGGCTCCCGCGGCTCCCGAGCGCTCGGTCGTAGTCGCCGCCGTCCGGAACGGGTCTGACCCCCTCGCAGAGGTCGGAATTGGTGACTGGAGCCAGCAGGGTTTTGGAGCTGGGCATGCTGGGGTCTGGAATGCGCTAGGGCTTACTGGATTCGTGAAAGCCTGCTTCTGTCACAGGCTGCTGTGTGTCCGAGGAGGGAATTAGAATGTGCCTGAGCTGACAAGTTGATATGTTTTTCTCAAAAAAAGAAAAAAATTTCATTGTCCTGCTTAAGGCTCAGGGAACAACACCAAGTCCCTTCCTTCCACTGGTCACTGGATTCTACCCACAGCACCCCTTTGGCCTGTCCACTCTGTCCCTTGATGAAAATGCCACCAGACACTTTCTCCTTCAGTGATGGTGGCAGGGATCATGATCTTTTCTGAGGAAAACATAAAAGTACCAGGCTGGGATCCAAGCCCTGTCCCAGGCCCAGCCCCTTTTTGCTGACAGGCACCCCAGGTGTTGCCCTGTCCAGCTCCTATCCTTGGGCCAGCAACTGTACACAGACTGCTATCTGCCCTGAAAACTTCTCCCAGAGTAGCAAATCCTGCTCTTGTCAGGCTAGCAACCTGGGTCTCAAAGGTTGAATTTGCATATCCCCCTAGTAACGGATGACTCCTGCTGGACAGGAGCCAGCTCCGGAGAAGACAGGTTGAATTCCTTCAGGGGACTCAGAGTGTGGGGCAAGGAAGAGAGGAAACTTGTTTTTCTTCTGTTCTTGTGTTTCTTCTGAGATCTTCTGTTCTCAGAGCATAGAGACAAATCACCGAAGAACTCTCCGATCAGCTGGTCTGGCCTGGCCTGGCCCAGCCACAGAAACAAGAGTGGGTTGGTAGAAGTCATTTCATGTGCCTTTGAGCAGTTTGCTCAGTGGGGTCTCTTTGAACAGTCATGAAGCACTTGGAGTCCTTGCACAAGCCTGCAGGCTTCCTCACATTGCCAGGGCAGTGAGTCTGTCTGCACTGAGCAGGAGGTTGTGGCCATTAGACTGGTCTTGTCTTGGGTCATATTGCCTCACCATTGGTATTTATTTGTGCCCGAGGTGTGTTTGTGTAGGGAGGGGATGTTTCCATGGAGCTGATTCTCAATTGCCAGGTCCTACAAAACCAGCATGGTTACGTTTTAATGGTAGTTTTTATTTTTTTAAAATTTTTTTTATAATCAATATTATGGAATGGGATGGCTTTCACAGAGGTGACCAAGTTTGTGGGAGAGGTACTTTACATACTCGTACACACACATAACCTGGAATCAGGGTTTGTATGAGATTTTTAATTCCGTCTCAAATCATTTTATAGAGTCCCTTGGTTAGATAGACATCAAAGAGATGCCACTCACTCCAGTGAGCCAGCTCTAAGGAAAATGCATGCAGTTTCCAGACATCTGGTTCGGGGAACGCGAGTCCCTTGGGGAGGATGGAGGATGCTTGGGACTCTATGATTGAGGGTTTTGGAGAAGATGGTTGAGCAGCAATGCAAACAGCAAGGTGGATTTTTTGCCTAAAGGGACTGAATTGTGGACATTTCCATTGAGAACAATGGAATTTCCCTTCGGCAGGCTCTAGGTGTCGCCAGGAGACAGGAAAGGCCTAAACTGATCTCGGGCCTTATTTCTTTTAAAAATCTTTGCATATATCATATTGTCTATTTTCTTCTTTTCATTTTTCACATATGTATAGAACTGCTTCTCAGGTAAGAAAAGTATTGAACTGGAGAACGAATCAGGGATTTGGGAAGTGCAGATAATTTTCATTGGTAGAGCGCTAAACAGTAGTAGCTCTCATTTAGATTAAATTCCGAGGTTTCTGTCTGTTTCCTGGAAAATGTGGAGTTGTATGTGTATGTATGCCAGCCCGTGGGTGTTGATGTAGAGTGCATAAGCATAGTATACCATGATATGTGTATATTTCCACTTTCTGTATATGTGTGTGTGGGCATAATCAGTACACATACGCAAAAACCAGTTTCCTATAGTACAGCAGATCAGTGTGATTAGCCGGCTAGAGATCTGATGTACATCCTGAGGACTGTAAGTCATGAGGATGTAATGTGAATGCAATTCATGATAAATAAGTAGATTTTAACTATTTTACCACAGAACAAACAAAAATAGCTATGTGAGGTGATGAATGTGTTCATTTGCCTCTCTTTGGTAACCTTTTTACCATCATGTTGTGCACCTCAAATGTGTACAGTAAGAAATAATTAAGTCAAAATGTAGCATCAGTTCCTTTAAAAAGTTGAAGTACTTTTCTTAAAAAGTTATTTCAAATTGAAGTAATATCCAAAAATTTAGAGAAAGGTATACACATTAAACAAACCACCATACTTCCAGGAACAAAAATTTAATTTTTTTGATGGGTACAGTTGAAGACAGGCTTTGGATTTTAAAGTTAGCTTGTAGATATGAGGCCTTGTAAAGATTGAAGAATCTCAAGCAATCATTTTGAGGCCCAAATTTAAAGCTGAATATATATAAATATATATGATTAGGAACACGTGTTATATTGTTATATGTAACTTGGAATATGTAAATTCGAATTGCTGATATCTTGGGGAACAAATAGTGGACATTTCCAGTTGGGAAGCTCAGCCCTTGGGCAGGAGCTCTCTGGGGTGCTGAAGTTCTCTTTCCTTAACCGGTGAGAAATTTTAATCACTTATGCTCCAGAGGGCCCAATCCCAAGGTTAGTGGCTGTATTGCTCTTCTGTGTCTTGTCATTCAGGGCAAGCAGTTTCCACATATGGAAAAGCCTTCTCATCTTGTCACTGGGATGATGGAGACAGCATGTCTCTACAATTCACTGGGCTTTGTACATCTTGCCCTTTGACCCAGAAAGGGAAAAATAAACTAATTCTTAGCATATGCATGTATGTGTGCACAGACATTCCTGTATATGACTGAAAAGGAATAATTTCTCTCTGGACAGAATTCAAGGTAATCACTAAGACACACCTATAAGATGTAACCAAGTCTGCACAGGTAAATCATACATGTTTAAAGTTTGGCAGTGAAATGCTAATAGATGTTGTATAAACACACACACTATGTTTATAATAAAGGGACCTTTTGGTAGGGAGTCTTCACAGAGTGGCTTATTTAGGCATATTACTTCTAATAGGTGAAGTCTGACTTTGAAATAGCCAGTATCTTTATATCCATTTCTTTGATTTATTTAAATATAAAGCTATTTACTTGGACAACTCCAAAGTCAAAACCATTTTATTCAAAACTCACTGTATTAATTTAAAAATAACTTTACTCTTGAAGAATGTATTGCTTCAAGGGACTTTTAATGGGAATGAGTGAACTCCCACTGAAATTAACTGTAACTGGTTTATTAAATACTGAGCTTTCTTATTCCCCCACTTGAACATCTATTTGTGGTTTCCTGAAGGGCTTTGAAGTCTTGTATACTTCCAGGGAAGTAGTTTGGCTGAGATCACATAGCACCCCCTTTGTTTTTGGTGACAAGTGATTTCCTGTCTATGTAAATATGGTGACAACATGATTTGAAAATAACAAGTTGTCCAAAACAGAGATGGAATGACAAATTACTGTCCATGATGTCTTTAGTGTAACAAGGCCTATTTTGTAGTCCTGTGTGTCTTTGGCCACTGGTCCGTTTTCCTTTCCTCTACTTCTACTGCTCATTGCTATTATGTGTGTACCCTTTCAATATGTGCTTGGGATTTATCAATTTTGTGATTGATTCCTTGCCTGCAGAAATATTGCTATATACTCTGTCACTGTTGTTATCTCTAGTTTAATTTTTTTCTAATTGGAATTCACAGAATGAGAAAATATCTTTCAGCTATAGGCCTGGTCCCAGGACTCTCATCATGAGTTTGGCAGTACCAGGCATGCTCACTCCAGGATGGGCAGAGGAAAACGCAAGTCCAGTGAGGGATTAATTAAAGATGCACGCAGAGCTTCACCTTCACTTACCCCTCATCTTAGTGTCACTTACTATATAGGCACGACCAGGTGCCAAAAAGGTGCCCAAAGAGCATATGCCGCTGCTGTTAGCAATAATATTGTTCCTTAATCTCGCTTTCTCTACTGGCTCTTTCTTCTCCACCTGCAGGCAAATCAAAGATCATCTTCACTGGTCCCTCCTCCTTTCCTGTCTCACTTTCTTCTTTTATTCTGTAACTGATAAAGTAAAAGGTCTAGTACTCACCCAGGACTGTGATCAGCAACCCTCATTTCCTGGTCTGTCGTGGATCCAGGCTCACATCCTCTGCCCTCTGCACTAGTGTCCTGGCGCCTGTCTGATTTCTCCTTTACCTTGATGTTATTGTAGCCTTTGCTCCTGGTGACCACACCCCAACCCTAAAACTTTTATATCTCACATTTTTCATGATGCTGCATGAATCCAAGCCCTGAATCTTTCTTTCTTTGAACTCAGCCTTTCAAGTCTTTGGTAAATCATTCCTTTCTCCTATCCTTTAATATTTTGTTCTCCAGCATTTTATTCTTCCTCTTTTATGCTTTCTCTGTAAGATAAACTTTCCACAAAGGGAGCCCAGTATATTCTGCAGCTTCTACATTAGAAAATGATGAATAAATACAGCTTTATACTGATACTTTTAGCATTATTTCTGAAGATAATTTGTTTTTATAGTTTACAAAATCAGGGAATTCTAGAATTACAAAGACCTTAGAAAGAGCTCTTCCAAGCTTTCTTACCACGTCAAGCAGCCTACAAGATTGTTTTTGTAGTGATCATAAAATATCCACATGGGATATATCACTAGCTTAGTCATTCCCCTTATCTTTTTATCTGCAGTTCCAAGTAAGTTTTCAGTCCACTTCCTTATTTCCACCCCTCTTAATACCATCCTTCCCTCCTCCTAGCACAGCATGCAATGCTTGTAGATATGTCCAAACCACATTCTGCCTGGGTTTCCTTCTTAGAATTATTTCTCTAGATCAGAATTGACATTCAGTTATGGCCCGATACCATTATATCATGTGTCCTGCTGGATGCAGTAGTTTAAAGTATTTGAAAAAATTAGACTCTTTTACTCCAGAACATATTTACTACCTAAACAGCCTCCCAGTAAATGCTTAGGTGGAGTGAATAATCACTTAACTTTACGAATATAATTCTTTGTCAATAAAGAATTTGCTTATACTATATCTGTGACAAAACTATACAAAATTTTGCTTTAACAGCTCAGTTCTCAGAATGTCATCATGATTGGGAAGGGGCCTCTGTTACAAAAAAAGTAACATACTGGAATACCCAGAGAAGCATCAACAACACCTTACTTCTGGACCACACCTGTAATCTGTGAAGCACCACCCCAGGTAGCCCATTTCCCTTTCACAGTTCCCTTGACCAGGAAGAAAAAGCCCACAAGGAGCTAATCTTCTGGCTTGGAAAATTAATAAAAGTCAGGCTAAGTGGCTTTGTGTTGGGTAGGCCACTTGTCAGCTATGAACTATGGCAAACAAATTTCAGTGTGTAACAAGCTTTTGCTCTCTAGAGCTCGCCAAAATGTGTGTTTGTGAAAACCAAGCATTCTGTCTTCCCAGTGGATTTGAGATCTGTGTTGGCAGTAAAGGATTTTCAGGTGGGTGTGACAGCCAACTTCACATGGCATGGATTTCATACTGTTGCTAGTGCCCACATTTCCAAAAATGTACTTGCTATCTAGAGTTACAGAGTATTGAAATAACATAATATTATGTTTTTGACAATGGAATCAGCTTATTTTTTCACGTGGGATTAATAGTCTGTTCCCATTAAGTAGACAGAAATTTTTCTGCATGTTGGCTTTGGACATTTTCTTTCTTCCTAAAAGAGATTTTTTTTAAAAACTTCATACTCAAAGGTTTTTATCCTTTAGAGTCAGAATGATTAATGAGTTTAATTTTTGCAAGCAACTGGCAGGAGTTGCTGAGTAAGATGCACATGCTGATGGTATACGTCCCTGTTCCTCTTAATTACCCCGATGATAACAACGCATTAATCAAATGCATGAGAAACGTGCCTTTGCATTGGGCATTATTGATCCTTTGATGAAGCATTGATGATAAAAATAATAATCACTGTAATGCTTCCAAAATTAAATTCTGGTCAAATAAATGCACTGTTAAGGGCATTTTGAGGACCCCTGTGGCACCTCATGATTTCAAGCATGTTGCTTTGATTTGATAAACATGCAAAAATATTTTCAGCCTTGCTCATTAACAACATTGAGCACATTTGTCTTTAGAATGACCTAACATTTGGAGCTTATCCTGAGGAGAAAGCTTTAAGAATTGATAACATCAAGCTTTACAAATGAGAAGACTACAGGTAATTATTGGTTGATGTCGGAAAACACGTTCCTGTTTTCAGGATCTTCAGTTCTTTTCCGTGCAAGTTGCTGGACCGTATTTGAGTTGGGGATTTGACTTAATTATATCACTGAGTTTAAAAAAATGACATGGGTTTCTATTAAGTGTTAAATATTTTGGTTCTGAATGGATATGACATTTGCCAAAGGAAGAAAATCCCACAAATTTGCTGTAGTAATATAAAAATTTCTAGATTTGGTTGCTATAATAGTTTTATTACTTTTTCTAGCATATATTATTTTCTGTGTTTCCCAGAAGCATCTGTATCTATTTCAAACATAAGAAATGTTCGGGTTTGTCTCATGGTGGTGAATGCACACACACACACACACACACACACACACACACACACACACACACGCACATACACACAGGCAAATATTATAGGAGAACTAGAAGCCTACAGATCCTGTGAGATCCAAATGATGAGCTCCAGGAGTGGCTGCCACTGAGACATACCCTGACTCCTACAGAGGAGTTGTCTTGGCTGACAGGCGTAGAATATGGAGTGGGTACTGAAAAGGAGGCCTGGAGAGGAGGGCTTTGTGGGAATGTAGGACAGGGGAAACCCTGTATCTGCAAATAGAAGGTTCTCAGGTGCTGAGACAGTCTTTATCTTTAAAAAGTAGCAAACTTACTACCAGTGAGCCACATATGCGCATTCAAACATGAGGACATTTGGAATTCATTAAAATCATCCTGATAGTGAATCCAATAGAGATAAACACACACAGGCTCCTACACACACACACATACACACACATGCACACAATTATTTTAATTCAAAAGAAGTTTAGGGAAATTCCAGATCATCAAAATCATTGTAAAAAATCAATTTTTAATTTTCAACAGTGGTCAAATTTCACTTAGACATCAGCTTTTACCTTAGACCATTTGGGTCAATTTTGACATAGAGCTTATATTTTAAGAAAAATGGAATAAGAGATAGAGGCATTTGCCTTAGTTTGAAGTGATTGATTTTTTTCTGTCTGCTGTTGTTCATTATGAACAGTGAAGATTTGTTTTAAAGATAGAACTAAGAACCATACAGCTGCTCTTGCAGCAATGGCCTCTTTGTTAAATCACCTATCATATATTTATCTAGCTTTATATAGGTATTATATGGCATTTTCTCCAAACTATTTAGCTTATTGGAGTAGTATTCAAACTCTAAATAGTCAACGCAAAAATCCTACCTAGCATTTTTAACACTCGAAAATAAAAAGCTGTGGAAAATCTTAAGCTGTAGAGTCTTCCCTCTTTGGACACTTTTAGACTTCTTGGGCATTTTCAGCCTCCCCTGCCAGGAGCGGGCTGTTATTCATAAATTGTTAGTATTGCATCTCCTGCTGTCAGGCTTCACTCTGTTGTGGCTCGTGTCTGGGAATCCACGGTTTCCATGGCCTCTGAGGAAGAGGAAGCTGAGGAAACCAGGTCATTGTCCTCTTCCCTTTTCTGCAGGCAGTACACCTGGAGCCCTTCATTGCTTTACATGTCTTTCTTCTCTGGAATATTCATGGAGGGAATGATGCTGTCTCTTCAGATCCTTGGAGGCAGGTCATATAGGGTGTCTTGCTACTTTCTCAGGTGGCCCTTGGTTTTTCTTTACTTTGTTCATGTTCTCCTTTCTTTTTGCAAAGCCCTGCCCTCCACAGCCAGATCTGACAGCATGAGCTACAGCAAACCGTGGCGTCTACAGTGCACCCCCCTGTGGATGTGCACACTTCCGTGAGGGCTCCCAAACATAGCCCTCACACCCAGTGCCAGCTACAGCACCCTTTCCCTTAGAACGCAGCTCCAGCTCAAACTTGCATGGGGATCACAGTGGGATGGAACATGGATGATGCTAATGGATGGCCAGAGGGGAGAGTCAGGTTTTTCAAAAGTTGAATTCAAGCTCGGTGCTTGGAGGAGGCTAGCTTCTCCTGCAGGTCTGTAGCTGTAGATGTGCCCAGGTTTGCCAGAACCCAGTAGGACTATGCTTTGTGCCTGCTGTGAGTTGGGTGCTGGGAGGGAGGAGGACAGGGCATAGCTCCTCTGTGTGGAGGATCAGAGCCAGCTACGTTTTGGGTGACCTTGTTCAGTGAGGCAGCAGGGTGTGGCCTTGGTTTGTAAGTCACTGAGATGGTGTCAGTGCTGCAGGTTCATGTTGGTGTGCACAGGTCACCCTTCCTCCCTTCCTCGGCTCTCAGGGCTTGGATGACATCATCTCTACGGCTGCTACAGAATGTCTCTAAGGGATGAGACCTCAGCAGAGGGTCACAGGGAGGGCTCCTGGTATGGAGAAAAATCTAAGTCCCGCCCTTTGTCCTTTGTAGATGCCACACTGTCAGCTTCATAAAGATTTGGGAGAAGCTCTTTGCAGTCGGGGAAACTGAAGGTTAAAAGTCTTCACTCGAATCATAGGGATTGCCTGGAGCAGCTCAGCGTCAGCACGATTAGTGTCCTGCCTGGTTTTTTCTCCTCCATTTTGTGTGGGGGAAGTGTAGTGTATCCTGGATTTCCTGCCTTTTGCCTCCAAATTTTCGGATCTTCCAAATGGACAGGAAATTCGACCCCTGATTATACCCACAGATGGTGTCTGGGAAGAAGGGAGGGAGTTCAGGGAAGTCAGGGACCCTGTTTCTATAGCAACAGGAGCTGCTCTGCCAGCCAGGCCTTTACTGAATGCTGGGCCACCCTCTGTCCTCAGGGCTGTGGCCCTCACAAGGTGGAGGTCACTTGGGGACCAGGTGTTTGTTTCTGTAGATAGGAGCCAGGACCTGAGCTCGCCCCACCCCTGTATCTGACCCACGGTGATTTTGCTCAGTGCTGGCTCTGTTTTCGTCACTGCTAGAAAGTTGTGTCTTTGTGCCACAGGATATTTGCTCCAGGGGCAAATCACAATATCCCTGTAAAACAGAGGAGGCCCAACTGTCATTTCTGGCCCTCTGAGTCTGTACCTCATCCTTAGGTACCTGCACCTCACTTCCCTTTGGACAGGCAAATTGTTTTCCCATCGCTACCCTGGATGTGTGTTCTCACCAAAACGTGATGCCAAGTTCACTTCTGTGGGCTCTGACTATGCTAAGGACACTTTCTCCATGGGTGCCCACATCGCAAGTGACCTATGCCTGTCCCAGATCACAACTGCGTGAAGCCACCTCATTTCACCCCAAGCAAAAACCAGAGCTCTCTAAGTGACTGCAAGGCTGGGCATGGCCTATCCTCTAAGCACGCAGGTGAGGTCAGCTCACTCTCACCTCTGAGTCTTCACAGTTAGGTCTCCCAGCATGGACCACTACACCTGCACCCATCTGACTGGTTCCAAGGTCACCTTGGCAATCTGCCCCTCCCACCCCAGTTAAATCACAGCTCAGCTGACCCATGGTGCCTAGGGCTGCCTGCCTGCACTATCGTAACTTCTTAGGTAGCATTTGTCACCTTCTAACACACTGAATATTGTATGATTTTACCTGTTTTGTCTCGCTTTCTCTGAGTGTCAGCTGAACTGAGACTAAGGATCTTTCCTTCTTTTGTTTTGTAAACTTGGCCAAATGTTTGATGCATGGAAAGTACCTGCTGTCTGTGGGCTGAATGGGTGAGCCATTGACACCCTCCTGGAACTGCTCACAGAATAATCCCAGTTCATTTGCTTCTGTTTCCCAAATAGTCCTGAAAATGGAAACAGTTCTGAAATGAATGTTGAACTTTGCAGTTTGTACATGGCTTATCCCAGGTGTCTGCAGATGGATTTTTTTTCAGGGTTTCACTACTGTTTGTTTCTGCGTGGGCTTTTTCTGATTGCTCAAGTGCAGAGCAACTGGTTGAGCAGACAAAGTAGTTATTAGGAAAATAGCATTTACTATTGTTGGATCTGTTTAAAATATACAGCATTTAGCATAATATTTTCATTGTAATATTTTATAGTTCTTTGCTGGATTAAAAAGTGTAAGTAAAATTACAATAGTCTATGTAGGACTATTTTTTTTTTTTTTTGGCTTTTTTGTGGTCATCAGAGAAATAAAGTAGTAGAAAAGAAAAACCACGGAAGAAAATGCAAAGCATTGAGAAAAAGATTTCTATAAAGATAGCAATGCAGTAAGTTGTTTTTTATTAGAATGTTGCATTGCCTAATTCTCAGTTGAAAGAAAAAAATTACAGCTTCTCTTTCTATGATACTATGATCATTTTTCTATCTGATAGATAGGGAGTCAAATCAGAGCACACATCATTAGAGGGAGACTGAAGTTCCAAGACCAGAATGCATAGTTTCTTCCAGAAAAAAAAAAAAAAAAAAAAAACAGTTCCTGGATTCTGTAATCTGCTTGAGACTGTCTGAGGCTCTCAGCTGTCTGCAGTGTACATTTCTGTGATAACAGGATCGGAACTGTCTGGCAGACAGGCAGCTGTAATCTCTGCCTTTGCCTGGCCCCTGCGAGTGCCCTGGACATCTACCTCCTTGGCTAGGATCCAGGCTGGGCTGCAATCACTCACTCTGGACCAGAGTCTGGAAATCAAATGTGAAAACAAAGATGTGCAGGTTTTGCTCTGCGTGGCTGGAAAGAGTTGCACTGCAGTTGGGTGCCGCAGTTGGGTGCCGTGGTGTCCACACGCAACAGTGCTGCGTGGCTTATACTCTGGACCACTAAGCCAAACCTTCTGTGTGAACTTAGAATGTCTCAGGAAGCCTGTTGTGGCTAGGTTTGCCGCCTAAACACACCCTAACAAGTATGCGTAATGCTGGAATCACACAGTGGCACAGTGTTTAAATTAGGTAAAGGCAATGTGACAGGTATGTGGCCTTGGGCAGTCTGTTCTCTGACCATTGGTGCAGTGGCCAGTGGGCCTCAGAGCACTAAATTCAAATGACTTTTAAAATCATGTTTTCTGCTATTGTCACAAGAAAGCTAGGAAAGTCATCAGTGTGGCAAAGTACCAAAGGCTCAACAGCCAGTTCATGTCTGGGGAGCAGGGGAGCCAATAGTGCACCTAGGAGCCACTACAGGACTGGTCAGATGTCCAAGGCTGTTTGTGTGCACTTAAGAAGACCTGCAGACTCCTAGGCACCCATAGAGCTGGCAGCCCCCAGCAGGGCTGCCCAGGAAGTGACTTACCCATCTGACCCCATGTCTGCTATCCCTACGTCTGGCTTTGATGGGCCCAGAAGGAGTGGTTGTCCTGGTGCAAAGTCTGAGCCAGCTCAGGCTGCTGCCCTCAGCCTTTGCTTTGAGGAACTGGCTCATAAACAATGTTGGAGACAGATGTCTAGGAGGTGTGTACAGGGCTGGGGAGCCAAGGTCAAGGAAGGAGGGCAGTGGGCTTTTAGGACAGAGTCTAAATGGAGAAACCATAGAATGGATGACTGAGCTCAGCTTGCAAACTGGGGTGCAGGAAACCTTGGGGAATTGATGTAAGCCACATGACTAGAATCCATCCTGCAGCAGCTGGGAAGGCTCTGAGTGATTTTGTGAGGTCAAATGTACACCCACAGATGCTGGCTTCAGCTGGCTCCAGTGGCCCAAACCCAGCTCTGACTGGGAGTCATGACATTCAAACCGTGCACCTCTGAATGACAGGGTTCCCTGTGGTAGCTGTGCAGGGAAAGAAGGAGACAGAGTTAACAGAAGGTTAGCTCCCCTTAAAGCAATTGTGCTTTTTAAATACTGTACTTGTATATACAATTTCAAATGCAGAAAGGATTTTGGCATTAAATGAGCTCTGTTGGAGTAACAACCAAATTATTCAATAAACTCACAGATATCCAGCAGGGTTGTGTAATGAGATGTTCTTGTTACAGTTTATAAAAGCACTGCACATAGAATTCAATCAAGCCTGCACCTAATACCATTATTACAGGAAGCAGGGCTGAGGCGTTGTGTGCTGCCTGACTCCCAGGCCCCACCCCCAAAGCTATCCACGTGGGAAGACCAAGGGGACTGCACAGTGGTTGGACTGTCCTTTCTAGCACTGACCACTGGAGCTAGAAAACTGACTCTGTCCACCATGTACTAGTTGTTGCATCTGAAAATGTTGGACTCTCAGGGGCCTTCAGTATTCTCCTTGATAAAGTAAGGGAGTCATCCTCACTGGCTCATCATGAAGGTGAGGCTGGATATGGTGTAAGACATAGGATGGTACTTCCATGCCATGAGTTAATGCAATACTGGCATAGAATCCATTTGGCCAGGCCTAGGTTCTACAAGGAAGGGTGAAAGACTAGGCTGGCTGTGGGGCAGGGCTGACCCAGCTTGGGTTGGAATCCTGGAGAGGGAAGGAGGCCACCAGCACCCAGTGGTCACCAGTGCACTGATGATTTAACCCCATTTCCTTTTATTTATAATTCACTTGCAATCCTGACACACAGATAACCTGATGGTTCATCCATGCAAAGCATAGACAGCTGGTTTGGGGAGACCCTGTGGTATCACTAGTTAAGGTCACCTTGGGCCTGGCTTTGTGCCTGTGACCACCGAGCTCATACCATCAAGAAAACCTGTACAACAGAGTAGGTTGAGTGTCTGTGCTCCTCTAAATCCATAAGCTGAAGTGCTCAGCCCCTGTGTGCTGGTGTTTAGAGGGTGCATTTGTACATGTGGTGGATTGATAACTGGTGGTCATCTTGTAACATCAGCTGTACTGAATCAGCATGGTGCTGGGTGTGGATAGCCCAGCTGAGGCTTGCCACCAAGATAAAAAGGTGGTAAGGAAGAGGTGGTGTTGTTGGCTCTCCTGAAGGAGCTTGTTAAGCTTCTTTCCGATGTGAACTTGTCTCTTGTCATCAGAGGAGCTCAGGACCCCATTGTCACTGAGGATGGCTGTGGTACTTTTTGGGGGAGCCCTGGTCCTTACTCTGAGCACTGCTCCCTGGCTCCAGTTCAGAACCCTCAGCCTACTGGCACAGACCCTTCATGCTGCTGGCAGAGACTTTCTGTTTTCAAAGCTGATCTTTGAGCCTCCCCAGTGCAGATCTATGAAACAGACTTGCACGAGACATTGGCATTGGTTCTAGGCTTTCATCTGGACTCATGCAGGATGTTGCTGTGGGATCTGGGCCCTCAGCTAGATTTTTTAGGGTCTTCAATGTGTGGCCAGATTTTTTGCACTTCTTGTATTTGACTCCTTGGATGACTATTATAATACTATAAAAATATGTCCTGTATTGTCTTGTTCTCCTTGTGAGCCGTGACTACAGTGTGTATTAATCAGGTCATGAGGGTAAGGTTCTCATCAATGGGATTAGTGCCCTTGTGAGAAGCTAGAGAGCTCTCCAGCTCTTTCCCACCTTGGGATATAATTAGAGCTTAGCAGCCTTCAGCCCAGAAGAGGCCCTCATAGAGCTGACCAAGCTGGCCCCTGGCCTTGGCTTCCACCTCCCTGAACTGTGAAAGGTCAGTTTTCCTCCTCTGGAGCCACTTGGTCCATGGTATTTTGTTCACAGCAACCAGAACTGAGACTCAGAGGTTTGCTCCTGCAGGGCACAGGCTGCACACAGGCAGTTCATTGGCTTTCCTGAGCCCAGCACTCAAAACTAAACCAGAGAGGGTCTGTGGAGATTTGTTCCCTCTCAGTGTGTCCTGTGCATCATTCTATTGACTAAGAACTTGAGATTTTATAAAGGATAAGTACTGAATAAACATTTCTGCTCCAGGAGTGGTCAGAATACTGGGTGTAGTGCTGAGGAGCTCACTTCTAGGTGTGGAGGAGGCTGCTCCAGGGATTCTGGCTGGAAACTCCTTCACATGAGCCATCTCACCACCACAGCCCAGCACAGCTGTGTTACTTGGCCCAATATGGGTTTGAGCGCAGTAACTTAAAAAAGTGCTCTGACTTTAAATAATAATCCGAAATCTACTTCTCAAATTCCATCTTAACACAATCCTCAGTGTGAAATTACTGTTTCTGTTTTAGCAATCATGCCAGCACTTTTTCTTTTTGCTTAACACTTTCAAAATGTCTCTCCTGCAGGACCAGAGCTAGCCATAGACATTGGTCCTGAGGACCCTCCAGAGGCTTGGAGGCTGCATGGAGTCTCTGCATTGAAGGGGCAAGGAAGGGCCCTTCGGGCTGCAGGGGTCTGGGGGTTACTCAACAGCCACATGTGCTCTCCTCACCGCCGAATCAGGGGCGAGGGCCCCCCAATTCTCTTCATCCTAGACAAGTCAAGTCCTGGGTTGCTATTATGTGCACATACCACACTCAACACACACAAAGACATGCTACACCTGCCACATACCTTACACAGACACACATCACACACAGATATGTGCATACCATCTAACTTTTGCACACACATACCATGCAGACAGCACACATTTCACACAAACAAACCACACACAAATAACATGGATAAAACATACCACACACATAGCACATACAAGCACCATGCACACACATCACAAACAGACACACATTGCACACATACTGTATGTACATGCACAGACATCACACACCTATGCCACACACAGATGTACACCGGCATATATATATTTCACATAAATACACTCTACACAGCCTGCACATAGCACCCACAGACACTGCATACACACCTACATATACCATGTCTGACAATACTACATACAACATGTGCCATAGCTGATACAGACACACCCCACATTCATATAGACCACACACACGCACCACTTCCACATCCCTCATAGCACGCAGCACATGTACTAGACACATGTGTGCACCACAGATACACACATTCACGCAGTACCCCACATGTCAGACACATGTACACACAGCCCCAGGAGTCACATGGTCATGAGCAAAGACTGTGATGGGCTTGGGGTGGTGTGACATGCCAGTCTTAGAAGGCTGTCACCTGAGCTGTTCTGACGTACTGAGAGGTCTCTCCTCCTCCAAGCCAACTCTGTCCTGAGTCCACACGTGCCTGGGTGTTTCCTGAGGTGTTTAGGGAGCAGGTGGCACAGGCACGATGTACAGGTGTGAGCTCCCTCCCCAGAGACAGCAGCAGGCACTATCTTGAGAGTTTTCTATACCCTCCAGGATCACCAGAATGAGAAAAACACTCTGAGATGGCCCTCACAGGCCCTGGGAGTTTGGCCAGTCTTGGGACACCTGCTGCTTGAACCTGGGATATGTGACTTGGACCCTGGACTCCTGTTTACCTGCTGCTCCATCACCTTCTGTGGCCACCAGCCGTCGGTGTGACGTGGAGACTCAGCGGTAGCCTTGGGAGACCCGGCGATACCCCAGGCACCAGTTCATGTTTGGAGGTTTTGTTGCTTGAAGTTCCATGCCGTCAAATCATGAATACTGAGACAGAAGGGCATCTCAGGCAGGGGGGCTCCAATGCTCCGAGGGGAAATGCATCCAGGGAAATGAGGAGATGCTCACTTTGAAGCAGATGCAGATTTCAGTGAAGTCTGGCCAGAGAGGGAGGTTGGTCCATGCTGTAAGAAACACCTGCTAGCTCTTGGCATCTTGCTTTCAAGGATATCACCCCATATTTCCTGTCTTGATGAGATTCCAGCTCCACACTGAAAAATCAGAGCACATCTTATTTCTCTGAATAATAGCCACCACTGGCATCTTTCCTAGTCCTTGTGGCTCCAGGACTGGTCCTCTCTCTCATCACAGAGTTCAAATGCAATCTGTTCACTGGTAGAATATAGAATTTCATTTAAAGATACAATTAGGGCGAACCTGGTTTAATTTAATTCTTGAACATCAGTAAAGTGCATGTATATGCTTAACTGTCAGCTTTGCACCTGCTTTGAAATAAGATTGGGTCCTTGTTAACACAGAGCTTGGAGGCAACTTCAGGGCCATTTTCCAAGCTGTCTTTTAAACACCTCTGCTCATACGGAGAGCAGTTCATGGTCAAAAAGTTTGGGAAACACCAGGTTCTAACAGATTCTAAAAAGTTTTTCTAAAGGTTTTAAGTGATTGTTTCACAGTACATATCAGAATATTAAATAGATGTAGTTAGGACACATTTTTCTCACTTAACTATATTTGTCTGTGGGGATGACAGTATCTTGGGGACAGGTACCATATGTCCCTCCCTATTCAACAGGGAAAGAACCTTGCAATGCCTACACCATTCTGGTTATGTGCCACCATTCCCAGGTTCAGAAGTCCAGCCAGCTCTGACTGTATTAGTTTGCAGGGCTGGGATAGCAAAGTGCCTCCTACTTGTTGACTTGGACCAAATACCTTTGTTGTCTATAGTTCTGGAGGTGAGAAGTTAAAAATCAAGTCATAGGCAGGGCTGCACTGCCCCTGACACTGCAAGAGGGATCATTTCTTGACTCTCAGCTTCTGGTGGCCCTAGACATTGTGTTCTGGGGTCTGTGTCTCTCCATTCTCTGTGTCCATTTTCCCACAGCCACCTCCTCCCTGTGAGTGTCTTCCATTCTCTTATAAGGACTCTAGACACTGGATTAAGGGTCCCCTCTACTCCAGTGTGATTGTCCCCTAATGAGTTACATTTGCAAGGGCCCTGTTTGTGAACAAGGTCTCCTTAGTTTGGAGGGATGTTGGTTTAGAACTAGGTATCTTTTGATGGAGGTGGGATACAGTACAATCTGTAACCCTGTAATACTTTGGATTGTGTAAGACTGTTTTGCAGGGTTCCTGCTTGCCCTGGGATATAAAGGAATGTTTGTCACTAAATTGACTGATTTGCTTTTTGCAGTGGATCAATCACTACCTAGTGTTGGTGCTTGGCTTTTTCAGATGTTTTGGGAAGAGCAATGGGAGGAGGGAAAAAGGAAACCGATTTTGATGTAAGTAATTAGGACAATCAAAATAAGAAGATATTGAAGTTTCAGCCTTGCACTTCAGCAGAGATTTAGCTCAGCAAGGGGACCTGAGAAGAGACAGGAAGGCCATGGGGCAGGTAATTGACATGAGAGTGCAGTGACTGTCCAGCCCCAAATGTGTCTTCCGTCATGCTGTGGGGAGTCCCAGTGCATCCTCTTCTGAGCTGCTGGGTGCCATGCTGATGTGGTATGTTGGTGTGCCATGTAAGGCACAGTCACTTGTGTGACAGGAAACCCAGAACACACTTCTGCATCCAGGGTCTTGTTCCAAGCACTAAGGAGTCTCTGATGGCATCAGTGTTGAAGAAGGAAGCCAAGCCAAGCCTTTGGTCAAGGCAGATGGCAGGCCAAGTGGAGAAATTAGAAAATACAATAAAGGTTGAGAGTTGTCAGCCATAAGCAGAAAATGCAAGCATACTCTGTGCTGTCAGGACACAAAGTGTCTCTAATCTGGGCTGGGAAGATGCTGACATTTGGAACTGGGATCAGCCACCTAGATGGGTGATGTGTTGGCCTCGGGGTTTCTATTCCTGGCCTCAGGAGTGGGCTGGGCTCCTGAGACCCAAAGGCACCGGGAGAAAGTGCCTGGTAACCGCAGTTCTCAACACACCAGGCCTAACCTGCCTGTTCTGACCTGAGTGTGGACGCTGGGTGAGTGCCAGGTGCTGCCTGTCATCAGAGCTGTGATGTGGTATATGTGCGGGAAAGCCAGATGAGAAGCCGTGGAGATTTTCCCAGAGCGCAGCCTCCGGCCCTTCCTCCCCATCCTCCAGCGCAGCCTCTACACTGGTCCTGGTCACTGCTGCTTCTGTACCCGAGACAGCAGTTGCTAGCCCAGTGACAGTTCCTATCATAGGGTATTTTTTTTTTTTACCTTTCATATTTAATTTTTATTATTTTAGCTGGGGATATTACTCAGTGGCAAGCACAAGTTCCTCAGATTGATTCCTGGTACCAAAAGGAAAATTAATAGTGATTAATATTTTAATGATACACATTTTGGGATAGCATGTGATATTTCAGTACATGTATGCTATGTGTAGTGATGGAATCCAGTAACTGGCATTTTCATCTACTTAAAGATTCAGGCTGTCTTTCTGCTAGGAATGTTCAAAATCCTTTCCTTCTGCCGTCTTAAAATATCTGCATTGTTCTAAAATGCTGTCACCCTACTGTGTGTTAGAGCACAGAACTTAGCCCTTCCTTCCAGTTATGTCTGGTGTCTATTATCCAGCCTCTCTCTGTCTCCCTCCCTGGCTGATGACCTGTGTCCTACTCTCATTCTGTGACACCAATGCTGTCAGGGAGATATCACATACCCTTGTCCCACCCAGGGCTACTCATAAGAGCAAAGATGTGGAAGCTACTAAGGTGTCCTCTGGTGGACAGACAGACAAAATGTGCAGCCTTCAAAGACTCACACCCTGTCCACTGCAGCAACATGGGAGGCAGGAGGACATTATGTTAGATGAGATAAGACGGGTGCAGAAAGACAGATACTATGTGATCTCACTCAGACCCAGATCACATCCAAGCAAACTGGTGACTGTGATTTTGTTAAGCATCACTCTGTTCCCCTCTTGCACACGTGTCAGTTTAGACTCTGCAATTTGGGTGGAAACAGGGTAGCAAACCTTATTTTATGACTTTTTGGTCTTGCTTCCTGAGAGCCCCCAAACCCCCCATCAGAGTTGAGGGTCACCAGAATGCTGTCTTTCTGTCTGTCCTTCAAGGACCTCGGAGCTTCGAGACAGCCAGGTCCTCCAGGGACCTGGTCCTCTGGGGTGTCTGTGTGACCCAGGGCCAGCCCTGGCAGTCTCTGTTCCCCGTGGAGCTTGCTCATTAGCTCACCTGGAAGACAGGCCAGTGCAGGAAGGAAAGGCATTAATAATAAATCCCCAAGGCCAAACATGGGGAAGGAGATGAAGGGAACTCTACCCAGACCTCCTCAAAGGGCCCCATGGGCCCCCGACATTTCTCCATTATTCATGACTTCCTTCACAGATGCCTCAGCTCCTGCTGTGTCCAATTTGACAGAAACGAGGTTATTTTTGAGTGTGTCCTTTCACAAAGCAGCGGCCTCTTCTCCCTTGGGGTTTCTAGCTACTTCCCAGGCAGTGGCTGAAACCTGTGTTTGGGGACGAGCCATGCAAGGGAACAGTTCAGTTGGAGAAGTGTAAAATGTCACAAACGATTAAAACCAGCACTGCCTTTGCTGCTGTTTCCGTCCAGCCTGTCAGACTAAGTGTATGTCCCCAGGGGTGATTTGCTGCCACAGCTTTGCTTTCCAAAGTAACTGTTTCTTTCTCCAGTTGGGTAGTGTGGCTGGCTCACGTCCCTCCTCAACCTCTTTGGGCAGCCTTTGGTTGCTTGCTGGGCCTCTTCTCTAGCGCAGTGACTTTTCCATGTCTCCTTACTTGGAAAGAACGGTGCCCCTCTTTTTCTACATCTGTCTCTTCTGGGAGAGGCCTGGGCATCCCTCAGACCAGCATAAGAGTCACTCCATGCCAGGCGAGCCATGGACAAGCCCCTCCCCTGCTTCTAGATGCCACATCTGTGTAGGGCTCAGCAAAACTACTCTTTTGTGTGCCCTGTGTCCGCATGAGGTCAGACCTTTTGGAATGCAGATATACTTAATTTATTTCGGGATCCCTAGTGTTGGAAACTGAAGCATCTATCATCATATGCATGTTAGGAGTGCTGGCAAAATGGGCAAAGACACACATTTCTTGGATTACTTATAAAATGCTTGCATGTTCCCGCCTTCTAAAATAGGAAATCATAAACAAACCTAGTAGTGATACAGGTAGAACAGACATCCAGTGCACTGGCCCCATCCAAGCATAGGTACACTTTTGGGGGAAGATCTAGACAGTAAACATTGTTGGCTCTGAGGGTCATTAGGTATGTGCCATAACTTTTCCCCACTATGGTTATAGCCCAAAAGCAGCCACAGAGATGACGTAAGGGAGCAGGTCCCCAAAAGTGACAAAAGGGAGCAGGTATTTGTGAGATAGTGGCAGAGTGGATGTAGCCCACAGAAGGACTTGACAGATTCCTGAATCTGAGGAGCAGCATCTGCAGGTCCTGGTAAGTTGTCCACATCCCTAGAATGAGTGAAACCACTGTGCACTGGGGAGAGAAGCTACAGAGGTTAGAGCCTCCTTGGTCTCGACCTGGTGGTCCAGGAGGAGACAGAGTCATGGAGGATGGGTGCAGTCTTCTCTTGGACCATGCAAGAAGGAAGTTAAGGTAAGACAGGATATGGAGACAGTGAAGGAAAAGCATGGCGGCCAGTGATGGTGATGAGCTAGGAACAGATTACAAAGCTTGAGTGTTCAAGAGATGAGACAAGGAAGGCTGAGGAGGAGGCAGTGTTTTTAAGAAGAAAAAGGTCCAGGAGCTGTCCTGACCTGACAGTTAGGCCTGGGCTGCTCACAGAGGGCGGACGGACAGGTGGGAGAGGGAGAACTGTGCACAAGGCAGTTGAATACAGGGGCCGTGGTCTGTTTTTGCAAATCAGGTCAAGGGTTTCCTTTCTGTCCCGCAAGTACATGTTCAACTTTAAGGATCCTGGGGAGGACACGCCATTTAGGGCACGATTTTCACAAGGGTGTCTAAAATTGGTGCTAATAAGGCAACCGTAAGGCTCTTCACATAATGAACCCAAAATGTGCCTGAGGGCCTCATTAAAAAGATCTGTGAAGTCCCATGGCACAGAGCTGGGCTGGGTGTTCCCAGCAAGCTGGAGTCACTCCAGCACGTTGGCTTACCAGAGTGTCACCCCTTCTCTGCTAAGACCACTTGGGGCTTCCAAAGGCCAGAAGTGTCTCCCTCCTTCATATGATATCCCGGTACCCCTCTGTTTCTCTGTGACTTTTGGACATTCTGACAGGATGGGACATCTGGAGAACCAGAAGTCACTGGATTTTTGGTGTGAGTTTGCACCACCTTCCCAAATTCCACTGATGTCCTGAGCTCCCTTGGGTTCTCTCTCACAGCACTGACCCAAGGGTGAGTCACTGCCAGTGCCAGTGGGTGCCTGCTCTGGGTCATGTGGAAAGAGCCCTTTGATGGGTGGGGACTTCAGTGTGGCTCTAGTGCCTATTGATGCTTCTGCTACCCCATGGAAGACCCCCTGGCTTCCTCACAGCTATCTGTTCCCCACC
The DNA here is from genome assembly GCF_034190915.1 of Cavia porcellus. Lineage (NCBI taxonomy): Eukaryota > Metazoa > Chordata > Mammalia > Rodentia > Caviidae > Cavia > Cavia porcellus. The sequence continues at coordinate 59,220,598 of NW_026947489.1, forward strand.
ACTGCCATTTCGGTCACTGTATGTCCCTGCTGTGGCCTCCTGTGACTGTCCATGTTGGCTTTGCTCGTCACCAACTTGAAATACACTGAGTTCTCTGAATCCTCTCATCTGTCCATCGGCCAATTGTTCATTTCTTGACCTTCACACTTAGTTGGCAACTTCCCTTCCACTCTAAATGACAGGCACATTCTAGTGATGGACAGAGAGCAGGGATGGGTCAGTAAGAAACCTCTTCCTCCGCTCAGTCAGTCTGTTGTATGTAGAACTGGGGACAGCAGGTTGTGTGGCTTCAGTTGAATTTGGGACAGGGTGTTCAGGGGATAAGTCCAGAACTCATTGGCCTCTGAGATTCACTGCCCCTTTTGTTGGTGTCAGTGACATGTGGCAGAAGTGGCCAGTGCTTTGTCTGAGCCCAGGCTGCTCTGAGGTTGATGACAGAGGAAGACAGAGCTCCATCCCTGGGTTTGCACTTGGTGCATCTGATTGTACACATGTCCTTGACACTCAGAGTCAGGCCATCATGGAAGATGTATCCACCTCGATTCCACCCAGGACAGGCCTGGTCAGGCACCAAAGCACAGGACAAAGGTTTCCTTCACAACCTAGAGCACCCCCCACCCAGGGTCCCATTCCTTAGGAACTCTTTCTCCCGAGCTGCCCTTTCCTGGGATTATAATCTAAAGCTCTTGGATGAGTTCACCATTTTCACTGTAATTTCCATGTGTGCTACACATTGTTCTGTGACCATGTCTGCCCTAAGAGCTTCCCTTCTACTTAACCACACAGTTGAATCACTAAATGTTGTGCAGGGTGGGGACAGAGGTTCAGTGATTGTATTCCCTGCAACAACAGGAGGACATGTGTACTGGTCTTTGGGGTTCAGACCCCTGCATGCATCTCTCTGTCCATACGGGGATCTGTACCTGACAGCTCTCCTCTCAAGGGAAGCACACACAGCCCCCTCCTGTTGTTAAGTCCCCATCCTGTGTGCAGAAGGAATTGTGATGGGAGAGACACATGATCCAGTCTCCAGGGGATGCAGGAGACTTTCCTGAAGACGCCAGGGCCTGAGGTGCCTCATGAAGGATTAAAACAGGCCACCATGGGAAGGAGGAGAATGCTTCAAAGGCTCGGGGACATAAAGTAGGGCTCAGAAGTGCAGGTGGGTGGGTGGGGACCCAGAAGACAGGATGTGGTGAGAGCTGAGATGTGGGCTTGTGGACACCAAGTTGTCTGGGGCAGACCCAGGGCATCACCCATAATTGACCTGTTTCAAGGTAAGGGGATTCATGGGAGTATCCCAAGCAGACACAGGAGACACCTTCCTTGGTTTGTTTCAACCACTGTGACTTCAGTCTGGAGAATGGACTACAGGTTTAAGTCTGGATGGGAGGAGCTGGAAGAGCAGGTTGAAGATCTTGCCAGGATGATCCCACCCAAAGCCATGAAATAGAATTGCAGCTAAGAGAAACTGCACTCCATACAGATACTGCCCTCTGAGTGGCTTCCGTGTCATCTCCACTCCAGTGTTTTCTGGAGAGCAGTAGGGTCCCTGAGAAGATGGGGAGACAGTGAGAGAGCTCTTACGGGTAGAATGAAATGGGTGGAATATGTGAGAGGTGAGTGTGGAAGGTGAGGCTCTTGGGGCCATGGACTCTGCTGGGAAGGAGGGTGGTGGAAGGATGACTTGGTTTCCTACAATCAGCCTGCTATGCAGATGTTTGCAGCTGGGTGTCATGACTTCCTTGGTGACATCTGAAACGTAAGAGGAGGTGCTGGGGACATGCAGGAGCATCCTTGTGTGTAAAGGCTTCATGCAAAGGGGAAAGCAGGAAGAGATAATGGGGAAAGAAAACCTTCCTTATAAGGAGACAACAGCACCACACCATGCACAAAATGTCAAAGCGGGAAAGTGCTCTGGGGATTCGGCATCTGAGGACAGTTGATGCTGCGGTGGGACAACAGGAGGGAGGGGACATTCGTCACTAGCTGAATAGAAAGGAGGATTTGTGAATCTTTGTGAGTCCCTGCATACTGGGTGAATCAACCAAAGAAGGAAGGGGACATACGTGGGAGTCCCTACGCACTGAAGGGTAGGGCAGCGACCCCTGGTGGAGCCTGAATGTGTGGCAGCTTAGAGCCAAGAGGACAAGGTGCCACTAACAAGAGTTGACATCTAGGCAACTATAGGTACAGAGGATCTCCTGGCCAGATGGTGTCTCTGGGACTGACTGTGACTGTTGGAAACTTAATAAATCTGGCCCCTGGGACTTCCAGTCTTTACCAACCCTTTATTGGAAATTAATCAATGAGAACTGTCAAAGAGCAATGATTTGGGGTCTCCTTCAGTTGCATGCGTGTGTGCATGTGCGCGCGCGCACACACACACACACACACTTTCTTAAGAGAGAAAAAAAAATCATCTGCAATAAACATGTCAGTGCTACAGGTGCAGGGGGCTGTCCTGCGGGACAGGATGGTGTCCCATTCCCCTAACTTGAGTTGTGAAATCTTGGAGGGCAGAGGCAGTATCCAAAGGAGGCCCCCAGGCCTGATTCCCTGTCATTGCCTAGTCCTCTTGAAAAAGGCACAGTTGAGTTTTCAAGATATTGAGTTTTCAAGATATTGTGGCCTGGAACTACAGATGCAAAGAGAGAAAACACAGTATGGATGGCCGACTTATGGGGTGGTCCTGTGGCTGCTTTTGAGAGGTAACCTTGGGTCCCAGGAGCTGAGAAAAAGGTACCTGTTTTTGCAGATGTGTATGATATTTGTCATAAGTATTTCTGACACTTACTCAGTTTTCCAAAAACTCAAGCCTACTGGAGAGCGAGGTTGGCTGAGACCATTGGTTTAGCTCCTAATGATTTTTCCTTTACTTATAAATAAACGCCTGTGCCTGAGAGAGTTAGATGAGTTGGTCAGTGTACACTACATTCCTCCTTGGGGAGGCATTTTCTTTTGAAGAGAAATCTGATTTTGCGTAAGTACTCGTAGAAGTTAGAGAATGTGATTTCTCAAATGCAGAATATGGTTAGAGCAGAGTGCTTCATGGGAGCTAATAGAGGGGATTGAAGTGAAGCAGTAACAGAGAAGTTAAAGCCCCTCCAGCCTCCCCTGGGGAGGTGCCAGCCACTGCTCTCAGTGCCTTCTGCGGAGCGCAGAGCTTGCAAGGCCACGCTTCCCTCTGGATGCATCAGTAAGTGTGCACGTGGTAAAAGGGAGCTATGAACAGGCGGACCCTGGGTTCAAATCCTCAACCTGCTACAAATTCATCACACACAAGAAAATCTTCAAGCCTCACCTCACTTCTCCGTTATAAAATGGAACAAATAATACATTTAGTTCTCAGACAGTGGCTATGAGAAGTCTACCAGTTTGAGAAATTTCTATCAATTTACTGAAAAGGTCCTAGAACATTATGGGATGTTTTATGTGATCAGCTGTATGAATGCTAGTAAGTGAGAAGATTAGGTTGGATATTCATGCTATTGGATTTTCATTCAACTTCTGCATTCACTTTTCTGAGATTTATTTTTCCTAAATGAAATCATTAATGAATGAGGCCATGCAAAAAGTCTTAGGGAAAATAGCCAACTCAGTTTTATTCAGAAATGTCTACATCCTGTTGTGAGTGGTGGATCTTACCGCTAATCCCAGCACCCTGGGAGGCTGCTGCAAGAGGGCTACAAATGGTGAGACCCACCGGGGCAACTTGGTGATCTGAGGGAGACCCTGTCTCAGAATACACGATAAAATAGGGATGCAAATGTGGCTCAGAGAAGAAGCCTTGGGTTCAATACCCAGTATCCTCAACACACACACACACTGACACTCACACACACACACACACACACACACACACACACACACACACACACCTGCTTTTAAAAATAGCCTTTTAACCATTAGCTTAGTAAAAATTTAAATTAGCAGCACAGAGTATTCTTCAAATGTGGTTAAGTGAGAGTGTAAGAAACTGCAATATTCAATCAATTCTTAATAAATCAATTATTATCAAAATTCAAGAATGAACTGGTGCTGTGAAAGTGGTATGGTATTACATTAATTCTTTCAAATTGCCTGTGAACCACTCTCTGGTATAATAAAGCCTGTGACATGAAAGTGCCACCAGTGTGAATGCTCTCATATACAAAGTCAAGGGCAGCACAGAATGTGAAATAATGGTTTATGCTGCATGCACATGCATTCAGTTTATTTTTTTGCTGATACAAGTTAGGCGATCCTACAGAGAATTTCACTTCCAGAGGTTGGAATTGCAGTAAGTGTCTCAATCAGAGTTTGCCAGGTGATCCCAAGAGAAAGTTACCTGTGCTGGCTTTAAAGGTGCTCCTGTCTGGGGCGGCTAGAGGAGACAGGGCAGATGAGTCCTCTGCCTCTTGTGCAGGAGGTGTCGGATCCCCTGTCCTTTTGATCCTCCTGATAACCGTCCGCAGTGGCTGGCTCTCTTCGCTTTACAGATGAGCTGAGGAACCGAGACAGATGACCCAGGGATGTGTGGAGTCCTCAGCCAGCCAGAGACAGGCAGTTGAGATCCAAACCTTCCTGGTGCCGAGCCGAGCTTTTCCCCTCCCTGGCCACCACGTCACCATCTCATCCTTGTCCTCCAGCTGTGGCTGCTCGGTGGTCACCAGGCTAAGATGGGCACTTTGAGGAAGTTTTCAAACACAGAGGGAAGCAGTGGGAACTAATCAGTGAGCAAATGATTCCTGCAGCCACAGTGTCACCCTGAGCCCTGGGATGCAGCTCCGAACATCTTACTCTCCACAACTGCCTCCGTTTCCCTGGAAATGGCTCATCATGGTGGCTTGGATCCTGACTGTGTTCCCACGTCATGCTAAGCCCTCTCACGAATTCTAGGGTGACTTTGAGTTTGCAGCTAAGAGGGTACTCTCTCATGGTAACCAAATGAGACTGCTGAGGAAGAGAGAGGGGTCTTTCTCTTTCTCGAGCTCCCTTTTGTGTGGCAAGGGAAAACCCAGCTAGCAAAATTAGCTTGAAGCCTCAGTTCCTTGAAAGTAGAATAATCAGCAGTCAAATAAACAGATACCACCCCTGGCTACTAGTAGCCTCTCTGGTATGCAGATACCCATGCTGACCGTCCTGTGCGCTTTGTGAGCACGGACAGCAGAGGGCAGAGTTTACTGTTCAGATTCTGTGTTTTGGGCTCTGCAGAAGCACAGGGAGGTTGGGAGGACGAGCAGAGCCTGTGAGGAATCACGTCTATGTGGACAGAGAGACATCATGGTATCAGGGAAAACCAGCATCTAGGAAGAGCTTCGATCATCCTGCAGTCCCCGGATGGCAATCACAGAATTGTCACTAGTGAATAAAGATACTAAGGAGAGGCTAGATAAAGATCCTAAGGAGAAACCAGTGTTTATGGAGGGGGAATACTGATATTTTAAAATTTATTTAACAATATGTTCATTCTGCAGGAATGACTTGATAAAGTCATTTTCCCAATAAAAATTCCAATAGGTTATTTTCCCCTAGAAAACTTAAACTGATTAGTAAAGGTAGTGAGTCCCAGGATGGTAAAAATTACATTATTTTTTAAAGTATGCACTTGCTTGAGCTTTGATAAAAATGCACAGAAAGGAGGCTACAAAGAAAGAAAGAAATGCGAAGGCTGAGAACTGCAATTACCCACGTGTGGCTGTGAAGTTTTGGGAAGGAGGGTGGGAAGGGTACGGATGGTGTTGTATGTGGTCTGAGAGCGCTGTGCAAATCCTCAGGAAGTGTGATGACCAAAATGACCTACAACATGGCGAAGAAAGCATTTCTGTCTCACTGGATGCTTTTGATTCTCACTCTGTACTGGAGCAAAGAGAGACCAAACAGGCAGTGGAGGAAACAGAAGGGACATCTCACTCACGTCCTTCCTGCCATAATCCAGGCATTGCTTAAAAAACTTGCCAACCTAAATTCCTTTGGTCCCCATAACCACCCATGGAGCAGCATTTATGGAGCCCACTTAATGTTTCAGAAGATCTAGGAAGAGGAGGAATAAATCACTGGAAATGCCATCTTATGTCTGCAGAATTGGTGTATGAGACAAGTGTTACCATATATCACTGGAAAATTACATATTTAATAAAAATGTCTGTTCATATGAAAAAAATTGAAATTAGTTTAAATTCTCTGACTGTACCAAAGAATATTCTTAGGGATTAGACTAAAACTCTTAAAAATGGTGAAAATCACAGAAGATCTGTACAAAACTGAAGTGTAGATGTGTTTAATAAACAGAACATGAAAAGTGCAAATTATAAAAGAAAAAGATGCATTTTTTTTCTGCATGATAGAAGACAGAAGAAAAACTCATAAATAATGGCTAAACAATGTAATAGGAGAAAGGGAACATACTATTACTGGGCAGTGTCAGATTTGGAAACCGGAATGGCTAGTAAATTCAGCAAAGATGATTAAGCTCTAATAATCAGAAAAAGGAACTTGAAAATAAATCATGCCATAAGTCAAAATGTTAAAGAACCCAGAACCTTTTCCTAATGTGGGAAGAGGCTAATTCCCATGTACTGTTGGTGGAACAAGTTGGCAGGACCACTCTTGGAAGCAATTTCAAAGCTTCTCATAGAGTTTATACATAACACGCAGAAATTATCATTTTAAATCTATTCCCTAGGGCATGTCTGACTTGAAGTAGAACAATTAATGCACAGAAATATTTATTTGGAATAACAGAAAATTAAACCATTCAATTAGTTTGCAAATAGAAGAATATGTAAGTATGAGGTGTGATAAAAAGACAGTGAATGTTTAAAAATAAAACAAATATTTCAGTAAAAGGCACATTGCCATGAATTCAACTCAGAATATTCCACCTCACGTTGCAAACATTTGTCTAGTTGCTCTTGCCACTTTCTGGAGAGGTTCTAGAGGTTCTCCTTCGTGAGTTTCCCGTGTGATGGAAACTGTGATGAATTCTGCTCCTGAGAGCCATTCATTGGAAAGGCAGGCTCATAAATATCACATGGCACGTTCCTACCCACCTTGTCCACCGGAACCGGCACTGTGTGGTTTCTTGTTCTCCCCCAATGTCAAAATCACAGAGAAAGGGAGACATCTTGAATAGATTCAGCACATCTGGGCGGTGAGGACAGCACACCTGGAGGTCCTCAGAGCTGCTTCGGGAAGTGGCATGGATGGTGGAGTCACTGTGTTCAAGGGGGCGGGAGGACTTTGAGTGGGATTCATGGCAATGTGTCTTGCTGCAATGTTTTCTAAAAATAATTTTAAACTTGTACTGTTGAATCACACTTCATACAGAAGGAAAAGAGGTGGCAACTCCTGTACAGCTCTATGTACCCCAGCCTGTGCACGTCCAGCCCTGAGATGGTGCCCGCTACCTTAGGACACGGCAGGGACGAGGTCAGTGAGTCATCACACAGGGCAAGAGCACAGCTGGGTTTAAAGCAGGCTGATCAGGAACTGCCCTGTATGGAAGTGCAGAGAAAGGAGAGAGGGCCGGACAGATGACCCTGAGAATAAGGCATTAGGGTAACTGTAATAGACTTGATTTATTTTTAAATGAAAAGAGAAAGAGGAGAAGAGTCCTTGAAAGGAAGGAATGAGTGCCAAGTGGACAACAGATACAGAGTTCACGAATGAGGCTCAGCACCCCGAAACCTTTCTCCCTTGTGATGACAGGGGTGTGTGGTGTCCTTGGAGTTCTGTCACTCGCCAGGTCTGCACTGAGTGTCCATGACTCGATTGGACACGGAGGCCCCCCTGTGCTTCTGTATGTGACAGGGAACACAGCTTGGACTGGAGGAAACTCAGAAGCAGGGAGTCTGGGCAGACTGGGTGACCACCCCAGAGCGGTGTTCCAGCAGGACTGGAAACCAGCAGGACCTCCCCTCCCTCCACAAAAGAGTCACAGCATGTAACTTCTACAAAGTAGATTTTTTTTCATGGCCATTTTTCTTTTTATCATTGTGCTATAATTTTTTTAGTTTTTATTTTAACTAGTACATGTTTGCAGTATACAGTGATGGCATTCATCACAGGAAATGTAATTTTAAGCATATAGAACGTTTTTTAAAACCATAAAGTTTTAAAATAACCTTTTTGGTAAAAGATAATGAAACACTACATGAAGATTAATGTTTGGTTCCAAGAATGACAGTGTGGGACTGAGGTGATTAAAATTTCTTTCGATTGCTGCACTGTCTATGTGGTCGCTGGGAAGGGGAAAGGGAGCTGCTGGCCCACACTCACTTCTCCTGCGTCCCTGAGCGCTTTGTTTCTCATCTCACAAGATCCTGCAGCTCCTTGTGCACCATGGCACCACTGGTTTGCACATCTGTGGGTTCATTCCAGCGCATCTGTTGAAACTGGAGCAACAACCACAGCCTCTCAGGGTGGGCACGGTGCACAGCACTGATCAGTGTGGCCCTGGTCACCACCCCAGGTGTCACTGTGACACCTAGAAACACTTTCCTTTTAAAAACTACCATGTACAAGGCAGAATGCCCCCTGTGGGCTCTGGAGATGGGGGAGACGAAGGGGTGGGGAAAGGGAAGTAAAAAGCCTCAAGATGTAGTTTGTGTACGTACCAAGTGCACCAGTGTCCCACAATGAATATATTTATTATATATTGCAAACCATGGCTTTAAAAGCAAAACCAGAGAAAAGAGAACCCTAAATAGACTAGCTCTAAACCTTCCGTTATTTATCCTTTCAGAAAATCACTGCTGCAACACCTCCTGGGCTCAGGCCTTTCTTCTTCCCTTACCCATCTGTAGCTTCCTGTCACTGTGACCTGGCCATTATTTTGCATGTCATCTCTCTGCACTGTGATCTATTTTAATTTCCTTTTGCAAGCTGATATTAAGTGTGCTGAAGGCAGGAGATGCTGTGTACCACTTCTCTTGGATTGTTCAAAATTTAGAGCACCATGCCAAGCATGTAACAACGGCCCTGAAACAATGTTAGAAGGTAGATGAATTAGAGAATAAATCTCTTGCTTAATTTATATTGCACCTCTGAAACTTCAGTGCACATGTGCACACATACACACTCACAAACACCGTTTTTAGTTACCATTAAGCCTACATACATCTTCCACCCTACAGACAGAGCAAGAGTCTAAGGTGTCAGAAAATTTTTTAAGTCTCTTAGAAGATGAGCGATATAAGGAGAACATCAAATCCTTGAGTTACTCCCCAAAGCTCATTTAGTGACAAAGTTGTGGTTTGCTGAGAATGCTTACAGTGGCAGTAAAGGGCTTAGTTAAGGAACTGTAAATTAGAAACCACTATAGGATATAAATTAAGACTATCTGGAGGCTAGAGAGATTTGGAGATTTTTTTGTTGTTGTTAAAATATCTAACACCTCCTGAAAAATAATGAGTGGTTGCCATAGCAACTGTGCGTTCTCATGACACATGGCAGAACATGACAAGGATTGGAATCAGAAAAAGCCACCTGGTTTTAGAATTTAATTTGAGAGAAAGAAATCCACCCAAAATTATTTCTAAGACAAACTATTTTATTTCCCAAATTAATTGTACATTTTTAAAAGAAAAGTAAGGTCTTCCTTTTAAAATTCCAAATGCTGAGAACTCCAGAGAAATGAGAACAGGTTCCTTCTGCATGAAAGGGCTCATACTCCTTTCCTGGGACCCCAACACCACCTCCCACTCACTCCCTGAAGCCCTGGGGATGCTCAGCCACCGGCATCAGCTCACCAAGTGACCCAGGTGTGCTGAGCCCCTGTATCCTGCACCATGTGAGCAGCAGATACACTCCATGTCTTTGCTCTCACGTGTTCCCCCAGGACATGGAGAAACACTCACCAGTGAGTAAGTGAAGAGGGAGAGCTGTTGAATGGAGAAGGCCTTTGCCTGAAAACCCAAAAAGATGAAATGGTGATGACGTGGAGCCTGATCCCTGGGAGGTGGTGCTTCAAGTCAACTTTTTAAGAACTGCGGTGAGGTAGGGAGGATCCCCACTGTCCACACCTGCATTTAAATAAAAATAGGGACTTGTGGTCACCTGCACCTCCATTGCTCTCCTGTGACCTGTGCCACTGGGAGCCAGAGGACAGGAAGTGCTCATTGTGGCACAGGATGAAAAGTGGACAGGCCAGTAAACGATCCAGGCAGGTGGGCCTCGCTCATGGTCAGTGTTACAGTTTGGTCAGACAAGAGGAAAAGCCAAGCTGGGTCAAGGAGCCCAGTGACAATCGCTCACTGTCAGAAGAAAACACTAGCTGTGTTTTCTGCTGGGGACTTCACAGAACCCTCAGGCAGCGCCTTCAGTACCAAGAGCTAACTGTAGAGGGAACATGTCTTTCTGTGCTCTTGTTTGCTGTGGAAAGTAATATATTGTTCTCCATGTGAGCAGGGAAGGTCTGCTCAGCATCCTGTGTGAGCGGTGACTGAAATTCCAGTGACTATTTACATTACAAAAGAATTATTTCAGTAAAGAACAGTAGAAAGCAGGCATAGACAGTGGGGATCCTCCCTGCCTCACCACAGGTCTTAAAAGGTTGACTTGAAACAAAATACCGCTGCTATTTTCTGCTACCATGGCCTCGTAAACAAAAGGACGTTTTAACGTCAAGGAAGCAAGAAGAGAGCTTTAGGGTGGGAACCAGCATTTTCTCATTTCCCACCCCCCAGGGGGCTGGTGATGGAGCTCAGGTCACATGCAAGACAGCTGAACTCTGAGCCATATCCAGGTCCAAAACTGGGCTCTTTATTGGGGAAAAAAATGTCCTTATCTTGAGAAAACATTCTGTCTCTCTGTCTGTCTCTGTCTCTCTGTCTCTGTCTCTGTCTCTCTCTGTCTCTCTGTCTCTCTCTCTGTCTCTCTCTCTCTCTCTCTCTCTCTCTCTCTCTCTCTCTCTCTCTCTCTGTTGCTGAAAAGCACATTGTTAAGGATCAGCAATCCCAGGAAGACTGAGTAGTTAAGGATATGGCTCATGCTGCGCTGATGTTCCTCAGTCTGGAATGATGTTTTCCCTCTCTTTCTATCTGGTTCCCCCAATTCCCTCTCATCCCGAGAATACCTAGTCTGCATGGAAGCCTCCCACATTAAGATAGGGTTGCTCTTCCTGTCTGCACCCTTTGCAATTCCTTTCCTCTGCATTCTTGCCTGTGCTCAGACTTCAGCCAGCCAGGACCCTCCAGTGGGCAAGGAGGTGCCCCTGCACCTTCTCAGGCTCACACCACCCCCAGAGCAGCATGGTTCCAGAGGAGTCTCCTCAGTCCGGCAGTCAGGCCTTAACTATTCCAACCCCAGCCTGAAGCTTTCTTATGGACATGTATCTTTGTTCTCCCTGGTTTAGCTGAATGCTCTGGCCTGCTGTTACTGGAAGAAAAGTTGTTCTTAGCCTATCAGAAGGGACTAGTTTTGTTCTCTGATTTGTAAGTAGCCAAGAGCCTGCTGTATACCTGTGCTCTGTTGGGAGCATTTGGAAAACACTTCCCATTTGGACAGCATTTGGACAGTCTTTTTTATTCAAGGCAGAGGGAAAGAGTGAGCTGATTTAGGCCACTGGGGACCTGTTGAGGAAGGAGGACAGGGTCCCTGGGAGAAAGGAATAGACCTCTCACCAGGCATCCCACCACCTATTCTCCTGCTGTAGTGTAGCTCGGAGGAAGAGAACAGTGTTCCTGCCCCTTGCTTCTGGGCTGGCCAGCACTGGTCATCTTGGCCTGGGGAATGTGGAGATTGGATCAAGACTCGACAGATGTTACCCTGCTACAGGGCCTGGTTAGTTGTCACATCTCATTCATCTCTTTCCAGTGGGGACATTACCTCCTCCTCCTCCTCTGCTCCTCCATCTCCTCTTTCTCCTTCTCCTTTTCCTCCTCCTTCTCCTCCTTTTCCTTCTCTTCCTCTTCTACTCTTTCTCCTTCTCCTCCTTCTCCTCTCCCTTCTTCTCCTTCTCCTCCTCCTCCTTTCCTTCCTTCTTTCTCCTCCTCCTTCTTCTTCTCCTCCTTTTCGCCTTCTCCTCCTCCTCCTCCTCCATTTCCTTCTTTTTCTTTTAACTTTTTAAGATCTTTACATTTTTTGTAAGAACATACTAGTTTCTATAGACAATGCTTGTCACTATGATCTTCATGATACTTCTTCCTAGTTAGAATTTTGGTCAGAGTCTCACAGAAATGATACTTTGTCCTCACAATGACTTTCCATGGGGTGGCACATGATACTCCACCAAGATGTTCCTGAGACATCTTGTTCATGGTGGCATCTGTAGAGTTATGTACTCCCTTTGAGATTAGTGAGTTGTTTGTATGGCAGTTCTTCAAGTCGAAATGAATATTTCTTGCTTCACTTGTGTTTCACCTGCTGACTTTGGCACTGCCTTAGTCACATTTCTCTCATTGCTGAGACAAAATACCTGACACCCAAAATTAAAGAAAGAATGCTTTGTTTGGCTCACAGTTTGTGGAAGTTTCAGTCCATAATCAACTGGCTCCAAGGCAGGGTAGCATGGCAGAGGGCAATGAGCTTCTTGTTTTCCCTTACATTGTATTCAGGCCTTCACAACATCTCCATGCCCTCCTCTTACACAAGCTCAGGATATTTACAAAGTGAGAACCTTGTCCCCTGTTAAGTGATTTAGCAAAAGTTAAACTTGTAAACTTCTCAGATGCCACACAGTGAACAACATCCTAGAGCAGTAAGGGCATGTCCTCTACATGCTAGAACTGCTGAACTATTTAGTTAAGCCTCTGGATTTCTCAAGTTGATACAATGTATCAACGATCACACCACCTGGTGGGTGAGTGCCTGGAGGTTGCAAATGGCAACTTTTCCCCTTAATTGCTGTTTCTAAGTCCACTTGTTGGTATTGCACAGAAACAGGGCACACACAGCACAACTTGTAGCTTTCTACAAGAGCTACAGTCATCTCCACACCTGTTCACACAGCTAGTGCATGTGTTCTAGAAATATGACCATGAAACACAGGGTGTCTCTGTGATTATGGCTGAAAAATAGCTTCACCCTTGTTCTTTGTATATTATTCCAGGCATCTCACAATTAATACTTTAATGACTTAAAGTTTTTAAAAAGGCAGAAATTGGCTGGGCACAGTGGCACATACCTGGAATCCCAGCATTCTGGGAGGATGACAGGAGGATTACAAGTTTGAGCTCCACTTGGGGAATTTAGCATCTTAGTGAGGCCCGGCTCAAAATAAGAAATAAAAAGAGATCTGGGAATGTAGCTCAGGAAGAAGGCCCTGGATTCAATTCCAAGTACAAAAATAAAAGCAAAACAAAACCAAACCCCAGAAATTAGAAATCAAGTTGTATGGCAGGAGACTGGCCTTGGAAACCAGCCATACTCTGACAAGAGAAGCTGACAGGTTTGTATGGTATCACCAGTGCCACCTTCCTTGCTGAGGGGTGGAAGGGCCAGCGCCACATGGAGCGACATCTCCTTTGCCAGTCTCTCAGCTGTTCCCCATTCCCTGCACAGTAAACCCCTTTACTTTGTGTGCCCGGCTCTGAGTTGACTCACCCCACCTCCCCATTCACTGTGATTAGGACCCCTGGGAGGACAGGGCACTGGCCAGCCGCAGACCCGTGGCCTGCTGCTGTCTCTCTGCTAGCCACAAACACGCCCTCCACAATCTTGCTCTGCTCTGCTACCTGAGCTGAAGGGTCACATCTACTGACCGCAGACACAGGACAGGCAGCGCGCACAGACCTTGTTCAGAGCTCTCTGTGCTCATCTGTCTCTTGCTCCTGCTGTGGTAGAGCCCCTCTAGAGCAGACCGAGATCTATCCAGCTTGACAGGTCCCCAGAGGCTGGACACGGAGCCCTTGGACAGGGCTCATGCTCCTCACTTGGAATACAACACATGGGTGAATACTTGTGGAATCCTTCCAATTCTTCTGTACTCTGCACAATTTCACATGACACAGTCATTAATATCTAAAAGGGCACCATCCCTGCGTGAAGACTGGATGGTAACAAACTGTTCCAACACTTGCAGTTTAAAACAACGCTTGCTACGACATCACCTGGGAGCAACAGCTGAAGACACCAGACTGTGGGTCCCGGCTCACAGTGATCCCTAAGGAGAACCTGCACATGTACTGGCTCAGCAATCACCCCAGGGTCTGGGCTTTCATGTCAGAGTTCACTTGGGAGACTGCAGCAGGGGCTTGGGAGGAGGCACACATGAGGACCCTTCTTCAGGAGGCACACCTGGCTCTTCCCAAAGTCAGCGATCTGAGGGAGGCGGCAGGAGAGGGACATGACCAGCAGATGAGAGCCCTGTCCCTGTGTGGGGTTCAGCCCTCAGAAGTACACAGTCCTTCTGTTTCCTCCCTGGGCAGCAAGTCACTGGGTCCAGCCCTGTCCTGGGCTCCATTTTGGGGAGGAAGAAGAAGCAAAGAATTTCTACTCAGACCTTTTAAATCAATGCAAGGTTGCAAGATCTGCAATACAACGAGATCTAAGCGTGAGCAGCTAACAGTGATTGTCTGTCTGTGTTCTGTGTTCTGGAGACATCTTTGAGGTCCCTTTGTATATCACAAAGTGGGGTTAGGTGCTCAAAACACCTAACCCCAGCAAGAATGGCTCTGCTTGCTGAGTGAGTGTGATCTGCCCTCCCTCCCTGTAGGCTGAGTGTGCAAGGCTGGTGAGTGACATCTGCGGCTCACCTGTGTTTCAGGATCCAGCTCAGGAGGGCAAAAGTAGGAGAGTCCACTGTGAGCCCCGTGGCTATCACCTTTGTCTTTGCCTGCAGGGACATGATGAGGATGCTCCACTTAGAAGCATCCACTTCTAAAATCTCCATAAATAAAACAAGCATTGGAATGCATTCTTTCTTTGTAAAATTCTTACATGAAATAGTAAATGATGCCGGGCTGGGCATACAGGCAGGGACTTTATGCAGCCATTGGATCTTATTTATTTTTAAAATCATTGTTTCAGTGCTTATTCTAATATACTGATATAGTTGATAGATTTATGCTTTTCAGGGAGAATGGGAAAACATAAGCACATATTTTGCACAGAATAAGTTGTAAATTCAGAGAAATAAAATGAAGGTTCACTCTGTGGAAGGACAGGAGTTCATTCCACTCTAGGGAGATAAATGGGACGTAGTTACTCTGCTGTTTGCCTTTACACTGAAGTTCTGCATAAAGTTCTATATAAAATAAATACCAATTTATTTTGAAAAATCAAGCTCATTCGTCAATGACTATAGCTGGAGTGCCAAATGGGTACCAGGTACCAGGTGTTGTTTTAAGTGCTTTGGACACAGCAGAAAATATCAGAAATCTTTGCCTTCATTGGTTTTATGTGCTAAAGCACATGGACTGAAAAACACATCAATAAAAAGTATTATGTGGTACCTGATGATAAAAGAGAAAAACAAGATATGAATATAGAGGGTTTAAAGAGAATGACTTAAAATTATTAAAAACTGCAGCCCAGAAGTCACACTGGGAAGTTTACATTTTCCCAAATAGCTAAGTGAGGGGAAGGACCGACACTTGCACTCACTGGGAGGAGAGCATTCCAGGATGGAGAGGTGGTGCACAGGTCCTGCGGCAGGTGGGTGCTGGCGCACACAGGAACATTCAAAGTCATTATGGTCAGAGAGGTCAGGACATGAGCAGCAACTTTACTGCATCAGGCTTGGCATCCATTTATTTGAGGGTTCTGGAGTCATCCAGAGGGATTTGGTGGCTCCTGAGTGGTGGGGGAAGAGGCATGGTGTGTGCAACCCTTCCTCTCCTGTACTCCAGTCAGCTAACTCTGTCTCTCTGTCTTCCTTCTAACTCGTTCTTCCTCACACCTTAATGCGTGTTTCTCTCCTAGTGGTTTACCATGTGCATTGTTTGTCTCTAAAATTCATGCCATGGGCAACCGTGCCAGAGCTTTATGAGAGATGAGGGGAAAGGAACCCTTTGATTGTTGGTAAAGTGTAAACTGATTCAACCACCTCAGAAATCAGAGCTGAGATTTCTCAAAAATGTCGAAATAGAAATCCCACCCAACCCGGTATTACCCTGATATCTATCTTCTCAACAGTTACAGACATCACATTCCAGGGATCCATGCACATCCATGTTTAAAGCAGCAAAACTCATAATCACTAAGTCTCAGAAACAGCCTACATGTCCATTAACAGATGAGTGGATAAAGAAAATGTGATATCTACACAAAGCAGAGTACTATGCTGCCACAAAGAAGGGTAAGCTCAAGTCATTTGCAGGAAAAGAATGCTCAGGAAAATAAACTGTGCATACAATTTAAAAATTGCTTGGTTTCTACTGCATGGGAAACCCAAAAAATAAAGAAATGAAAGAATAAAATAAAAGATAGGTAACAGGAAATAGAAAGCTAAATCGTTCAAAAGTGGAAGGGAATCTGGAGTTTGAGGAAGGAGGACAAGGAAGGGAAAAGGATACAAAGAGTTAAGATGTGTTAGCACATGTACCAAGTCTCCATGGTGAATGTGATCACGTGCTGCAAACCGTCTTATAAAAATTGGAGAAAGAAAAGAACCTACCTGAGATGAGCCGGGCTGTGTTCCAGTCAGTTGGGATCCCTATGGGAGCCTCAGGTCAGGCACCATTCATAATGAAAGAGGCCGGGGGTGACCTGAGAGCCTCACTAAGCCCAAGTTTTGCCATCAGACACTTCCTTTTTCTGTGGCAATGTGCTCCAGGGAGTCGAAGGGGGAGCTGTGGAATGGTCCCATCCTCAGCCCACGCAGAAAGTTTCCCAATGGTGCCACTCCAAAAAGATGCCATCCGCTCTGCCATCCCTTTTCTTCCGTTCTGTCTCTTCTATGGCTTCACCAATGTGGGGAGCTGCCCTGCTCATAAGACTAGGTTTCCCTAAAATGTCTGGGTTCTCCTTGTGGAAAGAGAACCCTACAGTGAATTTCAGTGTCAGGGATTCCCTAAGTGAAGGCCCCATCGCTGCAGGAAAGAAAGAGTCAGGGTGCCAGGGCTTTAACGATGTGTACCCTGTCTTGGGTTTGTACAGCTTCTGTCTCCTGAGTTCCTTCCATCTTGGTCTTCACTGTGTCGCCATCATGCCCATACTCTTCTTTGAGCTTCCTTGGCCACCTGCACATCCCTGCAGCCTCACAGGATGGTGCTTTCCTGCCTCCCAGAATCCTCTGCCTCCCAGAACCCCATTCTCTTCTGGGGCACATCTCCACATGCACCCCTGTAGTATGTGGGTGACCTTAGGAAACATCTGGTCCAGAGGGTAAGGGATCAAGCTTTCCTGACATTTTTGTTGAGAGCGGTAAAGGCAAACCTTTCAGTGATGACAAACAGCCCGCTGTGGTACGCGTGCCATAGGCTAGCTTCTGCTATTAGACTTTGAGAAATTTTGCTTCCTGGGCAAATTGATTGTGTTTTATGAAGACCATTTGTCAATGGCCAGGGACCTGGACAATGTGATGTAAGGCTGGGGAAGCCTAATAAGCTTTTCCTGCCACAGCTTGTCAAAGTCAAGTGTGACAGCCACGGCTGAGCTTGCTTCAGCATATTAGACCTTGTGCTGAGAGTTGGGTGGTGTGGCGTGTATCACTTGCCCAGCATCCTGTACTCATGTGTGATGTGGATGCGGGGCACATTTGGGATTCTCTCAGAGACACCCTCCTGATCTGATCCGCTGCGGGTTTATCTGCTTGTTCCTGTGAAACTCTTAGCTATGAGTAAGTCATTCAGGACACCACGCCAAGAGCAGGGATGAATAGTCCAAGCGAAGTTGGATGCCACCCCTCCTCTGTGTCTGGCAGCTAGTCTGAGATGTCAGCAGTGTTTATGTCAGGAAGACTCCTACGGTGATTTGCATAAGCCTGGGGGGCAGTGCACTGTCCCTCCCTTGGCTGATGAGGTAATGCTTGAGGAAAAGTTGGTCAGATACCCTTGTAAGCCCAAAACACACCACATTCTGTGACAGTCCACCTCTGCTGCCATGGAAAGGGAGGGGAGAGGTCTTATCATGGGCCTGGTCTCCTTGGCTGCCTCTCAGAGGTGACCCTGCCCAGAAAAAAAGGAGGAAGGGGAGAGGAGAGTGGTGAAAAAAGAATTAAGATATGTTAGGTATGCCCAGTGAAGAATGCCAACATTATGTTCTTCAATCATGTCCTAATAAAATTATTTTTAAAAGAGTTAAAAATAATAATGCAATGAATATTTCAAAGTGTCCAAGGGAAGAGATTTTATGTTTGCATCATACATGCAAAATGTCAAGTATTTGAGGAGGTGAGTAGATTTAATAATGCCATAGTTACAAGTGGTAAAGTGATTGACACATGTTGAGTGTTGGAATTTTTTAAAAATGATGCAGTTAAAATCACTTTGCCATTAATCTCCTTCAGCATCCTCCTCCCCCTTGTTTTGCAAACACTTATCCCATCCTTCCTGAAACTTTCTGAAGCAGCCCTAGAAGTTCTCTTTCCTGAGTGTCTATGAGGTGTGATGAAAAGTATAGTGACTGCTGCTGCAAACCTCCATCCAGTGGAAAGGCAGCCTCATAAAAATGTGATACTGTGTCCTAATCCACCTTATTCACCACACCTCACACCAGGCAACTTCTGACTTTTCCCCCAAATCAAAATTTCCATGATAGGTCAACATTTTTAATCAATTCAAGACATTCCATCAGCCATGACAGAACCACTAAAGACTCTCATAGAAGATAAGTGCACTCAACTGCTTCAGAAAGTGGCATACCACTGCCACCAAGGAAAACTTGCTTCCTTCAGGCAGCCAGCATGGGTAGGGAGACACAGCCAGGTATGACCTGGGCACCTGCAGGCCACCATTGGAGACTCTTACTTCCTTCGGGCACCCACTGGAAGAATCAGACACACATTTGTGTGCCTGCCACCATTGGGGGAGTCCTGATGTAGACACGCAGGCTGAGAGAAGAAATAACCATGAAACCATGCACCCTGGCTATCAGGGAAGCCTCATTGTAGCTGCAGGGGTCTGCAGAAGCCTGCCTCATACTCTGCTACCTTCTTGGGAACCTGAGTTCTGAGAAACCCAGGTGCTTGTCCAGTCCCCTAAACCATGGAGGGGAAGCCAATGTTGGAAGTGCCTAGGACCCCACAACTGGGCTTGTTTGGAGGAACTCAGGAGAATGTCAAGACAAAGGAGTAAAAGACAATCTCAGACTTGTGGCCCACACAGAACAAGTCTGGGAGATACAGTCATGGAAGAAAATGGAAGTCACACACGTGAAATCTCTGAGAGGATAGCAACTGAAGGAAGGAAACAATTTAATAGAAGTTCTTAGATCAGAAATAATGTCTCAGGTAAAAGAAGAAATCACAAACATAATGAAAGAATTGCTGAGCATATCTAAAGAAGTCATTGATGAAAAAAGAGCATGGGAAAATGATGGAAACTTTGAATGAACAATATAGGAAAGAATTACAATGCATGAAACAGACTCACAGAGATATCCAGGAAAATAAAAAGTTGATCAGAAGTTGCCAAAACCACTTGAAAGAGACTGAAGAAAGTCTTTTAGATCTCAAAGACAGGATCACAGCTGGCAATCGTAAAAGGAAAGATCTCTTAAAGTAATAAAGAACTTCGATATTACAATTCAATAACTGTAAGATCACACAAAGAAAAATAATTTGACAGTGATAGGTATCAGTGAAGAAGTAGGGGTCAACACTATTTACAGAAGTAATAGCAGAAAACTTCCCAAACATGGGGAAAAGATCTGGCATTCAGATAAGTGAGGCATATAGGACTCCAACTAGCCAAAAGCAAAGTATTTTTACACCCAGACATATAATAATCAAGATCCCAGAAATTTAGCACAAGAACAGAATATTAAAAGCTATTAGAGAAATTAAACAGATCACCTATAAAGGAAAATCAGTCAGAATCATGGCAGAGTTCTCGACACAGACCATCAAGTCACAAAGAGTTTGGAGTGAAGTGCTTCAGATGCTAAAAGGAAACAACTTCCAACCCAGATTGATGTACCCAGCAAAACTATCCTTCATGATGGAAAAATAAGATACATTCATGATGAAGAACAGCTGGAGAAATTCATGACCACCAAACCAACCCCATAGAGAATGCTGAAGGATATTCTAGAGAGAGATAAAGATGACCATGTTTCCAGGCACAGCAGCAGAGGAGGATCTCCAAACAGCACAGACAATTGAATGAGGGGAGAAAGTGGAAGGCCAACATGAGGAGGATAGCATGTGCTGGTTGTAACCATTAATGTAGATGGCCTCAGGTCAGCAATAAAAAGAAACCCAGGGAGAGTGGATCAAGAAACGAGATCCATCAATACACTGTATACAACAAACACATTTAACTGGAAAAGAAACTCATAGACTTAAAACCAAAGGAGAGAAACCAATTATTTCACACAAAAGGAGACCATAAAAAAATAAGCAAAGCTTGTCCATCAACTGCAGAATGGATAAGAAAGAGATGGTATTTCCATACAATGGAAAGCTGCCTAGCTATGAAGTAGAATAATCTCGAGGCTGTTACAGGTACATGGATAACAACTGGAGATCATGCTCATGGATGAAAAGATTTGAACTCATATGGGTGAACAACGAGTTCTACACTAGCATAATAAATAGAAACAGTGAGATCCAAAAAGCACAATAGATAAGAGAAAGTGGTAACCACTGTTAATTTCCTATTATCTTATTTTGAATTCTTGTATCATTTTCACAATTTTGATAGATTTGGTTTTATTTTGTCTTGTTTTATTCAGTTTTCTGTGTCTGATGGTATGGGCAGCCATTTTGAAGATAATGAAATGTATTATGATAACACTATTTTGATGAATATGAGCAACATGGTAGTCATTGTTGACTTCCTGTTGTCTTGGTTTAAGTCCTGTATTGCTTGCATTGTTCTGTTTTGATTTGCTTTATTCCATTTTGTTTTGTTTAGTTTTCTTTTATTCTCTTGCAAAGAAAAAAGTGGCAAGAATGATAGGATAAGTGTGTTAGAAGCCAGGCAGAGTATTTTGAAGGAGTCTCGTGACAGTGTGTCTTTTGCTTCAGTAAATTTTAAAACTTTAAACATTTAGCACATCTTCTATTTATCTATCACATATTTCATAAATATTGTGATTTCCTCTTTATCAGTTAAATATCTTAAAGAGAGACCCCTCAACAGAGTGGTCCTGTCCCTGGGTGGTGTTTCAGGGCTGGCGACTAGAGAGGCAGGGATCCCAGCTCTGGTCCAAACTCCTGGCTCTTTGCTGTGGATACAGATCAGGAATTCTCTGTACCTGGTGGCATCAAAGACTCAGTGGACACATTTGGGGACTTCTGCAGGAATAAGCTGAGAACCAGGGCCACCTGGACCTTTATTGTAATAATTTGGTTTTATTTGTAGTTTTTATTGACTTTTAAATCTCATTAAGGGCTGGTTTATAATGCATAAATAATTGACAGGGTCTGGAAAATTAAAGACAAAGAAAAATGAGTATGTCCACCCAGTGTGTAAAGGTCACCTTGGACCTCAGCTGGTTCCTCTCTTCTATTTGTAATAGGTTGAGTGGATTGTGAACAGATGCAGGCCACTGGAGGAGGGTGGGGTGCTGAAGGGCACCCAGTCAGGAGTCTTCTAGGGCCAGGGGTAGAGCAGGAGATGGGTGGGTATCTACCCCTGGCAGCCCATCCTCTTGGCTACCGGTTCACCAAGTCTTCCATTCATCCCAGAGCCCTTGATTCCTGGGTGTAAAATGTTTGATTTAGACAAATATCATGAATGAGCATGCAAACAGTTGTCTCTGAGGATTTGCCTGGGCTAATATGTGGGTCCGGGGCTCCCTTGCTGGCGACAGGGGGGGAATCTAGACCCTGGCCAAGTAAGCTTTGATGACAGAACTTTCAGAGCCAGGTGTCTCTGCTGGGCAGGGGAAGCCCACTAGCCAGTAGCCTCAGACATCTGGAGGGGTCAACACTAAGATAAGGCAGGAGAGATAGCACACCCCTAGTTGAAGTGTAGAATAGGAGCACTACAAGACACAAAACATAGCCTGTATCCTTTTTTAAAAAGTGTTTGTTGCTACTTTTCTGTGTAATTGGCTGGGGAGTCTGGTGTGAATAGCAAGGCCTGTAGTACAGGAGAGCATGAGGAGGTCAGAACAGGACTTGGCAAGTTCAAGTATGCAGTCAGGGCTTCTGGGTTCAGAGCACAAGCTCTGGACAGGTGGCCCTCTCTGCACTGACTTGCAGGCAGGGACAGATGTTCTATTGCTGGTTTGGACTATGGCCCACTCACCATGGGTTGGGGGAAGCCTTCTGTGTTTGGGTAGGGTTCTCCCATCCATCTCCCAAGTAGGGTGGTAACAAGCAGAGGGTGGCCTCATAGTGCCCGCTGAGTCCAGTTCCGTGAATACAGCAACTCGCTGGCTCAGCCTTAACTCTGCTGTGTCTGAGTCTACTTGTCTATAACCTAGGGACAGAAATTATGCCTGTTGTACAAGAACACTGTGGCACCACATGAGAAAAGTCATGTCAAGTGCCTCTTGAAGTGTCTGCAGTCAATAAGCACTCGATAAACATTGACATCATTATTGGTTGTCACACGTGTGGGTGCTGGTGAGGTGCCTGTCAGGGTGCATCCTGACTTATGCTAGCGGCTAATGGAAAGCATTTATTTCTGTTATTTTTTGTCTCAGGAGTATTAGAGGGGACAATAAAAATAAAAACAGGCAGTTTTTTTCTTTATTAAGCATGGTTTAGTTGATGAAATTAGATGTCTCTTCTCATATATTTTCTCCCTGTTAACTGGAACATAAAGTCCCATCTAAATATAACCAAAGAGAGTCCACAGGCAGTGTCTGGTAGACCAGATGGCTGAACACCAGGTTGAAGTTTTGTTGTTATGTGAGAAGGTTCAATAACTAAGGGTCATTCTTCCACAGCATTAAAATATTTTTAGACAGTAGGCAAGATCTTTTCCCTGGAAAGCAAGTGGCAATACACACATATTCCTAATTTTAAAAATATGGCTGGAAACGTTAAGGTCAAAATGGGTAGCAAGATGGAATGGAACCCTTGTATTCTAACACGCTTACCTCCCAAAGATTCTCCTTGCATAGTGACTGTCTCAGATCACACACACTGTCACAGATCACAGAAGGAGGAGAGGAGAGCAGAGTGAGTGAAACACCCAGACACGTGAAATCTGCAGGCTGGTGGGTCCTGAGAACGTGCCCAGGTGTGATGTCCTGTGCGAGGGTGAAGGCATTGTCATCGCTAGCATTTATGTCACAATGTGTCAGACACTCTGGGGCTTTGTACCAAAGACACATCAAACAAAATACTGGTGAGTCTGGATTCCGTATTACATCATCAGCAATGCAGGATGAAGAAACCTGTGGTGCTTTTCAGTAAGAAATCTGTGGAGATAAAAGGAATCCCTCAACCTGTAACCTGTATTAAGACAGGAAAAAAATGTTTCCTTCCTTCCTTCCTTCCTTCCTTCCTTGCTTCCTTCCTTCCTTCCTTCCTTGCTTCCTTCCTTCCTTCCTTCCTTCCTTCCTTCCTTCCTTCCTTCCTTTCTTTCAATAAGAACATTCAACACAAGACCTCCCTCTAACAACTCTTAAAAGCACGATATCTCCTTATTTCCTATAAGTGCACTGTTGTAAAGCAGGTTACTGTATTCACTTTGGAAGCTGAAACTTTACATCCTCAAGAGCAAGACTCCATTTCCCCTCCACACATCTCTAGTACCAATTCACACCTTGATGATCTGAGTTTGACTATTTCAGATGAGTAGACTAGTAGACTCCAGTCATATCTGTCCTTTTGTGACTTGTTTGCCACATTTAATAGAATATCCTTCTTTTCTAAGGCTGAAGAATATTTCACAGGGCCTACTTGCTGCGTTTTCTTTATCTGTGTGTCTGTTGAAGCAGGGTAGAGGTTGCTATTGCCTCTCAGTTGTGAATAATACTGCACAAATATAGAAATGTAGGTATTTCTTTGAGCTCTTGATTTCAGTCTTTTGCACCCAGCTAGAGGAGTGTGGGATTATATGGTATTTCTGTTTTTAAGGGGAACCTCCGCATTGCTTTTCTTAGCAGCTGTACCATTTCACATTGCCACCAACAATGTATCAAGATTTTGTTCCACCTCTTTGCTTTGTGCATCTCTTTGTGCTGTCTTCAGTTTTTGCCTGTGGTGCTGGGGATTGAACCCGATCCCTAATGCAAGCTAAGCAAGTGTTAAGCACTATCCCTGAGCTACATCCACATCCCACTTTCATTTTATTTTGAGAGAAGCTCTCACGAAGGTGCTCAGGTTGACCTCAAGTTTGCAATCCCCCTACCTCAGCCTCCCAATGTGCTAGAATTACAGATACATGCTACTAAGTTAGGTTTTTAAAAAATTATCATGTCATTTTATTATATAGATGTCATTTTAATATAATATCTTCTTAACTGGTCAAAGGAGATGTCTCACTGTGGCTTTAATTTAGAGGTCTGTATGCCTGTTAAGCATTTGTACATCTTCTTTGGAGAAATATGTATTTTACTCTTTTGCCCAATTTTCAACTGGATTATTTGTTCTTTTGATATTGAATTGTACGAGTTCCTTATATCTTTCAGAAATTTACCCCCAAGATACATGGTTTGCAAATATTGTCTCATTCAACAGGTGGCTTTTTTTGTTTTGTGAACTTTCCTGTGCAGAACCTTTTCAGTTTGATGTAGTGCCACTTGTATATTTTTATTTTTTGCTGCTGGTGCTTTTGCTGCAAAATCTGACAAGTCACTCTCCAGATCAATGTCACATGCATTCCCGTGTGTTTTCTTTTTTTGTGTGTGTTTTCTTTTTTACCGGTACCAGGGATCAAACTCACGACTACACACTTGCAAGGCAGGTGCTTATGCCGCTGAGCTAAATCCCCAGCCCCAGCCCCCGTCTTGGGGACTTCTGAATTCAGGAAAGTATTTGTGTTGTAGCTATAAAAATGTCACCAATTTCCTGGACGGTGATGCCCTAGTTTGCAGCAGAGCTTGAGCTCTACTGTCTGCCTAAAAAGCATCTTACAAGCATCTTCTAAAAATCAGTATGTTGCCTTGTGGTGAGCTGGCAAGGTTCAAGTCAGGTTGACCACTGGGAAAAAGGAAAAGTTTGCAAGAGAAGATGGAGGAAGAGATGACTCTGTGTCTCATGTTCAAGACTGAACCTTTTTTAGAGAAACCAGTATAAGAGCATTTGTCCTATTCTGGTCTATGACCTGGGTCCCCTCTGATCCCTGAAAGACAGACAAAGGAACCAATTGCTGCATATGAATATAAAATAGGAGGAAAAGAGTACTTGGTGCTTTCAAAAAAATCTTAAGAAACTGTAAGAAGACATTTCTAAAGCCCTTGAAGGCAAAGACAGAATGAAATGACCTCTCCAAGGAACTCTTTTGAGCTCCTAATTAGTGACTATGAAGTGAAATTACAAAATTTACAAATTTTTTAACTCACATGCAGTAACAGAATGCCTTAATAGCTCTGGTAAGTGAAATGTTTAGAGAACCAATGAATTAGTGCAACTCTCTGAGACCCTTAAGCAAAGAAATATTTCTAATTTGTATTTTGAGTTAGGAACGTATTTACCTCCCTGCTATCATAGGGAAGAGAAGTCTGAAGATGCTGGAGGATCTTGGGAGCTCTGAAAGTTTGGGGATCACCATTCTGAGGGTGCTCTTCACTGACCAGGAAGGAGGTGGACAACTGAAGTGAGAAGTGATTTGCCCTGGGTCCAGTCTGAGTCTGGCTATTTTTCTTTTTAAAAATCATATCATCTTGCTTTTCTTAAAATTGCTTTATCTTTTGGGAAAAAGAGACAGGTAGTAAATAATTGAGACACCTGATTAAACAAAGATTTGGCTGGATTAATAATGAACAAGTCAAGAAAGACAGATTCAAAATGAGAGAAACAGAAACTACAACTCTATTAGGCTGATTGGTCTAATATTTGAAGGGAGGTTGAAATGAGAGAGTATTTGACTCCTGAATGGGCATATGAAGCCCATTTTCAGACCCCTAGTGCAGAAAAGACATCTCAGGTTTTATTTTATTAAGAAAAAATGCATGTTAACCTGCCTGTTTGCTCATTGAGTGACTTTCTGGGAGAACTGGAAACCAATGAGTTGCCACAAATCAATTCAGTGAAAGGCCTTTATAGAGTAGTGACTGTTACAACATAATTTGTTTCCTAATCCTTCTGCAAGAGGTACATTCAGAAGCAGGGTCCTGCTTTCTAAAGGACTATCAAAATAAGGAAATCAAGCTAAAATACTATTGTTTTGGACACCAAACTGAGTCAGATGTCAAGGTTTTACTCAAGAGTTCATTCCTCCAAACAGTCTATATTGAATTGTTCCTTGGGTAAGAAAATTTAAATGGAGCAGAGTTTTAACAAGTTATGTGCTGTTAGAGAACTCAGAGTAGCCAACTAAAGTAAGGCCACTCACGCCATGAATAAATATGATGGATACAGAAGAATTTATAATCACTGAATGTTTTGTGAAAGTTTAAAGGTGTGTCATAGAAACATCTTTAAATTTTGATTTTATATTGGGCTTATAACTAAGATGTTCATAGCTGGAGTGAGACACTTTGCTTAGAATGGAGATACTCAAATGGGGCTCCCTCGTACCTTGGTCATTAGAGCATGACTGGTAGCAATCTTACCACAGGGCACATAGGAAAGCTAATCAGTCAGAAATGCTGATGTCAGCCCCAAGGCCCCACTGCTATCAGGGGAGCAGCAGTGAGCTGCCACCCTGCACAGCTCTCCACTCCCCAGGAACCTCAGATCAGAGGAACCCAGGTGCCTATCCCAACCGCTTGCACTGTGGGATGGGCAGCCAGTGAAGGAGACACCTGGGACTCAGCAACCAACTGATTCAGAAGAGCACAGGAAAATGCCAAGACAAAAGAGCAAGGTTCAGTGTAGGATCTTCAGCCCAGCCAGAACAAGTCCAGGAGACACAGACACAAAAGAGACTAGAAGTCACACACCTGCAATTTCTGAAATGATAGCAACAGAAATAAACAACTTAGTGCTTATATCATTTGATTAACTTTATATTCCCATATCTGGTAGTCTTGAGCAATTATTTAGAGGATAACAACGTGCAATAAAGTAACTACTGCTGGTTTCCTCCTGTCTTGTTTTGAAATTCAGTATCGTTCTCATTGTTCTGTTTTATTTTATTCTCTTTAAAATAAAAAAGAAAAGTATATATAAAAGAAATGTAAATGCATTGATTCCAAAACTGAATTTATATGCAAATTTAATAGAAGTAAAAAAAATAAAGGAAGAGATTACAAAACTTAATCTAGATCCAAAGTTAAGAGAGGTAAAAGAGAGAGAGAGCAAGTGGAAGAGAGAGAAATACCGGTCTCTTTACCAGGATGCTTGTGTATTCACAGTAACTTTTATAGTTTATATCGCCCCCATTACTAAAAATGAAAACTCTGAGACCTAGTCAAAACTAACAAACCAAACAAACCCAAGTGCTCTCTTCAAAGCATGGCTTTGGGAAGACCAGATGTCTATGCAGAAGAATAAACTCAGACTTTGAAGTTGCACCAAATGCAGTAAACAATTCAAAATAGTTCAGACTTAAATGTTATGTGTGCAGCTATACAGCTCCCAAAAGAAACCCAAGAGGACAGTAGGTGGATGGAAATACGATCTGTTGCCGGATGTATCCCTCACCTTTCCATTGCTGGCACCAAATACCTGATGCTGCAGTTTAAAGCAGGAGAAGTTTATTTCAGCTTAGGTTTCAGAAGTTCAGTCCAGGTTAAGTGCATCATAGCCAAAGGACGTGGTGGAGGAAAACCGCTCAACTCATGGCATCCAAGAAGCAGAGTTCGGGAAAAGAGTCAGACAACAAGAGCCCAGGACCAGACAGAGTTCCTATGATCGCGTTCCCAGTGGTCAGCGCACACACTCACAATAGTTCTTTCTCTGTTTTCTCTCAAGCCAGTCCAGGTGACAGTGAAGATTAACATCCAAGCTGGGAACATATCCCTGTTATGCATAGAAAAAGCCACAAATCTGTGCCCCTTCTGAAGGTATACACCTGTGTCCAGTGGTAATCAGGATCAGTGGGCACCAGCAAACCAGGTCATAGTCCCCACAGCCTCTCTCCATGTGAACCAACCAAATGCCTCAACCTGTGCTGGGAGACAGAGGAGGTGCTGTGGAGAAGCTTTCAGTGCTTGTTTCCTTTGTGCTCCCAGAGAGACCTTACCTGGAAGTGCCCCTGCCACCCTGATGGAGTGGCTGTCTGCTCAGCTCCTCCTCTGCGCCCTCGCACATCCATCTCATCCTGTCCTGCCGCTGCCTCCTTCTAGCTTTCTAGCTCGGCTTCTCTAGGAGAAAAACAGATTGGCTGGAACAATAGCAACTCCAGTGATAAATAGGAACAATAGAGCTGACATTTCACAGTTTCACATCGTCTCATCTGACACAGTCATGCTGCGAGGTGGGCCCTATCAGCTAGGCTTTTAACAGGTGCAAGGGAGACGCAGAAGTATTGGGTCGTTTAGTTGTGATGCAGTGTTCTGTCTCCAGCCTGTGCTGGGACATTTCTCAGGCCCCGTTGCATGTCTGGCTCTGAGCTACAGCTGGCCAGGATGCAAGCCTGAGTGACTTAGGATGGGAGGTGCAGTGGCTGCTGTGCCTCTGTGCACAGGAGAGCCACTCCAGGGTGCCACATCCACAAGGGTCACCAGTGTTCTTGGTGCTCGGCAGTAAGTTCAGCCCCAGTGCTGAGCCTCCCGGGCAGACTTGCACACCCTCTGCCCCTTCACAAACATGCAGAGCCACTCCTAGCCTGCCATGTTAGTCTAGAATGCTACCTACCTCTGCTCCCAGAATGAAGCTCAGACCTTTGTACCCTCTACCCATGGCTACTCAGGTAGCAGGCACTGGTGAAGCTTTGGTCTCTGTTTCTGCACATGGTGACATCCAGCTTCTGTCTTCCCTACACCTATTCACTCCGAAGGTGCTTCCCTAAAAAATGATACCTTTAAACTACAAATTCAGAAACAGATTATAATGTGGGAAAAATCTTTGTCGATAAAAGATTTATACTTTATAAGGACAGGAACAGCTCCTTATAAAAAAGCTGTCTATGAAGACACAGTTGATTATTAACAGGACACAGGAGAAAACTGCTTTGATGGTGAGTTGAAAGAAATAAATCTATAATTCAGAATGAAGAGTAGTTCACAAAAGCCAGTGTAGCAGAGGAGTCAACTTTGGGGTTGTCAAACAGCCAACTTTTGATTTAGATAGCGTTCCATTCTCTTTCTATTCTCTATTTTGTTTTGTTCTTTATTGTTTCCTTCCTCTACTTTCCATGATTTGAAGTCTTTTTGTCTTTCTTAACAGAAGTTTACAGCTTCAGTTTCCCTCCCAGGTCTGTGTTTGCTGCATCCTTTGAGAGCTGGTATGTGGAATTTTTATTTTAATTGTGTTCCAAGTGTTTTCATTTCTCTTGTGCTTTCCTTACTAATCCTTTGGCTACTTACAAGGGTAATGCTCTATTTCCTCATGTTTGTGTACATGTTTCAGCTTTCCATCTGTTATTGATTTCTACATCCATTCCATTGTGATTAGAAAAGATACTCTGGATGATTGGATTTCAATCATTTTGAAAATTAATAAGGCTTGTTTTATTACCCAACACATGGTGACCGCTAGGAAATGTGTACTCTGCCGTGGTTGGTGTGTCTGTCATAACTCAATGCACCCAGGCTCTCACAGGTGTTCTGGCTGGGAAAGACCAATGCCGTGTCAACAATGACACACAGAACATTCAACTCCTCCTTTTCTCTCCTAACATCTCACTGGAGGTGCATCCCTCGAGTGTTAGCATCGGAGATTTTTATTTAACTCAGCTCCCAATATTTTTTAAATTTTCCTTGTTCTTTCCCCATTAATCCTTTGGCTACTTATGAGGGTGTTATATAGACATGTATTAGTTTAGGAAACCCTTTAAAATGATAAACTCCTGGAAGGCATCATTAGACTTGAAAGTACAATGTCTAGCTTGTTTGAAATTCATTTTGGTTTGGGGAGAAGGAGCTAAACTGTGTAGAAACTCAATACACAGCCAGATGTGTAAATAGAACCAGTGTTCTAGTTGAGGGCATAAATATGAAACGGAGCTAAAGTGAATTAGTGTAAGGAGAAATTGACCTGTAAGTAGGGTGAAAATCAAATTGATCATCAGGTAGGGGGTGAAAGAGAGAGAATGAAAGTGAGAAATAGGGCTGTTGATATCACAACTATAAACTGGGTCAGCCCTGTACAAGCCGGAGGTCTGATCACTGTATCAGGGTCCCCTGTGCTGGGAGCATTTGGGTAGCCTTCACTCTTCCCCAGCATGACAGAGTAGATCAGGACTCTTGCTGTCCTCCTTATAGAGCACTAAACTTCTCAGGACTTGGTTTCCAACACTGACAGGGTACAGTTTTCAGCAGTTTCCATTGAGCTGTGTCAAGCTCATGTCTGAGGGCTTCTCCTGCCTTATGGCCTCTCCAGATACTATCTGCCCCCATCCTGCTAGAATCTGCACTGGACAGTGGCTCAGGATGTACAGGTCTCTTTGGACTTGGCTGAAGAGGTCGCAGGTGTAAGGACGATGTGCCTGCCAAGAAGCACTGCTCTGACTCCGGAGGCCAGCACGTTCCTTTGGAGGCTCTGATGCCTGCGAAACTCTTTACAACTTGAATAAACCTCCTGGCCACAGTCTTCTTAAACACTTCTATCCCCAAAACTGCATTACAAGACTTTTCCTAATTCTTTTTTCTTTTAATCCCTCTTCTAGCTCCTTGGCATTCTTAAGACCTGAGCCATGGAGTCAGATTTAAACTAATTACCTCTACTCCATTGTAGCTCTCCACTCGCCTTATTTTCCTTAGGAAACTCTCTATTTCTTTTTTCTTTTTAAAGCTCTCTGTACTGCTGAACACTCTCACATAGAGCTAATCTTACAGTCATAGCCACCGTAATTGATATGGTTGGGGTATTTGGATGCTGCATTATGTTGTTTGAAAGCAATTAGGTTAATATCACAAAATCAAAACAAGCTTGTTCCAGGGATTGCTGTGGACATTTTAACAAAACACTTGCCAGGAGAAATGGGTTGTCAAAATAAAATAGGCCTTTCTCCTGCCAGGGAGACATCCCGTTTTATTTCACATAGAGAAAAGAACAGAGTTACAGTCAATCTTTAATGAGGACATAGAGTCACTGAAAGGATTTTAGTGGCACTGGAGAAGTGTAACCCACCCCCTGCCCTGGACACTTGCTATACACAGGATGCATACTGGGCAGCAGTTTCTGAGGACTGTCATGCACCAGTGTGCATGTCCTCTGGGCTGTGCTGGAGGGCAGGCAGTGCCACAAGCTCCAGCTGGCCTGAGAAGGAATGATCCTTTCCATTGCTTTATGTCCTGAACATAAGCTGTGATCCATTTCTGTACAGGATCACAGATGATGTTCCCGCTCATAAGCTGCCTTTCATTGGTCCCTCACCTTGACAAAGGCTTTTTAGTTGTGATCTGTGTGACTTCTCAAGCAGCAGGCTGACTTTGCCCCTGGGAAGGACACAAGGTCATTGCTACCTCCCAGGAAAAGCTGAAGTCCTGGTTGCCATGAACACAAAGGGAAGGAGCTTGGAAATGCAGAGCTGACCATGGAGGAAGAAGAAAAAGGAATTTGACAGCAGTTCCATGGAGGCATATGAACTGCACGTGACAGGGGCCTGAGGCTACTGGGGTGGTCGCTATTTCTTCCCCCTGGCCCTGATGTCCTGACATTCCTATCCCAGGCAGGGTTTGCTGCATCCCTGAAACTACTTTTACCCTGGAAGAAGCTCCCAGATGATCTTTGGGTTGCTGTGGGGATACTTAACCCTACAATTAAAAGTAGATCCATATCTGGCAGCAGCCATTCTTTTGGACACAGCTGAAGGTGACCTCTGCAGGGACCCAGGCCTGAGTTTTGCCGTTGGTATTCTCCTGGGGTCTGGGAGGTATCATTGCACAATTGTATGTTTCCCAGGGAAGATTCTGTCATGCTCACTTCCTTTGGCTCAGTCCCTTGTGCTGTGGGAATGGCTATCTGCACAGGTAAGTGAGTGTGTGTCCTCTGTGAGTTTACTGGCATTAGAGTGACTGACTTTAATGAGCAGCTTTACTTAGAGGGCTGTCTCCCTGGCCAGCTGCAGCTGTGCCCCTCAGTTTGTGCTTGATTTTTTCTGCACCTCCACACTGCCCTCCACCACTCTCTGATAGTCAGGGGCAGCCAGTGTTGCAGGTGTGGCCTGGAGTTTGTTTCTGAGACACATCTGCCAAATGGAAAAGGACAGGTGACCCAATCTCTGCCATCCTGCTGAAGCTCCTTCTCCTTGACTTGAGCCTCTGCAGTTGTCAGCTGTTTGCACGGTGGACATGGACTGCACCCCAGGTAGAGGAGAAGCTGGGGGAGTATGATGGGAGCACTGAGAGGGAGCTCAGAAGGGAGCTTCAGGTTCCCAAAGGACTCCCCAGTCTTCCCCATCCAAAGCTGATCCCAATGGAACGGGATGGGGGGAGATGACTTGGCATCTAGTGATAGCCAGAACAGCTAGTGCACGTCTTGTAAACTGTGAATATGTTTCCTCCTCTGCAGAATTACCCTATGATGTCTGCCAGGCTTCATAAGATACTTTTCCATGAAAGGGCCCTGTCCCATCCTGGAGGGATATCCATTCATCTCCCAACATGTTCCTGTCTCCAGCATGGCGTAGGAGTACCGGGTGCCATGTGAGGGAAGGGCTGTCCACCTCTGCTCGATCTGTGCATTGCACTTCCCTAGGCACTGAGGGTCTCCTCATCTCACTGTGTCCTACCTGAGGTCTGTGTCACTGCAGGTCTGACTGCTCTGTTGTTTTGATCTCACGTTTGGTGGGTGGGCGATAAAGGTACCTGCAGTGTGGTTTGCTGTGAGAGAACCAGAGTGGGCCGGGTCCCACGTGCCCTCAGGACTGCCCAGTGGAATGCCACACTGGTTGGCACCTGCACAGTACAGATGAAATAAAGCAAGAAGAGGCTATGTAAGAGGGGACAAAGGCAGCCTGAAACAAGTCGCTGCCGGAAATACCTGGATGGAAGGGTTAGGGCCTCCTGGACACTCTGACGAGGAGGTCTTGCTTTCTTCTCTAGGGTAGCAGTGGCTGTGTGAGTGTAGATGGGGAGTGTGATTTGATTCATACACAGTGAGCAGGTAGAGAGTGAGTGGGACTCAAAGTAGAATCCTAGCAAGAGGCTCCAGTTCTCCTTGGGTTTTGCAAGATGTTGGAATGTTGATGTGTAGAAAGAGTATCTGCTAAGTTCAGGAGATCCTAGGGTCACTGCAATTTCTATTTGTCTTAAGACATTTGAGTTTCATTATTTTACATTCACCAAGGGGAACCGATACATGTACATCACATCCTTGTTCTTTGTACGTCCCCTCCATCTCTGGGCCCCCTTCCCTTTTGCAAAAGATTCAGTTTCCTGTTTTTTAGTATCCATCTTTTATTTTGCTCTTTAATTTATTTATACTTTTGGTTTCTCATAAAAGAGAAATCATGCAATAATCAAGCTTGCATGTGTTCATTATTTCATTTAACGTCTCTAGTGCATCTGTTTCCCTACAGATGACTCAGGTTTATCCTTCTTTATGGCAGAGTGGTGCTCCAGTGTGTATAAATACACCTTTTATCCATTCATCTGTTGATGGACCTGTAGGCTGCTTCCAAGACCCAGAGGCTACTTTTTGTAAAGTTTCCAGAAGGGATGTGACATGTAACATAGCCAGTTGTGACATTTTGTACTTAAAGGTGACAAAGTGTCCTAATTGATCATGCACCGGACCGGTGCTGGGAAAACTGACCTGGGCAATCTCAAATTTCTCTTCACTTCAGAGATTTGCTGGTTATACCTGCATAGGGAAGACCAAAAATTAGAGTGTTCTGGCAGAGGTCCCGGGGCTAAGTTGAGAAGATACCTGGAGGCCCAAAGGAAACAGGTCAACCTCAAAATAATAACATGCAGCAGGGAAATAATCAAAATCATATTTGTAGAATTTTGGATTAACATAACATTTGATAAAATCAATAATTAGAATAGTAAGGGGCTTTTCTCTTACTAATTACATCTGGAACAACTAGGAATAAAAGATGAAGCTTTGTTCCTTATGCAAATGAAGTTGCTTAAAGAAAAATGTCTTGGAAGGGCACCCTTTGGACTGTGGCTCATATATGCCTAGTGGAAAGATGCCCAAGGATAAAAGAATAAGTAGTTTCATGAAACTTTGTATAAATTCTAATTATTATAATAGAAATGAGTTCAATTCATAAATTGTATGCTTCTCTGAAAAGTTAAATATTGAGGCTGGGGATTTAGCTCAGTGGCATAAGCACCTGACTTGCAAGCAGGCAGTCGTGAGTTCGATCCCCAGTACCGATAAAAAAGAAAAAGACAAAAAAAAAAAAAAAAAAAAAAAAAAAAAAGAAAAAAAAGAAAAGAAAAGAAAAGAAAAGTTAAATATTAGCTTGAAAATACAAAATAAATTGAATCTTCCAACTTTGTATGTTTACACGCATACACCCCTTTGCTCTCAATAAATAACACATGCTCTTCTCTAAGGGATAATTGTGCCAGTTGCACAGGTTGATATCAGACCTTACCCACTTCCTGAGTATGTCTCGGGCAGCCGGAAGTTTCCCTTGCAGTCTGCTCTGCCCGTTCACAGTTTGCATGCAAGCTAAAGTCACCAGGCTTAAATCCCCATCAGTCCTACTTACTGGGGAAGCCATGGCTGGGCAGCTGGCATTGACTGGCTGGGTTACTGCTGGCTTAGTATTGATCTGGCTAAGTATTCCCCTTGGCTTGCTAAATATGTTCTACAGAAATCAAGTGAGGTTTAAGAGGAAACGAGCCGTTCTTGTGGTCTTTACCTAAGACCAGCACTCCATGGGGCTTAGCCCCTGGGGACTTAAGACAGGCACTGGGCAGGATGCCACCCTTTGCTTAGGCTGCAGACGGGGACTGCTCTCCATCCCCTGCATCCCTCCTCTCTGACCTGGGATCCCCATCACCCCTCTCACTGTGGTCACTTCCATTGCTCTTATCCTTCCCCTCATGGCCCTGTGACCATCCTGTCTCAGGTCCTTGTGTTGTTTCAAGAATCTTGTCAGAGCTCCACGCTTGTCCCAATGCCCCTCGCTCTCCATATCTAACAGGATGCTTCTTGTATTCACAGAAGTTACTGTGGCCTATGCGGTGACATCCATGCGCCTCAAGACACGAAAGACAGACAGGTGACCGCTGTAGTAGCTGTCCTCACCAGGGCTGATAAAAACACAGCAAGGGTTCACTCTGGCCAGAACTGTATTAACTGCCTTAAATGGTATTTTATTGAATTTTGAAAATAAGTCATTTTTCGTACCCCACAGAAATGGACTCAGAGAGGTCAGCTAAAATCCCCCAGGTCACACAGTTGGGGTCCCCCTTCCCATCCCTTTCTCCTTGTCTCCCTGTCAGTCATGTTTGTCATGCCTGTGATTTGTCCTTGTGCAGAGTCTCTGATATTTCTGAGCAGAAGGGAAAGGCTGTTTGCCATGAGCAGAGTCTTTCCATAAGAGACACAGAAGTTTGGGGAAGTGGAAGAGAGTGCGTTCCTCCATGAGCCTGAGAGAGCAGCTTTGGAAGTGACAGTGTCAGACAGGAAGTGTGGTCCTGCTGCAGGAACCCAGGGCAGTCATCCTCCTTCAACTTGCTCACTTCGGTTTTTCAGTAATTTGGAGCTAATCAAAGGGTAGATAAAGGGAGGAAAATGTGTGTTCAAATGGAAAGTGGCTTGGACAGGGGTGGGGGGTCTGTCCTTAACCTGGGCACCATCCCTCTGTATCTGGAACAGTTTTTGCTAGCAGCTTTTGAATCTATGGGGCACACTCGACCTTTGGCTCCACCAGCTCAGTGACTCATTCCTCTGGCACAGACTTGGCATGATTCCAGGGAGACAGAGAGGTCAACACACTGCTGCCCGCAGGCCATGCGATCCTCCATGGGCTCTGTTCACTCCTGTGGTCTCTGCTAATTAGATTCACACCTCCTCTCAGCAGCCGGGTAATATGACCAGACTTCCCCTACTGGCAGAGCTCCCAAACTAGTCTATGGACAGTCATGCCTGGAAATTCAAAGAGGCGAATTCCGTTTTACACTGTGCATTGTTGCCACTCAGGGCAATCTGAATTTAGAAACATTTTCTCCTGCAGTGGACAGTTTGCCTGGGAACCAGTGCAACACATAGATTTCCAGGACCCCCAGGAGAGCACCAGGGTTGTGCACACAAAAGAGGCCACGTTTTCCTTCACGTCTGTCCACTGGGCCCTCTCCCCTTTTTTGGGCTGAAACTCATCTTCCTAGAGTGGTCTCCATGCAGAAGTATCAGAATTTCAGTCTAGAATTGCTCAGAGGTATGACGTCATGTTTGCTCCTACTCCTCGCTTTACTTGATACTATCAGATTTATTCACAGATATTGGAGGTGAGGCACAAGTTTGCCTAAAGAGGAGACACTAGGAACATACTGTTCCAGAATACTGTTCCTGGGACAGTATGGTTAGATTCTGAATGATGCTGGCATAGCCCTGTCTTCCAGTTCTCTGAACTAATTTTGTATAGAACCCAGTAGCATGTGGGTTTGGTCTCTCTTCTTGCATATTCTGGCCCCAGTAGGATCTCTGGCTTCCTATTATATGATTTTTTAAATGTACATTTCCTATGAGTGACTGGATACTTCCTATGACCCCAAATTTCATGTATGCATATGTTTGCCATGAGTTCACACTTCCCGCGAGTATATACTTCTGTGTGCACATCTGCCCCATGAACACTCTTCCTGTGAGTACATGCTTCCCGTGAGCCCACACTTCCTATGCGTCCAAACTTCCTGTGAATCCACACTTCCTATGTACACATACTTCCTGTGTACCTACACTTCCTGTAAGCCCTCACTGCCTGTGTGAAGTACCACCTTTTTCCTGAGACATACTGGATTTCTCACTACCCTAGATTCTGTGAGAGTATTGCTTTCTGTGACTTTTACCTCTTGTCTACACCCAACACCAATCCACCTTTCAGATTGCTTTCAAAATACCAGTGCTATACTTATGCTGCACTTTCGTGGAGACTTGCATTTTTTCTCTGTAGTGCTTCTTTTCAAGGACTGGGATTTAATGATAGTTGATGTCTCCTCTGCTAGGAGGCAGATTCAAAAACTGCAGAACCAAGTTGGCTTTGTCCTTTGCAGTGGCTCCAGAGTCGTCTTTCCTGTGTTCTTCATATGTTCCCAACTGGCTGGATGAATTACAGTGGGGGTCCTTCTCCTTAGAAGATGTAATTAGATCTGGAAGTGGGCATGCGGTGTATTTAGCATGCATCTTTTAAATAAGAGAACCCTGTGTAAACACACTTTCTCTCTCTCTCTCTCTCTCTCTCTCTCTGTCTGTCTCTCTCTCTCTCCTGCTGTCCCTGTAATCTGATATGCTGCTGCAAAACACATTACTACATCAGATCTTTGAAAGGTGGGCAGCACATTTTGTTAAGATGGATAAACAGAGCCAGACTTGGTGGTACATGCCTGTAATCCCAGTACTCAAGAGGTCGAGGCAAGAGGATCATTGTGAGTTCAAGACCAGCCTGCACTAAAAAGTGAGCTCAAGGCCAGCCTGACCTGCATAGGGAGACTCTGCCTCAAAAAGACAAAAGCAAAAACAAAATACCAAATAAGCAAAAACATGGATAAACAATACATTTGTACTGATGTCAATACATTGTCAGATACATATCACCCATGAATCTCCTAAAATTCTTTCCAAATGCTCTTCCAAACCCTTAAACACACCCATTCTTCCCTCTTATGCAGATCCTCAGACTCAGTGAACTGGCTTCAGAACTCTTGACAGTTTTCTTAAGAAAGGCAAAGGGCATTAAAATGGTAATACTAGAATTTTAGAACCTTATGAAAAGACATATATGTCTATGGGTAGATTTACAAAAATGGCTGCATATATAATATTATTTCATATATTAGTTCTATGAAAATCCACTCTATAAATAGGACACTGCAGTCCACTTGCAAACTGTGTGCTCATCAAAAAAGCACAATAAGATTGTAGACAGAGCTGGTAGAAATATCCAATTTCTTATCAGTTACACTTACAGTCACTCAAAGTGTCACAGGAACCTGGGAAAAGAAGCTTAGAGGGGCAAGTCCCACCTACAGCTTCCCAATAGTTTCTTATAATTGCCTGAGGAAAATAACCATAAAATTGTTTCTGCCTCTTTGAGGACTGTGTCTTCTGCTGACTCTCTGGACTCAGATGCTTCTAGCACCTCTGGCCTGTCCCATTCAGTGCTATCTCTCCCCAACTCAGTACCAAATTCTCTCATGCATGAAATCCGTGCTGGAAGTCAGCCCTCTTCCTAGCCTGATCACCTTCCTGTCCCTGCCTGCACCTGTCCTCCTCTCCAACGTGCATAGACATGGAGGCCCCTGCTCCAGGGATATCCTGCAAAGGCAGGATTATACCTTGAAATAAGAGAGGATATTGGTGACATTCTGGTCCAGTTAGTGCCTCTCCCACAGCTGTGGTGACAAATGGCATTTCTGTACAGAGCTGAAATCTGCGAAGAATAGGGTTTGCAGTGAGAAATGCTCATATCTGAGAGAAGGAAGGAGCCACCTGGTCTCTGCTGAGGTCCATGGTAAATTTGACCTCTTATACCCCTGAGCAGGATGCTAGAGAGATGATGCATCTGAACAGGTGTGGGGGAAGGAGCCAATTTACCCATAGTGGAAAGGGCCTGAGTCCTGGATTTCTTCCTGTTGAGGAAACCTCCAAATTGGTCATGGTTACCAGTTGTGTGACCTCCACGCCCCTTCTCAGAAGATATTTCCCAACAGCGATTTTAATTGGGAATAACCATAGTCCACAAGGATATGAAGTCCATGTGGTATGTTCCTCCCTAGGTACTAGGCCATCTTTGCACTGAGGTTCTGCTAATGCCCCCACAGGTCACAGTGGACACCTTTTCTGAGGTCAGGAGCTAGTCTGTGCAAGCAAAATCATCTCTCAGAGAAACAAGAAACCAATACCTGGAATTACCCACAAGACTTATGTTCCCTGTCACTTTCCTTTGCATCCAAACTCTTCTATGCAAACAAGTTTTTTTTTTTAATGAACAGAAAATATGTGGACTTTACTGTTTTGCTTACTCTCTGAAGTTTATTAAGAGCTTCTATCCACACCAATCAAGGGTTTCTATGAGACATAGCCAAGATGTTTCATGCGTATGGTGCCAATAAAGACACTTCTCCAGAAGGAGCCAGGACTGTTTATGTAAAGTAGACACTTAATTCAACTGGCTAGGAAAAGCAAATGAGGGAATTTTTCAATCTGGCTTTGAAGGTGCTTTCAAGAGTGAAGACATTATTTGGAAAATCTCCAGACACTCAAAGTCACAAACGTCAAAATTGAGCAGGTGACTCTGAAATAGATCTGGATGGAAATTGTCATCCTTCTCCTTCTATTCAGGCACAGCAAAAATCACCAGGGAAGGGGCCAGCCCATTCCGTTAGCCTCATATCAGTGGACAAAGATTTCATTTGGGCTGTTTCCTTGAGGACTCCTCATCGATTTTCATTGGACAAGGGCATGTTGGCTTGGCCTTGAAACTGGTACTGTGAGTGCGGACCTATGACCTCACAGGTAACATAACAAGTCTGGGAAGGGAAACCTGTCCCTGTTGGTTTTGGGGAATTCTACTGCAAAACAGTGAGTTTGAGCTATTATTTTTCTAAACTGATTTTGTTTTTATTAATTGGACTATCAATATGAACCCAGTTAGCAGCAAACAGTATTTGGGCCTGTCAGGTGATTTAAATGAGGTCCCTTATTTCTGAGAGGAGGGCAGGGACATCACTTAGCACCTGCTTGTCAGCTCATGCTGAGAAGAAAGCTGTCAGGCACAGAGAGGACCCAAGTTCTAACCACTTCCTGCCGATGTGCAGTGGCAGCCCGAACCTTTGGGAGCTCCAATGATGCAGCAGTGCCTTCTTTTCAGGTCAGAGACAGCCCTTGTGGTCACCCTGAGAGCAGAGGAAGTAGGTAGGGCCAGACTCAGGGGACTTTCAGACAAAAGATGTGTCAGCCAGGGGTCTCCAGAGAAGCAGAACCAGGATGCACAGGAACTTACTGGGGAAAGTTCTCATGTGATCATGGAGGTCAAGAAACCCCACAAGAGATTGTGCTTTGGTCTGAGTCTAAAACATCCCCTCAAAACCTCATGTATTCAGTGTGGGGCTTTTGGAAGGTAATTGGATCATGGGTGGGTGTTATACTCATCAGTGAATTAATTCATTGACAAATCCATGTCAGGTAGGTCACTGGAATGTGACCTAGAAGGGTGCATTGTCCTCAGCTCTGCTGTTCTCTCTCTACTTTTTGGCTCTATGAGGTGGGCAGCTGTCCTCCATCAGGCCCTTCTATCAGGTATCCCTGCCTTGGAGTCAGCTGACCATGCATGACCTGAGAGTTCTGAAACTGTGTGCCAAAAATAAACCTCTCCTGCATTAAGTGTAAGGTGTTGTGTCCCTGTGATGGGAGGCTGACAGTGCACGTTGTCTGCAAGCTGGAGGCTTCTGGGTTCCTAGAGCACGGCTCCATCTGTGGAGTCTGGGACCCTGGAGTGTTGATGGGAGTCCTGGGGTCCGAAGGCTGAAACCCAGCATTCTAAAGACTCAGGACATTAGGAGAAGGCCATCACAGCTCCAGGAGTGACAAAGCAAGGGACTCTGCCTTCCCTGGCTGTTACGGTTTGAAAACTGGTGGTCAACTTAACGCCAGCTGGATTACATCAGCATGCATTGAGAAAGATGCTCCACCTGAGGAGGGTTGCCAGGATAAATAGGTGGAGAAGAAGAGAGGTGTAGAGAGGGATTGAGGTGTGAAGGAGACATTGTGGGTTCTCCTACGAGTTGCTGTCTGAGCTATTGGTTCTCCTGGAGAAGCTTTGGTCTTCATATCGAGCATTGCTTCCTGGCATCCGGCACGAATCTGTAAAAGAGACTGGCGTGAGTCCTTCTTGTGGGCTCTGGACTTCCAGTTGGACTCGTGGAGGTGTTGTTCTGAGCTCTGGGTTTTTATCTGGACTCATGTGGGACATTGCCGTGGGGTTTAGACTCTTGACTAAATAATCTATGTCGTTAGTGTTGCGGATAGATTTCCTGCATTCTCCTGTGTTAACTTCCGGTGGCCATTATAAAAATATTATAAACTCCATGTCCTGATCTGAATTGTTCTCTGTGTACAACCCCTGACTACAACACTGGCCTTTCTGTTCCATCCAGAGCCTCAGCTGATTGGATGGCACCCTCCCTGAATAAGGGCAGCTCTTCTTCCCCATTGGATCCACAGATTCAAATTTGGGCTCTCCAATTAGCCCTCAGGGAATACTCAGGGATCATGCTTCAGTCTCTGGTTGTTTCTTTAGCTGGTCATATCAACACTGAAAATCAGCCCTCCCAGTGGAGTAGGAGAAGGGTGCCTAAGGTGTTTCCTGATGAGCAGGAGGCTGCTCTGTGGGTGACATCATGGGTCCCCCTAGCTTTAGGGTGCAGTGAAATGACTGCACCCAGTAGCTCCTTCTACCCATCAGTGCCAGCCAGGTGCAATTCTCAGGTCTATTCCCGGCTCTCCACATGCTGCCTTGTGCATTCTAGACCATGTCACTGAGGACTGTCCTTCCCACCCCATCCTCCCCACCCCATCCTCCCCCCAACAGCCCAGCCACTGTGCAACCTTTTTCATGAGAGAGAAACATCACTGGAGTTTGTCAGCAGCCTTTGAAAATGCTGACAAGCTCATCCTCATGGTACTGCAAAGGTTCCCAGGACAAAGGAACCTTTGAGCATATCACATCTCAGCGTACAGGACTCTAGAGTCATCTTTACCCATACCATAATTTAGTTTATTTTCTTATCCTATTGAAGAAGTAAGTCTGCTGGCTTCTGGCAGATAGTCTCCTTAAGCTTCTCTGTTGAGGATACTCAGCTTGTTATAAAAAACAGCACATGTGCTCTGTGACACTCCCCTTCATCTCTCCACAGCAAGTCCCATCATTTCATAGGCGGAAGCAGCGAGGGCTGCACCTTGCTTACTCTGAGCTGCAGGGATTTAATGTTGTTTGCTGCTGTGTTCCTGTCGCCTTGCATTGCTCTTGGCTTGTTTGAATAAGTGAGTGAATGAGTGAATGAATGAGCCAGAGACTCAGTAACTGACCAAAATTTCTCAGTTTTTTTGGTCCGTTTTCAGAACTTCCCTTTGTTCTGTTCTGTTCAAGCAACTTTAGGGTCCTGGACCTGCAACACCCAAACAGCTCCTACAGAACCTGCTGCTACCTGCGAAGCAGTCTCATTTGTACCTAGCAGATATTCCCGTTGAGCCCATTTGAAGACTTACATTTTTGTTACAAAAATCAGTCCTCAGACTTTTCTCAGTATCCCCACAATCATGGCAGCCTTCAAGTCACCAGTCAGGGCCTGACAGACATGCAGAAAAGTCAACCAGAAACTGGGACAATATTATCCACATCTAATTTACCAAAAGGCTCATGGTATGGGTAGATTTGGATATTACTCATGCTCCGTAGCGAACGCCAACATCTTGGTTGCAACAGGACCAGTC
The DNA here is from genome assembly GCF_034190915.1 of Cavia porcellus. NCBI lineage: Eukaryota > Metazoa > Chordata > Mammalia > Rodentia > Caviidae > Cavia > Cavia porcellus. The sequence goes on from NW_026947489.1 coordinate 59,263,415, forward strand.
AAAGAGGGTTAAATCAAAAGCTACAGAAATATATGTCAAAGGTATGTACTAAGATTTACACAGTGGTTAAGCCTCACCTCTTCAGAACAGTGTTCTTATTTGTGGCTTAGAATTGAAAGATACCATCTCTCCAGGAAAGGAGCAAAGATCACCACAAAATAAATTGCTAATGCCCTCATACTTAATTCATGGCACACGTACTATGTTAAGTGACTTAAGTAAGTGATAGAGGTCATAATTTAAGTACAAGTATATTAATAGGAAAACACTGGAATCTAAGTAAGATCAATACAAGATTGCTAAATATTGGTTAAGAAACTGGAATCTGAATGCATTGGTAATATATTTGGTTTGAGATTTGGATTCCAAATGGAATATGTAATTCAGTGGATAGAAATACATACCATGAATACGGTGAGCACCGGCTTTATCTTTTGGGATTCATTCCCAAAACCATAGGCAGAGGTGGACTCTGAAGATGATAAACAGTAATTTTCTATGTGATCGGAATGTCCTCAGGGCTCCCAAAGTCTACAAAATATCTTTAACAATCCTTATTTGCATCTCATGTTTAAGATACAGTTTTGCTTTGTATATTTATGGGGTTTACACATATTACTTCCTTTTATTCCAGTCAGGGGAGTTTCTGGGTGACTCACTTCAAGAGGATCCTTCCCCATAATTCTCCACTGTAGCTCTGCTGAGTCCCATAATTAATTGAAAAATGAAAATGTAGCAAACATGACCTAAGGCTTTTATCTTCAGAATTACTGCTACTTTTTTTTTTACATTTTCTACTCATTTTTATAAAAAAAATAGCAAAACTTGAGAATAAAAGCCACATAGATATTTGAGAACAGTGGAAACTGAGGATGTTTCTCTAAGCACGATCGGTTGTCGGCATCCTGGTGTCTATTCAATAGTCAGGTGTCAACTAGAGGAAATTCAGAATCTGTCCCATCTTACCAGTCTTATGTACCCACAGGCCAGGACATAATGTCCATGGTGCATAACCCTTTCAGGCCACACCCCCAGTGACCAGCTTTTTCTGATCAAACCCATCTCCCAAACCAGGCCACTGCTGCAGCCCATCACCTCCACAAGCCCCGCCTCTGAGCTATGGTGCTTTGAGGGGACAGCCAGTGTAACCACACAGTATCCTAGGTTAAGGAACCCTAAGAGGGCAGAGGGTGTTTGAAAACAGGCAGAGGTGCCTAGGACTAGGGATTGCCCGAGTGCAGCATCTGTAGGCTGTGGGAGAGAAGAGAGAGAGAAGGGGGAGGGGGCTGTTCTACCTAGATACAAAAGGCTGTGATGGCAAAGTGCCTCGTAGGTGACCAGACTTCCCTGATTGGGTGGTCACAATTCTGAGCTGTAAGCCAGAGAGCCCTCGGTAACAAGTTGTGAGAGAGATACACTGTCCGATTCTAATGCTGTCTGAAAGTACTGGAATGGATGAGACAGAGGATAAAAGCTTAACTCTCAAATCAGCTTCCAAACACCATTTTTAGTCTTGAATGAATAACAAAGTTAAAAAAAAATAGAGAATCATGGTTATCAAGTAAATTTAAAGCAAGTAAACAAAAGATACCAATGTAATCCATAGTCTACTCTTTGAGAGATGATCTGTATTTACAGTTTGGCAGATACGCTTTCTGGGCTTTTTTCAGACATCTGTACCTCTGTTTAGATTGATGTCATCCATCCTTCACCTCTGTGACTTCTGATCTTAACTGTCTCTTCACCTGCACACTCCAGCTCAGTACAGCAGTGGCTTGAAGAGCTGAAGATAGGGCACAGGGTTTGTTGAGAGCATAGTGAAGGACTCAGAAAGAAAGCAAAGTTGCCTGTCGTTCTGCCATGGCCTGTGTGGCACGCCTACCTTGTATGTTTCAGCCCCAACCTCAGTGTCACTGTACTTGGAGGTCCAGAGGGTAATGAGGGCTCAGCACTGTTAAGGCCAATGAATTCTGCCCACGTGACCAGTGAGTTGGAAGACAGCCTCACACCCTAGAACAGTGATGGTGAACTTTTTAAAGACTGAGTGCTAAACTGCAATCCAAGCCTTACTTACAAACTGCAAAGGGCCAACATGCCTGTGAAACTTGAATACTGAGGTTTTAGTCTCGAAAAACCAACTGTATCCAATGCAGTGCTCAGCTGCTGGAACAACTTGGCTCATATGCCTAGAGGACTCTGTGCATCCTCTGTGGCACATGTGCCATAGGTTTGCCACCATTGCCCTAGAAAGAAGTGCAGCCCAGCTAATCTGCCTTTTAGCCTCTAGACCAGAGCCCTGGGGCCAGCCAAGCTCAGCCCAGACTCCTGACCCCTAGAGGCTACACACAACACATGGATGGCCCTGCCACAGGCTGCTGAGTGTGTGGTGATTGGACACAGAAATAGAAGGTTGCATCTTTGCTTCTCTGTTCAGGGGTGAAGGCTGCACTGCCCTGCTGAGTGTACTCTAGGTCCCCCATTCTTAGGTGATGCTCCCAACCTGTTCCTTGGAAAATTATTGAGTGGAAATTCCACCAGGTAAAACCTACTGGAACGTTTAGAAAATGTGAACTCAAGAGAACAGCAGGTTACAGAGTCCTTTGATCTCAGGAGATCAAGTCCATGGCCACTTGAGGACCTGGCAGGTGATAAGAGACTTAGGAGAAGTGACTTTTGTCCTGAGGAAAGGCCATTGTTGGGGACTCAAGATCTCCAGCCATGTAACAGTTGAGAGCAGTCCCCATGCCACATGTGCCTATGGACTTGTAGATGTCACACTTGCCAGCCCAACCTGCCCCTGTCCCCAGCTTGCTGCCCAGCTGAAATGCCAACTACTGCAAGAAACCACCTGATTCCCTGGAGCCTGTTCCTGGTGCCTGACCCTGCCCAGAGTGCTAAGGAAACCCCTGCAACACTGAAGTCCCCAGTGTGCTGTCTCCTGTCCTCCACCCCAACTCCAGAGCTCCTGGCCTGCTGCTTGCTAAAGCAGGGCTCAGCAAGGGCTTGCAGGAAGATGGGGAGGATGGACAGTGGCCGTGGCTGAAGAGCCTATTGAAGAACTTCATGTCTCCTCTCTGTTTGACCTGCCTTGTGTCTGTAAGTGTAGAGAAGACCTAAAGAGGCTGTGAGAACTAAAGACTGCTTGGCAGGGCACCCCAAGAACAGGCTGGAGATATGGAGGTACTGAGCAAGGGACATAGCCAGCCCACTCTACAGGTTGCTGCATCCACCTCCCCTCTTCCCCTTCTCAGCAGAGCCGCACTAGCTCTCTGGTTTGGGGCTCCCCTGATCTGTTTTGCTCTAGTGCCCTCTCTCTTCTCCATACATTGAAAGTGACTCAAATAAGGACATTTCTCCTGTGCATTTTCTGAGTTGTGTTATTCCTCACCCCCACCAGAACTTCTCTTCAAAATCAGGGATCTGCTGCTGGCCTGGAGCACCCCCTCCTCTCTCTGCCCTTGCTACATGGTGATCACTCTTTGCAGACACTTCCCGGTATAACCACAGGTTATTTCTGTCTTCTTCTTTCCTTCTCTGGTTCACTTGTGTTCTCCTGTCCCTCTGTTTCTCTCTCTCTGTCTCTCTCTGTCTCTCTCTGTCTCTCTCTCTCTCTCTGTCTCTCTCTCCCCCCTCTCTCTCCTTCTCTCTCTCTCTCTCTCTCTCTCTCTCTCTCTCTCTCTCTCTCTCTCTCTCTCCTTTTTGCTTCTGTGAATGAATATATGCACCCACATAGGGATGAAGGAAAATGTTTGAAGGGAATTTAGCCAACTGTTGCTAATCATCAACTACTAACACATAAACTGAATGGGAAAGATTTTAACTTTCACTTTTTAATTTTGTGTTTGAGTTTTTGAACACAGGATACACATCCACACTTTTAACAGAGAAAGAACACAGAAGTGGTGGCTCTCCATAGCTCGGGTTTGTGTTTCCTAATGAACCAAGCCTTACAGTTGGACTCTGGCCTTCCCACCTGATCACACCTGCTCCAGGCAGACCCAACCTGAGTCAGGGGAGCCCAGGGTCTATAGGAGATATTGGTGGCTGTGCTCTGACAGCTGATGGCCTGCACAACTTCACTGTGCATTCCAGGCTGCACAGGGGACCACATTGGGCCCTTGAACCTCAGTGTGCATTGAATAAGATGGTGAGTGATTCTCCTGCCCAGGGCTCATCTGCCTCTGGTACCAGCAGTGACCAGGAACCAACTGGGCAAGCATGCACCTTTCCAGTCTCTGTGACTTCTGGCTTAAGTCCCAGAGGCTACCTGGTGTGGGAGGTGAGAGGAAGGACCATCTTTAAGGGACAGTGAGGGGTTCAGGCCAAGCTTTGTTCCTTGCTGCGTGTGACCTTGTACACATTGGTGCCCCCAGTCAGCCTTGCCCTCCTCTTCAACTGTAGAAATAGCATTAGTGACTGCAGAAGGCACCGAGTGGCTGCTGTGACTTCAGACTACTGATGTCCCTGGGCCAGGTGCTGCGGGAGTGCTGTCAGCTTTGCTTCATCCATCACCCGCGAGGAGGAAGGACTGTTTATTACTGTGAGGGCTCAAATTCTTTTTTGAAGCTATGATATTTAACTTATTTTGAAATCTCAAATGCCATTAAAGGACATGTGCTATTTTTAGGGCATGAGTTTAAAATGCTTCCAAAATGCCTCAGCTCGTCATCCTTATTGAAATCATGCACCTGTCATTCCCTAAGCTTCAACACTTGCACACAGAGGGTTTCTGCTCCAGGGTGTAAGCCACAGTAATGTGCACACTGCAAGCACATCGTAAAGGTTACAAGGGCCTGCCTGAGATTCGCATGCTATTTCAGCTCCCTTAGGTGTCTGTCACTGCTGTGAGCAAACAGACCCAACCACAAGACTGAGATCTGACCCCAAAGCCAGAGGCTCTGCCAGGTGAGTGTGTAAAAGGGTGCTATGTCTCCTTCAGGGTCCCTATAGAATAGAAATGCCAGGTCTTGTCCACAGGTAGTTTCCTGACTTTTTCTGTCCCCCGCTTCCATAAACCTTAGGCAGCAGCGCTGCACCACCAGAATATCCGAGGCCCCTTCCTAATAGCAGACAAAGTGACCTCCAGTGGAAGCCTGCATACTCTTGGGCTCCCAATTACTCTTGCTCCAGGAGGTGCAGAGTTGTGGGCTGCCACTCACTGAAGGCTGCTGGAGCCCTTGATCAAAGCCTGGCAAAATGCTCAGTGCCAGCCCTGCTCCTGCAAACCTTGCCCTACCTTCTGGCTGCTAAATGAGGAATTGCAGGGAAATTCCTTCCTTTGGAAGCTCCATCTGGTGAAACATCTGCAGCCACTCCTCAGTCCATGTGCAGAGAGATGAATGATACCTCAGATCTGACCTGTAAGATTGGCAGGACTGACCCATTTACAGACATGGCTGCAAATTGCACTGCTCTTCCTGGAGGTCCCCCATGGAGTGCTTTGCAGACCCTGTGCTCAGCAGGTGACTCAGAGGGCTCCTTCCAGTATAGATCACATGTCAGGCAGATCACATGTCAGGCATTTGAAAGAAAGTGGGTGGGTGAAGAACAAACAGAAAAGATGATACAGATCCAGAAAGCAAGCCATTTGAACTGCTGAGACCCTGTCCTTAAGGACTATATGGGAATTTGTAGAATGAAGAGCTAGAGTGGGATATTGGCTGCCCTGACATAAATGGTTCATTGGAAATGGGACCTTATTACCCACCCCACACTGGGGCTGTCCAGGTAACCCGGCAATTCCCGGGAGGCAAATTCACCTGCTTTCCGGGCAAGGAAATTTGGTTAAAGGACTCTGGCTAGTGTTGCTGTAATGGCCTCACTGCTGATTTGCTTTGTATTACAGATATTGGCAAAGCAGGACCAATGCACATTGGAAAAATATGCTTGCTTTTTTGGGTGGTTTTTCATGCATATCTTGAGCTGTCACAACAAGACTAGCAGAGAAATTGTCTCTGTGGAATTCTGATACCTCATTACAGTGTAACTCCATATGGAGACTTCATTTTTGCTTTTGTGGTTTCAAGAAACTAGATGGTTAGGATATTAGATATTAAAATATTTTGTTGTTCTAAGGAAAAGTGTGCCTCCTAGACTTTTGGATAAGTAGAATTTTCAAGAGCTATGTCTCTCATGTCCAAGCTCCATATCTCCTGCCACCTTGGCAGCTCTGATTTTGGCTTGTGGAGGAAACTGAGGAAGGAGCCAGGATGTAAGGAAATGATCCTGAAAATGCAATGCCACATGCCACACTCTTGATCTGGGGCCAAGTCCCAAGAGATTGCTGACATATGGCTTTTTTTCAGAGAATATTATGAAACAGATAGAAAATAGCAAAAACCTTGGCTCAGTGCAGGCATTAGTTGTCAGGGTCTTGCTATGCTCCTCACATTTATTACATCTCCAAGAAATGACTATGCACCTGCTGGGCATCCTGTAGTCCTGGGATGGGAAAGGAGAGAGGTGGCAGAATCTGGTCTGGCATCTGATGGCACACAGCCCTTTCCTGACATTTCTTTTGGTCCTACACATGCGCAGTTGAGCTCTGCAAGTGTACAGCTGTCTCAGGAGTCAGGCTTCTTTCTTTGACTTTTCACACTCTGCTCAGCTGGCAAAGGCTAGAATTCTAGAAAACAAACTTCCTGCCTCTCATAGTAGGACTAATCTAGGAGCTTCATTAGCCATGTCCTCCAGGGGATGCCCTGCATGAGTGGGCCCTCCTCTTTCCTGGCCAGTCCTGAATCCTTGGAATGCTGGCCTAGTCTGGGTTTCTCCAATACTCAGGTTAATTTCTCTGTGGATTTATGCAGAGGACAAACTTGAGAAGAGCCTCAGGAACCAGGTGATTCAAATGGGATGAACCTGCCCCTGAGTGGTGGTTTACATGTAGGAATTTTATTAAGGTATGCCATGAATCAGCACCTCTGGGAAGGACAGGAAGCATGAAGGCAGAAGGAGGATGCCCACAGGACCTGTTGATCCCTGTGCACTGATGAGGAGTTCTCTGAATGGGTTGGCCATTCAGAGATGTCTCACCCTGAGGAAAGAAGTCCAGACTCCATGAACTTGTCCTGCGATGTGGTGTCACACTGAACACAAACTCCACCCAGAGCTAGGGTGGGCAGAAGGGAGCTTCCAACCAACTCTCCAAGAAGGCCAGTCTGATCCATAGTGTTTTCCAAAGGACCACAAAGGAAAGCATCCTTTTGTCAATGTAATGACAGCTGTCCTTGTCACTCAGTGTGGAGCTCCTCAGCAATCGCTGTGACTGCATCAGCTACATAAATAAATTCCTAAGTATACACAGAACCTACACATGTGACAAGGCGGCCTGCCTAAAACTCAATGTAGATGTGGGAGTTTGCATTCACACTTCCTGTGGTCCCCAGCCCAGGCTCTATGAAAGGCTCTACAAGGTCTGATCAAAAAGGAGGCAAAAGCATAAATTAAAGATTATTGTATAAAGGACTATTATAATTACTCCACACACACACACACACACACACACACACACACACACACACATCCCGTCATCCTTGCCAATTACTGAAGCAGATCTGCGAGTGTTCTTGCTTGCATGACTTCAGTTGTGCGGTAGCAGCTTCCTCAACGTCTGCATTGTTTCAAAACATTTCCCTTTCATGGTCAGTTAGACTTTGGAGAAGGGTCAGAGGTTGCATGTGCCACGTGCAGTGGATAAGGAGGATGAGGACACAGTGTCAGGCTCTCATGACCTGCCTTTCTGTTGGATAGCATGATCGCATTTGTATCATGTTTTTGATCAGACGTTTTTCATTACTTTTGCTATTTTTTTCCTCAGTGTCTACTTTAACTTAGCTCAGTAACATACTTTAGTGTTGATGTTTATTCATCTAGACACTCCTTGTGCTATCCTGTCACAGCAGGCAAAAATGTATTTGTTCCTTTCCACCCAGCTCACTGATGTGCTAATGCACAAGAGGTGTTCAGTGATTATCTTCCCTGGCATAGGACTCCTCTCCCTGAAGCATCCACACAGCTGTAATATTCAGCTAGAGACTCTTCTTTCTTAGATAGTAGACCCACAATCCCCATCTGTATCAGTCAGCCTGCTCATTACTAGGATACAACATACCAGAGCTGCAATTTAAAGGTGAAGAGGTTTGATTGGACTCTCGGCTCAGGGGATTCAGTACATGGTTAGGTGGCTTGAAGGCCAAAACATGGTGGAAAAGTGTAGTGGGGCAAAGCTGTTTAGTTCTTGGAAGCGAGGAAGCAGAGCAGGAGGAAAATACCAGAGGAGAGGGCCCCAGGGGCCATACATAATCCCCAAGATCTTGCATCCATGTTCCACCCAGACATACCCACTATGCTTTACTAAACCCTTAGGTGGCTCCAGATCCAGTCAGTTTAACACAGTTAAGCTTAACCAGCATACCTTCCAAATCCACAGGGACCAGCATTCTGGGAGAATCTGCAGTGACCATGGGAGCCTCCTCATTGCCATCCTGGGATTCTGTGCCTTTCTCCTGTGTCAGGAGATGTGTACAACACACACACACACACACACACACACACACACACACACACCCTACTGCAATCTCTACACACAGCCTACTGCAATCACTTGCATTTGGTGAATCCACCTAACATTATTTCATTGAGCAGGGGTGTGTGGCAGGTAAACTTCTATGACACTGAATGTGTGGAATTGTCCTGGTTTTTTCCTAACACTTGTGTCTTCCTCCTAAGAATTAGTTGGGCTCTTTGTCTCATTATCTTCTGGTTTTCAGTGTCTCTATCAACAAACCTGGAGTCATTCTGACTACTGATCTCCTAAGGTGTAACCTGCATTCTCTCACTGGAAATTTTTGAAGTGTTGATGTTAATGGTCTCAGTGGGATGACCCTTAAAACTAGAGAAATGGATAACTCAGATCTAAGAGGTGTTCTCGTGTTATGTCTCAATTATATCCAACCCTGACACTTTACTCACAGTTCCTGGAATTAAATAATCTGGATGGATGCTCTGATCTTTATAATCTCCATTTCTTATGTTTATTTTTACTTTTAGTATTTTTTACTTTTTACTTTGCTTCTTTACCTTTATCATTCAATGTGTTGACTGTACATTTGGCTTCATTTATACAATCTTAAGATCCCTGTCTTATACTTTTTCTTCCCTTTTTATAACATTTCCTCCATAAATTGCAGAAATTATCTGTAATTACAATTAATTGTGGAAATTATCATATTTTCTGGATTTATTACAAAAAAGAGCATGCTTTGTCCTGCCTGAATTTTTCCTGCTCCCTATGCTACTTCAATTATGTAATTTCAAAATGTTTACTCATTTTTTCTCTATCTGTGTGAAGCACCTTTCTTTCAAAAGCCTGCTGATGTTTATGTGATTAGAATAGGAAAAGCTGAACAGGATCATGGGAGTTACAGCAGAGCTGGTCACGTGGTAGGTGTTGCTGCAAGAGAGGAAGCAGTGAGTCAGCTGTTAGCTCAGAATCCTCAGCATAGAGGACTTTCTCTGCCACCTTGTCACTGACCCAGAGTGGAACCCCCTGACATCTTACCTGAGAACTCTGAACCTGGCTGATGCTCTCAGGGCTGGGGAAGAAACACCCACTGCTCCCTTTCCTGGAATCCATCATCAGCCCAGCACCGCAGCCCACCATCCCCTGGGACTGGTGTTCCCAGACACCTGAACTCTTCAGGTCAGCTTGCCCAGGGGATTCCTCTCCCATCTCTTCTGGTAGCTCAAGAGGGTTTTATCAGCCAGTTGCACAGGCTGACTTTGCACCTGCCTGCATGGGACCCACAGACCCCTACAACCTCAGTTCTGGCTCCTTGTTGCACCCCTCACCCAGGCTTCCTGAGCCCTCCTGGTCCCTGCAGAGTCACTGCACACCGTGGGCATCCAAGCCGCCTGGCTTCACCAGCCAGCACTCTTCCTCCTGTTCCCTACTCATGCCCAGTCCTCTTATTCTTTTTACCATGTGGATTTTTACATTCACAGTCTTTTGTTGTTATTTTCATGTTTTTCAGAAGTGAGCCAAAGTAAAGATCTACTGCATTTTGAAAAATCCAGAATGTTTATGTGAAAGTCTTTGATGTTCTCTTTTATTTTAGAGCAACTGAATAAGATGATTTAACTTTAACCCCAATATTTATGAGATACAAAAAATTTCTGTCCCTCTCTTTCAGCAAATATAAAGTCTGTCCTTCCCCCATCCTTTGTGCCTTCCAAACATGAGCTTAGTCACAAAGTTGAAAGGGAGGGTCTTGCACAGGATGTTATAGAAGCAGCTATGTGTTAGATAAGAAAAACACAAAGTGTCACAGATACAGAGACCTACATGCGGACTATTTATACCAACTCTGCATGAGTGCTGTATGTTGGTAATTTTTCTATTTTGCAGATAAAACTTTGATATAGGAAGATTAATTGACTTGCCCGTGCAGAGCACTAGGTAGCAGAAATAACACTTGAACCCAGGACTTGGAACTGGTCACAGAATGTCCTTTGAGTGACTCCTCTGGAATCAGTGATCACAATCCTTGAGGACACTCATTAACTCCTTTTAGGCCACTACAGGCTATTGGTACATTATTTTGTGTTAAGCTATATCATGTGTTACTTCTTTATTTTATGAAAAACGTAGAACAAGAAAAAAGGGATATTTAATACAAGTGCTTCCCTAACTCAGGCTTTCTAAAGTCATCATGGGAATTAACTTATATTTCCCCGATAAACTGGCTTTAAGTGGGTGAAGCATGCTTATCTAGTTTAGTTTGTATAAACTTTCATAGAAAGACCAAGTCCAGGGTCCCCTGAGTACCCATGGCCATGAGAGAGTGTCAGTCCCTGATGGATCGGCTGAGGAGTATAACACCTTATAGAACTCATTACCCAAGGCCGGTGTATACCAAGCTTTTGCTTAGATTGGGGTTTTCAATCATGAATCCTAGCCTTATTTCTAGAATGTGGAGAGAGGTGACATAGAAACTGTCTTAAAGACAGAGAACTACATAATGCCCTCCTTCTATCATTTTGGCCATAAGCGAACTATGATAATCATATTTAAAAGAGAACTTATTAGTGGTGGGGGGAGGATTACCAAACCATGCAAGATCTTTGCGGTTATCTCTCAGGAAGGGATGAAACCACTTCTAGGCACTCTGTGCCTTGGCAATTGGGTCCCCCTTTATTTGACTTGGTCTTTTATAGAGAAGGCACCTTGATGGTCCCTAAACTCTAGTTTCCCTCCCCCTCTGGCCTTGGTATTCTATGCTTGGGACCTTGACCTGACCTTGATACTCCTAGCTGGTGTCTTTGCTTATATGTTAGACTCTAGGTCACAGCTGACCCCCTCCAGGCTGCTCTTGGGACATATCAGTCTGTAGGATCTACTGGGCATGGAATTGGAGGTAAGTTAGGGTTTACCTGTCTGCATGGTCACTTTTCCCCAGGTCAGTCAGCTCACATGCAAGGTGAAACAGAGAAGGAATGGAGGAGCAATGTGTCCCCCAGCACAAAGAAGGCTCAGTGCTGGCCTCTGGTGCAGCCAGGAATAACTGGTCCCAACTTGGCTCTTGCTGAAAGATCATCTCAGACTCACAGTACATACCCAGAACTGGCCAATATGGCTCCCTGTCCTTTCTCTACTTGGAATGCCATAACATCCACGTGGTAGGTTTCCTAGGAGCACCATAGGTCATGGACCTATTAACCAAGACCAAGGCACATTTGATAGCTCCTCTGGGAAGGGTAATCACACAGAAGAATGGAGGGTATCCCTGCAATAAGGAACTTTTTGATAGGTCTGTGGCATGGGCACTTGGGTGGGCACTGAGCTCAGGTGACATAGTTCATCCCTAAGCCCATGGGAGCTGAGATACCACACACTTCACCTTTACTTAGGAAGAAACATTCTTTGTTACAATAGGATCACCCTACCGATTTAAAGGAGGTAATAAACAGAAAAAGTCCCATCCACTCTGGCTCTGTTGCTTTGCTCCAGTGTTATTATTCTGTTTAAGGGGATGTGCTGATGATAACATGATGTCTGTCTAGAGCAAGGTATGCTCTGTGTACTTGAAAAGAGACTGTCCGTTTTCCACAGTGTGACATTGTAGAAGGAGGCTCAGAGGCCGTGTTACTGGGAAGGGCAGAAGTATTTTTCAGAATTCTCTTTTTTCCTAAAAGAAAATTTTACTTAATATTCTAAGCCAAAGATCAAAGTCTGAGTCAACACCGACTTCATAGAAGTCATCTGAAAAAGGAATCCTATGTTTCCTTTGTTATCTGAAAAACCATGATGTGATGTCCAAAAGTAAAGTAATGATTTTTCATGAAAAGCGAGAACTAAGTAATTGTGCTGCATTGTTGGGGAATAACTACTAAAAGAATCACCTGCACATGGTTGGTACGGGCTCCATTTTTGTTTTCTGAATGGCTGTACCACCCTACTGGTTGGATCCATGAATGTGGGACGTGGGTGCTCAGAGGGCTGACTTCATTTTGTTTTCCATTGTTATGGTTTACATGTAGGTGCCCCCTCCCAAACTTTATGCACTCATAAGCAGGGCTTTGGGGTGATGATTGGATCATGATGTTGCAAGGAGAAGAGATGGGTTAGTGGGACATGGCCTGAAATGGTTTATTTTTCATGCTCCTGCCTTGATTTGTCTGCTCTCTGGGTCCATGCCACTGGCCCAGGGTCTTCTCTGGTATGCTGAGCCTAGGTCCCACCTGCCTGGCATGATGCAAGCTGCTATCTGCCCAGAAGTCCTCACTGGGAACCCCACACCTAATATCATGCATTGCAGGGTACCAAGTTGGTCTTTCTGCTATTTGAATTGATCATGATTTTCAGTTGTAATTACCATACATTGGTTTTTACATTTGTTTTGTTTTAATTCAATATTACGCTTCTATTATTTTAAGCATGCTCAGTGTTATTCACTGGCTTAAGCACATAATCCACAATTATGAATTTGGGATACATATCTATTCTGAAACTATAATTGTACCTTGAATTTTCCCACAAGTAATTTATGAGATTTGTTTGCACTGAGCTCACGGTATCATAATGTCACCATTACTGGGGTGTGGCCATGCTTCCTTGGACTGCTGACTCCTTTTAATGTGAGGTGAGTGGATGGGTGTGTCTCTCTTAGACCTATGGGCAGAGGAGTTATCAACCTCTGGAGAGGCTCTGTGGATTAACAGGGCCACTGAGTACTGCTGGGCACCGGCAAGAAGGAGTCAGCAAGGAGCATGATCTCGGCCTCCTCCCCCAGCTTGCTCACCCTGCCCTGCTGGGTCCCTGTGGCACCAGGCCATCTTCTTGCAACTGTGCTCAGATGAAAGAGCCTCACTTGGCTCCCATTCTGACCCTGCTCCCTGTTCAGGACCAGTCGTGACACTGCTGGGACCCTGACCCTCCAATGGCTGAGCAGAATCTTCCCAAAGTTCTTTGTCACTTTTCCTGGCACTCAGCTTCATATGCTGATGGCCATCTGGATATCCTAGGACCGGTGCTTGACTTCCTCTTGGGATGCCCCAGCTAGGCTACCTGTGCAATCCCTTCCTCAGGGTGGGTGCCTGTTGGCCCTTTTGCCTGAGCTCAGAGGTAGGCCTTTACAGATAGTCCTCCTCTTCCTCCCCTGTTTCCTCTTCCTCTACTTCCTCTTTCTTGTCTGTGTCCTCCTCTTCCTCTACTTCCTTTTCCTCCCTTATCCCTCCTCCTCTTCCTCCTCTTTTTCCTCTCTCCCTCCTTCCCAGAATTAAGACTGAAATTTCATCTCACACCCATGACTTCTCAAAAAATGCCAGAAGAGCCAGAGATGATTATGCAATTATCTTCAAAATCCTGTGTAAAACATCCTAATTGTGCTGGACTTCATATAGTACTTATCTCATTTATTGCATTTATTTTATAGCTTCATTAAAGTAAAATTTATATGTTGTAAAATGTACCCTAACGGTCAGATTCAGTATATTTCTGGAATCGTGCAGCCATCATTTCAGTCCAATTTTATTATTTATTTATTGTATGTTTATTTATTTATCTGGTCTTTATTTGAGATAGGGTCTCACTATGTAGTTCAGGCCGGCCTTGAGTTCACTTTGGCCCAGGCTGGTCTCGAACTCCTAAGGATCCTCCTGCCTCAGCCTCCTGAGTTCTGGGATTACAGGCATGTGCCGCCATGCCTGGCTCAATTTTAGAGTCATTCCAAATGAAATCCCGTGTCCTTTGATAGTCACTTCCCACCCATCCATCCTTACAGTCTGTGATTTTTAAATAGACATAAGGTCTTGCTCTGCTGCCCAAGATGGCTCAAGCCATCCTCCTGTCTCAGCCTCCCTATTAGCTAGAACTACAGGTGCGTAGCACCGTGCTCCAGTAGCCTTGGGAAGCATGTCCTTATTTTTGTCTCAGTTTGCCAGTGCAACTCTTTTGTGAGCTTCTTTGTCACTGAACACAATGATTCCTAGACTTATCATGTTGCTGCATGTATCTGAATTTTATTTCTTTTTGTAACTAAAACCATTCCATTGCTTATGGACCTGTCTACTGCTTTGTTTAGCCATTAATCAGCTTTGGGGCTATTATTTAAAAGGTGGCTATGAACTGTCATGTACAAGATTTTATGTGGATGTAACCATTAGATCTACAATGGCTTTAATTAGCTACTTTTGTACTTTTTAATACAACCATATATTTTATTTCTCTGAGAAGGGACACTCGAACTGCTAAACATAAATTACATTTGGTAATTAGAACCTCCTCATCCTTGCATAAAATACTCAGCTTAAAGTAAACAAGTCCCAGATTTGGTTTTGCTACAACTAATGCCTCTCCTAGAGTTTGTCTTGGTCAGGTTGTTGTTGTTTATTAAATTTTTTTTTGCAGTTGGCTTCCCCAGAACAATATATTTTAATGGAGTTTTGTTTTGCAGCTGGAATTTGGCTTCTTCTTCCCCTCTATAATAATGGCACAGGTCTCTGGCATTATTAAGCCTGCAGATTGACATTTCCTTTCACTGGAGGGTTGAGACCTGTCAGTCAAACAGCTGTGTGGAGCAGGGACTGAGCAAAGCCCTGAAGGTGCCAGAAAGTACAGACCTACAGGAGTTTGCAGACAGAGACCTGCTGCATGTGTGTGTGGGCTCACTTTGGGGTGCTGCCCTGGGCTTCCTCATCACACATCCCTGTTGGAGGCATTAGGGCCCAGGGTTGGGAGCCAAAGAGGAGATCTGGAACTCAGGAGCTGAGAGGGAGCACCAAGGCTCCATAGGAAGAGAAGGTAAAGCAGACAGAGAACAGAGATGGTGCTGCAGAGTGAACCCAAGGCCTTTGCACTGAGCTGCACCCCAGCCTTATGTCTTATTTTGAGATAGGATCTGGCTGTGTTGCAAGGTTGGACACAAATTTACACTCCTTGTTCCTCAGCCTCTGAGTGCCAGGATTGCAAGCAAGCACCATGGCTTTGCTTGGGGAAGCTTGCCTAGGACGGTGACTGCTAAGATTGGGCATCTAGCTTTCTGCTGTTTTGCAGCCATGGCAGCCCCATCAAGCTGGGGGACAAGGAAGCATTTACATGGGAAGGGAAAAGGTTTCTGCAATGAATCCCTCCCATGTGGAGAGCACATAACCCTGACAGACACAAAGCTACATGTGGCTCACATATGTCCAAGTGAAGCTCAGACTCCCACTTCTCAAAGGCCCTCCAGGATACCAGGCTTCCTGGAGGTTAGAGGTCCCCCAGTTCTCAGTTTTAAAACTCCTCTTCTTTTCCTGCTAACATCCAGAGAAATCTGTCTCCCTTCTGACCCCGACCTGGGGTACCACCAGCTATTCTGCCAGGGGTTTTGACTTGCAGGGGAGAGGAGAAGATGATTGGGCCCTGGAGAGAAGCACAGCTCTTTGGAGAGTCCCTGGTAGCTCTCAGGACCCTCTCCTATGAACCAGCTTGAGACCTTGTCTCTCAGGCCAGCAGGACTCCTGCCCAGGGCTGGCATCGCACATATGTAACTAGAGAAGAGAAAACCATTCTTTACTCAAAGATTTGCACAGGAAGGCAGGATCTCTGTACCCAATAACTAAGTGACTGACCTACCTGTCTTTGAGGGCAGTGTTGCTCACCCCTGCACAAGCAGGCAAGGTCTGTCCATCAAACTCCAGTGTTGTGCTGGGTGTGTGGGGTCCAGAAGCAGCAGAGGCACCTTCTCCACCTTAGGTTTACAGCAAATTGCCTTGCATATTAGGGGGCTCCTGTGCATATCTGGGGGATAGCATCTCTGCCCATGTACCTTGAGTCTGTCCATAGTGTGGACTCATTCATTAGGAAAACCACCAAAGGTGAGGGTACCCTCTTGCTCCCAGTTAGGCATGCCAGGTAACTAGCAATGGAAATTGTGCAGGGGTGCTGTGTAAGCCATCAAGGAGACAGTAGCAGGGAGAGGAAAGCTAAATGCCCTAAAAGAACCTTCTCAGACTTCACAGCTGAACCGCACAGAAAAACTAGCAATTGGCATTTTCTAGAGAGCCGCTCACATTAATGCCAAGCTCCTGAATAAATGCAGGGCTGTAGGTACCGAGCTTGAACAAAGCTACATTTGGAATGTGTTAAGCTGGTGTCTCCATTTCTGAGCGTGACTTTATTTGCTGAGGTAATGCATTTTGCCCTAGGAAGATGATTGCTTGGATAGGCTTTCATATTTTAAGCCAGATCTTGAGATTTGAGGAGATGAACTCTTTGCATAAGCATTTTGCAGCCTCCGAATGTCCTGTCCTCCTGGAAGCTCTAGCCAGTTACTCCTGCCTGCTGGATTCCCAAGTGGAACTGTCTTTTGCTGAAACCCACTGTCCAGTAAATGCAGATCCTTCCAGGGATGTGGCACACACAAGTTTGGTGGCTGTCTTCACGGAGTGTCTGAGCTCCAGTGTGACCCATTATGAGATTAGCTGCATGTGGACCAGGCAAAAAGAATCTGATTTTTCAGTTTATTTGACAACTTTGTAAACTTTATAAATTAATGAACGATTTTCTTTGATCCCAATGTAATGCCTGAAAGATAGTTACTATTCTATTTATTTTTAAAAGAGAAACTGAGACTCATATAGGATTAAGAATGTGGTCAGAGTCAGAGAGACTCTCACCAAAAAAGCACAGAACTGGACCCATGAGAGAAGCCCTGAAGTGCAGTGATCTGTCAGGTGCAGCACCCACTTCCTGGAGCAAATGCTACTTTAGCTTCGCTGGGGATAGAATGACCTGTCTTGTGCTTGTCAGCATCTTAAGTCCCAACGCTGCCGGCTGGAGCCTGTCCAGTCATTCAGAGCCTCATTCCACAAGCAAATCTACTTCTTTCTAGAAGAGTGAACAGAGGAGGAGGCCGCTCCTGGGCAGAGATAGGTGACTGAAGAGTGTCAGGGAGCCATGTGTCTAGGTGGAATGAAGCTCCTGCTATTAAAATATTCTTTCTCCAGAGGTTGTAGAATCCACAGAAAAGCAGTGCAGGGTCTCAAGGCTGGGACTGAAAGTATAGACTGAGGGGAGAAGACAGAGCCCAGAAGGCCTTGTTACGCCTGCTGCAGAAATGCTCAGGATCAATACAGTAAATGAGCTGTTTCATCCAGGCTGGATGCAGAGATAGACAGACAATAAACACATTGATCACCTTGGAAAGCCTGCTAGTCTACTTGCCATAGAGAATGCAGATGGAAAGAAAAAGAGAGAGAGCGAGCGAGCGAGAGAGAGAGAGAGAGAGAGAGATAGAAAGGAAGAAAGGGAGGGAGGGAGCGGGGAGGAAGGGTTCCCAAATTCTGGGACAAGTCCCACCATAAACCATGCAGAACAGACCTGGAATGAGCTGACAGTGGTCCATTCTCCAGCCCACTGCTTCCTATGTAGTCCCCAAAAGGACTCAAGGGTCCCCACCAAGCCTGTGACAATTGCCTCCTATTCCCTCCTCTCCCCGTTGCTGTACATATATAATTACAAATTGCCTTTGTAGTTGGAAGCAGATACTCCCCCTGCTCCTTCTAATGCACACAGAGCTGAGGTGATGCTCACTTTCCTGAGCACCTTTGGCACTGATTGGTTATTTTCAGATTTCCCCACTAATGCTGGCAATCACACAGGGCAAACACTGTTATTCTCAGGCCACAAACTTACCCAGAAACCAGGAAGCTTACGTGTCTCAAAGGAAAGCCCGGGTCCACCCTCTGACTCCTGTCTCCCAGTGGAAAGGGCACATCTTTCTCAAAATGAGCCACTTACCAACAGTGTATGCAGATGTCTATGCAGACACCACACCACCTGTTCCCCCTTTAGGTCACTGATATTTAATGGGTATCAACCGTGTTCCAGGAGCTGTTGGGTACAATGGGAATACATAGAGCTTCCTGTGCATGTAAAGTTTATAAAGAGCAAGTAAACAATATCTAATGAGAAGTTACCAAGAAGTAATAAGAATACCCCATGAGACCGTTTCCTGACTGGTATGATTACGGATGAAAAAATGGGCGGAGGGGACTGAGGAGCCCACATGTCTTGCTTGCTTTCTCATTGCTGGGACACACTACCTAATACTCACAAATGGAAGGAGGAGTAGGTTTTGGTACACAGTTTGTAGAGGTTTCAATCCACAGTTGGTGACCTCCAAGAGAGGACAGTGTGGCAGAGTGGCCTAGCAGAGAAAAAGCTCAAGGCATGGTGGGCAGGAAGCAGTGAGGGATCATGGGAGGAGTTAGAGAGGGAAATAAACCCTTGTAGGCCATACCCAATGACCCACCTCTTCCAGCCAAGCTCTACCCCCAACGTCACATTTAGTTGTAAATTAATCAGTGAACAAATTCAGTGATGGGTATCAAGCTCTTGTGATCCAAGCAAAAGCTCCCAAAAGCCCCACATAGGAGTGCATGTAGCTTTGGGGGGACATCTAGGTAGAAACCATAACATCGAGCAGCTGGGCAACCACAGTGGGGACAGTCATTCCTGCTGCAAGCTCTGTGTGTGTTCACTGGCTTCCCAGATCTGCCTGTCTGCCTGTCAAAATAGAAACGCAACTCCTGCTGACGACCTTCAGTGATGCCTGAAGTGCACTGCCCCCATCCTACCCTGGAAGTGAGTTGAATCAAGGCAAAGGCAATTGAGGCAAAGACATGTTTAGAGACCACCGAGACTGGACTCTAACAGAAAACATTATTTGCAAATGTGCCTTCATCAAAACATCTATTTGATTTGCTAAACATCTATACTGCAGAAGGAACTGTAGCAAAGAGCAGGCCACTTAAAAATAATGTTAGGAGTAAATGGGTTTCCTGGTGGGTTGTGTTGGAATGAATATCAAATTGTAATAGTTTTTTATTTTTTTCCCTTTAGAGGAATTTTGTCAAATAGAGTTTGTTTCTGGGCCTAATGTAACTCTTGTTTAATTTATCCCCAATAACAATAATGTTACAACTATTTGTTTAAGAGAAATAGCTTCTGATTGTGCCTGCATGTGGTCATTGTAATTGATTTTAAGAAGTGGGAGATTGAAGGAATTCTGAATGAACAGATGGGCAAGATTTTTTATTCTTAGTTGTTCTTTGAGAGAGAAGTAAAGGCAGGGGTTCCAAGTAAGTGCTGAAGGGCCCCAAGGCTCTGAGCGAGGACCTGGCTTCTCTCTCCATCCTTTCTTCTATTTCTGGCTGTTGCATTTGGCTGAAGAAGGAAGTGTGATTCCTGGTGAACACAGGCCAGGCCTTTCTAGGGCCCACTGTGACAGCGCCTCAGCAGGAGGTCAAATGTTGAAGCAACAGCAGACGTCCATGGCAGTTTTGGAAGTCCTCTTTTATGAGTATCTTTGCAAGGGGTGATCAGAAACTTGGTGAATAACATTGCTGAGTACCATCCAGCAGAAAAACAGGCTGGTAAAAATATGACCTCTGTCCCCAGCCGCCTTATTCACTGGATCTCACTCTTCCTCAACGTCAAAATGTCCGTGAAAAGAAAAAAATTTTAAAAATTCAAAACATGAGAGCAACCACTGCAGCACAGCTAAAGACACTCAGGAAAGAGGACATTCAGAGCTGTTTCAGAAAGCAGCAAGAACAGCGGGATAGTGTGTTGGAAATGGGAGGATTTTGAGGGAGATTCATGATGAATTTGTCATTCAGACACTCTTGGTGTATTTTAATCTTACCCCATAGGCTTATTTATTTTATTAGAACATGTTTGCAGCACACAGTGAATACATGGCGGGTAGCTGGTACAGGTACGTGCCACATCTTACTTCTTTTTATGTCTCCTTCTTCCTCCATCTCTTGGTCGCCTTCCAGTTTGGCAAAGATCGATCTTCCTATTTCCCATTGTCTATTTTTATTTTACTCTTTTATTTACACTGCGGGTTTCTCTTTTAAGCCTGCATGTCTGCTTGATCTCATTTCACATTCTGATCTCAAGGTGAAAATGTTTTCCTGTAAGTGCCTCGAGCTTACTCTTCTCTATGAAGGAGCAGCACTCCATGGTGTATAAACATCACATTTCCTTCATCTGCGCACTGTTGATGACTGTACAGGTTGATTCTAAGACTTAGCTGTTATGAGCTGTGCTGCTATACACATGGAAACATGGGGATCTTCGCAATATAATGACTTCAACTCTTTGGGGAAGGTACCTAGAAGGAGAATAGCTGGATCAAATGGAATCTCTAGCTTCACTTTTTTGAGAGATCTCCATACTAAATTCTATAGTGTTTGCACTAGTTTACATTCCCACTAACAATGCAGAAATGTTCCTTTCCCCTCATCCTTGCCAACATTTGTTATTATTTTATTTGTTTGATGGTATGCCATTCTTTCTGGAGTAAGAATCTCAGTGTTGTTTTGATTTTTATTTCTCTAATGGCCCGAGATGTTGAATAGTTTTTCATGTACTTATTAGCCGTTGTACTTCTTAAGGAAATTATCTATATTCATTATAGTTGCCCATTTTTTCACTGGTCTTTTATGTGTGGGGAGTCTAATTTTTCTGAATTCTTTATATATTCTAGAGATCAGTCAACTGTTTAAGGTCACAGAGTAATTTAAGAGTAACTCTTAATTTTTCTTTTCTGCATACAGTTTCTTTGAGTGAGACAGGGATAAGCCAGTTATGACCAGAGGGTAGTTTGGGTTGATGACCACAAACATGGCACCTTTGGACTGGTTTCTTCCTGTTTCCTGGCTTCCTTCCCTGTGAGAATGGAGATACTGTATTGAGTGCCACTGAGGGGTCAGGAGGAGCGGGCACACTGCCTCCTCATGGTGCACGGCTTTAGTGACACAGAGGATGTGCCCTGTCACCACCATTCTCACATTTGCTCAGCAGAGTGAAGTGTGCACCATCTTGGTGATGCCAACTGCAGAGTCTGGTGAATTGGTGTGTGCTAGAGTCCCCTGTAGGACCCTTGAGATTCCACCACACCAAGGGACATCATTGTGTAAATATGTATCAATTCCCCCAAGATGATGGATGTAATTATTATGTATCATAAATGTATTCTGGGGTGAGGAAATTGTGAACCAGGGTGACCAAGGCCACTCACGGACCTGCTGAGAGATCCTTTTAGAATTTTCTTCTCACAAACTCTCTTCACCATGGCAAGCCTGGCTCTGCAGAGCAATCACTTCCCCGGGGAAAACACTTGTTTTTGTACATTTAACTGGCTTGTCCCTCTCTGCAGGAAGTGGAAAGTATTCTTTCCTGACACTCATACCCTTCTGCCCTCTTTTGGGTTCTCTCTCTCTCTCTCTGTCTCCTCACTCATAATATATTTATGATGCATAATAATTACATCCATCATTTTGGAGGAATATATATATATATATATATATATATCACTTCTTAATCATTTTTTCTTCCCCTTCCCTTCCCCATTCCTCCAGTCTCTCCGATCTCCGAATCCTCTTGCCATCTCTGCAAAGATTTTCTCCCTGTTCATCTATCTTTTATTTTTGCTCTTTAAATTATTTATATGTGGGGTGTCTCATATAACAAAAGCAATTCAATATTTAACCTGTGTTTGATTTATTTCCCTTCTGTCCATTCCATATGGCATCATGGCTTTCAGGCTACCTGAGGAAGACCCCAGAAGATTCTGGAAGCTACCATAGAAAGAGATAGAAGCAGACTCTGCCCAGTGGCCTGGAAAGAAGGTGTGACCCTATGTCTTCCCCATCCTAGGCCTGAACAGAAAGCCCAGCCATGCTGTGCTGTATGCTAGACCCCCAACCTGTGAATTCTGCTAGGATAAGATGGCACCAGTTAGTTATGATGACAGAAAATGAACACATCTACCCACAGTGCCCATAGGTCCTGGCTGAAAGCAGAGCCTTCTTTCCATGGGAGGGTGGACTTTTCAAGTACCTCATGATGGCTTTTGGTCTCAACCACTTCCTGACTGTCCAAGGAACAGGACTCCGCGACAAGCTGCCTTCTCCGAGGAGTCCCTTACAAAGTGAATTGAGCAGAATGATGCAGGGAGATGCTGGGGAGGGACCTCTTTCTCCTGACTCCACACACCATAACGGCACTGCCCAAGTCCTCCGACCAAACCAGGGAGCCTGTTGTGTGACCTACAAAGAGCCATCAGAGCCCGGTTGGGACTCCCTAAAGTAAGTGATTCTGACCATGTCACCCCAATAGAGACACTGTTTCCTTTTTGTACTTTGTAAGAGAATCATCTCTAATATGCATAAATCAGTTGGGCTTATAAGAGAGGAACCCTTGTTTCTTCCAGCTTTAAAGTATATCACAGAGCTAGCAATCTCACCAGGGCTTGGAGACTGTTGTGGGCAGAGGGACCCTACTTTAGTGTGGCAGTAATGCCCAGCACTGATAGAAGCTTGCAGTGGCTGTAACACCAGATGTTGTTGTACCTCACATAGAAAAGACTGCCATTACCACTTGATGGGCCAGAGGACTGAACCTACAGAGGAAAAGTGGCCACACTCAGAAAGACACTGTCAGAGCCCGGGAGGCAGCTTGTGACTTGAGTCCCTTCCCAGTTCCCTTCTCCCAAAACCAGCCCTGTCTGTCACTGAGAGGTCCCCTCCCTGTCCCCAAACTTGGTGCTGCTCTTTGAAGCAAACAAAGCTCAGGAGTAATCCCTCCAAAAGGTGGGGTTTGCACATCTCTGTTCAATGAGCTTGAGGACAAAAGGTCATTGCTCACTTCACATAGACAACACCCTAATTACTACAGCACCTGCAGTTTGCCCAGGAAGTGAAGAAGCCATGGAACAAACTCGGGCAGGTACAGCTGAGCCTGCAAGGATCACTGCATCTCTGTTACAGTGCTGTCCTGCTGATCACTTGCTACTTATTTATTTATTTATTTTGGCTCCCATTTTCAGTCCCTCACCACACAGCCCAGAACCACAGGAAGGCAGAAGAGTACAGCAAATGGGCTCTCTCTGCCATCCCTGCCAGGCACATCACTGCTTTGTAGGTCGCACAACAGAGAAGTTGCAAATCTGAGCTGCTCTGGAGATCACTACTCAGTGCTCTGCCAGGGAGCCTGAAGTGGTAAAAGGGCATCACTGAGCACAGGGCCTCGGGCATGAGTGACACCAGGTAGTGGTGTATCTAGCAATATGCAGCTTAGGTAATGCAGTACATTACAGTTTGGGAGATTTCTTGCTCATTGATTAGCCTGCTTCATACTGCATCAGCCCTGACAGCCAGAGGTATCAAGTGGGGATGGGATGGTGGGAGAGACTTTGGAAGCCAAATGAGGAGAAACATGCCTCAGTTTGAGAGGTGCCTGCTGGTGGCAGGGATCTGTGTGATGCTTCCAGACAGAATGCAGTACATGACAAGACCCCAGGGGAAGCTGGGAGTGCCAGATTTTGGGTGCAGCCCATTGAAGAGCTCTGATGCTTGGGCTGACACAGAAGCATTGGGGAACAGAAAGACAGAACAGGCTGGAATATTTTCTGCAGCCACAGAGAGTGCTCAGAAGCTGTGCAAACTGGAACAGCCATGGGATCTTGGAGCAAGTCTGGAGGGCTGCCCATGGAGACAGGGTGGAGTTTCCTGCCACCTGCTTGGAACAGAGAAATAGACTCAGATTCTAGTTACTCTACATAAAATAAGGAGGCTGGGTGTGGTGGTGTATACGTGTAATCCTACCACGCTGGGAGGCAGAGGCAGAAGGATGACAAATCTGAGCCCAGCCTGGGCAACAAACAACAAATAAACAAGCAAAAAGGACTGGGGATGTAGCTCATGTGAAAGCCCTGGGTTCTATCCCCAGTACCAAAAAATCATAAAGAGAAGTAACACCTTTGGTACCTCTACAGATTATGAACAGAACCAGAGAAGACAAAAATGACCTGAGAGTGTTGTGCAGTGTGCTCTTGTCAAGGTTCAGTGGATGGAGAGTCAAGAGCATGGAGATGGCCCCTGGTGTCACTTTGGAAAGGGTCTTGAAGTGGAATTTCCACGACAAGCCAATAAGGTTCAGCATCTGTATTCCAGAGCTGATTCCTGGCAAGCCCAGGCTCAAGCTTTCCTCCTGCCAAGGGACTGTCACTGCATGAATGTCATCCATGGAACACAAATGTCCATCCAGTCTCCAGGCCCCAGCGCAGGAGTGACTGGCCCTTCCTGGACCTGTGAGTCAAAGCCCTGGTTTCCCTGTGAACTTGGGCTGCCGTGGAAGTGCTTCACTTCATGTTGCTTTTGCCTCTTTTGATTGTGGGAAGGACACGTGGGGCAGTGGGCTCAGTGTCTCACACCGCTGTGCGGTCACTTTGCCTCACACTTCTGCCCGTGAAGTACAGCAGAAACCCAGTAACAGCCACACCATGCCTTATTTTTAAAAAATCAATAAACCATTAGCCTTATTTTAAAATTATATAAGCTAAAAATGATGTTACAATTCCTAGTTTGCCAACAGCTTCTTAAAAAGATTTAGAACCTCAGAAGAAGGTTTTGACTGAAAAGGTTGAGAAGACTGCTTTTGTACAGAAATGGTAGTACGAACAGGATATATTAATATATTGTTATGTAAATGGCAATATTTGGCTGGTTGACAAATAGTTGATTTCATTGTGAATGTTTTCAAAATTTCAAAAGCTGTGCTATCCCTTTCCTTACATACTGAAAGCTATGAATGCTCCATTTTTAAAATGAGGTAGGTGAGAAAACTACAGAAAATTATAATGATAGAATCATTTTGAAATCTTTTTTTTTAAAGTTTTACCTAGCAAAGTGTCAGAAACCTATGTTTTCTTCTACACATTTTCACTGATTAACAGTATTTTCTGATGCTCAGTTTACCCCGCAGGTTATAAATCCATCTACCTACCAGTTCAAGCTCACATTATTTTTATCAACCATCATTTAAATATTCATCAGTTTTTACTGGTCTTTGGTACATTTGTCTTCCTCACAAGACTGTTTGGGGGAGCTACCAGAATTCTTGCCAGATTGGAACCCTTGGCTTGTGCTGCCGACAAGCCCAGTCCTGAAGCTGTCTGTGCTGCTTACCTTGTGATTCTCTCAGGTGGCCAGTGGGTTTTCCCAGCAGCCTTTGCTCTCTCTCCATATCCACGTGATCTGTAGATGACACACAGAGCTGATGCATTTCGATTCCCAAACACTAGCACACACCCTGTGGAAACTTCTTGTGAGTGCTTCTAAATTCCAGGAGCTCCTTAAGCTCCTAAGATGATGGCCACTTGTTTACCTTGGTTTCCCGTTCATGGGAACTAATGCACTGTCTTTCAGAGAAGAGAGGTGTGCTTCTGCGCAGCAGTGGGAGTACAGCATGATCAAGAGGCTCTGAAGTCCCCACAAACTCCCAAGGGCTAACCAGTCTTCCTAGGGTCAATGGGACCTCAGACAACACTGTCTCTAATGTGCCTTGCCCAGCTAAAGAGAGGCCAGGATGACCACCTGAGTGTCCCATCTTCTCTATTCAGCTGAGGCAGACCGAGTTTGCTGAGCCCTTACCATCCCTTCGTGCTATGGTAGAAAGCCTACTTGTCGTGTGACAGTGCTTACTGTAGAAAGCAGCATATAGTGGTTGGTAACAAGCATTTAGCTCCTCGCCTCCTTCTCTGGCCTCACATGTGTCTGGGTTGGAGAATTGTGGTCTGGCCTGGATTAAGAACCACAAACGAGCCTGTCTTCTAATTTAGGAAATTATAAAACACCACTGTGCACTGAAATATTTTTTGGGCTAGTTAGTGGTTATTCAGCAAGACAACAAATTACAGAAAAAAACTTTACAAGTTGTAACCTCAGACTAGTGGTCCAATGTCTGTGAGTCCCAAAAAGGAAGTATCTATTGCTCTCTGGCCATGCATCTATGGTGGCCCACTGGGGGCTCTGCCTTAGTTGTGGCCAGCCCCCTCACCCCACCCAACTGCTAGACAACAAGAGGTCTGGGAGCTTCAAGTGACAGTTCAAGGTGCTAAAGCTTCCTGTCATGGCTCAAGGATTCAGTCACTTGGTTCCTCCTAACCCCAAGGGACTGGGAACAATAATTAATATAACATCTGCCTATTGGCAGATCCATGGTCCATGGAAAGAGGTCTACACTGGCTGTGACTTTTAGGTACCTGATACCCCAAGCCCTGGCCCTCACACTATCTGCAGAGCTGGTATAGAGAACACTTCTAGTCAGGGGTTTAGAAATGAATTCAACAGTTGCATTCGAGGGTGGGTAGGCCTGGCGAGCTCATGATCTTTGGCCCTGCCTCAGTACTCTCTCAGACATGTGTTCTTCGTTCTGTCTCCTTTGTTCAGATTCTTCTTCCCTTAGAGACCATAAGTACCTCGCTTTAACTATGAGACCACAACCTTCCAGGGATTTCTCTCCCTGAGTTGCAATGAGCCTGCCTATAAGGCTAAGACTGCCAATTTTTACATTCACACCCATGAAGATTCTTAAAAGCCATGTGAGCCTTTGCCACATGTTTATGTGCATCTCCAACTTCATGGATCTATGTGCCCTTACACTCTTCTCTTCTCTCCTGCATCCCTCCTTCCTCCCCCTTTTGGTTTAATTTAGACCATATCTTTTCCACATCTTCTAGCAGATTCCTTCTGTCACCTGCATTGCACTTCCTCAGAGCAGTATTTGCTGCCTAACAGACCTTTATCAGCAAAGCTTCAGAGATCCAATGTCTGTGCACAGCCTCTGTATGCTCTGAGTGACTGTCCATGGAGTGTGTCATTACAGCTCCTACAGTAACAGTCGGAGGCATGGGGTGTGGGTAGAGGAATTGCTTAGGTGAGCAGCTGGGCCCTGTGGAAGGTCTGCATAGGAGCTAAGCTGTCTAAGCATGTCCAATCCTCCCTGATAAATTTCTATAAAGGTAGAAAGACCTTGCAGGAATTATTTTTCCAAGGTATTGCTGCAAACACCCCAGGTACACACAGCCTCCTCAGGATTAGCTATTTGTATCTTCCTTCCTTCTTTCCATCCCCCTTTTACTTTCCTATTTCCTTTCCCTCTACTTCCCTTCCTTTCTTCCTTCCTCAGTGACTGAGTCCTGGTGTGGTTTGCACACTGTGCCAAGTGTGAGTCTGGGACTAATCAAATCATTTGAGGGCTTCACAGGCATGTGGGAGGCATGGCACATAATGAGGTCACTACAATAATGGACTGCAAAACCCAAGTGTCTCAGCCCTTTCTCCTTGCTGGGACACAACATTTATCTCTCACCACTCAAGGGAGGATAGATTTATTTTGTTTCACAGGTTTTAGAGGCTTAGCATGACAGAGTGGTTGTCTTGGTTACCTTCCTCTCATTGCTGAGATAAAATACCTGACACTCAAAATTAGAGAAGGAAAGGTTTATTTATCTTACAATTTTTGGAGGTTTCAGTCCATACTTAGCTGACTCCAAAGCAGGGTGTCATGGCTGAGGGGCACCTGTTCATGGTGGCTACAAATAGCAAGAGCAAGAAAGGCAAAAAAAGAAAAAAACAGGCCTTATTCCATTCTTTATGTTGTGTGCTGGCTCTGCCTCTATGCAGGAGCCGCTCTTACACCATGAATCTCAGCTCTAGACAATGAACCAATCATAAACACTAGATTCAGCTGCCTTTGTAATTGCATGAGGCTTGGGGGTCCACCTAGACACAAACCATAACAGGGTTGCAGTAGAGGAAAGCTTCTCATGTCATGAGGACTGAGAAACGGAGAAATAAGGGAGGCACTGGGAAGAGACAGACCCTCCCAGTCACACCCCAGTGACCAGCTGCTTCTGCACAGACCCCAGCTTCTAAAAGTATATCCAGCTATGGATTCATCAGAGAATCAATCCACTAATGAGCTTAACATCCCCGGGTCCCATCACCTTTTAATAGCCCCACCTCTGAGCCCCTGAGAATGTGTGTGTGTGCGTGTGTGTGTGTACACACACATGCACATGGTGGGGCACGGGGAGGATCCTAGATCAAACTATAACACCCTGGGTTCAGAATTGACACCTGCTCAGAACCTGCCACAGTGCCTGGTCTAGAGACAGGGATCAAGCCCCAGGTGTGGAATGAGCCACTTGACACGAGGGCTGTCACAGAAGTGAGTGTGGAGAGTTCTGGGACAGTCCCTCTGTCCATTCTGTTTCCCTGACAGGTACTGAGAGAGTGCATTGACTCTTCAATGGCTTAAAAGCTGCTTAATACTGCACCAAAATCCCTGTCTACTCTCCCAGCACAAGGGCAAGTAGATTGTGGTCAAATCCCTACTGCACTGAAAGACTTCACTTGGAAGTCTGCATTTAGCCTCGACTGGGAACTGTGAACAGACAGCTCTGGCTGCAAGAATTCAGGACACATACCGGTCCACAGTCAGAATTCAGGAGCTAGGGCCAGCCAGACACTGGGCCATGGGCTTTAGGCTGGTGATTTTGAGGTGAGACAAAGATGAGTGAGTCTTTTTTAGAGCAGAGTATGCTCTCTACTCTTGGAGGAGGAGAAGGAGGCAGACACGGTGTTCAGAAAACACCACTGTCCCTAGGGAGGCCAAGCCCCAGAGCAGGTCAGAGGCACTGCTGATACGGGGCAGCTCTGCTCCCTGCTCCCCAGAGGCTAAAACATCTAGCTCAGCTATTGGCTGCTCTGGGCTGCCAGCAAACTCTGTGGTCTTTGTAAGCAGCAGCACTAAAAGCCAGGGAGTGTCCCTGCCGCGAGAATCCCCAGACATCTCACTGCACAGCCACCAGCCATCCTGGCAACTCCAAGGGAATACCTATCTCCACCTGCAAGCAGCAGGGATGAACGCCTCCAAGCTGCCTAGAGTGAACAGATTAAAACGATTCTGGAGGGTGAGTAAAAAGACACAAATCAATTTACTGAAAAAAAGTTAAACTTCTGAAAATATGTATATGTATATAGCTAACCAGCAGGGTGAAAGATGCCATGAGATACTGTAATATCTTACAAAACTCCCTTTGGGAGATTCAGCGGGGCATATTTGATGCTTTGCCAAAGGTTTAGAATTTAATTTTAACTAATCTGCTACGAATGTAATCAGCAGCCAGCTCAGCTCAGAGTATTTGGTCAGGGCAAAGTGCTTTGGAAAATGCATTTTAGCGCAACAGAGTGGGATGGTTCACCAACATCTTTCCATCACCCAGGTGTCAGCCAGCATGTCAGATTCTGGTCAGATCCTCAGGAGACAGATGCAGTGCTGAATGTGACAGCTAAGTGATGGATGTCAGAGGATGAAGTATATGCATGTTCCCTCCAGATTGTATAGTACCTGTCAAAGTCCTATCTGACTGCAAAGAAAAGAACTGAGAAAGTCTATAGCTTTGTACTGTACTATTAAAGCGTTAGGGAGTACGAAGGCAATTGTAATCCCAAACTGCTACCCAGTGCAGATATTAGCATAATCTCCTGTAATGAGAGGCTCGGCACTGAGTTGGTCTGATAGCAGGCGGCTTCTGAGAGCCCAACATTTACCTCTCTGGCAGGAGGATAAAATTCCTGTGAGAACCACTATGGATTCCCAACTGCCAGCAGCTGGGTTCCATGCAACAAGTAAAAATTCTTCCCTGAATAGTGAGATGGGACTCGGCGGGAAGGCAAATGTCCATGCTGCAGGTTAATGCCAGGGCTAAGTTTCACAAGTGTGAGAGGACTTGGGAAGGGAGAACTCTGAGCCTGACAGTGACCCTTTACACACACAGTGCAGAGCTGGAGTAAAGTGATGTGTGCTGTAGAGTTACACGATTCTGTGATTTCAAAAAGTGTTCCTATTGGTACTTTGCTCATTAGAAATCACTTTACTGGATGAATACATAACAAGCAGTTAGTGTGTCTAATATGTTACTGACAATTGATTAACTGTTTTTCTCTGTCTGGTGTTCTAAGTCATTTACGATGGCCTGGAGTTACAGATGAGCTTTGTCAATTGCTCACTGAGTCAAATCTATTTATTTCGACTCGTAATGATAATAGTATGAGTTTGCCAGTAATTCTGAAATTACTTCCCAAGCAGGGAGTCTACATTCAGCTGGGTAGAACCAGAAAGATATCTTTCCAAATGAAAGCATGTGTAGAACATATAAATGTGTATTTCCTCTGAGCAAATGAGAAGCTATTAGAAGCACTCAAATGAGGAGACTCTGCAGGAGCACCAAGGGCAGCGTGCAGAGCCCCGAGCCCGAGGCTGGACAGTGACCATGTGTGGATTTGGGGATCAGCCTTTGGATCTGAATGGTTCACCCATGATGTGAGCGATTCCTCCCAGCTCTGGGATTTAACCTCAGATTACTTTCTGCTCTAAATGCACCGAACATCTGTCTGGAGTGTGATGAAAAGAATCTGATTGAATTTTCCTGTCATGCTTTCTAGTGGGTAGAGGACTCTTACTGTGCCTTGCTGAATCTTTCTCAGGGCTGGTTCTGGACTGTCAAATACTCTTCCTCCATGACACCATTGCGTGGGTCAGCCACTTGTGGATGTGTTAATGAGCATTAGTTTGTAGTCATGTCTTCTTGGGCTTACCTTCTTTATAACTACTGGTTGCTCCTGTGCTTGACTGCACGTGGTACCTCAAAGCTTGCTTAGGACCCCTGCAAGCTGTGCTTGGAAGGGAGGCCCCCTGGGACCTGGGCATTCTCTCAGTGAGATTATCTTTTCCATGCCAGAGGCACATACTTTGCAAAGGCAATTGACCAAACCCCCAAACAATGACACCCTTCCCTGAGCGTTGGAAGGAGACCTTGGTATAAAACAATGCCAGGGATTTCACCAGCGAACACCACAGACAAGATGATGCAGCAGACTGTAAATAATCTGAGAAATTCCTCAATTATTTAGGAAAGGTAAGTGGATGACACAATCACTCTTTCTTGATTCTGAATTATTCATTTCCTTTTCAATAGTAGATTTATGTTAATAACCCCAGGCTATTAGTAATAATTTTTTAAAATCATAGATTAGCAAACAATTTCAAAGAAGAAAGGACTTAAAAGCCTCTTAGTGGAGAACTGCCTTCACGGTTTCAGTGGCTGAGGTGAGCTCACTCTTGAACACATCCTCAACCTCTAGTCTGGACATAGTGCCACCCCTCTTACTGTGACTTGTCCCAGTGATGATCTGCACAGGTTACCCATGGTATCTTCAGTGCTTCTCTGGTGGCCTGCAGCTAGGTCCCTTTCCAGATGGTGGGCACAGGATGTCAAGTACAGAAACTTTAAGTACTACCATGAGATGAACTTTATTACAACACTGAACTACTCTCCTCACAATAGGAACAGGGCTGGGCTGTGGCTCTGTGGGACAGCATTTGCCTGGCATGTGCAAGGCCCTGTGTTCTATATCTATTCTAAAATTGACAATAGTCTTCCATGATTTTATCTATTTAATTGCATGTTTTTATTGGTAGCAAGCAGGAGTAAGAGAGACATTGCTTAAACCAGGGGACCATTCTACTGGAGTCATGGGAAAGAGAAAAGTTTTGAAGCCACTGTTTAAGTATCTGTACTACTTAGATTGCATGTATGCAATAGTCAAATGATGATTTGATTTCCCCAGAAAGTCTCCAAGTCTAATTGTTGGGTGTGAGATGAGGCCATTTGATTCAGCACATACTTGACACAAAAAATGATGTAGTGGAAAAGCTGACCCAAATTTATAAAGAGAAACCAAAGAGGTAGTTTTTTATTCCTTCCTTTTCTTCCTCTTTCTATTGTGAAACGGCCCAGACCTGGACATTTGAAGACAGCCACAAAAGCGATGAGAAGTAATACAACAATGGGTAGGGTACAGGGAACCCTGGTTGCATTGCATCTTTCCATGCCTTTGTCCAAAGGACACAGATTACCTCCCAAAGTTTTAGTGCTCTCACCTGAGGAAGAGGGTATTACTGAAGTTGCCGACTTTCCGTATAGTTAGAATAATATAACCTAAAAGAAAGCTCTGGCCCCCTGATTTTGATGTCTAACCCTTCTCCACTCTGATCATGTCAAAGTCACAGTAGGTAAGGCCTGAGATATGAATACCTATGCTGCATGTGCCGTCAGGTCTCTGTGTGGGTTGCTGGCATCTAGAGTTACCATACATCCTCGGGTCTCATCTGCCTCCATATGTGAAGCCAAATGGTTACTTCTCTGTATGAAGGATTGAGTTGTGGTTATGGCGATTCCTTGGACTGCTCCTTAAAGTGATGAGAAGAAAGTAAATAGAGCAAAAC
The DNA here is from genome assembly GCF_034190915.1 of Cavia porcellus. Taxonomy (NCBI): domain Eukaryota; kingdom Metazoa; phylum Chordata; class Mammalia; order Rodentia; family Caviidae; genus Cavia; species Cavia porcellus. The sequence goes on from NW_026947489.1 coordinate 59,296,104, forward strand.
AGACAAAGGGCTTAACCTTCCAGGGTGACTTTTCAAGCTTAAAGCTTCGAAAATCTTTGGTGTAGACCAAGCCCTGAATCTTTCATGCCTTAAAGGATGCTTTTATTCTTATGATCAGTGAACTCTACTTTGCAGGGGGGAAAAACAAGTAAAAACAGTACTTGCCCCCAAATGTTTGTTTCGGTTACCCTGAAATGTAATCAGTTGTAAATCTACAAAGATTCATCAGAAACTACCTTTATCTTTAACAAATGCACAAAACGGAGTGAGAGAGAAGTAATAATTGAGTGACTTGGGGATGTTGCCCGATTATGCGATTTTCTAGTGTCAAGGACTCGGGCAGTGCATGCACAGTTGGGAGGAGGACCTCAAACCCCCATTTGCCCATGCAGTTTTGCAGCATGTACTTTGTCAGTCTTTCTCAAGGTCTTGGAGACAGGAAGACCTCTAAGAATAGACACACACACCCACACCTGTACACGTGGATACTCGGATAACATAGGAAATGTGTTTATTGATGTTCAGCTCAAAGTCTTGGCTTGTGGCTCTGTCTGCTGTGGGAAGGGCTCTGTGGCCCTTTGAGGAAGGAAAATACACACTATTAATCTCTCAGGACGATGGACTAAGTGACCTGGGTGAACAGCAGCCAGTCACCCGTCTTCCGGTCACGGAGGTCACTAAGGTTTGTACCAGTAAGGCTGTCTTTGAACTGGAGTCTCTCCTTGTAGTCTGGCTGTAATTTTAATGTGTGTATTTCCATATATTTCCCCACAAAGCAGATCAACTGCTTTAAACTCTGGAAGAAAACAAAGAAAAAAGTGTAGTCCATTCCAACAATTCTGTTCGTTTTTCAGTCTCCATCACTGAAATGACCAATGACATTCTGCACTCGGTCATCTTGGTATCTGGTCATCAGCCCTTTACTCAGTCTTTAATGCTCTCCCTTCAGAGAAAGTTCACAATTTCTTTGTAACCAACACTCAAAAATTATTAATTTACCTCTTTATTCATGCACATTAAAAGCTAGAGGTTCATAAATATTTTATGATTATAAAGTTCCAGCACATAGCTGATTGATATTGAGGGAAGGAGGCTTAAGGGCAAGGAATAGCCCTCCCCTTTCCAGAATTTGCAAGATCAATGCAAAGTGAGCTTTCAGTAAGCTAGCGTGGGCTTAACTAACAGTGGCCTGATCGGGCAGGTGGTCTCCCTGGGAATGCGCTGCCAAGAAGCCTGGTGTGCTCTGGGAGGCTCCAGGTGGGTGCAGCCTTTTCCAGCCTTAGAGGGGAGGCTGTCTGCAATTCTGAACAGGAAGCAGGAGTTTACAGTGACACCATCAGTGTGTCTCACCATGTCGTGAGAAATACAGAATAGCATTTCCAACTAGTTTTGAAAATCAGATGTCAGTGTTGGAACAGAGAGCAGACATGCCTTCTTTCCAGTTAAATAATATTTAAGTAAACATTTAGTTCATACTATGTCATATTTTTCTGCAAATGTTCTCAGGACTTTAGTTGTTGGTTTCCTTTAAAGAATTTTGTGTCCTAGTGAGCCAGGAGCATTTATTCGGGGTTACTATTGATTGTACAGATGGATAGGGCTTTCTGATGGCCTGGAAGAAAAATTCACGATGAATAGTTTGTTTTTTTTCTAGAGATTTCAGAAAGTACTTAGATTTATCTTGGATGCTGGCAACAGCTGTTACTTCTTAGAGAGAAAGGCGACATTAAATAGATTTTGCAGAGGACGGTCCTCCAAATAACTATTGCTAGCAAATGAAATCTTAAAAACTTGCTCCACTAAATGCTCTTGCAAAGAACCTAGAGAGCTTCAAACATCAGGCCTTTAAAAACAGAACATTGAATGTTCTATAAAGGGAAAATTAATAATATCTGATGATTTGCTTGATTGCTAACAACCAAAGAGCTATAGGTTGTAGAGATGCTCACTGAACAAATTTATGAATCTTGAGTCTGATGGTATTTCATTGTGAGGGGAACGATTTGCAAGGTTGATAACCTTATCTTTGCTTGCTGGTGCTATTTTCTGCATGCATTATTAATTGGAAGGATGTGTGTGTATGCATGTGTGTGTGTGTAATGCACCATACTTACAAGGTTTCTTAAAGGTTACTACTAAATGTGGCTGCTGGGATTAATGAAGAAGATTGGTGTTTATCTTTGATCACAAGTAGATAGAGAACAGTTGTAGGCAGATACATTTATGAAAGTATCGTGAGTAATTCTTTAATCACCTCCTGGTCTCTAAAATGGTGATAAGATTGCTTATCCTATAAGGTTTGGGGAGGAATAACTGAGAACATAAACATAGTGTGCAAACTAGAACCTATCACTTTTCAACAAACGTCAGTGCCTTTTTTTTTCAGAGGCTTCTAACTCAATCAATCTTCAGCCAGTGCAGTAGACCAAAAGGGAGGGGTGTGGTCAGTTAATATCTATTGATTGGTGGGTAGACCGATAGCTAGGTGAATGCATAAATGCATATAGCTTACATTTAGTTACTGTCTGCACTGATGGAATCCTGAACATTTAGGTGTGTGTTGAATCTAATTTTAATGAGTCTGACTCACTGCCGATATTAGCATGAGCTCATCATCTGGAAACATCAGCTATATCAGAAGAAAGACCCTTTACCCTGTTGGTCTCTTATTCCGGTTTTTACCTGGCCCTCTTTGGGGATGTTAACACCTGGTAGTCCTGGCTGCTATTCATTCTCCGTAGACATCGCATATGCTTTGTTTGAATTTAAGATGACTCTTGGACTTAGAAAGTAGAGCATTTCTACCCCACATTTTACACTTGGGAAAAGAAGATATTAAAAAAAAAAAAAACAGCATTTAACGTAAGCCCTTTAGGGGTCCACTGTTGGTGGGTTTCTGTGTTCCGGTACTCCAAGACTTCTTCCAGCCTCACTCTGCAGGCACCCCCAGAGTGAAGGCACACAGAGTTAAAGGAGCTGTGTCACTCAGGTTGCCTCGTGTTGGTTCAGGTTCTAAGGAGGAAGCGAAGTCTCAAGCTGAACAGGTAGTGGTCACTGGGTTTCATTTTCCGCAGAATTTTCTTTCCAGTTGTTCTATGCAGATAATATCATCAATTCCCCATGAAGATACTCATGTCCTACTTGATGAGCCCATTTTACAAAAGGCAAATTTCTCCCATCTCTGGAATCCCCCAATTCTGTCTCTCTAAAAATTAGATAACACTTATTCACCAATTCCACTAACAGACATTTCAGTTCTTTAACTGTCTATAGGTATCATGGATTGTATAGGCTCTGCTAGAGGAATTTAGATGGAAGATCAAACAATGTATAGATGGATAAACAGCTTTAGTAGGTGATAGGTAGGTAGATAGATAGATAGATAGATAGATAGGATAAGATGAATACTATTTAATAGACAATACAGACATAAAGACAAGATAGATGATAGATGTAAAATAGATGGACAAGATGGATAGATGGGTGGATAGGTAGATAGACACACAGTCAGACAAACAGATGTATAGATACATTGACCCTCACTGAACCTGTAGCCAGGCATGGGAAATTAGTAAAAGTAAGCACACTAAGAGATTAAATGCCAGACAGAGATCAGGATAACACCATTAAAATATCCAAACAGAGTAATTGTTTTTTCCTGGGAAGCAGCAATCTTGAGGATCAGCACAGAAAGGAGATATTTCATTTACATGCTTTAAAACGAGTTTTAAAAGGTTAATATAAACCAAAAGAGTACAAAGCAGAGACCACTGTGTGATTCATGGGTTGGAGAAGAGAAATTCTAATAGGATTTCATGCTGTTAGGAAATATTCCATTCTGCTAGCAAGGCAGGTTTCTGAGGATGTTGGTGTGAGTGCTGGGGAAAGAGAGGACCTGAGGGCAGTTGGAAGCACAGCGTCCTAAAGGCCTGGAGCTGCGGATATGATATGTGGATTATTGTAATCAGTCCACACAGAAATGAGTATGTTTGTGGTCCAGTATGTTCAGTGGGAAATGTCAGAGGGAATTCTTCTTGTATATTTAAGCAGGCAAAACCAGAGGGTCTTAAATGGGTTTACCTTTCCCGGTCACGCCACAAAGAAGAAATGAACTCTGCATCTCAGTCACATCAGTCCTTCTTTATGGCTATTTATCTGCACATTTCAGTACCAGATTGAAATTGTTGGGATGTAACTATGAATAAAAAGCACATTAGACTTTTAAATTGTCTTCAGGACCTGCTAGCGAGTATCACCTGTGCATTCAGGCCTGTGCTAGAAAAGGTGGGTGTTGCAGGAGAAGCAAGAGAAAATGGCATTCCTGTGTGCAATACATAGATTCTGTTTTATGTACAATTCCCTATTTGCCATTTTGATTGTATTCACATTTTTGGAGAAGCAAGAGTTAGGTATTTGTTGGAAACTCTACTGAGGGAAATTTAAATAGCAGGGCTAAGTTTTGATTGACCTTGAAGAGTAGGTGACATTTTAATAAGCAGAGAAATTTGGTTGAGGGGATATGAACAGGAAAACTCAATGAGGGACACAGGAGTGAAGCCTGAATGCTACATAGCCACAACAATCAAATTTTGGAAGATTGAGGTGAGGCAGAAGGCAGACATGGTTATTCTCCTCATGGGTGATCTCACACATTTGATACCTCCTCGCATTTGCAAGACTGGTGACCCGTGCATCCAGGTTCTTTGCAGGAAGGGAAAGAGGTAAGCACTATGTTAACACTGTTAAGTCCAAGATACAGTGCTAACATAAAAGTAAAGCAAGCTGATTACTTTCTCTATGCCAGCTAGGGAAAATCCCTGCATCGTCAAACAACCCTGCTCTGCAGTCCCGCAGAGATCTAGCCTGGCCTGGCCTGCAGAGCCTCTATCCTCACCCCCCAAAATGTAGCAACTGTTTTCTGAAGGAAGACGTTGCACACAATTTGATTTAGCCCTAATTAATCTGGAAAAGAGCATCTCTCATCAGAGAAGCTTCTGAATCTCAGGAAAACGTGGTAGTCTTGATATATCTAAGATGTTTTTCTCAAAAGTTGCTCACTATGAAACTTAGCAAACCACCTCATTGCCAGATGCTATTATTATGTCTTTTAAATAAACAATATCATTTTTTATAACAAGGGCAGCATATGGATGTTTTTAGGTGCAAAGCATAGAGACAGAAAAATCTAAATGTTGGAAAATACAACCAGAGGTAAACTGGAAAGAATTGCCACAAGAATCAAGACTAAAGCATTGTGGACTGAAGTATATGTGCTTAATTCTTTTATATTTTAAAAATAGCTTTATAGAGAACAAATGGAATACAATAAACTATTCATGTTTGGAAATATACAAATAGGTAAAGTTTCAATATGATGAATGTTTAAATTTTAAAATTTTAATTACAGTAAAAGATACATCATAGTTACTCCTTCTTAAATTCCGCTCCTTTTTTGGGCACACCAACACCATCCCTGCCACATCGGAAGCACTTCTTGAGTCTTTGGTGGATGTCATTAGTGGCACTGTGGCTACTCCATGAACTGATTTGAAACACTTCCCTTTCATGGTCATTGTGACTCTGGAGAAGAGCCACGAGTCCATGGTGCCAGATATGGTGAAGAATGTGGCTGAAGACACACTGTCAGGTTTTGTGGCCTGCCCTGGCATTGGGTGACACACAGCAGCAACACTCACCGTATTTTTGATCACACCTCATGATGACATACTTCCTGACACTGTGTGTTACTGTGCATTTCCTGGAAGATTTCATATACAGAACCATACAGAATGGTTTCTTCTTTGCCAGGCTGGTTTCTTTATTCCTCTAGTAGATGTGTCCCAAGTTTGTGGTTTTGTTTGCCCTTCCTTAATGAAGAATATTGCTGGAAAATGTTTTCACAGACTTACTTCTCTTCCCTGTGCCTTTTTCACTAGAATAGCTGGTTATATCTTTGTTTATTTTATTGATGAGATTTGTTTCTGTCTTATTATGATCGGATTTTGAATGTTATTTACATATTCTGAATGCAAACCCTTTGACAAATATGTGATCGGTGAACATTACTCCTAGGCTGTAGCTTCTTTCTTTTTCAGCTTCTTAAAGGTATTTTCTGACAAATTGATATTTTGACAACACCTAATTTGCCATTTGATTCTTATATGAATCATGCTTTTGGTCACATAGCTAAGAAATGTTTGCCTAACACAAGATCACAAACACATTCTCTTTTCCTTTCTTCTAGAATTTTTATCCTCAAATCTATGGTTCCTTTTCAGATAATTTTTATATATTGTATCAAATATCTATTGATGTTCTTTTTTGCATATTGTTCTGAAATATTTCATGGAGAGAGACTACACTTTTTCCAGAAAATATGGCTGTCATGATCACATACTTGATATGAATAACTTCCATGATCACACTTCAGTTCACCTGAGGAATGTCCCATTCCCCAGTGTAGATGAGAATCCAGCTAGGACCACAGACGGCTGAATCAGCAGTGTTGAGCAAATGCTGGGCAAGCAGTGTTGGCTACATCCCTGGCCTCCCTTCTGTCCCAAATGCCATATTGGAGAAGAGTGGGCAGACTGGATAAAAATACCACTACATGTTGGTAAGGTAGCACTGGGCACCCAAAAAGTGACCACAGGACCTTTATCCAGGCTTTCCCAACCTCCCACCACCCCAACTCATTGTTCACTTCATTGCTAGGTACTATTTCTGAAGCTGAGATCCTAGCTTGGTAGGTTGCCCTAATGGCAAACATCTGCTCACTTTGCATGGGCCTCTGTGAAAACATCTCCAGAGCTCCCCGTAGTACCTGTCTCTTACTTGCTGGCCCCCAACCAGTTTCTTCATCCTGTTCGTCATGCCATGGAATTGGCCGTCCTTCCTCTCTGAACTCCCTGTAGGGTCCTGCAGTGATGGAGGCCTGCTTGACCTAGATCTTGACCCTAGCAATAGCTGGTCCATCAGTTGCTTGAAATAAGAGCTCTCAGGTGTTTAGTAATGAGTGTGTGCACAGGGGGTGAAATTTTGCTTCTGTGTAGAGCACCTAATTCCGTTTTGAATGTTGCTGTCTAGGAAGTGATTACTGTCACCGTGGGGAGTACCTACCTGTCTCCCTTCAGGGAACCTGGCTCCATGGCCCAGGGCCAAGTCTCCCCAGAGACCTGGGACTCCATCTGAGAATGTTGCATTCTTCATGCCTTCAGAGAGGGGCCCAAGTCGCCAGAAAGGCTCCCCCACCCTCTGCTAGAGCAGCCCCATTCCCTATGGAACACACCCCACAATTAAAATTCAGCTCTCTCTCCTCCAATCCCACATGTCCCCACTCCTGTGTGGAAATTCCCCAGAAGTCAAGCAAAACCTCCCCTTCTCTTTCATCTCTAATTTGCTGTTTTGGGTGTCCTGTTGAAAAGGACAGCAACAGAACCTGGGTTGAGACTTCAAGATTCAGGGAGAGAAGGCACTAGGATTTCAACATAGACTCCTTGGGGGTACAGTAATGCTGCTTGAGGTGTGAGTTCTCCTCATCCCAGGACAACATTAGTTACCAGGCACTGGGTATGTTATTCAGCAAGGTCTCCTCCCTCCTATGTTTTCTGTTTCTCCATTTCCCTTCCTCTTTCTGCCATAGCTCTTAGACTTCTGAGACCATGAAACCAAGCAACTCTCTTTCATTTGCAAATCACTTCATCTTGAGATTTGGTTCCAGTAGCATAAATGGACTAAGGCCCTGGGGTCTCATCCTGTCTGCTCATTCTCTCTTTCTGAACACAAATCTGGCCCCAGATCCAGGATCCAGCATGTAGGTAGACCCCTCTGTGTGGTGCTGAACTTGGTGGTGTAGTTAGGGCATTGCAAGTGTTGGTCACCAATGTTAAGATGGCAGTGAACTTGGGAATGAGAAGATTTTACTGAAGGTCAAGGATTGGAGTGAATGTAAAGCTGTAAGTATAGAGTGATGATTCACAGAAACAAGAAAACACACAGAAAGGAAGAAGAGCAGAGCCACCTGGGGAGGAGGAACTTCTGTGGCCCTTTGTGCTTCTCCCCACAGGCCCCTTCCACAGCCCGCCACAGGGTGTTGAGCACTGAGTACTCTGCAGTGGGAATAGCTAAACAAAGGCTCTGGGGCCCTGGCATGAGCACAGGTGGCAGGCTACTCCCTGAAGCACCTGGTCAGCAGGAAGCAGTCCTGATGGTACATTTGTAAGCAAGAGGAAGCCCAGCTTGGGACAAAGGCAGCACCCTCTGATGTTCCTGGGTATTGTGACAAGGACAACTGTGGGTAGTGCCCGCTGACCCGATACTGGGAGGAGGACTTTCTGACAGGTCAGTGTTTTTGTGCCAGATTGCCCATTTGTGCAAAGTTAGAATCAATAATGGTCAAGGACCATAGATCATGTCACTAAGCAGTTAATGTAGTACGTCAGTGCTTAGCAGTTCATATACTGACCTCATTGAGCCTGGTAATGTCCATCTGGAAGCCGTACTTTTAGGATGGAAAAGGCAGAGACTTTAATGGCCCACCCTCAGTCCTGGGATTTCATCCTATCAGGAGCAGCACACCTGGTGGTGACTCCCTCCACAGACCACTATAAGATTCTCTCTGGTGACCTCACAACACATTGGGCCAAAAGCAGGTCCATCGTGTGTGTGTGTGGGAGAGTTCTTTGATCATCAGGGCTCACATTGAGGGCTTAAATCACGGCCAAAGAGCTCCCAATGTGCAGCCTCCTGACTGTCCCAGAGCACGCGTGACCCCATGGAACTCAGACCACATTTTTGTACGTCCATTGTCTCCTTTTCCTATTAATGTCCTTTGCTTTGTTTTGCACGTAGGCAGCATCACCTGGTTGGTTGGAGACCCTTCTCCATGCTGTCCTGGGCAAATGGGATCTCAGTATAATTTTTCCTTCTGTTTCAAAATGACCCCAACATTTAAGTATTGCACAGTACTGGCTAGATAACAAAGACAAGGATGCGTGGGAAAGGAGACAGATCCTGGCTGATTGGCTCCGTTGTGTACTTGTAATAGGTGTGTGACCATCATAGGCTTCCTTGGGCCTTGGCTCTGTACCTTGACCTTCAGAGTCTGTGCCCAGGATGAGTGACCGAGTGAGGTGAGAGTCTGAGAAGGATGAATAGTGACCTAGCATTTATAATCTCCCTGTCCTTCCAAGTCTACAGCCCTTTTCCTGGCAGCCCTTTCTCCAACCTCAGATTCCAGTTGTCACCGGTAGGGTCCTCACAGTTCCTGTGGCAAACATGTACTCACCACCTAGGGCAGGTGTGGACCAGGGAATCATCCTGGCCTGGAGACCAAGCTGGGGTGGTAGCAAGGGCTCTTCCTGTTCCCCAGTCAACCCTCGTGTCACTCGGTCCCTGTCACCCAAGTGTGGATTCACATCAGGTCAAATGTTCAAGAACATTGGAGAAGGCTCGTGGGCTTCCTGGAGCCTTCTCAGCTGACAGCAGTCTTTTGGCCCAGGCATGGATTGGTGGCCTGTGTAGCCCATGTCACCACTCGCTTTGCCAGTCCAGAAATCAGCACCATTTTTATGTGTTCCTTCTGCGCCGCCTCACAGGATTTCCTCTGTGCCCTATCAACCAGACAGGCCTTGAGTATGTTAAATGAATAATTGGTTCTTTGCATGAACTTCAGACAAAGCTACAAGGTACCTGAATTTGAGCTACTTGTTTCAGTCCTTTGTTTATCCATTCTTTGGATAGTTAGGAAGAATCTGTGTGTGGGCCTACTAAGGAGCTAGGGGTAGAAAAGGCAGCTCTGCCCTCCCCAGCTCTCCTGATTGCCTGGTAGAGCCCCTGTCCTGTGCCTTGACTTGGAGGCTGGGCTTGGAGCATTCTCACCAGCTCAGTGCAGGGCAGCACAGGGAAGCCACCTGCGGTTATAAGCAAAACAAAACAAAAAAAGATTAACAATTTAAAATCACAATCAGAGAGACAGAGACAGAAAGAGACAGAGACAGAGAGGTAACACATTGCAGGGTCTTCATTAGTCCAAGCTATCGGCAGGGTATTTAGGAAGGTAAAGGACCCTAGATGGTTTTATAGTGGAGCAGGGACAAGAACATCTATCTTGGGGGTCAGGAGTGGATTTGGTTCTTTTATAAGCCCTGGAGAGACTAAGAAGTCTTGGCTCAGACTAGTACTAAAGGTCAGTGCCAATGACCAAGTCCATTCCGAGGTATTTATCTCTCAGAAAAATTCCCAAGCAGGAGAGACCTAGGAAATCCTTCCCAGGTAGAGCTCTTGTTTTTGCCCTTGTTTTACTGGAGATTGAATCCAGGGGCTTCATAGTAGCCTACATCTCCATCCCTTTTTTGAAAGTGTGAGCAAAGATTTTAATAAGTTGCTAAATTTTCCAGGCTGAGCTCAAACTTTTGATCTTCCTGCTTTAACCTCCCAGAGTGCTGAGTACAGCCACACACCACCATCACTGGCTTGATATGAGACTCATAGTAGGATCTCCTTAGCTCTACTGAATTAGGTTGTGAGTACTCTGCATTTTTCTCCTGAGTTTTCTTTGAAAAAATAGTGAGTGGCAAAAAAAGCCAAAGCCCAATCATTTTGGTACCTGGGAAATGAGAGGCCATGATCTATGGTTTGCTGAGTGCATGGAGCAGTTATGAGGCTCTCTCTTAATCAAGAAAACCCTGTGGAAGGTATCAATACTTCCAGGCTTTTCTTGTTTTTGCAGCAATCTTCTTAGAATTGGTTTCTTATTCCCAAAAACATTTGGGATGGGAGGCTTCCCTTCCTTGAGAAGTGACATCCCTGTGAGACTAAGGAAGAAAATCTGGGGTGTGTCCCAGACTAGACAGTGTCTCCTCAGTCACAGATTTCATCATCAGTAGTCAAATGACAAATCTGAGTTAGAATTCTGTGGTGGAAAGAAGATTCCCTCCCGCAGTACAGCATCCTCAGGCAGCTGAAAGTTGCCCAAGGCTGGTCGAGGCCATACCTACCTGCAGCACACACACAGCTCAGTCTCATCCACGGCTGGACTGAGGTTCTGAAACTCCATAGACCTTGTCTAGGTCACTTGTGTCCCTAAGAAGGAGTTGGGACAGGCACAATAGGTCACACTAAGGCTGACTCCACGTAACAGTGACTGTCAACTTCTGTTCTCTGGAGATGAAGTATACAATGTGGAAGAGATGGGTTGATAGCAAGTGGCTAGTAATTACTGTCCTCAAAGAGCACAATAGACTTCACACTGTGGACAGAGGTTCTGAAATCAGAAAAATCCAAGCTCCCATCGCAGTGTGCCACATTGACATCTTTATCTCATTAAAACTTCCTGGGTCTTCATGCTGTTGAACTCTTTTATGAATTCTCGTATCAGAGGGTCACCGAAAAGATGAAATATGGCTAGAGGGCTGTGCATATACCAGTTTTTGTTTGATTGAGCTGTTCCCCATCCCCTCTGGTTAGTATACTTGAAGGTGCAGCGAGGATCCTGCAGTGTGGAGGAGGGTAAATAAGATACACAGCGACATAGGCATAGAAGGATGGATTGAAATAGAGTCATGGGAGACTGGAATATGGCCTGGTACGGGGGCAGAAGGGTTGATCCAAAAAATGTAAGAGTTTTAAATTAAGAAATATTAGTGTAAAGGACACACTATAGTTACACGGTATAATCAACAATGCAGTGGGTGCTGCTGTGAGCACCGTCCAGCAGAAACGCAGACTCACAGAATCGTGGTGCTGTGTCTCACCCTCCTTATTCAATAGATGTGCGCCATGTGACTTCTGGCTCTTCCTCAAAGCCAAAATGACCATGAAAGGAAATGTCTTGACTTAGCTCAGGACATTGAAGTAAACACAACATGCAACTAACAACCTTCAGGAAAGAGAACTTACAGAACTGCTTCAGAGAGTGGCAAGGAAAGTAGGATAAGGATGCTCCAAGAAAGGGGGATGATGATTTTGAGGGGGATTTGTGCCACCATGTATTTCACTGTAATGAATATTTTATCAATTAAATATTCATCGTACTTTTCCATCACAACAGGAACCATGACAAAGACATCTGGAGACAAGGGTAAAGACACCCAGCACACTCATCTGTGGCTGTGAAGACACAAGCTCTTCAGCCTCACTATGGTTCCTGGCCATCGCACTACGCTTTATCAGCTTCGCGCCCCCAACTCCCTGCCACCTTGCATCTCAGTCTCACTAAGGCTCCAGTGGTCTCTGTGAATCACGTGGCCTCTGTGATCTCCGCCAGTGCTCATGCCTTTTCCTGCTCTTATCCCTTTAGGGATCAGCAGTCTGTGAGCTGGAAACCAGTGTCCCCTGCCAGTTGTGGGAACCTGACGCTCTCCCGCAGGCTGGTGTCACCTCATCCACCTCCATTTCTAGGACTAAGCTTATCTCTGTGCCTCAGTTTAGTAAGGAGCCAGACTATATCCACATTGTAATTTGTCCCCAAACATCAGCTAATAATCATGAGCATACACGAGCACACACAAATGTGCACACAGGTACACAGATGCACACATGCGCCATGTTTTTCTTCCTGCAATCATCATGATCCTAATACACTTAGAGAGGATTAAGTATGGAAATGAGACCAAGGAAACCCATGGCTGGTCCAGGAACCTTGAAGACTGTACTTAGGGTAAATGGCACTGCTGCTCTGTTGATGCTGAAGCTGCATAAACACGGCCACTAGTGGAATGCAGAGGTTGAGATTGAATGACCTGGGCCCAGAGCCCCATCTCTGAAGGGATGAGTGCTGTGGTCTGAATTCCTTGGTGTCTTCCCCTGCCATGGCTAAGCCACAGCCAATGTTGAGGCAGGACAGAGGTATCAGGTTGTGATCACCTTACCGCAGATCTTTCTTCAGCTCCAGGCCCTGTTCAGAAGTCCATGGGACCTGGTGGACCCAGTTCATGCAGCTGTCACTGAAATGTCTGTGTCCCCTTTCTCATCCCCTAGCTTGCAGGCAAAGACCACAGCAGAGATGAGGCATCATACAGGCAAATGCACCCAGATGGGTAAAAAAGAACCCAGGACATTGTGGAAGCTGAGGTGGGAGAACGGCATGTTTCAGCTCAGCCCAGGCGACTTAGCAACTTAGACCTTGCCTCAAAATAGAAAATGAAACGGGTTAGGAATGTAGCTCAGCGCTAAGGGCCAGGATTCAGGCCCTAGTACCAAAGAACAAAACAAAACGAAACCTGTAAATCAAGTAAATATGAACAACATGTGTGCTTAGGTTCTGGAGAGCAGAGGAGGGAAGGGAAGCAGCTGGATGGGCTGCTAAGGAATGGTGAGAGCGTGGGAGGAAGGTCATGGGCTGCAGAAGCAGCACCTGCGTTAGCAAAGGGAGACTGACCTTTGTGTGGAGGCTCTACCCCGTGACCACGTGGTCATGGCTAAAGATGCTGTACTTTGGTTGCCCATGGTGTTAGAATGCAGAGGCATTAGTAGATGTCTTTGTGTTTTTTGTGACAGTCAGCATCGGTAAAGTCCTGCTGGATACTGAAGTGCTTCACAACTCTTTGCTACTGAAAGTAGGCTGTGTCTGAGGTGCTGCTTGGGTGTGCATGGACAGGTGATTTCTGCAGCCCACGTCCCAGGAGAGAAACCCCAGAAAGATGCCTTGCATCCTTCCCCACACAGCTGCATGCCAGGTGGTAAAACAGATCCTGGCATAGGGCAAATGTGTGAGCACCCAAGACCAGCATCATGTTATAAGGTCAGACCTGGAGTGACTTGAGCACTGTCACCATGCCACCACCCAACCTCAGGATGCAGGGGCCTGGAAAGCTGAGTGCAAAACGTATTGAGTGGACCGAGTCCATGCTAGGCAGAAACCCAGCTCTCTCAGCTCTTGGTTCTCAGTGCTGGGATGTACACTGCAGTCATGAGACTTAATCTCTTCTTTACAGCTTTGGGCACTAAAGGTCAGCTTCTAGCCCAGCTGATAAGCAGGAAGGGAGGCATCCACCATGCCCAGCCGTTATGGAGGGGATTATTGATTCAACAATGTGCTTCTTCTGGAAGGAGAGTTAATGACAGCCTTGGCAGCCTCTTCCCAATGGGAACAAATAACGGACCCAAGAGGATCCTTATAGGTTCCTTAAGGAGCAGTGCCTCAGCTCCCTTCTCAGGGAACAGGAAACACAGCATGGCGTTGACGTCTGTGCGTGTAGCAGGTCACAGTCAGGGTGGGGTGGAGAGTCGCCTTCTGTCCTGGTCTTGGTTTGTCCTGTGAGAAAGCTTGCTGCTTGAGGAAGCAGCAGCACCCCAGGGTCTGGTTTTCATCTCTGCTGCTCACCGCCCTGTGGCTGTGGGTGGTGGTGATAGAACACACTCCTGCATCTTCCTGCCCTGCCCTCCTAACTCACCCTGAGATAGCCATGGTGTCATCACACACGGATATGCATGAGTCTCTCTTCCCACGCTGAGCCCCACTCTGTGTCTGTCTCAGGGTTAGCGATGGCTTTCATCAGCCTCCCATGGACACCACCCCAAGGCTGCTTCCAGGCCATCACCAGTCCTTCCTGTACCATCTTGGATGTTTTGTTCCTCTGAGTGTTTACTCCTCTATTTTAAAGAACATTCACAATATGCTTTTATTCTTTTTCTTAAAAAATATTAAGCTTTGAATTTTGAGATAACTGAAGATTAATGCACACCAATTCAAAACATAAACAGCTCCCATTAATGCTTTGCTAGATCCCCATGATGGTTCCATTTTGCAGGTATGGACACTCCATCCATGCCTGGACCCCTTCTGTTGCCCTTTTATACCTGTCCCCACCCCCTCCTACCTCCACCCACTGCTCAGAAAGTCTAGCTATCACCTGTCTGCCCCCCTTTCTACAGTTGTGCCATGTCCTGTGGTTATGTAGATGAGATTGTACCCATGCAGCCATTGAGGACTGGCATTATCCACTTGGTACATTTCTGGGAGATGATTTATATGCAGTACAATCTTGATTTTACCATACAGATGCAGTGCCAATTCCTGTCAGCCCCAAGGGATTCTTGGTCTTCCAGGCCTTTGTGGTCACCAACATGACTATCCTATGCCTGTTCTCCCACAGTGCTCGTGAGCATGCCTGAAACATGGCTTGCATCGGTGGCACTGGCCACTCTTAACCTTCTTCCTCTCCCTCTACAACTGGCTCTGCAGAAGATGCTATCAGAATCTTCTCCCTTTTGGCCCCATGGAGTCTCATTTATAACAAGGTTTGAATGTGGACCCTTACATCTTCCTGAGCTCTCTCCGGTAGTATCCTGTTTTTCACGTGGCTGATCATTCATCTCTTTGCAAAGTCTCCTCTTCCCTCTCAAAGAAGATTCACCCATGGGTAATTACGCCCCTGTCCCCTGCCTTTTGGGACCAGGGTGGTCAAAAGACCATCAAGCTCCACCATGTTCCTTCTCATATAAACCACCCCCTTCCTCAGGGTTCCTCAGCCTGTGGCCACCCTATGCCCCTTCTCTGGGACACAAAGAAGGATAAGCTTTGTGTATCAGCCTGATACATCCTTACCTATATCCTGGTCCCGGACACGTGGCTCATTGTGGGGTCTCAAGGGCTTATGAAATATCTTAGGCACTTCCCCAATATGCTCAGATGGCCTGAATCCAAGAATTCTCTCTTTACTCCTACCCTAACCTGCCCTGGCCTCTCCCATCTGCCAAACGATAGGAGACTTTATAGAATTCACCACTTTTTCAATACATTCTCTTATCTCTCAGCTATATCAGCAAAATTCTAGAAAGCAATGTACCTGATAAGGAGTTTTACTTTAGAACAATGGAAGTATTTTGGAACTAGATGGAGGTGGTGGCCACACAGTACTGTGCAAGGGTCAGATGATTCTGAACAGTGCACCTTTTCGTGGTAAGCTTATGATATAATAACTTCACCCCAATGAATTATTTTTGAAAAATTTACCTCATATTACTTCGGACTGAAGTAGCCTGATTCATCTCAGACATGGTGTATTGATAGAATATCCTTGAGTACAACTGGGATCACAGTAGAGCAAAGTCAGGGGTATAAAGATACTTTTGTCCCCAAGACCAGCTGTATGAAAGACACAGACTTCAAAGCAGAAGCACTGTGTGCTCAGATTGGAAGAACTTTATGGGGGAAATACCAAGATGAAGATACATAGTCTGCGTTGGCAAAGCCTGGTTAACACACCCACACAGCACAGGAGGGGGCTCCTGGTAACTGTCTGAGTCTTTAAACTCCAGGGCTTATATGATGCCTCAAGTTAATCACTGTAACTGTGAAAACCTAATCATATGCATTTCCTGACATTTCGGATTTGCAATTATAATGTCATTTGTTTCCAAGGAGTAAAAGGTTGCCATAGTTGGAGGGTGTACATTTTACTTTTAGATTTTATATGGTATATTTATCAATTTGGGGGATCTAAAGAAAAACATCTATCATTACCAACAAATTCTCAGTATGCAATGTTGTGTTTAATGTCAGTGATGCAAAATCAGCTCACTACACAAAAGGCCATTTGCTTAGCCTTCTCAGCACTGTCACAGACAAAGCTTATTGTTATTTAGGGACCACTGTGAGTGGGCGGGAGGCATCTCTGCTAAAGTTGCAGGGTTGCTTTCACCATTCAAAGATGAGAACCTCAAACTGGGCATTGCAGGACTTTATTATTCACAACAGATCAGTTACAGTCGGAGTTGAGACAGTGCTTAAGCTGATCACAGTAAAGTTTGTTTTTAAGTAAACTTGGAGCAGTGTATAAAGTTAGACCCAGAATAGAACTTCTAAAATACACTGTCTTGTTGAGAGTGAAGAATCAGAACCTAGAGACTCTTAAAGTAGGAATTTGAAGGGTGAAAAAAAACTTTAAAAACAGCATCTGTTTTTTAAGAATGCTGGTTTTCTGATTTTTGTATGCAGTTGAATGCTAGCAGATACAGCTCATTTTTGCTTTTTATTCCAGTGGTATGACCCATAAAATAGGCACAATTGACAGTTCCTCATTATTTAAAAAGAAAAGAAACCTGGACCATTGGTCTCCATCAGTGTTTACTAAACATGCCAAAGACAGCCTCAATTACGGGCAGTAATTAGGGAGAAAAAAAGCCCTTACAGTACTCATGATCAAAATCTTGTACAAGTGTGACTCTTTCTAGAACTTTCAGGCACCCAGAAATGAAGGCTTTACAAAAAGATTCTTAGGTAAGAGTTGGCTAGAGAAAACAAAATATTTTCTTGGCCAATAATAGAGCTGACCTCTGCTATAGTTGCTAACTTTCCTCTGCTGTTTATTCCTCCCACCAAATATTTGCAAAGCCCTGCATAACCTAAGGTACCTTTGCAATATCCAAATAGCCGAGCTGATTCATGCCATCTGGAAAGGGTGATGTGTTATTTGTCACTATGATAGTCATATTCCACTCTGCCTAGCACAATAAATATTAAGCAAGTGATGTGTATTTACATGATTTTCAGAATTGATCTGATAACTTAAAAGCCTGATTCTCCAGCAAAATAAAATGGAGCACTTCGTCCAAAGGTTAAATGCACAGCTTAATTGGCAACTGTGCATTAGGAACCTATTGTAAAATGATCACAGTTTCAAAGGACGCTCCAGCTAGCGCATTCAGGGAAATAAATTTTCATTGTTTGGCCATTAACAAGTCAAGTCCAGAAACTGAAGAGAAGAAACAGGGAAGCCACAGTCTGGATTTCTGTCTCACCAGAATGTAATTTCCTTCCTCCTACATACTACTTCCTAACTCAGGATTTAGAACATATTAAATATGCAGACTTTAAAATTCTTTTCTTGCCTAAATAATTTATCCAAACCCAGCAGACTGTTATATGTCTGAGAAACACATTTGCAGGCATGACCAAGGATATTTGAGGATTTACCATCTAAGGTGAGAAATGCCGACACCTAGCAAGGTCTAGTGGAATTAACTGAGATTTAGGATGTTTTACCAAAAATATTTAAGAAACTGTCTCACAGAAAAACAAGGCTGTTCTGTTCCCTCCGGTGGAAACTGAATGAGTGTCTGGACTTATGCTCCAGTGTGAATGTGGACACAGAGTTGGACCTCTTGCTTTAGGTAATGAAAGAGGTCAAAGGTATGTGTGGTCTCCAAAGAGAATGGCTAGGCTTCAGAAGCACGCTCCACTTCATGCAAAAATTGTCTTAAGGATGAATAAAGTTCATCACATTAAGTGACATGGAATATTCTTCTCAATTCCATATTTTAAAAGGTGGCCCAAGGGCTCCATGTTGAATTCATTTTTGTCTGCAGAACTCAACCCTGATTGCTGTGTCTCTCTGCAGCTTTCCTTTCTGTCTCTAGTCTTTATCTGAGAGTTTGTCACAAGGGTGGTGGTGTCCCCAGGGGAAGACTAAACATTCATTGTAATTCTCAGATCTTGTAAGCAACTTGAACGTGAAAAAAGAAAACCCTTTTCAGAGCTCATTGAAAAGTGATATAAACTGTGATAAAATAGTACTCAGTTTTCATCCTCATGAAGCAATCTCTTAAGAAGAGAAAAGCCCAGCTGTAAACCACCATGAATTATGATCATCTCCTCCTACAGTGAATGCAGAGAGGGCTTTGTGCTTCTTGGCAATTGCAAAAAACAAAAGCAAGACCAGGAATCCACAGTGCACCTCAGTCATCATCATGGTGCTAACGCCTTCCACAGGGTTGAGAATGGGAATATTACATTTCTGTGTTCACCCTGGCCAAAGGGAGGGATGAGACAGTTCCATGGCAGTGTCCCTTGGTCACCAATTGGAAGCAGTAACAGTTGTGCATTAGCACCCGGTGCATAGATCTCTTGTGCTATTGGACTGCCAGGAAAGTGTCTGAATTAAGGAGGCTGCAGAATGCTGCCTGGAACACCCCAGCCTCTAACTTCAAAGTTTGCTCTTTCTGGTCTTCATAGGAAGAAATCTTACTCCCAATTATGAACCAAAGGACAGCAAAGATGAGACACTTCTGGTCAGGAAGCTGGTCTAGAGAAGGATCAGTCTTAAGGGCTACCATATTGCCCAGGCATGGGAACAGGTGATATCTCTCCCCTGCTCTGCCACTGGGCCTCATAAGTGCATTAGAGGGCATCTGGGTTGTTCCTCACCTTAGACAGCAAGAGCCAAAGCAAAGGCACAGTCTTGCTACTGTCACAACCAGGGGGTGGTGAACACTGAATAAGAAATCGCCACTTTTGCAACAACTCCGTGTTCTCCATGAAGCTAGCTTTAAATGAAGGAAACATTAATGAGTCCTACCATATTCCCACTGCCCATGTTCCTGAGGACACTAATTTTCTCATCTTGGTACAGTTTCCCTAGGTGCTTATTTCACTTCTCATAATTTTATACTACTTCTTATACCTTGGAAGAAATGTTAAATGTAACTACCTGAATCACTGGTATGAAAATAAGGACCTTGAGCTTGTGGGAGTTCTTAGGGGATCCACGGAAAATAAGTGAGGATCCAAGAGTGCAACAAAGCAAGGGTCCAGGTGCCTTAAAAAGTCAAAGTGAAGGGTTCCAGCCTGACATGCCGGGCTGCCATTGATGAAGCGACTGAGGGCAGGAGGTTCTCCTGCTGTGGGCTCCTTTCAGCCTGGACCCCATGGCCAATGATGTGGCGGCATCAGGAGCTGGAACAGCGAGGTCTTAGAGCTGCAGAGCCAGCAGTCAGCACGCGTTTCTAATGTGCTAACAGAAATGCAAGTTTTGTTGATTTATTATTTTAAAAGACTATTTTAAAAGATTTATATTACTACATGTGTGCAGTCCGTGGTAATTAGATTCCTTGTGGTGAGTCAGTACATGTATGGAACATAGTTTAATTGTTTTAGTTCCTTCCCCTCTCTCTCCTTCTATCTCTTGGTCCCACCGCTGCCCTTTTGAAAAAGGTCTGTCTCTTACTCACCATTATCATTTATTTTTCTCTTTATTTATGTTCCAGGCTTCTTACATAACTTTGTGTTTCTGGTTTATATTCTCAAAGTGTGTCCATTTTTCTACAAATGAGTCAAATTTATCCTTCTTTATAGCAGAATAGCACTTCATTATGTGTAAATATCACAGGTGAATGGATTCAAAGCTAAGTTCTGATGATCTATTGCTGAATCCCAAACAGGCAGAATAAAATCCTTGTCCTGGAAAACTCCAGCCACCAGAAAGAGGACTCCTAATGATTACTCAGAAGCCAGATAGCAAGTACTGTGCCAGGAACAGAAGCAGGTGAACAGGGAAACGGAATGCAAGAGGCCCAGGGCATGATGCTAAGGACTCTGCAAAAGGAACTTTTGAAGACAAGTTAGCCCCCAGAGAAGAAGGAGATTCTACAACACCTCATTCTACAAAAATGCCCAGAAGGTGAAGTATGGGAGCCCAGGCTATGTTGGAGGGAACGGCAAAGGCCAGACATCAGCCCTTGCAGAGAAGCAGGAGACAGAAGCAAGGCTATGCAGATGTAAAGACAGGAGCAGTGCAGCTGGCACCTTGGCACCAGGGAGGATGAGGCCAGACGTTGGCATAATCCATGTTTGCAATTTGGAAAAGGAGTCACCTTGGTCTAGTGTCAGAGTCAGGATGGCACAAGGTCGGGGCAGAGGATTGGCAAGTGGGAATTCAATCCTGCTGCTCCACGGAAGCCCCGTAAAACAAGTCCCTGTGGGTGCTGTAAGGAGTGAAGGCTGCTTGCCATTCCTCTTCTGCCATTGAGTCCCAGCCTGTGTCTCCAGGTGGAAGCCACAATTACTATTCTGTTCTCACGATGAGTGCTGGGTGAGGAACCGTGTCAAGATCAGGGCATTCCCAGTGCATTGTAGATACAGAGAATCCAGCTGCCCCACTGAGGTAGTGACCTGGGAGAGCAGAGCTGTAAGGGACAGCTGACGGCCCCTCTCCATCACCCACCAGTTTTGCATGGGCTTAGTTGCAGATGGGTGAAGGTGCTCCTCTCTGGCTCCAGAGTCTTTTTTTCTGGTGGTCTTAGGCATTAAACCCAGGGCCTTCACACCAAGCTGAATCCCCAGCCCTTTTTATTTTGAGACAGAGCCTCCTTAAATTGTCCAAGCTGTGCATGAATTTATGGTTCTCCTGCCTCCTGCCTCCACCTCCCAAGACCCTGGGATTATAGATGTGGGCCACCATGCCTGGCTCCAAAGTCTACTTACTTCTTCCCCCATGTGTCTGTGAGCCAGAGGAAACAGAAGCATAAGGGAACAACCAGCACAGAAGCACCAAGACTTGGAATTAGGCTGGATGTGTTTAACTAATTGCCCTGCCCACCCCACCAGGCAGTGAAAGTCATGTTCCTGTCTAGCTGGGTTCCAGGTGTGAAGATCTGAGCCGTGGTGACAGACACTCACACCTAACAGAGGTTTTTGAAATCAAGGGCACAAGGCTGATGTGTGCCTCTCCCTTGCTCTGGGAGACAAATGGAATCTGTAGCAAGTCCAAGACAACCTCAGTGCCAGCTGGATGGGCAACCGTAAGAGAAAGGCCGATCCAGGGTAGAAGGCCCTAGCATCCCCGCCAGTGGACTGCACATCCAGATGGAAGCTGTTCTCCACCCTCTCACAGGGAGCATGGAAAACACAGACTTCCTCCCCTGCCAGCAGAAAAATTGAGCTCCAACATGGCAGCTCTTGGGGAACCGGAAGCTGCAAGCACAGGTGGCTGCAAGGACTGTAAGATGGTCAGGCAGTCACTCATGAGGACCAAAAACACTGTAGATCTCAAGTGTGATGGCCCTTGGACACTGTCTGCACACGTGACACATTTCAAACATATGTCTACATGCAATGTGATGAGGACCTTGAGGCAAATACCCTCTGAGGAGCCAGTAGCCTGGGGTACCCTCCAAGGCGTGTGGCACACTGACAGCCCTGGTCCAGCACCAGGCACTTCACAATCACAGCAACTCACTTGAGGTTTAATCAGGAGCACGGTGTCATTGATTGATCCAGTGTCTACTTGGACGTGCAGAGGAAAAATTAGACACTTTGGGTTCAAGTAGCACCATGTGTCCTTCTGACTGATCAGGTTAGCAAGTTAATTAAACTCTCCAGGTCTCTGTTTCCTTCTCGGTACACGAGTGCTGAAAATGCGTGTCCCAGTGTCATGGTGGCACTCAGGATAAACATGAGCCTGTGCGTGTGACCAGAGGTTTCCATACAAAGGCCATGTGCAGGACTATGTCCTCAGCACTTTTATTTTTAACTGTTTAAATTTAGAGACACAATCTCACTAAGTTGCTCAGATGGGATATGAGTTTGTGACCCTCCTGCCTCAGCCTCCCTGAGTTCTGGGATTACAGGCACACAGTAACCACCAAGCCCAGGTCCCTAGAGTATTATAATTACAGCCACCCTAAACTGCCAGACTCACAGATTACCTTCAGAGAGATGTGAGAGGGCAACCTTATCTTTGAAGGTAATTGAAACATCATATTGATGGCAAACCAAGTGATTCAGCTGATTTTTCAGTTCTCTTCCTAATTAAGGACCCACATGCATATTCACCTTGAGGTGCCCTAATGCATGAGAATGTGAATTATTCATGGGCTTTGTTTGGGTTGCAGGAAACCTTAATATAGCTTTTGTTTCCAACCCTATTGGATAGGCGCTTTGTGTCTGATCACATTATATGGGTATTGCTGGCAGTAAAGTAAACTTTAAATTATATAGTCTGCAGTTTTGCACTAAGAGCCGATCGGAGATGATTCATCGTTTTGCTTGTCTTTCTGTTTACATGCGGACACATAATTCATGCTCGGAAACCACCTTTCAGCTCATCTGGAAGGACTCCATGCACCACCACCACCAACTCTCTGTGCCAGTCAGGAATTATAAATCACTTTTCTATTAAACAGCAGGCTTAAAATGCAAACATATATATTTTAAATATATGCAGCCATGTCTGATTTCCAAAAATTAAAGAACTGTCTGAAAAATCAAGTGCTAGAATTTAGTGAATAAATTTTTTGACTTAAGGACATCAGAAGTATGCATCTTGACACATAGTGAACAGGTACCCATGTGGAGATTTTCCCAAATGGGTCTATATTTGGGAGGTGTATATTTTGCAGAAGTTTTGGTACATTAAGTTTTGATTATTCCAAAGCTTTGCTTTATAAAATTATTCGCTCAGCAGAGCCGTAAGATGGAATTGACTGAGGTTAAAAATATAAGGACTTAATTAGATTCTCCAGTTAGTATGGTGGGAAGCCTCCCTGAACCTCATCCCAGGCCAGATAAAGTCCTGCTCAGACAGACCCAGGGACTCTAAGGCTCCACAGCCTCGCAATCTCCAACTAAAAAAATACATCACCAGTCCCCAAACCCACTGCTAAGGCAGTGGCAGGATTCAGCCATCAGGCAAAGGTCTGCAAACAAACACCCCATGCTTCTATGTTCCTTGTTCCTGTCCTCACTGGACTGTGACATAAGCTCTCACTGACACATGCAGGTTTCCATACCTCTTGAGGAGGAAAGGACTTTCCAGGCAACCAGACCTTACCCATTTGAGCTTCTTATTTAACTTTGCAATAGCATTATTGCAGCTTCCTTGACTAAATCATTTGTTTGCCACTTAACTGGGCATGGTGTTATGGCTGTTTTGTGTCATTCTCTACGTGTTTTGGAGATTGACTGTGACTTCCTTGGTCTCACCAGAGGTGAACAGAAGCTCCAAGCCTTCCCCTGTGGTGTCTGCCCGTCATGTTTAAAAAACTAGGATCCCCAAACCTGAACTTGCCTGATGACATTTTTATCATTAACTATGTTTATTGGTACAGTTTAGATATACATAGTGGTCACATTCTTCATGCAAAACTTGTGCCCGTACATAATAGTCCCAAGTCTTATTTTCTTACCCATTTTCCTCTCCTCCCTTCTCCCCCTCTTCACTTTCTTATGTACAAAAACTTCATTTCCATTTGACCTTTCTTTTCTCATTTTTCTTCTTTTCTCTTCCTTCCTTTCCCCTCCCCTCCCTTGCGTCCCTTCCCATTTGAATGTTTTCTTCTTACTTTACAAAATCTCTTACACATTTTATTCTTTATTTATACTTTCAGTTTTTTATATCAGAGAAACAAGGCAGTATTTACACTTGAGTCTGATTCATTTCACTTAAGAGTATGGTCTCTAGATATAGTCATTTACCTAGAAATATCTCAAGTTTATCCTTCTTTATGTCTAAGTGGTATGCAATTGTACCAAAAGAAAACCCTACCTCTTCTTTACCCATTTATCAGTTGATGGGCATTTGGGATGGTTCCAATATTTGGCTATTGTACATTGTACAATCGATGTCAAAGATGTGCATATCACAATACTTGGGTAAAACTGAACCTCTATTCCTAGTTTTTTGAAGCATCTCCATACTGATTTCCACTGGTTGCACCAGTTTACATTCCCACTAACAGGGGAGAAGGGTTTCTTTTTTTGCCTTAGCCCCACCTACATTTGTTATTAGTTGATTTGTTGATAATAGCCACTCTTTCTGGAGTGAGGCGGAATCTCAGTGTTGTTTTAATTTGTAGCTTGTGAATTACCAGTGATGTTGAACAATTTTTAATACACTTATTTGCTGTGTGTATTCCTTCATCTGAAAAGTGTATATTCATCTCAGATGCCTATTTTTGGATTGGGTCTTTAAATTTGGGGAAGGGTTGCTTCTTTTCAGTTCTTCATATATTCTAGATATTAGTCCCTAGTCAGAAGGGTAACTGGCACCTTTGGATTGTCTCTCTACTCCCTTTGATGATTTCTTTTGCTGCACAGAAGATGTTTAATGAAATGAGATCCTATTGGTTGATTCTTTGTAGTAGTTTCTGTGCAGTTGGAATTTTATTCATAAAGTCTTTGCCTACTCCGAGTCATCAAGAGTTCTCTATTCTCTCTTCCAGCAGGCTTAGTGTTTCTGTTTTAATGTTTAGATCTTTGATTCATTTCAATTTTAGTTCAGTGCATGATGAGAAATATGAGCCCAGTTTTAGTCTGCAGCATGTGGAAAGTCAGTTTTTCTATCACCATTTATTAAAGAGGCTGTCTCTTCCAGTGAGGATGTTTGGTCACTACATTCTCACTTATCTGAAAGTGGGAGCACAGAAAGGGGGATAGTCTTAGTCACTTCTTCGCTGTTGTGACACAATATCTGATGCCCACAATTTAAGGAAGAAGGAGTTTTCTTTTGGCTCCTGGGTTTTTGTTGTTGTTGTTGTTTGTTTGTTTGTTTGTTGTTTGCTTGGCTGGTTGGGTTTTTTTTATTTGTTTTGTTTTGTTTTTTATTTTGCTTTTTGGCACTGGGGATCGAACTTATGACCTAAGGATCGAACTCACGACCTAAGGATCGAACTCACGACCTAGCACTTGCCAGCCAAGTGCTAATGCCACTGAGCTAAACTCCCAGCCCCTTGGCTCCTGTTTTAATCCATGATCAGCTGGGTTCAAGGCAGAACAGCATGGCAGAGGTGCATGGTAGAGGACAGCTGCTCCTCATGGCAGTGCAGTGACTGTGTTTGGAGTTGATTCTCCATCTTCCAATCTATTCTACTGATGCCTAGGGCTGTGTTTTTACCAGTACCATGCTCTCCATTTTTTTAGAGGCTGAAGGTCTGTAGCATAATTTCAAGTCAGGGATTGTGTTGCTCCCTGCATTGCTCAGGGTTGCTTTTGCTATTCTAGGTTTTTTCTGGTTTCAAATAAATTTTGGTAATATATTCTCTAGTTCTGTGATGTATGTTATTGGTATTTAGATTAGGATTGCATTAAATCTGTGTAACAACTTTGAGACTATGGTCATTTTTACTCTGTTCATTCTTCCTGTCCAAGAGCAAGGGATATCTTTCCATTTTCCGACATTCTCTTTGATCTCCTTTTTCAGAGTACTATGTAAAACCCTTTTATTTCCTAGGTTAGGTTGATCTCCAAGTGTTTCATTTTCTTAATAATACTGTGAAAGGCCTGGCTGCCCTAACTTCTGTCTCAAAAAATTTGTTACTTCTGTAGAAGAATGTTATTGACTTTTGAGTGCTGACATCCAGGTACTAGATCTAGAAATCTTTTGGTAGAGTTTTTGGAGTCTACCATGTAGAGTATCATGTCATCTGCAAATACTGATAGTTATCATCTTCCTTTCCTGTCTTTTTTCCTTTTATTTCTTTCTCTTGTCTATTTGCTCTGGCTAATGTTTCTAGAACTATACTGACTAGGAGTGGTGACAGTATACATCCTTGTCTTGTGCCTAAATATAGACTGAAAGCTTTCAGTTTTCTTAATTTCGTATGATGTTGCCTGTTGGTTTGTCATGAGGATCATTATCAGAATACACAATCTTGTGAGCTTCAAGTGGGATATTCTCCAAAACAGAGCACATACTAGCTCATAGAACATGTTTAAATAAATGCAAAGGAACTGAAATTATCATGTGTTTTTTATCAGACCATAGTGAAATGGAGTTGGAAATCAATGGCATAAGAAATCACAAAAACTACATACACATGGGAATTAAGTAACACCCTCCTGAACAAGCAATAGGTCACAGATGAAATTGTATGATGATTTGTATACGCCCTGCCAAAATTAACAGATCAGAACTGAATCCCCAATTGGTTGGTATTAGGAGATGATGCTTTTGAAGATGTGCCTGAACAGAGATTAACAGCCTTACAAAAGAGGCTCCAGAGAGTTCCCTGCTTGCTGTGGTTTATACCTACATGTCCCCCATAAGCTTCATGCACTCACAGGCTGTGCTTTGGGAAAATGATTGGATTATGGGGGTTTTATAGCTGACTTTCTGTTAACAGCTGGGCTCTGGTCAGAAGATGTGAGCCATTGGGGATGAGACCTGTAAGGATTTATCTCCCTTCCTGGATCCTCCCCTCTCTCACTGCTTCTTGTGTGCAACGCCATGAATAGCAGCCTCTACCATGCATCTCTGCCATGCTATTCTGCCTTGAACCCAGCTGATCATGGATTAAAACAGGAGCAAAAGACAACTGTTCTTCCTTAAATTGTGGGCATCAGGTATTGTGTCACAGCAGCAAAGGAAGTAATTAAGACCATGCCCCTTTCTGCACTCCCACTTTCATACAGGTGAGAATGCAGGGAGAAACCTCCAGCTGCAAAGCCCATACATACCATGGTCTTGGACTTCTCAGCCTCCAAAACCACAAGAAACAAATTTCTGTTCTAGATTATCAGATTCATGTATTTTCTTACAACAGCATGAAATACACCAAGACAACTTATCAATCAAGAATTGCTAAGTCTGGCAGAACTTCTTGTTTCTCTTCCTGCAATATAAGGCATGAAGTGGGTTTTTGATCACTCTTTTAGAGACCCTGGGCTCTCTTGTGAGACAGTATTGTGAAAAACTACTTTCTTCCTTACCACATCATTGATCTTGAACCACAGATCTCCAGATCAGATGTGTGGAAAGCATGCAGAGGTTTCAGATGGAACCCAAACGTGACATGTATTTGACAGGCACCCAATT
This sequence comes from Cavia porcellus, assembly GCF_034190915.1. Lineage (NCBI taxonomy): Eukaryota > Metazoa > Chordata > Mammalia > Rodentia > Caviidae > Cavia > Cavia porcellus. Next base: position 59,323,634 of record NW_026947489.1, read on the forward strand.
TAAAAGCAGGTGCCCTGCTTGTCGTAGGTCAGTTAAGCTATCATAATGAAATACATGAAACTAGATGGAGAATAGAGACTTGTTTCTCATGGTTCTGAGCACTGGTGTCTAAGATCCTGACAGTAGTAAGTTAAGTGTTTGGTGAGGCCGCTCTCTGCTTTGGAGGTGGGGTTTTGTTCCTCTGTCCTTGCCAAGAGAGGACCTGTTTATCTTCATGTGGTGGACAGGCAGAAGGACCCTATTCATTCCCTGCAGTGCTTTTACTAGGGTCACTAGCACTTCTAGGGCCTCACCTGTTAGTTCTACCATGGCAACTAGACAACAAAGTTTCATTGTGAATGTTAGGATCCATCCAATTAGAGCAAAGCTACTGGTGCCCAGGATCAACCCCCAACTCTAACCTCACTTTCTTCTTTGATAATTTTCATTCAGCAGTCTATTCAATGACCTTTGCAGCACTATGACTCAGTGGCTTAGGTTTTTTATTTTAATAAGTCCAAAAAGTGACTTAACTCTTGAAATTTTTATTACAATCACTCTTAGAATGATTTCATTGCTCTCTAAGGAGACATCCAGGTCGCCTTGGCATTGTAGAGAAGCTGCCAGACTCCAGCATCTGAGAACTGCTATTAACATCCACTGAATTAGAACCAGGGGGACCAGCAGTGTCGGAAGGGGCCAGACCCTTTTCAGAGATAATGGCTACATCAAAGCATTCTCAGCATAAATATCACAATTTTATAATATTGGGAGAGGCAAACCAAGATTTAATTTTCTATAGATTAGTTAGGTGGGGAAGTGAAGAATCACTATTCTATTTAATTCCCTGACCCTGGGAACAGAAAGCTTGGTAAGAGAGTATCTGAGGACAGTTTGCACTCTCTGAACCCTACTTTTGTCTCCCCATGTATTTCTCCTGTGACCCACTATGACATCCAGACAGCTCAGAACTTCAGGCGCTGTCTACATATCTCAGCTCTTATTGTTAATCTATCACCTGGCATCCTCCCAGCAAACCCAATTTGGTGCCTCCCCAAAGCACAACTCAAGTCTCAACATCCCTGCACTCATTCTAACTTCAAGGACAGCAAGTAGCCATGAACAACTGTGTTGAGGGTAAAAGAAAGCAGCCTTTGAAAATAAAAAAAATGAATCTTTGCATAGATATGGGTCACAGATACCTTGTAATAGACTTGGATCTTTCTGTAAATTCTCCAGATTAAAAATATTTGCCAAAAACAATATGACCAACAACAAGCAAATCACAGTTCCCATCTTGACTAGCAGAAGCTAATTCATGTAGATATGACTTGTTGATTGTAGACAATAAGCATTTCTGCTTTCCACCCATTTGTCTGTGCATCCATCCATCATGAACATGTGTGTATGTGCTCTTCATAGAATTTCCTTAAAAAATTACAGCTAAACTACCATGTGATCCAGCAATCCCTCTTTTGCATATTTACCCAAAAGAAATGGATCTGACCTATCTGCTCTCTATTCATTTCAGTGCTATTCATAACAGCCAAAATATGACAGCAACTTAAATGTTCACTGACAGGTGAAAGGAGATATATATATATATATATATATATATATATATATATATATATTCTGCTGTTAAGAAGGAAAATCTCATTCTGTGCTCTTGGGTGAAGAAGGGGACACCATGCTAGGTGAAAGGAGCTGGATACAGAGGATGAAGGTTGCATGATTTTATTTTCTGAAAGCACTAAAATAGTCAAACTCAGGGGGCTATCTGGAGTCAGCAGAAATGAAGTTTCCATTATGCTTCCAGAGTTTTGGTGTGTAACATTGTGCCTATTGCTGAGAATATTGTAATACATGCTTAAAATTGTGTTAGGAGGGTAGGTCTCATGCTATCCATCCTATCAGGACAGCAATAAAGCATCCTAGCAGCTGTGCCTAGGGATTCTCCCCCAACTCCTGCTCACATTGCTGTGCCTTAGTAGCCCAGATCCTCCTGGACTCTGCCCAGCCAGCCACACGCACAGTCCAGGGCAGGTGAAAAGGGTGACACAAATCGTCCTGTAGATCGAGTGAGTACAAGTCATTGGGTGGTGATTCACCATGGACTTGAGTGCACTCTCAGGACAAACTGGGAAGTCCCAGCATCTTGGGAGCCTCTTAGGTCAGGTTCCAGTGCAGTCCTTCACCAGAGTTATCATTTGTTTAACCTGCTTAGAAAGTTCAGGAGGAAATTAAGAGCTGCAAAATCAATAGTAATGAACAATCTCCTGTTGAGAATTATCATTAGGGGTTATTTTTCCTGATCCCATGGGCACCAGCAGATTTAAATATATCATTAGAAACTCCATCTATAGCCTAAGCTTAATAGAATTAATAATCAAATAAGACCTTCATCAATAATTGCTTTTTACAGTGCAGTTGCTCCCAGCAAACACTGTAGACTGAACCTGATACTTTTATTTCAAAAGCATTGTGGAGCGACTTCTGTGCCTGTGAAAGATACCAAAGTGATTGTCTTAAAGACTTGAGAGGTTAGGCACCCTGCTGAACACCTGTCATGTGGTTAGACGGACCCTGTCTTTCCCTCTGCCTGTCACAATGGCCTTGCTTACCAAGCCACTTGGCACTCTGACTTGATTAATAGAATTCATTTAATTGCCAAAAGTAGTCCCCTACTATGTCTTCAATTTGAAGATAATGAAACTATGTGATTGGTAGAAATTTTCTTTAAAACAAGCCATTGTTTTGTTTGGGAGTTAAATATCAGAGATTCTCATCTGGTTTCAATAGGACAAGAAAACAGATAGTGGAAGGCTGAAGAAAGACAGACCTGTGCTCACCAGAGAGGCATCTCTTTCCCTTCAGAGAGACCCTCATGGAACTGAGCTCTGTTCACAATGCACAGGTAGAAGCGGGTTGAACTTAGCATTAAGCATGATTTTATTAATAAATCCACTTGAAGGAAGTTTTTCAGGGTACATCATTCTGGGTTGGAAGTCGTTAAAAGGATGTGAAATACTTCACTCCATGCTCTTCTTGACTTCATTGTTTGTGTTGAGAGGTCTGCTGTGATTCTGATAGATTTTCCTTTATAGGTGATCTGTCTCTATTAGCTAGCAGCTTTTAATATTCTGTTCTTATGTTGGATTTCTGGGATGATGATTATTGTCTGTCTGGGTGTAGATTTATTTTGGTTATGGCTATTTGGAGTTCTGTGTGCTTCACTGATGTGTATGTCAATTTATACTCTCATGTTTGGGAACTTTTCAGCTATTACTTCTACAAATAGCCTCTTGATATCATTTGTGTTGTTCCCTTCTTTTTCATTTATCCCTACCAATATTATGTTGTTTTTCTTTGCATCATCCTGCAGCTGTAGTTATTTAGTGATTCCTTGTTATTGTTAAAAGATCTTTATTTTCCTGTTCACTAGCTGCAATCTTGTCTTTGAGGTGTGAAAGTCTATCTTCACTTTCATTGAGGTGGTTTTGCCAACTTTTGATAGAATTTTTGATTTCATGTATATTTCTGAATCTGTTTCATGCATTATTTGTTTCTTATATTTTTCATTCAAACTTTCCATATTTTTGCATTGTTTCTCTAGTTTTAAACTATGTGTTCTTTAGATGTGCTCAGTATTTCTTTCATTATATTTATCACTTCTTTTTTTACTTGGGAGATTATTTCTGATCTGAGTTCTTCCTGGAGTTGTTTCTTTACTTCACTTGCTATCATTTCAGGAGTTTCAAGTGTATGGCTTACATTTTCTTCTATGTCCATGTCTCCTAGGCTTGCTCAGGATGGGCTGGAGGTTTGAGGTTGCATTTTGCTCTTTTGTTTTGTCATTTTCCTATATTCCCTTAGGGAAGCTGAAGGCAAGGTCTCAGTTGTTTCTTGAGTTAAGAAAAATCTATCCTTATTTGAGGGAGTTTCCCCAGTTGAGTGGAGTCCCTTAGACAGATCTTACCAGGGGGCTCCCAGCCACTTGGGGCTGCTGGATGGGGCCCTACTGGTCTCAGAGCGATGTGCCAAGGCTTCCTGTGGGATGTAGTTCACTGAGCACCCTTTCAGCTCATGAGGCAGAGGGCAGGTGGCTGTGGGCCACTCGGGGGTCACTGGATGGGGCCCAAATAGGTCCAGGGGATCTTCTGGTGCATCCTCCAGTGATGTGGGACACTGGACGGGGGCCTATCAGTCTTGGAGCAGTGGCCCAAGGCTTCACAGTGGTATGGAGATCATTGAACACTCAACTGGAGAGGCAGAACGCAGGAACAAACCCATTTGAATAGTGCCTTTCATTTTGTAGAATTGTCTTTGTCTTGTAAAGAGATAACAGACATTTCCACATGAAGGTTAGAGGAGCCCCAAGACTGAGTAAGATGCCAGGAGCTGGACAACTGCTGCCATTCTCAGCCCCACATCTAACTGAGAGAGAGATTTGGGCAGACCCCAATACTGTGAACCTCCAGTTTCTCAGCTGTCAAAGGGGGCGCATGGAAGTGGGACACATGCTGGGCCTCCCTGGTCAGAGCTGGATTCCAAGACCCAAGCCCAGGTGGGCATCATCCTGTGCCAAGGCCTCAGACTAGGGAGGCTAGAAGCAGAAGAAAGAGTGCAGGGAACACCCCAGTGAGCTCTCTGCTCCCACTCAGGTTGTTGAACTGAGAGAGCAGACTACTCATGACACTCCTGAAAGTCTCCTCTCCTTTAAGTCCTCCTCACTGCCACTCTGTCATCAGTGTGCTAGTGTGTGGTTCCCAGATTGGCTTCTTAGGGCACCCTGAGGAATATGATGTGCAAAATCAGAGGTGATTATTGACTTTAGTTAACAGAGTAAAAGGATTAGAGGGGTTTGCATACAAAGGCACATTCTCTTTTCTTACCCTACCAGATTTCCCTTGTTTTGTCTACAGAGATTTCTTTGAAGGCTTTCTCCTTAGGTATTTACATTGCTTAATGAGAAACAAGGAAAGGAAATAGTCTGCTTCTAGAACTTTCTGGAATATTCTGATGTGCTCAGCAATCTCTGGTTACCCAGCTGCATGCTGACTTGCAGCCCTACTGTGTCAGCCATGCACAACCTCATTAATAGAATAGAAAGTGATATCATTTAGCAACCCCTTACTGAGAACATCTTCTGCCCCAGGCATTGAGTGGTACTGCTCCATTTATGCCTCACTATGGTGTAGTGGAGGAAACTGAGTCAGATGAATGTCAGGTGCAGCGTCCACAGGGCCCAGTGTCAATCCCTCTGCAGACCATCTCCATATGTTTTTTCCTCATTTCCCTTGATCCATTTGTTCCTGAGAAAAGAAGCATTACTGCCCACACAAACCCTCACCTGCCAACATTGCACATCCCACTCTCACTGCTGGGCAGGGCTGGTATTTTATTGTCTGTGTCCTCCAGAAATGTCCTTGTGGTCATTGGTAATGAGCAACCTGGTTTTAAAAAGGTCACTGTTTTAAAACATTTATGAAAAATTAAAACTTGCAGGTATCTTTTGGAGTGCTACCTGCCTGTATTGGCTGCTTTATTGTGACCCCTGGAATGTCAGGACAAGTCCTGCAAGTGTAGGCAAGACAGTGACCCAAAGAGGTCCTTGTGAGCCACATGTGAAAAAGGTGACTTTCTACCCATTCATAGGAAGGAACACACTAGGCAAAATCTGTCTGAGATGGTCTGCAGAAAGAGTAAGGGATAGGCAGAGATATTGCTTAGGGGGTGCTCAGAAGAGGGTGAGATTGGGGCTAGGATATTTTCATAGACAAGCAACACACAACCTCTGATTGTACCAAGTCTCCTCCTCCTGAAATCTTCTCTGACCTTGCCGGCTCCAGTTCTGTACCCTGTGTGTCCTATTTACCCTCCCCTTTGTCTGTGTTCTATCTGCATCTCTCTGGTCCCTCTTATCTTTACCCATGACTTTCCAGTTCCTTTATCCCAGAGCACTTAGCAGTCCTAGATGAAGTCTAGCCTGCCAGGGACTCACACCAAAAGGCAGCAGAACACCCCACATCTAGCTCCAAAAGCTTGTTGGCAGCTTATTTATGACTTTGAAATATTCAAGAAGATTCATGGCCTTTGATATCAAACTTACCGCCATCTTTTAACTCTTCCCTGGGATGGAACTGTCTGTGAACCTGCCCCAGAGTTATGAGGCTCAGGGCGGCTATGTGTCAGGCACCTCTAGGGATGAGCATTAGGATCGATCAGCATTGTGTGTTAGGATGAAGCACCAAAGGAACAAATACTTGCCTCTGAACTGGTAGAAAGGAGTCATGACTTTGCCCTAAAAAGGTGGGACAGATAATGGGGAAAACAGGGTGAGAAAAGATTGGGGACAGATGGTAAAAACAGCTGTGCTATCCAGTACTTGAGGGGCTTTCCAGGGAATCATGCTCTGAGGGACCAGGGCACTGTAGCAAACTGAAGCTCAGAAACAGACTCTGGGGTGGATGCACTTGGGAGTGCAAGCAGGTAGACTTCTCATCTTGGGTGATCATGCAATGACAGCAAAGTCTCTATTATTTGGGTCTGGACCTTAACCTCTGTAAAGCAGAACAGCCCCACTGGAAGCAGGCACTATATCCAGACTGTGCCTTGATCACAAGTTCTCCCTGATATCATGGCTCCTGTCTCCTAGAGGTTAGTTGTGAATTCTTTAGGCAGAGTATGGAGCACAAATTACCTCATTCATGAGGAAGAAGAGAGGCTCTGGGCAGTCATCTGTGATTCGTACTTTCCAGAGCAGGTAGGTGTCTGTGTTAGTGTTTATCTACTGCACAAATCTTTTGTCCAGACATTTAATGGTCCTCACACATCAGACCTGCACTGGTCACATCAGCCATCTGTATCTGCTTTTCTAGCTCTATCTGAGCTGGAATCTTGAGGCTGCAAAGCACAAGGAACACAGACAGAAGCCAGAAGTCAGTGGAGGGCAGCTGAGATCAATTATACACCACACAGAATGAATGCAGATGGGAATAGATGGTACAAGAGTTGCAGAGCAAGGAGCACACGGTGCTAAACTCTGCAAGGAAGTTCTTGAGCTCATCATTGCTTATATTACAGATTACCAAATTCGCTGCTGGTGATAAAAATAAGTCATTGCAGTTGCTCGGTTTTGAAGAGAGAATCATGGTTAAAATTATCTCATGAAGAAGCCCCAGGATGAAACTATGAAGCGTAAGAGGATCTGTACAGAGAGTAGGTCTCACCAGCTGTGAACCAGAGTAGCCTGACAACTATGAATTCAGAAATTATTTTGGAGAAGATACTGGAATAATGAAGAAGGGACTTTTGCTGGCCAGTTTAAGAACAAGATGTAGTTATTCTTTATAGTGGGGAGGCAAAGAATTTGGGCAAGTATTCATTCATTCGTTTGTTGGTTCATTCATTCAGGATTAATGTACTCATCTTTACAGTGGCGCAAAATGTTTAGAAATCAGAGCTCCACTGATTCAGGAGCTCACAAAGTAAAGAGACAGATGCTCAGCACACTTGTTAGGAGTAGCATTGACCTCCAGTGCCACAAAATGTGGCCTAGTTTGAGAATAGAGTCATTGAAGATGTAATCAACGAGGTCCTACTCATCCAGCAAGGGCCCTGATCCTCGTGTCTGATATCCTTGTAAAAAGAGGACATTTAGACAAACACCCACACAGATCCTCCTCATGGCCTCTGAAGGAATCAGCCATTCCCATACCTGAATTTTGGACCTGGTCTTCAGGATCATGGGAGAAGGATTTCTGTTGTTTAATCCTTGTGGTCTGTGGTGCTTTGTTACAGCAACCTGAAGAAATGAATAATTTAGAAAGAGCAAAAAGCAATGAAGTGTAGAGACTTGAGTATAGAATAGGTATCACTATGACCATAAGTAAGAAAGGCAAGTAAGATCTGGGCTGGGCTGGTTCAGTAAATTCCTCACAGACTATTGGAGACAAATGCAGGGTTTGGGGAATAATAGGCCAAGGCTCAGGCTACATAAGTATAGCCTGATTACGTCTGCAATGGTCCTGTTTCCAAATTCACCCCCAGCATGTGCCATTGTGCCAGCTACTTCAAGTGCATTTTGCTGATGGAGGGTGTCAGGTCCCTGCCAGGTGACAAGGTGAAAAGTTCTGTGTGGCCCTGTGGGCTTTCATTCATTTGAACCGGAGGGAAGGCAGCCATCTAAAAGACAAGCCCTCCCCAAAGTGTCTGGGGGATGAGGGTACTATGGTGTTTTGCCACCCGCTAGACAGGGCTGTCTCAGTTAATGACCTGTGTGTAGCATTTGATGTCTTGAATTTGGGAGGTAACTGGGTTTCAGGGCTGATGAGATACTAAATCTTCACGCTAGAGACTCACAATTCCAAATAGAACTGGTGACCTTTAACATACCTATTTTTAACCTGCCAGACACTTGTCCTAGAAATAGCATTTCCTTGTGGTGTCCTGCAGTCAGGCTTTCTCTCAGAGTATTTCTGTGTCCTGAGCTCCACCTTAGACCTTGAGACTCTGTCCAGTTCTCACATGGATATGGAGGAGCAAGCCAGACCCCTAGTAAATGATCTGTCTCTAGTGGAGGACAGACAGAGCTATCACTTTTATTTCCTAGATAATGAAGTTGTAAGCAATTTATTGAAAAGATCATTTTGGGAGGCAGAGAGAGTGAAAAAAGCCTGGAGAAACCAGTAATTTGGAGCCAGTAAGCTAGCACTTAGAGGTATGCCAGTCTGTTATTTTCAAGAGGAGGAATTTGAGGTGACCACCACCAATGACTTCCCTGGGGTATTGAGAGAAAGAGCTTACACAGTCACAGTAACAAACTATGAATTTGGTAACTTAAGGGAGCCAGGCCAAATCCTGTCCCCAAGCTTCTGGGTAAATCCTAGAACTTTCTTGAGCCTGGTCCCTCACTCATGAACAGGAGTCTTTAAACCTGCGGAGGGTCAGAAATATCACTGGGAGGAGTGTTAAAAGACAGGGTCACCTTGTCTTCTGTCCCTCCACCTCCTGTGGCCACCTTCTGAGGCATCCCTTGGTGGCCATTTTACAGTTATTCCTGGATATCTCAGCTCTGGATGGAGGCAGGCCACTCTCTTCTGTTTTGCTTTGGTAATTGCTTTCTTGAGACTTAATTCATACGCCGTATAATTCACTTGTGTGAAGTATGTAAGTCAGTGTTTTTAGGGTATTCAGAATTGTGCAGTCATCTCCACAGTCAATCCTGAACCATTTTCATCACCCCAAAGAGAAACTGTACCCGTTAGCTGTCTCTGCCTTTCACCTCTCCTAGCCCAGCCACTGGCCACTACTGGCTTGCTTCCTGCCCATCTCTGTGGATTTCTCTGTGCTGGACATTTCCTGAAGGACGTGGTAGCTGTCTGTGTGTGGCTTCCCTAGGCATCCAGTTTTCAGCGTTCATTCATGGTGCCCGGTGGACTTCATTCCTTTTTATTATGAAATAGCCGCACTTTTTAAAAAGCCCCTTTCCACATAGTTTAGCTCCTCCAATGCGTGCTAGTGGACTGAAGTTTGCCAAATTTGCTGACTCAAAGGCTATGGATTTTTTTTTTCTTTTTCCCTCCCTTGCTACAGCTCTAAGTGGTAGGCAGATGTGGGACTTGAGGTCCTTCTTCTTAGATTCAAGTTTTACCAAGCCACTCTAATGTCCCTGTGTAACCTGAGTAACAACCAAGTCTTTCTTATCTCAATTGTCTTATCTTTAACTGAAGTTAATAATCACAGCAAGCTCATAGGGAGGCTGTTACAATACATTGTTCAGTAAATCATTAGATTGCATGAGACAGTGTCTGGCACATTGGAAACATTCTTAAAAACTAAATATTGAATATCCCATTTTGGTTTTTACTATGAACAAGCCAGGCTACATTTTATGTCTGCTGGCAGGCTCAGGCACATCATACTGAATAATGTTAAAATTTTCACTTTATTATGAATCCAAGCATTCAGGAAACAAAGTAAACCATTTCACTATAATTTTATGCACTGAAAATTGAAATTTATACCAATTCTCTCAGAAGTATTTGACTGTTTTGGATATTATTTTACAACTAAATGAAATATCCCCTTGCTTCCTATGCAAGGACAGTAGTATTCTCTGGCTAGGGAAGAGCTGGCCATTTTGTTCTGGTCACTCTGTGAGGCTGGCATAGCTTTCTGTGTGTCCAGCTGATCCATTCTTTATGTGGCTCTGTGGAAATCTCACTTTTAAGCAGATGAAATCCAGCACACATCCAGTGCACATCCACATGACATCTCCATGCTGGGACTGCTGCAGTGAATACATCACAGGCACCACGTTTTCCACTTGGTTGTCAATTTCTTGTGCTCACAGAAGGCCCCATGGTGGAGTAGAGAGCACACAGAGGAAGTGAGAGAACCAGATGGTATACCCCTGGAGACTTCAGTGCCCCATCTAACCTGGTTGCAGAGTCTCTGTTGAGCCTCATCTGTGTTCTTCTCCTTGCACATTTACGTCTATATCCTCCAGTTCTTTCCCAGAGAGTCTAAATGCCTGGTGTTACAGCTTATATCTAGATGCCCCCCAAGAACCTCATGTGCTCATAGGTGGGGCTTTTTGGAGGTAACTGGATCATGCATGTGTGCTGCTGGATTAGTCCACTGATGGGTTGATGGCTGGGTGTGATGTTGAGAGGTGAATCCTGGTTGGCAGAGGTGGGTCCCTGGGTTGGCCTGGAAGTGCATTCTATATCCCTCTTTCTTCTTTGGTGGCTTGATGCTTCCTGCCTCCCCTTCCATGAACTGTTTCTCCTCTGCCATGCTGCCCTGCACTGGAACCAGTCAGCTATGGGCTGAAACCTTTACAAACTATGAGATAAAATAAACCTTTTATTCTTTCACTTGTGGGTGTCAAGTATTTTGTCCTAGCAATGTGAAAGTAATTAAGACAACTGGTGATGACCTAAAAGATTATAGCTGGGTATAAGGAAAGTATGACAGGGCATAGAGAGGAACAACAGGGTTGTACACCTTGACATTAATCTAATCAGAAGCTGGCGGTAGAGCTCTGGAGGTCTCCAGAGTGGGGTAGGGTACAATTGGGGAACAATATTTCTTCCTGTCACCCTTCAGCCTGCCTCATGCTAGCTGGCCTGGAGACTCCAAGTCTGAGAGTTCTAGGGCATTTTGACTGACTCCTCAGAGTCTCAGTGTACGCACTTCAACACAAGTTTCTCAGGAAGTGGAATGACTGAGGAGAATAATCTGAGCCAGGAGAATGTCACAGACTTAATGGCCAGTTCAACTAATGACAGAAAAGATAATTAAATTCTCAAATGCAAGATGCCCATTTTGAAGTGGACCTCAGCACTGGATACAATGGGCTATGCGGAAAATGGAAAGGGGCACGAGCTAGTGATGGATGGACCCACGCCCAGGCAGACCTCACCTGGGGACTCCTTTCCTGCTTTCCTCCTGGTACTTTCCGTTTATCTTGCCCTAAAGCTCCCTTGTCATTCTTTTGCTTTGATCTTTTCTTTCTTTCCCAGGAGCCTCCTAAAATGAAAAGCAGTGAAGACCTGTCCCCCAGGAAACCTCTTGGGGTGTGTGTTGTTTTTCCCCAGGACATTTTGAGTACTTCCTCACTGTTTCAGAGTAAAACACTCCCTCAGGAAGTGAAAAGACTGGAGGACACAAATTCCCACAAAGTCATGGTAGAAGCAGCACTGTTGACTGCATGGTAGAGGACCCGCACTTGTACTGAAATAGAACTTTGGTAAAAACAAAATGCTTTACGCTAGCTAAGATAACTCATAGGCAGCTTTTGGAGCAGGGCAGCTGGGCAGAGATGCAGATATTAACAGGATGATGCATGGGAGCTATTGCATTCCCATCTGCCAAAAACTCACATCCAAGAGAGAAAGAATCTCTGAAACACTCCTGCAGCCTCTTCCTTGTCAGCAGAAGGGAGACTTCAGATTTCAGGAGGATGTTGGGGATGTCTAAGGGGCCTTTTCCTCACCAAAGAGATGTGTTATTTGGTATTTTAATAGCACCACCTGCCAGGGAGAGAGAAGCTCAGAGCTGCAATATTGATCTTGTCACTTTGGGGAACAGTTTGATATTTGAGATTATAAATAGCATTTTCATTTTCTCTGCTCCTGTGTTCAAGCTGTGTCTGGTAGCTGAGCCCAAGAATATCATCTTCTTAGCCAATATGAAGATGTGCACTTTTCCGAAGGCTGGAACTCAAGATTTTGAAATAATATTGACACATATTAAAGAGTAAGATTTGCTATGAAACTTGAGCAGTTCAAAAGGAGTGTCAGATCTCTCTCCTTTGAAATGAAATAGAGTATAGGATGACTTTCCAGAAGCACTCACTAGAATACCTGGTTTAAGTCTTATAATGCGCCATTCAGGACAGCACAGCCATCGCCATGACCTGGAAGCAAATCAAACCAAGTCAAAGCAAAGTGCCTGCTGCCACATCTCCAGGAGGAATTCAGGGTTCCTCCAATGCCCTATTGGTAATTACAGACAGATCAAAACTCAGAGTGTGTATTCCCAAGATTTGTTGATGCCTTTGATTTGAGCAGCACAAAATAATTGCCATTATTGTCATTATTGAAGGTAACTACCTTTTTTAGGAGATAAGCTAAATTGTGCACATCTCTGGATGATCAGACTAGGGTGGAGAATATAAAGCAGAGGTCTGAAGAGCTTTTATCCTGCAAGCTCTGAAAAAAAGTTGTAAGTGAGTTCAGGCTGGAGGGTCACAGGAGCCCATCCACAACTGGAACTGAGCATGAGATAGCTTTCTGCAGACCCACTCTTAGAAAGAAAATATCTCATTGGCATATGGCATTGAGGCCAGAGCAACCAGAGCAACCAGAACCTGACCTTCCAGTCCAAAATGTGTATTTCCAGTGTTGTAAAAGTAAGTTTCTCCACTATATTTTGCTGTGGTGTAAAATATTCCAGAATTTCATTTACTGTTTTTCTGTTGCTGATTTTAGGAAGAAAGAATCTGTTCTTTGATATATTCATCTCTGTATTCAGCTAAGTTTGTATCTCGGGTACACATTCTGGTCATATTTTAAGATACTAACCACACCAATTCCCCCGACTGCCACTGAGTGCCACTGTGGGGATAGTGTTTAACCCCATATATCACACAGTGAGCAGGAACCTCCGTGTTGAGGAGTCATTCCTACTCCATGAAAAACAGGAATAAAAAAGGACAGCAAGCTCTCCAGGTTCCATCCTGTACCTGATAGCAGTGTGCAATAGTTGATCGTGTATTAAGAACAGCTGTTTCCAGCAACATCCTAAACTAGACAGAATGTTGTTACTGGTTGATGATGACTCCCTTGAACCAGTGTTGCTGCTTTGAGGATGTAGTCCAAGATGCGTAGTTAAAACATCAGAGCCATGTCCGCGAACAGTTGGACTCTGTTTCTTCAAGTCCTGTTAATTTGTACAATGATTATTCCAGCACTCTTTTATTAGAAAATGCACAGTGACAGTTGTTTAATTGCTCTCAGTATATTTTATGCATCATGGACACTGAAGTCTGACCATGCAATTATTTGAAATGAACAACATTTAGGCCTTGAAACCATGCCATATGTCTGGTATCTTGATGAGATGTGTGACTTGGACAAACCCCTTTGGGCAGAAAGCTGTGAACCTGGAGAATTTAATCTATAAAGCGTAGGTAATCTTATTCTAAGCCATGGTTTGGTTTGTTGTTGGAAGAAGTTGCATTGATAAAGATACTGATTGAAACTTTCCTTCCTAAAATTTAAACCTAATGTTGTGATGCAGTTGTGGGACATAGACAAACACACCACAAAACATGGATAACAGCAGTTTTGTGAAATACGACTTGGCTGTTCCCTATCTGGGAAAATGCCAATACATTTTCTTTAGAGTCTGAATAGAACTATGCCTTCCTGTTTGTCTTTCCCTATTTCACTCAGACATTGACTCCTAAGAGTGGACTGTATTCCTATCAACTCCAAAACATATTGCAGATTTATCCTTTCAGTGACTGAGTCACTCATCCTCAAAACACTAAGACTTCTGAGACATCATCACATTAGCCAGGACCTGATTTTCACATCTTTCATTGTCTCCAAAAGAAAACACACATGTACACAACCTCATTTGTTAAGTTTAAAGTTTACCAAAAACGTGTGTGCACACTAGGAAAGTCTATGCCTGACCTGCGCACGGCCAGGAGCCACTGCGTCTGTTCCTCTACTCCACGGCTGTGGGGACTCCCTGTCTCCCTTCATCCTATGCCACTCACACAGTTGTCCTCCTCCTTCATAGGAGGCTGAGCTCCTGATAGATGATAATTAAGTCTTCATATGTGATTACCTGATCTCTTTGAACTTAGAAAAGGAAGATACTAAAATAGCACACGTAGACATCTATTCCAAGGCTAAGAAGTTACTCTTGGTTTTTCTGTATTCATGTCCCTCTCTGGGATCTGCTGCCATTCTCAAGACGACCAGAGGCTGCTGTTTCTGCACCCCAGAATGGCATGTGTAGTATTGAAGTCACTCCCCAGTACCACATGCATACACAAGCACACACATGCACACACGCACACACATATGCATGTACATAAAATAAACTATATCTTAGTGGTCATCAGGACAATATCTAAGTCATCAAAAATCCATGTATTTTGGAGCCACAAAAGTAGAGAAGAAAGAGAAAATACATAATTTAAACTTTCCAATATTTAGTGAAAAAAATTAAAATACTGGTTTAAGAGATTCACAAAATCCCAAGTGATATACAAACAGAATCGTGCCTATGCCAATAATAAACAAATTACTAAAAAGCTACCATACATAGGGAATGTTTAACACGGCTGGAAAGAAAAGACATAACACATAGAAGGAAGCAATTCTTCAATTAGTGGTAGATTTCTGGCCATAAAATGATAGAATAATGTTTTAGAATATTGAAAAATGAGGAAAAAACCCTATTAACCCAAAATTCTATAGCAAGCAAAAATATCCTTTTCAATATAGGTTAAATAATATTTTCAGATAAATAAAAACTGAGAAAATTAAGAGCCAGTGGACTTGCATTTCAGGACATGTTAAAGAGGTTTTCAGATTAAATAGAAATGAGACCAGAAAGTTATATTTACAGGAAAAAAATGAAAGACATCAGAAATAGGAAAG
This sequence comes from Cavia porcellus, assembly GCF_034190915.1. NCBI lineage: Eukaryota > Metazoa > Chordata > Mammalia > Rodentia > Caviidae > Cavia > Cavia porcellus. Next base: position 59,338,804 of record NW_026947489.1, read on the forward strand.
ATGAAATTAATTAGAAAATAGTATGTGTGTTTATCTCTTAAGGTCCCTGACTTGACTGCAAAATGTATGACAATTATAATACTGGGGATATAGCACTGACTGGAATTAAATTGTTATAAATTTTTGTGAATTATTATGAGTAATTTTATATCAATAGTGAAAAGTTAAGAATGGCCAATGTAATTGTTAAATACACAGATAAAAATGCAACTAAATACATCTAAAAATTCTACAAAGGAATTGATACTAGGATCCTGAAAATATTTGATTAGTCCTAAAAAAAATAGAAAGATAGGAACAGAAGTCAGACATACCTGAATTCAAAGAGACCAGTCCAGTCTGGGAAAAAAAAAGAGACTCCCCTCTCAAAAGAGAGAGGGAGGAAAGCAGAAGGAGAAAGAGAGAGAGAGAGAGAGAGAGAGAGAGAGAGAGAGAGAGAGAGAGAGAGAGAGAGAGAGAGAGAGAAAGTTGAGAAATGTAGAAACAAAGAGATAATATGTAGAAATGTTCCAAATGGTAAATTTAAGACTAAACTTTTAATAATTACATTAAATGTAAACATTAAACACCATCAATGAAAGGTAAAGATGATTAGATTGATTTTTAAAAAACAAATCAAAATATATATGTATACTATTCACAAGAGTTCACTTTAAAAATAACAACATATTGAAAATGAAGAAATGATAAAAAATAAACCACTATGGCTGTTAGCATCAAACAAGGTAGACTTCCAGATAAAAGAGAGATATTTAATATCTTTATATCATAATAAAATTGCTTAATAGAAATACATAAAAATAATAGACATGCATGTATACAGTTACAAAGCTTTAAAATACATGTTTTGAAAAACTTACAGAATTACATAAGTATACAAATAATTGAACATTTTAACATAACTCACTCAGTAATTGGTAGAACAATTCTGCATAATTACTTTTTTTTTTACACTTTCTTTTTTCTTTTTATCGGTACCGGGGATCGAACTCACGACTGCTGCCTGCTTGCAAGGCAAGCGCTTATGCCGCTGAGCTAAATCCCCAGCCCAATTCTGCATAATTTCTACAAGATATAAAGTATAGAATTAATTTGATTTGATTGACATAAATAAAGCATTTTCCCAATGATTTAAGAATATACAATACAGTCAATCTCAAAGTACAAATAGAACTCACACTATGTAAATTCATAATGTGCCTAAAAAACAAAATCATAAAAAGTTTTAAAGCATGTATGTGCTTCTGAACTACAAATCAATAAACTATAGACCATTTGGAGAAAGCACAAACATTTAGAAAATAAACAATATTTTCTTAACTCATGGGTCAAAGTACGGAGTTAAATTAATACATGTATGAATCTAATTTCTAATAAATATATCAATGCTATATCTAATAAATATATCAATGATATATCAATGATCTATCAAAGCTCTGGGTAGGCAGATAAAATAACTTGTTGAGAAATTTATAATTTTTTATGTTTATATTAATAGAAAAAATTATAAGAACAATTGTCTAAATTCCCTCTTGAAAAAGTCAGTAAAAGAAATATAAAATGAATGAAAAAGAGAAGAATACAGAAGGTAATATTAATAAAAGTGGCAAGTTAGCAAACAACAGAGACATTGTGTACAAGCAGAACAATCAATATTGTTAGGATATCAGTACTCCCTAAATTGATTGATGGGTCTAATACAAGCCCAGAGAAAATTCCAGCAAAGCAACAGAAATTGACAAGCAGATTCTGAAACTTGCCTAGGAATTCAATGGTTCTAAATTAGCTAAAACAATCTTGAAAATGAAGTGCAATTTTTAAGGACTTCCACAACCTATTTTTCAAGATTGTCTACAAAGTTATATCAATAGACTATAGTATTAGCATAAAAGCAGACAATCAATGGAACCTATTTCCAGAGAGTTCAAAATTAGACACATGTATTGATTTTTTGGGCACAACCAATTGATTTTTGGTAAGTGGAGAAAGTCTAGGTAAAATTATGGGAAAAATGAACTCTAACCCATACCTCTCATCACCAGCAATAAAGTCTTCAGTGGATAGTATACCTAACTTAAAACTATGAAGCATCTGGAAGAGTGGAAAATGTTATAACCTTGGGGTGGATAAAGACTTATAAGACACAGGAACTCATATCATAAAAAACATGGATCAGTTTTACTTTGTCAGAAAGAAAATTTCTACTCATCAAAAGATATTGTTAATAAAATAAATTGTCAAGTAATCAACTGGAAAAGTTATATTTAGTTCCATATATCTGGGAAAGGATTTCTGTCCATAGTGTATAAAAACTTCTACAAACCAAATGCACAAAACACTTGAAAATGATCTCTACAATGGACATATAGATCATTATTATGTACAGAAAATAATGCTCAACGTTGTAAAATAGGTCAACTAAAGTCATATTAAGCCCCCTAAGCATATACAACTTTTAGATTTTTATGTACCCATGTGTCTTAGTCAGTTTTTCATTGCTGGGGAAAAATACCTGACACTCACATGTTAAAGGAAGAAAGGTTTATTTTAGCTCACAGTTTGTGGAGATTTCAGTCCATAATTCTAAGTCTGGTTCTGATGACTGGCTAAATAGAAGAGGGGTATGGCAAAGGAGAAACAGTTCGTGGCATGGCAGGTAGGAGGCGACAGGACTTCCTTCTTCCGCTTTTTATTCCATCCAGGCTTATCTATCTGTGGATGCCACCCACACCCAGACTGGTTCTTCCATCTTCAGTGAGTCCCTCACCCACACCCAGAACCATGCTAAACCAGTTCGTGGGCTATTCCAGTGCCACACACTCATATTATAGTATCACTCAACCATGATCCAGTCACTCCCAAAAGCCCCACCTGCAAGTGCATGAGTATTTAGGGGGACATCTAGACCTAAACCATAACACCACTTAAAATTAAATTTTATAAGCTACATTGTCATGGCTCTCACAGACCACTATAGTGGCAATACTCACTGATGTTAACACCAAACACTGACAAGTGTATGAAGCAACATGAACCCTGAACACTGTGGGCATGTGTACTAAATGCAACAACCTTGCAGAACTGTTTGAAAGTTTTGTATCCATGTGGGTTTATAGTCCCCAAATGCAGTTGACTGCAGGCCTAAGTGTTTACCTAGTAGCACTGAACATATGCTCACAAGAAGTCTGGTATGAGAATGTTTATCAGACTTCCTCATAGCAGTCCCATTCTTTCTAGAATATTTACATTTCAATAAGATAATGCATAAATGAATGGTGTGTATTCATACAATCAACTATTGGTGAGTGTTTTAGTTGTAGTGGGCTATTATTATAAAGTGCTATAGATAAGCACTAAAGGTAGATATAGATAAGAACTAAAGATAGATATAGATAAGAGCTAAATCCCATGTGCTTATCTCAGTGTGGTTATGATAAGCACATGGGATTTAGTTCTTACAGTTCTGGAGGAAGCTGGGTGTTCAAGATCCAGGTACCAGCAGAGTTTGTTTTAGTGTGAGTTCTCTTCTGTCATGGTTTATGTCTGTGGCCCCCAGGCCTCATGAGTTTGCATTGTACATTTGTGATTGGTTCATTGTCTAGTGCTTGGATTGATAGTGTCAGTGCTACACTCACAAAGGGGTGGAGCCAGGATGTGATGTAATGGCAGGAAGGTGGTGTGTCTTGCTCTGCCAGTTTCGGCCTTGCTGTTTGTAGCCACCATGAACTGCGGCTCTGCCATGCTACCCTGCCTTGGAGCCAACTGAGTATGGACTGAAACCTCCAAAAACTGTAAGAAATAAATCTTTCCTTCCCCAACTTTGGGCTTCAAGTATTTTGTCTCAGCAATGAGTAAAAAGTAATTAAGACATCTTCCATGCTGTAAGCTGTCCTCTCTTTCTGCATTCCCCCAGCAAAAAGAGTGAGCAGCTCTTGTGGATCTACTCTAATGATCTGCTCATCTCCTAATAGTGATGTGTTAGAAGTTCAAATTTCAACATATGCATGGTGGACACAGTCAGACACGGCAGTGAGCAAGAATAAGACTGCATTTAGCCAGGCATGGTGGTGCACACGTGTAATCCCGGCACTATGGGAAGCTGAGGCAGGAAGATCATAAGTTCAAGCCCAGCCTCATCAACCTGACAATTTAGCTAGTCCTTGTGTCAGCATAAAAAATTTAAAAGGGGCTGGAAATGTAGTTCAGTGTGAGGGCCTTGGTTATATCTCCAGTAATACAAAAGAAAATAAAACAGACCACATTTCTGATACTCATGGCAATAAGGATGAGTCTCAGACACAGACTTCATGGCTGGCATGGATGAAACTAGACAAAAAAAGAGATGTTCTCTATAATTCAGCATTTAAGAAGTTTAAGAACAATGAAAGAAATCAGAATCGTGGCTGCCTATGGGACAGTGGGAGTGGAACTGACCTATAAAAAAAGGTAAAATTTAGGGAATGCTGAAAATGCCTTATACTCATTGAAGTGTAGACACTCAGCATATACATCCAAATGCTGGTGTGTGTGTTTGTGTGAGTGTGTGTGTGTGTGTGTGTGTGTGTGTGTGTGTGTATGTGTGTGTGTGTGTGTATGTGTGTGTGTGTGTGTGTGTGTGTATGTCAGAGAGAGAGTGAGAGAGACAGAGACAGAGACAGAGAGACAGAGACAGACACAGCTACAGAGACAGAGTTCACTGAACTGTATAATTAAGACTAGTGAACTTCACTTTCTTGAATTTCATCCCAGTGGAAGAGGAGGTGTTTCTTAGCTTGCACCATGTTCTTGAAGCCTGTTAATAATAAAACTGGGCTATCCAGATTCAGCACTACGAATGTCTGGCACCGATAGATGAAAATCTTGGGATCTACTGGTATTGATCATGGGGACATGGGCCATGATCAGAATCAGGTGTTTTGTTGCTATTATGTTAGATTGTGACGTAAATTTTTAGTATTCACTTGGAAAATCTTGAGATTTGGCTTTTTCTCCTCAAACGCTAGCAAGAGACCATTTTTTTTTTGTTTTGTTTTTAACATCAAAGACAAGCATCCTATTCATTTTTTAGACACCAAATCTAACTTTGTTTAGGAAAGGAGCTTTAATTTGATAAAGAAAGAAAAATACCAATTAACCTATTACTTATCCCAGAGAAACCATGAGCCTGAGTGATAATCAAATTGCTTTTGAAAGATTACCTGGCAGCAACAGAGAAACTGCACGAATAATTACTTCTGCAAATATCAGTGTGCTCCTTTTCTCTCTAAGATATTCCAGAGAATTTAAATATCAAAGAACTCTGATTCTCTCAGGAGTGTGTTCTTGGGCTTTTATGAAGATCACACTTCAGTGGTTCAAGGATTTTGTTTGTATTTGTCTTGTAGCGGGGAGGAGGGACTTTTGGGGGCTTCCAGGCTTTGCTCTGCTACACACACCCAGACTTTTGGGAGCCTCAGCCCCTTGAAAATATACTGCATGCCTTGGAGCTGTCTGCAAGACACACACAGCTCCATGCAAACACACGCTGGTAAGCGTGTGACCTCAGAAGTATAAGTGTGGGTCTCTAGAATTTTGTCTGCGGTCCTCTGGATGGTGTCCAAGTGAGAAGGTTTCTATCTCACTTTTGTGCAAGGTCCGCTAGTGGAGGCACAGGCTGCCCAGCCCTACTTTCCCAAGTGCCTGGGTATGCACGTGTAAGGATTTGAGGGTTCTGGTGGTGTACGGTCCCCCTAAGAGCTAAGTTCATTGCCTTCAGCAGAGGCACTGTTGATTTCATTTTCTGCCTGTGAATTCATGTGGGAGACAAATAGATTTCCTTCCTTTCTCTGATCCTGTGTGGGCACTACACACACAGTCACATCCCTGTATGGTGCTTCTAGTTAGAAAGAAATGGTTTCCCAAAGATGAATTCAGACAGTTTTATTTAATGGAAAATGCTTTGTCTGTCTCTCAAAGCAGTCCTCCCTGGTGGCTTCTAAATGCAAAAGGAAAACTGGTCTCTTGACTGAAAGAAATCTCTGCCAAGATGAAGGAAAGAGAGAAAAGGCAAAAGAAGAAAAGTGTAATGTGAATGAGCCACAGGGGTGAGGGGAACTAAAGTCCGCAGGCACATCCCAGGCCCTCAGCTTCCCACGCTAGCGCTTGGCCAGTTAAAAAATGACATTGGGAACTTCGTGGCAGTGTAGGGGGTGCTGAGAGCCGCAAGGGGTCTCCTGCTTCCAGAGACAACCTAGCCAAGGAGTACATGGGCAGCAAGTGCAGGACTGGCCTGAATCTCATTTTATCCACTTGCAGATGGGAAGAATTATGGAGTATGTGTTGCAGAGTGAAGCAAAAGGTTGGCACATGAGCCTGGCTTATTCCAGGAATACCACTGCCCATCATTTTCTCTTTCTTTCACAAGAAAGTGGAATCAGGGGCTTTGGAGCTGCAGGAGGAAGTCCCCAGCAGAAGGCTCTCAGTGTCTGCCAGGAAGCAGCTCATTTTGTGGGCCAAGCTCCAGGTGGCTCAGAAGATGATAGGATTGGGGAGGGAGACGCTCTAGGGAGGCTGGTTGAAGGGCAGCAAGAAGGGAGCAAAGGTAGGAAGCCATCGGGGAGTGACCACCTCTCAGACAGAGCCTGTAAGAAGGCTGTGCAGTCTTGGAGGAAGAGGGGTCGGACGGGGACGGTGCCGCTCAAATAAGAACAGGAGCACTTTGTGAAATAAGTATGTGTAAGCGAACACTCATGATGCACAGCCTAGTGGTTGTGACATATGTTTCAGAGTAGAAAGGAAAAGGTCATTATTAGACCCTACCAGGTACAGTCTGTAAATAGGGTAGGCACGCTGATCTCCTTCAGTTAAACTGAAAGTCAGGACCCCACAGCATCACTCATGTGGAGTGTGTGGAGTGCATTTTCACCTGCACACATGTGTGTTGGGTGTAGAGGAAGTGTGATGTACAGGGAACGAATCTTCAGTACAACTTCTTCTGCTGAACAGTGAGCCAAGGCTGGCAACGGACCAGGGGGACCATCTTCCCAGCCAGTGAGGCAGTTTGCTCCAGTTGTTTACAATTGCTGGGCCCTTGTGCAACCCAAGTAGCTGGGCTCTCAGTCATGTCTGTTATTGTTTCATATTCTCCACAGACATCTGATCCCCAAAGAATCCTGTGCTGCTCCTATCAATAACATGGAGACAAATTTCATCAGCAATGACATGTCATTAAAGCAAGGCCTTTACTAACATTTATAGAAGATTAAAAATCAAAAACTGCTTAGGAGATTTAGATTTCTCCCTGGAGAATCTCCAGGGTAATTGGAGATGTGACTCACCTGCCTAGAATCAGGTGTGGCCTCTACGGCGCCACCACATGGACAGTCAGCTGAACTGCTCTGGGAATGGTCTGGATTACCTGTACCCAGCTGGAGACATGATTGTAAGATCCTTACCGCATGGGAAGAGGCTCGCTGATAGCTCACTTAAGAACTTTCCCTACTGTTCAAGAGCACTTTAAACTGGCACACAGAAATAACAGTTCCTCAGATCTCTCCCAAGAAGACAGATTGGAAGATAATGCCGGGAGAGAGTGGGAGAACGTGGGGTGAAGAGCTGTCTGGAGCCATCAGCAAAATCATCTTACACAGTCTGCACACAGTAAGCCCACGTTTAAGATAAACTTCAAGGCAGATGGAGAGACAAGCGGCTCTCAGCGCCACGCTCTGCTTGACAATCCTCTGTCAAGCAAGAGACCATGGCCTCTTCCATTTGCGTAGATGAGCTGCCTACGAGGGGAAAAAGGGACACCTACTCAGCCCCCCAGATCCTCCACAGGGTGAGCATGAGTCAGTGCTGCCTGCAAGTTAGAAATGCTTTCACTAGGGATGGTGCTGGGTGTCAATCTTTTATAAAGAAAATATTTTCAACTTTACAGAAATATATGCAGCAAATCCCTCATATATGCTATAAACATTGTGATCAACAGGGCAATGATGATGAGGAGGAAGGAGGGAATGGAAACCTTGGTCCTGTGCTCTCTGGAGAAGGAAGAGAATTCCAGCTGTGGTTGTTGTATATTACCAGGAAGCTACAACAGTTAACTCTTGGCCATTGTCAGTTTCTATATCTACAGAGAGGTGGAGAGGCCAAGCCAACTGCCCATGGGCACCTCTGCCCATAACTGTGCCTGTCTCCTTGGTGCCACCAAAGCCATCTCTTGGCCTTGACTTCTCTTAAAGATTTATTTAAATAGTTATTCAGTTATTTTGCTCCTATCAGCCTACACCGCAGAGCATATTGTAATTCTGATGCCACAAGAGGTAGACTTATTCTGTTTATTTGTAAGTTTAGTTTGTGACCCAAAAGTCATAAAATAATGGTCACAGCCCATCAAAAATCTTGGTGAAAAACTGGGGCTTCTCAGAGCTTCCAAGTGAAACCTAAGGGTACACACTCAAGTTCTGTGGGTGTGATACACAGTGTTAATGGTGATTGTGCTCATCCTTCTATGCAGGGCACACGGCTGGGAGGTTAATTGAGTGACTGATTTCAGTTTGGGCACACACCAGGCTTCACCTGACATTCCTGCCGAGGTGTGATTGGAAGATTAAAGAGCAGAAGGAAAAGGATACTGTGGTTCCATTCTCACTAGGTGAGGAATTAAAAATAACTCCAATCAGGGAAAGAACACACATTACACATTTGATGAGCACATGAGCTGGAGTCTGAGATGAGGTTCTGCCGGAAGACCAGAGGTAGAAAAATGAGGGTATCACACACTAATGGGAGGAGTAAGTGTAGGAGGAGCCATTGTTGAGGAACTGGAAACAGGCAATTACAAACCTAAGGAAAAGCAGGATGATTAAAGGAACTATATGAGGGAAAATAAAGATATATTTTAAAAATTCCAGACAACACCCACAAGGGAATAGAGCACTACACTAGGTGCAGCTCAGAACAACAGGGCAGCTCAGGTGGGCATCCCCAAGGGTCTGTGCAGGAGGCAAGCGGTGGAGGAAAGGTTGGTGCCCTGTTGGGCCTGGGAGCTGCTCAGCTCCAGGTCAGGAGGAGAGAACGGAAGCTCACACCCTAGGAATGGAAATCCACTACAGGGTGGAGTGTTAAATAGTTTCATGATTATTCCAGAATGAACTATTCCACAGTTAGAGCTCTTTGAAGACAGACAAGGCAGTGGGCTTCAGTGGCCTCTGTCTCAAGCTAGAAAGGCCAAGAGTCACTGGAGGTGACATTTGAAATGTGTGTCTCACCAGCAGAGTGCGCGTGGGGCAAACACCCACATCTGGTAGCCCCTGAGAACAGCCATCTGGACCAGACTCTTCTCAGGAAGGCCAGTGTCTCACCCATTACTGTCCCCTACCCTCTGAGGACAGAAGCATTACTGCCTTTCTGGTTTCAATCTGTCCTCCCTACTTGGCCCATGGCTGGTCAGTCCCATCACAGAGAGAAACTAGATTTTCCAGATGTTTTAGGGCGGAGCGCTTGAATATTCTTTGGCTTCTCAATGATTTTACACTTAAAAGGCAGTATGACAGGGTGAACATTACATCCAAGATGGGAAAGTTATCCAGAGATGTTAGGATACCTGCTGTCTGCACCCAGGAACTCTCTGCACATCTCTTCGTACTCACAACACCTGCATATTTGTTTCTCCCACCTGTAAACAAAGGAGAATAAATCTGCCTGCCCAAGGGCAATACAAGATAGATACATGGAATCATGCAGCAAAAAGCAGGAAATACTATATAACTGACTGTGTTATTTTCCTAAGAATGAAGAAACACTGATGCGCCTGGAATCTAAGAATTGGCATGGAAAAGATATATTCTCTTACAGACTCTAACACAATATGATTAAATTCTGACTACAAGAGAGAAATCGCTTCCTGATGAATTATGAGACTCAGTTTATGGAATAAATTATTGGACTTTTTTTAAGTCCACAGTGGTTATAATTTATCTTGATCAGTAGAAAGTTTCATGAGTTATAGTGTGCCGAACTATTGATCGGCTACTTGCACCACACCATGCCAGGGTCTCTTGCAAAGGCTGGTGACCTCCGTGCCCTTGGGGTGCAGTGCAGGAGTGTCATCAGTCACCACAGTTCTGGAACAGAGCATCTGATGGAATGGCAGACTTATAAAAGCATGGCACTGCGTCCTGCATCTCATTTCCTGGATCTGGCCCTGTGAGACTCCTGGCTCTTCCCAAAAGTCAAAACAGCCCTGAAAAAGAAATGGTTTCAATTGATTCAGGAAGTTGAGGCAGCCACATGAATACAACTAAAGACATTCATGAAAGAGGGCCACCAGAACTGCTTCAGAAAGTAGCAAGAATGGGGGAGTAAGCACATTCACAGTAAGGAGGACGATTTCAAGGCAATGTGTCACTTAGTGTAATGATTTCTTAAAAGAACTTTTTAAATAGTCATGATATTTTTTTTGTCAAATTTTGTATAACATGTCAGGCTTTTATGTGAAGGTGCAAACTACCACAGTGGTTCTTCCAAAGCATGACTGTTGCAATGTGTGTCCTCTGTTTGCCCTTCGCTAGGGCCCTGAGGACAATGATGAGCGGTTCCCCATCCAAGTGGCCTCACTGGGTCCTCAGAAGTCAGGTTTCCCACTTAGAATATTCAAATCGAACACCCAAACGACTGGAGGAGGCTGCCAAGTACACGGAGGAATGAGTTCAAGCATTTGGGCAAGAGGGGCATGTGTGGACAAACATCCGTGTCATCTCATGGAGGGAATGGCAGGGCCCTGGTGACCTTGCTTGGCCGCCGTAACTGGAAGACATCCTTGACATCAGCCTAAGCTTGAGTCTCAGCTTTTCCCTTCCTTTGTTGCTGAGAACAAAAATTAAAGGGTAAATCTCTTGATACTGTGTTCAGCTGTTATGTTCTAATGCAGTATTTTAAAGGATGAGAATCCAGCAGCGTCACTGAAAATTACGTACAGTAGAGGGCAACAAATAGGACTTAGAAGACAGCTGAGTGGGAAAGGGCTAGGAGGAGGGTGCACCAGCCAGGGGCTACACAGCCTTTCACCTACCCAGGCGGCTCTGGCTTCCAGGGAAATTCAGATTGTGCGTTCATTAGAGATTGAAGCATGTTGTTTTAATATGTGGTTCATTTTATCCCCATCAAGATGCAGTTTCCGATTTTATCATACCTATTTGAGAAATGAGAAAATGAAAATCCTAAATGATGTTTGCTACCCACCTGAAATCTCCGAGAAGCTCTGTTTTAGAACTTGAGCCATCGGTCACTGAGGGCTCCTGGAGAAGTGCAAGCTGCCAGGCAGGAAGAGCGTGTGGCACAGTGTGTGTGTGTGTAGCCTGCTGGTTCTAGGTTACTGTTACTGTTTGGAGCAAAGGCCACAGATGCGTGGGCAGGAAAATGGAAATGCGAGGATCGCATTCAAGTGTATTTTAAGCTATGTCAGTAAACAGTCAATAATAATATTGGGTAAGGCTGGTTCCCCGGAAGCAGTGGGGGCAGCACTACACACATAATGACATTTAACATGTCCATCCTAAAATATCACTGCATGGTACAGCCTCACACAACATAAACCATGGTGTTTATGGGGGATATGGAGTTACAGAAAAGGCTATGAAGTGCTTTTTCCCATAAAGAAAAAGATAAGAACTTGGTAAGAAAGGTTAGCACAGTTCCACCAGTAGGAAAGTTAAGGAATATACCAAGGCTATAACATACTGGTACTTTAATGTTACAGGAGACCTGGAGTCGGCTTGGGTGATTCACATGCTAGCGAGGCTGTAGCTTGGCTCTGTGAGCAGAGGAAGGGAGGTGTCTCAGGTCATGTGGACCTGTGAGAGCTTAGGGGTGGGCCTGCCTTTGGTGACCTGAGGTGACCCACAATATCTGATGGTGCACATGAGTGTGAGTGTGTGATCAGCATATCCTGCAGGCTCCATTCCTCTGCTGAGTAGTGTTTCCCATGTGTCCTAGGTGTTTCTCTTGGATGATACCTTGTGGTGATTAAGCAACTATGAAGTGACAGTTATGCTGAAGTCATTCTCTAGCATGTCAGTTACGCCGAAACAAAGCATTGAATAGACAGTCGACACCCTGGGTTCCCCTCTGAGGACTGAGAATTGCATTCAGAATCACATATGGTCAGAGAAGAAAGTAAATTAAGTGCCTAAGTGGACACATGAGAATTCTGAAACAAGAGCTTTGCTCCGCAATGCTGTATTCTGAAGGAGGTGATTTTAGAGGAAATCAGAGAGGTGGAGAGAAATGTGATAGGGAAAGGGAGGAAACGCTGGGGTGGATGCCACACCTGCTCAGGGTAAGAGTAGATGTGGGCTGATACCAGGGTGGCTGACATGAACCCCAGGGGTATCACAACCAGGGAGGCTTTCTAAAGACTGCAACACAGACTGAGAGCTTGAATTGTTAATTCACACCTTCATTTTGCATCTTACACCAGCCTGCTGGCCTGTGATTCAGGAATGTCTACTGAGGTCCTTCTCTGTGCCAGCCAAAGATACAGCTGTGAGCAGGAAGGGCGAATACCTGCCCTAAGCAGTTTGTGCCTTAGCAGAAGAGACAAACTAGCAAAAAGCAAGGCAGTGAACTCTCGCTGTGCAAAGAAAGGAGGCTGAGGGTGTGTGGAGATGGAAGACAGGTTGTGGGGAAGGAGCTGTTCAGAGGGCAGCTCAGGAAGCCTTCTCTAAACAATCTATGTGGTCATACAGATGAGGACAGGTGTGGAAAAGCTGGTCCTGCGCAGAAGACACAGCCATGGGAAACGGTGAGATGTCTTCAGGTAGCCCACAATCTGAGCTCAGGTGGGGAGATGGAAAGGGAGCAGAGCTGTTGACAGAGGCCACTGTCCACCAAGTTCACCGTCAGAAGTGATCCGGTGGGAGCTCACAGGTTGGGTGGGAGGTACAAAGGAGTGGAAACTGGGGCTGAATTCAACTCTGCCTCCCCAGCTTCTGCATAGCTGGGTTCCATTTAGATGTGAGTGAGCTTGAGAAGTGTAGTGTTGAGCACCCCCTAAATTCACACATGGAATCTGGACTTTCTGTGAGGACCTCAGGGTATGAACCTATCTGCAGATAGAGCCTTTAAAGAGGCAGTGAGGTCCAAACAAGGTATTCAAGGTGGTCCTAATCCAGTAGGAAGCTGTCTCTGTGAAAAGGGGCATTTGGACACACAGCAAGATACTGTTCTTTAAAACACCTCGTCTGTGACATTTTGTATGACAACTCTTACAAACTAGTATGAGAAGGTGTGGCAATGAAAGAAACCAAGGGCCGCTTTTTATGGTATGTTAAAAGGCGTCAAGTGAACCTCAGTGAGGAGAGGGGGAGAGAGAGAGACGGAGAAAGAGAGAGAGAGAGAGAGAGAGAGAGAGAGAGACAGAGAGACAGAGAGACAGAGACAGAGACAGAGACAGAGAATGTAAAGCTTACACAAACAGAAGTAAGAGAGAATAAAAGTAAAATTTGTAGATAAAACATGCAGCTTTTCTGTCTTGGGACCAAATACTGAATGTCATTTGGTGATTTTTTTGGAGCTCAGGTAGCTTTTCCAGATGTCCCTGAATCCTTTACCCATGGACAAGGGCGCCAGTCAGCAAAGAGGAGCAGAGGTTTAGGAAAGTCTCCGATTAGGTAACAGCCAAGGAAAACTTATCTTCCACCTAGTGCCAGCATCTGCTCACCAATGAGGAAGAATACAGCCTGGAATTGAGGTGTTACTCACTCCTCAATGCTTCAGTTCTGTGAGAATCTCTTTCAAATTTGGGAGGAAGCCAGGCAAACTCAGGACTTGTTTAATGCGAATAACCGTGATAACCAACAGAAAGTCTAAACAAGAAACTCACTCATTGTCTTTACTGGAGAAGGTGACTTACAGGGAGAAAAGGGGAAGAGTCAGAAAAACCCTTAAATTGTTTTTTGCAATAATAAAGAACATTATTGGCACAAAAAACAAAATAAACAAATTAAAAAAAAAAAAAAAAAACCCGTGATGTGCGCAGGGCTATTCCACCAGAGGGAAGGCAGGACAGCTCATGAGTTCATAGGGATGTTTTGTTTTACCAGGATAAGTTTTTTACCTTTAAGAGCAAGATAAGAAAGCTGATTGGAACAGTGTGGTCCAGCACTCACACCACCTGCCGCTGCCTTCCTCTTGCACAGGATGAGGATATTTAAAAATTGAGGACCCTGACCCCCTTGCTGAGTTGCTTAAACTTCTAAACTTCTCAGGTTGACACATGTATTAACCATTACAAATTCCATACCTGTTTTGGAAGGAAATCTTACTAATGGTTGCCTAAATGACAAAAGCTACATCAACCTACCATGTGTCTACAGTTCTAGTTATTAAATGGAAAAAAATAGATATAAACTGAGAAGTGAGATACTACAACATTTGACCAATATGCTTCTGTGATAAATGGGTACTTTATTGATTTTTGTCTGCACATCTGTTCCTTGGAGGATATTATGTTTGGTGTTGCTAGGGTTGGAATCCAAGGCCTTTTACATGCTGTGCCCAGCCCTACGTAACTGTTCCTTGCATCCTCCTAAATACCTCTCTTGTACAGTCTTCCAACTCATGGCTTTTCAGAAAGACCCTCACTATGGTCTTCTGTTGGGGGTCTGTGGAGACTTGTATGAAGGCTGTATTTTATAAATAAAAAGGAAATAGCTTACATGGTCAACTAAAGTTCCCCAATCCCTGCTCTTTGATACGATTTTACCTCATTGGGCTGAAAACATACCTTTTCAAAGAGTGCAAGGTATGCATTTTTTACATATGTTTGTATTTGGTTCAAGTATTCCTAAATCTCATTACGTATGATGCCTCAGTTAATAAAAGATCTTAAAACATTAGAACCCAAGCATGACAGGAGTAAAACTCATAACAACTACCTGATAAGGCAGTCAACACACCCCATCCCTTTCCAATGACCTGGCCTTAGGAGACCAGATTTCTTTCATGTATTGTACTTGAACAAAAAAGCATATTTTCAACAAGTTAAAAGCAAATGCCAAAGTGAAAACCCAGCTGTCTACTACTGCTCTCCTCCTCCTTTAGAGATAAAGCTAGAGATTACTGAGATTTGCAAATGTGTAAAGCCATGTGACTCTACTCAGTAATTCTTTTTTGGGGGAGAGGTTTTAAATATATTAGTTTTAAATAATTTGATGAATGAATATTTTTAAGCATATTTTAGATTTAATTTTTACCAGCTCCCCCTACAAACACAAGCTTTGGGTGTTCTCACTATCATCTAAAAGTATAAAGAGCTCATCAGGCCAAAATGTTTGAAAGATCCTGGATTGCCTTCTTAACCTCAGATCTGAAGGTTTACAGGTCAAAAATATGACTTTGTTCCACAAGGAATAGGAGTAATTTCCCCTGACCTGAATGTTCTCCACAACACAGTTAGGAAAATAAGGGGAGCAGGCAGCATGGTCTGATGTATTATAACACCATAAAGCCAGTGGCTGATAGACAGTAAAAGTCTCATTGTTCCAGCGCATGGGATATCTCCGATCAAGGTGCCACAAATTTTCATGTCCAAATATGTGTTGCCAGTTTCTGTGCCTGCTAAGATTCAAGAACATGTTGGAAGGGCAGAAGGATCTTTCTCTGGAGTCTCTCTTGTAAGTCCAGTCATATAGAAATCCTTACCACTGCGAATCCTCCCTCACCTCTCCCCTCCTGACACCATCACACTGGCAGTCAGCATTTCCACTTGCAAGTGTAGTGGGACACAGACACTCAGACACAGCAGGCAACTTGAATGACTTGCATGGGAACTAGCAGTCTCCACGGGGGAAATGGAACATCATTAGCAAAGACCTGACTGGTCTGTGCAGGAAGCGGTGGAAAAGTGGGAGCCCCTCCTGCAAAGTGGGGGAGATGTCTCTCAGTTCTCTTTTCTCCATCTAAGTCTGTAACTGTGTAGGTGCGGCATAGACAGGAAAACACACTGAGGTGGCTGAGCTCTGCTTCTGGCATGAGAAAATTAAACTCGTATGTTTGAAATGAAGGTCGAAGTGACATAAAGTCACAATGACAAACACTGAACGGCTTTGCTGTCATCTAGCTCTGTGATCCGGGACACATTTTGCAATCTCTCTGGGTTCTGATTTTCTTTTTATAAAAGTCTGAGTTTGAACAAGTTTACCTTAAGACTGCATAGATTTTGTGCCTCGTAGATCTATACTAAGAAGTTTCTTCCCACAGTGGAATTTTACTATTTCACTCCCTTCTCTCAAGCCCCAAAGGTACAAACTGAAAATCTGCGTGGCAGTTAAGGAAATATGGTATTAGAAAAGTAGGAAAATATGTCTGCTTTCCTATAATTCTTAGGCATCTGGATAAAACTGATGCTATAAAAACGACTTTCTGCGTCTTTTAGTGTTATTAGTGTCAAACTCTAGTAATGAACAGTAACACAAAGGAAGTATGCTCTATATTAGCAAATAAAAAGAATGTCCCAGTGGCCATTATCTGGACATTTTTAAAATCAGCGCCAACCACAAAGCCCTTCATTTCATGCTTCTTTTCATGATTAGGGAGTTCTCATTTTGCTTTCAAATGAAAGAAAGAAGATTAAATTCGGCGTGTTCAAAGAGCAATGCGGTGTGGTTCTGACATTGCTGGTTTTCCATATTCACTATGTTCTATAGCCATTAAGTGCATTTAATCATGTTGCTATTGAGTTAAAAACTGAGCACTGCTGTCCAATTTTGCAGCATGCGCTACCATTGTCAATCTGATTATGTCAGGTTGCTACGCATGAACAACATCTTACATCAATTTAGAAAATCTGATCATGTCTGCTTATGAACTAATTTTATGGGGCAAACCATTTTGAATGGATGGAAGGAGAAAAAAATAAAAACACTTTCCTGAAAAAAGCAAAATAAAATCTGAAGAATCACATCTGAGTGTGTTAGAGTCTTGCAACTGTAAAGAGCTCGAAAAGCCCCTAGGAGACCAAGAACAGGAAGTGACTCATGCAGGTTCCGCCTCTGAGGCTGCTCAGGTTCAGATCTAAGCATTAACCTCTCAGATCAAGCTGTACAGGGAGTTTCTACCCAAGATCAGGAGGCCCAGTTCCAGCTTTCAGCGATATCTGCCAGGCTTATACAGGGTCACGGGGAGCAGACAATGCTTGCAGAGCAGGGCATGGCTTTCTTTCGGGAAATAAGAGTACAGGTGTCTGTGCCAGGAGTGTTTGAGGGGTGTCCCACCCTGCTTCTAGGACTCACCCTGATTTCTTCAGCCCATAAAACTGTCTCCTTTACCACCCTAAAACCCTAGGTCTGTGTAGGCCTTCTTGTCTTTCACTGAAAACCTGTATTTCCAAAATAAAAGTTTGTTAAATCAAATGAAGAGAGATTCTGTTGTGATAATGAGCTGTGATTAGCGGTTAGGCTGCTGGTTAGTGCTGTAGACACTTACTGGAAATTTCCTGTGTCCCAGGATGTTGCTTTCTATTAATCTGACTCAGATGACTCCATGTTTTCATCAGTCAGAGAGGAGACAGCTCAACAGGTTAAGCCCAAAAATGCTGTAATAAATGGATGGCTGTCAGCTCATTGTGTCTCTACTGACTTAAGGATTCAAGAATATTCTTATTCCACCAGTCAAATCAAACAGGAACCAAGAGTAGTTTCTACCTGGGGTAGCAAACTGGAAGGGATCAAACTGAAATCTCTACTGACCGTTATCGCACACACGTACATTGTTACAAGCAGGAAACACATCAGAATGGGATGAAGGTAGATGTGAGGATCAGCTTTGAGTGCCCAAGCAACCTGCCCTTCCCCAAGGTACAGAACAGCCATCAATAGAGAAGCCAGTGCTGGATGAGGGGCTTGGGGAAAGATCCACTATAGATGAGAAGCACATCTTCTTTCCAACAGCACAGCGGCCCCTTCTCGTCCACAGCACTGGGGATGGGTCAGAAAGCCTTCCCATTAAGAAGCAGAGCCCTGCTCAGCAGGACCACCACACATCATGTGCCCACACCATGGCAGTCACCCAAAGAGAGCCCACTTTCTTCTGAAATTACGCAAGCCTCAGAGCAGAAGTCAGAAGGTCAAAGCTAGACACCGGACATGGGCTGCCATCTTCACACAAGCATCTCCCAAATGCTGGATCTGAAAGTAAAATCAACAACCCTGAAAAAAATGAATGAAATAAAGGAGCCTGTGGTGTTCAGGGAATCCCTGCAGTGTGCCTGTCCCCAGGGTCTCCTGCAGCACAGAAACACTGGCACGATGCTTTGGATCAAGGCTGTGGAGCCATAGTGACCAGATTCCTGCTTTGAAACAAGAAGTCCACAACCCCCTCTGCCCCCACTATTCTGCAATAATCCATGTATCTATCTCCCTGGACAGATGACTGCCTTCTCCATACAAGTGTCCCAGATGAATCACCTTTGGGTCCCCCAACCCTAGCACAGTGCCTTGAACCCAACTCTGCCTCCAGTTGAGTAGCTGCCTCCAGTAGAAGTGGGATGAATGCTCATTGTGAGACACCTGGCTGCCTCCCGATCCTTCCTCCTGGTGACACGGGACATTCATCACCCAAGAGCAGGAACTTACCAGCGTGTCACCTCAGGCCAGAAGAACACACCTCTGTCACTTCTTATGGTCCTTTTGGGATGGCCATAAATTTACTGCTATGTAGTCTATTAGTGTAATTTAAAAAGACATGATTTCAAAGGGAAGCATTCCGCAGACTCTAGGCTGGCTCTCAGGAAACCTGCAAGGCAGGGACAATTCCCTCTCCCCATTTAGATGGGACTTTAGACACTTGGGAAAATCAAGTTTTATGGGAAATCATTTTTTAAAGTCCACAAAATAATGAAGTTCTGTCATTTGTGATAACGTGGGTGACCTGGAGGACATAAGACACACACAGACAGCCCAGCACTCACTACATGAGCTCATTGGTGGGAGCTACACAGGCTGATCTCATACAGGGTGAGGGCAAAGGAGGGGAGGGAAGCATAAGGAGAGGCTGGCCCACGAATACAGAGTCACAATTATGCAGGAGAAATGACCTCTGGTGAGCTCTGGCACAGAAAGGTAATTATGGCTAAGATTATTGCACAGAAAATCTCAAAAGACCTAGAAGAGAGGACTTCGAATGTTCTCACCACAAAGAAATAATAAGTGTATAAGGGGACTGATCTGCCAATCCCCTGATTTGACCATGATCATATGTTCCCATGTATTGAAATATGATACCACTCCCACATATATGTACTATTTACTTTTCTCTGACTGGGACAAAATACCTGACACCCAAAGTTGAACAGGGAAAGGTTTATTTATCTCACAGTTTGTAGAGGTTTCAGTCCATAGTTGGCTGGCTTCAAAGCAGAGTAGCACATGGCAGAGGGGCAACAGTTCATGGCTGCAGAAGACAACAAAAGCGATGGGAGGGAAGGAGGGAGGGACAGAGAGAGAGAGAGAGAGAGAGAGAGAGAGAGAGAGAGAGAGAGAGAGAGAGAAAGAAGAGGGATACAAGCCTCTTTGTGCCCTTTTATCCAGACTGCTGAGATTAGGGTGGTGCCAATCCAATCAGTGTACCAATCCAGAAATTGCCCACCCTTAATCCTAGCATTGCCGTATGAACCAATCACACAATCTAGATTCAGCTACCTCCAATAAAACTATGACTATGTGAAACTTTAGGGGGATATTTACACAAACCATAAAAGTAGTGTATTAATTAGTATTCACTGCAGGAACAGATTTAATATAATATTCAAAATAAATATGATTATGTAAAGGATTTAAAAAGTAGGCTTATAGTGCTGCCTGCAGAATCTGGGTGGAAGAATGCACAATGTCCTCTGTGCACTGGAGAGTGGGAGGATCCAGTTGAAGGTTGAAGGCCTGGAGCTCATTGCAGAGTCTGTGTCTGAAAGCCAAAGAGTTTGTGTTAGAAGGCTGGAAGAACTGGAGATGAATGCTCGAGGCAATGGCAAAGCCAGCTCAGAAGAAGCAAAGGAAGACTTCCTTCTTCTTTCCCTTTTTACTGTCTCTAGGTTACAAGCCTATTGGTTGGTGCTATCCACTTCCTAGATGGTTCTCCCCTCCTCAGTTTGCTGGCTTGCCTGTCAGTCATCCACAGATACACCCAGAGCTGCATTCTACTAATACACTAAGTGGTTCTTAATCCATTCAGATTGACATATCACAATTAACAGTTGCATATAGTTATCACTTTTTTAGGTGAAATAATGGGCATAGAAATTGAAAATGCTACCAAACTTTAAATTTTGTGTTAAAAATTATGACATAGCAAGCCTTATTGTAAATAACTCATTTGTCTAATTTTTATAGAACCAATTAAATATGGGCAATGCAAGGGGCCTCATTTGCTGAGGGATATTGGAGGAAATATAAAGGAGAATGTGGAATCCTGGGGGCAGAAAAGCCATGAAAGAGCCAGGAGGTCCTCAGAAGGAAAGATGAGCACATAAATGGATCCTCAGGCCACCAATCTCAGGGACTGTCCTCTTGCTCTCCCCATACTCTCCCTCCTCATCTACCCCATCCTGAAGACCACTGTGTCCTCAGATCCAGGAGGCTTGTGTTCCACAGAGGCCCCAGAAATCTATTTTCCAAGACAACTCCTCCCCAAACAGGACCACAGTCAGATTCACAGGCTGGGAAGGTTCCTGTTTTCCTTTGTCACCAGAGTCTCTTACCGTTTCTCTCATATGGACCCCAAGGCAGATCTATCCTCATTTTCAGGATGTAGAAGAGTTGCATGACCATCTGGACATGGCCAATGCACATCACTTCCCTCTATCACATTGCCTGTTTGTCCCTAGTATCTTCCAGTCCATGTGGATTCAAATCCAATCCATTTGAACCCCAGCCACAACTGTCACCTTTGCTGTAGCAGCTCTCCTCCTAGACATGTGAACTCTTAGGAGTGTCTTAAGGATTGGGAAGAGGGAAGGGATGGGAGAGCTTCACATAGGGTCAGGACCCAAGCGGCACGGCACCTCCTGAAGACAGTGGATGCTGATGACAAAATATGACGTGTGTCACAGCCACTCTCTCAGAAAGCCATCTACTGTGCATCAAGACATGCACGATTCTCACCATTGTGATGCTCATTAGCTGTAAAATTGTCAAGCGACAATTACCCACATTTGGGGGTAAGGCACTTTTTATACTGAAGCGAGACAGTCTTATTGGTGGGTAATTATCTGTGTGACAATGCGCCTCTTTATGTAAGATGACAAAAAAGAGTAGGGGAAAAGTTCACGTTGTATGGATTATTTCACAATGTCTGCTTTTATTAATAAGCAGCATATTTTAAACTACAATTCCAAAGTATCGTACACACTATTATCATTCATGTATAAACAGATGGAGGGGGACTGTTCCTTAGATTGAGTTTATTTGAGATGTAGCCAGGATGTGATAGACAGATTGGCACGAGAGGAGAGACAGAGTCTTAGAAGCCCTAGCAATTACGGGGAGAGTGGCACTGCAAGTAACACACTTCTGGCTGTCTCTCTATGAATGCTGTCAACATCTTGCCTCAGAAAGAGGCAGAGTAGAAGAGCAATAACTCATAAAAGAATCAATGAAAACAGGTACGGGGTGCCCGCCCTCTGCTGCTCACTCCTCAGGAGGCTAAGTGGATGCTGTCCTTGTGTGGTCATCTGGGACCTTGCTGCAAGCCTGCTTCACCTCAAGCAGTGATTCCCTGCCTCCTGGTCTCTCTCAGTCCACAGTGGCTCCTGTGGCTGAGGCATGATGCTGAGGACAGGCATGCTGCAGCAGCAGAATATGACCCTGCAGGCGAACCTCCTTTATCTTGAGATCCTGTGTGTACCTGGGAGAAGCGCCCTAGAGCCTGTGAGCAGTCTATGTCCCCACACCAGAAATGAGGCAACTTTGACTTAAAATTCCTGGCTAATGTTTCCCAGTATCACTCAAATAAAAGACAAATCTTGAATTCAGATTCTAGTCCATCTGATGCTGATGTTGCATGAGTCTTATTAGTTAAATGGCTTTAGAATCACAGTGGGGATGGTATAGGGAAGGTTGAGGAAAGAGGGGAATTTCTCTTTATTGACCAGAAGAGTAAGGATTAGGAAACAATAGTGGTGAAGTCAAGTATTAAAGTTGGAGATGACAATATATCTCTAACTTCTGGTGTGAAGACTGCTGGGTAGTCCCTGGACAAAGCTTATAACTATGAGCCTATAAAGCTTGGCCATTGCTCCCGATGGAAGCACACAGCTTCTGTTGGACCTCTGATCACATTTTTATCAACAGGTCAGCCCATGGCCCTTGCAAATATGTGCTTCTGTTTAAAGAGACCTTAGCATTGAGCTCATGGTCAATAGCTGTGTGCTTCACCTGTACTGAAGCTGACCTGAACCAGTTTCTCCATACACACCAGAACCCTGGGATAGTGAATGCTGGATGGCACTTTAGATCTGTACAGAGGGCCATTTTCGACAGCAAAATCACCAACAAAAAGCATAAAACTGTGGCATATACGGCCCTAAGTAAACCACAGAGAGGATAGTAGCTTGCAATAGGAGCTGAATCAAAGAGCCAGAGCATTGCCTGCTTCTCCTTCCCTTGGAGCTTGCATGTTGGGTGATACATACATTTCCACTCTGCGCATTTGCAGATGACCTCAAAGGCACTCTGAGAATTGAATTTGGAGTTGCAAATAGATCTTGGTAAATAGGCAGACTCAGACTCTCAACTGCAGACTCTGAATGACTAGGGTCACCAGAGTCTGCATAGGCACACGGTCCACCTCACAGGTCCTCTGGATGTATCTAAAGCCATGAGGCAGCCCAAGGCAACAGTGTAGTTACCCACACAGAGAAGTGATGGCTTGCTTGAGAAGTCCATTTTATTCTCTAAGTTAAAAGTTAAGTGAAGAAGATGAAAAAGAATAGACATTAGATTCCTCTTTGCCAGGCAGTTCCAACGTGCTTAGCTTGTTGGGAACTATTATGTGGCAGCTTGATTTCATCCACAAGTGCTTCACACCTTCTGAGAGCCTTACGTGAGTGGTCAGCACGAAGTTTCTTCCCATACACAGGTGAGCAGGGCTAAAGCCACCTTCCCTATTGCCTCAGGGAGGAATATGACTCAGACACTCAAACAGGAGAAGCCAGACCCCTGCGTGTATAGCTGGATTCAATGAGCACTTTATCCTACCAGGGAGAGCTGTGGCAGTGGGTGCCATGGACACTGGGGAAGAGATCGCCAACAGTTTGGCCCCTATCTTATGCCACAGGTGAGGGCAAGAAGTCAGCCACTGCTGCAGGAGGCTCAGACCAAATGTCAGGGCTGCTTACCAGCTGCTGACTAAAAATATCTAACTCAGAACACTGAGAAACACTCTTTACACTTCAAAACATCCTAAAAGACTTTTACTTGATGTTCCACTAGACACTGTCTCTGAAGAATGTGCTTATGACTGTTTTCCTAAGCATCTTGGAGAAACCTCAGATGAGAAAAGGCTTCCCTCGTGCATGTAACCCTGCACCTCACTGAGGTAAAGCACTCAGGTTAATCACCAATGCAGCACACATGCCTGCTTCCTACCATGACAAATGTGCATGGAGAACCTTTGGCTGCATGCAGTGTGACTTTTTAATGGCCTTCAAGAGTGTACCCAAGCACTGTGAAAAACCACCAGCAAAATGTACAAAAACCACCAACAAAAAGCAAAAATGGAGTTACCTGTGATGTACACTTCATCTATTACTGTGTTGTCACTGAAGGTATTAGGAAGTGTTTAAACACACACATTGTCTTCTAAAACTATGTTTAATGAACTAAGTCACAGTCTTTCCAGGAAAAAGAAGTTGTGTATGCATCGGCCTGTGTTTTTACCTGTGAAAGTGTGGTGTGTGTATACATACTGCGTGTGTTCAATTGTGTGCATGTATGTACATATATGACACGTGTGTGGAGAGGTCACTTAGAAGTACATGTGGGAAACATCATGGTCAAGTGCTTTGGTAAATTTGTATAGTGCTAGAGATGAGCTGTACTATTATAAAAGTTTGTGACTTTTTTTCTTTTACCTAATGACTGACTCTGGCCAGGATATGTGAGGTTGCCTCCTCTAGCACAGGAGTATCAGGGCAAAAGAGTGACTTTCTAAGGCCCCAGTTTTGAAACACTTTCTTTACTGCAACAGTAATATGTGAGCAGGGCTGTACGTAAAGTAGCATTTGAGTGTGGGGATTACTTTTCAAGAGTCACACTCCTGAGATCCTTTCCTGCTGTGGCACTGAGCACAGCAGTCTGCATTGCTAGAGTTTTGAAAATGTTAGGGAAGACACGGACGGATTGTTGGGAAAGACCCTTGCTCTGCATCATCCTGCAGGCCGTGCTTGGCCTGGGTGCAGAGTGCGGCGTGACACCTGTGATTTGGTCCAACAGTCCAGTCCAGCTGTCCTTGCTGGAGTTAGCCTCAGGTACACAGCAAGCAGAGGGGCAATGCTGGAGGAAATGTTTCCAAAACCCTTGGCAAAGATTATGCCCTACCCCTTTGAGATGGTACGTGTACTGTATCTTTTTAATTATAATGTTTACATCTATTCAGAGCTCAGAATTTTATATAACTCAATAAATGTTAAGAATAGTCAGCAGGGCATTTAAAAAAAAAGAGTTGCATTTAACAAAGATAAAAGTTAAACAACTGTTTATGCCCTGGGACTTTTCAGTACCCTGGACAGCCCCATTCTGCTGAACTGGGCCTCATGGTAGCCAACAGGTTCACCAACAGGTTCAGTGCATTTCCCTTAGGTTTATTCACTTTTGTAAAGGTTTCTTCCCACAGGGCTTGAGTATTAGATTTAAAACCTCCGTGAGAGTTCAGTATGTCCCTTGGGTGTCACCAACACAACTGGTCCCCAAACAGGCCCCTCCCTGGTTGCAGTGCGAGGATCAGGACTGGGCCAGGGGGTCCCCAGTCATTCCACTGTCTGCCTTCCCTCTGAGCCTCCCTTCCCCCCGGACAAAGAGTGACAATGCTGTGAGTTACCCCAGGAATCTCAAGGATGTGCCCTGCACAGAGCCCATCCCGTTGGTGGCTGTTTGCAAAATAATGACCACGATATAACCTAATAATTAACTGGCTGCCAATTCAATTTGCATTTGCATTTAATTAACAATCATGATGAGTGGGTTCTTTACTACTCAAAGACAATTTCAGGCAAAAAAAAATCATTTTCAGGAAACTCACAATATCAACATTTTTTTAGTCCTTCCAACCTCCTTGTTCCAATCATACAACTTGAGTGTCCCTTTCACTGGTCACCCACCTTGTTAACTCCATCCCAAGTGCCTTATGTCTCTTACTTGTGATGGCTCAGTTTGTGATTTTTACACTTTGCAGGGCACCAAAGTTATCTTCTATCAGTGGAAAACACACCTGCTCTTTTTCAATTTTTTTTATTAGTCCATGTTTCCAATGTATATTGTTCACATTCCCCATGGGAGTTGGCACACACACATAACACGTCTCAATCCCTTTTTCGTCCCCTTTCTCTCTCCTCTCTCCTCTCTCTCTCCATCTCTTGATCCTACTTTCTACTTAAGAGAGCTCTGTCTCCCCACTTCCTATTATCTACTCTTTATCTTGCTCTTTATAGTTTGAGTTTCTTATATAAGAGAAACCATGCGATATTTTGATATTTACCTTGTGTGTGGATTCTTTTCACTTAGCATGATGGTCTTAAGGTGCATCCACTTTCTGAGTTTATCCTTCTTTATGGCAGAGTAACACTTCATTGTGTGTGATGTCACATCTTCTTATCCATTCACCTGCTGATGGTACACAGGCTACTTCTAAGATTTAGCTATTATGAGTTGTGCTGCTATAAACATGGGTGTGCATGGATCATTGTAATACAATGTCTTCAGCTCTCTCAGGAGTGCGCCTAGAAAAGGATAGCTGAAATGGAATTTCTAGTTTGGGTTTTTTGAAGAATTTCTGTAGTGGTTATTTTGAATTTGAATCTTTTACCTGGTAAGCTATTTATGGTGAGGTTCTCTCTCAAGATACTGGGGTCAGAAGCAAACTATACTCCCCCAAGAATGCCCCCAATCCAAAGAGTGACCAGGGATCACTCTTAACACTCTGTGGTGCTGAGCCAGCATGTACAGTGTCTCAGGGGCAGTGAAGACACTGCTGACCCTGGGTGCAATGGGATGTGATCCCATTAAAGTCAAAAAACAACTGCATTAATGGTGTTACTAATATCACAGCCAGGCCAGGAATAAGTATAGTTGTCATCTCATGCTGACACAGGAGGATGCTGAGGCAGACTGAGAAACCTGACCTACCTAGCAAGTGGTAGAGACAGCTTACTGTGAAATAACAGGAATACAATTTGGAACACTCAGAAGTGTCACCTCTGAGTGCCCACTGCCCCAGGCAGTGGCCCAGGCTCTCTCTTTGCTGTGATGTCCCCACTTTAGAATTGTGATTAATGGTGGATGAGCCACATTCTTATCTCTTATTAGTCTGTGACCTCAGGAGCCAAGACCCAAACGGTGCTGGGGGAAGTAACAGCAGCCTGCTTGCCACACAACTTGGGACTGAGTTTGTAGGAACTGAGTTCATCCGTTGAGTACAAAGACTCCTCTCTGCTGACTGGAAGAGAATGAGCTATGAGGCTGAAGGCTGTTACGCTAACTCTATTTTTGTCTCCGTGTTCCATATCTGGAATAAGTATGCCATTTGTGTTTGAGGAGGACTTGGGGCCAAATGGGCCACCAGATGAAAGGCTGGCCTCAGAACCTGTGGACATCAGTGACCTCGTTTTTGAAGTCCTTCTGCATCATTTATGCATTGGACTTTCTCTGCCGCAGAAGGCTGACACTGGAAGGGGCACATGGAGCACCTTGGTCTGCTGGAATCCGCCCCAGGGAGACAGATGGACGGGGCTTTGCAGGCACAAACTGGACACACAGCACCTGGTACTTTTTCTCAGGGGCTTTGCTTTCCACACTTTTCCTACCTTATCTGCCAAGCAAGTCTGGAGCATTTATAACCTCATCTTCTTATCCCTACTTTGTGCCCGCATGCAGCCCTAGGAAGAAAGTTTCTATCTGTCCTTTTTCATTTAGTGGTGGCAGTTTTTGTCAAGTAAGTTGTCTCTCGGGAGTCCAACCCAATCACTGATGTACTTCTCAGGGCTCATGTCCCCTGGCATGCATGTCCTCAGTGGTCACCAGAAAGACTTTCTTGAACAGCCTATGGTATTAGGCAGAGACAGGCACCTAAGTACTGATCTGCAGGCCCCTGTGTGGATCTGAAGGCTGGTATCTTCCTCTCAGAGCCTTTCCTCCCCTCTGTTCTTGGTAGCCTCAAGAGAACTATGACACTGTCGAAAGTGCCCTGCCCCTTCAAAAAAAAAAAGGTAGTTCCTTCCTCTCTCCACAAAACAGATGGAACTGATAGGAGCATGCATTTATGTCTATGCAGGTGACTGTGTAGATGTAACACAGATGACTGATTGACAATGCTAAGTCACAGGAAGCTGTGACTCTTGGGAGCCACATCCAGATGCTAAGATGTCCTGGAATGTCCTGGGCTAGGGGGCAGATGAGTCAAGGACCAGAACACAGACTGCGACTCACTGGGGTCTCAGGGTAGCGGGGCCCTGCTCTGCAGGCGGGGATGCCTGACACCCTGTCCCCACCCACCCCCACACTTCGGTGAAGCACCAGGTGACATTTGGAACAAGCCCTCCTGGCTTGGTCCCTGGTTCCTGCTTGTGCTCTGCCTGCTGTTCCCTGAGACACTGACGGTGTCTCTGTGTCCACTGTGCTGCCCTCCTTCACTCGCTGTAAAGAAGGAACAGAGGACAGCAGTTGAGCACGTGTCTGCTGCTGTACCCCTAGACTGGACCCTGCTGTGTTGTCCTGGACAAGGCATTGAAACTTTCTGTGCCTCAGTTAACCCCACTGTAAGTGAGGGGCAGGATGATATACTTCACAGGGCTATTTTAAGAATAAGCAAGTTAATACCGAGTCACTCTCAGAATGCCCTGACTATAGTGCTCAATGGCCCTGTCACACCAGCAGTTTACAAAAGCAAAGCCACATTCACAGCTTTGGTGTAGACAATCAGTATTCAAAAGCAGCTCCTTTCTTCAACATGAACCTCTGCATTTGTGGCAAAGAGTAGCAGAATAACAGAAAGTATCAATCATATTTCTTCAGCCCAACATGTGGTGGGAGGTCAGCAACAAGGAGCGTGCTGAGGACCCTGCCTTTGTGAATGGATGTGAGCCTTGTGGACGGTCCTGGAGACCTTGCTTGGTGATTCTTGGATGGCCAAGGGTCAGAGACTTCACTGTAGGCAGTACCCATGCTGTATCTGTGGGCTGGGGGCGGAGTATTGCACACCAGCTGCTGGGACACCTGACCTTACCCTGAACCAGCCGTGCAGCTCTCTTTGCAGGCACGTGGCATGAAACTGCTCTTTCAGGGTCCAAAGCTTGCGTGTCCTGCTCTGGATGACATGACATTCTGCAGTCTGCTTCTCAAATCCTCATGCTGTTCCTGCTTCATAAGCATGCCTGGCAAGAGTTATTCCTAAAAAGGAGGATGTGAGCCTAGCGGAAGAGCCTCCTCTGGTCATTTATTTGCGGAGGAAATGGCACTGTTTTCTTCAAGATATCTTTAAGCTCTTGGCCCTAGGGACTGAGAGGCTCCTGTGGGTTAATTTATAGCCCAAGGAGGTGGTGATTATTACTAGATTTTGCCAGAACCATGAACAACATGCAGAAGTAAGGGAATCCCACAAATCTCAACTAGTTAATTGTATTTCTAAAATTAAAAATAGATGAAGAACACAGCAGCATTGAAAACAGATTACAAACTGATGTTCACTGAAGTATTATCAACAGTAGGCAAGTGGTGGAAACAACTCACAGGTCCATCAGCTGATGAACAAATAAAACAGATATATCAAATGTGATGCAGACACACGGTAGAATTTCGCTCTCCCATAAAATATGACTTTTGATTCATGTTACAATATGGATACACCTTGAAAGCCCTATGCCCCTTGACACGGGAAATAGTATGAGTCTACTTCTATGAAATTTCTACAATAGGCAAATTCATAGAGACAGATTCACAGAGACAATGCTGTAGAGACAAAAAGTAAATTAGAAGTTAATTAGGTGCTGGAGCAGAGAGGAAGTGAGAATTATTGTTTAAAGGGTACAAAATTTGCATTTAGGAGAAAAACTTTTGAGACTAGACAGCAGTGATTTTTGCACAATATTATGAATGTATGTATTGCTCCTGAATTATCATTTGTTACTGAGCTGGCAACTTTTTTCAGAATAGAAAAACACAGCCATAGCTAAGTTTCTCGAACAAATGGTGGGAAAATATGAGAGGGCACAGGAGACTTCATAAGGAATGTTATCAGTTGAGCAAATGTGATAGGTTTTGCATTTTACACACCCAAAAGCACTGCTATCACAAAGCAGAGGAATATGATTTTAATTTCAAAACTGACTTCCACAGCTGTGCATTTATTAAAAACATGGGGAGTCATGATGAGTTCGGAATGTGGAATAGACAGCCTGTAAGGAGATAACACTCCACTCTTTACAAGAAAACCCAGGTGCATTTTTCATTCTGACAAACTGGTGATAAAGCAGATGAGAAACCACATTGGGGAGCTTCTTTCTCCTTACTTTCTTAAGAATCATTTATAATCTATTTTTTCCTGTCACACTGAAATACACTAGGAAGAAAATAAGCTAATTCCACAATTTTGTTTTTTAACTATACAAGCTCTTGATCAGCATGGTGTTTTGTGGCTTGTGTGCCACATGCGGGGAACGGGTAGATGGGAACTGCAGATCTCCGGCCCTGAGAATAGCATTGGAAGTGAAAGGAGTGGGCAGGATTCAGTGAGAAGGAAGAGAATCTGTCTAGTGACAAGAAGAGGAAATAACCAGGAGGAAGCAGAAGAAGGAAAAGCCAGGGGCTTGCATTTTGGGGTGACAGGTCTGCCTGTGTGCCCACAGAGGAGACAGGGTCTATGCAAGGGCCTGGGTCACCATGGGTCCTAACAGCAGTGCTCAACACAGAAAGCCCCCAGCGACCACTGATGCCACTGTCTGGGTAATGTCACATTGTCATCCTGCAGCTAGCGTATCTCACACTCCCATCTCCTGCAATTGCTATTTCCTAAAATTTCTGTCCCAAAGAGAAGACCAATGACAAGCCCAGGACCAAGGGATGGATGGGAACAGGAAGCCATGGCATCCATTGACTTGGATGGCAGAGACCACAGCTCAGCCACACTACAGAGATGGACTCTAGGGGCTATGGGAAGGCATTTGTCACTTCCCACTGTCCTGATGACACAGTATTGCCCCAATTTTGGCAGGAGGGTCAGTGTCCGTCTGACATGGAAGTTTCTTCTGGGATGCTGTGGCATCTGTATCCCCAGATGATGGAGGACTTTGAAGGTCATGGGACACGACCCATCTCACAGGTCTCTGCAGAGTTCTGGAGGACTTGGCCATTGTGTAATAGTTTTTCTTCTACCGAAAATAAGTCTGTGCCCAGAAGTTTGCCAGATGTCCAGTGTCCCCTGCAGTGTGGTGCCCCAACCACTAGGCAGACCACAAAGACATGATCCTATTCCTGGTGCATATACCTGCCCAAACTCACTACAGTAAGTCACCCCCTGGCTTCTGAGTCACTTCCTGTAGAAGTGTCCATCAGGAGATTCATTCCCTGATGCTCATCATGCCCAAAAGACCAGGGAAATAAACCGCAGGGGACAAGAACATCAAGGACAAATTCATAGACGTTTGGACCTGGAACAGAAAAGTGGATGTGGTGGTGTCCACTTGGCCAAGGGAATCAGAATCTGCATCACCATCTCTAGGGCATGTGTGAGAGTCCATGAAGATGCCTTGGCCACCTAAATCCCTGCTCATGGGAGAATAGCAGTGTCTGGAGGCTCCAGGTAAACAGGCTCTGCCATTAACTAACTTTGTGACCTTAAGCCTTGGGACTAACCTCCCTGTGTACTTGCCTTCAGCAATTCATCTTTAGGATTAGAGAGATGATGTGTGCTGTGCCCACTTTCTGAAACAGTTTTGAAGAGTGTGACAGATAAAGCATTTTATGAGCTGTCATCTACACGGGAAACCGCTGTTCATACAGAGAGACTGGTCTGCAGGATGGCTCTCTGCATTTTGGCCTTTGTAAGTGACAGGAAAGAAAGACGCTGGACAGTGACTATCTCAAGCAATATTTATTGATATTTATTCACTGTTTCCAGCACTTGTGAAGTATTAGTAAAAACCAAAAACTGATGTGAGTTTCTGCCCTGTTGCACTGGTTTTCTGGTGGACATTTCAAGAGAGTTCCTTGAACAAACCGGAAATGGCAGCAAAAGTTACAGACTGCAGAAATCACGAGCCAGGAAGTCCACAAACATCGGTTTCAGGAATGGCTCATCCTAAAAATGAGGGAGTGTGGCCAGGCGCTGGATATCTGAGTTGGATTAAGCATTGAGTCTCCTTCCTCTCTCCCTGCTAAATTCAAAGAATGAGAGGTGGACAAGTGCAGACCTGCTAGAAAGAAGGCTTGCAGTGTGGCAGAAGAGGCCCCCGATGGTGGAGGAAAAATGAACATGTGAGAGGAAGGGGCCTTGGTGCGGCAGAGTGTGGGAGAAAGAGGGGTTCAGTAAGTAACCTCGGAGCTGAATAAGAGGCAGAACTGATCGCCAAGGCAGGAAAGTACATCCTGGACTCTGAGAGTTCCCGGCCAAGGTAGCTGTGCATAAACAGTATGGAAATGCAACCATAGAGGGGCAAGTGGACCAGACCAGGCCAGTGATGGAGCCCAACCTCGACCCTGTGAGACCCAGGGACAACAGACACAGGGCACACTGAGCAGTTCAGTCCTGTGGGGTCTTCGGTGACCACCTCTTTGGGGAGCACAAAGAATACCAAGCACAGGTGCAGCTAGGAACATAGTGGGGAACAAGGCTGATAGATCCCTGCCCCCATGGAACCCAGAATAGGGAAATAAAACAAGAGCCAGGAAGGGAGAGGTGTCTCCTCTGATCATAAACTCCCTTAGAAATAGCAGACTCCATGGTAAAACCCAAGGGGCCCAGGTGTTGCACAACCCTGGCGGTGTGACCTGTGGAGCTCCTGTGTGCATCTCTGTCCACCGCTGGTCCAGTGCCACCATGCCCAGCCCAGTGTGGATGCAGAGCTTGAATCCCAACCTAGATGTCTGAATCCTGGCCCAGCCTTACCCTAAGGCTGTCCAGGTAACATAAGCATCCCAGGAGCTGGCAATGAAATGGGCTGATTGGGGCAGCATGGGACATTGCATGGGATGGGGTGGCCAGGTGGGAGAGGATCCTGAGAGATAACTGAGCTGTGATCACTGCACTGTATTCCTGTCCTCACAAATACCATGTTCTCCCTGGGCCCGGGCATTGCCACAGAAAGGCGAATC
The DNA here is from genome assembly GCF_034190915.1 of Cavia porcellus. Lineage (NCBI taxonomy): Eukaryota > Metazoa > Chordata > Mammalia > Rodentia > Caviidae > Cavia > Cavia porcellus. Next base: position 59,371,353 of record NW_026947489.1, read on the forward strand.
AGATGAAAGGGAAAAATAAGCGAAGGACATCTCTGAGGTTGGCAGCACCTTGTTCCCAGCCTTCGAGAGAGTTATTGGTGCCGATGCAGCCAAACACGTCCGAAGCAAACAGAGAAAGCCTCTCTTGGCCACTGCCTCCCTTGGGTGTGCCCTGACTCGAGTTTTAATTTCTCTTTTCCATTTACATCTTCTGTTGCCCTTTAGATGCTTCTCATTTCTTGTTTGAATTACTTGTCAGCTTCCTAAACTGTCCCCCCCTCCCCGCACTCCATTTTCTACACTCCAAAAGAGGCCTTTCCAGATGGCAAGGTCTCCCTTGTGATGTTTTATTGCCTAAAGCGTTCCCCTCATCTGTGGGAAGAATTTGTGACTTAGTGAACAGTTGCCTTTGCAGCCTGTGCCACACCCCCATTCATGTGGGGGCTCTGGGTAACAGTGCCAGGCCTGAGCACCCCATGCCACTTGCCACGCAGCTTTCTCCCTCTGGCAGGCTGCTTTGTGGACACATCTGCCTCAGCACTCACCGGGGCTGATGGCTTCATTGCCTGGGTTGTTTTCTCACTAACCTGGGGTCTTTCAAGGTCAGGGGTTGGACTTGTGTGTCCCGTATCCTCCTCTATCTAAAAAGTATACCTGGCTGATAATAGATGCTCAAGAAATTGGAGTTCAATGAGGTAGAAAGATATGTGACCATTCAGGAAGACAGAACTAATTTTTTGTGTAGGGATGGAGCCAAATTCTCAAAAATTAGAAAATGAATATGAACTTGGGGACATGAATTAGTTCACAGACAACCTCTCCTCACCCCTAAATCCTGTGTGAATTCTACCTCACCCCAGGACAAGGGGTCACTGAGGTAGAGAGCAGCCTTGGGAATCTGTGAGCATCGGTCCCTGGGGGACCTTTCCCGGGCTCCTCTCTGTGAGCAGTGTGAGATCAGAAAGTAGTTTTCCAGCTCAGTGTGAAAGGCAGACCCTGGTTCATACCCAGCCTAGATGCGGCCGGGACCGTTTACTGTGGTGCATTTTACGGTGCAGAAAAACGATGTGTTCCAGTGATCTCTGGATGAAAGCAGCTTTGTTAAGGTCATAGCCCCCTGGAAATGGAAATTGGGGGTCCCCAGGAGCTGGGACCACTGCAAGGCCGGCTGGTCATTCCCCATCTCCTCAGGACGGTGAGACATCCCATTCTTTTGCTTTCTTCTTTCTCTTTCATTCATTTATTTATTCATTCTTTCTTCTCAGTCTTTCATTCTTTTCTTCCTTCCTTTTTTCTTTTCTTTTCAGTTTTTCATAATACTGAAAGTTGAACCTAGGGCCTTCACACTGAGCTACATCTCTGGCCTTTTTATTTAAGTTTTGAGACCAGCTCTCACTAAGTTGCTCATTTCTCTGGTGGGGCTCGAACTTAAAATTCTCCTGCCCCAGCTCCCCTATGCTGGAATTACAGCTGTGCACTACCATGCCTGTTTTTTTTTTTTAAGAATAAAACAAAACGAAGCAAAAAAGAACAAAGCAGATCAGAACAAAATGATGAAAGCAACACAGGATTTCAAAACAAGGCAACAAGAAATCAATAATGGCCACCATAACCATGCCCAGTTCTTTCTTTCAACCAAGTACTTCTCATGTGTTTTCTTCCCTGAGCCTCCAGAGTGTCCCCAGCCATCTCTGCCACCTTGGAATCACTTCCTGGAGACTGGTCTCTCCCTCTTACCCTTCAGCCCCCAATTACCCATGAGCCACCAGCAGATAAATTTCCTCCATTCAAGTCCTGGAAAGGGAAACTGGGACTGCCCCACCTCGTGCTTTCACCCTGACTTTATGCCCACAGCTTCCCCTGGTGTCACTGTCTTCATCTTATCCTAGGAGGAAGATGCCAAGGTGTCTTCTGCCCAGAGGAATTTAGCTGGACCTTGTGGGCATTTCCAGGAGAACGTAAACACTCCAGACAGGGCACCCTCCATTTTGAGTGCTCCCTGGTGAATAGTTGTCAATCCTGGTCCTTCTCAGAGGTCAGGTAGAGAACAGCAAAGGAGGGGGACCCCTGCATCTGGAAGTGACTTTCCTGGATTTCCTCCAGTTAGTCCTTCTGGTAACCTTGCTAATTTAATCCATGCATGCCTCTTGATGCTGGCTCATAAGGACATGTGAGGTAACGTTTGCCTATGTTAAGTCCTCTGTGATCCACAGTTTTATGAATGACATCAACATATAGAATTTATAAGGGTGATGAAAGATGCAGTGTTTAAATTTAAACAAAAAATAAATTATTAGAGATAAAAACACATTTCCAAGAATGATGGTCATGTGCTCAAAGTGAAGGGAAGTATATTGGATATTTTGATGAGGGTTAATGGCAGTGTGTCCTTGTGATAAATATTTTCATGTAAATACTCGCCGTATTTTTTGATCAACCATTTACAGCACTTTCCGTCAAATAAAAATATCATGATGGGTTATCATCCATTTAATTCACTGGACATGACACTGCCCAAATTCAAAATGATTAGAAAATGTCATGCTTTGATTCCAATCTGGACATCAAGACAACCAGGGCAGCCCAGCTAAGAGATTCAGAAGATGGCAGAAATGGTGGGAGGAGTGCGTTCAGTCAGGAGGAGGATTCTGAGCGAGACTCGTGGCTATGTGCCTTCTACTGTAATTTAAAAAACGTAAAATTTAAATTTCTTCATATATTTCCATCACATTTTATAGCACAACCCTTCCTAAAATTTCACGGGTGATCTCATTTCAAAAAAGTTTCACGACATAATACCTTAGTGAAGAGCTGTGTCACTAACATTCCCTATTTTATTCTGCTCCCTTCTAACGATGGTTTGAGGCAACAAGGGAAAGTAAGTTCCTTTTGCAGCATAAATCTCACCTTGCTTATTGTCTCAGAATGGTGATCGTCTCCGCTTGCTTCTCTTCCGCTTCCTCCTAATAGTTGTCTTTTCTGATTCTTGGGGACCTGGGGGAGGTTCTGTCTTCCCATCTTGTCTCTTACTCATTCAAGACACCCTCTTTTTAATTGACAGTCGGGGCTCCAATTTATTAGAATTTACACTTTGTCCCAATTTTCACTTAAAAAGAAGACTGTTATTTAAAGAGATGAGCCCTATGTAACTTATTCCTGCCCGTGGGTGGATGAGGTCTGTCCTCCAGGGAGAGGGGTCCCCCTTTTGATGCCCAAGAGGAAGGGAGTCCCATCTTCCTCCTCACCCTTTCTCCTTTCAGAAGTGCTCCCGCATAGGGGCCGCTGCTGGCTTCCTGCTGTGAGTCTCCTGCTTCTTCGCCCCTGTGACTCACACCAAAGAGGCAATGGCCCAGGCGCCAGGTGAGGCTGTGGATTGGAATTGCAGTTGGTGGGGCTGGAGCCCTAAATTCTGGCAAAGCCCATCCTCCAAACCCCTTCATGTTGGCTCCTGCGAGTGGGGCTCTCTGGCCCAACATGAGGCTTGCTGAGTCTCTGCAGTAGACACTGCCTTTCCTGTTGTGTCTCCACTGTCCCATGGCCACTTGCAGGAATGTTTTCTAGTTCACGTTGGCCACTCTAGGTTATTTAAAGACTTCCCATTCGACCCTGTGGGGTTCCTCATTTGGCCCTGTGGGGAACTCCGTGTTGTGGTCCTGCCTAAATCTCAGAGTGTTGCCTCAAATGAAAGGTCTGGTTCCAACCTCTCTTGGTGAAGCGCATAAGGGGACACACCTGTCTTTTGACCTGTGATCCCACAGTACTCAGGGTCCCACAGCCATCTCCCAGCATGCCACTTGCTCTGTTCCTTCTGGGTGCTGAGTCCTAGGGATGGACAGATGAGAAATCCTTGTGCTGCAGAAATCTCAGGACAGACAGGAGCAGGGCTGTTACTGGGTCCTCATCTGTTGCTTTGGTCTCTCTCATTTAACCCTAGCACCATTCTCTAAGTTTCTGACCCTGCACTGTACACACAGCCACAAGTTAAAGCACCTCCCATTTGCTCACAAGAAACTATTTTAACTTAAATCTCCTTCCTTTAATAAAGGGCAAAGCTGCATCATATGTACTGCCTGCCACAGAGCAGCCACCAAGGGGCCAAGACCCCAAGTAAAGAGGTGACACTGCAGGGGACATGTAAAGGGTGATGGGGAACAGTGATGCAGAATCAGGCGTATGAAGGCTGAGGTAGAAGGTTATATTTGAGTTGGGCATTAAAGGATGCATAGGAATTCGCCACAGGGAAGGAGTTGGGCATGGAGCTGATGTTAGAGGCTAGGTGGGAAGGTGGGATTTTATGCACACTGATAAATGCTTTTGTTTGCATAGTGGGTCTCTGGAGAAACTGCTACATGTTTTAGACTTCTACTAGTTCCCCCTGTCTTTGGTATTAAGTAGCCCATTTAAGGTCACTTGCACTAATGCCCAAAGCCAAATCAGATACATTCTGCAAAGTTGGGCAGCAGAGACTGCACTGACCGAGCCTTTGCTGGGAATTTCCTGCTTTTCATCTGCTCACTGATTTCCTGTGTGTTAGAAATGAGGGATGAGAGCAGAAAAGCTGGGGACCGCACACCTGAGACGCTGTCTTATGTTGGCCAGCAGAACCCTCCCAGGTGTCAGTCCTCTTAATGAACCTCAGGCAGGGTCTAGGACGGGACATCGTTCCTGAAATGCCCTTGAACCCATCGTAGTTGGGGAGACACTTGGGCTACCCCATGACATGTGTCCCTAAACCATGTGAGAACCTGTTCCATCATGAGTACCAAACAGCGGCTGATTCAACAGCCCCAGGCACACTGGTGAGCCTCATTAAAAACTATAAGCATGGGGGCTGGGGATTTAGCACAGTGGCATAAGCGCCTGCCTGGCAAGTACAAGGTCATGAGTTCAATTCCCGCTACCAAAAACAAGCAAACAAAAATAAAACTATACACATGGACTGACGATATAGCTCAGAGACATAAGCACCTGCCTGAAAGGCGCAGTCATGAGTTTGATTCCTGATACAAAAAAAAAAAAGACTATAAACACATTTGTCATATTGCTGGCACCAAGATCATCTTGTGGCACGAGGAGCCTAAGAATTGATGGCTGAGCGGGCGCAGCCCACCTGGGAACCATGGACCCTGCTCTGCCCATGGCTCACGCCAGGCGGGAGAGGCAATGTGGAGGAAGTTGCACTGCTCTGGGCTGAAGGCGGGCATTTTCCACGGCTGTTCTCACAACAGCACACACACTCGGCTCCCTCCCATGCTGAACGGAAGCTGCCATCCAATAGCTGTGCTGCAGACGCGGATGTGAACGGGTCTCACCCTCTTCTGAAGAACAGCACACCTCGGATAGTTAATCATCAACCCTGGCAAGCCTACCTGGACTCAAAAGGTGGAATTCTCAACTGGAAGGTCATTCAGGGAGTGTCTCATCTAAAGCGTGTAAGGTGCTGCAGAGGAGTGGGGTTCCTGGGTGTCAGGGGTGGCCGTCCACCCCCTGAACCCCTCTCACTTAGGCATAAGTGACCAGTGGCAGCAACTACTGTTGCTGAAGTGTTAAGACAAGACCAGCGTTGACGTTTGTGTTACCTCCTCTACCCTCATTTACATGTGGGAAGCCGGTTCACATGGTTCAAGCAAGGAACACTTCCCACTTTTCATTCAATCATTCCCTTCTTCCTTGCTCTCTTCTTCTCCTTCTTCCTTCCCATCTCTTTTTCCTTTTCATTACTCTTTCCCCTCTGTATCATCAATACATGTTATAGTATGCTTGCCAGGTTGATTTGTATTTTTGCAAAATGTATATTTTATATGAGTGTGTATTTTTGTGGCTTAAATGGTTTGAAATGGTATACATGTTTTCTGTGCCTGTGCATTTACTTGTATATATTAGTATTTCTTATTTTCTGCCTTGAGCACTGGGCTTCCAGCTCACCCATACTCTCTTTGGAGGGATGCATGGTGGCCTCTGCCTTCCCCTCCCCTCCATTTCCTTGAACATCCAAGGCAAGCCCAAAGACTTGTGCTTTTACAGGCTTCTTTCTCCTACTAAACTATAGATGTGAGTGCATATTTCCTGAGCTTATACACAATGCAAGCAGTTGAACACAGAGCCTGGGTGATTTATCTCAGGCCAAGCCAGTCCTGGGGTAGTGAAGACCATAGCAAGACGGATCACCTAGCTGTGGCACTGTAGTCCTGCTGGCTCATTTCCTAGGGGTTATTGCTAGCAAGGAAGGTGCCCTTCAGGAAAAGGAGAGCTCAAAACCCTTGTGACATGCAATGGAAGACACCGCATTACCCACTAATTCAAACAGATCCTGGAGAGTGCTTTGTGTAAATGGTGGTTGGTACCAGTTTGGCAAACTGAACATTTTCTGGATTTCTTCCACCAGAGCTAGACACAGAGCACTTGGCACAAGAACAGGTGGCACTTGTCACTCCTGCCATCTTCTCCAAGGCAGTCAGCATCCAGTCCCCTTCCTCGTCCCTCAGTGTGGGCAGTGGCAGTACCGCTTTCCTGGGGCAGGGCCTTGGAAGAGGCAGGCAGATTATGCAGGGATCCCTTCCATGCATCCTCAATTCACTCAGGCTCTGGAAAACTGTATGGTTGTGATAAAAGAATAAAATACAGTGGATGTTTAAATTTACAAACTTTCGTTATGCTGAAAGACACATCACAGTTCATTCCCCTCAGAACACTTCTCACGTTCACCGTGCTTATCCCGGCCTTCTCACCACTGTCTGAAGCAGTTCTGGAAGTCCTCTTTCCCAAGTGTCTGTAGTTGTACTGTGTTGGCTGTAGTTGTGCTGTCTTGGCTGTTTTGATGTCCTCAATTTGTCCAAAAAGCTTCCCTTTTGTGCTCATTTTGACTTTGGGGTACAATCAGAATTTGCACGTGGTGTTGGATCCGGTGAGTAAGGCTCTTAGCAGCAAAAGTCACTGTATTTTTATCATGCCTCCTTAAGACACCCAGGAAAGAGAACATCCAGAACTGCTCCAGAAAGCGGCAAGAACGATGGGATAAGTGTGTGCAGAGTGAGAGGAAAACTTTGACTGGGGTTGCTAGTAATGTGTCTTTTACTGTAATGAGTTTTTACTTTCACTGCATGTTTCAATCACATCTCATAGTTACAGTGTTTCTACATGCTGCTTTGGCTGTGTGTTCTTTCTTTCACTTTGATCTGCACAGCCTTGGGGGCGATATGGCCTATAATAGAGCCCTTTCCCCTGATGTGTGCCTCTGGGATGACCATGCTGATAGCTCACAGGCATAGAGTATGATCTCAGCAAGAGAAATCTCAAGCCTGGGAGGATAAACTGAAGCTCAATCCATGCCCTCTGGAGGGACCCTAACTAATTTTAAAATATGACTAAAAGACACTCCTTTTTAATTTTGCTATGGTAATAACGATTCTATGCGATCTGCCCTGTTAACCAACTTTAACCACACAGCACAGTTACAGCTCCATCTCCTGCAGGCTCAGCACTGTTGAGCAGTTCTCTAGAACTTGTTCATTTTGCAGAATTGAGACCTTGTGCCCATTCGGTGGCAACTCCCCATTCTCCCTGCCACCAGCCCCTGCCACCCTCTGCTCTGCTACTTCTCAGAGCCTGGCCTCTGTAGACGTCACCTACAAGGACAGAGTTTGTCCTCTCTGCCTGGCTTGTTGTGCTCAGCACATCCTCCAGCTCCTCTGATGCATAGAGAACACAGGACTTCCTGCCCCTTTGTCTTTCAAAGGGTCGTGTGTGGAAAAGCTGGGGACCTGAGGCCTGGAAACCCCACAGCAAGGTTGTGAGTGGAACCACCTGGTCAGGCATTTAGCAGTGACCCTCAGACACCCACACCTCGTGGCTCTGATGGCAGAATTGATGCATGTAGGGTGTGGAAAGCCTAGGAACAAGGTCCAGCCAGACAAACTGAAAATCTCTGAGCCCAGGCAGACCTCCCTGGCTAGTACCATGCATGATTTCATAAATGTGGGCAGCTTTTGCATTAGGTCTGTATTTATTTTGTGTGAAACAATAGGTGAAGGGGTTTCTTGTGTCCCACATCACAGACAGCTGAGCGTCCCAGGCCACCCTGCACGGTTAGGTCCAGGTCCTGGGAGTGTGGACGACACTGCCTGCACCCCCTCACACCTGCACCACTTCTTCATCTAGTGCTGTCCCTGCTCGTGGAAACCAGTTCTCTGCCTCAAGGAGCCAGCAATAGATCACTGTATAGCTGTCAGCAAAACATAGCCCAAGATTTGACCCAGCCCAGGATTTTGAACTGCAGAAGAATCTCAGGGCCTAGGGAACCCTGAGGCACACTGTTCAGAAACGCTGAGCCAGGGCAGCTGCATGATAGACCTGAGGGGATGGGATGGCCCAGCTTGCTGCTTGGTCCTCTTTTTCCATTCTCTGTCCCGTTTGCTCCTGGGTCTCAGTGGCAGGCTTTCTTAATGACCTCATGCTACAGTGGCCAGTGGTGAGACCAGCTTGGTTCCAGGCACTGTCCGCACACAATATAGTGATTTGCAAAGTCCTCCGAGCTGCTGCTTTGGTCTAGCACCTGCCCCTCACCCAGCCCTGATGAACTCTTGGGTTCTAGGCATCCTAGCAGGCAGGCCATGGAGAGAAGTGAACTACAGCCCATGGCTGTGCTGGAACCACCCCTTGAGCCTCTAGTCCTGCAGGAGGTCGAACCCAATGCAGACAAAATGAAATGCAAGCCTTCTCAGGGTGGCGGGGTTTTGCATGGCATTTTCTTACACTCTTGGCCAAACCATGTGTGTTACCAGCTGTCCAGACCTCTGATAACCTGTGCTAAGTGAACACGCAGAGCAGAATTTGGTGCAGGATGTGGCCCTTCTGCTATGATTCCCATTCATCCATCACCTCCAAAGACAGACACAATGCCTCAAATTCTGCCAGGTTCTCTGCTTTTGTAACATGATGGCCTGGAGGGTACTAGTATGGAATTGAGCCACAGGAAGTCTTCTCTTAAGCACCTGTTAAATGGACCCAGATTCATTTTGTGTCTCAGGTCAGAACCACACTGGACTTCTTCACACAGGTGCAAAGAACCCACCCATTGATACAGGCCTTGGGCTTACTAGTGATCTGTGTGCAGATGGCCAGGGTGCCCCGGTCAGTGAATGCCTGTTACCACGAGAGGTTCCAAAGCAGGAGTGAGAGATGTCCTGGTCACACAGAGTGGACACCCTGGAGATCCTGTCCCAGTTCGCGAACGAAGGGTAAACAGTTCCACCTGCAACCTATGGGCTGATGATATTCTACCTAGAGTTCCCCACAGGCAAATCTCACCCACTAACCTGTGCTCAGGCTCCAGAAACAGAGCCCACGAGCACCGGAGCCCCCAGCCACCTGCCACCTGCTCACTCTTTGAGTGCAGGATGCGGCAGGTTCACCACCCAGATGGGTTCTTCTTTTAGTCGGAAAACACCTTGATGTGCAGATCAAATTTCATTATATATATATATATATATATATATATATATATATATATGATAGATAGATAGATAGATAGATAGATAGATAGATAGATAGATTCTTATAATTTCTTATATATAGATTCATCGATTCTAAGAATGGAACCTAAGTTTTCTAAACTGTCAGGAAAATAAAGGCCAAGATTGCACCAGCTCGCACTCCTGCAAATCCACAGGGCACAAGGAAACTGTCTTGCTAGTGGGGCGCCCAGATCCAGGCTTTCCCAAATGCACCCCACACTTTGCAGCAGGAATAGCAAAGGCCACCTTCACCCCTGCCACTCGGTGCTACTGCCCAGGTGTGAGTCGGGAACCAGCACGCGGGCTCAACCGTCTGGGCACGCGCGGAGCCGAGGCTGCAGGTGCGTGGGAGCGCATCCCCCGGCCTGCCTGCGTCCCCCGAACGGTCCCCTCCGCTGGCCCCCGCCCCAGCCTGAGCACGGTCGAGCATGCGCCCTGCGCAGCCGGGAGGCGGCAGGCAGCAGCTCGCATCACTCAGGCCCTTCCCGCACCCAGCCGCCTGCTGCCGGTTGCTAAGCAGTTATTGTTTCTGTGGCGATTGCAGAGGCTGTTGCTAATTGGAGAAGCCCCGTGCAGCAGTAGAGGCATCTTCCCGCTTCCGATCCGCTTTGCTCTTGGCATTGCAAGAGCAAACTAGGCTGGTCCACCCCAGCGCCCTCCCCCACGCGCCCCAAAATAGCCCTGCGATTTCGGAAGTATGGACTAGCCTTGCACTCCCTTTCCTCTCCCTGCCATCCTGAGGCTGGTGGCTCCAAACTCACAATCAGAGCCCACCTGGCCCTGGGCTGACCACGAGAGCCCGGGACAGAGGGATAGACCATGACTACTGCCAAGGAGCCGAGCGCCTCAGGGAAATCTGTGCAACAGCAGGAGCAGGTAACACCTGGGTGTGTGTGTGTGTGTGTGTGTGTGTGTGTGTGTGTGTGTGTGTTCCTTCGATGCTTTGCTATTTGCTAAGGCTGTGGCTCCCTGCCTGGGCCACCAAGCTGTGCTGCTGGGTGTCGACTCCTCCACCGCCCCCACTCCTATTTTTAAAGGATGCCCTGGCCTTATTCATAGGACAGAGTGCCTTTGGCAACGTAAACTTGAGTGGCGCCTATGCACAAAGGCCTCTTCACAGCTCCCTCATTTCACCTGTGTTGGCTGCAAACCTTCCCAACTACTTTGTAACTGGGGGGAAGAAGGGCATGCCAAAAATTTTTTTTTAAAAAAGCTTTTGCTGAAGCTCCAAGAGGACTTGGCTGTTGCAAAGACAAGGAGAAGGGGAAGGGGCTCTGTGTGTCTAGGATCTGACTTGCCCTTTCCTTGCCCCTGCCCCTCTCTTGCAAGCATCCTTGCAAGGCATGGGCGCTCAGAGTTGCTCCTGACAGACAGGGAAGCTTCTGCCTCCTGGAGTGCCCACTGAGGACCAGGAGAACTGGCTGGGAAGTAGCAGATGGAAAGCCTGGTCAGGAAGGCTGGCTAGGTGGGGAGGGGGCCTCTGGTGCAGAGGGGCTGCCCTGGCCTGGGGATCCCAACTTCTGCAGGCTTAGGCACATTTGGGGAGCGAGGGGGAATCTGCAGGCACTCCTGGAGACCCTGTGATTCCCCGCTTAGAGGATCCAAAGGGCTCCTGTCTGTTAATCGCTGCTCGGTTCACCTCAGGCAGATCATTAAAATAGATCCTGGGAGACACCACTAGATTTGCAGAGCAGTTTGCCAGAGCCCAGTAAATCAATAGCGTAAGATGATTTCCGTTCTGTGTTGTAGGGCTGTCATTAGGTAGCTTTTGCTGGGACCAGGGTAATGAAGGGAGATATCTCTAGAGTTCAGAGAAGCAGAGCCTTGTTGGAGATGTGTGACAGAATCCCACATCAACTCTTTAGAGAAGACAGGAAGACAACTTTGGATATGTATTAGTGAGAGCTTCAGTTGGGGGTCATTTACCCACAGCCAATTTTTCAATAAAAAATCAACCATCTTCTTACATCTTTGCCACTTAAAATATTTAAATACAATCCTATTTCTTCTGGGGAGAAGATTTGTAAATATGGGAATCTTAAAATTATTTATATTCAATATAAGAGTTTTCATTAAGCCAAGTATAGCTTGATAGGTTCAGAATAGAAAAATCAGATCCTCTTTTAAGAATTCTGCAGGATATTTGCTCAGTAAAGAAATATTTCTAGCTACATTAGCATCCTGTAACTGAATTGGTCTCCTTTTATTACAGTTCTCTGCCCTTACTGGCTATGAAATAAATGCTGTCAGAGTTTGCAGGCTTGAGCTAGGACTCAGGGAGCCCCCCTGAGCAGGAGAGAATAATTGTAAAAGAGCACATTGGTATTCATGGGTCTAAACCCAGAGACCAGGAGCACACAGCTCGATTTATATGACGGAAAAGAAGTACAGGCTTCTGTTACAGTTTTCTTCTTTTGCCTGATCCTGAAGCATGCAGCAATGTGGCAGTGGTTAATTAGGGTGTGGGTTTTTGAGAACTGTGAGCCCTCAGTCTGATTCTACACCTCCTGATCTCTGGAAATTGCCTGTCCTTGACCTGCCTCTGTGGTGGAAGACATAAGCTGGTCCAGACTGCAGTCCTGAGGCAGCGTGGCTCCAGACAGCGGGTGGGACACCCAGAGGCAACTGTCCTTGTCACATGCAGATGAAAAGTCCTTTCCCTGCATTCCCAAGTGGCATGTTTTTGGCCCTGAAAAATATAGTTTACTTCATGAAGTCCACAGAAAGAGACCCAGCAGCAAGCCAAGATAAGAGAAGTGATACCTATACCATCTATATGTACATCTGGGTCTATGTGTTTATCTATATGCCTATCTATTCATCTACCTATCTATCTTTCTATCTATCTGCAGAGCTTTAGAAGAGCTTAGCTAAAATCTTAACTGCCATAAACAGAACAGTTAGAATCCTGAGATGAAATTCCTGAAGCTGTGTCTTCTGCCTTCATCACAGTGGCTGTCTGAAAGCACTGATCTGTCTGTGTGCTCAGCTGCATGGCCCTGGAAGAGCTCCCCAGCTCTCTATTTCCTTTTCTTCCTTGTTAATGTGGAGTTTGGGGGACTGCCCCAGGCCCAGGCTGATGGAATTCATAGGGAAGCCTTGAGGGAAGGATGCCTGGATGTTTTAGCAGAGAGACAGAGGATTCCTGGGTATGTGGTTTGGCTCATAGCTTAAGCTGGAGCTATTTAATGGGATTAATTCAATGGCCATCTCAGGCCTCCAAGTGCTGTTTCTATGAAAAACTCACGGAGAGGCACTAACCCAGGCCTGTGTTCTCGTCACTGATGCCCATCAACACTGGTCATGGGCAGTGTCTGGCCACTGCATGGACCACCTTTCTTCTGAGCAGGTCCAGCTGGGGCATTACTGCTTCTCACCTGCCTTGGTCTTTGAGAGTCAGGACTGGGCATGATGCGAAGACATTACTGTAAGGCTGATGTCACCACAAATTAATGAGAAAAATTACAAAAAGTTATGAAATCAATTATTTTGCTGATAGTTAGAGATGACTGTGGTTTTTTCCTTTTTTTTCCTAACTGGCTAAAATAAGTACCAGAATTAGATGGCTGTGTGGAGAGTTTTGGGGAGTTTTATTTTCTAGAGAGTATTGTATGAACACACCTGAAGAAAAAGAAGAATGTATATGCACACCTGCAGATGATCTCCCTCTCTTTTAAGTGCTCCGTTGAGAGCCCATGATATCTGGTGGACTGATTCTCTCATTGGTTCTGAAGCCAGCTTGAGGGTGAGGGTGCTGGCCCTTCTTGGTGGCACCTTATCTCCTAGAGCACTTGACCCTCTGTCTCTCTGCTACCCTTGACCCCAGAGAGCAAGCCAGGGGAGAAAGCAGGGAAAGATGAGGGCATTTTCCTTAAATTTACTGTGCTTTCCCTTAGGGCCTAAACTTTTTCTTTAATAACCTTACTCAGAGATTTTTTTTACTTATAATAAAACAGTACAAATTTGTTTTAGCATATGCTCGCCCCAAATTCAGATGATTTAAAATTGAAAAGCAGGATCTGGTAATGCTATTGAGTATGAAAAGACAGATGAATCCAGGAATTTTCCAATGAGCCATAAGATATTCTTGCTCAACTCTTAAGCACAGACAAATTTTTCGTGGCATACACTATGTTTGTGCAGCTAGGTGCGTGACTGTGTGTGTACACACACAGAGACACATGCATACAGAGGCGCACACACTGAGCACACGAGTGCACACTCACATGGAAGCAGCCTGTGTTGCATTTGCTAACTCAGGCCTTTTGTCATATGTTGACTGGAATCACAACTTTAGTTCCTTGTACCTGGGAGTCAGTGTTAGAACCATATTTTGCGATATGACCTGGTTTATCCGCTGCTTCTCGGGTTCCTGAAAGCAGCATATGTGCTCATAGTCCTACCTTGTCTGTTCACCTGTCCAATCATGGATACCAGAATCTAGTATTGACTGACAAGTTGTTTGTCTAAACATGGTCGGCGTCCTTGGGGTCTTCCTGACTGTAAGGAGGGAGGAGGAGCGTAGAGAGATCACAACATGCAGCCCAGAGAAAGGGCTCAATCTGGAGAGCTCGCCCTTAGTCTCCTTCTGTCTCAGTGTCCTCAGTTTTGCAGGATCTTACAGCCGAGGTTCTTTCATTTCCCAGGGACTCAGGGCACAAGAAAGTCCACTCAGACTTGGCCCTTTGTGTTCCAAATGGAACCTGTGCTCATCTGCCTGGATCTGGCTAAATGACTGAGACAAATTCAGCTATCATGAACAGTGCATGCAGTGATGTAAGGGTTACTGTCACCATGAACATGCCAGGTTGACTGGGGCTGGAACCCAGTGAAATTTCTGATGGTTCTCATTCTAGGCACAAAGAGATAGCAGAGCCAGTGGAAGAAGCAGTAGGATATTCAGTCAGAGTCACAGACAGACATGAAGTGAAGGTCTCAGGGCAAGCAGCCTTGGCCCTCCTGGGTCACCTGTAGCTATGAGCATCCTGTAAACAGCTCCTCACCCAGAGTCTGCCTCCCTCTGGCGAGTGCCACCCAGCAGAGCCTGTTGCTGCTGTCTCTTCCTCGTCCAGGAGACGTTATTGCCACAGAGTTGAAATCTGCAGCCCTTCCTTTTAAGAACTTGCCAGAAGGGCCAACATGAAGGCTGAGCCCTGGACCTGCCTTGGCAGCACCATGTATGTTTAAAAGAGGTAGCGAGGGTGCCATGGCATCCTGAATGCAGTGCTGCACCCGTGGCTTCACCACGCACCCTGCTGATATAATAAAGTCTGGTGAATAGAATTGCCGGGAACAATTTATATATTACTCCATGACTGGTATCTAATCAACTTTTTATGAGATTTAGATTCTGCTGCCAGAAAAGCTGCTTTCCCCAATCTGACACCTCCTGAACCTCTAAGCATCATCTCAAGATGCCGCATTGTTAATCTGGGGCACAGGCGTCTAAAACTATCTGTGTGCACAGATATCTGTGTATGGAAGGGGAGGCAGAGTGGGAGGGGCATATGCTTGTGGATGAAAGAAAGAGGGAAACTGTGGAGGTGGGGGGCTCCTTCCTAACACTAGTGGTCACAGTGTCCTGCCAGGCTGGCCTGACTCCTCCTGCAGATAATGGGGATTTGTTCTCTTAAAAGGATTGATTGAACCTTCTGGATAGATGTCACATCCCAACCAAAGATCGCAGCCATAGCCTCATTTTTTTTTTTTCCCCAAAGCTCACGGGTAACAGAAGTAGCCTTGAGTGGAAGTAATATATGCCTCAAAGTGAGTGGAAAATACTTGTGTTTTTTTTTTAATTTCAAAAAAGGTGGTTTTTTTTACTGTTTGAAGTTGTGACAGTATGCATACTGGGGATTAAAAAATGATGAGCTTGCCTCTGTAT
Source organism: Cavia porcellus (assembly GCF_034190915.1). Lineage (NCBI taxonomy): Eukaryota > Metazoa > Chordata > Mammalia > Rodentia > Caviidae > Cavia > Cavia porcellus. The sequence continues at coordinate 59,386,728 of NW_026947489.1, forward strand.
CTAAGATACGGTCCCTGAACGTGACAGAATTAAACATATTTTCATCTTAATACCCTACTGAATGTCCCATCTGCTCACTCATTCCTCCTCCTTTGGCTGTCTTCTTCCCATGTCCCATGCACCAACTTAGCAAAATATGCTCTCCTATGCTGAGAACACATGGCTCAAAGTCCAGAGAGAGAAGCATTCCCTGCTCCATGTGGCCTCACCTGAAGGCCACTGCGATGGGCCGCTTGGGAAAGAAAGATGGAGGTGGTTCAGGGGAGAAGGAACCTGAAGAAGTTACCCAAAATGTGTGAAGCAGGGCTGGGAAATGTTCAGGGAAAGCAGTGGACAGTAGCATGGGTCTGGAAGAGAGTGGAGCCTGCGTGAGAATATTAAAATATGTCTACTCCTGTCCCTCTCAGGGGCCAGAGCTGAGAAGACAGGAATCTGGGTTATCTATGGAAACTGAAGAGCGACTCAGGTGTAAAGAGTGTGAATGCCATGCTCTAATCTAGACGTATCCTGATGTCGGGCGTCTCTTAACAGAGAGCGATTGTCAAGGGTCTGGTTTTCAAAAAAACGCAAACACGGTGACTTCACTAATAGAATCCAGTTTGCATTAAAGCATTTTAAAACACTATGGCTCATACACAGACTTTGTGTGTAGCAATTTTGGAGATTGCCCGAGAGTGGTATCTAGGAAAGTACAGGGCAGTTGGGACTGCTGGCTGTGATTTCGATGAACACATGCACTCCATTCTTCCAACACCAAGTTACATGGTCCCTAGTCAGAGAATGAGACGGACTAACAGAAGGACTTTGGCAGGTAACACAAAACCGTCATGTCTCCAAATTCCCCTTAATGCATTTCATTCATTTTGTTCCCTTGTTACAGGGCTGGAGGAAAGTCCCTCCTTTATCTCTTCAAGACCCCTTTTGGGTAACATCTGTGCTCTGGTGTAGAGATCACCAACTCCCAATCCCAGGCTTCCTACCTGCTACTGAGGGACCTGGGCCAAATTTGGGCTGGGGTCACTTCTGGAAAATGATAAGCTGTCCATGGATCACCGTTGCTGTGGGAGGAAAAAAAATCATTGCTTACGCATGGAGTTGGCGTGGAGATTTCAGTCTTCTTGCTTAATGGGTGCTTATATTTCTGTAGATCTTATTTTTACCATTTGAAAAGGGCTTGTGGGTTCATTCTAAGGTGAGTTGCTTTATAAAATCATTGATCTCTGGGCTTATAGTCATGTTCCAACCGGCAACTCAGCCTTTTATTCCCCTCATTTTGTTTATTTATTTTGTTTTGTTTTATTTTAGCACAAAGAAATTGTCTTGGGCCACATATAAACTGTATAATACAGTTAATGCACATAAGTAACTAATTTCTCTTTAAAAAATATTTTTGTACTAACATCTTAGAAACTTGAGGGCAAAATGGGGTGGATAGGTCACAGTTTGTACCCTAGATTGCCCAGTGATTTTGGACTTTTGACTTAGTAGCTGAAATTCTTTTCCAAAAGGCAAAAAGCCACGACTGTCACAGAAGGAGGACAGTGCACTTTCCCAGAGGTCCGGAGACCCATCCCCAGGCAACTGAGCTGCACAGCTCACAAACACACACTTGATTCAGCAGTGATTCACACTGGTAAAAACAAAACTCAGAGAAGTTGAATAAGATGTCATAATCATAGAGCAGAGAAACTTCAGATTTAGAACATCAGCCATTTTTTTAAAAATTTTTGCTCTAACTCAATTGATCATGAGTGAAGCATGATAAAAATTATACATTAAAAAAACTAGCACAAAAAAAGAAATTAACTGGACAGTAAAAAGGAAACCAAGGATAAGAATGGATGAGAACTCGCTATCTGGAGATCAGCTGAGGAAAGGCTAGTGCTCCAGGCTCTGTCAGCTGTGACACTGTCTTCACTTTCCCTGGTAGACGCAGCTCACTGTGCCAACCCTGGGCGCTTCAGGAAGTTCACGGCAACTTTTCATATTCAAGTAATTAGTAATTTAATGAGCTGCTTTCCCAACAAGGAAAAAAGGAGGGTGTAGCAATTGCTTATCTCTCCAAATGTTAAAGGTAAGCAACAATTAATATGTCATGCATGCTTTGGAAGGATGCAGTAGGTAATTTTCAGTCTCACTCACTTGAATAACCTCCTTAGGAGTAGGTATACTGCAGGAGTGAGAAGTTGGGGTATGAAGGGAAGGAGAGGAGCCCACAGATTCACCTGCATACACTAGGGCTTTGGTGCAGTAGGGTTACAGATGCTGAAACATCTGGACTTTCATTTCTTCACAAACTTAAATGGAACCAGTATATATGGATGAATAACCATGGAGCATGGATCTCTTTTAAGGAGGATCAGAAGAAAGCTGCAGACCTATTCACCAGAAACATTCCTCTCTCGTCCTTATGTTCCTGTCCGTAGATCCCAGGAACAGAAGCCCTGTTCTGTTCCTCTGGTCCACCAACAAGATGGCACAGTCTAAGATACATCAGAAGACATGTGCTGAAAACCATATGCAGATGCAAACCATGCAACAGAGAAGTCTTGCTAGGAACTCAGCACCCAGGAGAGTCAGGGTGGGGGAGAGCAATCAGAGACGCAGGGGTAGGGTCCCCCTAATGTGGTAGGCAATGGATCTGTGAGCCATGTTAGGTAGTGAGGGGCTGAGGGTATGTGACTGTATGTCTAGGAAGAGCTAAGTGTGTAACGTGCCATCTTTAATTCATATTCAAGTGGTGGCTGAATATCACCACAAAGAGAGATAGGATTATGATCTTTTAAATTTTCTATGTTGCTGTAAAAGTCAGAATTGAGAATCTGTGAATTTGCGTCTCTAGACAGCAGCTGTCACTAAGGGGCAAGACAGACTTTGCATGATAGTTGATCTGCCAGCCTCAGCTCAGGTGGCTCTAGAGGGTGCACTGTGACATCAGCCTAGGTTGCCATGCTCTGCCTGTCTCCGGTGGGGAAAGATGTTGACAAAGGTCACCCTCTATTGAGGATTTCACGACTTCACTAGGGTCCCCATTTCATCTTCTCTGATGCATAGCTATGAGCTCTGGAGACTCAAACCTGCCCCATGTTGCCAACCTCACCACATGCACAGAGCCAGACCGACCCTCTGATCTGTGTGCTGAGTGAGTGGACAACCAAGTTCTGGGTTCTTTCTCTCTAAACCTCTTCCACTGAACGATCCCCCAAGTCGAGAGCCTGTTGTTTTTATTCCTTTTTTTTTTTTTTTTTTAATTTTTATTTAAGAGGAAAAAGAGAAAAACACAAAACAAACCAAAGCGGCGTAAGGGTACACGCAATACAGAACTACAAAACAAAACAAAACAAAACAAAACAAAAAACCATAACAGTAAGAAATTACCTGCTAGTAGATTACACACTATTTTCTTGAAAATAGTTCCTCAAATCACAGTATCAAAGAACACAAGGTGGACATTCAAACAGGGAGACTGCAAACAGCTGTGTTCAATGTTCCAAAAACATTGATAAAGTCAGCTATTTAACACCCCCAAACACACTTGCTGTTATATCCGTTAGAGCTCCTTTTCTTTTTTTTTTTTCCCCTCTCTTTTTTACAACAAAATTTACACATCTTGGATTTTATTACTCCTTAGTGCTTATTACTTTCTTTGGGGGGGGGGGAGAATACAGTCAAATATGGCAAAACAAAGCTGTCAGTCAATACCAAGGATAGACGTAGCACATGGTGTAGAACAGAGTACAAGTTTATCAACAATGGTTATCAACGTTGTCCCTTGTTTCCTTAAAAAGAATTGTCTATCTTATTAGATATTATAAAGTTGGACAAAACAGTAGAGAACAAGACCAATAAAACTTAGGCGTTGTAAACATTACAGGACTTCCAAAGAAGACAATAGTCAAACCAGAATGGGTATCTTAGTGAATCTTATTGTCTTCAAAGTAGTTGCCTATGTCTTCAAACTTGATACTATCATATAGAATGGAACAGAGTCTAATCAGTCAAAACAAGATCGTGGGAGTACTACAGGACTTCAAAACAAGTTAATAGGAAATCGAAAAGAGTTACTATTTATATATCCTAATTTTTTTGAATTTTTTCTTTAATTAAGACAAACATAAGAAATGACTAAATAATTTTTTTGAAACAATAAGGGGGAGATTGAGATAAAACAGGACATAACAATATAACAATAGAGGTCACAGCATGACTGTTTCAATAACCTAGTACTTCACCACCTTATAACCTGACTTAATAGTAGTTACCATAGTGTCTTTTTCCTTGAAATATTTGGGTAAAACTTCATATACTCTAGCTTCAAATATTTTCATATCAAGAAGCCCAGAATAAAGCCTTTCTAATTAATGAGTGAAAACTTTATAAGGCTTCAAGGCCACCTAATGGGGAATCATGATTACCACATATTTTTATATATTTGAATCATTACTTACATTAGGGAAACTATTCGGTATTCACACATGCAAGATTGTATTCAACAAATGAAGCATTGAAAGAATCGATCAGACGTCCAATGCCGCTTGGAGTACTCGGTCCCTCTCAGCTTCACCGATGTTCACAGCCTTACCATCACCATTCCTTCCCTAGCACTCAGCTTGCATCTTCCTCCTGAAGCTGCTTCTCTGTCAGCTGCTTGCCCCAGATGCTGGGAACGCTGTTCAAGTTTGCAGAGGGCTCCCAGCTGTCACATCTGTGCATTGGCTGAGGCAATGAGTAGAGGGTAAATGCTATAGAGGCTGTTATATGGTATCTGGGCTGCTCTAACGAGGGGCTAAAAGTGCCAGTGGAGGAAAAAAACAGAGCAGTGGATCAAGATTCAGGGAGTGAGGCAAGCATGGTGGCACCCGGCTGGAATTCTAGCTGAAGCAAGGGGGTTACCATGAGTTCGAGGCCAGCCTTGGCTACAAAGTGAATTCAAGACCTGCCTGAACTACACAGCAAGACCCTGTCTTACAATAATAATAATAATAATAATAATAATAATAATAAAGATTCAGGGAGTGAAGCCTTCTGGGACATTTGCCCAGGTTTCCCCTGTTGATCCTTGTTCTTGGGAAAGTTTGATGATCTTTTTAGTGAGGCAGTACAGTCTGAGGAGATGTCAGGTGACAAGATGACAGCTTTCACATGGGTGAGAAGGTGACATGCTGCCTTACAAAGAAAGAGAGGAACTAGTGAAATTACAGGGTTTTATAAAACTGGCTTCATATGAAACAGGGCCGGATCTGGATTCCCCAAGTGACACCTTCAGTCAGGAACTTCTGTCTCCACACTGAGCAGATGATGCTCCACTTAGTACCAGGTGTCACCAGCTCAGGACTTGAGCTCTCACAGTAGGAAGCAGTAAGCAGACTCTGAGGAGCTGGGTCAGGTTCTGACCATGCCTGTCTGCCACCTCACCAGGACTGCAGGACAGGTTCCGAGAGGGAAGCACACTGCTTCCTGGAGCTGTGATTGCTGCTCTCGGTGAAGCGGCTGGACTGTGCTTAACTGCTGCTGTGCTTGAGATTGGAGTGATAATAAGCTGCCGTCAAAGCAATTAGCCTGCAGTTGGTAACTGCTGGATTTGTTCATGTATGGGGCTGAGCCGCTGTGCCCAGGTATTTGAATCTTAACTGTGGTTTATTAGTTGTCGGAATGTATTTGCGTGTTGGACACTTAGTTACCTTGCTCAGAAGAGATGCTGCTATAAACCACACTGTCAGACAGCCAGTTTACATGGCCTTGCATGCAGGACAGACACTCTGTATTGTCTCTGTTAAAGCCTCACCCAGAGACCAGGTTATAGATGACAAAGTTGAGATTCTGAAGAATTATGGTCCTTGTAATGAATGAATATGATTAGATTTCTCTGTTAGAGTGTTTTCATTTGGTAATATCTCTCCTGCAAATTTCAGATTTATATAATTGAGTTGTCTTTGCTTGACTGAGGAAATTATACTTAAAGAAACAGTGTTTGAGTCCAAAAAAATGCTAAAGAAGATGAAATTCAGTGCACACCTACTAGTTGCCTGTGCATTTGTGAAGCTTGTGGTGGCTTGCCAAAAGTGTTCTCCACAAGTGGATAGCAAGGGAAGGAAACAGGAGAAATAAGAAATACAAGACGCCTTTTAAGTCTGAAATAGTTTTTGAGCTGACCCGATGTCTGGAGTTTGAGGATTATATGCAGAATTTAGATAAAATGGAAAATTTAAATTTCCAAAATCTCTATCTAAATTTTTCTCTTCTAGAATATCTTTATTTCTAGCCTCACATCCCTTATTTGGTAGCACTGAAACCATTCACAGAGATCCTATGAGAAATCCTGGAACAAGAAGTTCCCAAACTACACACCAGCTGTCTCCCTGTCCATCACATTGTCTATGACCCCACCTACCACCACAGAGACCAAAGAGCCGAGAACCACTTCTTTGCAAACAATGTATGCACTGATAAAATTCCTTGATAAGTCCACCAATTTATCTACCAGGAGAGTGTGGACTGTCCAGTTCAGACCTGCACCATCATAAGCAGAACTTGAAGACAGAGGTAGACTTCTACCTGCAGGTTAGGAATGGAGGGACAGGTTTCTGTCCTTTGCTACTCGGGATGTACTGTTTCATTTGTTCTTAGGCTCAGGAATTAAAGTGCAGTAACCATGTCATGCGGGAGTCCCCGTCATGTACATTAGCCAACATGTCCCAGGAGAAAAAAGCAGTGTGAACATGCCTGACTGTTTTTGGGGTGCTATCTCAAGGTTTGCGTTGAGGTAAATATGGTTATGAAAAGGATATAGACTTGTGGGTCCTCTGGAAATGCCCTCCTCTACCCTTCTAGTGGGTGACCTGTCAGGGCAGTGCTGGATGACCCCAAGACTGACGTCAGGAGGAGCAGACCACCGTGTCCAGGGGCGGCCTGCAAACTGAGGATGTCCACACCAGGCAAGAGGGTCCCAGGCCCATGAACTTCCCAAACAGCCTTGCTGATTTTGTAAAGTAAAAACATTGCCTGATGTTCACTTATTCATCTAAAAATAGAATATTTTGATATAAAGATTAAAATACAGCAATTGCTTTTCCACCCTGAATTCTTGACCCCAATTCTAGTGAAATCTTTATTTCCAAAGACAAGTGAAAACTTCTAACTTTTCTTTGGGTGAACATAACATCTAGTCACCTAGTAATACTACTTTATATTTATGCAGTGCCAATACAAATGCCACCGGGCTGTTGATATGCTCTAATTTACAAGATGCTGGCAGCCACAGCCCTATGGTATAAAAGAATCAGATGAGGTGAATTTTGTATTTTTATTTAAACCAACAGATTTAAAATCTTATTCTGACAGAAATGAATATAAAAATTATTAATGAAATCTCATTCTATTAGTTCCACATGGAGTCTTTGTGACGACACCGCGTGGTACACCCATACCCCTGCTTGCTGTGGTCTCAGTGTGCACCCAGTGCGGGATGTCCCTGTGGGGCTCATGTCTGGTGGTGGGGTGGCAGCTCTGTGTTGTACTCGGTATCCCTCGGAGCTCTCACAACCCCTAATCCCTGCAGCTCCATAGTAGAGAGAAGGAGGTGCCCCCAGGCAGTGGAACTATATATCCAAAGTCTGTGTTAAGGAGAGAAGAACCAGCCAGCTCTGTCTCTATTTGAACTTCCATTGATCAGTTTTCCAGAACTTCAAAGAAGCTAAAGCTGGTTTGTTGTCGATAACACTCAGAGACCTTTTTGAGCAAAAGGCAGTTTTCACTGAATATAAATATTCACTGAAAATCTACTAGGTGTTCAGTAGACTTTCAGGCACAATGCTCAAAAAAAAAAAAAAAAAAAAAAAAAGAATATAAATGTTGAGTGAGCTTTGCACTGTGCGCAGGCTTAGCTCTGTTAATAGAATTTATACTTGTACCTGGATTAGTGTTCATAAGGATTTGTAATTTTAGAAAACCTGCTTTCCTCCTACCTCTTTTCTCCTTAGTATTCACCGGTTTTTTCTGTTTGATATATCCATGCGATACTTGATAATTGCATTCATCCTGGAGAACTGATGTGTGTACATATCGCACCTCCATCATTTTCGCTTCCCCTGTCCCCTCCGTCTCCAGACGCCCTTCCCATCTCCACATCCTTGGCCTCTCTATCTACCACCAGCTCTCTGCCCTCCTTAAGGTGGCCCCAGCTCTTGCAGGAGGCCACAGCCTGCTGGAACTGAGGAAGTCGGGAGAAGCTTAGGGACCTCTGCGCCCATTCCAGCTGGTTACTACTTTTGAGCTGCTGTCAGAATCAGTGAGGTCAGAAATGGGAACTGGCTTACTGAGAAGCTTCCCTCCCTGCAGACACCATGAGGAAGGGGACTTGAAAAGTTGCTATTGTGTGATGATGAGGAGATGGGTTTGCTTGGGAGGAAAGGCATTTGAAACGTGCCTCTTCTCCCCTCTTCTTCCTACTTGGGCAGAATAAGCCTTACCCTATGGACCAGTACATCTGATCTTTACTCCATCCTTGTTAAAGCCAACTCTTTAGAAAGTCATTGTGCATACAGGCGTGTCAGTGACTGCAGGAAGATGGTTTTCCTTCCATCTAAACCTTTGTACCTGGTGCTTCTCTGTGCCGTGAACCATTCCCTACTGTGTTGGGCAGTAGAGAGGATTCCAGAAAATGTGGCACCTTCACTAACCTTGGGAAACGTGGTGGTGTCCTGTGGTGGGGAATGCGTGGACTGCATTCATGATGCCACAGTAGAACTGGATAAGACAGGAAAGCCCCAGCTGTCAAACCTCTTGGCTGTCAGTGTACTTGGGAAGATGGTGCTACTTACTGGGTGTCATATCCAAGAGGAATTCCTAGGTAGCAAATGTGTCATCTCTGATCTTTAAGATGTCTGAACCCTTAAAACACATTACATTAGCTAAACACGCCTGCTTTCAAGGCTGGTATCTGGGCAAGGGATTTAGCTCAATGGCATAAGCACCTGCCTGGCAAGTGCGAGGTTGCAAGTTCAATCCCCAATAACTCCCTCCCCCTCAAAAATAAAATCCAAGGCAAGTACCTATGTCCCAGGACTCTGAAGTTATGAGTCTGGTGTCAAAGTCAAACACGCTGTCAAATCAGGTATTTTCACTTTGACTTTTCAAGGCCCACATCCTTCTGCTCAGGCACAACCATGGCCCTGTTATCCCTGTTCAGGAAAAATAAATGGAATGATGAAGAAAATGTGAATCCAAGTGAGCCGCCATTCCATGCACCTCTTGGAGAAATGTACAATGCCATTTAAACATGAAGGGCTGTTGTAAGCTGGACAACAAAGCTGGGAGGATATTGTTTCCTTCCCAAGATCCACTTTTCCAAGATGCCTCTCCTGTGGGAGGTTCTTAGGAATTTATGTCTAGTACTTGAATTGGTGCAGTGGCCTAAGCTACAAGTAAGTCTGTCATCTGTATTAAAAGAAAATCTTGTGTGTGTGGAAGGCCATGGGAGATGAGGCTGTGAATAAAGTGAGTGGGGATTCTGTGCATGTGTGGAATCTGGCCTGAGAGGCATTTGGCTCTCCTTTGAGTCACACCCCTACCCAGTGACGGTGACTTGGTGGAGCCTACACAAAATATGTGCTCACTGTGCACAAGATGTGTGAGTCCCCAGTCCTGCAACCTTCATGATGCATTTCTCATTGCTCATGTGTGGCAGTGGAAGCATCTCTCTTGGGAGATACCTCGAGAATCATGTATTGCTTGTCTCAACAGTTACCATGTTTACAGACTTCGACATTAGCTTCCTTTTCTCTGTCAACTGTAGATACACTGCTTTCAGTTTCCTAGAGTTTTTGTAATAGCTTGACATCCTCTTTTTAGCTGGTGCCTATGTGTTTAATGTTTTTATCTGACTTGGTTGAAGTTTGAACATAGTGGTATCTCGGTACTTGTTAACTAGTGCTGGGAAATGGAATAGTACCAAAACCATTGAGCACTGAATGAGTTGTTTTGGTTGGAGAGGGTGTCACATCATGAGGCCATGGACCTGGATAGCATGCAGAGTGCTAAGCAAATGATGCAAACCAGGCAAAGCATTTCCATCAAAATCGATCAACTGCCAAATTCACTGATTTTTGAAGCAGTCCAGTACTGTGTAGATGAAACCAATCTGATGTCCCCATGTCAGAGATTCGGTGGGCGTGGTACAGGGGAAGGTTGATGGGATCACACAGGTGTAAACTTTCACAGCAGACAGATATACATCACACATGCACACACACACACACACACACACACACACACACACACACACTCGCATGCACATCTTACCCTTTGATAGTTGGAAAGTATGAGGCTGGAGGATACACTGAGTGCTTGACCATTTCTTGAATAAGAACCCAGTCAGGAACTGGAGGCAAAGTGGTTTGAATTCTGCAGAAGTAAAACATATTTCCTGACCAATCAATTGATGTCTGCTGGATCAATGCTGGCATAGTCCTTCCTGCACACGTTTAGCTTCCACACACGCTGTGGGGCACCTAGGATGGGCAGCTTGTGCCTGGCCTGGCTGTGCACCGTACTTTCCCTCTCTGATGATAAAACTCCTCTGAACCATGTCTGACTCCTTGAAGCCGGCCCTGAATGACAGACAGGACTGTCCTTGCCGGTCTGCACTTCATTGGGCCACATCAGAACTGAGCTGCAATGTGTCTCTTCCTCTCAACACAGACATCCCAGGGCAGGATCCCCTCCCTCAGGTGCTGGTATGCGGAACCCTGGGTCCCCTGCCACCCTGCTTAATTGTATCTCCCACCCCAGGTAACTGCCCCAGGCTGCTGTCCTCCATGCCCACACCGGGTCATAGGTGTTTCCTGGTCTGATGGGTACTTTTTCACCCGGGTAGGCAGTAGCAGCTTTTGTGAATCTCTTGAATATGAGTATGACATGGAAACCACAGGCTGGCAGATGCATGGGCTTTTGTTGATCCTCATACGCTCTTAGGGTGGGACTGGCAAGCTTCCTGTGTTGCCCTAGAAGGAAACGGAAGGCAAGGAGGGAGAGAGGTTCCTACTAATGAGCCATAGCCTGGGCAGCCTCTATTTTCACAGCACTTCTGTGTCCCTGGCCGTCAGCTGGGGAGGAATTCAGGCCTGGGTGAAAACAGTGTTTTTCAAGGCATCTTGTTGCAGGGAAATACCTCCGGCTCTCTGAGACATTCCAGGCTGGACCATCACCTTTACTCAGATACCCCGGGCTGTCCCCAGCACTTACCCTACAGCTTCCTTTCCAGTACAAACAGCCTCTCCTTGTGCTTTTTTTCCTCTGATCTTTTTGCAAAGGGTCCTGGGAATCACTTTTAAACTGAGAATTTTGCTGGAGTCTGGTAAACTCCATCCCCACAGAATAAAAGGAATGTCTCTTGATCAGGTGTTTACTCGCATGGTCCAGAGAGCACAGTGGTTGGTCCTTTGCTTTGTTCTAGTTAGAAACCAGAGATTTGGAGGAGGTTCTCATCATCTATTGAGAACCACACCAAGGCTGTCTTACCCGATCAGTATTACTAATATTCAGAAGGGAGACACTGATATTTTCTGTCACATGCACATCCCTCAGTGTGCCCAAGACTGAGGACACATTTTTAATGGATTCAAATAACAAATATAAATTGTGCCTCTCTGTTACCTGAATATCTTACCTGTTTGGAGGTTTTATTGTTGTCAACTGCCAAATCACAGGCATGTATCATTTTAATTGAACCTTAAGCCTGACACTTTTATTGAAAAGAATGGATTTCACGTTATTATTTTTGTGCACAAAATCTGGGCTCCATCGGTGAAGACTTTCCCAGATACTGATGACTTTACCTCCAAACCACAAAGCAAATAAAAACACACTGTCTCACATCCTTGAGATTTGGCAGAAGTTGAGCACCCACTCCCCAAAGACCTGTAAGGAAAGTGTGATCCATTATCTATAGATGACCTGTCCAGAGTGGTGGGATCCCGAGCTTGAGGTCAGTGGGTAGCACAGGACCTGAGGCTTCTGTGTATGGCTGTGTCACCTTCTATGGATTGAGTCCCCCATCCAGAATCGTGTTGTGGTTATGTCCTTGGTGGTCCCTAACTTATGGAAAGTAATTTTTCACCTCTTTTGTTTTTGCTTTTTGCTAACAGGGTCTCACTATGTTGCCCAGGCTGCCCTGAGACTCCTGGCCCCCAGCCATCCTCTGGCCTCAACCTTCCAAGCAGCTGGGTGTGTTCTGCCACCCCTGGCTATGTCTTTCACAGTCTTAAATTATCCCTGGAGGGTAGGAATTGGTTCAGAAATTTGTGCTCTCTCTCTCTCTCTCTCTCTCTCTCTCTCTCTCTCTCTCTCTCTCTCTCTCGAGACAGGTAGTCAAAACAGCTGGCCTTGAGCTCACTTTGTAGTTTTGTAGCTGGTCTCAGACTCACAATGCCTCAGTCCCTCCTGCCTCAGCTTCCTGAGCACCGGGATTACAGTTGTGCAGCAAATCTGTACTTTGACACAGTTAAGATGCAAATATAATTGTGGTAAAGCTGAGCCTTTTATTTCAGGAACACAATATAAAGAGTTGAGAGCTCTTCCCAGCACCACTGGATCAACTGCTTTCTCTTGCTGTCAGAGGAGATCTCATCTAGATCCAGAAAAGTTCACACTGGCAGTGTTCATATTTTCCATGGCTGTCTTAGTCCATCCTGTGCTGCAATAGCTGAGAACCTGAGGCTGAGGAATTTACAAAGCAGAGAGATTCATGTCTTCAAGCCCTGGAGATGTGAATGTCCAAGGCTGAGGGGCCAACATCAGGCTAGGACCATTTTCTGTGTCTCCCATGGTGAAGGCAGAAGGTCACAAGAGGTAGGGAAGGGACCCTTCCTGCGATTAACTCACCTACTCCTGCAATCAGGACATTGGTCACCTCTTACAGCTCCTCAACACTGACACCGTGGAGATTCCAACACATGGGCTTTAAGGCACACATTTAAACCACAGCGCTGGTATTCTTGTCTCTAGCCTTTTGTGCTAGAAATATTGTTTAGTTTTCCAGGCTAGTCAAGAAAAACATGCAGATTATGAGGCTTGTGTTGATTTGGGACAGAAACCTCATCTGCCCAGCTATGACATCCGTGTTCCCCCTGCATAGGAAATGCGCATTCCTGTGAGTGATTCCTGACCCTCTAATGCTGTAAAGTACCAGAGTTGTTGGGCTACTTTCCAGGGCCCAGTGATGGAGGTGGCTATCAGTCTCACTTACTGGGACACTCTCCACCAGCCCCATGAGCATTTCAGGTCACAGGGACAAACTTGCCAGAGGTAAGCTACTTGCCCAAGAGCAGGGCACATAGTTTGCTAGGTTTCCGCATCCTTTTGCCCTTGCTGGGTGTGGTGCCTGGGCAGAGTTAGGGGGCATCTGTAGGATTAAGCATTGCTTTGCGGGCTGCGACCACCTGGAGAAATGACCTGTGGCACAAGGGGACTAGAGACAAGAACAAGTAATGAAAGGCTCCTGATAACCTGGACCACCCTAAAGTCACATTCCAAAATCAGAGAAGCAGGCTCCCACAGGAATGACCGACAAAGTAGGGGTGCTTGCTGACCTGGGACTTTGACTCAACCAGTTTTCCAAAGGCAAATTTAATCAATGTGTGTGTGTAATATTTTTGTCAAAGTTGAATTTTGGGGCTGGAGATTTAGCTCAGTGGCATAAGCACCTGCCTTACAAGCAGACAGTTGTGAGTTCAATCCCTGGTACTGATAAAAAAAATTTTTTAAAAAGAATTTTTAAAAAGTTGAATTTTATCAGTGTTTGTGTGAAATAGAATGTAGAGAGAATCATAAATAGAGAAGTTATTCACTTGGTATAGACATAGTCCTGAAAATACTCTCTGCACTTCTGTCTGGAATGGTCTAAAATAGCAGGGTAAACCCTGGGAATCCTATTGATTACTATCAAAGAGCCATAAAATATTAAAGACTAAGAGAGACTTGGTGATCCTTAAGTTCATCCTGAAATGAGAAAAAGTCAAGCCCACAGAAGTGAGGGGTTTACTTACCTCCCAGTTCTTTTGCTGCCTGATGGCAGGGACCAGGTTGAGAACTGACCTCCCTCGCATGAGTCCACTTCCCTGCAAGATACAGGATGGGCAGGGCCGGGTCCAAAACCTGGGTAGGCAACTCTGTCGCTTTGTGAACCTTGACCATGTCTGTGATTTCCCCTTGCACTTCTTCAAATTTTTATCAACCAAGGCCACTGAGAAACACTAAAAATAAATATGTCTAAGTATGGATATCCCTATTAGCAGCATCTTCTATCTTTTTAACACTCATTATTTTTTTTCCTAGACTAGCTTTGAATGACAAGTAGAAACTGGTTGAAGCCCTAGCTATTCAGGAAAACAGAAACTAGTTGGACCTGAAAGGTTTTTCCTTGGCATGATAGAGAAGCAAGAGGAAAAAAGGAAATGGGCCTTTACTGCAGGCATGGGAGTGTGGAAGAGAGGCAGACAAAGAAGCATGGCTTTTATTTGGTTTGACAGGGGGTGGAGTTTGAAGGGATAGGCAGGATAACATATCGATAGCTGATTAGGGGGTTGTTGGCACCCACAAAAAGCAGGAATTTCAACTTCAGCCTGTAGGAAGAATGCAGAAGTTAGCATGGAGGGGCCATGCTGTCATTTTAGGGTCCAGCACCAGGTTGGGCAGTCGCCATGCTGAGCCTGGCAGAACTTGACACCTGGGCAGAACCCAGAAGGACCCTCTTGATTTTTTTCTAGTGTGTGAACTTGGGTGTACGTATCTGTTTTATTCCTGATCTCAACAAGACCTGGTGTAACAAGCATAGTATTCTCCAGAAAGATGTGGTCCGGGAGAGATTTCAGCTGTGATGAGTTTGTGACCAATATGGCACCCACTGGTCACAGTGTAACACCACTGAGGCCTTAAAATAAGGATTGTGTGAGAAGTGAGATTTAATTTTTATTCAGTTTTAATTAATAAAAAATTCCTGGCCTAAAGGCCAGGACAAGGCAGCTTTGTGACTTAGCAATATGCGCATCTGTCACATTGGTCACAGGTACCATTTGCACCCACCAGCTCCCATGACAGCCTTCTCTTCAGGCCATGGAAACCTTCTTGGAGTGGTCTTTATGTGACAAAGTAGCTCAGAGATTCCTGTGATGCCACCCTACTCCCTGAGAATGGCCCTCCTGCCAGCTTACATAATAGCTTCTTATTCTGTATTCCTGTATTTTTCTGCATTATCTTCTCCCCTTTCAAGTTTCTCAGACTCCAGAAACAGCTACTCTCAGGGACTCACAGGAAGACTAAAAGCTGTTTGGAATTGGCAGGCAGAGACACTATTGTGGAGATTCACTATCTACCATCACTTCAGTTGACGGCAGACTCAGGACACAGGGGCTGTCTGTGTGGCTTTTTGTGTTGGAATATAAGGTCTGTTTCCCTGCATGGCCTACCTGCTGGCTAGCTACTAGAGTTCTCTGCCAAACCCTCAGGAGCTTCACTAATGGGCAGACCAGGAGAGCACCATGCAGAGGAAGAAGCTGTCTGGTCAATGAATGTGTCACATTTTGATTTGTCGGGCTTTAAATTCTCCATTTAAGATGAGGCACTAATGTTCAGGGAAGCTAACTTTGCAGGAAATCGAACAGCAGAGGTTGGCTGTTGGATCAGGAAGATCCAGCTGTGGCAGATATGCCCAGGGGAGCAGCTTTTCAGAGCCTGCACATCCATGTTCTTCCAGTCTGTCACACACCCAGGGTGGGTTGTGACTGTCGCCTCCCAAGGTGGACAGAGAATCAAATGCCAGATGGTCGTTAAGACAGCAGGTGTGGTTGAATATAGAGTCCAGTGAGGCACTAATAGGCTGCTGGAGAATGAAGACGCTTGTCAGGGTCTGCAAAAACAAGCTCCTGGAGTCTCCCCGAATACAGCTGCTGTATATCCATGTGCCTCACATATCCCAGGGATATTAAATTATGATGTGTGTCTTCCTACATCTACACTTAGCAGGTGTGATTTGAGGGAACGAATAAATTCTAACGGACCTTTCATATTTTTACTGATGTATATACTTCGCAGTCTGTGGCCAAGGATCTCAGAAAGTAACCAAGGAAGGAATAAAAAATATGTTCTTTGTGGCATCTTCCCCAGGTGCTTTCAAAACCCTGCCCTGTGTGCAGAAAGGCATCTGGAGACTGCGGGTATACGTGATAGGTAGTTTTCCAAGGAGCCCTGGGCGGGCTGCGTGGCACAGGTGCTGCTGGTCAGTGGTAGACCTTTGGGTAACAATGTGTCTTGGTTACTTTTCTCTGGTTTCTGGGACAAAATACTCAACACCAAAGTTAGAGGAAAAGGTTTAGTTCACAGTTTGTGGAAGTTTCAGCCCATAATCAGCTGGCTCCAAGGCAGGGTGACATGGCACAGGGGCAACTGTTCATGGCAGTGGAAAACAGCACAAGCAACAAGAGCAAAAAGGAGGGAAAGCAAACCTCTTTTCCTCCCTTACATTGTATGCAGGCTACCTGCCCCTGGGTGTGTGTAGCAGTCACACCATTTCAGGAGGGCACAGGCTCAGGATATTACAAAGTGAGGACCATGGCCCCCTGATAAGTCACTTATACTTCTAAACTTCTCAAATTGACACAGTAAACAACATTCCAGAGCAGTAAGGATATAGAACTGCTCAATTAGGTAATTAAGCTTCTAACTTCTCAAGTTAACACAATATATCAACCATAACAATGCATGGGGCCTTTATAGTTCAGACATTGTAAAGGTGCTGTAAGTAAAGACATTGCCAAGCTTTAACATTCAGACCGAGGAAATCTAAGAAGCAAAGAGAGGGAGGTGTTTATTAACAGATGTTTTGAATTGAGGGATTTTTCTGGGGAAAAGCAAAACAAACTCTTCCACTGACAAGTTCTAGGAATAACTGCTTCAAGAATGTACATTTGGCCTTTCTCCTTTCCTCCCTTCCCAGCACTCCTGCCTGGTTTTGGCAGCACCACTGGAAACACAGGACATCTTTGCCTCAGCCCCGAGATGTTTATCTGGGACTTGGGTGCTGGGAGTTGCAGGCATGGCTGGATCTGCGTGGGCTCAGGGGACCGTAGTTCTGGCTGCAGGAAGAAGCACTGGATGCTGAGAGCCTGTGGTGCCCCTGGAGCTGGACCTCCACTGGGAAACCACAGATGTCCCCTGCTGGCTGTCCCTTTAGTCATCCTGCATCAAGCAAATAGACTTCTTATTTTCAGATGTCTTTGAGAAAGATCTTTCTGATTCTGTATCATCTAGTTTAGAAACAGATTACATGTTTGACACTATGAGGAAATATACACACTTCTCTCTTTTTTTAATTGACTGATATTGGACATTGATGTTGTATTTCCAGACAGTCTGTGATAAGAAGGGCAAACACATCCATTTTCTGTTACTGGAAATTATTTTCCATTTTGAAACCTCTAGGCTGATCTTGCTAATACAGCAGCACACTGACAGCTACTGTTCCATAATTCTGTACTTAAATCACGGGCGGCGAGCAGTGTAGATTAATGCTTCCTATAGCCTCACACGGAGCTCTGGCTGCATTTAGATGGTTTAAGGCATTGATTTCTCTCTCTGACAACTCTGAAGATATTGGATGCCCAAAAAAAAGGGGGGGAGTTTGGTTAATCTCTGTGGCACATATGTTGCTTGCTGTAGTGAGTAATGGGGAGATTTGTAGTTTTACTTTATGGTAAGATCCATCATGGATATGAAGATTGCTTTAAATCATTGTGAAAATTGGAATCAGAAAAACAACTTATTCATTAACCTCAAGGCTTTCAGATCCAAACCAACAATCAGTATTGTATTTGGCAGTGAACATAATATCTGATTTTGTATGATTTTAATTGTGAAGGTTAGTCATTGTGATTTCATTATATTTTTTTAATGATTTCTAGCAAAGTTTCTTGGAATGCTCACCTCATGGACAAGACTGCCTTTGAAGAGGAAGCAGCCAAATACCAATTCTTTTCTATCATCTGGTGTAGCCAGAAATTAGATTTTAATGGAGTGTTTCCAGAATGCATCCTCAAATCCCTTTCATAACTCAGTAGTGTAAATACAGAACTATTTCAGTGAGAAATCATTTCACATCTGTCATGCTGTTATGTGCTAATAGAAATCATTCTGCTCACAGATACATCATCAGCACCTCATCTTCTGAGATGATTTTAAGTAGAGACTGACCGAATTTGGATGGTGTTGATACTTTGTCATTTGTTTAAAAATAGGGTATGGGGACAAGAGTCTTCACCAAGATTCTGTTTGAGTGTTCCCTGACCAGAACATATTCTCTTGACTCCTCCAAGGCTGTTTCTTGCTTACCAAGTTTCCTTCAGGTAGAAAAGGAAGAAAGGTACACTTTGGCTCCTGGTTTTGGATGTGCCAGTCTGTGGCAGGTTGGTGTATCACCTCTGGGCCTTTGTTGAGGCAGGGAGTTTGAGGCGGGGGAAATAACTGCATTATGGTGCTTGTGGAGCAGTGAGAGAGGAAAAGATCTGGGCCCCCATTTTCCCTTCAAGGACATAGCCATAATGACCTAATTTCCTCCCACTGTGTCTGCCTCTTAACGGTTCCAAGTCCTACCACTAGCTCCCAAGGTGGGGACCAAGTGCCACAAGGTGAATATTAGGATTTCATTAGCCTTCAGTCTTTCTCTAGTTACTTAAATTTAGGGCACAGTGGCAGAAGTGTCCGGGCATTATGTGAGCAAATGTGTTTATCATGTGTCATTTGCATGCAAATGAACCTCAGAGCTTCATAGTTATGGAAGGTTTAAATAATGGATGGCTTATCCTGTAGAAAACTACAACCAGAAGAAAACACTGAGGGATTTATGGAAATGCTTCTGCATTAAACAAATAGCACAAACAAATATAGAGACAGTATTCCAAGCTTATGTAAATGCATGTAACAGGCTGAAAATGGTTAAAGACTAAACCAGCTGTCCCCATATCTGCTATGGTGTAGGCAAGAAAGGAGGACAGAGAGGACACCCTAGCCAGGTCCTGTGTCCCTGTGTGTGCTCCTGAGCCTTCCCAGAGCCTTCACGCTGAGTACCTGTAGCCCCTTATTTAAATATTTACTTTCTAAATTTGGAGTAAGTTACCCACCCAGGTAGGCCTTGAATTTTTGATCCTCCTGTCTCAGCCTCCCAGGTTGTTGGGATTATAGACATGTGGCACCAAGCCCACCCCTTTGTCACTGCTTCCGTGGTCCATGAGGACATGCAGGGGACATCTTTGTGGTGTCATTGTGTTCTCAAAGTCCCAGGGATGGGAGTGTAGAGCTGCATCTGCAGCAGGATGGGCTGGCGAGTTCAGTTTGTCTCCAGAGCAAGTGAGGCCCTTTGATTCTCTTAGGGAAATCAGATGACCAGTGTAGATACTAAAGGGGGAAGTTTAGAGAAGTTCTCCAGTAGGCAAGGGACAGTAGGATGCCGGTGGGAAGAGGACAAAAATACCTCTGCAGGTCCTGATGACTAGCGAGCCTGAGACAGGCAGAAGGTGGGTTGCTACTGCACTGGCAGTTTGCTGTCAGTATCACCCTCTTAGATGGAGCGTTCTGCACATAGAGTGGATGTCAAGGGGAGGGCAGGATCCCTGCGTGCTGTGAAAAGCTGATATTCACCCATGCCCTGCAGGATTCCAGATATACGAGGAGCATTGAGTTTCAGTGGGCCTCAGGCCATAGTGACCCTGCCCAAGGGGCCCCAGATATTCAGAAATATCAGGAAAAGTTTCTCCTAGGTCTTGAGCCACATGGCAAACTCTAGTCCATTTCAGATCTCAAAGCAGAAACAGAAGGTGATCCTAACTCATAGGTAGCAAAACTTACATGGCAGACACCCAGAGCCCAAGAGAGTCGCGGAGAGATGTATCCTTGGCTAGCTGTTACTGCCTTCTGGTGCCAAAACAAATGGTGTTTATTTCATTTTTTTCCTTCATGTTTTTCATTTCTTTTCCAAGTGCTTCCCAGTATTTTTGAAATGGGAAATTGGGCAACTGAGCGCTGCTTCTCAGGCTGATGGAGACTTTAGATTTAGCAGCTTCCTTTCTTTCTGTAGAGCAGGACTGTTTCTGGTTTGTAAACACAGAGCATGGTACTTTATAGGTTTGCCTTTGCCAGCATTCACCACACCTGCTGGACATCCTCACTCTTAGGGTAGGCGAGGAGTGTGGGAGCCTCCTCAGCTGCCCCTTCCAGTTCTCCTTCCTGGGATCAGGTGCCTGCTGTTCACAGCTACTGTGGAAGCAAGATGCCATTGCACATGGAGGGACCAGAGCAACTCCAGGGCCACCTCTAGTTCCACCAAGCAGATGCTTTCCTCATTTCAAACATGAGGGATCTCAGCAAATCAGCTGCCATGCTAAGGATGGAAGGGTCATCCATGAGAATCAGTAGCCAGTGCAGGGCAGGTATTTGTATCTGCACCAGGTGCTCTGTGAATGAACAGCTTTCAGCTGCTCTGTGTCCTCACACATATCGCCTCTGTGATGTCTTTGTGTCCTGTGGTTGAATGACTGAGGGAAGAGCCTGTCTCCTTGCACCCACCCCCTCACCACAGAGTGCCCATGGGTGTGTGTTGGATGGTGGGCACAAACATGAGGGCTTTTATTAGCTCAAAAGTCCTTCGTTTCGATGGGACTGTGGAGACCCATGCATAGCATGGGGGAAGGGGCAAGGGATGAAGGGAACAGAACCCACAGGTAACCCTCTTCCCCCTTTTCCTAGCAAGTATTTGGGCAAAAGGAGATAGCCAGGCAAGTGCAACATCCCTCTGCGGAGACATTGTGGTCATGGGTGTTTTCGTCAACAATACCAGCCTCCCACGATGGATCCCGGAGGGAAATCCTACCCCCACTGCTTGCAGTGCAGAAAAGATTGCAGATGTAGGTTCTGATCACGAATTGAATTCCAATTCAGGTACCCATTGGAGGATGCAAAAGCCAGGACAGCATTCATACAGAGTCTGGAGTGCAGTAGCTGCTCCATAAATACTACAGCAGTAGCTATGAAACACAGAAACTCTCTGCAAAATGAGAGAGGTAGCCATGCATGGTCTGCAGTTGAACACCACATGTGTACCTGCATCAGAGCATCCTTCAGAGTGGGTGTGCTATTGTGCCAGCTAATCCCGCTCCTGGGACGGAAATGCTTGCTTCCCTCTTTTCAGTTCTTCAACACAAACTCCATTCAAGTACAACCTAGACTACATAAAAGAAGGGCAAGACCACAGGAGGAGGGGTGAGCAGGAAATTTCATGCTCTGGCTACTTAACATTGCTACATTCATTCCATTCAGAAAAAGTGGTAGATATTAATTGTCACACCTGAATGGGATGCTAGGTGCGAGCCTCCCACGTTTTACCCTGTTGCCATCATATCGGATCAGAGTATTTCTTAAAAAACAAAAGCTCCCAACACCACACACATGAACAATAAGTACCATTTCACCTAATGGATATCGATATTTTGCCACTCAGGGATTGTACTAATGACCATTAAGGTGATTTGTTGGACACAGTATGCACTATTAACCTATGAATGATGTGTGATGCAGGTTGTAAAATATGATACGCAAACTCCAAGTAATGCCACAGTAAGAAATGTTTTACATCTTAATAAACAATTACTAAAAATACAAAATCAATCCGGGAGGCCAGTAAATTGAGAATCAGATACCGCAGTCCAAGTACAGTTGGGGCTATCAGAGGGAGCTTGTTCACCACCTGGGATTGCACAGGTCCAGGCCATCTGAAAGTACTTCACACTTTCTATTCTCACTTGGAATTCTGCCGGTATTTGCGGGAAAGCATCAATCAAAACATTAATCAAATGTGTACACTTCCTGGTGTTGACAGCCGTTACTGAGGTGCTCTGTGGGTGTGATAAAACATAACATGTGTTCTTTTGCCTTGGATGGGTTGGATGGGGAGCATACATCTGGATGCCTGCAGAAAAGAGAGCGAACATTCTAAAACCAGTAGTGCAGATACAGGAAGGGAACAGTAGCGCAAAATGATCCGCAAGTCGGTCCCCTTGCCTGCTGCTGAACGCTGCATCCAAAATACATAGGGGGTCTTTTCTGAGGCTCTAGGACCTCCATGCCGGGACAGAACATATGCACATCTCTCCCCAGAGGACTTGTGGTCTGTCTTACTTCAGTGATTGGTGCAGAGCAGTCCAGCCACAGGGTAAGAAAGAGCAGGAGATACTGTGCCTCAGTTCTCCATTGGTCCATAAGGCTGCCTGCCTGGACTTCTCCGTGAGCTCAGTGCCGGACCTGCATGGCTTCATCGGGATCCCCAGAGCTGCTGAGCAGTACAGGAACCCATTCCCCACATGGTGTGAGACCTAAGGCATTGGTCCAGGATTTTGACTGATGGAAGGGTAGTGGGGAGGACTGTGATAAAACATACAAGGAGTGGTAGAAGGCAGGGAAGGGACGAGCTAGGTCCAAGAATCGGGCTGGTTGTGTGAAGAGGCTCTGCTCTCCTGCTTGCCAGGCATGAAAGCAGGTGCCTGTGTGGCTGGCAGTGGTATCTGAACGTGTGACAGACAGGCCTGGTTTCCTGCTGGGTGTGCAACACGGGTAGCTAGGAAGTGGAGCTGAAGCAGCTAGGGTAGGAAAGGAAGGAAATTAAGTGTCACCCTGGCCCTGTTCTCACTTTGGAGTATCCCATGGACAGCGAGACCATTTTCAGTGCTTGCTCTGTTACTTGTGCTCTTTACAAAGCTGAACCTGAGCTGGCTTCTATAGCGACAGAACAGTGAAAATGATTTTAAGTGACATCATATGAAGCACTGAGATGGTGGCTATGTAAGCTCCTAGAAATGGGACCTGAGATTGTATAAGCCACCTGTACCAAAATGTAACTTACACAGGTCTGAAATTACTTCCTCCCCCACCTCTCAAACCATTTCTACACTTTTGGAAAACATCAAGTTAACGCAAATCCAAATAGAAATTATACTTGCACATCATTATTTGTTAGCATTGCAACAGAAGGAGAAAGTATGCCCATTCCTTAAGGACAGGGGCATATTCCAGGCATCTGAAGTTTCAGAAGACATAATCTAAAATTTAGAACTGGTTCTCACAGTAGGTCACTCCCCACCAGACTCAATGTCCAGTGATAAAGTAAATGGATGTTCATTGTCAGCACTGGACGTTATTGTTTCTGAGTCCTGGCAAAACTTAGGGGTTTCTTAATGTACCACTAGTGGGTCTACTGTTTGGCAATCTGGTCTGGAGTCCCTGAGACTGGATTAGGTTGGACCTCACCCCACTCTGCCATCTGCCTACCTTAGGAGGTGAATCTGGGTGGCCCCACCACTCACAGCATATCCTCCTTGGTGTGTATTTGTTCTGCCAACTGGCAGAGATTTTCCTCATGACAATTTGCTGAAGTTTTGTTTTTTTTTTGTTTTTTTTTGTTTTTTTTCTTTTTGAGACAGGATCTCACTATGCAGTTCAAGCTGGACTTGAGCTCACTTTGTGACCCAGGCTGGTCTCAAAGTTGGCAACAAAACTCCTGCCTCAGCCTCCTGAGTGCTGGGATTACAAGCATGCACCACCATGCCTGGCTTCTTGCTGACTTTTAGCCCACATTTGGATGGTTTCTTTCAGACGACAAGACTCCCAGCCAAGACCATCAGAGGAAGAGGGATGACAACATTGAACTGCTTAAATGTTTTCCAAGGGCTCTGTAAGCAGAATTTATTGGGATAGAACTGTCCTGCCAAAGTCCAGCTGGTCAGGCAAGACTTTCAGAGAACAGCTCCGACCCAGAGCTCCCCAGAATAATCAGAAATGTGGGAGGAGCGTCCTCATATAAGAGCATCTTGATATGAAACCAAATGCCTAAAGGATGATAAAACCCCATAAAGCATCAAGGAAAAAAATGTACAAAAACTTAACACCACCTCATGATTCTGAACAATATAAAATCTGAAATATCCCCCCAAAGGCGTTTCTAATCTGTGAGTGAATGAAGCCCAAAGTAAAGAAGAGAAGCCCTGAGTGTGGGAGGTTGGCTGCCTCCATGGGGCTGGGGCTGGTTTCTCCACCTGCCCCTCGGGACACCTTGTGGAAGGAGTGTACTTGAGTTCTTCTGTCTTACTTCTTTCATAGGCAGCAGAAAGTGAGACCCTCGCATCCCTGCATGATCAATGTCTTAAAAAAGGCCTGAGCCCCTTCAAGAACAAAAGCCCCATTGAGCTGAAATGAAACAGACCCTTTGACAGAATGTCCTCTTTGGCACTCATTTTGTGCTTCTCTTCCGTGCTTTTTTGTCCCCTTCTGATCGTGATCTGAATGCCCATGTGAGACCCTATGCGCCTGGGTACAGTGTCACCCTCATTCATCCTGAATCCAGGCATTGCTCCTTCTCCTCCATGCTAAGTCACCTCCCTCCTGCTGCTAAAGTACAGGGTCACTCTGTCTCCCTGGCGTTACACAGCTCTCAGAGCTACTATTTACGCTCCAAATTTCCAAACTTGCACCAGGCTGAATGCAGACAGGCTGGATTGCTTGTTGCCTTTTAATAAAGTGCTTGGTGGCTGGGTTGTGTGGGGTCGGTCCTGAGAGGTCACTGTCATGTAATAAACATGTACAGGCTGCAGGGAAATGTGATTGAATAAAACATTCTGTTTCCTTTTCTTCTTTGAGACGTATCAGGCTGCACGTGTGATGTATTGCAAATGTGACGGACTCTGACTTCCCTGTGAAAGCAATTGAGGGTGGAGAAATGATTTGCTTTCTGTACCCAAGTCTGGCCAGGAAACAGGGTGGAGAAGAGCCTGTAGCCACCTGCCTGTCTCATGGGGAGGGGCTCTGAGGCCCTCCCACGGCTCCTGATGTTTGCTAAGTCTGTTTCTCCTGAGCCTGCAGAATGGAAAACTCATCCCACATGCTCCAGTCAGCGCCCTGCACCCATGAGTGTAGGCTGTTGGAAGCCCACTGCAACAGGCAAGGCTGCCCAGTGGTTCCTGCAGAATCATCACCTCACATTCTCTCCATCCGACCACGGTTGCTTTCATCCAGGGTTCTCCCTCTTTCCATTTCAGCCAGCCAGAAACTTGGCAGCGAGGGTGCCAAGAAGTTTCTACAAAGTTCCAGTGGTTAGACAGGCTCTATAATCGCTGATGTCCTGTATAGTCTGTGAACATGCTGCAGTGGATCAGCAGTTAAACAATGAAACAAATCAAAACCCTAGATTCTGCCCGGCCAGCTCAGGCTCACAGAAACCCACTGGGATCTCCCTAGCATTTCCTTCCCGGGCCGTCCTCAGCTCTGGTATCTCCTGTAGCCTGCTGCAGACGTGCCCTTGACTCATGTGACCTTCACTCAGACCCCCTGGCTGTCATGAGCAACTGACCCCTCTGGGTTCCAGGCAGTCTGCTGCGTGGAATTTTTAAAATTTGGAGACATAGGTTGCTTTTGCTGTGATTTTTAAATTAAAGGTGTGCTTTAAAAAAAAAAAAGTATTTCCACAACTGGCATAGGGGAAAGCAGAAAAGGAAGAAGAGAAAGGGTTGTATGTATATAGATATACCTATGTATGTGTATGCATGCATATACATACAGGAGAGATAACCTTATTCCTAATCTCTGTTAGTTCACCCAAAAGAGCAGTCTGTGCTTTCACTGTTTGACTGTATGAACTTTTTTTGTGCTTGTGTCTTGTAACCTGAACAAGTACTTCTAAGATAACGATATGCAATGTATTTAATGTTAGTTTCCTACTATTTTTGGAAATTCTGTGTTTCTATCCTTTTTCCTGTTTTTCTTTCTAAAATAAAGAACAAAATAATAAATAAATCAATATTTCCATTAATTGACTATGTATTGGCCACATAAACGTAAGTGGTAGCAACGCTAGCTGACCTCTACTGCATTTATCCTGTACCCACTCCTGGTTGGCATACAATGTGTTCATCACTGCAGCGCCATCTGATTACTGTTAATGTCCAGCTAGTGGTAAGGCTTGCACAGTTTCAGTTACTAGCTGTAGGTCTCACAGGAAGATAGAGTGGCATCAACTCCATGACCACCACAGAAAGCCTGATTCTGTTTACTGGGGATACAGTTAAAATTTTAAAAAGAAAACTAAAAAAGGATTTCTTAAGACTTCCACTTTTCATAATGTTTGAACTTGTTTCAACACATCAAACATATAAATCAAATTTTTATAGAAATATATGAATTGCCTTTCCAGTGACTGAATCCAGAGCTATTATAAGGGACACTGGTTTCTGAACCTACTGTATTGTTGGAATAAATCACACTAAAATATTATGCAGGCCAGATTCCAGGAAGTTATTCATCCCTATTTAGGTATTTAGAAAATATCAGAGAAATATATCTAGGAAAGAGTCCCAATAAGGTTTTAAAATAATGGACCTAAGCTTCACTGATGGGGTCCAAGGGCCAAAGTAGCTCCTGTGGACCGCTCCCTCCACCTGGGGATGCCACCCTGCAGCCGGGAACACACTACACTCCCTCTTCCATCCTTCTGTGTGGTACCTGTGGTCTGTATGAAGGGGACATCCTGTGTGACTTGGGAAAACAACCCTCTTTCGTATCTCACCTCAGGTTTTAGAAATGAAAGGTACATTTTGAGATGCCTTTCTGACAGTCTCTAGTCATGGATCTGACAAGTCAGAGGCAAGTAGGATAGAGAGAAACCACTACTGTAGATTATCATGTAGAAACAGAAAAATGTGCTATCATTCCATTTCTTGTCCCTTAAGTTTGGTCTTGATGTGTGAATATGTGGAGAATGACAGAGACAGAGCCTAGCTTCTCCCTTGAGGATTGTTAAAGATGGTGTCGTTATCTTAGGGTCATAGAAATTGCTGAAATACCCAGTTGCTCCCTGGTGACCTGGCTCTGTAATGCAGTGACATGGGCATGAGTGTCATAGTGAAAAGGCCCGCTGTGCACCTAGAGCCTATGAACATCAGCCCCTCATGCAGGAAATGGTGCTCCCTCAGAGAATCCACAGGAACAGAATCCCAGTGTGAAAATAGGTGACCCTTAGTGTAACCTGCAAACTATGATCTTGAGTCAGTGCTTGGGCCCTCTGAGGTGGAATCCTCTCAGAACCTCAATCTTCATGGAAAATGTTGGCACTACCTTCATCTAGAAATAGAAGTGGTCCGTCATTGATTCATTGTTGTCCCAAATTAGCACTAGTCCTTGCAGATATAATTTCAAGAACTGTTTTCTTACAATTGGAAGGTGAAGAAGTGGGTTATTCTGCTGTCAATACATCCTTTGAGGCTATCTTGCCCTTTGGGGGCCATCTTGCCCTTTGGGGGCCATTTTGTCCTTTGGGGGCCATTTTGTTCTTTGGGGACCATCTTGTTCTGTCAGTGCCAGTAATTTTTCCCTAAGACAGTCAAAGACCATCATGAAATACTTACATTAAGACACATTTTCCACAGAAATTCCTTCAATTCTGAATAGAATATTGTTTCTGTTCCTCTGCCCTGATTTATACAGTTGGTCAGCCTGAGGGCAGCTTTGAAGAGGACAGATAAAATAAATGTTCCAGAGAAATAATAATTTTTAAAAAGGAAAAAGAAAATTGATGGAGAAACAATGCTCCCACATAGCAGGACCCGTCCCCTGAGGAGGAAGGTGTCACGCTTTTCTAAAGTTGCTTTGGGGGAGCCGTGACCTGAGTGGGTTGAGCAAATGCAGCCAGGAGAGGCACAGCTCTGTCATGGATCCCAGCCTCTTTTTTCTCTAACCCCTGGTCACCTGTGGTATGATGACATCCCTCCTCAAAGTCCCACATTCATGATCCTCTGTCCTCAGGAATTCAGTCCAACTTACTTTCTCTCAGTAAAGATAACAGTTTAGAGTTGAGCGATGCCTCAGGTTAATTCCTTGCCAGGGAAAGGTCTTTTAAAAAGTCCAAGGCCCTCTTAGAACTCAGGTGGAACTAAACATCCAAGCCCAGAACCTCCAGCTTCAAGATCAGCAGGCGTGCGAGCTTGGACTGACTGCTGCCCCTCTGTGTCTCCAGTTCCTTGGTGGTGACAGATAGTGACTGTAGAGACTTTCTATAGGGCTCAGATCTGGGAATGTTCTTGGAAGCGCTTCATTCCTGGCATCTGAAGAAACACTATAGGGAAACTCATATGGTAACCCTGTATTGTCAATTTTCTCATTGCTAGAAACAGAAAAGGTTTATTTTGACTCACATTTGGTAGACATTTCAGGTGGCTCTAAGGCAGCACACCATGGCAGAGGGGCATGGTGGAGGAGAGCTGCCCATGGCATGCTGGACAGGAAGCAGTGGACCCAAGGGAGAAGCCAGAAAAGGTCAAGCCATCCAGGCCACACCCATAGTAACCCATGTCTTCCTGTCAGATTTGAGCTCTTAAAAGCAAGTCAGCTATATGTCCCATAATCCAATTACCTTCCAAATGCCCTGCCAATAATGCCATAAGATTCTTGGGGCATCCAGATATAAACCATAATGAACCCCTCATCAAACATCTCTGGTGTAGTCTCCACTAGCCAAGGTTTCTGTAATAGGACATTGTCAGTTAGGTGGCTGAAACTGTCACCAGATGGGGTCCAAAGAAGTTCCCACTGAGGTAAGAAATTTTAGCCCATCCTACAAAGTAAATTATAGGTTCACTGACTTTGGTTGCAGAAAAAGAATTTTAAGGATGTGTTAGGTAAAGACATAAAGGGATTTATTAGGCAGCATTTTAAAAGTATGCATGGAAAGAGAGAGAGACAGAGACAGAGACAGAGACAGAGAGACAGAGGTATGTTATGACCCATAGGTGGTACACTTACAGGACTGTCTTGGTTACTTTTCTCTTATTGCCGGAACAAAATACTTGACACCAAAAATTAAGGAGCAAAAGGTTTATTTAACTCACAGTTTGTGGAGGTTTCAGTCCATAATCAGCTGGCCCTAAGGCAAGGTGGCATGGTAAGGGGCACACACACACACACACACACACACACACACACACACACACTCCTATAATGGTTTCTATGTCTGATTGTTGCCACTCACCAAATGCTGTGGTTCTCAATCATTTCTCCTGTCCGTGCTTGGAGCATGGAGGACTTGCTCTTTTGAGTTTAAAGTCCTTCTGCCAGTTTTGGCTTGAATTGAGACACATTCACAGACACTCTCAACTCCTGATCTAGGATTTGAAAAGTCTGAATGATTGTGCATTGAGTGGAAAAGATTGGAACCAATTTTTCCTAGCCACGGGTGCAAATGTTGAGTGATGTTTTATATCTGAAATTAGTTTTCAGATCATTAAGAGATTCCAATGATAATATTTGCAAATCCTTTCATATGCATGAAAAATTAGCAACTAAATCTGGCCATTAAAACATAATCTTTATTTGACCAAAGCACAGTATAAAAATGGAATAAACTATAATTTATCTTAGCTGACAGCTAATTACCTGGAAGTCTGATTAAAGGGAAAACTAAATTTACTTAATTAGTGTTTTGGTGTTTAGTCTGTGTACATATAAATATGCCTATCTGTTCTTCCCTGCACATTGCTAGAAACAAATTACCATTTTCATTTGATCCCATTCAAATGCTGCCAAACTGAGGACCACTGGAAGAATGGGTGTTTGACTAACAATCATGACAACAGGTGTTTGCAGACTAAGAGCTATTAGACTGGAAGAATATGTTAGTGCAAACGAATGCCCACTTGTGACCAAGTAGCCTCCTCTTTGTCCCAGTTGCTCCTCCTGCAGTGGGTCAGCCAGCTTATAGAAGGAGCCAGTCACCCCAATAAAGCCGATAAATCTTTGCACAATTGTGAAGAAATCTGCATATAATTAAGCCCCCTGAGGCAAATGGACTTTGATAGACAGGGAGGTTTCTTTGAAAGCCTCAAGCTGCTAGTTTATCATAAGGGGTGCTGGTGGGTGCTCCTGGCAGAATGGAGGGGCTTTTCTGGGTGCAGAGAAGTCTGCAGCACCAGCAACCCGAGTTGGGGCAGCAGCTAACTCCTTCTTGGGGGCTACACATGCCTTTCTGCAAGACTTATCACAACAGGACACAGGCACCCACACTCTGAGTCCTGTAATGAAACCGCCTTCCTTCCTCGGTCTCTGGAAGTTCTCACAGGAACATAGATCAGTTTTTAAAAGTGATCTCAGACTCAGACAATGATATTTTTGGTGATAGAGAAGCTTTTCTTCTTGATACTCTTCAGTAATATGCTTGTAAATAATTGGACTAAAATTAAAGAGCATTGGAGATTTTCATCAAAATTTATAAAGAAATGAGAGTCTTAATTAAATCTTAAACTGCAAGCCTGAAGTTTTAAGTATAAATTTTCATCCTCCTAAACATCCAACTTGATTGAACTGGAACATAAGTGATGAAGTAACTTCTTATTTAGAGGGCAGCATTGCAAAAACGATCCAAAGCGCATAGAAATCCTTCTAGACTCATGGATAGTGGGCTTAAGAGAGACCTGCCCTACCTTCATTGCATGAGAACTTCTAGATCATGAACTGTCCATGTCTTTACCCTCCCTCTAGAGTAGCATAATTGGAAGTTCTCCCAAATCACCACTTCTGATGGCATTTTCCAAGCAGTAGGGTGGAGATGGAACTGAGAGAGGACTCTAACTGATTTTATTATAGACAACTCAGGTAGAAATACAGGCAATCAAACAGGAACAGACTCTCAAGAGAATTAACACAAAAGATAAAAAACACATTACAACTGTGACCAGAAGTGAATCTGTTAGAGGCCAAGCCTCAAGACTAAATGAACTCGATATACTTTCCCAAGAGATAAGGGGTAATAAAGGCTACCTGGACACCAGTCATCTCAGTGGGTGACCAAGACCCTTACACTCTTCCTTTCCTGCAAAGTTCTTTGTTCTTTCCATGTACACTTGATATGTGACCTGCTTCCCCATTGGATCAACATTACCTAAGAGGTTGTGTTTGTAACTTTATTGGTTGATCTTAGTTTTGTTCCACATTGTACCCACTTCAAGATTTGCTCTTTAAAACTCCCTCAAGAAAGTGGGCTCATTGGGGCTGGGGATTTAGCTCAGTGGCATAAGCGCCTGCCTTGCAAGCAGGCAGTCATGGGTTCGATCCCTGGTACCGATAAAAAGGAAAAAGACAAAAAAAAAGAAAGTGGGCTCATTGGCAGCCCACTCGGGAACCACTTTTGTCTCTCAGGGTCTATACTTCTCCCCCTCCATCTGCATTTCCTACCCTTAACCTCTGTTTTCCTTAGCATTCATTCTTCAGCTTCAGGGAACAGGAACTCAGCGTATCTGACCTCTAACAGGTTGGGAGTTACAATGTTTCCCTTATGTCATTTGGAGGTCCTATGTCATCCCTATATCAATGTGATCTAACCTAAAATTGCAGCTCCTAGAGCATGGTTTGGTCTGCTTCTTGCTGTCCTCTTTTCTTCTTTCCTAGTAGTCACCTAGTCATTTTCTGCCATTGGCTAAATGACCCCAAGGTCATGCAAAGTCAAGGACAGTGGCACACAGGACACCTGTTGTCTTTTGTATTTGTTCAGGGTCCTGGAAAATCATCACTGCCTGATGAGCGATGGTTGATTGAGATGGTGTAAGAAGTGACAGTTATTTCCATCAGCTCTTAGCTCCATCTAAACAGGAGAATGTGATCTTCAGTGCCACCTTCTAGGCAGGCAAGAGGAATGTGGAGAGGTTTAGAGCTGTAAATCAAGTCATCCTGGTAAACATCAGCTATAAATCCCAGCTGAGAAAGAGAGAGTGATGTGTGGTTTTTACGCTGTTCCCTTGTCTGATGTCTGACTGAGGCAGTGTTTTCAGATAAATGCACAAACACGGCTCTTAGCACAGTTGCCTTAATACGGGCTTGGTATGCTACCCGGTGCATCCTCAGTGCCACAGCGGAAAAGGAATTGTGTTCGTGGATCATCTCCAGGAGATTGTTAGAAGAGATAGCACTCTTTGGTGACATGTTTAGCCCATGTGACTTGTAGCCATCTCAGCCGAAGTCCTTCTGCCACCCGGCAGCACCTTATAAGGCTGAAGTGCTTCAGTGGATCCCTGTACAGCTTTCTCCTCCTCAGAACTCAAGCGCTGGGAGAACGTGTGTGTGAGGAAAGGTCAGAATTAGAATTTCAGTCATTTAGTCTGTATGTCAAGTAAAAAACGAGCATTAAGACTTTCTAATGTATCTTTTACGCCGACAGTCAGGAAGCTGACTGGAATTATGTTTTGATCCAGGCTGGCTGGTGTTGGGCGCTCTTTCCCCTGAATGAACCGATCCCCAGGGTAAAGCTGTGGGGGGCCTCAGGGCCTCATCTGCCCTCAGGATGAGCCACGAGCCACAGGCTGCCCTGGCTCTGTGAAGTGAGCGATGGAGCCAGGGGTAAAACTATCATTAGGGCTGTTGGGAGGCAGAGGGGACTCTGGGCACAGTGCCTGGAGACCCCAGAGAAGCCCCACAAAGGGCTGCTGCAAATTCCAGCTGCAGCTACCAGACTGATTCAATTCTAGTCAGGGAAGGGGGTGCAAGAGGAAGCAGCCTGAGCTAAGTGGCCAGTTAGAAGCCAGGGTTTGTTCAATGGCCCCAGACATATGGCCTGGAGGGTGGGGACTAACCTTATACTCCTAGAGCTGGGGTTTCCTGAGCTTGTTACCCCTGACTCATTGGCCCCCGAAGGAGGAGCTGAACATAATGGAGGTGCTCAGAGATGGGGTACTAGGCCCAATGAGGTGTTCAGTTCAGAGTGGCTGGGATCATGACTGCAGTTCTGAGGGCTCCCCTCCCCCACTGAGAGGAGACACAGAGAGGGCCCAAGAGGTGAAGCCCTGCAGGGTTTGGACCACACAGCTTTCTGAATCACCCCCTTTCCTATACTTCACCTGCCACTTTCCTGTTTCTTCCGAGACTCTAAGTGGGACAGGGAGCTGGGGAGCAGGGTACTGAGGACCTCCCCCTGCATTTTAGGTTGAAGACAAGTATTCTCAGCCCGCTTTCAGCAGAGCCTTGGGCTCCCTGGAAGCCCTGCTCGTGTTGAGCCTGGCTCACAGTTACAAGCTGGAATATAGTGACGAAGGAAGGGGAGAAGGGGTGACCCCCACCCCTGCCCCAGCTCAGCCGGGCCCCACTGCAACCTACATGTGGAGCATATGTGGCCCCAGTTAACGGAGCTGACAAAGTCACCAGGCTGCAGGGCACAGTTCCAGGGTGGTCTCAGTTAGGCAGGTGCCCTCTCAGGCCTCAGCCAACCTACCAAGTGACCTCAGGTGAGGACAGGAAGGTTAGGTAGTCATGAAGAGGTCAGGTGGCAGAAGATGACAGCCATGGCACTCCAGACAGTGGCACCCCAGTTGCTGTGCGCTGTGCCCTGCGATGATATGTTGCCTGTATCTGAGCTCTTGAACCCTAGAATAGAAAGGCCGCTGACCTCCCTCGCTGGGGCCTGCAGGGCCTTGGTTGGAGGTGTGGGCCCAAGCCTGAAGGAAGTGGGGAAAGGAGGGGTGGCAAAGGACAGAGGCCTCCACTGGGCTGCAGTGCCACCTGTCCCCACCAGCTCTCTGGGCATCATGGGCTGACGATGGGCTGTCCTCTTTTACACAAGGCTGCCTCCACTGTCTGACCCTCAGAAACTCAGGTGAAGGAGGAACAGATGTCTGTCTGGGAGGACCAGCCCTGGGCTCTCTCTTCTTGACTATGCCTTGTTAGGTATTAAGGATTCATTTCCAAGGTCCTTGAGTTGTTTGTGCTTTTCACTTTATCAGATAGAGGACTTGGCAGCTTCCTTCTGCCCTGTTTGTTTCCATTTTTAAAATACAAACTACAGGAAAGAGATGCTCTGAGTATGCTCTGTGGCCCTGGGCCTGGGACTGCAGTACCAGCATCCTGGAGCCAAGACCTGCTGGAACTCAGAATCCTGGCCTGAGACGCCCCAGCCTACAGAACTAGGCTTGGGAGTGTGCCTACTGGTCTATTGGGTAAGACTTTCAGGGAAGTTTCTTTTTCCTTCCTCATTAAATTCTACTTACTTTCTTGTGACCAGAGTTTGGACATACGTATTCTGTGGCTTTTGAGTTGACACAGAAGGAAAGGCACCCATGCTTCCTGGTGGAGGTACTGGGTACATGGAGAGCCAGGCATCAACCCCTGAAAGCCATGAGACA
Source organism: Cavia porcellus (assembly GCF_034190915.1). Taxonomy (NCBI): domain Eukaryota; kingdom Metazoa; phylum Chordata; class Mammalia; order Rodentia; family Caviidae; genus Cavia; species Cavia porcellus. The sequence continues at coordinate 59,420,963 of NW_026947489.1, forward strand.
CTTGGCCAGGGTAAGGGCATGACTTTGACTCCCAGCCCAGGCACCAGCCCACCGCTTTTCTCAGATGAAGGCATTCTCCCTGCACCTCAGTGAAGGAAGGATAAATCGCAAATGTTTTCCTGTATGTTTTTTTCTGTCAAATGGACAGGACTTTGATGAGCCCCAAATCTGATTAACAGGGTCTTCAATGTAAGAGAGAAAAACACAACAGACGTCTAACCTATTAAAATTGAACAGCAGCCAAAGAAAAGACAATTTCCTGCCACAAATCAGCAGTCAGCCCCTGCAGACAGAAGACAGCACTGACAATAACACTGATTTAGGACCAGAAAGCCTGCAGTTGAAATTCAGCTGGAGGACAGCTGGCTGTCTCGGCCAATGACAAGCAGAAGTCTGTGCCTGTCTTGGTTGCTTTTCTCGGTGCTGAGACAAAATACCCAACACCCACAAGTTAAGGGAGGAAAGGCTTATTTAACTCCAAGTTTGTGCAGCTTTCAGTAAGTAATTGGGTAACTCCAGGACAGGGTGAGACAGCAGACTGGTATTGCAGAGGAGAAACAGTTCATGATGGGCAGAAGGCAGCAAGGCAAGCACGGGACAAAACAAGCCCCTATCTGTCTCATATCATATTCAGGTTACTGGGATTAGGGTAGTACCAAACCAATCAGTGGACTGATTTGGTCATCACCCAACCTTAATCCTAGCAGTGCACTGTGAAACAATCACACACTCAGTTCAGCCACTTCTGAAAAACCCCTCTCTTGACTGTGCAGGGCTTTGAGGGGACATCCAGACACAAACTGCAACAGAAGCTTGTAGAGCGAACACAGCACAGCAGACAGGCAAGGCCTTGTGAGGAGGATTGTAATTTTGGTAGAAAAATAAATTCCATGGTCAAGTTTTCTTTCTTATTCCACTCTACTCTTTGGTGTCCAAAGAAACCTTCTGTGGAAGTCCACAAAGGCAGGGCTTCTCCTGCTCCTGGTTGGTTTATTGAGCCTTAAAGGTCATGGGTCAGGCTCTGTGTTAGCTGCAGGGGTTACATGGAGTAAGCAAGCTACCGTCTTCAGGTCCTGTGCACCAGGCCTGGCTCTGGGAGGTCACAGTAGCAGAGGAGGACTTGTGCTAGGTTCACATCTGGACATACCACAGCCAAATCTGCATGGCTAGTGACCCCTGAGCCAGCTTTCCTGTTTCTGTATCCAATCATTGATGCACACTGGTGTTTCCACCCTAGTGAGTGTCTTCTAGTGCGTTCTGCCTATTGCTGCATTCTCTAACAGTGATCACAGTCACCATTTCTTGAGTACCAACCTGTGTTGTGTGGCAGGTAACAGTAGGAGTTTGTGCAGATTTTACCAATGAAGGAAACAAAACTGGTGTTTCTCCCTAGGTCTTGAGGATTACAAGGTTAAAGACTCTTTTATCCCTTAGTTTTTTATTCAAATTTTTAATTACTATACTACCTGCACTTTACAATCATTTGGGGGTGGTGCATGTGCAGAATAGAACTTGGTTCTTTTTTATCCTTCTTCCCTTTCCCTCTCTCCACCTCTATTCTCCTTTTTCCATTTTCATTCTTGTTGATATTATTAAACATAGTTTCTGTTATGGCAGATAATGTCTCCATTCATAGAGATTATTGGGATCCTGCATATGGCTTATCTTTATTTTCTTATTTCCCATCCCATTCTCTTCACTCCTCACCCTTGGTCCCTTGGAGCCTTTCCCATTTGTAAGAGATCATCCCCTTATCTCTTTCTATCCTTCCTTTATTATTCTCTTTGTGGTACTTCGCCTCACTCAACTGAGAGATGTCATGTGCTATTTAAGCTTGTGGATCTGGTTTATTTCACTCAGCATTTTATTTTCAGATGCGACCATTTTCCCACAAATGTCTCAATTTTGTCTTTCTTTATACCCAAGTAGTATTCCACTTCCTTTATTCAGTTGTCTGTTGAGGGGTGTACACTTTGCAGTAGCTGAATACTGGAAGCAGCCTGGGTACCCATCATCGACAGAGCTGAAGACTCTTAAGAAGCAGGAGGCCTTTCTGCCTTCGCCCCTAAAACTTACTCATGACAGGGGCAAAAGCCCCACCACAGAAGGCCTTCTATGCTTTTCTCCTGAGCTGCCTGAGCTTGGAGGTATGAGTGTCCCTTGCTGGGACCCCACTGTATTAACTAGATCTGGCACAAGAGACCAAGGAGGCACAGGAGCGGACTTCCCACCCTCCCACTGCACTGCCTCTGTAGCCTTAGGCTTCTCACTTCTGTCTCTGGTTCCTAGCACTCCCTGGTCTTTGTTAAAATCCTATTGAAGACATATTCCTGGGTCAGCACTTGGGAGCACAGTACTTTCCCAAAAGGCGGCTCCTCCTCTGCCTGAGCAACTCTGCACATGCAGTAAACTCGTGGGTTTTTCTCCTGTGCATCTTCTGTCAATGAATAGGAATTTTCCCAGCTAAAAACTTTCCTTCAGGGTGTAATCAGCAGGTCTGTGGCTGGGACTTCCATACCACTCTGATGGCCGGGGTGGCAGGGGCTGGTCCGCACGCTCTGTCCTGACCTGACTCTCTGCATTGTAGCATCAGAAACCTTTTCTCCGAGCCTCACCTCCCATCTTCAGTGTACCCTGAAGCTTGCTTCCCTCCTTGTTATTATTCCTAAATGATGATTCATTACCTGTGTCTTTTCCTCCCAGTGTTAAACACAGCTCTGACAGCTTTCACCACCCAGTCACTTTTTCTTTCTTTTGAACTTCGTATAAAAATGGGATTGTGGAAAACATATTATGTTATGTCAAATCTAATTGGCTCAGAATTACTTCTGAGTCACCTCATATGTTTTGCTTTGCTTTCCAGCATTTCATGTCTGAGCCTAACAGCATTTCACCATTCTTCTGTTGGACATTCATGTTTCCAGAGGTGGTTTTTATGGATGCCGTGAGCACCTGTGTGTTCGACCATGAACACATGCATTCACCTGAATGATCATGAAATATGAGCACTGTGATTTTGGTTAGGACAACAGGAGACTTCAAACCATGGTACCCTCAGGTATTCATGGGTGATTTGTTCCATAACCCCTGCAGATATGAAGCACCAAGGATGCCCATGTGTGTTATATAAACTGATATAACATTGCATGTAACCTAACCAGTCCTCCTCTGTAATGCAAACAATTTGAGAATACTTCTACTACCTCATACAATGTCAATGGTGTGTAAATGTTTGTTATACTGTATTGGTCAGGTAATAACAGCAAGAAAAATTCTGTACAACTCAGGATGCAGTAGGACACGGATGCAACTTTTGGGGGAATGACTTTGATTTCTATTGGTTGAATGTGAACTGTGGTTTAGCAGACACAGAGCCCGGCTGTAGTTGCAGCCAGCTGTGGCCCTCACAGTATAGATGACGTTTTCCTCACGCCTCTCTTCTCCAACACGAGGAGTATTTCAGGATGTTTTGGTGTTTGGGGGTGGTGTGGTATGACAACTCTGGGGGAGGTATGAAATGATTCTGTGTCACTTTGTCTCCATTTCTCTGGTGACCAGTGAGCAACTTTTCATATGCTATTGGCCTTTCCAGAGCCTCTTCAAGTAACACCTGCACAATATTTGTGCTTCTTTTTATCTTATTGAGGTCCCTTCCCTCTCCCCTACACTTGTTGATCTTTTAAAGTCATTTATATGTCACATTCTGAATGTGAGGCTGTGTCTGATATATTACTGTAAATGTCCTCTCTGTGGCTTGCCTTTTTACTCAAAATTTTTCACAATGTCTTTTGATGAGCAGGGCTTTAAAATATTAATGAAGACTAGTTAGTCTTTCCTCTTTGTTTAGTGTTTTGTGTTTGTTATATTTTAATGAAATCTTTGCCTTATTCAAGGTCATGAAAATACTTTCCCTTGTTATCTGCGAGGAATTTTATTGTTTCACTGGAAGCACTGAGCTGTATGATAGATCAAGGAGGATATTTTTGGTCAGGGTGTGACCAATGCTATGATGTGGAGACAGCTCATTCCGCCTGCTGTGGCTCTATGGCTCTTTTGCTGGCCATCAGACACTGGGCAGCTCTGTGTCTGCTCTCCATCTGTTCCTTCGTTAAACTGCTTACCTCTGGGTTTGCAGTTGTGCTATTTAGATCTATTCATGTTGGCTGGTAATTCAGGTCCTTCCAAATCATCTTTAACAATGTCCCTACTGACCTGGATTGGTGACATGTATTTGTAGCCCCAGGACTCTGAGAGAAGTAAGAGTGTTTCAAAAATTAGAAAAAAACAGAGTTTAAAAGCGGTGAGTGAGAGTTGCAGCTCCCTGTGAAGGCTCTGGTTTTGATCCCCAGTAAAGCACACACAATTATTTTTACTACTTTTTGCCATTATTTTCATAAAAATTTTAGAATCAGCTTGTCCAGTTATACACAAACATACACAGAGAATGTTCTACCATACATAGAATGTAATTTCAGCATTCTGTGTATGATAGACAAAATTGGCTTTTGCGTCAACCTACACCAAATACAACTTACAAATAAAAATATAATTGGTAAAAATTCACATATTTACAACAGAACAATTTGCAATTCATGTGTATGATATATCCCTTATTTATTTAGATCTTTACTTTCTCTTAACAAAATTTCTGGCCGGGAATATAGCTCAGTACCACAGAGCCTGCCTGGCAAGCACGAGGTCATGAGTTCAATCTCTAGTAACAAGGGAAAAAAAATTCTGGATAGAGGTCTAGAGATCATTTAATAGGTTAACTCTTAAGTACTATTAGGTCGGTGATACTAAGCTAAAGTGCTTTTGTTCATGAATTTTCACTTTCTTTTTTCATGTCACTTTTAATATATAAGTCAGTTTTGTTGTGTTCTGTTTTGTGACACAGTCTCACTGTGTAGTCAAGCTGGTTTTGAACTCACTATAGCCCACTCTGGCCTTAAACTAGGGTGATCCTCCTGTCTCAGTCTCCTCAGTCCTGGGATAACAGCTGTGTGTCACCACATCCTTTCACGTCATTTCTATTGCCGTGTTTTGTCAGTCTCATGATAAATTTCAAATGATCAGTGAATAATAAATACGTGACCTTTATACATAGAGCAAGAGGCTAAAGTTTTAAAAGATCATCTAAAATTAAGATTTAAAATAAACTACAGTAGTTATCTTTGATTTCAAACCAAACACGTACAGTGCCTCTTTCATTAATGAATTATCTTTAGAAAGTAGCCCAAGTTTGTCAGAATTGCAAAAAGATTCATTTAATCAACTACCGCAGTTCAACTGTTAAATTACAGCACTCTGCTCTCCATTTGTAAAATAATCCTCAAACTAATGGAGTAGGGTCAATTGCGTGTGGTTTTATTCTCACCAAATTGCTGTTAATTGCATCAAAGGTTTTGGGGAGGTCAATAAATGTTGGCTTTTTATATTCTCTCTTGAAAAGGCAGAAAATAAATGCCTTTTCCCTGTAATGCATTCAGGCTGGGGGCAACACTTAGCAGGAGAATCATTAGATATTCATTACCTGATCTGCATGTGTGCCTGGCTAGAGACCTGCAGGCAGAGTCTGCAGTCTGAGGTACCAAGTGGTTTTAGAAGGCACCTTCCTCCTAGGCATCCCTTGTCACTCCTCTACAGTGGCAGTGGTGCTTCCACACAGAGCCGGGGGTTGCTGAACAGCTCAAGGCACATTGTGCCCCAGGACTGGCTGCTTATCTTGTGGTCACAACACTAGACCTTTTAGGGCTTTCAGGGAGCTAAACAGCCCTCTGTGGCACTGCACTGTGCCCATGGGTTCGCCACCACTGCACTAGGCCATGCCATTCCTTTCCCCTTAGTTTTGCTTGTTGTGAGCAGTCTGCATTTGTAAGTCAGCTCCATGGTAGCTGAAGCATGAGGTAGACCAGTTGGACTACCACAGGGGCAAGCATCTGAGGCCTGGGTAACGAAGGGCCAGGGTACCTGGGGGATTGGGGCTTTGTTGTGGTCCCTTTAATGCTGGAGAGCAGACAGAGACCCTAGGATTTGATCAATTCTTCTTTATGATGAATACTCATCTGACCATCTAACTGCAAATGCTGAACACTGGGTAAACGTGTGTTTCTGAAATAGTGGAGATGCACATCGTGTAATCTGTACTGCAAGGAAAACCAGAAACCAGCAAGTGTTAGCTACAGTCAGGCAGAAACAGGAGGTAGAGGAGAGGAAGTAGAAAGCCGTGATCTGGGAGTGCCAGGCAATGATTAGTGACCCTTGAAGAGTTGTGTGTGGTACTTTTCTTTTTGTTTGTTTGTGTTTGCATCCATCTGAGGTCACAGTTCTTACTGAGTGTGTTACATATGCTGATTATTAGCATTGCTGTTCAGGTTGAAGCCACAATATCTTCTCTCCCACAGAACTACACATAGATACTTTCAGTAGCTGCTGAATGAAGTAAATAAGATTCATGTCCCAGTAGATGCAAAGGAAAAGCCTGGAAGGGAACTTGGATGTCTCTGAGATAAGCCTGATGTGCTGGTAGTTTAGGGGCCTTTCTCACTTTATAGCATAAATGCTATGGAGCCTTGTACAACACCTTCATCCTGTTCTGATTTCACATCTCCCAGTGTCATGCTAGCCTGGACTGAGCGTTGGAGGCATAGAGAAAGGACATTGCTCTTGTCCTAGGGGATCTCACGGCCTCATGAGAGTGATTGACAAGCTTAAAACCAGGATGTGGGATGTGCTCACCCCACTCTTTCCTGCTGCAGGAGCCCCAGTCCCTCCTTACAGCAGTGTCCTGCCTCTTCCTCCTCCACCCACCTGAGCCCTCTCGTCCTGCAACCCTCTTGATGGTATCGCTGCCCTTTGCCTCCCTTAGAGCAGCTCATCCACTATCTGTCTTCCCCACTAGCATGCAGAGCCTGGTGTTTTCTCTGGTTTCCTCTGATTGTTTCCCCCATGGTGCTACAAGCTCTGACCTAGTCATGAGTGAACTCACAAGGATGCAAAGTGTGGAGTAGTACCTCACAGGTTAAGTCTTGAACTCTGAGGGATGAAATCTTTTTTTTTTTTTAAATTTTTATTTAAGGAGAAAAGAAAAGAAAGAAAAAAAAACAGTGAAGGGGTACAAGTTATACAGATTTACAGAATAAAAAAATGCGCAGTAGGAAATCACTAGTTAATGGATTACATATTGCCATCTTAGAAATAATTGTTCAAGTCACAAAATTAAAGCTTGTAGAGTGGACATTCCACCAATGATACTGCAAACAGTTCTGTTCAATGATCCAATAAAACTCTGTGATATCATTTTCTATCTTATACTTTTAAATATACATGCAGTTATATAGTTTAGAGCACTTTCTTTTCCTCTCTTTTGTACAGTGACTATTACACATTTTGGGTTTCATTGCTCCCACGGTTCTTGTTGCTTTTTTGGAAGAGAGTAAAACCAAATGTGACATAACAGAACAGAATCGGTCAAGTCAAAAGGGTGGACATAATAGATAATATAAAAACATAATACAAGGTGATCAACAATGGTTACCCTAATGCCTCCCGCTATTTCTAATAGAATTGCCTATATCATTAGTTGTAATACAATTGAACAAAACCGTAAAGAATAAAACCGACAAAACCAAAACATTGGAGACATTGTAGGTCTTCAAAAGTAGATAAAAGTCAACGAGAATGGGCGTTATAATGAATCTCATTATCTTCTCAGCTGATGCCTAAACTTTCGAACCTGATACTATCCAGCAAAACAGAATATAGGAACCTCAGTCAAAAACAAGATGGTGAGAGTAATACAGGGCTTCAAATCGAGATAATAGAAAGTCAAAGTGGGTTACTATATTATATCCTGCTATATTTTTCCCTGTAATTAAATGGGTAAAAATAAAAAAGTAAATAATGGAGTGGAGATTGAGAAAAAGAGAGGGCATAACAGCGAAACAGGGCAGATCAAAACATAACCATTTAAGCAGAATAGTGTTTCACCACCAGCTAATCCTGACCCAAAAATGGTTACCATATTGACTCCCTCCCTGAAGTCCTTGAGTACAACTTCATATACTGTAGCATTAAGTATATCAAAACAATGCAAATCCATTTAAGAGAATAACACCATTATAGAGTATTTAGAATCGACTAACAGAAAATGAACAATGGTCTCTGTATAATCTCCTTGTCTTTAAAAGGTTTTTTCTTATACTATCGTACATAGTAAAATCCAATAAGATACAACCTGTTTAGACCATTGGAGACAGAAGAACAAAAGCTAGATGAGACTTCAAAACAAGATGGTACTAAATCAGCATTACCTATTAAGATGTCATTTTCTCCAAAAAAAAGCTGTTCCTATCATCCAATCTTCTCTGTCTCATTTCTGTTGAGCTCTTTTTCTGTCAGTAGCTGTCAGTTTGTCTTCTTCGTTTTGGTCTCTGCTCTATTCGTTGTGGCCTCCCCGCCCCTATTTCTGGGTTCTTTGTATTTTTCTTTTTTTAGAATATCCTGCAATACTTTCTGTAGGGTTGGATTGGTGGTTGCAAATTCCCCAGTTCCTCTTTATCTTGGAAGCACCTCGTTTTTCCATCAATTTCCAGGGACAGTTGTGCAGGATATCTCAATCTTGGCTGTAGATTATTATCTTTCAAAGCTTGAATTATTTCTCCCCATGCTCTTCGTGATTTGATGGTTTGTGAAGAGAAATCTGCTGTAATTTTGATGGGTCTTCCCTTGTAAGTGATCTGTTTCTTGTCTCTTACAGCTTTTAATATTCTGTTCTTGTATTGAATTTCTGGTATTTTTATTATTATATGCCTGGGTGTTTCTCTGTTAGGGTTGTAGGTAGCTGGGGTCCTGTATGCCTCATACATTTGAGTATCTTTACCTTTTGCTAAATTAGGAAAATTCTCCTGGATTATTTCTGTGAGTAGCTTTTGTAGTTCACTTGTTTGTGTCCCTACTTCTTCTTTTATGTTCTTAATCCTTAAGTTATGGCTCCTCTTATCATCTTCTTGTCTTTGTATTATTGCTGTGTGTTTCTTTGTTATTTTTAAGAAGTTTTTCATTTCATTCTCCCATGTTTCAAGTCTGCCCTCCAATTCAGATAGTCTGTCCTTAGTTTCTTTCAAGCTGTTATGCCAGTCTTGGGTATACTTTTTGATTTCTTGATAGTCCCTTTGCACCTGCTTCACATACTCAATGCTTTCTCTGTTTTCTCCATCAAGCAATTCTCCCCTCTTTTTCTGTTCTTCCACTCCACCATCTGCTTTTTCCTGGGTGGTGCTTAGCATTTCTCTAACTATTCTGCATACTTCTAGCTTCAGGTCATTGATAACTTCATTCCTGAATTGGTCTATGAGGCTCTCTAAATGGCGCTTAATGTATATTGGTACAGTGTCCACTATTGCCTGATTCTCAGGATTGGGGGTCGAGGAGCCTTTTTTGTTGCTTCCCTTCCCCATATTTTCTGTTCCTTATAAAATGTAATCTTACACAGGAGGCCCGGCTTCCCTGCCTGTCAGCTACAGCTTGATCGAATTGTGCTGGCTAGTTGTTCCAGCTCACCGCTGCGCCCCAGGGAGTTGCGGAGGAGGCAGCCTACGCGGAAGTCGGTCGCTCCTCCGGGCCACCGTCAGGCTCTGGGATCTGGGCTAGGCCAGCCTAGGGAGTCCGCGAGCAGCGTCCCTCCGGCCAGGCACCTTTCACCAATCCCGTCTGAGAGGGAAATGCGCGGCTGCAGTTGCCACCGCGCCCTGCTCTTACAGGACTGCCCGCGCCCAGAAAATCCTCCGCTGGAGTCAGACTGCGGTAGGGAGTCAGTTCCTCGCTCACCTCGCCACCAGTCAGCCTTCCTTCCTGCCCGTCGCGTTTCTGAGACCGTTCCCAGACGCCCGTTCCCAGAGCTCGGGGGTCGCGTCTCTCCTTGCTGAGCCGCTGTGGAGGTAGCCGGCCGCCGCGCGGCGGGAAATCCAAGCCGCGGTTTCCAATGGCGCGGAGTCGAGCCTCCACACCGAGATTTTTCTGTTCCTATTTTAGCGCCAGGACTGTATTCCAAGTTGGATTCTCTCAGCCCAGTTCGTTCCTGAGTCAGCAGAGCATATCTCTACTGGTTCGTATCTCCTTAGTCCGCATCATTCCTGGCCTCTGAGCCGAGCCTTTAGAGAGCGTTCAGTAGTTGTTGTTGTCTGTCCGCCATGTTCTCCAGAGTCGGGATGAAATCTAAAAGGTGCTTTCCCAAGCACTAGAGGTAGGATAGAATAAATGCAAGGGAATTTTTCTAAAAAGAGTGGGGCTGTCTGATCATGTGATATGCAGAATAATAAAGAATAATGCAATCGGATCTTTTCCAGCCCGAGTTCATCATGAAGGATGTAGAAATGTCCTGAACTCATAAGTTGAACCTGGAGTATTTCTGGAAATCAGTCCAAATGATCTTTACATAGGCTGTCCTCCTATGGTTATTTTATGGACCAATGAAGGCATCACATTTAACGAGCATTTTTTTAAGGAATTATCTTATAGAAGAGTGAATCCAGGCACATAAAGAATACAAATATTGAATAACAGAACTTGAAGTTGGCACTGGGAAACCCAACTCCATTAGTTACATCCCTAGATTTGACACAGACAAGTGTAACAACCTAAAATGTGCTCATAAAAGTATTACAGCTGATCAAGAGTATTGTCTAGAGAATGGACACTTCCACATCAACAGTGGTAGTTGAAGGTAGTGGGAAGATACTGAGGATAGAATGCTTTTTTGGGTTTGGAAACCATGTGGTAGCTGGCTGAAGCCAGGCTGCATGTAGAAGAAAACTGGTCTTTCTGAATGCTACTTGGTTTTGAAGTTTAAGATTCACATGTTAGACCCTTCCCGGATGATTTTACTGTGCTGACAATGATCCTTTCTTTCCTATCTATGTCTTTAAGGATGGAAGCTGTCTCGAGTCTTAGTTGGCTATGTGTTAACTCTGCTCCTTTGAAGAATATCAGAGGGACCAGAGGGACACTGCACAGTCTGATCTCAAGGGGCCACCACTATGGGCATCTTGGAAAGATGTAGCCACCTCTTTACCCATATCTAACCGCTTCATCTCTCCTGAGTCTTCACTTCAATCCAGATCATTAAGTGACTTCCCTTAGTTTTTCCTTAGAGCATCAATGGTAGGCCCAGTGTCCCCCATATTTTAGGGGTCAGCTTACTCCCAAGCCAGAACAAGATGATCTTTCCAAGACCTGAAAATGACTTCAAATAGGTCTGAATGGAAAAGTGGATAAGTATGTTGATCCCTTTGAAAGTCCCTCACTTTAGTACTTTTCAGCAGATGTCTCTATATGATATGTTAGTGGATTCTGTTCCACATTAAGAATATAAAAGCACGTAGGGACTAAATGATGGCCTTGTTCTGTTGTGTCCTGCGTGACCAGCCTACATGATTTATGACAGTATCTGAGAAAAAACTCAATTATATGGCATAAATAAGCACTGAGATAAATAATGTGAGAGTTACTGTGAGGCTTAAAAATAACAGGACGCTGTGGAATTATTAGGATCTTCTTCTGCCTGGAGTTATCCATCAACAGCCTGCTCTGGGTCTGCCTCTGTAGCACACGGGGTTTTTATTGAGCGGACTGAGCACATCTGTGCTAGGATCTCAATTCCACAGCCAGGGGATAACTGGGAATACTGGAGTGTGCATCCCAGGTAGAGTTAGCAGACAGAGTGCCATGTGGCCCTTCAGACTCTTACTAATTAGTCTTCCTGTCACTGAGACACAGTATTTGACACCCACAATTTAAAGAAAGAAAGGTTTGACTTTGCTTATGGTTTCTGTCCATGGTCAGCTGCTCAAAGGCAGAAACACCACTGCAGAATGGGCGGAAACTGCTCAGCTCACAGCAGCCAGGAAGCAGAGCAGAGAGACAGCACCAGAGAGGAAGAGGCTAAGGGCTAGACACAGCCCTCAGCCATGCCTCCCTGGCTCACCCAGCCAAATGTGGAAGTGTGTTCCACCAGTTCCCTGAGTGAATCTCAAAGCAAATCAAGTTGATGCTGCCCCGCCAGCAGCCCCAGACTCTACTATTTATTTTTAAGTGGCAGTAACATGCCAAGTGACTGCATGGCCGATTGTTTAGGGCAGTTTCTAAAGAAGCAGCTGAATGACTGGACCCTTTTAGTAATGTTCACAGGGAGAGGTCTCCACACACCCTGGACTGAGGTTCCCTGTGGCCCAGGGTCCTGGGTTCCAACATCCCCAGGTTTGCTTTGAAAACAATTTTAAAGCTGAACTAATATAAATGCTTTCACTTTGACTCATGATTATATTTCTTCAGCTAGCATGTGCTCCTCTTTTAAAGTAGTTTTACCACCTAGATATGATCTCATATTTTAGAGTGTTTAACAAATATTTTAAATTATGGCTGTTACATTACAGCAGTCTTATGCTTCAGCCATTTCCCGATGCGTGGCATTAATATTCTACAGTAACTCCAGCTGGATGCTGATTTACTTAGCTCTGCTCTAACTGGGAGTGGCCATGAGGTTGGGACAGGAGGGGACATTATTGTGACAGCAGCTGCCTGTGCTGGGATACCATCATCCGTGTGCTGCATGATTTTGTCTGCCCTCAGTCACTTTCTCACCTCAAAGATTAATCAGTAAGTGTAAACCAATCACTTTATATGAAGGCAAACCTAACTCATAAGTACAACAAATCAAACTAATTGTAAGTATATACACATAAGTAAGCTTTATGTCCAAACATTGAAAAAGTATCCTCCAGTGCATGACTACAAATTCCCTATGCTGTCATCACTGGGTCACCACCTGCACCTGTAGCCTCTGCTTCTTGGGGTCAGGTGCACACTTGCCAAGCATGTCACAGCCTGGGCCATTCTGACACTGCACTGAAGGGACAGTTCACTTGGGTCCCTGGAAGCTACACTGCTAACCCAGCTTGCCACCTGCTTTCTTGAATTACCCAGGTGCTAAATCAGATAAAATATTTGCAGAATTTCTGTGATGGTATACCATCTATTCTTAATTTAAGCAGATGCACCCTGCTAGAGATTTTTCATTAATAAACTGAGTGCAGAAATTCTATTGCATCAGCACAATTCATTTCTTAGCCTCCCAAGTTCAAGAACATCTTTCAAACTCAAACAAGGCAGCAGCCTAAGTTCACTGGCTTGAGCATTCTACCAAACTCTCCTGTACAGATTTGCTGGTTGTCTGATTCTAAGGTTGCTCTAGGTAAGGAGTAGTTTTTAGCTGTCTGCTGAAGGAAATCCTCTTTCAGCTTCCAGTGAATGGTCAGAATGAGAAAGGATCGCCTCTTGCTGGTCTGGAAGGGAATTTCTGCCCATTCTCTAGAATAAACTCAAAGTTCCAAAAGAAACAGTGAGGAGTTGATGGTCCCTATGTGTGGTGTCACCTTTCAGACTGGGCCTAAGTCCAGGTGTCTGAAATGGGGACAGGGTGATGTGCAGACAGATTCATGTCTGGGGCCCTGAGATGGAGGCCTGAAAACTGAAGCAGGATTGGTCCTTTGCCTGAACACAGTAGAGGTTCTGGGAAGAGATGGCAGGGGTCACTTGTCCCATTCCTGTTCACTGTGATTCGCAAGGGCACCCCAGTTACTTATAGGATCCTCTTTTCCAAATGCTTAACTAAGGTGCCAAAAACCAGGACATACAAGGAAGGCCTCTGTCCCATTGGCCCAGGTACTCCTGACTGTTTCCTCCTGGAAGGATCCAGGGAAAATGTACCTTCTCCCCACTGCCAAGAAGTCAGAGGTTCTGGGCCTTCTCCAGGCCCTTTTCCTGGAAATGGCTGTGACTGGACAGAATGTGAGTGTGGAGCGGGGGGAGTACAGCCAGAATTAGCGGGTGCTGTGGCCTGTGAGATGTGTACACTGGGGGCAGAGCAAGATGAGAAGGAGGACAGGGGAGCAGAACCAGAGTATCAGGCTGGGGCCGCCAGACTGGAGGCCATGGCTCACTTTCAAGCTGTCAGATCAAATTCTTCCAGCAGGAATCATTTTCAGTGTCCTGGCCTTTGAAGGCTGGTGCTGCCTGATGGTAGATGTGGAAAGCGTGTGATGCCCTGCAACTTGAAGCACCTTCCGGAGCTTTAGAAAGGAGCTTTACGAAGCCTTGTTGGGGCTGAGAGCATTGTCCAGTGTGAGTTTTCTAACAGGCAAAGCAATTGTGCATCATGGGTCCTGCACACACTGTACCCCTCAGCCACGCCCAGGGCATGGTGTGCACTGACCCCAAAGCATGACTGTGTCAGGTAGTAAGTTTCTGCCTCTCTTCTAGGATGGGGTGATCAACTGGGCCCTCTGGATGACAGGATTGATGTTGATGATTTTTCTACTGGCATATGGAGTCAAGATGTTATGAGTGTCCAAAGATGCTTTTTGAAACATTACTTCCTGCGAATAGAAAGGAATTGCCATTAATACTGAGATGGTTTATATCTGGACATCCCCCCAGTGCCTCATACGGCCAAAGGTTAGGCTCCTGGAAGGTGATCGTGGATATCAAACAGTGGCCAGAGCTGACTTTACACAAGGAGATGGAATCTGATCAGAAGAGGCAGGTTAGTGGGGTCACGGTCTGCAAAGGTTTGTCTCCCCCCATGGCTCCTCTCCTCACTTTTGCCTCCTGGCTACCATGGTGTGGGAAGCTTCCTCCGTGAGATGCCTCTGCCATGCCACCCCAGCTTAGAGCCAGCTAATGATGGACTGAAATGTGAGTCAAAATAAACCTTCCTTCCAGTAAGCTGCAGGAGTCATGTGGAGGATCTCAGCAACAAGGAACCTGATTAAGACAGTGCATTAATTGGCATAGGCAAAGTTAATTCACAAACAGAAGCCAAAGGAGGGATAGCTAACCCTAGAGAGAGCAGCAAGTAACCCAGGAATAAAAGCTACATGTAAGCAGACACTGTTTTGGCACGTAAGTTCTGTTTGCTGACCACATCACAGTGTCCCTGGTAGATGCCTCCTTCAGTCCCTGCTGAGTACTTTCCAGCAAACTTTCTGGACAGTCAGAGTTACCCAGGACCTCTCCTGGCCTCGTCTCCCGTCCTGTCTTCATCACTCTGTAAAATCTCTTTCTAGATTTCTCCCCACCCCCGTATTTGGTTCCCTGAACCATCCACTTCCTCTCATTCTTCCACCTTGGTTTAAACTCTAAGTATGAGTGGAAAAACTGACTTTAAACAGCTGAGCAGACTTAGTCATGGTCTCAGTTGTGCATGGAAAGGGACTCATTTACAAGTTGAAGATCTTGGAGCCTTGTGACCGGCAAACTCCCTCTGGCTCATTGTCATTTTCTTTAAGGATCAGTCTTTGGGAAAGGGTAAACATAGCCTTTTAACTTGATGCCTTCACTGTTATTAAAGAACCAAGCCTGGTGTAGACACACATCACAGTGCACGTGAGAGGCATCTGTTCCAAGGTCCCACCCCATACTGAGTAGACACCTGGCACCTTGGGTCTGTCTCACACATATCTGTGGCATTTGCCTCCTTGCCAACAGCTTGCTGCTACAAACAGACACAAGCTCTGTTAGATTTGAACCCAGAAGAAATGTTCAGGCAGATCATAAACATTTTCAACAATTTCTGCATGTGCTCAATTCAAAAATTATTGTGGTGGAACAAATAATGTTAAACTCACCATCATAATCATTTTAAGTGTACAGTTCAGGAGCATTACACATTCACTCCCATGGGGGACTCACACTTACCCATCTTTAAAACTTTCTAACGCCCCGAATGCAAACCTTCCCATTAATCAACCCCAACCCCAATTCCAGCCCCAACCCCAGCCACCGCCATACTGTTATCTGTATCTATGAATTTGACCACTCTGGGAATTTCATCAAGTGAAATCGCACTGTATCTGTCCTTTGGGGACTGGTTTATACCTGCAAGGTTCATCCATGCTGCAGTGTTCCTTCCTTTTAAATGGCTGGATGGGCAGCTTTTCAGCTGATGGGTTTATAAACAACTTTCTGGAAAGCAGCCTGTTTCTACGTGGGGGACTCTATGCTTCCAGAAATCTTCCTGACTCTGAGTACCTCCAATGAGGCCCATGAAGAAGCCACAGGTTTTGAAGATCAGGCCCACTCTTATTAGCATCCTTGCTGTGTGACTACCAGCTTTGGGACTCTGGAGAAGTTATTTGACCTCTTTAATTTCATGTTTCTACAACTCACATATACCCCATGGTGCTGTTCCATGAACCACAGGACTCCGTTGGCAAGTGATAATGGTTAGCTTGCTAAGTATTGGGATCATAGCCATTGTGGGCACTGCAGGTCATGACCCATTTTAGAAAAGGTGGGCATGTCTCTCTTGTCCTTTGCTAAGGCTGTCAGTATATGAGTGCCAGGAAGGGACCTACCAAAGGTGTTTCAATGCCCTACTTTGTACAGCCACAGTGGCTTGCTGGTCTTTCTCCTTCACACTAAAGGAAAAGCTAGCAACATTATAGTTTTAACTAATTCTTTTTATGTGTTGGCTTCCCTTAATACCCAAGAGTAACCCTGAAGGACTTGAGGACTTGTCCTGGCAGATGTGGAATTCAGAGAACAGCAGTCCCCCAGCTCTTGGGAGGTGCTGGAGGGGAAGCAGGGTGGTACTGAGAGCCTAGCACAAAAAGTAAGACAGATATCTTAGTTACTTCCCGGCTGCTGGGATGATGTACCTGAAGCTTATAAGTTAAAGGAGGAAAGGTTTATTTCGTTTGGTAGAGTGTAAAAGTTTCAGTTCATAGTCAGCTAGCTCCACGGCAGGGCAGCATGGCAGAGCAGAAACAGCCCATGACAGAGAAGGCAGGTCTTCTGAGCTCATCCTATTCAGGCTTCACGCCTATTGGATGGTGCCACCCATACCCAGAGTGGCTCTTCCTGTTATCCACACGCAGAACTATGCTCAACCAATCAGTAGGCGAATCTAGCACTACACGTGTTCCATCTCAGCATCACACACCCTAGCTCCTGCATCGTACCCCCTAGATCCAGCCACCTCTCAAAATCCACATATAAGCATGGGAGGCTTTGGGAGGACATCTGTATATAAGCCATAGCAACAGGTCTGCAAGGACATCCAAGAAATGCTTTCTTGGGGACATGACACTGTAGATAGACTGGCACAATGTGGGAAGGCAGTATGAAGAGTACAGGGGGAGGGTGTTCCAGCAGAGGAGAGAACATTCTAGAACCCACAGATGGTGACAAGCCTGGCACAGCCTGAGGACAGGAGCTCGGGTAATGAATGAGTCAGGTGGGACACCTGGAGCCATATTGCTGCAGGGTTCTATTGCTGGCCTTTATTTCCTATGCTCCCAGCATGTACTTTGTCACTGTTAAATGTTCGTGTCCCCTGAAATTCATTGATAGAAGCTCTAACCTGGGATTTGGAAGTACATCCTTCTGGAGAGAAAGAAGATTAGATGAAGTGGTGAAGGCAGGACCTCAGGATGGGCAGAAGTGTCCTTATAGAAAGAGTAAGGGACAGCAAAGCTCTGTCTCTCTCTGCTCCCCACTGCCATATACCACTGTGGGGGCCATGACCAGCCAGGAAGAGATCTCGCCCAGCAAGAGAATCTATGGGCACATTGACCTTGGCCTGTGGAAACTGAGCATCTCCTGTTTTAGCCATCGGGTCCCTGTCTTTTGCTCTGGTGGCCTGAGCAGGTGAGATGGACCTTTGATTCTTCAAGTGATTCAGGTTCCCTCTCAAGACCCACATTTTCCCTCTGGTTTCCATCAAAATTTACAATAAATTCTGCCTATTGATACACAGATACTGAAAGAAAAGAAGAGTTAAGTACCTTCCTGCACCAGGGCCAACACATCTGCTGACCAGTCCGCCTCAAAGAGTCCAGTGGCATTCTGCCCGGGGGCAACAGGGTTGGCCCAGGCTAGGTGGCACGCACTACCTTTGCCTCGCTACTGGCTGTCTCAGACACATGCACACTTGCCCTCAGCCTTGGGCCATCTGTGGGGTAGCCGCTTGGCTGCTCTGGTCCTTCCAGGAGTGGGCAGCTCTGGGTAATTTACCGGATGTGTGGTGATTGTGCAGTGAGGGGTGAGGGGCCACCAGGCTGTCAGCCTGAGCAGATGGTGGTCATTACTGGTCCCAACACGTGACCCAGTTTAATTGTACTGGGAGCACTGAGTCCACTAGTGGTGGATGGAGGATCTCTACCCTAGTCTGACTTAGAGAGACTTTTAGCAAAAATCCTTCAGCATTCAAGGCAGTGCTAGCCAATAAAATATCAGACTTGGTAAATATCATTTTGTCACCCTTGAGCTTTAACAACTATTTCTAATGTTTAGAAATGCAGTCTCTCATTAATCATCATGTGAGTAAAAGGTGAGAAGGGTTATTTTTCTCAGTGGATCAAGGCTAAGTCTAATGGAGTTTAAAATTTCACAGCACTGCTAAAATTGCATCTAGCAATAGCCATGAATAATATGTAAACCAAATAGGAAATACATTTACATGTGTCCTGTGGAAGGAATTTAGAGACAACCCTTTCCACAGCTGATGCCCTCTGGGTTAATTGGCTTGTGGTGGGTCCTTGCAGGTATAAGCACCAGCTCTTCCGGGGTGGTCTGTCTGCCCACTGGTCTGTGAAGCTAATCTCTCTGGTTAATAGTTTGCAGCCTGGGTCTCATTAAGTCAAAGAACTCCTCTCCATGCAATGGACCATAATCCTCTGTATTAGTGTGCTGTAATTTGGTGCTAACTAGAGGATTTCTCTCATTTTACTTTGTGGTACAGTAAAATTAATGGAGTTTCCCCAGCACTTTGTTCTGGGGAATGGTCAAGGACTCTGCTGTATTCTTTACCTCTAGAGGGATCCCTTAGTTGTCTTTAAATGGCTAGGAAGTCAAATTCATCATTAAATAGCAACTAATAGTCATTAGACTGAGAGAGTTTCCTACTATTCCAGCTCAAGCACCAAATAGAACCCATGTGTTATGCTAGAAGAATTCTACCTTTTCTTGCATAGATCACAGCTCTCCTACCAATGCCACAAGGTAGGGCTTCTTAACCATAGTTTCGGATGAAGAAACAGAGGGAGAGGATGGTCACATTCCACTCCAACAGTAACTGTAAGCAGATAAAACCCAGTACAGATTGGTTAAAGTCAGACTCTCCCATTGCTCTTCACTAAGACTTTCTAAAGCAGATCTGAGATTCAGGATGCATAAAGCAGCCCAGGTGAGCCAGGGGCACCAGCACAGGCAGACCTTGGCCCCAGGCCCTCCAAGCCCATGTCTTCTAGAGACAGTGGAAGTTCACCACCATTCCAGTAACCTCAGCAAGCTCTTACTAGTGTGGGTGAACAGTGCCAGCTGAGGTGTCTTTGGGACCCAATGCCATATCTTTTCATTCTTGTCTCTAGAGAAATGTCAGGGCCACTCACAAATTTGTAAATGAGCAAATGCCATTGTTTTGAGGCTAACTTCATATGTCACTGTCCAGCTATTGCCAGAAGTTTGCTCTCTGGCTTACTCTGAGGGCTAACATAACAAATAGGATTGAACCCTTGTGTCATTTCAGGTGCAAAAACGACACAAACAGACATCAAAAACAGATTTAAAGCTCTCTTTACAAACCTCTTGTATTAGTCAGCTTAGGCTGTGTAACAAATTACCATAGCCTGGACTTCTTAACAACAAAGAGGATGACAAAGAGAGGAGGAGGGAGGTGAGAAAGGTGGAGGAAGGTAGAGGAGGTGAAGAGAAAGATGACGGAGAAGAGGAAGGGTGGGTGGGTAAAGTTGTCACTATCTTCACCTGCCTAGAGATGGGGACTTCCAGAAATAGCACTGGCTCTGGGAAGGAAAGCCTCCATCACCCTAGTGTCCTGGCTTCTCAAGGCCTGCAGTCTCAGGCCAGAGCTTCCCTGCCTATGCAAAGAGGGGCCCTAGGACCATGGGACAGCACACATGCAGAGGCAGGCTAGGACACCCAGTGCCACGGCTGCTGCTGGGCTCCCTTGCTTCCTAACAGAGTGCTGCCAGGTCCTGGGTCTCAACGCCACTAAGCAAATCCAAGATCCTTCTCTCTCAGCCTCCTGGCTACTTGCCCGACGTTTGTCTTTGCTGATTCTCCCTGGGTGCAGGTAAGAATTTCAGCGTTCTCTAATTTTTGATGATTACCCACAATGACAGATACGTATTCCAACTTGAATGTGCAGGTCTGTGTGTAGCCATGTGTGTGTATACATCTGTAAAATGTGGCACAAAGTCTTATCGAAACCCCTCTTGCTTCTCTGTTTACCAGTGTGCTCTATTCTTCAACGGAGGTTGCTTTTGAGGCCTCTGGAATTCATTTCATGAGCTGTGGTTTAGAAGGGCTAGGTTAAATAAGTAACAGAGACCAATAAGAGGAATAAATGGCAGAGCAGGGAGTTGAAACCAGTTGTACCTTATAGGTGTGTAATTGTATAAGTGTATTTGTGTTTGCTTGTTTCTCTGCGTGCGTGAGTGCGCGCGCACATGTGTGTGTGTGTGTGTGTGTGTGTGTATGTGTGTGTGTATGTGTGTGTGTGTGCAGCCACTGCTAGGCTGTGTATGTCAGTGACCTTACACCAACTTCAGCTTCCCTGGAACCATGCCCTGCAAGACCAAGGGTGTGGTCAGCTCTCAGTGCTTGCTTCTGCCTTGTCTCTGCAGAAGATCACAGGATGGTACAGCCACCCTGTGCAGGAAGGGACCACAGAGGGCAGCTTGCATGTCGGAGGGATGACACACAGGCCGGCTCATGTCCTCTAGAGGGGACATTGTCTTTGGGGGACAGAGCTATCTCCTGGCCATGGCTGAAGTAGTGGCAGAGTGTTTGTATCTGACGTGAGCCACACTTCAGGAGCCGTGCTGCCTCCCTCTGCCTGGCCATCTGGACTCGGAGGGCACTGGGTCTGCAGCAGTGTGGGTGCCCTGGGCAGGGCCAGGCTGGGCAGGGTTTGTTCAGCATGAAGTGAGGACTCTGGAATGTGAGGGCACATGCTGTTGCCCTCACAGAGGTGTTGCTGGGTTAACTTGCTACTCTGACACCCAAGTGGGTGCACCTGTAGTGGCAGCAAATTTTATTTTCCCAAGTTGAAGGATTCACCCAAGTCACCTCCCCTATGGAGTGATAATGGCATTAACATGGTGATGGTGGCATCCTCGATCTTCAGTGGAGGGGGCTCCACAGCTGCTCCATAGCTACCTGCCCCACTCCTTCTGTTTCCTTCTTTCCTACCTGCAGCTGGTGGCCTCAGTTTTAATGTTCCTCTTGAAAACCTCACACCTGC
This sequence comes from Cavia porcellus, assembly GCF_034190915.1. Classification (NCBI taxonomy): domain Eukaryota; kingdom Metazoa; phylum Chordata; class Mammalia; order Rodentia; family Caviidae; genus Cavia; species Cavia porcellus. The sequence goes on from NW_026947489.1 coordinate 59,442,285, forward strand.
CAAGGAAGAATGACAAAGGAAGAATGACCAAAGCTGTATATCAGAATGAGCTTGGTAACAAGGGGGCACACGGTTCAGTGACTACAGCTGTGATCCCCAGGGGCTGTTTCCAGTGAGGCCCAGTGTGTGACCAGAAAGCTCTCAGTTCCTTCTCTGCTGACACAGCAGGTCCATGCCCAAACCCCAAACCCTGAGAGCTCCCCGGCCTCTGCTCTCCCTGGCCCTTGCCCAAGGGGCTGGCCACTTGCAGGCTCATAGAGGATCTAATTTCCTGCTCTCTACTTGCAACCTGCACTCCTTTATTTTTATTTTGGGTCCTCAGTTCACAGAAATGCTTACATTTCTGTCTAGCTTCACCTTTAGAATTGCGTCTAACACCTGAAAGATTGCTCCATAGAGCCTTAAAGGGCATTGTTACTACTAAATATGAGGTGTTTAGTCAATTTTCATATGAAGAAATGATGCACACTGTCAGTAACTACATGGAAAAGTAATGTGAACCTGGCAGTTTTAGAGAATTATAAAAGTAACACCAATCTTGTAGGCCCATGGAAGCAGTCCAAGTTTCTTTGGAAAGAGCCACCTGGTGCTAAGGAAAGGTGGTCCTCCATCTGAGCCCTCCAGTAAGGATGCGGGGACATCTGGAAAGATGTGCAGGACCACACTGATTTTGCGCAGATACAAACAGAGTGGGAAGCATTTGGGAGTGGGCAGACTGGGTACCAGGATACTGGGACTCAAAGAAAGAAAAAGGAAAGACCATGTCACCGTGGAGCCCTGAACTAATTAAGGCAATTAAGAAGTGGGATCTTAATTACCCCCAACCTATCACTCTGTAAATTATAATCCATATTTTTTGCTGAAAAACAGCAAGAACCACATAAGTGGAGTTAATTGATTTTTCTTGCCAAGAAATAGAAAGCAATAGTCACATTCTGACTTTGGCTTCTACTTCTGAGTAGTAATTTTTTATTAGGTGTTTTTCCTTAATCACTCAGCTTTACACCTTCCACCCTAACCCTAACCCTGCTACTTGGGGAGACATCAAGCTCTGTGTGGCTGGCAGAGCTGATGGCAGGGTTGCCTGGGTTCTGGGACAGGGTCTGAGTCCCCTTTGTGGGATGTTTGAGACACTTCTTGGTCTCCATGGGTCAGATGTCCCTCATAAGCTGTGACATTCAGATGCACCATGGTGGCCCAGGCCACATACCCAGCATTCTTCCTCTGTCCTCCTGCAGGGGAGGCTTTAGCCATCCTCCCCCAACCTAGTGTGCAGGTAAGTTTGTCTAAAGGGAAGGAAGCACGCAATGCATGGCTGCCCCTGTGAGCTCAGAGAGAAAGCCTGCAGACTGGCTCAGGCTTACCTGGTGTGCAAGCCCAGCAGGTGAGCTTGTGGCAGGCAGAGGTAACTCTGTAGCTTCTGGAGCCTCCCAGAGACGTCAGAGCTTAGATGCAGTGCATGGTGCTCTCCCAGAGCCACGGGAGCATCCTGGGAATTTCAGCTGGCACCAAGGTTCCTTTGCCAGCTTTTGTGGCCCCTGGATATTTATGGAGATGAACCACTTTAGCTCACTGCAATTTGATAAATCCTATTGATGTCTCTGCCCTGCTTTCCCTGATATGGCAAGAAAGAGCTCATCACTTATCCAAATTCCTACATGGATGTTGCCAGAGCTATGCACATATTTACGTAATTTTTCCTCCCTACCACTGTGTGCTCATACTGGCCGGGAATGTCCATGTGGCCAAGGCCCTGTCCTCCACTGCCTTTCAATTCTCCTTGGCCTGTGCTCCCCTTTAGACACTCACCACAGCCTCCACGGTTCCCACTGTCTCTGGACACTGCAGCAGTAGAGGGATTCTTCAGCATTTAACCTCCATGGGGACAGGCATAGGAGTGGCATGATCACTCTGTGCCTCCCGTGGAGGAGGGAGGGCAGCATGTACAACTCCCAGCTGGACTTTCACTTGTCTGCTCTGTTTAACATGTGAGAGGTGGGTTAGCTCAGGAAAAGGGATGTGATGCCTTCACCTAAGAGAAAGCCAAGGAGAATCCAAATATATCGACTAGAACCAAGTACCACTTCCCATAGCACTCCAGAGCTCCTGTGGCACTGACCTTATAGTAACACACTCCCGTGGGCATCTGGGGGACAGTGAAACCTGGGAGAGGGCAATGGGAGTAGCAGGCAGTGGAATGGAGGAAGCCCGCTAAATAGGGGCTGGGCAATTGGGCAGGTGGGCAGGATGGGACCTGCCTGAGAAGCAAGACAGAAAGAACAGGTGAATGGGTGCAGGGAGGTGCCTGGGAGACAGCACAGACCGGGCGAGGAAAGAGTATGGAGAGAAGAAATAGACTGGAAGGCTTCCAGTGAAGCGTTATTGTTCTGGAAACAGGTCATTCCACAAATTCTGACAGTGACCTGTATCCTTTACAAGGGAGCAGGAGAAGACATTGTTCTTCTCACTAGCACTGTGGTCTGCCTAGTGAGTGCTGGGTCTCAAGGGCTAGACTTCAGAGTCACACAAAGTATTTGTCCCTGAAGAGCTGAGTTATCGAGGGAAACAAGGCAGGCCTGTCAGAGGCTTCCTGAAAGAAGAGCATCTAATGGGGGCTGGAGGGGTATATCTGGCCAAGAGAAGGTGTCCAGGGCCATGCATCTCGTACCTAGGGGGGACACTGCCAACCTGTTCGGGTCTGTGCATCTTTCTCTTAGCATCTAAGGCCTCTGCTAGCACTCTCAGTACCATGACTTGCTCCTTCCACCACTTCCTGGTTCTCTCCAACCGCCATCTCCTGTGACACCACTGTCCACACCAGGGCAATCTGTACACTGTCCTGCTCTTACTGCCTTTCCCATTGGCTACCAGGCAAAGCCTATGACAGGTCACACATAGCTTTCCACATACCTTGCAGTCCCTTTCCCTTTGGGCTGCATATTTCTCCTCTACCCTTATCTCCCTGTGATTCATGGCCAAATGCCCTCAGGACAGCTTTAGGGGAACAGGGATTGGCCACAGTTCAGGGTTTCCAGCTGCAATGTGCTCAACTTCCAGAAGCCTGCATGGCATGCTATGAGCACCCAAAGTGTTTTCTGAATGAATGAATTGCAATGCTAAATTTTTCTCTGAACCTTGTCCTATCATGTATTCTAAAAAATAGGCTTGAGACTTTAAAGACATTAGTATTCTTAAAATCCGGTTGTTTCCAAGTTTAGGTGATCACCAAAATTGCTTGGTACACATGAAAAAACCAGAAATCCGCCCAAGCCTTCCAAAGACATTTGGAAGCCTTTCTGGAGTTTTATTTTTGACGTAGATGATCGTCTAGCTGTGAGAGTTACAGATCCAGCCCACCTTACGATCTGTAAGGGACAAAGCAGACCCAGCGGCAGAGAATGAGTTTGTGTCTGAGGTGTCATCCCGGACAGGCCACTGTACCTTTGTTTCCCACGTATGTCTACCCAGACCTAGAGCCAGGAGGAGGGGTGGGCACTGCAATGCACTTAACAGAAGAAGAGATGACATTAGTGGCACGGGGACCAAGCTCCCAGGGGAACTGTAAGCCTGGGACTGGTATTGGTATTTGGAAATGGATTGGAGGTGAAGAAAACAAAATCTTTCGCCATTTAAGTGAAGTTAAAATCAGAGAACTGAGACAATTTAAGGGAGTATTGCATGGTCAGAGGCTGTGTCTTATTTCTTGGTGGTTTATTTCCTTCTCAAATGTTCTCTCCCCTCTCAATGACTTTCTAGGAGCACATTTTGGCCCCCAAGCACTTGCCTCTCTGCAGTTGTAAACGTCCCTCACTTTACTGGTTGGGGATCCAGTGGACCTCACTGTCCCCAGGAGGAACCCGGCTGACACTGAGTCCCACACCCTCACTAGAAGTATCTAACTGCGTAGAAATGTTGGTAAATTATTTTAGAGAAGGATTCTTGTAGATATCAGTAATTTCAGAGCAACCAGAGAAAAGGCAGGGGACTTGGGAAGACCCCGCTGCAAGATCAGGGACTTTTGAGGCTGATGAAAGTTTCATTCTGCCTTGAAATTTAGATGTTTTCACTTCAGAGTGAAAATGGTCACTTAGAAATGAATAAAAATGAGAGGATTTAATGAGCTCCACATGTGCCTGTGATTTCAAGGAACTTCCTTGAATTCCTCTCTGCAAAAGAGATCTGTGATCAGATACTTTCATGAAGTGGGTTTTGATCATTTCACTGTGTTTTGGTATTTAAAAATTACCTTTTTGCATCTTGAACTTAGAGTCATGCAATAATATATTTATAATAGGTTATGATTCTCTATTTCACTGCCTAAATAGTTAGAAAGGTAATACAAGGGTTTTTCTTTTTAGATTTGTGATCTAGATAATATCTTAAAAATATTCCACTTTCTTGCTTTGAAGACTTATAATGTTTTCATTCATTAGTTGGAATGGTTTTATTCTGTTTTGTTTGATTTTATTATGTGTGATGGTATAAACAGCCATTTTGAAGAAAATAAGACATTATGACAGCCGTTGCTGGTTTAATATCTCTTGCTTTGAAGTCCTACCATGCTTTTGTTCTTCTGTTTCCATTGGTTCTATCATGTTGCATCTTACTGGATTTTAATATGTGTGATAGTATAAACAGATTTTTTATGGAAAAGGAGATAATATAGTAGCTATTGTTCATTTTCTGTTATTTGGTTCTGAATGTCCTGTAATTCTTTTATTCTCTTGAATGGTTTTATACTATTTTGTTATGTTTGATACTATTGTATGTGAAGGTATGCTCAACTATTTCAAAGAAAGAGACATTTTAGTAGGTTGTCTTGTGGTAAAGTGCTATGTGGCTTACATTGTTCTGATCTGCTTTATTCTGCCCTCTTTTGTCTTAATCTTTTTAAAATAAAAAACAGTTAAAATATAAAGGTTAATTAAAAAGGGGGGAAAAAAGAAAATATACCACTTCTAGGCTGATTGTCCTTGTATGCTGAAGCCCCACTCCCTCACTCTTAATTGGTTAAGTTTATTCTTAGATAAAACCCACTTAGTCAAATTCACATGGTAATTTTCATATGTAGTAAATGAGTTCTTTCTAAAAGGATTAAATGTCTAAGCTTTGAAGTCAGAAGGGCGATTATTATAAAAGCCAGATTAGTGCAATTTGACCTCATTTCCAGACAGCGACAGTATCACAGCCTTGTAAATACGACGGTGGTTATAGATGGGGGTGTTGCAATGTGTGGTCCTCAAACAGTACAATTTTTCTCCACAGCAAAAGGTACACTTTCAACGCATGTCCTACAGGAGAGCCACGACACATATTAAAATGCGGTTCCTGAGGAAGGAACTTGGAGTTGTTCCTTTGTTGGCTCACTGTCAACTCATTCATTCAGCAAACTGATTTTCAAGCACTGAGAGGCTGTTGTAGGTCAGTTATCTGTTCATGTTCAGATCCAAGTGAGAAAGAGCAATAGGGTGTGTCAGGTCGGGAGGTGAGCACAGTCATTCGGGTGAAAGGTCGGTCACGAAGTTCCTTGTTACCAGCCTACCTGCCTCGTGGAACGGAAGGGCATGATGTTCCTGGAGATGCCAATCCTGTGCACAGAGTGCAGTGGGAACTCTGTAAACACGGACTCTAAATTCATGGAATGATCAAAAATATGGTGAATATTTAAATTTAAAAACATGCATTGCATAAAAAGACATCTTGCCATTCATTCTCTTCAAAATACTCCCCTTGTGTGAAACACACTTATCTCATTGTTTTGGCCACTTTTAAGCATTTCTCCAAGTCCTTTTCTGTGAGGGACTTTAGTAGCACTATTGTGACTGCCTCAATATCCTCTATTGATTAAATAGTATTTCCTCTCATGGTCATTTTGACTTTGAGGAAGAGACGGAAGTCACATGGTGAAAGATCTTGTCAATAAGAAGGATGGAGACATTGTGTCATGTTTTTGTGGGACTGCCTTTACATTTAATGGGTCTGTGCAACAGAATTCACTGTTTCCTCCCTTTTTCTTTTGTAACCACAACTCACAAAGAAATTCATGACAGAGGACTTCCAGAAGTGCTGCCAAAAATGACAAGAACAATGTGATAAGTATTCGAGGCAGGGGAGAGGATTCTGAGAGGCAGTGAACGGCAGTGTGTCTTTCACTGCGATGGATTTTTAAACATTCACATTTAAACGTGTGTGCTTTGGTCACCTCTTGTTCTGTCCCACCTGTGAGCCCCTGATGCTGCTTCACATGTGCACCCTGCATGCTGGTCCTGCTTATTTATAACCTTCTCCTCAGCAGCTACACTGCTAAGGGTTTCTATCTGTGTACCCCAGACGCTGGGCAGTGCAGTTTTCCAATGGTTGGCATTTGATGAGACACCTTCTCTAACCTCTTTTCTGTCCCCAAATCTCCACAGCTGCTGGGCTTCAGGTGTCACCTCTAGGCTTATATATGTCCCTACCTTTGGACTCTTCTGAGCCCCCTCTTGGTGTGTCTGGGTATCTGAAGGAGCCTTCCTCCCTATGGGACAAGTTGGGCTCACTGCAGGGCACCTCTTCACTCAAAATCCATTAGGCCATCCATCAGGCAAGGCACCTCCGTGGGACTCCTTCCCCTTTCCTTCACGCCAGCCCTCCTGAGCAACCCCAGCTTCCCTGCAGCACCCTCATCATCTTGGCCACAAACGATTTACAAGTGAAATCTTTGGGTCTTAAAAAAGGTGAAGATGAATCACAGGTGCCCACCAAGGTGTGACATTGATTTGACTTGGGAATTCTCTGAGTGAAGCATAGTGTTTAAAATACTCCCAACCTCAGAGGCCACCTAGGCATGACCTAGGTCTCAGTGACCAGTGTTCCAAGAGAACAGTCACAGAAATTGTCTTCTAATGACAGTGGTGATGTCAGGATCATCACAGTGAAATAAAAAAACAGACCGTATATTTACTGGAGCAGATTAGAAAATGCACTCTTCTGGAGGTGTTCAGCTAAGAAGTGAGCGTGGGCGATTAACTTAACCGGAGTTCAACTGAGCAGAAACATCATACATTAACCTTTGATTTCCTTTGTCATCCAAGAAAAGAAGCCAGGGACACGACAACAAGCCCGGGAGTTGTTCCGTGCCGAAGGAGCAGGGTGCACTGATCTTTCTTGTGCTCTCTCTGGTTGCAAAGGGGTCCAGTGAGACATGGCTTGGGGATAGGTGGCTTAAATCTTTAGTCACCCAGGATGGCTTTTGTCTGTTTGACTTTCCTAGAGGTTGGACTAATGTATTGTAGGAAGATTTCCAATAGAGAGTTGAAGCTAAGCAGTGTTTCCTGTTAGTCTTCAGTTAATTAGAAAATTAAATTAACTACAATGCTCACTCCCAGAGCATTCTGGTTAATTGATGTTTTACTGTATTTGGATTAGAGAAGGCCCCAGGAGGCCCCAGGTTATCATTGTGTAGAAGTGGAGAATCTGGGAAAGAAGGCACCGCAGATAATTTGCAAAACTCTGAAGCAGCAGCCCTCCCAGAAGCCCCCTTCAAACACACTGCTGAGTGGGCAGTAGGGACAGCTAAGGGGCAGCACACTCAGGAGGCTCCAGATGTAGGTCAAGAGCTCCTTAAAAGGGTCACAGCATGAAGATGTTCAACAGTGGAAGAAAAAACATCTCGGTTTAAGTCTTTGAATGAGAGTGGCTTAATGTTTTTAATTTTTGTTTAAAATCTTACTGTCACCCTCCCAGCATATGGCCATTTTCTATGTGTTCTGGATATTTAGACAAGACAGAAGTACAGAGGGGTGGAGTGGAAGATGGTCTAGAGCCATGAGCAATCAACGTCTGAATGCCCAAGGGATTTAGTCAGACACCCTCCATCTTAGGATAAAGCTTTAGCTGCCCTAAACAGAAGAAAACTACAATCTGAACTATCCATGTGATTTTGTTCACCAGCAGAGACAACTGGCATCTGCGTATTAGCCCTGCTGTGTAGGACACTTGTGCAAAGGGAGGCTGCTGGGCAAACCAAATCCTGCTTATGACTGAAGAACAGAAGTCATACGGGCTTCTGGGCAAGAGTTTAGCCACAGACACCTCCTTGTAATTGTCCTCAGATTCTTGCTGTGCTCACATCTGTGACTTGTAGGAGGGGCCCAAGGTGCAGAAAATCTTTGCAAATGGCCCCATCCTGGAAATGATTCCATTTTGTTCTTCTCTTTTAAGATTCAGTGACTTTGGGACTTACATTGATTATTTTTTTGTCCTATTCCTTGTAACTATCATAAGATACATAAAATACAAAATTGGTCACCTCTTCCACTTTTAAGTGTGCCAGTCAGTGGAATTCCATACATTCAAAATGACCCATCATTGTTATTACTACCCGTCTCCTTAACCTTTGCAGTATGTAAAACTAAAACACTGTTCCCACTGACCCCTACCCTTCCTTGGCCCCCTCTGTTCTCTGTTCCGTCTCCTTGATTGTGACTATGTAGAGTGGCTTGTGGAAGTGGAATGATACAGACTCTATCTTGGTGGGCTAACTCGTTTCTCTCAGTTTCCTGATCTCAAGGTTCATTCATGCTGTAACAGGTATCAGAATTTCCTCCTGGTTAGGCCTGAATACTATTTCAGAAGGTTTTATACACCATTTTGCTTTTTCACTTGTCACTGATAAACCCTTGTTTGCAGCCATGCTTTCCCAATTGTGAGAAATGCTGCTATGGATGGGGTGCACAAAAGCCTCTTTGGGATCCTGATTTTGATTCTTACAGGAGTATATGCAGAAGTGGCATTGCTGGATAGTATAATAATTCTACTTTTAGTTTTTTGAAGGACTGCCACACTGTTTTACTATTTTACTTCCTTGGCAGAAGTGCACAAAATTCCATTTCTCCATGTCTTTATCAAACTTATCATCTTCTTTTTTTTTTAAAATAGTATCCATTGTGATGGGTTGAGGTGAGAAGTCATTATGGATTTGAGGTGCATTTCCTTAATGGTACATGGTGTTGGAAATTCTCTTATTTTGCTATTGGTCATTTGTATATCTTGGGCTGCTGTTTCAGTCACTTTCAGTCATTGGGACAAAATATCCAACATCCACATCTGAAAGGAGAGGAGGTTTATGTCTGATGCACAGTTTCAGAACTTTCAATCCACTGTCACCAGCTCCAAGCTAGAAGGTAAGGTGGCAGGGACTGGGGAGAGGAAAGTGCTCACATCATGGTGGCCAGGAAGCAGAGAGAGAAGGGTGGAGCCATGGAGGGAGACAGATGCTTCAAGGTCATACTACCATGGACCTGCTTCTCTTAACGAGCCTCCACCTCCTAACAGCATAGGCAGCTCTGGTTTAGTCCTTTGAGAAATCCATTGAAGAGTGGAGCATCCCCCATGATCTAGCCACCTTCCTAAAGCCTCGCTTCTGAGCACCTGAGGGTTCAAGAAACACTCTGAATCTAAGCATCACAGTTGCATATGCTTTTGTTGAGTGTTAGGAACCCTGCATATGTTCTGAATGTTAATCTCCTGTCCGATATATGACTTGAAGTCATCTCCCATTCCATGAGCTTCTGCCCTTTACTTCATTGACATATTTTGATTCATGAAGTACAATTGTGTATTTTTCCCTTTGGTTTTCTGTGCCTTTCACTTCTAAAACATGAGTGCCAGATTAAATATTGTGAAGTGTTGTCCTATTCTTCTAAGGATTTGTAGTTCTTTGTTTTATATTTAGGTCTTTGATGCGTTTTTGGTTTTTATTCTTTGTGTAAAGTAATGGCCCAACTTTATTCTCCTGTATATAGAAACCAGTTTTCCCAGCACCATTTGTTGAAAAGTCTGTTCTTCCCCCATTGAAAATCTTGGCATCTTTCTCAAAAATCATTTTACCATATGGGTAAAATTTTAGTTCTCACTCTCCCTCTGTTCCATTTTTGTGTCTGTCTTTATGTTTATACTGCATTGGTTTGGTACTGTAGCTTTATAGCAAGTTTGAAAACCAAGAAGAACAAGTTGTTCTTCTTTTTAAAAATTACTATTCAGGACTCCACATGAATTTTAGGATGAGGTTTCCTATTTCTGCTGAAAATATCATTGAGATTTTGGTAGGGGTTACACTGACTCTGTCGATCACTGTGCATAGTGTGTTATTTCCCTTTCAGATGAAATGCCACAGGCAAGGTGTCTTCCAACAACATGAAAAGGTTTCCCACAGTTCTGGAAGTTGAAAAGTCTGAGATCAAGGCCCTGGCTGATTTGCTGTTTGGTGAGGTTCCACTTATACGGATTGCACCTTCTCCCTGTGTCTTCTCATGATATCAGGGCACGCAAGCTCCATTGGGTTCTCTAGCAGTGTGCTAACTTTGTCCCTAGGAGACCTGTTCCTGATCTAAATATTTACCAAAGGCCTCACATCTCAGTCTGTCATCTGAGGATTAGGTCTTAACACTCAAATTTTGGAGGAAACAAGTCACAGCTGGTTGATGCTTTTCATTATATAAATCTTTTACCTCTTTGGTTAAGTTTTTATTCTCTCTGTCTCTCTGTCTCTGTCTCTGTCTCGCTCTCCCTCTGTCTCTCCCTTTCCTTCTCCCTCTCCATCTCCATGTCTATCCCTATGTAGCGTTAGAGATCAGACCTCACGAATACTAGACAAATTCTCTACTACTGAGCTACATCCCCAACTCTTTTTATTTTATTTTGAAATAGCATTTCACCAAGTTGCCCAACCTAGCCATGGACCAAATTTTTTATTTTATTTTATTTGTTATTATTTTTATACTATTATAAAGAAATTGTCTTTAATTTTTTTCTTCTAAGTTTGTTCATTATTAGCCTGTAGAGATACAATTAATTTTTGTGTGTTGGCTTTGTATTTTGCTACTTTCCTGAATTAATTTTTTAGTTATTTTTAAGTAGAATCTCTACGATTCTAAGCTCATATCAGGCATAAGTAGTTTTACTTCTTCCTTCCAATTTAGTGGGTTTAAATACTTTAAAAATCTCTTACTTGGTCTGGAATTTCTATAACTAAGTTAAGTATTTGGGAGATAAAAGTGGGCACCTCACCTTGCCTCTGCTCTCGGAGGAAGAGCCCAGTCTTACCATGAATGGCACCGCTCACGGGTGGCTTTTTATTATGTCAGGGTAGCTTCTGTCCAGGCCCACTATGCTGAGTGTTTTCATCATGTTTTATCAGAGTGTTGAATTATGTCAAGTGCTTTCTCTGTGGAAATTGAGATGATGGCCTTGATTGCTTTTTTAATTTTTTTTTTAAATTTTATTTTGAAAGTATACAACAGAACAAGACAGAATAAAGCCAACTAAGATCATACAGTGAAATTAGTACAGAACTTCACAGCAGGTTATCGGGATAACAGTAATAGGTATCACAGTATATTTTGTTATCTTTATAATAGTTGTTCTTTCAATCACATATATCAAAATGAGATGAAATATAGAACACTATAGAACTTATTAAAACAGAATATTGAATAGAGCAGTATCATTAATCAGAAACGAACAAAACAGTAATAAAAATATTTGCCTTCAAAGAGATGGTAGAAGGAAGTCCCCCTTATTTTCTATGTCAACCTCCCAGGAAACACTCAGATTTCTGGTTCCCATTTGCTAATGGGTGGTGGAGGGAGGGGAGAGGAGGGGGATAGGGGAATGGGATATTTGGTTCTAGGCCGTGCATCGGCATCAGTAGGTTCACTATTGCTTAGCAAGGAGGCAGGCTGGTTGTTTGGTTTCACATCATCCTAAGTTCCAACATGATGTGGATCTCAGGAGCTGCTGCTGGTTCTCCCCCTGGAAGGGCCACAGTTTGCCAGCTTGATTGCTTTTTTCAACAAATAACAAATAACTTCAGACTAGGTATATTTACTAATTTTTTGACTGACTGGATTGAAGTCTCATTTAAATGACAGTATAGCACAAACAGCTGACCATCATGTGTGCTGACTGTGTGGCTGTGACTGTGCACATAGTGTGCTGTCACCACGCCCTGAATGCTCAGCTCCTCACCCTGTGGAGGGGACACAGTGAGGAGATGTTTGGTCACAGGGACCAGACATCAGACATGGCCTTGGGCAGCAGGTGCCTGTCCCCTGAGTCCGCCCGCCCGTGTGACTGCTGTGCCTCTGTGTGCAGGGACCCTTATCCCGAAGCTGCAGGGTGGAGAGGAAAAACAGGAGGGAAGTGCTCTTCATTTCTCATAACTTCTGAGAGTGTTGCTGCCTGGCTCAGTCCTTCCTGTGCACAAAGAAAGTTTATGCTCAACGGAGAACCAGACACCACCCTGGAAGGATCACGGTGGAGATTAAATGGGCTTGGACTTTGCCTTGATATCCTCAATTTTTTCATTACAAATAGTGGCCAATTGTTAGGCAAGCATATAAATGAGATATTCTCTTTGTGCAACGTAGGTATTGTAATAAATGACTAAATACACCAGAGCTAGAAACGAATGGGGATCTGCTTTTAGAATCATCTCATTATCTTGGAGCAAAATGAAGCTGATGGTTTTTCCATGACTGTTCAGCAGTGAGCACCAACTGCATAACAGTATGGAATTATGAAAAATTTGCATAGTGTTAAATTTTAGCAGGCTTCTTAAGAAAATGGTAATGGAAGAGACACTCTAAGAAAGAAGAAGAATCACATTTCAGTTTTAATTTCTTACCCAGAAACTTCATTAGAAAAGGAGAACAATTCTAGAGTCATGAAATGGATGGAAAATAATATCCCCCCCTCCCCCCGCCCCGCAAAATGCTGTCTTTGTTACAAAGTTATACCTGCGGTGTTGAATGAAATATTACACAGGCTGGGTGTGATGTGATTTCAGAGGGAGAAATGATGGGCCAGTGACCCATAATAAATCATGCACTACCACTGCATGCCATTAATACCGAGATTAATTCTCTTCTGATGGGGAAACTTCTCTGATTCTGATGGCATGGTGATGTTACACGGTTTGGGGTGAGTTCGAATATATTTGTTTACTTTTAAGCACTGGCAGAGAATTCATCCCCTTTGCTCTGTCTGTGGGGAAGAGAAGCTGTAGCCTCTGCCCCCTAAACAGCTTTCCTTCTCCTACTGGATTTGCACACAGATCCAGGTCTTGGTGTCCTTGGGCTCGATAGCCAATCTTCTGAATAGAACAATTTTAGACATGCATTCATTTCAACTTTATCTCTCCTTGAATCTACATTTTGAGATTTATACCCAACAGTTATGATGCTATAAAAGATTTGGTAATTTTGAGTGTGGTAAAACTACTAATAAAACTCAGACACTGGCCTGAATGTGTGTCTCAGTTCAGAATGCAACACTGAGCAAAGCAGTGACACTGTATCAGGACCCCACTGTAAGGTGGCACTGTATCATGCTGAGTGTCTGTGATGTTGCGGACAAACGTTTTAAAGATGCAACTTGTCCATCTTCTCAGGACTTCTCATTATTAACCCGTCTCACAGAAATGGGGAACTGAAGATCAAATTATTGAAATGGTTTGTCTGAGAGATCTATGCTAATTAGTAACAGAGCACGAGTTCATCCCAAGGTGAATTTAATTCTAGAAATTAGCATGCTCCACCATTCTACCAACCGGATTGTCCAGTTTGCATTCACTTGCAAGTTGTATGCAAGGATAGCATCTTCTGTTTCATTTCCACTTCAAAGACTTCCTGACCAATTTGAATACACTGTGTTTGAGGAGAAAAAATGGCTGTCATTCTCATGGGGCCTCTTCTGTCTGCTATCTTGGTTTTCTTCCATTTCAAGGAGTGGGCAGTCTCTCTCTCTCTCTCTCTCTCTCTCTCTCTCTCTGTCTCTCTGTCTCTCTGTCTCTCTCTCTGTCTGTCTCTCTCTGTGTCTCTCTGTGTCTCTCTCTCTCTGTCTCTCTCTCTCTGTCTCTCTCTCTCTGTCTCTTTCTCTCTGTCTCTCTCTCTCTCTCTCTTTCATTTTGCAAAGGAAAAAGCCCACAAGTGCCAGGAAATCCAGTGGTCCAGGAGCTCCAAGCCTCACTCAAACTCAGGGTATCATATTCTCGTGCCCTGGGAGGTGCAGTGTATTTTTGCCGACCCGGTTCATTTATCACTTCTGACTAATAAATTCCTTTCTTAAAAGCAACAGCTCTCTGGCATACTGCAGGTCATTTTTATATGGCACACTTGATTGCTTAGGTAAACAAATTTGAAAAGCGCACTTCTTAGAAGCAGTGATGCTGTGCTATTTTTTCAGGGTAAATTATTATGAGCTGATTCTCAAGAGGGCTTGACTCTTCACCAACGCTATCTTTATCAGAGCTGTTGGAACAGGGCTTTGTTAATTGAGGTACTGCTTTAATAATTAATTGTGAATGGAAATTTTAAAATACCAGAATGGTGCTCCTCCTTTTAATAGTGTGTTAGTGAGAGAACAAAGAACAAATGTAATGAAGCTTTGGGTTTCAGATTTTCTGGAAAAGCCATGAAATTTCTTGATATTTACTACTTTCCCTTTTTGAAGGGGGAGAAGCGATCTTCTCTCTAGAGGAGCGCCTATGTCCCAGCTAAGCATGACCTCAGTGACTTTGTTTGTTATTGGTTTAGTCTAACATGTCCTCTGCAGCTGTGCAATAAAATGGCTCCATCACCCAGACATCTGGATTATACCTGAAGCAATTTCTTAATGTTATGGTTGTAGAGAACAACTAATGTAATTTTTAAGACCCATTGTTGTTTTCAGGCAATGAGGATGATCAGACATTCCCTGTTAACGTCACAGGTAGATGACATGAGGCAGAGCACGTGTTAGATACTGAGCTATACTCTGGGTGAAGAGCTGGGTTCGTGTTGCCATGGTAAATGAATCTCTTTGCTCAAAGGAACCTGGTAGAAAGGGAGAGTTCCTGCAGGAGGACACCCAGTCTTGGGAGAGACTGAGTCTTGTACGTTACCTTCTCCTTCTGGCTTCTGTGTGGTCCAGGTGCCTTTACAGTGAGGTGTGTGCTCCGGCTTTAGGCTGGACTTTGCTCACTTCATTTGGGTGTTTTATTTCCTTCTTTCTACACTCCCCTGAGCATGGCTCCACTGCCGAGAGCTCCCTGCACAGGTGCTTCATTTTGCTGAAATCAGACAGGCGTCAGGATGGGGATGAAAGAGAATCCAAGGGTCAGAGTGTGCCTGCTGCAGTGCTAATCAGGAACAGAAGAGTCTGCTCTCAGGAACAGGCAGGACTTGGGCAAGAAAAGCAGGTCTAGGGCTGAATAAATGGTAGGAGGAATGGGACTTTCCACTGTGAATGCTGACTTACCTTAGAGGCTCTATGACTGTTCATTTTGCCTTCTATTGGGGCTGATTTGCAGGAATCACAATAGGAGAGACAGGTGTCCCAAAAGGCTTTAACTGGGTACTGGTTTGTCTCTGGGTCTCTGAAGGATGCAACCCTAAAAGTGTGACCATCCATCACCAACTTGCAGAGAAAGCTGAAGCCCCTCGTACTCAGACTTAATGCTAGGATAGCAAGAGAAACAGGCAGAAATTTCCTTGTTCCCTTATTTCCAAGTCCAGAGGGGACATGACAGCTGCCCCGTGCCTCTGGGTCGCCTGGACCCAGCGTGCTAAGGTGAGATTGCAGTGCAGCCAGAAGCGAAGGTGAGAGACAGAGAGCAGCTGCTCGCCCAGCCTGTGACTCCCCCAGTGGTTTTCAAGTCTTAATTTATGTTCATAATCATCACCATCAACCCCCAAGGACACTAAGCAAGCAGCCGGGCAATCACTGTTCCTGGTTAGTGTTCTGGATTCATCCTGAATGCTAAGGAGACAGACAGTGAAACTGTGAAAAAAAAAAAAAGCCAAGCATAAAACCAGACGGATCTTGTGAGGTCAGAAATCAGCATAAGGAAGGAAGCTTGTATCTGGATACTGTGAGGCTATTACATCTGTACTCGTAAGTACTGAAAGTGGACAGAATCAGCAAGGCTTGCCCTGACTTTCAGAGGCTTTGACGTATGATTTAAAATCAAAAGGTACAAGAGAAAGCACTAGAGCAGAAAAGCCTCCACTGGAGGTTGGCCACATTCTTGAAATATCTCTCCTCGTATATCCAGTGCTACTGACAGATTCCCTCAAAATTAACTTCTTGGAAGGACAGGTATGCTGAGTGTCACTGTCCTCAAGGTCCAAGGGGGCAGTGGTGCTGAACCCTCTCATCAGGCCACAGCCAGCACCAGCATGGGCTGGGTGGCTCCAACCTGGGCCCAGCTGGGGAACCTGCACCCAGGGTCGCCCATGAAGCTGTTGACAGGTCCTGCATTCCATCAATATGTGGACCCCTTCTCTAACAAGGCAGCTGGCTCCCCCAGACTGAGGGTGTGCGAAAGGTAAAGGAGGCCACGATGTGTTCTATGACTTCATCAGGAACTGCCATGCTGTCCTTTGGTCTTGCTCTAAGGCCTCAAGTCAGGCCAGTGTGCTGAGGCAGAGGGCTGTGAAACCCACAAGATGTGAGGGTCACCTGCCCCACTCATATCTGACCACAGCTCGTGTTTTCTTTGGAGCTATATGGAGAATCCCTTTCTCCAGTTCACGTCTCTCATCAGTGTGTGACGTGGGTTTGGTTTAAAATAAAAACCAACTGTCAGACAAGTGGTAGATGAGCTGCAAGCTACACATGGGCATACAGAATGTACCTTCAGAGGGATATATGCATTTACAGACAGTTAAGCAAAAACTCACTACATATTTTGTAAAAGTTTGATTTTTCAAGAAATATTTTAACTGGAAAGAACCAGGAGTTAGTCCTGATGCTAATTGTGTTTTTTTGATCCGTACTCTTTCTTATTATCCAGTTAAAAATATTTATGAGGCAGTGCATATTATCTCAGGTATGTTCCCAGCGAATTCAAAGGTAAGTGCATCTGTACCCTCTTGCAAACAGAGCTCCAGATTCTCTTGTGCTTGATCAAAGGAAGGAATTACTTGAGGATGCCTCGGGGAAGAAGTAGAGACACTTTTAGATAATGAGGACTTTGGAAACTAGTACCTCAGGCCATGGAGCTTAACTCTGATCACTGCATCACAGAATCTTTGACCCATGAGCCACTTGGAGTCAAGAGAAGATGCAGGAGCCAGGCAGTGCAAAGTGGGAAGCCGGAGAAGTGAAGCCTCCAGCTGTTTTTAAAAGCCTGGGTTTCTGAAGACAGACTCTGAGATGGCTACTTAACACCATTCTTGGGAAGAGAAGGGGGTAGTGAAAGGAAACACCCTGAAGTACTAGTAGAAGATTTGTCTGGGCGACATCAGTCCCCACCCAGAGTTGCTGGGCTTGGTTTTGTGTAAGATAGAGATACAGTTTCTCGAGGTTTTTGAGGACCCAGTGTTTTACATACCTGAGCGTTCAGAGCTCTGCCCACTGAAAAGAGCACCATCTCCCCAGCTTCCTTCCTTTCCATCGTTGTCCTGACACTGTCACTTGCAGTGTAGACTCTCAGCATGTGGCTGTAGCTGCAGCACCTGGCTGGCAGCACCCTCAGGTGTGCCTGGCACCTTGTTCCCAGATAGAGGAGGGCACCTGAGGAAGGGAGAGAAGAAATCCTGAAGGTAAAATCAGTGCCTGCTGCATGAGTACGAAAACATGGACTTTATAAAATACCATGTGGAAAAACCAAAGGAAAAAAAGCCGTGGGGAAAGAAAGATTATTATCACAGAGCTATAGAGGTGCTCATGTGAGTTGAGAAGAAGAGAAAAGTGACACAAGCCAGATTCACACAGAGCCGAGAGAGAGACGGATGAGATGAAAGAGAAGTCAGTCTGCTCGGTTTCAGAGTGATCAAGGACAACCAAAAATTAATCAATGCTTAAAAATTAGACAGCTTTCATCTCTAGCAGTGATGCAGTAAGTGGCCTCTGCCAGCCTTGGGGAAGGCTGTTACTGATGCCCGCATTCCGGGGAGGACAGGAGAAAGTCTATGCTCTCAAAATCCATAATCTACTTCCGGAAACTGTTCCTGAGCGAATATAGACCCAATACAAAAATATCCACCAATACATTCATGGAAGCACTGGCTAGGGTATAAAACCCCAAACAAGTTATCCATTAAAATTATTCTTAAGTGTGTTCTTAACACCAAATGTACATTTTGTACCTGTAGTTCCAAGCACTCTGACTTGTGTGTGCATGGCACATATGTAGCGAATATGTATTTGTATGTGCTCACACATATTTTTATATATACATGTTGTCTATCCTTAATTCAGATAATCATAATCTTAAATCCTCCAATGTGAGACTTTTTGAGTGCCTGTATACCACCATGAATGGAAAATTCCACACTTTTAATCCCATTTCATTGTCAAAACGTAGATGTACTAAAAATGACATATAAAACTACCCTTACACTGCACGTATAAGTTGTATATGAAAAAATAAATAAATTTTTAAAAAAGAAAAAGAAATGAATTTTGTATTTAGACTGGGTTCCGTCCCCAAACTGTTTAATTGTGTGCTGCATATATAAATACTCCAAAACTTGAAAAAAAACCTGAAATCTGGAAAACTTCCAGTCCCAATCACTTCTGATAAGGGACATTATCTGTTTTGCTATGTAGGTATACACACATAATTTCATTAAGTTTTAAAAGATGTTTAATTATCATAAAATAAGACGTGCATATACTTCTAAATGTTTTACACGTTTTGTTTACATTTGTTTAGTGCATGTTTGCAGTGTGTAATGTTCGTGTTCATTTTAGGAGCTAAGTGTGTGTGTGTAGCATGTACGAGTTATTTTCTTCCCCTCGTCTTCTCCTCCCTCCCTCTCTTTCCCCCTCCCTCCATCTCTAGATTTCCTTTCCATATTCAAAAGATCTAGCTCCCCGCTTTCTAGTCTCTGTCTTTTATTTTGTTTTTAAATTATTTGTATTTTGGATTTCTCATGTAAGAGAGTCAAGCAATATTTGAGCTTGTGTGTCTAATTTATTCCATTTATCATGGTGGTCTTGAAGTGCATCCACTTCCTGACTCATCTTTGTCTTCCTTCATGCAGAGAGCTAGCCTGCAGAGCAGGACCTGCTCTTACCTAGATTATGTGAAGAGTCTGGCCTCACTCTCAGTGAGGTAAATCGCACTTAGTCCAGATTTTCCATTAGGAATTCAGATGTCAAAGGAAGAGATATTGAAGGGGGGACCCCATGGTTCCTTTCTGCATAAATGTTCCCAGTAGTAGGTAAAGATGTTGGGTTTTAAATAACATTTAGAAGTGCATGTACCAATGTTTTGCTCATTCTTCCTGCCAGCTATAAATGAAAATAAAGATCTTATTTTTGTCAATAGAAAAATATTACATATTCCTTTAGGAGCTGTTTCCCATCCTTGCTTGTCATGCTTGAAAAACAGAAATGTTTTCTATGCGAACTGAGAAAGGAATATATTAAAATGCAAATTACCCTGTGTGCAGGCTCAGGCATGGGTAGAGCTGTTTCCAACTCATGCTGGGCTCAGAGATAGCAGAGTCAGCTGATGAGATCAGACAGAGCCTGATCAGGCAGGACCTGCAGAGGAGTGTATAGAGGAGGGATCCCAGGTAAGGTCTTGGAGCAAGACATAGAGAACTCCACAGGGTGACACTGGACACCCAGTTCTGGCGATGAACACTACCCATACCTGCCTTTCCCAGAATGCACTTAGACCAGGTGTGCCATTACCTATCAGAGCCGCCCAGGGAGCATATGAGGTATGCCCGGTGTGAAGGAACCGCTGCGCTCACATTCTCAGAAGTTTGAGGAAGCCCACAGTGCTGCTGCTGTTCAGGAAAAACAATCATTTGAAAGATGAGGTATAATACAAAAGGACATTTGGCTGCATTAAACTTAGATCCCAGTACACTGACTTCCCAGAGAAGCAGATAGGGAGAAACATCGTGTTGACAGCAAGCTAAAGCGGAAGCTGCAGGCAGGCTATCTGTCCATCTGCCCAGTGCAGAGCCACCTCAGAGGAAATGCCTCCTAAATGTCACTGTCATTCATCCGGGTATTCTTACCCTTTTGTGAGGACACCAGAAGTTTACCCATCACCCTTTATATCTCAAAAGATGTGAGCAGTGAAGATTTCTTAAGGTTTTAAAAGGCAGGTAAGCATTTTGTTTTATTCAATGCACTTCACAATTCAGTTGTAGATTGTGAGTCAGTCTTTCCTTAAAATTCTTCACCATTTAACAGCACTAATGAATGGCTGTTACACTAACTTCTGGGAATGTAAGAAGTGGGCAGTGTCCACACACACATGCACACACATATCATGTGCGTGTGTGCACACACACATTTCGCCACAGTAACCCAGAGAGATGAATCCACCACGATTCCTATGCCAGCCTTTCTCAGACACCGGGGCAGTGAGGTCCTGAAAACAAAATCTCACATGAGCTCATCTCTAAGACAGATGAGAGGCCAAGAGTGGTCTTCATACCAGCACCATCAGCATCTCTTGGGAACTTATGGGACAGAAAATCTTAGTTTCCATCCCAGGCCAATGGAATCAGAAGCTCACGACCCATCAGGCCTTCAGAATTCCTCCCAGCACAGTTCTGTGTTAGCTCATGGCCAACAGAAAAACCACATAAGGGAGGTATCAGGACAGAGTGCACAGGACAGCTGACCCGGTTTCTCCAGGCTAGGAAGATGTGTCTCCTCTCTGTCTGCCAACAGAATGCATGGACACTGCTGGCTGACACCTGGATACTCCAGGCAAACCAGCTTTTCCATCCATGCATGTGTCAACCACTATAATCTTTAGCCCCTCATCTATCTCAGAGATAAGCTCAGATCCCAAGTTTTCAATTTGTTTTCAGGACTGCACTGCCCAGCCTACATGTCTAATAAGTATGCCATTAATTTTCTGTCTGCTCTGGGGAGATGGCAGACTCCACAGCACACACCAGCTTGACCTCTGGTCTCCTTGGTCACCTTCTGCTATGACTGATGTACTCTGCACTATGGAGCTTTCAGTTTAATTTTAAGATCCTTGGGGAAGGTTGCTCCAAGCCTTCTCTTTTCTGAGCAGCCTGTAACTCTGTGAGGCATGGGGCTCCTCACAGCTCTCGGTGCAAGAATCATTTTCTGCAGGCCACACTTTGGCTACCCCAGTCTTACTGCAAACATTCCACAAGGAGGAACCACAGCTCACAGGGCTTTGCTTCCATGGCTGTTGTGTGTGGACTTACTTGCCTGGGTCTCCATGTCTGTTTCCCCATGTAACATGGTCAGATTGCTGAAGAGCATCTTTTCTTGGTTCCTCTTCCTTCCGTGGCTCCTTGAATCCTGGATGATAGGTTTGATTTAATTGGCTCATAAGGCTGGTTTTCCTTTTGAATCTCAAGTTAAAATTTGAGAAGTTTTAAAATAAGAAAGTAAACATCTGGGTTTCTTTGAAAAAAAAATGAGGATGAAGGCCTTGGCTCTTCGTTCCCATGGGAATGGACATTGGTATGGCCAGGGCACATGAATTTCAAGGCCTGATGTAGTGTGTCCACTGTGGATGCTGTGTTGCTATTAATTTCAATGAACACTATTGGTTGTCTTAGGTTGAGTGTACCTCTGTGTAAGCACTGGATGGTTTCCAGTGCTGGTTTTGCAGTTTAGTGGACATAACTAAGCAACCTTGGGTGAGATACGGCATCTCTGCTTCTGAGTTCCCTGAATTGGGCATGGTAAATGATACCTAACTTAAAAGGCTGCTGTGATAAGGTAATGAATGAAGAAATTGCTTTAGACAAACAGGGCACATACTGAAGGCTCAAGAAGTGCTGCTATTGTTGTCAGATGTGCTAGTAACAGTGACAGTAGTCACTGTATTTACTGATGTTTCTTCTCAGAGGAGAAAAACAAGCAAATCACGTGTAATAGGAAAATGGGACAAAGCAAATTTCTTTTCAGTAGTAAATAATTTTATGACATATTCAATGGCTAAACATATGGCTTTGGTGTCAAATAGTCTATTACTTAAGATGTCAGGCTAATTTTACAATTAGCTGCTTGGGTCTTGGTTAGATTAAAAGAGTGAATTGACTATTTCTTTAAACCAAATTCTAATATCAGATTTACATGGTTACTGGTCTTTTAATAATGTTTTGAGTGCAATTTTTAAGTTTTGCAACAATTTCAGATTTAAAGAAAAGTTTCAAAGGCAACAAATTTGTGTATTCCTTACCTAACTTCTTTATTGATGTCTTAATATTCCATGATACACTCATCAAAACTAAGAAACTTACACTGCCGTATAACTATTAACTAAACTCCAGATTTTCTTTGGATCCCACCAACTTTTCTATCAATGTCCTCTTCATGTGCCAGATCTAATCCTGAGTACAACACTGATTTGGTTGTCATATCTCCCTAATACTCCCCGGTATGTGACAATTTTTGCCTTTCCTTATTTTTTCTGGATTTGAATCATTTATTCATATCATTATCATTATGAGTTACACACTATGCCCCAACTAAGTTCAAGTCCTCAGTACCTCAAGATGTGATGGTATTTGGAGACAGAGTCTTAGGACAGTAATTAAATTTAAATAAGGACATTAGGGTGGCCCTAACCTTTTATGACTGTTATCTGTATTAAGACATGGACAGAAAGGAGAACAAGCCATATAAAAGTCAAGGAAAGAGGCCTTAGGAGAACCCAGTCCTGTACTAACTTGACCTTGGCTCTTGACCTTCCTCTCACCTGCAGAGCTGAGAGGAAACAAATGTCTGCTGTTTAATCTACCCCATCTGTGCTATTTATCATGGCAGCTGCAGGAAACTTCCTATGTCCATGTGAGTATGGACGTGTCTATTCTAAATGTTTCCTTGTTATCCAATTCTTCTGTGGCTCAGAAGATACCACCTATGGCCCCTGGGAGTCTTTTGGGTTGAACCTTGTATTCCCTTGGCATGTCCCCTGCTTTTGACTTCGGAACACCTCCTTTCTGAGATCACCAGATGTAGTGGATTCACGTTGCATACTTTCTTGACTTGGCCCTAAAAATCAGCATTTCTCTAAAGGATGCTGGTTCCTTTGTTTGGAAGTGGCATTTAGAAACCAAAATCTGCAATGCCACATGTTGTTTGTGGACCTGTGGATGGTTGTATAACATGCCAGCCAAGAGCTCAAGAAGGGCGAGGGTCCGGAGCCATCCAAACACAAGCCACTGCAACCCACTGGATCTGCAGCCATGCTGAAGTTGGAGGTCGGCAAGCCCAATGGAGAACAGAGGCAGCGTGGAGACCTGCATTAACCCGGTGAGTGCAGGCAATAAGACCTTCTCATGGAAAAGGGGTGACTAACTGGACAACATGTTGGAATTGGGCAGGACAGGCAGCAACAAGGAATGGCAGTGACTTAAGTTGGTTGCCCCCTTCCCAGAGCAGATTGGTGGAATCTGCTTTGCCTGGGTCACGCCCCTGGCCAGGAGCCAATAAATTGTCCCAAACCAATTCCATACATGCAGCACACACTAATATGGTAAAGGGCCCTGCAGGTTGACTGGCCTGGAGGAGAAGAGCCAGCATATGCCACTCCTGCTTGTATCTCAATGACCAACAGAAAACTGGAAAGGGCAGAAATCCCTAGCCAGAGTGCTTCAGAAGAACCTTAACCAACAAGGAAATGGGCTGGGGCCTCCACTATACACCTGTATGTAGGAAACCAGAAACATGACAAGAGAAAGAAATAAGAAAAAGCTTCCAGCCCCCAACCCAGGGAAAATGGGCCCAGGAGAGGTAAATGCAGAAGAGATTGAGGGCAGCAAACATGCAATATCAGACACGGCATCAGTGGACATAAAGAGATATCTCTGGGACCTCGTAGATGAGCTCAAAAGTGAAATATTAATTCAAGTAAAGCAAAATATAAGTAGATTAATAAAAGAAATGCTAAGCACCTCTCAAGAAGACACAGACAGAAGCATGGAGGACCACAAGAAAATGAGAGAAACATTTGATGAAGAATATAAAGAAAACTTAGAATACATGAAGCAGATTCAAAAGAAATTACCAGGAAATTAAAAATTCCATTGAAATATGGCAAAACTGCTTGAAAGAAACTAAGGATAGACTATCAAAACTTGAAGACAGGTTTGCAATGAAATCATGAAAGGAAAGATCTCTTAAAACTAACAAGAAAACAGGCAGTAACAATACAAAAGCTAGAAGATGACAAGAGGATCTATAACTTAAGAATAAAGAATGTGAATGAAGAAGCAGGGGTACAAAGCAAAGGACCTACAAAAGCTATTCGTAGAAATAATTAAGGAAAACTTCCCAAGCATAGGAAAAGGAAATGATACTCAGATGCATGAGACATACAGAACTCTAGCCACCTACAACCAAAACAAAGCTACACCCAGACATATAATAATCAAGATCCCAGAAATTCAATATAAGGACAGAATACTAAAAGCCATTAGAGAAAAGAAACAGATCACCTATAAAAGAAAGCCCATCAAAATCATGACTGACCTCTTGACACAGACCATCAAATCAAGAAGAGCTTGGAATGAAGTATTCAACGCCCTTAAAGGAAATAACCTCCAACCCAGATTGATGTACCTTGAAAAATTGTTTCTAGAAATTAATGGAGAAACAAAATGCTTCCATGACAAAGAAGAACTGGGGGAGTTCATGACCACCAATCCAATCCTACAGAGAATACTGAAGAACATTCTAGAGAGAGAGAAAAAAATACCAGGATATCAGAAACAGTGGCAGAGAGGCCTTAAGGAATGGAGCAGGCAGTGGAATGAAGGAGAAAAGTAGACAACCAATGGCAGAAAAATAGCATAGCAGAAATGAGGCAGAGAAGGTTGGCTATAATCTCTAACATAGAGGGCCTTGATACACTAAAAGAAAAAGAAAGAAACACATGCAGAGTAGATCAGGAGGTAGGGTCCATAGAGATGCTCTGTATAGGAAGTACAATTAACCTGAAAAAGGGTTTATGGACAGAAAATTAAATATGAGAAAAACAATACTCTGTGTGACAAGGAACCAGAGAGAAATAGGGGCAACTTGACCAGCACCTGCAGATAGGTTGGAAAGACAGGATATTTATGGGCAATAGAGAACTACTTAGCTATAACAAAGGAAAACCTTGAGACTTTTGTAGGTAAAGGAATACAACTTGAGATTAAGTCCAGGAGTGAGAAGTTTCGGAACCACTTAGGTAAATAGGAGGTTTCCTCCCCAATCTAAAAACTGAGGGAGTTGATGAGACCCAAAATGTGCACTGTACCCTGTGGAAGTGAAAGGGGAGGAATAGTCTAAACAAAGAAGGCAAAGGATATTATTAATAGTATATCAGGATTTAAAACCCACATTACTCACACCACTGTTTAGATAGATTATATTCTGATTCAGTGTGTCTACTTGTACTAGATTTGAGAGCACAGACAGCTATCCCCAAAATAGCAGGACACAGTATGGCAATCATCCTTAATTTCCTATTAACTTAATCTGAAGGCCTATATAACTTACACTGTTTTATCATGACATCTTAGTTGAATCTGGTTTGTTATATTGCTGTTTTGTATTGACAGATTTTATTCAAATCTGTTTTATTCAAATCTGTTGATAGTCAAGTCTAAGAGTATAGGCAACTATACTGAAGATGACAAGATCCACTAGGATACCCACTCTGGTTTGATTATTACCTGCTTTTGAAGCTTTATACAGTCTACAATGTTTAGTTTTCATTAATATTGTCATGTACTGATATATTCAATTATACTATGCAGGATGGTATAGACAGTTCTATTGAATATAACAACACACAATACAGTAACCATTGTAGATCACCTTGTATGGTGGTTTTATACTTTTTTGTTTCATGTTTTTATAGGAATTTGTTTTGTTTTGTTTTGCTTTGTTTCGTTTTTCCCTCTAATACAGAAAGAATAGAAATACATGTAGAGACTTATGCATGTCTAAAACTATAAACAATATATGAGAACTGATCATTTAACGCATGATGAAATGAACAACTACTTTGAAGAAAAAAAGACACTAAAGTACCCAGTGCTGATTCTGTAGCATCATGGTGTGAAATCCAGCAATAGTGTTATTCTTTGTTCAGAGTGATTTTAGTCTGTTTTGTTTTGTTTAATTTCAACATACATGAAGGTATGGACAGATATTTAAAGAGAATAAGAGACACAATGACAGCCATTGTGACTCCCCAATTGCCTGGTCTTGAAGACCTAAAACGCCTTCCTCACCTTGTTCAGATCAGTTGTATACTATGTTGTTTCATGTGAATTTGCTGTATGTGAAGATATGGACAACTGTTTGGAAGAAAACAAGAAGCAATACGATTGATAGCGAAGATCTCTGATTGTCTTGCTTCGAAATTTATGTCTCTTACATTGTTTTATTATGTTCTGTTTTGTTGTGCTTAATTTTACCCTCTTTAAAATTTAAAAAAAAGGGGGGGGGTGACGGGCGCATGGAGCTGGATTCTCTATTCAGGGAGCGCAGTCACTCTCCAAGGTACTGATGATCATGCTAGGAGAGAACCAAGGGGTAAGAGCATCATACTTATTTAGGCACATTTCCTAGTTCTAGCCTGCTCGCATTCATGAAGTGAACAGTGGAGGGCAGATAGATCACTCAGGGGAAATAAATTCAGAGATAATTGTAGTTAATAAGTAGTAAGAATCTCTTTGCAAATTCACCATTTGAAGGGGACAAGAAAAACCTCTGTAGAGAGAAATATGGGAAGGCACTGTCCAAACTGTTATGTATAAACAGACCACACAGTTGCAGATTTACTTAATGCCATGTCTTATTGAAGACAATTCAAGAAGTGTGCTAGGGTTGATTTTAGGCATATGAGCACATTTCTTGAGAGCTAAGGTTAGAGGAGGCTGGAGGAAGCAATAATGCAGTTTAAGAAATTTTCTTCTAATTCTAGTAAACAAGTGCAAACTAGCTAAATAAATATACTGGTAATGAAATATTTCAGATCCAGTTTTTAATTGGATATACATTGTTTTCATCCAGCAGAGGGAATGCTGGGATTCATTTGGCTATGTGCATGCATGTTTGATGGTATATATCTTTGGATAACCAAAGTTGTGGTAAGCTGTACTTAGGCTCTATATATTGCTAACATGTGCTCTATGGAGATAGATGCAAGGGGAAATGCTGACAATAGTGGAATAAATATATGTTTACACTCAAAGACCTTTAATAAATGTATGTTTAGAGCAAAATGGATTCTGCATAATTACAACAGTATATTTTTAATTTTACTGTTAATAAACATTAAAGTTCCACGAAGTGCAATAATTTTTTTCTTTCCTTTTAAAAAATTAAGTTTGGTGTTTTCCCATACAGCTTGACTCATTTTCTAGATTAAAAGGCATTTAGAAATCATTGTTTAGTGCATGGGAAAATGTACTGATTGTTGCCATTCTTTGCATAAAGAAATAAGCACACATTTGGGTTTGTGAAAATGACAGGAATATTTGCAGTGGACTGTCAGGAATTGAGATACTTACAAGACCTGCCTATCATGCATCCCATCTCAGAATGTTCCCTGCTCCAACCCTATGGAAAATTCCCATCAGAACAGATGTTCCTAAGATTACACATCACACTGAAGGTCACAGCAGACATCCTTGACTGTTCTTATTAAAACCTAATGGCCTTATAAAGAGATGACCCCTTGATATTCAGCAGAAATATTGCAGAGATGGACATGTAATGACATTCTCAGGTCCCTGTCTAGTTTTTAATAACTCTTACTGCATTTTGATCTTCTTCAATTAAAAAATTATCATGCGTCATCTCTCCAGGATATTTGTGATGGTCCTTTCTGAATAGCAGTTACAAACCTAGGTCTTTAAAACTAACCTTCCAAAAATTCTACCTCCCAAGACAAAGTCAATGATACACAGAAAGACATTTGCAAATTCTTCTTATCCCCAGGACTTATTATACTATTTGGTGGTTTTTAAATTTTTATAGGTCATTTTTAATTTGAAGTAAACGATTGCATTGCTTGTATAGGAAACAGAAGTCTAAATCACCTGTATTTGAGTAGCTGTAGCTTCCCATTTTTGGAGGGTGGTGATAGTAATCAGCAGACTCCTGGAAAATGATGAGGCTGAAAAACACACCCAGGCCTTTCTCTTCTCTTTCAGGAAAGTGGGTACAATTGGCTTCTTGGTATGATTGCCTTCTGGTATGATTGTTTTCTGCTCAGTGATAGCACCTATTGCTGTGTCCACCTGGTGGGAAGGATAAGGCATTTCTCTTTTATAAGGGTGGCAGTCCCATTTATGAGAGCCACACTCTTGTAACCACACCACCTCCCAAAGCCCCAACCCCTAATGCCACCATCTTGCGGTGAGGATCTCAACCCAGGTACATTAGGAGCATAGATATTCAGGCTACCACACCTGCAGTGTCAGAATATGAGAGACTGGGTTACCAGATGGAGTGAAAACGTAACTTCTCACAGGGCAGTGGGTAGGAGTCCAGAGTTAGTGGCCCAGCAGGCTGGTTTCAGGTGAGCCCTTTCTGTTTTTTTTTTTTTTTTATTTAAAGAGATTTTTAAAAAGGATAGAAATAACACAGAATTTCAGAAAAATAAACAGTAATAAATCACTCATCTTAGAAGTAGTTGTTCAAGTTACAAAATTAAAGCATACAAAGTGACATTCAAATAATGACACTGCAAACAGTTCTGCTCAGTGATCCAACAAAAACTTAATAATATGGTTATCAGTCCTACACACTTGTTTTTTATCTTAAAGAAGGTAAGATTAAACATGACAGTGCGGAACAGCACAGTTCATAAGGAAACAATTTAAAGAAACACAGATTTCAAAGCAAGTCAACTGGAGATCTTCACTGTCTATATTATTGTCTCTAGTTTTCTTCCAAATAGTTGTCCCCATCTTCACACACATTGAATATATACTGAGCATTGTAGAACTAATCCAGTCATTACAGAATGATAAAGGCTTTTTAGGTCTTCAAGAGCTGATTTTGGGGAAGTCAATAATGGCTACCATAATGTCTCTCATTCTCTTCATAGTATCTGTTTTTATCTTTATGAATGCTGAAATTGAATATAATAGAATAGACTAATATCATTCTGAACAGTGAATAACAGTATTGCTAGATTTTATATCACAATGCTACAGAATTAGCATTGGGTTTTTTAGTGTCTCTTCTTTTTCAGAGTATCTGTTCATTACCTTGTGTATTATATAATCTGTTCTCTTAAATAGTTTAGAAATTCTTCCCATGTGTGAATCTCTACATCTATCCTTTCTGTATTTTAGGGAAAAACAGATCAAAACAAGACAACAAAAAAAAAATTCCTGGAAAAACATGAAATTAAAAAGACAGATAAGACCACAATATTAGTTGATCTACAGTAGTTACTATGCTGTCTCTTATTATTTTCAATAGAATTGTCCACATCATCAGGCATTATATAGTTAAGCATAGCATTACATAGCTATTTTTATAAAAACACAACTTTGAGGACATTGTAGGACTTGAAAGCAATTAATAATCAAAATCGGAATGTATGTCTTTTACATCTTGTCATCTTCAGAGTAGTTGCCTCTACTCTTAGACTTGATACTATCAAGCATACCCAATTCGAATAAAATCAGTCAAGATGAAACAGTGATCTAACAAACCAGATTCAGATAGGATCAGTCATAGGAAGACAATGTAAGTAATACAGGGTTTCAGTTTAAGTTAATAGGAAATTAAGGATAGTTACCATGGTGTAACCTGCTATTTTTGAGATAGCTGTCTGTGCCCTTAAATCTCATATGAGTAGACAGACTGGAACAAAATATAATCAAACTAAACACAGCGATAAGACTACTGTGGCTTTTAAATCCTGATACACTTTTAACAATATCCTCTGCCTTCCTTTTTAGGCAGTTCCTCACCTTTCCCCTTCTCAGGATGCTTTGTATACTTTGGGTCCCACTAGCTCCTTTAGTTTTTAGACTATGGGGTCAACCTGTTATCTATCTGAATGTTGCTGAACCTTTTTACCCCTGAGCTTAATCTTGAGCTGTACTCCTTTACTTACTAAAGCCACAAGGTTTTCCTTCCTTCCTTTCTTTCTGGCTCACAGACGGCACTTTCTCCTTGCTTTCATCCTCTCCAGCATCTAGCTCTCTCTCCTTGACAATAACCTTGGAGTGTCTCTATCTTATTTCATCAGGTTCCCCATTTGTGTCCTAATTTAACCCTGATTATCTTAAGTGGGGCTGCAGCTCCCAACCACCATCTGAGGGTGAGGGTTTCAGTAGTGAATGCAGAGGCACAGTTCCATCTGTAACAGAAGAACTCCATTAAAGTTTTACATCTTTTCTCTGAATTCACTCAGTGCTGCCTAATCACAGTGACATCTTTTGACTTGGTGACTTCACCAATAATGTCTTGTTTGCTACCCTCAAGGGTGTTCATCAGAGTGGATGGTTGCATTTCCCTGTGCCCATGGATGTACCCTTCTTTGTGTTCTGGATTGAAAGAAATCCCTCATGGCTTGATCCACTGCCCCACAACCCTTTCTCACTATAAATATCTTCCTTGCTGTCTGATGTTCGTCCATCATGTAGTATGCAAACTATAGTCCCAGAAATATTGGCTTCCCCAGGGAGACGTTAAGGATATAGACTTCAGTATCCTTCCTGGATATCCTGCAGCAGGACCTGCATTCTGTAAGACCCCCGCTGGTCTTCATACCTGGCAGAGGAGGAGAAACATGATTCTAGGATGGTTTTTTACATGAATTCCAAGCAACTTCTACCCCAGTCATCTAGTGACTTCCAGTTAGTTTAAAACAACCTTATCACACTTCTCAGGGGACTCTTTCCTTCAGACTTCCCATCTGATGTTTCTGCACCTGCTGTCTTTTATGCTGCTACTCAGAGATCACAGGCCACTTCTATGGAGCCCGATGCATGATGCAGGAATGTTTTTGATAATAAGGTAATCATACGACATCAGAAGGCTGGATACAAAGAGTCAGGCATGCATGGTAAATGGCTTATGGTAATTTTTGTTCTGTGGCTTCAACTTTTATTGATATGCCATTTTGATTTTCTGGAGTGAAAATATGGGCTATTATTTTAATTCACTTTCTTGAACCCATATTTTTAGTACTTTTAACTGGAACAGTTACTTTATATTAAATACACAAAAGGTTTTATGAATAAGGACTTCAAATAGCAGTACCCTCCCTGGGGATGTATTTTCACTGTTTATCATTAGACTTTTAAAATATGAATGAGCTGCATGAATCAAACTCTCCCTTTGCAACTTCTTGAAAAATTCAACAATGGATTCTACTGAAAATTAAATGAGAATCAAATATCCCAGTAGGCATAGGACATCTTTTTCTTTTGCCAAGCATGCTTGGGAGTCAAATGAAAATGACCTGTATCCTCAGGAAAAATAATCCAAGAATATTTTAGCAATCACAAAATGCTTTTTGCAGCCTGCTATTTCACAGTTTTGTGGTCTGTAAGTTAAGAAAAGGAAAATGAATGAAGCACAAGATTTGTAAATCACTGAGGTTTTGTAGCCATCATGCCTGTCGTTTTTATGGTGACAAAAAAGCTTTGATACCTCTGCTTGACAATAATCTCCTAAAACCTACCAAAGGGCTATTTGCAAACTTTGCTCTGTGATTTGCCATCACTACAATATTGGCTTCCAGTGTTCAAGTAGAGAGTCCTTGGCTGCTGTGAATTTGCATGACAAATACTACAGACTAAAGAACCCCAAATACGTCTGAGGAAAAGAAAGAGACTTTTCATCAGAGACATTTTTCATCTTCTGATTTTCTGCATTCATGTCAACTATGAGGTTAGATTTAATTGAAATTATATTTTTAAAAAACTTCTTTCAAGAGATGTGGCTTGAGTCTGTTCCTGAATACTTCCTCTGCTTCATCACCTTTATCTCGCTTTGGTGATACTCACTTTATGTGAGGTGAATCAAAGCTCCCATCTTGGTACCAAAAGTATCCTGGGCTGAGCCCACATGCATATCTGGTCCTCTTTTCCCTTCTCTCTGCTCTCTGAGCAGTGCTCAGCTCTGGGTATCTGTCTGCAGATCCTGCACCAGTTTCCTATTGGTTCAAAAAAAAACCCTGACACATGCCAGCAGATACTGACCCCTCTCAAGAATCAGTAGTCAAATGCCATCTGGGGGTGCTCATCTGAAACCTGGACTGGGCAAAGGCTCCCTGATGGCCATTGGTTGGGCCAAGCCACGGGATGTACTCTCAGGCCTTCTGCCTGAACCTCTGCACAGTGCTGCTTGGGACTCTTTAAGGCACAGTTACATGCTGTCACCTTTTCTGCATTCTGTAGACCGTGATTTAATTTTTCAGAATTGAAGAACAAGAGTTTCAGATCGTGAGCACCACCCCAAAGGTTGTCAACCACTTACACCTTTGCTTATGCCAACAGAGCTCACCCTATCCCATCTGCTCATGCTTCCTCCAGCACATAGATAGAGCCCACCCTCTGTGAACCTTCCTAGAGCAAAATGAATGGGTGCACTCTTCCTTTTTAGCACGTATCAGTCATGGACTGTATGCTCTCTTTGAATGTGAAGATTTGTCCCGAACTGAGGTATATTCTAGGGAAATTGTTTAAGGGCCTGGCTCTTAGAGGAGCAACCTCTATATGGAAGGCATTAAGAAAGACTCCTGATGATTATTTCTTAGAACTAAGAGGATAAAATCTGCAGCATATATCTGATGCCCTCAACTCTGTGTGGTTTAATCCAAAATTAACAGGCCTTCAGCACACATAAGTAAATATTGTGGCAGTGGTCATGCTACTGAAACCATGCTGACTTTTGTGGAGAACTGGGCTGACACTGCAATCAGAGGCACATGTGGGTATGAGGACTGACATAACTTTCAGAATCACTAAGAAAGCTTAGTGGTTTATAAAACCACTAAGTGACCTTGGGTTCCCTTCCCAGTAAGTAAAGAAAGATTAAACTCAGGATAGGAATGGAACTCTTAAAATGACACCTTCCTGTCATCTAGACTACCCATTCCTGGCCAGGCCAAGAGGCTCACTTTCAGTATTGGAGAGGCTGAGCCATTGCCCCCATGAAATGTATTCAGTCTTCTGATTGAGTTTAACATTTGTGACTTCCAAAAATGACAGTGACTGTGGATTTGGAAAAGCAACAGCTGCACAAGATGGATTTGAACTGGAAGGTCCAGCCTCTCCTTCCTCCTCCATGTCTTCACCTTGGAGCTGTGCAACTCTTCTGGGAGAAGCATCTTCAGAAACATTAGCTGCTAACTTCTAGCCTGTCCATATAGTTAGTCTTTACCAATTTGCATAAATTAAACTTAGTACTGATTACAGAAGTGTTGTTCTCTTGATTCCAAATGTGAATGACCTCAGTGGACAACTCAGGAAATGCTTCCAGATGGAGGTTATCAGAAGGGCCTGGCCAGCAAGTTCTTCATATTGTAGCAATTAATATGCAAAATCTCTAGTAATTCTTCCTCAAGTGGTTTAAGAAGACTCCTTGAAATTGTGTTTACAGTTTCACCTTGTTTACTAAAGCCTTTTTCAGTCTCTATAAAAACTCAGTTGTAGCCCAGGTTGAGCTCACAGCCTTGGACCCCAGTTGCGATGTTTACTTTCTCTCTGTTCACAGGATTTATGACCATTGCCAGGGGACAAGTACAGCAAGGCCAAGGCATCTGGCTTCTGAGTCATCTCAGGGCTTCTCTCCATCCGAGGTGTCTTGCAAACTGGCTCTGTGACACTCCACACCCCTTACTTTAGATATGCTCCCCGGGTGGTTATAGTACTTTCCTACTTTGGAAAAGTCTAGGACTGTATCGAGTCCTCTTGATCTGATAGAGATTTTGTTAACATCAGACTCTGGTGCAATAGATTTGCAATAAAGTCCCTGCTTCTGCTAGTCCAGGGATCATGCTTGAAGGCATTAAAATTCAAAAACCTCTAAAAAGTAATGCCTGAACCTTTACTAATTGAAAATCACATCTACAGCACAGGTCATCCCCATTGAGGGTGCTCTGAATCCCCAGTATGTGATGTGCCTCAACATGGTTCAAGAGTGTCTCCCACTAGTCTGTCCCTCCTCACCTCCCACTATACCCTCAGAGACAAAGAAAAGTACAGCTTTGCTTTCCTTGTCCCTTGTCTTGGTCAACAACTTCAACACTGTTACACTCTCCCAAGTTAGAGGGTTCATTCTTCACCTCTCCTCAGCCTCTCCTTCATCCAGCCTGCCCCAGACATCAGTTACTTGGCTGATGGCCCCGTGGATGAAGATGCTCCTGCCTGTAGAAGATGGCTTTGTGTGTGGATCATGGCTGTATGTGTAGGTGAAACTTCTGTGGGCGATGGCTTCACAAGGTGCCCATCTGCACCTTTTCTTCCCGAGTCACTTCTCTTTCATCTCCCCTCTCCCCAGCATGGTGAAGCTGTTTGCACTTATCATCCCCTGCCTAAGTTCTTCCAATAAATTCGAGAGCCATCTCTCCTCTGTCTATGCACTGTCATGAATGCATTGGTGGGATTTCTACCTACTTTGTTCTCCAGAAGAGTTAGGATTTCTGTTTTAATATTTAGATCCTTGATCCATTTTTACTTTAGTTTAGTGTATGGTGATAGGCATGGGACTATTTTTCAGTCTTCGGCATGTGGAAAGACAATTTTTCCAACACCATTTATTAAAGAGGCTATCCTTCTTCCAGTGAACATGTTTAGACCCTTTGTCAAGTATAAGGTGACTGAGTGTCTTTGTGCTAGTGTTTACATCTTCTAATCTGTTCCATTGATCCTCAGGACTATTTATGTGCCAGTACCATGCTGATTTTATTACTGTAGCTTTGTAGTATAGTTTCAAGTCAGGAACTGAGATGCCTCCTGTCTTGCCTTTGTTGCTTAGAATTGCCTTTCCTATTCTAGGTTTCTTGTGTTTCCAGATGAATTTTAGGAATATTTTCTCCAGATATTTAAGATATGCTAATAGTATTTTGACTGGGATTGCATCAGATCTATATAACAGTTTTGGGAGTGTGGCCATTTTAACAATGTTGGTTCTTCCTAGCCAAAAGCAAGGAATATCCTTCCATTTTCTAATATCCTCTTAATCTTTTTCAGAGTAGTATAATTTTCAGTATATAGGTCTTTTACATTCTTGGTTAGGTTGACTCCTAAGTATCTGATTTTTTAATATACTATTGTGATGGGCGATATTTTCATAATTTCAGTCTCATGGGGGTTTTTGTTTGTATACAGGAATGTTGTTGATCTTTGAGTGTTTACTTTGCATCCAGCTACTCTGGAATTTGTTTATTACCTCTTGTAGTCTTTTATGGAGCTTTTGGAGTCTTCTATGTAGAGTATTGTGTCATCTGCAAGTAATTTATTTCTCCCTCTTGTCTGATTGCTCTGGCTAATATTTCCAGAACTTTATTGAATAGGAGTTGTGATAGTGGACATCCTCGTCATGTTCTCGATTTTAAAGTGAAAGCTTTCAGTTTTTGTCCATTTAGTATAATGTTGGCTGTTTGTTTGTCATAGATAGCCTTTATGAGACTGAGATACATACTATCTATTTCAAGTTTCTGTGAAGTTTTTATCTTGAACATGTGTTGGACTTTATCAAAAGCTTTTTCTGCATCTATTGAGATGATCATGTGATTTTTATTTTTGGCTCTGTTGATGTGGTGTATTACATTTATTCACTTACGTATGTTGAACCATCCCTGTTTTCCTGGAATAAACCTCACTTGGTTGTGATGTATAATATTCTTGATGGTTTGCTGCATTATATTTGCCAATATTTTATCAAGAATCTTTGCATCAATGATCGTTAGTGAGAATTGTCTATAATTCCCCTCTTTGGTTGGGGCTTCCTCTGGTTTTGGTATCAGAGTGATACTTGCCTTCCAAAATGAGTTAGGGAGGACAGCCTCTCTTTCAAGTTCACTGAAGAGTTTAAGGAGGAATAGTATTAAATCTTCTCTAAATTTCTAGAATTCAGCTGTGAATCCATCAGGACTTGGGCTTCTCTTTGCTGGTAAGTTTTTAATCATGTTTTTTATTTCAGTAGCTGATACTGGCTTATTCACAATTGTTATATCTTCTTGATTGATCTTTGGTAGTTCATATGTTTCTAAAAATCTGTCCATTTCCTCTGTGTTTTCCACCCCATGTGAGTAGAGATTTTTCAGAGTAAGTGTTCAAGATCTTTTGAATTTCCATAGGATCTGTAGTAATTCCTCTTTTTTCAGTTCTTATTGTGTGGATTTGAGTTTATTCTTTCTTTTTCTTCATTAGGTTGGCCATAGGTTTATCAATTTTTTTATTTTCTCAAAAAAGCAGCTCTTTGATTTATTCTTTGTATTTTTTAGTTTAAATTGCATTAATTTCTGCCTCTAATCTTTACAATTTCCTCTCTTCTATGAGCTTTGAATTTCACTTGCTCTTCCTTTTCTAGAAGCTTGAAACATGCATTAGGTTATTTGTGTTCATTCCATTGTCTTTGATGTGGCTATTTACTGCTATATATTTCCAGGACTGTTTTCATTGCATTTCATAGGTTATGATATTTATATCTGCATTTTCATTGTATTGTAGGGATTCTTTTGTTTCTTCTTTAATTTAATCTGTAACTCACTGATTATTCAGATGGTTCTTATTCAATTTCCATGTATTTATGCAGGTTTTGCAGTTTTTTGCCATTGATTTCCAGTTTGAGTACACTATGGTCAGAAATTATGCATGGGATAATTTCACTCCCTTTGCATTTAATAAAGAATGCTTTATGGGGTAATATATATAGTCTATTTTGGAGAATGTTCCATGTGGAGCTGAGAATAATGTATATTCTGATGTGGTTGAGTGGAACACTCTGTAAACATCCACTAAGTCCATTCGCTCACAGGTAGGATTGAGTTCTGTTATTTCTTTGCTGACTTTTTGTCTAGATGATCTCTCTCTTTGTGACAGTGGGGTGTTAAGGTATCTTATTATAATTGTGTTCTTGTGTATTCAGTTTCTCATGTCCATTAGTATTTGTCTTATATAGTTGGGTGCACCTGTATTTGGTGCATATATATTTACAATTGTTAGCTCTTCCTCTTGTAGTTTTCCACTTACAAGTATGTAGTGGCCTTCTTTATCCCTTTTAATCCTTTTAGGTTTGAAGTTCACTGTCTGCAAACAGAATAGCTACCCCTGAGTTTTTCTGGGTTCCTGCTGCATGGAATACTGTTTTCATCCTTTGACTTTCAATCTTTGAGTTTCTTTTTGAGTGAGATGTGTATCCTGTATACAGCATATTGTGGGATCCTGTTTCTTGATCCATTCTGTCAATCTGTTTCTTTTGATAGGTGAATTGAGCCCATTTATGTTTATGTATATCACTGATATGTACTGGCTTAACTTTGCCATGTTATGTTCCTGTTGTTGGTTTCCTGCTTTTCTCCCTTGTTTAATTTCTTGTCCAGCCTGGTGGTTTCTTTCTGCTGTTGTTCTGGAGATTGTGGTCATTTTTATCTCTTTCTAGCATGTGTTTCAGTATTCTTTCTTGGGTTGGTTTGGTGGAAATGAATTTGTTCAGTTGCTCCTTGTCATGGAAGTATCTTTTTTCTCCATTAAATTTGAAAGAGAGTTTTTCTGGGTACATCAGTCTGGGTTGAAAGTTATTTTCTTTTAGGGCTTGAAATACTTAACTCCAAGCTCGTCTTAACCTGAAGGTTTGTTCTGAAAAATCTGCTGTGATTCTAATAGGCTTTCCTTGACTGGTGAGTTGTGTCTTTTCTCTAACAGGTTTTAGTATTCTGTATGTCTGAGATCTTAATTATTATATGTCTGGGTGTATATTTGTGCTGGTTGTGACTGTTTGGCATTCTATATACCTCACTTATTTGTATATTAAACTTACCCTATGTTTGGGAAATTTCCTGCTATTACTTCTGTGAATAGTTTAGTTATGTCATTTGCATTGACTCCTGCATCTTCACTGGTGCTTCTGAGTCTTATATTGTTTCTCTTGGCATCATCTTGAAGCTGCTGGCTTGTCATTTCATGCTGCTTTGTTGTTTTTATGTTATATCCTTTCATGATGGCTATCTGTGATCCTGTCCTCAAGATCTGAAATTCTATCCTCAGCTAAATTCTATTTAAACTTTTCCCAGCTTTCAATAGAGTTTTTTTGTTTCTTGCATATCTCCTTGAATTTGTTTCATGGCTTCTGCTTATTTTCTACATTATTCATTCAAAGTTTCAATCAATTTCTCATAGTACTGTGTTTTTTTTTTAATCTATCTCTTCTCTAGCTAGGTTGAGCAACTCATTTACTAAGGTTGTTATTTCTGTCTTTATGTAAGACATTAATTCTAATTTTATTTCCTTGATAGCCTCATGGATTTGTTTCTTTACTTCATTTGCTATCTTTCAGAGATTCCTGTGTATGACTTTTATAGTCCTCTATTTCAGTGTCATCTGTAATTGCTCTTGATGGACTAGATGTTTGAGATTACATTTTGCCTTTTCATCTTGTCATTTTCATCTTTTGAATAAATACTTGATCTTTCATTTCCAACAGTCTCAACTGTCCATAGTGTGAGTTTTAGGGTCCTTCTGTGTAGTTGGTGTTTGTCCAATTGCTGGGTACCACAATAAAGAGGAGAGCCAGTCACCTGAATTCCTCCAGCAGGGCCTGTTGGGTGAGTCCTATATTCTTTCTGGGTT
Source organism: Cavia porcellus (assembly GCF_034190915.1). Taxonomy (NCBI): domain Eukaryota; kingdom Metazoa; phylum Chordata; class Mammalia; order Rodentia; family Caviidae; genus Cavia; species Cavia porcellus. The sequence continues at coordinate 59,481,044 of NW_026947489.1, forward strand.
AACTAGCCTAGAAGTATTGATGTAGGTCAACTCTTAGTTCCTATGTCTTCAGGTTGTTGCAAGTCACCAGATCTCCCTGTGTATAGTGTTTGTGTCAGCTGAGTCCCTACTATGTCAGTGCGAATCTCATAAGCTCTTTTAATTTTCTCCAAGTTGGGGGAGGCCTTATTGGCGCATGCCTCAACCTGTCTGATGTTTTCTGTGTGGAGGAGGGGATTATTCACTCTCTTTCCAGGTTTGCCAAGTTCTTACACTTGGAGGAAACTTCTCTTCCACTTATATACCCACTGCAGACCTCTATTTTAGGGGCAAACTCACCACACTGACTAGAGCCTGCTGAGGTCTTCTGTTTGGTTGAGGGTTTCCTGAGTCTCCCATGGAGCCAGCATGGTAATCTGCTGTAGTCCAAGTTTCTGGGAGAAGTATTTGGAGCCAAAGATCAACTCAGTACTAGGTCCAGGATGTGAGGGGATTCCTCAAGGGGTGAGGCCACAGCAGCTGCCTGGGGTGTCTCAAGAATGCCAGGCCAAGGGGCGGGCCCATGGTAGTGGTCCAAGGTGTGCCAGTCATCCCAATGGTGCCAGGGGCATCTCAGTCATTCTGGGCTGTGGGGCAGGCCCGTGGCAGCCTCCCCACTCTTTCCTTCTCTTGGCAATGCTTAAAGCTAGAAGCTTTATAAACCAGTTTATGAAATCTGTGAATCTTGTTTCCAGAGAGAACAAAGAGCCTTAGAAATCTGAAGCCCAGTTTACATGAAAGCTTGTGGGCTTCAGATGAGATGTTATTACTTCTATTGATAATTTTTATGGAAATTTCCACAGTGACTGTTGTACTATTTTGCATTATTGGCATTTGGGAGGGGTATTTACCCCAAAGAACTCAGATGGAATCCCAAAGAGATGTTACCCCTGTTGTATGCTTTTGTAACCCTATTTGTGATAGCCCAAGTGTGGTCACATGACAGGACAATGCTTATTTTACAACAGTGTATATGCAAAAGGAATATTACCAAGCCTTTAGGAAAAGAGATCCTGCCTTACACAACAAACACAAATGATCATAGAGGACCCTGCACAGAGCAATGAAGTCAGTCCCAGAGGGACAGATTGTGTGACTCCATTTGCAAGAGGGATCTAATGTGGTCAAACTCATGGGAGCAAAGAACAGAGCTGTGGTTGCCAGGGTTGCATGAAGGGGAGTGGGAGGGGCTAACAGATGGATGGAGCCCTCCCGTTATGTGGAGCAATAAACTTCAAAGTCTCCTGGGACATGTTATGATCATAATTAAACTGAAGATGCTTACAAATGAATAAAGAAAACAAGGCTGATTTGAAATGAGAATTCTTGACCTCTGGAACTAGGCAAGCCAGGATTTGAAATCTGACTCTGCTGATCAGAGGGTGTGACTTTGCCACCATATTTAACTGCTCTCACCTCAGTTCCCATGTCTGTAAGTGGACATAATCATGTCCAATTTGCATCATAGTCACAGAAATCATACACACTGCAGCAGAAAGTGCCCTGTGCAGGAACTCAAAACCTGCAGGTACTCTTCTGTGATTTGTTCTCTAATTTTGCTTCTTTGAATTTCAGTTTCTACCCCAGTAAAAGGAAGGATTAGACTAGATTATGAGGGGTGTTACAAAGACTTTGCTGTGTAGAGGTTATAACCTAACACAGTACATTCAAATGATGCTGAACGCTTTTAATGAATGCCATCAGTTCCCTCAAAGAAGTCATTAGGGAAGAAGCAAAGCCTGCTACTTAATTTAAATGTTACTGTGCATATGGTTTATGACAGTGACCCAGTGTCCAGCACACAGCAGATACTAAGGAAACATTTGTTTAATTATTGAAATAACTGAATCAGTCATAGTTGCAAGATGTAGGTGACACATTTAAAACAGGTGTTTGAAGGGAGATAATGCAGTATTGATTTAGAAGGGAAGGGTTTGAAGAAAGCAATAAAAGATAGTGAAATATTTTAAACCAGAATGGCAACAAGTTGCTACCACCTAATCCAGGAAAGCAATCACTGGAACAGGAATCACCACAGCAACACAGGAAAGATGTCCCAAGGGACATGGTATTGGGCTGCTGGGATCTGTGTTGATGTTCCTTCCAGTCTTTATAACCAAGACTGGGTCCAGTCAGAAAAAGGCTCAGGGACCTGGCTGGGGTTTTGATTGAGGAGTGGTCTCTACCTCGATCATTTGTTGTTGCTCAGTAATGAAGCATCTGGCTATTTCTAAATACTAAACAGAGGATATAGAAAAAATGAATACAACCAATTATGTCATCAAAGAATGGTTTTATTGGAAAACACATCTCTGTGATGATTAATGAGTTGGAAAATTGTAAGATGCCTCCCTTAATCACTTTTACAAAATTAATTGTGTTTTGCAGCATGATTAAGGAATTTGATTGTATTGTTTAAGGCCAAGTTTGGGGAAAAAACTACTGAATGTGAGTGTATCTTCATTTCAAAATCCAAGAAGCAGATTAGCCAAGTTTCTCAAAAAAGTACCCATGGAATTTCTCATGTGCACACAAATGGGTCCAAGGAAGGATACAAATCAGAGTTAAGCCCAGAAATTAACAGAGTCAGAATACAATGCAATGAGCTCTTCTGATGCAATTGTGCACTCTTCGTAGCTATTGTTTCCTGCCTTTTATTTCAACTCTCTTTATGTTGGAAGAAAATAATCAAGTTTTCCTGCCTATGTGGGCACATGCTGTATCTGACAGTGTTTATGTTTCTCCCTAAGAGAGTGTAGAAAGGATAGTCCTGCTGTTCTCTGCCATCTTTAACCATGAGCAGCCAGAGTGTCTCAGGCCTAGAATCTCACCTGGTGTTTAATTCAACTCACACAAATAGCATGACCTTCCCAATGGAATTGGTATCACACTGGGTCCATGTGGAGATCCCAGAGTGCTTTCTATTTTAAAGCCTAGTGACTAAGATTATCAGTGCCATCTGCTCCGTCGTTCCTTTTCTCTATCTAGTGTGACATATTTTCAGGTTCTGGGAAGTAGGCTGTAGGTATCTTTGGGAGCTCTGTGATCTGTCTACCCCTGGTGAATGTGCATGCAACATGAAGCTATTTCCTTGCTGAGCCTGGAGAGGACCATCCCTCACTGAGCTCTGCTCTGAACCTATGACAGATGACAGTAAGACGTTCTAACATAAGTGAGCTGAGAATGGCATTAAGAGTCAGCATAGATGCTAGTCAGAACCCAGTTGTCAGGTGACACCTGTGTGGCTTTAGGTCACCCCCTGACTGCCTCCCATGCTTCTCTGTCTCCTCACCTGTGAACTGCAGGCTTCTGTGAGGCTATCTCTAAGGTCTCATCCAGAGACCTTCAAGCCTGAGAGATCTGTTTACATCAGGTGACTGTCACACACAGCCAAGTGCTTTGGTAGATTACTACTTTCTTATTGGTTTGTTTGTTCATGGATGCCAAGAGAGTCTTCTGCACTTTTAAAGTTCATTATTTCTATTTGGCATAATTGAACGTAGATGAGGCCCAGTGTGCAGTGTCTGATGGGTAGATTAGTGTTTCCAAAGCAGGTGAGCAGACCAGCGTTGTACAACTTCCCTGTTCCCTCAGAAGTCACTGAGTTGCCTTAGGTCTGATGGGGAGGATTGGGTGTGCGGTTTAACAGGCTGTCACAGTACACCTTGGATTCCTTCCAGAAATCAATAACGCACCTTTTCTTTCTCATATAAAGCACTCTACAACACTGCACAGAAATTAGATACTCCTAAAGAGTATCTATCAAAATGTATGGAAGGGCTGGGAATTTAGCTCAGCGGCATAAGCACCTTCCTGGCAAGCACAAGGTCATGATTCAATCCCTGGTACAAAAAAAAAAAAAAGTATATGTAAATATTGCTGCCCAACATTCCTACAGGTAAAAGCAAGTGCTCCACCCCCCAGCAGTCCCCTCAGTGTTCAGGGCCAGCTCTAACCGGCATTTGGGCCCACACTCTGGGCACATCTCTTATGTGTGGGAACATGAACATGGTCTGGTCCCTGCATAGACTTGTAGCAATTCAATACAGCCAGAAGTGCAGCAGCTTTTGGAGGATTGGAATCTCTCCTTCCCCTTTGTTTATAGACTAGCTTGGAAAAAATGTATATATTCTTAAGTGGTTTAAACTGATTAGCAATGAGTTTGAATATTCTAGAGCTGAAATATATGATTTTAGTGTAAAAGGCTTAGAGGCAAATTTAAGGTTAGATTTGACTTCTTTGCCACTATAGAACACAGTAAATGCCAAAGGATTTATGTGAGATGTGATTTTTCTCTCTGATCTTGCCCAGACACTCACTGGAATGGTCTTGTCACTTCTGCTGCGTGTGTAAACTATCTTCAGTGAGTGGCTGTCCAACCAGGAGCTTGGCAAGATGCCTTGATGCAATAAAAAAATTTATTAATTTAACATTTGGTCTTTTCATCAGAATAGAAAAATCAGCCAATTCTAGAACCACTCAGTGCCACATCTGAAAGGTAATTCTTACAGCACATACTTTTGGTTGCTTATGCAGTTGAGGCTTAATACAAATAATCACATGGGAATTTGGGGAATTCTGGTGATGAATGTAACTGATGTGACTTCAGAGGGGTGCAGCTCTAAGATGAAGAAAGATGTGCAAAACCCCACCTTAGCTTCATATTTATTATATTGTGTTGACTCTAGTGTTGTGATGGCCCTGTCAGAACTCCTACGGTCGTTCGACTTGGACCCATCTGGGAGGTCTCCATAGTCATAGTGCGGGGATTGTAGGAGTCAGCCTGCATTGTGTTTGTCTAGGGATTTGCACCGTGAGCAATGACACTGGATTAAAGACTGGCCTTGTGGTGGTCACTGTTGAAAAGATGTGCTGGAATGATATAAAGCCCTGAGATGATGACTTTTGATAAACACCAGTATGTGGCTTATTTGGTATTCTTCAGAAAAATGCCAGAAATTATTCAAAAAGTGTAAGAATTAATAGATCATCAAACACAAAGTTCAAAAAGAATCTCTTGAACATTGAATGTATTTGCTTAGACAGTAATCTGGGCAGTTTCCTGACCCTTCTATTTACTACCTCCTCCAGCAGTGCTGGGTAACAGTGGGCCAGGGAGAAAGGGTTTATTCCATCAGAGTAACTTTGATAAGCATTTCCATGAACATCAAAATAGTAACAAAATCATTAAAATTGTAATGTCATAAGCAATTTGGGTTGCAATCACATTTTCATCTGTTATTTTTTGTTCTCTACTTCTCTTACCGCTACATATGCTGCTGAGAAATACACAAGTATTATTGCCTCAGTTTCCAAAATGAGGAATAAATATTGTTTTGTGCTAAATTCTTTTAGAAAACTTGAAATTGATTGAAATTCACATGTTATTGACAAAAGCTGATAAGGAATAAAATTAAGACTTACCTCTTGGCTTTATTTGATATTGAGATATTAATATATGCATCCTCTTTGTTCTGTAGGATTTTTTTTTTCTTTCTTAAAAATCAAGTCACTTTCAGGAATTTATATTGCACCCAAGAGTATAGTGATGTGAAAGCAAACAGCCTTCAAAAGTGGCCAAACTTGGCCAAAACATGAACCTTCAACCTAATTATGTGCAATAATCTTGACAAAAACTGTTGTAGACATTTAAATATCTTCATGTGCAATTTAGACATTGTTTTGCATCTTGCAATGATGTCAATGTTTTTATCTCTTGTTTCTTCTGTGGGGAAGGTGTGGGGTTAACCTAATAGCCAGGAAAAACTTCTTTTTAAGGTTGACTCCTAAAGAATAGATAGGTACTGTCTTGTCCAAGATTAGGTCCGCAATTTATTTCATAATACTATGTGCCTTAGGTATCAGTGGTGTGGGATTTTTTTCAGTCTACATTATCAGCATTTTGAACTTCATATTGGTGCTGTAGCCAAGTAACTTCCTATACAGGAGACCTAGAGAAGCTGATAGCTGGATTCTGAAGTCTGCATAAGATGGGACAGACCTGCAGATGAAGGAGGTAGTTAGAAATCTAACTTAACCTCTGGTGAAGGGTTTTTATGAAAACTGGAAGGTAAAAATTCTTCACAGGATTTCATAAAATACTTCAGTACTGTTTTAAAGAAATTTTGAGAAGTCAAAAAGAGAAAAGTCAAATCTAAATTCTGATTCTGAAGCCCCCTTTTCAACATAGCGTATCTTAACTGTGTTCGACGTCTCACCACTCAGTGAGACGCTCAGGGGTGCAGTGCATGTCGAAGAGAAAGGGAATTCTCAGGGATGTCTGCTTGCTGGGCGTGTGTAGTCCTGAAATGCCTAAAGTAGAGGCTCGGGGTCTGGTCTTGGGTTCCCTCTGCTGCTTTGTATTTGTGTGACCTTGGATGAGTCCCCCAATCTCTCTGAGCCTCTTAACCCGTAGAAAAAGGTAATGCCTAGCTTGCTCAAATCTAATTTGAGCCTTGCTCTGCTCAAATTGAAGTGAGCACTGAAGAGTCACTTTAAGCAGCTAAGAGGCACTCAAGTGTGAGCAGTGCCAAGCCCAAGTTCATGGCCACTTCTGGGACACTCTAGGCATGCCACTGGCCTGGACCCATTCCTGCTGTCTGTCTGTTCCAGTGTCTTGAAGGTCCTTGAGTCTGTTTCATAAATGCTGGGGGTGGAGGTGTCAGGATGGGAGTCACTGCTAAAGAGCATCATTTCCAAGGATAGCACATAACCCAATCCCCTTTGTGATGCATCCGAAGCACTTCATAAAGTTCACAGCAGGGGCTCAAGCCAGTTGTCACAACCCTGTCACAGCACTGCGGGTCACGTGACCATATCCGGCAGAATATCACTGTCTTATTTAAACACATGGAAGCATGCACTGTCTCAGAGTTGCTATGCAAAACAGTATACAGCTTCCACCCTGAGTCTAAAGGTCAGGGGGAACCAGGCACAGCAGGGCAGAAGGGGCCGAGCAACACCCACGTCTTGGCAGGCTGCAGCCAATTCAGGTGGTGCTGTGGGATGGCCACCAGCCCCCAGGGGACCTGGCTGACTCTTACCGCTTTCTGGACCTCAGACCTCTCTCCTTCCTGGAGGATCTGAAGCACAGTCATGACACCTGCCACTGTCATCAATCAGATAGCTCTTCCGCTGCCTTTCCCAGACCTAGGCCTTCTTTTTCTGGGGTGCTCTCAGCATCTCAGGTGCAAGTTGCTTTCTCTCCTCTACCCACACATTCTTGCATGGGTGCAGCCGCTCGTCTGTCCTCTTTCCCTGGAGCAGAGAGCACTATGCCAGAGGTGAGGCCTCGCTTGGCAATGCAGTCAATGGGGGGCTCCAAACTGCAGGAACACAGGCGTCAACCTCCAGGCTCAGACAGGAACAGAAAACCCTTCCCCTGGGAGGCTTAATCCAACACACTTGGTCCGAAATCTGAGGCCATATGGCTAGGTGGTGCTGGCTGTCCCCTGTGTCCTCCCCTTGTGTCATCCCATAGTGGACCAGACAGCAATCTCTTCTCCTTAAAGGGACACTAACCCCACTCGGCAGGCTCCACATCTAAGGCTCCCCTCATACCATCACCTCAGAGGTGAGGACCCACACCCATGAATTTAAGGAGACATACTCGGCCCACTGCACTTTTACACAGGCATAGCAGAAGTGTGCTCTGGTTGGTGTCTTCATCCATGACACATCCACAGCAATGTGTACTAATCAACTGCCCTCTGCTGGGTGTTGTTCTGAGTCACATGGATGAGAGAGGCTCCCAGATGAGAATACTGGGAACCCGTGATCTGATGTCCAGTCACAAGTTAGGGCAGACACAAATCTAGGAGTGTGGGACTTCTGGGCCCAAGTACCTCTGAGTGTGACCTGTCACTCTTCCATTGGGAGCAAAGATTGCATGCTACGTTTGGGAAAATGTCACAAGAGTTGGTGACATGTGGCTGGGTCATGGTGATGGTTCGTGCCCAGGTGCCTGCTCTTAGCAATGCCAGGAGAGCAGATGTGATAGCTCACCATGGGGAAGGGTGGCAGAATCCTAAGAGAAACAGGAGGAGAAAGAGCTGGTTTCCATCCAAGGGTGCCGGTGGGTGGTTGGGCCATGTAGGTAAGCCAGGAGTAGGCTGTGAAGTGGAGGTGATGTGACCTTGTGGAGGGGACACACAGCTCATCCAGGTTTAGAGAGGCCGGGGGCCAGGAGCTGTGTCCTGTGTTTACTTGCTTGGAATACAGCAGTCCAGAGGAACCCCTGCTTCCTTTACAGACACAGCTACTCTGAGCCCCAGGGTGCCTAGAGCATGCCTGCCACATGTTAGACTAAACTCAGGCCTGGTCACCCTGCTTCCCCCTGCTCACCAGGTCTGCAGTATCTTACCCTCCTAAGGTGGCCCTACCCAGGGGCATGGTGGGCACTCAGGGCCCTCCAGCTCCTGTGCTCACAGACAGCTACAATTCCATGGGACTCCAGGTTCCCCTCTCTTTTCTCTTTGGAAGCCACTTCTTTGGCACTGATATTTATGATCCTGTTGTCCTAGGGTGCACACTGTAACCTGAGGCTGTGTCCTGCTCCCCTAACTCTGAACTGCTGTGATACCCAGGCCTGCCCCTAGCCCAAGCTGGAGACCGTATCTCAGCAGGTTCAGGTCCTTGGCTGTCTCCCAGGAGAATTGGGGGAACAGTGAAGAGGTTGGATAAGTCCAAGGCACCCGCGGCCCAAGGTAACCCAAAGGAACAAAGAGCAAAATCAGAGACAATGTATTTCTCTTCTCCTGGGCATGTCTGTAGTTGTATTCAAGAAGACCACTTGGGAATAGTTAGGTTCTAGAAGATTCTGAGGACTCAGTTATGACTATGAAAGGGAAACATTTTGAATTGGGTGGTCAAGGCAACCATGATGCTGCAACTGAACAAGTAAGAAGACTCTAGAACTGCTTCAGAAAGTGGTGAGAAGGATGGGATAAGTTTGAATGGAAGCGGGATATTTTGAGGGGGATTAATGGTAATCTACTTGTATTGTAATACATTTTTTAAAAACATGCAATGTATTTTCCAATCATACTTTTCTTTCTTTATTTTTTTCCTCCAAAAACCTGTGGATCACAGGAAGATATTGTTCAGAAATGCATTAATTTCATTTTTCTTCAGATAAGTACATGGCTGATTACCTCAACCTTTCTTTGCAGTCCAGCGCTCTGAAGGCTGACTGATTTTTTTGCTTTCCCCTGGGCTCCCAAGTCTTTTCATCTGCTGCAAGATGTCTGACTCCAACTCAGATAGACACCTTTTCTTCTTTCTTGTCGTACCTGTGGTGGGGAAAGACAGGCCACAGGTCTCCTGAAAACACCCTCATCTGGGTGTTTTTTAGATTCATTTTATCCAAAACAACAATGGTGTTCATAAACATTTTAAGGTAGCCTAAGGCCTGATACCTTTTGAAAGCTCCATTTAATTAATGATGATGAAACAGATTCCCGTTCCTACGGGCCACTGCAGTAGAGCAGGGTCACCTCTGATCTCAGAGATCTCTGCTTTGACTGTGGTGTGTGTACAGATTGAACGGGGAGAAAGTCTGGCTGTGGGAAAGTCATTCCTGTGCCCGTGCTCTGTGCTGCTACTTGAACAATCAGTCTTAAGGTGTGACACCCAGTGGACACCACAAAGTTATAAACACTACAGCAGCCAGGCATGGTCCTGAAGCAAACCTTTATACTCAAACATGGAGATAGCACGTGGTTTTAGAGTTTGTGCTCTGGGATAAACAGAAGCTATTAAAAAAAAAAAAAAACGTAATCACTAAAATAACTTCAAAGAATAAGGACAGCACACATAGCTAGGAGTGGGTGTTTGACAGTGCTTCCTGACATGGTATCTCAGAGTTACAAACTAGAATTTCCAGGCAGATGATACCGATAGCCTCAAAGCTGTTGTGAGCTTCCTTGTACCTGAATTTTCTCACCAGTTTCTTTTTCCTGCTCAGAGGTGACAAAACATGCATTATGTGGGGAGATAAGGAAGCCAGACATTGTTTTGTTGATCACTTTCAGGCTCTTTGTCCAGGGCATCGTTCTGTCCTGCAAGGACAGAGTGAGTCTTAGTCAGTTCTCATGGTTACATTGCTGTGCTTTGTAGAAAAGTAAACGATCAATAAATGGTGTTTTGTAATAAAAATATAAATAAATAAACAAACAAGCTGTCATGAAGAGCTGGGCATTGTGGTGCACACCTGTAATTCCAGAGGCTGAGGCAGGAGGATCATTGTAAGTTTGAGGCCTGGGCTACATAGCAAGACCCTTCTCAAACAAATGGAAAAACAGAAAAAATAAAACCATGGTGAAGGTATTGGGTCCTAACAATCACTTAAAAGTAGATTGATAAAGCTGAAGAAATGAAGTAGTAATCTGAATTTCATTTAAGAAATAAACTTACTCATCGCATTCCTGATGTGCGCAACTTCCACATAACTCAAGTTTTGCTTCCTGAAGTCAGGATGCGTCTTGTATTTCAGGTGCGGATTATTTGAAAAAGTACCCTGCAAAGTGCTGCCATGAAAGGGCCACCACAGCCTGCATTTCCCTTTTCTGAGTCCTAGGGTCCTGGCTCAGCTGAGGACACAGCTCCTAGTGTTGGCTCAGGCTTCTGGATCCTTCCTGGCTCGTCCCTTCTGCCTCAGTCTCAGGCCCCTTGCACTTTCCTCTCTGTGCCTGTTCATTTCTCCCCATGTTGCTTCATTCCTCCCCTTCTCTGCCTGAACTGCTCACCTGTGCTGCACTGCTGTTGACTAGACCATCAAGTCACAGGGCTCTATTTTCTGACTTCACAGTGGCTTGTCCCACGAGGGACAGAATTCGTGGCTCTGAGAATTGCATCTCTTTCTTGCCTGTACTCAGAAACTGCTGACTGATGCTGGTGCCTCGTTGCTCATGGCCACTGCTCAGGGGAGGGAACAGCATGGCAACCATGAATTCATGGACAGGAGCTATACTTATGGCAGAGAGCCTGGGAGAAGGATGTGGATAGGGAAACAGAGGCAGAGAGGAGGAAGGGGATCTTGGGAGGTTGACTGAGGGATTGCACCGAACCAGCTGCATTCCAGGGCAACCCTTTCCCCATAGCATTCTGGATCAAGATTGGTGTCATTGGCATCTCATCACCATTGTGTGAGGTTGGAGCTATGCAAGGTCGTTCATCTTACCTAAATCTGCCCTAAATTCCGAAGGCTAATGATTACCCCTGGCTTGTGCTTAGCACTTCTGTGAACAGTTCAGAGCTCTCAATAATGAAATGAACCAATAAAACACACTAGAGAATGTGCCCCCACAGCAGTCCAGAGTGATTATTGACAGCCGTGTATCAGTGGCTAACTGTTATTTAAAATGTGTTCTCCTGGCCCTGAAGTCATTTGTGGTCCCCCTGAATATGGGAACACAAAGACCTGAAAGCTGCTTCACCGCCCTGACATAGACGCATCATTGATTTTGTAATTTGTTGCTACCTTCTACTTACAGTAAATGGTCCATGATACATAAAAGAAATTTATGTCGGACCTCTTCCCAGTGAATAAATATTAGGAAGAAAATGCATTTAAACAATGGAATGGGCCCATGTGAGGGGAGACCCACCTCCTGTCGCTGTGCTTCATTTCCTCCCAATCATCTTTACTGTTGCTCTGTGAATGCTTTTCATTGCAAGGCATGCAAGCCCATCTTGGCCTGATATCTGACACACATTAAAGTGCAGCAGGAGAAATCCTGGCCTTTTCCTATGCTCCTTTCTAATGTCAGGAAATACAATGAATAATTAATCGATGCCTGATTGCTTCTAGAAGGTATTGAGGGTGGCTTACAGATTGCTCTGTTGCCATTGGGATGAATCATAAGGTACCATGTTAGGAGCCGGTTTGTCTCTGCCTATTCCCCAGTTCAGGCTCCAGAAACTTCATGGGGTCCCCAGGTGTGGCCCATCAGCACCAGGCTCCACCCACTCCTGCAGGTTCATGTAGGGGACACACTAGCCCAGCTCTGCTCCTTTTAATTGCTTTGTGGCCTCCAGCCCTCAAATCAATGAGGATTTGCACCCCAGCTATTTCCATCTCATTGTGCCCCAAGCTCCTTGTCTAAGGTCTGCTCAAGCTGTCCTCCAGGGTATCAAGTTTGTCCCCCCCTACAGGAAGTCAATCCAGGAGTGTGTCTGCAGTTCACCACTTTGGCTACCGCTTGTGTCACAAAGCTGTTATGCAGGCCACACAGTTACCTTTGGCTGCTGTACAATATTGCAGTGAAAACCTACAGCATCAGTGAACACAGAACTGGTAGACGCAACTCACCAGAAACTCCCCAGAACCCCATCCATCTCACAACAGGTGAGCTCCAGACCCAAGAGCCCTGGTGCCCACATGACTCCGTCTCAGTGGGACTCTCTTCTCTCCTGAGCTGTGCCACATCTGGAGTTTGTAGCAACGCTCTTGCTGGTTTTCATAGACTTCACTGTGAGTCCCTTACTTATAACATGGTTTCAATTGTTTTTAAACTATGTGGAAATCAAATCATTCATTGTGCATCCCATATGTCTCATCCAACTCATTGAACGTTGTGAGACTCACCCATACTATGCATGGAGGTTGTTATTTTTGTTGCTGTATGGAATTTCCTTCCATGGACTACACTACTGTGGTAGGCAAAGCAGTGACGCATGACACCAGTCCCACCAAGATGTCTACATCCTCCTGACCCCGTGAATATAGAGGTGCATGGCACAGGGGAATTAATAAGACAGAGGAAATGAAGATATTGCAAGGACCCATGTAATCCACCGGGACAGTCCTTGCACTGTCTGGAAGGCTGAGATGGGAGAATCACAAGTTGGAGCCTAACCTGGGTAATTTAGCGAGATCCTGTCTCATAATAAAAAATGGGCTGGAAATACAGCTCGATGTGAAGTCTCATGCCCCCCAAATAAAAAAATAATAAGAAATATTACAAGCATTAATCAGTTGTGTCCTGTGGCTAACTCTGATGGTATCTACATGTCTGGTTATGATGTTAGATCAGCTGCTGTTTCCATGGAGCTGTGAATGGATCGCTTTCCTTCTTTTGGTGTAACGCAATGCCTACAATAGCTCAAACCTCTTCTACAGCCCCAGCTTCCAGAATTCTGAAGACCCTCCCATCCAGGGAGTGATCTTGGCTTCCTCTTAGGGGTTACTGGGGCAGCTACATGGCACACAGAGCTTTCCTGGACTGGTAACTGTGTTCTACTGGAATGGACAGCCTTTCCCCCAAGAAATTATATGTAAAACTAATAAATTAGTTGTTTCAAAACAGCCAGTCAACCAAGAGAGTGGTTGTCACTTGCATCCTGGCTTTTAAGTTAGGCTTGGTCTCATCTCTCTACACACACAAAGGAGGTGTTTGCCAGTGACCAGACGCCACATGGAGGACACAGAACCAGGGCCACATCCATTGCAGTGAATTTATGTTCTTTGTTCTGAGATTTCCAAAATCAGCTCAAACCAGTTTAAGTAACCCTCTCATTACATGGAAATCCTCCTCCACCTGCCCAGCTTCTTGGGTTCGTGAGACCAGCCAAGAATACACTGGCAAGTTTTGACTCCACACTTGAAAGCCTAGAGCAGTCTTCAAGAAGAGAGGAGAAGGGTCTGGGGCAGAGTGTGACCCCTGGGTTTTGAGGGAGTTAGATCATTTTCTGGGATGCTTCTTCAAAGGCTAATTTCCCCCCTGGAACACTGGGTCAGGTGGCAAGCCCACATTTTGGTGTCTGCCACTAAGTTGCTGGTAGTTTTTGTCTTTGAAACTTACTTTGTTAGTCACTTAATATTTATTATATGCCTGTGGGAATTTTTAACACTCAAAATGATGTGGTGAATTTGCAAAAAAAAAAAAAAATGCCTAGTACAGAAAGCTCAGCTCAGAATTGCCTGTGGGTTTCAGTGTGTGTTAGGGAAGACAGCCGTTACCTACAGATGCTAAGACATTGTTCTCAGGCCTGGCAACGGGAAAGATGCAGATGCTTGATTTTGAATTCTGCTGCTGCCTTCAATAGCCACGTTTTCACAGACGCATTGTGAAATTTCTTCCGAGGTGATCAGGTCACAGTGCTATTTCTTTGGGGAATTTATGGAACCACCTAATACCTTTAAAACATTCTGATCAAAATAGATCTGAGTTAGGCTGAGCTCTGAAAGTAAGAATAATGTATTTGGAATGAATTTCATAATAGAATCCATCAGTCACAGTCATTTAAGCTGTGGAAACTTAGAATAAATTGAGCCCTGGTGTTTGCAGATAATTAATTTGTAAGTAAAAGTAGTAATCCAGAAGAAATTTTAACAGATAGATACTGGAGTCAGTAATTTGACTTATTTTTATTTTGAACTTTTTCCTAGGTTTAATGGAGCAAGCATTCAGTCTCTGAACATAGTTTTGCAGACTCCAGGTAGAGGGTTAGGAGCTTCCTTAGGAATGAAATTGATATAACACTGGGGTTTAAGTACTCTGGCAGAATGTAAAGTCACACTGTATAAAATAATCATCTTTAGAAGTCTCCAGATTTGTATGAGGAAGGACAGTGACAGACCTTGGATAGATCCTTGAAGCCCATACAGAAGTGGATGGAGGACCCAGGAGAACAGGCAGGAGCACCTGTTAGAACACAGAGCAGGAAGGAAAGGTGTGGAAGAGGCCTCTGAGCCCTCCTGCTTGATGGCGCTGGGAGTGAATATCCACACTCCTCTTTCTGAGGTGATTATGATGCATAATTAACTCATAATCCTCCAGAATTGGGCTGGCCAGCCACACTTCACTTCAAAGTAATCAGTAGGTCTGTAGGGGACCTCTTGGCACCTTTCCTCTGCTCACAAAGCACAATGCTTCAGTCCTTGGGAAGCCACTCTTCAGCCTTCCCCCTGCAACCCCCAGACTCATACTACAGAGCCAGTGTTAATTGGCGTGTTGTAGCTATGTCCCTCATCCATCCTTCACACTCACAGCCAGCAGAAGCATCTTCACACCCACAATGAGCGAGGCCCAGTAAGAGGGAATCTCAGCTGTGGGATGCATCCCCTGCTGCCCAGCACCTTGCTGCATGGATGGTGCGCCAGGGTCTTCTCAGCCAGCAGATGCTCTTTCATGCCCAGCTTCCCCTGCAAAGCCCAACCTCCTGTTGATTTATGCACAGCCTCTGAATTTTTAAAACTATCACCTTTTCTAGCTACAGCCTGATAAAGGCCTCTTTCCATAGAGGGAGAAAGAAACAATTTTCTGGTCCTCATCTGCTTGTGAAGGCTGCCAGAGAGAAGGGGCAATGGATCCGTGGGATCATGCACTGTTGTGAAAAACAGAGTCAGCTGACTTTCTCCTTCCTGCAGAGAGGGCCATCTGGTTGACCTCTTTGCCTTCAACTAAGAGAAATAAAATGCAAACTTGCCAGCTGCCCTTGGTGGCTGGCACTGCCAGGCCTACACTATCACAGCAGTCTCTTCTGTGCACCTGCTACCTTCCACTGTGGAGACACCTCCTGCGTCCCCAGCTCCCTGCACTGTGTTTTCCTTCCACTCACTGTGAGGTCATCCATCCTTTCTTCTGCTGAGAGCAGCTCCTTCTGCCCCTCTAGGTGGGCAGCTGCACTTTCCTCTCATGAAATTGGCAGGTCCCTTGGTGGCTACTCAGTGGACTAACCTGCAGCATGAAGACAGCTGTGCTTTATGGTGGGCTCATGGGACTGTTACCTGTGTCACCTTTCTTCAGGGACCTGGCAAAAGTGAAGGCTCGGACTCTACCTCGATAGAGTGTAGGAGGCACTGAAAGGGAGACAGAGGTCTGATTAGTCTCCAGCTATTTCTTCCTTTTGAGTTGAATTTAATGCCCTTTTGAGTTCTTTCCCACATTGGGTGTTAAATGTTCCTGAACCATTATTTAGTGTGGGTAGTAATAAATAGTAAAGCAACATCTGATGTTTTGAGAGCTTTGTAAATTTTAATGTGCTCTCGAATATATTTACACCTAATCCTCAGTGCTACCCGAGATTTCCTTCCTCCTCACAGCTTTCACTTTTCTGTAATTTCTAAAATCACCTTCATCTTACGATTTGCATTTGAATCCATGCTCCTCATAAGCCACAAAATGTGGGAGAGGATCAAAGGGAATTCAGGAGAGAGGGAAGCTCAGACCAGGAGAGATGAGGCCACATTTAATGGAGCAGAGAGAGCACAGGCCCAGGTTGTGCTGCAGGTGCACAGGTTCTATCTTCTACAACTGGGAAGGAAATAACTCCACATGCAAGGGAGTCACCCCCAAACTAGTTCTCAGTACACCACCTGGAATTATTATTGTAACCCGCACCTCCATTTCAGATGTTACAAGTGGTGCATAAAATACCAAGCTGTAACCACAAATGACTAAGATGATAATACTCTGCAAAGATAAAATTTGCATTCAGAAAATATAATTTAAGAAAGGGTTTTGTTGTTTTAGTTTGCTTCTTTTTTGTTGTTTGCCTGAGTTAAAATTTGGCATGCATCACAGTGACCTCCCAAGAAACAGCAGATCGCCTTACGCATGTCAGCTTAAGCCACCCCTCCAGGGTCCGTGCTAGGTGCCCCTGTACCCTGTTCACAGCCCATTCTGCTCTTGGGCAGTATGAACAGTCTGAGTTTTACTGACGCATTTCCGCTTCTCTGAAATTTCTTTTGGGGCCCTGTTCTGCCCTCTGCACAACATAAGCTGTCTCACTTTCTGTGCGATGCCTGTCACAGTTGGATTCACTAATGCCTTGGTTTTTAAAGCTGAGCACTTCCTTCAACCTCATCCATGGGACCAGCTCTGCAAATGTCTGCTGTCTTCTGGCCATCTTCCTAGACTCACTCTCTCTATCATTAACCATGACAATAGTCTTGTCCTTCTGCCGTAGGGTGAGTGTGTCTGGGCCAGAGAAGGCATTGTCCTTATTTTCACTAGAAGCAACGTGATACATCCTAGTGAACTTTCACTGGTGGGTGAAGATGTATTTATGCATTGTTTTATATACTTTCTGAGATCATCACTTTCCCACTTGATGGTAGCTTCGGTCATGTGAGTTGTAATTATGGCCCTAGATAGGAAGGACTCTCACATCTTTACCAATGCAGAAGTTTCATTTGCAGTGTGGCCATATGCCCTTAGCTGCTTCTATAAAATTTGTTTCTGTAAAACTACTAATAAATATTACTAACGTACTGTCATATTTATGACCTATACTTATTAATATTGCTCCGTTTGTCTCTCAAAGAGCCCCAGGTTGATCTATAAATTATATGACCACCATAATTTGAAGAGAACTGAGAATCTGATTTCTGCAACCAATTTACTGGCTTACATTTATAGACTTACCCACTCTTTCAACCCATCAGCAGTGTCTGCAGACCCTCTCCCACCCACAATGCTTGCTGCTTTGTGAGCAGGCTCCGTGGAGGGTACTCTGTCTGGAACAGAGACAGAGAGCTGCACAGGGAAAGAGAATTGGGAACCCAGAGACCTTGCACAGGAGTATAAGCAGAGGAAGACACGTGCAGAAATCCATTAACACTGGCTCTTGTATGCGCTAACACTGGTACTCTGAATTAGAAGATACAGCATAGTTGGAAAGGAAGGGAGCAATGGGAGAAGATGGGAAATCCCATCACTCTCAGTTGGCCTCCATGGGGGATGGGGCGGTGTGAGAAGGGACATGCCATTGGCACCCCATGCTTCAAGGTGTTGTTTACTTGTCACTGGGAGGAGGGCGCTGGGTTGGCACAAAGCTGTCCACACAGCATAATACTGGGTTCTTTGGAGCTGGTATCTTACCCTGGCCCAGGGCAGAGGCAGCCCCAGAAGTGGAAAGTCACAGAAAGTTACTGGCAGAGCTCAAAGCGGTGAGATGCCTTCTCCTGCATCTCGCTGTTTGGCGTGGACCATGAATGTTTATCTGGGATGGGATTCACTTCCTCATGTTGCTCACTGGGTTTCTGTCTTTCCGTGGTTGTTCTCAGGAGCTGGTGGGCAGTAATCCGCCACAGAGAAACTGGAAGGGAATCGCGATCGCACTGCTGGTCATTCTGGTCATCTGCTCCTTGATCATCACCTCGGTCATCCTGCTGACACCAGGTACCTGAGCTCCTTCTTGGAAAACCCATCGCTTTCGGGGAGAAAGAGCACAGCCCCATCTGAGACATTTTCTAAGTCGCAGGGCCATAGCTTTACCTTGTGATGTTTTCTAAGTAACCACTATTACATAATTTGTTTTTCCCATGTTCTACTTCCCCTTGTTCTACTTCTTCTGTGCCTTATGATAAAATGATAATATGCTTTCAATGAAAGAAAAAATCCACTTCGTATGCTTTGAAGTTCTTTATGTTATTGTTGCCTAGGTGAGAATGTTTGACATCTATTAAAATTCAAAATAACTTATTCATGTTTGATGAATTTAAAAGCAGTGACATTATAAATATAAATATATGTGTATAATAGAATTATGGAGTGTCATGAGGAGAATTTTAAAAGCAGATGTGGTGATGTACTACTGCAATCTCTGTACTCTGGGAGGCTAAGGCAGGAGGATCGCAAGTACAAGAACAACCTGGGGGGCTTGATGACTTAGGTAGACTCTGTCTCAAAATAAAAATAAGAAGGGCTGAAGATATATCTCAGTACAAAGATCTTAGAGTCAATCAGTAACAACAAAATAAGAAACCTATTAAAAGAGCGTGCAGTGAGTGAGAACTCACGACACCATACATTTTTGGTACTGCTAATGAAGAGGAGTAAAGCCGGAGTACACAGTCTCTCAGGGAGGAAAGAGCACACAGAAACCTGCGGCAAAGGCCTCCCCTCGGGGATCTGGCAGTGGTGCCAGCAAAGGTCCTCTAGGGGCTTTGCAGGCAGAGAGTCCTCTATGAGGACCCTCAAGGAGCAGGCAGTGTGCGAGGTGGCTCCACAGAATGGAAGAATGCTGTCCAGAGCAGAGGGGCAGAGAGAGAAGACAGCTTTTGTCTATTACAGGGCTACCGTGGGAAAATACCGTGGCCACAGATAACAATGCCTGTTTGTTTGATCCATTCTCATGATCGCAGTAGATGCCCACATATGTGAACAGAAACACCAAGCTTCCAATCCTCGGTAAACAGACTACACAGATAGTTATTAGCTTTTAAGGCAGAAAAAAGATAGCATGGAACTTTCTCAGAAAGGTAAGGGTCAGCCCACTTTGCAGGCCCTGTCTGTCTCTCTTAGGTAGACTCTTTCTTTCTCTCTATAAAGTCTTCCTACTTTTTCTAAATAAAGAGTAAACAAAGAATTACCAGATTATCTAGTAACCTATTTCTAGATATATACCAAGAAAACTGAAAACATGTTTATATGGAAACTTGAATATGAACCTCGTAATAGTATTATTTATAGCAGGCTAAGAATGGAAATCACTTAAATAAATATCTATCACCTAGGGAATGAATGTTACAGTTTGTGTCTAAATGTCCCTTCAAACCTCATGCACTCTAGGTGGGACTTTTTTTTTCTGAGCTTGCTAGATCTCAGGCAGTGGAGGTGAACCTTTTAGAGACAAGTGCTCGAACTGCAACCCAAAACCCTCTTATTTTTCACAAAGTGCCAACACTGCAATCAAACCCAAATACCGAGTGTTAGTTTAGAAAAAATAACTCATACATTAACATCTTTTGTTTTAAAAGAAAAACAACACGCACGCTATAGGTTTGCCACCACTGATTTAGGGTATGTGATACTGGGACTAAGGATGCGTGGTACTAAATTAGTCCATTAACTGGAATTAGCATTTTTCTGAGTGTGGCTGAATGGATGCGCTGAAGACAAATCCCCACCCTGGCTGTGGGAGGCCCCATCCAAAAGGTTTGCAACCCAGATAGGATGAAAGGGAAAGACAGGCTGGCTGTCTGCGTCTTGCTGCTTCCTGCTTGGCACACTATGGACTATTTCTCCTCTGTGATGCCCCTCTGCACGCCACCTTGCCTGAGAGCCTGTCGTATCTCACCTGAAAGCTCTGTAAACCGTGAGCGGAAATACATCTTTCCTCTCTTAACTTGTGGATTTCAGGTATTTTGTCTCAGTAAAAAAAAAAAAAAAAAAAAAAAAAAAAAAAAAAAAAACTAAATAAACAAATCATTGAGGTCTATGCGTACAATGGTATATTCTTCAATTACAAAGAAAAATTAAGTACTTCTAAATGCTACAACATGGATAAATCTTGAAAACATCATATAAGTGAAAGAAACCCAGCACAATAGGCCACAGATTGAGTGAGGTCAGGATAGGCAAATCATAGATAGGAATCACATTAACATTTACCAGGAGCTAGAAATAGGGAGAAAAGGACTTTTGGTAGGTATGAAAGTTCTTTAGGGAGTGACAATAATGTTCTGAAATAAAGGCATTTTTATATGTTATTTTATTTTATTTTATTTTATTTTATTTTATTTTATTTTATTTTATTTTATTTTATTTTGGTACCAGAGATCAAACTCACAACCTCACTTACCAGGCAAGCACTTAAGACATTGAGCTAAACCCTGGACTTGTTAATATATTTTTAAAAAGCACTGAGTGGCAGACATTACAAAGATAAACTTTATGTATTTAAATATTATCCCAATTAAGCTGTTTGTTTAAAAAATGTCAGCAAAATTATAAAAAAATATCTGGCCATTTGCATAGGAAAATGCATAACCTTTGCCTAACATTGAAGAGGTTTGAGCAGAGATTCTGCAGAAGTGTGGTATGGTTCTTCTTGTTGGAGTCTGTGAATAACCCAGAGCTGCTGGCAGGTGGGGCCTCAGGATAGAATGCAGCAGCTCCCCCTGAGCAGAACAAGAACCCCTGCAGCAGGTGAGATCTGAATGAGAGTTGAGAGAGAAGGAAAAGGATTAATAAAGACAAATCCTTTTTTTTTTGGAGGCTGGGCTGCTGCTGATCTAACACAGCAGGGAACCTTAGCAACAGCATATTTTAATTACTCTAAAGGAAATCAAGTATTCCTGGAGCCCTGGGGGAGCCTGCTCCTACTTTGGTTCAGGCCCAGCCTCCCTGAGACTCAGCAACTACTCCCCATCATGGGCTCTCTACATCACTTTCCTGTCAACTGGCTGTGACTTCTGCTTCAACATTCAAAATCATATTAGGTAGAGGAGGATGTCAAACCATGCAACCTTCCACTGGCCCCAGATGTTTCTTAAGTGCAGTAATGTGCAGGGCATCGTTGTGCCAGCTGATCTTACCTGCTCATTGACCCAGCATTAATGATGCCCTGTTAGGAGCTGAGAAAACCTTGCTGGGTGCAGCATGAAATACAGAAAAAGAAGACACGAGTGTTCTCCATGGAACCACGGATAAGAGATTCCACAGTCCTGTAAAGGCAGAACAGAAATAAAAGTCACAGGCAGGGGTGACTTTGGCCAGTAGCGGTGGATAGATAACTGGAGCGTTGGTCTAGCAGCATAAACATCACCAAGGGTAGGGATGGAGGAACACTCTGGTCTCAGTGAGTGGACAGGGACACTTTGGAAACACTTGCACACAGTGTAGGGAGCACTCTGGAGCCCTGGATTCATCCCAATAGACTTAGTTTAAATTCCACGTGCTTTAAAAAAAAAAAAAAATTCTCTAACATTGCTGATTTGCATTCTTGTATTCTGGAAACTGAGACTACTGTCTAGACTCCATTCTGAACTCAGGGGATTCGATTTTTTCTAAATCCACTTCCTGGAACACATGGCCCCTCGCTGCCTGGTAAGATACAGGATGCAGGGATTGGGTCTGTGGCAATCACTCTGAGCAGTGAGGCTTTTTGTTCTGTGATACTGTGTAATTCTCACGGTTCCACACAATTTATGTTTCAGAAATCAAATTAAAAGTGTTTAAGGCAATCTTAGCTCAGAAGGGTTTCATCAAATGAGAATATGTCCTTCTCAGCTTGGTCTTTCATTTCTCCCTTGCCAGTCTGTGCTCTTTCCTCAATTTCTCTTTGGAATAATTGACCCAAAGTTAAGATTTATAAAATTTTTGGATATGAAGTATGTGCATGTCTTTCTGGCAGCCAGTGCTCTCACATTCTGACTGTGCTAGCTGGTGGTGGCATCCTCATGGTTGGGGCATCTGAAACACAGCAGGGTCATCTTCACATTAGAATATTCCTGACATTCAGTTTTGATGGATTTCTGTATTAAGGGCAGACAGTGGTTTGTGAGGACAATTCTAGAACATTCTCAGAGGGTGCATAAATGAAAGCCCTGGGTACCAGCAGGTCATATTGGAGATGGACTCCAGAGTAAGGCCAAGTACAGGTTATCAGTTATCAGGTACAAGCCTCAGTGATCTTTAGAGGGAAACATGACATACACGTTATTTTACACAATTGAAATGTCATAACTGATTTATGTGCAGTGTCTATGACCTTATTGTGCACCCTCTGCTTATCTGTTTAAAATTCTGGAACAAATTACTTTAAAATATGGCATAAAATAACATAGTAAAATTTACCTTATATATTATATACATTACATTATATAAATAATGAAGTATCTAAATTGAATACTTATGAATAATACATTGCTGAATGAATTCTCAAACTGAACATAATCCTATCTTCAGAACCCAGCACCTCTCATGCCCAATTCCCTCAAGGGTTACCTAATTGTTGACATCTTGGAATCGTTTTGCAAATTTTCATGCAGAGGTACCTCAATTCACAAAGTTAATTCATCCCACAATTCTGGAGCAAATGGCCATGTTTGTGTTCTTGAGGGAAAGATGGTCATCATCATGTTCATCATCTGAAGCAGAGTTTGCAAACAGAAACAAAATTTTGACAAACGCTTCTGTTTGTAAACCGAACTGTTCACAAATGAAACTATTCATGAAAAGGTACTGCTGTCCTTTTTACTTTTATAATTTAAATGTAATCAATTATATAATTTGTGCATTTTCTGGCCTGATTGTTTTTGAAATTCACTGAGGCCCTTTGGGTTATACTGGTTGTCTACTCTTTACCCTATACTGGCTCAAGTCATCACCAAGTCCCACATAAGCCCTGTGATAGTCCAAAGTAAGGGTAGCAGTAATCACTACTACTGTGTGTGTCATCACAACTGATGAGTAGCTTATAATTTCTTAGTCTTAGAGAGGACACAGCTTGTTCCGCACCTTTCAGGCCCTTCTCTCTGCTCTGTGTCTAATGTTGAACACATCTAAATCCACTCCAGTGGCTTCTCATCTCTCCACAGTGACTATGGCCCCAGCATCTTCTCAGGGAGCATGGGTATCTTGAGTGAGTCTGTGATGAACTTCACTTGTACATGGGCCCCAGGTGGCTTTCTGGACGGCTTTCTTTCTGCTCGCACCCATCTGCCAGCCCACCCAGGAAGCAGATGGTGTCTACTGTGACCATGGAACCCAGATCTGTTTGGGCTGAAGATGATGCCACTGCTCTTGGTGTTCTTTGTAACTGCTGTTGACTCATTAGTGCTGGTTGTGGCTGAGCATTCCAACTGAGTGTCAAAGGTATCATTCACCATGATAGAATAGAGACAGCCCTGTAGGGAACGGACAAGAGCAGATGCTGAAAGACTCCATGGGGCAGAGCAACAACCAGGAGGAAGGCATCCTTGAGCCATCAAAAGTGGTCCTAAGTACTTTAGACAGAGGACTGATGACTTAGTTGCCAGAATTGCAGTAAAAAAAAAATGCAATGAGGCTAGTTCCTTTATTAAGAATTTTTAAGATAAATCGATATCTGAGGGACTTTCATAGACATAAACTTTGGGTAAAACCGTAAATAATATGCTTTAGTAATACAAAGACTTCATTACAAAAAATAGCAAAAAATAAAAGCAAGGGTAAAGATTTTAAGACAAATGGTTTGGTCATTCAAAAGAAACCAATGGAGCATCTACTAGATTCCAGACCCCTTTAAAAGGTGAAGTCATGTTTCCTGTCTTACCTGGGAAAGAGAAAAGTCAGGCTAGTCTGGAATACAGAGTTCAAGATCAGCGGCTGCTCCTGAGGCAGGAAAGAAGGCTCAGACAGCTTGGAGCCTCGGCGGGAACCACATCCTACCCAGTGCTGACGGGTTTCCTTACAGAACCTCTACTCTTCCTCAGATGAGATTTAAAGTAATGCTCAACACCACTGTGCTTAGCTTGTTTCTTACATTCATGGTCGAACTGTTCTAGAGAGATTTCTCTAGAGAAATCTATTTGGTTGTGTTTTGGAGTCGGGCTGACTCTGTGAACAGAGTAAGCATTCCCTAGACACACAGCTGCTGCCTCTCCTGTCTCCAGGGGTTCCGTGTGCAGCTCAGACACCACTTTCTCAGCACTGAGCCCAGGATTCATCTAGTGAAGAATCTGCTGCGGCTGTACGCTTTATTCAGAAATAGGTCAAAAATCCCCAGGGTGCACCTTGCAATTTGCAGAGATGTATCTGGTTTTACATTTCAGTGTCCCTGATCTATTGATAGTACAGCATGTTAGAAAAGTATTCCTTCATTATGATAAAGATCTCTCAAGGAAGCATGATAGCATCTACAGCAGGTGTCACTGACCACACTTCTTACTTAAAAGGAAGTCTAATTTGAAGTGCCAATTCATGTACCTGGCAGTGCCTAGTGCAGGGTGCTGACGAGCCATATCCATGAGAGGTCCATCACTAGCAGAACAGGTTGCACTGGCACATCTAGTACCTCAGCAGAACTCTTGATCTAATGGTATCATCATTGCAAACGAGGCAGTCACCTTGATTCCCCATGTGCTTGTAAGGGAGAAAACAAATCACCAGCTTTTGTAGAAATAACATAAAACATTACAGTAAGTCCTTGGCTTATGAATGAGTTCCATTCCAGGAGAATTATTCATAAGTCAGATTCATTCATAAGCTGGCAAAGTGAGCTTTATACAGTGTACCTGTGAAAGTTTGCAACTTGAGTGCTTGGAAGTTGGGTGTCTAACTGTACTCTAAAAAAGAAATGTATTCTACTCTGAGCTCAGCATAGAGTCTCCGTGTTGGTCACTTTTCTGTTGCTGGGACAAAATATTTGACACATACAACTTGAAGGAGTGGAGGTTAATTTTGGCCATGGGTTTAGTCCCTGATCAACTGGCTCCAAAACAGAATAATCATGGTGGAAGAGAAGGGCAGAGCAACATTACCAACCTCATGGTGGCCAGGAAGCAGAAGGAGCAAAACACAGCCAGAGACAAGACATAACTTTCAAGGATGTATCCTTAGAGATTACTTTTTCCATCAAGCTCTGCTTCAACAGCCCATTGAGCTATGAGCTCATCAGTCTGTTGATGATCTTTTAAAGGCTTCCTCTGAACACATGAGTCATTGGGAGGATATCTTGGATCTAAATTATAACTGTCTCTTCCATGAACCCATATATGACCATTGTGCCAGTCTTCACTAACTTTGTTTTTATCCTATGGTATTGATAATGCACAAAGGTAAAGACCTGCAAGAAATTTTACTTCTCATTGATTCCCAGATTCCCATTAGGGTGAATTCCAAATTACAAAAACCAGAGGCTGCTTCTTGCATCTCTGATTTAAGGTTGACTGCCCTCCTGTTGGAAGAGATCTCCTCCTTTCTAGAAGCAAGCATGGGAAAGTAACCGAGAAATACATAATGAAACTGTAGCTGCATTCAGAAACAGGAAGAGTGCCACTCATGCAGGACGGAGAAGTGTTCCTGGGAAGACCAAGAAGGAACCTGTAGCAGGAGGCCAAGTCAGATCCTGCAACCCACAGACAGGGAGGTTTAAGTCAGGGAAGGGCTGGTGTGTTGCTGTCCTGGAGAGGACAGGGACTAGACTAGAACCCCTGCCTTAAACATTGCCAATTTAGGGACAAGGGGTGCAGCTCAAATGAGATCTGATCAAGAACCATTGCCCAGAGAGCATCTTCAAACTACCTGATGAGACTGCACTTAGAGTTTCTCACAACCAAGTACACTAGGACCAGAAATCCGATCAAGGCCTTCTTGGGAAGAAGCTATTGCCCAGGGAGCCAAGCACCAACCTACACAGGTCTCTGAGATCCAAGGAAGTCTACATCAATAGGGAAAGCGGGAAACAATCTTTTAGGCTTTTCAAACAGTTATTCATTGGCTAAAGGAGCCTGAAATTTAATGCAAAAGTTGATAATCTTGGAAAAGAGGAATTTTAGAATTTAAAATTCTAATCATCTTAAATTTAAAAGCTTAGTAGCTGGATAAAAGAACAGTCAGATATGCTAAAGACAATAGTGGTAAATGGAAGACTGAACTGAAGATATCATGGAAATGTTCCCTAAAGACATAGAAAGGTGGAAAACGTGAAAGAAAAAGTGTGGGCGCGGAGATCACCCCCAGAGCTCTGCACAGCTGGCTGCAATTCTGGGAGGAACAAAGAGGACAGTGGTGCTGAGGAGGTAATTACTGGAACTACTTCTGATGTGGAGATATGTAATTCTTACATTGGAGGTGCTACTGACCCATGCATGGAATTTGAGATGACACCCTGCAGGTGAACCTGCCCTAATGGAGTTTTAGGATAGCAAACATGATGACCAAATTTGCCTTCATGTCTAGCTATTTCTGGCCCATGCCATTACACTACAGTTTCCTGAAAATACTGCACCCACCAATACCTTTAATTCTTCCTAGTTGTATGTTCTTTTACCTCCTTTATCTTGGCTCAAGATCATTTTCTCAAGAAAGTCTTCCCATAGTCCCTCCCGATTTCCCACTCCCTGGTCACCGTAGATGTTAGAAGGACAGGTTCTCCTCCTCTCAGCACCCAACGTCACCATAGTATTATGGCTTTGGCTCTCACAGCACCATGAGTTTCTTGCAGTCAAGAGTGAAATCTGCTGTCTTGGATTTTCAGAATTCAGCATGGTTCCTGGAACATGGTGGTCAGCATGCTCATAGTCACCTCAAATGATTTGGGAGTATGTCCCACTGCCAGTCAGTGAGCGAGTTAGCTGGCTGGATGTATGAATGAGTCTTCAGCATCCTGGCTGGCCAGCTCTGAGTTTCTTAGGGATACAGAGTCAGTCACTGACAAAGTCAAGCTTCTGGCTCCGAAGGTACTTCGAAGAACACATTCCATGGTGCTTCGTTTGCTTCATATAAAAATCTGTACGTTGTCAACGTGTCTTCAGAAACCAAATAAGGAGAGCATTTTTCAAAATAATAAAACATTCATGGGAAAAAAATTTTTAGCAAGTGAATAAATTGCTTTCCCATCTTTCATTCCCCTGATTTGTTTAAATGTTACTCCTGTATTTTTATCTTATTTGACACACTGAAACCTCAGAATATGGAACCAGAATCATCCTCAAATAGTGAAATTTAATTAGGTACAATGTAAGTTTTAATGTGACTGTATTTTTAATTTTTCTTCCTAGTAGTACATGTTTACAGGACATAATGATCACATTCATAATGGGGAGCTGGTATATGTATACATCACTTATAAATTTTTGATGGATCTCTTTTCTCTCTTCTCCCCTTCCATCTCTTGATCCTCTTTTCTCTTGCAAAAGGTCTCTCTGTTTTCTACTATCTAGCTTTCATTTTGCTCTTTACTTTATTTATACTTTGGGCTTCCCATACGAGATAAAACATGATATTTAAGCTTGTTTGTTGATCATATACTTAGAGAGTGTCACAGAAAGATTTATCGCTCTTAATTGCTGGGTCAAGTAGCGTCGTCTTCGATGGATATTTACTCACCTTTAAATCCTATTTTCTGTTGGGTTTTTTTTCATGAGAAAATCATTTGTTAGAAACTGTGTGTCTTTTCCAGTGCAGCTTCAGTGGCAGATAGAACCCAGCTGGAGAGAAGAATCAGCCATGTAGCTTCACACTCAGTTACATCTTACAAGAACCGCCCTGAGTTGCAGCATTCTGCAGCTTTCAGAAACCTTTCATCCAAAGTCATTTCATTTGATAGCCAGGAAATCAATCAATGCACAAGGGACACTTGGTTTGTCTGGTAACTTCAATACTCTAATATCCAGAGAGGCCAGAAAGGAGAAACTGTGTCACACAAAAAAACTATGACCAGTAGCCCTAAAAGATGCTTTTGAAGAGCTCATCCAGAAATTGTCTATTCCTACTTCATTATACAATTCTAGATTCTTTGCTATTTTCCCAACCTGCTAGAAATTTTGAAAGAGAAAATTAAAAGACGCAAAGAGCACTATGGAGAACAGGAACCATCACGGCCCAGTGCTGGTCCAATGGACAGAAATTGCAGAGACATAAGAAGCAGAGATCAAATATAGACACTCACCAATCCACATTCAGCTACCAGAGGCTGTGCACAGTTAGCCCCAGGATGACCCCACAGCTGCACAGCACAAACTAAGAATATGAGGGACCCAACAGAAGGACATAAGCCATCAAGAGCAGTGCAGCAATGTTAACATCCTTGGTTAGGCGCCCAGGTAGATGCTGCATAGCAGAGACAGGTGAGGAAATGGAGATTCTTGTTACTATAAAGAAGAGGTGCTTGCTTGGTGGATTGCTCTGTGAGCTTTCTTGTTAGCTGAGGTTCTCCTAATAGGACAAACAAATGGATTTCTGTGACTGTAATACAGACAGCCTCTTCCCAGGAGAGCTAACATCCTGGAAGCTTTGACCTCTGCAAAAAGCTGCCAGGCTTTTAAAGTCTTACACATTAGGGCCATGAGCAAAAATGCCCTCTGGGGCTGGGTCTTAGTTTGATGCCTTCAGGGGCTTATGTCAAGGGTTTTCTCCTAAACATGGATGAGGCAGGCTGGTCAGCCAACTGGCATGCAGGTGTTTATTTGGGTGTCGTTCTGTCGGAATAAGCACTAACCCAGAACCCAGTGGTAGCCAGGGACAAGTGAGGCTATGGATCATAAACACTTATGGAATAGTTCGTGTGTCTTTGAATTCCCAGCAGCCAACACACTGCCTGTAGTTAGTAGCATCTGACATTTAATGAGTGATTGTTTACACTCATTACAGAGCTCCTTCTGTCTTATTATCCCCACCTTACTCATGCATCAGCCTGGAAGTATTTGCCTCTCTTCTAAGGAACAGAACCACTTATGCATTGTGTATGCACGTAAGGCTCCAGAGATGCTGTTTTACTGAATTGCCATAGATGTTGATAGTTTAATGAAAAAGAAAAAGCAAGACTAGCTGTTGTTGACTACTCACTTACCAAAAATTATATAATATATATATGTTATTTTAACCAATTAAAAAGTCTCACTATTGCTCTCATTTCTTTTCTAGCGGAAGATAATAGTCTATCTCAAAAGAAGAAGGTCACCGTGGAAGATCTTTTCAGTAAAGATTTTAAAATCCATGATCCAGAGGCAAAGTGGATAAGTGGTGAGTACAGAGTCCTTGGAGCCCTGAGGAGCTCCCTCCCCAGCACCCAAGCCCCCCCCCCCCATGTCCTGGTTCCTTTGTTCTCTGTCCCTTTGCTGGCTGTGCGAGCTCTGCAGATGTGCAGGGCTTTGCTGTTACAGTCACCTTACTCTAACACTAAGACCATGCAGACCTGATAAAACCCAGCTCTCATTTCATGGTGCTCCCTGGCAGACTTAACATACATCAGCTTCCTGAGAAACAAATATGCTGAAGACGCTTTCTCCCTGGGTCCCCTCCTGGAGTCACTAGTTCATAGGGATACTTGCCTTGTTGCTAAGCAACAGCCCTGAAGGAAGCTGAACCT
Source organism: Cavia porcellus (assembly GCF_034190915.1). Lineage (NCBI taxonomy): Eukaryota > Metazoa > Chordata > Mammalia > Rodentia > Caviidae > Cavia > Cavia porcellus. The sequence continues at coordinate 59,510,804 of NW_026947489.1, forward strand.
GCCTGCCTTCTCTGTGGTCCTCCATGATCTTCTGTCCTCTTACTGTCAGCTTCTCCAGGCGGAGGAAAAAGCAATGACAAAGGACTCCTGAGAGACCCTGCCAAACACAGGGAACCTGCTGTGCAGATGCTGATGAGTTTATTTTCCCTCTTGAACTTTAATCTGCACCAAACCTGGCTATTTTAGGAAGAATTTTTTTAAGATAACAAAACAAAAGAGAATTGGGGCAGAAGGCAGTGTACTGTTTGGGGGCTGGCATGATCTCTTTCTTTCCCCTCCTGTATCAAAGCCTTATGAATGGCTCCCTATCCCCTCCCGGCTGTTTCTTCCCTGCAGCAGGGTTATCTTGACGTTGCACTCTGCCTCCAGCCTGTGCTTCAGTAAAACACACTTGAAAATACTCCAGGTTGGGACCCTTTCAAGTGCAATGCTTGAGGTCCAGCTCAAATCCTTACTTTCATAAGAAATGAGGTCTAGAGAGGCCAGGTTGCTTTTAGGAGGTCATAGAGCCAGTCAGCAGCAGTTTGGCTCAAAGCCCACTTTCTGACTTCTAAAATTCTATGTTCTTTCCATTACCCTGTTTTGCAGATTGTACTTTTAGCTGTCCAACTGCCTCCAAAATGTTTCTCACAGTCCCAAACTCTCAGAAATCAATTAATAATGCCTTTCATCTCCTACTTTGAGCAACAGCTTCTTTTTCCTTCTCTACTATGACTTCACTATCAATATCTGACCCTAGTTTAATTGCAAACGTATGTTATAAAAATGAGGGAGATATGAGAAGAGAACATTGTGAATGGCAACAGACTACACACAGAAACCGAGGTTCTATCCTGAGCACAGGTAATTCTGCTGACGGAGGCACTGATTTCACCTTTTGCTTTGAGGCTATCTGAGTTTCTGGAGTATGTTTGTGCCAAAGCATGGCATAGACGAGTGTGCACACAAAGGGCAAGCTCTGGGCCAGACCTTGGAAATACATTACAGTTCCTCTCCTTAATGAGCACAGGATCACATCCTGCAGACAAATGATGAGCAGCTATGCAAAATGCAAGAAGGAATTGATTTCCTCCTTCACCCAGAAAGGTATTTCAGAGACAGTGTGTGAACTCAGTCTTCTGGGGATAAACTAGGACTTGTTAGAGAAATGAGAGAGCAGAGCCCTGGAAAAATCCACATCTAAAAGTTTGGTGTGTGCTAAATAACCTTGGGAGAACCCAGGGTAAATGAGAGACAACACCCAGGAAAAGCAAAGCAAAAAAGCTGGTGAGGAGGCAGATTCTGAGCCTCACTGAAAGATCAGAATTAAGGGACAGCAAATTCAAGCTTCAGGGTTCAGAGTACGTGAGAAGGTTCTGGAAGATTCTAGGGTGCCATGGCTTGAGCAGGACCAAATCAGCACTGCACATGCAAAATAAAGTCGAGCAGAGATCTGGTGTCCCAAGGTCACGTAAGCTTCTGCAGGCATCTGGACCAGTGAATAGAACCAGGAGTGCGTGTGTCATCAGCAAGTCAGTGGTACTGGCCTGGAGATGAGTTGGCTGTCTCTCTGGCCACAGAAAATCAGCCAGGCTTTCCTCAGAGCCCCAAAGTCAGGATTTAACACAAGCCATTGGGAAGGCAGCTATGCACCAGCAGAAATTGCACAGCCTTGCTCTGGGAATCCACTTAGAGTGCACTGGGGTTCTCATGGATGAACCAGCAGGGGTGTGTGGTCTTTCACAGAAGGGCCACCCCTTTGTAACTGTGAGTGAAGTTTTGTCTGGTGGTCTCCCCAAAGAACAGGCTTTTTGGAGCCTGGAAACAAAATGGTCTCCCCGAACTGCTCCTAGAAGTTCTCCTATTTCCCCTTCATTTATTCCTCTTCTTAATCATGCCCTTGCTTCCTGCCCCTTAAAAGTTGATAGTTTAAAGTGAGTGACCCAAGATCGATAGTGGTTTCTAATTATTTTTTTACAAATGCCATGGAGAATTCACGCATTTTCTTATACTACAAGTCTAAGTGTAAAGGTCCATAAAAAGATTACTATGAATTCATTCAGTTATCTCATGCTGCAGGCTGGGATGAGCCTTAGAAATTATTAAAACATTCACTTACGTGTTAAGACTTTACCAAAGACCCACAGTGTAGCAGGCAGGCAGACTGTTGGGCCCCGAGAGGGTAAAAGCTTCACCCATGATTGAGTTGTTAGCAGTAGACATGGGAATCACCCCTTAGTACCACTACTGTCCTCACCAGATTATCCTCTTCCTGTTTTTCTTCATCCTCTTCCTTGTCATAATCATCATCATATCTTTATCATAATCATAATCCACTAGTTATATATTAGCCTCTGGGCTAAGTGTTTTATGCATATTAATTTTATTCTCATAACTTCTATTGTTCCCATTTTGCAGATGAGGAAATATCCTTGGGATGGTTAAGGAATTTGATCAATATCATAGCAAAATTTAGACTTGAATGTAGGTCCGTCTGATTTCGAGACACTGTGCTGCATTAGAGAGGATCTAGACCTTCTGCCCTGGCAAGCTTCTTGTGCAAGCCAGTTCAGGAGCTGCATCATGTAGTTTAAGCAAGATTCCAGGCTATGAATCTTTCTGAATTATTGCAACCCTTAAACTCTCTATCCCAGCATGCCCCTTCCCACAATGCCTTTATCAAAGCAACAGAACACCCAAGTGATAAAGAAAAATGGAGTAATTCTCTTCAGAGGAAAAAATGGGATATTTTTAGTACACATTAACTGCTAAAGTGAACAAATGTATCTTGGGCTTAATATTGGAGTTAATAGTCTAGAACTAATGTGCTTTATTTGTCAGGAGGAAATGTGTTGGGTTGCAGTTAAGTTTCCCTCCCCCGTGTGAGCAGACTTTTTTTCAACCTACCTTTTCTAAAGATGATTGGTGTGACAGCCTTGTCATCCTGTAATACCCTAGCATCCCTGGACTTCCCTCACTGATGGTCACCAGCCCAGGGCAGCAGAAGGGGACATAAATAACAGTGGCCCCATAGCACCTAGCACTTCTTGTGTTGTCCCTGTGCAGTGGAAGGGGCCAGCCACGGTGTGCTCTGTCTGGTGTCACCTTGCTCAGGCACTGCTGACCGCCATTGTGGCAGCCACCCTGCCCTGCCCACCTTCCATATCCCTTTGTGCAGCTCTGGGGTTCCATAGGGGGCAGCATGTTGGTCCCTTCTTGTATGTGTAGATCAGTGATGGCAAACCTACGGCACACGTATTGCCGTAGGCACACAGAGCCCTCTCTGTTGACACATGAGCCACATCCCCTTGGCAGCTGAGCACTGGATATTTGGGTTTAACTACGGCATGGGTACTGTGCAATAAAATAAGTGTATTTGGTGTGGTAATTTGGGCATTTGATCTCTGAAAGGTTCACCATCACTGACATAAAGTGGGGCTTTGAAAATGTTTCATTTTGTTTTGTTATTGTTCTTATTGTTGTGCTGGGGAAATTTTTTGTGGTTTTTTCTGGCAATAGGTTATTCTGATCTTGAAATAAATATGCCTTCATTTCTCTCACCTTACACACACACACAGACCCCTCATTGGGTCCACCTTCCACAGGCCTTGTTGTCTCTGTCTCCTGTGCAGCAGGAAGTGGCTGTCCATCCTTGCATTTCCAATCCCTCTTCTCTCTCTCCTGACCCCACTGCATTTGTTCTCTACTTCATATGCCCAGCAGCTGTCCTGTCTGGGCCCTGGTGGCCTCCACATGACTATAGTCTGGTCACTTCTCAGACTACTTTTTATGCTGCCGTCAGCAACACATGACACAACCCATAACTCCTGCTCTGAGCCAAAGTCACTCTGTAGCTTGAAACTTTTTGCCCCCAAATCTCATCTCTGCCTCCTGGCTGGAATCCTAGCCACCCCACGCTGGCTGTCCCTGTGCCACACACTGATAGCCCCGGAGCCAGGCTGTGGTCTCCCTTGGTGTCTGACTCCATCCCCGTTTTATTGAGTGTCATGATTTTCAGGGTTTCCCCCCACTCTGCTGTCACCTAAATGCAGTAGACGTGGCAATCACTCCTCAGCATTACTGCTGCCATCACCAGATTCCAGACCTCTCTCCTGAGGTCTTCAGTGTCTCATGGACATTGCAAATTTAACCTTGATACCTCCAAATCAGAGTTCTTGACTTCTTTCCAAACCTAAAAGTACAAAATCTAAAACCTTTGCCCTTTCCACAGCCTCCCTCGTCCACCCTTTTATTAACCCCATCACGCACTGTAGCAGTGGGAAAGAAAAATTCCAGAAAAGAGCTGGAAGATGTGTAAACAGGCATAGCCTTCCTCCTGGTCTCCTCCATGCTTGGGGAATCTGTCACAGAGCCTCGGCGCCTGACCATGTCCCTGAATGGCAGCACTTGGAATGCACATCTATCTTTTGCAAACTCGTCTTTTGTTGATTTTTGAATGTTCATCAGTCCACCTTGACAGCACATAATGACTACATTCATCACAGGGAGTCAATACACGACATAACCCACTTTGACTCTTCTCATGTTCCCCTTTCCCTCCCCGCCCTCCATCTCTTGATTCCCTTCCTTTTGCAAAAGATCCATTTCCCTCTGTCCTATCATCTAGCTTCTATTTTACTCTTTATTCTACTTATGCTTTGGCTTCCTCATATAAGAGAAATTGTGTGATGTATAAGGGTGCATATCTGATTTCTTTCATATAATGCTTTTGCAAAAGGCAGACTGGACTGAGAAACAGTTTTATACACTCCACACCCTGTGCCAGGAGCCAGCAAAGCCACCACCATCTGCCAGGGAACCTGCACCCCAGTGCCTCCATGTTTCTAGATGCCAGCAGGCCTGGCTGTGAAGGAAAATCATCATCTGCCAGCTGCAGGAAGGGCTCTGTGCCCTGGCTACCCCCTGCACCATGTCCCACTGAGTCCAAATGTGGTGGCAGCCCCTATGCCGGACACCCAGATCTCCCACTGTCAGTGTTTACGTCCAGGTTCACTCATCCTGCCACTGGATAGCACAGAGCCCTCTGTGTCTCAGGCACAGGGCTGCAGAGACTCTAAAAGTGGAGAGAATGGCTTCCTTTGAACACAAGACAGGGTCGGCTGGTTGGCTGGGACTGGAATAGTATATGTTTGAAAAGATAAGGTTGGAGTTGGTGCACAGGGTTCAAAGGAACCCAGTTTCCATGTGTGCTTTATCCTCTTCTGCTATCTGAAAATTCAGGTGTGTTTTTTAAAATAAAGCTTGTAGAGCTCAATAAAGGGGAACACGAGCTTTGAATGATCTGGGTTTTTCTATTCCTGGCTGGAGGCCACATTGTCCAAGTAGCACCATTAAGACCCAGATGACTAGATAGGAAAAATGTTCCCAAACGACGTCTGGTGCAGCGGCCCTGCAGAGTGACCAGCAGAGATCACAGGACCGTGCCCAGGAACACAGGCACCGCAAGAGACAGAGGGATCCTCAAAGGCTCAACAAGGGGAGGAAGCAACAATAGCCATCATTTGAAGTCATTACATCAAATGCACATTGAAGCCCGAAGAAGAAAGCGAGGTGTAATTATCGCACCGGTTGTGCAAATCACCCATTCACATTCTCTCCATCCGTTGGCATTTTGAAGATCCCTCTTTCCTCAGGACAAGGGAACCTCAGTTGCCCGGCATCAGGAGACCAATTATGCCTCCCACTGTTTTAACGAGTGAAACGGCCCACACCATGCTGCCAGAAACTCAGATGGACACGGTTTCAACCCCGCCTGCCCGTGTCTTTCTCTCTCATTCTTTCACATTCCTAGTGTCTCGGCTAAAACTATCGCGTGCTTCCCTTCTAAGTTTCCTTCTGCAGTGTCCTGTGACATGGATGGGAAAAGACAGTAGCATTTAGTGGCAGTGGAAAAAAAAAAGCAATCAATAACAATGGCTACAGAAGTAACAGTAATAGCTAATTTGATACCTTCTGGACTGTATTCCAGTCTTGCTGCGGTACAGGAGGCGGGAAGTCTTATCTTTACATTAGCATCTGGGAAACTGCAAATCAAAAATTTAAGCTGCTTTTTCAAAAATGCAGCTCTTGAAGATCCAGGGCATCCCTGCCTCAGTGTCCCTCCCAGGCCTCCCTAGCACCTCCCCTCCCACTGTTCTGCTCTCTGGCTGGATGGGACCGGCATCCCCGGCCATAGCAGTTTCTCAACTCTGTTCTCTTTTTCTGAAACTGCTTTTGAGCCATGATTCTCTGTTTCAGAAATTCTTCATGGCTGTTCTGAGTTAGAATCAGACGCTCCCTCCTGCAGCTGCACCAGGACTAGCAATCTGCACTCAGGGTCTGCCCACCTCAGCCCTTCAGCTCACCCCTCGCAGCTAGATGGATGCCCTCAGCTGCACCCCATGCCTTCCTGACCTGCTGGAGGTCCCCACTTGGTGACAGAGGTGGGAGTCTCTACTGTCGCTGAGGGCCTGCAGGAGGCCAGGCCTGTCCAGAGATGACTTAACTCAGGACTGAGGCACTCAGGTGTGCCCAGACCCAGGTGGGCCGGCCCTCTTCCTGAAGGGACACGTGGTCCTACCGCTTATGATGACTTTGTATTTGCTTCCAGGAAAAATTTAAAAGCAAGTCCCATCTCTGTGGAATACAGTTTTGTCAAGTGTAGATTCCCATCCTAACTTTAGTTATTTGTATTACAAAGGAGTGAGCAAGTTTAAGTGTGTGTGTGTGTGTGTGTGTGTGTGTGCGCGCGCGCGCGCGTGCGTGTGTGGTCAAAATATGTGGGGAATGTTCATGTTTTTAAAAGATGTACTACAGTATAAGGCACATTGCCCCTGAGTCACCCTCAGAATGCGCCTTCTCACTTTGCACACACGTTTCTCATCATTGCTGCCGCTTTGAAGCAGTTCTGAAAGTCCTCATTCATGTCTTTATAAGCTGTAATAAAACAAAAATACACCGAACACTGCTGCCCAAGTACCCTCTAACAGAAAGGCTGGCTTATTAAACTTGGCACTGTGTCCTCGTCTGCCCTCTGTACCAGGTCTGCCCCCCTGAGGCTGCTGGCTCCTCCCCAAAGTCAAAATGACCATGAGAGGGAATCAGCCTTTGGAGTCATGGAGGCAGCCATGGCAGTGCAACCAGACTCTAGGGAAAGAGGACGCCAGAACTGTTTCAGAAAGCAGAAGAACAGTGGGATAAGTATGTGGGAAGCCAGGCAGAGTATTTGGAAGTGGATTCATGGCAATGTGTGCTTTACTGACATAAATTTTTAAATTTAAATACTCAGTGTAATTTTTAACTATACCTCCTATGTAACTATGCATATGTCAAAAGGGGGGATCCCAAGGGAGTGTTGCTTTCCCAAGATATCAAAGGATCACTTTAAGTGCACCAAGCCTCTTTAGAAAATTTCCTGGGAAAACACATATTGTCCCGCCACTTTTTGTGCCCATGCAATCGATGAGCAATATGGACCTGAGCATGGTGGATGGGGATGCCAAATCTGCCCCCAAGGTGAACCCTGGTCTGGGACAGCTGATCTTCTGTCCTACGATGCTTTACAACCTGGTCCCAGCAAAGACACTTCAGCCTAGTATTCCCCAATCCAGGCCTGATGGTTTGGTTTTATTTTACTTACCCCAAAATGAAAAGATTTAAGAACCTAGATGAGTCCTGTTGTGCTGTGATAGCAGGGTGAGATCTGCCAGGTACCCTTTCTAGAGTGGCTCTGTAACAAGCACCAGGAAACCACATTAATTGGAGGTCTGCCTCCTTCAATCCAGTGACCCTCACTAGTATCATTTATTGTCTCAATTAAATTAGTCCACACAGCCCTTACCTCGGCAGCCTGCTGGAGCCTAATGAATTACCACTGACATCTTTTCAAACATGGATCAGCTTCTTAATTAATAAAAAATGAATCATCTCATCTCCCCGTAATTGAGCAGAATCCCCTCTGGCCCATCAGCCCTCCGCCCAGGTGTAGCTTCCTCCATCCTCCATGTCCATCTACAGCCCTATCTCGCCCCTAACAGGGAGCTTCTTGGGGGTCTTCAGTGTAGGGTCGTAATGGCTATGTTTCCCTCACAAGCTAGAGTATCTAGGGTGTAATAAACTTCCAGTAAACATTAATCGATTGAATGGCTGAGTCAGCAAGTGGGAAAATCATGCCCATGAAAGAAAACTTGGGGAGACTGAATTTCTGATTAATTGAGAGCTAACTAGATCCTTTGTTCCTGGTAAGTCTTGGCATTTAAGGAAAGTGTGCACGTACATGTATTTATAGTTGTACATGTACTTATAATTGAAGATATAATATACCTATTATCTTGCTTTAACTGACAACTCTAGTAGGGTGAGACAGTGAGAGGGTTATGGCTTATGTCTAGGTGTCTCCCCAAAACCTCATGCAGTTCTGGGTGGGGCTGAATTTACAGTGTGTGATGCCAGGATTAAGGGTGTGTGCCTTGTGCTAAATCAATCAGTTCCCTGCTTGGTGTGGCTCCGCCCTAACCCTAGCAGCCTACATAGAGTGTAAAACAGGCACAAAGAAGCCCTTTCCTGCTCTGCTGTCTTCTGTGTGCCACGCATGTGTCTCCTGTGCGATGCCCTCTACCAAGCCACTGTGCCTTGGAACCAGCCAATGATGAACTGAGAGCTCTACAAACTGAACTGCATAAACCTTTTCTCCTTTAACTTTGGCTATGGAGCATTTTGTCTCAGCAACAAGAAAAGTAACTGGAACAGTGCCTGATACTAAGTTTGCTCCCATCATAAATGCTATGTTTGTCACTGATGCACAGAGAGATCTGAACACAGAGCCAGGTTCTGCGGGTACTTTCTCCCTAATCACTCCACCACCCCAGAACTGACAGGCCACCTCATTTCTACATAAGCCAATGGCTTCAGCTCTTCCAACGACATAGCTCAATAGGAAGTGTAATCAGGGCCCCAACTCCCCCAGGATGGCTGGTGACCGGTGTAACACTGTGCATGATTCTGTGCTGTCCTCTTCTCCGTCTTCCCCTCCGTCCTCCATCTTGACACCATTCTTTCATCACAGCTCGACAGCAGACTCACGAAAACTTACAAGATGGCAGAGCAGAGCAATGGTTCACAGATAGACAAGGTGCTTGGCTGAAAATGCTGAACCTGGCTTCTCCCAGCCCCCTAGAACCCTGCTCTAGATAGTTCCATGGCCTCCCCTCTTGTCCTCACATGGGGTCAACATTCAAATACTATCTGGACTACTCCACTGCTGTGGCCCTCAGGAGTCCTCTGCCCACTCAGGGGCCAGAAATAGTTGAATCAGGGGTAAAAGGTATAGAATGAATCAAATCTGCCCTCACACTGGGCACCAGTCTTGCATTCCCATGTTAAAGACTTCAGGGTATCTGAGTGGGTCTGGCTGCAAGGGTCCTGTGCTCTCCCTAAGTTGTACATCTTCTGGAGGGGCAGTTTGAGAATCAGGGTAGACCTTGCTGATGCAGTGGTGCCTCAGTTCACGAACTTAATTAATTCCGCAGTTCTGGAAAAGATGACCACAGTCCTCTTCATCCAGTTTGCGGTTCACAAACGAAAGCAAAATTTGCAAACAGAATTGTTTACAAACGGAAGTATTTGTGAACTGAGGTATTACTGTATTTTGTGGTTCACAAATGGCTGGAATGGAATCATCTTTCTTTGTGTCTCCCTCCTTCTCTTACTGGAATGGAAATAGCTAAGGTGAACAGGAACACTGTAGCCATGTTGGTGGCTGGATGTCTTGAATGCTAAGCAGTTTGGGGACTTTTAGGTCTAAGTTCCCCCAATATTTGCCAATCTCACACCTGATGCTTCTGCCCAGAGCTCCCTGGACCACAGCCCAGACTGTCTCTGGATCACAGTCCTCTCTTCCTTCCAGGCCACTACCAGTCCCCCCTTTTCTGAATATTTTGAGCTCCTATAAAATCTCTTTGCAGTGACAACAAAGAACAAGGGTAGAATCATCATCTTGCAAGCAATCATGGTGGCTGGGCTTCTCCATTCTGTGCTCTTGCTCCTGCCCTGGGTGCTGTTCATCCCTTCCCCATCAGTGAGAGAAGTCAGAGCACTTTCCCTGCCACACAGCTAGGAGGGGCAGAACTAGGTCTCTATAGTTTCAGTGTCACCAACCGTTGGTGATGGGAGGTGGTGAGACCTTTAGGAGTGGGGCCTTGGTGTGTGCTTAAAGAGGAAAGTAGGACCTAGCCTCTTCCTCTTCCCTTCTTTGCAAATTCCAATCATAAGGTGATGCATTTTGCTTCTGCCAGGACCACACTCCCTGCACCCCCACATACACCCCAAAGGCCAAAGCCACAGGGTCTCTTCAGTCATGGACTGAAACCTCTGAAACCATGAACCAAGGCAAACTCTGTCTCTTGGTAAGCTGGGCATCTCAGATCTGTCACAGTAACAGAAATCTGACCCATTCTTCGTAAGCATCTAACTCACTCTGTTACCGGGCAGGGATCTTTTTCAGGTTCTGGATGTCTTAAACAAAGAATTCAGCAGGACACCCAAGAGTAGCACCAGGATCAGTGACTAGCTTGAATGAGAATAAAACGAGATCTGCTCTACAGAGTGGATGGGGGACCAGGTCAGTGGGAAAGGCTCGTTGTACTGATGGGCTTGGAGTTGAGGGTTTTAAGCTTTAGAGTTCGGGTGGGATATAAGGGTCTAGTCTGTGGTGACTCATGTTTGCCTCAGCCTCTCCATGGAGAGATGGAGGTGGGATTTTTTTCACCTTTTATGGCCTCTGAGGACTGTCCTAGTGTCTAAATCCCAGAACAGGTCAGAGCTACATAATCAATATTATGATAATTTGGATTGGAGCTGGCTGAGGATTGCAGAAGACCACTGAGTGCATGTCAGGGACTTGCTGTTACCTGATTACCTTTCTCTGTTGGTATAGACCTGGGCATCCTGTTCCTGGGCTAATGTTTAACTCACACGGTGGGTCTGCTCCTGGACAGCAGATCCAAGGTGGGCACACCCTTTATCCTCAGCTGTTTCCCTAGTTACCAGATACCTCAGAGCTGACCTAGAAAGAGTACGCTCAGCCAGGCCAGCCCTCCTTTCTCTCTCAGACCTATTCCTTATCTATGTCCTGCCTCAGCTCTGCAAATGTCCTTTGTGAGGCTGAAGATTTACCCACAGATTTACCCAATTGTTGTTTATTGAACAGGAAGCACTAGGGGCTGTGCTTTACATACAAGGGGAATCCAGAAAAGATTGAGAAGGACCAGATCCATCCTGAGTCCCCCTCTCAGGCTCACAGATCAGCCCAAAATCCCAGTTCAGCCCAGTCTTATGCCTACAGCTGCCTCTGTGGCTTGTCTGCTCCAAGCCTGGCACCCGAAGATTACAGCAGAAATGTGGTGGTGTAAGGGGGGCTGCCAACACTCACACAGCCTCCTGAGGCCCTGAACGGCAGCCAGATGGAGTGAAGCTTTGTTTTCCCCACCAGATGTTATTTACTCTTGCTGTTTGACTTATTTTTGTGATAGCATCTGAGTCTCTTCCTAACACCTCTGGACACCAAATGCCTTCTTCCCTGCAGCTATGATCTGCAAAATCAGACAAATCTCTAGGGGCCAAATGAATGCACCTATGCAGAAATTGGGGGCTGGTAATTGCTAGGCTACTTAAACTAGTTTGACTTTGTGCTCAGTCTGACACTTTGCCGGGCCTTCCTGTAGGTCCATGCTAGGTGCTTGGCGTTGGTGAATTGGTAGCATAGTGATAGCCGTGGACCAGGAATGCATCCTCAGGACTCATTGCAGTTACTAGTTATGATGTTACACTGGTTCATTGAAGAGATCTCTGTTACGTGACACTGCAGATCTGTCCTAGATGTGTCCTAGATGCATCCATGCAGCCTGCACAGCAGAGAATGAAGGACCGTGTTCCATGGTGAGAACCTGCCTCAGGCAAGGGACAGCAAAGTTAGCGACATTTTCTCTTGCAATCTCTCCCTTCCTTTCTTTTCCTTTCCTTTCATTTCTTATTCTGACTACCCTTACTTTCTCTCCTTCTCTACTCTGCCTTCCTTAATCCCTCCATCTGTCTTTCTTTGCTCTCTTCCTATCTTCCTATTGAGGTTTGTATCTAGATGTCCTCCCATACTGGTTGTTTTGCTTTGTTTTGTTTTCTTCTGTTTTGTTTTGTTTTGTTTGTACCAGGAATCAAACTCAAGACTTTGCACTTGGTAGACAGGTACTGTGCCACGGAGCCACATCCTCAGCCACCAGTGGTTTAATTTACTGTATGTGACTGGGAACTAAGGTTGTGATACTGGGATGAAAGATGGGAACAATGGAAGCCCTCTCCTGGGGGGGGGGCAAACAATAGGATTGCAGCCTAGGTGGGATAGAACAGAAAGGCAGGCTGCTGCTGCTTGCTGCTGGTGCCTTCTACCTGTCACAACACGAACTGTTTCTCTCGGTGAAGTCCCTCTACCATGGCACCCAGCCTTGGAGCCAGCTGACTATGGACTGAAACCTCAACAGAGTGTGAGGGGAGATAAGTTTTTCCTTCTTTAACTTGTGAAGGGCAGGTACTTTGTACCAACACACTGGACATAAACCCAGGGATGCCCTAGCTCTGATCTCCATCCCTGGCCTTTTTTATTTTTTTATTTTAAGACAAGTCTCACTAAGTTATTCATGCAGGGTTCAAACTCTCCATTCTCCTGCCTTCCTCCTGCCTCTGCCTTATGGAATGTTTTCCTTTCTAACTTTTTTCTCAATGACTTCACACATTGAAATAGTTTCAATAGGTTTACTGAATGGAAAGGACCAATGTTCATCCTTAAACTAAATTGTTAGGTTTTAAAAACGAATGTTTGGTTGAGATCTCCTAATAAGTAAGGTTAAACAAAAAGCAAGAAGATTGAAAATAAAATTAGAGCCTGGTAATTTACCAGTTCATAGGCATTAGAGACAGTCCCTGGAGACTCTCCTTAAGCTACTAAAAGTCTTTCTTTCTGATTGCTCAGATCCCAAGACAGGTCTAAAAGAAATCATGAAATGCTTAAGAAATGAAGCAATGCAGTAAAAGCTAAAAGGTTTCCGTTTTTATTTGGACTCTTAACTAAGCTGTTTCCCTGTTTACTTCCCCTGATCTTCCCCTGTGAGGGCTTCAGATTTGTTCACAGTTTTCATCTCCTCCCTCTGTTTGATCAAAGCAAAACAGCAGTTTAAAATACCCAGAACCCATCACATCCCATTCCGATCCACCTGACATCATATTGACAGAGAGGGGAAAGGATGGGTCAGGAAAGCAGGTGTTACCTGATTTTTATGAATGGTTTGAATTCTAGACCCACACCTTTAGCTGTGATCATTCACTGTTCCCTAGGAATGGAGGGGTTCCTGTGATTCAGAAAGGAGGATGTCATTTGAAGTCCCCAAGCAAAAATTAGCAAGCTTTTTGCTGCTTTATCACCCTAAAAATCTTCTATTAGTGGATCTTCTCATAACTTCCTTTCTGGGACCGTCTCTTTGCATGGTTTTTGTCTAGCCCTAGTCACTTGAATATGCTATCATGGTGCCAAAGAAGACTAAGTCTTCCACTGACTGAGCTGCATAAAGCAGTGAATAAAATGCTTAGGGAACTTTGCCCTTGCACCATATTAATGAGATCTACTAGAGCCTGGACCTGAGCAGCTAGGTAACTTGGGATCCTCAAGATACACAGCACGTAGTTTGTACCTCACATAAGGCATATTCTAAACGGTTAACCAAAAAGGTCCTCCTTTATGAGCACTGCTTTGTTCCAGGAAGAATTTGGAGCTGTCAGTGCAGACATTGGGCAACAACATAAATTGCCAACAACCACAGTCAATGGTAAAACCTGATTCCTGTACCCCAGGTGTCCGTTGATTTAGCAGGAATTTCAGATAAATGGAAATCCCCAGGGCCTGGAAGACTCAAAGGAGGCTTCCTGCTCCTTGTGCCTCCACTGCTAGATCCCAAGACCTCACACTTTCCCATGTCTGCTCTCCCTCCTCCTTTCCCCAGTTCTGGAGAAACACTGCTCCAGCTCCCGTGCCCATGTCAGCCTGCTCATGGAGGCCTCAACTGACACAGGGGAAAGGATGTGTCTGCAAAGCTCAGTGCATCTACCCAAGGCTCACATCTGGGTCCCAGGCGATGTGAGCGCAGGTTTGTTGGGTCTAAGGCCTATGACATGACTTGACTTCCTGCTACAGGAGAAAGTCCCTTTACTCCACAGGAAAGCCTGGTTCTCCTTTCCCTTCTCCCTTGCATCTGAGCATTTTCACTGAATAGCAGCTGTAAAACCTCCCTCCAGGGATGAGACTGGTTTTCAACTAGCCAGGTCTATGATGAAACCCAACATAAGCAGATGGTCAGCTGCACCAAGCCTTAAACAAGGCCCAGCAGCCAGACTGGTTCAGAAGAGAGTGCTTTTTGGACAAGCAGTTTAGTGAAAGCTGTCTCCAGAGCTGAGAAGATTTGATAGAAAGTCAGTCTAAGACGTTGCTCAGCCAGCACCATGATCCCATCCATGACTGTGGCCGGAGCAGACATGAGATGGAACCCAGCCATCCTAAAGCTCACACTTGGCATAGTTTCATATGACGTAAGAGGACAAATTACATGGTAGGAAAGGGCCAAACATGAGGACAGACTGATGGCATGAACCTATTTCTGGGGCCATGTCAGTGGTGCTATCTCTAAACACAGAACTGCTGCTCCCAATGGTCCAGCAACCCTGGGATCCTAGGCTAGTGCACCAGAAAGGTCCCCAGCTTCTTCAAATGGACATGAACAGTTGCCACTCTCAAACTGAAGTTCCATTTAAAGACATAGATGTTGGCAGATATCTACTTGGATTTATTTTGCTCTGGAAAGAGTCACCTTTGTCTCCATCTTTTTTGAATCAGCGTGCACTAGTTGTGCACAGTAGCTGGTTTCCTTGTAACACTTTCACACATGTGCATAGCACACCCTGACCATCGTCAGCCTCTTGCCTGTCTTGCAGCCTGGTCCTCCTCTTCCCTGGTATTCTTTATCCTGCTTTCAAGGTATCTTTCCCCCCTAGGTTCCACATATGAAATAAAATATGCAGTTTTTGTCTTTCAGAGTCTGGTTTATTTTGCTTAGCATAGCAGTCTATGTTTTGAATGCTGGAGAGATGCAATGGTTGTAGCATGGTAACAGCCTTTTTATATAAATGAGAACACAACTGTGATATGCCCAGGATAGTTAACTTTACCAAATTGCTTGTATTTGACTGCCTTAACCTGTGTAATAAGTTCTAACTCTTTGTGGCACTAAGGATTGAACCCAAGCCTTTGTGCTGACCTAGACCCTGAGTTTTTAACATCAGCTAATTAGTTGATTTCTATTGCACATGGGCTCACTAAGTCACACAGGCTGAGCCAGATTGCAGTCACCAGCCTCATGGCATGCTGGGATTGCAGGTGCCTCCCACCCTGCTGGCTGTGAGTGCTGACTTTTAAGGGAATCCTGGATAAGCTATGCCAAGGCCTGCAGGGCTCTCAGACTTTCTGGGGTGAGGACTATGAAGGGTGGCGATAAGACAACACACAAAAGCTGGGGTCTGGTGGAGCCCTCTCTTCCAATGGGAAGAAAGGAAGTGATCCTAGCAGAGCATTTATTGATACATTCGCCAGGTTGACGTCACGTGACACCACTCTGCCTAGCAACCGGCTTGTGTAGTAGTCTAAGGGCTTGATGTCTCTGGATGGGCAACTTGTTGCTAGTGCTTGCCTTGGGTGCTCTTTCTTCTCCTGTGGGCCCCGCTCTAACTCCACACTTGTGATCCATCTCCAGCTTTGGACGCTCCCCACAAGGGGTGCATACCTGGAACTACACGTTCCTAGGCCGGGCTGTGATTCCTGAGCCTCTGACTGGTGCAAGCTGAGGGCTTGGCTGTTTTTCCTCTGTGTAAGTAAGATGTGCCACTGGTCTGCACGGCAGACCGGGAGCCCCTCTGAGCCAGCCTGATCGCTGCGTTCTCAGTTTTATTTTGGTTCCTGTTAGCATTACAGCATGACGACATTTCTCACGGAGAATGGCACATGTGCGTCTTTCTACCCTGTCCTCCCCACTCCATCGTCCTCCCATGTGGGAAAAATACCATTTCCCAATTTCCTGTTATCTCTCTTTTGTTGTGCTCTTTATGTTTTGGATTTATCATTTGTGTGTCTGATTTACTTCACTTACCATTATGATCCCAAGATCCACCCATTTTCCTGCAAATGACTCGTTTATCTTTCTTTCTTCATGTAGATATCACATTTTCTTTATCTGTTGATGGATCTGTTGATGGATATATAGACCACTTCCAAGATCTAATAATAATAGCAATTCTGTTGGGCCCATTATCTCCCTTCTAAATTCTTCCCACTCTTTTCCTTAGATGCTGAGGGTGAGTATGAGGGCCAGCAGAGTGTCCATGTACAGGGATTCATGAGTCACTTTCCATAGCCAGGTCATCCGTAGGGCATGTGAGGGACTGGAGCAGCCATGCAAATCACTCCTGTGTCATCCTGAGAATATGACAGAACACAAGCCCTGCATACAGACACCTAGGTATGCTCCTGGTAAAGGGGGCTCAGGTAAAGGATGCCACAGGGCATTTGCACAGGAGACATAACAAGGAGTCAGGAGCTGCCCCATGCTCTTAGGCCTCACTGGACAGTGGGAGTACAATGCTCATAACACAGGCTTGCAATGGACAATGTATGTTGCATAGCACAGTCCTAAATTTTCATGCAGAAAAATCTCTAAAGACTTGGAGATCTCACAAAGATTATGTATCTTAATTTTTAATGAGATTTCCAGGATCTGTTTTTAAGATTTGTTTTTCTGTGGACTAAGTACTAGTGAATTTATCCCAGGAAAAATACAAAGGCAGGTGAGCCTATGAAGTGCACTCAGTGTTATCCTTTTTTCTCAGACTCCAAGTCTGCAAATCTCCTCTCTAAAAGGAATGAATTAATTTTTCAAAAGCAGGAGGAAGACATTAGGAACATTAAAGATGTAAGGATTCACTTAATATAATTAGCTTGACCCAGAGATTCTGGGGTTTTGCCAAGGATCATGTGTTTATCCCAGCGTTTTTCCAGGAGGGTGATTCTTCTCCAGTCCGTGTCCCCTGTTACGGCTGTGTCTAGATAGCCCCCCAAAGCTCCATGAGGTCACAGGAAGGGGGTTTTTAGACATAGCAGAGCTAGAGTGTGTGATGCTGGGATCGAGGCTGTGTGATTTCTGAGTCACTCTTCTGGTTGGCTTGGCACAGTTCTGTGTAGGATGAAGGGTGCCCCACCTCGGGTGTGAGCGCTACCTACCCTGGGTCAGGTAAACTAGGTATAATACGAGGACCAGAAAGAGGCTTGTTGCTCTTTGCTTGCACTTGTTCCCTCACTACTTCACTCTTTTGCTGCCTTCCTACCCTCTTCCCACCACTGACTATTTCTCCTCTGTGGTGCCCCTCCATGCTGCCCTGCCTTGGAGCCAGCCAACGGTGAACTGAAACCTCTACAAACTGTGAGCTCAATAAACCTTTCCTCCTTTAGTTTTTGGTGTTGGGCATTTTGTCTCAGCAAGAAGAAAAGTAACCAAAAGCAGTGAGGAGAATGTACCCGTTATTAAGCCCACACAGGACAGAGTCCTCCACTATGCTGTTGGCTTATGAGGCCACAGCTTTAGCCAAAGCAAAAGTACAGCTATGAGGTGCATTCCTGAGCCCAACTACTCAGGAGGCAAATACAGGAGGATTGCAAGTTCAGTACCAGCCTGAGCAACTTCGTCAGACCCTCTCTTCAAGAAAAAGGGCTGGGCATGGAGCCCAGTGGGAGAACACTTGTCTCCCACAAGACTTGCACAGGCTCTGGGTTCTGTCCTCAGTGCCAGAAAAAAGAACGGAGTTCACAGTCTGTTTAGATCCGATCCATCAGTACTGCTCAAAAGCAAGACAGAACAGTGTAAAACTGTGCACTGGAAAATAAGATAGAAGTTGGTTTTAATGGCACTTTGAAATAGAAATGTGTACCAACACCTATTTTCTCTAAATGCTGTTGTCAGTCGGCTGTCTGTGATTATAGCTGCTGACTTTTGGGTGTCTTTATTGTTTGGCCTGCGTTACATGCAGAGAACATAAAGAATACCCACTTCAGTCTCAACAGAAGTCATTCATGGAGCCCACGATGGGGGAACTAGTACATGTCAGGAACCGCCTGGGAGCTTGTGGAGATCAGCCCTGTCCCAGAAAGCTCCTGTTGTACTCAAGGCCAATGAGATTCTCAAAGCCTGAGATAGCAGGAAACAATCTTCATGATGGTATCATCGAGCCACTTATTTGACTGACAAAACCATTACAGACACAAGGGGATCTCCCCATCCCAACCACCTGCTAATTCCACCTCTTCCTTCTCCATGTCTTTGTTACTCTGAAATTGAGACTCAGGGAGCAAGTATAGCGCCATTCCCAAGAATACTACAGGGCTGAGTCTTTGCCCTCAGAAAAATAATCACAAAATTCACAGAATTGAAGGACAAAATCTGACAATCCCATAATTTTGCTCATTTTTCTTTTTAAAAAAGCTACATTTTCTGTTATGCAGCAGGGGGAGGGATACCTGGAAAGGGATTAAACAAGGTACCCACAGTATCTATTTCCAAGAAGTGAGACTAGGTGTGCTTCTTATTTTAAACCCTGTTAACCTCTAAGACAACCAGCCTCCCTCATCCATATGCCAGAAAGCAGTCAGTCATGGTGTCCGGTCACAAGAGGTCTCTCCCACCCAGAAGAAAGATGGAAAAGAAAGTATTTACTGTATCTCTGTTGTGGCAATGGATGAGGCCTTCTGTGGTCAGGGACAGGGGTGACAGATGAATGGGAGAGAATACTATCAGAGGACAGCGCCCACAGGACAGGGCTTAACTCCAGGGAGCCAGGGCTTAATTCCAGGGAGACAGCTGTGCTTGACATAACTCAGAGAAGGGCCCTCTGAGAACTCTGAGGTAAGGAGCTGAGAATGCAAAATAAGTCAATAGATAAACAGAGGCACATGAGCCAGTTTTGGCTGAAGGTAACAGGAATCCAAATAAATGGGTTCAGCAAAAGGGAAATTCATTTTCTTCACATAGACCTAAAGTCATCAAGAATGCCCATTGCCTCCCCTTAGCCTCTACCTAGCGAGTAGGGCTAGAGCTAGCAGCACCCATCACCCACACTGCAAAAACCAAAGTGCCTTCACATGTTCCCAGGTGTCTCCAGGACACTACTCACCATCCTGGTACTGCTATTGGCGCCAGCAGGTGGAGGGTAGGAGGCTGCTCAGCATCCCCCAGCACCCAGACAGGGAACCTTCACAGAGCCCCCTGGTCCAAATGCCCATGGTGCTGAAGTGGCAGCACCATGTTCTAAAAGCCACACATATCCCAGCTAAGTAATGGGCACAAAGCAACTCTGAGCAGTTCCAGTGAAATGTTCTGCAAGCATGGTGATGTTTGCTGCTGTGTGGATACACCCCAAATGCCACCCTGAATACCTCAAAACAGTTACAACAAGAACTTTTAATGTGCATTTTATTTAAGGAGTACAGTGTGACCCTCTTGGCACCATCCCTATAGAAAGGAACTGTGGGAGATAAAGCTTCCGAGTTGATTTTGAGGCCAAATTACATGATCTTCTGTAGCCATAGCTCTATTTTGTAGTTCAAAGGAAAGCACCCTAAGATGTTTTTGTCCAGTGGAAAGTTGTCCATCATTGTCACTGCCCTAACAACAGGCTGCATACACAGACAGGAAGAAAAAAAAAGGATAATGTACAGATTAAGTATGTCCCCAACCTTTGGGACGTTGTCATCCATCTGCTGAGGTCTCAGAGAGTCATTAAGCCTTAATGCTCAGTAGCAGCGGCTGGAACTTGTCTTGGAGGCCTCTGCTCGGGCTGATAGCAGCACAGTGCTGCATGCAATTCTGGACTCTGTCTTCTCCAGCAGGGGAAATGTGGAGAGGGACTGAAGGTGACCTGTCATGAAGGTGACCTGTCATGAAAGTGACCTGTCATGTAGCACTGCCTTCCATTTTGGCATCAAAGCCTCTTCACAAGAGACATAGCTCTTGTGTTCATCCTTGTGTTATTTATTTGACTATTGGACAAATACTCTTTAAACATTTTCTCCATGCCAGGGTAAGTGTCTCGTCAGGGAACGGCAAGGCTTGTGCTGAGAATTCAGGACAACAGGACTCCAGGCCAGGATCTGTGCTTCCTGGCTCAATGACTCTTGCTTCCCAATGATCAGTGTTTGATGGTACTATGTCCCACGATTATGCTTTTCCTGTGAAATTATTTCCTGGGGTGCCTGGACTGGAAAATCTTTGTAGACACACACAGCCACAGGCATTATAAATTCTGATTCCGGAAACCTGAGATGCTCAAGACAATGCTGAATAGCCAAGGCATGCATTTCATGAAAAAAATCCTACAACCGTGTAAACTTTTTGGTAAAGAAACAAATGTCCAAGACATTTGATGGATGTGTACGTCTCCGAGGACTGAGATCAAAATGTACTGTTCTTGATTTATGGATAAACAATATAAACAATAAATGATCATTTTAGCTAAATTATCCCTGTTACTAACATTGATACATTCTACAATCTCTGTTATTTTTAGTTTTCTCTACTTGGAGCATTTTGTAAAACGGTGCCCTCTAGTGGCTAAGAATTCACTTGAAAGCTAAAATAGGGATGCTATTTTTAGTCTGGCTAGAGAATTGATTGTAAGGCCAGCATTTAAAGAGATTTATGACCTCGTTGCAAATGTATGTGTTGTGTATGTGTCACAAATAAGCATGAAGACAGATACAATCTGGCTTGTTAATGGGTGTCTGATTTCTTGATCGCAAACCTATTAATCCACCTATTAATATATAATGTTACCCTGGGTGTAAATTTAGCTTCCTGTCATTTATAATAACATTAGCAATGTGACATATTGTCATCTGAGCAAGAGCACTGCTTTATGCCAAAGCCAAGAGCCTCAATAATGATTTTTTAAAGTGTAGTTAGGTGTGATTCGGTAGAGATACGCGTACAGGAATAGAGAAGTCAAAGGATCAACAGACGCGACCTAATTTTTATGAAAAATTACTCTTGTCTCATTTGTCTTTTTTTGTCCAAAGGATCATTATAACCTAAGAGCTCAATACCATATTTCTCAAAATGCAAATTAAATCTGCCTCTGAAAATAGCCTCTCTTGGCTAAAAATACCAAAATTTAAAAAAACGTGTAGATGACTTTTAGTTTAAAAAGACAAAAGAGTAAATGAAAAATACGCAGCATTTTTCTTCCCTTTTTTTTCTCTCTTTCTCATGTGGAACGGTATTAGTAGGTGTTTCTGAAAGTTATAGTTATTATTTTAAATCCATCACCCAACATTTGAGCACCTGGATCATGCAATCAGAGATACAGCATTGAGACTTAAGAGGTCTGGAGACGTGTATGGAGAATAAGTGTCACATGCTGTCATTGCAGAACTGGACAGTCTCCTGAGCAGTGGGGACATGCTGGGTGGCATCTTCAGGTACAGCCACCCATGGGGTCTCGTGGGTGTCTGCTACTCATGCTCGGAGACCCCACAGCCACGGTCTCTCCCAGCACAGCCCTGCACACTTACTAATCCCTGGCTTGGATCTTCTGTGGGAATTTTTTACATAAACTTGTAGTTTTAGGATAGTGGATTTATATATAGAAACATTGGGAAGGTGGTACAAACCTCCAGGTACCCACACCTGGTTCTTATGTTTTACCGTCTTACACGACTCTGGTGCATCAGGCATGATCAATGAACCAATATTGATGTGGCGCTACTGACTGAAGTGTGTATTTCTTTAGTTTGTTTGTATTTCTTTAGTTCTGATATAGCATTCTCCCCAGTGGCCACAGGACCCCACCCAGGCTGGTTTCAGTCTGATTTCTTCTCAGCCTCCTCTTGCTGTGACATCCCATTTACTATGGCTCACTAGGCTGGTTAACTTACTGCATGAAGGCAAGCTTGCATTCTGGGGATGCATTCCACCTGCCTCATCTGAACAACTTTCTTTAGGTTGCCAAATTTGGTTTGTTAATAGTTTAAGGAGGTTTTGTTTTTCAAAAAATGCTGGTTCATGGTTTCATATCTTCTTTTTATATCAAACTTATAGTGGCTTCATAGAATACTCTTCTGTATTTTGGAAGTTAGTGAAAGCTTTCCATTAATTCATGAAATTTTGGTGCACATATGTTTCAGAATGTTATATGTTCCACATAGATTGAACCTGTCATCATGACAAAACATCTTTCTTTATCTCTGGTAACAATTTTCTACCTTAAAGATTATTTTGAGTGATAATATCCTACCAATCCAGCAAGCTTTTGGTTACTATTTTCATGTTACATCTTTCACTATGTTATTATTTTCAATGTACTTAAAATTTTTATGTAAATGTATCACTTACAGATATGTATTGATGTATCTCATATTTTCCCATTCCTCCAACCATTCTTTAATCCATTTATATAAAGTTTTTTCAATAACATATAACTTATGGCTGTGATTTTGCTATTGGTTACCTCTATGTCTTGTGTGATTAGATTTCTTGATTCTTCATCATTGCCTTGTTTTGTACCATTTAAAGTCCTTGGTAGTTTGTACTGTATTTTTAAAGTTATTTTTCTTAGTTGCTTAGTTGCTTAGTTGCTTCGATTGGCCATAAAGAACATCTCAGTTTATGGCAAGTGAATCCGATTACTACCACCTTAATTTTAATGGTATTCAAAAGCTTTGTTCTTACATAAATCTATTCCTTCTCCTTTTTTCTATTATTGTCATACAATTTACTTCTTTATATATATAATCTTGCATAGTTTTATAATTTTTCTGTAGGCATGTGACTTTTATGTCATATTGGAGAAAAATGTGTCACAAGCAAAAAGTGCATTTGCATGTCTTTCATAAATATTTCTGTATTTATTGTCACAGGTGTGCCTTAGTTCCTCATGTGGATTTCAGTTACCATCTAGTGACCTTTTACTCTCAGACTGAAGGGTCCCCTTTATTATTTCTAAGAGAGCAGATCTTCTAACCATGAACTCAATTTTTATCTGACAATATCTTAATTTTGTGAAGGACAATCTGGCTGGATACATATTCTAGGTTGGTAATCTTTTTTCTCTCAGCTTTTGAATATGTGTTTTAGTTACTTTTTAACCCATCGCTGAGACAAAATACCTGGTGCCCAATGTTGGGAAAGGAAAGGTTTATTTCTTACAGTTTTTGGAGGTTTCAGTCCATACTCAGTTGGCTCCAAGGCAGGGTGGCATGGTGGGGCCACAATTCATGGCGGCTGCAAACAGCAAGGCAGAAATTGGCAAGAGACACACCTTCTTCCTGCCATTACATTGTGTGCTGGCTCCACCCCTATGTGGGTGTAGCACTGACACCCCCAATCCAAGTGCTAGACAATGAACCAATCACAAATGCACAATGCAAACACATGAGGCCCGGGGTCCACCGACATAAACCATGATGCTATGTTGTTATCAGCTCCATGGTTTCTGATGAGAATCAATTGCTGATCTTTTTGAGGGTCACGTTTACATGATGAACTACACTTTCTCATGACTTTCAAGATTTTCTCCTTGTCTTTTCATTTGAACAGTTTGATTGTAGTGAATTTAGATTTGGATCTCTTTAGCTTATTGTACGTGGAAACTTGTGAGCATCTTCACTGTATAGATTCATATTGTTTGGTTAAATACTGTGTGTGCCATTTTCTGGTCTTTCACCTCTGAGAGTCCCATTCGTTGCTGACTGAACTAAGTGCCAGAGATGTCTGAAACTCTTACCATCCTTCTTCATTCTTTTACCTTTTTTCCTCAGACTAAATGTCTTAATTTAGCATCAAATTCATTGCTTCTTTCTTCTATCAGGTCAAATACTATTTCCATTTCAGTAGAATTTCCATTTCAGTATTTTTCAACTCCAGAATTTGTGTCTGATTCTTTTCTTGTGTCTGATGATTTCTGCCCTTTAATTGATTTTCTGTATGTGATGAGAAACAGTTTTCATACTCATTTGAATATATTCGCAACTACTAAATTAACAGCTTTATTCTAATATGTCCAATGTCTAATCTTCTTCAGGAGTCACCTTATTATTAAAAACTTTACACGGCCATATACTAATCCTTTTTTTCTATGCTTGCACCATACTTTTCTTCTTTGTACATGTTAGACTTTTTGTGAAATACTGAATATTTTAAATAATACAAGGTACTAATTCTGGAAATAAAATTTCCTTCCTACATAAGTCTTGCTTCATCATTTGTTAACTGTTGTTCTGATTATTTAACGATTTTCCTGAGCTAATTTATTGAAGTTTGTGTTCTCCTCGTGCCTGGTCACTAAAGCTCTGCTTTGTAGGTTAATGTTCAGGTAATGATTGGCAGAGGCCCTCAGATACCTAGAACCCATGAACCTCTCGCCAGCAAGTACTATGCAAGTCCTACCCATGCCAGAGTAGCCAGATGGGAGCGCCCCTTCCCTGTTCGCTTGGAGCTCTCCTGTCGGACAGCGGTGAAGGGTTACACCTTCTTGTACCTTTCCTGAGTTACAGCCCTGTGCATGAAAATGACTGTAGGTAGATCCACAGCCGCATGTTCAAGCTCCTCAGAGGCTCCGTGCATATATCATTCCCTGTGTTTCCCTTTCAGGGACATTTGACATCTTGTTGCTTCAGCTGTTACCACGACCTCAGACAGCTGTTCAACAACTGTTAATGGCTTTTCAACAAGACTACCTGGAGCCGGGGAGCTGGGGCTGAGGCATTTAGAAGGCCAAGGCTCACTCCTGTTAAGGAGAGCAAGTGACTTTTCTTGAGCAAATCCTGCTCAGTGTGTTGAAAACTATGCGTTAGTTGCCAAAGTTTGTAAAACATGATCTTCTCGAATTTTCGCATCTCATTTCTTTGGTGGACAGCAGATTTTTGCTGGTTCCTTACTCTACCAGTTTGGACGTGGTTGCTTCCTCTGTAAGGTTTTATCTGCATTTCTTTTCTTTTCTGTGTTCAGAATGGCTTGTTTCTCAACTCTAACACATGTGATATTGGATGACACGCAAAAGTATACAAGTATTATTGCCTGTCAATACTTTCATGAGTTTTCAGAGGAGAATTTTAAACTATTTACAAATTTCTCCTCTATTCATAGCAGTGTGCTTTTAGGGGTAAATGTTGCATGCGTAGAAACCCGAACTTGTGACCATTTCCGGTTTTTGCAGTCTGTTTTATAATAGTACAATTATCTGAGAAAGAACCGCATTAGCACATTCACTCTGCAGTGTTAAGTGTCTGGTGCCTTGAGAAAGCACTGCCTCCAGATAATGAAATACGCGTTGTCTTGTTTTGTTTATTTAATGATCGAATTAATGTGATAGTCGGCAGTAATGTGATGGAGGCAGTAAATTCCTCCAAAATAACCCATTTAAAAGCAGTTTTTTCAGTCTTTTCTGTATAGAATGTGGAAAGTATACGAAGCTAATACCTGCAAGAGAAAAATATGATTTTTTTCCTTTTTCACTGAAATCGAGGTCTGTATTTAGGAAAGCATAAGGCAGCCCCTACCCAGGTTATCCCAGGAAGCTGAGCAGGATAACCAGGAGCTGAGTATCTCCTTCTGTCTCCAGTGAGGAGGCCAGGATGTAAGCCTGCCTGGTTTTTTGCTATTGTTATAAATTAGCAGGAAGAAAGGGAAGAGTTTCCCTAGAAAGTCCTCTGAAAGCGCACAAATTCCAGACCTTATTTTTGAATCCTAGATCGGCCTAATTAATTTTATATTGTTATATAAAAAACAATTATGACAGTTCCTCTTCAGAATATTCCCCTTTACTTCAAACATTCTTGTCTCATCATTCTAGCCATTTTCTAAAGTGTTTCTGAAGTCTTGTTTTGTGAGAGTTTTTAGGAGATGTGATTAAAAAGTATGGTGAATCCTAGTGCTGAACGCCATCCAGCAGAAAGACAGGCTCATTAAAACATGACACTGTGTCCTCCTCCACCTTATTCCCGGGATCTGGCAGGGTGGCTTTTGCCTTTTCCCCACAGTCAATAGGACCATGAAAGGTAAACATTTTGAATCAACTCAGGACATTAAGGCAGCCATGACAGCACAATGAAACACTCTTGAAAGAGGACTTCCAGAAGAGCTTCAGAAAGTGGCAAAAATGATGCGATACGTGTGGTTGAAGCGGGAGGAATATTTGGGGGAGGGTTAATGGTAATATATGTTTTTCTCTGATGACCTTTTAAATTCAAACATTCACTGTGCCTTTCAATCCTATCTTATAAACGCTGTGTAATGAGAAACACATTAAATGATGGAAGATTCTTGGTACTTAGGGAATAACAGCAAAATTTTTTAAAAAACAATCTTGGTGCAACAAGAGAATGTTTATAAAGGATATTCAAATAAAGAGGTTCAAGAAAGCGTAAAATCAGCCTCAATGTAAAATGAAGAGAAGGGTCATCTTTGAAGCCTTTGTGGAGGCAACTTTAAAGTGAGATCTTAAAGGCATTTATGTGGGTAAGTCAGAAAGGGGCTTTCAGTGTCCTAAGGCGCTGAGGTGGGCATCAGTCACCCCCAGGAGCAGAGAAGCCGGGCTGCAAGGGTGGGCCAGCAACCAGGCTGCATCTGAAGGGTGTAATCATTAAAAAGCTCTTTATAATATCAAACTAAAATTTATCTCTAGACTTTTTTATTCTTGCATCCAGTTATTTCTGTCTACTTAGACTTAGAACACATGTAATATTGTTTGTGCTGGCTTTTCAGGTCTTGGGGGAAGTAGTTAATATGTCTCTTTTTCTTGTTACATTCATGGCAGGACCAAAATCAGTCTGCACACACCTCTTTAGCAAATCTACACCACTGTCCGTGAGTTCTCAGCAGGCAAAAGACACACGGTGCTGGCACTGGTGATATTTTGTTTAGTAACCAAGTCCTAGATTCCTAATTTGCATCATTGGATTTGCCAGGGAAATTATAGAACCGTCATAAATAACCCACAGTGCAAATGGAGAGGAAGCTGAAGACTGGGAGAAGGGAATCACTGTACTAATTGTCAAAAAAGGCATAATTTGCAGGAATACACTTATAATTGACAAAATTTTAAAACAATAACAAATGTGTACATTCCAGAAAGCATGTTACATCCTGAAGGAACTTGATTGTTGACCGCATGAAAAGTCCATTTCTCTAACTTTTTTTGGGACTCAAGATTGAACCCAGCGCCTTGACCCTGAACTACATCCCCAGCCCTTATTTTTTTATTTTGAGATATGGTCTCACTAAGTTGCAAAGTTACACAGGTTGAGCTCAAAGTTGTAATCCTCCTGCCTTAGCCTTCCAGAGTGCTGCGATTACAGAGCCATCCACCAGGCCTGCATTTTCCTGATTTTTTATACTCTCTTGCCAAAAGATTAATGACTTTTATATTTTAATATGAAATTTATTTATTCAAGTATTTTCTGGTAGTATATTTTTAAAACTATAAATGGTCTCAATAAAATTGTTAAAATGTTTAAATTATTAATGAAACATGGCTTCTAGATATAAGTCAAGCTGACCTTTCTCATAAACATTTCCTGATTCTTTATGAAAATCAGACCCACTTTGGGAAAATCAGTCCACTAACAATTGAGAAAGATTAGAAACCACTGAAGTCACTGACAAAAGGCTGTGTTTTCTCCCAAATCCATGGCACTCAATTCATAAGCATCCTGCATTTTTCTCCTAATTTTTGTAGATGTTCAGACATAAGAGTGTTAACTTTGATCACTCAGGTAATGAGAAAAGTCTAAAACCTATGTGCAAGTTTTCTTCTAGCAGCCAAGTGAGCCCCGCATTGCCTTCCCAGGTAGCTCTGTCTGTGAAGTGGTTTCCTCTGTTCCTGGTGAGCCGGTGCCCGCCTCCTCCCCGGGTATGGTTACACAAAGTGCTTCACAGCATGCTGTGGTACCGCTCTTCACATCGGTGGCACTATAACACAGCAGCTTTCTTCTTTCTGCTTGGTGGCTCCATGTATAATGACACAGCTCTCCTTGCTCTTGAGTGAAAGCGATATCGTGAGTTAAGAGCAGCGATTGGATCCTCTGAAATCACTGGATGATTTGCTCTTGTGGAAGAAGAAGGTGGTGGAGAAGGTGATGAAGGGGCTGAGCAGCATCAGACCCTCGGTGGCTGTCTGTCTGTCCCACAAATGACCTCTCAAGTCACACATCTCAAAAGAGAAATCATGTGTTACAAAGAAGGGGGTAAAATCTTCTTCCCTGGCAATGACAAACTCTTACTGACATCTCAGATTTCTCGGTGTTACTTTTGCTTTTCTTTGGCAATATTCACTACCTCTGTGTTGCAGTGTTCTCTGGCACGAGCTCTCCCTTCAAGGGAGAATGGTGCCTGGGGCAGGGTCCTGGCAAAAGCAAAGTGATCTCAGGGCTGCGGACTCTGGGGCAGGTGTTGGAGGAGCCCACAGAAGCTATTTCCTTGGTGATCCAACTTGCAATTATGGTGGGTTGAACTAAAAGGGAGACCCAAGCATGTCCCACATCTAACAGTCACTGGAGTCTAGGGAAGGTGTGTCCAGCCATCCCACTGGGGACAGGAGATCCGGGGAACCTCCTGCACAGGCGCAAGGTGAGTGGCTGGCCAGGTAGTGATTCTGACAACAGTTAGTGAGGAATGGAACTGGGAGAGCAAACCTGGAGCAGAGTTATGCAGGTCCACACGCTCGCTGTGCAGAAGTCAGATGTTTCAGCATCGTTGAAGTTGGAGTGCACACACTGGGGTGAGAGTTACTAACACCGAATAGGTAAGGTATGATGATATTGTTTGGAGGAGGAAATTTCACCGTGTAATTCTGTGGGCTGTAGGAGAGAAGTGGTTTGCCTTTAAACTACACCCATGTGGCCACTGACCAACCTGTTTCAGCACGCAAAGGTGCAGGTGTGCGTTCCGCAGTCCTATGTAAGGAAGCAAGCGCAAAAGCAAATGGAAGGAAAGGGAGCCAAAAGAACTCGAGCACTTAAACTATGTGCTAATAGAGTAAACAGCTCTTCTGCTACAAGAATTTACTCAGAGGTTCTGCCATTCAGAGAGCCAGTGCCAATGTGCCAGGCAGCTGACAGGACAGGACCATTCCTGCCCCAGGACCACTGCTGCCCCTAACGGAGGAATGCACCATGCCAGCCAGTGCAGTGTCTCTTACTGCAGGAGACCTGAAATGCCTTGCATTGATTTTCTGGATGGCTACAATAATAGCACCCCCAGATCACCGGAGCCCATTGTGTGTTTGTTATACTACAATCGATTTGCTCTTTTTTTGAAAGCTGAGTTGTTGTTGCTGAATTAGAAGGTTGTTCAGTGGCTGGCATGGAGTGTGACTGTTAGAGTCACAGAGCTGCCGGTTCAACTGGAGTCACGCGCTTGTTTCACACACACCTAAGTGAGTGTTGGGCCTGGAAGTTTGGGTAAAACTGAGCATGTGCTCCAGCCACCACCCCTACTTCTCCCTGAGCAGCATCCAAACCAGACCATGCTTGGACAGCAATGCTTGTTCCACGTCTAGGTGACAGCACTGCCACATGGCCTAGCACAGATGACAGTTTTCACACCCTGACTAGGAACACATGAAGAGAAAGACTGCTGCAGTGCTTGGGCCTCAGGTCCTGCAGGGAAGGCATACTGCAAAGTCCTTGGAGTTCCATGTTCCAAGCACTGGGTGCTATCCCCATTGTCCTCTGTGGACCAGTGCAGCAGTCCTTAACACATGACACTGAGCAGCAGTGAAAGTTCACATTGTCCTCATGTCATGTAGAATAGACATTGTTTAGAGCTGTGCTTTCAGATGGGAAGATCAAGGCATACAAAAGACAAGGAACCTATCTGCACTTGCACAGGGAATGCTAGAAAAGGTGGAAATGTTCTCAAACTTCTGGTAAGGGTCCACACCAGACAGGCATTCTCTCTTGCCTACCAAATAATGGTGCGGACTCCCCTGTTTGCAATGACTATGACACTGTGTGAAGTCTTGTGTGACAGGTACACAAGCCATCGAGAGCTAGAGCCAGGGCTGACCTTGTAGTGCCTTTTGGAAGGCCATTCCTAGCTTCTGGTTGCCTGGACATTAATAATCCAGCAGAGCTCCCTGGGTCAGAATACCTCTGGCGACCTTTCAGCCCTCCGAGAGCTGCAGCTGAGTAGATGGGAGCTTAGTGGTGATCCTAACACAGCACCAGCACAAGTAAATTCAGACTCAGACTCTGACTGAAGCAGACAAATGCATACAGCTGTGCACCCTGGTGGAGCTCGGCCTTTGCCATCCTGTGTGTGAGACACAGATCAGTCCCCTCTGCAGGACCCTGCACACTGACCCCTACACAGTTCAGAGCTTTGAGGCCAGAGACAAATCAGCAAGCACTCTATATTGATACAAAATATTCTAGCACTCCTCCTCTTCTTCTTCTTCTTCTTCTTTCTCTTCCTCCTCCTTCCCTCTTCTCCCCCTCCTTTTCTTCTTTCTCCGTTTACCATACCCCAAGATGGCTAATCTCAGTGAACCGGCTTAGTAACCGTTTCAGAAAATTAAGCTATTTTCTTATGAAAATGAAAGGCTGAAAAACCCGGGATCCTGTTTTAATAAACACTGGCAAGGACAGGATTACAACCCAATTCCCCTGACTCTGAAGCCAGAAATTAGAGTCTGGGTAGGATCATATCTCTTTATTAGGATTCACTCAACTCTGAGCAACAGAAGAATAAAAATAGTGCCAGTGTAAGCCAGATAGAAATTGGCCTGTCACAGTTCTTTCTCTCTCACATAAAAGCCAGGAGGTGGGATCTGCGTTCTGTCAGTTTTCCTTTTATGGTCCTTGTCTAAGATCACCTAAAGTTCCAGGGTGGTGGTTCTGGTTCCACCTATCACAACAGCATTCCTGCTAGCATATGAAAAAGGAAGAGGAAAATTCATCCTCTGCCCTTTTAAGGACACCGTGTAGAAGTTTTACTGCACAGGAGTAGCACAGTCAGTCTATAAAATGCAAGCCAAATTTCCTGGTGTGCTCTGCACACACCGATTCCAACAATCACCTCCTAGCCCTGGTACTTTTTGCCAGTTTCTCTGAATGAAATGCTCTGCCAAGTCTCTTCTGCAGCACTCCCATCCTTAGGCTTTGCTGGAAGATGGTATGTCTTACTGGAAGCATAGGTAGAGGACAGAAACGTGGTCATTTAAAGTAGACCTCTAGGTACATTTATTTGCCAATTAGTTCCATGATCATTATTTAGGGTGAACACATTTGGGTTCACTCTTCAGAACTGCAAAAAGCAGAACAATAAACTGAGGAGGTTTTTTTCCTGCAACCGTCTACTATCTTCAAAAGAGGAAACTGAAAACTGGGCTACTGAAAAGGAGTAATTTCTATATTTGTAGGACAAAATAGTGTCTGTCACAGACACCCTGGGGATCAGTGTGTCCAGAGTTTAGAATCAGCTGTGCCTCAATAGCTAAGCTAAGGTGGCAGCCCTCAGGCAATGCAAGGGGGCCTTTTGGAAATGTAGCTACTGATTTACTAGTAAAATGACATTGGACCATGTTTCATGGACTCTTTCATGCATCATAACTTTTGAAGAACAACTGATTAGGATCCCATGTGGTATTATGTACACCCTCATGAGTATCTATAAATTGGTTAATTTTGAAACAAACCAGTAACCCAAATCACTTTCTGAGTAATTTCATGGTTTTTTCATGGTTCCTCTGTGAAATTCTACCCATTTCTGACCATACTATATTTTAATTAGGAGAGAATTTTTAGGGATACAATTCATGAGACTTAATATAAGATAAACATGTTAAGATTTTCTTTAGTTTATGAATTAATGAGCTCAGGAGAAGTAAGAATTAAGTACACATATGGGCAATTAGTGTAGCGAAATCAATTTGCCATGGACCCGGCCTTTTAAATTGGGCTGGGCAGGGCGCGTAAGCATCATCTACACTGTTTTCAGTTTCTTACCGGATACAGCCCTGCAGAGCCAGAGACCTGGACAGGAACACACACAGACACCACCAAGACCCCAAGAATCATGCTAGAAGATTCGGCATCCTGTGCTTAGGAGACGGACAATGATCTGTTTCCACAGACTTCAAAGTCTCTCAGATCTTTTGATACCTTTCATAACACTTGTTATTGAATCGAAGTGAGATTTATTGAAAAATAGAGCCATTCTCCTGTAATCGTTTTATCAATCCTGCAGGGAATCTTAGATTTTTATGAAAAGGAATCATAAATATTCTTGAAAATGTGTTACCAACAAAGTGCTTTTGCTTTGTTACTAGGAAAGGGCTCTGGTAACACACACTTTTAAGAATACAGTATTCATTCTTTGGATAAATGTTTGAGAACATTTATTCTTCACCAGTGTTTTATTTTTTTTCGCCCATTTAGACATCTGAAAGCCTGTTCGCATCTACATTTCCTTTGTGGCAGGTTCAGATGAAAAATAATCTCAAAAGCAAATCATAGTTCCAGATGTATCTTTTTTCTCCTACCCTATACATGTGAGGTATCTGATTCCTCATGTTACAAGGAACTGC
Source organism: Cavia porcellus (assembly GCF_034190915.1). Classification (NCBI taxonomy): domain Eukaryota; kingdom Metazoa; phylum Chordata; class Mammalia; order Rodentia; family Caviidae; genus Cavia; species Cavia porcellus. Next base: position 59,543,495 of record NW_026947489.1, read on the forward strand.
TTTGCAAGAAATCCCGTCACTCTCTGTCTAAAAGTGATCACAATTCTGTTGAGGTTCAGAAAAATCATTGTTCATGAGAAGGATGGAAACTTAAAAGCTTTTAAAAGTTCCTCGGCAGTGCATTCATCTCAAACAACCTAAGGCAGTCTCAGGTCTTGTGATGAGGATGAAGTGAAATTTACAAGCACTGATATCATCTTGGAAAGGTAGATACTTCCAAGCAGAAAACAGGAGGAGCTAGAGGGCACCGCTGTACGGTTACCCAAGGTGGAGCAGTCGACTCTGCCATCTGACACTGTGACCTGAAGTCCACCGGTCACACGAGTCACGTGTGGCCCCACTGGCCCAATTCTGTGCTTAGGGTCGTGTGGGTTGGACCTCCTGGAGTCCTGCTGCTCCACCTGGGCTCCGTGCATTCCATGCCCAGAAATTAAGAACTCTAACTAGAAAAGCTTGCTGCTTTTTTCTTTCTTTAAACAGAGCTGGGGATTGAACCCAGAGCCTTCGCACTGAGCCATATCCCCTCCCGTTTTTTAGATTTTACCTTGAGGCAGGCTCTCCCTGAGTTGCTAGTTGCCTAGACTGGATTCAAATGCATGAGTCTTATGTCAGCTCCCAGAGCTGGGATAACAGACACGCATCAGCGCAGCCAGCTAAGGTTACTGCTTTGACACACTGAGCACTGCATCTGCCGAGCCAGCCCTGCCTCCTCCAACAAGTTTTGTCTTGTAAACCACCAAGAAAACACACACACAAATTATTTTTTTTAATTTTTTGCAGCGTCTTCTCCTTGGTGCCTAACCATGCTACAAACTGTAGCCCTGCCCCAGGGCCCATAGGTGTCCTAGAAATCCCTGCACCTCATCCCCACAGGCACAGTCCATCCACCTTAGGGTCTCTGCTGCCTGTTAGGTTTCATTAGCAGTGGTTTCCTGTGCCTCTGCTCCACTTCCTGACACATAGCACCCTTCCTGCAATGGTCCTTCCAGATTCTGCCTCACCCAAAGCCCTTTCCAGCTGTCCTCAGGGGGTTCCATCCTCCCCACCCTGGGGAGAAGCTCTAGAGGATCTAAGTGGTCACCCTCCTAGACCACGTCTGTGCACAGAGCTCTTCTGTCCTCCCTGCCCTGTCACATGCTCTTGGATATCAGGGTCACTTTATTTATTCCTTTCTTTTTAACAAAAAATGTACAGAAAAATAGAAAGGGCAGTACAACGAACCCCTGTTTACCAGCCTGGTGAATATCATGCATGTTATCTGTGCCAGGGGATTTCAATGCCTTGATCACTGTGCTTCCTCTTTGTTTTTTTGCTAAACATATTTAAATATAAATCATATGATTTTCTTTCATCTCTGAATAGTAAATCATACATTTCTAAAGTATGTTCTCCCATACCCTATAAGAATATTATTCTTTTTTATTTTTATTTTATTTTAAGAATAAAAAACAATAAAAATGATACACAGTTTCAAAACATGAAGATAGAATATTAATAATGGTTATTATATTGCATAATGTTGTCCTCAGAACAGTTGCTCAGATAACCAGATATAGGCATGCAAAATTGACCAAACAGTATAAGCACTAACTGTTCCATTCAGTGAACTAATAGAATGAGTAGTACAATTATCTTAGCTATCTTGTATGTATATATATATTTTTTCCCTTTCTTTTCTCCTTCCTCCATCCTAGTTGGTTTTTTTTTTCCCTTTGAGCAGTTTCTTTCCCTTTCGTAATATATATTTTGAACCTTATTTATTTACTTTTCCACTTTCTTACACTAGGGAGACAATATTGTTTATACATGTAAGTCTAATTTATTTCACTTGTGAGTATAGTCTCTAGTTGCATCCATTTACCTATAAAAGCCTTGAGTTAATCTTTCTTTATAGCTGGGTAGTACTCCATTGTATAAAAATACCACATCTTTTTATCCATTCCTCAATTGATGGGCATTTGGGTTGTTTCCAAGATACAGCTATTACCAAAAAATGTGCTATTATAAGCATGGGTGTGATAATTTCAATTCTTCTGGAAGATACCTGGAAGAGAATTACTGGGCCCAATGGGGCCTCTAATTCTAGTTTTCTGAGGAATCTCCACACTGATTTACACAGTAATTGCCCCAATCTATACTCTCACCAACAGTGGAGAAGGGTTCCTTTTACCCTACAGCCCCACTAGCATTTCCTATTGATGATCTTTTGATGATAGTGATTCTTTCTGGGGTGAGGTAGAATCCCAGTGTTGTTTTAAGTTCCATTTCTCGAATGACCAGTGATGTTGAATATTTTTTCTTATATTTATTTGCCATTTGTATTCTTTCATTTAAGAAGTATGTATTCATCTCAGATGCCCATCTTGAGATTTGGTCTTTGAATTTGGTGGACCTGATTTTTTTTAATTATTCATGTGAAGAACAGTATTACACATACCAAAACTCTACTCTCAAATACTGAGTCACTAGGCCGTATTCATATTTCTTCATTCATTCTCAAAGTACTATAGCTTCTACAGCCAATAGAAAATCATTATATACTTCATTCTGTCTGTTAAGTTTCTATTAATGTTTCTTTTGTCTAAGTTTCCTGTCTTTTCTGAAGTTATTTCAGGAGACCAGGTCAGCCAATTTGTAGAATTTCTCTTGCTGTTTCCTGGGACCATGGATAGAGTGGATTATGTATAGCCATGGATAGACAGGTCTTTTGTGCCTTTTGTTACATTAATTTCTAAGTAGCTGATGGATTGTGTAGTTTTTCAAAGTAAAAACATAAAAATTTATTATTAAATAAGTAAATAAAAAGCTAGACCAACTCCACAAAAGGAACGCTCAATGTTGGAGAAATGTCAAATTTCATCCAAAATGACCTCTTCACTTAATAGACTCTTAGTCAATTTGGTTTCCTAGAACTTACACTGAATTTAGTATATATAAAGAAAAACAACATTCCAAAGAACGACCAGCCTTTCCCAAGACAGAGCATATTAACCGCACAGTACGGTACTGAATGGGAGGGGCCCATTCATCAGTACCCACGGAAAAGGCCCTGTGGGAGCCCATAGATGCAAATGATGAAGCCTTGGTGGCATGGTTGATTACTGACAGACTAATGAACTGCTCTAAGATTGTTGGGGATAAAGAGTTGCACATCTAAATGATAAAATTAGATCTTTGCCTCACGTCGTGATTGCAAATCACTTGCCAGTGAACTAAATCTCATTTTTGAAAAGGAAAACCAAAAATGTTTCAGAAAGAAATGCAGGATACTGTTTATGTGATCTTGTGAGAGGAAGAGATTTCTTAAATGGGGCACTTCAAACAGTAACAATAAAAGATTTAAAAATCTGGGCAATATAAAACGTTACATAAAGCAAATAAGAATTTCAATGAAGAAAAGGCACCTTCACCATGTAAAACTAATAAAAATTTCATTTATAATGTTTTAAAATCCTTAAACATCAACAAGGTTTAAAAAGTCTAACAGAACAAAACAGGCCAAAAAAAAAAAAAGCCCCAGGAATCTTACAAAATAAAAAATAAATAAATAAGAAATAAAAATAATAAATAAGCATGTAAGACTTGAAATCAACTAAGGTAATCATTAGACACTAACACATGTACTGATATGAATTAAAAGAAACAAGTAACACCACAAGGAAATAACTACCTGAATCTAAAACATGGAAAAATTTTTGTAAGATGAATGACCTGGTTTCAACAAGTAAATGGTATTACAAAAGTAAAAAAGACTCGATGCCATTAACAATAAGATGACATAAACTAAAATTATAAAGGTATTGTTTTTCACCCACTATACTGAAACAAATTGAAAAAAAGGACATGACTGCTTTTCCAGAGGATGTGAACCACTGTAGCCATAAGTGTTCATGCAACCAGGACCCAGCACTTCCAGCCCTGCACACAATGTGAGGGAAAGACTTGCACGGTTAGATTAATAAATGTGGGACGAAATGTTCTTGGTAGAAGCATTTATAGTAATAACAACAACTAGCAATGACTGGTGTTCACTGTGACATACATAAACGAGAATAGCGTACGCCTGTGAAAACTGAGAGCTTATAAAAGTTAATCTTGGACACATCATAGGAATTTCTGCACACCACTGGTCTTTCAGCTCAGAGCCAAGCAAAACTAGGGCTAAGGTGTAGCTCAGCAGTAGAACAGTTGTCTAGGATGTGTGAGGCTCTGGGTTCCATCCTCAGCAACACACACACACTGCAAAGAAGACTAAATAACACATTGTTTAAAGATACACCATAAAATGTGGGATGAAAATTAAAGAAAGGGAGTACACAGATGGAAAAGAAAAATGAAATACAGAGCAGAAACCTTGTGTTCTAATGCTTACATTGTTTTGCTGGTTTCACTTTCTAACAGAAACATATTGTATATACATCAAATATTATAAAACCATTTCTAGAAAAACTTTTATTCTAGGGTGAGTCATGCCATGAAGAGTAGTTTAAAGCAAAGCCTAGGTCTTTCTAGAGGAACTGGTGGTAGTAGATCTTCCTCCTTTCACAATAATTTGATTTTTTGACATTTGTTTAGTGTAAAAGCTGGTAAACAAATGGAGATAGAGTGGTAATTAAATTAAATGATAGCCTTTTTCTGCAACTTTCTTCTGGAACTGATAAGCCAACTTTCAAGTGCTTTTCCAAAAAGAAATTTTAAAATTTGGAGCATAAAATTCACTTCATTGAAATGATTAAATGCCTTGGTTGTTTGCAAAAAGAAAAGGAAAGAAAAAGAAAAATATGACTTATTGATTGGTACATGAAAGTATTACCAAAAAAGGTAAACGGCTTCGATTTCCTCTGAATGTCTCTTGCTAACTTTAGCACTAATCTTCTGCGTACAATCAACAATCAACATTAATGCACAAAATGGATTAACCTAGAACCATGCAAATGTTTAAAACCTTTCTCTATGTATAACCTTTAGTTTTCCCCATAAAATCTGAGTATACTTGAACTGCAACTTTGCTTTGAAAGAATCTAGTCTGCACCAGGTCTTTCGGGCATCACCTATTTAGTGTGAAAGAACTTTGCCACCCAAATGTCAGCACCTTCTCTTGGAAAGATGTGTTTTTCTGGTCCCTGTGGCACGCCTGCTTCCCACCAACAATCCTGCTTGCAGAAACGGTACCCTTCCCTTTGCATAATATGGAGTATATGACTTATTAATTTTCCAACAGAATAATTGAAACTTTGAATGGTGATATACAGAAGACTAGGGTCTCTAACACCGTGATGGACAGATTATTGCTGCATCCTCCAGGAATAGCCAGAAGTCCATGTGGACAAGAGCTGGGGCTGTGGGTTTATAGTTGCCTTCTGCTAGGGTGCTGCATGGACCCATCCCCCGTGTCAGGTGCAGGACATGGGTCTCTTCCCTCCCAACTACCTTGCAGCTCATAGCAGCTCCTTTCCTCACCTTCTCTGAGTATCTACCCTGTGTGTACCATTCAAGGAATTCCCACAGTATTCTAAGGTTTGTACACGCCCAAGCTGTGTGTTCCGTCCGGTGGGGAGCCCACAGTGAGACCAGACAGAAGCAGCCCATGAGAACACAGGATACCAAAGTGGATTCACTATCTTTAAAGGATTCTTGGATGAAGAGCCATGGCCCATTGTTTCCAAACCCTGCAATACATTCTGTGCAAGTGTCCATCAAAAGCCAAGCCAAGTTTCTTGATGGTTCTTGTTTTTTTTTTTTTTTAATTTCTTCCCTTGCAGATAAAGAATTCATCTACAGAGAACGAAATGGATCTGTAATACTGCGGGACGTCGAGACCAATTTTTCCGAAGTGTTAATAGAAGGCAAAAAAATTGTAAGTACTCTCTCTAATGACCAGGATAATTTCAGGTTTTTTTCTCCTGCAAGTCAATAAAGCAGAAAATGACTTTAGGTTTCAACTTCTCGTATAGACAAGGAGAAGCAATAAACTTGTAATACTATGAGCCAAGCTACTGAAGATAATGTGAAATTGAAACCACACTAATTTAATAAGATGAAAGCTCTGTTTCTTTCCGCGTCCAGGAATTTCTCTGCAGGTGTTGGAAACAAGTGTTGCATATCATATATAATTGAAAGATAAAGTCCTGAGGCTTTTACACATTTACAGAACAATTCTAATAATGCCTACAGAATACTTCAGGAGAACTTTCACAATCTTATTTCAAAGAAAAAAAAATCTGCTGTGCACAGGGAGTATTAACTTAAACACAGTGACTGTGCCCAAATATGTTAAGTGATGTTGATGTTTTAAAGCAAGAACAGAGTCAAACAGATTCCACTATTTTACCATCTGGGAAAGCTTATTTACTCTGGGATTTAAATGACATTAAGACTGTGGGATCATGTATAAAGATATTGGTAGCATTGACTGAAGTTCTATACAAAATCCAATTTCAAGAGAATTAACTTTCTTGGTTCACAATATGTTCCTGAACAGTACCAGCAGAATAAATGTCCAACTCTAGGGAGTTGAACATTTTCTTTCCTGACACACTGAGAGACTCAAAAGAAGAAACTAAATCCAGGTTTTAAAAAACAAGAATTGGAGCAGACTGGGAATTCTGAATGAGAACAATCGTAAACAGCTCTGCTTGACTTGGACTCATAGAAAGCTTAGACTCCTATGTTCTGGGATTACACACAGGAAGAAGTACTCAGATCCTTGATGTTATGGATGAGAGTCCTGAGCCTCGTCGGCTGATGAACCTCTGTGTCCCACAGGTCTCTGGTGGCTAGGCCAGGACCTCAGTCCTTGGAAAGAAGGACTTTGTCTTTGGGCCATCCCATCTGTGGACCCACAGAAAGCTTGCTCTTCCTTTCTTTCCTTTCTAAAGGAAATTTAACTGACTAGGTGCATATTTCTTTCTGTTGTTGTTTGTTTTGGTTTTGTTTTTGTACCAGGGTTGGAGCTCACAGCCTTACACTTACCAGGCAAGCGCTTGCGCCACTAACCTAAATCACTAGCCCTAGATGCATTCTTTTATTTCCTTTTCTTTTGCTATGAAGATTTTTTTTTTTGTACTGGGGATTGAACTCATGACCTCTCTCCTTCCCAGGCAGGCACTTATGCCGAGATATCTTTTCTTTAAAGGGGGATGGGTACTGAGGCTTAGTACTGCATGGACCCTGCCCTGTGAGTAGCCTGCTGGTGCTAGGAAGCCTGGGTTGATGGCACACTCCCAAAGATCACTTTTTTGAATGGAATCATATTCTGCAATGTAAGACCCAGAGAGATTGAATGTACCTATGTTTCAGCCTACAAAATGCCCAATGGTAGGATTACTCCCTTCAGAAAATCTGATTTAGGCCAGGGATGTATCTCAGCGGCACGGTGCCTGCTTGGTAAGTGCAAGGTCCTGAGTTTCATTCCCAATACCAAAGAAGAAGAAGGAGAAGAAGAAGAAGAAGAAGAAGAAGAAGAAGAAGAAGAAGAAGAAGAAGAAGAAGAAGAAGAAGAAGAAGAAGAAAATCTGGTTCCACCCACTTAAAAGTACCACAGTTGCAGAAGTGGTTTTCTAATATTAATGGAGAGGAGACAATGAACTGTCTGCTGCTGAGGGCAGGTACATTTTAGTGTCGTAATGTCCCCGGTGTATCCTAAGAGGACATTGGTTTAGTCAAGCAGGATGACACACGACAGTACGTAGTACTGACACCCAGAATATGAATAGCCTTCTTCCTTCTAAAATCAATAGTTAGTGGCTGATCTTATATTTTAACCAAAGTTGTTTTAAACAAATAATAAGGTGACTTCAAAAAAAAAACATCACAGTAAAACCCTCGTCTCACACATTAGCTGGCTTCTACTGCAGCCTTTTTGCTTTGAAGTGTCACTTATGTGCTCATTTTACAAACATTTATTGGGCACCCAATAGATAAGCCAGATTGATTCAAAATAATTACTTCAAAAACTACACTGAAAGGTTCCTACCATCAAGCTTCAAAAAAAAAAAAAAAAAGCAGGATAGATGGCATTTGGGGTCTACATCATAATCTAGAGTTCAAAAGCTGGAGACTTGGTTTGCACTGAACCAGGAGGCCATTTATAATGTTTGGGCTTCAATTGCTCCATCTCCAAGAGCTGGTCTCTCCACAACCCCGGAACACGGGTCAAAGTGGGGTGTCTGGGTAACTGTGCTGAGCAGGACTGAAGAAGGACGCAGGCCTGCAGAAACATCAAGAGTTTGCAACACCATCTGCAGCTGCGGGGGACTGGAGAGATAGGGGTCAAGAGCAGTCTCCCCACTTTCTGTGCTCTTGTCTTATGGTGACAGCAGGTGACCTCTTCTTGTTTGAATGACAGGAACCTGGGGCGTGTTTAAACCATGAAGGTATAACCTAAGTCCCAGTAAGACCAACTGGAACCCTCAGGCAGATCTAGGAAACAAACAGAAAAATGGCAAACAAGCCACGCATTCTCTGGTCAGCAGTCTTACGAGGCTTCTCTTTCCCCTGCCAAGAAAACAAACTGTTGGCATAGAGGTCACACTGTGTGCCCAGCCCATTCGCCTCCAGCCTTTCTTGCCTCTTTGGCCATGATGGTTGACTCTTTCCAGGAGGGCTGGATTATGGATGTGCAAGAAAATACAGACAGCCTGGGCCAGCACGGTCACAGATAGTGCAAATGCAGGCTTGGGAACAAGTGGTGTGCTCACACTGTTTGTCACACCTGGCTGCCCCAAACAATGACTCCGGATTACAAGTTTTAACTCAGTTGGCCTTTGCTGTACCTCCAGGTGGGAGAGATTCGGAAATATTCAAACTCATTACATGATAAGTTCACATGTATGCATACATTTAACATTCTATGGTGGTAACATTGTGGTGCATATCTTTTGGGTTTTTTTTTTAATGAGCTCTTTTCAGATCTTTATTTAATAGCATAGTGTTAGAAAGCTTAGATCCCCTTCTGAAGGCTCAATATTTGGGTCTACTGAAGCGAACTGGCAGGACTCACATTAGCATGAGCAGAAGCAGAAGCAGACAGATCTATGTAACACATATGTGTACGCAGGAGTCACACAGAATACGAAACTCAAGGAAGGACCAGACAGCGGAAGCTTAAATACCCTCTTTCTAGAGTGAAAAAATGGAAGGTGTGGGCTATTTCACTGGGGTGGTAAGTGATTTCATTAGGGGAATACGTGAGTCTGAAAAGACAGTGCCATGGGACAAAGTTGCTCCAGCTCAGTGATGGTGAACATCTCAGAGCATTTGATGATAGAAGCAGCCCCCTGAGGCATGTGTGCCATAGGTTTGCCACCTCAGCCCTGGACTACAGACATACTGCTTGATTTCCAATCTCTTAAGCTTCCTTGGTTAATAACATTCCAGTGAGCAGATTTAAAAACAGCTGGGTTCCTCCTTAGGTAGAGAATTTCAAAGAAAGCCTTTCCTTGCATTTCTGGCTCCTAGGGGCTGGGTCTAAATTCCAAAGCAGCACATTTGAGGGCATCCACTTCTGATCCTAACAATAGCATATTTGATGGTATATCATAATTAAGGGTTAGAAGACATTTATTAAAATGTCTTAGACCATTTTCCAGTTCAAAAGCTTTTGGAGTACTCTTTTGGATTTCTTTAGAGAGTAGAGAAGGGTTTGATGGCCCGGGTAATAGGCACATCTGTCTCTGACTTTGTCCCTCATATGGTAGGTGCTCCATGCAGTCCACAAATCCATGGTGAAAGCTGGAAGAGTGACAGAGGTGAGAGGTTTTCTGGAAGCATCCAAGTGAGAGAGGGGTTCTCAGGGTCACAACAGCAAGATTCTTCTCCCCAGTGGATCAAACTATTTTGTTGCCACAGGTTCTGTCCAGCTATGCAAGCTCTATGGTCCCCAGGCCTACCTTCCTGGGGTGTGCAGGGATAGATAAGAGATTCCAGGTCACGTGTAGGAGATCAAACATACACCATGTGTGGATTCCATTTGTTATGCTAGCCAAGGGAGCCAAGCAAGGCTCAGGCAGGACAGGCAGTGCAGGCAGGGCTCAGGCAAGACAGGCAGTGCCACACAGGAAGACCCAGAAGACAGTCAAGTCCCCAGAGCAGATCACTGTTCAGGCAGCAGTAGCAGATAGCAGAATCTGGACAGCCCTGAGGGTCCAGACAGCAGTAGCAGATCGCAGAATCTCCTTCCCAATGGACATCAGATCTAGGCTGCCCTCCAGAGTCAGGCAGGGTTGTTAAAAGCTGGTAATGATAGCAAGAGGCACTTTCAGATTTCTAAAAACAATTTAAGAAAAAACTAAACCAAAAACTAACTTCCACTTCAAGTACATGTTTGATGTACCAGGAAATCTGGACATCACATATTAGTCTCATTTTTAAATAATTTAATCGTCAAACTTATTTTCATTCTCATAATAAGACTTTTATCAAAAAATTCACAAATTGTAAGAAAGTTTTTGCTATAGTGCATGGTATTTTGCCTGAAAAAGTGAGCCACTGTAAATATTTCTCACAGTCTAACCTGGGTCTTTGGACTTTGGCCCAGTGGTCACCTCATTCCTGAGAAATCTCATAAATATCTCTACCGAGCAGAAAACTGACTCCCTCCTTCTTTCTGCCTCCTTTCTGTTTCCCTTTATTTCTAGCAGTATACTTAAAATCAGCATGATGCATTTTGCTGAATTTAATTAAATAGCTTTCATGGAGGCTGTAATTCTTATGTAATTCATCTCTCCAATTTTTCAAAAACATAATAGAGCAATACTTCCTAAACATAACAGAGTGAGAGAGGTGGTTAGCCTTGTCTGAAAGTTAGATACTTAAACTGGAACTGTCTTCGGAGATTATGTCAATATCCAAGCTTTTCTCATATGAGCAAACTCAGAACATATACAGAAAAAACTCTAGCTTAACCTCCTCTTACAGTGCTGCTGATCCACCAGGGCTGTTTTCAAATAAATCCCTGTATTGGTCTGTGCGTCAATCACACTTTATATGTCCTCTGTACTGATTGTACCACTGGGGACAGGGAGTAGGAACAAAGATTGATAAGTTACTCATTGTCCCATTAAATTGCACCAGGTGTTTAGACAGCAACTTGGAAATGCATTTCAAGGACAATAAAAATAGTCATGCATTTTGAATCACCCCCAGAGAATTTGTCATGAGTACCTAAAAGGCACAGTGTTGCCACATTGTTTGTGATAGCGAAATACCTGACACTAGGAACATGAAATGAATAAACAAATATAAGTGAAACATCATGTGGCCATAAAATAATAACTATGAAAACTCTAGAAATATGAAAGGTCGTTATGACATCATATTCAACAAGCAAGAGAGCCTGGTACTGCTCAGTTAACAACTACAGCCATCAAGGGTGTGTGTTGAAAAAGTTAGGAGTGAATGGAAACTATGAAAACTTTATTGGGCTCATCTGACTTTCTAGTATGCTGAGTTGCATAACTACTGCTTCAGTGCCATGCACGCAGTAGTTTTAATCAGATTCTTAAAAGTGTAGCCTCGTATTCCAAAGAACTAAGTTTTTTCCAGTGATGTATAGGTAAGAACAATTCTTGAAAATAAGACATTTAGAAGATAAAATATACCCATTTTTAAAAAAGCCATTCTGTTGTTCTGCTTAGGTCAGGTTTTTCTCACTTTTTATGTCTTGCTTTAATTACTAATTCGACTTGTGGTAATTATTTATTTTAATTGCTAGATTAGAATTTAAATGAAGAGCATTTTTGTTTTGGTAATTTATATTTGCCCTTGATTTTATGTACTCTTCAGATATAGACTGTGAGTTTTTATCTGAATATTAATCCATTCTGACCCCTCACAGAGAAGGGTGTCACCAGGCAGCAGTTCAGACTCCAAGAGGAACAAGCAAGCTGCCTGCCTGATCACAGAGAGCTGCAGAGTCTGTTGAGATTAAAACTTGTGCTTCCCCAGGCCTTTTTTTATTTTAAAAAGAAAAAATCAGGAAAGAAAAACAAAAAGCAAAAGAGATAAACAACAGCAAGCCCAAAACAATAACAATATAGGTTTTCAAAACAGAATGTAAGAAATTTAACAATTTTGCATATTGTTCTTTTTAAAGGAAGAAAAGAAAATTGCAGAAAATAGAAAAACAGAAAAAAAGTAGAACAATACTGAATTTTTAAAAATTAACATCATAAAATCGCTAGTTGATACATTACCCATTGTCATCTTAAACATAGTTGCCAAAGTCACAAAATCAGTGCATAAATAGTGGCTACACAATCAAACATTGACAGTGCAAATCCTTCTGTTCAATGTTCCAACAAAGATTCAATAGTATGGTCATCTATCTTACACACTATAAATACCATTATACCTTTTAGAGCAATTTCCTTCCCTTTCACTTTTACGTATGTATTATACTTTTTTGGATCCCATTATTCTGTCAGTTTTTATCATTTTTTATTTTACTAATGAGTAATTCTCAAGTTGCCTCCATTTACATATAAATGCCTCAAGATCATCCTTTTTTATAACTGAGTAGTATTCCATTGTATTAAAATACCACTTTTTTATCCACTCTGTGGTTGATGGGAATTTTGGTTTTTTCTAAGATTTAGCTATCACAGATTGTGCTGCTATGAACATAGGTGCACATATATCTCTGTGACATGACCTTTTCAGTTTTACTGGAAAAATACCCAAGAGGAGAATAGCTGTATTGGATGGAACCTCCAATTCTAGTTTTTTGAGGAATCTCCATACTGATTTCCACAGTGGTTGCACCAGTCTGCCCTCCCACCAACAGTGGAGAAAGGCTCCTTTTTCCCTGCATCCTTGCCAACGTTTGCTATCAGTCATTTTCTCGATGACAGCCATTCTTTCTGGGGTGAGATGAAATCTCAATGCTGTTTTAATTTGCATTTCTCAAATGGCCAGTGATGGTGAACATTTCTTCATATATTTATTTGCCATTTATATATCTGCGTCTTAGAAGTGTGCCTTCATGTCTTATGCCCATTTTTGGAGAGGGACCTTGAATTTGGGGAATTTGATGTTTTTCAGTTCTTTATATGTTCTGGATAGAAGTCCTTTGTCTGAGAGATTGTTGGCTAAAATTCTTTCCTATTCTGTGGGTTTTCTTTTCACTTTGTTGGTGATTTCTTTTGAAGTGCAGAAACTTTTTAGTAATATGAGATCCCAATTGTTGATTCTTTGGAATATTTCCCGTGTGGTTTGCATTTTATTCATGAATTCTTTCCCTACCTCTGTGTCTCCAAGATTTCTACCAATGTTATCCTCCAGTAGATTTAGTGTTTCTGTTTTAATATTTAGAACCTTGATCCATTTTTACTTTAATTTAGTACATGGTGACAGTCAGGGGTCTATTTTTAGTCTTTGGCATGTGGAAAGCCAATTTTTCCAACACCATTTATTAAAGAAGCTATCTTTTTCCCGTGAATATGTTTAGCCCCTTTGACAAATAAAAGGTGGCTAAGAGTCCTTGTAGTAGTTTTTACATCTTCTAATCTGTTCCATTGATCCTCAGGTCTATTTCTTTGCCAGTAGCATGCTGATTTTATTAGTGTGGCTTTGCAATATAGTTTCAAGTCAGGCATTGAGATGCTGCCTGTCTTGCCTTTGTTGCCCAGAATCACCTTTGCTATTCTAGGTTTCTTGTTTTTCCAGATGAATTTTAGGAATATTTTCTCCAGATCTGTAAGGTAAAGTAATAGTATTTTAATTGGGATTGCATTAAATCTGTATAACACTTTTGAGAGTATGGCCATTTTCACAATGTTGGTTCTTCCTAACAAAGAGCAAGAAATGTCCTTCCATTTTCTAATATCCTCTTCAAACTCCTTTCATAGAGTAGTACAATTTTCAGCACATAGTTCTTTTGCATTCTTGGTTAGGTTCTTTCCTAAGTATTTCATTTTTTTAGATGCTATTGTAAAGGGCGATATTTTCATAATTTCTCTTTCATGGAGTTTTTTGTTTGTGTACAGGAATGCTATTGGTTTTTGAGTGTTGACTTTGTATCCAGCTACACTGCTGAATTTCTTTATTACCTCTAGTAGTCTTTTAATGGAATTTTTGGGGTCTTCTATGTAGAGTATCATATCATCTGCAAATAATAATAATTTAACTTCTTCTTTACCTATTTTTATTTCTCCCTCTTGTCTGATTGCTCTGGCTAACATTTCTAGAACTATATTGAATAGAAGTGGTAATAGTGGACATCCTTGTCTTGTTCCTAATTTTAGAGTGAAGGCTTTCAGGTTTTGTCCATTTAGCATAATGTTGGCTGTTGGATTGTCATAAATAGCCTTTATGAGATTGTAGTAGACACCATCTACTCTGAGTTTCTGGAGGTTTTTTGTCATGAATAGTTGTTGGACTTCATCAAAAGCTTTTTCTGCATCTATCAAGATGATCATGTGATTTTTATTTTTGGCTTTGTTGATGTGGTGTATTATATTTATTGATTTGTGTATGTGGAATCATCCCTGCATTCCTGGAATAAATCCCATTTGGTTGTGGTGTATAATTTTCTTGATGCCAGTATTTTATTGAGAATCTTTGAACCAATGTTCATTAATGAGACTGTTCTACAGTTCTGCTTTTTGGTTGGATCTTTCTCTGGTTTTGGTATCAGAGTGACACTTGACTCCAAAAATGAGTTAGGGAGAACTGCTTTTCTTTGAATTTCATTGAAGAGTTTAAAAAGTATTAGCATTAAATCTTCTCTAAATGTCTTATAGAATTCAGCCATGAATCCATCAGGGCTTTTCTTTGTTGGTTAAGTTTTTAATCATGTTTTCAATTTCAGCAACTGATATTGCGTTATTCAAAATTGTTATATCTTATTGGTTGAGCTTTGGTAGTTCATAAGCTTCTAGAAATCTGTCCATTTACTCTATTTTCCACCCCATGTGGGTAGAGATTTTCAAAATAGGTGCTCATGATCTTTTGAATTTCCCTGGGATTTGTAGTAATTTCCCTATTTTCAGTCCTTAATGCATGGATTTGAGATTTTTCTTTCTTTTTCTTCATTAGGTTGGCCAAGGGTTTATCAATTTTGTTTATTCTCTCAAAAAGCCAGCTCTTGAATTCATTAATTCTTTGTGTTGGTTTTTTGGTTTCAATTCCTCTAATCTTTACAATTTCCTCTTTTCTGTGAGCTTTGGGTTTGACTTGCTCTTCCTTTTCTAGAAGCTTGAGATGTGGCATTAGGTTATTTATTCGTGCTCATTCCATTTTCTTGATGTGACAATTTATTGCTATCTATTTTCCCCTTAGGACTGCTTTCATCGCATCCCATAGGTTACGGTATGTTGTATCTGCATTTTCATTATATTATAGTTATTTTTTTATTTCTTCTTTGATTTCATCTGTGACCCACTGATTGTTCAGAAGGCTGTTATTCAATTTCCATGTATTTATGCAGGTTTTGCAGTTTTTCACCATTGATTTCCCATTTTAGTGCACTGTGGTCAGATATTATGCATGGGACAATTTCACTACCTTTGCATTTACTTAAGAATGTTTTGTGAGTTAATATATGTGGTCTATTCTGGAGAATGTCCCATGTGCAGCTGAGAAGAATATATTCTGATTTGGTTGGGTGGAACACTCTGTAAACATCCACTAAGTGCGTTCATTCACAGGTATGAATCAGTTCTGTTATTTCTTTGCTGACTTTTTGTCTGGTTGATCTATCTCTTTGTGACGGTGGGGTGTTAAGGTCTCCTATTACAATTGTGTTCTTGTGCATTTGGTTTTTCATGTCCATTAGTGTTTTTCTTATACAGTTGGGTGCTCCTGTATCTGGTGCATATATATTTATAACTGTTAGTTCTTCCTCTTGTAGTTTTTTACTTACAAGTATGTAGTGGCCTTCTTTATCTCTTTTAATCATTTGAAGTTCACTTTGTCTGCAAACAGAATAGCTACCCCTGCTTTTTTCTGGGCTCCTGTTGCATGGAATACTGTTTTCTATTCTTTGTCTTTTAGTCTATGAGTTTCTTATTGAGTCAAGTGTGTTTCTTGGCACAGCATATTGTAGGATTCTGCTTCTTGATCCATTCTGTCAACCTGTTTCTTTTGACAGGTGAATTGAGCCCATTTACATTTACAGACATCGCTGATATGTACTGGCTCGACTTTGCCATATTGTACTCCTGTTGTTGGTTTCCTGCTTTCCTCCCTAGTTTAATTTTCTTGTCCAGCCTGGTAGTTTCTTTCTGTTGTTGTTCTGGAGATTGTAATCATTTTTATCCCTTTCTAGCATGTCTTTCTGTACTCTTCCTGGGGTTGGTTTGGTAGATATGAATTTCTTCAGTTGTTCCTTATCATGGAAACATCTTTTTTCTCCATTAAATTTGAAAGAGAGTTTTTCTGGGTACATCAGTCTGGGTTGAAAGTTGTTTTCTTTTAGGGCTTGAAATGCTTCATGCCAAGCTCATATTAACCTGACAGTTTGTGCTGAGATGTCTGCTGTGATTTTAATAGGCTTTACTTGATAGGTGAGTTGTATCTTTTCTCTAATAGCTTTTAATATTCTGTTTTTATGCTGTATGTCTGAGATCTTTATTATTATATATCTGGGTGTAAATCTATGTTGATTATGATCTTTATTATTATATATCTGGGCGTAAATCTATGTTGATTATGACTGTTTGGCATTCTATATGCCTCACTTATTTGTGTGTCAGATTTTTCCCCCTGTTTGGGAAATTTTCTGCTATTCCTTCTGCGAATAGTTTAGTTATATCATTTGCATTGACTCCTGCATCCTCACTGATGCCGATGAGTCTTACATGTTTCTCTTGGTGTCATCTTGGAGCTGCTGGATTGTCATTTCATGCTGCTTTGTTGTTTTTATAAGCTCTATCTTTTCATGGTTGCTATCTGTGATCTTGTCCTCAAAGTCTGAAATTCTATCCTCAGCTTCATTTCAATGGTTTTGCCAGCTTTCAATAGAATTTTTTGTTTCATGGATATCTCTTTGAATTTTTTCATGGATTCTGCTTGTTTTCTACATCGTTCATTCAAAGTTTCAATCAATTTCCCATGATCCTCTATTTTTATCTATTTTTCCCTAGCTATGTTTAGTAAATCCTTTCCTAAGATTGTTATATCTGTCTTTACATAAGAAAGTACTTCTAATTTGATTTCCTCTATAGCCTCATGGATTTGTTTATTTGCTTGCTATCTTTTTAGATTTCTGGTGTATGACTTTTAAATTCCTCCATTTCACTGTCACCTGTTCTTGCTTCTGATGGACTAGATGTTTGAGATTGCATTTTGGTTTTTTGTTTCGTCATTTTCACTTTGGGGCCAGTATCTGGTTATTTAATCCCAGTAGTCACACCCCTGGGCTTTTTAAAATGCCATCCATCACATCATTCCTCTGCTACTTCTACCAAGTTTAGTTGGTTTCCGCCAAGTGCCCCATGGCTGACCCCTCACTCTGCCCTGCAGAATGAGTATCACATCTGAGGGGAGAAAGTCACTCATGGCATTTGTGTTGTCCCTTTCTGTTCCAGAACCCAGGGCATGACTGTGCAGGAGTCTTGCACATCTAGGGAGAGCCTTGGAGCACCTAGGCCTGCTGGATACCAGACCCGGCATCCTCAGCTCCCTGCACAGAAATGCCTGTGTGTAACCCACAATTGTGCAGTGACTGCAGGTGGCGAGTAGACACGAGCCAGAGTGGACACAGGCAATCCCTGCCCTGTCCAGATTTCACAAACCCCCAGGGGAAGAAGCTTGTCTGTGTCTATCATCAGGTGGCAGATTGAGTGACACGGGCCACCCATGAAAATGTTTGCTTTGGCCAAAGACTGGTTCTTACATATGTGAAATGGAAATTCTTGGAAAATCTTGAAAAGCAGGAAGATGTAGTGTCATTTTCTCATGGAACACAAAACTTTGTTGATGTTGGAGGCAGCTGGGCCCTGGGACAAGCCATGGGCTTGCCAGCCCCAGGGAAACCGCCCTGACTTTCTTGGAGCAGCCCATCCAAATGCGTACCCGCTCCAGCCCAGGACCAGAGTGGGGCATTAGAACCCAACATTTTCAAAAACTTTTTTTAAAATCATGATGCAAGTTTTCTGTTTTGGTATGTGTTTCTATGTCTCTGATGGTTTCTTCTTTCATCTTTCCTATCTTTTTCCTTAGTTTTGTACTTCTTTTACTATGAGATAGGACAGAAAAATACAGTACTTTTTGTTCCTTTTTCTAATTATTATCTCGTATGCTGTCCTTTTAATTATTAAGGTACGTAGATAGACTGTTTTATGATATGTCTTTAAAAGAAATATAAAGCCAGGGTTAATTTCCTATGCCCACACTTCCTGCTCTCTGTGAGTCTGGGGGATGTTGTAGGTTTCCCCCTGCCTATACTGTCTCTGGACCCTGATGAGGCACTGGCCATGAAGTCTGGGCAGGGGACACCAGGATTAGTATTAACATGCAGCTTTACTCTTAGGTAGCTTACACTTAGAGATAAAAACTTTGCCCCCAACCTCCTGGGTGTCCAGTCTTCACTGCACAGGGTACAGAAAGGAGCCCAAGCAAAGGTACACCAGGAGCTTTAGGAAAATAACTGTAGATAGACAGGAACAAGGGGCTAGGGAAGGGAAAGCTTATAAGGAAATGTTCACCAGAGGTCACTTCTTTCATGCTGCATGGACATTATCTCCTTAGGAATTCAGTGAGCCAGAATGCTTTTTACTCATTTTATTGATCAGAAACATGATGCTAAAAGAATGTTTTTCTCGGTTACTCAGCTGATAGCAGAGAGAATGGAGAGCTGAGCTCTGCTGTGTCACAGTGGCCCCCTCAGAGTGGTCTCAGCTTAGCACAAAGGATACCTTCAACCCCCCAGGCCACGCCTGAACCCATGGGTATCAGCGCTGTACATCCAGTGCCTTTCTCCTAGCCAAGCAGATCATGGCATCGTACTTGTGGGTCCAAGTGTGCCAGAAAAGGAGCAGGAGTGACTTTCTTTAACTCTTCCACAGGCAGAAAATGGGTTCTTACCATAGGTCTTAGCAGTCTCTACATGGGATGGTTTTCTTGCCTTGACTAAGTCAGGAACTTCTGACTTTTCACTTAAAACACGTGACACCTTCTCAGTGACATCCACATGCCAGCATCACTGCTTCTAAGCTTTGTAAAGTAAGAGTTAAGAGCCTACAGTACCTTCCTAAGCTCCTGATGTGTACTGCTTGGGCTCTTTACTATGTCCTGTGCAATGAAGACTGGACACATAGGAGGCTCTGAAGATGCTCTCTCCATCCTCGTTCTGGACCTTTCGGTCCGAGCCTTTCACCCATTCCCCAAATCACATGGATCGCCCCCTGTTCACAAAGGCTTTGTAACATTCTATCACAACACTGAGGGCAACACTTAGGTGACTGGTGTGTGGGGTGCACAGTGTGGGTCCTTGCAACCCACATATCACCACAGTTCACTCATGGGGAAATGAGTGAACAGACAGCTCCATATTACGTAATCAAGTATATACACTTATAGGTAACTGAGACCCAGACAGCTTTACTGATCAATTCTACCAAGCATTTCAGGAGAAAAGAATGTTAATTCTACACAAACTTACAAAAACAAGTGCTTGATGATGTCCCCCGGTGTTCCTGCATCAGGAAATCCTCAGTTCCTATGCTAATCTATTTGGAGTTGGCCTATAGGCAGGGTTAGGATAGGATGATATCCTCAGTTTATGGCCCCATCATGGCATGGAGGCCGTATAACAAGAGGAAGAGAGAACCAAGCCAGGGCACTTTCCCTGCCCCCTCCATGTGATGCTCCTTGCCATCCTGGCCCCACACGGGGCTCTCACCAGGAACATCTTCAACCTGATATAAGGTTTCTTCTAGAAGAAGATCTGCTGCTAATATTATACAAGATGGAAATGGCAAATGCATCCTCCTTACAGTCAGGATAAATGAGAGAGCATCCACCCTTACTAACACTCACCTAGGGGCTGGTCTTCTTCAGAGGGTGACAGGGAAATAAAAAGATCCCAGCGGAGAGAGAAGAAAGAAGGAAACTGCTCACAGCAGATAGGACCATGTAGAAAGTTCTAAGGAATCTATAAAAACTACTAAAACAAATGAGCCTAGCTGTTTGAGAACACAGTGTCAAGGTGGGAATGCCCATTGTATTTCTGCATATGAGGCATAGAATGGAATTGGAACACACATGTATTCCATACAAAACATCAACCATAGTAAATATTTAGGGATAAATTTAACAAAAGATGGCAAGACCTGTGCTAAAACCCACAAATATTGCTAAGGGAAATTGAACGTTAAAATAAGCAACCCTCTTTACATGAAGATTACGTTCTAGTGAAAGAAATGGGCAAAATACAAAATAGGTATGTCTGTTACCTCCAATAGTGATGCAGTCCAGGAGATGCATCAGAGTGGGGCACCACGGAAAGCTTGAGGTGCACTATTAGTTTCTCTATATAGAGGACAAGGGAGGACTCACTGAGATGGTTGCATTTGAGAACAAAGCTAAGAGAAATGAGAACTGCAGAGAGCAGTTCCCAGCCTTTTTGACACCAGAGACCGGTTTCATGGGGGACAATTTTTCCATAGCCTGGGGACCTGTAAAGGGAAAGGTTTTGAGATGACTCAAAGCAGCACCCAACCTAGATCTCTCCCATGCACAGCACACAGCAGGGTCCCTGCCCCTGTGAGAATTTCCCGCTGGTGCTGCTAATCTACCAGGAGGGGAAGCTCAGGCAGGGATGCTATTGGGGTGAGGGGAGCAGCTGGAAATACAGACGAAGCCTTGCATTCCCACTGCTTCCCTCCCGCTGTGTGGCCCAGCTCCTAACAGGCTCCAGACTGGTACAGGGCCACACTCCCTGTTCTGAAACACACAGGAAAGGGACAGGGAAGCTCAGAGGCCCCTGCATCATGTGAGACTTCCCTGCGGGCATCCACTGAGCGAGAGCTGCCAGGGAGGCTGGTAGATGTGCAGTATGAGGTTTAAGGTTAGGCCTCGCCTGGGCACAGTGGCTGGGCAGGAGAGTGCAGGCTGGTGTATTCAGCAGGTGTTAGAGCCACGAGACCAGAGGTGTCACCCAGGTGATGTAAATACTGGTCCCAGCACCACAATGCTCAGAAGTCAAGGGGCTACCAGGCACACTGAAGAGCAGGCAAACCCCACTGAGGAGGCGGGAGGAGCACAGGAGGCCACGCACAGCAGAGCTTGGAGGAGGAGGAGGACAGGGTTTGCTGTCAAGTAAAGTGACAGCAAGAATTATTGCATTTATCGAAGTAAGACTTTGTTACCCTAGAGAAGATCATCTGGGTGCAGCGGTGGGCGAGGTACATGACAAGAGTACATTTAACAAAGAATAGAAAGAGGGAAATCAGTACAGAAAGCGCTTTAAGGGGAGGTGGCTGGACAGATTTCTAAGGACAAAATCCCCACTGCCTAGTCCAGTAATGAGGACACTGGTAACTATGAGCATGGTTTCATAAAGGATCAGTGGAACCCACGGGGTTCAGGTCTCAGGACCCCTGAATGTAGGGGTGCATGCCTGTAATGCCAGCACTCTGGGAAGCTGAGGCAGGAGGATCGTAAGTCCAAGCCCAGCCTGGCCAATTCACTGACTCAGTATAGAGATGTAAGTCAGCGTGAAAGGCCTTGGTCACGTCCCTAGTACACAAAACACCCAAAGGACAAGCGTGTTAGTTATGCTTTGAGAAGGAAAAAGTCCACCATATCTTGGTGTTGGAAATGCCTGTGAATAAACCGTTTCTAAAAAGCGACTTGGCAACAACTGTTTACATTTTTAAAACACTTGCCCACAAATGCTACATGACTGCCAGGCTTACAAGTGTCTCCTGTGAAAATGTCACACACACACACACACACACACACACACACACACACACACACACACGCACACGCACACATGCACACACACACACATGCACACACACATGCATGCACACCATCCAACATGCATGCACTAGCGTCTTCTGACTGCATGGTACACACTCAGGACACACAGGAGATACCACGTAGCACACATCCAGGCTTGCAGTCTGCACCTCACTGCTTGCTACGACTTCCTCCCTAGGATTTTGGATCTCCTGAGCAGTGTAGCATTTGCTCAGTTGTGCTCCGGGAGAACAGCAAACCTGGGTGTGGTCCAGTGTTCAGTTTCCCAGCTGGGGAGCCAGGCGTGCTCTGCCCTCCTCTCTGCTCTCACACCATAACCAACTACTGCATCTTTCCCGTGGTCTGTTGAGGACAAAGTGCTGAAGTGCTGTCTCCTGTCCTAGGTGCTTAAAGCCTGAGAGGAGGAAATAGGTGTGTCAGAGACGCTCCATCTGAGCTGAGCCATTGCACTGCTAGCCCAGAGTTCAGTGCCAGTGCTGAGTGCCTCACAGCCAGAAAGACACCTTGCAACAGAGCAAGGTTACACAGTCACTGGTCAGCACAATGTAACCAAAAAGGTTTGCAGGAACAGGACCTGTCTTTCCCTTTGCAGCAGTGGCTTAGTATTTACCAACTCTCCATTTATGGTGACTTATTAGAACAGTCATCAAGAACAAGGCTGGCAACTAGTAGTGACTACTGAGAAAGTTAAGGTAGCAGATGGGAAATAAAGTGTTAGGAAATTTTTAAAGATTCAAGAAACTTTGTGTTATTTCCTTAAGGCATCCTTGCACGAGAAGGCTAAGATGCAGAATGTGTCATCATCAACCGTCCTGTCTGCCTTTGTCCCTTATGGGCATCTGAGTATTATGCAGTGATGGCCCTCAAGCTGGCAAAGAGGTTCCCCAGAGTGGGTGGGGTTGGCACGGCCCTGCATTTGAGTGCAGAAGGCAGGCTGAGTTGGAGAAGCTGAGTGCCTGGTGACTTTGCTTAGGTACAGTGACTGGTGCTCTAGGGAGGAAGTCGGCAGAAAAGCTATCGGAGTCCTCCAGATACTGACCTGCAGGGTATCCCCAAGGGAGAGCAAACAAGTTAAAGAATGATCTGTAAACTATCAGTCTGTTTAATAGCCGACTGCTTCGTATATGCTTTGAGGTATGGTAATATGAGAAAAAAAGCATATTGAGAAGTCTTGCAGGAAAAGGTTGTTCTGTGATGTTCTGTGAACCTTTTTGTTGATTTGTTTCAGGAGATAAAATAAAAATTGTCTTGTTGAAAATAGAAAAATACAAATAAAGTAGGGAAAAGCATTGGTTGTCAATCAGCTAACAAAGAGAGGATCTAGTCATTTTACTAGATGCTGTGGTTATTAGTTTGCTGCCCACTAATTTAGTAGCAAATTTTGAAACTATGCCATCAGACATGGATTTTCTACAAGATACTGAGTTATAATGCATAATATATAATACTTTAAATTTCTTTTCTTTTTCTTTTAGGAATCACTAAAAGCCATCAGATATGAAATATCTCCAGATAGAGAATATGCACTTTTTTCCTATGATGTGGAGCCGGTGAGTTCCAGTCTTCTCTGTCTCCAAATGCTGTTTTTCGACTTCACTGATGCCTTAAGTGAATTTCCTGGGGTCTTCCTCCTTCTTCCTGGTTTCTGAGCGCTAGCATACCTTGTAGGGCCTGGAGTCCTCTTTTGTGTGTATCATACCGCCACCTAGGAGAGAAGAAAGGGATAAAAGCTTCCTTGTCAGGGGAAGCAAATCATTCTTTTTAGGAATTATTTCATAGGTTTTTGTTGGGGAAATGGTCTGTTTCTAGACATTCTGCCTACCGTGTGTGTGTGTGTGTGTGTGTGTGTGTGTGTGTGTGTGTGTGTGTGTGTGTGTGGTTTTTTTCTCCATGTCTGACAAACCATATTTTTTACCCTGAGAATCAAAACCAGATGCCAAATTCTTGCTAAACTGAAGTAGTGCATTAACTGTCTCCTTGCTGTTGTTGTGTTCTGGTGAAAGCTAAACCATCATTTTCATTATAGAAATCTTCATTTTAGCACCAAATCTATGCCTGCAATAAATTTTCACCAGAATTTTTCATAAACTCTTACCCAGGGCTTCAGTAGAAACCTAAAACCTCCCATGCTGGATCTGTGTCTCTCTCGTTTTGATCTCTTTCTGTCTCACTTTTTTCTTTTAATGTGTTGGTATTTTAAAATTCCTTTTGGCTCGGGGTGAAATTTATTTATATATTTCTTCAGCTAAAAGGAGATTGGCAACCTTAAAAAGTGCATGTTAAGAAGTTTATTTTCTGGGAGATAAAGCAGAGTTGTATTGGCTTTCTGGTTCCAGAGACCATCGTGCCCTGTGGGGGCAGTGGGGAATCTGTGCCAGCATCGTATGCCAGGCCAGTAAGGCCTCTCTGGCCCCTGTGGGCAGGCTTTCTGATTTGCTGCTCTTAGGAAAAGCTGGAGGTTGTGCTGATGGAGACACAAGTCTCCATCCAAATCCTTACCAACATTCAACATCTGTATCTACCTGACTGGAAGCATCTGGTGAACTTGACATTCTGAAGATGACTTTGTATACTTGGGTCTCTGCATTTCCAATCTCCAGCCCTAAAGTGGTAGCTTTTCCTACATGGACATGATTGCCACCCATGGATGTTGACTATTTCAACCTTTCCATCACCCCCGAAACTCCTAAATCTATCATCTCCACACCGAAGTAACCCCAAACAAACAAGAACATGAGTCATCATGAATCTCCAGGACCCTTGTGGGTTTGCTGGTCCAGGAGACATAGCTAACATGGGAATGAGGAAAGTATGGAAGGAGGTCAGGTTATCTCAATAAAGAATCATTCATCACTGGAGCACCCAACACTGGCATCCAGCCTTCTGCTCCTAGGAGCCTTGAAAAGTGCTGTCTGCATCTGGGAATATCATGGAAGGTTCTCCCAGCTGCATGTTGAAGGGGAGGGTTCACAGCTGTGGTTCTGGGGTAGGTGGGTTCCCCACCAGTCCTGCTCCTCTTTCCCAGCACTCCTTTGAAGTAGGACCCTGGGATCCCATTGCAAGCTGTAACGGATTTAGTAAAGATTATCTAGCATCTTAGTATGTAGAACACTCACTGTCATTGGGAACCCTGACACAACCCTGTCTTGCTCTGTAGTGTTTATTGGTGCTTTGAGTGAGACCAAGTTTGGCTTATTTTCTGAGCCACAGTAAAATAAAGGGAATTGGGAAAGGATTGAGGGAACTATAAAAGTGATCAAAAATATGGGAAATCTATAGAAATCAACCTGCTCCCATGAGAAACACTTGTCATGCCTTCCAGGTACTGATCAGTTACCTGCCCCCAGGCAAGGAATCTCTGCTTTTTGGAGGAAAACTTGGAAGAGAAAGAGCTTGGGATTCTGCATGAGAATCTGGAGTTACCTGAGACAGAACTTCCTTAGCAGACAGGCTAAGGTGGAACAGAGCTTACAAAGCAGGGTGGGTTTTGAGGGAAGAGTGGAGATCAGTGATTGTGAAATACCGGACTAGACAGGGGCCTCCTAAGCTATGCTTGGTATCAGTGTGTGATTATATCAGTAATGTAACAATTAATAGGTGTGTGCATGTGTGTCCAGGGCCCTCTGAAACCAGCCATCTGGGCAGTGTGTAAGCTAAGAGCTGCCAGGGCTGCATGGCACATGACAGCCACAGGCCTCCACAAACCACAGTTATGAAGTCCACACCATAGTGAACAGATCATGAAGAGCAGGACCTGAAGGGGGTCAGGTGCTTCACTGTGGCATTTGTCACCCCCCTCATTCTGACTAGTCATGATGGTGCATCAGTTTCCAGCTGTTTGGCTACATTACCTCTCATCTGCTCACATTTGCCTTTGGCAGATGCTCACACACAGGGACAGACCCTTTCTCCTGTGTCCTCCCAGGTCCGACTATAAGATTATCTATGTGTACAAGGTGCCAAGTAAGTGTGTTGTGGCATCTTCCTTTCTCTGAACCTCTGATTCCTGTATCAAGGTGCACTCTGGGTTGCTGTGATGCCATCCTGAAATGCCAGATAAGTTCTAAAACAGAAGGAGAGACCTGCTGTCTTATTTTCTCATCACTGAGACAATACCTGACACTCACAAGTTAGAGGAGGAAAGATCTATGTTGGTTTACAGTCTGTAGAGGTTTCAGTCCATAGTGGGCTGGCTCCGAGGCAGGGCAGCATGACAGAGAGCATGGCATAGGGGCAAAGGCTCATGGCATGGCAGGCAGGAAGTAGAGCGAGGTGAGAAGAGAAGGAAGGGAGATGGATCCTTCGAGGTCAGACGCCCAGTGATCACCTCCTCTTACCAGGCCTCACCTCCTGACACCACAGTTAGCTATATACTCGTCAGTGAGTGTCTCACTCCCACCATCCAAGCACCTTCCCAAAGTCCCCCATGAGCACACTATGAACGATCCTACAGACCACATTAACTAGGAAATGTGGGGACAGGTTAATTGGGGTGCTTCTCTCTACTAAACTCCTTTTATATTACTTCATGTATAACTTGGGGAATATCTTGAATACCCACAAATCAGCTCATTGTAAGTATATCTGCCCTAGGTTTTATTGGTATACTCAAAAATATCCTTTTAAAACTATTTTTAAAAAATCAGTAATCAGGTAAAAGTGAGAAAGTACCATGTTCCGTTTTTCTGGGACACAGATATTTATATGCCCCAAAACAATACCTAGAATACAGAAAATAATAAATGATATCATATTTTTCTTTATGTGGCATCAGCCTTACAGTCTGCAAAGTGTGTTTATTTCTCCCAACTCATTTCTTCTTTAAATGTTATTCCTGCTCTGAAGTTCTAATGATTTTTGGTTTGTTATTTTGTAGCTGGAACTTTATGTTACTTCTCGATGTATGGTTTCTGGAGGGTTCTTTTGAAGCTAAGTGAGATGTTAAGGGAGTAGTAATTTGTTTTTAATTATTAGTTTGAAAACTATACTAACTACCAATAGATTTTTAAAACTGTCTTGAACAAACTCTTTAATTAGGGTGACTATGTTTCTTAATCCTAAGAAATATTTGATAATTGTGGAAAGCTTTCAAAACTCTTTTGGGAGGAGGGAAAGTAATTTAAAATGCAGTATCTTAGATCCTTTAAAAATTAATGTACTTCATAACTTCCTAAGATGAAAGAAAACTTATATCTGGAAATGTTCTTCCTCAGAGAAGATGTTCTGAAAAAGTCATGGGAATGTTTTTTTGAAGAATTGCACCACAGTGTTTAAGGAGTTGCTGAAGAGGATGATCTCATAGCTAGTAGAACATCCTCCTGTTACTGATAGTATGCTGTCCAAAATCTGATCTAAATAAAAGCACAATCAATCACATGGCCCTTGAGTTAAAAGAATGGATTGATGTATGTTGCCTGGTCTGTTTCATTATCTGTTGCTGTGTAATAAATCATCCCAGTGGCTCCCCACTTCTGCTTCTCCCCCGCTCCCTGCTGCGTGGTTCCCCCGGCGCAATTCCTTGTGGGCTGTTGGGGTTTTCATGAGGTCCCATCGTGAGGGACTGAGGACAGTCTGTTTGGAAGCCCTCCACAGGCCAGCCTGGAACATGATAGTTTGCTGAATTGGAGCACAGACAACCAGCCAGAGTGTCTAAAGACGATGAATGTCAGGGGGATATCCTCTCCTTTTCCAGATTCTCTTTTAGAAACAAGAAAAGCAGGACATGGGGGAGAGAAGCTCCCTGCAGACACCCAGGAGGACCTCTCTCTCAGCCACAGCCTCACGTCTGCACTGTGCCACCGACCCTGCCCTGTGCTAAGTGGACACACGATGGCTGCTCTCACATCTCTCCTTGCCCCCAAAGTTCCCACAAGACAGAGAAGCGAGGAGACCTGGCCATGGGCTGGTCTTGAAGAAGTACCAGGCAGGAAGTCAAGAAGCCATGTTTTCCTCATTCTTCTCCAAGAGCCTAGGGACCTCTGGGACCAAAGGACTTTGGCTTTGCTGTCAGAGGAATGGAGGTTGTGAGCTGTCCATCAGTGACTCAGGGATGTATTGTGGACATCACTTACTGTCTGTCTTTTGCAAATGCACTACAACAAAATGCCTGACTCAGATCTCTCAATAGATGGTAGATTCTTTTTACTGTTATCTTCTGCTTATATATTCAAGCTCAGTGGAGTAATGATGCTATGTAAATCCATAGAAGTGCAGCATTATTCTGATTCTCTTAGGAATCCAAGTAAAATCTTATTTTTGTGCTAATTACTCCCAGAATCTGAAATCCAACAATTTACTTAATTAGATATATTTCCTTTGGTTTTTTGATACACTTCTTTTTAGTACCATTGTGGTACATGATGACACATTCATTGTGAAGAGTTAGTACATGTACAAAATGTTTCTTAAGCCTTTTATTTCCTCTTCCCCTCCCTTATACAAATTCCATTTGATTCAATTATTTTCCTTCTCCTTTCTGAAAGAGTTAAATAGATTAAGTTGTGGTGATGTATGCAAAGCTAGGTGTAGTGGCAAATGCCTGTAATCCCAGGATTCAGGAGGCTGAGGCAGGAGGATTGCTATATGTTTGAGATCAGCCTGGGCTACATAGTGAGCTTAAGACCAGTCTGAACTACACAGTGAGATCCTGTCTTTGCAAAGATACAGCAATGTATGCATACCCATGTTTATAGCAGTACAATTCATATTAGCTAAATCCAAGAAGTATCCTGTACGCTCATCAGCAGATGAATGGAAAAAGAAAACCATGATATTTATACATGGCAGAGTACTACTCTGCCAAAGAATGATGAACTTCAAGCATCAGTAGATAAATGGATGCACTTTGAGACCGTAATGTCAAGTAAAATAAACAAGACATACAGCTTAAATATCACATGGTTTCTGTTTTATGAGAAACCCAGAATATACATAAAGAATAAAATAAAAGATAGATAATAGGAAGTAGGATATTTTTCAAACAAGAAGGGGAGGAAGAAGTGAAGGAAGAGGGGAGAAAGGAAGGGAAATGGGATTTTTAAAAGAGGATTGAATAACAAATGGAATAGAGTTTCCATACATAGAGAGGGAAACGAGAGTTGGGGGGAGCTGGGAGGGAAGGATAGGGAAGGGGACAAAAGAGAGCACACAGGTGCTATGTGTGCGTACAGGCTCTCCACGATGAATGTGATTATTATGTACTAACACAAAGACACCCACAGTATTGATACCACTCTTAAAGGGCTCGAGCTGTGTATGTAAAAAAGGAACTGTCCCTATGTGAGAGCATACCAGTCCCCACTGAGAAAGGCCACTACACATTTACCATTCTTAATGCAGACAGCGGTTCCTTGACATGACGTTGGTTTGTGCCCCAGACTCACTGTCTTTGGGTCTATGTCTGCAGCAGGTCCTACCTGCAGCACAGAAGCCGGGGAGCTCTCATGATGTGGTATGAGGAGCCTCAGGCCTGAGTCCTTCCTAGGAAGACAGAAAGTGACTTTTCATTTTGAAATTTCCTATGCCGTTCATTAGCCAACAACCCCCAGCTGTTGGATCATGTTTGTTTTTCTCTGTGCTGGGCGGGGATGCAGGTGCTGGAGATTGAAAGGTCCCTCACCTCCAGCAGCTCCTGTCCTAGCAGAGGGAGGGCAACTTGCGGGGCACAGCCTCCCTTGCTCCATTCCCCCTTACACCCCACTCCATCCAGAGAAAGGATGATTTGACTCGGAGCCCTTCCTGCAGGAATTTGATGCTGTTTGCACATACGACTCTGTTTCTGAATTTGTCAGTTAGTGTAGCCAATTCTGTTGTCTAAGGGGCTGTGAAATTTATTATTCATGCAGAGCTTGGAAAACAACCAAACACGGATGGATCAGATCAAGCAAATTTGGTGAAGTGAATCCCAGCCCAGTTCCATAATCTTCTATGCACCTGCCTGGTAGAGTCACCCGCTTGTCTCTATCTGTGAGGATTAATTTTTAAAAATAACTTGCATCTTTATAAACATAAGGGATAGCTACTAATTTGGAGCCTGTGTTTATGCACTTAAGTATGTTCTCGTGACTCTGACTGTGAGCTTTCCCACACTGCAGCAAACTTAGCTCTTGCTACAACACGGCTCCTATGTTTACCACCATCCCTTCTTCCTTAGAATTGACGGAGTGTTTGCCCAGCATCCCTAAGGCAATGACTTTCTCCATTCTCCTGCTGTTGGACTCCTTTTCAAGCACTTTTGGTAGAGCCTTTTCTGTGCCCATCTGTAGAACCAGCTGACTCCCATAGTTTATGTGTGGCAAATCCCTAATAAACTCTGAGTGATCAGGGCTGATAGTGGAATTGCAGGAAGTCCTTCATCTCTGGCCATTTGCTTTGAAGGGCAAACTCCAAAGAGCAGCGTCTGGTGAGCCTGTGGCCTGTGCTGCTATTCCTGCTTTAGCTCGGCAGCTGTGGCAACAGAGGGAGCTGGCACCAGCCTTTTGGATCCCCCACCATCCTCCTCTGAAGAAGAGGCGCCCCTAGTGCTTCCTAGGAGGGCACCCCAGGCCCGTCAGCATTTCTCAAAAGCCCCTTTGCCCTGTGATTTATGTATGTCTTTGGTCCACAAAGCTTTCCTCAGCAGCCAACTGTATAAATAACTCTGCCAATTGCCTGGTCGCACTCTGGTATTTTGCCGTCTAAGGACTGCTTGCTTGCAGCTCTTACTATGAAATTGTTGAAAATTGTTCTTAGATTTCTGAAATGTGTGTTTTCACATAGTATGTAGCTAAGCACAAAAGAAATGACTTTGCAGTGGGGTGGGAATCAGCAGCACTGAAGTTCTTGGCAAAGACACCCTAAGGGGCTTGGTGTGTGTTTTGTCTCCTCAAGAACTTGGGGACCTGCCAAGGAGCTCCCTCCCCATCAGCAGGGGAGATGGGTTCACTCCTCCTCCCCCATTCTGGAGCGGTGCTGACTGCTGTAGTGTGTTTGTTTTTGAAAGTTTACGTTTTTAGAATTTTTGTTTTGTTGTATTATCCTAATATAACTCTGGCTCAAAGCTGACACAGAGTTTTTTCTTCTTTTCTTGATTATTTTTATGTATATTCTTATTCAGGTTTCTGGAGCTAAATTTAAAAGTACAAATGTAGGCACAAAAAAATGTAACCCAAACAAAGCTTCTTTTCTACAATGTCAAGATAATCCTGTCTCTGTACCTCTGTACGTGTGTGTGTGTGTGTGTGTGTGTGTGTGTGTGTGTGTGTTTTGCTTGGCTAGAAAGAATTAGAGAATTTTATTTGCTTGAAATTTCCTACGGACCAAAAAGCTTACTGACTGATACTTTTACGTGACTGTGTATTTAAAACTATATTTATCATCATAGTTTTTCTCTGCAACATTGTCCCTAATTCTCTACATAGCAGTAATTTTTCTTTTCCAGTACTGGGGTCAAACCCAGGAACTTTGCGCTGAGATAGCTCCCCAGCTCTTTTATATTTTATTTTGAGGCAGTAACTAAAGTTGCCTGGACTGGGGTCTAACTTGTAACTCTGCTGCCTCAGCCTCCCAGGGTGCCAGGATTACAAATGTGCCCCACAACGCCGTGCCCAGTCAAGGAGTGTAAGAGGGCACTTGAAGTACTCATCTGCATCCTGCAGTGGTCCTACAAGAGACATTTGAAGGACCCTGTGCAGACTGCCTGGCCCTGTCATGCAGGAGGTTGTCATGGTGACCCTGCATAAGCGCCTGCAGGGTGGCTCTGCACAGAGCGCTTCTGCAAGTGGCCTCCTTGTTAGCCCCTGTTTCTTTGGGACCCATGCTGAGGCTGGTGTCTGCCACACCACCATGGTTTCCTTTCGACTGTGAGAGTGAGGTTTCATCTGTCTCCACCTCACAGTGTGGTGGAGACACTGCCCAGCGCCTGGCACCATGTGACATACGTCCTCAGCTCTTCCAGAAAATGTGGCCTCAGCTGTAACTCAAGGTGCTGATTCCTCCCAGCCTCAGGTCCTTTGCACTTACTAAAACTTCTCTGCAGAATGTTTAGAAAGAATTTTTCCCACTGGGATAGAAAGGGGGTAATTGGCAATAAAAGGGTGTTGTTGTTGTTGTCCCTGCCTATAGGCTTCCCATGGAAGGATCAATGCTTCCTCCTATGCAGTTGTGATCTTTCAGCTTAGTTGTGTCACTAAACTGACCTGGAACCTCATGGGGATTAGTAAAGTACTCTTCTGGGAGTTTCTTGTGGGTCATAGATGAGCGACTTTGGGGGTCTATATCTGACCTCTGCCCCTCCTCTCTGGCACTGTCCCCTGCTCTATTTCCTGGCTTTCATAAACCAAGCAGCTTTCTAGCACCCCCTCCTACCACATGTTCATGCCTTCGTGCAATCACGCATGGACTGCATCCCCCAAAATCATGAGCCACATTAAGCCGCCCCCCTTTAACTTGTGAGTTTTGGGCGTCTGGCCCCAGCAATGGGAAAGCTGGCTGATAAGTATGCTTGCATTTTTCTCAGTGCAGCTTGAGATGAACTCATTTGTTGAGAGGGAGGATGGAGAAAGTGCAGAGAAAGTGCAGGTAGTTCATTTCCTGCAGAGGCTGGCAGATTTCCAGGCCAGAAGGTTTGTAAATGGGGAGAGGCCAACCTAGACCCCCCCGTCATGGGCCTCTCCAGGAGGATGGAGCTGCCCACAGCCTGAGCACAGTCCAGAGATGGCACAGCCCAGCTGGAACTTGGGGCTAAGGATATTTGTCACCACAGACCATGGAAACACACCTGGTCCATGGAGCAGTGAAGCCAGGAGGGGCCAGGGGCAGAGGATGGTAGGTTCTGGGGTGAGCTCTGGCATAGGGTCAGACATCTGAGATGCCAGGCTTGAGAAAAGATGGTGACAGGACAGGGTGGTTGTCAGAAAGCAACTGAGATGGTGCTCGGGACAGTGAGACAGATCTGGAATAATGAGATTAACATGAGATGCAAGGACCAGAGAGGGGGCCAGGGAGATGTCAGGCACCGGCTGGGCTGGGGGGCAGCGGTGGAGGATGCTCGGTGGTGCTGCAGGAGAAGGGAGTGTGGGGGCTCAGAGCCTCAGGCAACAGAGGAGAAAGACCCTCATTCCGGCTTTCTGTGCCTCGGAACATGGGAGGAAAGATGGGGGCCTTTGTGGAGTAGGATGTGGTGGGCTCCTGAGAGCCAGCCCTGTTCAGCAGGAGTGGGAAGGGAGAAGCTGGAGACACAGAAGCAGCTGCTCACCTGAGGGGCGGGCTGGGCCACACAAGACTAGGTGAAGCCCGTGAAGACAAAGCTCTGAGAGAGAGTAACAGGTGCTGTGGCATCCTGCAGCAGAGAGTGGTGATGTAATAATAATAATAATAATGACAGTCTTCCAGACCATCAGCTCATAGAGGGGCCCTGAGTGACTGAGATTAGCCAGTGAAGTTTCTGTAACTGGTAATAAAAGAAAGGAAGGGCTGTAAGTGAAGAGAGAAATAGGTTTGCTGAGTGATACAGGGAGCATCCAGCAGACAGAAGCAATGGCTTTGGTTATGACCGGCCTTCTTTGTGACATCGTTAGGGAAGAGAGGACTCAAACGCTTCCTGAAAGACTTGCGCTTCAGTTCCATCTTAGCAGTCCATGACTGTGGGCTAGCTGGTTAGCAGAAATTACACACAGAGCCTCAAAGCTGATTAATATGGACCAGGTTACCAGTGCCTTCTCGGCAAATGATTAGGGCTTAGAGACTTTTCCTGCACTCATTATCTCTACTTTGTGGCTGGAAAGCGTCTTTATACTATGGGAAACTGTACTGATTAATCAATGTGGTGGATTAGGACCAACTCCAATGGTGAGTTTCCAACTCCTATTAAGAAAATTATTAAGCAAAATGCTCAGCTAAGTTTTTGTTACCTGTACTATCACTCAGGTCACCATCTTCATGGGGAACAGGAGACAGCCCACTCCTAGAAACAGGTTAGGACATGTCTTTGCTTTACTTTGGACAACCAAAATGATTATTCTAATACAACAGATAGACTTTCCAGAGCATAATTTTCCAAAGCGCTGACCTCAGTGGACACGGACCTGTTTTGGGGAACTCCAAGATGTCCCCTGTACTGTGTATCCTGTGGCAAGTGCTTAGAAATCTGCGGTTGGAGCAGACTATAGGTTTTCATTTTCTATTCGTCTATTTTTTTCTGCCTTACTGGGTTGCTTTTCCCCTGAGTGTTTACTGCAACAAAAAGCCTGAAAATGAGCAATGGATTGTGCCTTCACCACCGTCCTGCAGACCGCACGTGACGTGAGTGGGACGGCGGCTTGGCAGTTTTGCCAGTGCAGCTGCTGTGGTGGAATTTGGGCCAAGTCCACGGCCACAGTTGTTGAATCTGCAGAAATTAATAAGCACTGTGATGAGCAGCTGGGACACTTCCTACACTGCTGTCGCCTGGGACCCTCAGGGCTTCTCCTAGACATGGTTTGTGTCTGTAGGGTGTACGTGTGGGCATGTGCATGTGTGTGCATGTGCAAATGGAGCTCCTCACTTCCTGTTTCCCTTTCAACGCGGGAGGAGAGGAAGAGCTGGCTGCGCTGTCCCCCAGCAGCACTGCCCCCTGCTGCCTGAGTAAGGAATCACACACCCTTAGACCATCGTTCTGTTAAGTGGAGGTGCAAGAATCACAGTGCCAATAGGCCATGATGCAGCTCGCGCCTAGCCTACTTCCTCGGGACATTCGGAGTTATCCACCAGGTCAGCTGCCAGGGATAACCAATCCTTAAAAAACTGAAAACTCTTATTTCCTTAAGTAGAATGAAGAAATATGAGTCTCCAGAATCCCAAATGGAGCGGTGGACTCTAGCTCTGATGGAATGGGCTCTTAGAGGAGGAAGCGCTCAGGGTAACAGAAGCAGCCAAGCACCGCAGACTCCAAAGTAACACAAACAGCTTCCCTCGCTTGCCCTGATCCGGGTAGTTTAACCCATCGTTCTGACAACCCAACGCCCACAAGATCTGGACCCTCATTGCCTCTTGTAGGACTGACGCTGCTCCTGCCCGCTGACCACCCCCTCTCGACCATCCCACACAAGGCTGCTGCCCCACAGCGCTGCCTAGGAACGGTCTGAGGATCATTCTCCTGCAGTCAAACCATCCTGCCTGTGCCTGGAGACTGATTTGAGTCTCACCCAGCCCTGGAGCCACTCTGGTTGTGACGCCCAAACCCCAGTCTCCCATGCCCTTCGAAGACACAGCGTCCTAGAACCATGGAGCTGACGTAGACATCTCGAAAATGCGCCTACCCACTCTTCACCACATAGATGAGGAAGGTCAGGTGCAGAGAGAAGTCGGTTCCCTCGAAGCCAGGAGGCTCAGCAGAGGCCAAATCAGCACAGTATCCTGGCCTTTTACCCACTCTCCCATGATACCACCAACCCCTTCTCAGCAGCCTTGTGAGACCGAGTCTCAGCGGCCTACAGGCACAAACAGGAGAGGCCCGCTTGCACCCATGAGTGGCTCTGTCTCAGATACTCTCAGTGGGAAATTTGTCCCAAGTCTGAGGCAAAATGGAGACAGACTGACTGCCGCAGGCTGCAGCTGCATGTACACAGAGCCCGGAATGGTGCCCATCAGCCTTTATGCGTCCTCATTGGGGCCAAGCTTTGGGCCAGGCTGTGGCTGCCGTAGGGTTCTTCCAAGTACATCAGGCACATCTCTTACCCTCTGGTGGCAGAGGGCAGCTGAACACAGGTCCCAGGTCTGTGGACCACAGAAGGAGCCATGCTGCGCCAGCCAGTGTCACTTGCAGAGGTGGATAGCACTTGGGGAGAGACCTGACCTCTCACTGAGCTCAGAGGAACCTCTTCTCCTCATGCCACCCCATCACAGGGTAGCACCCCAGAGCATTCCCACTGAGAGGAGAAGAGTCCTGCACGGGACAGTGTTCTAAGAGGGGCTGGCAGCAGACCCCGTGAATATTTTAATTCCTAATTATGGGTTCCTTCCTGAGTCTTCGAGTGGCAGTGAGACTAGCCTCCCGTGGATTCTGGCAGGACAGGATACACACTGAAATCTCAGGTGACCGCAGATTTCTTTCTTGGCTATTGCAGTGGAAAATAACCCGTTTTCCAGACTTTTTATTGCTGAGGTTTTTTTGTTGTTGTTTTTGCCTTCTTTATTGGCTGATTCTAGGACTTCATCCAATAGGTTGTACTTAACCTCGCTGTGCCCCCATGTTATTGTAATGTTCGGCAAGACGAAAGGACCAGCTTTTCTCTTGAAATCAAATATCCAGGGGCCTTACTGAATGAAATACAGAAGTGGTTTTTATAAATCAAACCAACATTTACTTGTTACTTTGAAACTACCTTACAGCCTCTCTCTCTTTGTATTTAAAGCTAACACGCACCCCTCAAATTCCTTGCATGTGATTTCTGATTGCGTGCAGTTGCCTGGTGGCTTGGTGGGTGACAGTGTTCTCCCCTGATGACTGCAACAGAGGAATCCATTCTCCCTATGCCATCAGTCCACAGGCCCTGGAGCAGCCCAGATAAATCACCTTGTCCATATCTGTCTTTTTACCTGGGCATGTTCATTCCTAGAGTTCCTGGCTAAGTTTTATGCTGTTATTACTTTGAGTAGGAGAGTGTTGGGTTGAGTGGTATTTCTTATTAGCTCTTGATCTTGATTGAAATATCACATAAGAATCTGTTCACTTCAAGTGTCCATTTTTTTACTATTCTTTTATCCTTTGTTTTTTATATATTTAGATACTAGTCTTCTGTCTGATGAGTAGCTGACAAATTTTTTTATAATCTATAGGTCATCTCTTCACTCTATTTGTTGGTTCCTTCACTGTGCAGATGATGTTTAATTTGATATGAACCCATTGGTCTACTCTTACTGTTATTTCTTGGGCAGTTGGGGTTCTGCTCAGAAGGTCTTTGCCTATTCCTATATGTTCAGGTGATATCTTCAGTGTTTTTATCTGTTTTATCTAACAACAGATTCGGTGTTTCTGCTTTTGTATCTAGGTCTTTGATTAATTTTGATTTGATTTAAGAACAGGGTAAGAGATGTGGATTAAGATTCATTCTTCTGCATGTAGATAGCCAGGTTTTCCAGCACCACTTGTTAAAGAGATTGTCTTTTCCTTTGTCAAATGTCAAGTGGTTGAATGTGCTTAAGATTGTTTTTGCATCCTTGATTCTGTTTCACTGATCCACGTATCTGTTTTTGTGCCAGTACCATGCTGTTTTTGTCATGGTAGCTCTGTAATATTACTGAAATCTGGGATTGTGGTGCCTCCTATTTTGGTCTAGTTGCCCAGGATTATTTTGGCTATTCCAGGTCTCTTCTGGTTCTATATAAATTTTAGGATTGTTTTTTCTAGTTTCATGAAGAATGCTACTGGTATTTTGATTGAGACAGCACTAAATCTAGACATCATTCTTGGTAATATGACCATTTTGACAATAATCATTCTGCCTAACTAGGAACAGAGTACATGCATTTTCATTCTTCCTGTAAAGCTCTTCCTGTCCAGTCCTCTAATCTCACACAAACTGAGCTTTTGGGTTTCCTGTCCATGCATGGGGAGAAGACCAGGGAGGGTCATGTTTCCCAAACCCTCTCCCATTTACTTGCTTTCAGGTATTGATGTCTTACTAAAATAAGACATATGAGACCACGAAAGATCCTGCAGTGGCACCTAGGGTGTCACTTGCTAAGCAAAATGATCCAAATTGCCCCACAGAATGTCACAGCCTTCAAATTCAAAGAGAGAGCAAAATGGGCATGGAAACCCCCACCTACCTTTCATTACCAAAAACTCACTCCTTATCTTTCCAGAAGCTGTTCACTCATGCTGTTAGCCCTCCTCTGGGCTTGAACATCACTTTCAGTTGTCTCTCAAACTTCTCACTATCACACCAAAGTTCCTCAAAACAGAAGTACGTGCTGGCCTATGTTTTCATTTGAAAGGGAAGAGCAAAGGCTAACAAACATGTGGTGAATACGGCAGACACATCTTGTTATTCAAGCCAAAAACTCGATTCTGCTAACACGTCTTCACTCATGACCCACTATGTCTTGGACCAAGACTGAAGGAAGTGGTCCTGGTCATTGTCTTCCCTTGAACAGTAGCAAATCTGCTTGCCCTGGGCTCAGCCGAGAAGGAAGTTTGCCAGGGCTGGGGAGCAATCAGAAATGCGAATGTCTGAGCTCTGCTTTAAGCTTTTGGACATTTGCCATTGGTAGTGAGGTTATAGGGCAGTGACGCAAAGACCATGCTGCACACTCCCTAGGGAGGGTCAAGGCCAGTGACTAAGAGCTGTTTGGGCGACTGGCTTCCTCATCTCCAGCACACATACCTACAGGAACTTAAACTGTGGGGGGTTGGGGCACAGGAAAGGTGTTGTGCAAGAGGTTGGGTTGAGGCTGAGCTAATCAAGGGCTCAGCCCTGATCATGGAAACAGATCATGGTGGAGGCTATCTGGAGCATGTGTGGATTAGGATGCAGAAGAAAGCAGCAGAGAGGAGGAAGAGGAGAAGGAGGAAGAGGAGGGTAGCCCTGCTGATTTCGGTGCTGACTGTTGGAGATGACTGATAGATGCTGACAATGATCCTGGTCAGTGAAATCCCACTGTCATTACTTCCAGGGGGCTTCTCTTTAGGGAAAGGGGGAATGATTAGCAGCCTGGAAGGAACAGAGGGGATGAGAGGTGCACAACTCCTCGGATTTTGCTTGGTGGCATCCATCCTCCTTCGTGCTGGGAGTGAAACCAGTAATGTCCCCACTCCCCAGAGGTACACAGCCCTGGCTGTGCTCTGCAAAGGGGGCCACAGCTGCCAGATTCACCAGCTGCAGGCTCTGGCAGCTGCTTCAGGGAACAAAAGCCACCTGCCAGGAATAGAAGCCCTAACGCCAAGCCTGGGATATGGTCCCGTCCAGGAATGCCAGCCAGCCCATGCCAGTCAGGTTGCACACAGACTTTGTCTCTACATGTCAGGAGAGGGAAGAGGGGCCCAGTTCCCAGGCTGAGCCTCTGAGGGTTCACAGAGGTCCTGTAAGACTTCAGATTGACCCTGACCACTGCTGAGGGCCCCAGTACAGGCCCAAGACAGACCAGACCGCAACAGGCACAGGTGCCAGGTACCAGGCCCTACTGCAGAAGTGCCTACTGACCTGTGGGCCATTATCTGTTCTTTTTCTCATCTTTTCTTCCACCTGTGGACCCGAGGGAGGCCAGGTCAATGGTAGCCAGAGCTATGTCCTATCCAGACAATGGCGATGGGAATGTATAGAAGGGCAGGTGCCATGTCCCTTCTGGCCTAGAACATTCCTTGTTGACTTGGGAAGGAGAAATGGAAGAAGAAATGGAAAGAAATATGGGTTAAAGCATGCTATGAAAAATAAGGCAGTGAAAAGCTGAACGCCTACTGCCTGGCCTACTGCCTGGCCTACTGCCTGGGCCCTGAACCCCTAGGACATGCTTGTGCATTCCATGGAGGCTGACTCATCCCCAACAGGTGCTGGGCACTTCTGGGGTCACAGAGGATGCTACAAAGAGCACACAGCGGAGCTCCCACTCTCAGGGACCCTGCAGCCCACTGGGAAGAGAGCTTTCATGGGCGAGTACGTCTATAACACATGCGTCTGTGGAGGGTGTGTGCCCCCTGGAAGGGGAAGTACAGGAAAGACAGCAAAGAAGGCTGCCTGAGAGGGAATGGGGTGGAAGGGACAGCAGGGTCCCAGAG
Organism: Cavia porcellus; assembly: GCF_034190915.1. Lineage (NCBI taxonomy): Eukaryota > Metazoa > Chordata > Mammalia > Rodentia > Caviidae > Cavia > Cavia porcellus. The sequence continues at coordinate 59,583,156 of NW_026947489.1, forward strand.
AGGCAGAGACAGGAAGTAGTGGGAGGCCTGGGTCTTAAGAGCTCTGGTCTGAGACCACCTGTGAAGCACAGCCCGCCGGCCATCAAGCTGATGTTCATGATATTCCACACCAGCCCACGAAACGGTCACACACTGCTTCGTCTACAAACCACACATATGGTGACAGGCTCGTGGTGGCCTCCCAGCCATCCACAGCACCCTCACTCTGCTCCCAAGGTACCAGGACACAGCTTTACAGAGGAACCGCAGGAGAAGGGGCACGCAGTCCAGGGCCGAGGTGGGCAGAGGAACCCCTTCCTTAATCCACACGCTGTTTTGTGTGCTGACCCAGGGTGCTGGAACAGGGACATGCCTGTGTCCGGGTACCAGTGAAAGGCACAGCAGGAGAAGTTTGGGGCTGGGAATGGACCACTATGGAAAGAGCAGAAGCCCTCCCAGTCCCCTCGATAACTGTGCAACGCTATTGTCAGCATGTGTGATAGATATGCACATTCATCAGCATCCCTGCACCGCGGGCAGTATTTCCATCTGGCCCAAGTTTACTGTGTCCTGTTAGGAGCAGAGATGGATAGCCCGAGGCCAGTCGCAGTCTGATTTCCTTGGCAGGAGGAGAGCAGAGCAGCCACATCGTGGGTGAATGATGCTGCCTTTTGCATTGTTAATAATTCCAAGTGCGTGAGAGCTACCATGCTAGGGCCTCAGAGCACATTGCCTTTCCCATGAATCTTTCAAAAGCCAAATATATGGGACATTATTTCAAAAATTAGATTGTGTTCCAACACTGTGCTGTTTCAAATTGTGAATTGGTCTCACTAGATGTTGGAGCAGTAGCTGTTGATTCTGGCCAGCTGAGGAGTCTGAATCTTTGGACTTCTTTTTTAAAAAGTCATGTGTCCTTTTTGGACTCTGGAGGCCACTGGTGTGTGGTTAAATGAGTGACCCAAAGGGTCACATGGCCAGAAAATGGGCGTCTGCCTGTGACCCCCATTCTGTGCCAGGACTGGAGTGAGGAGATGCCTCTGGCTGCACCCAGGGAGTCAGCACACACAAGCAGCACCTCGAGAGTGTGGAGCTGTGTGGGCCCAGGAGAAGCTCAAAGTGGACAGCAAAAGAACCTTCTGTGCAATCCTGGCCCCAGCCCTGTGCGCAGAGGATTCCGTAGTGAGACGAACTGCGTTCCCACATCATGCTATGATTCTGTGCTGTCCTCGCAAACCTTTTGGGAACAGTTTAATAGTTAACACATCCTACCTATGTCATGTCAGGAGTCCTCAGCCTCACCGAAGCTTGCATGCAGGTAGAGGAGAGATGCTCCACACACTGTGGACCCCGACTCTTAGGGCGGCATCCCAGGGGTAGTGCATCCCCTTACCTTCTGCAGCACTGAGTGCCGGTGATCCTTCCTAAAGAGTCACTCTAAGGGTCACCTTGTTGGTGTGGACTCCTTTGCCTGGGTAACTCTGCTGGGTGGTGAAGTCATGAAGCAGGAAGGGGAGGGTGGTTGCAGTCAGAAGTGTCCCTGCCTCCTAACGTCATGCTAACTTACATGACTGTGTGCTAATGCCATTCCCCAAACTGCAAGACAGGTCCAGTGGGAGGAGGAGGAGTCCGATTCCCATGCTGGGCTCCAACTTCTTGATGGTTAGGAATGTGTCTCATTCACAGACCGTATCATCAGTTTCTGTGTGTTCGATGAGTGAAGAAATAATAGGAAATTGGTCATTTCTCTTTAGGTCATATTGAAGTTCATTTCCTATTGCTAATGACACAATAGCACAAACTGGCAGAGGTCTGTTGCAGTCCTCGGGTCTAGGAGCTGCTGCTCTGTTGGTGGCTTCCAGCCAACACAGCTGAAGTGGGCCAGGTACCTGTTGGTAGAAGAGGGGATGTAGGAGATACCTGGACCAACTGGCTTCCCCAGTAGCCCACTGTGGCATCAGTTCACCAGTTACACAAATGGATTAACTCACTCATGAGAGCAGGACTCTGGTGGCCTCTTAAAGGGCTCACCTTGTCCCTCCTCTCAGTACCACAGTGGTGGCATCAGATCGCAGTGTAAGTTTCAGGGAGAACAAACTGTATTCGAATCATAGCCAGTGGCAGGAATTGTCCCTTCCACCGAAGTCGCCTATGACAGATGCTGTTTGTGAATTCCTACAGTGTCTCCTGCCTCTCTGATTGGTTGACAGTTAGTTTCACCCACTTATTTCTATCTTTAATAGGCACATTTGATGTCCAGCTTTAAGTATCTTAAAAATAATCTACCCACAACATTGAACTTGGACTGTCTGTAATAAGGCACTGACCAGTGGAGCTGATGGGGCAGGGCTGTGGGTTTCCCAAGGATGCTCACTCAGTCTGGGTGAGACCAAGACCTTCATGGCATCCAGCATTTCCTGGGTTCTAAGTGAACACCAGAGGCCATTCAGATGAGCTCCAGACCCAGGGTCGGGACAGGCATGTGTTTAAGGTCAGAGCACTTGCATCTCGATGCCCTGTTTTATAGCCACACTTGAATTACAGGTGTTAAGATTTTTATTTGATGTTGATGAATCTAAAAGTAGCTGTGTAATTTGGAAAGTAACTGAAGCCCGCAGGAGCTGAGGATGTGGGACTGACCTCAGCCTGGTCCTGTCCTCACCTCTCTCCTTCCTTATCCTGCTCTCCACCGTCCTTCCTCACTGTCAGCAGCCTCTCACAGCTCCTGTAAGCACCTTCCTGCGTTTGTGCCCTTTCTTCTCGTACCCAGATCACAGACGAGACCCCAGGAGGGTGATGGTGGCGCCCTGCTTGCTACTTCTTGGTTTGACCTTGAAGGAATCCCTAAAACACTCCAAGGTTCCTCTTTGTCCCCTACACAATGAGCCAGCTAGATCATTTATCGAAGACCACTAATTCTAATAGCCAGGTCCTGACACCGAAAAATCCCAGTGTGGTGAGGAACTGGTACCACACCTGGCTGGATTCACTGTATCTTTGATGAAAGCTTTTAGACAAGATGCCCAGGATTGTGTGGAGTTTTAGGAAGAGTTTATTGCAAATTGTGCATTTTAGAGCAAGAGAGAAAATCCTCCTTCCAGAGTTGAGGCACCAAAATGGTAGTCATACATACCAAATTAGGTCAGCTGTTGCTTTGACAGTATTAACTGCATCTTTAAGGAATAGCCTCTCTTTCCTCTGAGGTTAAAGAGGGAGGGTTGTGTTGAACAACTTCCAAAGGAAGAAGATTCCAGTTTACTCCATAGATAGATGGTTTCCATGTGTCTACTTTGAGACTTGAGGTTTCCCAGTGTGCTCTGTGCACTGCACAGCCTGGACTCCCCGACATGCTCAGAGAACATCGCTCTCCCTTGGATCAAAGTTTAAATCCATAAACTGGTGTGGATTTTTTCTATGGCTGATGATGAAAAATGCTAGAAAGGGGACAAACATCATGTCATCTCTGCTTTCCTTGGAGCTCCAGCTGCCTATTCCAGCTGGCTTATATCTAGCTTTCTGCCTGACACTAACATCTTAAACTACCTAGGATTTTCATAAACATCTCCATGGTACTTGTGCCAGCTAAAGGTTTTCTCCTGTTCAATGGAGTTTTTATATCTCCAGATTCATCTTTCTGTCTGCCTGCTGAGGAGTCTGTCACCAGTGTACCTCTGAGTTTGCACCCTGGAGGGAAGCAGGAAACAGAGGCAGGACAGCCCCTGTCCTCAAAGGAGCCCAGTGGAACTGTCCTCCACCGTATCAGCCTGATGTACTTTGGCAGGGCAGGGACTTGCCACTGCATCATTGTATCATTTTTGTATGGAAGGCCCCTCCTCTCACAGTTAGAACAGAACCAGCTCAGGCTTGTAAGAGCCAAGTGTTCATTTTAGTCACGGAAAGGAAAAGGGCATTTGACCCAAATTACAGAAACTACTGAAGTAAAACAGTTCCATTTTTCTTCAAGCTTCCTGCCCTCCTCCTACCTGCTGAGGGTGGAGCTGGGTGCTCAGAGGTGGAGGTGCAGAAGGAGGGGTCCCTGCCGGTGCCAGCCGGTCATATCAGTGCCCAGCTTCCGCCTCTGCAGTTCACTGTGGCAAAACTCAAACAGTTGTGAAAAACCTTTGAAGGGTACCCACTGGGTCTCTCTGTCCCCTGCACATTCAGGTTTTAAGGAAACAGAAAGGAAAGACTGATGTGACACTGATTCATAAGGAGAAACTGCTAGACAGAAATGGACAGGGAGTAAGAAAGTATCAGCACCGACTGACTGCCGTGTGGGGGGAGAAGGAGGAGGAGAATTCAGGCTTCCTGGGCGCAAGAATGGGGCCCTGAGGGAGGACACAGTGACAAATCTACCACGTGGCAAAGAGGTCAGAACAGCCAGCCCAGTGCAGGCAGGCACTCCACACAGCCAAACGGCTGTGCAAAGCTGGAAAGCTTTTGGGAAATAATGGCCGGCAGCTCTGTGGAGATAAAACTCATTTCCCTCCGTGTCCGGAAGCACACAGAACTGTATTTATCTGTCCATTTTAGGAAATGCTGAAGCAGAAAGCAGGGTGTGAGTGAAGTACTTGTGGAGTTTGGGGTGTGTTGCTGCAGATCATTATTTTATGAGCTTCTCACTAACATTAAATCAGAGGAGCAGGGAAGCAGCAGCCAGGACTCCTGGGGCTTTGAGGCAGAGGGAGGAGCTCACAGAGAGAAGCCAGGAATCAATCGGGGCTCAGGCAGCAGCCTGTGAGCTGTTGGGAGGACTTGTCCCTGAGAACTCTGACTTGTGCAACTGCTGGCCATGCTGGGAGCTGGAAGCATGCAGCAGTGTCCTCGCCCATCTCTGCTGTCATTGTCACCTGGACGTGGCAAGTCTCTAAGTCCTAGCTTCCCTGTCGGTAAGGACAACAGCCACAGTGCATCTTGCCCTGAGGACCTCATTTGAACCCCAAAACCACTGTACCGTCTGCACCTTCAGATAAAGGCACACGTGGATGTCCTGGGCAGGAAGATTACGTTTTTGGAGATACGGTTCCATCATCAGAAAATACTTAAGCAACAATAACGAATTCAGCAACTGTCTTCTGTTTAGATGTCTGTTAAAATAATGTTTGTTTACCAAAATCCAAACCAGCTTATGAGCCAGTAGTGTTATTCATGATACTATGCTTGCATTTCACAAGTGCACTTAAAGCCCTGAGTTTTATACATAATCAACTCAGCGCTTCCTAAGATAGAAACTGCTCCAAAAATTTAAACAATTACTGGTTGTAATAGTCGAACCCTGAAATTTGTTGTGAAAACAATGATTCCCGACATTTTTGACACCAGGGATCAGTTTTGTGGAAGTTTTCCAAGGGGTGGTGGGGAGAGAGGATTTTTTGATGACTCAAGGAAATTATATTTAGTGCGCATTTTATTTCTATTATTATTACACTGTAATATATAATAAATAATTATACAACCCAGTATAAAAGATGGCTGGGCCTCAGTTTGGTTTCCTGATGCTGGATAGTCCTTTCAGGGGTGACAGGAGACAGTGGTGCTCAAAGTGTAGTGCGTGTGTCTGTCCCTCCCCATAATCTCATTTCGGGTGCTGTCTCTGCTTCACAAAGAAAGGACTCTGGGAGAGGAAGCAGGCTCTTCAGTGCCTTTGTGGCAATCTCTGGATGTCCTACCTAGCCTTTAATCCAGAGCGTAGGGAGATTGGAAGTTGCCCGAACTGTACCTTTAGTGATTTGCGATCTCAAACAATTGACCCTCTTCTAGCACAGTCAGTTCAGCTGGCTTATTGATGAATGATGCTCAGATCCCTTCCTCCCCGGTTCTGAGGTGTTTTTTGGTTGGGAAGTAATGCTTGAAATTATTTATTAATTAAGGTTATTGGTTACTTTTTGGTATTTATGATGATCACATTCATCATAGAGAATTTCTATCTAGACATGATATAACTTGATTCTTTTTTTCCCATTCCTCTGTCCTTCCATCAGCCCCTCTTCCCCTCCTTATTAACAAAAGTTTGTTTCCATTTTTTCTTCCTATCTCATTTTTTGTCTTTTCCCTTTCTTCCTTTCCCCCTGCCCCCTCTTTAGTTCTCCTTCCCATTTGAACATTTTCTTCCCATCTCACAATATCTGTTATACATTTTGACCTTTATTTACACTTTTGGTTTCTCACATCACAGAAACAATGGAGTATTTACACATGTGTCAATTTATTTCACTTAACAGAATGGCCTCAAACTATGTCTATTTAGCTAGTAATGCCTCAAGATTATCCTTCTATGGCAGAGTAGTACTCCATTGTATAAAACGGTATCTTCTTTATGCATCCATCAGTTGATGGGCATTTGGACTGTTTCCAAGATTTAGCTATTACAAACTGTACTGCTACAAACATGGGTGTGCATATATTGCTGTGGTATGATGCTTTGAATTCTTTCAGGAAGATACCAAGAAAAAGAATAACTGGATCAAATGGAACTTCTAGTGCTAGTTTTTTTGACGAATCTCCACACTGATTTCCACAGTGATTGCACCGGTCTACACCTCACCAACAGTGGAGAAGTAGCCCCACCAGCCCCACTAGCATTTATTACTGGCTTACTTCCTGATCCTGGCCTTCTTTCTGAGCTGAGAAGGATTCTCAGCACTGTTTTAATTTGCATTTCTCAAATGACGAATGCTGTTGAACAGTTTCTCATGTATTTATTTGCCCCTTCTACTTCTTCATGTGGGAAGTATCTAGTTATTTCAGAACCCCATTTTTGGATTGGATTGTTAAATTGGGGGACCTGAGTTTTTTGAGTTGTTTATATTTTCTGATATTACTCCCTTTTCTGAGGAATAATTGGCAAAAAATTTTTACATACTTTGTTGTCTCTTCACTCTGTTGGTGGCTTCTTTTACTATTTAAAAGCATTTAAATAGGATGAGATCCCAATTATTGATTCATTGTGATAGTTTCTGTGCAATTGGGGTTTTGTTCATAAAGTCTTTGCACCAGTGTCTTCAAGAGTTCTACCTATTCTGCCTTCCAGCATATTTAGTGTTCCTGTTTTAATATTTAGATCTTCAATCCATTTCAATTTTAGTCTAGTACACAGTGAAATATATGAGTCTAATTTTAAGGCTTCTCACCACCACTTATTAAAAAGATTATTTTTTTCCAGGGAAGGTGTTTGGAACCTTTATCAAAGATAAGTTGGGTGAATATGTTTGGAGTTGTTTCTGCATCTTCTAAAATGTTCCACTGATCTGTAGGACTGTTTTTGGCCAGTACTATGCTGTCTATATCACAGTGGCATTGCAATAGGATTTCAAGTCAGGAGTTGTGATGACCCTTGCCTTGCCTTTGATGCCCAGAATTTCTTTTGCTATTCTAGGTGTCTTTTACTTCCCAATGAATTTTAGGATCGTTTTCTCTAACTGAAATATGCTGTTGAAATTTTGATTTATATTGCATTAAATCTGTTTAACAAGTTTGGAAGTGTGGCCATTTTCACTATACTGGTTCTTCCCTCTTAAGAGCAAGGGGTGTCTTTCCATTTTCTGATAGCTTCTTCAATCTCCTTTTTCAGAGTACTTTAGTTTTCAGCATAGAGGTCTTTACTTCCCATGCTTGATCGATTCCTGGGTATTTCATTTTTTTAGATGCTGTTATCAAAGGTGTTGTTTTCCTAATTTCTCTGTCATGGAGTTTATGATTCATGAATAGGAAGGCTATTTTATTAAGTGTTGACTTTGTATCCAGCTATGTTACTAAATTTGGTTATTCAGTCTAGAAGTCTTTTTTTTTTTTTTAAATCAGTACCAGGGATCGAACTCACGACCACCTGCTTGCTAGGCAGGTGCTTATGCTGTTGAGCTAAATCCCCGGCCCCTTCTGAGCTAGATCCACATCCCCAAGTGTAGAAGTCTTTTGGTGGGGTTTTGGGGGTTTTCTAAGTACAGTATCACACCATCTGCAAATATTGATAATTTATCTTCTTCTTTCCTTTTCTTATTCCTTATTTCTCTTGTCTAATTGCTCTGGCTAATATTTCCAAAACTATATTGAATAAGGATGGCAATAGATGGTCTTGTCTTGCTTCTGGTTTTAGAGTGAAATCTTTCAGTTCTTGACCATTTAGTATGATGCTGGCTGTTGCTTTGTCATAGATGGCTTCTATCAGATTGAGATGAAGACCATCTATTCCAATTCTCCACAAAGTTTTTATTCCTGTGTCCTATTAAGTATTGTTTTCCATCCCTTGACTTTCAGTTTATGAATTTCTTTTTTAATTAAATGTGCTTCTTGTATGCAGCATATTGTTGAATCTTGCTTCTTGATCCATTCTGCCAGTCTGTTTCTTTTGATTGGCAAATTGAGATCATTAACATTGATAGCTATAACTAATATGTATTGACCTCTCTTTGTCGTGTTATTTTCCTGTTGTTGGCTCCTTTTTTAACTATTTAATTGTTTGCTTTGCCTGGTGGGTTTATTCTGTTGGAGTTCATGCTCAAATCCTTACTTCTTTCTGAAATGTCTTTTAGAACATTTTAGAGTGTTTCATGTTTGTGAATTTCCTCAAGTATTCTTTGTCATAGAAGTATCTTACTTCTCCATCAATTTTGAAATAAACTTTTGTGGGGTACATCAATCTAGGTTGGAGGTTGTTTTCATTTAAGGCTTAAAATACTTAACTCCAAGCTCTCCTTGACTTGAGGGTTGTGTTGAAAAGTTTGATGTGATTCTCACGGTCTTTCCTTTGTAGGTGATTTTTTTCTTTTCTCTAATAGCTTGTAATATTCTATTCTTGTGTTGTATTTCTAGAATACCAATATTATATTCCTTTGGATAGTTTTTCTTATCACAATGAATTGACATTCTATGTCCCTCACTTATCTGTATGTCAAATTCTTTTTCCTCACTAGGGGAGTTTTCTTCCATGATGTCTGCGAACAGGTTTTTTATGTCATTTGTGCTAAGTCTGGATTTTTCATTGACTCCAACCAATTTCTTCTTTGCGTCATCTAGCAGCTTCCAGATTGATTTCTTATGGTCCCTTACTATTTTTAAGAAATCTTTCTTTTCATGATCTCTAACTTCATTCCTGCCTTCTGTAGCTAAAATTTTGTCCTCACATTGGCTCATTGTGTTGCATAGATTTTAAATGGAAGTTTTATTTTCCTAGGTATCTGTTTGAATCAGTTTTGTGGATTCTGTTCCCTTCCTATTTTGGGCATTCATGGTTTTTGTCATTTTTCTAAGATCCACTATTTTTTATCTGTATCTGCTCTAGAATCACTAGAAGTGTCTTTCATTATGGTCACCACCTCTCTAATTATCTGAGAAATTACTTCTGATTTGATCTTTTCTAGATCTCACTCACTTGTTTTGCTCTTACCCCTTCACAGAGCCCAGGGGGTGGCTTTGCATTGCTCCACCTCATTGCTCCCTGGGTTTGCTTTTGGTGAACCCAATGTCTGGGGTTGCATTCTGTCTAAGAATTTTATTATTTTGTATTTTTAAGTTTAATTCCTGGCTTGATGCTTGTAAATTTCCTGTTGTAAGTAGCCTTATCATTAGTATTTAGAACTCTTAGGAAATGCCTACTCAGAGACATTCTCCAGGTGTACTTGGCTTTTGGGTTTTGAGTCTGTTGCAAGGTTTTACCTCTTTAAATTATTAGGGATGGGAAACTGCTGCCTGCTTGGCCAAGCCCCTTGTTCTTTAGCACTGGCCTATTATCTCAGTCTTGATATACCAGGAAAAACAATGGTTAGAATGACTATGTCACTTTGCTTAATGTGGTAATAACAGTAGCATGAAAATGACAGGCTGAGGTAACTATTAATTTTCTACCTCTAACCATATGAGCTAGTTTTGTGGTTACATAAAAAATTCTAAAATGAACCAGAAAATTGCATGCAGTAAATAAGCCCTCGATATGGCACAATTATCCTCAGGGGAAAAAAATGGAAAGAGGTTAGGTGGGAAACCAGAGGAAGAGAAGCAAAGGAAGAGATTAAAAGCAAGGCTGGAGGACAAATGAAGCTCACACCAACTTTGGGAATCTGATATAGAACACAGGAGGCAAAGACGGAAGAAGGAAAAACAAAAATATAGCACAACAACATGAACTAGAAACCCTGTTCACACTCCTACGAAAACAGACAATGAAGAAAAACAAAAAACAAACAAAAAATCTTTTTAAAAAAAAACAAGAGAGAAAGAAATAAATGAAAAAAGTTCACTTCAAAGTGTGTCCCTGCTGCTACTGGTGAGCAACTTGGGCAGACAGAGTCCACATCAGTGGATCCCAGCAAGCTGGCAGCAGCTCCATGGGGAGACAGTGGACAGTCCTAGGGCGCCCGCAGACTGACTTCCGATGAAGTTCAGGCTGGCCTCCAGCCGCATAGCTGAGTCCAGGCTGGCCCAGCCCACTGCAGTCCCCACAACCCCTGTGTCTTGAACTGGACTCTGCAGCCATTCTGAGTCTGGAGCTCAGTTAGCCTCTCTCCAAAATGACTCCCAGCCAATCAGCCTCTCCTGGGGGCAGTCCCAAAGGGAACAACTCACCACCTGCCACTGCAGTCCACTGCAGTTGCCCACTGGGCTTCCACAAGTGCAATCATTCCCTTCCACGAGGTTATTCTGGGCTTAGGCAATAAGTACCATCAGCCTCCTCCTTGTTCACTGAAGTTTTTCTCCTCATTCTCCCTTTGGGTTTCAATTCTTGCTTCAGATCCTTTCTAGGTTCCAGAGACCAGCATCCCTCCTTCTTCTCTTCCTCACATTCCAGTGTCTGGACACCAAATCTCAGAGAGGCTCTTTCTTGATTACTTTTTTCTTGTTGCTAGGATGAAAATACAGACACCCAAAATGAAGGAAGGAAAGGTTTATTTAGCTCATAGTCTATGGAGGTTTCAGTCCATAATCAGCTGGCTCCAAGGCAGGGTGACATGGCACAGGGCCAACACTTCAAGGCAGCAACCAGCAAAAGCATCTACAGTTAAAAAAAAAAAGGAGGCTGGAGAATAAGCCTCTTCTCCTCGCTTGGATTGTATGCAGGCCACCCCCCTGCTCCCAGGGTGGGTGTAGCACTCACATCACCTCCACACCTGCTCTTCCACAGGCTTGGAATATTTACAAAGTAAGGACTCAGGCTCCCTCTCAGTTTCTTAGTTAAATTTCTAAACTTCTCAAGTTGACACAATCTATCAACCATAACAGGCTCTTTCTCTGCTGCTCACCACTCCTCCATCTTCCCAGAAATTGCTTAAATTCTTTAAAGCTGAGATGACTGAGCTTGTACCATGTGGGAGGAAGAAGGTCCTGGCTTAGGCTCTTTCAGAATTTCTGCTGATGTTGGAACCATGTTAAGAATCCTAATGCTTATTTATTGCCCCATAATGCCAGTTTGGTTGTGAATCTGCAGACTCAAACGTAGTTGTCATTCTCCCCTGAAGTGACAGGTGAAGAAGGTTGAATATGTCACAAAAACAGGCAAGTTTGTGTCACTGAATTGTGCTGCCAGTGGTACCTGTTTGTCTAAGAAAAATGGAATGAATCTCATAACTCAAACACTCTAGCCAGCAATCTACCTTTAGATAGCCATCTTACTACTATGTGTAAGAGAAGATGTGTGTACTCCACACCCGTCTGCTCACAGAGATGTGTGAACAGATGTGAATTTAGGGTGTGCACCTTAATCTAGTTAACAATTTAGCTCACCCCCTGCAAAACATTGCTTGCATGACATTTTTCAGCTAACCAGCCTTTCTCTACATATGAAACAGTGTATAGGGTCACACTCAGAAGTGACCTTCTGACTTGAGCAGTGAAACCAGAAAGCTATCCAGTCTTAGCAACCAATATGTTTTCATGTATATAAGATACAAAATGACCAATTCGGTTTTCCTCATATGTAATCATTCAAACACTTGAACAACTGCAACTGTGGTGTTGGTTGACAACAAAAGTATACATAATATCACCTTTATGCACATCCAGCTGAAAAGAACAGCACAGAGAAACAAGTGCTGCTGTCTTGTTAGCAACACCAGCAGACTCTTCAGCCTGCTCCTCTCTACCCACTGTGCTGCAATATCCTCTGTATTTCATCACTTTGTCTCACTATGGTGCTGTCTGAAAGAGGAACATGTGGCACCTTTTAACTTCAACATTGACTAAAACTTCAAGACAAGTGTCCCCAGCAGCAGGCAAGACCCACCCTTCACCAACAATGAAGGGGTTTTTGGCTCTAGCAATGAACCACGAAGAATGCTCTCAGTGGAGGCACATTCCATGAAATGGTCACCTTCAAAACTTTGAGTTCTTTGAGTTTAAAAAAAAACAAAAAAAAACTCTTCTTTTCCATGTGGCAAAGCAGCTTTGAAAGTTTCATAGCTTCCTTGGATAGACAATGATCACATATTATACAAAATCGCCTTAGAAAATGTGAGTCATCTTTGCAGCTAAAAACGACCTCTTGATATTTTCTTTCCAGTGAAATGTTCTTTTTGTTGTGTCTTAGAATGTTCTACTGTGTCATCACTGAGTCTTCTTTCCCTCTTTGCAAAGAAGCTCTCCAGTGAAATTTGGTTTTTACTTATTTTGGTTCAGATTAGCTTCTAGCTTTCCAAACCTGTGACTGAGACAAGTATAAGAAAGAGGCACAGATAGAAGTGGTAAATAAAATAACGGGCAATAATATGCAAAGTAAATAAAATATCTAAATACTTAAACCTAAATACCTAACACCTAATGAACCTAAATGCCTCAATGAACTAAATAAAAATAACATGCAAACTAAAATAAGTGCCAGATTCTTACTTAAAGCCTGCCAGCAGATGTAGGTGTACAATTGAATTTCATCAGTTCATGTCACTAGAAAGCCTCCCAGGGACGCAGGCAGGCTTAATTGCTACCTACCACTCATTGATAGGGTTTTGATAAGAGTCTGTAAGCAATTAATTAGTTATGGCCTCTGCAGCCAAACCTCCCTGCTAATGCTCAACTGTACCTGCAAACACTCCCCAGTGCTAGCATCACTACCTCAGCTCTTCCTGAGATCATCAGGGATTAGATTCCCACAAGAAGGGCACAACCTAGATCCCTCACATGTGAAGTTCACAGTAGGATTTGTGCTTCTACAAGAATCCAATACCATTGCTCTTCTGATGGGAGGTGGACCTAAGGCAGTGATGCAAGCTACAGGGAGTGGCTGTAAATACAGATGAAGCTTTGTTTGCTCCTTCATTTGACTGCTACTCAATTCCTGCATATGACCTAGTTCCTAACAGAGTGGCTATTAGTCCATGGCCTGAAGTGAAAGGATCCCTGGTGTCCATGCAGTGAAAAGCATTTGCAGGTGGTGCTGCTCAGTTCAGACTGGCTTTTCCTATGGGACCATTCCTGCATGCAGAAAGATGCACCCTGCCAGGTTATTGCTTGGCTTATGCCTGCCAGTCTGCATCTGTTGGTCACTGATTCTGACAAAACAGTACTGGTACATAAAACTAACAACCTCATACACATCACAGAAAGCTTGGTGGACAAAAGACTGCATTTATCTCCTGGAAACAGACACAATTCCAGTAGATGTGTTGCCAAAACATGTCTTATCATTCAAGACAGGTTCCTGGAGACAAAACATTCTCACCTCCTCCCTGGTGTCCTGGACTATAGCTCTGGCACACTGCAGCTGACACCACACTGTCAAAGACCTGTGCACATCTTCTGATGAGCAAGAATGCTCAGGAAGCTGCAAGTTGGTGTTTGGTTTGTTGTTGCATGGTGCTTAGTGACCCTGTGAAACTTAATTGTATAATGTTGTATTTGACATGTTCATCTTCAGAGCCTTTACCATGAAACCACCACCCTGATGTCCACAATTGGCATCCAGTGAAATTGGGAAGGAAATGGGCCATGTGGAGTGTGGTCTCCAGGAACAGCTGGCCATTTTCCTGTGGGAGACACTGCTGCAGAGGCTGGGCTCTCCCAGGACAGAGCTGGGGTGAACTGCACCCTAATCCTGGGGTGATAAACTTGTGCTGCACAGTATGGATTGGCTGCCATCTTCCTTACACTTACAAACAGGTCCAAACAAAGTAAACTGAAGAGTGTACTCATGCCAGGTGAACAGTCCAGGGTAGATGAAGGCCAGGAAATGGGCACAGATGTAGCCCTGTGGATCTGTTAAGGATGGGCACTCTGCTCTAAGATCATGAAGTGCTGTCACGTCATGGCCTTTTCTACTTCACAAAGTAGAGTAGGTTCAGCTTGCAGTAGAGAAGGTACAGCTTGACTGGAAGAAGATCACACTCTTATGTTAAACACAAGAGAGGCGAAGTGGCCCAAGTAGCTGGTGATCCTGTTCAGCAGAGTGTAGAGCAGAATCTGCATTTGATCTCTGCCATTTCTCTTCTCTCAAATTTTGGCCTCTAGGACTCAGTCCCTCGTGCTATCTCCATCCTGTACACACACACACACACACACACACACACACACACACACACGCACACGCACACGCACACGCACACGTACACGCACACGCACACGCATGCACACATATGCACACACACACACACACACACAGAGGCTGACTCTAGGCTTCAAAATGTGCTCAATCCCTCCTAATTTGCTGAATGCCCTCTCTCATTGCTGATCATAATTCTGTATACAAGCTAGTGTTGTTCTTTTGCATAAACCCCTTTATGTCCTTGATTATTTTTAAATATATGTGCATTTTCACTGTGCCTTTAGTTTGTTGAGTTTTTTTTATTTTTTATAGTTCCTACCCTATGCTTCTTCATTAATTTTTTTTTAAATTCTTATTTGTGTTCTGTCTATTCAGAGGAACCATCCTTCTCCTATCCTTTCTTTTTTCATTCTAGAATTCTTTCCATGTGCATTGTACCTTCTTTTTTCCTTATGTATCTTTTTAAGTCTGTTTTTATCTCATCATGTCTCTGCACTACACTAGGTGGACGTTGTTTTGATCCGGATTTGATTTATTTCATTTAGGTGTGTTTAATCTGTTGGGTACAGACCCATTCAGTTTTTTCTTTCAGAAGATATCTGCTTTGTTATATTTAGAAACCTTGCTTGCGTCTTTAAAAGTATTTTGGAAGGAGGGTATAGGTTCTTCTCCTCTATTAATTTACTTTCTGAGTAGTTTGTTTAGGGTTTATCATGCTTTTGTTGCAAGTTCTTCTTACCCAGAGTGGTCCTGCTGCAAGATTTCTATGTAGGTGACCTGAAAAGGGATTTGCACATGACTTCGTGAGTGCTCCAGAACTTCAGCTTTCCTGGAGTGTCCTGTACTCATATGTCCCATCGAGATTCCTGTGCAGAACCACAGCTGCACAGAACCTCAGTGGTTCTTTCTAGGATAAGCAGAAAGAATCTTCAAGCCCCATTTTCAAGATGAGCTGGTCCATGCGTGGGTCCCGGTATTATTAAGAAGTCTATAATTTTATTTCTTGTCCCTATGGAGACCTTGGGTACCTATACCACCCCTGATAGGGCACTGAATCTTCAGCACCAGCTCCAGCCCTATTCAGGCCTTGTTCCCACTGTCTCAGCCAAAGCTGGCACTCCGGGTTCTTATGAATTCTATCTGCTTTGTAGCCTCTGAGGATCTCCCCGATTTGGAACTTGATGGATTCTCAGTTCACTCTGCTGCACCACGTGCATTTAAAGGGGAGCATGTTCTCTGTTAGCACACTGCGTTGCAGGAATTAAGACTCTCTCGTTCTCCACACCAACTGCAAACATGAGCCTGCTGCAGGTCTCCTGTTGGTCACAGCTGTCTGACACATGTTCAGATCGTTTCCCAGGCAGGATCACAGATAAGATGCAAGTTTATAAGTCAGTTCAGTAAGGGAGATACTTTTAGACATGTTGGTTTTGATCTAACTTTAATGCACATGCTTGCTTACACAAGTCTACCCATTTGCTTTCCTGTACTTGTGATATAAAATATTTTCCTAATTCTCAAGCACCTCTAGTGTGTCTTCCAGCATTTCTGCATTATTCACACACACACACACCAAAGACTCATGCATGTGCATAGTGTACTTTCAGACACATATATGCACACATTCTCACATGTTCATGTGAATACAGGAATGCACACATGTTCTTGCTCTCTCTCTCTCTCTCTTTCTCTGTCTTTCTGTCTCCACCCCTCTCTCCCACTCTCTCTCCTCTCACACGCCATGCACAGTCCAGCAGAGCAGGGTGATCTGCTGACAGCACAAACATCCTGTCTCACTGACATGTGCACACAGCTTCTTACTATTCACCTTTGCTCCCTGGATTATTCCTATTCCTAGGAATCCCTTCTATGACCCATCTTACAGGATCTTCATTAACATAGGGCACATCCTCCTTTTCTGCATTTAGTCTTTAGTTTCAGTAGATCCATTAGTCCCTTCCCACACTGACAATTTCTGGAAAGTGTTACTACTTTTTACAGCCTTTTTGTAAAGCAAAACTACCTCCATTGGCCCTTGTCTTCAACGTCATATAGAGCTGTAAAAAAATCAAGTCAGCTATGCATCCGGTGATTGCTGTAGTAGCTGTCCTGTCATGGGCAGTGTGTTAGATGCAGAACACACACAAGTGAGCAAAGTAACCAAACTCTGCTCCTTGGCAGAAGACGGAAGGCCCTAGTCTTGCCTTTTGGAGCACATGGTTCCTGTGAAAGGCCAAGACTTCCGTTAATTAGCTGGCAAGGTTGAGTGGCAAGTTCTGAGTGTAAAGGGGCTTCACTTGACCAGTGTGGAGGCTTAGAAAAGGCAAGGTACTTACCCAGCCCAAAAGCATAGAGGGGAGGACCTTTTAGAAGAGGAAAGAAACTCAGTGAGGGCTCCAACATGATCAGGTCCCAGGTTATATGGAATGAGAGAAAGGACACTCAGAGCAAGGAGACAGCTAAGCTCAAAGTTTCATCCCTTCCTCAGGGTGGTACAGCAACCAATAATGCATTTGTCATTTCTGGCAGTAAATGTGTCTCAGTTACCTGTAAATCTCTTCTTTAGGTTTGGCAGTCTTACTGTTCCTGCAGCCAGCATATGTTCTTTGACATTAAGATCTTGTATTAGTGTTTGTTATGGTTTATATTTGGGGGGATTCCCAAAGCCTCATGTACTTATGGGCAGGCTCTTGCATGGTGATTGGATCATGGGGGCAGTGATGTAAATGCAATGTTAGGCGGTGGGGCATGGTTAGAAGAGGTGGGTCACTAGAGATGTGGCCTCTCTCCTAGGCTCTTCCCCTCCCTCTGCTTCCTGGCCACCAGGACGTGAGCAGCTTTTCTTCTGCTGGGCCCGTCTACTATGCTGTTTCTTCTTTGGAAACAACCAGACACGGACTGAAAAATGAACCAAAATGAACCTTTCCTTCGTTAAGTTTGGTACTGGCATCACAGCAACAAGGAAAGTGACTAAGACAGTGTTATAAACATTGTACTGAAGTCTCAGTAAAATCAATTCCAATTTGTTTCTTGTTTATGTGTGTGTGTGCATACATGGCTCCACTTGTCTCTCTCCTCTGGAAAATTCTATCATGGCCTCTTTTCCTAGATCCATGCTGAATCATCTTCCTCTCAATTCTTTCAAACTGTCCATCTAAAGGTTATTTAAAATCCAAGCCAGGTGCCAGGTAAATTCATTTTCAGTGTTTGATCCAGAGACAATTTGTATCCATCTTTACATTACAGATGGTTTCATGAAGGTAATGACACTGTTGGCCTAATGATCACTTAGTAGCCAAAGCCATTTGTTAATTTATGACTTCTGCCTTGGGTGTGTCATAACTGCCACCGTGGGAATATTTCTGCCCTCTACCATGGCTAGATAAGGTGGACCTTCTAGAAGGAAGATGCAAAAGCAATGGTCTTCACACTCACCAGGGTTAGGAGCTGGAGAGGGACAGAAGTGTCTTACTTACTTATGTCTGATACACAAATGAACACATACAAAACAGATTCTGCAAATATTTCTAGGGTTTAAAAAAAAGCAGCTGGACCTCTTCAAATTTCCATGACAGGTACTGTGTCTTGGTTCTACAAACTTCTTGCTTTCTTCTCTCTCAGAAGTGACTCCGAAAAGTGCCTTTTTGCTACCACTGCACCACAGTTCCTAGCTGGAAAGGGTGACTTTAATACCAAGGGTGCTTGTCCTGGTCACATTCACTTTCGTCTTGTGTATGCTAGTTTTTTACACTCTAGAAATTGATCTTTCAGCTTGGACATCACTTGAGATCTACCTACAGCTGTGAGAAATAATCAAAATATCCTGGGAACCCTTTATCTGGGTCCCCACAGCGGAAATGCCCTGGACAACTAGAGGACACTGACAAGGCTGTGTTTGATTTCCCGGCCTTGCATGACTAGAGGACACTGATATAGCTGTGTTCATAGTTCACCTGCATGTACATGTGTGCACGTGCATGTGTGTACACAAGCTTCCTGCTTTTATGCTAGGATGTCAAGCACACCCAGAGTACTAGGACCTTCCTGGGTGCTGGGGCTGGAGTGCAGCAGGTTTCACACTGAGGCAAGGAGAGCACAGTGAGAATCCATCACTAGTTTGTCCTGCAGGCTTCCTGTTGACTCGGCCCTCCAGAATCTCTCCTGCCACAGTGTAGCCTCGGAGTCTCCTCCTTCTGCTCTCCTGTCTCACTGGCTCTTCTGTTTCCCTGTTTTATGAGTCAGCTTAATCACAGGAGGAGATGCAATCCAAATAGTTCCTAAATACCAGCTACAGTGGGATCAGCCAAGAAGAGGGAGAGCTGGGGAGGAGGGAGGAGTGGAGGCAGCATTTCCACAGATAATGCGCTGGTGTGGCTATTTTCAGGAAAAATGTGGATGCGAGCAGAATGATTTCCTCTTGAGTCAGATCCTGTTCCTCACTGTTCTGTCTTGAATAGAATACTGGGTTTTATGGTTCTGTTTTCTTTACTCTGACAGAGTTGTCCTACCTTCTCTTGACAACCATGTCATTGTGAACCATCTGGAGTCCTTTATTGTTTGTGCCTAAGTTAACTCAGCAGCAAGGCAACCAGTAGGAGTCCCAGTTAATTTTCCTGAGTGCTAATAGGAAATGGTAATGTTTGGATCCACTGAAGCTTTCTCGCGTATTAGCATTAACTGTTGGGAATGTTTTTATTAGATAGCAAAGGAGAGTGAAGAAAAGAGAAAACTCTACTGACCCTAAGTCATTAGAAATGTTTCTGGGCATGGAAGAGTTGGCTTGGATAAAGGTTTGCAAAGTGGGTGTCATAGGTTCTTTGTTGTCCTCCTGTTCCCATGTGCAGTCAAATCATTTGCTTCCCCTGAGGATGTTCAAGGCTCACCTGGACTGATGCTTGTGGCTCCTGGAGTGGACCTGCCCTGGGTACTTTTTCAGTAGTGGTCCAAAGGTGGCCTCACCTTGGAAGGTGCTGGTCAGAATTTCAAACATGCATTCCCTGCAGTCCTGCATGTCTCTGTGCAGGCGAGTCTGTGAGAGACACTTAGGCAGGACATGAGGAGGCCTCTGTTCCTGCCCATCTTGATCACCAACAGATTTCTGTGTCCAGAGACCAGAACTTCCAGGCCAAGAACCAGGCCAAGGAACTTCCTCACCTGCAAAATAAGAAAACTGGGAGATTATTCTTGGTGACTCCCCTTAGCTTGACAACTCTTAACGCTTACACTTATTCTATGAGTGGCCAGTAATATACAATCGCAACACTAAAATTAGAAAAAAGGAAAATCTTTGGAGCCCACTGAATCACACTTCATGTACTCTCCCTCCACCATTATCCATTGATAAAGTGTTCTTATCTTCCCCAAAAGGAACTGTGTGCAGTAAACAGTAAATGTTTCTTCTCCCTGCTTCCAAGTGACAGTCTCAATTCTGCTCCATTCTCTAGGGTTTTCTTACTCTAGGTACCTCATATAAGTCTAATTATGCAGAATGTGACACTCTGTGTCACCTTATTGCTGTTAGTATATTATCTTCCCAAGGAGATTTTTTGGAAAGAGATGGCTGCTAGCTCCCTGGGATGACAAATGCTGCTTATTTTCACCTTAGAAGCCCTGGCCTCAGCATTAACAGAGTTGGGGTCCATGGAAGAACCCAACCGTCTCTGGGCTTGGGGAGTCTCATGCCCTTAGCAGGCCAGGAAACTTTTCCTAGGACTAAGATCAGCTCTGTCTGAAGGCCTTAAGCATCTTGCACATTCCTGCACCAATACTCCAAGGAAGCAGCTGATAAATTCCCTAATTTTAACTTCTTTAAAATATACGTATATTATTTCATGAAGTTAGAAATCTACAGCCTTCAACAGGAGGAAGTTACAGGTGCAAGTTGGAGACCAAGGAACTACCTTTCCAAAGCAACTCAACAGGCAATCAGCCTCTCCTCCAGCACCACATCCTGGTTACCCTGTCTCAGGCAAAATGTGTCTGGCTTGGTTTAAGGAGGCACCAAGGTAGCTGTGACCTATAGTACGCACTCACCATACACGGCATTTCTGCAGAGGCCCCAGCCCTGCATTTGGAGCTGAGAACAAAGGAGGGAACCCAGCTGTGGTGCTGGAGTGGTAGGAGGGTAGGCTCCCAGGTTCTGCATGGCCCATAACAAAAGCAGAAGCGTGTTCTCCAGAAATACAAAACCCATAGCTGGTAGATGCTGGCTTGTGTGATAGTGGATTCTGCAGCTATGGTATCTGATATTCTAACCCCATTATTTTCTCCATCTTCTGAGATGCACATGTGATTATGGGAAATGTTGCATGGGATGGTCAGGAACGAAGGCATCTTTGGTAAAATTTCCTCACCAAAGCCATAGTCAGTCCCCAGGCTGCTTTATCCCTGACAACAAGTAACACACAGCCATGAATGTCACCTTGTCCCTGCCAGAGTGGACAGCATTCAAGGGACAGAAGCCACAATGAGCAGCTAATCCTGTGAGTGGCAGGTGTGTCAGAGCCCAGGGCCTTGAAGCTTGGCAAGGCAGATGGGCAGATGGCCAGATGGACAAGAACAAGCAAAGCAATCAGAGAATCAGGAGCACAGAGAAAAGAGGATCATGGGAGAGCCCCAAATACTGATGGACCCACAGAAAATTCCCTTCCAGTAGGGAAAGGGGACCTCTTCCTGCCTTGGCTTTGCTAGGTGTGACAGCTTGTATCTAGATGTCCCCCCCAAAGCCTCATGTAGTCATAGGTAGTGCTCTTTCAGAGGTGCCTGGATCGAGAGTGTGTTTGATTCATGGTGCAATGCTGGGATTAAGGTTGTGTAATTACTAAATTAGCCCACTGATTGGTTTGACACCTGTAACCCTGGTAGCCCAACTAGAGTATAAAAGGGACAGAGAGATGCTGTTAAGGTCCCCTTGCCACTTTTGCTGTCTTGTGCCTTCCAAGAAATTGTTCTCTGCAAAGCCACCCTGCCTTGGAGCCAAACAATTATAAACTGAAACCTCTACAAACTGTGAACTAAGAAAATCTTTCTGTAACTTTGGCTAAGAGGTATTTTATCTCAGCAATGTGAGAAAAGTAACTAAAACAGTAACGCTCTGGAGATGGAAGGGGAGAGAAGTTGGATGGCACTTAACAATCAGATGGGTAGTTAATAGAAAAAAATAGGAGATGCAGTCATAAGGTGGACTTACAAAGGGCATTCAGGTTTTTGCTCTATGACATTAAAAGGTTGGATGCTGGCTCCATATTTTTACAGTGATTTGCTGAGGAAGCGATTTCTAAAGTCTCTATTGACACTGAAATGGACACAGTGGGCCACACTCTGGCGCAGACAGACTCAAACGAGGACACAGTAGGAGGAGCCCTGTATGGCAAGTCCCTGTCGTGGGTTGCTGAGTCCCTGGACAGGGCACTTAATGACCCCTACACACACACACACACACACACACACACACACACACACAGGTCAGCACCCATACTGTAAGTTTATTTCTCTCAGAAAGCTAAGAATTTGAGAGAAATTATATCTACTTGGTATTTATGCCAAGCACACAAAAAGGTAATTTTTTGAGAAAAAACAATAACTGTGAAATATGTGACCAGGTGATTGAAAACTGTCAGAATATGTAACATTTACCTACAATCTTAATATAACTTGCTTGTGTTACGTGGTATAATTATCAATTAGGTTCTGACCATTGTTCATGAAGTTTTCAGCAATCTTCTTCCTACTTTCCTGGGCTGAGAGAGCCATGTTCCAGTGGAAATGAGCTTCTCCCAGCCCTGCCAGTGGGCAGCAGTGGTTCTCCAACATGGCACTGCCTCCAAATCACCTGGAGATTTCTCAATACAGAATTCTGGGCTCTACTCCCAGGTTTTCTAATTCCAACAGGAGGATTTGTACTTCCAACAAGATCCCAGGTGATGCTGATTTTAACAGAAATCATATTTGGTGCATCAGATTCCTAGGGCTGCCATAGCAACGTTATCAGATTCCAAAGTCTAGGTGTGGCAGGGCCTTAATCTTGTGAAATCTGGATGAAGAGAATAAGAAACTCATCCCCATGAGTGACCACAGAGGGGTATCTGCTGTCCTCACAACAGGTAGGTCAGAAGACAAACTGAGAGGACAGCTCTCCTCCACCTTAGACACATAAATAGGCAGAAAATCCCGGTAAAGATGTTTGTCAAGCAAATGATGAAACTAAGGATTGGAACCATCAGCTTAGATGTCAGCATAGTAAAACTGACTTGCCAAGTCAATCAACACACTCTCATAAAGATAGATGTGTTAAAAACTCAGTAACAGGAGAATGAGAAGAGGAATGAGTAGAGGAAGGAGTGGAAGGAGATGGAGATGGAGGAAATGGAGGAGCAGGAATGAAAGGTGCCAAGTTGCCTGCACTTTCCATTACTGACCTTTAGTGCAGAGCTGATTTAGACCCAGTGTGGATACATACATGCCCATAGGTACATCTGCTTGGAAGGCAGAAATATGTAGACATTGGCATTATTACAATTTTTTTCTTTTTTTTAAAGGGGATAAAATTAAACACAACAAAACAGAACAAAATAGGACATAAGAAAGCAATGTAAGAGATATAAATTTCAAATCTAAATAACCTGAGATCTTCACTGTGCATCATATTCTCTCTTGTTTTCTTCCAAATAGTTGTCCATGTCTTCACATACAGAAATTTCATACAAAAAAACATAGTATAAAACTGATCTGAACAGAATGAGGAAGGCATTTTAGATCTTCAAAACCAGACAACAGGGAAGTCACTAATGGCTATCGTAGTCTCTTGTTCTCTTCAAATTAGCTGTCCATGCTTTCATGTATATTGAAGTTCAACAAAACAAAACAGGCAGTTGGAGAGGGGTTGCTTGGTTTCCCTGTGCTACAATCCCAGCATGGCGTGGGTCTCAGTAAATGCCGGTGGCTCCTGTCTTGGGCCACCAGAGCTTGCCACACTCACAGCCACTCACGGTGGGGGAGGGGGTGTTACTTGGTTTCCCTGCACTCCAGGTCCCAGCATGGCGTGGGTCCCAGTAAATGCTGGTGGCTCCCTTCCTGTGCCGCTGCAGCCTGCCATGCTCACAGCCACTCATAGGGCAGGGGAGGGGATGTTACTTCAAGCTGTTTCTTTCTAATGAATTGACCATTTCACTGGCCAAGTTCTGAAATGGCCAACAGACCATAGAAAGACATCTCTTTAGGCTCCTGCTTGAAACCAACAGCGTCAGGAAGCTGCTGGCCTTGATTCAGGGCCAGGGAATTATTACAATTAAGTGCCAAGTGAAATTCACCGTTCCATCAGGACCCACTTTCCTAAGAAAAGAAGCAGGTGTTTGCACACTATCTCCTTTGTCTTTGGAAGCGAGTCCAGAGCCCTGAACTTGCAGAGTCAGTGCAGGCCAGGGCCAGGTGGTAAAATATTCCATCAAGGCTACAAAGAAACCCAAGGCTGCTGTGGGCAAGAGATATGCAAGCTGTATGGCACAGACAATACCTTGTGGTCATTACCTCTTGCGGTTGCCCCCAGTCCTGTCCATTTCCCACATTGCCCCTCAGAACCCATTCTGGACTCTGGGCCGTTTTCTAAGAGCTGATTCCAATGGCCATTAACTGACCTTTCCCATGACTTAGCTAATTGTGTCTTCAGTGTTTTATCCCTGAGCACTTGTTTTAGAAAGGCTTTCTCAAAGATGGACCTTTTCTAAAGAAAACATGCTGTAGAGATAGCCATAGTGGTGCATGCTTGTGATCTCAGCACTTGGGAGGCTAAGACAGGAGGGTTGTCATGAGTTCAAGGCCAGTCTGGGCTGCATAATAAGTGTAAAACTAGTCTGAGCTACACAATAAAACCCTGTCTCAAAAAAACAAAACAAAACAAAAAAGCAAAAGGTGGTTTGGGGTGAAAGAAGCCTTGCACCAGCATGTCAACATGGATACGGTTTTACTCTACACACATTAAAGCATCAATCCCCTGTTCCTTTCCTGGGGTGTCAGGTGACTATGGACGAATTGGCTTGCAGTTCTGAGGCTCAGTTTCTTAATTTGCAAGGTGAAGCAAGGAAAGTCTCCAGCAACAAGGGAAGTTGTGAAAATCAAGGAACGTAGAAAACTGTCTGGTAAATTCTGAAGATTCACATGGAGGAGAGAGGCTCTATTTATCTCCATGGACAGTTCAGTTCTTTCTTTCTGCAAGCCTGGTCCTACAAGCAGTATCTGCAGCCAAGGACAAGAAGTCAGCTAATCGAGCGAGAAAGAACAAAGTGTGCTCTCAGGGAAAATAAGGAGTGAGTCAGCAGGAAGATCTGGCAAAGCAAGAAAATAGAAAACCAGCGAAGTAGGAAGTCAGCTGCCAGCAGTGATCTGAAAACCCAGAGCTTGTTTCTCCGGGGCAGCCAAGGGCAGGACGAGGAGTGACAAGTCTGAGAGGCAGCCAGGACGCCCAGATGTGTGTCCTTGGACATGAGCTGGAAAGGGCATTCACCCGGAGCACTTCCTTTGTTCTTCCTAGCAATACAAGCTGACTCCATTGTCTCTAGAAAGTGCATCTAAGACATATGCTATGGTGGTTGGAACAGAAATGTCCATGCAGAAAAGGGAAGCATGATTTTAAAAATTAGCTGTTTGTTAATGAAGTGGCTATTTGGACACATCTTTGGAATCATAACTGGAATTTTTACTGCAGATGCTTGAGATATATTTATTTACATAAACTATGTAATATATAGGGACAAATATATAATATATATTTCTTTCTCATGTTTAATCATATTGCTTTTTATGCAAATGATCGCATCACTACAAACATCATACATGAAGATACAAGGGTTGAAAGAAACATCCTCTGTTGACAGTGAAAGGGAGAATGGATGCTTCTTGTTCATGGAAGACTGGTGTGGTGCAGAAGGCAAGAGAGACACCTGACATATACTGTCTATTTGAAGAGGCTGCAGGTTCAAGAAGAAATAGATTGCCACTTCTACTCTTTTTTTTATTTAAAAGGAAAAAGAGAAAAAACAAAGCGGTGTAAGGGTACAAGTAATACAGAACTACAAAAAAAGTAAGAAATCACCAGTTAATAGATTACACATTATCATCTTAGAGATAGTTGCTCAAGTCACAGTATCAAAGCATACAAAGTGGACATTCAAACAGTGAGACTGCAAACAGTTGTGTTCAATGATCCAACCAAAAACATTAATATGGTCATCTATTTAACACCCCTAAACACACTTGCAGTTGTATTCTTTAGAGCACTTTTTTTCCTCCCTTTTTTCAATAAAATTTACACTTTTTGGGTTTTATTACTCCTTAGTTCTTACTGCTTTTTTTTGGAAGAGAATAAAGTCAAATATGGCAAAACAAAGCTGTCAGTCAAAACCAAGGATAGACATAGCACATGATGTAAAAACAGAGTACAAGGTTATCAACAGTGGTTACCATAATGCCTCTTGCTTCCTTAAAAAGAATTGTCTATCTCATTAGGTATTATAAGGTTGAACAAAACAGTAGAGAACAAGACCAATGAAACCTAAACCTTGTAAACATTACAGGACTTCCAAAGAAGTTAATAGTCAAACCAGAATGGGCATTATAGTGAATCTTATTGCCTTCAAAGTAGTTGCCTATACCCTCAAACTTGATACTATCATACAGGACGGAACAGAGTCTAATCAGTCAAAACAAGATAATGGGAGTATTACAGGACTTCAAATCAAGTTAATAGGAAATCAAAAAGTTACTATAATATATCCTGCTAATTTTTTTGATTTTTTCCTTAATTAAAAAATCATAAAAAATAAATAATTTTTTAATGAATAAGGGAGAGATTGAAATAAAAGAGGACATAACAACATAACAATACAGGTCAAAACATGACAGTTTCAGCAACCTACTTAAATGTAAGAGGATTTCTAGAAGACCACTTATTTCAGGAGGAGAGAAGAGGAGATATAAACACTGAACCTTAAGGCTTTGTCCATAATTTTTGCATTTTAAGTCTGACAATTCTGTGTCATCTCTTTTAACCCTTGCCTGGACTGTTGCACTAGATTGCAATTTTCATACATGGTGGGGAAGAAAGGTCACACAACCAAAGTGGGTAAGCCTGCTTTCTGTAGCCACAGAAAAATACCTCAGGCTGGTGACTTGCAAAGAGAAGAGGCTGGTTGGGTCACTAACTGTCAGTTCTGGATATCCAAGAGCAGAGTGCTGGCTTCTGCTTGTCTCTGGTGAGGGCATCAGAGTAGGTGGCACCACAGTGGTGGGGACACATGAAGGACTAGGATCACATAAGAACCATATTGATCCTTTCTGAGGGCAGTGTTCCCAGGGACCTAACTGCTTGTCACCCAGACTAGCTCTTAAGGCCACTGCTTCCTCTCAGCACTGCCACATCAGGGACCAAGCTTCCAAGGCTATAGTATCAGGGATACACTCAAGCCATACCCAGACCAGGGGGAAACCACAGGCCTTTCAGTTCATATTATGTTTACTTCTCAACATTTTTTTTGTGTCATGCAAGCTAAATATCTCTACTTTTCACTATTTCAATGTTTATATAGCATTTGGAGTCCTGGAGCAAATTAGCTCAACTTCATAACAATGACACAAAAATTGTACAGTGCTTGGAAATGTGTGCTGAATGGAATCTCTAGAGCATAGGGTTTGCACTAAACCTTCCAAGCGGAGAGAGAGCTCATTCTGGAAAGTTCACCATCATACAGCTCCAACACCAGAACTTATGGTTCCCAGACCATCAACTATAGAAATGTGGATGGAGACCAAGAGGAAGCTGGAAGTTCCAGCAAGATGGCAGACCTTGGAGGAGGCCCAGGGAAAGACATGAATGGAACAGAGGGCTGAGAGTCAAGCTGAGCTTTCCCTGCTCTGGGATGTGACTTCTATAGAACCTGAAAGGAGAGGGTGTGGATGTTGCATGTGGCAGGGAGAGACATGGTTTCTGTCACATTTGAGAGTCTGTTAGATATGACATATAAGAGCTTGGACTTGGGCCATGGCTGGGCAATGGGCCCAGTGCTGAGAAGCAGTTATACTTACACAGGTGGAGAGCAGACTGAAAAGTGTGGCAAGGGGCTGCACATCCGCGCATGGATGCTTGAGGAGAAATTATTGAAAGTCAAGCAGAAGGAAAATTCAGGGGCATTTGATTTAACCTCCCTCTTCACCACCTTTTCCAGGATACACCAATAAACTACTTCTAGACTTTTATTAACAGGAGCCAGAGGCCTTAAGGATGTTGGATGGCATTTGCATGCATCTTAAGCCTGTCTCCTTGTACAGTGTACCCATCCACCTCAACTTTCCCAGAAGCCAATGAGACAGGTCTGCTCCTACTCACTCTGGATGCTCCTTCAAGCCTTGAGGCATCTATCAAGTGCCCCTCTTCTCTCCTCCACATGTCCACCTCCACCAGCTCCTCCACAGTCCCTCAGGGGCTGTGTTTCCAGACACCAGCAACCTGCTCATCTTCTCCAAAGTATTTTGGCTTTTTCATCTCATTCTGTCCACTGCATCTGTTTCTCCAGGTGTGGAGGGAGAGGGTTTCTAAACAAGAAAGGTCATTTCTGTGTGGCAAGACCTTAGCAACTGCTTAGCCCTGATCTCCACCTGGTTTTTGAGAGATGCGCACATTTTTTAATTACTCAAAGAAAGTTCTAGATGGAATCATCAAAATCATCTGTGTTAAACTGCTGCCCAGAATTCCCACCTGGTGATCATCTGTTTGGGACCAGGGTTTTGTCCCAGGGCTTTTGGGGAACTCAGCACCTGTTTGGTTATGGGAAATCCTAGCAATGGGTGGAATTACTGGAATGAAAGGAGAGAAGTTGTCTTTTTTTAAAGAATGTGTCAAGGTCAAGAATAGGAACCAGCTATTTGAATGCAACCAGGTGTGAACTATTTCTGAGAGCAGCATTCTGATCCCACCCTTCCCACAGCAGCCCAAGGGTGATGAATATGGTGCCTTCTCTTGAAAACCATCAGAAGCAGGGTGCTCACTACCACAGAAGAACACACACCCTTTAGTTGGACACCGCAATGACTTGAAACACCCAAGTGTTCTTGGAACACCCCAATGACTGCAGCGATTGAGCTAACGAGGTGCTCACACCAAAGGGATCTTGGGCAATAAAGTCATTGGTTTCCTCACCACACAGCCTCTTGGAAGAGGTACTCTGCCATTCCTATGAAATTCCTGCTCCTTGCATCCAGGAGAGCAGAGGAGGAGCAGTTTCCTGCGTGTTCCATAAGCTAGTGACTACATCACACAATTCTGACACCGTAAACAAGAGCCCTCGTAATTGCTTATGGTTTAAATTTCCTTAGCAACTACCCATATATTTCATCCCTATTTGATATGGGCTTTTAAACTACGGCTGAGTGATATCAACAAGGCGATAGCTGTGTTCAACTCCAGAACTGCTCTCAGCCACCTCCCCATTGCTCCTGGCCTGGTGCAGTGACCTGGTGCCAGCAAGGAGGTGGGGTCCTGGCAGGCAGCCAAGCCAGAGAGTGCTGCCAAGGGGAGAAGTAGGTGAAGTTAAGGACAAAGTCACAAAGTCCATTGTACTTGGGGACCCAGTGCTCCTCAGAGCAGAAAGGAAGAACTGGGAATGGTTGCTGTTAATTCTAGTATTTCTCTATCAAGGGACCAGGTAAATGGGAGAAAACTAGACAGTCTTTAAAAGGTAAAGAATATTTTAGTTTTCAAAAGATAGACTTGGGATAAAAGTTTAAAAAATCCCTGTAGAAAGTTCCAACACAATCACTGTCTGTAGATGGCTTAAAATAATAGGCCGTCAACCAAGAAAAGTGCCAGAGGTGTTATGCATAACAATACGCAATGTGTTTGTATATTTGTCATATCTCCTGTTGTTCTGGATTTTTCATTTTTAAAAATCTTCTTTAGTTCAATTTTGCAGTACACAGTGATTATACTCATCATGGGGAGATGGTGTATGTACACAACACATCCTAATTTGTTTTCATCCTCTTTCCCTCCCCTCCATTGTCTCCTCTCCCTCCATCTGTCAGTCCTGTTCTGGACTTTTCAGTTGACTACCATCAACTGAAACTAGTCATTTGAGAACTGAGCCATGCACTGTCCAAGGCAGTGTGTAAAAAGAGAAAGACCTCACAGCATGTCCCACTAGGGTTTGGCTTGTATTCCCTCAAGTTCTATTTTCCTGCCTGTGACACTGGATGATAACATCTTCCTCATAGAGATACAAGAGCCTGGTGTGCTAAGGACCTGGCCAGAACACACCACACCCTGTGATTTGCCCATCCAGAATCCTCTAGTGGCCACCCCAGACCCCATGTTTCTGCTCGAGGGTTTCAGAGTCCCAAGAAGCAGCAGATTGTTGGGATTTCAGTGTTGCTATTTGCTTTTATATCTGGGCCTATTTTCACCAAATAATTCCAAGTCCACTGTGAGTCCCAGAAAGAAATGAATCAGAGGGCCACACCAGGGGTCCCTAGTCCCCAGGCAGTGGGTTGGTTATCAGCCCATTGCCTGATAGGAACCAGATCACACAGCAGGTGCAGACACGTGGGAAGAAACAGAAGCGTCCTCTGTATTTCCAGTCACTTCCCCTGGAAGCATCACCACCTGAGGCCCACTTCCTGTGGGATCAGTGTAGCATTAGATTCTCATAGGAGCTTGAGCCCTACTCTGAACTGTGCATGTGAGGGATCTAGGTCAGCTTTACTGTATGAGAATCTAACCCTGAAACCACCACCACCCCAGCATTCCTCTCCAACTCCTCATCCCCACTCCACGTTCCTCCCACCCCATGGAAAAATCACCTTCCCCAGAACTGATACCTGGTACCAAACAGTTAGGGACCATAGATCTGGACTAGGAACAGAACAAGAGGTCAGAAAATCTAAGCCAGTTCCTTGTGTAGACTTATGTCCCTCATGGGCACTCCTAATGCAAATGTCCTCATTACCCTGCTAGAAAGACAACTTTACATGCTAATCACCAAGTACTCAGCCACACAGACTGCCCTCCACAGCTTCGCAGGAGGAAGAAGGTAAGGGAAATAGTGCCACATTCCCATCTGACAGAACAACCCATCACATTCCCTATGGTGGGGAGGGTCTCCCTCCAGAAGGCTGAGGATGGAGACCATTAACATTCCCTGGGCTGCCATGTTCTGCCAACTCTTTGCTGCATTTATGAATTGGGGAGTAATCTCCCATCTCAAGAGATCAGGAGAGGCATCTGTGAGTCGGACTTCTAGGAGTTTACAAATTCTGTTTTGGTTTTTCATTGCCTCCAGCTTGAAAGCCAGCTACTGATAACTCCCTTCTTATGGTGAGTTCTTGTTGGCCACTCTCTCAGTGGCCAGAAGATGCACACCGCATAGTGCAATGGAGCAAGAACTTTCTCAGCTAAGCACATCTTGGCTCCAGGAGTGCAGCTCCCTGAAGACACACAGGAGAAGCTCCTGACCTTAAAGGGCAGGAACTCCAGCAGAGCACTGTCTAGTGATCTCCAGGACCACAGTGACCTCATTAGTTCTGTGTCATATTTAGATGGGTTGCAAATCTGTGCCCCTAATTTAACCATGAACCAAATAGTGACATAGATGACATCGAGCTCCTGGCTGCCCTATAAACCATTGCAAGTGGTAAAAATAAACAGGATATGCAAATAGACACCCTAAGTCAATAACTGCCTTTGCCTCTAGGTCTCCAGATTTGCTGCTTTTATCCACCGATGTTTGTTAACATTCAGTGATTTGAAAAGAAATCTCATAGCCACGGCTGTGTCTCAATGCTTGCTTTCCCTTTATCTGTTTCAGATCTATCAGCACTCCTACACTGGATATTATGTCCTGAGCAAAATTCCTCATGGGTAAGATGATTTTTCATTTTCTTTTAATTAGAACTCTGTGGAACACAGTGAGGCACAGAACATTGACCGCCAGCTCAGCCCTCAGGGCAGGCACAGAGCATTTTGACTTCTACAGAGAAGGGTTCAGATCTTGTTGAAGCCAAGGTGACTCATCACTAGGTAACTAAGGACAGAAAGGTCACTGGAGTCCACCAACTGGCCCATTAGTGAAGGCTTCTCCCCAGAACTGCTCTGGTCACTTCTTGTTCCATACCCACAACCCTTATGACTGTAAAAGGCAAGTTCCCCTGTGTCTCCTCAGTGGGACTAAAACTGCAGCTTGGTTGTGAATTCCCAGGGGCCTACTGGTCACATTCTCCCTAGTACAGTGGTTATCATGGCCAGTCTCAGGGACAAGCAGTGGCCTGGGACTCCCATGAAACTACTGGTCACATCCTTACTGGCTAAAGAGAAGTCTCTGCCGCTATTCCACACATCACTTCTGTCTGGTGTGTTTGTCATATTAAAGGGTCTACTTTTGTGACATGTGTAGCAGTGCCTTGGGAAAAGGGCTGGTGTTGGAAACAAAGAGCCAGCCCTAGAGAAGTCTGCATTTGTGGTTTATGAAGGCTCCGTGTAGTTCTTCTCCCAGAAGTGAGAGCTCCACGTCCACTTGCGGAGATACCTGCTGCCTCTTGACCTTGGGTTGTACTGCTCAGCTCAGCGAGTCTCTCCCAAGTACATGGCTGGTACCCAAAAGTATCTTGGGGAGCAGAAATGAGCATGAAGCTTTTTTAGGGTTCGGTGTGGTCACTGATCCCTCCTAGCATTCCCATGCATGACCAGGACCTCTGCCTTCCCTCTCAAGGCCCTGGCTGAGTCAGACACTACATAGAAACCAGAAGTATGACTAGAAAAATCCAGCAGGGGTGGTTTTTTGTTGCTTCCATTTTTACCTTTCTTTCTGTCCCCACCTTCTCCCTTCTCCTCTCCAATTTTCTTATCTCCCCATCCCCTTGATCTCTGCCTTTCTCTTTCCACCCTCATGCTTTCTGCCATCACACTCTGGAAAAACTAGGACATGTGCAGAATGGAATGGAATCACGCTGCTGTCCATGTCCCCTGTGAATATCCAGGCTGAGGCAGCCTCATTTTCCCAAGCTAATTTAAACAAACAGCAGGAACTGCTAAAAAGTATTGTTCCAGAGAAGAACGTTAATCACAGCATGAGTGTTTACAACTGCTGCTTTCTGTTTTCCACGATGCTCAGGTAGAATCTGGGCATGTGCTTAGAAAACAAACACAGATAAAATAATTTCACTTTACTTCCAGCACAAGGGACATAAATTCTTGCAGATATACAGTAAAGTATACTTGTTTGTATCTTGCAGCATAGTCTAAAAATTAAGCCAAATAAGCTAAAGATAGCCTGTCTTACTGAAAATAAGGTATCAATAAGAATCTTCCATTAAAAGCATCTTTCAAATAGAAACGCAAGGATTCTTCAGCAAAGATGAATTATTCTGCTCGTTTTCAAGCAGATAGACATCTTCAAAGGTCACGATGGGCATGAATATAATTATGCCTGGAGATTTATCTACCCCTTCTGGGAACAATAGAATTTGCTGAAGATGATGGATATTTCATTCCATCTTATATAAATTTGTTAAACTCTAAACTCTAAAAGCAGCCTATGCCTGACATACTGTGATAATAATAAACTATACTGGACGGCATTTGGAAGACAATGCTGCCGTATTCCCAAGAATATGGCAGAAGAGTCACCAAACACACCAGGAAATGAAGGGCAAGAGTCCCTGTTAGGCTGGGTTTCCGCATGTGTTCACAGGAGTCTTGCAGTAATCAGCTTCCAGAACTTTTAAAATTCTGATAGTAATAGTGATCACCATCATTCCCTGACCATGTTTGGTGGCTGTGTTTGCTCTCAATCAACAACCCTGCAAAAACAAACATCGTGCTCTTCACTGTAAGTGGATCCTAGAGAGGTGACATCACCTGCCCAGCATATTTCTGCAGGCACTCAGAAAGGCTGAGATCCCAGGGCAGCGCTGGCTGACTCCAAACTCCATGTTATTAAATAACCTCTTTGGGTCAAGACAAAGTACAATGAGGCTTAGCAAGGCCAAGAATAAACATTACATCCGGGAAGGTCAGAATCTTAGTGAAGAGCTGGTTTATGGCTTTCCCAAGCTTCCTTATGTGACTGGAAGATGTAGTGATTCTTGTCCCATTTGCAGCCTCTGCTGGCTGTTGAGATCACTGTCACCCTATTGCCACATAAATGGACATTCCTGTGCCAGCACAGCCTTTCCCCACCTTCTAGTTCTTCCTCTTTGTCATAAGATCCTTGATTGGAAGGAAATTCACTAATTTGTTAACCTCAAATGCTGTCAAAATTTTATTAGTATTAATGAGTCCATGGATTACTGAACCGAGCCACCCTTCTGCCTGGGGCTTTGACAACTGCAACGCTGGATGGGTTTCTCTCCCTTCCCTGGAAGCTGCACCTGCAACCTGGGCATGGCAAGCAGGAGCATAGCCCAGGGGCTCATTACCTACGTTACCGGTGGGTCTGAGACAGAGGAGAACACTTGCTCATTTTGTAAAAATAAAAATATCCTAGTAACATATTTAAGATTACATTATGCACATACATTATATGAATAACTGCATTATTCATATGAAAGTGAGGAAACATTTCTTGATGACTCTAAAGACTGGGGTCTGTACCTTTCTGCAGTCTCATCTTTCCTTCCTCACCCCTTTCCCTGGATTTAAGCCAGAGGTCATTCCATCTCCACGGGGGATTATCTGTCATTTATGATGAGTCTTTTCTTACTCTCAAGTTTTCCAACCAGTTGCAGCAAAGGGTCAGTTCTCTCCGTCGTCTAACTCCTGGTTCCCTTCCTGTTTGCAAATAGCAGAAGAGAGTTTGAGGAGGAGGTGTCTTTCTCGTTTTTTTTTTTCTTTGTTTGTAGTACTGAGGCTTCAACCCAAGGTCTTTGCACTGAGCTATGTTCCCAGCCCCTTTTTATTTTTTGATTTTGGGATAGATTCTCTCTAAGTCACCCAGGCTGGGCTCAACCTTGTGATCCTCCTGCCTCAGTCTCCAAGCATGTTGCTTGTCTCTCTTGTACAGCTCTGCACTGTGCAGGTATAAGGCAGTAAAATGCATGCTAAAAAATAATCAATTTTACTTCTATTTGAATAAATAAATTTTCATAAAAGACACATGTCCTTTTAATAACGCAGTTCTTACTGATATGACTCTGATTATTTTTTTGGTCCCTGGAGCTACAGTCATGCTGAATTCATTTTGCATGTAATGGCTGAAGCGACAACACAGTCCCCAGATGACTAAATTTTCATTTATTCAATGATCAAGTACCTAGGAATAGGTTGGTTTGACTTTCACATATTGAATTTTCAGAACTGTATTTTTTTCTACTTTATTAAAACACTGAATTTATTTTTCATGTGTATCTTTATCTCCCTTACTTTCCTGAATGTGCCCACCCCTGCTATTATGCTGTCCTTCCAGAGCATTCCAATGTACCTAGACCCAAGCAGAGGATGACAGATGTTCTGGATGGCACATTCCTGCCTTTGAAACCTGGATGACATTTGTCAAACCCAGCAGGGAAAGTTCTCATTTTGCACTATTAAGAGGACAGCTATATACTAGCTGTTATGGAGCAAAATAAGACAGAAAATTTTAGCAAACTCTTTAAACAATTTTCTGAAAGATACTTCCTCCCCTGCTGGAGGCCTTGGGTGGCCTCCTGGTCAGTCACCTGGAAGCCGTAACTGAGGAGCTTGGCTCCTGCGTTAGGGGGAGAGGTACCTGGCTCTGTGCAGTTTGCCTTTAACATCTACAGAATGAGGTCCTTTTGTTTACTTTAGGAGTTCCTTCCTTTTTTGAAGAATTGACCTTTTGATCTTGGTGTTAATGCTTTTTTGTTTAAACCAGGGATTGAACCCATGACCTTGCACTTGCCAGGCAGGCGCTTACAACACCGAGCTAAATCCCCAGCCCTTAATGCTCCTGAGTCTTTCCCACTTGGGTCCGATTTTTGTGTATCCTGTGCTGATCTATCTCATACACATTTCTTCACTGGCAATTTTCCTTCAGTTTTCTCATCAGAATCATTATCTTTTTCAGCAGCAACTTCTTTTTTTTTTTTTTTTTTTCTTTCTTATAGAACTTTGCCACCACTCCCAGGGAAGATCATTTTTCAATTATAGTTAAGAATCTGATATCCTTCTCTTTCTCTTGCTCTTCTTCTACAGCTGCTAAATGCCACCCACCTCCACCTTATGCCTTGGGACATAATCACAAAGCTCCCAAAGGAAACCACTGAAGCACAGACAGT
The DNA here is from genome assembly GCF_034190915.1 of Cavia porcellus. Lineage (NCBI taxonomy): Eukaryota > Metazoa > Chordata > Mammalia > Rodentia > Caviidae > Cavia > Cavia porcellus. The sequence goes on from NW_026947489.1 coordinate 59,618,869, forward strand.
TTCAAAGCTGCCAGTTTGGAGTATGTCAGACTCAGATCAATAATAGAAGAAAAACTGAGAAATACCGAAGGTATTTCTTTCCATATCAGGCCATCTTCTGTGGATAATTTTGCCCTAAATTTCTTGCTTGCTGCTATACTTTAGGTATCAAACAAAAATGTACAAAAGTTTTATTTCTTTAGAAATGTAGTAGACCTTTTAGAGTTCCCTCTTGCATCTACTAAAATAAACTGAGTCACAGGATTTACTGCCTGGACCTACAGTCTAACTTTCCAGTCTCAGATGCAGAAAGGCTTCCATTTATTGAGAGATCTGGATACAAACACGTGTACAAGATCCATCCCTCTGCCTGGAAGCATGACACTGATATTAGGGACTTCACATCTGTGGTCATGAAGACCTCAAGCTGTGTCCATACCACCACCACTGCTGACTTTTGGCTATGTCACCTGGAGAGCTGTTTCACTTCCACAGGCTTAAGGTTCCATATTTTTGACAGGTGACGATAGCAGTGCTGACCTCTCAGGCTCCCTGTGAGAAGTGAGTCTGCTGATACATGCAAACTTCACAGAACTGAATCATGCTACTTGATGCTGCAGTGTGTGCACAATATGTATTTGTAGCCTTGTAACTCAGACTTCTCTTTATCCCCAGCCCAAATCCTTTCTGTGACAACCATACAGACAGTAATAAATTTCCCTTTCATAACCATTCTAAACAGGAGCTTCTCCCCTGACATTCTAATAGTTACAAGGCCTGTGGAATTTTAGTTTCACTCCTAAAAGAAATGCCCATCACCTCAACAATCTACCATTCTCAATGCTCAATTACTTGCTTTTTAATCTCAGATCATTCTGACCTAGTGTAATTAACTTTTTAGGCTTTCCTGTTTTTCCTCTGGTGATATAGAAAAGATACTCTTAAGTCAGCAAATATTAAAATGCTGCACTGAGCACACAAGCTTGGCTGCTATTCTTAAGGAGTTCAAGATCTCATTGCAAAGGAAAGATACAGACTTACATAACAACCTATATTAAAGTGCCTCCCATGAGTATTTCAGATCTGAGCAGCAAAGAAAGAAGAAACTTGTAGCCACCCTGATTTCATAAAGAATCTCAAGAGGGAAGCTGGCCTAGAGCTGAGCCTTGTGGTTGGGTTAGTGGTCTGTCCATTGTTCTGATAGATAGATGCAGGAAGGAGATGTTCTGGGCTACATAAAGCATTCCACTGGCTTGACCTCAACAGGCAACCAAGGCTGCCTGAATGGGTGGGGTGCCAAGCCAAGCTGGGGGGATTCATCTGGGCAGTAACAGGGCTGACTGAGTGTTAGGACATGTCCGGAGGGTAGATAACCTCAACACCACTCTGGAGTGATTGGTCTTTATAATTGGGCACACAAATGCTTTGAGCAGAAGATAGAAAAAGTGGAGTAGTGAGCTTGGTGCTGGCACAGAGTAGACCAAAGCAAAGGGAAAATGAGAAGCCCATGTTCAACCAGGAAGCCTGTGGGAGATGCAGACTGTGAGTGTTCAGTCAGTGTGGAAACCACACAGGTCATGTCTGTGGGTGGCTGGTGTTCTCTTGGAGCGCGGAGATTTCAGGTGTCTGTACTCCATGTTCCTTTAATGAAAGTTTGGCAGCCTGTGTCTCATGAGTGGAGCCTGGTGCATGGGGAGCTCCTCTGTCATGAGTTGTGAAATGTCAGCAATGAGGACTCTGCAACTTGGCACCTTTCCCTTCCAGACATTTCTTGTCTGAGCAATATGCCTGATCCTGTGTGGGTCCCCAGGTACCCCTTCCTGCACACACAGACACACTGGCTCTACAGAAAGAGCTGCTGTCACAGCTTCCCGAGATTGCAGCACTAGAGTTCCTTCTATACCTTGGGAAAATACCAACATGAAGCCAAACTGTAGGAGGAGACATTCTCGGAATTGCATCATACAAATCTCTGCAGTAACATTTGCCGGCACGAATTTTCAGGACTGCGGACAGCGCATCAGTCTTACCGTGGAGGGGACTTGGCCTGGCTGTTTGTCCCCATCTCCCTGCGCTCTCAACTTGGGTCCAGCATTACCAAAACACAAGCTTCCCAGTCAAATTGGTCTTGGAATAAATTCCTGATCAGCCTCTCTTACCTCTATAATTGTGGAAATGTCACTTTGCTCCTCTGGACGCAATTACTTCACTTATAAAATGCCTCCCACATAGGACACATGCAAGAGTCTGGAAAACACTGTATGAATATGAGACAGTGAGTTTTAATGCCCACGTTGGAGCACTGGAAATGCTACAGGGTCTTTGCAAGTTAGGCACAGACATTGACATAATATAGTCAAATCCAATTTATCATCCTTCTTAGACAATTTCCTACATTTGGGACAGACGACAGATTTCCTCACAGGGAATAACTGTGTTCAATCAGAAGCTCTCAGTCCTGAAGCTCAGAGTCTAAAAGTCAGCTGAACCAAGCCTGGGGTCCCTGGGAAAGAAGCTGTGACCATGAATGTAAGGGAAGGCACACAGGAAGCTAACAACTGCCCATCCTGCTTCTCTGCATGAACCACATCAAGCAATGGGTCTGGTTCTGCTCTTGAACCTGAGAATGATTCTGGTTGTTCACACCTTTGCTGCCTTCATTCTCATCCTTCCTTATATACACAACAAAATTTTGCTCCACGCTGGGCTTTATGTCCAAACCTCTGATCATTCACCTCTGAAACCTGATGTGAAAATCTCCTCTAACTACTTGAATTCCAAGAGTAAATGCTGCTTCGCATTTTGCACTGATTTCTTCTTGTATCAAATTGCTACTTAGCTTGCTTTAAACATCATATTCTAAAGAAATAGCATTTTCAACATCCACTTATCACCTAGCACATTCCTCTCTATCATTCTGCAGCATCAGAGAGAAGAGGTCATGGGTCTTGGACTGTGCCTGTCACCCAATGGCCACTTCCCAGAACAGTAACTTGGCATAATGCATATTGCACAGAAAAATGCACCTGAAGGTCTTGCTCTTTCAGCTCTGGCCCAAGTCTCAGACCACAGGCTGAAGTGTGTTATGGGGTGGAAATTCATCAGCCCCCTGCAGTGGGAGCTTCTTCAGCCATCCTTGCCAGGGGAAACATCATTATCCTCAAGGACTTCTTTTTCATGTCTGAATGATTTTCAAACAAATCCTTTCAAAAGGTGAAAATATGCATGATTCATCCTTTAGACAGGCCCCATGTCCACCCTAATAATACCTCCACACCCCTTTCCCTGGCACAGAAGGACCCTATTGATGTTGGCTGGTCATTGGAGAGAATCAGTGAGGATGCACCAGTAAGCCCACCCCAAACAGATGGCTCTAGAGCCTGTGGAGAACCAGCTACCTTTGCTACCTGCATGACTTTGGTGTGGGACAGGAGTCCACTGGGTTGCTTCCGCCTTATGCACTGCATTGTTAAGTGACAGTCAGGATCATAGCTGGAGCTGAGAAATAGCACTTCTTTGCCTGGAGACACTAAAGCTTCTCTTGAAAGATTCATTTCCTTGTACTCTCAACAAACTCAGGAAAATAGTGGCAGGTCTCAGAGCAGCAGCATCCTTGAAGCTGTGTCTAATGATGGTCAGGAGAAGAACCATGGCATCAAGTCTGCACTGCTGAGATGAGATCCAGCCACTCCTTTCTGGCCTCTGTCATCTCCAAAAGGCCACTGTGATGTTTGTGATTTTCCTCCTATCCCTGGGAAAGTCCACATCCACATTTCCCCTGATCACAATTTCTGTGAGCAGACCATCTCAGTCTCACAATGGATCTACAGTTGAAGGAGAGAAGCTCTGAGCACCTTTTATTTTATAGATAGGAGACATTTAAATTAACAAAAGAGAAAATATCAACTGTTGACTGCTGGGATTTAAGTATTTATGACATAGGATTCCTAGTCACAATATTTTAATCAAATTATTGAAGAGAAACATAAAAAGGTAACACAAATTTCTAAGACCTGCATGAGCTGGTGCTACTGACACTAACCAATCACTAATTTGAGACCAGATCCAGCTCCACGTAGTCATCCATCCATCCATCAGTTGTTCAGTTAATATTTATTGCTCTTCTATTTTGCTGGGAAATCATCTCAGACTGGCAGTTGTACCTTACATTTTTGTATCATTCACCATGCTAAGCACACAGAAAGACTCAGAAACGATTATTTGACATTGCAAATCTGAGTTCTTATTTCTTTAGCTCTGAAAGCTTAGGAGCCAGAAAAGCAGTTTTCAGCTTTTGTCTCTCCCAGTGCTATCGTCAGTGGGAAGCTTTTCAATCCCTCAAAATAGCTTGGGAAGATAAATGAGTAAACTTTGCTACACTAATTTACTCTTCAGAATTCAAAATGATTTATGCTTTGTTTTGCTTATTGCTTAAATAAGCAAAATCAGAATGGATTGTGTGATTACTTTGAGATATACTAAGTTCAAATCATTTATTCTTCCTTAATCATTTTTTCACCAATTCATTGCCCCCCTGGATATAATTCATCACAGGTCTGCCACGGACTTTTTAGAATAAATGAATAAGTAAAAATAAAGAAGGAAAAGTAGAGCACCCAGCCAGCCCCAAGTAAATCAATAGCTGCATTTTGCTCTGCCCTGTCTTCCTGTCTCTTGCACATGCACCCCACACACCCCAAGAATTTCAGAAATACCCAGTGCATCAAGGAAATTGTTGGCTGACCACAAAGTCGATGGACTCACAGCAGAAGGCATGGTGTGGCGATGGGAACCAGTTTTCTTGAGGAAAAGCATGCCCCCAGGGGGACACAGACTTCCTCAGGTGCACTAGGGCTCTACTCTGGGCACATCTTTCTGTTATGTTCATTAAGTTAGAGCCTAAATCTGACTAAATCTTCTTATAAAAGCTAATTAGCATCATGTCCTGGAGCAGATCACTGTGAATTTGGGTTTATCTGCAAAGTGAAGGGTATGTGAGCCCCCTAGAGGACCTTCCCTTGCCACAGGATAGCTTGAAACACCAGATATTTCCTCCTCTCCTGGTGCTGGAAGCTGAAAGTCCCAGATCTAGGAGGCCAGGTTCCTCTGAGCCCTATTATAAGTGTTCACCCCTTCCATGTCCCCATGGCACCACCATCCTGTCCTTGAGGATGTGCAATTCCAGTCTCTACCTCTGTCTTCCAAGGCTCCTCTCTGTCTCCTCCTTCCTTCTAGTGAAGATGCTTGCTCTTGGTTATGCCTCACAGCGGTAAAGTATGACCTTACTTTAACTTGATTGCATCTGCAAGGACCCACTTTCCAAATGAGGTCTTATTCAGAAGCACTAGGAGCTGGGGCTCCAGTATATGTTTCTGAGGGTACAATTTGAGCCCTGACACACGTTCCCAGCTGGTGGGTACCTAAGAGGCCTGCAGCACACATCTCACTTGTGTGACCAAGTGAGTGGTGGTGCCACCACCAGAGAAAGGAACGTAGACATGATGAAACACTCAGGTGCACACAAGCTAATGTCCCAGCCTTGGGCTCCAGCATGCAGCTGCCTGGATACATCCTGAATTCGAACTCTGACTGAGTCAAGAAGGAATTATGTGTCTCTTTTGCCTGTTTTGCTGTTTGATGCTTAGATAGGAAATAACTTAGGGACAGGAATAAGAACAGAGGACAAACATAGAGAGCAAAATCCTGAGGCCAGCTGAACCTCTAAGCCCAGGACAAATCTTCTGCCCAGACTGAAGAAGGCAACCTAGCATAGGCAACAGTGTATGCCCTTCTAGAGTGGGCAGGAGATGGAGACCAAGGCCAGAGGTCACCAGCACTTGCTGAAGTACACATGAGCCTCTTCCATGTCATACCATGTGGTGGATATGTGGCAGGACGCATTTACCCTGGGACATACCTGGCAGGGTGAATCTTCACATGAACCATGCGATTGTACGGAGGATGACGTGTCCTTATTGGTTCAGATGTGACACTATCACACGATGTTGGTAATTCAGGAAACTGCGAGCAGGGAAGGTCGAATGCTTGGGACTCTACTTTTATTCAGTTCTGTCAATTTCAGCCTCTTAATACAGCTTAGTAGTTTAATGATAATAACGAAAATTTCCCAAGAAGGCAAATGGAAAAAGTAAAAGCGTTCTGGCTCCTGGCTGGACCAGAAGAGATGCTATTGGGGCAGGAGGCCCTAGGGAGAGGATAAAGGAAAGAAGGGCAAGGCCCAGTGTGTCTGGTCCAGAGCTTAAGTAGGGCACCTGGGGCTTTAGAGGAGCTGAATTTGAGCACCAGGCTGGCTGGGCAGAGGAACAAGCAACCTGCCCTGGAGGAGTCCCACTGCCTGGCTGTACGGCAGACCCATAAAGAGAAAGCCCTTCCCAAAAGGTGATGAACACCAGGGGGTGAAGCCTATGTCTGCCCCTCACACCCACACAGGCATCCATGTAGAGTAAGGACAGAAGTTAAGGAGGGTTCAGAGAAGAGCAGAAAGGCTGGGGCTCTGGAATGGGCCTGGAGAAGGAGCAGGAGGTACTAAGATGGGGGATGGAGAGCAGGGTGCAGCCAGCTGAACCCAAGATATCGTACTGGGCTCCGTGTTCCTTGCTGGAGATTCCAGGAGGCCCAGGTACTGCTCAGCAGGGAAGCTGGGCCAGGAAGGACCATACACTGAAAACCCTTCCAGTTGACAGAGCCTGGAACATTCCTTGGGAGAGAGTACCCCAAACCCTGTTTCAACTTGAAAGCAAAAGAATCTGAAACTGTTGAATGCCGGTGCAAAAACTGACTTCACAAAAGCCAATGTGCAGGGCATGACTGACGATTGAACCCTAAACCCAGTTCCCTACACCATCCCGCAGGGAACTAGGCCATCTGTCTTTGCTACTGGGTTCCACAGGGGACACTTCCCCTTGTATCCAGCCAGTTATTGGCCTTGTGAAGAAATTATATAGTTATTCTTCATAATAATATTTTAGCAGCAGTCAGCCAATTGGCCCTAGCCCCTAAATGGAAAGCCAGGAGTATCTGTGAGGTTTGTCACTGGCAGTATATATGGAGCCCCACCTGTGAGACAGGCTTTATAGATCTCACCTTCTACATGAGGAAGCGAACTTGGATTAAGCCACTCCACTGCCCCCCAGCCCTGTGCTAGTTAGAGACAGAGTTCTAAGGAGCAGAAAGAGGAGAAGCCTGTCTCTGCTATGTGTTTGTATTCACATTACTATTCACTGATGCTCTTGATTCCATGACACTCTTAGGAGAGAGATAGCAACCCCTTCATTCCTGGAAGAAGAAGCTGACACTCAGGGACTTTCAGGTGTCTGTGACTAGCATGTCATGACCTGGGGCTGGAACGGTGGACATTCTGCCCCTGCCTTTAGGCTCCCTGATCTAGGATGTGGTTGGAGGGGTGCAGGGAAGCCCCCATCATCTGTAGGGAAGGAGTAAAGGGGAAGGCCCTGTATCCACTTGGGGTCACCCCTGCCATTCCTACTCAGTGGGGTAGGAATTTACACTCAGTTCCTGCACATCTGGACACCTACTGGAAACAGTCTGATGTACTGCACTTCGATACACTGAGGTGATGTTTTCATGGTGTTCTTACCTCCTCACCTCCCTGAGTGCTTAGAAAACTCCACATCAACCCAGCCATGATTAAAATCATCTCTGAGTTTGCATAAGTATCTTCACTGAGAGTGAGCACCACCCCCTCTGGATTTATTCAAGTGACTCAAGCATATGTAGTGAGTTTCCATATGGAAAAACACATTTCTCAGTGCCTGGTACCAAGATCATAGTATCTTGGGAAGAAATTAACTAACTTTTTTATTCTTTCTACAACAGTGTTGATAGCCAGTGAGATCAAAACTGAGAAAATTACTCTTTAACTTTTATTCTGAATAATTTCAGACTTCTGAATTGCAAAAATAGCACTAGGAATCCTTTACATTCTTCATGCTGAGTCTCCAGTGTTTAAATATTTCATAGCTAGGATAGTTATCAAGAAAAGGAAGTTAACATTGCTACAATAACATTAACTCAACTGCTGACCTCCTGTGAATTCAAGAGTTTTCTAACATCCCTGCTTTGTTCCAGGATCCAATTACCCTTTATAAGAGTACTGCTGGTGACTGGATTTGTTCTTCAGACTGGGTTTTTCCAACATTTTCTCATGAATGAAGTAAAGTTAGTACTTGGGTAAACCCATCACATAGATGGTGCCTCATCCTTCCCAGGACTCTGTCTTGATGAGTGACCTTGACGAGTCTTATTCTTGGCAGTGTTGACCTTGGTCATGAGGTTTAGCTGCTATCTGCAGATTTCTCTACCCAAAGGTCTCATCTTCCACTTGCTATTTGAGTAGTATCTTAGGGAAGCTACTCTGAGACTACGCAAGTTCTCTTTCCCTTCAGACTTTTACCCACTAACTTCAGCCTCCATCAGTGGTTCTGGTCACATCATTTTCTAGTGTGGTGTTGGCCAAAGGGTGACTCGATTTCCTTCTCTCCCTCCACACTAAGAAACTGTACTATATTGTGAGGAAGGATGACTGCCATTGTCTATTTGATAATTTACCTACATTGGTATGGATGGGTGCACCATCTTTGTTTAACCATATGTTATTTCCAACATCTTGTAACTATAAAGTTGCAATGGTGATAGTCTTGTACACTTGTATTTTAGAATTATGGGAAGGGTACCTTGTGGGGGATGACTTGGAAGTGGCACTGCCAAGGCTAAATTTAGGAGTGCATGTTGGTAGGCAATGCCACACTCACCTCTGAAATGACTGGATCACTGAGCCTTCCTACTAGCAGGTACTAGAGTCCCCATTTTACCCACCCTCTTTTCTTTCCTTGTAAAGAGACTAAAACAAAACAAAACAGAATAGAACAAATATAATCAAAAGAGAGCAATGAAAATAACACAGGACTTCAAAACAAGACAACAGGAAATCAACGGTGGCTACCATAATGTCTCTTGTTTTATTCAAAATAATTATCCATACCTTCACATGCAATAAATTCAGACAAAACAAAATAGTATAAAACCAATCAAGCCAAAAAAATGAAAGCATTACAGGCCTTCAAAACCAGACAATAGGAAATCAACAATGGCTATCATAATGTCTCTTGTTCTCTTCAAAACAGCTGTCCATACCTCCACACATATTGAAATTTAATAATAGAAAACAGACTAAAACCAATCAAAACAAAGAATAAAAGCATTACTGGACTTCAGAACAAAATGATAGGAAATCAGCACTGATTACCATGTCTCATTTTCTTCAAAATAGCTGTTCATATCATCACACATAATAAAATTGATTCTTGTAAACTCTTGAGGAGAAATGCTAGGCATGTATAATCCTATCCATGTACATCTATCCTCTCTGTATTAGAGAAAAAACAAAATGAAACAAAGAAATCTAAGAAAAACAGGAAACAACAGGCAAATAACAAGAGCAGGAAACCCAAAACAATAACGATTAGGCTTTCAAAACAAGGTGGTAGAAACATAACAAAGGTTGTTCTTTTGCATAGTTATCTTCAAAAGAGTTGCTCTATGAGATATAGACATGCAAAATTGATCTAATCCTATGAAAATTATTTTGTTCAACTTCTTTTCTTTGATCAACCTCACAAGTGAGAATTATATCTCAGTTTATTTTTATTTTTCTAATTTTATATATATTAAGTACTTTCTCCTATGTGTGAGGATCATTTCTACATCATTTTGTTAAGTGCCTGTTCATATCTTTTTCTCATGTTTCATTTTTTGTTTTTGTAATCTTAAACTTTTAGAGTTCTCTATATGTTTAGGATTTTAGCAGTTTGTTTATGGTGTGTGCTAAGAAGATTTTCTCCCAGTTCCTCAGTCTTTTTTATTTTTCCATTATGTTTTTGTCACATGAAAATCTTACATGTCACATAGTCAAATTTATCAATATTTTACTTTGCTTCTGGATTCCGAGTCATTCTTATAAAGGCTGTCCCTACACCAGGGGTAAGGAGGAATCCTGCATGCTTATGAAAATAATATTCCAAACACATGCAGCAGGGTTTGTAAGAAATTTATCCTCCATCTGCTGTGCCCCCACCCCCATCACTACCAGCTTCCCCCAGCAGCTGCCTTCCCAGCTGACACCCAATCAGACCTCAGGCCACTCATCCCCACGGCTTGTGGCTTCACCAAGGCAAGAATTTACCTCCACCTACCTTCTGGTTCTCTCTCTCTCTCTCTCTCTCTCTCTCTCTCTCTCTCTCTCTCTCTCTTTCTCTCCTGTGTCTCCTAGATACTCCCTCCTTTTAGCTTCATTTTCTTTCTTGTGGCATTACTGATGACCTTGGAATTTCCCACTGACTCCAGTCCCAATAGCTCTGCTCCCCACTTCTGCCTCCCTCTTTCTTGCCTCTCCTTCTTTGTTCCTGCAGCCCCTAACATTCAGCATCTTCCTTTCCTCAAGACCACTCAGCCCTCTCCTCTTCTTAGGTGAATGAGTGGGTACATTTACTGCTATGTCTGCAGAAAAAGAACTGCAACGCCAGAACAGGCACCCACTGGGGAGTTCCAACATGAGGCAGAGCGCGGTGACCTGCTTCGTGTGGAGGGGCCTCTTCCAAAAGAAACAGGGAAGTCAGTCTGATGCTGAAGGCAGCAAAAGTTACCTTCATTTTTCATTTTTCATTTTTTTTTACTATGACCTTTATTCATTATGACCTTTAAATACACAGACAGCATTTTACTCTCATGGTATTTTGCATATCAATAAATTAAAAATGAAAATAAAAGTGATGTTTGATAGGGGAAAATACTATTTCTATATTTCTATCTCTATTTCTATCTCTATCTCTCTATCTCTCTCTTTTATTGTACCAATCAGCAGAAACCAAAAGATTCAATCTGTTCTAAAGCCTGGGCTTTAGAAGGTCAGAATGGCCTGGCATTATTTTTGGGGAAAAAAAACTTCTGGAGAGCCAAGGATGAAGAGATAAGCTACAGGGACTTATTACTATCTGGTTGAGCATTTTGATTTTTGATTTTGATTATCCTTTAAAAAGTGACCTATAGACTTCTCTGCATGTTTTCCCGCAGTGAATATTTACCACTGGGGTTAAGCATTGCAGGACCCGCCTCAGCTTCATTTAAATTACATACATTTGGAGAAAATGGATGCAGAGGAAGGATAAAGGAGTAAGACATAGCTGGAAGCGAAAATAAAGCATTTTAAATTCGTGCTGCCCAACATTTTGCTTTTGTTTTTGTTTTTGTAGGGACCCTCAGAGTCTGGACCCCCCAGAAGTCAGCAATGCCAAGCTTCAGTATGCAGGATGGGGCCCCAAAGGGCAGCAGCTGGTAAGCACAGCAGTGTCGTGTTTTGCTTTTCTCAAAGTTTGCATTTTCTACTCTGAGTGCACCTCACGGGAGTCAGCCTCGTACGCAGTGTGTGTGTGTGTGTGTGTGTGTGTGTGTGTGTGTGTGTGTAAATGAAGCTTTGGGCATATGCACCAGGGGACCCGAGTATGTGAAGTAGCTGTTTCTCTTTGGACAGAGAACTGTTGAAGAATCAGAATAGTATGTGTGTGGGTTCCATCTCTGGGACCCTTGAAGTGATGTCCACCCGTACCAGATGTACAGGTTCCAGGTTTGCTTGGAACCCCCAGGATGAAGTGTTTCTAAAGGGCTGTAGGTGTGGAGGTGCTAACGCAAGAGTGCCAGCCCTGCACACCTACTGGCTGACTGATCACAGATGGCTTGTTCAGTGGGAAGCCTGCTGTCAGCTTCCCTGTAAAGGAGGAAGTGAAGGGTTTGGAAGATGTGTCCTCTGACCTTACATTTGTTTAATAAGTAATATCTGTGAGACCTGCCTAGCTTTACTCCATGAGACAGTTTCACCCTTGGGGACAATCTTTCTGATTTGCAGACAAGATGACTTAGACGCTACATTTAAATCACCAATTTATTTTGTATCTTAAAGCAGATTAACCAAAGCTCCATTTTTAAAGCTCTTTTCCCCTAAAATAGCATACAAAGTGATTACATTCAAAAGTTTGCATAGGATTGCATTGGATAAGCTGCCTACTGTCTGAAGATTGGGAATAGTCTTATTCCCCCCCCCACTACAATTACATTTTCTTGGATGCATGTTAGATCCCTTGTCTTGAATTAAAATATTTTAGCTATTACTACAGCATTCCTAATGCTACAAACTTGTTAATCAGAGATTTCAAACACTACATTTAGTGGATCAAAACCAGAATGTGGCAGAAAAGGGAGGGCAGAGAGCTGACTTAGATAAAAGCTCTCTTTCCCCAAAGGCATTAACTCTTTGGAAGCACAGGCAAAGTGATGGTAATTATAGAAGACTTGAGTGCTGATGACTGGAAAGATAAGTCTCAGCAGCCCTCTGGAACCTATGGGTGAAGAGGTTCCCAGTGCCCATCAGACGGTTCTGTAGGTGTGGCCACCATGCCTCTGTAGAGAGCCCTCTTGCCCTCCACTGGTCCTGTAGCCTGACACCCATGCTCTGACATCCTCTGGGGAAATGAGGATGGAAACAAGAGCCTTACTGAGTGGCCCTTGTCCCACTTCTGGCACTTATGAGGAAAAGGATGTCATCATTGATCAGTTGTCAAGATCTCTTTCTGTCACCTCCCTCCTTGTCACCCAAGGGTTAGCACTAGGCCTGAGGGCTTGCATCTCATTGTCACCTACTAGAGGTACACGAGACCCTACAGTGTACTGACCACTGTGTCTTCCTGCCCAGTGACAGAGTTTACAATGTAAAGGGGAATAAAATCCCAGTGTGAAAGGGGGAACTCTGCATGCACATGTGTGCACAGATGCTGTTGACATAGGTCTAGAATCAGAGGCAGGCTGGTGACTCTCCAGACCACCTATCAGGACAGCTCCTTCCCTGCTGCCTCATGGACAAGTGTTTTTTCACACATGTCACGCCTTAGGGACAGAGGTAAGCATGAGTTATGATAGAGGTTATCATGTTCAACTTCTTCAAGAGAAGAAACAGAGCAAGAGTGTGACTTCATTGAGAAAGCTGCCCAGACCCCTCTCCTCTGGCACAAACTCTGTTAGGCAGCCTTCTTTGGGGTCCACATCTCACTGTGTGACCTTTGGTCACAGTGGACATGCAGATGGATACCCTTCTCCCTAATCCAAGGAATCAGACCTTTCCTCCCTGTCTTCTACAGGGCTGGTTCAGTGTCTGATGCTCACCAAGTATTTTTTGAGATAAAAAAAATGAATAAATAAATAGACTGGTTAATTAATAACATATTCTAGTGCTAAACCACTTCAGCATGAAAAATGTGGAGGAAGGTAAATAGCCAGAATTCGTGAATACGCCTCTGCCTGTGAGATTTCACTTTCTTTCTGTGTCAGAGTGATGAATTTCCAGTTAATTACTAATTGCTGATATTTGAGTTTAGTTCCAAAGATGCTGATAGACTCTTGGAATATTTGTTTTTAAACCTATATGGACTTCAGGGGTTTAGCATAAGTCCCTGTACTGCGTTTAAGAAGCAATATAACTTATGGTTGAGAGACCGTATGTTAGAGCAAGGGTTGGAAACTTCTTCAAAAAAGGAACAAATGGCAAAAGTTTTATTTTAAGCATTGCAGGTCTCATGGCTCTGTCACAATTAGTTCTCTTTGCGGTTGTAGCACAAAGGCAGATGTGGACAATGTAGAACACAGGTTTGGCTGTTTTCCCCAAAAACATTCACACATGCAGGAGCACTGGCCTGGGGATTGTCACTGGCTGGCCCCGGTTTTAGTTGACTTTATTTTTCTTGGGGGTCCTCAACTAGTGAGGCCTGAGCTCTCAGCCACCACCTCATGACAGGCACTCCTGAGCCTGCTCATCTGCAGAGAAAAGCAGCAACCATGAGCAGCCTTGCAAATACTAATCTATTATGATGGCAAGTGACAAATCCCTCGTTGCCATTCTATTTTAAAAAGTAAATATTGCTCCCTAAAGGAAATCTGCTCTGAGGATAATGAGGCAGACTGCAGTGAGTAATTCCCCGCTGGGAGCCAAGGATTCAGCTGCGGCTCAGTTTGCCAGGGTCTGAGTCCCTGAGTCACCAGAAGACAAACGTGGGCAGTACTAAGAGCTTGCAAAGGGCATCTCTCCCCATGTCTCTGCATACGGTTCAGGAGTGACCTGCATCCCTTAGAGCCAGCTTTTCTCGACCTCCAGTTCACGTGGGCATGAGTCCTGCCTGGTGGCGTGGGCTCCTCAGAGACAAAGAAAAAGCAAACCCCAGCTGTCTTTGCCTGCCAGCATCAGCTTCTGCCCTCCTGCTGGTCAGTGGTAGTGACTGCTCCTGGTAAGCACCTACGTTCTTTCCAAAACATTCACCAAGGACCGAGCCCAGGAAGAAGAAGCTGGCTGTGGCCAGATTAAACAGGGTTAAAGAAGGAGCAATGTGCCAGGTGAACGGCACCCCACAGCATCTCCCCGTGCTCCATTCTCCATCTGGAGGAGTCCGCAGTGCAGACGTCTGGGCTCAGAACAGCCACTTTGGGGATTTTCTCCATGCTGTAGCTGCCTTCATTTCTACCTCTTTGGATGAATCTCTTCCTGCACTGCTGACCCAAGGAGTTCTTATCTTTGCTCTCCTGGAGTCCTGCCCCCCGCCACCCCGTATATGGTCAGCTGTTTCTTTGAAGTTTTCTCTCTGCTCACCTAGAAAATGACTGAATTGTTTGGCTTAGAAATCTCCTGTCACTCCCTTATTGTCCTTTCTGCTGGAGACCAACACACTAGGAAGTTGATGCTGTGGTTGCCTCTGGGTTGGAGACCTGCACCTGGAGTGAAAGCCGCCCCTGTGCCTTGGCAGGCTGGTCGGAGTGTAGTGAGCCCGGGTGAATTTGTTATATAATATTTGTTCCTCTGGAAACAAGAAGTGTGGAAGTTTTTGCAGCTCTCAGACTGCCCAGCATTAAACAACATTAAGAATGCGCGACCGGCAGCTGCTGGGATATGCAGAGGCTCCAAGACGGAGAAAACGATCTCTCTTTGCTTGGCTTGCTACCGTGATGGAGATAAACGAGCAGTTTGAAAAGCACACTTAGTGAGCCCCTTGGGAAATCTTCCACGGCTTAGCACATGGAAAATGAAGAGCAGGGAGTGGAGTTGGCCCAGCTGGGGTGGAGCTGTCCTTAGAGAAAGCGTCCCAGAAAGGTGGCAGAGTGGTGGCCACACAGCCAGGCAGGGAGAAGGCCTTGCTGGCCAGCTGAGAGGAGGATGGTGCTCCTGATCGCTTCTGCTTGAAGATGTGGGGGACTACACTGAATACTCCTCCGAGACCGGAGAATGCAGTTAGCTTTACCTACCACAGAGGATTTCAGCTAGACTTTAAGGAGAACTTCCTTGATTCTCTGGCTTTTTTCCCTTTCAAATGTTTTTCCAGGGAAGATCTTGGGTGTAAAAATTCTTAAGGGAGAATTAGGAAGCTGCATTTCATCCTCATGGTTAGGTCCAGATGCCAGCTCTCTTGGCACGGTCTGCCTGGACAATTCCAATCCTCAGTGTCCCCCAGCCCCAGGAGCTCCCTGGGCTGCTGGATGAAGTCAGGGTTGCTGCAGCTGGACCACCACACTCACACGCTCCCTACTGCTTCACTCGTTTCCTGCCATCTTGCTGTCTGGCATAGTCTTCCCTGATCCTGCCCACTCACACTCCCTTGTCTGACCAGGCTCCAGGAGACGGGGCACTGCCCTGAGTGTGATGCTTTCCTTGGATCCCTGAGTAAACAACATTGCCTCCCAGCACAAAGCTGCCTCATCATCTGTCCTCCCTGCTGCTGGACGTGCCACCCTGCGGCCAACCCAGCTCCCCCAGCTGTCTCCACTGACAGCGGGAGTCCAGCCACCTTGGGTCTAAGTGGACCACTGGAATCCTAGGTGACCCCGTGTATTCCACCTTGTTGCCTGCTGCCTGGTGCTCTGGGCCTTCCTTACCTACACCCGAGTGCTGTCCCCTGGGTCTGTGACAGGCTCCACAGCTTATAAAGACAAAATTCTTCCCAAGGGAACTGATCTGAAGATGGGCCCTTCCCCTTTGCAGAGTCAGCAGCTGGCTGGCTCTTCTGTCACCAGCAGTGGGATTTAGCCCCATCCTCCCAGACACGGTTTCAGTCCTCTCCTTGTGAAACAAAGAAGAGCCAGAAGAATCAGACTGAAGCTTGGGATGCCTACATGGGGTTCCTGTGTGCCATTCAGCTTTCTATTTTAAATATTTTTTAAAACTAGTACATTAAAAAAAACTTACCTAGCTTGTGCAAGGCCCAGTACCACACACATTCACAAGAAAATCCACTGAAGCTAGGAAAGCCAAAATGTCAGTACTTGAGCATGAGATGAAGGATAGCTGGAGCGGAGGGCAGGAAAAACAGCCTAAGGACACAGTTCACCTGCCTCCTGCCCCTTGGGAGGCCACCTCATTCCAGTGTGAGACCCATTGGTCCCAGTGTCTGGAACAGGTGAAGCACTTCCAGGAGCAGCCAGTCTGAATCCAGAAGACCCATCAGAGCTCCATGGAAGTAACACAGTCCACCTCCTCATTCTCAGAATCTCAGAAGTCTCACCTTGAGCTTCAAAAGGAAAAGAAACCTTCATTTTCCTGTCTTGCTTTTCAAGGGTCATTGCCAACAGGAGCTTTGGAGTCCAGAGGACTGGATCAGATCTTGCCTCTGGCACTTACAGGACAAATTGGCCGTGATCAAGATGCTCATCTCGCAAGCCTCCATTTCCTCCTCTGTAAAATGGAGGCAGGAGGGTGGACCTTGTAGGGCCACCGCATAGATCAGGTTAATCCAGTTACAGTAGCTGCAAGGACACCATGAAAAGGCACACACTCAACAGGAGATGGCTTCACTGTTGTCACTGCTATTTGAATAGCCATGATGCAGAGAATGAAAGGAAACACATGTTTTCATCAATGGGAAGGTTGGCATGTGTCAGACACAGGAGGAAGGCCACCCCAGAGGAAGTCAGTGGGCTCGGTGACATGTCCCCGGTTATCTGTCATCACCCTAGGTGCTTGAGCATCCTCATATCTTGCTACCTTCTGCTTCTTGGAGAAAACACCATCAGTGTTATGGCTTGTATCTAGATGCCTCCCCAAAGCCTCATGTGGTCATAAGTGAGCTTTTCAGAGGTAGCTGGTGCTGCGATGCTGGAATCAGGGATGTGATGCTGGGATTAAGGATCAAGTCCACAGGGTGGGTGGTCTGGTGGAATAAAAGGGACAGAAAGAGGGCAGGGCTATTGCCATCGCTTGCTGCTTCACTGCTCTTCTTCCTTGTGCCTGCCCTGCTTTGCCATGAACTGTCTCTCCTCTACCATGCCCCTCTGCCATGCCAACCCTGCTGTGGAGCCAGTGGACAATGGACTGAAACCTCTACAAACTGTGAGCTGAAATAAATCTTCCCTCCTTTCACTTTGGATGTAGAATATTCTGTCTCCACAACAAGAAAGGTAGCTAAGACTATCAGTTTCTCCTCTTCTAAGTCTTTAGCTCCCAGTAAGTTGGCAGCTGCCTGTGTCATTAGGAAAGACTATTTACATGTGGCACTGAGTCTCCCGCTTTGATGCCACCCAGTATGCCCTGGACAGAAAGCATGTCCCTCATGAAAAGCCTGTGGTCCTCCACTCCCATAAGACAGATCACCCTTCTCCAGGGAACCCCTCAGACTGCGGTGTTCCTCGTTGGGCAGCCACCAGGGTCCCAGGCAGTCTTCCAGGTTATTGTCACTCACCCAAGTCCATGGTGGATGACAAGAGAGAGCAGGGAGCATTTGACTGTAGTTGACCAGCCCAGCAAGGGAAAAAGAAGGATCTTCCCTGCTGGAGGAGAGTATTTAATGAAATGTCACAAACACAGAGAGGACCAGACTGAAGAGACATCCCATTAATAACTTATAAATGCCTCTAATCAGTTGGGGTTAATTTGCTATTCATTGTAAAAACATTTATCATGGGCACTGAAGTCTGTGACAGTAGCCAGGAAATTAATATCATAGGGAGGGAAATCGCCTTATATATCCTCAAATAATAGATGGAGACAGTTTGGTGAGTGATTTACCAGCTCTGCTGAGGGCCCACATGGAACTGAATTGCACTGTGTTACACTGCACACAGAGTGAGCTAAATCACTTTAATATTCTCTTGCACTCAAGTCAATAAGCAAGTGGTTGGTAATTAACTTGATGGGATGGGATAACATCTGGACAATCACAGGTAGGGACGCAGGAAAATGACCATGATAGCTCTTTTCTGCTCTCAACCAACTCTCTGATCATATGGGAATTTCAAAGCTCAAATGCAACTTCATAATTGTGGGATTGTAGAGACAGTGAGATTAAACATGGAGACTCTGATCAGGATGCAATGGAGCATTTTTGAACTTTTGTCATGGTATATGAATATAGTAACAGGAAGTTGGGAACAGTGGCACATGCCTGTGATCCCAGAGACTCCAGAGGCAGGGGCAGGAGGGTCGCAAGTTTGAGGCCAGCCTAAAATGTAGGGAAAGCCTGTCTAAAGAAATGCACTAAGTAGGGAAGGAAATACACCCCAGAGTGAAGGCCTGCATCCAACTCCTCACACCTCAAAAAATAAGTACGAAAAGATGCAGTAGGGCTCAGAAAGACATTGCTAGCTTGCATCAGAAATCCTTTTCAAAAGAAACTGAATGCTGCATACACACACTCATATCACGTTACTCATAACAGTTTTCAAAGCTTGAAATATTGTATGTGTTTACAGGAGGGCAGTTTGGTAAGTTATGGTACATGGACAGGAAGAGCAATTATAGAACCATTAAAAGTTATGATCACAAGAGACAGCCTGTCTAATGGAGAGAGTAGTTAACTTACAACCTGTGCATCTGAGAAGAGACTCAGAATGTGTAAGGAACTCAATAGCAAAAAAGCAAATAATCTGATTACAAAATGGGCAACATATCTACACAGACGTGTCCCAAGAGAAGATGTGTGCACAGCCAGTGGATATACAGGAAAAAATGCTCCCTATCACTGGTCACTGTCAGAATGCAAATCCAATCATTCCACTGCAACGCTGTGAAAAAGACAGAACATACCAAGTGCTAGTGAGGACGTGGAGAAAAGGGGACCATTTACACCACTGGCAGCAGTGTAAATTAGTGTTTCCACTATGAAAAATAGCGTGGAGGTTCCTCAAAATTAAAAAAAGAAAGCTATTAGACAATCCAGCAATCCTACCACTGAATGTACAGCCAAAGGAAAAAAAGTTAGTATATTTGAGAGACATCTAGGTTTCCATGCTTATTGGAGCACTATCCACCATGGTCAAGAACTGTAGCCAACCTAAATATGCAGTGATGAGTGAATAGATAAAACAGGCACATATACACAGTGGAGTATTACACAGCCACAAAAATAATGAAATTCTGTCATTTGTAACCACATGGATGGAACTGGAAGGCATGTTAAATGAAATAAGCCAGACACAAAAAAATGTATGATTTTAGTCCTGTGTGACATTGAAAAAGGCTGATCTCATAGGAGTTGAGAAGAAAATGGTGGTTACCACTAGAAGAAGGAGAAAGTAGCAGGATGAGGGATGGGGAAGGAAGGTCCACAGCTACCAAAATGTAGTCAAATCTAAGAAGCAAGTGCTGAAGCTCTACTGTGCAGCAGGGCAACTACAGATAATGGGAATGTATGGTGCAACTTTTAGAAAGCTGGAAGAAAGGATGTGGAGTATTTTCACCAACAAAGAAGGGCAAGTGTTTGAGATCAGTGTGCTTCCCTGACTTGAACACGACACACCACGTAACGTACATCTGTAACAGTGTCACACGGTCCTCCCTAAGCATGTTAATGTTTGTTGACTAAAAATCAGTTTTTAAAATGTCCCTTACAAAAGAAGTTTGTATGGGAGCAGGGTATTTGTGTTAAATATTAGGACTCAAACTAAGCAGCTTGGCACACATTTGCCCATAGGAAAAGATTGGAAAGTGACAGTGACGCGTTAATCAAAATCATTACTTTACTTGGCTATGGGTGTTTTCCTGCCTCTAAAGGTTTCTTGGATACTTCAACATTATATATTCATTCAAAAATTAAAAAGGGAGGAGAACTTTTTGGGAGATATGAGGTTTAGGTATTCCACTCCAAACATAGGTGCTTAGGCAATTTTAAGTGAAAAGCTAGACACTATTTAAAGGGAGTATGGACAGGAATGGGCTGGTTCTTATCGCTGGGAAAATCCCAAGACCTTTAATGCTGTGGGATTCAGTGCTATTGCAGCTCTGTTACACACTCTTCAGGGGGGTTTTCTTGGGCTCACTGTTTTTCAATCATTATATATTTTAATTTGTAAATCATAGTTGTGTATATTTATAGGTCCAAGGTCACTTTGATGAATAATAATGTGTATTAGTTACTATTCTCATTGCTAGAACAAAATACCAGACATCCACAATCCAAAGGATTGATTTATTTGGACTCATAATTTTGGAGTTTCGGTGCGTAGTGAGCTAACTCCAAGGTAGAAGCATCATGGCAGAAGGGCATGGTGTAAGAAAATTGTTCAACTCTTAGCATCTGGGAAGCAGAGAAAAGAGAACCAGAAGGAAGTGGCCAGGACCAGACATAATCCCCAAGGTCATGCTCCCTGACCTGCATCTAAGCCCCTCCTCCTCTCAGACCATTCAGCTGTGAACCCATCAATGGATTAATCCATTGGTTAAGTAGGAGGAGGGGCTTAATTCAATGGGATTAACCCATTGATGAATTAGGGCCATCACAATTGGATGACCACTCCAAAAGTCTCTTAAACCAGACAAGCTGGCCACGAAGGTTAATCAACACATGCACTGAATATTTCAAATATATGATTACCAAAAACCAATAAGTAAACACGGTAATGCAACTCAGTTTTTATCCAAAGCAGACTTTAGGAAAAGATGTTTTTATTGCTGAAAATAGCCCAACCTAGCTACCCGCGTCAATCTGCAAGAGCAAACCTTGTTCTCTCCCTTAGCTCCCTCAAGGCTTACTTAATGCTATTGAGACTGAAACAGAGTATTATTTCTTCCAAAGAATCAAATTGAGACAGGAGCCCTACATCAGGCTTGGCAGTATTAAGTTAGAGAATTTCCAGGTAATCTATCACCGAGAATTAATAAGCAGGACCAAAGTTCTGCATTAAGGAAGAGAGCACTTAATGATACAGTCTTAAGATAATGTAATGAGGCAATTATAAATTAAAACAGCCTTTCGTGGCATTGAGATGGGGAACAGAGCTACAGTGATTTACGCTGCCTTGGAGGATGCAGGTTCCGGATGATTAGAGCTGCTTCCTGTGGCCTGGGCTGGAGAGGTGAGGCCAGCTCTCTGTGCCCCTCAGAGTTCACCTGACTGCACATAATGAGCTTCTGTGGATTGCTTTATGGAATTCATTCTTTTGGGTGGAGAAAGCATGATAATTTCTAAAATATTTCACAATTGGAAATATCAGCATCATGGTTCCATCTATGTAGGATAAGTAGGACCTATTCATCCTCTTTAAGTGCTGGAAAACTGTCAGTCCTGTTTATGGTAGCAGTTAATCTTGTGTTCTTTGTATAAATATCATCAGGAGGCTGGGGATTTAGCTCAGTGGCATAAGTGCCTGCCTGGCATGTGTGAGGTCGTGAGTTTGATCCCTGGCCCCCCAAAAAGAATCATCAACTCTTTTGCTTTTGAATAACCTTATCTCCCAGACTAAATAATGTTAGCTGCTCAAGGGCAATTCCATTTATTCTTTTATCTCCCATGGCCCATTGCTCAAGATTGAGCAGAATCCAGGTTCTCGACAAATAGTTGTTAAAGGAGTGATATCCAATAGCGAAAATAAAATTTAATGTTAGATTTATGGACATCAATTCCAAAACTCAAAGACAGTGGAAAAACTTGATGTAACCTAAAAGACTTAAGATTCAACAACTCATCCTATGGTTAATTAACTCAGTAATTTAGATAGAGAGCCATAACAAGGCAGGAACTCTGGCTTCTCGAGCCAGATCATTTATTTGAATGATTTTCGTTTTTACTATAATGATTTTTATGGTCATGAAACATTGAAATTGTTTTAGTTTCCATAGTCAGTGCTCGTTTAAATGTGGCACCACCATGCCCAGACTCAGTGTCCCCTAGGCTCTTGGCCTTGTGTCTTCCCTTGGGCATCTGAGCAGCCCCAGGCTGTGCTCATCTGTAATCTGAATGCACTGTGGTCTCCATTAAACCTTCCATAGCTCTTCTCGCAGTGCTCACTCCTTAGAGCATGGCACCACCACCCCCTCAGTTCACCAAGCCAGAAGCTCAGCAGTCTTGACCTATCCAGCTTCCTCATGCCGTATGAGTCCCTACCAAGGAACCCTATGAGGTCTGCCTTTCGGTACATATTGATAAAATCCATCCCCATCCCACCATCACCTCACACCTAGATTCCTATAAGCTTCCTCTTTTGTTTCTCTACCCAAAATCTAGCCAAAATTAACTGAACAACTTTTCTAAGTAAAAATATGGTCACATTTTTCAAATGTGCTACACAAAATCCTCCCATTGCTTTGCATTGCCTTTAAGGTAAAGTCCACTCTTTAACGTATTTTGCCAGACCCTGACCCCCCCCCACCACCAACCTCACCGCAGATGTTCTCTGACCTCTGTGGCTGATTATGCCTCCCAGGTAGTTGTCACCCACAGTGAGCCATATGTAGGTCCTCAAAAGTCCGGGACGTTCCTTTATCTTATGGTCCTTGTGCTCCCTGTTCCTCCAGCTCCCTGAGTTCTCACTCCCTCACCCCAACTCCAGCTTCCCTAAGATGGGCTCATGACCTTCTTCTGTGCCCCCCATTACTGTAGGGGACATTATTAACACATGTAGGATATGCTACGATTGTATCTATCTGCTTATTCTTTGCCTGACCGCTCACAGGAACAGCTACCTCCTCCCATTCATGAAAGTACTCTTATCCCTTTGGTTACTCTCTTAGTGACCATGACTAAGTACGTGAAGGTTGAGTGCATGACTTAGGCAATGAAGGAATATTATTTACCTAAGATAAAAAAGCAATTAGTTTTCTCAATATAAACACAAAAAAAGACTCATTTGTGGTTTGTTTTGTTTTCGTTTTTGTTTGGTTTTTTCAGTTTGTTTTGTTTTGTGTCTTAACCTTTTGGAAGTTAGCTTCTCCATTAGCCCATAGTTTGTGACATACCTCCCTTCAGTCTTAAACTTTTCTGCCTCAGATAAGTCATAATTGCCCATGACATCATGTTAAACTCAAGCTCAGCCTCACCCCAGTGCCCTGCGGATTATTTTTAAAAATTATAATTGCCGTATACATGTATTTATTTAATTAAGCTAAGTTTTCCATAGCCATACAAACTTACATTTTAAAAATTAGCTGAGACGTGACTTCTTAATGGAACACGAGTCATTTAGAATGTTCCCTGAAGTCTCCTTCCTCCAAATCTAATCACCAGAAGTTCATGACGGGCTTGCTTAGTCAGTTCTGTCTTCTGCATTTTCCATGTGTTCCTGCATTACAAGATTAGTTGACTCCAACATCTCCCTACCTAAAAGTTTAAAATAATAAAAGAATAAATTAAGCAGTCAATGGAAAAGTAAAGTATCTATTCCGGGCTGATGGGGCATAATAGAACATCTCACTATTGTCTGGACTCAGCCATCACCCCCGTCCCTGGTGAGTCATATCTGGACAGTAAATCTGTGTAATAACACAGCCAGCCTGGTAAGCAGCTGCTCAGCCAGCCTTTCACCTCCTGCATCATGAAAAATGTGCCAATGTATCCATAATTTCCTGACAAGTCGTCAGAGTCTGTAAATCCTTTCATTCAATAACCCTAAAATTTAACTAGCCAAGGATTCGACAGCATGGTACACACTCTGAACAAAAAGCTTATGGTGGCAGATGACTGCTTGGACTGGCAGCTCCTACCTAAGTCTTCAGCTTTCCTGTCTGTGCCGCAGCTCCATGCCTAGTGATCTGGTTCACTTGCACCAGGAAGGGCTTGGGCATCGGGGTACTTGACAGCTTCCCAGGTGTCTCCAGCCTATAGTCACAGTTGAGCCTCACTGGTTTGAATGACTGTGAGCAAGACTGGATTGGGACAGCATCTTTAATAAACTTGGAAGCTGCTTAGCAGCCATTGCAACATCATCATAAGGCAGAGAATATGTCAGTTATCCTTCCAATCACCAACCCAGTAACAAAGACACTGTTATCTGTAAAACTGCCAGTGCTCAATCATTCTCTGGGAAATCCTTGCTTCATACTGGCTGTTTTGCTCCTGTCATGAAAAGACACAGTTAGATAGCTCCAACCACGCTGCAGTCTGTGTGGGCCCCAGCCAATCTGTGTGTGCAGCTCAGAGTCAAGGTCAGGATGTTGCAAAAATGTCTTGTTGGGGCCGGGGATGTCGCTCAGCAGCAGGTTCCACCAAATTAAAAATTAAAAATGCTCCGTTTTCTTTCCTACACCTGAGTGTTATGACTTGATCATTTTTCTGGAACAGAACTGCAACACAATCCTTTAGGAAATTGTTAAATAAATAAAGCTTTGTACCTCAACTTCCTCAAGAGGACCTAAACATTTGTTCCTTCCTTTCCCCATTTTTTATTAATTTCAGGTAATTTTTACATAATAACAAAATATCTTACGAATAAAGGTGAATAAATACACGCTCATATGCCCTCCAGTCAGCATGAAATGAAGATTACCAAGCTCTGCAGGGCTCAGAAGGCCATCCAATCAGATTCCTCCCTAGCATGAATTTTTATGCTTCCCTGCTTGGTTCATAAAAACAGCTCTACCACATTTGTGAGCCCCTGGCAGTGTATCATCTGTATTTTTAACTTTCTGTCTCTGTTACCATACGACATGTACACACCTATTACTTGTGCACAGCCTTGGGTGTGATAGCAGGGGCATTGCCACACGTAGGTGGAGTCACTTGCTCCAGTACAGTGTGGTCACCCTCAGACAGGTATCACAATGCATGTGTCCAGCCTCCTGTCCGTGGAGACGCTGGTTATTTCTAGTTTTCCTTTTAAAAATCTGTTTAGAGCCTTGCTATGCACATGATTCTCATGGTTCCCAGTACACGGAGCCTCAAGTTTCTGTAGGCCTTTCTTTGCAGACATCTGATTGCTAAGGAGGTTGAACATCTGCTCATAGGTACGTTTTCCATTGTGTGACGTCTTCCATAAACACCTTTTCGTGTTTTTAACATATTTTAGGAGACCGTCACTTTCTTATTGATGTGTAACATTTCTTTATACATCATAGATTCCCAAGTCTTTTTGGTAATGTCTATTATCTTCTCTCATTTTACAACTTCTCTTTTCACTTTCCTTTGAATAACTTTGGTGCTAAAAGGCATTAATTTCAACTTCAGTGTATTCACTTATAGTTTGAATTTTATGTCCTCTTTAAAAAAATCTTGCCTACCTTGAAGACATAAATATATTCTCCTGTATTATCTTCTGAAATTTTAATAACTTCATCTTTCAAAGTTATGTTCTTAACACATTGAAATTGATTTGAGAGTATAATGTAAAGCATACAATTATTTCTCCATAAGAGCAACCAATTACCCTAAACCTTTTTTTTTTTTCCCCTTTTCTGAGACAGAGTCTCACTGTGCAGTTCAGGCTGGACTTGAACTCACTTTGTGGCCCAGGCTGACCTAGGACTAGCAGGAGTCCTCCTGCCTCAGCCTCCCAAATGCTGGGATTATAGACATGTGCCACCATGCTGGCCCTAAACCATTTGTTGAAAATAAGTCTTCGTGGGCTGGGAGTTTAGCTCAGTGGTGTAAGTGCCTGCTTGGCAAATGTGAAGTCATGAGTTTGAGCCTCAGTACCAAAAAAAAAAGAAAAGAAATCTTCTTTTATTTTTTAATTTTTTAAATTTAAAAACAAAACAACAAGAATAAAAAAGATACAGAATTTCTTTCCTTTCTTTCTTTTTGTTTTAAGATAAGGTCTCACTACACAGTTCAGGCTGGCCCAGGCGGGTCTCAAACTCACAATAGTCCTTCTGTCTCAGCCTCCCAAGTGCTGGGATTACAGGCATGCACCACCATGCCCCGCCCTAAACCATTTATTGAAAATAAGTCTTCCTTTTTAAACATTTTTTTATTTAAAACAAGACAAAGATAAAAAGATACAGAATTTCAAAAAATAGTAGGAAATTAACACTAGTTAATACATTACATATTGTTACCTTAACAGTAGTTGTTCAGATTACAAGAGTTATGCATGAAAAAATGATCAAACAATGAAAACACAAACTGTTCTTTCTGATGAGCTAACAGAGATTAGTAGTATAGTTGTCTATCTTGTGTGTGTGTATACATATACACACACAAAAATATATGTATACCCAGTATATAATACTTTCCCTTCTTTTTTTTCTCCTTTTCCCTATCCTAGTTGTTCTTTCCTTTTGACCACGTTCTTTCCCTTTCATTCTCAAAATATCTATTATATATTTTGGATTTATTACTCTTCCAGTTTTGGAGGATTTTTAACCCTAGAGAGACAATATGATATTTACACATGTAAGTTTATTTCCTTCATGAGTATAGTCTCAAGTTGCCTCCATTCACTTATAAAAGCCTCAAATTTATTCTTCTTTATAGCTGAGTGATACTCCATTGTACAAAAATACAGTATCTTTTTTATCCATTCCTTGGTTGACAGGTATTTGGGTTGTTTCCAAGATTCAGTTATTACAAATTGTGCTGCCATACACATGGGTGTACATACATCGATGTGGCTGATGTTTTCAGTTCTTCTGGGAAGATACTCAGAAGGGGAATAGCTGGATTAAATGGGACCTCCAATCCTGGTTGTTTTAGGAATCTCCACACTGATTTCCACAGTAGCTTCACCAGTCTACACTCCCGCCAACAGTGGAGAAAGGTTCCTTTCCCCACATCCCCACCAACATTTGCCATGGGTTGATTTCCTGATGATAGCCATTCTTTCTGGAGTAGGATGGAATCTCAATGTTGATTTAATTTGCATTTCTCAAATGACCAGTGATGTTTGACATGTCTTTATGTATTTATTTGCCATTTGTATTTCTTCATCTGAGAAGTGTGTACTCATCTCAGATGCCCATTTTTGGAGAAGATCTTTGAATTTAGGGGCCTGATGTTTTTCAATTTTTTACATGTTCTAGATATAAGTCTTTGTCTGAAGGACAATTGACTAAACTTTCTTCTCACTCTGTGGGTTTTCTTTACAATTTGTTGGTGATTTCTTTTGATGAACAAAACTATTTTAATAAGGTGAGATGCTAGTTGATTCTTTGAAGTATTTCCCATGTGGTTTTTGTTTTGTTCATGAACTCTTTGCCTAACCCTATATCTTCAAGACTTCTAACTACCTTGTCTTCCATTATATTTAGTGTTGCTGTCTTAATATTTAGATCTTTGATCCACTTTGACTTTAGTGTAGTGCATGGTGATAGGCATGGGTCTAGTTTTTTTGTCTTCAGCACATGGAAAGCCAATTTTTCCCAACACCATTTATTAAAGAGACTATCTTCTTTCCAGTGAAGATATTTAGCCCCTTTGTCAAAGATAAGGTGGCTGAGTGTCTTTGTAGTTGTGTCTGCGTCTTCTAATCTGTTCCACTGATCCTCATGTCTGTTCTTTTGTTAATACCATGCTGATTTTATCACAGCAGCTTTGTAGTATAATTTCAAGTCAGGCATTCTGATGCCTTCTGCCTTGAATTTTGGTAATGTTTTCTCTAAATCTCTGAGGTATGCTAATGGTATTCTGATTGGGATTGCATTAAATCTGTGTAACAGTTTTGGGCATATGCCCGTTTTCAGAATGTTGGCTTTTCCTATCCAAGAGAAAGAGATAGCTTTCCATTTTATGGTATCTTCTTCAGAATCTCTCTCTTTTTTTTTTTTTTTTTTGTCTTTTTCCTTTTTATCGGTACCAGGGATGGAACTCACGACTGCCTGCTTTCAAGGCAGGCACTTATGCCGCTGAGCTAAATCCCCAGCCCCCAGAATCTCTTTTTTAAGAGTACCACAGTTTTCAATGTATAGATCTTTTACATCCTTTGTTAGGTTGATTCCTAAGTAATTCATTCTTTTGGATGATATTGTTAAAGGTGTTATTTCCATAATTTCTCTCTCAGTAGTCTGTGTACAGGAATGCTATTGATTTTTGAGTGTTGACTTTGTATCCAGCTATGCTCCTGAATTTGCTTATCAACTTTAATAATCCTTTGATGGAGTTTTTGGAGTCTGCTATGTAGAATTTCATGTCATCTGCAAATAATGATAATTTAACTTCTTATTTTCCTATTTTTATTCCTTTTATTTCTCCCTCTTGTCTGATTGTTCTGGTTAATATTTTGAGAACTATATTGAATGGGAGTGGTGATAGTGGACATCCTTGTCTTTTTCCTGATTTTAGAGTGAAAGCTTTCAGTTTTTGCCCATTTAGTATGATGTTGGCTGTTGGTTTGTCATAGATGGCTTTTATCAGATTGAGGCAGAGACCATCTATTCTGATTTTCTGTAGGGTTTTATCTGGACAAGTGCTGGACTTTATCAAAAGCTTTTTCTGCATTTATTGAGATGATCATATGATTTTTATCTCTGGTTCTGTTGATGTGGTGTATTACAATTATTGATTTACACTGAACTATCCCTGAATTCCTGGATGAATCCCAATTGGTCCTGCTATGTAATCTAATGGATGATTTGCTGCATTCTATTTGCCAGTATTTTATTGAGAATTTTTGCATCTGTGTTCACTGTACTTCTCCTTTTTGGTTTGGTCTTTCTCTGGTTTTCGTATGACAGTCATACCTGCCTCTGGGAATGAGTTAGGGAAATTTCCTTCCCCTTCAATTTCACTAAAGAGTTTGAGAAGTATTGGCTTTAAATTTTCTCCAAATTTCTTATAGAATTCAGCTTTTAATTATATTTTCAATTTCAGTAACGGATACTGATTATTCAAAATTTTATACCTTCTTGATTCAGTTTTGGTAATTCATATTTTTAAGAATCTGTCTTATTTCTTCTGTGTTTTCCAGCCTATGCAAGTAAAGATTTTCAAAGTAGACGTCAATGATCTGAACTTCCACAGGATCTGTAGTAATTTCACTCTTTTCATTCCTCATGGCAAGAATATGAGTTTTTTCTTTCCTTTTCTTGGTAAGGTTGGTTAAAGGTTTATCAATTTGCTTATTCTTTCAATGAATCAACTCTGTTTCATTAATTCTTTTAGTCTCAATTGCATTAATTTCTGCTCTAACCTCTAAAATTCCTTCCTCAGGCTTTGGTCTTGGCTTGCTCTTCTTTTTCTAGAACTTGAGGTGCAGTATTAGGTAGTTTATTTGTGCTCATTCTATTTTCCTGATGTGAGCATTCATTACCATGTATTTCCCTCTTATGACCTCTTTCACTGCCTCCCACAGGTTCTTGTATGTTGTATCTGCATTTTCATTTCATTGAAGATATTGCTTAATTTCTCCTTTAATTATATCTGTAACCCATTGGTTGTTCAGAAGAATGACATTTAATTTCCATGGGTTTCTGTAGTTTTTGAGGTTTTTTGACATTAATTTCTAATTTCTGTGCACTATGGCCAGATAATATGCATGGGATAATTTCAATTCCTTTGTATTTACTTAAGAAAGTTCTATGGGTTTGTATATGATCTATTTTAGAGAATGTCCCATGTGCAGCTGAGAACAATGTGTATTGTGATGTGGGGCGGAATACTCTGTAAACAGCTCATACATCCATTTGTTCACAAATTTGATTCAGTTCTGTTATTTCTTTGCTGATATTTTGTCTAGTCGATCTATCTCTGTGACAAATGGGTATTAAGGTCCCCTGTTAAAATTGTGTTATTTCATATTTGATTTTTCATGTCTATTAATATTTGTCTTATATATATAGTTGGTTGCTCCTATATTGTATGCATATATATTTAATATTGTTATCTCTTCCTCTTGAATTTTTCCCTTAACAGGCATTTAATGACCTTCTTTATCTCTTTTCATAATTTTTGGTTTGAAGTTCACATTGTCTGCCAACAGAAGAGCTACCCCTGCTTTTTCTGAGTTTTTGTGACATGGACTATTATTTTTCACCCTTTGACTTTCAATCTGTGAGTTTCTTTTTATTTTTTTAATTTTTTTGTGAGTTTCTTTTTGAGTCAGATGTATTTCTTATATACAACATATTGTTCGATCCTGTTTCTTGATTCATTCTGCCAATTTATTTCTTTTAACTGAAGAATTGAGGCCTTTTACACTGATGGTTATAACTGATACATATGGGCTTAACTTTGTCAAGTTAGTTTCCTGTTGTTGGTTCCCTACTTTTTCCCCCTTGTTTAATTGCTTGCCCTGCCTGATGACTTCTGTTGTTGTTCTGAGAATTGTGATCATTTTTATCTTTATCTAAAATATCTTTCAGTACTCTCTCTAGGGTTGGTTTGAGGAACATGAGTTTCTTCAGTTGTTCTTTGTCACAGAAGTATCTTATTTCTCCATTAAAATTTTGAAAGATAGTTTTTCAGGGTACATCAATCTGGGTTGAAAGTTCTTTTCTTTCAGGGCTTGAAATATTTCACTGCAAGCTTGTTTTGACTTGAAGATTTGTGTTGAGAAGTTGGCCATGATTCTAATGGTCTTTCCTTAATAGTTGATCTATTTCTTTTCTCTAACAGCTTTTAGTATTCTGTGTTTATACTGAATTTCTGGGATCTTGATTACTATATGTCTGGGTATAGACTTATTTTGGTTATGGCTGTTTGAAGTTTTATATGCCTCACTTATCTGTACATCAAATTCTTTTCCCATGCTTCGGAAATTTTCTTGTATAACTTATGCAAATAATTAAATAACTTTTTATGTTATTTGCTTTGACTCTCGCATTTTCTTTGACTCCTATCAATCTTATATTGTTTTTCTTTGTATCATCTTAGAGCTGGTGAATTGTTATTTCGTGGTTCTTTGTTATTTTTAAGAGTTATTTCCTTGTCTGATCACTAGCTATGATCCTGTCTTCAAGATCTGAAAGTTTACTGTCAGTTTCATTTAAGCAGTTTTGTCAGCTTTCAATGGAGATTTTGACTTACTGGATATCTCCATCAATTTGTTTCATGCATTGAATTTCTTTCCTGCATTGTTCATTCAAGGTTTCCATCATTTCCCATTCCCCTGTACCTTTTTATCTATGTCTTCTTTAGCTACACTGAGCAACTCCTTCATTAAGGTTGTCATTTCTTTATCGAGATTATTTCCAATTTGATTTCCTCTATAGCCTCATGGATTTGTTTCTTTATTTCACTTGCTACCTTTTCAGAAATTTCAGGTGTATGACTTCCAAAGTCCTCTATTTTGACGTTGCCTGTATGTGTTTCAGAGGGCCTGGGCATTTGACATTGCATTTTGCTTTTTCATTTTGTCATTTTCATCTCTTGGGTTAGTATCTTGGTCTTTTCAATCCCACTAGTCTCGATTGTGCATCATGTGTGCGTTGTGGTCCTATTAAATGGCTGATGTTCACACAGTTGCTAGGTCCTGCCGTGTAGGGGACGGGCCTGTCACCAGAGTTCCTCCTGCAGGCCAGTTGCTTGAGTCCTATATTCTTCCTGGGCTAACTAGACTAAGAGTATTGATGTGAACCAACCTTTAGCTCATAGTGTTACTGTGATTTCAGGCTGTTCCAGGCCACCAGTCCCACCTGTCTATAGTGCATACCCCAGATGGTACCTTATACTGTGTCATGGGGTCTCCCAGGCCCAACTGGGTTCCTCCAGATGGGGTGGCCTGCTGCACTCACCAGCCCACCCAGAGTTCTCTGTAAGGAAGAAGGACTCATCCACACTCTTGCCAGCTGACCAAAGTCCTCCAGGTGGGGAGAAGGGCCACTGAGATTCCTGCTGACCCACTGAGGTCCTCTTCTTGAGAGAGAGGGTTCACCATACATTCACTGTCCTGGAGAGGTCTTCTGGTGGGGGGAACCAGCAAGGCTTTTACCAGCCCACTGAGGTACTACAAATGGTGGAAGGGGTCACTGATGCTCCCATGAACTGTTGAGATTGTCCCAGTATGGGAGAGGGGCGCCAAGTCTCTCCTTGTCTGTGGAAGTCATCCAGAACTCTTCCTGTCTTTACTGATCTTTAGATCTATCTTTGAATACTGTACAGTTCTGAGTATGTGTAGGTTTAGCTTCATAATCTCTGTTGTGTTCCTCTGGTCCCTTATCCATGGAGGTAACAATACCACATATTATTAATTTCTATAGTTTTAGAATGAGTCTAATTTTCAGCACAGTGAGTCCCCAAACATGTCATTCCTGAGAGCATCTTGCCTATCTTTGGCTCTTTGTGCTCATGTATGCAAATTCACATGCACAGTTTAGAATAAGTTTGCGCGGTTCTTTTAAAAATACTTTTGGGATATTAGTATGAATTGCAATACATTTATATGCAATCAAGGGAGAATTTATAAACTTTGGCTACTGAACTGGCCAATGTGGCAAAGTTTCCAATTTATTTACCTTTTTTGTCATTACTGGAAATTGAAACCAAGGTCTAACTCTGAATTACATCCCCATCCCTTTTTCCCCTTTAAGTTTTTTGTTTTTGTTTTTGTTTTTTGTTGTTGTTGTTGTTTTTATTTTGTTTTTGAGACAGGATTTCTCTAATTTTCTAAGTTGCCCAGGATGGGCTCATACTTGTAAGTCTCGGGACACAGCCTCTCAGACTTCTTTACTTTTAAAAAGTACCTTTTACTAATGTTTCATAAATTTTGTCATAAATCATTCAGAAATCTTTGGGGTGTGTGTGTGTGTGTGTGTGTGTGTGTGTGTGTGTGTGTGTGTGTGTTTGAGACAGGGTCTCACTGTGCAGTTTAGGCTGGCTCTGAGCTCACTTTGTAGCATATGCTGGTCTTAAACTTGCAACAATCCTCCTGCCTCAACCTCTCAAATGCTAGGATTACTAAATTCATTCATAGGTATATTCCTTGGATAATTTTGGTACTATGCATATATTTCATTTTCTGAAATATAATTTCCCTAATTTATGCCTGCCAGTTAATTTTATTTGGCCACCCAAGTGGTCCAGTATGCATGATTTTAATTTGAGAATTCACATCAAAATGAACATATGAAATTTAAAAATATTTTTAAAAGGCACATGTTCTCAGATTCCTAAGTCATTAGCTATTTTTGTTTTCTCTTCTAGAAGAACCAGTAGTAAAAATCATTACAGTGTGTTTCAGTGAATGTGAGCCTCCCATTTGGAATCAAAGTTGGGTAGCTAAGACCCAGCTGAGCAGAGCAAGGTCTTTTGGAAAAGCAGCCCCTGCCCTGGGTGACCTCATCCAAGTCTTGACCATGCAGACAACAGAACTGCTCAGAATTACTGTCACCACTTACATGTTGAACTAGAAAAAAAAGGGGCTATCATGCTTTTGTGACCAGGCGAGATATCTTTCCACACAGAATAACCTCTACCTATGGTGACAGTCCTACCTTTCCAGCTGCTTTTTTTCCCTCTTCAATCTGATTTTCAGTAAGTGTTGAGAATAGAGAAAAAACCTAGTTTTATTTGCTTGAATCCCTTCGCCTCCATAGTGATGGCCATAAGCCCCATTCTCCAACAAGTACTAAGTGCCTTCTGTGTACCAGGCCAGCCCTCCCCTGAGGACCACCTGTCCTGTCTGGTTTACCCTGAGTGCTTCAGTTAAAGGCTAAGGTGAAACCTAAAACACTCTCCAGATTTGTTTGTAAATTGCATGGTTTTTGTCAAAAGAAAAGATTGCTTTCTTAGGCTCCTGTGACAAGCGACTTTAAAGTTTTTTTATTTTAAAAAGAAAAAAAACCCCAGAAAAATCAAGAAGCAATAAAACAGTTTTTAAAAACACTAATAAAAGCAAAATGATGACAGCAGCAAAAAATCAACCAGTGGCAATGTACGAGTTCAAACAAGATGATAAGGATTTAACATGGTTGTTATATTGCATACTGTTATCCTCAAAGTAATGACTCAGGTTACCAGATACAGGCCTGCAAGACTGATCAAACAGTGTAATTTCCCTTTGAGTAGTTTCTTTCCCTTTTGCTATGTCTGTTGTAACATTGGGATTTTATGTACTCTTTCAGTCTCTTATACTAGTGAGACAATACGGTACTTCCATATGTGGTACCGGGGATTGAACTCACAACCTCACATTTGCCAAACAGGTGCTTATGCCACTGAGCTAAATCCCTGGCCCGTCTTACTCACTTTTCAATCACAGGATATTACTCAGTTTGCAGTTCTCTTTCAGACCCGGCTTGAAGGCAAGGACAAAGTCATTGGTGTCTTTTAATACTTGCTCATTTTCCTTTTTAACAAGGGGAGAGTACTCAGGCCAAGACTGCCAACAGACTTGGCCAGAACTAGTGACGGTTTGGGTTTGGTCTGGTTACTTATACTTACCATTGCTAGGAATACTGATGCCACCTGTAGTCACAATATAAAAATTTCCTAATAAATGAAGCTGATTTACATAAAAAAGGGAATTGATTGTGGGGAAAGCAAACAATAGTTTCAATGACACTCAAATATTACAATAAACACATAGATAATTTATGGGAAAGCAGAATGTTGAGAGTACTTATAGCAGAAAGCACCTACTGTGTAGAATCTGCCCATGATGGATTGGTACCCAGCCCCACCATTCACAGGAGTGGATGATGCCCTTCTGGGCCTCAGTTTCCTCATTTGTAAACAGGGGTAAAGACTTGCCGGAGATGCCATAATGCTATAACTTACAGGGGGCATTATTTAACATGGCCAACAATCATCTGCTCTGTTGGCCATGATATTGAGAAAGAATCTAATATTATCTTGAATCCGGGCCAGAGGCAGAATGATTTTTGCACAAGTGATGAGAAAATTACAAAATGTAGAGACATGAACTTTGGAGCAAGATCATTAGCCTTTTTGACCTTGAATCTTCTGGGCTGATTTCCTCATCCATAAAATGAGGATGATTAAAATACATATTTTGCATGGTTATTGATGAACCTGAGGTAATATATATAATTACACCACTCAATAGTGATTGCATAAAACAAAGATGACTCAGTCAATAAATATAAGCTATTTGTCATGGTCCATATTCAGGGAATTGCAATGACTTTCCGTCCCAGGATGGTAATGGCTTTTTCTTTTAAACAATAACCTCGTGTGCATAATACGTTTTTCTGTGTCAGGAGGGAAATAATTTCACAAATGTTTGCAATCAAGAAGCAACAGGATGCTGAGACATTTCTTTAGCGCTTTGAGAATTTGGGTTTCCCAATTATAATTTCTGCAGTTCAGCTATGGTTCCAGATTTGAAATAGAGACACACCTGGTTCATTAATTAAAAGTTCAACCTTTTCTTCCTGTGATTCTCCTATTGGAAAACTGTTCTCTCTTTTTATGCAGCTACTGACAATTACATTCTACCGTATTAGGAGCCTCTTTAAGGATTAAAGAGTGATATTTTTGCTTCCCTCAAAAGGACTTTCTAAAGTCAGTCATCTCTAAATTTAATGTGAGTCACAGTGTAAGTGCTGTAATGCAATTGCAATTGTGTGCTAGCTTCCAGGGAGAGGTGTGAATGCTCAAGTGGCCATGAAAGACAGCCCTTCCTGACAGTCCTTCCATTACGTCTCCTCCAGATCACATTTTTATTATAATACCAAGTGATATTCTGCAGTTTGAATGTCTCCTGATATTATAAGAAGTTTGAAATTTTGTTTTATTAATTAACATTTTCATTTTGCCTAAATTTTGGAGTGCACTGATTTTCCAGAAGTGCTAATTACCATGCTCACAGCAGAAGGTTGGCTGCATATTAAAATATTTCACACAGCCCCCCTACTGAGCTCAAAGCTGTCCCCACTCAGCTGCACTAGCCTTGGGACAGGGTAGGAGGCCCCTGCCTGGTGCTGCTCACAGGCTGGGGTCTCTTCTGACCAGAGGAGCTCTGAGGACCAGCAGGCTGCTGGCTCCTGAGGGAGGTATAAGTGTCTTTATGCAGAATCTGCTCATCAGTGCAGACACTGATGTGTGACTTCAAACAGCCAGTGCACCCCAGCCACCCCTCTGATCCTGCAGCTCCTCATGTTGGCCTGTCTTGAAGTACATCACAGTCATGTGACTGATCTTGAACCCATGAGGCCTTGGGAGTTTTGTCTAAGCCTCAGCAAAGATAGGAGCTCACCAAGAACCATCCACAGGCACTGCCTGGAGTCTAAAGGAGAAATGCCACCTGTTCTAGGAAAGTCTCTGCCACCCCAGGTTAGAACCCTGCCCCCTGGGTGAGTACCCACAATATAGGCCATAGTGAAGATTTGTCTAGGGATCCCTTCCCATCACATGGACATGCCTGGGGCTCGGGACAAGCTCAAGGTCCCTGGTGCAAGTTCATGGGCTCACCCCAATTCTCAGTACTAATACCAACTCATTTTAAGCATCTGATTAACTTCATCAATCATTTGCTTTCCGTTGTAAAAATACTGCAGAACAAAGGCAATGAAAATTACAAAAAACTTAGGAAAACCTCACTTATACTAGCACCAACAGACCTAGGCTCTACAATCACTATCAAGATTGTACTACATCACCTTGCTCTGAAAACACATTTTTTTATACCTAGGATTAGTTTTGCATCCCAACTTTCAGGCCTACTCTGCTACAATTAACATTTTGTACAAGTAAACACTTACTGTAACTGTAATTTTAATAATTACACAATATTTCATTGAATAAATTATGAAAATGTGATTATCATTTTCCTAGCAGACGGCTGGGCTACTTATAGTATTTCAAATTGTACCAGATGCTGTGAAATACCTTTGACATTAAGATTCCTGCGAGGGACTGGCCAAGGGGAACCCTGCAGGCTTCTCAGTGAGCTCTAGAGTGGCTTTGCAAATGGTGTGCCCCAAATGCCTTAATCGCCCCTCCAATTACGTCCACTTGCCACCATGTGCACCTGCATTCATTTCAGAGAAGTAACTAGCAAGTTCTTTTTTTTTTTTTTTTGTATCAGGGATCAAAGTCATGACCTCATGCTTGCCAAGCAGGCACTTATGTCACTGAGCTAAAACCTCAGCAAGTCTTGCTAGTTCTATGATTTTTAAAAAAACCTTAGCTAACATAATTCAATCACATTGCTGTTTAACCCACTATATATTCAGTCATGTTCCACAGCAGATTAAATTTGCATTATTTCATAGTGAAGTGATTGTTTTCTGTCAGTCGGTGCTGCATATCTTTCTTGTGAATTGCCTGGCTTTACTGTTGGCCTTTAGTGCCTGAGTGTTTGGAGAGCATGAAAGAAAGGTCACTTAAAGGAGAGACAGTGCACAGTCATCTGGAGATGACACAGTGTAGCCGAAGCAAGCCTCATGTGCCTACGGATGTCCCCTGAGCATTTATGGCAGAGCTGGGTGCCTTGGGTGCTTGGTGGCTGCTTCCTGCTCAGCCTTGGGAGTGCTGACATGCAGGACCCAGCTACAGAGGTGCAGGGCCAGAGAGAAAGGGCTCTTCTAAGAGCTCAAGTGACTTGCAATCAGTGATGAGCCCCTCTGGGCTGAGGAGCAGTGAACAGTTCATGTCGTCACCTTGGAGGAGAGTGAGTTCCAGGATCAGTGGCCGCAGGACTGCAGAGGGAAAGAACCACATGGCAGGTGTGCTAGTGGCTTCGGTGCACTCTCTAACAGGTCATCACTGCACATCCTTGCTGCGATCCAGGAGCCTCTCCCAGGAGAGGCTGAGCACGTTTCCCTGGAAATACTCCCACCTCACCGGGAGCCAGAGGACATCCGTGTTTGGACTGTGTGCCAAAAATCCAGGAAAGGTTCCAAGAAAAAAATCGATTTTTCTATCATCTTAAGAAGATACTGAAAATTCATTCACTTTCTTGGAGTAAGAGGGCGAGCTTTGGCAACCCATGAGGCCTGAACATAACTGTAAGATAAAAAGATTTGTATCGTAAGAGTGCATGCCACTGCTTTCCACCAGTCATCAGACCTGCTGATGCCTTCCAGGAGTTTAAAGTACCCATGTCTCCACTCAGACCCCATAGCCAGTGGTCCCCCTGTTCTTACAGTCAGAGTTGTGCACAGTTGGTATTTTTAGCTGCAAGAGGCAGCTGGATCAGCACTGTGGATGCAGAATTCCATGTGTGTCCAGCAACCAGGGGACCTGCTACCCTCCCCCAGCCAAAGCCTAGGGTGTGACTCAGTGGATTTGAGAATATGCATATGAACAAGTTCCCCACACTACTGCTCCAGGAACCCTCAGAGAACTGCTGGAGTCATGGGTCAAGCGATGTACATTTCTGATTCTGCTCCTTCCTCACTGTGTGACCATGGGCCACACTATCACTTTTGAGCCCAAGTCTGGTTCTGCAAAATAAGAGTGGCACCTTGCTTCCCAGGTTGCTAAGTTGGCTTCTAAATGTAAATCCTGGCTCCTTACAGGTGGGGTACATCCTTTCTTATCTTGCCCCAGCCCTAAAGTGGGAGGAGTAAGCCCTGGAAACACCCATCTCATAGGATCACATCAATTATACTCACGGCTCAGCCAATCGTAAATACAGAATGAGTGCAAGTAAAACCAAACAGACAGAAAGAAAGCACATCTCAGTGCCTGACAAGAACCTGCGACACACGGTCCTGTTCTGCTAAGGCTCTTGGATCCATGAAATCACAGAAAATCTGTGTCAAGGTGCTGTGAGGCCCCACTGCAAACACATCTGGAGTTTGAGGCCAGCTGGCCATTGCCTTCCAGACCACAGCTGCCAGGGAGGCCACATGAGCGTCCAGTGTCTGGGAGCTGTCATGAGGACCTCATCCCTGGATCAGATAGCAGAGGACAGTGAAATCACAGGTTCAACTCCAGAGCCTCCAGACTCAGGCTGGACCAACAGCTCTTGTGGACAAAAGGATAAAAGGGGCAGTGGCCACAAGGATTGGTGGTGTCTAGTGTGACTTTTTGAACTGTTGAGACTCATACTAAAGCCACATTGCAAACGTGTTTAAGTGATTTGGGGGGTGTTTGTGCTTATATTTAGTTTTGTTGCAGCACTGCGGATTGAACTGAGCTACATCCCCTTTCTCCCTTCCTTTTATTTCTGGTTTGAGGCAGGGTCTTACTAACTCACTGTGTTGCCTAAGCTGGCTTGGACTTGCGATCCCTCTGCCTCAGCCCGCCAGAGTGCTGGGGTTACTGACATGTGCCACTATGCTCATCTACTTGGGTTCTTTCAAGTAAAGTCTCACAATCATTTCCCATGAATATCACAGCCTTCTGGCCCCATGCCTGCATAGCATGAGGTGTTTGGGGACCTCCACGAGAGCCCAAGGTCCAGCCCTTGCCAAAGAGCTCAGATATATCAGGATACATCCCTCTCTCACCCCAGAAAAAATGTAACAGAAGTGTGTAGGCTCATAGGGACATTTCTGTTACAAAGAACAGAACCCCAGCTTAAACCAGAATAAACAGGAAAGGGCGTGTCTTACTGGGTGTGTGCAGAAGTGTGTGTGTGGCATCAGGTGTAACTGTGTCCAAGGACACATTCAACCCGAGCACGGCTCACTCTCCGGCTCCCTCTTCTCCTTCTGCAATGTCTCTTCCGCTCAGCCTCTTTCTGCACTTACCCTCCTTGCCACTGCCACACCAGAGATCTTCTGTGAGTGACTCAGAAGACAAGAAGCCTGTGATCCCTGACCTGGGTCCCCCAACACTGGGCCCAGAGGCAAGAGGCAGTCTACACTGGAGCTCCGAAGAGGTGCTGAGAGCCTGACCCAGCCAGAGTGTCTGTCACTGTGGGTGCTGGCACGCCACACCATATTGGAAGACATGTGCAGACAGCCCCCCAAGCTATGGGGCATAGGAAGGTTCAACTCCAATCAGGCAAACAAGGCACAGAGATCAGGCCAAGCGGTTTACAGGGCATGCAGTAGCACAGCGGAAGCCAGTCCTCTTCCAGGCAGCGTCAAGCCCTGATTTTACCTGCTCTATGCTCTTGTATTCATCTACATTCTGTCCCTGTCTGGACATCCCACTGCTGTCTTGTCCTCAGTCTCTTACTTTCTGCTTCCACATGCAGTGGAAGCATCACAGGAAACACAATTGTCACCTTGTCCTTTGCCTGTGTCACTTTCTTATCACTGGTTCAGAATACCCAGCACCAGCAACTTGCAGGAGGAGAGGCGTGTGTTGACTGACACCTTCAACCCATAGTCAACCTGAACAGGCAAGAGCTGCCCACAGCCTGGCAGACAGGAAGCAGAGAGAGGGAGAAGCCAGGGAGAGAGATCAGTCTTCCAGGCCACACTCCCAGCATCCGCCTCTTCCAAGCAGGCCTCACCTCCTAGCAGCAGTCAGCTGTGAGCTCCTGTAACCCAGCCACCTTCCCAGAGCCCTGCCCCTGGAGCACAGAAGGCTTTGGAAGCCCTTTCCATCCATACCGTAATCTCCCTTAGATCAGCCCATCTCCACGGTGACCAACTGGCCCTTCCAGTGGCGCCCCCTTGTGCTCAGACAAAGCACTGCGCTCTCAGGGTACCTCTGCAGCTTGTGTTTACCATCCCGGCCTTTCTTCAGCCTCCCCCATGGATGTCTGTCCTGACCCAGAGCTCTGTCCCCCTCCTTCCACCTCACCAGAGCCACAGAGACTGCAGCTGTCTCCTGGGCTGTCCTCTCCCCGCCCCCATCAGACCCTGTCACCTTCAGATCAAAGCTCAGGTTCCTGTCTCAGGGTGACCCTACCTACCAGCACCCACGTGAGGTCTACAGGGGTTCCCTATCATCAGTCCCTGGGGCAGCTGCACTCTTCCACTCAGTGTTTCCCCACCTGGGGGTCAGGTCAGGAAGCTGGGCCAGGCCGCTCAGCAGTCAGAGCCTCCCTGGAAAAAGAGGGGCAGTTGTGTCATGGCTGCTGCTGCAGCTATGGAAATACCACGTTTCTTCACTGTGAGTTTCTTTAGCTCCTGTGTTAAACCAGGACAGCTGACTTTGAAAAGGTAGCTTTTCCTTTTTTCCTTCACATTTGGAAACCAAGTGACAAAAGAGTCTTGACTGTGGCTTTTGGGGCTTTTCACCTTGGTTTTGTTGACATTTAGAAAGAGATGGGAGAACTTCTCAATCTCAGACTGCACTTTCTCTTCCTTTAGCTTTGAATCTTGGCTGTCTTGGCTGGAATGGAGATTGACAGTGACACACTTTGCTGGCTTTTTAGGGAAAGAGCCCAAGGGAAAGCCCTAAGGGCAGGGGCTTCCCCGAGCCTGGAGGGACAGGTATGCTCTCTGAGTCCTCACAGAGTGGCTGGCCAGGCTGAGGGCTTGTTGTGCTAATGTGTCTCCCCACAAATCACCTGCATCCCTCATCCTGAGAGCCCAGGTGTGACTGCTTCCATTCCACGATGGAAAAGAAACAGTACCACAATTAAGCAATTTTTGCAAAATCCTGCAGCTGCCTGGGCAAGAGCCAAGTAAACGACTGATTTTAGGCTGATGGGTTGACTGGAAAATACAAAATACACTCTTAGAATG
This sequence comes from Cavia porcellus, assembly GCF_034190915.1. Lineage (NCBI taxonomy): Eukaryota > Metazoa > Chordata > Mammalia > Rodentia > Caviidae > Cavia > Cavia porcellus. Next base: position 59,660,543 of record NW_026947489.1, read on the forward strand.
TACCCAGAATAAGATCAGACTAGACATGACATGTCAGCTTCTTAGCAGGGAGCCTGGCCCACAGGAGAGATGCAGATGACACATGTGGTGTTGACGATTGTGCCACCAAGATGGGGAAGAGTCACCAAGCTTCCCAAGCTCATCACCAGAAGCTTTGGCTTCCTCTGTAGCGCACTTTCCACATGGAGCTACAAACCGGCATCATGGGAGGGCACGAGGACATGGCATTGCCTGACCAACCACTGTCTTCCACAGAAAAAGCATGTCAGTGTGTGTGTGTAATGCATAATAAAAATGCATCATATATATATATACATATATATATATATATATATATGTATATATATATATGTGTGTGTGTATATATATTTGTTCCTTTAGTTAAAAGTAACCAAGCTTTCCATTCTCGTAAGTTTCTATAGACATGGCACATGGTTTGCAGAGGCCAGGTACACTCAATCCAACAGCTTTTTTCTTTCTGTTTTTTTTCTTCTTCATGACATTTTTTATTTCATCCACAATAATTGTATATATTGATGGGGCGCAGTGTGATAATTTGATGCCTGTACACAATGTGTGATGCCTAAGTCAGGGTAACTATCAGATCCATTGCCTTAAACAGTTATAATCTCCTTGTGTTGGGAGAATTCAAAATCCTCCCTCGTAGCTATTTTGGAACAAATGGTGAACTACTGCTGCCTGTGGTCACCCTGCTGTGAGGCACACACCCCAACTCATTGTTCCTGGCCCATGCACCCCACACCTGTGAGCCGACCTCCACACCTCCCCCTGCTCCAGCAAGCTTTCTGCACACGATCCATGAAAGGAAGGTTTCTTTGGTGTGACTTTCTGACTGCTTTTTCTGACTATTCTAGCAGTCTGTGCTCTGTCCTGAGAGAGCACTTATCTGTAGCAGCACTGAGCATCATTTTTAGTGTCCTTAATAATTGATAATGAGATTAATTTCCATTATTTGTACAAACACTTGAATGTTTTTTGAAATTTTGCATGGTCTTTTGCCCACCTGTTCATATCCTTCGCTCACATTTTTTATTGTAAATGAGCAAGATTCAGGATTTCCCCATGTGGATATTTATCCTAGGAAGATATCAAAGGTGGAGGCAAAGCTTTTTGTACCACAAAGCACACATTGTTTTTATTGTAGTAAAAATAAATAGGATACATTAGACCACAGAGGAATAATTAAAAACCTCTGTTATATCTCTTTAAAAGATCTCCAAGAATTCTTAATGACACAGAAAACATTCCTAACAGAGGCCAGATTTGATTAAATTGCCCCTACCACCTCACATCTAGACATCTAGAAAGTAATAGAATACAGCAGTTTATTCAAAGCTCACATTTTATATGTATACACATACGGTTTGAGGGATTGCGACATTTTTATTTTTCTATATATTCAGCCATAATGATACCCAGGGCAAAGTTTGGTGGCTTTTGCTACTTGTAGTCTGTCAGATTGATTGCACCATCTCAAGCCAGCCAGCCTCTTCTTCCTCTGCCCCATTCAATGCTGAGGCATAGCTATGTCTTCTTATCACTACCCTACTAATCTTATTCCAGTAAAAACTCAGAATTTTCCTCATCATCCTGTTTCTTCTGCCCCACATCCATGGAGGGTGGGCTGTTCTGGAAAGAGCCAGGTGCAGCTCAGAAACACCTGCAGGGGTCTCCTGTGGATCCGCATTGTTCAGACTCATTCCAGTCCATGCTTGGCACCAGCTGCACATGGGAGATTCAGGGCAGAAGTTGTCAGCAGCAGGACAGAGCTATTGGATGTATCTCTCTGCAGGATTCATCAACAGCCCACTAGACATCCACGTAGAGCCCTCTTATCCCCTCCCCCACCTCATGATGCCAGCTCAGATGCAACAAGACAGGACTCCTGCAGTGGATGGAACTGGCCTCCCTGTGCCTCTGAATCAGAGGCGTGGCTTCTGGGTCCTCAACAACCCAAGAGATGTCGTGCTCACTTACAGTCACCTGCACCACAGCTTCCTCTGAGGCATACAGTTCTCCTTGTCCACATGCAACCAGTCATAAGTAACACCGTCTGCGAGTAGAGCTGATAGCCGCCCCTTGCCAATTTTCTGAGACAACAGAAGCAGAAGGTTAGCTGTAGGTCAAATGCTTTGCACATTGGGCTGGTCATAAGGCTCTGAATGCAAGAAGGTTTTTTTCAGTCCTTTAGCCCTAGTCAGTGACTCTTACTTGCATTACAGAGCTTGCTGATGAACAGGAACCAGAGGCAGCCTTCGTGGTACACCCAAAGTTTAAAGCAGTAGACAAACCAGCTGATCACTGATACCTGAATACAATGTGTCTCAGACCATCACTAAAGTCCTTCTTCACTCTGCCGCTTCTCTACAGCCACCCATGGACTTTTCTGGTCCTACTTCCACTTCTTTACCAGACTCCTCAAGTGATAGGTTGATGGGGTCTCTAAATCTGCAAATAGAATCCCTGCACTCCAGGGACAAGTTTTCCTTGTCTCTTGGGTTCCAGTGATGGAAGTCAACTGCAGTTTTCTATAGGATAAGAAGAGAGGCTGCCAGATTGGCTGTGATCACTGCTAAACCCAGAGATAGCCACTCCAGTGACCATCCCATCCCACCCCATGGACCTCTGGTCCACCCTACAAATTAAGCTTCATATCATGTATAAAGCCTTTCCACTTTATTTACTAAGGAAATGTCAGTAAAGTCTTAGTGCTTCAGGGAATGAGATAAGAACTCAGAATACAAGAGGAAAAGCAATTAATAAACAGTAACTACTTCCTGGATATATTCCTGAGATTAGGAAAGTCACCACAAAATGCTAATTAAAGTGATTAAGGATAATGTGATCTTCGAAATTTTTTAATCAATATGTAGAGTCTAGCCCTACCTCAATAAGATACATGGCGTTCACAATGAATGTTTAATTTCTCCTTCCTGGTAAATAGTACACATTTCAATAAAACTTTGATAATAACAAGCATAACCAGTACTTGGTAATTAATAAGCATAACTAAGTTAATTTGTTATACATCCTTTCTTGATGTAAATATTTTTTGATTCTTTTGAATTCTCTAAAGTTGCAAAAGAAAGAAATCTTTTAGAGGTAATCCAATCTGAGTTGTTATTTCAGAATGGGGAAAATTAGATGAAACAAGGGTAGGTGACTTTCCAGGGCTGGACAATCAGTAGTTTCAGCTGGAATTCAGATTTGACCCCAAATGCAATGCTCTTTTTCTGTTATCATTCTACGTGGAGCTGTACCCTTATCTTTGTCGAACACTAAGCTATTCCACATGTTTCCCTTTTGGCCTTGATTTTCCAGAACTAAAAACTAAATTGCTCCTAATTATAGTAATTATCTCATCCCTGGTTTCTGATGTAATTAGCTTCCTCTTTAGCACTATGTGTCTCTTTTAGTTTTATTATAACGACTCTAGGAACATGCGGCTTGTAATCTACTATGCGTCAGCTTTAGGGATATTAAAGGTGCAGATTATCATCACTTACACACACACACACACACACACACACACACACACACACACACACAGAGGCATCATGCTCCACTCAGTGAGTTACTGGGAATTTATATTAGCTTTTCAGATTCACTGAAAACTCAAATCAAGCCTCAGTTAGGTAAAACAGACACCTCACCTGCTAAACCCTAGTAGAGTTTTTCTGTGCACTGCTTTTATGGAAAAGGGGAAATGGTTACCCACAACATCCAGGAAAACCATTTCTGGGAATGGATACAGATTTGATCCAATCCCTTTATCCACAATTTACCAATAGCTCCAGGCAAGAAAAATGTATACTTGTATCGATTCCATATTGTGCACCTCCTTGTGTTTAATAAACCAAGGAAGTACAAAATATGGAAGTATTTGCCTAGTAAGAGTGGAAATTGAAGAAATCTCTTCCTTCATTAGAAAATTCACCAAGAAGATTTAATGGAAGTTTTCATTCCTCTAGAGAATTCCAGTCAATTGAGCTACCACAGAATTCACATCCATGAGTGGCAGAAACATATTCAGAATCTTCATTAAAAATATCAGTCTATGGAAATGATGTGTTTTGTGAAAAAGAGCAAATATACCTGATTCCCTCTTTCCTGTCCAGCTGATCTTTGTTTCACGACCGTGTGCTCGGGATCAGGGCTTGGTCTGAGGACAGAGTGTGCACTGCCATCCCCATCCTTGTGGTTGTTGTACTTCCCCAAAAAGGCCCCTGAGATGAAAAATGGGGCAAAACCCCTCAGATGGAAAAGATGGGGCAGACTGATGTCATTTTTAGGAAGAAGCGCTTTTATTTTAGCTGGTCCAGTGACACAGTGCAGATGGAATTTGCAAAGCTGTGCAACTGAGTTAGAGTTTTGACTGATTCTTATAGTTCATTTATGATTAGCTCACTGATCATTAAGTACATAGTGATGAGAAACAGAAATAAGGTGGGCCTTTGTTCCCCTTTGCTTGAGGTCAGAGGCATTTCACAGTGGGTGGTTAGCCAACTCATAGCCTTTGGTCTGGCAATTCCAGGAACATTTGTCTCTCATAAAGGAACAATGGTTGACACAGCATCATTTGTCTCTTACAAGGGGAACAAAAGTTGATTAGCACACAGGTTACTAAGGTCGGGGGTGACACATTACAGAACAGCATAACGACGCCGTCAGTTAATTTATAATTATGTGATTGGTGCTTGGTTACTAGGGTAACAAGCTCAGTACAGAATGACAATATTGCTAATAACTATCCTTTTAAGTAACTATTTTTGCTAATTATCTTTTAATCAATTATTTTAACTTTTCAGCATCTTAGTATAACAGTGGTGAAGTCAGTAAGGTTTTTTTTTAAATTTTATTTAAGGAGAAAAAGGAAAAAAATCAGAGAAAGGGTACAAGTTATACAGATTTACAGAAAAAAATAAACAGAAAGAAATCACTAGTTAATGGATTACATTTTGTCATCTTAAAAATAACTGTTCAAGTTACAAAATTAAAGCGTATAAAGTGGACATTCCAACAGTGAGACTGCAAACAGTTCTGTTCAATGATCCAATAAAACTCAGTAATATCATTATCTATCTTACACACTTAAATATACATGCAGTTATATCGTTTAGAGCACTTTCTTTTCCTCTCTTTTGTACAATGACAATTACACATTTTGGGTTTTGTTGCTCCCACAGTTCTTGTTACTTTTTTGGAAGAGAGTAGAACCAAAAGTGACATAACAGAACAGTCAGTCAAATCAAAAGGGTGGATGTAATAGATAATGTAAAAGCATAATACTAGGTGATCAACAATGGTTACCATAATGCCTCCCGCTATCTCTAATAGAATTGCCTATATCATTAGTTATAATAAAATTTGAACAAAACAGTAAAGAACAAAACCAACAAAACCAAAACATTGGAGACATTATAGGTCTTCAAAAGTAGATAATAGTCAACCAGAATGGGCGTCATAATGAACCCCACTATTTCACAGCTGTTGCCTAAACTTTTGAACCTGATACTATCAAGCAAAACAGAATAGAGGAACATCAGTCAAAACAAGATGGTGAAAGCAATACAGGGCTTTAATATAATATATCCTGCTATTTTTAATTTATTTTTCCCTTAATTAAAAGGATAAAAAAGTAAATAATAGAATGGAGATTGTGATAAAAGAGGGCATAACAGCAAATCAGCGCAGATCAAAACATAACCATTTAAGCAAAATAGTGTTTCACCACAAGATTATCCCGACATAAAAGTAATTACCATATTGTCTCTTTCCTTGAAATCTTTGAGTATAACTTCATATACTGTAGCATCAAATACATCAAAACAATGTAAAACCATTTAAGAGAATGACAGCATTACAGGGTATTTAGAATCAACTAACAGAAAATGAACAATGGTTTCTATATAATCTCCTTGTCTATAAAAGGTTTTGCTTATACTAGCATATATAATAAAATCCAATAAGATACCACCTGTTTAGACCAATGGAGACAGAACAAAAGCTTGATGAGACTTCAAAACAAGATGATACTAAATCAGTATTACCTCTTAAGACGTCATTCTCCAAAATAGCTGTTCCTATCATCCAATCTTCTCTGCCTCATTTCTGTTGAGCTCTTTTTCTGTCATTAGTTGTCAGTTTGTCTTCTTCATTTTGTTTTCTACTCCATTCATTGTGGCCTCTCTACTGCTACTTCTGGATTTTTCGTATTTTTCTTTTTTAGAATATCTTGCAGTATTCTCTGTAGAGTTGAATTGGTGATTGCATATTCCCCTAGTTCCTTTTTATCCTGGAAGCACCTTGTTTTTCCATCAATTTCCAGGGATAGTTGTGCAAGATATATCAATCTTGGCTGGAGATTATTATCTTTCAAAGCTTGAATTATTTCCCCCCACGCTCTTTGTGATTTGATGGTTTGTGCCGAGAAGTCTGCTGTAATTCTGATGGGTGTTCCCTTGTAAGTGATCTGTTTCTGGTCTCTGACGGCTTTTAGTATTCTGTTCTTGTATTGGATTTCTGGAATTTTAATTATTATATGCCTGGGTGTTGCTCTGTTTGGGTTGTAGGTGGCTGGGGTCCTGTATGCTTCATATAACTGAGTAACTTTACCTTTTGCTAAATTAGGAAAATTCTCCTGGATTATTTCTGTGAGTAGCTTTTGTAGTTCATTTGTTTGTGTCCCTACTTCTTCTTTTATGTTCTTAATTCTTAAGTTATAGACCCTCTTATCATCTTCTAGTCTTTGTATTATTGCTGTTTGTTTCTTTGTTATTTTTAAGAAGTTTTCCATTTCATGCTCCCATATTACAACTCTGCCCTCCAGTTCAGATAATCTGTCCTTAGTTTCTTTCAAGCTGTTATGCCAGTTTTCGATAGACTTTTTAGTTTCCTGGTAGTCTCTTTGAACCTGCTTCACGTATTCTATGCTTTCTCTATTTTCTCCATTAAACAATTCTCCCCTCTTTTTCTGTTCTTCCATTCCACCATCTGTTTTTTCTTGGGTGGTGCTTAGCATTTCTCTAACTATTCTGCTTATGTCTCGCTTCAGGTCATTAATAACTTCATTCCTGAGCTTGTCTATGAGGCTCTCGAGATAGCGCTTTATGTCTATTGGTGCTGTGTCTGCTGTTGTCTCTTTCTCAGGATTGGGGGCCAAAGACCCTTTCTTGTTGCTTCCTCTTCCCATATTCTTTGTTCCTTATATATGCAAGCGTATATAAGAGGCCCAGCTTCCTTCCCTGTCAGCCACTGTCTGATTGAGCCAGTAAGGTTTTAAGATGCCTGGGAACAAGGGGAGGAAATGGTCTTGGTGAATCGAGGTGAAATTCAAGTAGATTCTACAGGAATACACTTCAGAAAACTAGTTATGTTTAAAGGTGAATCCAGCTCCTTATTTACGGAGGCCTCGGCATGTGCAAGACAGTGGGGGCGTGAGCCTTGCACTCAGAAAATTCAGAATGAACAGGAAAGACCGGAAAAGGAAGCAAGTAGGTAGAAAATGCAGGAAAAGCCCAGGGTTCTGCACCCAGAAAGGATGCACCCCGGAGGAACGGAGAACTGCAGTGAGGCCTGCCTGGGCAGAGATGAGGGATGGGATCTTGCCCAGGCAGAAATGAGTGGGTTTCCTGAGGAACAACAACAGAGGAGCCTGGCTAGAAGAAATCTGGTGGAAATAATTCGGATGGGTAGCAGTGACTATGAAGCAAAGCACAGGTCTCCAGATTTCACCCGCAAGGCACGGAAGGAGAGATACTAAACCATTTTACAAAGGGATGTCTCTGGGTTGCTTCATGGTGAAGACTACATTACCTCAGTAAAGTTTTCAGACAAAGAGAAGAAATAGTGCTGTCCAATCTTGTCACTGGAACACTTGGGTTGTGACAGAGATGCAATGGGACTGTGGCAGGCTGTCTCAGGAGATGAATTAAAGCACCACTTTGGACTGCTATGGCTCCTCCCAGCAGTGCTGGCAGATATGAGGAACTTCATGAGTGTGAGTTGCCAACAGAAACTCTGTGTCACTCACAGGACAGAAATGGATGTTCTCTTGCTCTTGGCTGCAGGCTTTCCAGTTGCTTGAGAGAAACTTGTTTCCGGAGAAACTTCTTTTGAATGACATGTATGCTTTTAGCTTTCTCCTATAGAGGATCTGAAGCTGTATCCCTGGGCCACCTCTAAACACAGATGCCTCCACCTGAAGTGCCGCAGAGGCATCTCACATCCTGCCTATCTCCAGCTCTGTGGCTGAGCGGACACACCTGTAATCCCAGCACTCTGGGAAGCTGAGGCAGGAGAACTGCAAGCCTAAGTCAATTCAGCCATCAGTGAGAACCCAGGAAGTGATTTCTTTTTGAAAAGGGCTGGGGAAGTAGTTGAAGGCATTTCCCACTTTATTCCTAACGAACCCACTCCCAGCCACCTAAGTGCTGACACACTTTGTTTATTCTATTCTTTCCTGCCACACACCCTAAATACATTGTTCCAAATGTACCTTGTTTCATGGATTTAGTGTGTATTTTCCCCATTTCTGGTACCTCCCCACCTCCAGCTGCAAGGGTGGCCTCCTCCCTCAGCCCTGTGTCTCAAAGGCACACCACATCCGTGCTGTCCACCTCAAGAGGGCCCCTCCCTGGTCCATCCCTGCTCTACCTGGCACACATGCACTGTCCCACAGTCTGCAGCTGTGGATCCTAAGCTCAGCCTGTTTCCCATTCTCATGCCTCTGCTGCTGCTTCTGCCCTCTCTCCACCTCTTCCCTTACGGAGGTCTTCAGGTTGGGTCCTGAAAGCACAGCTCATCACCCTCCTATGCATCCCACTGGAACCCTAAGAACAGGAAAGAACCAGGTCGCCAAGCAGCTTCAATATCAACACAGTGGTGCCAAGAAGGTGCACAAGTTGGAGGAAAGGTTGGATGGCTCAAGATGTAAAATTTACCCTGTGAAAAAAGTATATTATTTTTCCAAAATGGCCCAAGTTGATTTTAAAGGTAGCCTAATGTTCTGTGCACCTTTATTCACTTCACACCACTATGATTGAGTGAAACTTTAAATTTAAATTAGCATCTTGCTGTCATATTTCCCCTCCCTCTCCTGCCCATCTGCTGCTGTATTCAGTCACTTCTGCATGGCACTGGTGTCCTCTTATGCACAGGGGACTTCCTGTGCTTTTCAATCTCTCTCTGTCTTTGAGCCATCCTAGAGTGTTCCATTCCCCTCTGAAGAGTCACCTCCTCCATTTTGATGTCTCGGGACTTCCTAGGTGTGCATCCCATCCATTGCCCCAAAATGCCAGACAGTCCCCTTCCCCAATCCTTTCGGAGTTGTGTCTTAGGTACAGCATGTCTTGTCCCCACCTCTCTCTTGCTTTTCTGAGCTGAAGGCCAGGGCTGCCCACGGCCAGTGTTCGGGGAGCTGCTGGGGTTGTTCCTCATGATCAAACCTGTCTGGGGTGTCAGGGTGCACCCCAGCTTCTCTGGAGCAATGAGACACTATCTGGGCATGGGAGCTCCACACAGACTCCTGTGGGCCACCGGGATGCCAGGAAGAGGCCCTAGCCCAGCTCTCGTGAAGCAGCTTCATTAAGGCTGCAAAAGTGTGGCTTCTTATACCCAAGGATAAGGTGACCTCAGGAGCAGAGAGGAGAAGTTAGAGAGCAGAAAAATCTTGACAGATGGCCTTGCTCTCATCAAGTATGAAATCCAGACAGTTGGAAAGATGAAATGAACCCACTAAATTACTACGTGTCACTTAAAAATTTAAAACAAAGAAAAACAAGTTTCTATGAAAAGGAGAAACAGCTAGTGTAAAGGGGTGCCTCACAATTGGAGACATGGAGAGTCCCTGACACGTGAAGTCTCCCGAAGTAACCAAGGACTCCCAAAACAATGGAGATCCTCCGCTCTCCCAGTGAGCACCAGCCAGATCCCTGTGTGGGAACCTGGGAACCCAGCTGGCGGCTCCCCCACCTGCTGTGGACCCACGGGTGCCATTTACCTGCCAGTCACCTCTGCCCCACCTGCCAGCTAGCCGAGGTCTGGTAAACATGTCACCTCTGAACAGAACTACTGGATCCTACATTAACATCACATAACTCTGATTCTGGGTGAGAAATGAGAATGTGTGAGGTGACTGGCAGGGTGCTAGTGTCGCCCGCCATTTCTGTCCCTTCCTTCCCCTGGAGCTTCCTACACCCGCTCCAACACTGCCACCTGCAAGGTGAGAGCCATTGCTGAGGAATGGACATGTGCAGGGCCATGGGTGTCTGGGAGGGCCTCAGACAATGGACAGCAAGGACCCAGCAGTCCGGACAGGAGACGGGGAGAGTGTCAAGGAGGAAATGGGCCAGCCCCCAGGACAAGGAAGAGCCAAGGGACAGCGCATCTGGGTGGGAACACAGGGAGCACCTGTAGTAGCTTCTGACACATTGGAAAAGCCTGGGGTTCCCCAAGCATACCGGGAGTGACCCTGTTACTCCCTGTCACTCCCTGTCACCAGAAGTGACCCTGAAGACACTGAGCAAACTCTGTGACTGCTTTCTTGTGCTTGCACACCTCTGATTGTCACTGGCAAACCTGGGCAGGAACTTTGGGAAGCTTCTGGAGGAAAGAAAAAGGCCAGGTAGCAGAATGGGGTGTGGTCTCCCCAGAATGGTGGCCTCAGCTTCAGTAGTTGCATCCAGGCCACAGAACTCTGAGCTTGTTCCAGGGGGCAGATGGACAGATGAAACAGAGCCAGAGGGATGCCTGCAGGTGCACAGGACTCAAGACCAGCATCAATCAGGGGGCCATGGGCCACCAGACCCCAGTAAACCTAATAAGAGGACAGGCGGACCTGGCTCTGGGAGTCTCACAGTCACACGATGGTGCCTCACACTCGTGCCTCTGTTTGGGTCACCTCCTTCCTTCTCGGTGAGGAAGATGTAAGGGACATGAGAAGTAGTATTGTGTCTCAAAGTGGTGTCGTTCCATGGTGCATTTCTGGTTAAAAGTCACACATTTCCTTTATTAATGAGCCATTACCTGTAAAGCAAGATGCCATGAATCAGAAGCTCAAGGCTTGAGCTCATTCTGGCTTCTCCTGGCTTTCGCAACAAGGTCAGGCTGGACTGGACTGAAAAGTGAGAATGTATGAGGACATCCAGAGATCACCATCTCACCCAGGAAGGTGCCCAGCTCTGCAGAGCCCAGGTCCTCAGAAGCTCCAAGGCTGGAAGCTTTCACCAGCTGTGCATGGAGGAGCACACTGTGGGTAGAGTGAAAAGCTGACCTGAACCCCAATTTCTGACTGCTCCAGAATCTCCCCAGTGCTGAGCATTGCTGGAACAGGCAGCAGTACCTTTTACAGTGCCCCCTCAACCTGAACGTGGGCAGAAAAGTGAGAAATGTCATCAAAGCCCAGAGCTCCCTTCATGGCATGTTCTTTCCTTTCCCTGCCATCAAAAACAAAGCCAAGGCAGAAAAGGGTTTAATATCTATCACCGCAGATTTTACTTACTTGAAATATTAATTGGCTACAGCCTTCTTTGATTCAAAAATCCTTTTCAGGCTTAGAACACATAAAAGAAGCTAAAACACAGGCATACATCATACCCTTAGGCAAACACATAAGAACCAAATAAGAAATTAAATGAGGAGATATACTGGGTCCTGGAAGCCAGGAAGCCTGAACAAAAAACTAATAATTGATAGGGCTTTCAGGATCATCCTTCTGTGAGAACAATCTGAGGAAACTGCCTTTTACTGTTTCCAGGAGAAAACATTCAATATTTGTGCCATTTTCTGTACTGCACAAAATACCTTCTCTCCATAGTCTTTTCAATAACACTAACAATATTTTTCCTGGAATTCCTTTAAAAAACTAAAACAGATTCCTATTCTTGATGCATATGATTCAATTTCCACTGACAATGGATGTTTGCAGAGCCTTGTCTGAACCACTAAAAGGACGTATCAGGTACAGACAGAAAAGATGGGGGATGGCTGACGGGGCTTCAGAGAGAGAGCATGGGTTCAATCACAACATGAGAGCATCCAAACACATAGGAGATGCAGTTGAAAACTGCGGTGAATGTTTAAATTTTAAAAATAATTTAGTACAGGAAAAGAATTACCACAAATTCCCCTCAAAATGTTCTCCCTGCTTTTCAAGCACACTGCCCCATCATTTTTGCCACTTTCTGCAACAGCTCTGAGAGTCCTCTTTGAATCTTTAGCTGTGCCGTCCTAACTGCCTCAATGTTCTGAATCAATTCAAAACACTTCCCCTTCATGATAATTTTGACGTTGGGGAAAAATCAGAAGTCACACGTTGCCAGACCTGAAGAATCAGGCGGATGAGGACCCAGCCTCGTGTTTTTGCCAACCTGTTTCCCACTGGATGGCCCTTGGGAGTGGCAGTCACCACCAGTAAGGACCCCGGAGAAAGGAGATCCAGAATAGACAGATGACACACAGGGACAGGAGGCAGGTGTCAGGGGCTGGGAGGGGGTGGGGAGTCCATGTGTAATGGAGCAGAGCTTCAGTTCAGGACGATGGAAAGTTCTGGAGGGAGTAGGGTGGTTTTGTCACAGCACAAACAAGCTCAGTGCCTTAGGGCTGTGCACTTCCATGTGACCAAAACAGTCAGGAAACCTGTTTTCCAGCACTTTCAGAAAAGGCCACAGCGTGTTTAAAGTCTGGCCTCCTCTTACCAGATGGTTAGCATCATTCAACCCGTGACCATCTCCACCTTTCCCCCGGTTGTGTGGCTGCCACAGACTTGGACTGAGATTTGTCCTCAACGCCAAGTCACCAGAGCCCAGCCTCTGCATTCCCAGCCCACCAATCTCAATCGCTAGGAGAAACCACGTTTGTCAAAATATCCAGTCCTATCTGAGGTTAGGTTCCCAAGAGCATGCAACCATGAAATGCTCAGTCCTGGAAGATGACAGCTTGGGCAAACTCCAGGAAATCCACTAAGTAATCCTACATATAGGGAACGCGGCAGGTGGGTGACCGGCAGTGACCCTGGGACCACTGCCTTCTCTTAGATAATCGCAACAGGAGGATGAAAACCTCCTGATGAGCTCAGATTTTTTAAGAACACCTAATTTGTACTTACTTCCTCTGTAAATGCTAATTTTTTTCTTCTCTCCAAACTAGATATTCATCTTTGAGAATAACATCTACTACTGTGCCCACGTGGGAAAGCAGGCCATCCGCGTGGTCTCCACGGGGAAGGAGGGTGTCATTTACAATGGCCTCAGTGACTGGCTGTATGAAGGTAAGGCTCATGGCAGCTCAGGGCCCCAGAGGTGTGCCCCCGTCCCACAGGTGCGACTGTCACCAGACTGGGGCTTGGACTTCTTTGATTTTAACTATAGACTAACCCGCAGTTTCTTGAGGTTTGGCCAAGATGAGAAAACTCTATCAGAGCTTCAGGGGACCTCCATAGGGGGCTCACAGGTGGCAGGTGAGGGGGACATCACTCAGCCCCTCAGTTCTCTGAAGGCAGGAAGTAGCCAGTGGAGTAAAGACCCTGGAGTCGAGTGAATGCTGTCCTTGGAAAAAAAAAAAAAAAAAAAAAAGCTTTATTTCGGGGAACAATTGGCACGCTGGGTTCTGTGCGTACCTGACATCTGAAATGCATGATCAGCTGCTTTGTCCCACATCCATGGGGCTGAATGGTAAAGGGAACCTTCTGCGGGCAGGGTGCTACATGGTTACAGAAAGACCATGGGGCCACAGGAACCCAGACAGGTGAGCCAGCCCAGTTGGGCTCCCCCCAGGAGCTCAGCCTGCTCATCTGAGGGTGGGACTCACGCACTGGGCACTCCGTACCCTAGGGATTTAGGTGAAATTGCAAGCAGAGCGTGTTTCATACATAATGGGAAAAATGGCCTGTTCGTGCGCATTACAGTTATTGTTCCTTATAATAATAATAATAATAATAAACTATTGTAATCATAATAAATGTGGTTACTATTTCGGTAACCTTTTGTCACTGTTATTTTTACTGTAAGGGAAGGAGAGCCGTTTATAAAACCAAAAGGCAGGGTGTCGGTGGGCAGCATTTCACAGGCTGCCACCCCACTCCATGTGGAATCTGTGTGTTGAGACTTTTGCAGAGATTGTACCTGTTAAGCACCCCCAGGGCCACAGGAAACGGCTTGAGTCTGGCGGTGGAGTCTCAACTTGCTCTGTGGCTGATCTTTAAAAATCCACAGCCAGGAGATCGAAAACATCATTTTCAGCATCTGCTTAATGAAATAAAAAAAAAAAAAAAACCTCATCGCTTTGCCATTCACATTAAGCTTTTGCTTTAGCAAATCCACTGAAAGGGATTTTTTTTTCTTCAAACCATTTACATTACAAGAAATTGTGTAGCTATGATAACAGGGCCCCAGATATTTTAAATCAATCTCAGTGATGTGGGAGCTTAATCTGCTTAGTGTCGTTCCCAGGAAGGTTCCATGTACTGATGCTTAGATTTCTGCAGTTAGAAGCCCGAGAGCCCTGGAGAATCTTGCTTCCTCTTTTAGTAATGGGAAAGTTTTTGCTTTTTCCTACGAGGTATCTTAACAGGTTTATCCTAGACTCTACCTTTAAAGGGACGGCTGGGCAGTAACTGGGGAGAAACATGGTCTGAAAGCATTTGCAGTCACCTGATTGTTTAGCGACAACAGTGGAGAAGAAGCTGAGGCCACACATGCCAAACAGCTCCTGCCTCTGTCAGAAACTCCCCAGCAAAATGCAATATTGATTTGCTTTGCTTCCCAAAAAGGATCTCAGAAAAAAACTGAGTGTGACAGAGTAGTGGAGAAGAGGTAGGAACACGGGAGCTGCAAACGTCTCCATCCCTGGGGCTGAGAAACCCACGTCCAGCATGGGAAATGCTCCTGCGGTTCTCTGGGCAGTTGACACATGGCAAATCATAGGCTCCAGGCCGATGTGAGCTTAGCACCATCGACGTCCAAAAAGAGTTCGTGGTTCAGGGTGACTGGAGAGGGGTTTTAATGAGCAAACTGCATATCTATCCTCTTCTGGACAAATATCATGGAATTCTATAGAATTTTGACTTTAATATAAAAATAAAGATAGCACGAGGGTATCTTATGACTGCTATAAGTCTTTTTAAAGTTGGTTATCCATAAATGTAAAATGCACCTCAAGCATTTTGAAACTCTGGAAAGAGGATTCTACAAAGAATTTGCTCTTTTGTGCAAGGCTTGATAATAATTTCACAAGAAAGTAACTATATAGGCAAAGCATCAATCGTGATGCTCCAAATTTTTCTGAAAGGCCCTTTGTTGCCATGGTTACAGGGCTGGTATATTTTCTAGTTGCTGCCTTTGTGTATGAAGTACTGTCAGCTTGTTTCCATCCTTATCATCCTTCACATGAGATATGGAAGTGCTGCATAGAATTTCTGACCCCTAGTTTTCTCATAATGAGACTTTAAGTCACTAAATGTTTCCCCTGAACAAGGAGGCCTCCACTTGCAAGCAGCACAGATATGGTCCAAAGCCGGGTGTGATGACGCACACCTGTGATCCCAGCACTCTGGGAGGCTGAGGCAGAGGATCACAGCCAGACAACTTGAATGACTTAGCAAGGCACTGTCTCAAAATGAAAGCTAAGAAAGGGCTGGGGTTGTAACTCGGTACAAGGCTCTGGGTTCAACTCCCAGCACAAATAAAGGTTATTCAGGCCCAAATCACTGTCATGGAATGGCCAGGCCTGTGCAAAGTTAGATGGGCTGAGGTCACTGCGAGCAACCTCTCTTCCTGCCTCTGTAGAAGGCTTCAACTCATCTGAAAGGGAGGTAGGGGTGGGGCTGTCAGTGAACTTGAGAAGTTGCTTACAAAATAGAGCATGGAACCATCCAACTGGAAGGACAAATTTGAGAAAATGCCCTGAAGGGCATTTCTGTCATTTGCTTATAGTCTGGTTTGGCAAGGATGACATTCATTATGGCTTGGATCTAAAACATTGAACACAGCTGTTTGCAGTCTCCCTGTTTGAATGTCCACCTTGTGTTCTTTGATACTGTGATTTGAGGAACTATTTTCAAGAAAATAGTGTGTAATCTACTAGCAGGTAATTTCTTACTGTTATGGTTTTTTGTTTTGTTTTGTTTTGTTTTGTTTTGTTTTGTTTTGTAGGTCTGTATTGCGTGTACCCTTACGCCGCTTTGGTTTGTTTTGTGTTTTTCTCTTTTTCCTCTTAAATTAAAAAAATAAATAAATAAATAAATAAATAAATAAATAAAATAAAAGATTCCTTGTGGATGATCTCACGGCTGAATGTGCTACGGGAGGTCGGACCCAATTGGAGGCAGTCACTGAGGTGTGACCCAGAAGGGCATAGTGCTGATCCCAGCTCCTCCCTTCTCTCTGCTTACTGGATCCATGGGGTAAGCTGGTGTCCTCCGCCATCCCCATCCATCAGTCTTCTACAAACTTCTTCTCCTCCACGTGCGGACATCAGGTCTTTTGTCCCAGTGAGAGGAAAATGACTAGTGCAGATTCCAGTGCTGAATTTTAACTTTAGTTCAAAACTCACAGCCACTTCGCACCTGGGGTCAACCCAGAAGACCTGGTTGACAAGCTGAGCAGCCTCAGTGGGGGATGAGAAGCACATTCTGCACTGCTTCTCCCCAGCTCCCCCTGCTTCACTCCCACTCCGCCTTGGTCCGGGGACATCCTCTCAGGGCATCCAGAGGGAGGCCCTGTGACCACAGGGCTCACTGACCCCACCCCACCCCGCTGCCTCCACTGACCTCCTCTTGTCTCACTGGCCCTCTCCCCACTTCCCGTGGCCTTGCCTGCCATTCCCAAGTCCCATCTTCTCCTGGGTCCACAGCCTGTGACCATCCAGGCCCCGTGATGCCCCTGACCTGTGTTCATCTGCCCGGGAGCCTCTGAGCAATTATCTCCATCCCGTGAGCAAACCACCACCTCTCTCTCTCAGGACTGAGTCCAAGCACTGAGGTCCTTGCCCTCTGCTGCCAACATACAAAGATTTATCCCTGGAAGCCAGCCAGGTTCAGGTCTTCTCTGCTGTCTTTAAACAGTTTCTCAAAGCCTCTTTTCCTCCCCAGTGCTGGAAGTAGAACCCAAGACCTTCACAATGAACGACATCCTTGAGCCTATTTATATCTATTTGAAACAGGCTTGTCTCAAGGTCTTACTAAGTTCCTAAGTTGCCCAGGCAGGGCATAAACTTGTAATCCTCCTGTCTCAGTCTCCCAGATTACAACAACCAGCTTCAAAGCACCTTCTGGAGTCAGCACTAGTGACTTCATGGATTTCTAATCCAATGAAACGTCAGGTAGATAAATTCTAATTACTGATATTTTATGCCTTATAATTTCAAGTATTCACAGAAGCAAAGGAGTTGGGGAAAGCATCTACAGAGACTTGCAACTACCTTGAGCAAGCCTGCCTCCCACAGGAAGCCTGTCCCCACAAGGAAAGGGAAAGGGACACTTGTCAGCTCCCCCCAGGTGCTCCAAATCCCACAGGGGCAAACACAACGGTCAAGTAGCATTCTACATGTGATCTGCCTGTTGGCTTTAACCGTGGCACATCGCACCCTTTGTGTCTGCCACACACACTGGCCCGCTGTGTGCCATGAGCCCATTTCATGCTTGTAGTGAAGACACCAGAGCCCATTTGGACCATGATGACTGCCACCACCTTCTGGTAACCATGGAGTCTTGGACTGTGAGGAGAAGTGCCACTCACTGTCTTCCTACAGAGGACAGAGGTTTGTGCCCCTCCTGTGCTGTGTTTAACAGCGTCCCCACCCTGGATATGCACTTAGAGAGCAGTGTTTGGGACATTCATGGAGTACAGACTCCGCTCTGATGTAAATTCTTGATTAGGCTCTTCAGATCACTGACTGTCTCCACAGTCCCTGGTTAGGGCACATTTGTGGCCAGTGAGTTTCACTCAGGTCAAAGTGGGTTTACATAGCCATCACGCATACTTCTGGCCAAGTCGATTGTGGAGGTGGGGAGCAGGGTACCGAGGACTGAACCCAGGCACTTCTCTGAGAGCTACATCCCCAGTCCTTTTTATTTTTCCTTTAATTTTGAGACAAGTTCTCACTAAGTCCACTAAATAACCCAGGTTGAGCTCAGACTTGCAATTCTGCTGTCTGAGCTTCCCAGACTGCTGGGATTACAGGTGTGCACCACCATACTCACCTCAAACTGTTATTTTAAAAGCAAATCATAGGTCTAGCGCTACAATGACACCTGGAAAAATATTCAAATTCATAAGTTCCATCCAAATCACTAATTTCTATCTCTTGTCTAATTGCTCTGGCTAGTATTTCCAGTACTATGTTGCATAGGAGCGGTGATAAGGGACATCCTTATCTTATACCTAATTTTAAAGTAAAGGCCTTCACTTTTTAGGCCATTAATCATTTTAGGCCAACAAATCATTAATTTGTTGCTCTTTGGAACTTCCTGCCAGTCTCTGCTTTTCTGGATGGGAAATGTTTGTTAAACCAGGAAGTCGCAGTCAGTAAAGGGCAAAATCCTGGGGCTTCTTTACCAGGCTGTCGGGAGGCAGACTGTGAAGCCGGATGCAGGCTCTCCCGAGTGTGCTGGTGCTAGATGGCAGCCCCACCTCCTCAAGCTCTGTGACTCCGGGGGGAAGATGTAACTTCTGCCATCTTGTATGCAATCAGGTCTCAGCAGCATTTGTCCCCTAAGGTCAAAGTGTAAATGAAAGTGAGTCAGCGCACCCGGAGAGTCTCTCAGAACAGCAGGACCTGTTGTACTCTGAGCTGTGATCTTACCTGGTAATCTCCAAACCATGTGAAATCAGAAGACCTGCCCCACTTTCCCTGGGGCTGCTGAGAGTGAGGAACATTCCTGTGTCATCAGACACCCCCGAGAGCATCTCTGCAAACTGTGAGGCTTGAGTCCTCCTAAGTTCTTGGCTGCAGTATGTTTGCACAGAAATGTGTGATGAGTCCCAAGCCAGCCTGCAGAGGCTGAGGACATTGTATAGGACTCTCTCCAAGGTCTCTTCTCCCTCCTTCTGAGTGTCTCTGTCCCTGACACCCCACAGAGACAGCTGCTTTTCTTACTCCTTGAAGATTCTGTGACTCAGCAGAAACGAATGCCTTGTGATTGCTTGTAGAAATTAAATACTTTTGACAGTTACACTGTCTGCATCTGTAATATCTAAGGAGAAAATGAAAGTGACAGTCACAGTGAATGCATCTCAATGACATTGCTGTGGATAGCTCTCAGACCTGCAAGGTGCCATGCGGCAAGCACTGGTTGAGTGAACAGCTGTGGTGTCAAGCAGGAGCTCAGTGCACTTGATGTCACTGAATGGCACTGTCCCTATCCAGCCCTGTCTCCAGTCCCTTCTGCATCCTTCAATAACAGCACACAGGACTAGAATCCTGTAGAGATATGGAGGAGAAGATGCAGGGTGTTCAGGAGAGACTTCCTTGGCTCTGCCAAGCAAAGGGAGCAGAGAACCTGTGGACCTGCCACCTTGTTGCTTTGTCCTGTCCAGCATGAGGTGGGCTCAGATGTCTCTGCATTTGCACAGACATCAGGAGAAGGACGCACCACAGCAGGAACTGAAGCTGTCAGGGGCATCTCATTGATGTGATAACCACGTCCAAATCCTCGCCATGACTGAGATTCTCCTTGCAGTCACTGGCCCCCAGCATCCATGCTGGCCACCTCTTTTTGTGCTATTGAGTACTGTCAGACCCTTCTCTACTACCCCTGCCTTCCCTCTCCCCACATGCTGCCCCAGCCCCTAAGTTTACCCACGGGTCCAGCTTCAGTGAGCACCCAACTGTCCCGATGCCTCCTACTGCTAGGATGACACCAAGGCACTGACCTTACCTGCACACCTTCCACCTGGGCTTTCCTGAAGGCATCACAGGGTTATTGGTTCTGTGGTCACAGGTCAGGTTATAGTGGCCCTGAAATGCGCTTCAGCACCCACTCCCTGGAGGTGAAAGGCACCTTAATGAGCATGAGCTGAGCCTCGGGAGCAAGTGACTTCCAGAAAGGGCCAAGTGTAAAACACTTTAGGTGTTGCAGACCGTGTGGTCTTTGTTGCCTCTCATTCTAGCTGTCATAGCATGGACCACAAGAGACAAATGTCATGGGTACCTGTATTCCAATCAAACTTTGTTTATGGATAATGAAATTTGAATTTGATATAGTTCTCCTAAGTCATTAAATATCCTTCCTTTTCATCTTTCATTTAAAAAACACACAAATGGTTCCCCTCCTAGGGTCACAGAAAACAAGGCAACAAGAGGGATTTGTCCCCCAAGTACCATTGCAACTCCAATTAGTGCAACTGTCACATTAACAGAGACGACAGCTGCCATCTAAAGGCTGCAGTGGCTGCATTTCTTCTACTCTGTCCGGATCAAGATTGTTTATGCTGATAACCAGTGGTTTCAGACCACATCTCTGAATGAATCCAGAGCAACTGGAATAACTCTTAAAGGCAGGAATGTGTCTAAATCTGGATGCTTCCTACAGCACCAAATGCATCTTCAAGTACTTGATCAATGCCAGAGCATGGGTTTGGTGGGTTAACACAGAGAGAAACTTGTTCTGGAACTCTCCCAAAGAGGTCACGCTGGCACCCTCCTCACTGCTCCAGGACTTGCTCTTCCACACATCTCCTGGGCATAAAGACACTTGGTGCTGGAAAAATCAGAGTGGCCATTAACTTCACTTTGATTGCAGGCTTCATCTTTGACCCCCACACTCGAGGAAGTCAGGTGGTTCTGGGGACAATGGCAACCCCTGCTCAGTGCTCAGGGCTGACAGACTGTCTAGACTGGTTCCTATCAGTGCCACCCCTCAGTGTACCTGAGTGAAGGACCTTCCTGCAAGTGCCTCTCCCATACTAGGCCCATCACTGACACACTCACTTTACCCCTCAGGAGCCCCAGAATGCACTGCTGCAGGGACCTGGGCTTGACCATGATCTGTAACCTTCTCTGGCCACATAGCTGGGAGCTATCTGCTGCCTGTCCAGGGAACCCCACCATGCACCCACTGCTTGTCCATTCTGTGCATGGAGACGAGGCTGGGTCAATACTCATATCACGTGGGACATGTTTCTCATATCCTCTGGATGGGTCCACTGGGCACCAGCATCTCCAACCACCTCAGTCCGGGAAAATGCTTCTCACAGTGCAAGTCAGAGGACAGGCTGGTTTAGGGCACCAGAAATCCAGACCTGAACCCTCTGGAAGAGAAGGCAGGGCACTGGTTGCACCTGGACTTGTCCTGGCCTGGACTTGTCCCCAGGGGCTGTGTGAAAGTGTGCTGGAATCCTTCCTCCTTGCTCCCCGTGCTCCACTCCATGCCCCCTTTGATCTCAGGGTGCCCAGTGGTTCACTGTTTAATTTCTGTTCCTGCCTCCTGCACTGTGCCCTCTAGAGCTCAGGCTAAGGGCAGCTAGCTGTGTAGACTACAAGGGAAACACACTGTCCAGCTAGGATGAAGTGCTGTCCTCACAGTCTTGGGGTAACACTGCAGCAGTCCCAGCCTGTAATAGTTCCCTGGCAGGAACCAAGGGGAAACCACAGTAAGCACTGATGATGAACAGTATTCTGCATTAGGTGTTTAGAGTCCTCTTGCACCTGGGTCAACAGCCAGCGCCTGCCGTGTGAATGCAACGTCTGTACAAGGACCTGTGAGAATTGCAGGTGGGAGTTTCTGTGAAGTCCAGTGCTAAGGGCAGGGTCCACAACTTCTGCTTGCAGCTCAGCATTCTCTACCTTGAACTGCAACAAATAAGCTGGATCAGAGCAATGCGACAGGAAAAGGCCTCTGGGCAGACAGAACAAGCAAGAACAAATCAAAAACCACTCTAATTTAAAATAGCATTGCGTGTTTCTCACCAGCGGTCACTTAAGCTCAGTCTGGGTGGCAGGAGGACTCTGCTTCTCAATGTCAGTTGTTGGGGCCCCAGGCTGCCAGGCCTCCACTATTTGGGCACCACAGCCTCACCATGAAGAGAGGAGCCTGCTGGAGACTGAGCACCTGGCCTGGAAGTGGCAGGCACTTCTGTAGCAGACCACTCACCATATAGAACCCATCAGTATGGCCCCAGCAGGGTGCTGGGGAGTAGCACAGCTCGTAGACACAGGCTTGAGAACAGCACTGAAGGTTCCACTCCCGGCCAGGAGCGCTTGCTAACAGCAGGACACAAATCTGGTGACCAGAGCAAAAGTGGATTTCCTGGAGGGATGCTGGGGCATCTCAGAATCAGCGAGGAGGTTAGAGTATCAGAGTCAGATCCCAGGTGCTCAGGGTCTACCTGGCTAGGATGCTACTGTAGAGGTGGGGCTGAAAGGAGGATGCGGTCAGAGAGTGGAGTGCTCTTTCCAGGTCATGAATGGCAGGATTGTGCTGCAAGCAGAAATGCCATGTCCCTCACTGGACCAACCATACAATAGCAGTAATGAAGATCATGCCAAGAAGGAGCTGCAGTGTGTAGTTTTTTGTTGCAAATTCAGTTTATCATTTCTCACTTAAGGAATGTCTCCGTCACCTTCTCCTTGCTGGAACAAGATACCTAAAACACCCACAACTTAAACTCACAGCATGGTAACCAGGAAGGAGAGAGGGGAGGAGCCAGCCGGGAAGGGAGCTACAACTTTCCAGGTCACACCCTCGGTGAATCCTCTTCCAGCCAGGCACCACCTCCTAACAGCCGCTCAGCTATGCCACAGCCATGATTCAGTCGCCGTCCAAAAGCCCTGCATATAAACATAGAAGGATGGTTGGTGACATTCTTGATCTAAATCATAACAAAAGACAACAGCTAAGAGGAACAACTAAAACCACTAGTGTCTGTGGCCTCTCCAGTGGAAAGATCTGTGAATACAGTGTACACCTTGCCTGCCTCCCTTCTTTCTTGGCATCTGTAAATCAGTGGGTGGGCAGGATCCCCAGAGAGAAACCATTAAAGTTAAAGGAGCATTATTATAAATCACCCCAGGGTGCTCCCCCTTGCTTCAAACACACATCCCATCCCGTCATTCCTGCCACCTTCTAAAGCAGTTCTGGAGTCCTCCTTTGTGAGTATTCTTAGGAGTTGTGATTAAAATAAACACGCATACAGTTACTGCGGCTACCGAGCGCCATCCAACATAAAAGGCAGGCTCTTTAAAAAGTCATGGTGCGTCCTCTTCCACCTTGTTCACTAGAAGTGGTGACTCCTCCCTCTTCCTCTAGCATGTGTGACTTCTAGCTTTTCTGTAAAGCCAAAATGACCAAGAAAAGGAATTTTTTTGAATGGATCCCAAACAGTGAGGCAGCCATCGCAGGACAACTGCCTACATAAAAGTGGACTTTCAGAGCTGCTTCAGAAGGTGACAGAATAATGGGATACCTGTGCTTGAAGTGAGAGGAAGTATCCTGGGGCTAAGGATTAATGTCATGTACTTATTATAATATTTTAATTTAAATATTCACTATTTTCATCATGCCTCATAATCTACTTAGACTTATAAAAATCAGAAATCAAAGAAATATAGTGGGAAATGTTACCAAAGGTACAAAAATAATTTTCCTTAGTCTTGAGAAATGTTGCTTACAGTTTATTGCTGATTCTGAGACCTTATGATACATAATGGATGTTCAGTGGTTATAAATTTTGCATTGATTATGAGAATAAGCCGAACACACTTTCACTTTGATACAGAATATTGGTGAAAGTTAAACCTTTTGGCTGAAATACTTGATACTGCAGGAGGTCCGTGGTCAGCGTGTGGTTCCCAATCCACAAGCACAGTGGCTATCCTGGGAAGGTCACATTGCTGTCAGGGTCATCCCAGGGTGTCCCACCTGGGGTGAGCTGTCTCCTCTTCCAGCCACACAAGTTCATGGTTCTGGGCACTGAGCCCAGTCCTGGAGTCCAGGGGCCCCAGCAGGACCCAAGGAGCTGACTGAACTCTGCATGTTGCTGGAATCCATGGCCAACACCCCAGGGCCTCCATGCCTGCAGCAATAGCAGAAAGCCAAAGAACATGGCTATCTGAGCCCTGGAACTACATAAGGGGGTGAGGACTTTTCCTTTTCTAAGGGCAAAATATTCCACCTGTTCTCTCGGCAAAAATAAATGCATCTGGCTCTCCATTTATTAAAAGGCAAAACAGACAGTGGGTGGGTACCGGATCCAGAAAATGCTGGGATTTCATGTACATGTTAACTGAGGATATGCACCACTGGGACACTTATGGAGATGTCACCCACAGAGGTAACATTACCAGCTCCATCCCCACCTGGGACAGAACTACCAGGCCACTCAAGCTTCTCACCTTGCTTATGATTATTCAGTTCCTTTACAGGTCTGCCCAGAACCCATGGCATCGGTTTCATAAAAGGTGACATCTCACTAGCCACCAACTGCTTCCCTTCCAGGTTGCCTGCATGCCCAGACATTTGCAGGTGACAAAATGCACTCCCTGAAGATCTCTGGTGCTTACAATGCCTGTGCATCCCTCGCTCAGCAAGGACTGTGTTTTGAATCCATGCCAGGCACCCCGCATCAGACTGGCTAGTGGAGTTTGGAGCCCAGGACCATGTGGCCATGACAAAGCAGAAAGGAGGGAGAAAGGAGACAAAAGAGAAGACAGGGACCTTCCTCGGGAATGACAGGCTGTCAGCCCAGAGAATGAGCAACTTGCCAGCCATCGTACTTGGTGACCCAAAGCCCCTCATCAGGACCCCTGCAGGAAATAGGGGTGCTGTGAGACCTGGACCTGCTTTGGAGGAAGTTTCTATAAGGCATAGTGGCATTTTGTCATACTAATCAGGTGGTATGGATCTACAGCACACTTGTAGCAGAATAATAGACAATATTCAGATTCAAGACTGCAGAGATGAGAATTGGAAAGCCAAGTAACCATTAGTTTAAGAACTAATTCTCTTAAATTTTTTTTATTCCAAATTTCCTCCTCTGGTAATATTAGCGTAACTTCACTCCCAAGCTCATCCAATTTCTGTCTTTCATTACAGTTGACAATTTGGGATCCTGTGAGGCATGACAGGACATAAGCTTTTCCTGTAGCGGAGACTGCAACAGAGCCGGGGGAGATTGGTTGAAAATGCATGGTTGTCTTAAACCATTATGCCATTGGGAATACCCAGGCCCTGCCCTCATGGCCATGGCTTCCATGCTCCAGGGTGGCCCAAGCCAGACACTGTCCACTGGTCAGGGTCCCCCTCTTGGCTCTGCTCAAACTAGATGATGCTGGTCTGTCCAATTTCAGTCTCTAGTGAGAGCACTGGGGGCCTCAAGAGCCTCTGGCATTGAGGGACACAAGGCAGATACTAACAAGGGTCACTGTTTGAATCTTGAAACTGCCAGGGCCCTGTTTATGCCTCAGCCATTCTAAAATCTTCCTGGGGACTCAGATGGTCTTTCACACTTGGCAAAAGCAGAGCCAGACATAAAGGAGGAGAAGCAGCAGTGAGCCAAGAAGCTGGAACTTGCGAACCCCAGCAGAAGGCTGGTGTACCTACAAGGTGACCTCTTGTTTCTCAGGGCTCTGGTGTATGGCTCACAATCTACCAGCCAGAAATTGCCACTGTGGCACTAGCTGAGTCTGAGGAAATCCTTGCTGAAGGAAACTGAGGTTGAAAAGGCAAACTATAATAGAGGTCTGTCCAGCTGCCCAGAGGTGGCCTGTCCAGAACCCAGCCCCAGGCGATTCTGATTCATGCAATTTGAGAAACAAAATAGGATAATTTGTGTGCATGGAGATTTTCCAAAGCAGATAACACTAGGTGAACAGGTGTGTGTGTGTGTGTGTCTGTGTGTGTGTGAGAGAGAGAGAGAAACATAGAGATACAGAGAGACACAGAGACAGAGACAGAGTAGAATTCATTAAGTTACTCAAATACTTGCTTTAACCAAGCTCAGAAAGCCTGACAGTAAGATGCCATTAATGGGGCTGTTGCTTTTGGGGTTCCTGCAGTTTGCCATCCCTGTCCTGTAAAGGGTAATAGCCTCCCTACCCCCCACATCCATGGAATGTGGCTAACTTGGCTTGTGCAGCAGGTAGATTGATAACAAGCCATCTGCGCATCCTCACATCACCTGAAATGACCATGGCAGGACACCATTCCAAGCCTTGACCTCCTACCCTTCATGAGCAGGCCCTGGAAAATCTCTACCTAAATTTCTCCAGGCACAGAGACAAGAATTTGTTTGCACTCCTCCACTCCAGACACACACTGTAGGAGAAAAGGTGGAGGGTGGTCTAACCCACCCATCAGAGCCTGTGGTTAGCAGCCAGGAAGCTTGCAGTGAAAATCTGTCTGAGGCATCATGGCAGCACACGAAATCAAACCCACTTGCTTCCCACTAAAGGTCCAAGAGGCAGCGATGCTGCCACCTGGTGGCCATCTCAGGCAGGCTCAGGGGAGTTGATTCAAGGGAATTTGCAAATCTCTCTGATGATAATGAGGCCTTTGCAATATGTAATATGCAAATAACAGAGCATTGATTAGCCAGGGAGCTGTGAGCCTTGCAAGGTAAAAGCCCCATTTGCCTTCTGGCTTGATGTTGGCTGATTTCTTTTTTAACCCCCCATTAAATTCTGGTCTCAGCACCTTGGATAAAATATTTAGCAGCAGGAAAAAAGGCAGCAGATGCAAGGAGGAATAAACAAGATTTTCCATATTTAGAGTGAGACCATTTATTTCTGAGGAGAGAGCTATCGGGCGTGTTATTTATGTCTTTTGCAATTTTTTAGGACCCAAATTTCTCAGGGTGCTTTGATTCTGTCAAATTTCTGTGCAATGAAATAGCACAGCGTTCACAGGCGTGGCTGACAGTCTGGATGGGTGCGG
This sequence comes from Cavia porcellus, assembly GCF_034190915.1. NCBI lineage: Eukaryota > Metazoa > Chordata > Mammalia > Rodentia > Caviidae > Cavia > Cavia porcellus. The sequence goes on from NW_026947489.1 coordinate 59,687,430, forward strand.
GGGTCTGGTTCCCGTAAGGATAGTCCTGAACACCACCTCACTGTCTGCACTCTGTCTGGGTCTGTCTCTTGCCTCATTAAAAGACAACAATCTGCAGCGCTGCTATCACTCAGGCAGACGGAGTTTCCAAATGGCGAGCTGTAGCCTGGGCTGCCAGACTGTGTGCAGTGTAATAGACAATTCGCTGCAGTCTAGTTTCCTGATTTGCATGTGCTCCGGAACCAGGACTAAACAGGTTCTACTGGTACTTGCTCCTCAATGCTATGACTTGGTTTCCTTTCCTGGAGGTCTCCATCACTGGCCCCTGATGTTGGAGTGGCTCCAATCTTACTTGTGAAATTGGGGATCTATATGTCCTAGTGACTGTCACTGTCAGTGTCTGGGAGCTTCAGCTTTCTCCTCCATAAAACAAGACAATGAAATCTATCCAAAGATCAGTAGAAGGGCTACAGCAGAATTGTCCCAGCAACTGACTTCCTGGAACTGTTCCCTTACTGGTATAAAAAGTACACATCAACCTTAGTAACTAAGGCCTGCTCTTCACATGAGGCATTCACAGGACATAGCTAGGGTGTGAATGGCTTCTGGCAGGACTTGCCCAAGAAAGGAGGCAGGCAGGGGGGAAGAGAATGAGCTCAGAGTGGGCATGGGAAACTGCAGGAGGGCCCAGAGCAGGTTCTAGAAGCTCAGTATTTGAGGAGTGGCAGGGGAACATAACTGAGCGGGGTCCTCTACATGGGAGCATGAGTTGCTGGATCTCTGAGTTCTAAAAGCTGTCATAAGATTCAGGTTTCTCTACATGGCAGTGGGCCCTCTGGGGAAGAAGCTGGGCACTGGACAGGACCACTGCGATGCCATCTCATCTGTAGCCTTGTGAACTAGGGGCTCAAGGAAAAGTTCCTCGCTGTGAGAAATCCACTCCACCTGCAGCTGAACTGTGTCATCCTGTACTACAGATAATCTAAAGCTCTCATAAACCTAGTGAGTTTATATCTTAATCATTTATTCTTTTAAAGATCACTAAAAAGAAGCTCAGAAGCATTTTTACTAACTTGAGCAAGATCGCATAGTAGTAAATAAGGGAGGCAGATTTAGTCCTTATCTGTCTGGCTCCAAAGCCTGTTCTCTTCACTATCGTGTGCATTGTTGCTAGGGCAAAACTGAAACAAAACAGATCCAGGGGATGTTTCTTTATTACTTCAAAATTACTGCAAATATATGCCTTGAAAAATCTGTTTTGATCTGTAAAGATCCATGAAGACAGATGTAGACATCTCGGCCAGTCAGTAGTTCCATATCTGAAGTTTTTAATCCCTAACATTGAACTACTAAATTGCACATCTCTCATTTCTCCTTTATATGTAAAAGTATTCAGGAAGCATTCTTGGAAAAAAACACAACTTGATACATGGGGCAAAAAAGATAAAGCAGAACTAATATATTCATATTCCAGACCTTTGGATCATAGTTAACGAAAAAAGCATTGGGAGAAAACCAATCTTAGAAGGGTTCCATTTTTAGACTTCATGTGCTATTTCGATTTTGGCAGGGGAGACTGTTCTGCTACTCTTACTTTTCACTACAAAAATAAGTGGAAATATTCTGCCAACTATTGCACAGAAACAAACAGAAGATTCATTGAAAGAACAAGAGAAACATCTGATCCTACAGAACACAATTAAAATAAACTATTTTTGTCTTGGAGATGAGTTCCCTGAGAGGGTGGAGCACAAGCCTTTCTCTAAGTCAGAAGGGATTTCCCTTTAAACCAAAGCTTATCTTCTGCTCCCAGAGTCTAGTAGGACCTCAGCGCCTACACCATTCATCGCTGACAGCTCCAGTGGTGATCGATCGTGTAAGCTTAGCCAGGAACAGAGACTTTGGGAGAAGCACTGTAGCACTGTTGCTATCCGTTCTGGCAATGAGGTTGCCCGTATGTTAGAAAACTGAGAGGTTTGCAGGAAGACAACTCAGAAACATCATGAGCGCCATCAAAGTTACCTCTCAGCACAGTTGTCTCCACCCCACCTTTTCTGTTGGGCAGAAGAGTCCATCTCACCACTGAGTTTCAATAGAGAGCTGGTGTTTGATGGCCCTCGGACTGCTTAATGTCCCTTTGTATTCCAGGAATGTCAGCCTTGAATTCCAGCTAATTTTTATTTTACCTTTATAATTTTAGATCTAAAGCCACAGGCTCTTCGAATGGTGAAACCGTGTTTATACAGAGGTAGAAGCTGAGTCCCCTAAAAGCTACATAACTTGCCTGAAGCCACCAACAAAATACAGGCTCCTGGGGAGGGGAAGAGTGTGGGATTGTGACAGCTAGGGCTTCTATCTCTGTCAACTCTGGCTGTGTGACATGGCGCAAATAAACCCACTTGTAAGACCTCAGGTTTCAGACCAGCATTAGTAGTGAGCTCGTGGTGACCTGTGAGCATCACCATGCTCCATGTGACTGGTCTCCAGCAGCAGTGGTCATTTATTAGGCACTTGGTGCCATGTAGCTATCCATCCTGGCAATGGCAATGCCCGTGTGTTAGAAAAATGAGAGCATGGCTCTTTCCTGCCACTCAGAGCTCCACAAGCAAGTCTCTCTGTAAAGCCATAAGCAGTGAGAAACTAACTCAGGTGGGAGTGCTCTGACTCTAACTGTTGATTTGGGGTTGAGGGAGCTTTGTGTGGCCTTGGATGTCAACAGCAGAAAGGAGATACTGGTCTGGCCCTGTTGACCTTCGGATCAACCACTAGTTGTGAGGGTTCTCCTGCAACCTCGAATGCCAAGCTACCCAAGGTGTCAAGAAAGCCCAACTCAGGAGGTCCTGGAATCCCTGAATGCTACTTGGCTTGCAGAGCAGACAGAGAGATGCTCAGAAACTGGCTCTGGGAAGACACAAGTGGTCTTTCAGTGGCCACCATGCTGATGGCAGGACAGGACAGGACCCAGCAGGGCCCATGCTGCTTGCTAAATGCCTACTTCCACATCCCCCTCTCATTAGCACTCCTGAGACCAGGCTGACTCCCCCTGAGGCAGTGGGGATACCAATCCTGTTCCCAGTGCTCCCTGAGGATGAGATGCTACACAGTCAGTCTCGGTTCTCGGAAAGCCCTCCGCATGCCTCCATTGCTGATGTGCATGTCAAGGAGCTGCTGTGCTGGTGATAGTGGTTCTCACTCTTGTGTTTGTTTTGAAAGCATTTATTGAGCCCCTTCTGTTTACTCAACACCATGGAAGGTTGTGCATCATGAAGGCACTACTGGGCTTTGGGGAGTGTTGGGACACTGGTGGTGCAGGCTGGACCTGGAGAGCCAGGTTCTGAGGTGAGATGCTGGTGTGGACTGGAGGTGGATCCATCTCTGTCCAGGGAATGACAGTAGAACCTTGTGAACACAGTGCCCCCACCTCTGCTCATCTCTGGTCCTGCCAAGCTGTTCTCCAGGCATCTGTGTATGCCCTGCACTGGGCCAGGCTGTGTGCCCTGCCCTGGGTCCTGTCACCCTGGGTGTAGAGAGACCTATGATACCAAAGGAGCTGAGAGCCCCGCCCCCCCGTCCCTCCCCCCCCCCCCGCGCGCACATGGTACATACCCTGGGGTTCCCTTTTGTGGTCAGGATTTTCTAAGCCACCTCCTACAGCCCAACTCTTCCACCATCTTCTTCCAAACAGAGAATGTTGCTGAAGTCTGGGACAGTGGTTAGCAGGCATCAGTCATGGCTGGTGAGGCTGATTGATCTGCTGCGTGAAAGAGTGCCCACCCCTCATGCTGAGTCTGTTATTTTCTTGATGACAGGGCTGGAACCATATGCTCAGTGATGGCCCTGAGTTCAGGACAAGGACTCAGAAGACATCAGTCCATTGGCCACTATTGTCCCATGTCAGACCACAGTCACCATTCTCGGGTGGCAGATACAACCATTGTCATCATCATCAGAGGAGGGATGGGGCGATCTGGGGCACCACTGCCTCTCATTCACCCTCTCCCTTCACAGTCACAGCTCCTATGAGGAGGGGGCTTCCAGCTTAGGGACAAAGTCTAGGCTTGGTGTAGGAGGAGCCTGATGTGCCCGTGTGGAAGGTAGTCTCATCCTCTGACCACAGAGCACAGCCTGCTGTTCCCTGTCTCTGTCCTAGAAAGAGTGCAAGACGTCCTGTGTGACATCTGATAGCCACATGGCTGCTGCAGTGGGCCTCACATGGGCCCTGTCCTGGGGACCCAGAGTTGGTGCTCACGTGCAGGTGATAAATGTCTTAGAATTTACCGACAGGAAGCCCAGTCGTGTCAAAGCTGGGGAGTTCAGGAGCCAGGTGAGAGACAGGCCTGTGTGGTTGCATGAAGTCTTCAAATCCATGGCCACTTCCAGCCCATGGGACCAAAGTCCACATCGCACTGAAAGGTCTTTCAAATCCATGCAGTTGCTGTTGGGATAAGGAAATACAAATTGCCTTTAAAACGCCACCAAGGATTCAGAACTGCACTAGAAGGCGGTGTCCGCCATTTTTCAGGAAGAGGGGTTCTGAAAACAAAGGTTCTGAAACCACCCTTGCTGAACCCTCATTTCCTAGTTGAGGATCAGAAGCCTAGAAAGGGGGCCGGGGTCCTATCCTACAGCCTGTTAAGTCCTCCCTGGGATGGCTCTTGTCCTCTGTGAGTGGGTGGGAATCATCTTTCTAAGCAGGGCAATATTTTTATGGATATTTTTCTCCCCAAGGTCTCTGCTTTGAGAAACTGGAAGTTTATAAAATTTGGGGGACATTTCTTTAGAAAAAGCATAAGAGGCACTCAGGCCCCACTTCCACAACCTGCCATGGGGATCCATCCTGGCCACCGCAGCCTGGAGTGGGTCCCCTCTTCTGTGGGGACTCCCACGGGCACTCAGGAGGGTACACACTCCAGCTATTGCTTGGCTAATCTTTGCATGTATTGATTACCACTGGATTATCTCCCTCGATGAGGACCCTCTTGTACCCTAAATGCCTTCTCCACATCCACATGCAATTATAATGCAGCACAGAGGAGAGGGAATCAAGAGGCCATGTGGGCTGTGGGTCTCCAGGGCCTGGTCTTCCTTCCAGAGACAGCTCGGGATGGCAAAGGTGGGGTGAAGGAACACAGGAATGGTTGGAGGCATGAGCTGGCAAGTGCTAAGGGGCAGGAAAGTATCTTGGGCATGCTGTTGCCTATTTGGGCATGAGGCCTCTGAGCAGAGGCCCCAGGCTCATAAGTCCTGGATGCTTTCACAAGTGCCCTGGCTAAAAGTGCAAAGGACAGAGGAGAGAAATGCAAACCAAGATCATAGCTCTTCTCGGAAGGCTGCCCCACAGGCTCTGCTTTATTCCTTTCCTTGCTGCTCCTTATTCCAAACCTTTTGGAACTGAAGTTGGTCTCATTAATCTAAAATCCAATGACTTCAACACTGCGCAGCTGGATGGAGACATCACTTTGCATGCTGGTGCTCGCTGCCATGTTGACTATACTCCTGCAGGTAGCTCTGAGGGGTCAGAGCTCCCTCAAAGCAGGGAAGATGCTATCAAGATTGAGTGCCCTTAGCCAGAGAGAACCATAGAGCTACACCACCTGCTAGAACCCAGATTTGGACATTTCTGGCATCAGTTTCCACCATATTCAGGCTGCTCAGAATGTGGGGCTGGCTTATTGGCAGGATAATACCTGTAGGGAAGAATATCAAATCCTGGCTCTAGCATAGAAGCCAGTTTTAGGAAATAGAGCCCATCACATCTAATAAGATGTGGATCTCAGTCATTTGTAATGAGGTATAAATGACTCTGGTGGGTAAGCTTGACTGAGTCATCTGAATTGGCTTCTGATTAGAGAAAGCTGCTTCTTAGTGGACCTGGGTGGGTCATGGGTCTGTATCTGGGTCTTTCCTCTCTGGTGCTATTTCCCTGCTGTGCCCTTTCATTTTGAGTTTTCATTATGAACACATCTTCTTTCTGCACCACGCCCTTCTGCCATGATGGTCCCCCCTTGGAGCACCCAATCATGGACTGAATCTCCCAAAAACATGAGTTTCCTTAACCTCTCCTCCTCTAAGTTATGGAGGTCAGGCACTGTGTGCTAACAGCAGGAAAGATGATCAGTACAATGACTTTCCAAAGAAAAGACACCAATACCCTCAAATAATGTCAAGTGGATTCTGCTTCACTGAACAATGGCAGAGGGGGTTTCTGAGAAATATGTCTTATGTAACCCTGCATCACGGAAACACCCTGGAGGGTGCAAACACAGCCTGCATGTACAGGGAGGTCCTGTGACACAGCCTCTCAGGGCAGTCAAGAGAAGCATCTCAAGAGCAGCATCAACAGGAGATGGATGTCACTGCTGACCATACAGCACAGCACACTTCCATGGCGAACTTCTTTATTTTTATTTTTATTTTTATTTTTATTTTTATTTTAAAGGAGGTAAAATTAAACCCAACAAAACAGAACAAAATAGGACATAAGAAAGCAATGTAAGAGATATAAATTTCAAAGCTAAATGACCTGAGATCTTCACTGTCTCTCATATTATCTCTTGTTTTCTTCTAAATAGTTGTCCATGTCTTCACATACAGAGAATTCATACAAAAAAACATAGTATAAAACTAATCCAAACAGAATGAGGAAGGTATGTTAGGTCTTCAAAACCAGACAATAGGGAAGTCACTAATGGCTGTCGTAAAGTCTCTAATTCTCTTCAAAATAGCTGACCGTACTTTCATGTATATTGTAGTTCAACAAAACAAAACAGGCAGGGGGAGAAGGATTGCTTTGTTTCCTGGCACTCCAGGTCCCAGCATGGCTCGGGTCCCAGTAAATGCCCGTGGCTCCCGTCCTGGGCCACCAGAGCCTGCCACACTCACAGCCACTCACCAAGGTCAGGGAGGGGCTGCTTCAAGCTGTCTCTTTGTAATGAATTGACCATTTCACTGGCCAAGTTCTGAAATGGCAAACAGACCATAGAAAGACATCTCTTTAGGCTCCTGCTTAAACCCAACAGTGTCAGGAAGCTGCTGGCCTTGATTCAGGGCCAGCATAGTGAGCTTCTGTATTTATAGGAAGGAGTGTGCTCTACACAAATGAAAAAAAGCTGTCTCCCTAGCATAAAAAATATGAAAAAGCACATAAACCCCAAAATAGATATTGTGAAAACTAAAGGGAAAATGCTCAAAAGGAAAGAACAACTGGAAGAGGGAAAAGGAGAAAAGAAAGAAGGGGAACAATTATGTGTATATAGGTGTACATACGTGTGTGTCTACGTATATATGTATACACAATAGATAACTATACCACTAATCTCTGTAAGTGCACCAAAAAGAACAGTTTATGCTTCCACCGTTCCATCATTTGGTCATTTTTTCATTCCTGAATCTTACAATCTGAACAACCAATTTCCCGATAACAATAAGCAATATATTTCTTTAAAATGACCAGCTGTGTAGTAAATACATAAATTAGGTGCATAGTCACGTTTGATCATCATTAAGGGTGCATAGCTGTGCGTAGCTGTGCCCTGTACTTTCACATGGCTGGCAATGCAGTGGGTCTGTCTACCTACGTGTCTCCACAGACAGGGTGCAAGCATTGTGCCAGGACATTGTAACCCTCAGGCTGTCACTAGGTGATAACTTTCCAGCTCCATTATTACCTCATGGGCCCTCACCGTGCATGTACGCAGCCTGTCATTAACCAAAGCGTTATGAGGTGGTGCCTGAATGAATTTGTGATTTCTCCTCTAGAAGATGAGTCTGCTGTTCTTTGCCTCCTCCAGGGACTGTTCCCAACGCCTTCCCCAAACTGCTCTGCTCCAGCCTCAAAGTGTGTGGACTTGGCACACACTGCAGCCCACAGCCTCACTGTCTTGGGAGCCTGCATAGCCTGGTCTGGGAAGGAGACATGGTGGCCTGCAGAGCTCCCTGAGCCTGGACACCTAGGGCCAACACAGAGGTCTCTATGGACCTCTCACTTTGAGCCACTGTTCCACTGTCTCTGTAATAACCCAGGGGCATTTTCCTTCCTGCTTCTAGAGGAAGTCTGTGGCTTTCCATTCTGTCTGAAAGAGCTTCAGGTTGGGACCCTAGTGCAAACTGAGGCAATGGGGCTGTGTCAGTGCGGGTGGCCTGTGTTGACCAGAAGCAGAAAACCCAGAGAAGGTGATAAGGAGTGTGAGTGCCAGGGACTGTGTTTAAAGCAAGAGAAGGAAAATTCTGGCATTCACTGTCCCCCCACAGTGGCTGGCTATCTGGTAGCCACTCAGCACTAGCTCTGCTGTTGTAAGGAGGGAAAGATGAAGTAGGTGGCCTCCCACAATGTCCCCTGAGCCAACACAGGGCAGGGAATTGAGTGCACACCAGAGAACTCAGATACAGGCTTTGCTAAGAGCCTCTCTCCTCTCCCCAGCCCCATCTCATCCCTGAAGCCAGCAAGGTCTGGGGAGCCCATTGTGTGGGACGCATGTCCAGAACCTAGAGAATGTGCACAGGTCTTTTCCACAGTCCCCACACCACCGCTTTCCTTTCTGCCCCATGGCTGCACCATTTTCTTGGGTTTCCCCCTAGATGTCAGCAGTGGACCTTGCCCATCCAGCCTCCCCAGGGACTGCATTCCCATCCCAGCCTGCCCTCTCTCGATGGCGGCCCTGCAGCTGGGAAGCCGTTTTCTCTATCCCAAGTTTGAATTCCTAGTACTCCTGCTGAGCTCAGAAAGCCCTAGACACCAACTGCCCATCCAGCCTGGAGTCCTACAGAGGGGTGTACATCCCCATGACAGAGCTTTAAGAGACCAGGGGACAAGCGCTCTTTCCTGAGCTTCAGCTCCTTGCTAAAGCACAGGCAGGTAGCACAACACAGTAGATGGCTCTATCTTCCCCCTGGCAGTGACCTTTGCTCTCCTCTTGTGGCTCAGGTTGTTTGCTGGAAGAGCTCTGGGTAACACGGAGGTCAGCAAGGACCCTTCCACCCACCATGGTCCATGCCGAGTGTCACCATCATCTGTGTGCTGATGTGGTCTCACCCCATGTCTCCACCCCAGTCAGCAGGAAAAGGAAAAGAGAAGTGAATGTGGGACTGGTCACAGACCGCCCTACTTCCAGGAGCCCCAGCTCCCTTGCCTTTGCCCTGGAAGGCCATGTGCCCAACCACAGCTTACAGGTTCTTTACTAAAAGAACAGAATGTGGGAACTGGAGGTCAATGTCCGGCTTTGCCATTGTTGTTCCAGTAAGAACCTCCTTAATGTTGCTCAAATTTCCTGCTAATTTCTGTTTCCAGCTCCTACCATCCTTTACAGTTTCAATGTGGATTGCCTGTGTGCTGCAGTTGTTAGTGGACGATAATATTTTTTATTACACACTTTGTCTCCCTCAACTACAGCATGAGGTTTGCCATGTCCCGAGTCCCCAGGCTTTTTGAGTAAAGTTCTTTGAAACTCCAGTTCTCTAGTTATGAAAGGGGACTTTACCCAGACTTAGAGACACATTGCTCTATCTCTGTGGTCACGTGTGATCACCCCTGTCTGTCCGTACCCTTCTCCTCTCCCCGTAAAGATAGTAACTATATTAGCTGAAGTCCACCCCACCCCAGTATGACCTCATCCTGAGCTGGCTCGTGATTATGTCTGCATGAACCTCATGCCAAATAAGGCCACATGCTCAATATCTGGGGGTTTCTCTCTTAGGGAACACAAAATACCTGTATAGGGAGTCTGTCATTTCTCTGTTGAAGAAGGACCACTTCTAAGAATTTCCTGTGTGGAGGTGGAACCCTATACAATTCCATATCCAATATTTATTTCACAAGATAGCGTGAATGTCTCCAGTCAATCATTCTTGCTTTTTGGTGTTTTATAATTCACAGGTAAAAATGTGATGTATTTATGGTGTGTACCAGGTTGTTCTGAGATGCCTACGCTCCTTGGGGTGGCTAACTTGGGCTAATTAACACATGCATCTGTGTTGTTTGTGGGGAGAACCCATCAACCGCACTCTGTCCACATCTCCTAGGTGCACAGTTAGATTAACCACAGCACCACGGTGCTCAGTAGGGCCCGTGCCTTGCTCCTGCGGTCTCACTGAGATGCCATACCCTGTGACAAACACATCCCTTCTCTTACCTAGCCTTGGCAGTCCCTCATCCTCCCTCTGTCCCTTTGATGTCACATTCCCTAGATCCCACTCCCAGGTGAGATTGGGTGAGACTTGTCTTTCTGTCCCTGGTTTACTTCCCTTAGCATGGTGTCCTTAGGGTTCCTTATGCCCACAGTGACAGGGCTTCTTGCCTTCCTCTCTGCTCAAGTCATCTTTAACCAAAATATGCACCACCAAGCACCCTGCTGGGCTCTACAAGAGAGGAATGTGGACACTCCCAGGGGCTCTGCACACGCAGACCCCGGCCTGGAGCAGGGCCACCACACATACACACACACACACACACACACACACACACACACACACACACACGCATGCACAAAGCATAGCTGAGTGGTGCCTTCAAACCCATGCCACCCCAGGAGAAAGTGACAGAATGACCTCAGTGTCTGACTCTTAATCTGTGTCTGCCAACCAATCCAGAGATGCTAAGATTTCCCTTGGCCAAGTCACCCTCTATCATCTGGAGCCCATATGCCTGATACACAGGTTGGCATGGGAAAGTGGCACTGCCAATGGCACTTTTGCCAAGAAATAGAGACCAACTGAGCCTGTGCCTGCTGTGAGCCACTGGGTATCTCGGAGCATCTTAGCAGAGCTCCCTGTGTGATGCTAAACTAGTCCCCCATGGAGTGGAGAGCTGAGCAATCCTAGAAGGACTTGCTGGCAAAGGTGAGCTATTTGTTCTGTTCTTAGCAAGGGCTGGTGCAATTAATTCAGTGGATGAAATAGTGATCTTTTCCCTCTGTCTGAGAAATCTCTGTTCCTGAGCCACACTTGGTATGTGGCATTTAAGCAGCTGCCTCATTAAGCCAGAGATCTTGAAGAAAATGTTCGCAGAACTGGGATTTTGATAATGAATGTGATGATGTCCAGTGTTGCCCTCCTGGCCCTTTCCCCTTAGTTTCTCATACTTAATGATGTCCTTAATGAGCAGCCAGAGTACAGGAAAATAAAAACACCAGGGGACAATAGGTTCTTGAACATGCAGGGAAAGTAAATTAAGCTATTCTTATTTTATAGGGCCAGCCTCTCAGAGGGCACCTCTGTATATGCCACCATGACACCATGGGGTAGACCTGGAAGGAGCTAATGCCTCACACAGGCGTGTGCACACACACACATGCACACACACACACACACAGTTTGCCATCCCTCAACTCAGTACATTCCAATTTTTGTTCCAAACATTACATTTTGCGATCTGCACTGACTGATCGTTTCTCTGCGCCCACATTCTCAGAATGGCAAGTTAAGCATGGGCCGAGGACCCTGGTGCTTTGCTGATGGAGCTGATGGAAATGTGGTCTCCTCAGTGCAGCATCAGGCCCGCACTCCTGTTTAGTCAGTCTCTGTCCCCACATGTGACTCACCCTGACCTGCGCTAAGCAGACTGAGAAAACAGTATTTCCTTCTGGTCCAAGCACAAATCTAGCAATGAGAAACAAACGGGGATGGATGGGAAAGTGCCAGACACTTCGCCTTTCTTGGTCACCTCTCACTGTGCCCGAGGGATGAAGATACCTGTCCATGTGTCATGTGTGACCTCTCTGGTCTCAGGAGAGGGTGCTGGGTTCAAAGACAAGGAACAGACAAGTCACCTCTCGGGGATTTTGCTGTTTTTCTTGTTTGTCTCCATCCAACATTCTTCTTTCATGAAACTGTGGCTGGGAATTAGCATCCTGCAAAGCCCCTTAGAGGCCCCTGAGCTGACTTCTGCTGGGCTGTCCTCCCTCCTCGTTCTGCCCTCAGACTCTGCTCACTGGCACGATTTCTGTACTGGAGAAGTGTTTGAACAGAATCACCGAAAACTGTACTCAAATGGTTCCTGTTTTCTAGTCGGCCATCTGCTGTAGTCTATTACTCATGGCTCCTGTTGGCACCCTGGCAGGTCAGGTGTCTCTGTGTGAAACCACTTCCAAGTCACCTCATTCCAAGCTTGCGCCTGACAGTGCTGGAAAATCACAACTCTGCAGACTGGCCCACAGGGCTTGTTCTCTTCTGCAGCACCTGCACGGGGCCCCAAAGCCCCGCAGGAGTGGGGCCGCTCTGTGAGATCACAGTGCCACAGGTCAGGGTGTAAGAGCAGGTACTTCCCTGCCTCATTCTCGGGAGCTACATGTGGACCCCCTTCCACTTGGGCCTCAGGGGCAGACCGCTTGATGGGGCTCTGATTCAGGACCCAGAGCTGTCTGAACACTGGGTCCAGGTTAGGGTACGCTAGGGATGGAAGTGGCCCAGCCCTGGCTTCATGGGTCATCAGACTTTGCCATCTGATGCTAGAAGCAGCAGCACGTGTCTTTAGGCTGAGGGTCCCTGAAGGAGGGGTCTCAGATTCAGTCTTCTTTCCTCCCAGGCTATCCAGGTCCCCAACATGAGTATGGGAAAATCTGTACCCATGGTTACCTGGCTTCTCTGCCCAGCCTGGGAAATGTCCTTGTGGCCATGGGCAAAGCCTGAGTCTTCTGTGGCCAGTGTGGCCTGGCTCTGGGTCCTCCCACTGCACCTCCTCTTGGTGGATATGTGCTCCCTGGACAGTGATCCCAGCTCCATTCCAATCAGTTCTGCTCCCACCCAGCCATGCACCAATGCTGCTTCTCAAGTGTCCTCAGCCTCTCCTTGCCCTCCACACTGTGGGGGTACAGGCAGGATGTGGTCCTCACCTACCAGGGACCAGAGCTTCCTGTTGTGTAACTGCAGGAATGATCATCCCAAAATCAGACTCAATGTGAGTTCACTTACACCTCATAGAAGCTCTTTCCATAGGAGAGAGCCTCTTGAGCTCAGAGCCATGGGCATGCGGCTGTGCTGGGACTGTGGCAAGCCACACTCTGGGAGGCTAAGGCTGGAAGGGGACAGATTCAAACAGTTTTGGCAATTCAGTGATGTAACAAGACCCTGAGTCAAAACAAAATAAAAAGCAAGCCAGGGCTGTAGCTTAGTGCAAAGGCCCTGGGTTCAATCTCAGTACAGGAAAAAATAACCACACAGTAGAATTTCTCTCCCTGGATTGTATTTCAGACACTTGGAAAACCTTTGGAGAGTGGACACTGTGTAGCCAGGTGCTTATGGGAAGGGAAGGACTGGGTTGTGCCGCTGGTGGGAACCTAAGAGAGTCCTGGTTCCTAGGAGTCTCTGTCCTTTCTAGGCTGCTGTACTTCATATCTTACTAGAGTGAACTGAACTGTGTCCATCTTTCCCTTAGTGTTTTCTGTTTTATTGGTTTGGTTTTGGTTTGGGGTGCTGAGGATGAAAGCCAAGGTCTTGGGCTTTCTAGGCAGCACACACTACGCCACCTTCCCCTCAGGACACGGCAGAAGCGTATGTTGTCTGCAGGGCTCAGCACGCACCTCTGCGGGCTGGCGTCCTTTCAGGCTGAGAGCTGGGCAGAGCAGCCTTTCCCATGGGGAGCTCTGGTCATAGAAACTGCTGTGCTGCTCTGACCTCCTCTGGCTCTGTGTTTGACGTCATATACAAATCACAAGCTGGAATCACTCATTTCAGAAGGGCTCCCTAGCAGAGACAGGGCTTTGAATAAGCGTGTTTGTTAAATAAGGAGAAATAAGAAATTAACCAAGACATCAATCTTTGGGTTCAGCTGTCAGCCTCAGAGTCATCCTGAGCCTGAGAGAAGGTATCTGAGTGAGGACGGCCGGGCCCTGGAGGCCGTGTGGTCCTCTCCCCTTTAGCACGAAGTCCCCTCCCCTGGGGACTCACCACGAGTCTCTGCTTTGCTTCCCTAGAGGAGATCCTGAAGACTCACATCGCACACTGGTGGTCTCCAGATGGCACAAGGCTGGCCTACGCCACCATCAATGACTCCCGCGTGCCCGTGATGGAGCTGCCAACCTACACGGGCTCAGCGTACCCAGCGGTGAAGCCCTATCACTACCCCAAGGTAGGCTGGCAGGGCGGGAGAGGTGAAGACAAGCATGCTTCTGAGTGAGCAGCAAACAGGAGACATTGACCGTTTCAATGGCATTGACAGTGCCATTGCTGTTGAACTGAGTTTGCTGGCAGATTTGCTTTATTTTAAATAACTGAGCAACTGCTAATCATTTGCCTTTCACCAGAACCAAAATAAATACATCACCCCATTCCTGACTCCGGGTGACAAAATCTCACGTTGTCAGGAGAGCCCTGCTCCTTCCTGGATGTGGCTTCTGTGGAGTCAGAGGGACAGTGGTCACCCCCTGGCCTGGCCTGAGTGGGCTGATGGTGTCTGGCCCCTGCTGTGGTCTTTAGGCCTGTTTCCCCCAGCATTCCTAGGCTGAGGTCTTCACCCCAAGATGGCAGCATGGGGAGGCCAGGTCTTGGAGAAGTACCTAGGTCAGGAACAGACAGTCCTCATGACTGGGATTGGTACCTTGTCGTGAGACTCCAGAGAGTTCTGTCTGCAAATGGGACCAGGAGAGAACACAGTGAGCAGGATCCATTCATGAGAGACAGGTTCAACCAACACCTAGTATACCATCACCTTCATCCTGATCTTCTGTCCCCCTGAACAGTGAAATGCTTATGCCTAGTGCCAGGGCACTCAGCATTTGGCCTTCCATTAGAACAACCCAAGCAGATGGAGACAGTCTTGTTCTGACCCAAAGAACAGCACACCTCCACAGGAGGAGAAGAGATGCCCAACTCTCACTTCCTCACCTAATTATGGTGTCCCGGGCCAAGGGAGTGGATGCTGAATCCTTCACAGCCAACTTGGTAGGAGGGCACTGATGTCCAAGAGTGTGCACACACAGAGCTGTCTGCCCACTGGCCTCTCTAGCTGACCCAAGGCCACTAGGTCAATGAATATGAGACCCTTGCTGCTGGACCCCTGAGCAACTAAGCTTCATCCTGCCGTTGGCCTCTGGTGCAGCCCTAGTGTCCACCAGGGAAACACAGCACCCTCACCACAACAGTGCTGGGCACAGACACACTACCTTCTAAACCTTCCATGCCCCAGGAGCATCTGCACCTGCCAGCCCTTGACTGCTGTAAAAGGTTGAGACAAAAGGGTTATCAGGGTTGTAGAACTATAGGCCAGGAAGGCATTCTGTAGGCTCCAGCTACCAGAACAGCATCCACAGACCCTGAAGTTTGCACAGCAGAAATTCACTTCTCACACCTTTAGGGCTGCAGTCGGAGCTCTGCCGGTTCATCCCTGGCACGGGCATTCCTCCTGGCTGGTACACCATGGCTTCTGCTCTGCCTTGTTCACAAGGGGCAAGACAGAGAACTCTGGTCCCTCCCACCTGGTACAAACATTAATCGAGTCATCAGCCCCAGCCTCCCAGCTACCCAAGGGACTCACTTCCAAATGGAAGGTCAGGGCTTAAGCATGAGCATTTGGGGCAACACTGCAGTCCAGAGGGGCTAATGTTGCAAATCCTTCTGAACAACCCTTTGTAGGCCATTATCCCTACAACAGGGGGCGATAAAGTCCTCTGTGCAGAGTGGAGACACATGGGTCCCTGGAGTCCTTGGCTTGGTCTCTCCTTAGTCCCATCCTGAGTCTGTCTATATTTCAGCACACAGTGTGGATCTGCCTTTGACAGAGTGGGGTTCCTTCTCCTCATCTTCAGCCAGTCTTGATTGGATGTAGTTCCATACTACATGACAAAGTTCAGGGTTAGCTGAATGCCCAGTTAAACAAGGGGTGCCAGGCTAATTCCTCTGCATCCTCCCAAACACATGCACACCCACAAGTATGTAATTATCTGCCATTTATTCAACTGCCCAAGGATAGACTAGTTTCCATGGTGATCCCCCTCTCTGAGGAGATGCTCAAATCAAGGAGTAACCAACTGGCATCTAGTGGGACCTTTTGTTTTCCAGTGAACTCTGAGACAGATGCTCATATTGTTTCAGGTTGCTCAGGATGTGGGGGGTCTCACATTTTAATAGAAAATCAACATACTTGATCAACAAAGTTCAGATATCTTTTTCTCTGTTGTTCCCATCCACTCTCAAATCAGATCCTGGAGTTGGGAAACCCACCTAGCTCTGGCTAACTTCCTCCCAGGTCCTGAGTGCCTTGTGCAGATGTGGAGAGAGGATGTCAGCCCAGCCCCCGTCTCCTGATGAGGAATTGTCACATCTTCCTCCAGCTCCATCCAGCCCAGCATTGGTTACCATGAGAAAGGGCAACTGGGTGCAGAATGGTGTGCTGGCTCCTGTCATAGGATCCCCTCCTCTCCACACTGAGCTGTGACACTTAGATCAGTGTCCCCACCACTCCCTCTCCTTCCCAGCTATCATGAGACATCATTCCTCCCCTGCTGTATCTCTCCTCCTTTCCTTCATGGTTCACCAAAACCAGGAGGATTGCTTGCTTGAGATGGGAAACTGAGCCAGTGGGCAGGATGGGAGAGAGCTGGCTTCCTGGGAAGGTAAAGAACTCATCTGACTATCCTTTTTCCATTCTAAATGTCGTAAAGCTGACGAGCTGTCCTCCTCCTGACTTTCTCAACCCAGCATTGAGCTTCAAAGTTGCTAGAGTCCCACACTGGGAGTCTCCGGGGAAGATTCTGCAAAGCGCTCTCTGGCACAAGGGCACTTACTCTTCTTGTCTCTGTTCTCTTCCTTCACAGGCGGGCAGTGAGAATCCCAGCATCTCCCTTCATGTCATCGGCCTAAATGGACCCACTCACGACCTGGAGATGATGCCACCAGATGACCCCCGGATGAGGTTTGTCCCTTCACTTCTGGTACACATAGTTTCCATGGCATATTCAGGGTCAGACTTGTTTTACTGCTGACTTAAGCACTCGAGAATTGGATATACTTTCTAAAGTGTTTCTTGCTGGTGGATGATTCAGTTTTCTGGGGAAAAAAGCAGAACACAAACTAATCAATAAGCATTACTGCTTCTTAGCTGACACCAGGAGTACGCCGCCCCATACCTGGCAGGCCCTTAGTGACATCCACAGGGTACCCTGGAACAGGTCTTCCTCCCATGAATGCCAACACAACCAGACTCTCTGTGAACAGAGCTCACTTTAGAGCAGTGGCTCCGGGGATTTCCGTGGCTGGCTGTGTATTGGGTCCTGTTCTACCCCTGCCACATAGGGTAACTGTGCAATTGGTGGAAACAATCCGTGTTACTGATATTAATTGCAACTTCTGGCTTGAGTAGGTTTTTGGCTAAATTGGAACAACTGAGTAAGATTTATTTAAGTGGTATGTTCTGAATATCAGCTCAGTTTTGCTCCCCAAATCCAAGCACCTGGCTTGGTTACACCACCCTGGCCCAGTTATGTCACCGTTAAGCCTTTCTCTGTGGAGATGGTTAATGGAAGAGTCAGAAATAGCGGGACCATGGCTCAGGACTGCGCTCATTTATAAACCCTGTGACTCCATTGGTAAGGCTGTTCAAGTCAACAGTGACTCCTTCTGGTCTTAGCAAATATTCAACCTGCATTTTGCCACACCCACTAGCCCCGGCTTCATGATTCAGTCACAGAACTCCCTACCATCAGAAGCTTCCAAAAGGAGGCGAGCTGGGGCCCCGCTAGCTCAGGTCTGGCTCAGAAAGGGTAGCTAGTACTCTGAGTGGTGTTTTCCAGCAGTGGCATCTGCTTGTCCTCATCCTGGTCCTCGGTCCTGCCCAGTGAAGAGCTTCTGACTCTCATTTCTCCAGCTTCTGACTTCGCCTTTCTCCAGCATAAACTGCTGCAGACCAGGCACAGAACCCCAGTGCTCTGTGAAAGCCGGTGCTGCCTTTCTGTCCCTGCCCTGAATTGTCCTCTCCACTCTACAGAGGGTCCTAGAGAGCTTCTCCTATGGGGGGCTCTAGCCAGCTATTGACCCTGGCCCCAAGCAGCTGTCCCTGACCACCTGACTGCTGGAGCATTCCTGGGAAGGCTTCCCTCGATGCACACTGGCTTGGGGATATTGGATCAACTTGGTTGCTGATTCTTTCACTGCCATAAAACGACATTCAGATTATGGCTTTGGCTTCTGTCCTGAAGATCTGCATATTTCACTGTTTCCCTCACAGCCCCTTCCCTTCCAGCCTCCTGGGGCCTGGTCCAGCCAACTCACTGAATTAATATGGAAAGTCACCTGGAAAATTTCAGCCATCTGTTTGAGTTAATTGAAAGTCTCGTTTAGTCAATTTGGTGATGCTGTTTCCGCAGGCATGATTAGCTTCAAGGACAATGAAAAATTAGCCTCAGTGAGGACTTGAAGTTCAGGCGTTGGGATCCAGGTCTTCCCTTGCTCTAATTTCCGAGGCTCAATGCAGTAATTCAATTCTTAAGCAACATGGGTTTGTGATACACAGATCTCACACCATGTCCTGCTGTGTCTCTGTCTCACATGCTTGAGATTTTTTTTTTAAGTGGGCACAGATATATCAGAAATCAGAATTGCAAGCAGACACTGAGGATCTGCAGTCACGAAGCTGAGTACTAAGACTTTAGTGGTAAATGGAACCCAGGCTTATGAGGAAGAAGGAGCCACAGAACTGGAACAAATCATTTAAGCTGGGAGATAGAGAGGCTTGGCTGGGCCATGGAGATGTGCACTGCAGCGGCCACCTCCCTGCAGATGACAGTGTCGGTGTAGGCCAGAATTTCTCAGCCTCAGCACTGGCAAATATCCACCTCCAACTGCCCCAGGCATCAAGTAGCGCAGTACCACCTGTGCCCTAAGCCCATCGGATGCACGTCCACCATAGACAGCAGGCTGTGTTTTTCACAGTTTGGATTCACAGTTGATTGACTCTGGAAATGGAAACCGGAAGATGTGAAGGGCTGAAACATCACCCTTCCCAGCCCCACCTGGAACACAAAGCTGGCCAGGCAGGGAGCCCATCCACATGTGCCTGGCTGCCTCTGGTTCTGCGCTGGGGCTGCCACTCAGTCCCCACGCATCTGCTGAATGAATAAATGAACCTAAACATTCACCATAAACATTTTGTTTCAGATTTCTTCAGTGGCTCTGGTTCATGTCTAAGGACCATTTGAAGTGTTTAGCCACTGATGACTTCTCCCTGCCTCAAACAGAGACCACTAAAGGCACCGATGAAGAAAAGACAAAACTCAGACAGCTGCTTTATGGCGGAGGTTGGGGAGATGTTGCAAAAGGCTTACACTAAATATGAAAAGACCTAGAGCAAATACACCTCAGACATCTAGGAAGGGCCGATGCAGAGATGCCTGAGCATCCACGGCTCAGGTCCAACCCAGCCCTTGCTCTCAGGGGCCCCTCATGACACTGCAACTCGAATCAGGGCTTTAGAGTCCCTCTACTTAGCCTTGGCTGAAGCACCTGGAGACTCAGAGCTGGTGGCTCCTGCCATGGGGAGCTCACTGTCCAGAAAACTGCAAGCACCGCAGGCTGCCAATCACAAAGAACTAGAAGGCTTTGTGGAAGCAGAGGGCTCTGGCAGGAAGCAGAGGGAAGTCTGTAGAGCAGTCCCACTGATGCCTCAGATCCAGGAGACACTGATTGGGAAAACAATTCCAGCGCATGCAAGAGAACTGAGAACAGCGCTTCTGTGGGGCTGAGCACCACACTGGTGTGCAAAGACAGTGGCCCAGATGCCCCCTTCGTCCAAGAACAGTAGTTACAGGGCACCTGTCCAGGGAGAAAGCAGCAGGGAAATCATCAGGCACCGCTGGTGCTGCGGCCTCTTCAGCCGCACACAGCACCCAGCTGTGCTGCTAAAGCAAACACACTCTGTGCATGCTTCCCTCGGCCCTTTCCGGAGCTGTTCGGCTCAGTGCTGAATTGAGATACAGTAGATACCCAGGGGTGTCATCCTAAAGACATGTCGCACTGCTCTGATGTGTGTTTACTCCCCTCTAAACATTCTATTGCAGAGTAAACACCTGAGGGCCCTGGACTTTTGGCAACGCCAGGTGAGAAAGGAATTGCTGGTCCCAAAAAAGAGACAGCTCTGGCTCTGCACTGGGTCATCCAAGAACCATCGCTGGCTCGCGGCCCCCACCAGCCATGGCCCCACGTGCAGAGCACAGCCGTGGGCTCTGCTCACCTCCTCTGCCGTTTACTTACGTTGATACCAAGGGCCTCGGGGCTGCTCGGGTCTGGTCACTCACTGCATAGCTGTGTGGCCTCGAAAGGCTGCATGCGTTTGTTGCTTTGCTCTGTCTCAGCCTTGCTCCCCTTCTAGGCCCCTATCAGGAGTCTGGGGGTGCAGCTCTTTCCTGTGTATCTGTGCAGACATGGATTACTATGTGTTCATGGATTGATACCTTTACATGAATGGAATTTCAATATAGATATGTGTATTATACAGATGTAAGCAGAAGTATAGATACAGGTGTAAATAATGATTGAAGATGTAGCTATTGATATTTTTACAGACACAGATATGAATGTATGTATTTACATTTATACAGGTATAAACATGGGTCTGCGTGGATATGGGTACAGAAACACTCCTGATAGATACACCTATAGATACAGATACAGACATAGAGACAGGTGTAATTATATCTACACAGACAGCTCTGTTCTCTCCCTGTCCCCCTCCAGCTATGCAAGGACCTCATGAGGCCATTTGTGTATGTCCAGCACATAGGTCTTCACTGTATACAGTGGAACTAGTGACTCTAGATTGCTGCCAACCCCCAGCCAGCTGCCACTGCCCAGGCAGGCCCATGACATGCATGTGACACACTGACTGAGGTGTAAAAGTCAGTCATCTTCCAAGGTAAATAAAGCGTGGCGTGTTGGCTCGTCCTCCTGGGAATGGAAGGCACAGATCACCGGAGCAGGGGAGACATCACAGAACAATGGGGTTCCCATACTTGGGGGTCTAGGTCTCCTCCACCATCGCCTTTGACATTGCACCACTACCTCCTTCACTGTCATTGCCTGAATTCACCACCACATCTGCCTCCTCCTCTCCACCACCTGCCTACGCCTTCTCCACCATTCCGCCTCCATCCACCTCCACCTCTAACCTGCCATGTGTCCCTTTGTGCTCAAGCATCCAGGTACAAGGGACTTTAGGGTCCACAGGCAATATCCTTCTTCTTCCTGCTTTCCTTCATCAGGGTGTAGCCAGTAGGGTCTTTCAAATGTCCTCCATGTCCCAAAGTGAAGCAAGATGGAGTGATCCTCCTTTGCACAGTGCCCTCACCTGGAGTGGAAGAGCAGAGGCGCCTGGTAGGCACTGTGAGCCCTCAGGCATTGCCTGAACATAGAAGGGCTTGCAAGCCCATGATGTGAGCTCTGTTGTGAAGCAGGAGGACTAAAGAAAGTGTCAAAGTAAGTGTCACCCCATGACCAGGGAGTGGTATGGACACTGAGAAGCTGGCCAGGGACCAGTCAAAGCCTGGTGTGGCCAAGGCAAATTGTGATCTGTGCTCAGCGAGTCACAGCTGTGCAAGAAGGCATAGAGGAGATGGTGCTTCTGGGCATCAGCAAGGACTCACTGAAGAGCCAGGTAACCATTTGGTCTGCCCAGGCCCCACAGAATCCTTCAGGTCCCCCTCTGCAGGAGGAGGACCCTGGGTCCCCTGATACATCAGGGCCTTCCTGGCCATGAGCACACAGGCTCAGTTCTTTTCTCTGGCACTCTACAGGCTCCATGATGCCAGAGTCAGAGCTGACTGTCCGTGAGGCAGCACCTGGTGGAAGAAGCGGCTGCTGGGGGCAGAGGGGATCCACTCCTGCCAACTGGTGCTATGGCAGGAAACAGGGCACACCTAGTAGTTTCATTCCTGAGGTCCTTAACAGAGGCAGGTTGGGATGGGGGAGCCAGCTGGGTCTCTGTCATGTTCGCTGTCCTGAAAGACAAATAGGAGATGCAGTAACTGGGTGCCAAGCATACGGAGCTACATGGCCTGGGTCACCTCTGGCTGTAACACTGGACTGATGAGGGAAGGAGGGCAAAGAGGAAGCCACTGGAGTAAACACCTACATTCTTCTTTCCCTTCCTTTAACTTTCTGCCAGTACAGCTAGGGGGCAGGCAAAGCCTTCTCATGCTGCCCATCCAGATGGACAGTCCATCCAGATGGAGTCGATGGAAGAAACCTTGAGGGACACGTGGAGATCATCCAAAATATCCTCTCCTTACACCAGGAACTTATCCAGGAAATGTCCTATCTGTAATGTGTAGACAGTGGACAGATGGATGAGTGGATGAACGGATGTTGTATGGATGGATGAATGACTGGACAAAGGCATAATGGATGGATGAGTGGATGGATGAGTGGATTATGGGGGATGGAGGATGAATGAGTGGAAGGGTAGAGGGTGAAGCAGTGGATGGCTAGCTAGATGATGGATAAGTAGATAGATGATAGGTACACATTGGAAGATAGAAATGTTCTCTCTGTGATCTCACTCCCATCTTTTCCCCCAGCATCCTGACAGCTGGCCCTGCACTGTAGCCCATCACCAAGATGGACAGACATGATCTGTTCTTGTTCTGTCCCTGCCTTGAAAATTTAATTCTGGGAACACGCATGGAAGTGACCCTGTTCCCAGGAGGGGGAACACGGTCACAGATCACGCTGGTGCTCCATATCCCTTTGGTTTGCTCCAAGCTGCCATCCCCCTGTTAAAGCACATGCTTTCAAAATCTTCTGTCTTGCAGAATTGTTCTATCCCAGCTTGATCCATGAAGAAAATATTGCTTTAAAAGAAGGCTGATGTTAATTGTAGGCTCTTCTTTCACTACACAAATTGGTTTGCACCTCCCTGGCCCCTGACTGCCACACAACTGTCAGAACCTCTACCAGAGTTTGGAACAACAAGAAGCGACACTGCACACTTATCCCAGGGAGTTAATATTTCATGGTGAACAAATGGGCTTATAAAAGATTCATTGACAGCTGGCCAGAAAGAACCACCGTATTCGGTGTGCAGGCACCTTTGGCTGGGGCTCCAGAAACATTACAGTGTTTGCTCAGCCAGGCTGTGCTCCCACAAGTGCTCCTCCCGTGTGCTGGAGGCTGAGCCCGCCTCCCTCCATTGGGCAGCCAGCCTACTCCTCTGTCTCCCTGCCAAGCAGAAAGCGCCCTGCAACCATGTCTGCCCACCACGCGCTAAGCCCCTGCTCAACGCTCTTTGAATGAGCAAATGTGCTTGTAAGCAGACGGGGTGCTATGGAACAAAGAGCGCATTCACATCATTGCTTCCTGCTAGTATTGTGGGCCGTGTTCTTTTTTAAATACAATGTCAGTGATTATCAAAATACAGTCAGTTACTTTGTGGGACAAATAGAATGCTTCAGTGCCCCTCCATTTCATCCTCACATCAATCCTGATGATGCTGAATTTCAGTGCCAGGCTCCAGCCCTGCCTTCTTCAGAGATATTCTATTTTGCACCCTACTTACCCTCTCTGTTGCATATTTCTCTTTATTCTGAAAGACCCTGTCTGCCTCCCAGTATGTGTATGCATTCAAAGCTGAACGGTGCTCAGGACTGTCTCCTTCACACAGATTGGTGCCCCTAACCATAAATATGCATGTGTTGGGATCCCTGGGAAACAGAGTTTACCTTGATATTTTTGACCGAATCTCCAAGCTCCCCAAGATCATGTGAGTCTGTAGCAAGGTCTGAGACTTGTGTTTCTAGTGTCTCCCCTAGTAATGCTGGTCTGCGTCCACTTGGAGAGCCACTCACATAGGTCATGAAAGATAGCATGGAGACTGTTCCTGTCATTGCCTTCTCCTCTAGTGACACAGGCATCAGTTGGTCTTGCCACCAGTGTGTTAGATGCTCATTGCTGTACTGGACAGGCCTGACCTCATGAGTGAGGGGGACTGATTCCCATAGCTGGGGCACACAGACCACCGACAACTCGAAAGAGAAGAGCTTTGATGTGGCTCATAGTTTCGAGGGGTTTAGTCCATGGTCATTTGGCTCCAAAGCAGGATCACCATGAGGAAACTGCTCTGTTCATGGTGGTCAGGGAACAGAGCAGGAGAACAGTTCCAGAGAGGAAAGAGAAAGGGACCAGATACAGCACCCAAGCTCACACCTGCATGACCCACCCAGACCCACCCAGAAGCATGCTTTACCAATCTCCCAGGACTTTCTGTCTGTAAAGAGGTGACTTAACAGGCTTGACAGTCACAAATTCTCTTTTCCCACTGTCTACTGCCCCCCTTGTACAGGCACACGATGAGAACAGCTTCAGGTGTGTCATCAACGTGACCTATCCTTGTGAGGAATTGAATAGGATAGGGGAAGAGGCAATGTTATAGGGGTTCAATGACTCAGCTGGCAGGCACCCCACAACCATGCTGTAAGCACAGCTGCACCCATGGTGCCTGCTGCCACCTGCCACCCCTGAACCATGTTCCTCCTCTGCAAACCCCAGATGAGAATGTACTTCCACTGGGCATGACCTGTCCAAACCACTGTGTGGTTTGCTCGCAGTCAGTTTTTTCTCCATATGACGTCCCTACAGATTCTCCCTCTAAGCAGCACATCCCAATTCCCTCATGAGAGGTAGTGGGACTCAGAGTGTAAGAGCTGGGACTGGAGGGCAGTGCATATTCTTCTCTGTGCAAGGGTTTTATTTTAATATTATGTTAACCAGAGATAGGAGTTCTTAGCTCCCTGACCTGTAAAATGAGTATTACCCATCCTGCAGCCTTCCCTGCAGTTCCTTTTCCATCCTTGCCACCCAGAAACTTCTATCTTCCTGTGTTTAGTGAGAAAACACCAAGGTTGGAGGTGGTGTGGAAGTTGGTAGTGTATTTACACTCTGTCTTGGAGCAGAACTAAACCTCCCTTATGTTTACACAGTTTGATTCTAAAAGATCAAAAGCAATAAATAATACCTACCCACTCTATCACAACTAAATAATTCTTTTGCCTGGTAGAGTTAATGAGTGCCCTGTGATCACATTTCCTTTTGTTTTTCCTAGAGGTTCTTTTTTTGCATTTTTTATTAGCACACGTTTGCAGTGCATAGTGATAATACTCACTGTGGGAAATTAGTACAGGGACATAATGCATTTTAATTCTCTTTTCATCCCCTTCTGCTCCTCTGTCTCCTACTCTATCTCTTAATCCCTTTCCCATTTGTAAAAAAAATCTATCTTCCTCTTTCCTCGTACCTGTCCGTTATTTTGTCCTTTGATTAATTTACACTTTCGGTTTCTCATGTAACAGAAACCACGTGATGCTGATGCTTTGTGACAGATTTACTTCACTAAATGTTATGGTCTCAAGGTGCTTCCATTTTCATACAAATGACTCAATGTGTGCTTCTCCGTGGCACAGCAGTGCTCCACTGTATATAAATGCCGTGTTTTCTTTACCCATTCATCTGTAATTGAAAATTATTTTTGATTCTTAATTGAATTATTCAATTATTTCATAGTTTCTCTTTTTAAAAATTCTACCAGATACTGCTATGTTGCCGTTTTCTCCAAGTCTTCTTTAAGACTAGACTGTCTGATCTAGTCTTTACATCCACACCAGGATGGTGGTGGAACTGGAGGGGTCTCCCTGTAGCCCACTCCCAGTTGAAAGCAACTGTTTCCTAGATCTCACATCATCCTCTTTCTTGGAATGCTCCTGCTTTTGTTTGGAGCACATCCTTTGGAAACTTTCCTAAGAAAGAAGTGTGAGGATAAACTTTCTTAGTTCTTGACTGTAGGAATGCTTCCTTTTTCTCAGGCTTGTTTAAAACATAGAAAGTATGTAAAGTTGCAGTTTTTAAAATCATTATCCCTTAAAATTCGGGAGCAGAGCTCCACTGGCTCCAGCATGCGGTGCTGCTGCTGATAACCTGATGTTAAGCTGATTTGAATTCCTTTGTGAATCACCCAGTTTTTCCTTCCAAGAACTCTCTAAATCTTGTATGAGGCACCTCAGCGTGGGCTTCTTTTCATTCATTCCTATTTCATCCACAGACTTTCCGTGACTGCCACTGCTCCAAGTCCACTCCCCTTCTCCTGTGCTCCTTGACTGGACCTCTGGGTCCTCAGTGCCCTCTCTCTAGCGTCAGCTCTGCAGATGTGTGGGTGCCACTTCTGCCACCAGGTTTACTCCTCAGGGCTCCCCACAGGCCCCCAGTCTTAGAGAAATGTGTTGGGCTCTATAGCTTCATTACTGCAGCTATGCCCCTATTTATTCTTTTATTATCATTGCAATAGGTCTCCAGAGGGGAAAAATAAGCAAATAAGATCTACCTGCCAACTTAAATCGGGATCCTGCAGTGCTTCCTTAATAAATTTCTTATTTTAAAAATAACCCAGAAAAAAAAAAATAATTGCCCTCCCTCTACCCATAGATAACACGTGGGCCATGATTAATTTTCCTTTTGATTTTTTCACTAGCTATGTATACTTGTTCTTTATTTACTTTGTTATGTTTTATAATTAAGCCATTTTTCTGGCACCATTTGTTGTGGAAGCCTTTTTTGCTCATGACTTGGGACCACACTCCTATTACACAGGATGCTCTCCTGGGACTATCCTGTTCCCCAGGTGCTACTGTGCTGCAAACTGCCCAGAGCTCCTCCCTCTGCAGGTTACGACTGTCGCTGCATAGAGGAGCCAGGGTGGTTCTGCAGCTGTATTACTTATTAGCAGTGTCTTCTATAAACCCCCTTTGTTGTTCTTCCTTTTGAACCCATCTTAACTACTTGCTGTAGACTTTTCCACATGAATTTTTAAAGTCATTTTATTGAATGTTCCTTCTAAAAGAAACCCATCAGTCCTGGGGTCAGAATTCAATGAATTCCCTTAACAAAAATTCACTATTGAGCACGTGCAAAAAATTACATCCACTGTTGAAAATGTACCAGTGAACAAAGTGGGTGTGGTCACTGCCATCATAGAGCAGAAATGTAACAAATGCACTTCTTCCCAAACTGATTATGTTTTTAGAAAGTATGCCCTGACCCAAAATGTGTAATAGTCATGGTACAAAAGAGAGGAAAAGAAAGTGCTCCAAACTATATAACTGCATGTATATTTAAGTGTATAAGATAGAAAATGATATCACAGAGTTTTATTGGATCAATGAACAGAACTGTTTGCAGTATAATTGATGGAATGTCCACTTTACAAGCTTTAATTTTGTGACTTGAACAATTATTTCTAAGATGACAATATGTAATCCATTAACTAGTGATTTCCTACTGTTCATTTTTTTTTCTGTAAATCTGTATAACTTGTACCCTTTCCCTGCTTTTTTTCTTTTCTCCTTAAATAAAATTTAAAAAAAAAAAAAAAAGAAAGTATGCCCTGATATTCTCCTAGACAAATACATGCTTCTATTTAATAGTATTTTTCTGTTTGGTTATTTGTAAGATACATTATCTTTCATTTTTCCTCTCCAAATTTACTGAGTATATACTTCTACAAAAGCATTCACCCAATATATTTATGTTATCTTAACAACTTACTTGCATTTGTAACCAATTGATAGTAGTTTTTGACTGCCTGTGGGTGACCTGATTTTAGAGATTGTTTTTAATACCCTGACATTTTTAATGTTGAGCCTTTAATATTGAATTGCCTTCCTGTGTCAGTGTAGGGTATATTCAGGAAGAATTATTTTTAAACAAGATATTAATCATTTGAAAACACATTGAGATGTTGAACAACAATAAACATGGGACAGAAAAATTGTAGATCAGCCTAAATCTTGATCCTTTATCAAAATGTTTTTCCTTATTACTGGGTTGATGTGGAATTTCTTTTCTCCATAACCCCAGTTTCTGTCAGGATGTTTTAGTTTACCACTCTCACTGGACTGTATACGATTCTTCCCCTGCTCATGCACTGGGTGCCTCTGTCTGCAGAGTGGGGGGAACCCAGCTGCTCCTGGGCTTCCTTGGCTCCTGGAGAGGCTCCTTCCCCTCCTTCAACTTCCCTAAGCCTCATTTTTTTAATTTTCAGGTTTTGTTTCCTTGATACCTTCCCCCACTGCGCCATCTTTACCACACCTTGTATTTTAGGACCTGTTTTACTTTAGAGTGATTTCCCTTTCCTTTGTCTTGCATTTTTGACCTAGTTCTCACCCACAGAGAGCGCCTCCTGTACCTTAGAGGGGTGTGCATCGCCAGGATCCCTCCCTCAGCCCTCTGGGTGCCTTTGACCTTCTCTCATGCAGCCTCGGAGCTGAGGCT
This sequence comes from Cavia porcellus, assembly GCF_034190915.1. Lineage (NCBI taxonomy): Eukaryota > Metazoa > Chordata > Mammalia > Rodentia > Caviidae > Cavia > Cavia porcellus. The sequence goes on from NW_026947489.1 coordinate 59,715,639, forward strand.
AGTCCATATTGTCTTGCAGCTGAGACTAGCCCATACTGGCCTGGAGCCAACATTGTCCATCTCAGCCTGAAGTGGAGGCCATCCCATGCCAGCCCAATGCCCTGCAGGCTGTGCCTTCAATACTAAGTCATCTGGTCACTAGGCAGCTCCTCATCACCACAATGCCTGCTGTAGGTGATGTAGGAGGTAAAGGTGAGCTTGGGTCAGTTCATAGTTCCAAAGTGCTTTTGGGCCTCCAGGGAGGGCAGCCCATCACAGCAGGGGCATGTAGCGGAGCACACAGCTTACACTGCATCCAGGAAGTAGCAAGGGAAAGAAACCCAGATCTCATAGACAACAGCCTCACTGTCCTCACTGATCAAGGATCTCCCCCTGGGCTCCCACCATCTCCCAACAGCCTCCCCTGTGACCAAGTCTTTAACACCAACCCTGTGGGGGACACTCATTAAAACCACAGTGACAGGTACATGAAAACCACGGTCTTAGTTCGCACCCGTTAGTGAAGGTTTGGCTCCCTGGTTCTGGGTGATGCAAGCCCAGCACTCAGAGATAAGGAGATAAAGGGAGAGGAGCCTGCGCCCTGTCCACTTTCAGTGTTCCTGCCACTCTGTTTTACACCTGGGCAATGTTTGGCGGCTGCCTGGACCCATCTGTGCTGTGGGTCAGGATCTCCAATGCTGTTAGTGTCATGTGTCACTATGACACTTTCTTATATCTTAGTAGCTGTGATAACACAGAGTAAGCCGAGGCTGCCTCAAACCTTTCCCAATTGCATGCTGTAAACCTCTGGTGCTCACGGGGTCTGTACTTGAAGTGACTACATCTGTGCTGTTTAGGACAGTCCTGGGAGAAGCCAGAAGGGTATTGATGTAAACATGGCCTGGCTGTCAGAGGGGCCACGGCTATCTCCTCTGATGTAGGATTTAGGCAGAGAGTGTCAAAGGAGGGTTGGTGCAGACTGCAGTAGGAACAGGGCCTTCTGCACTCTGCTCGGGAGCTTTTGCAGGCAGAGACCTTACACGTAGGAGCTGCCTCTCAGCTCCCAGTGACTGCGAAACCCTAAACAGCCACAGAAGAGCCCTGCACACAGTGCCACCTCTGTGATGCACAGTGCTCCAAAAGGCCTTGTGGATGACAATGCTTTGTCTTTGTAAGGTGACTTGATTTTCTTTAAAAAGAACCAGTTTTTATCTGACACCAAGTGTAGTCATGGAAGCACTCAGTGAAGTTAGGAAGCTCTGACTAGAGATGAGCGTACTCAATCACCTCAGTGGTGAGGTCACTGCAAGGTGGGAAGGGAGAGGGGCCCCAGGGGTTTGGAGATGGGCCCCAGGGTCAGAAGCCACAGGTGAGGGGATGCTCACACTCACTGATGGAGGTGGGGTGCCCCTGACACCCCTTCACTGACAACGAGGAAGTCATCAGTCTTTAGGGAGTCTCCTGATCATTTCTACTCTTTAAAGATTTTAAGACTGTTTATCACATTTCATCACATAACGGTTTCTAAAGTGACACCCATGTTTTAAGTTCGTATTGTGCGAGTGGAGAAGCTGAACACCTGAGTTCTGTGTAAAGTGAGCAGTGTGGAGGGGAGTCTCAGCCCTAGCAACCCTATTATCATGTGTGGGGACACCTCTGGGCCGAAGTCCTTGGGGATGTGGCAGAGTTGGGTCACCTGTTCTCACAATTGCTGTTACTTTTGCCCCTCATATCACATGACTCCTGTAACACACAGGTAATGACGTGGCACTTCCTAGATTTAAATGGACAACTTTTAGTGATTAGAGAAAGACACCACATGGTCACCATGGGAGCTACAGCCTTCTCCGGAGTAATGTCCTTGCCTCTCTAGGCTAATGTCCTGGTCTTTCCAGGAGAATGTCCTTGCCTCACTCCATCTCTGGGCTGGCGGTGGCTTTCCCTCCATGCTTGTGACCAGGCACTTCCAGCGTGAGTGACGAAGTGGCTGCATGGGCCACACGATTGCTCTCAGTGCCTCCCTGAGCAACTAGCAGCACCCAGCGCAGTGCTGTGCCTTGGTGCTCTGCTCCAGAGCCATCCCAAAGGAACTTATTGGCAAAAGAGAATCTCTGTGGCCGTTTCTAGTCTTTCACCTATCAAATGAGGAGCAGAAAAGTTGAGAATAACATGATCATTTTTGGCCTGTATGAAGCTCATTCATGCTGAAGCGCAGCATGGAAACCAAGCATCGGATGAGTGCTTCCAATAAACGGAAACAGAATTCAGGCTGTCACTGAGTCGTGTGAAGGACATGGATAAGGACTTTACTCTAGAGGCCCTCCCTCCTTCCCAGAGCACATGCAGAGGGAGGGTGTACATGCGAGTAAGTGCAGGTCATTAGGTGATCCTGCTAGGTGTGGACCACTTCCCTGGTCCCTGAAGAGAGCATCCAGCCCGTGAGCTTGCTCTGGTTGGTCACCGTCAGCCCTCAGTCATCCCCTGAGCACTTCAGACTGCCAGCCTCCATCTAAGGCGGAATCAGAGGCTAACCAGGACATCAGCAAAGGTGAAAGGGTTCCATGGGAAGTAAGATCTGGGTGTTGATCTTGAAATACCTTTAAGGACTCAGCGCCTAAAAACGGTAACACCTGCAGATATTCAGAGATGACCAATTCCATCGTGATAACGCATCCCAGCTCCTGGGGCAGTGCAGCTTGCAGCAGAGCGAGACCTTTGAGAGAATGGCAGAGGACACACTGCCTCTTAGAGCCACGCCCTGGGTTCAGGGCGTGCAGGCTGGGGACAGATGCGTCCAAGACGTGGCTATGCTCCAAAAAGCGCCTAACTGGGAAGGCTGAAGATCGCGATAGTTGGACAACTCTTCAATGCCCTCCTTTCTGTGTGTGCTCTTCTGGTGTTCTTTACCTCTCTCATCCTCAGCAAGTGTCCCAGGCTGCAGTGAAACATGTTAAAGGATCCCGTTCCCCAAGCCCCCAAGCCATGTGACCCCCTGAGTCAGGGGCTTCAGCTCAGAGATGGTATGTTCACTACATGCACCCCAATTTAGATAAACTTGCCAAAAACACTAATTAACAAGTAGACTGAGGAATGGGAGACACCCAGCAACTTAGCTTCCTGGTCAACTGAGACTTAGTCTCAAGCACCTGGGTATTCAGTTGCCTCGGGTGAAAATAAGATTCAGTGCAGTGAAGCTCCTTCCCAGCTTGCTAGGAATCGTCTGGTGAATGTACCACATTGTTGGTGATAATGATCCTGCAAGACCACCAGGTAATCATTCTGGATGGCAGCTCTTACCATAGATTGAGACAGGGTAGATCAGTGGTAGCAAACCTAGGGCATGTGTGTTGTTTTTCTTTTAAGACAAAACATGTTAATGTATGCATTGTTCTTTCTAAACTAAAACCTCAGCAGTACTCAGGTTTCATTGCAGTGTTAGTGTTTTGAGATAAATATGTGGGGTTTTGAGTTGTGGTCTGGGCAATTGCCTCTGAAAGCATTGCCATTGCTGGCCTAGGTTAGCTGGGAAGTCACTTGACAATATTCATTTTGGGCACTCCTGTTCTTCATATTTTCTTCTTGGTCTTAAATATGAAATTGGAGCTTTTAAAGCCAGCATTTGGAGGGCTCTGGAGGTTGGGATTAATCACTAGAAGGCAGAAGTCTCATAAGCTCATAGAGGATGGCACAGAGCCCAAAGGTATTTTCAGGTTTGAGCAGAATTCAGCATGTGGCACTGAGGTCATCAGGCCAAGATCACTGGAAGCCCAGAGTATGAACCAGTTTCCCTAATTAGCTGTGATATCCCCGGGAATTTGTCTTTAAGGATGAGAGAAAAAAGCAGAGAGCCTCGAAGAGCCCAGGTTTGCAGAGTGGAGTGCTGAGAAGCCCAGGTTCCCTCTCACCCCCATCTGCCCTGCCTAGGGTTATAGAGCTCTATGTGTGGTGTGCGGTGGGGGTGTGTTGTGGTGTGGGCCACAGGCCGGGCATGTGACCTCCAGCTCAGGAGCAGCCACCCAGCCCAGCGGGAGTGAGGTACATTGGAGAACCTCACCCTAGTGCACGCTAGTGTCTCAGACACATCCTCCATAAACCCCACTCAGATTCTGCGCACCCTTCCTGCAGGCTGCCTTGGACCCAAGCCTGGGGCACAACCTGTCCCGCTCCCAGGCACCCTGCTCACCTCTGCCTTGGTGTGTTTGCAGGGAGTACTACATCACCATGGTGAAGTGGGCCACCAGCACCAAGGTCGCCGTGACCTGGCTGAACCGGGCACAGAACGTGTCCATCCTGACCCTCTGTGATGCTACCACGGGGGTCTGCACAAAGGTACGGGGGAGGGGACTGAGGGCAAGGAGCAGGGGAGGTGGCGTCAGAGCCCCTTTGAGCATGAGCTGCCTCTGAGAGCTGCTCTGGCATCCAGGCCTCTGGTTTTGGTGCCATCTGCTGGGTGAATCTGGTACCACTGTGAGGAGCCACTGGCCAAGAAGAGGCGTGGTTAACCCCTGCGCTCCCACCAGAGTGCTCTCACGTACCAGAGGTATCTCCACGGCCCCACAGCTGCAGGGCCCCTGAATCATCTTGTTCTCTAAATGGTGCTCAAGGAGGGGTGCAAACTGGCTCAGGCCAGAGCCCAGGCTTCCAGAACCACTTCTGCTCTCACCCCACCCCACCGCACCCCAGTGCCAGGCACTCCCTCCTGACTGATGGGCAGGTCCTGGAAGCCAGGAAGGAGTACACAGTGATGTGTATTTAGAGGAAGCAAATGTGAGAAAAGAGAGTGAAAGAAGAAAAGGAGTAAAGAGGCATGAAAGTAAGAAAGACTGAAAGGCTGGGTGTGGTGATGCATGCTTGTAATCCCAGTCCTCTGGGAGGCTGAGGCAGGAGGACTGCAATATGGAGCCCAGCCTGGGCACTAGCCTGCCTGGTCCTGCATAGGCAGAGACTGCTGGGTCCCAGCCCTGAGAAGCAGATGACCTGGCATGGAGTGTGAAAGATGGACCCTCAGTCTCAGGCCAGGCTTGGTAAGCAGGTTCCCTACAGGGCTCTATAAAGCAGCCCTCCCTGAGCTGCCTCAGGATGGCAGAAAGTCACAGGCTTGTTCCTGGGAATAATGTCACCATGATGCCCAGGGATTTTCTTCCCTTTTAAGCCACTGGGAGCACACTCAGGTTACTCTGCCAAGCCATAGTGTCTATGGACAGACAGGCCAGGTCTAGCATGGCAAGTGCCGCCTGGGCACCTGTTCCCCATGCCCAGCCTGTGTATAGATCCTGGGGCACAGGCCGGCCCAGGCCCCGTCAGGCCACCACCTGGAGAAGGTTTGGGACCTTGGGGCACACTGTGGTGCCCAGCAGCTGTGTCCTGTGCTGGAATCTGTTTTAGTTCTGTTCAGGCATCTGCTCAGGCTCTTCTGGGAGGTCCACTACCACACGACTTCTAGCACCTCAGACAGTTTCAGTTCCCAGCACCCTGAGACTCCCATAGTGCAGTCTGCCTCTGAGGGAGCTGGTCCATCTGTGGGGACACCCACATGGGCACACACTGACCAGTGGTGACCCCAAGTGGTAGAAATGCTACCGTCTTCCAAAGGCTTCTTCTCCACAGTGGACTGCCCTTGTTGTTGGGGACGGTGGCATTCTTCTTGTAGAGGACACTAGCGTTGGGCTCTGAGCCACAATAGAAACAGAGCAGAACAGGATTACTCGCTCCCGCACCCATCACCCCATGCCTGTGCGTCCACCGTGCCGTTAAAGCCAAACTGCCTTGTGTGCCACTGGTCACATGCAGAACCCCACACTGACGCTCTTATGTCATTTTGCAGAAACACGAGGATGAAAGTGAAGCCTGGCTCCACAGACAGGTAACTGTCCCCTTGTGGTCCTCGCCAACACCTCCACCTGATCTCTGCCTTCCCTCCTCTGAGCCCTTCTGGGACTCTGACACCTCTCCAAGCTCTGAGGAGCAGTAACCCAGCAACGGGTAAGGGTGTGGACTCCTGTCTCGTCCCCACCTCCCTGGAAGCCTCGGGCTCCTGCAGAAACTGTGTCCCCAGAAGGCGTGGGAAGATCACAGCTCTGTGCCAAACGGAAGTGGCTCAGAGACCTCCTTCCCAGCTGGGCAACCCCCTGGGGTGACTTCAAATGATGGGTCACAGAACTTGCCCAGATCTAGTCTGTGATGGTAAAACATCTGGAGTAGATGCCTCTGTGACCTGACAGACTCCTCAGAACTGCCCCCAGGGTTTCCATCCCTGCTCAGATACAGAGAGATGCACGGCGCAGGGGACATAGCTAAGTGGCATGGCACTTGCCTGGCTCTGAGTTCGATTCCAGGAAAATGAACAGGCACATTGGAACAGGACGCAGGCACTGAAGACTGAAAGGAATGGTGGCAGGGTCCACTGGTGACTGCTTGCGTGGCCTGCTGAGGTTCTGGGTTCTATTCTAGCACCACCGAAACAAACTCACAAAGTGATGGTGAACACCCTATGCAACCCAGCCTGTGACAACTTTAGGTTAAACTTACCATAGAGAGAAAGGCTTCAGGCTGAGATTTCCTGTCTTCAGTCCTTCTGGTCTCCTCCCACACTCCTGTGTTAGAACAGGGGTAACGCTCGGGAGGCTTGTTTTCTTCCTGTCTCACCTAAAGGAAGGGACATTGCCTTAAAATTCTGTGGGAAAACTCAACCAGACTTGAGTCTTAATGAATTACAGTGGAGAGGTTCAGACATGTTTTTATTGATATGGTAAACCCTATGTATGAGAAATAACTGAAATTGGACAATGTACCTATCAACAATGGTCCTTCAAGTACATCCTCGTGGGGCTGAGGATGTAGCTCAGTGGCATAAGGGCTCACCTGGCAAGCATGAGGTTATGAGTTCGATCTCCAGTACCAAAAAAAAAAAAAAAAAAAAAAAAAAAAAAAAAAAAAAAAATTATAACAATGTACTTTAAAAAAAGAAAAAAGACTATCCTTGTACCCTGACTCTCCGTGCTGCCTTTTTGTGTGGGATTAGTGACCTGGCAGAGCACCGGGCCATGCCTCTCAAGGTGGAAGCCTAGCGTTCATACACCGTCACTTTAGAGTTTCCTCTTTCAGCCCTGCCGGTCTGTTCCAGCAGAAAAACAGCTTCAGTTAGGCAGAAGTACAGCTGTGGCCATATCGAATAACAATGTGTTCTGCTCTTTAAAGCAACCAGAATAGATTTCCTGTGGTTCTCAACACAGAAAAATGATAAGGATATGAGAAAATGCATACGTCAATTAGCTCGACATGGTCATGCCATAATATATGTATTTTTAAATAATATTATGCCATATACATATAATTTGTTAATCTAAATTTTTCTTACTGTAAAAGGTGAATAGGCCCCTTCGGTGTTGTATGTGGCAGGCGCCAGTATCACTGCATTCAGGCTCACATAGCGCTCCCTCATAGGGACCCCCACTATTTGCCTATTTTTTGACAGCTCTAGGGAGCTTCCACCTTCCAGCACTGTGAATCGTGCTGCAAGAACACGAGCCATGTGACATGAGCCACATGCAAAGGCCACCCACAGTGAGTGTAGACATCCATGAAATGCCCAGGATAGAGAAGTTCATGAATATAGAAAGCCAACCAGAGGTTTTCAGGTGCAAAGGCAGTGGGAGCAGAGCTTAGTGGGTGCAGAGTTTTGTGTGGGGTGATGAAAGGATTTCACAACAGAGCATGGCACTGTGAATTTACTAAGTGCACAGAACTGTTCATTTTCACTTTCTACTATGATCATTTTTACTTCGATAATTTATAAGGACTAAATCAGGCCGAGTGCCTGCTCTGAGCCAGTGCAGTTGGGACTAAAAACAGAGATGTGGGGGGCTGGGGATTTAGCTCAGAGGCATAAGCGCCTGCCTTGCAAGCAGGCAGTCGTGAGTTCGATCCCCGGTACCGATAAAAAGGAAAAAGACAAAAAAAAAAAAAAAAAAAAAAAAAAAACAGAGATGTGTGTAAAACTTCCAAGTGTGCAAACAAGGAATGTGTGCACCCTCAAATGTGTTCAAAAACTGAGCCTCAGTGCCGGTGCCTGACAAACAGGAAAGCAGAGTGACCTGTTGGGGGAAGCATGGGACACCTGCCTGGATAGTGGCAGTTCTGCACAGCAGCGATGGCTGTGCCAGGAAAGGCCAGCAGTGTCTGTCGGGGACAGACAGGAAAGGAAGGAGAGATGCTCAATCCTGCTTCTGTGCCACCCCAGAACACTCCACAGGGACCTGGCTGGTGAGCTGTTAGCCCTAGGGGGCAGCAGCTTGCAAGCTCTGGACCAGGGACAAGCTGTGTACTCTCCCTCCCCTGCCCGAGTGGCCTCAGAGCCAGGGTCAAGAGTGTACCTTTCTGCATCCCTGTGAGTCCCACTGCCCATGACAGAACACCAGCCCCGCAAAGGGGACAGCCTGCCTGGGATTCAAGATGCCAGGTCATTTCTAGCAAGCCTTAAAGAGTACCAAATTCAAAGCAAGCCTTAAAGAGTACCATGAATTAAAATCACCACTCTTACGGGTTTGAAATGTAAACTGTGAAGTGTTTACTGAAAAAACAGCTCACTGCTTAAGGGACAACTACTAAAAACTACACAATGAAGTCTGGAGCATAAGGGATTGTGTTGTGTGCTGGGAGGAGCTGCCTCTGGATGCAAGAACCCTCCTTCAGCGTGAGTTAGATGTGGTCCGCCCTGGGCACAGCAAGGGTCCCCACGTGCCTAACCACCTTGCAGACCACAGGCCTAGGGCCGCAGGGAAGTCAGGGTCCTGCTCATCCCGGAAGGGCCAGTTTCAAGCAGCTTCTCATTAAAACCTGTTTTCCTGGAGGACTCTGTGGACTCAGCTTTCCAAAGATCTCCCACATTATCCTCACCTCCTTTGGGACACCATAACATCCTGCAGTTTAGGAGCTCATGTCTGGCTGGGCCTGCCATGCCAGGCCACAAAGCTGCTGCCTACCTATTCGGGTTGGAGTATTTCTCCTCAGGGGCTTGTGGGGACTTCTGAATGGGGACCTTGCCATGGCACCTCCACCCACCCATCTCTAGCGGGTCACAGGAGCCTGCCTTGAATATCCCTGCCTAGGTGCATCTGGTAAACCTGCAGAGCCCAGGGAGACCCTGTGTGCTCACATCAGCCAGTCCCAGATCACCTATAGATGGCGGGAAGGGCTGTGCTAAGCTGTCCTCATGCTATGCTGACATCCTTGAGCCCCATCTCCTCTCTCTCCTTCCATCCCCTTCCCCAACCCCCATGTGGATCCCCAAGAGCTCCCTAGGAGCTGAAAAGGAGTGATGTGTGTGGATGCCTGCCGGGTCCCTCTCCAGTTCGTTCCTCACACACAGACCCATCGCTGCTGTGCTGGGCGGAAAGTGAGTCACCGAGACCCAAAATCACTGCTCACACCACGGGCGTGGAACCCGCAGCAGCTGGCTTGCTTGTGCTATGTCCTATGGTTTGACTTCTAACTGTTCTTCTTTCACCAAATTTTTTATTTCAAAATTCATCACAATTTGGCCTGCGAGGTTGGAGAAGACAAACACACGTAAACTGTGAGAAGAACTGGCAGGAACTCTCCCAGTAGCTCAGGCAGCAGCTCTGATGGATGTAAAGGACTCGATCCTCACACACCTGCTTTGAATGGAGTTGCAGGAACCATGTGAGACTAGAAATGCTGCCTCGATTCCAAAGACAAGCAGAATCAGCACTCAATCCAAGGCCCCTTTACTTTATCACTAAAACTAGGTCTAAGCATGAGAAACTGAGTCTCAGGGAGGTGAACACAGACGCCTTCCTGGTGTGCATGGTAAAGATAACATCAGAACCTGGAGGCCTCCTCATGATAAACACAATGCCTCTGGCCAGAATTAATTATATTACACTTCATCCCTGCCCAGAGTGCAAACATTCCCCCCAGAAAACTGGGGTAACATCCTTTGTCTGTCCTGCTGTCAGCAAACAGAAGAGCGTGCAAAGGGACAAATTAACGGCTGGTCTTTCCACTCTCTCCTTTTAAATACCACGCTCCCAGCTCTAAATAGAAAAATCACCCTTTTGACTTGACCGATTCTGTTCTGTTATGTCACATTTGGTTTTACTCTCTTCCAAAAAAGCAATAAGAACAGTGGGAGCAATGAAACCCAAAATGTGTAATAGTCACTGTACAAAAGAGAGGAAAAGAAAGTGCTCTAAACTATATAACTGCATGTATATTTAAATGTATAAGACAGAAAATGATATCACAGAGTTCTAATGGATCATTGAACAGAACTGTTTGCAGTATCATTGCTGGAATGTCCACTCTACAAACTTTAATTCTGTGACTTGAACAATTATTTCTAAGATGGCAATATGTAATCTATTAACTAGTGATCTCCTACTGCGCATTTTTTTCTTCTGTAAATCTGTATAACTTGTACCCTTCACTGTTTTTTTTTCTTTTCTTTTCTCCTTAAATAAAAATTTAAAAAAAAAAAAAAAAAAAAAAAAAAAAAAAAAAAAAAAATCAATATTTGCAGATTAAAGGTTTCATTTTATTGCAAATATTCATGAAGATTAAATGTCATTTTAATCACACGTTAGTTTATTTCTCTGGGCATATCGTATTTGCATGTACTCATTCACTGCACGGAAATGAGTTTTCCTTGTGCCAGCTGAGGTTTATTTACCGTTTGTTCTCATCCCCACCTTAGCATGGAGCCTCTTGAATCAGAAAATGTATGTCATAGCCAACTAATTGGTGTTCACGGATGGAAACTTCCGAACTTGAAGTGCAGAACCACCGCTGCTGCACAAACCATTTCTGACCGCTGGAGTGGCAGCCGCCCTGCTCAGGGCTGCTGGAGCTTGGCGCCTGGCTGGTCTGGGTTTGGGGGGCCAGGCAGAGGTGGTAGCCAGGCTGCCCTCCTGTGCCCTTACACCCCGCCTGAGGCCTGGTCCCCAGGAATCCCGGGAATGCGATTCTGTCTCCAGACAACAGCAAAGGTGGACCCGCACCGCAGGCCCGTCAGTGCCAGCTTAGGTCACCCTCCCTCCCCGTGTGGGTGGCCACGGGCAGGCTCCTGCTCCTTCCTCTGATCTACACGTTAGGGTTCAGGGATATCAACCTTTTCACTTTTCACCTTGTCTCCTTGATGAGCTACTCAATAGAAAATGGGTTATGTTAAAGGGAAAAATAAAGACAGGACTGGAAGAGAATTCATGCTGTAGACAAAATCAGGTTTGGGATGTTGCAGGGTTGCTTCTCCTGGAGCTTTGGGGTGCTCCTCCTGGATCTTTGGGGTGCCCCTCCTGGTTGGTCACAAGACCGCTGCAGAACTTTGGGGCGTGCCCGGGGTGAGTGAGCAGCAGTGCCTTGGGGAGGCGCATGCCTATTCTCAAGGAGAGCTTGGGGCGCACACACATCCCTCCTCCCGCTGTGCTTTGGAGACTAAGGGATGCTCTTTTGTCTACCTCTGTCTGCACTGTGGCCTCTTAATTCCCCATTGTTCCTCTCTCTTGTTTTATGAAACCTGCAGTTCGATTCATGCTTCCTAAGGAAGGAGAAGACCCTCACAGCATCCTTCTCCCCACAGCTTCTCTCTCTAGAAACCACAGAGAACATGAACCCGTGGTACACTGTGTCCCGCTCGCCTTCTGCAGAATAATCAGGCATGCTGTGTTAACTGGACGCCTTGTCTTTGTTCACAGAATGAAGAGCCTGTATTCTCCAAGGATGGCCGGAAGTTTTTCTTCGTCAGAGCAATCCCACAGGGCGGACGAGGAAAGTTCTATCATATCACAGTGTCATCATCCCAGGTGAATCCCGCAGTTTGTGTGTGTCGGAGCAGCTCTCACAACTGAGCATGCGTGTCCTTTTCAGGAGCCTAAATAGCCCCAGAGGTGTCACTCACATTGGCTACCAAGGCTGTGCTAGAGCTGTGGAGCCATCAGATCCAAGGACAGAGATTCCTAGCAGAGCAGGTTCTGCTCAGAGAACTTTGGTTTGGAAAGGGCACATCTGGCAATGGCAGGGGGCACTGGACATGGCTGGGTACAACCAGGACTTTGAGGGGTCAACTGTGCCTTACACCCTCCCACCCCAGGAGCCAGAGGCAGCTCCAGCTTTATGATGTAGTGGCTTCCTCTCACCAAGCGCCTGACTGTGGGGTCTGGTGAGTGAGCATCTCTGAGCCAAGATGTCAGCGATCATCATTCGTGGACTCAGACCTCAAAGTAGGCTTCTCAGTAGACACCTTCCCTTCCCAGAGAGGACCTGGGAGGTGCTGCTGCTGCTGCTCTTAGGCAGAGTGAATGTGGACCTGCGGCTCCTCAAGGTCGCACACTCTATTCTTTCTGGGGTTCATTTGGAAATCACTTCAAATTGTTTGAGGTCAGAACAAGTGAACAGAGAAAAGGTCGATCAAAGTATCCCATGGCTTTGAAGTAGGGGGCTTGTGTTTATGATGTGGCCCAAAACCAATTCCAAAAAAGAAGGAAAATCCAAGAACACTCACCTAAGAGCAGCAGGGAAGGAGTAGGAGAGACCCCAAAGCTTCTCAGAGAGAAAGGGTCTCATCTTCCAGCTGCTGACTTCCAGCCTTTAAACTGCCCCCATCCATTTACTGTTCCCGTCTTCATCCTCCAGAGCCAAATTCCTTTTCTTCCTCATTTGGGGTCATTTGAAATGTGTTTTTAAAAATTAGATGTTTTTATTCAGTCTCTGAATTAATTCAGATGGTCAGCATTGCTGAGACCTCCATCCATACGCGGCCGTAAACAGATCCCACCCTGCCCACGGCACCCACTCCGGCCCTGGGCCCAGGATCCCCTAGAGGATGCAGTGACTGCCTCCACCAGGTCCACCTCCACCCCCAGATCCTTGCCCACCCTACTCCAGGCCTTGGCCCACCAGCCCTTCTTCACCTACCTTAATCTCCAGCTGCTGGGCACCTGCCTCCCACCCCCTTCCCCGAATACCTGGTGTCCAGAACCTGGTGATGATTAATACTGATGGTGGGGCCTGGCTCTTGGGAGCACCCGGGGAGTGTGTGTGTGAAATACACACCAGTCACCCCACCTGGGCCGCAGAGTGCAGAGCAGACTGCCTATCTTCCCTCCTCTATACCTGTGTGGGCTTTTCGCCCAATCTCACGAACCCTTACCCTCCTCTCTCCTTCCTCCCTGCAGGCCTGTAGAGTCACAGAGAGGCAAGCACCTGCCACCTAGCAGCACACAAACCCCTGACTCTGTGGAGCAGCTGGAAGGTCTGGGGTGGGCTCCAGGCACCAGCACTAGAGTTGTGGGCCCCAGCACGGCTGTCACCCAATGCAGAGAGGCTGAATGGGCAGAGGGGTGACATGAAGGCAACTTGAGGTGGCAGCCAAGTCCTTTTGGGCTCCTGACCCCATCTCTCTGTTTCAGCCCAACAGCAGCAATGACAACATCCAGTCCATCACCTCTGGGGACTGGGATGTGACCAAGATCCTGTCCTATGATGAGAAGCGCAGTAAGATGTGAGTGACATTGGGCTGTGTCCCAGGACGCCATCTTCCTGACCAGCAGGCCCATCTGCACTTCCCGGTCTTCTTATACTTCCATGCTGGGCAGCAATCACGGGCTACCAGCTGCCCAGGCACACCTCCGTCTCAACAGCCGGCCTCTCTGCAAGGCACAGAGTGAAGCCCGTGCCCATCCCATGAGGCCCCACTTGCCTCACGGTGGCAGCACTGTCCAGATCTCCTTGGGTCTCTGCTGTCCTGGGCTCAATGCCGAATGCATCGCAAGTGATGCCTCGCTTCATAGCTGCGCAGGGCGGGCTCCTTACTTTCCCGTTTTTAAATTAAATAAGCCCAAATTCAGAGCAGCTGAGTCACCCACCCCAGGTTCCTCAGATGGCCCCTGGCAGAGCTAGGATTGAGCCAAGATGGCGGGAGCCCAGGCCCCAGCACAAAGCCCGGAAGCTTCTGAGTCCCACTCACACAAGGGCAGCGTCCGAGTCTCAGGGAAGTCAGGCAAGGAGTATTTACTGGGCCATACTTCACCCCTGTGAAAAGTGTTTGGGGCCTTTGTCCTCCATGTGGTCACTGCTCTGGGGAAGAAACTCCCAGGTCCAGAATCAGGTGCCCATCACCCTGAAACAGGACCCATAGCTCCAAGGCAAGTCCAGGGCAGGAGGGACCTGGGGCTGAGAAACTTGCCCTGGCCTCAGGGCTGGGCTGCTGGCATCACCAGGGAATTGCAGCCTCACTGGGACACTGTAGGGTGGTACCTGGCATGCACTGGACAGCTAACCTGTGCATCTTCCCACCTCTGCAGCTACTTCCTGAGCACAGAGGACCTGCCACAGAGACGCCAGTTGTACAGGTAGCTTGGACTCGGGCACATGGGGCTTCCCTCCTCTGGGCCCCACTTGTGGGACAGGGTTGCACCCCTCAGCACACAGAGGACCTGGGGTGGGGTAGCTCTAACATTTGGAGAGGAGCCTGAATACCTGAACCTTCATTCAGTTTGCCTGCTTTGGTTGGATGAAAGGCCTCTCCACACTGCTTCGCCCCCTCTTGACAATGGGTGGGCGTCACAGTCTTTCCTTGAATCTGTATCCAAGTGTGGACTTGAGGGTCATTCTCAGTGTTAGAGTATAGCAGCATCCGGATTGGGGCTGGTGGGCTGGGATGGGAGCTAGTGTACTGTCCTCGTCTCTTGCACACTTGCTGTGCAACTTTGCACAAGCTCCATGAACTCTGAGCAAGCTGTGAATTTCACAGAGGTGCACAGAGCCTGGACAGAGCTAGACCTGAGGTCTCTGTCAGCATAGAACCCTGTTACCTATCCCAGAACTGAGAAGGCCCTGGGTGCTTCTGCCTGGATGGCAGAAGAAGAGGGACCAAAGATGCCTCCTAGATGCTTCCCAGATCAGAGGACTTGAGGCTACTGCCTGAAAGTCTGGGTGGGGCCAGTGCCTGTAAGCCTCTGTCCAATGCAGGGAGGGCAGAGGAGCCTAGATGCATGGCCATCTCCCCTCAACCCTCTGGGCTCCCGCCTGAGAATATAAAGCTGGCCCACGGGGTGCAAGTGGCAGGATAAACCCCTGGTGAGTGCCTGTGGTCATACACTTGCACACCTGCTAGGGTCCTTGGAATACAGCCACTGAGTCTGTGTATAAAGAGAAAACACCCTGTTTAGCCTGTGTACAGCAAATAGCACCAGATGTCACCTTCGACCCATGAAAGTCTCGGCTCTGCAAAGGTGGGCTCGATGCTGGAGTCTGTGGTTACAGTGGCCTCTTCCTGAGCTGACGTGCAATGAAAGCTTCTCCCAGGATACATGCATCCCCTGTAGGGGGACTCAGAGCCCTTCTCACATGACACTATACTTGACCAGGGCAGTCCCTGTGGTATCCACAAACTCATCCCTATCTACCCAACTCCATGCTGGGGAGACAGCACTGTTTACATCCCTCACCATCCACTGGGAAGCAGGTTTGGAAACAACCAGGGTCAGCTTGTGTCCCTGGACTTCTGCCCTTTATGAAATTATTCCTGTTCTCAAGTTACCTATTGTTCATTCGGAACATGGCACACAGGGAGGCATAGCACTAGGGGGAAGCACAAAGCAACAGCACACTGTCACATGCTCAGAGCAGCACACTCACACACTCAGGGCTGAGTGTGCCCTCCCAGGCTCAGAGCTGAGCCATAGGTGTGCAGGTACGAGCCCAGCTGTTCCAGGAGCACAGATGCTGAAAACTCCAAGAGGGGAGGGGGCTGAGCATGGTGGGATCGAGCTGGGTGATTCTGGCACCCCAAGCAGATAGGTGGGAGTGAGGCCCAGTGAAGGCAGTGGCAGGGTCCTTGTAAAAGAGATGTCACTTGGCTTGAGCACTCACCGGGAGTCTGACCTTGACCACAGACGGTGCCCCACTTCCTTGGTTCATTCTGGGTCCTTGTCTTCCAGTGCCAACACAGTGGGCAACTTCAACAGGCAGTGCCTGTCGTGTGACCTGGTGGAGAACTGCACCTACTTCAGCGCCTCCTTCAGCCACAGCGCTGACTACTTCCTGCTGCAGTGCGAAGGTGAGTGGCTGCTGCCTGGCCACAGCTGGGTGCTGGGTGCGCGTGGACATGGTGAGAAGGTGCAGCTCATGGTGGAATGGGTGCAGATCCCCATGGGACACTCCTGAGCACCTACTCACTCATCTTCAGAAGACACAACATTCGGGGCACCTTGCCCCTGCTAAGGTGACCACTCCCAAAATCCGCTTCACATTCTCTATAAGATAGTTGTGGTATCCCACACATCAGCAAACCTGGATAATCTAGAAAAGTAATAAAGCAGTTTCAGAGATCAACTTTTCCAGCATATAAAGAATGGAGTTGTACAAGTAATCTCAGAAAAATATTTCCTGCGACCCAGCTCCTTGATAATTTATCCTTATCACATGTATGTCCTATCAGACCAATCATGATACACAGAAGAGCCCCCGGAAGTAACAGTAACAGAGAAGATGGACCTGGGTTAGAATCTGGGCTCTACCACTTACGGTCTCTGTGACCTTGGGCACACCAGTTAATCTTGCTAAACACACTGAGTCTTTGTGAGGCACTGGTGTTTACCTGTAAAGTCACTGGGAGAGGGAACTGCACTAATGCTTGGAGGGTGCTTATTGTGTACCTGAGGCACAGCAAGTGCTTGGTAAATGTAACTAATTTATCTTTATTATCGTAATTGCTATTGTGCTAGTAATCTCTTCAAAACTTCTGGATGTCTACTTGCTATAGACTCAAGGTGCAAAGTTGGGGCTGAGTCGAGAGATGGTAAATTTCCATGAAATGACAATCGGCATGTGTTGTGTGACTCCCAAATCAGAGTGTGCATTCTCACATTCCACTGAGCGGGGTTGGAGTCCCTGTGCACTCACCAGCAGGTTAGCAAGTTAATGGAGTGACCACTGGTGCCAGAGCGACAGGAGACTAGATCATCCGCCTATGGACATAGGGAAGAGAGGTATGGTGGCCTCGGGAGTGCACATAGCCAGATTTCTCCTTTCGCTGGTTCTCGACCAGTGCTATGTGATAACCACACTTCCTTGGGTTTCCTTAGCCTATGCCTGTTCCTGTCTGTGTCGCCCCACCTGCATGAGTGTCCTGTACTCCCAGGTGTCTGTGTATATCTGGCCACTGGGAAGTGTACACTATGGCACTCGTGTATCATGTTACCCCTGCCTGAGCTCCAGTCATTACAGAGCATTGAATAAGGCTGGGATAAATCACAGGGACCAGGGTGCCAACTCTGTTTGACGTTACTGACTGTGCTACTATGGTGAAAAGGGTCCTAAGGCTGACTCCAGGCTCAGTGACAATGGAAGGTGTGGGAGTGGATTGGTGATGTCATGGAAGTCCTGAGGGACAGGTTGGTGATTTCTGCCAACCACACAAGTGAGGAGGAGGTCGCAGCCACATGTCACGTGTCTGTCACATTTGGTGCAATCCTGAGAATAATGAACACTAAATGATAAAGTGTCACATTCCACGCAGTCTGACACGGGACCTGTCTGAGAGTTAAGCTGTATCCTAAAATTTATCTCATAATGCTGATTGGGGTAGGATAGATTGGTTTTTTGAAAGAGAAGTAAACTAAAGCATTCTGGTCCAGCAAGGTAAAAAATGACAATGTGTCATAAAGAGACACACGCACAGTGATTGCTGCTAAAAGGAGTGAAAGTGACCAATTCAGAGATTTCCCTGCAGGCAGCCCGTACTCACGCTGCCATCTGATGGGCACCTCTGATTCTCACACAGGTTTCAGACCATGCAGGAAGATTTGCCATGTTCCTTCGCCGAGCTCCAGGGACATCATGGACCTGAGGTGTCCCTGAAAAGGCCTGCCTGCTGAAGGCTTGGTTGCCTGTCCATAGTGCTGTTAGGGAGCAGTGGGACATTTAGTAGGAAGGCCTGGTGGAAGGAAGTTAGATTATTGGGGTGTACACTGGAAGGGATGTTGAGACCACTCCCTCATCTTCCTGTTAGCCTTCACTTCAGACCACAATGAGATGAGCATCTTCATTCTTTCACCCTGATCCCCAAAAATCAATGACACCAAGTAACCATGGACTGAGCACTCCGCAATCATGAGCCAAAATCAACCCTCCTTATCAACTGGTTTTCTCGGGTGCTTTTTACAGTCAAGAAAATCCACCTCACTGTAGGATTAATACTAGTCCTTCCCCTTAGTGTGCAGACCAATGGCTTGTCCAGTGCACCCTTTTACAGCCTGCCCCAATGTAGAACTTGTTAATAATTCATGGCTGATTGTGAATGAGTAGCCCCAGAGCTAGAAAATAATAAAGAACCTGTACCCCATTGATAAAGCCATATCATTAACTTCAAACCTGCAGGAAGAATCAGTTCCCAGAAGGAAATCTGAAAATGAATGATTGGATTCTACAGCCACCTAATTCTCCAGACCATCACTTACACTGAGTTTCCAGGACATTAACCTCAGCTGCCCTTTGTAATTTTGAATTTGTCCAAGTAAATGTTTAAAACCAAGCATGTGGCTCCTTGGAGCATTGCTAGTGTGTTTGTGAGTAGGAACATCTGTTCCATCTCTCAGACATTTGGAGCAATTCCCTATGAGACAGCCATACCAAGAACAGGTTGTATCATTAGTGTAAGTTTCATGAATATTTTGGACGATGTAACCTCTTCTGTAAGCACAGCCCAGCTCCAAGAATCACACTGCAGGAGCCACACTGCCTATTAACACTCAAGTAGATGTCTCCATGGAAAAGAAACTTCTCACCATCCTCCTAGACACCTGTCCTGTCACTGGGCTGGTGATGGGTACACTGATACTTATGATGATATACTTTCTGTGTCAACAGACATTTTAAGTAAAAAAGAAATAGTGGCATCAGTCCTGGTCAATAATGCTTCCAGAATCTTCCTTTCATTTTGGTGGCCTGGGCTCCAGATGACAAAAGCCTGCATGTAACAAGTCATCTCACCCTGGTGAGCTCCCTCCAGGCAATTCATTTTGCTCCTCTCTGGAAATAACCAGATCCTGCACAGCCATTTCTTGATAGAAGGAATATAAAATAAACAGTATCCCTGGGCTACCAGGAAGAGGCACCAGCAGACTAGAACATGGAAGGATTTTCCAAACTGAATATAAACGGTTCACATGGAAATGAAGGCTAAGGATGAGGATGTGTTATTCAGCTGGCAAAGAGCATGATTATTAAATGTAGTGGCTTGTGTTCTCAGGGTGCTGTACCCTGGAGCTCCCATCAGTGCAGTCTCTGGGCCATTGGGAATGCTGGTGCAGGGCATACAGTCCTGCTGTCCCACCGGTGCCCCTGACCAGAGGAGACTTGGCCTTAAGATGTTGGAGAGGACCATGGGCCAGAGCTGGAGGGAAGCTGCATTGGCAGTGGCCTCAAGCACCAATGGGCAGCCTGTGTGGCCACCTCCAAGGTCTTGGTGCCAGAGTCTACAGGAAGCTGGGCCTCCCCAGCCTAGACCCTCTGCTGGCTGCACAGATCCAACCAAGAATTGCGATGTGTGCAGGAAACATGGGCAAGAGGCCTTGGATGAAGCCAGGAAAGGGGATCCAAGAATGTGCATTGTATTACAGACCCCTTCTGCCTGCTGCAGTGAAGCTGACTGCAGATATCCTCAGAGACCCCTGAAGGTATGATTCCACGTTGCAAGGGCAAGATGCTGTGAAAAGGAAGACAACCAGCTACTCCAGACTAAAAGTATTCAGCAAAGTTGTTTTTTAAAAGCTCAAATGGAGAGCTGGATCATGTGCCTGCCCCAGGAAGGCCCTAGGTACTGCCTGGCAGTTAGCAGTAAAGCCCTGTCCACTACTGTTATTTCCCCTCTGAGTGTTCTTGTTTTGACAAAATTATAACCAGAGCAATACCAAAGAAAAACAGCTGATGAATTTTCCAGAACAACATACAACTGAACTAAAAGGAAAATCCAGAGACAACTTGGAGTACTGTGAATAAGAGACCCAAGAAATGTGTTATGGTCCTGTGGCTCCAGAAAAAGAGACTGGGGAAAAATAAACTAAAACACTGTGGCCAAAGCTGTCCTGAAGTTTGAGTCATAAGAGAGAAAAGATTTATTTAATATAGTCATAAAAATTTAAAATATTTCCTATTGAAATTTAACAATCTCAAGGTTAAAAATTGCATAAAGAGTAGAAGGAGAAGAATAAAAGCATGAACTCTTTCCCTTTTCTTTCTTTCATCTTTTCTTGTTCTAAATATTCTGAATGATATCAGACTTCTCAGCTTCAAATCAACACACTGGCAACAATAGGCAAGGTCTTAATTGCTGGTGGTGGAAAATGACTTTTAACTTTCAGCCTTATATTAATTCAGTTCTTGTTCCTGAAATGGACAGAAAAAGAAATTTGGGGACATTCAGTCAGAAAAAGAAATTTGTACCGATGGGGACAGTAAGACCACTTTGGTAGGTATAAAATGTGTCAACAGGGGTAAAAGTTACAGCCCTTATTTATCAGCTTCAACATCTGTGAAGTTCAGGTAAAATTTTCACAGAACCATGGCAGCACTTCTGTTGGAGGCTGTTCCTGGAAGGAATGTCTCTTCTTCTCTAGATGTTATTTCAATGCCTATGAAACTATAGACCCTTCCCAACCTTGAATGTATCACACAACCTCCAAGACACAGCTCTTTACTTCTCCTAACCACCCCTCTCCCTCCTCCCTTGGACTTTGGGATACTTCCTAACCATGTGCAGTAGACTCAGCACTGGGCCCCACTGTCCTTCCACAGAACTGAGGTTCTGCTGTGCCCACCTGCCCCTAAACACTCTGCTAATCTGGGCCTGGACACTGATGTTCAATGTGCTTGGCATAGCATACATGGAAAAGAGACAGGCTGCAAGGTTGAGAGATGCCCCCAAGGAAGAGAAGAAAACTGCAACCAAGGTCATACCCTCATAACACTTGATTTCACTAATGGCATTTATATAGCCTTCAAAAACAGGGGACATTCACATTTAGGTAAAATACAGAAGACCACTGATCCCAATCACTGCCCCACCCCCAGGGGATGTATATGCTAGTAATGAACCCCTATAAAGCCACTAGTCAACAGGAGACTCACAGGAGGTGTTCATCCCACATGTGACAAACGTAAACACTTAGCAATTGCAGGATGAGAACAGCAGATCATCCTGGAAAAGAGCAGTCACCCTGAACCTTACCTTCTCCCCTAACACAGTGTGTACATTTGATAAAGATTTGATGCCCACAAGGACAAATGAAGTTTTTTTTTATAGCTAGAACAGATGTCTGTGTACCTGTTGCAGAAAGGAGCAATTGTTGGCTTAGCACTAGAGAAAATAACTGTCTTCCTAAACCAATCTTTCTCTTCTAGAAATGAAGTTTAGTATCTGTGCTTGGTCAATACCCTATTTTAGAAAATGCTCCCTGACAATATTAGATGTTGGTATTTGTCTTAGTTACTTTTCTTTTGTTGCTGAGACAGAATACCTTACACTCAACATGAAGGAAGGAAAGGTTTATTTCTCACAGTTTGGACATTTCAGTCCATATTCAGTTGGCTCCAAGGCAAAGCGACATGGCTGAGGGGCAGCAGTTCATGGCCACCTCTGCAGCACAGCATGAACAGCAAAAAGGGAGAAGACATGCCTTCTTCCTACCCTTATAATGTATGCTCCACCCACTCAGGGGTGGAGCATTCACACCACCAATCTTAGTGCTGGACAATGAACCAATCACAAATGCTAGATTCAGCCTCATCCATGGTTGCATGAGACTTGGGGCGGGGAATCTGATATAAACCATAACATTATTTAATATTGATTCTTTGAACCACGATCCTTGCTGTCTTCTTGATAATGTCGCACTAAACTGATGTTTGACTGTCACTCTTTCATGCCTGGCTTCAGAATCACTGGTGGGTGGTATACAGCAGTCAGTTTGATGGCTGGTGTTTGATGGTCATGTTGGGTGGCTGGTGTTCCAGGATCATCATTGGGTGGTTGGAGTTTGGGGCCACTGTTGGATGGCTGATGTTCTGCCATTATGCGATGGACTAAGAAAGACTTATAAGAAGGAGGCTCTCCACATCTCCATCACACCTAAGGATGAGGAGGAAGTTGTGTGACAAAATAAGCCATAGCAGCCGACTTCTCCACTACCACCTAACAACAACAAAGGATGAAGAGGGAGGTTTACAAAATGAATCTTAAGAAGACCCAAACCCCTTAAGAAGTCAAGGAGGCCAGCACCCCTTCTTTGTAGAAGATCATGAATGTACTTACGGGAGTCATACTCAAAACAAATGGAGCCAAGACATCTGGCTCAACATTAAAACTGCCTTCACTTCCACTGGGTTTGTTCTCCCAGAGAAGGTATTAGATAATGTCAGACAGCTGCTGAATGGTAACTCAACACTCTAAGCACATTTTGAAAGCCACTTATTATGTAGCTCATAGCTGTTAAGTTCACACAACATGAGACAAAATGGACATGAATAGAGAGAACCTACAATCACAAAGTCAAAGCGCTCTATTAGACATCATTTCTTAGCCTATAATTTAAGTTATGGTGACAAGAGGGTTTTAAATTTCTATTACTTGTTTCTGCATAGAATAGTAATGCACACTATTTTTAGTCAGCTGTTACAGGGTATAAAAGCCACAGTGAAATCCACCCCTCTCGTGCACAGCACACTATCTGATGGATGTTGAAATGCTAAACCAGCTCTTCCTCACTCTCATCTTCATTTTTTTCATTCTTTCCTCTTCTCTCTCCCCTCTCTTCCTTCCCCTCTGTTTCCTGCCCACCCCCAGTTCAGTCCTAAGCCTTCAGCTGGCACAGGACAGAGCAGACATCTTCCCAGAAGGGTAGCCTATTATGGGGTGGCTAAGCTATGCCAGGTGACAATGACACCCACCTACTGCTGCGGCACCTGGTGTGGGACTCAGAGTCCAAGCTTAATGAGGAGTGTCTCGGGGACTCACGGGTAGCAAGTAGTGGTAGGTATGGTAGAACATTTTTGACATTCAAGGGATAGATCTCTCCTGGTTGGGGATAAGGGGGGAAGGCAGGACAGTAGCCTGGAACCCTCACTGGTGTCAGCTGGGCCCCGGGCAGTGATGCACTTACATCCCTGGTTTTCTGTGCCACATGGAGCTTCTAGTTGGCCCTGGTGCCAAGGTGTCCCTGAGACAGTTAGCAAAAGCCAGGCAGGTCATAACATGCATGGCAGCCCTGAGCAAGTGCTCTTAGCTCCCTGGATCTGGTGGTGCTGCCTGCCATGGGCTCGCAGAGGTGGCTTTTTTGTAGGAAACACGGGGGCCACGTTTGAGGAAGACAACATTGGCCCCAGGTTCAGCCTCAGATCCTCGTAGCTCTTCACACTGGACTCACAGTTCTCCTCCAAGTTTAAAAGTCCCATAAAATCTTTTTAAAGCCATGTAAATATTTAAAGAATAACTACACCATATGCCCAAAGAAGCCTCCCAGAGCATGCTGCTCTTCCCTTCTTATGGCTGTGGCTGTCAGCAAATGGCAAAATTTTACTATATTGAACAAGTTTACTCTCCATAGTTTTGTGAAGTTTCTTTAAAAATTTTTCTTAAAAAATGAGAAGTCAGGTACAAGAGGCTTTGCCTCAGTTATTCTGTCCACCTGAGTTTTTATCTTCTCTATAGATCTAGTGGGATTGTTTAACACCTGGTCAGATAAAGTGGGGCCTCTTTACCCACCATGTGGCTGAGAGACCCAGTGGAAACTAAGAATATCAGAGCTTCATTGTAACCTGTCATGGATGGTGTACGCTTGTCATCAGCAGGAGGCTACAGTAGGAGGTTCAAAGAGAACTCAAGAGCACCCTGCGCTTCATAGAAAGATCATGGTATAAGCTGACAGGGAGCTGTGGCCACCACTACCCTGCATCACAAGAGAAGGTCAGCTTGCCTTAGCCTAGGGAGATCCTGGCATTCAAATTACAGTTTGTACTGAACACTTATTGCCTCTGTGTCCCCATAAGGTCAGAAAAGCAGAAGTCAAGCCATCATAAGTCAAGGATCACCTGTATCTTATGAACATAATTATGCTAAATTAGAACTTATGGAGAAAATCTAAAAATGTTTCCCCTGGGCCTTTAATGTATTCAGATACATGTATACCCTGATACAACCCTCTTCTATATAGATTGCAAATACCTGTTTTAAAATGGTAATAAATCCTAAACTTGTCTCCTACTGACATTTCAATTTCAAAGTCAATAGCTTATGCATTAAATTTTTCAACCTTTTCAATTCTTTACATTGTCCTGAATGCAAATGCAGTCTCACCACCTTGCAAACCATGTTACCACCAATAGCGTACACAATCATGTTTCCAAATGCCTGGTCATTATCTACATGTGCCAGGGTGCCCAGTGCACTGACCGTACACCACACAGTGAGGATGGAAAGTCCCCAGCAAGAAAGGACTGGACTGCTATACAGGTC
Source organism: Cavia porcellus (assembly GCF_034190915.1). Lineage (NCBI taxonomy): Eukaryota > Metazoa > Chordata > Mammalia > Rodentia > Caviidae > Cavia > Cavia porcellus. The sequence continues at coordinate 59,740,144 of NW_026947489.1, forward strand.
TGAAACTCACCAACCATAGCCTCCTGATCATCTGCCAGTTGTACGCTGAGTTAGCATCCTCTGGGTCTCATTGGGAGATAGATGACAAACAGAAGTGTGCCTCACTTATGTGTCTAGAAGCTGTGATATGCACAAGCAAGGGGATTGGCCAGCAGGGCTGTCCTTGCTTCATCCTCCATGGCAGAAGGTACCATGAGGGGAGAGAGGGAAGAGAAGGAAAACTCACCTCCACAGCAACCCTCCCCCACTCGGACTGTAACACCTCTGACAAGGCCCTCCAGCACTGCTTGATGGGAATCTGAGTTTCAGCATTCAAACTTGGGAGTGCACACTCAGACCCCAGAATTATGTGGGTGCCAAGTGCTGTCAAGCCTCCCATGGGTGGGACGATATTGAATTTCGAGCTACCGACTCCCCCTGGTCTGTAACTGGATGGTGGGGGTGTCTCCAGCATGCACGCTCAAAGCCATCACAAGAGTTCTGCAAGGAACTTCTAGGAGAACTTCTGGAATGACTGCAACCTCAGCTGAGCCTTAGAAGACCAAGTCTTGAGCATTGAAGGCACTGGGCATACGGCCTTGTAAGAGTGAGGGTCAGCAGCTGCACCCCCAGGGTCATGTCAGCTTGTTCTGCCTGCTGTGAGTGGCACCCATACCACTGCCTCTGCTAAGTGGCCATCCTCTGTACCCCTGCACTCCACACAGTGGGGCACACAGAGCCCTGTGACTCACCTGAGCCCCATGTCACCTTCTTTCAGTCTTGGACCAACAGTTACCTCGAGATTCATTCCATCTTGGGCTCCCTGCTGGACTCTGGAGTCCCTTTGGGAAGCCTGGTATGGGATAAGCCGAGTGTGACAGAGGACTCCTCAGCTCTCCAGAGGCTCCAGGTAATCAGGAAGCCTTGGGCACCTCATGGAAGAACACTTCGTGAACCACAGGGAACTCTGGTTACAAGGTATACATGGGAGATCCCATGATTCCCTGAGAATCTCTGGCTGCTTAGGCTTCCAAGGTAAACTCTTAGTCTTCACTGGACAATGTCTCCCCTAAAGCCTTCCTCTCTGTCCATCATCTTGTGATATGGCTGGGCATTTCAGACTATGTGTCAGTCACAGGCATGCAAGGTTTGGGGCTTGTACAGCTCTCAGGGGCATGTTAGCAGTACATTTTCCTAAGGTGGGGACTTCCAGGGAAAATATCCATGCAGAAGAACATGAAGACTCCCTGCTGTGCCAATGACACATGGCCAGCCCTGGTCAGCAGGTGTCATTTAGATCCAGTCTCCCTGCCTGGAATCACAAAGCCCAAAAATACTCAAAGGCAGAGAGGAACTTCCAGAAAAACCCACAGAAGAGCTATTGCTTGGAAGTCTGAGGTACAGGAGACCCTAGGAATCCCGGCCCTGCCTTAGTCCAGGCATACAGTTCGAGGGCAGATAGAGCCTTGGTTTCAGGAGACAGAGTCATTTTCTCACTTTGGAAGGAGAAATGTCCACCCTAGCATCCTGTCCACCCTAGCAGGGCACTATGGGCATTAGCAATACCCTGTCCACCCTAGCAGGGCACCATGAGCATTAGCAGCTCTGGCACAACCAGCAAGGCAGGGTCAGCACTAAAGACACTGAAGCAACTCGCCTCTGTGTGAGGGCATCAGACACCCAGCTTAGGTGCAGGGAGGGGCAATGACCAGGCTCCATGGTGTAGGGAAGGAACTTGCAGATATCCCTGAAACATCTGTGGGCACGCCCCACACAGCACTCAGGTGCCCAGAATATTCCATTCAGGAGTGACTTTGCTTTTCAGCACCTTGGCCAGTGGGAGGTGCTGGAGGAGGGCCTGACTCTTGTGGGCAGCTTGTTTGGCTCTGCAGCAGAGGCAAATCCACACCAGCTTGCCCTGGTCAGCTCCTGGCTGTGCCTAGTGATGGTCCTGACCTCGCAGCAGCCTGAGCAGCTTCTGCGCATGGTCTCCACACCCCAGCACCAAATTAGCAGTGAGTTTTCATTTCATTCAATTTATGCAATTTCTCAGAGACAGAGAGATCCCTGAGCTAGGTTGATCCTAATTTTCACCACTTCTAAAGTTCTCTGAAGCCAGGCTTGGAGGCCAGATACCTGACTTCATGCTCAGGCTTCCTTGCATTGTTTGGTCTGCATGGAGTGAAGTCACTGCCAGCACGTATCCCACTGCATGCATTCCCACATTTTAACAGCTTCTTACATACTGTGGCACATCCAAAGAGAGGACCGTGTGCATTCCTGCCCTCCTGCAGGAAAACCCAGTGTTCTGACCCCAGTTCTCATCTCTTTGCTTTGTGGTCAGTCATAATGTGACTTTGGTAGAGGAACTGGGCATTCACTTCCAGGTTATCTGAGGATCATCCACCTATTCCTAGCCCTCTCCAGGACCCTCTTCCACCCTCCACAAGCAGATCCAGTCATCTGCAGCAAGCTAGGGTCTTCAACACATTTACAGCTGCCTTCTCTGGTCCTTAGCTCTTCCCTTGAACAAAGGACCATAGGACCCTCCATTTTGAAAGAAAAGGCTCCTCACAGGACAAATTGGGACCAGTGCCTAACCATCTGCCACCTGGTGCTCTCGGGTCATCTTCCATCAGGGCTTTTTTATAGAAGCAAAGTTAGGACATTCCCTCAGTCTTGATGGAGAGCCAGGTGTCTTCTTCAGCCACAGACACCACCATGCTCTGGGGCAAAGTGTCACTTCTCCAGGGACTCTAAGGACTGAGTAGAAGTTCAATTTATTTCTTGCAAAAACAAAATCAGAAATAGAAACTGCAAAAGAGATGCTGCTTCTGCTTGAGGAGACTCCCGTACACCCTGTCTGCCTTCCGTGCTAGTGTCTGACGGGGCTCCTTCTCTCACTTCAGCAAAGAGCAGTGTCAGCAACAGCCTTACCCATTGCATACTGGTTTCAAAAATCATCCTGAAATCAGACTTCTCTCAAACTCAGATTGTGTTTTCCTAGTTAGCACAAGTGGGAGCATGTCATGTACATTTTTGTTTTCACCCCTTGTCCCACGATGAATGTATTTATCATGTATCATAAACAGACACTAAGAAAGAAGCAAGAATGTTTAGGAGTCTTGGTGTTTTTAAAATTTGTAAATTCTGAAAATAAATCATGAGTATCTAATTCATAATTTTTGAGAATTACAAATTATGACCATTCACAATTTTATTCACCTAGAACCTACGCCTTTTTCAAAGTTAAGTGTATTCTTGACGGGTTTATAATTTTTGTCACTAATGGATTAGAAATGTTTTTCCATTTCCATTTTTACCATAAAGTTACTCACTCTTGCCTGTTTCTGTTTCCTGTTGGCAAGTCTTTTGATCTATAGTGCCAGGTTTTCTACAGGCATTATTGCATCACTAGTACAAAAGGATGTCTTTCCGATGTTCACATCTATTATTTTATTTTATCCTACTATTCCCTTTCCTAATGCCGCCAAAAATATTAAATACAGGTGCTGACCCCAGGCATCCTCATCTATTTCCTAGCTTTAATTATGAAGTTGGAGGAGTTTGCCACTTAGGATAAGCTGTTTTTATTATTGTATGGACATGACTTCTTCCCAGCGCTGTTTACCTTAAGCTTTACCTGGGGAACAGCTGCCAAGAAAACCATTCAGCTTAGAAGTGTTTGCCTTCACTGACAAGCAGCTTATGAGGACTGGGAGTGGTTGCTGTGTCTCTCAAACACCATCAGAGGGGATCATCCCCCGAGTCTCCTCTTGACTTGTCACACCGAGCTCTGTGACTTCTACGAAGGAGAACACATGGGAGTAGTCTGCATGGCCGGCTAGCTTGAGATGTTGCCATTTTTTTGCAGTTACACAAAAGCACTTACCTCGTTTTGTTATTGCAAGTTAATTTGTTATTGCAAGTTAATTTAACTTGACAATCTACTGCAAGATCTTGCAAAATGCATGCGGCTGACTGTACTAAAAAAGCAGAGTTTCCCAGTGTCTTTCTCGTTCTACTTCCGGGGACAAAGGGTACCTTCGCCAGTGCCACACTCTCCCGGACACCCACACTCAACCACCCCACTTGATTCCAGCAGCTGCTGCAGGCCAAGCAGTGGGCTGAGGGCTGAGGGCCGAACAGTGATGCTGAGAAGTGCCAGGGGAGAAGGACTCTGAGCAGTCCACCACTCAGTGTGGTGACAGACACCCGCAGGCCAGCAGACCAGGAGGTCTCCCTCTGCACCCTCAGGAGCTGTGGAGGAGCCAGCATGCGCCCACAGAACTCACAGACGCTCATGGTGATGGTGATTTGGGCACCCGGAAGCTACTCTGGAAGACCGGCTTTTGCCCAGCCCTTTTCCACAGCAAAGCCCTGCCCATTTCTTAGATGAGCATCTCAAGCCCAGGGCACACAGCTGGCCAGGGCAGGGCCCACAGCCACCCAAGAGCCCTCTGCTTTCTACTGGGCACAGCCTCCCACGGACACAAGAGGGCGCTGCAGCCCCGCACATCACCCTCCTCCTTGTAGAACCAATCCACCTGATTCCCGGTGCCTGACGTGGCCCAGTGCCTGGTGTTGCCTGCCACCTAACTAGGGCCATGTCAGCCTCATCAGGTCCTTGAGGCAATGAGCCCTAGACTGGAGAAGTCTGAGATGCCTGCCAATTAGGCAGACAGCAGCCTGAATACCAGGAAAGCCTGAAGAACATAGAACAACCCTGCCCTCAAGCAGACATGCTCTAGGATGCTCAAAGGCTGGAAACTGGGAGAGGAGAACCATACCTGGATGCTAGGAGTTGCAGAGACCTTCCACCAAGGGTGGCTGTCTCCTCTGCAAGGTGCTGCTGACTGCACACAGCCTTGGACACTAGGACACGTGGGCAACTTCAAACGAGAAGGCCTCGGGGGCAAACACATCCAAGGGGACAGGAAAGGGCTGAACAGAGCAAATGGCTTGCAGAAGACGATTCATGCTCCAGGTAGACAAGAAAGGATTTGGTTAGTGGTGAAGATGGGAGGGGTGAAGGTAGGTGGTCCTGCAGGGAGTGGAAAGAAGCAAGGGAAATTGGCTTCCTGTGCCTCCCTAGGCTCCTCTATACACTTGGAATAATGACACACGCCCTGCAGATTGTGACCAGGTTAAATTCTGTGTTACCTGCAGAACACCTGGAGCAGGCTGACTGCAGAGGTGCTGCCGTGGTGTCAGTGATGTGACTGTGTTTGTCAATGATGAGGATGGTGATGGTGATGGTGACAATGATGGTGGTGGTGGCGATGGTGACAGTGGTGATGATGGTAATGGTGGTGATAGTGATGATAATGGTGATGGTGTGGTAGTGATGTGTGATGGTGGTGGTCGTGGTGATGATGGTGATGGTGACCAGTGATGGAGGTGGTGGTGATGATGGTGATGGTGGTGATGGTGGTGGTGATGGTGGTGATGATGATGGTAGTGGTGATTGTGATGGTGGTGGTCGTGGTGATGATGGTGATGGTGACCAGTGATGGAGGTGGTGGTGATGATGGTGATGGTGGTGATGGTGGTGGTGATGGTGGAGATGGTGATGGTGATGGTGGTGCAGGTGGTGGTCATGGTAGCAGTTCTGGTGGTGATAGAGGTAGAAGGGGTACTGACAAAGGATGTGGTGGTGGTGATATTGATAATGCTGTGACTACTGTCATCTTTGCAACCAGCTGACTCAGCACCTCAGAGGTGACCCCATGGGTCCCTCTTCCCCAGACAGGGAAGCCAAGTTCACTTCCTCCTTCTAATAACTGGCAACCTAATACTACTTATCCATCAATTAATAACACCTGTTCAGCTTCAGACTAGAATGACCAGCGTTTCTCAGGAAACTGCACAGAGGGGCTTCCCATTATGTTGCTCTTACAATGGCCACGAAAGTCAGCTGTGCTCAGTCATCCCGCTCACAGCCCACACGGGAGGCCAGAACGCTCAGAGACCAAGGCTGCGCCTTTATCAGCAGAAATTCCACAGACTGTCAAAGGCTAAGCTTCTGCTGGTTGGGGCTGGCTAGAGAGAACCTTGCTGCACATGGTCACTGTGGAGCGGAGCATGTCAAATGCAGTGCGTGGCTTCAGGTGGAGAAGAGTTCCTGAGGCCCCATCACTAGCACTTGCAATCAGAGCTGCTGGCTGCGCTCACCTGTGCCAGCCCAGCTCTCCCAGCCCTTCTGTGGCTAGAGTCTGAGAACCCCTGCCTTTAAAGGCTGTATGAAGCACTATTTCCCTGCTTCCCAGATGGGCTTATTTCCATTTTAATTTTTGAGATGAGTCTTAGTGTCTCTGTGAAACCTCTCAAGTCCATGGTTCATCTTGGTGTCCCAGAACCAGGCATCCCATGCACCTATCAACATAGCCAGTACTGCCAAAGTTGTCTGTCCCAACGATGGGCGGTGTCATACACACCCCAGCTATCTGCAGCCCTCTGGAATGTTCTTTCTGTGGCCCCAGAACCATTAGCTCCTTTCTGATGTATCAAAGCAGACGCAGGGCCCAGTCTCCAAAGGCCACTCATTGGTCATTCCCGAGACCTCTATCTCCTCTCCAGTCTTCTTCTCAGTACCTGATGTGTGGGCAGAGCTGTGCGGCTGTCTCACCTTCCCTCCACCTGCAAGGTCTCTATGCAGCACATGGCCCATCCCACCCTCCCCACTGGCACAACAGGCTGGGCTCCCCATGACAATAGTGCGTGGCAAAGAGGCTGGTGTTCAAGAGAGAACATCTGTTCTGTCACACTTTAACAACATGGTTGTTTAAAGCAGAAGATTAATTAAAATTGTCACTTGTGTGGCTGTTCAAGTTATATTCCTACCTCCTCACCACAGATCTCTCATGCATGTGTTCTCAGATGCTTCATTGTGGTGTTGCACATCATTAGCCCCACTGAAATTATGCCTAATTGCCCAGTGACACAAGAAATGGGGAGGAAATCGGAAGAGATTTGTATTTTAGCAACTGAAAAAAATTGGAAGGATGGGTACACCTGCACACAACATGCATACACATGCACAAGGATGGGTACACCTGCACACAACATGCATACACATGCACAAGTCACACACATGTGCACATGCACACAGGCTCGCACTACACATGTGCACACACGAGTGACGTGTGTACACTCAGGCGAATGTGCACACAATGTACACTCAGGCACACACTGCACATGCACACATTCATGCATGCACACGCGTAACTTATACTGCATCTGTAGACATGTGTTTGCTCATTTCTTTCCTTCCTCTCCCCAGTATCGGTGACGTTTTCCAAAACGATCATCACCAAAGACCTAACACCTTTTCCAGTTTCTTTATTCCCTCACTTCTTTTTCTACCATTGTCTTCCAAAGCAAAGATTTCAAACATCACATCCTCCCCCAGAGAGATTAGATTTTTTAAATGTGTTCATTTATTTAAAGAAAACATAGAATTTTCTTTATGGGGCCCTGTGTTTGCTGGGGACTTGGGATTCTATTTGCAAGGGCTGTGTTACAAGGATCTCTAAGGTCTCGGACTTGAGATGGCTGCAAAGGTCCACATTTCCTGCAACACTGATACACAGGGAGAGCCAAAGACAGAGAAGCAGCGAGGCGATTGTTAAATAATTCAGAGGCCTGAGCACTTCCTCCCAGCCAGAGGGTGATGGGAGCACTTTAAATGCATGCACGGTGAGGGCAGAAGGAAGGGTAAGATCCTCTAATCCAAATGTTTGTAACTTGTTTTAAGCCTTGGAGCCTTCTTCAAAAGGCAACTTCCTGGGAAGCCCAGTATGGAAATCGTGGTTCCTCCGGGGACTCCCAGGCTGTCTTTGAAGAGCTCTGATCTGGTTCTAGTGCCTCCTTTTGCAGATTAAAGAACTGCGGGGGCAAAAAGGTTGAGCAATAAGAAAACTCTGCTTGAAGGAAACAGAACTCAATCGTAGCAAGAGCCTGCACATGACAGCAGAGTTTGGATGATTTAAGTAGAGACTGGGGGACCCTCACACTCTAGGATTCCCACCTCAGATACCTAAGGGTTTTATTGGAGAGAAGACAGAGGGCACCAAGCCACAGGGGCTGCTCCAGGCCCTTGGGGGCAGAGTTGGGTAGGGTCAGTCCTTTTAGAGGCAGAGGTGGGGGAGGGTTCTGGGTGGCAGAACAGGGTAACAGGGGCCTCTGAATGCTTGAAAGGCAGGAACACACCACTGTAAAGGACCCACCTAGAAACAGCTCACAAGGTGGTGGTGGGGGCCTGTGGTGGCTGGCACAGCAGAGAAGCTGTCCACACAGGAACTGAGAAGAGGGTTCCAGAAAAGGTTAGAGTTGGTGAGGACCAGGGTTTTTGAAGCCTGCCTCCTGGTGCTGTGGCTTCTAACCTCACAGGGTCTTCACTGGTGTAACCACTCACCCGGGGAGGCTGGGAGAAGACGTGAGTGGCTGAACACAGACAGCCCCCTGTGAAACAGTAGCACATAGATTAATGGTGATGGTGACAGTGGATGCACGATATCCTGAGATTGCAGGGCCATGGTCTACTCCAAGCATCCCGCGAGAGTTGTGAGAGTTCAGAGCTCTGTTTCAGAGGAGCCGTGCATGGTCTTATCACCATTTCACAGGTGGCAAAGAGAAGGACAGACTCAAAGTGAGTGGCTCAAGTGTGCTGAGCTCTCCTACATGGCGGAGGGCTCATTCTGAGTTTTCCTGCTTACTTTATGGTAAAGAAATACAAGGGTCCCAGTGGCCATGGGGAGAAGCTGGTGTCAGTAGGTAGTGGACAGTATCTGCCAGGCCGCTTGAGTGTAAATGTGCCTCGGTTTACTCATATGCAAAGTATATGCTTCTTAGGGCTATTTTAAGGAACCAGTATGTTCATGTATGTAAGATGCTCAGGATGATGTGTGGCACATTGTAAGCATGGTATGATCCGTGACGGTCTTCATTGTCATTATTCTTGTGACCACAGATAAAGGAGAGAACAGTCAAAGGAGCACCACAGAGAAGGGGAAAATCTTCAGGACTCCATTGTAGAGGGTGTGTAGGAGCTTGGTAGGCAGGATTTCCCGGCAGGGGTCAGCAGGTGCCGAGGTCAGGACTGAGAGGATGCGGTTCCCCAATCAGCTGTGGCATGAGTTGGAGAGAGATTAAGTCTGGGGATGTCTCGTGTTTCACACCAAGGTTGCATCTCATTTTGAATAAGGCAGAGGACATACTCAAGGCCACTGCCGAATAGGACCACAGAGTCAGAGCTGTGTGTAAATCCTTGGTCAGGAGCAATGTGGGAGGCCTGGGATGTCACCATGGAGATGGGATACTCTCTCTTGCTCCACTGAGAGGACTCCTAAGAATGCAGTGTGGCATAAAGAACCAAGGGCTGGGCTGTGTTCATTTAAAACACTATTCGCTTCTTCCATGGCCCCGAATCCAGAAAGACACCAAAATTCAAAGCCAAACAGTAACAAGACCAGTCAGCAGGCAATTTTGCATCTTAGGCAGAGACTCAGGCTGGACTGCTCCACCACCCAGTCGTCCTGTGATCCCGTGTGCACCTGTGTCCCCACGTCCCAAACCTCGGAGCCAGGGAGCTACCCTCAGGACACAAAGCAGCCCACATGGGTGAGGTGGGTCACAGCAACAGTATGATGGGGAAGACATGGTGCTTGCTCGTCAGCTGCGCGTCAAGAATAAGACACACAGAGGTGACAGGAAGGCAAGATCGGGCAGGTACTGCTGCCACAGGCCTGTGAGGCCTCTATCTGCTACCAACGGCGCCTATCCCGGGTCTAGCTCTGTGTGTGACCCCTCCCACGGTCCTGATCTAAAGGAGCCTGGTGCCCACACATCCTAATTTGTGCATCCAAGTCAGCATTGTCCTCCTGGATCCAGAAGGACAGGTATCCCCACAAGGAATGATGATCAAACAAGAACACTACAAAGAGCGTTTAGGGCTTATTCTCCCTAAAATGATCCTTTTGTCTGAGACCGATGAGGTCCACCCAGCTCTGCACTGTTGCATCTGCTCAATTTTTGAAGGAACACCCTGCGCATCACATTCATAGCTCCCCATTCCACAACTTGGCTTGCACAATCTTTTACGCTTTTTTAAAAAAGAAAAATTGACCTCTGTGCCAGAGATGGGCAGCACTGAGGCTGTTCCGAGCCCCTGCCACATGCTCGGCTACCCGAGGAAGACACAGTGCCAAGGAACTGTTGATCTGTTCATCCATCCTCAGCTGTTCACCAGCAACTGACTCTTAGCTCCTCACAGTACTTTGTTCTATGTAGAATACAAAGTTGTTAAAAGATTCCTAAATTCAAGAATGGTTGAAGACCTAACCTATGACATTTGAAGTCACATTAGAATGTCATTTTTTGATTTGACAATCATTGCAGCACTTTTAGAATCCGGGTGTGGGGGTGCAGGGCAATTCCAGAAGCTGGAGAAGGACACAGGTCAGAGCCTGGATGGGAGCCGGAAACCCAGGTCCAGCCCGCATTCCTCGTACAAAACTGAGTCCCTTCCCTTCGTACCTTGAGTTCTGAGGTTTCTGAATTTCTGAATCAGCTAAAAGCTTCACTCAGGCTGATGTGATATTGTGACTTTAAATGCAGACAGTTCCTAAAATCAAGAGGTTTGGTAAAATGTCTACCGAAGGCAAGGGTGAATTTCAAAATCACACAAATTTTTTTTTGTCTTTTTCCTTTTTATCGGTACCAGGGATTGAACTCACGACTGCCTGCTTGCAAGGCAGGCGCTTATGCCACTGAGCTAAATCCCCAGCCCCCATTTGCTTTATTTTTGTCATTGCAAAGGTTTCTCTTCCTAAAACATCGGCCACAAGCCCTAAGCGTCCCTGACAATTTCTGGGCAAGAGGGCACACATGACCTTACAGAGGCAGAGCCAGGTCCTCACCATCTCTCAGTGGGTCTCACGACCCACCCACTCCTACCTCCCCCACTGAGAGCCGCCACTCAAACCCTTGCCTGGGAGCTAACATCAGTTTCAAGTTCCCTGGACATCAAATTGGATTGAAGCAGAACTAAATGCTGTGAGGCGTGGGGGTGGAGCACTAAATCTCAGGTTTGATGTCCGAGATAACAAGGTTTCAAAATCAAACAGCAACAAAGCCCCCTCTGCAGTGTTGACTAGGAAATACTGTCTTCGGAACAAATATTTTAATTATCTGCAGTAGTCCTGGTAGCCAGACCAACTCCCCGTTTATTAGTATGATAATATCACCGCAATGTATACACTTTATGTCTCCACCATCCATAATGCATGAGCTGGCAAATAGAGAGATCTGGAATCCGTGCACAGCAGGGCCATTGCAAATTATCTTGCCCAGCCAGAGCCTTCCTCCCCCGCCTGGGCTCAGCTGCTCTTTGATATGGACAGGAGACAGGGAGGGTTGTGGTCCGGGTTAGAGTCATTGTTTACCAACGCAGAGGTTAGCTGCGGGTGGAAATGGGGTGGCAAAGAAGCACCCTCCAAGGACATAGACTAGAAGCAAGGGGACACGCTTCGTCTCTATGAACCTTCCTAATGTACCCCAATGACTTTTTCCCTTCACAGCTTTGTGCCCTTGTTAATCACTTCTTTCTCATTTGTAACTGTTCTGTTTCTCGCTCCGGTCAAGCAGAGGTCTCGGTTACCTCGTTCTATGAATGGAGCTGGAAACCAGACAGAAAAGTAACTGTTTTCTGTTCAGTAAATCCAAAGCTGGGCTGTTAATGTGACCTGAAAGTTTTCCCTTCTGCCCACAGGATCTCTTATGACCCAAGAAAACTACCATCTGTGATGATTACAACTTCAGTGTTTTTGCTTTGTTTATTTTCCCTTTAGGAACAACATATTTTTAGATATTAGATATTTAACTTGCATCGAAGTGATACCCATCACTAACCAACGTTTAAAGGCCACAGGTTTCCAGTTCCCTTGTAAGCAAAGACTGCACCAGGGTAACAGCCCCGCAGTCCTCATGTGTGTACTCTCACCTGTCTCCAGGTGCACCAGCCATGTGTCAGTCCTTTTTGAAGACTGGAAAAATATTAGGATGGGGCCAAAAGAAGCACAGTAACATGCATCTGTCTCCTGCTCATGTGATAAGTACTTGCTCACTGATAGAACTGTGGGGGGAAGGAGGAGGAGGACCGGTGGCGGCTGAAAAGATAAGAAGTATGAAATACAAATAACCTTTATTTTGGGAATGTGGGGAGAGACACCCCCGACCCCCTGGGGCGTGGCATCTCCACCCCGGGGCCGGGGATCTCTCCGTGGAACACGAAAAGTGAGGCACATAAGTAGCCTCGGCTTGGGGTAGAACCTAAGGGGGCATTAGGGATGCACAGGTAGCCCATTGGTTTTAGTTTGGCGCCAGAGGCAATTCCTAAGGGTGGAGGAGATAGGAGCTTCCTGGCTTTACCGGCTACAGTATCCAGCCTGGGTCAAAACCCTTTCACTCACGTGAATTGAAAAATTCACACGCAAGAGTGTGCACACCCAAAATCAGATGTCTGACATGGCCTAACTGGCAGAGGAATCCAATGAGCAACGCACCCCCCATCCTAAGATAGAACAGAGCAGGGTGTGCAATGGAAATGGGTGAAGCGGGCAGAACAGGGACCCTGTACTACCACTCCTCCTTCTTCCCTGTTTCCGCCTCAGGCAGGAAGACAGCCTCCTGTCGGGGTGTGTGTTCGGCCACTGGCCGCCATTCACATCTTGGAGGGAGCTCTGCTGTACAGACAGTGCACCCTCATTGTCCAAGTGGCAGTAGGCTAAGAGACATCACCGCAGCACCCAACACAATGCCTGGTGCCAAATGGGAAATGCTGGCTGGGCAGGATTTGCCCATGTTGCTACTGCTTTTGCAAAAGTAGACCTCAGCGATCTGCCTTCCACACTTGAGACCAGTGAAAGAGTCATTGTCTGGCTCCACAAGGCAGTTAGTACCGAGCTGCCGGTAGCTGCAGCCTCCTGACTGCTTTCTGGCTTAGAGGAGCCATGGCAGATATGGAACTCTGGCAACTGCACTGAGCCTGGGACATCAAAGATGCTTAGTGTGTGTGTCTTCCTGACAGACCCTGGTGACAAATACTTTATCTGTGTCTCTTTCTCCTGGACCTGGCACTGTGGCTTGCACACACTAGAATTGCAATAGATACTTGAATTATGTTCAGAGCAGAAATAAAGTACCAACTATAGATGTCAGAATAGCACTTAAGCAGAGCCTTCTAAGGTTCTAGCTGTCTAGGAAGCTGCAAGAAAGATTCTCCAGATTCCCACCACAGAACTCTGTGTACAGGCGAGAGAGCATACTATAGACAGACAGCAAAACAGCAGAGCTTTCTTCTCTTCAAAATTGATCTCAACTAAAGATAAATTAGTTTTTGGCTACTTGTGTGTAAGATGATTTAGAAGAAGAAAAGCTGAAAGGCCAATTTAGAACTTTAGTGAGAGAAATCCTCCTAAGCCTCATTAGCGGCACCATTCCTAGTTGCTTAAAACAGGCCTGGAGTGCTCTCCTCTGCTTATTCCAGGCCGCCCAGAATCCTGTGCACACTCCTGTTGTGTTCACTGTGTTGCATGGAGAGAGCTCAGGTAAACACTAACCCAGGACCGTCTGGTATCCTGCGTTCCAGATAGCTGATTCCAATTCAAAATTCTTCTTGTTGTTCTTTATATCTTCAAAGAAAACTCATTTTGATTTAGGTGTTTTCTGAAGTCACCTGAAATTTTCAGATGCCTCCTCACTGTAGAAATCTCCAAATCAGTAGGTAGATATGATCTCACAAAATGGGGCCACAGCCAGTCACAGACTAGGAGCCCAGAATCGCAGGAGTCTGAAGGGTTGGAAGGTGTGATCGATCATCAAATGCAGCAGGGTATGGAGGCTGCCTTTTAGCTTTTGGGTAGCAGCCTCATTACATGTAATCTTTACTCGTGATGTGTTTCAGCAGCCTGACCTGTACTGCATTAGTAGAGCAGTGATGACAGCTCAGCTGCGATGTTCTCAGGCGAAGCCGCACTACTCAGGTCCTGTGGATGGAGTCAGCTGCCCTCTGCACTTAGTGTGGATGCCGAGAGTACCCTAAGCAACTGCAGAGAAGACAGTGCCTGAATTACTGAAAACAGAACACAACAAACGGTCCTGAGAGACCCTTCTTTAGTCTAATTTAAAGTTGTTACCTTGATATGTCACAGCCACGCATGGGCTCAGAAGGTCACTTATAATCATTAAACTATTAGGCAAACACTTTGTGTTCAGCACCCCCTCCCAGACACGGGTGGGTGGAGGGAGTGAGGCACAGATCCTTGAGCCAAGGATTTCCGTATGTATCCACCCTGCTGCCTATTTGGATGGGGCAGAAACAGTTATGATTTTAAAATTACAGTTCTACATGTTGTAGTCAGAGTTTGTGAGGGAAACCGTTTAATACAAGTCACATAATTTATATGATTATTTGATACTATCACCCAAAGAGTCAAGTACAAAAAAGTGCAGGAGATCTGTCCACACACTAGAGACCCAGAGAATCTAGCTGAAGGCCTAGATCCCACAGCAATGTCCTGCATGAGTCCAGCTGAAGAACTAGAGCCCACAAGTCAAACTAGAGGCCTAGAGCCCACACGGATGTCTCATGCAAGTCTGCATCATGAATTTGCACTGGGAAGGCCCAAAGGTCAGTGTGGAAGCTAGAAAGTCTGTGCCAGCAGGCTGAGGGATCTGCCCTGGAGTGAGGAAGCAATGCTCAAAGGACCAGAGCTCCCTGAAAAGAACTGCAGCTATCCCCAGAGACAGTGAGGTCCCTAGCTCCTGGATAACAGCCGAATTTACATCAGGAAAACCAGTGTGACAAGCTCCTCCAGAAGAATCAACAGCTCCACCTCTTCCTTTCCAGCTCTCCTTTTTATGTTGTTGTCAACAGTGCTCAGATGGGCCCTCCACACCCAGCACCATGCTGATTCAGTTCACCTGAGTATTACAAGTTGCCCACCAGTGGATCAATCCACCACACTGCATGCTAACTGCTATCACTGGTGCTGCCAGCCCTTCTAAGGAGCACAGAGCGATCTCTGCATTATTTCGATAGAAGTAATTTCCCAAATAGTCATGGAGCAATTTATATGTGATTAGGAAGAGGAGAGGCAGTGTGTAGACAAAACACACACGCCCAACCCTGAAAAGATTTTCAACTTTGCTCAAAAATCTTAAAATGCTTAAAAAGTTTCCCCATTAGAGAAGTGAAAGCATTTTAAAAAGTGATAACCTTAGACCTCCATCCACTGTTGACTACAGGGCAGCTTAATAATATTTGCCAAAATGCACAGTGTTTCTGCTCGCAGTGGTCAACTGTGTCACTGTCCCTAACCTCATCTACCCCACCCATAAGAGGTGCTGCCATAAGACCCGCAGCCACCTCCAGTGATAGGGACTCCACCCTGCTCACTGCACCACACAACAGATCTCTTTAAACTTAATCCTTCTGTCTGGATGAAATATGTATCCTTTTACCAGGACCTCCCCAGCCCTCCCTTCCAGCCCTATAGCCCCGGGGGCTACTGTTCCGCTCTCTGTGAGGTCCAGTTTTTACCCTCTGTGGGTGGGATCATGCCATACTTGTTTTCCTGTGCCTGGCTTCCTCCTCTTAACATCACATCCTCCAGTTTGGCTCCTGTTGTTGGGACAGGATTTCCTGCTTTTCAAGGCTGAGTAGCATTCCATCGTATGCCTACCTGACTCATGTTTTATCTGTTTACCCAATGATGCACAGGCAGGCAGTTTCCATATCTTGGTTACCGTAACCACAGCTGCACGAACACCGGAGTGCCGAAGTCTCTGCACCACCCCACCTTTATTTCCTTTGGATATGCACCTGATAATGAGGCTGCTGGCTTGTGTGCTCTGTTGGTAATGCTCTGAGAATCCATACTCTTTCCCACAATGGCCACACTAACTGACAATCCCCACAGTGGTACACAAGCTCCCCTTCTCCTCATTCTCCCATTCTCTTTGTTCTTCACTTTTTTGTTGGTACCTGTTCTAACAGGTTCACAGTCTAAGCGTAGTTTCAGTTTCTGTTTCTGTAATTCATGGTGGTGAGCATTTCTTCACACATCTGCTGGGCGTTCGTATATCTCCTTCCAAAAAATATTTATTCAGACCCTTTTCAGTTATATAATGGGCTTGTTTACTTAAAAATGAGTTGCATTTATCTTTTGGCTACTGAGCGCTTCTCAGAGGTCTGGTGCAGACTCCTCCATTCTGCGTGTCACCTCTTCACTCTGCTGATTGTTTCCCTGCCTGAGCAGCAGCTTTGAAGTTTGATGTCAGCCCATTTTCTTCACTTTTTTTGTTTCGTTACCTATGCTTTCAGGTTCATATCCAAAAAAGTAGTTACCCAAAACAATGTCTTGGGACATGCCCTCTGGGTTTTCTTCTAGTACTTTTACAGAGATTAAAGGAAGACACACTGGTGATCTCAAATCTATCTGTGTTTCATTTTTTAAAATAGCAACCAGGATAAGCATAGTTTAACATTGAGACTAGGTAAAACTTGCAGATATACAAGCAACTTTGTATGTTATTTTTCTCTGCACAGTGAGATGGGTGTTTATGTATGAATAAGATCGCCCATTTGCAGATAAACATTTCAAGACATTGTGTGAATATGTACGTCACACCTGGAAGGCAGGGAGAAAAAATAAATGGGACTTATCATTTCACGCCTTTCTTTAATGTCTGAGTGACTTTAGAAACATGTTTTAAATTCACAAGTTAAGAATGAGAAGGCAGTAATCCGGGGAGAGCAATCCTGCCAGGAGTGGGTGAGACAAGACTGAAGACTCCCGACCCTGTGCTTTCTCTTTAAAATCTGATTAGAAATATCTATTTTGCAGAACTGCTGTGAAGATCCAATTAGAAACATCCAGCAGTGAGCCTTTTATGGAGTAGGTCCTAAATAAATAATAATTGTTTACATTATTCATCAGCAAGTGTGCTCCCTGCCTGCGCCCAGGAAGCCGGGCGGACTCTTCCCCTTCTCATAACTGCTCTCCTCCTCCAGGAGGCCCCATCACAGGCACCAGATCCCAGGGTGGGAAACTTAGCTCATCTCAATAATTCAGACCTGCAGTCAATGCTTAGCTCTCTCACAGTAAGCACCGTCTCTTGGGGTACATGTACATGGACGCTCAGATCACTGCCCCTCCACACAGTGGGCAAAAACACAGGATGGCCAGTTACATTTGAATTTCTGGTACACAGGAATGCTTTTGTAAAGGTGCATCCTGAGTACTGCAAAGGCCCTGTTTGTAGTGAGAGAATCTGCGTTGTTTATCCTAGATCTGCTGCTCCAGCACCCTAGGGATTACTTGGCCACCCTCTCTGGATGGATGAGAAGAGCCCTAGGCTCCCGCACTTGAATATGCACTGGGTGGTGTCGGGTGTTCCTGAGCAACCAGGTACCTGCTCTGATGTCTGCTGCTGATGTACCATGGTCTATGTCTCCCAGCAGAGTCACAACCTGTGGATGTCCTTGGTAAAGCTTGGCCCATGGCCCCTCTCAGATGAAGCCCTTTGGGACTGTCAACACCCTCTCTGGACCTCAGCAAGGGTGTCCACATTGCTGCCTCTGCAGAGGGGTCTCTAAACCAGGTGGTATCCATAGCAGACACCTGGCTGTCAGCTCAGACACTGTCACATGGCCCCTGGAAGCGTGTAGGAAATGGTACCAAGGACACAAAACTCCATCTGTCTCTCTGCCCAAATGCTTTGTGTCCTGAGATTTTGACATGGCCCTGCACACAAGTCCTGAGCACCCAGAGTCTCCAACAAGATGCATTTGTATTCTGAGGCACGATGTCACAACACTACCAGAGTTCACTGTGCTGAGTCAGGTCTTCATCTTCCCCCTGAGACCCTGAGACCTGGGACTGGGATGCTGGGGACAGCCAGACACAAGGCTTTCAAAACAGCCCTGTTACCTGTTCACAATCCTGGATGAAGTATTCTCGGAAAGCAGATGACAGAGCAGCTTCTTTCCTGGAGGGCCCAGCAGACGAGCATCTTGGTCAGACTGAGGCTGGGATGAGTGATTTTTGAGGACCCCAGGGTATCATCAGGGATTTGAACCTGGATGGTAATAATGACGTTATGAGGAAATGAACAGAATAGAGGTTCCCATAAAATGCTCAACATCACTGTATTATTCTAAAAATATTGCACAGGTGCCCCTCCGCATTTGGTGGGGCCAAGTCCCCATAAACTGATCAGAGGTTGAAAAGACCCTAAGTTTATAATGCACCTGCTCCCCTCACTGGCACCCATCCTGGCTCTACCCTACAGCACTGTGAAGTCATTTTCCTTCAAGGATAACTGGGAGCTCCACCTGCCACCACCCAGCAACACAGAGGGATTGGAATGGGAACAAAGATGGGATTCAAAGCATGGTTCCTCCTGAATGCATCGCACTTCTGCAGCACCTTCATGGCCAAACCTTCGGTGAAACCCTCTCCTGGCTGCTGTCCCAACTGCAGAGACAAAGCGTGGGCTCAATCCTCTTGCTAACCCCTTACCACAGAGCTGGCTTCTCCGTGCTCAGCAAACCCTCTTGTCCTCAGAAAAATGTCTTTTCTTTGCTTCTCCTCAACTAAACTAATGACTTCTCTTGTCTTGATTACTTTTCTCTCATTGCTGGGACAAAATACCCAACACTCAAAACAAAGGAAGGAAAGATTTATTTTGCTCACTGTTTGTGGAGGTTTCAGTCAGCTGGCTCCAAGACAGGGTGGCACAGCACTGGGGCAACACTTCAACGCAGCAGCCAACAAAAGCAGACAGAGCAAAACAGGAGAATGAGTGTCTTTTCCTCCCTTATATTGTACACAGACCAGCCCCTCCCCACTCTCGGGTTGTGTAGCACTCACAAAATCTGCTTGCAGTCCTCTTGCACAGGATGAAAATATTTACAAAGCAAGAACCCTGGCTCCCTGCTGAGTCTCTTAGTTAAACTTCTAAACTGCTCAATGTATCAACCATAACACTTGTCTTTCTCTTTTACTGCCCAATCCAGGTCCCGGGGTGCCCACAGTGACTGTGCACAACACCACAGATAAGAAAAGTAAGTGCTCACTTCCTCAGACCTTCTCAAGAGTCTGGAGAAAAGAGGGAAAAGGCTCTGGGGATAATCCGGGTTTTCCCTGCATTGGCACAAGAATGGGCCACATGCTGTGGCACAAAATGGCCCCAAGGATGGCCAGGGCTGATGAAATGGGTGGAGGGACAGCCAGTGGGGTGGGGAGTCCTATACCCCTTCTCTGCCACCCAAGCCGAACAGGGCCAAAGGCTGGAGGAAGTTCAGAAGCCTGGGATGGGCCTTTGTACTCTCCTCTGTTCTAGAGCCTATGGCCCATGGGCACCAGGAGGCTCCTTTGTCTCTGTGGGTCCCGGGCTGTGTGCATGGCATGGAGGGTCTACACATGCAGGCTGCACAGCGGGTTAATGATAAACTTCTCTGACCCTTGCCGGGATGCTGGGAGACCCTGTTCAGGACCGTCAGGGCAGGCTGAGGCTTTCGTGAAGAGGGAGAAGGCATGCTCAACTCTAATAACAGCAAACACGGCTGGGACTCGTGGCCTGGAGCAGAGTAGTTGGAAACGTGCTGAGAGGAGAGATTGAGAGGAGGGAGTGCTTGCTCAACGGAAGGCAGAGCAAAGATTTCAAGGTGGGGAAGAACTGATCAGGCACCAAGGGTGACCCACATCAAGGTGGGCAGTTTTTCCAAGGTAACTTAGTGGGGTGCTTGCTAAAACTGATGCTGCTGCCCAAAGATCCACCATGAGGTGGGTCAGAATGGGTTCAGAGGGTCCCACAGGTGTGGACCAGGAGAGGGACTCTGCCAGGAGCTGGAAGTTCCCGAGTCTCTCGTTTCTCCTTAAGAAAATGCATGCTGTTCATTTAGAACACTTGCTAAGATTTAAGAGTATATTTGTGAGGGCTTTTTCTCCTAAAATCAGTGGTCTGGTGAAAAGTGACTGAAGTAGGTAACAACAGCATGGCACCATGTTGATTCCGGTCTCAGCCTATGTCACCCTTAGGTGGAGGGCAGAGAAAAGAGACCCAAGACTCTGTAAGCCATTTTTGCAACTGCCTACAAATCTATCATTATATTCTATTTAAAAGTTGTTTTTTTAAGGCTATGGTCAAAGAAAAAAACACAAAACTGTCTCTAGGCATTTAAACATACAGCATGTATCGCTTACAAAAGCCACTCACTCAGATGCTTTCCCTTGCTTCTTTTTGGAAATGCAGTTATTAACATTATCTGCTTCAAAGGTCACCACAGTGTCTGTTATGGTTTAGATCTAGAACACTCCCCAAATCTCATTTACTCAGATGCTTTTGGAAGGTGATTGGATCATGAGGGTGCTACAGTCATCAATGGTTGATTCATTGCATAGCTAGGATCCATTTCTAGGAGGCAGGGCTCGGTTGAAAGAACTGGGTCACTGGAGCGTGACCTGGAAAGGCCTAGCTCCCTCCTATCCTCCTCTTCCCTCTCTGTTTCCTGGCTGCCATGATGTGAACAGCTTTCATCCTCATGCCCTTTTGCCAGGATATTCCTACCTTGGACCCAGCTGACTGTGGACTAAACCCCCTGCATCATGAGCCCCATTAACTTTAAGTAGTAGGTATCAGGTGTCATACCAGTGATGGGAACACTGATTAACACATCTGTTTTTGAAGAGGACTTTTTGACTCGCAGTGGCTGTGACCACACTCCCTGTGAAAACATTCCATAGTCCTAGACAAGGTTCTCTGAGCTCCCAAGACACAGGAGCAAATGACAGTGAAGCAGACCAATGTCTTAGATAAGACATTTGAGAAAATGTCTTACTTATTCTATGCATAAAAGCAAAGTGCTTATGTGGGGCAGGATGCAATGCTTTGGGAGTGTCTGCCTAAGAATGTGCCATCTGCCACCAGCACCTGTAATACGCGAATGCTCCCAACATTCAGAGATGCTTTATCACCACTTCTTGTCACCTGCAGAACAGAATGGCTCCTGAGCCTGTCAGTCCAATCAGCACTGGTGGACCAGCAATCTTCTATTGTCATCTGCTGTCCACAGAGGGCTCCATGATGTGCACTGTCCTTCTTTCCCTTTCTGCAGTACTGGGATTAAACCCAAGGTTTTCACGCAGGTTTTGCACGTTTCATTTTTTTTTATTTTTATTTTTATTTTTTTATTTTGAGACAGGGTCTCACTAAATTGCTAAGTTGTGCAGGCCAGACTTGAAATTGTGACCCTTCTGCCTTAGCCTCCCAGCGTGATGGGACTTCAGGAATGGGCCACTGTGTCCCTAAGAAGCATTTTACAGCCTAGAGCTGAGCTGTCACTTGGGTCTCCTGGAGACACAGAGCAGACCATGTGGGCTAAGCAAAGGAGAGTGTTATGTGCCTAGGATGTGGTAGCTACACACGCCAGGGTCTAGTTAGTTTTCAGGCTCTTCCAAGGGGCAGGAAGTCCTCCCTGGCACCCACTTTTCATGCCCCACTGGTGCAGTATCTGAAATCCCACCTGTTATTGTGCTCATGGTCAAGAAAAGAGATTCACAGTCCACCCACAATGGGAGGCAGGGTGCGGCTGTGGCTCTGTGACCATTCTTCTGACATCCCCAAGCTATGACCTGGCCCACAGAAGGGAATTCTGTGTTTGAAAGGTGCTCTCAGTGCTCTGTACCCAGGAGCAGTGGCGGCAGAGGCCTCTATGCCCCTGGCAGGGCCGTGTGGGCACAGCAGGGCACAGACTCTGTCAGGGCCTGGGTGTCGGGAAGCACGGAGGCTGGGAGCCAGACGCTTTGACAGGGATGGATCCTGGGCCAGGCTCTTCTAGTCCTAGTGGAGGCTGGAATTACTGTTGCAGCCCTCTTTGTCCTTCCTGCTCCCCCTCACTGGCCCCAAACCACCCTGGGAATCTCTTTCTCCCCCTCTCGAAAATCTTTTCTACAAACAGAGCCTGCGGGTGTTCACAGCTGTGACTCTGAATTATTTAGAAGCCTTTCCTTAAGAATGTAATTATGGCCAGGACCCAAGGAGGCCCATGGCCCTGAGACTTCAAACAACATAGGTGTGCATAGAAAGCCAGCCAAACATGGGCCAGCGGGCCAAGCTACTGGTGTTAAGGAGGAGAAAACACACGCACTGGTGAGGTGACAGAAGGTGGCACCACAGCCAGGCCCCCCCGCAGCATCTTGCACTTGCACGTGTATTTGGGAGCTCTGGATACTGGGCTGCCACTTACCAAATCCCTGGGTCCCATGGAAGACAGGTTTCTCTAACCACTCACCCTCATCAGTCTAGTTTTTGTTGTTATTTTATTTTCTGATACCAGGGGTTGAACCCAGGGCCTTCCGTGTTAACTGTATTCCCAGCCCTTTCTGATTTTTTTAAATTTTGAGACAGGGTCTCACTAAGCCACTAAGTTGCCTAGGTTGGATGGAATATGTGGTCCTCCTGCTTCGGCCTCCCAGAATGCTCTGGTACTATGAAGAAACAAAACCATCTCCAGTCTCTGACTGGCCCCAAGCAGTCCCATGAATTCCTTGGGACACTGCCCACCTGGGGTTTCCCAAAAGCAGAATTAGGTGCCAGCTTCGTACCTGTCCTGCCAAGGATGACCCTGGTTCTTACTCAAAGCTCATCTGAAGATACCCCGGGCTTAGTGGCCCAGGGTGGCTTAGTGGCCATAGAAAGGAGTCTTATCGTAAATCAGCATTGGTGTGGGGGCCATGCACCAAGACATGCTCCATGGAGAATCAGCATCAACAGTGTATTTCGCGTACTTTTAAGTTGTCACCTCAAGTTTATCCTTCTTAAAGAATATATGAGGTGTATTTGCAGTACCTGGCAAAATGTTTTCACTTTAAAATTAAACCATTCTGTAATCCTGGATGCCCATGTGTCACAGCACTTTGAATCCTTCTGTGCTACATTTAAAGGTTTCTGCTGTCACATTTCACTCGCCAGTCCCCAGAGCTCTGTCCTTCT
Source organism: Cavia porcellus (assembly GCF_034190915.1). Classification (NCBI taxonomy): domain Eukaryota; kingdom Metazoa; phylum Chordata; class Mammalia; order Rodentia; family Caviidae; genus Cavia; species Cavia porcellus. Next base: position 59,763,181 of record NW_026947489.1, read on the forward strand.
GTCCTATGCCTGAAAATCTTCTAGATACTGTTTTCTCATTCCCTGCAACTATAAGACATGATTATGGTATCACTTGCTCACATCAAAATAGCAACACAGCTGTCCATGGTGGTACACAACTGTGATGTCTGAATTCTGGGAAACTGAGGCAGAAAGATGGCAAGTGAAGCTGGGCAACTTAGCAAGAACCTGTGTAAGAAATTTTCTTTAAAACTTAAAAAGTTAGGAAGATAGCTTAGTGCAAAGATCCTGGGTTAAAGCCTCAGTACCAAGGGAAAAAAAAAAAAAAAAACAGCCAGTGTATGTTATACAATCAACAATGGACCCTCCAGTGTTTAGAGCAAAGAGCTATCCCTTGACATGAGTTAGTCTGGAAAGGCCCCTTCAGGCACTGGGCTGGATCTGATCTCTGAATACAACTGCACAGATGGGCCCAGGGTGGGGACAGCACCCAAGGTGAGGAGTGGGCAAGGGAGAGAATAGTGTGTGAAGGAGTGATTGGGAAATGGGCAAGAGAAAGGGAGAGAAAACACAGCCAAGGGAAGTTGGGCAGTGGGACAGGAAGGCATTGGTGGGGCCATGTACACATCTCTGAACAGTTGCCTTTGGTTACCATTAGGATCCAGCTCCCTACTTTCCAGAATTTATCAGGCAGCGATACCAGCAATCCCCCGAGCCCAGGGCCACTGGAAGCAGGCCTTAGAGCAGCCTGAGGGCCTCACAGACTGGGAAGCAGCCGCCCTCCTGAGCAGGCACCAGTCTCTGTGGGCTCGCTGTGTCCAGATCTGATAATAGCTAATTCCACCAAATATTAGAGGGGCTCACATTTAATTAAGGAGTGGCCATTTGTATGCTCCAGACTGGGGGTCCCCGCTGCCCTGAAGTCAAAAGAAGAGTCCTTTGGGGAATATGCCAATCTTTTCTTATTTCTCTGTTGAGCTCCTGCCCTCTTTGAATGCAATTATGGGAACAAATAAAATGGCTTAACTCAACTCCCTGGTGAGACAGCCAGCTCTCTGCTGATAAAACCAGTTGTGTGGGCAATCATTAAATGAGAAATCTAATATTTAACTAAATTTAATAGTCTGTTGCTTTGGCGCTCTTCAGTGAAGGGTGGGATTTCAATAGACAGCAGCGAGCTATTCAGATGCAGCCTGTGCGGTCCAGGAGCGATTAGAACACAGTGTGCCTCCCACCGAAAGGCAGGATCCCGAGGCCCCCTTGTTGGTAACAGGGAATGTGGTGGCAAACCCAGCTCAGCAGGCAGCACAGCAGCCTTTTGCGCTGAATTTGAAACCACTCCTTCTGAATCTGAACTTGGGATTGTAGAGGAATGTCAGAACTATTTCACTCAAAGGTATCCATAAGGAGAGAAGAGTTTGGAAACAGGATAGCTGCTCCTGCCTGTCTGGAGGCTTGAGCTGCATGAAAACTTGTTTTTCATTCTTTGATTGTTAATCTATGAATTTCTTTTAGGAGTAAATGTGTTTCTTGTATGCAGCATACCGTTGGGTTTTGTTTTTAGTCTCATCTGCCAACCTGTATCTTTTGACTAAGGAAATGAGACCTTTTCCATGGAGAGCTATTACTCAAAGGTATTGGCTCATTCTTGTCATTGGATTATTTCCCTGTAACTGATTCTTTTTTGCTCCACTCTGGTTAACTGCTCATCCTGCCTGATTGTTCACTTCATTAGATTTTGGACATTATTGGCTTCACTGTCTCTGTCTAGGATATCCTTAAAAGATTTCTGGAGTGCTAGTTTGGTGGTCATAAATTTCATAAGGTGTTCTGTGTCATTGCAGTGAACTGTGAGGGGGTCAATTTTATTCTGAAATTTCCTCATCCAGTTCCACCTCTGCCCCCAGCCAAAACCCCCACAGATCCTCCACAGCAGAAGCTGACTGACAGCGATGGAATGTTTAGTTTCTTCACTAACCTTCACAGGTTTTCCACTTCACAGTTTGACCCACATCTGCCACCCCATCCTTCTTCCTGCTACCCACCTGGGCTATCATAAGGGTGGGCATAGTGGTAAAGGTCACAGTCTCCCAAGGGCCACAGCAGCTTCCAGCAAGGTGAGGCTTCGAAATGATCCCACATGACCCACACACAGAGTCTGGTGTGTCAGTAAGCCGGCTGATAAGCCTGGCATCAGAGACTATCAGCTTGTGTGCCCTTCCAAGCACCAGGAACTTTTCAGCCTACTTCCTAACTATTTGCTTTCTTTTGTATGGGTTTGTATTTTCCACTGGAGCAGGAATGGATGGTCAAGCTTCTAGAGCAGTCTGAATTCTGGGGACACCAAGAGCCTTAGGCTCCTGAGACACCCATAGAATCTTTCAGTCATGTTTTGTTTCTTCAAGACCCTCTTGGGGCCATGGTAAAGGCCATACCCATGCAGGACATAGGGAGAAAGATGTGGATAGAAACCTAACCTAGGCTCAGCTACCATCTAAAGGTGCTTAATTTTCAGAGTATGAATTAGGTTTCCACAAATAGATAAAGCCAGGTTACTGGAAATGAGTTTGTTTCCAGTGAGTGGAATTTAACAGTGAGCCCCTGGGGTGTGGGGGTGAGAGGGTGGGGCCAGGCAGACACCCAACCCTCTTCCACTTGTTGTTGAGCTCTACAGAGGTTGGTGGACACCCACGATGGGATGGCCATGGCTTCTGTTTGAGGAGGTGGCTCTTTACTTGATGGAAGAGGAGCCAGCAAAGAAGCTTCCAAAATATAGGGGACAGCAAGTGCCAAGACCCAAAGACAGCAAGAGGCTTGGTGGAAAGCTATTCTCCTCATTATCCTGGAGTCCCTTCTCATCTTATACCCTAGAAATGTCCATTAAATGCAGATAAAGCCAGGTGTGGTGGCACACACCTACAATCCTAACACTCAGGGAGGCTGAGGTAGGTGGGTTGGAAGTTCAAGCCTGGCCAGGGCAACTGTAAGACTCAGCAAGACCTTGTGTAAAAATTTTTAAAAGAATGAATTTAAAAGGAACTAGAAATGTAGTTCGGTGAGAAGGTCCTGTGTTCCGCGCCCAGTACCACACACGTACACACACACACACACACACACACACACACACACACACACACACGCGCGCGCGCACACAGGTAATAAGTGAAGCCTCATAGACCAATTCCTGCTGACTTCTCCTAGGTCTGTTTGGCTACTTCTCCTTCTGTCTTTCCATTGAAAGTGAACCGCCCATGTACCCAGTTACTAGTAAATCATTTTTGGTTCCTCATTAACTCATCACAAGGGGGAGAACTCTCCCACCTGCTGCCTCTCCTTGAAGATCCAGGAGCAGAGGTGCCACCAAGTGTCACTTGCAGATGACACTTCACATACCCTCCAGCAGCCTTGGAAAGTTGTACGCCCAAGGGAACATCATGGGTTTTTTTGACTTTTAATATTGGTTCACTCTTTAAGGCAGTGATCCCCAGCGACCAGGGACCAGTTTCATGGAACACCGTGTTTCCATAGATGGGTGAGGGATCATTTTTTATTGCTTTTAGACTAGTCTATGTTTGCAACCCTAATAATTACACTCCCCAGCGCTATCATCACTGCCTCAGCTCTACTCAGATCACCAGGCATTAGATTCTCATTAGGGTGGCAACATAGGTCTCTCACACACACAGTCCACAGTAGGGTCTGGGCTCCTGAGAGAGTTCCGTGTTGCTGCTGATCTGACAGGATGCAAGGCTTATGTGATGGCACCCACTCTGGGAGTGATGAGAAATACAGCTGAGGCTTCAGTCACCTGTCACATTCTTCCTGCTATGTGACCTAGTTCCCATGGGTTATGGACCAATACCTGGGAATTGGGCACTCCAGGTCTAAAACATTCCCCTCTATAACTCTTGTAAAGGAGGGTAGATGTCTTAGTCATTTTCTATGCCAATGGAACAAAATACCTGACTCCAGCAAATTAAGGTGGGAAGGTTTATTTTGGCTCACAGTTTTTAGGGATTTCATGGCAGAGAAGCACCATGGGGGAAAGGCTGCTTGTGGCACGGCAGTAAGAAGTAGAGAAAGAAGGAAAGAGCTGGGGAGAGAGATAAATCTTTCTAGACCACACTTTCAGTCACCACCTCTTCTGACCAGGCTCCTCCTCCTGACAGCAATGAGCTGTAAGCCTCATGGTCCAACCACCTTCCAAATGGGCTTCCCATAAGCACATGAGGCGTTGGGCAACACCTAGAGGTAAAGCATAAGTGTGGAGTCCTATAAACACAAAATTCCCTTTCATAGTGCACCAAAAGTTGTCCCCAAGGGTGAACTCAGAATGAAAAAGGACAAGGAATCTCAAGGTTTTCATCACCTCTCAGCTGCTGAATGAGGTGGCTTGGCCCCCCTGGTGACAGGTGGCGCTTCTGGCCAACAGGAGGAGCTCATGATGAGGGTGTTCAACATCATACAAACCTGAAAGAAGAGATCCTCTAAGGCAGAGGTGGAGCTCTGCCTGCTGGGCAGGAAAGGGCCAGTCCTGCAACACAGTGACATGTCACTTGGAAGCTTTGTATCTTCAAATATAGCCACCGCAATGAAGGCCTGTTGTGTCTAAAGCACAAGTCTGAGTCCATTTATCCTGGGAAAATTTAATAGAGAAAACAGTGTAGTGTGTAGACCTCCTTCTTTCCTTTCCTCCTGATGGGGACCTCCATCCGCACAGGGAGGTAACAAGGTTCCTCCTGGTGGCTCGGGCCCAGGCCTTTCCGTGCAAGTGTGCAACTCGATAGACTTATTCACTTATTCTATAGACAGCAGAGGTCTAGTGGGGAGGAGGTGGTCTGACAAGGTACAGATTCTTTGGTCTGCAGAAGCTCCTGCTCTGAGATGCAGCATGCAGCATCACTGCCAGGACAGGGTGGAAATGACCCCACTGCTAATGTGGATGCTCAGGGGACCATCACCATGCTGCTCCTTGCTCTCTTTCAGAGATCTTCGACCTGGAAACAAATGAACACATGCAGAAGGCTGTCAGTGATCGGCAGATGCCTAAAATAGAGTACAGGAGAATCGAGATTGATGACTACAGTAAGTACAAGTCTTTTTCCCTTTCACAGAAAAGCAAGCTGGGCCTGATGGCCCACACCTGTAATCCTGGCACTAGGAGGCTGAGGCAAGAGGATCATGACTTTGGGCTATGTTGGGGCAACTTATTGCCTTAAAGATTCTGTCTCAGAATGGATTAGCTCAGTGTGAAGGCCTTGGATTGGATCCCCCACAATGCAAAAAAATAAAAATTTGAAAAGAAAAAGAAAGCCGGTGGTATGTCAGAGATTGCCCCTCAGCCCTGATGGCCAGCACAGGAAACACTCACCAGAGAGGCCAATGGGTTAGGTCAGGTCTCGGCTGGAACTCTCCCTGGTCGCCATGTGCTTGCACTGTCGTGGGAAGGGCACTCGTGGATTTTTCCAGGACTGCAGCCTCCATCCTCTGCCTGCAGGCCCTGGGTACCAACAGCTTTCCTATAGCTAGAGAGACATGTCTTGAGGCAGGAGAGTATGTGCTGTCACAGCCTGAGGAGTACCCAGCACTCTACCCTGTGCCTGTCTCCATCCCTGGACCTGTGTCTGTGAGTGCAGACCCAGGCGTGGGCTAGCGCCCCTCCTGACTGCCTCTCGGCAGTTTCACTTAGCGCCACTGGGGTGGCTCCTGGGTATGCCTCACAGCGGCAATCACTCCCCAGAACACTAACCAGGGTGCAATGCCCAGAATAGCCCCCGAAATTCCTCAGCCTAGAGCCCACCTCTATGTACCTCCACATCCTTGAGGCAGGGTCCTGCAGGGGTGTGGGACAGGACAGACCTACTCAGAAAAGAGGTGTTGGCAAGGGGGCACCGCCCAGAATCCCCTGCAAGGGAGGTGGCCCTCCCTTGCCAAGTTGGCCTCTGCTGGAACCTGTCCTGGCTCCGCCAAGCACACACTCACAATAGCCCTGCGGTCTGGAAAGTGACCGCCAGTCAAATCCTCCAGACACTGCTGCTCTGCAGAGAGGGACAGTGAAGAAGACATGAGGGGCAGCCCCCTCAAGTCAGAAGAGCCCTAAACTGTAAACCCCCAAGCAAGCAAGGCTGTGGCAGTCCGCTTTTTCCCAGAATGCTCCTCTGCCCCGCCCTGGAGCATAGACCACCCCACCCCCACCCCCAGCTCCTCTCCTGGTTCCCTAACCCTATCCCTCCAGCTGGCTCTGCCACTGCTGTCCCCGAAGGTTTCCAAACCTTGACTGCACCTCTCACACAGCTCAGGAGTCAACCACAGCCCTCCCCGGCCTCTCACTTGTCCCCAGGACTCCAGTGTTGGGACAGTGGCCTAGAGGCTGTTGTGTTTCCAGGGCCTGTCCTCCTATTCTGCTCCCCGGAGGCTCAGGCCACCTGGAGACAGCAGTGGGCAGCAGGGGCTGGAATGCGGCCTCCCCAGCTCTCTCAGTGGCCAAGACCACCCCACACACACACATCTTGTAGATATTTGAGCATTAAAGTCCCCTGCCTATCTCTCCACCTGGCCCTGGGCCACAGGTACAGTTCGCAAGCCATTAACATTCACCCCAGATCTCTATGAGAAGCTGCCCCGGCCTGGGGATGTGTATGTTTAGGAATCTGGGCGGTAGTTAACATCAGTAAGGAAATCCTACATCCCTCTGTGTAGAAGCTAGATCTCTCTGTGCAGATCAAGCTGGCCTTGAACTCACGGCGATCCTCCTGCTTCAGCTTCCCCAGCTGGGACTACAGGCATGTACTACCATGTATGGCTAGGAGAAGCAGTTTCTTGAGACCTGCTTGTTCTTCTTCTCTTCCCCTTCTGCATTTCACACTGCCAAGGACCAAGCTCAGTGACCCTGGCAGAAGTAAGAGTCCTCTCTGGCTCCAGCAGACAGACCTGCCCAGCTCCTATCTACAAAGCCACCAGGCCGGGCCAGATCCTCAGCGCACTCGTACCCGGTCCCCATCTCAGCCTCCCTTCCTGGTCACCTCCCCACCCCAAACCCACTGCTCCCAAGTACCAGCCCACTGTGGGTGCTGCACACAGCACTGACTGCGCTCAGAACTCAGCCTCCTAATCAGCAGGTCCTGGTTTCCCTGGGCTCCCGCATATGTGGCTGCATTTAAGCTTCAGATTGGGAACACAGCCTCAGGGAGGTTGGGTGACACACCCAAGAGCACACATCTGGAGTCACTTTGATGACTCTGGACTTCCCACCCATGCCTTCCCAGTGTCCACAGCCTCCACCCGGGGACAGACACCCTACCCTCTGTCCCCGCGCCCTGACCTGGCTATGTTGGTCTCTCCCCAGACCTGCCGGTGCAAATACTAAAGCCAGCCACCTTCACGGACACAGCCCACTATCCCTTGCTGCTGGTTGTGTAAGTATCACGCCATCATCTTCTGCAAGTGCTCTTCACAATCCTGGAAACCCCCGACATTTAGATGAGAGGGGCTCCTTGCCCTCCTGGCTGCTCTGGCCACTCTGCCAGTGCTGGCTGGGAGGAAGCAGAAGCCAGTGCTCAGGGAGCCTAAACAGCATCCCCAAAGCCTCCCCTGAGCACCCTCCATGTGTGTGAGACTCTGGGGGCCTGTGTTTAGACCTCAAGACAACCATCCAGTGCCCCATCAACACCCGGAGGGTATGGAGTCCAGTTGGGTTCTTGGCATGCTGGGCACCTCCCCACGAGGGGTTTCCAGTGCTAGCACCAAAAGCACATGGAGGGAGAGGCCACCAAAAGGGTTCACACCATCCCTGTCTACCGTCACCAGCCCTTCCTAGACTCAGGGAATGGCAGGGAACATGGAGCCCATGTGGGCCTCGGGGAGCTGGGCGAGTACAAGCCTGCACTGGAGTGGCTCTGGGGACATCAGGAGTCACTCCCTGAGTGAATGACAGGTTCCCCTTGGAGCTCCAGGTGACCCTGACAACTCACCCTACCATTGTTACTCCGGGGCCTGATTCCTAAGTTACAAAGAGCCTTTGTTATAAAGACACCCAGGGCATAAATTCCAGTGTCTTACTCTGGTTTGCTATTACCACTCCTCTGGATATCTGGACCAACTTCACACTTCGCCCAAAATCCCCCTAAGTACACATACACCTCTCTCTCTCTGTCTCTGTCTGTCTGTCTGTCTCTCTCTCTCTCTCTCTCTCTCTCTCTCTCTCTCTCTCTCTCTCTCTCTCTCCTCTTTTCTCCCTCACCACATTACATTCTTACAACTTTCTAAGAAATACTACATACTTCAAAGCCAGCTTCTTTCCTGAACTCAGAGTTCTCCAGGGATCATAAGGGAAAAACTGCAAAGCCTCTCAATTTACAAAACTACCCACTTTCCTTCCAGAATCAGCTTAGGCGGGCATCCGAAGCAGAAGGAACGCAGTCAGGGGTGGCAAAACTTACCGCGTGTGCAGATGGGCTGCCGCCTGCCTCAGGGGCCAGTTTGCAGGACATGGCTTTCTGCTTGTTTGTTTCTTGCTATGACTTCAAATGTGACAGCAAGGAGATTTGGGGACTCCGACACTCCTAAGATACTAGGCCAGCAATGCCTGCTTAAAACAAAAAAATACAAAAATAAACAGGACCCACATTCACAGAGAACAATCTCATGATGAAACACAGGCCCTTCAGCTGCCAGCCCCTGGCTGCAGCTCTCCTGGGCTGTCCGCTGTCTGCTCCCCTCCAGCACCCCACGTCACCTATACCTCATGGTCCTCGCAGAAGGTGAGCTCCCCGGAGAGAAGGCTGGGTCTGCGTGTCCTGGCAGCCCTGATTTTGGAAGGGAGCATGGCCATCTGTGGCCAACCCTGGACCATCTCTCTTCCTCATCCTTCCCCTTCAAGGGGAAACACAGTCACAGCAGCGTCACAGTGTTTTGGTCAGTGAAAGGGTGTGCAAGTGACAGTGATCCCGTAGGATTCTATCACCTAGTGATGCATGTGTGAGTGCTCTGTGAAGTTCACATGGCAAAATCACCTAGCAGCGCCTTCTCAGAATGCAGCCCTGTCACTAAGGGATGTGGTTAGAAAATTTCTGTGTGAGGCAAGAGAATCACAAGTTCGAGCCCAGCCTGCATGGCTTAGCAACTCACTGAGACCTTGTAATGTAATAAAAACTAAAACCGACCTGGAAATGTAGCTCAATGCAAAAGCTCTGGCCCAATCTGCTGTACAGTGTAAAAATGAAAAGAAAAAGCCTCGCAAAACCTCTTGTGGCCAGGGTTGATTTAACACCCAGCATCCCCTTGAGAACAGCACTGCTGGCCGCAGTGCCAGGCTTCCCAAGAGCTTCAGTGTCACAGGCCTGTCACACGTGCTGCTTCTCACAGATTAACATGGGACAGAGGATTTCTGCAAATGGCACCCATGTGACACCACTGAGGGGAGAAACCTAAGACCCAGTGGCGGAGTCCCGCCAGAGTCCCGCTATGCTAGGTTAGCACCCCATGGAGTCAGAGGTGGGGTTGAAGTTTCCCTTAGCAAATAGATGGCTCCTGAGGCCAGGGCAGAGGAGGAATCCCTGGGGCAGAACCATCAGACATGGTGTCAGCCACACTGTGAGGCCCTAACTGTCTCTTCCAGGGACGGCACCCCAGGCAGCCAGAGCGTGGCTGAGAAGTTCCAGGTGACGTGGGAGACAGTGCTGGTGAGCAGCCATGGAGCTGTGGTGGTCAAATGCGATGGCCGAGGCAGTGGCTTCCAGGGCACCAAACTCCTGCAGGAAGTGAGGAGGCGGCTGGGCGCACTGGAGGAGAAAGACCAGATGGAGGCTGTTCGGTGAGCTGGGGTCCTCAGTGCTGGGGCTGCTGACACTGGCCAGAGCCCCTGCATCTCTGCCAACCATCACCATAGCAGGCAGGGGCCATAGGGAAGGAAGGACGGTGAATATGAGGGGCTGCAGATGGTCCCCTGTTACCGCGCACATCTGGGCAGTAGGAAGAAATGCACCCAGATTTTTTTTTAATTTAAGGAGAAAAAGAAAAAAACAGAAAAAGGGTACAAGTAATACAAAATTTAAAAAATAAACAGTAAGAAATCAATAGTTAATATTACATATTCTCATCTTAGAAATAGTTGTTCAAGTTACAAAATTAAAGCATATAAAGTGGACTTTCAAACAGTGAGAGTGCAAACAGTTTTGTTCAATGATCCAAAAAAAAAGTAATATGGTTATCTATCTTATACACTTAAACATATATGCAGTTATAACCTTTAGAGCACTTTCTTTTCTTTTCTTTTGTACAATGACAATTACACATTTTGAGTTTTATTACTCCCACAGTTCTTATTACTTTTTTTGAAGAGAGTAAAACCAAATGCAACATATCAGAACAGAGTCAGTCAAATCAAAAGGATGGACATAATAGATAATGTAAAAACAAAATACAAGGTGATCAACAATGGTTACCATATTACCTCTTGCTATTTTAAGAATTGCCAGTTATAATAAAATTGAACAAAACAGTAAAGAACAAAACCAAAGCATTGGAGACATTACAGGACTTTAAAAGAAGATAATAGTCAACCAGAATGGGCGTCATAATGAATCTTACTGTCTTCACAGTTGTTGCCAATACTTTCGAACTTGGTACTATCAAGCAAAGCAGAATAGGGGAAAATCAGTCAAAACAAGATGGTGAGGGCAATACAGGATTTCAAATCAAGTTAATAGGAAAGCAAAGTAGATTACTATAATGTATCCTGCTATTTTTTATTTATTTTTCCCTTAATTAAAAAGGTAAAAATAAAAAGTAAATATTTTTTTAAAAAGGGGGATTGAGATAAGAGAGGGCATAACAACAGAACAGCGCAGGTCAAAACATAACCATTTAAGCAAAATAGTGTTTCACCACAAGATATCCTGACATAAAAATAATTACCATAGTGTTTCTTTCCTTGAAATCTTTGAGTATAACTTCATATACTGTAGCACCAAACATATCAAGACACTATAAAACCATTTAAGAGAATGACATTATTACAGGGTATTTAGAACCAATTAACAGAAAATGAACAATGATTTCTGTATAATCTCCTTGCCTATAAAAGTTTTTGCTTATATTATCATATATAATAAAATCCAATAAGATACAACCTTATAAGACCAATGGAGGCAGAAGAATACAAGTTTAATGGGACTTCAAAACAAGATGATACTAAATCAGCACTAGCTATTATGATGTCGTGTTTTCTCCAAAATAGCTGTTCCTACCATCTGATCTTCTCTGCCTCATTTCTGTTGAGCTTTTTTTCTGTCCTTTGTTTTCAGTTTGTCATTCTTCATTTCGCTTTCTGTTCCATTCATTGTGGCCACTTTGCCACTATTTCTAGAATCTTGGTATTTTCCTTTTTTAGAATATCCTGTAGTATTCTCTGTAGGGTTGAACTTGTGGTTGCAAATTCCCCTAGTTCCTCTTTATCCTGGAAATACCTTGTTTTTCCATCAATTTCTAGGGGCAGTTGTGCAGGATATACCAATCTTGGCTGGAGGTTATTATCTTTCAAAGCTTGAATTATTTCCCCCCACGCTCTTTGTGATTTGATGGTTTGTGCCGAGAAGTCTGCTGTAATTCTGATGGGTGTTCCCTTGTAAGTGATCTGTTTCTTGTCTCTGACAGCTTTTAATATTCTGTTTTTATATTGGATTTCTGGAATTTTGATTATTATATGCCTGGGTGTAATTCTGTTTGGGTTGTAGGTGGCCGGGGTCCTGTATTCCTCATACATCTTAGTATCTTTACCATTTGCTAAATTAGGGAAATTCTCTTAGATTATTTCTGTGAATAGCTTTTGTAGTCCATTTGTTTGTGTCCCTACTTCTTCTTTCATGTTCTTAATTCTTAAGTTATAGATCCTCTTATCATCTTCTAGCCTTTGTATTTTTTTTTTTTTTTTTTTTTTGTCTTTTTCGTTTTTATCGGTACCAGGGATCGAACTCACGACTGCCTGCTTGCAAGGCAGGCGCTTATGCCACTGAGCTAAATCCCCAGCCCCCTTGTATTGTTGCTGGGGTTTTTTTGTTATTTTTAAGAAGTTTTTCATTTCATGCTCCCATATTACAAATCTTCCCTCCAGTTCAGATAATCTATCCTTAATTTCTTTCAAGCTGTTATGCCACTTTTTGATAGAGTTTTTAGTTTTCTGGTAATGTCTTTGAACCTGCTTCACGCATTCTATGTTTTCTCTATTTTCTCCATCAAACAATTCTCCCCTTTTTTTCTGTTCTTCCATTCCACCATCTGTTTTTTCTTGGGCAGTGCTTAGCATTTCTCTAACTATTCTATTTATATCTTGCTTCAGGTCATTAATAACTTCATTCCTGAACTCGTCTATGAGGCTCTGCAGATAGCGCTTTATGTCTATTGATGCTGTGTCTGATATTGCATGTTTCTCAGGATTGGGGGCCGAGGACTCTTTCTTGTTGCTCCCTCTTCCCATATTTTTTGTTCCTGCTATACAAGCATGTATAGGAGGCCCAGTTTCTTTCCTTGTCATTTACCGTTTGTTTGAATTGCACCGGCTAGGTGTTCCCGCCCACTGCAGTGTACTAGGGAGACACAGACCTGGGCAGCCTATGCTGGGTCCTCCCCTCCAGGTCAACCTACCGAAGGCTTCACTGCTAGGGTGCACCTCCAGGCTCTGGGACCTGGTTTGGGCTAGCTTACTGGGTCTTAGTCAGCGGCATCACCCAAGCCAGGCACTCCCCACCAATCCCGCTTGAGAGAGGAATATGTGACTGAAGTCACTGCAACAACCTGTTCTGGCTAGTCTGCCCGGTCCCAGTATGTCCTTTGCTGAAGCCTCCTACTCTATGGAAGGGTCCCCGATCCACTCACTCACCTCAGGTCAATGCTCCCGGCCAGTCCTGCTCTCAACTCCATTCACCGCTTCCCACTCTCAGAGCTTTCACGCCTCTGTCCTTGCCGTGCCAATTGGGATGCAGCAGTGGCTGCAGGAAATTCAAATCACGGCTTCCAGTGGCGCGCACCCCAGCTTCCGCGCTGAGACCTTATCTGTTCCTGTTATATCACCGAGATTGCATTTCCATTTGGTTTCTCTTAGTTTAGTTCGTTCCTGGGTTGTCAAAGTATATCTCCCCTTGCTTAGGACTTCTTGCCTGGCACCATTCCTGGATTTTAAGTGCAGTTTCTCAGAGAGCCTCCAAAGCTGTTGCTATCTATCTGCCATGTTCTCCCCAAAGTCCCCAATGCACCCAGATTTGAGGGCTCCTCTTGTGCATCCTGGTCACCAAGGCTGCAAGACCCACCCTCCCCAGACCCCTGAAGACAGGCAGTGCTTGATGTTAAGGCGTGGGCACTCACAGGCAGTTATTGGGTTGCATTGTTTTCTGGAAATAAAAAGACACAGAGAACCCACATCAGGCGACCATGGTCCTCAGTGTGACTCCCGCTGAAAGAAGGGTGGAGAACTCTTTACCAGGCACAGATGCAGGTGCTCAGGGTGACAAAAGCACACATGGTAGGGATCCATGGTGATAACAGCTCCCCACCATGGGATGCAGATGTAGGGAACACAGAGCCTGGTCAGTGAGACCTGGTGCACCAGGGAACATGCATATCAGCGGGATCTCTGTACTGGCCTGGCACTGGTGTCCTCTGCCACATAGAAGAGTTCATGTTGCTGGCTTTTCAGGGCCTCGTCCCCTTGTTTATCAAGACTGAGAGCACATGGATGCTCATGACAAATGATTCTAAACAATCCAAGAGTGACGGGAGAAGCCGTCCCTCCACCAGGAGTCGTGGGCCTGGTGAAGACCGAGGAAGCAACTTCTTCAAAGCTACGTGTTACAGATGGGAGACGCAGCAGGCAGAGTCCGGGGTCCCACCCTGGGGAGGGGATGGCCAGGCCAGCAGCCTGTGGGGTGCATGCAGGTCCTTTTCATCCTGCTGCACCTGCTCTGACTCCCCCCACTGGGGGCCCAGGTGGAACCTAAGCATCTGCTCAGCACCACAGGTCCCTGAGAGCTCAGAACCCAAGGCAAGAGGCTGCTTCTTCACGTACAGGGGATCAGACCTGAGGAGTGGGCACAGCGCATGTCCGAACACAAGGTGGAACCTCTTCCAGAAACAGTCATTGGGTCACCTGAATCCCAGAAGCTCACGGCTTGAGGGCTCAGGACATCTGCAGGCTAGGACATCAGAAACAACACTAGTGCCCAATGGCCTCTGGCCAGAGGAACTGTAATGAAGCTTCCTTAAGAAATGTTCCTTCTTCAGGGAGCAGCAGCAATTTTAGCAGGAGGTCAAAATCAGTAAGACCAGAAATCACTCGTGCCCCACAGCTCCCTAACCTGTCAAATTCCCCATCTCCCACCTCGCCTTCCCCCCACACTCACTTCCCATCTTCAGGGAACAAGCAGAGGTATCTGTGCCAAAAAAAAGTGGAGAGCGATCGAGGCCCTTGGGGTAGGCCCAGGGGAGCCACTCAGACCTGCACCCCAGGACTAGAAGCAGCAAGCTGGTTTCCAGGCTAGGACATAAGAAACAACACGGGGCCCAGGGCCAGGATCTTTAAGGAAAAAAGAATAGGTTTGGCACTGGACACCAGTGCCAGTCCCAGCACTCAGGAGGCTGAGACAGGAGGCTCCTTGCAAACTCGAGACTTGCCTGATCTACAAAAGGCCACCCTGAACTGCATAGGGAGACCCTGTCTCAAAAAGACAAAAATAGAAGAAGAAGAGGAGGATGAGGAGGAAGGGGAGGAGGAAGAGGAGGATGAGGAGGAGAAGAAAGAAAAGAAAAAAAAGAAAGAAAGGAAGGAAGGAAGGAAGGAAGGAAGGAAGAAGGAAAGAAGAAAGAAAGAAAGAAAGAAAGAAAGAAAGAAAGAAAGAAAGAAAGAAAGAAAGAAAGAAAGAAAGAAAAGAAGGAAGGAAGGAAGAAAGAAACAGGAGTTTCCACCACTCCAGAGACTCTACTGTGAAGGAGCCCAAGAGAGCCACAGGCCAGCCTTGGGCACACTGAGACTCACAGAGTGGGTAGGCCATGGGGACCAGAGGAAAAAGAGAGGGCATCGGGGGCAAGGTGGACACACAGCCTGTGGCAAGCTCACGGAAGAAACTGCGATCTGACTTCCCGCCCACTGGGCCCTCTTGGCTCCCTGGGCAGGAGCAGCCCACAGGTGGAAGGCATGCCGGCCCTCAGCCTGTGCCCACCCTGGCCCAAGGCAAGCAGAAGTAATGTACCATCCCTCCACACCCACCTCCGTCTGCCCTGGGGCCCCGCATGCCACAGCTCCTGCACTGGCTCAGGCTCATCATGCCACCAGGAGGCTGCACAGCCTCTCGGCTCTCAAGGCTCTGCTGTCCTGATCTTTGTTGTATCCCAGCATGGAGGACAGCCCTGCCTGGGGGGCACCCTGAGTGTCACCCATGTCATCATCCTTACCGCCTTCTCCTCCCCTATGGCTGTCCCACTTCTGGAAAGGGTGTTTGTCCACGTCACCTGGGCCTCCTTCCACCTGCACCTGGGACTGAGCTCAACACTCACGAGACAAGATGCTTCCACCAGGACACCGTGCAGGACATGCTCAGTGGTTGACTGTGGCCCAGAGCCAGAGCCCCTCTGCCTGTGCTGACCTCAGAGAAGCACCCCACAGCCCCTGTGCCTGGGAGTCACACGCCTATAAGTGGGGGATTAGGGGGCAGGTCAGCAGGAGTGGCCTTGAGCTCTGCAGATGCTGCATTTGCTCAGGGGCCCACAGAGGGGCCGCACAGTGCTCTGAGTCTGGAAATACCCTGGGCACTAACTAAACAAAAGTAGTGAGCCATCATATGAGCACCAGGACTCCTCCATCGTGAAGAGGGGTTCTCCTGCCTGAAAGGATTGGGGGGACGCGTGGGCCTTGGGGCACAAAGTCCCACTACAGAGAGCCCTGACCCTCCTGGTTCTCTCTGGCTGCAGGACGATGCTGAAAGAGCAGTACATCGACAAGACGCGAGTGGCGGTGTTCGGACAGGTGAGTCTCCCTGTCGTCTCTGGGCAGGCAGGGGGGCTGCATCCTGCCAAGTTCCTTCCGGCTCACTGGGAAGTCTCTTCCTTGGTGGGAGCGTGAGTTCTTCCTGTGAACTGAGTTGCATTCCCAGCCCTTTTTCACTTTTTACTTTGAGACATGGTCTAATTGCATCACTAAGTTACCCGGATTAGGCTCAAATTTGTGATACTGCTGCAGGGTTGGTGGCCCACATCTGAAATTCCAGCACTTCAGAGACTGAGGCAGGAAGACTGCTGCAAGTTCAAGTCTAGCCTGAACTAAGGTGACTCACTGTCTCAAAAAAATAAATAAAAGTAAATACAAAGAAAATCATGATCTTCCTGCCTCAGCCTCTCAGAGTTAGTCACTGCTTTCTGAAGAACAAGAGGTAAGGCTCAGCAATCCCAGCAGTGGGAGCTTCCTGGGTTAGCTCACTTACCTCTGCTTCTTGAAGAAAGAAGAGAGGAGCCAGGTCTCCCCTGGAGGGGGCGCCCCAGTACTTTCCCTCCCAGGCCAGTGGGCTCCCACTACGGCACCCAGAATGGGGAGGCAGGTGTCTGCCCCTGATGTCTGTGTTTGGTGAGAGGTGCAGAGGAGCATGGGAAACTCAGCCACTTCCACTCTCATGGGGCCTGACCTGGTACAGCCCAAGCAGAGTCACACTCACAGTCACACACACTCATGCTCACACCACACCCACATGTGCTTCCACACTCATGCACATATACACTCATGTACACATGCTCATATACCTACACATGTGCACACATCTACATGTACTAAAGGCTCACACACCTAGCCACACATGTTTGCACGCTCACACTCACACATCCACATAGCCCCACGTGCGTGCACACACACACTACACCCAGCACACTCCTCCTGGAAGCTCACACCTCCCTCGGCCTACCCAGTGCCGTCCCTGGTTCCTGCCTCCACTACTCCCACCCATCTTGGCAGATGGCAGCACCTCTGAACCAAGGGTGTGTGGAAGACTACGGTCAAGGCAGAGCAGAAATGGAGGGTTCCCCCTCTGCAGCAGCACCAGGCCTGCACCTGGCTGGGGCACTGGCATTCGCCTCTCTCCAGGGGCGTCCAGTCTGTGGCTGGCCTAGCCTGCAGACCCAGGGTGCTGGAGGGTGTGTGTGCCAAGTGTTGCCCCGCAGCACACCCATCTTCTGTCCCCTGGTGCTGTGCCCAGAAGGTGGGGACCTCACAGCACACAGGATGTAGCTGGAAGGGGTCTCCTTTGCATCTCCACCTACTGCCCTGGAAGAAACTTTACAGTTGCAAAAATTCCTAAAATCCTCACTAACGCTTTGCTTCTCTCTCTGAACTTCTCGTGGCGGAGGCCGGTTTCTGTGAGCGCTGACACTGACTCAGGCCCTGCCCCCTCCCTCTCCTTTGTGCCCCTCTCCAGGACTATGGCGGATACCTGAGCACCTACATCCTCCCGGCCAAGGGGGAAAACCAGGGGCAGGTGTTCTCCTGTGGCGCAGCCCTCTCTCCCATCACGGATTTCAGGCTCTACGGTAATGGGCTGCAGGGACCAAGAGTGCTGTCCCTAGCAGGGCCTGTTCCCCTCAGCACCTCTCTCCCTGGTCCAGGTGACCCGCTGTTGGGCACCCCCAGTTCGCACTGAACCCCGGGTCAACTCCCCCATCTGTGCTGAGCACCAGCAGAATTAGGGCAGAGTCTCGAGTTGTTTGTTGGGATGAAAGCCGTGAGCTTCCTAACACCTACAAATCACACTGAAATGAAGCAGGGGTTGTCTGTCTGCTTAGGGTTCTGATCAGGACTGGTTTCGTTTTGCTTGACTGCTGTCCTGAGAAAAGCTAGTTTCCACCTCTGACACATTTGAACACCATCCCCTCTATCTGATCTCCCCCAAGCCTGAGAAATGTAGAAGATGATGTTTGCTAAAAGCCAGAATCCACTGCGCAAGTGGCAGCCCCCCCCCCCCATATCCTAGTCCACCCCCAGAGCCTGGATGCTACATCCAGGGCCCTCAGGGCACTAGTGACCCTCCCTCTGCTTCTGTACAGCTTCTGCATTTTCTGAACGGTACCTGGGCCTCCACGGACTTGACAACAGGGCATATGAGGTACGTGTAACACAGCTGCCACTGGACTCTTTCCTCACCCCTCTCACCAAGACTGCAGCTCGGCCCCACTCAGCAACAGCTTCCCCCTCTCTACACCAAAGCTAAGCCCCCTGGGGACTGTCCCCTCTCAGGGCCGCCTGTCCCCATGGCTCGACTCGGGGAGAAGGAGGAAGCTGAGAGATCCCTGGGCCTGACATCTGTCCCAGGCTTATGAGACACTGGCTGTCCCTCAGGAGGGTGCAACAGGAAGCTCCTCTCTCCCTTTGGCCACACCAAGCAGTGACTCAGTGAGATGAGCACAGGGTACACCATGGCTGACAGGACTGGTGTGAGCCTCCTGTGTGGACAGAGGCCGTGGGCCTGCCCAAATCCATTTCCCAAGTGAAGAGGGTATCCGCAGAGGCCACCTGTCCCTGGAGGAATCCCACTTCCTTCCTTCTCCTCCCAGCACCCCGAGAGGGGGCCCTATAAGGAAGGGAGCTGAGGCTTCTGTCCTTGTCATTTTCATTGTGATACAGAGATCCCTGCTTTCCTGGGCCAGTGTCTCCCAGACTTTTCCTCTAGCTGTGTCCACTTCTCCATCATGTGTCCTGCAGCCACTAACCCTGTGCCCTTGTCTACTTGTGCAGATGACCAAGGTGGCCCACCGACTGTCAGCGCTGGAGGGACAGCAGTTCCTGCTTATCCATGCCACCGCAGACGGTGAGGATCTGATGCCACTGCCGCGGGGTGGGGGGGATGCGCCCAGAGGGCATGGGCACTTACCCATGGAAACTTACCGCTTTACTTTGCCTTTCTTACAGAAAAAATCCACTTCCAGCACACAGCAGAGCTGATCACCCAGCTCATCAAGGAAAAGGCTAACTACACCTTACAGGTACAGCCTGCGCTTCGGGGGTCTCAGCCTTCGTGCCCTGTGTAGTTCCACCTGTGACCGCGGACACTGTCAAGGCATCCACTGTCTCAGTCACATTCCTGTCGCTGGGTCACAATGCCTGACACTGGAAGCTGACAGGAGAGGCCTGTGGAGGGGTCAGTCCATAGTCATTGGGTTCCAAGGCAGGGCGGCACATGGCAGAGGGGCAGGGTGGAAGAAAAGCTGCCCACACCATGGCCGCAGGAAGCAGAAAATGAAAGGAGGAAGCCAGGAGGCTGAGTGAACCTTCCAGGTTATGCCCCAGTAAGCAGAACTCATCTCCCCAACAAGTCAGCAGTAACGATCTGTAAGCCAATCACCTCCCAAAAGTCCAGCCTGCCATTGCACGAAGCATTGGGCACATCTAGATAGAAGCCATGAGTGTCTCAGGACCACCGTCCACAGCTGTCCCGGTACCTGGCCTGGCCTCACCGTCCTCACCTACTAACTTTATGCCGCAAACTTCTCCCATTTCCTTTTGCACCCCAGATCCTTTGGTGGAACGGGTATGACCTGGTGGTGTTGTATGACCTGGTGGTGTTGGGAGTCTAGAGATAAAGGAGACCTCAGCCACACACCTGCCCCCCTCTAGGAGGGGCTGCTGGGTACCAACCATCACCTGGCTCTGTCTCTAGCAAGCAAAGGACATGTGAATGCGGGCAGGTCAGGGAGAGCAGGAAGGGAGGCCGTCCCTGAATGGACGGAAGGACGTGGTTATGGGATGTTTGGGTTTGCATCTGGAAACTGTAATGAAGAATTCGGTGCCCACACATCTGACTCTTGGATTAAAGGCGTCTCCTCCCGTATGTGCTGACGGGGCCACCCTGGAGTGTACACCAGGTACCGAGCAGGAGGCCCTGCTGCTTCATCGAGGCCAGTGAGGGGCCCACCTGGAACCAGGCATGAGAGCACAGCAGGTCTTAGCAGATACCTGGCAAGTTTGTAGCCATGGCCAGCTGCAGACAGGAACAGAGGGCACCAGAGGCAGAGGGGACACAGGGCGGCTTTGTTCCCTGTGGTACACTCTACTATAAATACCTCCTGACCAGAAGGCATAGTTAGTGCAGTGAAGTGAAGGAAGAGAGGACTCTAACTGCAGGGCAGCTGGGGTCACAGGAAGGATGACCTCCAAGTCAGGCTGGAGCCCAAGGGCACGGGAATGGTGCAGCATCCCCAGGCACGGGAGCCATGTGCTGGCCAGAGAATACACCCTCTCGGCTGGCATCCAGCTCAGACTGCTGAGCCCGTGAGCCACCTCCATCCCCGGCCTCTCAGGGCTCTGCAGGGATCACACCATTAATCCTCACAGAGCGTGTTGGTCCGGTTCTGGTGGGTGCATCCTCTCCCTGTCACTCCTGAAGTCCGAGGCCCAGGGATGTGAGTGTGGTATGGTCAGATGCAAAGATTCCAAGATAGTGTGAATTCTTCCAGTGCAGACCCAGGCTGTGCAGCCACGTTCAGACAGGCAAGTCTGGACTGCAAGGGGTGATGCTCTTTCTAACCTACTCAGCCGTCACCAAGCTCCCCGTGCCAGGCAGGGGGAGAGGTGCTGGGGAGTGTGGCAGCTTTGTGATCAGAGGTTCCAGCCTTCTGGAGCAGGCAGAGCTCTGGGCTAAAGGCACCTCTCTGTGGAGGCTGAAATGGTTAGGGAACTCATATGCAAGTAAAACTCAGAGGCTGTGGGCCTGGGATGGCCTTGGTTCCTGCTGCACCTCGTGGTATCCTGGAGGAAGAACACGGTGATAACACCATGCCCCGAATTGCTTGCAGATATACCCAGATGAAAGCCACTACTTCCACAGCCCTGCACTCAAACAGCATCTATACCGGTCCATCATCAACTTCTTTGTGGAATGCTTCAGGATCCAGGACAAGCTCCCAACAGCCATGGCAAAAGAGGACGAGGAGGAAGACTAACACCTGGCTGCTCTGAGCACAGATGGCTCTCTCCACTATAATATGCAAAGAGGAGTCTCCTGCTGCTCCCTCTGCCCTGGGGTGAGGGCGGGTGGGGCAGAGTCAAGGACCTTCCCTAGCATGTGTGTCTCAGACTCGGAAGGTGGTTTGGCGGGGGGGAGATGCTTCCCCATGCAGCCTGGAACACACCCCCCCACCCCGTTCAGCAGCATCACCTCCTCCTGGCCCCACAGTGACAGGCACGTCCCACAGTCCTCCCCCAGGGACACAGCAAAGGACAGAGGGCAGTGAGGGCCACCTGGGAGCCCCAGGAAGCCAGCCCTTAGTGCAAGCATCCAACCAGTAGCATTAGCCCCTGCCCTTCTGCAAGGAGCACCACGTTCCAGCACACAGCGGCCTTCGACAGCTCTGAAGAGCCCAGCCGTGGGCAGTGCATGGTCAGGGCCCAGACTGGCCCTTGCTGTAATTATGACCTCCAAGCTTGTCTGGGCTGCACCAAGAAAACAGACCCATCCTGTATAAAGCATCACTGTAGCTATGCTAGTGGTTTGCTGTCTAGAATTCGCTCACATGTTTATGTTTTAATCTGATGAGCACTGCGTATACTGGTTTTGTTGTTTCTTTTTTTCTTGTTTTCTTTTTTGTTTTCTTTCTTCCTGTTACTGCTTTGTTTTGCTTTCTGCTTGCCATTTGTTTGGGTAGCGAAATAGAACCGAAGTCCCTGCTCCCTCCTCCCTATTGTCCTCAGATTTTGTGGTGGCATTTTAGACATGGAGGGAAAACATACCCAGTACTGCCCAGTAACGGAACACGTACACAAATCCTCTCTCCACTGAGCTGCACTAGGGTTCTCTGAAGATCAACATTGTCTGTTCATCTATGTCCTTGAAACTGTCCTTTTCCTCCTTGATGAGTTGTCGAGTCTTGTCTGATAACATGTGGTTAAAAAGTATAAACAGACAAAGTCCTGGTGCACCCTGAAGCTGGAGTCTCGGTCACAGAAATTCTAAGCCAAGGTCACAAGTGCACCTCCTCGATCCTGGGAGCGGTGCACTCCCCTGTGCCCCGGCAGGACAGTGACGCTGGTCTCCACCAGCCTTGTAAGATACACGCTGGCCAGATGTACAGCCACTGCCCCCCATGTATATCTCATTCTGTTGTATATAAGAGAGGAATGTGTGTCCGGCGTTTGTGGTGTCCCCCTTGCATGTGGACACCGTGGCTGATCTGGACTCTAGAGCGCTAGGCTGAAGTAGGTCAGTTCCCATCTTTTCCTTTTGGGCTTGGTGATAACCTGACTTCCAGCTTCTGGGCCTGCCGGGGGTGTCCTTGGCACCCTGTCCAACGAGGAGAAGTATCCATGTCACTCTATGGTGTTGGGGGTTTGGTTCCAGACGTGTGAGCTTTGAACGCCAGTTCCAGCCAGGTCTGTGGGAGGAGCTCCATCCCAGGGTGGCTCGGAGGTGACAGACACACACAGGGCTGTGTGTGAAGAGGAGCAGGGCACTGGCCACCAGGACTGGCCACTGTGCTGTCTGGCTGTGCTTCTGCTGTTTGTTTCAGTGAGGTCCGGATGGCGACACCAGCTCTGGCCCCGAGACCTGGCTGGAGGGATGTGGGGATTCGGCATGGTAGCGTCTGTTCATCCATGGAATAAAACATTATTTTACCACTTGGATGGCTCTTTTCTTGCTCCTCCACTACTGAGTCCTCTCCCAGAGTGGTCGAGGTAGAAGTACTCATGGGGGCCCCAGGACAGGCACATAGAGTACCAGGTGTGCAGGGGCCAACACCCGCAGGACCCCTCAGTGGCGTCCAAGCCAAGGCAATCATGGGGGGAGAGCCGTCTGTCCAGATGGCTGGGGAGATGCGACTGAGCCCCAGCACTGAACGGAAATGTCTGTCCGTGGGGTCACCGCATTGCCCAAGGGAGAGTTTCAGGAAAACTTCTCTGTCACAAATGTGTGCAATCATCGTGCTGTGAGTCACTGACTCTGGTGTAACCCAGCCCCGCCTGATGGCACAGGGACTGACCCTGCATCCCACAGCAGCTGCCACCTCAGACTCAAGGTCCGCCCTGTCACTGCGTTGGATTATCTGCCCTGGCTGCCTTTCTTGGTCAGTACCAGAGCTGCAGAGGCCATGGGATGCATCCCCTGGCTGGGTCCTCCTGAGCTCCCCGGCCTCCCCTAGGAGTTGTTCCCCTCCTCCCCCAACCTTTCTAACAAGTGTCTCTCCTGGGTGGGGGCTGGAGCTGCAGGCAGGACTTGAAGAGGCCCACAGGAAGGGGCATTTTCCACTTTGGGAAACACTGAGAATGGGCACAGCCCCCAGGATCCCCTGCTTCCCACCAGGAAGACCCTCTGTCCTCCCCAGCTCTAGAATAGCTCTGGGAACACAAGGCAGGCCCAAGGGCTCCTCCAGGCCCCCAGCTGTGCCTCTTCCTCTGTGGTCTGAGCCTCCAGGCTTCCTTGTGTGCTCGGCAACCTGGATCCTCTGTCCCCTGCTTGACTGTCTCAGAAGGACCTGGACACTTACCTCCTCCCTTGTCCTCCTTGGCTCCTGAGTGGGTTCCTCAGGGGTGCTGAGCAGAACCAGTAGGAGCCTGAGAGAACAGATGGGCACACAGTAGTGGTCCAAAAAAACATAAAGCAGGACCTGGACCACATCTACAGAAAGCTGGGCACACACAGCAGCTAGGCAATAGGAACCACCAGTAAAGACAGCTGCTCTGACTGTTGGCTGCCAGTGCAGACCTGCTGGGAAGTCCTAGAGGCCACTCTCCCTGTCCCAACACCCTGACCGGTCACCAGTCTCTCTGAAGCCACCGATGCCTCCCTGTGCAAGAGTGGACTTTGTTTCGTTGCTTTGAACCCAGGTCTCACTTTTGTAGTCCAGGCTGGCCTCAAACTCACAGAGATCCATCTTCTTGCCTCAGCCTCTCAAGTACTGAGATTATAGGCGTGCATCCCCTACACAGCTCTGAGAGTAGTATTTTTAAAATAGGTGGTAACTACTCTAAACTTGTTGCTTTGGAGAGAAAAACATCTCTATCACATCTCCAAATTCTGTTTCCGAGCACATGGAGACCACAGGCCCTTTGTGGCTTAGAATGCACCATCCCGTATATGGTTCTCTAAAGAACTCCACACATCAGTAGTTTAGTGTCTTCAAAGGATGGAAACAATCATCTGCTCAATGTCCACATGCTTGAAGACAGGACTGAATGACTGTGACGGTCCCCTACTGCGGCACCCAGATATCCTGAAATCTGTGCAGCACAGGATGATCGGGGAGTGCCAGGGAAAGGCTTCCCTCCGATGGAAAGAAAAAGAAAAACAAAGGAAACCCCTTGACCTATGGGCCTGTCCTATTCCCAACAGGCAAATATTCCTGTGGGGGCTGATTTCAAATGGGCACCTGGCACTGGACACAGTCCCTTACCACAGCACCGTAGTCAACACCTGTCACCTGACCTTGGGGTGAATCGTGATGGGGTACTGGTCACTTCTGCCCATGTGACAAGTAGTCCCCCCAGGTCCTGCTCTGGGCTGAGCTGTCCCTTGGAGGAACAGGGCATGGAGGGAGGAGGAATAGGCACCCTAGTCCTGACCAGGCTGTGCTGAGCCCACAGCAGGGGACCAGCAGAGAGACCAAGGCAGTGACCACAAGACAATGAACACAAGAACAGGTGTCCAGAGCCCACAGCAAGCTCCCCTGTTGTGGCCAGCTCACGTATAACTCATCTGGCTCCTAACATTAAAGGTCCTGCAGCCATCAGTTAGCACCCCAAGTGGACCTGCAAATGTTTCTTCAATTAGTCAGTCAGCTGGGGACTCACCTACTGCAAAGCTACCCTTCATAAAGTCTCAGTTACAGCTCGGAGGTGGCAAGCGCCCACCTTCTCTTCCTCTCCCTCCCTTTCCCCTTTTCTTGCAGTCTCTTTCTTCCCCTCTTTCTTCCTCTTCCTCCTCCTGCCTCTCTCCCCTTTCTCCCCCATCTCTTCCTTCCTCTTCCCCCAGTTGGGTGGTCTAGGTGTCTGGAGCCCTAGAAGCTACAGTGACAGAGGCAGACAAGGGAGGAGGCCTTTGGATCTGGGAGCCCTGATGCAAGGCAAGTACACTTCCCCTGAGCCTGCTGTATGGCTCTAGCAAATTGCTGTCCCTCTAGCTTTCCTTCATATTATTTATGAAAATAAGTATGACCACCGGGCTGGCTTCCTGTGGCCACCCTCAAAGTCTCATAAAGGAGGCAGCCAGGACAACAGAATCCTGGGCTGGACTCCAAAGACAGGGTGCAGGCAGGATGGTCCCCTATCCCATCAAGTGCTGGAGAAGGACTGTCTCAGTTACTTTCCTCTCGTAGCTGAGACAAAATACTTGAGGCCAAAATTAGGGAAGGAAAGGCTTATTTATCTTTCAGTTTTGGGGGTTTCAGTCCATACTCAGCTGACTCCAAAGCAGATGGCATGATTGAGGGGCAATCATTCATGGCAGCTGCAAACAGAAAAAGCGAACAAGGCAAAATGAGAAAGACCTGCCTTCTTCCCACCCTTACACTGTATGCTGGCTCCACCCGTGGGCGGGTGCAGCACTCACACCACCAATCCCAGCGCCAGGCAACAAACCAATCACAAACGCTAGATTCAACTACATCCATGATTGCATGAGGCCTTGAGGCAGGGGGCATCTGAACACAAACCATAACAAAGACCTATTACTCCCACCAGTCCCTGGCTTGTGGCCCCACCTTGGAAGCCCTGTGTGACTTCAGTCCCCATCTCCTGTGTGGAAAGTACCCGCTAAAAGACCCATTATTCTTGGTCACCTCTGTGCACACTGTCCTGAAATCAGGTCACATTAGAAGGCACTGCTGGGGAGGTCTTCAACAATCCAGCCCACAGCCACCTCCTTCTGGGAGTTAGCTTGGTGAGTGGGGTGAGGAAAGAAGCCTGCCCAGCTCTCCAGAAGCCTTACACTTGAAACTCAGATCAATGAGTTTCAAGGTGATTTCTCAGGATAGTTCGTGTGGCACATGGGGTATACAAAATGTGATTAAAATATACGGTAAGTGCTTTAAGTTTTAAAAATCTTACAATAAAAGATAATGAACTGTTCAGTCAAACATCTTTATCCCGCCATTCCTGCTGCTTTGTTATTGCTATTGTTGAGACAGTCTCACTTTGGAATTCAGATTGGACCTGCTCTCATTACTTAGCTCAGGTTGGGCTGGAATTCAGGGGAATCCCCCTACCTCTGCCTCCCAGGGTGCTGGGATCATAAGTGCGCACCTCAAACCCAGCTCCTGCCACTTCCTGAAGCACAATAGTGTCTTTAGGAAGTGGGATCAAAAATACAAGAACTGCTGCAACTACACGTCCCCACAGAAAGGCAGACAGGTGAAGATGCAGCGCTGTGCTCTTGCTCACTTGTGTTTTGGCACTGTGTGGCCTTTAGCCCTTCTCCACCGTCAAAGTGACCAGGGCACAAAACTCAATTTTTGAACCAGTTCATGACACTAAGCAGCCAGGACACCGCAGCTGCAGACATGAGAGGCCCGCTCTGAATTTGCACAGAGTCACCTGTGGCCAATGAGCAGGACCCTCGGGGTGGCCTCCGTGATCCAAAGGCAGAGCTGTGCCTGTGGAACCTGGGGCTGGAAAGCTTGGGTCAGCCTGGGCCTGGGAGCTGTCCTTTTCCTGCCTGTCGCCTGAGAGCCACCAGCAGGGGGCAGCAAAGGCCGCACTCTGGTCACTATGTGCAGAAATAAGGACCTTGGCATCGTGTCATGGAGCCCCCAAGACTGCACAGTGAGGCACACGAGGGGGAGCCCTGGAAGTCACTTGCACATTAATGCAGGGCAGAAGGGGACCAAGAGCCAGAGCTCAGGAGAGAGAGGGATGTGCAGGGGGTCTTGGGCCGAGGCCACTGGGCAGGCTGCAGGCATGGGAGGTGCAGCGCAGCATCCCGAGGCCTTAGCAAGTACAGTGCTGGGCAGCGGGGGCCACCAGCATGCTCCCCCTCTTCCATCTCCACAGCATCCCAAGGGCAGTGACTCTGGGTCATCGTGACATCCTCAGAAAACATCAGTGCAGACAACACCACAGCAACACCACTGCACGTGCAGGAGGGGGACGTCTGTGTCTCAGCAGAGGGTGTTCAGCAAATGCCAGTGTCAGGGCCCTACCCGGCTGCTACCACCCCTCCAGCAGCAGCTAGCACTGAAGCTGTGCCAGGATCCTGGAGGAACTGAGTCCCACCAGCGCCTGGGACCTACGGGACGAAATTTAGAGATGGACCTGGCATGCTGAGGTCACAGGAGCACCAAAGGGTGGTCAAAGAGGCCCATAGCTGGTGGGGCCCATGGGCCTCTCACACTTGGGTATGACTTAGGGCTCAGGTACTTGAACCTGCACTGAACCTCTTCCCAGTCCATGATCAGGAATGAGGGTTGAGGATCGAGCTGCATGCTAATTTCTTACTCTTTATGTAAACTATGAAGGGCAAAAGTATGAACTAGGGAAATGAAGAAAGAGCCTCACAATCACATTAGCAGCAAATGGTAGGGCTGGGGATTTAGCTCAGTGACACAATGACTGCCTGGCAAGTGTGAGGTCATGAGTTTGATTCCTGGTACAAAAAAAAAAGCAAATGCTAGCATTCTGGGAGGCTGAAGCAGGAGGAGCACAAGCTCCAGGCCAGCCTTCAACTTAATGACTAAGGAAGAGCTTGTCTCAAAATAAAAAATTTTAAAATGCTGGGGATAAAGCTCAGTGCAAAGGCCCTGTGCTCAGTCCTCAGGAACACACAACACACATGCACATTTTGCTGTTCAAACCCACACTGTGTCTTCAGAGGCCTGCCCTCAAACATGTGCCTCCATTCACTGCTAGAGCCACAGTGCCAGAGAACCCATAGGGATACCCAAGGCAGCCCTGGGTTGCAGTCGTCTCCATGTCTCTCCAGGACAAGCAATGTGCTCCCCACAGGCAGCCCAAGAGACGGATGCTCTCAGCCTCGGGAGTCAGCCTGCCACTAGCATCTCCTTGGGAGCACCGTAGGGCGTCACTGCGAGGGGGCTGTTCTTCTTGCCTCTGCTCCTTGGTCCCCAAGCAGAAAGCAACAGGAGCGATTTTGCAGCTCTGTGTGAGGCCTTTGGGGTTTGGTGGTGAAATGTGGGATGCTGTGGCCAGCTCTTAAACTCAGCCACTTCTGCAGCCAGACTTGGGTAACTTCGTTCTTACTGCACACAGGGATAGACTTTTCAGAAGTTTGATTTTTCCCAAGGGGAATGAAAGCATGCGTGTGTGTGTGTGTGTGTGTGTGTGTGTGTGTGTGTGTGTGTGTGCATATGTTCACAGGTTCAGTAAAGAAATGTACAGTCCTCTCTAGAAAACTTTCCATCTGGAAAGACACAGGGCTAAGGGAGATTTGCCACGCCCAGTGCGAAAGCTGAGGTCCTTCTCGTCACCACCCCAAAACACCAGATGACCACAGTCATCATGATGACCACAGTCACACACAACTTCTGCATTGGGAAATATCTGAAAACAGGAGGACACTGAAATAAAAACCAAGTCTTTTACATGCAGACACAAATCAACATTCACTAACAGACAAATAACAGACAAATACTGACAGAAAATACTCGAAACAGCTGAGATCACCAGAAAGCTTTCCATGCTGGGGTGTGCACATTCTTCGGCCCAGTGCCCTGTTCCTCCGAGATGAGCCCTGTACTGTCATGACCCACCTCCCTCCCCAACAACCCAGACACCGGCCCAGAGAGAAAACCAACCATCAGCATGGCCGTGTCGCTTTGGCTGTAGAGTGTGCCTCGGTTCACAAACTCAGTTCTCTCCACGATTCTGCTCACAGACCAAATTGGATGAGAACCAAATCAAATTTCCTCATGAGCTCTACTGTGAACCTAACTACTGAACTGGATTCAGTTCTCATCCAGTTTGTTTTGTGACCAGAATCATAGGAGGAATCAAATTCATGAGCCAACAGACTACCGTAGTAGTAAGGTGAACAACAAGGACGGAATCAAAGGTCACCTGGATGCCAACAAACCTTAAGAAGCCATGCACACCCCTTCGCCAGGGCACGAGGCCTGCGATTTCTGTGAAGACCATTAGGCCACCCATGTACTGACCCATACTCATTCAGACCACGAGTTTCTTCTGGGCATGAGCAGCAGCACAAGAGCTCCAGCAGCCCCTGAGATAAATGCCTTCTCCTTTGGCTGCATCCCTCCAATGATTCATCCACCAAACCCAGCCTTCTGCCACACCAGACAGGCCCTGTGACACCCCTGCATTCCCGGGGACCTGTCAGCTTTCCCAGCTGTAAGCCTGTCTCCCAAGGCTGTCTCTCCCCCAGTTGCTGTGACAGAGTTCTCCTCATGTGTGCTGGTCTCCTCTGCAGCCACGATAGTCATTTGACTGTCCCCTCTGCTGCCCTGGCTGCAAAGACCCGAAGAGCAGACTGGCCACGATTTGGTGGCTTGGTCACTCTCCTTTCCACTCGGATTGTGTGGTTCCTCACTCCTCCTATCTATGCTCGAGGCCTGGGGAAGGGTCAGCATCGCTGGGGGCCTGGAATAAACCCTGGAGGTAGGAAGGATGTGTCCTGACTTTTTCTGCTTTTTTCAAGATTGTTTTGGCTGCTCAGAGCTCCTTGTGATTTGGTATAAATTTTAGGATACATTGCTTCTAGGGGGAGAAAAAGCCACTGGGTTTTTGTAGGGCTTACGCTGAAGCTGCGTATTGCTTTGAGTAATATCTTAACACTACTGTCTTCCATGTCATAAACACAGGGTGTCTTTCCATTGACTGGGGTTTCAATTTCTTTCATGGGTGTTTTACAGCGTTCAGTGTACAAGTCTTTAACCTCCTTGACTTTTAAGCTTATTCATATGGGTTGTATTATTTTTGGTGCTATTTTAAATGGAACTCTCATTTTAAATTATTATTTGTGTACAGAAAAACAGACTCCTGTGTTGATTCTGCATCCTGCAACTTTGCTGAGTTATTAGTTCTAACAAGTTTTCTGTGGCATCTTTGGTTCATTGCATATGAGATCCTAATGCCTGTGAGATATCCTTTAAGTTTCCTATTTCAATCACTGCACTTTATTCCTGTAACTCCTGCCAAGGCCTGTCAAATCCACTGGGCTCTTTGGTAGTTTCTTTATTTTTTTATTTTTTGGTGGTACCAGGGATCGAACTCTGCACCTCAGTGCTGACCAAGCAGGCGCTTATGCCTCTGAGCTAAATCCCCAGACTCTTTGCTAGTTTCTTACTTCACGTGTCCAAGCAGCCTTCTCTTCGTGTCCCGTCTGTTTGCTTAATCACGATCCTGCTCTCTTCTGTGACAGTCTAGGTGTCCTGGGAGGAAGACAGTTCCACCAAAGACCTGCAGCTGCTCCTGCAGGCACCCGGCCAGAGGTCTGGGTGGGGGTGCCCCAGGACCACCTGTGGGGAGGAGCTGGGGCCACAGCTCAGAGGGTCAAGATGGGCAGTGGCCAGGCCTGGTGGTATGGTTGAGTGACTTCTACTGGACACCCATCCTGGGGCTTCCATCTCCATCTCTTGTGTGCAGGCCTGAGCCTCTGCTCTCTGCCCCACAGGGAAGCGAACTGGCCCATCTTGTCCCTTTTTCAGTGTCCTGGCCTGAATATTCCTGTCTTCCAGCGCATGGATTTATCGTCTGTACCAACTCACGCAATCTTAGCACTTTCCCTATGCAGACGGTCAAGGTCTTGTTACCTCCCATATGGGTGACTCCAGCGTGTTCTCCATCTCCCGGTTTCCACTTTCAGGTCAGTCTCTCTCAAGTTGTTCTAATCCCTCCAAAGACAAAGCTTCCCTCTTGCCTCCAAAGTATGACCTCATCAGAAAATAACCCATCTTGAAAATGGGAACCAAAACTGCCAGCCTGAGGTAGCCTTCCCTGCCACCACTCTCCTCACTCGGTGGCTTCTGTCAGGGACCCGTAGCAAGCCGTGTGTCTGGAAAGTATTGCTGTCAGGACAGTTTTAAACATTCAGCAGTTGAGTACCCCTGCGTATGAAAGCTGTATTGAGACCAGAGGTGTTCCCTCATTGATCCGACCATGGTGAAACTACGTCAAGTCAGAAAACAAGTGACACAGGTGTTAACCCCGCCTTTAAAACGTGACATGCAGCATGAGGGTGTCCCTAAAGCCAAATATCCTTTCCTCTCCTTTGCAGGCCAACTCCACAGGCCCTGAGCCTGCAAGAGCTAGGCCAGAAGGTGCAGCCAACATGAAGCTGGAGGAGCTCTGAGCACCCAGTGGGGATGGTGCTCCCTCATTCACACGCTCCCCAAACCGCACACAACTCAACTGTAGATTGTGAGATCAGTGAATGACCCTGACGCAGATCGCAAGTGTTTCTAGGAGTTTGTGAACCTAATGTGTGCTCAAAGCGTCATGGAAATAAATGGAGTTTCGGGCACACTGCAGAGGGCAGCTCTGCAGTGAAGACAGGTCCATTGCCATGACGTGACTGACAATACCAGTCATCACTGCACCCGCTCTCGGGTCTGGGCTCTGCTGGGCAGAACCTCAGCACTCCATGAGAAGCAGGCAGGGTATAGCCTACGCCCAGGAACAGCCAAACTTCCCAGGGTGCAGCTGGCAACGATGCCCCACAGGGGAAAGACAGCTGCCACCCAGAAGCCACGCCTTTATAGATTTTTACCAGTCAGTCAACATGTGCAGCACACGAGGACCACACCCACAGCGGGGAGTATAACACAACTCAACTCCTTCATTCCCTGCCCTTCCATCTTTTGGTCCTCTTTCCTTAGCAAAAGATCTTTCTCCCTGTTCTATCACTTTATTTTGCTCTTCATATATACTTTCAGGAGAAAACTCACTAGAAAATATTTGGCCTTGAAATGACTCCAATGTGTGACCCAGTCTATGTAAGTCAAAGCAGAAATACAAAAAAAAAAAAAAAAAAAAACATTCAATACTAACAAACAAGTTTCTCCAAGGGTTAAGATGTGATGTGTATTTTCTAATATCCCATGATAAATAGTTACTATGTATCATAATCATATTTTTTTAAAAGCCAGAAACTACAAAAAAAAAGTTCACTAAATTCTAAGTTCAAAAGTACATTTATTTAAAATGTGGGTAAGATATCAGTATAAAAGAAAAGAGTGTAAGAAATAAAAATAAAGTACAAAACATTTCAAATCTTTAACATCCATAAT
Source organism: Cavia porcellus (assembly GCF_034190915.1). NCBI lineage: Eukaryota > Metazoa > Chordata > Mammalia > Rodentia > Caviidae > Cavia > Cavia porcellus. Next base: position 59,795,350 of record NW_026947489.1, read on the forward strand.
TTAGATAGCAAGGTCTTTACACATTTTATTTGAAATTTCATAGTGTTGTGAAGACATTTAAAAACCTGGCAAATGAATCATAAAACCTAATGTGTGCTCATAAAGTCATATAATACAAAACATAATTTATGTTTCCTCAGAATAAAATTACACATCTTAATAAGATGCATCATAGGTGCCACTGTCTTCCTGCTTTCTATCTCATCCCTAGGGAAGCAGCTGGAAAACACATGCAGTCGGTCAGAGGTCCTGGCTCGGCTCGGGCTCCAGCTCGGCTCGGGCTCCAGCTCGGCTCGGGCTCCAGCTCGGCTCAGCTCAGCTCAGCTCAGCGCAGCTCGGCTCGGCTCGGCTCAGCTTGGCTGGGCTGGGCTCGGCTCCACTTCAGCTCCAGCTCCGCTTCAGCTCCAGTTCCAGCTCCAGTTCCAGCTCCGGCTCCGGCTCTGGCTCGGCCTTCAGTTGAATTTATACGTGGGCACGCTGAGGAACAACTCTGAATGCCAAGAGCTCCCGTTTTCAGTCCCATTCAGCACAGTACAATTTGCACTTCTTCACCCGTCCACACAGCACATCCAAACCCCAGGGGCTTTAATCCTCAGTACCACAAAAAACTAAAAACAAATCGAATCAACAGAACCCTGCCACACGGACAGGGGCACTCAGGCTCATAAGGGGCCACCATGTGACTCTGACCCTAGCTGAAGCGGAGCCCACAACCAGTCGGGGAGCACTCAGCTCACACAAGCATGCACAAGCCAGACAGATTTGAGTCCCCAGAGCATCAACGCCTTCCAGAGCATCACACCCTCAGACACGCTGCCAGGTCCCTTGCAGGCCTCTAAGACAACACCCACAAATCACACACAGCACACGAAGGAACTCTTGCTCCTGAGGAGCAGAAGAGAGCAGGCTCTCACCAACATAAACCTCAGCAGCGGAGCCATCTGAAAGAGATGAGAAGTCACGTGCGCTGCACGGACCACGATCACAGTATGTCTGCACACCAAACCCTGGACAGTGTCCCCTCTTCAGGACTCAGCAGCCACCTCTCATGGATGCCCAGCACTGCTCAGATCGTGCGGTTGCTTCGTGTAAGTGCCACTCTGGCAGATGCCTGCTGCCCCTTGGACAGCCTTTCCCCTAAAGCGCTCTCCTCCCGAAGGTACCCTGGTTCTGTGCTTAACAGCATAAACTGAAGCCCTCTCATGCTGAGAGCTGTCCGAGGACCCTAAGGCCCCAGTGCCCATGCGGGAGCCGGGGCCAGGGTGGGCACATCATACCTCCTGTCTCAAACAGCTCATGCCAGCACATGGTGAGATCTGGTGACAGCTGAAATGTCTGCAGTGGCTATGCTCAGCGCAGACCCTGACCCTGAGCTCTCTCCCGGGGCTCCCTTGTGGCAGGCACCCCTGCATAGGAAACGGGTTGAGTAGTAGTTTTGCACAAGGATTTGTGAGGCGCATTTTGTTTGTTTTGTGGGCTGCTGGGCATGGATTAAAATAGTGCTCCTGACTTTTAATGAAGATTATCAACAACATAAGAAACCTATTTTTCTTCCAACTGCATGAGATAAAAAGCCTAGAAATATTCAAACATCATTCTAAAGACTTACCCTTGCCTACTACCTACCAGTAAAACTAAGTGATTCCTCACAGTGCTTCTAGTAAGCCATCCATTTCCCCGGCCAAGCGCCAGAGCACAGAGAATTCATGCAAGCTGCATTCCATTTGGAGAATACAAACTCAACATGTACTTGAGTACTGAAAGTACTTAATTTTGCAGTTATTTTCTATTTTATCTCACTGTAAAACACTTAACCACCCACATAAGCAGAAGTACAGTGAGTCAGGACTAAATTGGCCTACTGGTAAAGACAGTGCACACGTGCTGGTGAGGAAGGGCTGCCATTGACATGCACCCCAACACCCAGGGCAGGATGGAGCCACGGCCCCAGCCCAGCCCAGCCCAGCCCAGCCCAGCCCAGCCCAGCCCAGCCGCAGCCCGCTCTGTCAAAGGATATGACTCGTAGTCCATGGTCTGGGTCAGCACTCCGGTTAGCACAAACTCTGCGTTATGAACATCTGAAAGGAACAGGGACTGGGCCCTTAGGAGAAGCGTGCAGGGCAGCACAGAGGGGGGGACAGGGGGGTGGGACAGGGGGCTGGGAGCTGCACCTATTCCTCGGGCGAAGTACTCTCGGCACAGGTGGAGGTCGTTCTCGCAGGATATCACGATGATTTCCGACAGACTCTGAGGAAGACGCACTAGTCAGTGACGACAGGAACCCTCGGGCGCCACAGAGACCGAGACCGGTGCCTGCGCCCTACCCAAGCCCGCACCCGCGTCCCACCTTATTCTGCTTGTGCTCCACCAGCTTGCGGAAGGACGGCTGCTTGGATAGCACCTTCCCACCCGCACACTCCACGATGGCCTTCATGGTGGACAGGCTCGGGCAGATTCCAGGGGTGATGTAGAAGTACTTTGCCTGAAAGTGAAAGGAAAACATAGGCACTGGCCTTCAGATGCTTTCAGCCCTGAGAGTTCTGACAAAACGTCTCATTTCCTGAAAGTATGAAGGCAGCGGTCTCCTATTAGTGTTCCGCCCAGAAAGCTCTAAGGTGGGAAACGTCACCCATGACGTAAGACCTGTGCTAACACACAGGAGCTGGACCTTAGCTTCTCAAAGGAGACAGCGCTCAGCAAACACCTGAGCCTGTTACACACTCTGTCATGACTGGTGCTACCCAACACCTGCCACACTGCTCATGGGCCATGGCCCAAAAAGACGCCGCCTGAGGCCATGAAACCTCCTTTATTAGACTCAAAAGGGAAGTGGTAAGACAGTGCTTAATATCTGGTTCCCAATGAGCTTGCTTCTATGTATGCAGCAAACTATTTTGCTTTAAGCTGCTCACAGAAAAAACCTAAATAAATATTTGAAAAATCAGACTATTTTCGGGAAAATGCATGCTAATTCAATATTCCAAGTCATTTCTGATTCCTAAACTGACTCCTTAGGAGAACTTAAAAGAACAGGTTATTGATTTACTCTGTTCTTTGATATAAAAAGTACTTACCAACTCTTCTAAGTCTCTCATCTAACAAATAATTTTAAAATCTTTAGTTCTGCAATTATGCAAAATTCAATGAACACTTCTCCAATATCTTCTCTAGCTGAAAACACATTTACTGAGAGCAACGTAAGCAATGTCCTCCTAAGATGTGAAACTTCACCAACTACATTATTCAGAGACAGCTCCCAAACAACTTCATATCCTAATGCATCTGCACTCTGGGTGCCAATTCTTAGGCTCGGTAAAGAACAGGCCCCAGAGTGTACAGATTCCCCGGAGTAGCCGCCCTCATGGCCAGGACCAAGGAGGAAGATGCTGTGGACACAGCAGGGTGCTCACCACACCCAGCACCCTCTAATGTGCCCCTGCAGTGCCACCCACACGGACACAGCTTTGCTCTCGGCCTTACCTTGAAGAGTGGAGAAACATGCGCCCGTTTCAAGGATTCTTCCAAACTGAATGAGAAGAGCACTTCGGCCTCAGCATCTCGGAGGATGTAGTTCTGCTCATCTGGAAAACACAGCAGTGTCACCAGAAAAGTACAGGATGAGCTGCCCGATGGGGCCCACCACACTGCAGGCTGCCCACATTCATAAGTGCCCGTTAGCTGTGGCTACCCTGACCTGAGTAAATGCTGGGCATCTGTACCTCACTTTTACCTTTCATTTGCTTCCCCCTGAAAAGGATCAGCCAAAACAGACAGGCAGACAGCTCTTCTCCTAGGTAAGCAGCGACAACCCTCCAGGGCTGGAACAGAAACCGATTGCGACCTAGGAGGCTCTTCCGCTCTTAGCAGCAATCCCATCCCCTTCCAAATGGTATCACAGCTCCTCACTACGGTCCAGGTCAAGATGCCAGGCCTGAGTGGCCAGCGACACGCTGTCATCACATCTGCTGCCACCACACCGACCAACTCCCCAGTGCCAATCAGGCAAATTTACCCAACTTTCCTAGTTATCAAACACCCGCTCCTTTGAAATGGACAAAAACTTGCACCACTCAATGCCCAGCACAGAAAGCCAAATGTCCACCAGTCTGAAGACTTCTGAGGATTCTCAACGAACTGGTTTCAGTCTCCATGGCAAGATTTTAAGGAATGTCCACGGGCCAGAAGTTACAAATATGGGTCCAGTCGTGCTGCACTGGTGTGTGATCATGTCTGTGTGACAGATGGCTCCACCTGCCTGCACAGCCCCCAAGGCCCTCACGGCAGGGGCAGTTGGGTCGCTAGAGGACACAGATTTAAGGATCTGTGGGCCTCAACAATTTCTGCCACACATTCTTCTCTTAAGAAACGTAAAACCAGCCCACAGCTTGGGGACCGCTAGGCATGCACAGCAGTCCACTCACAAAGGAAATTCGACCCTGGTTCCCCACCAGGAGCACGGAGACACGGCTGTCTCCGCACTCACTAGTCCTCCTACTGTCTATGTGGCGCTGTAACCTCTCAGTGCCCGTGGCCACGTGTGGCCACCTGGACCCGAAGATTGAGGAGGCTGGCTTCCTCAGGTTCACACCTGCAGTCCCTCCCTGCTCCCACTCCCACGTGCCTGGCTGTCCCCTCAGCAGTCTGCTCGGTGACACTCAGACCCTGCTCTGTCTGTGCCGCCAGCCAGGAGCACGGAGGTGAGCAAACACTGGCATCACTCAACAAGGGGGATGAGGCCCTGCACTGCTCAGATGCAGGCCCTGGGTGGGGCGCAGTCCCCGTCTCTACCAGGCAGAGGCCCATGACCTGCTGGCCACTGAACTGTCTCCCAGGCTCTGCTGTCTCACACACACAGCCCCAAGTCTTAGTCTGCTTCTGCCTCTCCCGCACACAGCAGTCTCAGCCGTGTTCAGCTGAGGCTTACTTCTCTGTGCCATCAGCCTATCTTGAGCAGAAAATGACATGTCCGAAAAAGCCTCATGTAACAGGACTGACTAACCACCTGTCTGCAGCCTTACTGCTGTGTGTGTGTGTGTGTGTGTGTGTGTGTGTGTGCACTGTGAGAACACAACAGCCAGGTGCACCACTGCCAGGACACCGCAAGCATGTGCAACGCTGTGGTAGAGGCTGGCGAGCCACAGCCTGCCTACAGCACAGGTGGCAGAAAGTTCCACTTGGTAGCAGTGCGGCTAGGGCACAAGACCAAACCCGCAACTGCAAACACAGGGACACAGGTCTCAGCCCACACCAAGAGGGGCCAGCGGAGACCCAGCCACAGGCTTGACGACGAAGCAGCAGGCTTACCCCGACACAGCGTGTTCACCGCCAGCACACACAGCTCTGCACATGCCATTCACACCAACAGGCCAGGACTTCTGGGCGGACTGCTCCATTCCAACACAGATACAAACCACGCTCCCCACTGTGCAAGCCAGATTCCCCAACAAAAACTAACAAGGAGGGATGGAGAACTTTCTTCCCCAATATCACTCAAACTACCCAAACCTTCCTATTTCATGGTAAGACAGGAAATCCCTGAACATGAAGTAAGTTTAGCAACACAAGTGAAGAGCTACGAAGCAGGGTTCAGATCCCAGGATGCACTGGGGTGAAAATGCGGACCGGCCCTGGTGCCGTGCTCTCACCCACAAACTCCTGGCACTTGAAGCACTCCTCCAGCCACTCGGGCGTCACGATGTGCTGCACCACAGAGATGGCCGTCAGGAACTTCACGGTGCGCGTCACTCTGCTGGCGACCAGGTGGGTGCACTTCTGCGCAGACTCGGCCACCTCACCGCCCAGGACGTAGAGCTTCTGCACACACGGGGAGGAAAGGGCGGGTCAGCAGGGCGCCACACGGCAGCCAGACAAAGGACCTAGCCATCTCCTAGTGTGGGCAGAAGTCAGGGGAAGGCTGCCCCTGGGCCACTACACACAAAACAGGACCCAGACAGGAACCTCCAAGTGTGGGGGACACAACTGACAGAGCCAGGTCACCAGGCTGACCTGGCGTACGACTTCTGTTTTTAAAAAGAACAGCATGGAAAAGACTGTTCCATGGGCACATAAGACCTCTAACAGCTACACTCACAGGTAAAGCAGTAGAAAACTGTACTACATTTGCAACAGCAACATTTTAACTGTTTCTTCTCTGTACCCAGAGTACACTGCACAAATCCAGTCTATTACAGGTGTCTCAAGTCTCTACCTCTCCACTACCAAAACAAAACACCCATGACCAAATAAAGCCCCAAGATCCCTTGTGCTATTATTTCAGAAAATGTGTTTACAACTCTGCTCCCACTTGTCATTTCAAAGACTGTGCCCCTCAGAGCGCAGGTCCAGCCAGCTGTGTTCTACCCAGGGATAGAAGCTCCCAGTCCTGGGACACCCCGGGATGGGACCTGGCTCTCACTGGCACCTCTGAGTCACATGTTTATGCTAACGAGAAACCAAGTGTGAGCAGCAGCAGTACAAACGCAGGGGAAGTCATCTGACGGCTGCTAACACCCTGGACAACACCTATAAATACTCTGCAGATTCACACCCTAAGGCGACTGCAAGAAGACATTCCTGGTTAAGCACACATGCACTAAGCAACTAGCCTGGAGTGTACAGGCACAGAAAGGAACACAGCGAAGCATGCCCTGTGTGGATGCAAACTTTACCTTAATGTACTGCTGAACTTGGCCAGGCTCAAACCCAGTGAAAAGCACTAAAGGCGTCAGCTCCGGGGTCAACTTTTTGGTGGGAGTGGGGAGATCCTCAATTCTGTAAACAAACATAGAACAGTGACCACCATGCCACTTTCTTCAACTGTTCTTCAGTGACACAGAACTCAGTCTCCTCTCCCTTCTCCATCCCGCCTCCACCTGATTTTGGTCCTAACTGCACTTTAACAAAGGAGGGAAAGACTCCAGCTGGTTTTCTGCCTCACCAATTTTGATGGCCTGACTCCCTCTTTGCATACTGGGAACTGAACTTGGGGCCTCCACGTCAAGCCACACACTGGCCCTTCTTAGCTTCTGAGACAGGGTCCTGCTGGGCTGCTCAACCAGTCTGGGCCCAAGTTGTCAGTAGTCCTGTCCCAGACTCCCGAGTGGCTGGGATCACAGATCCGCTCCTCCATACCCTGCCACTCTTCATTTGTAAGTTTATAAGGTAACCTTGCGTGACTCAGCCACAGCTCCTCACTGGGACAGTCACACCGACTCGAGGACCCAGGAGGGTACAGACCTTGCCCCTGCCGCCCTCTTCATTCTCACCTCCTCCTAGGGGACTGCCAAGCTATTTCACTGAAAACTACAGGCTATGGAATCAGACCTTTCTGTCTTTTTCAGGCTGAATGCTTCAATTTAAAAATCTATTATAAGTAAGAGACACACTGCAACGAACCCCCTTGCTTCAAACACATGTAACCCATCATTCCTGCCACTGTCTACAGCACTTCTGGAGTCCTTCTTCCTGAGTCTTTACAAGGTCAGATCAAGCACCAGACAACAGAAAGAACACACAAGAACACAATGCTGTGCTTTCATCATTTCATCCACCAGACCTGGTGCCGCGCACTTCTGGCTCTTCCCCAAGTCAAAATGATCATGGAAGGTAAACACCTTGCTTTGATTCAGGTTACTGAGGCAGCCAGGACAGCACAACGAAAGACACTCGGGAAAGAGGACTCCAGAATGCTCTATAAAGTGGCCAGAACAACGGGATGAGTGTATGTGAAGTGAAGGGGGACTGGGATTCTGAGGGGGGTTAATGCCAATGCTTTTTATTATTCTAAATTTTCAAAATTTAAATCTCTGAGCCAGGCGTGGTGGCATACACCTGTCATCCCAGCACTTGGGAGGCTGAGGCAGGAAGACTGCTGCAAGTTTACGGGCAGCTTGGGCACCATAGTGAGTTCAAGGCCAGCCTGAACTACATAGCAAGACCCTGTCTCAAAAAAATCAAATAAATAAATGAGTAATATACTTTTCTATCACACCTTGTACATTTATTTACTTGATATTTTAAAAATCTTACTCTTTAATCAAATGCTGTAAGGAAAATTTATAGTTTATCTGCAGCCATCAGATCACAGCCTTAAAAATAGAAACCCAGCCAGGTGTGGGGACCCACGCCTGTAATCACAGTGCTCTGGGAAGCTGGAAGAGGGAAATAACAAATTCCAATCCCACAAAAGCAACCTACTGAGATCGTCCAAAGAGACTAATAAAATCGGCTGGAGGTGCGGCCAGCACAAGGCTGGGAGTGCAGTCCCCATGACATCCACATGACAGCCACTACTCCGCAGTTAGGGTTTCTGCAGTATACGTCCCGGCCGTGCAGGTAAGGGCAGGAGGGAGGAAACACATACTGCAAAGGCAGCCCCGAGCTCCACTTCACCAGGCACAGCATGGAAACAGTTTTCTAGAACCAGAGCAATCCCAGGTCCTGGCCTTATATGCTGTAGTAAGCACAGAGTACAGCATTCTGTGTTGACTCTGCAGTGGCGACCATGAGGCCAGGAGATGTGCAAATGCCCTGTCTCACAGGGCCGGCGCAACAGGCAGGAAGCATGGCGCCCACGTTGCTCCACAGGGGCCTGAAGGGCCACACAGGGTTCCAGTAGCCCAGGGTCACATGCAGCAGCACCGCAGAGGCAGGCACGGGCTGTGCCTAGGCCCCTCATGCTACAGGAGCTCCTGCTTCACTGGTGGCGGTCCCAGTACAGCCATGACTAAAGAAAAGCACTATTTTCATTTTCTTAATTAAAAGTAAGAGACATCTGCTGGCCCTGTCTTCATTTGCTGCCTGTCTCCAGTAATGAGACAGACCACAGTAATAGGAAGCAAACACCAGGCCTTTCAAGCCTTACCTACTACAAAAACCCGTAAGCAACTTTGTCCAACTGCTACCAGTCCTCTAAGACAGAGCTGCAAAGGTGGCCGGCCACAAGGCAGGGCAGTTGCTGTACCTACCTGGCTCTTTTGGAAGAAGGCTGGACGCTGGTTACTTCATTCTGTTTCGGCTTGGGAGGCAACCTTACACCCTGCAATGAAAGCATTGTCCCCGTCAGCCACACCAGGCCTCCCTGTAATGTACCAGCCTCCAGGAAGCTTATCTGCAAACGAGCGACCAGTTACGTCTGCAGGGACCATGTGCTCAGCCCTTGGAACTGCTAACCAGAGGACAGCTGGGCACCATGGCCAGGAGCACAGGGCCACACATGGGGCTCTGTGCAGCTTTGCCTCCCCTCTCCGTCCACAAACCTTCCTGGTTCCTGTGTCCTTGTCCATCCTTTCGTGTTGCACATTACATTATTGTCCTCAGCCTGAAACTTTTTTGAACCATTTTTAAGTGCTTTGCTCTATGCCCCAACTTACAATGTGAAAAGTATGATAACTACAAAAAATTCCTAAAAAATCACCGCTCCAAGAACAGAAACGGCACTCGAGCTGTCATGAAAGATTCTACATGATGATCAGATCAACAGTCCTCCAAAGGAGGCCGAGCCGTGGCACTCACGCTCTGCCCGCGGACAGTGCCCAAGGGGACTGTCCAGAGCTAGGAGGACAGCAGAAGGGACATGGCCGTAAGGGCCCCGCTCGCTGCCAGCGCTTCCACGCTGCCCTTGCTCACTCCTTCCTCAGGGTGCTTCCAAAATGATACTTGGTCTGCCCAGGATTGCCTGTCTGAACTACGCATGCTTTCCTCAACGTCCTTGTCAGGTTATTTACCTAAGCAGTACACATTGTGCTTTCTAACTATCGCTGCCATCTCTGCATTACCAAAGCAAACGGATGCAAAGCCCTCAGGAGCACTGTCCCTGAACCCTGTTTCAGACCACAAGTCTGCCTCTGAATCTCAACCCTCCTTGGCAGAATGGGAGAAAGGTAAAATGGGCCTTGGCAGCTCTGCTACTTTCAGCTTTTAATACACAACCACCAGAGAACTTCAACGTGGAGCCCTGATAATTTTAGAATACCCACATGTGGCATGGGGGAAAACCGATGACCACTTTTCCAGCTTGATTTTCAAAGTTATTCTACAATTCCTCTTATCTACATGAACCAGGAGAACATGTGCTTCTGTTGATGTGCCAGAGTTAGTCAGTCATGTTCTGCTAAAATTATAAACTGGGCAGTTTAAACCAGAAGAAAATACAGACATCATCACATCACTAGCATTAAGAAACCAGCAGCCAAGTGACAGGCTTCCTAAAGATATGGAAGAGTAAGTCACGTGTGTGTGTGTGTGTGTGTGTGTGTGTGTGTGTGTGTATACTATCCTATGTATATGTCACACCATGACTGACCAAAAATAAAAACACTGCTGTTGGTAACCAAGAATTACTACAGGAAAACAGAACAATGTTCTACTCCTCACACTAAGAGCCGGGCACGTAGCAGTCTCCTACAAGACACCTCGCGTGAGCACCTCATGGCACTCAGATTCCATGCACGTGGCAAGAAGGGTCCCATCAGAGCCCAGGACTAGAGGGCATGGGCCTGGAACCGGGCAGCAGAGGAAGACGTCACCCCTGAGGAGGAGGAGGTTTGGATCCCTGGAACAGTTTACTGTGGCCTCATCTAGGAGCACTCAAAATGCTCTCAACCCAGACAGATGTGAGTGACAGACCATCAACACTAATAATGAGGAAAAAAAAAGACCTAAGGCACACAGGCATTTTATGACAATAAAGATAGTAAGATACAGTCTTCATTTGTCAGCAACACAATTTTATCTTATCAACAATAAGACAATTTTAATTTCCAAATTTCCAAACATATCCCTGCTGCATTTGAACAGCATGGTAACAGCCAAAGGGAGCTAAGTGATATGACGTACCATCAGCAGCTCTGGTGACACTTTCAGTGGAACTCTCCACGCGTCTAAAGAGAGAAACAAGTTATTTTTCACAACACACTGCTTTTAGACACAAGAAGCTTCTTCTACAAGCCTTTCCTTGGGGTGGTGACCCCAACACACAGGTGGCTTTTCACAAAACACTGAACAGGGCTATGTGTAAACTCCCAGGGGATGAGGCACAAGAGGGAGTCACAGGTGCTCATCAACATGAGGTGGCACTCAGCAGGCCGCAGCACGCACTGCAACACGCCAGGTCTCACAGCACACTCCAGCGCCAGGCACCACTGGCTGGCCTGCCACGCACCAACTAGGATCTGAGGAGGTGACAGGAAGGACTACACCATGCAGATGGAGGCTGTCCAGGCACTGCCATGCTTTACCCAGGGGAGGAGCAGCCCAACACCAGGGCAGGTGCAGAGTGGACATCTCTCACAGGCTGGCCCTCTACAAATGCTTCAGAGCGGGTCAGCCCAGGGAGGGGCTGGGACACAGATCAAGACTCAAAAGGAGAAAGGCTTTCCCCACAATTAAAGACAGCCCAGAGCAGAGTGGGCTCCCTCAAGAGAACACCAGAGCCCGCCCTGAACGGTCAATTAATGTCTAGCTCCAAATAAGCAACACAGAAGTGCAGTGCTGCCATGTTCCTCAGGGAGGGTCCCCCTGGGGAAACTGGGTGATAGCAAAGGGCTGACCACAGGAGCACAGAGACACCAAGGATGCAACAGCAAAGCCTGCAGTGACAGGGAAGACACTGATCCCTAGGAAGCAGGCGACGTTCCGCAGGGCTGGGCCACTACCACAAGGCACCTGGCCCAAGGGACCAATTCAGGCTTCCTCACACTACTGCCTAGTGCCGAGAGCCTCCTGTGAGTGCTCAAGGGCCCAGGGTGCAGGAAGGCAGCAGGATATGTCAAAAGCGGCTAAAACAGCAGAGCCAGGCCAGTGACAGCAGGGAGCTGCGCACCCCCACAGCAGGCGCTGCCCCTACCCAGCAGGTTCAGCACCAAGTGCTGCGTGGGCGCGAAGGGGTCCTGGAGGTTGAAGGCCGTGTAGCGCCCATACTGGATCTGTCTCAGCGCCTCGAAATTCCCCAGCAGGATGTCCCCGAGCCACTGTGCGTTCACGCATGGGATCCGCCACTCTTTGGCCTTCTCATACTTCAAACCACTGGGTCTGTTTTTGAGGAGAAATCACAGTTACCAGATGTTGGATTGTTGGCTGTCTAGATTCGCATTTATCTGCAATCAAAGCCAATGAAAACACCTCTCATGACAGAAGTGGCAGGCATATCTCAGTAAAGCTGTGGTGACCCGGGCCAGAGGTAGAGCTGTGCTGGGGCTCGGACTGCCCTCACCTTGGGGGCAGACCCCATTCATCCAAGCTCCACTCAGTCACCCACAGCAACAGCCCAGACATTGCATCCGTGTCCCTGTTAATGCCGCCAGCCACGAGCGTCACACCCACTCTTACAATTGACTCCTCCTTGGGATGTCTGCCAGGAAACTATGAAGTCTTAACAAATAGGAGGTGGGAAGGCCACGGTGTGGGCTTACTCTTTACAAACAAGGACTGTGTTACTGCGGCACAGGTAGCCCGTGTACTTGGCGCCTGCCAGGTATGCCATCAACTTCAGGTCATCCCTGTCGCTGTCTACAAAGCCAGTCACAGAGATGATCTGTAGACAGACAAGAGCAAAGGCAGCTTTTAGAATACAGAGCATTGGTTCAGCTTTGCAGCTGTTTTAATATTTTTTCTCACTATTTCCTTGGCACTGCAGGAAACACGCTATCATTCCTAAGAATGGCAAGACTAGAATTTTACTAATGGCTACCACGTTATACACACAACCCTCAGAAGGAAGAAGACAACTAAATGTAAGACATTAAGTAGCAGAAAACCTCTTTGGGGTTCCTATGACATTGCTCAGATGCATACGTAAGGGAAAAATCAGCTTTTTATGTTCTGCACTAATCCTGATTTTGAGATCATTAGTCATTAGGTGAGAGAACCCACAACTACTGATAAAATTCTACCCAATACTGGCTGCTTCTGCAGCAGGATATCTGGTTGATTTTAGAATTTTAAATATAGTCCAAGGCTTTGGGGAATCATTAACACCAGCATGTGCAGAGAACCGTGCCTGCAATGGGGCCTAAGAGGAAACAGGCTACGCTCGCGGCAGGCTGGGCAAAATGACATGAAAAACTTCCCAGAGCAAGCAGCGAGAGGCCAAGCGATACATCGCAGGCCCCCCAACGAACACAACCAAACACCACACAGCCCTGCCTTACATGCTGTGAGCACGGCTTGCCCCCTGGCGGGAACGCCACTGGGAAATGCAGGGCTCGGTGGGGCGGCACCATCTTCTTCTTCTTCAGGACCATGTTCAGCCAGTGTGCAGTGACACATCGCTTTCTCTCTCTTATCGCCTGTCAAACAAGATTACAGGTTTGCTGCTCTGGATGTTTGGCTGCGGTGCTAAATGCAAAACGGTAAGGTTCTGTGACTACAATGCCACCTTCTCAAAAGCCCACAAATTAAAACAATGTCAAGACACTGAACACATAATTTATTAAAGTAACCCACTATGGTAATATAGCTGGTAACACCAATCCAACCAGAAAATGTTATTATCCATGAACAAGAGCCTGCAGTGGGGGATAGAAGCAACAAATTGTGCAACCACCACAAAAACAACCCGGAATGAAGTGAAGGCTGATGATCCTTGAATTAAAATCCCTGCAGAATACAGAGCAAGGGAATAAAACGCAACCGTACACCTACAGTTAACCAAGCAAGAAAGCTTACAATTTCTCACTTTTTAAATGCTAAGTAGGCATGGTAAACGGCTACCTTTGTAAGATGGCTTTTTCTTTATGTTGCTTTTCTTTGCTGCAGGCTGGTGACTGAACCAAGGTCTGCACATGCAGGTAAGAGCTCTACCACCCAGCTACCCTCACCCAAGGGGAGTATGTTAAGGACCATTTGTTACAAACACACTGACACCACCCCATTTACAGGGAAGACCATTTTTACGAGAAGAGAAGCAAGACTTTAAGAGTAAAAGGAGCTGACCTAGGGAGAAAGCTTCTGTTCAGAGGCATAGAGAAACTCTGTGGCCACAGGGCAGGAATTAACTTTGGCATCCATAACATTCTGTGCCAATGACCCCAAGGATGCCTACCCTTTCTCCACAGCCACCTGGGACTTCCCTTTCCTTCTCCAGTGCCCAAAGACAAATGGTACCCACAAAAGTGCCCAGTTCGCCAAACATGATGAAAGAACCAAGCAAAAAAAGTTCTTTACAAAATACCAGCCGCTGACCAAGAAGCCACCTGTCAGCACACAAGGCAACCTTGTCCGGCGCTGCGGAGCCACTCCTTACCTGTGCATACATGCTGCTGACCTGGCTCTCGCAGAGGAGGTGCGTGCACCGGCTCGTGAAGGTGGGGTCCACCACGCCACCATGTGCTTGGATGATCTGCACGGAAGACATAGCCAGAGCGAATCAGCCCCGTGCCTCAGCATGACTGTGGATGAAACAGGCAGCTGGGCCAAGGACCCATCGCCACTACCACACCTTAGGAAACATGCGGCAACACTGTTTGGACTTTCCACTCAGCACCAGGAAACACAAATGACCCCAACACACATTTCACCTCGTGTCCGGGGAGAAAGAAGGACAAATGAAACGTGGCCCTTCTCACAAGGGGCCTCTCCGTCCTGACCAGAGCAGTGTATGGTGAGGCTGCCCGGGGCAGCACAGCATCTGTGCCTGACCCAGGAGCCTCTCACCAAGAAGATCCTCCCGACCTGAGTAGTGCACACATCTCCAGATGCCTTAAGTGCCCCAGGCAGACTCCACCCCTCAAGAGCCACTACCAGAAAGGAAAGGAAAGGGAAAAGAGAAACTCAGGAGGGGATAAAGGAATGAATCCCAAAACGTAATTTTAACAGCAGCTGCTTTCTGGGGGAAGGAGCAGTCCTACACTCTGTACTGATTACAGGGTACCAGGCACCCGTCATACCTCTAAGCACTGCACACCCAGGGAGGGGAACACAAGTACGGCATGGAACACATGATCAGAAGCAGCCTGACCACTCCCACGCCCACTGCTTGGAAGTTCAGTGCTGCATGGTCCCTCTAACTGTGATATGTGAGGCAGGTGACAACAGCCTGACGCCACATCCCGCCAAAAGCTGTCACTGCTGAGTGACCCATCGGACTGCCTCAGGTGCGGTTAGCTCCTGTCCCCCCTGTGGCAGCACGTGTACCCCACCCCATCAGCACCGCGACTCCGGCTCCTTTCCAACTCCTGCTGCTTCCCGGGGGTCTGCAGTGGCTGCACTGCTCTACCTGCCACTTCCTTCTTCTTTTCCTTTTCCCGATGTCCCACAAACTGCTCGCTACCTCTCCCCAAGAGCCAAGACACTCCCCCAGGCCTGAGCGTGGCTTCTCGCCACCAGCTACAAGGGAGACTGGCTCTGCTCATGCAGAGTGGGGTGTGTGCTCTGGGGCAGACATCTGTGCCTTGCTGTGGCCACCCCAGCACATAGTCAGCGCGGGCTGAGGCCTAGGAGCAGCTCCTGCAGCCACAGGGGACAGGAGAGCCATGGCCACCCTATACTACCGCAGGATTTCCCATCTGTGGGACAGTGAATGCTGTGTCAAGCACAAAGCTTGAGAGTGATTTGTTACATAGCACCAGAAAACTAAGGCAGTGCTGATTCTCCCCTAACTCACTGTCTCACTGCAAAGCACTCCTGTGCTCTGCTGTCCTGAGCCTGGTCCCTCTCTAGTCCTACTTCTATGCCAGGTATTCCCTTTGCTCTCCCCCGGAAGCTCCCATTTCTCATTTCCGTTGCCCCACTGCCTCGCTGACCTGCTGTGTGAGAGGCTGGTGCTCTGAACACACTTCTAGTCCACTGTGCCATGAGTGCTGGGCTGGCTGTTACTCTAGGCTGGAAGCCTGTCTCTCAGCTGGGCAGCTCCACGGAGACACCAGACCCTGTGCTAGTCCTCCCTGGGAACAATCCCCCACTGACCCTCAAACAGCCCCCCCCCACAGCGTTCTGCACCTTCATCCTCACCCTAACCCCCTCGAAGTGCACCCTGTTCCCCAATGGTGCTCTGGCTGGGCCATCAGCACATCTCGGCTAGGAAGGCAGAGATACCCGGATGTCACAGAGCTGGTGACTCTGCACAACATGGGGAGCTGACAACTCTTACCCCTCCCCATAACATTCCTGAAGGGGAAAACACAGGCTACACAGCACGGCATACAGATGAAGCTCCCAATCATACTGGCCCCGTCCCTTGCCCTCCCTGCTCATCGACCTTATGTAGCTGCTTTCTGCCAGGCTCTGCTCATCCATCTGGGAAGGCACCAGCCTCTGCCTGCTACTCTCTCTCTCTGTACAATCCTCCCCCAGGTGTTTACCCCTGTTTAGCATTTAAAATTCAGCCCAGAATTATCTTCCCAGGATTCATAATGCAACTCCCAACTGGCAGGAGAATGTCCTTCCCTGGGCTCCCCCGGTATCTGTGCCATTTCTGTCCCAGCCCCAGAGCCCTGCTCCTCATGTCCCAGGGTCATTCTGTCTGTCATCCAACACCCCAGCTCCTGGAGCATGCTCGGAACACAGTAAGGGTTACAGTTCTTTTAATTTTTCAGAAGGGGTCTTGCCATGTAGTCCAGGCTGGTCTCAGACTAGGAAGCCCAAGCTGGCCTTGAACTTGTAGCAATCCTCCTGCCTCAGCCTTCTGAGTGCTAGGATTACAGGCATGTGCTATCATGGCCAGCAATACTAGGGGTTTAAATGCCAGGAATATCTATAGTAAAGCATTTCAAGATGTGTTTGAATTCTACTCAGGTCATTTCAAAACATTGCTGGATTGTTTACCTGTGGCATGGCAAGAAAAGTGCTTGCTTTTTCTTTTCTCTAAAAGCCACCAGGCAAAATGAAAAGGAAGTGGACCACTATTCCACAATGAGAAGGGTTCCAGGTCCCTGCTACCTATAGCACTAGCACTCTAGCGTGCACCTTTGAAGAGCAGAATGACTCAGACACACACAAGTTGCCAGTCCATGTCCCAGGTCACTAGGCACCTGGTTTTACCTGATACTCCTACTATCTAGGAGCAAGGACCTCAAAGATGATAAATTTTCATCTAAAGGCAAGAAAGGTGACACCCAGAACTCCCCAAAGCCAAAGTGCTCACAGCAAGGATGCCCGTCGCGTGCTTGGAACCCACAGATGAGCCCCAGGAAATGAAGCTAGAGGAGTAGGCAGTCCTGGCTCAGAAAAGCTCGTCTTCCAGCACAAGGTCCAACCTTCCAGGAAGCTCACCTTCTTCCAGGTGGCCAGCAGCTGCTTGTCGGACATCTGCTCTGGGTAATCTGCAATCGCGAACACACAGCCCAGCAGGAAGCCTTCTTCTGGAACTAGGGGAGAGGAAGGTCAGGACTTGATGAACGCGCAGGCACAATGCAAGCACAGCTGTGTGTTCAGCCTGTACTAAGTCAGTTGTAACCTGAGGCTGCCAGCAATGTGTGCACACTTAGAACACAGCTGTAACACACAGATTTCATTGTCTATGTAAAGCATGAAAAAAGTAATCCAAAAGAATTTATGCCTGGATGCTAAATGCCCTAGGTACTAGAGACGACTGAGGCGTCTGTCCTCTGTCAGCAGGTAATACCCCACAACAGGAAAAAGAGCACAGTGACCCACAGCTGCTCTGCCGGATGTGAGACCCAAGCTCCCTGCTCCATGACAATTACCGGTGTGAACCCACCAAACACCTTACCCACCAGAAGCACTCACACAGGCACCAGACCTAAAGAAACCCACTACTCACTCTCCACAGCTGGGTCATGTCCACACAGCGGCAGCTGTGGCGGGGGCTGCTGAGGCGGGGGCTGCAGGTGTGGGGCCTGGTGCTGCATGGCTGGGGGTGCCTGGCCCAGGTGCGGAGCGGCGGGATGCTGCACCTGCTGCTGCTGGTGGAGGCGCTGTAGCTGCTGCTGCTGCACCTGCTGCTGCTGCATCTGCTGCTGGAGCAGGCTCTGGTGCTGCAGCTGCGCCAGCTGTTGGTGTTGCAGCTGCTGCTGCTGCAGCTGGTGGAACTGCTGCTGCAGGTGCTGCTGCTGGAACGGCTGCAAGGGCTGCTGGGGGCGGTGCAACTGCGGCTGGGGGTGCAGCTGCTGCTGGGGGAACGGGTGCTGAAGGACTTGCTGCTGGGGCTGCTGAGGCTGCTGTGGAAACGGATGCTGCTGCTGTGGACAAGGCTGCTGGGGCATCTGTGGGGGCTGCAGGTGGAGGACAGGGTGCTGCAATGGGTGCTGCGGTGGGGGCTGGCGGTGCGGTGGGGGCAGATGTGTATCAGGAGTGCCCCTGGTCTGGCTGAGCAGGATGGCACCGGCGCTGGCACTGCCTTGCCCCTGCTGGCCATGGCCTACCTGCGGCTCCAGGGTCTTTGTGGGAGCTGATAGGGACTGTAGGATCTAAAAAACAAGAGCAAGGATGGCCCTTATCCATGGTCCCACAGCAGGAGAGTGAGCAAGAGCACATGTTCTCATGTTCTTTCAGAAGCGTCAGGTGACAGCAAACTGCGAAGTCACACCGCAGCTTCTGCACGCTTCCTTCTCCACAGCCAACACTGCAAGTCCATAAGCTCCTCTTCTGCGAATATCACAATTCAAACTACGTGTATAACATGGGAGAAACTAATGGATTAAAGGGGCAAATGTGAAGACTTGTAGTTCAGTGTCTCAAGTACAAGCTACCCGACCTGGCTGGACTCCTGGTCAGTACCTGTAGGCCCACCATCCTCTCCTCCACCACCCAAGCCTCCTTCGGACCAGGAGGTGCCCACGGAATGACAGGGTGGAGGCGCCCAGCAGCCAGACTCAAACCTACCCTCACCTCCTCTCTCAGCTGCCACCCCACCCTCTCCTGCTGTGTGACCAAGCAAGGGTTCAATTTCCAAAGAGGAACACCTCACACTGAACCCCAGCATACCCACCACGCAGCCACCCCACCAGGCCAAGGCCTCCCCTGCTGCACATCCTCTGCACACAATAACATGACACAGGACACAACCATATATCTGATGCCTGGCAAGGGTCCCCAAGAGACCATCATTACAGGTGCTAAATAGGCTTCTCAAAGACCATGGGCTCCTAGATGGACATGACCCTCTCAAGCTGGACAGTGAGCCAGCCCAATTCCCTTTCAGTTCTCTGTGCTTTGCAGGACAGGGCTGAGTGAAGGGCACTCTGCTAAGGTGGAAGGAAAGGGACAGTGACCAGGGTCACCCAGCAAGCTGAGCACCACACTGCAAAGTACTTTTCTACAAGGTACGAAATCAAACAAACATGCAGCACAATGCACTTCATGAATACTGTGTCTTCCCAAGGCTTAAACGTATTTCATAAAGCAAAGGGGGAAACTAGTCATGCAGCCTTTAGTGCACCACCAAGTCCAAGGGGAGCCTACAGGAGACACCTATCTGCCTAGGGGCGCACATCCGGCCAGCAGCAAGCCTGAACGCAACCCTGAGCATCACAAGGTTGCCTCCTGGGGAGAACACGGGAGCTATGGGTTTGGTCCCCTCTCCCTTTTTGTTCTAAAGGCACATTTTCCCACCCTTAGAAGTAAGTGCCCAAGGAAACCAAATGAGTCCTGAGGCAAAAAACAACCAGTCTATGCCATGCACCACCTACCCCAGAGTAAGGGGGCCAGAGGGACACCCCTACAGACCCAAGAGCAGATTCTAGGACAGGGTCTCAGAGGAATGCCTGCAGGAGAGGCAGCCATGCACATGGCAGGGTAGCTGTCAACAAGGGGAGGTCACAATCTAAGAGGGAAAGGAGGGCAAGGCATGAGAGAAGACAGCACCGAGCCGTTTGCCTCGGGCTTGAGAAGCAAAGGTGAAGAGAGCTCAGCCCATTCCAGGACAAGTACCTGACCAGACAGAAAGAGGCCACCGCCTGGGTACTCTCCCTAGCTTGGCAGGCCAGGGCTGGGGTAGGACAGCCAGAGGACCAGGTGCCATCAAGACATGCACTCAACACCTATGTGCTCGTCAGATCCCTGTTCCGCCAGCCACAGGGGAAAATGTGCCCCTCTAAGGAATGGAAGAAAAGCAGGCACCCTAATAACTCTGTAACTTGCAGCGCTGCAGGTCATTACGGATGAATGGAGGGCGGAGCCTTCCGACGTCACTATCACAGCCCTTCCTTAACTCTGTCACCTGACGCACACTGCCATAGGAAGCACTGCAGTGCGGGCCCATGACCCCTCTCACCAAGACTCCAAGCTCATATCTTACAGCTGTCCTCATGGTTCCCCTCATCCACTGGAAGCTGGTGGAGGGTTCTACAGTGGCCACCAGTGACTGGTCCTCCATTATAGGCCAGCATGCAGCAGAGGCCACGTCACCTCCCAAGGACAACTGTAGCCAGCAATGTGCCCTGCTGCTTATGTGGCTAGCCACGTACTACCATTCCCAACCACTTGGCTATCAATCCCCCTGCTGGTGGGAGGACCACTCTGGGGTCAGGAGTTTCACAGCCTTCCTGCCCACCAATTCTTTACACTGTACACTGCACCCCCATTTCTCTGTGGCTCTCGGCAGCCTGCTGTCCTGCTGTGCATGGACTGGGTGGACATACCTACACCCCTGACCCTTCTATGAGCAACAGCAGGGCTCACAAACACCTGTGTGGACAAGACCTTGTCCACTCTATTACCAGTCACACCAGTGGTCAGCTGCAAATTTACTCACCTCCAGGGCAGGGATACAATGTAAAGAGGGAGAGGATCAAGGAAGCCCAAAGCCCAGCCTGGCAGCCCATTTCTAAGGGGCAAGTGCCACAGAAGATGCTGGGAGGAATCTCACAAACACTGCTGAGTGACTTGATCTGAACAAGCAGAAACAGTAAAATGAACCATCCTAAAAGAGCTGTGAAGTTCAGTTCTTAAAATCCAATTTTAAAATCTGTTTGCCAAGGCCAGGGATACAGCTCAGGGGCATAAGCACCTGCCTAGCAAGTGCCAGGCTCTGGGTCCAACTCCCAGTACAAACAAAGCTTCCTTACTAGAGTAACTTACATGTGCAACATTTGATGGCCGATTGAGCTGCTGAATGTCAGCATTGTTAGTAATATTCCTCAACGTCCGCACAGCCGGACTCCATGAGGTGATCATTTCTCCTCTTTCAGAACTCTGAAGGTTCTGTCCAGAAGCCATGAAGTTCCCCCGGACATCCGGAGGCAGGATGTTCCCAGGAACTGGTGGGACATTGGCACACAAGTTAATGAGCCCGGCCTCCTTGCCCTGGGGCAGCCTGCGCTTGGCGGCCACAGGCTGGGGCACTTCAGCCGGGGTCCAGTTCAAGTTCCTCTCCTGCTTCTCGGGTGAAGAGTCTGAAGAGTCATCGAACATCAGCTCCCCTTTGGCGGGTTCCGCACTGGGCTTGGGGGAGAACGGCTGGTCCCCAGGAGGAGAGCCTTCCTGCGAGCTGGCTGGGCTTGACTTCTCAGTGCTGGCCCCGTTCTGGGAGTCCTGCTCCTCGTTCTCCCCCTCTTCCTCCTCTTCCTCCTCCTCCTCCTCTTCCTCTTCTTCGTAGATGATCAGGCGTGGATGGTAAGGTGCTTCGTCTTTCCTGGTTTTCTCAGACACACAGTCCAGCACCCAGTCAGGAGTCACCACCTTAATACCAGCTCGCTTCACCGCACACTCATACTTCTCCTGCGAGTGAGACACAAACACATAGAGATGTCACTGGAATTCTGCACTTCCAGAGGGAGTGCAAGAAGGAATACAGCTTTGGTGTCCACAGCCTGCGCTCCTGCAGACAAGAAGCAACCATGCCAGTGCCACCAAAGGCCACATCCTTGCAACAGCCATCTTGTCTAACATAATCTGAAAGGGGCATTTGAAGTGTACAAGTAGAGCTAGGAATGTTATAGGAAATGATAAAGTAAACAATCACTAAGTTTTACACATTTTTGCAAAGCTGGTTTGCCATGATAGGTTCACATTTGGCACCTTCAGTCCCTCAGGAGTTGTCACCAGGACGTGGCTGGTGGTCACAGTGAAACTTCCCCAGGTATCTGGTACTCAGTGAGCTCACTCTACGTGCCAAGCAGCTTAAGGAGCTACAGGCCAGAAGGATACAAGTCTCCAGCTTGAGAAGGGCCACAGACTGGTTCCGAGGTTAGAGGAGTTCACTGTGCAGTGAGAATACAAGCCAGAGCCCGTGCCAATGCCGTGATGGGCAGGCCCACATGGACATGGGCAGGAGGTCGTCCTCTGGGAGGTGGGCACCCATGCAAGGGCAGACAGAACAATGCACAGGCAAGGAAATGGCTCCTGAAAAATGCATCTAAATATGGCTCGGCCAGCCTTGCTCTCTGGCTTTCAGCTGGGAGTGGAATCATACCCTTCTGACCACCACAGAACTGGGCCCTACCCGGAGCCCCAAAGCTTACCTCAGACACCACGGTAGCACTTGTAGTTTACAGCTGGGGCAAGGCTGCGCCCCTGGGGACATGGGAGCGTCGTGATGGAGGCCTTGACAAGGTGAGGCTCTTTACCCCACAGCCTGCTTGGCTGCCTGGCCGCGGCGGCTCCGCCCAGCAAAGACTGCACCTTTCTCCAGATAACACACTCAGGCTAAGAAACCTCAGCCAAGGAAAACAAGTGCAAGTGCTAGCGGGCAGGGCGCAGGTGGCGTTGGTGAGCAGCTCTGTTTCGTCCTAAGTACACACGCATGTACAAGGGCACCCAGGGAGCCGCACCGGCACCGCTCTGCTAGGACACCCCGTATCAACGGGCACACGCACACACGCAGTATGCAAACAGAAGGGACGCCGTCCAAACCTGGAGCTCCCTGGCTATCTCACCCACTTCACCTGCCTCTGCCCACCTCACACCTGGGCCCCTGGACGACTTCCCAAACACGCCACGCCCACCAGACAACCCGGCAGCTCCTTAGCTCCCCTGCACCCGGCCACGAGGCTCCCGCTTCACAGACACATGCAAAGGCTCACGTGTGGTCAGCAGCAGACAGCCTGACCTTTTGCTACAGCAAGAAACGGAAGCCAGACCTCACAACTGACTCCAAAGTTCTGATGTTCGCTATGAGGGCAAAGCAGACTTGAGGCTCCCCTGCGTTTGTTTCCCTGCATTTCTACATTCTTGATACCACCTGATCTCAGGACCTCGTGGCTCCACTCAAAGGGATCTGCTGCATGTGTGTGACACATCTCAACTCCTTTCACTCCCACTGCCTCCTGTGTGTGACCACACTTCCCTCCAAAAGGCCACGTGGATTACACTTCTAGCGCTGTACAGGCACATACCAATTCACCAACAATCCTAATAACATTTCTCATTTCTTATCCTAAAAACTCTGTTATCTTTTGTTTTTGTTGTTGTTTTAACTCTGTCATCCTTTGTTTTTGTTGTTGTTTTTGAGTCAAGGCCTCACTATGTAGCCCAGGCTGGCCTTTGAACTCACTGTGATGCTCCTGCCTCAGTCTCCTATTACAGTTGAGTGCCACCACGCCCAGTAATTATGTCGTTCTTAAAGAGAATGGTACCTGGGTTTAGGAAGTTTTTTTTGCAAACTTTGCATCAGGAGACAAACACAACTGTGGCCATCTTTTTAACATGAACACAAACAAACATGGCCATTTTCCCCAGAATCACGGAATAAACTGAATTCGTGAACTGAGGTACCACTGCACGGAAGTATAAAAACATTCCCCAAGTTTCCCCCTCTCCCAGTAAATGCAAGGAGAAATTTCTATAGTCTCTGTAGAGGCCCAATTTCTGGACTATCCTCCCTTCCCAGAAAATTCAGTTATTTTAGGAAAATATGAAGACCAAGCGTATAGCAAAGTATTTATAACTTCAATAATACAAATATATATTCAAATAACAATAACACAGATGGCATATAATGTGGCTTATAGCTGGATGTGGTGGCACACACTTTAATCCCAGTATTTGGGAAGCTGAGGCAGAAGGACTGCTGTGAGTTTAAGGTCAGCTGCATTCACAGTGAGACCCTGTCTCAAAAAAAAAGTGCTGTTCGTATCAAAAATAAAACTACTACAGCCATGGATGCAGTGCAGCACACACTGGAAACTGAAAAGTGGTCTCACACACACACACACACAGGAGTTTGTGATCTGCGAGTCCCTATGTGGGCTGTTATGGTCCCATTTCAGGGCTGGCCGGGCTACTTACTTCCTGTGCACACTGGAGGAGAGGGTGTGGGGAGGAGACTGCCCTATCAGCCTTAGCCAGACTGCTCTCATTTCTCATCCAAGAGGTTCTGTCCCCAAAGCATTATTACTACTGACGACTCAATGCCTCTGCTGTTTCAGTTCACTGGCAATGTTTTGAAATTATGAATTCTCGAACTGACTTCTAAGTGTCAGCAAGGGCCCGAGGGCTGGGGTGACCAGGGTAGCCAACACTGGCCCACCACATGCACGTGCAGTGTGACAGTCAGGTGGCAGCAGGGGCCTTTGTACCCAGCGGGATGCAGCAGCTGCAGTGCAGCCCCTCCCTGTAACTATAGCCATACCCTGCCCTGCAAATCTCACACTCACCTGTAATCCCAGCACTCAGGAGGATCTCCAAGAGTTCAGCCTGGGCTACACAGTGAGACCCTATCTCAATCAACCAATCGATCGGTCAATTTTTTTAAAATGCAGAAGTTTGAGTTAACATTAAAAAGAAATGCCATTTATTTTTGTGTGGGTCTGTATTTAGCACTCACATAACTAGAAAACTTTAAATTCATCATTAGACCTGAAAAGTGATGTCTCAAGCGGGTGTAGAATACAGTAATATAAAGGAAGCCATTCTAAAGGGATTTACTATCAAATACTGTGGTTATTTAGTCATATGGTGTAGGCCACAGATACAATCTGGCTCAAAACTACAGGAGCTACCTATAATCTGTATTGATTCAGGTTTTATAAGTCATAACCCTGGGGTTACTGCCAGCCCCTGAACCAGACCAGGAGGCCACATGGCCCGTCCCAGCCCCACACCAACAACATGCCGTTCAGAGGGACAGCAGACAACCTGAGCACCAGCATTACCACTCAGATTTTCGGTTCTATTAATTCAGTGACACTGCGAGAAGTTGCTCCTGCTGCCTAGTTCTGAAATGTGTTAAAGGCCCCTGCTTCGTCTACACAAAAGCCAGCAGAGAGGACAGAGCAAGGGACGTTCCCATAGAACGACCCAGACAGAAACTGCAAGCTGAGGCTCATTCCCCCGCCTCCCAAGGGAATCGCCAAGTATCCACACAGAAAACTACACCATCATAATTGGTCTTGTAAGAAATAGCTATAAAAACTGAGAAGTTGTGAAGAACAAAACTTTCTTTTTTTTCAAAGTTTACAAGTAAAACCAAGGATGAGGAGTAAATAAATTACACAGAATAATATTGTAATTCCATTATAGACTTTGATGGGAGAATCCCTACATACAAGTGTAGTATGTTGTGTGTACACATATTTTGTTTAATATCAAACTTTTAAAATGCATGAATTATTTGCTTTTTCTAAAAATGACCATGTAGCACATTTGTTGTCTTACTCATGAGCACATTTTAGCCAAAAAAAATTATCTGTATGGGACTCTTTGTTGAGATAAAGCCTAATTAAAGTACACACATACATACTTAAATAAACTGTTGACTCAGAGACGGTTTCCTTCCAGATAGTCATTTAAAAAATATTCCACTTTTAGTTATATCAGTTTGATTCCCAGTACTGAAAAACTACTTAATTTTACATACATAATACATACATATTTAGCTGGAAACTCAAAGAGTTACTAAAGATCCACCAACAAAATATTTTTGAAGGGGAAACCTTCAATTAGCATTCTAAAACCAGACTGCAGCTACTGCAGGTTCACAGATTTGTAATCCCAGATATTCAGGCTGAGACAGGAAGATCACAACTTTGCAGCCAGGCTGAACAGTGAGACTTTGTCTCAAAATAAAAAGTTATAAAGGACTAGAGATACAGTTCTGGGGCAGAAAATCCCTGACTCAATGCCCAATACTTTAAAAAAAACTACAAGCTAAATTACAACTTGAAACAATTTTAACAAACCTACTTTCTTCAAGTATTGCCTCTTAAAATTAGAGCTGACCCTTCAGAAGCATCACTCAGTTACAAAACGGTTCATTTCCTCTTCACACTGACTATGTAAAATCAAATGATTTACTTTCAGGTACAATTCATATTGGGCCACGCCTAGGAAGCTGAGGGTGGCCAGTCCTGGCCATCTGCCAGGAAACCTCCATGGGGCACAGTGCAGGCAAGGGTCTCCCCCGAGGCCAGGACACTGAGCAATGTGAGGCACAGGCCACCTTCCTGACGCACCCTGTCTCAGCCGATGCACCCTGTCTCAGCCCTTGCCCCCAGCACACTCAACTCCTCTTTGCCTTTGTGACAGTACCGCATGCAGGAACAGGACAACAGGGTCAATTCCAAGCAAAAGCAATGCCAAACTGTAAAGGCAGTGACCAGCACATGGGGAAAAATTAGTCAGAAGCCTAGTTAGCTACACAAATACTCTCCACTGGACTCTCCAAGCTCTAAACTTCCTCATGCACTGCTGGAATCATGAGCCTGGGAAGCTGCAGGGCAACCTGTAATCTGAGGGGGCCCAGGGACCCCACGCGAACCTCAGTGTCTCTGGCCATACCACTGCTCAGACACCAATGTCTTGTGCTAATTGGGCTAAGAGCAGTGTTGATACATCCGAGATTACTAATGTATCATACAGGAAACTTTTACCAAGCCAGCACATGCCTGTCATCCCAGCACTGAGGAGGCTAAGGCGGGAAGATTCCTGCATGTTCCAGGCCAACGTGGGCTACACTGTGAGTCTAAAGTCAGTCTGAGACACAGTGAAACCCTGCCTCCAAAACCCTTTACCAAGGGCTGGGGACTTAGCTCAACAGCCTAAGCACCTGCCTGGTAAGCAGAGGCCAAGAGTTCAATCTCTAGTCCCCTCACCCAAAAAACAACCTTTAGCAAATGCTTAGTTATACCTGAAATAAAGCTTTTAAAAATTTCTGAGACAAAACTAGGAGTAACTTGGTAGCCCACATGCTTACCATACACCAGGCCCTCGATTTCAATCCTCAGTACCTATCAAAACCTATTTTTTAAAAACATGAGCGAGCCAGGCGTGGTGGCGTATGCCTGTAATTCCAGTACTCGGGAGGTTGAGGCAGGCATATCATTGCAAATTAGAGACCAGCCTGGGCTACAAAGTGAGCCCAAGGCCAGCCTGAACTACATAGTGAGACCCTGATGTAAAAAGACAAAAAAAAAAAAAAAACCATGACGAAATACCTGGTCTGGTGTGGCACACCCCTGTAATCCTAGCACTTGGGAGGCTGAGGCAGGGGGTTGCTCCAATTTTGAGGCCAGTGTGGGCTACAAAGAGAGTTCAAGTCCAGCCTGAACTGCACAGTGAAACTGTCTCAAAAAAAAAAAAAAAATCATAAAGGAATCTAAAAATACATTTTTTCCACATATAAAAATAAGCAAGTTTGACAGAGTTTGTAAGAGAATTCTGAAAACTCTGTTTTCCCCACAGAATAAACCCAAATTTCTTTGTAATTGTCATCAATTTACAATTATCTCACATTTCTGTGAAATGAATCTGGAAACAAGTATTATAAACCAATATGATCAGCTCTTGTAAGTGGACTCTAGTAATTTAGGAGCTCAGGAGACTGGGGGTAAGGATGGTATTCATGGACACATAGAAGGACATGGTCAGGGGACACTTACCCCCTTTGGCTCTGGCACAATCAAATGCGTACATTTCTTATTGAGGGTTAGCTGGCAACTGCCTCCGTGGAAAGTGACCAAAGCCCACAGGGCACTTCTGTCTTCAGATGACACCTGACAGAAGGTCAGAAAGGTGCTTTAGCAAGGACTCAGTCCGCATGTTCACATTCGACAGCACTCCATCCACACAACACAGGCTACGATCACAGCAATCTTAGCTAACTTTCTCCCTATTAATTAACCCAAGGCCATTAGCGGAAAAATGAAGAGAAGCATTTAGCTGTATTCCTATCCTAACAGTTTTATAGATATAAATCATTTTTCCCTTTTTACAAAAGAATAAATATTTACATCCACATTCCAAGAACTGCATGGAGTATTATTTCAGTCTTCAGCAAAAATAATAGGGGACAAAAGGGCAGAACTAGTAGACCATTCCAGCTTCCGTCTGTAATTTTAATATAATAGCAGTATCAAACCATATTTATAAGGAACTGCTTAAAACCAATGAGTAACGAATACTGATTATGACATAGGAAAACAAAAAGATAGAAACAGTGGTTTGTAAGCACAGGGGAAAACATAAATATCATTTAACAAAACAAAATCAACACAGCAAGCATAGAGGGGTCATTCTTATGCTTGCGCAGGGATGAAACAGACTCCAGGTACAATGGCTATGTCCTAAAACAGGCTTTTGCTGTGACGGTAAAAACAGCTACCATTTATTGCCTGCCTACTATGTGCCAGGAACTGTGCCAAGTGTGTTACATACACTCCACGTTTTCCACTGCCACCTGAGACAGGACCTGCCACCCCCTCTGAAGGCAAAAGACAGACTACACTGCGCCTGCCATTGGACACACTGCTTTAACACCTAGGTCAGAACCTACACTCAGGTCTTGCTCCGAACTATTTTTTTACTGTTCTATAATGCTTCTCCAAGGGCAGCTACTTCTAGGTAAGTCAACAATAATTTCTAAAAGAGTAAAATTACAGAGTCTAAAAGACAAAAGAAACATTTAAGAAAACTAATGTGTGAGCATGAACTCTAGGATAATCCCTTCTGTCTGGACAATTTTATTGTAAATTGAGGGTCATGAGGATTGAAGAATCCTAAATGTGTCTCCAGCTAATTTTTTAAAATACTTATGAACAGGAATTTTGAACGCATTTTGAACGCATTTTGCAGCTTGCTAGTAATCTAACATTACACATCTCCTTGGATCCATCTGATGAGCATTTCTAGAAATTATTTTGTATTCCACACTACTCCGAATAACATGTTAACTTTTTAAAATAACTTTTTAAAGTCACTCTATCTCTGCAATTTAATAATTCAATGTCACACTTCAGACACACGGACCTGGTTACTTTTATTAGAGCATTTCACAAACAATGCTCTGTAGCATTTGGAGAGCTAGGTGTGGTTAACAAGACAGTTATCCAATGGGTCAGTCTACAATCTCTAGAACGAAACTTGCCATGTGCATTCACCAGCAAGTGCAGCCGCATGGGCCGAGCCTGCCTGACCCACCAGCCCTCGTGACTAACCCTGTGTGCTGTCTACCTGCCTCCCGGGAGCCTGCCTTGCTATGGACAGAGCAGTATGCATGGAGAAGCAGAGGGGCTGGGGTGAAGACTGTGTACCCACCAACCAGCTCACACCACCCTGGAGACCTGGAGCCTAGGCTCCCAGCAGCAAGTCTGGTCTGCACACTTAACGGCGTCCGCAGAGCTCATACCATGCCTCGCAGCTGCATGGTTAGCATGTTCTTCCCACACCAAAATGCCAACAGTAGTTACCTAGTGGTGGTACGTTAGGGGAGATTTGTATGTTCTTTTTTATACTTTTCTGCATTTCCCGCATTTTCAAAAGCATTAATTTTATAATGGGGAAAAGCATTTTCCTTTCTAACAGCCAAATGTCTAAAACACCAATCAATTATATATGCTGTCCCCTCAACACGTGCAGCTGCAATCCCAGCACAGAAACCCCAGGACATCACGCCAAGTGGGGCTCTCTGGCTCCTGCTGCGGAGCACTGGTTCTCTGTGGACCTTGAAAAGCTGCATGGAAACAACATCCCTTAGACATGCTAAGCCTGCATGTGTCCGGACCCTGCCCAGGCCCTGGCCCCTCCTGAGACCCAGCTCAGGGGTCAACCCATATACCACCAGCAAGCATGCAAATCCTGGGCATCCCCACACTCTAGAACAGCCTATGTGCTTGTCCCCCTCACTCGACTCCAGCATTCAGGAGCAAAGGACCAGAATTCCACCTGCTGCTCCAGGGAATAAATGTTTCCTACAACCAATCGGAAGCACCTTTCTCCTCCTTGCAGTCTGGATCTCCTGTATCAGGCCTGAATTCTAGCTGCATTGCTTTCCTCCTGGTCCCATCTTACTGATCAGGTACAATACCATTTATTAAAGACTAGAGTCCTACGGAAGAATTATGAGCTAAACTCCTTGTTATCTTTCACAGAACCTAGTACAGTGCAAGGCACATGGGTAGGCAGTCAAGAAATATTTATTGATTGAGATACAGAACAGAAAGGATTTTCATTTTTAGGCTTCCAGGTTTGAGTCATGACCTGACCAGGCTCTCCATTAAATTCTCAACCTATTCCCCAAAACCTACCCAGCACATTACAACAGAGGCCCCAGCCTGCATCAATACCGGCTCAGAAGAAGGCAGATGGTGTCTGTGCTTCCCAACTTCTGCTGGCACAAGCTCCCTTCCCTACCTCTCCCTGGGAGAGCTCTGGAAGACTCCAACAAAGAGCTCCAGCTTGTGTCAACACCCTGACGGGAAAAGACAGAAGGTCACTGAGAACCACCAAGCAAACAGTCCTTCAGTAAGGTGGATCTTGCCTGGCGTGTGCACAGGGGTCCCAGGGTGCAGATCGTTGCAACCGCTCCCTCCTTCGGTGTCTATACCTGGCGTCCAGTAGGTCTTTGTGCTTTACAATACAACCACGTTTGTTTACACGCGTGGCTCCATCTAGTCTGTGTGGTTACTGAAGGAGAAACTGCATGGTGATGAACATGCACCCCTTTGCGTGGTCCTTGTTGCAAAGGAAGTACTTCTCAGAGGTCTGGTGAACCCAGCTCCCTTAACTGGACACTGTACACATATTCATCAGCATGTCTTTAGTCTAAATTAACATTCTGAGCAACCACGAAGCATTGTGCTCCGTGTATTTTTCTTACACTAACGTTTCCAGGGTTCCTTTACATAAGCTACTACCAAATAAAATCTTCCCATATCCTTACTTAACCTCTCTGAACGTAAAGTACTTTTTATGAAAACTACCCCATGACACACTGGGATTTCAATTCATCACCATAAATGACAACCCATAGTAAGTCCAGTGAGTTATCCATGAAGATCTGGCTGATTCAGAATCCTGATTTTTCTTACCTCATCAATCTGCTGTCAGAGATTAATTTTCCTGCTTGTCTATTACAGACCCAGCCATTGCCTTGGTCAAGCTTAGCACCTAGTCAGAGAGCAGAGCCTCTGCTCTGTCCATCACAGCAGGGCCACCCCTGGGACACTCATCAGACAACACTACCCTACTCTGAGCCTCTGGACCTCTGTGCTCACTGGCCACTCTGCCTCCCCTCGGCTTCTCTGTGGGATGGACTGCTCCTGCCCATGCGGACTACAATAGTGTCTTCTCTGCAGAACCCAAGCCCTATGCAGACCCCTGTACCTGTGCAGTGCTCAAGCAGCCAATCAATACTCTTGCCTCACTTTCAACATATGTTCCTTCCCTGCTCCTGGACCACAGACAGAACTGGGAAGGGAAAACCACGCACAACTCTGCTATAAACATACGCCCTAAACCTTTAGCTTGGACACTGCAAATTTTCAGCAAGGACAATAAAAACCGTCAGGTCTGGTTTCATCCTGGTTTCTAAAAACAATACCTCTCTCTCTAGCCTCTTTTCCACTTGTTTCCAAGCTCTCTAGAATGAACCTCCCTCGCATGCACATTACCAGAGGTGGAGGGTTCTACTTGCGGTTGCCTGATCCTGTCTCTACCCTGCTGGGGGAATCCCCTTCAGCTGTGCCAGTACATGGGTCTAACAGCTTGGGTCCGAACAGCTTACATCTACCCAGAATTCCACATTCTGTCCCATGTCACCAACCAGGCTCTCCTGTTTTCACCAGCGACCCGCCACCTCCCCAAGCTCCATCTGCAGGCACAGCAGATGTCTGGCCCCTGATCTCCATGGCAAAGCAGGCACCAGGACTGGCACAGACCTGTGGAATGTGCCAACGCCCCCACTCCTGCACCACAGTGCTCCCACACCACAGGACCTGTGAGTCACCTTCACTGCTTAGGTACCGTGCTGGGCTGGCCAACCTGATCCCAAATCTTCACCTGAAGTCCAGTAGACGGCGACTCTGCTCAGTGCCAAAACTGTCTCTACCCTGACCACTCTGACACACTCATGGCTCCCAGGCCAGCTTTAATAAAATGATTACAAGTGACTAATTCTTTAAACAGCCATAATCCAAAACTAAATATGTAAGAGGAAATAAAGTGAAGCAGCACCCTACGAGTCTCCACCAAGTCCAAAGCCATACACCAGATCCCAGCCTCTGGAGTCTCCACCCTGCACCTCCCTGGCCAGGTCTTTCTTCACCACCAGACACACACCCTGCTTCTGCCTCAAAGCTGGCCTCCTGCAGGTACCCTACTCTCCTCTCCTTGTACCCAATGTGCTGCCCTCCAGGACACTGACAGCTCCTGATGTCCTGTCAGGGCCCACCCTGCCTTGAGCTAGGCGGATGCCCTCCTCTCTAGCTGACACATCCATCCCCTGTGCCACTTAAGACAGCACATCACACAGAATGTGCCCTGCACACCATTCTGCCTCTCATGAGTAGGGTCTTTGCTAACATACGTATCCGTTTATGCCTTCCGAAAGTCTCCTCAGCCCTCAGCTCAGCTAAGATGAACACCCTCACAGTCTCACACTTTTGGTTTCTGATTCCCTCAGGTATGCCAAGCCATGCCATGTGGTCCCGTATGGTAAAGGCCAGCTTAGCACGGCTTCTCCCTTCCACCCTTGGTCACCAAATGAGATTCCTTTCTGAGCATTGGGCTCTGAGTCTCAGACCCCAGAAACCCAGTCGGTGTACAGTGGAAGTAAAATGCATACACTGTAGCCAAAGTACCCTTTGTTTATGCATAAACAGTGATAAAATGTTTTCATTTTAAAAATTTATCTGATGTGCTAATTGCAAATTTAGGATATACAGAGAAGTATAAAGAAGACAGTAAAATTACATATAACCATAGCACCTGGCATTTAAAAATCCTCATTTTAAACAACTTTAAAGATCTTCACCATGTGAGTATACATTTATACCAGATGTAAAGATGATCAAAAAAATACAAATCCCAGCTTCCTACTCAGAAGGGAAAAAGAGACAATTTTCTCTTTTCAGAATCTGCATCAAACTGATGCAAAACGAACCAAAAGGGTTTGATAGTCTTGAAGAATTTACAGAATTGGTAACAGAAGCAAGAACATAGTAACCATGGCTAAACTCACTAAACTCACCACTGGGAGGAGAGCAGTCATACTCAAACTGTTAAAGGCTGCCTGGCCAGCGCTTCACAGCGGTAATTAAACACTAACTGGCTCCCTCACGCTCTAGCCCAAAGGCTCAGGGACAGGGCAGAACCACAGTAACAGCCCTCCCACCTCCACGTGGCTGGTTTTTCTGAGGTCACCAAGCACCAAGGACAGGCCAAGACTGCGACCACAGCTCAGGGGAGGCCAGCCCTTGTCAGCACACCTCTATCTCATGTCATAGCTACCCTGTGCAGTTCTGACATATGTTTAAACAACCCCAACTTGTCAGGTTTTTGTTTTTGTTTTCTGGTACCGGGGATCGAACTGACGACCCTGCACTTGCCAGGCAGGCACTTATACCGCTGAGCTAACAACTTGGTTTTTGATAAAGGGTTTTAGTTGCAGTTGAAGGTTAGGAAGACGAAACAGAACAAATAAGCACTAATACCCATCCTTCCACTACCCAGAACTAAACACTAGATATCCCGGCCCCTCCTTTCAGATATTTTGTCCCTTTTCTACTGGTTGACGGATGTAGTTACAACACTTTTTCCCACCTGAAATATTTCCCATGTCTTAATATATTTTCATAAACTGCAATTCAAAATGTCTAAGTGTCCAAACCACTGTGTAAGTACACAGTTTCTTTAATAGTGCCCTGATTTTTTTCAATCACTCTGAGCATCCTCCAGCATTAGTCTGCCCGGATACACACAGAGTGAGTATTTGAGCTACACTACGCCAGCAGTTGACAGGAAGGCTGGTGTCCCCCTTCCCGTGTCATCAGCAATGGGACACAGTGAACACCTGGCGCACTGCTCTGGCTCTGATGAGCAAACATCCTTGTCTCGCCATTAACGCACTCATGTCTTAAATTAGAAAGTGTCATCAAATGTTTTGTCACACTTATTTATACAATTCCTTTTTATAAGCTGTGAGCCCATTTTTCTGACCTGTCTAGGTCTTACTACTACTTTCTTATGTTCTGTACCAAAGTTCAAATTTTAAAATTTTTGACTATAGTTTTGACTAAACTCTCCTTATCTTTTCATTTCAAATGTTTTCATATTTAAGTTTTAAATCTTTGTAATTCCTTTCTTTAAATTACAAAGGCACTTATACTCACTTAAAATTTTAATTACTAAAAGTAAACCTGATATCTAAATAACTGCCTCAGACACTCACAGGGAATATAGAATTGGTTAGTACACGGGTCTCCTCTAAAACCAGTTAATAGATCAATAATCCAGTCACATAAACACTTGCTGCCGTGCATAAACATCGCGAACTGTTGACCATGCTTACCTGAGAAAGGCAGGCAGTGATTCCAAAAAAAATCTGACAGGACTCTGGAGAAAAACCATTGACTCTGTTTGACAGTCATTAAGATCACAATGATATGGTCAGCGCAGCCTGGACCTCACTGAGAGACACGGCCCACCTCTGCCTCCCGCTCAGTCCTTTTAGCAAAGCGAGACTAAAGATGACCAAAGCAAGCGCAGAGTGGACTGGAATAAACAGGACTGCACAGAGCAGAAAGAACTGAGGGATTTTCAGTAGAATACATTCTAATATCTAGTTTCGTCACTCACATCATAGATAAAATGGACATAAGACACGCATGGAAAAACATCTTCATCTTGGATAGTAGTGCACATTTATAGACACACACACACATACAGACACACATGCACACACGGGTACTGCAACTGCTTTAAAAGCAAGGTAATGTCTTAGTACAAGGCCTAGAATGAAGTCCCCACGAAATCACTTAGACTGCACAGCATAAAACCCTTTCCTAGGGGCCTGAGCTCCAGCCCCAACACCACCACATCCTTGGGACCTCGAGTGGGCCAGCTCAGGGCTCCGCTGCCCCTTTCGCACACAGGAGCAGGAAACAAGCCCCAGACCCTCCCTAGTGAAGCCAGGCAGGTTAGCTGCTGCACTCACCATGCTCCTGACACTGACAACACAGCACAGCGACAGCAAGCAGCTGGGATCTGTCTCCCCAGGCCTGTTCCCGACTATCTCAGAATAATACGGAGCAGCCAGAGTTCAAAACGGCTAAGACAGTACTCCTCCCTCCCTACATAAGAGTATGCCTACTGAGACAGGCGCGCTCAGAACAGCACAGTAACCCGACTTGTGACGTTAAGGGTTCCTATTTGAGCAGGCAGACAGCCTTCTCTGGCTGTCACAGACTCTGCAGACCAAAAGATGCCTGCAGCTCCCTTCTCCAAGAGTTTTCACCCCTCCTGCCTCAGCTCAGGAGGCCTCTTACTTCCAGCAACTGAAGACACACCTCACGGAGCTCTGCTGCCCCTCCTGGTCCTCTGCGCTCTGATGGCCACAAGGCAAGAGCTGCCAAAGGAGGCCTGGTGGACAGTAAACGGTACAGAACAAGAAAATAAGCCTCTTATCCTGGAAACACTCACTTCTTTTGTCTTTTTTCTGAGCTTATAAAAACAAAACAAATGAAATTTAAAAACTGCTTCTACCCAGAGCTGACACTCTTCAACTCTTCAGACCACAAGGAGAGGCCACACAGTCTTGGGCCAGGATTGCTGAAGTCTTCTCTCCTCCAAGAGCTGCTTTTAAAAGGGTACATCTCAGTCTGAGGTCCTCCATATAAATTTCATAGTAATATTCCTTCTGTTTGCACTGATTCGACAGGTAGTAAGTGCTTTTAAAGGCACGGTATGACACAGCTATAAAATAACATAGGGTGAATGACAGAATTTCTTGCTCAAGCCTAAAATTTCAACATTGTAACTGTATACTATTAGGTATTCTTAAAAGAAGCAATCTTCACACTCAGGCTCTGCCTGGTCTGTATCTCCAAGAGGCTTCACCCTTGCAGAACGAAACAGAAGCTACCAGGCCATGGAAAGTAAACAGCAGGCTGTGGAATGGCTCG
The DNA here is from genome assembly GCF_034190915.1 of Cavia porcellus. Classification (NCBI taxonomy): domain Eukaryota; kingdom Metazoa; phylum Chordata; class Mammalia; order Rodentia; family Caviidae; genus Cavia; species Cavia porcellus. The sequence continues at coordinate 59,831,580 of NW_026947489.1, forward strand.
CTCCCAAAAGACTCTGGGGTGCAGCCACACTCAGACTGCTACCTGACACACGTGTGCAAGCACTGCACCAGGGAGCCCCTCCAAGACGGAAAGGAGGTGGCCTTTGTCATGGTCCAGTGTCAGCAAGTGCTGCCCAGGCACACAGATCTAACCAACCTTGCGCCCCACGTGGTTAACAAGTAACTCTGCCCACTACACAGCTGGGCGTTTTCCTCTCATGTTCTCCATTATGCCTTCAAATACTCATGCTTTGGTTTCTATGGACTTAAAAGTCGAGAAATACCGTCTAGCTATAGTCCATCAAAGTTAAGAAGAACTGCAACTCGCAACTCCTGGTGCTGCTAGAGCTGCAGGGCACAGCTCGTCCCCGTTTGACAAGGATGGGGTACATAACACATGATACAGGACAGAGAAGAAAGGGACAGAGTGCAGAGGAAACAGCTGTGCCTAACTAATGAGTCCACTTTTCTCTCAGTGATTATCACTTCGGTCTTAAATTCAGAGTTATCCTTTCTCCACCCATGAAAAAGGATACGGCAGAAGAGCTCCACACTGCACAGACAAGGTCACCCAGGAAGGCTGAAAAAGAAAAACATCAAATAAAAAAGTGCTCCAGGCGTAAGGATGAGCATTCCTACAGTCCCAATATCCGCAAGCCAAAGATCAGCTACAACTGTGCATGCCGAAAACCCCAATTCCACGGGGCAGCGCTCCCGCACCTTCACCACGTGGGTGTACATACTTACTACTGCTGGCCACACCCTGAGATGAGGCTGCTGCCCACCCACCCACCACCAGAGCCGCAGCTAGGGTCCAGTCAGCCCCAGCACGGACTTTATAGAATCCTGAGTTAAATCAGGCTCAAATTTACAGCATGTTTTTTAGTAAAGTCAAGGAGATACAGTGGTTACAAAATATAAAAATTATTTCCAACTACTTAGTAATCTTATGAATTCCAAAACTCATTAATGATAAAACAGTTTAAATACGACCTTTTAGGATACTTTATAGTTTTAGAAAATTATCTCATCTTTTATTTCTATATTTACTTTCTTAAATGACACTAATCGTTACCTTAAGAAATCTACCTGTAAAAGGTACATTCTAAACATAGTATACAGTAAAGCGCCCTTTTAGCCAGCTGACCTCTGAACCCTGGCCAAGTGAAACACACACACACTCATGACACAGCACCACTGTGGACATTAAATACTGATGTCAAATGTTTCCTGCAGAACCAGCGCGAGGCTTGAGGGACAGAACAATGACAAGAAAGACGCATTTCTCCCTCTCTCAAGCAAGCTGTACGCTAGCTAATGGTCTCCACACCCCTTCTATCACACATGCCTCACACAGGTTTTGGACAAGAGTGCCCCTGCATCAGTGTTCAGGTTACAGCTCCAGTATTTCAGCATTGGATAAAGTGCACCATATCTGAAAGAAAGCATCTTAATGCTGCCGTCCATTTCGTTTGCCCAGTGTACCCTCCCAATTTGGTCATTCTGAAAAAATTCACATTAAATCCAAGTCCTGGGCCAGCACCCCGAACTGTGTGACTTTGGATCCTCTGATTTTACAACATCCTCCACTGGGCCCGGCTTCACTGGGCAGTGACCCCCAGAGCCCTGGACTAGGTGGGGGGACTGAGCTCTAAGGGAGGAGGCCCCCAGAGCAGCTGTCCCTGCCTGAGGCCCTGCCCCTACAGGAAGGCTGGTTGGGAAAGATAGGGTGCCCTTTCTGCTGACTGGGGACCAGCAGTGGAAACCACAGGTGTGTACTCAGGCCGCTTTGCCCTGCATCACACACCCTGGGGAGCCAGCCCGGGGCTGAAGGAGCCTGTCCTAGTGATCATAAAGTCCAGTCCCAGCAAGGACAGCCACCCTGAGGCCGTTGTTAGGTGTGTCTAGGTAGAATAATGCAAAGTTAAGAAGTAGGATACACTGATAAAGCAAAAACAGAGAAGAAAAAAGGCAAAGTACTAAGTGATTTTTTGGTACACACCTAAAATCCCAGCATTTGGGAGGCTGAGGCAGGAAGGTTGCCTTGAGTTCAAGGTCAACCTCAACTACAAAGCAAAACCTTATCTCAAAAGACAAACAAAAAAAACAAAGAAGTAGCATACAAAATAAGCCCACCACAAATCAGTATTATCAGAAGTATTTCCAATGATGTCAGGGCCACTGAGGAAAAAGTTTCCATTAAAAAATTAGAGCCAGGCAGTTGTGCACACTTGTAATTCTAGCACTTGAAAGCTGAGGCAGGAGAATCACTGCGAGTAACCTATACAGTGGGTTCAAGGCCAGCCTCCACTGCAACCCTGTCTGAAAGCCAAAGGAAAAAGTTTTATGTTACCTGCCTGTACTAACTCCTCATTATGAAGGCAATCATGTACGGCAAGCATGTACTAATAAAATAAAATTTTAAAATCATGCTAGATGTTTTGGTGCCTACAAAACTGAGCTTTCTTCATTCAGCCAGATTTTACTGGTATACTTCACACATAATAATGATCGAATCCATCATAGAGAATCTGCACCCGTATACAATGTAACTTTTTTCCATTCCCCTATCCTCCTCCCCTCCCAAAACTGAGCTTCCAACATCTGTAAAAATCAGATATATAAATGGCAGACTGTCACTGTGTGTGCAGTATCAAACACACCTTCCAACAGGGACCTAACGCCATCCAGTCTCCAGCAACAGACCCCTCCTAGCACAGGTCTCCTGAGAGTTTCCAGGCAGAAACAGCCTGCCCATGCTAGCCTACAGCAAACGTCAAAGCTGACCTAGAATCAACCCTCCCACATCAAGATGAACTCAAGGACTGGAAACTGAGGTAAGTCACCGAAATGACAAAGAGCTTTTTTCATTGGGCAGATTTCCCTTTAAAGCAGAATTTCAACAATCCTGCAAAGAACTATGCTGAAATGCCAATGTATTGATTAAAGATACAAAATCAGATTTCCTACTGACCTTTACAACAGGTAGGTCAAAGACTTCCCGAGCTTCACCGACCTCCGGGTTGTCCCCATCCTCTGAAATTATGTGTGAGGCGAGAGCATTGTAGGATACTTCCTTGGCTTTTCCAGCTTTAAGAAGCTGAATAACCTTTAAAGACATGCACATAAATTAAAGTGAACACTACTGTACTCCATTTCTGATTTATGTGAATAATCGCAAAAAGTGACAGGACATTTTACTAAAAACACACCACATAAGTAGAATTAACCACCTTTGGGAACAATAAAAGATAGCAAACTTGATTTACTGACCGAGCTACAGAAGGTACTGTGAGTCAGCTACTACCTGTCTGTCTTCCAGACAGACAGGACAGACTAGGACATCTTCCGGACCACCAGCCCAGGGCTTGAGGACCAGGAGTTTCATTATCATTAGGGCGAGGAAGCAACTCATGAGCACAAGTGGAGACCCACAAGTGGAGAACACACAGGTGTTAACCAGGCAAAAAGAAAGCAAGAGTCCAGTAGCTGGGCAGGTGAACCCTGAGGTGCCATGCAAACCCATTCACACCTGGGGCCACTCTTCCTCCCTATCTTTGCTTGACCCCAAGCATCTTGGGTTCACACAGGCACATTAGGGGCCCCCACCATTACACACTCCAGCTTGCAGCAGTTAACTCTTTCTCTTCCTCAGGCCCCTACTCTGCTTCTTTTTCATGCCAACCTCCTGAAACAAGTCTCAGCTTTCTGTGTTCACAGTCTCACTTCTTAGTTACTCTTACACTCCCTGCAGCCCAGTCCAAGTTTCCATGGACTTGGAAGCTGCCAGCTGCCACCACTTCTTCCCAAGTTCACACCCCAGTCTCTCCTGCCTGATTTTCCCATGCACTCTGCACAGTGAACATCCTGAGGTACCCCACATACACAAATGTCTTCAAACTCTAGCATGGGCATTCCATGTGACAATAATCTCTCATCTCAAGGCTAAACTGAAATGACACCTAGCCACAACTCAGTGGGGTCTTCTATGGATCCCAGGGGAGAAACGTGTACCACTTGCACTCCTTCTCCCACCCTGAAGGGCCCCTTCCTCCTTCTGACACTTGGTCCAAGGCCTGACCCATACTAGATACTCCCAACATGGTACTCGACCCACATTTACCAAAGACAGAGAAAAGCTGCTCTGGTATTAAACTTTTTAGAAAACACACTGTCTCACATTAAGGTATTTGCAGAGGACATCCTTAAGTATATTTAGACTTGACACATAGTTGAACAAATATGGTTGGGGCCAGCTTGTTCCCCATTTCAAGTAACAGTGGGTTCAAGTCTCCTGTAAGAGCCAAAGTCCTAAAAAGAAGAGCAGGAAGGAGGGGGAAGACAATCATGGATAGTGGGGAAAAAAATGGAGATGACAAATACTGGGAAAAGTGCCCATTTTTACCACTCAGGCTTTAGCACTTGTTTTTAAGTCTTTAAACTCAAAGCTGGAAGTCTCTACACACTAAAGTGACAGGAGAAAAATACCTAATGCGGTTTAGTTAGGCAAACACACTGACCAGCCCCTGGAAGGCTGTCTTTCACAATTCCTTCTCTACCATCCAGGCTATCTGTGAAATGGTAGTGCCCACAGCTCCATGTCTAATTAAGTTAGGATTACAGATTACTTCCTTGCTCCAAGCTCAGCGCTGCGGGTGTGAAACCTTTAAGAAAGGAAATGTTTTGAAGATTGGCTCCAAGAAGATGCCAAACAGAGGTTCATTTCTACCACGGACTAAAAGCTAAAGTACATTTCTAGCAGATATTACTATACTCTGATGGTTACAGGGTATTATTACCTAGGACAACCCACACTATCCTCTGGTTAGGGAAAATGCTGCGCCCGCTGTGACGGTGTTTGCATGGAATATTCTGTATTTCCAATTCACAACATGTGAACCACCTGGGACTCGGAAGGCCAGCCCTCCGCCAGGACCCCCGGCTACAGAACCCCGGCTGCATGCGGCACGAGCGCTCCAGGCCGGCCTGGGCAGGTCCGTAGCCCCCACCCTTGGGCGACCCGTGTCCCCGCGTTGAGCCCTCTGCGCAGGCTGTCGGCGGCGCTCTGGGCCCCGGTGCCCACCCTCACCCAGCACAAGCCGGGAACCCGAGACCGCGGGGCGGGTCAGGCAGGTCGCGTCCCCATTCTAGGAACGCGCGACGCGATGAGGACGCGGACGCGGACGGGACCTCCGACCCACGCACTCTCCCGGCGGGCCAGCCCACCTGGCGGCCCGTCTTGCGCCCCGGCGCACGCCCGCGAGGGGGACACTGGGCAGCCCGGGTCGGGCTGGCGATACCTGCGGGTCGATGTCGCCCACCGCGTAGTACTTGACCTCGCGGAACATCTCCTCGGGAACTTCGGAAGCCGGGTCCGACATGTTCGCGGCGGCGCGGAGGCAGCGCGGAGCCCCGCCCCCGCCCGGCTCCGCCGCCGCTCCCAGTCCCCTGCCGCCCCCGCGCCCAGTGTCCCCGCAGTCCGCCAACCGTCTGCCCACTTCCCCGCGGCCCGGCCCAGCCCGGCCCGGCCTCAGATCGGGCCAGCTGCTCGCCCGCGTCCCGACCCGCGCCGAGTGCACTAAGCGCGGGAGCCGCGCGCGCCCTGCGGACCGCACCATCGTGCCAGCGGTAGGGGGGGGCTCCTGGGAGCAGCATGGCCGGTAGAGCCAAGAAGAGTCTCTCCTGCAGCCTGAGACCCCAGATGATACAGACACTGGCGCTCCTGCTTCGAAGACAGACAGCTGGACGCCACTTGCCTCCCATAAACCAGCCGCGGGCACGCAGAAACCCGGCTGCCCCCGCGGGCCGCGGTAAGCTAGTCCGGGGGCGGGGGCGGACGGCCCCTCCCGTCACCCTGCGCGGCCGCGGGCGGCGCATGCGTGTGAAGGAGGCGGGGCCTCGGGCTTGGCGACGGCGACCTGGTGGGGCAAGTGTCGTGGCGTTGTGCGGCCGAGCGAAGCTGCCCATCCACGACCTTGGGCCACACGTGTAGGTTCCACTGTCCGCTCCCGGCTCCAACGCCGAGCTCTGAGCTGCGCCGGCTCTGACGACAGCGGGGATCGCGTTCCGCACCCCCGCGACACCCGGCGATCGCGAGGAAGGCGAAGGCGGTGCGGTCGGAGAGGTCCCCAGCGTCGCTGGGCCGCGGGGGTTGGACGGGGTCTAAAACCCTCGCTGTGAACGTCAGCGGGGCGCTCGAAGAGAAGGCTACGCCTTTGCAGCTCTCCGTGACACCGCAGTTCGATAGCTCTCTCAACGTTGGAGACTCAAGTCGGCCCATGTGTCACTCGGGTCTGTGATGGAAAGAGGTCCTGGAGGTGAACGTCGTCAGCTGGTCCTTTGGCCAGCGCCCTTTAACTGGCCACTTCCGGCCGGTGCCCTTTCTGTTGTCTTTAATTTTATGTAGGTGTGAGTGATTTTGTTAAAGCAAAGTGAACAGTACACATTTCGTGTTCATCTATTTTCTGGTTGTGTTCTGCTTTTTACACTTGAGTGACCTGAAACCCTGTTCTATGCCTAGCAAGTTTCTTTTACAAATAGTTATTGAGTACTGGCCTGAATGAATAACCAAGAAATTTGTCACCCATTTTTTATGTTTTTGTGACATCACTCTGTTGTCAGGAAATTTTTAAATGCCTAAGAATATACAGAAAGCATCAGCGTAATAAATTGTGTTTCTGAAGCTCATGTCTTTGTTGGCTTGTATCAGAGTTGTTTAGCTGCTTGCTGCTTGGTTAAACACAAACTGAGCAAGTCATTTTATTAAAGCCCTGGAAATTGACCTCAACCTGGTACCTACTTTTGTAAATGAAAAAAATAATTAGTAACATTCAGCAGGTCCAGTTTATTTCATGTTACTTCAAGTGCCATTAGTAAGGTAAATCGGGAGTTTAAGAAATCTGCACAATTAAGATCCAATCAAGAAAAATGGTTCAGCCAAATTTTACCTGAAATCATCTTCATTTAGATAATGGATGTTCTAAGAAATAGCCTGAAGTCATGAAGCATGGTGATTCAACTTTTAAAGAAAAACAGTGAGACTCGTGAGAAAACTACTCTTACAGAAAGTCCACTTTTGTAATATAAAATGCCCATTACAAAATTACTGGGAAAATGCCACATTAAGATTGCTGTATTTTACTCATAAATAGATAATTATCACTGATTATTGTGACATTTGAAAGATAACCCACGTAAGGTAGTACTTCCTTAAATGAAAGTTTTCCATCTCTTCTGTAACTTGGAGGCATGTAGTACCCCCAATATGATGCTTTGAGTGTTGATATTTTATAGTTTTCCCAAGTAAAGCTACAACATGATCATGTGACTTCCCAAGAGTGATCAGCCTTGGTGCTGATACAAATCAGGTAAAGTGGGAAATTATATTGAGTTTAGAAAAAATGTACAATTGTACTTCCATCCAGTTGTACTTCTGAGGGAAACCCGAGACACAATTACTTAGGTCTTACCAAATGGCTTTTTAAAACTGCATTTCTGTGTTTTATGCAACAATCTTGGCTTCAGGTTCTGTTCAGTTTAGCCACACGCCTGGATAACATCAGAGATAGATGTTATCCATGTTCAATAAACCTTTGTCTTGAGTTTATAGGCTATAACACACCTGTCTCATGAAAGGGTCCAGATCCTAGAGACACAGGACAGTTTTCTCATTTGTCCCTGTGGTTGTTTAGCTACTTAGCCAGCATGGAAAAATTAGGAAACACAAGTAAGAAAACAGTAAATTATCCTCAATCCCTACTGAGATCCTTCCAGACACTGTCCCATATAAATATATTTTTCCTTTAACAAGAAAAATCACACCTTGTATACACTTCTATTGCTCCTTCCCCCGCCCCCAAGAAAATGTCTTCCATGTCAGAAGGATCTACCTCCTTTAATAGATATATTGTGTTTGCTTCGCATTGCTGTAGCAAACTCCCGGAAAATTTAAAGGAGGAAAAGTTTGTTTTGGTTTAAGTTTCTGAGGTGCCAGTCCGTGGCCAGGTGGCTCTCAGGCCCGTGGTGAGGCAGAAACATGGCAGAGGAAAACTGCTCACCTCATGCAGCCAGAGAGCAGAAAGAAGAACTAGAGGAAACAGTCTGTGAGCAGGTACAGTCCCCAAAGTCACCCGCAGGAGCACGCCCTCCCCCTGGGCCCTACCTCCTGCATCCACCACTTAACTGTTACCAGTTATAGTCTCACCCATGAATTAATCCACTTGATGAAGTCAAAGGCCTCTTGGTCCAGTCACCATTCACTGAACACAAGAGCATTCGTGGAGCACATTTTTTTTGTTTTTATTTAAAGAAAGAAAAAACAAAAAGGGCAGAAATAATACATAATTTCAAAGACAAAATAAACAGTAAGAAATCACTAGTTGATGATTACATATTGACCTCTTACAAATAGTTGTTCAAGTTGCAAAAGTGAAGTATACAAAGTGGACCTTCAAACAGTGAGACTGCAAACAGTTCTGTTTATCCAACAAAAACTTAGTAATATGGTTATCAATCCTATGCACTTAAACATACATGCAGTTATGCATATCTTCAATTATGTTGAGACTGAACAAAACAAAGCAGGCTAAAAATCACTCTGAACAAAGAATAATAGTAATTCTGGATTTCACATCAAGGCACTAAGGGATCAGCACTGGGTACTGTAGTATCTCTTTTTCTTCAAAGTATTTGTTCATTTCATCATGTGTTACAAGATCAGTTCTCATAAACTGTTTATAAGTTGTACACATGCATGAGTCTTAACATGTATCTCTATCCTTTCTATATTGGAGAAACAAAACAAAGCAAGACAAAACAATATATTCCTATAAACATATGAAACGAAAAAGTCAAAATCACAGTACAAGGTGATCTACAATGGTTACTGTGTTGTCTTCAATAGAATTGTCTACATAGTATAATTGAATATAGCAGTACATAACAATATTAATAAAAACAACTTTGTAGATTGTGTAAAACTTCAAAAGCAGGTAATAATCAAACCAGAGTGGGTATCCTAGTGAATCTTGTCGTCTTCAGTGTAGTTTCTTGTACTCTCAGACTTGATATTATCAATCATTTGAATAAAATCTGTCGATAACAAACAGCAATCAAATGAAATTTAACTAAGATCAGTCATGGTAAAACAGTATAAGTTATACAAGGCTCCAGATTAAGTTAATAGGAAATTAAGGATGATTACTGTACTATATCCTGCTATTTTTAGGATAGCTGTCTGTAGTGGGGAACATTTTAAGTCTAAACCATAACAGTAATGCCCCATTGTACCAAAATTTATTTCGTCCTGTGGTATTGCATGTCCCTTGTTTCCCATTTAACACCTATAAACAATGGTGCAATGAAGCTGGCCTCTTAAAAGAGGAGTCCACATAGGGTGTTTTAGACTGTCTCATCCTTTGAGTGGCTGTACCTCTTGTCACATGAGCACCTAGACACACACTGGTAAGACGACTTGGATCAAGGGTTCCAAACTGTAGGCAGTTTGCAGGCCTAGGTAGCCGCGTGCTTCCAGCTCTGCCCGCGTCCATTAGCCAAAAGCTCACCTTGTGATCCTAGTCTTAATTGCCAGGGAAAGGATATGGCATCCATAGTATCTTGCCCATCTTGGCCAATTTTTAAAATTTCTACAAATTAAGATTAGGAAGTGTAATACAACATAACCACTCCCTGCCCCAAGGTGGCTCCCAGAGATGGTAGAGGAACGGGTCTTGATGCTGGACAGCGGAGGCTATTGTGACCAAGCAGGGGACTCCTGGGACAGAAGGTGGTGGTTGTGCACTTCTAGTGCATCCACGTTTCTGGCAATTTCTACCAAAACATACCTGACTTTCTTCCGCAGGGAGATGAACACCAATCTATCCTGCAGCCCTACCACTTCTGGACTCCTGGCATATCTTCTGGCAGACTGTGCCAGGAGTGCTGCCTCAACAGGCCAAGCCAGATCACCCTGGACCGCCTCACGGTATTTGACAAGACCTTACCACCCTATGACAAGAAAAAGTGAGCAGTGGTTTCTGTTGCCTTTGAGGTTGAGCATCTGAATCCCAGGACAAGGTTTGCCTCCTTGGGAGCTTCTGGTTCATGAGGTCAGCCGGAAGTACTGGGCAGTGACAGCCATCCTGGAAGAAAAGAGAAGAAAGACCAAGATCTATTACCAGAAGAAAAAAATATCACAAGGCTACAAGAACAGGCAGAAAAGAATGCGGAGGAAAAAACTACCAAGTTCTTCAAGACGCACAGATTCCTACTGTGAGTCCAATAAAGGCCTTCAGTGCCTCATGGTAGGCCTGGCAAGCCCTTCCTTATCCCTCTGGTTTGTGGGGGACCCAGGGATAGCTGTCCAGGTGCCACAGGTAGCTTGGGACCTAGAGAGCTGGGGACAGAGAAGACATCTTTGTCACTACTCCGTGTAAGACAGTCTTTCCATGCAGTTACTTTAATGGTGCTTATTATGCAGATGGAGTTTGTAAACCTCTTGTTTCTGAGAGAACTGTAGAGAAGCAATAGAACCACCATAGTCCAGCTGTCAGATGGGAGGAGGCGCTTGCTAACTCATGCCAAGTATCTGGTGTGCACCCAGGAGACCACAGGCATTGCCCCTGCTCCTCCTCTCTCTTACTGGAAACAAATTTATTTTTGTGGCTGTTTAGGCAGGGTCTCCCTATGTAGTTCAGCCTTGCCTTGAACTCACTGTGCAACCCAGGCTGGACGTGAACTCAACGTTGATCCTCCTGTGCGGAGGCTTCATGGGTGCTCATGTCCCATTTCCTTGGCTGCCACTTGGCAGCAAAGGAATCTGTTCTGTGTAACTCTGCATCCAGGTTCCAGGGATATTTCCTTCCTCTCATCCTTTGGACCTGGGGTGATGAGGGCTCCTTGCTTCTTGTCTGGGTTTTTTCATCATCTGTACATCCTAGCCACCACATGGTAATTAGTCCCTTCATAAATATATGTCCCAAGGTGACCCTAGATTGCGTGTGCTGCTTCCAACTGTGGTCCTGATAGTGCTGGACATGAAACTTGATGCCAGAATTTTTTGCTTTGCTTTGTTTGTTTGTTTGTTTGGCTTCAAAATTGTGTTAATCATCCTCCTACAACCTCTAAAGTGCTGGCTTTACAGGTGTGCACCACCACACTCAGTGTATTTCAGGTATTAAGTAATTGATGATTTGATGTAAGGTTAAAAATGGGGAGCAATAGAAAATAAAAAGGAACAGCCAGTGCGAGAAGAGCCTGGAGCCCTGTGGAGTTAAGTCTGGCGACCCTGGCACTGGAAAATTTGTAGCTTCCTGGCCATTTCCAGCTAAGTGTTTTGTAATAAGGTGCCTGAGGGCTGCCTTCTTGTGTGTTGAATTGTATTTGCTCCCAAAGAAATATTAACTCCGAACTAAGATTCTAGCTCTCCATATCTGAGAATGTCATTTTGTTTGGAAGTAAAGTTCTTGCACCTGTAATAAAGTTAAGATGGTCATACCAGGTTATGGTGGGCCCCGAAAGCAATTACTAGTTTCCTATAAGGGGGAAATTGGGATACAGAGGTACACAAGAAGAAGTCCAAGTTTAAAAAAGAAGGACACATCCAGGAAGAACCTGGAATCTAAAAAACCTGATAACATTTATTTGGTGAACCACTTTTAGAAGGAGATACCCAGTAACACATCCACAAGCCAGGGAAGGCTGAGAACTGAAAGATCAGAGCCTGCTGACACCCTGATGTGGAGTTTCTGTCCTCCAGACTAAGAGTCAATTTCCGTTGTCCAAGCCATCCAGTAACAGCCATGAAGGAAACAGAAACACACTCAGCATCTTGGGAGGATGGCCACTAGACTTGTACATGTTGTTACACTTTTACTATCTTAGTAAACAGCCAGGGCGGAAAACTTATGCTTTAAAAGCATGTGTGGGGGCTGGGGGTTTAGCTCAGCAGCATAAGCACCTGCCTTGCAAGCAGATAGTCGTGAGTTCGATCCCTGGTACCAATAAAAAAATGAAAAAGACAAAAAAAAAAAAACCATGTGTGTAGGGTTGGGGATTTAGCTCAGCGGCATAAGTGCTTGCCTTGCAAGCATGCAGTCATGAGTTCGATCCCCAGTACCAAAAAAAGATCATATATGTAACTGGGTGTAGTGGTACACGCCTCTAATTCCAAGACCCAGATGGCAGAGGCAGGAGGATCACCAGAAGTTTGAGGACAGCCAGGGCTACATGGTGAGACAAGCATGTCTTAAACAAACATCATGAAAATGTTTATATTTTCCATTCACCCACACCCTTTGTATCCAATAGCTGGAAGCAAGAGAAAGACCTGAAAACCACTCTTTCCTGAGTAAACCAAATGGCACACTAAATACTATTAGTACTACTACTACTAAAAATAATACTAAAACAGTTATCACAGCCTGACAAGCATGGCAGCACATGATTGCAATCCTTGCATTCTGGGAGGCTAAGGGGTAAGCATCACAGTTTGAACCCCAGCCTGGGCAACTTAGCGACTCACTAAGACTCAGAATAAAAAGTCAGGGCTTGGGATGTAGCTCAGTGCAAACGCCATGAGTTCAGTCACCAGGACTGGATAGAAATATTGCTTTCAAATTTTGAGCACCATCTGCTCACAGCACCACCTCCTGCTCCGCGTCACAGTTCCCTGAACTAGCTCCGATACTTGGAGTTCTTACATGTAACACAGCAGACCTTGATGACAAAGAACTGAAAGGGTTTTGGCCCAGACAGGACACTGTAGCCAGGAAAGCCTCAAGCGGAAGCAGGAAGCCCTTATCTCCCCCACCCCTAGGAATTTACCTGTGACACCATCTTCTCGCCCCTGGGAATTTACCTATGGTGCAAAACCTAGGACCAATGGGCTACCTGTGCATCCCTAATGCCTGCCTTAGGTTCCACCCCAAACCGAGGCTACTTACATACCCCCACGCCACGTGTCCACTGGAGAGATCGCCGGACACCAGCAGTGGGGGATGCTGGTCATCTCTCTCCGTGTTCTCAGAATAAAGGCCGCTTTTTGTTTTACACTTCTCATCTTTTGGAAATATTTTTCATCTTTTGGAAATAATCCTATCATTTGGTGCCATCACTCAGATCGGCAGGCGATTGACTCCTGGGACACACCCAGTTGAGTCCCCAGCCGATAACATCCTGGATTAATTCCGTACTTTTTCCTCTCCCCAGACGTCCTTGTTGCTAGCCGCCTGCCAGATTGATTTCAGGTGAGCACTCCCCGGGGAACTCTTGGCACTGGGAAACCCCAGTCAACTGTTCCCCCCATTTGCATGGGTCTGTGCATTTTCACGTCCTGAGGACAGCCCAGGGCAGGGTTCTTTCTGGGCAAACCTGTGTCCACACTCTATAAAATCTCTCACATTCTTTGGGTTCAGATAGCCCAAAGCACAGACTTTTGGACTACCCACACTGAAAGGACTGCCTCACTTCCCTTAAAGCCTCGTGCTTTCACGGGCAAAACTGTTACTGACCCCATGTGGGCTCCACTCGCAAATCTCTCAGTGATGACTGGAATATACGAGTTTTTGGAACTGTAGCCACCGTATGGTGCCACAGACAAGTGACGGCTTGTTCTGGACCACTGGCTTATTTCTTGCCTGAATCAGTCATGGGAAACGTATTTTCTAACTCCCAAAAGACGCCTTTACAATGCCTAATTTCCAATTTATGTACTCTAAAAATTAAAAGTACCATAAAAACTAAACAATTAACTTTTTACTGCCAGGAGTTCTGGCCAACCTACCCGCTTATCGGCAAGCATGGGCCCAAAGAAGGAACATTTGACCCCTGCATTTTCAGGAATTTGTATGATTTCTGTCAGGCCGGCGACAAGTTATTAGAACTCCCTTATATTCAGGCCTTTCTTATTCTGAGAACACGCCAGTCTCTCATTAAGTCTTGTGCTCCCACTTTTAGCTAACTCTACTGCACTGCAAACTTTTCCATCCTGCCCTCCGGTGTTTTCCCAGCCGCCGCCTCCCTACCCGCAAAATGGTTCCTTGCCGTTATCTCCCACTGTGTGATCCTCTTCCCCTCCGTCTCCCAGGACCCATAACTCTCTCAGCAGCTCTAATCCCTCTGTTAGCGCTTCCTCACAGTCTCCGACTTCTTCTCCTGAGAATTCTCTATCCCCTACAGCATTCTCACCGCCCACCCACCATACTAGGTCTCAGTCACTATGTCCTTCCAGCAGGCCGCGTGATTGTTCCAGCTTGCGCTGGAAACAGTCACCATGTTGCAACCCTCTGCCACGTGGCATGGCGCTGCCATGTTCAGGAGGGTCACATGGCGACAGGGCGCTGCCATGTTCCCCAGGACCCTTACTGTCAACGGGAGCCCCCTTGTGGCTCCTCTTGTGAACTGCAACAGCCACCCTGTTGCAGTGTACTTGATGCTTCATTGTGCTGCCGACAGCAGTCCTTTCGCTGCAAGGCACACAGTGAGACACCATCTGCCTGTGTTTCCCTGGGTGACTGGCAGCAGCTCTGTAGCCACTCTACAGATGATTGCTCACACGCATCTACCGGACAGATGGCTGCCCAATGGCCGTCTGCTCCAGAATCTTCTTCTCAGGCTCTGCTACCACTTTGGGAGCAAGCTGGCCCCGTGGGACTTGTTAACATCCATGTGCCTTTTTCCCTTTCTGATCTACCCCACATTGCCCATAAATTAGGTAGCTTCTCTGTTGACCCACATAATTATATCAGGCAATTTGAATTCATTACTAGTTTTTATGGTTTACATTTTAAGGATGTTTATGTGATTTTAAATACCACCCTTAGCTCACAAGAGGGAAATCAGCTGTGGCAAGCAGCTCGAGAAGAAGCTGATCACAGACATAAGATAAACACCACTGATAATGACCCTGGGCCTATAGCTGTGCCAGAGCAGGACAAGCATACTAACTATAACAAACTTTTAAAACAGGTCCAGGAGGCTAATAAAAACCCAGCTGTGTTCCTAAATTGGCTTTCTAATCCTCACGCCCCATGAGCAGTTCCAGCTTCACGCGCTGTGTCAGGCCGCCTCCCAGCCCCTCCTCCATGCGCTGTCCCAGCCCCTCTCTCCCTGGTGCGTGGTCATCACCACTGCCTTACGCTTTTCCGGGGCAGTCCCAGCCCGCCCCTGTGAGCTATGTCCCAACGCTCACCCCACCTCCACCCTGGGTGTGCTTTTCCGGTGCACCGCAAAGCAACAGCTCAGCGGCTCCACTCAGGCATGCTTTTTTAACAATTCAGCTCCACTCAAAAGATGCTATTTTTTATCACAATTCTCAAACCATTTAATCAAGGTTACTGGCCACCTGATAATTTTACCAGCCTTGTTTATCAATCAAAGCCTTCACCAATCTCCTGTTTAACAACTAAGGTTATAAATTCTTTTTTGCTGGGAACCACTAGCTCTATTCCAAGACAAGGGTTTTCTTCAAAGTTTTATTCTATTTGTCTTGGTTCATACTACTGCAATTAACAACTTTAAAAAGTAAATGTGTTCAAAATTTGACAGTATTAGATCAGTTTTCATAGATTTATTCCTAAGACTGGTAAACCTTTACTGCAAAATGTTTCCATTAAACCTTTTTGGGCAGACTAAAGCCTTTTTATTAAATATATAATTCCACACAACACCCTAAAAGTGATATGCCAACCAGATAAAGCCTGCTCTCTGATCTAAAATGCCAATATTAAACTCCTGCATACTTACTTAATTCTACTGTAGTCCAAATCCCCCCAGAAAAGGCAAAACTTGACCTTCAAACCTTAGAGAGATCTTGGGGCTGGGATTTAACTCAGTGGCATAAGCACCTACTTTGCAAGTGCATGGTCGTGAGTTCAATCCTTGGTACCGATAAAAAACAAAAACAAAAAACAAACCTTCCAACAAACCTTAGAGAGATCTTAATATGGTTTTTCATATTTTTAACACTTTTTTTTGGTCTTTTTTCTTTTTATCGGTACCAGGGATCGAACTCATGACTACCTGCTTGCAAGGCAGTCGCTTATGCCGCTGAGCTAAATCCCCAGCCCCATTTTTAACACTTTTGACACTTGGAGTTCTGAGACAGGTAAACCTACATAAGGCGGAGCTGCCTGGCCCCCCCATGGACCACGCTCAAATGCACCAGAAGACATTGGGCAAGAAAATGCCCCATCCTGGCGTTCTTTGAGACCTTACTCCAGGGCTGCTGGACTAGCCACCAGAGTGTGGGTAAGCCATCCTAACTTCTAGCCCTCACAGGAAATGTCAACACTGCCAGATTCATTGCTGAAAAAGTTGCTCCCGAAGACTGAGGGGGTTCAGGGCAACAACAACCCCCTTTAAGGTCTCCGTCTCAGAGTCCAAGTCGACTAAAGTCTCAGGTAAGACAATTCTCTATATTTGTGGACATAGAGGCCACATATTTTTTTTCCATCCCATTAGTGAGTTAAGAGGCCATATATACAGAGTTTTTCCTGAGTTTTCAGGCTGCTATATTAAGTCCTCAATCTCTATGAGGGGGTATTGCTGGTCAACCTATGCCATTTATAAACAGGGCCTATTTTGTGCAGGTCCCAGTCCTAAATCTTAAAATGCCTTTTATGCAGGCTCATTTAGACACACTGAGGCCTCAACAGCTTCTACCTGTTATCACTAATAAACCTCTCTTTAGTGATATAAGACCACCCCCTCCTTTCTTATTCACCAATTTGTCAGACAACCCTGGTTAAGACTGACAGATACATTTTGTCTTCTCACTTTGTTTATATTTTTTCAGGATACATAAAAGCCTTTCCCACAACACAACGAAGTAAACTGCTGATACAACCAGGTTACAGCGACCCATGCCTAAATCAAAGTTGCTAGACTACCATCCTGGTTTCACATCACTCTGGCTAAGAGGTACCCTTCCAGTCCTAAATCTGATCATTCTGATTGGTCCTCTCATCTTCTGTCGCCCACCCATCTCTGTTTCATGAAAGCCTCACAGCCACAGTTAACAGGCTAAGTCATGTTTTGTTATCCACTTTGGTTCCTAATTCCTTACATTCTATTAATGATCATTTTTACAGCAGGACTCTTTAACAGTATTACCTACAGACTCCAACGTCATGCATACCAGATACAAGCCTTACATACCTACCTTTTAACTTTTATGCTTTCAGATGGGGGAGTAAGCACCTCTCATAACTTCACTCCTAATCCCACGTTTAATATTCAGAATTCTGCCTTACCATGGAAATGTTTCTACCTCAACATGGTCCTGATAGAATGACATGTCTAAATCAAAGGCACCTTCCCTTCTACCTCACCTGGGTCCTTAAATATGACAGTGCTATGTCTCCTCATAACATCTTTTCTCTTTGTTTTTCCAGTCTAACATATGTGCATTCACCAGTGAAGTTGTCCTGGCAAAAACACCTGGCACCAGCATCTACCTGGGCATCAACCTTCATCCCGTCGACTCCCCTAGGCTCCAATACAGTGCCCCCTGCCAGCAGGAAGTAGATAAAGAGAGAAATCTTTGCCCCTTTTCATAACAATAATCATAAGACGGGATATGAAAGGGTTTTGTCCCAGGCCAGACACTGTAGCCAGGAAAGCCTCAGCCGGAAGCAGAAAGCCCCTATCTCCCCCACCCCTAGGAATTTACCTGTGACGCCATCTTCCCACCCCTGGAAATTTACCTATGGTGTGAAACCTAGGACCAATGGGCAACCTATGCATCCCTAATGCCTGCCTTAGGTTCCACCCCAAACTGAGGCTACTTACATACCCCCACACCACATGTCCGCCAGAGAGATCGCTGGCCGCCAGCAGTGGGGGATGCTGGTCATCTCTCTCCATGTTCTCAGAATAAAGGCCGCATTTTGTTTTATACCTCTCATCTTTTGGAAATAATCCTATCAAGAACAATCTGAACTTGATCAAGAATGGGATGATGTTGAAGAAGGAGGGATAAAATTCAAAGTGCATCAGTTGACTGTTCAGATGACACAAACTCCTCAGGATTCTTGCAGCCCTTCAACAAAGCCTGGGTCTGGTAGACACACCAACAGGAAACAATGAAAAAGTGGGTTAAAGAAGAGTGGACGCTCTTGGTAAGCCTCAGGTTAAATGTGTACAGAGAGAAAGAAAATTCTATGAGTAGGTTCATGATCTTGAAAGGAAATATACTGTTCAGCCACTATTTGGTAAGCAATTTGAGGTCGTTAATGCAATTTATGAACCTACAGGAGAAGAATGTGAAAGGAAACCAGATGAGGAACATGAAACTTCAGAGCTGACAGGAAAGGCCAAAATTGAAGATGAGAAAAGGATAAAGAAAAAGAAGCTTCTCAAGAAATTCCTGAATTTTGGTTGAGTGTTTTTAAGAATGCTGACTTGCTCAGTGACATCTTTCAGGAACATGAGGAATCTATCCTGAAGCATTCAAAGGACATTAAAGTGAAGTTCTCCCTTTTACCTCAGTATGTCACTTTGAACCCAAAGAGTATTCTACAAAATGTTAACAAAGATGTATAGGATGAGAATTGGACCAGATGATCCTGATTCGTTTTCATTTGATGGAGAGGAAATTACAGGCTGGATAGGGTGCCAAATCGACAGAGGAAAAGGAAAGGATATCACCTTGAAAACCATTAAAAAGAAGCAGAAACACATGGTCAGTTTGTGCTGTGACTGAAACAGTTTCCAGTGATTCTTTCCTGGATTTGCTCACCCTGAAGTTCCTGAGAGCAGACTCCAGCTGCTGCTGCTGCTGCTGCTGCTGCTGCTGCTGCTGCTGCTGCTGCTGCTGCTGCTGCTGCTGCTGCTGCTGCTGCTGCTACCCTTCCTGTGGACTTTGCAGGTGGTTGCTTTTTACATGAGCGTATAAAACCAAGACGGCTACACTTTACAGAAGAGGTTGGAAAGACGACCACCATCATGAAGAAGGTGAAGAAATGGGCGAGGAGGGGGAAAGGGAGGTGAGGATATTGGTGCAGATTCCAGCTGCAAGAAGATTCAAACCCCAGCAGGACGGGAGCAGCAGTGAGGAGGATGTGAGTGGCCCTTAGGCACCCAGTGCTGCAAAAGCCTGAACACAACTTCTGTTTACCTACAATCGTATGTTTTTGTATTTTCTTGGTAGACTCAATAATTTTTTAAAGGAATTAATACAGTAAAGGCTGATTTGTTCTCACTAGCATTTTAATATTGTTTTACTGTCAGATACATTGAATATGCATATTCAATGAAGCATATTCATTTCTATGACTTAGTTCTTTGCATCATATAATTATTGGAGTATAACTGTGAAGATTAACTGATCATTTTTCTGAAGAATCAAAATAGTTTTTCCTGTTAGTAGTAGAGTGGGTTTAAGTTGTTTGCATACTTATGTTTTTCATTTTTTTTTTGCTACAGAGATACAGTGATTATACTAATACAATTCATCACTTAAAGGAAAATAATTAACTTGTAGTTACGAATTTTCAGTAAAGCTGGGCATGGTGGTGCATGCCAGTACTTGGGAGGCTGAGGCAGGAGGATTGTTGTGAGTTCAAGACCAGCCTGAGCTACAAAGGGAGCTCAAGACCAGCCTGAACTGCATAGAGGGACTATCTCAAAAAGACAAAAAAAAAAAAAAGAAGAAGAAGAAGAAGAAAAAAAATCTTCCAGTAAGACCAAATCTAACTTTTAGCTTATTAATGAATTTTTATATTTTAGTTAACAGTTAATTGTAATGAAGCCTAACTCACATGGTTATGGTTATCATAGGAAGGTGAATAAAACCTGGAATATTCACAAGTAAACTTGAAAGAGTTTTGGC
The DNA here is from genome assembly GCF_034190915.1 of Cavia porcellus. Taxonomy (NCBI): domain Eukaryota; kingdom Metazoa; phylum Chordata; class Mammalia; order Rodentia; family Caviidae; genus Cavia; species Cavia porcellus. Next base: position 59,851,407 of record NW_026947489.1, read on the forward strand.
CCAGACAGGACACTGTAGCCAGGAAAACCTCAGCTGGAAGCAGGAAGCCCCTATCTCCTCTGCCCCTAGGAAGTTACCTGTGACAGCATCTTCCCACCCCTGGAAATTTACATGTGGTGCCAAACCTAGGACCAATGGGCTACCTGTGCATCCCTAATGCCCGCCTTAGGTTCCACCCCAAACCGAGGCTATTTACATGCCCCCACGCCACGTGTCCACCAGAGAGATCGCCGGATGCCAGCAGTGGGGGTGCCAGTCATCTCTCTCCGTGTTCTCAGAATAAAGGCCGCTTTTTATTTTATACTTCTCATCTTTTGCAAATATTTTTCATCTTTTGGAAATAATCCTAGCATTTGGTGCCATCACTCGGATTGGCAGGCAATTGACTCCTGGGACACACACCCAGTTGAGTCCTCTAGCCGATAACCAGATAACATCCTGGATTAATCCTGAGCTTTTTCCTCTCCCGAGACGTACCTGTCGTGAGCCACCTGCACTCAGCATCGGCCAGATTGATTTCAGGTGAGCACTCCCCGGGGAACTTTTGGCACTGGGAAGCCCCAGTCAACTGTTCTCCCCATCTGCATGGGTCTGTGCATTTTCACGTCCTTAGGATCGCCCAGGGCAGGGTTCTTTCTGGGCAACCCTGTGTCCACAAAATCTCTCATGTTCTTTGGGTTCGGATAGCCCAAAACAGAGATTTTTGGGATCGCCCACAGTGAAAGAATGCCTCCCTTCCCTTAAAGCCTTGCGCTTTCACGGGCAAAACTGTTACTGACCCCACGCAGGCTCCACTCATAAATCTCTCAGCGACGACTGGAATTTATGAATTTTTGGAACCGTAGCTGCGGTGTGGTGCCACAAATAAGTGACGACTTGTTCTGGACCTCCGGTTTTTTTTTCTTGCCTGAATCAGTCATGGGGAATGTATTTTCTAACTCCCAAAAGACGCCTTTACAATGCCTAATTTCCAATTTATGTACTCTAAAACTTAAAGGTACCATAAAAACTAAACAACTAACTTTTTACTGCCAGGAGGTCTGGCCAACCTACCCGCTTATTGGCAAGCCTTGGCCCAAACAAGGAACATTTGACCCCTGCAGTCTCAGGAACTTGTATGATTTTTGTCAAGCTGGCAACAAGTTATTAGAACTCCCTTATGTCCAGGCATTTCTTGTTCTGAGAACACGCCAGTCTTATGCTCCCGCTGAGATACTTTTAGCTAACTCTACCGTGCCGCAAACTTTTCCGTCCTGCCCTCAGGATTCGCTTGAGGATGTTCCTCCGGTGTTTTCACAGCCGCCGCTGCCTGCCTCCCACCAAACTGGTTCCCTGCTGTTACCTCCCGCCGGACCGCTCTCCCCTCCCCCTATGCCTGATTCTCCCAGCAGCTCTAATCCCTCTCTGTCACAGATACCTCCCACTGTGCGATCCTCTCCCTCTCTGCCTTCCGAGACCCATAACTCTCTCAGCAGCTCTAATACCTCTGTTAGTGCTTCCTCGCAGTCTCTGACTTCTCCTGAGAATTCTCTATCCCCTACAGCATTCTCACCTTCCGCCCACCATAGTAGGTCTCGGTCGCTATGTCCTTCCAGCAGGCCGCATGATTGTTCCAGCTTGCGACGGGAACAGTCGCCATGTTGCAACCCTTTGCCACGTGGCATGGCGCCGCCATGTTCAGGAGGGTCACATGGTGACTGGCGCCACCATGTTTTGGGTCACGTGACAGGGCACCGCCATGTTTCCAGGACGCTCACTGTCAACGGGTGTCTCCTTGTGGCTCCTCTTGTGAACTGCAACAGCTGCCCTGTTGCAGTGCACATGATGCTTCATTGTGCTGCCGACAGCAATCCTCTCACTGCAAGGCACACTGTGAGATGCCATCTGCTTGTGTTTCCCAGGGTGACCAGCAACAGCTCTGTAGCCGCTCTACAGATGATTGCTCACATGCGCCTACCAGACGAATGGCTGCCCAATGGCCCTCTGCTCCAGAATCTTCTCCTCAGGCTCTGCTACCACTTCGGGAGCAAGCTAGCCCCAAGGAACTTGTTAACATCCATGTGCCTTTTTCCCTTTCTGATCTATCTCAGATTACCCATAAATTTGGTAGCCTCTCTGTTGACCCACAGGATTATATCAGGCAATTTACATTTATTACTAATTGTTATGATTTACATTTTACGGATGTTCATGTGATTTTAAATACTGCCCTTAGCTCACAAGAACAGAATCAGCTGTGGCAAGCAGTTCGAGAAAAAGCTGATCACAGACATAAGGTAAACACCACTGATAATGACCCTGGGCCTATAGCTGTGCCAGAGCAGGTCAAGCATACTAACCATAACAAACTTTTAAAACAGGTCCAGGAGGCTAATCAAAACCCAGCTGTGTTCCTAAATTGGCTTTCTAATCCTCGAGCCCCGCAAGCAGTTCCAGCTTCACGCGCTGTGTCAGGCCGCCTCCCAGCCCCTCCCCCACGCACCGTCCCAGCCCCTCCTTCCCCCATGCGCTGTCGTCGTCGCTGCCATCTTACACGTTTCCAGGGCAGTCCCAGCCCATCCCTGCGTGCTACGTCCCAGCGCTTGCCCCACCCGCTGGGTGTGCTTTGCTGGAGCACTGCAAAACAGCAGCTCAGCGACTCTGCTCAGGCATGCTTTTTTTACAATTCGGTTCCACTCAAGAGATGCTATTTTTTTTATCACAATTCTCAAACCATTTAATCAAAGTTACTGGCCACCTGATAATTTTACCAGCCTTGTTTATCAGTCAAAGCCTTCAGCATTCTCCCATTTAACAACTAAGGTTATAAAGTCCTTTTTGCTGGGAATCACTAGCTCTGTTTCAAGACAAGGGTTTTCTTCAAAGTTTTATTTTATTTGTCTTGGTTCATACTACTGCAAATAACAACTTTAAAAGTAAATGTGTTCAAAATTTGACAGTATTAGATCAGTTTTGATAGATTTATTCATAAATTGCTAAACCTTTACTGCAAAATGTTTCCATTACTTACTTAATTCTACAGATACCTTTTACTGTAGTCCAAATCCCAAACAAAAAGGCAGAACTTGACCTTCAAACCTTAGAGAGATCTTAATATGGTTTTTCATACTTTTAACACTTGTGACACTTGGAGTTCTGAGACAGGTAAACCTACACAAGGTGGAGCTGCCTGGCCCCTCCATGGACCACGCTCAAATGCAGCAGAAGACATTGGGCAAGAAAATGCCCCTTCCTGGCATTCTTTGAGACCTTACTCCAGGGCTACTGGACTGTCCTAGCCACCAGAGAGTGGGTAAGTCATCCTAAGTTCTAGCCCTCACAGGAAATGTCAACACTGCCAGATTCATCACTGACAAAAATTGCTGCTGAAGGCTGAGGTGGTTCAGGGCAACAACAGCCCTCTTTAAGGTGTCTGTGTCAGATTCCAAGTCACACTAAAGTCTCAGGTAAGACATTCTCTATGTTTGTGGACATAGAGGACATATATACAGAGTTCTTCCTGAATATTCAGGCTGCTATATTAAGTCCTCAATCTCTATGACAGGGTATTGATGGTCAACCTATGCCATTTACAAACAGGGCCTATTTTGTGCAGGTCCCAGTCCTAAATCTCAAAATGCCTTTTATACAGGCTGACTTAGACACACTGAGGACTCAACAGCTTCTACCTGTTGTCGCTGGTGGACCTCTCCTCAGTGATATAAGACCACTCCCTTCCTTTCTTATTCACCAATTTCTCAAGTAACACTAGTCAAGACTCACAGATACATTTTTGTCTTCTCACTTTGTTTATACTTTTTCAGGATACATAAAAGCCTTTCCCACAACCAGGTAAACTGCTCATACAACCAGGATACAGCGACCCATGCCTAAATCAAAGTTTCTGGACTCCCATCCTGGTTTCACATCACTCAAGCCCTAAATCTGATCATCCTGAGTGGTCATCTTATCTTCTGTCACCTACCCGTCTCCATCTTACAAAGGCCTTGCAGCCACAGTTAACAGGCTAAGTCATGTTTTGTTATCCACTTTGGTTCCTAATTCCTTACATTCTGTTAATGATAATTTTTACAGCAGGACTCTTTAACAGTATTTCCTACAAACTCCAGCATCATGCATACCAGAGACAAGCCTTACCAACCTACTGTCTTTTATGCTTTCAGATGGGGGAGTAAGCACCTCTCATAACTCCACTCCTCCTAACCCCATGTTTAATTTTCAGAATTCTGCCTTACCATGGAAATGTTTCTACCTCAACATGGTCCTGATAGAATGATATGTCTAAATCAAAGGCACCTTTTCTTCTACCTCACCTGGCTCCTTAAATATGACAGTGCTATATCTCCTCATAACATTTTGTCTCTTTGTTTTTCCAGTCTAACATTCATGCATTCACCAGTGAAGTTGTCCTGGCAAAAACACCTGGCACCAGCGTCTACCTGGGCATCAACCTTCATCCCATCAACTCCCCTAGGCTCCAGTACAACGCCCTCTGCCAGCAGGAAGTAGTTAAAGAGAGAAATCTTTGCCCCTTTTCATAATAATAATCATAAGACGGGATATGAAAGGGTTTTGGCCCAGACAGGACACTGTAGCCAGGAAAACCTCAGCCGGAAGCAGGAAGCCCTATCTCCTCTGCCCCTAGGAAGTTACCTGTGACGCCATCTTCCCACCCCTGGAAATTTACATATAGCGCCAAACCTAGGACCAATGGGCTACCTGTGCATCCCTAATGCCCGCCTTAGGTTCCACCCCAAACCGAGGCTATTTACATGCCCCCACGCCACGTGTCGGCTGGAGAGATCGCCGGATGCCAGCCGTGGGGGTGCTGGTCATCTCTCTCTGTGTTCTCAGAATAAAGGCCACTTTTTATTTTATACTTCTCATCTTTTGCAAATATTTTTCATCTTTTGGAAATAATCCTAGCAAAACTGATAATATTTTAGTGTACTTCTAAATTTAACATCCATTAACCAAGCGCCTTTTCATTGTGGTAGGGTCTACCCTCTACTTTTCTAGAAAAGATGACTTTATATCATTTGATGAACCTATTTCATACCTTTTGGTTGTTTGTTTCCTTATTTATAATATCTAAAATAAAAATGTTAAATACAAAAATACAAAAAAAAAATCACAGCCTGTTACAGACCACTTAGATTTGTTCGATCACTGTTGATCCAATCAAAGAAGGTCACTAATTGTGAAACAGATTCATTCAAAGCCAGCTCCAAGGAGATAGGAGAATACATTCCCTTCAAAATCTGCCTCAACTCATGCAGCTCTGAGATTCTTGGGATGAAGGACCATGAAAGGATGAGAAAAATAAGAAGAGACAAAGCTAGGGTCGGGTGGAGTCCTTATCCCTGTGATGGGAGGAAAGGAACTGCCCCTCCCTCCAGGGGCATTTATGTAAACCTTTTAGCAACTTAATGTCACCTGACATCCTGTGTCCTAGCAACCCAGGGTTCCGATTGTTTTGGGGTTGGGTGGGGCTGAAGCAGCTTCTTCAGGTGGTTTGATCTAAGGCTCTTTGTTCTTGGGATGGTCATGCTCCAGCCTTGCACAGGGGATCTTCAACAGCTCCCAACAAAAATCACCATGGCACTGTGTCCAGGTGTGTGTGGGCTTCTCTAGCAAGGAGCAGGGCAGAGGGAGAGCAGTGAGAAAGCAGACATGTGGAGGCCGGATTCATCCTCTTCTGCACACAGACCTCCCTCCCTTCCCTGTGGAAACAAAACTGGACTTTGACCTGCTGGTACCAGGATCCATGTATTCTGTCCACACATCTGGCTGGCCTTGGGTTGCACGATCCTCCTTGCTTCGACCTCTTTACACACAGCACACACGTAGTCCCTCCCAGGAGACCTCTTTTTTTTTTTTTTTTTTTGTCTTTTTCCTTTTTATTGGTACCAGGGTACCAATAACTCATGACTGCCTGCTTGCAAGGCAGGCGCTTATGCCTCTGAGCTAAATCCCCAGCCCCTCAGGAGAGCTCTTGAAGCTGCCCCCTTTATAGCCTTGGGCTGAAGGGCAGCAACTCTAGGTGTGGCTCCTGTACATGGGTAGCCAATCCTTCTGTTCCCCAAAATAAGGTGGTGACAATGACATCAGTTTAGGAGGGGTGAAATCTGAGGACAGACCCTGGTCTGCAGCAATGGGCCTCCCAGCCCAATGAGCAAATGTTATCCCTAACTCCACCTAGGTTTAGAGAATGTTCCTGTTATTACACTGCCACCACCAGGGAGCTTTCACTAAATTCCACTGCAGCAACCCAGCTTCCAGCCCACTCAGGGAGAAGGTGGAACTGAGAGGAGCTGGCACAGGGAGTTACCTGCACAGTGGCAGGTGAGAACCACATAAAATCCCAGCACTTGGGAGGCTGAGGCAGGAGGATGTATGTCTATGAATTTAAAACCAGCATGGGCTACATAGTGAGATCAAGGCCAGCCTGGAATCCACAGTGAGTGATACATACTTGTGTCGAAAAACTAAAAAAGAAAAAAAAAAAAAAAAAGAACCCATGGGTGAAAGCCTTCCTTTCTCCTCTACTTGTGAAAGTCATGTCCCCAGGCTCCTCAGAGCTGAGCACCACCATCTTCTTGCCCATCCAGTTTGGTGACATGGCCCTCCAGCCCTGTTTCAGCCCCTGGGCTAGTTTCCTAGCAGCATACTGCACACAGCTTTTGTTTCCACAGGATGGAGAAACCAGACCCAAGCAAGTCCCAGTGGGCAAGGCCAAAGCTAAGGGAAAACTGTGACCCCACAGGAAAGGCAGGGCCAACCCTCAACAAAAGACAAGAATCCACTGCAGCATCAAAATGGCTTTTCATTCTTTGTGTTTTTGTTTGGCTGGCTCTTGTCTGTGGTAAAAGCACCAACCCAGGGCAGGGGTTTAGCTCAGGGGCATAAACCGCCTACCTGGCAATTGCAAGGTTGTGAGTTCAATTCCTGGTACAAAAAAAAACCCCAAAAAACCAAAAACTATCCTTTCACACTTATGAGAGATGACCTGAAGAACAAGATAGTTCAGGCTTCCAGCACATCACCAGACTTTGATTACCCAAACTAGTTAATCTGTCATCAAGTAATGCCCTCCAGGATCCTTACCCAGGACACTTCCACCAGTTGATGGCTCTTGAAAGATTAAGATTCTTCACATTATGGTATCTTGCTTTTCTCAGTTACTGTGAGCATTTACTTTGCCCCATTAGGAAGCATGAATTTAAGGGCATTCAGGGACATCTGGAAGGTGCCCTGTTCAGCGTCTGTGGACCCAGCTGGAGAGGCCACGCAAGGAGACATTCATGTGTCCTGTCATGAAGAAGTGGGCCTCCGTTCATTAACTGTTTCTCTCACCAAATATTTTCTTTTGACCTATCACACCTTTCCAAGTTTGTGTCTAGTGTTAACACAACCCAACATGCAAGAACTGAAGACGACAATGCATATCCAGGAAATAACGAAATGTATTCTATATTAGCCTAAAGCATAACAGATGGAAAACTTTTATAGGTTCATTTATGGCCTGGGAGTGTATGAAAATAAAACTGTCATCGTGAACTGCATTGGTCACTTAATTAAAAGTATCTAGCTGCACTGACATGCCCAGGGAACACATTTGCTTACCCTCATTTGAGGGAAGAAATTTGGGGAAGGAAACTGTGTCCTAGCAGCTTCAGCTTCTGCTTTGTAATTAAATCACCTTGATTAGATAGGCTACACTGCATTTTTGCCAGAGTTCCTGGAGGCCAGGGAGGAGCAACACACAAAGAAGCAACAGGGCCTTGAAACAGGGTAGACTCCACAAATTGGGGCCCACTGCTTCCCTTTAGGTAAGACCCGTGTCTACAGAAGACCTCCTCTGCTATCAAGTCACGTGGGAACCTGGGCTTTGGGGAGTCTGAGAATGAGAATGATGTAAAAACCAAGCTGAGTCCTAAAATTCATACCTAGAGACCTGCTAGGGTATTTTTAAGCTTAGAAATGCAATGTCCAATGGTGATCCAAGCACAACCTTTTTCTCACTTGGCCGTCGCTCTGAGACTTTCCCCAGAGGTTACAAATTTATGTCCAGGAATCACACTGACAAAGCACAGCAGGTTAGGGCGGTAAAGAGAGGAACTTGTCTTCAAAATATGAGTTCACTTGTTGGCACACCAGCTAATTAAAGGAGATCTGAGCCCAAATCTTGTTCTTGTCCTCACTACACTGACAAATGTTTTAACAATTTTCTCAAGTGGTTGGTTTGCTACTCCTACTTAAGTCCATTTCTGTCTTCAAGAAGGTAGATTCAATCACACTTCTTTTCTGGAAGACACAAAGAATAAGAAATGTGAGGCCACCTTGTGTAAGTGGCTTGTCCAGTTGCTGGCAAAGTTTTAGTTGAATTCATCCATCTTTTTGACTTTTCTGATTCAGTTTTTAATGTTTTTATAGGAAAAAGTTTTGATTTCATATTAAATAAAACTGGAAAAGAGGCAAACTCTCAAAAAGTGAGAATGCTGGAGAAACAATGGAGTGGTGAGCAGCAGAGAAACAGCCTCTCTGAGATTTGATGTCCAGAGACTGGAATACAGCAAAATGAGGAAGAGAAGAAGGAAGGAAGTGGGTCCCTGGACCCTGAAGTGAAAACTGAAGCCCCTGGGAGAGTGAGGAGAGAAACTTCAATGAAGAAGGAGGAGGTGGCAAGCAGGGCTTTCTTCCTGTCTGCTCAAACCCGCAGACGCACTGCACGCTGACTACTGGCAACCCCAGAGGTCCCCACAGGGAAATGCGCCAGTGGGACGGAGCAGTGGACACAGCAGCCCGCAGTGGCCGGTGGGTTATTCAAATTCAGATCTCTCCCAGGAGAGGGCAGTTAGCTAGGAGCCATCATGGAGACGGGCCAACTGAGCTCAAAACTCACATCAGCTGCTGGTTCCACCTAGTGGCTCCTGGCCACGCGCAAGCCCACAGAAGGCACATGGACCGCTGCAGGCCGAACCAGTCTGGTTCCAGCTTCATGGCAGAAACCAGCCTGAACTTCAGTGGAAGTAAAGGTGCAGGTTCCCCTGGATTATCTGCTACCATGCCATAAAGCTACCGCTGGCTTCCTGTGAAAAATCTACATGCATCTGGACTCTGCCCGTGACAGCAGAGACACATTTTTTTTTTTTTATTTCTCGCTTTTCTTGTTTTTGGTTTTGTTTTGTTTTTTCTTCATTGTTTGATCTTGTTTTTATGAGTGTCAATATAGTTCCTAGTTTTTTGTGTTCTGTTCTGTTCTTGCTTTTGTTTCTTTCTTCTCTCTTTCTCTCCTATCTTCCCAAAGTTTGTGTGCTCCTCCTTTTGTCTTGCAGCCTCCCTTAAAATCTCTAGCTCTTTTTCTATTCCTCTATTTTTCCCCTAACACCTTTTAAATTTTCTCCCTAGAGGGTAAAATTGCCACACTGAGAGCTTACTGCATACAATTTTCTGATTCATTTTAGGTTTTGTTATATAACCTAAAAAAAATCATACTATGAAAAGTTATTTAATAGGCCAAAAACAGTCCACTAATTTACAATTTCTGTAGCTAATAACAGTCTTCTTTTGAAATTGGTTGAAGTGGAAGAGACATTGGTTAGATCTAAATTCAGAACTTCCTAATTTTAATGTCTTGTGTCAGTTTTAATTTTCTGATTTAATTAGTTTCCTAATTAGAAGGGTTAAATTAATTAACCTCATTATTTACTATATATTTAATGATTTCTCCTCTATAGGGAGAGACTGGATTTTCAATAATTGGAAAGCTTATGACAAGAGGGAATTTTGCCAAGTTTTACACTCATTGCTATGTGATCAGATGGCCAGTATAGAAGAAGTTGAAGAGAATATCAGGTAAAATATCAGCAAAGGATATGTCCTTCTTGCTTTGATAAAAATGTGGACTGAATCAATAATTTCTACCAAATTAGAACTCAGTTGATACATCCTTTACTTAAGAATATCCAATAACATAGACTTTTATATTATAAGAAATAACTAACATGCAGTCTTAGTTATAGACAATAGTCATCAAACATCAAAAAGAGTAAATAATTAGGATGAAAGGGAGAGTTTCTTTATTTATTATCTAGTTTCTTATTATCTATTTTGCATAATACAATGTTTAGTTTTTTTCCTCAGATTTTTTCAATGGATGGAATGGGTTACATTTTAGGGAGACAGCAAAACAATAAAGCTTAATATCTATCATTTCTGGAATTCAGGTTAATCCTATTATTTCCCATTAATGCAGGCATAAATATAAGTGACTGATGGGTACCTGTCTTTTAATGGGGAGAAATAAGGCTGCACCTACAAAGGCTGAGTCTGCCTTCCCTTCCCACCTTGTGATGGCCTGGATGTAAATTGGAGCAGCCAGCCCTTTGCAGGCAAAGCACTCAAGAAGCTGTAACCTGAATGGTCACTGAGTCTCTTAGTACTCGTGTCCATGATGCTGCCACCTGGAGGGACCTCAGGGCACAGAGATTATAGGAGGAAAGCGTGGGCATAGCCATAGTTTCAATGAGGATGAGCCTGACATCTTCAGTGAGAGGAAACCCGCGTCAGCTGTGCAAATGCTTAAGAGCAGGCAGGCACACGACGCACGGTCCTGGCTTAGCTGTGAGGCACATCCTGAAGCAACTGAGCCTCAGGCCCTGTAGGTCACTGTCAGTCCAAGCAGAACAGGGTAGTGGATGCAGAACTGGAGATGCCACAGGTTCAGGAACATCCAAGAGGTCTTCCCGGAGGAGGTGAAGACTGCAGAGGACAGAGACAACCATCTGGAGCATGGGAATCCTGTCTTACCGACTAGAGAAGGAGGTTGTGGTGCTGAATGCCAGCAACATAAGTAAAACAGTAAGGGTGATGTCATCAGTTACGTCTGTGGTCCCCAGGCCTCATGAGTTTGCACTGTACATTTGTGATGGTTCATTGTCTAGTGCTTGGATTGATGGTGTCAGTGCTCCACCCACATAGGGGTGGAGCCAGGATGTGATGTAATGGCAGGAAGAAGGTGTGTCTTGCCCTTTGCCAGCTCCTGCTTGCTGTTGGTGGCCGCCATGAACTGCGGCCCAGCCATGCCTGCCTGTCTTGGAGCCAACTGAGTGTGGACTGAAACCTTCAAAACCTGTAAGAAATAAACCTTTCCTTTCCCAACTTGGGCTTCAAGTATTTTGTCTCAGTGAGAATAAAAAGTAAGTAAGACAGGTGAAGACCTTCAAGGAAGAGCTGTGTGAGAGAGAACAACTGTCTACATTAACTAACCACACTTCTCATAGATGAAAACCCATCTATTTAAATTTTCTGCCAGGCATGGTAGTACACACCTATAATCCCAGGACTCAGAAGGCTGAGGCAGGAGAATCGTCCTGAGTTTGAAGTCAGCCTGGGCTAAATAGTGAGCTCAAAAACCTGGGTTAAATAGTGAGCTCAAAGCCAGCCTGAACTACAGAGCAAGACTGTTTCAAAAAATAAATACATTTATAAATAAATACCCTACCAAATACTTCTAGCTAGGGGTGGTGGCACAATCATGTAATCCCAGCACTCTGGGGGCTGAAGCAGAAGTATCACAAATTCTAGCCCAGGCTGCGCAACTTAGTGAGATCCTGTCTCAATAGGGAAGAAAAAAAAAAAAACCCGCTAGGGATGCGGTTCAGTGCAAAGTCCATGGGTTCAATCTCCAGTACTCCAACAAGCAAACAAACAAACAAACAAACATGGGGAAGGTACATACTGAAATTAAATCAACAGAAACTGGCCTTTCATTTGGATCTTAGTTACTTTTCTCTTGTTTCTGGAACAAAATACCTGACACCCAAAATTAAGGAAGGAAAGATTTATCTTACAGGTTTTGGAGGTTTCAGTCCATACTCAGCTGGCCCCAAGGCAAGATGGCATGGCTGAGGGGCAGTTCATGGTGGCTGCAAGCAGCAAGAGTGAAAGGCTACAAGGGGGAAAGCTCACCTCTTTGCCTGCCCTGTATTGTATGCCAGCTCCCCACCCCTGGGAGGGTGTAGCACACACACTGCCAATCCCAGTGCTAGACAACAAACCAATCACCAATGCTAGATCCAGCTGCCCCCAGGATTGCGTGAGGCTTGGGAGACCATCTAAGCGTAAACCCTTAGTGCTTGGTTCCATCGGAAACTATCTGTCCCTCATGGGTTTATGGCAGGAAAAATAGCCCCCTTGCTTTGGGGGGGCAGTCTGTGCCAAAGCCCCTCAGTTTCCCCTGCTTGCACTTCAAAGTCTAACCTACTCTAGCACTGCTCAGAGAACTCTGTGGTCTCTCATCTCTTCCCCTACACTCCACCTAGGTGCCCCAGGAGCCCAGCTTTTCTCCCACCAGACTGCATAGCCAGACTTGGTCCTGGCACCTAACACTGCCACTTCTGCAAATCTGACCTCTTCTTCCCACCCTGTTTCTTGACACCTCTCCACTGCCTTGAGATGGACAGCTTTGATTCCTTCTTGTGATCACACAAAAGTAAAAATGCATTGTTGAGCCAGAGCTCTGTAGATGGGTCAAGTCTGACCATTCACCCAAGGTGGAAAGGGTTCATCCCAACCAAGGGGACAACTGGTGTGATGTTTCACAGGCCCAGAGCGGGTCCCAGGTGGGAGACCACCCACATCCTAACACCTGCATCCAAAATGTCAGAAGGATTTACAAAGTGCTCTGGCCCTGCACAACTAAAAGTGTCTTACACCTCTTAACCCATGTTCCTGCTCTGTGTATGTACATGGTGGTGCCTGATATCAGGTGGACAATGATAACTATTTAAGGAGTAAATGGGTGCATTTTGAATGTGTTAGGCTTTTAAAATTTGCTATAGCCAGGCATGGCGGGAGGTGAGTATAATCTAAATGCTCACCAGGTTGCAGCAGAAGTATCTCCACAAAGTCAAGGCGAGCCTGGGCTACATAGTGAGTTCAAGGCCAGCCTGAACTGCATAGCGAGACCCTGTCTCAGAAAAACAAACAAATAAATAAATGACATACCGAAAGCCTGTCAAAAAACAAATTGCTAAAGACTTTCCACCTTGGTTTTAAGGTAGAAAGATTCAGGGGCAGATAGTTTCTAACGGGAAGATGCAGATTCAGAGATAGAGTTCTATACAAATGTAAAACTTAGCTCTCCTAATGAGGTGGTTTTGCTATTGACTATAGCATTTTATTTTAAAGTTGAGAAAGTAACTTTAGAGAGGATAGGTCAGGAGCTGGCAGCTTCTCTTCTCCCCTCTTCTCCTCTCCTCTCCTATCTTCTCCTTTCCTATCCTCTCCTCTCCCCTACTGTCCTCTCCTGCTCTCCTCTCCTCTCCTCTCCTCTCCTCTTCTCTCCTCCTCCCCTCTTCCTTTTCTCTCTTTTGTCAAGGCCCAAGTAGAAAATGCTTTAGGCTTTGTGATCCCTGTGACCTCTGCTGGGGGGTCTCGGCCACGCTATGACGGTGTGCACACATCCCACGGCACGCACACACAAGCACCGCTGTGTTCTAATAAAACTTTATGCATAAATAGGCAGGGGCAAGCTTGACCTGTGGGCATTGGTTTGCTAACTCTTGATCGAGGCTTCCAAGGTCACAAGCAAGCAAGGAAAGGAAAGAAAGACTAACTCCCAACAGGTACTGACTAGCTACCAGCCGGGGACCCAGCAGCGCTCTGCCAGCTTCCCCGTGATGGCGTCGCACACCCAGAGGTCTGCCTGAACGCTTGACCATCAAGAAAACCAGGGAATTCAGGCTAATTAATTAGTCAAGACTTTGAAATCCTCGGAGAAAAGGACCTCATATTAAGTGCAAACTGTCATCCTAAGTAATATATTTGTGGCACTTTCATTACATTTTCTCTCAAATCTTGAAAAATATGCATCTCTGGCTGCCAAGAATTTCATCGTTACATAATTATGTAGCCTCCCCAAATAATCACTTTTTAGTTTGTGATGCTCAGTGGGGCATGATGCCAGCTGCTGAGACCTGATGGAGCTGTTTAATTTGAGACTTATTAGCAGGGCACAGGTGAAAATGAACAGTCTCACTGAAATCCGCTCACAGTGCAAAAAATATCAATGCCTATTGTTCAGGGAAGTTTGTGGGGGAAAGAGCACAAGTCTAAGAAATGTTAAAATATTTTGTGTCATGATTGGAGATCTTAGGGGCAGATATTAATAAAAACAGTTTTTATCACAGAAAGGCAGCTATTTCAGTATATGATTACCGTGTTTATGAATAACATATTCACTAAAAGGGTCACAAAATGTAGTCATGTGACTCCTTAAAAGAATCAAATAAAAAATTTTCAGTCTTTGAACATAAGCAAGAGTTAGAACTTTAATATTAGAGTACATTTTTGTCTTTTGGTTTGTTTGTTTTGTTGGTGAGCTGTTTGGTTGGTTTCTTTGAGATAGGAGTCTCACTACATAGTTTCAGCTCCCCTTGAACTCACTATGTAGCCCAGCCTCGCCTTGAATTAGTGAAGATCCTCCTGCCTCAGCCTCCCAAGTGCTGGGATTAGAGGCATATACTGCCACCACACTTGGCTTGCAATACAGTTAGGGACTATAAATCTAAAAGGGCATCTGTGAATCAGTCTATGAATTTTCTAATCCCAGTGCATTCTCAAGATACAGTTTCCAAGCTATTAAAACTCCAGCTTTCTGGAAGTTCTAATATCATGCTGTATTTCCTGAAGAGAGCCCACCTGAAATTCTCTCCTCAATGAAATCAGCTTATTGTCATTATTTAATGACACTGCACCTTAGGAAGACAAAGACTGGCGGGAGTAATACTGGCTAGTGGGATGGATACTGTTGAGCTGGACACAGTGGTGCATAACTGTTATCCCAGCACTCGGGAGGCTGAAACAGGAGGGTTGGCATGAGCTGGAGGGCAGTCTGGACTACACGGTGAGACCCTGTCTCAAAAATAAAATAAAAAAGAAAACCGACACATATAATTTAGATCTTTGGAAGATTCGGAGCAATGGGAGTCATGTGATCTTACTACTGGGTTCTGAGGTGCTGTGGGCTCTTTTCAAGGGTTCTTTCTAGGTTTTTGTTGTCCTGAAAAAAGATGCATGAAAAAGACAATGAGGTTTTACATTCATTAAAAGTAGGAACCAGTAATAGTGGTGCACACCTGTAATTCCGGCACTCAGGAGACGGAGGCAGAAGAATTGCTGGGAGTTTGAGGCCAGGTTGTGCTACAGAGTGAGTGGAAAGTCAACCAGAACTACATAGTGAGACTCCGTCTTGGAAAAAAAAAAGAATCAAAAGCAAGGCTGGAAATGCAGGCGTGGGGACAGGATGGAAAAGGGCCGGCCTCCCACGAGTGAGGATGTTCAGTTAGGCTTTAACTAGCATTCACGCCAGACTGAGCCATTGCGCCCACACTTGTGCCCTTAGGTCCTTGGAGGGCACACCTGATGCCAGGCTTGGCTCACACACCTCTCAATCCGTGCCCCTGGACTGGGACAGACTGGGAGCCTTCCAGTGTCTACACAGACAGGTGCCTTCGCTTGTTCCCCCAAAACCACTCACAATGGAAGAAGGCTGTGGTCCCCAAACAACTGAGATTTTCTTCCAGGGAGGAGAAGTGATTGTTGGAGAAATAACAGGGAAAAGTAGTAAATCTTTTATAGCTTTCTTTCTGTTTCCAGACAGGCAAAGCATAATCACAGAGGCTTCTGTCCTCTTTCATTTCAAAGCTGTAATCATGCAATTGTTGTCAATTAAGATGCTAGCGGGGCTTAGGACCCCTACCTCAAACAACTGAGGGCCCCAAGTGAGGCTCTTGTCCTGCTTCTTGGACAGTGGTCTTGGTGAGCTGTTTGCTTTGGGATTGCAGCTTCTTAGACAGAGGTGACCCTACCTAGAAGAGAGCTACAGCCACACAGTCATCTCCAGGCCAAGGGTATCTCGTGCTCGGGATGCTCCCATCCTTGTTAAGACTAGACATGCAAAGAACCATGGGTAGCCGCTGTGGTGATGCGTACCCAGAATCCCAGCACTCTCAGTGGCTGCTGCAGAAGGATCACAAGTTCAAGTCAAGCCCGGGCAATTTAATGATCTAAGTAAGATCTTGTCTCAAAATTAAAAAAAAATTTTAAAAGGCTAAAAGTGTAGCTCAGTGTGAAGGTCCTGGGGTTCTGTGTTTTGTACTGGGCAAATAAAAGGATTCCCAAGTTCTGTCTATCCCTTGGCTGTACTCACATGGCAAGAGAATCATTTTATAAGCACATTTCTGTCACTGGGATCATTCATTTCTCTAAAAATCTGCTTGTTTATTTATTTATCCATTTATTTACTTTTTTATTGTACATTTCTTTTTTCCTCAGTTTGGTTGTTTTGAAGCAGAGGCTCACTATGTAGCTCTGGCTGGCCTTGAACTCATATGTAGCCCAGGCTGGTCTCAGACTCTCAATGATACTTGTGTCTCAGGCTCCTGAGTGCTGGGATAACAGGTTTGTAACACCGTGCCTGGCTAGTTTTTATTTTTTATTAGTACATGTTTGCAGCATATAATGATTGCATTGCTTATGACTCCTTGGAATTGTCTACATTCCCCTCTGCTATAGAAAAGAGTGTTAATCTTATAAATTTTGTCAGGATAGGGGTCATTGAATAATTGCATGCCTATAATTTCCCCCTCTGCAGTGATTCCTTCCCTTGTATATTAACAACCTGGATTCCCTTTCTGCTGTTCAGTCTATCATCAGTTTTTCTCAATGATAATAATTAATCAAACTGTTAGGCCAGTGTTAGACCCAAGGGAGCTTGAGGGACAAAAAGGAGGGGCTGACATCCAAAATGCCTTTAAAATGGGCTCTGTAATCCCAACACTTGGTACACTCAGGTAGGAGGATCACTGTGAGTTCAAAGTCATTGTAGGCTACATAGTGAGTTCAAGGCCAGCCTGAACTACATAGTGAGACCTTGTCTCAAAAAAAAAAAAAAAAAAAGGATACTTTGCCAGTTATACTTAAGTAAAGAAATAGAGATTCCTGTGTACAAAATGTTTATCATCATTTGTTAGGTCTTGGACTCCCAGTGACCCCACAGAGTGCAATGATGTGTTAAACTGACCCATTGTGCGTGTTCCATTGGCCATCTGCAACTGAAATGAATAAACACTCCTTAGAAGAAGTACAAATAGACAATAAATACATGAAAAAATGCTCAACCTCATTGGCCATTAGAGAAATGCAAATGAAAACAGCGCTGAAATTCAGAATGTCTGAATAACTTACTCCAGAAATTATGGCTACCGTCAAGAAACCAGATAGTAACAAATGCTGACAGGGCTGCAGGTGAAAGGAAGCCTTAGCCATTGCACCAGTGCAACCCCTGTAGGAATCCGCACGGAGACTCCTTTCTCTGAGAGTACAGTGATGTTTGAACCTGTAGATGCCGACTTGCAGCCACAAGGTGGCAAGCCAGGCTGTGAAGAAGGTGCAGGCGGAGACGCTGTCCCCAAGGCATCACGAGCTGCGGCTGCAGCCCTTCGCGGACTTCCCAGGCTCCTGGTCATCTGCGATGATGTCATTTTGGAATCACTGACCAGCAATAGTTCTGTGATTTCCCACTGACTGTGTTCCTGGTCAAAATGGCAATAAAATGAATCAGAAAGTAGCAGACAGCTGCAGCAAATGGCATTCTGATTTTAAATTATTATTGTTACATTGTAGTATGGTAAAATTTAACATTTTCAGTGGCAATGCTATATCTGGCATCCTTAACATTTTTCTTTTTTTAATTAGAATTTTTTGTTAGTACATGTTTACATTCGTCATGGGGAGTTAGTACATAAACCATCTTAATTCTTTTTATTTCTCCTCTCCCTCCCCTCTTCCAAAATTTTTAAATAAATGACTTAAGGATAATCGTGAGTTTCCAGTTTTGCTAAAGGTAGTTGTTGCTGTAGGAAGTCATTAACCCCAGAAGGACAAATATATATTGGAAAACACTGAACTTTATCTATTGATTGATTGTATAATCTATAGTCAGCATGGTGGTATGTGCCTGTAGTTCCAGCACTTGTGAGGCTGAAGCAGAGGGATCAGCACAAGTCTGAGGCCAGCGTGAACTACATCATGAGTGCGAGTCCAGACTGAAATACATAGTGAGACACTGGCTCAAAGAAAGTCTCATCTATAATACACAAAGCATAATTTTTTTTTTTATCGGTGTCGGGGATCGAACTCATGAACGCCTGCTTGCAAGGCAGGTCCCCAGCCCCTACAAAGCATAATATTTAAACACAAATCATCATATATAACAAAATGCACTAGTCACAAGTGCATAATTTAAAGAATTTTCACAAGTGGACGCAGCAAAAAATAGCCCTTTTCCTGCCCCGTCTCTGCAAAGCAGACAAGCTCTCCTGGTGTCTCATCCTGTAGAGATGCTTTCCTCTTACTAAACTTATATGCATAGGCTCACATACATTAAGTATAACTTAAGGACATTGAATGGTTAAGAAGGCCATTTTTATAAAAGTACTGCAGCTACTCGTTGAGGAAGAAATGACAGTACATCACCACTTAGCAACCTAAAGTGAAACAGTGGGTCACAGAAATTATTATTAGCCATTACGTGAAAACCCAGGATGAGCCATTCTAAGGAGGTGACAGTAATGCTCATGGGAACTGACCCCAGCTGATCTTGTCATCATCTATACAGAGCCTCCCAAGAGAGGAAGCCCTGTCCAGAAAGCACTTTTGCCTGCAAAACATCTAGGTCTGAATGTGAGTAAGCCTCTAAATTCTGCTAATAATTGATAAGAAACATGTGCGAAGAGGAACATGCTGAGTGATACAAGTTGAGATACAATCAGTTTGGTGAAGAATTCAGCTGAGGGTGATTTAGCTGAGGGTGTAGTTCAGGGATACTTGTCTAGCATGCACAAGGCCCTGGGTTTCATTTCCACACTGAAGAGAAAAGAAAGCAAGAACGTAAGAAAGAAAGAAAGAAAGAAAGAAAGAAAGAAAGAAAGAAAGAAAGAAAGAAAGGAGAAAAGAAGTATGGTTAGTAGATCAACAGCATAGACATTCTATGGGAGCCAGGAAGCTCAATTTGTACTTCAGTCTACATTTCAAAAGAGCCCAGGATGATTTGCACACACCAAAAATTTTTTTTGTCTTTTTCTTTTTTATCGGTACCGGGGATCGAACTCACACACCAAAATTTGAGACACGTGATGTGTAAGTAAACAACTGATCTGCTTCAAAACATACAAGAATAAAACACAAGAGGCAAGCACCTCACAGACTAAAAAGGCTTCAGAGACTTATTAACCATGTGGAGTAGGTAAGTATACCTGCCTGGGTTCTGATTCCAGCAGGTCAACCATTAAAAGTAGGCAAAATGTGACCATTTTGATGCTTCGATGGTATTGGAGAGGTAGGGTTATGCTGAGGAACAGTGTGACACAGTACAGAGCAGGCAATAATTAATATTAATAAGTTGGCATGAAAATAAATTGACAGTCTGTCCTATTCCTACCTGTCTTGTGGTGAGAGGCCCACCTGGTTTAAGGACAAATTAATCTTTAAGCCCATGACTAGAGCTGAGGCCAGCAAGCAGTCTGTGAAGTCCTGGTGTTTCAAAGAAAGATAACAGGGCAGCTGAGGACTTGACTCCTACAAACTCTAGCTCAGTGGTCACAGTTAGCAGACAATCAGGTTACTAGTTAACCTTGATCTCTTCCTGTGTGCTTTTCCAAAAGTGCATTGTTCCTCAATTGACCATGTCAGTGGCTCACCCCACCACCAAGACACCCTCAATCAATCCATGCACCTAATAAAGGCCAAGGACACTGGTGTCTTGTGTCCTAACCTGTCACTGGGTTTGACCAGCCCTTTGCACCTTGTAGCCAAGTATGCTTGTCTGTGTTTTGCAGTGTCATTATTATACCTCTGAGCAGGAGATTTGTAGTCCTAGGTCTGGGCCCTAATAGGGTTGGACTCTTCAGGTACAACGATGCATGTGATTATGTTTTTAGAGTCCTTATTTTGGAAGTACAAGCTAAAATATTTGGTGGGTGGAATACTGTCATGGAATTTGCTTCAAAATTACCCAAACTATGCTGGGTAGAGAGAAAAGGCAGTTGGAAGTAGAGATAAGACAGAATTGACCATGAGTTGATGCGTGGGAGCTGAGTGAGGGACATGTGCAGCTTTGATATGCTGGTCACTGATGAAAGAGGTATTCTGGGTAGCAGAAAAGATAAATAAACGAATCACAATTTCATTGTTAAGGGAGCCTTTTAAAGTTCTGCAGAGACAGGGGACAGAGGGAAGAACTGGATTCTTTCTACCTCACTGACTGCTAGGCCATGGTGGCAAGTGGTGTCCAGTCAGTGTGGGATGATGGAGGGCAGATGCCAAAATCTCAGCCTGGAGGTGAGTTCCAGCACACCAGCTCGGGCCCCAGGAGAGTATAAGATCATCCCTCCCAGTGTCAAGGACTCACCCAGCTTCCAGCAACACTAGACTAGGTTTGAGAGGTTTCAGGGGCCAGATTAGACCACGCCCAGTGATCTTCTTCAATCAGGGGGAGCTGAGGGCATGTGAGGTGAATACAAGCACATTGGTCCTTGCCCAGGGAGAGCTTTGGACCATCATCCACAGTGGTTAGGAGCCCACCGAACTTCCTGGAACACCGGAGGTGGCACTGGAAGTCCTGTGGGCCTGACTGGACCACACTCAACAACCTCCATTCAGTCCCAGGAGCCAAGGGCATAGGAGATGATTTCCAACATACCTAGGGGAAGCTTTGGAACATCACTTTAAATACAGAAATATAGGAAAATGACAAGATGAAAGATCAAAATACAATCTCAAACCTCTAGCCCATCCCAAGAAAGCCTAGAAGCCATGTACATAGAAGAAAATATATGCCATACTTCTGAAATACTTGAAATGATAGAAACTGAAATAAAGAAGCAAATCCGGGAAGCACTAAAGGAATTCAAACTAGAAATATCTCCCGGGTAAAAGAAGAAATGATAAAAGTAATAAAAAAGAGGCTGAACACATCTAAAGAAGACACAGTTAAAAATTAGAAGAACAAAACAAAAAGATAGAATCCCTGGATGAACAATGTAAGAAACAAACAGAATACATGAAGCAGATGCAAGTAGATACACAAGAAATCAAAAATTCCATCGAAAGTTCTCAAAACCACCTCAATGAAAGTGAACATAGAATTTCAGACCTCAAAGACAAGATTGCAGCTAGTGAACATAAAAGGAAAAATCTTTTGAAAATAACAAGGAATCAGGAAATAACAGTTCATCAGCTGCAAGATGATGCAAAAAAAAACAATGTTAGATTGATAAGGATAAATGAAAAAGAAAGTAACAACACAAGTGATATTAAAAGGCTATTTACAGAAGTAATAGCTGAAAATTTCTCAAACATGAGAATGGGAACTGACATGTGGATTAGTGAAGCATATAGAACTCCAAATAGCCATAACCAAAATAAAACTATGCCCAGACATATAATAATCACCATCCCAGAAATCCAATATAAGAACAGAATATTAAAAGCTGTTAGAAAGAAAAGACAGATCACTTATAAAGGAACACCTATCAGAATCACAGCAGACTTCTCAACATAAACAGTGAAGTCAAGAAGAGCATGGAGTGAAGTATTTCAGATCCTAAAGGAAAATGACTTCCAACCTAGACTGATGTACCCTGAAAAACTGTCCTTCAGAATGGATGAAGAAATAAGATACATCCATGACAAAGAACAGCTGAAGAACTTCATGATCACCAAACCAATCCTGAAAAGAGTACTGAAAGATGGTCTAGATACACATAGGGAAAAAATCACTAAGCAAGGCGGACAATTAAACAGAATGGAAAGATAAAGATGCAACAGCAAGATAACATGTCAACAATAAACCAATATATAACAGTTATAACCATTAATGTAAATGGTCTCAATTCACCAATTAAAAGAAACAGACTGGCAGAATGGATCAAGAAATGACATCCAACCAAATGCTGTCTATAAGAAACCCATCTAACCCAAAAGGAAACTCATAGACTGAAAGTCAAAGGATGGAAAACAATACTTCATGCAAACACGAACTGAAAAAAAAGCGGGGGTAGCTATTCTGTTTGCAGACAATGTGAACTTCAAACCAAGAATGATCTGAAAAGATGAAGAAGGTCACTGCATCTAGTTAGGGGAAAACTTCAAGAAGAAGAGATAACAATCTTAAATATATATGCACCAAATTCCAGAGCACCCAGCTATACAAAGCAAGTATTACCAAAAATGAAAAATTAAACAAGCAATAGCACAGTTGTAACAGGAGACCTTAACACAATTGACACTAAAGGGCAGATCAACCAAACAGAAAATCAGCAAAGAAATAACAGAACTGAATCACACTTGTGAACAAATGGACTTGATAGACCTATACAGAGTGTTCCACCCAACAACATTAAAATACTTCTCAGCAGTACATGGGACATTCTCTAAAATAGAACATATACCAGCCCACAGAAATTATTTAAGTAAATACAAAAGAGTTGAAATTATCCCATGCATGTTATCAGATCATAGAGCCATGAAGCTAGAAATTAATGATAAAAGAAAGTGAAAAAACCCCACAAACACATGGAAATTGAATAACACACCCTTGAGCAATCAGTGGGAACAAAGGAAATTAAAGAAGAAATTAAAATCTACAAGCAAATGAAAATACAAATACAACTCACTGGAATCTGTGGGATGCAATGAAAGCGGTCCTCAGAGGAAAATTTATTGCACTGAGTTCCCACATTAGGAAAGCAGAATGAACACAAATAAACAACCTAATGCTACACCTCAAACACTAGAAAAGAACAGCAAGTCATGCCCAAAGCCAAAAGAAGGAAGGACATTATAAAAATCCGAGCAGAAATTAATGCAATAGAGAAAAAGAAAACAATCAAAGAATCAGTGAATCAAAGAGTTGGTTCTTTGAAAGAATAAATAAAATTGGTAAGCCCCTAGCCAACCTTATTTTAAAAAGGAAAGAAAAAGGTCAAATTCATGCAATAAGGAATGAAAAAGGTGAAATCATTACTCACAATGTGGAAATATAGAAGATCATCAACACCTGTTTCAAAAACCTCTACTCTCATAGGTTTGAGAACACAGAAGAAATGGATAGATTCCTAGAAATTTATGAAGTACCAAAGCTGGATCAAGAAGATGTAAAACTGTTGAATAACCCAATTTCTATTAATGAAATTGAAAATGTAACTAAGTCCTTACCTACAAAGAAGAGCCCAGGCCCAGACAGATTCACTGCAGAATTCATCAAAAATACAAAGAAGACTTAATGCTGACACTCCTCAAACTCTTCAATGAAATTGAAAGGGAAGCAATCCTTCCTAAGCCATTCCTAGAAGCAAATATTACTTTAGTACCAAAACCTGAGAAAGACCCAGCTTAAAAAGAGGACTACAGGCCCACCTCCCTAATGAACATAGATGCAAAAATCCTCAATAAAATATTGACAAACAGGATGCAGCAAATCATCAAGAAGATTATGCACCACAACCAAGTGGGATTCATCTCAGGCATACAGAGATGCTTCAACATACATAAATCAATAAATGTAATCCACCATATCAATAGAGCCAAACATAAGAATGACATGATCATTTCTATAGATGCAGAAAGAGCTTTTGATAAGGTCCAAGACTCATTCATGCTAAGAACCCTACAGAAAATTGGAATAGATTGTCTTTATCTCAATACGAAAAGGCCATCTGTGAAAAATCAACAGCCATCATCATATTAAATGGCCAAAAACTGAAGGCCTTTACCTTAAAATCAGGCACAAGACAAGGATGTCCCTTATCACTGCTCCTATTCAACATAGTACTAGAAATACTAGCCAGAGCAATTAGACAAAAGAGAGAAATAAAAAAAGTAAAGATAGGAAAAGAGGAAGTTAAATTATCATTATTTGCAGATAACATGATACTCTAATAGAAAACTCCCAAAACTCCATTGAAAGACTCCTAGATATAATAAGTAAATTTAGCAATGTAGCTGAATACAAGTCAATACTAAAAAATCAATAGCATTCCTATACACTAACAACAAAATCACAGAGAGAGAAATAAGAGAAGCCACATCCTTCACACTACCATCCAAAAAAAAAAAATGAAATACTTAGGAATTAATCTCACAAAAGAAGTAAAAGATCTATACAGGGAAAATTATAATACCCTGAAAAAGAAATCGAAGAGGATCTCAGAAAATGGAAAGACATCTCTTGTTCATGGATAGGAAGAATAAATATTGTGAAAATGGCCATTCTCCCAAAACCATTATACAGCGTCAATGCATTCCCAATGAAAATACCATCAAGATACCTCATAGATCTAGAGAAATGACTCTTAAAATTCTTCTGGAACCAGAAGAGACCTAGAATAGCAAAGGCAATTCTAAGCAGCAAAGACAAGGCAGAAGGCATCACAATCCCTGACTTGAAGTTATACTACAAAGCAACAGTAGTAAAATCAACATGGTATTGGAATAAAACATATCTGAAGATAAATGGAATAGATTAGAAGATACAACCACAACTACAAACACACTCAACCACCTTATCTTTGATAAAGGGGCCAAATATGTTCATTGGAAGAACAACAGTCTCCTTAATAAATGGTGCTGGAAAAACTGGCTCTCCATATGTTGAAAACTAAAACTAGACCCATGCCTATCACCATACACTAAACTAAAATCTAAATGGATCAAAGATCTGAATATTAAAACAGAAACACTAAATCTGTTGGAAGATAAATTACTAAAAATCTTGAAGACATAGAGGTAGGTAGAGAATTTATGAACAGGAATCAAGCTGCACGGGAAATACTTACCAGAATCAATAACTGGGATCACGTCTTATTAAAAAATTTCTGCATGTCAAAAGAAATCTCCAGCATAGTGAAAAGAAAACCCACAAACTGGGAAAAAAATCTTAGTGAACTGTCCCTTCGACAAAGGACTTCTATCTAGAACATATAAAGAATTTTAAAAATCAGACCCCCAAAATTCAAAGACCCAGTCCAAAAATGGGCATCTGAGATGAATATGCTGTTCTCATATGAGGAAATACAAATGCCAAATAAATACATGAAAATTTTTCATCATCATTAGTCATTAGAGAAATGCAAATTAAAACAACAGTGAGATTCCATCTCGCTCCAAAAAGAATGACCAGGATCAAGAAAATTACCAACAACAAAAGCTGGAGAGGCTGTGGGGAAAAAGGAACCCTCTTGCACTGTTGATGGGAGTGTAGACTGGTGCAAACCATTGTGGAGATCAGTCTGGAGATTTCTCAAAAAGCTGGGATTGGAGGTCCCATTTGTTCCAGCTATTCCACTTCTAGGCATATTCCCAGAAGAACTGAAAACACCATACCACTGTGATATGTGTGCACCCATGTTTATAGCAGCACAATTTGTAATAGCCAGATCTTGGAAACAACCTAAATGTCCATCAACTGAGGAATGGGTAAAAAAAAAAAAAAAGCGATGGTATTTTTATACAACAGAGTACTACTCAGCTATAAAGAATGATCACATTGAGATATTTATAAATAAATGGATGCAGCTTGAGACCATACTCATAAGTGAAATAAATTGAAGTCACATGTGTGAATACCATATAGTCGCCCTAGTGTAAGAAATAATAAGCATACATAAGATTTTATGGTAATCATGATTCCCCATTACATTAATTTGAAGCCTTATAATGTTTTCATTCATTAGTTGGACCGGTTTTATTCTGCTTTGTTTGATTTTATTATGTGTGATGCTATGAACAACTATTTGTCATGTGTCATAATGTCACAAGACATTATGACAGCCATTGCTGTTTAATATCATCTTGCTTTAAAGTCCTACCATGCTCTTGTTCTTCTGTTTCCATTGATTCTATCATATTGTATCTTATTGGATTTTGATGTGTGTGATAGTTATAAACAAATTTTTATGGACAATGGGTCCCATTTGTTCCAGCTATTCCACTTCTAGGCATATTCCCAGAAGAACTGAAAACATCATACCACTGTGATATGTGTGCATCTATGTTTATAGCAGCACAATTTGTAGATAATAGAGTAGCCATTGTTCATATTCTGTTATTTGGTTCTGAGTTCCCTGTAATACTTTCATTCTCTTGAATGGTTTTATACTATTTTGTTATGTTTGATACTATTGTATGTGAAAGTATGCTCAACTATTTCAAGGAAAGAGACATTATGGTAGCTACTATTAATATCCGGTGTAGCCCAGGCTTGTCTTGTGGTGAAGTACTGTGTTGCTTATATTGTTCTGTTCTGATCTGCTTTGTTCTGTCCTCTTTTGCCCTAATTTCTTTACAAGAAAAAAAAAAGAACAAAATCTCAGCCCACAGTCAGCAAACACACAGACTCAAACAATCCCTCAGTGCTTTGTTGTTCATTTACAATTTGCAGGATGTCTGGTTCCACAGAGGAGGGGCTCAGGCAGGCAGGAAGAGCCGAGGTAAAGCCTGTGAATCCTCCTGCCTCTGCACATCTGTTTGATTTCAGAGATTCCAGTGCCAGGGCCTTAGTTCCTATCCCACCACTGCTCAAATCACCTGTTTGTCTAGTACACAAGTATATGAGTTGGCCTCACAGCTATTGCACTATGCTGTATTTTTAATAGAGTAAACTATTTCAGACCATGTGCAGGAGCCAAGTAAGTGCTGTCAGCTTGGTAAAGGAAACCTGAAGCAATCTCCTTTGACTTGGCATGATTGTCAAATCACCTTCAGAGTTTTGGTGACTCTCCTGCTCTATGGAATTCGCTTTCAGGAAACCTGGTGTCCCAGAGGACCCCAGCTGGCCTTTGACAGTGAGCAGCTGGCTGTATCTGTGGAGCAGAAACTACCTAGTGGTACAGGTAGTCTAGTAATAATTACCTGCCTGTCACACAGTGAGAGCTGAAAGCCAGCAGAGTCTGTGGAAGGATGTCCAGGGCTATGGAGTACATTACAGTCTCCTCTCTGATGTGAGGACACACCCCTTTGAGAGAGAGACTCTAGTATTTTGTCTTATTGTATTTTGGACGCTTGGACAGCTTCTCTGACCCAACGGTTACTGATAAGCCATCAGTGTTTGTTATGTTTTCTTGAGACATGGTCTCATTATGTAGCCCAGGCTGGCCTCAAACTCCCATGACCCTTCAGATTACAGATGTGCACCAGCACATGCAGCTAAAGTTATCCGTTTTAAGCACAAAGAAAGTGTGCTCATCACACTTTCCTGTGGAGTGCAGGCTGCAGTGCAAGCAGCCTCGCAGGCCACCAGGAGCAGGGTGGGTGACTGGAGGTGGCATCTAGTATACATTTGCACAGCGTCCCCTGCTGCACTGAGAGTGGGAGCAGGAGGCATTTAGCAGGTCTTCATGGTGCTTGCGGCCTCAGGCCCAATCACCTGAAACACATCTGGGGACTCACTTTCCTGCCATCACCAGCCCTTAATGGTGGCTGCAGACCCCTCTGGGGCCAGACCTGAGGAAGTACGGGAGGGTGTGCTATCTGCAGTGTCACAGGCTCCTTGCCCTGGGCACATAGCTTCTCTCTAGGCAATGGCTGTAGACCTCATATTTGAGAACCGAATGACAGAGTGTGGCTTCCTGTTGGTGTGACAGCCTCCTGTGCCTCTGGTTTAGGCTTTTCTGCTGGGCTGCAAGGTGTTAGATATCCTGCTGGCTGCCTGCCTACTCCATCCCTGGGGTGGTGTGCTCTCCCCGTGGTGCTGAGGCTCAGGTGCCCCTAGCCACCTCTCCTTGATCCTGATGGTAATTGTGAGCCTCAGCCTCTGCTGGACAGATGGACACAGCTACAGCTCAGAATTCGGTCACCTGCAGGAAGTGTGAGTCCTGCTCTGCAGCCACCTTTCCTACCGTCACTCTCAGCTTCTGGGGAGAGTTTTTCACTAATCAGTTTGTTTAAAACAACCTTGTACTCTGTTCTACATCATGTGCTATGTCTATCCTTGGTTTTGACTGACAGCTTTGTTTTGCCATATTTGACTTTATTCTCTCCCCCCCCCAAAAAAGTAATAAGAACTAAGGAGTAATAAAATCCAAAATGTGTAAATTTTGTTGTAAAAAAGAGAGGGGAAAAAAAGAGCTCTAACAGATATAACAGCAAGTGTGTTTAGGGATGTTAAATAGCTGACTATATTAATGTTTTTGGATCATTGAACACAGCTGTTTGCAATCTCTCTGTTTGAATGTCCACTTTGTATCCTTTGATACTGTGATTTGAGCAACTATTTCCAAGATGATAATATGTAATCTATTAACAGGTGATTTCTTACTGTTATGTTTTTTTTTTTTGTTTTGATTTTTTTGTAGTTCTGTATTACGTGTACCCTTACACCGCTTTGTTTTGTTTTGGTGTTTTTCTCTTTTTCCTCTTAAATAAAATTAAAAAAAAAACAACTGGGGGTTAAATCCAGGGTCTCGGACTGGGCTAGAGCCCAGTCTTTATTGGATTTTTTATTGTCAAGACAAGAGTTCACTAAGTTACTAAATTGCCGGAGCTGAACTTTTAGTCCTCCTGCCTTAGCTTCCTGGAGGACCAGGATTACAGGTGTGTGCCTCCATGCCTAGCTCCAGAAGTTCCTCCCAGAGGGGCTTGTGAAGGGGACATTCTCTGTGTCCCCCCAAGACAGCATTCTCTAGCATTAGATACTATGTATGTGACCTTGTTTTCTGTTACTGTAACCAAGCACCCGAGACAGAATGGAGACTGGAAGTCTGGTGGGTGCCCCCTGCTGTGCTGTTAAGTGGATCTGTTTTCCTCTGCTTCTGAAGTCACTGATGTCATTGTAAGAAGCCAGCGTCATGACCTCATCTAACTCTAATTACCTCCTGAAGTCCTCACCTCCAAATGCTACAACCTCAGGACTTAGGGATTTAGTTTTCAAAGCTGGGCATGGTGGTACACACCTGTAATCCCAGCAAGTGGGAGGCTGAGGTATAAAGATGGTCATGACTCTGAGGTCAACCTGGGCTACATAGTAAGCTCAAGGCCAGTCTGGACTATGTAGCAAGACCCTGCTTCCAAAAACCCAAACAGAAGAACAAAGGAGCAACAGGACTCTGGTGATCCCCACCCCTTCTATGCCTGTGTCCTGTTACATTTTTCCTGCTCTCTGAAGAATGCAAGGAGAGAAAAGCAGACTAAGAATAACTGTGATTTTTGCTCCTGTCCCAAGAGTGACAGGAAATGTCACTCATGCTGACAGTAGAAACCTCCTGAGATATTAATGTAGCATCACCCGTGTAATGACAACCTGAGGGGTCACAGCTAGCCCCTTACATCATAGAAAATGTCAGAGCAAAGCAAATGAGAATCGCCCTCTTCTTCTAACATCTTCTCTGAAAGATCTCTTAAAATCCTTTCACTTCCGTAATTCCCCTGGAGTAGCCTTGTCCGATAGAAGTATAACTAAGTACCAATACTTCTCTTTTTTTGAAAGCCAGCTAACCTGGGCCTAGTGTTTTACGGTTATCTCAGCACACACTGAGTGCAGATGGATGTGAGCATGGTGTGAGGGCTCATTTTAAAAACATGTTTATTATTCCATGTTTGCAGTATATCACAATTACAGTCATTGTGGGGAGTTGGTACCCACACATCATACCCTACTCAGTTTTATTTCAATCCCCTTTGTCTAAGTCACTGTTCCTGTAGCTGAGACACAATGCCAACCCTATGACTGAAGGAAAGAGAGATTTCTTATGGCTCACATTTCAGGCCATAGTTAGCTGACTCCAAGGTAAGGCCTGGCAGAGCAGAGCTACTCACAACATAGGTGGACAGGAAACAGGCAGAAGAGAGGAACCGGAGAGGGACATGATTCTTCCAGACCAAATCCCCAGTGACTGCCTCTTCCTGCCAGGCCCTACTGTGTACAGCAATCAGCAATGAGTCTGCACTGCAGCCACCTCACGAGCATCCATCTATGAGCACAGGAGGCTTCAGGTGGACGTCTAGATATAAACAGTAACTCATTCCTCCCCTCTCTTCTTTCACAGCATAATTTTGCCCATCCCTTTCAGGCATTTAGATAGCTGTCTTGGCTTTTGCTCTCAGGAAATGTATTCTGAGGCAGAGAATGGTGTGCAGGTATTTGGGATAAACATTCAAAGGTCAAGTTCTAGCATAATTACTAACTTTATTATACCCTTAAAGACATTCTTAAGTGAAACCTGCAGTTTTTATATTTCTTGTGGGTGCAGTGCAGTGAAGAATGCCAGTGACCATGGTCTGGGTTTCATATAACTGCTATGGTCTGTGCGCAGGTCCCCCCAAGTACACCCACTACCACTTTGGCACCATGAGCACAAAAGTCAACAGTATGAAGAAGTAAACAATCCCTTAGCATCATTGTGAAAATAACCTGACCTTTCATGACCCACTGAATGGGACTGGGGACCTCCAGGGATCATGGAACACAATTTGAAAATCTGAATGAGCCAATTTCTTCTGATTTTATGGCAGAGAGAGGGAAAGTGGCTATGGGATTGGAGCAAGAACATAATGCTTACATTGTCTGTTCCTAGTGAGTTAAAACTGCTTCCATTCCCCCTCTTAGAGGAACAATAATGCCCCATACCCAGATCAATAACTGAGTGTCCCGTATCGTAGGCTGCGTAGATCCACTCCAGCAACTACATTCACCCATACATCCTGCACAGCCAGTAATGTGGCTGGTCCTTGGACATGTCTGTGGCAGGTTGCTGTTCTCTGTTATAACCCAGTTTTTGTAGAGACCACCTGGATTACACGTGACTAGGACAGAAGTCCATAATCTCTGCCATCAGACTCTCCTCTGAAGTAGTATTGTTGTTATCCACTATCCCAGCTCCTACTTTGAGGAGGAAGTTTTGGAGACTCCATTTGACCTGCCCTCTATAGTAAATTTTACCCTGAAGGTCAAGCACCAAAGTGGGATTCTGCCAATGACCATGATATACATACGATGATGCCCTGGGGAAATGGAGAGGCCACCAAGGAGTGCGTACAGTGGTCCAGGGCATCATCCATGAGCCAGGCCTAGACTGTCTTCTCCCTACCACTGCTGTAGCAGGGAGGCCAGCCATGCTGTGTCCCTGAATGTCAGAGTCAATTCACCCTGTGGGTACGTCCTTTTCCTGGTGCAGTTACCTGCACAGATAGCTGTAAGTTGCCTGGGGAGGAATACTGCAGATATTTCTGTAGACCATCATTGCTGCTGGGCTGCTGGAGTATTCCTCACAGACATTGAGCCCCTCTTTGGGCCTCAGAAATGGTTTGACCTTGGAAACTGGTTTCCTTATTGGGCCATCGGCTTCCTGGTCATCTGTCCTTGGTTTGTTTTGAGTGATGAATTAAGCCACTCTCTCTGACTGTCTACGTATTGAGTCCAGGACTGCTTGTCTGTTGGACACCATTCTATTCTTGTCAATGATTATGGAGGAATCACTGTATTAGCTACTAACACACAGTTTTCAAATTCATGTATTAATCTTATTCTTAGAAGACTTCAGTAACAAGTTAATGTGTATCCAAGCCTGATTTTTTTGCCCTCACTAGAATAGCTATGTTTTTAAGAATGCATTACATCACTTTGAAGTTACCACAGGGAGATTAACTTCTCAGTACATTCTAATGATACTTGTTTTTCTTTGTGAGAAATAGAATCTTGTAAAATAACCTGCTTCTTGTTTTCAAATGATTAGAAAACTTTTGACCAAATTTACACGTAATATATGTACAGGACTTCGTGATACACATTGAATGCACTTTAAAAAATATTATCCCACTTTCCTTTCTGTCATATAGTTTTCCTTATTTCAACTTATTTCATCTTGCTGCATCATGTGTCTCTGTATGAGGTGCTGCAAGTCCTAACATATTTTATGGGACTGGGGGTGTAGCTATGTTAGAGTGGCACCAGGCATGGTGGCATA
The DNA here is from genome assembly GCF_034190915.1 of Cavia porcellus. Taxonomy (NCBI): domain Eukaryota; kingdom Metazoa; phylum Chordata; class Mammalia; order Rodentia; family Caviidae; genus Cavia; species Cavia porcellus. Next base: position 59,883,431 of record NW_026947489.1, read on the forward strand.
TGTCTGTAGCTCCAGTACTCAGAAAACTGAGGCTGGAGGATTGCCATGAGTTCAAGACCAACCTGGACTGGACTACATAAGTAAATTTAAGACCAGCCTACACTACATAGCAAGACCTTGTCTCAAAACTTAAATACACAAATAAGTAAATAAATAAAGAGTAGGGTGTTTGCCTAGTATACACAGACCCTACTTTTGATTCCCAACACTAGCTAGGTAGTAGATCCAAACTTCTGGATAGTATCTATTAATATTCTCCTAATTTCTGGGGATGTGTATCTGGTTGTTTATAGGTGGAGGGGAGTTAGATGTGTCCCTTCTCTTTTTTGTAATACAGCACTTATAACGTCTTGTATCCAACTGTTTCTGGATACAGCAAATTCAGTTTAGTGGGCAGCGAGATGGCCTAGCCTCTCTCTGGGATAGGCCTTCTACCTCCAATACCGGGACATCTCTGAGAGTAGCAGAAAATGTCATCTTGCCTTTTCACCCAAAAGAAAACAAACACTTTAAGAGTAGTAACCAAGAGTTATGTACAAAGGAAGCAGTCAGGTACCCAAATCTGGACGAGAAAAGTAGGCGCAGCACCCCCGACTGCAGCTAGGAGAAGTGGAAGACAGTGTTCGAGGTCTGCATGGCAGCTCCAGGACAGGTGCCAAAAGTTCATTGGCCAACTCGTCCCAGGAGAACAACTATTTCAGGCGAAAGCAGCAGGACCTCGGACAGCACTGCCACAGACTGTGTCAGCACCGCGGACAGCGGCAAACGCAAACCCTGCTGCGCTCAGTTCTGTTCTGCTCTGCGCGAAGCACGGTGAGCGCGCGGCACCGCGGACAGCGCCATACCCGCGCGCGGAGTCAGGCGGGGACTGGCGGCTTCATCAGCTGATGCCTTACGTAGGGCTGGATCCCACTTTGATAAGGCAGGTCTGGTGGGCGCGCCAGCATCCCCTCCCTGGAGTCGCAGCCCCAGACAGAGTGGGAAAGGAACGCGCCCGGATCAGAAGGCAGTTCCTGGGAGGAGGTATCTATGTGGCTTCCCTAATGAAAAGCTGAGACCGTGGGCAGGAGGGGGTTGGCGGCGGGAGCCACGCCGAGAGTTCGGCTCTGACGCACGGACGAGCTCTGAGCACCAGCTCTCTGCAGGGCCAACCCTGGGATGCTGTACTCCGGGCTACGGGACAGCCGTCTTCTCCCAGGTGAGGAACCTGCAGCATGTGACCTAGCTCCTTGACCCAGCTGCCCTAGCCTCTGGGGACTCCAGGCTCAGGGACTTGCAGCTCTGTGCCCTCCTCCAGACCGTCTCGTCTCTCTGCACGCTCAGGCAGGAGGCCGGGGCCACCTTTGTCCTCCAGACGCCTCGCCACCTGCCAAAGGCAGTGAACATCCAGACTGCTTCTGAGCGCAGAGGGCCGCCTGGAGACTTGCGCACCCTTGCTGTATGCGTGCCGCGCTGGTGTCCTGCCCTAACGATGGATCTGCTTGTGAACTTCTCCTTTACCCTCTCCACCCCATCCTCTCTGGAGTCTAACCACAGCCTGGGAGCTGAGGACCTGCGCCCCAGCCCGCCCTTGCTCTCCGTCTTCAGCATGCTCGTTCTGACCTTGCTGGGCCTTCTAGTGGCAGCCACGTTCGCCTGGAACCTGCTGGTGCTGGCCACCATCCTCCGCGTGCGCACCTTCCACCGTGTCCCACATAACCTGGTGGCCTCCATGGCTGTCTCCGATGTGCTGGTGGCCGCGCTGGTCATGCCACTGAGTCTGGTGCATGAACTGTCTGGGCGCCGCTGGCAGCTAGGCCGGAGGCTGTGCCAGCTGTGGGTGGCATGCGATGTGCTGTGCTGCACGGCCAGCATCTGGAATGTGACGGCCATAGCCCTGGACCGATACTGGTCCATCGCATGTCACCTGGAATACACGACCCGCGCTCGAAAGCGCGCATCCAATGTAATGATCGCGCTCACCTGGGCACTCTCGGCTGTCATCTCTCTGGCCCCGCTGCTGTTTGGCTGGGGGGAGACGTACTCTGAGCACCGAGAGGAGTGCCAGGTGAGCCGAGAGCCCTCCTACGCCGTGTTCTCCACCGTGGGGGCTTTCTACCTGCCGCTCTGCGTGGTGCTCTTCGTATACTGGAAGATCTACAAGGCTGCCAAGCTCCGTGTGGGTGCCAGGAAGACCAACAGCGTCTCACCTGTGCCTGAAGCCATGGAGGTGGGTGCACAGCAATCCCTAACAATCCCTCACTCGCATCTGTGCAGGCTGTACCCGGGACGCTATCCATCCCTGACGTTGGTGGAAAGTGGAACTTTTGGATTTAGGGAGGGTCAGGCTGGGGAGAAACCAAGGGCCAGAATTTGCTCTGACAAACTTCACATCCCGGAGCTACCCATCCTACTGGCATCTCTGATAGGGGACTTCCTTAGCTATAAAATGAGGAGCCTGAGCTGCCTGTTCTACTTGGTCTCCCTTGGAACTAAAACCTTGTGGGACTGTGACAACCTTTAAGGCATACAGAGAAGTAGGTGCCTAGGGCATCTGGAGTCTGCACTTCTGAATCCCCTGCAGCTTTCTATCCTGAGAGTGGGTACTGGGTAGAGGAGTTTCTGGACTCCACAGGAGATCACCACACTCAGGAATAGCACCTTAGAGTCCTTCTTTTCCTTGAAAATTATGGCTACCAATTTTGCAAAATGTGCCTGGGTTGCTGTCGCTTGACGGCGACCTCCCCTGCTGATGTGGGATTGCAAGTATTGTTTACTTGGGTCTCAGTGCCTATGTTGGTGTCTGTTCCATGCCTTGTGGCACTGCTCAGCTCTATTCCCTGTGGCCCCATCAGCTGCCCAAGGACCATTTGTTTCCCTCCTGATCGTGAGGACACTATGGCAGGAAATTAAAAACTCACGACTGACAACTGACCAGCTCCCCACAAATAGCATTTAATGTGAAACCACCGCTCCAGCAAGCAGGAAGCCTCCTTTTTTAAATTTTCTTCTCATCCACACTTTCCTGTTTTTTGTTAACTCTTGATAACCTGACCCTATGATGCCAGAGTCTATAGTCACATCAATCCACTGGATGTGCAGACTTCTTCCCTACCCCTTCCTTACTGATTACTAAGGCTCATTCTGAATCTCACTCACATACCGAAGTCAGGTCAGGAACATTCACAGGCCTCATTTTCTGTTACTGGGCTCTGGGGCAGCAAAACGCATTTAATGAAGCATCCCGCACCGTGCGCACTATGGGCTTGAAGAGAGAAGAAGCGGAAAGACAGGCTTTGCCTATGGAGATCTGGGGAGACAGATGGATCTATGGACAGCTGGGGAGACAGACACCTTTTGTGAGTCCTACAGGATGGCTGCATTTTCTCTAGTTGGTAGCTAATTCTAGACATACCCAGTGGCCAAAACTTAAAGAGACTAGAGATGTTTCTAGGGAAAGTAGAGGGATTCAAGAAGAAAGAGGGGAAAAGGGTTCAGAGGTCATCTGTCCTTTGTCTGTGACAGTAGTCCTCAGCTAAGGGTAGCATTGCATCCCAGGGCACAGGTGGACAGTCTGGAGACATTTCTGGTAATTCAGACTTGGGAACAGTGTGCTACTGGCCTTTAGCATGCAGAGAACAGGGATGCTGCTGAACTGGACAGCCCTGCAGCCAAGACTTGTTCAAACCAAAATGTCCAGAACATCAAACACTGGGAACTCTGAGATATTAGATTTCTGCACTGAACAGGAAGCAGCAATGAGGAAAGATGCCAGAGAGACCACCAAAGTATAGGAGAATACACTCAGATTCTGGATCAAGAGTAAGAGGGCTGGTCACCTCCACAGCCCTGTCTACAGGAATCCTCTAAGGCTGGATGCCCATCAAGGCAAGCAAGGTTGACAATGAACACCAATCCCCACTTTAAGAGGAAAATCATTTCCAGTTGGCTCTTTGTGCTTGTTGTGAAAGGAAGAGCGTGGTCCATTGTCTTTGTCCTGATGATAGCAGAAACAAAGCATTATGAGACCTTTGTACACAGACACACACACACACACACACACACACACACACACACACACTGCTTCCTGTCCTTGCCTCTTTTTAAAACATGTCCCTTCGCTTTCTGAGACCCATACATGATCCAGGGTTCTGTGTATAAAATGGGGGTGCCTTTGTCCTTTTGTTATGCTGAAGGATAACAGCAAGCCAGGCTTCCTGACTGCTTGGTGATAGTGGGTGTCAAAGTTTCTAAATACAGTCCTACTGCCAGCAAGCTGTGTTACCTAGGGAAACCACAGCATGTCTTCCCAGTTTCTTCATCTTCTGAGTTTCATTTGAATGCATGCAGGCCCTAACCTACATCAGGCACTGGGATGGAAACTGGCAACAGGAGAAAAATGTCCTTAAACTTGTCAAAGGACATAAACCATCCTAGAAGATCTGAAATTAAATGATGGAAAGAAAGGTATAACTTACCAGACAGAGAAAGCCATACGGGTCTGGTCAGACACACTCTCCCTGTGCAGAAAGGAGAAAGCTGATGTTGCACAGTGCTTCTGGAAGGATGCTCTGGGGCTCAGGCTGTTAAGGTACAAGGTGCATCTGTATGAACAGCTGTTGCTTGGTTGTTACTCTGATGGGAATTTGTTGGAGCGAGTGCATTATTGATGAGCTGACATTTAGAAGCAAAAGGCCAACACCTGTAGATTGGCTTGTAAAGACATCTTCATTGAGGTGAACTGTCCTTGATCGAGGAGTTGGTTAGAACCAGTTGGAGAGCCTCCGTCTTCCCCTACATGTGTTTTTCTCTGCCTCCTACTTGTGGTCCTAATTCAGCCAAAGCTTCAGGGAGACCATCGAGGACTTGCCACATTCTAACTACTGTTGTTGGCTCTCATTAAAGGTGAAATTTCATGTGGAGATCTGAGGTCAACAGTGCTCACTGAGGATTGGGGTAGCTCTGTGGTAGAGTACCTGTCTGCATGCATGAGACCCTAGGTTTGGTTTCCAGCCTGTGGGGGAAGGGGAGGGGAATGCAAGAGAGGGGAGAGGGGAGAAAGGAAAAGGGAGAAGAGAAGAGAAGAGAAGAGAAGAGAAGAGAAGAAGAGAAAGAAGAGAAGAGAGGAAAGGAGAGGACAGGAGAGGAGAGGAGAGGAAACGGGAGGGAGATTGTGCACTGATTCACATGACTGTCTAGTCTTTCAATCATTCTAATCATCTCTCTGAATAAGGCTGAGAATGCAAATTTGTGGACAAAAGACACTGAACAGGTATGGGACAAACAAGTTTAACTATAAGCAGACTGTGGAAGAGCTGGATGAGATCCCAAATTATGATGCAAGTTCTCCTCTCTCTGATCAAAAAAGCAAGTCTCAAAGTTTCTCCGTTTTTTTCTTAGGGATTTAGGTACTGCCTTTTCTTCTAGCTTACACAGAGGTCATTTTACCATGTATGCATGCAGGTCTAACAGGAAGTAGTAACTGCTGTACAGGAAGTAGTGCCTGAGGAGTCAACTCTGCAGTTGACCAGAGGAAAACTTCAGGCTCTTTGATTAGTCATGGCTACAGGGGCTCAGGCATTGCCTGGGGACAGAGAGCACTGGCTGTAATTTGCTTTGAAAGCTTATGTGGCATTATTTACTGTGACAGCTTTTAAACAATAATGAAAACTTCTATTTACCTAATTATCATGAATAGAATCACTCCCTATCCTTAGGAGTCTTTCCCTGTGAGAGTTTCACTCTTTTGTGCTCTTTGATAAGAGGTGCAGGGTACAGGAAGAGAGATTTTACTTCTGATTTTGTGAGTGTGTTAAGGGTTGCAGTGTTATGGACTATGTTTTCCAGTATTTATCTCCAACATCTTCATCTTTAATTGCTCAGCACCTGATATTTTACTGTTTTTCAAATAAATTCCAGCAAGGTTGTTATGCAAAATCAATAATTCATATATCAACTATGCTATTTTAATGCTAGTATTCTTACTACACTCTAATATGTGTTATATAATAAACAAGTCAGATCCACTACTGTAGAGAGGCAGTGTGTTATGGATTAAGAACTGGTGGTCAACTTAATGCCAGCTGGATTACATCATCATGGCACTGAGCAAAGATGCTCCACCTGAGGAAAGTTGCCAGGATAAATAGGTGGAGAAGGAGAAGGAGGTTGTTGAGACATTAATACATTGTTGCACTGAGGCATTGTGGGGTCTCCTATGCATTGCTGTTTGAGCTGTTGGCTCTCCTGGAGAAGCTCTGGTCCTCACATCAAGCATTGCTTCCTGGCTCCAGAGGGGAAGACGTGTGCCACTTGGTCTCCAGGATGAACTCATCATGCTGGCTTCCTGGCATGTACCCGACTGTGCTGGTCATTGGAGGAGCTCTGGGCCTCCATGTAGCTAAGGATGGCTGTGGTGCTTTTCAGGACAGCCCTGGTCTTATTGTGAGTGTGACTTCTCGGCTCCAGTGTAGAACCCTCATCCCACTAGCACAGCTCCTTCACCCTGCTGGCATGGACTTCCAGGCTTCCCCTGCTGACCTTTGGGCCTTCCCGGCACGGATCCATAAAAGAGACTGGAGTGAGTCCTTCTTGTGGGCTCTGGATCTCCAGTTGGACTTGTGGGAGGCACTGTTATGAGCTCTGGGTTCTTATCTGGACTCATGTGGGACATTACTGGGGACTCAGGCCCTTGACTAAATATTCTATGTTCTTGGTGTTGCGAATAGATTTCCTGCATTTTCTTGTGTCAACTCCTGGTGACCATTATAAAAGTATTATAAACTCCATGTCCTGATTCTAATTGTTCTCTGCACAACCCCTGACTACAACACAGTGTGAATTGGGTAAATGGTTTGAATTAACCAGGCAGACTTTTCCTCCTTGTCTAGCACCAAAAGGATTGTGTGTTTCGGACAAGCAAGTTCTGTAGCTCTCCTGAGCCTCAGAAGCCTGGAGTCTGGAAGAGCAAGGTGATGGTCAGGCCAGTGTCACCTCTGAGTGTGATCTGCCAACTTAGGATCTGTCCTGTGGCTAAGCTGAGTTGGTAGCTTTGCTAACTTAGGTAATTCACCCATTGCAATTCCCTCCTTCATATTTAACTGCTGCATGCTCAGCCACTTGTGGCTTCCACTCTCCTACAAGCTAAACACAAGTCTGGGTTGGAGAGAGGTACTTTCTTTTCAGGAAGTTCAGCTTTTTGTGAAAGAAGGAGCTGAAGGCGGAGACCGTCCTGCTGCAAGCTCTCCATTGGAGGACCCAGGAGCAGAGCGAGGGCTGTGGTGTGTTCCACTTAATGGTGGAAGCCCAGTGTCCAGTGACTCTTGAAGTATGTTCCTGACACACATAGGTGTGTGGGGTCAGACAAAGCAGAAGCCCAGAGAGGTAGGCATCCTGACCAGGGCACTGTTACTTTGAAAGGACTCACTGAAATCTAGAACATCATAAAGATTTTAGAAATCTGGCCCTAAGTTTATAGGTGTTGGATAAAGATTTATCACATTTTCATTTTACTGGGTGTTGGACCTGGATAGTGCAGCACTATATCCACAGCCCTTTAAATTTTTGTTTGCGCTTTGATTTTCCTCACTAACAGTAGGATCCTCGATCCCGAGGCTCAGGAGTAGCAGAGAGAAGCAGGTCCCAGTCACTCTGTGATCACAAAGGCTGAGTCCCAAACTCTATAGCACGCTCTGCCACCAAGCCAGCATGCTTAGTAAGGTAGAGAATTACATGCTTATGATATTTGCAGCATTTCACAGGCTCCTTGGGCAGGACTCCATGGTAAATTAGGAGCTCCTTGTGCTAAGTCTTTGTTACTGAATCACATGCACTGCAGCCCTGTAGTTGCTGTTGTCTCCTCTGTTGAGCAAACAGGGCAGTGGTGTCACACTCCTCCACATCTACGACCCACGTGAACAGCCGGGCTTATTGTCCCACTTCCTGTCTATGGCTGAGTCCCACAGCCACTGGGTTCCCATGCCTGGAAATCCAGCTTTGTCTTGGAGTGGACATGTGGGGCCCAGGCCATTCTCACCTGGGCTCAGCCTGGCAGATGAGAGCTAGGTCTTCATGACACTCCTGCTTGTGTCTTGCAGGTGAAGGACTCCACACAACAGTCCCAGATGGTGTTCACAGTCCGCCCTACCACTGTCACCTTCCAGACAGACGGGGACACGTGGCGGGAGCAGAAGGAACAGAGAGCAGCCCTCATGGTGGGCATCCTCATCGGGGTGTTCGTGCTGTGCTGGATCCCCTTCTTTGTCACCGAGCTTGTCGGCCCCCTCTGCTCCTGGGATATCCCGGCCATCTGGAAAAGCATCTTCCTCTGGCTTGGCTACTCTAACTCCTTCTTCAACCCCCTCATCTACACAGCCTTCAACAAGAACTATAGCAGCGCCTTCAAGAGCTTCTTTTCGAGACAGCACTGATCATAGTTGAGGGCAAAAATGCCTTTGTCCTGTGGCTCTGTAGAAGTTTGGACTCTGCACCCTGCAGCCACGGAGTGGTAAAATTCTCCAAGTACCACATGGCCATCTCAGAGCTCAGTTCACCCATTTCCTAACTTGCACACAGCGGGGACATCTTCACCCAGGGCTCTGTGTGTCCCATTTGCCTCCTGTCCCTTACTCTGCACCAGCAGCCGCAGACCTGGCCCACCAAGGACCCACTCCTTCCCTAAGTCCACTCCAACACAGCCCCTGGCATGGACCTGGAGAAGCCCTATCATGGAAGCAAGTGGGAGGAGGTACAGCATAGGGGCAAGGGAAGGAGGATGGGAAAAAAACCCAATGAGATGCAAGGAGACCATAATACTAAGCTGTCCAGACTCATTCTCGTGTGCACCTAGTAACCGTGTCCTGACTCTTACCATTTATTTCCAACTTTCAACCACAAAGCATTGTTTACAAACATATTAAAGTATGCAGCCCCTCTGAAGAGGACAGTGACTATTGGCAGTATGACATCTACACATGTGCACGCGTGCACACACACATACACTATGGAAAAGGCAACTACTTCAATTGACTAGTTTACCCCAACACACAACTCATTTACTTAGATTATGTGTTAAGGGCTAAATGAAATATATCCTTCCGTTTTGAAGCAACAATTCACAAACAGTAGAAAAATCTACTAGTTTCATAGAATCTCCCAAACTTGCTTATTTGTGCAGAATTTATTGAAATGATTCTGGGCAAAAATCTTTTATCCTCAGATCCTGGTGTTAGACTGTTGTGAAATTGTCACAGCTTCTTAAACAGTTTTACAACAGCAACTATGAGGGCATGTTCTCCAGATGCATGCGCTTGGGTGGAGTCATTGAGCAATTTGTATTGGCCTGTGGATGCCAGAATAAGTAACCAGAGAGTAGAAGGAGGTCAGTGTGGCCTTGGTCCCCTACAGGTCAGCTATGTAACTGGTGGGCTGAGGCAGTAAGGGAGTGACGTGGGTATGTACAGCCGTATCAGACTTGGTCACAGCCCCATCTCCAGAGGCCAAGAACTGTCAGAAAAACACCACTGAAGAATCTCTAGAAACTTTGACAAGGCAGCTGTCTTTTCAGAATTTTGTACATGCTGCCTTCTCACCAAGAACAGAGGATGCCCAGCTCATTCCAACAATCTTCAAACCAGAGACATCTCAGAATACTTGGTTGCCACCAAAATCCTAATTTGCTGGTTGGTAGCTTTTCTTACTAGACATGGATCAAGACCTCAGGTCACAGAAACGTACAGTGATGGAATTATTTCTTGAGAAGTCACTTTCGAGGCTGTCTCCATTAGCAAACTCACCACTGGCAGGACAGAGAGATGGGGAATCACTGCCAAAAGCACCAGAGTCCTGTACACCCATGCATTTCTTTAATTGGCTTAAAGTGCAACTTGTGTCTTCCTCATGAATTTTGCACTTTAATTGAAGAAAAAGTTCTCCAATTTCCTGGAGCATCAGCCTCAAAGATCACATATCTCCTATCAGGAGCTCAGCCAGCTGTGGTCTTCATGTCCGCACCAGACTGAGAAGCAAACTGAGATCACATCATATCATAAAGAAGAAGCCACAAAGCCACAAAAGTTTCTCATAGTATGGTTTTGCCAAAGTTAATTTTTCAAGAGCTCTTTAAAATCAAATTGATAAATATAAAAAGGCCCCCCTCGCTCGAGTCCTAATCCTATGAAGACACTTTTAAAATGTTCTAAGTCATACAAATTCTGTCTACTTACTGATCGTTGCTCTATGGGGGAGCGCTCAGTACAGTGAACCTTAAGAGCAAGCAGCAACACGAAGCATGGTTATTTCTGTTCCTACTTTGCAACTTTCAGTAAAAATAAACCCACGTACCAGTGAGTGCCTACCAGGTTCCCTGCTAAATGTTTACATGAATTATTCTTTCATTGCCTCAACCATAGAAGATTCTGACCTTTTTAACACCACTCCTCTCATAAGATTTGGTGATTTCACCCACAGAGTCAATCAAAAACAAAACAAAAAACCTTGGACATTATGTGGGTTTTAGAAAGCTCCTGGGCAATAAAACTCCCTGTTGTCCACTAATGTCCCTGATTTTTTGAACACATACATTTAAAAATTATGTATTATATTCTCTCTAAATTATTGTAATACATGACAATATATATTATATTGTATATAATAAATTATACCAATTAAAATTTCCAAAGTCGGAAATCAGTGACAGTTTCTTTGTGGCTCTGTCTTGAAGTTTACCTCTGACCTGTAACACACGGTCTTTCTGCACAGCACATGCGTGATGAGAAGCATCAGGCATCATGACTGATGTGTGGAGCCCAGGCTCCGTATGTATGTGCTGAAGTAGATTCACTGAAGCTTTACTACAAAACCACCTTAGATCAAAAGTTCAGGCCCAGCCTGAACAATGTGGTGATTTAGTGAGACTTGGTGTCAAAATAAAAATAAAAAAGGACTTGAAATGTAGCTCAGTGTGAAAAATCTGGATTCAACCCGCTATTGAAAAAAAAAATCTGTCTGATATAAACGCCATGGAAAGAAAGAACTACCTTGAGTGGTGTTTTCTCCCTGGTGTAGCCTGGCTGCTTTAAAATAATTAGCATATCTCGCTCACCACTCCAGTCCCTGGGTATGCCTCTGGGCCCTAATTGAAGGGTTAGGTTCACCAGAATAGTTATTTTCCTCCTTGGAAGATCGGGAGGCAGCTTATAGAAAAACCTTGCTGCACTGAGAGAGAGCCTAGCAGGAAGGGTTGCTTCTCTGCAGATCTTCTGTATATTGACCTCTCCCGCTGCTTCTCTCCCCTGTTTCGAGGCAGCTCCGTGGTGCATCCTCCCATCGCACAGGGCACAGCAAGGAAGTCAGTGCAAGAAAGCAGCCTCCAAAAGCCAGTAGGGCTGCTGTGGCACTGCGTGAGGACTGTGACTAGGAAGCAGAAATGGCAGGCTCGGGTGGTGCTGACACACGCAGAACCAGCCCTGTGAAGTGCACTTTGCTCTTAGAGAACCATGGTTCCACACTCCTCCCTCCCACGGGCAGCCGTCTGCTGAACTCCCATGCATGGTCACTGTTGGAGCCAAGGCTCTCATTTTCTGTGTTTCCTTCAGTGAGTGCCAGGACAGCCACTAATATGGTGGCAGCTGTGTTTATAGCCAGAGCACTGGACCTTAGATAATGTTCTCCCAAAGCCAGAGCATCCATGCTGGCCGGGGTCCTCATTAGAGACTGGGGCCTAGCAATGGAGCTATTGTGTAATAAGCACTGGCCGGTGGCCCTGTTCACAATGTCTGCAGAGCTGTGTGAACCCTTAATTAACCAAAGAATTTAGCACACTGCATCTTTGTCTTTAAAATTATAGGTTTGTTGTTTGTTGTTGAAATGAATCACATTTTTATGCAGGTCTCTACAATAATAAAAAGCAGTCTTTTCGTTAAAATAGTTTTTAAAAGCCCTAGCCTAAGAGATTCAACAAAGAGTCAAAAACTGCTTTCCATAGGAATCATGAATTCTGAGGCTAGAGTAGGAATTGAGAGGCACTTGTGAGAAAAGTTCTACTTTACAAGGAAAGGGGCAAGTCCCCAGACATGAAATCCATGAAGACCCATCTTTGAAAGGAACTGTGCTTTGGAAGAAGCATGGCCAATGGACTCTTGAAGCAAGGAGGTGACCAGTTTTTAGGAAAATCCCATCAGAGGAGAGCAGAGCCTTCAAAACAGTATTGGGGATCCCAAGTTTGGGTTGGCTGTGACCTGACGAGTAAATGGCAGCATGGTGTCCCTGGGGGACATCAGATGGACAGAGAATGTCCCTGGAGGATAGGTGGTAGACAAGGGGTGTCACAGAAGATAGGACACAGAGAGGGCTTGGTTCACAGTGAGTGACCTAGAGAAGAGTAGATGACGAAGCGTGTCCCTGGAGGACAGGAGGTGTAATAAGGGTATCCCTGGAGGACAGTAGATGGCCAGAATGTCCTGAGAGGATAGCAGGCTCTTTTCAGGCTGTGTGACTGCATGCTTGCTGGCCTCTGTGGTGAACACTCTGATGTTCTCCTCTGTTTTAACTCCCAGAGAACAATTTAGATCCTCCCCTTCCTTTGTGGAAGCTCCTTGCTTCTTTAATTATGACATCAAAATCCAGGGTCAAGGACAAGATCCTCTAGCACTCGAATCCCCACTTCCAGTTCCCCGCACCACAGTTCTGAAGTGGATTTCCTGACAGACTGTCAATTCCTGCAGGATTTCCACCCCACAGCAAGTGGGTCTGGGCATGGCCATCAGGCCGCCCCTTCTTGCCACTCCGTCCAAGGTCTTAACACAGTTGTAGGTAGAAGGTCCCAAGTCATCTCTGCTTGCTCTGCACTGAGCAGAGATAGATGAGGTGGCAAGAAAGACAGAGCTGTGTGCACTGACCTTCCATTGGTAGGGCAGGAACAGAGGGGAAGGGAAGCAGGAAAGATTTCGATGTCACAGAAAAACACATACAATAGGGAAGCCATTGCAGTGTGCGCACATATGTGAGTTACACAGAAAGAGGACTGTGGTACATTTGCAATGGAAGAAATTTATGAAACAGGAACTTGCAGTGCGATTCCCACCTCGTTTTTGCTTTTGTAATGCTGTTCATGAAACCGGCACAAGCTCGCTCCCCAGCTACTCCCTAGTCCTCATTATGATCCCATTTCTGTGAGCACACATTTACACGTGTGTGGGCTCATTTACCCTGGAAGTTTATAAAGCAAGACAGGAATGGTGCTTATCTCGGTGTATGAAATTACGGGTGACTTCATTTTCAACGTCTAATCTTTTCTGACACTTGTAGTGACTATATTTTTAGAAACAGAAACATCTATAGGAGTTGAAGATAAAGCTAACTTTGGGAGGCAAAGGGCTTTTTTTATATATTTCAAACAGACTAGTTTAGCAACAATTTTTGGCCCAATAATAACAAAAGAAGCCAAATGTTCCTTTTTGAAGTCAGGCTGGAAAAGCAGTGCTTTCTTCTTCACGATTCCCCCTGTGGTTTATTAAAGTAATCAAGGCTTGTTATAGAAAATTCCAACACAGTGCGTTTTATTATCTTTCACAGGGTGGTGCGACGTGGCATGTGGCTGCCCATCTGTCTGGTAGGGGCACAGGGACCCAGGGAGGGGAGGAGCACTTTCCCATCGCTTGCCTTGCTCTCCAGTCCTTGTTGATGGGTAGACGTGACGATGTGTGATGAATTATTAATAGAAGAAGCTGTGAGACCATAAATATTCAGGGGGCTACATCTGGTTTCCCTGATGTTTTATGTAAGGCAGAAAGCGTACATTTTTCCTGAGCAGAACTACTTGTCAACTCCAAATCTCTTGTTTGCCTAGACCCAAGCGCTACAAGGAGAAAGAAGACTCTCCTGACACTTCACATAAACATCCAGCCGAGACACCCTGGTGTGTGACTCCATGTGCTGGATTTAGCCTGGAGTAGATGATGAGAACCAAGATGTCACCACGGCCCTTCAGGGGATAGAAGGCTGCCTGTGGGGGCTGGGGGGAGGGGCTGGGCAGAGCAGAATCACCTCAAACATTTTGCACAGGTGAAATGTGACATTTAAGAATGCCATTTGAAGCCTTATTAGAGGAAAGGGAAGGAAGTGTTTCTAGGGCATTTACAGCTTGAGGAGAGCAAGAGTTCGTGGTGGGGGCTCAGGGACCCACCAGGACACTGACAAGATGACTTTCTGTCACAGTTTCCACCTGTTGTTGTTTAAACATGCAGCACCCCCCAAGCACACAGGTAGCAGGGCTTGATACCCATCGCAGGGATGCCCAGCAATGCTATGAGACTGTCATAGCATGTCCTTGTCAGTGGGTTAATCCATTGATAGTCCATAGCTGAATGGGCCTTTAGGAGGAGGAGAACCTATCAAAGGGAGCGGGCCATGAGAAACATGCTTGGTGGATACATCCGGTCCCCTTCCCCTTCCTCTTTGGCTCTTCCCCACTTATTCCACTTCCGAGCTGTCATAAGGGAAGCAGCTGTCCTCTGCTCTGCCCTTCAGCCATGATGGTTTTGCCTTGGAGCAGGTAGACCAGGGACTAAAATCTCTGAAACCATCAGCCACAATAAACATCTCTCCTTTAAGTTGTGATGTCAGGCATTTTGTTCCAGCAGTGGGAAGCTGATGGATTCATCTCCCAAGAACACAGTGTCCAGATGTCCATATCTCCATCTCTAGGGCCCGTCTCTGCTCCTGACACTGCCTTCGGGTAGATAATTTGCAGGGCTTGGGAGGGAAGCGAGCTTGTGCAGAGGGACACATTCATTCATGTTTGCCTCCCTGAGTCCTCCGTAGGCACTCTCCATGCTGCTTGTACAGTAATGTTTAGTGCTGTAAGACTGCCCTGCAGAACCTTAAAGATGCAATATTTCTTTCAGTTTGTATTTTGATAGGGGTTGCACTGATGGTACAGATTGCTTTGGGCAGTGTGGACTTGAGGACCCCAGCTCCAAGAAGGGCTGAGCTATCACAGTTATGTAACTGTAAGTGATCTGTAGCCCAGTAAGTGCAGGAGATGCTAAGTGAAGCGATCTTTCTGAGTTTCTGAAAAGATCCATAGAAATTCATCTTTGGATCTCGAAAATCTCTAGGAAGACTCTGAGGGAGCGCCCTACCCCTTTCAGGGGACATTTGGAATGGCTGGAGAGGCTTAGAGTTGTTAAAGTTGGAGTAGCAGGGAGGTGTGGTTGGGCGGGACGATTTATTGGCATTAAGTGGAAAGAAACCAGGGTATGGCTAAACATCCTGCAGTGTTCCACAGTGAAGAGTCATCCCACTCCAAGACCAGTGCTTCGAGGCTGAAAGGTGCTCCCTAGTGCACTGAGGACCAGCCTGTGATGTCACAGCATGCCCCTAGCTTCCCTTTTGCTCTGTCTTTACTTCTTAGGTGTCATGTGGTGAATGGACCCCTGTGCCATGTATTCCTGCCATGATGCATTCTGCCACTACAGGCCCAAAGCAATGGAGTCAAACCACCATGGACTGAAACCTCTGAAACTGCAAGCTGAAATAAACCCTTCCTCCTTTTGCATTTTATCACAGTGATAGAAAACCGACCAACACAAATTCCCACACTACTCCGAATCTCCCCAATCCCTGAGGCTGAGTTAGTGTCCTGTGATGGCGAGTAAGGCCTGGCCACGTCCCTGTCCACCTCTACAGGTAACATGAGCATGCCGGGCTGGTTATGTACCTTGAAAGGAGCCCACATTGGAGATTTTTCCCATTCTGCAGGTCCACTCAGGTGGACTGCACATCCTGTGAGCCCCTCTCTAGACTTTTCTAGGTCACTTTCTCATAGCTGGGACACAATACCCAACATCCACAACTTAAACACGAGATTGCCCAGTTTCAGAGTCTCTATCCGTCCATGATTTGCTGCTTCTAAGGAAGAAACAGCCACAGAAAGCTTACAGTTACATGTCATAGTGGCCAGGAAGCAGAGAAAAGGGAGGAGCCAGGAGAGAAGCCCTCCTTGCACTGCGAGGGAGGAGAGACGGACAACTTAGGGAGCTCCAGGCCTGGGCAGGGGGACTCGGTGGCAGATGCATGACAGCCTGGGATGAAGTCTGCACAGCAGGTTCCTCCTGGTGTCAGGAAGGGTGACCAAGGCTGGTTAGAGTGACCTTAATGGTGACATGAGGTCTAAGGCCTCGGGCTGCCAGAGTCTCAATGTTGGGGCTCCCTTGTTGTATTAGTAAACAGAAATAAAACAAAATGTGGATAAAATTCAGGTGTCTTTTGGGAAACTCAACACCTCTTATGATGACCACATACTGTGAGGTCACCATGAACACCAGATGAGTCAAAGATAAACTATTATTCATGGATAACACAGTTTGGTGCCAGGGAGTCTCTATTCGTATTTTTTGCCACTAAATGCCATCTGCTATCTAGATTTGTTTGCCAACATCCTTATAAAGCAAGTGCAGGTACTGGAGAGTCATGCACCCATGTGTTTCCACTTAGTCGGAGCTGAATGTTCATTCCAGGCCTACTTTCTGTGATTGATTTTTGAGTTGCTGTGAGGTTGGGTCCAGTTGACTCTTTGTGCTGAGTCTCTGTGTTGGTGTAAGGGTCCAGCTTGCACATCAATATCCAGTTGTCCTCACAGCTAGGAAGTGGATTTTCATATAGTGCAGAGGACCCTAGAGTCCTCCCAAGATCAAGTTGTTCTAAGAACAAGCTGATCCCTGCTAGTCACTCTCTGACTTTCTGGTTCAGAGTATGATCTCCTCCTCCACATCTACTCCTGCTACCGTGATGCCACCACCACAAAATCCCCACCAACACAAGCTAGTTCTGGTTCCCAGTCCTCAAATCTTCAAAGTCACGACATAAATAAACCTCTTGCCTTATAAAGCTAGCTTGCCCCAGGCATTTCATTATAGTAACACAAAATGGTCTAATACACCCTCTTTGCACTTTACAAGTGCTAGTATATGGAGGAGGCCTGGTAACAGACATGAACATCCAACAGATTGCTTCTCGCTTGGGGAGGAGGACAGGCAGCTTGGACAAGAGATCAGACAAAGTGGCAAATCTCAGCAAAAGTGGTGCAGAGGTGGCACAGGAAATGCCCCAAGCATCAGCACACCTTACCTCTAGTTACCCTGGGAACCTTGACCAGTGGAGCAGTCGTATTGTTTCCATGTACAGCTGGGGTCTTCTGTTCAACCGGCCTTATTTTTTTTTCATCTGCAGGATGGCAGTGCTGACTGTGCCTTGTTTGCTGCTGAGACCAGACTTGCACTCAGACAGCTCACCAACCACGTTGCTACGCTTCCTTGAGGTTTCTGCTCTTGTAGTGATTGGAGGGCTCAAAACCCACATCCCCAGCCCCTTGTCCAGGCTGAGTTCCTGCCAGGCTGCAGACCACTGCCATCCTTCCTTTTCCTGTCTACCTTTCTTTGGGAGATTAATCTATTTCTGCTTTCCCCTAATGAATAAAGAACATCTTGCTGTGGGAAGAAAGGATGGCAGGATTGGCTATTCCTCTGGCCACACAGGACTCGGTGACATTTTGGGGAGCTGCTGCTCAATCCTAAGGGAGCAATTAAAATTTGAGAGGGCATCTTCCTGGGGCTGGGCACCCCACTTTTTTAGGGAAGGTGCTAGTGTCCTTCTTGGGGAGTGGCTAAAGAAGTGCCTGCTGTGAGGTCCATTGGGGGCCTAGGGTGGGCTCCGTGCAGCAGCCTTGACTGGGAATTCTGGAGACTTCAGAGGTGGAGTTGTCTATAAGATATGACGAGCTGCAGGGTGCAGCCATTCCTGCCTCAGGGATGGACACTCATTCAGGAGGGGCCAGGATTGGCCTGGCACTCCAGGTGCCTGCACTTCTCCTTGGACAGTGGCGGAGCTGTGGTGGAGCCGAGGACCAGACAGGGAGGGTGCAACAGGGAAGCTCAGCACTTCCGCACTGGCCTTACCAAAAACCAAGTTCTCTAATCAAGAGGTGTGTGATAAAGCCGTCAACCCGAGTCACATATTCAGTACGCTGAAGCCATCCCATGGGGTGCATCCGTCTCTGTTCCCTATGTTTTTGGAAAAATCATTGGGCTGCGTGCCTGGAGTTAACTCTGCAAGGGCGCATGGGCACAGGAGTGAGGAGAGGGAGAGAATGAGCAGTGACCCAGGCAGGACACTGCTAACTGCAGGAGCGCTGGAGCCCACACTCCCCAAGCTATACTGTGTTGCTTTCTTGACATTGGCCTAAAGATGCCTAAAACAGGCTTAAAAGCAAAGGGATTCTGGGCTTCTGACCAGCTGCAGTGATTTTAGTCTGAGCCTCGTGGGGCCATGCAACACAGAGAATGAGGTGCTGGTTCTGGATCTGCCCATGGTGGCCCAGCCCTGGACAAGTTCCTTCCCTCCTTGTGGTTCTGACCCTCCTGTAGGCAGTTGAGGAGGATAAATGTGGTCTTGGTGGCTTCTTTAGTGTCTGCCTAGCATCTGGTAAGGCATAGGGAAAGGACAGGAGCTCCTGGGGTGCCACGCAGCGTTTATGCCAACAGTTGCCCTGCTAGGGCACCAGGGCAGCCCTCCTGCCTGCCGCAGGGTCACTGGGCAGTAGACACCACAGCAAGTCCTCTGGAAACTCTCCATTCGGGTTTATTTTTAAATGATTGCTCTTCTTAATTTCCCAAAAAGATCACGATGATAACAACCATGCCTTCATCTTGCTAACCCAGAGAAACCCACCCAACTAATGGCTTTTCTTACTTCTGCCTCCCTCCCTTTTCAGAACTGTGCTTCTGGCTGTATCATTGTGTTATGAGCATTTTTTCATGCTTTTCTTCAGAAGTAACGTTTTATAGAGCATCGTACTGTACCACTGAGTCAGAATGTGTCCCTCATGCAATTCTTACTCAGTGATATTTGAGTGATTTCTTCTGTAAGTAACCCTGCGATGAAGATCTTATTACAAAAATTTTAGAAATGTCTCTTATTTTCTTAGGAGACACTACATGAAGAGAAAACTACTAGGCTGAAGAGCAATTATTTTTAATTCATTTGAATTTAGGAAAGGGAAAAATAATTCCAGTAAAAAATGCATTGAATTGGGTTTGCAGTTTCAGTAGAAAATTTTTTGTGCAGTGATCTAATAAATTATTTCTCTCTTTCTATCGAGGTCTTGTTACGTTGTTCATCCTGGCCTGGAAGATGGGAGCCAGGCAATTCTTCTGCCTCAGCCTCCTGAATGGCTAGGAGCCAGGCACATGCTGCCACGCCCAGCTTTGTTTCTTAATAACATGAAAGTGGATAGATTTTGCATAGGTTTCGAATATGATTTATGAAAACTCAGAAGGCTTACTCATAAATGTTTTGCATCAAGGAGTAAAATTTAAGTTGCCAGAGAACTGGGCATTAATAGTAATGCTTAACTTCATGACATATTAAATATGTGAACCATATTTTAAAATACTTGAAATAACAAAAAGACCAATAATCCTTAGCAAGTATAATTAGGAGAATTACTCTTTCCGGGGAAAGTGCAATCACCAAAGGCCTGGTCATCAAGGGCCCTCCCTCCCACATTCCCTCCAGAAGGGGGCAAGGTGGGAGTAGGGCATCCACCTAGACTGGCTGCCCCTCTGACAGGGAGGAGGAGGGGGGCAGCCAGTCACCAGGGAACATAAGGCCAGGGCCAGGCAGCCTGGACCTGGAGTGCCAGCAGATTAAGGGGATTCCCGGACTGCCAGGTGCTCAGTATCTGGGTCAGGGCCCCTGGGAGGTACAGGTCCACTCCAGGGGGAAGGGACCATGGTCCGCTCTGGGAAGCAGAGTGGCCCTGGTGCCAAGCTGCAGCTATTCTCCCAACATCCCACACCAAGAGCCCCGGCTCTGAGCTTTGGCGTCCCCTCCATCCGCCCCTGTGACACATGACACAGCATCCAAGGAGCCCCTTCCTGAGAAGAAAATGAACCTGCACAGGAGTGGGCGGCACCATCTGGCCAGAGCTGCAGGAGCCAACAGATGGGAAAATGAGCAATAGACCCAGACTCCAGGGAGGCAGGGGAGGCAGCCCCCTGGGCCAGGCCATCGGATTTCCATCAGCTGCTCTGAGATGGCCAGGTCGCAGTCACGCCTCTGCTCCCCCTGCCTAGGTGGGCTTGAGCAGGACATTTCACCTTGCTAAGGCACAGTGCCTCATCTATCAGCTATTAACAGAAACATTGTCTTCTCTGAGGGTGACTGAGAAGCTCAACATAGCACAAGAAGCAGGCTGTGCCGTGGCTGGTTCTGCCCCAAGTGGGCTGCACTCGTGGTTGTCTCGAGTGAGTGGCTTGCGTCGGGACCCCCAGAGCCTTTCCCCTGGTTACCAGGGCTGCGTTAGCAGAATTGGGTGTGGACTGAGACAGGTGCTCCTCAATTTGCGAGGTTGCATTCTCCTAAATGCATTGCAAATTGGAAGGTTAGAAGCCAAAAATACATTTTGTAGGCCAGACACAGAAGGTAAAATAGCCCATGGTTTCTCTTCTAGGAGAAACTCAAAATGTAATTTAATTAAAGACCAAACTAAATGAGAGATGTAGGAAACAGGAAAGTAGACCTTTTGGAGGAGAGGGAGAGGATGGGGGAAAGGGGGAATAAAGAGGTGGAAAGTGGTCAGCAATGATCTACATCTATATGCCTATAGCTGTCTACCCCCCAAAACCGTTATGTATTGCAGATGTACCCCAGTAAAAAATGCATTTTACACCTACCTGACATCCCAGCTCAACCTAGCTGACCTGAAATGTGCTGAGATCACTCACACTGGCCTAGCATTGGGTAAAATCACCCACCATGCGCCTGTTTTACAATGCAGTGTCAAAAATTTCACCTACTCTCTTGAGTGCTGTACTGAACTGAGAAGCAGGGTGTTTGTGTGAGTTACTTTCACACCTTCAGACTGCAGAGCAATCTGCAGCCCAACCATCTAACCTAAGTCCAGGACCACCTGCAGTGGAAATTTGGCCATTCCCAAGGCCCTGTCGCCTGCCTCTGTGTATGGGCATGCTCACCAGGTTTCTTCTAGAACCCACGACGAACTCTCCACTTGACTCCCGACCCTGAGTGACCCTGAGGCTTCAGGAACCCATCTTGGTGTCACACCACTGAGCCCTCAAACACACGTAGTGTCCTGCCTCTGCCTTGGGAATCTCTGGGGAAGTCACTGAGGGACTCAGCTATTAAGAGTCTAGGTTGTAGAAGAGGGATATGTATTTGTGCCACTGAAAATGAAAGTCTCCTTAATAAGGAAAGTTGTCCCTTGTTCTCATCCCAAGTATTTATTTGGGTTTTCACATGTACAGAAGGATTTTGGGTCCCTAAAATCTTTTGCATTCCACCTTTAAAAATCCATGTGAAGGATGACAGGGTGTCCTGTGGCAGAAAGACAAACGGTCTTGCTTTCCCTCTTATGCCGCAGTACCATCAACACACTAGGCTTCCGATGCCAGATGAGCCCCAGCCTTAACTAAGCAGTCAGCCCATTCTGCAATAGCAGGGACCAGGCGGATGTCCTCTGATTCACAGGGACCAGTCTCACACTGTGTGTCAGTCACAGAATACCTACCAATCACAACTTACAGGAAAAAAGGTTTATGTTGCCTCCCAGTTTCAGTGGATTCAGCCCATGGTTGGCTGACTCCAAGACACATGGCAGAAGGGTGTGGCAGAGGAAATGCTCACCTCATGGCACCCAGGAAACAGGGAAAAGCCAGAGACAAGGGAACACCTTCCAGGTCCTACACTTGGTGACTGGTGTCTCCTTACTAGGTCTACATGAGACTGTGGGGATCCATTCAGTTCTAAGCCATAACCTTGATTCTCAGTAGGCTGGTGTCATTTCCTTATACAAAAAGCCATTAGTCCATCTCTGTCACCAAAGTCTTAACAGTTTCAGACACTGATAAAAAGTGCAAATCCAGAATCTCCTCTGAGACGCAAGGCAAACTCCTAGCTGTGAGTCTCTGTGAAAATCAAAAGAGTACACACATACAGAGTAGCATTCCTTTCCAAACTGGAGGAACAGGGGAATATGAAGGAATAAGACTCAAGAAGTCTGAAAATCAGCAGGCCAGACATGAAGTCTTGTGGCTCTGTGTTCAGGGCCCAGGGCATGCTGTAGTGACCTGTGAATTCTAAAGTACCTGGGTAGCTCTGCCCCTGCAGCCCTGCTCTTGCAGCCCTGGAGGCCTCTTTCGTGGTTGGCTCCCCTAACTTCCTGATGTATCCACTGCACCTCTTATTCACTGTCATGTGTCATTCTCTTTGGGCTAATTGTCTCGCCTCCCAGGACTTCCATTGAAATCTGGGTGATTGCTCCCATAAATCTTCAATTCTCACATTTAAAAACACAATGAGCTGAGCTAAATTCAGACTACGTACTTCTAGGTATACAAAGACAAAATACGATAGAAAAAATCAAGCCCAGAGTGAGGGAAGTTAGTGCAATGCAAAGGACTGATGTCAAAGTATTAGTTAGGGTTCTCTGGAGGAACAGAATCAGTGGAAAATACAGGTATAACTCTGCAAGGGTATTAATTAGGTGGCTCACAGGATCAGAGGCTGGAGAGTCCACAAAGGCCATCAATGTGCCAGAGGATCCAGCAGGTACTCAGCCCAGGAAGGTGGAAATTGCAGAACAAGAGGGGCTGGGATGTGACAGATTTCAAGGTCCAAGGTCCAAGGTCAAAGTCCCGGAGGCTCACTGCACAGTTACTTCACTGGGTAGTGAAGAAGCTGGAAACTAATGGCCAAAGACAAGAGCAGTGAAGGCTGCATCTCCTCAGAAAGACCGTAGCTCTTTTGAGAACAGGCACACTTCCTGTTCCTTTCCCTTTTTATCCAGTTCAGGCTGCAAGGCTATTGGCTGGCACCACCCACATTCAGGGTAGATCTCCCCACTCAATTTGCTGACCTATGTGTCAATTATCCAGACACACCCAGAAATATGCTTTACTATTCTGCCATGGGATTCTTACACATGAAGCTGACAAATCACAACAAACAGTCACACATGTGTATTTACTATGCATTCATTTAGTTTAGGTTTATGTATATTTATATGAATTGGATTTATCTATATATATATACTAGTAGACATACTTTATGTATATTAGTATACATTTAATGTATATTTAGTACTATATATTTTATACATGTATTTGTATTTGACAATCTGTAAATAAATGACAGACAAACTAGAAAAAGACAGAAAACAGGATGTTCACAAAGGGTTGTACTTTACTTTCCAACACACATGTGGAATAGTATTCTACTTCAGTAGCCATCAGAGAAACACAATTAGCAACCACAGTCCCAGCAGACTGATGAAATATAAAAGACAGATGAAATAAGTATTAGCAAAGATGTGAGGCATTTAGGATACCCATTCATTGCTGGGAGTTTGAGTCGGCACAACCACGTTGAGTGTCTACCTTCTAGAGCATCTGGCAGGGGAACTCCCAGGTGCATACCAATAGAAAGGTACACAAATTCATGTACAAAATACATGTCTCAGAGCGTCCCAGCAGCATATATGTGATAGAATGGATTGGTCGATTTGACTGGATGGACCATGGACCAGCACACAGTAATGCAGACGAATGACAACCAGTACACACCTGCACACCCATGAAGTCACTAACTCAATAGACAGCACTAATATAGGCTGCAGAAAGACAGAGCAGGGCTGTCTCAGCAAAAGGAGAAGGCCGGAAGGGGCCTGTGTGATCTCTGAGATGATGGTAATATCCACTTCTGTGTAATGTGCTGAGCTTTGAGCTCAGGGTGTGCATATTTCTCTATACATGTGTTGCACGGCAATTAAATTTGGTAAATTACCAAAAGTAAAATCCGCTTACTCAGATATCTGCTCACTCAAAATTCTGTTTTTCAAAATTAGTGTAAATGGGGAAGGGGATGGTAAGGCAAGAAGAAAGAGGAAACAACAGAAATCAGTGTGTTCAGTGCATGCAGTGAAACCACCCAGACCCAGGAAGGGAGGCTGCATCCTAGTTATTATTGCGATCAATTAAGTTTCTGCAATTAGAGTTGGGAATGCTTTATTTTCATTATGTTTTGCATTTGGGCCATGAAATCTTCTTTCCAGGACACAAGATGCAAAGTAAATTGGAATTATTTTTAGTTCTCATAATAGAGCTAACCTCAAACAGAACAAAATGGCAAGTGTAATGATTCCTCAAGCACTGTTAGAAATCAATTTTTAACTCATTCATTGTGTCATAGCAAGGTCACTCCAGGACAGCTCTGAACACACTCTCTAATTTCCTGTATAAACTCTACCAGTCTTTTTCCAGAGAAAAATAACTTTGTCTGTGAGAAGCAAAATCTCTCCCTAAGAATAAACTGAGAAATTAAAGTGTAAGTAATGTCATGAATTTAAATTGAATCTTCTGGAGAAGAGGAGAAGTACATTGCTGAAATGAAGGGAAAATTTAAGTATGAAGTCAGGGACTCATGGAAGAAATTTCAGAATGCCTTTGTGACCCTGAAGGTAGGGAAGGACTTCAACAAAACTTCTAAGTCAAAAGGTGAAAGGCGCGCGCGCACACACACACACACACACACACACACACACACACACACACAGAATGTTCATTTGACTGCACCAACACAAGATTCCTCCGCCCTGCCTGACCTTCCCGAGGGCCCGATGCTGCGCCCCCGCCCTCCACATGGCCGGACTCCGCAGCTCGCCTTGGTCACATGGCTGTGCGCCCTCCCCCACCCCCGCGCTGGCCTGTCCAGCGGGTGGCTCTGGCCGGTAGAATGTGAAGAACAGGATGACACAGAGGTCTTGAACAAGCGCGTGCCTTTTGTCTTCCTCTTCCGAGACCAGAAACTCAATTCATTTCAAACAGTCCCCAGGTCCTGGGCACGACCCTGCACTGCCAGGCATGGCCACTAGGGGCCACTCACACCAGGCGGAGTCCACCTGGTCGGGGGACTGGAACGCACATTTTTACCTCTGGTCGATTTAAAAGGTGTAAATTCTTTTCCCTTTAAGAGTATCCTCTTTGTCCGGGAGGCCCTACCGTCACGTCCGTGTCTGGTGCTGAGCATCTGACTGAGATGTACTGTAACAGGAAAATACAAGGGGATTTCGCAGACTTGGTATCCAAAAGCTAATGGGCCGCTGCAGGTCACACGTGGGAATGGTGTCCGGCGCCCGCTGGATGAGCGATCAGCTCCGTCTTCTGCTGTTTCTCACGCAGCAATCTGGGTGCTGCGAGTGGTGCTGTCAGTGCGGCCGGCGTGGCAGGGGGTGGAGGGGGGTGGGAGGGTGGGGGGGCATGAGACCCTAAGCTCTGCCTTCTTCCCTTGGCCCTGAGCTCTGGTTCAAGGCATTACATCCTTCACTGGGTTGGAGCAATCATCGATTGAGGCCAGAGAGAGGAGACAGGGCCCGACCCGGGAGGCGCAGGATGCGTGCACTGCATGCTGCGGACTTCCCCAGGGCAGCTCCTACAAAGCCCTGAGCCAGGGTCCCCAAGTCCAGACTGGAAATACAAAGTGATGCTGCCCCATGGGGCAAGCCTGCAGGGACCAGCAGACTCTCTGTCCTGTTATCTACTGTGCTCCGGGGTCTCTGGCCTCGGCTCCTTTCCAGGAGATGCAGAAGCCCCTAGGCCCAATGCTTTCCAAATTCAAGGACTCAGTGCCTTCATGCATGAGGACTGTGCCTATCAGACTACTCAGATGTTCAAACATCTGAGACCCCTCCGCAAATAAACAGGAGAATCACTGTTTATAAAATGGCTCTGTGAAGTCACCATGTACAAAATAATTGCACTTTTCAAACCCAGAAAAATCACTGCGAAGGACCAAGCTGCTGCATATTTTCCCAGACCTCATTAGCACTCAATTCTCACAGCTCTGTGCCCTGCGTTGGTCCCTCCCCACATTTTCTACAGTCTCAGAAGGCTCTGCAGCCAGTTGGGGATAGGGTATAGGCTATAATCCCAACACTCTGGGAGGCCGAGGCAGGAGGACCCCAGTTCTAGTTCAGCCTGAGCAACTTAGTAGCTTAGTGAGACTGTGTTTCCAAATAAAAAGTTAAAATGTGCTAGGGTGTAGCTCTGTGTGAAACACCTGGATTCACTCTCCAGTACCACACGCACCCACACAGGCAGGTAGGCACGCACAACAGAGAAATAGGTCTTTGGGATAAACAAGAGAGAGACGGAGAGGGAGAAGAGAGGAAGGGACAGAGGGCGAGGACACTTGCTCCCACACTGGGTTGCTGCAAGTCTGAGGCCCAAAGGGCAGGCTGTGGGACTAGGCTCGCTGTGCTCTAGAGGTATGCTGGGTTGGGCTCTTTCCTCCTGAAGCCTTCACCTGATTGGACGAAGGACCCTCTTCAGGACGCGTGATTTGCTGTTCTCTCCTGATCTGTGTCTCCTGATTTAAATATCAATTCCATCTTCACAGCAACAGGCCCAAATCTGTACTCCCGGCAAGTGCTTTGGTTTGCAAATACGGTAGTAAAGATCACATCATTAACAGTATAACTGCAGAGCTGCATTATTTATTAAGGAGTGGCCCAGGCTGCTTTCCAAGGGTTGGGGAATGGCTTGGGAAGTTAGCGAGCTGCTGCCTGCGGTCTCCAACTTTGGGAAAGGATCAGTGCTGCCCCTAGATGCTTAATAAAAGTGCTTCATCAAAAACCTCCAGTGGAAAGTCAGATCTGAGAGGGATAAGCTAGAGCTGCCGTCTGGGAAACTGCGAGAGTTCTGAGGAGCAGCCCTACCAGGACCAGAGCACCAAATAGACTTCTGAACATGCAGCTTTTCACTGGCTTCAGAGGCACCATCTCTAGCCTGGTTTGGGGTGTGGCTCTGTGATCTCAACATTCTAGGAGTCAACAGCGTGAGAATCGTAAGTTCAAACTCATCCTAGGGAACTTAGCAAAACCTTGTCTCTAGCAAAACTCTGTCTCTAGCAAGACCCTGTCTCAGCAAACGGCTGAGATCTCACTTATTGTGAAATACATAAATAAATAAGCCACCTCACTGACTCTTCACCACAATCTTTGGAAGCAGGTAGCATCAGGACTCACACAGAGGAACTACTCGGGCTCAGACAAAGGTAGGAAGGAAAGCACAAGTCCCCAAACCTTCCCAGCCCCGTGCCTTCCCCAGACAGCACAGGGCTGCTTGCGCATGCGGAGAGAGCAGATCTCTCTCCGTGGCCTGGCCCAAGCCAGCTTTAATTGAGGTGTTACCATAGCAACCTCATCACCATGGAAACCGGAAACTGGTCTAATCAATCATCTTTGTGGTACAACAGAGCGGAAAGGGACTGAAGATCATTGGGTACCAGCAGATTTCAGACAGAAGTGGGAGTCCACAGAGGCGATCAGCAGTGCTGACAGTGACGATAAAATCCCTCAGGCAGGTCGTACTGAAAACCACTGGGACAATGCCCTCTCTTATCCTGTGTTGTGGACCAGGAGGTAGCTGAATTCAACTGCTGTAGGTGGAGATGGCCAGACCTGAGCCAGACCTGTTGGTGGGGCCTGAGCCCCGAGGCCCCACACAGGTGACTCAAGCCCAGGCCTCGCCCTGCACAGCACGGCCTGTGGGGTCTACTTCTCACCACAGCCTGGGAGTGTTTCCCACTGGGCTCTGTGTGGACCAAGCTGTCAGCTGCCTTCCTGGGCATCTTTGTGTCACCTCCTCCCAGCCAGCTCAGTGCCCTGTGCCTGTCAGGGGGTGACCAGCCACACTGTGCTCATCAACCAGCTCTTAGAATTCAGCCATTTGTGTGCCACCACGTCTGGGTTCATCCAGAGGATGGCACTGGTGTGCAAGTACTTTGGCTGCTATTGATTTCTATGGGTGCTTCCTCTTTGCCTCTTTTGCACACACACACACACACACACACACACACACACACACACACACACACACTGTGTGGTCAGAGCCCACTGCTGCCCTGGTGGACTTTTCTTCATGCTCAAGTGTGCGTGTGGTCATGGTGAGAGGTGGTCCTGATCCAAGAGACCAACGTCTTCCTCTTCCTCAGAAACTGGGACGTGAAGACCTGGAGACAGGCTTGTGTGCTGAGTCTGAGAAGAGCCCTTAATGACATGGACAGTGCCCCTGAATGCTCTCCCGTGACGTCCCCCCACTCTGACACCTTTAGGTCACTACCACCCACTCCTCACCTTCAGTCCTGGAGGCCATCACCTGGCTCCAGCCCTGGCCTCAGGTGTGATGAGCTCCACACCCCAATGGCTTCACCTGTAGCCATCACAACCCCCAGGAGAGCCTCTCTGGCTGTGGGACCTTGGGGATTTAGTCATATTATTGAGAAGGAAAAGGTGAGTGGAACAAACCAAAGAACTTAAAAAGAGTTTCCTGCAGAATATACATCTTTTCTTCTTCTTCTTAACAGGTCACTAATTCTTTCCTTTATTCACTAAAAAGAGAACCATAAGCCATGTAGTATCCAACAGCAGGAGTTACCAGGGCCCTTTAATAAGGAAAACTCGATTCCCGTCTCCAGCACTATCTGTCCACTCCTTCTCCCTGCAGATCCCTTGCTCTCCTCTCCGAGGTCCCAGCAACAGCCTGTGTGGAACACAGAGAGGCTGCAGGGCTCCAGAACACCTCCATGAGCAGGAGAGAGCAGAGGGGAGTGGAACTGGGTGCAGCCAGGACCTGGGGAGTGGGAACTGCCAGAGGCAGGAGACCCAGCCTGCAACCCACAGTCAGGGTCTGCTGAATGGGCTGTGCCTTAGCAGGGTGAGACTTGGGCCAGGACAGCACCTCTTGCTGAGGAAGACTGCAAGAAGAGGTATAAGAAGAGGGTGAGGGCCAGAGCTCACTTCCCACGGCCTGCAAGGGAAGCTCTCCAGTCTGCTCAGCCCCTATCTGCTTCCAATTTGGCCACAGACTGGGGGGATGCATAAGGAGCAGGAATCTCTGGGCACACAGTTCTGGAAGCTGGAAGTCCAGGGGCTGCATCTGGAAGAGCCTCCTTGCTGCGAGTGCATCTTTTGGGGGGACAACCCACCCTCTGGTATGGAACCCACTCCCAAGATAACAGTCCTGACCCACGGACAAGGGCAGAGCCTCATGACGGAACCACCTCCTAAAGGTCCCACCCTCTGCTGCTGTGTCCATGGGCACACCAGAAGCAGCTGGGGGTGGGTGCAGCCCCTGTCAATGCCAAACAATGTCCCTCTTTTCCCAATGCACAGGGACAGGATATTTTGTGGGTAGAATTGTCCACTTTCAGCTTGTGGTTTCTTTTCTGTGGTCATCTTTCCTTAAGCCTCTGTGCCTGTCATGGCTCCTCTGTCTAAGCAGTGGGCACCACCTTTGTGAATATCAGGTCTGCCCCGCAGTAAGAAGCTGGTGTGCCAAGCCAGGGCCTGACCTCCTGGGGAGAGCCTAAGCCAGCTCTGTGCACTGAGGTTCTGTGCACACAAAGCCATTGTCACAAACCAGGACAGGTGTATGGACATAGGCACACCGGGTGCAGCTCATTGCCAGCCACTTCCAGGGGACTTTGGCTGGAATGGCCCGATGCCTGGGTCATGTGGGAGTCTGGAGATGGGGGCACATGTCCCAGATCTGAAGTCTGGGTGTCCTGTCCCTTAAGGTAGATATTGATTAGCAGCTGAAGTTCTGTCAGTATTTACCTCTGCATCAGCAAAGCAACAGTTGTGTCTGCTCAGTTTCTCACTTCTGCCCTTGGGTCACCTAAGAGAGGACAGGGTGGGGTGAAAGGAGAGAAGTCTTCAGGATGTCATTCCTCCTCTGGGCCCTGTGGCCCCAGGTCACCGAGAGGGCTCTTCACTGCCAACACTGGGTGTCTCCATCATCCCTATTTGGATCAAAGTGGGTACCTGAAGTTTAAGAGGCAAAGCCTGGAAAGCAAACGTCCTTCCTTTGGGTGGACTGCAAGGGCCTGTACCCATCTTACCTGGAGATAAGTATTATACATAAGGTGGTCATCTGCCACCCAATGACATAAGGTTAGTGACAGATCACAGGTATGACAATGGTCTCATCAGTCTGCAGTGATGCTAAAGTCTCCTATCCCCAGTGACATCATAGCTGGCGTGTGTGTGTGTGTGTGTGTGTGTGTGTGTGTGTGTGTGAAACTCCATGAGAGTATAAGCCAATCCTTATGTTTTTTATTGTTTGGAAGCAAATTTTAGGGGAAAGTTGTAATGGTCATCAGATGGCCTAAAAACTGACCAAAGAGGTAAGGTCCTGTGGAAGGACCCAGCTGGAGGAGTAGGGAGGTCCAGGCTATGTGTCCCCAGCCACTGCAAAGAAGAACTGTGCACTTCAGGATCCAAAGCCACTGGAGCACTGGTGTCTGTAATGGGTGTGGACACATTACACGGGTGTGCCTGTGGCTGAGTGCTTGTAAAACACGATGGTGTCGGGGGAGACCAAGACGGTGGAGGAATAAGCAGCAGAGAAAGATCCTCTCAGAGAGTTGCTGTCCAGACACTGGAATATAGCAACATGAGAAGACAAAGTGAAGGGAAGTGGGTCCCCTGGACCCACAAAGGAACCAAAGTGAGAATTGAAGCCCATGACGAGAATGAAGAGAAAAATTTCAGCAAAAAAGAAGGAGCCACCTGCACCATCTCGCAAACGCACACTCAGCTTGGGAGCAGTTCAAACTTGGGCACACACGGGAATGGCTGGGACCTCAGCGGCCTCTGCAGACAGGGGCAGTAGTGGGTATGAAGGACTGCATTGGCTGGCAGAGAGTGCTGAAGGCTCAGTCACCCTGTAGTGAGAGAACAATTGGCCTGGGACCATCTAAGAGAGGGGCTGGCTGACCTCAGAACTCAGAGCTGCTGCTGGCTCCATCTAGCGGCTCCCATCCGGACTCAGGACCACAGAAGGTGTGCAGAGAGCTGCAGGCCGCATGAGTCTGATCTTAGCCAGAAAGTGCAGGCTCACTGAGACTATCCACTGCCCCAATAAAAAGCTTCTTCTGGCTTGCTGGGCTGGACAGCAATGGATCAGGACTCTGTTGTCACACACTGTCTATCAGTGAAAGCAGAAACAATCCTGGAAGCGGACTTTTTCTATTCTCTTCTTGTCTGTTTTTTCCTCTCTCCATGTTGTTTTTTGTTATAGTGGTGGTGATTTAGTCTTTGGTTTTCCCTCCATTGTTTGATCTTACTTTTACATGAGTCTGTTTTAGCCTCTTGGTGGTTGTTGTTCTAGTATGTTTTTCTTTTTATGTCTTTCTTCTCTTTTTCCCTCCTGTCTTCAGCAGCAATTCCCCAAGCTTAGTGTGATCTCCCTTTGTTCCCCAACCTTACTTCTGATCTCTTTCTCTTCCTCTACTTCTCTATTCTGTTCTTAACTCATTTTAAATTTTAACCTCTGAGGGAAAATCGGCATACTGATGACTTGTACACTATATATACATTTCTAGTTTGTTTAGACTCTATTATATAACCACAAATCTAGTTCATATGATTAAAAATAGTAAATTAATAGTTAGCTCACTCTGTCATTTTCTAGGCTGTGTTTGATGCCATTGGTGCCACTACAGCCAAAAGTGACAGAGACTGAGGATTTAATATAATGGCTTGAAAACTCAAGAAGAATCCTATACATGGCCTGTATGTCCACAAGTACAGAGACTGTCTTACCTGAAACCTCCAGTGGGACTTGGGGCTCTGAGAAGGATACCTTAATGGGGTCTGTGGTCCCTGAGCCCCATCGGTCTTCAGGAGCAGGTCCAAGTAGATCAATTTGCGATGAATCTGGTGGTAACGAGATCACATGTGAGAGCAGGGAGTTAGAGGATGGCTTATCCACTCTCTGGCAGCTAAGACAGTCACTCTTTCAGTGACCCTTGAGATTACAGAGAGGACAGAGCTCCAGAGGAACTCATGAGCAGGGGCACTCTCTCACCCAGGGTCCTTTCTTGTTGCATTTGAAGCATGGTTGGAGGGGGGAGGTCTTGGGCAGCTCTGCCTTGTTTTGGTTTACCTATTTTAGGAGCCCCAAGTGCTAATGCTAATTGATATTTCCTTTTGAGTTTTATCTCTGCTGTTGAAAATACAAAAAGGTCTCCCTAAGGAATTTAAGGGCTGAGTTTAGCCTTCTGTCTTGGGATCTGGCCCACAGTGGAAGGTATCTGTCTCCTCCATCGTCACAAAACATCTGGTCCTCTGTGCTGGCTCCTATGAGGCCCTAGTCCTGTCTGACTGCCTACAATATTTTTAACTAACTCAATTACCTGTAACATTTTTCCCTCTGAAGAAGTAACCCTAACTGCCATGAGGGGTAATGGGCAATGACCAATTCAGTCTGAAGAGGTTGAAGTTATTGGATGGCAGTCAGGGATACTCTGCAGAGCTTTCAAATAGTGGCCCTCAGTAGTTAGCAGGCATTTTCATCTTGGGTAGGCACACAGCTTTAAGTCTAGAGGAGACAAAGGCAAAGAATCAATTAAGTATGTATGGGCCAAATAATAGAATAGAATCAACAGGGTACTTATGAGTATAAATTTAGTAATGGCTTCTCATAATGAGGATAAGGATAAGGTCCAGGGAATTCTAGGAACAGACATATCATTCATTTGCCATACACACATTTAGGTTTTATAGTTGTATAAGTACCTCCTGTGCTGTTAGAATGTCTAATGCCATCTGATTTTGGAGGATAACCTGTGTTATTAATTTTACCTTTTTTATTTAGGAGAGAGCTAAGCCGTGGTGTCTGTCATTCAAGGCCAGTTGATTATGGCCCCAATATGCATCATATCACCTTTTTCTGGAAAAGATCTGGTGGATCCCAATTAAAGGAATCTAAAAGGAAATTAGCATATTTGTTATTGTTTTCATCTGTATGATGCCTTGGGGTTTGGCGCTTTCTAGGCAAGAACAAACTTTAATCAAAACATATAATCAAAATATATATATTCAAAGGCCTGTACAATCGAAGCATAAGCAGTGGGGCTGACAGTTAAGTTTAGAAACTGTTTTTAGGTTATAGCAATTGTAACACATGGCTCTTAGGTCCTTTTGTTAATGGACATTACACAATTTTTTGTTTAAAAATTATCATTTGACTGGTGACCTCGTGTTTGTTTAACTTGGATCTCTTGGCTGGAGCACAAGAAAAAGGCAGATGTCTGGATCTGAAAGAAGATGTTTATCATCATAAACAATACCAACTTTATATTTGAAGGCCTGAGTGTACAATAAGATCAGCAATAATGAATTATCTTAACCATAAAAAACCTTTGTATTACCAAGAATCTTAGTATATTTTTATAACTTTAGTTGGAGTGTCTCTCATAAGGCTATGGGAATTATTGGGGCCTCTAATTAATGAATAAGAACTGGTTAAAGTTACCAGGCAGCTGCTTTCTTATCGGTCAGTTGAAGTCTTGCCCAATCTCATTTTGACCAGCTAGCAACCCAGGTGGAAGCATGCTTTTTAAATAAATAAACCTTGATTAAATGATCTACAAATGCAAAAGAAAAAGGGAAAGAGAAAAGATTGTTGAGATCAAATAAAAAGGAACAGCTGTTTTCAGAGCAGAGAAATGGACAAACATGGACAGACAATCTGGACAGTACAAACAGACTGGACAAACAGACAGCAGATGCACAGCAAACTGACAAACATCTTACAAAATCAGAATGCTCTCAAATGTGTTTGGCCAATTTAAATTATAATAAAGACTAGTGTGAACTTTTTTGTAGTTTAATTAACAGAGATCTCTTGAAAGAAGAATAGCAGAAAAAGAACCTAATTTACAGTTAATCTGAGATAGGTCAGCAGAGAAAAAAGGAACAGCCTGTTCCCAAACAGGTAATAGGGCTGAGGCTGAGAAAGCTGTAGAGTGGGAGGAGTAGATGGCCACTGATCAGCCAACTGCTCAGCAGGCATCTGTGGGCAATTACAGGGTGATCGACCATAAAATGGTCACTTATCACCATGCACAGGGAAGCACAAGACGGTGACTGGTTACCATGTAACCCACAACAAGATGGCTGCTGGTGGTGAAATGATGAGGAAGCACAAGATGGCATCTGGTCATCATGTGACCTGCAACAAGATGGCTGCTGCTGTCCCATGATGAGGGACAGCAAGATGGCGACCATTTACCCTATGACCTGTCACAAAATGATGGCAAACTGTCTTATGGTGGGGTAATTTATACCAGGGCAAAAACCTTTCATTAAACATAAGGTTATCAGGGGCTGGGGATTTAGCTCAGCGGCATAAGCGCCTGCCTTGCAAGCAGGCAGTCGTGAGTTTGATCCCTGGTACCGATAAAAACGAAAAAGACAAAAAAAAAAAAATAATAAGGTTATCTACACCCTCTGGAGTCATAGTCTTTGGTAATCCTTCGCTAGCCCTACGTACCACTGGATACAGCTAATAAAGAGTGGCTGCTTTGGGAGGGGAGGTCGGATCCAGAGACATTGATTTTCAGCCATAGAAGGAATACTTGTCTCTTTTTATTTTTCTCATGGCGTCCTAGAGACAATCAGGACTTTTGGCTGGGTTCCCGATAATCACTGGTCATTCAAGAGGTGCAAATTAAAACAACACTGAGATTCCATCTCACCCCAGAAAGAATGGCTATTATCAAGAAATCAACCAATAACAAATGCTAGTGGGGCTGAAGGGAAAAGGAACCCTTATCCACTGTGTGAGAATGCAGACTGGTACAACCACTGTAAAAATCTATAGAGTCCCCAAAAATCTAGGATTGGAGGACTGGGGATATAGCTCAGCAGCACGGCAACTGCCTGGCAAGCATAAGGTCCTGAGTTCGGTTCCTGGTACCGCCCCCCCCAAAAAAAAAACGAGGATTGGAGGTCCCATTTGACCCATCTATTCCCCTTCTGGGTATCTTCACAGGGGAATTAAAAACATCATACCACAGCGATATAGGTGCACCCATGTTTATATCAGCACAATTTGTAATAGCTAAACCTTGGAAACAATCCAAATGCCCATTAACTGAGGAATGCTTAAAATAGAAGTGGTCTTTTTATCCAATGTAGTACTATTTGGCCATACAGAAGGATAAATTGGAGACTTTTGTAGGTAAATGGATGCAAGTCAAGACCATTATTAAAATAAACAGACACACATGTGTAAATGTCATATTATCTCCCTAGTGTGAGAAGCTGGAAGAGTAAATAAGATCCAAAATGTACAGTAGAGACTGTAAAATGGGAAAAAGGTTCAAAACAAAAGAGAAACTGGGGTGGGGGAATGGAAAAAAGAAGGAAGGGAAAAACAAATATATATGTATATATATATATATATATATATATATATGATAGTTAAGAAAGCTATACTACTTTCTCTTAGTTCATTGAAAAGAAAGGTTTGTGGTTATTATTGTTTGGAAAATTCAATGTTGATATCTTGTGCTGAGTAACTAATTTAAAGATAACAGTATGCAGTGTATTAACCACTGTTACCCTCTTACTATCTTATTCCAAAATTTTGAGGGGTTTTTTTCTCTTTAAAATAAAAATTTTTAAAAATCACGGCGCCTCTTTACCCACCTTATTCACAGGATCTGACACCATGAGACTCCGGGCTCTTCCCCTAGGCTAAAATGGCCATGGAAGACAATGGTTCTGAACCAGTGCAGGGCACTGGGCCAGCTGGGATGGAGCAACGAAAGGAGAGAGGACTGCAGCGCGGCTTCAGCAAGGGGCAGAACGACGGAGCAGGCGTGTTCGAAGCGAGGAGGAGGACTGTGAGCGGATTCGTGGCAATGTCAGTAAAGTAACACGTTTTAAGCATGTAGCTATTGTGTTTTTCAGTCATTCCTCTTCAGGCATCCCCTAAAGAATCTGTTGGTTCTGCCCCTTTAAAGAACTCAATACGCCAAGCAGCAACTCACAGTCCAAAGCTCTTGGCCCCAACATCTGGACCGGAAAGAGGCTGCCAGGTGTGAGCCAGCATCTCAAGGCCTCAGGTGGCTGCAACGACCGGAGCACCTGGAGTCTGGCACAGACAGGCCCATTGCACTGTGGCCCGCAGCCATCAGCACAGCAGGCCAGCACCTAGCGCCCTGAGTAGGTGGAGTGTGTATGGGCCATGGGAGGAAACACACAGGAAACAGATGCCAGCCCGGGCAGCTCTGAGCTGGCAGGAGGCACTGAGGAGGTGAAGAGAACCAGAATCTCAGTGGTGTCCAGTAAGGGCAAAGGCAGAGATCCTGAGGCCACTGACCTAGGAGAGGAGAGACCAAGATGCATTAGGCAGGGCGTAGAGCCCATAGCCCCTAGGGGGCACCATGTGGCCCTGCTGTGAATCTTACCAGTTCTGGGGGCAGAGGCTTTGGCTGTGCCCTGCCACTGTCTGTCTGGAACAAACCCCGAGTCATCCTTCTCCACAGACTCCCAGGCCTTGTGGAGTAACCCTGGTGTGGGCGGCAGGTGCGTGGACCAGGTATGCAGAGGAGGCGGGTGCAGAGCAACATGCCTGGGCTGGCACTGTCCATGTGTGCCACCTCCGGTGGTGCTGACAGCCCCCATGCCCCATGTGGCTTAGTGCCCCAGACTCCATGCCACAGGCTGGTGAAGCAGCAAGTGGTCAGGGCAGGCCCATTGCACCATGGCCCGCAGCCATCAGCACAGCAGGCCAGCACCTAGCGCCCTGAGTAGGTGGAGTGTGTATGGGCCATGGGAGGAAACACACAGGAAACAGACGCCAGCCCAGGCAGCTCTGAGCTGGCCCAGGAGCTCTGGCCCAGCTCCCGTCCTCCTCTCTCTGAGATCTCCAGGAGTCCCCTCTATGTCCCTTCCTGGGCTGTACAGAGCACTTCACCCTGCAGTGACTGAATTCAGCTGCTCTTCGTCTATGCACCGTCCACCCAGAAAAGCAGGAAGGGGCCTGATGGTGCAGGCTGTCTGGAGGATGGAGAGTCCCCTCCACCCACTGTCCTGCTCCCTGAAGCCCAGGGCTCTCCTAAGCACCCCCCAAACTCTGCATCCGGGGTGCTAAACAAGGTTCCTGGACACCAGTGCTCCTGAGCTCTCTCTGGAGACCCATAGGGTCCTTCCTGTCCCAACCACATAACTGTCACAAAACATCTGTCTCTCTGCAACCAGAATGACATCTGACAAAAGTTGGACAAGCACCAAGCAAATAGGCACCCACTAAGTGTGACAGGAAAGAAATTTGCAAAATGTAAAATAACTGTCGATTCCAGTCTCTGGAGAGCTGAGGCAGGAGGACAGGAAGTTTAAGCCCAGCTGGGGGAACTTAGAGAGACTTTGTCTCAAAGTGAAAAACAAAAAGGACTGGGGATATAGCTCAGTGCAAAAGCCCTAGGTTCAATCCCCCAAAAGAGGCAAACAGTACCATTTTTCTTAGTAAAGTGTATTTTTGTTTTGGAAAATATAACTGTCACAAAGTGTTTATGTTACATCTGTAGGTTTCGTTCTCTCTCTCCCTCCCTTCTCTCTCTCTCTCTCTCTCTCTCTCTCTCTCTCTCTCTCTCTCTCTCTCTCTCTCTCTCTCTCTCTATGTAACAGGGGTCAAACTCACGACCTTGCACTTGCCAGGCAGGCATTTGTGCAGCTGAGTGAAACCCTGGCCCTCAATGTTCTTGTTATTTTTAGGTGACTTAATAGCTTTAAACATTCTCAGTGTTAGTTTCTATTACATTTCTAACTGGTAGTTCCTAGGTGGGGACACACAGGAGCCACAGAGCAAAAGTTTCTGGATCTGCCATAGCATCCAGGATTGGGACGAGCGACTCCGTCAGAACTCTTGAGAGCAGTGATGGGATCTCAGCTCTTCGTCCCTCCTAGAAAGCCACGATCCCTGTCTGTGTTACCAGGCTCCTCTGGTGAGAGACAGAACAGCAAATTCCATACTTTCTGTTTTCCTTTGCAAACATTGACACAACAGGACCCCTTTCAGCACCACAAGGTCTGTAGGCCCTACCTCGCTCACAGATGCAGGGTGGAGAGGTTGAGACCTCGCTTGCAGCCCGCAGCAAGGAAGCAGTGGCTGAAAGATCTGACCTGGAGAGAACTTCACCCCGCACACACGGCTGTCGCCCATGCTGACTTACTCAGTAGCTGTTCAAGCCACTGGACCTGTTTCCTGGGCTTCAGTGTGTATGTGTGTGTGTATGTGTGAGCAAACACACATCATGTATGTGAGTATGCACATGTGTATATGTCTGCACCTGTGAGTGCATTTGTGACTGTGTGTGTATATGTGTGAACAGCATGTGTGCATGTAGGTACACATGTGTGTCTGAACATGTGAGCGCATTTGTGACTGTGTGCATACAGGGGCATGTGTGTTGTATGTGTGTGTACGTAGGTACATGTCCGTGTACCCGTCTTCTCAGGCCTAACCACCCAGGCTCACTTCCTTGGATCCCATAGGCCAGGGGGCCAGGACCAAGGGTGGCTGCCTGGCTCTTCCTGCGCTGCCCTCACTCCCAGGTTCCCGGATGGTGGCTTCCTCTGGGTTCTCATCTGGCCTACCCATGTGTGTCCTGTCCTGCTCTCTTCTTGTTAGGCAGATAAGATTGGGCCACCCCAGGAGGCTCATTTTACTTTCTGTGCTCCTGTAAAGACCACACATGCCATAGCCTTGCTTAGATTTGCGGGCAGGGCCCCCAACACTGATGAGAGACCAGAGTCAGAAGGTGACCTTGAGCTGCACTCTACTTCCTGTTGCCCTGATTACTTGCTTCTGAAAAATAACCTCTTTAAAAAGGCCTCAACCTTTGCCGCCCTGATTGGTGCACCTGTCACGTTCCCTCCACTTTCGGTGCGGTGGCCTCTGCTCCTCAGGCCACCCCACCTGCATTCTGCTCCTGTGGATGGGTTCGGCACTCTCTGAAGGCCCCTTCTGGGACAGATGTGGCACTCGGTGCCCTCCCTCTGTCACCCCTGCCAGCTGCTCCTGGTGTTGACTCTCGATGGGGCTGCCTCCCTGGACAGATTAGAGTTGGGATGTTTCACGACTCGACATGGGAACCACCAAAGCCCCTGGACTCTTGGCAGGTGCTGGTGAGGGTGAGGTGGCCTCTCTGGAAAGGAAGATCCTGTGTGTGAGAAGTTCATCAGGCATCTCTGGTGCTGCTGTCAGCTATTCTGGGAGGCCTCAGTACCCCAACGGCTTCTATTCCTTGTGGTTACTTAGCAATCAATCCAGGAGGCTTCCCAGAAGAGGTGACGGTCAAGACACAGAGTCTCCAGGGCCTGACGGGGTACCACACATGGTAACAGCTTCTTCCATACCAAGAATCAGCATAACGGCAGAATGAACATTTCTTTTAATTTAAAATGTGTGTGAAGTCAGGGATGGTGGCACAGGGTATAATCTCGGCACTCTGGGAGGCTGAGGTGAGAGGATCACAAGTTTCAGTTTCTAGTACTGAAAAAAAATGTTTAAAAATCACTGTAGTCTACTCTTTTTTTTTTCTCATTTTGCCAAGCACAAGCAAAAATTTTCTCGTAGACAGCATCAGCCTGGAGTTGGGGGTTGTGGAGAATTCAAGGAAGTGGTTACTTAGTCATCAAAACACAGACGGGGCAGATGGGAAGGAGCTGTGTCCAGGGCGCTGACTCTGGCTCCAGGCCGACTGGCCTCTGCCTCGCCTAGGCTTGGACCTTGCACAGATGGTGACCCCCCACACCTGCAGAGAGAGAAGAGAGAGGGAGAAGAGGGGCAGATCAGAAGAAGACAGAGAGAGGGAGACAGAGGGAGACACAGAGGGGACTCCTGGTTCCTGGACCCTTCCCTCTCTTCCTCGCTCTCTTCCTTCCTCATTCTTAAGTTTCCACTGCTCTGTGAGTCCCCCAGGGAGATGTACGGAGCAGTGCCCATCCTGGCTGACACCTCGGCCCTTGAAGCCACCCACAGCTGCTCCTGTCTACCACACTGGGGTGGAAGGAATGCATTAGAAGTGACAGCAAGAACCAGCCCTGCTAGAAGAGCTCACAGCAGGGAGGCTCTGTGTGGCCACAGTGGAATGGCAGAGCGGACCTGATAGGGCAGGGCACCCTGCAGCCTGGGGCTGACCCAGCCTGGCCTGCAGCCCCCCCCCTCCCCCGGGCAGGTGCAGTGTGACATCCTACCAGGTGCAGACATGTGGGCCTGGATGCTACCTGGGTGAGGTCTAGTCTGATTCTGTTGTTTGTCTGCTTTGAGTAACTTGTGCTAATTGCACATTTAATAGGGTTGAGTGTGACATTTCAACACATTCACATGGTGTGCACTGATTCAGCCAAGCTAATTAGCACCTCATTTTTAATGAGCAACACATACTGTGATTCTTTGTGAAAGAGGAGTGCTGGTGTCCCCGTTTAACAGATGGATAAACTGAGGCAGAGTGACTCAGCAAGGTTACATTCTAGTTTAACTCTGGATCTGCACCTGCATGTGGAAACTGGGGAGGCGGGTGTGAACAGGGAATTTATGGCAGGCGGGGCCTCTGTCGATACTGTTTTTCTAAATAAATGAACTGACTTGCAATAGCATCATTTGTGCACTAAAAATCACAGGGTGACTGTTTGCTAATCAAAGACTTCCTCAGAGCTCTGGGTCTGAGTTGAGACCCCAGGCGACAGCATTCTCGGTGGTCCTCGCTTCTCTGTGGAGCTTGGCCAGGGCCAGGGGAGCTGGCAGGCCCCAAATGCTTCCCAAGTGGGTACCACACTTGTCCCTAAGATGAAATCATGTCTTCAGGGAACAGAACAAGACTCAGTGGAGGAAAAGGCCCCAAAGGGAGTGAGTCTTTGCTTCTGCAGAAACCGGGTTGGACAGCTGTGGGAGATTCGGCAGGGCGTGCTCGACAGAACACTGCAGTGCCCAGTGTGGAAAGCCTGAGAGAAGGCAGACCTCGGGGGGGACTGGCACCCCACGGCTGGCTTCAGCTCTCACAGTGCTCTGTCTGTAAAAATGTTCCTGTGGAGGCATAAAATACCCTCAAAACTGCTTATTTTTAATTGCACAGCTTAAATTTTGACCCTGTGACCACCCTGTGGTTCAAGATGGAAAATGATCCCCAGTGAGAAGCCCTTACATACTCTGGGGGTTCACTGGTCACCCCACTCTCTCCAAACTGCCATCCTGTTTCAAGGCTCCAGGGAACCCAGGCCACAATTGATCACTGATGTGGTTTATACCAAGGGAAAAAGCTCCAGTCAGCATGGGGCAGACAAGGATGCATGGACGGAAGGAAGGAAGGACAGACTGACTTTTGTATTAGCTTGAAATGTAAACAGGATATTTATGTGTCTTCTAGAACGTCTCCCTCAGGGCTCACAGCTTTTTCAATTAAGCAACCAGCAAGAAGCCCTTCCTACAATAGCTGCTACATTAGACCCGAGCTGTAATCCTCACATCTCCGTTCTGCTCTGCCCCTTCCATCTTCGGCTCCCTCAGCACCCAGGTCCAAGCACTCAGGGAACCCAGACCGCAGCACCCTGCCAGTTACCCACAATGGAAGTTCTGATGAAAGTGAAGTCCACAGCAAAAGGTTACATAAACCCTAACACACCCTCGTGTGAGCTGAAATACACCGTGGCCATTTAAGGTAATCAAACAGCACCCGAGACAAACAGTCCACAGTGAAAACTACAGGATCATGACAGCAGAGCCTCATTCTCTAGTGGCATCCTAGAAGGAAGAGGTGGAAAGGAACCAAGGGAGTGGACAGGCTTCCATTTCCTTCTCCACTCTTGCGTGTGGTCTCTGAGGCTCTGCGGTGAGCTCTGTTAATGCTCATTTTCCCTGAGCCAGTAGAAAATTAACTCAACTCCCTTCCTCTCGTCACCCACCTGAGGCCACGTGACCTTTGGCATCCTTCCAGGGCAAGTGGCCTTTTCCCGATGCTTTAGGTCTGCGCCAGCCTCTCAGAGCTGTGCTGCAGGATGCTGCCCAGGACCCAGTGGTAGCCAGAGCCCAGTGGTAACAGCAACTGGGCACACAGAGATGGTGGCATTAGGTGCCAGGTGGAGAGACACAAGGACAGGGTATGTGGGAGGTGTGTTTGGCCACCAGGTAATGCTGCTGTGACTGGGCCACGCTGGGTAACCAGGGGC
Source organism: Cavia porcellus (assembly GCF_034190915.1). Taxonomy (NCBI): domain Eukaryota; kingdom Metazoa; phylum Chordata; class Mammalia; order Rodentia; family Caviidae; genus Cavia; species Cavia porcellus. Next base: position 59,925,504 of record NW_026947489.1, read on the forward strand.
CAGTCCCCTGGGATTAGCTTGTAGTCCCATGGGCTCCTCCGCAGCCTCTGCTGCACACCGGGCTGCACTGCTGCAGGGAGAAGGTCTCCTGGTGCCCTTATGCCAAGCCAGGACCCGTGGCTGCCCTGCCCACTCCACTCTGGATACCTGCATCTCCTACCTGCTGCCCTCCCCGCCTCTTCTTGCTCCTGCCACTGGACAGCCCCTCCCTGGTGACCTTGGGGTTCTGTGTGATAGAATTTAGGGGATTAAATAAATGCAAGAAGCAATGCTCAACATTGGTGGCCGTTAGAGAAGAGCACATTAAAACTATACAGAGATCACTCCAGAAAGAATGTTACTGTCAAGAAATCAAATAACAAATGGTGGAGTGGCTGCAGGGAAAAAGAAACATTTTTACATATTGGTGGGAATGTAAACTAGTACAAACACTATAGAGACCAGTATGGAGACATAAAAAACTGGAACTGGAAATTCCATTTGACCTAGCTATTCTCCTTCTAGATTTCTTTCCGAAACAGTGAAAGACATCATATTACAGTGATCCATTTATACCCATGTACGTAGCAGCACAGTTCATAATAGTTACATCTTGGAAGTTACAAGAAAATGTAACATCACACACAGTGGAGTACTACGCTGTGGTAAAGAAGGACAGAGTTGGGTCACTTGTGAGAGAGTGGACAAACCTTAAGACCATAATATTCAATGAAAGAAATCAGACTCAGCTTACATATTGCATAGTTTCTCTTATATGAAAAATCCAAAGTATAAATAAAGACAAATTAGCAAACACGGAGATAGGTCTTTTGTAAATGGGAAGGAGCTTAAGATGGAGGAGAAGAGAGAGAAAGAGAAGGGGCTGAAAGAAAATTAACACGTGTTACATACATGTGCCAATTCCCCGTGAGGAATGTAATCATTGTGCACTGCAAACATAATAAAAAAAAAAAAAAAAGAAAAGAAAAAGAATTGAGGGGCCAGTGGCCCTCGCTGCTAAGGGAGAGATTTGTCTTGGGAGAAAGCCAGTCTTCCCCCAGGACACCCACATCCGGGACACCCACATCCGTGCCACGAAGACCTGTGAGACCAGCCACAACTGCGAACAGCCGCCAGACCAGTTCTGTGAGCTGGGCTGGTTCCTTCCTGAGACCAGGAGCAGGAAGGAGAGGAGAGAGCGGGAAAGGGAGGCGGAGGCAGGGGAAGGAAAGGAGAGCCGAGGGGAAGGGGAAGGGGGGATCCACCGTCACACCTGCCTCAGTGTCCTGAGTCCATTCAAACACTTCCCTTCAAGGTCCCTTCAGCTGTGGGGAGCGGCCGGAAGCCTGCAGTGTCGGATCCCGAAAGTAACACGGTGAGGCTGCAGCTTCCCGCTTCTTTGGCAGAAACTGCTGTGAACACTCAAGTCCATGCCGGACTTCAAGGCAGCCACAGGAAACACTCAGGCAAGAGGACTCCGGAGCTGTGTCGGAGGGCGACAAGAAGCACGAATCAGTGTGTCTGAAGTGCAGGGCGGTGTCAGGGGGACTCACAGGCACGTGGCTTTTACTGTAATCAGATTACAAATTCAAACGTTCACTTCATTTTTTATCACACCGAGCAACACCCCAACATTCCGAATCTCAGACCTGACTCCAGACTCAGGGGACTCAGCACAGAGGGGCCCACGTGGGTGCTGCGGGGTGGGGAGGTGGGAGGCGCTGTGAAGAGAGGAACGCACTAGGGACCCGCTGCCCTCCGAGGGACAAGCTCAACCTGCTCAGGGAGAAGACCCCGAGGGTTCCGGGCCATCCACGGGCCACCGAGGAGGCAAACCTGATCCTGACTCCAGGATTTGTTTGCGGCTTCCTTGCTCATGTGCTCCGGGTGTCAAGCCCAAGCGCAGAGTCCAGGTCACTCGTGTTTGCTCCACTGTGACGGAGTCAGTTTGCAGGCTTGGTGTGTTTCTGGGTGTGGTTCTGTCATGTTGCACACGAGACACACTCCTTGGTGGTTCCCACAGCTTTGCTTTGGCACTCGTTGGTGGCCAGTCTGTCTGAGGTGGGGGGGTTTGGGTAGTGGGGACAAGGCACTGTCTTACCCATCTTTGTGTTCCAGACACCAACCACAGTTCCGGTTGCCCAGGACATGCTTTGCCAATGTTTGCTGAATTCAACTATGGAATCTAAAGATTTATGGAAAATCCATTGAAAACACCAAAATAAACACCTAATCTAGTCACAGGTCAGCATAGGTAAGAACAGGCCTCAAATGCCATCAGCAAATGAATGTGAAAAATGACAGTTACACACAGAGGAATACTACTCAGCCATAAAGAAAGACATTTGAGGCATTGGGAGGAAAATGAATGTACTTTAAGACCATAATAATATGTGAAATAAACCAGACTCAGAAGGCTAAATATCCCAAGACTTTGTTTCTATAAGAGGCACAAAATATGAATAAAGAACAGACTAAAGGAGAGATGGTAGGAAAGAGAGGGAAGAGGAAAGGGTCCTCAGGCCGCCCTCCCAGGCCGCAGGATGAGCATAGCTTTCCCCCAGGGCCTGAATGCGACACTCATGCACTGCAGCTCCCGTGGAGAAACGCCAGGGCCTGCATGCACAGAGGGTCACCAGGCTCAGCAAAGTCACTGCTTGGGAACAGAAGGGCCACAGAACCTGCCCCCCACACAGGGCTGGGAGGAGCCACGGGAGGTACTAACAGACTGGGACCCAGTGCGACTCTGTCAGGTTTGGGGCGGGATGCTCTCCCGGTCAGGAGAGGGAGGATGGGCGCCACGCTGGCCATCTGAGGGGAGCCGACGATATGTCCTGGCTCTGGGCGATGGATGCCATCTGGGGTATGGAGGTGCGGCCTGGATAGCACATTGTTGCCTGGCCAGGCTCCAGAGCACAAGGTAAGGAGTAAGAACCCTGGCATTTGCTGCCTGATGAATGCCAGGGCACTGGACCTGAAGCAGAAGGCTCACTGTAGACACTGCTGGGAGCCATCGGAGTCTTCCCAGGTGGGAGCTGGGTGTTGACATCGCTTTGCTGCTGAGCTTCTGATGTAGACCTGATGGAATGCACCATCATTCAGCCGCTGGGAGAGAGGACAGGCAGCCTTGGTGGCTGCGTGGCTGCAGAGCCCTGGGGCACTGTGAAAGCAGCTCCTGGTGCCACACAGCAGGCCACAGACCCGCCCTGCCAGGATACAGGCCCTGAGAAGTCAGCTGTGAGCCCTGGAGTTGGCCCTGAAGCCTGGGGTGGGGAGCTCAGGTGGGGTTTAAGGACAGAGGTAGCTCTAAAATGAGGAGGGGGCCAAGCAAATAAAATGCAGGGGCCACAGCAGCAAACACAGGCATGCCCAGCAGGTTTTTCTCAAGAAAAACCAGTAAGATAGGAGCAGACAAGAGAACCAGAGAGGGGGCAAACAGAGAAGAGGAGGGCAAGGGGGGTTGCAGCAGAGGAGGGGAGTGGAGGGAAGAGGAGGTGAGGAGATGGAGCAGGAGGCTCCCTGGTTGGGGCAGAGCCCCTAGGAAGGCAACCTGCAGCCGGGTCGGTGGGCTGGAGAAGCGGCCTGTCTGTGTGTCAGTACCCCAAGACTGTGGCACTGTCCGCAGCGAAGGAAGGCTGGTCTGGTTAATTAGAGCACTGAGTGAGGCAAGTCTCAGGCTGTAGCCCAGTCTATTACCTTCCCCTCCTCCTCCTCCAAAACTTGCATCAAGAGGCCTGGAACTCCCCCACCCAACCCCTGTGGGCTGTTTCCATCCTCTTGATCTCTGTGTGATTAGTAAAGGCAATTAAGCAGCCGGATCAAAGCTCGGGGCCTCCCGCTTTTCAAATGTTCGTTAACAACTCTGGAAGGGCTTTTCAGAATGAAGCCTGGGAGGAGGGAAGTGTGGTCATGAATAAATATCACCTGGAGACTGGGCGCTTCTGACCTCCAGGAGGAGGCGGTTTGGAGCTTGTGTAGGGGCAGCCTAGGAAAAGGCTCTGGGTCCTGCCCCAGGTCAGGAGAGGTGGCCCTTCAGCCCACCCAATGGTTTGGTGCAGTTTAAAATTTAAAAAAATAATGTTAAGTGATTTTTCTCCCCTTTTTCTTCCTTTCCCTTCCTTTCGATCCTCCCTCCCTTTCATCCTTCCTCCTTTCCTTCCTTCTCTTCAAATTTTTGCAGCTAGGACCAGGTGGAAGTGCACATGTGTAATCCCAGCTGTCTAGGAAGCTGGGGCAGGAGAATCAAAAGTTCCTACCCAGGGCCAGGGATATTCCTCAGTGGCACAGCACCTGCTTGGCAAGCATGAGTTATGAGTTAGATTCCTGGCACCAAAAAATAAAAAAGTTCTCATCCAGCCTGGGCAATTTAATGTCTTAGTAGAACCCTGTCTCAAAATTAAACAAGGACTGGGCTGTAGCTTAGTTCAGAGGCCCAGAGTTCAATCCCCAGCACAAAAAAAGAAAGAAAAATCAAATTTCTGCATCTGAACACCCAGTCAATGTTCATAGCCTACAAAGTCAAGCAAGCCAGTGAACACCATCCACTCACTGATCTTCTCTGGGAAGGACACAGAGGGGTTCGGGGTGTAGCTCAGCCTCCTACATCAGGAGACCCCAAAGAGGAAAGAAAGCAGTGGGGGGGGGGGGAGGACCAGCTCACCCCTGGCAGGTCTCCAGCACTGAGGTGGGCTAAGGGCCAGGCAGGGTTGGAGGCCAGGCCTGAACCACTGGGGCTCAGGCAGGGGAGGGTGGCAGATGCTGGAAAGCTGAATTTCCAGGGGCCCCACTCTGTGTGGGGCTGCTCACCATAGTAGTTTGGAGCAGGGTACCCCCCAAAGCTTTATGTGCTCAGAGTAAATGGATTATGGGGGCTCCTTGCTGCTAGGAGCTGGTTGGAGGCCAGGAGCCAGCCAGGAAGAGCAGCTAATCCAATCCCAGAACACTATGCAGGCCAGCCTGGTCTGGGGGATCCCTGAGCCTGGGCAAGTTACAAAAGTGAGGATCCTCTTAGAAAGTGACAGAGATTGAAGGAGACTGAGGGAGATGGAGAGACCCCCAGGGCTGAGGAAGGGACTGTCCAGTCTCCGAGAGCCGTCCAGGCCAGCCCAGCACTTCGCCGCCCCAGCCAGGCCACATACCCTTCTGCCCCAGCTACAGGGCTGCTTCCTCCACATGATCTCTGTGCCCATGTCCTGGGTGAGAGCATCAGTGCTTTCCAGCCAGAGACACCGGATGCTGGGGAGGAGGAGGGGAGACTCAGGCATCCATGCACCAGCAGTGTGGGGTCAGGTTAGTGGTTACAGGGGCTGAGGGCCACCAGGACTAAGCCAGAAAACGCAACCAGAAGGGGGCCCCACACAGCCTTGAGGACTAACGTTCTGTGTGCAGCCTGAAGTGGTGGTCACAGAGGGAGTCACACATGTCCACTGCAGAAGCCCACACAGACCACGTGGGCTGAGCCATCTACCATGTCCGCAGGTTGGGCTCCTAGCCAACACCTGAGCACAGCAAGGAAACTGAGGCAGGCCCTGACCTTGGAGGTATGTAGCCCCGCTAGATGGATACAGCTTGCAAAGTCCACAGCAGTCTGCAGTGGGCAGTAGTCAGCTGTGATGACACTGCTGGAAGGGCACATTTGTTTCTACCCGGAGGGCGGTGGCTAAGTCCCAGTTACCAGCATCACAGCCTCTGTGCTGGAGTTGGGCAGAGCCTGTCATGCTGCTTCCCAAGCTAATCCTAACCCTAACCCCAACCCCAACACTAACCCTAATCCTAACCCCAACACTAACCCTAACCCCAACACTAACCCTAACCCTAACCCCAACACTAACCCTAGCCCTAACCCGGAACCCCACCCAGCCTTCTTTGGCAGTGCACCTCATTCCAAAGACGCTCCGTCCAGTAAAATCTTCATGTCCTTCATCTCATCTCCTTCTGCCTTCAGGTCAGAGTATGGTGTGGGATATTCTGCCAGGGCAGAGACACCAGCTGTCCTGGGCATGAGGAAGGAGAGCAGGGCACTGGGAGGAAGACCGCAGCTCAGGAGAAGGGGCAGGTAGACCAGACAGCGATCTCCCTAGACAACCTCCCCACCCTCTTTCAGAGTGGGGTCAGAGTGTGCTGACGGGCTGGATGGTTATCTGCAGGTCACCATCAAGACTTCAGTGATGCCCTTCAAAGCCTAAGACACTCCTGGCCAGCGTATGGTTATTGCTATAGACCTCATGCTAGAGCCTCTCCTTCCTGGAGAGGTATCAGTATTTACTGTGGTAAAGCGTCTTGTGTGCTCCCATGCATGTGTGCATGGGTGCGTGGGAAGAACCCTGCCCCAGGCTTCCTGCCCTTTGCTCCTGGGAACTCAGATGGGGCTGTCAGGACACAATCCTGCTTAGATGACACCTTTGCCCTTGGCCCACCTGAGTCTTGAGTGAACAAGGAAAGGAGAGTGGCCCCTTCCCTCTCTACCCTGGTGCCTGCCTGCTGTCCCAGTGCTGTTCCTTAAGCTTGGTCTTGGGGTAGGGGTTCAGCTCCACAGTAGGGACCCCACAGTGGCACTTCCTTTCTCAGGCCTTGAGGAAAATAAAAATAGTTCACCTTGTCTGCTTACTTCGTTACAGAGGATATGGGAGCCTCAGGGACATGTCCAAGGTGACACCACAAAGTGTGCTGGGAAGGGCTCTCCTGACACTGGGAATGCAGCTGAGTCTCCAGAGAAGATGGTTTGGAAAAAGTCCTGTCCACAAGGAAGAGGCATGGCTGGGGATGTGGTGGGAACACCCTACAGGAAGCCACCACTGGAAAATGGTCCGGCCTCCCTGGCTCGAGACCAACCAATTCCATCCAACCCTACCAGGAGCACAAGAGGGTGTGTTCATACCGTGCACCATGGGTGAGCCAGCACCAGTTTCTTACCTACTTCTCTACTGACCTCAATCCAAGTTTGAAGACAGTAGGAGGTGCTAAGCATTTTGGAGATGGCCTAGAATCTTCTTTGTCCTTTTGGAAGGAAAGGGACCAAAAGACACAAGTCACCTCAGAAAAAGTTGCTCCCTGTGGTCAGCAAACATGAATGGCCCCAAATACAATCTCATCCTGATCCCAGAATGCAAGTGTGTGCTGGGTTCCATGGCGCGGGAACTGGGGTGCGGCTGGAACCATGATTACTGATGGATGAGCTGGAAATGGAGCTCATGCTGGACAATGCAAGTGGTTGCATGCAGGCCCTGAAAACTGGGAAGCAGTAGAGAGTCAGAGAAAGTGTGGCTGGGGGCAGAAGGGGTCACCCTCAGAGGACTGGCTAGCCTTGGCCAGTGGACAGCTTGGCACACATCGTGCTCGTGAAACACAGAACCCTAAGGGAGTCGATGAGCACTTCTGGAAGCCCTAGCCCAGGGGGGTTCGTTATGTCACCAAAGGGACCATCATGCCACCCCTTGTCCTCTCCAGTTTAGCGACAAGGGAGGGAGAGAAAAACACATGTCCCTTCTGCTGCTTCCTGATCCCAGCATCTCAGTGTCCTAGGGGCTCTGACACCAGGTTCTTTTTGCTGGAAACTTGTCTGTAGTCTCCTTGATAGGCTCCATCCCCCAACACCTGCTTTGAAGCTCAGGCTCCTCCCACCTGGCAGGTGAATCAGCAGCAACAAGGCTGTGAGTGCAGAGCCACGACCCAAACTCAGCTCCCTGTTTCTGGCTCCTGCCCACCACCCTGTGCCCACTGCCTCCTGCACCTCCAAGCAATGTACATTTCAGTCCAATTGCTAAAATAGATTCTAAAAGTCTTAAAAACACTTGGGCTGTCAGATCCTATGTCATCAGGCGTGACAAAGTCACCCTCAGATCAGGATATGTGAGTGGCCCGGAGTCTGGGCGAGGAACCGGGCACACATCCCAGGTCCAGGAAGGAGCTCTTTTCCCTGGTCCTCTGCTTCAAGGATCTCAGAACCTGCCCACCGAATGCTTCCTAACATTTTTCCAAATGAAAAAGGAAAATAGCTCCCTTCCTCCCAGCAGCTTCTGGCCCACGATAAGCAGGCCACGCCCTCTGCTGCTCAGTGTCCAGCGTCCGTGCCACCTACCGATATTGTGCATGTGCACCCACGTGACCCAGCCATCACGAGCCGCAGCAGGAGCACAGCTGGGTGGGCTGGTGGAGCAGGCTTCCAGACTGCAGATGCAGCCCCATGCCAGTTCACAACAGCACCAGCTGTGTGTCAGGCAGAAGCAGGGTGTACACAGGGTAATTACAGGGCATGCCTGCCTCGCCTCACTAATGAGGCCAGGAAAGACCCAGTCTGGCAGGCTGCTTTCGCTGAGCCTCAGTGACCCCACCACCTGGCACGACCTGGCTCAGAGCAGGCCTTGGGCCTCACACCGGAGACACGAGGGGAGGTGGCACCTCCTTGCACCCTGGTGCCCGGCCAGTTCCCCTTACACAGACACACCCAGGAGGTGGCCACGGAGAACAAGTTCTTGCCTGAGCAGCTTTTTCAGAAACTTTTGATTGACACATACAAGAGCTGATCAAAATATGATGTGTGTTTAAATGAAAAAAATTTACTACTGTAAAAGATACATTGTCACCACATGACTTCTGCCACTTCCCTGAAGCCAAAATCACCATGAAAAGGAAAGGTTTTGAATCAGTTCAGGGCACTGAAGCAGCCACTGTAACACAACTCATGACACAGGCAGGGACCTCTAGGCTGCTTCGGAAAGCGTCCATGAAGGAGGGGTCCAGCGTGCTTGAAGCAAGCGGGAGGACCTGAGGGATCAGTGGAGCGGTGTCTCTCACTGCAGTGCGTTTTAGGTTTAGACACCATACTGTTCACCTCCTCCTCCTCTTCTACACTGGGACGTATTTTGGGAACAGGGTGAAGTTTTGGTCACTGCGTCCATCCCATGATGACTACAGCAGGGTAATGGACATCCTGTCACCGTGAACACACCCTAGGGTCCCCCCTATTCTTACAGTGGTGGTGTGCCTACAGCCTTTCCGGCAGTCACCCTCAGTTCCCACAGTGGCACCTCTCCAGGGAGGAGGCTGCGTCCCTGGGCCAAGCTGCTATGAGAGGGGGATCTGGGGCTAAGTCCCCGCTGTTCCTCACCCTGGGTCCCCTTGTCTGTGACTCGTGAAGGCTCTGGGACCCACCTCTGTTTTTAACAAGCTTCCAGGCACTTCTGATATGGTTGCTTGGGCTGTTGTCAACAGCAGGGAACTGTGAAGAACCAAAGTGATGTGCAGAGTGACCAGGCTGGGACGGTCACACCTACGTGCTGAGAAACATGGGGACAGAGAGGGACAGACCCATGGGCTGTCTCCCAGGACTCCTTTTCCTCTGCCACGGCTCCATTGTAGAGCAGGTGTCTTTCCGTAAGCACATGGTCACTCATGGGGAGCGCTGTGAACCACAGAGACTTCCACATACACTTTGCTCATTTTTGTGTGGTGCTAGGAGGGGCAGGGCCAGCACTGCTCACCCACTGGCAGGTGGGGATGGAAGCTGGGAGTCACCAAGCCCTGGGAGGACACCGCACAGCTTGTGGTTGAAGCTGTGGGCTATCTCAGCATCACCCTTGGCCCCCTTTAGCCATGGTATCACTAAGGCCATGCATAACATCAGTGTGACTTGGGCAGAGCCATGGCACTTGTCCATACCCTGGACCACCCATTCCCAAAGCCATCAGTGCCAACTTCCACCGCCCAAGTCCACCTCACTGTGCACAGGCCAGGTCCCCATGCCCAGCCCTGCAGTGCCCTGCAGAGGTGGGGTCAGAGGGAACATGGCTTCTCCACACAACAGGTCATGCTCAGCCTTTAAGAGGAGGAGACCCTAAAACATCCAGGACCAATCCTGACTGAGGATAGAGAGACCTCCACAGTGAAGACAACAGAACCCTAAAGGAAGAAAGTGTTGGGGTCACCGAAGGTGGAAGACCTGTCATGTTCATGCCCCAGCAGAGGCAAGGTCTTTAAATGACAGTGTTGCCAGGTCTGATTCACTACACTGATTCAGTGTAGCTCCCACCAAGACAGTGATGCTGTTCCTCACAGAGCTGGGAAAAACAATCCTGAAATCCATACAGAAGCACCAAAGACCCAGTAACCTGAGCGGAAAGAGCAGGGTAGATGAACTGAAGCTCCCAGTTCCCAACAAAGCCAGAAAGACAGAGGAAGGGGCAGGCACAAGCCAAAGCCAGGGCCCTGGCAAGGGCTAGGTGCTCACACACAGGTGTTGCACATAAAAGGACTTTACTAGACTTGAGGGCCTAAAGTGCTCTTTAAACTTAAAAGCTCCTGTTGATAATGGGCTTTCAAAATGCAGGTTAATTCACAAAGCCAGAGGTGGCAGCTTGGACAGAAAGACGCTTTGGAGGCTTTAGAAACTTCCACGAGGAAGGAGGAGGCTAGTGACGCTTCGTACTCAAGGCTGATGCTCAGTGCATGGGGGCCCAGGACACAGCCCTGCTCCTGGTCCCACATCTGACCAGGCCACAGCCCAGCCCCACACCAGCAGGTGGGTGCTATCTGTGTCCCACATGCTCAGAGGCAAAGCCCTGGCCCCCGTGAAGTTTTTGTTTACCTGGGGAAGACACCTCAAAGGAGGGAAGGGAGTCTCAGCCGTCCAGCCTGGGGGAGCTGTGGTGGGGGGGATGCAGCTTGGACCTCGGGTCTTTCCAGGGGGCACAATGATTTCCACACTCTGCCAGCTGCCTGTGCCCAGCAGGACACAGAGGGCTGAGGTGGGGCCCAGTCTCCAGGAAAGAGCCGCCTTGCTGACTGGTTCGGACAGGCATCCATGGACTGTGAGAACCGAGGGTGCTTCCTTCACCTGCCTGAGCCCTGGGCACAGAACATAAGTATCTATCTGCAAGGGAAAACTTAGAGAAGGCCAAGATCATGCCCTGGTGATGCCCAGGAGCTGACTGGTGATGCCCAGTGACCATGCCTGGAGCCCAGGCAGAAGCCAGATGGAGGAAGTGCAGCCTGGGAGCGAAGGCGGTGAGGGTGACACTGCAGCTCTAGCTGTGGGGCCACTCAGATTCAGGTGGAGCTGTTAAAATGACGTAGTTTAGTTGTGACAAGCGGTCAGGAGGGACAGAGCACCACGGGACTAGAAGCCTGAAAGGAGAAGCCGCAGCAGTGTGGCAGCTGGCCGGACTGCGAGTGCGGGGCAGTGGTGGGTGGTGAGGATAGAGGACAGGGTGGGGTCACGCCAAGCTGGAGGGGCAACCCCATCCCACCAGCACCAAGGGCCTCAGACACCTGGGGTGGGGGTTTCAAGTGATGCCAGATGCCTGCAAGCCTGTGGCCTTCTGCAGCCAGCCTGACCCCTTGCTCTTGGGCTGTGCCTAGAAGAGAAGTTGTGGAGAGCAAGGCAGCCCCAAACACAATGCCCATCGACTATGCTTTGTTCTGATTCAAGTTCTATCAAGAACTTCCCCTAAAAGCAGGAAGGAAAAGAATCAAAGACCTTCAGGGAAAAAAATAGTTAACCAAGCAAATAAGAGAAATGCTAACTAAAACTAGCAATTTCATGTGACCCAGCTGTTCCTCTGCTAGGTATCTTCCTGAAGGGGCTAAAGACATTGTATTACAGTGTCTCCTGTTTAATATCTCAACTGTGCGCACCCTCCCCCCCTGCTTTCAGAAAGAGGCATCGTGAGAGTCCTCTGTTTTGGTTACTTTTCTCTCATTGCTGGGACAAAATACCTGACACCCAAAATGAAGAAAGGAAAGGTTTGTTTAGCTCACAGTTTGTGCATGTGTCAGTCCATAGTCAGCTGACTCCAAGCCAGGGTGGCATAGCACTGGGTAACACTTCTAGGCAGCAGCCAGCAAAAGCAGCCAGAGCCAAAAGGGGTAACAATCCTCTCCTCCCTTATACTGTATGCAGGCTACCCCACACCACCCCCAGTAGGTGTAGCCGTCACACCACCTCTGTGCCCTCCCCTTGCCAGGATGAGGCTGTTTACAGAGCAAGCACCCTGGCTCCCTGCTGAGTCTCTCAGTTAAACTTCTAAGCTGCTCAAGTTGACACAAAGTACCCACCATAACACCACCCAGAGAGGGGCCAGGGCCTGGGCATTTTGGGGCGGCAGTGGAAGTAATGAAGACCATGAAAAGAAAGGCCAGGTCTCCAGACAGCAAGTGGCCTAGAAACTCCTCCCTCCATGACCCCAGAGCCTAGAGAGCAGCAAGGCCTGGGCAGGACCTAAAACCCCCAGGCTCTGGTCCTCAGCCTGGAGCCACAGCTGGCTGAGATCCACACTGTCCCCTGCAGATCCTCTGGGTCCCCTGTGTGGTCCCAGCGTTCTCCCTTGGGTCAGCCACATTCCATGGCCAAAGTGAGGTGACTCAGCAAGCTTTTGGGGTGCTGCCCTCCTGACACAGTGACTTCCCGAAGCACCCAAGGCAGTGCATCTCAGGAGCTGGCACAGACTGCAAGCAAGTCATTGCCTGTAGTGGAGTGCAGGAAGAGCCAGGTTCCAGAGAGGATACTGAGGGAAGTAGTTTGGGCCCTTATATCTCCTGCCTGTCTCTAGTGCCACACAAACAAACCTTGAGGCCATCCAGCTCCCATCCCCAGAGGAGAGGCAGAGGAGAAGGCTCACTGGCCAAGGAAGGCTGCTTCACACTGTCTGCAAACTTGAGATGCCGGGTACTGGGACGGGGGAGAGGGGCTAGTGACCTAAGCATGCTGGTCCCTGCAGGGGACCAAGGGCTGGTTGGCACTATATTCAGTGGGCTTCCCCAGGGGAATCTCAGTGTAGTGCCAATCTCCTTGCACAACCAACATTTTCCTGGACAGGAAGGAAGTCAGGATCACACAACTCTGTCCTGAGAATGTGCGTTCCAAATCACATGAACTGGTGACCCTGGGCCTGGTACTGCAGAGCTGGAGCCTCTGACCTTTCCCCTGGATGTTAATGTGCCCACGTGCAGTGGCCAGGAGACTCTGTGGACCATATCATGTGGTAAGAGGGCATTAACAAAGCTGTCACTGAAGACCAGACATAGTGGCAGGATTAATTTTTCCTTCATTAATAATATCCTCGTTTGCATGATTAATATGTCACAGCCGATGAATACAGGCAACTATGGATAAAATCACTGAAAAAAAATGCCACCTGCTGAGGAAAAAGAATAAAGCAAATAAATGACCTGACACGGCGACATGATCTGGGATGACATTTTCCCAAAATAACACCAGCAAGGCTTGAACTTTCTCCTCCACCAAGATGACCACCCAAGGAACGGGGGCACCAGTATTACAGGCAGCTCCCAGGGTGGTGGAGCTGCCACTGGGCAAATCTGAGAATCTCTCACAAGGCCACCACTGATGGCCATTCGATGGGTTCCTTTGTACATTCCCTGGCTTCCAAAGCTGATTCTGGCCCAACAGGCAGGACTTCCTGGGCCACAGTGGTGCCACCTTGTCAGTCCAGCTCGGATTCTTCCTGTAGCTCAGGCCTCAGCTGTTTGGACAGCACCTTGCGGTAGGCACAGAAGGGACCATGCCAACAGCACCAGCTGTAGCTGTGAGCGCAGGGCAGAGGCTGAAGCTGAACAGGAACCGGCCCAAGCAGCACAGACTTCTGAGGAACCGAGGTGGGGCCTGGAGGGAGAAGGGTAGGCAGGAGTCCCGGCCCCAGGGCACAGCCTGTGCCCTGAAAAAGCAAGCACCTCTGAAGGCCTCCAGGGAGAAGCAGCTGCAGCAGGAACTCTGTGTGACTCAGAAAATGTCCTGGATCCGTGATGGCCAGGGTGACAGCTGCTGGTCACATGTTGCTGTTCAGCACTTGACACACAGCCAGCATGGCTGAGGAGCCCAGGTTTAAGTGTCAGCTCACTTTCACGAATGTAAGTCAAGCCAGGCTGTGAGGTCCCTGGTCGATGTGTGAGCCCGAGGGAGGGAAGCTGGTCCCTGAGATGCACTTTCCCCTCTGCATCCATCCCTCATTGGGGCATGAGGGACTGGGTTAGGACCTGGCGTCCAAGCTCTGTATCTCCTGACTCAGACACTTGCCTGCGGCTCTGTCTGTACGCGCCTCACCTCAAAGCCCTCACTGCTCTGCTGCTCACAGAGAGCACCCACCCGCCCCCGCCCACCTCTCCTGGGCTTCCTGGCTGCTGTCTTCCCTGTGTCACCACCACAGGAGCAGACCTGGTAGCTGATTTGGTTCTCATCCATGACCTGGAGCCCAGCCTGCCCCCTCCCCACACCTTGTCCCCTTCCTCTTCTTATCTCCCTGCTCCACTTAGAGGAAGACAGGTTTCCCTGCCCCCCAAAAATCCCACTGTCTCCAAGCTTCTAGAACACCAGGCTCAGGAACACTTGGGGCCTCTAACAGCTGCTGAGCTGCCCTGCTTCCCACTGCCGGCTCCCAACGACATTGTAACGCTTTGGCCTCAGGATAACAACTCTCTACCAGAGGGAGGGTGTGGTCAGATGGAGGGCAGGGCATCTCCTCTCCCCACCAGCCCTGGCAGCATGGTGGGCAGGGACTGTGCTCCTCAGGGCACAGGGTAACAGTTCCTTCCTCACAGCGCTGCTCTCAGGTTAGTCAGTTTGAATCTGCTCGTCTCTCCCTCTCACCAGAGGAGAGCACACGTGCTTGCCCTATTTTCTGCATTCTCACCAGATACAGCTCAGACATGCCAGGCTCCTCAAGACCCAGGAAGGTCACCTCCAGTTTCACCTCCTCTTCTTGGGTTCTTTGATACAACCAATGCACAGCCTCCTAATGGAGCCCCACTGCAGCTGGCAGTTCCAACACTAATGCCAGGCCAGTGTTTGCCCACCTCAGGGACATCTTTAGTGTCACGAGTTCCTTGAGCTGTCCTCAGTATCTGGACCGAGTGAGCACCTGGGAAATGCAGCACAGCCTGTGGGCCACTCTCATAGACATGGACAATAGAAGGTAAATCTGATCTTAAAGGAACCTGTGTTGTCCTGACCCCTCCCAACCATCAACTCTAAGCCTCAATAGCAGCTCTTCCCTGGGTCTCCTGCCAGCCCCATCCCAATGCCCTGTCCCTGACACTGCTCCAACCGAGCCAGTCACCAGCAGATGCCCAGCTCCTCTCAGAGCCGGGCTCCTTCTCCCCTCCACCTTGGTACCAATGCCAATCCAGCACCACCCTGGGAAATGCAGCACAGCCTGCAGCTGCAGTGGGCAGCCCGGAGGGAAGACAGCTGCAGTGCACGGCTAGCTGCCCCCAAAGAGCAGACAGTGAACAACACAGCCGGGCTTCACCACCCATGGGCCACAGTCTGAGAAACAAGTCCGTGGCTGATTTATCATTGTGCAAACAGGACAGTGTGTACCTATGGGAGATAGGATAGCTCTGCCACTGATGGGTGAGATGATTTTACGGGAACACTGTACCATACATGGTTCATCTTTAACCAGTATATAATTAGGTAGCACAGGAGAGTGATGTGCTATACTGGAGATGGCCAAGGGTACATGTTAGAGAGCCTTAACACACACACACAGAGTGATGGACGTTTTCCCTTGCTCAACTTCAGCAACCAGGTGGCTATACAGATACACAATCCAAATACCATGTACAATTTTTAAAATCCTGTTGTAAACCTGAAACATAAAATAAATCCGTCAATACCTATGTGCGTGAGTTGAAATTATCCCACTGATACATTTTTTTAAAAGTCAAAAAGACACCAAGTGTGGTGGCTTATGCCTGTAATTCCAGCCACTTGGGAGGCCAAGGCAGGAAGATTAAGAGTTCAAGCCCAACCTAAATAATTTAGCAAGACTTTGTCTCAAAACAAAAGGTCAAAAGAAAGGGATGGGGCCAGGGATATAGCTCAGCAGCACAGTACCTGCCTAGTAAGTGTGGGGTCGTGAGTTCAATTCCTGGTACCAAAAAAAAGTGTGTAGGGGGGATTAAATTTATTTTAGTATTATCTTATTTATCCAAGAATATAAAAAGTTATCACTGCATGTAATCAAAAACTTTAGTTACTTATAGGATTTTTTTCATACTAAGCCTTTGAAACTCAGTGTGTATTTTACAGTCCACAGAGAATCTCCCTGTGGACCAGCCACATTTTGAATACTGCAGGGCTGCACCTGGCTCAGAGACCACACTTAACCCACAGCTTCTGTCCATGCTACTGGTTACTATGGGTGGAAGATTTGCTCGTCCTATCAAAATTCATGCACTAATCCCCCAAGGTGAGGAAGTTGGAGATGGGCCTTTGGAAGGTAACCACAGCCAGATGAGGTCCTGGTGTGGGGTCCTGCCTTTGGGATCAGTGTCTTTATAAAAGGAGACAAAAGAGGTTCTTGTGGCCTCTCTAGCAGGTAAGGCCCAATCATGCCAGTGTCTGTCTTTGAGCCAGAAAGGGAGCTGCACTCACAGCCCATAGAATAAACTTGTATTGTGCAAGGCCCTGAACTAGGGGTGTTTTGTCTTGATGGCCTGCATGGAGGCACTGGTTCTGCACGGGCCAAGTTCTCCCTGGGGGCTGGAGGCAAACAGCAGCATGTGCAAAAGTCTGGAGGCCAAAAGCCTCAGACAACGGCCAGGCTGGTCCTGGACGGTGCCTCACTGGGTCCCAAGGAGGTTGCTGTACTCAGCGTTGCAGGCAGAAAACTCTGTTTCCAGTTCTTCCTCGGTCACAAGGCTTGTGGCTTTGTGGAGAGACAAAACAGTAACTCTCTTCTGTGTCTCCTGGTGCTGTTTGACCCATCTCCTGTTTGAGTGGGAAACAGAGAAACCCAGGATGAGAGAGACAAGGGTTCAGGAATCTGAGAAATAAGCAGGATTACTGTAGGATGAGGTGCAAAGAACCCTCCATTCTTACTAGCTGCCTTGGACAACTGGGAGGCCAGGGATTTCTGAAAAGACTGAACTGAGTCCAGGAGCTGGAAGCAGAACTCAGTGGTAGAGCACTTTCCTTGCAGCAGGCCCTGGGTGCCACCCCAATACCAGAAAACAAAAAAATATGTTCAGAGGCCAAATGTGTCATTCTGGCTTCTGATACTGCAAGGAGCTTGGTTCCACTCTCACCCATTGTCTCTAACTGTCCCTGACCCTGAATTAATCTGTCCCATATGTTCTCAGACAATACCTTTCTTGCTATTAAACATAAAAGAAACAAAGTGAAAAACCAAAGATACAAAGCCCTGGGGTCATTAAAAAACCAATTGCTCTGTATTGACCTAAACATGGATGAGTCCCCAGCTTCCTCAAGGTTGGGACTTTCTGTGTAAAAAGAAAATTAAGCCATTTTTAAAACATTTGCCTCAAACTACCATCATTAGCCAGGACCTGGGGTCCTTACAGAGCAGGTTAAGCATTTCAAAACACCCCACCACCACAACAGTTGTAGACCCAGAAAAATACAGGAACTTGGCACCTGAAGACATTTGAGCCAGACGGCAAGGTTAGGGCACCAGGTAACATCCTTGGGCAAAAAGACAGCACCCTCGGATTAATCTGAGCATAATCCAAAATATCTAATATGGAGTAGGTGTGTTTTCCTTCGCAGGGGTAGTGGAGAACTCAATCCAGCAACCTGGCCGAAAGGACAGGATGCCAAGTCAAGCTGACTCCAAACACCTGAGCAAAGACACTGGAGGAAGAGGGTGCAAGCCCGCGGATGAAAGAGCAAATCCCCAAGAGGAAAACATTCTGAGCTGTATAAAGGTCCCCAACTATGAGGCAAGGTGGCACCAAGAAAACGACCTAGGGACAGCTGCCAAGAGGCAGAACCACGGAATCATCTGGCCATGGGGCTAGGGTGAGAGCTGGCTGAGCTACGGGCCAGTCACAAGGCAGCAGAACCATCCAGTCCAGCAAATGTACAGGGACAGCGCTCCCAGGAGACCCTCCCAGAAGCTCGCAGCCATGAGTCCCCCAGAGCCGCACTGACTCCACTCTGTGGGCCAAGCTGGGCTGACCAGAACTTTGCTGGCAGCTGTGGGACTGGCCATTCTCACACCGGGCAGCACCAGGGACAAGTCCTGTGTGTTCCTCACGCCCTCTTGCTGAAGCCCTACTCACAGCATGATCTCTTTGTCCAAGGCTGTCCACCTAGCTTTGCTGTATCTGCCCCAAACAGGACCTCCCTCAAGGCTGAGCCCCCATCACTCCTGGGACACCCCAAGCTCTGTTCCTGTCCAGGGACTGCATACACGGCTTTCCTGTGTCTCTGGTGTCTCCACAGCCTCACCAGGTGGCTGTGTGTGGTGGGAGCTTTGCACATCTCTTGTGGGATTTTTCATGGTTCCACTATCTATCAAGACTTCCGTAACCCAGGCCACCCCTCGTAGCATAAGGCCCAGGTCCCTTCAGGACCATCAGAACCTACTGTTTGGGAATAAGTGGATCCCAGATTCCTCCCAGCCAGAGGTTTGGAGACTAGCCCTGCCTGGGCGCTGATCCAGTTGAGTGTAAAATTTGGGTAACTCCAGCTGAAAAACATCCACCTCACTCATATAAACATTTCAACCTAAACTGTGTTTGGACTATAATTATCTGCTTCTGATAAATAATGCAAAGGGATTTAAAGGAATTAAAGCAATTGATTTATAGGTGGTTCATTGTTTTGGGGAGTGTTTCAGTGCCCCAAGGAATACAGACTGAATCTATATAGACATTCTTCTAGACCATTCTGTGTCTAGAAGAATGTGTGTGTGTGTGTGTGTGTGTGTGTGTGTGTGTGTGTGTGCCCAAATACATGCTGGTACATAGAGGGAGGGGTAGACATGCATGCACAGTGTGCATTGCAGATGCAGAATTCCTACAGGGAAAGTGTTCTGATGGCCACCTGTCCAGTTCCTGTTGGGATTGCCATTGCTCAATCGGAACCTCTTCTGTGTTGCAGGCAGAGGGACAGTAGAGTAGATAGGGACAGGGAGACAGTGAGATGGGGTCCTTTTCCCATCTGAGGAGTCCCTGGCAGTTCCTACTATATTGCTGCACACAAGTTCTCCTGAGATCTAAAATGCTGGCCTGGGTAACATGTGCTCCTGTGCCACCAATCTCACAAAAGGGTGAAGAGCCTGGGCCCCCATGAACACCAGGCCTGGGCCAAGGACAACAGCTTCCACGCTGGCCTGGCTTAGTTGATGCCACTGTGCAGCCACGGCTCCAGTTAAGGCACAGGCCACCTGCAAGATATTTCCCTACACACTCTCTGGGGCTGCTTTCAAGGGAGTGTCACTCAGCACATTTGCATACATGGAGTCACCTGCAGGCCTGTGTCCCCAGCCAGGTCCCAGGTCCCTGGTGTCCTCTCTGCTGTCCTACTCAAGCCCCACTTTGCAGTAGTTGGCCAGATATACATGCATCCACTTGTGGAAGAGGGATTGTCACATGATGTGGAAGGTCAGCCTGTGCGCCATTTCATCAGGGATAGGTGAGTGCTTGCTGGGCACACAGTGCTTGGGCAGCAGGCAGCACCAAGGGCACGGTCCCCGTGAGCCAGGCTGCAAAGCCCAGACCTGTCCATGTGGCCCCCCAAGCAATCAGAGCCCCGTCTGCTCTTTTAGCTCTGCCACCGGGAGCCACAGTCTGGATGGAGGCCCAGCACTGTCACAGAGAGGGCCCTGCCAGGGAAAACCAGGGCCCCAGCCTGGACATCTGTCCAAGAGGGACCCAGCTAAGCTTCACCCTGAGCAGTTACACTGCGCTGCATTTGCCCTCTCTACCTCACCCAGCCCTTAAAGCAGACATCTACAAAAACAGTCAGGACATGTGTCCTCCACACAGGACCCAGACCGAAAGTCTGTTGTCTTTCTGGGGACCCACAGGATTCAGAAAGCCTCGCTGTGAAGCTCAGGGGTCCATGTGATGAAGCTTCTTTTCCTGGGCTCCTCCAGATTTGACAATAAGAGCCAGAGTTAACATGTGTCCTTCTTCCTGGTGGGCAGAATGCCCTTTGCTCATCTGAGTAGGCCCCGGCCACTGTTACACCTGCAATCACACCTGTGAAGAAAGCTCACCTGCTAGCCAGGCATGGTGGTGTACACCTGTGCACTCGGAAGGCTGAGGCAGAAGGATCGCTGCAAGTTTGAGGCCAGCCTGGGCTACAGTGTGAATTCAAGGCCAGCCTGAACTGCATAGTGAAACCCTATCTCAAAAAGACAGAAAAACAAAAGAAACCTCAGCTGCTCCCTCAACACGAACCCTGCTGCCGATCTCCACTTACTAGCTTCTGTAGAAAAGCAGGTCCCAGCCCAATTGCAACCTCTCGGGGGTTGGGAGTGTCATATTCTGATCAGATACATTTAGCTTTGGGCACTCTGGGCAGCAGACAGCAGGAAGGACAAGGAGAGAGATTTTCTGCCCGGAGACACACGCTGACTGAAAAGGTAAGGAAAGCCAGCCAAGCCCGATGTAGGGAGCCCTTATAGGCGGAGACTGACATCTGACACGCACAGCTGCTGCGGGGCCATCCTGAGAGGCGCTCGCTGGACTCCACAGAGGGACGCCCAGATGTGAGCCTTGAGCTGCCATCCCATGGCCAGCTGGAGCTGATCGCCCTGCTGT
The DNA here is from genome assembly GCF_034190915.1 of Cavia porcellus. NCBI lineage: Eukaryota > Metazoa > Chordata > Mammalia > Rodentia > Caviidae > Cavia > Cavia porcellus. The sequence goes on from NW_026947489.1 coordinate 59,946,012, forward strand.
GGATCAGTGTTCTAACACTGAGGAATCCATGCAGACAGGAAGCTACGTGGTTATCGACACACATCCTCCTGCAAGTCCAGGGAAGCATGACTCAGAGGACAACAGGGACAGCTCACAGGCAGGCAAGGCTGAGGCTGCGACTGCCAGCCCAGAGGGCAGAGGACAGAGCATCCGGCCAGAGCCATTCTCATGCCTTCGAGTTTCTTAGGATTGGAGCTTCTTCCCGTTTCTCTCTTCAGACAGAAAATGTCTGCCCACACCTGCCTGCCTGTTTGGGGGAGCTTGCTTTCTGGAGAGCAGAAGCCCTGTGAGGACACAGCCCAAGGGACTGCGAGTGTGGAGACAGAGGCAGACGCTGGAAGGATGTCCCTCTGACCAACAGTCCCCTAGAGTGGCCAGTGGCATCAGTATCAGTGAAAAGGGCCTGCCCAGGTTCACCCCACAGCCTCCCAGGCACAGCCCACCAACACCCTCATCTCAGACTTGTGTCCCCAGGACTGAAAGAGGATTCATTTGTCATGTTAAACCACCAGGTTCATGGTGACTTTTTAACAGCAGCTCAAGAGAACTAACACACCTAGCTCAGATGGGGGTTCATCGTTCACGGTCAGTGACTGTTCCTCAATATTACATGGAATTCCCACACTTTGCAAGTACACTGTGTAATGAGATGCGGTCGTGATGCCTAGCTGCCCCTTGCTTTGACCAAACCGAGCACAAACCCAGCTGCTGCTCTCTGATGGCCTCTTTCCTGTGCTGATCCACCTGGCCTCGGCCTACTGCAGCTTCTCCAGCCTGGATGGATACTTGTCACTCAGCCCTTCACACCCAGCATCTACGGTCCTTTCCTCCAAGCCCTTGAGAAGTGTCCAGGTCCAGCTGCAGTGGCCAAATCAGTGCACCCAAGCCATGCAGCCTGTGAGGGCCCTGGAAAGCTGGTGATGGTGTCTTTCCTGTGTACGCTGGGGCACACTTCTCCTGGAAGCAGCAGTGAGGGGACTAGGGGACCAGAGATGTGCGTGCTCCCGTCTGTGCATGCAGAGGCAGCTATGGTTGGGGGAGTTCTCGTGGGCCAGTCTTGACGGTCGCTGGCCTCGCCTTCTTCTGCTCAGATGAGTCTGGTCTCTGCCCCTGCCTCCATCCGTGAACTACACAATAGCCCTCTGACAAGTTCCTTTTTTGCTTCAATCAACCAGACCCATGCTCTACTGACAAGGAAGAGCCTCTGGTGCAAAGTTGTTCCTGCCTGGTGTGAGAACAACCATCTAGATACTTCCATCCAAGTTAAGGAGGGGGATGTTTTGGTGAGCGTGCTGGTGCACACCTGCAACTCCTGCACTCTGGGAAGCTGAGTCAGGAGGATTACAAGTTCAAACCCAGACTGATTCTGAATTCCACTGGGTAAAATCTGAGATAAAAGCTGCTATTTCTGCTCTTTGTTTAAGGAGACGCTGGAGAAGGGGCAAGGCTCATCTTGCCATTCTGGCATCGCCTTGAAGAGTGGGGAGACTTTCTAGATGGCATGACATCCTATGCTTCCTAGCCACCGTGGGCATCACCTGCATGCAGGTGTGGGTGCCAGTGATGCCAGAGAACACTGGGTAACAAATGCCCACAACTTTCCACTGACTTCTGCATCTACCTGCTTTTCAGGTTCCAAAGATTTTTTTTTTTTTTTTTGGTACCGGGGATCATACTCATGACCTCGAGCTTGCTAGGCAGGCACTTGTGCCATGGAGCTAAACCCCCAGCCCTCAGTTCCACAGATTTTTGACTCCCATACCATGGGGAGAGATGTCTTAGTGGATTTCTTAACAGGAGCAAAACCAGCCTCACTAATGAAGAGAGTAGTAAGATAAACTACCCTAAAAGCAATTTTAGGACACTTATCTTTCCAGTAAAGAATATAATTCTTTGCATCCCTCAAGTAAATATGAACATATTCATTCTAAAAGTTCAAAAGGACAAAATAAAATAAATGTCACACTGGCTGAAACCACCACCATCTGCAAAGATTTCTGTCACTCATAGGACCCTAGGACAGTTCATAGAAGGGTGATTAAGGTTATACCCCAAATAGCCACAGTTTTCTGTAATTATGAATTGCTTTTCCATGGGTATTATAGGGTATTTATGGGTATTTATTTAAACTTTTCTTGAATGTATTTTTTTCACTTTATGTAACAAATCAAAAATATAAGTACTTCAGTGTAAAAACTGGTTTCTTCTTTGACCTAAAACCTCTTTGAAGCTTTAAATATCCTCTCCTTTTTTTTCAAAGAAAAAAGGCGCCTTGCTTTGATGGCACTGATAAATCAGCAAATATAAACTTTTACTCTGTTTTCTTTTCACCCACTCCGTAGATGTTGATTCACCACCTTTTTAAATGAACACATATTAACTGTACTTACTAATGGGGCCCAACATGCTATCTCCACACATGCGTACAGCATGCACGGATCAAACTCAGCCTCCCTTCTCTGCCTTTCAGACCACTCCCAACTCCTAGCAATCACTGGACAGCACTCAGGTTCACACACCTTTTAGGCTTCCTTCTTAGTCTGTTTGACACAACATCCTCCAGGTCTACCCAATTTGCTGTCAAAGACAATATTCCCTTCTTTATGGCTGAATAGTATGCCACTGTATATATGCACCATGTTTTCTTTGGTAAATCTATCTCTATAAGTCAGTTTGAAACATAAATATATTTAAAGTCCTTCCATGTACAGTGGTGCATATTCGTAAGGCCAGCACTCAGGAGGCTGAGGCAGGAGAATGACTGAGAGTTCAGGCCAGCCTGGCTATACAGTGAGACCATGCCTCCAAAAACAAAACACAAAACACCACCACCAACAACAACAAAGACCCTCTACAATACCCATTGAAAAGCAATTCATAAACAGAACAGAAACCTGGGACTGAGAAATTCCATTTTTCCACTTAAAGGAAACCCTTGGCAGCTTCTCTCTGGCACTTGAATCTCCTGCCTTGCACCTTTGAGGCCATGGCTAATATGCACCACCTACCCTGAAGGGTTGATCTGATAACCTAGGTGGCCCAGTGCCCATGCCTAATGGGAGGGTAGGGTGCAGCATGGATATGATGTGCAAAGGCAGGGCTCTCATCATCACAAGAGGGACAGAGTGGGCCTGAGGGAGACTGTCACATGACACAGATCAACTTCCCATTTAACTTCTCCAGCGCTAAATGATGGAACTGTGAGAAGTGAGTACACGTGTGGAGGGATGAGTGTTTACAGAAAGCTGACCTCTGCGTGGTGGAGCTGAAGTGGAAAGGAGAGGACTGTCCCTGGCTCCTGGCCACTCCACATGGCCTCAGGTCCCTCTGGGGTGGAGACTGAGCTCCTGAAGGGCTGGGCTGCTCTGCATGAGGACAGGGAAGGTGACCTCTACCCTGGCAATGTGACATTGACCAGGGACAAAGGGCAGTGGGCCTCAGAGGAGGGAAGGATGCCCAAAGGATGCCCAAAGGCCACCTCCCATGCTGGCCCGCCTTCTCTCTTGCCTTCTCCCTTTCCAACCTGTGTCCCTCAGCCTTCCATGCAAGCGATTATCTCCAAAAGCTGTTTTGAGAGTAGAGAGGCAGTGGTTTTGTCTTGCTGGGATGTGGTGTGGGACGAGGAGATTCCTCCAGTGAGCAGCCCCACAAGAGTGCTAGTACACGTTTGTCTGCTGAGAAAGGACAAGGAGCTTTGGGGAGGCAGGGAGCCCCAGCTGAAGGCTGCACATCTCGAATCCACCAAAGGAGTCTGGGTTAGCTTCTCTGAGAATTTAAGAGAATAACAGTACTGGGAACGTGCCATTTTCACAGTTGGCATCATGCATGGTTTCACCGGGCAAAAAAAGATTTCTCGGATTTGCTTTTAAAAATGTAAACCTCTGGCTATTTCTGAATACAAATCTGTGGATGAAGTCCCAGGAAAAAACTTACATTGGCAGGAAGATGAAACACACACGCATACTTAAAATCTAAAAGCACCAGAGTTTGAGAAACCTGTTTTCTTTCCCTGGCAAACAGAATACTTCAAGGTCAACAGTCACATTTCCATGTTGGTTTCCTTTACTCTCCTTTCCTTCTAATGGAAACAAACTTTTGAATGTGAAAAAGAGAATCTAAAATCAAGAGCAGAAAAGAGAACCACTCCTGTCTCTGGGGTCTCATGAGCTTGGGGGAGTGGATCTGTACTTTGTTGTTATCAATCGAGGTGAAGAAGTGAGTTCTGCTCACTAAAATGTCAACAGAATCTATGTCGCAACCCCTGGCACTGACGCCAAGCATCATAGGGCAGTGCCCCTGCTTCCTGGCCCACTGGCCGTATTCCACCACAAATCAAAGAACTCTTTACTAGGAGTCCATCCACTGCCAGATCAAAGACCCCAACCCCACCTGGAAGGTCTGTGGGGAAAGCACAAGAGCCTTTGCTTGTCTTTCCTTGTTACTTTCCCTCCATTGGTCCCCTCTGACACTGACATGGACTCAGCTCACAGGCTATGAGGCTTTGTGCCACACAGCTTCGTTTCATGAGGTTCTGAGCATCTTTATGCCAGGTGTCATAGGAACCCCATAGGTTCAGACATAAACCCTTCTTCCAGCTGACTCATAGTCAGCAGTGAGGTGCCACCCACGTCACTAAGGCCAGTTCCTAAATGTGTCAACCAAAGACAGTGGGGAAGTGATGGTGACAGGGGACAGTCGTCTCTCTCCACGAGGCTCAGGGCAGGATGGGCAAGCTGAGCCATGGATAACAGTAAGATTCTCAAGAGACCTATTTCTAGAAACTGGGTTTTAAATGTATAAATGCAAACCAAATATTAACTGTGCCTAGGAATCTATTATAGTCCATAGCAGAGTGGTACCAGCCTATGGTAACCTAATGATAATTAAGAGCTCCCTGCAGGGAAACCCCTAAGTAGGCTCTGCAGGAGGGGACTGAAACTGGACTAGAATTGGCAACCCTGGCCCATCAAGGAACCCAGCCGGAAAGAGGGGTCCACAACTTGTTAACCTGTTGTTTAATGATGTGCTAGCATGGTACATTATTACTTTGTTCCATGATTCACAGGGTTACTACCTTCCTAATTCCCAGGTCACTGTATGATAGATAGACCCTTTCCCCAGTCAGTTCATCTGTGCATGAGGAAAACACACCCAGGAAAAAGGATTCAAACCTGAGAGAAGTCGGCATAGTTTATATTTTGGATGAATTTTTCCAGTAGGGAGCAGTGCTTGCTAATCTCATGCTCAATTCAGTGCAATGAAAGGTAGTTAAAAGAAAGCACCTCAGGAATGGTGGTACACACTTGTCACCCCAGCACTCTGGGAGGCTGAAGCAGGAGCTTTGAAAGTCCAAGCACAACCTGGGCAGCCCAGCAACATAGTGAGACCCAATCTCAAAATGGAAAATAAAAAGGAAGGTGGGGGTGTGGCTCAGTGTGAAGATCTGGGTTCAATTCCCAAAACTAGAAAAAATAACAAAACAAAAGATGCACGGAAGTGTAGGCACCATTGGCAAGGAGGGTGGTGGGGATCTGCAAAAGGAGGTGGGAATTCTGGTAGTGGGCGGGCACCTTACAGCTCCAGCAGTGCTGACTTACAGCCAACGTGCAGATCTTGCACCTTACACCTTCTGGAAATGAGTTGAGGGACACCCACGTCCCGCCTCTCCCCACACGCATCCTGTGTAGCTGCCTGACAGCCAACCGTGTGGGCCTCGGCAGATGGCACAGCAGCCCAGGTCTCCAAGATGCAGGGGCTTGGCTGAGCCCAAGAGCAACCTTTCAGCTGGCAACACGGGAGTCTCCCTCTGCTCAGAGAGGGACAGTGCAGATCACACTGCTGACCGATCCACAGGTAGAGATCAAAGGGAGGGCGGGAAAGGGAAACTTGCCAACATGAGGTGGGAGAGTCTTTAACCTGAAATTTTTACCCAGCAGAAAGGCAGAGGACAAGCAGGGTCCAGGGTCCCCAGGGCCGCAGGTGTGTTCCACACCCGAACAAGGCCAGAGTGCTCCCAAGAGTCGGATGTGGGTTGGTGCACTGGGCTGACACCACCCCAAGGAGGCTGGGCAGAGGCTGAAGCATGAGGGGACCCAGCTGCTGCTGACACTGAGCCCAGCTGTGAAGGCATGCTGTGTGTTCTTATCCCGCCATAAAATTAGGAAGATATTTCTAACTTCATCATTGAAATTTTCTTCACATGCTCTCTGTGAGAATCATTTCATTTAGGTATCAGTTCTTCAAATCTTATAGTCAACAAAAAATATATATATTATATCTTTTTCCTCCCAGGAGTTTCTGCAAAAATGTTTAAATTATCAAAGCCAAGAATAAGATGAAGATCACTCGTGCAGCTGGAAGCAGATTATTACTTCTAATTGTCTATGGATATTAATGGCAACTAAAGCTCAAAGGACTTTATGACTTACTCCAAGTTGCAGGGTGAATGGGATTAGCAGGAGCAGGAACCTAGAACCTCTGTCTCACAAATCTCACTTCCTGTTACACTACAATGTGAGCAAAATTGCCCAGGATAGCAGGTCACCACAGGGGAAGGGCTCTTCTCCTGACATGTGGGTGATTCCATGCAGACCTCCTCCCACAATGGGAGCCAACAGGGCTCTGGCTCTCAGCACCTGCACCTGGGAACCAAACTTTGCTTTATAGATTCTGAAGCTCTGTTATTAGATGCTTACATGTTTTTTGCTGTGGTTTCTGTGTGATTAACTCACCCTTTATTACTGTGCAGGTCTTTCTCTAGCTCAGTCTTCAAGCATCTTCACCTGATGTTGAGTTACACCAGCTGTAACTGGTTTCCTGGCTTTTCCTGGCAGCCCACCTGCACCTGCACATTTAAAGAGCCTCTCTTGTACATAGGGCACACCTCTGGGCTCCTGCTTTTTGTTTGTTTGTTTGGAGACAGAGTCTTGATATGTAGCTCAGGCTGACCTTGAATTTACTATGTAGTCCAGTTTGGCTTTGGTCTCTCAAGGATCCTCCTGCTTCAGCCTGCTAAGTGCTGGGATTACAGACATGTGCCACCGCACCCACCTTCCCTATATTTTTATCCACTCTGCCTGTCTCCATCTTTCCTTAGAGGGTTTACCCTGCCATGCTCACCGTAACTGCAGACATGGTTCAGAGTCGGCTGTCTTGCTAGGTGTTTGTTTAACTTTTTTTTTTTTTTTTTTTGGTGCCAGGTCTCAAGCTCAGGACTACATCCTTGCCAGGCAGGCACTGTGCCACTGAGCTAAATTCCTGACCCCTTGCTGTTTGTTTTGTTCAACCCTTGATCTTGTTGTTATTCGTTTCCTCCTTTCCCGCCTTCCCTTGGCATGGTTGTTTATTTTTTATAATCATGTTTACAGTTACATTGGCTTTCATCTGTTGGCTCTTTAAACTGCATGTCATAACCCATTTTCAGTTGCTAATAACATGATACCACGGACAAGGAAGTTATAGAGGAAAGTGGTTCACCTTGGCTCACAATTCTGAGCAAAGCTTGAGGGGCTGCATGACAGTCTTGGGGTTGCCACAGCCCAAGCTACACGAGAGACAAGGCAGCGAGCACCCTTGCACGAGGCTTTTATAGCAGGCCATCCTCCAGGGAAGCCAGGAGCCCACCAGTGGACTAATCCACTCTAGGACAGAGCTCTGATCTCCTCCTACAGCTCTCATCCCAGCTCAGGAAGAAGTCGTTCGTCTGTCACATTCAGTGAAGCTGGGGAAGCCGCTCTCAGGTGCCGCCTTCCGTCTGACCCCATGGTGGTGAGCCTGGGCCACGGGCCCACAGCAGACTGTGTCATTGAAAGCTCTACACGGTTCCCTCTCACTGATCTGAATGAATGAGCGGCTTTCCTGGCCTGGGCCTTTTGCCATATCATCTCTGTGCTTGAGCCACCGACCACAGACTGAAACTTCTGAGCTGTGAACCAGAATAAACCTCTTTCTTTCAGCTACAGGCTTTGGGTATCCTGTCCCAATAACAAGGGACATGACCAGGACACCCAGCGCCATCTCCATTCCCAGCCTACTCATTTCCCAAACCTCTGGCCAGGCTCTGCCCCACTGCCCTCTGTTTGCAGCTCCAACACGTGGCCTTGCCACTTAGTGGACTTCACCACTTCCTGCGGTGCTTGTGCTTCTCCAAAGGCTACCCAGGAACACGGTGGGTCTGCAGTGAATTCAGCATGCAGCACAGCCACAGCTACCGCTATTCTGCACCAGGCCCTGCCCAGGCCCCACCTGTCCAGCTCACAGCAGACTCGCTCTACTGAGCGACATCATCAAAGTGAAACTAACTCCTTGTCAGTCTTTCCCAGAAATCACGACACAACAGAGAAGTTTCCCAAACAGGTCAGATTTGCAAAGTTCCCTGCCTTAATCCTTACATCCTTTAATCCTTACCCAAAGTAGCCTAAGGCCATCTGATTCCAAGGACAGTTATCTGCTTACAGTTCTCGCTCCCTGGTCCCTTCCAAGGAAAGTTACTTGCATGGTCTGCTTTCATTTCATTTCTGCGTTTTTTTGGGTTTCTGACTCTAAACCCAAGCTCCCCTGCTTAGCCCACTAGAGTGATTATTGCTTTATGGAACGGAATGTGACCCAATCCTAGCAATCAATGCCAGATGAGGTTGTTTGATTAAGCTAAGTAACTGTGCCCTTTGACAATGGACAGTGTCACTTCCAGTTATGCTGTCCACCCCTCCTTCCACCCAGTCACCAGCCATGATCCCTTGTGCCACTGTCTTTTTATGCCAGTAGAAAGCAGCCCAGTTAAGGATGTCCTCCCTGGTCAGCCTTGCTCCGCAAGCCAGTGGTACAGAAGACCATGTCAGCCACCCTGCAGGCCCCTGACCCCAGGGACTTGCCACCACCCATCTTGCCTGCACCTGCTCCATCCCTGTCCTGAGAACAACCAGGCCCTGAGTTCCCTCTCACCCCAACCCCGGGCATCCCTTCCTCTCCCAGGGCTCAACCCACCTGGCCTCCTCAGCTCCATGGGGAATCATTTTCTACCACCAGTGCCTGCTCCCTCTTCTTTCCTCAACCCCCTGCTTTCCCCTAAATCTCTCATCAGCACTTGAAGCCATTCAAGGTTTGCCTATCTTAAAAGCAGAACTCCCTCCTCATGGATTCTCCCAGCCTCGGGTATCTCCTTCCCATCACAGCCAACCCCTTCCAGGACTGGCCGCTCTTGCAAAATCACCCTCCTGTCTTTGCTGCTCACAGTGGCTTCTCCCCCTAGGACTCACACGGAGGTGCCCTGACCCCACATCACCAAGCCATGGGACATGACTTGATCTTCATCTCCAAGGCCACCAGGGACAGCTTCTTCTTCCTGGAGCCACCCCCGGGGTTTCCCTCTGAATCTTCTTCCTACCTCAGTGGACCTTTCCCCAGAGTGCTCTCAAAGCCTCTTCGTGCTCACCCCTGGGGTTGTCCAGGGACCCTTATTTCTCCTCCTCCTCTCCACCTCAGCCAATCATTCCCTCTAGTCGGTCAGCGCTGTGGTAGTATACTCCACAATGACCTTCCTGGCCACCTTCTTTCTATGTTGCAGCTGTGGTTTCCCTGCATACCTTGCCTCTTTCCCTCATGTTCCAGGTACAGATGCAGGATTGGGCAGGGCTCTCCCCTGCAGCCTCTTCCTGCAGCTTCCCTAGCTGATCACAAGGCCCTACTAGAGGTATACTCTCAAGGGTGAGTCCCAGGATCACTAAGAGGGAAGGCATGATAACCAATTACAGAAGCAATGCAGAGATCACAGAAACTTTTATTTCCTCTTTGCCCCAAGTCCACACAGATGTGATGGGCATCTGCAGCCCGGATGGCAGGCGGCCTGCTGCAGTCCTACACAGTTTCTCTCCTCTTCCCCTAATTCCTGGAGAATGGCACCTACCACAATCTTAGCTGAGACGCCCCACATACAGGACTGTTAACACTGATGTCATGATCACACCTCCCAGGATGGGGAAATCAAAAAGTTAAATAGTAACAAGTGTTGGCAAGGACCCTGGCACACTGCTGGAGGGACTGTGAAATGGGGTACCTGCTTTGGGAAGACCCCTCTGATGATCACACATTGGGTTCCCACAGGACTCAGCAACTCCACCTGCCCAAAAGAAGGGGTGACATACACAGAACTGGTGCACGTTTATCACGCCATTATTCATCAGAGTGAAAAAGTCAAAACAACTCAAATGTCCATCACCAGGTGATGCAAAGACAAAATGTGGTACCTCCACATAATGGAATATTATTTGCCCATTAGAAAGGGATAGATAGGGTATGAGTACGCACTGCAACGTGGAGGAATCCTGAAAGCACTGTGAGCAGTCAATCAAAAAAGACCACATAGTCTATGAATACATCCACATCAAAGTCCAGGCTCAGAAAGCAGGGGAGTGGTGGCCAGGGAGTGGGTGTAGAGGGAACTGGGTTACAGTGGCTGTGGTGATGGCTGCACTTCTCTGTGGCAGGACTGTGTGGCATGTAAATCAGGTTCCGGTAGAGACATCACAACAATGGCACATGGGCTCAGAAGACATTTGTGTCAGTTAGGAATTGGTTCCATTTCATGTGAAGTGTGGTTCTGCTTAACAAAACAAAACAAGGACATTTTGCACTGGGAAATATCTGGAAATGCATACTCCAAATATCTACCTTAGGTGGTAGGACTATACATGATTTTTTTAAAACATGGTTTTTCATATTTCCTAAATGATTTATGAACACCTGATTCTTTTAAACAAGTAAATACAAAGTCCAACAAAAAATGTATACACAGTTTAGAAAAATAGTGCATTTTTTTTGGTACTGGGAATTATTCACAACCTCACACATGCTAGGCAGGCACTGTGCCACTGAGCTCTACCCCCAGCCCAGTGTGATGTTTTTTCCAACAGATGGTGTCACCTTCATGGGGGGGACCCTAGTGGATGTCATGTATCACAGAAAAGCCACTATACTGCTGGTCTTTAGAGAAGAACTTGAAAGTGCACATGCAGCAATCTCAAAGACTAAGCAGCAATTCACTGTCCCAATAAACTTAGCACTTTGAGCACCTCTTGTAATGGCAGAGGCCAAAGGCAATTTGTATGCATCTTGTGATGGCTCATCAAGTTTAGCATTAAAATATTTATACAAGTATGTCTTTTCCTGAAGTGTGTATACATTTTTGGCAGACTCTGTGTATTGTTATCAGATCTATTTTAAGAATAGTTATTATAAAGGATTGTTAAAGTTACAGTAGAAATAATGGCCCGAGTAAGGGTATGAGGAACCTGCTTGTTCACCACAGGGCAGCTCAGAGTCCTTGGGCAGGGGCCAGGGATTTAGCTCAGCAGTGCAGCACCTGCCTGGCAAGCATGAGTTTGATTCCCAGTACCCCTTCCTCCAAATAAAGCCCTTGGGCCCTTGACCACTCCATAACCAGAGGAGCTGTGGATGTCAAGGTGCTATCCCACCAGCCTGCTTACTAGTGATCCAGAAGGACTGGCCAAGTTCTTTGGTCACTGCGAAGTAAACATTTCCAAGTTCATAGCATACCTGTAATGATTAACATACAGCAGTGTGATGAGAACAAAACAGAACCATCCTAAACACGTTTCCCCAAACACTGAACTCGAGGGACTAACCTAAGATTAGGAGTCCACGACACTTCTCCAAGGGACCCACAGAACCAGACATAGGCATCCCTCCACATTCTTGCTGAGTGGACATCCTGGTCTATGTCCTGGAACACCCAGTGTCCCTGTGCCTCTGGAAAAGTCCCAGGCTTGCTGTGGTCTCAGTGCAGATGAGAAGAGGAAAGCTGGGGAGGCAAAGGGGCTGTACCAGACTGCATTGATGCTGCCTGCGTAGGAAAAGTAACAAACAGTTCTTAACAGAGCAATGAGCTGGAGGATTCAACACCACTTTCCATATTAGACAGGAAACGTACCAATCCACAGAGCCCATAAACTACACACTTGCATGTGTGGGGTGTTGCAACTGAGAGAACATGCGGTAGTCTGCATGGCCAACACGGAGACCACGAAGAGAGAACATCCCGTATACACCTGTTATCTGAGAGATGGGAGCCTGCATTTGAGCGGCTGGACAGGTCCATCAAGAACTGCTGCCTCCACTCACTGCCCCTCTCACAGCCCACGGGCACAATCTAGATGCTCCCCACATCTCGGAGTCTTTCCAATCCAGCGTCAAGGCTGTAGCTGACACAACTTCCTGATTTGTATCAGTTTCCCAAAATAAGTGACAATGGACTGGTGGTTGATGGTGGGGTGGGGTGGAGAGCACTGCTCCTGGAGCACTCTTAGTAACAAAGAACCCCCCAACCCCGGTCTAAGCAGTTTCCTACCAGTTAGCACCTCGGGCAGCTTCCTTTTGTTTTTTCATTGTTGCTGTGTGTGGAATCAAACTCAGGACCTTGGGCTTGCCAAGCAGGCGTTCCGCCACTGAGCTCTATTCCCTGACCTGGGTAGCTTCATCTATTTTCTGTGTTGCTATGACAAGACACACAGTGCCCAAGTTCAGGCACGCCTGTGTATGTGTGTGCAATCTGTACTCACCAGGGACCCTGACCACAGTATTCCTTCAAGTCACAAGTTTTGACTCCTGGGGCACAAACCCACAGCAGCTAGCAAGACTCAGGGACAGTGTGCAGAGGTGGAAGCCGGCCTAGTCTGTACACTGGGCATGGGACAAGGGACACGGACGCTCCATCCCCTGCTGGGTCACGTTCCAGAAATGGGACAGGTCAGACTCCCTTCATGCCCCGTGAACTTTGAGAAATATTGACAGTTCAGATGTCACTCTTTGTACTCAGGCGGTTTTTTGTTTGCTTTTTTTCTTTTGGCATAGCGCCAGGGAAAGTGACTCGATGACATTCTGAGCTAGCAGGGTCCCCTGCCCAGGTGCTTTCTGCCTCAGGCCCCGCGGAGACTTCGTGGCCAGGCGCGGGCCTTTCAGATGGGCTCCAGATGGGCAGATGTCCCGAGTCTGGACGTGTTACCCGCGGCTCCTAGATCCCAGAGGCAGCCTGCAAACCAGCCCCGCGTTCTCGATCGTTCGCCCAACTGGCTCGCACGGCTCGCTGTCCCAGATGCGGAGGGCGCGGGACGAGGACGTCGTGCATCGGCGCGCTGCGCACGGCCATGATGTCACAACGATCTTGCCAGCGCCTGCGGGGCCTCGCCAGGGCCCCAGACGGTAGGTGGGAAAGCCCGGCGCCCGCGGTCCTTCTACTCCCCGCCCCCCAGCACATTTCGATTCCGCCTAGCGTCCCACTTCCGCCCCTGGTGTCTCCCTCCCTCGCGCTGAGCGGCCCTGCGCGCTCCCGCCAAGCGCGTGCCGGCGCGCGCCGCGGTGGCGTGTGAGCACGTCATATCGGCCGCCCATTTGCCATTGGTCGCGGCCGCCTCACCAGACGCAGTGCGGACGGGCGCGCGGGAGGGGCGGGGCCATGAGGGGCCACGCCCTTGGGCGGTGCGCGCGAACGGCGGGTAGGCCGGGCCAGGTCACGTGGTGCGGGGCTACGGCCCGCCATATAAGTGGACGGTCAGCAGAGCACTGCGGCCGGGTGCGCTGCTTCTTCCTTCTCTTCTTCGGGTGTTCACCGCCCCCCTACCTGTGCTCGCTCGCTCTCCGGCCGCGGGCGGGTGCCCCTCGGCAGGTACGCGGGTACTGGGGCGTGGGCGGGGATTCCGACTTGGTCCCGCCAAGGCGGGCTTTGGCATGACTTATCTGCTGCCCTCAGGACCCTCGGCGCGGCGCGCACCGATGCCCAGGTTGCACGACCACTTCTGGAGCTGTCCCTGCGCCGCGCGGCGTCCGAGCCCTCCGCGAGCCCGCGCCGCCCTGACTCCAGGCATGCTGGTCACCCCTGCGCCCACTGCTGCCGGGGTCCCGCACTCCGACCCCGTGCCCCAGAGCCCGCGGGTCAGCAGCTGGCACCACGACCTGGTGCAGAGGAGCCTCGTGCTCTTCTCTGTCGGGGTCGTCCTGGCTCTGGTGCTCAACCTGCTGCAGATCCAGAGGAATGTCACGCTCTTTCCGGACGAGGTGATTGCCACCATCTTCTCCTCGGCCTGGTGGGTGCCGCCGTGCTGCGGGACGGCCGCTGGTGAGTGTTCTGCGCGGGACTGGGAGGCAGCGTCCCCTGCCAGGCCCCTCCCAGCCCGGGAGCAGCGCACGTTTGCAAAGGAGTGACAGCTGGCATCGCAGTGTCTGTGTCCGGAGAAGGACCGGCCGGGAGGGTGGGGAGCCCGCGCCGGCCAACCTCAGCCCTGAAGTTTGAGGAGCAGGGATGGAGATGAGGTCGGAGATAACTGGCTGTTTGAGCAAACCTGGGCCAGCTAACAAGTCGCGTCCTCTAGCGTCCGGATGACAGAGGCCCAGCTGTCACCCAGGGCCTGCGCCCAGGGATTGGCCACCTGCAGAACTGGTGAGGGCAGGGCTGCACACCATTGGCTGTCCGCATGAACATGCTACCCTGCGGGTAACTGAAAACAAACCGTCACGTGTGCAAGAAGCCGTTGCCAGGGCAGCAACTCGTTAGCACTTCCTTCTGTGGTGGCTTTCCGCCAAGTAGCCACCACCACCACCCTGTCTCCTGAGGGAAGGACTGGAGAGGGTAGCTTGCAGCACACCTGACCTGCCTCAGAGACACGCCAGAGCCCAACAAGAAATAGTTAAACTGCGGACTGGTGTGTTTTTTTAATAGAATTTCTTGATTATAGTTTAGCTAGATTATAAAAACGTTGTATGGTCATGGCCCAGCATATTGCTAACTAACCTAATGACCCAGCATTTGTTTATATAATAGACATTTATCAGGTGCAGCCTCCACCCAAGAGCACTTGAAATACAAAACTAGGCAGGGCAAGCACCTGTGTGCTCTGTGGCAGACTTCCACTGGCAGCATGCATGCTTTATCCAGTTTTGTTTGTCCCTTTATAGCTTTATCCAGTTTTGTTTGTCCCTTTATAGCTTTACCCTAACTCCATCTGGTTGTGACCAGATGTGCAAACTGAGGCACAGAGGTTAAGTGTAGTGTGCAGTGTTCCAGCATCCACAGTGGTGAGTGCAGAGCCGCCCTGCTGGAGGACTGCTCCAGCCAGGCAGGGTGCTGCTTTTATCTGCTGGGGCAGAAATTGCTCATCTTTGTTCTCGGAAAGATGGGACCCTGCTTTTTCTCTGAACCTTTAAGGACATGGCTGTGCTCATGAAGAGTTCTTTTTTGAAAAGTGGAGCTGGATTTGAAATTGCACTTTTCAAGCACAATGTGGTACGGTAGTTTATTTCTTTTAATCAAAAACAATCTGCAAAATGAGGTTATTTGTAACTAGAACTTTGGTGAGTTCCAGGAATGTACCATAGTTTCTGTGACTCTGAGTGGGTGGCTAACCCTGCTCCTCTGTTCACCGTTAAAAAACCAGAATGCCTGCCTCTCTCCTGCCAGACTGAGTAAAGCCATTACCAGGCTTTAGCTCCTCTGACAGGGTGCACTTTACAGGAGAACCTTGTGTCCCGCTTGGGCTGCAGATGGCTTATTTAGCTACTATACTGCTCTTTTGGAAGGCTTGCCATCCACTGCTCAAATGGTCTTTAGGGTTCTGCGTCTGTGGCACTTTCCTGACTGCAGATCGAGGGAGCTCTTCCTCCTCTGCCCACCAGTTACATAACCCTCTTCATGTCACACATGAGAAAACAAACACCAGGAGCTACGTCCACACAGGGCACACTGGGACTCGTGGCCCACTTTCCTCTGCCTGACCCTTTTCAGGGCAAGGTAGCTTTGTCCACACCATGCACATGCAGCAGTGCTCTGTGTCTCCTAGAGTATAGCTGCAGCACCTGAGGGGTGGCCAATGCCCCTCTGTGGGGCTGCTCTGAGTATTAATGACGACCGTTCCAGAGCATCAATGTGAGAACTGTGGCTTTCAGCTGGTATGTTCTAACAGTGTTGTCTTTTCCTTAAACAGCTGTTGTCGGCTTACTGTACCCCTGTATCGACAGTCATCTGGGAGAGCCCCACAAGTTCAAGAGAGAGTGGGCTAGCGTCATGCGCTGCATTGCGGTTTTTGTTGGCATTAATCACGCCAGTGCTGTATCCTTGACTCAATGTGCTGTGTCCAGAGGGTCCCTGAGGTCACATGAGTAACCACCATATTATTTCTGTTGAGCATCTGGTATCGTACCTCATCCATATCTTTGAGTATATCATCTGCTTGACACCTAGCAGGAGTCTTAGGGTACAGTTCCTAGAGTGCCTTTATATTTTGGGACACTGTTAAAATAGTGCCAGAGCCAATCTGTGTTCCCTGTGCTCCTTTCTCAGTTATCTTTTGGCTCCTAAGAGTTCTTCTCATAATTCACTTTGACATGTCTTCCTGCTGTCCTCCTAGGCTGAGGGTATGGTGGCACCTATGATGGAAGGGACTGGAGAGAGGAGCTGTCGTTACATTATGGGACAGCGCCTGCAGCTGCCCCTCATATCCAGGGTCAGTCGTGGAAGACCCGGCGCTTACGGCATCTGTGGGTAGAACTCCTCCTGTGCAGTGTGCTTTGGCATTGTCCATGTTGCCTTTTTGAGAATTTGTCCATAGTTTGAAAGATTGAGATTTTCTTTGGAACAAAGTCCTTGCAGTGGAATGGGCCATTAAACCCAGGCTGCTGTGTACAGCAAGGAAAGAACTGCCCAGTGGTGCACCCAGGAGTAAGTGAGCAGCTCCCTTTATTAAAGATCATATGCAAGTTATGCTCAGGGCAAGTCTACAGCGTCAGATAAGGCAGACGGAAAAAGGGTGGTAGAGAAACACTACACTTGGGTCAGAGCACAGAAAGATAGCCTCAGCCGCAGAGTGACATGCACAGATAAAGTGGGCTCCAGGATTTAAAGACTGTGCACCTCAGTGTTGGGGGCCTCCTGCTGAGTTTCTAGCTGTGATTGACAGGTGCTGTGTCACAGTGGAGGTGCTCAGAACGTATGCTTGTCCCAGAATTCACTCTGATCTTATATTATGACAGGGCAGGTAGTACATACCAAGGCGAGCATCGGCAGTTTCCTGAGGTTTTGTTACTTTCTGTGTCTTCGGACAATGAAAGTAATAGTAAGTAGGATGCTGCTTAGAATTAGATGGAGAAAAGGAGTGACTCCCTCAGTTGTTGCTAGCTGTAGTAAGATGAAGGGAAAGATATTCTTAGAGGTCTTCAGGTTGCTTTCCCTCTATGTTAATTTAACATACGCCTTTGTGTGTGTGTGTGTGTGCCAGTGATTGGACTCAGGATGGTGCGCTTGCCAGGCAGGTGCTTTACCACTGAGCCGCATCCCTAGCCCCTCCCGTGTTACTAGATGATAGCTCCAACAAATCAGTTTTGCCATCAGTTGAGCAGAGTTTAATGACAGCTCTAAGTGTCTTGTTCAGGGTACCTGGAGATCATCGTGCAGACTTGAGGAGACTATTTGCTCACTTTAAGTCACGAAAAGAAGAAAAGGAAAAAAGTGATTCCTTCGTGGCAAAATACGTTGCTTTATGTCCGGAGCCCTGAGAAGACTTATGTGTAGCTTTGAGGGGCTGTACCTGAATTCTACTTTGACCTGGTGGCCCAGGAAGCCGGGCCAGCTCCCTGCACAGCTCTTGGGCAATACTTGCTGTGCACTGACAAACTCCTGTGAGCAGCACCTGTGGTTTAAGTGTTTTTGATCCTATGAAAAACTGTTGAGCTTTTCTTTAACTTGTGCATCACCAGAAATTGGATTTTGCCAATAATGTCCAGCTGTCCTTGACCTTGGCAGCCTTGTCCTTGGGCCTTTGGTGGACATTTGATCGCTCCAGAAGTGGCCTTGGGCTCGGGATCACCATAGCCTTCCTAGCGACGCTCATCACTCAGTTTCTCGTGTACAATGGTGTCTATCAGTAAGTGTGCACCCTACATGCTGCTCTGCCTACGGCCCCAGGACATAGTCATGAATCCTCCACCTGCCTCTGCTCTGCTGGCAGCAGACACCGAGTGGTAACCCTGAGGCGTGGCACTCAGATGGTGACATCTTTGCAGCAGTTTGTGGTTATGCAGCATTGTGTGGACCCCATACTAGAGATCTCCGGCCCAGAATCACCCTGGTGAAGCAGACTCCTAAGCTCTTCCTTTCTTTTTTCCTCTAGGTATACCTCCCCAGATTTCCTCTATATTCGATCGTGGCTCCCATGTATATTTTTCTCAGGAGGAGTCACAGTGGGAAACATAGGACGACAGTTAGCTATGGTAAGTGAAGTGACCACTGCACGGCCTCCTCTGCCCGGTGGTTTATCTTAACAGAACTGTGTCAGCGCTGTGCTTCATCTGCTTTAACACATGTGTAGTTCAGACAGAGTGGCAAACAGACTTGAGAAGAGCGTGGCATAAAGAGGTAGTAGTACTCAGGTAATTAATTGTTCGCTTCATTTTAAAAGTTTATGGGTTTCTAAACTCATGGCCTGTGCTAGAAGCAGCTAAGGTTCAGTGCAGTCCTTGGCCTCCGGGTGTGGCCCTGGCCTGTCTTGAGTTTGCAGATCTGATAAAGTAAGCAGCAGAGAGCAGTCCTGAACAGCTGAAGCCAATGTGTCAGGGACCCAGATTACCAATAAATGACACTTACTACGTGGCTGTGTTACATGGGAACAGAGGACACTGGGAGACTCTGCTTTCAACCGCAAGTGACTACATCCTGGCCAGGAGACAGGATCAGCATGCAGGGCCCTTTTGGGAACAGATAGCCATGTGTGCAGGGCAGGGTCCTCCTGAGTCATAGTACAAGGCTTGGTGGCTCAGAGTGGGAAAGAAGGCAGTGCCACCTCCCAGGGCACAGTTACATCCTGAGGGTTGAAGGCAGAAGGAGAGAGGGCGGTGGCGGCAGTTCTGTTCTGAAGGTTAGCATGGACATTTGAGCACTTTACTTTTAAAAGCAAATGCAGACAGACAGATGTTACTTGTAGGTGAGTTTGACTGAAGGGCTGAAGTAGAATGAATTTAAAAGGAAACTAGAGCTTTGCCTCAGAAACAAGCTCTCCTGGCCTCAGAAACTTACCGTAGCACTTCTGCTGTCTTTATAATGGTGCATTTATTTGCACCTGCTGAGCTGACTAACCTGGAGTTGGATTCGAATGCCCCTTCCGTGTTGCTCAGATGAGAAGTCATTTCCAGAGGCTAGAACTGGTAAAGTGTTCCACTGGTTTCTGAGTCTTAAGAGTCTTTTTCATCTGCTTCTGTTAATTCCCTACAGATCTCCTGCCAAAACAAGGGAGTCTCTACTGAAAACACTGTTTCTCATGTCCCTAAGAGAGAATCAGAGGGTTTTGTTTTCTGTAACGTTGGAAATTTGTGTGGTCAGATGATCTCACCTGGAAAGGGTGCACTTCTGCACACACCGGGTCACTTCCCAGGAGCGTACTTTACTTGTCCTCGGGGAGAACTGAAGTACCCTTGGGGGTACTTCAGTTCTCGGGGAGAACTGAAGTACTCCTGTATTGCTATGTGTGTGTTTCATGGGTTGGTTTTTGTGGCACTGCAGGTGGAACCCAGGAGCATGCTACTACTGAACTACGTTGTACCCTTCTCATCTTGAGACAGCTGCTCCCAGACTTGCGACCCTCTAGTCTTACCTCCTGAGTGGCTGATACAACAGTGTCAGTAGTAGTGCTAGGCCACTTTAAAAGTTTTGAGTGTTCTTTGGCAGAGCATTTCTGTGAAGAAGTTTGGAATACAGTGGCCTTCAGTCAGGTTACCTGGTCATTCAGTTAAAATGTGAGTGGCTTTAGGAGGCTGGCTGCTGGGGCTGCGGTGATCAGTGCTGCTGCACAGTCGCACTGAAGGCTCTCGGTCATTGTTAGAGAGCTCAGTGGGCACTGTTGTTGGGGGAGGTAGAACTTTCACAGCATGTGCAGGTTCCAAATCCTAGGAGCAGCAGAAGTCGTTCTGGGAGGGTGGGTGAGTGCTGAGTTGTTCCAGGTGACCCCTGCCTCCGCTCTTGTTCACGCGTGGGTTCTCCTGTGGTCCCACCTGCAATCCCTCCCTAAGAGAATGGGGGTTCTTGCCGGGCCCGCTCCCTGCAGCACTGACGCTAACTCCACTCGCAGTTCAGTGCTCTCGGTGTTTCTTCTCCCTGCTTGCTGTTGTCCTACGGCCAGAAATGTGGCAGGGAATTTTTGCCAGTTTGTGTGACTGAAGGAAGACAACAGGTCGCCAGCTGTTACTTATAGAAATGGAAGCTGTTGGCCTTAACATCTCTCAAACCCGGCCTCGGGCGAGGACAGCAATCAGGTGTGTGCCTGCTACCTGCTGGTGGCTCAGTTTGGCGCTGCTGTTGTTGATTGACCCAGCTCAGCCACCGTTGACAGCAGCCATATTCTGGCAGTTGTGAGCGCTCACTGGTTGAGCACTTGCTGCTGTCCGTGGGACGTTGATTGTTTGCTTTGGAGCCCTGGTGGCCCAGCACCGAGGTGAAACTACTGTCAGACTGTTTTAAATGGGGAGTGGCAAACAATTTGCCAGGCAGGTGGCATTTGAACCCCTCTTGCCCTTAGCACACCCCTGCCACCCTCACGTCCACTCTCGCCTGTCACACGGCCTCCCAGGAGTCTGCTAGCAGCTGTCTCGTGGCGGGGTCGTTTGTGTTCTTGGCAAGCACAGACCTAATCTGAGTATACTGAGAGACCTGTGCGCTCTTAGCATTCTTCGTTCTCTTCGTTACCAGTGCGAGGGAGGAGGCAGGCAACTCTGAGGAGCAGTTCTGTCTCCAGATAACTGGCAGGATATGCGCTCTGGTTGACACGTGTGAGCCTTCTTGTGTTCATTTTGACTCTGCTTGTTCCTAGGAGTGACCCTAACCTGGAAGGCATGCCGGGTGTTAGCATTCTGGAGTACCTTGTTGACTCTGCTAAGACTCTGTCCTTAACTGTCTGTTCAGAAAAGACAGTCTATGGTTTTCTGGCTGGCAGTCCCAGCATTTGGTGTGCTCACCTCAAAGCTGCCTGCCCAGTGGAGGAAGTGGTGTGCAGAGGGCCCAGCCTGGGGACAGAGCACGAAGCAGCTCGGTCTCTTAGGTCTGTTTGATCCTGCATTGAGAGTTTACTTAGCACACAGGCTCCTATAAGGATCGTGGGGGAAGGGACAGAGAACAGTGGCAGGAACTGCCAACTGCTGGCAGGTCAGGTGGGTCAGAGACCTTCTGGCCAGACTGCTGTCAGCTGTACCAGTCAGAACTCTCTGGTTCTTGTTCTGCCAAAAGGGTCACTGCTGGGGCCACATGGCAAGGCTCCCTCACACAAGTGCTGCCGGTCCCACTAGGTGGGGCCCAGCAGGGCAGCCAGTGAGCTACTGTCAGGCCTCAGGTCTCCACGATCCTCCCATCTCGGTCATTTGCTCTACTGTCAGGAAGTGTGATTTTTTAGAAGCCTCTTGGGACCTGCTCTCTTGATATTTAAGTAGTTATATACTTGGAGCTAATCTTTTTTTTTTTTTTTTTTCTGGTGCTGGGGATTGAACTATAACCTCACACCTGCCAAGCAGCTAAATGTGTTTGCTTTTCCCTTTTCCACATAGGGTGTTCCTGAGAAGCCGCATAGCGACTGAGCTTCCAAACCCACTGATTCTGAAGAATAAGAAACCAGATTTGGGAAGAAACTTGGGGCAGTGGGTTGCAATGAAGATGATCTTTCTCCTGAATACTCTTATTTAGATTGGGCTGACTGTACTCATGACTCCAGAAGAAATGTCCACCTAGAAATGTCTAGAATAGCAGAGCGGAGACAGTGCTTACCTTGAAGTCTTAGTGGCTGAATACATAGTGCCCACCAGTGCCCTGGAGCACCCTGCCCAGGCTGTGTGTGGGCACCCAGCAGCGGCAGTTTCCCAAGTATTAGCTCACATTCGTGTTATTAAAAGCAAGTTGCCATATGCGAAAGCCTTGAACTAAAACTTAATTCCAACTCTCAGTTTGTACTGGTGCCCACAGAAACAGGTTGATGGTGCTTAATGATGAAGTATGGTATAATAGGAATATTTATCCAAAAGGTTTTAAAAAATAGGGCTGTGTAGAAAAGCAAAACAGGAGCAGTGGTGAGTGTAGGAAGGTGGCGCTCTGAGGATGTCCCGTAGCAGCTTATGGTCACACTTGCTGTGGTGGCACCATGCACACCCAGGCAGTCACACATGTGCGTGTCACCAGGAAGCAGGCCACAAGCTGCATTTGGCCCACAGAGCTTTGTGTAGACAATCTGACGGGAGCAGCAGGCATGAGGAATCAAGTCCTACACTGTGATCTAGGGCGTTGACCTCAGTGTGTGACTTTTTATTCAGTCTGGAATCATCTATGAGTGGCTCGCTGTCTGCTGTGTATTTTAATCTCAGCGAGCCAAAGTTGTTTCTCTGTGACTCCAGAGTAGAGAGGACTGTTTTTCCACAGCCCTGTGGAACTTGCAATCTGTGATTGCCCTGTAAAGAGAAGAGTGCGTGCGTCACTGCACTGCCCGTGTGATGTTCTAAGCGCTCGACCACGGTGGTGAGCACAGCGTATTCATTCCATGGCGTAGACCATGGCGGACCTAATTTGCAGGCATTGGGTCTCAAACTTCAAGTGCAATGTACATGAAAACCAATCTGAGCCTTGTATCCTCTTAAATATTTATTTTTTTTTTAATGTCTGAGATGCTCCAGAGAAGGGTTCTCCACTCATTTCAGTGCCGCAGGGAGGCAGGTGAGCGTACTGCTCAGTCCCGAGGTCCCTTCCCGCCAGACCTCCCCCAGCCCAGGCCCACTGATATACTCCGGTTTTGTGGGGATGGTAATTTTTACTTACAAATTTACCTTGTTTTGTATTTTGCAACATAAGTGTTTTGGGCTCATTTTAGATGAATGCAGAGACTCCAGAAGTCACCAGGCAGCAGGACAGGAGCGTGACTGCCCGCTGCCAGCCGACGCATGTGGGTTCATTCCGGGTGTGGCTGCCTGTATTTCATTTTGAGGAAAATGTCTTGGAGTAAATTTTAGGTTTCTGAAGCTAATTTGTTTTAGAGAAATTTTGTTTAAAAGCAGATGGGTTGTCCTGAATTTTGGGATGATCCCTTATGCATTTTCTTAAAATGAAAACAGGGGTTATGTGAAAACATTTTTCAGTGAAAATGTTGGCCTTTTATGAAAACCAGAGGCTGCTAGTTGAAAGCAGTATGTGAATCTTTCCAATATACTTGATCATGCACAAACAGTGTGGGGTTTTTTTTTTCTCTTAAACTGGAAGTAAATCTGTATCTGTTAAAACAATGTAGCCAAAAAATGTGAATCCAAAAAATTTTTTGCCAATAGTTTGTAGCAAATATATTGAACCAAAGTCATTTGAGTTTGTAAAAATGTAAAAAGTATGAGCAAAATTTGCACTATTCCAGATTTGAACAACTAGTGAGATTCACATTGATATTAAGTTTTCAACATTGTGTTCTTTTTGCATTCATTTTTTTTTTTACTTTTATTAAAGGTTTAAAACCAGCTGTTGTATTTCTGGGTTTTTCTTTTTAAAGAGTCGGGGTCTTGGTATCCTCAGCTTAGAATGTTAGAATTTGTCACGTAAAAATGTGTCAGAGTGCTTCATGTTTCTGCAGGGCCTGTGGATGGCAGGGTTATGTTTTCTGTGTGGTGGAAGCTGGGCTGAGTTGAAGGGCAGCTTGCCCACTGGGCCTGGGTTAGAACGTGGCTCCTGTCATGGGATCTCCCCTCCCCTATCATGGTCACTACCTGACAGCCAGCCATGTGCACTCCCAGAGCATTCCGGCTCCTGTGCATTCACACTTGCTTTTCCTTCAGTGGTGCTGGGAATGGACCCAGGGCTGTCGCATGCTGTTAAGTAAGCACTCACCACCAGCCCACACCCTGGCCCTGGCTCTGTGCAGAGACAACGTGGTGTTCACCCCTGGGCAGGTAGAGACTTGGGGTGCGAGGAGCTGCACATGTTCCCTCCCCATGGCCTACTTCCTGGCAGTTCCAAGAGCAAGGCTCACCCAGAACACACAAAGTCTTGCTGGGGAAGTTAAAAGCTGCCTGGAACTTGGGTTTAAGCAAATAATTGAATTATTCCATTTCAATAAGGTCAAGGTATGTGAGTCTCAAAAGATTTCCAGTTCTCAAGCTGCATAGGCTGGGCTGAGTAAATAAACTCAAGATCAGTTCAAAGGGCAACTTCATGTAGGTGAAGTTACCCGTGATCTTCCAGAAGGGACATTCTTGGTGAGTATGAAAGGCTACCAAGTGGTATCAAATCATGTGATGTCTGGGCACCACCCCACCCTCAAACCACGGTCATTGCCGGTGGTGGAAAGAAAGGTGAAGAGGAGTATTTCTAATCCTTTTGCCCTACCACCCCACCACCCCTTCCCCCAGAAAGGACCATCGTAAACCCAAACTGCTTTTCTGCTTATGTCACACCGTGGAATAGACAGCCTGTTCAAAGTGTCCAGTCCTGAGTTTCAGGTTCTCTGCAGTGATCTAACCACATAGCAGATGGTGCCTTCGAGGGAGTACTATAAAATTGAACAGGCTAGGATCCAGCTCAGTGGGCCCTCTGGAGGGCCTGTGGGCAGTAAGGCAGCCATGAGAGGTTCTGTGTTGATCCAAATGCAAGCCCAACATGGCAAGAGAGAAGGAAAGAGGGCTTCAAGGAGATCTGAGTCTTAGCACCTTGCTAGGGCTCTGGATCTGGTCAGTGTTCCTAACCTCATACCCACATTTCTTAGGGAATTTATGAGAACTGATGGTGCCTGGCACAAGGTGAGTTCTTAGGAAACATCACTTTTCCTTTCCCCAGTTTTCTCTGGAAAGAAGGTCTTGAGGTAGTCCCTCACCTTCTGTCAGGCTCTAATGGAAACAGCACAGCACATGGGCAGCGGCTTCCTCTTTGAGATTTCCTGTCTCTGTCTCTCAATGGCCCTTGACTAACAGCTCTGCTGTCCGTGATATGCACATTCTCAATTCCAGGAGCCATAATGCAAAGTGAGGCTCCCGCAGGACATCCCCAAGGGGAGCTTATCACCAGAGCCATGCTCTTCCCTCGCTTTTCTCTGGGCCAGCTTTTCATTTAAATTCCTGCAGTTGATTCCCATTTGCCCTCAGACTTTGGCCAGAATGTGCTTTCTTGCTCTTCACCAGGTCAAACGCCCACACTCACTTCTGCTTGAGGACCTCTGTCCCAGCAGCCACTTGAGTTTGGTGGCATCTGACTGATGCTCCTGCAGGCTGCAACCCTAAGACAGAGGAGGCAGTGCCTTCCACTTGTCCCCTTCTGGGGCCCAGCCATAGTGTCTGCTGCTGACCCAGTCGCAATGCTGTTGAAGAGTTTGAACAAATGAACTCATGCATTCATTCTCGACTTGCCCACATGTCTGCATGCCTGCTGTGTGGCAGAGCAAGTGTTCTGTTCACTGCACTGTCTTGTGCCAGCAGCGTACTCTCCCCCTTTTCATCATAGGTGTAGCCCCTACAATGAGAGATGAGACTGAGCCCCAAGTGGGCTGGTCTGCCAGGGCAGTTGGGTGTGGGCCACAGCAGAGCCACTCCTGTGTCCTGGACTGTCCTGTACGCAGAGGTCATCACCAGGCAAGGACACAGCACTGGGACCTATTTCCCTGAAACAGGGTTGGATTTGCTTGGGCAATCATGGTCTCCTGCCTTGCTTCCTCAAGGGCCCAGCATCTGCTAGGCTGGCAGGCAGTGGGGGCATCTTTGGTGGTTGGGAGCATGGTGCCCACCCAGTGCTAGCCATGGATGTCCTGAGAACCTTGTATTTCTATGTGCACACCTGTGCCTTTGACATTGCTTGTTTTGACAGGCGATACCTTACTGCCCTTGCACTAAATCCTCTTAAGCCCAGGGGCCCACCACCCTGGGCCAGTTTGTACCTTGACACCCTCTTTGACCCTGGTCCATATCAGTCATGGCGGGGCAGGGTGAGCCTGAGCAGGTCAGCTGTAAGCAAACATTAGAGGGAGGGAGATAGTGACATGACACATCCTTCTCTTAGTGAGTCCTATACTGTGCCCACTGCATGCTGGGCAGGACAGCCAAGCAGGTCTCATTGGGCCAAGGCTGCTCCATCCCACAGTGCTATGCCTGTCCTTCCAGGAACAGCCAGCAGCCTCCGGAGTCATCTGAAGGTCAGCATGCCAACAGATCATCAGAGAGTATCACAAGGTGTCACCCGACCAGGGGATAGTACATTCCATCACTTCCAGCCAGCAGTTGAAACAGGCTTTGTGTTCCCTGAAAAACCCTGGCACATGGAAATGCCCTTCCCTGTGGCTTCTCACCCAGGAGACTCGCACTTCTTAAGCCATGTGCAGTCATTCATTTGTTCCTTGAGAACCTGGGAAGATCACACTCTTGCACACTTAAAGGCACATGGAGTTATGCTGGGCCACGGCGCCCAGCATCTGCCGAGTTGGTTCCTGACTGGGAAAGTGCTGAGGACCAGCTGACTCACTGCCTGGCAGGCAGTAATTAATATTAATAATTTTGCACAAAATTAAATTGAAGTTCTGTCCTAGACCTACATGACTTATGGTGAGACCCCCAAGCTGGTGTAAGGACATTAATCTCTAAGTCAAGGCCAGAGCCATGGCTGCAAACAGTCTAAAGTTCTGACACCTCAAAGCAAGATAACAGAGCAGCTGAGGACCTGACTCCTGCAAACTCGGTCTAGCTCAGTAGTCACAGCAGACAGTCAGGTTACTGATCAATCCTGATCTATTCCTGTGTGCTTTTCCAAAAATGCATTGTTCTTCAACCCCTGAGCCTTGACTGTGTCAGTGGTTCACCACCACACTGTCCTGCAGCCCACCAGCACACCCCCAATCAAGCCGGGCACCTAATAAAGGCCAAGGACACTGGTGTCTTGTGTCTTAGCCCATCACTGGTCTTTGACCATCTGGTCCCCCATGTAACTAAAATATACATTTTGTCTGTATTTTGTTCTGTCACCATAACTCTGAGCAAGAGACTGGTGGTCTTAGATCAGGGCCCCAACAAGGAAAAAACCCACTTGGCTACCAGGGAGATGTATTCTGTGCCTCTGGAAAATGAGGTTTTTTTGGGACACTTTTTATGTGGCATTTTAGTAATGCCAGTCCTTCCCCATAATAGATATTCAAAATAACGCCATGGCTGAAGAAAGGAAATAAAAAGGGAGAAAAGAGGCAGAGAATGAGGCAGAAAAGGGCTGGGTTAATTGTCAAATACTGGGTTGCTGGTGGTTACAAACACCAGTTGTTAGGTTAAAATGACCTGTAGCCTTCATCTAGTACCTGGGTTTGATACTTGGTTGTCATCAAAGAGCATCAGAAATCCCTGAGGACATTGGTTCTCCATGATGAAAATGGAAGCAAGGTCAGGGAGAGTATCCCTGACCCATCATAGCTGGACTCCTACTTTTCATTCAAAGGCTGGGACTCTGTGTGCCCAGAGCCATTTTTCTCCGGGAATCTCACTATTCTTCACCTCATACCATGAGCCAAATTATGTTTTTCCCAGGAGAAGATAGGTTCGCATCTGGTTATGGTTTGTATCCAGATGTCCTCCAGAGCCTCATGGACTCCTAGGCTGGGCTTTGGGAAGGTGACTGGATGGCAGGAGGTGGGGTCTGGTGGGAAGAGGCATGTCACCACAAGTGTGACCTGGAAGGTGATATGTGCCTTCCCAGGCCCTCTCTTTACTCTCACTGCTTCCTGGGTGCTGTGAGATGAGCAACTTTCCTCTCCCCACATCCTTCCACCTGCTGTTGTGCCTTGCAGCTGGCCAACTATAAAACCTCTACAAACCATGACCCAAAAATAAACTTCTCTTCTAAATGGTGAGTGTTGGATATTGTGGCCCAGCTATGAAGTAAATGACCAAGATAGGTTTTGATACCAGAAGGCACTACTGTGATGCTACAAGATCATGTGGTTCAGAAGCTTTGAAACCAGTTCACAGAGTTCGGAAAGCTTTGGAGATGCTAGCTAAAGAAGCCCTGCAAGGGAACCGCCTGCACTGAGGGGTACAAGCTGAAGGCCTGCACAGCAAACCCCATCTAGCGATGCAAGCTCAGCACCTCGCTCAAAACCAGGTAAGGCCCCCTCCCAGTGCTCCCAAACAGCTAGGAGCCTGCGGTAGGTTGCTCAAGTCCTAACTGGGCCCCGGCCAGTGATCCCAAGTGACAGGGGACCTCCTGTGCTGAGTGGCACAAGCTGAAGCCTTAAATAGCAAATTCCACCTGTTGTGCAACCTTGGTACTTCGCACAGAACCCAGTGGGGCCCCACCCAGAGTTCCCAAACAGTTGGGAGCTTTGGTGTGCCACGTGACATGAGCTGAAGGCATGCACAGCATACTCCATCAGGCTGTTCAGACTTGGTACCCCACTAAGAACCTGATAGAGTCCCACCCAGCAGCCTCAAGCAGCCAGGGAGCTTCAGAATGCCACTTGGGGTGTGCTGAAGATCCTCCCAGTGTGCTTCCCCCGATTTTAGGAGTCTTCAAGTGCCACTGGGGACCTGATGAGGCCTGTCTAAAAACTTTACTCAACTGGGGAAACTCCCTGCAGTACAGACAGACATCCTCAATCCAGGAAGCAACTGAGACCTTGCATTCGACTTCCCCAGGGACATATAGGAAAATGACAAAATAAAAGAGCAAAATGCAGTCTCAAACCTCCAGCCCATTCCAAACAAGCCTAGGAAACATGGACATAGAAGAAAGTGTAAACCATATACCTGAAACTTCTGAAATATTAGCAACTGAAGTAAACAACTCCATGAAGCTGTAAAGGAACTCAGATCAGAAATAATCTCCCAGGTATAAGAAGAAATAATAAAGATAATAAAAGAAATGCTGAGCACATCTAAAGAAGACATAGTTTAAAAAACTGAAGAGCACTCCAAAAAGATGGAAACCTTGAATGAACAATATGAGAAAGCAATAGAATGCATGAAACGATTCAAGGTATCCAGGAAATCAAAAATTCCATCAAGAGCTGGCAAAACTGCCTGAATGAAAGTGAAGATAGACTTTCAGACTTCAAAGACAAGATTGCAGCTAATGAACAGGAAAGGTAAAACCTTTTTAAAATAACAAGGAATCAGAAAATAAGCAACAGCTCCAAGGCAATGCAAAGGAAAACAATAGGTGTAAACAAAAAAGGAGACAACACAGTGATATAAAAAGACTATTTACAGAAGTAATGGCTCAAAATTTCTCAAACATGGGAAAGGAAACTGACATCAGATACATGAAGTATATAGAACACCAAGTAGCCATAACCAAAATAAGTCTACACCCAGACATGTAATAATCAGTGTCCCAGAGATTCAACATAAAAAGAGAATATTAAAAGCTGTTACAGAAAAAGAGACAGATTACCTACAGAGGAAAGCCTATCAGAATCACAGCAGACTTCTCAACACAAACAATGAAGTCAAGAAGAGCATGGAGTGAAGTATTTCAGATCCTAAAAGAAAACAGCTTCCAACCCAGACTGATGTATCCTGCAAAACTGTCCTTCAAAATTGATGGAAAAATAACTTCCATGACAAAGAACAGCTGAAGAACTTCATGACCACCAAACCAACCCTGAAAAGTATACTGAAAAATATTCTAGATAGACAAAATAACTATAACTCCAAGAACACCAACAGGAAAAAAAACCACTAAGCAAGGAAAACAATTGCATAAAGGGGAAAGGTAAAGAACCAACAGCATAAAGATAACATGACAAAAATGAGCCAGTATATATCAACAATAATCACTAATGTAAATGACCTCAATTAACCAATTAAAAGAAATAGACTGGCAAAATGGATCAAGAACCTAATATCCAAGTATATGCTGTCTACAAGAAACCCATCTAACCCAAGAGGAAATTCATAGACTGAAAGTCAAAGAATAGAAAACAATACTCCATGCAATAGGAACCAAAAAAAAAAAAAAATGCAAGGGTAGCTATTCAGTTTGCAGACAATGTGAACTTCAAACTAATAATGGTCAGAAGAGATAAAGAAAGTCACTACATACTGGTTAGGGTGAAACTTCAAGAGGAATAGATAACAATTCTAAATATGTGCACCAAACATGGGACCATCCAGCTGCGTAAAACAATTATTAATAGAATGAAAAATCAAATAAGCAATAATACAATTAAATGGGAGACCTTAACACCCCATTGACACAGAGACACAGATCAACTAGACAGAAAACCAGCAAAGAAATAACAGAACTGAATCAAATTTGTGAACAAATGGACTTAGTAGATGTGTACAGAGTGTTCTACCCAACATCAGAATATACATTCTTCTCATCTTCACATGGAACATTCTCTAAAAGAGATCATATACTAGCCCATGAACATGCTTAAGTAAATGCAAAAGAATTGAAATTATCCCATGCATACTATCTGATCATAGTGCCATGAAACTAGAAATTAATGACAAAAGAAACTGCAAAAACTCCATAAAAACATGGAAATTAAATAATACACTCCTGAACAATCAATGCATCACAGAGGAAATTAAATAATAAACAATATCTACAAGCAAACAAAAATATAAATACAACTTATTGGAGCTTGTGGGATGCAACTAAAGCAGTCCTCAGAGGGAAATTCATTGTGGTGAATTCCCTCATCAGGAAAACAGAATGAATACAAACAACCTAATACTACACCTCAAACATTTACAAACAGAAGAGTAAGTCAAGCCCAAAGTCAAAAGAAGGGAGGAAATTATAAAGATCAGAGCAGAAATTAATAGAATAGAGACTAAGAAAAAATACAAAAAATTAACAAATCAAAGAATTGGTTTTTGAAAGAATACATAAAATTGTTAACCCCCAGCCAGCCTTATTTTTAAAAAAAGGAAAGAAAGTCTATACCACCCTGAACGCACCCGATCTCGTCTGATTTTGGAAGCTAAGCAGGGTTGGGCCTGGTTAGTATTTGGATGGGAGACTGCCTGCGAATACCGGGTGCTGTAGGCCTAAAAAATAAATAAATAAATAATAATAAAAAAGAAAAAGAAAAAACTGAAAGTCATGCAATAAGGAATGAAAAGGGCAAAATTACTGTGGACCTGTGGAAATACAAAAGATCATCAGTATCTATTTTGAAAACCTTTACTCTCAATAACACAGAAGAAATGGACATTTTCCTAGAAACATACGAATTACCAAAGCTGGATCAAGAAGATGTAAAACTGTTGAATAACCCAATTTCAGTTAATGAAATTGAAAATGTAAATAAAACCTTACCAACAAAGAAAAGCCCAGGGACTGATGGATTCACTGTGGAATTCTAAAAGAAATTCAAGAAAGACTTAATGCCAACACTCCTGAAACTCTTCAATGAAATTGAAAGGGAAACAATTCTCCCTAACTCATTTCTGGAAGCAAGTATTACCCTCATACCAAAGCCAGAGAAAGACCCAACTGAAAAAGAGAACCACAGACCACTCTCCGTAAGGAACATAGATGCAAAAATCCTCAATAAAATACTGATAAACAGAATGCAGCAAGTCATGAAGAAGATTATACACCATGACCAAGTGGGATTCATCCCAGGAATGCAAAGATGGTTCAACATATGTAAATCAATAAACATAATACACCGTATCAATAGATCCAAAGACAAGAATGACATGATCATTTCAATAGATGAGAAAAGGCTTTTAATAAAGTCCAACACTCATTCATGATAAGAACCCTACAGAAAATCAGAATAGATGGTCTTTACCTCAGTCTGATAAAAGCCTTCTGTGACAAACCATCAGCCAGCATCATATCAAATGGTCAAAAGTGAAAAGCTTTCACTCTAAAATCAGGAACAAGACAAGGATGTCCACTATCACCACTCCTATTCAATATAATGCTGGAACATTAGCTATGGCTATAGTGCTGGAAACATTAGCAGTTAGACAAGAGAGAGAAAAGGAATAAGGATAACAAAGGGAGAAGTTAAATTATCATTATTTGCAGATGTCATGATATTCTACATAGAGGACCACAAAACTCGATTGAAAGACTTCTAGATGTAATAACCAAATACAGTAAAATAGCTGGATACAAAGTCAACACTCAAAAATAAAAAGCATTCCGGTACACAAACAACAAATTCACTGAGAGAGAAATAAGAGAAGCCATACCCTTCACAATAGCATCCAAAAAATGAAATACTTAGAAATTAATTTAACAAAGGAAGTAAAATATCTCTTCAGTGAAAATTGCAGTACTCTGAATAAAGAAATCGAAGAGGATCTCAGAAAATGGAAAGACATCCCTTGTTCATGGATAGGAAGAACAAACATTATGAAAAATGGCCATTTTCCAAAACCTGTTAGACAGATTTAATGCAATCCAATCAAAATACCATTAGTATACTTCACAGATCTAGAGAAATCGTTCAGAAAATTCATCTGAAACCAGAAGAGACCTAGAATAGCAAAGATAATTCAGAGCAACAAAGGCAAGGCAGTAGGCATCACAATTCCTGACTTGAAGTTAAGCTACTGTGATAAAATCAGCATGGTACTAGAATACAAACAGACTTGGAGATCAGTGGAATAGATTAGAAAATACAACCACAACTACAAACACACTCAGTTACCTCATCTTTTGTTATTTTTTTTTTAATCGGTACCAGTGATCAAACTCATGACTGCGAACTTACAAGGCAGGCACTTATGCCGCTGAGCTAAATTGCCAGCCACAGTTACCTCATCTTTGATAAAAGGGCCAAACACATTCACTGGGAGATAGCCTCTTCAATAAGTAATGCTAGAGCCGGGCGTGGTGGCTTACTCCTGTAATCCCAGCACTCAGGGAGGCTGAGGCAAGAGAATCCTTGCGAGTTCAAGATCAGTCTGGGCTACAAAGTGAGCTCAAGGCCTGCCCAAACTGCATAGAGACCCTTGTCTCAAAAAGACAAAAAAAAAAAAAAGTAGTGCTGGAAAAATTGGCTTTCCATATGCCAAAAACTAAAACTAGACCCATGCCTATCACCATGCAGTAAATTGAAGTCAAAATGGATCAAAGATCTAAATATTAAAATAGAAGCATTAAATCTGCTGGAAAACAAAGTAGGTAGAAATCTTGAACACACAGGAGTAGGTAGAGAATTCATGAACAAAAATCAAACTGCATGGGAAATATTTCCCAGAACCAACAACTGGGATCTTGTCTTATTACAGTTTTTGCATGTCAAAGAAACCTTCA
Source organism: Cavia porcellus (assembly GCF_034190915.1). NCBI lineage: Eukaryota > Metazoa > Chordata > Mammalia > Rodentia > Caviidae > Cavia > Cavia porcellus. Next base: position 59,979,286 of record NW_026947489.1, read on the forward strand.
ACAGAAAAAAAAGAAAACCCAAGAATTGGGAAAAAGTCTCACTCAAATGTCCCTCAGACAAAGGAATTCTATCTGGAACATATAAAGAATTAAAAAATCAGACTCCCAAAATTCAAAGACCCAATCCAAAAATGATGAGGTGAATACACAGTTCTCAGCTGAACAAATACAAATGGCAAATAAATACATGAAAAAACGTTCAGCATCATTAGTCATTAGAGAAATGCAAATTAAAACCACACTTGAGATTCCATCTCATTCCAGAAAGAATGGCCAGGATAAAGAAAACTACCAACAACAAATGCTGGAGAGGGTGTGGGGAAAAGGAACTCTCCTGCACTGTTTGTGGAAGTGTAGACTGGTGCAACCACTGTGGAGGTCAGTCTGGAGATTCCTCAAAAAGCTGGGATTGGAAGTCCCATGGAGTCCTACTGTTAATGGAGTTCTTATTCCCACTGAAACCTCCTGAGCTTGGTCTTTACCATTTGCCTTTTTATCAGCATTCTAAATTCTGACCAGAATCTCCCATCAAGTTTAGCTTACAGCATTACAAGGCTTTTTTTTTTTTATTTTAAAGATGATAAAACAAAATAAGGCAAATCAGAACAAAACAATGCAAGCAACACAGGATTTCAAAACAAGGCAACAGGAAATCAACAGTGGCTACCGTAATGTCTCTTATTTTCTTTGAAATAGTTGTCCATGTCTTCACACACAATGAATTCAAACAAGATAAAATAGTATAAAACTGACCAAAACAAAATAATGAAAACATTACAGTCCTTCAAAATCAGACAATAGGAAAATCAACAGTGGCTACCATAATGTCTCTTGTCCTCTTCAAAATAGCTGTCCATACCTTCACACATATTTAAATCAAATAATAGAAAACAGACTAAAACTAATCAAAACAGGAATAAAAGCATTATTGGACTTCAAAACAAGATGATAGGAAATCAGCAATGACTACCATAATGTCTCATTTTCTTCTAAGTAGCTACCATCACTGTTGATACCATCACTCACAATAAAATCAATTCTTATAGACTCTTTGGGAGAAGATCTTTATTAGAAGGGAAAAAAAACAAAATACAAGAAACAAAAAGACAAATAAATAACAATAATGAAGAGCCCAAAACAATAACAATATAGGCTTTCAAAACAAGGTGGTAGGAACATAACTAAGGTTGGGATTCTGTTCACAGTGCTCAACCATCTATAACACTCTCACTGTCAGAGGAGCTCACGACCTTATTGTCACTGAGGATGGCTGTGGTTCACTTTGGGGGAGCTCTGGTCTTGTCTTTACCACTTCCTGGCTCCAGAGGTGAAGATAGAATGCTGTATAACCTCCAGGAGGTCATGCTGGCTTCCTGATATACGCTCAGCTGTTCTCATCCTCAGAGGCACTCAGACCTCGCTGCCACTGAGGATGGCTGTGGTACTTTTCAGGAGAGCCCTGGTCTTTATCTTGAGCATCACTTCCTGACTCCAGTACAGAATCCTCAACCTACTGGCACAGGTCCTTCATTCCACTGGCACGGACTTTCTAACTTTCGTTGCTGACCTTGGGCCTTCTCAGCATACATCTGTAAAACAGATTTGCACATGACTTTGTCATGGGCTCTAGGTCTTCAGCTGGACTCATGCAGGGTGTTGCCATGGGATCCAGGCCCTCAGCTGTATTCTTTGGATTTTAGTGTGTGGACAGATTTCCTGTGCTCTTTCTTTTGTATTTGACTCTTTGGGTGACCATTATAAAATCACACTATAAATTATGTGTCCTGCAATATAATTGTTTTCCTGACTGAGACAGTAGTGTTTAATTTTCTTTTTGATTTTGAAATGGGCTTACAGTTTGCCTTAATTCTTAGAGGAGGAGAATTTGGATTTGAACTTTTCAGCAATGCTGAAACTGTCGGGACTTCAGTGACTCCTAGAGATGGACTAAATGCATTTTGCATAAAGGAATGTATATGAATCTTTTGGGGGCCAGGGCCAGAATGATGTGGTTTATATCCAGATATCCCTGAAGAGCCTCATGCTCTCATGGGTGTGGTTTTTGGAAGTCTACTGGAACATGAAGGTTTAAATTGACTTGTTGTTAGGTGGTAGGGGCTACTCATAAGAGGTGGTCACTGCAGGCATAACCCAGAGGGTTATATTTCCCTTCCCAATCCTCCCTTGATTCTGTCTCTGTCTCTGTCTCTGTCTCTGTCTCTGTCTGTCTGTCTCTCTCTGTTTCTCTATCTCTCTCTTTCTCTGCTTCCTGTCCACTATGCTGTGAGCACCTCTCTTTTCCACCATGCCCCTTGGCCATGCTCTCCTGCCTTGGAGCTGGCTGACCACGCACATTGCAAAGCTGGACTGAAAATAAATCTTTCCTCCTTTAAGTTGTGGGTGTTAGATGTGTTCCAATGACAAGGAAAGAAACTAAGACAAATCCAAACCCCCAACACCTCAGAATGTGACTTCATTTAAAAAAGCATTTTTGCAGACTGAAGCAGGTTAAGATGAAGTCCTCAAAGTGTGCGCCCAAACCCAGTATGATTGATGTCCTTATAAGGAAAAATTGGAACAAACACATATAGAGGGAAGACCATATGAGGAGAGAGAAGAGATGGCACATGAAGGCAGGACTGGGGGTTGTTGCCAGCCTGTGCTCGACCCTGAGAGGGAGCTGGACTTAGCCTCACCTTCACCTCCAATTCCTGGCCTCCCAAACTGTGCAAGAGGGAATCTGTGTTTCTTGAAGGCCACAGAGTGAGGTCCCTGCTACAGCAGCCCCAGAGACCAGCAAGAGCCATGACACATTCGCAACCATGACACCTGCTGGGCCTTCACACTTGTAAAGAAAGTGGACCTGTGACACCCATTCATTAAGAGCTCCAAGGTGGCTTGCAAAGCAAGGAGGAGCGGCTTCAAAAAGCACAGCTGAGCACCCAACCTTCCTGAACTTGGGGTTGCACAGAAAGGGACAGGCAGGACAGAGCATGTGGTCTGTGGGCTGAGACAGATGCTGCCACCTGAGAACCCCCAAGACCAGTGCAAAGAGGACAACCCCAGGAGGGACAGGGCAGCATAAGCCTCATCCTGGGGATGAAGTCCCTAAGGGCCACTCTGCTTTGTCTGAAAGGATTTTGCCCCAGATGGGACACTGTAGCTGGTGGGAACCTGGGAGGCGGATCCAAGGGGGCTCTATCTTGAGGTCACCTTTCCTGCCCCTAAGCAATTTACCTGTGGTGCAAAATGAATTTCAATGGGCTATCTGTGCATCAGTAATGCTCCTTAGGCTCCACCCCAAACCTAAGCTACATGTATGCCCCCATACCATGTGTCAAGCAGAGAGGATGCCAGACCCCGGAGGTCATGGAATCTCTCTCCACATTCTTAAAATAAAGGCCACTTTTATTTCATATGTCTTGTCTTTTTGGCCACACCAAAAATTCTATCCTTGTCATCAAAGATGATAGAATGCTTCACATAGTATTCATGAACCAGGAAGATGCAAACCGTCTCAGTGAGATCTGTTTAAAGAAGCCCAAAATGTAAGCATTCTACTGCTTGAAGTAAAAGCTTGTTTATTTTGTTGTTGTTTAGAGAGCTTTAGTTCTCTGGAAAATTCCCTAGGCTGGAACTTCTAGATTTTCAGCCAGGCAAGAGAAAAAGGCACAGGGCTGTGTCCCTCAGCAGGAGACCTGAAGCTGCCTAGCACAAGCCTAACACCTGGGTAGAGGAAGCTGATACCCAAAAGGCTCTTAAGTAAACCAGGAAAAGTTTGCTAATCTTTGTATAGAAATAAACATTTCTACCTCAGATCAGCTCTGATCAGGCAGAATTCAAAACCCAGTGTCAAATTCTCCTGCTAGGAAGATTTGCTAATGCCCGCCTCAGCAGGTCCTCAGGGCAAATCAGGGACACAGTGTGAGCCCTGGTGATCTTCTGCCCCTCACCCATGGATGGGCACCCTGGTTTACAGCCAGGTTGGCAGCCAATCTTCCCGGCCACATTAAAGAGGCTCAAGCAGGTGGAGGTCAGAGACCAGAGTTCTCTCCTCTTCCTTGGAACCTGATAACCTCAGAAAACATCTTAAGAACAGGTCTATCCTGCCTGCTCTGGCTCCTGTGTCAGCTCAGGCTGGAGCCAACCCCTCCTGATCCCCCAGGCACTGACCTCTGACTGGGCACTTCCCCCATGCCCCTGAATGCTCCAAGACTCCCATCCCTGGTGGGACGTAGCTCTTGCTGAGTGCCCCAGAGCACATGCTGAGACCTCTGTGGGGTACCTCTGTCCTTACCTTTGAGACCTCAGAAGGTGACAGTTTTAGTCACTTTCCCATCACTGGGATGAAATACCTGATGCCCGCAGCTTGGAGGAGAACAAGTGTGTTTTGGTTCGCAGTGCAGTGGGTCCAGTCCCTGCTCAGCCGGCTCCACTGTGGGAGCACAGGGTGGAAGAGTCTGGTGAAGCAAAGTGGTCCATGTCATGGTGGCCAATAAACAGAGAATAAGGGGGATCTGCGAACACCCCAGTAGCCCCCTCTTCCAACCTCCCCACAGCATGTTCAGCTGTGAGCTCATCGATGAATGAATCCACTCATGAGTATGGCATCCCCACGAGCCAATCACCTTCCGCAAGCCCCATCTCTGAAGCCGTGAGTCTGTGGGGGAACATTCTAGATCAAAACCATAGCATGACCCTGAAAAAAGGGGTTACCACAGAAGTGGTGAGAAAAGGTCAGGCTGGAGCGCAGGGCCTTACTGCGATAGTCCCAGGGATCTTATAAGAAGAGAGGAGAGACCCACAGGAAGAAGGCACTGGAATACTCACACAGGGGAAGACATCTGAATGACAACAGATCTGGATACAGAATTTCTCAGTGGGCCCCATAGAATAGCAGGGCAACCAGCAACAGGAAGCTGAGACACCAAGATGGGATGGACGCTCTCTAGGAGAAAGCCTACCCCACCACCACCTTGACCTTGGACTTCTGGCCCTGGACGGGGAGACGTATGCAGCTTTCTAGGGTTCCTTCTGCCAGCACTGGTAATGCACACACCCAACAAGTCTTTCTTTGGCTCTTTTTTTTCTTCTTCTTCCTCCCCTCTGTCCGAGAAGTACACTATGTTTGCTTAACCGCATTGTCAAGGGACTGTGGTGATTAGTTGTCCTGGTTCCCTTTAGGGTGCTTCTGGGCTCCTGGCAACTAAGATGACATCGTTGGGCCCTCCTGCCGTCTGGCTAGTGGGCAGTGACAGGCTGACCTTGCCAAAGGACTGCCAGACGCTGTGCTGTGCCTCTGAACCCCTCTCATGTCAGGGACAGCAGGCACTTTTCATCTGCACAGTGGCACAGGTGACCTTTCATGTGGCTTTAGAAGCTAGGCTTTGCCCGGTGAGTAGATCACACAGGACAGCGGTGGCCAGATGGAAACAGCAAACGAAGCTTGGCATCTCCCCCAGTCTCCTTGGACACAAGGGAGACAAAATGGGGTGCCTGCCACAGCCAACGGGGTAGTAGGTGCCCAGCTCTCAGTGCAGAGACGGCAGTGCAGCTGTTGCAGTGGCCTTTCGTTCCCCAAGAGAACAGGTCCCTAACAGATACGGACATGATGTGATTCATCCACTCTGCGGGTCCTCTCTTCCTGTAGAAGCTACTGGGTCCATATCGGGGCATGGCCAGACAGAGCAGCCCAGGACAGGGTCCCCAGACTTCTCCACCTTCCCCACTTCCCGAGCCACAAAGAACTCCAGATGGCGCCCATGTGCAGCGGGCCCCACTGAGAGGAGAAGGCAGGCCCAGGAATTGTCACCTGACCTCATTTGGGCACACAGCAGGCCCTTCCAGTGAGGGTCCATCCTGCCATCCCACTCGCAGGAGCTGGGAGCCCCAGGCCCTTAATGCTCCTGAAGGGTTGTCCCTTCAGCCTGCAGGTTCTACTGCCTCTCAGGAACAGAGTCCATCCCAGGTCCATCCTGTGCAGGCCTGGATACCAGCTTGGCATGAGTCCTCAGACACCTTGGCTTCCAGCTGGGGACCCAGCAGATGTTGGAAGAGACTGCTGACTTTGATTTGTTCTTGCTGTTTAATTTTTGTTTTAGAAATCGACTGCATGTTATTGGCCTAAAATGTCCCCTGAATATCTACCAGAACTGTCCTCGTGGTCTTGGGTCCTCGGGTTTCCCTGGGATGAGCTGTACCCATGTCCCACCCTGTCAGCCATCCCCTGTGCCATGCCAGGACATCCCTAAACTGGGGACTGCTACCTGGGCCTGGCGTGGGGGTGACTGCCCACCAGGCCTACACGAGACCAGGATCCGCCCATCCGCAGCTGTGGGCCCAGAGCCCAGGGTCAGCGGTCGTTGCACGCGCGCGCGCGCGCACACACACACACACACACACACACACACACACAGACACACACACACACACTCTCTCTCTCTCACACACACACACCCTCCACAGCGCGTTTGTAAGACCCGCAGCGCCCCCTCGTGGCCACTGAGCCTCGGGCCCGGGCAGCGCGCCCCGCCCAAGGGATCGAGCAGGGTAAGGTATTCTGTAAAAGCCGAATCTCCATGGAAATGCCCGTGCTGGAAACATTGCAAGGAATCTGTTCTTTCCCGTGGGTCTCACAAAAGCAGAGGACATTGATGCAATTTGCTCACCAAAGCCTGGGACCCAGAGACCTAGGACGCGCGTGCGCACAGATGGCTGAATCCAGACTGGAAACCAAAAGGTAAACCACCCTTAGGTCAGACTAACTAGGAGCAGCCGCGGCAGCCCGCCTAGGCCAGCTCTCGGGTGGGCTCACCTGCCTGCCCTGGTGTAGCATTCCCATCCATTCCCAGCTGGTCTGCCTGCAGCCGAAACCAGAAGAAAGGGGAGACAAGTATGCAAGATAATGTGAAGGCAGCCAGGTAGGAAGCTCTGCCCTAGGGGCCCAGGTAAAAATTACAGCAGCTGCTGCGCCTCTGCCAGCTCGGATTTGTACACCAGTCACTTTGGCAACAGGAACGAAGAAAAGGGCGTTTTTTTCTCATTGGTGGGCTAGGGAAGGGGGCGGGGCATCCTCCCGCAGAGCTCAGCCGGCAGCCCCAGCACCCAGGCAGGAGCTGGGTTTGATCCCTGCTCCGCGGGCGAATGCTCTGTTCTTTACAGCCAAGGACGAGCTGCGTTGTCAGAGAGGTGCACAGGGCCAGCGCTGCACACTCCCCAGTGAGAGCGAGAGCGTTCTTTTAGATAAGCAATAAGTGTCCCCAAACACTGTCCACAGGCCGCTGAGGCCACCGAGGAGGGTCCCAGATCCCCGTTTCCTGCACACCTCTGCAAGGCTCACCAGGTATAGGAAAGACCCAAAAAGTCCCTAGTGGGCAGCTGGCCAGTGCAAGACTGCACTGCTGCTTTGCAGTGCAAGCTGCTTTGGGGCCAAGTTGAGGCCACAGCAAAGATTCAGGACACATGAGTTAAGAGCATCTTCTTCTCCCCAAAACACTTTCCGGGCCAGCCCACTGGGTGGACAGTAATCCCCACTCCTTTTCTCTGTGGGCTCCAGGCACAGAGCATCTTGCCCTCCACCAAAACACTGCCCGCTGACCTGGCTCTCAGCTGCCAGACACTCGCTTCCAGAACAGTGAGCAACATCTGGCGCAGGTCAGGATGAGGGCCGGTGCTAGTGATGTGCCATGGGCAGAGGCCAGCGACACCCAGGACAGTCCTGTCAGGTGGGCCAACCCCAACACAACACTCTAGTGCAAGGCTGAGGAAGTAACTCCAACTCTCTGTGTCTTGGAGCCCCTGATGCTCAGAACACTGAACTTGGGTGGATCCCCCTCTTAAAAACCTTCCTATGTGTAACGGCTCTGTCTTCTATTGCCAAAATAATCTCAATTTTTATAGTAACTTAGTTCCGTCTGCTTAGAAAAAAACAATAGAGCTTCCCTGCCCACTCCGCACCCACTGGGAATTTCTGCACACAAACTCACACTCACACACACACACACGCTTGTGAGGACAAGCCATGTGCATCACCTGCTAGTTCTTCTGAATTCCTCCATGGAATTCAGTGGTTTACCAGTCTGCTAACTCCCTCACCTTCCACCTCTTCTCTTCTGTGTCCTTTCCAGCATAGTAGATCACAGTGTTTTATCAAACATATTCACTGGTTTTATGAACTATCATGGAAATATTGTTCATGGCTAAGCCATTTCTTGTATTATGATTTTCTTTCTTTCTTTCTTTTTCTTTCTTCTTGGACAGGATCTCCTATGTAGTTTGGGTAGACCTTGAACTCACTATGTAGCCCAGGCAGGCTTGTGGCAATCCTCAGCCTTCCCAGTGCTGGGATTACAGGTGTGTGCCAGCCTGTGTTTCTTTTCTCGGGCAACTTTTTAACTGAAGTCAGTGGCTGTCTTCCTGTTCTCCATTAATGTAATTCTTATATTCACCTCTGCAGCCATTGTGTCTGACTCCCTAGCAGGACCTTGAACCCTCCCCATTAAGTAAAACAGCTCAGAGGACTCAGCTTCCTGAGGCTTGCTGACTCCTGCCCCTTTGGCTTCCTGCTGAATCCTATTGCTGGCTATGACCACCAGAGGCCTCATTTTTGACTCAAAGTTTTGGAGAATTTGCTTCCTAGTCTTCTGTACCCTGGGGTTACTGTGACAGCCGTATCCTCTTGCATTCCTAGGGGAGACTTGAGACTATCAGTCCTTGGTCTCATTCTTCAGTGGGTGGGCTTCCCCGGACTCCTGCTGCCACCTATCCTGACCCTCAGAGGCACCTGGTACCCACAAGTCCAGGGAATGCACAGCACTTACACTCTGGAAACCAGCACACTGTCCTCAGCCTGACTCCAGGGGTGACCAACCCCAAAAGACATCAAAGAGGCCATGTTTTAGTGCACACTGCTCCAAATTCCCTTCTTCCTGGTTTCCGGCAGGAGACTCCAGACCTAGCCCCACTGCAGCTCCACCCCCACCCATCAGCAGCCCCTGCATGGTGGGCATTAGGTGCTTTTCCTGGCATTGTTCTGTTCTTTGGTTCAGCTCTGCTGTTCTGTTCTTGAATGTGGGGTTTTATACCTTTATTGTAGGCCAATAAAAGATGCAGAGTAAACCCCTTGGGGTTCCCTCATCCTTCCCCCTCTCCCTTCTTGATGTATCATTTGCTGTTTTATTGGGACCCCCAAGTTTCTCTGTTGAAGTCCTAACCCCAGGACTTTAGCACATGGCCTCCTTTGGGGATGGCATCACTGAAGACATAACACAGCTGAGGTCACACTTGAGTAGGATGAGTGCTGAGTCCAATGCAGTGGTGTCCTTCTGGGCACTGTGACATATACAGGCACAGAGGAAGAAGCTACATGCAGATTGGCATGGTGAAGCCAGAAGCCAGGGCTCCCCGAAGCCGGAGAGGCTGGGACAGGTCCTGACCTAGCATGTGAGAGGGAGTGTGCTGCACTTGCAGCCTCCAGACCGGAGCAGTGAATGTTGCTATTTAAGCCACACAGTCTATCATGATGCCTTGCAAAAGCCAGAAGCCCATAAGCCTCACCTCAAGCTGATGTTCCTGGCTGCCGTCCATCTGTAGAGAGGTGGTAGGGGTATAGTAGACCCACAGAAGACATGGAGGAGGGGACACGCAGACTGCAAGAGGCCCTCAGCTGGTGGCACAGACTGGCTGGGGCCCCCAGTGTCAAAGCAGCCTCACACCTGGTCACAGTGCTCCAAAACCAGGCCCTCGTGGTCAAGCTTGTCCTGCCTGGTATTCCTTCCTTTCTTTCAGAACCTCACAGAATCCCCAGGTTCTCCTAAGAAGCACCTCACCCTGGGAGTTGGAGGGACCTTGTGCCTGGCTCCGGATGCTAGCAGCAGAGTTCTGAGTAGCCCAGGTGGTGGGTTTTTAAGGCCACAGCCTGCCTGCACCAAGTGCTGCCCAAAGCAGTAGTGACTGTGACCACAACACTGCAGACACTGGTGTCCAGCACCCTGGACAGACTCAGGGCTAACATCCACAGCTTGCCTGCTTGCATCATAGCTGCATGTCTCAGGAGGACACCAAGGCCAGGCAGGAGTCACTCAGCCAGGATGTGACTGAGATGAGACTAAATTGAGTTTTACAAGGGGACAGTAACAGGCCCATCTGCCAGGCTGTCCCAGGAGGCAGAGGGCCAAGGTTGTCATAAGGGTCTTGTGGGATCAATGTCAGCTGAGCCTCGGGGGAGGGCCCTTCTGAGGTCCAAATTGGCAGTGCCTGATGCTTCCCTGCATGGCTCACCCACACACAGCCTGCCACATCAATCTCTTAGCCATGGAGGAACTTTGGAGGGCCTCACCCCAAAACTAAGGCCCCCCTCCCGCTTCCAGGAGCCCAGGAAAACTGCTGTGGAAAGTGCTGTCCAATGCAACCCTGCATGGAAGAAAGGCTGTGCATATGCAGGGGCGTGTGTTTGCTGTGTGTGTGCTGGAATGTCATAGAGCTCTTTTGCACATCAGTGACTATGCATAAGTTTCTATGCATAAGTTCCAGGGGCACAGCCACTCACTATCAAGAGGATATGCACACAGAGCAGGCACAGCATTGCCCTGTAATGTATCTCATGTCACTCTTCTGACCTGCGCAGGAGGAACTCATCAGGACATCCGAGGTACCGATCAGCACAGCATCTTAAGAATAAAGCAGTGGAACTCGCAGAGACCCTACACACAGACTGCACACAGGCACGGCCAGAGCTCAGCAGCCGGGACCCAGGAAATGTGCCCAGACACAGGTCCATCACAGGAGGATGAGGCACCAGCCCTGGCTCCTCCAAGGTCAGGTACCGAGGCCTTGGCTGTGGGAATCATCAAGAGCCTTCTGAAAACCACTTCCTTGCCCACCACTGTGGCACAGCTCGCGGTAGACATGGTGTGGGCATGGTGCCCCGAGGGACCCAGCGGCTGCACCCTCATCCTAACCAAAGGGAGAGGACACAGCTTCAGGTGGCTCAGATGGGGCTGCGATGCTGTAAAAGAGTGACAGATCTCCTCCAGGAGTCTGACCCCCTTGTCTATATGGAGGCTATCTCAGGGGTGGTTTAACCCCTACCTTTTATTAGATTTTAATCAGGAGTGATCATGTTGAATATTTCAGATTGCCTTTTGAATGTGATATTTTTAAAAACCATGTGATGAAGAGGAAAACATGAGGAAGCATAAATTTTTAAAATTCATTCTCTCTATATAATAATTCTACCAGGCATTTACTGCTGCTCGGCTCTACAGACGGCCAATCAGCAAGCATCTTCCTGGTGGCTGATGTTTCTGTTCTGTCTGACTGCTGACTGCCCTCACCAGCACAGCCATTTATGTGAACTCGCACGTTCTGACTGCACAACCAAGAATTCAAACACAGGCTCCATGCCCTACTCCTACTCCACCGATTGCTTCCCTTCCTGAATTCAGCAGGTGGTCCATGTTGGCACAGAAAGGCCTGGCTGAGCACATGAATGCGCACGTGTGCACACACTACACAACCCATGAGCTGGATTGGATTGATCCCTGTCTCTCTCACAGACACACACACACACACACACACACACACACACACACTTCTTTGCACTCAGGCTACTGTTAGAAGATCACATCACAAGGGATCACTTGTTGCCCCCCCTGCTTCCCTGCCACTCCTCCTGCTGAGAAGACACAGACCACAGAGGCTCTGAGGGTCACACACAGCCACAGGGGTGCCACACAAGAACAATGGCCAGGAATCAGCAGATCCATCCACCATGCATCAGGCCTTGTAGCTCCACATGTCCTGCCTCTAATGGGCTCCTCCACACAGAAGGTGTCCCCACACCTGGTAGCTCCGAATCTCTACCAGGGTGGGGCAGACATCTGAGAGGGTTTTTGGGTACCGTGGATTGAACTCATGACCTCATGCTCGCCAGGCAAGCACTTGTGCCACTGAACTAAATTTCCAGCCCATAGACCCTTGAGATTTAAAGTGACATAGATTCAGGCCAGGTTCCCAACAGGATGCCCCTAGAGTGCAGAGTGGCTGTATATGTCTCTTAAGGAGCAGACAGGTTGGTGACAGGGCATTCTCATGGTGCGGCAGCCCACCACCAGCCCACAGGGGGTAGACAAGAGCAAGGTCCCTGCCACTCACTACCCACAGCCCAAAGTAGCCAGCAGAGGGGACAGGAATGTGTCCCCTCCCAGTGGTGGTTCCTCTCCAGTGCATGGTTCTGTGACACTGAGACAGAAGTGTATCTAGAGGGATAACAGCCAACCCTGACACTCTGCAGAAGAGTCTCTAGGCTCATTAGTTTCCAACACAGATCAGGAGTCCCTGGAGAAACCAGCGCTCCTGGTGTGTGAGCTTCATCCAGAGCCAGCTGCTTCTGGTTCCTGGCAAGCTGAGCCCTAGCAGGAGCCACAGCTGGAAGAGGCCTAGCATTGTAAGGCTCAGAGGCTGTGGTATAGACTAACAGCTGTCCCCTAAACTGCTGGGGGAGCCGGGATTCCTAGAGAAGCAGGGCCCACTGAGGATGTACCTCTGTGTATTTACGCTTGTGCAGGAGGCAGCTTTCCTCTCTCTAGAGAAAAATATTCCATATCTCCCACCTAAAGGAAGAAACATTTAGTCTGGATCAGGGGATTCAGTCCATGGTCAGCTGACTCTGACCATCATGTGGACATCATGGTGAAAGGGCATGATAGAAGGAAAGCTTCTCATGTCATGGGAAGCAGAGAAAGGAGGAGCCTGGCATACAGATGCACCCTTCCAGGAATCCACCACCAACAAGGCTCCACTTCCTAACAGCAAGTCGGCTAAGAACTCCGCAATGGGTCAGTTCACTTTTGAGTCCAGTGTCCCCTGATGCAGTTACCTTCTGAAAGTCTCACTCTGAATGCATGAGATTTTAGGGGGAAATTCTAGGTCTCAACCATGACTCCCTAAATTGACAGGATGAAAGAGATTTGTTTGGCGAAGCAGCACACTATCCAGGCTGGCCAGGCTAAAACCTGAGGGCCATCTTGCCAGCTGGAGAGAGAGGGTGACCAACAGTGAGGTCCCTTCTGTATCCATTTCTGGGAAACACTTTCATCTGGGTGAGCCCACTACATACGAGGTCACTACCTCACTCCAGCATGAATGATGGGGGTGGGATGGGGGTCACTGTAGCTACCAAAGAACTGCATGGCACACTGCTCATCCTAGCTACGCTAAGCTCAACCCCATAATGACCATGGAGAGACAGCAGGGAGGTCACACAGCAGCTCACCTCTCTCCTCCTGCCTTCTGTGAGGAGCACCTCTCGCTTCCTCTCTCTCTGCCTGCTCCACTATGCAGCTCCTGGCCGATGTTCACTCCCTGCTCAGCTGGGAGAAAGGGGGCCTGTCCCTCTTGGTTGACCAGAAACCCAGCCCCAGCCCCACGCTGATCTTGTGCCTCAGTGTCTGTCCTCACTGTAGCAGGACCCACCTTACCTAAGGCAGTAGTGCTTAGCAAATGCTTATTAAATAAATGAAGGTTTCCACGAACTGATAATGTTACCAGCTTCCTAGTATTCAAGATTCTGTGATGATTACCCACAGAACTGACCCAAGATGTTATGGTTGATACTTTGTGTCAACTTGAGAAGAAATTTAGAAGTTTAACTAAGAGACTCAGCAGGGACCAGGATCCTTACTTTGTAAATAATCCTCATCCTGGCAAAAGGATACACAGACATTTTGTGAGTGCTACACCTGCCCTGGAGCAGGGGTGGTGGGCTGTGTACCCTAAAAGGGAGGAGAAGAGGCTTGTTTCCCCTTTTTGCTCTGGGTGCTGCCTTGAAATGTTGCCCCAGTGCCAGGACACCCCTGCCTTAGAGCCAGCTGATTAAAGACTGAAATCTGAACAAACAGTGAGCTGAATAAACCTTTCCTTCCTTCATTTTTGGCATCAGGTATTTTGTCTCAGCAACGAGAAAAAAGTAACAAGGCACAAGGCAAATGGGGGATGGTCCTATGCCTGAAAGCAAGCAACCCTGGGGTTGTGAACAGGATGAACAAAGAATTCTGAATGCACAGAATTTAAGGCCTATCAGATGCTTTCGTGATTTGCACGTTAGTATAAATAAGCTTCCCCATCTCTGCCATGAAAGAAAGATAATTTGGAACAGGGGAAGAAAGAGCCAGTCAACACCTGATGTCTGAGCAGGAGGGAAGAGAGAAGTGTGACAGGAAGGAAGCTGGGACAAAGGAGGGCTGTGGCTCTGAGGACTTTCTTCTTTGCCATCATTACTCAGGAGCTGCACATCCAGCCATGCTAAGGACTGCACCATCTCCAGGTGCAGTGCTGATTGCTGCTGGGCCGTTTCCCAGCACTGTGAGATAGACCTGACCACGGAATCCCAGAACACCGACCCAACCCAACCCAGAGGGGAGAGCACCTTTAACCTGCTCTCCTGTATATCGTGCCCCCCAGGGGACCCCACCAGTGCTGGTGTTCCCCACACAGCCTCCCCTCTGTGTCTACACAGCAAGACAGCAGCATCTCCCCTTGTGAGATCAATGCCCCAAGTAACCTAGGCTGGGAGCCTCCAGCCCTCAGCCCACAGGAAGAGGCAGCTCCTTGGGGCCTTGGACCAGGAGCCTGGGTCTCTGTGTACTCCAAACAGCAAGATCTGCAATACACAGCAGATGCAGGGTGTGCAGGACAAGTGTCCCTCTGTTCCCAGATCCTGCCTTCAGAAGGAAAAAAAGGAAGGGCACTGGCCAGGAAGCACAGGAGAGGAACAGGCCCTTCCCTCTCTTTGGTCACCCTTGTCCTGGAGCCCTCACAGACCCAGCTGGCCATGGGAACAGCGATGGGCACACAGCATTCGAGGTCCCCTCCTGACTCCAGGCTGTGCTGTCACCATGCAGGTGGCAGCAGCTCTTTTTACTCACACACAGATGTGCGGGGCACCCTGCTGCCCTGGAAGGGGGTCTGGCACATTCTGGAGCTGAATGCCCTTTTCCAAGGTCACCACACAGCAGTACACTGCAGGCAGATGGCAAACAATGTCATGTCCTCAGGCACCAGGTAATGCTTGAGGATGCCTGTGGTCTCTGGGCCCTGGGCGCCAAGCTGGTGATGCTCACCAACTGACCCACCTTCTCATTCACCTGCTTCCCACTCACCCTCCCCAAGAGTCTCGCTCCTGTCCTATGTCCTAGACAGGCATTGAGTGGCCCTGTGATCTCAGGTGACTCTGGCTGTAACTCTGCAGCCTGCAGAACACAGGACTTGCTGAGAGCAATAAACTCTATGTGTGAGGTTTTAATTTTCTGCATATTACGGTATTTTGACACATTAACTCCCCTCGCCCGATTTACTTCATTTAACACTTTATAATAAATAAATCAGACATATCAGCTTAAATATGGCACACTTTCTTTAGTATAAGAAACTTGAAGCATAAATACATTAAAATAGAAGGCAGATGCTAGGAGACTGTGAGATAGATTTTTTTTTTTTTTTTTTTGTCTTTTTCCTTTTTATCGGTACCAGGGATCGAACTCAGGACTGCCTGCTTGCAAGGCAGGCGCTTATGCCACTGAGCTAAATCCCCAGCCCCAAGAGGCTTTTTTTTTTTGAGATAGATTTTTGCAAATGGGAAGGGAACCAAGAGAAGAAAGGAAGCAAGGAGGACAGGAGGGAGGGAACAGAATGGAAAAGGAACAACACCAACTCCCCATGAGGATTTCAATCATTAATACAGCAAACACGAGCTAATAAAGCTAAAGATTAAAAAGCCCCTACCTGGCGGGGGCGTGTCTTTCTGGTCCACTCCTAGAGGGGCTGCCTCTGCCTGGGTCAGCCCCGGCTCACATGCCGGTGACAGCAGCCCCTCTGAGCCAGGAATCCTGGGCTCCTCCAGCCTGAAACTGCCTGGGCTCTCCAAGCTCCATAAAGGTGGTGGCCTTGCTTTCCGCAAGCACATGACCAGCTCTCTGTAGCCTTGGACACCAGGTCCACCCCATCAGCGTGACTGGCAGCCTCCAGTCTCGTGGGGCAGAGAGCTGCCCCAGATCCAACACAGCGGAGCCCTCACTGAAGGGGAGGTAGAGGGAGGGGCCACACCTCACTCCACAGCCTGGGGCCTTTGCATGCTCCTTTCTGGGCAGGTAGCCAATGACAGGTCCCCCCCCCCCCCGCCCTCCTCTTGCTATACCTCCTCCACAGCTGGGTACTCCAGGACACTGCCCGAGTATCCTGCAGCCAAATAGCAAAACCCCACAGATGGCACGGAAACAACAGAAACCTCTGCGCTCTGGCTTGGGCCCCAAGCTGTGATCCCCTGGCCATGCCAGCTCCAGGGTTGGTAGGCATGTCACTTGGACCTTGCCTCTGCTGTCTCATGGCCTCATTCCTGGGCATCTCCTCTTACAAGGACACAAGCCCTCGTTCAGAGGATGCACGCCACCCCCAGATGACCTCAGCTCAACAAGTCACCTTGGCAATTCCAAAGAAGGTCCCTTCATCAAGATCTGGGAAGAACATGACCTGGTGGACACTCTGAACCCTAGGACAGGCATGTTCCCCAACAGGCAGGGGCCCTGCACTCTAAGGCCTCAGGTCCTCTCTGAGGTCCTTGAGAGGGTGACAGGTTAGGAGCCGTGATGTGAGGAGCCGTGATGCTATACAACAGGGGCACAGGACCCCAGCAGCAGTGTGGTCTCTGCTCTGAGCCCAAAGGGGTCAACATGGAGGGCCAAATGTACATCTAAGCCTGGACAACGCTGCTCTGCCACACTGGAAAAGGTCAGGTGAAGCGACACCTTTCCAGCTCCCTCCAGCCCCTAGATTGGATCGTGTCTTCCCAGGGTGGAGGTGACTGGCCTGGGTTCACACAGCAATTGCAACACAGCAGAAATAAAACCACTCTCTCCAGATTCGCCAGTGGAGGGGCCTCTGCTGGGTGGGGTGGGGCCCTAATGTACGTATGTCTCACCTGCCCTGGGTGCCTAGGGCTCATCTCTGTAGTCCACCTTTCCACACTGTGGACATGACCACAATTCAGCCACACTCGGTGTCTGCACAAGAAAGAAGTGAGCAAGGAACCGAGAGTGAGCTTGCGGAGGAAGGAGAGGCTGCAGGTGGCCAGTGTCCACGTGGGAGCCCAGCGCCTCCAATCCTTACTCCCCCAGCAGTTGGTTTGAAGCAATGCACTTGGTGCAGCAGAGACACCAGGGGGAAGCCCTCCCATCACAAAGCGGGAGTGGCTGGGGTGAGAACAAGGGAAAGAAAGCAGAGCTGAGTAAGGGTCCTGCAGGTGACAAAGTACAGAGCACAGCTGCCCCAGGAGCAAGAGATCAAAAGGGAGTGAACCCTAGGTACTCCATTAAGCCAGTGGTGACAGCTGGGGGATGCAAGTGTCCCCTGGGGGACACAAGACTCCAGGGAATCAGCTGTCCCAGGTCATAGGCTGTGAAGAAATCCAAGAGTGTCCACTCCCAGGCCTCCTTCAAGAACTGGGATGCAGGGAGCTCCCACCCAGTACCAAGGTTCAGCTGGTAGAACAGGGAGTGGGTAGGGACAGTGTCTCCCACACAGGGAAAAATGAGGGTCACAAAGGTTCGAGGACTGTGCTACCACCCCCTGTGTCCCCTGACAGCTCTCTCTGACCAGACAGGCTGAGCATCAGCTCTCTGGAACCCTGGACCCATACTTAGTTACTGACTCATGATCTGTGCTGGGTACAAGGACATCAAGACCTGGTAGGGCAAATTCAGCCAAATTCACAAGGAAATGGTGCAAGAAGGACTCCACCCTGAGGCTCCGGACTAGAGGAGCTCACAATGCATGCCCAGACCCAACCAGCCAACCCTGCCTGCTATGGCAGCCTTTCCCAGCCTTTCTGGCCTTAGACTGCATGCTCTGTTATTCTGTTTGTTCAAGTCAGGCCTCTGTGTCTGCCCACCTTGCTCCCACCCAGGGGCCTGCACCCTGTTAGGATTTCTGCCTAATGAAAAGCCATTTACCACCTGCAAAGTAGCACCTGCCAACTCCTGCCTTCAAAGGCACCTTGCCCGTTCCACCCACACTGCGGCTGCCTTTGCCTTCAGAGTGTTTCTTTTTTAATTTAAACTTTAATTTTGCAAGTCCAGAGGAAGTAAATGTCAAGAGTTTAGGATTTTGTTTTCCCTTCTAAAAAGGTCAGTCCCTACTGGCAGGGTGGGAGAACCTCAGGTGGCAGTGTGGTGGCAGCCGTGGTAGTGGGGTTGTATTAGCCCCAGACACCTGAAGGCTATAATTTGCAGATCAAAGTCCCCTCAAAGCCCTCTGAGTCCTACCTGATTCTCCCACATTATCCTGTCCACCTTGCGGGGAACAAGCCAGCTTCAGGACACCTGCCCATCTGACATTATAGCACTGTGTGAAGCACCCACTCCCTTCCTAGTGATCTGGGAAAGCTGGTCAGGGCAGTGGTGTCCTCACCTCAGCAAGGAAGGCAGGAGGCTTCAGGAACATAGGTCACTGGTGGGACAGGTCTTTAAGCCCAAGACACCTAGAGGGGTTCACAGACTGCCCAGGGAGTGGACAGACACAGATATCTGGGTCCCCAGGAGTGAAGGCCCCTGCATAAGAGTCCTAGGAAGAGGACAGGAAGCCAGGACATATGAACAAGTGCTGGGCATCCCTCCTCAGCCCAGTGCTGTGTTAGGGTCCAGGGGCAAGGCCACAGGGCCCTTCAACCTGCTGCTCACTGTTGCTGTTGGTGAGACAGGAACGGCTTAGCAGCAAACCATAGTTCTAGTTTCTGTCAGAGCCCAGAGCCCCATGGAAACCGGCCAGGGACCCAGTTAGAAGTCTTGCATGAGGATAGCTTCTTTGGGAGGACAGGGTTGCCCTGCCAGGGCAAGACTCCTGCACAGCCCCAATGTGCCCAAGGCAGTAACTGGCCCACAGCAACTGGGTAATAAGGACTTGCTGATTCCTTGTGCTTCTCAGATACTCTCACCCTTTTTAATCAGGAGTCCTTCTAGAGGGAAGAGGGATTGGCTGATTATTTTCATTTTCCAAGTGTGTAACCTGAAGGTAAAGGCACACAGCAATCTCTAAGGGTCTCCAGCTAGGGAGAGCACAAACCAGAGTCCAGATGGGCAAGGGTTATATGCAGGCAGAAAGGGGCACCCGGTGACAGTGTTTTAGAGGAAGTTCTTCTTGATCTGATTCTGTGCCCTTAGTAGTTGCGTGTGCATGGAAAGGTGTTTTCACAGTTTCCTCAGATGCAAACTGAATACTGTGTACCTCTCTCACTGAGTCTTGGAAGGATCAAACAACATCACCATGTAAAGTCCCCCAAAGGGACCCAGTGTGTGGAAGTCACTGTGTTTAGTCCTCAAGCTCCATGCTGCTACTGGGTTATGTTCCTCAGCAACCCTGACCCCTCTTGCATGGGGGCCAATAGGCAGTTCCTCCTAACTCCACAGCCACAACCTCCACCCAGCCCCGATTTGCACAGGTGGCAAATTTTGCTAGGATTCTGCATTAATTCCAGTGGGCTCCAGCCAGGGCACAGGCTGGGGCCTCAGCAAGATACAATCCTACCCCACCCACAGGACCTCAGCTCAGCAGCCCACGCATCTGCAGAGGACGGGGTTTGTATTTATAAGATCAGCGTACAAGGACAACAAAGCAAGCCCAGAACAGGATAACAGTGCACTTACCTGCTCCCCCTGCCTTGTTCCTTTTTCCAACAAACACAGCCTGTAATACAGGTGAGGTGGAGCAGTGCTCCCCCTTGGGTACAGAAGCCTAGCAGGGCAGGACAGCCGGCAGCACAAAGTGCCAGGATTTTTTCCCTGGGAGCCGTCAAAGGCAGCATGGGCTCCCCCTCAAGGTAACACCACTGTAGCTGTGGCTCCAGCAGCCCTGCTGAAGTCCCATCACTCACTTTCCTGGCCTGACCAGGGCCAAAAGACCTGCTGGAGGGCACTCTGGCTCCCTGGACTTTGAGCAGCAGCTTCTGGAGAACAAGGACAGTCAGATGGTGGGGATCTGTGTCACACTGAGTCCCCTAGAGGTCCCTAAGCAACTCCCACCCTCCCAGTTGATTACTGTGGATAAGGGAAAGGTCAGTCAGGGTCTGGGCTTGGCAGAGACTTTAGGGAGATGGGTATATGTGGCAAAGAAGTCAGCTGGCTCTTGGATGCACCCAGGAACTCAGTGCTTTCTTCCCACCCTGGGGCAGCGCTAGGACTGGAGATGGCACAGGCACTGAGACCTCACTGAGCTGTCCACCTGTCCACTGCAGCAGGGAGAAGCCCACTTAGGGGATCATTCTTCAGGAATGAGCCCTGGGACCTAAGGGTTAGGGGGAGGCATCCCAGCATGCTGGCTCTCTGCGCACCCCGGGGCAACCTCACTCAGTCTTGGGTTCAAAAGCCAGGATAAGATTCCCAGGGCTAAAACCAAACAAACCAACCTGGTGGTCGTGGAGCATGGCCATTTTAGACAGCCCGGCGTTTTCCTCTGAGTCATTCTGCCTGAGAAGTTAGGGGAGGGTTCCGGGATCCCTACCCATGGTGCCCCCTACCAGGGAGGGATTTACTCTTCACTGGGCCCCCGAGCACTGCCCTCACCATCCCCATGCATCAGCTCCCAAACTAAGGCTACGTTTTAGAGGAGGCTTTAGGTTTCTGGATATCTATACAAAAACTGCAATTACAGTGAAAGCACAAAGGGCCTCTGCGCTCCACCATTCGCTGTGCGCTGCGTACGTGAAAACCCTGCTCTCCTAAAAGGCAAAGGGGTGTCCTGCAAATGGATCTAGAACGGGGGCCATTTCCAAATTCGCTGGGGATTCCCCGCCACACTTCCCTTTAAGCTCCAAGCACCCAGCTCAAGCCGCTCCTCCCTGAATCTCTATTGCTGCTTTTCTTCTGGCAGACCTGGGTTAGGAGTCCCACCCCATCACCTGGACCCAGCCTCGCTGCCCACGCTTCCCCACACTTCCTTTCTGAGGCTCTTGCTCAGCAAACCTCGAGTGGCCCCGAGCACCCTCACTGCTTCTTTCCGCCCTTGGTCCGCACCGTCTCGGTGCGCACTCGCATGGACTCCTAGGCCCAGGGCCCATCGCTCAGCTTCCTCTCCGAATATAAATTCGTTTGTTTATGTTTTTTAATGTAGTAAATGGGCAGCTAAATGAATTGCAATTTGTAATTTTTACGGCTAATTTGAAATCTCGCTCTTGTTGGCTAATCCTGTTAGTTGGTGCAAAACAAGAAGAAACTCGTGTCCCAGCAGCAGTGATTCTAATAGGCATTTTATGTTAAATTACAGCTACTGGCCAGGACAAAAGGAGGGGCCGCGCCTCCTGGCCCTGTGGCCTCCGGACCCCAACAAAACGGGCTGGTCTGCAGACCCTGAACGCCTCTAGCCGCCCAGCCCATCCTGACTTCAAATTTAAAGGCCAAGTTAGGCACCCGGGTCCTGGTCGTGAACGCTCCCGGCGCCGTGATTCCGCGCTCCGCGGAAGACAACACTCCTGGGCCTCGCAAGTGTGGCCTCGCCCGAGCGTGCAACTCAGAGGCGCAAGGGAGGGACTCAAGCAAGTCCTCTCTTCCTCCCTTCGTTCTTCCCTCTCTGCAGCTGCCTTCCTTCCTGAAAAACCAACTGGAGAGCGCGACGTCCCTTAAATTCACTCTCCAGTCCCCAACCCCCACTCCCCAGGGCAGAACAGGCTGCGCGGCTCGGTTTCCAGACACCTAGATTGGAGTGGGGGATCGGGGGTCCCAGCCTCTCTAGGCCGCCCTGGAGACCGCAGGCAGGGCTTCCGGGTGCGGCTTCCCATGCAGCGCGCGTGCGGATGGCGCTTCGCGGGGCGCGGGGCTCCGCAGGCTCGCGCGCTGTGGTCTGCGCAGGGTTCCCCGTCCCCGAAGCCTGCTCGGTGCCATCCCAGCGCGTAGGGTGGAAACACGGCTGCAGGAAAGTGTGGCGCAGAGGACGTGGCGTGCAAGGCAGGGAGGGGCAAGGAAGGGACCCTGGAGAGGCCAGGGACTGGCGAGGCCCGTGGAGCCACCTCGCTGCGCGGCACGACTCGGGGACTGCTATTTTGAAAGGCGGTGGCTTCTCCAACGGGGCGCAGGATGCGGGGGTCAAGTGTCACTTCCTCTGGCAGTCAATCTCCAATATTCCTTGTAATGTTTTTAAATGGACGAATTCATTACGCGAGGACGTGTGAATGGGGAGAGGCCGCGAGCGCGCTCGATCAATAGCGTCCACTAACGTTCATTTGGCACCGCCGAGCGCGGGGCCGCGGGGCCGCAGGAGACCCTGATCAATACGGTCCGCCCTCCCGCCGCCACGGGCTCCAAAAGGTCATTCGGGGAAGGTAGAAAAGTTCAGGCACCCCGACAAACCCTAATTGTCCTCCTCTTCCCCTGCAACCCTCCACCCACAGCTGGGCTTCCAAACGCTGGCGGTGGCGGTAGGAGGCTGCCAAGAAACCAGGGCTCCGGCCCAGGGCGCACACGCTGCGTTCCAAGCGAGCGCGACGCGCCACGCCCCAGGTCCACCTGCGGGCGGCCGCAGGGCTTGGCAGAAGCCCGCATCAGAGTTTCAGACATCGTCGGGACATGGGAAGATTTTTAAAAAGATACAGCCTTTGTTGCTGAGGGGCTGGAAACCGGTGGCGAGCTAGAGGTGGCAGGATCGCTGTCTACCTTCTCTGTTGTAACAGGAGCTCCAGGAAACGTTAAAAAGGATAATCTCCCGGTCCTGCCGCCAGGCCAGGCAGCCGCAGCCCTCAACGCGACAAGGCTTGGTATGCAGGGCTTTGCTAGGTCGGGGCAGTGGCGCGCCCGCCGCCGCCGCCAAGGGAGAGATACAAACGGTTGCCCCAAACGCAGTACCCAGAAAGAGGGCAGCCAGCCCTCCAAGGTGGTCCCATAGCTGGGCTCAGAAGGGGAATAAGGGGAAACACCCAGGAAGTTTTTCTCTTCGGTTTAAAATGATATTGGCTGCAGATTACACGGTCGGATGAATTAACTGGTGACCTTTATAAACCCCTGAGCTGAAAAGAAATGACCTGTTCTGGAAACCTCTGAGTCCTCCCCTCTCCAAAACCTAGAAAGGCTGTGTCTCTCTTCCTTTGTCCCCTAGAAGAGGAGGAAGAAGTGGGTTAGGAGGCTGCCAGGGGCACCTGAGTGGTTGGATTTGACCCTCAAAAGCCTGTCTTGTGTTTACAGGGGGCTACTGGCTCACACCACACACACACACACACACACACACACACACACACACACACACACACACACGCATGTACAGGGGCCCCTGGAGAGCACACTCCCAAAAGCCTTCTGAGCAGCCCACCTCACACCGGTGAAAGTGGGGCGTTTTCTCAAAGGTGTTAACACCTAGTTGGCAGACTAGACCAGGCTGTGAATCCAACCCTTTCCTGAAAGCAAAGCTGGGGATGTCTGTCCTGGCTGTGCCTGGATTTCCCACACCCCACACACCCCACACACCCCACATCCTGAATTCCCGTCTTCGCTTCCTTTGACTATGAGAAAATAAAGTATAGAAGAAAAAAGGACTTAGGAGTTAAGACATAAATGTTTATTTGGTGATTAGGGTTGTTATGGATTTCTCATCTCCCCAAATTCTAGATGTATCTATTCCACAAGAGCTCCCTATCTGTAAAAGCCTGATCTGAAGGCTGCTGGTACCCAGATTTTTCAGAGCGGATCCAGTCGCCTCTTGCTTCCTGTTTGGGAAGTTCATTTATAGCTTCCATTTGAGCAGGATATTTTAAATGGTTTGTAGTTTGATTCACCCCAAAACACCCCTTTAGGGAGAAAAAATATATTCTCTGACTCCGTTTCTAACAGAATACAGGTTATAGTGAGGTTATTTGCATTTAGTTGCAGTCAGAGAAGAAAAAAGCAGTTTGCTTCTTTGCAGAGGTGACCATAGTCTGATAAACATAAAATTCCACAGAAGTCAAGCAGTGAACAAATTGTGCTGACAGTTCTTCACAAAACTTCAAAAATCTTCAGAAAAGACAACTGTACTGGGGCCTCCCGTACCAGGATTTTCTGTAACTGTAACGCAAGTCCTTTTACAGTTTCCCCCAAAGCACATCCATCCTCTTCCCTAAATTTGCTAACATCAAACTCTTGGAATATACATGCTGCGTTATTTTCCTGCCTCCTCTAGGCTCTGTACCACAACACGAAGGCCAGCCACTGTTTTATATTTATGCAAATTAAAATTTCTCCTGCAAGTGAAGTTTTCAAACACAGTGTGTCGGGTCAGAAAGGAATGTTTTAGGGGCAGTTTCTCATAACAACCCCATTTCTGCAAGCACACCCAAGCAGAAAGAATCATTTCTGTTAGTTAACATTTTAGAGCCAGAAAATTAAAAACAAATATTTAAACTTCCCAATTTGGATTTCGGGAAGTGACTGTGAAACTTTTACAATGCATATTCAATGAATTAAACACAATCTTTCCTAGCCAAATACAACTGCTTTCCTGTGGTTCAAAAATAAGTTTAAATAAATTGGAGGGTAAATAAAATGCCTGGGCATACCTGGAAGGGAGCTGACTCCATGAACTTGGCCCAGAGACCAGAGACTGCTTTTGGACGCTTCTCAATGCATGGGTTTTGAGACACCTAATGAAGCTATATTTAGAGAGACAAATGTTCCATAAATATGTATACCTACAAATATAGGGACAGTCTTCGCTTTGTTCTCTTCCAAACCTGCTCTTACAGGAGATTATTGACAATGGATTCCCGCTCCATTTCTCATACCAAATGTGGAGGATTTGTAAAGCTTCCCATTTTGCTCCTTTTTCTCAGGTGGAAGCAGCCTGGTAAAGGGTTGTGTGACTGTGTGGGCTTTTATCTCATTTCCCCCAAAGAGGCTGGCAATGGGAAGTGAGGGCTGGAATCTCACTGCTAACCAGGCTGCCAAGGCACTTGTGTGCACCCGCCCATCCTACAGGAAAGATTTCTAACATGAGGGCTGAGCATAACCCCAAGATCTAGCACAATGTCTGTTCTGGTCTCAGGACACAGGAGGTTGGGTTTCCCTAAGATCTAGCTAATTTGGCTTTCTTGGCCCTGAGGCTGAATTCTTGCCAAGATACCTCAAAATATTTCCTGTATGCTTTGCCAGCACAAATCACATCACCAAAACTCTTCTCTCCAACAAAAAGCAATCTACCAAAAAACCTCCAGGACCAGGCTCTCTCTGAGGCCTGCTCTACTCCAAGGCCACAGGAGCCAAGCAGTCCTTGCCACTGTGGGCTGGGCTGCCTGGGCTCCTGATGCTCTAACCTCCACCCTGTGTCCTACAGCAGCCTGGCCACTGCAGCTCGTGGTCCAAGCCCTAGTCCTGTATCATTAGAGCTCAGGTCTCAGTGTGGAGGTTGCCAATGCCCAGGCTCACAAAGGCACATACTGAACAGCCTGGGCACCCTGGCCTCTGCTTTGGTGGCTGTTTATCTGCAACATCCGTTGGTTGGGGGAGAAAGGCAGAGCCCTGGAAGAGAAGGGAAGGAAAGGCAGATTCTGGGGTTTCTCTGCCTTGCCCTAGATTTGCTAAATAAAACACCACTCCTTTCTCCATCTCCCTCCCTCTCTCTCCCCAGTGCAGGTAGAGAACAGAGTGGTGTTCTGGTCAACAGTGCTCCTCTGCATTTCAGGGTCTTGCAGTCTGATTCACCTTTGCCTAATCTCTGGCAAAGTGAGATCTGCCAGGAATAGAAACGGAACAACAGGACTCCTCTAACACCGCACTCGCGCACTCGCACTCGCACTCGCTGGTACCAAGGAGCCTGAGCCAGCCAGACCCAGGTAAGGTGCAATGATGTCCACACACTTGTTCCACGGGCTCATCTGGGACCCCCTCTCCACGGCTGGGCTGGAGTCCTTTTTTTCTTTTACTGGGATATTTTTGTAATGTTCTCCAGTCTCGAGGGCTTCTCACCAGATTGCTTTCAGGGTCCAACGAAATAAGCCAGAGGAGCGGGTGTGGTAGAGATGGGAGGACCCAGCTGTGCACAGCTGGAAAGCTGAGACCCTTTGGGACAGACAGGAAGCTCCAGGTGGTTCTTGTATATTAAGGACGGTGGGAGGACCAGGCACCCGGGCAGGCTCTTCAGGCCTTTATGACTCTCAGGGTCTAATGGAAACAGGTACCATGTAAGCATAATATACAAAGTAACCCGAAAAGGATTTAGGCCAGGGAAGTTGTGATCCTTCTCCCACTTCTGAGAGAACAGCAGCTCTGTGAGCGCTGCAGCCTTAGCAATGAACTGATTATTGATCAGCTTTAAGGAGCACCCATGCATGAACTCACCAGCCATCTCATTAAAACACAGAATCAGCAAGATTTGCCTTTGTGAAAGTTCATTACTCCTGATATACATGCACATCTACATTAAATATAGAAAAGAGGAAAAAATTTGAAAGATAAACAAAAGCCTGGCTTTCGTCTTACCAGATTAATCAAAATGGAATTATAGGCTTCTCGAGTTTACCTAAAGGGAGCATCCAGAGAAAACTAGAAATTCGGCACCAAGGAATTCTGAAGCCTCTTTCCAAGAAGGCCTGAGCCAAAGTGAAACAAGGTAGGCAAAGACCACCCCAGATTTAACGAACTTCTGCATCTGTTTCTGCAATAGGATGAAAGAATTCGAGCTGATAGGCACCCTCCCAGTCCTACAGCTGCTGCCACCTCCCCGGAAGTCATATCTGGACTTTTGGGGACACCTGTCTCCATTTAGAAAGAAATGGCACTCCTAGCCAGTGCCCTGACACATCACTGTGCGTAGCCTGAAAGGAGCTGAAATCCCCAGCTGCCCTTTCTCAGCAGTCCCCACCGGGGAAACTTGGATCCAGTGCAGTTTTCCTTTCCTTTGGCCCTGGCTTCTGCAGGCACGCAGTTCCCTTTCAGCCAGAACAGCAAAACCATTTGGGCTGCGCTCTTCCCCTCTGGCTTTCTGTCTGTAGCTCAGCCTGGAAAGCGTCTTGAGTGATGCCACAGACAGTTAGACTCAATAACTTCCAAATGGCCCCAGAACCATCCTCAGCTACCCAGGGAGCCACAGCCCTCTGCCCTCAAAGTTAATTGCTAAATGATCTGCTAACTTAAACAATTAGAAATTCTCCCTCACCTTCCCCCAAAGAAATGGTGTTAATTTGTGACACATAAGAGCAGCCCGATTCACAACAGATTCCATTTATATGTGGCTAAACAAAATACCTATTTCTAGAATAACACAAACAGCAGATTTTCACCAGTTTTCTCCCCCTGTGGTCTGATGATCTATGATCCCTGTTCATAAGTTTTTAAACACTCAACTTTGCCCGGATGTTTAAAAAGCAAATCGATTTGTAGTCAGCCCTGCAGTTGCCTGTGGGAAGGAGCGGTGAGCTGGCAGACACCTCAGCAGGCAAGTGGGGTGTCCTTCCATCAAAGCGACGCCAGGGGGCAAGAAGCATTAACAAAGGCCAGCAGCTCCAGCTCTCTCTTTATCTACCCGTGCGTGTCACCCTTTACAGAGCGAAATGTCATTTTGCAAGGTTATACATTTCCAATTCCAGCCAGAGTCTTATCGCTCTTCATCTACCTCTTGGGCACAAACAAGCAGCTTCTTTAAATAAAACCAGGGAAGGGAAACGCAGACCTCTGTACAATTAAACATCGCAGAAGAAAGCCAAAAATGTACTGAACCTTGCTGTTAATCCGACTTACCTTGCTGATACTTTGGCCTAATCCTATTTTCTCCTTGCATTAGGATGATTCTGCAAGTCCACGTTTTGTTCTTCGGGAGGGCGGGTTACCTGGCCTAAGGTGGTGGTGGTGGGGAGCTCCCTGGCCACCTAAAGAGGTAGAGGATGGGGGCTGCTTGCTGCAGGCCCAGGCTCCCCGGAGGAGGTCGGAGGTCTGGAGGTCCGGAGTGCAGAGCCGGCTCCTCAGCGAGACAGAAAGCAAACTAAATCACTCAAGGGAAACTTCGCCGGAGACAAAACACATTCAATTTCCTGGCGACTCCGCTTTTTCTGCCAAATTATTTGCTTTTACAGAGGTACCTTAAACAAATGGAACGCGAAAGAATGGAACTTCCTTGGCTTCCTGGCCCAAAAAGACAGTTTTGCTTTTTTAAAAGATGTGGTAATAATAGTAAAAGTGAAAGAAAACAATAACACCCCGTCCTTTAAAATAAACTCATTTTGGCACCCTGAGTCCTCCTGGCAAATCCTTATCTTGCAGGGCAGGGCTGTCCAGGGAGCCGGTGCTGATGGCCTGGCACTACTCCTGGCCCGAAGTCCAGGCAGCTTCCTGGGGTTTATTTGGGCACCTTTCTCACCTTCACCTTCCAAACTGCGGCCCCTGGTGAGGGCTGCTGGCTTTCCAGCCTGGTTCCCTTCCAGATGGAGCTGGAGGGAGGATTTGCTGGGAGGATTATGGGGCACAGTGGGAAGGAGTCAAATATTGCTATCTTTGTATTTTGGGATTTTATTTCTCCTGCACACCCCGCAAACTGATCCCCTTCTCACCCTCCTCCCGGTATCATTTCTCTTTGAAATGTCATGAACTTGGCGCTTTCAGACCAAATCGCCCGGCTCAGGCCCGAGACAATGGAATTGTCAGAGGGCCAGCACAGTGCTTTTTCTGCATGTTCACGGAGCGTTAAGCCTTTATCCCACAAAACGGCTGTCTGACCAGGTCAGACAAAAGCCAACTTCCATCTTCTGCTTCCAGGGCATCTGGGGCAAAGCCTGGTATACAGTAGTGCGGTGCCCAGTGGAGAGGGGATGCCGGTTGGGCAGGCCGGGTAGCCCAGGTCATCACCATACCCCTTGAGGTCCCTATCTCTGAGTGTTTGGGGCCTGGGCCTCACTTAACCCCACAGGCTTCCCGGGATTAAGCCCAGCTTCAGTCCGTGTCTTCTCTGACTAGCTCTAGACATCTGGGGATTTTTGGACTCAGTGCCCCCTCACTACCCACCCTGAGCACCCAGACTCTCTCCCAGCTCTCTGAACCCAGTGTGCAATAGTACAAGCATGCAAGCGCTTTTGCAAGCCTGGCTACAGTCCCCGGAGTACAGACGGGACCCAGCTTTGGGCCCTGGCTGCACATTGAATGTCCACGCATGCTACTCATCGGTCCAGGGAGGTCCTGGGTGGGACCTCGTCCCTCAGATGCCCCTTTCCACTCAGGATTTCAGAGACTGGAGCTCTCTCTGGCTGCTGAATTGTTCTGCATCCTCCAGCCTAGGTAGCCATGAATGGACACAAGTGTTCCTGTCTGGTGTTAGACCTGATGAGTGGGTGTGGATGGGGATTCTGGGCAGCAGGTAAGGGCTCCAGGGACTGCCGTCTGGGAGAAGGGAGGCAGGGATGTTCTTTGTCCCCCATCCTGTGATTGCAGTCTGGATGGAAACCTGGGGCTGAGGCTCCCTTCCAAAGCAAGGTTCCTTGGCACAGACTCTGGGGCTGGTGGTGGGAGTGGCAGGACGTGGAGGGGTTGTTTCCATCTCTAGGATGGAATGACATCTTTGGAACAGCTCTTCTTCTTTCCCTCTCTCCCTTCCTCCTTCCTTCCTTCTTTGTTTCTCTATTTTTCTCTCCTCCTCCTCCTTCTTTCTTTTTCTCCTTTTTTCTTTCTACCTTCCCTCCCTCCCTCTTTTCTGTCTTCCCTCTTTCCTTTTTTCCTACTCTTTTTCTTCCTCTGTCCTCCTATCCCTCTCTCTCCCTTCCCTTCTTCCTGCTTTTTTCTCTTTCTTTCTTTCTTTCTTTCTTTCTTTCTTTCTTTCTTTCTTTCTTTCTTTCTTCTTACCTACTCCTGATCAAGCTCATTTTGTTCGCTGGGTGGGCATCGAGTCCCCTTCTACCCAAGGCCAATGCTATCTTGCGTGGGGAGAGAGGAATAAAGAAAATAACATAGGAGGCAACTTACATTTTTTAAATGACCCAAGGACCTTAAACTAAAGCAAAAATATTTCTCTAAGTGAAACAAAACCAAGGACACCTAGACTGCGTTGGAGAGGAAGTTGGGAGGCTGTTGGGGGCTCTCTGGGTGGCTGTTTATATTTTTAAAAAATTTATTATGGTAAAATCTACATTGCTTTAAATCCCTTCACACACGCTTGTCCCACCATCCCACCCCTTTCTGCAGCAGCTCTGGAGTCCTCTCTTGTGAGGGTCGGTAGCTGCGTTATCTTGGCTGCCTAGATGTCCTAAATCAATTCAGAAGGTCTCCCATTGGTGGTGTGTGAGGTGCGTGAGGACATGGCATTGTGTTTTATGGGCCCGCCTTTCTGCTGGGTGGTGCTTGGTGGCAGCAGTCACTGTATTTTTTGTCACACTTTATGAAGACACTTCAAGGCTGCTGCAGGAAGTGGCAGGAACGATGGGATGAGTGTGTTGGAAGTGAGAGGGATGTTTTGAGGGAATTACAGTGATAAATATTTTAAAAATTCAAACACTCACCATAATGGCCAGGGGTTTAGCTCAGTGACATAAGCACCTGCCTGGCAAGCACAAGACCATGAGTTTGGTCCCTGGTACCAAAACAAACAAAAACCACTCACCATATATTTTCATCATGCCTTATTTTATTCAGGCTCTGTCATTAAGAACTTGGGTGCTGGCTGGAAGCCTGGGTCAGCTTGCCCAGGTGGGCACAGAGCGGGCACAGTAGGGCCTCCAGCCTCTGGAGGACACAGCACTGGATTGGTCCAACGCTTCTGCAGTGCACACACAGGAGTGACAGGGTAGGCCACAGTGACAAGGACTCAAGTCCCCTGCCTCCTGGGTCCCTGTTCTCCCTGGTCTTCTACTCTCTGTAGTGTGGGTGCTGCCTGGCTGCTGGACTGGCCCCCTCCAATGCTGTGGTCCCTAGGGATGACCTGGCACCAGTGTTTCCTGTCTGTGCACAGCCTGGGGCTGCAAGAATGGTTAGCCCAGGTTGGAGGAGCACCTCTCACCTGCCTCAGGGTTGTGGGGATACGAGTGTGGGGAGGACCTGCCTCTCTTCCCAGGCTCCTTAGCTGAGAGCAGCAGCATCACAAGACCCCAGGGGCAGGCACATTTTCCTGTGCATAGTGGCACCCTGGGTTCCTGAGGATACCAGCTTCTCCCCACGGCCTCCTGAAAGTGAGTGATCACAGGAACCCCAGGACTGCACACCTGAGCAGCAGCTCCACTGCCTGTTTGCTGCTCAGTGACAATCAAGCATCCTGTTCCCTGATCAGGCAGTGGAGGAGCGGGCACTGTGCTGATCAGTGTCCAACCTCATGCCCACTTCTTGTATGTGTAAGATTCAGAGCCAGCGTGGCTGTCCTGCATCTGTTTTATCTACAGACAGGAAAGCCATGCTCCATCCTAAGCTCTCACCAGGGCTGAGGACCACACTGGTGCTGGGACATCAAGCCTGCTCCATGAACAAAACAGCCCCTGCTGGCTGCTGCTTCCTGGAGTTCCCAGAGTGATTCTATTGGCATCAGAGGTAGAACTCACTGGCATAGCTGGGGGTTACCACCCCAGAAACTACCCTGACTCAAGGAAACCAACTCCCCTCAAAGCCTAGGTGGTCCCAGACACCTAAGGACAAGGAGAAAGCCAGCTACAAGTCTCCCCACTACCACCACCACCACCACTTCCAAAGTCTCTATGAGTTTGTTTTTTTAAGTACTCAAAGCCATAAAAGCTAAGCTTCCTTTCTGGGAACCAGGGTCCATTTCCACCCCTCCCCAGCCTCCTCCAAGCATAGGGTGGGGCAGTGCCCACTCCAGAGAGTCCAGTCCTTGGCCATGCCAAGAAGCTTTTCCTTGTGGAACCCCCTACCCAACCTGCCAGAGGCTCTGTTTCTTGCTTCTGAGGCCTCTGGCAGACAAGGCCTCTCGTGGGGCTGCATACAGTAGGTGTTTAAAGAAGGGAATGACTTATCCCTATTGTCCCTCCACAGCACAAAGGAACTCATGACTGATTGAAGCTCTTGCCAAGAAGCTGTGCTCCAAGGATGTACACATCAATTCAAAACAGCCTTTCAGCCTCAGGAGCGAGGGCAGGAGGATCATGTGCTGGAGGCTGACTTGGGCTTCATAGTGAGTTCCAGAACAGGCTGGAAGACCCTGCCTCAAAACAATAAAAACAGGAACAGAAATCTTGCTGCAATGTGGAAGGAGATGTGAACCCATTCCAGAGTTCCAGTTGGTACATGTTAGAGCCATGTCCTGTGTGGTGGTGGTGCAGGGGAGCAAGTGGACACCTGGCTGGGTTACCGAGCTCACCTGAGTGGGCAGGTGACCTCACGCTCACTGACAGAGTTCAGCCCCACACCGTGTGCTTGCACCTCAGGTTGGGCACCTACCTAAGCAGGGAGCCTCGCCTCCCACCAGCCTTGCTAGGCTTTCTCCACCTTAGAAAAAGCAGATACTCTTTCCTGCCTTGTTGGACCCTCACACAGTGACCTGGCCTTGGTGGGACGCTACACCTGGTTTTATGCAGGCCTCACTATGGGCCAGACATCTTCACAAAAGGCGTGGTGCTATGACCACGTACTCGGGACCTCCCACCATCGCACACCCTTTCCACCTGCTCCTTCCTTATCTCATTCTCAGGGAAGTGGTGTCTTGCTATCCCAGCAGGAAAGGGATGGCTAGAGCCCCAGGTGCATATCTGGATCTGCTCTGCTGTTGCTAGGGACCAGAGACTGTCACAGAGCCAAGACAGGGTTTTGGTGCCTGGGAGAGGGGGTGTGGCCACTTCTGCCCTGTCCTAGCCCTGTGGGACCGTGTGTGGCAGGTCCCTGGGCAGCATGCACACAGTGGGAGCACCTATGCTGTCATCAGCAGCAGGTACCCTGCAGAGCTCAGGAGCTGGCCAGGCAGGGCTGCAGGTGGGCATCTTCCTGCTTACCTATCCTCTCTCTGGCAGGCTTTCATCAGGTAAGAGGACAGACCTGCTTGGGGCTCAAGCCAGGCTGAGGGATGGGGTCAAACACCAGCTCATTCCAAGGCTGTCTCGCTCCGAGAAGCTGGCCTGTGGTGTTTATTGCTGAGCCGGTACCTTCTGTCATGACCAGAGGAGCCAATTCAATTCCGATACATCTGTTTACCCTCACAACAACCCCTCTACTCTATACCACAGTGCCTTCCTACAGCAGATGCTCTGAGATTATGAAAAGCCTTTTAGTCTGAGGTTCTTGTGGTCAAGTGGCCATAGGAGGAGAAAGTGTTAGTTTGTCTGAAAAATGAAATAAGATTTTACAAAGACAAAGATGGGCCAGCGTTGCTCAGGGGGAGCTCGAATCCAAGGGAAATTTGGAATCTCATGAGGGTCTGCTCTGTGGCTCCAGGGGTAAAATCAGATACCCATCAACACAGTCAGTTTCCAGCAGATGAGACAAGGTCACTGGTGGTCCAGTGAGTTAGGGATGTGTGCTGTTCTCACCCTTCTGACTGCTCTCAACCATCCACAGGCCGTGCCGTGAGTCCTGCCAGAAAATGTTAGTGTCCAGGTAAGAAGAAAATCCAGCTGCAGGAAACAGTAAGGAAGGACTCCGATGGCCCCTCCCCAGGTCTTCCAGGTCCCTGTCAGTAGTAGCAGCGGCAGCTTCAATGTTTCCCCGACAGGGGATGGACTGCTGCACTGCTATGTCAAGCCAAGCACAGTCTGCAGCCCAGTTCCCAGCTCCTATTCCCAGCTGAGTCTCCCTCTAGCTGCATCTGTGGGAAGACCACCATGTGCCCTGTATCCCCAGGGGGACAGTAGCACCCTGGAGGATGCAGCTGACCAGGTAGACTGTGGGGTGAGTAGCAGAGGATGAGCCTGGGGCCCTGGCTCAAATGGGAGACACTTGACAACACAGGACACAACACTTCCCATTTTACGAGGGGAGCCCGGGAAGGAAGTCACATGGCTAGGTTACCTACTAGAAAGGCACAGGGCAGAATCAGTTGCAGCTTCCTCAGCCATGCCTTCCCACCACGCTGTTTCTGGGTTGAAGCTAACCATGGACTGAACTCACAGAATTATAGGCCAAATAAATATTTTCTTCAGGTCGTGGGTGTCAGTATTTAACCTAGGGGCAGAAGACTGACAAAGACAGGTGCCAGGCCTGGGGCCTCCATTGCCACGGTCAATTCGGTCTCCTTCAAAGAACCTGCAGGGCCTACACGTAGGCTCCCCCATAACATATAGGAGGCCCCACATCATAGACAATGCCAGGCATATACACCCTCATTCAGAGAATGTGCCAGATACATAGAAAGCCACTTTCAAAGAACAGCCTCCTCCATAGAGCACACCATGCCCAAATACAGACTCCTTCCTAGGACACACCAGGCCCACATGCAGCCTCCAATACAGAGCACGCATGGCCTCCATCATACAACATGCCAAGCCAACATATGGCCTTCCTCGAAGAACACACCAACCCTTCTGAGCCCTCCACCAATCAGCACAGTGCCCAGCTTGCAGGCTTGTGTCCAGGAGCAAGATGAGCATTATGATATTGAAGCTGGGGGACTCAGAGTAGCAACCCTGCTGGCACCTGCTGGAAACCCCATCATCTCAGGGTGACCTCCTCTAGTCTGAGGTGATACGCACAACAATGAGTATTCTGGGGCCACCCCTTGCCCTGGGAGGCCCTGGAATCCTCCACTGGTGACCTCTGGGATGGAAGCCTGGCCAGTGGGTTGGTGTTCAAGCCATTTGGAGCTGGGCTTTGCTCCAAAGACAGCAAGTTACCTGTGATTGGCTTTGAAGTCACCAGACTGCAGGAGATGGTCACATCCCCAGAGAAGAGGGCTAGATAGGGAGGGCAATGGGAGGACTCTGTGGGAAGAGAACCAGTACTGCCAGCAGCAGTCACCACCTGAGCCCAGGAACAACTACAGGCAGGAGTGAGAACCACCTATGGGTACGCTGCTCCCTGCCTTGGTTTCCCCAATGGCGACATCCAACCAGAAGTCGAAAGTCTAGAGAACTCCTTGCTTCCTCCCAAATGGTTCAGTCTCCCAGGGTGCAGAGCGGTGGAGAAGTGAGGCACAGAGGTGAGGGGAAGGTACTTGAGTAGAGGTCTTGCCTCTCCCCCAAGCTGAGGGAGACCCCAGGGAGGTTGGAGATTTCCATGAGCACAGCTGTTCTGCTCACTGAGAGGGAAGAGATACACAGGGGCACAGTCCGACTGGGCCCTCTGTCCCCACAGCTTCTTATATCCTGCCTGGTCACTGCTTCACTGTCTCTATGGCCTCTGGTGCCCAGCAAACAGGCAGGATGCTCCAGCAGGATGCAGCACTAGGGCACTGGGACTGCATGACACTTTCCACCTGAACTGAAGAATCCAGCTAAGACACGTGCTCCCTCCTCCCCTGGAGGTATGGGTGCCCTGCTGAGCAGGGGCAGAGGGACAGGCAAGTGTGCCCTGCATGCTCCTGGAAGCAAGGGAGAGAGGCCATCAGACTCTAAGTTACGTTTGCAAAGAAAGTTGCTCTGGTGGTGTTTATATTGCCAGGGAGGACGGGCAGCCTTGCCAAAAGGATTCCTGGGCCTAGAGCTGAGGGAAGCATGTGACTGTCGGCAGGCACTGCTTCAATGGACAGGGACACAGGATGGACAGAAGGACCTAGTGACATTAAAAGGCCACTCTCTGCGTGATGGGCCAAGGGAGTTTTCTGATTCCTGGTCACTATGAAAGACATTTAAATTCAAACAGACCGCACTTTCTTTCCTGAGAACAGTGTATCTTCATAAATTGTGTATGTTTGAGCAGGAAAATGATTAACCCGTAAAAACTCCCAGTCTGGTGTCTCTTGGGAAATATCCCCAAATGAAAAGCGTGGAGCATAGAGCTTGCGATTTCATTAAAATATGACTGTGACACCCTGCTCGGGAGCATGGTGAGCTGACCTCCTGCCAGCCGGGCTGTGAGTTCGCCATCCTCCACCCTCACCCACGCTCTAAGCCCTGCCTCCTCTGAATCCTGTCTCATTTCAATACACGCAGCCTGGGATGTAGATTAATAAAACACCCTCCACAGCCACGGTGCCCAGCGCAGATGAGAGTACAGAGCTAAAGCAGGCAGCAGCCAGGCCAGCACGGCCTGAAGTCAAACCCTGATGGTGCCTGAGCTCAGAGGTGGTGGCTGAGGATGGTGCCAGTCTGCAGAAACCCGGCACTTCCCGCTCTGTCTTGGTATTGGGGCTGGGAGGAAGGTGAAGGAGTTAAGAAACCCTGGGTTGTTGTTTTTAAAGCAGTTTTTAATACACAGACCCTAGAAGGTCCAGAATCCTCGTCTGCTGTAAATCTGTTCCCTCTGCCTGTGGCTGTCCTCAAGGTCCTGGCTCAGACACCCAGTGGCTGGTCCAGCTAAGTCAGAGGTGTCAGGGGCACAGAGCGGGAAGATGCCAGGAACTCCTGGGTGTGGGGACAAGATGCCCAGAGCCGTAGCATCTCCCCAACACAGCCTCCTGACACTCCGCCCAGCTCCGTGAGGCTCCCCTGTCTCAGGGCCCAGGGTTCAACAGTTTAGACCTACAGTCAGAGCAGGTGTGGAAGTCTGACCTCTTTGAAAACGGAAACTCTGAACAAGAAATTAGGGGGCCCTGTAATTCTATAAGGTTTTTAGAAATTTCCACCCTAAAGTTTAGAAAGAAGTGCACAAATGTTAAAGGAGGGACACTCTTCACCACCACTCTGGAGAAACAACGTAAAATATGCGCACTTGTTTTCCATGGGTGGGATGGAAAACAGAAAACCCTAGTTATGAGTAACTAAAGCAAGAGGAATTGGGCCTACCTTGGAGCCATTTAAATGCAATTGTAAATTCACAGTGCTTTCAAGGGGCGCTCTTTCTGCACCCAGAGCCCCAGCAGCACAAGATTAGCTTTTCCTTCAATGTCAGATAAATAGCTTCCCTGGGCTCTCAGCTGCCACCTTGGAGGAAGAGGGACTGCTCCACCTTGTCACCAGCCCAGCAGGACTACTACCCTGTCAGGCACTGTCTGCGGGCAGAAAATACCATTTTGCACACATTAGGTTTGAAATGCCTTCTTAAGTTGCTTCAGCAAACTGGAAGTCTCAGAACTAGCTGCGCCCCAGGCCATCCACAGATCCCCTGGAAGGCATTGCGGAGGACACACTTCCTGTGACCAAGCATGGGGGACCAGTTTCCTGCTTCTGCTCGGACACGGTGCCTCGTGCCCAAGGATGGATGCGGGCGGTGTGTGCCTGGCTAACTTCACCCTTCCGGCTAAAGCATCCAGCAGTACAGGAAATGTATCTGGACGCTGGCAACTCCTTCTTCTTAGACAGCCTAGGTTGAGGAGAGGCAGGGGCCAGGACCAGGAGGCTGAGGAGCTCGACAAAGACCAGCTCATCAGGTGAGCCTGGCCCCTGTATCATGGACTGCAGATGACAGCCCAGGGCTTCCTGTCCCCAAGGATGGGGCTGAGCCTATTTGCCAGAGGCTGCATAGACAAGCTCTGGGGACAGCCATCTCCGGCTTCAGATGTTCCTACCTCGTGTATTTGGCTCTGAGGAGTCAGACATTGAAAGACTTGGCATTCCCAACCCGAATGCCAGTACTGGGCATGACTTGCACAGGGCCAGACAAAGAGGACATCAATTTATCTGCTCCGCTGGAAGACAACGCCGTTCTCTCTTCCTTTGGGAGAGCCCATGTGTCACTTTCCTGGGCCCCATTTCTCCGATGGCCATGCCTCTAAATTTACAATACTTCATTCCAGCCCAAAGCAGAAGATGGTTCTGCTGAAGGATGTTGGATCCTTGGCAGGCCAGGGAGCTGCTCAAGCAGGCAGGGAAGGGTCCTTTCAGGCCCGGGCACAGTGAGACTTGCACCCAGGTGCACTCTGGGCCCCATGTCCCAGCACGTGACAGTTTGGCTTCACGCAGAGCTGTGTGCTGTCCCCCTACAAAGGGCCAGCAGCCAATGACTCAAGGCCTTGTCAGAGGCAGAACCAAACACTAACCCTTCTACTGCCTCACTGAACCGCCCTACCACCACCACCACAGAAGCAAAAGAGGTCAGAAGTGGTACTGACCAGGAGCAGGGAGCCTTCTCCCAGAGGGCAAGCAATTTTTGAGAGTCAAAGGTAGAGGATCCAGCCCAGCAAGGATGAATACAAGTGGGCTTTCATTTGCAGCATGGGGCTTGGTCTCTGCTTTCTGTAACTCCAGGGTGCCAGGCCACTTTGCTTTAACCAGGATCCATTTCTTTATATGTGACATAGAGATAATCAAAAAGGGATATTATATTCAGCAATGTAATACACCTAAAGAATTAGCCAGATGGTGACCCATTTCAGAAGTATCATATTGCTGTTTTCACATAATAAGGTTTAGCTTTCCCTACTCACAAGATCTTACTACAGGCACTCACAGGGTTACATGGCAGTGTGTGGTGGGACTCCTGTGGTCCTGTCTCAGAAAAACTGATCTACCACATCTATAGGGACAGGTAACAAGCCTGTGTGACAAATGTGGCCCTGCATGTGGTGCCTGAGGTGGGAAGGGTGGCATCATGGAGGAAGTGCCACCCACTCCTTTGGGCTGGCTTGTGTCCAGGCAAGCCAGGGAGGCCAGCAAGGCTCCTGATCAGGATTGGGAGATCGTTATTCTAGACAAGAATGCTCAGCAACCAGTGTGGGGTGGCAGGTGAGAAAGGACACTGAATGACTGTGACAAGCCAGGTGTTAGAGTCCAGGAGACCATGTGACCTGCGGCACAGTTCAGTCTGGTTTTGCTGAGCTACATCCCGAGGCCTTTTAGTTTTCTGACAGGATCTCACTACAGGTTTCCTGGTTCATCTGAAACTTGGAATCCTCCTACCTCAGCCTCCTGAGTAGCTAGAATTACAGACATGTATGTCCCACCCACCTCTAACACCATTTTTGGGCTTCATATTTTTCAAAGAATTTTGCATTGCCTGTGGAATTGGCTGAGCCTCAGCTGGTTTTGTTGCTGTTTGGCTCAGGTGCACCCAAGGCTCTCATGTATTTAGTAATTGACCCATAATTAAGGGAACAGTAATAGGCCCATGGTCAAGGAGCCAGAACCAAGCCTTCTATTTGGGTGATCCGTGTTCCTTTCCTAGTCCCCAGAAAATGTTGAGACAACTATGCAAGGAAACATGTCCCCACCCACTCCCTTAGGGACAGCTTCCCTCTGTGTCCCAAGGGTGCCAGGCTAGGCTTCTGTGGAGGGGTATTTGGCTGAGGGCCCCTGACCTTATGCATGTGTGGCTCTTTCTCCCTCAGTGCCCCAGCCCCTGGGGTCCCGTACACGTGCTTCTCGGCCCAGAGACACAGCCCAGCAACATCAGGCTAGAATGACATCAGCTCCCCATAGCAATATAGCTGGCTCAGGCTGCCCAGAAACCTGGGTGATGTTGACCACGAAAACTGGAAGACATAGTAGTTCCACAAGGCACCACCAACCCCTGAGGGTGCCTGAGATCCCAGGAAGCACCAGGCCCCAGTGTGCTGTGCTTTCCTGCCTGACGTCCTTACGGTGAAGTTCAAAGTCATTTGTAATAAGCACAAGTACTGCAGTGCTAGGATCGCAGTTTGGTAAAGGAGATGCTATGGAAGCCTGGAGGACAGTGGAGACACAGGACAAAGAAACGAGTCACTTCCTAGGGAGGATGGAGTGGGATGGCTTGAGATTTCACATGATACGCAGAATGGTATGAGATTGAAAACTGAATGAGGAATTGGTCATTTCTGGAATTTTCCATTTAATATTTCAGATTTTGGTTGGCCGTGGGTAGCCAAAATGAAGGGAAACAGAGGCAGCCAGGGGAGTGGACAGGTGGAGAATCACAGAGCCTGAGCCTCCCTTTCTCTTGACTCTACCTGACATCCTCGCCTCCCGTCCAGCCCTGGTGGCCACTCTGTTCCCTGTACTCCAGGCCATGGTGTCCTCACTCTAGAACCAGTATTTCTTATCAGGGTGGCCGCCAGGCATGGACTGGTATGTGCAACTGCAGAAGGAGAGGGGACTTCAAAAAGTCCCTCACTCAGGCCCAAGGTGCAGTCGTAGCCCAGTAAACCTGGCATGGATTGCAGCTGGTGGAGGGGAGAAGGAAGCACCCCAAAGCCCCAGTGACCCCTGAGCTGAGCTCACTGCATCTGCACATGTGCACCCTGAAGCTCTGGGGCCTGGACCACAGGTGGCAGTGATAGCAGTGACCACCACCCAGGATAAGATCTGGACATAACGGAACTCAGGGCAAGTGCTCCCCGAGTGTACTGCGGCAATCCTTCTGGGTGACAGACAGAGAAACTAAGGCTCAGGAAGGTGGGGTTGTCAGGTGGAGCTCAGGCCTTGGAACCCACTGTCCAGAGCTCAGCCTACACGTGACAGCTGAGCACACAGAGGCCGGAAAGTAGGTTATGGTCACACGTTGCAGAGCCAGACTTGAGCCCCGACCCCTTGCATGGTGCCTAGATCTCCTGGGGGCAGTTTTGACTCTCACCCTTTGTGGGGTCCTGGCACCGTGCAGGCATAGACAAAGCATGTGAATGCCCTGCTGACCCAGATCGCTCACCTGCTGCCAGGGAGTTGCCTGTCTTACAAAGCCCAGCATGCCTGTTTTCCTGGAGGTTCCCTTCCTCCTTTTTTGAGACAGGATCTCACTATGTAACATAGCCCAGCTCCCAGCTATTTGCCCACCTCAGCCTCCAAAGTGCTGGGATTACAGGTATGGACCACCATGTCCAGCCAAGACAGATATTTCCATTGTTAAGTCTAAGACTGATGACAAATAATACTTTGCTGTTGTATTTTCTTGAGTTCTTAATTCTACAAAGCCTTTAGGTAGGGCTGCTGTGGCCACTGTGAATATATGGCATCCAGTGACAGGGCCAGGTGGGTAGCAGAAGGACCCACCCCCTTGCTGGGTGCATCAGCAAGCAGGCAGCACCTGGTCCCAGAACTTCAAACAGACCAGGCACCCCTCATGCGTCAGTGTGAATCCAAGTCGACCTCCTTCCTGCTCAGCCCCTCGAAGCAACTTCAGTCACACGGATGTGACTGCTGCTTGCCGAAGGCACTGCTGTGTGAGCCGCAAAGAAATCAAAGTTTTCCACTTTGCCAGCCCAGAAACACAGCCAGGTGCCAGCTTATGGCACTTCTGTCAGGAACCCAGCTGCCATGAAAGTGCATTTTAATCTGGCCTGGAGTGGCCTTCTGCATTCAGAAATCCTTTGCCTGGCTGCAGAAGCCTAAATGGGGCCTCTTTTCCCTCACAGGGAGAGGAGTGGGGTGGAGAT
The DNA here is from genome assembly GCF_034190915.1 of Cavia porcellus. Lineage (NCBI taxonomy): Eukaryota > Metazoa > Chordata > Mammalia > Rodentia > Caviidae > Cavia > Cavia porcellus. The sequence goes on from NW_026947489.1 coordinate 60,020,569, forward strand.
ATCAGAGGAGCCAGCCAGCCTCGTTCTAAAGAAGAGAGCCGGATGAGAGCACCCCTGAAAGGACAGAGGTCACACTCCTGCAACCACTGCCACCACACCAGGGGCCCCAGACTCATGGCTGAAAGACAGGCTGGGGTGCAGGCGGCTCTGAAACTCCGGTGCAAGCAGTGCCGAACCTGTTCTTTGCAGGGTGGCTGGCGCTGAAATGGAGAGTGATCAAAACTGAGCGAGTTTCTCTGCATGCTTTCCCTTCCCCCAGTTTTCCAGTAGCCCATGGAGCCTTGGCAGATAAATCCCCATCATGTCACTGTGGGGCCTCCCTGGCTGTAGAATAAAGTCCAGCCGCCTTTGTTAGGTTCTTCTTTCTAACAAAATGTTCTTTAAAGAAATGAGGGCAATCATCAGGATTTAGAGTGGTAGAATTAGGCAGATGGAGGGCAGAAACAGGGCCACACAGTCTATCAGACTGCTATTGCTTTGTTGAGGCTGTGTAACAAATGGCCCCAAAAGGTAAGTGGATCCTCATCAAAAAGATTTGTCTTGCTTTTGAGTCTGTTTTGGGGGTTGAAACTCATGACTTCTTGCTTGCCAGGCAGAAATTCATGCTGCTGAGCTAAATCCCTGGCCTGCTTTTGAGTCTATAGCATAACAGAGGCAGCTCTATCTTAGGCCACTAAGCAGGTACAAGTTGTTCCACATTCCTCTTGTGGTAGGTGACAGAAACAGACAAGGGAGATCAGTTAAATCCTTAGCATCTCTCTCAGATGTGGTGCCATATCCTTGCTCTTATTCCATTGGCCACAGGAAGCTGTCCGGTGAGTCCATGTCCATTACAGAGCGGACCATTATCTCTGATAGCAAGAGTGGACAGGAAGCAGTGAGGGGCTCAGACTGGAGGTCCAGGCCATTATATACATGGTGGTGTCATTTCTTTGGACTGTCCCCAAATACACCATGGTGACTCTAACCACGTGAGTTTTTTGCGGTCCTGTAGACTGGAATTCCCCTGCAGAGTCAGCTTTCCAGTGCTGGAACAGAACACTTGCCACCTGTAACTGAGAGGAGGAGACATTTATCTTGGGTCATGGTTTCAGGGGGTTCAGTCCTTGGTCAGCTGGCTCCAAGACAGGAGCATCATGGCAGAGGAGAGTTGCTCAGCTCAGGAAGCAGAGAATAAGGCAAGAGATAGAGAGGAAGGACCAAGGTCAGATATCGTCCTCAGGTCAAGTGCTCATGCTCTCCCCTCCCCGAAGTCCACCCCTCACAGCCCGTTTAGCAATAGATGCATTCATAGCGTAACCCATGGATGAGCTGGGAGCCCTCAGGGCACAACCACCTCTCCCCGAGTCACTGAATCTATTCAAATTGACACCTAAGATTAGCCAAGATTAGCTGTCAATCCTAACCAAGGTTTCCAGTGCTGGGATCCCTGGGTCTCTAGGGCTGGGTCCTTCCCTACCTGTCCCAGCTTGGTGCTTTGGCAGTCCTGGACTTTCCTGCCTGATGGCCACATCAGTCCTGTCTCCCTGTGTCCTGGGAGTCCTCTGATTTATCACAACAGCTCCAACTATGCTCCGCTCTAAATCCAAGCTGATTACAATTTGGGAGCCATAACTTATATCTGCAAAAACCTATCCCAAAGAAAGCCACATTCTGAGGTTCTAAGAGGATGTGAATTGGGAAGGAGACTGGCCAACTCACTTGTGATGGTTCATTTATGTCAACCTGAGTAGCAGGCTGCCATTGGGGGTGTGTCCGAAGTGTTTCAAAAAAAGACCACAGCCTTTGAATGTTGGGCAGGTGTCATAAGTCTGTGTCACATAGGTGATGCCTCTGTCCCTGTTTTGGGGCCTGACATGAGTTGTTGGGAATCCTATCGCTTTTGGCCTAGTTAAAGCTCCCCCACCATCAGATTTTATGGGGTTCTGTCACCTAAACCGACCCAAAGCCCAGCACACCCACAGCTGGAGACCTTGAGAAAGGCCAGTATCGGATTAGTTCCCACACATCCCCTGTATCAGCCTTCTTCTTTATATTCAAGAATCCACAATGCCCAAGAACGAGCATCAGGGATAATACATGGTCTTCAGTCCAGTCAGAGTCTCCAGGTCATGCCTCTATCCTGAACCACAATTGAGCTGGGTGTCACCTCCAGACCTCCTGCTGCTCCTGTGGGCACCCTGGCCTCTCTGAGCCATGGGAGCAATATATTTGATATCCCTACTGTGTCTCACCTGTGCCCATCATGGCCAGTGATGGGAAAGCTGAGGAACACACATCATGTAAGAAGCGCAACAAAAGAGATCCTTGAATCTGCCAGGGCTGCATAGAGTGAAGTGGTGAGTGAACCTTGCTTCCCGTTGGGCTTGGTTTGGGGCAGGGGTGTAGAATGCTCTCTCACTCAGTGTCCTGAGGGTAGATTCCCACACTTGGCCCGGAATGTGCACTGTCACCTCTCCAGCTCTCAGGCCTTGGGACTTCACAGGGGCACATGCAGCCCTGGAACTGTGAGTCCCTCTCCTATGATGCATTATCCAAGCATCTGGTTGGTCCTCTGTTTCTCAAGAGGCCCGGTCTGGTTTCCACTACAGGGCACTGTGGGGTGAATATACTGCTTGAGCAGGATCACAAGGTAGACAAGGCTTGTGGCCCTGCATAGCTCCTGTCCCTGTCCCCTTGGTCATCTTGCACATGTTGGGCAGCAGGGGAGCAGGACCTGATGCCCAGGTTAGGCATCCACAGATGACAAACCTGCTCGCTGGGGAAGGAGCCTCACTGTGCACCCTGATCAGATGAGAGAGTGAGGCCCCTGTGTGAGGCCAGGGCTTTGGGCTGCATCAGTATGGCCCAGCATCTGGTCACAATGGCATCCATCTCCTCTTCCATTCCTAGCCATGTGACCCCAGTACATCCATGACTTTTCGGCATTTTGTGGAATCTTATTTGGTGACATCCCCTTCTGCCAAGCTGTGCAGGTAGCAGCTGTCTCCAGGACCCTGAAAGAATTCTCAGCCTGGCGGGGGGTGCAGAGATGGCCATAACTGTGACTGGTGTGTGTAGCTGTCGTGGGCCACTAGATATTCTCTCATGGCTGGTTCACAGGGGGTCAGGAGCAGGGCAGGTGTCCTTGAGCTCCAGAGGGACAGGTGAGGCCAAGAACAGTAACAAGAGGGGAGGGGCGCAGGTCTTGCTCTGGGAGCTGCTCCAAGGACAGTTTGTCCCCACCCTGGCTGAGGTTGCCTGGCCAAACTCTGCCAACAGAAGTGACAGCCCAGACCATGCCACATCCATGTTTACCACCCTGTCACACCCCACCAGGGACCTGCCATCATGAGCCAGGCACGGGGGCTGGGAAGCACTCTGTTTGAAGATGTCAGCACACAAGCAGATCAAAGTTGAGCCACAGGCTGCTGTCAGCTCCAGGCACATAGCTTGGTGTGAGGCTGCTGAGGAGGCCAGGAACAGTAGGGGACAGCCAGGTCAGGGGCCCTGCAGGTGGGGATGCTGTGCTGGCCCAGCCAGGCCTTGGGTGGGGACTGCAGGTTTAGGGTGCAGCACAGTGTACCCCTCTGTTCCATAACTCTGTGCTGGGCCACGCTGCCGGGAGTCTGGGACCTGGCAGAGGGGTGGGGTCCATGCCAGCTGTTTCTAAAGACTATGTCAGGCCCTCCATGCTCAAGATGATCCCCACTGCCATGAGTATGAGTTCATTTATCCACCACTTCCTGGTTGCAGGCACTGACTCCAACAGGACCCTCGTGCTTTTCATCTGCAAGTCTTTTTCAGGGGGCTCCTGGACGGGTAGCCTGCACACCACCTCAGGAGGACTGGCTCAAGCCCAGCGTGGTTCTAATCTGGAAATGACTGTTTCCTTTTTTTTTTTTTTTTTTTTTTTTTTTGGTGGTACTGGGTACTGAACTTGGGGCCTTGTGCATGCTAGAAAAACACTCCACCACTGAGCTACATCTCCAGCCCCTATTAATTATTTTTCAAAGGAAAATGTTAAGAATCATTTAAAAAGAGAGGTGGGATTTTCTGAGTTCACTGAATGCTACTACGGTGGGAGCTGGGTTCAAGTGAACCAGGGCTGAAGTCTTCTTAGCTTTTCTGTTGTTCTCGATCTCAGAACCACCTGGCTCCCTGGTCCAAAAGCCTTTTTCCCTGGGAGTCTCAACATGATGTTTGCCAGATACCCAGGAACAGGGCAGGGCCCCAAGGTGGGGGGGTGTAGCCATGCTGGAAGGAGGTGGGAGCCCCCAAGCTCCTGAAACATTTGTCAAGGGCTTAGTCCTAGACTCAGAATGCCAGGCCCCATCCTCACTCTGCCTGCTCTGCTCAGATCCCTGGGGGCACTCCGAGGCTTGCTGTCTGCAGCTGTCCCTTGCCTCTGGGGCTTCATTAAGTCCCTACTAGTGGCACCCAGATTGTACGACCTCTGTCCTCCCCCAGTTGCCTCCCTTCACATGCTCCTCACTTGTCCCAAGCTGGGCACTGTCTGCAGGAGCCCACAGTCCACCTCACCCATGCCCACATGGATCCCTGTGTCTGGGATGCCTCCCAGTGGAAGAGGCCTTTGAGGCCCAGTGGCTCAGAGGCAACGATGGGCAGGATGGCCTGGTGTGAACCACCCTAGAGTGCCTGTAGGACATGTCTGAGCCCTGGTGTCCATAGCTGCTGGGTGGCAGCACACACATGGGACTCACAAGGCACAGTCATTCCTCCTGCCATCACTGTACAACACTGCCACCTGCCACCACACCGCAGGGCTGCACATGAGCCCACATAGGGCCCTCAATCTGTCCTCTCTGAGGGACAGGACCTAGCCCTGCCCTCAGGCCCTATCCCGGGAGGCCCAGCAGCCCTGGACTCACCTGTGCCCCGCTCCTAAGATGAGCTCAGAAGGAAGGACTGCCACAGCCAGTGGAGTCTGGGGAATCGGGTGTGTGGAGGATTCCCAGCTTCAGGCACATCTAGAGATCAGAAAGGTTCACTTTGAACCCCCGAGGTCCTGATGGTGACATTTTTCTGCCTCATTTGTCAACTTAGAGAGTTTGTCCTTGCCTAGCACACTGCTAAGTGACCCACAGACACTGACTCATTTTAGTCCTCAGAACCACCTCACTGGAACGAGACCGGGCTCAGTAGCGAGCCCTTGCTAAACATGCACTGGGGCCCTGGTTCCAGCCCAGCACCACAACAAAACAAGACAAAACAAAACAAGCCACTCACCAAGCAGGACCTGTGATTATCCCCTTTGGGAAAATGGAGAAACCGCAGTACAGAGAAGTTTAAGGCTCTCACTCTAGGGTGCACAGCTAGAGAACTCCAAGGGACACATCAGAGACACTCAGGCAGGCAGAGAATGCCCTGTGCTCCACATGAGATGGCCCCTTCAAGGGGGCCACCTGTGTCCCTGCGGCCCCATTCTCGGAGACAATCCCATGTTGGCCACCTCCCTGCCCTGTGTAGCCTCTGTGCACTGCCCGTGATTTAGGACAGATTTCCTATGACTAGAAGACCCAGGGATCCATCATGTCCTCTGTTCCAACCAGAAGGCTTGTAACAAGGGAAAGGGGGCGGTCTCCTGGCAGCTGCAAGTGCATCCAACCCCCTCCAAGTCTGGACAACTTGGCATCAGCACTCAGGCCTTTCTGGGAGAAGGGACAGGGTGCAGGGGAGGTGGCATCTCAGCTTCTCTTGGGGCCCTCTGCCTCTGCCACCCTCCCCCACTTCTCCCTCAGGAGCCAGCAGCTGTGGGCCACTTGGTGAAGATTTCCATCCCTCATACTTCCTCAGAGGGAGAGAAAACTCGGCCAAAAGAATGAGTCTCTAAGAGTGAAATTCCAGGCCCAGCAGCACCGAGCTAGGGAAGCACTTGAGGCAGAGAGGGTTTTCTCACTGGCCTCTCACCTAGCCAAAGGTGTCTGTGGCACAGGCCTGGCATTCTAGTTACACCAAGGTTGCAGTGTGGGCTGCAAAGGGTGGGGGAGCCTGCCAGCCCTGCACTTGGTCAGGTCTGGGATGGGGGTGCATGCGTCTAATATCTTCAAGGTGTAAAGATCTCTGTATCCATCCTGCCTTGGGAGGGAGAGGGACAGCCATCATCAGGAGTGGCTCTGTGAGGGGACAGGTCCCTGAGCATGAAGATACCACCTCCACTTGGGCATGGCCATGCTTGGGTAGTCTCAGCCTCTGACCCTGTTTCTCATCAAGAGATCATGCCATAGACTGCATGGCACCGTGGGACCAGGGCCTCTGCCTCGCTTCCCCCACCCTCTGAGAACCCTGCCTTCCAGCCCTCAGCAGATACTGCCAGGAAGGAGTGTGGGTGGTGAGCAGGAACCCAGAGCAGGAACAAACAGATACGTGTTCCCACTCGAGTGAGTATAGGGCCCAGAGGAAGCTCACAGAGTGTTAGCCAGCGTCTTGTCACTATGCCCAAACACACCTAAGGACAAACACACAAGGGAGGAGAGGTTTGGCTCATGATTTCCTCGTATCCAGTCCATGGTCAGCTGGGTCCATTGCTGTGGGCCAGAGTGAGGAGGGAACATCATGGTGGAAGGGCACAAGAGGGCAGCTGCTTGCTTCACAGCAGACAGGAAGCAGATGAGTCAGAGAAGAAGGGAATGAGAGCAAAATACAGTTCCCAGGGTCACAGACTTGTGGCTCCCGCTCCAACCAGGCCCCACTCCTGGGTATACATCACCTCCTAATGAAACCATCAAGCCCCGGTCTTACCAGTGGGTTATCACGGATGGAGTCACAGCCCTCCTGACCCCATCACCTCCCAAAGACCCGCTTGGGAGTGCTGCTGCACTAGAGACCACGCCGCAGGCCACCAGCTTTTGGGGGCCCCTTTGGATCCAATGCACAACTTTAAAGGACTTGCCTGAAGCCACAGGGCCTGATTCTGTCCTTCCTGCACCCCCACCATGTCACCTGACCGAATCACCTGTGCTGTGCCCCAGAGGAAATTGCTCTGATAGCATCTCTGTGCAGGGAGCCTCAAAGGGTCACAGCACCCCCCATCCGGAGGAAGAGGACTAATCACTACCGTGAGCGTGCATAGCAACAACGGCCCTGACCACCAGCCTATGTGATGGCATTCTAGGAAGCTGTGCCTGGCATGACGCCCAAACAGGTCACTCATTACATCAGTTTCCTGTGGCTGCTGGGCCACAGAGTCAACAACACAACCGTGTGTGGAGTCTGGGTGTCTGGGGCTCACAGCTAGAGGCAGGCTCCTCCTGGTCCCAGGGGAGGCTTCAGCTCTGGCGTTGGCAGCTTCTAAGGTTGCCTGTGTTTCCTGGCTTATGACCCCTTCCTCCATCTTCAGAGCCCAAGCTGTGTCCCTGTGACCCTCTTCCTGGTGGCAGTTCCTTCTGACCATAGGCTATCCACTTCAGGACCCTGTGATCAGAGCTGTGGTGGTTTGGATCTGAGACGGGCTACGTATGGAGGGCTGGCTTCCTAGAGAGCAGCACTTTTGAAGGCCAAGGACCTTCAAGAGGCAGGCCCCTGGGGAGGTCTTCAGGTCACTAAAGGTGAGCGTGACATCAAGGGAACTGTGGGATTTACCCTCTTCTCCTCCATCTTCTGGCCTTCCTGAGCCACCCACCACGGATCACAAGCAGCAGGGCCAACAAACACGGACTGAACCCCTGAGTCTGTAAACAGAGGCAAGCATCCTCTCTTGGTAAGGTGATACTTTATTGCAAAGATGGAAAGCTGGCTGGTGATGCTCAGTAGAGATGAGCCTGGGCTCTCCCACCCCAAGGTGTTTAGTGGCATCCACAAAGTCATTTTGCCCCTTGTGGTACCAAGGCTGCAGTCCTGGGGCTTAGATGGCACCCTGGGCCTGGTTCTGCTGGCCTTGCCTAACTGGGGGCAGGCTTCCTTCCCCACAGTATCTGATGAGAGACCTCTGAGTTCACTACTTCTTCACCAGTCACTGGAAGTCAGGGTCTACCATGAGTGTCCGGTCACTGGAGCCCCACCTGAGCCCCCAGGCCCCCACCACCTGCCCCTGCTTCTCTACAGAGCTGTGGCTTCCTCCAGGCCATGAGGGGACCTGCCCCTCTCTTTTCTGCCTTTCTTGAGTCCCCAGGGCAGTGAAGAAGTGTAGAGTCCAGTCTCAGTATGAGATCACTGCCCAGCCACCACCTCAGCACCTGCCACTGCAGACTGCAGCCCAGAGGGATGTCAGGGTGCTCTACTCCTCCATTATTCAGTAGCTTAGGCATGAGCCCCCAAGCCCAACCGTCATCCCAGTCATTGCCCCACAAAGCCACTAAGGGGAGGATGACACAGGGAGCCACCATCCCTCTCTCAGGGTTTTCTCACCTGTGAAATGAGGGCGATGCTAAGAACGTCCCCTGCAAAGCTCCTTAGAGACTAAATGTAGCAAGGTTCACGTCGGGAAGTCGGCCATGGTGACCATCCCCACACTCTCAGTGTTACAGAATGCGCAGGAGTGCTGCAAGCACCAGGCCGTGCAGCAGGGAGAAAGGAGGTGCCAGCCTAAATCTGCTTCCTCCAGGAAGCGTGGGGCTGCTTCAGCACAGGATCATCGCCACTCAGGCAGCAAAGAGGGACAGGTGTCCCCTGTGCCAGTGGTGTGGGTGACAGTGCTTCTGGGGCAGGTGAGAGGTTAGGAGCAACGTGATCAGCCTCTCTTTGGATACAGGAACAGCTGGGATGGTCCCACTTCATCACGTGACTTCCTGGGGAAACTGAGTCACAGCAGGGTGGAGTATGTCTCTGGTCACCCAACTGCAAGTGGAAGAACCAGGTTTCCCTGTGCCAAACTCACTCTGAGTTTCACTGTCATACCTGTCTGTGTGACAGCAGCCATGAGTAGACAGCTCATGGACTTACTGCTCTGTCCCACACACCAGAGGCTTTGGGCTTTGGAACCCAGGACAGCTCAGGCACAGCCCCTGCCCTATAGGAGTGATTCCAGGATGCTGGTGGAGAAGGTTGGGGCAGGATGTACCAATCCTGCCCTGGGGAGTGTTGCAGGTACCAGGCCCACAGTATGGATGACAAGAAAGCCCCAGAGGAGGGACATTTGGTCAATTCTCACCAAATGCATCCACCCAACAAAGAAAGTGAAAGCAGACATCTGGTAGATGAGGGTTACCAGGTGGGAAGAAATGAGGGGACACTTGGAATTCACTCCCACAGGAGAGAGGGAAGGCAGACAAGAAGAGGCAGGGTCAGCACAGGAAGGATTGGGGTGGTGGCACCAGTGTCTCAGCAGAGGCTGTGGCACAAGGTGAGCCAAGGTGGCCCGGGGCCAAAGCTTCATCCCTACAATTGTCTTCTCTACCTAAGCCCAAGATGATGGATGCCCAGGATTGCACCAAGACAGGAGAGAGCCTGTGTACCAAGGGCACGAGGTGGCACCAGGTAGTGGCTCTGCACAGTCAGCTCTGGGGTTTGCAGGAGAAAGGGAGGGTGCCAGGGTCAAAGGCCACCAGGAGCCAGGACAGTGGCTGTGGAGCTAGGAGAGACCAGTGCATGGTGAGATGATGGCCCAGGTTAGGGGACAGAGGGAAATGGGCAGTGGCACCTCCTGCAAGTGCTGGGAGGACAAGGACAGGGGGGACACTGGACAGCCCCACTTCTCTGTGCCTTGTCCTTCAGGATACTGGAGACCCTCAAAGTCACCAAAAGGCAAGTACTCTGCTCACAGCACTTGTCCCTTCCATAGATACACAGTCTGATCAAAAATGTGGGAAATGATTCAATTAGAAAAACTTTATTACAATAAAAACCTCTTTGCCATTAACTCCCCTTCAGACCTCCCCTTGCTTTGACCACACTGATCCTGGCATCTTGGCCACTTTCCAAAGCTCTGCAAGTCCTCTTTTGTGTCCTTAGTTGTGCTATCCTGGCTACCTTGATGTCCTGATTTTACTCAAAATGTTGCCCTTTCATGGTCACCTTGATTTGAGGAAGAGCCAGAAGTCGCATGGTGCCAAGGCTGGTGAGTGAGGTGGAGAAGCACACAGCTGTCCGTCTTTCTGTTGGATGGCACTCAGTGACAGCATTCACCGTATTTTTGATCATGCCTTATTAAAGAGCCTTGCTGGAAGATGAGGATGCTCAGAGGGAGGCAGAGTCTTTTGGAGAGGATCCGTTACAGTGTGCCTTGTACTTTAAACAAATTCAACAACTTAGGCTTTCTCCGTATATTCCAGTCATGATGGTGACCTTGTGAGAACCCATCATGTATCAAATACTGTGCCAAGGACTAAGGACCCTGGAGAATCAGGACAGTGGGGTCTCCACCCCCAAATGGAGACCAAATGATGCACAGGTGAATGCACAGTGGCACTGTATCAGGGTTGAGACACTCAGTCTCGCTAGCACAGTCATCGTGTACTCATTCAGGAGCACTGGGGCCTCTTATGCTCTGGGCAGTAACCAAAACAGACAAAGCTCTGCTCTTAAAGAGTCTAAATTGCCATGAGTAAGATACATTAAAATACCCAGCTTTCTCTTGACAATCTTTTCAGAGCATCACAAGGTATTAACATAACCACAGGTGTGCCTGACGTACCCAGGAAAGGGCAGATCCATTGACCACCTAGTGAGCTCTGCAGAGTAACAGCGGCTACGGGTGGCAGAGTCAAAAACCACATGCAAATCCTTAGAAATCATGGGAAAAGAATTATTCTCTTTTTAGTGGCCCCAGGAAGTTTGTTTCTGAAGAAAGAAGAAGGTTAAAAGCGTGACTTCCGTGTTTGCCACGAAGTATGCTACAGTACACAGAAGACTTCATTCTCACAAGTGATCTCCAGACTCCGTGAGGAGAGACATGGCTTCCCCTACAATGTGTGGACACAAGAAGCGAGATGCAAAGAGGAAATCAAGGGCCAGTGCTGCAGACCTGCATCACTTCCCAAAGGGAAGGACTCGCCCACACCCTGGCCCTGTCCAGGGCAGCTCCCTGCTGAGTTCTTCCCGTGTCCTCCAGTCCTCCTCCTGACCAGGTTCTGCTGAGCCCCCGTGGGTACATGGACAGCAGCTCACTTACTCTTGGGACATAGAGGGTTCTGCCCTCACCAGGGACCAGCACGTTCTCCTGCCGCCTCATCCTTCCTGTGCCAACTGGTCCCCTCAGTGTTTTCTGTGCCTCACTCTTCCCTCCTCCCACTGAGGCTTTCCCAGGCAGCAAGCTTGGGGGCCAGCACATCACCTGACCCTGGGCATGGGTACTGCACAGTCGCTGGATCCCTCCACTGCCTTTCCGTCTGCTATGACCCCTGCATTCTGCCCTCCTCCTTCCCTTGCCTAGTGATGGTGTGTTGTGGGCTCCAAGTCCACCCAGGCTGAAAATCTGCTCCCAGTGTGATGCACTCCGGGCTCTGCTCTTCTTCAAGCTTCCCTTGGCCCCCAGAGGCCAGGAAATTCCCTCCGTTCTTTCCCACATCCATTCTCTCCCAGGGACTGCGAGGCCAGGAGCTCACCCAGAGGAGCAGGAGAGCCACAGCAGTGAGAGCCTAGTGAGATCACAACCAACCTGTCCCACATGGCAGGAGAAGGGAGTGTGGGGGCCGGGCAGGGTCTCCTCTGATTCCCCTTCTGCCAGCAGCAAGCCTGGTCTGGGCACAGCAGGTGGAACCAACCCAGCAAAGTCCTCTGGTAGTGCCAACTGGCTCACTGTCCTCTGGTAGTGCTAACTGGCCCGTCCCCATCTCAGCAGAAGACTGGGCCACCATGCCATGCACAGGGAGAGCGGGAGCGGAGGTGGCAACTCCCATATGGACCTGTGTCGTGGTGCTGCCTGATCCCAATACTGTGAATCAGATCTACATGAGAAGATCTCCCTGCTACAGGGAGAGGGGATGATGAGGGTGGCCTGGGTCCACGCCATGTGACATGTGGCCGAGACATATACACATTGCTCACACATGTGCAGGTACACACACATGCATATTCACCTCTGTGTGCAGATTCACGTGCACACCACATACATAGATGCACACAGGTATGCCTGTATATGCACAGACACCATCCATCAGTGTGTGTGATGTACACTGCACATGTCCCTGGAGCTGGAGGGGTGGGGTTGAGCCAGAAGGATCTGATGGCCACAGAGGCCTTAGATCTAAGAAGCCAGCAAACCAAGACAGGGGATATTTTTAGAGGAATTCTATTGTGTTTCTAAAAGACACCTTTTTCCTGTAAAGCCTCCAGTTTAATAAATATCCAGGGCTTACCCTTAAATTCACTGAGGCTCAGTGCTAAGGACTTTATGACAGATTTGCCACTCAGCCAAGAAGTGGCCTGGATCCTGGTTGTTAGAGCTGATAGATTTATCAAAGCCGCCATGGGCTCCGGAGCAGAATCGGAGAAGCTGGGAAGAGGGTGAGGGCAGTGGGAGCTTTAGCTGAGGAGGCAGAGAATGTGTTGCGGGAAAATGGGCCAACGGAAGGGCTTAGAAATAAATCTTCCCGGATGGAAAGTACCTCTGGTTACCAAGCGAGAGGCACTGCTCATCTTTGTCTGCACTGAGGCTGCCTCCTCGGGCACCGGCAGGAGCCAGGCCCCTCTCCTGAGACAGACAGTGGCCCCTGCCCAGAGCCTCGTGGGAGGCTGGGGGCAGCAGTGCAGGCTTCTGTCAAGGCTGCTTCCCCTGTTCTGTATTCTAGTCTCCCGATGTCTGTGTGTGTCTGAGACTTTTGTTGGAGACAACTCATAGAAGGAAAGAGAAGCATGAATTTATCCCAGTGAAAGAAACAGAGGCCCCTGCAGTTTGGGCAATGGGACTCTGATTTGGGAAAGTGAGCTGGTGGGAAATTAGGTGGACCTGGAAATATCAGCAGACACTCTCGAGCCTGGGCGCCACTCTGGTGCTAGTTGTCCTGCATCTTCTGCTTCCCACTGAGCTTTCTTATGAATTATGGGGTGGGTCAGTCCACATGTGAACTCCCTGGGGTAGCAGAGACCCCAAGGGCTGGTTACACATTCTGAGTGTGCTTTGTGGGTGGATCTTGGGCAGCTGGGCACTGGAATCCAAGGACATGGTCTCCAGATGTCAGTGGGCCTGGACAGAACCTGAAGTTGGGGCATAAGAAAATCCACTTTCCCTCCCTCCCTGGCTCCTGGAGCTGGGACATCACCTTCCGCCTTCTGACCTGGGTCCTCTCTATCCATTCATATGACACCACTTCCTTATGCTGAGTGACACACATGCACACAAACTGCTTCTGATTGCTGGAGAACCCTGACAATCCTGTGAGTCTCAGTGGGAAAAGCAAAGGATTTCAAACTCATTGTTAAGAGGAAGTTGAGTCCACACCTCTGAATGGGGGTCCAGCCCCCTGGTCTCTGGTCTGCTCCAGGATGCCTGTCATGCTGTGCCTGTGCCTCATCTTGCTTTGCCCCTCTTCTGACAACGTCTTCATCCTCTTGGGCTGAAACCACAGCTTTCTTGATCCATCCGCAATAGGATGATTGCAAGGTTGAACCTTGGACAATTTAAGAAGATCCTGTCTTAAAATAAAAAGGGATAGGAATGTAGTTTGGTGTGAAAACTCTGTGACTACCATTGTGATGACGAATACCAAGAGAAGTAAATTCAGGTCACACACACACACACACCTGCCACTTTTGCCTGCATGATCACACATGACTTCCATTCATCAGGAGTGTATAGTGATACCTCATTTCAGAAACTTGATTCTTTCCACAGCTCTGGCCACACACTGAGTTGGACGAGAACCAAATCAAATTCAATGGATTAGGTTCAGTATTGACCTTATGGGTAAATGTGATTCAGATTTTGACCACTGTAGTTTGCAACCTGAATTGTGGAGAGAAGTCAGTTCATGAACTGAAGCACGACTATATATGTAAGTTGGACCAGTTCCTAGGGCACCACTATGGCTTTGGGCTGGGGCCTCCCCACATTTCCCAGACCCAGCAGTGTTTGTGTTCACTATTAGTGATACAGCATCCCAGGATTTAAGGGTTACCCATAACCTGAGCATCAGCACCTCCATGTGAATCTGGACACTGAGGATACAGCAGGAGCAAGGAGTGGACAGTCCACCTTCTTTTTGGCTTCACACTCCTCATGTAGTGGCTGTCCACGCCCTGAAGGCTGGGATCACAGGTGGGTGCCCAACTTTGGGGTGGCATCAGCCCCTGCTCCAGTCCCAGGTGTGCCCTCCCGCAGTACATGCTGGCCCCGAGGAGCCCACCTCAGCACAGGATCGGAGAGTGTGCCTTACACCTCCTTGGCCATTTTCAATGTCCCCTCTCTACATCGCTCAGCACACACCCAATTTACTGGGGGGAAACCCTGCCACTAGTACAGAAGCACTAGTACAACTCTTACCTGGGCACAGGACACTTCCGTGTGAGGAACAGCTATGTCCCCAGGACACAATGCAAGGACACCATGTGGAGAAAGCTCTAGTGCTCCTGTTCGGAGAAGGAAAATGTAAGAGATGAAGTGTGAGGCCAGGCTGAGCTCTGTTCCCAGAAGAGGTGAGACTGGAAAGTGGATCCCTAAGGTTGCCAGCATCCCCTGGGGGCTTCTCTTCTGTGCTGGGCAGGGGAACTGAGTGTGGTCCCCGGGGGACATAAGTGCCTGCCCAGTAATCGATAAGTCCTGAGTTCAACTCTTGGTATCAGTAAATAAATAAATAATGTCTGGCCTGCACAGGAAAGCCCAAGACACCACCACACCTCCAGCCCATCATTAACAGGGTAACTGTTGCCTGCCCCACAACTCTGAGGAGGCACCACAGGGTGTTAAGCCCAAGGACTCCGGAATTGGGAGGCCCATCCTACTCTAGGATAACCCATCTAGCTAGCTGCTCCTGCAACAACCCCACTTCCCAGGATATGGCTGCTGTTTGAAGCTGCCCAGTGTTTTAATCTAGGGAACCAAGGTAGATTTGCTGAGGATCCTTTGTGGAACACACATAATATACGACTACCCAGACCCAACCCGGAAATTTGGCTGTGACAGCTTCCCACTGGGGCCAGAACCCAGTGCTATTCACAGTGCTGCTCATAGGTGGCTCCAGCGATGGGATGGTGTATAAAGAACATTTACCGTAGCTGGGCATGGTGGCGCACACCTGTAATCCCAGCACTCCAGAGGCTGAGGCAGGAGGATTGTGAGTTCAAGGCCAGCCTGAACTTCGTGAAAGACCCTATTTCAAAAAGACAGAAGGAGAACAAGATTATTTTCCCATTCTTGTCGAGGTCCAGGAAGGTTTATATTAACCCAAATTTTATTGATTTTCCATGAGGGGAGTGGCTTGAGGATGAATGACAGAGTGGTGGGAAGTAATGACTGCCAGGACTCCGGTGAGCTGGGCTAGGTAGGAGCTCTGAGATCACCTCTGAGATATGCAGAGGGCAGGAAATGCAGAGAGGAATCTGCATAACACAGCTGAGGCAGTAGCTAATAATCTAGGGTCAGTGCTTCAGCTCTGACATACAATCCTGTTTGCCCTGGGAAGTCACAGCCTCTTTCTCGAAGCTCAGTCTCACCTGGCCAGCGTGGAGCATGGCTCTCCATCCTACAGGCTCAGCCATACATTTGGGGAGTCATTGGGTGGGGTAACACTGACCTGTCGCTTTGCTTCAAAGATCACATATCAGCTCCTCAGCCCAGTTTACATTGCCTAAAACCAACTGAAGGGACAAAGAAAGGGCCCAGCCAGCTCTATGCATACTGCACATGGAGACAGGGCCAAGTCTGCCCAAATGTAGGTAAGTGCTCTTCTTTTCAAGCAGCCATCTGGATGGTTCCCCAGAATGGTATAGGAGCACCCCGCCCTCCCTTGGAGAAGACCATCCAACATCTGGGGCTCGGGCTTCCTGGGGGAGCAATTGGTGCTAGAAATCTACACCTCTGCCTCACTGTCCACCTGCAACTCTCTCTCGATTCCAAGGACTCATCACTTCCAGCCACTGCCAAGCCCCACCCGTGTGCCCAACCACTGGCCAGAGCCACAGGTACCCTGGATCCTCTGGCATCCTCCCTACTCCCCATCTGTCCGCTCCTCCCTTTGTCTGTGTATTTATGATACACGTTGAAGCCATATCATACCTAACCAGTAGGTGCCTCTGTGCCCCAAAATGGAACATTAATTAAATTTAAGGCTTCAGGTTATACAAAATGAATTAAGTCTCTACTTCATCAATTTAAGTCTCCAAACCTTGGCAGTAACTTTACTTAGGGTATAACATCTTTGAGTAAAATAGCACAGACCTTAGAAAACAGAAACCATGTATGTATAGAGATTGCATGAACCTATTCAACTTTAAGAACTAGGTTAAAAATAAGGATTTTTACTCCATGCATGAGAATTCTATGGCTGTTGAATTATTCATACAAATGTGTAGCTGCACTGTTTTAAACTAGACAATCGAACATTGGTTTGGAAGGTCATTAACACCCAGAAAAAATGCAAATGGCTTTTCCTCTTTCTTAATTGTCATAGCCTGAGACTCGCCCCCACATGGAAATGAAATAGAAGCAGGTTCCATCCCTAGTGGGGAGATCAGGCCCCCCTACCCATGGCTTCTCTCAAATAGAGACGGGCACGAGTTCCCATGGGCCACAGCTTCTCCACGGAGACCCCACTCAGTGGGTGGGAGGCAAATGGAGGTACTATTTAAAGCGTGTTCTAATAAGTGCATAATAAGGAGTCTCCTTCCAGGAGATCAGAATTGGGGGCAAAGCTCAATTAGCCTAGAAAACGTGCCCTCAGCCTGACCACTGCCAGGGCAAGCCATCCCAGTGGAATCGCTGTCAGGGAATCTTTCCCAAGCCCTTCAGTCCGAAACCATGAGCCAAAATAAGCCTCTCTTCCTCTACACTGTGAGAGGTAGGTATTTGGTCCAGCACTGGAAAGCAGCTGAGAACATGTCAGTGCCTGGATGGACTGCAGAGCTCAGTGGGCCAGGGCCTTCCCAGTCACCATGAGTGACCTCACAAGAGCAAGAGAGTGCAGTGGATCTTGACATGACATGGTAGGGCAGGTTTACCTCCCACGTGAGGGCATTTGGCATAACATTAAAGACAAGTTTCATAATTATCCAGCAAGGCCAAGAACTCTTTCCCCTTTTCCAGCTTCAGATCTGTGAGAGGCTGGATTTTCCTCCTACACATGAAGCAGCATAATGAGTCACACAAACAGAAATGAGAATCCAACTGTCTTCTCTCAAACCAGTGAAAGGTGTGCAAAAGTGGAAAACACTGCTTCTACCCTTTGGTTGAACTTTCCTTGTTCTTTTAGAGCATACAATATATGCTCATTAAAGTAAATATGACTATCATTGCAAATGAATGAATGAATGAATCAATATAGCTAATAAATTTCCCCCTCAGTTTCTAATACAAGAAATATTGATAAATGCAGCCTAAATAAATAAAATTCTGTGGGGTCCCAGTCACTTTTAAGGGTGGTGGGCAGTGCTGAGACCAGACATTTGTGGACACTGACCTGATGCTTCCACAGGAACCAGAGTGATGTTCTGGAGATAACCAACCTTTACTCTTCTCAAGGAGAGCCAGAAAATAAGAACATATTTGTCATTTGGATGATCATGGAACTACCATGATGGTAGCTGATGAGGTGGCTGCTTTAGATCATAAGATCTTCTCTGGGGCCAAAGATCCAAAAAAGAACATCGCAGGTGAAGGAGGAGCAGGCCTGAAGAACCTGCCCTTTTGAAAGCAGTGTGCAGATCTCAGCCTGGTGAGGTCAGAATGCTAGACTTGCTGCCCAGCTGTATTTGTAAGCCTGGTGAGGGAGATAGAGGCCAGCCTGACTTACCCAGGAAGAGCACTGTGAGACTGTGGGTCGCATTCTCAGGATGGTAAAAGTACACAGTCTGTTGTACTTTTTAGAAGCACAGTACCCAAGCATAGTCATATTTACTTAACATACTTTAATGAGCATATATTGTATGCTCTAAAAGAACAAGGAAAGTTCAACCAAAGGGCAGAAGGGTGAACTCTTGTTCACATGGCACTGGGAATGGTGACTTAGGAGTACCTGACTTCTTCATAATATAATCCCAGCGCTCTGGAAGGCTCAGGAGGATGGCAAATTTGAGTCCAGCCTGGGCAACTTAGTGATTTAGCAAGATCCCATCTCAGAATAAACAATAAAATGGCTGGGGATGTGTGGAGGCCCTGGGTTCAATCCCCAGTATCGCAAAAACACAAACAACAGCAAAAGAACAAACCCTTGTCTGTGATGCACCTAAAGGTAGGCAGAGGGGACCCTGGTGGGCTGGAACATCAGGAGCCAGCTGAGGTCTTCCGGAGGGAGAAGAGGAGAAAGGGCTTGGGTACTAAGGGGAGGCAGGAGGCTGCCTGGGGCAGGGTGGGTGGGAGGTGATGTCCTTGTCTAGCTAAGGCACAGGGTGCACCGGGGAGAGAAAGGGAGGAGTCCCAGGTGTTCCCAAGAGTCCTGGCCAGAGCAGAGTGGGTGAGGGACACTCAAAAGGTGGTCGGGAGGTCAGTAGGACAAAAGTCAGATGGTGACTGGGCCTCACAACATTTCTGAAATGTTGGACCTCCCAGAAGAGGCCACAGGAGCCCTTCAGAGCTAGGGAAAGGCTGGCAGCTGCAGCACCAGGTGAGGCCCATCATCCTTCCACTGGGGGGAAGTGGGGCTGGGGTCCAGTGTGAGCATTCTGTGCAGGTTTCTGTCTGTCCTGGATCCCTCAGCATCTGAGCCCCTCCTGTGGCCCAGGAAGTGAGCAGGACAGTTGCACCCACCAGAGCTTATGTTGCAGCCACAGCAGAGCAGGGACTTTCTCACCTCTGCCCCCACAGGTCCCTGCGTGGGAGCCATCTTGATTTCCCCTGTGGGGCATAGCTGGGGCTGAGTCTACAGGCATCAGGGAGGGAAGCCAGCTTTCTGCTCCCCAGCCTTCCTTCCTCGGTCCAGGATCCCCATCCTGCAGCCATCTGCTGCTCCCTTCCGCTTGAGATTCGCCCTGAGCCTTCATTGGATGCCTAGGCCTTCCCAAGCACTAGGGATTTTTTTTTTTTATATATATACAAGATGTCCGGATTCCTTGCTACAGCAACTTCCTTCAGGGCCTCTAAGGATGAGAAGGGTCACAGAGCCCAGTCATAATCCTTCCTAACCTCTGACCTCTCTCTCTACCCTGCCCAGCCGCACCTCCTCCTCTCCCCTCCTCCTTTTCCAAAGTCCTCTGAACAAACAGCACCCACACTTGAAACGCGGGGTTGGGGGGGCGGCGCTTAGGAAACCCTGACCTCCAGGGAGAAATTCCTCGCAGGCAGGAGTGGGGTTGGGAGACGCCGCCTGCACCTGCTTAGCCCGGAGAGGAGGCCAAGCGTGCGCTCTTGCCCGGGTCGATATTTGTAGATCGATTTCTCTCTGAAGACGGACCCAGGGCATCTGCTGTGGGGGTGGTGGAGAGGCGGTGTCTGCCCCCTGGGCACCCGTGGGTGTCCCTCCTACGCCTCCCTCAGCATCAAGGAGTCAAAGATTTTAATTGTAAAAGGTGGGGAGCCGGTGAGATAGGGGTGGTCGGAAGGCGAGGCGTGAAGACCCTCGCAGCCGGGAAGTAACCGAAGTAACCGGATTAGTCGTCCCCAGGGTCAGGCGGAGAGGAGGATGCCAAGGACAGAGGAGGGCAGCACACCGGACAGCCGGGTCACGGCACTAAGTTCCACTGCCTTTGCACTTTCCAGCGCGGGGGTGCGGATGCGTTCTCATTCCCTGGAGCGCGCACCCGTCCCCGCCCCGTGCAGGCTTTGAAGTTACTGCGGAGCTTGGGCCCCTTCTTGGTCCCCTTCTCGGTCGCTAAGCGCTCATTGCAGCCGCTCATTGGACCACGTCGGTGGGGCGATCGCAGCCTCTGATCTGTGAGCTGCGAAGCTGCGGTTCATTCACAAATCCGCGCCGGAGGCTCCTTGTGCGCTCAGGGTGCTGGCGCTGGGGGTGGAGGGTGCCGCTCCTGCCGCGGCGCCCCGCCGGGGAAGGGCGTGGGGTAGGCGTGGGGGGAGAGGGCCTTCGCCACCGAGGAGGAAAATCTTCCGCGCCAGGTGGCCCGGGGACCCTGACTGTGCTTCTCCGCCCGCGTGGTGGCAGGGATCCGATGGTCCGGCCCCTCCTCCTTCCTAGACAGCGGCCCCGATTCTTCCCTGGTCTTGCGCTTAGCCAAAGACGCGAGTGTCCGGCAACCCCGGGCACGAGGCAAGTTCTGAGGAAGCATCCCTAAAACTGCTGCCCTGGGGTTCACTCTTGTTCACATGGCGCTGGGGATGGCGATTTAGGAGGGCCCGATTTCTTCAACCCCTGAAGAGAACCCGCTGTGGGGGTCCAGTCTGGGGTCAAGCGCCCCATAGAAAGGGTCGTGGAAACCAACTCCAGCATCCTGGAGTGGGGAGCAGGGTTTGGAGAGGGACTGAGGGGCTGCGCCCAGCAGAGGCTGCTCATCCTGGGGATCACTGATGCCTGGAGCCGAGGCCGCACTCCTCGCAGGGCACCCGCCGGCGACGAGGGACACAGCCAATGGAAACCCAGAGTGGGGCTTCCTTCTCAGGACCCCGCGGTCCCGCTCCCCGCTAGGCTGAAAGCCCAGACTCGGCCTGACACCGCCAGGTGATTTGTGGATATTGGGAGTGGGGACGGAGCAGACAGGACTGTGGCCCCAGGAATGCTCCTGGCCCCCACCAAGCCTCGGGGAAGCCTGGGCGCTTCCGAGAGCACCGCCTCCCCCCCAAGGCCACGGCGAGGCGCAAGCCCCAGAGAAGGAGAGCTCGGCTTCTCTGTTTCGCGCGCCCCGCAGCGCCTCTGTCCTCCTGGCTCTGCGTTTGCAAGAGCCTTTGTCACCCGGAAACAGGTTCTCATCCGGGCACAGGGCCACAACCCTGCCTTCGCCCAGCCTCTGCCCTGGCATAGGCGTTTCACGGAGCATCTGCAGCCGCGATCCGTCCTGGCCTCTGCAAGCAGAGAGGCCCAGAGCGAGGTCTCCAGTGCAGCGAATGCGGTGCGTGCTCCGCGTTCAAACCTTGCGCTGCCTGCTCTGCCCTGGAGACGGGGCACAGCTCCTTGAGGGTCTGCCAAGGAGACAAAAAAAAAAAAAAAAAAAAAAAAAAAAAAAACCGTAAAACCATGTGTCGCATAGTCGCATCTTTAGTGCAGGGACCAGCGCTTTGCCCTGGGAGGGTCCTCCTTCTCCTTGGGACCAAACTTTCTGGTCCAGGCCTTGGGCACCCAGAGTCTCCTCTCCCAGATGCGGGGCCCCAACATCTGTAATCTGAGATTCAGTCCTGGAAGTGCAGCCTAATTAGAGCAGCTCCTTTCCTCCCGCTGGTAGCGGGGAGGTGTAAATCCCGAGGAATTTCAGGGAATTTGCTACACTTGTGGAAACCCTTGCTCAGATCCTGTTTCTTTCTCCTCCCTGTGCTAACGCTCCTAATAGTGCAGAGTTGCTACACTTTGCCGTAGTTACAGAAGCTGTTGTGTCTTAGGGGCTTCACTGATATGACACATATGACACCCCGAAACCCTGGAATGCAACATCCAACGGGGGGGGGGTGGCGTTCCTGGAGAGAACAAAAATGCTTTTCAGAGGAAGGAAAGACAGCTTAAAATCTTGATTTGTTGAGCGTTTCCTTCAGGGGACTCAGAAGTGATGGTTGGGTGATAGTGGCCAGAGGGTGGTCATGAGATGGGACAGTTATTCAGGGCAGTGTGCCGGGGCCTTGGTAAGCACTGAGGACAGGTGTCCATTGTGTGAGAGACACCGGATCCCACCCAAGGGTGCATCCCAGAAGGTCATTACCAAGGGCTCCTTTGGGCTTGTGAAAGGTTACCATGCTTCCCAGGAATTGATGGGATGCAGGATGCCCTCAGCTTCTACCACACAAGCAAGGATGCATGCCAATTAGATCACACACTCCAGATATGGCAAACCTTTTTCAACTCCAATTGTTCAATAATTTTAATCAAGTGTAGGGAATGTTTGAATTTAATTCAAAATTTAGCCACCCACCCTTTTCGATAAAACTGCATGTCTTTATCTCTTTAATACAAGAGAAATCAATTCTATTGTTTTAACTTAAACACACATTTAAAAATCTATCTCTTCGAGGTATCCAATATGTAATTCTACACATACTTGGGCACTTTTTAGTTGCTACCGATATTTGAAGACAAGCAGATTGTTTTGATTTTCCATATGCTAAATCTACCCTAACGAGGATTGTCATCACTCAACTGACTGTAGGTAGTTTGTCTGGATCAATGTAAATGATGTGAGCGTGAGCGAAAACCTATGGTTGTCTAAAACCCTGGGTCTATCTGCCCAGCATCTAGATCCTGTTTTCCAAAATGCCAAAAGCCCGTTTGCATTTGGGCCTCACTTGCCCCTTGTGTGATTACCTGCTCTGTGAGATGAGGCAGTGTTGTCGGAGCTTTCTTTTGCGCATCTTGTTTTCCTTCCAAAGGTCAAACGGACAGCAGTGAGCAGACTCCAGGATTCCTCCTGTGTACAAACGATTTTAAGATGGGAGAGAGTGCTGATTTTTTCAAAACTCTCTACCCCTTTGGATGTTTACTTCCTGTTCTGTTGAGCCTAACCAGCTGGAGCACTACAGGCAACTCGTCCAGTCTCCTTGCAGACTTACTCTTTTTACTTATTTGGAATTTGTCACTTTCTTCTGGGCGACTGATATTGAAGGCCAGGCTAGAGGCATTTGCCTTGGAGTTGGAATGTTAGCCCACAGAGCAGCCCACACTCCCAACCTCTCTCCAGGAACCAGGACACTAAGCAGGGTATAGGTCAGTTTGGTGAATTCCCCTTGGAGGGGAGTAGAGCCCAGATTCCCAAGCGGTCCAGATTTTGCCAGGATGAAGGCAGCTGTTAAAGGTGGGGAGGGCTGAGTGATTCTAGGGAACTCCAGCCATGGGAAGCCACAGCCCTGGCCCTAGGGACTATCACCTGAGATGGGTGGCCCACAGATGACTTGGGAGTGAGGTTCGCTGGTGCAATCAAGCCCATCCCTCTACCTTTGTTTCTAAGTGGCTGTTTTCAGGAAAAACCAGGTCAGAGGCACTTTTGCTGGATACCTGCCCTGCAGGATATCCCGGTCCTCCTAAGCTAGTGCTGGAACTAAGCTCAGGACTAGGTCTTGTCCCTGTGGCCCAGAGAGGAGGGCACACCCAGAAAGTACTACAACCCCAACACCCATGAGCTTCAACTGGACAGAGGTACTTCTTCAGCTACGGGAGAAGAACCAGCCTGCTGCCCTCCCCTGCCCAGCTACCAGGAACACTAGCCACGGACCAGCCCTGCAGGGTGACATGGCCCCCTGTGGCCTAGCCTGGTGCATTTGGGTGTCTATGTTCCCTGTCTCACAAGTCTCTAGCCCCCTTCCAGGCCCGTGGGGGCACATTTAACCCCTTCCTTTCTGAGGTTATTCTTTTGGTTGTGGTTCCCTGACTCCAGTTGTGTGTGCCCTAAGTGTGTAGATCCCTCTGCCTGGCTGGAAGATGAGCAAGAGAGGTGACCTCAGTGCCTGCTGCCTGCCCACGGCCCTGTGCCCTGAGCCCCTATGCCCTGCACCCCTGTTTTTTAGCCTCTGTCTATAGGCCACATTAAGCTGCAGCCCAGGAGCTGACAATGGCTCTCAACTAGGAAGGAGGGGCACAGGCGATGGGTATGCTATGCTGCTAGGCTCAGGCTTGCCACCGGATCCGGGTGCAGGGCTGCGAGGCCCAATTTCTGAGGGGTCGTCGAGGTTTCGCTCTCCAGAACTGTCAGGCTTCTCTATGCATCAAGTCACAGGCGATGCGAGCAAAAGCCGCCCTCGCGCTGCTTTCACGATTTCCCTGTACCCTCAGTTGCACCTAGAGAAGCCAGGGGAGTACATAATCCTACACAGAAGGACTGAGGGCGGTACTCTCCTCTGGCTTCGTTTCAAGGAAACTCGGGAGGCTGGATCAGCAGCAGCAAGCGTTGTCTCTTGGAGGCTTTCGGCCAAAGCAGGTCCATGCGTGGCAGGAGCGTGAGTACTGTGCAGTCCTCCGGGGTGGACACCAGCGGTCCCCTTTGTGCCCTCCAAAGCCTCTTTGTGCAACTGGCATCAGAAATATGGAGGACAGTTCTGTGTGAGCAGGTGCTACTACAGCATGCTCCAGGTCCAGGCCAGGGTGAAGGGAAACCGGGGACCTGGGCAAAGGGCCTTGGGTACTTCGGGTGAGAAGCCAGCTTCCAGTGGTGGCTGGCCCAGTGGAGCCCAAGAAGCCCAGGCTCACAGATTGGCAGCACAGGGCCAAAAGGCAGCTAGGAAGATGTCCCCTGTCTCCATCGGAGGGGCAGATGAGAGAGCAGACCTGCTCCCCTGCCTGGCACCCCAGAAAGCCTGGCAAGCTTTGTTTTGGAAGGGGCAAGAGGCCCTCACTGAGGCACTGCCTGAACTCTGTCTCTGTCTGTCTCTGCAGGGTGATTTGAGATCCCTCCAGCTTGTACAGTATAACTTTCTGCAGCTTTGCCCTGGCATCGCTCAACCTCCTCCAGGTCCCTCTAAAGGGTCCCACCCCTGAGAGTCACTCTTCCCCCTCTGAGGTATTTACATTTCTGCGTCCCTCTTTGGGCGGCCCCTTCCCTCCTTCACATTATTTATCTCCCCTATTATTCCATCCCCTTTCCCGACACCTTCCAATCCTCATTTTGGGGCAGCCTAGGAGCTTGTTTCCCTTCCCATGACCCAGCTTGACAGTACCACAGGACACTGGAGATCGAGCCCCCCACACAAGCCAGACCGCCTGCAGACAGCTGCTGGCTAGAATGCAGGTTGCAGCCCTGATGCAGGGCCTGGATCTGGGTATCTGAGATTCAGGCAGTTGGAGGATCCCAAGAAATCAGAGGATCCTCCTCAGCACACACCACACTGCCTGATTGGCTTCCACAGGATGGCTTTGCAGGGAGCTCAAGGACCTGGGTCCTCCCTCCACCTCTCCACACTCAAGAGACAGGAAAAGACTAGACTGGACTGCAGTGGTGAGGGTGCTCAGATTCACAGGCAATCCCCCCCCCCAACCCTAAGCAAGCATTTACAGAACATTCCAACAGCGGGTGTTTGAGATACCGGGAGGACCCCTACCAGGTGTGTGTTTAGAAAAAAAAAATGTGAAGACCCCTCCTGTCAGTGACCCTAGTGGGAATGCGAAAAGCTCTCTCTGGACCCCTACCTGGACTTGCAGGTGACCCCTGTCTAGTTCCAGCACTTACCCACACACAGGCTACAGGCCACTTTTAGTGCTGAGAACCAAGCCCTCACCCCCACTCCCACACACCCAGTTAATTTCTCCGCAGCAGCACCTTGGAAACTGAAGCTTCTCACCCACTCCTGCCTTCTGTGTGGACACAACCTGTGCAGACCGTGCAGTATGTGTGGACTCAGGATACTGAGGCAGGCTGGGACCCTCCACCCTCCATCCTGGAGACGGCCCTTTAGGTCTCACTGCAGCAGTGCTAGCTCAGACCCTGGCCCTTTACTCTGGGCATAGCAGTTTTCCCTGCTGGCTGCCCAGCCTAGAATGGGCCTGGGATCAGGGAGTCCCCACACAGCGGTGAGACCTGCTGAAGTGGGCTGGGTACTCTCTCTACCCCTGCCCCTGCAGTCTCTGCACCAAACATGCTCATGTGCACCAGCGCTCCCAGTTCAGAGTCACAGTCTTGGACGGTCTGCAGAATTCACACATCTCCATACAAATGGGGTTTAAAAGGTGGAGAAGCAAGCCTGGGAGCAAGGGTGTTTGATGCTGAGAGGTGGGCAAAACTGAAGCTTGAGGATGCAGGAGGAAAAGGAAGCGGACATTCTGATAGCAGCTGTGGTTCGGGTGTTTGGAAGGGGATAAAGAAAAGAGCCAGTAAAACCAACAGGGGCCCTAGCCTGTAATCAGATTCCTGTGCTCCTTTCTAATTAATCCTTCTCTCCAACGAAACTCGTTTAAAGGGTCTTAAGGTACTAAAACGAGATGAGTGCCTGGTAGCTTCTCAGTGAGGGAAGTTAAGGAGAAGGGGTTGGGAGACTGGGCGGAATTGCGGGTGCCAGCTCTCCTCCCGGGTATTTTTCGTCCCGATGGTTTTGCATTTTTGGTTGAAAAATCGGCCTTCTTCTCCTTTCCAAAACTGATTTACTTATCCCCGCTCCCTTCATTTCTTCTTCTGCAAAGGGCTCCCCAAACTGCATCCCCACGCTGCTCCAGAACCGCGCTTGTTTCCCGAAATCCCGAGTCTGGGATGGCATCCTACTAGGTGCACGCGCCTCCTTGCACACGCACAAGCGCGCACACCTATCATAAGTGCCTGCAGGAGGAGCGTCCTGCGCATCCGCTCTGCATGCAAGACAGGATGCCGCTGGATTACCAAAGTCAAATGTAAGTGACAGTTTTCCTCTCCACCAGCAAGGAAAGCGGACTACAAAAGTCCCTTTGTATCTCGGCAGCTCATTTAATATTATTTATGCATTTGTGCAAGGAATTGTGGGATTTCTCCCCACGGTAAACAATATGGAAATGTTAAAAATAGCAGTCTTGCAGCTTGCGTCCACCTAGGCGCACCAGGGTGACCTGGCAGGGCTGTAGCTGGGTTTCTCCGCTCCCTGAGCTAAGAGATACCCGGAGAATTCAAGCAAACGCAGAGGATCGGGTCCGAGGCTAGCGAGGTTGAGGGCTCCGGCTGGGAGCAGGGAAACGAGGCCACTTTAAGGGGGGGAGGGGCGGCGGCGGGGGGGGAGGGGCGGCGGGTGGCTCCTGTCACCAAGCGGCCGCCGGCATGTCACGTGGGCGCGCGGCGCGGCTGCCATTGGCCCGAGGCACGTGTCCAGGAGACCGGTCCGCGACGTCACTCGAGGTGGCTCTGTTAAAAATAAGAACAAAAATCCAGAGTGAAAGTGTCTCAGGTTGCGCTAAGTGGCCTGAAAATTTCCCGACCCTCGCGGAGGCCGAAGCGGCAAGGGCGCGCGGACGGCGAGGGAGCGCGGGAGGCCCAGTGCGCCGGCCCGGCTCGGCCCGCCCCCACCCATGCGCCCAGAGCCGCTGGGCTCCGTGGGGCTCGGCAGGGGCGCAGCCGCTCGCTCGTGGGGCACCCCGACCCGCAGCGGGTCGGCGGCGGGGCGCGGGGGACCCCAAGGCCGGCGCAGCCCAGCACAGGCCCGCGGGCCTCCATGTACGCGCTGAGCGCTCGCGCCCCGCACCCTCGAGGGCCGGCCGGGGCGCGCGGGCGGGGACGGCCGGGCGGCGGCGGCCGGAACGGGCCCGGGCGGGCGTGAGCTGGGGGAGCGCGCTGCCTGCATGCGCGCAGCCCCAGCCCCGGGCGGCCGAAGAGGCGGCCGGACGCGGAGAGGAGCGCGGATCCCGCCCGGGACAGCCCCGTGGTGACTGGAGCCTGCACGCGGCGAAGACGAGGACCTGCGGGGTTTGAATCTCCCGGCGAGCTAGGAGCCGCGCGGCGCCCAGAGTTTTCCAACCCAACTCGTGGATTCGATCGTGGCTCCGCTCCGAGTGCTGCCCGCGACTCGCAGGATCCCAGCCCTGGCCGCAGCCGCCGAGCGCGCCCTCGCTGGACTCGGCGCGGTGGGGGTTTCGGGGGCTTTGGACTGGGGTCTCTGGAGAACCCAGACGGGATTCGCTGTGAAGCATGGAGGAGAATGACTCCAAGCCTAGCGAGGCAGCAGCGGCGGCAGAGGGACAGCGGCAGCCCGACATCAGCCCCGGCGGCGGCGGCAGCAGCCCGGGCGACTCAGACACCGGCCACCGGCGCGCGCTGATGCTGCCCGCTGTCCTCCAGGCACCGGGCAACCACCAGCACCCGCACCGCATCACCAACTTCTTCATCGATAACATCCTGCGGCCCGAGTTCGGCCGGCGGAAGGACGCGGGGACTTGCTGCGCGGGCGCCGGCGGAGGACGAGGCAGCTCGGCCAGCGGCGAAGGCGGCACAGGCGGAGCCGAGGGGGGCGTCACGGGTGGCGTGGAACAGCTCCTGGGTCCGGGGGCCAGGGAGCACCGGCAGAACCCGCCTTGCGCGCCCAGTGCGGGAGGGCCGTTACCCGCCAGCGGCAGCGACTCTCCGGGCGACGGGGAAGGCGGCTCCAAGACGCTCTCGCTCCACGGCGGTGCCAAGAAAGGCAGCGACCCCGGGGGCCCCCTGGACGGGGCACTCAAGGCCCGAGCCTTGGGCGGCGGTGACTTGTCGATAAGCTCTGACTCGGACAGCTCGCAGGCCAGCGCCACCCTGGGCGCGCAGCCCATGCTCTGGCCGGCCTGGGTCTACTGCACGCGCTACTCCGACCGCCCTTCTTCAGGTGAGCCCGCGGAACCCAGAGGCCGGCCACCGGGAGGTGCGCAGGGCTGGGGATGGCGCTGGCGGCGGGTGGGGGGGTGCAGGGAGAAAAAAGATGGGAAGCGTCCGTTTCTCTACACACAAACACACACATACACGCACAAAGAGGCACACTGAGCATACGCTCAGAGACACTATGGGCAGCTGACACTGGCTGGAGCAGTTGCAGGCGGCACAGGGCAGGGAGGATCAGGAAGGGGCACAGTTGCCCTTAGGACCTCGGAAGCCGAATTCATATTTTCATATTCATATGTATTTTTCCTATGCTCCCAGCTCCTTACCCACCGCTTCTCCAGACAGTAGTTTATTTGGCAAAAACAGGGGTGGCTGGAAAACAGGCCCTTGAGAACACACTCGGAACTGCTTCCCTATCTTCCCCTCTGTCCAGATTCTGATGCATCCCCAGCCACCGCCACCATCTCCAGGCCCAGAGTTCTTAGACCTGGTTACCCAAAATGTGATCCAGGACAGAGGAGCAAGGCTTGTCTTTCCTGGATCCCTCCTCTCTTAGGCCTAGGCTTGGGGAAGGGATTGCAGAGGGAAGGAGGGAAAGACAGGATGCTCACTCTTCTCCCTTTGCCGACTTTATTTGTTGAAGCTTCTCACACACGGCTTTTAGAAGAACACAACTGTTCTGGGACCAGAGTTCCCCAGATAGAAAGATCCCTTCTGAGGGTTTCCAGGCTGTGCCAGGATTGGGGAAGAGGCAGCTTTCGGAGATGGTGTGTGAGGCTCTGCGGCTATTTTTTTGTTAATCCATCAGTGATTTTAAGGAGCTAAGTCCACCACGACCTTCTAGAAATCATCACCTGCACTAGACGCTGGTCTGCGGCTGGGAAAGGCCCTTAGGAGTGTGCTTCATTGATCCTCAAGATGCCAGGGGGCCTCCTCTGTCCCCCAACTCGAGACTGTTTTGCGAGGTCCTTGATACACACTACAACAGGACCGAGGTGACCCTGGGCTGCCTTCCCCCAGAAATGTGTCTATGTGTGTATTTCTGGTGAAACCCAAATTTCTCCAGCTAGACCTGAAATTTGCGCCATTGTTCTCAGCTGCCTCCTTTGTTAATATTTAATTAACATATAGGCTCACAGCGCTGGCCGGCTGAGAGCCGCACTGGGCTTTGTAGGCGTCCTGCCTGCCTGCGCGGCGGCGCCGAGTCCAGTGGCTGGTGGTCCCAGAAGCCCGTTGCATGGCCCTGATCCCCCAAGTCACAGATCCTGCTGGGTTTTGTAAAACCACACCCAGTAAGTAGTGTTTCAGCTCCTGGACGATTATGAAAAAAGGGGCAGAGAGTTTTCACGGAGGTTGAGTCTATATCTGACCCTCTAGAATGTTTCTCTTTTGAAAGAGAACACAGAAAAATGGTATTTTATTACCATTTGATGCTGTTTTCATAAACAGTGTCTTTTTGAGGCTGGTTGGTATGTGTGTGAACAAGAACCACAACAGGAGTTTGAGGGCAAGGAGAGCGCTTCTGGGGCAGGCAGCAGTGGAGACCCAGAGCCTGAGCCTGAGCCTAGCCCAGACCACCATCAGCTCGAGCAAGTGCTGGCGCCAGGGCCTCTCCTTTCTCCAGTTCTATCTCTGGCCCCCTCCTGGGTGCTAGTGAGCTAAACCGCACCCCTGACCCCAGCAAGGCCAGGCCACAGGTGCAGCACCCACCCATCACGTGTTGAGTGGGGTGCTCGAGCTGGCATGTGAGTGTAGTAAATATGAGTGCGCTTTACAACTAAGGCATGATGAGTGTGAGCACAGCCGAGCTGCCCCTGCGCTCCCCCTTGTGCCTATAGCTACTCTGCCAGGTTCGCCTTCATGGAGTCCACTAGGCT
Source organism: Cavia porcellus (assembly GCF_034190915.1). Classification (NCBI taxonomy): domain Eukaryota; kingdom Metazoa; phylum Chordata; class Mammalia; order Rodentia; family Caviidae; genus Cavia; species Cavia porcellus. The sequence continues at coordinate 60,050,787 of NW_026947489.1, forward strand.
AGCCGAGGGGAGCTGTCCCTCAGTGCCCACTCTCAGCCCACAGTCTGCCCTCTTGCTGGTCATGTAGGCAGCTCTGTCACTCTTCCAGTCTGGATGGGCTGTACCCCAGCTTCTCTGAGTAACCCGGCTGTCCCAGCCCTGAATAGGGGAGGATCTGCCCTCTCTTGCCTCTTTGCTTCCAGCCGCAGGGGCTCTAGGAAACCAAACCTTTGCGGAGGCCGAGTTGATTTTGCAGATCAGCTGTGGAGAAAGAAGAGGCAAGGTCATCATTCCCTGCCAGTGGCCTGGCCAGGCTTTTGCACTCAGGGAGCTTGGGATTTGAGCTCTTGACCGCAACCATAAAGGCCTTTAGTTCCTTTTCTCTGTCCTCATCATTCCTTTCCTGTGTCCATCCCTAGGCCTTAACTCACCCACCACCCTGGCCAGTGCAGGGTCAGTGAGGCACCGCCTAGGTAAGGGCTGGAGTCTGAGATGTAGACCTGCTCAAGGTCAGCTGGGCTGCTGCCCTTTGGGGACATGGAGAGTGTCCAGTCCACTGTGTTCAGCACCCACACAAGGCCCACGCCCTCCTAGACAGGGAGCTTCCCTACCAGAGGGAGAGATTCTGCACCACCCTGTTCTTCAAGGGGACAATGAACTTAGGCCCTCGGGACAGCTGGAGAAGTCCAGGGAGTTGGGGTGTCCAGGCCTCTTTGGGCCCCTCCAGTTTGGGGAACCCTCTGCTCCTGGCACACTATGCGATGCTCCCTGGGGGCTCCTCCTGACTGCCTGCCTATGGCCCTCTCCAGGCTGACCCCTTCACTTCTCTCTGAGCACCTACCCTACCCTTGGTTCCAGAGAGAGAACACAGAAGGGAGGGAGGGATCAGAAAAAGAAACTTGGCCAAAAAGTTTTTTCCTTTTATGTGGAGCCCTCTGGTTCGTAGGGCCTTTCTGCCTGGCCAGCCGTACACCTAATCCACTATACACCCACATTTCTGTGCATGGAGGCTGGGGGCTGCCTGCCTAGCCCCAGACACCATCCTTCAGTGGCTGTGGGCCGTCCCTTCCCCTCTCTCCGGACTCTGTAGCTTTCCTGGCTGCTGCACGCCATTGCCTGCGGCTGACGGCAAGACTGGGAACTGCTGCTGGGAAGGAGGTGCCCTGCTGCCAGACTGTAACCTCCTCTCTGCTGCTCTCCCTCCCAGGTCCCCGGTCCCGAAAACCAAAGAAGAAGAACCCCAACAAAGAGGATAAGCGGCCTCGAACCGCCTTCACTGCCGAACAGCTGCAGAGGCTGAAGGCAGAGTTCCAGACCAACAGGTACCTGACGGAGCAGCGGCGCCAGAGCCTGGCGCAGGAGCTCAGCCTCAACGAGTCCCAGATCAAGATCTGGTTCCAGAACAAGCGCGCCAAGATCAAGAAGGCCACCGGCAACAAGAACACGCTGGCCGTGCACCTCATGGCCCAAGGCCTGTACAACCACTCCACCACGGCAAAGGAGGGCAAGTCGGACAGCGAGTAGGAGCAGGGTGGGCAAGGCCTGCGGGCCGCGCAAAAACAATGCAATAATTTAAAATCATAAAGGGCCAGTGTATAAAACTTATACCAGCATTAATCGTGAAAATATTGTGTATTAGCTATGGTTCTGCAATATTCTATGTGTATATAATTTACAGGTGTTGTAAAATCCAAAATATTGGACTATAAAATATTTTTTTGATTTTCTGTGTTTACAAGGTTATGCTAATTTTATGATTTTTTTCTTTTTCTTTTCTTTTGCAAAGGGGGCTGCTTAGGGTCTCATCTTTTTTAATCCCCTAAGCTCCATTATGGCACATCAGACATTTTATTATTATTATTATTATTATTATTATTATTTCAAAAGAAGAAAAAAAATTAAAACAACTTGCTAAAGTCCAAAGATTTTTATTGCTGCATCTCACACAACTGTGAACAGAATAAATAGCTCCTATTTGGTCTATGAGTTTTGCCATTTTGTTTGTGTTGGCTTGGACAGGACAGCAGAGGCCCAAACCAGAGCCCAGAGCCCGGGCCTTTGGGACCCAGGGACCTTAGCAGAAATAGGAGAGCCCAGGGTCTTTGGCTGAGGTCCAGTCTTGGCCTTGAAAGTGGCCTCTCAGTGATACCAGGCCTGTCTTGGGAGCAGGCCTGACACTGCCCTCGGCCCAGCTCTGGGACTCCCTGCCCCTCTCCTTTCAGTCCTCCTGCTGTCCTCCTCCCAGTCTCCTCTGGGCCTGGCTCGCATCTCTCTCCGTACTTCCGGCCACATCTGTGTTGCTGTGCCCTGTTCTGCGACAGCCCTCCCATGCCGGCTCTTCTGCTGTGCTCTGGAGTGAGGGGCTGGGGTGTGGGACCCAGAGCCCCCGAGATTGGTATGCCCCTCCTCCAGGCCCCAGCTAGCAAGGTCTTCGCCAAAGCATGAGCAGAGGGAGTTGGCATTCTGCTCCTTTCCTTTTCCTGTTTATCCCCCTTTCATTTGTTTTAGCCACTTCTGCTGTTCTTCCAAGGTAAACACACATGTGTGTACGTATTTGTGTGAGCTGTGCACACACACAGCAGGCATGTACCAGACCCAGTTCTGGAACCTGTGCCTACCTTGACTTTCAAAGACACTCAGACCCCTTTAGGGATCTAGAAGGAAGAAAGGGTGTAAATAATCACTTTTAATCACTTTTTGTCTTTTCTTGTTTTTTTAAAAAAATGTACATTTTATTTTTCAAAGGTGTGGTACAATGTAAATTAAATATATTCAATATATTCTTCACCAAGTACATATATATATATGAGCAAACACATTATATAGAACACCACACTGTCTTCTGTTTAGTGTCCAGAAAAGATGTCCATATGTTCATGGAGGCCAGAATTGGGCTGCCCAGGGGATGTGCCCACGGCCCTGCTGAACACTGCGGGCGGCGGCGGACTTGTCTCTTTGCCTTAAACTCTTTATTTCACTTCAATAATAGTTTCACTTTGTACATAATAGTATAAACCTTTTTGAAAAGGAAATTATAAAAACAAAAGCTGTACTTTAAAATTCTGTGAGTAACCATCTACTGCTTAGGAAATTCAATGAAATGACGGGCCTTTTTTTAGCAGGAAGCAAACGTGTTGATTTTTTTTTTTTTTTTTTTTTTTTTTTAGTTTCTAAGATGTGCATTTGACAGTCTGAGTATCAAATATTTATAATCTTATGAGAAATGAATGAATGTTTCTATTTACAACTGTGGTTATCAGAATTGTGAACATTCCATCCCCCCACGCGCATTTTTGTGTGTTTAACCTTCTTTGAAAGTTACAATAAATAAAAAGAAACACCTCTTTATTACAAACATTAGAGTTCCAGGTGACATGACTGGCTTCCCTGTTTCTGAGTCCAGCCGATGCCCGGCCACCAGCCACAGGCCTGCGTTTACCTGCCTGGTGCCCCTAGTAGGGAGGCTACCTACTCTTGAAACAAGTGGATTCCTAATTTTTAAAAGTACTAGGTTTTGAATACCTCACATGTGAGCACAGAGCAAACAAAATAACTTCTGTCCACATTTTATCACTAGAAGGAATCGGAATCGCTGGAGCCTGTTTATGGTTCGTCAGCAGAGTTCAACAGGTCTCTGCTCAGCACGCTGCACTCCAGCGCTACAAGGAGGAAGAAGGAGGAAAGGAGGCTCGGCTGGGGGCGGGATGAGATCCAGGACCTTCTTCTTTTCTGGGTCATATTTGTTCACCTTTTTGATTGTTTTCACTCCCCAAAGTAAAAGTTATTGTACAGAGCCAGGGATTTAGCTTAGCAGCATAAGCGCCTGCCTTGCAAGCACGGGGTCTTGAATTCGATCCCGGTACCAAAAAAAAAAAAAAAAAAGAAAAAAGAAAAAAACAAATAAACAAAAAGTTATTGTACAGCATTTCAAACAGAAAAGTCAGGGAGGTTCAAGGAGCACTGAGGTGCATGAAGCTCATTGCTGTTTCTAAACTTGGTTGGGTTGAAAGAAAGAAAAAGTTTCCTTCTCTCAGTACTAGAAATTCAGACCCTGAGAAATAATCTGTGACCAAGGGCCAGCTTTTAGGCGTTTCTTGTGTGACCTGCCCCAGGGCGCAGGATGAGCCGTGACCTGAGTTTGCTGGAAGGACAGGACTGAGGAGCTGTCCCCCCACCCTCTGCACACCCGCTGGAGCAGGCTGGGGTCAGCTCAGTGCTTTTAGGATTATGCAGACTGTCCTGGAACCTCAACTTCAGCACACCTCCTGAGGCTCTTGGCTCTTATGTTAAAAAAGAGGCAAAGCAAAACACAAAATACTAGCACAATTTCTAACACTCTGTAGGCCTCGCTCATTTTAATAAAAATTACTCATCAATACTAAACAATCTTTTAAAATTTCCGTTTTCAGCTCAACACTGGAAAAAGGCAACGTGCAGCGCTGTAAGGTACTGGGGCCCCAGTTCCCCAGTTCACTGGGACCTCAGGCTCCCAGTGAGAGGGAGAAGTTTGCATTTGTGGCTCCAGGGGCTCCAGTGCAGGATGGAACTGGGTGTGGAGAGAGCCTTTGGGTTTCTTTGTGTGTTAACTCTTATTCAACAGACTGTAACCGAAGCATCCCGCTTTCACCACAGTAAGTAGAGGCCAGAATTTGGCAGGGGCCTCCAAAGCCCCCAAATCCTTTTCAGAGCAGGATGCCAAATGCAGAAGGCCCAAGAGGTGTCGCCTGAGTTAGGGCAGCCAGGCCGATGGGCTAGGCCAGATGGTCCTCCGCAGGAGACGGGTTTCCACAGTGCTCCAAAGAGAGAGGCTACTTTGTGAAGTGCCTCGGTCCTTGGTCCTGGGGGGCTGGAGCCCAGTAACCATGTCTCTCTGCTGGTTGCCTGGCCCTGGCCTAGAGCTGAGTGCACTGCCTCAGCAGTGAGCACGCAGCAGAAATAGACAAGTTCTGAAGTCTGCAGGCCTGGCTTCCCAGGTATCCTGACAAGGCTCACCGAGTGGATCCAGCGCCCTGTGCCTGACAGGGGGTTAATTCTGCTCCCATTGCCCCTGGCTCTGGTAACAGGGTGTTGGATGCATAGGTTCTGACCTGAAGCCTGGAGCCACGGTTTAAGGGGCCCGAGGATCCCAGTATGGACCCACCTTGTGCTTTCCCCTCAGGAGCAGAGGGAGGGAGACCAGTGTGGTCACCAACAGCTCTCCAGTGCTCTTTCCTTGAGTGACCAGGCAGATCCACAGGGGCTCCGGGCAGCTTGGCACAGGTGTACCCGGCAGACACCCAGACACTATATATGCAAATATCGGGCTCTGTGAAAAGTCATTCTGTCTCCCGCTGATTTAATATCCAACCGCAGCGGCCTCTGAGTGCTCCTCCGCAGCATTAGAGCGCCCCTAGGGTCCCGGCTCCGCCGAAAACTGCAGCCTTCCAGGCGGAGCAGCCTTGAGAGCCAAGCCGTGCTGTGCGCACCGCGCTGTGCACACCGCACTGTACACAGGGAGCTGGAGATCCACCATAGACGCAGGTGCACCACGGGGGCTGAGCAGAGATCGCCAACGGGGACACTGGGCTCCCCACCCCAACAGGCTGACACTCAGCTCCTCTCAAACCTCTTTTCTGCTATCCCAGAGAGGGCTGGGCCCTCCCTAAGCCTCAAAGCAGAAACAGGCAGCCTGCAGCGGGCACAGCATGGGTCCTAGGACCCCAGGGCTGGCAGGCTGCAGGGCACAAGGGGAGGGATGGTGGACACACTGGAGAGCCATGCGTGCGGCAGGAACCCCAAATAGACGATTCACGTTTTTATTAATAACCTCAAATCCCTCATTAAACTTTTTTTTGCCCTCCCCTGAAAAAGAAAGGGTCATTCTGGAAATTGCCTGAAATGTAACAATATTCATTAAAGTGACTCCTAATGATGGGATTTAATCAAGCATGGTGGTGGGGCGCTTCTGGCTCCTGATGTAAAGAAGAGGATGGTGTTGTTATTGTTGGTGCTAGTGATAGTCCTTTGCTAGCTGCCTGGGTGACACTTCTTTTGGGCCCAGTCCCCCCAGAGGGGTCTAGGGGTGTTCCTCTCTTGGGGTGAGGATTCCCCCATAATAAGTATACCTTGGATCCCAGAGACCAGGTGAAATGCACCTTTCTCCAGCAACAGGGCCAGCGGGGGGGGGGGGGGGCAGAGAAGCATAGAGTGCCCCATTCCACCCTACTGGCAAAGGAAAGAACTCCCCAGATCCAGAGCCCAGCATGTCCAGGGAAGGTAGTCTGGGAAAGCACAACTTGGGGTCCTGAGCCCAGGACCCGCCCCATAGGCCGTACACCCACCCCACAAGGGGCTGAGCCCTGCGCCAGCTTGGAGCGGAAACAAAGGGCCTCAGAGAGCAGCTTCCCGGCTGCCCTTTCACCCTCGGGAGGCCCAGGCTGCCTCCCTAGACCAGGGAGAGGCAAGTGCTCAAGGCTCGAGGCCCTGTGCAGCACTTCCTTCTGCAGAAGGGACTGCGGTGACACCCTGGAGGGATCCAGCCCAGCATTCGGCACAGAAGAGTGAGGATCCCTGTTTGCAAGGACTGTGGAAGACCGGAGCAGCATCCATCTGTCCAGAGGGCCTTTGGGGTGCTCGCCCCCTCCACGCCCTTTGTCTGGAAGGGACTGTCAGCCTCCCGGCTCACCCTCCTCCTTTCCCAGCCTCAGCCCCCTCCACTAGCTTTCCTCTTTCTTGCTGTCCCTTTCTCTGCTCTCTGGATGGGTAGTCACAGGCCCCAGCTGCCTGCACCCTGACTGACCCAAGACGTCTGGGTTCTGCTGCGGTCCCCTCGGGGTTTTTGGCAGCTTTACTTTCATGCTCCTCACAAATATAACAAGACAGTAACTCCTGAAAGCTGATGGTGGCCGCCCTCTGCGGAATTCTGCTCTTCCCAAGGCCTCTCCCAAGGCTGCTATACTTCCCGATTTTTATTATGGTAAAATACGCATAACAAAATTCACCATCTTAACTACTTTTCAGTGCACAGTTCAGGGATGTTAAATAGCCTTATAGTGCTGTGGCTCTCATCAGAATTCCTGACATCTTGTAACACTGAAACTCTGACCCTACTAAACACTGGCCCACTTCCCCTTCTCCACAGCTCCTAGCAACAGCTTCCTACCTTCTGTCTCTGTGATTTTGACTACTCCGTGGCAAGGTACCTCCCAGAGTACCACTATCATTGCCCCATGATGACCCAGAAGCCTTGCTCTGAAGGTCGGGTGAGTCTTCCCCAGGAAAACTCAGAAGGACAATGGATAGGATTGCTCCCCAATATCTATTTGTTTAGGAAAAGACTGGAGCTCAGGAAGGAGCCTTAGGCTGATCTCATTTTCCAACACCCAGTCTTAAGCACAAGCTCACAGACAGTCTGGGCTCCAGGAGTTTCGTGTAAATACTTCTACAATACCCTCAGCACCAAGAGAAGTACGGATCGGTGGAAATCCATGGATTTTGTCTGGTTTTGGACAGGATAAGATTGTGGGTGGGGCTCCCCACCATGGAGCCCTTTTTTAGGGTCCAGACCTTTTCATATTTTATTTTTAGACAGGGTCTAAGTTGCCCAGGCTGAGCTTGAACTGGAATCTTCTGCCTCAGGCACTGAAGCCTGTGGGATTGCTGGAAAAGAGTTTTGCAGCCGACAGCCCTGTGTTCAAACCGCAGCCCCACAGCGAATTCACGCAGGAACCGAGTTTGTAGCAGACTCCCAGGACGCTGAGCCTTTCTCCTCCTGATCAGAAAGAACATCTACCTAATGGGTTTCCTGCAAGGGCCTTTTGTGAGGCAGGGAGCACAAAGCCCCCGGCTGAATGGGGGTGGGCCGGTGGAAGGCTGAGCTCTCCTTGCCAGGGCCTCTGGGTCAGGAGGCAGCGGCACTCCCCAGCATGAGTGCTACACCTACCCGCACGTTTGGCTTCTGCCCACCGGTGAAGCATCTCTGCAGTGGAACAGGCAAAGCTAGAGAGGACACAGTGCATGCCAGAGTCAGCTTCCATGTGGCCACAGAAACCGGCTCACTGAGAGGAAGTGAGGGAGAAAGAATACCACACCTCTAGAGCTGTGCAGAAACACTGCCTCCCCAACTCTTCCAAAACTGCTATTGTGTGCTCTGTTATTGGGGGTGCAAGCAGACACGCTCACCTTTACTTTAGGATGTTTGGGAGAGGCAGGCATTGAACCCAGGGCCTCTTGCATGCTAAGTATGCATCTAACCCAGGGGATACCCCAGCCCTGTTCAAGAATTGCCCCCACATTTTTCTTGGCCTCAGAATAAGTAAGAGGGTCTGCTTTAGTTTTCTGCAAAAGCCCAGGAACTATGCTCACACCCTGCTTTCCCTTCCAAAGAATCCCACTGCCTTTAGCAGAGTGCCACCAAGCCTGGCTGTCCAGTTCAAGCACAGCAAAGGGATATCCTGTATCCAGGCCCATGCACCCACCCCCTTGTGGGTCACAATACACCGTGTAGCCCTTCCTGAATGAAGGAGGGGGCACCCTCACTGAACAGGAGCCTGAACGGTGAAGGGTCTAAGTAACCTTTTGAAATTAATTGCTGTTCCTATAGCTAAAAGCATAACAGGCTTTGATTACATGCTAACTAGAATGAAACATAATCCTGAGTTAATTACGTGGAGATAATTTTATAATTATATCATTTAATTTAAGGATCAATGTGTTGCTAACCTCCCATTTTAAGAGGAGGGAAGATTCCAAACAAAAATGGTCACAAATCTGTGCCTTTTCAAAGCCCTCTCTATTGTCCCAAACCTCTGCACTGGAAGGAAAGCAGCAGCTACCTGTGTGTGCTCCCCTCCAAAAAGGGAAAGGCAGACAAAGGGGCTGTCTGAGCAGGCTTTCCCAGCGCTGACCTGCTCTCCAAGGCTACCGCAGCCCATCTGCATTTCTATTCTGTGCAGCTTGTATGCGGAAGTCACGCCCAACTCTGTCCACTCTGAGCCCTGGAGAATATCTGTCTCCAGGACTGCAGCAGGATGTGAAAGGAGTCTGGGGCTGGAACTTGGGGTGAAGGTTGAGGCCCAGCCACCCCTACGAGTGGCTCCTTCCCTATCCCCCACGCCAGTGCTCTTGGAGAGGATGGCTGCTGAAGCCTGCAGGGAAGGCCTGGCAGCTTGCTGAACCTTCAAGCCTCACAAGAGGAGGTTCCCGAGGCCTTCGAGGAAAGGTGACCAGAGCCAGTGCCATACTGGGGCTGACTCCAGGCCTGGCCTGATGACTAGCCACTCTTTCTGAGCAGGTCCGAGTGACCTGTGCCAGTCCTAAAGGCTGGAACCCCAGGACTGGGTTGGGGAGGGAGTCCTAAGAAGACCAAAGACTGGCCCCTAGAATTCACCATACTCAGCAGCCCAGGGGGGGGATCCTCAAATAGAAAGACTCCTTCTTCAGACAGATTGGAACTCCCCATGGACTTCGAGCTCCAAAGGAAAACAGCCTGTCAAGGAGGAGGATGAGGCAGACCCACTGGCGTCATTGCCAGAAGAGCTCTGTACCCAACCATGCTTTTGCCAAGGCACTGGATGGAGGAGGAGTGCGGGCCTCTAGGTACCAGCTGCAGTGGCCCACGTGTCTCCACACAGGTGAGCATAGCTGTCCATGGGGCAAAGCAAGTCAAAGACTGCGAAGATCTGCACTCCCCTACCCCACCTATCCCTACCCCCACAGGGGTATTTCATCTGCACTTTTTTAAAAAAATGCTTCCTAGTCCAACTTGCATATGCAATGAGGCACTAGAGCTTTGTGGCGGAAATATAATTAAACTGGTGAAAGATGTAAAAGATGAAGAATGGGATGACATCAGGCTGATTTCACACTTGGCAGTCGGATAGCTGGGCCCAAGCCGTGCTCTTGCCACGCAAGGTAGATCAAAGTGCCCTGCCACTGCTAAAAAGGCAAAAGGAGACTTAAGTATGCTAATCCCCAGGACAAATATATTTTAATCTTGTTAGAATACAAGTTAATGCTGCACTGGCTGAACTTGGTCACACAGTAGAGACCCATTTTTATTTTAGCGATGAATGAGGCAGACCTCTTGGTTTATTCATCGGTAATAAAAGTAAACTTACAAAATGAACCCCTCTTTGGGCTGTGTCACCCCCATCTTGAGCTTCCCTGGTCAAGGGGCAGGGATTACAGGAGCTCCAGGATGGGTCCATCCTTGCCACCACACAAGCCTCCTTGTCTTTCTGCAGAGGTCCTGGGGCCGAGGAAGGAGCTGAGCTCATTTGGCCGAAGAGAAACAGGGAAGCTCTGAAATTAATTAAAAGATTCTCCAAAGCAATCTGTTTCCCTTTAGGCCTGAGGTTTGACAACCAGGCCAATTCCTTCCTATCAACCCTCTCACTTTAATTTTTACAATGTCAATTTTCATTACTATTAATTATTTTCTGAGCTCCAACTGAACACCCAGCATCACCCTGCTTAGCAAGAGGCTCCCCATTCTGGACTCCATGCATTTCGATTTCTGATGGATGGGAAATGTGCAAGCTTGCGCACGTGTGCATGTGTGTACAATATTAGGCACAAGGAGAAGGAAAAATACCAGTCTGCAATGCTCCCCTGAAATAAGACCAAGGGTTGGATGTGTGTGGAGCCAAAGATGTGTCTGTACAGCTGAGGATGTAAGCGTAAGCCTGTGCGTAAGTGTGCATGTGCGTGTGTGTTGTGTGTGCGCACCCAGCTCTACACGCTGCGAGGTCGCAGAAGGTTAAACTGCCCTGCAGAACCTGCCTGCTGAATATTGCTGATGGCAGCCGTCTAAAAGGCAATTTCTGTCTTCCTGCTCCGGGCTGTGTTAGAATTCTGGCCGCCTCAGGCAGAAAACCTGACTTGTACCAGCCTGTGCCTGCCTGGATTCCCCAGCCCTCCCTTCCAGACCTTGCGCCGCAGAAGAGGGGCAGGTGTCCAGGCTGAGGCTCACTCCCAGAGGAGGGCAGTGGGCCCCAGTCCCCTCCACACTGAGCCCGTTACCCCCACTCTTCCGGGTTCCAGGACGCCGGGAAGCCACTCTGCACAGATCCCCGCTGTATATGGCGCAGAAGTGGGCATGCGCACATGGGCAAAAGCGCGCGCGCGTGTGCGTGCGCGTGCACACACACACACACACACACACTCCCACACACATGCACACGGAGTGATTGCTACAAACACAACCTGCAGATGCAGGTTCAAATATTCCTGGGAAAGCCAAAGGAAGCAAAGGACTATTTTGGCACTGGCTCCTCCCCTTGACTCTGCAAATCCTGTTAGCCTCTTTCCTCTCCACAGACGTGAACACTTCCTATGTTCCCACTCCCTAAGTGTATTCCATCACCCTGCCAGGTGCCAGGGTATTAGTCTGCTAGAGGCACCATAACAGAATACATCGGACCAGGTGGTTTAAGCAATAAAAATCTCTTTTCTTCCTTCTGGAGTCTGGGAGCTCAAGGTGCCACAGAGCCCTCTTCCTCACCTTTTTCCATCTTCAGTGTCACCTGAGCTTCTCATCCCTGGTGTTCCTTTGCTCCAGTCCTCTCTGGCATGTGGCTTTTCTCCCCACTCACACCTGTGTCTGGGTCCCAAATTTCTTCTTCTAACTAGAACTCCAGTCCTATTGGACTTCGGGTCTGCCCCGGCCTAGCAGAACCTTTGCTTACTTTGATCATGTCTACAGGAGCGCAGTGTCCACATAGTTATATTCACAGGTTCTGGTGGACAGGGTTTGGGAGACACTGAGTTCTTTAGGCAGAATGTCCCACAGGCACCCTGTAATAATTCTTCTCACTGTTTATGGGTACAGAACTTAGGCTCCAAGGAGTGAAGCTGTCCTGGGGGCAGAGCATGTGACAGCCCGTTTGAGCTCTCAGGCACCCCATAATGCTGCTCTTAACTTCATCAGGGGTTCACATCACCAACCACAGAATCCTGAGTTGGTTTGTTTCTAGGCAGACTACTAAGATGCTGAGCCTCACACACAATGGATAAGATGTAGAATCCTTGACCCCGTTCCACTGCCTTCCAGATGAAGATACCAGTCCTACAGAGACCTCCTCCTCTAGCAGAGCCCAGTACTAAGACTCCAACCCCAGGGACCCCAGGGACCTGGGGATGCGGTGACCACATGACTGTGCATCAGGGTAAACTTCGTGTGCTCTAGGTAGAGGAGGGCGGAAGGCAGAAGCGTGGCAGAATTTGTGGGACACGCTTGGAGTCGATGTCTCCCCAGTGATTCTACAAGGCCCTGGAGAGTAGCACATAGACCCCATATCCCAACTTCAGCTCTTTCCCATCACCTGACAAGCACTGGGCTCTGGTGCTGAGGGACCAGAAACCTGAGCCCCATGCTCCACCAGAGTCCAGGGGCCCCGTGGTCACTGCCAAGGACAGAATGCTGAACACTGACCATCTGTTTAGCCACTGCACAGCCCTTTCTGGGGCCAAGTGATTGCATCCTTGCACGAAGAGAGCTGGGCCCCATAACATCCAGGCGAAGGGGACAGGGCATGTGTTGGTCAGCTTGTGGTCATTGTGACATAAGGGAAAGTGACTGAAAGGGGAGAAGTTTTGTTTTGGTCATGGTTTTGGATGTTTTGTTCATTGTGGTAGGTCACCGCAGAGCAAAGCTGCTTACCTCCTAGCAGTCAGCAAGCAAAGAGAAAGGAAGACGACAGAAATAAAGTCCCCAAGGTCACCTCACCTTGAGCCACCCTTTCAAATCTCCTGATTCTATCACCTGCCAATAATGCCTAATTATACCAACAGAGGATTAACCCACCTAGGGAAGGTAGAGCCCTCTTGTCTTGTCACTTCCCAAAGCCCATTAGCATAGGAGTTTTGGGGACATTTCAGATCCAAACTGTGGCAGAGGGGAGAACAATTTGCCTGAAGCCATGGGGCTGAGTGGTGGACCTGCATTTACATCTCCAGGAGTGACCACCTCTTAAGAGTCACTGACAGAAGCCATGCTAATCCTGTGGCATCAGCACTTGAAGGACAAAAATTGTTTGGGGACAGTGGTGACAGTGTGCTCCCCAGTGTCCCAAGTATACTCACCCTTTTTCCAGCCTCCTCTGTCCTTAGATTGGGTCACTAGGTTAGAGCTGCCCAGTGGTCAGGAGTGCAGTGGCCCTCCAGGACCCTCTGCCAAGGCTTGTGAGAGTGAGTGGTATAGTTCTTGTCTACTCCAGGCTCTGGGTATAGGACTGTAAGACCACATTGCGTAGGTAGCAACCCTGTGGCTCATGGGACAAAGGGCTCCAACTCCCCTTGGACACATGGACAGGCCAAGGAGAGGTGCAGTGACTCTGGTAGGGTGTGTTATATGTGACCTGCTGGGGTCCTGCATATCACCCCAAGGTGATGTCTTCCCTGTGGGCTCCAGGCCCAGAGAAGACAGTTGGACTTCTTGCCCATGCCCCTACATGTCTGCATCCCCTCTCACCTGGTACCCCCTCCCTACGTTCTGACAAGGCCAGGGAGCTGCTCCTACCAGGCCCCAATGAAGTCACCACTGGTAAGGCTGTGACACTGTCCCACAGTGTGCTGCTCTCCTGCTTAACACTGTGAGGAGCATATGCACTCTCTGTCTGTCTGTCTCTCTCATCCACCCTCTGGATCCTAAACAACACTGATGGTGAGTTAGCACAATTTCTTCAGTGACCTCCTGGGAATGATCAGTCATGGACACTGCCCTTTGCCAGTGGAGGGTGCTGATGCTCAGTGATATTTTGTGCTGGGCATGCAGGGTGATGACCCAAGTGGCACTTTCACGTAAACTGGTCGCAGCTGCATAGGAACCTTGGACACGGTGCTCCTCTCTGAGTGAAAAGTCCTCTATTACCAGCCTTACAGACCATCCACGGCTGTGTCCACTTTAGCACAAGTGCCAGACAAGACCAACTCAATTAGCTAAGACGGCCGGGGAGTTACTGGCCCACAAACACAGCGTCAAGATGGGCTTCCGGTAAGGCTTGGTAGGGGCCGCACATGGCCACCAGCTTCCGGTTCCTTTAGTCTCTTCCTGCGGCCTTTGACTTGTGGCTTTCTCAAGGTGGGATACAAGCTGATCTCCGGCAAAGGCATTGCCAGGAATCCTAGTTCATCTTCAGTGAGCAGTGGGAGAAGGGCGGGCACGACAGGCTCCACCTACTCTTGGGGACTTTGCTCATTACTCACTGGCTCACATGGAATCGCGTGCTTCTCCTGAGCCAATGACTTGGGTGAGGTGTGGACAAGCTGACCCAATCAGGGGCCTCCATGAGCTGGAAGGTGGGGCCTGCCTCACACATTGTTCTGGAAGTCCTGCTTGTAAGGATAGTGGTAGGAACAAGTTGTCCTGACTCAGCCCACGTGGACCAAGTGACAAAATCTATGTCCTTCTGTCCAGGCCCTAGAGCTCCAGCGTTATCCCAGGAGAAGCAAAGCCTCTTTATCATCTGCTCCACTGGCAATTGAGTTTAAACCTAATTTGATTGTAAGGTTTCTCTGCTAGCTTGCCACCCTGTGTCCGTTGTCCCTGGGACCAGCTTCCCTCAACACAGCACATTCTGGGGGCTTCCAGAACCTTCTTGCCGTGGGGCTGGGGTATCCTGCAGGCTGCTCCTCAGAAGGCCCCCTCCCATCTCACTCCCCCCACCCAGGTCCCTCTGTCTCCAGGAGCCTCAGTACTGTGTAAGCTCACTTGAGCCTCCAGAGCACGGACCCGCAGAAAAGGCCAGAGCCCCGTCCCACCCAGACATCACTGTCACCAACCACACTGGTCCTGTGACCTCATCAGGCTGAAGGAACCTTCAAGAGAGGGTCAGGAATCCAGGGTGAGAGTTCTTCCATGGTCAGAGGCCCTCACCAGGTGCCTGGGCCCAGGCACAGTGGCTCCAGGGTGCTAGGTCTGCAGGAGGGAACATGCCAAGACTCTTGAATGATGGTAGCTCTTGTCATGATGTGCCCCACATCCTGGCCCCAGACGGTGAATTCTCTTAGCAGTGGTGCTGTGTGACCTACACAAAATTAATTTCTTGGCTGCCACAGTCATTTCCCAAGGGGTGTGTTCACACAGCAGAGTGAGGATCAATTTCCTGCATGTGACACTGGGAAAACTGCTGGGAGAGTGTCAGCCAAGAATAAGGGACCCTCCCTGTTGACGTGTGAGTCCCTGAGATGCCAATATCCCTGTTTTCAGCTCTCATCTGCCCCTGGAGAGTCCAGAGGGCTAACAGGTCAGAGTGCCCAGGTTTGAGTCCTGAGTGTGGCTGTCTGACCCTGGGAATGTTACTTATCTGATCCAATGTACCTCTGTCTTCCTGTCTGTAAAATGGGGGTGAGACTCGGTGCTTCTCTTCTGCCATTTGCTGTTGGAACCGATACCCCAGACATGGATCCCCAGCCTTGTGTGCCTGCTTTAGACCAGGGACCAGGACCAGCCTCTGATCTCCCACAAGGAAGCTCCTGTACCCTCACAACTTCTGACCCAGTTGTGGCTCTAGGCTGGTTCTGGGAGTCCTGCTGTCTCTGTCTAGAGATGCTCTCCATATGCGAGACTGAGGTTTATAATCAGTGGCAGGTCTGTCACAGCCCCTCCAGGGAAAACACACAACAAGATGGAAAAACACATACAGGCGAGACACATTGTCGTCATTCAAATCCTGCCTCTCACTTCAAGCACGTTTATCCCACTGTTCCTGTCACTTTGTAGTGGTTCTGGAAGTCCTCTTTCCTGGGCATCTTTTCCTGGCTGCCCGAATGTCCTGAATTGACCTAAAACATTTCATCTCTGTAGTCATTTTGACTCTGGGAAGAGCCAGAAGTTGCATGGTATCGGACCAGATGAATAAGGTGGATGGGACATAACGTCACGTTTGCACAAGTCTGCCTTTCCACAGGGTGGCACGCAACAGCAGCCTCCACTACTACAATTCTGGTCACCCTTTAGCTGTGTACACACACTCACAAATCCACTTCCCAGAGCTGGGTGCTCCCCAAAGAGGCCAGGACTCGGTGATTTGGGCCCCCAGAGGTCTCCTTTCTCTCCACCACTCATGCTTGTGATCCACAGCAGCTCTGCCTGAGGGATCTCTTCCAGCCCCTCTTCTCCCCAGCACTGTTGAGGGGGATGCTCGGTGACAATGAACTTGTCCTCTGCTGCTGCCAGCGTGTGTTGGCTCTCCATGTCCAGGTGACCACCTGGCAGTGTGAGCAGGGCTGTAGTTTTAGTGTTACTTCATTTCCTAAGACTTCAATGAGCCTCTGTGTGAGGCCGGGCAGCTGCCTGGGCACAGCTATCTACAGCTGGACACAGGTAGAGGACTGGCTTGGCATCTTAGGGCTGTAGTGGGTACACTGCCTGCTGACCTTGTCCTCTGGTCACCTCATGCCAGGGGGCTAGGGAGCTACTGGGCTGTGCTCCTGAGGACGGGGGGGGGGGTGGAATGTGGGTTCTCCTCACCCCTCTTCCTACTCAGTCCTTTTACTGAGAGGTGCCAGGCACCTGGTGTCATAAGGTGGGTCCCTGACCACCTGGGGTGGCACTGCCTTCCTTCCCTAAGCCCCCTGACCTATGGCCATATTCTGTGACCTGGGTCTCTTTATAAATGTGTCAAAGGACACCTCACATCCGTCTGGCGTGGGAGCCACTTCGGAGCACACAGCTGTGTGATGCGGAGGACACTCACGTGACTTCCTGTAGCTGGCACCACCACTGGCCCTGGGGCACCTTTGTCTCATAAAAGTGACCTCTGTACTCCTGAACACTCGTCCTCAACCATCCCACCCTGGAATCTACCTTTCTACTGACCACCCCAGGGACCTTGTAGGTGGGGACCACACATGTCTGTCTTTAGTGTCGGACTGCTCCCACCAAGCTGCAGACAAGGCCTGAGCATAGTGACCGGCCACCAGCACTGTGGCTTTGGACAGACCTGTCCATGTCTCAACTTCCCCATCTGTAAGGGAGGAATAACAATGCCAGCTTTTGAAGGTTCATAAATGTGGGACAGACTGGAACGCGAGCCATGGGACCTGGAGCGCCTGGGAAACCAAGCAACCCCTCCCCACTGTGAGCGGCTGTGAGCGGGCTGAGAATCAAACATCACATCTCCCCTCAACCCTCTTAGCAAGTGGGAGCCAGTGATCTCCATGGACGTCCCTTGAGAGGTTGACCGTAGGCAATGTAGCAAATAGGGGGGATTTCCTTCTACCATCTCTTTGAAGGCAAATACTTTTATCCCCGTTTTGCTTTGTTCTAATTAATGGTGTTATTTTTAGCCTATTTTGTTTTGTTGAACTTCAATATACATGAAACTGAGGTCAGCTATTTTGAAGAGAATGAGAGTCTATGACAGCCATTAGTGACTTCCTTGTTGTCTGGTTTTGAAGACCTAAAACGCCTTCCTCATTGTGTTCCGATCACTTTTATATATGTTGTTTTGTATGTATTCTCTATGCGAAGATATGGACAACTATTTGGAAGAAAACAAGAGACAATATGATAGACAGTGAAGATCTCACATCATCTAGCTTTGAAATCTGTATCTCTTACATTGCTTTCTTATGTTCTATTTTGTTCTGTTTTGTTGTGTTTGATTTTACCCCCTTTAGAATAAAAAAAAGAAAAAATTTTAAAAACATTTTTAAAAATGTGAAACAACCCTGTCCCTGCAGTGTGGGACACCCCTAAGCATCCTGGGAGTCATCCACTCCTCTGTCCCTTCAACCTGGGCCCTTGTTCCCTGGCACTTGCACCTGTCCCACCTCTACCTGGACTTCAGTCCTCACTCTTACTGGTGACCTTGGCCCTGCACCTCAGTTTACTTGGGAGACTAACAGTCTGATCCAAAGGCCTGGCAGAACGAGGCTTAAGAGGGATCACTGGGATGGGGACCCCCAGAAGGGGCACTGAGCCATCAATTCTCCTCTGTGGAAAGGCCCAAGAGCCCTGCAGGTGCCACTTTCAGGTGAGGGTATATGTGGGCTCCACGCCCCCTGGGTAGGGCTGGCCTTGGGCAAGAGTTGTTGGTAGGTAAATTAAATAGTCTCTTTTTGTCCAGGATGGATGGCAGCTTGGGAGAGGCTGGTGGTGGTGGTGGACTCAGCAGCTGTGGCGGGTCCTGCAGCCACTGCCCACTGCGGTGTGGCACAGAACCCATGGCTATGAGGCCTCTGCATCACCTCCCAGCCCCCAGAGGCTGTTCACGGTGACTGGACCAGGCCCTCCTGCCCTTTCTAGATTGATCTTTCAGTTCCCCTGGGCCTTGAGTGGTGTCTCACTCTTTCCCCGTGAGAGCAGTGCCCGCACACCTCTCCAGCTCCTGTGACAAGGCCCCACACTGGCTCTCCTCTCCAAAAGCCCTGCATTCGCAGCTCCCATGGCAGCTTGGCTCAGTGCACCCCTGATCTCCATCATCAGAAAGCCTGAGCTCTGCTCCTGTGCCCACCTTCACCACCAGGTGCATTTAGACTGCTGAGAAGCTGGGTCAGTGGAAACATGATTGAAGCAGCTCAGTGTACGTGCTTATAAATGTCAGCACTTTGGGAGGCTGAAGCAGGAGGATCCTAAATTGGAGGTCAGGCTGGGCAGATTAGTTAGATCCTGCCTCAAAATAAAAATAAAAAGGGCTAGGGATAGAGCTCAGCAGGAAGGCCCTAGGTTCAATCCCTAGTTTCACAAAAACAAAACAAAAACAAAAAATGGCCCCAAAGCAAGGGATGAACGCAGCCACCCCAGTTCTGCACAGAGCCTGGGAAGAGGCCAGTGTGGCAGCCCGGCTGCATGCATGGCTGCGTCCTCTGTGTGCTTCGAGTCACACAGAGAAAGAGGGGCTGGCTCGGAAGTGGCGCATCCGCTCCCACAGGAGCGAGGGGCCGGGCTAGACCTTGCTGCTTGCAACAGGCCGGGTGGGGGCAGGGACAGGGAGGCTAGACACAAACCTAGGGTGGGGGGTGTCTCAGGTCTGGGCAGGGCTTGACCAGGACACAGACCCAGGATGGGCCTGGATCTTGCAGTGGAAACCTGCCCTGCCTGGGAAGGGCACTTTGGCTTCCTACAAGGGTGGGGGTATCACCTGGGCTCACACACGTGGCCGGTACCACTTGTCCCCCACCCCACCCCCAAGCTTGAGGCTCCTGGGCTACACAGGTCGAGCTCACAACACCCAGTTCTGAGGATTTGGGCAGCTTCCGGAACCTTCTCCCTTTGTCTCCCAGATTCAGGATGCTCCTTTCTCTGTACAGCCGCCGTTGCCATGGTTGGCCTCAGGCATCTGGGCTCCAGGAAGCTCGGCCATGGGGCCCGGTGTGGGGGCAAGAGGAGGCCAAGGTGGGAGATGGGGCTTTCTGGGAGCGAAGGGAACAAAGGGAAAGCACTGCAGACCCCATCTGAGCTGGGAGGGCCAGGGGTCAGGGATGAGAAGAAGTTGGGGACAGTGCTGCAGGCAAGGAGATCTGAGCACAGGAGCATAGGGGACAGAGCCCAGAGAAGGACTGTGACAGTGGCAGCGACGTAGACATGAAAGTACGGACCTGGGAGCTGGAAGTCACACAAAAGTCAAGGTGCTTGGAAGTCAGGGGGACCTGCGTGTCCCAGGGAAGACAGAGACTGGAGAGGTAGGCTGGGCCACATGGCTGGGGACATACAGGCCGTCCAGACCCCAGGCCTCTCTGCAGCCCGCTCCCTCCAGCCACAGATGCCCTCAGCATGGGGACCCGAAGGGAACAGAAACCTGAATGTGAGGTCAGCAGAGGGCTCTGTCATCTCGGAGACCCACGGACAAGTTGCAGGGGAGAAAACCCTGAGGAAAGTTGCCTTCTAACCTAGGAAGGCCAAGGTTGCTGCCACCAACCTGTTCCTGAGGGTGACAGATGACAAAATCACATCGTCTGATCTCATTCTTTGTAGTTGAATGTCCATTCCTAGGAACATATGGGATGATTCCCTATTTTTAGGGCCTACTTTCCTCAAATCTTTATTTCACAAAGGACTTTGACCCCATAGAGCCCCCAAGCACCAAAGGTCACCTTCCCCTGGGCCTGCAGAACAAGTGGTACTCACAGTTCTTTTGCCCACAAAATCCTTTTTTTTCTCTCTGATGCTGGGCTGGCAGCGACCCTGAGCAGACTCATCCTTGACCCAAAATGAGCACCAGCAATGGGATCACCAGATTTCCTTGCACTACAGGTCCCCGGGCCCCCCTAATTGGACAATTCTGGTTTGTACTGTGGCTTTCAGATCATCACTAACTTTTCCTGCTTCCTCCAAGGCTCTTCAGGATTTAATTCACTAACAGTCTGGCGTCTGAGTACCAAGTACAGACAGCTCACTCTTCTGGAAGCGCTTTGGGATAGAACTTCTGGGTTCGTGTTCATCTGAGGACAAGCGCTCAGAAGGAGAAAGTTGAGCAGGCCCTGGGCAGCTGGGGCACAGACAGGAATTGGAGTGGCCCCTGCACCACGGACCTCTCCCTCATGCTCTCCGAGCTTCGATTCTCTGCACAGCATTCCCAGCTTCTGATAGTTGGAGCAGAGTCCTCTGTGGGTCCTGAGACCTCAGTGGGAAACTTTGCTAATCTATCTCTAACTGCAACTGCTCTTTTCATTACGAATTAAATGTCAAACCACAGAGCATTCAGTTATACTGTGACCATGGCTGCTTTACCACAGATATTTGTAAGTCACCTTGCAGAACCCACAGCAGCACCAAGTAAACATTTTTGTCAGTAAGCTGGACATCATCACCCCAGCTACCTGGGAGGCTAAGGCAGGAACTGCAACTTCGAGTCCAGCCCGGGCAGCTTAGTGAAACCCTAGCTCAAAATAAAAATAAAAATTCTGGGGATGTAGTACCCCTATTTCCACCCCCAACAATGAAAAACAAAACTTCCAATAGACAGCAGCTAGATCATGCCCTGAAACATGTTAGTAAAGAGAGACAGACACATCACTGTGTATGTTCTGGCCATCTGTGTCCAGTTCCCATGGCATCCTGCATATTTTATTTTACACATTTCAATTATTTCCACCTAAGAAGGGTTTGTGGACAGGCTTCCCAAGGCAGCCCAAGGACTATCAAAGGCAAGGAAGCCCCATTTAGGGGCATTTTCGACCTTGGGATCTCTAGAAGTTCAGAGGATGCTGTCTTTACCCCAGGATCAGCAATCAATGGAACAGCAGAGAGAGATAACGGCTGTGCTGTGTGCCTGCAACCCTAAAACCACCTTCTCCATAGTATCAGTACTCACTGGGATGGCCCTGCCTCCACTCTGATGACTCTCCCTGGCCTGGTGACCACTGGCCCCTCCGGCATGGAGAGCAGCAGTGGCACCATCCCCAAGGTCTGTCTGCAGCCATATGCATGCTGTCCTGTGCACTCACATTGTCCCTGCTGCTGCTGGTTGACACACAGGTCTGTGCCACCATCTTTAAGAGGGATGTCACTGTGGATGGGCCAAGGCTGACCTGTCTAAGCGGTCCTGGTCTTCTCAAAGAAAACACATTCTAGTTGGTGTGCACATCCTCACTGCAACAGACCCAGGCCTCCTGATATCCACTCTTGTATTAGATCTAAGGCCACAGGAGTTGGTTGGCCAGCCATGCAGGGACAAGAAGGGACATGCAGGGAAGACTGGATGCTCAAGGTCTGGGTATATCAGCAGAAAGAGGCTGCACCCAGGAGGCCTGACCTTTGAACTCAGCCACTTTCAAGGCTCTGGCCCTGAGCTCCCCGGGGGTCATAATTTCCTGCACAAGGTTTCTGGGGTACAGTTCTCATGGGAGGGGCCTATAAGCTGGGGGACGGTGCTGTGCCAATATTCATTATGACCACTGTGACATCAGGAGCCCCAGGGGCTTGCAGGAGCTCAGGCCCACCAGGCAGGAGGCTCAGGGCAGGGTTTGTGGTAGCCAAGGCTCCCTTGTCCCTGGAGCGAGGACTGGGACTCATGGGTTCCAGCATAGCCAGTCAGCTTTAGGGATCAGGACCATGGCCCAGTTCTCCTCAAGACCTTCCTAGAAGAGGGAAGGCTGCAGCAGAGCCACTAGGGACTTCACTTGCTATACAGGGAGGCTTCCAAAGACTCCAGAGAGCATCCAACATGGGATGTCCTCCTGTCCCCATCAGGGGAAAGAGGCCCTTGGAGAATGGTCCTAGGTCCACTGAGGGAATGTGGAGAAAGAATCAGAATGAGAAGCCCCCCAACAAGAGAGATGTGGCCATGGCAGATGCCCTTCATTGAGGGGTGAAGAAAATCAGCAGAGGGAACCTGGCCACAAGTTATGAATCGCAGGGGATTTCATGACACACCACCTGGCCAAGGGGTCCGGCCCTCTTGTGCTCCTGGTCCTGGCACTGCCAAACTCTATGTCAGGGTCAAACAATGGTTTCTATTCTGCTCATTGACAGCAAGAGAAATGGAAGCCTTCTAGAAGCAGAGCTTGTGTTTGGAGTTCAAGAAGCACCAGTGCCCAGAGATCTGCAGGTAGGTGTGGGCACTGGGATGGGATGCCCAGTCCTATGTGTGACCCTTGAGTCTTTCTGGGGAGGCCTGGGGACTCCAGCACACTGAGTCTTCAATATCCAAGACTGCACCAGGGCCAGGAGAGTGCCCCATTGTCACACACACTGCTCACGAGCCTATAATGTGGTCTCTGCCCAGGACAAGCAGGGCAGGTAGGCACCATAAGAGGTGGAGGATACCTTCCCTGTCCTGCAGCAGCTTGTGGTCTCTCCTATCCACAACTTCCTCCTTGGACAAAAGACACATGGAGGGAGAGTGACCCAATGGGACCCTCACAGGTCTCAGGTGGCTTCCTTGCCCTCTCCCCTCCCAGTCCTTGCTATACAGTCCTGTCCCAGATTGCCACCTGCACGCTGAGCCCTGCCCACCTGCAGTGTCCCCTTAGCACATCTATCCTTCCCACCAGCAGGTAGACCCCTGGCCTCTTCCCTGTATACACTGGTTAGATCTCAGGCACGAGGCAGCCAGCATCACCTAAAATCCCTGCCAGGACTCTCCACAGCCTCCTGCACACCCAGGCATGCCAGAGATTTCTGGCTTACAAGGGACACCTAGGGTCCCCTTTGTGTCTTCTGTACCCTTCCCAGTTCCAGGTAAAGATGCCAGGTGTCTTGTGAATGTGGCCATGGGCATAAAGGGCAAAGTAGGGCAAAGGTGACCCAGGTGTTAGAAGAGGGCACACTAAGACTCCTGGTGGTGGGCATTTGGAGCCCCAAAACCTTCAAGTTGCTCATGGGGATTGTGCAAGAGGGGCCTCAAGGAGGGGCACCAGGCCACCTTTCAGAGGCTGTGGAGGCCTCTGTGCTGTGACCCTGGGTACCCCCTCCCCAGCCCCTTGCCAGCTGTGCAAGAAAGACTGTGCCTAGAGGCTCTATCCGGAGGGATGGAGTCTCAGCTGGCACCATGGAGCCGGGGTTTCTGGGCCAACCTAGAAGAGGCGTTCTTAGCTGTGCTGGGCTTTCCAAAGCGCAAATGCAGTGGGAATGGGTGGGAGGAGATCAGCCAGCTGTCACTCCTCGTGACAGGGCTTTGTCTGAGTCTGGCTTGGAGTTTGTTACTACGGGACCCCTGTAGATGGGAAGGATAGCAGAGCTCAAGGGCATGGACTGTCCTCGCAGGGAACCTCAGGCCTAGGGCTGCCCACCAGCTCCCACCCAGGCCTGCTGCCCACTGTGGGCAGGGCATGGCAAGTAGCCTGGTCCCGCTCACTTTGGGCTGCATCTCCAGGCAGCTGGAACAGAACCCAACCCTGGGCAGACACAAGTGGAAACTCCCCTTTTCCAGGAGCAAATCATGGTGACCAGAAGGGAAGAGCCGCTCAAGGAGTCGAGGATATAAGACTCGCTCTACAAATGGAAGGAAACGCAGCTCCTAAAAACAGAACCCAGCATATCCATCTTCGCCCTCACAGAGTCCCTGGTCCACAGGGAGACACAGGGTCCCTGCGTGGAGTGGCTTCGCAGTGTTTAACATCCAACTAGCTCCCAGCCTCACCGCTCTTCCGCAGGGGGCCCTTGCCATCTGCCTGTGAGCGCCCAGAGGCCTCAGCCTTCCCCACAGGGTAAGGAAGAACCCTTCACTGCAGGCCGCAAGAGCTGCCCAGCCCAGGCTGCCCCAGCCCGGGAATCATCAGGAGCTTTCCGTGCTCTTTGGCACCTCAGAACCGGGTCAGAGCCTCACAGCCACCAAGGGCATGAAATGAAGCTCACCGGCAACCCTGCCTGCCCACCACTGGGCACTGCTTAAGAAACATGAAAAGCCACAGACACCCCGTGACCCTCTAATCTCCAGGCATTAATGCTTAATCAGGGCCCTGGTTGCAAACGAAAGGAGTTCAAGGGTGTGTTTCCACCTCAGGTCTAATTATCTAATAGTGCTGATGGAACCCGCATTTGAATTAGAACTCACTCCAGTGTTGCCTACTGTGCCTTTTTAAATAGGGCGCACACAGTCTCTTCTGGTGCCCGCTTTCTTCTGCTGATCAGAGGGCACGAAGGTGCGTCATCAGGGCCTCCGATGGAGGATAACAGAGCCATGAAGACGATTTTTATCGGGTGGCAAGGGTCACGTGACTGGATTCTCTTTCTGGAGCATCAGTGTCACCCCGAGGATTACAGTCACCCTTTATCGGCCAATTTCAGACGAGATGCTGTAGAGAAATTCCCACTTATTCAGAGCGCTGCTGGGAGGCAGGCCCTTAATATAAAATGTCAGGAGCACATTCTGAAGCTTCGGGTGCTAACTCTGTTATCCGCAGAGTCTGAAATTGTATTAATATTTTAACTTAGCGCTTCCAGGATACTTCTGAGTGCCAGCCATGCTCAGGCGATGCTGGGCATCCAGCGCTTGGTTGAGAGCCTGCGTGTCTGGATGTGGGGCACTGACACTCCTGAGGGCCTCTTGGCCTCCCATCACATCAAGCATCAGCCCACCTGGATCCAGGCCCATGTCCACCCCTTGGCTCTGAGGGGACAGGGCCATCTACCCAGTCACTTGCTTTATTTTCTGAGCTTTTATTATGCTGTTGTTTTGGGGACACACCACCTGGCCCAACAGGATTCTCCAGGATAACGGCACACATGAGATTCTAATGTATTTCTGCAGTGCTAGTCTGCTTCCCAGCAGCTTCTTAGTAGATTAATGTTTTACAAATATCCAGCTGTTGTGGGATAAGGCATTTTCTATATCTGTTTTAACTTTTTTTTTCTTTCACAAAAGTCTTGGGATCATTTTTCAAGGTAAAGAGCAGAGGAATCATGCATTTTCTGTAAGGAATTAAAAAAATTCCCAGACATTATTTCTCTGGGATCTCCACTCTGGAGGAGCAGCACTCTGACTGGCTTCCTGTGTCTTGATCTTATTTAACTCTGTATATGTGCTTGTCTGCATTAGGGTTCCATCCGTCCATCGATCCAGCCATGCACCCATTTCTGGACCTTCTGGACCTTCTCCAGCTGCACCTCACATTTCAGCTTCCACTTTTACAAATTGCGGTGACTGAGGACCTTACAGGAAGTGAGCCAGGCTGC
Source organism: Cavia porcellus (assembly GCF_034190915.1). Taxonomy (NCBI): domain Eukaryota; kingdom Metazoa; phylum Chordata; class Mammalia; order Rodentia; family Caviidae; genus Cavia; species Cavia porcellus. The sequence continues at coordinate 60,076,306 of NW_026947489.1, forward strand.
TCCAAATTCAATGCTACCTCCACCATGGGGGCAGATCCTGAGCAGAGCCTTCCCATTTGGCAGGCTCATTCCCAGGCAGGGAAAGGATCACACCAGAAGAGACAGTGCCATTCACTGTGTCTTTCCCTAGGTGATTCTAGGGCAACGGATTTCTACAACTTCCATATTTCAGTTTCTCTTACTGCATTTGATGTTTATTCACTTAGCTCCTTGCTCATAAAAGCAAATAATCTGAACAATTTTAGCTCATAAAGGAGAATTAAATCATAGGTAAAGAAACAAAATAAAGGCACACAGGTACCTAACAGACATTTTTATTGTAATAGCACGAGTGCTTTCAATGTAAGCTGACACATCTGTATCACACTGAAAAGCAGACCAAAAAGTCACACCCAAAAGGCTTTTCCTTGTGTCTCATTAGGATCTGAAATTTAAGATGTTTTCTTTCCATAAAGTGATTATGTTTTTAAATAAATATCAACCTAAGCCAAGAAATAGGCATAAAAATATAGGCAGCTATTAACTCTTTTAGGGCCTGTCTTAGTAATAAAGTATTGATCTCTCTCTGTCGGCTCCTTTCTGCTCTCTAGTTCTCAGTGAAATGGATTCACTGGTCTTGGCTTCCTCTCAGGAACTAGTGACCCATGGAATAGAGGTGCTGTCTCCCCAGGCCACTGTGCTCTGAGAACAGTACTGTGTAGGTCTTTACAGAGACCCCCACGCACCATCCAAAAGACCACAGTCTGAAGCCAGAAGCTCCAAAACTATCTCCTCTGCTCTCCATTTTAATAGGATCCCCCTTTCTCCAGGAAGTCTGACCCTAGAATTTGGGTAACTTTAAGAAACTTTCCTCTCACACACACCAGGTGTTGCACTGTTTCTTTCTGTTTCTTTCCATTGTTTTCCTGGCTCTTTTGTTTTCTTTCTGATGCTGGGGAATCGAACTCAGGACTTTGCTCTTGCCAGGCAGTGCTTATGCCGCTGAGCTATATTCCTGGCCTCTTCCTGGCTTTTTAGATTGCTCTTTGTTTTAGTTCTTAAATGCCACTTAAAGGCAAGAACACGATGAAGAGGGGTACCAGGGACCCCGGTGCTATCTCCACCCCTGCTCGCACAGGGAAGCAGAGCGGCCCAGTCACTTGGGGAAGCTGGGGAGCCCCTGCACACATAGATGCATTTCCACAAATATTTACACAAATTCAGCAAGTCTGACTTGGAAGAATGTCTGGAAATTTTTAAAAATGCAAGTGACAAGTTATGAAAAATTTTGTGACACACAAGACCATTTTTACTGAGAAGTCCAAGACTACTAAAACTTGAAAGCTCTGTTTGGCAAAATGTGGTATTGGATAAGAGTGCAGGAGTCCAGTTCTCTCTGTTCAAGGCAGAAGCATGAACATCAATGAGAACACTCTGTGGAGACAGAAGGCTGCAACAGGGCTCCCACTTCCTGAACTCCCGGGGCTAGAACTCACTCTGTCTGTGCTTGAAGAGGTAGAAAGGAGGGGGTTACCCTTCCACAATTCTAATACAGCTTTCGTAGAAATGTCCGTACCACAGTCTCCACCTGGTTTCCAGGACGGTCACTTGTGTTTCCAGAAATCACGGTCAGTCTTTGTGCATTTGCCCAGAAAGCCCAAGTTAGGAAAATGTCCATGCCTTACTACTTCAAAGTTAATCTCAAATGGAGACCATGTTTAAATTACAACTCTACTCCCCAGCGAGAAAAGGTTGTGGGGTCCTCCTAACTCCCTATTTCTACTGTATCAGCTGGCATACAGGTTCACAGATGACTGTAGGGTCTGTAACATCCAACTAATTACTGGTGTCCTGAAAAACTACCAGGCAAGAAACAAATCTACATCGACTCTCAGACTCCCAGATAAATGTCATTTACCCATTGTGATTTTTAATAAGACAGGGAGAGGAGAGAAAATAGACATCCCATCTCCTTGGTTTTGGAAATTGTTCTTAAATTCAAGACTAGGTCCAGGCTTAAGAGAATGGGGTACAGAGTGTATTTTCTAGGCAATCGTATAACAATAGCACCCACAATTTTAGCTTTTTGATATAGAATTTGCATGGTGCTACCCACTCCATTTTCACTGGGAACCAAGAGAATCTTTTTTTTTTTTTTTTTGAAGAATTTCTTTATTTAAACAAGTACAGCCAGTACCTTAAGACACCAAATAATTAAAGTTGAATTTAATTCCATTGAGTGCAAATTCAACAGAGACAGCTAAATATCCCAAAGCACCGCACTTTCCACTGCATCCACACAGTCGATGTACCACACCACCCTCTCCTTCCTTCCCCACACTGGCCAAAATCCCCCCCCCCCCCATTAGAAGAATGATACGTTACCCAGTGGTAAAATCCACACGCTCAATGTTAGCCAAAAATCTTGAGAAAAGAGCCCAGGAGGGTTTGCAACAGAACAAAACTCAGTCACTACAGTCATCTTTTAATATACAAGGTCATGATAAATCCACCCTGCAAATTATTTGGACTCAAGTATCACTCAATGTAAAGAATACTCATTATTTTTCACCTACCCACTGTTTTGGAGAAGAAGTTTTAAAATTTAAGTTTTTAAACTATAGTTTAAACTTGAAATCTACATTTAATTCCTGATAAAAATTAGTGCATTCTTTTCCTCAGTACTATATAGAATCCTTCAGAGGACTAACTTTGAAATTGCTTCTAATAGATTTCCCTAAATTTGTAGCCAGTCAAGTATTTGAGAAATCATTGGTATACATTTGTATGTGTCTATGTATCTTTGCTATGAAATACACAGTGTAAATTTTAAAATCCCAATTTCCTATGAAAAAGCTTTGCTTTTTTTCCCCCACAGCCAAATTTAAAGTATTACTGCCAAGCCTGTTGGGTCCAAATCTGCAAAGGAAATATAAGTTTGGTGGACTCCTCGGCTTCACCTAGAGAGTCAGGATTTGCCATGATGCTAAATAATCTTCAAAATAATTTCATGCAGGGACAAACCTAGTATAAACAAGACAAATTTCCTCATCATGAAAGTCATGCAGACATTGACCTTCAGAGCTGTGACTTTGCTCTCTCCCTGGAATGAGTCAAACACCACTTCTAGAATTCAGTGTCATTAGCCGAGGCTCCACACAGATCTGAAAAAAAAATTAGGTGGTGTTACTATCAACTCAAATACCAGGCCACCAAGTCGTTAACATTCCACAAAAAGTACATGCTGTTGAGAGCATATTTTTCAGCTTTTATTATGGAGATGTTCAAATATGCACAGACCATAAAGAAGGGTGTAATCTATTCCTCTGGGCTCCAAACCCACTTCCACAATGATCGCATTCTCTTGTTCTGGTCTCATCCTCTTGGTTTTGGCAAGAGTATTTTAAAGCAAGGCTAGGTACTGTGTCATTTCACCTGTGGGTGTGGGGTAGAGAGAACACCAGCTCAGAGACAGTTCCACAACTTGGAATGAGCAATGACCACTGGGCATTGAATCAGAGAGAGCTAGGTGTTTTGATTTACACTACTTTCCAACTGAAAACAGTGAAAGTCTTTCCTTTTTAGAAAGGCTGTGCCTAGTTTTATCTACATAGCTGATTTGAAATATACTATTTTTTGAAAGTAATTATTTTCTATTTTAGAATTTAACATTCTCCATTTTGATTGGGAGGGATAGACAAAATAGCAGCAATGTTTTTATATTTAATGTATGCTAAACATTTCCAGATACTTGATATCTTATTCCATATACTGTCTTTAAAATACATATGTGGCAAATCCTGCAGTTACATTTTTAAATGTTAGGATTTGGTCTCAGAGCAGAAGTGCTAGGCAGTGAAGACATTTATGTATTGTTTATACCCTATACACAGTCTAACAAATACCTCTACAAACATAATGAATATCTACTCATTTATAATCTACAGCTCAGTGCTTTCTACCTTGTGTGGGATATGGTTGTGTTTTGATCACATCCTGTATCACATCCTAATATTTTAATCATTTTCTCCTCAAGACAGCAAAAGGACACCTGGAAAACCCTGGGTTCTGTGGCACAGAACATTTGTCAGCTAAGTATAATGATTTTCTTTTAATATTTGCGTAGGAGAAGAACCATGTGAGGAAGGAAGGAGCTGAGGTCTGCCATTCTCCAGTTCTGCCAAGAGAAAAAGGGTTCTGGCTGCTCCTCTTCTCTCTGGTGCCTGGGGTTATGGTGGCAGCCCCAGACTTCTGCTGGCTTGGACCCTTCACTGAGATGGGACACTTCATCAAAGACGACAAGAGTGTGCACAGAGCTCACTGTGTGATGTTCCTTAACTCAGACATGCACAGCTTAAATTGGACATACAATATGTTTTCTCCACCATACCACATTTATTTTTGTGGGTGGGGGTGAGTGCCTGTAAGCCTTAAAATTTTGAAGACGGTGAGCATGTCCTCAATCCTCTCGTGTATAACTATTATAGACAAAGCGAACAACGTGCATTAAGTAGGAAAAAACAAAATTCATGTAAATGCCAAGTTCATAATAAATACAGAAAGTAGACTTCCAATCAAATCCCTAGTTGTAGAAGTATCTGTTTTCTAAATGATGACTGATATCTCCAAAAGCAATAGGTGAACGTTTTACTAGAAGTCAGCACCAGCAACTTGCACATAGTATATACTCAGTAAACAGCTACAAACGGGCAGGTGCACACACACACACATACACACACACACACACACACACACAGAGTCACCCCTCTGAAATTATGTTGCCTGCAGAGGTCCAGCATCACTCCCCAAGACAGGGGAGGTGAGACCTGCTCTAGTAGAAAACATATGCACCCATATTTTAGGGACCCTGGAGCTCTTCGGTGATACAAAAGCCACATGTTTCACACAGTGGTCAGAAGTGTCCCTATACGTTAGAACACAGCACTTCTTTGCTGTTACTATGATCATTCATTGGGTTGGCCATCACTGGGTGCTGCTTTAGCTTTTTCTAGCAATAATATTTCAGTCTGAAAAGTTCTCTACCGTGTTAACTTACTTTAGTGGGAAGTTTTTCAGAGGAGGCATCTTGCTTCTTTTAAAAATTAGTTTATTCTCAGTTATGGATCGTTTACCACACCTACAAGTGCAATTGATGAAGAAATATCACCTGAACGTGCCCACTGGCTTCCCCATGCTCAGTTACCTGTCACTCTCTGCAGCCCTGGGCATGGTGGACAGCTGTTGTTTGAAAAGCAAATGCTAATTAAAGATCATCTACTATTTTATTACATACTAGCAATATCGCTTGTATTGTAAGTGTAGTCTTTAAGTTTATGCTTTCTCAGGGTTGATACTTCAATTTCCAGTGTTAACTATGTGAAAGGGATGACGGACGAGAGGTCATTAATGTTACTGAAACTCAGTTCATGACACTAAACTTGGTAAGAGAATCTACTCCAGAATCTTAATTCAGGGACGACAAGAACCGGGAGTGAAATTCAAGCTTTTCTCCACCTGCATAGGTGGCCAATAGCAAATTATGTGCAGTTAGGGTAGATGATTATGACAAATCCAAACCCTCTATAAGGAAATAAACAGGACAACAACCCCTTCAAATACTGTCTGTTACATGTCTACATATATCTGCACACCTGCATTACCAAATCATTAGAAAAAAAATTCAAAACTGGTTTCTTTGGGAAGTTTGGCTATGAAATCAAATGAATCTCACAAACTTCTAATTCCATATCCAACATCAGTGGGAAAAAATTTCGAATGGCTGAACAATCCCCACGACGTCATTTCACAGTATTCTGCTCTAAATTGCAGTTGAAACCAGATTTTAAACCGAAAGCAACCCATTTATCTACTCTGTAAAGAAACGCTCACTGTTTTCTTAGTGGCGAGTTCATGATCACCTTACCTAATAACTTCGGATGCTCTCAGCATTTACTTACACACAGGCAGTGAGTGTCATTCTAAGGACTCTGGCATTGAGTCTGACACAGCAGATGTGCTTGTGCACACTGTACTTTCTTGGAAACTGGCAAAATATTGAATGTCTAAGGACCCACACGGCTTTAAAAAGTCCACTGGCCTTAAATTGCTGTCTGCACATATACCCCTTTGTCTTCTTTCCAAAGATACCTGGAAAGAACACAAACTTGTACTACACCCTGCGCATGTGTAACCAGCATCAAAGCAACAGGAGTGGATGCCAGCTTAACTCCAGAGAGGGCAGGGCCACCAAGTCCAGACTCTACCTTGTTACATAGTAAACAACGCTCTCTGCTCATTCCCTGTGAGTGTGCCTGTCTGCAGTGTGTGTGTCTAAGAATGAGTCGAGTGTTATTTTCTACCTATTAAGCTCAAAAAAATTTTTAAGAAGTAACACTCTGGGAAAGAAACTTGAAAAAAGGAGGGAAAAACCCACACAAACACACAGACACTCACCATAAAAACCAGCCTACCCAGCCTCAAACAATCAAACTTAAAAATTTTTTCTTACAAAATAAGAATTCCACCTTCTACTAGTATAACAAATACCTAAGCCATGACCTTCTCCTTGCCTGGATCAGGGTGAAAAGTCCAATCTTTCAAAGTCATCTTTTTCTTTTAAAGCAAGTGCTTTAAGGTAACCTAATTCTCAACAGGAACGGGCTCCTTCGCCTTTTGGAAATCAAGGGGTTTGGGTGCATCTGAAAGGCAGGGGAGGACCCACAGCCAGGATCCTGTGGCTCCAGCTCAGAGAGCCCAGGACCCGCAGCAGAGCGAGGTTCGCAGATGCAGCTGGCAGCAGCGAGGCCAGGTCTGCTGAGGCTGTGCTCGGCTGAGCAGCGGAGGCACAGCGCGCACATGTTACATCAGACACAGTACCTGATTTCCCGCCGCACAGTTTGTCAGCGAAGTGCTGTGCCCCCCGCGCGATGAGTGAGAAGATTTCGTCTTCGTGTTCTTCTATTATGCTCTCGCACTGCAGAGACACAATGGGAACACACTACACTATGGATGTGCACTGGTCGGGCACCTTGCTGGGAAGGACTTAGCAGCGTTTTATTATACGCAGGAGATCATGCAGCCAAGGCAGTCTATTTTGGGGGGCCCTTCTGGCTTAATTCATCATTGTCTCGGATTAGCCCTCTTCCCAGAATGTTAATTGCATCATTTCCTGGGACTTAAGCAAATCATTAGCTATGTTGAAAGATGGTGAGGATGAGGAAGGAAAGGGTGCTTTGTATTTCTCTCCCTAAAACTGGAAAATGCCAAGCATGGGAAGAAATGGGCTTCTCATGTAAGGAGCTGAAAGGTCTCAGTTTTCTTTTTAAAAACAATTCAAAGAACACAGCTCCCTGAGGTGGTGGGCCCAGTTTCCTTCTGATTTAACATGACAATCTAGTCTGGGGTTTGAAAGTGAGAAAAACAAGCCTTCCTTTACAGCAATCCAAACCACCTTCAGTTTCACAGTGAAGAACCTGTTTGATGGTCAGAGAAGTTTCTTCGCACCATTAGAGACCCAGACAAAACCTCACTTTGAAAAAAACCAAAAAGACCTGACATTGCAGGGCAGAGGGAACTCAACTTTGCCCCTGGATCAGAAAATCCTAAATTACATCTGAGACAGTTCTTCATTAAGGAACTAAGCAGCATTTTCAGGAGATGAAGTTCCTGAAAGGCCTCCAAGAGAGCTTGGGAGTCAGCTTCTGAAATCATCAAGCAAGTCGCTAAAACTCTTAAGTAGCATTTAGGAATATTTAAATTCACCTTAATGTGTTTATTTAAAACCTGTGAAACACAAACACCGAACACTGCCAGTGCTATGCCACGGTACTTTTAACCCTGAATTATTACCCTCATTTTTTAATTAAAACGGTATCTCCAAATGTCAGCCACAGCCCTCATTTCAGGGCTTCCGCAGGCCTGACATTTTGATCAGCTCGTGAACTTAATACATTTTTTAAACAGGGCTGCCCATCACTGTATGATTCAACACGTTAAGTAAAGGGAATATATTGCAATATATTCTGCCAGGCACATTCTAGCAAGCTAGAGGTCACCATTCCCACAAAATCAACATTATACTAAAAGAAAATTTGCCTTTATGCCAACTCTCCTACCTAAGCCTTTGTTTAACTTAGTTTGTGCTAAAATTCTTCAATTAATTGGGTGTGGGAGTCCCTCTGTTCTGTGAAGCTTGGGAGGAAAAAGATGATTATATCAGTACCCTTCCATCAATTGGTTCTAAAACATTTGAAAATGACATGCTTTTCTATTTGGATTTTTAGCCTACTGCCCCATCCTCAGATGCAGACCTGTCAGACCTCCTGGGCACCAAGAGAAGGTCACTTGAGCACACTTTGGGGAGGGCCCCTCCATAAAACATCGTGTTCATTTCTCCATTGCCCTTGGGTGTCTCAAAAGGAGAGTCACTAAATGAACAGTTAGCCAGTAGCAGCAGGATCACCAAATACACGATGACACTGAATGCACGTTCTACTGTCCCATGCACTGCAGCTTGGCAACAAGAAAGCAGAGGACAAAGAGAGTACCCACACCAGGCTTCTAGGTCACATGGTCCCTCTTGCAGGGAGAGAGCTTACCGCAAATTTCAGAGGTTTATAGGCGTCAGAGTAGTAATAGAACCTCTTATATTCTTTGTATATCTTGTCTCCTTTCCTCGGCGCGTATCTCCGGAAATACTTCTCCTTAGTCACAGGGTCTTCATCGAGCTGGTAATCATTCATTCGCTCGCACACTTTATCCAGAAGGTCGATGAGGAATGCCTCAGACTGGACCAGGGGGACCTAGGGAGAGACAGATGGCAAGGACACTGGACACGAGGACACAGGGGTGGGATTGTGGAAAAGAGAGTACAGGGAAAGGCATGTGGAAACACCCCTGGCAAGGCTGCAACAAACAAACGTTACTGTGTGGAGCCTTAATCCTGGTGCGTTATTGGCAAACATTTAAGGTTAGCTTAGTTCTAGGAAGAGTGCATGGATCTGAAAGTGGGCAGAAAACTTACCTCACACTAAGAACTATACCCATGCGTATAATCATTTTTAAAAGTTTTCGAATGTGCAGAAAAAGCGTGAGTCACAAAAAACGCTACCATCTAGGAAACAGAAGCAGAGACACAGAGACAGAGAGACACAGACACAGACTGTTCTTGCTTCTAAGCGCCCATCCGTTCAGTAGGAGCCAAAGTTTGCCTTTCTCCCCCATTCGTCGCAATAGGGAGCGCTCCCCTGGCCACGAGTCACCACCGCACTCCCTGGGCACAGCTGGCGTGCGCCCCGGGCGCCCCTCTCCTGCCAGTCCGGCTGATCCTCAAGGCCCCAAAGCCACAGAGTCTGCCCGGGGCGCGGGTCAAAGAGCACCCCGAGCCCTTGGTAACCGACACAAAAACGTACGGGCCCCGTCTAGACAGGTCAAGGTGCAGAAGCTGCGTCCCGCGGCTCCTTCCGGAAGGGGGCGTGGAGCCGCCAAGGGCGCACGGACTGCGCCGAGGCCCGCGCTTTGCGCCTTTCTCCCTCTTCACCCTCTGCTGATCAAAGTAGGAAGTTTGCCTGACAACCGCGGTGAAAGGGGCTGCATCACAAATGAACTCAGTTTCTGCAGTGTTGATATATCCAGCCTCCTTTGTCCCCTTTCACACGCAGTGTGAACCCTTCCGGTGCCAACGACCGCGCGACATTCACAGACGCGCCCGGGCGCACAAAGGGTCTCCGCGCTTCGCCGCCATCTGGCCGCAAATCTGATCCGCCAGCGCGGCGGAATTAACATGAAAGGGAGTGCGGCGGGCCGGGCCGATTATAAACCACCCCGGTGCCACCGTCAGCCCTGTTTCAATAAGGAATCAACTCTGTGCAAACACGTTCAAAGGGACCCAGAAGAGGAGAGAGTTAGAGAAAAGCGCCACTCCCCGCCCGCCTGCCCGCTGCACCTGCCGCGAACAGGTAAAGCCCTTGGCCCCAAACTTCATGAGTTTGACTTTGAGCGGCTCTCCGGGCCCAAGCGTTCAACTCTGCAATGAAATAATTTGTTTTAGAATATGCCACAGCCCTTGCACTAGTCCCTAAAGTACCAAGGTTTTAAAAAAAAAAACTTCATGAATGCTTTAATTTAAAACAAAAATGTCTACCCGAAGTGCACATTCCAAATAGTTGCTTTTGTGTCTCTGCCTGAATGATGGCCTTCAAGTTCTGGAAGCTATAAAAAGAAATACACAGGTTAACAAGCAAAGTGGTAACGTTACTAACTGATAGAAACCAAGCGTCAAACACACGGGAGTCTCTGGAAAATGTTCTAAAATGCAAAGATAAATTCTTAAATTACAATTAGTTCAGGCAAATCGTTAAAACGATCAGGGATGTAACTGCTTCCTGAGATGCATGTGTTTTCAAGTATAGCTCCCCATCAAACACACACACACACACACACACACACACACATATATATATATATATATATATATATATATATATATATCAGTTTTGGGGTGCCAATAAGGCAGTATTTTACTGGAAAGTGAAGAAGGGGCTCTCATTTAAAAATCCAACTGTAATCTGAACATTCTCTGGCCCTCCGTTCCCCTGCCCCCTCTCCGCCTCAGGAAAGTAAACAGAATTGATGCTTGGGGGCTGGGGACTGTGTTGGGCCTGGAGGGCCAAAGGTCTGGAAATGGGGAGGCTCTGAAAACCCCACTGAGCCCCCTCCTCAGACACCAGGCACTTCCTGCCAGCCAGGCCACCCTCGAAACTGTTTTGTTGATGTTAGCTGTTTGTGTTTTTAGGCTGACCTGGCCTCCTGTGCAGAACCTCGATGCATGCCCACATTTGAGGCCTTCAGGGCTGATTCTGATGCCCGTTGTCTCTCCCAGGCTGTGATTTTTTAAAACAATCCCCACGTGAAGGCCCTCTCCATAACAGTGAATTGTTTTTCTTATCCTGGAAGCCTAATCTTACACATTGGGATCTAGCAATAGTGTGCCTGTTTTAGAACAGCATTGAAAGAGCAGTGTGAATTTCTATCGTTCTCTAACTTCAGGAAAGCTGACGCTGTTTGATGCGATTCGCTAGCACTTTGGAGTAGAGATTCTCTCAAAGTAGGACATGTTGCTGGCAGATAGCTCAAAAACACTTTGTCGTCCAAAACAGGAGAGGGAACAAACCCAAGATGAAAAAAACAGAAGTCAACATTTAAAAAAAAAAATCGATCTTAAAATCCTAAAGCAGGAGATTTCTCAAAAAAAAATTACGGAAAAAGATGCTTATCATAGCAGCTTTTTTCCAGCTTTTATTTGTTTTTAGCCCATATTTATAGTGTACAGTGATTACCTTCCTTGTGGGGAATTGGTCCACGTACACAACACACCCTGATTTTGCTAAAATAGATATGATTAGAGTTTAAAATGATTCTCCTTACCTGAACTACCTTTAGAGAAAATTTAAACTCTATTCATAGAATATCTGAGCTTCTTTCCTCCCCAGATTGTCTCGATTCTAAGAGTGCCGTAAGTTTGGGACCAGCGGAATAAAACTGAGTCTTTTTTTTTTTCCTGGACTGTGAAGATTTTGAATGGTGCTTGTCACTAAAGCAACTCCCATTGTAATCTTACGGGAACCCAGCCACTGCCCTCTAAGGATGGCCTCAGAGATACTAACCTCATTAAAATATGAATGGAAGAGGCTGCATCCGGAGAAAACTGACTCGCCCGCCACACAGTTCTCTTCTCTGCCCTGCTTTACTCATTTGATACAAGTTAGAAATGGCAAGATGTGTGATCATTTCATTGCCATTGTGAAGAAAACCCCAACTTCTCCATGTCTTGAAACCCACCCAAAATTCTAATTCATAATATCTGTTGTGTCTATTCCCTCAGATTTCTGACCATGCGCTTGTTAAGTAGCTGCATGGGGGTGGTTTTAAAAAGCCTGATTTAAAAAGGAAAAAGTGATAGAAAGTTTTGGCTTGGGTTTCTCCAGGAAGCTGCAGCCAAGGAGTTTATTACAGGGCACGAAGACATACTTTAATAACAGTCAATTACATGATGCCGCTGTGTTTTTTCATTACTGTGTCTCTGTTAATCTTGTAGTAAATTTCTTGGTTGATAGCTATCACAATCAGGCAGGAATACAATTATGGGACTGCACAATTGGATGTGGAATCTGACGTTGTGGTACGTCTGTCTCTGCCATTACAGTCCGACAGTGACCAATAAATTTCATTGTCTTTATCGTTCTTTTGGAGTTGCCTTCACACAGGAAACCACTACCCAACTTGTCTACTGACTGATAATTAATTTCACATTGTTGTGAAGATTTTTCTTTCTGGAGGGTTGGTTAATGTAGAAATTTTAATTGCATTGTAACAAATATTGCATCTAGTTTAATCACTAACTTTTCATCCATAAAAAATGGAATCAGTGCTGGTAGTTAAAAAGTCAATATTTAGAAATGAAATTTTAGAGTTCCTTGCTTTAGGCTACAGCAGACGCATGAATTCAGCAACTCTTGTAAGTGGATGAGCTGTATAATTAACTTTCATGTAACTGCTGTGAGTTGCCTCCTTATATAACATGCAAACAGCACTGACCATTTGATTTTATGAGACAATATTACTAGAAATCTAAAAGTGCTTATTTTGATGAAGAGTAGTGAAATGTGACACATTTCTAGGGTTCTGTGTACCGGAAAAAGTGAAACATGCCGAGCATCATCAGTAAGAAATTTTGGGCGGCCTCATTTAAACAGCAAAGGCAACTTCTGGATAACTGACTTCGCATTAGTATCCCTACTGACCACGTACTCTGGCATTCCCACGGTGACCATGTGCCATCCATCACCTCTTGGAGGGAAGGCACCAAGACTTCCAGTGACTTACCACAAATAACCACACAGTTTTAAAAATCACATCTAATTTTTGCCTCCTATAGTTTGAATAATGGAAATCAACCCTTCTTATTTAAAATAAAATGGCCAGCAAGTATTTTCTGTCCTTACTATTTTTGGTCATATATCCACACTACATAGGCTCCAAATGTTAGCAAAAAATAGTAATTAAATGAGACCAACATGATGGGGGGTATTCCCAGAGTTCAATCACTTTTAAAATTCTAGGTGTTGTTTTCATCTCAGTGACAAAATAGGAAAGCAGTTGTGTAGTGGCCTCAGTTTGACTATTTCCTGAAGCTGAAAGCAGATATGCATCTTTCACTACTAAATATAAAACAGGCACCGCCCTTTGAGGACATGATTTTAAAACATTTCTGTTAGTCCTCAAAAAAGCCTACTCAACTGCAAGCACTCTAGGTAAAACTGACTACCACGCTCTGCAGGGAAGCACCATATCTTCTACCTTTGTGCAGTCCTGGAAGCCAGGATTTGGGCTCCAGATTCACGCTGTGTCTGGCTCCTCCTCCAGCTGGCGCAGCTCAGAGGATGGTTCATGTCAGAAACAAGAAAACAAACACTTACTAGGAAAAAGAAAGTGTCCAAAAGGGCAGTAGCAACAATCTTCCAACACAAATGGGTGGAAAGAAATTTGCTTATTCACTTCATCAGTAATCATTGAACCCCAGCTATGTGCCAGACAAATTCACATCTCTAACTCAGACTTTCCTAAAGAAGACTCTTCCATGACTGTGGATAAAAACAGAAATAAAATCCCTGAAACAGAATATGTGCCAGTGGAGCCCGGTGACTAGCCAGTAACAGTGTGGCCAGTTGCTTCCCCTGAGCCAGAGCGTCCCTGTATTTTGATTCTCCTTCTCATCCAGTGTTGTACCCACAGTCTGGGTTCCAGCACCCGGTTACTGCAAACATCAGGTGGTGGGCTCTGTCTGCAGAGAGCCACCTCTGCCAGGCTCCTCCCAAGAAGGAAATGGCACGGTCAAACTTTGAGAATCTGTCACTGCATTTCCCAAATTTGTCATCTGAATACAGTGAGCAAGGGGTAAAGAGGTGGCAAAGTGTCCTGGAACCACACTAGAAGTCTAAGAGGAAAACGGACAGGAGATTGGACAGTGAGTCTGATACTGGGCATTTTACGGCCACAGAGGTAAAGTTGCATGTGTGTGTGCATGCTCTCTCTCTCTGTCTCTCTGTCTCTGTCTCTGTCTCTGTCTCTCTCTCTCTCTCTCTCTCTCTCTCTCTCTCTCTCTCCTCTCTCTCTCTCTCTCTCTCACACACACACACACACACACACACACACACACACACAGATTGTGCAGAACATTCCAGCTGGGACTAAAGCCAACAGCAAACTGGAAGCTGCTGTGTGGCTTTTGGGTGAGGCTGGTGACAATGGCGAGTGCAGGCGCTGTGGCTCCTGGCCCAGGAGCACCCCCTGCAGCTCAGGAAGGACCTTGTTACCCGTTTCCTGGCCTCCTCGTCCTCACCCTGGTCTGCAGCCCCTGGTCTGGATCCTTCTGCCTCCCAGGAACAGGCCTGGAGGACGTCAATTCAGAGAGCTTGAATTAAGGACACACGAGAGACAACTGGTTCAGGGCCTTGGACATCCTATGTCCCCACTCCGGGAAGGACATCAGTCGCCCCCTGCCCAAGGACCTTGGGACAGCAAGCCTTTTGTGCTTTTGGGTGCTGACTGAAACCCTGGTAGATTCACAAAAGGGAGGGCTGGGTAGGTGTAGAGGGAGTGCGCTGACCCAAGGCGTCCCTTGAGAGAGAGGATGCACCCCAGAGTCACCAGTCTCTTGGCAGGTTTGCATCATAGCTAGGAAGAGAGGAAAGCAGAGAGGAGGCCTCTGCTGTGCAGACGGGCAGCCCTTCCCAGGAGTAAGAACCCTTCCTCAAGCAACAGTGTGGTGACCTGGCTCCCGGGACCCAGAAAGAGCTGTTCCTCGAAAATGGTTTTTACTGGAAAAAGTTATACCTCTACTAATTTCATTTTTAAAAACCAAAAGGATCCAAAGGGCAAAGACTAAGACTCATAGCTAGATACTCTCAGATCTCCTCCTTCCATAAATGTTCCTGATGCATGTGAAGGAACAAGCGGGTGTGCCCCCTGTGCACGTGGAGAGTGTGCACGCACTCCTTCCGTCTCACACAGTTACCCTGCAGCAGCTCTCTGTTCAGCATTGTGTCATCTCTCTCACTGGGTAGATCCTGAGGCTAACAGGGTGTGAGCTGCTTCCCAACCAAAAGGCACAGGCTGCCACGCAGGCGTGGCAGGAAGCTCTTCTGTGAGGTAGCTTAAAGGTGAAATCCACCCCATGGGAACGGATTCAAGAGGGCTGGAGAGAGGTTCTTACAAATGTGAGTGATGAACAGGACTATTGTTAAAACCCAGGGCTGCTGTCTGAGCCCTGCCTTCCTCAGTGTGTCTGGATAGGTATCACCTAATTCTATCCTAAAACAGCAGTCTTGTGGGAGACAAGAGACACATTTTAAACCCCAGTCCCCTGCTGAGGTACTGGCGGTAAAGAGTGCCACGCACGCCCACTCCACCTCCTCCTCAGGCTGTGTCTCCCTCATCCACCCCCACGGCAGCATGGACCCTCCAGTTTCCAGATGAGGAGACCAAAGCACAGACAGGACAAGGTGTCACAGGCAGAGTTGGATGGACATCCAGCTTATCCCCACCCCCAGCCTGGACACACAGGGACCCTACTTGGAGCAAGTGTGACCTCAACCAAGGCCATGGCTGCTGGGAACTCATGGTGACCAGGCAGGGTCCCCTTCACCCAAACACAAGGCCTCTAACCCAGCATCATCTCTGGGAAATTGCTTAGTCTGGGATAACAACCTGACTGTCCCTTTGTCCCTGATGGAGGACGGAAGCCCTTGGGTGTGACCACAGCATGGCTGGGTGCCTGGCTTCCTAGAAGACAGAGGCCTCTACACAGAGGTGGCCATCATGCTCATCCTTACCAAGATGACCGGTCACCAGAGGTGTACTTTTTCTCTCCAGCCTTATAGCTCCATGTATCTTGTCCTCACCAAGGTGCAGGCTGAGCACTGCCCCAGCATGGGTGGTATCCCCAGAGCTCACTTGGTGAACTCTTAGCCCAGGACCTTAGGATGTGCTGCATCTGGAGATTGGCTCTGTGAAGGAGGCCTGAGTTAAGTGGGTGCTTTCCCAAGCTTAAAAGAAGAGGTCAAGACCCAGCCATGCTAGGAATGGCACACCAGGGTGCAGACCCAGAGAAGGTGCTGTCTGTAAGCTAAGGAGAGGCCTCGGCGGAGCCAGCCCTGTGACCCTGGACTTCCAGCCCTAAAGCTGCATTTACAGGCCCAATCTGTGGAACTTCGCGAGGGCACTGCCACCTGATGTGTGTGGGTACAGACCATGTGAACCCCAGCCTCTGGCCTGGCTGGCTGTGGTACAAGTCCAGGGGCCTACATTTCCACAGCCAAAGTGACTGTGGCTACCAGGGAGCCCCAGATGTCAGGCGATGGCCAACGAAGCCAACTCCAGTACCAGACACTGAGTGATTACTGGGGATTAACCATTCACACCCCTGGACCTCCTGGAGTGGAAGTGGGGGAGGTCTTGGAGTGGCCTAGCAGTCACAACCTGGCCTGCCTTTGCTCAGCAGACCATGGGCTGGCTCATCCATGACCTTCCTTTTTCCAGGGAACCTTTGGGAACTTGGGCAATAGTCCCCAAATCGGTCCTGGCTAGGCCACCAGTGGGTGAGTCCTGCAGAGAGGTTGGCTTCTGCTCCTGTTTCTCCACATCATTCTGGCTTTCACGCACCTTCACGCACAAACTGAAGGAGCAGAGTGACTGTGCTGTCCCCATGATCTCACCAGACAGCACCAAGCAACCCCTCTGGAAGCACCTAGGGTGCTGACTCAGGTGAGACGCAGTGCCAGTTGGACAGAAGAGCTCAACCAGTGCCAAGGAAAATGGAGAGTCAGAGCAGTGGGTGGCACCTCTATGGCTGCAGGTACCGGGGTCAGCTCAGTTTTGGCAGCGCAGGACAACACTTTTCTGCAGACATTTCCCTGGTGTTCCACAGCCTGCATCTGTGGTGAACAGTACCTGAGGGCTCTGTACGAGCCCACAGATCCTCTCACAGTTCCTGATTTCAGGACAGTCCAGGCAGTGAAATAAAAATCCATGACCACTCACTCTTTCTGTGTGTGCGGAATTTTTCCCTGTTGGGCAACTTTGTCAGTTCCGTGTCTGACATGGGGTCCTGGACAGTCTTTCCTAATTGGCTCTTCCGTACTCTTTGTCCTGTGCCCTTGTGTTCCTGGTCAAGGCAGGAAGTAGAGCTTAGCTGGCAGAAGGACTGTTGTCTATAGAGTGATCATACCCCATCACAGTGCACCTTAGAAGTGGACCTACCTCCTGGAGAAGAGGAAGAGCCCCTGACCTAGGCAGCTTGTTGGCCAAGTCCTTGGAAAGCCCTGGCTGCCTTTGTCTCTGTGCTCGAGGTGAACGGGGTGTGGGAGGCTCCAGAAGGCTACATGAGGAGGTCAGCAGGTGCCTGCAGAGCCCATGCCCCTCACGGGGACTCTCCACCAACACTCAGTGTTTTATGTCCTCCTCCTGGGCCCCTGCCTCCTGAAACCCCCAGCTCTGTCTTAGGCCCAAGGTGTCTTGCTGGGGTCTCCACTCTGTCCCTTTGTCCCAACACACAGAGGGCAAACTCCACCTCAGCCTCTAGCGGGGAGGCTCTTGTCCACATCATGAAACTCCTTCACATGCCAAAGCCAGAACACAAACCAGGTCTGTGATGCCACAGCCCCTCTGCTGTCTTCAGGAAGCTCACCACCCTTCTACCATCACCCTCAGCTGGCCCTGTGCAAGCCACTCCCAGCCAGCCCTAGGCAAATGTCCCCAAAGTCATCCTACTAGAACTGTCAGAGTCATGGGACTCAGCGTCCCCTCTCCGAGACATTCCTTCGATGTGTTACTTTTACTAAGATTCCAAGCACCACCTGCAAACACCAGGCACAAAGCTGGATGCATCCAACCCAGCTCCTCTCACGATCAGAGAGACCCCTGGTGCCCATGGCTCTTTTTGTCCTGGGGGAGAGACAGCGGCCATCCTCTAAGTACATCCCCATCGTCCTCCTTTCTTCACCCAATTTGTGGATTCAAACAATTCTTATTCAGGGGAATAAGGAACAACTAACAGGCCTAGGGATTTATTAGGGATAAGTCATGCCAGACAGTTTTGACAGCTTGTTTTGAGTGTGCCAGAATTGCAGAATTCGAGGTTAGATGCATTATGTGTTTAGACTTTTGTGCAACATCTAATACCAGGCTTGTGAGAGATTCCTGCCTCATGGTCTGAGCCATTGTAGGGAGAACTAAATGTTTTAGACACTGCAGAGAGATGCAAATGGTCAGTGACATTTAGCTGAGCACCCAAGTGGGTGGGGATGGGGGGTGAGATAATGGGGCAAGGGAGTGGAGTTGTGGGAGGGAGTGTTTAAAGGTCGGGGTAGGGTTTGCTTCCCATGATATCTTCATTATGGATTTAGGATCCGGGCATGCTGGGGGTCACTGGGCCACATGGCAGGGTGGCAACACAGCCCCTAGAGGTGGCATCACCCTGTAGCCGTTAGCAACGTCAGAACACAAAGAGGCCATAGAAGACCGTAAAATAGCCACTGGTCCTAGGTTCCTTCCCACCCTTCCCCCAGCCCAGAAATACCCTACAGAAAAGCCCGATGGGGTGGCAGGAATCAGTGGGACCCCCAGATCATCCAGTTCCAAAGCCCTTAGTGAGCTGAGTCGTGTCCCCAAGAAAGGTGCTTGGCCTTGCCATCACACCTGTGCCCTTGTTTAGAAAGAGGTTCTCGGCAGATGGAATTAGTTAAAATGGGGTCTTGTATAGGGATAGGCTCTGCCCACCACGATGGATATCCCAGCACAAAAAGGAATAGAGAGACAGACACAGAGGGAAGATGACCATGTGACCACATAGGCAAAGTTGAGATGGAGCTCTGGTCAAGGCATCCCAAGGACTGAGGCTACCACTAGGCCACTACCAGCAAGATTAGGAGCTGGAGCCTGGGAGACATTTTCACTGTGGGCCTTCCTACCACACCTCAGCTTTGAACGTCCAGCTTCCTAAACTATGAGGAAGTGTCAGGGTTTAGATCTAAAATGTTTCCATTCTTATGTGTGTGAGCACCATACTCATCTAGATTCATCTGGATTCACTTGGAAGCATTTATCTAGTCATGAGTTCAGTGGTTGACCGTGCTGTTAGCAGGAAGTGCCTGATGGGAGATGATCTAGAATGATGTATTCTTGTCCCCAGCTTCTCCCTCTACCCTCTGCTCCCTAGCTACCATGGGTAAGCTATTTTCCACACCAGACCCTTCCATAATGGCATTTCTGTCCTGGTTGGTCATGACCACAGAAACCATAAGTCAAATTAACCTCACCTCCTTTAAGTTTCCAGTGTCCCATATTTTATCTCTGTGGTGAGAAAATGACAAAATTAGCCACTCAGAATGATCCATCCTGAACCCCTCATTTGCAGTATGTGACCCCTGGAGAAGAGCATCGTGACTCAGAAATTGGAGCGCCAAGTCATGGAGTTCAGCATTGAGTCCTTGCCAAAGAATTCGGGGTGGAGCCATGAACCATGACACTGGAAACACAGCCACGCATCAGAGGAGCAAATTCATTCACCTCCAAAAAATGTAAATGACAAAGGTTCTTGTCCTCCCTAGGGCCCCAGGGAAAAGGCAAGTGGGCTCCTGGCATTCAGCATACCCTAAGTGAGCAGGAGTGTGTTTATAAACAAAATGTCTACCTGACCAGTGTTTGGTTAATTAACTCTAATTCTGCACTAAGCTACCATGAACTTTAATTGCCTCTCACAGCTTCATACCCTCTGATAGTTATTGTTTTTATCTGCTCATAAGTATTGAATCATCTGTTTCATTTCTTCTCCCCAAGGACAAAAGGGCATTGACTCTTTTGATGCAGCCAAGTACTAGGTACGATGTCTCATTTCTTAGCCACTGAGTCCCCTCCTTGGTGACACACAAGCACATACTACACATGCTCTGCCTGCGTACATATTCAGCCCAGCCACAGTGGGAAAATTCGAGCGCAGATGGGGTGCAGAAAGGAGAGTGGCAGAAAGAAGAGCCTCCCTGTACCTCCCTGTAGCAGGCTACCTGCCCATGAGCCTGCTCAGGACAAGCAGGGCTCTCCACCTCTCTTCTGTGTCCTGTCCGGAAATGCCACTTCCGGTCTCGTGGGCTCCTGTCTGCCATGCTGGCCTGGATGAATAAACCCAGGGGGCAAAGACTGTGTCATCAGGTTAAGTCCTCAGGGGGTAGTCAGTGAGTCCCTTCTCCTTCTTCCTTGACCTTTCACTGTTCTCCTAGACACTTCCAAATACAATGGAAATAGTCCCCCAAAGCTCATAGGATGGACAGAGAAGTAACCCGGCGGCCATCTCTGGCCACTTACTTCCTGGTCCTTTTACCTTACAGAAGCTCCAAGAAACTACAGTGAACAAAGTGACACCTGGGTGGTGGGAGGGGATGTGTGAGCACCCAGTAGGGACCCAAGCACGATGGAGACAGACATCAGTTTGCAAGCAGATGGGGTGAAACGCAGAGACTCATAAGGTGCCACACTGGCCATACGATACTTCTGCTGCCCAGGTGTGTGAGGAAGGATTTGACAGCACAGTTCCGGGTTCCCTGTGGGTGCTGGATGTGGTGGGTGGGGTGCGCTCCATCAGCAGAGCTGGGTCCTGGGACGGTGCTCTCCTGCACACATAGAGAACAAGGCTTCTCACCACACCACACCCAAATGCAGGCTCTGTGCAGGTTCTGAACCTAAGCGTGGAAGGACCACGCAGACCAGGAGAAGAAAATCCACCAAGCCACCATCAATCGCAGCTGCAAACCGAAGTCTCTCTCCCTACACATGACTCAAGTAATGGCAGAAAGGTAAATAGCCCAATAGAGAAATGAGCCAAAATAAGCAGCTTGAAACAGAAGAACTCCAAGCAAAGAACACCCAGTGAAACACACTTAGCTCTGCAGGAGTCAGGAAAGGAAAATCAGGACTGTAAGGAAAATACCATTTTCTGCTTGTTATGTTACCAAAAAATAGAGGAACAATATTATTCACTCCAGACCAAAATGCAAGAGAGCAAGTTCCTTCATAAATCGCCACTAGGATTTCAAACTGCAATAGCAAGAAAGAAACCAAATCAATGATGGATAAGGACACCAAATCAAGGCGGTTTGCTGTAATGCTATGTACATGTAATCCCAGCACTCCGGGAGGCTGAGGCAGAAGGGTTGCAAGTTGAAGCCCAGCCTGAGAAATTTAGCAAGATCTTGTCTCAAAAAGTAAAAAGTACTAGAAATGTAACTCAGTGTGGAGGCCCTGGATTTAACCCCCTGTGTCACAAAAACAAACAACCAACCAAAGAAAGCCTGGAACAAATGTGAGCATCCCAACAGGTGATGGTCTAAGTCTCAGGCACCCCCATGTCCTGCTCAGCTGACTTGCAGAAACTAAGTTAGATCTCTGTCCCGTGACTTGGTGGGCATCCAGATATGCATGCATTCGTTAGGGGCCAGGGCCCAAGTCTGCCTTACAGCCACAGCCACTGACCCTCAGCTTAAACAGCAGATTCATTCTCTTGAACTCTGGATGCCAAAGCCCAAGTCCCCTGTGTGGACTGGGCAGCTGCTGGTGCAGGCTCTCTCGAGTGCTGCTCCTGCATGGCACAGTCCTGCTGGACAGGGTCCCACCTGTGACATCACTCAACCTCAGTCATTTCTAAATCCTGGTCTCCAGAAGCAGTCACAAAGGGAACGAGGACTTCACCATTACAGCAATGGGGGGACCTCTCTCAACCCCTCACAGTAGAAAAGTACTTATACTTTGCATGAAGCTTACTGAATGTTTCCTAGCCAGGCATGGTGGCGCAGGCCTGTAACCCAGTGCTTGGGAGGTCGAGGCAGGATGAGGGCCTCAAACTGGAGGCCAGCCTGGGCCTCAGGTGAGCTCAAGGCCAGTTGAACTACACAGCAAGACCTTATCTCCAGAAAAAAATCCATATTCTTCAGAGGAAAAAACAGATAGATAGATAGATAGATAGATAGATAGATAGATAGATAGACAGATATGTGTATCTATACATACATCTTCATGGTAAATCTTCATGAAGGATACATGGAGTGAGCAGAGAATTAAATGTGCAAAGGTTTCTGTTACCACAATATAAAATCACAGAATCTGTAAGAATGCTTTTTATTCCCTATAATTTTGACTCCATAGACTACATACTCAAACAAGTTCCCTATCAACTCATCCCTATGATTGCCAAAGACTGGTATTTATATTTCTGGGTTTTTGCTTTTTCATTTTATTTTGTTTTTTTTGAGACAGAGTGTCATATGTAGCTCAGGCTGGCCTCAGACTCACTATGTAACACAGGCTGGCCCCAGACTCGTGGTGATCCTCCTGCTTCAGCCTCCCAAGCCCTGTGCTACCACACCCAGATTCAAATATTAATATTTGAAAATGACAACTATATGAATTTGTTCAGACTATAAACCTCAAGTACAAAATTCTGTCTTTGTGATATGTTATGCAATATTCCTCCTTGAGTTCTAGCCTGGAATTTTGCATTTAATATTTTAGTAACTTGGTTGATCATGGGCAACTGAAGCTATGGAAACTGAAACTGAGGCTAAGAGGAGACTGACTATTTTATGTCTAGTTGAAATTGTCATGGATTACTTTTGTCACTTAAAATTCCTGATGAAGAAACAGTTGAAAATCCAAAGCGGAGTCACCAGACTCCTGTGTATTCTGCTAACCCAATCACGTGAGACCCAGCCGTCTTCCAGGTTGTCACTGTTCCCTGCAGGGTGAGGTTGTTCCACCTTGCAGCACTGTGACAGAATCCCGGAGCTAGGCAGCAGTTGAGGAGGAACGGCTTCTTTGGCTCATGGTTCTAGAGGTTTCAGTTCATGGCCAGATGGCTTTGGGCCATGTTGAGCAAGACTGGCAGGAAGTGGAAACAGAGGAAGCTATGCACCTTATGGTGGCTGGGAAGCAGAGAGGAGAGGACCAGGTCCCGATGTCCCCTTCAAGAGCACATTCTCTGTGACCTACCTACCGCCTACCAGACCCCATGCCTTAGTGGCTCTGCTGGCTCTCAGGGGCATCACGGACTGGGGACCAAGCCTTCCACTATGGCCTTGAGGGCACAGGGCTTCTCCAGATGTGGCTGCGATCACCTGTGTCAGAAACTCTGGGCTTCCTGAAGCATCAGGGCAGCTTGACACTCATCTCTCTAGGTAGCCGACCTTGCTAGTAGAACCTAGGCACCCTAGGATGTCAGGGAGGACCCTTAAGTCTACATTTTCGGGGAGAGAGAAGTGGAACTCAGTTCCTACATGGTCAGAGGACTCCTTTCCTCCACTGCTTTCCAGAAAAAGGGGCACAGAAAGGGCCCAAAGAGCCTAATAATTTCTTCACCTGACTCAAGCAACAGGCAGGAGAATAAGACCTCTTTTAACAGAAATTTTTAAAGGTGTCCATTGGATCCTGGTCCACACCAGCAGCAGCAGCAGAATTTAATTGCTTTAAATTCATCTCATTGGATTTGTAGGGGCTGCTGTGGGGGGCCGAGGCCCAGCCCAGACCCATCAGGTGAGTACCCTGCGACGCTGCGGGTACTCACAGCTGTGACAAGGGGCTCCTGGTCACAGTTTCCCTGCTCCTCTGAGGTACTCCAGGCTACACTGGTGGGGGTGCCAGTCGAGGAAAGGGACCACCACCAACTTGGAGGCTTTGTGAGAGCCTGCACAGCAAGACCTGGAGACAGGGGGGTCTGGGCGAGCTGGAAGCTGTAAGGGGAGGAGGCCCCTGACTTGGGCAAAGGCAGGGCCCCTCCAGCTCCAGGTGGAACGGGGTCTTTACCTCCACAGAGCACTATGCAGCTCCCTTATTCTGAAGCATGTGCCTCCTCGGCCTTTTACAATGTTCTGCTGTCCTCAGAGATTTGGTGACAGACAGAGACCCTTCCCCTGGGAGAACATACTGGGGGCTCCAGGCAGCAGTATTCTGCAGAACACAGCTTTCACCTCTGCTGCCACTTGATGTGTGGGAGACACCCTCGTTTCCACCCGTATTGGTCCCCTGGGGCTGACAGCAAAGCATTGCCCCCCCCCCCAAACAGGGTGTCTAAAGACATCAGAAGGCCACTCTATTGCTCTGCAGGCTGAAGTCCAAGACCGAGGATCTTCAGGCCCTGTGCATGCTTGAAGGCCCTGGCAGGGCTCTCCTCATCTCCCGGCACTGACTGTGCCTCTGTTGCCCCAGATATCTCTAGCAGCTCTGTTTCATCATCATATGGGAGGATGGATAATCCTGTCCCTGGATTAGGCCCCTTAACTTCACCGGGACCTCATGGTAATGGGTGTCACCCACAAACACCCTGCTTACCAGTGAGGTCAGAGGCTGAGACTCTGGGTAGATGCAGATCCTGGGGCGCTGATCAGCCCAAGCTGCCCCAGCAGAGATGGGTATTGACCCTTCACGTCCTGCTCACTTGCCACTCCCTCCAAGCTGGATGTACGTACAGCTACAGCCACACTGCTGAGAGCTGTGGCCCCACGCTGGCACCTGGCTTCCCAGGGGCAGGGGAGTGTGCGTGTCCAGCAGGGTGCTTCTCTTATGCACCATGGCCATCGCCTTCCTCAACACTGGAAGTGAGAGCTCCCAATCTCCAGGGCTTCTGAACCCCAGCTCTGTTGCCAGTGAGGATCGGGTAGGTCTATGTGCTGGGTCCTGGGCACTGCAGGAGGTGGAACAGCATCCGTCCCTGATCTCCACTGCTAGATGCCAGGGGCCTTGTCCCCTACTGTAGTGGTATCCAGGACATCTCCAGCTACAACCCTATGTCCCCTGGGTACAGCTGCTGCAGACCTGGTTCCACAGGCAGACACTTGTGCCAGGTGACCGCAGTGGGCAGAGGGTCCCACTCTCTCCATGTGGCTCTTCTAGTTTATCCCCGTGTGACTTTAGACTCTCATTGCCACAAACAGCCCACCAGACCCAAGAGGCCAGACTCCCAGAATGCAGGCCTGCATCCTGCAGCTCCAGCTGGCCTGGAGGCTTCCGGAGTGGGGACATGCACCCTTCCCTCCCTGTGGATGGGCCTCTAGTTCTGTAGAGATTTCCTTTTTTGGTGGTACTGGAGATTGGGTGCAGGACTTTTGACCTGAGTTACATTCCCCAGCCTGTTTTTAATTTATTTTGTATATTACCTTGTGCCAAGGTCTAGCTGAATCTCTGTTACCCACGCAAGACTCAAACTCTGAGTGCTGGGGTTCCAGGCATATGCCATTGTGCGTAGCTTAGATAGACTTTTAAAGGGAAAACATGGGGTTTGTGCTATGCCAAGATTCCTAATAGTTCATCTTCTCCACCTTCTATACTAAACATCTACACTGTTAAAGTCAAAGCTCAAGAGATCAGTTCTGTGCTTGGTGCTGGGCTTTGACACTTAAAAGCAAGCTATATGATAATCTTCTCCCCCTAAATGTACACAGCGTGTGGCAGACATCAGACTAGCAATGTGGTTTAAAGTCTAAAACAGCACTTGGGCAGCGTCTGAGATCCTCAACTCTTGGACCTGGGCTGGGTGGGTGCAGAGCCAGATATTGGGATGCTCTGGTCTTTATCTGGCTGTTTAAGACCACTTGCTTCACCTGTCTCTACAACCGGGACCCAGCACTCCTGTCAGATGGGGCCCGAGGGTGAGCGGAAACAAAGCCAGCCTTCAGAGGGGAAAATTCCTGATGTGTATTTGTTTCCTAAGAGCTCCCTGGTTGACCCTTGGAAGAGCTCTCTGCTCTCAGCTGCACACAATCAAGTGGACAGACAGCAAACAGGAAATGCCTGCAAGAACATCAGGCTGAAAGGTGGCAGGCTGAAGGGACAGTGGTAACAAGCTAAGAAATGCCTCAACAGTGGGCAAAGCTTTGCGGTGCTTTGGCAGCTCCTCCAGAGATGTCAGGCCTGAGTGACGACCACTGTGATCTGGGGTGTCTGGCAGCCAGGGCAGAGACCTGGGGGCGTGTCTACCTCCTCAGGGTCTGTGTTACAGTGCAGGAACCAGGTCACCTCAGGTTCTGGACTAGAGAACACACGGTGGGAGGTGCATAACAGCATCTGGTAGGAAAGACGGGTTGGGTCCACTTGGACCTCCCCATGCAGGACCCTTCGCAAGCAAAACCGATGCTGGGATTAGAGGGGAAAACGATACTCTGAAAGCTCAGACCATTTCTTTATGGCTGAGTCACGACAAAGAAAATTCCATGGGTTCTTTCTGCAGGAACGCTGGGCCTGTGGTTGTGTGTCCCTCTGTATGTCACTGTCTTTGAGACCACTGCTGGACAGTGGCTCTCCACTCCTCAGACCCAGTCACCTTGGGGTGTGTCCTTTTACGGTGTGATGTCCTCTTCCTCCTCCTCACAAAGTGGAAATTTTTTCAATCAGACCTGAGAAACTTCAGAAGCAAAGCCCAGCTCACAAGGCAGGTAGGAAAATCTGTCTCCTTCCTCCACCCTCAGGAAACACAATATGTCGCTTTCTTCTTTATCACTAAGTCACAGCCCCCGAGTGGACACCACTGCAGGTTCCTACTCACAGGGAAGAATTCTGTGTCTTCTCGCTGCAGTTCAACCACAGAGACACAGACACACGGATATGTGGTCATACGGACACACAGACACACACACTCGCCTGCAGAGGGCCCTGCCTTGCCAGTGTCATCCTGGTCTTCCTCCTGGCCTCCCAGTTCTCCACTCTGCATCCCGCAGAGCCCATCAAAAGACAACTTTTCTGGCCCTATTCCCTTCATTGTTTTATGCCCACCAAGAGGATTAAAATAATCTCTTTCCCTTTTAATTTCATGTCACTCATCTTCTGCATGGACCCTGGGAGGATGTGAATTTTTAATTCCTGGGTTGGGGGACTGGGTGTGGTTAACTGTTTGGGGGGTTTTTTGGTACCAGGGATCAAACTCATGACCTTGTGCTTGCCAGGCAGGCACTTATGCCTCTGAGTTAAATCCCTAGTCCAGTTAACTCTTATGGAGACCACAGTGGAGGCCAGGAGGCCCTGGGGAAAAGGTCCTCCTATTGGCCCCACCCAGAAGAGCACAGTCCCCAGGCTGTTGCCATGAAGATGCCACCCAGGGCGTTCACTGTGCCAGTCAGCAGCCTGCTGGTCACCCGAGGCGCCTCTGGGTACCTGACTGCCACTTGCATAGCAGCCCTTGGCCTTCTCCAGCATCTGTCCCGTCCACTTGGAGATCAGTAATTTCCAACTTTTGTGTTTGTGTTGGGCATGCGCATGCACACACACACACACACACACACACACACACACCTACCATGTGTGCACACCCCTGCACATAGACACACACGCACATAGACACAAGCAGTGCACACACGAGCCCACCTCCTGCATTTCTAGAATGGAGCAGCTCCAGGGACGCTGTTTACTCCTATTAGCTGTAAGAAAAACAGAAAAGCTGGGTGTGGTGGTACACATCTGTACTCTCAGCACCCACCAGTCGAGGCACAAAGACCACCGAAGTTCGAGGCCATCTTGGACTACAGAGCAAGACCCTGCCTCAAGACAACAGCAGCGACAAAACTGTTTTGTGCTGACCTTGCTGCACTCAGCCGAGAACACGGTCTGCTCCGCCACCAGGCCAGGGTGAAAGAACCCTTGGTGCTCTGCTTTGCATCTCCTGACCAGCACCAGGCAGCTCCTTCCAGGCCCTGCCAGGAGATAAGTGACGGACTGGACCCCAAGACCAGCAGCCAGATCTCAGGGTTGCAACATCCAGGGCTCCCAGCCCCTGTCCCCAGAGAGCAGCGATTTGTTCACCTCTCCATCTCAAACATCTGACTTTAGCCCTGTAGAAGAGGTAGACACGCACTTTCCGGGGGCAGGGGGGCAGACACACAGCCTCTGTCATCAGGCAGCTGTGTTCCAGTTAGTTCACTGAGTTTTGACCAAAACTGTCTTTTGTTCAGTGTGTTAAATAGGAAACAGACAGCATCTCAGTGCCACAATGCTGGCTGCATCTTGCTGACCAGATACGGCTTGTAACAGTGTTGGGAGGCCCTGATGGGGACCTCCCCACTAAGCAAGACCAGTGGGAACAGCCTCCCACCCGTCACCACTTTGCTGTGGAGAGAAACCTTTGCAAATGGAACCGAGCACTCATTTGTGTGCCATGAACCAGTCGCAGGCTGCTCTGTGCACCTCTTCCTCTTTGAAAGGGAGACAAATGACATGCAAAACGTTCAAAGGGAAAATGTGTCTTTTTTTGTTTGTTTTTGAGACAGTGTCTTGCTATGGAGCTTAGGATGGCCTCAAACTCATAGCAAGCCTCCTGAGTAGGCCAAGGGATTGCTGGTGGATGTCACAGTGAAGAAGGAGAATAATTCCAGCACAAGGGGACAGTGATTCTGAGTATAGGGTGGCAGACACTGTGTTACTACGTTGCTCTTCCTCCCAGCAACCCCATTTTACAGGTTGTTCCTTAAAACGGATAACCCTGGGGCAGGGAATTTAGCATCTGCCTGGTAAGCGTGAAGCTGTGATTTCGATTCTAGTACCCCCTACCCCCACCCCCCAAAAAACAATAGCTTTGAAGGTCTCTCGGCTGTCTTGAGGGAAACATCAATTAAAATAACCAGGACTGATTTTCTCATAATCCCCAGTACCACATCCCTGCCCGTGGATGCCTCAGCTAAGGGAGGAGCCCACAAAGTGGCTCTAAGCCAAGCACCCTGGTTCTCTAGGTATGTGGCAGCCATCAGGAGTCTTGGCCATGACTCAGGGAGAATGGGGTTCCTTCCCCTGGACTCTTGCTGTCCACCAGGCCAGGGTCTTTGTCCCTGTCCCTCCAGGATTCCCTCCAATTCAGCAGTCTCTAGAGGAGGGTTAGGGTGGGGCATAAGAAGCACATCTTGGGGGGCTGGAGATTTAGCTCAGCAGCATAAGCACCTGCCTTGCAAGCAGACAGTCGTGAGTTCGATCGTCGGTACCGATAAAAAGGAAAAAGGCAAAAAAAAAAAAAAAAAGAAGCACATCTTGCCTGAGAGAGGACAGCAGTCTGGGGGTTCAGTGACTGTAGGCAGCTGTCCCAGGGGGTCTCTGCAGAGATGTGAGTGCAGGAGGGACTGGGAGCCCACAAAGGCTTCCCCTTCTCATCACGCCTCTGCGAGGCTGAGTAACAACCCACTGTGGATGCCCAGGAGCAGGTGTGAGGCCTCCCAGGGGCCCTGGGCACTCCACTGTGGAGCACCTTGCAGATGTAGGCAGCAGGAGGCATTGAGGCTCAGGAGGGAGCTGGACCCCACCCACCCTGCCAAGAACCCACCAGAACTGCACCCTGAGGCCCCTGTTCAGGGGATCTGAAGTCAAGGGAAGAAGATGGCAGGAGCCATATGCAGGCAAGGGAGGGTCCTGGACCTGGGACCCTGAGGGCCTGACAAGGATGTCCCCTACCCCAGCTTCCGACCCCACCTACAGGACAAAAGGAGAAGGAGCCATGTGCAACAAGACCACTGGATTCTCTAGGCAGCAGGGGCACTGCCAGTGGTTAAACAGGCAGAAGAGAGGGCAAGATTTTCAGGAAGAGGGGAGAGGCTCTCAGGGCTTCATGGAATGTGGGAGGGGGGCAGGCACCCCTCCCCAAGGCAGGGGTTCTTCACAACAGGACACTGTCAGGCTGGCCATTGTGTGACAGATACTCTGGGCCTTGAGGTGTCTTTCTTCTGCCCGTCCTTTCCATCTACGCTGGAAGTGGCCTGCTTTGTCTGTCCCACAGCCCCTGGCCACACCTGTATGCAGTAGGCCACCCTGGCCTCAGAGGTTTCCTTGAAGAGGGGGCACCCGACCCCTGTGCACTGTTCTTCTGAGAGCACGGGGTGCCAGCCAGGGCTGTGGCCAGCGGATCTGCATGACCGCCTTCCGGTGACGCACCTCTTGAGGGTCTTCTGTGAGTTCCAGAGAGGCCCCTGGTTCCCTGTTACCTCTGCAGCAGACACTGACTTGGTTGTTCCTAACTCAGGAAAATGACATCCCTTCCATTGGTCATCTATCCCTCCCCACAATTGATCCCTGTGCACAGCTCCTTGGGAATCTTTCTCCACCTCCTGTCTTCTTCGGACAGCCACCACCCAAGAAGTCAGAAGTGCAGGGACAGCTCTGGCCCATAGCTGCTCTATCGAAAGGTGCATTATGAAAGGACACATACAGCAGTGAGAAATCCAAACCCAGCACCTGCTCTGCTTTGCATGGGCTGCGTGACTTCACAGGACAATTTTCCTGACATGACTCCTCTGGGATTTTGTGCTTCTGGGCTCTTAGCCTCTATGTTTCGAGGCGTGTGTCTCCTAAAACCAGAACCTAGATCCTCACCAGCACCCACATTCACGGCTCCTGGAACCCCTTCCTGACTCCTCCTTCACAGTCCCCCACCCAACATACTGTATTTTGGGGTGAGCCCCATGGAGTCGGCTTTGAGCAAGAAAACTTCTTCCTCATCAGCCAAGTGAATGAGTTGGCTCTGGGGGATGAGTTGTGCCTCTCCTGCCCCCACCACTGATCTGCAGACCTCAGGAGGAAGAGGTGTCCAAGAGGAGGGTGCTCAGCTCCCTGAACCCTGTGGCCTCACCCAAGAACCACGGCAGTGCTGCTTTTATTCTGATGAATAACGGTGCTGAAATGTCTTCCAACTTGACAAGACACAAAGTTAGGTGCTGAGAGAGACACTTCAATTTCAAGCTTAAAGATTACTTTGGGTCCCCTAGGACTCAGAAGCAATTTAGAGCTGATACCCTGAACAAGAGAAAGGTTAGAAGATTAAGACCAACTGCTGTTTGGATAAATGGTTGGTAATTGCCCATATCCGCAATTATACACTGGCACATAATTTCTTTCCCACTACCTTTCTCCTCTCCTGCGTCCCGTCAGGCCTGATCCGGTAGGAGCCCACCTTGGTCTTCTTTTGCCGGGCCTTGGTGATGTCGTACTCCACTTCATCCATCAGGGCCCTGCATGCTGAACCAGACAGGGGACAGCCGGTCAGGAAATGGGTAGTGGTCTCTGGCAGGCATCGGGGCCCTCTGCAGAGCGTGCCTGGCCACCAGCAGCCACGCAGGCTGCTGAACAGAGTGGATCCTGTGCTGGCCCATTCCAAAATAACCTTGGGAGACTCACGTGCTTTGCATTCCCTTTGGTGCCCTCTGAGTGTGTTTTGCTCCTCTGAACCTAGGACAGGAGCCTGTCTGACACGCAGCCTCTGTGGCTGTGTTAGACCCCAGCACCCTTTGTGCAGTGCAGCCCCAAACCCTGTTCTGCTCCCACACACTTCCCCCTGCTTCACTGAGATTGGAGGGGGCCCTCAGGAACCTACCCTTCATCAGCCATGTGCCTGCTTTTCCCTCCTGAACCCCTCTCCCCTTGTCCCTAAGCCCAAGGGCCTCATCCTCACAGATGAAAAGCAAAGCCATTCAGTGCCCCTGCACCAGCTGGAAACTGACAGGACATCCCCTCTCCCTTGACTGAGAATGAGAGGCCAGCGCAATGCGGCCAGTCCGGAGGGATGTGACCAGGCATCCATGTCAGTGAACCCACGGCTGCCTGCAGGGCTGAATGGCTCTCCTGACTGGAGAGTGACACACAGAGCCCCTGTCTGATTTAAGCCTGCCTTTCCAAGGCTGCTTGTTAGAGTGGCAGGAGCTTCATGTGCCCGGGATCTGCCTGTGGCACCGTCGCCCCCACCCTGCGTCTGGCACTATCTTCTGATTGTGCCATGGCTCCCGCGGCTGGTGGCACAGCCTGCTTGGATAGTGACAAAGGCTGCTGTGGCCATGGAGACGCCTGGTGCACAAGGCTGGCTGCTGTCCAGGCAGCGTGCTGGGAGGGGCCCTTCCCACGGTCCCTATGGCATGGCTGGCTGAGAGGGACAGGGCAGCTTCCGGGAGCCTGCTGCCCTCACACCCATCCTTGGCATGTAGGCAAGCCTGGCCTGGTGACCCTGGTCACTGTAATTAACTATTGCTGAGCTTAAGGTCTAGGGTGGCACTCAGTCCTTCTTGGCCCAAGACCCCAGCAAGCAACCTATGTCCCTGAGGCCTATCAGTTGGGATGGGAGGCTGCCCAGCCCTGGCCAGAAGTGTAGGACATGAATGATGGCAGCATTTAGCATCTGTGTGTGGAAAAGCAACCATCACGATGATCTCCTGTCCCTCAGGTTACCCTAACCCTTTCAGAGCCAGCTTTTTCTGCTCTCTCTAGCTTGAAGAGGTCCTATCACTTGGCACTAGAAAGCATGCACTTTCTGGAAGCTTTTGGAACTTGAAACTATCCCATTCTTCAGGCCCAGGGCACAGCAGGGACATCAGGTTGTCAGCTCCATGACTGAGCCCTCTAGGGAGCCTTGATGTTCTCCTCCTAGGCAACACAGCAGAAAGACTGGTGTTTCCCTGTTTGCTGCTGTTCTCTGACCCGCTCTGCACAAAATGGCTTCACGAATCTCTCCATTGTGAGGTCTCCTGGGCCACCACTGTGCCTTTCCCCTCTTCTGGGGCCCGGGGATGAGGCCCCATCCCCCATGTCCTTGTTTTCCGTCCCTGCCCTGCAGACTGTGTGGGTGTCCCCACTCTCAGGAGCTACCAAAGTCAGCCCTGCTGCCCACGCAGAAGGAAGCATCTCATGGCCATTAGTGCCACAATTAGTTCCTGCTCTCTGCTCTCGGCCATCTTGGGGCACAGCACAGGTGCAGGAAAGAGGCCTCCGGAGTGTGACTGCTGCATCATTGAGCACCCCCAAGTGCCCTGAGTGGTCAGAGTGACAGTGACAGGCCCAGGACACAGCCATCATCCCTAAGAGGCTTGGAAGAGCAAGTGAAGAAAGGTAGATGAGTGGCCAAGTGAGGTAGCTGTGCACAACCCGTTTCCCCCAGGGGAAAACTCATCCACATGCTGGAAACCCTTCAGGCCACAGGGTCACAATCAGCCTCCCAAACACACCCACACCCCGCAGCCAGCCAGAGCAGGACAGAAACTCTGGGCATCGGAGTCAGTGGGGACCACGCAAGCTGCCTCTGAGCTCACCCACCTCCCATCTCCTGCCTGGCCCTGCTCTCCCTTCCACAGGTGCGATGGAGACACAGGAAGGGGCTCCAAGCTCAGTCGGGTGGAAGGTGGGCATCAAGGGCTGACCAGGACATCGCCCTGGCCACCTCTGTGTCACAGAGTGACAAAGGGACCTCCGCCCTGGTGGGAGCACACTGCACAGTCCAGCAGAGCTGCTGGGTCAGTGCGGGTTCATCACAAGGGGAGGCAAGGCTTCCTCCTGGATGGGGGTGGGCTTCTCAGGAGGGACGTCTCCAGGAGAGAGATCATTTCCCGTTTCTGCCCCAGGTCACAGAACAAGTTAGCAGAGTCACATCAGCGACCCAGGCTGCAGATTTCCAGTCCAGCATTAATTTAAATGTTAATCTGAAGTCTTCCCTTAAACCACTGGAGTTTAGGGTTTATTAGAGCAGGCGGCAGGAGCGGGGCCTCATGGGGGCAGCGGCGGGTCTTGGTGCCTGCCAGAGGGCCAAGCCCCTTCCCAGCCCTTCCCTGCCAGCCGGAGCCTCTCCACCCAAGCTCCCTCCCTGGCCCTCCCTTCCTCCCTATCTTTCTGGGAGGAAGATCTGGGGGCTGGGAAGGGATGGCAGGGCAGATTTGGAGGAACTTCAGGGATTCAGGTCCTGGACCATCTCCAACAGGCCAGCAAGAGGGCTGCTAGAAGGAGAGGACCATGTCCCAGCACTGCCCAGGCAGCCTGGTGTAGTGACGGAAATACCTGAGGGCAAGAACAGGCAGAGAGCAGACTGGACTACTGCTGCCCCTCCCCAGGATGACCCTCTTCCATTTCGAGAGAGTTAAGTGAACAACAAGGGTTTAGATACCAAGATGGGAGGCAGTCACTTAACATAAATAACAGCCCATGCCCTGGAAGGGCAGCCTTTGGGGACCATCAGTGAGCTCACTGGGGCACAGAGGGACCCCAACCAGGAGCACACACCCTGACTAGCCAGAGTGATGGAGGTCTATCCTCCCAGGGTACAGGCTCCACAGGATCCCTTAGTCCTCCAGAGCATAGGAACTGAACAGTGACAGATGGGCATGAGAGCCTCTTGGGAGTGGAGGGGAGTAGGGGCTGTGCCACCTCCCAGCCTCCCTGAACTTCCCTGAGCACCTGCCACTGCACTGTCCACACGCACACGGGCTATACCTGCGAGAGACTCCCCACCCACCCAGCCTTCCGTGGACAGGAAATCAGTGGAACGTCTGCCTCTGAGTTGGGCTGCGGCCACGCAGAACAGGTGGGTGGGCATGTGGGCTGCACCTGCAGAGACTAGGATGGCACTAAGAAAATGACAAACAGGGCCAGCGGGGTGAGCAGGTCCAGCCAGGTGAAGCATGCAGAGGACCCAGTGGAGCAGTGAGGTGAGGGCGAGGCCCAGGGGAAGCTGGGAGCCCGAGTGGCTAGGGAAAGGAGCCAAGCGGAGGTGCTGGGGACAGAGGGGAGGAAGCCACGTGGACCCTGCAGAACCTCAAGTAAGTGGTGCTAGATGTTTCTGGGGTCACTTAGGCCCTCTATGGAAGATATCAGGGACCAGGGTGAGCAGCAGAACTCTCCAGAGGGAAGACAGGGGCAGCAGTGGCCATCTCCTACCTCACTTTCTCCACTATTGATAAAGCCCTGCTCATGCCCAGTAAAAGACCACCCATGTGGTACAGAAACCTGGTTAATTCAACCCACAGCAACTCTGTACATCCTGCTACTGCTGTTTGGGAGAGGCATGTGTTATAGTCACAGGGAGGCTGGCAGCTGTGTTCTGGACAGCTCAGCACCAGTCCTGCCTCTGACTGGTCCTGTGCAGGTGACAGTAAGAGGTGTGGCAGCCACCTGGCACCATGAAGGAGTCAGCCTAAGGTGGTCACCAAGAAGCCAAGCAGGCAGGTAAAAGAAGCTGGCACTCTGGTGACCTTGCTGAGGTCACCATGGGACACTGTACTTACTGACTTCGTATACGTGACTGAACCCATTTCCCCTTATTGTCGAAGCCACTCTGATTAGGAATTGCGTGGTGTGCTGCCTCCAGCAGTATATTCCTCTTCTGCCATCACCAGTGACAGACTGCAGTGGCCACAACAGTCTCTCTCCACAACCCTGGGGTCACTGTGTGGGCAGGGCTGGTTTCTCCTGTGTTTGCACACATAGCTTCCTCCTGTCTGTGTCCCCCTGTGGGTGTCAGGACACTAGTGGAATTGGCCCGTGGCCCACCCTGGACAGTGCCTTTTCCTTCAGTGACATCTTAGAGCCAGAGGACTGATTAGGGCTCTGACATGCATTTGGCACACAGTTAGACCCCAAAAAGCAATCTAGGGAAAGTTTATTTCCACATCTCCAAAGCACTTGGGCCAGCAGGTGCGTGTCTCGCACTGCTCCTGGGTGTCCCTGCATGCTTCCAGATGTCACTGCAGTGCTGAGCTCAGAGTCTCTGACCTTGCATCGGGACACGTGATAAGATCTGCCTGTTTCAAAACTCATCAAGGCCGCAGCCCAGATTTGGCCAATAGTCAGCTATCTGTAAGGCAAAGGTTGCCCGGTAGCCAGGAGGTTACCCAATGGTTGTCCGGCCCACCATGTACCAGCATGGAAAACTGATAGCAGAGTCCAGCCAAGGCAGGTTGAGATCCACTCTCTGGGGCTAGGAGGAGCCCGGCTTGTCCTCTGGCCATGCTGTAGCTGGACTAAGTCAGGACATGTTGTGAGGACATGCCTGGCCGGGACCCAGGGCCATCCTGCACTGAGTGTCAGTACTGGGCAGCCATTCAGGAGCAGCAGGTGGGAGCGGGGGCTCCGCCAGCTGGTATGAGCAAAACCAGGCCGGAGGCGCTGCAGAAAGCAGCAGGTTCTGCACCCCCACCCCATCACCACGGCAACCCTTGCGCAGGAGGGACTCCCCATCGAGTTTTAACCCAAATTGTATTTTCCAGGTCTAAAATCAGAGCCACTACGAAGAGAAGAACTCATCTTAACAACTTTAAGAGGCTCTCTGGCTGCAAGGTGAAATGCTGGGGTGGGGGAGGACAACCCCTCCTCACCGGCAGGCGGGGACCGCGGTCACTTGGAAGCCGGCTGCCCAGTGTTTCTCCTGAATCAGTTAGGGAAGGGAGTGAGATCAGAAGTGGTGGTGGTGGAGGAGCTTGTTTTTCAGGGAATGTTCGGGTTTCTCTGTGACTCTGTTTACCTCCAGTCTCGGGGATCTTTGATCTCGGGTTAGTGACTTGAGGCTTCTAAGGGGAGGTCATGATTAGAAAGAAAAGGCCGTTTACCCTGCTGGAAATGTGGGTGCACAGTGCAAAGAAGTCTCAGGCTCTCAAGAGAGGGTTTGGGCAGCCTCCAGGTAGCCAGAAACACAGTGCGCCCAAGCATCACTGCATCTCAGTGTGTCCTGTTTTATTTGTTTGCCGCACTGGTGGTGGACCCCGGGTGACCCGTGCCAGAAGGGCTTGGTCACCGAGCAGCCCGCCCAGCTCTGGGTCTCACCGCGCTTGCTTCTGTGTTTACTAATTCTCATTTGATGCCTCTTTGAGCTTGTTTTAAATGTCTTGAGCACTAAATCCCTAGAAAATATTCTGTAACACCAAGAAATGTCCGAAACCAGCACAAAACAAACTGTTTATCACAAGACTCGGGGCAGGCTATTCTTGTGCTGGCGCCTGTCCCCCGAGTCCTTGTCAGTGAAAACCAGTTATTATATGATTAAAGGCTCCAGGGTCCCACAGGAGCTGGGACCACAGCAGGGACAACAGCTATTGTCTTCAGAGTGCACAGATGCGCTGCACACCTGAGGGTATCCTCAGGTGGAAGTCAGGTGGGGAGATTCTGGGGTAGGTGTTTTGTTGTGCCCATTTCATGGATGGGGAAACTGAGGCTTAGAGTAGCTAGGCTCAGTGCTGTACTGCAGACTGATGATGTCCACACCGGCCTACCTCCAGGCTTAGGCACCGTCCTGCCCACACCTGGTCACGTCACAGAGAAGTATTCAGGGGCCAGCAACACAGCTCACACATAGATTCTTAAGTTTGGTGGTAAGAATGGGCTCCCCTAAACCACAGCCTTTAATGCTGGGTCTTTGGAACTCACACCAGGGCTGTCATTGCTGCTGAATACCAGGGTGACTGTGGGAAGCAGCCAGCATGGATGCATTTTTAAACTCTCCCCTCCTCATCATTTTGCCTTCAGCTACCTGGCAGAGCAATTGTTTGCATGGTCCGAGGTGCCATGACAGCCCAGAGCTGCTAGAGAATCCGAGGGAGGGTCATGTGGGCCATGCAAAAACCGTGCAGCCTCACAGCAGGAAGCCAGCTTCTCTCTCTGCCCTCCAGCCTGCTGCACCCAGCAGAAGACTCCACCACTTCTGGGGCCTTTGGAACACAACCAGAGATTCCAGACCTGGCCCCGGGGCCTCAGACCCCTTCCCTGTCCAGGGAGAAAGTGATGCCCCCGTAAAAGGTGAAAGGATGCCCAGAATGGCTCCAGCAAAGATGGCTCCTGCCTGAGGCAGCAGTGTGAGAGCAGTGAGCCACCTCCTTCTGGAGGGCAGCTGGCTTCCCATGCAGAGAAACACTAACCCAGGTAAAGCAGGGACAGCCGCAGCCTCCCTGGAGCTGCGGCTGCTCTTGTGGGTAGCTCTGTGATGGTGCTGCAGGCTCCAGTTCCCAGCTGCTCCTTCAGAGACATCATGGATTTGCCAACTGCTGTCTCAAAGGCTTGTAAAAGAGACACCTTCTGGTCACATACCTGGGAGATGCCAGCTCCAGACGGCCCATTGCCTGCCTCACCTGATTAGGACAGGCTGGGCCTCAGTCACTCAGGGCCACAGGAAACAGCAGGGCTCAGCAGATAGGGATGCTCAGGTCTTGAGGTCAGGTGACGACCCCTAGGGCAGATACTTAGGGGACTCCCTATCGCCACCACCCCAGCACCTCTGAAAACAAAACTGAAGTTTTGCATGGTTCTCTCCGAACTGAGATAACAGCTATCTCTGTGTCCCCGATGTCAAAGTGCCATCTTTTTGCTTTGAATCCTAGGCTTGCTGCTGAGAGGGGCAATGCTTTAGAAGTAGGCACTTTGCATGCAGTTTACATATCCAAATCCAGGCAGAGGATACAGGAGAACCCACACCCACGCCACCATGCCCACCATTGATGGTTCTCTGCAAGGGTGGAGCCATGGAGCCAGCCCTCACCTTGGCCATGGCACACAGAAGCACCACAGAAGCCAGGGCAGGCTGCACCTAGAGTGGGGTCCCCGGGAGTGGAGAGCAGGCAGAGCCCTGGCTACTACCCAAGAGGGGCAGTCTCAGCTCAGGCAGGGCTTTCCCTTGCCATGCAGGATATTTAAGAGAGACTGAACAGTAGGTTCATTCTTTGCTGCGTAGGTTTGTGGCTCTTTCCACCCCACCCCACCTCGACCTCAGACCCAGGTGCAGGACACCCCACTGGGCAGTTGGGCCCCAGATACTCAGTTCTGAGCCCCTGCATTCTACCAACTGCAAGTGAAAAGTATTTGAAAGAAGAAAGCACCTCTGAACCGACTCTATCCAGACATGTGCCCTGGTCCACATGGCTCTAGCACACAGCACAGCAGTGATCCACACAGCATCTGCATGGTCCAAGGTATAAAGTCTAGGGGAGATACGTGTGGGCTACATGGGTACTGCACCACTATACAGCAGGAGCTGATACAGCAGGAGCTGAGATCTGCAGACTCGGGAAACTCAGGACCACCAGAGTCTACACCCACGGGCACCTAGGACTGACTATGATGTGGCAGTGACCCTCTGCCAGATCCAAGCCCAGTCCCATGGGGTATCTAGGCTTACACCTGTCCCCACACCCTTGCACTCACAGGAGGAGGACATGTTCCACTGGGGCACTGAACAGAAAGCCTCACTGAACAGCCTCAGGGGACAGCTCAGACAACCCGCTGTGCCCAGCTGGAGCACTGACCCTTATCCACAGCAGCTCAGAGTCACTCAGCTCAGCACCACTGAGACTGCGTGGCTGCTTGTTAGAGTGACAGCTGAGGGACACAGTGCCGGGGGAAAAACAAGGCTTTGTGAATAGAGGGCAAGCAGCAGGGAAACAGGTGACATTGCACCCACCCCGTGTTCTCATAGATTCTTCACTTGGCACAGGTGAAAAACTCCCTTGGAATGCATCAGTTGAATCAGTAACGAACTTGAGACCCCGGAGCCGCTCACAAGCGATGGTTGATAACAGTCCAACTTCATCTTTTTTGTTTGTTCAGTTGGGTTGTTATTTTTGTTTTTGTTTTTGCTTTTGTTTTTGTTTTTGTTTGGTACCAAGAATCAAACTCATGACCTTTCTTGCCAGGCAGGTGCTATGCTGCTGAGCTATATACCCAATCTCTTGCTTTTTTTTTTTTTTTGAGACAGTGTCTTACTGTGTATTCCAGGCTGACCTTGGACTCACTATATAGCTCAGGCTGGCCTTGAAGTCACAGTGATCCTCCTGCCTCAGCCTCCGGAGTGCTAGGATTACAGGTGTGCACCACACCTGACCTGACTTCATCTTTTGCATTTCGGTCCTGAAGCCTATGTGACCACACAGGGACAGCAAGGCCAAGCAGTCTCACTGGTGTCCACAGTGAAGCTCCCGCTACCTCTCCTCATCCTGGCCGAGGGCTACACGCCCTGTGCAGGCTGCTGTGATCCCAGGGCTCCGGCAGACCATCCAAACCTGAGGGCTGTCCTCACTGTCTCTGATTCCAAATGAACTTGTTAAAGCATCTTTAGTGTAACAAAAGTAGATCAATCCCTAGTAGGCGAATGTCACTAAATCAATGGCCCATGGGGCCTTCACCAACGGCTGGTGAGAGGTCTGCCAGCAACTACACGAAACACAGAGATAAGAGATCAGCTCTGTCCACCAGACTGAACTCCTTGGCAAGAGGACAGGGCTGGGACTGCTCTCAGAGGAGCAGGATCCTGCGACGATGCCTGGCTAAGACCACCTTGTAGCACCATCCCAGAAGAATGAGGTAGGGTCTTGCCTCAGCCTTCTCTCCAAATGCTTCACACAGACCTGAGGAAGGGATGGTCAGAGGGTGGCAGAAATAAAGCCACAGATGCAGCCCAAGATGACTCCTGGCGGGACTCCATGTAGGTGGCTGGGAAGCAGCCAATCCCATGGGCCCAGAAACCATGGCTCTTGGCATCTACAAGGGGCTCTGTGACCATGGACAAGGGATGAGCCCAGGAAGATGTCCACAAGGCACTTAACACACTACTGCAGGCACTTAACACATTACTGTGCACACTTACCCATGTGTGTGCACAACTGACACCCCCTGCCCTACCAACACACACACACACAGTGCTGTGGCTTCGAGCTAGGACATCCCAGAGCCTCCTGTGTTCAGAGAGGTAGTGGGAGGTGATCAGATCAGAGCTAAGGCTATGTCAGGAGCTGGGGCCTGGTCAGAGGCAGTCCCTGGGGTAACCTGGAAGGGGACATCCTTCTAGGATACTTCCCTGCTCTCTCTGCTTCCAAATACCATAGCACAAGCAGCCTCCTTCTGGTCCACTGTGGGCTGAGTTCTCTAGATACTCTGGGTGCTGGGCACAGTGTCTTAGCAACAGGAAAGGAACAAAGACACACAGCTGTATGTTTTGCACACGCACTCACTCAGCTGACTGCATGGGGAGGGATGTGCCAGAGAGCCTGTGTGCACCATCTCACCTCAGCACGCATTCACCCAGAGGCACCTGTGCTCCTTCTGAGCCCTTCCCACCAGGCCCAGCTGAAGCGCAGGCTGAAGACAGCCTCAGGTCTGGCTTGTTCAAAGGCCAGCGCTCTGCCTCAGATCCTCTGGTCCCACCTCACGGGCCCTTCTTTTGTGCATGCAGTACCGGGGATTAAAAGCCGGGGTCTTCACACTGAGCTCCATCTGTAGCCCTCTACTATTTTGAGACAAGGCCTCTCTAAGTCACTAAGTTGCTCATGCTGAGTTCAAACTTGAGATTCTCCAGCCTCCCAGAGTCCTGAAATCATAGAGACTAGTGC
Organism: Cavia porcellus; assembly: GCF_034190915.1. Classification (NCBI taxonomy): domain Eukaryota; kingdom Metazoa; phylum Chordata; class Mammalia; order Rodentia; family Caviidae; genus Cavia; species Cavia porcellus. Next base: position 60,117,459 of record NW_026947489.1, read on the forward strand.
AATTCCATAGAGGGGGTAGGCTGTGATGGCACCAATCCAGCATCCCAGAAAGGAAGCCAAATGCAGATCAGTTGCGTGGCCTGAGTGCAAACACTCGTGGGAATGTATCCCCAAATCCTGATTCCACTTCTCTGCTGAGTGGCTCTGAAGAGGGCCATGGGTGCCTTGCTCCCCACACTCTGAGAGTAGAAGAATTTCTGAGTTTTGCTTCTCTGTGAGCCAAAATTAGGACATTTACCTCGGAACACAGAGTGTTGCTGCCACCTGACAGCTGTGGTGCCACAGCCTTGCCCAGGGCCACTTACACAAAGATGGGGACCCAACCAACTTAGGAGAGGACTCCTCCCAGGGGGAACAGGATGGAGAGAAGACAAACCCAAAAAGAAAGACCCTTTCTTCCAGAGCCTTGCCTCAGCCCTGTCCCAAAGCCTAATGTCCCACTCATGTTGGGGTGCTGCCACCCCAGGTGTGCCCAGCCCCATGCCTGGTGTGTTCAGAGCTCATCACAAGTCAGCACTTTTGCACAGCTTGGTGTGTGTCTCTCTAAACTCCTCATGGGGCTCTGAAATGCAATGACACACCTTGCCCTGCTCCAGGACAGCGTCACCAGGGTGCTGTCCTCACCCAGTAGCTCTTGGGCCCAATCTCTTTCCCCGAGCCCTGCCCCTTGCAGCCATGCTCTGTCTCCCATCTTCCCAGCTGACCAGCCCCTCGCTCCATAGGATGTGTGTTTGCATTCAAGCAGGGACTTCTGGGGTCCTCCAGGAAGTGGCCTCAGAATAAGTATCTAGACAAACAGGATAGACCTTAGTCATGGGCTTCTCAGCTGCCTCTTGGATCACCTGTGCTCAGCGTATGGGGTGGGGGTCGCCAGATCTCCAGTGAGGGGGTTCCCTGGGAGAACCCAGACCCCTCCTGTTCTGTCCCACTTCCCTCCCCTCTCTAACCTCAGCCCCACTCTCCCTCTCCACTGGCTGCCACTGGCTAAACAGTCCCCACAGTTCCTCTAACCCCAGCCTCTGTGCACCCCCAGGCACCTGCTCCTCCTGCTCCTCAACTCTTCCCAGCCCCAAGCCAGGTTGGGGAAGCCAGCTCAGACAACCCAGGCAGAGCCAGGGCAGGCACAACCCAAAAATGCCACAGCTGTTCCCTGGAGCCACAGCCATCCCAAGGCACCAGGCAAAGACCAGAGCACCCCACTCAAGATGTGAGACAGCCCAGAGCAACTCTCCGTAGCTTCCTGGGTGGCCATCCCCAGACACACTGGGCACCCAGGACACCATCCTGAGTCACCCCTATACAGCACTGGTCTTAACTGGCTGGCTCCTCTGAGGCTCTCATCGGCCACACACACTGTGCTTGGTGTGACCAGAAAGCCTGCTGTGACTGTGGCCAGGGTGGCTAAGCCTGCCTGTGAGCCTGCCCGTGCAGGGCGAGGCCACCCGCAGACAGCAGGGTGACTCATCAGTGCCCACACCGAGGAAGTATCCAGGCGTGGACATGACTCCCTCGCTCAGGGAACCGGGGCCCACAGGGCCAAAGTTGGCTCAGGCTCTGAGGGGACTGGAGGGCTGGTGGCATGGAGCTAGGATGGAGGACGGGCTGGGGTGCAGGGCAAGCACTTACCACCACAGCGCACATCAGGCTCACGCACTTCGGGCTCCTCAGAACCCCAGGAGCCCAGCAGCAGGGCCTGCAGGAGCAGGAGGGTCACTGACAGCCGTGCAGGCCCCATGTCCTCAGCAGAGCAGGGATGTGGCAGGCACAGGTGCTCAGGTGTGGACAGCCAGAGACACCCCGCCCCCCAGCCCGCAGGGCCTCACCTGGGTGCCTTGGGGTGTGGCCGCAGCCTCCACACTTGATCCCGCCCCCATCCCTATCCAGGTATCCGCCCATCTCCAGCCCAGCCCCCACCTCTGTGTCCCTGCAGGCCCTGCACCTGAGCCCACTCCCTTGGCCCAGATGGTCCCTGGCCAGTCCGCCCCCGCCCCGAAGTGTCACCCCTTCACCCTCTAATGTGGATTTTTTAACCCCCTTCCCCATTTCTGACCCCACTCTCTGGTCACTGGCCCCATCTCTGGCCCCCTACCCTGTGCCCTGATCCTCATGCCCCGTGAGGTCACGGTGGCATCCTCACAGTTGTCATGCCCAGGCCACACTGGCAGGAGTGTTGACAGAAGGGCTGGCATCTGCTGGTGCTTTGTGAGTCTTTGTGATTCTGCTCCTCCAGTATTGCCCTGAACAGAGGACTGAGCTAAAGATAAAACTTACTAAAAACCGATACAGTAAAAATCTACAGCCTCTTTAAATGCTAAATAAGGATGCAAATAAGACCAGTGAGAGTAGAGAGCCCCTGCTACCAATAGCTGGGAGGGGCCAAGCTGCTTTTTGTGCTTTTTGTCCTGGGGTGTTGGCCCCACCCCAGCACAGTTTCCAAGTGGTCATTTGCATGGCAGATGTACTATCTGGGCAATCGAGGCCTCCTCTTCTGGACTCTGTCTCTACCCTGTGATGATGGAGTGAGATGGTATCCCCTCCCCATGGGGTCAGGTACAGCCTGGAGGTGGGGGTGCTGGTATCCTGGCTTAACACAGGGGTAGGTAGACACCAGCACAGTTTATTTGGTGGGTGGGGAGCCAGGGAAGTGTGAGGCTTTGGGGCACAGAAGGAAAGAGCCTAGAGGACAGGGTCTCTTCTCTGAGTAGCTATAACACGCACTGCCACACCCTGTGGGGTTCAAGGCCGGGATCCCATGGCACTCCTGCTGGCTGAGCCTAGGCTGGTCACCAGGACAGGGCAGGGGTAGCATCCACCAGCTCACATTTCAGCTGTGTGGTCTCCAGTTCTGTGCTCGTGGTGCCCACAGCTCGGGAAAGGGCCAGTCATGCTGGAGTTACATGACAGCACTGATGATGTCTGGAATCACAGAGGAGGAACACTGGCTTTTCAAACCCAGTGTGATGGCAGATTCCTGTAATCTCAGAACTCGGGAGGCTGAAGCAGGAGGATCACGGTGAATTCCAGGCGAGCCTAGGCTACATAGTGAGTTCAAGGTCAGCCTAAACTACTGAGTAAGATTGTCTCAAAACCAAAAAAAAAAACTCAGCTTCAAGCTGCGTGACCGGGGTGAGTTTGCACACCCCATACTTCTACTTCCTGACCTGTGATGAGAAGGCATCCTTCTGTCCTGATGTAGTGTAAAGTGTTTAGTTTTGAGGTTCTTTGACCCAACCACTTGAGGACCACTCCTCTCACATATGGGAGCAAGAGGAAGAGGAAGCCTGCAGCCACTACCTGGGGTCCCCTTCCCCAGCTAGGCCCATCCATGGGGCCACAGGAGCAGGCTAAATGATGCCCATCCTTCACTTGGCCTAGGCTGTTCCCTAAGAAAAGTGTCAAAAGCAAACTGGATGGACACAGACATCTGACGGAGTGCTGCTGGGGTGGGTATCCAGGGTGCCAGTATTCCCTCACATCTGGAAGCTGGAGCAAGTTGAGGGATGAAGTGGCAGAAAACTGGGCAGGGCAGCTTGTCTTCCTGGTGGCAGAGCTGCACCCCCAGCACTGGCCTCTTTGCTCTCTGAGGAGGGCTCAGAAGGAACCGCCCCTTCCCTAGCTGGAAAAGGCACTTTTGAGGTTGAGGCCCTGGTAGCTGGCTGAGGGATGCAGGTCTCAACCTGACCTGTCCTTTCTGCTTGGCAGGGAAGCTGGAGGAAAACTCAGCTCACACCCTGCACCCCACCATCCCCATCACTACCTGCAGAGCCCAGGCTGGTGCTTCTGCAGGTGTGTACACACTGTGCCCGACAGCCACGGTGCTGCATGCCAGGGTTCCGCCCTCCCAGCTGGAGCAGCAGCAAGGGTGGTGGCGGCTGGGCTCACAGGTGGGCACCAAGGCGACTCCATGGCCACCCTGCACCTTGTCCATGTAAACTGGCCGGATTTCCATTTAAATAGCTGCTGTAAATACATCTCTATTTTAACACAGCATTTCCCACTTAGAGGGCTTCACAGCGAGGCAGCATAGAGGGCTCCGTGGCAAGGCAGAATGGAAAGTTTACCCTCCAGGCAAAAAAGAATGAATAAGAAGGGAAAAAGTCAATAACTTCTCCCCTCTGAGGTGGGAAGCAGCCTCTCGTTTGTGGGAGATGCATTTTCCATTTGTTGAATTGTTTTGTCTCTTTTACTTAGATTGGAAGTCTCCTGGGCAGAGTCACATGACCCACGTGCCCCTGGTATAACCAACAATAACTCACTTCAAGTAAAAGTGTGAGTCTGAGCAGAACCACAGACATCCAGGAAGCACCCAGACCTGGCATCCCTCTGCTCGCTCATTCCTGAGTGGACAAGAAGTGACCCCCTTTACCCTGAGCCTTCAGGCAAGGCAGGTACATGGGATAGCTCTGAAGGCAGGGTCACATCTCCAGCACCCCCACACCTGCAGGATTCTGTCAAGGACCAGGGAGCAGCCAGGTCCTGGGTAACTGCTTGCCTGCAAGGAGATGGGCTTCCCCCACAGTGGCTCCAGAGCTCAGAAAATAGGGTGCTGTGGGCTGCCTGCCCTCTTCTCCCTCTTCTGGGGTATCTTTGAGAACCCTAAGCAGGGCACCCAGATTCTGTTGGAGAGTTCTCGCCTGTCCGGACCTGGAGCAGAGCAGCAGGACTGGGACAGACTGGGGAAGGCAGGAGCGGAGCAGTGCATGCTGTGTACTGTGAGCCCGAGCCCCACTCTGTCCCTAGGGCAGCATCCACCATCTCCATCAGGATCCTGTGGCACTGTGGGGACTGCAGCACGCACTCCTGGGACAGGGCTTGTTTTGGCACCTCCCTGCTCCACTCCACACCTTCTGCGCTGGTCTTGGTGCAGCTGGTGCCCAGGGGAGAGGGCCCTCAGGCCTGCGCGGCCGTGGCACCTGCATGATTGTTGGCATCTCCAGGCCTCACCTTTTCCACCTGGGATCTTGCTGAATGTGTCAAGACCCCTTCCAGCCCTGATGTTTTCTTCACCATCTTGAGCTAAAGCCAAGGAAACAAAGGTGGCCAAAACTGGCCTTTTTTTTGGGGGGGGGACATCACACAGTGCCACTTGCCACAGTCTGGGCTCTTGGACTCCCCTGCTAACAACCCCAGCAAAACCAAGGAGCTATGCGGCAGCTCTCTCTGTCATTAACTTCCCTCGCAGCGCAACGACCAGGTCAGATCTCGGTTCTGGTCCAGCTGTGATAGGCTGAGAACCCTCCTCGACTCATTGTCAGGCCCTGTGAGGCTGAGTTCAGCAGCGCTCACGCTAGGGCACTGACATCCAAGTGGGCCACAGACAATCGGATTTGTGTTTTTCGGGTTTCCCTGTTTTCCCTGAAAATAGCCAAAGCTGTGTGGCCAGGCTCATCCTTCCGTAAGACATGTCCTGTGTGTACCAGGAGGGGCATGCTGGGAAAGGAGCTCATCACCACCTCGGGAGCTATCCCCAGGATCAGAAGTGACTCTCTACACTGAAGCAGATAGATCACTGACCGGACACTTCAGGGATGGGATTTTCTCTCAGTACTAACTCTGATGTCTTAGACTGTGTGTCCCTGTATGCGCGTATGCTGTTGGGGACACAACGTGTACATAGCATGTTTATCAAGCCAGCACAGAACAGCCTGCTCATCAGAGGCCAGTTGCCCCTTGAGGGGAAGCTGGGAAGCAGCCCCTCACCTCTCCTGCCCAGGCTCACACAGAGGTAGAGTGTTGACTTGGTGGATTGTCACCTGTACTACCGAGGGCATGTTCTAAGCAAGTGGGTGCCTGCAGCGGATCCTGGCACTGCAGTGCTAGGTGCTGTGTTGGGGTGAGGAAGTGTCTTGTCCCCAGCCCAGCTGTACACACTCAGACACACAGGCCCCCTCCTTGGCCTCCTGGGGCAGGGACAGTGTAGGCCTTGCTAACCAATGCTTAGCACTGACCTTGTGGTCACTGAGGTCTTCCCTAGCCTGAGCCTCAGCTGGCCAAACTCCTCCTTCTTCATGTGCATCTGTTACACAGGACGCAACCACCCACTCGCTTTTCTGATTCACACCCATCTCCTCCCAGAATGCTAAAAGCTCACTCCACTAGCTAGACGAACTTCTCCTTTGGGTCTCCGGATCCTGAATATCCTGATTGCAGTCTCCCCTTCTTAGTTCATCTCCCTTTTTATGTAAAAAGCAACCTCTGAGATTTTCCAAGAAAAAAAGAAAGAGCATCCTTTTAAGATCATTCTGGAGATCTTGTGAAGTCAAAAATATCTTCACGCAAAAGTTTCTGCCTTCATACTATTTGATATTTGAATGGTGGTTCAGTCTGCTGCTGTAACAGAATCCCACAGACAGGATAATTTATAACAAGCAAGAATTTATCTAGCTTGTGATTCCAGAGGCTGAGAAGCACAGGACCCAGGGCTGTATGTAGTAGGGGCCTCCAGGAAGACATTAGGTGGGCAGGAGACAGAGAACGCAAACTTCTAGATTCAGTAAACAACCTCTGAAAAAAGTACAGGATCACACTGTATAAAGAGAAAATATTCATTTTACAAACACAAACTACCACTAAATTGTCAATTTCTGAGATCCCAGGGATTTATGTGGGAGGCAGATCAGATGACTAATGATTCTGATTGGTCCCACTACTTCCCCTCCCCTTGCAGGTACTTTTTCTGTCTCAGTTGCTTATTTGTGGCACTTGGTGGTAAGGCTGGCTGGAATCCAGTGTGCTCTTCTCTGGAGATTCAGGGGCCATGATTTTCCCCTGCAAGAACTTTGCAGCTCTGGCCTGATAGCAGAGCGTTCCCCTTCTCTGCCACATGACCACATGACAGAAAGAGGTGATGAGCTTTGTGAGTTTAAGGAATATACTCTCCTGGAGAGGAGTGGTGGTGTGGGCCCAGTGCTCAGGGAGGTTGAGCCAGGCGAATTGCTGAGAGTTCAAGGCCAGCCTGGGCTACACAGCAAGATCTTGTCTCAGAAAAAAAGAATAACCTCCTCTGTTCTCCAGCAGCCTGGAACAGAGGTTGGATTCAGCATCAATCTTTGCAAAACATAGAGGAGACAGGGAAATAGCACCCACTAAGCCAGGCCAAGGCCCTCCCAGACCCTGGCAAGGCTGTCACCTGACCTCGGACTTCCAGCCACAAGAATGGTGGCAAAGTTTTCTGATTATAAGCCACGAATCGATGGCACTTTCTAAGAGCAGCCGCAATGCATGTCCCTCCTCCCTGGCACCTGGCCTCCTGCCTGCTTTCACCCTGACCACCTACACACACGGGACTCTCCTTGATGACTACAGTAGACTGGAGGGCCTGGAGCAATGGCTGCTGGAACTGAAAGGGCACAGGCCTTGAGGAGGGGTGAGAGGCAATTACTGCTGGAAATAAACCGTCCGCAGTAACACAGTGGCTGCAAAGAAGCAGGGAGAGAGAGGTCGGGCCAGAATCGAGGTTAAGGTTTTAATGTCATAGTTTTCAGACTAAAACTTCTGTGCTTGGAACTGAGGAGCCCCAGAACTTCCAGGAGAAGCATCTCGGGGCTCCCCACATCCAGTGTGGACCCTGTATTCTTTCCAATGTGTTTCTTTTTTTTGTCTTTATCCTTTTTATCGGTACCGGGCATCGAACTCACGACTGCCTACTTGCAAGGCAGGCACTTATGCCACTGAGCTAAAGCCCCAGCCCCCTCCAATGTGTTTCAATAGAGTTCCAAGACGGCTGCCACCTGCAGAGGACGGGGTGCTCACAGTACTCATTTTTCGGAGCTTTTCTCTTTTGTCCAAAATCAATGAAGTAACTGGGCTTCAAGGAAAATGACTGCATTTTGTCTCCCAGGAGCTTCAGAAAGCTACAAAGTGCTGGGCGTGGTGGCACACACCTGTAATTCCAGCACTCAGGAGGCTGAGGCAGGAGGATTGCCATGAGTTCAAGGCCAGTCTGGGCTATATAGTGAGTTCAAGGCCAGCCTGAATTGCATAGTATGTCTCAAGAAAACAAACAAAACCAAGAATAACCCCCAAAAAACAAAACAAAAAGCAATGGAGAGGAAAAATTGCACTAGAAGTATCAGATCTGTTTGGCATCCAGAAAGACATCTTCCTCTACCTTCAGGCCCTTGAAACTGACGCCATCGGCATTGTCACAGGTGCGTGTCAGCTCAGAGCACTGCAGGCTCACCTGCAAGAACTGGGACGTGAAGGCTCTTTCCACTGAGCAAAGCAGGCTTGGAGTGCGAGACACACGATCTGTCACACATACTCCTTGACAGAAAAACTACCCCTGAAAGTCCACCTGAAACCCTTAGCCTCCGAGGGCCACTTGAAGATGCACCACACACAGGCAGAGAATCGGGGCATCTGGCTTCAGGTCCTCCCCAGATCGTGAGGAGCCCACAGATGCCTTTACCCATGGATTCTCCTTTATCAGGAGACTCCCATCATCTGAGTCTCAGTGTCCCGCCCAAGTTGACAGTGGCCCAGGATTTATGCATTAAAAACAGAAACAGCTGGTTGTGGTAGTGCCTGTAATCTCAGTACTCTGGTAGGCTGAGACAGGAATACGCAAATTTGAGCCCAGCCTAGACAGCTTAGAGAGAGCCTAACTGGGGAAAAAAAAAAAAAGGTCTGGGGATGCATCTTACAGTGAAGGTCCTGGATTCTATTTCCAGCACCAGAAACACACACACACACACACACACACACACACACACACACACACTGCAACTCCAGGCTACAGAGTGACTGCTCAGTTTGCAATGATTCTCTGGTTCCCAAAGCACCTTTCAGTTTTGCTCTGTCTTCTTTCTCAAAACCATTCGATGACCCGAGAGCCCCCCGAGGGAACAGCAATCTTACCTTACCCACAGCGTAGGCTGAGGACTCAGGTGTCCCAACAGCCAGGTCTCTTTAAATTGCCACTCCTCAGGCTGGCCACGAACTGTCGCTGGGAAGCTCCCTCTGCGTGGCCCAGATGCATTCCTCGAGCTCTCCAGCTAGAGATTTAGAGGGGGAAAGCTCATCCTATCCCGCTTCTGCTCCACTCTCCCCGATCCAGGCTGCACCCAGCCTCCGTGAAGGAATCAAAGAGAATACAGGATGAGTGAGATTTTGCATTTCAAGTTAGTTTTATTTTATGTTACCGGGGATTGCTGCATTGAGAAAAAAACAATGTTAGGAACAACATGTCAGCTCAGCTATCTTAAGTGAATACAAAGAGCTGATATTTAGAAAAAAAATAGAAAGCCTGTTTTGCCACACAGAGAAATTCCTTTATAGTGCTATCAGCTGTTTTAAATTATTCATCTTATAAATTGGGGCTTTGTTTTTGTAAAGCAGAATATATGTAACCTGGCTGGCTTCAACTCCAAGCTTTCTTCCCACCTCCATTTCCTTTTTAAATAAATGGACAGATGGGGAAAGATAAGGGTGTCTCTGATCAGGGTGGTAATACAGGAGCTAAGGTTAGGAGCACCACATAGGTGGTCAGATAGGTATCAGCCCTCAAAGAGGTCAGTGGAGAAAATAACAGTGCAGCTGTGGGTGGAGGCAATCTGGGGAGGGATAAACAGAAGTGATCGATATTCTAAATAGTCATCAGCCACCTGTGTGGGGGACTAGGCCCTCCTGACCTGTCCCCTCCAGGAAGGGTCCCTGTTCTTACCATGGGCACTTGCTATGTGACCTGCTTCCCAACTGGATCAGTATTACCTAAGAAACTATATTGATAATCTTATTGGTTGTCCATAGTTTTATCCCATCTTATACTACCTCATGATTTTGCCCTATAAAACTTCCTTTGAGACATGGGCTCATGGGCCACCCACTTCCTGGGTCCCCTCCTGTCCCTCTCAGCCTGGAACTGTCTTCCCCTCAATAAAATGTGCTACTTCTAACCTCCATGGCTCCTGGCAGCACACCACACACTTAACAGATTAGGAGTCACAGTATTTCCTTTATATCATTTGGAGGTTCCCATATCACACCTATATTAGTGATGCATGCCTGTAATCTCAGCACTCTGGAAGACTGAAGCAAAAGGACCAAAAGTTTGAGCCTAGCCTGGGAACTTGGTGATTTAATGCCCGAGTTTTCCTGCAGAGCGGCAAGATTGTCGTTCTTCCAGGACGCTGCCACAACTCTGCAAGGTCTCTTAGCTCATTATCCTCATCGTCCTCATGGTCTTCGACAACATGTTGCAATATACAGAAACAAGGATGGAGGGTCAGACTGTGGACCCTTCTCTGGCGGCGTCTTGGCCCTGATTCAAAGCCGCTTTCTCGAGAGCCTTTCCCCGCAGTGCTGACGACCACCAGCAGGTGGCACCACCTGGGCTCAGACCGGCCAGCGACCCAAGACAGACTGAGCGCTCAGGAGCCAGAGCCCAGGCAGGAGCCGGAGCTGAGGCAGGCGGGTTCTCTCCTCCCTTGTTTTCTGTCTAAACACACACATCTGACGGCCCACCTTTTATGAACACGCTGGTGTCCAGGTCTTTTGTGCATCACAGCGCTCCTTCAGCGCCAGGTATCAATCATAGCTTAGGAAGGATAAGTTCCTATACAAAGAACATTTATGTCTTAATTGTCTCCAAAGCTTGGCACAGTAATTGCAGAATTCAAAGGTCAAAAAAAAAAATACTTTGTCTTTCTTATTTTTCAAGAAATCAAGAGGCCAATAACACAAAGATTGATGGGAATACATTTTCCTTGTCTCTCCCGCATGTTTTACTAAGTGGTAAAGATGTCAAGCTGACAGAACTAGGTGATGTTTCCCACCCAAAGATGAGTGTGCGCTGCTGGCCGCGCTAGAGATAGAGATGCTACACCGTCAGCCAAAGAGATAACTAGAGAGCCAGAGTCCTCAGGAGGGGAGCGATCCTACCTGAGCAGCAACTGAATTCAAAGGCCCACGCCAAGAGGACAGGACCCAGGTGGTATCATCACAGGAACACATAGGAACCACAAAGAGGTTTGCCACAAAGGGGCAAAACAGTGTGGGAACAAAGTTAGAGGGCCAGGAGCATTCAAAATCTTTGCAACTCTTGACTCCCTTTGAACCCTGCTGGAATCTGATCCGAGGGAAAAAATCTGAAATCCAGAGATATAGGTGTCCTACTCCAGCAGGACACCTAAAAGAAAAGCACAAAATGCAGCCTAAATACTGCATCAGAAGAGAATAGTTAAGTAAATTATACAGGTGAGTTCAGGTGAGTGTGTGTATTTAGCCAATGAAAAAAATCCCTCTGCCTGCTTTCAGAGGCGAACCTAGAACTGCTAGGCTAATGGTCTAGTTTATCTCTGTATTTGCTAACTGCATGTGATTAGAATATTTGCTCAGTAATTAGGAAAACCATTAAGAGACTTCAAGAAGTAAATTTACAGCTGTGGGCATGGTAGCCATCGCTGAGTTCCTAGTATAAGGGTGGCTGAAGCAGGAAGATGGCAAGTTTAAACCCAGCCTGGGCAGTTTAGGAATTTAGCAAGAACCTATCTCAAAATAAAAACCATAAAATACAATTAAAAAGAGATAGGGTTGTAGCTCAGTGTAAAGGTCTTGGGTTTAATTTCCACTACTGGAAAATAGAGGGATGCGATATAGTAGTAAGTTGGAAAAGGTTATCATTGATAGTTGGGTGATAGGTGAGATGGCTTGAATGCTTTTTGTTTGAAATTCAAATATTAACTCTTTATGCCCAATGTGAAAGGCTTGAAAGGTGAACCTTAATAAACAACAGTGTCCTCCTGAATGGGCTCTCTCGAGCCCTTCTCCCTCCCACTGGACAAGGATATGGCGCCCCTCTCTGAAGGAGCCAGCAAAGCTTCCATCTTGAAAGCACAGAGCTCTCCGCAGCCATGGGACTTGCTGACCTTCTTGACTTTAGTCTCCAGAATCACAGGAACTAAATTTCTGCTCTTTGGTGATTATCTAGCTTGGGGCATTCTATTACAGCAACATAAGGACACGAAGAAAAGGAGTGATTTTATTTTCTCCATTTCCAGTCTTCTACCATGAGCCTTCTTTACTGTTAGTCCCAGAAAATAAATTTTTAATGAAAAAGTGAACTGGTTCATAATTCATACCATCATAAAAAATTAACTCAAAATGAACTGAGACATAAATGTAAAACCTAAAATCATAAAACTTCTAGAAGAAAATCTTTGAACTTATGAGTGAGGCAAAGATTACTTAGCACACTAAAAACACAACTCATCAAAGAAAAGTAAGCTGGGCTTTATCACAATAAACACATTTGTTCTATGAAAAACACTTAAGCATGTGAAAAGACAAGATACCGACTAGGCAAAACTATTTGCAAAACACATAAAGACTTGCATTCATCACATAAAACAACTCTCAAAACTTGATCACGAGAAAACCACCCAAAGAAAACACAGCCAGTTCAGATATGTTACCAAAGAGAATCTAAGCGAGACAAAGAGACACACACACAAAAAATCCCAATATAGTCAGCATAATTGGGGAAACACAAATTGAAATCACAATGAAATGCCACAACACACTTATAAGAATGGCTCATTGTAAAAAATAACCAACAAGACTGAGTGAGGGTTGACAAGTGTTCACAGCAACAGTAGATCTCAGAACAGCTGGTACAGTTGCAAAATGGGCTGGCCCCAGAGGGCAGCAGGGCAGGTTCTTGGCAGTGAGCATACGTGTCTCAAATTAACCAGCAACTTTCTTCCAGGTGCTCATCCCAGAGAAGCGGAAATGTGTGTGTGCACACACACCACTAGTTTGATAACGTTCCTAACAGTTGATTTAATCTAATCTCTGAACACTAGGAACCTGTCCATCAGCAGGTGAACAGGTAGGAGAGGGGCCCATCATCATCGTGGAATGCCACTCAGCACCAGGAAGGAGAGAGAACACGCAATATAAAATCATAAATACGGGTGCTGAGCAGGCTGCTCGGAGTAGGCTTATGTTTCTATGACCCAGGATGGGTGAAATAATGGCAAAAGACAGGCCAGTGGTCAACAAGGGGTGGAGTTGTGTCAGGCTTGACCAAAAAGGACCAGGAAGCTATTTTCATATCCCAACTGAGGTGGCACCAGCCTGGAATCCCTGTACTCAGAGAGGCTGAGGTCGGAAGATTGCAAGCCTTCAAGCCCATCCTGGTCAACTGAGTGACTTTCTGAGACCCTGTCTCAAAATAAAAGAAAGTTTTTTAAAAATTGCTTTGAGGGGCTGGGGATTTAGTTCAGCGGCATAAGCGCCTGCCTTGCAAGCAGGCAGTTGTGAGTTCGATCCCTGGTACTGATAAAAACAAAAAAGACAAAAAAAATTGCTTTGAAAAGGTCGGGGGCTATAGCAGGGGATACATATGTGCACCTACACCGTATTATATACAGTGGTACCTCGGTTCATGAACACTTTCATTTGCAAACAATTTTGATTCTCAAACATATATGTTTGCAAAATTTTGCTTTCGTTTGCAAGCTCTGCCCTGGGTAACAAACAGGATCATAGCCATCTTTCCCACATAAACACCAACGTGGCCAAAATCACAGAACAAATTAAGTTCTTGAATCAAGGCACCACTTTCATAACACTTACAATGTATCTTCAAAATGACTCAGGACTGTGCTCTCTGGCCTGGCTCCCACCATAAATACAGCGCCCCCCACCTTCTCTCCTGCGCCTCGGCCCTGGAGGGCTCTCTCCTCCCACTGCCTACACTGCCACCTCACCTCCAGTCACGTTTAAAGCTCCTTCCTGGCACAAACAGCTGGTACCGCTTCGTCACTTCTTAGCCACTTCCTGTACTCTGTGGAAAGTGTTATATGTGACAGGTGGCCATTGGAAACTGGACACACAGTCCACTGAGGCCACTTGGGCAGCGCTGTTTCAACCACATGCGGTGGGCAAATATTTACAGGAGGACGGCATCCTTCTGTTTGCACAATGTGTTAATCCAATTTGAGGTTGCAAGATGTCTTAGACCCTCTGTTTCCTGCTTCTTTGTTCTGTTGTCCTTTCGGTTCCTTTGGGCAGTGTGGGACCATATCCTTGCAATTGCATTTCCAGAGGACAGGCCCATGCCCATCTGTGGCATACAGTGTCTGACCCGTGCCATCTTCTGCAGCTGGACCTTGAAGATGTTGGGGCAGGAAGGTGCTGTCTATTGATATTCTATCAGGAGCTCAGCAGTCTGATTCGTGCCTATTCCCCAACCAAGGCTGGGGACACAGCCCCCTAGCCACTCCTGCATGCCACAGGCTAGGCAGGGAGCAGCAGAGAAAGCAATCCCCCCGAAAGGATGGTTTTCCTTCAGCAGATGGGCAGAAGTGTAAATGTCCATCACAGAGTCAGTCCTGACTCCAATCTTGCCAGCTTGGGCAGCTTCGGCCAAGTCCTTGATTCTCATGTGCCTCCATTTCTTTACTCTGCAAAGTGTCTTCAGAGTCTAAAATCTGATTATTCCATCATGGCATGCACCTGTCATCCCAGCCCTTGAGAGGCTGAGACAGGAGGATCCTTGTGAGTGAGTTCCAGGCCAGCCTGGCTACATAGTGAGTTCAAGGCCAGCCTGAACAACACAGCAAGACCCTGTCTCAAAAGCAACAAGAGCAAAAACAAATCTGATTAGTCCAGAAGGAATGGGGCTCAGGGTTTCTTCCTTATTTAAAACCTTTATGGAGCACTAGTACTTTCTCTGGCTTTAGAAACTTCTCAAACTCCACAACACACTTACTGTGTGGTGGGTCATTGCTGTGTGCCATAGACACTCCAATATCTTTCCTTATGGACCAATAAGGAAATTAAGGTCCAGACTTTTGAGTGACCACTGTGAGGTCATGGAAGTCGATGAAAGCACCCAGGAAATGCTCAGGGCTGTGGTGGAGGACTGGGCTTTGAGAGATTTGTCAGTAGCCAAGCTAATAAATTACAGTTTGACATTTTAATAGCTGTGTTCAATGGACAGACTCCTTTGTCCAATCAACGGTCAATACTCAAGGGAGTAAAACTGATGGGTATTACAAGAAAGGTGCTGGCCTTGAATGTGAACCTCTAACTTCAGTAAGAACATGTTTCGGTCATATGGCCTGGCAGCCTCATGAGGACTCAGCTGTGCCCCATCAGCCACAGAGAGTTGCTGGCAGAAACCAGCCAGTGACTCTTGTGGGAGGGGCAGTGTCCTGTTCATTTCCATGTCCAGCCCCAGCCTGGCATGTCTCAGGGACCTGGGCCCTTGGAAAGCACCCCAGAGGCATTGAGGACAAAGACAAACAGTTGTTGGTGGAATGGGAGCCCAAACACAATAACAAACATTCAGACAACACAGAGAATGAGGGCTTAGGAGAATGAAAGGGGGCTGGTGATTCAGTTCAGTGACATAAGCACCTGCTTTGCAAGTGCAAGGTTGTGAGTTTGATCCCTTGTACCCAAAAATAAATAAATAAATGGCTAACTAAAAAATAAAGAAGAATGAAACAAGGCTCCAAGAAAAACATGAGAGCTTGCATGAACTTTGAAAGCAAACATGGGACGTGGACAAATGGCAAAAGCTACCATGCCAGGCCTGGTGGTGCACACTTTTAAGTGTGGTACTCTAGGAGACTGAGGCAGGAGTGGGACAAGCTGAACCCTAGCCAGGGCAACTTAGTAAGACCCTGTGTCAAAAATAACAAATAACAAATACGAAAAGGGCTGGGGATAAAGGTCAGTGGTGAGGCCACAGGGTCAATCCCCAGCAACACAGACACACATTAAAAAAACAAGAAAGCTGATTGAAAACCAGAGACAGATTTAATTCAGAAAATTATTTATGAGCTCCACACCCGGTGGCATTCCCAGTGTCATCATGAGTAGCATGCAATGATTTTTCCCCACTTTCTGCAGAATGGCAAAGATCCCTCGGAAGTCCCTCGTGGGTGCAGCACGTGACACAGAGAAAATGTGCACACCTTGGGTCCCCCATTCTCTTCAGCACTTCCATGTGTCCTGTCATTCTGCTGTCTCTCTGTAAACACAGGAGAGATGGCAGAGACCTAGGGGTTCAGCTTTAAAATGCATGCTTTAAACACCAACCTCTCATCAGAATAGCACCAGCCATGTGTCCCAATCATGAGCCAACCCAGCAGAGGGAACCACTCTTTCTGAGAAGCAGCAGTTTGCTGAAGGGTTCTGTGGGCCAAGTCTAATTCCAGCCCTGCTCCCCAGGTGGAACACTGCTGAGGGGCCCCTTGTATGCTAGAAGCGAGAACCAGAACATCCCTTGATCTGATCAACAGGTTAGTTACCATTGGAGAAGACTCAACCGAAATTCTAGCAAATGAAGAAACTGAGGACCTCATTGTAAATTCTAATTTCCATTACTAAATGCATTAATTCATTGACATCTTTAGATGAAAAAATCAACCAACTCATATGGAGCAACTCATGTGGAGTCTTATTGGTACACATTAGGATATCTTTTTTTAAGTTTAAAAAGGGTAAAACTAAACATAACAAAACAGAACAAAGCAATCAGAAGAAAACAATGTAAGTGACACAGATTTCAAAGTAAGACAACAGGAGATGCACAGTGGCTACCATAATGTCTCATTTTCTTCTAAAAAGTTGTCTATATCTTCACACACAATGAATTCACACAAAACAAAATAGTATAAAACTGATCAGAACAGAGTGATGAAAGCATTACAGGCCTTCAAAACCAGACAATAGGGAAGTCAACAATGGCTGCCATAATGTCTCTTGTTCTCTTCAAAATAGTTGTCCATACCTTCATGAATGTTGAAGTGAAACAATACAAAACAGACAAAAACCACTCTGAACAAAGAATAATAGCATTACTGGATTTCACAGCATGACAATATGGAAGCAGCAATGGATACCGTGATGTCTGTTTTTCTTCAAAGTAGCTGTACATTTCATCACATATAAAATAATCGATTCTCGTAAATTATTTAGAAGAAGTTCTAGGCATGTATAAGCCTCTATATGTATTCCTATCCTTTCTGTATTAGAGATAAAAACAAAACAAACAAAACAGATTACTAGAAAAACAAGAAACAGAAAAGATAAACAACAATAGCAAAGAGCCCAAAACAATGACGATATAGGCCTTCAAAACAAGGTGGTAGAACAGAACCAAGGTTGATATTTTACATAGTGATCTTCAAGAGTTCCTCAGATCACCAGACACAAACATGCAAAATTGTTCCAATTCCATGAATGTTAACTGTTTTGTTCTACAAACTTAGAGAATTTGTAGCTCAATCATCTTAGTTATCTTAAGTGTGTTTATACAAATTTAGATATTTTTTCTATTCCCTTCCTTTTTTATTTTCCTCCTTTTCCTTGACATATAATTTTCCCCTTTAACTTCTTTTTTTTTTTTTTTTTTTTTGGTCTTTTTCATTTTTATCGGTACCGGGGATCGAACTCACGACTGCCTGCTTGCAAGGCAGGTGCTTATGCCGCTGGGCTAAACCTCCAGCCCCCCAACTTTAACTTCTTACCCTTTCACTGTATTTGTTGAGGATTTTGTATCTTATATACTCTTACCATTTCTTACAGTAGGGAGACTATATGGTATTTATACATGTGAGTTTGATTCATTTCACTTATGAGTATGGTCTCAAGTTGCATCCTTTTATTTATAAATATCTCAATGTGATCATTTTTTATAGCTCAGTAGTACTCCATTGAATAAAAATCCCACATCTTTTTTAATCATTCCTCAGTTGATGGACATTTAGGTTGTTTCCAAGATCTGATTATTACAAATTGTGCTGCTATAAACATGGGTGCACATATATCACTGTGGTATGATGTTTTCAGTTCTTCTGGGAATATGCCTAGAAGTGGAATAGCTGGATCAAATGGGAATTCCAATCTCAGCTTTTTGAGGAATCTCCAGACTGACCTCCACAATGGTTGCACCAGTCTACACTCCCACCAACAGTGCAGAAGAGTTCCTTTTTCCCCACAGCCTCTCTAATATTTGTTGTTGGTAGTCTTCTTGATCCTGGCCATTCTTTCTGTAGTGAGACATCCATCTCAGTGTGATTTTAATTTGCATTTCTCTAATGAATAGTGATGCTGAACATTTTTCATAATATTTGCCATTTGTATTTCTTCATCTGAGTACTATGTATTCATCTCAGATTCCCATTTTTGGATTAAGTCATTGAATTTCAGGGGTCTGATTTTTTTTTTTTTAATTCTTTATGTGTTCTAGATACAAGTCCTTTGTCTGAGGGACAGTTGAGTAAGATTTTTTCCCAATTCATGGGTTGTCTTTTCATTCTGTTGGAGATTTCTGTTGACATGCAAAAGCTTTTTAATAAGGTAAGATCCCAGGTGTTGATTCTGGGAAGTATTTCCCGTGTAGTTTGATTTTTGTTCATGAATTCTCTGCCTACTCCTACATCATCAAGATTTCTACCTACTTTGTCTTAAAGTAGATTTAGTGTTTCTGTTTTAATATTTGAATCTTTAATCCATTTGGACTTCAGTTTACTGAATGGTGATAGGCATGTGTCTAGTTTCAATTTTTGGCATATGGAAAGTCAGTTATTCCAGCACCACTTCTTAAGGAGGCTTTCTCCCAGTGAATGTGTTTGGCCCCTTTATCAAAAATAAGGTGGCTGAGTGTGTTTGTAGTTGTGGTCGTATCTTCTAATCTATTCCATTAATCTTCGGCTCTGATTTGATTCCAGTACCATGCTTATTTTATTACAGTAGCTTTGTAGTATAACTTCAAGTCAGGGATTGTGATGTTCCTGCTTTATCTTTGTTGCTCAGAATTGCCCGTGCTATTCTAGGTCTCTTCTGGTTCCAAATGAATTTTAGGAATGATTTCTCTAGATCTGTAAGATATGCTAGTGGTATTTTGATTGGGATTGCATTAAATCTATATAGCAATTTTGGGAGAATGGCCATTTTCACAATATTAATTCTTCCTACCCATGAACATAGGATGTCTTTCTGAGATCCTCTTCAATTTCTTTTTCAGGGTATTATAATTTTTCCTGAATAGATCTTTTACTTCTTTTGTTAGATTGATTCCTAAGTATTTCATTTTTTGGATGCTATTGTGAAGGATGTGCATTCTCTTATTTCTCTCTCAGTGATTTTGTTGTCAGTGTATAGGAATGCTATTGATTTTTGAGTGTTGACTTTGTATCCAGGTACATTGGTGAGTCTTTCAATGGAGTTTTGGAGGTCTTCTATGTAGACCATCATGTCATCTGCAAGTAATAATTTAACTTCTTTTCTGATCCTTACTCCTTTCTAATTGCTCTGGCTAGTATTTCCAGCACTATATCAAATAGGAGTGTTGATAATGGACATCCTTGTCTTGTTCCTGATTTTAGAGTAAAGGCTTTCAGTTTTTGCCTTTAATATGGTGCTGGATGTTGGTTTGTCATAGGTAGCTTTTATCATATTGAGGGAAAGACCACCTAGTCTAATTTTCTGTAAAGTTTTTATCATGAAAAAGTGTTAGACCTTATCAAAAGTTTTTTCTGCATCTATAGAAATGATCATGTGATTCTTATGTTGGCTCTATTGATATGGTGGATTACGTTTATTGTTGTATATGCTGAGCCATCCCTACATCCCTCGGATGAATCCCACTTGGTCATGGTGTATAATCTTCTTGATGATTTGCTGCATTCTGTTTGCCAATATGTTATTGAGAATTTTTGCATCTATGTTCATTAGGGAGATTGGCCTGTAGTCTTCTTTTTTGGTTGGGTCTTTCTCTGGTTTTGGTATTAGAGTAATACTTGCTTCCAGGAATGAGTTAGAAAGAATTGCTTCCCTTTCAATTTCATTGAAGAGTTTGAGGAGTGTCAGCATTAAGTCTTTCTTGAATTTCTTTTTTCTTTTCTTTCTTTCTTTTCTTTCTTTCTTTTTTTTTTTTTTTTTTTTTTGTCTTTTTCTTTTTTATCAGTACCAGGGATCGAACTCACGACTGCCTGCTTACAAGGCAGGCACTTATGCCGCAGAGCTAAATCCCTAGCCCCTTTCTTTCCTTTTTTAAATAAGGTTGGCTATGAGGTCCTGCTGCAGCTTGCCGAGGTCCCGCTGCTACTTGCCAAGTTGTCTGAGGTCCTGCTGCTTCGACATTGAATTCAGGGGCTGGCGAGCCAAAGGGAGAGCTGAGTTGGCAGGGTGCCTACATCGACCTGTGGTGAGTGACAGGAGTGGAGTCATTCCATAAATAGAGGGGCTCTGGCAGATGACATTCTGGGACCTGGCAGGACTGGCAAGTAAAAGAGGCAGCAGCGCCTTCAGTCAATTGCTCCCTTCCCGAATGGGATTGGTGGAGTGAGCTAGGCCTGGGTCACATGACCTGGCTGAGACCCAATAGGTTATCCAGGGTCAAGTCCCTACAGTGGTGGCACACACTAACCCAGTGAAATCTCAGAATTTTGACTGACAGTGCAGGCCACAGCAGCTTGATTGACCCGAGGGGAGGTGGCACAAAGAAATGCAGTGCACGTCACAGCAACTTGACTGATCCCTGCGCTGCTGCACTTCAGCTGCCGCCTGTTGTGGGCCTGGGAGTGACTGGATGTCCACCAGCTGCCCCTGCCCCTGACCCTGCAGTGGCCACTGACCCGGAGGGGAGGCAGCGCAAAGTCCACTGCCGCTGCCACTGCCACTGTCGCTGTGCTGTAGCTGCCGCCACCCGGAGGGGAGGTGATGCAAAATAATACAGTGTAGGCCACAGTACTTGACTGATCTGGAGAGGAGGGGCCAGCATGTGCTGTGCCTGTCTGCAACTCACTAGCGCACTGCAATGGAAAGGGTCATCTAACCAGCGCATTTCAGAAGAATTGTAACCAACAAAGAAAGAAACTGGGGCCTTCTGGAAGAAGCAAAAAAGATGGGAAGAGAAAGCAACAACAAAAGTTCCCAGGTTCCAACCCTGAGAACATTGACCCAGGACAGGTAAATACAAAGGAGAATGAGAACAGCAAACATGCAATATCAGACACAGCACCAGTGGACATAAAGAGATATATTCAGGACCTCACAGACGAGTTCAAAAGTGAAATATTTAGCCAGATAAAGCAAGATATAAGAAATTAATTAAAGAGTTACTAAGCACTCCTCAAGCAGACATAGATGGAAGAAGGGAGGAACTCAAACAAAGGAGAGAACCATTTGGTGAAGATTATAAAAAAATATAGAATACATGAAGCAGATTCAAAGAGATCACCAGGAAATTAAAAACTCTATGGGAAGATGGCAAATCGGCTTGAAAGAAACTAAGGATAGATTATCCAAACTGGAGGACAATTTTGCAATGTGGGAGTATGAAAGGAAAAACTTTTTAAAAATAACAAGGAAACAAGCAGTAACAATACAAACACTAGAAGATGACAAAAGGATCTATAACTTGAAAATAAAAGAATGTAAATGAAGAAGCTGGGATACAAACAAAGGAATACATAGGAAAAGAAAATGATATTCTGATATATGAGGCATACAGGACTCCAGCCACCTACAACTAAAACAGAGCTACACCCAGGCATATAATAATCAAGATCCCAGAAATTCAATATAAGAACAGAATATTAAAAGCTGTTAGAGACAAGAAACCAATAACCTACAGAGGAAGGCCCATCAGAATAACAGCAGACTTCTTGACACAAACTATCAAGTCAAGAAGAGCCTGGAGCGAAATATTCCAAGCCCTGAAAGAAAATAACCTCCAGCCCAGATTTATATACCCTGCTAAACTGTCCCTAGAAATTAATGGAGAAACAAAATGCTTCCAAGACAAAGAGGAACTTTGGAAATTCACAACCACCAATCCAACTCTACAGAGAATACTACAGGGCATTCCAGAGAGAGAGAAAAGTACTAGGATTCCAGGAACAGTGGCAGAGTGGCTCCAATGAATGGAGCAGAAAACAGAATGAAGAAGATAAGCAGACAACTGATGACAAAAAAAGAGCATAACAGAAATGAGGCAGAGAGGATTTTATTCAAAACTGATATGATTGATAGTATCAAGTCTGAGAGTATAAGCAACTACACTGAAGATGACAAGACTCAACAATATACATTCTGGTTTGATGACTGCCTGTTTTTGAAGTTCCATACTATATACAAAGTTGTGTTTTTATTAATGTTATGTACTGATATATTCAATTATACTATGTCTGATGATATAGCCAATTCTATTGGAGATAACAAGAGACAACACAGGAACTATGGTAGAACTGTTTGTATAATGGTCTTATATGTTTATTTCATTTCATGTTTTTATAGGAATATGTTTTGTTTTGCCCTGCTTTGTTTTGTTTCTCTCTCTAATATATAAAGAATAGAAACACATGTTAAAGGGGCTGGGGATTTAGCTCAGTGGCATAAGCGCCTGCCTTGCAAGCAGGCTGTTGTGAGTTCGATCCCCGGTACCAATAAAAAGGAAAAAAGACAAAAAAAAAAAAAAAAAAAAAAAAAAGAAAGAAACACATGTTAAGACTCATGCATGTGTAGAATCTATAAACAGTTTTTGGGAACTGATCTTATGACACATGATGAAATGAACAGATACTTTGAAGAAAAAGAGACACTAAAATACCCAGTGCTGATCCTGGAGTGTCATAATGTTAAACCCAGCAATAGTATTATTCTTTGTTCAGAGTGATATTAACCTGCTTGCGTTTGTTCAATCTCAACATAATTGAAGAGATGGATAACTGCATGTATGTTTAAGTGTATAGGATTGATAACCATATTTCTAAGTTTTTGTTGGATAGTAGAACAGAACGGGTTGCAATCTCACTGTTGGAATCACCACTTTATAAGCTCCACTTTAGTATCTTGAATAGACAGGTTGTCTAAGAAGACAACCTGTGATCATCAACTAGTGATTTCTTACTGTTTTTTATTTGAAATTATGTATTATTTCTACCCACTTTCTGTTTTGTTTAGTCTTTCTTTAAATTAAATTTTTTTAAAAAGACACTACAGTATCCAGTGCTGATCATGGAGTGTCATGATGTGAAAATCAGCAATACTATTATTCTTTGTTCAGAATGATTTTAACTTGCTTTGTTTGTTTAATCTAAACATAAATGAAGATATGGATACCTGCATGTATGTTTGAGTGTATAGGATTGAGAACCATGTTACTAAGTTTTTGTTGGACAGTCGAACAGAACTCTTTGCAGTCTTGCTGTTTGAATTACCACTTTACATGTCCCACTTTTGTACCTTGAACAACTATTTGTAAAATGACAGTATGTAAACATCAACTAGTGATTTCTTACTGTTTATTTTTTTCTCTGAACGTATGTATTATTTCTACCTATTTTCTGTTTTGCTTAGTCTTTTTTTAAATAAAATTTAAAAATAAATAAATAAGGTTGGCTAGGGGCTTATCAATTTTATTTATTCTTTCAAAGAACCAACTCTGGGATTCATTGACTCTTTGTATTGTTTTCTTAGTCTCTATTGCATTGATTTCTGCTCTGATCTTTATAATTTCCTCCCTTCTTTTGGCTTTGGCCTTGACTTGCTCTTCTTTTTCTAAATGTTTGAGGTGTAGCATCAGGTTGTTTATTTGTGTTCATTCTGTTTTCCTGACGTGGGAATTCACTGCAATAAATTTTCCTCTGAGGACTGCTTTCATTGCATCCCACAGGTTCTGGTAAGTTGTATTTATATTTTCATTTGCTTACAGATATTATTTACTTTCTTCTTTAATTTCCTCTGCAATCCACTGATTGCTCAGGAAATCAGGACCCATTGATTTCCATGTGTTTGTGATGTTTTTGCAGTTTCTTTTGTCATAAATTTCTAGTTTCATGGTGCTGTGATCTGATAATATGCAAGAGATAATTTCAACTATTTTACATTTACTTAAGCATGTTCTGTGGGCTAGTATAATCCCATCATAATTGTGTTATTGCTTATTTGATTCTTCATTTCTGTTAATATTTACTTTGTATAGCTGAATGCTCCTGAATTTGGTGCATATATATTTAAGATTGTTATCTCTTCCTCTTGAAGTTTTCCCCTAACTAGTATGTAGTGACCTTCTTTATCTCTTTGAATTATTCTTGGTTTGAAGTTCACACTATCTGCGAACAGAATAGCTACCCTGCCTTTTAGGGGGGTTCCTTTTGCATGAAGTATTGTTTTCCATCCTTTGACTTTCAGTCTAAGAGTTTCTTTTTGGGTTAGATGGGTTTCTTGTAGACAGCATATGGTTGGATGTTCTTGATCCAGTCTGCCAGTCTGTTTCTTTTAATTGGTGAATTGAGGCTGTTTACATTAATGGTTATAACTGATATATATTGTTTTATTTTTGACATGTTATCTACCTGGTTGATTCCTTACCTTTCTACTCTGTGTAATTGTTTGCCTTGATTAGTGGTTTTTTCCTATGTCCATTTAAAATGTCTTTCAGTATTCTTTGAAGTTTTTCAGCTGTTCTTTGTCGTGAAAGTATCTTATTTTTCCATCCATTTTGAAGGACAGTTTTTCAGGGTACATCAATCTGAGTTGTAAGTTGTTTTCCTTTAGGATCTGAAATACTTCACTCCATGCTCTTCTTGACTTCATTGTTTGTGTTGAGAATTCTGCTGTGATTCTGATGGGTTTTCCTTTATAGGTGATCTGTTTCTTCTCTGTGACAGCTTTTAATATTCTGTTCTTATGTTGGATTTCTGGGATGGTGATTATTATATGTCTGGATGTAGTTTTATTTTGGTTATAGTTATTTGGAGTTCTATATGCTTTACTTATCTGTATTCCAGTTTCCATTCTCATGTTTGAGAAATTTTCAGCTATTACTTCTGTAAAGAGCCTCTTGATATCATTTGTGTTGTCACCTTCTTTTTCATTTATACCTATCAATCTTATGTTGTTTTTCTTTGCATCATCTTGCAGCTGTTGAATTGTTATTTACTGATTACTTGTTATTTTAAAAGATCTTTCCTTTCTGTTCACTAGCTGCAATCTTGTCTTTGAGGTCTGAAAATCTATCTTCACTTTCATTGAGGTGCTTTTTGCCAACTTTTAATGAAATTTTTGATTTCCTATAATCTCTTTGAATCTGTGTCATGCATTCTGTTTGTTTCTTATATTGTTTGTTCAAAGTTTCCATCTTTTGCATTGTTCCTCTAATTTTTAACTATGTTTTCTTTAAATATGTTCAGCATTTCTTTCATTACATTTATCATTTCTTCTTTTATCTGGGAGATTATTTCAGATCTGAATTCTTTTATAGCTTCCCAGAGTTTTTTTCTTTATTTCAGTTGCTATCATTTCAGGAGTTTCAGATGTATGGCTTACATTTTCTTCTATGTCCATGTCTCCTGGGCTTTCTTGTGATGGGCTGGAGGTTTGAGATTGCATTTTGCTCTTTCATTTTGTCATTTTCCTATATTCCCTTAGGGAATCTGAAGGCAAGGTCTCATTTGTTTCTTGGGTTGAGAATATCTATCCCTATTGCAGGGGGGTTTCACCAGTTGAGTGGAGATCCTTAGACAGACCTTACCAGATGGCTCCAGCCACTTGGGTCAGCGGGTGGGGCCTTAACAGGCTCAGAGCAAAGTGCCAAAGCTTCCCCATGGAAATCACCACATGCACTTTCAACTCACCAAGAAGAATGCAGGCTACTAGGGGATCACTGGGAGGGACCCAGATAGGCCCAGAGGGACCTCCGGTGCATCCTCTGATGATATGGGAGGCTGGGCAGGGCCTTATCAGTCTCAGAGCAAAGTGCCAAAGCTTCCCCACTGACTGGAGATTGCTACACGCCCTTTCAGCTTGCCAGGTGGAATGCAGGTGGCTGCAGGCTGCTCAGGGGTCTCTGGGTGGGCAATGACATTGTTTTAATGGCTTTATAATGAAAATGTTCTTTAAATAGGAAGGAAAATGGCTAAGGAGAATGCACCACATAAAGAATTGTTTTAACTGAAAGTGGCTGTCAAGACAGGGAAGTGAGAACAAATGAGTGAGCATGGGGCTCTGCTTGCACATAAGCCCAGCCAGGAGGACCTGGCTGCTGCTACTTGAGTTTGGGACTAGTGTGAAGACTTCTGGGAGAGTTTGGGCCAAACCAGAGAGTCCCAAGGTGGTTCTCAGGTCACCTGGACTTCTGAACAATGGGCTTCATATTCAGGGTTCCTCCGAAACCTCTGGTCTGCTCATACCTGGAACAACTCATAGAACTCAAGAAAGCACTGTACTTGAGATTAGGGTTCTGTTATAGGGACAGGGGGAGGGACACAAAAGAAGAGGGGCCAAAAGAAGAGAGGCACTGGGTCAGTCTAGGAGAACCCCAAAATCAAAATCCCTCATCCTATTTACTATAGCACACATTTCATCATTAATTAATTCTAAGTACTTTAAAAGTTTCTACATGATTTTAAATTTTTTCCATGAGTTGCTGTGGAGTTTATTTCTTAATTTACAAACATAAGAGGTTTAATCTCATCTTTTGTTATTGATTTTTTTTTTCAGTAACCAAGGATCTCTACACTGAGTTACATCCCCAAACCTTCTTTTATTTTTTATTTTGAGACAGGGTCTCTCTAAGTTGTTCAGGTGTTATGGACAGCTAAGTTAGGTAAAAAAATATTATAGATAGTCAGACAGAACTGGGCCCTTGAAGGAGCCAGTGCAAAAGACAGGATACACTGCAACTGTGGAGCGGACAGGCACCTCCACCAAGGGCCAGGCCTCAAGACAAAAGATGCAGGAAAAGCACACATATACTTCCCCTAAGGATAAACAACAGAGACTGATATTCTAAATAGGTATCTTTACCTTGAAAAAGCCAAGAAGAGCCACTATGCTGTTTCATGCCCACTTGCAATGTGACTTGCTTCCTCATTTGATCCCAATTAAGTAAATATTACCTGAGTGGCTATGCTTGTGACCTTATTGGTTGACCATAATTCTGTCCCACCTGATGCCCACCTTGCAGTCTCCCATGTTTCCCCATGTTGGACCCACCTCATTTGTGGTTTTGCTCTGTAAAAATCCCTAGAAAGGGCTAGGGATTTAGAGCACAGCATAAGTGTCTGCCTGGCAAATTCAGGGTCGTGAGTTCAATCCCTGGTGAAAAAAAATTCCCTAGTAAAGGTTGAAGCTATAGCTCAGCAGTGTAGCATCTGCCTGGCAAGTATGAATCCAGGGTTTGATTCCTAGTACTCAAAATAATAAAAAAAATTTTAAAAAGAGGAGGGCTAACATTGAAGCTGGGCATTGTGGCACATGCCTGTAATCCCAGCACTTGGGAGAGTGAGGCAGGTCAATCTGCAATTTCAAGGCCAGCCTGGGCTACAAAGTGAGTTCAAGGTCAGCCTGGACTGTATAGTGAAACCCTGTCTCAAAGACAAAAAAAAAAAAAAAAAAAAAAAAAAAAAAAAAAATTAGGATCTTCAGCAACCTGCAGGAACCCTCTGTCTTTCAGAAGGAAGCGTTCTTTCTCCAATAAATGTATTCTGCTCTTAACCTCTGTTGTTCCTAGAATTCATTCTTTGACTTTAGAGAATGCAAACTCATACCAGACATCTAATAGATTGGGGGTTTCTTTCCCCTATATGGTAGGCTAGGCTTGTGTTTGTGATCCTTCTGCTTCGGCCTCCCAGAGTGCTGAGATCACAGGTGTGTGTCATCACACTTGACTTGCTGTTAGTTTCTAACTGATTACATTATAATTAAAGGATGTGGTCTGCACGATACATATCCTTTGAAATACAAAATGAAAACAACATTTTTGTACATAAGGAGGAGATTGAGGGGTGAAGAGAGGGGAGCAGAATGAGGACAAAAGAGTCAAGATATATTATGTACAGTCACAAATTCCCTATGATGAATGTGATATGTGAGAATATGTATATCAAAAGTATAGCAGCAAAATTAATTTAAAAAAAGAAATACATCACACTTACTTTACAGCCTGATAATGGTAAAACTTTCCAGATGTTCCATATTTACTTGCTTTTTGCTTTTTGGTAATAGGAATTGAACTCATGACCTCACACTTACCAGGCAAGCTCTTAAGCCACTGAGCTAAATTCCTGGTCCTCTCCATATTTACTTGAAAAGAATATGTGTTCTCTAATTACTGAGTAAAGTTTCTATAATGTCCGATAAAACATATTCATTCATAATACTGGTCAAATCTTCAATCCTTCATGGACATTTGTTTACTTGACCTATCAACTACTGAACGAGGTGAATAGAATTTTCCCTCTGGCACCCTAGAGGATTTGTTAAATTTTCTATGTAATTTCATCAATTCTTACTTAACATGGTTAATGGCTGTGTACTTAGGTTCCAATGTGTGGAATTAGTTTGTCTTCTACTGATTCAAATCCTTTCTTATGGAAGAATTTTTCTTTTTTTCTTTTCTTTCTGGTATTGGGAATTGAACTCAGGACCTTGTGCTTGTCAGGCAAATGTTGTGCCACTGAGCTACATCCCTGGCCCAAGTTCTTCCATTTAACCTGTCTACATTTAGACTAATATAATGATTGTCATGTGTTGCAATTTGAGTTCTGTAGGAGGCAGATTTCCAAACACCAGCCTGTAAGGCTAGCCCAAGCCAGGTGCTTCAGGACGATGCCGAGGAGGAAGAGAAGGAACCATTGCCTAGCAAAGGAGCAGCCCATCCTGCACTGGGCTCTGAAACTGAGCTGACTTTGGCCTGTACTGAGCTGGATGGAGGGGACCAAGACCTTACACTCCCACATGGGCCAGTCCCTGAATGCAGGTGGCCCCAGGAGGGCTGATGCTGGGGTAACTCTCCAGCCAGGCTTTTCCTTGGCTGGAGAAAGAGGAAAGAGGCAGGTGACAGCTGTCAGCTGCAGCAGCCAGAGGCCAAGTCATAGCCATGTGAAACATTCACTTCCTCTTCCAAACTTTTCAGTCCCTTTACTTCTAGATTTCTGGATTCTTGTGTTTAGGTATCACTAGCAAATAACATGTTAAGTGGATTTTTAAGAACCCAGCCTGATAAACTGTCTTTTTGCTGGAAGTTTAGATCATTTATGTTTATTACTGTTACAGGGGAATGAAACTCCCAAACTACTACTATATGTCCGGTAAAAGTTTGTGTTCTCTAAAATCAAAGAATGAATTTTATGAACAATGAAGGTTAAGAGTGGAATATATTTACTGAGAGAAAGAAAGCTTCTGTCTCAGAGACAGAAGGGGTCCCGAGCAGGTTGCCAAAGATTCTGCCTTTTCTAGGAACTTTTATAAGGTAAAATCATGGGGTGAGATGGGTTAAAGGTGGGGAAAACTGGGAACTCCCAAGGCAGATGGGCATAAGGTGGGACGTAACTATAGTTAGCCAATAAGATTAACTGTTCAGGTAAAATTGATTAAACTAGAGTCAAATAGAAATCGGGCATTCTTAGAGAGCAGTGACTCTTTCCTAGAGTGTTGGGATGGTGACTCCTGGCTTCCTCAGGGTAACAGGGAACTACTTAGAATATCAACCCTCAGGATATGGGTGCATTTGTTTGGTTTTTTGTCTTGAAGCCGGCCCACAGCAGAAGGTCTCTGTCTCCCTGAGAGTTGAAAGATACCTGATCTTCTACACTGGCTCCTTGGAGGACTCAGCCTTGTCTCACTGCCTATAATATAACTAACTCAGCTGCCTATAACATTATGACTACTGATATCCTTGAGGTAGTCTTGGCCATATTACAGTAGTGTTTGATTTTGACGAATCCTATTTCTGTCCTCTTTCCTGTATTGTTTTCCTTTTTATTGATTTCTTCTTTCAGTGGTAGTAGATTGTGGAGCACTACCTGGATGACTGTCCTTGAACAAATAGCAATTACCCCCACTTCGGCTAAACCTGGCTCTATCTCCAGGTACTGATATGTGCAGAGCTGGCTAGACTATTTCTTTTCCATTTCAGTTGGCTCTGAGCAATGTAAATGGGGCTATGTGAGGTGCTGATAGGTAATCTCTGAAGCTAGGTTGAGCTGGGCAGGGATGGAGAGCCATGGATCCAGGCCTGTCAGCTGTTTTCCAACCTGGACATAAGAGCCTATGACTTCCCAGGACAGAGAAGTTGCACATCAGAGCTGAAGCAATGCCTTCTAAACATTAAATGCTGCCTCTAATGTGTTCTGTATATACCCTTTCTCTGCATATTGCAGAGGAGCTCTCTGCCTCCTAGCTAGCCCAACTCGCATTGCTCATGTAATTCCTGCCATTCTCACAGTCACTCATCCGCAAGCCACGCCCTTCTTCACAAATTAATAAAATCTGCGTTAGGCCCTGGGTCAAGGCCTTTGTTCCCATAAACCTTCATCCTGGCTGAATTTAGGACCCATTGGCTCCTCATAACTACAAATATGTCTTAGAGTCTTTATCGTCACTGTGGGAAGCAGTAGATTGGGAGTAACTAGCTAGAATTCCAATAACTTTTCCATGGGATTCCAAATAACTTCCCAGATCTCCACAAGGACAGGAAAAGGCTCTCTGTATTCGGTGCTCAATGTGGCCAGGTTTTTGGATCTCTAGTTTGTTTCCTACTCTAGTGAGAATAGCTGGAATGCCCTCATCTTGCTCTTCACATTTCATTGTATATAAGGAACAAACTCGAAGTTGAAGCTATCATCTGAAACTTTTCTTGTGAAGGACTTTGGAATAGCTAACTCTGATCATGATCTCCCAACTTTCTGTGTTCACTCAGCATTTGAGACTTAACCTCTCCATGGACAGGACAAAACCCAAAAATTCAACAAAGCAGATCCATGCAGAAATACTGCATTCATTTAGATTTACCCTCATGCTGATCTTTCCTCTTGCTGTTTATTATTGGAGATCTTCATGTAGGGCCACTTTTTCCTCTTTTCGAAGTACTTCCCTTAAGAGTCTGGTATCCCAGGTTTGGGACTGTGAACACTAGTTTTCATCCATGTGACTGTTTTTCTCCTCAAGATTGAAACACAGTGCATAATCTTCAGCTGGCAATTCCTCTCTCAGTTCTGTTCCTGCTACTGAGAAGTCTCTTATTTGTGTAACTGTCATGGCTTGGTGATTAGGTTGTTCTCTCCAACTATTTAAAAATCTTAAATACTAAACCGTACCAAGGAAAAAGACGCCTATAATGAAATGCTCATGACAGGACGGAATGGGCATTGATAATTCACATATGTATGTGATTGCTACCACAGTTACAACAGAGAACTCTTCTTTCATTGGTGATTTGTGCTCATTTTTTCCTGCTTTTTCACTGTTTAATAATGGTTACACAGATTAATGCATTTCATTGTGGCAGATCCTCAGAGCACACACCATACTCTGCTCATTCCCACTCTGTCACCTCCCTTCCCTTCCTCCCAGCTAGCTTCACAGTTTTGGGAAGTAGGCAATGCATATTACACTGGATCACAGCGAGACTCCTTTCCCTCCTTTGCAAACAGTCTTCCTCATCCCTCCCCTAGGTAGCCCTCTGTCATTGGAGACTACTCTCGCCTTCTGGAGTTACATATACATGCATACACGCTAGATACACACATGGGTGCTCCTTTGCTTAAGCCTAGTATCCCTGATATCTCTCTAGATTGTGGACACTGGTGCTTAGTCTACATTACTAAGTGAAATGCCACTGTACAAATATTGCAGCTCAGGGGCTGGGGATTTAGCTCAGCAGCATAAGCGCCTGCCTTGCAAGCAGGCAGTCGTGAGTTCGATCCCTGGTACCGATAAAAACAAAAATGAAAAAGACAAAAAAAAAAAAAACCAGATATTGCAACTCGTTCACTCACATGTTGTTGAATATTTAGGTTATTTCTACTGCGAGGCCATTATGAATGCAGGCTTTGTGAACATTTGCAACATAGCTTAGCAGTATAGTGCCTGCTTGGCAAGTGCAAGGCCCTGAGTGTGATTCCTAGTACCAAAAAAATACACTTTTTTGAGGGGAGGTTTTTTAATTCTCTTGTAAGAATGCATAGAAGTAGAATTGCTGAGATATCTAAGTATATTTTAACTGTGTAAAAATGTTTTTCTAAAGTAGTTTTATTTTAAATTCTGTCAATGCATGTGAGTTATAGTTGTTTTGTACCTCAGAAAAATTTAAGTTTTTCTAATTTTAGACACTCTGGTGCAGATATATTAGAATCTGTATTATCAGAGACAGAAGTTTATTTTCTATATCATTAAAAAATTGTTGCCAATCTTAGTATTACAAAGATTTTCCTCTGGTGTTTTAGTACCAGCTCTCCCCTTGCTGAGACATAACACCAAACACCCACAATTTAAAGGTTTAATTTAGCTTATGGTTTTAGAGATTCAGTCCATGGTCATCACACTCTAAGGCAGAAGTGTCATGGTAGAAAGGTGTGGTGGAGCAAAGCCACTTAGTTCATGGCAGTCCACAAGCAGAGCAGGGGAACAGTGCCAGAGAAAAAGGGACAAGGGACGATATATAGTACCTATGGCCACACCTCCGTGACCTGAACAGATACTCCTAGAAGCATGTTCCACTCATCTGGGGGAGTTTCTTCATCCAGGGAAGTTAGTATGTCAGGATTAATGATCACAGTTTTTTCTAGGGTTTTACTTTATTAGTTTTCACATGCAAATATATAGTATAATGCATATAACATTGATTGTTGGGTATAGGTAAGGATAAAGATCCATTTTTTTTTCTTTTTTGAGATAGGATCTCACTAAGCAGTTCAGGCTGGCCTTAACTATGTAGCAGAGGCGGGCCTCAAACTCACAGTGATCCTCCTGTCTCAGTCTCTGGAGTGCTGGAATTACAGGTGTGTCCCACACTTGGCTCAAAAATTCTTTCCTTTGGGGCTGGGGATTTAGCTCAGCGGCATAAGCTCCTGCCTTGCAAGCAGGCAGTCGTGAGTTCGATCCCTGGTACCGATAAAAAGGAAAAAGACAAAAAAAAAATTCTTTCTTTTTATGTGGACATACAGTTGTTCCAGATCATTTATAGATTCAACTTTCCCATCTTCATTGAATTACATTTCTGACTTTGTTGAGAGTTGACCATATATGTGTTTGTCTCATCCTGAAAACACTTTTGGTCCCAACTTAAATGTACCTAGCTCTTTACCACACTGCCTTGACTACTGTGGCTTTCTTTCATGCCTGGCTGAGTTTTTGACATAAATAAATGGTTTTGATAGTTTTCTGCATCCATTGAGGTGGTCATATGATTTTTTTCTCTTTATTCTGTTATTATAATGAACTACATCAATTAAAAATTGAATGTTAGGCTGGCCTTCCACTCCTGGGGTAAAGTCACTTAGATATGATATGTAACATCTCTCTCCATATTGTAGTGTATGAGTTGCTAATATTCTACTAAATATTTTGGCATTTGTGTTAGTGAAGGATATTGGTCTAGAGTTTTATCTTGCATAATTATTTTCTCTGGGTTAGGATTTAGGATAATTCTGGTATTAGTAGGTGATTTGGGAAGGATTTTCTCCCCCACACTGTATTTATGGAGGAGCCTGTGATTACTTGTCTACATGTCTGGTATTACTGACCACTGCAGCCTTTGGGGCATGGTATTTATTTTCTCCCTGATACTGCACTGTCATCTTTATGTCTTTTTTTCTTGGTCTGCCTTCAAAATTTTCTCATTATCCTTCATGTATTACAATTTAATGTTACTTTTCTCTGTATTCGAAGTTTGTTGGTATTTTCAGATTCTATAACAAAGTTTTCACCAGACTTAAAGAACACAGCATTATCTCTTTAGACTGTTTTCTCTGTAATCTATTATTTTCTGGAGATCCAGATTGCTTGCTGTTGTTGTCCCACAAGTCACTAACGCACCATTGATTTTGAAAAGTTTTTTTTCTCTCTTCCTGTTCATGGGAAACATTCCAGGGCTGTGCCTATTTTGAGGCTTTGAAAACATTCTTTATTTCTTTAAAATTTCCTCCACACATCTGCATCATCTGCTGTGCTTCTATTTCACCTTTTCACACTGCAGTAATCTGGGGGTACAGAAGAGTTGCTAGGTTAATGCACAGCCCTCTGCTGGGCCCCTCTGATGGGCACGTCTTTCTTAAGTGTGTCCTAAGGTTTAAAACTAAGCAAATGTTACAAACTGGTGTAGTACTGTGCTAGTCAGCTTTCAGTCACTGTAACCAAAGACCTGAGAAAAACTAGTTAGAAGAGGAAAGTTTTATTTCAGCTCACAGGTTCAGTCTGTCGTTGCTGTCCAGGTGTTTCTGGCCCCTGAGGCAGAGGATCACAAGATCACAAGGAGAGGGTAGGCGGAGCCAACACCTCCCCTCTCAGTAACAGGGAATCAGAGATGGAAAGGCCCAGGGTTCCCATATCCCATTCAAGGGCACACCGCCATTACTGCCAGTAACTTTCTTCCTCCAACAGGGCCCCACATCCTGGATCTCCAGATGTGCTACCAGATGTGGACCAAATCCTTCATACATGGGCCTTTGGGCAACACTTCTGATCTAAACCTTTTATTTTTTCTACTCTATGACACTTTTTCACTTCTGATCTAAACCTTTTATTTTTTCTACTCTATGACACTTTTTCACCCTTCCTTGTCTTTTTTTTTTTTTTTTTTTTTTTTTTTTTTTGTCTTTTTCCTTTTTATCGGTACCGGGTATCGAACTCACGACTGCCTGCATACAAGGCAGGCGCTTATGCCGCTGAACTAAATCCCCAGCCCCTAAAATAATCCTGGCCAGAAGGCTCCTTAATTTGAGCTCATCTCATACTTCCTTGTGATTTGGCTGGAATTATGAACTAGGGGAAGACTGTTAAAGAGGTGATCTGTCCACTCACTACACTTTGTTGCGGGATCTGTGACTTCAACATGGCTTAACCTTGATCACTTGGTTATGGTCCAGACTGCCAGACGTTCCTACTCTAAAGTTTGCAATTTTTCCTTTATATACTTTATGAAAATGATATTAAGTCTAGCCCGTACTCAAAAGGAACAGAATGAAGCTCTATTGAAGGGAGGATTATCAACAAACTTGAGGGCTCATGTGAAAATCTCCACACGGATTAATTATTAAATATTTTGGTATTTTGAAGCTTTAAAAATATCCTTTATTTCTTTAAAATTTCCTCCACACATTTCAGTCTTCATCTATAGATCTTTTTTTTTTTTTTTTGTCTTTTTCCTTTTCATCGGTATCGGGGATTGAACTCACGACTGCCTGCTTGCAAGGCAGGCGCTTATGCCGCTGAGCTAAATCCCCAGTCCCTCATCTATAGATCTTACAGCAACTATTTGAGGTGTTCTGTGATTTCCACTCTCCTCATTCATCTTGTCAGTGGACTCCTTTTATGAGAAGTTGCCCTTCCGGTCATTTTATTATTTGTTTATTTACTTGGTATGAGAATAAAACCATAGATACCTATTTTTCTTTGAGTTATAATCCACAATTATTGTTATTTCTTTTATTGCTCAAATTGGAATTGTTTTGGTCATGAGAAATGCTCAGTTTGTTTTCTGTGTCTTTTTGATGTGTTTCTACTATTTTTTAGGACCTTACTTCCTGGTATCACAAACTGATACAGGGTCATCCTTTATTTTCATGTCCCAGCTCTGAAATCACAAGCAGGCATTTTTTCAAAATATCTGATTCCCATTGTTTAGAAACCAAAATGTGCTCATTGCTCTTGGCTGTCCCTGCCCCTGGGCTCTCTTAAGAACCAGAGCATTCAATATGGGTACATGTGTGCTAAGTCAACACTGTAACTGGAGTATGGTGTGTTTTTCTAAACTCAGGCAGTGTTTTAGGCTCCAAAGTCTTACTTTAGTTGTATTGAGGGTAGAAACTTAATCTGACTCTGGGGTTTATAGGTGGGAACTTTTGGAAGTAATAGGTTAATGTGGAGTCCTAATGGCTTTTAAGGAGAGAGTGAGAGACAGACAGATACACAAACATAGGCACTCTACCCTGATGTGATGCAATCTGGAGGGCGCTTGCCAGAGCCTGCATGGCATTGTTTGAAACTTGCACCTTCAGAACTATGAGCCAATAGAAATTGCTTTGCTTTATAAAGTGGCCTGCCTCAGGTATTTCATTACCTGAGGCAGGTAATGAAATTAACAAAAATTAACAGTTAACAAAAATTCCCATATATTCAACAATGCCCAAATTTATTTCCATATTGACCTGTATACATACTAACATAAACATGAGTCCATATGTGTGTCTCACACTCACATTCTGCACCATAAAATACATTCAAACCCTCTCCATGGTTGTGTACAATCATTTTCTCTGACTTGGATATGTGACTCTTATTGTTTATGCTATAATTACTTACTTGTGAAACCTCAGTATTGCAGTCAGTGCTTTCAGAATCGTCAGTCTGTACTGTCGTGAGAAAAATACCACCAAATAGCGTACAGTGCTTCTATACAGTTCTCTGTATCTTTAGACTTCATGTGTTAACCCTATATACTGTTTTCAAAGTCTTCCCTCTTCTTCTTCTGTCCTTACCGTGGTCGTGACCCACATTCATATCAGTTTGATTCTTGCATCACAGTCTACATTTTAGCACATGCCCCCAACATCCTGGTTGACGGTTTCAAATTTGCATACAACCAAATTCACTCTTTGGGTTTTGAGAAATGCAAAGAAGGAGGGATCTGTTGCCATCGTGCCGTACAGAATACTACTCTCATCCCAGATACTGCTGTGCTAACCCTTTATAACCAGCTTCTCACCACCCTAACACCTCGCAGCCACCGACCTGTTTTCTCTCCCTATCGTTTTTTGCCTTTTTCAGAATTTAAATGAAACCACACACTATGTAGCCTTATGAAACAGTAGCAAAATGCATTTAAAATTCACCCATGTTTCTGTGTGATCAATCAATAGTTCATTAATACTCCTGCATTGTGTCCACTTTATGAATATACCAGTTTTTTCATCCAGTCACCTACTGAAGGACATTTACCATTTCTGGTGGTGATAAATAAAGCTGCTAGAAACATGCAGGTGCTTGTATAAACACAAGGCTTCAGTTCCCTTGGGTAAATGCCTGGAGTAGCTAGGTGCATAGCTAGATAGCACTGTAGATGACTTTTCTCTCTTTTTTTCTTTTTGGTACTAGGAGTTGAACTCAGGCCCTTGGATGTGCCATACAGGCATTGTGCCACTGAGGTACATCCCAAGCCCAGGAAATATACTTGTAACATCACAAGAGGCCAGGGATGTGCCTCAGCCTGCCTGGTAAGTA
This sequence comes from Cavia porcellus, assembly GCF_034190915.1. NCBI lineage: Eukaryota > Metazoa > Chordata > Mammalia > Rodentia > Caviidae > Cavia > Cavia porcellus. The sequence continues at coordinate 60,154,644 of NW_026947489.1, forward strand.
GAGGTGGTGAGTTCGATCATCAGCACCAACCAAAAAAAATCTCCCAAACAAATCAACAACAATAACAAAAAACCCCAAAAATTAACATCACAAGCAACTGCCACAATTCACAAGTAGTGGGCACACTTCACACTCTTACCAGGGATGTGCTGAGTTTCATTTACTCTACACCTTTGTAAGCTCTGTCTGCTTTTAGAACCTTGGCTGTTCTACTGCTGTGGAGTGATTATTCCCTGGGTTTTTGTTATCCCTGTTAATGTTGAAACTTTTTCATCTTGATATTTGCCATCTTTAAATCTTTCTTCTTTAGTGAAATTTTTCTTTAACATTTGGCAAAATTAAACATTAGATTGCTGGGGCCGGGGGTTTAGCTCAGCAGCATAAGTGCCTGCTTGGCGAATGTGAGGTTGTGAGTTTGATCCCTGGTACAAAAAAATAAAAAAATTAGATTGCTTATTTTGTTATTGTTGAGTTATAGAATTCTTTTATTACATATTTTAGATTCAAGTTCTTTAGTAGATATGATTACAAATATATTCAAGTATGTGGTTTTTCTTTTCTCTCTCGATAGTGCTTTCACAGAGCAAAAGGTTAAAATTTGGTTCAATCCATTACTGAAAGGGGAGTGGGAAACATTCTAATTACAAGTTTTTTATTTCATTTTTTAAGCTCTATAGACCTGTATTTGTTTTACACATATTTGTGGTTTTATGTCCTTTTGGACACAAAGTTGACCACTTTGTGATGAAATAGGCCTGATAATATCACTTATTCCCTTCTTTTGGATGGTGTTTGGATGTTACACCTTCCTTTGCTTTTATACTATGTGTTTAAGCTACATCTTATATTTAAACTGCAGCACTTAGAGTTCAATCTTTTTAGTACAATCTGGCAATTTTCACCTTACAACTGTTGTGTATAATCATTCATACCTAATAGAATTGATTTCATGTGGCTGGATTAATGTAAGCATTTTTAGCTGATGTTTTATTGTTTGTTTTTTCTTTTTCTTATGTATTTTTTTGGGGGGGTGAGGTAATTCTTGAATGAAGTTGGCAGTTATGATTCCCTTTTGTTGATCATTTACACATCTTTAAAATATTTAGTTATCATTCTGAGGTCACACACCATTTTTACATGTTAACAGAACCTTACAATGATGGATGCAGTGCCAGTTCTCGCCTTCCACTCTTGTGAGATCAGTTTCATTTTTTCATATAAACACACATTGTCGATATTTTTGCCCATTTGCCATTTAGAACAATGTAAAAAATGAGACAAGACTGCTTTACCTTGAGTTAGTCTAATTCAACCATGTTTATTCTCAATCATGTTCATTACCTTGTGTGGAATCAGTGTGTGTGTGCATGTGTGGTACTGGGGACTGAACTCAGGGCCTTGTGTCTGCTATGTAAGCACTATACCACTGTGCCACAACCCCAGCTCTAAGGAACCAGGTTTCTGACAGGAGCCATATTCCCCATGAAGAGTTTCTAACATTTCTCACAGAGGAGGCAAAGTTCCCCTTTTATATCTTTGCCAGGTTGCTGCTTCTGCAATGACAGCCTTTTCTTTGCGAGAAAAAGGGCATTTCACCACCTTCTTGCTCACTGGGCGTCGGGCAAGAGACCCTCTGCATTCTTGGCACTCTGTCCCTGTTGGTTAGATCTCTTAGAGGTCTGAGTATGACACATTTGGGCATGGTTCCGTTTGTGTGCTTGATGTTCTCAGAGCTCTCTGGACCTGTTTTTGTTTTTTTTTTTTTTTTTTTTTTTTGGTACTGGGGATTGAACTCACAACCTAGCACTTGCCAGGCAGGTGCTTATGCTGCTGAGCTAAATCCCCAGCCCCTGGACCTGTTTATGAGCTCACCATGAATTGTGGACAAACTTTTCTGCAATGGCTCCTTTTCCTCAATTATACATGTGCTAGACCACTGACATTGCCTCTCAGTTTAGGGATGCTCCGTGGTGCTTCCTACTTGCCTTGTTCTCTTTATATGTCAGTTTGGGTGAGTTCTGCCCTTGAACATTTACTGCTAGCAATGGACCCAGTATAGTGGGGCTGAGATGCTGCAAAGTTTAAGAGGTACAAGATCACTGGGTCATGGAGCCTACACCTCATGACTGACTTAGTGACACCTCTCTAGAACGGAGGGAACATCGTCCCATGAGAACTGGATCTTGTAATTAGAATGGAGCGGTTAAAACGCCACCCTATGCTGTGGACCCTTCTGCACATGGCTGTTGTCCTTTCCTCTTCGCCATACTGGGATGCAGCAGGGGCTGTTGAACATTCCAGCCACCAGAGTCATGAGCCAAATAAATCCTTTTGCTTTATAAAGCACCCACATCGGTCATTTTGCTTTAGCAGCACAAAATTATCTAAGCCACTGTGGTAAGTACTTTGATTGAGGGAGCACAGCCATTTACCAAGTTATTAATATAGGTATTTGTATCATCTCAGATTGATCTGGTATATTTGTTGTTGCTGGTTATCCTCTGTACACAAGAGACTCCAGACTTGTAATGCCCTGAACTAGAAATGAGGGCTGCTTTGCTAGTTCTGTCTTTCCTTGGTATTCCTTCCTGAGAGAGTCAGCCTTGTGCACCAGTTTCAATTGTATTCCACTTGTTTTCACTTGACATTTGTTAGCCTGGTGACAGGAGACAGAACCAGAAACCCTCCCTGCTTCTGGTCAGACTGTTTTCTCAGGCAGGCAGAGCAATGTGAACTTCCCAGTGCTCCCATTTGAGGAGCTCCTACTTTAAGAAACTTCAGGATTTGGATCTAGCATGTATTCCTGCTTCTTTGCCTTTGAGAGATGGTCTTGCTAAGGCCCCCACGATGTCCTTGAACTCATAGCAGTCCTCCTGCATCAGCCTAAAAGTGCTGGGATTACAGCACTTTTAGGTGTGTGTGCCACTATGCCCAGGCTTCCATTTTTTTTCTTTTCCACAGTGGAAATGCTTTTTTGTTGGGATGTTTGTGATACATGACAAATATATTAACAGTAGAGAGTTGGTAAACATATTGCATCTTAATTCTTTTTACTTTCTTTTCTCTTCTATTCCTAGAATTCCCTCTACCCACAAACCTCCATTTTCTATAATCTATCCATTATGCTTTAGATTCGGAATGTTGTAAAGCCTCGTATGTCCAGAGGTGAGGTTTTGAAAGGTTACTGAATCATGGGTCACTGCCCTAAGGTCTGTTTTTGTTGCTTTCCTCTCCCTACAGATTCAGGATTTTTTCCACAGGGAAAAATATAGGAGATGTGTGTGGATGGAATTCCTCTAGTAGCAACTTTTCTGTCAGTTCCACTGTGCAGGACCTTCTCATGATTCTCCTAGGGTACTTGGTATAGGTCCCTAGTTCTTAAGAATCCTTAACCACCATCTTTTAAATGGTTTCATGTTTCAATTTACCTACATGTTTTCTATTCTCTCTTTCTGGAACTCCCAATTAGGCATGTTGTCCTACTTCATTTGGGCTGCTATGACAAAACCCCGTTCTGTGTGGCTTATACTCAGTGGAAACTTGTTTCTGACAGCTCTGGATGTTAGAAGTTGGAGAAGGAGCCAGGAGGTTTGGCAGCTCAGGTGTGAGATGCGGGTAGGGATCTTCCCTGGCTTAGAAGATTCTAACTGATGGGAACCAGGACTTTACCTGGTCATGCCCAGGTCTGCCTGTTAAGATCCCCACATTCAGCTAGGAGCAACTTACTTAGGCAGGTGAGAACACAGTCCTGTCCAGCGGTAGTGCTCCAGCAGTCAGAGCTAGTGCGTGCCACAGCGATGCCCGGCACACCACAGATGGCATTCCACCATCATAGGTTTCTAGAGCAAGTTAGGAAGTTAACCCAAAGTGAAATTTGTCTGAAGATAACAAAATGGGGGTCACTGAACTTTTGCTTTGAGTAATTTAAACAGCTCTTCAAATATTGGGTTTCCTGCCTACGTGTTTTTACAATGGGTATTTAAGCAAAGTTTAGACTACTGTCTTACAGAAATTTGATGTTGGACATCAGTAACTCAAATTTCCTCAGGTATAATTACATGGTTATAAACTATCTGTGGGGTTGTTTCCTATGATTTTTTTGAGGCATCCTTAATATTACCATTGAAACACAACTGAGTTATGCTTTCTATTCTCCATGGTTCAAAAAATAACGAAAGGCCACAAGGAGCTCACATCATTTAAATGTAGCTGTGTTAATGAGCTTTCTCACAGAGACTGAACTGTTCAACAAGGTTGTCTACAGAATTTTTTCTTACTGAGCAGTGGTTTCAAGAGGTGGAATTAGAAGAAACTTGTTTTAATAAGTTTGTTTTTATTTCCAAGTGACTACTGACATTAATTATCCAGAAATGGTTTATTTCCCCCAATATTTTATGATAAAAAATTTAAACCATACACAGTTGAGTTACATGTAATTACCAGTGCCTGTTTTCCCAGCACCCCGAAGGCTGAGGCAGGATTGCTGAGAGTTTGAGGACAGCCCGGGCTACAAAGTGGGTTCAAGGCTGGCCTGAACCGCAAAAGGGAGACTTTGTGTCAAAAAAACCCCCCAAAAAAACAACAACAAAAAAACAAACCCAAAACCATGGGGCCGGGGATTTAGCTCAGCGGCATAAGCGATGGCCTGGAGTGACTTCGGACCTCGGTATCAAAAACAACAACAAGCAAAAACAACATCAAAAAAAAAAAAAAAAAAAAAACAAAACAAAACAGAAGAAACCCAAAAGGCCGATTACGGTCTCCCCTGCGTGCGCGCTTCCGCCCATGACCGGGTCGGGCGCCCACGTTGTTTGGGCCCCATCATCAAATCATCGAGCCCTGCAGCTCCCGCCTCTCCGGTCGCCCATCTGGACACTTCTGTCTCGGCGTCCTTCGGTGCACAAACCTTATCAAGTCCCCTGTGGCCTTAAACTCTCCCTCCGCTTCGTCTCGCGCGGCCCCTGGACCACCTTCCCGGGAGCAGCCGCGCACGCACAGCCCAGGATCGCAAGGCCCAGGGCACTCGCACGGGGCCTTTCCAGCTGGCACGCCGTCTCTTCCTCACGCCTAAAAATCACCGTTCCTGGCCGGCGCAGACCACAACCCGCAGGTCAGACGGCGCCCGTTATCGCCTGCGCCCGCATCCCGTCCACTCCCTAAAGCTGGCCGCCGTAAAGCGTCGCTGTGCCCTCTGCTGTAAAGCGCTTCACGACAGCGCCACCTCGGCCTACTGACCACAGCTGCCTGGGACCCCGGTTTAAACCTTCGGGCTTCTGGACCTCACCGAGCCTGCAATCGCGCGCTACAGCTTTGCTTTCTCCGCGTGCGACTTCTGGCTCTCGAGTCCACCCGAGCCGCCGCCGCCTCGCGCCCCGCGCCCCCCCTTCCCGGAGCCAACCCGCCCTTCCTCCCGGCATGCACCACGGCGCAGCCATGTTGCGGTAGTGTTGTTTTCGTCCTGCGGAGGCGACGGGCTGCTGTGAACCGAGACGCGCCCGTCTCGCCTCGGCTCCTCTCGCCGGCGCGGGCCCGCGGCCGCTTTTTAGCCGCCGCGGTCTCCCCAGCTCCTCCGCCCGCCGGCCGGCGTGGGGGCGCGGCAGACGCCGAGCCCAGCAGCACCATGGCGGCCGCCCTGGGCGCGGGCGGCGGAGCGGGCGGCGGAGGTACGTGGGGCCCGGCCTTTGTGTGGGCCTGGGCCGCGCCCGCGAGCGTAGGGGCCCTGCCGAGCGTTGGGCCCGGGCCGGTCGGCCGAGCAAGCGTCACGCAGTCGCGGAGGCCAGGGACGTGCAGCCCGCGACCGGATGGACGGCCTGGCGAAGGAGTGTCGCGTTACCTCCCAAAGACCCTGTAGCCCATGCCTGCGTCCTCACGGAAAACGCGTACACGTTGGGCTTAGCGGCTTAGCGGAGAGCGCGGGGCGGAGAGGCCGAGTGTGGGTTGGCTCTCAGGTGTTGTCGCTCTTGTGGGCAGCGTACAAAATAGGGAAGGAGCGCCCATTAATTAGCTAATCAGCTTTTAGTCAAGTCACAGATTGCTGATGGAGGATTTTGTTGTTGTTGTTTAACGTGGAAAGATAAACCTTTCACTGGCTATTTTGGAAATTTCGAAAGGGGAGGTCTCCTTAGGGAGCAAGTATCGGAGCGGAAGCTTTTGCCGCGAGTTCTCGCCATTGAAACTTAAAGCCACAGTGCAGTGTCCTCCCGGTGTTCTCCAGGGGTGACTCTAGGTGGGCACGTCGCAGTCCTCTTGCTCGGGAATGGTGACCCAAGCACCAAAACGTTTGTATGACAGATTGGAAAGATACAAGCACAGGGACTAAAGTCTGGAGTGGTATTTATTGGTTTATGTTACTTTTTCTGTCCGTTTATATATTTTATGTACTGGATTTCAAGGCTTTCTGGTTAAATGTTTTAAATAGGTGATTTACCTACCTTGGTTATTTTTTCTTGGGGGGGGGCGAACATTGTTCAGCATTGTCTTACGATTATCAACTTCGCCCAGAAACTCCTCTAAATTAGTGCCTTGGCACGCCACACCTCCCCCTCCGGTGTGTAGAACCTAGGACTTTTATTCTACTGACCCCATCCCTTTTTTTATTTTGACTCAAGGTTACCGATTAAGTTGTCCAGGCTGGGCTCAAACTTGCGATCCTCCTGTCTCAGCCTCCCAGAGTGCTAGGATGATGTGTGCCTCCGCTCCTGGTTTCATAAGCTTTTTAAATTAAAAAAACCTAGAAAGTTACTTGTATGTTTCACTCTACATGCACTGTGTACGTGGAGTTTTTCTGACGTTATAATTCATGTGAAAACATAATTGTACTGATGGTTAATGGGATGTGTTTATAGGCCTTAAGTGTGTGTTCAATAAACATATAATAAGTAAATGAATTAAGAATGAAATGTTTTTTTAATGATTGTGAAAAAACAATTGTTTTTTAAGTTGTCATTCCATATTATTTGCCTGTATAGCCGCTTGAATCATTAAATTAGAAATATATAGTTTGGTAGTAGCTCATTTATATTAACAGATTGCCTGACACCCTAGTTTAGGCACTTATCAGTGGCTTTCAAGCTTTTTTTTTTTAATTGTAATTCACAATATGACTGGCATTAAGGCTTAGTACTTTCTCTTTTTTAATGTGGTACTGGGGGCTGAACCCAGGGCCTTGTACTCTACCTCTGAGCTGCATCTCCAGCCCTTAAAAGAAAAAATTTCATGGCCAACAGTAGTGCATACTCTGCCATGCATTGTTTTCTGTTTACATTAAAATACTGGTTGTAACCTAAATTACACAGCCCGCTAAGTGTTAAGGATTGTCAGTTTGAAAATCACTGGGTCTTCTGTGTAGGAAGTGGTTAATGTTTACTGATAAATTAATTCTAATGATTGAGAATATAGTGGGAAAGTAATAAGATCTGCAGGTAGCCAAAATTGATGTCACAAAGTGCAGGTACATAGGAGTGTGTTCTTAGTCTCTTACTGGAAAGATGCTTACTCTTGACTTCACATACAGTTCAAGTTATTTGCTGTTGCAACCAAATAATATGATTAAGGTAATGGCACTGCTGGTCTTAGTAAAAAATAGCATCTCACGTATTGCTGAGTGAAACAAAGGCTTATATACAAAAACATGGCATTTGGGGGATGTTATGAACAAACAGTTGTAAGTTTCAAGGTCCAACACTTTCTTGTTTTTTTTTTTTTTTTTTTTTTGGTACCTGGAGATTGAACCCCCAACCTCATGCTTGCCAGGCAGGCATTTATGACACTGAGCTAAACCCCCCCGCCCATTTTCTTGTATTGTGAAACAAAGTAAAAAGAATTTAAAAAAACCTCTTATCTAAGTGCTTTATCTCACAATTTACAACAATATTTTTGGGCCTTTTAGATAAGGAAAACAATGCTGAAAGTTTTTTGTTTCCTAGGTCAATCCTATGAAGGAAAACTTATGTTAGTTTTTAAATACACTTAGTAGTAGAAAGAACATTCTACTACTTCAACATTTATCTGCATTTTGGCACTCTACTTCGATTTACTAGGAGTTTATGGCCTTTGTAAGTTGAAAATGCATTTACCTAACATATGAAACACTTTAGCCTAGACACCTTAAATTTGGTCAGAGGGAGGAGGTGGACATATGTTAAACTGCATTATTGCTAGTGTGGGAGAAAAAAAATCCAGAATTTGTGTATTGTTTCTCCTGAAATGAATACTTCTTTTGCACAGTTACAAATTGCAAGTTGAGTTTTATAGGTTGGTACCATGTGTCCCGGTCCACACCTCTACTTTTGAATTTTTTTTTTTTTTTGTGGTACTGGGGATTGAACTCACAACTTCGCGCTTAGCCAGGCAGGCGCTTATGCCGCTGAGCTAAATCCCCGGCTGACTTTGAATATTTTTTTAAAAATCCCAGGCTTATGAAAATTTAGAGCAAGAGTAAACTGTAGGGATCAGTTGAGTCTAAATATTAAACCAGTTGTCTTACTGTTGAAAGGAAGTTAGGTCAAAGTTTAGTGATGTTAAAATGGGAAGTAGACCAAGAATTTAGGGCTTTAGGCTTATAGTTGTGTTTTCCACAGTGTCAGATTTAATGTTAATAATGTAATAACCAAGGAAATCTTTGTTCTGCTGAAATTAAGCAAACATTAAGCACTTTAGATAAAAGTTACTGGGTGGGAGGGGAGATTTGGGATATTTAAATCCCTAATGACAGTGAAAAATGAGATGTTTTTATACTGATAGTTGTGTATGGCAGCTGCTTCTTTTTTTGGGGCGGGGTACTGGGAATCAAACTCAGAATCTTGTTTCCTGCTGAGTACTTGATACTTTATTTTCCTTCAAGAAAATCTGTCACACTTAATTTCCTAATTTTATCAGGAGAATTTACAGAGTAGAAGAAAGAGTAGCCTTGCTTGAAATTCAGCCAGAACTTGGTTTAGCATTTGTTGAAGGGCAGATCTACTAGTGACATACTTTTTTCAGATCTTGCTTGTTTAGGAATAAAATTTTTGAAGTACAGTCAGATACACTGTCAGACAGACTTCTTGTTGACAGTTTATTTTTCAGTACTTTTTGAAGTATTTCCTTCTGCTACTTTCTGGCCTTCATGGTTCTGATGAGTTGCTGACTGAATCTTACTGAGGATCAGTTTTATGTGGCAAATCACTTCTCTCTTTTGTGTTTTCACAATTCTTTGTGGCTCTGCTTTTTGACAATGTGGTTATACAGTTTGTTGGGATGACTCTGCTGAGTTTATCCTTGAAGTTAGTCAGCTTTCTTGGGTGTGTAGATTTCTGTCTTTCATCATCTTTGGAAGGTTGTGGCCATTAGTTTTTCAGATCTTTATTCCTCTAATTTATCTTCTGTGGCATTTGTATGTGTAATGTTGGGGCTCTTGATAAGCTGACTCATCGGGGAACCAAGAGCCAAGTCATAATAAGCAGTGTTCTATTTTTTTTATTCTGAGTCAGGGTCTTGCTGTGTCAGTAATTCGCCAAGGGTGGGTTTGACTTGCAGTCTTCTTTCTTCGGCCTCTCAAGTGTGCTGGGATTATAGGCATTCTCCACCATACTTGGTTGGCTTTAGGGGTTTTTTAAATTTTTGTTAGTCTAGATGAAAAAATAGCTTCAGTGTTTTAATTCTTTTTTCCTGGTTTCTAGTGAACTTCAACATCCTTTTTTGCATTACTTCTATTTTTTCCTATTAATTGCCTATATACACTTTGTCAATTAAAAATAGAACTGGATAGTGTCTTTTTTTTTTTGAGACAGTGTCTTGCTATCCAATTCAGACGGGCCTTGCGTTCACTGTGTAGCCTAAGCTGGCTATAGACTGTGTCAGCCTCCTGAGGCCTTTCTCTTTTTCACTCTTTTCTTTTTTTTTTTTTTTTTTTTTAAGACAGGATCTCCCTGTGCAATTTAGGCTGGCCTTGAATTTACTGTGATGCTCCTGCTTCAGCCTCAGAAGTGCTGGGATTACAGATGTGGTCTTTCTCATGTTTAGGAAGTCTTTGTATATTATGTTACACTTACTAGTCTGTTTTCTTGTGCTTTCCCTGGGACCTTGTTTAAACTTTCAGTGTATGGAAGTTTTAAGATAGTTATGACATGTATCAAGGTGTTTATCAGTTTTGTTAGGTATAGGCTATATCAGTTTGTCAGTGTTTTTAATAGTTCATACTTGGATCTTTTATTTTTATTTTTTGTGGTATTGGAGATTGAATATAGGGCCTTCCCTCAGGCCTCTTCCTTTTCTTTTTCCTTTTTTAAGTCTTAGGGTTTCACTGAGTTGCTGTTACCCAGACTAGGTTTGAGTTTTTGCCTTAACCATTACCCACTCCTGCCAGAATTACTGCTGTGTACTGCCACAGCCAATTTTTATGGTTAGTTTTTAACCCACACAGATTTTTTTTTTTCTGGTATGAATTTCGGTTTTCTGTAGTTCTGTGATTTATTTGATTTACTGTCTTTTTCTGTCTTTCTAACATAATGGATTCTCATTTATAATTTTTTAAATTATTGCTTCCTCTTGTGTGTGTCTATGTATAACGTGCTGTTTTTCAGACATTTTTTGGTTAGCCTAGTATACTTTTTAAAAGGAAATAAAGAATTTCCAATCAGAATCCTCCAAAGAATTGTACTGAATTTTTATTGTGATTGCATTAACTCTGTTAACATAATTTGGGGGAGGTTGATATTTTTACAGTGCGAATTCTTTCATCGGGCAACAACAAGGATGTCTCTGGATCAGGCTTTCTTTTTTTTAGCTGTTTGCTGAATGCTTACTCTGTGCAGAGTGCTGATGTAAGGTTAGGGTGTGTTAGTGAACAAGCCAGACAAAGGCAGAACTAACATCAGTAAAATTTACCTTAAGTAGTTTTTTTCACGTTTCTTACTCATTTCCAGTGTTTTATGATACTGTCATTGTAAATGGTATAGCTTGTTTTTTTTTTTTTTTAAATCTCGCTACATTCTCAAATTTGTAGAAAGGCTTTCTCCCTTTTTGGTAATTGATTTATATGTATTATTGGAATTTTGTTTTACTAGTTTGGCAGTTAGGATTTTCTAGTTCTATTTGTAATCTTTTTACTCCAATATTTATGTCTCTTATTCTTGTATTCTAGGGTTGTACATTGTGAAGCCTTCTGTGATCATATTGAACTTAATGGGTGGTATAATAGACATTTTGGTCTAGTAATGTTTAAGGAATGTTCTTTTTGTGTTTCACTGGAGTTTTTAGCAAATGGTTTCACTGTTTTTATTAAGATGACCTTGTGGTCTCCCTGTTTGAATCTCTGAATATAATATGTTGATAGATTACCAGAATGAACCAACCATATACTCTTGGGTTTAAAACCTTGATCTATATGTTTTGTTGTTTTTAATATGTTGTCATGTTTTATTTTAGAATTTATTTATGATTGTAAGATTGGCATTTTCTTTCTTTGTGTTTGCTGAGTGTACATAATACTTCTCTTCCATTTTGGTACTAACGAGTGAATCCAGAGGTGCTCTACCACTGAATGTACATCTCTAGCCCATCTTATATTTCGTACAGGTGTGTGCCCCTGTGCCAAAATTGTGCCACTGTACCCAAATTACATTTTTAAATTAGTACAGAGTTAGCTGGGCGTGGTGGCTCATGCCTGTAATCCCAGCACTTGGGAGGCTGAGGCAGGAGGATCGTTACGAGTTCGAGACTAGCCTGCGCTACAAAGTGATTTCAAGGCTAGCCTGAGCTGTATAGAGACCCTGTCTCAAAAAGACCAAAAAAAAAAAAAATTAATATGAGAGTTTATGCTACACCTTTCTACTACTAATTACTACCAATTTAATAACTACTAATTTTCTTTGACCTGTTTAGTTATAAACCACTAGTTTATCAACTGAGTATCACTTTAGAAAGTTTCATTTTTTAAAAAGAGTATCTAGGTTCTTGGGAAAAGTGATGGGATGTCAGCTCCTCTGGCATGTCCAAGATGCCACAGGAACAGCTAGTTGGCTGAGCTCTACCATATGTTCTGTTTCTGGCTGCCCAGGTGTCAGAGTGGTAGGAAACCTGTGTGACTTCCCTGGGGGAGACTGAGCTCTGTTTTCACTACTATTGATTCCCAAACACAGGAAGAGGCCTTATTGTTAGAGAAGAAGACAAAGACCAATGTGGACTATATTTCAGAAACAAAGTGAAGTTCATTTTATGGTGATCCTGTCCTAGGGCTTATATATAACATGTTTTAACTATACAAGGACTGATGGAGATATACAATGAATGCTTTAATTCATTAGCGTAAATAACATCGCTGAGGCTGAGACTATATAGCTCAGTGGCATACGTGCCTGTCTGACAGACATAAGGTGATGAGTTTGATCCCTGGTACCAAAAAGAAAAAAAAAGAAACATGATACACATTGCCATTAATCTCCCTCATTGTGTGTCCTTTTCTGTATTATTCACTGGATGTGGTACTGTGCAATTTGACTCTTCCCCAAAGTCAAAATGACCATCAAAGGTAATGGTTTGGAATTAACATGACAGCACATGACATGACAGCAATTAATGATACTTAGGAAAGAGAACTTCCAGAACTGGTTCAGAAGGTGGCAAGAATGGTGGGGTAAGTATGAAGTGATAGAGAGTGTTTTGAGGGGGATTAATGGCAATGTGTCTTTTACTATAATTTTAAAATTTAAACATTAAGTTTTGATCATTCCATGTATGGTATTGGAGACCCATGCAGGGGATTCCAATCTCCATGCAATGTTACTGTGCATGGCAGGAAGAACGAGCAAAAGACAAAATAGGGGTACAACAGGGATCTAGGATAACCAGTTCCCGGGAACAAAAGGCCATGTGGCACCCAGAACTTTTGTGTTTATTCATTGAGAGAAATGGTGTGGCTGGATGTGCTAGACAAGCAGTGAGAGGCTGGCAAGGCTTGTAACAGGGGACAAAGCATTCTTGGGGCAGGGGCAGGGGCAGAAAGAACCTCAGCAGAGATGTTATCTCATATCTTTGCCCCAGGGTATCGCAGCTGACCTGTCTGAGCTCAGCCATGGTCATTGCTGATAAACAGTGCCAGTCCTCTCCAGCCACCTGCTCTCATGAAGATACACAACCTGGGTCAGACCTACTAATTAAACGGAAAGCAGTTTAGGCAAGTCCCCTCTGTACAGCCTGCCAGCACTGCACTGCTTGCGAGTAAGCACAGTTGTACTTGGTTCTCAGGGAGGGTAGTGTGGCGGTACTCTACTATAGGAAATTTTCGGAGATTGTACTTGGTTACTGTGACTGTGAATCCTGATAAGTCAGTTTTGCTGGATTACATTCCTAGCAAATTGGTAGAGCACATCCCTGGATTTGTCCAGATGTGTCATGCAGGTGTGGCCTTGGTTCTTGCCTCTCTGTGTGCTTTTCTCCTGCTCCTCGGTGCCAGCTGCTGTCACCTCACCCTTCTGCCATGTTTCTGCCTTCAAGCCAGTTGACTGACTGAATCTCCAGACCACGAGTTAAATTAAGCCTCTTTAAAGTAAAGTGAGTGTAGGGTACTTGTTCATCAGTGGGAAAGCTGACTGACACAGTTTCTCATAGCGATTATACTGCAGACCCCATACATTCACTGTGAAAGTTACTGAACATTACTGGACTTTTTTCTAATTCACATTTAAATACCAAATCTGGATATCCTCTTCCAAAATATAAGGAATTTTGATTCTTAGTTATTTAGAATATAACTAACATCGACATACATATGACAGTGATGTCGAGAACAAAGTAGGAAAGTTGAGAACCTCTGGAATACAAAGGTTCACAACTTTTTTCTGTAAAAGGACTAATTTGTGGGCCTTGCAGGCCACATGCCTTCTGTTGCAACAAGTCAGCTGTGTCCTTGACTAACTTGAAATCAGTGTGAACAGTATGTAATTGAATTGGCACCAGTGAGAGTTTACATAGTGGGCAATGGTTAAATTTGGACAGAAACTTGTGGCAGAGCCATCTTGGCCTATAGACTACTAGACAATAACTAGAACCCTAAGCTAATGTTCTGTTAAGTCTAAGTTTTGCGAAAAGAGGAGGAACTAATGGAAAATAAATTAAGAGTTGTGTTGACTGTGGATTATTTCACTGTTGTGTGTTAGAAAGGTGTAGAGATTCTGGTAGATGTCTTTAGTCTTATTGATTGGGGGAAACTGACCTTGTTAAACTGGAATGCATGTACGTGGTTTAGGCTGAGCAGGAGACTTTGACTATTGTGTTGCTAAGTTTTCCCCATGGCTTTTTAATGTAGGGAAAAGAAATTCCCAATCTGCTAGAGTTTCATATGAATTCATGTTTTCTAAAATTGAATGAATTCTAGGAACGGAATAGGTTAAGAGCTGAGTATATTTATTGGGGAAAGAAAGCTTCTTCTATCTTGAGAGAGACAGAAGGGGTCCTGAGCGGATTTCCGAGGACTCTGCCTTTTCTAGGGATTTTTGTAGAGCAAAACCATGAGATGAGGTGAGTCCAAGGTGGGGAAAAGTAGGGAATTGCAAGGTGGGCATGAGATGGGGCAGAACTATGGTTAGCCAGTAAGATTACAACCCTCATTGCTCAGGTAATTTGATTAAATGGGGATCAAATGAGGAAGCAAGTCACATAGCAAGTGGGCATGAAACAGGATAGTGGCTCTTCCTGGCTTTTTCAAGGTGAGGATCCTATTTAGAGTATCAGTCTCTGTTTATGCTTAGGGGAAGTATATGGGTGCTTTTCCTGCATCTTTTGTCTTGAGGCCTGGCCCTTGGTGGAGGTACCTTGGTGGAGGTTTGCCCACAGTTGCAGTGTATCCTGTCTTTTGCACTGGCTCTTTTGAGGGCCTGGCTCTGTCTGACTATAATATTTCTATCTAATTTAGCTGTCTGTAACACTTTCAAATTCTGGATTAATGCAGACATTTTCTTCTCTTGGTTCTGTTTAGCATGACTGGTATAAACTGATGTGACTAACAAAGTGATCATTTAAAAAGGGTTTGTAATCTAAAGTACAGAAAAGAAAGCACTGGGGAGAAGAGAAGAAACAAGGGCCAGGATGTAGCTCAGCAGCACAGCATCTGCCTGGTAAGTGCAAGGTCCGAAGTTCAATTCCCAGCACCAAATATATATATATGAAACAAAACATGGGCTTATAGGACCCTTAGCTTGTGTCCTAGGACTTTGAGTCCTTATATCATTGAGTGTAATGTCCTCAAGATTTCCCTGTAAGCTAGAATTTAATTCTTTTTTGAAGACTAACTAATGTGCCAGTGTGTGTAGATAGCATACTTGGGGTTTTTTTGTTGTTGTTGTTGTTGTTTTTGTTTTGTCTTTTTGAGGCAAGTTCTCGCTATGCAATTCAGGATCCTCCTACCTTAGCTTCACAAGTGCTGGGATTACAGGAGTGCACCACCTCACCTGGCTCATACTTGTATTTTTAAAACCCATTTTCCCTTTATTGAACATTTGAATTGTTTCTACCATTTGGTTATTTTAAGTATAATACTACTATAAGCATGGGTGTGCAAGTATGTTTCTTTTAGAGTACCATACTTGTCATTGGATTTAGAGATCCCTCTAATCCAGAATGAGTTCATTGAACTCATTGCATTACCAGAGACCTTTTTTCTAAGAAAGGCCACATTCTGAAGTCCTGGGGGATAGGATTTTTTGAGTGACAGTTTGTGGTTGGATAAAGAAGAAGTATTTTTAGTCTTCCATTCCTGGTTAGGAGCTCAGAACTAAAGCGCTTCGAATTTACTAGCTTTTCTATGCTAATGAGGTACCTGGTGGAAGCTCTAGGTAGCTCCCAGATGAGGACTAGTTGTCAGAAAAGCCAGCCATGGTTTTAAAGGGTTAGACTTTCCAGCCTCAGCCCCGAACTTCCCAGGTTGGGGGGGGGGAGGGGTTTCAGCCATCATTAGTCTGATTTCCTCAGTCATGTTTTTGTTATGTGACATCCATAAAACCACCTAAACCTTGAGGTGCAGGGGACTTTTAGTTGGTGGACATATGCTCTGGCCCTCTGTACCGGGCTTCCACTTAGTCCCACCTTCCTGCTAAACCCAGCCCAGCTGCCTGCCTAGGCTTTGAAGCAGTTCTGCCTGGTCTGTGGTCTTAACAGCCAGCTGTGGTGTCTTCACATCTCTGTAGTCTCTCTGCCTTGGCTTTCAGAGCGTCCTCTTTTTTTTTTTTTTTTTTTTACTTTTTTACACTTTTTTTTCTTTTTTCTTTCTTTTTGTTGGTACCCGGGATCGAACTCATGACCGCCTGCTTGCAAGGCAGGTGCTTATAGTAAATTCCCAGTCCCCCCCTTTTTTTTTGACTTTTTGAGACAGGTCTTGCTAAGCAGTTCAGGCTGGCCTTGAGCTCACTTTGTAGCTTAGGCTGGTTGCGAACTTGGAATAGTCCTCCTGCCTTAGCCTCCAGAGGACTGGCATTACAGCCATGCGCCACCATGCCCAGCAGGTCTTCCTTTTTGAATCCTGCAGATCGATGACCCTACAACCTGTGATTGTGCAGGTGCTAGTAATGTGATGCTTGACCTGGGTAAGACCTCAGCAAATGATAGGAAATCACTAAAAGAACCATGCAGCCCCTAGCAAACAGAACTGATGGCTGTAAAGAAATTTAGGAATGGTCATACCAGTCCGCATGTTATCGGAATGTTTAGCACTGCCTGCATACCTGCACTGACCATCCTTGGAACTTGGACTCTAAACATTCCATCCAGATTTCTTGGGATTATCCCCAAAACTTTATATAAAATTAACTCCTTTATATAAAATTAACTCCTCCTCCAGATGGTAGTATCCTCCATGCTCTCAGCTTGTCTGGACCTTGATGGAATTAAATCTAGCCTTTTCCTCAAATAAGCCTGTGTTTCCAGGAGTTTTCTCATGTGCTGTTACTAACAGTAATTAAAGATTTGATATAAAACAGTCTGATTGCTATGCTCCCTGGCTACTGAGGGAACCTTGAGGACTTTCCCTGACAAGACTGAGTAAATTAATGTAGCTTGTGAATTGTTACAAAATTCTGTCTGGTTGTGGCATGTAGCTATAATCCCAGTACTCTGAGAGGATGAAGCAAGAGGATTTCAATTTAATGACTTAGCCAGACTTTATCAAAATAAGTAAATAAATAAGGGCTAGGGAGGTAGCTCAGTTTGAAGGTCATGGGTTGAATCTCCAGGATCAGAACAAAACAGAAATTCTGACACTGGAAATACACAAATGTGTCTGGTCTATTAGTGGCATAGCTCACTAATGACAGTACGGATACTGCTGAATTTTGTGTATTGATCTTATGTTTTATGATCTTGCAGACTCAGTCTTTTGGTTTTCATAGATTTTTTTATAGCCAGTTATGTTTCCTGTGAATAAAAAATTTTACTTTTTACTCAGTCTGAATTCTTTGTATTTTTCTTGTCTGGTTACTTTAGGAAAAATTTCCAGTAAGATACTGAATAGCGGTGGCAAGGGATGGCCATCTC
This sequence comes from Cavia porcellus, assembly GCF_034190915.1. Taxonomy (NCBI): domain Eukaryota; kingdom Metazoa; phylum Chordata; class Mammalia; order Rodentia; family Caviidae; genus Cavia; species Cavia porcellus. The sequence continues at coordinate 60,172,146 of NW_026947489.1, forward strand.
TTTTTTTTTGTTGCTGATCCTAAAAGAAAGCCTTTGGGTTTTTTCCTTGGTGTTGTTTGCTTTTTATTTTTTAATAAATACCTTTAACTCTGATTAAAAGTTCCTTGTTTTAATTTTTTAAGAAATGGATGTTGGATGTTATCTAATGCTTTTTCTGCTTCTATTTAGATGTTTATTTGATTTTTTAGCTTTAGTTTGTTAATGTGATGTATTACATTGTTTTTTTAAGATTGATTCTTGAGGGGCTGGGGATTTAGCTCAGCGCCTGTCTTGCAAGCAGGCATTCGTGAGTTCGATCCCTGGTACCAATAAAAAAAGAAAAAAAAGATTGATTGTTGAATGTTAAATCACCTCTCATTGCTGGAAAAACTGCTGTGTAGTGATGTGAATTGTCCTTTTAATACATTATTGATGTTCATTTGCTAACAAGGGATAGTAGTCTGTAGATTTTTTTTTCATTTTAATATCCTTATTTAGATTTAAGATGGCTCATAATACGTAGCTTGGAAGAATTTTTGTAGCCTGTTTCATTGTACCTGCTGTCATTATTTATTTCCTCTGCTAGTTTTTGGTTTACTTTGCTTTTTATAATTTCTCAAGATGTAAAGTAGGTGATTGAGATTCTCTTTGTTAATGTAGGTATTTTTAGCCGCAAATTTCTCAAGGTGTGAAGTAGGTGATTGAGATCCTCTTTGTTAATGTAGCTGTTTTTAGCTGTAAATTTCTCTTGAGTACTGTTTTCTCTGGGGCTATACATTTTGTTATCTCGTGCATTTGTTGTTTTTTTCTGGTACTGAGAACCAAACTCAGGACCTCATGCCTGCCAGGTGAGCAGCTGTGCCATGAGCAGTGTCCTTGGCCTGATTTTTGTGGTCTTTCATCTCAAAAACACCTTATTTTCAATTAGATTTTCTTGATACATTTTAGATACACATAATGATCACATTCATCATAGAGAACTTGCACCTGTACATGATGTAACTTGGTTTTTTTACCCATTCTCTTACCATCTCTTTCCCCTCCCCACTTAAAAATTTGTTTCTATTTTGTCCTCCTTTTCTCAGTTTTTAAAAAAACTTATTGTGGGAGACAACTCCAGTGATTCCCCTTGAATATAAAACAATTACTGCACCTCTGATTATTTGGCGACTTATTTCATTATATTCAATGTAGAGAGCTGCTAGGGTATTTCCTTCTTTCTTCACTTGGCTCTAACTAAGCATTGCAAATAAGGCTAGCAGAGGTGCTGGTATGTAATTTCTAAAGCTGACAGACAGTCCTGTCTCCTCACATTGTGTTCTACATTTAAAGGATATGAGCACAGCGAGATGTTAGAGCTAATAGCTCCAGGAATGTCAGCTGGGTAGGAGCCTCAAGGTGAAGAGGCTATGACTTTCCAGGGCACAAAAGTTTGTGTTCCCACCATCCTCACTGTCACTCATCCCTGAGCCACCCCCCTTCTTCACAAGATAATAAATTCTGGGAGAGGCCTGGGGTCAGGGCCTTTGTCCGCATGTCCTCACTGGGATTTGACTTAGGACCCCTTGGCTGCCCTTAACTTTAAATATGTCTTGGTGACTTTACTCTGCCTGGGTTGCATTGGTAGTGGTAGGTTGGAATTGGTAGGATTCCAGTGATGTCTCAATGGGATTACAAATAAAACCTTTTGGATTGTGAGGAAAACTAGAAAGAAGATTACAATACTTGGTGGATGACTGAACTCAGTAGTTGGGATTATAATACTTATCCCTTTTTCTTTTCCCCTGCCCCTTTCCCTTGTTCCCCTTTCCCTTTGAACATTTTCCTACTGTTTCACAATACCTATTGTATATTTTGGTTCTTTACAGTTTTGGTTTCTCACACAAGAGAAACACTGTGGCATTTACATGTGTCTGGTTTATTTCACTTAAGGTTATGATCTCAAAGTGCACCCATTTACCTAGAAAAATGTGTTGAGCTTATCTTTATGGTAGCATAGTACTCCATCATATTAAAAAAACTCACATCTTCTTTATCCCATTCACCAGTTAATGGGGATTTGGGCTATTTCCAAGATTTGACTATTATAGACTCTGCCACTATAAACATGAGTGTGCATATATTGGTATTGTATGATGCTTTTAATTCCTTTGGGAAGATACCAAGGCGGGGAATAGCTGGATCAAATGGAAACGCTTGTCCTAGTTTTTTGAGGAATTTCCACATTGATTTCTACAGTGGTTGCACCAGGCTACACTCCCACCAACATTGGAGAAGGGTTCTTTTTCCCCCACAGCCCTTCTCTCATTTGTTATTGGTTGATTTCTTCATAATAGCTACTTTTTCTGGGATGAGGTGGTGTCTTAGCATTGTCTAACACATTTTATTTTCAAAGTAATAACTTTGGCTTGTTGGTTGATTTTTGTGTATGTTTCCATTTATTTGTGAATTTTATGTTATTTTCCGAAAGCTAGTTTTGCTAGACTTAAAGATTCTTCTTTGAGCTCTGCTGCCCTGGTTGATACTGTTTCTGATGAGAATCAACTATTGCAGTTCCTCTGTAAGTGTTGAGTCATTTTTCTCCTGTTTTCAGATTCTGTTCTTGGTTTTGAGCTGCTTTTTTTCTTTTTTCGTGTTATTGGGGATTGAACTCGGTGCCTGAGCTGCATCCCTATCTGTAGAGAACCACTGGACTGGCTCTTCTTCAATACAGAACAGTTTCCTTAGTTAATTATCTTCATGTGCCGATGTATACAGAGCTGGCTAGGCTATTTCCTTTTCCCTTCAGGTGGCTCTAAGCAATATAAATAGGGCTGGCTGAGGTACTGGTATGTTGTCTCTGATGCCAAGGACAGCCCTGCTTCCTCACTTTCAGTGTTTCTCTCTAAAAGGTTGAGCACAACAGAGCCAACAGCACCAGGATTGTCAACTGGGTTCAAGCCTCGAAATAAAGCTATGACTGCTGGGCATATAATCCAGTGGCATAGCAACTGCTTGGCCAGCCTGAGATTGTGAGTTTAATCCCCAGTACAAAACAACAACAATAACAAAAAAAAAAAAAAAAAAAAAAAAAAAAACAACCGTGACTTTACAAGGCACAAAAGTTTACATATCAAAAACTGAGGCAGTAGGCCCCTAAACGTTAACTGTTTACCTTAGTTGTATTATGCAGATTGGTACTCCTGCATGTGCTTCTCTTTGCTGTAGTGGAGATGCTTTTGGCCACTTAGGTAGCTCAGCTCATATTACTTACTTAATTTCTGCCATTCTCAGAGTCACTCATCTTCATACCACTTCCTTCTTCATAAATTAATAAATCTGAGGTGAGGCCCTGGACCCTCGTTTGGACCAGACTCAGGACGCCTTGCTGCCTGTAACTGTAAATATGTCTTAGTGTCTTTATTCTCACTGTGAGTTGCACTGGAGGTGGACCGAGAGGGGGATGGGGAAGAAGAGATTCCTATACCTATCCCTTTTTATTACTTAACTTTGAGATGGGATAAGTTGTCCAGGCGGGACAAGAACTTGTGATCTCCTGCCTCATCCTCCCTCAGTACTGGGGTTGCAGTGTGTGTCACTGCACCCCACTACTTGTGGAACATTTTGACTGAGTTTATGGACGCTTTCTGATGTATTGTGTTGTGGTGTATTATGGCAGTAACATAGACAGTCATGCGTGTGTCTTTGCAGTGTCAGAATAGTTGAATGTTTGACTGTTGGTGGATTCACAAGCTCCATTAGTTTGACAGGCTATACTTCACCAGGTAATCTCATTTCACTTGGTGTTGTGACCGTGGCAATTTCAAGTTGTGTGTTCATTAACCACTAATTTCTAACACCTATAAATCCCATTGTACTAAACTACAGAAAGTTGGAAAAGACTAAAGACTATAGAAGTTATGGCCTCAGTGCAGGGCTGTGGATATAGCTCAGTGGTAAAGAGCCTGCTTAGTATATGTGAGGACCTGTGGTGGCTCTCCAGCCCCACAAAAAGAAAAAGAAACAGAAACAACAACAGAAAACCCCACTCAGTGCAGTGAGGCAGTTCATAGAACCTGTGCAGAGTCAGTACCAGTGCAGTCACTGTGCGGGTTCAGGTGTGGGGTTAATTTACTGTCATGGACATGCTCAGGGTAAGGCTCTGGACCACGTCATGGAATGGGCAGCATGGGTTTGGGAAGGGTTGCGCTGGTTGGTGAGTGAGATTGTGTGGGAGTTTGCAGCCTGATGATCCTGGAGAGGCTGTGCTGAGGCTCTGAGGAAGTGATGGGGTGTGTGTTGCGGTAGTCAGAAGTGTTTCTCCTTGTCTGTGTCTGACTGTGCTTTGGGCTGGCAAATGTGAATTTGGTGTGTCCAACATCTGGTGGAGGTTTACTTGTACAAAAAAGTTGTTTTTCACTGTATCTAGTCCTGCTTAGTCCTCAGTTTTAATCTAAGGTTGGTATGTCTAGGGGTAGGGGTAGGGTTAGGGTTAAGATTAGGCTGTTTTTTTTTTTTTTTTTTTCCCCACAAATTGTTTTTTTAATGCATCTAGGCCCAGGCATTTCGCCTTGACCTTAATTAAACCTAAAGAGATGTAACTCATAGCAAGGTTCAGCCACACTACTGCTTTACAAGTATCAATTAATGTTTTCCTAAACATTTTAGAACTTTTCAGCCGTTGTTTCTTAGGATACTCTGTACCTTTCTGTTTCTGGTAGTTTCCATGTGTGTTACAGTGTCCATGTTTTTCTCAGGCTATGTTCTTTTATTTTTTTCAGTTCTGCCAACACAAATCTATTCTTTGCCTCTTTGCTGAGTTCTATTTTTTAGTTAGTGAATTTGGTTCTTGTTAATAATTTGTCTCTTTGCTCATACTAATACTAATATCCCTTTTTAAAAAAAGTGCTGATGATTGTAGTCAACATTTTTCCATTGAGTATATCCCAACCCTTTTATTTTTGAGACAGGATCTCGCTAAGTTGGCCAGGCTGGCCTTGAACTCTTAATCCTTCTGCCTCAGCTTCTAAGCCTCTGGTTTCACCTCCTCTGTAGGTTTCATCCTCCTCTGTAGGATGAAAATGTTGATAAAAACAAAACAAAAACAACTGTATATCAGAGTCTTCTGATTTGTCAGTCCCTGTATTTAAAAATGTATTGTCACTTTTAATTTTCTAGCAAATTTGTGAGACATATTATAGGAAAAAAGCCTGATGGTTGCATATGAAACTTTCACATCTTCAGGTGGCAGGCCAGAAATTCTTAAACAAGTTGTGTAAATAGCTGATTATTTTGTTGTATTGTTCTTAATTTAGCAAAACTAACTTGAGTGGATTCTTTCTCACAGATGATGACTTTGACCAGTTTGATAAACCTGGTGCGGAACGGTCCTGGAGAAGAAGAGCTGCGGATGAAGACTGGGACAGGTACATACATACCTGTGCCTCACCTGGGAGTCTGTCCTTTCATGAGTCTGTAACTTAGCTGTGTAGAGATATGTGTAGAGATGAGTCTGTCACTTAGCTGTGGAAACAGTGCGCTGGCTCCCTGATACCCTTCCAACTAGTGGGCCTCACTCTTACGCTCCGGTGAGTGCTGTCCAGGTGGACAGCAATAATAAGCCCTGTTCCACACCTGCACTGTGTGTAGGACTATACAGAACTTAGGCTTTCCTTGTCTCCATGTTTTTATACAGTGATGGCATTGACTGTAGATACCCAGAAGCTTTTCTAGAGTAGTCGAGTTGGAGAGTTCCTTTTGTTTCATACCCTAATTAATATGTTGCTAAACTTTAAAATGTTTATCATTTTTATATAAAAATTTTTAAAGTGTCCCACCCCCACATAGGTTCTGTCTATGTAATTCATTCAGACTGGCCTTGCACTCATTATGTAACCCAGGCTGGCCTCAAAACTCAACAGTGATCCTTTTGCCTGTCTTCTGAATGCTGGGATTAAAGTTGTGGGCCACCATACTGTTGTAACATATGTTGATTTTAGTTTGTACTTCACATACTGCATATCCTGATGAAAATGACTGTTTGGGAATTCACATTTGTAGATAGTATAAAACTGTGGCAGAAATGACAGCTTGTCAAGTCAGTGTGGTGGTCACCTCTGTTGAGTCCAGGAGAGATGAGAAGAATGTGTTTGGAGGGAGTAGACAGTGGGGCTTCTTCGAGGTGGTGGAGTTGAGGATGTCCATGACTCGCTACAATTTTCTAACCATCTTAAGTGGGACAACACTGTTTAAAACTTACTTTGGACTTGCATACAATCAGAAAGTTAGGTAATAAAAGTGAATGGATCTGACTATAAAGAACAAAGGTATTGTAATGAAAAGAATTCCTAAATCCTGTTTGTAAAGAATGACCTGGAAATTTTATAGAGTAAAACTGAGAAACATTGCAGTTCTTAGAGTTTACATGGTTGATTTCTCTCCATTTGATGTGTTAGTCAGAATTCTCCAGAGAAACAGTAAAGGTGTCAGTACACAGGTTTGTAATGAGGGATTGAAGCTTGCAGTTGTGGAGACTGAGAAGTCCCACAGTATGCTATCTACAAGATGGGAGATCTTGGGCTCTTCAGTACAGCCCAAGTCCCAAGAACAGGAGCCCAGAGCACTGAGACAGAAGGAGGTAGGTATTATATTGCAAGAAGGTGAGTTTGCCCAAACTCTGCCTTCTTTTGGCTAATGTTTATCCATATTGGCAAGGGTAAGATTAGCTTTTTTTTCTTTTTATTTTAAAGAGGGTAAAATTAAACACAATAAAACAGAACAAAATAGGCTATAAGAAAGCAATGTAAGAGATATAAATTTCAAAGCTAGACGACCTGAGATCTTCACTGTCTATCATATTGTCTCTTGTTTTCTTCCAAATAGTTGTCCATGTCTTTGCATACAGAGAATTCATACAAAGCAACATAGTATGAAACTGATCCGAACAGAATGAGGAAAGCGTTTTAGGTCTTCAAAACCAGACAATAGGGAAGTTATTAATGGCTGTCGTAGAGTCTCTTTCTCTTCAAAATAGCTGACTGTACTTTCATGTATATTGAAGTTCAACAAAACAAAACAGGCAGCAGGGGGTGGTTGCTTGGTTTCCTGGTGCTCCAGGTCCCGCCATGGTGCAGGTCCCAGTAAATGCCAGAGGCTCCCATCCTGGGCCACCGCAGCCTGCCATGCTCACAGCTGCTCACCAGGGGAGGAGGGGTTGCTTGGTTTCCCAGTGCTCAAGGTCCCAGCATGGTTCGGGTCCCAGTAAATACCTGGGTGCTCCAGGTCCCGGCATGACATGGGTCCCAGTAAATGCTGGTGGCTCCTATCCTGGGCTGTGGAGCCTGCCACGCTCACAACTGCTCATGGGGCAGGGGGTTTCTTCTTCTTTATGCTGTTTCTTTCTGGTGAGTTGACCATTTCACTAGCCAAGTTTTGAAATGGCCAACAGACCATAGAAAAACATCTCTTTAGGCTCCTGCTTGAAACCAACAGCGTCAGGAACCTGTCGGCCTTAATTCAGGGCCAGTTTTTTTTTTTCTTACACTGCTGATTCAGACACCCTCAGATGTTCATACCTTAGTCTAAGTTGACACATAAAATCTGCCATGTGCAATAATGAACTAAGTTATAAAGTCTTTTATAACTCTTAGCAGATTACTCCTCACTTAGATTTCCTCTTTACCTAGTCTGTTTTTATCTCCATGTGTTTTTCTTCTGAGTTTGTCTTTTTTTTTTTTTTTTTTTTTTTTGGTACTGGGGATCGAACTCATGACTGTGCTTGCAAGGCAGGCGCTTATGCCACTGAGCTAAATCCCCAGCCCTGTCTTTTCTTTATTAACTTAGAGATTCTTCATACTTTTCAGAAATTTATTTTTTGTTGCTTGGAGATATCTCCCCCAGTCTGACATGTATTCCTTTAAAAAATAATTTTTAAATAAGCTATACAAATAATATAGTCGGATTTGTAATCTTTTCTGTATGCTTTGTTTTTTTAATTAAAATATGAAAAAAATCACCGATTTTTCAAATTACGGGAAGGTTCCAAGAGTAACATAAAAACTCCCACTTGATCTTTTCTTAAACTCTCCAACTGCTTTTTGTTACATTCATGTGTACTTTCTTTTATATGTGTATAGAAATTTCATGCACCATTTGATAGCATATGGTAGCATCATACCCTATATTTTTTAATGCTTCAGTGTGTATTTTTTAAGCATATAGTATTTCTCAGGAATGGAGACTTTTACTTTCTTTGTTACTTTTCATTCTAAGGGAGATTAATGAAACATGCAATTTTATTTTTAAAATATCTACAGTGATTGCAAAATTTGTTAGTTGTCCCAATAATGTCCTTTATAGGCTAAAAAGAAGTGTCTTTTTGTTCTGGTCAGGATTGAACTCAAAATCTGCATTGCATTTTTCTTTTGTCTTTTTTTTTTTTTTTTTTTTGGTCTTTTTCCTTTTTATCGGTACTGGGGATCAAACTCAGGACTGCCTGCTTACAAGGCAGGCGCTTGTGCCACTGAGCTAAATTCCCAGCCCTGCGTTGCATTTTTGTTTCATACTGTGAAAAAGTTCTGTAGCTTTTTGTTTGTTAGGATTGGCATTGTTGAATACTACAGAATATTTATTTTGTAGATTGAACCCAATTTGGGCTTATTTATGTCCACATGGCTAGGGTTAGGCTATGCTTTCTGGGTGCTAATCAGGAACCCTGAGGAGGTGAGACTGTACCTTCTCAGTGCCTCACTTCAGGAGTGCTGGGGAGTGGGAAGGTGTTTTCTGCTTTTTGTCCTGGAGAAAATTTTTTATCACCTTGTATTCTTAGTGTGTCCTGTGTGTTTCTGTGAAAGCTTTTTTCCCTTTGAAGCTTGCTATGTAATCTGCCTGAAATTAAGTAAATTGGTTTATTGAAGGGAAACTTTTGGGGATTGAACCCAGGGTCTTTACTCTGAGCGGGTGCCCCAGCCTGTTTTTATTTGTATTTTGACCTTGGGTCTTGTTAAGGCACCAGATTACGAGAGTTGGGCTTAAACTTGTACCAGGAATCGAACTCAAGACCTCGCACTTGCCAGGCAGGCACTTATGCTGCTGAGCGAAATCCCCAGCAAGTTGAATGAATTTAAAAACATATTAAAATAGCATAATTCAGTAAACCCAAGGTACCATTATCTAACTGTAGCACTTATTAACTCATATATAATCTTGTATCTATATGCTGCAATACCCCTCAAATCATAGACGTAATTTCATCTAAAAATATTTTGGAAAACCAGGTATAGTGGCACATGCTTATTATCCTACTATTCAAGAGACTGAAGTAGGAGGATTGCTGTGAGTTCGAGGCCAGCCTGGACTATAAAGTGATTTCAAGTCCAGCCTGAATCATATAATGACATTCTACATCAAAAAAGACCAAAAAATTTTTAAAAAGTTGGAATGTTATTCTCTCAAAAGGGATTTCAAATATATTCATAACAGTTGTCTAAAAATAAGATTCATTGTCATGACTCTTATGGCTTGTCTAGATGGCCCCCTATGCAGTCATAGGTGAGGTTTTCAAAGGTGGCTGTATCTAGAGTGTATGATGCTGGGGTTAAGCATTTGATGCTGAGATCAAGGGTGTGTGTCTATTGAATTAGTCCAATGATTGGTTTGATGTAGTTGTGGGGTGGATTAAGGGGGGCCCCACACTGATGGGAGTGCTATCCATCCTAAGGGCACATAGGCTGGATAAGGGGTGAATGACAGAAAAACAGTTTCTGGTCATTTGTCGCTTGCTGCTTGCTGCCATGCTGCTTCTGCCTTCTGCCTGCCATGAACTATTTCTCCTCTGCCATGTACCACCCTGCCTTGGAGTCAGCCAACTATGAACTGAAAATTGTATAAATTCAGAGCCAAATCCAAATAAAGCCTTTCCTCTCTTAAAACTTTAGTTGGATATTTTCTCGGCATCAAGAAAAAGTTTTAAAGATTGTCTGTTATATATTTAGATTGTGTGTGTGTGTGTGTGTGTGTGTGTGTGTGTGTGTATTCATGCACATTAGATATATAAGCCGGGCATGGTGTTGCACATCTGTAATCCCAGCACTTGGGAGGCTGAGACAGGAGGATTCCTATGAGTTTGAGACCAGCCTGGGCCACATAGCAAGATCCTGTCTCAAAAACGCAAAAAATCCCCATATATAAACTACTTAAACAGTAAGGATACATATCTACTTCTTTATAGTTTGAAATGGATCCAAATAAGGTCCATTTATTGTAACTGACCAAGTCATTTAAGTGTTTCATCTACAGATTCCACCCCGTGTTGGTTAGCTTTCCATTGGTACGAGGAAGTACTGGAGACAGTTAACTCTAGAGAGAAAGGTGTTTTTTGGCTCACAGATTTGGAGGTTCTACTCCATGAACAAGTGACCCTATGCTTTGGGTCTCTGAGAGGGCAGCCCCACTGGTGGGAGTACGAGGATATGATGTCGGCAAAGCACTTGCCTTACGAGCTAGCAGGACAGGGAGTAAGTGGGAGATTGCACCACAGCTGGCCTAAAGGGTTGTCCCTGTTGATCTGGGCACCTCCCTCTAGACCCCATCTTTTAAAGGTTCCTCCACCTCCTCGTATTGCCACTGGGGACCAGGCCTTTAGCACATGCACCTTTTGGAAACACTCATCCAACTCAGAACTCCCTATCTTAGTGTAGTTTCTTCTTTTTTTTTTTGTAGAAGTGAAGTAGTATGTCTTGTAGAATTTCTGCTTTTGATGTGTGCGCCCTCTGAGGTATTTGTAGGGTTTCCTTTGCCCCTTGTATTGATGTAGAATAATAGATCTGGAGTTTGGTATGTTCGAGTGGCGAGGGAGGGAGGAAGCCTTGTGCGTTCTGTGCACCTCCGCTGGGAGCTGCACTGTGTCTGACGAGCTATACGCAGTTAAGGCACTTTCTGATACCTCTTACATTTCTGCAAGCCATTTGGTTCTTCAGGGTTGAAATTAGGAAAAACGAGATGATTCAGTTCTTAGCTTTTATGTACTAATTTCCAAGTGAGCATTCTGCAAGAGTAAAATTGGTTTATGGAATATTTTAAAATAGTGAAAGTAAATATTGGTTGTTTTGTTTATCCATTGTAGCTATTGATGGGCAGACTGGGCCAATGTTCTTGTTGGCTTTTGAGAACATTTGATGTGATTTTAGTTGTCTTTGGCAACTTTTATGATTGGATCTTGCATTTTGGTCATGGCGTGAGACAAGACTCTAGTAGTTTCTATTACTTCCCTCAATACCAGTCACGTTCCAGTGTTGTTTGTGAACCATCTCTTCCTTTTTCACTGTCTTTTGTGGCATGTTTGCATGTGTGAAGATGTGGTATCGTGTGACCTCTTGCTTGTTCTCTTCTAAGCATTAAACAGCCTCTTCTGAGTGTTACACAGTGCAGGAAGAAGTGGAAGGTTAGGAAGACTGAATCAGATTGTTATGAAAAATTTATTGCTATATTGTTTTAAAGCCTTTTTTAAAAGATGTGTGTGTGTATTGTCTATTTACATGCAAGAAGAGAGAACTTCAAGGTTTGAACTGAAAACCATTGAATGAAGAGTCCATTACAAGATAGTGAGCCGGGTGCAGTGAAAGGGGAGTAAGAGTTCTCTTCTGCCCAGCATTCTGGAGCTGCCTTCCATCAGCTGGATGTGTCCATAAGCCAGCGGCAGGGACAGCCTGAGACAGCACTGAGAGCCAAGTCCAGGCCTAGAGCTGGTGGAGATGGCAGGAGCGTGGACTGGTGTGGGGAGGACGTGAGGTGACAGGCGCCTGTGCAGCAGTCATGCTGTCCCACTTGCGATTTCAAAAGGCTGCAGCCAGGTCCTTGACAACTGGTCACCTCTGAAGCTGCCAGTTTGGGCAAGGAATGGCCGCAGGTACCTTGTTAGTGGTAACAGTTGGAGGATTCCTCTTGCGAATGACAGTAAGACAATTGTATCTATCTGGCTTTGTGAATGTGTGCATGGTTGTTAGATTTGGACTTGGAAACAGGCTGAGTTCCTTTACTGGGGCCCTAGCATTCTAAGAGGGATGGTGCTAGGCAAGTTATTTCACTTCTCAGTCTGGGCTTCCATGCTTAAGCCCCTGGTGATATAACTGACCACAGGGGAGGATTTTGATACTGATTAAAAGCTCATCACTGCACAGGACTTACCTCAGTGCCTGGCTCTTTCTGTATACTGAATAGATGTTGATTTCTTGTTCTCTCACTTGTGCTTGTTTTAGTCCTTTGGGATTAATCCTGTCTCCCATCCTGTTTCTCATTAATCATGGCAGCAAGTAAGTGCCCCCTCTTCTGTACACTCCACTCATTTTCTAACTGATGGAGTAGGTAGTTTATTGTTTTGTTTTGTTTTGTCTCCTTTTTGAGACGGGGTTTCACTATGCAGTTCAAGTCCAAAAAAGTTTTGGTACCAGGAGTTGAACTCAGGACCTTGCACTTGCCAGGCAGGTGCTTGTGATGCTGAGCTATATCCCTGGCTCCTTGAACTCACTTTGTATCCCAGGCTGGCCTTGAACTTGCAGTGATCCTCAGTGATCCTCCTACTCAGCATCCCAAGTAGTGGGTTTAGAGGCATTTGTCACTATGCCAAATTTGAGAGTAGGTAGGTTTTTTTTTTTTTTTGGTACTAGGGATGGAACTTACCACCTTATGCTTACCAGGCAAGTGCTTGAGCCACTGAGCTAAATCCCTGGCCCTGAGAATAGTGTTAAAGATGGGTTTCATAATTCCAGATGCCTTTTCGTGTCAGCAGAGATCACAGATACTTGCTAGTGTTTTGTTTGTCTAATTACTAACACTTGCCCTAACATCATAATTAGTGTCCTGGGAAAATGGTTTTACTGTCCATTTTCAGTTGCTTAATTTTTTTTAAAATTTTATTTAAGGAGAAAAAGAAAAAAAATACAGAAAAAGGGTACAAGTTATACAGAATTTCAGAAAAAATAAACAGTAGGAAATCACTAATTACATATTGTCATCTTAGAAATAGTTGTTGAAGTTACAAAATTAAAGCATATAGAGGGGACTTTCAAACAGTGAGACTGCAAACAGTTTTGTTCAATGATCCAACAAAACTCAGTAATATGGTTATCTATCTTATACACTTAAATATATATGCAGTTATATCTTTTAGAGAACTTTCTTTTCTTTTGTACAATGACAATTACACATTTTGGGTTTTATTGCTCCCACAGTTCTTACTACTTTTTCTTTTTGAAGAAAGTAAAACCAAATGTGACATACCAGGACAGAGTCAGTCAAATCAAAAGGATGGACATAATACATAATGTAAAAACAAAATACAAGGTGATCAACAATGGTTACCATAATGCCTCTTGTTATCTTAAAAAGAATTGCCTATATCATCAGTTATAATAAAATTGAACAAAACAGTAAAGAATAAGACCAATAAAACCAAAACATTGGCGACATTAGAGGACTTCAAAAGAAGATAATAGTCAACCAGAATGGGCGTCACAATAAGGAAAATCAGTCAAAACCAGATGGTGAGAGCAATACAGAGTTTCAAATCAAGTTAATAGGAAATCAAAGTGGGTTACTGTAATATATCCTGCTATTTTTTATTTTTCCCTTAATTAAAAGGATAAAAATGAAAAAGTAGATAATGAAAAGGAGATTGAGATAAAAAAAGAAGGCATAACAACAAAACAGCGCAGATCAAAACATAGCCATTTAAGCAAAATAGTGTTTCACCACAAGATAATCTCGACATAATAGTAGTTACCATAGTGTCTCTTAATTTGATAGAATATAGACTGTGCTTATCTTCAAAGAGGTGCATGTGTGTTTTGGGTCATCTAGAATCTAATTCTTAACTAGAGTGATTAACCTCACAGCAAGTTTCCCCCTCTCCTGGAGGACAGTTGCAGTATCAAAGATAGAAACACTGTCTGATAGACACTCAATAGTTTAAATATGTGGGAAAGAATGGTGTATTTCTTTCAAAGCTGTCCTGCACAAGTCTGGAAAGGATTGTTTTTCAACGGCTGTGAAGTTTTGTCCTCTGTCTGTCTGTCTTTCCGTCAGTTGTATGTTTTGTTGTTATTTTCCTCTATAAGATGAGGTTCTCTTGTTTGTTGTTATACAGTTGTGTTTTATTCATAAAATAAAAAATTGAGGGTACAAGGCTTATTTGCAAGTTTAATTTAAAATAGCTAAGAAACTTAGTGCATTAAATAACTTTTTTGTTGTTTCTAGTTATAGAAACTATTATATAGAAGTGTTGTAACTCCATATATACATTCCTCGAAATCTGAGTATTCTGTTTTTTTGAGTAAACAGTCTTAGTGCTGATCTCTCAGAACCAATAGAATTTTATTGATTGATCGATTGTCTTTTGCAGGACAGTCTTGCTATGCAGTTTGTCTTTTTTTTTTTTTTTTTTTGTACTAGGAATCGAACTCTCAACCTCATACTTGCCAGGCCACTTATGCTGCTGAGTTAAATTCCCAGCCCTGCTATGTAGTTCAGACTAGCCTTGAACTCATTTTGTAGTCCAGGCTGGCTTCAAACTCACAGTATTCCTCCTGCTTTAGCCTCCCAAGTGCTGGCATTATAGGTGTGCACCACCATGCCCAGCAAAACCTACAGACTTATAAGTAAGCCTGTTATGTTATGTTATATTATGTTATGTTATGTTATGTTATGTTATGGTGAGACAAAACAGGCTATGGTTCAGGCTGGCCTTGAACTTATTCTGTAGCCCAGGCTGGTCACGTAGGTGTATGCCATAATGCCCAGTTTACAGCCTTTATTTTAAAAAGAGGAATACTTCTGGTGAGGATATTGGTGCAGATCAGTCTCTGTGAACATTTGCACTTAGAATCATTAGTCCATTTGTGTATATATATATATATATATATATATATATATATTTTTTTTTTTTTTTTTTTTTCTGTATGCTGGTCTGTGAAGATGTTTGCTTCTAAGAAATTGGATTCTCCAGAAATAAAGACATAATCCAGTGGTAGGCATTTTCCTCCATCAAAAAATCTGGAAATGACTACCTTTTTGATTCACTTAAAGGGTCCTGCTTTGTGTGGGCCCTTCTCCCAGTCAACTTGGAAGGGAAATATGCTAGGAAATGTTTCAGATGATCACTGTGACTTCATGATATCTAAAGATAATTCTCTTAGTTACTGTGATTTAATTTTATAGCCTCATTATAGTTTAAATATTTTTAATATGTTTAGTTTTTGACAGTTTGATGAATGCCACATGATCTCTGGTTTTTGATGAATATTTAAGCTCTTTTATTTCGTCAGAAATTTTTAAAGATAGAAAGTTTAGATATTGTTTCTAATATAGTGTCTTGTTTTACAGGTAAAAGAGATGCAGATCTGCTACTGAAGTACAAAATTTAAAAAGTTTAGTCAGTTATTTCCTGTATCTTGTCTTTTTTACCTAAAAGAATGTTCCTTGTATATTTAAAAATACCATTCACTATTAATAAAGTAAAAGAAAGTATATCATTTCACATTAAAACCTCCAAGTTCCAGAGCCCCTGTTAAATTTCTATGTAACTCACAGAATTTCCAGTATTACAGGAATAATACTTTGATGTTTCCTTTTCTTAGTGAACTTGAAGATGATTTACTTGGAGAAGATTTGCTATCTGGCAAAAAGGTAAGAAAATATAGGTATTTCTGAAACAAAGCAGTAACTATTTAATGTTACTTAAAATACAGGAACACTTTGATGCATGGATACATGACTGGAAAGTGGGTAAAGATCAGCATTTTGTAAACAGTTGTGTTTTGGTTCTGTCAGAACCAGTACTTCATCATGTTAAGCACTGTGTGTCTCCCCCTCACCCTCAGTTGCAAGGCATCTGGTCTTCTGCACTGGCTCCTTTGAGGACCCTGCCCTGGCTCACTGCCTATAATATTTCTAACTAACTCAGCTGCCTGTAACAATATCAGTGCTTAGTTTTAAAAACTACTGAAATTGTGGTGACTTCTTACTCTCACCAGTTACCCTGAAGTTCGTTGCACTTTTAGGTTAAGATTCACTGGTATACTAGTGGTATAAGTATTTCAGATAGTGTGGTAGATTCACGTTTTTCCATCTAGATCATCACATCTGATTAGATGACTCTTTAAATCTTCTTTGTAATTCTGTTAAGATTTTGTATTAGAAGTACTAGTTGTGTAGTTTTCGTATAGCTTATGTTACTTTTAGCATTTTCTCTAATAATGTGGATTTCAGTTAGACTTCTTTCAAGTGAGTTTTTCTTTCTGTGTTCTGCTGCTTACTGATGATTCATTACCTGTGGCCTGTCTGTGGACTGCCACTTTCCCCCTTTTCAGCAAAGGAATGCTGAGGGTATAAGGGAACCGTGTCCAAGGAGCAGCTACTTAAACATCATTACATGCTACATGGTCACTGAGTTTTGGTTCACTGGGTTGGTTTTTTTTTTTTTATTTATTTAAATTCTTATAAGTTTAACTAAAGGGCTAAGACCTACAGAGTCAGAGGCGTAGCTAGCATGTGCCAAGCCACTGCCCAGAAAGAAAAATTTATGTTGCAGTGCCATTGATAAGTGGGATCTCTTGGTTCATTTTTGGCTATCAGAAATATGTAATGAAGAATGAAGAATATATAGTGAAATTTGAGAAACTTATTTTTGTGAGATAGAGATTAAATAGAAAAGCTAATTTTTCAGTCTTCACTTTTTTTTTGGTACCGGGGATTGAACTCTTGACCTTGTGCTTGCCAGGCAGGCACTTATGCTGCTGAGCTAAATACCTGTCCCTCCCCCGCTTTTTTTTTTTTGAATCAGGGTTTTACTATGTACTTTAGGCTAGCATTGAACTCACTTTGTAGCGTAGGCTGGCCTCTACTAGCAGTATTCCTCCTGCCTCAGCCTCCAAGTGCTGGGATTGTAGGCTTGCTCCACCATGCCTAGCCCTCAATTTTCACTTTTTAAAAAATAAATGTGTATGTGAGCATATATGTGACTTTGACTTTTGGAGGATAGTTATTAATTTATAGATGCCTTTTACACATGTGAACAATTTTAATAGGAGAGGAAAGTGAGATTTTACTCTTCATTTTAAAATATTGAGGCATATTTAACTCAACAAAATTGAGAGCTGTTTACTGAATCCCTAGACTTCCTTGCCTGCTGAGGGGATGAGTTCACCACACCATCAGGACTGAGAAGAGTGAGCTTGGGGAGTTACTTTCCATTGTGATCTGTAGTGGATAGACAGGCCCTGCCATTTCAGTTGGGTGATCAAGTTACCTTAAAAACTCTTTTTCTCTCGCTCTCTCACTCTCGCTGTGTCTCTGTCTGTCTTTCTTTGTCTTTGAGACAGGGTCTCGTTGTACATGTTAGGCTGGCCACTGGGCTCACTTTGTAGCCCAGGCTGGTGTTGAGCTTGCAGCGATCCTCTAGCCTCAGCCTCTCGAGTGCTGGGATTACAGACATGTGCCACCATGCCTAACTTAAAGTTGTATTTCTATATTGCTTTAAATATCTTCAAATATTAGATACTAACTGTTAAATTTAGTTGTATCTGAAAGATACCTTTTTTGTTTATGGTAAGGAAAGATTGTTTGAAAGTCTTCACCCAAGGATCTCTTACCCTTTTTCCTTTTGTGTTAGAATTAGAATAAAACTGACCATTACACTTAACCACTGCCATACTTCCTCATGTGTAGCAGCTAAACATTAGTCCAAAGAAGGAAGCCATATGTGTGATTCTTGATTGTCCATAGTGATATAAAACTGAAAAATGTCTGGATGATGAATGTCTCACATAAGGCTTGAAACAGTCCATTTAACATAATTTGATACCTTTGTAACATCTTTTTATGAAAGTGACATGCATTAATTAGATTTTTTATTTCAATTAGAATCAGTCAGATTTGTCAGATGAAGAACTAAATGATGACCTTTTACAGAGTGATAATGAAGATGAAGAAAATTTCAGGTACTAAATATTAATTCATTAAAAATGTTCTTTAAATTAATAGGAGCTGTTTGTAAGTTATAATTAATAGTCAGTTGTAATTGAATAATGTGCTGGTGTATCTTTTAACATTTGGCCACATCCTAAATGACTTATTTTGTATTCTGCTACAGAATCCATATGTATTGCAGTGGAGATAGATCTGCTCCTTAAAATTGGTACCGGCCTTGAATTTGATGACTTTTCAGTTCATGCAGTGCAAGTCCTAAAAACTGAGTACTGTTTCACACTACTGTTTAAAGAATTACTTTCTCCTTAGATGAAGGAGAGTGTCCTTAGACTTTTACTGCAGGTTTATATTGGTACCTTTGTTTCTATTTAGACAATTTATATTAATACATGTTCATGTGTAAATCACTGTTTTGGAAGGAGATACTTAGTATAATATCCTGGAAAATGAAAATAATTTTCCCGTTTTATAAGGAAACTTTGGCAAAATGTTTAATACTTCTTAGTTATAAATGAATTAATAAATGCATGTTAGATAGTCTTGAGTAACAGGTTTTTAAAAACTAGTTTATGAGGGCTAGGGATTTAGCTCAGTGGCATAAGCGCTTGCCTTGCAAGTGTGCAGTCCTGAGTTCGATCCCTGGTACCGATGAAAAAACGAAAAAGACAAAAAAAAAAAAAAAAGGAAAAACTAATTTATGGGTGAAAATAGTTAAATTATTCTACCAGTTACATATACTTCCTTATCACAGTATTTGATTTCATTATTATAATTTGATATTTTAAGTAAGGTTGGCCTTGATGTGTATCTTTTTAGCCAGGGGTTTGAACTCTTATGTTATATCTTCAACTTTTTGTTAGGATTGGATACTTAATATGTGTGAACATAGACTTACTTGCATATTTCTGCATTTGAAATGCTGCACCTGTTTGTTTAGTATTTAACTATGATTTATCAGTGGAATATGGTTTTTTGAAGTGGTAAAATCCTATTATTTCTCTTGAAAATTACCAATTATATTTTAGAGAAATTTGTGACTAGTATACATTTTAATTATTTGATCAAGGGGTTTTCCATATATATTTTTAATATTTTATTGTCTTGTTAAAAGGAATCTAACTTTGCTTTATATAGATTAATAAAGAAACCATTGTTCTTAAAATTCCAATTATGATTTTCTGCTTATAGAGCAGTACTCTTGTGTTTAATATAGACATTCCTAGCAACAGAGTCCATCAATTCATGCTGTGGATTAGAATAAAACATAAAATGCTTTGTTTCAGTCTTAGATTTCTGCCAGTCAGACTTTTCCCACTGGACTGATGATGCTTTGGCCAGATAACCTTCAGCCAAGAAGTAAAGTGGAGGCTCTGCCCTCACCAGAGTCTTGGGCATGGACTCAGTGCACTGTACTCTGTTGCCTGGATTCCATGCTTTTGGCATTGGCTCAGTGTTGCACTTTGAGCCTTGTTTTCACTCCTTGTTGGAGCAAAATGGCGTGGATCAATAGCTGGAATAACCTCACCAGTCCTAATTGAAGTTTTTGTTACAGCGTGTTTACAGTAGTACACTGAAAAATGATCTATTGTTGAGCTCCATGTTCAGTGGGTGTCTCTGTATTTTGTCTTCTCCAGTTCTCAGGATGTTACAATCAGTCTCAATACCACCTCTGGTATGGTTACATCGTTTGAACTTTCTGACAACACTAATGACCAGTCTGGAGAGCAGGAATCTGAATATGAACAAGGCGAGGAGGAGCTAGCTTACCACAAACCTGATGGTGCAGAATTGTATACTCAGGAGTACCCAGAGGAAGGACAGTATGAAGGCCACGACACAGAGCTGACTGAAGACCAAATAGAATATGGGGAAGAGCCAGAGGAGGAGCAGCTGTACAGTGATGAAGTGCTGGACATTGAGATCAATGAGCCTTTAGATGAATTTACAGTGAGTCTTTTGTTCTTTGTATGGCCAGAGATAACATGGCTTCCTGTGCACAGGTTTCTAGACTGATTTGAAATCTGTTTACCTCCCTTGGGAAGGAGGGAAATTAGACCTTATTATCACTGTCTGCCAGTTTCTTTATCTAAGCTATGACAAAGTTTATGTTGACAGCTTGTTTGGCCAGAGGTAATGCGCCTTTGTCACTCTGGAAGGCTGGGAAGAATGGTGACCTTGAGGATTGCACCCTAAGGAAGAAAACAGCTTTGTGTGGTGGAGATACACTGTCAGTTGTTAGAAGTACTTAATGCAGGGCTTTTATCCAGGCTTTAGACAAGATCTGATAAAGTCCTTCTAAGGTGAAAAGATTATTGACCTGCTAAAGACATCTTTAAGGTGCTAATATTCTAAAGTGATTGATGTCCTGTTCATTCATCCTTTTTGTAACTGAGAACTGTCTAAACCTGAATAAAGAGATTGGAGGTTAGTTGGGAAATGTCACACACAATTTGTTATCTGTAATCAAGAAGTAAAGATTGTGCTGATTTTTGTTTTGGAAAGATGGTTTTGGAAGATAGTATTTCTTTTTCCTGTTTAAAGTTCAACCATAAGGAAGAACAAGTAATATTTTCATGTGTTGCAATGATGCATCATCAAAAGAGATGTGTTTTTTAAAATAAGCACTGAGTGGGTAATTGTGCAGCTGTTGTGTAGAGCACTAGGGCCTTCAGAGCAGCAGGACCTGGTGAGGTAGGATGGAAACATGTCTGGTGCAGTTTGGTGCTCAGAGAGCCCATGTGACGCAGGAGTGGCTCTTTATCTGTCGATAGCTTCATTCCAGGAAAACATTTAAAAATTACTGAATTTTGGTTCCGTGTGTGTGTGTGTGTGTGTGTGTGTGTGTGTGTGTTAGAGAAAGAGAGAGATCTGCAACGAATGGTTTATGTGGAACTTTAAGATATTTAATTCCAGTCATGATTGTGTTTAGATTTGATTCTTTCTGAGTACTTGATCTTGAGTTGATAAAGCGATGGAATCTGTGGTTTTGTAAGTAGGGTCTTACAAAGGCCTTGTGAAGATTGGTACCTCCACAGCCTAATGACATATTTCAGTAATTTCTCACTAGGTGAACAAGTGCCTTTTTGGTGTGTTTGTGTATTTTCTCCCATCCAAGTACTAACCAGGCGTGACCCTGCTTAGCTTCCGAGATCAGACGAGATGGGGCGCGTTCAGGGTGTTATGGTCGTAGACGTTTGTGTATTTTCTTAAAGTAGCACATTATATTTAAAATGCCTTGTAAAGATTAAATCAAGATCTTTGAAAACTTTGCCTAGATATTTCTTAAGAGTATTATTTCTCCTGTGCATCAGGGAAATAACAAAAGTTAATCATCTCTGAGTAAGTTCACTGATGTGGTGTGTCTTTACTGACGTGTCGATCACTAAGCACACAGATATTACTAAGCCATAAGAAACCTGAACCTTGGGTCCTGCTCCTGAAGCTTGGCTCTAGTGGACAGACCTCTGCTTGGAACGAGAGAGTGTGTGGCCACATAGGAGTGCCCTTCATGTTGCGTTCTTGCAGTGTTGTGGAGAATTTCTAGTCAGTGAATTCACCCAGCTGTATATTGTTACACTTGTGGTTACACAAAGGCTCTGGATTGAAAGGCATCCTAATCATTAAGCATGAGATCTAGGTACTGAAAGAAGAAAGATGTGGCAATTTAAAAATACTCATAGGAGTCTGCCACATTAAAGAGAATTAATTTTTTTCCAGAATTAAGCCAGAATCCAAAGTAAAAATGTATGTAGAAATTCTGAAAGTAACAAGATCCTTAAGTCTGAGTTTTGCAGGTGCAAAACTCTTTACTCTTGAGAGTAAACTGCAATTTTATTTTAAAACTTACCCTCTTATAATAAGGTGTCTGTATTACTACTTAGTCTATAAAATATTAAAAATTTTATTTTAAAACTTACCCTCTTATAAGAGGCCTCTGTATTACTAGTCTATAAAATATTAAAAAGTTATTTGTTGGTGGCGTATTTTTACATGCAGTTACTGTATTTAGGCCTACAAAAATGACCATACGTTGAGAGTTCATAAATGCCCTTTCAGCTTGACAGTTTATGTGAAGAGTAGCAGGTTGCTGTTTTCTGGGGAGAGTCAGTGGTGTAGACTATACCGTAGTGTACATTTGCTGAAGTTTTGATAAGATGCTCTGGCTACCTTTGAAGTTTGACTGTTCTGCTGCTAGTGAGCCGAGGGTTATGGAATTGGATTTTGTCATAGGGTGCTCACAGTTCTTCAGCACAGTCGCAGGCAGTGTGCTTTTCCCATGTTGAGGTGAGGCAGTTGTGGAAGCGGAGGTGGTTTGCCCAGTTGCTTTCGTTGGTGCACAGACAGACAGTCACACACTATGCAGTTAACTATTAGCTCTGCAGTAAACTCTTTTGGGTTTCCTGCTTTGTGAGTGCTTGCCAGCTTAGTAACAGCCACTTGTGTTGAATTGAGTTGTCCATAGTTGTGTTTCCATTGCCTTAAAATTGGTGAGAACTGGTAAAGATTTCAGTCCCTCCTGCTGCCAGGCTCCTCTGAGAATGAGCATGTTTCTTCAGATTGCTTTTTCTGGGGTTGATTTGAAGAAGAGCTACTTTTAACAGCATGGCTCTGAAGCACAGCCCAGGCATTGAGGCATTAACCTTAGCATGTTGTGCATAGCTCCCACTATGTGTAGAGGCAGTGCTTAGCGCCCTGTGCTTGTTCTGGTTGTTGCCATCATAAAACTTGCTAAAAGCATGAGCCACAAAGATGAAAAGTGCTTCAACAACACCAAAAGCTGTTTTCTCTTTAATGGTTGTTAGGATGAAGAATACTTGCAGGCTTATGGTGGGCAACAGGGGCTGCAAGAGCAGGAAGAATGTGTTGCTGAAGATGGATTAGATGAGCTTACTGGTTCCCATATTGCTCCTGAGACAAAAGAGGTATTCATTCAACTTTTAAAAAGAGTAAAAAAATTTGCTGGTTTTTTCCCTCCAGCTTTAAAATTAGCATATTTTTAGCGTTAGTGAAAAGTTGAGACATATTTTTGATGAGTGTAGTAAAACCCCGACTTCTTAGACCCCTTAGCAAAGTGAGTTCTGCCATACTGGTTTCCAGATAGTGTGTGCCTTTTGAGTGTTGGTGTTTTGAATGGTTTTTGGTGTTATCTCAAAAATGTGATGTGTAGGTTAGTACTTCTAATTAGTTAATATTCTTTAATTTGAACTGTTAAGTCAAAAATATCTCAGGGTTCCTATATGTAGGCCTTAGGTGTTGAGGAAACGGTGAGGATAAGGCTTGGTTTCTGACTTCAAGGTACTTGGAAAGATGCTTGCAAATTCTTGTGGTGCAGAAGAAAAAGTGACAGTTCCTGAAGAGTCTCAGACACTGAGGAGTTCCTGAGGGCCTGTGTGGAAGAGGTGGCCCTCTGAAGACATCTCACAGATGGGCAGATCTGGGTGGGCCTAGAGTATGTTGCAGCTCTCTTGTCCCCCAGAGCTGGTGCTGTGGCCAAGTTATTTAGGCTACAAACCGTTCTCTTGTCCAGGGATTTACTGATTTTCTTCAACATTTTTATTTTTAGTGTTTTTTACCCTTCAGTTTTCCTTAATGATACTTCCCTATTTTTTTAAAAGAGATAATAAAAAGTGATAATACTGGCTTAACCATTTATTTACTTCAGATGTTACACCAAGGCCTTAGAAGTTCAGCCCACAGAGCATTTTGTTCACCTGTCCTTTTTCCCAGCCCCTGAACTTGCATGTTGGGTCCACAACAGGAACATTTCCTAGACATACACTTTCTTCATTCCCACAAACTAAATTTGATTTCCCTTTTTGTCTATCTCTATTCAAAACTTGTAGTGTAAATATGAGAGATATAACTAGTAGTACAGGGACTTTTCACCCAGATCTCCAATTGTAGGAAAATGTATCTAGATCAGGGAACCAAATCCAAAGCCAAAGGAGATGTTAAAAGCTTGGGGAGATCAGAGACCAGGGAAAAGTGGCTCCCCATCAAATTCTGTAGCAGTCTCCCTAGTACAAAGCTCAATCAAACCTGTAAAGTTAGAGTAATTTATACAAGTATACCTGAGAAGGAAATTGAGAAGTTAAAGGAGAAGGCTTCCAAAGAGATCCTCTCTAGTGGTAAATAGATGAGAAAGGGAAACCTAGGAATTCACAGTCCATTAATTTCATGTTGTTTTTCTTAGATTATTGGTATTTTGAAGTTGGAATATTAATTTCATTGATTTGAGAATTTTCACCTGTTGCTGGCAAATACAATTTATTAGTCAGGTGTAGGAGAAGATGTTGGAAATATTCTTAGGAGACACTTTCTATGGATTCTTTAGGTTTCTGCATATTTTACCTGCTTGACCTTTGTTGTGGAAGCTCTCTCTGTTCAAGAACATTAATATAGCCAGTGGCCTTGAGAGACTTAGCTTTTCTTCCTGTGGAGCCAGGACAGTTGTTCTCGCTGCTTTTTGTGACAGATCCGGGTTCTCTGAGCCCAGAATGCAAAGTCACTCCAGGAGCACAGCTCCCTTAGAGCCAGATCTTGTAGCCCAGTGGGAATGGGGCCTCAGATCACTGGCATTCAGTGCTGCTCAGTGTCGTTAGTAATGATCTGTCCTAGTCTGACCAGGGACCCCATCTTCTCACAACCTGTAGGAAATGTGACAGGGTGACGTCTTAGATTGCAAGAAGAGAAAGATGAGAGCTTTTACTCTCCTTGTCAGTGTCCTTTGACTTACCAATTCCATTTTAATGAGTGTATCCAAAGGAATTATTCTAAATGGCTTCAAAGATGTGTGCACCAAGTGTTTAGTTACAGGACTGAAGTAAATGGAACCAGGGTAACTTTTTATAAAGGGTTAAGCACAGTGGAAAATGCTATACCTCTGGTGCCTTAGCTTCCTAACATGGAATGATGCTTGTGATAAATTAATTGGAAAAAAACCAAGATAATATTTCTTCTCTTCAGCTCTACCCCTACACATTTAAATGTGTATGTTAATCTCAAAAAAAGTCTGAATAAATGTAGTAGCAATTGTAATTGCCTTTAGATGATAGAATTATTTTATATATCCTAGTACTTTCTTGTTTAAAAAAAGTTTGCTATTAAAATTAACTTAGAGGGTAAAGGAATTTTTTCTTTTAGAATATGAAGAAAAGGAAATACAAGGTGACTAAAATTTAATGCTTTCATTTTGAAGGTAAAGAATTAGAGGCCACATGGGTTGAACTCCTATGATTTCTTATTTAACTCTCTTGCCTGGAAATATTGTCATTATTTTTCTTTTTAAACTGTATGTCTCACAGACATACAGTTTAAAATTTTAATTTTAATTTTAGTAAATAGGATATTTTAAAAAGTTACTTACTTTATCTTTTTTCCTTGGTGGTTGATTTAACTTCTTTATGCACTTTTTGCTCAGATGGTGTGTGCGAGTACAGTACTAGGGAATGAAACTCAGGGTCTCAGATATGCTAGGCAGGCACTCAATCTCAGAGCTTCTCAGCAGCTCATAGGCCTTCACTGGCTCTTACTTGGAGGCAGGTGTGTTGATTTTCTTCCAGCAACACATATTTTAAGCTTGTTTTCTTAATTCACTGAATGTTAGTCAGCCAAAAAGATAATGACTGGGGACTCCAGTGCTGAGAAGCAGGTGTTGCTTTCCTACAGCATTTCAACAGTGTTTGTAGGCACTGGTTTTGGTGGGCATCCTCGTTGTCGAGTAAGATGCCATATATAACCGGGGTTTGGTGTTTTCTAGTTCTTTGACCCATCTCCTTAAACACCTGTTGTTGAGGAACATCTGGTTCTGCTGTCCCATGTGGCAGCATCCCTGCTCTGTCTTGAATATGAAAGAGGGAGAAAATATGTTGGAGTTTTCAAATGATTTTGGTCTAGGAACTCTTGAGGTCTGTAGGAGAAACTACTCTGTAGCTGAAAGACACAGAATTAATTCACTTGAATTGAAAGTCTTCTTCAGCCCCTTACCCCAGAGCGTTGAACAAGCACACCCAGCCCGAAGAGACATCCCCAGCCCTTTTTATGCTGAAACAGGCTCCGGCCTGCTTGCCCATGTTGGCCTGGAACTTGTACTCTGCCTCATCCTCTTGTGCAGCTGGGTTTACAGGCATGTGACATCAGGTGGCTCTTTTTATTTAATATTCTTGCTTGATTAATATAAAGAAACCACTGTACTTGAGACAAGTTAAATCAAATTATGAAGACTACCTTTTCTAATTATATAGCTGCATTAGTGTCAGGTACGTTACTTTCTTACGTAGTTTAAAAGGCTTGCTAAATTAGATAGTTTGGACATATATAGAAGAAACAAAAGAGGTATAAAAATCATAAAATACACCACTTAAAATGCTTTTAACATTGTGGTATTATTGATACTCAGGTGTAGGTCATTTGGGTCTCAGGAGTTACAGTAAATTTTGGGGATATGCATGCATATTCCATATACACTCTCTTTCAACTGATAAAGTTCCTTCTTTTTCCTTAGTCCTGACCTTTCAGAGGGAGCTCTAATCTTACTTCTCCAGCCCTGGATTGATCTTCCCTATTTTAAATTTCATGTAATCATAGCATGTCCTCTTGTGTCTACCTTTTTTGCTCCACATGCTTTTGAAATTCATTCATGTAGATACATAGGTATAATTGCTAGTTTATTTCATTCTACTTATTTCATTTTTCTGGTGTTAAATATTCAGATTGTTTTCAGTGTTTTTGTTACTATGATTTAATGAATTACAAAGGTTATATTGCTCATTTTTTGCATATATATGTGTATTTTTTTGTGGATATATTTTTGCTTCTCTAGTATTTGATGGTAGAATTGCTGAGACAGGAAGCAATAAGAAATTTTCAGATTTTTTTCCAGTACGAGCATTATTTTATACTCAGGAGAGTTCTCCTATATTTGATTTCTATCATTTGATCGTGTCAATTTCTTTGTTTAATTCTTTGAATGGGTAAATTAATTAATGTTTCAGGCTTTATTTTTCTAATGACTAACGATGTCAAGCAGATCTGTATACATAATATGATTAAACATACAATGAATGTTTAAATAAAAATTTATTACTGTAAAAGACCCCCTCACTTGAAACACACTTGTGCCTATCATTCTTGCCACTTTTGGAAGCAGTTCTGGAAGTCTTTTTCTGAGTGTCTTCAGTTGCACTATCTTGGCTGACTCAATGTCCTGAATTGATTCAAAACGTTTATCTTCCATGGTCATTTTGACTTTAGCTAAGAGCCAGAAGACACAGGATGCTGTAATAAGGTGTATGAGGACATACCTTTTGGTTTTTTTTTGGTGCTGGGGATCGAACTCATGACTTCGCGCTTTGAAAATACACCATGTTTACTGCATAAAAATAGCTATATTGGAAGCAGTGTGTGACACGGAGTGTAGTCATGATGAAGGATGTAAGTGCCCATTTCTCAGGTTGTTTTCTACATATTTCTTAAATGCTCTAATAGACCTTTTATTTGGAGTTTCATCACTATTTGTGTTGCACAGTTTCCTTCCAGATGGATTGCTTTATAGTGCTTGTGTTGAATCCATTGCCAATTTACATACCAGTCTTTTTTTAAGATGTCCTTTCTGTTTGGTGGTTTTATTTTTATAGCTTTACTCCAGCACTACACAATCAGAATTACTGTAACATAAAATCAGGCAGTGTAAATCTATTAATTTTATTCTTTCCCTTTCAAAGGGTATTTTAGATATTCTCGGTTCATTGAATTTCTACATAAAGTCTGGAATGTATTTATATAAAAAATTTGGTTGGAGTATATGTAGCTGCAAAGAAATAAAGTTTTTCCTGGAAAAAAAATCTGGTTGGAGTTTTGATGGAGAAGGAATTGTATCTTTAGATCAAATTGGGGAGACCGATGTCTTAATAATGATTGTTACCTGTTAATAAAGACCATTGTAATCATTTATAATAATTATAATTAGTTATAATCCTTCTCTCCTTCCCACCTTGCCTTCCTCCACCTTATGGACTCCAGTGCCAGTGCTATGTACCAAAAGGCAGGTGTTCTTGCCTTGTTTTTGTGTTAAGGGGAAGATGTTCAGTAAAAATTTCATCCTTAAATATACTACCTGGAAGTTTTGTAATCGGATTGAAGGAATTCTTTTCTGTTTCTTGTTTGCTGAGATTTTTTTTAAAGGGGTAAATTTTGTCAATGCTTTTTCTGTATGTATTAATGTTCTTATCCCTTATTTTATTAGTATGAATTAAATTTCTGACAACTATAATCTAGACTATTTCCGTTTTGCCAGTTTTTCAGCCTACCACATCGTTGTCCTATCTCTCCTTTGTCTTCTATTCTGTCTCGGTTTTTCCTTTTACTCATGACCTTGAAGGTACCTTGTGGAATACTTCCTGTATAGTTGGGTTTTTCTCACGATTCAACTGAAGCTAGGGCTTTTGGAAAGAATGGCCCAGAACTGAAGTTTCCTTCTGTCATCCTTCCATTGGGCTCATGTTATCCATGCTGCATAGTGGAGGTCTTCATCCTGCTGTTGTTACTCTGTCTGTCCCTTAGTCTGTTCTAAGTCTAGACTGCCCTCCAGGAGGGTGAGGGAAGGGATTTAGCTCCACCTTCTGGAGAAGGAGGAGAATCTACACGTATTTGGCTCTGGGTAAGATTTGTTAAATTGAGTTTGAATAATAACCTTGTGTTTTTAGGTACACTCCACTTGGTTGTGATTTATTACTTTATTTATATTTTGCTGAATTTCATATGCTTTTCCAAAGGAGCTTTGTGTTTGTATGAAGGATACTGATCTGTATAGTACTGTATCTGAAAGTCCACTGAGTCATTCTAATTAACCTATAAACAAGTATTAGAAACTTGGAAGCAGTCTTTTCTACTGATTCAGATTTTGTTTTCCTATTTCATAGATTTTACCCATCGTTTCTGTTCAGACTCAGGATCGAATATTGAGTCTTCTTTTAACACATAGACCTCATATTCATTTTAGAATTCAGTGGAGAATTTTATTGTCTGGTTTTTTTGGTACCAGGGATTGAACTCACAACCTTGTGCTTGCCAGGCAGGCACTTATGCAGCTGAGTTAAATCCCCAACCCCTTAGTGGAAAATTTTAAAATATCAGTGTGAGTCTTCCGCCTTAGAACTTCTATTTCTTTATTAATACAAGGTGTACCTATTTGTTAAGTACTTCCATAATGATTTTCATATGCACTATTTATTAAGAACTAAAAGTCGTTCAAAGCTGGGGATGTAGCTCAGTGACATAAGTACCTTCCTGGCAAGCACAACATTGAGTTTGATTCCTGTTACCCCGGTTCCCAAAAGCAAAGTCATTCAGGTTTTCAAAATAAATCAATGACTAAAAAAGCAAACTTTTGAATACTTCCAGCAGTATTTGTAATGAAATCGAAGAATAAAAACATACATTTTCATGGTGATTTTTGTAGTTACCCTTTATTAAGAACTAAATCTTTCCAGTTTTCAGAGCAAATCAGTACAAAAATCAAACTTTGAGTACTTTTGATGATGTCTATAATGGGCAAAGTTTAAATATATATTTAAATTCTTATACAGTGGAATCATAATTTTTATATTGTAATTTACTACCATTCAGCAAAATTTTGGTTGTAAACAGAATTGTGATTGTGAAATTATTCAAAGATTAATATTTTGGCAGGTTAGTTAATTCTGTAGACCACATGGTCATGGATGAGACCTGTGCTTAGACTAGAGGTTAGTAACCAACAGGAAGGGAATGTGTCTGGTTTAGTGAACTGTCAGGTGGTTTATAGCTGACTGGTGCCGTCAGTCGAGTTTGGCCGCACTAGTCAGTTCAGGGCTTGCTGAGCTCTAGGTAAGTGGTTAGGGCTTCCTTGGGCTATAGGACCTGACCAGAAATTTATCTGGTAGGATGATGCTAATCACGCTGAAAACTTCCCTTAAGTTCTCTCTTTGTAGGTATGCCCACCATCCATTCCTGACTGGACACCAGTGCAGTGGTTTTGTCAGTCACATAAATAGAACATTGCAGTATGTAACTGTTTTTTTTTTTTTTTTTTTTTTTTGATGGAGGGGATGCTGTTGTGATTTGAGTTCATTTGTGTCCAGAGTTTACACTTTTTTAATCACTAGTAGCACTCTAGGATTTGGATATAACACTGTACATCCATCCACAATCATTGGAAGTCATGTGTTTCCAGTTTTGGTAATCTTGAATGGAATAATTATTTTCCTGCAGGATTTTACTTGAGTACAAAGGAATCATTTCTCTAGTGTAAATACCTAGAAATGTGATTGCTGGATCACAGCTTGTGTTTTTTATTGTCTTTTTTCCTGTTGGACTATAGTGTGTGTTTGTTTTTTCTTCTCCTCCTCCTCTTTTCTCTTCCTCCTCCTCCTCCTCTTCCTTTTTCTCCTTCTCCTTCTCCTCCTCCTCCTCCTCCTCCTCCTCCTCCTCCTCCTCCTTCCTCCTTCCTCTTCTCCTCCTCCTCCTTTTTTTTTTCTTGGTACCAGGGATCAAACTCAAGGCCTTATACTTGCCAGGCAAGTGCTTGTGCCACTGAGCTAAATCCCCAGCCCAGTAGTATTTGTTTCAGAGAAACAGTTTTCAGATCATCGTCATCCTCTTGAGATTTCTTGGATGAAGAATAAACTACATAAATTTTAGTACTATTGTGTGTGCCTTGAATTTGTGTGGGACGTCTTTGAGTGTAACTGTAGTAATAGTTGTTGTATTAGATCTTTGCACATGTAGTGATGATTTCTGCTCCTCTGTGGCTTTATTATTTACTATGGTTTGTAGAATCTGGTGTTGGCTTCCTCTAGGAGGAAGAAATGGAGATTCTCAGGCCCCACACAGCCCCTGCTAGTTCAGAATCCCCTTTGAGCAGTAGTTCTAATGATTGACATATAGGCTGAGGCAAATGCTAATTGGAGTAGTAGAGGGAGAGAGATAGTAAGGGCTTTGCCCCTTGGATTTATCACACATTGGTCACTCTGGTTTCATAGACCTGGAAATATGGTAGTAATAGTAGCAATCCAGTAAGAATTCTGAGGTTTTATGTTTTAGAATGCTCCAGTGCCTGAATACCAGAGTATCCAATGTGGTGTTGCAGTCATTAGGTTGAAAGTATAGTTTACAGTCAGCCATTTATTTTCAGGCACTTGAATTCTGAAGATGTGTTTCCACTCAAAGGCTACCTATAGAGAGAGTGTGCATTTGTGTGTGTGTCTGAGAGAGAGAATGTGGAAAATGTTGAAAGAAAGAATGAAAAATGATGTCATGGTTTTTCTTTTCCCTCGTGAGTTTGTGATACAGCAGTTTGTTAAGAGTAAGGAAAATTTAGGGGCTGGGGATTTAGCTAAGCGGCATAAGTGCCTGCCTTGCAAGCAGGCAGTCGTGAGTTTGATCCCCGGTACCGATAAAAAGGAAAAAGACCAAAAAAAAAAAAAAGAGTAAGGAAAATTTAAACATTATTAATCATGAGAATAAAGAGGCAAATTCTTCTTTCATTAAATTGCTAAGTAGTGTTTAAATGAACCTCACGCTCAGTAGTTACCTATCTTTCACCTACGAGTGACCACTGAGCCTGACCTGTGAAGAAATGAGGTGATACTTGGCAGGAAGAACTGTGTGAGGAAGTTACTTTAGTTTGGGGTGAGGCTGGAAGAAGTTTGGGTAGGGGTACAGATATAATAAAACATATAATAAAAGTTGGCCTTAGTGTGCAGTGGCTGAAGAGAACATAGCCATGCTCTTTATTTGCACTCAGCCCTAGGAGTTAGAGCAGGTGAAGCAGGAGGGCATGAGAGGGGAAGGAAAGCGTGTGGAGGCTGGAGCAGCGGCAGCACACTCAGCTGCAGAGCTCACTGCTCCCGCCAACCAAGGGCCGTCTGGAATTAGGACTTGCGAGCCCATGTGGTTGGAAGAGGTGTGGTTAACTTAGATTAAATGTTTAAATTTATTGAGATTATATTCAATTTAAGTTACATTGGGTTCTGTTATGATCTGGATTAGACTCAATGGTAGGTCCAGCCACAATATTAGCAGTTACGTTTGTCCTCTCAGAAGTATAAGTAGCAACCATGTGTAGGACACTGTATTAACTACAAACGGGAGATTTGAGCTTTTTCTTTTTGTGTGGGGACAGTCTTTTTGAGACAGGGTTTCACTATGCAGTTCAGGCTGGCCTTGAACTCACTTTGTGTGTGTGTGTGTGTGTGTGTGTGTGTGTGTGTGTGTGTGTGTGTTTTTGAGACAGGGTCTCTATGCTGAAAGTTCAGGGTGGCCTTGAGTTCACTTTGTAGCCCAGGCTGGCCTCAAATTCATAACAGTCCTCCTGCCTCAGTCTCCCAAGTGCTGGGATTACAGGTGCATGTTAATGTGCCCAACCACTTTTTCCAGTGTTCATTTTTAACACTTGAATTTATTTTTTCCTTGAGCAGTTCATAGTTTCTTATGGCTTTATGTGAGGACATTTTGAAATATCTTCACATCATAGATGTAAACAGCTTAATGTATTCTGGTATTTTTTAACATTAAGTTTATGTGAACAGGAACTCACTCTCCTTCTTTCTCTGTTTGCTTTCTGTGTCTGCCACGTAGGGAGGTATGGAAACCTTGGAACTCCAGAAAGACGTAAAAGAAGAATCAGATGAAGAAGATGATGAGGATGAAGAATCTGGACGATTACGTTTCAAAACTGAAAGGAAAGAAGGAACAATTATTAGGCTGTCAGATGTAACTAGAGAGAGAAGAAACATTCCAGAAACTTTGGGTAATTTTTTTGCCTGTCTTAATACTTCTTAATACCCATTTCATATTCTTTTGTAGTTCTAAGTTAGTCACACAAAGAAAGAAGGCTGCCCTAGGAGACTGTGGCTGTTACCCGGAAGGTGAATAGTTGCCTGAGGTCAGTGGTTAATAATGGTGCCATGAAAGTCCTTCTTTCTGGATAGCAGTTTGAATAAGATCTGTGAGATGACTTTTTGTTTTAGTAGTTTTCCTTTGGCGCCTGTGATCTAGAGCTGCTCTCCTACACAGCCTGCTTTCCAGGCTGCTCCTGGGCGAGGTGGGGGTGGGGTATGGGGATGCAAGAGATGGCCTTTGGGACCATCCCAAAACCCTGGAATTACCAGTGGCAATTCTGGACAAATTGGATTGACCTTGTATCTTTAGGATCTTGATAGCCATTTTGTTTGGGTTTTTGCTTGTTTGCCTTCCTCTTGGTGTGGAGTGAGGAACTCATTTATAGAAGTAGTGCACTGTCATTAGGAGCACACTCGGCTGCTAGAGGTGTGCTATGGAGGGCTGCCGACATACAGCAAGCACCCCCTGCCTCTCCTGCATGAGTTCCAGTGTCCTTTCCTATCAGGCAGTGGTTCTCAAGTTTGCCCGAGTGTCAGAATCATGTGAGGGAGGCTGGGCTGTAGTGCGTGGTAGGAGCCTTGTCTAGAATCACTTCAAGGATGCTGTTAAGTGCATCACTCTCAGCTGTCCTGAGAGCTAAGCTTTGTGCCAGCTTAAGTGCTGCTGTTTGGACCTGAAGTCGATATTCGGAGCCATTGGGTGTGGGCCTTCTTTCCCAGGAGAGAGCGACGGTGACAGGATACCAGGCTGCCTGCCCTTTGGTCATGGTCTAAGTCATTGGTGGCAAAGCTATGGCAAACAAACACTATTTTTCTTGAAGATGTAAGATATTAATGTATAAGTTATTTTTTCTAAATTCTTCCTCAGTAGTATTCAGATTTGATTGCAGTGTTGGTGCTTTGTGATAAATAAGTGGGTTTTTGCTTACAGTTGGAGCACTGGTCTCTAAAAGGTTCACTATTGCTGCTCTGGGTAAAAATTAGTAGCAAGCCTTCATTACTAGCTTTATTTTAGAAAGCATTGTTTATAGTTGCTTTTAACTCAAACCATGAACATGTGTCTTTGAGGGGCAGGTGCAAATTCTTCAGTGGACACAAAGCTCCCCAGGCACAGAAGTGAGCAGGAAAGAGCTAGTCGTCTCACGTAACATTACTGAGCAGGATTTACATAGTCTGCTATACCCTCAGTCTTCTGTCTCTTCTCTGTCTAGTTGCCTTATTCTTCAGTGTTGGCCAAGGTTTTCCTGGACTTTCTTAGGTTGTGGTACAAAGTTGTAAGTTGGTGTGAACCAGATTTCATAGAGAAAGCATAATATTTCTTAAAAAATTCATGGTTTTGGGCTGGGGATTTATCTCAAGGGCGTAAGTGCCTGCCTGGCAAGCGCAAGGTCATGAGTTTGATCCCTCGTACTCCCCACATTGTTTTTTTCTCTGGGCTGGGGGTTTAGCTCAGTGGCACAAGTGCTTGCTTGGTAAGTACAAGGTCGTGAGTTCAATCCCTGGTACCAAAAACGAAAAAAAGAAAAAAAAATTCACGGTGTGTCTAAGAAAATAGACCTGAATTTTGCTTTGGGAAAAAGGAGATGGTATAAATATTTTGAAATGGGAGGTCAGAAAAAATGAAAGTGCTTGAGGAGGAATTGGCCACATAGCAGAAGAAACTTGGTAGAGCAGAGAGCTCGTGAACCTGAATTGTGACAAGCTCTGTGCCAGGTTGAACACTTTGGGTTCTAGGGAGATCTCTTAATTGTGGCCCTCATTATCTAGGCAGGGCTTTGAGTGCAAACACTGGAAACCTGAAACATAAGAATATGGCCCCTGAGTGCCCCCATGCTGTAAGGTCCAGCAGCCAGCAGTGCCAATGGGTACCTCTCCTGTGCAGTCAGGTGGCTGCTGGGGAGACTTACTGGGTTATCTGACTCCTGTGTCACTTCTCCATGCACACTGTCTCTTTACCTTTGTCTGCCTCCTCTGTTCTATTCCCACCCAGATACTGGTAATACTGGTAAGTCTCTTCATTCTGAAATGTTAGTTGGCCTGCATCTGTAGGTGTTGTGTATCTTTCTTTTCCCTGCGTATCTTTCTTTTTCTTTGCAGAATGTTTGCATCATTCCTTCTTTTTGGAATCATTTATTCTTTTATTAAAAGAACACGTACACACACACACACGTGCGCGCACACACACCCTTCACTTACACCTTCTTTAGGTGCCCACCAGCTTTATAGTAATGTTATCCTGTGATGGGACACTGGAAAGGTTAATCGATTTTGGGCAAGTCAGTGTGTTGGAGTAGGATGGAAGAAGGCTGAGGTGCTTAGAAGCAGTGTGGCTACAAAGCCTGAGCTGTTCTTCGAAACCTTAAAAATGAGACTTAAATACTTTTGTGAAGAATGTAGTTGTTTTGCTAAGTAATAGGGCAAGTAAAAATGTTGCTTAAAAGTACCTTTCTTTGTTCCATATTTGTGAGTCTGACAGTTTTCCAGAAACTACAAAGGTAGGATTTTACCTAATTTAAAAGAAAGGAATTTTCTGTCCATCAATAGATGGGTTTCCCCAAGAGGATGAGCTCTATGACACCTCCCCAAAACAGAGACTAACTTTCCAGATTAGGAGAAGGTTCACTGAAAGAGTGAGAGGGGCTACAGTGTTTGAAAACTAGAAATTTACATGAATTGTTGCCTGTCACTTTGCTTGCTCCTGGTGATAGAAAACAACGGTCTCAGGGTCTAAATAGACGAAATTGCATTTATTTGATTACATAAAGCTGGTTGTGTACTTTTGGTAATGAGATTACAGTATCTTGCTACTGGAGTGTATGTTGTCTCATATGATTGATACTTTAAATTTTTATTTTAAAGAGAATAAAATCAAACAAAATAAAACAGAATAAAGCCAATCAAAACAAAACAGTGAAGGTGATATAGGACTTCAAAGAAGGATAATAGGAAATCAACAATGGCTACTGTAATGCCTCTTGTTATTTTCAAATTGCTGCCCATACCATCAGAAATAGTAAAATAAAACAATAAAACCTATCAAAACTGAACATTGAGTAAAACAAAACAATAAAATGGAACAAAACAAAACAGTATCTCTTAGTTGTTGCCCTCATTATCTAGTTAGGGTTTTGGGTGTGTGCACTGGAACCCTGAAGCATGAGAATATGGCCCCGAGTGCTCCCATGTTGTAAGGTCGGATTTCAAAGACAAGACAGAAGGAAATCCCCCATAGTTACAACATGCAATATAGCATGTTCTTATCTCCCAGCCAGCCTGCTGGTTGGCTCATGGGAAGGGCAAATTGGTTTCGTGGTACCCCATGGCTTCCGCCAGCTCACCAGAAGGGCAGGCTGGCTTCTTGTTTCTTTTTCTTCTTTTGTCTTTTTGAGACAGGTCTCACTGTGCAGTTCAGGCTGGCCTTAGCTCAGTTTGTAGCCCAGGCTGGTTTCGAGCTTATAACGATCTTGCCTCTTGAGTGCTGGGATTACAGGTGTGTGTTTGCTTCTTCTTTCTTGAGAGGTATTTTTTTTTTTTGAAAATTTTGATTTAAAAACTTTTTTTAGCATTGGTAAATGTTGAGAAAATGCCTTTTTCAAAAGGAGGAATCAACGTGTGATGCCTGCCATTTCTGACTCTTTTAAAGAATTGCATGTGAAATACTGAGTTCTTTTCAAAATCTAGAAGGAAGTATTGGCATTTTAGTTTTTGTTCACATTCATATACATGGTATCATCCTTCAAAACACTAATTCTAGTATGTGATAGTCTGTAGTGTTAAGGAACCTGATGTATAATTGTTGGTTCGTATTTTGAATATAGGTTGAGTTAAAGGTAGAATTTTGGGGCTTTCCTCTAAGTTAATATCTTAGCTGGTTAGCTTTTTTCCCGACTAGGATCCTGGAAAGAAGGATTTGTGTGCCTTTTCCCCCTCAGTTTTCTCAGATATGGTATAAGACTACATGTTTAGAAGATATATTCATGTGAAGGATGTTGTGGGATGGAAGTCATTCTCATGTGGAACCCAGCTGAACAGGGCTGCTGGAACGTTATATGTAAGAAAGAGGTTGATTTTTGAATGAAAATGTTAAAGCATTCTGAGATAGGGTGCCATTGATCAGTTTCCCACAGATACAAGCCTTGTATATTTAACAAAACTATTTATTCTGTTTTAGGAAGTGAATATCAGGTGATCTTTGCAAGCAATGCTAACCATAAATGAAAGGCCACATTTATTTCAATTAGGATTTTTCCTTATCTGTGAGTGGACTTCCAGATTTAATGTTGTGCTGTGTTTCATTGGCACGTATGATATGTTAAATTTTTATTGCTTTAGCTTATAAAACCTGCGTGTTATACCCACAAAGTATTCTTAAACTAATATCTTTAATTATAATTTATGACTAAGTATCTGAGAGGTAAACATTTTCATCTGGTAATGAAGAGTTCAGCATTGTTAGTGCCATCCATCCCATTCTGTTCTATAATGGGCCTTGCATTTGCAAGGCTTTACAGATTTCTTCTTTCAGTTATTTGTAAAGAAAATTTTCACAGTACCATTTGCTATTTTTATTTTGCCAAGTAAATTGTGTGTTCCATACCAATCATTTCCAACTATTACTCAGTGATTTGAATGCAAGTAATCTTAACATTTTAGAAGGGAACAGTATAAAACTTAGTTGCACTATGTCTCTTGAATGTGGATATAGTTCAGAAAACACTTAAAGGGAAATTAACATTTCAGTTGAAGTTACAAATGTAATTTCCATCCTGTCATATTTTGGTGACCTTTTGTGACAGCTTGTCTCAATTGGAGGAAAGCATTTTTACTTGCTGATTAAAGATGTCATTTGAAACCATTTTATTACTGAGGATAGTGAAATTAATCTTGACACTTAGACCCACTAGAAAAATAATTGCTGATTCACTGCATAAAATGTGTGTGTGAACCAATCATGTCATTAAGATTAGAATAAAAGTCTGTGCTGGTGAAAAGGAGATTAAATTTTCTTTTATTGGGATCTAGACTTATTTGGAGGGGAGGGGAATACCATAGAAATGATTTCAAGAAAATAAAACATAGCAGAGATTTTGGAAGAATTTGGAAGTGATGATTGAATCCATGGTAGGAAGTAGACTTCAGTGATATTTAAAACATATCTGGTGCTATTTAAATTAAAACATACTCTTCACTGAACGAATACATGAGGAAGCTTCCAGGAGTATTTGGTGACCTCTCCAGAAAATAGGCATTTACTGATGTGAGATGCTTAGAATAATGTGGCACAGGAAGTTTTAGGGCTGATGCTTACAAAGTGTGGGATGGTGAGTGAACATGTGCTCTGTGCTCTACCAGTATCTGTTAGTGAGCTTTTCCTTGTGTGACCTTGTTCTCATTGGATAACGCACTCATAGTAGACTTCACAGAGTGAAGCTTTTTAAAGATAGAACGTGAAAGTTTGAAGTGTAAGAATATTTCAGTTCTTAAGGGAATTAATTTCTAATAATCAGATTTCAGAGTGGGTTCATTAATAGCTTTGTTTTTAAGTCAATGATG
This sequence comes from Cavia porcellus, assembly GCF_034190915.1. Classification (NCBI taxonomy): domain Eukaryota; kingdom Metazoa; phylum Chordata; class Mammalia; order Rodentia; family Caviidae; genus Cavia; species Cavia porcellus. The sequence goes on from NW_026947489.1 coordinate 60,210,515, forward strand.
AGGATTTGTGTTTTTGAGTCTGTGCCATTGTGTATTGATGATAAAAGGAAGTGACTATAGAATGTTGGGTCATGTAAGACAGTGGTGACATTCATAGCACCCACTTCTATGTAGCTTCATGCAGCATACTTTGTAGTCTCAAGTGCAAATACTGTAAAATTCATGGACAATGCTTAAATTTTATTGCAAAGAAAAAGCTTTGTACGACAGATGTCCTAGGGGGTGTCAGTGTCACTGGTGGCATCATGCTGGTGAAGCACGTGTTACCATGCTTTCACTGTAATGTATTTCTTTCCTGTGTTCTCTTGTGAGTCTCCTCTAGGCTGTTTGAAGCTGTCTAACACATATGCATCTTTTCAAATAGAGCTTTCAGCAGAAGCCAAGGCTGCGTTGCTTGAATTTGAAGAAAGAGAGCGACAGCACAAGCAGGGCCGCTATGGATCCCGGCGGGGCGGCAGGCGAGGTGGCTCTCTGATGTGTCGTGGCATGGGAGACCAGAGAAGAGACAGTGGCGACAGAGGGAGAATGAAAGATCACAGGCCCGCTCTGCTTCCCACTCAGCCTCCAGTCATGGTAATGCACCATAATATTCCCAGATAGTCTGAGAACTTCAGAGCAACCCAGGTGTGCATTGTTGGTGTGGTTTTTATGTTTACTTCTTCGTAGGGTGAAATTAGATGAGTGATAGGATGAATGTTTCTGCTTTATGATCTGTGATATGATTTCATGCACAGTCTTAGAAATGCGCCCTCCAGTAACCTGGCAGTTCTTGATAGTCCAGCACCTTAGCACTGCCCAAGAAGAACTGATGACCTGGCGCTGGTGGCATTCACGCTGCTAGAGATGGATGTGCTCCTGAGCACTGCTTCCACAGTTGGCCTCATGCTTACAGAATTTAAGTGGTGGTTGATTATTTTATACAAATATTTTTCCATATACTGTTTACTATAGGTTTTCTGTAAGTAGTATTTTTCTTAAAATAATTACTCTGTGCTATCCATAAAACTTTGTAATTTAGTAATAAATCATGTAATTTCAACATGAAGTTAAATCTGTTCTGTATTTATAGCAAGATGTCTTAGAAGCAAAGACAGGAATAGTGTCCTTTTTTGTTGTTGTTCTGCCAGCCTGAGGACTTTCTGGCTTTCTCCTTTGGAAGTCAGAGTTTTGGAAGAAATGTAGTCAGTATCTGCTGTGTGCCCATCGGCGTGGACTTTCCCTTTGTGCAGAAACATCATAGGAGCCATGCATTTGTGAGGTCGTGCAGTAAAATACGGGAGTTTGGCCCCAGGGGATGAGCCTGTGTTGAAGCACAGACAAGAAGAGAAGGAGCAGCTGCGTGGCAGCAGGAGAGGGTGGCATGGAGCTGCTATTGCACTCACAGCTGATAGGCTCTTAAGCACCTCTGGTTGCAGATGGACCAGACCTTTAGTTCCTTCTTCCTTCCCTGCCCCGTGCCAGCCCAAGTCCATACGTGGCATATATGGAACAGCTAGTGCAGGTATTTTGGCCTGCTGCAGAGGGGACTATGCAGGGAATGGGACTGTTTGTAGTTGCAGCCCCATGATCCTGGAGAACTTCCTTTTTTCTTATCCCCTAGGTAAGGCAGGACATACATCACCTAACTCTTGTAGAGAAGTTAACTGAGGGAGAGAGTGGACAGACACTCTTAACAACTGTCCAGAATTGAAGGTGAACTGCATCCTGACAGCAAAGCTGTCTCTGATTTCTGATAGGATGAATCTGGACTGTGCAGCCAACTAAGTACCTGCCTGACTGGGTCTGCCCAACTAGGGGTTGTGCTGCAGTCTTGTCTGACTGTCGTGGTACTTTCCAGCTGCCTGCTGACTGCGGAGGCCAGGGTTGGCCCATGTCTGACTCTGCATCCCACATTGCAGAAAGGATAATCTGGCTCATGCCTGTTTTTGCCTATCTCCCTGTATCAATCTGCTAGAGTCCATCTTCTCAGGGCCCAAAGAGAGTGGGCTGTGTATGCGTGCATCAGTCCAGTGGGCCACACTCCAGAGGCTTGGGCATCACTGTTACTACCTTTAGCTTCAGCTGCACCAGCTGTTTTGTCTTCTAGAATCATCTCTACTTTCTTCCCTCCCTCCTTCCCTTCCATTGTGATGTGACATGTAAACATTTGTGCAATGATTATATCAAACCAACATCTCCAGTTACCATGACCTCATATCCTTTTGTATGTGTATGGTTTGTGTGTGTGTGTGTGTGTGTGTGTGTGTGTGTGTGTCTGTCTGAGTGAGAGAGAGCATTTAAAACTCTGCTCGTTGTGTTGTTTCTCGTGTCTCTGGGCATCTTTTGAAACCATCCACTCACTCCCTTCTCTATGTGAATTTCATTTCCACGTGACTTCTTTCTGCTGTAGTTTCTCCTTATCGGCTATCCCTGTAAACTCCACATGAATGTTTCACAGGACCTCACCTTCTCTTGAAGTGGGTAAAACAGGATCATTCCTTAAAACTCCACAATCTTCTTGTATTATGACTGTGCACAATAGTCATTTTTGGCTTCATTAAGTTTAGGTAGGGTGTGCCTGTGGTGGGAAATGTGCTCTGCCTGGAGATACTGGATAATACACAGTCCTCATTCTCCTGTCTGTCTGTGTTCATTAAAATTAAGTTGATGAGTGAAAAAAGGATGTGGCCTGAATTCTGGGAGTGGGAATCTTAGAATCGTTGGAAAAGTCCTTACTGAGGAGGGGTAGGAAGGAAGCCAAGCCCATGCATACACATGTTTTAAATTGTGCGTGTTGTTCCTTTGATGGTGTCTTTGCTCTCCCTCAGTCTTTGGCCAGTTCTTTCATTTCCCTCTAGCCATGGTTGGTGGACCACTCTGTACTCTCACCTCCTCTTGTTGTCCATCTCAGTTGTTGCCATGAGTGACTGTCTTCCTACCAGACTCCTCAGGCCTTCGCATCAGTGCACTGTATATGATGTAGTAATGATCTTTCCCTTGAATTCAGCGGTCCTCATTCTCTGTAACTTGGCATCATCCCAGGGAAAACTGCTTGTTAAATTACCCTGCTAAATTTGTAGTGTGCTCATTAACTATGTGGTCAGTTTGATTAGCAGTGAAAAGCAAAACTTGTGGAATCTGTGTATGTGAGTTATTCTAGCTCTTTGCTTCTCAGTTGTGTGGTCTGATAAAGAGGATGTGGGGAACCAAGTGTCCTGCCTGCTGGGCTGACCTCATAGTGAACTTGAGATGAGGGGACACAAGGCCTTGTGACTGTGCTGTTAGTTTCCCCTTTCTTAGTGATTTTGGGACAGAATAGTTTGGAGATCCTCAGCCACTGCCTGCCTGCCTTTTCTTTTCACATGCCACAGCCATATTGGTCTCCATCTGTACTAAACAGGCTGTCCTTCCCTGTGCTTCTGCCAGATGGTTCTGTTACCTGAGTGGTACCTTGATTTCCTCCCATTGTGGCCCAGTGTAGTACCAGTTCTCAGAGAAGTTCCCCTACTCCCATGGGATGACTCTCTTCACAACACCTGCTTTCTGTGACTCTTGGAGCAAGAGGAATGGGGTTGGTTATATCTGGAGGCTGACAGCAGCTCTGTCTGATCCCCGCCTGGTCAGCTTTGCTATCTCTGAGCAGTTTGGGTTAATGAACTGCATTGTTTTGGCTGAAGTTATGCTGGGTTTTTTGGAGCTGCCATTTTTGTACCCTTCGTGCTGTGAATTGGATATGATGCCATCCTTCTTTGCAATGGATAGAGCAGCTTGTTTTTCCTTTGGTTTTTATATAAGTTGTTGTTGTTGTGAACTTCAGTCCTACATCCTTTTAAGACACAGATTGTTTAAAGACTTTTTTAAAATGTAAATGATTCTTTGGGTTTCTAGCAAGTGTTGATTTCTGTGTCTTTTTCTTTCTTGTGGTTCCTAGACTCACTCTCCGAGATTGATCCCCCCTCCGCAGCCACAGCCACCCCCTCCGCCTCCATCACAGCAGCAGCAGCCTATCAGGAGCCTGTTCCAGCAGCAGCAGCACCCACAGCCTCTGCTCCCACTGCAGCACCCGCACCACCCGTCCCCACCTCAGGGTGTGCACATGCCCCCTCAGATGGAGGCCCCTCGAGTGATGCTGACGCCTCCTCCTGTGACTCCGCAGCAGCCCAAGAACATCCACATCAACCCACACTTCAAGGGCACAGTGGTGACCCCTGTTCAAGGTGCGTGCTCTGTTCTGGTGCTGGTACTGTGACAGGTACTGTTATCTCAGGCCATGTTGTCTGTGCAGCAGTGTTCCCCAGTTCAAGTCTGTGAACAGGCTGTGTTCCCTGGCCCTTTCCCCACCCTTGGACACACTTAGTTTGACAACCAAGTTCATTTTCTTCACGGTAAGGAATTCATACTTTCTGAGTGAGTACTAAGTGCTAAGAGGGTATTCTCGGTAGACATACACACTAGAGGGACCTGTTGCAATGCCTGAGCAGTGACTTCATGTGTCTCCTGGGCATCACTGAAAGTGATAAATGACCCTCTTGGGTGTCGCCTAGTATACTCCTTTACTTCACCGTAGGTCATTTTGGAGTTAACTGTGTACATGTGCATGGTACAGCGGGAACACCAGAGGTAGGGAGGGACTGGGGGAGCAGTTAGGGTGGCTTTAGGGACTGGCTTTGCAGGGAAGAAGGTTGTAGGCAGAGCGACCAGCTAGTACCGGAAACTTGTTCAAGACAAGCCTGTACCTTGTGTGCTTGCATAACCATCAGGAGACCAGTATGATGACTTCAGAGGGGGACAGAAGCAGAGAAGAGGTACAGAGCTAAGCTGTGTCTGAGCTGTCTTAGGGACTTGGCTTTCCTCTACAGGTTGTGAGCAGTGACCCTGCGTGGCTGCGCTGTTCTGTTGGAGGACCCATTGGGCAGCCTACAGGATACACAACCCGGGAGTAAATTGGTTGGCAGCAGGGATAGCAAGGGGCTGCTCACAGATGCCAGTGGGTAGGATGCGTGGGGAAGGTTGCTGTCACTGAGGTGGCAAAGACTAGAAACCCTTGTCGGGGATGTGTTACATCTGAGTGGAGGAAATAAGTGGCCAGAAGCTGGGAGGGTGACAGGAAGGCCTTTGGGTTTCTAGGGTGAAGGGGAACAGGTGAGAGTCTGGCTGAGAAAGGGGCACAGGGTGCGAGTCACTGTTGCCAGGCTTTTGGCAGAGTTCTGTAAAACAAATTTATTGGTAATTGGGAGTTGGGGGAGAAGAAGACTCGAGAGGAAGCTTTTGGTTTTTAAGCTGTGGAGAGTTGCAGTACATACTTAGGGAAAAGAAATCATCGATGTGAGCAAGAGAGAAAGCTCAGCCGGCAGGACTGGACAGTGTGTTGGTGTGAGGCTGCTATCCATGGTTACACTGGGAGCACAGCCAGTGGCAGGGCTGGCAGGTGTTGCTGTGGGGCTGATAAAAGCATCTGAATGGGGTGGTTGGGTTGCAGGCAGTCTGAGGTGAGGAATCCTGAAGCCACCCTCTGGGACCAAAGAGGGGCATGTAGGGGTAGCAGCCTGTATCTTTCCCGTGCCCACTTCCTGCGCAGGCAGAATTGGGGGTGAGAGATGGTGAGAATGGCGCTGTGGAGGGCAGGGTACTGTGGAGCGAGGTGGGCAGAAGGTGGATCTATGAGTGAGAAGCTGGCTACTTCTGTGGTCCTGGGCAGGAAGGCAGGTGGGCACTGCTGAGGTGGCCCCAAGGTCTAGGGCTGAGGTAAATGAGGCTGAGAGTAGGGTACTGGGAGAGCCGGGGCACAGATGGAATGAGTGCTGCAGTCTGTGGCAGTGATCTAGCAGCTGACCTCCTGGCAGGAAGGAGCACAAAGGTGGTGACAGGAAATTGAGTGGGTCTGGAACAGTGATGATTGGAAAGGAGCCCTTCAGCACAGCGTCCTCTGAGGTTTCTTCCTGAGGTGGAGACCAGCGTGTGATATTGGCAGTGCTGATGCTAACTGCAGCTTCTCGCCAACAGTGGGATTGCTCAGCTTGTACCACAGACCGGGGCTTACCCCATACCCTCTCCCTTTCTGGACTCTGCATGCTTAAGTTGAAGCCACAGGCAGCCTGTCCTTCACTTGCAGGTAGTCAGTTGCTTGTTCCCTGTGTCTGAACATCATCCTTCAGATGAGTGCATGGCCAAATTGACGACTCTTACAAGAAAACACATTGGATTACAGCCTACCATAAAGACCTCATTTTGCTTTAACTGCCTCTTTAAACATCTTGTCCCCAACCACATCACATTAGGGGTTTTAGGGTTGGTTCAACATATAAATTTGAGGACAAAATTTATTCCCCAACTCCTGATCATCTGAGAGTTCGGACTTCTTCAGAATTGCTGAGCTTTTTTCAAAAATCAAAAGTCAGTATAAGCAGTATGTATTAAAGAGTTTAGCATATCTGATTTAGCTTCAAGATGTGAAACTACCATTTCACTTCTTTCCCACAGTGAAATGTCTTCTTAAAAATAATTCTTTAGTCGTCTGGTAGGTTGGTAAGAGTTTTGGATGTTTAAAAACAAAAACAAAAACAAAAAGCATAATATGTTGCTTATTTGTTATTCTTTATAAAGGCATGAGCATTTTCAGGGATTCCCGTATGTGCTATTTTCCTTTCTGTTTGCCTTATTTCCTCCCTTTTCATGATTTTAGAGGATTTAGAGTTAGAGTAGGGTAGGATCTCACTGCGATTGGATAGCCTGGGGATAACCTAGATAGGACATAGAAAACAAGCCAGGTTTTTTATTTTAGAAGAATACTGTCTTTTGTTACAAAATATTATAATTCCTAACAGTAACTCACAGCTTCAGCATATGCTGTTGTGTACTGAAGAAAACCCACTCTCCTCTCTGCTTAGCTCATGTAAACCTAGTGTTTGATGATGTGTATGCTACATGCAGTGACACTAGAGATTATCTACTTTCCTTGGGGTGGATGGAAAATGATGGTAACAAAAGGTGTTTTCTTGCAGTGCCCTTGCTGCCAGTTCCAAGCCAGCCAAGGCCTGCTGTGGGACCCCAGAGATTTCCTGTAAGTAGCAGCTGCTTCTCCTGCTTTGAAGGGGAAGAACCCCCATGCACTAAGAGATCTTAATACCATACATGGCAAAGGCTCCAGCTATATAAAACTACGAGGATCAGTAAATGTTGATTGGAATTGCTGCCCTGGAAAATGTTTTTTAAAAGCTTAGGACCAATAGATTTTTAAAAGTGGAATTAATTTTGTTTAATTGTAAAATTACCAAATCAGGATCATCAGCATAATGCCTTTCATCTTAAAGAATATGAATTCTGATTTTGTTACTGTCCTGAGTTAAGTGAGAAGGAAAAAGTCCTTTCTTCCTGAGAGGGTAAGAGAACGTGGGGATATTTGTATTAAATTCAGGGAATAAAAATGAGATCTGCTTATTTTTCAGAAATGCTCCCAAAATCTTAATTTGTTGTATATTTTTTACTCTCTCTTTTTTTTTCTTTTCCTGGAACCAAGGGTTGAGCTCACAACTTTGCATTTGCCAGGCAGTTGCTGTGCTGCTGCGCTAGTGCCTCAACCCTTGTGTGTTTTTAACTGAAGCTCCATTTCCAATTTTTTTTGTTGTTGTTGTTGGTACCAGGGATTGAACTCACAACCTCCTGCTTGCCAGGCAGGTGCTTGTGCCTGCTGAGCTAAATCCCTGGCCCTCAAATATTTTTTTGTACACTTTCCTGTATGCTCTTTATCTTTAATTAAAAGGAAAATACCCATTAACTGGCTGTTACTTAAAGATACACATTTTATTTTGTTTGAATTTCTGGTTTGACTTTGTAGTCTGTTCATATTTCATTAAATGAATGGTTATATGTTTTTTTTTTTAAACTGTGGGAGAATTGTACCAGACCATAAAATTCTAGTGTCACTTATATGTAAGTGACACATAAACAGAGAGTCCTATTTATGTTAAACAACTTAACTTTTAGAAAGTATTTAAATGGCCTTTTTGACTGATTAGCTTTCATACTTTACTAGATAACGTTTATAAGGCATATTTAAACCAGTTTAAATGAGACACCTGTGTATATAATTAGGCAGTATCACAAAAGTAAACTGTGTGCTGGATTTAAGGCTCTGAGTGTTTTTTTAAGGCCTTCTTGATTTGTTACGAATTATATTGTGGTTTCCAAAGTTAGTTCTTTTTGATCTTTTCCTATATTTGCTAAATTCTTTAGATTACTAACCAAGTTCTGAAAGTTTGTTTTTGTTTTAAATCTTTAAAAATATATTCAGAGGGCTTATTTAAAAATAGCTGAGGTTAGTAATAGTGTTGCCAAAGGCTAATGTGTCATTTTAGCCATTAGATATATTGTTTTCTAAGGAAGTAGTTCACCTGCTAGTTAATATAAAGCACTAACATTTTAAGTACTTTTTGCCCTTTCTCAGGATTGTGAACATCTTTGTTGAAATCATTGACTTGTCATATTTTATTTGCATAGAGATACAATTTGATGTAAAAGGCAATTATAGTTGTAAGAGAGAAACATAAAGCATTGTATATTATTGGTACTTTTGTAAAAGTGTGCTTACTAATATAAAAGGAGTATTAGTTACAATTTTTATTTACTTTATCAATTGTGCAAGTAAAATTGTATCAAATGCTAGAAGAAAAACGTATTTTGAGAGTGTTAAGAGGAAAATAAAAGATAATTTGCATGAGAAATAGAACTTAGTTTTTAAGTTTTAGAGATTCTGAGGGTAGTAAATATTGTTGAACTTCCACTGGAAATGTTCTTGGCGGGTGTTCTGTGTTTGAGGCAAGAAGTGCGTGTGATTGGGAATGCCTGGGCTAGCAGGGAACGACAGGTTGGTGTCGCCGTCTGACCTCTGCTTTTCTGTCTGCCCCAGCTCCTGGCCCTGAGGCTGAAGTTACAGTGTACTTTTGCTGTAGGATGTAGTGGTGTACTTGCTTCTGTCATCAGTCTCCCTTAGAGAAAATAATGGAATGTGCAATCTTATTTTCTTAAAAATGCAGAAGTATTATGTTTTTAATAAGTCCATCAGACCTATTTAGGGAGAAAGATAAACGCTATGCTGTCTCCTGTAATTTTACTTAAGCCAGATCTTGGTGAAATAAAATTATTTTTTTCTTTTATACGACTAGATTAAACTTGTTTGCTATGAATGTGAATTTAATTTTGTAAACATCTATCAAGGGTCTACTTATGCCAAGTGCTCTGTGTGGTACCAGTCAGTAAAAGGTCCAAGTATAATTAAGTGGAACCTAACTTAGAGCTTTAAGCTGATGTTCACTTGTGTATAAAAATCATGAAGACTGTGTTGTACAAAGCTCAGTGGGGATGTGTTACTGGCTGGGTTCTCTGTAGACTCTGACTCTATTCTTCAGTAGTTGGGCACAATCAGTATTCATTACACTGAAGTTTAATAAAACATTCAAGTTAGGAAACCTAGATTTTTTTTTTTTTTTGTCTTTTTGTCGGTACCGGGGATCGAACTCACGACGGCCCGCTTGCAAGGCAGGCACTTATGCCGCTGAGCTAAATCCCTAGCCCCTAGATTTTTTTTAACATAGGATTTTTGAGTCATTATTTCCCTGGTACATAAAACCAGGTTTCAGTTGAACGTTTTTGTACTAGTTGGCATGAAATTGTCAATTGAGCAAAGTGAGGGCCATTGTCATCTTGTCATTGCCCAGTTTGACCCTTTTCAGGCTCCGTCGCTATGAGGACAAGGTGTATGCACAGTTGACCTGTTAGGCCATACATTTCCCTGTATTTGTGTGGTGTCTGGCAAAGGTCTGTGGGTGAACCTCTGCACAGGTCCCCTGTCATCCTGTGCTCAGTGGTTGCAGACTCAGCCAAGGGCCTTGACGACAGAAGGTCCAAACATGGAGTTGTGGAATAGGTATACAAAGGGATTTAATGCTAATTCTGAGTTACTTTGCCACTGAAGAGAAGCCTGTCATAGAATGATGTATATTTTAATAGTTATGTTTTACTTCTGTTGTTTTTAAAGGCATATAAGAGTTATGTTGTATACCATGAACTGCAACAAACTCAGCTCTGTATCCTACTTGAGAAAGAGAGATGATAGACAGTAGACAGAAGTAGCACTAGATTTCTAAACCTTAAGGATCTTAGATTTGTCACTTTTGCTAAGGTTTTCCTTATTTTCCCCAGGAGTGGTATACTTCACTTGCTTGAAAGTCAACTTAGTTTGGCAGTTAACGTGAAAACTTTAGTAATTCTTAATTTAGAGCTGGGTTGTCCGGATACTTTCCTAAGTGATAATGCCTCAGTACTCCCTCACCCCAACCCTTGGAACTAGGGCTAGAGGAGCATTCTGCCTCGAGCGGATCCCCCAGGCCATGCTTCCAGTTTTTAAATAATTATAGACAACCTGGTGTGAAACATGTTTTATGGAATCATTAACATTATTATTCTGCAGTACTGGGAATTGAACCTGGGATCTCATGCACGGTAGGCAAGTATTCTCCATCACCAAGCCACATCCCCAACTGATCTAATAAACCCCAGCCGACCTTATTTTTTTTTTCCAACATTATTTTTAAAAATTCAAATCCTAGATCAAAATATGACATTTTAGGCTAAATTCAATAGAGTAAAACTAACATTTTAATTTCCCATAAGTGTCTATTACTTAGAGAATTGAGTATGTAATTTTTAAAACAAAAAATTTAATGTCAGAGTGGCAAATGCCGTAATAAAAGGATCCTTATTTTTATTATTTTGAAAGAAATAAGTTTCAGCTCTTGGCACTCAGTTTTTTTGGTCATGTTAGCCTTTGCACTGGATGTGGTTCTAATCCTTTTACTCATTTAGGGAATTCTGTGAAGCATTTTGTAAGTTGGCTGCCAGTAAAAATTATATTCATGTACTTAATTTTAGTTACGGATACAGCTATTAGTGCTAAGATGTTTCTTCTTAAACTTTTATTTCCAGTGCCCATTTTTTCCAATCAGAGCTATGAATCTCTTTCGCAAATATAAACTGTATCTCAGTTAATACCATATCAGGGATGACTTTTTCATTTCATTTTTCTGCCAGAATATTAAGCTTTGTAATGTAAAAATTTTCCTAACTATAGTCCATTTTTCCAGTTCATAATGGTAACATTCTTTATGGGGAGTGGTGCATGTACATAATGCATCTCAATTCTTTTTTCATCTCCTTCTCCTCCTTTACCAGTAACGAAGGCTAACATGAACCAATGGATACGGGAAGTAGCGTATATCAGGGAATTCCCAGGTCTGCTTTTTTGACTGTTTGCTGCTTCTGCTATCTAATTGTATTCAAGTCAGGACCTCTAGATGTGATCTCACAAAGCATTTGTTTCTGTGTTTTGTTGATTAGGAAAGAAGGAAAGTGTGTTTGCAGTGAATTTTCTAGTGCCTCACATATGGAAACTACATTTCAATCTGAATTGTTTCAGTCCCATGTGTCCTTTGTTTTATATGCTAATAATCTGATTAGTTTCTTTTTCTACAGAGGCTTTCCCTGGCATTTTTGTCATTAATATAAAATTATTAGCCCTTTCCTTATAGATTTTCCACTAACGTTTTTGTCTTTGAAGAAAGTGTTTCTGAAGCTTGCTTACTGAAAGGAACATGAAAATGTCAATTGTTGAAATATTTTAAAGTGTTACTTTGAGATTATTCCAGTTTACTTTTTGTTGTCTTCCTATACAATTGCTGTTTTTCTGAGTAAACTCCAAGTAACCCATATTTTCAAGATTCTTGACCTAAGGCATTTTAGTAGTCTTTTTGTTTTGTATTGTTGGGTAAATGAGGATGTCTTTGTTAGCCAGTTGAATAATTTCCTAATGCTCTTTTTTTAAAGTAAAAATCAAAGTTGTGTTTTAAGAGACTGCTGTGCTGGTAAGTTTGAATGAGTCTCCTTAGCAGTTACGTGGTTACTTAGGTAGAGCAGCAGGAGGTTGGTGCTGTCATTTGCTGTGTCATCCCAGTGCATCACAGGAGTATGGGCTGCACTATAGTGTGTGGTATCAGGTGGCGGTGATTGACACCCACTGGATGTGTCCTAAACACCATTTCATGCAAATCATGTCTGAGGAGACTGCTGCATCAAATCACATTTCTTTCTGATTATGGCTTTTGCAGCTGAGAATCCAGATTTCATTCTATCTAGAAAAGAAGGTCTTGTTTTTGGATGCTTTTTAACAACATGCCCAAATGCTTTGTAATTACTAACACTTAAGGTAAGAAAAGAATGATAGGCATTTTTTCTTATCAAATCTGTGAGTAGTAGCAAGAGAATATGGTAGAAGATCCTTCAGCTGTCAAATGTTGTCAGACTTGCAAAAAGAAGATGCAGTTTAAAATGCAGGTGACATAATACCCAACATCCTCCACTTGCTCCTGGGTTTCTGATTAATCATGATTACCATACATTATCATACCATCAAATTTAATCATATCAATGAATTCCCATTTGCAGCAGTAACAGGAGCAGCTAAACAAGGTGGTAACAGCTATTAAAGAAGGTGATTTATCAAATTCAGTAACCCTTTAACTCGACTCACTATACCGTCAGAGTACATGGTATTGGGTGGAGATAGGGCTGGGTTAAAGGTCACTAAAAGTCAAAAGGACAGGGAGTATTCACTGCAATCCTATTAAACTGGTGTCTGTCATTGAGCTTCTCTGCAAAAACCATATTATATGATAAAAATATATGATAAACTTTCGTTTACTTTTTGGCTGAGTGAAACTTAACATTGATAATAGTTTTCCATAAATCCTGTTCAGATTATAATGCTGTATAAGTTAGACATAAGTTTTAAATACAGTTTGCTCATCTGCAATTTAATCACGTAACCTAGAACTGTCTGGCAACAATACCATTTTGAGTCTTAGACTCCCTTCCTTTGTTTGCCAGCAAAATCCTGTGATCTGGTTTTTGAGGTATTGTACACAGGACACCGATTTTGGGGGTTTGGTTTTTTTTTTTTTTTCTGTTTTAGTATTTATTTTCCTAGATGTTTTTGAGGACTCATAAATCTGTTTAGTGTTGGGTTTTTTTTTTTTTTTTTTTTTTTTTGATAAGCTTTGAAAGAGATCCTAAGGGTATCAGAACATAGTTCTTCCATAAGATCAGTCTTGCACTGGTCTCTGAATTCTGGCCACACCTGTAGTTGTGTAACTGCCACAGGGGTGATAGAGAACATAGTTCCTTCGCTCCAAGATTCCACCTGTATTATTTTTGTGCTACTGCCCCACCTGGGGCAACCCCTGATGTTCTCTGTTCCTGTAATTTTGTGATACAAATGAAGTCTTGCAGCACATTCTGTTTGGAGTATGACTTTCCTTGTGGAGTATTTGGCATCTGAGCCTCACTGGTGTTCCATCTATTAGAAACATGCCTTTATTTAATGCCGTGTGCTATTTCAGTGTGTATATGCATGATTTGTGTATCTGTTCACTGTTAGAACCATTTGTGTGTACACAGCTTGTCTGTCAATGTCTGGGAAGATGATTATAGGTCATGGAATGCATAAGTTCACAGAATGAAAATTTTAAACTGTGCTTTCTGTTGATATATATTGAAATTTTTTTGAACAGGAAATAGTCTTTAAGGTATATTTTGTGAATATCAGTGGTGAACGAGAAACATGCAGTGATGACAGCATTTCACATTTTATTCATCCATGTCTAACAACTTTATGGAGAAGCAAGGTGTCATTGTTCTCATTTTACAGATTGGGAAACAGTCTTGGAAAGAGTCATTGCCTAAGTTGACATGACTGTACAGTAGGTAGCACTAGAACTGAGATAGTCTATCACTGTCCGTTCTCTTTTCATTTTTATGTAGTAGCATCTAAGTGTTAAAATGCACATTTGTAAGCTGTGTTAACAGGGATGGAATCCAAGAAGCGAATCTAACTCCTGTGAGACTCTGCCAGTCTCTCAGTGCTCAAGTGGGCTATTTACTGGTAGGACCTGTTGTGAATGAGGTGGTTTCAGCAAGAACACAGTGGGAGGTGCTGGAGTACAAGACTTTCATTTGTGAAAGGGTATAGGTAGTCTTTACTGACTTTAGCATAAGCATTATTTCTGTGCCACAGAAGCGGTTTTTCATCTTGTAATGAGTGCTCTGGTTTCGTTGCTTGAACTAGTGGTGCTGTTTTAATATCTAAGTCCTAGCACAGCAGTACTAGACTTTTTGAAACTTGGTACTTTGCACTAAGCATATATGTCTTTTCAAAATGTTTAGTAAGCCTTCATAAATATAACAGTGCCTCCGAGGAAAATGAGTGTAGGTATTTAAACAAGGCACAGCCTAGGAGGTAAAAGAATCTGTGAAGAATGCTGAGATAAGAGGATTAACATACTGTGATAGAAGGTTGTAATTTTAATTATGTCAGGGGTCACTGGTAGTCTTTAGTGTTTGCATTTAACCCATTTAATCAGAATTAACTGAGAGTTGTTCTTAAGTATCAATTGGTTTCTTAAATAGTTCTTGGCATTTTAAGTGAGATTAATAAATGAAAACATGTTATAGAGACGGTTGTAATTTATTGAAAGATTCATGAAGTTTCAATGACATTGTTAAGGTGTTTAATTAGTCTTATTAAAACACACTGACCGATCCTGTTAAGGAAGCAGATAAGTCACATAATAGCTCTTGGAGCCTTTTTATTCTAAGCTTTATACGATTAACTTTGTGCTAAGCAATTTATGCAAAGTTTCCATCTTTTTTTCGTAACTGAAGTTATCAGTTCTACTTGAATAGGATTAATATAGATAACATCATGTAATTAACAAGAGATGCAAAAAAGTGAAAGTACAATTTGTGTAAGAATTATGAGAGAATGACAATTTCTTACCTTGACTTTTTAAAGGGATATTAAAGGAAAAACAGAACAATTGTTTGAAAGTATTAGAGTAGTCTTTTCCTCTCCAAAGGTAGAATTACATTAGTACTATAAAATTCTATTAAGTGAAGTAGTCACAACTCACAGTCTTGAAGTAATTTTGCATTGGTAGAGAGAACTACTTATTCATTACCCTTAGAGATGAGAGACATTACTAAAGAAGTGATCATATCAGAGCGTCCTGCATCCTGAACAGCAGACTTAGGGACCTTGGTTTCCATAGCATTAACGGAAGACAGGTGTGTCTCAGTAGAAACATTGTAAGAGATGGCATGAGTCTGGAGGTTGGGGCTCTTCGCTGATGATGGAGCACAGGGCAGTCACCTGTGATTGTGGAAACTTGAGTCTGCGTCACACGAGGAAAAGTAACTTGTACAGGCTGTGTATCTTTGAGTTGTATTTTGTCAGCCTGATACTGCGGCTCTTGTGGATTGAGATGTGAGTGAGTGAGGCTCATGTCAAAAGAAACTCAACACTGACTTTAAAAAGCCAAGTGTTTTTGGTTTTTTTTTTTTTTTTTTTTTTTGCATAAAAGTGAGAAACTTCTTGGCTGGCACATTAGCTCTCTTATGTTTTCAAAACCCATTTTTTTTTTTCTACCAAACCATACTGAATACACTTACCTATTCCAGACAAAGGTAGGCAGGGATGCATGCTGTCAGAAGCACCTCAAAGATGGAAGGAGCTGGCATAGAGGCTCCATGCTCCCTAGAAACCCCAGGAATATGCTAAAAGCAGCAGTAAAATGGGTTGAGCCTTAGGATAGCAGAAGCACAGTATGAGATGGGCATTGGGTGTCTGTGATTATGTGAGGGCTTCAAGGAAGCAAGACAGGAGGGACATGGAGCAAGGAGGGAGAAGAGTGCTTTGGGGTAAGAGATGTAAGTCTCAGCCTCGTCTTGGGCACGAGTCTACTGAGAGTTGTGAACTGGGGGCAGTGTGCTGTGACAGTGACCCCTCACCTCCTCTTTGTCTGGCAGTTCTCAAAGATAAGGCAGCTACCAGGCCGAGGCCTTTGCACTAGAACAGTGATGATGAACCCTTCAGACCTTTTAGTAACACAATCTGCTGCAGCACGCATGCTGTAGGTTTGCTACCGCTGCCCTAGAGTCTGTGCCGTGAACATCTGTTGGTGTAGACGGAGCTTGTAGCACAGGCCTCTTATAGCTTGATACCATTCCTGTTGCATGGAGGTCATTTTTTTCTCTGTCCTCAGTGGCTTCTGTGTTCACAGGCAACTGGGAGAAGAGGATCGCATGTGAAAATTTTAACTGCCAAGCCTGAGACTGTACACATTCACTTTACCCCAATCTGGTCCCATGAGCACATGACCCTGCTGGAACCCAGGTGATGCTCAGAACACAACGGGACTCAGGAACATATGTAAGGGAGTCCCAGCAGTCTCGTCCTGGGGACCAGGGACTCAGGACTAGGGAAAGCCAGATAGCAACTGTCTGCATCAGTATGTATTAGCACTCATGTTCTTGTAGCAGCAGCAAGATCATTTTCTTTTAACCTCCATCTGTAGACATGAAGCCATTATCTAGCACTTTAGGCAAATTCAGAGAATCTTATTAAGTATGCACATACTGTGTTAGATGGGGATGAAATTTTTCCATTATACAAGCTTGCTCCTGCTATATTTCTCTTTTCTTTGAGCAATTTCTGAATGTAGTCCAGGTCTGTTAACCTATATTTAAGTTGAGGATTTGACCTTGCAAAATACCTTGAGGGTGTGTATGGGAGTGAGGCAGGGATGTGTACATTTAGTATAAGCACTGAGTTTGAAGAGAAGGCCTTTACTCTGCATGGTTTTGTCAGTGTCATGCATCTTACGTGCGTGAGGCTCCAGTTAGATCTACAGAGAGCCAAAGAGGCTGGCCAAAGAGGCCAAGGCCAGGGTCCTTGGCCAGTGTGGAAGTGGACACCACAGACCATCTGGGTGACTTTCATTCTTGAAGAACTGTTGTTGTCTCTAAAAATTGGCATAGTGGCAATGGGAAGAACTCAGTCTCTATGTCTGTTTTCCTATTTCCTTTCCAGCGATGTTAGATGGTTACAGAAATGAAAGTTCCAGAGACTGGGATAGACCTACTTCTTGGCTCTGGATGGTGCTGGTACACTCTGTGTCTCAGTCCACACCACATGAAAGCCTCACTCAGTACATCTTGACTGCTCTCCTTCCTCCCTCCATTCTGCCACTCAGTAAATATCCCTGTGCTTTTAAGTAACTGAATTTTAGTTTGTTTTTGGTACTGGGGATTGAACCTAGGGCCTTTGTCATGAGCTAAATCTCTAGCCTTTTTGAGACAGGGTCTCACTAAATTGCCCAGAGTGCTTTTGAATTTGGAATCATCTTGCCTCAGCTTCCTCGAATGCTGGGATTACAGGCACGATCCACTCCACTTTGCAGTTAGCCAGTTTTTATAAAACATACTGTAGTACTCTGAGGTTTAGAACACAAGGCTGGTATGATCTCGATATAGAAATAACCTGTTCATTTATCATGAAGTATCCATGACATTATGTGTGCCGGCACTGTGCCAAGTAAGGAAGCATGTTAATGTATAAGATGAACGTGGTCTTTGCCAGCAATGGACCAAGAGAAATTGGAGTGGACTGGAGAGCTTTAAGAGACAAAAGTTGCTGGGGTTTGATGGTCCCTTCGTAAAAAATTTGTATTTGAATACAGAAATGAGTGTACAGAAGAGGGATCTATACCAATTTGTCTTCCGCTTTATAGAATTGTGGAGTTTGTTAGAAGCCATATGTAGTTTTTCTTCACAGCCTAGATTGTCTTCTGTAAAAGAGGCATATGAAAATGGTAACAACATACATGATAGATTTTTGTTGTTTTATGGGCTAGGATCGAAGTACTCTGCTTTTCCCCTGAGATGGGTGCTGATGTTAACCCTGTTTTATAAATGAGCAGGTGAAGGCCCAGTCACTTGCTCAGGGCTGCTATTGGGAGGTGGTAGTGGAGGAGAGTGTTTGTCAGCCTGAGCTCTGCCCCCTTCCCTTTGGAGCAGGTGTTGCTTGCAGCCTGCTTCTGACTGCTGCTTTCTTTGCTGAATACTTAGGGTTGTTTGGAAGTTAAAGTTTTGCAAAATACTACTTTTAAGTTCTAAAAGCTTTCATATTCCATGAGTGTGAGTATGGAAAACTACCATGAGAGAATTGGGGACTTTTATGCTTCACATTTAAATTCCATCAAATGTGCCTTTAGACAGCACAGGGTTACTTAGTAAAAGGGAAGGTTTGATGAAGAGAAAATCACCATATTAAGGTTTCAAGGGAGATAAGATTTGATATCCCAGTATATCTTCATTTTAATATAAGAAAGTATCTTTAAAATTATGAATATTTAGAATAATCTTCCAGAGAATCTGGTAGCACTTAGAGACCCAGAAAGTAACATATCTTGTTTGCAGGCAGTTTGAAGTCTTTATGGGAAAGTCATCTGTCAGCTTTCCTGAGTTGTTCTGATTCAGTAGCAGCATCCTTTGAGAGCAGGGTGGACGAGAGTGAAGGAAAGTCCCTTTCCCTGATCCCAAGCTGTATAAAATGGAAAATCAAAACTTCTCAGGTTGGCACTCAGCAGTGGAGTGGGAGCCAGTCTGCTTTCCTAGTTACATTTTGCTTTATCTAGGATGAGAAAACCTTTCTGTAGGACTTGAAATTAACTATCAGGGCGGGAGGCAAAGGGTTTGGGAAGGCCCTGCCTGAGCAGTGACCGGCACTCTCCAGACCCATAGCTCTGTGCAGTTACAGTACAAGTAGTACAGGTTCATATGGGTCCAACACACTTCCAGCTCCCCTTGAGCTCAGTAAGAATTTTGGGAACAAGTACTGGGCCTTTTGTACTAAGGAACAAAGACAGAAAGGTCAGGAGTAAAAGCGAGGCAGTTAGCAAACCCTTCCTGGCTGCACTGACAGCCTAGAGGAAAAGGCTGCCCTGAGAAGGAGTCCTGCCTGGCATCTGCTGGCGATGCAGCAGTGGCCCAGCAGTCTTTTACACTGCACTGTGGTGGTCCACTCTCCAAAGGCTGGGAGGGTGTAGCTGAGCTCCCAGTGAATTCTTAGAGTAAGCCTGTAGAATTTTAATATGATAAAGGTTTTCACATTGAGTAATACTGGTTTCTAGTACTTGGTAAGTTGAAGTAGCTCCAGGAAGATTCTCTTCCTCTCCCAGCAAGCATTTGGTATGCTTCTTGTCCTTCTGTTACATGTTTTTCTCAGCTCACTATTACAGAGGTGACCCCGATAGCTAACAAGTTCTGAGCCCTAGAGGTGCTGAGTGTAGCAAGACTGAGAGTCTACCCACAGATCAGTTATAAGGAAACATGCTGTTCCAGTGCTGCTTAGGAAAATACAGCCACACGTAGTAGTACAGTGACAATTCATGTTTTTCTCTCTTTTACACAAATAGATAGCAGCTGAAAGTGGGCAGCAAGCACATCAGTCATTGCAGAAAAGGCAGCTGGAGTGTGACAGGGTGCGGGGGCCCAGAGGAGGGGACATCTGAGCAGTGTGGTCCAGGCAGCATGATGCTTGGGGGGAAAATGATGGGGGACTGCTGGTGACATGGGGGGCCCAGTGAAAAGTATTATGAACTCTTGGTGATTCCTTGGTGCCATGGTGAGCCTGCAGCCTTTAGCAGTCTAGCACGAGAAGGGCAGAGAAGCAGGATGCTTGGGTTATCCATGGCTGGTGTCAGGGTGGGTCTCTGGAGCAAACTATGAGGAGCAGGGAGTCAGTCACTGGCCAAGAAGGAGGTGGGGGACATAAAATGAAGTCTCTAGACTAAGGGTTTGAATGCAGGCCAATTTCTGTAGTTATTTGACATTTTTTGGGCTGAGGCAGTAGAGTGATTATCTTCAAAGAGGTAGATGGAACCTCAGAATTTGTATGCACTATAGTGACATTGCCAGAATCCATAATTCCAACATCAAGGTAGACAGTACTTTTATATCGAAGGAAGGAAAGAGTTGTTTTTTTAAAATCCCCAAATGTAGTCATTTGGTAAGAGTTCTATTATATGGGTCAAAACTCCCAACTAGTTCCTTCTATTCTGACTGAAGGAACATGTGAAGTCTTCAGCTTGTTTCTCAAGTATTGAAATCTCGCATGCTGTTGACTGAATAAAGATGTTAGAATACTGAGATAGTGATGTGACCAGGAGTTCGTGGTGACTTGCTGCCTGCTGTGTGCACCAGCTTCCTGGCTGTGTGTTGATGAAGTTGGGGGCCTGCAGTGGATGGTGTGATAGAAGGCCTAATCCTCAGACCAGAGCTTTTGGGTTCTGCCAGCATGCCTCCTCTGGTCCTTGCTTCAGAGTAGATACCTGCAAGCTGACTGGCTCGTGTTGGATTCACAAAGTGGTTACTTAAACTTTGTGAGAATCACTGTAGTCATCTGTGACTGTTGGGTTGGGAATGTGTGGTTCTTGGTTTGGATCGACTTCTCTGGCTCCCTCAGTGTAAACCGGAAAGCCAAGAAAGTTGGCCCTTTATTTCAATAACCTCTTGGTGAGCACCCCAAGCCCCAGACCCTGGGACTTGTACCTCATCTCAGGACTCCCTTTTCCATGGCCATGGCTGTCCCCAGGGTTCCTTCTCCGTGGCCCAGTCCAGCTACCATCTTGTACCTGGTGTGTGATAACTAAACCATGCCTTGAAACACTCATGACTTATCTTTTACCTTGCTCCATGATTCAAAGCACATTGAATGCTTCCTGGGTTCTTAGTTGTTAGACACTGCAGTCCTGGATAGTCTGTTTCGGACAGTCCTTGATAAGTGGTGGTCCTCCTGCTGACTGCACAGCCCTGCAGTCATGGGGGATGTTTGAGTTGGACTGATAAATCGCCCTATGCTGATAGAAATCCATCCCAGCAAGACTCACATCGCGTGGTCCTGTTCAGTGGTTCAGTGCAGAGAAAACTAACCCACTTGTAAATGACCAGGACTCATTGGACAAAAATAGTCATTTATCATGAAACTTTAAAAACTGGAGAAATAGGCTGTGACAGGAAGATCATCAGGAGTTCAAGGCCAGCCTGGGCTATTTAGTGAGGGGACCCCGCCCCGCCCCGCCCCGCCACACATACACAAAAAGGTTGAAAATAGTTTTTCGTATGATTGCAGATACTGGTACTGATTTTCCTGTTTTCAGCTAAAACAATAAAATTTGTGTATTTTGCTTAAATCTTTTAGATTCTAAATTTGAACAACTTATTTTATAAATACAGATTCAGTAGTGTGTTCATGAACTTAATTTGTCTCATGATTTTAGAAAAGATGGGCACATTTATGTTTGTGTGGAAAAAATGGCCGTGGTCATGTTCGTTACTTGATTTAGACTTTGCAAAGAAAAGCAAAATATTGCCAGGCACTTTTGTTTGTGAACCAAATTGCAAACAAAAATGTTCATGAACCAAGGTACCACACTGTTAGCTGGTTTCAAGGATGGGGTATTGTGCCTTTTAGCTACTTGGTAGTATAGTTTCGCTGTATGGTTTTATGCTTGTAGTGTTGTTTTAATGAATCTTACTGATTTCTTTTCTGCTTACCTGTTTGAAGGCTCTCCCTTGAGTCCCCTCCAGAAAGAAGTCTAATTAAGTGTGCCTCTACACAGTTTTAAGAAAATGGGCTGCTTAATCAGGGAAGGGTTTTTACCAGGGGCAAAATTACTAATTGGCTTCAATGCGGTGAACTTCTCCACAGCTGAGAGGCCAGACTGGATCACTGTAAAAAACATTTAAGGACTGAGGATTTAGCTCAGCAGTGTAAGTGCCTGCCTGCCAAGCATGAGGTTGAGAGTTCAATCCCCAGTACCCAAAAAAACAGAACAAAAACAACACCCCAAAAACTATTTAAACATACTTTTGAAATAACATGGAAACTTCAGGGTCGGGGGTTAGCTCAGCAGTATAATTGTCTGCCTGGCAAGTACAAGGTTATGAGTTTGATCCCTGGTGCCAAAAAAAAAAAAAAAAAAAAAAAATGGATTTTAGTCCTCATACCATCAAGACATTTATAAAAAGAAATAACATGGAAACTTCGATTACCGCTCTGTTGTCATCATGAATGTTTAGAAATGCCTCCACAGCCTGAATATTCCTTACCCAAAATGGGTGGGATTAGAAGCCTTTCACATGTTGGAGGTTTTCAGGTGTTGGAATATTTACCATGGACTTTACTCATTGAGCAACCCTGCTGCCAAAATCTGAAATCTAAAATACTCTAGAATCTGAAAACTTTAACATGTAAATAAAAACAGTTCCAGATTTTGAGGTTTCAGATTAGGACTGCCCAACTTGCAAATGTCAGAAATACGTTGAAATAGAAAACTAAAGGTGGAATACTCTTGCTGTGTTTATAAGTAGAACATTTAAGTTACCTGTAAAACACAAAAATTGTTTTTGGTACACATGGCATGTGCATCCTGTGTATTTCATTGACTTCACATAAAAAGTGAGACTACTTGTTTATTTATTTACTGTGAGGCATGATCTCACTATGCAGTTTAGACTAGCCTTGAACTCAACTTCATAGCCCGGGCTGCCTCTAAATAGCAGTGATCCTCCTGCCTCAGCCTCCTGAGTGCTAGGATTACAAGTGTATATTACCACATCTGACCTCTGATACTCTTTAAACAAGAATTTGTCCTTGGGAAAAATTAGGCAAGTCCACTGGGACTCCTGCAGATTTAAAAGGTAACCACACGATAATTTGTTTGAAATAATTTTTCTAACATTTTATCAAAGTAAAAATATTAAAGACTGTCCATATCCAAAGCACTGCACACAGCAGTCTGAGTATTATGATTAAGGGCACATGTTTATAAGAGTGAAAAGCCTTTCTAACAAAACATGAGTGTTTGACCCAGATTCCCCCTTTTTGCTCTTAGATTCCTTGGGAACAATTCCCACTTTGGTTATATCTTCATCGATTCTCTGTGTAGAGTGAGACACGCTAGTCCCCACCTTGCATGGTGAGGATTTCCTTGGTTTTACGTAAAGTGCTAAAGAAACCCTGCAAGAATTTGAGCTTTGAGGCCTTATGTTCCACATCTTTCACGAAGTTCCTAATACTTGTGTTTTCATAAGGATGCTATGTTTGTATTAAGTTTAGCTTCTTTGTCACTTGTAGCTAGCTAGCAGTCTTCTGGGTTTCTGGTTTGGTGAGTGAATATTTTGCAGTGTTCTTGCAGTGCCTCGGGAGCAGGGCAGAGCAGGCTTTTCAAGGAGATGCCAGGCATGTAGAATTCCGAAATTACCAGTTGGTAAGAAGCACGATTATGAAAAGCTGAGGAATGCTGGCTCAGCTCCAAAGGGTGCCGTGATAGTGCAAAATAGCCCAGCTAACAATTAACTATTTCTTTTTGGAGAAGTTAGTAATTGGGACAAACTGTAAGTGCTGCTGCTGTGCAAATATGATGTTTTAAAAATTATCAGTATTTGAAAGGACACCTGGAAGATGAACTCTGTGTTGAGTCAGAGTTAAGGAGCTATTGAAAAATGTTATTCTATGTATTTATTTCATATCTTTTATCCAAAGGAATTCAACCGTTTAGTATTTCTCATTGTAACTTGGTTTCTTTAAATATTCACATTTTTCTGTTATGTCAAAGATTTCAGGCTTTTGTTAGGGTACAAATTGAATTTCTTTTTTCTTTTTTCTTGAAGTAAAGCAGGTTCATAGCTGTAGCTTATGGTCATGTTAAATAGATAGCAAAGAATACCATCTTTGAGAAGATAAATGTCATGAAATTTCCAAGTAGACATTTAGTCTTTTGCATAGAAGGTCAATAATTGCGTGGATTTCAATCAGCTTAAAAATAATACTCTTGTAACACCGTAATAATATTAAAACATTGAATTACTTTTTCATGCTGTATTTTTTTGGACTATTTATTCATATGGCAGAATAACTTGGTATAACATGTCATTTATATATGTATGTTGTATGGTATTTTCAGAGGAAAACATAGAACCGTGTATATATTTTGGGAAATTACAGGGTATTTTTCTGTCTTTTATCCTATTTTTCCCATTGCTGTTCTGTAGGGTCCCCCGGAGTTTCCACAGCATACACCTGGACCTGTTCCCAACAATTTTAGCCAGCCCCCACGACTTCCTCTCCAGGACCAGTGGAGAGCCCCACCCCCGCCACAGGATCGTGATCCATTCTTCTTGGGAGGTACACAGGGAAGGGATGGCAGATGCAGCATGAGCGCAGAAGCTTTGCTTACTTACAAACCTGGTTACTTGAAAGTTGGTTTAGCTCCCAAGGGCTATGTTAAGGGTCTCAGATTTTGTGCGGTGACCCTTCTGCCTATCATTTCTGATATTCACATTGAATAGTATTGGTATCTAAAATGTGAGGATATTATATACAGGAGGAAATTGCTTATAGAAAATGACCTGCAAAGCAGTATAGAAACAAACAAGTCAAGGATTCTTTCTAAACAGCCATGCCATACCCACATTTGTGGCAGGACAGTTCATAAATCTTTCCTAAGCAGTGTGTGATTTTTCTAAGCAGAAGACATTGCTGTCTTGCTGTTCAGTTTCAGGTGAACCGAGGTTCCCTAGTCATCTGTTTCTGGAACAGCGCAGCCCCCCTCCACCTCCACCACCTCCCACGCTTCTGAACAGCAGCCATCCTGTTCCTGCGCAGAGTCCCTTACCGTTCACTCAGCCGGGACCAGCATTTAATCAGCAAGGACAGCAGCCGGTGTTCCCGAGAGAAAGGCCTGTGCGACCAGCCTTGCAACCCCCAGGACCAGTGGGGATCCTGCACTTCAGCCAGCCAGGGTCTGCCACTACCAGGCCTTTCATTCCTCCAAGACAGCCATTCCTGCCCGGCCCAGGCCAGCCCTTCCTGCCTACACACGCACAGCCCAACCTTCAGGTAAGGGCATGAGCAGCCTCAAAGCAAACCTTCTGTGCGTGGCTGTATTCGTGTTACATGAAAGTGAAGTTCAGGTTGTCATTCTGGTTTGTAGTTAAAGAATACAGGGATCAGTTTAAAATGCACAGTTTTCTGGATGACATTACTTATTTCTTAAATAGTAGAGATGATAAAAGCGATTGTTATTTTGGAGGAGTTGAAAAATGTTTGTATTTGTTCCTGTGCTAGACAATGAGAAGGTCCTTAGTGGAGAGGAACAAAGTTGCCAACTACTCAGCACATGACAGACTCACATGCCCTCTGCTGGTAGACATATGTTTTGTGGGTGGACATAGGTCTCTGTGACATCCTTTTTATCTGGTATATTCCTTCCTGTATTTCAGGTTTACCATATATACATGTATTTATGGTAGTTTACTTAACCTAGAAGCACATAGAATATGGACATAGGCCGGAATTTAGCTCAGTGTCATAATCATCTATCTGGCAAGCACTAGGTTGTGAGTTTGATCCCCGGTAACACCTCCCCCACCACCACATTAAAAAAAAAAAAAAAAAGGAATGTGGACTTAAGAGGCTGGGAATTTAGTTCAGTGGCACAAGTTACCTAGCAAGCATGAGCTTGTGAGTTTGATCCCCAGTACCCACCCCATACATATATATACCTAAATGAAAAGGAAAATGATTAATATTTAGGGTATTGATGATTAAATAAATGTCTTTTAAGATTTTTCTTTTTATAAAAAATCCATCTCCATTGTAGAAACATTAGAATGTTGGTAAGTGTAAGAAAAGGAAATGAAATATTTTCATTATCCAGAAACAGTTACCGTGAACACTTTCATGTGTTTTTGTTTTAGTCTTCTCTTAAAACCAGTGAGTCCTCATCCCTGTGCTTTTTTCCCTGGTTACTGTATCATTGTGACCTTCTCACATCAGCTGATTGTCTTTTCCTACTTAATCTAAGCATACTGTGCAAGGTTGCTGCTTTGTGTGCGCTGCTTTTGGTGTAGGGTTGTAGGGATCGTACTTGAAGTTCTGTGTTGGTTCACCGGCAGAATTTCTTCCTCAAGATAAATTGTTGGAATTCTGGGTAGGAAGGGCTTTGGGCAGACATGATGCAAGGGGCCAGCTGCTGGCATATTTCTGTACTTGAGATGATAGTATTACCTTCATTAGCAAATTTAAAGTGAAGCCTCATACCACCTATTGTTTTTTTTGGGGATAGAGATTTTTAAAGCAACAGTTGATTTGGAATGTGCCTAGTAATGTGCCTATAAACTGTTGTTTCTCTTCCCTGGATGGCAGGGGCCCCTGCACCCTCCTCTGCCCCCTCCTCATCAGCCGCAGCCCCAGCCGCAGCAGCAGCCGCAGCCCCATCAGCATCAGCCGCAGCACCATCAGCATCAGCCCCCGCACCAGTCCCCACTCCAGCCCCCACACCAGCCCCCTCCCCCGCATCAGCCCCCTCCCCAGCACCAGCCCCCTCCCCAGCACCAGCACCACCACCACCTCTCCGCGCCACCCCCTCCTCTGATGCCTCTGTCTCAGCCACAGTTCCGGCCGCATGTGCAGACAGCACAGCCGCAACCCAACAGCAGTCGGGTGCAGTGCCCCCCACGCCAGGGCCTGCGACATGTGAGTATCAGGCTGTCTTCCCTTGTTTTAACTTGACACTAGAATTCAAGGGACATAGTTGGTTAGATTGTCTTTCAGTTCTGATTTTTTTTTTTTTTATTTAAGGAGAAAAAGGAAAAAAACAGAAAAAGGGTACAAGTAATACAAAAATTAAAAAAAAAAACAGAAATCACTAGTTAATATATTACATATTCTCATCTTAGAAATAGTTGTTCAAGTTACATTATTGAAGCATATAAAGTGGACTTTCAGAGTGCAAACAGTTTTGTTCAATGATCCAAAAAACACTCAGTAATATGGTTATCTATCTTATACACATAAACATATATGCAGTTATAACCTTTAGAGCACTTTCTTTTCTTTTCTTTTGTACAATGATAATTACCAGTTCTGATTTTGATTGAATAGATACATATTTTTCTGAAGTTGTCTTATGTTAAAAAAAAAACTTAGAAAATTGCTTTGACTACAGAAAGTAATGACTTATCTCATTTGTGCTGAAGATTGTATGCACATTTACTTCGTCTGATTTTCATGTGATGTGATGCTTCAGTAGTGATCAATATTAATAGTCATGTAACTTTAGAAAGTAGTTTTAGGTGATAGTCGTGCTGCCTTTGTCAGTGGCTTAATTTTTGATGCATAAATTATCTCTTTCTTTGACTTCAAAATAAAAAATAAATGTATTTAGGAGAAATACATTTCATGTTGCCAGCTAATCCTCAAATTTTAGCAATGAACAGGTAAGACTGATCCCTGCCTTTAGAGAAGTTATGTTTGGTTGTGGGAAATTGACACACATTTATGTGGTCAAGGATCATGACTTTAATGCTTGATTCCTCTTCTTTTCTGCCCTAAATTTAAGTGTGCTGTTAATCCCATTGAGTTCTTAAGGCAGATACAGTACTTTGTGATTCTTGAGAGTTCTGTTAAAAATGTTAGTCCTTATCCTCAAGCTCCAACCAGAAACTGTGGTAAGATTTCTATAACCAGATAATGTGTAGGCAAACAGGGTAGCTTTACCTTGAGACTTCAGAATTAGGCCGTGAAGTTGTGTTTTATGTACGGAAGTATCAGCTGCCCAGAAGAAAAGTCAGTAATGAGAATGATTTTTTAAAAAAAATTTCATGATGTGCGTTTTTATGTTCCTTCTGCCAGCTTCCCAAATGTAATTAAATTGTCTTCCTTCTTATGATAGAATGTAGCATCTCAGAACGTAACCAAGCGGCCCATGCAGCAGATGCAGCCCACAGCCCCCAGGAATAGCAATTTGCGTGAATTACCCATAGCACCATCGCACGTTATAGAAATGAGCAGCAATCGCTGCTCCTCCACACCTTCAGCTCAAGTGAAGCCTGTCGTCAGCACATCCCCGCCTGCAAGAGCTATGGTGGCTTCTAGGAACTCACAGGGAAAGACTGATGTGAAAGTCAAGCCAGTCAGCCCTGCATCTCAGCCTAAGGAGGACTCAAAAACAGAACCAGAGGTAGGGCATTTTCTTTGTTAAAAATATTTTATCTCAAATAGGAAACCTTTCAAGTCAGGTATTAATTCACTTATCCAAAGACTTGCTCACAAAATCTGCCCAGTTTTTCTTTTTTCCTGTTGACTCTTTTAGCTGAATAGCCTTGTATTCTCACAGGTTTGCCATGTTAAATTTTATATATAGGATCAATATAAACATATTAGGCTTGAGCAGATTTTTTTTTTTTTTTTTTTTTTGTCTTTTTCCTTTTTATCGGTACTGGGGACCGAACTCAGGACTGCCTGCTTGCAAGGCAGGCGCTTATGCCGCTGAGCTAAATCCCCAGCCTCGAGCAGATTTTTTTTAAAGGACCCAAATATTCTTTAAATAATTCAGGCATGCAGTTGAAGTTGTCCTAATTCCTGAACTCTGTATGTTAGTGCAAAGGCAATTTATTAGCAGTTCACACAGAAATGGACACACCTGTATCTCAGGGGTACTTTCCAGAACCGGGAGGGGTCCAGATTTGGCACGTGGACTGTGGTCTGCTGATCCCCAGTATGCACTGCTAGATTTCTGTGATGCTTTTTTCAGTTTACACTGTGGACTCGTGGAAGAGAGAACCACTTTTACTCTTGGTCTTGAAGATTGTAGAGGGCTTGGTTTATTTTCAGTGTAATTAATAGTAATTAATTTTAAAAGAGGTGCAGAGATTTTAAAAGAGATGCAGAATGTTGCAAGTATTAATAATATATGCAGGTCAATATTTGACACGATTTGCATTTGAGTTCTCATTTCTCATAGGCTTTAACTTCCTTATCTATTAATTGGGGATAAAACAAGGCAGGGTATATGCCTGGGACTTGGTCAGAGATAGTCTGTGGAAATTTTATCCATACTAGTAGATTTAAGTAGAATATAAGGAAGTAGCATAACAGATTAATATTTAATATAATAATGACGGCATGAAGCTTTTCCCTAGATGTGGATTTAGGCAAGTCATGCTTTCTTAATTTTATAAAAACCAGTTAATACTGGTTTTATCTTTTAATTAGTTGTTAAAATCAGATTTTCTTCTCAACAGTTACTGTAGTGACTGTAATGTAATGCTGCTAAATCAAAAATTGTAAATACGTAAAATCAAAATTTTATGTTACCATTTAATAAGATCGTGTTAGAAGAGTGACTTCTGGTTTATAATCAGAATACGAAAAAAAAATGTAGATTTTAAAACTGAATTACAATGGTTTATAATTTTCTTTGCTAAAAATTTCATAGTGCCTTTAGTTTTTATAATAAAGGATGAATCAGTTTTCATGAAAATTTTTTTAAGTATTCCTGCCTACATTCCTGAACATACTTTAACTTTCTCGATTGTTTGGGGAGATGCTAATGAATGGTAGTGACTCCTGTGTGTTGGGATGGTGATATGGGGTCCAGTTAGTTAGTGTGTCCCAGGGCCTCGGAGGGCTGACTCATGCCTCTGCTGTAGACTGTTTATTTGGCTTCGCCTTAGTGTCCTTCTTGGTCTGTATGCACACCTGGGTAGCATCCCTTTAGCCACCTTCAGATTCTCTGTTTTCAGTGTATTCAATTGAAAATTAGGAAACTGGGCTGGTCTGAATTGCCTCTGGGTGGAAGCCCCTGGGTGCCAGCTGACCCCTTGGTGGTAGTCTGATGTCACCTTTGTAGCGCTTAGGGCTTGCTGAGGGTAGGCAAGACTATTAAATAGGCACATTCTAAGAAAATGAAATCTGTGGCATTTTCTGCAATGGATTTGTGGCTATGAGTGACTTCTAAAGAAAATTATTTCTTAAATGCTTAACTTTTTATAAGCTTTCCTTGTCAGGTGTATTTTATCAAATTACTGGACTTTTTCAGAAAATTTTTTGATACACTGTCAGAATAGTTTGGAGCTGGAATATTCAAAGCATTTCTTATATACCATTAATATTCCAATACTGCAATTGGCAACATTTTGATTCTGAGGAGGGTATACGAGTTCAAGGTCAGAGAGATTGACTCGTGCTGTTCATTATAACCAATTATTCTGTGACAAATGAGTTTGAGATCAGGCTGAAAATTCTGTACGAAAAATCAATAGTTCTAATCAGGGCCTTTCAGGTCATTTACACCCCACCTTTTGTTGGTTTGTCAGGGAAGAGCCAGATAAAACCCATGTGACAGCGGGCCACGCTGCTGTGCCATTCCTATTGGAAACATATTTTGATATCTTAAATGAATGGTTTAATTGGTTTTAAACTTGTAAATGAGTAGAAATTTATATTATTTCATTTTTAATATTCTGATAAGATTTTCCAAATTATTTTTAACTGTGTAATTTTTTTGGCCTTCCCCAGAGGAAGGAGTTACACTCAGTGTTTAAGCAGCAATTGAACGTTTTCTTTCAAATAGCAGATTGAAAGGTTTTTGGGAAATGCCTTTCCCAGATTGTTAAAGTAGAATGGTCACCTTGTCTTTGCACAGCAAAGTAAGTCACATGTATTTTTCATTATAGTTTCCTGATGAAGATGAAGAAACAAGATTATATCGCTTAAAGATAGAAGAGCAGAAACGCCTAAGGGAAGAGATCCTGAAGCAGAAGGAGCTTCGGAGACAGCAGCAGGCTGGTGCTCGGAAGAAAGAGTTGTTGGAAAGACTTGCACAGCAGCAGCAGCAACAGCAGCAGCAGCAGCAGCAGCACCTCTATGCCCCGCATGCCCCAGGGGAGCAGGAAGAGCAGGTGGCTGCCCCTTCCCCTACCAACGGGAACCCCCTACTACCTTTCCCAGGTGCACAGGGCAGGCAGAATGTGAAGACAAGACTTCTTGTAAAAAACCAAGATGTCACTCTTCCAAACGTTCAGCCCAAAACATCGAACTTTGTACCATCTGGTGCTAATGTGCAGTATCCAGGACAGCAGACAAAACCACTGAAACATTTGAGACAGGCCAGAACAGTACCTCAGAGTCAGACACCGCACCAGTTACTGCAGATCAAACCTGCAGATGTGGAGGAGCCCCCACCCACCCCACAAGCAGCCCGAGTGCCATCCCTGCAGGGCAGGCCCCAGGACATAAAACCTGGTGTGAAGAGGACAGTCATGCATCGGGCCAACAGTGGAGGCGGTGGCGATGGGCCTCATGTGGGCTCCAAGCTCAGAGTGATTAAATTGTCAACAGGGGTAAGTGGACAGGTTTTATGTCTGCTTCTTGAATCTTTCTCTCTGAAGGTCTTGATTTGCACATGAAGATTAAAAGTTTCCTGTTAGGCGTTTCTACTCTTTTGGCTTGCCTAGGCCACATTAGGTGAAGACGAATTGTCTTGGGTTGTAATAAAATATATAGTACAATTAACAAATGTGACTAGCAAAGCTCTTTAAAAGAACGATATTGTTAGAGTGTTTTAAAAAAGACGGTAAGTGACCTGTGGGCCCTGGTTGGCCACACCTCAGTGTCAGTGTGAGAACCGTCACGCATGAGCACTGTCCCACCCCGTGCTGTGTCCGTTGTCTGTTGGAAGACCAGTATGGCATTCCACAGATGCACATTGCTCAGCTTATCAGCTTTATGTCAATAATTAGCAGTAACATATTATGATAAATTTGTGGTAACAAACTTAACCAGAATCATTAAGTTTGTTGTAAAAATAAAGTTTTCTGTAGACAAAGGAAGTAATTTGTTGTGTATGGGGTTAGATTCACTAAGTGCCTGTGGGCAGTATGTACATGTGTCCACATCTGAGCAGCACTGTCTAGACACCTTTCTATTTGCCATATAATGTTGCTCATTTTTCTGAAAGGAGTAATGGGAACAGATGAGGAAAACTGAACACAGGCTTTTAGAGTAAATCAGATAATGACAGTTACTGTAAAAAAAAAAAACACAAAATGTGCGTTAGAAAGGGAAATCGCTGGACATGATGGTGCATGCCTGTAACCCCAGCACTTGGGAGGCTGAGGCAGACAGATCCTCACAAGTTCCATATGTATTCAGTAAACATTTACACTTTCATTTCATCTGAATCTGTTTTTTCTCACACCAGTGCACTGTGACCCCAAATGTTGATAAACAGGTGAAAGTTCTGTCACATCACTTTCATATTACAAGAATGTATTCCTCTGTGCCAACCCAGTGCCCGTTGGTCACTGTGAGTGCTGTGGCCACCTCTGTGGCCTCCTTTTCAAGTGTACCGTGTTCATCAGTGTCTGGTTTTAATTTAGATTGTGAGTGTCAGAGGAGGATGGGCTGGCACTGGAAACAGGCCTCACCGTATCACACTTCACGCGAACTTGCCACAGCACAGGCACAGAGAGTTCTGTGGGTCCCACCTGCCTCAGATGGGTGGCCGGTGGAGAATAGCTCATAGATGGAGAAACATTCTTCTTTCAAAAAGTTTTCTTTTCTCTTTTTAAACTTTTGCTGTCCTTTTTGTATTTTAACCCACATATATTTGTATTTCTAGACTAAATAACAGACCTCATCACAAAATGATGCTTCCAAGTTTTGCAATAAACAGGAAAAACAAAAGCTATTTTCCAAAGCAGTACTTTGGAATCTGCCTTTTAGTTCTGAAATACTAAGTTAGCAACACACCTCTTTTCAGGGGAGGCCCTAACAGGTGACTGTCCAGGAGCATGGGAGCAACTTCTGACTCATCAGAGGACGTGTCTTTTACTTGTGTCTATCTGAGCTGATGAATGGGATAATGGCCTTGTTGCTTTTTATCTTTTGGTGGGTGGATACTATTTTTTAAGACAGTATATTTCTAATTGTGGCTAGGTGCAAGTTGTTTGAGCAATGCAAAAAGAAACAGTTGGGTCATTTGCCATGCACACTCATATTTATTTAACCTTGATCTCTGCCCTTGAGTGCTCCTGTAGCTTCAGGATCTGGGTGGTGCTGTGCCTCTGTCAGCATTGGTACTGATGTACTGCTCCACCTGTGAGAGTCTTAGTGTTATGAGCTCAAGGCTGGGTCACACTCTGCGGCTAGGAGCTGACTGAAGTTTACATATGGGGAAGATTGATTTGTACGTGGTACCCAGATAGCCTGTTAGGTACATATTTTAGTTGTATAGTTAGCTAATAAAAGCCTTTTATTGACAGTTTATATTCCCTGTGTTGACTCTTTCGTATTCTATCAGTAAAAAGATTTATAATGTGTGTCTTATTTATAAGGTTTTTTAGAGGGTTACCCTAGAGTCAGATTAGGTTAAAAAAAAGAAAAGCCAGGTATAGTGCTTGCCTGTCACAGACCAGTGTTTGGGAGGCTGAGGTGGAGGGATTGCCAAGGTCAAGGCCAGCATGGGCTGTTTGGTTCAAAGCCAGTCTAAACTATGTAGCAGGATCCTGTCTCAAAAAAAGTAAATAAAACTATTTCCTTTACTTCTTTCTAATCTAAATTTAAATAGATAACTCTAATGTTGCACAGTTTTTATTTGCATTCATCATCTTCTTCTAGTAGTCATTATTTGGCCAGGATATAAAACTCTTTGAGGAGTACCACTCAATAACTGACCCACAGGTAAAACACTGCTCACAGGATTGTCGTGTGTTTGTAGAAGCAGAAAGTCCTTGGCATTCTTTTTTGTTTGTTTTTATTTAAAGAGAAAAAAAGCAAAACAGAAAAATGCATGGAAATAATACAGAATTTCAAAAAATAAGCACTGAGAAATCACTAGTTAATAAATTACATATTGTCATCAGGAATAATTATTCAAGTTATAAAATTAAAGCATAAAAAGTGGACATTCAAACAGTGAGAGTGCAAACAGTTCTATTCAATGATCCAATAAAAATTTAGTAATATGGTTATCTGTCTTGCACACTTAAACATATATGCAGTTATATCAGAGCATTTATCAGTTATTCAGAGCATTTTCCCTTTTTTACAGTAGCAATTAGACATTTTGGATCTTACTACTCCTACAGTTTTTATTACTTTTTACACAAGAGACACAATGTGATATTTCCAAATATGATTCTTATTTACTTTACTTACGAGGATAGTCTCAAGTAGCTTCCATTTACCTGTAAAAGCCTCAAGATCATCCTTTTTCATAACTGAGTAATATTCCGTTGCATAAAAAATACCACATCTTTTTCATCCATCATTTTGAAAAGTAATTTAATGAGAATGATTGCTTGGCATTATACAGTTCTGTGGACTGTGTAGTTATATTGTTTGGAGCTTGGAGAGTCTGTTTTTTTTCAAGGACTTCTTGGCATCAGACTTGGGGTAGGTTATTCTGCAATTTCCTGCTGTAGTGTGCAGAGCTTGAAGTGCTCCTCTCTAGGACCTGAGCTGACCCATGGGATTGGGGGAAACAACTGGGCTTTGGGTGCAGAGGACCCATGTTTGGATGGTCTCTGCCTTTGAGACTTTGAATAATGGTTTTATTTCTCTGGACCTCAATTTCTGGCCTGTTAATGGGGTTAGTAAGATTGCTGGGAGGAGCCATAAATGAAAGTTTTTGGTGGATAGAAATCACTTGATAAATGTATTTGCTTTGTAGAATGCTCTGGGCCCCAGGTAAGAAACCTGTGATCTCATGCTGGTAGTAGCAGTGGCTGCCTTTGGTCCACTGCTCAGCACGCACTCGCAGCATCCTAGGAGACAAGTTTCAGAGAGCCATGTTGCTAGCCCAGGGCCATACAGCTAAGTGACAGGGCGAGGCACACACCTCTGGTTAGGTTCTGTGTCCCAAGCCCTTTGCCCATCTTTAGAAGAGTTAGCCATTGCAGCTGCAGCTTTTCTGTTGTTAGCTGTTTCTCCACGTAAGGATTGTGTTCTGCTGTTTCCAGTAAATAGATAACAGTGGTGGACTCAGAAGATTGCTAATGGGGGCTTCTGAAGCAGGAGTGGTGAGTAGGCATTGTTTTCTTGCTAACCCTTGTTGTTTGGTAGTGACTGACTGGAGCAGGGCGCAGAGGAGGGCATGTGTGATGGTGAGCAGCCCTGCTGTGGCCATAGGGCTGGTGGGAAACTGCTTCTTCACCCTTGGCCCCTGCCAAGCAGAGAGGCTGAAGATGCATGTGACAGAGGGCAGTGCTATTTTTGCCACATGCTGGAAACGTATCTCTGACAGATTCTTGTGTGCCAAAGGAGGTCAGACTTTCTGTTTAAAGCTTTGAGGGGAAACATTGGAGGACTTGGAAATTGAAAGACTTTTCCTATGAAGCTAATCAGTTGTTCTTTTTTCTTCCTATTGCCTGGATTTGATAGTTGAGATTATTGAAATTGAAATTAGTGTTGCTTATAGTATTGGATGTCAGCAAATATTCTAAAATTTCACATGACTTCTTGAATATTACTTGTAAAATCCTATTTAAATAGTAGTATTAATGAACTAATTCTCCTATAGCAGGTCTCAAAAAACTGTTTTTAAGTGCTTAATTTTAGGAAACCAAGAAAACCTTGTTAAATCATAATTTTGGTGATAATCAATACTTAATCCAAAAAATAAAACTATTCCATTATTAACAGAACAAATATAAAAGATGTAAAATATTTTCTTAGTATAAACTTAACTATAGTCATCTTTGGCCATTCTTGGTGATGATAAAACATAGAAAAAGCAGTTTGAGTAAGCATGTGCATGAGGAAAGTCCTTAATAGCAGTTGTAGACCTTGAGCTTCTCTGGTTTCCCTACCCTTTGTAGTTTTTGTGTCTCGGTTTTTCTGTTTGTGTCTTTGTCACCTTGATTATTGCCCCAGCTAACTCCCCCGTAAAATGAGGCTCAGTGCGCTTTGTTGGACTGTTGAAGAGTGTGAGGGCTACACTCTATGTGGAGTGAGTGGCGTGGTGCTGCAGTACATGGTAGTAGCTCAGTAACTATCATGGTGCTCTTTGCCTTTATTTTCAAGGAAGAAACAAAGGCTTGCTTATTCATAGCGCCTGTTATATAGTGTTCTTTATGCTTTACTCTGATCAAGGTAATGAAAATTTTAGGAATTTGGCTGCAAATTCAGTAAATAGTCCTTTGTTCTGTGGGCCACACAGAGAAAGGGGAGACAGGAAGAACACCCCACCAGGAAAGCCAGCTGTCCAGTTGTGATTCTCTTGTATTTTATTTTTAAAAAGCTGTCAAAATGCTGCATGCCAAAGGCCCCAGTCTATGTGTGAGCTTGCTGTGGAGAGCCTAGACTAGATCTGTGGTGTTCTTCCCCTCCTGCCCTCTCAGAAGTTGTGCCCAGATGTGGAGGAGAGATGGTAGGTGTACACTGGGCTCTTGTGGGCTACAGGGTGAGTTCTTGTGACTTCACTGTGAGAGAAGTTGCAGGGATCGTACAGGAACGCCTAGGGCACCCGTCACTGCATTTGGCAGCTGTTTCCATCAGGCTGTGCTGACTTGTCCTTGTCTCATTTTGTCTTTTCACTTACACTAAACTTTTTTTCTCGACTGTTTGCAAGTGGTTCGAGGCACAGTATATTATCTCAGCCCAGAGACAACTGTCTTGCAAAATCACAGTTGCATATTATGAAAAGCTGGAAAGTTTCTTGTTGATACAACATCATTAGCCAATTCAGGGCAGTGTAGGCTCATGTGCTATCTTTGTGGTCTTCCTTAATCTGTGGCAGTTGCGTGACCATTCTTTGTTTCTTGCCCTTGACGTTTTTAAAGAGCAGGGGCCATTATTTTGTGGAATGTCCTTTAATTTGAGTTTGTCTTATGCGTCCTCCTTATGGGTTTCACATTGGGCATTTTTGACTGGCTGCAGTAAGGAGGTCTGCGCAGTGTTAGCAAGATTGTCTCCAGTCACTTGGTAAGGTGCTGTTGGCTGAGTCTCTCTACTGTGGTTACACCTTTAATTTTTGTAATTATGATAGTAGGGGCTGGGGATTTACCTCAGTGGCGCAGTGCCTGCCTAGCAAGCTCAAGGTCCTCAGTTTGATTCCTGGTGTAACCTCCCCCCAAACCCCAAATTAATCTTAGTAGTTTATGGGGGAACTCTGTGGGCCTGTTACCAAGTGTTTGCTGTTAACTGCCTGATGTTCACACATGGCAGTACTCCCTCTGCCTCTGTTTGCTGCCCTCCTCCCAGGTAGTGGCTCTCTTCGCCCCGTTTCATGTGTTCATTTACTTACTGGTGTAATATTCAGTGTAATGATAGTGATGGATCACCTGTCATTACTTATTTCAGTACTGGCCAGTGACAGCTTATCTCGCTGGCTTCTGTATCTTCTGGTAAGTGTCCACCATTCTTTGAATGCCTGCTTGCTTCCTGTGCAGAAGGGTGTTATGATGCATCTTGGTCCTTTCTCTGCCTGTCTCTGGGGGCTCCAGTTCCTCAATGGAATGTGAGCATCTGGGGCGCTATCTTATCCTACTACTACTGTGACAGAATATCTAAAATAAGAAACTCAGAAGGAAGGAAAAACTTCTTCTGGTTCATGGTTGCAGAGATTTAGGTCGCTGGTTACTAGGCCTAGTCTCTTTGGGCCCATGGTGGCATAGTTCATCATGGTGCAGTATGTGGCAGAATTTGGAGCAGTTTCAGGAGTGTAATAAATATTTAAGAAACTTAAATATGAGCTATAGACAGTGACATGACTCATAGTTTCTTCTGTTAAATCAGCAGAAGTAGCAGGTTTAGCATTTCCCCGAGGACTTTTGAGGATAAGAGTAACTAGCAGTTATTTCTGTGAACATTTAGATGATACCAAAAGGTGAGTAAACTTGGAAAAGAAATCAGAAAATGACATCTATCCTAATTTTTCATGAAAAAATTTATTGTCCCATCTCCAGATTCCTTAGTGATTTGATTGTGTTACATACGGCCTGTTGGGTACCTTTTGGTAGACAGAACTACCGTGCTGTGCTGGTTAGTTGTGGAACCCTTGAGAGTGTTACTCAGGGGAGCCCACACTTGGCTTTCAGAATTAACTTGGCTTACAGTCTGGCGGTGCCTGGGCATAGATAGACAAGGCTACAGAGCCCGAGACTGCTGTTAGGGCTACTAGAAATCCTGTGTAGTGTGTTCCTGCTCTGCACCTTCAGGATCAGAGGGAAGATGTGAAAGGAGTTCCGGAGAGATGTGTGCTGGGGCAGTTGGAGGCCAGAGACAGTCCTCCCACACAGGGGAGCACAGGTCCTACCTTGGCAGCAGGCTCTGAGATAGGGAGTTGCTGAGTTGGCTGGTGGTCAGGCCCCAGCAAATTCATGTCTGGGTGAGGGACTAGAGTGCCTGAAAACTTGCAGCATGCAGAGGCCCTAGCCCTCTTGCTGCTAGGAATCCTGCTTTTTTAGAGTTCAAGTTTTATTTTCCAAATTGGAGAATTCTGGGGTATGAGAGCCCCTCAGAAACTCATGGCTTCAGTTTGTCCTTCCAAAGGCCAACTGATTTTACTTTCTACGTATTTTGTCTAAATAGGCCAGGGATTAGCTCAGTGGCTTAAGTGCCTGCCTGGCAAGTGTGAGGTCATGAGTTTGATTCTAGGTACAAAAATACATATTTTCTTTAAATTTACCTAACTAACCTTGGAAAGGCAGGTTGTTAGAATTAGCATGTAACTGTGCCCTGATCTTTCTGTGCTGTACAGTTGAATACGTGTGCTGAGAGGATCCTTTTCTCTCATGAAGCCCAGCAGTTACAAGGTCCAGCTCCATGGTCTTTTTAACCTTACAGATTTGATTTGTATTCAGCCGGTGTAGGCCCATTACCAGAAGTAGATAGAGGTAGTATTTAAGATTTCAGTTCATGTTTGGTGTGCTTGCTATTAAGTAAGGATAATGTTTTGCAGAGAATAAACACTGCAGATTTGAAATGTTGCCTCTCTACCTTCTCTTCCATATTACAGTGCAGCAATTTATTAGGGAATTGACCCAGGAACCAGGAAAGGAATGTTAGTTTCTTTACTGTCTCTGCTTTGATCCAGTTGTCTTCAGAGAGAAAATAGAGGAATCTTAGATGTATTTATTTATATTTGGAAACCTCACATAGCTTGCATATCATTTGTCGTGCAGATGCTGTATGAGCTGCACAGAGATCACAGGGATAGGACCTGCATTGTTAGAGTTAATAGAAACCTGTGCGGTGCGGCCTTGCCAGGCGATCAGCAGCACTGCAGGTGACAGTGAAGTGTACCCTTATCGGAAGGAGAATTCATAAGAGGCTGCCCTGAGACACCACACCACTGTCCTTCTGTGTGTCCTGACAATGTTATCTGTCTTCTCAGTGCGGAGTATCAAATGTCTGTCATGAGTACAGAAATTAATTTAATGTCACCTGAAGACATGCAATTAATCTTTTAGAGGTTTTCATAATACCTTTACAGAGAGAGTTGCCAGTTTGGTGGATTTGGATTTTGGGGTTTAGGAGAAGATAAGGAAAATTAATTTTTCATCAGGGTTAATACAAGCTAGCAGGGCCACAAAGGCTGAGGAAAATGGTTGGGGAATTTGTCAAGTGTTGTCACTCCAGAATAATGCTGCTTAGCGTCTGATAGGTATAATCAAGGGTTGAGATTTCTATGGAGAGGGATTAATCAATTTGCTTGCTCGTGGATGCAAGTCAGTGATATCACTTCTTCATGGGGTTTAAGAATGAAAATAAGATTTGATCTGTCAAATTGCAAGAAGGCCTGACAGTATCAATAGGCATTTTTTATCAATACATTTAAAGCATTTGTTATAAATAAATTTGTCCTGCTAATGTTGGTGGCTACAAACCTCATTTTGGTCATGATTAAGCCAATAGAAAGCATTATAAGCTTACTTAATTCAAATAGTACTGTTCAGCTATTAAAACACACACACACACACACACACACTCACCTCTGGGTGGAGATCACCTAAAAACATTTGGGCTAAAATAGGCCCAGTTTGGGCCCAGGCAGGCCCAACTTCTCTTCCCCTCATTTGTTTTGGAGAAAGTGGGAGACAAACTGGTACCCAACACTACTTACTGTGTAAAGAATTAAAAAGTGTACTGTGCTGCCCTAGAGAAACTCAGTCTCCAAGGAGACTCATTTTCTATGACCACAGCACTATGAGCCATCTGCTCACAAAGATTCAGTTGCATTTTGAAATATGCTTAAGTATTTTGCACAACTAGGCTTTCAGTGCTGTAACTGTTCGTCTACTCAGTGATGGCAATCTTTTTAGATTCCAGTGATGCCTACAGCCCACTGTGACGCTCATGCTGGAGGTTTACCACCACTGATCAAGTTATAAGAGACTTGTCAATAATGGATAGATTCGCCTTAACTTAGTTTTTGTTTAAGTTTTGTCTCTGTCTTTCTATGGGTAACGGGTATGTAAGTATATTCCTGATTGCAACCTAGTAATGGACTAGGTTGACTTTTTCCTAATACTAACCCAGGAATTAAAAATTTCCCCCTAGAATTAGCTTTTTATTGTGCAAAACTGAAAGAAGATTTATTCTCTTAATTGGAATTTTTTTCAATTTTTCTTGCAAAGTGAAATTATTTATAATTCAGTCTGTGAGTGCTTACTTCTAATCTTGAGAAAAATTGCAGCATTCTAGTAGCTTATCTGGAACGATTTAATTGAATGATACCTCATCCCTTTTGTTTCATTTCTTGCTGAAAATAGTTACAAAGCACATTAGTGTCAGATCCTCCCAAGAGGTGGTGTCCTTAGAACCAAGGACGTTATCTGACACTTGTGTGTGACCAAAGGCCTCAGCTTGTTCCATGCGCAAGGTGAGGATGCCACTACTTAACTCCCAGGGAGGGCTGAAGGAAAATTTTCTGTCATTGCACAGGCAGTGACAAGTGAAATATGCTGAATGATACCACCCTTCTCTGGTTATTGAGATCCCAAGAGAACCCAGGAAGCCTCTGTTATGAAGATTTAATGTATTTGTAGCAGTAGAAGGGATGGCCTTGCCTTGAATGTAGCCAATTCGAGGGCCCAGCAAGGGCTGCTCAACAGTTGTGGCCTGTCAAAGCAAGACCCCCGACAAGCCTGGGATTTGCATAGTTGGCTGGTACCTGTGGAGAGGCCTCATTGTGCTCTTGTCCATGGTGCATGGTGTCTCACCCTAGGCACAAGGCCCTATTCCAAGTGCCAAATTTTTCTAAGTCTGTTTCTTAAAAAGCTGTACAGTTCATTCTCTGTAGCTTTACATGTGCTTGAAAGTTTTCGTGCTAAATGGTTTTTAAATTTAAAGATAGAGCCACATATAAATAATAGCCAGTGACTGTGTTCTTCTGCGGGCAGGTGATAACTCCAGTAAGAACAACCTGTTTAGGCAGTTACAATATGAGTCATGGTGTCACAGAATCTTGGGGCACTCATCTGAGTTAGTCATCCATAGCCCCAGTGGGACAGTAGCAGAAGTCACAGGCCCTTCATTCATATATTGTGATATATTAGTGAGCTTGAGGTGTTAAGCCAGCCTTCATTTTGGGGGTGAATCTTGGTCATGGTGTGTAAGCCTTTTCTGAGTTGCTGGATTAGGTGTGCTAATAGTTTATTAAGATTGTTTTCATTTGTTTCTCTGTATGTTTGGGAAGGATTTTTTAAAGTGTAATTCTGTTTATAATGCCAAAAATCCTTTGTGCTTACCACATCATACAAATGTGTTTGATTTTTAGAGAGTTGTAATGATACCTCATTATTTTTCTAGAATATGATTTACTACTGAGTTAACCACTTAAATATTTAGCTCTAATTTCAGATTAATATTTGACTTTAATAAAATAATAATAGCTTCAGAAAGTTACCTAGATATATGCACTGCTTTTTTGTGGCTGGTGTAATGAATTATCAAAAACTTGATAGCATTTGGAAAAGACAAGTCTGTCTCTGTTCTGGAGCCCATAAATCTGAAATCAATACCCCTGGGCTGAAATCAAGGTGTTGCCAGGCCATGCTGACTCCAGAGGCTCTGAGGGAAAATCTGTACCTTCCTTCTCCCTGGATCTGGTGGCTGCCAACTTTCCTTTGCTTGTGGCCACATTACTTTAGTCTGTGTCCTCATTACCTTTCCGGCTTTGTCTATGCTCGCGCTCTTGTGCGCTCTCACTCTTGCTTTCTCACTTGTTCTCTCACACACATACATGTTTGCAGTGTGTGAAGTTTACAGCCTCCTTGGGAAATGTGTACATGTATGTAATACAGCTTCTTTTATTTTAATTCTCCCCTCTTACCTCCCTTCCTCCTCTAAAACCCCCTTTCCCCGTTTTCATTCTCATGATTATCATGCTTGTGACATATAATGTTTACAGTCATTGAGGTTATTCACTTCCCATACATGGCACATCTTTACTTACTTCCCCTCCCCTCCCCCTCCATCTCCTGGACCCCTTACCTTTTACAAGAGCTCTGTCTCCTTGTTTCCTTCTATCAGTCCTTTGTTGTGCTCTTTGTTTGCACTTGGTCTCAGTCATGTGAGAGATACTGTACTGTGTTTAAGCTTGTGTGTGGTTTATTTCGTCAACATTATATTTTCCAGGTGCATCCATTTTCCTACAGATGTCATAAATCTGTCCTTTGTAGCTAAATAGTACTGTTCCATTGTATATAGACATTACATTTCTCGGTCCAAATCATCTGGCTGCTTCCAGGATTTAGTTGTATGAATTGTGCTGCTATAAACATGAATCTGCATATATTGCTGTAGTAGTATGTCTAGCTCTTTGGGGAAGATTAGAAATGGGGATTGCTGAGTCATATGAATTTTCTAATTTTAATTTTTGATAAATCATACTGATTTCCATAATGGCTATATTTGTTTACATTCCTACCAGCAATGTTAGGAGTGTTCTTTTGTCACCACAGCTATGCTGCATTTGTTATTTTTTGATTTCTTGTTGATAGCCATTCCTTCTCGTATCAGATAGAATCTTAGTGTTGTTTTAATTTGAATTTCTCTAATGGCCAGAGATGAAGAACATTTTTTCATATATTTATGGGCCATCTTTATACTTCTTCCATTGAGAAGTATCTATTCATTGCACTTACCCATTTCTTAATTGGGTCTTGTATTTTAGGTGGTCTAATTTTTTTTTTTTAGTTCTTTATGTATCCTAGATATTTGTCTTCTGTTTGAGGACTAGCTGGCAAAGCTTTCTCATTGTGTCAGTTGTGTCTTCACTCTGTTAATTGATTCCTTTGCTGTGCAGAAGCTTTTTAATTTGATGTAATCACATTTATTGATTTTTGCTCTTATTTCTTGTGCAGTTATAGTTGTGCTTAGAAATTCCTTCTGCACAAGAGTGAGATGCTGTCAGCAGCCTGCTCTCTTGATAGCCAGCCCATTGTCCTGGGAGCTCCATCCATCCCTTTCATGAAAGTGGATCTCTTGTGACCCAGACACCTCTCGTAGACTTTTTGTCTCTCAGGACTGCTGCATTTGCAACTCAGTTTCAGCATGGGCTTTGGTGGGGACAAACCACAGCCAAGTAGCGGGGAGGGTCATTGGGTATGTGGGCCTCTTCTGAGCTGGTTTACCAAGGTCCTATCTGTTACTGGCATGACTGATGACTGAGTGGCCCGTGTGAGAAAGGTTTATAAGCCCTGCTGGGCAGGAGGAGGTGGGGTTCAAGCACAGTCTGACTTTTAAAGTTAAAACATCCAGTTCTGTTCTTTTGAGATTCTGTAGTTTAACAAGGTAGGATTTTTGCTGTCAGATTTTTCTGCCACTAGCACCACCCCCTCATTCCCCTTTTTGGAAGGCAGCTAAATCCTGAAAGTAGCTGACAGCATGCCCAGGGACAGTCTACACAGCTGGCCATGTGGGGAGCAGGCCATAGCCAGCTTGAAGGTGTGTTTCCCCTCCCTCTTTGTCAGTGGGCCTGTGGCTGCTCTGGGATGTGCAGTAGGAACTCTCAGCACTTTGGACTTCTGTGTGGATGGCCCAGATGTTGGTGTCGCTGCACCACTCTGAAACTGGGCATACATCCAGCAGAGTTGGGCAGCTCCAACTTGCAGTGGGCTGCAGTAGGAGTCACAAGATTAGAGCCACTGCTTCTGGCTATAACAAGCATGCTGTTGGCATGCATAGAGAATGTTTTTAAAGTCAAGCAGTATATAGTTTAATAGCACTATATAGTTAAATAGAACTTACTTCCTTTTTAGCACTGGGGATTGAACCCAGGGCCTTTACATTGAGCTACAACCCCAAC
Organism: Cavia porcellus; assembly: GCF_034190915.1. Taxonomy (NCBI): domain Eukaryota; kingdom Metazoa; phylum Chordata; class Mammalia; order Rodentia; family Caviidae; genus Cavia; species Cavia porcellus. The sequence goes on from NW_026947489.1 coordinate 60,254,542, forward strand.
CCTTTTTTCTTTCTTGAGACATTGTTTTGATACGTTGCTCAGACTGGGCTCCAACTTGTGATTCCCCTGCCACAGCCTCCCAGAGTGCTGGTGTTACTAGTATGTACTACCATGCCCAGCAGCATTTGCAGTGTTTTAATCACAGATCTTAAATGGAAACAAAATTAAAGGTGATATATACTTTAAATTTCAAAAATATTGTTAAACCCTAACTACTGCCTAGTGCAAAGTCCTTGCCTGGCTCTAACAGAATCACAGGCTTGGCTTCACTTCTATGCAAGGGATCTGCCCTGTAGCCGGCCCAGGTCTCGGGCTCCCAGACTAAAGGAGTGTCAGGCCAGCCCTGAACCCTATGCTGCCTGTTGGTTTCAGCAGGGAGGAGAGAGCGACGGCTTTTTCCACCTCGAGGGCCAGCCCCAGCGGCTTCCTCAGCCTCCAGAAGTGAGACAGCAGCCTGCCCGCAAGGTGACGCTGACCAAGGGGGTCCCTCAGCAGGCCCAGCATGCCCCTGTGGGGCCCCACGTGCATTCGGCTGTTCCTCCAGGGATCAAAAGCATCCAAGGCATTCACCAGGCCAAGAAGGTACTGCCTGCCCCTTGTCTGCCCAGATGCTCTAGGCCTGCCCCCCCTTAGGAAGTATCCCACTGATTAAGGATGGTTTCTCTGATTTGTGCTACCTGGCCTCTTCTAGTATACTTGTTGGCCAGCGAGGCATATTTTCCTCGCCTGGTACACTGCAGCTCGTAACACACATCACAAAGCTAGGCCATAGCCACAGCCTTTGAATGGTGAGTTGTGCAGTGGTCACCCTGTGCAGGCTGCAGCAGGCTGGCAGCCACTGTGTGCCGTGCACAGTGACAGCTCTGGGTGGGCAAGGGCTGCCCACTGGGAAGCTACAGTTGTGCCTTCAGGCTTCATAGCCACCACCTCAGTTTCAGCAAGAGTAACTGAGGCCTGTGATGGTAATCAAAGGAAGTGATAGAGCCAGCGCCCTGGCCCCTGTAACTCTTCCTTGGCTGCGGGGTTGAGGGACATACCCCTCTCCTCAGTCTGGTGGCAGGAAGCCTGGTGTCTGCTGGAGCCCATGCTGTACATGACGCCCATCTGGTTCTGTTACATGCTCAGCAATGCCGAGTTGTCCTCTCTCGGCTTCCAGGCAGAGACCGTTTGTAGTTTTTGAGGGTGGGCAACAACAAGGTCTTTCCTGGATCAGTAGCCAGCACCCTGTCTGAGGAACAAATGAAGCTGGATAGAGGGGTATCCAGAAGGCCTGGGGTTTGTTGGTATGTGGTATCAAGGTTCCTTTGTGTGCTGCCTTGTGCAGATGACATTAAACTCCTAGTCACATTATCCTGTCGGGTGCTGTGAAAATGAACATCCTGTGTATGGTGTGGGTAGGTACCAAGTTCCTTTGTCCTCCTGAAAAGAGGAGGATGTTTCTTACTTGAGCCTCAGGAGGAGTTTATATGGTGGTCTGTAGAGAGACCTGGCTTGTAAGTAAACATACTCCAGTGCGTTCATATTGTAAATTCCCATAGTTGAAGTGGAAGAGCACTTACTGCTGGTTTGCAGCCTTGTCACTCAGCTTGTGATACATTTCCCAGTGTGGCCCTGGAATAGCCTGAGTGGGTGCTCTGTAGGAGTGAGTGCCTGTCACCTGCTGCAGAAGGCTGAGGAAACAGCTTTTTCCTGGCTTTCTCTGCATGGTGCCCATTGTGTCTGCTCCTTCCCTGGCTTTATTTCCACTTTTTCCTGGGAGGCCTGGGAGGCTGCTGTTTTTCCCCTTGTCTGGTAATACTATGGGGCATCTGGGGAACCCGGTGCTGGTCAGTCAGTTCCACTTGAAGTCTGCATGGTCTCTGTGCACTTTTCTAGCCAGGAGAAAATGCTGGAAAGGCTTCTGTAGGGCTCTCTTAAGTAGCACTTCTGAATCTTGGTGGCAAAAAAAAAAAAAAAATTGTAAAAGGGATGATTTTTGAGCCCTGACTTTGACCTGAGGATCGTACTTGGGATGGAAGTGGTATCCAGTTCTGGTTGTGTGCATGTGTTTAAATCTCATCTAATGATCATAACATGTAGCCCTGCTGCAGAACCTGCCTTAAGTTTGGGGGGGTGACAGGTGTAGAGTTTGTCCAGATGAGCTGAGTGCCTGAAGCTGTGGCTTGTTGAAACTGCCAGGTGAATTCAGCACTGTGCTCACTGGGTCCCCACGGAAATAGTGGGAGAAGGGTGGGCTCTGATCAGTTAGGATGGGTCTACCAGCTTCCCCGTTACTCCCCCAAGTTTATGATTTCCTATTCCCAGGGGTGCTTCACCCACAAACAGTGGGAGCAAGCAGAGTGCGCTGAATGCCTGTGTGGCCCCAGGACACTCAGGCATTGTCACCTCTCTCCTGGTCCTCACCTGGTCTTGCTGTTCTTTTCTGTCGTGGTGAAGTGTAACCATCCTTGGGGAGAGGATAGAAAAGTACAGAGACTCCTATGGCTCACTGTATTCTAGTGGATGCTGAGTGGTTTGCTCCTTTGATACCTAGTAGCATGGAGGTAGCCCATACTTGAACGTGAGAATGCATTGCTTTTGTTGTTTCAGCCCATCATGCATGGACGAGGCCGAGGAGTGGCAGGTCCCATGGGCCGGGGGCGCCTGATGCCCAACAAGCAGAACCTGCGTGTGGTGGAGTGCAAGCCTCAGCCCTGTGTGGTATCCGTGGAGGGGCTGTCCTCATCCACCACTGACGTCCAGCTGAAGAGCCTGCTAATGTCTGTGGGGCCCATTCAGGTGGGTGGTCTGGGGGTGGCATGACAGCTCTGCAGTCTCTTGGATTCTAGATGAAGCCCTGTCTTGGTGCCTACATGTGGCTGAGGCATGTGAAGGTAACAGCTGAGAACAGACACGTGTCTGCTATGCACACTGATTTCCCAGCTTCTGACTCACTGGGAATGCTGAGGTTCTTGGTTAAAATTTTAAGAATTAAAGATTCCAACAGAAGAAAATATCCTTCAGAATCCTCAAATTATCCTGTCCTATAGTTCACACATGCATACCTCACTGATCATTTTTTGTTGTATCAAATTGCTTGGTGGTTTTTGGTAATAATTTTTAAAATTTAAAGTATTTAGCCTTGTCTTACAGGTAGCAGCTGTGGAGTGTTAAGATTTTATAGACACGACAGTAGCATATATCTCAAAATTTTATTTCCTTACATCTCTAAAATTTAAAACTGGATAATTCTAATGTTTAAAAGTTTTAAGTCTCCCCTGTGCTGACTTCTGAGGGAATGAGTGAATGTGAAATGAACTGAATAACAAGCCCCCAGCACTGTGTGCTGTTCCAGCCCCTTCTGCACACAGGGCAGTTAACTGCCCTCCCCACACACCTGTCATCAAGCAGGAGCTGGAGCTGCAAGCAAGCTCTTCAGAAACACAGACAGTAGGAAGTGTTAGGACACAGCAAATGTTAGAATTTTGAAAAGCAGAATTTATTTTTTAAAGCCTATAATCTCTTGGTTCCTGTGTGAATTTGGGGACATTTTCAGGCTGAGGCTGGTACCAATAATCAATATGTTTCAGATTCCATCTACTGCTGAGAGCCCCTAAAAATGAGGGTGAGATGGAAGCTTTCAAATGTCCCTTATTAGGCTTAATTGTAACTACCTTTGTTGTCGTTTGTTTTTGGGTTTTTTGTTTTGTAGTTTCCATTGAGAAGAACCACAGCCTGTCCTACTTTTAGGAGCAGATCTCCTAGCTTTGTAGTTAGGAGTATTTTTGTTACTTTGTCAAAGGCATAAAGCCTGTGTTCATGGATAGTTGATTTCTAAGCAGCTGGTCATCGTGGAGATTTAATTTGCAGGAAGAGTTGACAGTAGACTTTAGGTGCGTTAAAATGTTGTTCATTTGCTCGAAGCTCAGAACATTGGGGCTGGCAGTTGTGGTAGCCAGACAGATTACTCAGGCCCAGAGTGTGTGCTTTGAGCCTTGGCCACCAGGGCGATGCCTGTTCAGAGAGCTGCGGATGCCGGCACTGCTGGCACATTCAGCACACTGAGTTTATAGTATGCCCTCTTCATAAAGACTTGGTTGTTTTCCTTAATATTCTGGAATCTGAACAGCACGAATAGTTTCTCGTAGTGTTAAGTGAGACTCACAGGTTGCATGGTAAAAATGAGCTTGTTGCCATGAAACTACCTAACCTATCATTTAAGTTAAACTTTGAAAAAACCTTTTTTTTTTTTTTTTTTTTTTTTTTTTTTTTTTTTTTTTTGATATTAGGAGTCAAACTCAGGATCTCACACTTGCCAGGCAGGTGCTATGACACTGAGCTATATCCTTGCCCCAAACTTTGAAATTTTTAATGATCTTCTAGGTAGCTTTTTTTCTTTCATTTGCCATTTTCTTTTCTGAAAAGAATTAGAAATCATTGTTATAAAATTTGATTGGAGCCACTTAAAATCCCAGCAAAGTCAGTGTTGCAGTTGGTCACAGTGAGTTGCTTAGAGAGTATTTTCTGGGTCCCTCAGTCAGAATGAGTGAGAGAGAAGGTGCAAGGTTCTGGGCCCCTGCGGGCCCAAGGACCAGTTCCAAATTCCAGCAGGCCATTCCTATTCTGTAAGCAGCCTACCTTAGGGCTGTGGGATGATCTTGACTGGGAAAACCATAGCGTCTTCTAAGTGCCATGTCTCCTGATTTAAAAAGAAGAAAAAAAGACTTAATACAACAAGCTGCTACCCACATTTGAAGGCTAAAGAAGTGCTTTAAAGAGGGTGTCATCATCTGACTGTGGTCTAAATACATGCTTTGGAAGGGATGGTGCGGACTACCTAGGTTTCAACCTCTGCCTACCTGGTTCCAGAAGGAAGTGCATGCGCGCTCTGGAGTATAGAGCCACCTGGTGTTCACTCACTTAATGACGCATAATGGAGTTGACAGGAACCCCTGTGCTTTTTCACCATAGAAAATTCTAGTAACTGCATGTAAACTGTGCTTTATAAACCTAGGGGAACTGAGATTTTCCTCAGCATGACCGTGACATAGCAGACGTTGCTGCTTTCAGATCAGTGTTTTAATTCTTGCACTGCTGTCATAAGCTGCTGTATAGAGTAAGAAGAGTGACAGGAGTATGCCCAAATGGTGTAAGCAGAAGACAGAAGCATCAGCGGCCTAGTTGTGCGTTCCAGAGTCAGCTGAAAGGTATTGCCGCTGTATGGATACTGCAGAGTGCAGCCAGCTGCACACTGAGAATAAGAAGCCTTGCCATAAGGCTGCATTCTAATCCTGGCTTTGCTATGCTTTGGTGGTGCAGCTTTTGATCAGAGAACGTCACCCCTGCGAGCCAGGTGTGTTCTGTCTGTAACACCGTGGTAACTCCCAGGTGCTCGTTAGGGTAAATGAGTCGAGATACGTGTGGGAGCCTCAGTTACCCAGTGGCAGATAGGGAGTGACTGAGGGGTTGAATTGCATCCTGTTTGTTTGTTTGTTTGTTTAGAACAAAGTCTTAACCCAGGCAGGGCTCAAATTTCATGTCTCCTGCCTCACCCTCCCAGGATGCAGGGATTACAGGTGTGTGTGCTCTTCTTCAGGAGATTCAGTGAGAGGCACCATAAAAGTTACCTGACAGGAAGATGTGAGAAGAGGAATTCTGCACTGATCTAGGGCAGGTTGGGTGGTGGTTGTGGCCAGGGGATAGCAGGTCTGAACACAGGGTTGCAGGACAGAAGTTCTCATGGGACTGTTGGAGAAAGCACTGTTTGGGAATAGGACATCCTGTTAGGTGAACAGAATTGGCAAGGAGGTAGAAGGTAAAGTCCAGTTTGTGTCTGTGCTCTACACACCAGCCTGGCTCTCAGTTCTTTGTTACGGCTTGTAGTGGATGAATATGTACATACTTTATGCTATAGAGTGACATGTGGAATGTTTCTTTTCTCTTCCTCCAGAGCCTACAAATGCTTCCACAGCAGCGGAAAGCCATTGCGAAGTTCAAGGAACCAGCACATGCACTGGCGTTTCAGCAGAAATTCCACAGGTAGCCCATGGTCCTGTGGGCATAACTAGGGTGTGTTACCTGCTGCAGGCTATACCAGTGTCACAGAGCAGAGCACCAGCAGCCCTGTTGTCATGTGGGGAGTGCACTTCTCTCTGTCATATGGGGACTGTTTGCATATCAGTCTCACCCATAACTGCATTATTCTCTTTCTTGTTTTTCTCTTTTTGTGGTGCTAGAGATTGCACACAGGGCCCTGAATATTCTAGGTGAAAAAGCACTACACCCTTGAGCCATATCTACTCCAGCTTCTGTTTCTGTAGAGGAGATGTTAATCCTGACCCACTGTTCTGCTTCACTTTCTTCCCTTGGTGAGTTGACTGCCAGTGTCTGGAGTTGGTGTTGACTGTTTGTTTAAATTTCCACAGGCACATGATAGATTTGTCCCACATAAATGTGGCCCTGATTGTGGAGTGAGGTCTGACGGGAGAGTCTCGCCTCATCTGCACACATGTGGAATTTCTTCAAGGAAGCTGCCACTTTGGAAGACCCCAGGAGCACAGCCTCTCTGGTCTGAAGTCTGGAACTCTTACCTGGGTGCCAGCCAGTGCCGGTGACTCCGTAGAGCTGGATGACGGGACGTGGCGAGCGAGATGGGTGTTGGGTCGCTTTGCATTCCGTCGTCCACAAGAACTCACTTCTCGTTTCCCTTTGTTTCCAAGTGCTCACAATGCATGTAGGCCCTGTTCTCCATGATCCTGCTGTGTGATTGATCACAGTGACTCAGTCAGGAGAGAACATTACGTCACAGGTTCTGAGTATTTTTCATAGCAAAGAATATTTGATAATGGTTGCACTTATCTTCAGTGCAGGCTAGAAAGGAGTATCTCACCTAAGCTTCACCAGGGTTGTCTCCTCACCCCTCACAAGGCTCTGGTGAAACCATAGTTAAAATTTGGGTGATTATCAATTGACACGCACATAGCCTGGAAAGCCAGGTGTGAGTGGGTGGTTGGGATGGTGCCAATGGAATGGCCATTCTGCTTCTCGTAGATCTCTCCAAAGTGCCCACTGCGCGTTCCTGGCTCCCAGGGGAACTCCCACCTGTCCATGCTCTCTCAGACAGGCACAGTGCTGGCAGACACAGGATGCCCCCAGCCCCTGGAGGGCCTGATTTCTTGCCCTGCAAGGTGAGGCACTGTTGCGGGATAACCAGACCTACTTAGGTTTTCTTCTTTTTCAGTGCAGCCCCAGGTGGTGTGTTTGTGTCACTGCCTCAGTGACATGCACTACCATTGCTTTGATTGCCTTTTTGCCTTGAGGGCCTTTGAGCAGCGACTTCATTGTTGTTTAGGGGCTTGAGGGTTTGCTCTGGCTTGCCATCCTCTACACCCATGTGTAGGGTAAGGCTGTCTCACGGGGATATCTGTTCGGGTAGGTTCTGCAGGGAGACCCTGTCTTCACAAAGCATCTTCTGTGGAAGTCCTTGCTGGGCACTCACTGGAAAGTGCCTTACTGGGTTTCTGCCCAGGAGTTTCACTAATAGAGTAAGTCCAGAGTGGGCCTGAACTGTTTGACCAGGCATCCCAAGGCACACTCAGACTTTATAGCTGTGCGTCACACCTGTGATTCGTGTCACATTGTTAGCAGAGCTGAGGGGCATAGAAGCCCATTGTCACTTGCTGCCTCTGGTTAAGCCAGTGAGGACCAGCCTAAGCCTCAGTGCTCTCCAGAATGCCCCATGGTAGCTAAGGCAACAAGAGGGAGCTCTGGTTTCCGAGGCTGCAGTTTTATATTCCATTTTCAAATTAAGTTGCCAGTGCCAAGAACTGGAGAGGAGTATTCAGGCCCTGTCAGTCTCTGTGTAGCATTGATTGTGAGTTGGCATCATATGCCTAGGAGGGACACTGGGAAGTGCAGGAGGTTGTTGGGATTCTGGAAACTGGCATTCACCAGCTGTCCTGGCAGACCCTGCCCTGGAGTCTGCTTCTGTTCCAGAAGTCTCTGCCTGGCCTTGTCAGAGCCATCACTGTCCACTCGTCAGTTAGGTGCAGGTGTGTCCACACAGGAGGAGTGCAGTCTGCATGGCCTAGTCCTCAGAACTTCACTGAAGTAATGGCTTCGATAGCTTTTGAGCTCTGGTTCAGAGAGATCCTGACCACTAAGGACCTGCCGCGTCATAGGAAGCCTTATTTTATCATCCAGGATTTAGGGTACAATAAAATGAGTTTAACTGTTTTTTTTTTTTTTTTTTTTAAACCAGTTTTCTTAAATAGTCTGCTATGCTTTTGAAGCCTAGATCTGCACCTCGTCTCTGGGAAATTAGTAGGAATTGAAGCATGGATGTAAGTGTTGACAGAACAAATCCTGTTGGGTGCCATGGTTTAAGACAGGCTGCAGGCCCCTCCACAGTCAGCTTTGGCCTTGGCTGAGAATGACGGGTTCCCAGGAGCACATGTGTCCTTTTCCATAGCCATCTATGCGCTCAGACAAGTGTTCTCTTCCTGCATCAGTGGAGGCAGAGGCAGCAGGGCTGTGTGTAAGGGTGGGTAGGGCAGAGGGGCATAGGTACAGACCAGCCTCTCAGTACTCACACCCTGGAGCAGCTCAGCCCGGGGAGGCCAGTGCTGCAGACTTAGTGTCCGTGGAGGAACCACAGCAAAGGAAAGAAGCAGAATTAGAACTGGTACTTCATTTTCAGGTGCACTTGTGGGGAGGTCAGATCTCCACATGCGCCTGAGCCCTGGGGAAGATCTGCTGCAACCATTATCTTTGTTCTTTATCATGCGTTTAAGGTGAGGGGCAGGGCGTTAGCACACTGTGTACATACGGACCTTTTGAAATGACACGTTACTGGAAATGCAGTCTATGCGACAACATCTTAGCTATTTGTTAGTTCTTCTGTGTTGTCTTATCAAAGTTTAATGGAGACACTTCCATAATTGTTTACGTGTTTGTGTGTACATTCAATTTTTATAAAGATGGTAGTAAGTCAATTCATTTATCCTCATCTGTGTATTATTTGTTCACAAATTCAAGAAACATAAAGCCAGTAAATGCAAGTAGATCTCAGGAGATGAATCCACAGGTGATTATATGTAGTCAAGTAACTTCTCTTCCTTTTGCATTGTTTATTTTGTCTGTAATGTAAGTTCACCCAGCTGTTGACCTGGACATAGCTTTGCATTACCCTCGGCCTGGCCACATTTGTTAAGTCCTAGCCTGATCTTCTTCTCAAAAGTAAATCTCATTCATTCCTTCTTTGCAAAAGAAATGTGGCAGTTGCCCGGTGTCCTGATTAGGCAGCTTCCTGTGTAAGCCTTGCGCTCACACCTCAGCCTCACCAAGAGGAAAGGGGATGGGGTGGGAGTGGAGATGCTTTGGCCATCAGTACTTACGTCCTTAACAGTCTGTGTAACGGTCCTCTGTGAACGGCTGCTTGAGTTCCCTGCAGGCCCTCTGCTGAGTTGTGACAGTGTCGGTCCTGTTCCCAGCCTTCTGCCCGGTGCTGCAGACAGAGCTCTGCTGCTCAGGGATGCTGGTGAGGAGCTGGCATGGAGGGCAGGTAGAGTCAGGGACAGTAGCTAGGAGAGGAGCTCTCCGTCAGGGACAGGTAATATAGGTTAGGCCAAGGGGCCTTTCTCCAAGGACTGGGGTTAAGAGCCTATCCCTTTTTTCTTTCACCTTTTTTTTTTTCCCCCCGTTTGTTTTTGGTGATTCTCTTTGGTTTTATTGGGAAGGTAAACTCAGCTCATGGACTGTTGGACAGAGGTGAGCTAGGCAGGCCCCAGTGACTTGATTGCACAAGCCCATGGAGGTCTGTGTAATGCTGGGTGTTGTTCTTGGTTATCCTCCAGCTCTCTGTCCATAGGAGATGAAATGCCCAGGGATCAAGGAGCACCTCTATGGGGCCCATGCAGGATGGCTCTCAGCTTTAACTGAGTTGCCGCTGCCCTGTGCAGGAATCCTGTTTGTTTTCCTACATGTAGGGCTCAGTCCTGCACACAGTCCCTGTTAGACACTCAGTCCAAAGCTCCTTCAGGACTCTGCAGCCGCTTCCTGCCTTGTCTACTTGAAGCAGAAGGTGGAATGTGGGGATAGTACTGGTGGCTGAGACTGTGTGGGAACTGCTCTGGAAGGGAAGGGACCAGGGTGTGCAGGAGAGAAGGAGCTGGGTCTCCCCGTCAAGGGAGCTGCAGGAGCTTAGGTCAGGTACGGGAACTTTGCATATTGTGTTCAGTGAGCATCTGAGTTGATGTTTTCAGCTGTTTTAAATTCTGTAAATAAAGTTTTACTTTGACATTTTTAACTATGAACTCTGAAAAGGCATTTAGCCTTAATTTAATATTAAATCCTAAGGATTTTGTGTAAGGTTTTTTTGCAACCTGTTTAGTTCTTGTCATTGAAAATGCCTAACTTCTTAGGTACATGAGCCCATGGTGTTGTGTACCGGAGTGAAAGCAAACCACTGATTCATATTGGATCCCCAGGTACGCCACCTTCTGGTGGCACACAGTTCCATGCTTGCTGTGACCTGCCTTCTCTAGAGACTGTCATACATACCTCAACTCTCCTTCCGTCGTGTCTTGTAGGAAAGTTTTTAAGCAAGATGGGCTGACAGAACAGGCGCATGTAGTGAGAAACTTCTCAAGTACTTGCTTTTTCCTTTTTCTTCTGACAAACTAAAACAGAGATCTTTGTGTTGTTGTTCTGCTTGGTTTCATTTTACTAACTAAAAAGTTTGAGAAAAATGCAGATTCTTTAGAAAGAAGCAGCTTGCAGATTTTTATTTGCTATGTCCCACACATTGGATAAGCAGACAGGCACTAGGTTCATCCTGCTGTGTTTGACAGATTCATATGTTGAAGAAAGGAGTCTTCTGGACTGTTTTTACATGATTCTCTCCTAAACTAATTTTTATTTTAAGGTCAGATATAGTGGGAGCTGATTTTAAAAGACTGCTTGAATCTTCTGCATTCTATGCTATTTTCTTAGCGTATATAATATTTAAAAATAACACGTACACACAGTGATGCTGTCAGCAGAGGAACAAAGTAACCACCTGTTTTTATAATTCTGCTTTTGCTTTTCGCAGGTGTGGGATCCAGAATGCTTTGCCTCTGTGAGAGTTTTGACTTCTAGGCTTTAATTACATTTAATTTGCAGGTGCAGCAGTGACAAAGCACGAAGTCTGATGTCTTTTCTTTTTGAGCTTGCTCTTGGCTTGTTGGCTGTGTCTGTTTTCTTCTGGCTGCTGCTGTTCTGTCTTGGGCTGCACTTCCACAGGGAGTGGGAGCCCTTCCTTCCTCCCCCATTCCTCTTTCCTGATTCCCGCCCCCCCCCACACACACACACCGGATGCTCCTTTCCCTCCTGAGGTGCTGCTGTGGTCCCGCTCCCCTCCTCCCGCTCTCCTGGCTTCCTCCTCACCCTGTCCTGTCTTCAGCCCAACATACAGGACTCACTCTGACCGAGCACAATGTTTTGAATGTCTCTGCACTGTGTCCTGACTTGCTTTCTCTAACCCTTTGCTTTAACAGGTATCTGCCCATGATTTATTCCTCCAGGTCTCTGATTGGAGAGAATAACTTCTTGATCTGTTATTTTGCAGTTTGGCTCTGTAGGAGTGTGGGGCGACTGAAAGATGCCAGCATTCTGCAGCTGTGGTTGGCCGTGCATTAACCACCCCTTCTCTGTTCTTGTCCTCTGCCTTCACAGGGCCTGGGGCGTGGGTCAGTGTAGTGGTAGTGTGCCTCTCATTCCACTTGGAAGCGATGGCCGTGTGGCCGTGTCACTGCCCTTGCTGACGGTGGCCTCCTAATGCAGTATGCGCCTCGTGGCTGCGCCAGGTGCAGCGTGGAGCTGCGTTTGTTGGGAATGCACTGACTGGAAACCAAGGGATGGCTGACTGGCTCTTCTGGGTTTGATCGGCTTCCTGTTCTCTGCCACTCACGCTCGTCTGCTCTGTGGGAATGATGTTGCTGTGTTTACCCCATTTTCCCTTTGCGTTAACCCCAGTGGAATTTTTCCAGGACTGTTTGTGAAGAATAGTAGTGATATAGGTGAACAGACAATGTATTGTTACATGTATGATTTGTGTGATTTCATCCTGAAAGATGTGTTTGCCCTATATTGTATCTTGCAAGATGTGTTAATAAAGTCTCGCAGTGTCTCCTCTGGCCCCGGCTCTCATTTTATCCCAGGTCCGTCCGTACCTCAGGACACTTTTATGCACTGCTGCCCCTGGAAGGGAGAGTGGATTGCTCCTGAGGCCTAGGCTGTGGCCCAGATGTCTGATGAATGGACCCACATGAGATCCAGGGAACAGCTTGTCTTGTCCCCAGTCACGTGGCACGTGCCTAGGAACTGGCCACACAGGGCTAGAGTATGTTGTTTTGTTGAGACTGGCTGGTGGCACTAGAGTCTCTTAAATTTTTGAAAGCGTTTACAAATATTTGTTACTATTTCAACACTGATGAAAAAGCCTGAGAATGCTGAAAATCAGTCATGCATACTGCACCCTGCCACCTGCATACTGCTCGCTGCCACACTTGGGTTTTTATCCTGTGCAGGTCTTATTTGAGAAGCTGAAAGCCATGGCGACCACTTTCTGCTTAATGCCTCATAAGCCTTTTTCATATTGCTCTAACTTGCTCGCAGTTTGGGGCTTTGGTTTGAAAATAACTGAAAGTCACAGCAGCTCTGCCTCCAGGAAGCTCCATTGACAAAAGCATATAAGTAACTAGCCCTGTACCAGTGCAGTGGCCCTCCCACCTGTTGCTGCTTCTGCATAGCGGTGCACTTCCCTCTGTCCCAAGACCTCAGTGGGAGATGCTCAGCTCATGTGACCTGGGCCACCAGTACTCTGTGACAGTGCTTAGGCCAGCAGCAGTGGGTGGCACATGGCACTACAGGGTCTGGACCAGCCCCTTACCAGCTGTGCCCGTCTTGAGCCTCAGAGCCAATGAAGGTACAGGGGAGGTACCCAGCACCCACCCTGGGCATCCCACAGGCTCAGCTCTGGCCTGTGCCCATGTCAGGGCCGGGACCCAGCGTACCTTTGAGGTCAGGAGGGGAAGCACAGCACCTCTTGGTACAGCAGGATTTTAATCCCATGATAGAGCAAGGATGAGCAGTGAGGGGGTGATGCCTGGAGTTTCCACCTTACCTTGTAGTCATGCCCATACTGCTGAGGGGTAGCAGCTCCACTGTCTGAACAATACCTTCTTCTAGTAAAGCTCAGACACTTCAGATTCATCCGTGAAAATATTTAATAAGATCTTGATTCTTGCCAGGGATTTAGCTCAGTGGCTTAAGCGCCTGCCTGGCAAGCACAAGGTCATGAGTTTGATCCCTGGTACCAAAAAAAAAAAAAAAAAACTAGTAAAAGACAAACCAGTCGGTAAGGGAAAAGGAGAAAGCACAAAACAGATGCCAATGGGGAATGACCATTTAGAAAAAGGACTCTTTATAATGTAGGAGAATGCAGTACCCGTCTGTGGTCCTAAGGCAGTGAGCACATTCACAGTGCCGTGAGCTCATCCCCACTGACCATCCATGAGCGGAACTCTGCCCCGTTTACAGTAGCTCCCATTCCCCCCCAGCAACTGCCATTTCACCTCTGGTTGTACCTCATGGGCTTGGGATATAGCTCAGTGCAAAGGCCCTGGGTTCATCTGGTAGTACCACATGTGCATGGGCACGCATGCACAGAGACACACAGCCAGGCAGGAAGCAACAGACAGAGAAACATATTTGTTAAACACTAACATACTTAGCAAAGGGAAACTGGGGAAGTATTTTAATTCATGGAGTGACTCTACTGCTCCAAGCAGGAGTCCACTGATCATTCTTTATGAGCAAACACACAGCACCCTTCTAGCTAAGTATTTCAAATATTCATAAACCGAAGCTAGTAGGATATTGAAAGAACAACAGATGCGGTGGACCACCTCTGTAATCCCAGCACTCTCGGTGGCTGGGCTAGCAAGAGTACCAAGTTTATGCCTGGCACATGCAACGCAGCCACCTAGCGAGAACTCAAACTAAGAAATAAAAAAGGGCTGGAGACAGCTCATCACAAACGCCCTGGGTTCAAGCCCCACTACCACAAGACAGACAAAAAGACACAACACAAAGAGGTTTTATATCAGATCCGCAGGACCGAAGTACATAAAGTATACAAAAGACAAACCATTTCATATAGATGGAAAAAGGATCGATCACTCCACAAGGATGCCTAAATTAGCTCTCCAGTAGGAAGAAGGAAAAAACACTTCCTTTCTAAGTGTGTCCGTGTGCACGCATCAACCTTGCTCAGATTAAATCATTCTGTTTTTTTTAAATCAGATAATGTATTCAGATGTAAATCTAAGTCACATGCTGAAAAATACAAATGAAAAAATTATGTTTGATAGGACTCTCTAAGCACGTTACCCAAGTCAGAATTAAACACAAAATTTGACTAGGTTATATACAGAAATTATCCCAAAGCAGAAAACCTCATAAAGCAAAGTTCTGGCAAAGTGGAAAGATACTTGTAATGCACAGATTGGGCTACAGTCTATATAACCGAATATTTATAAGGCAGCAGTTGGGCTAAGACTATGATTTTGTTTTGTTTTATTTTGTTTCTGTTTTGTTGAGACAGGCTGTCCTCTTGCCCAGGCCGCTCTCCAACTCCTCAGCTCAAGGTGCCCTCTTCCTTTGGTCTCCCAAGTAGCTGGGACTCCAGACCCACAACCATGCCTACTTCAACAACATGGATTTTTTTTTTTTTTTTCTGGTCTTTTTCTTTGTTTGAGGATCTCATTATGTAGTTCAGGCTGCCCTTGAGCTCACTTTGTAGCCCAGGCTGGCCTCAAACTTGCAACGATCCTCCTGCCTCAGCTTCCCGAGTGCTGGGATTATAGGTATGAACAGCCATACCTGGCTAGCAACAAGGATTCCAATGCTAGAAGGAACTGAGAAGAATACCTGGTCTACACTAAGCGTAATACATGTCAGCTGGTGTTTGTGATGCTTAAAACAACATAGACCTATGGTGAATAAGTATTCAAAAGAAGTCCAACTGAAAAGTAGTTAAAAAGCTGGGCGAGATGATGCATGTCTACAATCCTGCCTCAGCCTCTGAGGAGGTGAACACCACTTTTATTGTGTAATACACTGAAAAATCAAAAATCAAATTTTCTAGAGGACTGCAGATTTTCTGTTGGTGGAACCTATGTGCCCTAAGGTATACAAAAGTGACACTAGCTGTGGTCATTGTTATTGTGCACATAAGTCTTATAGCATCCCCAGATGATTCATTTAAAAAGATAAAAGAGTATTTTAAGGCTTTTTTCCCTTTTATGGTGCTGGGGATGGAAACCAGGTCCTCCTACATGCCAGGCAAGAGCACTACCACTAAACTACATCGTTAGTCCTTAGCATCACACTGGTTATCTAAAAATTAAAAGTAATGATGACAAACGGTTTTGTGCTAGAATTTTAAATCTCTAAACTCAATGTTGTTGTTTCTTATTTTACTTTCAGAAATGGGGATATCTAGAAAGGAAGCCTTAGAAACTGCAAATTACAAGATAAGAATGTCTCACAAATAGACCAAGATTTGCTGATACATCTGGTACTTTAGGCAGGAAGTAAATATCATTGGACAGTTTCCAGCAAGCTCATACCAAGACTTCATAGTTACCTTCTATTTACCACTACATAATATGGGAATGGAGTACCCTTAATGAAAACAATTGAAATTTGTGGTGCACTGGGTATTGGAGAAACACAATCATGGTATACTAAGATGTTCCTTTCTTCGAGATCATGAGTTTGATTCCTGGTACAAGAAAAAAAAACTGTCCCTGTTTAAAGATGGGTTTAACAATAATACTTTTTGTAAGAATTTTGTGTTGTGAGTTTATAGTCATAAGACCAAAAAAAAGGCTTTGTATTGCTCTATGACTCTTAATCATATGTGCATCAAACAAAAACCAGCTTCTTAGTAAAAATGCTTATTTTGCAATGTTTCACTGTGCTCACTAGGATAAACCAGCAGTATCCTGCTTCATTAATTCACTCCCAAGAACATATTTTAAAGTCAAACTCTTGAGAGGGGTATCATTCCCAGAACCCTGAAATCTACAGAATTTCATTATCCACTATTGTGATCCCAAATGCTGAATACTATAATACCTTTTCAATCTTCCTCACAATCCAAAAAGTTGTATTTGTAAACCCACTGAGATATTATTGGAATCCTAGCAAGTTAATTCCAATTTACCACCTCCAATGCAACCCACGGTGAGAGTAAAATCACCAAGACATATTCAAAGATAAGGACAGCCAAGGGCTCCTAAACCTGATCCCAGTGAGGATATGTGGACAAAGGCCCTGATCCACGGCTTCTCCCAGAATTTATCATCTTGTGAAGAAGGGGAAGGCTTGAGGATGAGGGACAGTGAGGATGGCAGGAACTACTGAGTAACTTGAGCTGGCTAACCAGGTAGGGAGAAAAGCATCTTAGCAAAATACAAGGAGAATGACGTGCAGAAGGATCAAGCTGCATCATTCAATTAAGGTAGCAATTGAATTGCTTTTGGAGGCTGTTGCTTCAATTTTTGATATGTAAATTTGTGCCCTGGGGACTTATATCCTCTTTATTTAGAGGCTCATACCCAGTTGACATTCCTGGAGCTGACTGGCTCTGCCATCCTGCCATGCTCATATCTTAGAATAGCCCCAAAGATTACATATCAGTACTTCAGCTGGCCTTATTTGCATTGCTTAGAGCCAACTGAAGGGACAAGAGCTTGTTCTGTACATATCAGAATATGGAAAGAAGACCTCAATTTAACTAATGTTCTGCATTCAAGGAAAGGTACCCATGTACCCTACTACATGGACAGTCCACTACTAGTCCACTACTTTAATTGTAGTTTTCCTCTTTAGATACTTCCCTAAGCCCCAAGGAGACTTAGCCATCTCTGTTTCCTTAGGAGTATGTTTGTGTTAGTAAAACGTTTTCACTGGTACCTAGCTAGTTAATATTTGGGTTTCTTTTCTTTCTTTTTTTTTTTTTTTTTTTGTCTTTTTGGGGCAAGGTCTTGCTATGCAGTGGCTGGCCTTCGGCTCACTTTATAGCCCAGGCTGGTCTTAAACTCCCAGCAATCCTCCTGCTCAGCCTCTCAAATGCTGGGATTATAGGAGTGTGCCACCATGCGCCCAGCCTTTACTTATTTTTTTGACAGTGTGCAATTGGCAAAAGATGTCCAAAAACCCAAATATTTTAGAGAAGTGGCAGCTGAGCTGTTTTCACTGATAGGGAAGTTTTATCGTTGATGGCATGGTAGCCCTTGCTACTACCTGCATTCAGCACATTCAGCTCGTAGCAGGAACACATTTGGGAGAAAATGGTCCTTTTTTTTCCATATAACAAAATAAAAATAACAATGTATTAGTGTATCATTATTTTACCTCTGTTACAAAATGAGGAATGCCAAAATGATCTAAATGCATTCAGTATATTGACTCCCACATTAAGTTTGCAAAAAACCAAACATACCTTTGAAAACAACATCTAGAGATGTCTGGATTTTTTTTTTTTTTTTTGTCTTTTTATCGGTACCAGGGATCGAACTCAGGACTGCCTGCTTGCAAGGCAGGTGCTTATGCTGCTGAGCTAAATCCCCAACCTGAGATGTCTGGAATATTAAGCTGGTTGACCTTTGGAGCTTTGAATGGTAAATAATTTACCTAATAGCTGCATGAATTTTATCATTCAAGAGTTTTGGAAGTTTATTTATTTGCCTTTTGGTGATTGTTAGTGTGGAAATAAACTGACTTTAAACAATTTAAATGTTTTATTTTTTCCTGTACTTGTGTTTGAACCCTAGGGTACTATACTTCTGACCAACATCCCCAACCCTGTTTTTATGTTTTTGAGACAGGGTCTGGTTATGTCACTAAGTTGCCTAGGGTGGGCTTCAACTCACAGTCCTACCTCAGCCTCATAAGAGTGTTAGAATTACAGGCATGTGTGGGAGTCAACACTAAAGATCAGTTTATAAACTCTTTGTATCTAAACCTTAGATGTGACTTATCCTGAAGGATCAGCTAAGGACTCTGCAGATAGAGTATGGTAAGACTTGGAGGGAGGCCATAGCCTTGCAGCTGCAGGATGTAGGCACATTTTCTGTGCTGTGCCCAAGTCTATAAACTCGAGCCTATCAGCCCAGTCCCCAATGCTATCAGCTCAAGTGTAATGTTCTTTTATCAAACTGTCTTTGGGACTTTCTAAAAATGTCTTCATTCTCTTTATGTACTTAAGGCAGAATATCCCTTAATAAACAGAGTGGTCATCAGCCCACCTCTTTGCATTGAGGAATCTAGAAGGAAATTGTTTATTGAAAGGTCCTTGCCCTGGTATAAATTACTGTCCAGTGATGGCAATGGTCTAACATGGCAGAAGACTAAAATGGGAATGCTTATCACTTCCTGCTTTTCTTCAACCCTAATTGCAACTCCTCTTCCTGTTTGCATGCATAGAGAATTCCTCATATGTCATCAATATCCACCCCCCACGCCACTTCAATCAGAGATCATGTAATTCTCTGCCTCTCTCTCTGGTCATACTCCTTAGCGCGTCCTCAACTCAATAAACCTGTTCATTTTGTACTTCTGCTTGTCTATTGTGCCAGAATACTCTAACATTTATTACACTAGTGGGCTAGTGAGATCAAGTCCAAATCATTAGCAAAGAGCAAGCTTTTTTTTTTTTTTTTGGTACTCACAATCTCACACTCACAGGCAAGCACCTGAGCCACTGAGCTAAATCTTCAGCCCAAAGAGTCAGCTTTGAGTCCAGTTTAAATATAATTTATAAGCAGGAAGCACAAGACATTACATGATTGGTTACTTGGATTGAATTAAGTCATTTATTGTCAGGAAAACTAACTCTAAATATATATATTTAAAAGGAATTATTTATCATAGCATATAGGAACATCCTGGGGATGAGGGAAGGGGGATCAAGTGGAGCAAGCAGAGTTAAAAAGTATCTTTGATGCGTTAGTTCACCCCAACCAAAGTTAGAAGCAGTATTGGGGTTTTTTTTTGTTTGTTTGTTTTTTGTTTTTTTTGGTACCAGTAATCAAAGTCACTACTTTGCACTTTGCCAGGCAGGAACTGTGCAGCTGAGCCATATCTCCAGCCCTCTTTTTCTTTCTTTTTAAAAATTCTGATAAAATGTACACAGAATGTACTATTTTTATCATTTTTTTCCATTTAGTTTTTCTTCTAGATTGTTTGTTTGTTTGTTTGTTGTGATACTGGGGACTAAATCTTGAACCTTTACATTGAACTATATTTTTTTTTATTTTGGGACAGGGCCTAGCTAACTTGCTCACTTGCCTAGACTGGGTTTAAAGTTCCCATCCTTTTGCCTTGGGCTGCCAGAGTGATGGATTACAGATTATAGACCTATGCCACTATACTCAGTTATATATATATATATATATATATATATATATATATATATATATTTAAACAAGATCTGTCTATGTAATAAGTGATGCCCTCAAACTCACAGCCAGCCTCCTGCTTCAGGTCTCCCTAGTGCTGGGATTACAGGTGTGCACCACCACAGTTCATTGTTTGTACCATTTTAAAGCATAGAGTTGAATGCCATTGTAGGGAGTTGTTGAAGCTGGAGATTTATTACATGTGCCTGGCTAAGGCAAGGCCAGCCCTGAAAAAACAGAAAGCCCAAAATAAACGCGGTAAACAAGCTGTTCCAGCACCAAGAAGGCAAGGGACCTGGGGCTCAGGCCAGCCAGGCAAGCAAGTTACTAGGCAGCAGCATTGAAATTGACGTTCTTCTTTGGCCAGTATAAATAAAGGCTTATTTTTGTGGTTGAGCACTTCTTTCTCTCCCATCAGCAGAGTAAGGGCTTCACCTGACCCCAGCTTTGTCTCTTCTTTATTTTCTCATCCTCTCAGGGCCCTTTACTCCAAGAACTTCAAGAGCCACATAGGTTGCAGCATGGCATTAAGTACAGTCATGCACCCTTAATGATAGAGATACATGCTAAGAAAAGTGTTAGCTAATTTTGTCACTGTGCAAACATAAGAGAGATTCAATGGCAGTAAGTTATGGAAGAGCTTTCCTGTTTAAAATGTTTCAAAACCCAAATAGGTCAATAGTCTGCAAAGTTCCTTACACTTCTGTAAACAGGTTTGTACTAGAGGCACAAGCTATATGCAGGCTCTTGCTGTTTCCGGTTTGTTCCCATATTCATTAAGTTCCACTTGCTTACAAAAGACCCCACCCTACCTGTTACTAGTATAAAAGTAACTTCTTATATTAGCTGGGGGCTCAGACTTTGGAGTCAAATCTGTTTACAGAAATCATAATAGAAAAGTTTCCAATTGTGAAGAAAGATGTTAATAAATAGGTAAGATAGGCTTATAGAACACCATTTAACTACAATGAAAAATAGGAGTTCCAGGGGCTGGGGATTTAGCTCAGTGGCATAAGCGCCTGCCTTGCAAGCAGGCAGTCGTGAGTTTGATCCCTGGTACCATTAAAAAACAAAAAAGACAAAAATAAATAAATAAATAAATTCCTTAGATGTTCAACAAAAAGACAATTTTTTGGGGGGGTCTATAATTCCTGTAACAACAGCACTCAGGAGGTTGAGACAGGCAGATCACTGTGAACTTAAGGCTAGCCTGAACTATGTAGCAAGATGCTGTCTCAAGAAAACAAAAACCAAATCAGAGCAGAAATTCATGAATCAGTGAATCAAAGAACTTGTTCTTTCAAGGAAGAAACAAAATAGATAAACCCTTAGCTAAATTAGCAAAAGAAAGACAAAAAGGACTCACATCAGGACAAAGTTGAGCATCCCATCCGATTTGCACGCTGCCTTGCCATCTAGCCCAGCTAACCCTCAGCACGCTGACCCTGGCCCTGGTGTCAGCCAGCCCTCTAGTGTACTATGTCTGCCTCTTCCAGCTTCATGGCTGTGAAGAAAGTGGTTCAGCAGCTCTGCTGGAGGCCAGGCTCAGCTGCGTGAAGGTTTCCCAGGCAGCTGCAGTTGTAAAACAGTTCTGCCTGCAGAATGCTCAGCATGATCCTCTGCTCATGGAAGCACCCTCAAGAACAAATTCCTTCAGGCTGCAGAAAGTCGGTTCCTTTTGTAGTCAAATGAATTTGTGGGAGTTCCCCAGACCATTTTTAACCAACCAATGACTATTCAGAAAAAAGAAAATTGAGGCCTGCACAAAAACTTCTCCTTTCTTAACATGTGCCATAACACACGAACTTCTACTTTTGTTAGTCCTTAACATCTATTTCTCAGGAGGCTGGGGATTTAGCTCAGTGGCATAAGCACCTGCCATGCAAGCAGGAGGTCCCGAGTTTGATCTCTGGTACCGATAAAAAACAAAACAAAGCAAAACAAAACAAAACATCTATTTCTCTGAATTTTCTTGAATTTCACAAGGCTATTTTACATACACTAGTGCCAGCATACAATAAAATACTTAGAAAAAAATGGACTCATATCAATGCAATTAGAAATGGAAAATGTAAAACATATAAGATGATTGTACTAAGTCAAGATAAGTTCTTTGGCTCAGTAGTCTGGTTTTTAATCTGCATACATCATAATTAACTTTATTAGGTTTTATAAATAAATGAATCTAATGTCAGAAAAAAAAGGGGAATAGAGGGAAGGGAAAAAGTAATTGAAATGTGTTTATGTACATGTACCATTTCCCTACAGTGAATGTAATCATTACGAACTGTAAATGTGTACTAATAAAAGTTAAAAAAAAAAGAAAGAAATTAAAAAGTTGAAGTCACAGTGGAAATCCAGAAGATTGTAAGTAATTACTAAGAAAAACTGTTTTCTAACAAATTGGAGAATCTTTTTTTTTTTTAATTCCAGGGATTGAACTCATGACACTGCACTTGTCAGGCAAGCCCTTGTGCCACTAAGCTTAATCCCAAACGGGACAATCTTATAAAGAGTTTCTACACATATATGGACTAACAAAACTGAACCAAGACAAAAACCCTGATCAATCCAAATAAATAATAAGCAATGAAATTGAAGCAGTAATAAAAAGCCTACCAAGCCAAAAAAAAAAAAAAAAAGGCCTGGTGGATTCACTGCTGAATTCTACAAGACCTTCAGGTAGGTCATGATACCTCAAACTCTTTAATGAAACTGAAAAGAACACAGTGCTTCCAAATTCACTACGGAATCCAGGATCACTCTGATTCAAAAAGCAAGACAAGGAACCAACTAAAAACAGCAAACAAACAAAACAGAATAAAAATTACAGGCTAGTTTCATACTGAAATAGAAACAAAAGACTTCAATAAGATACTGGCAAATAGAATGCAACAGATCATAAAAAGGATCATGCATCATGACCAAGTAAGTTTCAACATAGAAATGCAAGGATGTTTCAAATTAATAAATGTAATACCACATAAATGGAACAACAACAAAAATCACACGATCATATTAATAGACACAGAGAAAGGTTTTGACAAAATTCAACAGCTATTCAATATGATAAAATCCCTGAAGAAAATAAGTGGAGACTGATCTTACCTCCATTTAATAAGAGCCATTTGTGGCAAACCAATGGCCAACATATTAAATGGGGACAAGGTGAAAGTTTTCCTTCCAAAATCAGGAACAAGGATGTCCACTATCACCACTATTGTACAGTATAGCCTTGAAACATCGACAAGCACAGCAAGACAAGAGAACAAAGTAAAAGGGATATGTAAAGGAAAAGAATAAATCAAATGATCACTATTTGCAGATGACATGGTACCAGAAATTCCACCAAAACATCCAGAATTAAAAACCAAATTTGACAATGTAGCAGGATATAAAATCAACATACAAAAATCAGTAGCAGTCCTGTATACCTATAATGAGCTCACTGAGGAAACAAGTCAGAAAAACAATAACAAAACAGGCATGGTCATACATGCCTATAATCCCAGCACTTGGGATGCTGAGGCAGGAGGATTGCTGTGGAGTTTGAGGTCATCCTGGGCTACTAAAGAATGAGTTCAAGGCCAGCCTGAACTGCATAGTAAAACCCTATGTCAAAGAAGACAAAAAATTCTCAATAGCATTAAGGAAAAATAAGTACTTAAAAATTAACTTGTTCTTAATCCCAGCACTTGGTAGACTAACTCAGGAGGACAGCTATAAGTTTCAGGTCAGCCTAAGCCACACAGTGAGTTCAAAAGTAGCCTGGATTACATAGGGAGACCCTGTCTCAAATAATTTTTAAAAATAAATAAATAGACATCACCTGAACCAAGGGTGATATGAAAGACCTCTACAATGTAAACTATGGAACTTTGTAAAGGAGCTTGAATAGGACATGATAAATGGAAATATATCCTCTATTCCTGAATAGGCAGTCAAAATAGCCATCTCACAAGACTGAGATACATATTTAATGCAAAATACTAACAGCATTCTTTACAGAACTAGAAAAAACAATCCTAAAAATCATGTAGAATCAGGAAAGATCCAGAAGAGCAAAAGGAATCCTGGGTAATTAGAACATAGCAGGAGGGATCAAAGTTCAGGTTTGAAGTTATATTACAAAGCTACAGTGATAAAAACAGCATGATATTGACACAAAAATAGTCATACAGACCAATGGAACATAATAAAGAGTATAGAAAAATCTCCAAGCACATTTAGCTATTTGATCTTTGACAAAAGGAATAAAATCATATGCTGAAGTAAAGAGCCTCTTTAGTAAATGGTGCTGGGAAAATTGAAGAAATCATCACCATTTGCAGATGACATGATACTAGAAATTCCACCAAAACACCTAGAATTAAAAACCAAATTTGGCAATGTAGCAGGATACAAAATCAACATACAAAAATCGGTAGCAGTCCTGTCCACCTATAATAAACTCACTGAGGAAACTGCAATGCAGAAGAATGAAACTAGACCTATATCTTCTCTTACTATGTACTAAAACAGTCAAAATGGACCAAAGATCTAATTATTATTAACACAGAAATATTTAACCTGCTGGAGGACAAGGTAGGTAAAACTCTTGAAGTCACAGGTGTAAGCAAGAATTTTCTTCTTTTTTTAAATTTCTTTAATCTTTTGTCCACAAACTAGAAAGAATTTTCTTAACACAAGCCCAACTGCATAAGAAATAACATTGAGTATCAACAAATGGGATTATATCAAATTAAAATGACTCTCCACAGTAAAGGGGAACAACCAAAAGAGTGAACAGATAAACTACAGAATGTTGTGAAACACTTTGCGGAGAATGGAAACCTAACAAATGCAAAGCAGACATTGATTTTTTAGAAGGTGTATCTCTTGGTCTTGTAAACAATCTTTCTGGAGGAAGGGGAATGGGGATGATGCATACATACTCTTTGCCTTTGTCTTGCTATAGGCCAGGTAAAGATGCATCATACTGGCCAACAGAGAAGCGGACATATTTGGATTGTTCTGATGCTCTTACATACATTTTGAAGAACTTTAAAAGAAATTAAGAACATCAAGTTTAGAGACAGAGTGCTTAGATTCAAATCTCAATCCTCCCACTTATTCTGTGATTTTAGCCAAATTCCTTAACCTTCATTTCCTCCTCTATTAACCAGGAAGACAATAAAGCAGGCAATCTCATAGGGTTGCTGTGAAGATTAATTGTGAAAAGTAATTCTAAATTAAAACTTGTAGCAGCTTTATGGCTTGTGTCTAGCTGTACCCCCAAAGCCTCAGATAGTCATAGGCTTTTTCAGAGGTGGCTGGATCTAGCGCATGTGACACTGGGATTGATTCATGCTGTAATGCTAGGCTTGAGGGCAGTAGGATTAAAGATGTGAGTGCCACTCACACTAAGTAGCCAGAAAAAGGTATAAGGCTTAGCAAGAGCTGTGGTTATCCCTTGCTCCCTTGCCATGAACTGTTTCTCCACGCCCCTCTGCCCTGGAGCCGGTCAGTTATGGACTGAAACCTTCACAAACTGTGAGCTGAATGAACCTTCCCTCTTTTAACGTTGGTTGTCAGATATTTTGTCTTAGCAAGGAGGAAAGTAACTAAGAGAAGCAGAATTTCTGTTATATACTTCACACCCAGAGAACTCATTCCACCCATCATACAAACTGGCACTAGTCGTCCTTGTTTTATACCAGAAATACCTCCCAACAGCTTAGCTTGAATTGTCTTATTCACATTATTTAGAATTGGCTTAGTAGAAAAACAGCAAAAAAAATTCTAGGCATTTAGAACTCTTTAGGGCGAGCAATATCATGCCTATATTTTGGGTTGTGCCCTCACATCAGTATGGAAAAATAAAATTATAGCAAGACTAACATTAGCACATTTTTTTCTAATTTGGTGCTTGTGACTACTGGCCATATGACAAGAGCACCAGGTCTGGTTTCTAGACTATCAGATTTATACCCTTCATCATCTTTAATTTTGGATCTTCATATATGAGTAGAAATCTTTCTCTTGGAAACTATGTGCTCTCGTGTTTATGCAGTACTACTGAGCTAACATTTTATGGTATCTTGGTAAGCAAAGAAAAGATATTTTCTTTGTGAAAACTGAATAGTTCCTGTTGAGGGTGGTTACATTCATAATTCTTACAGCTAGAAATTTTACCTTGTATCTAGCCTGCATGTCCCAGTATATAGTTAGTTACCTTCCTCAGGGAATCTTCCTGAAATCCCTGAACCTTAGGTTAGTTTCAGACCCGCTATACAGATGAGTTTCAGAACCTGTGTAAGACTCCTCCATAGTAGCCTTCCTCGGCTCTTCTCCCATTCTTGCCCTGACATAGATCCTAACCTTTTCATAGTGTATAACAACCTTACAAACCAGGAAAATGTCCTACTCTTGGTACTACAAACTATAAGCTCCAGAAAATCATCATATGAGAATTAAAATGCATAAATACATGAAAAACGTTCAGTGTCACTAGTCATTCAAGATGTACAAATGAAAACAAGGCTGAGATTCCCCGCAACCCAGAGAGAATGGCTATTATCAAGAAATCAACCAATAACAAGTGCTGTCGGGGCTGTGAGGGAAAAGGAATGGTTCTCCACTGTTGGTGGGAGTATAAGATTGGTGCCATCCTTCAGAGAATCCTTAAAAGCTAGGATTGGTGGTCCCATTGGACCCGGCTATTCCCCTGCTGAGTATCTTCCCAGAAGCATTAAAAACATCGTACCACAGCAATATACATGGACCGAGGTTTACAGCAACACAATTTGTAACAGCTAGATCTTGGAAACGACCCAAATGTCCATCAACCGAAGAACGGGTAAAAAAGACATGATGTATTTATACAACGAAGTACTTCTCAGCCACAAGAAAGATAAACTCGAGGCTTTCATAGGTAAATGGACGCAACTAGAGACCCATACTCATGAGTGAAATAAATCAGGCTCAACCGTGTAAGCATCATATTGTCCTCCTAGTGTGAGAAGCTCAAAGAAATAATATCTATATATGACAGTTAAAACAGTTATACTAGTAATTTCTCTTAGTTCATTGAAAACAAAGGTTTGTACTAATATTGTCTGGAGAACTCAATGTCAACATGTCTACAAGTAAATAAAGATAACAGTACTCAGTGTTCCAACCATAATTACCCTCTAATTATCTTGTGCAGTTTGGTTTTATAATTTTCTCCTTAAAATAAAAAGCACCCTTTCCTCACTCATATTCTCTCTCCCCCGCCCCCACCTTAGCCCCTCTTCTTTGTTTCTTGAGTGTTAGGAAACTAGTAGACTCTGTAGCTGTACAATTAAATTTCATTAATGTTTTGACTTACTCATGGCTATTGTTGTCATCATTCTGTGTTGAAACTCGTAGTATAGCTCTTTTCTTGTGCCCTGGCAAGCACCACTCTGCTTTATGTTTCTTGGTGTTTTTTTTGTCTTTTTGAGACAGGGTCTCCCTATGAAGTTTAGGCTGGCCTTAGGCTCACTTTGTAGCCCAGGCTAGTCTCAAACTTGCAACGGTTCACCTGCCTCAGCCTCCTAAGTGCCGGAAGTACAGGAGTGCACAGCCACACCCGGTTTCTGCTTTGTGTTTCAATAAGGTTGACTTACAATCTGTGTGCGTGATGTTCTGTGACTGCCTTATTTCAGATGCATAATTTCCTCAAGGTTATGGCTGTTGTAGCACGTATCAGAATTTTGTTTCTTTTTAAGGTGACTAGTATTGAGTTGTATGGATTTCTATGTTTTTTAGTCCCTGTGCTGTGACTCAAATCCAGATCTTGAAGCATGCAAAGGCAAATGTTTGCACTGGGCTCTATCCCAACATGAATATTTGGGTTGTTTCCATCTTTTGTCTATTGTGAACAGTGATGACATGGACATATGTGTATATTCTTGGATGTACATTTTTTGAAGTCTATGGTTTTTAAAAATAGGATCCCACATGCGCCTAGGCAAGTACTCCACTACTGAGGTATGCTTCTTTTTCAGGCCTTTTTAAAGATTTCTTCTGGTAGTGGACTCTTTTTTTTTTTTTTTTAAATCTTTTTGAGACTGTCTCACTATGCAGTTCAGGCTGGCCTAGGCTCACTTTATAGCTCAGGCTGGTCTGGAACTTGCAGTCCTCAGTGTCCTGAGTGCTGGGATTACAGGCGCGTGCCGCCATGCTCGGCTGGTATTGGACTTTGATTCTTTTCTCTGTACTGAGATACAGCCCTGGCCCTTTCATCATCATCTTCTTCTTCTTCTTCTTCTTCTTCTTCTTCTTCTTCTTCTTCTTCTTCTTCTTCTTCTTCTTCTTCTTCTTCTTCTTCTTCTTCTTTTTCTTCTTCCTCTTCCTCCTCCCTCTCTTCTTCCTCTTCCTCTTCTTCCTCCTCCTCCCCTCCTCCCCTCCCCAACCCTCCTCTCTTCCCCTTCCCTTCCCTCTGCTCCTCTCCTCTTTTTTTTTGAACCAGCCGATGGAACTCATGACTTAACATTTTCCAGTTAGGCACTTATGCCATAGAGCTAAACCCCTGACCCCCTTTCTTCTTGTTCACTAATTTTTAACCTTTAGCTTTTTTGAGAGGATGTCATTGTGTGGTTCATCCTGGCTTTGAAGTCACTATGTAGTCCAGGCTAGCCTCAAACTTGCAGGGATCCTCCTGCCTCACCCTCCTGAGTAGCTATGATTCGAGGCATGTACTTTCACGTTCAGCTTATTTTTTATTTTGGAATAAGGCCTAAGTGCTTGCCCAGACTAGACTCCAACCTGTAGCCTTCCTGCCTCAGTGCTGTGGAGTGCTGGGATTAGAGACATGGGTCACCCTTTTTCGCTGTTTATTTTTTGTTATAGCTGTGTTGTGCAGGTTAGTTGTCCTGCCTCAACCTCTCAAATAACTAGGATTGTTCATGTGTGCCACGTTGTCTGGCTTTTGATTATGTTATAGTTTGGATTTTTAAAAAATTTAAGTACCACAGCCGGGCATAGTGGCTCACGCCTGTAGTCCCAGCACTCGGGAGGCTGAGGTGGGAGGATCCTTAGGAATTCGAGACCAGCCTGGGCTGCAAAGTGAGCGCAAGGCCATCCTGAACTGCATAGCGAGACCCCATCTCAAAAAAAGACAAAAAAAAAAAAAAAAATTAAGTACTTTTTTTGTTGTAGATCTATAGCTGGCTTTTAACATGAAATATAGCTAAAAATTTCTGTGTATAATATAACACAGGTATTATACTTATTATTAGACTAACATTAGAATCCATGTTCTTGCTGAGTGTGGTAGGCAGGTACCTTCTAATTCCAGCATTTAGAAAGCTGAGGCAGGAGGATTGCTGCAAGTTCCAGGCCAGCATAAGTCACATGGTGAGTTCAAGGCCAGTGTGGCATATATAGTGACACATTGTCCCCTCTCAAAAAAAGAGGGGAGAAAATGATTTACTTGTTTTAGGCTTTCAGAGATCAGTCCATGGTGGGCTGGCTCCAAGCCAGAAACTTCACAATGAAAGGGAATGGAGCATAACTGCTCACTTCACAGCAATGGGAGGCACAACACAGGGGATAAGCCCCAACGAGGAAAGGACCAGGGACTGGATGTAGTCTCCAAGTCAAACCTCCGTGACCACTCAGATTGCATGCTTTAGTTATCCCCTAGGCATCTCTCAAGCCAATCAAGATTCACCATCATAATCCTAAATGGATGTTGAATTTTGTTAACTGTTTTTTCTCGATCCATTTGATAAGTCTCATAAGGGTCGATTTTTATGCAGTGTACACAAGAAGCCCAACAGAAATGGACGAATTAAGAGATACAAGTTTAGAAGAAAAAAAATCACTTTATTAGAAAGGGAAGCGAAATGAGGAAGCAAAATCATTTTATTGGGAGAGGAGAGAAAGATAGATAGATAGATAGATAGATAGATGCCTTGTCAGAGTAAGGTAGGGAGCCCAGAGCTGGCACAGGGTGGGGTGGGGTGTGGATGTCTTTGTTCGCTACCACTTTTATAAGGCAAGAAAGGAACTCTTCCCCCTTGAGAACTGTTACAACTTGACTGGCTGTTGTGGGGTCTGAGACACCTGACATGACCATTGCCCTTTCCTTGCCTACAGGTACATTTTTGGAGAAGCACTTCTTTGGGCTATTTGTGCTGTCCAGGTGCTTACCTTGTGAGATTTACAGCAGGGTTACATTCAAGGCTGAATTAGTAAAAAGATATATGTGCATTTTAGTGTATTACTATGGTGAGAAATATATATGTATATATTTATACAGAACAATGTATAAGTGTCTGGGAATGTGTTTTTTAAAATAATATAGATCCCCCCACTTGTTTGTTTTGTGCTTAGTTGTGGATGGAGGAAGGAGGGAATTTTGTCATGGCATGAAGTGAGTCAGGCTGCCTTATCAGCTCTGTTTTTCTCAGCTACTTTCATGAGTAGGAATTGAACTCTTTATTTGCTAGAAACTTCACCAAGGACCTTTAACTTTCCCTGCCTGTCCCCCAATTTTCCTTACATGTTTATTCTTAGGCTATTGAGTTACATGGAATTTTTTTTTTTTTTTTGGTAATGTTGAACCAGCTTTGCATTCCTAGTAATATATGCCACTTGATCATGATGTGTTACTCTTTTGTGTTGCTGGATTTAGCATCTATTTTTTTTAAATAATTTTGTGCGTATGTCTATGAAGGGTAGTGGTCTATAAGTTTTATTTTGTGCCTGTCTGGCTTAGTTATCAGAGTGCTGTTAGTGTCATAAAATAGGGAACTACAGTATTTCCTCTTCCATTTCCTCATAGTTTGTATGAGGTTTGTATTGAGGATTTTGAATAGAAAAAGGTCACTGCCTGATTGATGTCAGCTTTAACAGGCTGTCTCTGACTGTTGTGTTAGTAGACTGAGGGAGCAAGGACCAAAGAAGGAAGATGGGGGGCTTTGGCAATCTTGGAAGGAGGCAAGAAAGGCTTGTTCAGAGTGGTAGCACTGGCAGTGGCAAGAGGGGAGCGGGTTCTAAACATATGTGTGGTATTTAGTCTTTCTTATAGATTTGTTTATTTTAAGTGAAGTTCTTGCTGAGTCACTGTTACTCAGGCTGGGCTTGAACCTGTCTTCCTGCTTGTCTCAGTTTTGCAGAGTCTAAATACAATTTTTAGGGAATAACAAGACAGTTTGCTAGTGGATTAGATGGAGGGTCTAAGAATAAAGAAAGCAGAAAAGGATGATCTTTAAATCTGATCTGTTTTTCTCTTCAATGCTTTCTTTGGTTAATCTATTGAAAAATAGAACCCAAGTGACGGTCCTTTATTCCTCTTCTCTATTGACTCGTGTTCACACCCAGGGAGGTTAGGGTATCTACCTATAAAGGCACCTAGAATCAGGAGAACAGAAGTGGTTTTCCTTTTGAATTTTTCTTCTCAAAGTTACATTATGAAAAGTTTCTTAGCCAGACCTGGTAACACACATCTGTAATCTCAAGAGTCTGTGAGAAAGAGAATGATCCCAACTTTGAACCCTGGCTGGGCAAATTAGCAATTTAGGGAGACCCTGTCTCAAATGAAAAATTTTTAAAAAGGGCTAGGGGAATGTAACTCAGTGTCAAGGACCTGTATTCAAAGAAAGAGAGGAAGCAACAAAGGAGAGAGAGAAAAACTAAAGCTTCTAATGTAAACTACAATAGAATAATTTTACGTATATTCATTTAACCATACTAACTTTAATGATCAGTTTATTTTTTTATCAGTTTATTTTTTAATCAGATTTTATTGGTACATTTTTAGGTACCAGGGATTAAATTCTCTACCTTACACTTGCTAGGCGAGTGCTTATGCCTCGGCCCATATATATGGTCATAGTCATCACAGAGCAGCTATACAATTTAAATCTGAACTTGTTTCCCTTTATTCCCTAAATCATTGTTGTTTTGAGGCAGATTCCATATTTCATAGTACAGGTTGACTATTCCTCATCTGATTTTTCTTTTCTTTTTTGAGACATGGTCTTGCTATGTAGTTCCGACTGGCCTCCAACTCGTAGCAATTCTAGCTCAGCTTCTCGAGGGCTGGGATTGTAGGAATTCACCACAATGCATGGCTCCTCATCTAAAATGATTGTGAGTAGAAAAGGAAGTATTTTTAGATTTTTAAGGGTTTTTTTTTTTGTTTTAAATACTTGCATTGACTTTCGTGGTTGAAGATTTCTAATCTGAAAGCCTAAAATCGGAAATGCTATGTGTTATGTCAGCTGTTAAGTTTCAGATGTCAGAGCACTTTACATTTTGGCATTTGTTTATTTGTGTTGCTTTTTGAAACAGGATCTTGTGTAGTTCAGGCTGCCCTTGAACTCCCTGTATAGCCCAAATTGGCCTCAAACTTCCAGAAAACCTCCTGCTTCAGCCTCTAGAGTGCTTGCTGGTATTACAGATGTGTGCCACTGTGACTGTCTCAGTTTTAGATTTTTTTTTTTTTTTTTGAGACAATGTCTAACTATGCAGTTCAGGCTGCTCTTGAAGTCACTGTGGAGGCCAGACGGCCTCAATCTTGGCAGTGATCCTCTTCCCTCGGCCTCCTGAGTGCTGGGATTACAAGTGTGTGCCACTCTGCTTGACTAGTTTCTTTCATGTAGCATGTTTTTGAGGCTCATGAATATTGTTACATTTATTGCTAGTTCTGTTTTATTGCTGAATAATATTGCTGAATGGGAATATCATATGTTATTTATCCTTCTCTATGTGGACTCCTGGGTTATTCTACTTTTGGGCTACAGTGAATAATGCTGCATTAAGTAAATGTTGTGGCTTCTCTTGGATAAATACATAGGATTGGAATGTTCAAGCCACACGGTAAGCATATGCTTATCTTTTTCAAACTGTGAAACTGTTTTCTACAGTGGTGTTGCCTTTTTACATTCTTACCAAGAACAGTTTTAGATTCTTTCACCTCTCAAAGGTTTGGCAGCATTTGATATTGTCAGCTTGTTTTGGTTTTGCTTTTTTGTGGGGCTAGGAATAGAAGAACCCAGAATCTCACATAGCTCAGCAAGCACTGTAATAATGAGCTATTGTCCCAGCCCTGTCATCTTGTTGAGTAGGTTTCTTTCTTTCTTTCTTTCTTTCTTTCTTTCTTTTTTAGGTACTGGAGATCAAACTCACAATCTAGCACTTGCCAGGCTCAGCAGCCCCTTGAGTAGGATTCTTTTGCTCCTGTTGGAGCTCTGAAAATGATACCCCAAAGTGAAAGCCTCAGAAGCTACAGCAAAGGCCAAGTTTGTGTCTCACATTCTGACTTCCTTTCATTTCCTCAATAACCCTGAAGCAAATCATAGAAAATAGACTTACCAGAGAAATCAGAACCCTTAGAAACTCATCAGAATCCATAAAAATCATCTAGCTATAAAGAAATCCGCCAGTTGCTTTGATTGTATTTCAAAAAGCCCCATTCAAGAAAGTGTCTTATCTCATAACAGGAAGAAAGGAAAGCTGGAAAGAGGCCAAAAACAAAATGGTCAGATAGACTTTGCTGAATTTCCCATTAAGCTTTATGTCCTGGCTTCTGGGTGGGAGGCGCTGAATCCCGAGCCTTGTGCTTACAAACAAGGCAAGAACTCTACCACAGTGGGCCACACTCACACTCTATACCCTCTTCTGGTGTAGTTCTACAATGCTAGTCACACTTAATGGAACCTAAACCTGTAGATGAATAGTTCACCATTTGGGTGTCTGAGTTTTCCTTTTGAAGACTTCTGGTCTCCCCTCCTGCCAGCCAGGGTCTTGCTATATAATTTAGGCTGGCCTTGAACTTACTATGTAACCCAGGCTCCAACTGTGAGCATCCGGAGTGCTGGTATAGGCCTTCGCCACTGTGCCCTGCCTTAATCAAGATTTGGCCAAGCCTCAGGTTTACCTATGCAATGGGGATGATTCTTCTCAGTAGTGAGGACGAACTGTAAAATCCAGCTGCACAGTAAGGACTCAATAGGTATGAACTGTTTTTCTTGCTTTGCTTTAGGATTCTTACCTGGGTTGCCTGACTCTCAGGTTACACCTGATGTGTAAGCTGTTGCTTTGCTCCTTTAGGTCTTAAGCCTCCTTTTCAGAACTCCTGCAAGGTCACAAACAGAGGAATAGGTTCAAAAGCTACAAGCTTGTCTGCGTGCGCTGTGAACAGTGAATTGCAGAGCGGATCTCGGGGCCGGAACTGTCTCGCTTACACGCGTGGGATCCTGAACATGGAAAGCAGCTCCTCTCCCCGCGCGTGCCTCCGTGGGTCCCGCTCTTTGGCAGGTGCCCAGCTTGCACAACCCGACCGCCTTCCTCCTCGCAACAGTCCGGGACGGTGCCGGCGGCCGCGGAAGGTTGGCGGGGCGGGAGGGCGAGAGGAGGTCTCCTGGCCACCGAAAACTCCTCACTGCCATTTCTGCTGAGGGGGGCTGTATCTTGTCTCTGGAAAGAAGGTCTCGGGGGCACACACGCCCAGGGCTGGAAGCCGGACGGATGTGGGGGAGGAAAACAGCCAGGGAGGTGCGGCTGGGGTGAGCGCCAGCAGGGGGAGCCCAGGTGGGAAGCCTACCGTGGGCTGGGCTGGGGCGGAGGGGGGCTGGCACGCGGGCGGTACGGAGGTGGTGTTATGCAGATGAACTTGTGGAAGCGCGTTCCCCGGCAAGGATCAGGGTGTGTAGCAGGTGAAGTATGCCAGTAGGTGGTGAGCCGCGGCCCCTCTTGCTGTGTTTTGGCTGTGAGTGTGTGGGCACAGGTGAGTTGTAGCGGAGTGAGGAGCGACCGGAATATAAGAGTGAGGCGTGTGAGTTGGGGTAGTGGGGCGGGTGGGGGCTAGAGTCATACTTACCTGGGGGGAGATACCATGATGACGAAGGTAGCTTTCCCAGGGTGAGGCTCATCCATTGTACCCTGATGTGCTGACCCTGGACTGCATAATTTGTGACCCTGGGGGACTTGAATTAGGGCTTTCCCCTGGTTATTTGTTTAGTGACAGATGCTTTGTGGTTATTTGCCTAGTCTTAGGTACTTGAGAGCGTTAGGTTAGTGGCAGCAAGTGTCTTGTAGTTTCCTGGTTAGTGACTGTAGGTCTGCTTTTCACTTGATAGTTGTTTGTGGTTACAGTTTTTTTTTTTTTTTTCTTAAAAGTTAGGCGTTGTGTGGCAGTATGTGTATTGTCTTCAATGTTGGTAGGTGTAGTAAGTAACTTTTGAGTATCTGATAAGATGTTGTGACTTGTGGTAGAGGTGGTTTTGTAAAAAATAATCTTATCAGTCTTTTGCACCACACTTGGGTTTGTTTCAGCATGTTTTTATATTGGTTAGTGAAAATGATGTTAGGTGTCTGACTTAAACTATTGAAAAAGTAGGGAGAGAGACTGCTTCTTGGTAAAGTGGTGTGGTGTACTGCTTCATGGAAACACACCTGGACGACACCTGGCCTGCAGTAGTGTTGGCACATTACTTCAACTTTATTAGCCACAGTTGCCCTTTGGCTTAGCCTAATTGGTGTTAAGTAGCCATTAGATAAAAGTGGTAGGGACAGTTATCAGTAGTAGAATTGAAAAGAAATTGAAAAAATCTTTTTCATATAGAGAGAAGATACTGAGACAGACAGTGGAGTCTATTCCTCTGGTAAGAAAGGGTTGGTGGTACAGTTGCAGATGCAGGGGACATTTTTTTTTTTTTTTTAAAGATTGTATCTTTAGGGTTGGGATTTAGCTCAGCAGCTATAAGCCTGCTTTCCAAGCATATGTGGTTGTCAGTTCAATCCCCAGTGCGGGGGGTGGGGGGAGATTGTATCTTTACAACCAATACAGTAAAACAGTAAAGTGGCTATGCTGGAAAGGACTCATACAGCAATGCCTTCCTTGCACCCTGCACATCGGGAGCACTGCAAAGGACAGAAGGTTAACTAACTATGAAACATAGTAAATCCATGCAAGCTGTCATGTGTTTTTTTTTTTTTTTTTTTTTTTTTGACATAGGGAAGTTATCACTGCAGTTGATAACCTTCAGAAAACTGCACAGAAGTGCTCAATGAATATTGGAAATAAAGCTAAATGTTCCCGTGCACTGGAAAAAAAAAATGACTACAGGCTGTGAATTTAGCTCAGTGGCATAAGTGCCAGTCCAGAAAGTGTGAGGTGGTGAGTTTAATCTCCGTAAAAATACAGAACAAAGCAAACAAACAAACCAACAAACCAGGTCTCTATAATCCTGAAATGCATTCTATTTAACCTCAAAATGAACTCGTTCATTTTATATACTAAAGTGGTACCACTTGAGCATAAATTATTACTGTATCCTTTAGACATACTAAACCAAATATTTAAAAGAGACTCTGTTCCATTATACTCTGCAGAATTCAAGCTGGTGTATATGGTGCAAAAACTAGGTTACATTTCACTTACTGGAAGATTTTTAAACAACTAACTTTTAAACTAACTAACTGGAAGATTTTTAAACAACTAACTTTTAAAATTTGATATTACTAGCCTTAAACCAGTTGCTACCTGAGCAATAAAATACCACATAATCTACTGCTGGCAAATGAGAGCAGTTAAACGACTTGGGCCACCTGATCATTGTAAGAGATACTTCAGAAGGAATTCTGCCAGTCTCTAGTTCCTAGCTTCTCAGGCAGCACTGTTTAATTAACGGTCCTGGAACTATAACCCTTACCCAAACTGTAACAGATTTTTGTGTTTATTCAGATAATTCTTGTCCTTTGTAATCAGCTTTGACGGTTACAAAAGTTAAACCCCAAAAAATTAAACCAAAATGTACTAAGTTACATAAACCTATTAAGGCATTTTAGAAGTTGACTTCCAGAATAATGGAAAATTTTCACAAAATTCTGCTGTGTTTATAGGGCAACTCTTGGATTTGTTGAAATATGCACTGCTGTGAAAGAATAGTGGACTACTTCCAGGGGAATGTATTCTTCTTAGCTGTGGATACCTCAGAGCTCTGGCCAGCCTGGAATTTGTGAACACCATGGTAACTGTGAAAGTGTGAAGCTCATTTGGGAAGGTAGTGAGGTGATGAGCTGATAGATACTTTATCTCCAGGGTGAGCGGGGGCAGTGTGGATGAGAGTGTCCCACAGATGTTTACAGAGTTGCTGTGTTGTGACTCTTTGTTGCACAGTGATGTGCCTGAGAGATGCAGGGCTGTGGTGCTGGGTGTGACAGCAGTGAATAGAGCTGGTGCCCTGCCACTCAAGTTGTCCAGAGAGAGGCCCTGGAGTTACTCATGCTCTCCTAGGAGAGGACATTGACATTCAGAGATTACTCAGTTCTGTCAACATTTTGGGGTTTCCAACCTGTCATATCTTTACATGTATGACCTTTTCTTTCTCTCTCTTCCATTTGTATTTGTTACGGATCCAGGGCCTTCACCCTGACCTACATCTCTGCCCCTTTTCAGTAAGTTGGCCGGGCAGGATTGAATATTGATAGTCTTGCCTCAGCCTCCCAGAGTCTCAGCATGACAAGTGTGTGTCACCACTCCAGGCTTGCTTTATGAATTTTTGTTAACAAAACTCAGGACTTAAAAAGTACTCAGAATTGGATTGGGAAAGTAGCTCAGTCATAGAGTTCTGGCTTAGTGCAAGAGTGCTTGCCTAGTGTGCATAAGGCTCTGAAAACTTTGCCCAGGATGGCCAATTAAAAAAGAAAATGAAAAAAAAAATCCTGGCGTACACATGGTACCCTCATTATATTTCTGAGAGCCAATCTTTTCGTGAGGCTGGTGAGACTAAGAGATGGAAATTCAGAGATGGAGGTGAGATTCACAAACTGAGGGGCACGATGTGCTTTGGAATAGAATGCTTGAGGTGGCAGGCACAGCAGAGATCTGAGAGACATGGGTGGGTAAGGGCGTGCTGCCCTTCCTGGGTGTCTGGGAGGGAGTGCTCCAGGTAGCACCCTGTACCAAAGAGCTCTGTTTCTCAACCTTGCCTCAGGTCACTTTTTTTGTGTGTTGGTTTTATATATTATATTTGTCAGTGTATTTGCTGTAGTTTTTACTAACAATTATTATTCCTAAATTCTAGTACAGACAGGTAAATCGGTATCGGGGATCCAACTCACGACTGCGTGCTTGCAAGGCAGGCGCTTATGCCGCTGAGCTAAATCCCCAGGCCAGAAAGCTAAAATATAGTAAAGATCACACTTTGCACTTATGTGATGCTAAATCCTATGTTCAAAACTTTTTACATTTTAGATTTGGTCTTTTTATAATGCAGCAAAAACAGTTCAGTGATATTACTGAAAATACCATTTCTGTGCAATACCTTTCAGTAGTCCCCCTACCCATTTTGTGACACTGGAGAATGAACCCAGGCCCTCACAGAATCTTGACAAAGTGCCGTGACACTGATGTGCATTTCTAGACCCTTCCACATGTTTTCATGTTAGTAATCATTATTATATGATGGTTAAATTTGTTTTTAATATTCAGTTTCTCTATTGTTTTGATATTTTGTGTTTTGAGTGGGTTTTTTTTTTTTTTTTGCCATTTGTCTATGATGAGCACAAAGGGAATTCCATTTGTTTAGGTAAAATTTAAAAATTCCTTTAGGTAAAGTAAAATACTGCTGAATCAAAAGGTATGAACATTTTTGACACTATATGCATATAGTTACAGTTAAGGTTTTTCTGTATAGGTACTGTAGTCATGTGTCATAATGTTTAGGTGGAAAGCAGTCCAGACTCCTGTATTGACACTAAAATTATGTTCCTTTGCTTTCTTTTCTTTTTTCTTTATGCTCCTCAGGATGTAACTCAGCATCTGTACATGAATAGCCCCCCTTCAAACCCGAGGTCTCACAATGAGATGTTCCTCTTTTAATGACCTATCTGGGGAATTAGTGTTTGAACTTAGCAAGGCACACTGCTGGGTCTTACTATCTGTCTTTCCTTTTGTACAGTTCTATGCATCTTGTTTATAAAGCCTCAATGTCTTTTTTTTTTTTTTTTTTGAGTACGGTATACTTTGTTAAACTACCATAATTTTTGCTGATTGTACTGCAGAGTACTGTAGTTTTAGGTTGTTGCATATTGCTGTACTTTGTGTAAGAGTTATGCAAATAAAAGCAAAGTCATCAAGTTGGAGTTTGCTTTGAGCGTTTTGTTCTGAATACTGTAATGTACATACTGTATGTATATAATTCCTCATTTAGCAGTCGATTCATTTGATGGCCTTTTTGCAGAAACATAACTCAATCATTAAATGAAGAATGTCTGTTTAGTTTCAGGCTGGCCCTGAACTTACTATAAAGCTGGGGTTGACCTTGAATTTGTGTCACCCTCCTGCCTCAGCATCCCTGAGTGTTGGGATTAGAGGTTTGTGTTACCACACCCAGCATGGTATAGCTCCTTCAGTCTGCTAACCTTTAACTTTCTAGGAGTTTGGATCACAGTCTTTGTTCCATTTCATGTTGCCTATTTTTATATTCAGCATGGGTCTTCCTTTCTCTCGCCTCCTCTCCTTTCTCTCCTATTCTAGGGATGGAGCTCAGAGTCTTGTGCGTATAGTCCCCCTTTCTCTCTCATTTTAACAAATTGGACTACATCTCCACTGAAATATAGCTCCAGCCCTTTCTTTAGATTTGTAATTTTTTGTCTTTTTGAGATTGGGGTCTCACTGTGTGGTTCAGGCTGGCCTCGCTTGCAACAATCCTCTTGCCTCAGCCTTCTCAGTGCTGGGATTACAGGAGTGCACCACGACGCCCAGTTTTTGTTTTTAATTTTTGAGACTGTCTCACTACATTGCTCAGGCTAGCCTCAAATGTTTCATTCTCTTGTTTCAACCTCTCAAGTAGCTGGAATCAGAGACATGGGCCACTGGGCTTGGTTTAAATTCTTCTGACTGTAAACTCTGACATCAAAGATCTTGAATTTGAAAGACTGAGAAAAGGAAAAAAATCAGGGGAAAATAGTTTTTAAAGAATTGTAAAAACTAGAGGTGTAGTATGTGCCTGTAATCCTAGTACTCAAGAGGCTAAGGCAGGACTATCATGAGTTTGAGGCTAATGTGGACTACATAGCAAAAACTTGTCTCAAAAAAAATTAAAATAATTATGTCAAAATAATTATATTACCGCTATTCTCTCAAGTAATTTAGGCACCTCTTCTCTGAGATGACTAGTGTGGAATGTGATGGCACACTTTTTTTTTGTACTGGGGGTAGCACTCATGACCTTACACTTACCAGGCAAGCGATGGTATACTTTTGTAATCCCAGCTACTTAGAGGACTATGAAGCAGGAAGGTCTCTAAACTGCAAAATAAACAAAAAATACAAGTAGAAAATTACCAAACCATCACTAACTACAAATATGTAGCTAAAAATATGTTGCTTGTATTAATATATGGATCACTAATTAGAAGGAACAAAAAAAAATTAGAAGGAGCAGAGTGCAATATTGGTGAAATTATCTGTGTCCCATCATGTGGCACAACAAATGAAAGTTATAAACAGCATAGGAAATATACTTCTTTAAAAAAATACTTAGGTGTAAGGAACCTGATTTTACCGCATATACTGTCAAAGTGTAATAACAATTTTATAGTTGGATTGTGGCTGGTTTTAATTTTTAAACTTAACAACAACTATAGGTGTTCCCAGCCCTACTCCCCCAGCTCTTTACATATTTATTTATTTATTTATTTTTGAGACATGATCTTGCTATGCAGTTCAGGCTGGCCTTGGGCTCACTTTGTAGCTCAGGCTTGTCTTGAACTCGCAAAGATTCTCGGGCCTCAGCCTCCCAAGTATTGAGATTACAGGAGTGTGCCACCACACTCGGCTCATCCCTTTAAATTTTAACCAGGGTTTCATCAGATTGCTCAAGTTGGACTTAAATTTTGGATCACCCTGCTTCAACCTCTCAGAGTGCTAGGATACAGGCATGGACCGCCATGACCTGCTCCTTAATGTATTTTATTTCAAGAGGATTTTGTTTACTGTTTCAGGCTAGTCTTGAATTTACCAGTCTCTTCCAGCATCCCTGGAAGTTGAGACTCAGGTCTGTCTACTTTTTAAATTTCATTTTCTGTCCTTTGCAAATCATCTAAAGTGAATTTTGTAGCTGAGGATAGTGGTACACTGCTGTCAATCTAGCATTTGGGAAGCTTAGGCAGGAGAATTGCTGCAAGTTCGAGGCCACCCTGAGCTACATAACTGAGTTCAAGGTCAGTCTGCACTGCATTATGAAACCCTGTCTCAAAAAAAAAAAAAAAAGTCACACATATACACAAAAACTAAAGTGACTTTTTTTAACTATTGTAAAAAACAAAATTATTCTCCACACATAGCAAACAAAACACAGGTTTTTCAAAACAATTAGGGAGAACAAAAGGGAAATATGACCAAAGCCTTTGGTAGTATAGTTGCTAGAAATGGAATTATTTTGCACAGAGTACCTAGTCAGTAAGGCAGAAAGTGAAATGTCTCTATTTCTAAAAAGAAAGAAAGAACAAATAAAAAATAATAGCAGAGACAGAGCGATAGTGAGAGAGAAAAGAGGAGAGGGGTCACTGTAATTCAGCATGGACAATGGATCTAAAAGCATACCTTGACTTAGTGTAGTTATCTTTATAGTTTTGATACTTTTTTGGTCTGTTTGTTAATCCTAATTTATAGTAATTAACTTGATAAGGGCTTATAAATGAATGTGTTGCTTGTGGGGAGCCCTGTAATTGGCTGCCACCTTAACATCTGCAGGCTGCACCACCTTAATGCCCTCTAGGAGTTAAGTTTGGTAATTAAGCAGCATCTTGCAGAACTTGTTTAGCCTGTCCAATTATTCAGGAAATTCGAACTGACCTATGAACCTCCATCTTGCCACTGTTGCTAAGTTACCTGCTGATGTCTCAGCACCCAAATCCCTCGTCCCCAATGCCCCATATATTTGATACTCATTCCTTGAATAAGGAGACTTGATTGGAATTCCTCAACTTGTCTCCACTCTTTGTGTCTCTTGCTCCCTTTTCATCCCCACTCTCCTCTAGGGTCTCTGTGGATTTACCCACGGGCCTGGTCAAGTGGCGCCCAACGTGGGCCCCGAGAACAGGGGAATTAGTGAGGGACATTGTTCGTGGGCCCAAAGTAGAAAAAGGAAAAAGAAAATAGAGACCGACGTGGGAGCCTGCCATGCTGCTGAACCTCGGTAAGTGAACAGTGATTATGGGACAAGAAATTAGCCAAAGTTTAGAAAAGCTTTAAAGACACAAAGGGTAAGGAAAAACAAATTTAGCAATTGTGTCCATTAGGACGAGAAATGAGCCAACGTGAGATATTTGTTAAAAGTTTAAGAAAGGCTTTAAAGACCGAAGGATAAAGAAAAAAAATTAATTAAGC
Source organism: Cavia porcellus (assembly GCF_034190915.1). Lineage (NCBI taxonomy): Eukaryota > Metazoa > Chordata > Mammalia > Rodentia > Caviidae > Cavia > Cavia porcellus. Next base: position 60,296,386 of record NW_026947489.1, read on the forward strand.
AATTGTCCATTAGGGCTAAACTTTAACTCGGGAGCAAAGCGATCTGGTAGCCGCACGCCCCTCCCCCATACTGTAAGGGCCGTATAGTTTCGGCTTCAGCGTGTTTAACTTTCGATACTAGGAAGGAATTAAGAAACCAAATTGAACTTTTAAAACAACAGGTTAAACTGAGAAAAGAATGTCAGGTTTGATAGCTCAGTTAGAAAGGCTAAATATTCACAAAATTTAAAATGAAAAGTGAAACTAACCCCAGAGTTTCCTCCAGGATTTCTCCTGCTCATCGAGCCCCACTGAGAGGCATGATTTCTAAATTTACCCCTCTGGCCTGATCCAATATTAAAGCTAGATGATATGGAGGCTTTCCCTGTGATGGAAATGAGGGACACAGAGGGTGGAGTTATTTGTGACTACTCTGGTTTCACTTTCAAACTGAATAGAGAATTAAAAACTGTGGTTACACAGTAAAAAGACACAGCTGCGTATACTCTGACTGTTTTAAATTCTCTGGCTGACGGCTGGCTCACACCTACAGATTGGCAAGGATTGGCCCGAGTGACTTCATCAGATGGGGGTTATCTTTTGTGGAAATTGGAATATATAAAAAATTGCAAAGAGACTGCCAGGCACAATATGCAAGCCAGCAGTGGGTGGGACCTTGATATGTTAATAGGGGAGGATGCCTATGCCAACAGAGAGGCCCAAAAGCAATTTAAGAGTGATATGAGTTCCTCTCTCTCGAGCATTAAGCAAGGGCTGGGGATTTAGCTCAGTGACATAAGCATCTGCCTGCCAAGCACAATGTTGTGAGTTCAGTCCCCAGGGTTGGAGATTTAACTCAGTGGCACAGGTGCCTGCCTGAGAAATAAAAGGCTGTGAGTTTGATCCCTGGTACCATTGACATTGAAACTGCTTGTCAGCAAGGCCTTGCTGTGGCTGCCACCTTGCAAGGGTTTATAGTTAAACAGTTCTTATCTCAAAATAAATAAATAAATAAATAAATAAATAAATAAATAAATAAATAAACAAAACTGTTTTACCTGTGGAGATAAACTGGTCATTTTGCAAAGAACTACAAAAAAGACTCCAGAGATAGAGATTCCAATGTCAAGTACTTTGACTCATTTAACTGATTGGAGTGATATTGGTCTAGTCTCTTAAGTTTAATTTCAGCATATTAAGGATGAGGATAGCTGCTGAGAGGAAAATGAGAGACACTATGGTAGTTATTATCTTCCCCAATGTCAGATCTTAAAGACCTGAGGAGCCTGTAATGATTTGATTAGTTCTAAAATATGCAGTGTGTATTTAATGTGGGTAAAGATGGGGACAACTGTTTAGAGGAAACTTAGAGACAATTAGATGAACAGTGAAGATCTCCAGTGGACTTGCTTTGGAATCTGTATTTCTTTAAATTGTTTTTTTTTTTTTGAACTGTTTTGTTTTGTTTTGATATGTTTGGTCTTGCCCTCTTTGAGATAAAAAACAAGTAAGACTGATAACCATATTACTAAGTTTTTGTTGGCTCATTCAGCAGAACTGTTGGCACTGTCACTATTTGAATGTCACTTTACATACTTTAATTTTGTAGCCTGAAGAACTATTTCTAAGATGACAATATGTAACTTATCAACTGGTGATTTCTTACCATTTATTTTTCTATAATTCACTAGAGAGCAAGCCAGACAGATAGTAAAAAATTGCCCTTCTTGTGCCATGCACCTCCCAGTTCCACACTTTGGGGTTAATCCTAGAGGACTTATCCCCAGTGCATGGTGGCAAATGGATGTCACCCACATTCCTGAGTTTCGCAATCTTAAATATGTTCATGTAACTATAGATACCTTTAGTGGTTTCATTTATGCCTCTCCCCAGACTGGTGGAGCTACCAAACATGTTATTAGCCATATGTTAACTACCTTATCAGTTTTGGGATGCCCACAATAATTAAAGACTGATAATGGTCCAGGCTATGCTAGTTCTGCCTTTGCTCATTTCTGTCAATATCTTAATATTCATCATATAAAAGGCATATCTTATAACCCTCAAGGTCAAGGCATAGTTGAAAGGGCACATCTCTCCCTAAAACTCACTGTTGATAAAATAAAAAGAAATGGTACTCCACAAAGGGGACACCTAAAAATATTCTATTTCATGCCTTATTCATCCTTAATTTTTTAAATTTGGATGCTGCTGGACAGTCAGCAGCCATGCATTTTTGGCATATTGAAACACAAAAGCACTTTGCTTCTGTACTATGGAGAGACCCCCTGAGTAAACTCATGGCATGGTCCAGGTCCAGTCCTTATCTGGGAATGAGGATCAGTATGCATTTACTCTAAAGAGATGAAATCTGCGAGATGGCTGCCAGAACAATTGGTTAAATAAATACATCAAATACAACAAATAGAGGATAGTGTTACAGATGACTCCAGGGACGAAAAATGACCCCTGAGAGAATTTTTTCACAGCTTTTGTTTTTCACATGATGGAACCAACAGCCTGGATCCCAGTCTCTTGGGATTATGATGACTAAGTTGATGGCTTTTGTCAAACAACAGGTGGATGCCATCAAAATGCAACCTATACAGGTCCATTACTACAGGTTAGAATGGCTGATAGAGAAAATTACGCGGAGCCTGCAAAACTGTATTATCATAATGCTTTGTGAAAGCATGCTGCAAGCTCCATTTCTCTTGCCTTGGTGTGATAGACTGGATGGCCAGAGACAGGCAACTGGGCCTGACACGGGATGCCAACCTCCACCTAAGACAGGAACTGGGCCTCTCGCTGCCCTGCCTTCCAATGACAGGTAAGGCTAGGTTGGCCCCCCTGTGGAAGGGCCCTGACCCAAGACAGGCACAGTCTCCTCAAGGATGCAGCCTCTTATATGCCTCTTATATTTTAAAGTAAAGGGGGACCTGTGGGGAGCCCTGTAGTTGGCTGCCACCTTAACATCTGCAGGCTGTACCACCTTAATGCCCTCTAGGAGTTAAGTTTGGTAATTAAGCAGCATCTTGCAGAACTTGTTTAGCCTGTCCCATTATTCAGGAAATTTGAAGGACCTACGAACCTCCATCTTGCCACTGTTGCTAGGTTACTGCTGATGTCTCAGCACCCAAATCCCTCCTCCCCAATGCCCTATATATTTGATACTCATTCCTTGAATAAGGAGAGACTTGATTGGAATTCCTCAACTTGTCTCCACTCTTTGTGTCTCTTGCTCCCTTTTCATCCCCACTCACCCTCTAGGGTCTCCGTGGATTTACCCATGGGCCTGGTCAGTTGCTGGCAAAAAACATTTTAAGAGGAAGTGAAGGGAAATAGAAAAAAAGAATTGAGGTATGTTGTGTATGTGTATTAATGCCCCCCAATGAATGTAATCATTAAGTTCTTGCAAACACATAGTAATAAAAATTAAAAATTACAAATTTTTTTTTAAAAAGCCAGGTGGGTTTACACAGGCCTTAATGCCAGCATTTGAGAGTTGAAGCAAGAGGGTCGCCATGAGCAAGGCCAACATAGGTTATATAGTGAGTTCCTGGCCAGTTTGACCTGTGTGTGTAATCAGACCCCATCACAACACAGCCACTGCAGCGTACTGGCTCGCAAACTTACGCAACAACACACACACACACACACACACACACACACACACACACACACACACATTCTCGGATTGTTAGCAGCTGACAGCAGAGGCTGCTTTCCTGGCGCCACAAGCTACCAGTGTGAATCCCTGCGAAGCGGGCTGCCCTGAGCTGTTGCAGTTCGGGGCGAGGGTCTGGATGGGGTGGAGGATCTGGGCTGCTGGGCACGCTAAAGTTTAGCCCTGGCACGTCCCATTCTGCTGCACCCCCCCCCCTGCCGCGTCACCCCGGTGCCATCCCCTCCTGTCCCAGCAGCGCTCGGCAGGGTAAACCAGAACCTCCACGAGGGCGGTGTGGGCCAGAACCTCCACGAGGGCGGTGTGGGCGGAAGGCTCGCCGCTTCGGTGCTGTCACCTCTGGAAGCAGGGACGTGTAGATGTCACGCGGTGGCTGCCGGTTGCAGCACCTGGTTCCTGGTTCCGGCAGCCGCGTTTCCCGGGTGTGTCCTGGATGCAAGGAGTGCGGAGGTCGTGGTGGGAAGCAGAGGGTGGTGTGCGGGGAAAGACGTGGAGGAGGCGTGAGGGTAGTGACCCTGAGTAGGTGAGGAGTGTGCCATGAGGTGTGGCGCGAGGTTGTCAACTTACACTTACCTGGCAGGGTAGATACGGTGATCATGAGGCTTGTTTTCCCGGAGGTAGGCTTATCCATTGCACTCTGTATATGCTGATCCCTACATTTTGCCCAAATGTGGGAAACTCAACTGCATAATTTGTGGTAGTAGGGGACTGAGTTCGTGCTTTCCCCTAGCTTAACCTTTCTAGGAAAGGGCTCAGGTTTGTTGTATGCTCAGAGAGTAGAGCTAGTGGTGTTTGTGTTTGTGCAGGACAGGTGACTGTGAGTTTTCTGTTGTATTAAAGTGAAAGTGTTGTACTTAAGGTAGTAAACTCACTAACTTGAGGTTATGGTTTTCTCTTGAGTTTTGAGGGTGCAGTGTGGTTGGGGTCAATAGTAAAGCATTAACTTCAATGGAGAAAAAGTAGAGGCTTGTCATACTGTGTACTTATAAACTGGGTATTTTGGGTATACATCGTGTGCATTATACATGACATGATGGAGGTATTCTGGGTGGTGTTATATACATCTGGTGAGTGTACCTATATGGCCGAATTCACATTGTAAACTCCCTTGCAGTGGGCAGTAGCTAAGAAACTTGTATCTTTAGGTATCACCTTGCTGCTTGGAGTCAGCCCGTGCATGTAGAAAGTTTTGACCAAATATTTGGGCGGAGTTTCTGTGTGGATTGATGTTTATCTGTGGCTGTCTTCCATCTGGGGTTTTCCTCCATTACTTTTCAGCTACTGTATTTTCCCTGAATTATGGCTTTTAGTGTTTTCTATCTTAGTTTTGGCCATAGTCATAAGTCACAAGCCACAAAAATTGAAAGCTTAATCAGAGCTATTCTTTTCTTCCAAGTCCTGCATAGCAGTCTTTGGGTTGTTGTTGTTTTTATTGCTCTTCAGTGGTTTTACATCACTCTGTACATTTTATTCAGAAACTACAGTTGTTATCTGTAGGACTTGGTCTCATAGATGGTAACTGGCACTTCTTGGAAGCAGAACTCTAGATTTTTTTTTTTGAGACAATCTAGTGTTTGTTTGCTATGAAGTACATAATTTTTTCAGTTGGTGGTCTTGCATAGCACTTGAGGATGGGCCATAACTTCCTGCCTGTGTCCCAAGTGCTGGGATTACAGGTGTGTACCACTATGCCCTGCTCTGTCTCTCAGTGCAGAGGGTTCCTGGTCTCTTCAACTTGACTGATTTCTTTACTCAGGTAAGAGGCCATCTGCGGGGACCTGCAGCTGACCTTAGCACTGAGCAGTGTCCAGTGCAGCTCTGGAGAAACTCCTGGGGGGAAGAAGACCTTGAAGAAATTAAAGCAAAAGTGCAGAAAGCTGAGGTGGAATGGAGTTCTCTCTTAGTTAGAGAAAAGAGCCGCTCAGGGATTGCAGCATGTTTGTACACACAGCAGGTTGATGTCAAGTGAAACCCCATTGCCTAACAAGTCATTTACCTAGCTTGCTTCAGGTGCCTTGTGGTCTAGGGGCTGGAACAGTGTATTTGTCTGGCTCACCTTAGGCATCCCATGTCCTTGGGGCTGGGCTTACTTTTGCCCTGCACATGTGATTGATCTTCAGCTTCAGCTGCTCCCCACAGACAGAAGCAGTGTTTTGTGAGGTCTGCAGAATAATCACAGCTCCCCAGCTTTAGGAGACAAAAGCCTGCATAAAACAAAGCAAGTGACTGGCTGCTGAGAAGTTTTATGTTAATCAACTAAGTTGCTTTAAAGTTTGGAAGGTTTACAAGGGAAAACAAGTTGTTTGAATTTTGTCAGTTGACCAACATTTTACCAGATATAAACTGTGAAAGAGGCAAATGATCTGGTATTCTTTCTTCCGCTAAACAAAAACAAAACAAAACAAAATGACTCAAACTCTCAGTCACTGCACAGTGTATGACTACAGTAGACCTATCAGAGGCTGAGAGCTCACAGCTAGAACTGTAATATTAAGAACCCCATGTATGGATCAGGGATTTAGCTCAGCGGCATAAGTACCTGCCTGGGAAACGCAAGGTCATGAGTTCTATCCCTGGTACCATAAAAAGAAAAAAAAAGGACCTTATGTATCTCTCTGTTACTAGAGAAGGTTTTGAACTATAGGATGTGGACATGATGAGGAAGGCACACTGCTTGTTCTGAGTGTGAAGCAGGCCCTTCGTGTTACTTTGCTGTAAGTGCCGTTTGCCACCGGTGATTGTTCTCTTCCTTTGGGAGAGTAGGAGGGTAGTGTATTTCAGCTCTCTTATTTCTGTCCTTCTTTGTCAGTTTTTCTGTGAACATCTTACTGGTCAGTGAGGGGATGTGAAGGCCTGGCCACTGGTGGAAACACTGTGATTGGTCCCACATACATGGTTCAGGAACTATAGTTACCTCAGATTCTGTGTTTTACACATGTGCTGTGGGTGGAATGATTTTGACACGTTACGAACACTTTCTTGACTAAATTTGCCTTCCTTGTGGAGAGTGGGGGTTGAGATGTGGCATCCAGACAGGTTAATATAAGGACAGGAGAACTAATCTGACTGCAATGATGGGAAAACACTAAGATTTGAAAATGAGCACCATTTACCTTACTGAGTTAGCCAAGATAAGAAAGTGGGTTGGTTGAGACAGTGACTTTTTTTAGTTGGTGGTTTTTCCATGTCACGTTCTGAGGATGACGCAAGATATTTACAGGGGATGAGTAAAGAAGGAATGAAGTAATCATCACAGAGCAGATGAGAAGGCACTCCTGAATTTGTGTTCCTCCTTCCCTGCCACTAACGCTTTGGGATTCCTTCCATGGGCTTTTAGGACCCAGGGAAGTTCTTTGCAGGTTCTTGGGTGTCCTGAACAATGTATAAGGCAAGACACTTAAAAGGTGGCACTTACTGGAGGTGAAAAAGAACTGCTGCTCTGCAGAGTGAGAGGTGGGCTGGTGAACAGGTTCACAGTGGCTTTGAGGATAAGGGAGTGTTTTTTGTGTCTGGACTTTCCTCATGCAAATAAGGCATTTGGGAAAGTTGTCCTATCAAAAACCCTCCTGGTTTGGTGCCATATTTAAACTGTCTTATGGAAGACTTGTTTGGTTTTGTTCTAGATGTAAACCAATAATTGAAAATGGCACTTTTCTGATTGGCCCCACATACAGTGTTCTGGAACTGTAGTTACCCTAGATTCTGTGTTTTACACATGTGCTGTGGGCGTAATGATTTTGACAGATTACGAACACTTGCTTGCTGGATTTGCCCGAGATCTAATCAACTATCTTCTTCTTCTTCTTTTTTTTTTTTTTGTCTTTTTCCTTTTTATCGGTACCGGGGATTGAACTCATGACTGCCTGCTTGCAAGGCAGGCGCTTATGCCGCTGAGCTAAATCCCCAGCCCCCTCAACTATCTTCTTGTAAGCACTGTCCCTTCCCAGATTACAGTTACTTTCTCCTTCTGTTCTAGTCATGTACCATGTAATTCTTCATTGGTGTTCTCCTTCTAGGTCTACAGTAGCCAAGATTTCATTCTGAGTCCTAAATTTGCTGTTGGTCCTCTTTGTGTTTTGAGACAGTATCTTACCACGTAGTTCAGACTGACCTTGAACTCACTATGTAGCCCAGTCTGAACTTGAACTTGGGGTGAGCCTCCTGCCTCAGCCTCCCTCGTGCTGGGATTACAGATGTGTGCCAGCATGCCTGGCTACATTGGTCCTCTTTGAAGGCTGAGGGTTGTGAGGGAAGCAGTATGTTCTTTTTTGGCATTGACTTTCCAAGTTTGCCTGCAACAGCTGTGGAGATGCTGGTAGAAGACACCAAATTCCTGAGTCAGAGATGAATGATTGTTTAAACTCCTAACGAGAGCAGTGAACAGGATATCAATATTCTTGTGGTTAGTTTCTTTTACCCCAGTTCCCACAAAGATAGGCAAAGAGAGCCAGATAGCTTTGAATATGCAGTGTATTGCTTTGCAGTTAGAAGAAACCTGAGTTTAGGGAGCACAAATCCTTTTGGTCCGGACAGGTACCTTTTGCTGCAGAGAGAGACAACTCTCTTTAACATAGCACACAGTAAGCATGCATGCATTCACTGTAAGGATGACCCTATGTCTGTCATTGTACAAATTCCTTCACCAAGAATAAGAGTAATTAGGTGTGGTGCCTTCCTATCCTGACGTAGGTCCTTTACCAGGAGGGATCCATGGAGAAGGGTCACCACTCACTGCTCTTTGCTGCTCTTCTCTACTTGGGCTTGCTCAGGTGAGTGTAAGCTCCAGGACCAAGGGAGGAGGGAATTAAAGAGTGCAACCCAACCACCCCTGCAGATTTTTACTAGGATAGCACCAACCACAAAGACACACGTGTACTTTTCCGAGAACTGCAGCAACCGCCGGGACTGATGGTGTTCCTGCGACTCACAACTCCACCTCTAAATGTATCCTTATGCCTTCCCGAGGGGCTGTTTTTGCCTGCGTGCCCATTCCCTCCGCTGTGGTTTTCAGGCATGTAAGCCCATGTCTTCTTACCTCGGGATTGCTCTCTGTCTGCTAACGACCCGCCCCTGCGCCAAATAAACTTTGTGGCAGTGTCTCCATCGTCCTTGCATGGGTTATGGTCTCATTTACCTTTCAGAGTGGACTTACCAGGGAATCTAGGAAAATACACTTGGCAGTTCCTAGGCTGCAGTGTAAGGGAGACAATCGGATCGGGCACACGGTGTGAAGAAGGTTAAAGAAAGTTTCAGGAAGATGGAAATATTTGGAAAGATGTCTGAATGCTGACAGGAAACTAAATTGAGGACAGAATCCCTGCTGGACATAGCCACTTGGGGCAGAAGGGAGTCTGTGTGAGCATGGAGCACGTAGCAGGGCTCAAAGGAGTTGGGGGAGTGAGCCCCAGCATGCAGGGGCCCAGTACTGATGTAGAAAAGCATTGTGTTTAACCCAAGCAATCGGAAGCCACTCAAGCTTAAAGGAGGGGGATAATGTCTTGTTCGAAAAAGTAAAAGCAAAAATTCTTGAGGGGAAGGGACAAAAAGAATATATTCCTGACCTTTTGTTCCCAGGGTCCTATTTAAAAATAGGAGATGCCAGGTATGGTGGCCATGCCTGTAATCCCAGCACCTAGGAAGCTGAGGCAGGAGAATCACTGCATTTTTGGCCAGTTGAGGGTACATTGAAAGGATTTTGCCTATGATATTAGGGCAGTGAGAGGCGGGACCTGGGGATGTTTACTTGAGGTCACTTTCCCCTCCCATATGACAACTTACTTGTTGTGGGGAGCCCTGTAATTGGCTGCCACCTTATGTCTGCAGGCCACACCACCTTAATTCCCTCTAGGAGTTAAGTTTGGTAATTAAGCAGCATCTTGCATAACTTGTTTAGCCTGGTCCCATTATTCAGGGATTATGCTTATTGAGCCTGAGCATGGGAAATTCGAACTGACCTATGAACCTCCGTCTTGCCATTGTTGCTAAGTTACCTGCTGATGTCTCAGCACCCAAATCCCTCCTCCTGAGTACCCTATATATTTGACACTTATTCCTTGAATAAAGAGAGACCTGATTGGAATTCCTCAACTTGTCTCCCCTCTTTGTGTCTCTTGCTCCCTTTTCATCCCCACTCCTCCTCTAGGGTGTCCGTGGACTTACCCGCAGGCAGGGTCAACCTGTGGTGCAAAAAGAGTCCCAATCAGCTGCCTGCACATCAGCAATACCACCTTAAGCACCATCTCAGTTGGAAACTATAGGTATGCCCCACACACCAAGTTTCCAGCAAAGAAAGCCAGGCCCTGGCGGTGATGGACTTCTCTGCGAGTCCTTAGAACAAAGGCTAGTTTTATTTTATATTCTCTCTTTTACTGCGCTGAAAATCCTATCATACATAATAAGCCCTTGTATCACGATGAAAAGGAAAAAAGAAAGAAAGAAAGAAAGAAAGAGAAAGAAAGAAAAGGATGATCAGTACCATAGGATAGGATGATCGGTACAGATATCATAGCCTTTGGCTTTGTGCGGTAGCTCTTACTAGTCACTTAGGGATTTGGTTTTTTTCTCAAGGGGCCTCCCTGGCTGGGCCCAGAGGTCCCAACAGAGGCGTAGAAAGGTTTCTGGTGCTGTGGCGCGCGTTGGCCCTCAGCGTGGTGCACAGGAACATGGTGCATGGAACCGCGGGGCGCAAGTGGGCGGGGTTGCTTAGAAGTAAGTGGCTCGGGATTGGGTGTTTGGCGATACTATGTTAATGAAGTTGCCCTCGTGAAGTAAGTTTTCCAAAAGGCAAGACCTTGAAAGTGGTTTTTTTTGTAGGTCTGGTAAGGGAAAGGCGTTTTGGAGGGTGTTGCTAGAAGTGTGCATTTATGTGAGCCGATGTCCCACAGGTAGGGGGCCATCAGCGTAATATGTGTGCGTTTCAGGGAGGAAGCAAACATTTGTGTAGTATGTTACTAGAAAAGTTTTTTTTGACTGTTTAGAACACTGGGAACCACAAGGAGGAGTTGTAGTGTTTATTTCTGAGTGTAAAGGTGACTCTTACTGTTCCTTGTGTGCAGCTGTCAATGCTGTTGATAACTGTTCTTATTATCTCTTTTTTAAAAAATTTTTATTTAAAAGGAAAAAGAGAAAAAACAAAACTGAAAGGTTGCTGGCCCAGACTGGACACTGTAGCCAGAAAAGCCTCAGCTGGAATTAGGGAGCTCCTGCCTCCCCCGCCCCTAGAGATTTACCTGCCCCTGGCGCCAAACGTGTGCCAATGAAATACCTGTGCATCTCTAATGGCCTTAGGGCACTGCCCTAAGCTTAGGCTACTTATATTCCCCCACGCCACGTGTCAGCAGGAGAGATCGCCGGCCCCGGGGTGGAGATGCCACGCCCCAGGGGGTTGGGGGTGTCTCTCCCCGCATTCCCAAAATAAAGTTCTATCAGATGGTGCCGTGACCAGGGACAGCAGGTGAGAGACTCCTGGGGCTGTTTCCCAGTTTCGAGTCCCCTGCTGTTCAAGACCCACCAGACTGCATCCTATAATTCCTCACTTCTACACTCAGCAATTCTACACTTGGCTGCTGGTTCCCAAACAACACCCACCAATTTACCACAGGTGAGCAACTCCCCAGAGACAGCCACTGAGCCAGGCTCACGTGGATTTTCTCCCCTCTTTGCGTGGGTTCATGACCCTTTCACGTCTTTTAGACAGCCCAAACCTAGGCCCTCACATTTTTTCCAGAGCTTTTGGGGCTTTCTGGGCAAGCGGATGTCCATTCTGGACAGCCCACACTGAGAGACCCTCACTTTAAAACTTTTTATCTTTGCTTCAAGAATGTGCCCCTTTCCCTCCAGCTTCCCTGTCCCTTTGTCTCCTCCAGGATCCCTCCCCCTCCCCGCACTTAAAGAGATAACAGCCTCTTCCCTTGCAGCCTTTCGGAGTTTTTCTCAGTGCCTCCTTTTCTCCCACTGACCGTTCCCCCAAACGCGCTGCCAGCGTCTCTTGGTTTCCCAGCACGCGCTTCCTCTCCCCCACACCGTGCTGCCAGCTTCCTTTGTTTCCCGTGCGTGCCAACCCATCCCCCGCCACTGACATTAAAATGAGACCAGACAATAAGAGATTCACATAAAACTGCTTTAGATTTTAAACAGCTTTTTTTTCTTTTTGCTCTCACATCGCACTCCAATTCTGTGGGCCCCACAGTTTCAGCTCCTTGTCCAGCCCGTTCCATGCCGCGCCGGCTCATTCGTGCCGGTGCTGGCTCATTCCGCCGCTGAGAGATACCCGCGAGACTGTCCACACCACGGGTTTGGCTTTTGGCGCCGTGCCCTGGGCCACGCGTCCCTCGCAAACATGCCGGCTCCTACAGGTTGCCACTTGCCAGCTGCCAGTCTTACGCCTCTGGGAGCAGAGCCCACTTGGCCTCAGGCTATGTGTCTCCCAGCCCCACCACGTGCCGCTGCTGCCGCACTGCCCCTCCGTGGTGCCGGGCACGTGCTGCCGCTGCCATCCATCCGTGGCGCCAGGTGCCACCTCTGGCCACCACTGCAAGCCTCCAAGCCCCACTCCCCATGGGCAGTCACAGCTGAAATACGTTATTTCCCTGCACCGTCTTAGCGCATCATAGTAGCGTCTAGGTGGGATCTCTGCCCGCCCCTGTGTGCTATGTCCCAGCATTCACCCCGCCCACTCTGCATGTTCCATGTCAGCCCACCCCTGCGCGCTGTGTGGTGGCGATCACCCCGCCCCAAGCACAACTCTGCGCTCTTCCTACAGACACTATCTCAGAATTTCAAACTGCCTTAAACACTGCGTGTTTCCAAAGTCCCACGGCTCCACTCAAACATTATTTTACAATTCAGTTCCACTCAAGAGAGGCTATTTTTTAATATTAAGCTCCTACATACTTACTTAATTCTACAGATAACTTTTACTGTAGTCCAGATCTCAAACAACAAGGCAAAACTTGACCTTCAAGCTCCACAGAGACCTTGATATGGTTTTTCATATTTTAAATAACACTTGCAGTTCTGAGACAGACAAATCTACACAAGCTAAAGCTACCCCCCCCCCGCCATGGGCCACACTCAAATGCAGCAGAAGACATCAGAAAAAATGCCTCATCCTGGCATTCTTTGAGACCTTACTCCAGGGCTGTTGGGCTATCCTGGCCACCAGAGAGTGGCTGGGCCATCCTAACTTCTAGCCCTCGTAGGTCACAGGGGCCAACCGCCTTTGTGGGTGTCTGTCTCAGAGTCCAAGTCACATTAAAACTCTCAAGATAAGACATTCTCTATATTCGTGGACATAAGAGGCCACATATACAGAGTTCTTACTGAGTTTTTAGGCTAATAAATCCTCAGTGTCTCATGGAGTATTAAAGGTCAACCTATGCCAGTTACAAACAGGGCCTATTTTTGTGCATGTCCCAGTCCTCTCCTTCCTCCGACACCTGTTCTAACCATCCTTTTGGTACTCATCTCTGCCTTATGACTCACAGGTTGTCATGTTTTGTTATCCACTTTGGTTTTCTTAATTTCTTACATTCTATTAATGATCATTTTTGCAGCAGGACTCTCTAACAGGATTGCCTACAGACTCTAAAACATCATATATCCCAGAGACAAGCCTTACCTACCTACCTTTTAACTTTTATGCTTTCATATGGGGGAATAAGCACCTCATAACTTCATCCTCCTAATTCCACGTTTAATTTTTCAGAATTCTGCCTTGCCATCAAAATGTTCCTGCCTCAATGTCATCCTGATAGAATAACATGTCTAAATCAAAGACACCTTTCCCTCTACCTCACTTGAGTCCTTAAATATGACAATGCCATGTCTCCTCATAACATCTTGTCTCTTTGTTTTTTCAGTCTAACATACATGCATTCACCAGTGAAGTTGTCCTGGCTAAAACTCCTGGCACCAGCTTCTACCTAGACATCAACCGTCATCCGTCGACTCCCCTAGACCCCAGTACAACGCCCTCAGCCAGCAGGAAGTAGTTAAAGAGAGAAATCTTCGCCCCTTTTCCTAATAATCATAAGACAGGATATGAAAGGGTTGCTGGCCCAGACCAGACACTGTAGCCAGAAAAGCCTCAGCCAGAATTAGGGAGCTCCTGCCTCCCCTGCCCCTAGAGATTTACCTGTAACCCTATACCCCCCACCCTTTGAAACCTGCCCCTGGCACCAAACGTGTGCCAATGAAATAACTGTGCATCTCTAATGGCCTTAGGGCACTGCTCTAAGCTTAGGCTACTTATATTCCCCCACGCCATGTGTCGGCGGGAGAGGCCCCGGGGTGGAGATGCCATGCCCCAGGGGGTCGGGGGTGTCTCTCTTTGCATTCCCAAAATAAAGGTTACTTATATTTTATACTTCTTATCTTTTCAGCTGCCGCCAGTCCTCCTCCTCTTCTCCCCTTCACAGTTCTATCAAAAACAAAGAGGTGTAAGAGTTCTTATTGTTTCTTTGTGGTTAGTAAGAGGGGAGAGATGTAGTCTGAGTGGTTTCTGTTCAATGGTAGTTTGAGGAATTCAGACCCTAAGTAGAATAGGTAGCTGTTAGTAGTGAGGTGGAAGTGAAGGGCTATGTGAGTTACGTGTGAAGGATGTAACTTAAGGGGTTTGTTAGGGGTGTATAGCTCACTAGCACAGAAACGACTGTGGGGTTCTTGTTACCACAAAACGTCACAGGAAGTTACCTCTGTTAAGAAAGGAAGAATGCTGTCGTGTGGCTAAATGTCTTTTTTCCCCCTCTGTTTATGAAGAATGTGGCCTCTTCCCAACACCTTAATAAATATGATTTAGGTTGATGGTTTTTTTTTTTTTTTTTTTTTTTTTTGCAGAGGAGGGAATAGGCATTGAACTTTGTTGCTTACCACTTTACAATTCATTGCTCAGGGCACAGGAGCCTGGATTTTATTTCTTCCCATTATGTGGTAACAGGCAGATACTGTTGAGAGCACTCAAGGTATAGCACTTCCTAGAACAAAGGGCACCTGGGTCAAGCCGAAGGTGCTTCAGCCCAAAAACCACCAAGCCCCAAGACAATCCAAACAGTGGGTTGCTAGGAGAACAGGGTGTCATATGGACATTATGTTGCTAAAAAGATATAAGTAAAAGGCCCTGCAATGAAGGGGCCTTTGCTTTTGTCTCTTCTTACCTCACCCTAAGAACCTCAAGAGCCCTGCAGGTTGCAGCAGGATACAAAAACTTGTAAGAGGGGCTGGCTCTGTAACTCACTGGCAGAGCTTTTGCTTAAGGTAAGCAGTGTCCTGCACTCAATCCATCACAGTACCTCAAAAGAAAACAAAGCAAACCCAAAACCTGATAACAGAACTGCTTTGAAGCAAGAAAACTAGGCATCTGGTGTTGGAGGCCTTTAAAATATTTTTTTGTCATTTGTTTTCCTCTTTTGCCTCCTCCTTATGTATTTTTTGTTCGTTTTGGCTTTTGGAACAGTGTCTTACTGTGTCACCCACATTGATGTCACACTTGCTGTGTAGCTGAGGCTGATCTCAAAATTGTCATCATGCTGCCCCAGCATCCTGAGGGCAGAGATTGCAGATAGGAGTTACTGTGCCTTACTGTACATTTCTTTTTTCAATCAAAAAAAGGAAACCCCTCGGCTGATTCTGATGTGCAACCAGATAATGAAACTATGGCTGCACATAACCCCTGCTTATATCTGCACACAGTGAAGTTTGTCCCTTCATGCTGCACATAATAGTGTATAATGGTATAATAGTCACTTTTCTGTTGCTGATACAAAATGTTCAACAACTGCAATTTAAAGGAGGAGAGGTTTATTTGGCTCACAGTTTCCACTGCATACAGTCCACGGTTGGCTGGCTCCAAAGCATAAACTCATGGCAGAAGGGTATGGTGGAGGAAAGGTGGTGGTTGACCACCACAGTAGCCAGGAAGCAGAGAAGGGAGGAGCTGAGGAGGCAAATAGACCTTCTGTATTTATTACAAATAGGTGCTCAGTGTTTGTTTAATGATTAGATGCATCTAAGTGGAGGGACAGGGGCTGGGGGTTTAGCTTAGCGGCATAAGTGCCTGCCTTGAAATCAGGCAGTCATGAGTTCAATTCCCGGTACCGATAAAAAGGAAAAAGACAAAAAAAATGAGTAAGTGGAGGGACACTTTAAAATCATATATAGAGCAGGGTTTACCACTCTATTTGTTCCAGATTAGTGGAATCTAAAGGGTTTGTACTTTCTGTTCGGAGTATCACAGACTTGAGGAAAGCTGACAGGATCCAAGATACTGGTCAGTGCTGAAGTGACATCTGTTGTTGAAAAGAAGGCATAACAATTTCTTTTGCTTTTGCTCTCATAGAAGTTTGGTTCCTAGAGTAAAATGGGACTTTAGAGATCACACACACACACACACACACACCTAGTACTGAGGCTCAACCCTGGGTTCTGTCCATGCTAAGCAAGGACTCTGTCCCTGAGGTACATCCTTAGCCTATTCTTACCCTTTTATAGATGAAGAAGCAGGCCTAGAAGGCTGAGAAGTTACCTACTTGGTTAGAGGGATAGGTGGGGCTGGAGCCAGGTGGTGAAAGATCCCTCTGAATTTCAGGAACAGGGTGGATTTGAGGTTGTGTATGGGAAGAGGATCTCTGGGAGGCCACAGAGTGGAGCCAAGAGGCCAGAGTTGTAAGGCCAGAAGTGACCTGCACCAAGGAGCTGAGCTGAGGTCAGCACCTGGTCAGTCGAGGGGACAGAAGGGAACCAGGATTGATGGGAGCCACACAGGTATAGCGAGAAGGTGCAAGTCCTCATTTGGGCTCTTTGACGTAGGATGGAACTTGAGGCAGAAATGTCAGTCAGCAAGCATTTTCAGCCCCAACACTGCTCTTCTTTGAAAGCTGATAACATCAGTTGATTATCCAAGAATCCAAACCAGCTTTCAAAGTTGCACTGATTTTTGTTAACAGTCTACTTAGGCACGCGAGTTTATTGAATGTCGTTGTTAAGAGTAGCATTCCATGTCTTGGTGTAAAAGTGCTGGAGCAGGTTTTCCTTTTCTGCTCCTTCATGGAGTCTTCAGACCTGGACTGGATCTTGCAAGTGGTGTCCTCTAGCTTCAGGCAAGTGTAATTTTAATGATGACAGAGTTGATGAATATCACTTAGTGACGGCCAGAAAAGAAGTCCCCTACCCTCAGCTGGGTTTAACAGAAAGAAGGAAGGATTGTAAGAGATGAAGGTGACAGGAAATGAAGGAAAGGATTTCAATTCTGAGAAACACTATATATTTAGGGAAGTTGCTTCAAGTCTGAGAAGCACATGCTGTCCTAAAGCACTTCGTTACCGTTTCTGGGGACTGGAAATGTAGCTCTGTGATAGAGCACTTACTTAACTGTGTGAAACAGCTGAGCTATGGCTGAGGTGGAGGTCAGTGAACTTCCTGGGACTAGAGCAAAGCTGGTCCCAGGAACATGGAATGCCAGAAGCTTTCCCCCCCATGTGTGAACAAGTTGACCTCTTGCTTAGCTGCGTATCAGCAGGTGTCCAGCCTTGCTGTCCCTTCCTGTTAATTATAGCACAGATGACTCTGAAAATGTTCCCTTTTTTGTGTTGTTACCAGGACCTTGCCCTTTCGACCCTGTCGCATGCTTTCCTTTTTACTGTGTATAAATGAGGATGCTGGTATGGCATCGCTACTTCTCCATTGGAGGGCCATGTCTCGGCCAGTCCCAGCTTTCCTGTGTGTTTTGTCTTCTCTTAATCTTGCGCTCTCCTGTCAGTGCCCACACTGTTTGCACAGGATGTGGCACTTAACATTTATGAGGCTCTGGGTTCAAACCCAGCAGCACAAGCAAAGCAATCATTATATTTTCTTGAAACTAATATGATTTGTATTGGTTTAATGTATAGTTATAAAAAGAACATATAAATACAGTAAATGTCAACATTAAATAATACTTGCATGTAGATCCCTTCTGTTGGCAGTGCACAAGGTCACATCTTAGCTATTTGGCAATAGAAATGAAACTTTAGTAACAGGTTCATGGCCTCTTCTGTGTGTGGTACTGGAAACTGAAACCAACACCTCACTGAGCTGCATCCTTGGCTCTTTTTATTTTAATTTTTAAAAAGTTGAAACATCTCACCCAGACTCTGTTTTGCCGAGGTTGGCCTTGAGCATGCTATCCTCTTGCTGTAGCCTCCATGAGTGGTGAGGTTATAGATATGCACCATTGTACCTTCACTACTTCATGGCTTCTAAATCTCCTTGCTGTCTGTCAAAAACTATAGAAAAGAAGAATTATTCAGGGAAATTTGCGCAAAGTCTGAGAAATCCATCCTGACCTCTAAAATACATTCTTATGCCAGGCCATCAAATGACTTGCTGTTAAGTAGTTCCCTTGCTTTTTAAACATTTATTTATTCTTATTATGGAGATTGAACTTAGCTCTGGGCTATATTTACAACCTTTATTATTCTTTCTATGATTTTTGCTGTGTGTGCGATAGGGTCTTGCTAAGTTGTCCAAACTGAACTCCTCTTGTCTCATCATTCCTAGTACCTTGGATGACAGGTATGCACCACCACTCTGGACCCATGATCTGTTTGATTCTCATGGAAGTCATGTGCAGATGTCAACACTGACCTGACCTGACCGGAGGACTCTTATTGGTCCAGGGGACTTGGAGGATGTATTGATTTAGCTTCTAGGGAATCTGGAAAGATGAGTTATTCAGGCAGTCAGTGAACCTTTGGGTACTAAACTGAGAGGATCCATTTCCAGAAGGGCAAGGGGTTGGAGGAGGCCCAGGTGGTTTTGCTTCAGAAGATGGAACTTGAGGGAGGTTTGGAGAGAGTCTTACATTGACTGATTCAACAGTAAGCATTGAGGTCCTGTGTCCTGTGTCCTGTGGGTAAGTCCACGGAGACCCTAGAGGGGCAGTGAAGATGAAAGGGGACAAGAGATGCAAAGAATGGAGACAAGACAGAAGTCAGATCAAGTCTCGTTCATTCAAGGAAAAAGTAACAAATATGTAGATAATTGGGGGAGAAGGGAGTTGGGTTCTGGCACGTAAGCAGGTAACTTAGCAACAGTGGCAAGACTGAGGGTTCTAGGTTAAATTAAATTTTCAAATTTCCCACACACAGGCTCATAAGCATAATCCCTGAATAGGCCAAACAAGCTATGCAAGGTGCTGCTTAACTACCAGACTTAACTCCTAGAGGGAGTTAAGGTGGTGCAGCCTGCAGATATAAGGTGGCAGCCAATTACAGGGCTTCCCACAGTCCTGGTGTAAACTTGGGAATACAGTGGTACAATAGATACAATGCCTATTCTCAGAGAACTGACTGCTGTCAAGGGGAGATAGTTAATACACCAGATGAATAAAGGAAATTCTCATGGAAAATAAGAGTTCTGAAGCCCTTGATACAGGGTTCCTTTAGAGTAGGTGGTCAAGGAAAGCTTCCCTAAAAAAGTGACACAAGAAGTTGTGCTAGGATCTGTGGGCAGAGAGTAGCAGCAGAAGAAGCTGCTGGTGCAGAGATTTGAGGTGGTGATGCGCTTGATCTGCAGGAGTAACTGAGAGATGGCTCCTGTGACTTGGGTGGAGCCAAAGAGCAGGGGAGAGTAGCCAGCTGAGTCAGGGCCAGAAAGGCCCTGGACTGGCAGGGATGGTAAGCAACTCTAGGTGCTGGAATGGTGCTGAGGCAGTGTGGGTTAGCTCAGGGTCTCACGGTGTTTCCAGAAGCTCAGGCAGCTTGCCAGTCTTTACAGCAAATGTTTCACCAATGCACTGTGTGGTGACCACAGTGGCCCCTAAAGACATGATCCCTGCCTTGTGTGCTTCCTTCTGTAGCCAGGACAGTGGTGGACCCAGGGGCCTGAGTCAAGTTCTCTTCCCCACTGAGCTGTACAACTGGGCTGCACCGGAACTGATCTTTCAGGAGGCAGCCATGGTGAAGTCAGACATCTACAGCTTTTCCCTATCACACGAGAGATTTTAATCTGTGATCAAATTAACCAAGCCCTAAGTTTTCGGTTGTTTTACTGAAAATGCATGATTATAGGAGATTTTGGTTTTTGGTGTTTGAGCCAGGCCGTCCTTAAATTGTGCAGGTTGGCCTTGAACTCTTGATTGTCCTATGTCAGCCCTCTGAGTACTGGGATTACAGGTCTGTGCCACTCCACCTTGCTTAGAAGATTTGTTCTAGGACGCTTCTTTGTGTTTATGGAAAATATAAGATGGCGATCTGGCAGAAACCTTTCTGTTTTACCTGTTCTTTAAGACTCAGCAAAGCGCATCCATCTGCTTACTTGTTAATCTATATGTATGCAAATATATGTAATTGCTTTTCCTCATGCTCAGGCTAGATGTAGGGCTTTGGGAATTCTAGGGAAGTGCTGTACCACTGACTACATTATTTAGCTCCCAAGCACCTTGTGTGTGTGTGTGTGTGTGTGTGTGTGTCTTTTAGTTCAGGCTGACCTTAAATTCACCTTACAGCCCAGGCTGGCCTGGAACTCACACAGATCCTCCTGCCTCGCCTTCCTGATTGCTGGGATTACAGGTATCTGTCACCATGCCTGGCCTCCAAGCAACGATTTTTAAATTGGAGAGTTAATATTTAACAATATGTGTGACTTGTCTTTTTTTTTTTTTGGTCTTTTGAAACAGGGTCTCACCATGCAGTTCAGGCTGGCCTTGAGCTCACTTTGTAGCCCAGGCTGATCTCGAACTCACAGTGATCCTCCCACCTCAGTCTCCCAAGTGCTGGGATTTCAGGCATGAGCCACCACGCCTGGCTCATGACTTTTCACTAAGCTCAGTTTTTTAGTTTTTTTTTTTTTTTTTTTTTTTTTGTCTTTTTCCTTTTTATCGGTACCGGGGATCGAACTCACGACTGCCTGCTTGCAAGGCAGGCACTTATGCCACTGAGCTAAACCTCCAGCCCCAGTTTTTTAGTTTTTTGACGCAGGGTCTCACTATGTAGTTCAAGCTGACTTTGAACTCACTATACCCCAGGCTGTCCTTGAGCTTGTGGTGATCCTCCTGCCTCAGCCTTCCAAATGCTGGGATTAGGGTTGTGTGTCACCTTGATGCCCAGCTTCTAAGCATTTTAAAATGAGGATAAAATTGGGTTCTGAGAACTAAATATAAAATTGAATACAGGTAGGGTCCCATAGACCCTACATGTTGAGCAAGCATGTTGAGACTTACAGGTCTTTAATGTGAAATAGTCACATATGTGAGGACCGGAGGGCTTCTTTAAGAGAGGAACAGAAGGACTCCACATGTAGCTTAATGGTTAGAATGCCTTTCTATGTAATATGTGCAAGACCCTGGGTTCAACCCCCAGCACCACAAAAAACAAAAGTTACTTAACATAAAAGCCACAACACACAACCCCCACACACCTACACACAGTGAGTGAAGGCATATTCACATGAGAAGTAAACAAGCATCACCTCCTTTTCCTGGTGTTTGTAGTCTCAGAGACAACACTGCACCTGGCATGAGGTGAATGTGTTTGGGTACTCAGCTGAATGCCATGAAGCGTTTCCAGGGCCCCAAGGCTGCCAGAGGGAGAGCTTGTATACACATGATATGGGCAGTACTATATCGTGTCCCTCTGGCAGGGTTTTTCTTGGTAAATAGATGAAGTGACTTCTCATTTGTTGTTGTTTTTTTCCAAATCTATTTTATTTCAAGAATAAATAAGAAAAGAAGAGGAGAAAGAGGAAAGGGAGGAGGAGGAGGAGGAGGAAAACTACAACAAAATTTCAAGACACATCAACCAGGGGGCAACAATGGTACCATACTTCATTGTGCATTGTCATCCCCAGATGGCTTCTCATTTGTGACTGGCCTTCCAGATAGTTTTATTTTAGAAAAAAAAATTAATGTGTAGCTGGAGATTTAGCTCAGCGGCACAGTGCCTGCCTGGTAAGTGTGAGGTCATGTGTTCTATTCCTGTACCAAAGAAAACAAAGCAAAACACTAATATATAAAGGGACTTGACTGTGGCTGCACAACTGCATCTGGTTTCTCACAGTTGCTCCTTCCTCCTTACAGATGATGTGCCCTGGAATGACTTAGATGGCTCAGTTATTAAGGAAGCTATCCTCTTGGGAAACTATTTAGAAGCTGATGCCAGGCTTTCAAAACCTTGCTATGATGTTGTTAAGTCAGGTGTCCAAGTCAAGCAGAAAGACAGAACTATGAATCTTGAAGATACCCAGTATATTCTGCAGGATGACTTAAAGGCAAGCCCTGAAGTACTTGGGAGTTTGGTTCTACTTAGCCATCTTGGGAGAGTAGGCAGAGAGAGAGATCAAAAGGAATTTGGAGATTAAGCCGTGGAAAGCCCTGGAAACCCTCACTTTACTATACTTGTGTGTTTCTGAGAAAGCCTAACTGCTTAACACAGTGTAAGTAGTAGGGACGGAGGGGTGGAGTTGAGGAGTGTTAGCACATAGTGGGTAGGGTGCGCTGTAGGCACACAGTGGGGATGCAGTGAATGGTAGCTATTACTGCTTTCAAGGTATTGGGATAGCAATGAAGTAGCTAGCTAATAAGGACTACAGGGTATCCACCAAAAAGAGGGAGCTTACCTGACAGGTAAATGGTTTCTACCAGTGACAGTCAGGAGATCGCAGATACACCTTTGACAACATTTCCCGTGTCACAGGAGAACACTGGAGTACAGAGAACCCAGCCAATGGAGAGCCCCAGGGTGCAGAGATGTGAACCCTATCCTGGTGTTAGTGTCTATCTAGGACTAATTTCAGAACATTGAAAGGCCAGTGTAGACTTGGAAATTAAAGAGCTAAAGGAATCAGGTATGACCTGGACTCACAGGCTAAGCATCACTTTAACACTAGTGTATTTTGAGAATCACACGAACTACTTTAAACTGTACATGCTGGGAAAATAGGGGATACTTTAGGGCAAAATCAAGATCCTTAAATTACTAAGTTAAACCTTTTGGGTTTTGTAAGTACCTGGCTTGGATGCAGAGCTAAATAGTAACAATGGATTTATTTATAGTGTGATTGCTTGCTTCTTTCTTTCTTCCATCCATCCATCCATGCTTCCTTTTTCTTTCTAATTTTTTTTTTCATTTTTTTGACATCCTTTAGCTATGTAGCTCCATCTGGCCTTAAACTATATATAGCCCAGGCTACATAGAGACTTATAGCGTTTTAAGTAAGCATCATTGACTCCAAAAGTTGAGGAATACCATTATTATCTTGGGACATGTGATTTCTAGAAAGTTCAATGAAAGGAATTGACATTAGCAGAAATACCTGGAGAGGACAGTATTTGTGTTTGCTGGGTTTTAAATTTATGTAAAATAAATTTTATTTTACATATATGGAATTTAAAAAGATGCAGTAAATGTGTCTAGTTTTAACATTTTAAAAAATTGGCATAATGCCAGGAATGGTGACACACACCTTTAATCCCAGCACCTGGGAGGCTGAGGCAGAAGGATTGTTTACAGTTCAAGGCACCCCTGGACTACATAGCGAGACCCTGTCTCAAAAAAAAAACAAGCCTCCCCAACTGTCATAACATTGTATGTGTTTACTGGGTATAACATGATGCTGTGAAGTACATATTTGTTGTGGAGTAGTTAAATCTAGGTAATTAAAAGTCACCCTGTTCACACAGTTAACATTTTGTGATAGAGCGTCCACTCCATTTTCCAAGACTACTGGTCACCTTGCTGAAAGTCGATCTCTGGAGTTTATTCCTGTTGAGCTGTTGAACTCTTTGGAACTGTAGTTATACACGGTTTGGCCAGCCTTCCCCTCTGCAGCCCCTCACTACCTCACATCTGCTCAGCATCACCTCATAGTCACCATTCTGCTACTTTACAGTATTAGTGTCCTTCGACTCCACAGATGAGTAAGATCATGCAGTATTTCTCTTTCAGTGTCTGGCCATTTCACTTACTTATTTCCTTCAACTCATCCCATCTTATCCCAAAGTCCCATATTTTATTCTAAGTCTAAATAGTATCTCAGTGTATGTATCTCTATGTGTGTGTGTAAATATCTCACATTTTCTTTATTCAGTTTTTAAAATTTAAAAAATATTTTATCCACAGCTCTTTTACTTATTTATTTATTGTTTGCTTATTCTGCTAAGTTTTGTTTTCTATTTTGTGCCGCTGGCAATCAGTCTGAGTAACTTGTAATTCCAGGCAGGTGCTTATGCCACTGAGCTGCATCCCCGGCCTTTATTCAGTTTTTGATGGGCACCTAAGTTGATTCCATATCTTGAATATCTTGAATAAAAGTGATGCACTCAACATGGGAGTGCAGCTGTCTCCTCAAAGTAGCTTTTTGTTAGGTGTACCCTGTCGTGTGTACCCTGGATCATAGTAGTAGTTCTGCTTTTAATTTTTTTTTCGAGACAGGTTCTTGATATGTTGCCAGGCTGGTTTCTGTCTCCTGAGTTCAAGTGGTCCTGCTGCCATAGCTTCCTAAGTTGCTGAATCTAGAGGTAGATACTATCGTGCCCCACTTATGATGATGATTGTTATTTTTTGAAGAATCTTTGTCTTATTTTCCCTAATGGCAATAGTCCTTTAGATTCCTGCTGATTATAAGGATTTATTTGTGTCCACAGCCTTGAAAACACTTGTTACCCTTTTAAAATGCTTTACAAGATAGACTAATATATCAATTTTTTTTTCATAGATGACAACACTAATCTACAGCTGTGAAGCTAGTTCTGGACCCTCCCCACATTGGTCACTGAGACTAGTGACAAAAGTTTGCTCAGTCATTTAGACCAGTGTATTTTACCCTGATTAGGGGATTTATGAAGAAACAGCTACCTGGCATTGGAAGGTTTGGCACTCATACTATTGACAGAGCAGCTGGGAGTGACATTGGAGAAACACTTGTACCTGTTCATCTTTACTCTCTTTCCCCAAAGAATAGAAAACACCAAATAAGTTTAGCATTTTGCTACCTGCTTATTTATACTTTTTAATATCCTTTTAAAAAATTACAGGAATCCAGGGATTTAGCTCAGTGGCACAAGCACCTAACTGGCAAGCATGAGGTCATGAGTCATCCCTGGTACCAAAAACAACAACAAAAAAATTACAGGGTTGGGCATTTAGTTCAGTGGGCAGCACCTGCCTGGCAAGCATGAGGTCCTGAGCTCAATTCCTGTATCCTTCCCCAAAATAAATAATAAAATTTCAGTAATTATATGTATAGGCAATTTTATATCTTGATTTTCCACTTTCCTTGAGAATGTACTATCCCATGTAATTTTAGAAAATTTTAATACAACATTTTTATTGTATCAATTTATTTATAATTTTAAATGTTTTTTAGTTTTTTAAAAAAATTTATTTTAAAGAGAAAAAACAATGCAAAATTTGAAAACAGGATAGAAGAGTAACAATGGTTAATTCACTGCTTATTGTTATCTTCAAAGTAGTTGCCCATATTACAAGATACAGGCATGAAAAATTGGTCAAACAATATAGGCACAAACCTTTCTTTTCAATAACCTAATAGAAGTTAGTAATATTGTTATCTTAACTGTCTTGTATGTATGTATTTATTTTTCTTTTTCTTTGTTTTCTTCTTTCTCCCATCCCAATTTGATTTTCCTTTTGAACAATTTCTTCCCATTTCACAGTACCTGTTGTACATTTTGGATCCTACTTATTCTTTCTGCTTCAGAGAGCTAAGTATTAAAACAGAAACATTAAAGCTATTGGAAAAAATCAGGTAGAAATCTTTTCTTTTCTTTCTTTTTTTTTTTTTTTTTTTTTTTTTTGTACCAGGGATCAAACTTGTGACCTGGTGCTTGCCGGGCAGGCACTTGTGCTGCTGAGCTATATCCCTGGCCCGAAATTTTAAAGACATAGGTGTAGGCAGAGAGTTCATGAACAAAACTGCACAGGAGGTACTTCAAAGAATCAACAATGGGGATCTCATCTTATTTAAAAGCTTTTGCACATCAAAAAAAAAAAATCATCACCAGCAGAGTGAAAAGACAACTCACAAAATGGGGAAAAATGTTAGCCAACTGACCTTCAGACAGAGGACTTATGTCTGCAGCATATAAAGAACTGAAAAAAGTCAGACCCTCAGAATTCAAAGGTCCAATCCAAAAATGGGCATCTATGTACTGCTTAGATTGAAGAACAAATAGCAATTAATATATGAAAAAATGATAAACATCATTGGTTGTTTGAGAGATGCAGATTATTCCATGTAATTTTTAAAACTCTGTAAACTTGGTTTTTAAATTTTAAAGAGAAAAAATTTGTATTTTAAAGAGAAGTAAAAATTTCAAAACAAGATAGTGTGATATATATTTTTCAATTTTTATTCTTTTGTTTTTCCCTTCCTTTTCTCTTTTCCCCATCCCAGTTTCTCTTTTCTTTTGAATAGTTGCTTGGCATTTCACACCATCTGTTGTACACTGTGGATCTTATTTACTCTTTCAGTTTCTCACACTAGGTAGACAATAAGATGTTTCCATGTGTGAGTCTGATTTATTTTATGAGTATGGTCTCGAGGTACCTTTTTTTTCCATTTACCTTTTTTTTTTAACTTTAAATGTAGTAAACTCAGAAAAACAAGACAGAACAAGGCTAATCAAGACAATGCAGCAAAATTGGTACAAAATTTCAGAGCAGGATACCAGGAAAACAATGATAGTATATCTTATCTTCACAATAGTTGTCCTTTCCATCAGGTATAGCAAAATTAAACCAAAAACAAAACACTATAAAAGCAATCAAAATATTGAATAAAGCAAAACAATCAGACCAAAGCAAAACAATGGAAACAATATTAGACTTAAAAGACAAGATAGAAGGAAATCCCCCATATTTGCTATATTGCATACTGTTACCCACTCAAGAAAAGCTGAGACCACTGGCCCAGGCCTGCAAAATCAACTAAAGAGTACAAGCATGTAGTTGCTTTATGCACCTCAGTTGCTATCAACTCAGGCTGTCCTGGAAACCATCCAGTTGCTAATGGGGGTGGGAATGGAGGGTGGACAGTGTGTGATTCTCAGCTCAGGCCCTGGTAGGCTCACGGGAGGTGCTGTGATTTCTTTCCCTGGAATGCCCGTGGCTGGCATAGCTTACCCAGAAGCCTGGCTGGTTGATTTTTGGTTGATCCCCCAAGTCCCAGCATGCTGGATTCTCGAGAGATGCTGACTTTTCTCTCCCTGGAGTGCACACGCTTGCACAGCTTCACATCCATATACCTTTTAAAAATCTCCAGTTTATCTTCCTTTATTGCTGAAAAGTACTCCATTGTATAAAATAATCATGTCTTTTTTTTTATCCATTCCTTGGTTGATGGGCATTTGGGTTGTTTCTAAGATGTAGCTTGTAAACTTAATTTGAAATTGTTAGGTTTCCCCCATGGTTGAATTTCAGTTTGTTTCTTCTTATATTCTGTGAGGAACAAGGTTACAATGACTTATACCTAATGTTTTTCCTGCATTTTGAATTACTTCCTTAAGATGGATTCCCAGAAGCAGAGTTACTAGGTCCAAAGGTTTGGTCATTTAAACCTTCTTTTTCTTCTTCTTCTTTTTAATCCTGGGGTTTGGACTCAGGGTCCTCCGCGTGCTAGGCAAGCACTCTACCACTAAGCTACAACCCCAGCCCTTGAAGATTTTTTTTTGGTACCAGGCCTAAAGATTCTTGATAGTTATTGCCAAAGAGCTCTTTAAAGAAGCTTATTAAACTGACCTCACTGCTTTCTAGTCCTGCTGAGAGAGTGGTTCATTATTGATGATGGGGAGGTCGTATCTGTACCACACATCACAGTTCTGAAGAATTAAGTTTGTGTGTTATAAAATTATAGGGTATATAGAGGAAAAGACTCACTTGTTATGTGATTAAAAATACCAGGTCAAGACAGATTGATCTGCCAAAATCAGACAGCTAACCCAGCAAGTCAGGGTCCAGAACTCAGTAAGGTCTCAGAATATTCTTCACAGTTCTGGTGTCTCATGACTGAGACCTTACTCCAGGGCTGTTGGGCTATCCTGGCCACCAGAGAGTGGGTGGGCCATCCTAACTTCTAGCCCTCACAGGTCACTGCCAGATTCGTCATGGACAAAAATTGCTGCCGAAGACTGACAGGGGCTAAGGGCCAACGACAGCTGCCTTTGTGGGTTTCTGTCTCAGAGTCCAAGTCAAATTAAAAACTCTGAAGGTAAGACACTCTCTATACTCGTGGACAGAGAGGCCACATATACAGAGTTCTTACTGAGTTTTCAGGCTAATAAACCCTCAATATCTGATGGAGTATTAAAGGTCAACCTATGGCAGTTACAAACAGGGCCTATTTTTGTGCAGGTCCCAGTTCTAAATCTTAAAATGCTTTTATTCCCTTTTATACAGACTGACAGATACATTTTGTCTTCTCACTTTGTTTATACTTTTTCAGGATACATAAAAGCCTTTCTCACAACCAGGGAAACTACTGATATACTTGATAAAGTTCTGTTACAGCAAAACATTCCAATGACTACAACCAAGTCACAGTGACCCATGCCTGATATTCTTGATAACCTCAACAGCAATCAAAGTTGCTAGACCGCCATCCTGGTTTCACATCACTCAGGCCCTAGATCTGACCATCCTTTTCATACTCATCTCTGCCTTACCAAGGCCTCATGGCCATGACTTACAGGTTGTCATGTTTTGTTATCCACTTTGGTTCCTAATTTCTTACATTCTATTAATGATCAGTTTTACAGTATTGCCTACAGACTCCAACATCATATATACCAGAGAAAAGCCTTACTGACCTACCTTTTAACTTTTATGCTTTCATATGGGGGAATAAACACCTGTCATAACTTCACTCCTACTAATCCCACGTTTAATGTTTCAGAATTCTGCCATGCCGTGGAAATGTTCCTACCTCAACGTCATCCTGATAGAATGACATGTCTAAATCAAAGACACCTTTCCCTCTACCTCACTTGAGTCCTTAAATATGACAGTGCCATATCTTCTCATAACACCTTGTCTCTTTGTTTTTTCAGTCTAACATATGTGCATTCACCAGTGAAGTTGTCCTGGCTAAAACACCTGACACCAGCTTCTACCTAGACATCAACTGTCATCTGTCGACTCCCCTAGACCCCAGTACAGCGCCCTCAGCCAGCAGGAAGTAGTTAAAGAGAAAAATCTTTGCCCCTTTTCATAATAATCATAAGACAGGATATGAAAGGGTTTTGGCCAGGCCGGATACTATAGCCCATAAAGCCAGGAAGCTCCTCCCCCCAATTTCCCCCACCCTTAGGAATTACCTCTGGTGCCAAACTAAGACCAATGGGCTACCTGTGCATCCCTAATGCCCCTTTAGGTTCCACCCCAGGCCGAGGCTACTTATATGCCTTACTCCACGTGTTCCACGGAGAGATCGCCGGCCCCGGGGTGGAGATGCCATGCCCCAGGGGGTTGGGGGTGTCTCTCCCCACATTCCCAAAATAAAGGTTATTTATATTTTATACTTTTCAGCCACTGCCAGTCCTCCTCCTCCTCCTTCCCCACACAGTTCTATCAAACACTACCACTGTGGCACGCTCTTGGAAGTTTTTAAGGAGTTTCGTGGTTCTCTTGTCTTTTTCTTTTTTTACCTTTTGGATATTATGTTCATAAACAGCGACATGAGAACAAGGCTGTCTAAGGCTCACACACTATCTCTAGGTGAAATGGTGGCACCACCCCAATAACAACAAGGCTAGTACAGCTTTTCCTGAAATAGCCAGCTCTCTACATTCTGGGTGGCCACTTTCTGCAGAAATTCTGCCACTTTCTGTAGAATTTCTGTAGAAATTGTCTGCCACTTTCTGTAGAAATACTGATTTACTCTCGGAAGTTCCCAGTGTTTCTTACAACTGATTCAAATAGGGAGGACATGGAGTGTTCTATTTATTTCTAGGTAAACTCTTCACATTTCCTGGTTTCTGAAAGTTCTCCTTTCACAGATCTTTTTAAACATAATTACAAAAGTTTTCTATGAAACTCAACAAGTTAAACCCAACAGTACATCAAAAGGAGATATACTGTAACATTTGGGGTATCTCAAGAATTGGTGTCCCTATCACAGATGGGGTTATCTCAAGAATGCAAAGTTCAGGGCCAGGGATTTAGCTCAGCTGTGCAAGTGCCTGCCTAGCAAGTACAAGGTCATGAGTTTTGTCCCTGGTACAAAAAAAAAAAAAAAAAAAAAAAGCTAATTTCCTTTAAAATTTGAAAATCAATGGGTAACCCACCAAAATGATAAACTTTGTATTTTTTGTTTTGTTTTGCAACTGGGAATTGACCTCAGGACCTCATACTTCCCAGACAGGTGCAATGCTACTGAGCTATATCCCCACCCCCTGATAAACTTTAAAAACATAATCTATATGTTGAACTCAGCAGACACCAAAACAAAACAAACACATTTTTGTCAAGCATGGTTGGTGCATGCCAGTAATCTTAGCTACCCAAGAAGCTGGGGAGGCTGAAGCAGGAGGATTGTAAATTCAAGGCCAACCTAGGCACTTTGTCTAAAAAAAAGCGGGGGGAGGGGGGATGGCCTGGGATTCCAGCTCAGTGCTAAAGGGCTTGCCTAGTGTGTATAAAGCCCTGGGCTCAGTCTCCAGTACTGCCACACAAAACGATCAACAAACTAAGAATAGAAAAGAATATAAATCAGCCTCCAATTCCATCTTACAGCTAACCTCAGGATTAGTGGTAATGATTGGGTGCTTTTCCCCAAGATCAAAACCCAAACAAGATGTCTATTCTTATCATAGCAATTCACCACTGGTGAGGGGTGCACCGAGGAAAGAAAATTTATCTAGATTGGAAGATGTAAACTTTAAATCTATATTTTCAGACAACAGGAGTATATATGAATAAAATCAGGTAAGATCTAAATGAAAGTAGTAACTTTGTTTTTTATATACATAACAGAATACACTATTATCTTTTTTATTCATACTTATTCAATACTTATTCATACTTATTCATTCATTCATTCATTCATACTTATTCATACTTATTCAATAGCTGTTTTATTAATAGACGTTTTGTTTCCAGTCTTTTGTTGTTACAAATAATTGTGGAATTACAAAGTTTTGTGAATGTATGTTTCCAACATTTGTGTTCTGTATTCTGTCTTTGAAATTCGTTTTCAGAAGTTGGGATTGTTGGGAGCAAATGGTAGAGAGCTTACTTCGCACGTGCAAGGCACTGGATTTTATCTCCAGCACCACGGAGAAAGTGAGATTGGGTCCATAGGAAAATCTGGAGGTGGGTTCAGGCAATGGTCATTTAGGGCTCTTGTCATTCCATACAGCGAGGCACCGTGGGAGAACACCCCCACCCCATCTCTCTCCAGTGTTGTTCAGGGCTCAGCAGTCTCAGCAAGGGTTTGTGCAGTTAGGAGCCATGCAGCACGTGTTCACTTGGCTCAGCTACTTACACGTCTTTTCTGAGCCTCACTAGCTTGTTCTCTTTGTGTCTTGTTTCCATAAGCAGGGGCTGACCAAGCTTCATTTTTTTTTTTTCACTTCAATTAGATTTTATTGGTACATTTCGGACATACCTAATGATCATCAGAGAAGATTTGTACCTATACATGGTACTGTTATCTTTCCCATTCCTCTACTCTCCCTTCAACGCCTCCTCCCCTTACCCCATTTACAAAATTTCGTTTCCACGTTTTGTGTTAAGTAATCAGATTTACAGTCTTTTTTTTCCCTTTTTGCTTCTTGATTTTTGAGTCATTATTAGGAAAGACCTGTTGAGTACATAGAAAAAAAAAATCACCCAACGCTTTTTTGATATAGTCGTTTGTTTCTGCTATCAGTTGCTGATCCTTTTAATCCACACTGTGAATAAGGAGGGGAAGCTCCATCACCTAGGATGCCCACCACCTGCGATGCGGCCAGCCGCGGTGTGCTGAAGCCCCGCAGCCCGCCTGCCCCCTCGGCCCTGGCTCTGAGGTGACGCGCCGCGCCTGGGTCTGTACCCTGACCTTTGACACGTGGCCCAGTCCCACCCAGCAAAGGTGCCAGCCAGGCCCCCAGCCACGAAGTGGAGCGCGTGAGACCGGGCGTCCTAGTCCAGCAGTGAGAGCGCCTGAGCTCGGTGCCATAGCGCGGTTACCCTCCAGGCCTTGCTCTGCGGCCACGGGACCCCGCCCCCGGCCTCGCTCATTGGGCGCGCCAGCCCCGGGCCTTGCTCATTGGCCGTTCCCGCCCCGCCCCTGCACCGTGCCCAGGTTTCGCCCCTCCCCCTTTGCAGGCGCGCGGCAGCATCACCCTGGAGACCTGTGACTTGTGTTTAAGGCTCATAGTATAGCGGGAAGCAGAAGGTGTAACTGTGCAGTCTCGCTCCCTGCTGCCTCTGGGAAGGACCGCTTGCCATGGCAGGGTCCAGCCCCGTCCGGCTTGGTCCGCACGGAGCGGTCCTTCGCGATGGACGCGGTGTCAGCCACTAGGCTCGCGGTCACTGTGTCCCCGGGCATCCCCAAGCTGCTTCAGCCCCTGCGGATTCTGTATGCGGCCCTCGTAGCCTGGCTGCTGCAGGTGAGGCCGGGAACCAGGGCCAGGCGAGGGGCACGGGTCGCCCGCCAGGCGGAGCCGGCCTGCAGATCCCCTTGGAAGAGCCGTACCCACCGACAGGCAGGAGCCGGTGTGGACGGCAGAGGGCGGGCGGCCCTGAGGAAGTGGCGTGCGGCTTGAAGGCAGCAATTGCCTTGGGAGTCGCGTTCACGCCGCCACCTGTGCCACCTGTGCGTGCAGCCTAAGGGTGCAGCGAATTGAGACACAGCATCCTGGAGTAGTGATGCCTGATTTGTGGCAATCATTGTCATAGTGGTTTTGTTTGCAGCCGCATAAACCGATGGCTTCTATCATGTATTTACAGTGTGTGTGTGTGTGTGTGTGTGTGTGTGTGTGTGTGCAGTAACAGAAAACAGCTCACCTAAGCATGATCCGGACACATTCTGGCCATGTGTGAGACACTGCAATGAAGAAGGGCCTGTTGCCAACTGGGAAATAGGCTCAAGTCACTCCCTAAGTTTAGAGACTCCACATGCCGAACAAGAACGCGAGCCTCCCTGTATCCTTTCTGGCAGTTTCATCAGGGCACCTGGAAGTTGGTTTAGACTATTGAGAGATTGAGAGTATCTGCGATGATCCTTTGTGATTGCTCTGCCAGTTCTGTTAACGTTTCCGTTATTTGTGCCCTTCCTTTTCAGGTGGTTGCTACCTTACCTGAGCATGTTCAGCCGGGCCTGACTTTTATGGGCTCCCCTGGAAGCCTGTGTTGTTCACTGCCTGTTTGGGAATCCTTTTGTTTTTCATTTTCTTCTGGAG
Organism: Cavia porcellus; assembly: GCF_034190915.1. Taxonomy (NCBI): domain Eukaryota; kingdom Metazoa; phylum Chordata; class Mammalia; order Rodentia; family Caviidae; genus Cavia; species Cavia porcellus. The sequence continues at coordinate 60,329,421 of NW_026947489.1, forward strand.
GACGGTCCTTGCTGTGAGTGAATTAACTTGCTCTTTGACTTCTGAATACATTGAGCATTCTATAGATCATTGGCCCTTTCAGTTATTAACATAAACAGATCAGTAGTTATAATTCAAGCTAGTTTTCTGAAATGATTTAATGTAATCTTGGTATTGGCAAGGACTTAAGAGCAAGCCAGCCATATCCACTTGTTAGTAGAGTTGGGGACTCATACCGCCATCCTGAAAAGCCGTTTAATAATTCTATATATCACAAGCCTTTAAAATGGGATAGAAAACAGGATAAGAAATCTAAATTGTTTTCATGTGGTATGATAGTGTCAGTAAATGATCTTAAAGAAATAAATTACATTTATTAAATGTTTAAGATTTTATACAAAGGTGTTAGATGAAATAGTATTTAATAGAGTAATAACTTGGCGAAACCTAAATGATCTATATTAGGGAATATCATGTTTCATCTTATTTATATCCACAGAACAGAATAATTAGGCTGCTGTGTGTATTTCAAAGGCAGGGGCAGAGAAGGTGTTCACAATTTAATGTGAAGTGGGAAAAGTGGAAACAGACCGTGAGGTGCTGATAAACTGTGTTGTAGAGACATACAGGGCAAGAAATAGAGTAAGATGGTAGAAACGTCGAGGCAAGATCAGGCATAGTGGTGTGTGCATTCCTGCAGCCCTGGTGGAGCGGGAGGCTGAGGCAGGAAAAGTGCAAGTTTAAGCCCAGCCTGGGCAACTTGGTCACTTACCAAGAGCCTGTCTCAAGAATTAATGGGAAGGCTGAGAATGTAGTTCATTGTGAAGGCCCTGTCCCCGGTACCAAAAACAACCCTAAAACAGCACCTTATTAAAGATTCCTGTGAGAACTTCTAGAATCTCACTGAACAGCTTCTTGCATGAAAGAACACCTGGAAGGGTAAGCGGAAGTGTGTGGGTGTGAAAAGGTGCTGTTTCCCCTGCTCCTCTCCTTCTGCTCCCCTGCAGCTGCTCCCCAGCAGGGCTCTCAGGCTCAGCCCTGCAGCTTCACACCCTGCACCTGGCTCACTTCCTACCACTCCCTGAGGTCGCATGGCTCTGAGGCACTACTCCTCGTCCTGGAGAGGACAGTCATCCCCCCACACACCCCTGCTCCCCCGAGGTCACTGCACTCTGCTGTCCTACACTTTTTTTTTATAGCACTCGGAAGGAGAAGACAGAGTCTGTGTTACAGAGAAGTGCAGTGATCCCTGCTGTGGTATTTAATTAGGATTTATGACCCCAGAAGTCGCTGGGAGGAAGAACTGGGTCTGTGCTCTTCCTGGAAGCCCTTAGCTGTCATTTCTCTCTGTTCTTCTGGTGTCTTCCCTTCTGCTTAGATAGAAGAACATAGGTCTTCAAAATACCATAATAACTGAGCTACACCACAGACCTGTTCTGTTTTTTTTTGGTCTGGGGAAATCAGATGATGAGGTGTATTAGATTATTTCTTAATTGAGTCAAGAGGTCACTTGAAATAGGGTTTCTGAGGTATCTTCCAGTGAGTGAGAGGTGTATCTTAGGGCAAAGGTTATGCTGGTAATCTCGCTCGAGAGTCTTCCATATGGTCACCATTTCTAGACTGCATGCTTGCTGTTCGGGATTGTCAAGTAATTCTGAGTAAGTAAATCAATAATGTGCGTATTATAAAAACAAGCATTTCACTGTTGAAGACAAAGGCTCATCTCATAAGCTTGGTGTTCACTTGGTACTGGCACATAAACCTGGGTGTAGCTGTGAAGTAAGACATACACCTTACTGTTCTCTGTATCAGAGGCTATTTATAATACATTTTTAATTGTATGGATTTATCCTGAACTAAACAGTTACTAAATTTTCATTTGGTTATGATCCTGACTTGTGTTAGGAACTATGTATTTCTTTTAATCAAATGTTTGACATCAAATTTAATACTCTCTTTTTCTTCTAGTCAAGGAGAGAATATGCCAAGGTAAATCTCTTCCTGTTGGTGTTTGGGAGGACTTTTAGGCAGGCTAGGAGAGGCAGTGACTTTGGTGTCTGATTTGACTTACTAACTGCTCCACATTTTACTGTTGCTACTAACCATGGTATAGCAGTGAGGATGGTGGTACTGGCTGAGATAGGACATGTGGGGGCAGGGGGGTGACTGCTTACATGGAACAGACCAAGCGTGGCTGGACCACACAGGTGTGGAGAGAGGACAGTGTGTCTGTGCTAGGGACACATCAGCCCCTACAGGTTTATCAGCATAGGAGCTCGAGAGAGCAGTGTAGATCAGTAGCCTGAAGTTGCTGTTTCTCTTTGCAAATGACATTCATTTGAAGTGATTCCGTTTTCAGAGAACAAGTGCCTTTTTTGAAGGGAGCCTCTCCAACTATGTAACATTTTACTGCATCTCCTGCCTTTGCAGTAAATTGCTATCTCATCAAAACAAGTGTTACTATAGTTTTCTTAAAGTTTAACAGTGTCCTGTGCACTGTTGCTGTTAGCTGCGGGTCTCTCTGGAAAGGCAGGTAGCTGTGTGAAGCTCTGTCTCTCACGGAGCCTCACACGAGTCCTTGCTGCTGAGACCGTGTGCAGCTCAGTTCCATTTAGTGCTTAATACTGGCTTTTTCCTCTTTTTAGTAACTGAACAGCAGATTGCTGAGAAGCTGAAGAATACCACAAAAGACAATGCAGAACTTGTCCGAAAAGTGTCAAGTTATAAACAGAAGGTAGAACCTGTTTCACGGCCCCTCCTGTAGCGTGTCTGTGGTGTAGCTCAGTTATTATGGTATTTTGAAGGCCTGTGTTCTCGCTTCATCATTTCCCCTGAGCCCTCCAGATCTTATGCATCATCATGTATAAAGCGAACACTCTGCTCGCTTCTTTGGAACAAGGTTTCAGTAGCACAGTGACTTCTGTTACTTAGTTCTGAATGTGTTTTTTACATAGATCAAGGAATGGACGAAGCTTATTCAGGAGACCAAGGAAAAATATTCAATTCCCTGTCATCAAACAATTAAATACAAGGTAAAAGTCCTTCTCTTTTTGGGATTATAGTCTAAAAACAAAAGCAAGCATTAATGCATATTGTTAATATCTTTTCTTGTAGCTTGAAAGCAAGATGCTTGAAGAAAGCAATAAATTTTTGAATGATATTGCCAAAACTCTTGGTGTTATATTCAAATCTCAGAGGAAACAAAACGTGAAAAATCAGGATTTGGTGAGTTCTGCTGCTGCGTGTTACTACAGTTGTATTTTTAGCTATTTTGTAAATTAGCTGAACTGTTCCCATGCTGTTAACTCCTTAAGATTAGGAATAACAGAACTGAACATGCCTGTACCCATTTTGTGGAATTTTTAGTACTAAGCCAGTAGGACCTTTTTATAGGCATGGGAAGTGTTTTGATCCTGAATCTTGGATACTTTCATAGCTGTGTCCTCCAGAACACACAGAGTCACTAAGAAACTGGTCCAGTTGAGTAGTCTGTGTACACTGGTTTTATTTCACAGTAAACTCTGTGCCTTTCGAATAGTTTTAAAATCCCCTAAGTGGAAATGTAATGAGGAGAGTTCTTATGCTTCCCACCTCCTGTGTGGCCTGGTCCTTTGCTCAGCACAGACCCGGTAAATTGCCCATTTTCTGTCCTTTGTGCACCATGCTCTTTGGCAAGAAGTCATGAAACACAACCTGCAGTTAAAAGAACGGTGGGTTAGGGTTACCCCTTGAGCCAGTATTGTCATAAATATTGAGAAATTCTGCACATGAGATTTTTCTGTTCCCCCAGAACACTTTTTTGTGTGTTGTTTTGTTTTGGTTTTGTCTTTTTGAGACTGGGTTTTGTTATGCAGTTCAGGCTGGCTGTGAACTCACTTTGTAGCCTAGGCGGGGCCTTAAACTCCCCTCTCCTGCCTCAGCCTCCCACATGCTGGGATTATAGGCATCCACCATACGCAGCATTCTTACCATTCATACAAGAAAATGTTTAAAGTGATTTTGGAGGTTTATTTTTTTTTGGTGCCAGGGATCGAACTCATGACCCAGTGCTTGGTGGGCAGGCACTTATGCTGCTGAGCCAAATCTCAAGCCCTTTTGGGGCGTTTTTTGTTTTCATGCCACCAGAAAAGCTGTTCATTTTCCATGTTTTGCTTGAACATTTGTTTATACTATGTTGTGTGATCACCCGAAGCTTGAGGGTACCATGAAACTCTTGACTTCAATTTTTTCCCTCAGCTCTTTTTTTTTATTTAAAGAAAAACTAAACAAAACAGAAAATGGGTAGAAATACTACATAATTTCAAAGAAAAAAATAAACAGTAAGAAATCACTAGTTGATGATTACAGATTGTCTCTTTACAAATAGTTATTGAAGATAGTAAAGTGAAGCTTCAAAAATGGGGATTCAAACAGTGAGATTGCAACCAGTTCTGTTCAACTATCCAACAAAAACTTAGAAATATGGTTATCAAACCTACACACTTAAACATACATGCAGTTATTCATCGCTGCAATTATGTTTAGATTGAATAAACCCAAGCAGGCTAATATCACTCTGAACAAAGAATAATACTATTGCTGGGTTTCACATTATGACACTCCAGGATCAGCACTGGGTATTTTAATGTCTGTTTTTCTTGAACTGTTCATTTCATCATGTGTCATATGTTCAGTTCTCATAAACTGTTTATAGATTCTACATATGCATGAGTCTTAACATGTATTTCTATCCTTTCTGTATTAGAGGGAGAAACAAAATAAAGCAAGGCAAAACAAAACATATTCCTATAAACACATGAAACAAAAAAATATATAAGACCATTGTACAAATCATTCTACCATAGTTTCTGTGTTGTTTCTTGTTATCTCCAAAAGAACTGGCTATATCATCAGACATAGTATGATTGAATATGTCAGTACATAACAGTATTAATAAAAACACAACTTTGTATATAGTACAGAACTTCAAAAACTGGCAGTTATCAAACCAGAATGTGTATCGTAGAGTCTTGTCATCTTCAGTGTAGTTGCCTATACTCTCAGACTTGATACTATCAATCATATCAGTTTTGAATAAAATCTTCTCTGCCTCATTTCTGTTATGCTCTTTTTGTGCCATCAGTTGTTCAGTTCTTCATTCTGTTTTCTGCTCCATTCATTGAGGCCTCTCTGCCACTGTTCCTGGAGTGTCTCCCTCTAGAATGCCCTGGAGCATCCTCTGTAGAGTTGTGTTGGTGGTTGCAAATTTCCTAGGTTCCTCTTTGTCTTGGAAGCGTCTTGTTTCTCCATTAATTTCTAGAGACAGTTTATCAGGGTATATCAATCTGGATTGGATGTCATCTTCTTTCAGGGCTTGGAATATTTTACTCCAGGCTCTCCTTGACTTGATGGCTTATGCCGAGAAGTCTGCTGTTATTTTGATGGGCCTTCCTCTGTAGGTTATCTGTTTTTTGTCTCTAACAGCTTTTAATATTCTGTTCTTATATTGAATTTCTGGGATCTTGATTATTATATGCCTGGGTGTAGCTCTGTTTTAGTTGTAGGTGGCTGGAGTTCTGTATGCCTCATATATCAGAATATTATTTCCTTTTCCTATGTTTGGGAAGTTTTCCTTAATTATTTCTGTGAATAATCCTTGTAGTTCCTTTGTTCCCAGCTTCTTTACTTACTTCTTTATGCTCAAGTTATAGATCCTTTTGTCATCTTCTAGCCTTTGTATCATTACTGCTTGTTTCCTTGTTATTTCTAAAAAGTTTTCCCTTTCATACTCCCACATTGCAAAATTGTCCTCCAGTTTGAATAATCTATCCTTAGTTTCTTTCAAGCTGATTTGCCATCTTTCCATAGAGTTTTTAATTTCCTGGTGATCTCTTTGAATCTGCTTCATGTATTCTATATTTTTTTATATTCTTCACCAAATGGTTCTCTCCTGTGTTTGAGTTCTTCCCTTCTTACATCTGTATCTGCTTGAGGGGTGCTTAGTATCTCTTTTATTAATCTTCTTATATCTTGCTTTATTTGGCTAAACGTTTCACTTTTGAACTTGTCTATGAGGTCCCGATTATATCTCTTTATGTCCACTGGTGCTGTGTCTGATATTGCATGTTTGCTGTTCTCATTCTCCTTTGTATTTACCTGTCCTGGGTCAATGTTCTCAGGGTTGGGCCTGGAGACTTTTTGTTGTTGTTTCATCTTTCCACCTTTATTGCTTCTTCCAGGAGGCCCCAGTTTCCTTCTTTGTTGGTTACAATTCTTCTGAAGCGTGTTGGATAGATGACCCTTCACTCTGCAGTGTGCTAGTGAGTTGCACACAGGGACAGTGTATGCTGGCCCCTCTCCTCCAGATCAGTCAAGCTGCTGTGGCCTGCACTACTGTATTACTTTACGTGGCCCACCCCACTCCAGACCAGCCAAACCTCCGAGGCTCCACTGGGCCAGTGTGGTTAGAGTGCGACACCGCTGCAGGGACTTGACCTCAGATAACTTATTGGCTTTCAGCCAGTTCAAGTGACCCAGGCCTAGCTCACTCCACCAGTCCCATTCTGGAAGGGGACAATTGACTGAAGTCACTGCTGCCCCTTGTACTTGCCAGTCCTGCCAGGTCCCAGAATGTCATCCACCAGAGTCCCCCTATTTATGGAATTGCTCTACTCCTGTCACTCACCACAGGTCGATGTAGGTTCCCCGCCAACTCAGTTCTCCGTTCAGCTTGTTTACCCTCCAAGTCAATATAACCGTGTCTCCAGTGAGTCAAAGCAGCAGGACCTCCAACGGTTTGGCAAGTAGCAGCGAGACCCCCGCAAGTCAACGGCGGGACCCCGGCCAGTGGCAGTGGAACCCCGGCAAGGCTTGGCGGGGCCCGGCAAGCCATGGCAGGGGCCACGCAAGCTGTGACAGGATCCAGCAGGGCTCAGCAGGACCCCAGACCCTGGCAGGTTGCAGCGGGACCCTGGCAAGTCACAGCATCAGCCAGTTGCAGCGGGACCTCAGATGGTTGGCAAGTCACCTTAATTTCTTCTTGGGATGAGAGAATTCATCTCCCTCTGTTTGGGGGCCCCCACTCTGTATTATGTTGAATTCTAAGTTGAGTATCTCAGGGAGCTTCCGTAGCCAGTTGTTATCTATCCGCCATCTTTGCTCCAGGATCTCCCTCAGCTCTTTAAGCTGATTTTTTCCCCCTAGACCACATTGAATCTTGATTTTACCTAAAACATAGTAGATGGCTTTGCTAAGACTCCTCTGATAGTTAATGCCTCACATTGGCCATTGAAAGGTTAGATCAGGGATCTGGGTTCAACACACACACAATGAGGCCAAAATTCCCATGGCTAGCTGCCAGCAGCTCCCATTTGAATGGGGCACACATGTCCCCCTGCTAGGGGGACACACAGGATAGTCCCTTTAGGTGGTATGGACAGCCCTGCATGCCCTGCAGCAGTTCATTCCAGGGGAATTTGTTAAGCGGCAGCAATACATGCCCACGTGTGCCATCTGGAAGTCAGGCATTTGAGTCAGCAGGCATTTTTCAGAAGGACTTGATGGATGGGGTCAGCTTCCTTGACAGCTCAGGGTGGAAGCCATGCTCCATGGTCCTGAACCAAGTCTTAGCCTCTGTAATGGGGCAAGGAGGGACACGACTCCTGCTTCCCCATCCCATTTGCATGGTCCTGTGTCTCTGTGAAGTCCCCCATCCACAGGGACCCTTGCATCTGACTTTCAGCTAGAGCAGGAAGCTGAAGACCAGGAGAAGTTACATGCTGAACTCAGCGAGGAAATCAGGTCCTTAGAGAAGTCTCAGAGGCATCTGGAAGCTGCTCTCGCTCATAAGGATGATAGAATCCGTGTAAGTTACCCTGGCCCACCCAGCCTGTTTGTGAACACTCGGGAAACAAACTCACTGTGAGGATGGAGAGGCTCTTAACTGCCTCTCACTTCTCTGCTAGGCTCTGACCAACTGTATCATACAGCTGAATCAGTCTGAGAGTGGATCTGAATCTGAGGGTCCAGGTCCAGGCAGATGTGAGCCAGGTGAATTAGCCAATGGAGAAGTGGGAGGTAAGACTGGCCCTAGCCCAAGGGCCTTTTTTGGTTTTTTTTGAACCAGGGATCAAACTCATGACCTTGCACTCGCCAGGGAGGTGCTTGTGCCATTGAGCTAAATCCCCAGCCCTTCAAGGGGCCCTTTTTGTGTCTTCTTCTCTTTACTATTATTTTAAACAAGGTCTCTATGTAGTGACTGATCTTGAACTCACTGTGTAGCCCACACTGGCCTTAAACCCACAGCAAATCTTCTACCTCAGCCTCCTAAGCATTCTTGTCTTTAATTCCACACATAGATGCTGCTTTTCAGCTGACTTTCTTCTTGCCCAGACCCATGCAGCTCTTTAGGTTCTCAGTGTGAAGGACCACGAGAGGATGAGAAAATAGCCAGACAAATCTGGGGTCCTGTGGAGCCCTTACCCTCCTGATGGTAAGAAAGGAACTGGTCCCTCACTGCAGGGGTGTTTATTTATACCTTTAGCAACTTAATGTCACATGACACCCTGTTGTCCTAGCAGCCCACTGTTCAGATTGTCTTGGGGTTTGGTGTTCTCTGGGCTGAGGCAGCTTCTTCACGTGGCAGCCCCAGGGGCTCTCTGTTCTTGGGACAGCCATGCCCTGGCCCCACACGTGTGGTCAGTTTCCGGCTTCAATGGCTCCCAACATCTGAATGATTCATACTTATGTCTGGGTCACTGGGGTGCAGTAGCAGCAGGCAAGAGGGGAAAGCTGCTTTTCCACCCCTTGAGAACTGGATGTGTACACTGGAGCCTTTGCTTTGTGTTGGCCTCTGTGCCGGTGTCTTAGTTACCTTTTACTCATTGCCTAGACAAAATATCTGAAACCCAAAGTTGAGGAAGGAAAGGTTTATTTCTTACAGTTTTGGAGGTTTCAGTCCATACTCAGTTGGCTCCAAGGCAGGGTAGCATCTTTATGGGGAAGGTACCCTTAGCCAGATTATTTTGAGAACGTTATTACAAGGACAGTTAAGGAAATTTACAAGTTGTCAACTCATAATCTCTAGCCATTAAATGAAAAATCAGGAAACTGAGGTTGTTCACACTGCACTCATCACGCTATGAAACGTTTCTGTATGATGAGGTCTTTAAAGATCAGACATGGTCAGATTGCTTCAGATTTTGTTTGGTTCTAACTGCTACCTATTATTTTTAGGCAGAAAATTCACGAAATCAAGCAAGAATTACCGAAAACAGAGCGCTCATTTGAAAACCAGGTAAGGAATAGACAGCCGCGTGGTGACAGCATCTGTTAATCCCCCACACAGACATTGGAGGGCTGCAGCGGAGGGCTGCGGCTATGGTGCTGTGTCCCTCAACCTGCGTGTTGCCTTGTTCTCTTGCAGCTTGCTGTTTATGAGGAGAAAGCCCACGAGAACTGGGTAAGAGCTGCCTCCTTGCCTCGCCCCCTACAGCTTCACTCAGCTGCTGTGCTGAGCTGGCCCCTCTGTCTTCACAAGGTCAAGGCCCGCCACACTGAGCTCCGGATTGCCACAGAGAAGTGAGAGGCTGCCAGCCTGCGGCACAGGTGAGTGGCCCTGTGGCGTGACGCGCGGCGCCCACATTTCAACCCACTCGGAGTGGCTATGGTCACACCCCAATCCCTGTCTTTCTGCAGGCTTGTGGAGATTACCAAGAAGCGGGCCATGCATCAAAGGAGCCTGTTATCATCAAGCCCATGCCGGATCGGCCAGGAGCACAGACCGCGCCCCGCAATGGTGGGTGCTCTGTCCTGAGTGCGATTTGGGGAACTTAGCCACTGCAGAGAAGGGGTAACCAGCGCATGTTGTCGCCACAGGTCCCCTGAGCCAGAATGGCTCCTTTGGCCCATGCCCTGTGAACTGCGGTGAGTTCTACCCACTCCCAGGCGCAGAGCCCCATGCAAGGCAGCCCTCTGCAAGCCTGAACTTCACAGGCTGTGACATCCCAAGAGCCGACTCAGGTGAGTCTCTCCGGGGCCTTGAGGCCCACACTCAGGGACACTGTGCCACCTGCCCCGGGCACGGTTCCCTGAGCTCTGTGTACTCCAGGCTAGAGGTTTTCACTTAGCTGTGGACTGTGTACGGGCCCACCCTGATTGCAGCACTCGAGCAGGGTCCTGGGAGCCGGCGCCCACCTCGTCACTCCCAACCTCCTCTGGCCTAGGTATGGTGGAGGCTCATGGTGTCACCCTCTCCCTCTAGGCAGAGTGTTCAACGTGTGTGTGCACTTTCTTCACCGGGCCACCAGGGGTGGCTCCCAAGCTAGCGGTCCTGCAGGTTGCTGGTTCTGCGTGCTGCTACCTAAGGGTGTGGCCTCTGGGTGCGGGCTCTGTCTTCTGTGTCCTGTTTTCCTCCTCCACAGCCTGAGACTGAAAGCCGCCTCTGCCTCTGGCTGGGGCTGCTGTGGCGCAGCCTTCCCAGCTCCCCAGGTGCACGGTCCGAAGTGCTGGCATGGTTGATCCCGCGCAGGCATACAGGCCGCCTTTGAGTCCCCCCTGCCTTGATGCCTGCCCAGTGAGCTGGGTGCCAGCGGCTCCTGTTCTAGGGCTCCATGGCCTTGTGCCTCCCATAGGCCTTGCAGCTGCCCGGTCAGAGCCGGCCGAGCCTCAGCTCTCTCCAGAGCCAGTGGACGGGGCTCTGCTGTGTCCCCGAGCGTCCCTGAGGGCACTTCTAAGAGCGCGCGCGTGCGTGGCCTCTTCTCATCCTCGTCCTGGGAGAGTCCTCTGAGTGCCTTCTCTGCCCCCAGATCCTGGCCCAGGCTCTGTGGCCAACAGTGACTCCCGCGGCTCCTCCCTGGCAAAGGGCATGGACGACGGCAAGGTGAGCCTGGGAGCCACGACCAAGTCGCTCCTCGCGCCCTCGGTTTCCTCTCTGTTCTTTTTTTTTTTTTTTCTTTTTCATGGGTACCAGGGATCAAACTTATGACTGCCTGTTTGCAAGGCCGCTGAGCTAATTCCCCAGCCCCCTCCTCTCTGTTTTTCAGCTGGCCTGGGTGTGGCGCCTCCCTGCTGACTCAGCTATAGCCATCTGACTCAGGCCTTCGTTATGGCTTGGGGCCTGGGGCACGTGCTGTGAGCCTCACACCCTGGGCAGCCTGTGCCTTGTGTCTTTTGCTTGTTACTTATTTTGAATCAGAGTTTCCTTATGCAGCTCAAGCTGGCCTTGACCTCACAGTACCCAGAGCTGAGCTCCAGTTCGCTAACAGTCCTCCCGCCTCAGCCTCCTGAGTGCCGGGATGATGGGTGTGGGTTGCCACACTCCCTTGTTCTTGTTCTTTTGGGAGCAGCTGTGAGGGGCCTCAGGGTCTGTGCTAGGCAGACTCCTTGGAATGATCAGAATGAGGTGGGCTCTGGTGGGAGTGGGACACTAGTTCCAGGGACCCATGAACCCGGCCCCAGGTGGCCCAGGCTGCTGTGCCTCCTTGGTCCTGATGCTGCTGCCTCAACACCCTTCCCACCACATGGGGCCGCCTGTGATGGTCAGAGCTCTCTGGCCTGTCTTCTGGTCAGCCCAGGCACAGGCGCCTCCGCCAGCCCCTCCCTGTGCAGTGTCACTGGCCGAGGCAGCTCCCTGTTCTCCCCAGGGACCCCCGGCCCCCAAGAGCCCTTGTGTTGCTCCTGTCGTGCCCAGGGCCACGCCCGTGCTGGCAGGAGTGCTGCAAGCTGGCGCAGTGCCTGCTGGCCCCTCTGGAGCTCATCTCTCCACATGAGAGTGGGGACAGCATGGTGGGCATGCTTGCTGCATGGCGTGCTGCTCTCAGGTAGGGGCTGGCAGGGGCCGGGGATCCCTTCATTCCTCTCGGGATGGGCACCTGGTGTCACCGCTGAGCTGGGAACTGGGCTTGCTTCTGTTTGCAGGTGAGCATGGCCTCGAAGGGGCCCCCAGCCTATCCAGGGCTCCCGTTCCTGGGAGGCCCCATGCTGCGCCCCGTGGACTATGGGCCTCCGCCGACACCAACACTCTGCGGGCCCTTCAGGCCTCGGCCGATGCCTCTGCAGCCACTGCTGACATTCGGTACGGTAGGACACTTGGGCTGGCACCACCCCCTGCCCTGTCCTCTCCTCTCCTGTCCTGATCGGCAGCTGCAGCCCTGCAGACTCGCAGCACGAGGTCCAGCACTCTGAGCCCAGTGCAGCCTCCACAGCTGCTCGGACCAGAAGGGTCCTTCCCACAGAGCCGAAGTGGCAGTCCCACCAGGGTGGTCAACCGGGCCACCACGGGTGTGTGGCAGTGGGAGAAGGGAGGGTCAGGCTGTAGTTGAGCCGTACTGAGCCTCAGTTTCCCTTATCTGTGAAGTGTGATGCATCACTTGGTTTCCTGGCTCAGGGGAAGGGAAACGCTTTGAGCAGACTTGGGCTGCTCCTTAGGACGTGTCTGCGTGTCCCTCTTGCTTTCCAGTCCCACGCATGGGCCCACCACTGGGCTTAAGAGAGCATGCACCCAGCATCCTGCCTGGACGCTGCGACCTGCTGCTGCACCCCCGCGAGTTCTTGCCGGCACCTGTGCCATTCAGGCCTCCAGGCCCGCTCGGCCCCCGAGAGTACTTCATTCCTGCTCCTCGAATGCCACCACAGCCCACCGGGCCCCAGGACTACCCACCACCGCCTGGAGCCCCTGCTCTGGGAGCCCAGAGAGGCCCTAGCCTCACCGCAAAGCAGCCAGGAACCTGCCCAAGCTCTGAGGCAGAGCGCATAATGGCCCCACTAATCAGAGGGCCAAGGTTTATATTGGTTTTTGAAGGTTTTCCATACTCATCACTAAGAAAAGGTATGCAGGTTTGAAGTTTCACAATCACTTGTCAGATAAACAGCGTTTATTCCTGCAGTATCTCATTTGTACCGGACACAGTTATTTTCAGATGACAAGACTTAAGACACTGTAAACCCATCTAAAAAGGTGTGTTTATTTTGAGATGCTTCCAATGTTAACTCTGAAATCATTAGAAAAAATAACAATGTGATGTAAAACAGGTGATCAACACAATTAAAAGATGTCACTTTCAGAAAAATAATCTGGTTATCTGGGAAAAAAAATTACAGCTACCACTTGGGGACACTGATCTGGGCAAGGCACACTGTTCCACACGGTACGTCAGAGCCGGAAGTCCAGCAGCCCGTCCCACTTGGGGGGCCTCTACACACAGCCTGGCCCCAGGGAGCAGGTGTGTAAACTCAAGCACATTCTTGTTGCTGGGTGGGGTCTGAAGATGAGCACGCCTCCCACAACAGCACTGTTCTGGGAAGCCGGGTAGGGGCAGAGGCAAATTATAAAACAGACTATGGATCGCACAATTAACAGAGAAGAGCATGTTCCGGCACCTACAGTAAGCCTAGGTCCAAAGGGGACTTGCTCTGCAACACACCAGACTCGGTTCCACACTGCAGCCATGCCAGGTACTCGCTGGCCTGCTGGGTGGGCAGAGCCCACTTCCTGCCCAAGAGATTGAAGATCCTGCAGAGCTGTGGTGCATGCTACTGGCTGGTAAGATTCACAGGAGTTCCAGGGTACTCAGGTGAGTATTAGTCCTTATGCAAAGTTTGATGCAGGTGAAGATAAAGTGGTTTCTTGGTAATAACTGTAATTTTTTTGTTTTAAAGTCAGTGGGTTTCTTGTAGCTGTAACCACAAAAGAGAGCATTATTTAGAATGCCTGGTGACTGATCTGCAAGGTAATTCAACAGGGAAGCGGGGCTGGGAGGACACCTGAGAGCAGAGCTCAGCTGTCCACATGCCACTTACAGTTGAATCACAGTTGGCCTGGGTTTGACCTCATCCATCTCCATGAAGGTGAAATACTTGATGCTGGTGAACCTCTTCTTGGGCTTGTAGTGCTTGAATTCAAAGAAGACGGCTGCACCTGAGGAGGGAAACACACAAGCTGGTGAACCATGGCCAGCTTGTCCTCCTGGATCCAAGAGTTCTCACTGACCACCGCAGGGAACAGAGGGACAGACAGGATTTGACAAAGTGACCTGTGTCCAGTGTGGTGTGGTGCTGTGACTCTAACCTAGTGTGGCAGCCCCCAAACTGCTGGGTCTGAGCGCTGCTTTTGACTGCACTACCTTGCTGTATGAGCACAGCACAGGTCTCTGAGCTAGGCTGACCCAAGGTCAGTTACTTGCCTAAGCGCAGTCATTGAGGAGTATAGACGTCAAATACAAGAAGAGGAACGCGAAGGTGTCACAGCTCAGCAGAGCCCAAAGCACTGTGTACCACACACAATAGGCATTAGAGAGTTTCTTACACTGAAGCATCTCTTTCCCCTCAAACAAAATTCTCCAAATTCAGTATTTTTGAGGCTGGGATTCGAACTGTTTATCCCATTCTAATTTTTCCAAGTAAACATGAGTCTGGCCGGCAGCAGCACTGCACTCTAGTGAACACTGAACATGGAAACACAATCTGGGTGCTTCAGAAACGTGTGCTCTCTTCGCCCAGCTTCCCACCAACGACCTGCCAGGGCCAGCAGTCCCAGCACAGGGCAGTGAGGCTGTGGGGACCTGCAGAAGTGCCCTCTGCCCTGCTGTCAACGTGAGGAGACCTCCCACTCTTCTGCAGAAGACAATGAAATCTGATATCCAAGAGCATTTCCAGGGGCATTTCCTGGATCATGTGATTCCTAGTTCCCATGTTTTTACAAAGTACAGATTCAACTTTCTCAAGTCAGTGTCTCCTGACACCCATGGGACACAGCTCTGCCAGGCACGACCTGTGCAGCACTGCACCACACCGTGCTCATACACCAGGGTGTGCCAGCCGGCCAAAGCCCCGCATCCCACAGATACCTTTGGTCAGCTTCTCCACATGCTTCTGGAGCTCGATGTCCACGTTGAAATGGACATATGTGTCCTCCTTTCTTGAAGCCACAGGCGTGTCCTGCACAGGCGTCAAATCTATGCCGTTCAGATCTAGAGAGAAACAGGTTTCTATGTCAGGATGCCTGCAGGCACACACTGAGGAGTGTCAAGAAACCACAGAATCCTGCAGGGGCTCCTGGAGAACAGACTCCCACTTGCTGCTGGTTTGCAGGAAACTGTATGGGTCAAGGCAGGAGACTTTTGGAGTAAGGCACACAGCCTGCCTGGCCTGAGTGCAGAGCAGGTGGCAGACACAGCGTGGTCTGCACGGTTAAGAGCTGATGCCCCTGCAGGACAGCCCCTCACTTCTGGTGCAATAAAAACCTGCAGTGCAAATGATTTGTGAGTATGTAGCTCTGTCCCTAATTTCTAATATTGATCACATGCATGACTTGGAAAGAGCTTTAACATTTTCAGAATTTTCTTGTTATATTTAAGTCAAGAACCGAAACTGGACATGAGAACCTCCAACAGAACCTTTCATCAATAAGTAAAATGTCATGGCCAGGTGTGGTGGTTCACGCCTGTAAACCCAGCACTCAAGAGACTGAAGTAGGAGGATAGTTGTGAGTTTGAGACCAGCCTGGGCTACAAAGTGAGCTAAGGCCATCCTGAACTGCATAGAGAGACCCTGTCTCAAAAAGACAAAAAAAAAAAAAAAGTCATGTACACCACCTAAGTTCTGGTTACAGTTACCATAACATTTAAAACCACAAAGGCACTAACTCATCATGCAGGTTGTAATGTCCAGGATCAAGAGTCCTAGTTAATCAATATTTGGTTTCAAGACTGCTCGGTGTTCATATACTGTTCGTTACATAGGTGTCTCAGGGCACCTAAGTTAGTCCACTGGCCTATTTCAGCCCTTCTAGGCATGGTCCAGTTCAGCACCTGTGCAAAAGCAGCTTGGCATGCACTGCATCACCATGAAGTGCTCCTGTGTGCTACAGCACACATTTCCAACTGGGTTACATGGCTCTGCCAATGGCCAGCCAGACATGTGGTGTGAGGGCATACATGTAGCTTAGGTTTGGGGTGGTGCCTAAGGGACATTAGTGATGCAGAGCTAGCCCATTGGTATCAATTTTGCACCACAGGTAAATTGCCTAGGAGTGGGAAGATATAGCCCCTTGGTTCCGCCTCCCAGCTTCCCTCTGGCTACAGTATCCCATCTGGGGCAAAATCCTTTCAGAGACTATATAGCACAGTTGATTTTGTTACCTATAGAAAAGTCTTCTTTTGTTAAGTATAGACAGCTCAGGAGGGAGCAAGACCCTCAGAGCAAAACTACAAAAAGAGAAATTTATTTTACACAGAAAGTGACTAAAAACAGGCCCGTGTGTTTTATAAAAATTAATGGGAAATACCTTGAGGGTCTGATAGACACTGGTGCGGATGTGTCTGTAATTACATTAAAACAATGGCCTGTCACGTGGCAAACAAAGAAAGCCCCCAACTCTCTTATCAGACTGGGGACCCCTCAGCATGTTTCACAGAGTGCCTCACCTTTGCCTTATGAGGGGCCAAACCAACAAAAGGGTTTCTTCTCAGCTTATGTGGCACCTATTCCAGTTAACTTGTGGGAACAAGATTTATTACAAAAGTGGAAATTAGTGCTGACCAGCGATTCTGATTTTAAAGCTGAACAAACAAATTCCAATTTGGAAACTAAACAAATAGATTCAAATCCTAAAATTAAGAAAATGATGATTAAAATGGGATATCAGAAAGACAAAGGACTAAGAAAAAAGTTACAGGGAATCAAAGAGCCTGTTAAGATTCAATGGCCCCTTAAAAAGGAGAAGCTAACTCAATTAGACAAATTAGTTAGAGAACAACTACAACAAGGCCATTTAGAAAGCTCAGTTAGCCCTTGGAATACTCCTATCTTTGTTATTCCAAAGAAGTCAAACAAGTGGAGGTTGTTACAGGATTTAAGAGCTATAAATGCCTGCTTACTTCCTATAGGGGCACTACAGCCAAGACTGCCAAATCTAACCACAGTTCTTAGAGACTGGCCTTTCATCATAATTGATTTAAAAGATTGCTTTTTTAACATTCTTATTTTTCCCACAGATAGACCAAGTTTTGCCTTTTCCGTGCTTAATTTAAACTTAAAAAGATCAATACAGCTACTAATGTGGAAGCAGCTACTAATGCTTGTGTCTTAACAGGTGAAAGATCCAGAAGATATACACAGCATTGGTGGGAGACACAACCAATACTGAGGGCAGCCTTAGGTGATGACTCCACCAACCTGGGCCCTAGAAGACCTGCCAATCAGCCAGAAAATCAAGCTCCCCCAAGAGACCAGGAGAAAAGACAAGTGATCCAGTGGAACAACATCCAAGCAAGGATCAGTGAGGCTAGAGATATAGTCACCAAAAGGGGGATTCCACCAACCCCTGAAAATCTTTTGGTTGCCTTAATGGCCCCGCTGGCAGTATCCGTATGTATAATGCCTGTCTCAGGAGTTGAATATTGGACCTATGTCCCTAACCCACCACTATGTGTTGAATATGCTATGGTCCAATCAAACCATTGCCACAATGCTCACCCACAAATATGGCTGGGATACACTGTAGATCAATTGGTAGTTATTACTCTGGGGTCTACACCTACCCCAGGAGAAACCTCAGATTTATGGAAGCCAAAGTTAACTATCTGCTCTGAAACTGGTCCCTTACAGATTCATGAAGAGGCTGCTTGTTGGGCCAAGACAGGAATTAAAGGAAAATAGGACAATATGAGTTTATTGATTGGAGCCCATGGGAAGAACTTGTTGGAACGATAAAAAATACAGACCCATGGATGGCCCTAAGTTGGATATATTCAGACAATGTTACTAAACAATCTCTTCCTGTACAACATGTAAACTGGACTGGTTTAGGACTTAGTACCCCCATGCCTCACTTAATCTATGGTACACAGGTAGGACCCATTCAACAGTCTTTCTGGAAGTTAGCATTAACTTTTATAGAAGGGAACATATGGACTTGTAGGGACTTTAAATCACATGATAAAGAAATTTATAAATTAAAACATAAGACTATCCAACCATTTATTTACATTTATAATCCCTATATATTTTTATATGGTACTGTATCTTGGAATGTGAACTGTTTCAAGTGTTCAAATTGTACCTTGAGCCACTGTATAAGACCAGGAGCTGTTTATGGACAGACATTATTGATAATGTGTCACATGCCAGGAGTTTGGATCCCCGTGAATCTCACCGAAATATGGTCCTACTCTCCAGCATCACATTTGCTATATACACTAGTAAAATGTCTGACACACAGGGCAAAAAAAAAAAAAATGCTTGGGATAATTATTACAGGAAATGTCTCTCTGGTTCTCCTGATTTCCAGTGTGGTGGTTTCTTCAGTGGCCATTACACATTCTATACAGATAGAGCATTTCATAGATAATTGGACAAAAACTGCTGATAAGGCATGGAAAATACAACATAATATAAATGCCAAACTACAGACACGGCTTAGCATGCTGGAAACTTCTGTGTTATGGATGGGAGATCAAACAGAGAGTTTACAACTATTACAAGGATTAAGCTGCCATTACAAGGCCACTCGTTTCTGCATAACTCCCTTGCCTTATAAC
This sequence comes from Cavia porcellus, assembly GCF_034190915.1. Lineage (NCBI taxonomy): Eukaryota > Metazoa > Chordata > Mammalia > Rodentia > Caviidae > Cavia > Cavia porcellus. The sequence continues at coordinate 60,347,915 of NW_026947489.1, forward strand.
AAAGCTATGTATCCTTGGGAGGATATAAAGAAACTTATACAAGGAGCTATCCATCAAAATATTACTACAGATATTGATGCACTCCAGAAAGCGGTTTTGTCAATGTCCCAACAAACCCAAAAATTTGAGGACAAATTCAAGATTGAGACAAATTTTCTGATGCTTTAAATCAACTAAATCCACTCACCTGTCTAAAGGCACATTTCTGGCTTTATGTTGGTATTCTTGGAGTAATTTGTATGTTTCTCCTTTTCTACTCATAGTCTGTCAAAGAGGACCCAAGAGGGGCAGACTCCTAGACAACATTCAACCACGCCTCACCCTGATCCAGCTGTTGCTACAAAAACAAAAGGGAGGAGTTGTTGGTGACCACTCCGAGGCGGCTCTGAGCAGGATTTAAATTTTACTACTTGGCTTTCTATGTTTATCTGTGAGTCTGTCCTAGGCCTAGGCCCCTTGCCTGGTGACGGGAGCTGATTCATAGTAAGTGAACCTTTATGAATCACTGGTCCTGGCTGAGGCCTGTGTAGCCTGTGAGGCCAGAGATACCTCAAAGGACAAGATAAGGGACACAGCAGCGGACACTCTGGCTCCAACCCCAATTAACTAGGTAGAGACCGCAGCTGCAAAGATTACTCCTACAGTCTCACTTCTACCATGTCTTCATAAGACAGTGCTACTTAATTGACTTGATTCATTACTTGGAGGTGTTCTTGAGGTGACTCCCAAGGTCCTGCTCATTGCCTGCACTTTCCTCAGTTTCTCCGTCCTTGTCCTTGGTCCTAATACAGCAGACTGAAAATCCTTTGTCTTTTCCCTTGAAGCCTCGAGCTTAATTAAAGGGTTTTGACCCTCCTGAAGCCCTAAAAAGCATATGATTTGTCTTTTTTTTATTTAACCTCCGCCATATACTCCTTTGGGAGATCGGGGATCTAGGACAGGACCCAATAACGCTGACTGTAATGTAAGGATCAATGCATTTTCTGGCATCCTTCAGGCCAGTCTTCTTGATTCTGATGGTGAGCAGCATCATGCCCGGCTCTGAGGGCAGCCGTCGTAATAAAGTACCTGGCAACAAGGAAACCCTGGTAAAAGCCAGCTCTGCCAACAGTTTCACAGTAAATACTGTCAGCAAACATGGAAATATTCTACCTGTTCTCAACCCGTAACCAGGCAAGCACAATGCACTCTGGCCTGCAAGCCTCCTGCACACTGTTCTTCTTTGCAGATGTATTTTATATACAACACTGACGTACACTTCCACATCTCATCACCCTAAGGAAGACATTAATTCAAGTTCATTCAAGGAAAAGTCAGGTTAAAACTTCCAGTAGGTCAAGGAAGCCATTTGTAAATAACCACAAAATAACTACGGTGTCCTCATGGCATGCACCTGTGGATATGCGATAGGCTTTACATCTCAGCACTTAGTAGAGTGAGGAAGATGCTTTTTAAATAGTTTGCTGTCCTGAAGTCTCAAATTCAGTCAGATCAACACATCCTTTAGCTGCTATGAAAAAGAACGTAATTTGAAGTTTACAGTTACATATTTAGTTAGGCCTTTTCAGTCCCATTTCTCTTCTCTTCATCCTGTTCTGTCTGACAAAGCTCACAGAAGTTCCTGCCACAGAGAATGTCGCATGACACCACAAAAGCAGTTTGCATGTTTGAGATCTTTGGATGGCTGGGTGAATTGAGATGCCAGCAACATTACAGACAGGATCAGGAAAATCTCCACAAACCAGGGAATATTTTCCAGAACATGTGGTTAGCTTAACACATGTATCAAGGTAGTTTACATTAGCAGATGAAGGGAAAAATTTTTGTAATCTTGTCAATAGATGCAGAAAAATCTTCAATTAAGTTTTAAATCCAGTCTTGATTTAAAACATTCTTAGCAATGTTTCGCTTTGTTGTTTTTTGAGACAAGGTCGTGCTGTGTAGTCCCGGCTGGCCTCAAACTCATGGTCATACAGGCAATAAAAAAGTCATTATCCTAGAACCAAACTGCATAATAATGTGGGCACAGCTTAGTCATCACTGAAACCCTGAGTCCCCCTCAGAGAAACAAACTTTTCCTCTATATGATTAAGTTAAAGGTTACATGTTCTCTTGCTGTGCAATGTCATTTCTGTTCTGTTTTTTAGTGTTTACGAATACATCAGTGCTGTACATAGTACACTCATCGTGGGAGACGGCACACATACCAAAGAAGCTGATTCCTCTTCAGTCTTCCCTGCCCTCCCTCCTGATGTCACTTTCAATGACTAGAATTTTACAAGTTTGTTTTCAGTGACACTTACAGCCCTGGACAGCATGGTTCCAAACCAAGTACAGTCAATTAAACTACATGTTCTCTTTCTTACTCTGAGAGGAAAAAAAATTCACACTAAAAGGGTTCAGTGAGCTGCTTGTATCTCTAAAATCAAACAGCAAATACTGTACCAGAGCACAAAAATCTCAACTGAGCTTGCATTTAACTGTATACAGCCAGTGGATTTAATTCAACTTGGCAGCCCCAGGCACGAACAGAGCACACCTCTGCGTCTCATGACTTAGCTCTGCTGCTCTAAGGGCTGCGTTTGCCATGGAGCCAGGGCAAGGAAGCAAACAGCTAGCCAAGTGGGAGTTTACACAGCTGCAGCTGCACGCACTGCCATACAGTCAGCAAAGGCAGTAAAGACCACCAAGTCAGGAAAGCATCCCAGTTATTTATTTCCGTGCCTCGAGGGCAACAGCCCATAAGCACAAGGAGCTGCCTAGGAGACAGCACTGCCCTCTCCAGAGGTGCCAGGTTTGGTCCACCCCAGGGACTCCCAGTTTCTTCTGGACTCCAGCCCTGTGCCTTTCCTTTGCTGATTGCATTCTTGTGAGCTCCTTCTGTAACAGCTCTTAACAGTCACTACAATTTACAACTCCTCCTCAGGCATCTCTTAGCATGCGGATTGCTTAGGCTCCCTTGACAAAGACAGAAAGGTACTTTCACACTACAGCTACTGCAAACTGTAACCCACGGAAAGCTACACAGGACCAGCATGGGCTCTGGAGGGGTTATTCCCGAGCAAGAATCCAAGGTAAGTTCCAAGCACTCTGCCCCTGGATTAAGTAGTGTATTCTTCACATGAGCTACCCACCAGGGACTCTAGCGGGAAAGGAATCTTGAGATCCTGCTCCAGCGCCGCCCTCTTCCTCATCTTCTTCAAATTCTAAATTCTCTTCTTCATCAGGGGCTAAAATTCTTCTACATGAAAAAGGATAGGAAAATTAGTGAGCAACCAGTTTAATATACTAATGAAGCATCACAGATTATCATATTCTCATTTCTCAAGGCACGATGGTGATTATTTTTTAAAAAGTCAATATTGATACCCATGTTGATATCAATGATATCATCGCTACCAATGACACCAGTCACACCAATGATACCAACACTGGCATACAAAAACCAGTGTCTGAACGCAGGCATAAAATAGCAAAGCAAGGAATAAAATATGGATGGTTTTAAAAATTTTTACCTTAATGGGACAGGCTGAACATCAAATGGAAGTTCTTTATTATATGTAAGAATATTCTTTAGGACTAGAATAAAAAGATAAAGAAACATGAATTCTCCGGCAAATAAAATCCAAGTTATTTTATCTTAAATGGATCTTAAAGGGCTAATCTTTAATCATGTTCACTACACACATGTGTTTAAATTCTCTGCCTCACTATCAACCAGAATCATTGTGGATTTGTTCACAATGGTCTTAACAAAGATGGGGTTACAGAGAAAATGAGCAGCTCTTCCCTACAGTAGTCTAATTAATGAAAGATTAGTATCACAAATGACCAATTCATGAGAAACACAGCGGCACATCTTACTCTGCACTGAACAGATTTCCTCTGAACACCATAAACTGGTAAGGTTTGTAACTAAAAGGTTTCAATTCTCATATAATCACACACATACAAACATATATGTACACATACATGTACACTCACACATACAGTGAACTTTATGCTCAAGAGAAATCTCCAGACAATATGGCAGGACTTCCTGTGTCCTGGCTATGGCTGCCCGACATCTCCGTGACTGTACACTGGAACGCCGGCTCAGAGAGACCGGCTTAAACTGTACCGATACTTGGACAAGCACTGTGAGTATGCAATGCAGTTTCTTTTCTGGTCTTACGGATTTCTTGCAACCATCTGCAGTTACATCAAAGTGAACTCACTGCATTAACTGGGCAACCCCAACTCCCATGATTTTGTGCTCAGCTTAATCAGCCTTTAATTTGGGAGTCTTGCAGTTAGCACTAAAAGAGGTATAATGTGTTGGCATCCTTTTATTCCAACTGGAGTTCGATTTGCTTATCAAAATTATCTCCCTCTCTCTCCTTCTAGCAGTACCAAGAAGGAGCCTAGGGCTTTTAACAGCACATCTCCAGTCCTTTTCTGTTATTCTTTATTTTGAGATAGGATCTTCTTGCTAAGTTGCCCCAGGCTGGGGTCAATTTGTGATCCTCCTGCCTTGCCTCCCAGAGTGAAGAGATTGCAGGAGCCTCCCAGAGTACAGAAATTGCAGGTGTGAGCCGTCAAGTCCAGCTTTATCAGGCTTTTCTATGTGCTCTACTAAACCAACCAGTGAAAGGAAGCTGGAAACTCGTGTCTAGAGTCTCAGTCTTCACTCTCTCGCTCTTCTGTCACAGCTCCTCCCTTAACAAATGTGGACTGAGCGCCAAAATGCGCTCAACTAGAGTGATCGAGAACTCAAGTACAAACATTAGACCCTGCTGAGGAAAAGTGGACAATACATATACCCACAAATAAACAAGGTAGTATAAGATGTAGAAGTGTTATGAAGGATACAGGCCGGATGGGATGTGAGTGCAGCAGTGCGAGGCCTGGGTAGCGCAGCCAAGCAGGACATGGTCATCCTTCAAACCTAACTTGTTAGCAGATGAGAAGAATCACCCGAGCAGCTGCAGGTGAAGAAGAGCAGCCACAGCGGGGCCCGCTGGAGGCCTGGCATGCACAGCGGGGCTGAGGTCTTGGGGAGCGGCAGCAGACAAGCAGATCAGCCCCTCTGCTGGTGCCTGAGATGAAAACATTCACAGAGTCACTGTGAGTCTCAGGGATGCCAAGTCTTCAGACTGCTAAGAGAATTCAAGTGAAATAACAGATACAAAACCACATGGACACATTTAAAACACCGTGTGTGTGGAAGCCTACACTGTTACACAATAAACTCATTCTCTCCATGGGTTCCCTGTCTAGCTGCCTTGAATCCCAGTATTCCATATCTCACTAGCAAGTGTTATTTTTAGCGTATAAGACTTACTGCATGTCATTATTAGTAGGTTGTTAATTCAGCTCAGAAAATACCAATTAACTACTTCAGAGCACTGCACGATGCTATCAAGGGGAAGAAGGAGCCAAAAAAGACCAGGGTCATGGATATCAGAAACAAAACAGAAATAGTTATGCTTTAATAATAATAAAATGAATTGTTTTAATAAAAATACAATGGGAAATATTCTTTAAAGTACATATAAAATAACATCAATTTTTTAAAAATTGGAAGCTATCACTTATGTTATATTTGCATAGTTATAGGATATTTTCTTAGGTATCACTGCTTTGAAAATGAAATGTTTGCAAGTTACATATATCCAATATTTATAGCAATAGCTTTGGAAGGAAAAAAAAGACCCTGTCTTACTGCCTCTAACACTAGGACAGGCTTCCATTTTCACTGGCTATGGAATAATGGACTCTAGTGTTCTTTTAAATCTGAGCTCTTCCTTAAATTTTCCAAAAGGTTTCCTCCCACCAATTCAGTACTGAGGTCTTAGGAGGAGGTGGAGGAGAAGAGAGCGCTGTTTGCGACTTCACAGCAAGCTCTCATACCCATTCACAGCAAGCTCTCATACCCACTCACAGCAGGCCCAAAGCAGTCCTCTGCTCGGGACATGCGGGATGCTGCGGAGTGCGGCCTGTCACCACCCTGACACTCACACCACAGGGATAACGCGGACACAAACATCAAGAAGTGTTCTGCGTTTGTGGCTGACGTGCTTCATTTTGGTGGTAGGCAAATTGGGCAATGCTTCCACTCTCAAAGGTTGTTTTTCAAATTATAGGAGAAGATTCCCTCAAGACATTTACATTTGCGCAACCCAGCATAAACCTGCCTAGTGCAGACTGCATGGGCTCTGCAGGAAAATACAAGGGTATTCCTGATTTCTTTGCAAAGTGAAACAAATACACATGAAATCATACAGGGCAGGATCTGACTCTGGATATAAAAAATGCTCCTATAAGGGACAGAACACAATTAGGCTGGAGGAAGCAGGGGAAGGAAGGGTTTCTGTGCAGCCTTGAAGGATAAATTAGCAGAAGGGAATTTTACAGCATGGGGGTGGAAAGATACGCGTGAGAAAAAAAGCAGTATATCATTAAGGATTAATACAAGAATACTGACTAGTGCTTTCACAGTCACTGTGTTAGTATACATTTCAAACAGGAGTTTCGAGAGATTTGCCAAGTAAACCAGCTAAATTTAACACATTGAAAGCTACATTCATTAATTTTCCTTAGAAAAGGCTTGACCACGGGCAAGCTGTACTAAGAACACTTCATCTGAAACATAATCTGGTATCAGCTTTAGAAGCAGTCTAATTCCTGATAAAGTAATCAACTCAAAAAGCACTCAGCTCTGATGAACTTAACACTCACACGTGCACATGTACGCACACACACACGCGCGTGCGCGTACACACACACACAAGCACATATGCAGGACCACCCCAGACTATACTCCAGTCCTCCACTAACACATGGGTTGATAACCTTGCTGGAGCTCCAGCAGAGAAGCACAGCGCCCAAGGCTACATCTGCTCTGTGCACACCCTGCGCAGCCATCGAGCTGCTGCAGTGGGAGGACTTATCTCGATGCTCCGAGCTGCTAACCCAGCAAAAGATCTCCCTAGCAAACTTTTAAGAAAAGATAAGGGCAAACAGTTCAGCCTTCAGGGTCATCCTGTGCAATGCTAAGCTTCCCAAAGTAGTGATTAAATTAAAAAGCCAAAATTGTACTGTAATTATTTTATCATTAAAAATGGAATGTAATACTTTTCTTTATAACCACCATACAACAGATACCCTAAGTAGTGTTGTAATCTTTTGCTTAATGCATCAATGTGTTTTCTTTTCTCAAAATAATCTTAAACACAGCTGGTAACCAAAGACAATAAATTATAGGATTCTACTTACATGAGATGCCAGAATAGATGAATTAAATTAAGGATGGCTCAGGGCTAGGAACGGCAGGGGTGGGATGGGGAGAAAGCAGTGACTGCTGTAGACACAGGGTTTCTTTTATATGATGAAAATGTCCTAAAATTGATGGTGGTGGTGGGTGCACAAGTGTCAGGGCACTGAGAAACACTGAAATGTACACTTTACATTGGTGAATTGTATGGCTGTGGACTAGCTGGGACCCCTGGAGATGGGCTGTCACCCAGGTCCAAGATCTAGGCCCTTTGGGTCCTCATGGGAGGGACAGGCACACCCCAGGGGCAGTGACCCTGGTGTCACAACAGCTCTGTGCCTTGAAGGACCAGCCCGCACCACTCAGCACTAGGATGCCCTCCACTGTTCCCAAAGGCCCCTTGGTCCAGGGCCCCTCGGAACTGGATTGGGCATCACCTGTGTGGTTACCCACTGGACTGGGGCGAAGCTGCCCATTAGGCTGGGAGACTGAACCTGGCTCACCTGGACTCCACACAGCATGGCTCCGCACTCAGCGTCACATCTCCGTGGCCAGGCTTCTTCGGGAATCAGAAACAGGATTTCTCAGGTGTCTGGGTGGCAGCCACTCATGTGCAAGCAAATTCATGGGGTTTTCTTTTCAGCATATCAGAATTTAAAAGGTATTAGTTAAAAATTACTTTATTTCTCTGAAATCCAAATTTACTCTTTCTAACAAATCGGTCTGACAGTCCACCTACCTCATTTTGTCTTCCAGTGTCACGGTACCAAGCACTCACATGAAAAATACACATCAAACCACAAAGCCTTTCCTTTTTCTCTCCCAGCTGGGGTATGGCATTGATTTCTTCAGGATTTTGTACAAGGTGGAAGGTGCTGTGTTTGTGGATTTCACCCAGGGGCTGCTCAAACACCTGCTCCGAAGGGCCTCGCCTGATGTTGGGCACTCTGGGGGCCAAGAATCTGGTTCTCCACTCCGAGTTCTTGCAAGGCCCTGAAATGGAAACCAGGATTCCTTTGGATGCTATTTACTCTCCCCACGCAACCTGTGATGGTTTCATTTGTGAGTGGCCACACTGCACTGAGGGTGAGATCAAATGTACATCAGGACGACACAGCAAAAGAATGGAGAGATGGATGTTGGGAGGGATGGACTGAGGCTGTCACTGCTGCCGGCTGTCAGGCCCCTGCTGAGTCTGGAGTGTGGCCTTGGGCTGTGATCCTGGAGGTTTTGGGTGAGGCACCAGGCACGGGGAGCGTGGGTGAGGGTTCTGAAGATGTGCATCAGAGGAGACCAGGACAGGGGAGTCAGGCCCTGCAGTGCAGGCGATAAACAGGTGCTCAGGGAAGGACCCTACCTGTTTGGGGTCTTATGGAGCCCACTCTCCACCCCACCGTGGGAACTGGATTCCATCTCGACCCACACAATTGATAGTGAGCTCAGCCTCCTGGGCTTGCGGGTGCTACCCTGAGCTCCTGCACTCTGCCTCCCGTGCTCCTGTTCTGAGTCACAGAGCCCCCTGAGGATCTGCAGAAGGCCTGGACTCCTCGTCTTCCAAAACTGCACATTTGCATCACAGACCAAATTCTGTACCCAGGGGCAGAGTCCACCTAAAGCTTCCCCATTTCAGCGACTGGGGAGAACCTTCCATTTACACAAAATAACCATGGCACTTCCTGTTCTGGAGCAAGAATCCGAAAGGTCCACTGTAAAAGGCCAGATGGGAACTATTTTAGGCTTTGCAATCCAAACACAGCCTGCAGTTTTCTGACCTCTGTTCTAAAGGAAAAGAGAACAGAAGCTTCAGCTTCGCAGATGAGGGTTTAAGCAGCTGAGAGGTAGACTCGTTCTGATGCCAAACTGTCACTGCGCAGGAAACAACTGGCTTTGTCCCCAAGCCTCCAGCAAGTCTGCAGCCCTGTTTGAGTGTAACCTCAGGACCAGTTCTCAGCTTCTCTGACCACACAGGGAAGCTCCTCAGAGACAGGAAAGGGAGAACCCTGGCTCGGAACTTTTAATTCTGTCTCTGGACGACTCAGTGCCAGGTAGCCTGGCCCCAAATGCAGGAATGATGAGTGGGAAACTGCCCCAAAACTCATATTCAGGATAAAAATTTCAAGTCTGAAATAGGGAAGCTGGAACTAAAGCGAGGCAGACAAAGCCAATCAAATGCACAGATGTGAGGAAAACTGTTGGGCTTACGTTGTATCACACAGAACCATGCAGGCCCGTTTGCTCGTGAAATACCAGAGGGCTTGAAATGCACGCTTTTTTACCTCGGGAGCGGACTTCTGTGCGTTGAGTGGCAGGGTGGATGGGCAGGGGCCAGGCCAGCTGAGACCAGAGGTGCTGGGACTGGCTGTGTTGCAGCCACAGATGCCCCAGCCATGATGGGGTAAGCGCTGTGTGACCCTGATACTGCTTCTGTCTGAAGGGGACATAAACCAGATGAGTTGCGGCAGGTGAAGCCCAAGCACTGAAGGATCGAGCACAGGGACAGGGTCTGCACAGCATGAGGGTGGCAGGCAAGGCCTGGGCAAGATGGGCAGGGGGACCCCAGAAAAGACACGGAGGCCTGAGGAAGGAAGGGGCTGCACTCATGGGAGTGGGTGGATGCTGTGGTCCTTGCAGGTGCCACCCCCTCAAGCTGGGTGTCCAGTAGTGGTCAGGATAGTGGGGAGGGGGGGGGGACACAAGGCTCTCTGGGGGTTGAGTGCCTCCAAGTCATCCCATGAGGCTGGACCCTTGACTTATGAACTCGCTGTGTCCCAAGGCTGCTGTAGCTCAAGTTGTCAGCTGAGGCTCGGGCTCCCCTGTGGCCTTCAGAGTCCCTGCCCTGTACACAGGCAGATCTGAGCGTGCTGAGTGCACCAACCCAGGATCTCCCACCTAACCCACACAGGAAGGGATGGTGTCATGCAGCTTCCAGAACTCCTTACGGTTAAATCTGTATCTCAGACCATCTGGAAGCACAAGTGAAGGCACTGGGGTCCTAACTCAAGACTTTGGTCATAAATTAGAATTAAAATTCTGGTCATAACCCAAGTTGCTCATGCGCCAGAGTGGCCGGAACTTAAGGGTCCACTGTACAGCGTAGGAGGACTTCTATGACTAATTCCACCAGGAGACACGTTCCTGCTTAAAAACCACACTATGTAAGCAGTGGTGGCCACAGAGCTTCAGTTACATGAGTAAAACATTAAAAGCCCCACAAAACCAAACCAAAGCATACGAAATGCTTGGTCAGTGGGGCTAGGAGCATAGCGCAGTAACAGAGCCCATGCTTAGCATGCCTGGGGCCCTGGGGCCCCTCCTAGCACCCAAATACAGGAAATAAACAACAATCTGACATGGGCAGCACATGAAAAGGACAGGAACCAACAAGAACAATGGAGTATTGCCACGTTACATGATTAGGAAACACACAGGCCACGATCATGTGGCTCGATTGTGGAAAGGCAGAAGTTTGTCTGAGCCTGGCAGTGGCTTAGGGCCTGAGCCAGGAAGGATGCCCAGGTTTAACCTCTAGGGCATCTTGGGAAGGGGCAGGGCCACACTCACAGCCCAGAGCTGCCGAGTTGTTCCAGAGACTGCAGGGAAAAGTCTGAAGACAGATCTTGAGGTGCCCCCTGGCTGGAAGCACCTCGTCTTCGAAGTGTGTGCCACCCCTACCTGGCCCAAATCGCAACTAGGAACAAAGCAAAGCAGCAAAAAATGAAAACAAAACAAAACACCTCACAGGGTCGCCATTTCCACACCCAGAGTGCCATACATGACGCTCACCACTGGAAACCACCTTCATGATCACAGTCACCCTTCCCAAACAAGAGTACACTGTATGCAATGACTACCTCACACCCACCACTACGCAATACCACAAGCACAGGGTCACCCAGCTGCCTTTCCATGGGCATTTCTAAAATCCAGTACAGGGCCACCGCAGAATCTGTTCTACAAGACACTCCTGGGTCCCTGTAGGCTTGCTTTGTTTTTGTTTTTTTAGACAGGGTCTCACCATGGAGGGCAGGCTAGCCTCGAACTCCAGGCAGTCCTCCTGCCTCAGCTTTCCAAGTGCCTGCACTCCCACGTCCAGCCCCCTAGTCCCTTCATAGACTGCACAAACAGCACAAATACAGTCTCAGGCACTGGCTAACACAGTAATTGACATAGTCTGCACCCACATAATTAACAGAACAGAGCTAATAAAATTACACCCTCTCTAATAAAGTTACACTTTCCAATTTAACAGTGTATTTCAAAGCTCTCTCCAAGATCACACCCTAGCCACCCCGCTGTTTCCCCAGTCTTTATTTTTATGGAAGGACTCACCTGGTAGTCTCTTCTCTACCAAAATAAATTAGACAGGGTTTTTAAATCTTTAAGATACAAAGAAATTATGCTGTTTTCAAACAGCTTATTAAAGATTAACAAGCAACATCTGATAACATACAGGTGTCTGAATGGGAAGAAAAAAAATCGGGTCACGAGGGAAGGGATTCTGTGATGGCAGTAAAGGCTATTTCACACATTGGCCACACACACAAGCTGTAAAATACTTGGGCTTTTAATTAATTTAACTTCAGTATCCATTTATCTATTTTTTCCAACTGACTCCAGGGCATTGGCACTAAGTTCCAGCCACAGCCCTTTTTTATTATTATTATTATTATTATTTATGTATTTTACTTTGTGATAAGCACCCCATATGTTGCCTAGGCTGTCCTTGAACTCGTGATCTATCTGGCCCAGTCTCACAAGTAACTGGGTTACAGCATGCCCCACCACGCCTGGTTCCAGATCTGATCTTCTGACAGCCCGCTAGTCTGATGGTTACATACTTTCTTCCTGAAATAAATTATTATCTCTTACACACACGCCTGTACACATACATATATATGTGTGAAATAAGTGTTAGACACTTTGAAATCTTGTTGAGACCTACTCATGTAAATGACAAAGATTATCTACCTACCTACCTACCTATCACTGTTACCACCAAACAGTTATCAAATGCCAAATGTCAGTTTTGGAAGTTTTCTGTCACACAGTGATTTCTTACTACTAATAACACAGATGCCTTAGAAGGTCCATAACCTTCCAGTTTCCCAAGAATTTCATTGTCACTGTCTCATTTATCAAAATACCTGCTTTAGGGCAAAAAAGGTGACTGTCCTCCACCTCTTGTCACTTGTAACAGGTTAACAAAAAAACGTTACTGGCTCCGTGTGGTGGCACATGCCCATAATCTCAGGACTTGGGAGGCTGAGGCAGGAGGATTGACACAAGTTGGAGGACGGCTTGGGCTCCTCAGTGAGTTTAAGTTCAGTCTGGACTACATAGTGAGACCCTGTCTCAAAATCAACCAACCAACTGTGGTAGCCCATTTTCCGAGGTAGGGTGGCGCCAGAGAAAACAATTTGGAAAAAGATTATTTATTAAAGCACAGGCGTGGCGATGCAGCCTTCTGGGGCCAACATGGAAGACTGGGTGCCTTACAGCTAAAGGGCAGGGTTTTTATCTCATGAAACCGAAATATCTGTCGGTTTTATAATGCAGGTAGTTTCAACAGCACATTACAGAACAGGAACACGGTGGTTACATTCCTCGGAAAGAAGCAGGGTTCAGGCAAGGGCTAGGCAAACAAGCAAGTCAACACTTGGTAAACATCCTCCCAGGAAGTGCGTGTTGTATTGTTCTCAGGATTATCTAAGCCCTTCTTTGGCACCAGGAAAATTTTTATGAGTCTAGGGGTTTTTACAAGTTACAACATTCCCCACTGATTTTAAGGCTATAAACCAAATCTTTGGCTTATGGTTAAAAAGGAACCATTTCATATCCTTGTGACCTCAAGACCATCAATTTGATAGTTTGGACTTGTTCCTTGATATATGTTATTGGCTTGTTAATTATGCAGGGCCCTACGGTTGCTAATATTAATATCAATATTAGTGGGCCTATGGCTGCTGAAATTAGGCTAGTTAGCCATGGAGAAAAGGAGAATAATCTTTCATACCAGTTTTGTCTTGCATTTCAAGTTAGCTCTCTTTCTTGGAGACTCATTTTTAGTTCTGCCAAATTTTGTCTAATTACCTCTGAATGGTTTGTATATAGGCAGCAGATTTCTCCAAGGGCTAGAATTCTTCCTAACCTGCTTTTAGGAAGAGGAGGTCTCGTCCCCGCCTATTTTGGAGTACCATTTCAGCTAAAGAACCCAGAGAATCTTACAGTTTTTCAATTGAGTCCGAGGACCATAGGGACTAGAATCGGGTTGCATTTAACCCTTGAGAATGAGTCAGGTGAAGGTAGGATATGACTTTTTCTTTTGCTGCCTGAATACCAGTATACCTGGGGTAATACATGGACCAATATGCATAATTCAAGTTGGCTGGTGAATACTTCCAGCATAGCACAGGGAGTAAGCCCAGAAGTGCAGGCAAACCAGGTGCGTTTGGAGCCAAGAAGTGAGCATTGGCTTGGTGAGACCTGTTAGAGACTTTATGGGATGCAGATAGGTTGCAAAGGAAGCTATATGGGGAATCTTTCCAGGGATGAGCATCAGAGTACAGACAAGTCCCTGGTTCACCTTGAATATCTCCGAGTGTGACCCTTGGTTTTGCTCCTCCCCAGCAATGATAGTCATCTTTAGTGGATTCTTGGAGCTACATGGTGACCGGGGTTCCTGTGTAGTAAGGGGACCTAGCTGATAAGCATAAACAAGAGTCAGATGTAAGGTTAGGGTTGCTAAGGTTAAGAAACTGGAAGGCAATATCTAGGGACAGGAAGGGGTCGGGGTGAGAGGGGAGAAGGCCAGAAGTCATCTGGACAGTAGCAGGCAAAGGGGATGTGGCCATAGGGGTGTTAAGCAATGGACTGGTAGGCTTTTGGGGTGGGGGCTGTGGTGCCAGAGGCCTAGTGGGTCGGAATGGCCCCATTTGTGAGCCAAGGATGAACTGGATAGTAAAAATATTTCCTGGGTTACATCCACTTGTCCAAATTCTGATACCATAATGCATCCCTGATTTCCACCAATAGCCAGTTGGAAACTTCATAGTAAAAGTCATGAGACTGCATTGATTTAAAAAACATACTGAAGGGGTAGTCCTAACAAGTATAAGAGATTTGTCGGCATCTGGATCATTCCAGTTGGAAATGGTTTCACAGCCCCAGTATGGGCAAAAGAATTCACTCTCTGGATTCTTTGAGAAATAATCCTTGAAATATTTGACTTGTCTTTCTGGCCAGTCCACTATTGAATTTGCATGAGGGCATAGATACCAAGGTGTAGACTGTAAAGTCTTTGATGACTTAAAGTTCCACATATCTCATATTTGGTTCCTCTTGGGTTAACATATGGCCTGGGATGAAGGAACCTCTTCACTATTTGGGCGGTGAGGTCTCTACCGAGTAGAACACAAAGATCTACTGATATAATCCCATGGACTGTTGTATTTGAGGCTACTTTCTTCCTGTAAAATAGTCAGTATAATGATCCATGTCCCATAATTTGGGTTATGGTTTACCCCTAGTGAGAAAGTTATAAAAATAAAACAGGTTACAATTTGAGTCATCATAGCCAGAACAATTAAGGACGTTTGGTTAATTTTAACTTTAGGGAGTTACCAGTCTTTTGTACAGTCCAGTCGTCCTGAGAAGGCTGATCCCCTTTGGGTGTCCAGAACCTTAACGTGAGAGTGGTGAATCCAAGATGTCTTGCCAGCCACCTTTATTGCAGTTGGAATGCTGAGCACCACAGTGTAGGGTCCTTCCCAGCGAGGCTCAAGGGTGTCCCAGTGGTGATGCTTGACAAGGACCAAGGTACTGGGCTTCACCAGCGGGCTGGACTCAGGGTGAGAGTCTACCGGGGCATGCTTCAACCTGAATAACCAATGTATAGAACTCAAAATGGGCTGAAGAGCCTGCAGGGACTTAATGAGATCCTGTTAGTCAAGTCTGCCAATTTCTCCTTAGAGAGCTTTGGAATGAGGGGAGGGGACCTCCCGTACATTGCTTCAAAAGGGGACACACCAGAAACATAAGGAGTACATCGAGTCTGCAGGAGAGCAAAGGGGAAGAGACTTACCCAATTATCAACAGTTTCTAGAGACAGCTTTATAATCATATTTTTAAATGTCTGATTCATCCTCTCTACTTGCCCTGAACTTTGAGGCTGGTAAGCGCAATGAAGCTTCCAACCAATCTGTAAGGCCTGGGTTAGCTTTTGGGTTACCTGGGCTATGAAAGCTGGGCCATTGTCAGACCCCATGGATAAGGGTAAGCCAAAATGAAGAATGATCTCATATAACAACTTTTTAACCACTGTGAGAGCTGATCCTGACCTGGTGGGAAATGCGTCTACCCACCCAGTGAAGGTATCGACCATCACTAGCAGGTATTTGTGTCCCTGAAGACTTGGCTTCTTCATTTCAGTAAAGTTTATTTCCCAGTGTTCTCCTGGGGAAGTTCCCCGAAAATGAGTAGTTTCCATATGGAGCTGTCATTTTGGGTTAACAATTGACAGTGAGGACATGTTGAACTGGCAGCCGCTGTCAATTTGGACAGCTGGGGTATAAAGAATGTGTCCCGAAAGAGCTCGGCTAGTTTTGATCCTCCCAAATGAGTGGACTGATGAGCCTGCTGAATGAGCTCCCGTCTGAGGACTCTGGGTAGCAAGATTCTCTTATCTGGTAACTGATACCAGCCTCCTGGAATGTCAGGCTTCGCTTGAAGTTAGGCTGCCAAGTGAAGGTCCTTTGGTGTATACACAGGTTCTGATAACATGGGAGGCATCAGCAAAAGGGTAGGAGCAGTCTCCTCTGTATCCTCTTCTTCAGGCCCCACTGATTTTATGGCAGCCTCTTTAGCTGCCACATCAGCCAGATTGTTTCCCCTGGTAATGGGATCATTCCCTTTTTGGTGGGTCTTGCAATGTATTATGGCCACTTTCTCAGGTAGCCAAATCACTGCCAGCAGGTCTAGTATTTGGGGGGCATTTTTTATTTTATCTCCTGCTGAGGTCAATAGTCCTCTTTCCTGATAAACTGCCCCATGTACGTGAGCGGTAGCAAAAGCATATCTGCTATTGGTATAGATGTTAATCCACTTACCTTCAGCCAGCTTTAGGGCTTTTGTCAAGGTGATGAGTTCAGCTCATTGAGCAGAAATGCCAGAGTCCAGCCTCTGTGCCCACAAAATCTGGGTCTCGGAGGTCACCGCTGCCCCTGCAATTCGTTTACCTTGGTGCATGTAGCTGCTTCTTCTTGAGAAGAGTGATGATACACCCTCTAAAGGTTGGTCAGTCAGGTTGAGTTGGAGGCTTTGGTAGCTGTCGATCAAGGTGGAGCATTCATGATACGGGGCTGAAGGATCTTCATTAGGCAACAGTGTGGCTGGATTCAGGGCTGCTGAGGACTTGAAGGTAACAGAGTCAAGATCTAAAAGTAATACTTGGTAGTGCATTTGACATCCTTGCATTTGACAGCCATCGGTCAGGAGGGGCCCAGATAAGAGTCTCAAGTGAGTGAGAGGTTACCACAGTGACCTTCTGGCCAAAGGTAAGCTTCTTAGCTTTCTTTATCAGCATAGCCATGGCAGCTATGATCCTCAAGCATGGTGGCCAACTGGCAGCTACTGCATCCAACCTTTTGGAGAGATAAGCTATTGGTCTCTTCGAGGGCTCTAGTTCCTGAGTTATTACTCCTTTTGCAATTCCTCTCAGTTCATCCACATACAGGAAAAATGGCTTATATATGTTAGGGAGTCCCAGTGTGGGGGCATCTGTTAAGGCCTGCCTCAATTGTTGGAAGGCTATCTCTTGCATTTCTGTCCATTCTAGTGGGCCTTGTGTTTGACCCTTTAAAGAGTCATTTAGCGGCTGGGCTATCTCAGCGAAGTTTAATATCCAGAGCCTACAATATCCGACTGACCAAGAAACCCACGGCCTTGCTTCTTGGTCTTTGGTACTGGTATTTGTAGGATAGCTCGAACCCTTACTTCAAAGGGTCCTCTTTCCACCTTGCAATTGATAGCCCAGGTGAGTCACTGTCTGCTGGCATATTTGGGCCTTTTTTGCTGATACCTTATATCCCAAATCATTTAAAGTCATTAACAGGGCCCTGGTGGCTTCTTTGCAATCCTCAAAGGTTTTGGTGGCCACTAACAGGTCATCAACATATTGCAAAAGTATGACCTCCAGATGATCTTCTCAATATCCCATCAGGTCCCTAGCTAAGGCCTCATCAAATAAAGTGGGAGCATTTTTAAAACTTTGTGATAAACGCGTCCAACTCAATTGTTCAGTTATTCCAGTCCCTGGATCAGTCCATTCAAAAGCAAAAATGGGTTGACTTACCAGGGCCACCGGGAGAGTGAAGAAAGCATCTTTCAAGTCCAGGACACAATAGCAGATGTGCTCTGGACTCAGAAGACTCAGGGTAGAGGTGAGGGACAGTGGGATGCAAGGTGACCACTCACCTAACGACTTCCTGGAGATCTTGCACCGGCCGGTAATCTTGGGTCCCCAGCTTCTGGACTGGGAGCAATGGTGTATTCCAGGGAGAGATGCAAGGTACAAGAATCTTATTATCCTTTAACCTAGCAATATGTCTGGCAATTCCTTGGTGGACCTGTAAACTTATTGGATATTGTCTAAGGCAGATGGCAGACACCTGGGTTAACAACTCTATTACCAGAGGCACTTGGTTTACCGCCAGACCAGAGGAGTTATTTTCAGCCCAGACTCCTGGTATCTCCCTTTGCTAAGCTTGCAGGAGATCTCTATCAGTCTCTGGAGTGGGGTCATCTCCCAGCAGGAGATGATTTTCCCCTTCAGGAAGGAAGGCAAGTACCTTGATTTGTTCCCCAGGTGTTGTTCCCAGAGTCAGTTGTGGTGTCTCTGCCTGAAAACTCAATTGGACCTTTAACTTATGAAGGAAGTCTCTTCCTAGCAGTGGATGGGACATTCTGGAACCCATAGAAATTCATGCATAGTGGTCTTTTGCCCAGGGCAAGTTAACTGGGCCACCACGTTTGGGTATGATTTTCGCCCTCTGGTGGTGCCGACCATGTTTACTTTGTTATTAGTCAGAGTTCCCAGTGGTTGATTTAGAATAGAATACATTGCACCTGTGTCCACCAAGAAATTTACTGGTTTTCCCCCCACTTGCAGAGTTATCCGGGGCTTAGAGAGGGGCACCTGAGCCCTGAAACCCTCATTGTTGGTTCAATAAGGTCTTCGCATCTTTCTCCATTTTGGCCTTTAATTTGGGGCAGTCCTTTCACCACTGCCCTATTTCTTTACAATAGGCACATTGATTTTTCTCAAATGGGGGGCGCTTTTTCTTGTCTTCTGACTTCCCTTTATGTTTCTGCTTGGTTTCTTTTTCACATAAGAGTTCCAGCACCTTAGTGACTTATTTACCTCTTGCCAGTTCTCTCTGTTGTCAAATACCCTATGTGCTATCTCTATCAACTGACTTAGGGGCATTCCTGCAAACCCCTCCAATTTCTGTAATTTCTTTCTAATTTCTGGGGCTGACTGAAACACCAAGGCAATGAGAAGCCCTTGCCTTCTCATGTGCAACCTGATCAATTGGAGTAAAGTCTATAGGCCTCTAGGAGGCGCTTCAAGAATGCAGAAGGGGATTCATCAACCAATTGTCTTACCTCTGATACCTTGGACCAATTTGTGGGCTTCTTAGCTGCTCCACGGAGTGCTGCCAGAAACAGTTGGCGATATTGGGTCAAAGCCTCCTTACCCCTGCATGTGTTGGGATCCCAGACAGGACAGGACAAAGGAAACAAGCTCCAGTTGTTCTGGGTCAGCCATGGGGGGCCCATGTGGGTCCAAGACACCTCTTTGCCCTAGAGCACGGATGCAAGTTCACTCTTCAGAGGTGAAGAAGACTCTTAGAATCTGCTGACAGTCGTCCCAGGTGGGACGATGGGTGGAAAAAATAGACTCAACTAGACTAATAAGGTTTTCAGGGTCCTTGGAGAATGGGGGGTTTTGGCCCTTCCAATTGAACAGGTCAAAAGTGGCAAAAGGGATATAGACAAAGATCGAGTCCCCTGGATCCCTAGGGTTGGGAACCTCCTGCAGAGGGCAGAGCGCTGATGCATAGAGGAGTCAGGCGAATTTGGCCACGGCCTGCTCTGGGTCCTGACTGGACTGGGGTGGTGGGAGGAGGTGTCGGGTGAGGGGTCCCCAAAGGGGGATATGGGGGAGGAAGGAGCACGTCTTCCAGAGGGTCCTCCTCAGAGGGTAAGACTGGAGCAGAGGGCTGGAAGTCAGAGGCAGGCGATTTTGGTTTCATTTTTAATGCTGCCACCACCTCCCTCATGGGGAATAATGAATCCATGGTAGGGAATCATAGATGACATCTATCCAAATCTGAATATAAACAATATGGTCTGGGTGAGAAGGGGGCCCAAATACATACCGACGGACCACCTGAGCTGTTTCCATGCTAAATGACCCCTTCAGAGGCCAAATACCATTTGTCCCTAACCAGCCACTCCTGAGAAAGTAAAACCATTAATCTCCCCTTGAAAATGGGTTCCCCGTATCTCTCTTGGCCTGTTTCTTAAATTCCTTAAAATGATTTAGGACAAGACTAAGGGGTGTGGGAGCAATTTTCATGCGGGACTGTCCCCTTTTTGCCTGATGTGGTTCCCTGTGAGAAGAGAAAGTCAAGAGAAAAGATCAGCGAATATGGGAAGAGACAGAACAATAGGGAGAGAATCACAAAGCTCAGGATTCTCTTTGCTCAATCAGGGGACCATTTGGGGTTTAAAAGAAAATTCTTGGCACCTTCAGAGCAACCAAATGGATGGCAGTTGGCCCAAGGGAACATGTGACCCCTCAGGCCGAAGGCATCCTGGAAGGGAAAAGTTAAAACAAAAAGACAAGTGACGAGAAGTACACAAAACAAAGACAGAAAACCACCAGTACTGGTAAAAGTCAAAAGAGTTTTTCTCTGGCAAAATAAATGAATTTAGTCTGGAGACTTCCCTTCAAAATCTCATATCAAAGTGGAGGGTGGCCCTATGGGGGTCCAAGATCCAAATGAGTCAAAGGACTCCAAAATCCAAAACCAATGATGTAGGATTCCCAGCAAGGATTCAACCTCCCAAGGATTAGGACATCCCCTCCTAAATAAAATTAAGACTTCGTGATACCACTTTAAATCAAATGGGAGCCTCTAGTACTTACTTTATAGCGAATCAGTCCTCAGGAATTGAGTCAGGGGGCTATTATTCCATCCCGGACGAGCCCCCAATTGTGCTAGCCTGTTTCCCGAGGTAAGGGGATGCCAGAGAAAACAATTTGGAAAAAGATTATTTATTAAAGCACAGGCCTGGCAATGCAGCCTTCTGGGGCCAAAATGGAAGACTGCATGCCTTACAGCTAAGGGGCAGGGTTTTTATCTCATGAAACCGCAATATCTGTCGGTTTTACAATGTAGGGGTTTCAACAGCACATTACAGAACAGGAACACGGTGGTTACATTCCTTGGAAAGAAGCAGGGTTCAAGCAAGGGTTAGGCAAACAAGCAAGTCAAGACTTGGTAAACATCCTCCCAGGAACTACATGTTGTATGGTTCTCAGGATTATCTAGACCCTTCTTTGGCTCCAGGGGAATTTTTATGAGTCTAGGGGTTTTTACAAGTTACAACACCAACCAACCAAGCAACCAAAAAGCAAAAAACAAAAACAAAACAAAATAGCTGGGCATGCTAGTGCATGCCTCTCATCTCAGCACTCAAGAAGCTGAGGCCTGAGTTGGAGGCCAGCCTGGGTTGCAGAATGAGTTCAAGATCAGCCTGAACTAGTGAGACCCTGTAGCAAAACACTAACAAAATTGATATCCTCAGAGATGCCCTGCAGATCTTAATATACTTGAAGGGTGTCACACCATCTCTCTGATTAGAAAACCACAAGTAGCTGGACATGGTGGCACATGCCTATAATCCTAGGATTCTGGAGGCTGAGGCAGGAGGATCACAAATTTGAGCACAGCTTGGGCACTCAATGAGATTCTGTTTTAAAATTAAAAACAACAACAAGCACAAGACCAAAAGAGGGACCACTTGCAGGTGGGAGCATGTGGGATTTGTCCTTTTGCGACTAGTCTGTGACTTACTGTACTGCCTTGAAGTCCATGTGTGCTGTAGTATGTCAAGATTTTTCTCCCTTCAAGGCTGTGTCATAGTCTGCTGGGTGAATGGATCATGTTTTGCATATCCATTCATCTGCTGGTAGACCTGGATTGCCTGCTCCTTTTACAGTTATAAATAATGCTGCCATGAGTGTGCGAATGGATAGGTGTTTTCATAATCCTGCTTGTAGTTCCTTCGGTTATGTAAGCAGAAGTAGAAATGTTGGGTCATATGGTAGCTCTATGTTCATGATTTTTTCTTTTATTGGGCACCAGGAATTGAACTCAAAACGTTGCACTTGATTTTTGAGGAATCAATTATCCTGTGTTGCAAGAATGCCACCGCTTTATATTCCCATCAACAGAGATCCCTTCTTTGCAAACACTTGGTATTTTCTCTGTTTGCTTAATAGCCAGGTAGCCACCCTTGGTGTTGTCATGCAGTGGTGTTGGTTGTATCCCCCTAATAATTGGTAACATCGAACGTCTTCACACTTGCTGTTATGACCATTTGTGTGTCTCTGAGGAAAGTCTACTCAAGTTCTTTTTCCATAAATAGGCTTTTAAAAAGGTTACAAAAGTCTTCGCAGGTTTAAACACCTAATCAGTACAGGTAATTTCCTCTGAAAAGGTGTACTGCAGCAGATGCAGAGCAGATCCAGAGCCTACACCAGTGCTTCCAGAAGACAGGGACTGCTGAGCTCCCAAGGCATTCATTCAGCTTTCTGCAGAGTGCCGAGGGAGGAAGGGGGAAGTGTGGGATGGCTCTGGGCTCTGCGTTGATCACTGCAGACGTAGAGCCAGCTACAGAGACCTCTGGTAGGGCCTCTCCGTTGGGCATTTGTGGCCCAGGACAGAGACAGCAAGAACTTGAAAACCACCCAACTGTTCATTAATCACTTGGGTTCACACTGAAAACTAACAGGAAAAAAAAAATTTGGTCCTGGAGGTTAAATAACCACGCAATCCTCTTGAAATAAATTTGGCTACTTAAGTCTAATTTTAATTGCCTTGTTAAATTGTTTAATTGCCTTGTTTAATTGTTAAAAATAAGTATAAACATACAAGTATATGTGTCCCTATGTGCTGCCTTTTAGAGTTCCCCTGCTGCCCTGAGGACAGACATTTGGAAGCCTCATGCCCCTTAGGAATGGTGGCTCTGATGCTGCAGAAGTATCACGAATAGGCAGGCCATCCCTGGTCTGGACTATCTGTGGCTTCTCTGGAAGTGATTACCGTTTTGGGATCTTGCTTCTGAAAATTCCAAGTAGGTTTCAGTTTTTAGTGTGATACACAATAGCAGCCCTTAGACAAAAGAACCTGGCTATCGTTTCTGTCTAGGCCTCTCTGTACCTCCTAGGCCAACTCCGTTCTTTGGTGGAACCTAACAGTGTTGGTTGGAGAGGCCCGAGGATTTGCATTTTCTGTCCCATTGACCTTTGAGAGAAACACTAAAGCTCTTGAGTATTGGTGCCTGCTATTGGCAAGTCCCCTGTATGATGGTCTCTGGATTACACCTCACTCTCATAGAGCCAGGTTTTAGAGTGCTACCCATAGCTTAGCACTCCAAATCAGAAGCCTGAGAAGCACAGGATGCCCGGTTCCTGGGGGGCTTGTTTCAGCACCCTGTGAAACCACAGTGACAGGAGATGCTTCTTGATCCATCACTTCATGATTCCAGGGCCCACCCTGGGCTCGTTTATAGAGGATAAACCCATTGGGCCTAGAAGATAGCCCCAGGTTTTGTTGATCTGTCTGGGAAGGGCAGAGTCACTTGTGCTGTGCTCCATGAGAGCACACTGCGTGCTTAAAAGGGCAGAAAAGGCTAGATGGAATTTGCTCCACAAAGTGAGACTCCTGTCCTAAGGGCTGAATCAGCTTCAGGAGAGAGAGATGATAATAAGAGTGTTAGCAGCAGGAGTCAGCGAGGCTGACCTCTGCAGGATACATGTGCCCATCAGTCTGTTAAAAGGAGGCCCTTAGAAAAGATGGCAGAAGAGCAGATTCCAGCACTGCCATAGGGTCCAGGATAGCTGAACTGGATCCCCGAGATGTGAAGGATGAAGGTGGTGACACAGGAGTTCTGTATAGTTTTGCTGAGATTCTCCTTAGCTTTGCATGTATAACTTATTTTAGAACTGCTGTTTGCTGGAGAAACTGGGTCGTTGAAGTAGAGCCCACAAGTCAACTGAGGGCAACAACCGAGGCCTGCTTTCTTCTGGACCAGTCATCAAGCTTCTTGCTGCTCACACCAGGTCTAATATCTGCGCGTTTATGACGAATGCCACCCACAGCAGGCTTCCCTCAAGTTGCTCCTCCAAGACCGAGTTTCAGACTCCCAAATGGGCTTCAAACCATTACCTCGGTTTCCCTTTGTTCCCCATACAGTAGTCAGGCTTGAAAGTGTCCAGACCGTTTTAATGTTGGGACACTAATCTCTTGTTGTGTTATTCTGTCCTGCACTAAGTTAAGGTCTTCCCAACCCTGAGTACTGCGGGATTCAGCACCCCGTTTTAGGATGGTACATCCTCTCTCCGATCCACCGTCACCGTGCCTGCCCTTTGCCGGTCTCACCGATGGTTACACAGCCTGGCTTGTTACGACACCGTTTGGACCTGTTCACTCCGGGATTGTGAAGACTTCCCATTCTCCTGTTCATACCGTTTGCTCAGTGTCACTGCTTTCCATTGCACTTGATACTGGTTTTCTGCTTGAAGTGCTTGGTTTTAACTCCTGCCCTCCTAAAAGTGCCAGCCTTCACCATGTGCATCAGACTAGTGTCTATACTTGCCAGCTGCTGGGAAGCAGGGCTGGTAGCCTCCTCAGGACCCGCTTTTCCCAGATGTCTCTCCAGCATTACCATTTATTTTACCATGGCTCATTTCCTTCTCCTGCATCTCCTGCTCAGCCTGAGGGTAGGTTTCTGCTCAGATTTCAGCAGTCTGGCTGGGCCCTGGGGCGCCCCTGACCCCATGCTGCAGGGCGTGGTGAGGCTGCTGCCGCTGCTGGTGCTGGTGGTGGTGGATATGATTGTAGAAATGATGATGGCTTATGGTGCACCTGCTGCCGCAGCAGCTGACAATGAGGGGCAGATGTTGGGGGCTGGAACGGTGCTGTACCTGTGGCTGGCCGGCTTCTGCTCCACTGGATGTGGCTGGCCCTGCCCCGTCCAGACCTGCAGGACAGAGGGAAGTCCACAGATCACCAGGGAAATCAGCTTTCTTTCCTGACCACAAGGGGATGAAATTAGGCATCAGGAAGAGGAGGAAATACGCAGAAATAAAACTCACAGCCTTGAACACCCAGGGGGCCAAAGGGAAATCACAAAGAAACCAGACGCAGGTGAAAAGGGAATTTCCAAGAGGGAGCCCTTTGAGCCCAGCATTTGTATTAAAAAAGGAGGGATCTCAAAGGAACAGTGTGACAAAGGCCCGATCGCCACACGAGGGCACCAGGGACCAGGAGCTCCAGTAACTTCACCTGCCAGGATCCTACTGAAACAAGTAGGGGGGAAAGCAAACGAGGCCCAAAGTTACAGAAAGCAAAGACCTGAGCAGGAGTAGAAAACACAAAGAGGATGACTGAAAACTTCAATTACTCAGAAACTCTGTGCCTTTCATTCAAATCACTTTCACTTTTTAGCTTCATTAGTTCACGTTTGCAGTCATAATGTTTGCATTCCTTGTGTAAAGTTGGCCCATGGACATAACATAGCTTAATTAGTTTTCCATTAGGCACCTCTCCCCTCTCTCCTCTCCCCACTTACTGAAACAGGATCTCGCTATGCAGTTCAGGTTGGTCTTAAGCTCACTTTGTAGCCCAGGCTGGTCTTGAACTTGTAGTGATCTTCCTGCCTCAGTCTCCCAAGTTCTGGGATTACAGGTGTACGTCGACATGCCCAGCTCTCTCTCTCCATCTCTTGATCACCTTCCTCTTCGAGAAAAATCTATCTCCCTATGTATTATCTATTTTTAATTTGCTTTTTATTTATATTTTGAGTTTTTCATATAAAAGAAAACATGTATTTAAACTTGTATGTCTGATTTATTCACTTTACATTATGATCTGAAGTTGTATCTCTTTCCTTACAAATGACTCAAGTTTATCCTTCTTTATGGAATAGTAGTACTCCATTGTGTGTAGCTGTCAATTTTCTTTATCCATTCACCTGTTGATGGGCATATAGGTTGCTTCCAAGATTTAGGTATTATGAATTGTGCTGCTATAAACATACATATGCATGTATCACTACAATCTGATGTCTTTAACACTTTCAGGAAGGTACCTAGAAAAGGGGCAGGAGCAGTGACACATGCCACATCTAATACTCAGGAGGCTGAGGCAGGAGGATCTCTGCAAGTTCAGGGCCAGTGTGGGATACATAGTGAGTTCAAGGCCAGCCTGAACTACCTAGTGAGACCCTGTCTCAAAAAACAAAAAGCCAAACAACAAACAACAAAAAGATACCTAGAAGGGTAATAGCTGGATCAAATGGAATTTCTAGTTTGTTTTCTGAGAAATCTTCATACTGATTTTCATAGTGATTCTACAAGTTTAGTGATTCTTCCAAGTTGCCACCAGGAATTGGTTCTTAAAAAGATAGAATTAACAAAATTTTAGTGAGACCAAGAAAAGAAAGGAAAAGTTTCAACAAACTAAAATCAGAAGTGAAATGGTAAGCATTAGAACTGACAGGATTGTATGGCAGCAAATTGAACTAGAGCAAAAGAATAAACTTCCCGAAACAGACACACTGCCAAGCTGAATCGTGTGGAGGCCGAAAGCCTGAACGGCCAGCAGTCAGTAGTCAGGATTTCGAGCTAATAATCAAAAGCCTCCCACGAAGAAAGCCAGACTAGATAGAGTCACTGGTGAATTCTCATAAAGAATAATTAACATCACGCTTCTCCAAATTCTTCCCAAAAAATTAGAGAGTAGGGAACATTTCCAAACTCTTATTATAAGGCAAGCAGTATGCAAAGTCACACAATGGAAAGTAAAAGAAATTACAGGCCAGCACCCCTGATAAAGACAGATACAAAAATCCTCAACAAAATTTGAGCAAACTGAATCCAAACTGAAAATGATCAGATAACAACTGAGCAGGATTCTTCCCTGGCAGATGTACACAGATTTTTAAAAAGCTGCTACACCACATTGACAGAAGGGTAAAAGGATGTCTCAAAAGATGCAGAAAAAGCATTTGATAAACTCTAACATCCTTTCATAATTAAAACCCTTGGCAAATTAGGCACAGAAGAACATGCTTCCACACAGAGTAAGCCTACTGCAAATGTCACATTTGGTGGCAAAATTACTTATTCTCTGTGGTCAGAAACAGGACAAGGATGTCCATTCTTGCCCCTTTCAGGCCTACCCACAGTGTTTAGGAAATAAAAGTGGAAAGGAAGCAGAGTGAGGTATGCCTATAATCCCAGCACTCAGGAGGCTGAGGCAGGAGGATCACTGTCAGTTTGAGGCCAGCCTAAATGCATTAGTGCAACCCTGTTTCAAAAAAAAAAAGCTACAAAGAGAAAAGGAAGAAATAAAATTGTCTGTGTGCAGATGACATGGTCATGTATGTAAGAAAACCTAAGACTCTACCAAAATCTTGTTAGAGCTAATAAAAAAATTAAGACAGAAAAATCAACACACAAATATCAGTTGCATTTCTGCATATTAACAACAAACTATCTGAAACAAATTGAGAAATCAACTCCATTGACAATTTTCATGAAGAATGAAATACTCAGGAGTAAAACTTTCCAGAAGTTAAAGACTTGTATATCAACAACTATTAAACATTTGTGAAAGAAATGGAAGAAGAAGAAAGTCACTGGAAACATAGCCTGTGTTTGCATATTAAAAGAATTGTTCAGTTCTCCGAGGTGGGATCAGGATTCTCCTGCCTCAGCTTCCCAGATTGCTGGTATTGTACACCTGGCTGAAAGTGGTGTCCTAGATGGAACCCAGGCCTGAGAAAGGGGCGCCAGCAGTATCTGGAATATTCCCTAAACCTAGATGACAGAGTCATGACAGGATCTGAGAGCACTGATTCGTTTTGAAAGAAAATGTGATTCCATGGCATAGGCTGCCATGGGAGACTCTCAGGAAAGGAGGTGCGGGCTGCTGCTGTGGGATGTCACTGCTGGGCCCCTTGAGAGGCAGTCACAGCCAGCCCCACCCTCAGCAGCCACCTGCTGTGAGGCACAGCTGCCTGCATGGACACAGGACCCTGTCCCAGCCCAAATCACAGCTCCGTGGAGCTTGTGCCATTCATAGGATTTTAACAATGAAGCATTGCATTTTGGTTGGTTTTGTTTCGATACAGGGCCTCGCTATGTAGTCCAGGTGGGCCTTGAACTCACCACCATCCTCCCACCTCGGCCTCCCAAATGCTGAAACAGTAGATTGCCAGCCACAACACTGGCACACACTTAACAGACTGCGATAGAATGAGACGAAGACTTTGCACTAGGAAACCAGAGCAGTGGAGTGGCTCCTTTTTCTCTACCCCAATGAGTACTGAAGCCAGGGCTTTGCACTAGGTACAGCTCTCAATATTTACTTTTAAATATTCTTATTTTGAGACATGGTCTTACTAAGTTGTTTTGGAAGGACTTGCCATCAGGAGCCTTCTGCCTCAGCCTCCCAAGTGCATGGATTACAGGTGTGTGCCTCTGCATGCCTGGTTTCCCTTCTCTCGTTCTTGACATAGGGACCCAGGTCCTGCATGCTGTTGGTCCCCTGACTAGAACACCAGGGTATGGGGAGGCACACACATGTGGAGCACCGTTGGCTGTTTGAGGCCAATGGAATGCCCAAGGGGAAACATGTTTGTTATTGGGCGTCGACTGTTGACAGGTTAGTCCTGATGGTCACAGCCAGCTCCAGCAGAGAGTGTCTTCGGGGTGGTCCTCCATTAGATTTTTCTTTCTGAATTTCTCCACCAGGCAGCAGACAGCTCAGCCTCACACCCAAGCATGCAGCAAGCAGGATCCCCGCCGACCACCCGGGCACAGTGTACTGTGCCACTGCGGGAGCACATGGCAACCCCAGAAGGTCAGACTCAGAGCGGCAGAGCCTGGCCCCAGATAAGGCCTCTCCCTGTTTTTGGATCCCTCTCTCAGAGCGGCCCAGGAGTGGACCCAAGTTGGACCTTCCAGGGTCAGGACCTTGGGACTTCCCCAGTTCTCCCGCTTTCCGTGTGGTTTTTGATGGTCAGCAACCTGTCCGTCTATTGGTTCTGTCGGCCCTTGCTGACAACACTGGTGCCCATGCCACAGTCCCCCGTGGGCAGCCATCGCCTTTCTGTGCAGGCCAAGGAGGTCCTGGTCCTGATCATGCTGGTGGTCTGGCACCCATCCTCAGCACCAGCGACACTACTGGCTGCCATAGCCACCTTTCTCTCACAGACCACCAGAGGGCGCTCGGCCTCCACGCAGGGACAGCAGGTGCCGTCCTTTCTCCTGTGATTCAGGGACCTTGGGAGTTTCTGGAGAGAAGAAAAGGAACAGGACGAAGGAACAGGAAAGGGCTGGACATGGGTCCTCCAGCAGTGTCCACTCTGCCACTGGGGTCTTCCATGCTGGGGGCCTTGGGGAGCAGGGAGTGCCCAGATCCGTGGTGGACTACAGTGAGGAAGGCCAGCTCTGGGACAGAAAGGGAACTGGCCTAGGACCCTGGGGAGCTGTCCTGGGGTGGGGGAAGAGGTGGAGGGTCTGGCTGGAAGGTAGCTGGGCAGCTGTCCCCTCCCACTCTAGTCAGCTTCGCCTGACTGTGGGGGCAGTGGGCACTGGGAAGGCAAAAGTGGGCACTTGCTTGTCTTCAGGTGGCCCTGCTCAAATGCAGGCTAGAAATGCCCGCTGCTTCTGCAGCTGCTGCTGACGCCCGTGCTGGTGACTGGGCATTGGGCTGAAAGCAAGCAGGTCCCTTTGCGCTCTGTCCTCTTGCACAGTCTTTCTGCTGCAGCCCTGTTTTATCTGCTGGCTCCTGCCTGCCAGCCTTGCCCTTGGGTGCACTGGGTCTGCGAACAGCCTTCAGGGGGGACCTGGCTGAGTCACTGGGGAGGACAGGCACAGGGTGGAGCCCTGGTGGGGTGCCAGTGCTCTGGACCTCAGGTCTCAGGTTGCTGTGAGTCCTGAGGGGGCCCAGCTGGGAAGGGCTGCTGTCCAGTTTCCCAGGAGGCCACCTAGGCCCTTGAGGCTCAGGACGCTACCCAGAAAGCCGGGCCCTGGGAGGCATCATGTCCTTTGGTTTCTGCCTCCCTGTCTTTTCTGTTTTTGTCTTCAGCGTTTGGATCTCTTTCTCTTATTTAAACAGTTTCCCCTTCTAGAAATACAGCATGGTGTCTGAGGAGCACCCAGAGCTGTGGCAACATCTCCTCCACGCTGGTCCCCACCTCTTTGGAACAGGCCCTGTGCTTGTGTGAACTGTAAAGTGGGAATTGTATATATACATATACATGTATATGTATATGTATATATACGCACACACATGCCTTAACTTGAGAAAATCAGGCCCAGCTAAAAAACAAAAGAAAGCTCCCTCAGCACCCAGACTTCCCTCCAGTTCTCTTCAGGATATTTTTTCAGGAAGCCCAGTGAAAGCTGTGTGGTCACCTCGGGCTATTCCTGGGTCCCCTGCCGCTGTTGGGTGTCTTGGTCCCAGGTACCCTTTCCTATCCCCACTCAGGCTTGCTTAGGCTGAGTGTGACCCTGAACCCTTCATGAAGAGACCTACCAGTGGACAGAGGTGGACCCAGCCCACCCCAGCCTAGCACACAAAGCCAATCCTGGTTTCAGTGTGAGATCCCCAGAAGGACTTAGGAAGGTGCTGTGGAGAGCCAGATGGGGACAGCTGGGACTCCGCAGGCTACAGGGGCTCAGCTCTGCACAGGACCAGGCCGTCTGCACGTGTAAGCCAATGTGCGTGCACTATGTATCCTAATAAAGCTTTATTGAGAGACACTAAAATTCCAGTTTCATGTAGTATTCATGGACCAGGAGACAGTATTATTTTTAGATTGTTTTAAATATTAAAAATTTTTAAAGAAAGAAAGAAAGAAATTCAGAAAGACCAGTCTAGTTTAAATGTAGTATTCATGGAGCAGGAGACAGTATTATTTTTAGATTGTTTTAAATATTAAAAATTTTTAAAGAAAGAAAGAAAGAAATTCAGAAAGACCAGTGTAGTTTAAAGGCTATGTGAAAGTAGATGTGGACCCTGTCCTCTGTCCCAGAATGCGTATCTAGCCATGCACCTGGGAAGGCTGACACGCAGGAAATACTTCATGATGGTTGCTGCCCTGGGCATCTGTACGGATGAATGGACCTGACACCTGACCTGTGTCTTTGCAGAATCCTGGACATTGGCTCAGATGCCACCTTGGCTCCCTGGCAGGCACTTTGCTGCTTTCTGGCCAAATCCTTCAACTGACCAGCATTTTTGCTTGTCTGCCCAATATTCCCCACGTGGGCACCATGCTGACAGCACAGGGACTTGTTCAGGGCAGGAGCTGTGTCAGCCCAGCCGGCGCAGGCATCCCGTGTCCAGCTGCACTGGGACCCAACTCACCCATTGAGAGAGGGCCACCTGCTGCTCAATGGGACTTTTCTTTCACATCGTCCGCACAACCTCATGGAAAGAACCAAGAGGAGCAGATGACGGTGTGGGATCGGAATTCGGCCACATAACAGACATAGCAGAAAGCCTCTGTAATTTCTTTAATGATCCAAACAATAGCGCACAATGATCCAGTGTCAACTACATTTGGAAGCACATTTTTGACAGAAGCAGATATGAATTTGATCCCAAGGGGCAGGCAGCAAACTCTGCACAAACTCCAGGTTACTATAACCCCAAAGAGAGACCAGAGTCCCCATGGAGGCTGCAGGACTGCGCCTCTTTCTGGCCAGCGTGAGGCTTCTCTACATGCACAGTGGCTTCCTTTCTTCTCCTGTCTTACCGTTCCTCTGTGGAAAGCTCTTTTACTGTTTTTGTTTTTGAGGTAGGGTCTTGCTGGTTTCAGTGCAGGCTGACGTAGAACCCGAGCTGACCATCTTCCTTCAGGGTGCCAAGGGATAGGGTTACAGGTGTGTGACACCACACCTGGCTTTCTGTGGAAGGATCTTAGAAGATGAACCAAGGGGGCTCCAGGACACCAAGCACAGCCTAAGCGTGCCCTCTGCGCCTTTCCCCCTGATCACACCAACTTGAACAGCCAAACTGGCAGAAGCTACCAGCACCAGCTAAGACTGGAAATGCCAGCTGTGACACAACTCACCCCTGGAAGACCAAGAAAAGTGGAGAAATCCAGGTCTGCTTTGCCCTGGGGGCTGGCCCTGACCGAAGGGCCCAGGGCGATCCATGTGGACACAGCCCATTGAACAACAAGCCCTTGGGGACCCAGTCTCTGGCTGCAGACTTCCACAGGCCTCCCCTTGGAGCTGGACCTGCCCTGGGGTTTGAGGCCCAGCAAGTCCTCTTCCTGACATCGAGTCACCCTGCCCCACACAGGCATCCTCTGCTGGCAATCTCCTCAGGTGTCTCTGTCCAGAGCGCCAATTATGACACGAGGCATCCACGAGGCCAGAACCGGAAGTGACTAAATTCACAGCACAGACCTCCCTGGGACACAACTTCAGGCCTGGCACCCACTCCCTACTGACAATAGACATGGTCGCAGCCTCTGGCAGCAGCCCCCAGAGACCATGCAGAGGGTGCTCAGCCCAGATAGGAAGGTCAGCAGCAATCAGCACCTCTTTACCAAGGTCACAGGAAACTTCAGAAAGCAGCTGTGGCTTATAGGTCATATACTGCAAGACCATGGAAAGCCACAGGGAGTCACACTGAGAGTTTCCCCTCTGTCACCTCCTCCAGGGCTACAGCCTGGGCTCTGCTAGCTAAGAGCTGGGGTCAGGAAAGATGGACCCCCACATAGGGCACCCCAATCTCTGAGAATGCAAAGCAGCTTTACAACATAACTATCACCAGAGCTGTGGTTTCTCCAGTGACGAGGTGACAAGGACTCCTTTGGCTGTTTACGCCACATCTGCCTGCACTCACAGTTCGAGCAGCACACAGGCGGATCCTGGAGGTGCTAGGTTTCCCAACAAAGAAGCCCAAATGAACAGAACAGGGGCTGCAACAGGATTTCTGAGTTATTTCATACTAACCGATCTGTGCGTGGCACGTTTTATTTCTATAAAACTATTACAAAATATTCAAAAATACATTTTAGTAAATTTACAGCAGTTATGTTTCAATTTATTAATGCAAAAACATCCTTTTTCTCTGTACAAACTACAGGCTCCATCCTCAACGGACTCATCACTATGTGCGCTTTTAAAAAATATTATTTTCTAATAAACTCTTTGAAGTTAAAAATAACAGAGTTCTTCCAGTTTGTCCAAAAAAAAAAAAAAAAAAAAGTGTATGTGTGAGTGTGTAACAGTCTCGGCTTCCAAGAACGTGGCCCAAATTAAGATGACGAAAGCAAATGTGAAACCACGAAGACAGTACAGGAGACGGCTGTTAACATTGGAAACTAGTTAAATTAAAATAATATATTTCATATTTTACACTATTTCAAAAAATGAAATGTCATTCAGTTAAGTATTGATCTCTCAAAAAAATCTAATTTACAATTCTGTGTATAAAAATATAATTTGTGGACCCCCATGAAGCGTGATTTTAGTTTACACTGGCAGAGAAGCAGGAGCACGGCAGAGGACAGGCGAGCACAGAACCATCCCCGACTCTCGGGACCCGGGGACATGTAGAAAAATAGACTCTGAGCAGGTCGCTTGGCTGCACAAAATAATCTCTCCCCCCGTGAATACAGTTCACATGATAATAATAAATTATCCAAGACACAAACTAGTTAAGGCTCTTGAAGGTCCGGTTCATATTATTTAAAACATCTATTCATACCAAATAAATAGCCAGGAGATGAGAAAAAATAACCAAAAATTCAAAAAATATATATATAAACTAAACACAACAACGGAACTCCCCGGGGTCTTTGTTTCCTTACAGTCTATTTTGGAGTGTCCTACTTTATTATTATTATGTATTATAATGAAAGTCTCATTCCGTGCGCTTTCCTGTTGTTTTGCTCCACCTGGCTGCAGTTCCCGCGCCCACCCGCGGCCCTCCCGGCCCGGCTTCAGCTGGACGCCACCGCCATGCCCAGAGGGTGCAGGGCCTCGCTGTCCAACAGCCAGGTGCCAATCTGGTAGAGCAGCCGCGAGTACCAGTGGATGCCCTCGGCCGACGCTGGCGCGGGCTGGGGGACACTGCCACCGCCCCCGCCGTCGCCGTCGCTGCGGTCCATACGCGCCGGGCCAAGCGCGGCCAGCAGCGCGTGCGCCAGGCGGAAGGGGGCGAAGGCGCGGTGCGCCCAACTGTGCTCTTCGATGACGGCGTAGCATGAAGCGAGCACCCGGTTGATGAGGATGGTGCCCTGCGCCGTGAGCGGCGCGTACGCGCCCGCCGCCTCCTCGCGCAGCGTCACGCTGTGCACGGCAGCCGGCAGCAGCCTGCGGTCCCCGTCGCGCTCGGCCACCACGTACACGCGCTGGCCCGGGCGCACGCGGCTGGCGAAGAGCGCGCGGCGGCCCAGAGCGCCCCCCGCGGCGACCTCGCGCTCCCCGGCGGTGGAATCGTTGTGCGGCGGCGCCACGAAGAGCAGGTGTGCGGCGGTGAGCAGCAGCCGCTCGCGCGGCTCCCGGGTCTCAATCACGTAGAAGACCTTCTTGGCGCCGTCGTCGCTGTCCAGGAAGGTGAGGAAGTCGCTGTAGAGCAGCTGGCCCTGGTCGTCTGCCGCCAGCACGCGATCCCCGGGCCGCAGGTCCTTCACCAGTTTGGTGCCACCCTGCTCCAGGTGCACGGTGGCTGAACCAGGGAAGCAGCCGCCCGACTTGGCCGCCACCGAGTTCTCTGCAGGCGAGAAAGGGACGAGAGAGGAAAGACGATGAGCAAAGAGGGAGGTCAACGATGCGCGCGCGGGCCCGTCCCCATTCCACCGCTGCATGGCCAGAGTGCGGCGCAGGCACCTTCCGGAGCAGCCTAGAGGGGCGGGCAGAGGCTGGGCTGGCCGGAATCTCCGGCAGGGGGCCGTCTGTGCACTGGGCTTCCGCCTTCCTGCAGCCCATCCCCCGCTTGGCTCGGCACACACCCAGCCTCGCAGAGCCCAGGATATTTGCTCTCCTCTTGTGTCTCGGAAAGTCGGCTCTCCGGGCGCCGGTGCGCCCGCCTCCCCACCCTGTCCTGGGCTGGGCGCAGCGCCTTGGGGTGCACAGGGCAAGGAGATTGCGCGTCAACCCCCTAGCCTGGGCCCGGGGGCAGGAGTGGGGGAGCGAGGGCGCAAAATAGCTGTAGTAGTTGTAGCAACTGGACAAACATTCCAGGGAATTGCCCGAGGTGTGAAAATCCGAGGCTTGTGTGGATTTTCTAATTAAAATCCAATAAAGGGCCCAGTATTGCCATTGTGATTTCTGGAATAAATAGGAGACACTCTTGGAAGACGGGACATTTCCACGTCGCCCCTCCCATTTTTCCTCGGCCACCCCCTCCCTATTTGCTCAGGTGCAAAGCCCCCCCCCCATGTGCAATTCACACATGGTCTCTCCGGCCCGGGCCCCACAGGCACTATTTGCACAGCTAGACCTCTCCTGTGAGCACTCGAGATGTGTATTTGAATTTTAAATGGCCCGGCCTGCTCAGAGCACTGCAAGCGCCTGTTCTCAAGGCCCCTTGACTACGGCTCTCTGGGCCCTCTGTCGCTCTCTGAGGCTCACTGTCCGGGTGACAATAATTGAGGTTAGGGTGAAAGGCGGGGGGCCACGGGGGGCGGGGAGGTCCCCCGTCTTCTTTGCATTCCAATCTCCGGGATCATGCGTTTTGCAAATAGAGATTGCGAGAAAGGATCTTCCTGCTGGATTTACAGAAGGTTTTTAATCTGCTCATTGGTTTCTCCGGCATGAAGTATGGGGCCGGCAGTGGGAGGCCCTCTGGAGCCCCCCGGAATGCGACCCCGGGCGCTGGCGAGCCCCAGTCGTCGAGTCGCACGACCCCGCTTGACACGCAGCGCGCCGCACCCCCGCCTGCGTGCGCGGAATGCGAATGAGCGGCTCGGCGCGGGGTTCGCGCCGGGACCCTTGCGGCGGGATTACCGCTGCTCATTTCCGAGGAGACCTCCAGGGATCCCCGCCAGGGGGACCCCGCGGGCAGGGGCGGCGAGGAGGAGGCTCTGCGTGGAGGCAGTGGCAAGCCTGGAGGGAAGGGCGCGCCTGGAGCCACGGCGGGGCTGGTGTAGTAGGGGATCCCGCTGACCCTTTTCCCATCCTGCTGCAGCAGGTGGGGTCTCGCAGGGTGACCTCCGCGGAGCCCCGCGATCAGGACCACCCTGCTGCCCATGGTCGAGCCAAACTCCTTCCGGGCTGTAACTCCCCCCACCACCACCACCTCCCGCCGCCACTGTTGCATTTTCTTTACCTAGGAAGTGTGCCCCTACTCTGGAAATGTTATTCCACTAGAATTTGACTTTTAAGATACAGTTTAGGAATCGAGAAACAGGGCGGGGACGAGAGGGCGGCCCAGGAGGCAGAGTTCCTCGGAAATTCTCCGTGGACCGCCTTGCTAAACGCAATAGCCTGGGCTGAGACAGCGAGGTGTGCCCAGGGACCACGTGTGACAATGCCAGTTCCTGTCGCAGCTGTTCCTCCTGGCAACAGCGTGTGGCGCCGCAGGGCCAAGGAAGCGGAGCCTCCAGCTGCAGGTCAGGGAAGGGAGCCTTTGCGGCTGCCCCAGGCCCAGGGCACCCAGCGGCACCTACTAAGAACGGATCGTGCTGGGCCTTAGGGCTCCAGATGCTCAAAGTGGTAACTACCCACTTTATGACTCCCACCAGGCTGCTTCCCAAAGACAGGGAATGAGTTAAGTGAATTTAGACTCTGCCAGCGCCCAGCTGGGAGGAGCAGCATTGTGTGGATCCCAGGGAGCCTCCTGACTTGGGGGGAGTGGCAGTGGGCCTGCAGCCCTGTGTGGGGGAAGGATCTAGGTAGACCTAGGGATACCTGCAGAGTCACCAAGAAAGCCCCACTCACCCTCCCAACCTGGGAGCCCTGTCTCTCCCCAATTCTCCATCTGCAGTGGGGGCTCAGAAAGCTGCAGGCTCCCTACATCTGAGCACCGTGGAGACCTGGGGCCATCTTGGCCTCAAAGGTTGGGGTGACTCCTAGCTTGGGGACCGGGAGTTGGTCCCACAGCGGAATCCCAGGCATCACCTGGCCCCCTGTCTCCCTAGCCTTTTCCTCCTCATCTGCCTTTTCGTCCTTCCCTCAGATCAGATCCACAGGCACACAGGTGACTTTATAACCTTCCTGGGGGACAGAACTGGAGTGAGGGGTGCAGTGTGTGAAGGGTTACAGGATCCTGAGGAGGGGGAGAGGAGGTCTCACCTGCTTTCACGGAGCAGTGGATGTGTGCCTTGGATTCGTAGTAGACCCAGTCGAAGCCGGCCTCCACTGCCAAGCGGGCCAGCATGCCGTACTTGCTGCGGTCACGGTCAGAGGTGGTAATGTCCACAGCGCGGCCCTCGTAGTGCAGCGACTCCTCAGAGTGATGCCCATCTTCATCCCAGCCTTCCGTCACCCGCAGCTTCACTCCAGGCCACTGGTTCATCACTGAAATGGCCAGGGCATTTAATTTGTCCTTACATCTCTGTGGAGAGAGGGACCCACAGGCAGGCAAGTTAGTTTGGGGTCCTAGTACCATCCTAATCCCTCATCAGGCATGGCCTGGCCTTGGGTGGGGCGTGCAGAGCAGTGGGGAGACTGGAGGGCCTTGGGTGGGAACAGGAACGCTATACCCAGGAGGATTCCTCTTGTGTCCAGGGGCAAAGGCAACTCACATGGCCAAAGTTTCTCTACAGCAGGTAAACTGGGCATTTCGGGCACCAAGCCCAGCATCCTCTAGGGGCATCATCAGCCACTCTGTGCCTTTCCCCTTTTGTACCCCCTTTCTGCACGCCTGTGAGAGCCCCCACCTTGGCCCAGGTGTGGCTAAGACAGGGAATACTACCCAAGCACCTGGAGCCAGAGGCCCTGTTGTTCCTGGCCTTCCTACCTACTAACCTATCTTCGCTGAGAATGAAGCCAAAGGTGAGGGCTTGGGTGGCAGTGCCTGCTCAGGGTGGAGCCTGCCAAGTGCAAGGCCAGCAGGTGAGTGCAATGCCCTGCACAGGCAGGGTGGGAGGACAAACATTCTTGGTCTGGGCAGCCACATTCCTTCCCTGCGAACTCCTCTCTGCCAGGCTTGTCTGTGGCCTGATTGTGCGCTTGTTTTCTTTAACCTGTTCTCTTCCTCCCTCTTGTTTTCTTGGCCCGGGTGTAGAATGGTGTCCAGCAAGTTTGGAGAGCAAACTTTAAGGGAGGGGGGTGGTGAGAAGAAGGGGAAGGAAAGGTTTTCTAGGCCTGCAGCCTAGAACTCTTCAATGCTTTTGCCTCCCCACCCCCACAGGCTAGCTGGGCTTTGGGGCGATGGGGTTCTGTCATTCTTGGGTCACAGTTTATGGTGGTACTAACTTACTAGCTAAAGCTTTGTACTGCTGTGCTGGGGTTCAGAGCAAGGGAACAAAATACAAGGGCTCATGGGGAAGGGGATCTGAGAAGAGGTGCAAGAAGCAATTTCAAGTTGGTTTCTACAGAGGGTAGGGCGGGTCTCTAACCTCCTGCAGGCCCAGTGACGTGAGAGGTGGCTTGGAAGTGGGGTAGAAGGGGAAAGACCGCCTCTGTCAAGGGCCCTAATTACAGCAGGGGAAGTCTCTGGCAAAGGGCGGAGAATCTTGCAGAGATTGCTGCCTGCTCTTTTAGGGGACTGACAAATTGCGCAACAGGAAAAGTTTTGTGTATTTGGCAGCAATAAAAACCAGTAATATGGTTGTAGAGTTAAACATACAACAAATGGTGGGGGAGAGGTGGGGGGCGGCCCTGGTAACAGGTCAGCACTTGCAGGTTTGTGGGCCTGTCAGTAGTTTTAAGAAAAAGGAAGAAAAAGAAAGAAAGAATAGAGACAGAGAGATAGGAGTGAGGTCATTTCTAGGACTGAATGCATTTTACATCAAAATCAGTAAACTTGGTCTGCTTAAGAGCTGCGTTTGAAGGTGGGTGCAGTGCAGGTGCAGGAGCACACCCCCCCCCACCCCACCCCAGCTCCTCCTTCTCCTGGGAGGGGGAGAAGATAAGACTTTAACTGGGTCCACCGGACAGCTAGGAGAGGGAAGAAAGCAGAGGGGGCAGGACTCAGGATTCCTGCATCTTGAGGTAGACCAGTTGGGCAGGGATGGGCCGGGACCCCCAGGTCAGGAGCCCATTGCTGAGACAGGCCAGGCAACCTGCATAGACCGAGGTCAAGGGTCTCCAAGGTGGTACCCGAGTTCTCATGCCCTCTCCAGCTGCCCTAGGCCTGTGGCACCTGCGGGACACACCCATGGCCTGGCCAGGTGGATGGGCAGAGCCAGGAAGCCCCTCTGATTATTAATTCATTGTGTCCTGTGCCTCAAATCATGCCTAGACCCTGTGCAGTCACAGTGAAGCCCAGCAGGGCCGCTGGGCCAGGCTTTAGGTGGAGGAGGCCAAGTTGCTCTCTATGCCTGCTCATGCCCACCATCCACTTCTACACCGCACATCCTGCAGAAGGAGGCCAGGGGCTTCCTCTGGCGCCAGAGACTTTCAACAGAGACCAGTCCCTTGGCACGCCTCTCCCAACTCCCTTCCTCCAGCTTGGGGAACACCCGTGTGCTCTAGATAGAAAATCCTCCCCAGGCCCGGGGCACGCAGGAGATTTGGGCATCACAGCATCGCAGGCAGTCCCCCTCCAGGCCCGAGCCTCCAGGTCCCAGCCCTGCGGCTCCCGCCCCGCCGCCGCCTGCACCCTCTCCTGGCACCGCGGCCTGCACGCAGAGAACGAGTCTGTCTGCGCTTCCCCTCTCCGGAGTTAATATTAACCAGCAGCTCATGCGTTCCACAACTGCGCTGAAAGTTCCACTGGGGACGATCTTGCCATGGTTGAGGGAGTCGGGCGGCAGTCACTGTTAGAGAGACAGACTGGGAGGGAGGCAGACGGAGGACAGGGTGCACCTGGGCTCCAATCAGGTGGTTATTGAAAGCAAGGGGCCCTCGGGTGAGCAGGTTCCTAGCAGCAGCCTCCTTCCCAGCCTCGTACCTCCAGTCCTGCCCCTCTGCCCGCCCCTTAACCTTCGGACCGAGGTGGAGTACAGGGTGGGGGAGCCAGGGGCACCCCACACGGTGCCACCCTCCAGCTACCCACACCTTTAGGATACCCTTCAAGCGGGAACCTGCTCGAAGAGGCTCCCGGCCTGGCTTTCTCCACCCCACCCCCACCATGGCTGTCTCTTCCCCCTTCTTTTGTTTGGGGAACGGGAATGGCCACTGCCCAAGGAAAAAAAGTATTTGTTTTCGTTTCATTCGTCTGAGGGAAGTTGACAGAAGGTCAGAAGTTCAAATGCTGCCTGCGCGCGCGGCAGCGAGAGTGGCAGGGCACGGAGCGATGGGTCCCGGGCAGGGCGCACGGGCAGGGGACCCGACTGGGGTTCTGGGTGCGCACGGAGGCCGGAGGGGCCGGGAGTTGCGGCCGAAGCAGCCCGCGGGACCTGCGCTGCAGCCCCGGGCCGCTCCCTCCGAGTGGTCGCGGAAATCGAGGAGCTAGGGCGGCTCCGGCGGGGCTGTGAGCAGCGTGTGGTGGGGGGTGGCGGCGCAGCCCATCCACGAGCGCGCTGAAACCGTAGCCGCGGCATCGATCAGCCGGGAGTAAGTGGAGCTGAAATGCGTCTGCCTGGCTGCGCGGCTCGGCGCACTCGCAGATCTGCACCAGGCGGTCGGCCTAATACCCTGGAAAGGGGTGCAGCGGGAACCCCTGCTTCAGCTTCGCCTCGCGAGGAGAAGGGAATGCGCAGACGTTTTTTTTCGGCTGGGGAACCTCAGGTGTCCCCGCCCCCGCCGCTTTTCCCATCATTGCCTCTCTCCTCTCAGGTTCCAAGGGACCCCAGAAGGCTCCTCCTCCGCGGAGACCGAGGATGATAAGGGACGCGCCCCCCTCCACCCAGCTGGCCGGAGAACTCACTCCGGCCAGCTGCACGCGCCAGGCGCCCCTGGCCTGCGCAGAGTTAATTGTGGCTTGAGCTGCAGTCTGGCACAGGCGAGCGCGTCCACACTCGCGATCTAGATTTAAGGTGGTCGGGAAAGATGCGAGGAAGGACCCTCCCTGTGATTCCTAGTCCCGGTCTTCCCGCCAGCTTTGGTCGGCCACCTGGGTGCAGGTCTTCTAGGCCAGGGACCCGGGATGAGCGGAACGGCGCAGAGAGAGGCCGCCTCCCTCCCTCCCTCCGCGCGCCCTCTCCGCTCGCCCCGCCAGCGCCGCTCAGGCAGCCGCGGTGCGCACCTAGCCCTAAAGGTAGGACTTGAATATTTTAATAGGGCAATAAAAAGGATGTTGACCTATATTTGCAAGGAAACCCATTTCTAGCTTTATACGTGCATGGAGTTTCAGAAAGTCTAGAATTGGCTGGGAGATTGGCAGCCCAGAAGTCTCAAAGGAGGTGGGAAGGATGAAAAGAATTCATGTTTTGCTTTGCTTCTTCTACCGCCACTTCCTCCACTAATATTTATTTGTTCCCAATTCTTAGGCAAGCAGGTTCAAAACTAAAGCAAGGCGATGCCAACAAGTTCTAAGTCCCCCCCCCCCCCAGGTACCTCAAGGCTCCGGAGAACCCCAGAGCATCCTTAAAGAAATATCCATATATTCTCACTCTGTGGGCTCCTCTGGGGCTGAGGGAGCCCAACGCCAGCTACGTGGTACAGTGGGGGACAGGCTGGTGTCTCTGCAGCCCCTGGTTGCGGTCAAAACAGCCCCTGGCTTCTCCAGGAAGGGTCCTTGGTGGTGGTGTTGGTGGTCCGAGGATGGGGGTCATCTTGGCCAGGGAAACCACAGAGGGGAGGGGAAGCATGCAGGCTCTGCTCTCTAATGCTCAAGGCCATGTCTGCACAGTGCATTGGACGCCACTTTATGATCGTGGGGATCGTCCTACCCTCTCCCTCTATTTTCTGCTGTCTACTTTTCCAAGTGAGAGCAGACGCCCCCAAAGTGAAGGTCTCCCCAAGTTACAAGCCGGGGTGCTGCAGGAGAGGGAAGGCCATTCCTGCAAAACTGATTAAATCAGGGCCATAATGGACCACATCTCCTGCTGCTAGCACCCACCCATACCCCAAACTTCCTGGCTGGACCCTTAACCTCCATTCTCCTCCGGGAAGGGGTGAGGTGCTAGGTGGGCAGGTGGTGGTGAAGGAGAGGGAAAACCGCCTGCCTTTCTATCTGGCGGAAGAGTAAACAGAGTAAGTCTGGGTGCCTGATCTCAGCAACCCCTGGGAACGCATTCCACACCACGCGTGGGTTTCTACCTGAGTCATCAGCCGGTCTGCTCCAGTGTTTTCCTCATCCTTAAATATGATGTCGGGATTGTAATTGGGGGTGAGTTCCTTAAATCGCTCGGAGTTTCTGGAGATCTTCCCTTCGTATCTGCCGCTGGCCCCCAGGGTCTTCTCGGCCACGTTGGGGATAAACTGCTTGTAGGCTAAAGGGGTCAGCTTTTTGGGGTGCCGCCTTTTCCCGAATCCCCTACCGGGCCCGCACGCCAGCCCGGAGCACACGAGCAGCGAGGAGACGAGGACTACCAGCAGACATCTCGCCAGCAGCAGCATCTCGCCCATGGAACCCGGTGACTTCCAAGCTGTCCCCGCGGTCTGTCTGCGCGCGAGCGGGTGCGCGCGGTGTGCGTGTGCGCCCTGCCTTGCGCTCGGCTGCCTCGCTCCGGCTCGCTCGCTCCCTCGCGCGCTGCCGGGCTCTTTCTCTTCCTATATAACCTTGCCCGCTGCCGCTGCGGTGGACTCTCCGCAAATTTCAGCCCAGACAGGGGCTGCGATGGCAGACTGCCGGTCGCTGATAGCGGAACACATCGGAGTTGGGTCGGGAGGCAGCAATCAAGAGACAAAAAGAGTCTGATTTTAAATGGTAGCCAGCCTGGAGAGCTTGTGAGACAGGCCGCCTCTCGCACTATATTATAGCTGGCAGGGGCGCATCTGATTGGCCACAGCCGCACAAGCTTGTCTTCTGATGTTAACCCTGAAGAAGGCTACATTTCCCCCCCGCCCCCCCCGTTACTGCTGTTGCTTTATTTTCACCTGAAGGCTTCGAGTTAAAAAGAAGAAAAAAAAAGATCTTTCCGAAGATGAAGGTGAGTGGGAGGAGGCCCGTTTCCTAGGATAACATCAGTTACTGCTGGCTTTGTATACATCTTCTGTTTCCCCCTTTACTTCTTCTGGAATGGTAGGTGCTTCAGTTAAAACCAACATAAGTTTTTAAAGGACAGTCTAGACACCCCCTGCATCAAACGAATAGTCTCTCACGTGTCGTGTCGAGGGGCAACACTGCCCTGCTCTGATTAATCCCCACCCACTCCCAGACTGCATGCTGCAGGTTATTATTCCTGAGTTGGAAGAAAGAGAGTCCAGGCTTCTTCTGAGTATTTCTGAGTCCCTGGACAGAGGGTCGTTAGGAGCAGCCACAGTTTAAAGCATTGCTGTTTGAACTGCCTTAAGCACCT
This sequence comes from Cavia porcellus, assembly GCF_034190915.1. NCBI lineage: Eukaryota > Metazoa > Chordata > Mammalia > Rodentia > Caviidae > Cavia > Cavia porcellus. The sequence continues at coordinate 60,391,008 of NW_026947489.1, forward strand.
TAGAAAAACTTGAAAATATTGATCCTTCCTTGGGTCGCAATGAACACATCATGTTAGAACCTCAGCAGAGAGGGCAGAGGGGTGCATTAGGAGGACCCTAGGATGGGCACAGGCCAAATGGGTCTAAGTGCTGCACCCCAGCTCAGGCAAGGGGGCTATCGAAGTGGTTGGAAGCTACTGTGCCTGGGCTGCAAACATTCTTTCTCTTCTCTCTCTCTCTCTCTCTCTCTCTCTCTCTCTCTCTCTGTCTGTCTCTCTCTCAACACACCACCCCCACAATCGATTGATCAGAGCAAAGTGCAGGGCCGGGATGAGTTGACTCCGAGATTCAGGCTCCTTGTCTGGAAGTGGGTGGGAAGGTTGAGAGCTGGCATACACGGAGCCCCCAAAAGCTAGGTGTTGGGGTCAAAGTCTGAGCTGGCCAGGAGTCCTGAAGCTCAGAGAGCAGCATCCTAGGAATGGGCAATGTCCCTAGAGGTTAGCAATATGTTAACCTCTAATCTGGAAAAAAGAAATATCAAAAAAGTCCTAAGTATGTCAGAAAAATTAGACCTGAAACTGTTTTTATGGAACGCACCCTCACCATTCCCAGCAGTTCTGGAATGGGACCAGGATGAATGTATCTATGTGGATTGGAGATCTGGCCCTGAGGACAGGCTGAGTCCTCAGAGCTCCCTTGGGGCCCCGATGTTCTCCCTAGAGCTCAGGGAACAGGCCCAGCTGGAAGCCCAGCCTCAGACAATGGGACCTTCCCAGAGCAGAGCACCTGCTTTACAGGCAAATTTTGTTTTGGTGGGGAGGAGAGGTGTGCCCAGGGCAGACCTCTGCCCTGTCATCTATCCCTTCCTCCTCACCAGACTGCAGACTGCATCCCTCAGTGCCTTCCAGGCCAGTGGCTGAGCAGAGAACTAGCGTCCACCAAGCCAGGATAGCAGACTCCCGATTGGCTGGCTTGGGTGGCTTGTGTGCCCTGAGCTCTGGGAACAACAGACCAACAGGAGGTGAGCCTGTTTGTCGTGGTCACTTGCAAAGCTTGCAAATGTCCCATCACAGGGTGTTTTGGGGCCAGAGGGCTGCCCTGGCCTCTAGGCATTCCTCCCTCTGCTTGCTCCCCCTGGCCTTGCACCTGGTTATTGAGGACAGATCAGTGGGAGGTCATTCCATGAAAAGGGAGGTGTTGGGGCAGGCGGGAGGTGTTTCAGGAGCAAAGGCTGGAGTGGCATAGAGCACTGAGTGGGCACAGCTGGACTCCCCTCCCCCCAGGATTAACTCCCTTCTAATCTGTACCACCCTGAGCCACCAGGAAGGGTTATTCAGGCTTCTCTACTGAGGGACAAAGCACGATGTGCCCTGGCTCCATCTCGTCAGCTCTGGTGCCCAGGGAGCCTGTCAAGGCCAGGCACCCAGGGCCAGGGACTGGCTAGATTCTCAGCACAGGAGAGCTGTCACCCAGCCTCATTTAGCAGGCTCTCTCCTGTCAAGAGGACCTTGGGTTCATTGTCTTGGAAGCAGGGCCCTGGGCTGAGCCCTTGGGAGAAGCTGCAGCCTCTGCCCTCTGCCTCTGTCCCAGGCAGCAGACACCCACTGCCTTCCACCTGCAGACGCCAGATGGCTCCCTCTCTTTGCCTTTCCCCTCAGACCTGGGTGGGGGGCAGCTCTCCCCAGGCCAGGGAGAGGCTCCAAGCCCCAGGCACCCTCAGAACCCACTGCTGGTTTTGCTAGGCTTTGCCCTTCTTCCTGGCGGAGAGTCACCTCCTTCCCTCCCATCAGCCTTTCCTCCTCCACCTTCCCCTCCACCTCCCATCTTCCATTCCTCCCCCATCCCTGCTGAGCACAGGTAGGGGCCTGGCTCCTGACCCCAGCCCCCCAGGAGGCATCTCCCTGGGCCCTGCTTTGTCCCCTCCTTCCAGCCCCCACCGCTAGATGGCCTTCTCACTCTGCCTTGGGCTCTGGCTAGGCCATTTTGGGGAATTCCCACAGCCCCAGGTTGGAAGGACCCGGAAGCAGGGCTGGCTGTCCATCCTCCACTCCTGCAAGTCCAGCCCTCTGTTCCGCCTCCTGGTGTCCCTCCCCTCCATACCGTTTCCTTCTAAAAGCTCTGCACAGTCTCTTCAGCCAGGCATACAGTCTCTTTTTCCTTTTGAAAACTTAAAGTTCTGGCAAGTGGAGTTTCCACCATTGCGTTTCTCCCTGTGATTGCCAGCCAGGATCCCCTTGACCTCTGGAGGGAGTCTGGCCTGGCGCTGTTGTCCTAAGCAGTGGCTCTTGCCCAACCCTGAGAATGGTGCCTGCAGCTCCCAGGAGAGCCCTAGGCACTGGATGCTGATAGCCAGGTTCCTGGTGGCCATGGCCCAGCCTGGGTGCAGGTAGGTGAGCCCAGACCAGAGTGCTTCCTGGTGCAGACATCGGTGGGGCCCGGAGGGACTGAGGCCTGAGGGACTGTGTGCTGGTGGTTCCTGGGGTGGTATCTGTCAGCAGCTGTGCCAAGCCACTGTTGTCCCTCCCTGGTCTTCTTAATTCCCGGAGTTAGAGAGCTGGGGAAGAGGGAATCATGCTCCGTGAAGCCAGCACTAGGCAGGAACGAATCCCTCTGAGGTTCCTGCTTCTCTGCTCTGTGCCTCTGCCCTGGGGCCCTGCTGGTTGTTATCAATCCTGCGGGGTCTCAGCAAGCACTGGAGGTTTCTGTCCAGATCCAGTGACCAGGTGCCATGTGGGTCCTTGGTCTCACCTCTATTTGCCTGTGTATATAGGGTGTGCAGATGACCTCATGCCAGGGTAAGGACAGAGCTACACCCCAGCACTATCCTTCTGATCCTGCTCAGTTGCTGTATCACAGCTGCCCCTCCTGTCTGCTGGCCACTTGGTGTCCAGTGTGGACACCAGTCTCTGGTATAGTCCCTGCTCTGGTTACTTCCAGTTGGGACCCCCCAGATCTGAGAATGGGGGAGCAGAACTTTTTGGTTTTGGATCTGAAGCTAGGCTCCCACTTTAGAGTGCTGTCCTATCCTGCAGGAGGTGATGTAGCCTGCAATCTCTTCCACCTGGCCACCCTGGTGTGGAGTCTGGTGGCACGGGGCAGCAGAGGTGGACAGGTGAAGGTCCTACATGTGTGCATGTAAGTGCAAAAGTGTCATGGCCCCTGGGGAAGGCATAGGAGAGCCCAGGAAGCAGCAGGAGCTTCTGCAGTGCGTCTCTGGTTGTGTGGGTGGTCACCACAGCAGGAGTGGCCTGGCTCTGACCCACCCTTGCCTGGGAAGAGATGCTTTTACTTGCTGCCATTTTTGCCCGTGCTGGGAAGCTCCTTACTGGCCAAAGGGTAGCTGTGACCTTGCAACCTTGGGCAGGCGGAGAGTACTACATCATCTGGGAAGCCTTGGCCCACACATAGAGGGGTGGGGGGACCGGCCAGTTCTTTCCAGGAGCAGAATTAATGTGGAAGCTTGTGGCCCAGCCATCCCTGCACTCTGCTCAACCTTAGACCCCAGTCTGATGCCTCCCCGCAGCAGCTCCCAGGCCTCCTGAGGTCTCCAGTGAGGCATTGTGGAAGGCTGTGATAACTCCCAGGAAGTCACTGACCCCTGTGCCATGGTCTTCTTGCTGTCCAAAGCCAGAAGTCCCTGGCCCTCAGTTCTGGGAGTGTGGAGTCTGTGAAGCCCAGGGTACCAGGCAATGGTCCCTCCTTAGGGGGAAACTGAACCTCAGGCCTCTGCCTGGCTGCCACAGACACCAAAAAGCCACAAAGGGGGCCTCTGCCCCTTGCCGCTGCTGTGTCCATTCAGCACCATCCATGCTGTTCAGGAGACCAGTCAAGAGCTGGCCCTGCCCCTAGCCAGCCAGCCAGCCAGAAGCCTGGTCAGAAGCCTGGAGGCCACAAGGCCTGCCTGGCCCTGAGGGCAGGAGTGGCTGCTCAGAAGTCTGAGGGACAGCAGATCCCTCTCCATTATCAAAGGAGCACTGCCCTTTTTGCTTTTGCACCTGCTACTTCAGGTCTATTTTGGCCTGAGGCCTTATCAGTGTGCAGTGAGACCTCTACATGGAGCTTCAACTTCCTGTCTGTGAAAGAGGAAAGAGCCACACTGGGTCCCCTCTATAGCAGGCGAAGGATGAGATACACACACTCCTGTAATGTGAACAGTCAGGAGCTAGAAATGACAGAGGCATGGGTGGCCGAGACCTGCTGTAGTGGGGAGTCAGGCAGAGTAGGACTGGGAATTGTTTTTGGTACTGGAGATTGCATGCAGTGCCTTTCCACTGAGATACATCCCCAGCCTTTTTATGTTGTCTCAGTAAATTTTCTCTCATTGCTGGGACAAAACATCCAACACCAAAAATGAAGGAAGAAAAGGTTTATTTAGCTTATAGTTTCTGGAGGTTTCAATCCATAATCAGCTGGCTCCAAGGCAGGGAGGCTTGACTGGGGGCAACACTTCAAAGCAACAGCTCGTGAAAGCAGCCAGACCAAAAGGAGGGAAGAACAAGCCTCTTTTTCTCCCTTGTAATGTATGCAGGCCACCCTCCATACAGAGAGGTAGCACACAAAATCTCTGTGCTCTCCTCTTGCACAGGATGAGGATATTTACTAAGTAAGGCTCCTGGCTCCCTGCTGAGTCTCTTAGTTAAACTTCTAAACTTCTCCAGTTGACACAGTGGATCAACCATAACAATCCATCCCTTGACAACTTGGCAACCAGACATATTTCTTTAAACCAGCCTCCAGATACAAAGGCCTGCTTATTCTTAACATTTTCCAACTTGAACATCATAACACAGCTTAACAATACTTAAGAACCAGCATTGTTGTTATGTCCTCTTTTACCTCAATCTCCCCCTTTTAAAAAAATTTGTTTTTTATTATTTTTTTAATTAAGGGAACAAATTTTTAAAAATTAGCAGGATATATTATAGTAAATTTTTTGATTTCCTATTAACTTGATTTGAAGCCCTGTGTTGCTCTCACCATCTTGTTTTGACTGATTTTACTCTATTGTGTTCTGTTTGATAGTATCAAGTTTGAGGGTATAGGCAACTACTTTTAAGGCAATAAGATTCACTATGATGCCCATTCTGGTTTGACTATTATCTCCTTTTGAAGTTCAGTAATCTCTCCAATGTTTAGGTTTTATTGGTTTTGTTTGGTACTGTTTTATTCAATTTCATTATACCTGATGATATAGGCAATTCTTTTTAAGGTAGCAAGAGGCATTATGGTAACCATTATTGATTATGTCCATCCTTTGTTTTGACTGACTGCTTTGTTTTGTCATATTTGGTTTTATTCTCTTCCAAAAAGAAAAAGTAATAAGAACTGTGGGAGTAATAAAACCCCAAATGTGTAAATGTTATTGTAAAAAAGAGAGGAAAAGAAAGAGCTCCAAAGGACACAACTACAAGTGTGTTTAGGTGTGTAAGATAGATGACCAGATTACTAAGTTTTTGTTGGATCATTGATCATAACTGTTTGCAGTCTCACTGTTTGAATGTCCACTTTGTATGCTTAATTTTGTAACTTGAACAACTATTTCTAAGGTGACAATATGTAATCTATTAACTGGTGATTTCTTACTTTTTTTTTGAAATTCTGTATTACTTGTACCCTTTTACTGTTTTGTTTTGCTTTTTTTTTCTTTAAATAAAATTTTAAAAAAAGAACCAGCATTAAGTCTATCAACATCATATTACATTAGAGTCATAACATTCTGTCTTTGGCCCCCCCCAAAGATTCATGCAAATCCCTTTATGTAGAAGACATTTAGTCCTTCTGCAAGAGTTACTAAGTCCTAATGATTTCAGCATTGCTGAAAAGTTCAAGTCCCAAGACTCCTCCGAGATGGAAAGCAAACTCTTAGATGCAAGACCCTGTACAAATGAAAATAAATACTTCAGCATGCAATGGCAAAGTTAAACATTTTCATTTCAAAAGGTACAAACAAGGATGCAAAGCATTGGGACCAAAGCAAATCCAAAATCCATCAAGGCAAAAGTTAAATCCTATAGTTGCACATTCAGCATCTGAAGCAATCTGTGGCAAATTGTGAGCTCCAAAAGGCTTATGTGGTTCCAACCCTGTAGTACTTTTGGTGGTTGTAGCTCCCACAGCTTTTCTCTTTGCCTCACTTTGTTCTCTCCATGTAGCTTTTCTTAGATGATCCACATTTCTGGCTTTTCTACATTTCTGGGGTCTCCTTTGACTTCACACTCACAGCTCCATTCACTCCCTCTCAGGGCACAGTGCCTGGCCTCCCAGGCCTTCGGAAATTGAGGTGGAAGCCTTTTTAACCTCGGAACTCGTGCATTCTATATGTACCTTAAATCAGGGCCATGTGGATGACCCTGAGGTCTGCTGCCAGCTGAAGCAGTAGCCAGACTTTTCTCTCTCTCTTTTGGCTCTAGAGGTTGAGTGTGTTTGGATTGTTGAGCTCTCTGAACCCAATTCTGAGGAACAAATTCACAATGCTGCCACCATTCTGGAACATGGTGCTCTGAGGCTTTCTTCTCCAACCAGTCTGCCACTTTTGCAGTTTTGGAGCTGCAAATCATGGGGACCTGCTGCTTCCCATGACCTGTGCTTCCCACAGACCATCTTTTTCTTTTTTTGTTTCTTCTCAGCAATGGAGATCTCAGCTCTATCTTTAAGTTCATAGCTTTCCTGGAGTGTTCTTTCTGGCCAAAATCACAGTGTTTTAAATCATTCTGCTGGGCTCTTTGCTCTTGATTTGCAACATAAATCTGGCTAAAAGCCCCAACAATAGCCATACCACAGCCTCCACATTCAGCTGCCTTGAAATTTGTTCTGCCCAGTTAATTAGTCTGTTGTCCTTAATCTTAGCCTCCGGCAAAGTCTCTGAACATGAACAAAATGCAGACAAACTTTCTGCCAAGCCATAACACACATCATCTGGACTCAGACAACCAATACAGTCCTTCTTCTCAACAGAAATCTCCTGAGCCTGGGCTTTACCAGTAGAACGTCTATCATCCTTCTGGTTTTCTGGTCTCTAACCAGAATCTCCCATACATAACAGCCTAACGTGTTGCAGAGCTACTCTTTCAGGTGACATCTCTGAACCTTTCCAAACTCTCCCCACAAGCCATTCTCAAAGGTGGTGGGGACCCCACGGTCAGATATAGTCACAGCAGTGACTCCACTTCTCTGATAGCAAATTTTGTCTCAGTTACTTTTCTCTCGTTGCTGGGACAGAACACCCAACACCTAAAATGAAGGAAGGAAAGGTTTATTTGGCTTATAGTTTCTGGAGGTTTCAGTCCATAATCAGCTGGCTCCAAGGCGGGGTGGCAGTGGCACTGGGGAGACACTTGAAGGCAGCAGCCAGCAAAAGCAGCCAGAGCAAAAAGGAGAGAAGAGCAAGCCTCTTTTCTTCCCTTTTTAGTGTATGCAGGCCACTCACCTCCTACCCAGGGCAGGTGTAGCACCCACAAAGTCTCTCTGCCCTCCTCCTGCACAGGCTGAGAATGTTTACAAAGTAAGGCTCCTGGCTCCCCGCTGAGTCTCAGTTAAACTTCTGAACTTCTCAATTTGACACAGTGGATCAAACATAACAGGGGTTGAACCCAGGGCCTTCCCACTGAGTCATAGCCTCAGCCCTTTTACCTGTTAGGGTTAAAAACACAGTGAATGTTTACATTTCTAAAATTTATTAGGGTAAAAGACATTGCCATGAATCCTCCTCGAAATTCTCCCCCTTGCTTTGAACAGATTCATCTCATCATCCTCGCCGCTTTCCGCAGCAGTTCTGAAGTGCCCTTTCTTGAGTGTCTCTAGTTCTCTTGTGTGGCTGCCTCAGTGTCCTGAACTGATTCAAAGTATTTCTTTTTCATGGTGATTTTGACCTTGAGGGAGAGCCTGAAACCACCCGGTCAGAGCTGATGGGTGAGGTGCATGAAGACATAGCATCATATTTTTAAAATTGCGTTTCTGTTGGGTGGCGCTCGGCAGCAGCACTCACTGGATTCCCGATCACACTTGCTAAATACACACATGGAGAGGACTTCAGAGTTGCTTTGGAAGTGGCCAAAATGATGGGATGTGTGTGAAGCAAGGCGAGGCTTTTGAGGAGGATGAATGGTAACCTGCCTTTTATTGTAATAAAAATTTTATTTTAAACACTTACTTTTGATCACCCCTTGTTCTTTCATTCTGAACAGCCTCTGCAACATTCGGTCACCGAGGGGCTGGAACTTGTGGCCCTCCTGCTTCCACCTTCCAGAGCGCTAGGACTATAGCTGGGTGTGTACCTCCACACCATACGCAGCTCAAGATGGGCTGGAGGAAGGGAGACTGTGTGTGGGCAGGGGAAGGTGAGGGAGGTAGGCTGGGTAAGCCGAGGCTAGGAGGTGATGCCCAGAGGGAATGGATGCCAGACACTCATGTGGCCTTCACCATGTTAGCCAAGGCCACTGGAGTTGCTTCTTCTGCCATCTATATGGGGGGGGGCAGCATGCTCCTTTCTGCTTATCGAGGCAGAACCATCTACTGGACGGGGCTGTGGCATGGGCAGTGTTGGCCTGGGTGGCAGGGCAGCATATTTTCTCACTGTCTCCTTTGTGCAGTCACAGAACCTTTGCAGGCCCTTGCTCCTGGGACCCTGCAGCCGGAGACACACTCAACCTGAGGTCGCAGCACAACCTCTCTTCCCTGCAGGTATAGCAACTTCCTTGCTCCCAGCTGAGCACAGCTTTGAGTGGTGCTCAGATTAACACAAGCAACCCTGTGAAAGAGGAACCACCACAATGCTGGGGAAACCAAGGCACAGACAGCCACCTTGTTCTTTTTGATCACAGTTGGGGGCCCTGGCTCTGGCATGCACTTGGCGTAACGGTCCTGGTGTCCTGTGTCCCTGCAGGACAGCAGGTAGAGAAGGCTTGTGCCTAGTAGCATGTGCAGGGAGCCCCAGTGCCCACTGGGAAAGAGGTCACCAGTATAGATGACCTGTCAGTTGCTGACATGGTGAAGCCTCCAGCCTGGGCAGCAGACTCCTTATCTGTTCAATACATCCTGATTTACAAGGAGCTTTTGTGCTGTAGGCACCTGCTATAGAGGAGACCCAGGTGGCCTCTTCCTGTTTCGCAGGCAGGAAGCTGAAGCCCAATGTGGAGGTCTCACTGTGCACTGACATGGCCCCAGGGCCAAAACAAACTTGAAGTAGTGGGTGGTGGACAGCATTACCCCTCAAAAGGAAGGACATCTACACTGCTGCCTACCAGCCCTGGTGGCCTACCGCGATCCCTATGTCTGCTCACCTCCTACCTCGTGATCTGTGACTGAGGACTTTCTGCTTGTCACAGTAGGCTGCTGGCTGCTGGCCTCTCTGTAGTTGCATACATCTCTATTTTTCCTTTGGGGGCTACTGGTTGAATTTTGACATTGTGACTGTTATGAGACCCTGTGATTGTCCTCTAGTTCCACAAAAGCCTGCAGAGTATGAGTCTCATCTGTCTTTGCAGGACCCTCAGCTCCCAGCTCAGGAAATGCTCAGTAAAGATTCACTCAGGGAGGAAGCTTCTCAGCAGTGAGTCAGGTAACCAGTGGCACGCGTGAGATGCACTTGGCTGGCTGCCACTCGCAGAGTTGCCCTGAAAATCCCTGCAAATCCAGCAAGGAGTAGCAGCAGCCCATCACTGTGTCAGCCCCGAAGTGTTGGATGTGCTGGTACAAACTCACCGCAGGCAGCTGTTCTTACCCAGAGGAGAGTTAGTAATAGGCTCAGCTCTTTGGCTTACTAAAGAGGATGCTCAGTCTCACTGAGCTAAATCAAATAATCTTACTTCCTGTGTGAACAAGCTGCTTCAGGACAGTAAAGAGAAGAGTCGCGGTGGGACTCTGTGTGGATCAGCCAGCCGTACCAGGGTGGCCCTGTAGCAGGGCCACACCTAGGAGCAGCCTCCTCCTTCCTTCACAACTTGGCTCCTCACCCACGAGGACTCCCCATGGTATCCGAGGTGGCTGAGGGAGGCCGCGTGGCTCACTGCTGGGTTCATGTGCTGGACTCTCAAGTAAAGATGTACATGGGACAGATCTGTGTCAGGGTCTCCACAAGACTGTGCCATGCTCAGATCCGATGAGGCCAGGGACTGCCTCTGGAGGGGCTCTGCTCTGTCATGGCTCCTGCTACACCCACTTTTTGTTCTTGCCATCAGGGCAGGAGTTAAGTGTGCTTGGGTGTGGGTGATGGGTGTGCAATGTGTCTGGTGGTGAGCAGTGGGAGTTGGGTGTGCTTGGGCGAAAACCCTGTGAGCTCAGCTCTTTCACCCTGCAGGCTGAGCTTCATTTGGGGCTGTCCTAGCATCAGGCTGGCTTGGCCTGGGCTTTGCATCCGTGTTCTCTCTGAGGGAAGAACATTCCTTTGGTTCTGTACCGGCTCACTGTCCATGGACCTGTCCCTACCAGCAGCTCATTTACAGTCAGCAAGGCTCCTAATTGGTGTCCTCCCTTGAGAGTGCTTGGTACCACTGGTTTCCACAGATGGTGAGGAAGAGGAGTTTGGCGGCAGAGGAGGCGGGGTGCCCAGAGAGACCAGAGGTATGAGGTAGAGTTGGCCTGCACTTCTCCTGGCTTTTCATCATGTGGACGGCTTGGCCCAAAGTACACAAACTGGCAGACTGAATCTCAGCTCTGTTTGAGCAGGGTGCAGACAAAGCCTGCCCCGGGCCCCGCTGCTCTGGGCTCCTCCCGCCATGGTAACCACCGCATTCAGTGGACCATGGTAGCAGGCAAGTATGCACATGATTGTCCTGGCGTCTTCCCACAGGCAGCCGGTGTTTGAATTTTGCGTCCATGTTTTCTTTCTTATCCTGACATATTTATATCCTGGTTTGCTTTTGTTGCGTCCTGCTCTGTGGAGGAGGGATGTGGGTGGAGGTGATGAAGGCAGGGGAGATCCTTTGTATCAGATTGGTCAAGAATGCTGACCTGAGGTTCTTAGCACTGGACCACTGGTCCTCTCTCTCCAGGATGTAAGCACCCCTGGACTTGGGAGCAGTTTTAAAACTGCGTACCAACATGATTTTTGAGTCAGCTATTAGCAGAGAAGTAGGTGTGGAGGCTTTGATACCTTAGGCTAGAGCTGCAGGACGGAGGCAGTAAAACACATAATTAGGCAAATCGAATAAAACTTGGCAACAATTTTTGAATATTCAGTCACGTGTCGTTTCCCATTAATTTACTGTGTGCTCAAATGAGGCCTGAATCTGTATAACTTCCTGGTAAAATGGAAGCAACAGCAGAGTCACGCACGTGTTGTGTTCCTGTGTCTCAGTGCACTGGGACAGCCCAGTGGAACTTCTGTGGCCTGAGGGTACCAAGAGGATCCCTCCAGATGCCCTGGCAGCCTGTGCTGTGTCCACAGCCTGTTAGCTGTGGGTTTACAGAGCAGAGCCAGGGTGCAGCAGGGCGTCTGCTCCCATTGGGGGATGCAGCTCGGTCCCTTTCCCAATTACAGCAGTTTTGCCCAAATCTGCTGCAGTGTGACAACCAATCCATCGGTCACCTTTCTTTGTAGAAATAATCAATTCTAATCAGTAATTGCTTTTGGGCAATAGTTCAATTCTGCTGTCATCCTTTGGCTCCAGCACCAATGCATCATCTGAGTACTCAGAGGGCAGCTGGTGTTTTACTGTCATGGTCCTCGAGGCCAGACTATGTTCACTCACCCTCACTGTGGAGGAGTGTGTGGGAGCCAGGCCAGGCCTTCAGGACTTGAGCCCCAGAGTGCCACATTTTCAGAAGACCTTGGGTACTGCATAGACACAGTCTGGGAGGATGATGGTGCTGGTGAAGGTATATTGGAAAGGAACCCAGGGCCTTCACACAGACCTGCGTCCCCTCTTCTCTTGTAGTTTTTGTTTGGAAACAGAGTCTTGCTGAGTCCCTAAGTTGCCTAGGTGGGGCTTGAAATTATGATCCTCCTGCCTCAGCCTCTCAAAGTGCAGGGATGATAGACGTGCATTACCAAGCCTGGTTCCAACCTGAGACTGTCAAAGTGACATTCTGGGGAAGGTTTTAAATGCAACATAGAAACAAGGACCAGGTGAGAGAAGCGGACCCCAGGTTAGAGATAAGCTAGAGTCTCAGCAGTGAGGTTGTGAGCCTGACCCAGAGTCTGTCGGAAAGTCACACAATGGAGGGAAAGGGTCTCTTGCAAAAGGGTGTGGCTGTGATGCCACACTTGGTGCCCCACGGCTCTCTCTGCTGCCACACCACGGCCACTCTGTCCTGTCCTGGCTTGGGTTGTATCCACTCAACTACAGGACTCATGCTCATGTAATTTGCCTGTATAACTTCTAAAAGAGATTTAATATCTGATAGTCTTTTTTATTCAATCATGTATCAGGAAGCTTAATTAAAATGAGGGACGTCTGCCCTTTGCTGTGGGTTGGGGCAAAAGTCTGCATGAATCACGGGAAACTGATGCAGTTGGAACATCAGAATAGGTGTAAGTCAGGTGTGACCACCATGTGCCCTTTAGGGACATTTAAATGTGTGACAATTTTCCTGTCTCTAAAGGTAGAGAAGAAAAAAAATTCCCTTTTTAAAAACAGGGAACAAAACCAAGCCAAACCAAGCCATGGCATTTGCTCCTGGTACAAAGGTTTCTAAGATATTTGTTATGAAGGAATAAAAGTCCTATTAAAATATTTATAAATCTAAACAACCCCAGAAGCCACATACACAATTAGGCCTTTTAGTCTTCTATTCTGAAAGCCAGATAAATCATCATTCCGAGAGCAAAGATGAAAATCAAAGTGAACGCAAAGTGCTCAGAGGGAGCCCGGGAAAGGAGGCAGAGCGTGGCTAGAAAATGATCCCCATCATAGAGCCTGGCTTGGGTCAGACGTCCCAGGGAAAGCTTTGCCTTTCTGACTCATCAAAAAAGAGAGTGCAGTGTCCTGGGGGAGCTTCGGATCTAGGAGGGAACTGGTGGATGGAGGAACTGGGTGTGGACCTTCCACCAGCCTCCACCTTGGCCAAATGGGCTCCCCGTCTTGATTTAGTGTTCAGCTTTGACCAGCACTGTGCGGAGGGGACAGGTGCCCAGTGCTTTCTGACGCTGGGGACATGTGGGCCGGGCTGCTCCCTGGTGCTGCTGATGAACTTTACTGTGTGCTATTTTGTCCAGCAACACGGGGTCCACTCCCAGCATGTGCTGAGGCCAGCCCAGGCCGGGGACAAACTATGATCCATCCTGGGCTGAGGAATAACTAAGGCCATGGGTCCTGGCAGGAGTCAAGGACAAAAGACCACAAGCTCCCAGCCTGCTTCTGCTTCAGACAGCAGGGGCGCCGTGCACTGGAAACTCGGTAAATCTGGCAAGGATGCTGGGTCTCCAGTGTCTCCAGGGGAGGATTTTCTCTTCCTGCTTTTCTGCACTGAGTCCTTTGTAAAGCTAGTTTCCTCTTCTGCTTCTTGGAGCTGTATTCCTGACCCTCACCCAGAAACTTCGGCCACGCAGGCCTCGTGCTCAGTGTTCATGGCAAAGGTCTGCTTCCTGCCACTTGGTCAGCACCCAGCTTGGGCCTGGTCACAAGTGTTAAGCGTCATACTTGGTATCTCCTCCCTTTCTCCCTTCTTCCCTTTCCAGACATGTGCTGCCCCTGCAGAGAATGACCTGTCGTCCTCTCCTCCATCTGCAACCAGGGTGGGCGGTCCCAGCTTGCAAACATGCCACACTCTGTGGACCACAGTCTCTATCAAGCCCATTTCCTGGCGCTCTCGGCTGAGTGGCTCTCGGCTGCTCCTGGCTCTGGTGGTCTTTGCACCAACAGTCCTCTGGGAGGTTGAGCGGGCATCTACCTCTGAACCCCTGGTGATGGCAGACTGTAGGGCTCTGTGACCTTCCAGCCTAGGCAGAAGGTACATCCACCGAGAGGCATGATGTTGGAGAGGGACTTTAACTGGAAAGAAGGGGTGTTGGATCACGACCACACTTTGCCTTATTGGTGCAATACTGTGACTCCTCAGACTCACTGAGAGGAAGGTCCATGGTGCTGCCATGACAAAAAGCAGCCTGGAGGAGCTTTAAAAACTTAAAAGGGAAACTACCTAGGATCTTGTACTCCTTGGTGTCTGTCCAAAGCACCCAAGATCAGAATGTTGAAGCGATGTCTGTACCCCATGTCCTTTGAGGCACTGGGTAGCATTGGGAGATAGGCTGAGAGCTACTGAGGGATGATGGACAAAGAAAACGTGGTATATAAATAAAACAGATACAACATGGCCTTAAAAAAGAGGAGAAACCTGCCATTCCAGCAACGTGGAAGATGTCATGCTAAGTGACATAAACCAGGCACAGAGAGGCAAGTATTGTATGTTCCCAGTTAGAGGTGGAATCTTGAAAAAGTTGAATTCACACTAATAGGGAGCAGAGGGGTTGTTTCCAGGGCCAGGATGGGACAGGGAGACCTGAAGCCCCATCTACTGCAGGCGTGCCGCAGTCAGTGACGGTACACTGCTCGCTTGGGTGCTGCTGGGAGAAGAGATGTCAGGCACTCTCAAGACAGAAGAAGAACAGGGGCGTAGATGGAGAGGCAGGGTGTGAGTTAGAGGGGTGGTGGTCATTTCACAGTACACACACGTATTAAACTCTCACGTTGCATATCCAAAATCTGTGCAGTTTTTGTCAATCACACGTCTATAAAACAAATGAAAAGGAGGAAGATTGCCTCTCTGATTTGAGCCTGGTGTGGCCAACTTAGCCACTGAGTGAGATCCTGTTTCAAAACAAATTAGCCACCCAGGGCAGGGGGGCAAATTGAGGCGCAGGGCAGGCAGGTGATCTGGGAACTGCATGTCCCCGGGAGGGCCCAAGGTGCTCTCCTTCCTGGAAGGGTGAAGGGCCATGGTGGGGTGACCAAGAGACGATGTCTGGGACGGTGCTTTAATGGAGCCTGCCGTACCGGTACCATCAGCAGTAACAGCAGGGGCTGGCATGGCCTCTGAGGACTTGGCACTTGGGAAGAGTGACTCACAGGATAAAGGACAAGCCAGGGGTGTCAAGGCCAAACATGTGTCTCTTCCCAGGATGAATCTCTGCCTCTGTCATCCTCAGACTCACTGCCCCCACACGTGCCCATGCATGGTCCCTGAACAGGGACTTGGGAATGGCTATGGGAGGCTGTGTTCCCCGCAGGTCACTGGGAAGCTCCCAAGGGGACCTCATTCTGGAACTGAGGCAGAGTGGTGAGGGTGGGGCATGGGGAGCACATATGGCGACAGGTGGTAGGGGGACTTGGGGGAACAAGCCCTGGGCAGTCTGGAGATGACCATCCAAAGTCTCATCTACTCCATGACTAGAAGAGGGGAGAACCAAGTCCTGGCTGCATTGTAAGGGGCTTCAGGCCCTGTCACTGCTGAGCAGCTCTCCAGATATGAGTGTAGTCTACTTGGGAGAAGTGGGCCCTGGTGACTGAGTGACCCACAGCTGGTGTGGTCCTTCACTTCCTGCCAATCTGTCCCTTGCCCTGAGACTTCCCCACGTGGGTCCCAGCCTTAGTGCTCTCCATAGAGGATGGCCAGCTGGGCAGCTCTGCTTGGTGGCTTTGGTGCAGGGACATATTCTGTGTCAGCACTATCTTGGTCCAGTGTTCACTTACTTCTGGGAAGAGATGGGACAAAGCGTGTCACCTGAGCTTCAGACAATGCTTTTGGGTTCTCAACTTCAGCTGCATGGCAGAATCATTTAGAAAGTTCTAGAAAATGACCTCTGTTAACCTTACCCCCAGAAATGATGGCTTGACTTGTCTAGGATGGAGAAGAGTTCCTGTTTCCAGGGCTTCTCATGCGTCACCTGGACTGGGCTCATGACCCAACATCCGTGGGCCTTTTGGGGCAGAGGGGGCAGTGACAGGTGGTGTTGGGGTCTCCAAGGCTTCTGGGGGGGGGTCGCACTCTGTCCCCATCATGGCTTGTTCCTCCTCAGAGAATACACTTTTAGGTTATGGAGCTCTCAGGTTCTCAGGATCCCCAGATGTGTTGGAACCCCAAGACATTTGTTCCTTTTGTGTGAATCCAGCAGGAAGTTGTGCCTAACAGATTAGGCTCCTGGTCTTGAGACATCTGAAATTTTTGCTGACAGTCTGATGCTTTGCGGTGTGTCAACATCAGAATGGCTCTTGGGTCCGCTCCTAGGCATAGTGGCATTGATTTTGCCCTATGGGTCCCTTTGACTCTGATTTGCTGTCTTCTGGGGCCATGTCACTATGGCAAATTCTTCTGCAGTGGCTTAGGAATTGGACAGCTGGGCAGAATGGTGACAGCTGGTGAGCTGTCCCTCTCCACTGGGTGACCTGGGACTTTTGTTCTGCAGACAAGGGCTTGTGGGCTTCTGCTGCCTCTGAAGGACCACATAGCCTTTACTCTGCTGTCCAGACAGACCCTGCTTCTACCCTAACCTTGACAGTGTAGACAGGGAATTCATATGTGCACCCCTGGCTTAGGAACAAGGCCTCAGGCAGCTGGCATCCAGGTGCCAGAGGATTTTTAGGGGCACCGAACTTTCTGCTCACTCTTCAAGGAAAACTCAGTATTTCAGATGGGATCTGGAATGGGGGAAACTGTGGCCTAAAGGGAGGGTGGAGACAAGTACCCCAGTTCTGGCTGGGCCTGAGTCCTTCAGCCTAGTTAGAATCAAATGCAAGGTTTCTGACTTCCTGTATTAGTACTGCAAGATACCAGATGAAAATCCTGCCTGTTGCATCCACCCCACCCATGACATATCCAAAACAGAGACCTCCAGAAACAGAGGGCTGACTGGGGGCAACCTGGAGCTGGAGTATCAGGGAGGGGAAGTCATGGAGATGTTCTAGAGCTGTGGTGATAGCTACATATATCATTCTGTTTGGACAGGTCATGGATGGAAGGATCCAGTACACAGAGTTTCATGACTGGTATCTTGAAGCAGTGTGTATGTTTCTGAGGTCCATCTGTGTCACAGTATAGCTTCCTAGGGTTGGATGGGCATGCCACCTTCTGTGTCCCTTCATCCACAGTAGGCGTCTGTGGGGACACACGCAGCCTGCTGGGGGGAGGTGCTTGGATTTTATCTCTGCAATATCCAAGTCAGGGAAAGAGCAGAAGTGGGAAATAATGGCCTGAGGGTGGTCACCAGGGGGGGGGTCATGGGCCCCCTCCTTAGGTCCCTGTCCCTGGCTGTGGCCCTGGGTGGTGAGGTCCAGAGTGTACTCTGTGGTGCACGTCGTCAGGGGACAGTGAGGCTGACCGAGCCCCTGCCCTGGCAGAGGGCTCTGTATTCTTCCCTGTGACTCTTACAGTCTCTGGACACAGAACCATTGTACATCAGTGGTCTCTTAAGGACCCCACTCTTGCCTCTGTCATCCTGCCATCTTTTCATTCAGAAATCAGGGGCAAAGTCACCCCGTGGGGCAGGATCACAGCCAAGGCAGGCTGCAGTGGTCCTTGTGCCAGTGAACCTGAGTCTGATGCCACCTGGTCAGGCCCCTTTGCTGGGGCTCCTGCACCTCTAGGCCTCAGTTTTCTTGAGCTATAGATAGAGCAGCATCTGCTGAGGTTACCTTAGATCCCCACTTCTAATGTTTATGTTTGGGAGTCTTGGGGTGCTCATGCACCCCTCTGTGCATCTTCCTGGGAGCCTGTGAACCCACATGCATGGCTAGGGTTTTCCCAGGCTTTGGGCAGGCAAATGTCAGAGGAGGAGGATAAGCCCCCTCTGTTTCTTCTCTTTGGGCCAAACCAGTGGATTCGACATGGCTGCCAGAGCTCTGAGTGATACCCTGACCCATGTCACCCTTCATGGGCATCTTGGGGTCACTTCCTCAAAACAGTCTGCCCTGAAGACACCCTGGACCACCATCCGTTCCCTATGCACCAGACCCTTTCCACAGAAGGAGCTTTCTTAACTTGCCTGGCCTGGGTGTTCGCTGGCTGTCGTGCTGGAGTCTCTGTGTCAGGAAAGAGTACTCTGCCTATCTATGAGAGCCCACACCTTGTTCTGGGCCTGTCACTTTAGGTAAACAGGTGTGAGCTGGATTCTGTCAGTGGGCACTGCCCAAGGTGAAACACCCATTGTCTGCCCTGAACTGTGGGACAGAAACACAGAGGCCAGGTGGGGGTCCCCCCAGAGCAGAATTTGCCCCACTTCAATTCTGTGGGCCTGGTCTCAGCAGGGCACACTGACCTCTGTTGGGCCTGGGTCTCCCACTTGAAAAGCAAAGTCTATGGACTGGATTGTCCCATTGGTGGCTCCACTTGGGCCAGAACTCAGGACAGAGCTGTGCTTGGGGCTCTTGCATGCCCAGGCAGGCAGGTGTTGGCCTCATGAGACTGATTGGCTGAAAGGCCCTTGCTAAGCTAGTGACAAACACATGGTCCTGTCTTTAGGGGAAGGAACCATGCTGGTGTCTGGAGTTGGCCCGACCCCTGGCTGTTGCAGGGGGAGCTTCTGTCTGGCCCCTTGGGGTGTACTATTCCCCATCCTGAGTGACATGCTCAGGTCACAGGCTCCCCTGGAAGGGGTGTTCCCCTGGAACTTGGCCTTGAAGGGCCCCTCAGCTTTTTGGAGAATGAGCCTCTGTTTTCGTGTTTCCTAAATTCCATCCTGTCCCTCCTTGCCCTGCTCCCATGGGCATATAGAAAGCATTGAATAAATGCTTCCAAAGGGCTTGAAGGACCTCAAACGATCTTCCCAGAGCCTCAGTAATGCAAGTGCCAGTGGAAGGCAATCTCGAGTGTCTGTCTGTCTGTCTGTGCAGTGTTGACCTGATTGGCCATGGGCCTGACTTACACTCACTATTTGGATCTAGAAAGTACATTGCATTCTTTATGCAGACGGTCTTGGCCTCAGCATCTTAACCACAAGAAGACCATTACAAAGCCGGGATTTTGCTGGCATCTGGTAGCACAGGATCCAAATAATGGCTGACGTTGATTTTGCCTCTGGGGAAGGCTGACAGAGGCTGGACCTCTCCAACATGCTCCCCAGGACTGTCTTCTGAGCTTCAGGACTTTCACCATTCCATTTGTTTCTAGTAACACTCAGCTGGGTCAAGAGTGAGGTCTGATCTGGTTCCCTGATCTCCAGCGTTCTCAGCTGTGGAGAGGGAGGGTGTGCCTCTACTTCCCCAAGTCTGCCCATGGCAGGATGTGCGTGCTGATGGGTGTTAGCAAGATAAGAAAAAGAGAGATTCGATAAGGGAAAGCCACAGTCATTATCATCCCGAGTGACCGATGGACAGATGCTGTATCAGTCCAGGTTTACTAGAGAAACAGATACAACACAAGATACATGATGGATAAGAAATGACAAGATTGGCTTATGATGGTCCATTGCAGAGTCTAATGAGGAAGCGTGCAGAGGATGTTCTGCACACCAGAGACCAAGGAATGCCTTCGAGGTCTGGAGCTCACTGCAGTGTCCTGTAAGAGTCTGTTTCCAGAGGCCAATGGGCCTGTGATGGGATGCTGAAGAGTCTTGCTGGAAGGCTGAAGAGCCCCAGGTGGAAACCAGAGAGTCTGCGCCCGAAGGCAGGAGACGGCGTCCAAGCTGAAGGCGAAGATTGGAGCTCCTCCCAAGAACCAGCAAGCAGTCCTTCCTCATCCGCCTTTTACTGCATGCAGCTCCCTGCCCTGGGCAGGTGGAGCACTCACACCATCTGCGTGCCTTCTTGAACAGCTGAGGATGTTACAGACCCTGGACCCCTGCTGAATCACCCAGTTAAACTTCTGAGAGTCTCAAGTTGATACATGAATCAACCATTACAGACATGTTCTCTTCTGCATGGTGTGGCAGATCTGACTTCCAGCACTATGTTGAAGGCTCAGAGGCTGTGAGGAAAAACAGCAAATAAAGGTCCAGGCTGTCTTAAAATGGTATTTGTGCGAAAACACTGCAGAGCTGTGTTCTTAAATGAGGGGTCTTGGCATTGCGAACTCAGTGATTTGGGTTGTTTTCTGGGGTGTTAGTTAACATAGTTTAAAGTTCAATGAACTGAATTAGAAAAAACAAGCCAATCGCCCATAATCCACTCCATGTCAAGTCTGTGGTCCATGAAATTTTTAAAACTCTTGTTCAGAGTAGTGAGAAAATGGGAAGAAGTGAAACAACACATAAGCGTTTAGTGAGAATCCTCCCCAGAACAATAATGCTTGGTCTAGTGACTTACTTCTGTGTACACACGCGCTCAGGGCTGTGAATCTGTGCTACAGATTTAGGTAGTAAGGCTTCCACTGAGTGAGCTTCTTGATTCCAGTATTATGAAGTCACAGGCTATAGGGAAGTGGTGTGTGAACAGGTTTCTCCAGAGGCAGAACCATTCACTCCCAGCTCCAGCTACAGTTATTTGGGTGAGATTATGCTAACATGTTCAGCAAGGTTATGCTGGCAGCCTTGGAGCCTTTGATGCCGGAGAGCAGTTCCCATCCCCTATGCCAGAGAGATGGGCTTTGGGTTCCCAGAGGTCCTGCCCATCTCAAGAGGACTGACCCTGCTCAGGCATGAGACAGCATTTGCGTAGCTCTCCTGGCATCCTTGGTCACAGTGGCAGGCGGCTGTTCTGATTGTATCCGTCATGCTGTCAGAGAAGAAATCTTATCTTTGCCTACTACTAAATACACAAAGGGCTGGGATTTCTGCTTGGCAAATGTCCCTGTTTACCTGGAGCTGCTTCCCTGAACTCAGGCAAAGTTCACCCGCAGCTGGGTGCAGTGGTAAGAGAAAATTTGGAATCTCTGGCACACTTAAAACTCAATGCGAAAACTCTGTCTACGTTAGTTGGCTCTTGGGGCCTGACAGGAAAGAAATCTGCTAGAGTTGCAGATTCTGGATGTATTTCTGAGCAGGTGCATGCCAGGTAGTTCCTACATTGCTGATGCGTAGCGTGCCAGGTCGATGACATCTATTAGGAGCCGTATTAACTCTTCAAAAGAATTGTCTCCAAGGTGCCAGAGTCAGGCAACTTTTCACTGCTGGGCAAAAAATACCTAAGAACTTGGACTTACCGAAGGAAGGTTCATTCCTGCTTGTGATTTCAAGGTTTCAGTCCATGACCGTTGGTCCTGTTGCTCCAGGCCTCTGGTAGGCAGCACATCTTGGTGACAGCAGGTAGAAAGGAACATGTATAGCTCATGGTGACCAGGAAGCAAAGAGAGACAGGAAGGGATGGGGTCCTAGCATCAAGGACCTGATCCCAGTGACCTCTCTCCTTTCTGTTAGGCCCTGTGTCTTAAGGGCCCATTGTTTCCCAGTATCCCTTCAGCACATGGCTTTGGGGGCCACTTAAGGCGCCTTTAGAGAGTGGATTCCCAGTGTATCTGTGGCTTTAAAGCAGAGTAAGATGCATATATGTATGCATGTATGTGCTTGTACACTCAAGCTCGTAGCAAGGAAAGTGCACAGACCTTTCTCCACCTACCGTACCTGGTCTTTCTGTCTCAGTAACACTTTCCCTTCCCAGCCATTTCAAGGGAATCTAAAGTGTTGCTGCATGTGGTCCCCCCTGGATGGCCTGTGGTCCCCACTGGATGGCTGCCCAGATTAGAGGTCCTGGCTGTTTTTCAAGGTGAAGCAAGTGTGCCCACAGGAAGGGTCCTGGACCTTGTGCTCCAGATTCTGAGCAGAAGTTTCGGGTTGCAGGGTCAGCCCCAGGGCTGTGTGGAAATACACTCTCTCACCCCTTGCCATGCACATGTGTGTCCCCTGGGGCTGCTGCTGTGAGCTGCTGGCTCAGGAGGGGTGGGCTTGTTCTGGAACCCTTTAGTTAGATTTTCCTGCCCTTCCTAACCAGTTTCCTTTTTTGATCTATCTCACCTCTAGGCCTTCCTTCCTTCCTTGCTTTCTTCTTGGCTTCAGTCCTTTTTGAAATTTCTTATTTTAAAACATGTTCTTCAGAAGCTGCTGGGTTGTCCAGGCCAGGCTTAACTTGTCTTCTGGCCTCAGCCTCCCAGAGTGCTGGGATTGGCTTCTAGGTTTTCTACGTCAGATCCAGCAAACCACATTCTGGGTTAAATTACTTTGAATATTTGCCTGACTTGCCTCGTTCCATGTTGAATGGACCTGACTTTGTGGTTCAGCCCTGCTCCTTGCAAGGTCAATGATGTCCCTGTATTGCCACCCCCTTCCTTGTCACAGGAGCGTTTGGACAGGACCTAAGCTGCCCTGGCCTGCGCTTCTTTTTGCTCTCCTTGGCTTAGGGGCAGCCTGCACGCCATGGGGCAGAACTAACCTCAGTGTGGGGAGGTAGAGGACGACGGACCTTCTCACATGGCCAGCCCCTGAGACATTCACTTGGATAGAGCAGGTCCTCAGGGCAAAACTACAGGGCAGATGTTTCATTTTGGGCTCACAAATGTCCCTACTGCTTCTACATGCCGAGTGGCCCATGAGGACTGGGCTGTCCTCCAGCAGGAGAAGGACTCTGGCTCAAAGGATGGTCCTCGTGGAGACAGGGGGACAGACAGGGAACACCCAAGACAAGGGGATACTGAGAGCCAAGCAGCACGTGCGTGCAAACACCCCAACACTGACCAGGAGAAAGAGGATGAGGACCCCAGCAGGGCATCACAGCGGCTCCCTTTATCACAGAGATGGGGTGCACGGACACAGTGCCCCCGAATTCTTATTTCATCTCTTACCTCTTCCCCCGCCCCACTCCCTCCAATTCTCGATCCGTTTCCCATTTGCAAAAGCCAGGGTTTTTGTCATCCTTCTTTCCCTTTCAATTCTTTTTTCCCCATCCCTTCCCCCCACTCCAGCTCTTGTCCTCCTGCTTGTTTGAAAAAGTTTTCCCTATTATTATCTTCTATCCTGCACTCCCCCCTCTATGTATATACAGATATACATATATATGTATATGTATCTTTTTTATGTTTTCTTATATAAGAGAAGCCCTTGGTGTTTAAGTTTATGTGTCTGACTTATTCCACTGAATGCTATGTTCTCAAGTGATGTCCATGTACTGAAGAAGGCCTCAAGCTTTTCTTTAAGGTAGAGTAGTACTCCATCATGTATAAATACCACATTTTCTTTATCCCCTCAAAATGAGATTATTAGGGATAAATTTAACCAAGAAGATAAAATCTCTGTATTTTGGAAACTATACAACATTGATAATAGAAACTGAAAAAGACAAATGGGAAGAAATTTCATGTTTATGGACTGGAATATTTAATATTTTTTTAAAAGTCACCACTAATCAAAGAAAAGTACAGGTTCTCAAGATATCAATATATTTTTTCATAGCAACATAAAAATAAACTGAAAATTCATACAGAACTATAAAATAGCTCAAATAGGCAAAGCAACCTTTTTTTTTTTTTGGTTCCAGAGATCCAACTCACAACTGCGAGCTTGCAAGGCAGGTGCTTATGCCGCTGACCTAAATCCCCAGCCCCAGGTAAAGCAACCTTGAGGAAAAAAACAAAGTTGGAAACATCTCCTGTCAGATTTCCAGTTGTTAAAAGCTGTGTAATTGAGGCAGGATAGATCTGGTGTAAGTGTAGACATTAAGATATTTTTCTGTGGAAATAAGTAGAGGGCTCGGAAATATATCAGTGTATGGTCAACCAATCTTTTTTTGTTTGTTTGTGCCGGGGACCAAACTTACAACCTCACGCTTACCAGGCAAGTGCTTATGCCACTGAGCTAAATCTCTGGCTTTGGTCAGCCAATCTTTAGCAAGGTGCTAAGAATACACAATGAGGAGAGGATATGGTAATGGGACAGCTGGTTATCTGCTTGTGAACAGTGAAACTGGGTCCCTGTCTTACAAATGTGCCTGGTCTACCATATGCTCAGAACAACCAACCTGCAGTGGATGAAAAGCTTGAGCATAAGACCTGAAACCATAAAACTCCAGGACAAAACAAGGGAGATGTCCTTGACACTGTCTTGGAGATGACTTTAGTGATGTGATTTCCAAAAGTGCAGCTCACAAAAATTGAACAAGGGCACTTAACGTCAAACTCACAAGCACAGAAAAGCAAGTCAGACAACAGAGCAGCAAAATGATGGCCCAGCTGAGAATGGACAAGGGCCTGAGGAGTCCTTTTCCCAAACAAGACACACAAATGACCAACAGCCTACGGCATCACCAACTTTCACAGAAATGCAGGCGAAAACCACACAGAGTATCACCCACACTGCATACCTCGTTGCATGCGAGGGTGAGGGCACATAGAAACCTACCCCAGGTCCTGATGCCCAGGGGCTGGAAGCACTCCCTGGCCACCTTAATGGCCCATGACACACTCAGCACAGTAGGACGAGGCTGGGTGCATCTCACACCATAGCAGGACTGTGCCATGCCTGCGGTTATGAATGTCGTTTTCTAGAGCCAAGGGCTCCAGGGAGAACCTGCTTTCCTTGGAGAGGACTCTGAGATGACCAAGGAGGAAGGGCCACTCAGAGTGGTATTCATCTTGCTGTTCTTATAGAGGCCTGTAGCTTTGAGGGTGGCTGGAGCAGCTGGGCCAAAGTGCAACCTTCCACGGAATGAGCCCAGGGTCTCTGGCCTTCCAGCTTCAGACCCAGGCCTCACTGGCAGGCCCTGCTGCCTGGAAGTCCTCCCTTCTGCTGTTCATCCTTTTCCAGGCCACACTGCTTCCTGGCTCCTCCTCCTGCTGCCTGAGCTCTCCTGGCCTTGTCACTCATTATGGGCACTCAGCAGAGGCCTTACATGTGCCTTGGGCTCTGTGCACACGGGGGCACTGATGCCTGGCACCAGGTGCTCTCTGGTGGCTCTGGAAGCTGTGAAGAGAACATGTATGTGATGCCCAGGGAAGGCTCACCAGCTCTAGTGGGTCAGATTGTCATCAGCTCCAGGGACAGGTGCCCTGCTCCTCCCTTCACATGCAGTTGAGTTGGGAGCAATGCGGTGAACACAGGATGTGTGTGAGCATGAGTGTGCGTATATGACTGTCTAAACCTGTGGAAGCGTGTGTTCCCATGGCAACACACGTCAGAGTGTATGAAGTGTGTGAACACTTTAGTGGGTGCATTTGTATAGGTGCATGTGGGCATGAGTACATGGAAGCATACGCTGTGTATATTTAAGCACATATGCGTGAGTGTGGGCGCCTGTGAGCAGATCTATGCCCACATCTCTATGCACACCCATACCCCATCAGTGTTGTACCTATCTCTCTGTACCTGTACTCAGAGGTGAACCGTCTTTCCCTGCATCATCTATGTCTGGGTCTCTACCACATCCACCATCCTGCCCACCTTGTGCCCATTCCCACATTTGTGTCTGTACCCGCACCCTCTGTCTGCACACCATGTCCCTCCATGTCTTTTACACTGGCTTTTCTGGAGTACCCCTCTCTCTGAACCTACCTCCCGTAACTCCACCTCCTTTGCTGTCCCCTGGGAGGGCATCTTTGCTGCTGACCCCATGTGTGTGAGTCCCTACTTCTGCCCCTGCCTCAGCCCCTCAGGGTATGTCACAGGTCTGATTGCAGGAGAGAAATGCCAAGCCCCTACTGAAGACAACTGCGTGGCTCTCAGGTGTCTTACAGCCTCTGGTGTCAGGAAAGTATCAGGCTCCAGGAAGCGCTGCTGTTTGGAAGACTTCTATTTTTAGACAGTCCACTGTTGGGGAGAGATGTCTAGGACAACCAGCACTTGCAGGGCAGCAGCCACTCGAACCCTTGAGACCCCCTGTACCCGGGCAGTCGCTGCCTGCAGGGAGTCCAGGCACAGGAGAGGCGTGGACTGAGGGTTGAGGAGGTCCAGACAGACAGAAAGAATTCAGGAGGAGAGTGCTGGGGATGACCTCATCCTGCTCCTAAGAGAAAGCTGACGTCTGCTCATATTTGCAATCATTTTTCCTCTTTCCTGCAAAGCAGCCCCTTCTGCTGGGAGAGCGCTTGGCAGGCAGCCCTGCCTCAGGCTGCCAAGCAGTGCTTCATCTCAGAGCGCGCTCAGCACCCACTGTGGTGGGGGCGGGGGCCCTGACACTGCCTCCCGAGGGTGACTCTGGTGGGCACCGGGTGCCTCTTGAGGCACTTCCTCCAGGTCTGGCATGGAGAGAGGCGCTGCTGGCAGACACAAGGATGACTGAGGCTGTCTCCAGACTCCCTGGGGAAGCAGCAGTGAGCTGGTCCCAGCCCAGCTGCAGGAAGGCTCTCAGGGCCATCACCACCAGGCTTGTCTCTGCAGATGGGCAGAAATCACAGCCATGCTTAGGGAGCAGCTAAACCCTGGCACAGAGCATGGGCAGAGGCAGGGCAGTGACAGAAACAAGAGAGGGCTGAGGCCAGGCTGGGTGCTGGATGGCAGAGGGTTGGGTCTTCTGGCCAGCAGAGACAAGCCTAGTGCCAGCCCAGACAATGGCCTTGCCCAAGGCTGAATAGCTGCTGGCAGGAATCACAGTAGAATCTAGACTTTGTGGAACGGTTATAAAGGCAAGTGTGTTTCCCCTGCCGGCAGCCCTCCAGACAGCCAGCCCCAATGCATGCTCCTAAGTAGTAAGTGTCACCCTGGCCCTCCTGTGCATAGCTGCGGTGCTGATCGAGTCCTGCAGGCAAGAGATGTCAACTGCATCCTTTCCAGGGCGGCCCAGATGACAGCTCCCATCACCATGGCAACAACATCATCAACAATAATTTTTCTCCCGGGTAACCAAGGTACTGGCTTTCTTCCTCAGCTGGGATGTATGTCCCAAACTCTCCTTACTCTGCTCCTGAGTTGGAACTGAGCCACAGGGTTTTAGTTTACACATTCAAGTTCAAGAATTCTTAAATGGGCTAGATGATTACCAATTAACCCACATATTTATTGAGCGCTGCCTAGTTAAGATACGGGCAGATCCGTAGGGGGACATTATTCTTATGTACTCGCCATCCTGGATCTCATCTTCACTTGGAACTTCTTTAGAAAATAAAAAGAAAATTCACCAGGACTGTAGATAAGGATAGTAAAGTCTCTGGCCCATATTTTCACTCAGTGAAAAGAACAGGGAACATTTTTATCTGGTCACCTGTCCTCGTGTGGAGAGCACACTCCGCCCTGCCGCTGCTCATTGCAGCAGTATTGATTTTATTACTCATACTTTATAAATGAGAATGCTATTCTTAAAGAATGCAAACATTTGCTTTGCTGTGCTGTTGTGTCAGCCCAGCATAAACCTCTCACCTCTGATATATGTCCATCGATTATTATTCTTGTCATTGTTTCACGACGGCAGGCATTTTAATGATGATTTACAGGGTTATCTATTGCTGGACCATAAACTTCTCTTTGCAATTTAAAAAAAGTTAAATGCAAACTTTAACTTGAAAATGACTCTTGGGTTTTAGTGCGCGGAGACAATGCAAGCAAGCAGCCCTTCCAAGGTCAAGGGAACCTGCAAAGTTCCCCAGCAGACCCTGCCCTGGAGGCCCCGCGGCTTTGCTTAGAGGGTGCCCCATTGCAGGGCTGACCCTGACCCTGACTCTCAGAATTCTGCCTTCCCTGTTGCCTGGACAAGGTGTCCTTGGCCGGGTGCTCTCTGCCCTGCTGAGCCATGGACACGTGTTTCTCCAGTTAAGATCCCAAGGCCACTTTGCACCCCGCCCTTTGTCCACCACAGGCCCTGCACTTTGTTACTCTTAGATAATGGGGAACTCTATGAGAAGTGACCTGGGGTGACCAGACCCACCTGCTCAGGGTCAAATCAAAATGGATTCCAGCCCCACCTGGAAGCCCCCGAGGCATTCATGGGGGGTCACAAGAGGAGCTGTGCTACACTGTGATCCCCATGCGTGTCTGTCGGTGACTGTCCCTGGCCACTTTGGATCACATAGCTCTGGACCTGCCCTTGCAGCTGGTGGGCCTGTGGCTGCAGCACTGCCATGCCCAGCGGTGCCCTCTCCCTAACATCTTTCTTCCTCTTCCCGTGCTACATCTACTCTCTGGGATCCCTAAGGAGAGAGCGAAACTTCAGAGTGACAACCTCACATGCACCAAGGCCGGGCACGCTCCGCTCTGTATCTGCATTTGCCAAGATCCCCAGGTTCCTTCAAGCTGGAAAGATGCATCTGTCCTCACCTGGGACACTGTGGTAGGGTGGCTGTCACTGCTGTGTGATGCATCTTCACACGGGCTGTCTCCTTCCCCTCTACTGCTGTGCCCTGGTCTCTGCAGCCCCCTCGAAATCTGCTCACAGTCATTTGGCGGTCTGTGGAGCTCACTAGGATGAGGTGAGTCCCCCCCTTGGGGGGACCCATAGGCTGTATGTGAGCCCATGGCCTGGGGGCTGTGCAAAGTGACTCTGGCTGTACCTTCAGGGCTCACAGAGAGTCGTTCTTAAAGAATAAGTCTGGCCCTTTCTGCAGCAATCCCAGTGCTGCTGGCTTCCTGGGCCTCTGCCCTTCTCAGTATATGAGTACCCTGTCTGGTGGTGCCCCCTTACTCCCTTCACCAGCATCAGGGCAAATTCCTCCCTTTGAGCAAGAACATGGACCTGCAGGGGGCTGTGTTCAGGGAGGTCCGTTTCCAGGGGGGCTGCTCTGAGGAAGCAGGTCCTCTGGGCCATGCCCACAATCATGTCAGACACCCCTTTCCTTTTTCCTTGTCCAGCTCCAGCAGCAGCTGCTGTCCCCAAGCCCTGACCAGGCCCAGCCTTAATTCCAGCCTGAGCCACCTCTGGAGGGCTGCGTAGAACACCCCACTCACCATGCCATTTGTCTGGTAGGGTGCAAGCTGCAGTAATGTGACAAAGTCCCCACATGTGTTCACCTGAACAAAACCTGTGACATGCAGCAGTCTAGAGGTGGGGCCCAAGGGCTTCACCTGTGGTCTTTCTCTGGCCAGCCACACCCCTCTGCTGGCCTAGGGAGGAGGAGATTCGAGGTTGAGAGGTGTGGGTCCCTACTGGTGTCAGCTACATGGGCAGCCCGGCTGCAGAGCGGGTTGAAGGATCTGCCTGGCCACCAGCCAGGTCCCATGGCTGGGCAGCTTTGAGAAGAGATGGTGCTTAAAGCTCCCGTGGCTGAAGGCTCAGGCCAGAGTCTCCCGTTGGTCTTGAGGGCAGAGCTACAAGGTAGAACAAGGCATCGGGGACAAGTGACAGATTTCCTGAAAAGCCACAGGCCCCAGTCATGGGCTGCACTCTGCTGACCTTGCTTGGCCCTGATCCCTTCCCCCTGGTCCACATCATGGGTGGATCATGTCTCTACTTCCTGGTACTCCACAGTGGGGATCGAGCTTACTTGGTAGCTTTGGGTGACTCTCAGAAACACCACAGGCACAGTACTGTGCTGGAGCTGCAGGGTGGACTCCTGTGATTGATAGAAAGGAAGAGCTTCTGGGCACCATGACCCAGTCCTTGGTCCCTTCCAGGTGCCATTGTGAGGAGAATTTTTGTGCCCAGACAGTGTCTGTCTACTCTGAGGCTCAGGCTGGTCACACCAGGGCTTCCTCTGAAGGTGGTGAGGATTGGTGGCCCTCCCCATTCTCTTTCTGTGAACTTGGGAGGTCCTCCTTACTGCACCTTGGTCTCCATTGCTGTACTGTGACTGTACTGTGACCCAGAAAGAATTCCCACCTGGGAGCAACCCAGCCTCTGCAGATTTGTTTTCCTGGGGTCCCCTCAATGCAGGCTTTCTCCTCCTGGTGGGTTCTGTCCTGGGGCTCCGTGAGCAAATGTCCTAATAGCTTCTGGCTGGACTTATTCACCAGGACCAGATCTTTGAGTCATTGACTTCTACCTTCACCCTCCACACCTGGCAGCAGCCTCCAGAAACCAGCTCACCTTCCCCGGAGACCAGCACGCCTGACTCAGACCAAGTCCCACAGAGTGCAGAGTTTGAGACAAGGGTTTGAGGAGGAATCAAGGGTGACTGAAGAGAAGCATGAGACAGGAAGGAGATGCCAGTTGGGGCAGTCCTTGGGTTCTTGGCATTGTTAAGGGGATCCCCTTTGAGAAGGGTCAGTTCCCAAAACTGCCCTGTGGCAGGAAGAAAGGTGGACATCTGCCCACAGTGGCTGCCCCCATCTTCCTTCAGGCAAGGGACACTGATGGGCTGCAAGTCCCTTGGGCTCAGATAGGCTAGACTGTGGGCAGAACAGAAGCAGAAAGAAGCCTGACAGGGCAGGAGGGCTGGGTGGCACGGAGCTGTCCAGCACAGTGTGGTGTATCAGAAGGAATGGCCTTGCATGCTGAGAGAGCCAGGCCATCTCAGGGGACCCAGGCAAATGATTGTCAAATCCTGCTTCCTTTCATCTAACAGAGGTTCTTGATTTTCCATATGAAATACAATTTCACACAGTTGTATTTTGGTAATTAAGCAGAACTGGATTCTTCTCATAAGAGAAGCTGATATTTATGAATTGCCCAGTTATGTTTGTGTCTCCTGTCTGTTGAGAAAGAGAAGGAGGTCAGATGACAGGAGCTCAAGTGCTCCAGTGAATTTCTGCTTGTTCTGTAGGCATGAGTGTAAGGCTCAACCTGGGCCCCGGTGGAGGTCAGGCGTGTCTGCCATCCTGTGGCAATGCACAGAGGGAATGGAGCCAGCAGCCTCTTCAGCTTCCCTGTGAGTCCCCACCCTACACCCATGCCAGCCTGCGAGGAGCTGCAGTCATTGGTTCTCTGCTGCAGGCACTGGTGGGTTTCCTGCAGAGCCTCTGAGTGATACCTTCTCATTCTGGCATTGTGGGGGTCCCAGTCTTAGGTGGGCAAGTGAGCCCCGTGCAGGCCAGTCAGTCACTCCAGGCTTGGCCATGGAGCAGGGGTCAGCCAGCTGTTCTTGGAGAAACAGCAGGGAAATGCACCTGTGTGCTGGTAAAAGCCGCCTTGGCTGCCTGGGTGTGCGGCTGGCCCTGCAAGTGTCAGTGACACTGAAGACCGAGGACTGCAGGCTAACAAGGATCGCAATGGACAAGGTGGCGAAGAGGAGAGCTAACCCAGGGACAGGATTCAATTTCAAAGCCAGACATCTGGGAGCGCCCATCAAGTGAAGAGTGCTTGAAACAAAAACAGATTTTATGAAAACATGAGAAAGATTATGCAGAAGTAAAGACAAGAGGAGTACAGTGAGAGGAGCTGAGAAGACTTCCAGAACACAGGGCAAAGTGGGAAGTATAGTAAAAACAGAAAAATACAGATATCAATTCAAGAAGTAAGAAAAAATACAACTAAAATATTTTTTGAGAAGAAAATTGGAAAAATTGTGTATGAAAATATAAATACCCCCAAAGGGGCACAAAGCTTCTTAAATAACAGGAATCAAAGTATCCAGCCTGATTAATAACAAGGTTAAATATGAAGTGTGATGGAGAAATAGAGTGGAAGTTTAAATTTAAAAAATCAATTGCAGTAGAAGACACACTGCCATTCATTCCCCTCAGAATCCTCCCTCTCACCTCAAGAGCATCTTGTGCTTCTTGGCACTTTCTGACGCAGATCTGGGAGTTGTCTTTCATAACCCTTTATAGTTGCACTGTGGTTGATTCAACGTGTTGACTTTTCACAGTCATTCTGAGCCTAGGGAATAGTCAGACATCACACAGTATTCGATCTGGTGGACCAGGAAGGGGAAGACAAACTGCGATGTTTTTCACCCAAACCTGCCGGTCCTTTGGGTGCCACTCAGCAGCAGCTTCACCATGTTTTTGACCATCCCTTCTAAAGACACTCGTGGAAGAGCTCTTTCAGACCTGCTTGAGAAAGTGGCATGAATGGTGGGCGAATTATGTGTGAAGGGGATTAATGGGAATGTGTCTTTTACTTTTATGTAATAATTTTTAACATATACACATTCACTGTATTTTTAAATTACCTATTGAATCTTGGCAAAGCTGAAGGATACTAAGGATAAAGAGAAACACCTAGCAAAGTACAAGAAGGGAAAGTCAGGCAGAGGAATGAAAATCAGACGAACACCCGGAGATTTCACAAGCTACCAAGGTCAGGACAGTTCAGGCATAGGGGCAAGGCAAAAGGGTTAAAGTTGTCTTTTATGGACCCTTTCTGAAAATTTCCTTGAGGATGTATTCCAGAAAGTCAGTGGTGAACAGTAAGGGAAGCGAGACTGCGGGACTAAGCCAGGAGTGGGAGGGCCCGAATTCTTCATTCCTGCTGCGTTGTCTTGGAAAGCACCAGAGCTCAATCGCCTCAAATAGTCAGAGGACTTTATGATCTTAGACATCAAAACTGGAGTACGGCATAGGTTGAAAGAGAATGAAGCAGTAGTACAGGGTAAAAAGAATGTGTTCTCTCTGAGTGAGACAGGTATGTTGTTAGAAGAATCTGCAAACAACAGAGATTCTGCTCCAAAATGTCATAAGCACTCAGTGTGTTTAGTGTTTACTTAGCAGGACTCCGGTAATGGGTCTCCGTGGTGGCTGAGAAGGTCATAGGTATCCTCAAAAACCCAGCTTCCCTCCCCTCTTCTGTCCTGTCACCTCGTGGTTGTGAGTGGTCACTTCACTGATTCCAACTACGGAGATGGGAGAGGGAGGGCTGTCCTTTGGCCCCCGAGAGAAAACTCTTCCAGGACTTTCTAGTACACCTTCCCTTCATGTTTCTCATCACAGGTGGGTCACGATGCACACCTCTGCCTGGAAAGAGGCATGGCAGGCGGGTTTCTGGTAGGAACAAATGGAGTAGCTGTGATTGGTTTCAACCAGTTTTTCTCACTTGGGTGAATCTTCAAAGAGACCAAGATCAGGTCTTAGCCCAAGCAGTCAGGTCTGATGGGCATGGCAGAACCTGGGCATCTGCTTTTTCAAAGCTCTCCTGGGTGATTCTAGTCACTGGATGTGAGACCCACTGGGATGGAGGACTCATGGCTCACTTTTGGAGGCTGTGCATCTTGTTGTGTGAACCAAGTCATAATCTATGTAGCTGGGGGAAAGACAGGCCCATTGGGCAAGACCAAAAATGCCCAGGGAAAGCACAAAGCTGCACGAGAAAGCCAAGTTGCCGGCAGAAAGAAAAGACTATTGAGGGCACATGGAGAGAGAAGCCATTCACTTTCTGCACCGAGAATACCTTTGCTTGACTCAGCACCCTCAGAGAAGGTGCTGAGGTTATACAGTTATAACATTATATAGTTATAACAGCAAGGAAACCCACCAGTGCCTGCAGTCATTATTTAAAACATTTTACTTTTTCTTTTAGGATCACCTTAGGAACAAAGCCCAGGATATTTGATTATGGCTCCAGAATAGAATCTCTGACACTGTAAACTGAAATGCTAATTGATAAAATTCAGATGGTAGAGGAGAGAGCAGAGAGGGAGGGAAAGATTGATTTCTTGCCCCCTGGAGTTACGTGATGTGAAGTCAAGGGATGCCTTTAAAGTTGAACGGGGAAAACCCTCAAAGGATATCATCCAAATTTGCAAAGAAAAGCAAGAGAAGAATTAAATAGAACAACCCACTGGCATCTCCTGTCTAGGAGAATGGGAGGCTGTGTATGATGTCTGATCAATAGATGATTTGTAAAGCTGGAAATTATACATGTGGAAACTGTATCAGTCAGTTCAGATGAGGTCATGCTATGTAACAAAACCTCTGAAGTCTTAGAAACACAATAATACTTAGCAGCACAATGAAACTTATTCTAGATCATGTTAGGTGTAAGGGAAGACAACCTAAACATAGATTTGTTTCTGCTCTGAGGTAGCCACAGAATCCACCACAGCTAGCAATAGGGAACTGTGCTGCAAAAGGAGCAGGCCTGGGGTGTTGGCAGAATCCAGGAATGAAGAGCAGGGTTTGCCTCCCCTTCTTTCACCGGATTCTATGGCCTTTGTGGTATCTTACTGAGTGACACCTTGAACAGAGGTCCAAGCACTGTGCAGGAGGATCCCACCTGGCTGGATAACTGTGTTTATATGGCTGCTGACCTACGGATGGCTTTTGCAGTTTAAGCTATTGATTTAAAAAAAAGGCATCTAGTGACAAATCACATTGTGGGACCTGTGGCAGTGATGTGAATTTGAATTTCAGGGCCCTAACTAGAATCTTCCTGGAACACAGCCATGCCTCTCCTGTAGGCCACAGAGAGAGAGAGAGAGAGAGAGAGAGAGAGAGAGAGAGAGAGAGAGAGAGAGAGAGAGAGAGAGAGAGAGAGAGAGAATTTGCCTGCTGGGCCTGAGCAGAAAAGGCTTGCCAATCTCTCCCAGACACACACAGAACTGGCTTCCTGGTCTCCACTCACAGCGGCGTCACAGCTTCATTAAGCCACTCTCTCCTTGTACTGCAGTGTGCATGCGTGGGGTGAGGGAGGTTCCCAGGCTGGGCACCACCAGCAGGCCAGTGCTCACCCACTGCATGCCCCCACAAACATTTCTATGGTCACTTGTCTTGTTTTGGTCTGCTATGGTGGCAGCAACAAATGTTACCAACGAGGTGGCCTTACACAACAGAGTGCATTTCCTTGATGCATGATTAGGGCTTCGGGGGGCTGTCTCCTTCCGTGGCTGCGTCTGGGTTTGTGGACAGTGTCACCCCTCTGTCCCTCTGTGTGTATCTGAAGACTCATTTTCTTCTTCTATGGATTGTGTGTGGGGCCCACTCAAATGACCTCATGTTAGCCACTGCTTTAATGACTGTGTCTCCAAAGACAGCCTATCCAGAGTGTGGGGGTAAGGATTTCAGCTTATAAATTTGAGGGGGACTCACAATACAGAACAGGGCATACTCTAGGAAAATGAACTTAAAATTATCCTTTAAAGACACATTCTTTTCTAAAAAGGGCTGAAATGGGGCTGGGGGCCTGGGTCTCCTTTCGTGCTTGGCCCTCCGTGCCTTTTGGGTAGGGTGATGTAGATGCTGATAGATGGGGTGTCAGCCCTGGGCTTGGGGTAGGGATGCACATGCTCTTTTCCCCTCTCAGTCCTGGCACCTGTCATTCATTTCAGTATTTGTAGGCAGTCAGTTCTGCTTTCAAGCTGCAGAATTTTACCTCAGATAGGGATCCAAGACTGTTTTTGCTAAGATCCATCGCCGAGTCCTGCGGAGTGAGATGTTTTGGAGAGCCATGCCGGATACACTCTCCTCTCTGCTAGCAATTGCATATATTTTATTTACAGCCTTACATTTCCTTAGTTCAGAAGATAATGCTATTTTTGTCCTGAAAAATTCAGCCTTCCTATTAATAACAGATGCAGACCCACGGCCATATCCTGCCCAGGTTCCGTGCGAGGATCGATGGCAGGATATAGCGGGTGCAGTGTGTGTTTTCTTTAAGGATAAAGCACTC
Source organism: Cavia porcellus (assembly GCF_034190915.1). Lineage (NCBI taxonomy): Eukaryota > Metazoa > Chordata > Mammalia > Rodentia > Caviidae > Cavia > Cavia porcellus. The sequence continues at coordinate 60,426,183 of NW_026947489.1, forward strand.
TGTTTAGATGGGTTTAACGCTGTTTGGGTAGGACATGTCCAGAGTGCTTGGGAAGCCTCTAGGATTTTTTTCTTTCCTCTTGCGTAGCTTCTACCCTACAAAAATGGGTCCCTTGGATTTTGATCCCAGTTTTAGGGAATGAGGTTTTGGATGTTAAACACAGTGTTAAGATCACTTGCTCTCACAGCCTCACTGTTGGTAAAAAGAACGGAGGCCCAGGGATCCTGGACAGCATAGTTTACCTGCTGGTCACAGTGGCATCCCCACCAGAGCTTAGCAGCCTTTCTCATCCTGGACCCATCAAGGGGAACAGATTGCTGGCTTTGCTGCTGTCCTATTGTGGAAGCTGTCTCAGGTCTCCTGGTCCTGCCCAAACGGGAACTGCTAGCGTGATCTGGGCTCCAGTGTCCGGTCCCCACAGTGACCCACAGCAGCTGTGTGATTTCCTATCCATGAATGGGGAGTAACTTCTGTCTGGTGATTGCCTGTGTCTGTGTGCTATTGGTATTGACGTCTCTGTGCACCGGGCTGGAGCTGATTGTTTACAGTACTGAATCAAGGAAGAAAAATATAATCACACTTGAAGAATCTAATTAGACATTTAAGAAAATAGCAGTCTCTTCCTCCTGATGTTGTCCCCCAAACCTGCCTTTGTACAACTCCAATAGGAAATGATCTTAGAGAAATCTGAAAATACGCACAAGCCCACCGCGGTTACCCAGAGCAAAGCAGTATTGATCTCTTGCTGCTTTTATTGATTTAATGTCACGCCTGTGATTTAATCATGTTTTCTTTCCTATCTGTTTGCAGTCTTTCTTCTATTGTCTGCCATAAAGCAGCCAAGGCCTTTCAGGCTCTGATTTGCTCGAAATAACTCTGGTTTCAGTACCTTTGTTTTTAGAAGGTGACTGAGCTGGCTGGGGCAGGGCATTGGCGGACAGGGTCATGCAGCATGTGGAAGGCCATATGAAAGTGCAGGATGCCAGTCGCGGTGTGGGTAGCACAAAAGCCCAAGAAGGCTCCTTCCTCTTCTGCTCTCAGGGGCCATCTGCTTCCCAGCAGGCCTGGGTTCCCCCTCCTCTTCTTGGATTGTGGAACCATGGGGCTGTTGCTTATTGTAGCAACAGTGGAAAGAGGTAGGAGCAACAGGAGCCACATCCAAAGCGAGCGTGGATGCATGGGAGGAGGCTGTGGGGTTTGGTGGCATCCCGGAGGGAACCTTGCCAGTGTTCTGTTGAACACAGCTGTAGTTCCTGGGATGACTTTGGGTACCACGCCAGCACACTCACCATGTGCCCACCACCATGGCAGGTTCAGGGTGGCAGCAGTGGTGGCTCAGAGGCCGAGTCTTCTGGAAGTGAGCGCTGTCTGTGAGTTTTGGCTCTCAGTGCAAAATCTGTGTGAATAGGGAAAATGGCCCCAACACCCCCAAACATCCTTGCTGATGTAGACGTGACCAGGCTCCTGCCTGAGGGTCTCCATAACTAGAGAGCTTTGCTTTAAAGTTTCATGCAGGGAATAAGAAGAATGTTTTGGCTTTGCTTTATTTTTCTCGGAAGAAATCAGTCTAGAAGGAGACAGCGGTAGCAGCAGGGTGGGTAGGGAGATAGCAACAGAGACAGAGTGGGAGGAAGAGCGCTCACACCTGTGGGCCCCAGGCAGAGTCCTCTGTGGCTGTGAGCAAGTGGGGATTGACCTAGAGAGAGGATCTTTGACAGTTCAGCTGTGTCTGTCCCGGGCTGCAGTGTTGTCCTTGAGCTGAGACCACAGCGTGGCAGCCTTGTGCCCTTGGAACACCTGCCTCTGCCTTTGAGTTTAGGTCCCCGCTGCATCTCCATCTCCATGCACGAGGTCAGAACTACTCCAGTGCTCACCCACCATGGTCAGAAGTCCTGTGTCAGGGGGAGAAAGATTGGGGTATTCCGTGAGTGGGGCTGGGGCGCTAGGTTATTGTTCAGAAAGGAAAAGGCAGAGTTTGGTTTCTCATGGGGCACCAAGATGGGTTTTTATGTTGATTAAATAATTACATGTGGAAAAAACATTAACAACCAGGGAGAAAATAGTAGAGGAAAATGCGTATGATCTGTGGATGGAGAGGATTTTTCAAGGCACATCAAGGAAAATATGACAAAGACTAATAGAGTTGACTATATTAAATTTAAAATCCTTGCAAATGAAAGGAGTATGTTAAGTAAGAACAAAAACGTGTACTGGAGAAATGTTCACATATGATACACCAAAAGTTAAAATCCTTAGATATTCTTATATGTTTAAAACACTTAAATATGTAAAATCATTAGATAAAAATGCTCTTAAAAAGCCTTAGGAAAGTATTGGACATCCATGGAAAAAACCCCAGATGTCAATATATATTTACCAGAAGTAACACAAATGGCCAATGAAAGTAAATGTTCAATCATCTAATAATCAAATAATTCACAGTAAAAAAGAAATATATTTTCAGTGTCAAGCTGGCAGATAAAACAAGAGCGGATGGGCAGTGTAGCTGGCCGAAGCTGAGTGATACACATGCACTCATCCATAGCTGGGAATAAGTTAGTGTGATTTTCTAGAAGTAGTTTTATTACTTTTTATTAAGATTCTTAATGCTTAAACCATTTGACCCAGAGATAAACTTGTCCTAGCAATTTATCCTAAAGAAGTAATAAAAATCTCTACACAAGAACATTTACTTTAATGTTATATATAATACCAAAAATATTGGAGATAGCATAGATAGCTAAGATTTTTTTCCAGTAAAGTAACCCTACACATGTAGTGGAAAAACAGCCAAAATTCTGAAGACAATCTAACAAACTGAGAAATTTGTACAAAATGGTACATAACAGACAGGTTGCCAATTGTATGAAATCTAATAAAACTAATGTAAAATAAATGTTTTATCTATAGTAAACACATCAAATAGCTATTCGCTTTAGATAAGGCTACCTCTCTATACCTTCCAAATTCTGTGTGATGCATGTGAATTACTTTTCTACGGGGACTGAGGACTGAGAGGAGGAGATAGATTGTGCAGTGGTCACTTGTCTGTTTGCCGTGGCTCAGGTATGCAGGTTGTAGGGCAGACGGCCCAGGCTGGAGAAGTAGCATTCGGGTGCTTCCCCAAGGCCACAGTTGGGAGCTCCTGGGGAGGGTGTTTCAGGTGTTGAAGGATGACCACCTGGGAGAAGAGGGGGACACTTCCTATCACTCTCTGTCCTCAGGTGCTGGGCTTGGGTAATTCACCTCCATAGAGTGGCATCCTTGAGAGCCTTCCTATAATCTTGGGTGTCGTGGAAGCCCTGTCCCTGTATATGATGTTCAGTGCTGAGGTTGCAGATGGTCTAGAAGGAAGACCTATAGGGTCTTGGAGTTGGAAGAAGGTGGTCACACCTGCCATCAGCCTCTGGAGCTCATCCTACTCTCTGAGCAAGGCTGTGTTACTTCTGGAGTAACTCACTTCTCAAGTTTCCTATGCAGGAATTTCACATGGCAGTTAGGAACTCAGGAGATGTGGTGCATCACCCTCTGGTGGCACTATACCTTGTGCTAGGTCGTCTGTCTATGGTGCTCACCTACCTGCCTCAGTTAGGCTGCTAGTACAATCCCTTTCTTCCTTCCGTTCCCCCATCCCAGACAAAGAGTTGCAGACAGCTATTGAGTCCACTTTGCAGCACAAGTCCACCTTTCTCAGCACAAGGATAACAGTAACAGTGAGGTAGCAAACTTGCTGAGCGCTTGCTTAGAGACAGAGTTGAGATTTACAGTTATCTCACTAGAGCAAGTTTCTAAATTATGGTTATTATGTGGGTAGTAGCTGTCCGAAGTTGCCCAGCTGATAAATGGCAGATTTGTGAGTGATGGCCACTTGCTTCAATGGGTCAGTTGGTGTCATTAGTTTTTCTGTGCTTTCCCTGTGGGACATGATCTAGCTGACTTACAAGCTGGTCTTCAAGGCATACAGGTCTGGATTCCATATTAGGGATTTGATTTCGTCAGCTAAAGTCTAAATATGAAATTCTATTCCAGGAGCTCAAATTTTGTGATGTTTTTCGAGCTCTCCCTTTTGCCATCAAATTCAGTGATTCTTTTTCTACGTTCTCAATTGTCTCCCTGGCTCTTTCCTCCCTTACATTTACCCTTGAGGTTAGAATCTTGTGCGTGTGCTACGTAAATTCTGTTTTCAAAGATTTGCCACGTGGATTATCTCTGTCTCAAAATGTTGGTCCGCGATATGGGTATTAGCTGTTTCACCCAGCTTGAGTCAGTCCGACACTTTATCTGTGCGTTTACATCTTATATGCTGATGAAATATTGAGGTGTAATGTTAGAATGTCAACCAGTGACCACAAGGTCTCCCTCCCAGGAGTTGGGCTGGTGGCCAAAGTTTCGTTTCATCTGGTCTTCTGCTGTCTGGCATGGGTCCCCATGATGTACGAGACACAGGCTCAGTCTGCGGGGTCCCAGAATGGCACACGTGCTCTGGCTGAGTTGGTCAGCTCTTTCCCAGCTTTTCATGCAGGAGATGGACAGAAGGTGTAGGATAAGCCCCTGGCCAGGGCGCTCTGTGGCTTGGGGATCAGAACTGGGTGCTCCCTTCTGCACCCAAAGTGTTCTCAGGGACACTCAGACTGCCTCCTTTGCCACTCTGGGCATTTCTGTGGCTTTGTCAATTTGCTCACTGTTCTGTTGGTACTTTCTGGCTGAGCTCACCACAGACATCTGATGGATCACAAGGATGATACCCAACCACTAAATAGACTGCACCACTTCCCAGAGAGAGCTTGGGTTACACTCTGTCCCCTGCCTCCGCAGTGAGCTATCCTGCTGCAGGGGTGGGCAGTTCTGCGAGCCGCACGCAAACCACCCATCGTTTGACACTGCTGCCTCATCTATATTTAAGGCTCCCTGCCAGCTGCCAGAAGCTGCTTGTCAGGATGGTTCTGAGAGTGGCCCAGCAGTAAGGACCACCCTGGAGGCACTCAGACGGTGAGGGTGCCAGTTAGCCACCTTCCTGACCTTCCGGAGCTCAGCCACTCTCAGAGCAGTGCAGGGTGAGGAGCATCCAGGACGCAGCTTTTTTTGGAATCAGGTCATCTTAGGAGTTCATTTTCCTTATTCCTCCCAGTCCCACCTGCTTTCCCTTCTCACCACCCACACGGGTAGTGTGGTCAGGTGGAGGTGGAGATGCTTGAGGGCCAGCGGAGGCCAAGGAGTGCTCCATGCTGCCTGTCCTCACCAACTCTGAAGATGCATTTGGCCCTCATCCTTTGGGGACAGTGCCACCCTGTGGGAGGTGAACCTGGCGGGAGGGAGTCACCGTGGTGTGTGGTGTCTGGATTGATGTGCGCTTGGGTCACCCGAGGATTCCTCTACTCTGCCTGAGTGCTGTGCATGGAAATGCAGTGCTGCTGACAGAGTGGTGAGGACATGGCATGGTTTCCCAGGAAATGAAGGCCCAGTGTCCCCATGGCTTTGCCCAGGGCACACAGCAGCTTTCCACTCAGCTCACACTCACCTGAGTTCTCTGCTCCAGTGGAAGGGAGAATTTCACAAGCAGAAGTTGCTACTTGACATGAGCCAGCTCCTCCAGCTTGTATCTACACAACAGGGGGGCAACCCCAGTTACCTTTGGGCCACACAAGTCCTATCCGATGTCACACAATAGCTTTTGCAAACTCTCTTCCTTGGCAAAGAACATTCTCTCCTCATTTTGGAGAAAGCATCGTTATGGAAATGACACAGCCCTGTAATGTCAGATCCAATCACATTTACAAAATTTGTCATTATCTCAGTACTTTCAGCTGGAATTCTGGAAGGAGGACAAGTCCCGCTTATGGCTGTGTCACTGGCATTGGCCACACTTCAGTGAGAAAGACAGTTTGTGGGTGCATAAAGCTCCCTGCAATCCTCTTAGAGCAGCTCACATAGCAGTCGTATCCTTATTAGGGGGCCTTTCTTCCTGGAGTGGTGGGGTGCAGCCCAGGTCAAGGAGCAGAGCTGGGAACACACAGAAGGGAGGCGAGGTTTCATCAGGGGTTCTAGGAATGGCTGGGAAAATCTAGACACCTGCATTCAGTGTCCACCTGCCTCGCTCAGCATGAGACAGGTGTACCTCGGCAGGTGGGACTGATGGGCCCAGGGTCCCTATTCTTAGGATGAATTCATCCCGACTAGCCCATGACCTGGGTCAGGAGGCTTCCTTCAGCATCTGCAGAATGAGGTTCTAACAGATCCAGCTCCCCTGATGTTGCTGGGTACGGGAGATAAATGTAAAGGCATGAATGGTGTACCCACAATTACCAGCAAAATACATTTCTGGAAGCTGTGGGCACCAGAGGATTCTCCTCCACTTGACAGCTTTAGAGAGAGTGGTGAGCCAGGCCATGCCAAGGGGCTGTTAGAGACGGAGGGAATGGGGTTTGTATTGGGAGACCAGGCTTCGCTTGTGCCCAGTCATGTTTCCATATCCCTGTACGTAGCTGGTTATCTGTCCCCTGCACTGGACTTCAGTGCCTCAGGATTTTCAGGCCAAGGGAAAGCAGTGCCGGGCATCCTGCCCTGATCCCCGAGGAGCCGCCACCTCAGCCCCTGGGGACAGCTGGTGCAGTGAGAGGAGTGGATAGGACTCCATCTCTGTTCGTCAGGCCTGTCTGAGAGAGTGTTGAGTCCCAGCCTCCACCTACTCAGAGGTTTCTGACAAGCTGCTTCAGGAAATCAGCCCAGTGTGGAACTGAGCTTTCTATGGCAGAAGCTGACACCACAGTCACGGCCACACCACCCACATGATCACTCAAAGGGTCCTGGAGCTGGCCATAGGCAGGGGACTTCTTCTCTGGATCTGGCTGCTTGGGGACTCGCTGCGGCTGGCCATCAGGCTCTTGAGGACAGATGCTGTGTGTGAGTTGCGTTTGGTACAAGAGCGCTGGTGGGAGTGATGGGGATACCACGGAATGGGGAGGAGGGACATCTCTCCTTAGCTCCGTGGGAGGGAGGACCTGGCACATGTCCCCACAGTGGAACAGGTGCTTGGTTCTGGGTGCCAGTGATTGGGAACAGGAGCCAGGACCGCGGGGGACTTGAGAGGTGACTGGTGGAAGTGCTCCTGGCAGGGACTATGCTTTCTCAGGGATAATTGAGTCATGGGGCTGTGTCTTCTGCCACGTGTTTGGGCCCAGGGAAAGCATCCACCATCCCAAAGATCGAGGTGACTGCTCTTTCTGCTGGCCCAGCCCTTGCTCGGGACTTCCCTTCTACTCCGAATGCTGGTCCCCAGTGCTACCCTCTGTGTGGTGGCTGCTCCACTAAACAGCTTTGTCCTGCACGGGCCGCTCACTGTTCCACTGTGATGGACAAATGACAAAGCCTCTGGGAGCCTGGAGTCACTGGAGACCAGCAACTGGGCAGCATTTCCTGCCCTTCTGAGCCAGAGCTTACCTAGCTGCCCAGCTTCAGTCCCAACACCCCAGGCTGGCAGCCTTTGACTTCCACCTGGCTCTCTTTCTTCTTCCTCCTCCTCCTCACCTTCCTCTTCTTCCTCCTCTTCATCTTTGTTCTTCTCTTCCACCTCTTCTTCCTCCTCTTCTTCCTTCTCCTGTCTTTCTTTTTTCTCTTCTTTTTCTCTTCTCACTCACAGTCTTTTTTCTCCTCCTCCTTCCCTTTTTCTTTCTCCTCCTTTTCTTCCTCTCCTTCCTCTTTCTCCTCTTTCTCCTCCTTCTCCTGCTCTTTCTCTGGACTCTGGTGTTTGGGATAAGTGGCAATGGAAGAGGCAGAGAAGGGGTCCTCTTTCGAGATGCCTTTAGAACATGCACCCAAGCCTACCATGGAAGAAGAATAGGTCTACCAGGGCTCCTGGAGAGAAGGGACAGAGGTCCTGGGACCAGGGTGCCAGGGCTGCATGCTGAACTGTCTGCCACCCTAGTGTGGCTTCCATCACTGTGGCCCTGCTAGATGCTTTTAACACACTTTAGTGGCAGCAGATTTGGGGCTCAGAGCTGATAGGTGACTCCTACTGCTGGTGAGGGATTGGTGGCTTAGCACCAAACCCAAAGCCCCTCCTTCCTCCTCTGCCGCCTGATGCTCCCATAGGAATAGCGATGGGCCAAGGGTCTGAGACCACCCTGCCCTGGGAGGTGGATGTTCACTTTTGGCTGGTATGAGCCAGCCTGTATCTGTGCATATGCCCAACTTGGCTGCCTTCCTGGTGCCAAGAAGGAGATGATTATCCCTGTAAAACTGTCATGGCCTGGCATTCCCCAGGGGTTCATTTTTGAGGCTGAGACATTTTCCTTGTCTTGAATGTAAGACTTGGGACTTGGTAGTTGGGGGCAAAGGGATCTGTGCAGAACACGCCACCTGCACTTTGGGGGACCCCAGTGCCTTATCCCACCTCCTCAAAGATGGCAGGAAGATGCAGAGAGCTTTGCCTGGGAATGTCTCTTGTGAGTTTGTTCACCCAGCTTTGTTTGTGTGGAGAACACCTTCTGCTTTTTGCAAGGCAACTGTACTAAGTTTGCTGTCTACCTTCTACTGGGGCTGGGCCAGAGGCACTGACCTCCTGGGCACCTGAAGACAAAGTCGACAGGGGAGAGAGGACACCTCTGCATAAGCAAACATGGGAAAGGTGGGGGCTGGGAAAGGACCAAGGAATGCTTGGGTACAGCTGGGAGTCTTGGGGAGGGCGCCCCACAGCCTGGTGATAGGGCTGCCCTGGGGCCGGGGAGCCTGCGTGGGGGGCCCTGTGGCCTGGCACGTGGCCTTTCCAGAGGGTCCTCCAAGAAGGTGCCCACTCTCTGTCCGTCCTGGAGCTGGTTTCATTGGGGACTTTCAGGGTGGGATTGTAAGTGGGGGTCTGAAGAGCCCGGGCAACTATCAAGGGACTTTACCAGTGGTATGAACCTTGACCATGAGATGGTTCCCTGAGAGGTCAAGGGATAGCTGCAGCTAATCCCAACCCAAAGCCACCAGGTGGGGTGGATAAGATGGAAGAGATGGTGGCCGTGGAGTTGGAGGAGCCAGTGGAAGTGGCGGGCATGAGGTGAAGGCGAGTATGCTGAAGCTGATGGTGACAGTGATGAAGGTATGGTGATGGCAGTAGCTGATGCTGGTGGGGAAGCTGAAGGTGGTGGTGGTGGTGGAGATGGTGCACGCGGTAGTGGAGGTCGTGGTGAAGGGGTCATCGATGGTGGTGGAAGGGAGATGGCCACAAGCATGGTGGTAGAGGTGAGATGATGAGGGAGGCAGTGGCCTGTTTTATTTTTGTTCTATTGTTTGATAATTATATGCATATTTATATGGCACAGGGTAATGTTTTTGTTGCATGAACACAACATGTGACAACTGCTTTGAGGTTATTACAATTGTGTTGCCATAAACACTCATTTCTTCATGGTGAGAACATTCAGTGTTCTTCAAGCATTCTGAAATATGCAGTACATCATTGTTACCATTGTTCTCCTGCTCTACCTTAGAGCTCTAGGACTAACCCTTCTACCTAACTTAGTACCATCGACCAGCCTCCCTCACTCTCCCCACCTCTGACCACCTTCTTTCAACTTCTTTGATACGAGATCAGCTATTTTAGCTTCCACGTATATGAGAGATCATGGGCATACTTCTGTACAGCTTATTTCACTTAACACCCTGATCTTCAGTTCCACCCGTGTTGTCACAAGTGCCAGCATTTCATCCTCTTTATGGCTGAATAATATTCTCTTGAGTATATCCCACTCGTCTGTCATGGACACTTAGGTTGATCCCATGTCTTGGTTCTCATAGAAAAGCACCTGTGTCTTCTACATCTGATTTCATTTCCTTTGGATAAATCCCTAGGAATGGGATGGCTGGGACCTAGGGTAGGAACACCCGCACTCTTTTGTATCATGACGTGTGTTCTTACCAGCTGTGGAGGAGTTCCTTCAGCCACATGTTCGCCATGCTTGCCATCTTGCGTCTTCTTGGTAATTGCCATCCCAGTGAGACTTGGTGCTGAGTACATGATCCACATGGGAGGCATCTCTGCCTGCCAGGGAGCAGGCATCCTACCAGACCATCCAGTATGGCATGGAAGTTGGAAGGCATTCTAGGTTTAAAGATCTGAATGTGATTTTCCATGCCTTCACAGAAGGCTGAGTAGACCAGGCTGTAAAAGATGTCTAATGCATCAGAAGAAAAATGCAGAACTGGCTTCCACTACTAAGAGATCAGCTGCCCTGTGCTTCCACTCTGGCCTTTCCCTGGACCTGCGACCAGCTCGCCTGCTGGGTTTTATGGGGCATAGCAGTCTCGCAATCTGAGCTCTGGACTCTCTGGACCTTGGGAGCAGAGGTTCATGATCCACCCAGGAAGATGGGTGTATTCTTTGCCCTCCCAAGCCCTGGAAATGTATAGCTGCACCACCCACAGCTCATGGTTCTCTGGGGGCAGGAAGGCCCTTCCCCCATATCTGACCTCTGTGGAGGGGTCTTTCTACCTGAAGTGGAGAAGTGCCCTGTCCTGGGTGCTCTCTTTCAAGTGACTGGAGGTAAAGAGGCAGTCTTGCAGGAGAAGCCATGGGGCTGACCTCTCGTAGATGGGTGCTCAGTAGACGAGCCAGGGGTCCAAGGACACCCCTGACCTGGAGAGGAGACTCTCCTGCCTCTGCTCCTCCTGCAGCTGCTATGGGAGGGACTGCAGCTTCCCTCATGGCAGCTGGTAGTTGGAGCAGGGTACCATCCACCTTGCCATGTCAGAGTCGACCAAGTGCAGGTCCCAAACACTCAGACACAACAGTGCACTTGCACTGAACAAGCACAAGGGTCTTTCTCGTCTTTATTCCTAAATGATACAAACATTTGCACAGCATTTACATTGCACACAGTATTTTACGTGATCTGAAGAGGATCTAAGGTCTTCACGAGGTGCGTTTGTGGCTTATATGCAAACGGCACTAATTTATATGGAGGACTTGTGTGTCGGTGGAGTTTGGAGCCATCTACCTGGCCTGCACAGGGAAGGTTGCACTGGTGAAAGTGAAAAATAGGGACAGCAGTGACAGTGACTCCCAAGGTCTCTGCTATTGCCTTTCCTCTCACGTGGTGCTAGGATAACTAGTGACTTGGGTGACCATGGCCCCTCTTGCTCCGCATCAACCTTTGGTATCTTCTTTTTTCCTTGAAGCCCTTTGCAGGGCTTTTCCTTTGTTGGACCAGAGAGCAGGACCTGTCTCCATGGTCCCAGCTCAGTGTGGACTCCAGTGACTCTTCATCCCAGGCACACAGCAGGTGTCCCTGAGCTCAGTGACCATCAGGGCACACTGATGCCTGCTGGGCTGAAGGCCCTCTGTTCCCAGTGCCCATGGTCCAGCAGATTCTGAGGAGGACTATAAGGCAATGTGGCTCCATTCTGTACTCGAGGATTTGTCCTCAGTCACTGTGCTGAAGTGCCACCTGTGTCCCTAAGGACGGGATGCCATAGCGTGCCAGTTGATCCAGGAATGTCTGTGGAGCTGGCACCACATTTCTGCTATGTCCCCCGCAGGTGTCCTGGGGAATGACAGGTAGGCACCGGTGCAGTCCACAGCAGTCTCAGATGGTAGACTCTGTCCCACTGCCATGGAGGTACCACCAGGCTGGCAGCCCTCATGTTGGGTGTCTGGTGCTGTCTGGACCACCTCTCCATCTGTCCGGGCTCAGCTGGCCGGTGGCCTTTCGAACAGCCACCTCTTTCTTGTGGGCTAGTTCTGCATCACAATGGCATTTGTCTGTGCCCGGATAATAGGGCCTTTGCTCAGGGTACTGCACTGGAGACTGTGGCCATGCTGATTGCTGCCTGCCCACGATGCTGTCACCTTTATGGGGGTGGCAGGCGCCCTGCTGGTCCAAGCAATCTCAAATGGCAGCGCCTGACCTTCCGGGCTGCACAACAAAAGGATTTTCATTTCCCAGAGCCTTAACTCACCCTGCTTGCTTGGCTTAGTCACATAGCCTGGTGACCTTCAGGCTGGGCACTGCTTGGAAGGCGGGGCACTGCCTTTACTCAGACAATGAAAGCTCCCTGTGCCAGCTCAGCTTAACACCCAGCTTTGCCTCTGTCCCACCCAGAACCTGTGGGAGGCTGAGGCACAGCGGCCTTGGAGAATGTGTGTGCTGCGATGAGCTAGTGCATAGCACAGAGGAAGGCAGCTGCCCAGGGCCTGTCACCATGTCCCATGGTCTCACCAGGCCACGGCCCAGAAGTCTCACTTCCATGTGCTATCCCAGCCCACTCTTGCCCGGCTGGAGGTACTCCTGGGTGGAGGGCAGGGCTCTTGGCAGCTGTGCTCTGCTGTCCTTGCCTGGTGCCTTCCTGGGAGTCCCCAGAAAGTGGCAAGAGGGTGAGCAAAGTCACACCTCTGTGCAAGGGCAGCATGCAGGCTGGAGGAATGTTGCAAGGTAGAGAAGAATGTGGCAGGTTCCCATATACAGAAGAAGATGTGGCTGGGGTCGTGCAGTGTGGCCTTATGGGGGCCAGCAGGGCCAGCAGGGGGACAATGAGAGCTCTTTTCCTCCTTAAAAAAAATAATAAATTTCTCTGCTTCCACATTAGCTGCGAGTTTTCAAGCTGTCTCTACAATGACCACAGGAAGTGACCACACCAGCTCTGGATGGTGGGCTCTACCCATGAGTCACCCAGGGAACTTTGGTCTTTTAGGGACTTAGAACCCCACAGCACATGAACATGGAGTTTGTATTCTGGGGCCACTGTAGTTTCAGGGATCATTCCTCTTCTCTCTGAATCTTGAACTTTTTGTTTATAACACAAGCTGCCCAGAGTCTCTGCATGGCCTGGATGATGAGGTGATGTGTGTGAGTCTCAGAGTCATCAGACTTCCTGTGCAAGCAGCTCTTTCATCCCAGGCATTGCCCTGGGTAGAAATGCACAATTCCCTCAGTGGTTGCAGTCTCTGTGACTTACAGGTAACTCCAGGAGGATGGCAGCAATGTGACAATGGCCTCAAGTTGGCAATGTGTGGAGACTGCTGATGTCATTGGCACTCGGTCCCCAGGAGTCAAGGCTTCCTATTGCTGGGGGAAGAATCTTGGGAAACAGAGCCTCCCACATGCTTGCTGGTGGCTCTGAGGTGGAGGCTGCATTGTGGCCTCGGCTCTTGCTCTTGCCACACAGATTGTTGGGGGTGGAGGAGGGGCTCTGGGAAATAGCAGGAGCCATCCCAGGAGGGCAGAGAACACAGATGGACCTGGGGGTAAGGAGACACTGCAGGAGCAGGAAGAGGGAGGACACAGTGGGTTCCTGCTTCAGCTTGGCTGCTAGACTTGGGCAAGACCTCTAGACTCTGTTAGAACAAGTGTCTCCAACCACAGGAAGAATTCAGAGCATCTTGTTCTTCCAGGCAGGGTACAGGCAGTGGAGAAACAGAAGGGCAAGCATATGGACAGGGTCTTTCCTCAAGGAGCAACACATGGGGAGGGGAAGAGATGTAAGAAACACAAGAAGTGGATGTGCGCAGAGATGCAGGATTGGAGAGAAACCACTGAAAAGGCTGATGAATACTAGGGTGGAGGGAAATCCCATATGAAACCATCTGTGTAAGTAGAAATCCTAAGTACTTGAGCAGCATTCTGAACTAGGATTGCCCAAGGAGGAGCTCACGGGTACCCCAGGGACAGAACCTAAGTGATGGAGCCCCCAAAGGAGCCCAGGGTCACCTATGGTTGGAGCCCAAAGCTCTCCCATAGGCAGAGCCCAAGGAGGAGCCCAAGGCCCCCAGGGTGGCAGTAGGACTCTGTGAGGTAAACAGGGCTCTGTGCCCAGGAAGAACCAGTTTGGCCCTGGGCAGCAACCTGCAGGGAGGGTGAGGTGCCTCCCAGGTCTGGCCTCATGACCTTTCCTTGTGTGTTTGCAGGAAGTAGTTTCGGAACCTCATGGTGCAGATGTGGTTCTTAAGATAACTTTGTATATCCATGGATTTGACTGAGTACAAGTGGACATACATGGGAATAACTTTGCATTCGTACTGAACCTGACAAGACTTTTTTCTTGTTCTTATTCCCTAAATAAAACAACGTAAAGCTATTGGCATGGGAGTCACGTGGTAGGACTTACAGATCATCCAGAGACGTTTTAAAGCCACAGGAGGACTTTCATAGGATACAAACAGAGAATACATTGTCCTATATCAGGGACCAGTGTCTGAAAAGTCTGTGTCCAGGGGTCCAGATGCTGGCACAGCCATGGAGAAACCTGCCTATATCAGGTAGGTCTGTAGTTAGATTGTGATTTGTGTCACATCCGTGTCCAATTGCTCCTATGACAAATCTCTACAAGCTTATCGGTGCCTGGGAACTTTGGGCACTGGGTTCAGCCAGGTGACCTGATGGTCTCAGGTCTCAGGATCACCCACCTGGATTCCTTTTCACTACATATTCACAGATTCCAGGAGGAGCACTAGCTGGATGCACTTCCTCCTCATCCCAGCAGAAGGCTGGACAGCGGGTCTCCACCTATCTTAGTCACTTTCCTGTCCTGAGACGCGATACCCAATGCCCAAGGTTTAAAGGAGGAGAGATTTATTTTGGCTCATGCTTCAATCCATGCTCAGCTGGCTCCAAAGAAGAAGTGGCCGATGTTGGCAGAGGGGCCTGGTAGAGAAAAACACTGCTCGCCTCATGGTGGCCAGGAAGCAGAGAGGGCCAGGAGGAGCCAGGGAGGGACAATCACCCATCAGGTCACACTTGTGATTGCCTCTTTCCACCAGACCCCACCTGCTGGCATCACATTCAGCTGTAAACTCATCAGTGAGTAATAGTGTCCCATGATGCAGTCTGTTCTTAAACCCGGCCCCATGATCACAAGACTTTGGGGAAACATCTAGGCATACTTGTTTCTGCCCAGCTGGGAATGATGGGGCTTTTGGGGCCCAGATCGCCCATCTGTCTGCAGACTATCCTCTGTATACTTCTACCTAAGCCAGAGCAAGCTTCTGGTACGCTGGCCCAGCCTGTGTTGGGCCTGTTTGTTACTGAACCTAGGCAGACCTGCAGACATGAGACAAGATCTCCTTCCTCCTCCAAACAGATCTGGGTTCTGATGAATCTTGCTCACAGCTGGACCGGGAAGTTACACCTGCTATGAGTCTTCTAAATGTGCTGGAGAAATCGTGCCCCTTTGCCTTTGTGGAAGTCTGATGTCCCCTGTCCTCAGGAGGTTAGCTGTCAAATGAGACCTTTGAGGCTGCCTTAATTTAATGTTCTGCCCTCTGCAGGCTGGAGGACACAGGGCACAGAAAGCCACAGAATTTCCACCACAGGTCACCTCACTAATGAAGTGATGGTTATGGTAATTAGCGTCATTAACATATTCATTAGCACCATGGGTCTAATTGTGGTTCTGTGAGCAGCCCAGGCCTCTGGCTGTGTGGGGCTGGGGCACCTCAAGGCTATACCCCACAGCCCATGAGCCTGGCATGCTGGACACTCAGCATGGAGCACAGTGCTGGGCCCTGGTGGTCCAACCCTGTGACTCTCAGGGGATACGACAGCGGCATGTAGAGCTGAGCTGCTGCGCAGGGCTGCAGTACCTTGGGCCGTCACCATCCATGCCTCTGTGTCCCTGCAGCTCTGTTCTGGAATGGCAGCTCTGCTCAGTCCTGAGGAAGTGGCTCTCAGCCAGTAAAGCCTCTGCCTGCTGTCCTGTTTCTGTAAAAGGCTTTCAGTGGCTCACGTGGGCTGAATCCCCATTTCCCCACTGACCTTTTGCACCAGGACCTCTGCATGTGGGTGTGTTGTCTTACTCCACATTACGCTGTGGGGAGTGATGGGCTGCATGCAGGGTGGCTGTGCGATGGGGCACACGTACTGGGCTGTGGGGGACCCGCAGGTTCACCTGAGTCCACGCTGCAGTGGTACAGACAGGGACTCAGCACGTGTTTCTCCAAGTGTGCCCTGCACATTAAGCTGTACGTGGCATGACTGCGTTGGAAATGAGGCACCCACAGAGGTCATGAAGTCCAAATGACCATGCCAGAGTGGTCCTAATCCGACAAGACAGAAGAGAAGATCAGACAGATACGCAGAGGAGGGCCACTGTGGAATACGAGGAAGACAGGTCCCCAGAGCCACTGTGATGCAAGGGCCTTGCCCTTGCAGTGTGGAGCTGGGGGAAAAAAGCCAGGCTACTGCCTGGGACACTGCTGTGGAAGCCCCGCACAATAACACAGGTGACACAGGATCTCACTACCCCTTCCCAGCTGCCTGCCTGTCAGATGTTCGCTTCCTCACACTGCTTGGGACACTGTGTCTCTGTCCCAGCAGGGCCTTGGCACCAGCTGCTCCCACTGTGGGCAAGTCTTCCTGATGCCCACTGGGCACCTATCACTCATCTGGCTCCTTGCTGGACTCAGAGTCCTGGCCTCACCCCCAGCTCTGATTTCTTAGGGTTCATGGTGGCTAAGGGTATCATCTCTCCTCCACTGGTGACTCGCCAGCTCTTCACTTGGCACTGTCACCTTCATTGCCTGCTGTAGCCTGATAGTTTTAGCAGGCCCCTTGTTTTCCATAAGGCTGGCATCAGACCGTGCCTGCTCCAAGGCCACAGAGCAGCCTGTGTTCTCCCCAGTGTGGTGGCTGTGTCCCCTACTTCAGATCCTCTGTGGGCCCTGTGGCTCCAGGGGCGCTGTGCCCTTCCCGTCTGGGACACTCAGGGCTGTCCTCCTGTCCCTTCATTCCCCTCCCTGACCATCACATCCTGTGGGCCCTCTGGGTGCCGCTGCCTTTTCTTCTTTCTTTGCTGATGCCATGTGTCCCTTCAACACCTCTTTGTCCTATCTCCTGGCTCTGAATGCCATGGCACAGGCTGCTGGCCCGTAGAGCTGAGTAGAGATGTTCTCTGGCTTTCTGCAGAAAGACTCACCTACCCTGATGATGTAGCCCAGAGCCATTTCTGCATGGCATTTGCTTGTGCCTGGCGTCTGGTGACCAAATGACCAAATGACCAAATGACCAAATGAGAGCGCCTTGGCGAACACACAGATGGCTGGGCTGTGTGGGTACCAGGGTGTGCAGGAGGGGAGGGCCGATGCTTGTCAAGCCAGTAGGTGCCGCTTGCCTTGTGAACCACCACAGGGCCCAGCTACTGTGACAGGTGCGTCTGTAGTGTGCACATGTGTATGAGAATGGTCTGAATATTTGTACATATCTGCACTGCATTGTACATGTGATGTGTGTGTGGGTGTATGCAGGGTGTGTGTGTGAGCTGTATGTGTCATTTGGAGCACATGTAGGTGTGCATACCGCACCTATGGAACTCCAGGGAGGGGCTCTCAGCAGCCTCCCTCCTCCTTGGCCCCTAGAACCCCGTGCCATCAGGTAGTCATTTCCTTCACACGTGAGCACCGTCTGTGATGCTGGGGACACACCCTGGGTACTCCTGGCATCCAACACGTGTTGTTTGGGATGGGTGGGGAGCCTCGATGAGGCTGATATGCAAATTCCTTCCCCAGGAGTCTGTATGACCTCATGCTGGACCATGTGCAGGAGTCATTAAGCACTGGGAAGGTGCAGACCAGAAACCCTGACTTTTTAATGGAGCATGATTGAGCCTCTAATGGCCAGTGACCTCACAGAGTGACTGTGTGCATTGCAATTTACACTTCTCTGCTCCTGGCACCTTTGAGCATTGGGAAATTACATAATTAAGTCTAGCTGGCCATTGATGTGTCACCATGCTCATTCCCAAAAGACTTTGTGTTTACCTGTACTTCTCATCAGATTATCTCCAATCGCTTTGGAGAAATTATCTCATTAATCCTTTGCAACAGCCTACAACTCAGTCCAATCAGATGGACTGAAAACCACAACCTAGAGCAACTCATTGGCAAGCTGAGTGGCCTGGTCTCCTCTCCTCTGCAAAGCCCACCTGAAAGGGCGTCTTCTAGTTAGGTGGGAGCCTCTATGAACATTTGTGGCTCAAGTCCGTGAACAGGAGCGGGGACACAGCTGTGCGTCAGGTTGACTCTGAGAGGCTCTTGCCTTGGGTTTGGGTCTTAGGGAAGCAGGAGGTGACTCTCTCTCTGCAGTGGTGTGGGAGGCAGGTGCTGGTGCTCACGTTCTGGGTGCTGCTGTTAGTGTTTCATGGCTATGGAAGATGGAATCGTGAAGAAGTTGCCCCGAGGTGTCAGGACTGCTTTCTGTGTAGTTCCTGGAGGTGCTTTCCGCTGGATGGTTGGGCATCGTTTCTTGAAGCCTATGATGCTTCCTATTCATTACCTTTGTCCCTCATACAGGGACCTTTGTCCACCTGTGTCACCCCTGCCTTACAGATTGGACAACACTGACTAAAACATGAGCAAGACTGGTGATGAACCAAAGCTAGCCCATCGGTCCCTGACCCTGTCCCTGTCCCTGTCCCTGTCTCTGTCTCTGTCTCCAAATTGTCTGGTAAGGTACCAAGTGCCAGGGCACTCACTAGCTTGGGAGTGTGATGTCCTGATAAACCCAACTGACTTCAATTCCCACACTAGCTTTGGTAGGAGATGGACTCTGAGACACTAATGAATTTGAAAAATTGAAGATTGTCTTTCTGTTAATAAGGTGAGATACACTGCAGAAGGAAGATTTCCTCCTCAGACACCCTGGCTTGGTAAACCCAGGATGTGGGTCTCCGGGCTGGGGACACTTGCACCTCTGTCCATCTCACAGAGAGCTTGAGACACAGAGGTGCAAATGGACCACAGGTCTCCAACCTGGGCCTGTCCACAATCATCTTCTTGCTGGGCGGCAGCATCCTTAGTAAGCACAACAGACAGTGCCATGAGCACCACTGGGCTCCGCCAGGGGCACCTCATCCACACAACACCAGGGTAGTCAGCCTGTATGAGATATTTGCAAATGAATAAATGAAACATGTGGAGATTAGAAGTCATCCAAAGAGCATGTTTTTTACCCCAACGATTCCTATTTCTTTTTCTCAGCTTTATTGTCAATGAAATGGGTTGGAACCTGTGCCCCAGATCCATCCCAAGGCTGCTGGGGAAAGAGACCAGGCCCTGGGAACAAAGGCTGCAGAAGGGTGTGTGCTTAAGTGTAATTATGCCACCTCAGCTCCACGCTGCTGCCTCCGGAAGACTGTCAACACATCAGATATTTATTTAATGGGCTATTCACTGTGGGGGCTCTTGGAGAAGCAAATTACCTAACTAATTGCTGGAAATTGGACTGCGTGGATCTGAGAAATTACCATCCTTACTCTTGCTAAGATTAACAAAGTGACCACCAGCAACGAAACTTACATTGAGATCTTGCTGGGAAGAAGGCTAAGCGCTGGTGGGCAGAGGTGGCTGGCACCGGGGTGACCTGTGTTTGGACATAAGGAGAGATGTGGTGGCCGGGAGCCTGTGGTGTGTGTTGTCGGGCTGGAGAGGGCCTGCATCTGAGGGGCACCCACCTCTTCCCAAGGCTTCCATTTCCATGAATGACGGCTCCCAGGTTGGGTGTCTTACATGAGCACAGTCACAGCTTGTGAGCCAGTGAGCCAGGTGACTAACCAGAGCTGGCCCTGCCCTCCGTGTCTCTGTCTCTGTTTATTGTCTAGACATTTAGAAAAAGCCCTACAATATATCAGCAACCTTGTTTTTATAAGTGATGGAACTATCTAGTACCAACCTTCCAAGCGAAGGCAGTTATAAATATAATGAATTTGGATTCATAGAAAAATTCACTTCTATCACACCTTCACCCGGGAAATTCCAGGATCTCTGGACGTGGACTTGAGAACCTGGCTCATGCCATCCTGCCACCTCCAGCAGCCCCTGTGTCTCAGGGGTCAGCTGTGGGCAGCCTTGGTCCATCCAGGTCAGTCATACAGCAGTGTCCAGAGGACCTTATGATTCTGCATGCAGGCAGGATGCCCTAGACCTCATGCGAGTGACAGGCACAGTTGCCAGCCTGGGATGGACACGGGCTTTTGCTGCCTCAGTGCCGTGTTTCTCTTGTCTGCATTTCTTGTGTGTGTTCTGATCCTTAGCTTATCAGGGGCCACCTATGGTCTGTCCACACAGCCAGTCCTCTCCGGTGATCAGGTGTTGGAGCTCCGAACTAAGCTGATGTGGAGCAGTTTCTACTGGGTGGTGGCATGGACCTTGGGACTGCTGGCTGCTTCTCTCCTAGAGACCCTGAGCCCTGTCACCTCCTGCCAGGGCACAGCTGTGGTCATTTTTCTAAAGAGTCACCTCATTCAGGTTCCACTGGGGAGAGATGATTTGAACAGCAACAACCCCATAGAAGCAGTGGGCACCTACCCGTGTTCCCATCCTGTGGGCTCCCAGCCCGGTGGCCCTATTGAGGCCCTGGTCAGACCAGTGAGTCACACATGGAAGCCATAGTGTCATTTGGGGCCCCAGAACTTCCTTGCACACTCAGGACTAGACAGAGCTGCTTCTTCAGCTCAGACACAGGCACAGTCACATCCCAGACAGTGGCTGCTGGGTCCTCCCTGCCCAGGACCCCCTCCCACACCTCCAGGAGGTGCAGACAGTGATCATGCACATCCATGAACAGCTGGGCTCCTTTGTTACCACAGCCCAGTCCCAGTCACCTGCTCCAACCAGCTTGACTCAGCTTAGAGGTCCACATGCAATGCCAAACTGACTTTTAAAAAATGTATTTACTTTTAAATTTTTATGAATTTATTGTACTACTTAATTTTAAACTGGCAAGTAAGAAAGTACAAGGTGCAAGTTATGTTTTGATGTCTATATGTATGGACATCAATTCCTTTAAGGTCTTCTTGACGATGGCCTATTGTCTTTAGGTCTTATTTCTTATGGTGCATTTGTACTGCTAACCACATGAGTCAATTTCAGATATAATGGCAATATTTAAAAACAAACAAACAAACAAACACAAAAACCTCCAAAAAACCAAGGTGCCAAACTAAATTTGGATTTCAGGTACATATCAAAAATTTTAATTGTAAGAATGTCTTAAATATTGCATGGGATGTATTTTTTGCTAAAATATTTGTTCCTCTGAAGTTCCTTGATATCCTGAATTTTATTAGGCAACCCTAATCACAGGGCAGATTTATTCTGAAGCAGTGTGAGGTGTTTTTTCACAACTGAACAGACAGGCCATCGTTGGGTGTGCAGGGTTCCTAGGCGGTGTTTGCCCCTTTCTATGGAGAGTGAGTGTTGACCACATGCTCCAAGACCCAGCTCTTCTTGTGTGGGACTCCTTTACTCTTTCAAGACTCCCCCACTCTGATCTTCCTGAGAACCGGGGAGCTGTGGTCCTGCCTGGGAACCAGTGGCCACCCCTAGACCTGCTGCTGCCGCTTCAGGATTTTGAAGGTCTCCACACTGCCTTGGTGATGCTGACCCTCCACCCACAGCTCTTAGAGCTCCAAGTACAGCATCTTCAGGTGCATACTGGCCTGTTCCTGTGCTGTACTCCTGCTAAATTTACTGTTCAGCTGTGGAATGAGACTAAAACATGCCTCTGTCCCTATCCTCCGTCCACTCCTAGGATGAAGAGTGGCATGCAGAGTGGGGAGCTACTCTGAATGCTATGAAATGTCATGGAGCAAGAGGTGACATTCACAGAGCGTGTCCTGGTCTTGCATGGTGAACAGTTATTGTCAGAAGTCAGTGACAGATGCACAGTCCCTCTCTGCAGATGTGCCAGCCAAGGCAGTGGAAGTGAGTCCCCAGGAGGCCACCAACTGCAGCCTGCAGCCCTCCCCTTTCGGGTCCCACGCTTGCCCCAAGCAGTACCTGCTCTCCATTGTTCCCCATGTTCTCACCTGTGTGTGTCCTTGCTCCCTGGGAGAATCTACCCCAACAGCCCAAAATATTTCTGGGAAGCTTGATGCTTCTGTCAGCCCTGGAGCACAGCCACGAGTCCTGTGCCAGCCCTCATGGATCTCTTCAGCCTGTGAAGAGACCGCAGCAGGACGCAAAGGCCATGACTGCTCACTCCACACATGTCCTGTCTCCTAGGGAACGGCCGAGTGGGAAAATCACCTGATGCTCTGTGCTCTTGCAGCCACTGATGGGGCGTGGGGAGCTAGCCAGACCTCAAAAAGGATCAAGGTGGGAAAGGGGGACAGAGGGCTGCGCAGCAGATGCTTTTGAACTCAGCAGTTTCTTCAGTCCTGCTGTCATAGAAATGTCCCTTGAAAAGTTAACACAGCTTGGCCCATGTGCCCTGAGCTTTGCGAATGCTGAGTGTCATGGCTGGGCCTTTCATTACCATGGCACGCATTTTATAAGCCTGTGAAGTATTCAGGTTGCAGGTTGTGTCCCTAGCTTTCTGCCTGCAGAGTCCCTCCTATCTTCAGTGCAGGCTCCCCACTTCGAATGCTGTTCCTCCAAGACTGGAGCTCAACTGTAGCACCTGCAGAATACTTGTGTGTGTGCATACCTTTGTGTGCACCTGTGCGTGCCCCTATGTATGCTCCTGTGTGCCTTTGTCTATTGGTGCATGTTTGTATGTGTGTGCATGTATGTCCACGTATGTCCACGTACCTGGGTATGTGGACACATGTGCCTTTGTCTACCAGTGCATGCATAGTTGTGTGCATCTGTATCCATGTATGTATGAGCATCTGTGTTTGTGGACATGTGTGCCTCCATCGGTAGGTGTGTGCATGCATGTGTACATACTTTTATCTGTGTACAAATGTGTGTGTACAGGACTGTTATGGATCTTGTGTCTTAGTTCTCTGTTCTTCTGTTTTGTTTTATTGGTACCAGGAATCAAATTCACGGCCTTGAGCTTGCCAGACAGGCACTGTGCTGCTGATCTGTATCCCCTGCTGTTCTGTCTTCTGAATGGTTATAGAAAGCTTTGTCCTTTCTCAGGCATTTCAAGCATCAGGGTCTGGGTGCTTTCTGGATCCCTGATGTCTCCCTGCAATTTGCCTTCTTGAACTTTCCTAGGAACATAGCAAGAGAGTTTGATAGGCAAAACAAGAAAAAGGAGATTAAGATTTTTCATATGGACAATTTCCTTTTTTTTTATTTATTTTTTAAAATTTTATTTAAGGAGAAAAGAAAAAAAAGCAGAGAAAGGGTACAAGTTATACAGATTTGCAGAAAAAAAAAATGAACAGTAGGAAATCACTAGTTAATGGATTACATATTGTCATCTTAGAAATAATTGTTCAAGTCACAAAATTAAAGCTTGTAAAGTGGACATTCCATCAATGATACTGCAAACAGTTCTGGTCAATGATAGACCTGGCTACTAAGTCTCAGGAGAGGAGGCCAAGCATTTGGCCGACCCTGGGACTTGTCTACAAGGCCACAGAGCTACTTTCCTCTACTTTCCTCGATGTTTCCTTGATCTTCAAAAAGGCAGCAAGCCAAGAACCGGTTGCTCTCACCAAAATACCCCAAAGGCTTTCTATGATTGATGGAAAAAGCTTTGCCTGAGGATCCATAGAGCTGAGTTAAAACTGGATTCCACACTTGCTTCTAGTGTTACAACGTACATGGTGGTGACACGCTTTGGTCATTGTGGTTGTCACCACATCACCACCATCAAGCCTCATGCTCTGTCTCTGGGGACAGCACCTTCTCTGCTCCTCAGGAAGCCACGTTCACTGGATGAGCAGGAAAACCACTTGGAGCATCCTGGAAGGTGTGTGGATTAAACACTCTCATGCATGTTACACACGCATGCCCATGTTCACACATGCTCACGTGCACACTTGCACACTCACATATTCTGAGAAATGACCAAAGCAGTCCAAGCAAAAATTCAGATTCAACAAATGTCCAGCCACTTTGTACCTTCTTCATCCCTTCCGGTGAGGTGCTGGTGAGAGGCTGGGGCTGGGCGGATGCATAAGTCTCTTCCTAACAGCGCAGAAGCAGGGATGCTGTATTGATCATGAGTAACAGAGAGCAGAGGGACACAGGAAGGGGATGTGCTTCTCAGAAGCCAGAACAGAGGAAGGTCTGCAGATGTGTGTCCTTGCTTGGAGCCTCAGTGCACTGGCACATGCCCCATGCCATGAGTGATGTCACCTTCCGGGACATGAATCTCTGTCATCCTGTTAGTGATGTCAGAGGAGCAGGACAGGTGGAATTGTCACCTGAGTCCTGGGAGAGGGGACAGGGTACAGGTGTCCTGGTTCCACCCACATGCTGGAGTGCAGTCTCACTGCCACCCAAGAGCCTCCAAAACAGGAGATATATATATATGGGAGCTCATATAAATTTGCAGGGGCTACATGGGACACTCAGGATGTGTGCTAAAACCACGGTTGTCACAGGAGGCAGCAAGAGACACCATGAAAGTGTGATAGGCTAACAGGAGTACAAGGACACCCTCAGCTCCACTAGTAAGCAAACAGGGCCGTGGCAGCCCTGTAACCAAACCAACCAAACCAAACCAATCAAACCAAGCCAAACCAAACCAAACCAAACAAACAAAACAACTATACCTGTTTGGTGAGCACAAATTAACTTGCTGCTTTTTCTTTTTAATACGAACACTCGGTAAGGGTGCATTGGTGGAGGGAAATACACACTGTTTCAAACCTTTGCAGGGGGACAGTCTGTGTACTTAACTTACGTCTTTCCATGTTCACGGTGCTGGCTTGGCTCCATTTCCCATCCCCACACAGCCCTCTGGAAAGATTTGGAGGGGAGACCCATGACCTGAGGACATCCTTCCAGCTTGGGGTAGATCTGATTCACATGCAGTGTTTCCTTTCTGGGGGTCTTGTAGTTCTCATCCAACCCTGGTCCTTGTTCTGAGAAACCCGCTGGGTTCCAGTGTCTGCCCAGCTCTGAGTAATGCGTCCCTGAGTAGCCGCCACTGCGGGTTAAAAGCAGGGCTCTTCATTTCTGCTTCTCAAAGGAAACACACATGCAGTGAGAAGTGATAGGAAGTGCCTTTCTGATACCCATATTGGCCCAATCTGGAAGTACGAATATTACCTTTCTTGTCAGTTGCACTGGAAGAGCATACGTTATGACCAGTCAATCTTCCAGTACCAAGAGCGAGACACAGCTTAATTGCTTTGGTTAAGTGGTCATGACTTTGCCAGAGCTCCTAAGTGCCATTACCTGTCAGGCCGCTGCAACGGACCTGTGGATTTATTAAGTGGTAACAGACAGGGGGGCTGGTGTGCTTTTTCTTACAGGGTAACACAGAGCTGAAATACTTAAATGGTTAAGCCCGATGTTTGACCTGTTTCTTGAAGCAAGGGCAATTGGTAAAGGGTGTCAGAGTTCTCCTTGTGTCACGGGGAATTGGTGGGCAAGTGGCTTTAGTCATCTTGCCTTAAAATGTGTGCAGTAATTATGAAGCAGTTGAGACTATTGAGAATTTTTACATGATTCTTCCCTTCCCCACCTTTTTTCTTTTTTTCTTGCTGAAACTCAGAAGTATTTTAGCTATTTCTCTTTTATGATCATGAACTCATAACCTATAATATTCTCTGGGCAGCTGGATAATTTTCAAAAGACAATCCATGTATTCACTCAACACATTTTTCTAACAGCCTGTGGTGAGCAGATACCCTCTAAACTCAGAGATGTGTCAGTGAAAATCCCCTTCCTCTCGGAGCTGATGTGGTCATAGGCAATGAGGTTGTAAGCTGGTCATGAAATTAGTTGCAATCCTCTCTTGACTGCAGCTCTCTTCCTGCCTGCTACATTTTCTCTGCTGCCTTGCCCAGGGGGTGTGTTTTGGGGTCCATCAGTACATGCAGTCCAAGCACAGTCTCAGACATACAGATGATGGTGCATAAATGCATGTAGTATTGTAGAAAGGTAGCGGCTGGTACCAGAGGTAGTTACGTGGCACAGCTCTTGCCTACAAGCAAGGGACCCCTGCTCCCTGCAAAAAGTGCATGCGTTAGGTTAGGTGAGGCTTATGTCAGGCAAAGGAGGCTCCCTGTGGTTTATTTTGGCTGGTTGTTCTAAGGTAAGTTAGTTGACCCCATCCTGAAACTCATGCCCGGCCTGGGGTTGGGGGTCAGGTAGGCCCCAGTTCCTCTGTCTGAGACGTAGTGTCACAGACTATACTTGGAGGTTTGTTTCCAGAGGCAAAGCTGCTTCCACAGAAAAGCCATCCCACAGCTGTCCTTATAAATGATGACGTCATCAGTGTCACCTGCAGCTGGGGAGCTCTTCCTCGCATGGGACTGAGCTGGCTGGCTCCACAGAGAGGCAAGAAAAAGAAAATACATGGCCCTGGTCCTTAGCACACTAAGCTCTCACTGAGATGAGGTGATGTCACCCAGGGGACTGGTTCCTCTGCTCTGGTCACGGGAGGGAGAGGACTGAGGCTGGATTCCTGCCCTGTGCCCACAGCCTATGTCCCAGGGCACTGCCATGTGCTGTTTTCTCCCATGCTCAGCACTGGGGGCTGGTGGGCAGGCTGATCATAGCTCTCTTATGCGTGGGCACATGTGCCTCTGTGAGTTCTCCACAAACTACTCCATTTTCCTGCTGCCTGAGGTGCTACACCCAAACCCCCAGCCACAGACATCTGGCCCTATTCTTCCTGATTTTTTTTATTTGTACATGTTCACAGAAGGTGCATTTTACAATCATCTTGGGTAGTGGGTATCTGTACATAATACAGCTCTATCCTGACTGTCATTGTTTATATTTTTTTCATCAAGAATTTATTTAACACCCATTACATGCCATTTATGCATTCAACAAATATTTATTGAGTATTTGCTGTATTCTGGGAAATCTGGAAGAGACCGGAGACACAGCAAGGGATGAAACTCAGTCCCAGGAGCTGGCTGTCTGGCAGGAGACAGGTGTGAACAGACTTTCACACTGGTATCACAACCGAGACGCCTTAGATTTGGGAGTGATGCACTGTTTCCTCCACGGGACGCCTCGTGTCTGCGTGGAAAACTCTCACCCTGTGCGACTGTGTGCGAATCACTGCGTACCGGTGCTTCAGCCAATAGGGAGTTAGTGGGTGCTATTATAGACTTAAGAGAACTTTTAATTATTGTAAAATAATGTATGTTTGCTAGAGAATATTTTGGAAAACACGATAATATTTTTAAAATGAGGAAAAAATAGAATCATAGTAATGACCACTGTATTGCACTCATTTCTTCCAAGATTTCCTCCTAACATATTTTTTAAAGGATGACTTATGGCTTATTAAATTAAATTTAGTATCCTTTTGTTTTTAACTTCTGGTGTTATATGATTTTTCTCTACTCTTAAAGATTCTTTGGAAGCAGGACTTTAAAATGCCTGGATGTATTCCCTGACTCATTTGCACTTTATTGGTTGAAAATTTTTGCCATTGTAAACAAATATTTAATATTGTTTGCCAACAAAATGTTGGGTTTTATTTTATTTTTATTTATTTATTCAATTTTTGGTAAGGAGATCGAACTCACAACCTTGCACTTGCCAAGCAGGCACTTATGCCACTGAGCTAAATCTCTGGCCCAATGTTGGGTCTGAGTCAAGAATTTTTTTTTGCCAAAGAATATGACTGTTTTTACAAGTTTGTGGTGAATGGATCATAAGTATTTTGCACAAAGGTTAGCCCAAATTACCATCTACCTTAGTATCCACTACACATGCACCCGGCCAAGCCAGGAAAAACCAATGTCATGCTGTTTTCATTATATTTTTAAAATTCTAATGGAGCCTTGTTTTATTAGTTATTATATTTCTTTTTCTGTGACTTCTGTTTCCTCCCCTCTTTTTCTATGTGCATCTTAGTGATTGTTTCCATAAGCATGTCCACTTTTCTTTACAAAACAGAGTCATTCAAAACAAAAGGATGCACATAGCACATGATTAAAACCACAATACAAGGTGATCTACAATAGTTACTATGATGTCTCTTGTTATCATCAATAGAATTTCCCATATCATCAGGCACAGTAAAACTGAACATAGCAGTACAGAACAAAATCAATAAAAAGCAAGCATTGGAGGCATTATAGGACTTCAAAAGCAGATAACAGTCAATCCAGAGTGGGTATCCTAGTGAATCTTATCATCTCCAGGTAGTTGCCTAACTCTCAGATTTGATACTATCAAATATAACAGATTCGAATAAAATCAGTCAAGACAAGACAGCAGTCTAACAAACCGGATTCAAATAAAGTCAGTCATAATGAGACAGTGTAAGTAATACAGGGCTTCAGGTTAAGTTAATAGGAAATTAAAGATGGTTACCGTAGTATACCTTGCTTTTTTTTTTTACTGGGGATCAAACTCAAAGCCTTGTGCTTGCCAGGCAGGCGCTTACACCACTGAGCTAAGTCCCCAACCCCTATCCTGCTATTTTTGGAATAGCTGTGCCCTAGTACAACTAGACAGACTGGAACAGAATATAACCAAACTAAATAGAATGATGAGAACAATGTGGGTTTTGAATCATGATACAGTGTTAACAATGTCCTCTGTCTTCCCTTTTTAGACTATTCCTCCCCTTTCACTTTCACAGGGTGCATTGTACCTTTTGGATCCCATTAACTCCTTTAGCTTCTAGATTAAGGAGGCAACTAGCTATTTATTTAAGTGGTTCTGAACCTTTTTACCCCTGAGCCTGGTCTCAAGTTGTACTCCTTTACCTATAAGAGCCTCGAGTTTTCCTTCATTATAGCTGAGTAGTTCTCCATTGTATAAAAGTGTTATGTCTTTCCAACCTATCTACAGCTGCTGGGCGAGCTGACCCCATTTCTGTCTGGTTCCCTGTCACATACAGCATTATTTTTTGACTTTCAGTCCATAAACCCTCTTTCAGGTTAATTATATTTCCTGTTCCGAGCATCTTGATGGATCTTATCTCCTGATCCACTCTGCCTGTGTTTCTTTTTGTTAGTGTATCGAGGCCATGTATGTTAGAGATTATAGTGAACCTTCTCCGCCTCATCTATGCCATGCTATTTTTCTGCCATTGGTTGTCTATTTTTCCCCTTTATTCTACTATCTGCCCCATTCATTGAGGCTTCTCTGCCACTGTTCCTGAAACCCTGGGTTTTTTCTCTCTCTAGAATATCCTTCAGTATTATTTTGAGGATTGGATTTGTGGTCACAAACTCCCCTAGTTCCTCTTTCTCATGGAAGCATCTTGTTTCTCCATTAATTTTGAGAGATGGCTTTTCAGGGTACATCAATCTGGGTTGGAGGTTATTTTCTTTCAGGGTTTGGAATACTTCAAGTTCTTCTTGATTTGATGGTTTGTGTAGAGAAGTCTGTTGTGATTTTGATGGATTTTCTTTTATAGGTGGTCTGTTTCTTCTCTCTGATGGCTTTTAATATTCTGTTTTTGTGCTAAATTTCTGGGATCTTGACTATTATATGTTTGGGTGTAGATCTATTTTGGTTGTAGCTGGCTGGTGTTCTGCGTGCCTCATATATCTGAATATCATTTCCTTTTCCTATGCTTGGGAAGTTTTCCTTAATTATTTCTGTGACTAGCCTTTGTATTTCATTTGTGTTTACCCCTGCTTCTTCACTCACATTTTTATTCTTGTTATAGATCCTCTTGTAGTCTTCTAGCCTTAGTAGGGGTACTTCCTGGTTGCTAGTTATTTTTAAGAGATCTCTCGGTTCACAATCACACATTGCAAACCTGTCTTCAAGTTTTGATAGTCTATCTTTAGTTTCTTTTAAGTAGTTTGGCCTGCTTTCAATGGAGTTTTACATTTCCTGGTTATCTCTTTGAATCTGTTTCA
Organism: Cavia porcellus; assembly: GCF_034190915.1. Classification (NCBI taxonomy): domain Eukaryota; kingdom Metazoa; phylum Chordata; class Mammalia; order Rodentia; family Caviidae; genus Cavia; species Cavia porcellus. The sequence goes on from NW_026947489.1 coordinate 60,455,847, forward strand.
GGTATTCTAGATTTTTTTTTATATTCTTCATCAAAGGTTTCCCTCCTTTTTCTGTGCTTCTCCATTCTTCCATCTGTGTCTTTTTAAGAAGTGCTTAGCATTTCTTTTATTAATCTTCTTATATCTTGCTTTACTTGTATTAATATTTTTGTTTTGAGTTCTTCTATAACATCATGAAGGTATTTCTTTATGTCAGCTAATGCTGCTTCTGATACTACAGGTATGCTGCCCTTGATCTCTTCTGTGTTTATCTCTCCTGGACCAATATTATTTGGATTGGAGGCTGGAGGTTTTCTTTTGTTTCTTTCTCTTGTCATGTTTCTGGTTTCTGCTAGACAAGTGGATAGTGGAGGTTCCAGGCCCTTTCTGTATTGGTTACGATTACTCCGAAGTGTGCTGGCTAGGAATTGCTGCCCTCTTCAATCTGCTGTTGATCACTGAGGTACAATCAGGGGTGGTACAAGCTGGCTCCTCCCCTCTGAGCCTGTAACCACTGGGGGTCTTCACCACATTAGTCTGTGCCACATGGATGGAACCAGTTTGGGACAGTTTCATGGGCACTGTATGGTATCCAGTCTCAGAGTCCCCACCAATCTGCTCTGTGCTAGGAGTGGCCAACTAAAGCTGCTATGTTTCCAGGTTCAGACCCGTCCTGCCTGATTCCAAAATATCACCCAGCTGATCTCCTCTCCCCAGGAGGAGTAAATTCAGAGCACTCATTGAGCACCAGTGCAGATCTCCATGCCAGCTATGTTCTCCGTTGTGATGCCTCCCCCTACTGAGGTCCTTGGGCTCGTCAACCCCCAACTTCACCATGACTGTGAGTCCTTGGGCTCCAGCAGTGCTTAGCACACTGTGGGACCATCTCTGGTGAAAATGTGTCTGGCTCCAGCCTTCTGTCCATATTTTTTTTTCTTTTCTTTTTCCTTAGTTTCTGGGTCGTGAGAATTTCTCTCCTTTCATCTGGTGTCCTCCATGATATTAACTTCTAGTGTCTGGGCTGTTTCTCTCAGAGAGGCTCTTTACCTTGCTACTTATTGATCCACCATCTTCCCAGCTCCCCGTTTTTCTTAATTACATTTGTTGTAAGCCCCAAGATCTCTATTTGATTTTTTTAACATGTTGTATTTTTTAAAGGGTACAAATAATACAGTATTTCTAGAAAAAAATATATACAGTACAAAATCACCAGTTAATAGGTTACATATTATCTTCCCAGAAACAGTTATCCATATCACTAAGTTAAAGCATATAAAGTGAACATTCATACAGTGAAATTGGAGACAGTTCCGTTCAATGATCCAACAAAAGCTCAGTTATATGGTTTTCCATCCTACACACTCGAACATACCTGCGGTTATATCCCTTAGTCCACCTTACTTTCCTCTCTTTTTTACAGTAACAATTAGACTTTTAGGGTTTTATTACTCTCACGGTTCTTGTTACTTTTTTTTGAAGAGAATAAAACCAAATGTGACTAAGCAAAACAGAGTCAGTTAGAACAGAAGGATGGGCATAGCACGTGATGCAAAAATAGAATACCAGGTGATCAAAAGTGGTTACCATTGTGCCTCTTGCTATTTTTAAATTGAGTTGTCTATATCATCAGGTATAATAGAATTGATCAAAACAGTACAGAACAAAACCAATAAAACCTACACTGAGGATCTTACAGAACTTCAAAATAAAGGATAATAGTCAATCCATATTGGGCATCATAGTATATCTTATTGCCTTCAAGTGATTGCCTATACCCTCAAACTTGATACTATCAAACAAAATAGAATATATAATAATCAGACAGAACAAGATGGGGAGAGCAATACTGGGGTTCAAGTCAGGTTAATAGGACAACAAAAAAGTTACTATAATATGTCCCATTATTTTTTAATTTAGTTTTCCCTTAATTTAAAAAATGAGAGAAAATAGATTAATTTAAAAATAGGGGGGAGATTGAGATAAGAGAGAACATTGTAATAGAACAACGCAGGGCAGAACCGAGCAATTCAAGCATCATTGTGTTTCACTACCAGATAATCTAACATAATAGTAGTCGCCATAGTACCTCTTTCCTTAAATTATTTGAGTGTAACTTCGCATGCTATAATATCAAGCATATCTAGACAGTGTGAAGCCTTTCAAGAGAATGCAAGAATTACAGGGTATTTAGAACCTGCTAATAGAAAACAAACAATGGTTTCTATATTATCTCTTTGCCTATAAAGAATTTTGTTTATACTATAGCATATAGTGAAATATAGTAAGATACAACATGTTAAAACCAGTGGAAACAGATGTACTACAGCTTGATGGGACTTCAAAACAGGACGATATTGAATCAGCACTAGCTTTTATGTTGTGTTGCTTTCTTCAAAATAGCTATTTGTGCTATCATAGATACTAAAATTGAACAACCCAGGTTAAAACCATTGCGGTTAATGAGTGAAAACATTATATGGCTTCAAACCAATATAATTGGGAATCATGATTACCACATACTTCTATGTATTCTTATCATTTCTTATACTAGGGAAAGAAGTTTAAAAAATCAGACCCCCAAAATTCAAAGACCCAATCCAAAAATGGGCAGCTGAGATGAATAAACAATTCTCAGATGAAGAAATACAAATGGCAAATAAATATATGAAAAAATGTTCATCATCATTGGTCATTAGAGAAATGCAAATTAAAACAACAATGAGATTTCATCTCACTCCTGAAAGAATGGCCAAGATCAAGAAAACCAACAACAACAAATGCTGGAGAGGCTGTGGAGAAAAATGAACTCTCCTGCACTGTTGGTGGGAGTGTAGACTAGTTGCAACCATTGTGGAGGTCAGTCTGGAGATTTCTCAGAAAACTAGGACTGGAAGCCCCATATGACCCAGCTATACCACTTCTAGGCATATTCCCAGAAGAACTGAAAGCATCATACCACAGTGATATATGTGCACCCATGTTTATAGCAGCACAATTTGTAATAGCCAGATCTTGGAAACAACCTAAGTGTTTATCGGCTGAAGAATGGATAAAAAGTTGTGGTATTTTTATACAATGGAGTACTACTCAGCTATAAAGAATGACCGCATTGAGACATTTATAAATAAATGTTCGCAGCTTGAGACCATACTCATAAGTGAAATAAATCAAACTCATGTGTAAATACCAAATAGGTTCCCTAGTGTAACATGTTTTATTTTGACATACAGAAATTTTATATTTTTTATATTGAAACTACTGACTTTTTTCCTTCAAAGAAAAAACTTTTGGTAGAAAATGTTTGTCATGCAGTTGCTTTAGATGTTAAATGTTGACACTCGGGAGCTTCTAAAAACTGACTTTCAGTAGAATCACAGTCACAGTATTTAATGAGTAGGACTGGGCTCTGCCTATACGGTCTGAATGCAAAAAAAAAAAAAATTTTTTTTAAAGGAAAACAGTCCGGTATGGTGAACATTTAATTTCTGTTTGGTTTGAGAGCCAAATGGTTGGAAAGATTCGTGTATTTATCTGGTCTCAGAGCAGAGTAGAGACTATCCCCAAGCAGTAGAACTCAGCTTGTTCTCTGTCACATTCCCTGAGAAAAGCTGGGGGTAGTGAGGAGCCAGAAAAGTAGGTGCTAGCTGTCAGGGGAAGGGACCTTCTTCCCTGGGTGGAAGTTAAGGTATATCATGTACAGGTACAAGTTTCCTATTATGTATATCTAAAAATAGATTCATAAAATTAGTTAATAAAACATGAGCTTCATTAGAATAAAAGAAATATGCAAATAGCACGGCAATGCATGAACCAAGCATTATGGCTACTCTCTGCTCCCATTTCATTTTTTATGCATATTTCATAAAAAAGTGAGCTCTTAAAGAGTCAGGCAGAGATTCTGAGCCTGCCTTCATGCCCCCACTGAAACCCTGGCCTGTGAAATTTGGGGATAGGCTGGCTTAAAAGATGGCTCATCCCAAAGGCCTTGAGGGGCAGTGCTGACCAATCCCTGTCATAGGGAAGCCTCCATCGATGTCTTTATACAAACACAAGCACGGCCCTCACCAGGCAGCTCTACTGTGGTGGAGGGGGGTTGCCCCCATTCTGTTGATCTTAGGTGGTGCCACCAGGATACACACAGACTGTTGGTGGTGAGCAGCTGCACACCATGCCCTCACCTCACAGAGTCTAGCAACTGAGTGTGCAAATGCTACCGTGGGAGAGTCGGAAGAATTAAGACGTCGCACATCTGCTAGAGTGAGGAGCATCTAGGACGGTTTTGCCCAGACAGGGAGATACAGGGAGAGACACCAGCCAGGGTGTGATGCAGTCTGGGGTGTCTTTAGCGAGCCCCTGGCCTGAGCAGAAATGATGCACGAGGGATATCTGAGGAGGATCCCAAAGGATCTTTGGGTCCTTAGAGGAAACAGAAACAAACCACTTCCCTGTACTGCAGAGCCCAGCTCCCAACGCTGCTGTTTTGTCTTCAGATTGGTCTGGAATTCAATTCGCCCTGCAGTGAGTTCCTGTCTCTTAGTCCCAAGCCCTGGACACAGAGCACTCCCGTGATTTGCGATCCCTATCTGGGTTGTTGACAGCACCAGTGTTATCTGCATTATTGAGGTAAAACAAGACTCCAAGACCCATCACTGAGCGGGGACTGGGGAGGCTCTAAAGCCTGGTGACTCCTTCCACAAATAGCTTGAATGTGAATCAGACTCTGGCACTGCCTTGAAGGCTGACTCTTACCAAGACTCTGGCACTGCTTTGGCAACATCAGCCCTGGACGCTCTTTGTATTTTGCATGTGGGAGTGGACCTGACCCCTGGCACCAGGAAACCCCGTTTCACCCATGTGAACTCTGTACCCTGGCTGCTGATTGTTCTTTCTGCTGTTTCCTGAGAGCCTAGTGACAAGATGCCGGAACCTGGTGTGACTCATAGAAGAACACAACATGGGGAGCATGGGGGCTTCCCACTCCACCCACTCCTTGGAATAGGAGGAAATGGCCATGGTAGAACTCAGACCAGAGAGGGAGATTTCTATTTACTAGCTTACAGGGTTTTTGGTTTCTGCAGTCCTTGGAGTTGAACCCAAGGCCATCTCACTGAGCTACCTCCCTGGCCCAGTTTTGTTTTTTGTTGCGAGATGCAGGCTTACTACAATGCCCACACTAGGCTTAAATGTGCTGTCCCCCTGCCTCTGATCCCCAGAGTGACAGCATCACTGGTATGCATCAGTATATTTGACTACTCAGATGGTTTTCTGGTCGCCATCAGGTGAGAGTTTTCAAAACTGGACCCTAGGATGTGAGGTGAGCACAAGGACCAATGATCCTAAAGGTGGTGAACTGCAGCCTGGTGGGTGGGTAAGTTCCACTTGGGACATCTTCCAGTGCTCACTGTGGACCTAGGGGCCATGAGGGAGCTCCTAGTTCGGCATAAGGGCCGGGGTCTGCCTCAGCTAGGTGGGAGGGAATTGCTGAAGCTGGGGCATGTAGGAGCGGAGAGATTCAGAGAGCAGAGAGGAGAGGAAGGGAAAGAGGACTACTGGCATCCACTAGTGCCACAGCAGAAGGCCACAGCCATTGGACACAGAGGCCTGTAGGGGGCTGTGCAGGTGTTAGGAGAAGAGCAAGTGGATCCACTTTGGGGTTTTGAACCCAGTGGCCAGTGCATTCCATGCATGTTGGGGACAGTGGGCACAGGGCCAAGGCCAGATGGTAGACAAGCCCAGAAGCGAACGTAGAAGGTACAGAATGGACCTGGATGTGTTTTGGGGACAGTGTGGCATGATTTGGGGGTATGGATTCCCAGGAGGAAAGAAATTTGAGGACCTTACTCCTGCCGTGGGTGACAGATTACAGAGAGGTCTTTCCTGGCCTGGAAAAGGGGAGGATGAGCCATGTTTGGACAGGGTGGAGACAGACTGTGGTCCATCTCAGCTGTACATGTGGAGTAAGGTGAGATGGTGACCCACACCCCACAGCTCCTCCTGTGCACAAGTAGGCATGGGACAAGAGCAAAGCTTGGGGGACAGAGGCCACAAGTGTGACAAAGGAGGCCACCGAAGAGGCTGAGGCTGACAGGGAGCCCCTGAAAGCCAGGAGAGGAGCCCCAGAATCTGCTGCTAATGAATGGCCAGAGGTCACCATGGCAAAAGCTGGCCGGGCACAGGTGTCAGGAGGGGATACAGCTTGAGGCCCTCCATGTGGTGTGGGCCCTATAATGTCCTTGTGGCCCGCTAGGTCCCTTGGTCCACAGCAAGTGCTGTCCAGAGAAGCAGGAGCTTGTGTTGGTTTCTGCATGTGCAGCTGTAGCTGGGGCTGAGGAGATGTGAGGCCACTGGCACTATCTTCTGAGATTGGCCATTAGCAGGCGTATAGGACACAGGGCCCAGGGAAATGGGAGGAACCTGGTCTATGCCTCTTCAGCCTCACAGTGAGATCACTGGAACCCTAGGCTAAGAAGACTGTTGCTGGGTAAACATTGATTGTCATGTGGCTTGGGCCCTGTCATACATCTACGCCACCCACATCGGCTGTTCCCATGGCCCAGCTGGGTGACGGAGACACACCGGCCCATGGAATTTTAGGAATGAGTTTCAACCTTTTTTAGAGGAGGACAAAAGTTTTTGGGGAAGATGAGGAGTGGAACAGTAAGGTCAGTTGTGTGTTCCTCCCAACAGGGAGGTCACACACTGTGATCCCAGGATGTAGCTCCTGGGAACCCAGAACCCAGTGGGCATGACACATTCTCCAAGTAGCTGCCTGGGCAGAGTCTGACCATCTTGTCGACCCTCGAAGTGTTCGAGGCACAGCCCCTGTTCTGAGGCCCAGAGGCTGGGTAGAGGGCACTGCCAACCAAGCATACATGGGCTTCTGGTTCCAGGGAGGTTCTTGTCCCGATCTGGGGACTCTGAGGACACAGCATGGTGTAGTGGCATGTGGTGCGGTTTGGAGCTGGCTGGCATAGAAGAGGGAACAGCAGGATACAACATGCCATTGTGGGTCATGCAGGACACAGCATAGTGTGGTGTGGGCAGTATAGAGGGGGCACAGAGTGGCAGGAGATGGCACTGTACTACCACACTGGCAGTGTGGCACAGCAGGGCTTCACAGAATCACTAAGGTGCTGCCATGGGTGGTGGCTTTCCCTGTCTTCACACTCCTACTTTGGGAGCAAAAATAAAGCAGTGCTCAGTCCAGGCAGGCAGCAGCTAGAGACCACTGCTTCAGGACACTCCTGCAGCTGAGCCCTGGCGCCAAGGTTGGGGTGACTGGGGTGCCATCCTGTCATCATGGGCACGTGCTCACACTTGCTGACTGAGTCTGTGGGGTGGGGGAGACAGGTGAGACTCTCGGCCAGAGTCAGAAGGTCAGAAGCTTTGGGGTCAGGGCAGCATAGGCTCTTGTCCCTCACACCACGGGGTCCACATGAGGATAGTGAGGGTAGACCAAAGCTCAGTTCCAGGTGCACAATGCAGAAGGTCTCCTGCCCTTTGCCTCCTACTGTGTGCTTCCTGGCAGCCCCTGCATCTCACCGGCCCCACCTACGGAGTCTCTTCTTGCCAGTGGTCCCATCCCAAACACCTCCAGGCATCCCTGAAACCTGCAATTTTCCCGAGCTCACTGAATGACTGTCCTCATTCATCCCTATTCCCTGGAAGGAAACCACATGAATCCTATGACTAACACTGGCAACCATCCGGCAAAAAGAGCCTGTTTTGCCAAGTAAACATAGTGATTGGCAGAAACCCACTAACCTACTCCATGTACTTAATTTCTGGGAGTGAACACGTGGGTATTCATAGCTGGAGAGGGGTTAAAAGTGCAAGCAGAATCTTTATGACAGAGAGGGTCATCAAGCAGCAATGTAAGGTGACTGTACAAGCCTGCTTGTGGCCATGCGTGTGCTTGAAGGCACGTGTGTTATACACACGGTTGTGCATGTGTATGCAATGTGTAGGTGTCCATGTACACTTGTGTGTGTTGTGTGTGTACAGATCTGTGCGTTTGCACGCACAAGTGTTCATGTGCTTACACATGTGTGCAGGCCCATGTGCATGTGTGCATGCCTGTGTGTGCTAGAATTGTTTTCTGAGCTGACTTCAAGGAAAATGACATCTGTGACCCACTGCTGTGTCTGTCACTCTCACCTTCCCAGCAGGGCCTTCTGCTGTCCTGACTGATTTGACTGCAGGTGTCCTAAGCAACACTGAGATCTAGTACAGCTCCAGCTGGGTGGGAGACGTTTTAAGCAGAGCTACCGTCACTGGCTCTGAAGTGTTTTAGGGAGCTTCCCTGTGTGAGGAACACAGATCTGACTGGGGCCTGCACCCTCACCCTCTGCAATGGCCCGTGCAAATGACTGCCCTGTCAAGGGTGCCTAGGGCGCACCAGCGTGCTGGCTGAGTTTTGGTGGTGCGTTGTGATCATGTTGGAACCCACAGAGGGAGCAAAGTCCTCAGGGCAAAACCTTTCTAGTGTCTACGTCTGCTGACAGTGTGCACTGTCGTGCAGCACACAGCAGCTCTCTGGCCTGGATGGCAGCTGGGGACCTCTTCTGGCCCTAGGGCAGGGCTGAATCCTGAGAAACAGGTGTCCAGCCAAAAGGGGAGCTGGTGGACAGGAGGGGGAATGGTGGTGCGAGTGAAAGGGAAGAAGGGGCTGGGCAGAGGGTGAGGTGGGGAAGGGCAGCAAATAGGGACCAGCCCTCCACTGCTCTGAGCCCAGAGTCTTGGCTGGGAAGAGAGCCAGCCTGCACACAGCCATTGAGGCAGGAATCAGGCTGTTCTAGGCTAGCACCCTGAGCTGTTGCCCAAGCCCTGTGGGATGCACCAGGAGCCGGGACTCAGGGGAAGCCCACTGCTGCCTGGGATGTGATTCCCAGGTTGCTTGCTAAGGAGTCCACATGAGATGCTGGTGCCTGGTGAGCTGTAAGTGGCACTGGGTGGTAGCAAGCAAGGGGGCTGGGGCTGTCTGAGTTGCCCTGTGCTGCTGTCTCAGACTGTGGCAGTTCCCATCCGTTCTTGAGCTCATCTATAAACTTCCCGAAGTGCCTATCACTCTGTTTAATAGAAACCAATGGCTTTCCTCCAGCCAAGCCTTTGGGAGGGTGTAGAAGGAGGCCGCCTTGCAGAAAAGCACAGCTGGGCAGGGCAGGGCTCACTCCTCCTTTCTGCATCTCCCCCGTCCAGAGGGAGTTGCTTCTTCCACTTCCCTTGCATGGAGCTCTGGGGTTTTTCCCTGCTTCTCCCATGCCGTGAGTTATTTTGAGTAAAAGATGAATTTACATCTTTTACTCAAAAAGATGAGTAAAAGATGAATTACACACTAGTGTGAATGTTCTCCAGCAAGCCCTTCCTCTGATTCATTCAGCAAATATTAACTGAGGGCTACTAGGTTCCAAGCACAGGGATATGAAAATCTTGTCCCTGCCCTGGGAGGGAGATGGGAGAGACACAGATACTTGGAAGTGGTGTGGTTGGTATGATGTCATTCCTGGGGTGTTTCCAGGGCAAGGGTACACCTACTGTGGGCTAGGGCTGATCATGGAAGACTTCCTGGAGGGGAAAATGGCAAGGCTAAGTCTTCAGGATGGGTGACAGCAGAAGGAGAGCGTGGGGCTGGCCACCCTCTAGGGAAGCACAGCCCAGCTATATCGGAAGCCAAGGGTGCAGGCGTCCTGGAGTTGACGAGTTGTTTGTTTCTGCAGGGGAAAGTGACAAGAGGACCCGTGGGCCAGTCTGGTGAAGGGCCCAACTCAGTGACAGCTGCTGTGTCCAGATTTGAGTGGGCGTGGTGGGGGCAAGTTTAGGACCACATGGGAGGTAAAACCGGCACATATACTCCTGGGGTGCAGGGTCCCCAGCTCCTTGCTTGATGATGGCATGAGTGATGTGTGCCCACTTTGAGGTGCAGGCTTGAGTGTCAGTCTAAGCTGACCTCTCTACTCTCTGGGGAGCACTCATGGTGACTCAGCTCTCTGGGTTCCTGAACCATGAGAGCTCAGGCAGGGAGGTTACCGTACATAGCGGGGCTTAAAAAAATCACTTAGAAGTGTTGGTCTAAGCCAGATGTGGTGGCATGTGCCTCTAATCCCACAATTCCAGGAGGCTGAGGCAGGAGGATAGCAAGTTTGAGGCTCCCTGGGGGAACACAGCTGCTTAGAAAGACCCTGACTCAAAGTATAAAAATAAACAGCGGCTAACGATGTAGCTCAGCACAAAGGCCTGACATTCTGCCACCTAGGCCCTGGGCATCTTGCAGCCTCCACCTAGATCCTGATGCCATCAGGCCACACGGCTACCAAGTGACAGTGATACCTGATGTAGCTCAGCACAAAGGGCTGTCTGTAGTGTGTCAGCCCAAACTATGCCATCCTGTATTCCTCGGAGCCCAGCCCTAAAACCCTGGCCAGCAGTGGCTGGTTCTCCCTGGAGGCCAAATCCAGCTCCACTGGAATTTGAATTTTGGCAAAACCAAGGGGTGTGATGTTCTGGAGCCTCTCTGGTCAGTCACGCGTGGGGTGGACATCTTTGAACAGAACTGCTCCTACTGGCCTCCAAAGACAGGCATTGTGATGGGCACCACAGTTATTGTGATTTCCCCATTTCCCCATTGGTAACTGCCTGGTGTCTGGGTCAACCGCATGGCCATCAGGAAAGTACTGAGGATCGTGTTACCCTACAACAATCTTTTGGGTCTCAGAGCTGGGACCTAAAAGGGCCCCCTTTGAATCCAGCTGGCAAGAATGTATTTATTATGGCTAGGATGATCGAGAAATGTGATTTCTTACAACAATTAAGTAACATTCAGCAGTTGCTGAATAAGGAAAGGAGACAGTGGAAGGAAAACTTCCTTCTGCTTCCATGTAATCAGCTTATTTTTTGAAAAAAAGTGTTTTGGAGGACAAACAATCAATCAACTAGAAGACACATACATTACCTGTGGAAACTGCCTTGAAAACTATAAAATATTGCTTCAAAAAGTTAAAGAAGACACAAGTAGATGGAAATATACTCCACGTTCATTGACTGGAAAATTCAATATTCTTAAGATGCTACTACTGCCCAAATTGATCTAGAGGGTCAATATAATCTCTGCCAAAATTGTATCTTTTTCTTGCAGAAATAGAAAAATACATGCCAACATTCATGCAAATCTTGAGAGATCGCCAAAGGGCACTATCACAAAAGAACAACGACCTCATACACCCCATCTTTCAGACACGTTGCAGAGCTATGGTAATCAAGATGGCAGTTCTGTCATGAACGGGACAAAGGGCTAGAAGGGGGCTCAGAAGTAGATTGCCTCCCACAGGAGCCTTGCTGAAGGGTCAGCACCATTCCAGGGAGAGGACAGTTTCTTCAACAAATGGTCCTGGGAAAACAGGATGTCCACATACAGCAGAGTGAAGTTCAGCTCTAACCTAACTCCACACTAAAAAGTCAGTCACAAGTGAGTAACTGTGAGCCCTAAAGTCATAAAATTCCTAGGGGAAAATGTATCAAATGTTGGGTTTATAAATGACTCCTTGACTAAGACACCAACAACATGGGCAACTTTGAAGGAGAAAAGAGACCACTGGTAAAAACTGTGTACCAAAGATAATCAGTAGAGTGAAAGGTACCTATAGAACAAGAGGAACGATTTACAGCTCACTTATCTGATACAACGTCAATATCCTGAACATGTAAAGAACTCCTACAAATCAATAATAGCAGAGTAACTCCATTAAAAATTGGTTAATGACATGAATAGATCTGTCTCTCAATGTATGAATGGCCAAAAAACCCATGAAAAATTCTCAGCAGTGGTAATCAAATGAAAGTTGGAACCATTCTGGGGTATTAACTCTCATCCTTAATACAGCTAATTCTCAAATAAATAATTAAGAGCTGGCAGAGGCACAGGAATTGGGAAACTCGAGCACTGGTGGTGTAAAATGGGGTAGCTGTGGTTGGATCCGAGGCACTGCATGTTGCCATGCTCCCCATGCAGAGTTAGGAGAGCAGCCCCAGGGCACCCCTGTTTGCGCCCCACCTTGTCCTGCACCTGAGCTGTGTGACGTGGCACTGGGATCTGGTCATGGTTCTCCTTGAGGGTTCATGTGTTGGTGATGGTGCGGCCCCTGGGTGGTGGCGTCAGAGGAGGTGTGGACCTCACCAAAGGCTGAGGCTTTGCAGAGGCTCTGGGTCATAGATGCATGGGCTCGATGGAGACTCCAGTCCCCCAGAGTGAGCTTGGAGAGAGGGTATTATAAAGACTACCAGGCTTTGCCAGGCCTTCCATCTGGGGATGCAGTGGCTTGTCCACACACTGTCACCTGCCACCATGGAATGCTCCACGAGGCCCTCAGAAGATGCTGGAAGATGCAAGGAAGGTTCCCATCCTTGAATGGCTAAAACTGCAGGCTACATAGACCTCTGTTCTCCAGGGCCAGAGGCCAAAGCGCTGCCCACACCTGGAGGTCAGAAGAGGTCAAGTTCAACCTTCCCATTGGTTCCAGCTCTGTCTGTGATAGCCACAGGCCCTATGGAGCCCTAGGAGTTGAGGGCAGGTAACAAACAGGGTAAACTGCTCAGGGATGCAGGTAAGAGAGGGAGCCATGGCAGGCAGGCATTTGCACCCGCCCCGAAGTCCCTCACCTGCTGCGCAGCTGTGGCAGCTACTTTTTACAATTCTCTGTAAGAATGCTCCTCTCTGCTGTGCCCACTAATGATGCCAATCACTTTCTAGAAGCTGAATTCAGAAAGCCAGGCTTCTAGAGTCTGCCTCGTGCAGTTTCCCGGAATGCATTTTATCGCAGAAGCTGGGCCCCTCTGTACTTGACAAGGGTGCAGCTATAATAATCTCCAAACCTATATTTAGCAGAAAATTAAGCCAGTTGTTCAGGGCACCTAACAGTTTTCCACTTGGCATGGTGTAGGCTGAACTTGGCTTTAGTTAGGCCAGATTTGGCTCCCAGGTAGAAAAGTAATCATCTTCTTAATGACTCAATCTACCGTGGGATTTGGAAGGGAATTACTTAGGATTACTTGATCAGGCAAGGCTGGGGATACACACTGTGCCTAGATTTCCCCAGGTTCCCTGAGCAAACAAATGCAAACAAATAGAGATGCCTAGGCAGAAAACAAGTATGAGTGGGATTTGGAATCACTGCCTGTGAATTCAAGTAAGACTGGTCATTTCGGGAACGAGCAAGACGGCCATTGTTGGCTGTGATGGGCTAACTCCCGGGACAGCATCCTTCTCTCAAGACTAACATTCTGCCATTTCAGTTAATCAGTGCCAACCACAGTCAGATAATATTGAATGGAAAATTCCAGAGACAAACAATTCACAAGTGTTGAGGTATCCACCCTTACAGCATGATAAAATTGCACCTCACCCCACTATACTGTGCTGGGGATGTGAATCATTCTCTTGTTCAGAGTGTTCACAGTGTATATGCTATCCACCCTGTGTCCCTGAGGGAAGCCTTCACTTGCTGGATCCACTTCTAGGAATTGCAGGGCTTGGGTTTGAGGTCACCATTGCTTTATTCCACATGGGTCTCAAAGCACAAGGGTAGTGATACCAAAGAGAAAACACAAAGTGAAAAGGTGAATGCACAATGAAGGGGAGAGAGAGGGAGAAAAAGTGCCTGGGGCGGGGCTTTTTATAGTGTATCATTACAATCATCCTATTTGGTATTATTTATTGTTGCTAAGATCTGCCTAAGCTATAAATGAAACTTCATGGTAGATACCAGGCATGCATACATAAGAAAAACACAGACTATGTAAGATTTAGCATTCTCCACATTTTTGGGAACACACTGGAGCTGAGATGTGTCCCCTGCAGATAGAAGGATGCTGCACTGCAGACATGACTGTATTTAAAGATGGATGTTTAGAGACAAGCAATGAAATAGGTTATGTTTCCTAAAGAAGAGAGGACAAGGACACCGACACAGAGAATCAGCCACACGATTCTCTCCACCATCACCAACACATGAACCCTCAGGGAGAACCACGACCGGAGCCTGTCATGCCTGTCATGCCTGGCCCTGTTGCGTAGGTGCCAGAGCAGACCAAAACGAAGGTCTGGAGCAAGTTCTGGCTGGGACACAGGATCCTCCTGCCTCTAAAGTTTCTCTGAACTGAAACTCAGTGAGCACCTGGGAGGTGCTGCCCGTACAGCAGCTTGAAGACCTGTTTTAGTGAGTGTGAGAGCCGAAGCCAGATACTCTTCTGGAAGGCTTGTTAGCAAGCCTTCCTTGTTGCATACCTGCTTACCAGGTATGCAAAGAATAGCCTCTGTCCTTCCTCCCCTGATCTCAGCCACTCCTGGTGTCCCCTCCAATTTCAAAAACCCAACAGCATCCTGGGAAGTGTGGTGCCCGATTGCACTCATGTTAGAGTGGAGGGTGGCGGTTTGACAGCTAGGGGTGGGCATTGAAGAGACTGCCTCATCCCATTAGGGTGCCGGATGGAGCACAGAGGAGTGAGGAAGGGCAGGGGAAAAATGAATCAGGCACTTTTTGTCTGTCTCAAGGGGACAGAGAATTCAATCTGGTTTTGTATAAAGGAGCCGCATGGGAAGAGCAGTATTTCAGAAGTGGCTCAGAGCTGGGAAGCAGAAGAAGGAGGGCACGAAGTGGGGTTTTTAGGAGCCGCAGGGCAAGCAGAGAGCAGACTTGGCAGCTGGTGGTGGCAGGAGAGGAGACTGACCCTCCATGGAGCTCTGCGGGTTTTGCGTTCCCGAATCCTCAGAGGAGACCACAAATGGTGACCGGAAGCGAAACTGGTTCTCCACCCTGCAGGAAAGCACTTTCTGTTGCCTCAATGTTTCCTTTTTACATCTTTTGCCTGAGACTACTCAGACACAGCCACGAAATGACAAAATATGAATAAACTGCGAAATCGAACTGGATAAAATTCACAAGGGGCCTCAATGCTGACACCATGCAGACAGTAAATGACTAAAAATTCCAAATGAGCACAGAAAGCGTCTGTCGTGTCAAATAGATGGATTCCAACTTCTAATGTATATGCTTAATTAAAGTGGGGTGCCATCTGTCCAACAGGCTTCGGAGGGAGCTGTAATTGGCTGTCACGGTTGTATCACGTAGTGGAGGGAAAGGTCTTGGAGTTGATTTCTTCATAACAGATTTGGAAACTGAGCAGCAGTATGAAAATGCTTCTTTTGGTGACACTGAGAAAAGTCCACTGAGGCCTCTTGTTGGGCGTCTCTGTGGCCATCTTGGGTGAAAAACCGAGCTGAACTCTACAGCTGTTTGATCTGGCAAACCTGCTAAAAGGCACATTTGCTGAGCGCTGCCTATATCCAGTGGTCATATTTAAGGAAATTGCTTTCCTTCGTTCTTTCCTTCCTTCCTTTCTTCCTTCTTTTCTTTCTTTCTTTCTTTTATATATTATTTATGTTTATTGGTACAATTTAGGTACACATAATGACCACATTCATTATAGCGAATTTGTATCTGTATGAGATTTATCTTGATTTCTCCTTTTCTCCCTTTCCATCCTCTTTTCAAATCCCCTTCCCCTCCCTGTTCACAAAGCTCGATCTTGATTTTATCCTTTTATCATTTTTCTTCCCCTTTCTTCCTTTCCTCTCTATTTCACTTTTCCTTTTGAATCATTTCTTCCTATTTCACCATATCTATTATAAGTTTGTGTTTTTATTTACATTTTCAGTTTCACACACCAGAGCGATAATATGATACTTACCCATGTGTGTCTAATTTATGTTACTTATGATTAGGGTCTCAGGGTGCATCCATTTAGCTATAAATATCTCAATTTTATCTTTCTTGATTGCTGAACAATACACCATTATATATTTTTAAAAAACCTTCCATGTCTTCTTTACCCATTCATTGGTTGATGGGCATTTGGGTTGCTTTCAAGATTTAGCTATTACAAACTGTGCTGCTATAAACATGTGTGCACACATATTGCTGTGGTTTGAAGCTTTTAATTCTTCTGGGAAGATATCCCAGGGCCTCCAACCATAGGTTTTTTTGGATTTTTTTTGGTACAGGGATTGAACTCCCAACCTTGTACTTACCAGGCAAGTGCTTTGAGCTGCTGAGCTAAACCTCCGGCCTTAGCCATAGTTTTCTGAGGAACCGCCATATTGATTTCCACAGTGGTTGCACCAGTCTGCACCCCCAGCAAGAGTAGAGAAGGATTCCTTTTGCCTCACAGCCCTGATAGCATTTGTTATTAGTTATTTTCTTGATAACAGCCAACTTTTCTGGAGTAAGATGAAATGTGAGCATTTTTAAAATTTGTATTTCTGAAATTACCAGTGATGTTGAACATTTTAAAAATATTTATTTGCCATTCATACTTTATTTTCTGAGAAATGTCTATTCATCTCAGATGCCTATTTTTGAATTGGGCTTTTGAATTTGGAGTATCTGATCTTTTCAGTTGTCTTTTTTTCTTCTTTGTCTTGTTTGTTTGTTTGTTTGTTTTGGTACCAGGGATGAAACTCATGACCTTGCCCTTGCCAGGCAGGTGCTTTGCTGCTGAGCTATATCCCCGGTCTTCAGTTGTCTTTTCACTCTGTTGGTGATTTCTTTTACTGTGCAAAAGCTTATAAAATGGGATCCTAGTTGTTGATTTTCTGAGAAAGTTCCTGTGCAATTAGGGTTTTATTCATAAAGTCTTTTCCTACACCATGTCTTTAAGAGTTTTACCTGTTCTATCTTCCAGAAGATTTAATATTTCTGTTTCAATATTTAGATCTTTGATCTATTTCAAATTTAGTTTAGTGCACGATGAAAGATACGGGTCTCATTTTAATCTCTGGCATGTGCAGAGCCAGTTTTTCCAGCACCATTTATTAAAGAGGCTGTCTTTCTTCCAGTGAATGTATTTGGCACCTTTGTCAAAGATAAGGTGGCTTAATGTGTCTGCATCTTCTAATCTGTTGCATTGATCTTGGATCTGTTTTTTTTTTCTAGTATCATTTGGTTTTTTTTTTTTTTTTTCTTCCCACAACAGCTATGTAGTATAATTTCCAGTCAGGGATTATGATGTCTCCTGACTTACCTTTGGTAGGTCTCTTTTAGTTCTGAGTGAATTTTAGGAATGTTTTTTCTAGTTCTGTGAGGTATGTTAATGGTATTTTGATTAGAATTGCATTAAATCTGTATAGCAGTATTGGAAGTATGGCTATTTTCACCATATTGGTTTTTCCTAAACACGAGCAGGGGATATCTTTCCATTTTCTGATATTCTCTTCCTTCTTTTTCAGAGCTTTTAATGTAGAGATCTTTTGCTTCCTTTATTAGATTGATTCCTAAATATTTCAGTTTTTTTGATGCTATTGTGAAGGGTGTTGTTTTCCTAGTTTTTCTCTTAGCGAATTTGTAATTTGGGTACAAGAATGCTATTGACTTTTGAGCATTAACTTTGTATTCAGCTACTCTACTGAATCTAGTTATTAAATTTAGAAGCCTTTTGGTGGAATTCTTTGGATTTTCTATGTATAGTATCCTGTGATATGCAAATAATGATAATTTAACTTCTTCCTTTCCTATCATTATTCCATTTTATTTCTTTCTCATGTTTAATTGCTCTGATCAATATTTCTAGAAATATATTGAATAAAAATGGTGCTAGTGGAAATCCTTGTCTTATTCCTGACTGTAGAGTGAAAACTTTCAGTTTTTGACCATTTGGTGTGATGTTGGCCATTGGTTCATCATAGATGGCTTTTATCAGATTGAGATAAAGATCATCTATTCCAAGTTTCTGTAGGTTTTTAAAAAATTATGAATGGGTGAAGAGGAGCTGGGAAGATGGTGGGTTGGTAAGTAGCAAAGTAAAAAGCCTGGGAGAGACCGCTCAGAGGCTGGAATTTGACATCATGGAGAGGACCAGACAAAGGGAGATGAATCCTCATGGCCCATGAGGGGAAAGGGAGAAACTAAAGCAGAGAAATGTCCCTCTTTGTTCCCCATGAGGGACAAAGGGAGAAACTAAAGCAGAGAAAAAGAAATGAAAAAGAAAAAAACTGAAAGGAGAGGTGTGGATGGAAGGCTGTAGCCAGATGTGCTCTCACTAGAGCCGATCCCACTGTGTGCAAGACACTGCTGGCATCTGAGGACACGTGGTCACAGTGAAGTTGGGAATTGGCAAACCCAAGGGCCTCGGTGGGAGGATGTGATCATGGAGGGAAGTGGCAGAAAGCAGAATGGAGCTGACGTGGAGATCTGCACTGGACCACTAGCAGTGAGTGCACAGAACTTAGCCCTCCCGCAGGAGGGGGTGATTGACTGGGAGACATCTTGGAGTCAGGCAGGACAAGCCCAGATCCAGAACTGCAGCAGCTTCAGCCAGCCACTCCTAGAGCAGAGTAGATTGGTGAAAATTGCTTGGACTGAGTCCCGCCTCTGTGCATGAGGATGCATAGAGGATAGCCAAGGATGAAGTTTCCCCTGAAGCTGTCCCTAACCAGTTCCAGCCGAGTGGCACACACTAACCTGGTGAAGATCCATAATGATTGACCAGCTCAGAAGGGAGGGGTCAGCCTACACCACCCCTGCTTGTACCTCAGGTCAACAGCAGACTGGGGAGGGCAGCAACCCTTAGTCAGCACTATTCAGAGTGATTGTAACCAATACAGAAAGTGTCTTGGACCTCTACTATACAGTTGTCTGGAAAAATCCAGAAACATGTCAAGAGAAACAAACAAAAGGAAGTCTCCAGCCTCCAACCCAAACAATACTGGCCCAGGAGAGGTAAACACAGAAGAGAGCAGAGGTTGCACACCTGCAGTATCAGAAGCAACATCATCTGACACCAAGAAATATCTTCATGACATTATAGAAGAACTCAAAATAGAAATACTAATACAAGTAAAGCAAGATATAAGAAGATTAAGGAAAGAATGCTAAGCCCCTCTTAAGAAGACATGATGGAAGAATGGAGGAACGTAAAAAAGGAGGGAAACCTTCAATGAAGAATATAAAAAGAATATAGAATACATGAAACAGATTCAAAGAGAATTATGAGAAAATTAAAAACTCCATCAAAGTTTGGCAAAACTGCTTGAAAGAAACTAAATATAGACTGTCAAACATTGAAGACAGGTTGGCAATGTGTGATCATGAAAAGAAAGATCTCTTAAAAATAACAAGCAACCAGGAAATAACAATACAAAGGCCAGACAATGGCAAGAGGATCTATAACTTAAGAATAAAAAATGTGAGTGAAGAAGCAGGGATAAATACAAATGAAATACAAAGGCTAGTCACAGAAATAATCAAGGAAAACTTCCCAAGCATAGGAAAAGGAAATGATATTCAGATATATGAGACATGCAGAACTCAAGCCAGCTACAATCAAAATAGATCTACACCCAGACATATAATAATCAAGATCCCCGAAATTCAACACCAGAACAGAATATTAAAAACCATCAGAGAAAAGAAACAGATCACCTATAAAGGAAAACCCATCAAAATCATGATAGACTTCTCAACACAAACTAGCAACTCAAGAAGAGCTTGGAGTGCAGTATTCCAAGCCCTGAAAGAAAATAACCTCCAACCCAGATTGATTTACCCTGAAAAATTATCTCTCAAAATTAATGGAGAAACAAGATGCTTCCATGACAAAGAGGAATTGCGGGAGTTCGTGACCACCAATCCAACCCTAAAAATAATACTGAAGGACATTCTGGAGAGAGAGAGAGAGAGAGAGAGAGAGAGAGAAAAAAGAACCATGGTTTCAGGAACAGTGGCAAAGGGGACTCACTGAACAGGGCAGGCAGTGCAATGAAGGGGAAAATTAGACAACGAATGGCCGAAAAACAGCATGGCAGAGATGAGGCAAAGAAGGTTGGCTGTAATCTCGAACATAGATGGCCTCAATACATTAAAAAAAGAAACACAGAGTAGATAAGGAGATAGGGTGAGATGCTCTATAAAAGAAATATAATTAACTTGAAAAAGGATTTATGGACTGAAAGCCAAAGATGAGAAAATAATGATCTATCTGACAGGGAACCAGAAAAAAATGGGGGTAGCTCACCCAGTAGGTACAGATTTGTTGGAAAGACATAACACTTTTATACAATGGAGAACTACTTGGCTATCATGAAGGAAAACCTCGAGGCTCTTGTAATAAAGGAGTACAACTTGAGACCAAGCTCAGGGATGAAAAGGCTCAGAACCACTCAGGTAAATAGTGGGCTGCCTAATCTAAAACTAAAGGAATTAGTGAGATACAAGATGTATGATGTACCCTATGAAAGTGAAAGGGGAGGAATGTCTAAAATGGGAAGGCAGAGGACATTGTTGATCTTGTATCATGATTTGAAACCTACATTGTTCTCACCACTCTGTTTAGTTTGGTTATATTCTGTTCCAGTTTGTCTACGTGTACTCAATTTGAGGGCACAGACAGCTATTCCAAAAATAGCAGGATATACTACGGTAACCATCTTTAATTTCCTATTAACTTAATCTGAAGCCCTGTAATACTTACACTGTCTCATTATGACTGATTTTATTTGAATGTGTTTTGTTAGATCGCTGTCATATCTGGACTGGTTTTATTCAAATCTGCTATGTTTGATAGCATCAAGTCTGAGAGTATAGGCAACTACTCTGAAGATAATAAGATTCATTAGGATACCCATTCTGGTTTGATTATTACCTGCTTTTGAAGTCCTATAATGTCTCCAATGTTTTGTTTTTATTGATTTTGTTCTGTACTGCTATATTCAGTTTTACTATGTCTGATAATATAGACAATTCTATTGAAGATAACAAGCGACATCATGATAACCATTGTAGATCACCTTGTATTTTGGTTTTGAATCATGTGCTATGTCCATCCTTTTGTTTTGAATGACTCCATTTTGTTTTCTTTCTCATTTGGTTTTATTCTTTTCAAAATAAAAAAAAGAAGAAATGACCAAGAAAAAATTTATGAATTGGTGTTGAACTTTGTCAAATCCTTTTTTGCACCTATTGAGATGGTCATGTGATTTTTTCCTTTGCTCTGTTGATGTGGTACATTACGTTTACTGATTTGCTTATGTTGCAATCATACACAGCATCCCTATATCCCTGGATGAATTCTACTTGATCATGGTATATAATATTCTTGGTGATTTGCTGCATTTGGTTTGCCAGTATCCTGTTGAGGATGTTTGCATTTATGTTCACAAGGGAGATTAGCTGTAATTCACTTTTTTGATTGGATCTTTCTTGATTTTGGTATTAGGGTAATACTTGCTTCCAGGAATGAGTTTGTGAGTATTTCTTCCCTTTCTATTTCATTGAAGAATTTGAGGAGTAATCACATTAGATCTTCTCTACATTTCTTGTAGAATTTATCTGCATATTCATCAGGGTCTGGACTTTTTTTTGTTGATAAGTTTTTAATTACATTTTCAATTTCACTGACTGATATTGGGTTACTTAGAATTTTTATATCTTCTTGATTCATCTTTAGCAGTTCGTATGTATCTAGGAATCTGTTCATTTTATCTACATTTTCTATTTTATTAGAATAAAGTTTCTTGAAATGAGTATTGACGATCTTCTGGGTTTTGGCATAATCTGTTGTGATTTCACACTTTTTGTTCCTAATTGCATGAATTTGAGTCTTTTTCTTTGTCAAGTTTGGGAAAGGGTGTATCAATTTTACTTAATGTTTCAAACAATCAACTCTTTGATTCATTGATTCTTTGTATTGTTTTCTTAGTCTCAATTGTATGAATTTCTGCTATGATCTTTATAATTTCTTCCCTCATTTTGGGCTTGATTTGTTTTTCTTCTTTTTTAATTTTTAAATCATTTCAATTTTAAAGAGAATAAAACCAAACAAAATAGAATAGAATAAAGCCAATCAAAACAAAACAGTGAAAGTGATACGAGACTTCACAACAAGACAATAGGATATCAACAATGGCAGCCTTCATGCTTCTTATCTTTAAAATTCCTGCCCATGCCATCAGACATAACAAAATTAAACAAAACAGAACAAGATACAGTCAATCGAATCTTTTTGTGTTGTTCTTCTTTTTTCAAGAGATTTGAGATTCAACATTAAGTTGTTCATTTGAGCTCATTTTGTCTTCCTGATATGGGTGTTTACTGTTAGAGATTTCCCTCGTAGGAATGCTTTCAGTGTGTCCCATAAATTCCAATAGGTTGTATCAGCATTATCATTTTGTTGTAGACCTGTTTAATTTTTTCTTTAATTTTATCTGTGATCCATTTGTTGTTCCATTATTTTATCCTCATGTATTTATGGAGTTTTTGTGGTTTCTTTTCTGTTGATTTCTAATTTCATTGCACTATGTTCAGATAACAAGCATGGCATAATTCACTTCCTTTGCATTTACTTACATATGTTCTGTGGGCTGGTATGTGGTCTATTTTGGAGAATGTCCCTTGTGCAATTGAGAAGAATGTGTACTCTGATGTTGTAGGGGGGATCACCTTGTAATCCATACGTTCACAAGTTTGGTTCAGTTCTGATATTTCTTTATTGATTTTTTCTTTAATTGATCTATTTGTGACAATGCAGAGTTAGCATCCCATTGCTTTTTAAGATGAATTTAATTGTTCAAAAATCATGTATATAAAATCACTAGTTTTATAGTTCGTTAGTGTGAAGTGTTCACAGTGTTGTACAGTAGTGTCTCAATCACTTTGCTTGTTATAGGGACAAAATACCAGACATCTGCAACTTACAAGAGGAGGAGTTTATTTTGGCTTGCTATTTGTAGAGGGTTTAGTCCATAGCAGGCTGGTTCCAAGGAGGACAGCATACCAGGGGGACATCACTGCTCGTTGCATGGCAGCAGGAAGTGGGGAGGACAGAGAGGAACTGGGGAGGGAGAAATCCCTCCCAGGCCATGATGGTGGAAGAGTGACCCACATCTTCTGAGCAAATCCCACCTCATCAGCTACAGCAGCCTCATAATCCAGTCCTCATGCAAAAGCTCTGCCACTGAGCTCATGAAGACATCTAGATATAAAATGTGACAAATGGTCTGTAAAATGTAAAATTTTCTCTGGTTTTCAAAACTAGAACTCCACACCCGTTAAACAAGAGATTTCCATTCGCTCTTATGCCCTAGGGACCAACATCTTCCTCTGCCTTTGTGACCCTGACTCTGCTAAGGACTTTATAGAAATGGAGTCACAGGGAAGTGGTAGGTGGCTTTTGTGCCTGGCTTATTTCACTCAGTGCAGTGTCCTCAAGGTTTGTCCATGCCACAGCCCGGGGGAGAATTTCACTCTTTATGAAGACTGATTCCCCATTTGCACACATGCCCATCATCTTTTCCAATTGTCAGTCACAGACGTATGTCTGCCTCAATCTCTTGGCAGTTGTAGCTAGGTATGTGCACACATCTGAGGCCCTGTATTCAATTTTTCTGTGTGTGTACACAGAGTGTGATTGCTAGGTAGCACAAGAATCCTACCTTTAATCATTCTGAGCAGTGAACAATATTTCTCTTACAGTAGACTTTTGAGTGAATTTTTTTTATTAGATCTAGAACTCATTCAGTTCAACCTCCTTCTGGCTCAGAGGGAAGAACGTCATCTATTACAATTTATTTGACCAGAAAATCAAGGTGATTTTGTTCTCCATTTACAGGGCCTCAAAGATAGAGTGGCATTTGCCACACACTGAAAACTGTGGGGTGAAATTGGGGATTTTGTTCAGGTGCAGGTGGGGTCTGAGGATCTGTCTGCTCACAAGAGGACTTGTGACAGATGTGAATAGAGCCCCAGTCCAACCAAGGGCTCAACTGAGGGTTTCAGAGATGTTGTATGGTTTTCACCCTGCAGGAAGACCCAGTCTTTGCTGACAGTCTAGAGGGGTCATGGGGACAGTGCTTGTGACAAGTAAGCAATGATCCCTTGCTGCCTACAGACAGTCAGTTTTTCTCTGCTCTGCCAGTATGAGGGTCACAGCAGGAAGCTTCCCGATGTCACCTCATTCTGGAAAAAGGGTGGGAGAGATGTTAGTGTGCTCATGGCTGGAGGAGGGTACAGACTGCCCAGGGAGCTGGGCTCTGGGCCAGGTTCAAAAGACAGGTAGCATTTAGAAGAATGAATTAGAGAACATGTGTTTTCTCAGCCTGGGAACTATGTGAAAACAAGGAGCCCACGCAAAGCTGAGGAGTGAGGAGGCCAGCACAATGTGGCTCTGCTTTGTTGGCCACTTGTGCTTCAGGTGGGATTGGAGAAGAGCTGAACAGGATGGCACAGGGCATCGGGCTACTTGCTGTCCCTGTGCTGGCATTCTCTGGAGCAATGCATTCTCTGGCATTCTCTGGTGGCTTGCTTTGTCCACCACTGGGTCTAACTGGCCTGTGGGGAAGTGTGAGGCCAGCCTGCCAGAGGAAGCACAGTCCTGAGTCTTCTGGGGTCCCAGCTGGAGTGTCCCCCATGGACAACCGACCTCCAGACCCATGAATCCAGCCCAGGGCAATGGGGTACTGAGTGACCATCAGCAGACGCGCAGGAGTCTGTGAGGATCAGCTCACTCCTGTAGACACGGAGGCAGCTCTGAACTTCCTGCTGGGCCCTTGGACGTTTGCAGCGCTGTTCACCTGGCCACTGAGTTGGTGGCCTCAGCTCATGCCAATGGAGTATCCACCCTCTCTGTCAGCATCTCGGCTGGGAACATTTATTCTGTGGCTCAGGGCTGTATTTAAGTATTAAAACCCCAAATGTTCAGGGGGAGGGAAGTATTCTTCCTCATGTAGGGAGAAGCTGCACCCACAACTCTGCACAGCCCATGTTATCAGCCATCACTGACCCAGGCCATTGACTCAATAAGAGCCTCTGGGTATGAGGAGGCCCTTAGCAGGCAGCTAAGCTGGATGGGGCACAGATCTGTAGAAAGGGCATGGGTCTCAGCCTCAGTTTTAAAATTTCATTTCATTTTGTTCTGGAAAATGGAAGATTGACTGGATAACCAAGAAGTCTCAGGAACAGTGATGGCAGAGTTGACTTATTTCCAAGAGTCCATTCTGATATCATCAATAAATCCTGACTTTTGCAAAGCATTTGGAGCATCCATAGACATGGGTAACTGTGAGAGCAAATGCCCTGCTCCTGCACACTTGAGGGCCAGGAGTAGGAATCCATGTCTCCCGCAGGTGCTGGGCAGAGGCTGATCACAGACCTCTCTGCCTCTCTCAGCTTTTAAGTGTTCATCTGACAGCCCATCAGCTGCATGCCAGTGGTTTATCCCTTTACGTTCATTAACATCTTGTTCTGCGGCCCAGTGCATCCACCTGTCAAGCATTTATGGAGTGCCAGTCCTTTGATTGCTGCAGAGTCACAGGAAAGGGCCAGCCCTGAGTCTGCTGGAAGGGAAAGGACTTGTCAACTACTAGAAATGTGTCAATCACATGTTCTGTGGGTGACCGACCAGGGTGGCGACCCAGGTGCTGTCTGTGGCCATCTTGCCAGGGAAAGGGGGTCGGTGGAGTGGTGCTTGAAGACAAGTGTGAAGGGGTAAGGCTGGAAGTGGCCACATGGGTTGATTCAGATTGTGGGGCTTTGTTTACCATGTTGGGTGAGCTAGAGTGTCTATACAGATTGATTCATTTCAGCAAGTGTCTCTATGGGAGTCTTTATCAGAGAGGAACTTCACTCTTCTATAGGCCCTGAGCCTTCAGGTAGAGAATAAGCATGAATCTCATCTTTGAGGGAAGTGCTGTGTGTTCTTGATGGAGCAACTGACCCCAGTGGGAGGATCACCCTGGAGGAGAAGCTGGCCCTGGGGAGAAGCTGACCCTGACAGAGGACCTGATACTGGGGGAGAACCTGATCCTGGAGAAGGAGCCAATCTTGCAGAAGAGCTGACCCTGCGGGATCTGATACTGGGAGAGGAATTGACCCTGAAGAAGGACCTGATACTGGGGGATGAACTGACCCTGGAGGACAATCTTTCAGAGGACCTGAGCTTGGGAGGAGGAGCTGACCTTGAGGAAGGGGCTCACCTGAGAAGGAGCTGACCTTGGAGGACCTTGGAGGAGCTGGATGAGAGGCTGTCTTTAGGGAAAAACTGACCCTGAGAAGAAGCCGACTTTGGGGGAGTAGCTGGGTCCATTGGTGGAGGCAGACAAGAGACAATCAGGAGAGGAGGGCTCGTGTGCAGGGGATAGAATGGGGAGAAGGAGGAGACCTGGGGCTGGAGAGGACAGCCGGCCCCAAAGGCCAGAGAGCTTCAGCCTAGCTGGGAGAAGCCACTCTCAGCAATTCAGTGAGCAAAAACACTGTGAGTATTTGGTGATGACCCCGTGGGGGAAGGACTGGAGGACTCCGCATGCCTAGCCCTCACTGCATCCTGAACATTCTCTGTCCGGGGCTTCCACTCACTCCCTACTGTGATCATCCTGCTTCCTTAGCTGCTAGGAATCACCCTTTCAGATTTAATAAAGGGCACATCATTCCTGATCTTCTGATGATTGGCTTACCTCTTAGAGCTTGTCTTTATTATTAAAAATCCTCTCTGGGTTTTAAATTGATTAGACAGTTCTAGCAGGTCATGTGCTTCTCTGAATCAGGCAGAGACATTATTTGTGACTATCAATAATTATTTTCTTATTAATGTAATTAAAGATCTTATTCTTCCCTATCTAGTAGCCTAGGAGAAATAAATCTTCCAATTATCTTACTTTCAGGTTCTTTTTTTTTCAAAATATCTCTAATTATCACTCTTGCTACAAGTATAATCAACTTGCATAAATTAGGTTCTATTCTTAGCCTTGGTTTAGCTATCCCCCGTCTTTTTTCTAGCACTTTGTATATTATGGCGACAAATTCTAAGCTAACACATCTATTCCGCACACAGCCCAAACTGAAAGGACCAAACTAAAATAATGTATTTACACAGAACAGTCTCAGTACCGAAGGAACAAAAACAGATCACCTTGCTGGGTAACTGCAGACCTGCTCCTCCTCTTTGGACTCAAGTCTACCTGAGCCTCATATTCGCCTGACTATTTGGGAAAGTGGAATTGTTCATTCCTGTATTTATTTGGCAGTAGCCATGTGCCCTGTGTGCTGGGCTATCCTTAGGGCATGGGGACAAGAAGGGACCTTTTACCCTGTAGGCCTCACAGTTGGTCTTGTGAGGGCAGAACCCAGGGTGCGAACAGTGTGGATACCAGAACCACAGGAGTCTGGAGAGGGACAAAGCCTTGGGCTGAAGGGCAGAGGCGAGCCGTTCCCAGTGCTGGGCAGGGCACCGGGGACACAGCCGAAGGGGGGCTCACCCTGGAGAAATGACCTTTGTTTCTGGTATAGGACAAGGCACAGGCCAGTGCTGCCCTGAGGCCACCATTGCACTGTCAACCCTGTGGACTCAGTCATTTGTGGACCTAATCTCCTGGCCACCCTGTAAGTCTCTGGGCTTTGTGTCCTCCAGGGCCGCATCAGAATCTGTTACTGAAGCAAACGTGGCTGCAATTGTCTGAAGGCAAATGAGACGATTGTCATCCTCAAACATAGAAGCAGTAGTCCTGGCTGTGTGGCACCCGTGCCCCGAGCTGGCCCTTGTGCCCCCTCCAAGGGTGTCCCATTCCCTTGCAGCCCTAGGTGGGAGCTCGTGAAATGCTGGGAGGGAACCAGAGGCTCGGCAGGCGCCCTCTGCAGTGGCCTGGGCCAGGAGCTGCAGCTCTTCTGGTCTTTACACCCTGCAGTGAGGGGGTGAGGTCGGCTGTGTGGCTGTGGACAGGGGGCCACTTCACCCTCAATCGGAGCTGTGGAAGAGGCAGCAGAGCCACTGGACCTGTGGCTGGGAGGAGCTGCAGCACCACCTCCAGTGGGAAGGATTTTGTCGCTAGAAGGCATTCGCCACTGCAATGACTGTTCTTAAATTAGGCTGTGCTGCAGAGGAGTTCACACGGCTATTTGAGGGCCTTCTGCAGCCAACAGTGTGGCAGGTCAGTTGCTTGCTGGCACCTTCTGGGATTTGCTGTTACATAAGGATGCACCAAGCAGATGCACAAAAACACTTTGAAATGCAAGTCCTGCCCCGTGTCAGGCAGTGGGGTCTGCCGGGAAGCCCCGACTCATCCTTCCAGCTGGTTTCCATGGCGACCGCCATGTCACTCCCTCCTCTGTTTTCCCGGAGCTCTCAGCCTGTCTTCCAGCTTGTAGTGTGGCAGAAGGGAGCTGCTCATGTGTGGGCCTCTACCCACTACAGAGTGACACAGCTAAACAAGGGCAGCAAGATATGGGATGTGGATGGGTCTGCAGGTCGCCAGGGGTCAGGGGGTAAACAGAGGGAGCCGATTCTCACAGTCCAGGGTAGAGGCCTGAGGTCCAGGTGTCACAGGCTGGCTCTTTCTCCTGTGCTTTCTATCACACGGGGAGTCCCCGTGTCCTCACACAGCTGCCTCTTTTTGTATATGTCTGCGTCCTGGTCTCCTCTTGTAGGAACTCCAGTCGGGTTGGATGCCGGTCACCCTAATGACCTCATCTTTCCTTAATTACCTCTATGAAGATCCTGTCTCCAGACATGCTGATAGTTTCTGTCACAGCTTGCGCTGGAGTTAGGACCCCCACTCCTCTTCATCCTACGGCAGCTCTCCATCTGCTCCCACGTTCACACTCGGGGCCCACTCTGCCTCCTCCTGGCCATCATGGCTCCTTCCGTAAGGCCCACTGGCCTTGGAGGATCTGCCTTCCGAAGAGCCTCCTCCTGGATGGCCACCCCTCCGAGGTCCTTATGGCCTAACCAGAGATGGCAAATGCTTTATAGCTTCCAAGGATACAAACAGCCTCCTGTGTCACCTGTGCCATACGTGTACCACATCGGCCTAGGGTGCTCCTATTTCACCCAGATTCCACGTGCACCTGTCCTCTCTTCTTCTGGCATTGCTGATATCCTGGGGTCCATTAGCTTCTAAAATGGGTGGGTGATCCTTACCCTGTAGGACTTAGTTCATCCTGCATCACCCAAGTGCAACTAACTGGCTTCTCCAACCTCACACTCGTGGCCTCTTTTCCATTTGAAAGTGAGTTCTGTTCAGATGGATTCGAGTTTAATCCATCTTGGAGAATCAGAAAAGAGTAACTGCACTCTATTTTTACTGCACGAAGGTTCTCCCGAGGACACCCGCCTGCAGGCAGTGCATGATCACAGAGCGCCCACACATCCAAGAGCCTGGTGCATGGGCCTGGGAAGGCTGAGTCCAGTCCAGACTCTGTGACCTCTGTGCCAGGTCGTGGCATCCCTGCCTCTGTTTCCCCACATGTGGGATACAGGGATGCAGAGGAGTAGCCTCGGGGCTGTCAGGACAGAGGAAGCATTCTGAGCTGGCACCGCGGGGCCCCAGACACACGTGGTGGCATCGCTGTCCACCTGTCCCACTCCCTCCTGAGCTGTCTGACAGCAGCTGCTCAGCCTTGGGTCACCTCCCTGCCTCAGTTCCTTTTTGGCAGAGCTGTATTGTCTGTAAACCTCCTCTTCAACCTCTTCCCTGAAGTTTGCACAAAACACTGATAGATCCCTGAGCACTGAGGACAGGACCAGGGAGGTCCATTGTCCCATGCGTGTTTCCCACACCGGTCAGCTGTCCCAGGACCCTGCCACTTTCCTAGACATTCAGAAAGGAGTGGGGATCTGTTGTGGATGCTTTAGGGTTGGGCTGCTCCAGGGTTGGGCTGCTCCTTACTGCCAGCACCCCTGAGTGAGACCCTATCATAGATCCCACACTCATCACCTCCAGGTGGCAGTGGACTTGCTTTAAGTATTTTTTTTTTTTTTTTTTTTTTTTTTTTTTTTGCGGTACCCGGGGATTGAACTCATGACCTTGCACTTGCCAGGCAGGCGCTTATGCCACTGAGTTAAATCCCTGGCCCGTTTTAGTTTTTGTTGTTGAAGATTTTGCTTTTATTGACCTCGAAACAATTCATAAGTTTGTTTCTGCAAGAGACAGCAGTAGTGCCCGGCCTGCTGCCTTTTGAGCTTGGCCCAGAAGTTGCCTGCTGTCTTGGTCCAAAAAGTTTCATTTGTCTACTGGTTCCCATGAGATATTAAGCACAGATTGTCTGAGGGCAGCATGAGGGGCTCCCCTTCACTGCCCTGGGGAAGATGTTTCCTTTGCGCTTGCTCTGACATTCTCATTACAAAGCCACCCCAACATTTCTCTCCTTTATCAACCTCCATAGAACCCAACTGTGCCTTGCAAATAAGAAACTGACTGAATGTATTTCAGCTTTATAACACAAAGTGTGTGTGTGCCTGTGCACACACACACACACACACACACACACACATACACACAAATAAGTAAAAAATGTAGGATCCCCGGCTTAGACATTTAAATCCTATGCAAATAATTATGACCATTCTATGAATCAGAAAAATGCACTCCGAGCATAGCTGGCCACTCCTTTCACTACTGCCTTTTATTTGAAAATAGGCAAACAGAGAAGGAATTATATCTGTTTGCTTTCTCTGTTGGATATTTTAATGGTTTGTTCTGTCTGAGAAAGCCTGATGTTGAGCTGAAGTTGACAGAAACCACAAGTGGACATGTCAAAACAAGCTGGAGAAAGTTACTTTTGATGTGTTTTATTGAGATATCCGAGGTACTTTCCAATTATTTTATGCCAAGAAAGGTAGTTCTTCACAAAAAAAAGAAGATTTCTTTTGAAAACCACAAGTGTAGCTTGTCAAACCTTAAATATCATTTGGATCTACACAGAGGAAGTTCTAAGGCAGGCTGTGTGGCTCCTGTGGAGAGGAGAAAAAAGCCTGCTCGTGGGATAGGACTGTGTGCAGCACGGGAATCCCATCCATCCCAACTCCCACGTGGACACAGGTGTGGTGGTGGCCTTGGGGTGGGCCCTGCAAGGTCTGTATTGCAACAGCTTTGCCCCTCAAGGGCTGGATCCAGAGGCCACAGGTCTGCATGGGCTAGGGGCTTGAACTGTCAAGACCCCAGCTCCAAGGGGTGCTCAGAGGGCGCCCCCTTCTGGGCCTAGGCGCCGTGACAAGGAGACCCAACTGATCTGGGGCAGGCAGCAGCCTTGGGATGCTCTGTGCCCAATGTGACCCAAGCCAGGTGACCCCATAGAGTACTGGCCAATCATGTCACAGGTCCCTTGTCCTCTAACCTTGACACATGTAGGGCCAGACGGAGGCTGCTGTCCACTCCTGCCCCTTTCTCAGGGGAGCAGGGCACAATGGCCTTCTGAGACTGGTGCTGCCCACGCCCCAAATATACCCCTCGCCTGGCTCCTGAGCCTTTGTAGACACAGGAACTGCTCGCAGGTGAAATACATTCTTCCTAGACAAGGGTTTCTCCAAAGGTGCCTTAAGAAACAGTTCACGAACACAGAGACAATGGGGAGGGGAGGTGTTTCCAGATTAGACAGAAACCACATGAAAGAGGCTGTGTACGGAAGAGGAGCAAGGTTTGAACTTGACTGTGGAGAGGGCGGAGCTGGCACAGGGGCCTCAGCAGTGTGTCTCACAATGGCTGGAAGGGCAGCTGGGGCCTTGGGTGAGCCATGCCTTCCTGCATGTGACTCCTGATGTCAGCACTGTGACCTTCATTTTAAGGTTGAGCCCGAGGCCCCGTGAGGGTTATCCTACTCTCAAGAAAATCCCTCCTCACACCTGAATGACACTACATGGGGACGGGACCAGGGACAGAAAATGCACTGAGCTGGGATCCTCTCCCCTCATAGAGGCCCTGGGTACCCGGTCAGTCACCTGGGGCCAGGTGGAATGTGACACTCAGGATGTTGGCAGTGTGAATAATCCATGTTAGATTGAGTACTGAGACAGCTGAGGTCCACCTGTCCTTTCATGTCTCCTGTGTCCCATGTCCCTGTCCTCATTCTCTAGGGACTATGCTAAGTTATGCCAGGGTCTCTCTGGCTTCCTCTTCCCTCTTGTGACCTGATGATGAGGAGGTACCCCAGGTCCAAAGCAGTTCCTGGAGTCTAAAGCTGTCACAGCCCCCCACCAGGCCTGCAGCAGGGGCCCAGAAAGACCTGGGGGAATACAGACGTCGGGAACATGATCTCCCTCCCGGCTTCTGCACCAATCCTCAACAACTCGCAACAGTGAGGAGGGTGAAGGGTACCTCTGGGGTGAGGGTTCATGCTCTGCCACACACTTGGGGTTGTGGGGAGAGGACACATGGGGCCATGTGTGGTGAGGAAGGGGCACCCCTGACACTGGGCCCAGCACATAAGGGGATGCTATAAAAAGGATTGGGTGAGATTTGCTGTTTCCTGCCATGTTGCCTGGGCTTAGGTTCCAGGGACTTTCTTCTAGGGCAACAATAAGATTGGCACACGAGAGAGCCAGGCTGAATCTATGAGCCCTTCTCTGTGGGCCAGTGCCCCTGTGGTGCTGGAGATGGGCTCTCAGTAGGTCAGCACCTGGCCTGCATCCTGGCTCACCGCTCTTTGTGTTGTCTCTGTGCTGGCTTCCTCATCATCCAAGAGCAGAGGGAAAATGATGCCCCTGATCTGTGGTTCTGCTGCATCTGACCCCTGTCTGTTCTGAGGTGCAGGGTAGGGCATGCTCAGGGCCCGAGCTTCGCCATTTGCAGGCCCTGTTTCTTATTCTGTGCCTCTGCTGGCTGGTTTTGCTGGGGTGTCCTAGGTCCCTTTCCACCCTGTCACCGTGAAGTCTGCACACCTCAGGGTAGGAGCCACCCTGAGATCTATCCCAAGAGGTGGTCTCTGGCTTTCTGATGCCTGGAACCACTATGACTTCCACTTTCAGTATGGTATGCAGTGAACCTCGAGTGGTATGGTTTCCGGAAAAGGCCATGTGGGAGGTGACTGCCCAGCTGTGGGCTGGTGCAGAGGACCCAAGCACTTCTAAGGTTGCCTGATGAGCTGTGGTGTTGGCTTTGGTCAGGGCATTGCTGTGGGGATGTAAACCCCTTGCATTTGGAGGAGCACTGACAGACTGACAGACACTGTGCTCAGTGTCCTTTGGGAGCCTGGCTCCCTCTGTCCATGCCTGCCTCTCTCACATCCCAACTGTGTCCACGAGTAGAGCCCATGGGCCTGGAGTTGGCCTTGCCTCCCTCCCTTCTTCCTTCTTTCTGGTCAGGTAAAATTTAAATGGACCCTGCTCAAATGCCTCCTATACTGAGACTTCTGTTGTCTTTGAGGTCAAGAGGACTGAGGTCAGGGGCCCCATCATACTGTGTCCCCTTCTTTCTCATCCCCCCACCAAGGTGAACTGGTGCCTGGCACAACATAACAGCAATGGTGAACAGTGTGCCTGGCCAGCTGCGGAGCAGCAAACTAAGGCTGAGGCTAAGATCCTTGAGTGGCATCTCAGTCCCTGGTGCTGAGGTAAAGGTCTTTAGATTGGCATCCCGGAGCTGTCCATTGCCTTGCAAGGCGGATGCTGGGGCTGCCAGGGACCACACCCACTTCATGCCGGTGCTTCTGAAGCTTCACACACATCATGGTACACTCAGGAAGAAGAACTCGGTGTGATGGGTGAAACTGACAGCAGGGCCCTGGCTACTACCAGCCCTGGAGCCCAGCCCCTGCTCTCACCAGCCCCACAATTCTTCCTGTCCCCTTTGCCTCTTGAGGTCGGAGCCAGGCCTTTCTCTAGGAGACTTGTGCAGGCACACCCTGGCAGAGCTGCATATTTGAAGGTTAGGGTGGCGGTGCTGCCACGTCCTGGTTCTGGCCCCCACTCCCCAGGAGGACTGGGGGCTTGGTCAGCCCTTCCTGTCCTGGCTCTGGGCTGCATCTGCAGGGTGAGGGGAGCCGGGTGAGGTGTCCTCTCAGGCTTCTGCAACAGCCTCTTCTACCTGTTTGATTTTCGTCTCTGCTTTTTCTCCTCCAGCTGGAGACAATCTGTCACTCTCTGGGGTCCCTGAGAATTCAGTGGCCCTTGCCATTTCCCATGGACTGTGCATAGTTGTTCCTGTGGCCAGCTCCCTCGTGATTCCTTCCTTCATCAGCTTCTTTGTAGCGTTCTCGCCTTGCTTCTCCTTGTGGTTCATAGGCGAGGAGCAGCCTGCTGGCTGGTTCTGGAGCAGAGCCCTTCCAGTTAGAGCTGTTATGGGGGGATTAGGGGCCCTCTCTTTGCTCTCATGCAGTCATTCATTAAAATGTGTGTGTGTGGTTTTCTTTTTGCCTAAATTATACCATGCATTTTCCAGGCGCTACTCTCACCTGGTCCTCCGGTATTTGCGCTAAGTCTACCAGCCTGTGCATGGCTCTGAGTTCTTGGGTGGGGGAGGGAGGGCCTGGCAGGAGGTACCCAGCCTGCTATCGGCCTGGGTTGATCCAGTCTTCTGTTTGCATATACAACTCTAAGGCCAGGCTGTTTGCCGTGTCTTTTTGGGTGTATGGAGACCAGTGTGGAAGCCACCAAAGAAAACCCAGTTGACCAGCACAAGGCCAGGGCAAGGCCTGGCAGGGGCACACTCAGACACAGCATCAAGGTCAAGCTGGAGCCTGACGTCAGGCTGCTGGGGCAGCAGCTTCAGTCAATGGCCCTGAGGACAGGAACAGCGGCTGCAGGCTCACTGTCACTATGGTGGTCACAGCACAGCTCCGTATAAGGCCAAGAACAAGGTGGCTGGGGCTCTGTGCTGTGTGTTTTGTCAGCCTGCTGGCCCATTTCCCAAGAACCAGGGCAGACAGACCACTGCCTGGATTGGAAAGGTCAGCAGGAGTCCTTGGGATACCCTGCAACAGCTGGACCCTGGTCAGGCCCAAGCTTCCCTTCCTCTTGTGTCCCCAGCATGAGATGGGTGGGCTGTGATCCAAGCTCATCACCAACAAAACTGCAACCTCAGCCTGGCATGTGTAGGGTCCGACCCTGGGACTCTGCCTCTGAGCTGTTCATCCCCCCGGCCCCAGCTGTCTTGGGAGCTCAGTAGGGGCGAGGCTGGTGTTGTTCTTGTTTTCAAGGGCATGGTGGCCTCGTGATGATGTCTCCTGCAAGCCAAGGGAGCTGCTCCGGGCTCTGGACTTAGGGAGCCCTGCTGTCCCCAACACTGGGCCTCCCAGGAGAACTGTGGGCTCTGTGCCACCACACAGACCACACCCACCCTATGTGCCATTTGCTCATTTATGGTTCCCTCTGCCTCCTTCAGATGTCAGAGTTTTCAGTAAACATGTGGCTTTGCTCATGGGTCACATATTTTTTTGCATGCGTAGGTGTCTCTACTCCACAGTTTCCATAGCATTCATGGCTCTCCCCGAGTTGAAGCTCCTGTAGCCCCATCTCCCCTTCCATGCATGGCACCAGGAGGAGGTGTTAGAGTAAACCATCGTAGGTGCAGTGGTGGGTACCTGCTGAGCTGTGTGGTGCAGTGATGAGGGTCTCAGGTTCTGGAACCCAGGAGTCAGGCTCTGCTACTTTCAGAAGAGTTGGCTGCCTGAGCTTTGATTTTACTGTCTGTGAAACAGGACAGCAAAGCTCGGGTCTCACAAGCTGCTTGTGAGGATATGCGCTCAGCCGAGGTGGTGCCCAGACCATACCTGGCTGCCGCAAGCAGATGCAGTGTGTGACAACTAATGTTGTGGTGCCAGTTCTCAGCTGTGCCTGCCACCTGCTCTGCCTCCTTCCTGCTTGCTGCTCTTACGGAACACCCTGTCCCAGCCTTTCTGGTGACCTCCTGATACAGATTCCAGCACCTGTAAAACGTGTTCCTACTCATTTTATGGGTGCCCTTATCACAAGGCACCACCCACTGGTTTCATCTGTGGGATCATTTCCTCCTTCCCAGAGCAGATGCCTCCCTGCCCCATGGGGTGCTTGCTTTTATGGGGCAGTCAGACACAAACGTGTCACTTGGGTTTACAAGAAACACACCTAGGACCACCCCTTTAGGGCGCATCTAACAATGAGGGGGGAATGACAACAAGAAAAGCTCTGTGAGACACTTAGAGTCTCTGCCCCCCAATCCCTATGCTGTCCCCACACCATGCTCATGCCAGCGTGTGTTTACGTGTCCGTGTGTGTGCGTGCATGTGTGTGTGTAGAGGGGGAGGGAACTGAAGGAAAGGCCCTGGAAGCAAGGCTGATCCTGACATCCGACACTCGGCTGTGAACTTCCCGCTGGCAGCTGGCACTTTGAGGAGGTGCCAGGTGACTAGAGCGCCACTGTGCTGCAGAAAGAGGGCTCTCACTGTTCTCTCCCTGTGCTGCTTGCTGGGAATGGACCCTGGGCCATGCCTGGAGAAGAATCTGGCTAGCACATGGGGCCTCGAGCTCTGTCCACCATGAGCTGCCTCTCTGACCACCATCTGGGGTTGGTGCGAGGCCAGGTGGGTCTGAGAGGTTCTGGACACACTTGTGGTCAAGTGACCCTCCTGTGTTCTTCATTGCAGGGACAGACTTGCCAGGGAGGAAACCAGGGCCCCACTCACACTTCCACCTTTTAATTTCAGTAAAAGGCAAAGGTAGTAGCACAGAAAGGAAACAATGGCCATAAAGAGACCTCTGTTCCTGCACCGGGCCAGAGTAGGGGCCACTCCCCATTCAGCAGAGGGGCAAAGGCAGGTAGGCATGGACAAGTCTCCTAATTCAAACAGACAGAAGTGCTGGGATGGGAAATGTGCTTTCAGAGATGCATGCGTGGTCCCTTTCTCCCATCAGAGACCCGAGCACTGGGTGATGGTTCTGGAAACAGTTCATTTATCTTTATCAACTGCTGGTTGGGGGTTGGAGCCACAGAGCAACTCAAACCTCCAGAGGGGTGAGAGAGGGAGCGACCTTGCCTCTTGAAGATGTTCCCCAAGACTGATTTCCCAGAGCCCTGCCATCTGCAGCCTAACTCTGAGGTCAAGTGATTCACCCCATTGCTCAGCTCCAGGCAGAACCAGCTCCCTGGCCGCCAATCTGAATCTCACTGCATGTGTTTGTAAATCAGTGCTGAGCTATGCCTAGATGTTGGAGGAAGGAGCTCTGCAGGGCTGCATAACACTCCCCAACCTCCTGAGAACGGAGATGCCCCACTTGCACTTCCCTGAGGTAGGTTAGAATTCCACATGCGAATTCCTCAGCCAGACCCAGCTGTCCGCCTGGCCACATTTCTGAGTCAGAAGCAGTGAGCACTAGAAAATGAGCCTGGGAAGAGGTGGCCAGGAGCCCACTCATATCTAAGCTGAATGAAGGTCTCAGTCCTATGTGGGATGAAGGACTGCAGAATGGGCCTTTCAGAGTCCCATTAGCATGGTGGCAGCTCTAACCACTCCAGTGTGTTTTGAGTCCTTTGTTTCTCAACATGGGAACTGCAGAACTCTTCCTCCTCCCCTCCTTGCCTTCTGCATTCCTAACAAGGGTGACATCCACTCAAGCTAACCCTCCAATCCTCATGGCCTTCCCTTTGTCCCTGCAGGACTCTGGGGCATGTATCACTGTCTCTGTCCTCCAACAGAAGAAATCCAGGCACAGAGCAGCTCAAAGACTTGCCGAGGTCACGAAGCTGTGGGTGCATGAGTGGCCACTATCTTGGGGTGCCCCTGGCTGGCTAGTGGCGGAAGGAGGAAGAGCTCTGCCATATGGGGCATAGACTCAGCAGGCTGGGGGCCCTTCTGGCTGGGGTATGCCCCAGGGTGGTCTGCCTGTCTGCTTTGGGAAGAAGTGGCCGTCTCCAAGGGGGCCAGGGATGGATGAAAGTTGTACACCAAGGGCTGCACGTGCCCGTTGGCTCTTAAAGCTGAGCACCCCATCCCACAGAGGCACCCCAATAGTGAAAAGCTGTCAGTCTCAGGGGCCTCAGAGATGCCAGGAAATGCATTGCCTGTCCCTCCTTGGTGTGACTGTCTGCTTCTTTAGTGGTTGACACCCTACTATATCTCATGGATCATCACAGCAGTGAGGAAGCCACGGCTGAGCAGCACCCCTCCTGCCCATGGGCCCCAGGACGTTTGCCTCTCAGAGTTTTTCTATTCTACAGCACGAGCTGTAAGAGTTATGGAGGACCTCATGGAGCTTTTGTGTATTGGATCACAGTTAAAACTGAAAACTTTATTAATTCACTACAAAATAATGCACCCACCCATTATAATCATATTACTATAGAAGTAATTGCATTTTCCAAACTAATATATTTGTAGGAAGAGTGGCATTGATTTATATTTATATTTATATGTTTATAAATGCCTTCCACGTCTGACTTAAAACAAGATGGCTGGGTTCTCACATTTGCTCCTAAACTCTTGATGCTAAGCAGGTTTATGAAGATCTGTTCTACTTTGGATCTATAGTGGACCTCAGAGGTTCCTAAGTGGAAGACTTGGT
The DNA here is from genome assembly GCF_034190915.1 of Cavia porcellus. Classification (NCBI taxonomy): domain Eukaryota; kingdom Metazoa; phylum Chordata; class Mammalia; order Rodentia; family Caviidae; genus Cavia; species Cavia porcellus. The sequence goes on from NW_026947489.1 coordinate 60,494,103, forward strand.
CACCCCCTGGGGCCCCACAGGCACTGGTGGGACCTTTGGGAGTGGGGCTTAGGGGAGGAAATGAGGTCACTGGGATGTGGCCTGGAAGGGAATGTTGGTACCCGGGCCCTTCCTGTCTCTTTCATTGCTTCCTGAGTGTCATGCAGTCAACTGAACTCCTTTGCCACGATGCTCTGTGTTGCCACAGACTCAAACCAACCCCAGAATCTGTGACCCAAAATAAAACTTTCTTCCTTTTAAGTTGTTCCTCGGAGCTATGGAATTTTTCACAACTATGTAAACTGAACTAATGGGGCATCTTACCCTTCTGAGCAGCTCCGCAGTTTAAATCAGGCTATGGCATAGTTCTTCATTGACTTTGGCCATCGCCTGGTGCTGTCCATTCCTCTTACTGCCAGATAACATCACAGCACGTGGAACACTGCATTTGCCCTACTGCCTCATCAGCTGATGGACACTGGGTTTCCCACTTTTCCACTGTTATGCAAGAGGCTGCTATGAAGAGCCTCGTACAGGGCTGTGTGGTGGCAGGGATTTCCCTTCTCTTGGCTACATATGGTACTCAGGAAGGTCTTTCCTGGTCAAGTGAGAGCTCTGGGCTTACATCGCAAGGTGCTGTCTCTTTGTCACAGTAGCTGCATCTGTTCCACTCGGTGAGTGAGGGTTTCCAGTTCTCCACATCTTTGACAACATTGGGTATCATCTGCTTACTGGTTTGGAAGTGGTAACTCATTGTGATTTAGACTCGCTTTTCCCCAGAAGCTGGAAATGTTGAACATTTTTGCATGTGTTCACTAGCTATTCATATGTCTTGTTTTTTCAGGTTTTATACTCATTTTTAAATTCAATTATTTGTATTTTTAAACCAGTAGGTTGTAAGAATTCTTCATCTATTCTGTATACTACTCTTTGGTCAGACATATTATTTGTAAATATTTTCTCCCATTCTGGTGATTCCTTTCAACTTTCTTGGTCAAGAAAATACAAAAGTTTTTAATGTTGATGAAGTCCAGGGGCTGGGGATTTAGCTCAGCGGCATAAGCGCCGGCCTTGAAAGCAGGCAGTCGTGAGTTCAATCCCTGGTACCGATAAAAACAAAAAAGCCAAAAAAAAAAAAAAAAAAAGTCCAAATTGTTTATCTTTTGTTGTTGCTGGTGCATTTTTGGTGTTGTAGCTGAGAACATATTTTCTATTCTAAGGCCATGAAAATTTCTTCCTTTATTTTCTACTAAAAGTTTAAAATTTTTCTTTATTTTGAAAAGAATAAAACCAAAGTAGAAAGAAAACAAAACAGGGTCATTCAAAACAAAAGGATGGACATAGCACATGATTCAAAACCACAATACAAGTTGATCTACAATGGTTACCATGATGTGTCTTGTTATCTTCAATAGAATTTCCCATATCATCAGGCACAGTAAAATTGAACATAGGAGTACCAAACAAAATAAAAAAAAAAACATTGGAGACATTATAGGACTTCAAAAGCAGGTAACAGTCAAACAAGAGTGGCTATCCTAGTGAATCTTACTGTCTTCAGAGTAGTTGCCTAACTCTCGGACTTGATACTACCAAACATAACAGATTCTAAAAAAAATCAGTCAAGAGAAGACAGCGATCTAACAAAACAGATTCAAATAAATTCAGTCATAATGAAACAGTGTAAGTAATACAGGGCTTCAGATTAAGTTAATAGGAAATTAAAGATGGTTACCATAGTATATCCTGCTATTTTTGGAATAGCTGTCTGTGCCCTCAAATCTAGCACAAGTAGACAGACAGTACAAGCAAACAAATCTAGAACAGAATATAACCAAACAAAACAAAGCAATGAGAACAATATGAGTTTCAAATCATGATATAGGATTAACAATGTCCTCTGCCTTCCCTTTTTAGACAATCCCTCCCCTTTCACTTTCACAAGGTACATTGTACATTTTGTGTCCCACTAACTCCTTTAGTTTTAGATTAGGGAAGCAACCCGCTATTTACTCAGGTGGTTCTGAGCCTTTTCATCCCTGAGCCTTATCTCAAGTTGTATTCCTTTACCTACAAGAGCCTTAAGATTTTCCTTCCTTATAGCTGAGTGGTTCTCAATTGTATAACAGTGTTATGTCTTTCCAACCAATCTGTAGCTGATGGGCGAGTTACCCCCACTTTTTTCTCGTTCCTAGCCATAGAGCATTATTCTCTCATATTTGACTTTCAGTCCATAAACTCTCTTTCAGGTTAACTATATTTCTTATATAGAGCATCTTGATGAACCCTATCTCCTAATCCACTCTGCCTGTGTTTCTTTTTATTAGTGCATCAAGGCCATTTATGTTAATGATTATGGCCAGCTTCTTTTCCTCATCTCTGCCATGCTACTTTTCTACCATTGGTTGTCTACTTTTCTCCTTCATTCCATGGTCTGCCCTGTTCAGTGAGGCCTCTCTGCCGCTGTTCCTGAAGCCATGGTCTTTCTTCTCTCTCTCTAGAATATCCTTTAGTATTTTTTGTAGGATTGGTTTGGTGGTCATGAACTCCCCCAATTCCTCTTTGTCATGGAAGCATCTTGTTTCTCCATTATTTTTGAGAGATAGCTTTGCAGGTACATCAATCTAGTTTGAAGGTTATTTTCTTTCAGGGCTTGGAATACTTCACTTCAAGCTCTTCTTGGTTTGGTGGTTTGTGTAGAGAAGTCTGTTGTGATTCTGATGGGTTTTCCTTTATAGGTGATCTGGTTCTTTTCTCTAACGGCTTTTAATATTCTGTCCTTATGTTGAATTTCTGGGATCTTGATTATTATATATCTGGGTGTGGATCTATTTTGGTTGTAGCTGACTGGAGTTTTGTATGCCTCATATAGCTGAATATCATTTTCTTTTCCTATGTTGAAAAGGTTTTCCTTAATTATTTCTGTGAATAGCCTATGTATTTCATTTGTGTTTACCCCTGCTTCTTCACTCACATTCTTTATTCTTAAGTTATAGATCCTCTTGTCATCTTCTAACCTTTGTATTGTTACTTCCTGGTTCTTTGTTATTTTTATGAGATCTTTTCGTGATCAGACATTGCAAACCTGTCTTCAAGTTTTGATAGTCTATCTTTAGTTTCTTTCAAGCAGTTTTGCCAGTTTTTAATGAAGTTTTTAAATTCCCATTATTCTCTTTGAATCTGGTTTATGTATTCTAAATTTTTTATATTTTTCATCGCTTTCCTTCTTTTTTCTATTTTCCTCCATTCTTCCATCCGTGTCTTTTTAAGAAATGCTTAGCATTTCTTTTATTTATCTTATATCTTCCTTTACTTATATTAGTATTTCTAATTTGAGTTCCTCTGTAATGTCACAAAGATATTTCTTGGTGTCACATGATGTTGCTTCCAATATTGCAGGTATACTGCCCCTGATCTCTTCTATGTTTATCAGCCAGTATTGTTTGGGTTGGAGGCTGAAGACTTCCATTTGTTTCTTTCTATTGTCATGTTTCTGGTTTTTTCCAGACAAGTGTATAATAGAGGTCCCAGGCACTTTCTGTATTGGTTACAATTACTCTGAAATGTGCTGGCTAAGGGTTGCTGCCCTCCCCAGTCTGCTGTTGACCACTGAGGTACAAACGGGTGGTGCAGGCTGACCCCTCCCTTCTGAGCTGGTTAACCACTGTGAGTCTTCACTAGGGTAGCATGTGCCAGGTAGACAGAACCAGTTTGGGACAGCTTCAGGGGAAACTTTGTCCTTGGCTATTGGATCTCGCACAGGGGCAGGACTCAGTCCCAGCAGTTCTCATCAATCTGTTCTGCGCTAGGAGATGCTAACTGAAGCCAATGCAGCTTTGGATTCGGGGTTGCCTGCTCAACTCCAAAATGTCACCCAGCCAATCACTCCCTCCTACGGGAGGACTAAGTTCTATGCACTCACCATGGGCTTGTACAGACCTCCACACTGGCTCTGTTCTCTGCTCTACCTCTCCCCTCTGCAATCTCATCCCCCTGTTGAAGCCCTCCAGCTTGCCTATCCCCAAGCTCCCCAAGACTGCACATCCTTTCCCTTCCGGTGGTGTCTTGCACACAGTGGGATGGGCTCTAGTGAGAGCACTTCTGGCTACAGCCTTCTATCCATGCCTCTCCTTTACTTTTTTCCCCTCTTCTCTCTCTCTCTCTCTCTCTCTCTCTCTCTCTCTCTCTGTCTCTCTTTCTTTCTTTCTTTCTTTCCTTCTCTCTGCTTTAGTTTCTCTCTGGGCTATAAGGATCCATCTCTTTTCATCTGGTCCTTGGCATGATGTCAACTCTAACATCTGAACTGTTTCTCCCAGAGAGCTCTTTACTTTGCTACCTATTGATCTGCCATCTTCCCAGCTTAATTCAAGTTTTAAAAATTTTGGTCCTTATAATTAGGTTTGTAATACACTTTAAGTTAACTTTGCATAGGTATAAGGTAGGGTCCAGTTTCATTCTTTTACCTGTAGCTATTTAATTGTCCAATACCATTTGCGAATGATGTTATTTTTCCCCATCGAGTGATCTTGAGACCCTTGTTGAAAATCAGTTGACCAAACATGTGAGGGTTTATTTCTGAACCCTCCCAGTACCACACTTTATTGACAACTATACATTCATAATAAGTTTTAAGTCAGGAAGGTTTAGTTCTTCATCTGTCTTTCCAGATTGACTAGATAACTTCTTGCATTTCAATGTATGCAAAAAAGTAGCTGGAATACGTGTAGGAATGTTGTTGACTTGGTAGGTCATTTTGGGAGCATTGCCATTTGATAATATTCAATTTTTCAGTTGTGAACCTGAGGTGATTCCATTTATTTAAATCCTCTAACTTCTTTCAAATGCTTTTTGCAGTATCAAGTTACAAGCTTTGTACTTATTAACTATACTCCTAAGTACATTAATTTTTGGTATTATTATTAATGAAGTTTTTTTATTCCTTTCATCTCTAGCTTGTAGGAATACAAGACATTGGTACCTTGGTTCATAAACAGTTCTTTCCACAGTTCCGGTTGCACACTGAATTGACGAGAACCAAATCAAATTCAATGGTTAGGTTCAGTGGTGACCTTATGGGGAAATTTGATTCAGTTCTCATTCAATTTGGTTTGCGACCAGAACTGTGGAAAGAATTAAGTTCATGAACCCTTTCCTGTACCTCTGTAGATGTTCTGTGTATCGATTTTTTTCTCTTGTAACTTTGCTGGTCTTGTTCGTTAGTTCTTTTCTTTCAGCAAAGTCATTACAATTTCCTGCATATAAACTCATGCAAGAAAGTGACTTTCCTTGCTTTCAAATCTAGATCCCTTTTATCTTTTCATTATCTAATTGCCCCAGCTGCAATCTCCAGCACAATGCTGCACAGAAGTAGTGAGAATGGACATCTTTGTTTTCAGTCTGTTACCATTAAATACCATGTTAGGAGTGGGTGCCGCATAGATGCCCTTTCTTTGGTTTAGGAAGTTCCCTTTTATTTCCACTGTGTTGATCATCTGATCATGAGAAAGTGTTAGATTTTATCATATGAGTTCTCTGAATCTGGTGGTATGAACATGTTGTTGTTGTCCATGCTAATATAGTGGATAACTCATTGTTTTTCATATGTGAGACCAGCCACACGTTACTAGATTATGACCTACTTGGTCATGGAGTATAATCCTTTTAGATATGTGGCTGAATTCTATTTGCTGTATTTTTTATTTTATTTATTTATTTTTTTTTTTTTGTCTTTTTCCTTTTTATTGGTACCGGGGATCGAACTCACAACTGCCTGCTTGCAAGGCAGGCGCTTAGATGCCGCTGAGCTAAACCCCTAGCCCCCTATTTGCTGTATCTTATTGAGGATTTTTGCAGCAGTATTCATAGAAGATATTTGTAGTTTTCATAAAAATAAGTTCTTAAAATAAATTTTGAAGTAATATTTTTGGGATAATTTACAAATAATTTGTATTAATTCTTTATAATTGATAAAATTTATCAGTGAAATCACTTGGGTCTGGGTTTTGTTTCTTCCTTGCTGAAAGTTTTTGAATCACTGCTATGGTTTAGATTTACAATATTCCCTAAAAGCCTCATGTGTTCAGAGGCAGGGCTTTGGAAGGTGATTGGGTAGGGGGCCACCATAGTTGCCTTGCTGTTAAGAGGTGGGGCTTGGTAGGAGCTGGGGCATGTGAGTAGGTTTTCACCACCCACTGCCAGGCTGTTTCTGTCCTGGAGCCAACTGACTCTGAACCCCAATAAACCTGTCCCCCTTGAAGCTGTAGGTGTTGAGTATTGTGTTATATGTGACCAGTGATAGGAAGGTAACTAGGACAATTACTCATTCTGTTTGCTTTTTGTTACAGGTTGATTCAAGACTCCTGTTTCTTCATGAGGAAGTTCTGGTGGTTTGTGTCTTTCTAGGAGTTCATCAATTTCATCTAGATTATCTAATTGACTAGCATAATAGCTTTTGTGACAAGTTTTGTTTCTGTAAGGTTGGTAGTGGTGTCCCATTCTCATTCCTGACTTTAGTAATTTGAGTCTTCCACAGTTTGTTGATCTTGTCAAAGAAGTAACCTTCGAATATCTTAACTTTCTCAATTTTCTTTCCTCTAATCAGCCCCTCATCTAATCTTGATTTTTCTTTTCCAACTAATTGGCTCTTTTTTCTCATGTCTTAAAGTAGAAAGTTAGGTAATCAATTTATTTATTTTTAAAAGAATAAATATAGAAGGTACAGCTATAAATGCTGCTTTACCACATTTCACACATTTTAGAATGCTGCTTTTTAATTTCCACTAATCTCAAATTTTCCAATTTCTTCATTTACTCATTTATTATTTAAGAGTATACCATTTAATTTGCATATATTTAAAATGCATAAAATTTCTCTTTTTCTAATTTCATTCCATTGATGCTGGAGAACATTATGTTTTATACCTTCACATATGTAGTGCACTTTGACCACGCATATTATCTGTTTTGAAGAATGCACTGTGTGAGCTTAAGAAGAAGGTGAACCCTGTGTTGCTGGGTGTTTTACCCGTGACAGCAGGTACAGTGCATGTATAGTGTTGGTAAAGCCTTCCACTTGTTCGTTGGTCTTCTTAGTTCCATTATTAAAAATGGCACATCAAGGTCTGTAACCATGACAGACGAGTTGTCTGTTTGATTTTAATTCTGTCTGATTTTAATTCTGTTTGATGTTAATTGTTTCTTGCATTTTTTGACTCTGTTGATCTGCAGGTTGATCATTGTTATAGCTTCCTGATAAACTAATGATATAAGTACATCGTTATAAGATGGTGCTGTCTTCAGTTTAGCATGTGTGTTTTTTTTTTTAAAGTTTAGTTTTCTAATACTGTTAAAGCCATGCTAGATCTTTCATGGCTGCTGTTTGCATGGTACATTCTTTCTCATCTTTTCAGCAATCAATTTATTTGTATCTTTAAATGTAATGCACATTTTCTATAGGCAGAATAGATTCTTTAAAATCAAATTTAACAAGTTCTGCCTTTTCTAAAGAGTGATAAAAATGTACAATGCACACACTGCCGTTAATTCCCCTCCATCTTACCTCAGACACACTAATCCTTCGTTCTTGGCACTTTGGGAGGCAGGTCTAAAAGTCCTCTTTCCTGAGAGTCTTTAGCAGGTGCGATGAAGACTTACGTGAGTACTGCTGCCGAGTGAAGCAAAGGCAGCTTTGTAAACAGTAACACGGGGTTCTCGTGCACCTCGTTCACCAGACCTGGCCCTGTGGGACCTCTAGGTCTTTCCCAAAGTCAAAATAACTGTTAAAGGTAAACATTTTAATTCATTCAAAATATCAAGACAGCCAAGGCAACATGCCAAACGACAGGAAAGAGGACTTACAGAACTGCTTCCGAAAGTGGACATTACAGTGGGATAAGTGTGTTTGGGATTAGTGGAAATATTTTGAGGGGGATTCATGGCGATGTGTCTTTCACTGTGATATACTTTTAAAAACTTAGACATTCATCACACCTCCTAGTCATTTAGTGTTAGTATCAATGTGATCAGATTTATGTTTATCATTTTGCTTTTTTGTTTTCTGTCTTATGTACTTTCTGCTCCTCTGTGTCTCCTTTCTTTCCTTTGCACTTAGTGAGTATTTTTTCTAATATAACACTTTTACTTCTCCAAGTATTTTTACCATACATTTTTAAGCATTGTTCCATTACTCATTGCTTGGGGACTTACCATGATGATTTGTAAATCATCATGTGGGATCAATTTCAGGTTCCTAACAGTTCAGTGAGATATCAAGATGTTACTCTCAGGCAACTCTATTCTTTTTGTGCTACTATTGCTGTATAAATCTATGTTATAAATTCAATAATACATTTTATAATCATTATTTTACATAATTTTATATCTGTTAAAGAAACTGATAGAAGAGGTAATAACAAGTATGTAATCTTTGTCATATTAATCTTTTATGTCATTTATTAGTTTCTATTATAATAAATTACTACACTGATAATAATATATAATAATTATTAGTAAATTACATTATGGGAGTATGCCCATCAGCTGGGTACAAGTTACCATCTAGCGATACATAACTTTACTATGACCAGGCTCCTCTGTGCTTTAATTAGATATCTATATTCTATAGGCTTGACACATACACATATTGCTTCACACATTCATTTTTAAGTTAACTAGGAGAGGAAATAAGAAGACATATCTAATTCTTCTTTTTCTTGTAATAATTAGTTTTCTTTACCAGTGGTCTGTTTTTCATGTGAACTTGAATCACCCTCTAGATTTACCTTCTTTTTAGTCTGAAGAATTTCCTTTGTATTTCTAATAAGGTCTGTGAGCCACTGCTCCCTCAGTTTGTTTATCTGGAAATGTTTACTTTGCCTTTTTTTCAGTGATAAGTTTGCTTGACATCAAAGTCTGTGTTGATGGTGTTTTGCTTTGCTTTCTAGCACCCTGCTGATGCCATCCATTGCTTACGGGTCTCCATCGTTTCTGACGCAGAGTTAGCAGTGTGTCTTACTGGAGTTCCCCTGTGCGTGATAAGTTGTTTTTTTCTCATCAGTTTTAAGATTTTCTCTTTATCTTTCAACATTGTTACTGTCATGTGTCTTTTTGTGAGTCTCTGTTTGTATTCTATAGGTAAAATTTTTGGTTTCTTAAATGGCATGGATTATTATTTTTAACTTAATTGTGGGAAGTTTCCAGCTCACATTTCTCTATGCATTTTCCTGTTCTCTTGTCTGATTCCTAGCACCCCTGGACTCTCTCTGCACATGCTGATGTGTGTTATATGCCCTGATTTCTTCAAGGCTCTATTCATGGTTCTTCCTTAATTTGTATTTGGATTACTTAATTTCTACCAATCGATTTCCATGGTTTTTTATTCTGCTATCAGCTAAAACTACTTTTGCTGCTTACTAATATATTCTTCATTTTGGCAATTTCTCAGTTCTAGAATTTTGATTTGGTTTTAAACTCATTTCCATTTTTATTGGTATTCCCTATTAAGTGAGACATTGACATCACCCCTTCCTCTTCTTCTTGCAGCATGGTTTCTTTCAGCCTTCTGAACATACTGAGAATAGCTGTTTTGGGGTCTTTGTTCCATCTGACATATGAGTCTTTCAGAAGACAATTTCTGTTGCCTGATTCTTTTCCTGTATTTGGGTCACACTTTCCTTTGTATGTCTCATAATTTTTTGCTGAAAACTGGACACTTTATCCTTTCTGGATCCTCATTCCTGTCTCCGCAGGGCATGTGACTGTTTGCTTGTTTATCTGTTTAGTGATCTGGCTGGGCTGCTTCTCTCAGATCTGCCTCCTTCCCAGCAGGAAGCCTGTGGTGTCACTCCTGGGAGGCTGCCTCGGGTGTGCACAGTCACTTTGCAGTGGCAGTGGGTTAGTAGGGCGTCTGGGACTGTCCCTGCCCCTCTCTCTCTGTTGTCTTCCTCTGTTGGTGTCACCATCAGATGTTAGCCCCAGAGAATCCTGGCTCCGAGCTCTATTGCTTTTGACAATGCCCCTGGGCATAAATTGCTCCACAGCCAGTTTCAATTAAATTCATGCCTGTTTGCAAGGCTGCTCCTTGAGTCTTGTTCTGATACCAGAAAGACTCTTCCTTACTGTCTCTCTGGTTCCCTCTGGCAAGCTGTTAGTTGCTCTACAGTTTAGCTTGGGGGCCTCTGGCTGCCTCTGAATTTCTCACTGCTAAAATGGCCTTTGTTACAGGTAGCACCATTAGGTTTGAACTTCTTCATGCTCTATTCCAAATAAAGTCCTTTCTTGAGGAGAGGACAGAGTTCTTTGTTCTTAAAGCCTGTCTCTATACCCTGGGTAATCCTCTCCACCTTTCTCCAGAGGAGCACTGTAGCCTGTTCCTTTTCAGTGACACTTGGTTTTGCAAACAGGGTATGGGTCAGGGTGGGCCCCTGTGCGTGTGCTGGGGAGGTGTGGCTTAGTGCTTCTGACATGGCTTTAACTGAGGCCACATTCCCAACCCTTGAGAGGCACCTGGCTGGGATGGGGGAGGTCCCAGGGCTCTGTCCTGCTCTTACCTGGACTGAGCTTCTGCAGCCAAGAGCTGAAGGTGACAAGAAGTCACCTGTTCCTGCCTCCCCAGGAACCCCACCACTCTGGCATGCCTTTGGGGAGAGGAGGAGCAGAACTTTGCTCAGCATCACTGTAGGTTTTGGGGAAAGGGCCACATGTCAAGACCTCAAGCCCTACTGTTCTTGCAGAGGTTTAGCAGACTGTCCCAGATAGATTCCTCTGCATTTACTAAACACCTATTGGACATGACCTACACTTCAATTTTAAAAACTATGATGCTGTTGTTATTTCCCTGAGAATGGAGCCCCACAAGTTGCTTCCCCTCTGCATCTGATCTTATGGTAAGGTCCCCCATTGTGGGCTTCTTACAAAACCCCACTGTGTACTTGTGAAGGAATGTGAGAAGAACAGGAAAATCATGTCTTACTGATCATTGGCAGAAGGGAGATTTGACCTTGGCAACCACTTGCATACCCCAGGCTTATGTGTCAGGAAACCCCAGGCTCTGGGACTGCACGCTGAGTGCACTGGGTTTGTCTCAGCTCCATCCTGAAGTTGTCCCTCTGTCTCTGCCTGTATGACCATGCAGGCACCACTGCCTCTTAGACTTGCATTTCTAGGCCCCAGCTCTGCATTGGCTGCTCAGGACTCATTGCTTTCTCATTGGCAAGGCCCGATCCGAATGTACCCTCACATCTCCCTTCCCCTCACCCGGCCTTCCTCAGCTAAAGCATGCCTGGCAATTTTATGTCCCCAGCTGTTCCCAGCTCTGCTCTGGTTATTGTCGTCTCTCACACATGTGAGTCCTGTAGGTGCCTGCCATGCTCACACAGCAGGCAGTGAGACCTTCCCAGGTGAAGAATTGAACCACACTTCCCTTTCCCTTATGAGCTGTCCATAGCTTCCCATGCTTTTACATAAGATCAACCTCTCTCTCCATGGCCAGCGAGAGCTGTCATGGCCTGATCCCCATCCCTCTGCCTCTGTGGTCAGATCTGATTCATAGCACTTCTCCTGGCCAACACTGTGCCCCACAGATCTATTGATTCACCGAGAACCCAGTGTTCTGGCCGTTCAGGAGCTTCCCACGTGCTGTTCCTTCTGCCTGAAACACTTTTCACCTAACACCTTTTTGTCTTAACTTCATTAATTATTTACTCCTTCTTCAGATACGCACTGAAGTTCCTCCTAGACCTGATCACCACTGGGTGTCTGCTTTGGGGTGGTGTGGACATCAGATCCAGTATCTGGTATGACTTGCAGCTTGTTCCTGTAGTTACCTCATTAATATCAGCGTGTGGTGCTTAGCCTCTGTTTGTTCAGAGCACTTTACTTAGTACCGTAACCTGATCACTTAGCCCAGTATCATATATATATATATATATATATATATATATATATATATATATTGTTAACATAGTAACCATCATGGAGTACATTAATATGCTATATTGATAGGAGTGATATACTGTGTATCCTATGTTAGTAGTATTCTTCTATGTAATAATGTGCAGTATAACACATCTTACATAACAACAAAGTAAGTGTTGTTCTTTGTGATGGCGGTGTTACTGATATTTACTAGTGATTCAGGGAGAAAGCAAGTGAATGGAATGTGAAGGCGAGTCTGTTGCAGGAGAGTTTGATGTGGAGAACTTTCTGTGGAAGGTTTTATGTTTCCTATTTCATGTGGAGTACTTTCTGTGGCAGGCTTTACGTGGTTCGTTTTATGTGAAGTACTTTCTGTGGAGAGTTTTGTGTTTCCTATTTCATGTGGAGTACTTTCTGCGGCAGGTTTTACATGGTTCATTTTATGTGGAGTTCTTTCTGTGGAGGGTTTTATGTTTCTTATTTTATGTGGAGTACTTTCTGTGGAGGGTTTTATATTTCCTATTTCATGTAGAGTGCTTTCTGTGGCAGATTTTACGTGGTTCATTTTATGTGGAGTTCTTTCTGTGAAGGGTTTTACGTTTCCTATTTCATGTGGAGTACTTTCTGTGGAGGATTTTATGTTTCCTATTTCATGTGGAGTACTTTCTGTGGAGGGTTTTATGTTTCCTATTTCGTGTGGAGTACTTTCTGTGGAGGGTTTTATGTTTCCTATTTCGTGTGGAGTACTTTCTGTGGAGGGTTTTATGTTTCTTATTTCATGTGGAGTACTTTCTGTGGAGGGTTTTATGTTTCCTATTTCGTGTGGAGTACTTTCTGTGGAAGGTTTTATGTTTCTTATTTCATGTGGAGTACTTTCTGTGGAGGGTTTTATGTTTCCTATTTCATGTGGAGTGCTTTCTGTGGTGGGTACTTTCTGTGGTGTGGTGCCCATACATCATTCAGTTGAGATGACATGTGGGGTGAGGTTGGACAGTGATCTCTGAAGGTCTCTAGGAAATAAGCTCTTGGGGTACAGGGCACAGTGATCCCAGAGCTGGGGGTCTGAACACAGACTCTAGGCTCCCACCCAGCTCCTCTTGGGTCCAGGGCCTGCCTGCAACCTCCCCCATGGCTTGCCTGCTGGGTGGTCAACATGGTCCTTTTGAGTGGGCTGCCATTTGCAATTTCTCCTTTGGCATGACAGCTGGCAGACTACAACACCCTCCTGAGCTTGCTGGCTTGCCACTGGCCACCCAGGCCTTCCTACATGACATCCTTAACCAAACCACTTCTTTCCAATCTGTACCCTCCCTTCCGGATTTGTCTCTGATTTTCTTTTTTTGGTGGTGGTACCAGAGACCAAACCCGCGGTCTCACACAGTGCTTTATAACTGAGTTCATCTCCAGACCTAATTGTCTCCATCTGAGGAACTGGGTAGCTACCTTGGGGGTTGGAGCCTGTGTCGCCAGTGGCTCCTGATGGATACCAAGTTCCATACTTCAAACTGATGGTGTCAGAAAAAGGCTTCTTGTTCATATAGCTGGTTACTGCTGAGATGAATCCTTTGTGTAAGAAAGTCTTTCTGCCTTGCTTTTGTAAAACAAAAAATCCTATTTAAATTTGTATTTTTATTCCTTTGGTCTCAAACTTCACCTTGCTGCCTTGGATCCTGGGTCTGAAAGAGCGAGGATTGTCTCATCTCTTCTTATGTCCTTGGTCTCCTGCCCCTGGGGAGGAAGGCAGGTAGCCATGGGTAGCTGTGTCTTCTCAAGCCGATAATTCTGCCTTCTCTTTGTTCTCTGTTTAGCACAGCCAGAAAGACAGTGAGAAAACCCAACATTCAGACCTAGTTCTATTACAAAGCATATTTCTCTGCTGTTTTCTAGAGATCTTCTGCCTGGATCAGAAGTACCATGTGCAGCATGCTGACTGCTGACCTTGATGCGAAGCCAGACGTGTTCTCTCTGGGCGGCCGCTGCTCGTGCAGGGAGAGCAGATTTCTCAAGACATAAGGTCACTGTGATTAGTAAGCGAGTCTTGGATCCTAATGAATGAATGAGCCAGGTAATTAATTAGCCACTAGCCGCCCACATGCATCTGCCAAGGATGTGATGTGGGTTTGGGCAGGAGGGTCTCTGTCTCTTTGCAGGTTTTAGAATGCCGAAGTTTAATGGCTGTGGTGTCCAGGAATGGGTGGGGACATCCATGGCGAGCATGTGGAGTCTAGAACCGATCCCCAGGGATGCTTTTAGAACTGTGCCGTGGGAATATTGCTCCAAGCATGTGTTATGGGAGGCCCAGGGGTCCCAGGGGAGGATGGTTCTGGCTATCTGCGCAACTTTTCCTGTAAATTTATAATTATTCTAAAATAAAAGACTTATTTTAAAAATATAATGGCTGTAAAACACTGTGAGAAAGGAAATGAAAATTCACCTGATCTAGTCTCTCCTCTATGACATTTGTATCTACCCTAGACTGACCAAGGACAGATAGGGCCCAGAGTCCCCGGTGAATCCCCAGCCTTGGGAGTCTCATCCGGCACATAGGAGGCTTTGACTTGACATCCCCCAAGTTCTTCTTATTTGGATGCCCTGTGGCCAAAACACAATCCACACCATCTCTGAGGGACTAACCCCAATAAAATATCAGCCTCTTCTGCGGAAAGTATGGCTTGCTTTCTCTAATTGGTGACACAAATAAGACACTCAAAACCCTGCCAGCCCTGTGAGCCAGCAGAGTACAAACAAACCTTTTTGAACTGCTAGCTGGATGTTTGGTTTGCTGGATGGGAGGTGGTAAGCGGAAAGCCCAGGGTTTTGCTCTTTTCCAAAGGTGGGGAAATGAGTCTTTCTCCAGGGACCCTAATGGCCTAGAAAGTCATCTGTCCCAGTTGCTCCTGGCCTTTGGAGGATCTCAATGTGTCACGAATATTCCACCCCCAAAAGGTAAGGATGTGTTGTCCCTGGGCTCTGGGAGCTGCCTGGAGCGGTGGTGAGGTGGTGGTCAGATGTCTTAGGAGAGACCTGCTCTTCCACACATCTCTCCCCAGCACCTACTTAGGGTGGTGAAAGTTCCTCTTGCTGGTGCTCTTCTGAGGGTGAAGGCATGGTCCCTGCTAGCGCATCCTTAGCAGCAGGACTTACTAAGGCCTCATTTGTCTCATCCATCCCAACGTGCTTTTCTTAGTTCCTTCCCAGCCTTGCACGGAGATGTTTAGCCTGAGATGGGGAAAAAGGAGTGAGACCTTGGCTACTTGGGAGGGTGGTCCCAGAGCAGGAGACAGTATGTGTGACACAGTCTGCAGGATGTCCAGACCTAGCCTCACTGGCTGCAGAATCCAAAGGCAAGAACCCCTGAGCTGGGAGCCATCGTCTCTGAAGTGGATGTGGGGAGTTGCTCATCAGGGTCACCATGCAGGGCAGGGGCTGGAATCCCATGCTGCCTGGCTGAAGGTCAAAGGGTTAGTAAATGGTCAAAATCAGCTGGGCTTGGGAGCCTTGGGGATGGGCACGTGTCCCTTTTAGCCCTCTGGGACCCCAGCCTGCTTCTCCAAATGGCACCCAGAGCCTTGGAGCTGCCTCTGAATTACCAAAAGTCCTGACAGACATCCTTCCTGCCCTCCTAACTCCCCTCTGTCTCCCCTTTAGAGTGACTCTCAGTGTTGCCCTGTTTGTATCTAGATGTCCCCAAGCACACAAAGAGGACAGGGTATCTCCAGGTTGTCCTCTTGTCTGTTGGGAAAGCAGACAAAACTGTGCCCTGAAGCTGGCTTTTCAACATGCACAAACGTGACCTGGAGACCTGGATGCCACGTCCCTTACAGGGAGCACTTTGGGGGTCTGTGCTGAACCTGCACTCTGCAGGGGGCCAATGTGCGGGGCACCCTGGGCCTGCTCTTTTGGAACTGGCTTTGGCACTGTTTTGGGTTAACTGAATCTCACCAAATCTTCACTTTCTGAAGATACACATGGATTTTGAAGCCAAATAAGCCATTAGAAAACAACTCATGGCCAGTGTGCAATAGAAGATTCTTGCACAAATGCACTAGTGGGCCACCTGGGATGCATCACACATGTGAACGTCACTGTCTCACATGGACATGTGTAGGTAGGTATGTTTGTGTGTACATGCTTGTTCTGCAGAATAAATCCTCACACAAATGAATGGCTTCAAACCACAGCTGCCACCTCCTCTCTAGTGTGTCTGTCCACTAGTGGGGTCAGTACAGAGAGGCCTCCAAGGACCTGGAGGGCCACTTAGTGGCCCATGGTGTGGATGACAGTTGTCACCACTGCTCTTCTCATCGTTTCTGCACAGCTTTCTCCACACAGTGGCTCTGCACATTGTGGCCGCCACTTCCGGGGCTCAGCCACCCCGCTGTGTTATGCACACACATGTCCAACACACACACAGGGCCTCCACTGTCACTGAGCATGGAGTTCTGGTGCTAGGGTCACAGTGAGTACTTATTAGTCCTGTCCTGAAGGAGCTTGCTGTCCAGAAGGAAAAGACAGGAACCAGCATTCTCAAGGCATTTAGGGCTGTGGCTGGGTGGATTTAGGGACCCAGGAGAGACACAGTTAGGTGTCCAGGGCTCACTGGGAGCCCAAGACACCTTCATGATATATTTGGGCACAGGTGACAGTGGCAGTGGCTAGGGGAGAGAGGCAGTCTGGCTGAGTGGGAAGCACAGAGGTAAGTGAGAAGGTGGCTCAGAGACCACAAGGCTCTAATACTCAGTGCGTATTATGGAGAAGGTGGGAGCTTGGTCTGCACCAAGGCTTTAGGAAGGTCAGTTCAGAACAGGAGCCCAGGGGAGATGGGCGGGGTCTGTCCAAGGATCCAGGCTGTCCCTGAACTCAGCAGGAAGAGTTGTGGCAGCAGGCAAGCACCCAGCTGATGGCTGGGTGATTCAGGCCTTTCTTAGGGTGGAAGTATAGACTGCACAGCCTGATGGCAAATGTGTGAGTTAAAGTCCTCATCTAGTTTTGAGTCTGTAAAGTGAATAGTATTTTCTGTTTCCCAAAAACCATTTTGTTTCTACTTTTAGATAATTGCTTTTCCTCGGTGTCTAAGACATGAGTAATTTAAATAAAGATATTTACACTTTAAGGTTTTCTTAGTACTTCTAAACACAGACATATGTGTAAATGCTAAACAGAAGTTTCAAATCAAATTTTCTCGCCTTTAGAATGTTCTCCCTGGCAGGGTTGGGCTGGGGGTGGGGACTCACTGTAGTTTTTGGCTCCCTGTCCCGATATGGAAGGAGTGTCCTGGGTTCTGAACAAAATGTTAGCAAGTTTCACAGTCCATAGGTGGACAGACATAGTAAATAAAAATACAGTAACTAGGTTTTATGGTAAGTGAGCCTCAAGCAATATTTGGGAAATTCTAGGAATTTATCTGATTATCTGGGATGTGAAGTTACTTGGGCATCTTGTATTTTTTTCTCTGGTCGTGGAGCATTTCTTCTAGTGACTTCTGGATGTACTGGAAGGGTTTAGGGTCTTCTGAGGTGAATCCATGGGTTGTGACCACACAACTCAGGGCTCCTAACAAGGTCTAGGTGATGACCGTGAATTTGGTGTTGAACGGCTTTTGTCTTCAAACTCTATAACCAGCCGAACCACTGCCTGTGTTTCCCTCCCTGGCAGTGCTGCTGCTCCTGCCTGTCTCTCTCCCTCAGGCACAAGGCTGAACAGGGGAGATTTGCTCTTTGCCCTGCAGGCCAAAGAAATCCTTTCAACGTCGGGCTGCAAAGGGTAGAAGGAAGTCATGTTAGGGCACGCATGTCAATGCCACAGAGGCTCTCCTGGCTTCTGTGACCCTCTAGTCCTTCTCCTGGCTTTTGCCATAGTGCAGTGTGTTTACTCTCTTGAGAATTTTTATCACACAAACAGAGCATGCATTCTAATAAAGTCAGAGAAAGTACCAGCACTTAAAATATTTAAATGCAAGTCCCCATCCTGCCAGCTACTAGCTTATATGGAGGGGCTCTGGTCCACGGTGCTTTGTCAGGTGTAGACGGTGGGAGGGAACAGGACTGAAGGTCTCATGAAGACCAAACTTTTGAGAATCCTTTGGAATGTGTGACTGAATCAAGACCAGGCCCTATCGAAAGCTTCTTACTGTCTGTGTAACAGCAGCCCTAACGGGGCAGAAGCCCCATGTCAACCCAGGTTCGAGGTATCCAAAAGGCCCACGGACCTGGCGCCCCGTCCCTGTGACAGTGGCAGTTTCACCCAGCTTCTGGAATTGAGCTCTGGGGCTTGGGAAGGCAGAGAAGCTCGTGCCCAAGGAGCCTGGTTCCCGAGCATCCTGGCAGGTGATGCAAGCCCGAATCCTTCACAGTGTGCAGGCTGTGACCTCCTCCTGCTGCTGCACCAGCTCCCTGTAAGGACAGCTCGTGAGACTTCCTGTGGCAGGCCACTCAACAAGGTTTGGGTGCAGTGCTCTGATTGGTTTCTTTCTTCCTTTTTAACATGCTTTTTGTTTGTTTGTTTGTCTTTTTGAGACAGGGTCTCGCTGTGCAGTTCAGGCTGGCCTTGAGCTCACTTTGTAGCCTATGTTGGTCTCGAATTCACAACGATCCTCCTGCTTCAGCCTCCTGAGTGCTAGGATTACAGGCGTGGGTCACCATGCCTGGCTTAAAAAATGCTTTATTAGTCCATGTTTGTGGTACATAAGTTTACACTCATCTTACCGGGTGGGCCCCCGGGCCTAGCATGCCTTATTTATTTCTATTCCCTTCCCGCCCTCTTCACCCCTCCTGCCATCACTTGATCCCCGTGCCATCTGCAAAGACCCATCTCTCTGATCCTTTTTATCTTACTTTTAAATTATATAATATTATTATTACCATATTATTACATTATATAGTACTTATAATTACTATTATATAATAAGTTATATAATATTATACATGTTAGGTTTCTTGTATAAGAGAAACCATGCCATATTTAAGTCCTGGTATCTGATTTATTTCACTTAGCCTGATGGTCTTTAGGTGCATCTATTTTCCTATAAATGACTCAAGCTTTATTTCTTTATGGCAGAATAGTGCTCCACTGTGTAGAGGCCACATTTTTTTTTATCCATTTATTGATGGACATGTAAGCCACTCCCAAGATTTAGCTATTAGGAGTTGTGCTGCTATATAAACACGGGTGTAATTTGGGTCGCTGTAACCAAAGTCCGTAGCTCCTTTGAGAAGATGCCTAGAAGGGGAGCAGCTGGGTTGAATGGAACTTCCAGCTTTTCTCCCACAGTGCGAATATTCTAGTACGGGGGTCTCCACACCCACTTACATAGTTGTTCCATTGCTTCACACTCTTACCAGCAGTGCAGAAGGGCCGTGGCCTGGTTTCTTCAGTTCACTGAAGCTCCCCAAAGTGCCGAAGGCCGGTCCAGGCCAAATCCTGTGCTCGCACATTCCCATGGGTCAGGCCCTCCTGCCTCCTGCGCAGCCCAGACTCACTCCTGCTGTGCGAGTCCACTAGAGCCCCTCTGCAGGAAGCAGTGCTGCTGGAGGTCACCGGGGTTGGTGGAGGTGAGGAGGGCGCTGGGGTTGCCATGCCCCTGGGGACCTCAGAGTACAGTGTCAGTGAGGGAGGGGCCAGGTGGACACCACTCTCTGCATAGCACCTGGGGAGCCTGCTAGGTCAGGCTCCACCCCTGAGACTCAGGTGGAAGCCAGCAGGGAAGGAAAGTGGAAGACACACAGCCAGCAGGGCGCTCTCAGACCGGAGGCCAGGCCTGCTGATGCCCACTCTGCTTTTTTTGTCACCTCACCTAGAAAAAAGGAAATGGCAGGAATGTGAAGTGTCACAGGAACCATGAAAAGGACCTTTAAGAGAACATGAAACAGTGCAGAGCCTCAGACTGCTTAGTGGGCCACCCAAGCAGACAAACATAGCACTTCAGCTCGAAGGCATCTGCAGGGCGAGTGTTGGCCAAGCAAACCTCCTCACTTGAGTGTGAAATAGTAGTGTGACCAGAGCTACACTGGTCCATTCAGCAGCCTGGTTCTTACAGCATGGAGAACTCACTTTGCTAGAGGCTTTTCCAGAGGCCACAACTTGGCCCAAAGAGGGAGCCAGTGTTAGAGGGTCCATTGCCCGTGGCTGTCTAGGTAAAGATGGCCTTCTGGGCCTGAATTCCCTTCAGTGGGGGCTATGCTGACCCAAGACTAACATGGGGCTGCAAAGGGGAGAAGAAAGCAGCACTGGGGTACATACAGGGGCCACCGAGGCACCACTGGTTCCACAGGCCTCTTGTGAGGGTGACACCATTTCTTCCCCCATTGCCACAGACAAAACAGAGGCACTCAAGGTACCAGGACAGCAGCTGGAGAATGACGGACTGTGGCTCTCTGGGCTCTGCCATCAGACTCCTCTTGACCAGCAAGCACTCCACAAGAGTCAACATTCTGCTTCTGAGTGTTCATACCCGTGTGGA
Organism: Cavia porcellus; assembly: GCF_034190915.1. Classification (NCBI taxonomy): domain Eukaryota; kingdom Metazoa; phylum Chordata; class Mammalia; order Rodentia; family Caviidae; genus Cavia; species Cavia porcellus. Next base: position 60,514,453 of record NW_026947489.1, read on the forward strand.
ACTGGGCTGTGTGCCCTGGCATGGATGCCCTCAAACTTGCCCCAGCCATGCCCAGCTGGATGTATGCAAGGGCTGCCATGCTGCCCCGGGGCCTGGTGGTCTGCAGCGTCCTGGCCTCGTCTTCATGCAGCCCTTTCTGGGGTCTTCTTATGTGCCCTCCTCATGCCCAGCCTGCCCTGGTCAGGGGATGCTGCTGCTCCGGCCTCTGAGATGACAGAGCTTCCTGCTATTCCTCAGACGAGGAGATGAGGACATCCTGGGCCTTCTGTGCAGGAAGAGGGAGACACCCCTGTCAAAGCCACCAGGAACGCACTCAGGAGTGGACTGAAGGGAAGTAAAATAGTCCACCTGATTCTGGGCTTATGAGCTTGTCTTCAGTGAGACTCAAGAATCCAGCCCACATCTGTCTATGTCCGGAAAACTAAAAGCCTCAGTTTTTGCCTGAGGCTTTTGAACAGGCTTATTAGTTGAACAGTCCTTGCTGGGAACTCATGTTCCCCTTCCTGGGGTCTTTGTGCTGCCAACAAGAAAGAGAATCATCTAGAATGCAGTGTCCTCTATCTAGATCATTGGGGTGCTGTTCTAACTTCTCAGGGATAGAGTGAGGGGAGCTCCAGGACAGTTCAGGGTGCCTGAATGGAGGTACCCTATGACTCCAGAGGGGCTCCAGTGACTGCAGGTTGGTCAGTAAGTGAATCTGCAGTTACGGGTCTCCCACAGACAGTGCGGGAGGTGGCACAGACTCTGAGGGCTGCTGGTACTGTGCAAAGTGGAACGTCAAGCAGCTTGTGGTGGGAGAAGAAGCCCTGCAAATAAGGCAAATGCCTCACTGCTGACCACAAAGTCACAAAGCAGGTAAATTCTGTCTGTGACGTGTATCACATGAATCAGCCACAAGAAACTTTATTTTTGCAAAGGGCCAGATAGTAAATATTTTAGGCTCCGCAGGCGAGACAGTCTCTGTGGCAGCCACACAGCTCTGCCATCCTGGTGTGAAAACAGTTTCACATGATATGTAAATGAATGTGTGTGGCTGTGTGCCAATAAAACTTTATTTACAAAAACAGGCAGCAGGCTGGATTTGGCCCAGGTAAGTTTGCCAGATTTAGCAAGGAAAAGTCCACAGCTCTGGGTTGTGTGTGAATTTTGGGTAAACAGCAGATACATCTTTTTTTTTATAAGTGTGTCCCAAATATTGCACGGGGTGTACTTCTAGAGGGCTTGTATTTTACCCAGCAGCCTGCTATGGCTGCTGTCTGGCTTGACTCTTGTGACTGAGTCGGGTAAAACATTTGGCTTTGGATGTGCCCGAGGGCTGCCATGCTGATCGCTCCAGGCTTGGGGAAGATCAAGCAAAGTTTCTGGACAAGGCAGGCGGAACTGGATTCCAGAGATGGGAGGAGATTTGCCCCGTGTCCCACTGCTAGTCAGGAACCGGTGACAGAGGACTGGTCCTTGTTCTTCCTGTCCTGGAGTCTTTGACAGCGGGGCTGGGTAGTTATGCTCATCCTGACAGGAGTGTCCCTAGCTCCCTGCAAGATGCCCTGTTACCCCGTAGCAGAAACTCCTGCCGCAATGTGCAGTGTGCCAGTTCATCCGTCCTCTGACACTTGCAGCATAAAATAGGTCATTTCTGGGTAATAGGACAAATATTCAGCCTTCTGTCACTTGGTGCACGGGTCCTAGAGAATTACAGATGGGAGTCGGGCTTGTGCTACTAATCACTAATCCATGTTTTTAATGTAAAATAAGGACATATACAAAGCACATACAAATATAATTTATTTTTATTTTAAATAGGATAAAACAGAATAAAACCAATCAAAACAAATCAGTGTAAGAGACATAGGACTTCAAAACATTACAAAATCAACAATAGTTACTGTAATGCCTTTTGATGTCTTCAAAATAGCTGCAGATAACTTCAGACAGAGTAAAAATCAAACAGAACAGAATAGAATAGAAACAATAAAAACAAAACAATAAATGCAATAAAGGACTTCAAACGAGCCAATAGTAAATCCAAAATTGCTACATAGTATATCTTGCTATCCTTGAGAGAGCTGCTCCTGCCATCAGATTTGACATAATCAAACAAAACAAGAGAACAAAACCCAACCCAACAAAACAATAAAAATGATATAAGGCTTCAAAAGAAGACCAGAGGGAATCAACATTGGCTGCAACCCTCAGGAGGAGACCCCCCTAGATGCCACACTGTGTACCGCTGTCCTCTGAACCTATGGTCAGACCACGAGCCCTAGACCTGCAGTGTTAGTGAAACACCAAAGCACCACAGGCATCCAATTGCATTTCACCTCCATAGCTATCATCACAGCCTGTGTTTCTCCGGGTAAGCCTGTCGCTTACAGTGGAGGTGGGAGGAATGGGGGTGGATGTTGGTACTTGTTTGCCAGCCCGCAAGCTAGAAGAGGCTGAGGTCTGGCTGACCCAGTCAGGGGGCAGCCCGGGTATGGGGCTGGTTCCTAGCCTGGGCTTGCTTCCTGTGTGGCCTTCTTCTCTCTACCCCCACAGTACACATAATTTAAACAGATATACAAAAGTTAAGTCAGCTTCTGCTCTCAGGAACTGTGCAGATGCAGAATGTTTAATGAGCTGCTTTTAGCCATTTTGCCCAATTCTAAGAGAACAGGTGACCCACGACTAGTGCCCAGTAATGTGAGACACACATAGAGTTTAATGTGCAGCCTTGGTTCTAATCTGACTCCTGAATGTACCAGGACCTGTGTAGCTTCCCTGGAATTTCTGCTTTGTCTTTTGTCACACTGATTAAAAATGCCACGTTCCTTGCTAATGATGTACAGAAGGTTCAGAGGGCAATTCTGGGCACACAGCATTTACTATGTGTGTATTTCTGTTCTCTACTACTTGTGCCTCATACAGTTTGTGCAGTGGTGCACAAACACTGTATTTCCCAAGCAGGCAATGTGTCATCATGGTTGGGCTTGAACAAGCAAAATGAGCACCTCTGAAGTGGCTCCGGCTGACCACAGGGATTCTGTACAAAGAGCTGGAGGCAGACCCTGGATGTGGCATGGAAGACAGAGGTGTGGGCTTTGTGGCATCTGCTATGCACTGTGACTGTGTAAGATGGTGGATGTCTCATCTTCAGCATGCTTTGTACATATGATGAAGAAGATGCTCAAAAATCCAGGTGGAATGCATGCATGGCTTCCAATGTAAATTTCAGCCTCTTCTTTTCTCTTCAGTATCTGCACCAAGGTGTCTTTGACTGCTCTGTTAAGGTAAGTTTTAGCCTCATGAATAGCAGGGTAGTCGTCTGGCACTTGCAGCCCCAGAGCCCTTGCCATCCTGCAGGCAGCTGGACTTTTCCAGGATTGTTCAGAAGCAATTTTCAGGGCTTTGTCCATGCAGGAGATAGCAGCACTGGGGAATGCAAAATATTTGGACCTCCTTGTTTGGTTTTCTACTTTTTTCCAAGTCTCCTCTCTCCTTCACATTCCTCTAAGGATAAAGGGCACATTAACGAGCTCTTCACCAGTGGTGACAATTAGGCTGTAATTTGTGAACGAGGATTCTCCAATTGCCTTCATTACTGTGGGGCTGACAGCCTGCTTTGCATTCTTCTCGAAAGCAGCAGCGCTTAGCGCAAAGCCAGCCTGGCTGCCAGATGGAGGTCTTTGCTGCCTTGCCCATTTGTCTTTAAACTGAGAGCTGTGACACGGCAGGTTTTCTGAGAAGAGAAACGAGGTCCCCAACGACTCATACCTTTGGATAATTTATTTCCAATAGCAAATTAAAAGTACACACGTGATCTTTGCGTAGTCTTCCCCCACCCCCCAGGATCAGAAGTTGGACTCAGAGAATTTGCACTGAGCTACCTCTGCAGCCCTTTTTAAATTGCTTATTTTGAGATAAGTTTTTCCTAAGTTGCTATGTTGCCCAAATTGAACTTGAATTTGGGACCCTCTTTCCCCAGCCTCCCAGAGTGCTGGGATTACAGGTGTGCACCATGTATCTGGCTTTTTATTTTGAACAGCTTTTTATTTACTTATTTATTTTAGCATAAAGATCAACAACCCAACTATGGAACCTAAAGGAAGAACTGAGTGTGACTGTGTCATGGTGATAACTAGCCAACTAACAAACTAATGTGTTCACTAGATATTTTCATTTGTTTTATTGATAGCAGCAGAACATCAGTGAGCAGGTGGCTGGAGTTAGGGTGCATCCACATGATTAGCTGCTTCTGGGCTCTCACCACTTTGGGCAGCTACTGGTGTCCACCCTAGTGAGGATTATGAGAGAGGTCACCTGTCTATCTGTCCTTCCGTACAACTGCAGACAGGTAGCTCAGTGTCCTGGCACCACATGTCCCTTTGTGCTTGGCTTTGGGCTTGATTGGTTGGGTGTTATTTAACTGCATATTTACTGGGTGGGAAGTTCCATGCTTTGGGGTGAGATCTTACTTTTCAGAGCGTTTTGCTTCTGAGCAGTGTCAGACTTAAACACAGCTAATTCCTCTTTGAGACCCATGATCCCTGACAGTGAGAGATCAAATAGCCAGCTGATTACAATTGATGTCCATCTCAAATAGACAGTCTCATTCACCTTCCCTCAAGGAAGTGGTTTACTGATCCCTGGGGAATGTTTTTCCTTCTTAAATCCTATGAATATGAAGATGTAGAGCCCAGAATTCCTGTTTCCTTTAAGGACACTGTTGTCACCAAAGACTGTGTCCTCAGCTCTATGACCCACAAATACCTGAGACTGCAGGGTTCCTGCTAAATGCTGCTCTGGACATCAGTCAGCCTTGCTACACACCTGTCGATGGACTCAAATACTCCCAGAGAAGTGACTGTGTTTTTTTGTAGTGCTGAATGCTTAGGAGTCTCAATAAAGATGTCCCACAGGCTGGCATAGGTGTGCAGGTGTTTGGGTGACAGAAGCAGATAGCAGGCACAGTGTGTGATACACACTAGCTCCTGTCTCCATCTGCACTGGTGGACTGAGCCTGGAAAGAAGGCTGATGACCAGGGATGAGCTAATGACCAGTGGCAGGGTTGCCTTAATAACTCTAGCATGCTGGAGAGGGCTAGAGGGGAGCTGGGCATGGAGGAGTCAGTCTACAAGGCCTTAGCCCCAGGTGGGCAGAGAGCGGAATGAGATGGGGTAGGGTGTATTTCTCAGAAGAAGAAGGCACCCAAGCTACACAACGCTTCTCTTCTCCCCCTCCCTATGTGTGTCAACTCTGGGACCAGGGAAAGATGCAGCCCCATGAACCACAGCAAGCTGCTCTAGGGGACCCAGAATCCAGTGCTGCAGATACTTCTGGGTCTTCCATTGTCCTGTCTGTCTGTCCCTTTTATGGCCTGGTCTGTCCTGCCCAGGTCACAGACTAGGTAATGGCACAAAACGCACCAGTTGTGTTCAGGAGGCAACCAGGATACCGCTCAGTGCCAAATGGCCTGGCAGGTGGCAGATCTGTGTGGCCCAAGGAGTATAGAGATATTGATTTGCCTGCCGTGGGAACAGGAGGGTGTGTGCCGCAATCCTGTGCCCCATGGTTGGTGACATCCTCTTTGTGTAGATGTCCTTGGCCCAGAGGCTGCTGCTGCTTCCTCACACCTTGTGGTTGCCCAAGTGGCAGCACCCGTGACTTGTCATCTAAGCTGTCTCCCAGCCCCACTGGACACTGGGAGATTGTTTAGCTTCTGCTTCTCCGTGGTTTCTACCAAGGCAAAACATATTTTCTAGAAGAGGTGTGGATTCTGAGTTTCAGAAGCATCTCACTTGAGGGGTCCGGATATGAATGAGGACAGGGAGGGTGGGAAAAAACGGGGCTCAGAGCTGTTTCCCAAGCTGACAGAGGAGATCATGGAGGGAGAACCAGATCTGTGGATCCTGGGGGAAGGAACTGGCTCCCTGTCTCTGGAGTTCCCTTCCTCTCTCCTGGAGAGAGCCCTGGGGCAGGGCAGGGGGTGGGAACTCAGGAAGAGAAGCTAGTCTACACTGCTGAGACCTCAGCAAGGTTAGAGGTCCCAGCTGGTCACCAGGGATTGGAAGAGACAGTGGTACATGTCCAGGGCCTGGATACACAGCTGGTAATTCCACAAGATCACAAGGTTTCTTGTGGAAAATGACTGGGACCAGGATCTCAGCTCTGCCTGTCCTTTGTCTGCCCCAGTGCTAGGCAACCCCAAAGGGTATGGATAAGGTGAGCAACTGAGATCAGCTTCATCCACCTTAGAAGTGAACAGCCTGGAAAATAAAACTAGATACAGGTCTAGAAAGAGAGAGAGATGGAGAGGAAGAGGCTGTGCCCCTGAGCTGGGCTGAGCATCAGCTCACAGAAAGATAAAACTGAACGAGAAAGGGTATCAAGGAGCTGCTGGCAGCCTGCTCACTCCCAGGTTACTCCGCAGCATGATTCTATCCATCCAAGACCTGTAGATGGCAGGAGGCACAGGTGCAAGTGGGCCCTACGAAGCACTGGACAGTGAGTCTGCTCCTGGCTCTGTGTGTCCATCCAGGAGAGCCAGGCCTGGGTGACAGCTGGGGAGTGGCTGTCACTCAGCCCCCAGGAAGCTGCCCTAGAAGTCACCGAAAAGTTCTATGCTGCTCAGCAGAACCCCCCTACCGGGCAGACCTCAGCTCCCAGTGCCCCCCTCTGCCCTCTGGCTCCTGCTCAGCATCCTGCCTCTGAAAGCACTACCTCACCCAGGACCAGTGTCCAGTAGGATCTTCAGGGACACAGAAGCTGTGGTCACACAGAGCAAGATATGAGGAGTCAGCTCAGTGCATCTGTGGGGACAGGAGGCACCATAATCTCCCCCCTGAAAGCTGGGACTGACAGGCCAGGGGTGCCCAGCCAAGCTTAAGGTCTGAGAACCAGAGGACTGATGGGGCAGTAGAGGAGCTTGTCCTGATAACACAGCCTGGCCTGGGAGTGCACCCTCTGTGGATCTCTAGTGCACCCTCTGCAGGTGATAGGAACCTAGCTACCCGTGGAGGGCTGTCCAGTGTTCTGGAGCCCGCAGACTCCAATGCCCGCCACACCTAGAAACAGCCTCACAGGCATCCGGCACACACCTGGCCCTGCCCAGGTGATCTGCACATGGATGTAATAGCTTGCTTTCAATGGGAGGAAGTAGACAGACACTAGGCATTGGGTGTGGACCTGCGCTCCCCAGTGTGTCCCCACACTGTGGCCTTGGTCTGCGTGCTGGCTGTCCTCTCCTTCTCCACGACCTGGGTTCTGGCCAAGGTTCCAGGCCTGGTGCACCAATCCCCGCTCAGCTTCCAGCAGACTGAACCTGTGCCCCTTACGACTGGGCTGTGCGCTCTCAACACAGGCCCTGGATCTCCTACTGTACGCTGCAAATGCTGCTCAGTGGATGTTCAGGAGCTGCCGTGGTGAGCATCCAAGGAGAAAGAGAGCGCGTGTCTGCTCACAGGCCAAGGACACACAGGCTTCTCCATCAGCACAAGAGCCCAGCTGGGGCGATCCCAGAATTCTGGGAGGCTGAGGCAAGAGGATGGAAACTTTGGGCCCCGCCAGGAAATTCTGCATCTTAGACCTTGCCTCAAAATACGAAATAAAAAGGCTGGGAATGTAGCTCAGTGTGAAGGCCCTGGATTCAATTCCCAGAACTAGAAAACAAAAGTAAAATAATTTAAATTTTAAAAAAGAGAGAAAATGAGATGGGATAAGGAAGGAAGGAGGGAAGAAGGGAAGGCGGAAAACAGAGAGAGAGACAAAGAAAGAACATTGCTGCACATATGGGATCTTGGATGAATCTTGAAACTATTACGCCAGATTCATTTGAACAAGATTGAAGGTAACAGAGGATCACTCATGTACATGACTCTCAGTTCAGGCAGGAGCAGGGGAGACAGCGGGGAGGGGCCATCAGGTCTTCAGCGGTTCTCACTCTGCAATACCACAAACACCTTCCTTTGCTTGTTGACATGTCACCTAGTCACTGCTGGGCTTGGTGTTAGCAGGAAGCTGGTGTTTGGGTTGCAGGGCGGCCTTCTCCCCACCATGCCCCAACACCACCAGCCAGGAGGAGTGCTGGGGCCCCTTCTGCACCCCACAGGGCCAACAGAAGTCCATGCTGGCCTTGCTGCCTACCAGATACCTCTGTCTCTATAGGGGACCTTGAATATATCTATTTTTATACCCATTTTGATTCATCCATAGATTTTATGATTTAATTTACTGAGAACATTTTCACTTTCAAGCCACAACTTCATTAACTGGATAACTGGCATAATTTAAAGGTAAATTTAAAAAGTATATACTTAATGCATACTCGTTATTTTAAAAGTAGGTAGAAAAAAAATTCCCTAAATCTCCCATCCACAGAAAAACATAAGTAACCCACATTATAAGTTGCAGAAATTAAGCACAGGACTTCAGGGGGTCACCATGACCTTCCAAATCCCGGCCCCTTCCCTGTCCCCTTTTGTCTCTTTCTCCTTGTCCAAAGAATGTCCTCTTCACGCAGACCGCCCTGCATGCACGTGTGGCATATAAAAGCCCCACGTCCTCATTAATTCACTGAGATGACTCATTTTACATCCTGGAGTAAAAGCAAATTCATATTGGCTTTCATTTTCCAGGGACTTTAACCAACTCCCAACGTTGCTTCCTAGAGAATACTTTCTTTCAGTTGGAAATCAAATTGCTTTCAAACAAAACCACTGTTTCCTCATCTGAGGAAGTCTCTCCACAGTACAAGGCAGTCTGGGCACTGGCTGTCCTCATCGTAGTGATGGTCTCCTTGCCAGTAAGCCACTATCTCATCCTTTTACACTGCCGTTTACAAAGTTGTTTACACTGGGCTTTGCTTCATATGCATAACCTCAGTGTGTTCCTAAGACTTCTTGGGATTTGAAGTTCCCACTCTCGTGGGGAGCTGTCATGAGCTCCTTGTAATGATGCTTGGGGTCTGGTACTCCCAGAACACCACTGTGGGTCATTACCATTGGCCATTACTGTTGGTCATCATTGCTGGTCATCACTGTTGGTTGTCATCACCATTGGTCATCACCACTGGTCATCACTGCTGGTCATCATTGCTGGTAATTACTGTTGGCCATCACTGTTGTCATCACTGTTCGTCACACTGTTGGCTGTCACTACTGGTCATCACTGCTGGTCATCACCACTGGTCATTATTCTTGGTCATCATCAGTGGTTATCACTGTTCGTCATCACTGTTGGTTACTACTCTTGGTCATCATTGCTGCTTATCACTGTTGGCTGCCATTTTTGGTCATCACTGTTGCTCATTCATCACTGTTGGTCATTACCATTGGTCGTCACTGTTGGTCATCAATGTTGATCATCAATGCTGGTCATCTCTATTGGTTGCCATTGTTGGTCATCACTGTTGCTCATTCACCACTTTTGGTTATCACCGTTGGCCATCACTACTGGTCATCACTCTTGGTTGGTTACGATTCTTGATCATCATTGCTGGTCGTGACTGTTGGCTGCCATTGTTGGTCATCAATGTTGTTCATTCACCACTGTGGGTCATCACTGTAGGTCATCACCACTGGTCATCACTGTTGTCACTGCTGACCATTAACATTGATCATCAGTGCTGATCACTATCACTACTGGTTATCATTGTCATCATCACTCTTTGTTGTCACTGTTTGTCATCACCATTGGTTGTCACTGTTGGTTGTTGCTGTTAGCCATCCACAGTTGTACATCACTGCTAGTCCTCACTGTTGGTTGTCAGCATTGATCAGTACTCATAGAATTAATCATCACTATTGATCGTCATTGTTATAACCTCTTTGCCACACTACGCAATGACTTTCTTATTCTTGGCTTGGAGAAGTCCTGTCAAGTGTCTATCCCAGGAGTAGCAAGATTAAGTGTAAAGTAAACATTCTGTTAAGCAAATCTGAAGGTAAGGATTTGTCTTAGCCTTATAGAAAAGTGGACTTTTTTTTTTTCCTGATGTTGTTTGAGCAATAAGCACAAGACAGGCTTTGAAAATCAATCTACCTCTTGGAAGGGAAAAGTACAGGGGACCATTTTATTTTCTTTCTTTTTTTTTTTTTTTTTCTTCAGGGGACCATTTTCTAGAGGGAGAGGAGCAGTCCCTCCTCCAGCAGGGGTGACACTCCTGCAGATGCCTCCATCCACAGAGACACACTTGTCTGTGGGAAGGTGCCATGTCTTGGAACAAATTCATGATGAAATTAAATGGTTTCTTCAGTTTGGAGTGTGTTGGCTCAGCAGCTAATGTGTGGGTAGTGGCAGACGCTGGAAAGTAGAAAATGTGCCTTCCCACTGGGTTTTGCAAGGGAAATGATGGTGGGAGCTCCCTCACCTTGGCGCCTGCTTGGGCAGGGGCACCATCTTGGTTTGAGCAAATAAAATAGCTATGGGGTCCTTTACACTTCCTTTTTAAAAGAACACCACGTGAATGTTTAGAAATACAGTATTTTAAGTGTTTTCTGTGGAATTTTTCAGTCCCAGGGCCATGAGTCCTGCCGTGCCCTCTCACAGCCTGTGTGCAACACCATAATCAGTGACTGTCAGAGGGAGGAGATCTGGCAGGTCCTTAAGCTGAACTCCATCAGTTTTCTTCTGTAGGAAAATACAGGCACTGATTCAGCAAGTTTGATAATGACAAAAAGAACAGAAAGCAATTTCTATCTTAATCTCTTTAGTCATTTAAGGTAACTAAGGACTTTAAATTAAATCAGGCTCTGTCTTAAAATAATATTTATCAATATCAATTTGGAAGAGAAAGGTAGGAAGAAATTACTGGTGGTCTCATAAAAGATCACTTTCAAATGTGGGTATTTCCATTTCATTGGCCATGTGCAGGTTTTAAAGTGAAATTGGGGTCTCAGGGAGCATTGGACTCATGATGTCTGTGGCCAGCACACCCACAGTCTTTGTGACCAAGACTGATCTGTCCAGTGGATGTGGCTGAGGATGCTTCCAGTTCACTAGTAGTTATTTCTGCTCTACTGTACCCGTGTGATAGGCTGGCAGCCTCCCATCTCCCTGCTCCCTGCCAGCTAGAAGAATTAACCCCACAGCAGAGTTCTCCAGCCTCAGACTTCACTCCAGCCCTGAGCACAGAGACAGAAATGTCCGGGATGGGTAGCTCCTGCCATAGCCAGCCACTGGCACTGACTTGGACGGGCACCTGCACCTTGTCCTTGTTCTCCACTACTGCCTCACTGGTACCCGCAGGCCTGGCCCTGTCCTCCCTCACTACAGTGTCTGTAGGACTAGTTGCTCACATTGTATCCAAGGGCTGTCACTCAACTGGGTTTTCTGCCTCTGTCCCTTGGGATGAGGCCCAGTGTCTATTCTTCTGTGGGGACTGGAGTTCTATTCTGTGGCTGGTGAGGTTGAATCGTGTTCCCAAAAGATAACCAATGCCTGTATCCTGTGTGTACAGGTGTGATTTTTGATAAAAGTGGGGCTATAACAGGTTCATTGAGATGGGTCCTTCTGGAGTGAGCAGCCCCTGACCCCACAAGCAGGTGTCCTCCCGGGCCAGCAGTGACTCTAGGACAGGCAGCTGCAGAGGACACATGGGGGAAAGGATAGAGGGACAGCTGCTGGGAACCTCAGTTTGCTTATCTTGTCAATTATATCACTGCTGTCTGCCTTTCAGGTGACTCAGAAGTGCCCATGGGTCACGGTGGCTGTGCTACAGGTACAGCGGGGCCTCCACCCTTTTCCCCACACATGGGCACTATCACACCCTCATACTTTCTTGCTTCTGGGGTTCTACAGCAGGGTTATGTGTGGGTTTGGAGCCTGGATTGATTCTCCCCCAGCCCTGACCCACCAGACCCAGCCCTATCTGGGCTTTTCCTCGGGGGCCTGTCCATGTGTGTTGGACACCCCTCTACCAGCTGCTGCGCCTGCCCCTGAGGGAATTCAACTTCCATTCGTGGGCCCTGACTCTGGGGAGTTGGTTTCCGGGGGCTGGCTCCAGGCATCTCCTTCCAATAGAATTCATGGAACCTGCTTCAAGGTGGATGGCAGAGGGCCAGGGGCCTGGAGGGTCCCAGGGCCATGTCCTAGAGGTCAGCAGGTATTAGGAACAGCAGCCTGTGTTACTGGCATAGAAGATCCTCCTGGTCCAAGTACTAGGAGCATTCTCAAGCCCCTTACTGTTCAGTAGCACTGGCCACAGTTCTCTGCATGCAGAGGAGGCCGTGAGCAGAAAAAGTCCCTGGGTCTGAGGAGCCATGTCAGGAGGCCCCACACTGGAGGACAGAAAAGAAGGAGCAAGTGGCCACAGCTGTCTGCATATGTAGCTGAGGGCCTGACCTACAGCAGGAGGGCAGCATCCAGGGCCCACAGTGCCAGCAGGTGGGTATCAAGGGGACCCTGGGTGCTCACCAGTGTGGACCCCACAACAAATCACCAGGGAAAATCCTATTCCTGTAACAGTATGAGCTCTCAAAATCCCATCCAGATTGAGACAGGATGGAAGGAAAAGGAACACGTTGTGGTTTTCCCCAAACACCTTATGTCACAATGTCTTTAACCCAAGTAGCTGAGTTTGCTGGAGCAGCCTATGCCGGGGTTCAGCCAGCTTCCCCTACTACTTCTCAGCATGGGTTCACAGGTCTGTTCAGGGAACAGGTGGCATCTCCTCTCCACCTTGAAGCCACCACAGCCTGGTTCCACCTCCAACTGGCTGGGCACGGGCACAAGCTTTGCTCCCCACTGCATCCTCACCATCTCTGCCTACCTCACCTCTGTCCAGTGCCAGCTGCCTGTGCTCTGCCCAGCATGGGGAGGGCAACTGTAGAAGAACCTATGCAAGGGCATAGCTGGGTTGTGGAATCTCAGCATCTCTGTCTCAGACAACAAAGTGGTAGACAGAGGGTGTAGACAGGTCTGAGGCTGTCACTGCAGGGCCCAGGACGCTCTCAGTGGGAAGGACAGCGTGACCAGCAGATTAAAATACATTCACCCTTGCAACACCATTTGAAAAACGCACATCTCTGAACACACTGCCAGACACAAGTTATTTTAACAATGACTTTTTTTTTTGCTTTGTTTCATTTTAAGGTGGGGAGACTGTGCTTTTTAGTTTCTTTTAGTTGTGTAAACAAAGTGTGCTCCTTGCTGGACAAATGAAAAGAAAATCACACAAAGAACAAAATCTTCCTTCCACCTACTACCCACTTCGGAGCTGTTCCTCTGCTTTCTGGAAGGGCAAGTGGGTTAGAAATTGTGATGGGAGCCAGGGCGGGATCTGGGGATCTCTGTTCCTGCTGCCCCCCTTCCTTGGGGCTTCAGCTGAGCTGGAATGAACTTGATGGAAAGGAAAGGCAAACTCAAGTTCAAGTTAAACAGCTGCCTTGAACAGTGGTTTGGAGATGAAAAGCCCATCGAAGTTATTATTGTCATTATCATGAATAATAAATGAGCCCAGGCGGCCAAATGGAGCATTTACACCAGAGAGTCCAAGGCTGTGTGTCCCTCAGGTACTGTCATCTCTGGCTTGTCCTCACAGCCTGCTGAGTGGTGGGAGCTCCACCTTGTTCCCTTGGGAAGCCACGGTACAGGGATGGAGATGTCTTCGAGGGCCGGTGGGCAGGCAGGCGAGCAAGGATTCTGCTGACAAAAGGCAGACCCTCCTCCTTGGCTCCCTGATGGCCCTGGTGGTCCTGGTGGGCAGTGCCTGGGGCCAGTTACCAAAGCACAGGGTACATAGTGGCTCGGGGGGAGCCTCCTGTCTGGTCAACATTTTGAGTTCTCCCTTGGGGAATGCTCTTTTCTTCCTGACAGTGTCTTCTCTGGGACCAGGAGGCCAGTCCTGCAGAGAAGCAGGAGGAGCTAGGGCAGGAGGGCAGGTCCTCAGAGCAGATGCGACTGAACCTCGGGCTCCTCTGGAATCCAGAGGGCCTTGTGTAGCAATGACCTGCTGTTTCTTGAGCTCACCCAAAAGTCTCTGCCACCTGAGTGTCAGACTCACTGGGATCAGGGAAGATGAGGCAGAGGTGGGGGTTCTTGGGATTGGTCCAGCAGCACCACGCCCTCTGGAGGGAGCCTCTGTCCTTTGATTTCCCTAACTGGCCGAGGGAGGGTGTTTCTGCTGTGCATGAGTGCTGAACCACCCCCTGCAGAGAGGCCCTAGGAGGCTTCACCTCCTGTTTGGTGAAAGTGCAAGCTGGGGGCAGTCCAGCAGTTTAGTGATGCCATGGTCCCAGTGCCTGCACGTCTATCTGAGGTCTGGGTTTATGTGCATCTGAGTGGATTTGCCCAAAGCATCTATTTCAGAGAAATGCACATCAGTGGATATTTATTCTTCTCCACCAGGGAGGAGGGAGGAGAATTCACCCTCAGGAGCCACATTCGCTGTTGTCTGGTCCCTGCTTTGGGCACTTTCCCTAGAGTAAAGCCATGAAATCATCCCAAGAGAGCAAGTTCCCCTATAGAGCTGAATGATGGTTCCATCGAAGGCTGGGATGGGTGGCTGTGCGATGTCTACCCTGCGGGAATCTGATCCTGGACTCCATGATTTCTCAGCCCTTGCCCATCTGTCCTGAGGCACTGCAGGATGCGAAGGCAGTCTCCAAGTGGTCCAACCATCTGGCCTCCCTTCCCAATCACCCCAGCTAGGAGAGAGGGGGTGGACAAGGAAGGCTCTGGTCACTAGGTGTAAGGCACACCCCTCTGGGCAAGCACAGAGGGCACTGGTGGATTTATTCCTGAAGCAAATTGGCTGCTCTGGGCAAGAGAGAGTCAGGCTCTGGAAGCTCTAGGACTTCCTCCCAAGAGACACAGGAGGCCAGCAGCAGGAGGAGGAAGGAGCGCATGCGGTTCCGCTGTCCTGTGGAAGTGGCAAAAATGAGGGGACACCATGCTAGTCACAAGGCAGTAAATGGCAGAGCCCAGATTCGAGCCCTGTCTCCTGACTCCTGGGAAAGGTATTTTTGTCCCTGTGTGGAAAGGAGGCTCAACATCAGTAAAGGACCCACAGGAGATAGGACAGCAAGACAATTATCTGAAGTTCCCAACAGTCCTGGGGTACTGATGAGTACCTGAACCACCTCCAGAAGATGACAGTGTCACAGCATGTGGTTCACAGGTATAGGCAATGAGGCAGAAAATCAGTCAACAGCTCTGTATCACAACACTTGCAAGTGGGCACATGGGGACTCTGACCCTTCCAATATGGCCTTCAACCCAGTCCTCCAGGGAGGGGACTCAGCCTACTGGAGCCAGGTGAGGCCAGCCAGGGGCAGCTGCTGAAGGTCTGGGGAAGGCTGCAGGCCCTTCTCTGGGCCCCTCCTCCTGGTGCCCATGGTGAAGCCAGGCGGGCTGTCTGGAGGCAGAGTGCTCTTAGCACTTAGTGTAGCAAAGATCTTCCTCAATTTCCTCATCACTGGGACATAGTACTCAGCATCCACAATTTAAAGGGGGAACATTATATCTTGGTTCACGGTTTTAGAGCTCTTTCAGTTCTTGCATGGCTGGCCAGCACGGCAGAAGCCGCATGGTGGAAGGACCACAGCATGGTGGACGGGAAGAAAGAGGGAGGACCTGAGAAAGAGAGACAAAACCCTACAAGGCCACGCCCCCCAGCGACCCGCCTCCAGCCGGACTCCTCCTCCTAACAGTAAAAAGGCCAGGGCACCACCCCCAGAATCCAGTACCTGTCAAAAGCCCTGATTGTGAGCAGGAGAATTTGCTGAGCCATGAAAAAAGCAAAGTCTGGCCAAGAGGCCCCTGGAACCCAGCTCAACACAGCACTTTTCGTTTCAAGGGATGTCTATTCCTGTGTCACGGAACACGCCAGTCCTCGGGGACTCGGCTCAGGACATCTGTTGGAGCAGTCACACATGGAGTTTAAACTCAACAGGTCTCTGTCCAGCTGTTCCTTTTGTGCTGCCATTTGGATCATGAAACGGGTAGCAAGACCCATGGTCTGCATGTCACCTTGCACCAAGTAGGTGCTTCATAAATATCGTCTGTCGTCCTCAGCACTCTCGTCAGAGGGTGGGTATTAAATCGGCAAGTTTGTCTTGAAAGGGAAGGGTCATTTTGTTCTCATTTGGGCTCCTCTGGGACGCTTAGAGACATTGAATTTCTCAGACTCTCAGGAATTCATCGCTCTCTCTCCTGGCCCAGGCTCTTGGCTTCAGTCTGGCAATGAAGTCAGAATTAATAAGAAATGGCACTGCTTTCTTCTTCTGAGTATTAACAGTTTTGAGAAAATGGTTAAACTGCTCTTGCATTTAATAATTAGATGGGACACACTCATTTGTATTTCAGGGAGCTCCAAGTCCTTGATCCATAATTAAGATAATAGCGTGGTGGGGGGCATTAGGACCTGAGGTCCACATGAGCGGGTCCACTGGGAGGTATCCAGCAGCAGGCCTCTGTCTCTGCCCCAGGAGGTCTCTTCCCGTGCGCTCTGGACAGCCTGCGATTAGCACTGATTTATTCTCCTTCTCATTCCCAGCCTAATAGATCTCAGTGTTATTAGTTCCACCAGTGCTTAGGGAGCTGGGCTTGGTGTGATACCTGCTTGCTCAGTCACAGTGATGCTCACAGGGCTGGTGGGCAGATTGGATCTGGCTGCAGCAGTTTAGAAAATGCATCCATCCCCTCTTCATGGGACAGACCAAGGACCGTGGTGCCTGCTGACCAGCACAATAGATAGCATGACACGAGCAGTCATTGTGAAGACTGGAAGAAGTGGAAACTCACTTATTTCCCACATAAGCATGTGAAGTGTTTCCCCTTGTGGGTCCCTGGTGGTGAGAGCTGAGATTCCTGGGGTGCTCAGAGATCCTTCTTCCCTACTTCCTATCAGTGGCTGTGTGAGGTGCAGAGTCTCAGGGCCCTGGACACTAGCTGCAGGAAAGGACAAGGGCTCAGAGAAGAGGCACAACCACTTAAGGACAGCGTTGGGAGTGCTACACAGCCTTCTGCTCACATCTGGAAAACGCTGGCTGAGCAGCCATGTCACTTGGTGCACCTGGTATGGCTTTGTGTGGCAGCTGTTCCTGTCTCCAGGCATGTGGTTATCATGGTGCCTAAGAAGAGACTGCATCTCAGCCCACTTGAGGGCCACTCTTCTTCACTGGCCCTGGGATCTTACCTAAGTGTTTCTCCTCACCTTCCCAGTCTCTTCTGAGGTGTTTTCTCCTCAAAGGACCTGCACTGGCCACCTCCCTCCCCACATGCCTCTTCATCATATCATTGTATCTTACTGTTTTGAATATTGCACATTGCTATTAAATAATCTCATTTACTTTTTAATTTTTGACATAATGTCTTTTCTAATTGGTTTAAATGTTCTTGATGTTTTCTGAAATCTCAAAAGAAGTATATTGTCCATAGTAAGTATGTTGTAAATATTTATTACTCAGATTAAAGGATGGATAGGTGGACGGATGGGTAGATGTGGGACTGTATGGGTGGATGAATGGATGGATGGATGATGGATGGATGGGTAGATGGGTGGTGTATTGCTAGGTGGATGGATAGGTGGATGGATGGATGTATAGATGGGTAGATGGTAGGATGTGTTGATGGCTGAATATTTTGGTTGTGGATAGTGGGTGAGTGTATGTATGGATATATAGACAAATATACATGTCTAGATGAATGGATGTGTACATGAATAGATGGGTGTACTGGTAGATGGATGAATGGGTAGATGTGTGGATGGATGGATAGATGGATAGGTGATTGGGTGTATTGGTAGGGGGATGGTGAGTGGGTATAATGGTGGGTGGGTGGGTGTATCAGTGAGTGGATAGATGGGTGGATGGATGTAAGGATGGGTGAATGTTTGGGTGGATGAATGGGTGGTAAGTGGATGGATGGATAGATAGATGTGTGTGTAGATGAATGGATGGGTGACTGAATGGGTAGGTGAATGGTTAGATTAATAGGTGGATGCATGGATGAATGCATGATGGATGGGTAGATGGTGGGTCACAGATACTGTTATCTGATACATAAGGTTTAATCAATGATGTGCCTGGCTGGTGATGTTTGTGAAGCTAGCTTGGTGTTTGGAATGATAGTGTGGCCATTCATGTCTTTAGGGTGGTGGCTTTTAACAATCCAGAAGATGGCAAGTGTTCATAGGTACAAGGGACCAGGGACATACATCACTGGTGGGGATATAAAAGGGTGCAAATACTGGGCAGGTAACAGGGGCTCCTCAAAAAGGAAACAGGACCACAGGATCCAGGAATTCTGCTTGTATTAATTTACCCAGAAAAACATGAGGTCATTGTCTCTAACAGATACTGAAGTACTATTCACAATGTCCAAGAGGTGATAGCTCAGTTGATGAATGCATAAACAAACAAGATAGATATATACAAATATCACTAAGCCTTAAAAACAAAGGAAATTCTGACACACATAGCAGCATAACACAGATGCATCTTGAGAGCATTACACTGGGTGAAACTAGTCAGTCACAAAGAACAGATGTTGTAGTGTCCACTTGCATAGAGTACACGCTTTGGGTGTGTATGAGGCAGCCAAAGTGGTCAAATTTGCACAGACAGAGCATAGGATGGAGGAGGGCATGGGGAATTGTTTAATGGAGACAAGGTTTCAGTTTAGGAAGAAGAAAACATTCTGAGGGTGGATGGTGGTGATGGCTGCTCACCTCTGTGATAACACTGACTGTCTCTTGAGTATAAATTTTTAAAAGGCTAAAATGAATCTATTCTATGAATCTATTATTATTATTTTACCATAAAAATCTATTATTTTACCATAAAAATGACATAAATTCTTCCTGATTTTAGGATCAACAAATCTCCACTGCAGAAATTTTGTAATCTATGGAAATGTGGATGGACAGACGGCTGAGTGGAGGATAGATGGGCGGATGGTGGGTGGATGAATGGATCAGTGGATGGATAGTTGGATGCGTAGGTGCATCGTAGATCACAAATACAAGTTATAAAGCAAAAATAACAAACACCGTAATCTTACAACCCAAGAAAACTTTAAAATACTTCTGACAAATTTCAATTTATGTGTATAATAAACATAAGTATAAGGTATGCTTGGCACCTTGTATCACAGTAATTTGGACTTTGTTTTTATCTGCTTTATATTACTGTCTGTGTCTGGCAGAGGTTTGTGTGTGTCGTTCAAGCTACTTTAGTTTTTAAAAATTATGTAAATAACTTTTTTCTTAGGTAAAAGCAACTGTTTCACTGTGGAGAAGCTAGAAAATCAGCATTAAAATCAAATGAAAAGCTTCAAAATGAAGCTAAATCACCCTGTAATTCATAAATAAGTAGCACACAACTTCACCATCCTGTTTCAATTCATTCTTGTTTGCACATAAGACCATAGTATAGTATTATTTTGAAGTTTAGTTTTATCCCACCTGGCATGTTGTTGGCCCTCAGTGAACAAAACACAAAATCCAACTTATTGGGTGCTCGGGGGGCACTCAGATCTTAGCCTGTGTGCTGTGAGGGAGATGGAGCTGGAGA
The DNA here is from genome assembly GCF_034190915.1 of Cavia porcellus. Classification (NCBI taxonomy): domain Eukaryota; kingdom Metazoa; phylum Chordata; class Mammalia; order Rodentia; family Caviidae; genus Cavia; species Cavia porcellus. The sequence goes on from NW_026947489.1 coordinate 60,533,941, forward strand.
GAACCCCAGGTTACCAGTGGCTGAAAGGAAGGTGCTGGGGAAAGACCTGGTCGGCAACAGATGGATGAATGGATGGATGAACATATGGATGGATGGAGAATGGATGGAGGATGGGTGGATAGGTGGATGGATGGATGGATGGATGGATGGATGGATGGATAGGTGGATGGATGGATCGATGGATAGGTGGATGGATGGATGGATGGATGACAGGTGAGGTAAAAAGGGAACCAGCCCCACTAGCTCTTTCTACTCCCAAGACAGCCCATCTTTGGGGGCCTTTCTGCCTACCTGGGCTTGGGGCCCCCGAAAGACCTCTTCTGCTGGGAACCCCCACCTCTCAGTGCTGCTGCTCCGTTCTGGACTGCTGGAGTTTCCCCATCAGTGCTCCACTGCCTCCGGGCCACACTCTGGTGGGGAATCCCAATATGCCAGGCCCTTTGAAGTAGGGCCCTAGGCCTGCAGGGCGTCCCACCTGGGCTTCAAAGGCAGGCATGGAGCAAGCTGCAGCCACGCAGGGCCGTGGGCGTGGGCAGGTGGGGGCCGGAGGATGGGCTCCCTGCTCTTGCCCTGAAAGACAAGGGAGCCACAGAGAAACTGAGAAGAGTCCAGTCACATCCTGCCCTGGGTCCACAGAACCTAGGAAATTACTCTCATTCACTCACCCTCTGTGCATGTGTGTACCATGCGTCATAAGGGCACCTGTGGCTAGCACCATGGCTCTGCCTGTTCTATGCTGTGATCATGTCCCCTGGCTACAGGGTTCCTGTCCCATTGCCCTCTCCTTCCAGATCTGCTGCAGGCTTTATCACTCAGGAAGCACAGCTGTTTCCTCTTTCTCCTAGGCCTCAGCACCAAGAGTCTGGGGCCCTGAGCCACTGGCACCCACAAGGTGGCCCTCTGGAGAACACCAGCTGGCTGGTCTTAGGCACAGCTTTGTGCCCTGTGACGTATGACTGTCTATCACCTGCTTTTCAGAATGTAAGGAGCAGGAAGTGAGGCCTTGGGGATCCTGGAGGTACACAGGCTTGGTGTGCAGGCTGTCAGCTGTGTGGTATCCAAGTGGCCATGGGAGGGCATGCTGTTTGCTGTCAGTGCCTGGACCATGCTGTGCATAAAAGGGGCACTGTCCATGACCCCCAGAAAGGAGTGCAGAGGGAATGACCTTGACACAGGGGCTCCAACCTCCACTTTGCTGTGACAGCATGGTCAGCTCTGCAGGTCTGCGTCCCCCAGTTGAGCAAAACCCTCCTTCTCTGTGTCTTCTGGAGCACAGCTCTAAAACCACAGTTTTAAAGAATCATTAGTGGGTTTGGAAATCGATCTGATGGATCACAACCAGCACTTATATTAAAATGAGAAAGACAAAAACAGAAGAACCAGAGGGTTACTTGTGGTGTGATGGGGAGCGAGCTTGATGGCTGTGGTCACTGATGCTCAGGCACTGCCCCCTGCAAAACGACTTCTTCCTCACCAAGCAGCACTGGGACAGCTGTGCTACCCTGGGTCACTTGTTCGGAACACACCGTGAACACAGGTCTGTAGAGACGTCTAGAAATCAGTGCTCCGTGTGTGCCTGAGTCATCGCCATCTTGTGGTCTGCAGCCTGGCTTCCTAGAGCTGTGAGTCTCGTGTCCCATATATTCCTCCAGGCAGGCACACGCTCCACTAGTGAGCTGGCTGGGGAGTCCTGGGTTGTTTATCATCACTGTTTTAAAGACAAACCAAAGAAGATGTTTTTCATTTTCATGTGTAAATTCAGTTACTGAGACTCCCCGCAACAGTCCCACTCACACAGTGGTATTTTCTCAATCACAGGCACAAGTTCTGTTTTCTTACTTTTTATCACAAATCCTGGCTGGCTGTCCAGTTGCTCCCTAGCTGCCCGTTATTTTGGAGATCTGACTACATTTTTCCCAGACTTCAGATTCCTCCAATTCAAATTTTTTTACTCTTCATCATTCAAGAAGAGACAGTGGAAATTCTGCCCTAAATATCTTTTCTTACTTGCAAAGTCTGAAAATGATTTGCATTTCCTGATGGTCTAATTCCAGATACAACACAAGTTTAATGTCTAAGAAGCATACAGCTGTGAGTTCTGAGCATCTTGGTGTGTGTGTGACTGAGGTGACTTTGGGGGCTCCGAATTGCCCAGATGAATTCGCTGGGTGGCACTGGACATCCTGCTGGTCTTTAACACAGAACCCAGTGTACATATCTCCAAGCTATGTGAGGGACAGGAACAGTGCTTGGAATGACACCTGTATGTCCTCTGGAGGAAAGAGGGCTGCCCTCACCTGTGTTGTGGTGTCCCCACCTGAGTTCCACCTCAAGGACTGGTGACCTCTCTTTACAGTGCCCGGGTCCAGGAGCTCAGCCTTCTCCTTGTGACCAACTGGTTCCACCCCCCCCCCCAGGGTACCACCTGGTCACCTGAGGTCCCTTCCTCCAGCCCTCACAGCTCCCCAGGGGACCCAGGGGAGCCCCAGGTACCCATCCTCCTTGAGAGGCCTTTGAGTTACCCACAGTTGCAACCCTGACTTGATCACAGGTAAGGCAGAGCCCCCAGTTCTCCACTTACACTTTTCCTGTCCTCCCCTTGGCCTTTCATCCTGGCCCACCCATGGAATATCCATGCCAGGCTTGCACTTGGACTGGAAGCAGTTTTGCCAGGACTGTCTCTTGCCCCTCTGCATGCCTGGAAAGTCATCAACTGCATAACTTGTGCCTCATGTAACCTGTCACATGGATTCCCCTCCTCTCCTGCCATGGGATGGGCACATCCACTGCTCAGCTTTGGAGAGGACACCGTGGACTTCTTAGGGGCTTCCTGCAGCCAATCTCCTGTTTTAAACAGATTGAAAGTTGTGGTATCCGCTGCCACCAAAGCCTCACTTAATTACATCCATGGTGACACCGACTCACACTGTGACTTTGAGGCCAGTTCCATCCTGCCTGCAGTCACAAAGTCTAAATATTAATTAAGTCAGCCTCTTCTTGCCGGTGGCTCTGTCTGCTGTCACAGAGGCAGCCCTCCTCTGTGTTGGGTGTGTGGCAGTGATTCCTACAGAGCTGCCTGTGCACATCTCTGAGGACTGAGGACCTTAGATTTTGGAGCTCTCGAAGTGCTGTGTGGGTGATGGACTGAGACTCTAAACCTGGTTTACATGGCCAATATTGGGGGCTGGGGATTTAGCTCAGCGGCGTAAGTGCCTGCCTTGCAAGCAGGCAGTTGTGAGTTTGATCCCCAGTCCCGATAAAAAGGGAAAAAAGACAAAAGACAAAAAAAAAGAATATGGATGATATTTACTGTTTACAATCAACTTTGTTTCCCAATCTGAGTCCATATAAAACCAGAGCTAATATTGTCTTAGAGCTTCCTTTGTGCCAACAGATGATATTAACCCCATTTTACAGGTGGGAATCCTGAGGCAGGGTATGGCACCTGAGGCCTGATCAGAAGTCCTTTCCCACTAGGATGTGTGTCATGGGCTTAGGTCCTTTCTAAGAAGCCCCTGAATTCCCTGCTGCCCTCTTCCTCTTCTTCCGGGAACTCCCAGAATGTCCTTGACAGCAGTATTTTCTAGTCGAGCCTCCAAATCCTCTCAGCCTGTGCCATCGCCTGATCCTATGCTGCTTTTGCCTTTCCAGGTCATGACCTGACATGGACGTTCGGGTCAGCAATGGGCTGCATATATGACCACAGTCCAGTGAAATGGTATTGCTCAGAGGCATCGTCGTCATCTCTCAAGGACACAGTGCACCCTATTGTTAAGGGACATGGGCTTGTGTTGTCACAGCCACAGCCCTCATCTTGCTCCAGTTTCCTGCCTTAGTCCACTTTGGAGTAGCACTGCTGCGTGACTCATAAGAAAAGAAACTCACGCAAGGCTTCCGAGGAGCGCCCTGCCGACCGCAGCCCAGCCGCAGAGCACGCTTGCGGTGAGGACAGCAGTGGCAGCTTTGCTGTCGGGGAGGAGCTCAGAGCCATGAAGTGCTTCAGTGTGGTGCCTGGAAAAGCCCATGTGTGGAAGCAGGGGCACCCATGGAGGTGAGAGAGCCTCACAGTTTGGCTCGAGCACTGGACCCAGCTGATGCCTGCCACGTGCAGCCCCACACTGTGACTTGTGGGTGTGAGTTTGGCTCATGCAACATCCAGTCACTGCTGGGGTCCCAGCCCCAGAGCCTGAACCCAGAAAAACCCTTCAGCTATGAGCTGCTCTTTGGGCCTCATGAAAATAGGGTGATTTCAGAAAACCTTTTCCGACAGAGTGGACGCTAGGGCTTTGTCACCTGTTCTTGGGCCGGGTGACAGGAGCAGGATGCTGGAAATCACAGGCCTTGTTCTCTCTGTCGCTTTCTGTTACAAATTTAGGACAGTCAGAAACCAGTGAAAGTAAACCGAATAAACGACAGCAGGCCTTTAAATCCAAAGTGTGACCTCCTTTCTCCTTGGAAAATGGAAACATTTTAATTAGACCTTCAAGTGCTTTTTTGTTTTATTTTTCCTGTTTTCAGTGTCTGATACTTTGAATTGGCCTGACTTCCTATGTCCACTTATTTCTGTTTCACAATCATGTGGGCATCGCCAGAGGTGTTCTCAGCATTTGAGTCCGGAACATTACCAGCATTTCTTCTGTTTCGTGTCTAAGCTGGAAGGCCTGGTTCCCGTGGGTTTGTGGCATATTTCTGGGGATGATTTGTGCCCAGCACCGTGCTGACCTTGGTGTGGTGGCATTCAGGCCTGTCATCCCTTCTGGTTTCTTGGGGCCCCACAGTGGGGTGGAGCATGCCAGGCCCTTGCCTGCCCAGGTGATTCAGCCTCCTCAGAAAGCAGAGCCACAGGGGTGGGGAGGCAAGCTGAGAGTTCGGTAATGATTACTTTCATATAAAGCTCACATTAACTTTATATTTATCGCACGGCACTCATGAGAGCTATTTACAATTACATGGGACTTAAACACATCTAAGTATTCCTATGATCACCCAGTTTTTAAGTGAACTGAATGATCCTGGCAGAGACTTCTTATTTCAAAATTTTCCTACTTTCCCACCCCCAACTGATCAAATAAACAGACAGATACAGTGTATTTTATGTAATTGGCAACATTTTTCTTTCAATTGAGTTCAAGGTGAACTTGGCAAAAGGTGAAAGGAAGCATCAATGGTTCAAACTCCTTATGTTTTTCTTTCCTTATTCAATTTGCTAAAATTATCTGCTACTCCAGGATGGCTCTGAAGGCTCTGCCAGGGCGTCCTGCGAGGTTACTACAGGCAGAGACTGCACAGACTTGAGGCGCGTGCAGGGGCTCACAGACGCATGCAGCCAGGTCCAGCTTTTGCAGGCAGAGCCGTGGACCGGTCACATGGGTGTCAAACTCCAGTGCTGGGGGCAAAGCCAGAAGTGGCGCTGTGGATGTGGCTGTGCTCAGCTGCCTGCCAGGCAGGCCCTTACATGTTCACACAGTGGCCATGCAGGTGGAGGAGGCTTGGAATCCCCACCTGGAATCCCCCCAGCTTGTCCGTGCTCCTGGAGCACTTCACTCCTCCTTGTGGGCCTGCAGGGCCTCTCATCCTTGGGAAGCCTCAGCATGAAATGCTCCTAGACCCCCAGCTCCTAAACCTGCCCACTATCTGAGAGGCAGAAAGGAGGAAACTAAGGCACACAGCAGCATGAGTTGTGATGCAGCTGCCATCAGGACCTGGTTTGATGGACCTCAGGCCAATGCTGACCCTGGGCGACATGCTCTTATCATTCCTCCCTCTTGTCCCTCTGCCTCAGTGTCTGTGAGCTCACTCCTCTCCCAGGCCCATACACACTCTGTGCCTTGTGCCTCCACCCTTAGCACTGAGAGCTCAGGAGGACACCTGTGCATAGGCCAATTGTGTGAAATCACTACCTACCCAGGATTTCTTGCTTTTAGGCACTGGCAGTGGAGATGCCAGCAAAGCATGGAGTTTGGAGACTGCAAGACAAACCAGCCTGGGGCTCTCGCCTTGCGGCCGAGCTGCTCCCAGGCCCCTGGTTGCCCTGCCCAGCCCTTCATGGTTACCACCCACACAATGACCTTGTGGCTGTGTTTGCTTTGGATTCTTATCTGAGGTCCTATTTCTCTCCTTTGTGCACAGCTGCTGGAAGAACCTGCAAGAGGGGGTGCATGATGGTGAGAATAGAGTGTGTGTGTGTGTGTGTGTGTGTGTGTGTGTGTGCGCGCGCGTCTCTGTGTTCATGAGTGTCTTCATGTGCACTTTTGATATGCGCCTGTGAGCTGTTGGTGTGCATGGATAGTGTGTGTGTGTGTGTGTGTGTGTGTGTGTGTGTGTGTGCTATATGTATCGGCCTCTGCACCACCATATGCCTGTGCACACTGCTGCGTCATTGTGCAGGCCCTGTGACCATCCAGACCACAGTGCTGTGTGCAGTGGGCCTGATAGGAGTTCACTATAGCCCGGGAATGTGCACATCTGCGTGGCCTTGCCCATAGGAATAGCATGACTCCAGGCAGTGTGCAGTTCAAGATGCTGAGCTGCACAGCCCACTGGCCAGAGGTGTGGGGCTGCCACACTCTGCTCTTCCTGCCTCCTTTCATAAGTGGACATGATGCCTTTGCCATCTGGTCACAGCCTTCTGTGTGAGTGTTGCTTCCAGAGCCTACTTACTGTGTGTCATCCCTCGAGTGCTCCTTTGTGGGCCCTGCCAACACCACCTGGGCTGTGGACCTGGGTCCCTCTTAGTTTGCAAGAGGGTGTTCTCCTCACCCGGGTCTCCTTGGATGCCCAGGTGGCTGTAGGCCCTGGGTTCAGGCTGGACAGGGTGCTGGTGGCCCAGGCACTGCTTTTCCAGGCTAGTTCCTCTCTGACTGCTCCCCTTCAAGTGGCTGTCCCCGAGGCCACCTCCACAGGACACGATCACCCTGCCCAACTCTGCCTCCTCTCTTCTCTCTGAGGAAGGTGCCCTGGCCCAAGTGTAGGTATTGGTGGGAAGAGAGTGGCATGGGCATTTTGGGATGTGGATGTGGCTTGCACAGTGTCCCCAAGGCTAAATTGTGACCCCTGCTGTCCTGTGGTGGCCCCATGTAGCTGTGTTCTATGACCCTTGGGCAACTGCTCAAGGACAGGATCTTCTAAAGAGCAGCGGTTGGGTGGCCTAGGCATGCACACATGCTATGGCCCAAGCTCCAGTGTGGCCTGTGGGCCATGTCCCCCCCCCCATGCACCTGGGGCCTGTGAAGGCAGAGAGAGATGCATGCCAGGGGCACACCAACAGCCTCTGCCACGTCTGCCTGCCCCATTCCTCCTCTAAGAACCAAATCCCAAAGTCCCCACCACAGCGACCCAGTTTCAGGCTGCCATCCTGTGCTATTTCCCCACTTGAGGGTGGATTCATTTTTTGCCCCTGGAATTGAGGATAATAGGGCTCGCTGTGCATCCTTGCCGCTCCCAGAAGTCACCTGACTGCACCATTTTACAGAGCAGCAGCTCTTGGACTTTCTCAGGTGACACTAGGAGTTTGGCTTGAAGGAGAATCTGGATTCAGTAGGTCCAGGGTGAGATCCGAGAGCAGCAGGTCAACCCATTCTAGGCCTTTTGCCACACCTGGTCTGTGGGGGACAATGAGAAGTCTCTTGCTATGAGCATGAGCAAGTGTTGTTAGGAGCTTAGCAAGACCTCATCCTCTGGAAGTGACATGGGGAATTCGCTTGCCTATAGATGGGTCCACGTGAGGCCAGCTTGTTCCTGATGTCTTTTCTGGTTTCTTCACACTGTGTGCAACAAGGGCTGAGGAGTGTTCACTGCATGCTATGCCAAGCCCCCTCCTGGGGTTGCGCACAGCTCGATGGGGCTGTGTGACCCCCCATGTAGACACAGATGTCATCTTTCTCTTCCGCCACTCCATCTGGCCAGCTGCTGCGTTCATCAGCAACTCTTCAAGCTCAGGAGAACCACCTCAGGATTGATGCACGCAAAGTGACTCCTGAGAGGAGAGCTGCAGACACTGCTGGGCCCAGGAACTCAGATAATAGGGCTGGAGCTGCATCTGCTGGCTGGCTGGCTTCCCTCTGGCTTTGTTCTCAGGTGGGTGTTCTGTTGTTATGGTGGGAAACCATGGCCAGATCCAACTTAGGAGAGGAGCGGATCGTTACCACCAATCCTCCAACACAGCTCTGTGCCCTCACTTCCTTAGCTCACCTCTCGGCCAACGCACCCTTGTTTCCAGAAAGGTGAGCCACATCCCTAACCCTCCTGGGTCAAATGCCTCCACTCAGTACCACCAGGCCAGAAAGAGGATACAGCCACCAGAGTCCAGAAACCAGAATGTATGATGCTGAGCCTTCCGCCACTGGGGACAGAACCTCTCAGGACTCTGTGCTGACATCCCAAGCAGCGGCCCGGAAACAGTGGTCAATGTTCCCTAATTTCACCCTCTTACCTTCCAGAGCAGCCCTTCTCGATCCAGCTGTCCAGAGTCTGATGCATTCAGAGCCCTCAAACGTGGCCCAGGCAGAGGATTTTTGAAAGCTTCCAGCTTTTAAAGTGCAACCCAGATGAAAATCTATAGTGAAAGCAGGGCTTGGTGTGCTAGATAATAAAGAATCTGAAAATATTAAGGCCACAGGAAATCTTAGAACCCTACCAATTCTTATCTTTTCATTTCATGGGTAAAGTAGCTTGCCCAGAGCCACATTGTTAGTGGTAAGTCTAGAACACAAGGCACCTAATTTCCAGCTCTGTGTTCTTTTTATAACACCTGATTTTATACATGTCGAAAGGGAAACTAAGCATGACAAATCGACACAGCCACAGGCAGAGAAAGCTCCCTGGCAAACCTGAAAAGGAAGAAAAAATACTTTGAAAATATTAAAGGTTATTACCAGATGTCAAATGAATGTCATGAAAATAGCTTCAAGTTTTTAACACACTGAGACTAATTTAATGTATTTAGATGTCTTTGTTAGCTGGAGAAATTCTTAAGAGCGTACTCCTTGTCACTTTATCCCACTATTAATCACCTGGGAGAGAACTTAAACTGGAAATAACTGTAGAATTTGTTATACTTCAACTGATCAGGGTTCAAGATACTTGATTCTCAACAGTGTGTGTAGGATCAAAGATATGGCTGCCCTCCAAGAAATTGGGATGTTTACATCAAAGTTGAGATTGAACCCTTTTCAACCTGGCTCCTTCACTTTAGCGCTTAGATTTAAATTCTTGTGGAAGACTTTTAAGTAGAGCAACCTGTACACAAGTGTGTGTGTGTGTGTGTGTGTGTGTGTGTGTGTGTGTGTGTGTGTGCAGGCGTGCGCGAATATAGCATGTGGATGTGTTTGCATGTGTGACGATGTGTGTGGGGGGGTGTTTGCATGTACGACCAGGTCAGAGTGTATGTGTGCAAATTTCAGCCTGCTGTTGTGGCCATGTCATGGAGTAGAGAGCAGAGGTGCATTCTGGATCCCTGACTGTGCTTCTTAGGCAGAGCTCAAAGGAGCTGCCAAACCTTCCATCTACACTAGAATAAGGACAGGCTGACCCTGAGCACAGCAGCCACATTGTGGAGCAAAACCCTTTGGATGGAATGAATTCAGATCACCTGGCCTCCAGTCTGAAGAAGCAGAGAATGCTTTTTCGTCAGGAAAAAAAATACCATTCATTTTTCCGTTCTATCCAGAGTGCTGTTTCACCCCAGGTTAAGCTTTTAGCTGGCCCCCACCCCCAGCAAAGGTCTCCGAGGCTTCATAAAGAAATCACTTTTCCTTGTTCAGGTGCTGATGGCACGGTGAGGTTTGTTTTGCCGGGAGCTTAAAACAACAGAATTCAGAGAGGACTGGCTTGTCTCAGCGAGGAGCCCAGGGCTCCTAATTGCTGCTGATAGCCTCACGTCTACCCAGGCGATGGATACCTGCCTGCTTTTTAAAAGTGTCTAAAGTTAACCTAGTCATAGAACACCAGTCTTAAATACTTTCATGTCTGACTCACCTAAGCCAGAGTTGTAACTTAACATTACATGGGCCTTGATATTATTGAAGTTTAAAGGAATTCCTTTCCAAACCCAATGTTTGGCTCACGATGAAAGGCAGTCAAGCAGCTTATTCTAAGTTACATTCAATAATTACATAAGTAACCCTTTAAGGACTAGATATGCAAATAGTGCACTCTTCTTCCTATAATTACTTTGTGTACATGGTTTGATAAAATCCCAAGATTGTAAGACGTGTTTATGGAGAAGATTAGTGAACAGGGTTTCTTTCTCAAGGGAGGATGTGAACCAGGGAAGTAGAGGCCTGAGCTGGCTGTGAGTGGCCACAGGAGCCACAAGGTAGGAAGGAGCCGGCTGGCCAGTGGGGCTGTGGCACGGTCCATCTGTTGGGAGCTACCTCCCTTCAGTTACATCCACACTCCCGGGGAGTCCCCGAGTCCCTCAGTGTAGTTTCACCCCAGAGAGGGCACACTGGATTCTTTGGGTGAGTGCATCCGAAAGACAGCAGGTGTTTGCTAAGGAGCCTGGCTGCCTTACCACCTTCAAGGAGTGCAGGGCAGCTGGCTGTCTTTCCTCCTCCAATGAAAACATTTTGAAAAAGAAGTTATCATGGGAGTGATTCACACTTATTGGAAAAATAACCGAAGAACACAGGGGTGTGGGGGTTGTGTTTTTCCTTCAGCTTTCCAGGGGCAGCAACTATTAGCAGCTCCATGTGATTCTTGAAGACTCTGATGAGAACATGTGAGCACCCCAGGTGTGTGGCCCTGGGGATGTCCTGTGAAGGACACTGCCTGATCACTCAACCCATTCATCCCTGTGGGCTTCCCTGGGTTCTGCTTGTCTATTTCCTATTACTGTAATGACACACCCAACGCTGGGTATCTAGGACGCTGGGAGGCTCAAAAGCATAACATTAACATGCATTCCATCCTGGCCAGGATGCTGGCTTCATCCCAACATGGTGGTCGGCACAGTGGTGGAACATGCATGAGGGGCATCACTTGGTGACTCACTCTCGTGGGACTTCTACAGGCCTGCCGGACCTGCATTATCCTGGCTGAATAAGCACCCCAGGACCTCACGGTTGCCCACTCTTAAAGGGCCCACAGCTCAGCGTCAAGCTGGGGACAGTTCATGTCCAGCGAGAGGTAAAACAGCTCACTTAGGTTTGTGTCATAACCTTTGTTGCTGAGTCATGGCCACTCAGGTGGGGCACTGAAGCCAAAGTGAACATACCTAAGAGTTCCAGGATCAGTAAATGGAGAATTCCTTCTTGTGGCCAAGGAGATGGCTTGGGTCTGGCCACACATGGGTCACAGAGACCCAGGAGAGTCCACTTACTCACTGCAAGGATCATTAGCATTCTGCCCACCTCTTGTGACCACTGGCCCTTGCCAACTCCCATTCCTATTACTCCTGGCCATTTCTTGCTGGGTTAGGATCCAGCTACACTGAAGTGCCCACCCTTGATTGATTAGCTTAGGCATCACATTGGACCCCCAGCCATAACAAATGTGGCCAGAAAGGAGACCCTGTTCCCTACTTCTGCCCTCAGTTTCCTATGATCTACAGCAGCCCCTCAGCCTCTGACCTCGGTGTGATGCTGGGGAGCTATGTTTAGCAGATCTCCTTTGGAAAGGGAGGTCCTGCAACAACGTTAGAAATCTGTGCTGCTCCAGCATGGGACCAGCAGACACAGATGTGGGAAGGCAGATGTCTGACCCCCACTCACAGGTTACTCCCAAGGTGACCTGGAAAAGATCCCTGACATTCCTCAGTTTACTCAAGGAGCAGGTGGAACCACAGTGTCTAAAGGGTGGGACTAGGGTTTTCTCCAGCACCTCCCACCTGCCCACTAGAGGCCCATGGTGTTTAAGTGCTGAAAATTTAAAATGAACATTAAAGCTGTTTCAGGTATTTGACTCCCCTCATCCCTTGTCACAAAAATGCAGCTGTCTCTCAATGTTGTCATTTACTCGTTGGGAATTTCAGGACTCTGCCGCCACCTTGAAGCTGCCCAGAGCTGCAGGCTGGGCCGCCTTGCAGGTATTGCATACCACTGCCTTCTGTTGGCGGCGCGTTTCAGGGTTAATGACCCAAAACCCTGGTCTGGGGAACCAGGCTGGAAGCAGAGCTGCCTCAGCCTTTGTTAGGGACCCACCCACACCTTGTACAGACAAAACAATGTCGCCCTGACAGGCCAGGCACAGGAGCCTGGCTGTGATAGTGTCTCCTTCAACACTGGCCTGCGCCGGGGGGTGTCTGAACACTGCCAAGGCCCCTTGGGAGTGCTGCTGGCCCTTGTTCCACCAGGAAAGCCACTGGGTACCTGCAACAGGACACAAGGGAGGATAGCAGCAGTGTGACAGAGACTTATGGGAACAAACTCCCATGGGTCCATGCGGGGTTCCTGACTGAATGAGTATTGATCCTCCTCCACATAGGAGGAGTGGTCGAAATATCTGAGGATATAAAAATTGAATTTATGACAGTGAAAGACACAGAGACGCACAGTCTCTCTGGAATGCTCCCCTTCTTCTGGGAGTCTCCTTAGTGAGTGGCTTTGCAGGATGTGATCAAAACTAATGTGAGGGCGGCTGCTGAGTGCCGTCCAGGAGAAAGCCAGGCTTGTAAAGTTACGATGCTGTGCCTTCGTCGGCCTTATTCACCGGCTCCGGCGCATGAGACTTCTCCAGAGTCACATGACAGTGAAAGGGAAAGGTTTTGAATCCATTCAGGAATGGAGGCAGCAACTAGAGACACTCAGGAAAGAAGACTCTAGATCTGCTTCCTAAGTGGCAAGGACAAGGGCAAAGGTGTGTTGGAAGGACAGAAGGACAACAGGAGAACACGGCTGAACCCACAGGGCCGGTGCTGGGCCCACGGTAGGGACTGGGCATTGGGCTGGCAGAGTCAGCCATCTGCTCCTGTTTCCAGAAAGGTGCAATTATCACACAACATTTCTAAGACGAGAAGGAACAGCTGGGGTGCACAGACACCTGCCTGGCCTGGCCTAAGATTTATGCTGCTACAGCATGGTGACAGCCAACGTTACTCTACCTCAAGAAGCTTGGGTCAGGAGTGTCTGACCATGGTCTTTGTTAAGCTGTTAACTGGCCAGTGTCCAGCAGGCTGCAGGGGATAGGGAACTACGGCTGCACCAGGGACCCCTTTTGAGGTCAGGCAGGCACCCTGGGCTACCAAGGCGCCATGGAGCCTCTGTGTGTCTTAGGATGGAGGACAGGAGCTGAGAGTTGTACCAGCTCCACAGTCTTCGTTCCAATGCCAGTGGCCTTGGGACACCAAAGCTCCTCTTCCTCTGTGTCTCTCTGTTGCCTAGGCTGACACTTCTAGACACCCACAGCCTGAAAGCCACCTGCCAAGTGCTTCCAGGTGCTGAGATCACATGAGACTCAGTTTGTCCTGTGACCCTGATGTCCACAGCAGGAAGTCCACATGCCACTGCAGCAGATTCTGAAGTTTGCAGGAGAAAGAGGCCTGCAGAGAACCAGAGGAGCAGATTTGCATGATTCTTTCTGTGTGTTTTTGTGGTTGCTCAGCCCAGGCTCCTTGGTTCCCTGCATGAATCGCCTGCAAGTCCAGGGAGATTGATATGGCATCTGCTCGGAGCCCGGGCTTCTCCCTTGGTGGACGGCTCCTCTCATGACTACCCTGCAGCCAGCACATGGAGCACTCACCCTTTGCATACCTGCAGGGGCTCAGGGAGGTCCAAAGCCACATGCCCCACAGCGGAAGTGAGTGCCTATGTCCTCTGTGAGTTTGTGTGCACACACATGTGTCTGCATGTGTGAATGCTGTGTATGTGGACATTTTGTTGGGAGAGGAACTGAGGCTAAACATTGGTCTCACCCCAGGGAGTGTGAAGCAGAGGGGCTCTTTCCTTTCTGCCCAGCCTGGAACATCCTTACATTCCTCCTCACCAGGATCACCAGGGTCTCCTCTCCCTGCATGTCAGCCTTGCTCTGGGAGTTAACAGCCTCTGTAAGACAAAAGGGACAAACAGGAAAGCCCTCAGACTGGTAGAGCCAGAAGCACATGGAGCTCAGTCTTTCCTTAGTCCATGGACCAGGTTGCAGAGCCACCTCCCAAAGTCCCCCGACTCGGTGACAGCCCTGCAAACCAGCTGTAAGCTCTGTCCCTCCACCAGACCACCTCTCCACCTCCAGGAAAACTGTTTTAGTCTGCAGCCATGATGATGAAAGCAGGGATTGCAGGTGGGTCCTGCTGCCTGGGAGAGAGAGTCTGGCCTGAGTACAGACAAGGATGCCCGAGGTTGCAACATGGGCTCAGAACTCATAGAGTCAAGGCTGGGGTCAACACAGGCTTTGGTTTCAGCTTTGGAGACAGTAATTAGATGCTGGAGTGTGATTTTCTAAACCTGTGGTTTCAGGTAAGTTGAAGAATAGCTTTTCTTGAAGCCATCAGCACCCTGCCCTGAATTAGAACTTTCTGCTTTGGGCATGGTCAGTGGGTGAATTACCAGATCCCTGGCATGGTGCCCTGCTCCCCAGGGTGGCTCTGTGGGACCCTGAAAACAGAGACCTGTGACTCTATGTCCCCGCAGACACAGTAGGGAGCTGAAAAGAGTTGCTCTGTCTTCCAGCAGAGACACAGGACCTGGTTCAACCCCATCCCAAATCTAATCACCAAGTAATTCTGTGGGGCCTGACGTTTGAGATGAGAGAGACATTTTGATTTTCATGTAATATGCAAGGCTATAATTATCCATGCCTGACACAGGGATCGATTTCACCCCAAGCAAAAATAGAGTGTGCGGATCCTGCCATAGTGACACTGCCTGGGGAGGGTGGCAGGCGTGAATGGTGCCAGGGACACTGTGTCTGTCTGCGCAAATGCTGAGATGAATAGTGTCGGGAAGGATTAGAGGTGCTGACATGGGGAACCCAGTTGCAGAAAGAATGGAGCAGGGAAAGCACACGCTCCTGACCACGGTCCCATTCTACAGGACTCTGCATCTGTGACCATTTCTTCAGGCAGTGATACCCTTGTACCTTTGCCTAAATGATGCTTACAAGGTCCTCACGGCTCAGACAGACACCTGCAGAGATGCTCACCACCCAGGCGCTGCTCCTCTTCCATCTCCTTTCTCTCCCCTCCTCTTCTGTCCTCCAATTCTTGGTCCTTCTTCTCTTCCTCTTCTTCCCTCTCTTTCTCCTCTTCTCTCCCTACTTCCTCCTCCTCTGCATCCTGCTCTTCTCTCAGTTCTCACTGCCTCACAGCATTGTGGGAGCCTTGGCAAGAGGATCGTCCACTACTTTGCACAGGGGGAAGGTATGGTGACCATGGTCACTCTCACTACCCAAGCGCATCTGTACTATAAGGGGCTTATGCTAGGAGAGACCTGAGGTCCCTGCCGACAGGTGCTCAGCCCTGCTTTCTTCTGGATCTCACTGTCATTTTCCTCCATCTAAACTTTGCTTTTCTTGCTTGATTTTACCAAAGTGGCCCAGAGGAGGCAGAAGGCATGGAAAGGTTGCTGAGGCTGGACAGTGCCCAGGGAATAGGCACAGCGGGAGTCACGGTTGTTAAGTGACTGCATGTATCAGGTACCATTATCCTGATCCTTTCGATAAACAGTATGGGGGCTGGGATGCCCCATTAGAAACAACTGCGCTATCTTCCCGATCAATCTGACATTTGAGGTTCTGTTGAGGACCTTAACCTGGAAGCCCTGGTGGTCCACTTCCTCCTGGAGACCGGGACAGAGTCCAGGGGAGAAGACCTTGTCCTCTGGCAGCTCGAGCACGAGGTTGCTCCTCCTGCTCAGTCCTCATCTTCCTGAACACAGCAGAGCGCCAGTGTTCTCCCCACCCATGTGGGGCTGGCTGCCAAGCTCCCCACTTTCTGGGCTCTAACTCTGTTGCTTTGCCCACCCAGTGGCATCCATTTCCTTTTCACCTTCCAGGGCTGTGCCTGAGTGGGTCCAGGCATTGCCTCTGTTTCCCTGAATCCTCCGCTAGGCTAGTGACTCTCACCCAAAGCTGATGGTGCTGTCTAAGGGACAGCTGGGCAGTCTGGAGAATCTGTAGTGTCATGACTAGGGCTTGCTCCAAGTGTCTAAGGATTTCCAATGCATGCGACCACCCCCACAATAAGGATCAACCACAGTTCTTTATGTGCAACACAGAGACAGAATAGTGGGCTGCCTTGGACAGATGCCAGGACTCACTTCTTGCAGTTTTGCTTAGCAAATATTTATTGAGTAATGTTGAACAAGTAACCTTTTCACTTACAAGAGTGACAGCAATCCACAGCACTGTATCTATCATCTCAGAATCCAGGCCACTGGACTCTAACCTTGACTACTGGCTTGACGTCACCATGGAAACCTCATAACCCATCTGTGTCTGGTGGGCTCCGCCGCATGTGTAGACCAAGTGCCATAGCAGAAAGGCCCCTTAGCTAGCTGTGCCCATGAGATGGCCATGGAGCTGCAGCAGTAGCCAGGGTGTGGCCAGAGAAATAGCCCCAACTTAGGAATCATTGGGTTGGAATCTCTCATTCTAACTTTCAGGGAACTAGTCTATTGTTCTTCCAAAGCAGAAAGAGAAAAACATTTAAATACATATCAATGAAGCACCTGGTGGTAAGAAAAGAGAATGTCTAAGGAGCAGAGGAACCAATCACTTGTAGGAGAAGAAAAGTGGCGTGTGTGGGCAAAGTCTTCTTTTTCTTTCCTGAGTATTTATTTTTTTATTAGTTGGTGTTTGCAGTACACAATGTCTACGTTCTTTGTGGGTGTTGGTGTGTGTACTAACACATCTTATCCTTTTTTTCATTCCCTTTCCCTCCTTTTCTTGATTGCTTTCTCCTCTGAGAAAGATCTGTCTCCCTAGTTTCTATCATCTATCTTTTATTTTGCTCCTCATCTGTACTTTGGTTTTTTTATATAAGAGAAATCATGCGATATTTAAATTATGTCTGGTTTATTCATTTCATGATCTCAGGGTTCATCCATCAGCAGGGGGAAGAACACTCAAAACTGCACCCTAATGTTCTCCACAGCTGTAACATCCTCAAAACTAGCACTGAGTGTTGTTTTCCTACAAAGCAAAGAGGAAATGGCCTATTACAAGACTTGTCATGCTCACAAATTAATACACAGCAGTCAAAATTGAATTAATCAGTAATATCAAAAGTCCTTATGCAGAAGACTTGAAAAGGACTATGAACATCATTCTGGGTTAAAGAAAAGAACAGTTTCTAGAAGCTGAATACAACATAAAAGCTCATATGTGACCTTCCTGGTGATAAGTGTGAGCAGATTGTGGGCTCAAAAGCATTTCTCATGGCCGGAATGGTGGTCATTGACAATCTCTAAAACACCCGGTGAATGCTCTGAGATTAGAAGTGGAAAATCGGATGCTCTTTTTTTTTTTTTTTTTTACTTTAAAGTGAATAAAATAAAGCAGAACAAAAACAAAATGAAGCAAATCAGAACAAAACAATGCAAGCAACACAAGACTTCAAAACAAGACAACAGGAAATCAACAGTGACTACCATAATGTCTCTGATTTTCTTCAAAATAGTTGTCCACAACTTCACACAATAAAATCAAACAGAACAAAATAGTATAAAATCAATCAATACGAAAGAATAAAAGCATTATAAGACTTCAAAACAAGATAACAGGAAATCAATAATGGCTACCATAACATCTCTTGTTTTCTCCAAAATAGCTGTTTATGCCATCACACATAATAAAATCAAAGAAAACAAAACAATAAAACCAATTGAGCAAAAGAATTAGAGCATTATAAGACTTCAAAACAAGATAATAGGAAGCCAACAATGGTTACCATAATAGATCTCGTTATCTTCAAAATAGTTGCTCAAACCCTCAGACACAGTAAAACCTAACAAAATGAGATAGAACAAAACCAAACATAACAAAATTATGAAAATAATACAAGAGTTCAACATCTGATCGTACAAAATTAACAGTGGTTACCACCTTCCTCTCCTAGATATTACCTCCTCTATCACTTTGATAATATCTATTGTACTTTTTGGATCTCACTAACTCCTGTTTCTTATGTTACGGTTCACCAGTATGGGTTCAAACTGTTTTGCCCATGAACATGATCTCCAGTTGCATCCATTTACCTACTTTAGAGCCGAATAGCTTTCATTGTATGAAAATGCCATATTTTTCTTATCTATTCTGTGATTGGTGGGCAAGTCACCCTTGCTTTTTTTCTGGTTTTCTATCACTTGGAATAATTGTTTTCTCTCCTTTGATTTTCAGTCTATGAATTTCCATTCAAGTTAAATGTGTTTCTTGTATACAGTATATTGATGGATCTTGTTTCTTGATCCACTCTCTCTGTGTATGTGTTTTTTTTAATTGCTGAACTGAAGCCATCTACATTAATAGTTACACCCAGCATACATTGGTTCATCTCTGCCATGCTGTCCTCCTGCTGTGGGCCCTCCATTTTTCCCCTTCATTCAATTGCCTGTCCTGTTTGGTGATCCTCTTCTGCTGCTGTTCCTGGAGCCATGATCATCTTTATCTCTCTCTAGAATATCCTTCAGCACTCTTTGTAGGGTTGGTTTGGTGGTCATGAATTCCTTCAATTGTTCTTTATCATGGAAGTATCTTATTTTTCCATCAATTTTGAAAGGTAGTTTTTCAAGGTACATCAATCTGGGTTGGCAGTTACTTTCTTCCAGTATTTGAAACACTTCACTCCAAATTCTTCTTGATTTGGTTTGTGTTAACAAGTCTGCCATGATTCTGATTGGTTTTCCTTTATCGGTAATGTGTTTCTTTTCTCTACTATTCTGTTGTTGTGCTGAACTTCTGGGATCTTGATTATTGTGTGTGGGTGTAGATTTACTTTGGTTATGGCTAATTGGAGTGTTGGAGTCCTATATGCCTTGCTTATCTGTATGCCAGATCCTTTCCCCATGTTTGGAAAGTTTTCTGCCTTTTTATTTCATTTGTATTGCCCTCTGCTTCTGCACTGATATCTATCACTATTAAGTTATGCTGCTTTGTGTCATCTTGCAGCCCTTGAATTTTTACTTTCTTTCTTGTTATTTTTAAGAGATCTTTCCTTTCATGATTGCTAGCTGCAATCCTGTCTTCAAGGTCTAAAAATCTATCTTTAATCTCTTTTAAGAAGTTTTACCAGATTTCAACTGACTTTTTAATTTCCTGGATATCTCTTTGAACCATTTTCATGCATTGTAATTCACTTCTATATTGTTCATTCAAAGTTTCCATCATTTTCCTATACTCTTTTTAATCTATGTCTTCTTTAGATATGTTCAGCAATTCTTTCATTATGTTTGTGATTTCTTCTTTTACCTGAGACGTTATTTCTGATCTGATTACTTTTAAAGTCTCATGAAGTTGTTTCTTTACTTCAGTTGTTATCTTCTTGGAGATTTCAGGTGTATGACTTCCATTTTCTTCCATGACTGTATCTCCTAGACTTGTTCTGTGTGGCTGGAGATCTGAGATTGCCTTTTGCTCTTTTGTCTTGACATTTTTCTTGGTTCCTCCCAACAATCTGGTTGTAGGGCCCCAGGCACTTCCCACTATGACAGCCCCTCCATGGTGTAGGGGAATGGGACAGGCACCTGGGTTCCTCTGAGCCAAGGTTTACAGGGAGGTAGCAGGGCATGGGGAGGACTTCTCCAGACCTGTGCAGCTGAGGGAAACTGAGGTTTCCCTGACAGCCAGGGGTGAATGGTTGTGGGGCTGCTTTTCTCAGCCTGTGTGTCTATGCTGGAACTCTTGCAATAGGCAGATGTGTTTGTCTGATTCTCCTGGTGGATGCTGGCTGTCTGAAGGAAGCAAGGGTTTCCAGTGGTGGCCTGCATGTGCATTAGGCTTGCCTTGTTAGGTGTTCCTGCTCATGCTGGCTGCCCATGGGAAGCAAGCCTTTTGATGCCAGTGGCCAGCATGAGCCAAGGCAGGTCTGGCTGGGTCTCCCTGCTCAAACTGGCTGCCCACAGGAAGCAGCCTTCAGATAAAAAATCCGGTATTGACCAAGACAATATTATTCTTATTGTGTGTGCATGCAATGAGCAACAAAAGGCAGACTTTTTATTTTAAACTGAAATTCCAGAAAAAGAAACGAGTGGTCCTTGTCCCTACCAACTGATATGGAAGATAAGAGGAGTTTTCTCATCATAAGACTCAGGAAGAGTCAATTGCCACATGGACTCTGATTCTGAGGACCCAGACATTAGCTACATGAGTACTAGGTTCTTGGGGTGTGGCCATCTGGATGGAAACGTGTTGTATCCAAGGAACTATGGGCACAATGACTTATGGCAAAAAATAAGGAGGCAGAGTATATTACTCAGAATTATTTGCAATCATTTTATTTGAAAGGATACACTTAGACATGTCAGATTAATAAGCTACCTGATGGAAATATGTGTCACCCCTTTCTTTTCTTAATCCTTAAAGTGCTTGCCAGAAAAGCTCTGATAGCATTGGTCCAGAGCAATAGTCAGACTCTGATGTGGATTTTCTGTGCAGATCCTAAGTTTCTGTCTCATAGCCTTACTGACTGACACATTGATAATGAAATTTTATAATGAAATTGCACATTGCCCCAAAACCCTAAGCCCTGGCTAAGATTGTGAGCATCATTCTGAGGCATCTTTCATTCTGTAAAAATTTTGAATATGGTTTCATAATTTGGACAAAAGGGACAAAAGATTTTTGTGTCTTTTTAAGAAATATTTGAATTATATCATGAGT
Organism: Cavia porcellus; assembly: GCF_034190915.1. NCBI lineage: Eukaryota > Metazoa > Chordata > Mammalia > Rodentia > Caviidae > Cavia > Cavia porcellus. The sequence continues at coordinate 60,554,689 of NW_026947489.1, forward strand.
TTACTGCCTCCTATTTACTATGTTTAAAAGCAACATTTATGACAGCCTAGTATTTCATTCATGTAAATATGATAGTTTATTTAATATATTCGTATGGTTTGACATTTAAATCTTTTTGTATTAGTCACTATGAGAACTAATACCATAGTAACTGCAGAAGCCTCTTAGCTCACTATAGGATTGCAGCCCTATCAATTCATTGTGGGTGGGAAATGCTAGAAGTTGGAATTTCCTTGGACACATCTCACCCCCTGGACACAGAGCTGGGCAATGTGGTCCCACTGGAGGTGTTTACCTTCCCTGATGATACAGCGGCTGACTGGGAGCTGAGGGTCACTGCCCTGGCCCAGCACAGTGCAGAAGTGTGCTGTGAATCACCAGCCCAGGCAAGGGGCAAAACTTAACACTCAAAGCATAGTTTCTGCCAGACCATATCATTCTTCCACCACTGTGAAGTCATAAAGTGTTTGGCAGAACTGTGGTAAGCTGGGCCATCTGCATCTTCTACACAGGCATTCATACCAATTCCTGACTCCTGGGGCAGTCTCTTGCCCCAATTGCCTGATCACCTGTTGGCTGCATGATCCAGTGTGACTGTGCTCATGTGAGCCCTGAGTGGTACTAGAGTAGTTTCTATGGCTTCAGGAGCAATATACGAGGAAACAGGACACTGACCGATGGTTTTAGAGATTACATGCCAGTACCTCACCTGGCCTTATTTGCAATTGCTTAGAGCCCATTGAAGAGAGAAGGAAATACCATAGTCAGCCCGGTACACGTCAGTATATGGAGATAACTCTCAATATGATTAAAGCTGCAGCAATTGTTCTGCATTCAAGAGGAGTCACTCAAATTGTCTCCTACAAAGTAGCTTCTAAGGCTTCAGCAACATTGCTCATCAGTGCCCACCATTCCTCTGTCTGTCTGTCTGTCTGTCTGTCTCTCTTTCCCCCTCATTTTTTTTGGACAGGTCTTGCTTTGCAGGTCAAACTGGACTTGGATTTACTATATAGTTCAGACTGGCCTTGAACTCATGGCAAGCCTCCTGCCTCAGGCCCCTTGTGTTGGAATTACAGGCATGCACCACCACGTCCAGCTGTATCTCTTACTGTGAGATCAAATTTACTATATATCTTCCTTTTTTTGATTTACCCTCTCTTGTTGCTTTACTTTGTATGCTATGTTACTTATTACTCAGGGACAGAAAAAGCCTTCATGTAGTCAACTAATAACTATATGTTTTCCCAATGTGTCCATTGTTTTTATAGTTGGCATCTCATCTTTTGATGTACATATATCATTGGTTTCCATATTAGAAACACTGATGGATCCTCTATTTGGCTTTCTTCCATGACTTTTGTATAGAGCTTGGTCAAGAATCAGGTACTGTGTAGTTTTTTGACTTGCTAAAGTTTTCACTTTTTTACACTGAAATAGCACTTAGACTGATAGTAATTTGGGTTTTGATATCAGGCAGCTCTGTACTGGTGAGGGATTAACGTCTGTCCCCTGTGGGGAATGCTTTGGTGGGAATATTTACCTCTCTCTGTGGTATAAATGCTTTGGTCTGTCTGATCCCCAAGTGATCCCTGGGGCATCCTGGGAAGGGGCCCAACGTCAGCCCTGCTGCAGCATATTCCTGGGCTAGGGAAGATGCTCCCTCCTTTGGAGTGACTTTTCCCTGCATTTTGAGTGTGTACGTCTTTCCTTTTTACCACATAGAACATTGTTATCTGCTTCCTGGAGCAATTTCACTTTGTGTATTCTGTCCCTGGAACAGGTTTTAGGTCAGATACACTTGTTAAAGGGAGAGCCAGTCTCTGCTTACCCTGGGTGTGGAGGGCAGGTATTTTCCTGATGTCAGCCTGTAATGTTTTGGTGAGAATAGCCTTCCAACTTCTTCCTTCACCCCCTCTGCTTCTTGAAAGGTGTGTGCTCCTTTGGGTCTTCTTTAAGGTGAATTTCAGAATCATTTTCTAAACTTAGGTCTTTCTGAAATGATGTTAAATCTATAGTAACGGGATTGGATCGCTTTCCAAAATTTAGTTTTGGGAACATGGTCACTCTACTTCTTGGGATAGTCACAAGAGTCATCTTCACTTCTCAAATGCCCAAATCGTGTTCTTTTCAGGAGACAAAATGAGATCAAGGGAAGCAATGGATGAGAGGCAGCAGGCAGCGGCTCACACTGGTGAAGAGTTGCTGCTGGGTGAGGGCACAGTGGGGTCGTCTTCTGCTGGAGTCTTTCCCGAGGCTCTGGGGCAGGGTCCCACCAATGCACTCACCTGGTTGCATCTTTATAACATTAGCCAAAGAAGGTGTTTGCACTTCCTTCATTGCTGCTCCTCTCCCCATCCCACTGGCCCTCCGATGCTGTGGGGTTGGAGGAGGCAGAGACAGTTTTAGGGTCCAGATAAGGCAAAGTGAGATGGAGACCTTGGTGACTGGGTCTATGCTGTGCCCACAGCTACTTTGCTATAAAGCCAGGCACTGCCAGCCATCTAGATATAAGAACCACTCATGTGCCAACAGCTCAGCCAGTGTCACATGGCCCTGGGGTTTCAGGTTTGCAATTACATGGAGGCCCCTGGAGCCCTCACAGGAGCACCAGGTAGGGGGAGGGACAGACTGAGACTGCACAGGGTGGAGCTGGCTGCTGGGTTCCAGCAGGAGGGCTGTGGAGCTGCCACAAGTGAGCTTGGTGTTTACTGATGCTCAGGCCAGGTGGGTGTCAGTGTTATTTTTCTTCCTCTTGCACCAGACACAAACTCATATGCACTGTAGCATCTTCTGCCCTGCTGTAAACCTGTTTAACTCCTGTGATTGCCTGGCCCATCTCCAACAGGCAATGGAGCTGTGAGCACAGCCTTGCACTGTGGCTCTCCAGTGTTCTATGTGGCAGTGTGGCACATCTGGGACAGCTCGACTGCACTCATTCTGTCTGCCCCAACAAAAGGCACGGAGATGCCACCGAGATGATGCCACAGTTTGAAGAAATTAGTGTTCCACGGACACAAATCATAAATGTACCCAGTATACCTCCAAATACTATCAATTTCATATTTTTATATTGACTGTAATGAATCTAGAATTTAATGGGAAGCTGGGATGCTGGTGGGAGATGGCATGGGTAGAAAGACAGGAGCTGGGGCCTGCAAGGTGCTTTATGCGGTCAGAATGTCCCGGAGCAGAGACAAACTGGGGGGATCCGGATGGTGAAGAAGGCTGGTGTCCCAAAGTGAAGACAATAAGAGTAATAATGGAAGGGACAAAATTGTAAGATCTTCATAAGCAACAAACAAAAAGGAAGAAGGTAAAAGAGATACATGACCAACAGACCATAATAGGAAGAATGGATGTGATATACTTTTCAGATGAGGAGATGATCTCAAAGTTTGTAACCAAAAACTCTGGGAAAAAAAATGTTATGTGTTATACAGGTGTGCTGCGGGGATCATCAATGAAACAATTCTATTTTTTAAAGAAATTTCAGCATCTGTCATATTTCTTAATTTTTAAGAACTTGAAATTTGCTGTGATTCCTTTTCCATTCTAGATAAAGATGAACTTATTTTTCTTATAGGGGGTCCCTGACCTGTGAGTCCCAGGCCCTGGAGCTGGTGTGCCCTGCACCAGGCACAGTATCCCTTTGCCTGCTTGGTTTCCTGAGCCTAGCAGTGGCTACCATGTGTCTCCGATCACCTGTGTGAGCCAGTCCAACACCCACAGTGCCAGTGCACTGAAGGCGTATCAGACACTGGAGAAGTTAGCAGGTGAGGGATTCCAAGATGCTACAGGTTCAGGAGAACAAAGAATCTTTAAGGATCAGCAGAGGCTCAGGAAAAGATCAGAAAAGTTACTGGCCCTTGGAGAAAGCACGACTTTCCTCTAGCTGGCCAAACCCTCATGCTCCCTACAGGCACCAGGTAGCTGAGAAAGGAAGTCAGTTCTCTTTCTTCCCCCAGTCTGGTCCTGTCCCTCCTCTGGCCCTTTGTAGGTAGTAGACCTAGGAACCTTCACCACTCCCACCATCCCTTTTCCTCCCTATGGAGCAAAAAACCACTTGTCTGAGTGTGTTAGGCAGGAGATCTGGACCACCATCTTGTCTGCCACAAGAAGCAGAGATATCCCCTCACACCCCCTACAGCCAGCCTGTCATCCTGGAGAATCCAGCCCATGTTCCACCATGCAGGCAGGACTTCAGGCAGCAGCTCCAGGAGGAGCCAGACCTGTGCTCCAACACAGATGGGCCAGACAGCCTGGAACTTGGCACAGGAAACTCGACACAAGCAGCCACGTGGTGTCATTTGCCATCTATGAGGACTGTCCAGGTCCCAAAGGCTATGGTCACAGCAAATGGTGTCAGATTGAAAAGGATGTGAGGGGTGCTGAGGAAGGTTTGGATGTTTGTTTGGGGTGGTGGAGTGTGCTAATGGTGTGCTCACAGCCCTAGCAACGTACTTAAGACTGTTGAGCTGGACATGCCAAATGAGTCAGTGGTACAGCATATGACTGCCTTTCAGTGAAGCTATTTCCACTTGAAAAACCCAAGCATCCTTGGAGCAAGTGAGGCCACTGTGTGTGGTGGGCAGCAGCTAGCAGGGAACAGTTATTGCATCTCCAGGCACAGTGGCCCCCTCCAAAACAGGCGGCCACCACACAGTCAAGGAGAAGAGGTGGCTTCTGTACCTGCTCTGGGGTGGGAAGTGCTTCTCCATCCCTGCCTCTTCCTTCGTCACCCCCACACTACTTGACAGGAAACCTGTGCCCATGGAAGCCTGCTTTCTGCAGGGGGACCTGACCCACAGGCTCCACTTCCTGGGGGAGTCCTAAGTGGAGTAAGCAGGAGACCTCAGGAAGAGGGGGAGCCCAGGGGAGCGACAGTGTGTCAGTTCTCCTCATGTGTACTACAAGCATGCAGCAGATAAGTGGCACTACCCTGGCCAGCCATACCCGGGAAGGACACCGCAGCACAGGCACAGCCACTCCCTCAGGCCATTGAAAGAGCCACCGATTTGTGAGAACAGCCTTTGAAGCCACGTTTTGAACCTGGCTGTCTCTAAACTAACTCTTATTTTTGTTTCTCGAGTGCCTTTGGCCAGGACTGGTTCCCTTGTAAAAAGCAATAGTCTCTTTCAGTGTGATTTCCCTTTGCAGATCCTACACAAACAGGGCCACCCAGCCCTGCGGGCTCCCTTCTCTGTCCTCCCCAGCCCCACCCCACCCCACCACATGGTGACTTTATTGTCACGTTTCTCAGATGCCTTGACTTTTTCCTTTGAACTGGTTCCTGCTTCTGAAATACAAGACAAACACTCTGTTCAGAAAAACACTGTGTGCCAGGCTGATATCACACCAATGCCCACGATGCTGGGCCTGCCAAAGACACCTGGCATTTTTGATAGCTCTAGGAACTCCACTCCTGAGTCCTGGGCAGGCCTGACTGTGAAGCCGAGAGCTCTATGTAGCTCCTGGCATCCCTGCCACAACTCTGCCTGTCCCTGTTGGCATCTGTGTGTTCTGGGTATGGGATTCATGAGGACCTGAGGGTAGGAGATAGCACCTTGGCAAACCAGCAGGTGGAACAAAGCCCAGGTAGTCAGCAAGGGCTGGCCAGGGCAGCCTGGGTTGGGGACACATGGCTAGTTTGGGCCGAGTTCAGTCATTAGGGTAAGAGCCTGATGTTTTACTTCAATGCACAGAGGCTTGGAGCTGTTGAGGCCTCAGCCAATGTTTGTCCCTATTCATTCTTAGGAACACCTGGGCGGGGCTCAGTCCAGGCACTTAGCCAGTCACTGTATAGAGAGGACACTCTGAGTTTCATAGTCACTTGTCCCAGAAGCAAAGACACACTCAAGTTATATGGGGGTTTGTGGGGCGGGGGACAGTAACAATCAGGAATGGGGGCCCAGGAGGTTGGCTTCGTTCCATAGGTCACACCCAGCCTCCTAGGACACTCCCTCCTACCCCAGAGGATAGACTCAGGAGTGTAAGGGGGACGGTGGCTTGGTCAAGGCCACTAGAACCCTGTAGGAGAAAGAGGCACTCACCGGCCTTCAGGGTTTCAGTCCTGGATACTTGAGAACAGTGTTTGGACCAAAAAAGAATAGATACAGGGTCCAACAGTGCTGGAGAAAGAGAGTGCTGGTGAGAATCTTGATGTGAGGTGTCTGTGGACCAGCAGGCTTGGGGCCAGGAAGGGGTCCTGGAGTTCATTGGGTTGAAGAGATTCAGAAGGTCAAGTTCTGTCTGCTACTGTCTCCGTTCTGTCACTGCAAAAGTCCTCTGTGTGCATATGGGCTTGATCTCTCCTCTCTGTCTTTCCCAGGAAAATTTGATTTGATTTCTGCAGAGTCTAAATTTAATAATTAAAATTTTATAACAAACTTTAAAACCTAAGGCCCTAACCATCCCTTCCAGAAGGGTGTACATTGTCTGGGTGTACACGCCTTGGACAAGAGGTATTGGAAGTCTGAGCAAAGATCTGGGTGCTCCTCCTGGCCTTGGACCCAGAAGGAGTCTCCAGGTGCCATCACGCAAGCCATCATGCCCTTCCTGTGATTAAGGGCAGCTTGAAAGAAAAAAAGACCATATATTAGACTTCTGTAGGAAATATTTGTTCTGGAAATGGTCTTTGGCAACTCCAACCTATCCTTAAAATTTGTGTACACTGTTTCCACATTTGTTTTCCCTGTCAGATAATCACATGCTGAAGAGCACACATTGAAAGAGTCTTCTTAGGATGAAGCTTGAAATCTCCAGGTTGGAATGATTCTCTGGCCCTATGACCCAATTTACAGATTAGAGAAAGCCCAAGGAGGAAAGTAAGCCATATGGTTTTGGGCATTTCAATTAGAAAAGGGGCTAAAACCAAGAGCTTTGGAGTCTTAATTCAATTCTCCTTTACTGTAACAACTTTATTTGTAGGAGCTGTATCATTCTATTGGGAGGAGAGGACAATTGCCATTCTGACACCCATTCTGTTTCTTTCACTGAGAGAATTATAAGGAGCAATCAGGGTATTTTAGCTCAATAGGAGCTTAGGAAAGATTTAACTCTCAGGTCCTTCTACAGGATACCCAGTACCACCACTTATCATCATAAGTATCATCTCCACCACCATTGCCACCACCATCACTATCACCATGACTACCATCATCACCAATAATCATCACCATCATGACCACCGCTACAACCGTTATCATTATCACCATCATCACCATCACCACCACATTACCATCACCATCATCATCACCACCATCACCATCATCATCACCACCATCACTGTCATTATCACCACCATCACTGTCACCATCCTCAGCTCTGTCTTCCGGATGAGGAAACTGAGGCACAGTGCACTAGAAGTTCAAAAGCTGAGGCTGCAAGCAAACCTCCTCCTTGTGTGGTGATTCTGTGTGCAGCATGGCACTGTTTTGTGTGACCCTCCTTGGTGGAAAGAGGAAGGGAGTGCGGAACCCAGCACACCTCGTGGAAGGCTGGAAAGCCTGGTCCTGCTTGGGTGTGTGCTTTGTGGTCTGTTGATCCTTTCTGAAGGAATCCAGCATATCAATTGAGGGGAGAATGAAAGAGAAGATTCCAGGGCCTCGAACAGCACTTAGTAAATGCTTGAGTGCCACTTGTCTTAGCACAAAGCCAGGGCTCTGCTGCAGACAACCACAAGAAAGGGCCGGCAGCGCGTGCACTGCCCTTAATTCTGGAGCAAACATAGGAATATTTTTTTAAGCATAATGTACAGGCAGAGAATGTGACTGCTAATTTCTTTTTGGAGACAACTGAGGAAAAGAAGAATAGAGAAGAATGTATTTTGGCAACAGTTCTTGATCTTCTTTGCACAAAGAAAGTTAAAGCCATAATTCCCCAGGTGCAAAGCTAGAGCCTGAAAACCTTTCTTAAAATACATTAAATCAGCAACATGGATAAGCAAAGAAACTCACTTGCAACTGGGTCAAATGGCCATAGATTTATCTTTTTGTGAGATCAGAAAACAGAATCATTTTAGAAAAATGTTCCTATCCTGAGAACTCAAATACTGGGTTAATGTGGAAATGTGGGTGATAACTGATCTTTCAGGAAGGTGAGACAGAGAGGCAGAGACTGAGAAGGAGGGGAGGAAGGGAGTGTAAGGACTGGGAGTAGAGTCCTCTTGGAAAATGTCTTGGACTAGCCACAGCTTTGTTAGCATCTCCTAGCAAGAAAGAAAATAATTTTCTAGGTTTTTACTCAGGTTTCTGTGCACGGACCAAAAGACTATAATGTGGACCCATCTAGCTTCCTGATTTGCCTATTCCAAGTAAACATTCAAGGACGGAGAAGTGACTGCTAGGCAGGTTCTGGGTCCAGCAGACCCATGGGGAGCGGAAAGGAGACTGGGTCCACATCCCGTTAGTTCCAGGTGTGCCTGCTTCCCTAACACATGGGCTGTGATGAAACGCGGTGCTTGTGCTGAGTTAGAACACAGGCCCACGACTTTCAGGAGGTCTGCCTGGTTCTTGGTGTGTGGTTATCAGAGCAAATTACCCTAGGTTACTTTGGGAAGGTTCCTGAGAAATTGCTGAAAATCTTGATGGCAATGGCTCAGCAGCTTTTTTCCTGCAGACTGGAGCTCTGTTCGGGGAAGGCGTTTCAAGTCTGGGAACCTGGGTTGAGGAATAACATTCATCGAGGTACCTGTCCCCTCTGCATAACTTCATTATGGATTTCTTTTGATTATAAACTAAGCAAATCCATGTGGGCCTCCCATCTTGTGTACCAAGGAACAGCACCCTACCGACCATCTCCAGGGCTCTCTGAGTCTCTACTCAAACCTCCTCCCAGTGTCTGCACCTATCCTGCTGACAGGAAGGGCGAACAGCTGGGCCCTCCTCCAGATTCATCATGACAATTCAATGACTGTACTCCTTTGCCTGAGCCACAGGGTGCCCACACAGCGGTCAAACACTGTCCCGGCTGTGTTCCTGAGGGGGCTGTGGATGAGGTGAACATGTGCACTGGGTGAAGGAATACAGCTCTCCTCATCCAGCAGGATGCACAAAGAGATGCAGGGCAGTGACAGGTGCTTCTCCTGCCCCCTTCCCCAGTAGCCAAGGGCTTTTCTTGCCTCCAGACACAAGCTGAAGGTCTTGAAACTTGATTCTTGGCTGGAGTTGTACATCTGATATCCTGGCTGTCACCTGGGACTCAGGATGTGACTGCATGTCAGCTCTTCTGGGTCCATACAGCTTGTGAATCAAGGAGCTTCTCAGTCTCTTGGTGGGTGTGTTATAATAGCTCTGTCTGTCTGTGCACCTATCTACTTATTGCCACAAGTGTGCATGTGGGAACACACACGGATACACACAACATGCATGCATGCGCACACATGTGCGCACACACACACACACACACACACCAAAGTCTGCCTCCTGGAGAAGTCTAGTTTACAGTACCTTATTCCCTGTTGCAGTAAAAGCTGGCTGATTGGTTTCCTAGTCTTACTAAGTGTGTACAACTTGGGGTATGCATTCCCTTTGGATGTCACTAATTCTTCTAACATAAACCATCTCTGCTTTTGAAATTACCAAAGGGTTATTGTCATCAGTTTGATCATTGCTAGGGTCAAACTCATAATCCTCATGCCTCAACCTCCTGCAGTGCTGGGGTTACAGATGTGTGCTACCATGCATGGCCACACTGTGTCCTATGGGTGTCCCCATGTTAATAAACTTTCTCTTACCCTCTTATGTTTAATTCCTTTCAGCTATCTCTGATTGGATCTAATCCCAAGGTATTATCCTGGTCAGGTTCTGCAGTTCTGTATGTGCCCAGTCGCTCAAGTCCAACAGAGGAGACTGGACTAATTGGGGCACAGGGCAGGTGGGGGAGATGACCTTGCACAGTCTTGTTCTGTATTCAAGCAAGGGACACTTGCTTGTGTCAGGAGCTTTGGGCCACTTCTGCAGGTCTGGGAGGTTTGGAAAGATCTGAGTTCTTATAGCTCGCAAGCACAGACCTACACCTTATTGTGCGTTCCCAGGGCTCTCCCCCACAAAGCAGGGCATTGCCTCCTTGAATGATCCAGCTCAACCTTCAGCCTTCCAAAGCTCAGCCGCACATACCAGTGACTCCTGGACTTGTGTGCAGGCTCTCTCCTTCCCAGAGCAGGAGATGAAGGCTATGCATGCTAAGGAACCCCTGGACCCCACTCCTCTGCAGTTGGCACTGAGTCGTCCTCAGTCCTACATTTTCTTTTTCCAATGCATCTGTCAGTCAGTCACATCCATGAATCACAATCCCACTCCTGGTCATAAGCACACTCTCCTTTAGGGCTGGCTTGCTCCAGGGCACAGAAAAGAGGCAGTAACAGTGGTTTACACATACATGAGCTGGCTCTTGAAAGAAAGGAAGGTTGGGAGGAGGGAGGGGGGGAAAAGAAGAAATGGAAGAGAGAACAAAGGTGGGAAGGAGGGGAATGGTGGCAAAGGAGGAGAAAGAATTAAATAGAAAAACAAAAGAAAGAAGAAAAAAGGACAGTAGGACCAAGAAAGGTGAAAGTCTATGGTAATCGTAACAAAAGAGAACGGAAGAGAAAGAAGAAAACTGAACTAGTGACCTGCATCTCCTCCAGCAAGTGGCTTAATCTTTGTTTTCTATCTGAACATGCTTAATGAGGTTGTCACACCAATGAAATAATATGATGCATTTAATTTTAACATATTTCTTGGTAAGAAGTAAATGTCAAAAAATTAACTAAAAGGCAAACACACACTAGATCCTACACATTAGTCTTATTAATGTGGATGCAAAAAACTTCAATGACATTAACCTAGAAAACATTCATTTTAGTAATACATAAAAGATCTAGGGATTTAGCTCAGTGGCTTAAGAATCTGCCTGCCAGGCATGAGGTTGTGAGTTTGATCCCTGGTACCAAAAAATTAAAAATAAAACAAAGAAAGCAGTATATAAAAGAATAACACATAAAGCCCAAGTTATATTTTATTCTTATAACATTAACTTTATTTTAGGTTATATGTCAATATAATTCAATATATGCTTAAAATAAATCATAAATTTGGTAGATATTGAAACAGCATTGATTTAAAAAATCTACACCTAATTAAAATAAAAAGAAAACCTTATCAGTAAACTAGGAATTTATTTCTGACATATGGAAAAATTTCTCTCAAAGAAAGTCTAAATACCACACTTTATGGTGGGCGGGCTAGTCACATTATTTTCCATGACATTAATGCAAATATTCTTTTTATATCAACTATTATTAGTCATTATTTTTAATGTCCAGGACAAAGCAATGAAACAGGAGAATGAATTAGAGTTATATTTAGTGGGGAGTGATATGCATTGAATTGTGTTACTCCAAAAAGTTCCAAGACTACCTCAGGATGTGACCTCACTTGGAAATAGCGTCTTTATCAAGATGAGGTCATTCTCATGGCCCCTAATCTGATAGGAATGATAACAATAATTTTTTAAGTTTCTATTTTTACTAGCATATATTTGTGATACATAATAATTACATTTCTCTTAAGAAGTCAACAGATGCTAGGATCAACCTGCAGCTAGTGGAGAAACATCCAGTGAATTCCCCCTCCCAGCCAACAGCAGAAACCTGTCCTGTGACAGCCCTGCCCAGGACTTCCTGCCCTCAGAATGGGAAGAAAACAAGGTCTATGGCCAAGCTGTCCTTTCCAGCACATTCTTATGGAAGCCTGAACAAACTGATACAGAAGGCAAGAGACATCATTATTACTGCTCATAAGTAAACCAAACATTTGCATAATCTCAAAATCATTGCTAAGAGCTTACTACAGCAAATGAGTGCAGGGAGATTGCTAGATATAACATAAGTATACAAAAAGCCTACTTGTGGGCATAAAATAATTTTATTATAAAATATCCTAGGAAAAAGATTCAGTTTTCAGTTAGAAAAATATAAAACAATGGCAAAACATCTAGTTGTTCAACAGTAGGGCTTGTGGTAGATGCATGAGTGTTTTGGGGCAATTACAGTGAAAGATACAGAGATAGCTATGTTTCAAAATATCATCCTGGGGAGAAAGCAAAAAGTAGAATAAGATCTTTGGTGAAACAGAACACACACACACAGGAAGAGAGACAGAGACAGAGAGAGATAATGTACTTTTAAAGAAATGTATGTGAACCGAGGGCTATACGCTAGGATAGCTGTCTATGCCAGAGGTTGGTAAGAGGGAAGCAAAGGGGCAAATAAAACAAGGCTTGGGTCTTCATGTGAATGTTCCATGGATGGAAAGGTGGGATGACCTCAATGCTTTATTCCTGCATTATAAAAAATAAACATGCCATTTAACAATGTGTGCTATCTGTCCAGGCTTATCGTATATAGACTGTTGGTGCTGAACCTTGAAAAAACTGCATCTGCAATAATCAAGTTGTACAAAGAGAAGTGCTGGGTCAGGGGTGGAGGGTGGTCCTGGGGGCTTTGCCTTGGGCGGGGTGGAATCAGTACCTACCAGAGGCTTTGAGCATGGAGCTGTGGGTCCTGAGATGGGGAGATGACCCTGGGTGTCTGGACGCATCCAGTGTGGTCACCAGGGTCTTCATGAAAGGAAAAGTGTCCAAGGAGAAGCTTGATGATAGTGAGGGTAGGGGAGCCGCAGGCCATCTGAAGAGAGAAGAAGGGACCACGGCCACTCTCCAGGCTCCAGAAGGAGCTTTGACCTCCAGAACTACACAATGATAGATCTGTGCTGGTAATCTCCTCGCTTTGGAGAGTAATTATAAGATTATCAAAATCCACAGTTGAAGCGCATAGGGGCGAAAGACACTTGTATCCATGGTGGATGGGACTGCAATTTGGTATGACTGGAGAGTCTGATAAGATATGTTAAGATTTAATATTAACCCACTAAGTCTACAATTTATCTATACATAACTAGAAGAGTGTATTCAAGAATGTGTCCTCGGTGTTGTACATTTGGTGTTTATAATAAGCCCCAATCTGGAAACAATTTAAAAGTTCACTGATGAGAAATACATTTATGATTTGGTACATAGATGGTTGGAATGATACACAGTAGTGAAAAGCATGGCCTCTGTCAAGTACTCATGGGCGGTGGCCAAGAAACTCATGACACATACTTTAGTGACTATAAGGTTATAAAACAAATCAGAGAACAGTTCTCTTGCAGAACACTCTACAAAAACGTCTGAAACATTCACAAGTATGTGATCTAACATAAGCTTTGATGACTGCTGTCTTCTTTCTCCTGTTTTTGAGTCTACCTGATTCATCTTTTCACAAGAAATTTGAGCAAATTTTATGGTTCATGGAGCCAATAAAGACATTTTTATTTCAGAAAAAGAAAACATGACCACATAACTAACCACATTAAATCTGCAAATCTGAATGCATGCGAGATTATGAGGCAGCCTTCTTGACATCTGATCATATTTTGATAACAGATTTTTTTTACAATTACCGTGGACAGTTTTATAGTGTGTGGAGACAATAAAGATATTTTTATTTTGGGAAAAGCAAACAAAACCATCTAAACTGGTTAAGTGGTAAAACGTATATGACAAAAGACTATGGAAACTAAAAAAGGTAAATAAATACAAGATGACACACAAGTAGCAGTGACAATCTTGGAACCAGAGAACAGGACTGTGGGGAGCAGCAAAAGGGGACGATGAGAGGGAAGAAGGGAGGGCAATATTGTCAAGTTGTGATGCATGCACATGTGGAAATGTTACATGAAGCCCACTAATCGGTATAGTCAATACAAGTTAATAAAAATTGTGTAGGAAATGAAAGATCAATATCCTTTATATGCAAATGTTGCTATGAGTCATCAGTGCCAAAAGATAGCAAAAGAACAATTCACATACGCAAACACAAAATAACCACATGATCAATGAAGACTAGAAAAAAACTTAACTCTTGTGAGCAATCAAATCCAGCAGGACAATGAACTTCAGCTTCCCCTTGTCACCTTGTGAGGCAGAAATATTTAGGTCCATAAATGCACAAGTCCTACCTGTTGCTAAATGTCAAGTCTACGGTCAGAAGGTAACCAGGAGCCCTTGAGGCCACGTTAGTACTGCACATGCTGAGAGAAGAAGTAGCAGCATGGTTACAGTTGTGCATCTTGCAAGGGTCACAGGCCCTGGGCAGCTCCTGGAGGGTGCATCCCTTGGGTGAGCAGCTGTGCTGGCATCTGCAGTGTCCCTGCAAGCAAAGGCCTCGGCACCCTGCCATCTAATGGCCAGCATCTTATCTGCACTTGGATGAAATTCCACTGGGAACTTTCTCAGGACTATTTTAATTTGATTAATTTCTCCAATTTATAAAACTGGAAATTTTTTGAAGCACAATTGCATTATCTCATGGAGTCTGTATAGATTGGAACCACCAATGTGCATTAAAATAACCACAATTAAAGGAAATGAAATGTCTTTGTTAGTGGGGTCTTTGCTCTCTAGCCTTTCGAGCTCTGCTATCTACACACTTTATCTCTAATGGTGGGACAGGATGTTCTGTTCATTCAAATACAACCATTCATCAAAGCAGAGATGAAACTCAACTTCAAAAAAGTGACCTTGTAGTTGGGAGCTGGGTTTTCTGCCAGCAGGAAATAGAAAATATTATTGGAATGCTGGGGAGGCCTTCCTGGGAGTCCCTGAAACAGATTTGCAAAAGAAACAGCATGGTTTCAGGGACACTCACACTTCTTCTCACATCCTAAAACCAAATCTTTTTGCTCTCCGATGTTGACTATCTCCAACTGACCCACCTTTTCCACCAAAGTTAGCACACAAATGCTCCAAGACAGGGAACACGATGGTTAATTCTCAAAGTGTATCCAGGTGACCAACACCCAGGCTTTGCCAGAATCAAAAGGGCTGGGTGCATGACGAAGCTTGTACTACAGGAAGGAAAAGCAGAAGAAGCCAGCAAGGCCAGCAGATGACCATTTAGGGCTTGCCGTGGCGACAGGTAGCCAGTGTCACAAAGCAGCGGGCCCCGTGTGTGGCTCTGTACCCAGCAGAGCCCATGGCTGCTTGTATGTCTGCTTCAACACCTGCACGTTGTGGCATCTGCCTTCAGCCATGAATATAAAGACAAGAGCCTGTGTATCAAGTGGAAATTCCATTAATAAGAAACCAATAAACCCAAGCAACTAGGCAGACAGGTTTCTCCACTTCTCTTGTGCTCTGCTTTAAATAGAAGGTGAATGGCAAGCGCACGTGCAGGTATGCCTTTTCCCTTTCAGATCACTCTGCACTGAAGACGTCCTTTCCCCAAGCCTCACCCTGGGCTGCTGGTGACCCTGGTCATAGGGGAACCCATGAAGTGCTGTTTCCCCGGGGAAAGAGTCACAAGTCTCACAGACTCTGGTCAACAAGGTCTCTTCCCAGCCGCCTCCTAGGCCTACGGTCCAATATCACAGGCTTCAAATGCAGACAAACCTGATCAATATTTAATAGTAAATTTACTGAGACGTCATTAATACAAGATGCCTCTGGCTTCTACAGTTACAAGAGGTGCTCAGAGTGCTGATCAGTAATTTCCAGGTGTTTGTTAGTATAGCGCACTGCTGCTTGGGGAACCTTGGTCACTGAGATTGCTTTTCAATTGTGCATTTTCAATTTCTTCTCTAAGGGCCGGCAGTGCAGTGGGGTTTTTGTGATATGTAACATCCTCTACATGAGGATGATGCCCCTATAGGAGGGTGACACCACCTGTGGAAAAATCATCATACTATTTTTCTTTTCCTGAAGTATATGTACATTTTTTGCAGTATTCTCTGTGTTTAATTTCTAAAGACAACTAACATATTTTTATTTTATGTAAGGTTCCACTGTGGGCATATTAGAAAAACATAATCAGATAAGCTCTAAGCCTTGGAGAACAAGGCCTCTTGGTTACTTTGAGATTTCAAGATTTGCAGGTGACACAGGAAAATGTTGTGTTGCTGTTCAAATTTTGAGGAAGGATAACAATCCTTTAACTTAGAATTTTAAAAAATGACCCTCAAGTGGCAGCACTAAAAACACGACAGTCACCAGACAGAAGGCCTGGAGGGCCAGCTTCTTGGGTAGAGGAAGTCAGTTTGCGGACACAGAGGCAGGATGGCCTGCAGGCTGGTCCAGCCATGTGACCTGGTGAGACTCAGAGGAGTCCCCTATCATGACTCTGCTGTGGGAAGCTCTCACGCTGAGAACTGAATCCCTCTCATTCTGCTTGTACCCTTGGGCAGGCTGGATCCCTTGGTGTGGGTCACGGTGTAGCCCAATTCCCACTACTCAAGTGTGTACCTCTGTGTCTCATGGCTCACTGCCTCCTCAGGTTGAGACTGCATTTCATGGTTGCCTCCAGATGCCTGGTGGTGCCCACACCTGCCAGTCAGGCAGAGCCCACACTGAAATCTGTCAGTGCAGACGAGCCTGGTCCGTTCGGAGAAAAGGACTGGTAATGTTACTCCCTCTAAGGTGATAGCTTTCTGTCTTGTCCTGGGAGCCATTGTATGATGCAGTAAGAGATTTTATTGCTCCCAGTGGTGTCCCCATGCAGCAGCAGGAGGCAGGGCTGCTCTCTGCTAGTCTAGGTCATTTTTACTCTGACACCGGGACAGACCCCCAAGGAGCAGGATCCTACACCCCAGCAGTGCTGGAAGAGTTACAGCCTCTTTACTCCAGGGCCAGGTCTCAGGCTGGTTTGGTTGTGGACTTGATGCCCAACGGTGGATGAGGAGACACACCAGGCAGGCGATAGGGCTGTGGGAGGAGGTGCTAACACAAAACAGCTTCAGACAGAAGATGAGGATGGAGGGATCATCGGTCTCCATCTTTCCCCATTAGACAGACTCTGGCCAAGTGTGGTGTCAAAGACACTGTCTGGGCTACTGTGCTGTGTACCCTGACCTCCCCTGCCATCCCCAGTGACTGGACAGTGCGAACAGCTGGAGCTCGATGCAGGGCAGTGATTTCACGCAGGTTTAGTTATACAGGAGAGCCAACAAGGTCACAACCCCATGGCCCTAAAGCTCCCCACAAAAGTGGAGCCAGCTGGTGCTGAGGAAGCTTGGGATGGGACACAGGGACATGAGGATGCCAGGGCTAGCAGGGAAGAGAGGAGTCTTAGCTTGGACTTCTGCAGTGTAGGTCCTGAAGGACAGACTTGGTGTGGCTGGTATTCAGAAGATGTCAGGAGACTCCTGTTAAGAAGGGGATAAAGAGAGATGGGGAGTTGTGTCAATATTGCCCCACTACCATCTCCTTCTCAGAAGTGGGGGCCGGGACTGTCCCTTAGGCAGTGGCCGTCGCATTTGTTCTGCTGTGCTTATTCACCCCAGCCCAAATACCAGGATCTCCCCGGGATCCAAGCTCTTGGATCTTCACCCCACAGCTCTACCTCCCTACAGGGCCGTCTCCCAGTCTCTCCAGGGCTATTTGGTCCATTCCTACATGAGTTCTAGCCTTGCCCCAACTCTTCTGTTAAATCGGGGCTGAGACTTAGTTCCCTAACTGTGCCCTGGCTATTTTACCCAACAAGTGAGGAGTCAGGTCGTGTTAGGGCTGGGGTGCACAGAGCCAGCAAGTAGCACGGCTCACTGTGTGAGCTTGGAGGCAGCGTGGAGATGTGCTAGAGTGATCCAGAGTCAGTGGGGGCCCTGGAGGTGGGGAAACACCCATGGCCCTGTGAGGGTTCTCCTCACACCATTCCCACAGCCAGAACCAGAAAATTCTGTTTTGGTTCAGAGAGTTGGGAGACAGCGCAGCAAGGAAGCCACGTGACACTAAAGCAAAGATCAACTTGCAGCACCACAGAGTGGGTGGTCTTCATCTAACTCTAAACCTGGCATTAGGACCTCGGCATTGAACTGACACTGCTGGTAGCTGGGGTTTGGGAGGCCAAGCGAGTGGCAAGGCACTCACAGCCCACTCTATGCTACCCCAGCGGGGTTTCTGTGCCGACAGGACTTCGGGGGACAGTAGAGAACTGGTGGGGAGGGTTTCCCTCTGGGGGACACATATTTTAGGACTCAAAGTCTCATCTAATCACTGAGTTGCATTCCTGGGAGATAGGGTCATTGCCCTGACAGCAGTGAAGCTGACCACAGGCTCCCAGATTCCGAGGCCCCTGAGGCACCCCTAAAGGGTGCCCTGACTCCACAGCAGGGCAGCCAGGAAATGCCTGTGTGGACAGTGCTATTGTGAGCTGTGCTGATAAGAAGGGGCCACCTCCCATCCACGAATGTCTATCTAGGTGTCAGCCCTTGGCTGAGGTCTGCAAATTTGGTGTCCGGTGGGTACTGAGGTGAGCCCATGGCAGTGGCTATAACCCATTCTCACACAGGGCTCCTCCTGCCAGTCCTTGTCACTCACTTGCACGTGTGTCTGCTGTCCCTGTCCTCACCTAAGGGACGGACATGTGCAGAGTGCCTATCTGGCCCCGCTTCAGCCTGAGTGTCCAGCCCCTACCCCCAGCCCCTGCTCACAGGCCTGATATCCCCAGCAGCACATCCTAAGGAAGCAGGGCAGGACCAGTGCTGTGGGGATTCTGGTGCTGCAGAGCTCCTGTGGTCCTGGTGATGTTACGGGGACACAGAGCTGCCCTGCAATCCCTGGTTGGGGGCTGCAGCCCCTCCACAGCTCTCCTGGTTTGTGTACTTTTCATATGAGAAATGGAAAAAACCTGAGGGTGAGACTAGCATCCTCCACCCTGCCTTCCAGGAATGGCACCATGGAAACCGAGGGCCCTGGGTACCATGGCAACAGAGCTGCAGGTCAGAGTCAGGTATTTCCTGCAGGGGAGAGCTCAGGCTCCAGGTCCTACAGGTTTTCTCCCACATCTGTTCCTCTCTTTCTCTGTGCTGGAGTGCGTGACTCTGGCAGGTGGGATATGTGGAAGTGGGGGATACGAGAAGCAGTTCCCCAAGTTCTCCTCTCTTTTCCCTATGCACAGGGTGATCCCAGAGAAATATCTGGGTGTAGAAGCCACAGATCTGCTGATTAAGTGCCGCAATTCCATACTGAGGTTCTAAAGAGGGATACTCAAACAGTATCCCTGATCAGGAGGGAGACGTCCCAGGAAAGTGACCAGGGGAACAGCTCCAGCCAGGGCTTCTTTTGGGGCATAGAGGGAGGAACATTTAACCTCCACAGCAGGGCAGCCAGGAAATGCCTGTGTGGACAGTGCTATTGTGAGCTGTGCTGATAAGAAGGAGCCACCTCCCATCCACGCCCTGATCTCACCCTGACCTGGGTGGAATCATCCTGGAGTTGAGATGGTGCCACCAGGAAGGGCCTCTGTTCCCACCGTGAAAGCCCCAGCTAAGAGGGTGACAGTGCCTCTCTGTGGTTTCCCCACGCTGGGATCCCAGTGTCGGGGATCCCGAGGGCCAGTACATATCAGCCGGTGATGGTCCAGGGTCACATCCACAAGCCAGAAGGTAGAGAGGTCTCACCCGCTGTGTCACATTTCCAAAGAAGTCCTCATGTTCTGAGAATGTGCTGTCCAAGTACACTTTTAGTTTTATTTTACTTCTTAGTGGGCCCGAAACAGTGGTGCGGGGATGTTGGGTGTGTGGAAAAGCATCCCCTCACCTGCTGGGCTCCTTCTTTTGTAGCAGGCAGCAGTTGGAAGGGTCCGCAAAAGGAGGCTTCTCCTCTCCATGTGGAGGCCTTTGAGGATAGGTAGCTAACTCTACTTGGGGCCAAAGGTACTGGAGGACAGGCTTCCCGAGGGGGATGCATGCTGCTGGTGGCACCACCACTTCTCCTGGGGTCCCCTGTTGCTTTGTGCCAGCCTCCCTTGTGCCTAGAGTCTTCCACTGTAGCCCTGGGTGCTAACATTGGTTGTTGCCTTTGAGGCAGGCTTGACACTGAGAGGGAGTAGTACTGCACTCAGGCTGCGCTTAAAGCATCGGGGGATTCACAGAGCGGAAGGGATGGGCAAAATGGGGAGAGGACAGATGGGAGGGGCCACATGAGCGCAGGGCCCTGCAGAGAGCAGTGGAGGGAAGGGGGCCATGTTTAAGTGTTAACGGGAGCTGGGACCCACCTTCATAGACCCCCTCTGAAGCGTTTCTCACCTGCCTTCGCCTCTTCCCTTTGCAGGCGTCTCCTGCAGGACCTGTGTCTCCAGGCAGGCAGGATTTGAAGCTGGCTGTGAGGGATGCTGCTGGGCACTGCTCTCTCCTCCTGGGAGCTACCTTCTGCCCAGGGTACGCTGGATCCAGTAGCAGCTCAGCCACACAGAATGAGGCAAGGGGGTGAATTCATGTCCTCCCATGGGGGACAATGGGCCGCTGACTCAGGATGGCGCAGAGTTCCAGGGCTCCTATCCCACTGAGGCCCCTGTGCCCTCCAGAGTGAAAAGTCAGACCACTGAGGGTTCCTCGGTGTCACCTCTTTGTCTGTTTCTCACTCAATTCTCTTCTGGAGAACATAGATGACCTCCAACTGACCTTCACTTTTTTGGATTCAGGGCTTGAACTCACAATCTCGCCCTTGTGAGGCAGGCTCCAAGTGACCTTCTGGCTGTTTCCTGAGAGAATCAGGAGCAGCTGCATTTTAAGCCCCTCATTTCAAGCATGAAGAGAAATGCCCCTCTCTGCCAGTGCCTATTCTTTACTGCTAGCCACTAAAAACTTGTGCCAAGCTGAAATGTATCTATTTCTAAGCAGTGAGCAATAGTAACTGTTAGTGACAGTTAATGACAAAGTTTTCCTGTGTGTGTGCATGTGGGTGGCACAGGGAAAAGAACCAGACTGTGTGCACTTTGGCAAGTACCCTACCACCGGGCCGCCTCCTCAGACCCGCACTCTGCCTATATATATATATATTTTTTTTTTAACACAGAGACTCATTAAGCTGCTCAAGATAGGTTCGGACTCACGACCCTCCCACCTCAGCTTCCTGAGTAGCAAAGACTGTAGGTGTTCTGCTCATTTTTTACGTGAGTGGTTTCTCTTCTTTGCATCTGCTAACAATGTTGTAAACAAAATTCTTACATTAATCTCCAAATCACAAATCAACTCGACTCCAAATGTTTGCTTGCAGGTCAAGGTTTGTAATCCAGGAATCACTTTATCCTGGAAAACGTTTTTTACTTTACAAAGTCTAATGGAGAGGTCACGGAGGATAGAAATGAAGGGAGACAGAAAACAGGTGAGCTCCCCCAAAGTGTCTGCGGGTGTCTGCAGCCGCTGGCGAGGCAGCCCCTGTCACGACTGCCCCAGGCCCAGGGGGTGCTCTGGAGAACAGGGTGCCATTTTTATGGTGCTTGTTCTCTGTTACTAATATTTTACAGTTTGGTTGCAATGTCTTTATATGTGGACTTATTTTTATTTAACTTTCTCTGTTTGCTGAGTGCATTTGCACTGTAAAAGTTAACTCTTATAGTGCTGAGAACTCTTCAGCTCTTCCTTTTTCTCTGATATTGCCTCTTTACCACCTGTGCTCTGTGACCTAAACTGGCATTTTTGAGCCTAAACCTTCTTCCCTGTGCTCATCCAGCATGTTGGGTCTCTGCTCCAGGTCTGGGTGGAGTCTCACTTTCTGATGGAAGAGCCCACGTCTCTAATTCCCTCTTTGTACCTAGTTTACAGTACACCCCATGCAGTTTCTTTTTTTGGTTGCTGTAATATTAATTTCCAAGATTTCTCCCTGCTTTTTTTTTCCAAAGAAAGTCTATGTTCCAAGTCTATGTTTTATTTCATGTCAGCCTGTTATTGCTTAACATGTCCCCAAGACTTTCTGAAATTTTTCTGCCACTTCCCTTCTTTCAGTGAATTTGTGCTCCAAGGCCTGGCACCATCTGCTCCTGCTCGTCTTCCTGTCTTCAAGCTCTGCGGTTTTGTCTGCAGTCTCATGGGCAGTGAGATGACCTCTGTGCCCACCACTCCTGTCTTGTACGTTCTGTTTGCTTCCACTCAGCCTCCCAGGTTTCTGGCTCAGACTGGCTCATGGAGGGTGACTGAGGGCTCCTATCTTGTGGTACTTTGGGGATATCCCAGAACATCAAAGCTAGAATGACATTGCATGTGCAGTGTAGGGCTGAGGCTTGGTTAAGCCCCTCGTTCCAGAATGCATGGTGCTTAGCGGTAAACTTAGATCTGGACCACAGTGACATCTGGGCTTAAACCTGCCACTTCTTAGGCCTTCAGTGACATGTGCCTCTGCTGATTCTAAACCTCAGATCTTGGAACACTCATCCCATCACTGTGCTACGATGTCTTCATTCTAAAGAAATTTTTGTTTGCAATTACTTCAGATTCATGGACAGAAATAGCAAAATAACCCCACATATGCTTCATCCAGTTTTCCCCATGAAAACATGGATCAGAACCTGAGCACAATGTCACAACCAAGATAGTGACTTTGACAAGATCAGAATTCCGAACAGTTACACTGTGGGGACCACTGGGTGGACCTTTCACCCTAAGCCACATCCTCCTACCCCGTCCTCTCCTTAATCCCCACAGCTGCTGGGCCTCTCTGTTCCCAGTGCTGGATGTTGGCCCTGTAAGAAGTTTATAGAGCTGGGGATTTAGCTCAGGGACATAAGTGCCCACCTGGGAAGTGCAATATCATGAGTTTGATCCCCGGTATAAAAAACAACTTTATAGAAACAGAGCCACCCACTGTGTAGCTCTGTGAGCTGCTGGGGTGGGTGTTTTTCACTTAGCACAGTTCTCCGATGGTCACTTACTTTAAGTGTACTGTGTATCTGTTCCTTTTACTTCTGAATTCATCATGGTAAGGATATCCCACAGTTTCTAAACTATTTGCCCCTGAAAGTCACTTGAGTTGTTTCCAGTTTGGGGTTATAACGAGTCAAGCTGTCATAAATATTCATGTGCAGGTTTTTATGCTTCTTCATTCCCCTGTGGTAACTGTCCAGGAGTGCAAATGCTGGGTCTCATGGTCAGTGGGAGACTTGTTTTATATGAAACTCCCGTCCTCTAGAGCTGGGCTCTTTTCACTCCCCACAGCAATGCATAAGAGATCCAGCCTCAAATAAATCAATCTCGCATGTGTGAATACCGAATAGTTTCCCTAATGTAAGTAATGATTCAAATATATAAAAATATGTGGTAATCATGATTCCCCATTATGTGGCCTTGAAGCCTTATAAAGTTTTCACTTATTAATTGGAAAGTCTTTATTCTGGGCTTCTTGATATGGAAATATTTGAAGCTATAGTATATGAAGTTTTATTCAAATATTTCAAGGAAAAAGACAGACACTATGGTAACTACTATTAAGTCGGGTTATTTGGTGGTGAAGCACTAGGTTGCTGAAACAGTCATGCTTTGACCCGTATTGTTATATTGTTATGTCCTGTTTTATCTCAATCTCTCCCTTATTCTTTAAAAAAAATTATTTAGTTATTTCTTATGTTAGTTTTAATTAAGGGGAAAAATTTAAAAAAATTAGCAGGAGGTATAATAGTAACTTTTTTTGATTTCCTATTAACTTGTTTTGAAGTCCTGTAATACTCCCACGATCTGGTTTTGACTGATTAGACTCTGTTCCATTCTGTATGATAGTATCAAGTTTGAGGGTATATGCAACTACTTTGAAGGCAATAAGATTCACTAAGATGCCCATGCTGGTTTGACTATTGTCTCCTTTGGACATAGCCTTTGTCTGTCTGTTTTCTACTCTGCTGGTTTGACTATTGTCTCCTATAATGTTTACAATGCCTAAGTTTTATTGGTTTTGTTCTCTACTGTTTTGTTCAACTTTATAATATCTAATGAGATAGACAATTCTTTTTAAGGAAACAAGAGACATCGTTGATAACCATTGTTGATAACCTTGTACTCTGTTTTACATCATGTGCTATGTCTATCCTTGGTTTTGACTGACAGCTTAGTTTTGCCATATTTGACTTTATTCTCTCCCCCCCAAAAAAGTAATAAGAATAAGGAGTAATAAAACCCAAAATGTGTAAATTTTGTTGTAAAAAAGAGAGGGAAAAAAAGAGCTCTAAAGGATACAACAGCAAGTGTGTTTAGGGGTGTTAAATAGCTGACCATATTAATGTTTTTGGTTGGATCATTGAACACAACTATTTGCAGTCTCACTGTTTGAATGTCCACTTTGTATTCTTTGATACTGTGATTTGAGCAACTATCTCTAAGATGATAATATGTAATCTATTAACTGGTGATTTCTTACTGTCTTTTTTTTTTTTTTTTGTAGTTCTGTATTATGTGTACCCTTACACCGCTTTGTTTTGTTCTGTGTTTTTCTCTTTTTCCTTTTAAATAAAATTAAAAAAAAAAAGAGAGATCCAGCCTCTCCATAGACTTTATTATAGCCACAGCAAGGGGCATGTTGTGGCTTTTAACTCATATCCTCCTCATGACCAGTGATGTTGGACACCTTTTCACAGACCTGCGAGCCAGGACCATACCTGTCTAGTGAAATTCCTCTTCATAGCCTTTGTCTGTCTGTTTTCTACTCACCACTGCATATTAACAGTACACATAGATGTGCATTTATTTTCTGGATACCAGTTCTTCGTCAGATAATGTTTGCAAATATTTTCTGCCGTCAGTAGCTTGCTTTTCTTTTCAGGGTCTTTTAAAGAGTAAAATTTGCTCATTTTCCCGAAAGGGTTTATTCATGATTGTCTTTGATGAATTGTGCTTTGGGTGTTAAGCCCAAGAACACGTGTCGTGGCCTAGCGTCTGAAGATATCCTCTTGCGTTTTTTTCTAAAGTTTTATAGTTTTGGTTAACATTGAGGTCCATGATTCAACTTGAGTAGTGTTAGGATTAGGTAGAAGTACACTTTTTGCTGCTGGATTTATGATTGCTCTGGCACATATCCTGACAAGCTCAGCCTTCCTCACCCAGCTGCCTGAGCATCTTTGTTGGAGGCTTTGGCAGGTTCACCTATGGTTCTCTGTCCAGTTTAGTGAAGCTCTGTGTCTCTCTGTGCCCAGATCATCGCAAGTTAAATTACTGTAGTGACTCTTGACATCAGTAGCCTGACTTACCATTTCAGTCTTGAAAATTCTTTCAGCTATTCTATCTCATTTACATTGCTATTTAAGTTTTTGAATAATCTTACTTGTGTCTACAAAAAAACCTGCTGAAATTGTGATAGGAATTGTGTAAAACCCTCTTTTAATTTTGAGGAGAACTGATATCTTCACCATATTGAGTCTTCCTGTCCAGGCACATGACAAGCCTCCCAGCATCTTTGTCCATTTTGTTCTGTGAGAAGGAATAACCAGGATTTATTTAAAGGACACAGATTTAGATGGTAGGGTCAGAGGCTGGGAGTTCAAGGTCAAGGGCTGCATGTGATAAGAGCTTGCTGTGCCAGGGCATGGTGATAGGCAGGGGTGGATACCATGTAGGGAAAAAAGGACATGGTTTAGGTCTCAAATATCCCCAAGGGGTGCATGCTAAAGCCATAATTGCCATCGTGATGCATTATGGGCAGGTGGTGGAACTTTTAGGGTGTCGGGCCTACTAGGATGAGCTCAGGTTCTTGAAAGAGACATTGGGACAGTGATCCATCCTCCTTTTCTTTTCACTTTGTGGTCATTATGAGATAAACAGCCCATGCTGCCATCATGGGCTTCTGCAGTGATGTGAGGCCTCTTACAGGGCCAGCAGTAACTGGGCCAAGTGATCACGGCTTAAAACCTTTGAAATCCTCAGTTACAATAAACATTTCCTCAGGTAAGTGAATTATCCCAGGTATTTTGTCACAGTGATGGAAAACTGACCAGCAAACCTGTTCATGTGATATGGAGTCCACCCCTTTCTCTAACCTGCCAGCATGGTGGATTACATGGACTGATGTTCAAATTTTGAACCATCCTTGCATTCCTCAGGCAAATACCACTGGTCACAGTGTGTAACATTTTACATATCCTATTGACAATATTTCAAGTTAGATTTATATGGAGCTGTGCTTTCCTGTTCCATGTTATGCCTACCTTTGAAATTTCCTCTTTGTACTTTATCTGTTACTGTTATACCTGTGAAGCAGAGCAGGGTTCTCAGAAGTGAGCTTAGAAAGTCACCTGCAGTGATGGCTACAGTATTCAGCTTTTAAAAACTATGGACATGGGCATGCTCTGGGTGACCCATCCACACCTGCTCATATGGTAGTCCCCTCCCTGCCACAAGAGCACGTGACCAGCTGGCAGTCCCAGGGTAGCAACATGCCCAAAGTGGTTTTCTGCTGACACCTAGCAGAGGTTGAAGCACTACCTCCAGCTTCCTCATTCTTGGTGGGTCAACCTGAGGTATGAGCTCCTTCCCAGAGCCCTACAGAGCCAGAGCCAACCCGACTCACCCACAGGAACATCTGCTCCAGGACAAACCCTTCCCTGACAGCCTTGCCTCCCATGTCTCCTGTCACTCCTGCCAGCGTTTGCTGGGCTCCAGGTCCAAATAAAGATTTTCTCAGAAGCCCTGCTCTTGATGTCTGCTTTTGGAAAAACAGAAACGGAGACAGACAAGAAATGAGTCTAATTCAACGCTGGCATGTATTTGGGTAAGAGATGAGGCCCTTCGCCTATGTGCATGGCTTATAACTTCTTAATTGAGATGTGTTCACTCAAGAGGTTCAGTAGCATGAACTTAAAAACACATGATCAGACTTGTTTTCCAGCATCTCTGCTTCTAAACACTATGCTTAGCAAGCCCCAAAGCTCTGCCTGAGCTCTGGCTTGAGCACCTCAGCTGTGCCCACCCCGTGGGAACACTGGGGACAGCATGAGTGTCTGTGGGGTACCCAGTACAGTGTGATCCAGTGCTGACACATAATAAAGCTCAGTAAAAGTTAGTTAACATACTTCATGTTCAAGGATATAATGAGATGGTAAGGGTATAAAATGTAAGACCAAGAGGAATAACAGGGAGCTGGGGATATAGTTCAATGGCACAAGTGCCTACCTGGCAAACACAAGGTCCTGAGCCTTTGTGGGTCAACTACCCTGCTGGAGGCAGACGTTTTATCCCCAGCTTCCAGATATACTGGGTGGGGATTTAGAATGAGGGAGGTCCTGACCCAGGGGCCTGGAGATAGCAGGAGGTGCATGGTTCAGAGGGATTGAGTAGGAAGCCGTGGAAGTGAAGGGGAGAGCAGGAATCACACACTTCCTGTATTCTTAAACAAGCAGGAAAAGCATTTTGCAAGAGAAAAACAGTGCAGCATTTTATTAACTGGGAAAGTTTCCTGCTGCAAGTAAATGTCTAAGAACCTCTCCATTCTTTAACTCCCTCCTGCAGTATGAGGGCTGGGTTGGGCTGGTGGCTCCTTCTGTCCCCGGGTTTCAGCCTCTTGGTCCCCTCTCATTTCATGCTGTGAAATGGCCACTTCAGCAGGCAAATGTCAAAGTCCCAGCTATCCTTTGTCCACAGAGCTTATGGTGCAAAATACATGAGTATCCCTGAGTTCTGTCCATGGGCTCCT
Organism: Cavia porcellus; assembly: GCF_034190915.1. Lineage (NCBI taxonomy): Eukaryota > Metazoa > Chordata > Mammalia > Rodentia > Caviidae > Cavia > Cavia porcellus. Next base: position 60,582,148 of record NW_026947489.1, read on the forward strand.
CTTCAGGACCTGGCCAGAAGGGATGTATCTACACTGAGCTCCAGGAAGGAGACAGCAGCGAGGGACAAGTCTGTGGATGTGGACAGGAGAAGAGAAGGAACTCACGTTTCAGTGCCTGCTGCATGGGGGAAGGTCCTACTGAGCATCTGACTTCCCACTCACCCTTGCAGTGTGTGGGACAGGAGCACACATAGACACCAGCTAGGTTTTCCTTGGTGATTTATCAGAGTCAGCATTCTGGAGCCCAGAAATGGCACTGGCTCAATTCTGAGGTCACATGACCCTACGGAGGCACAGGAAGCCACGCAGTGTCGCTGCCCTGATCTTCTGGTATCTTCATGTACATGTGCTGTTTCCCTCGGCTCTCTGGACTCATGGATGTCTTCCAGCACCATGGCCTTTTACTCTCAACTGTCGCCTGCTCAGGTCTTTCAAGTTTTCACAAGCTTGGTTGCACAAGACAGGCTGCCATCCAATTGCATTCACAAATGAGGCTTGGGGTGGCCAGGGCTGCTTGAGCTGGGGACTCACAAGAACATAGGTGATAGCATGTGGCCAGAGGGGAAGTGACAATGCAGGCTGGAGGTCTTACACAGAGTATGTATAATATTTTTCACACCTGGCCGTTATCACATAGGTGGACTCCGGAGCAGGAGCCCTTCAAGCCTCCTCTCCCCTCCAGCATAGGCCTGACGCCTCCCCTTCATCCACAGAGTGAGATTCTGGGTGAGAAGCCTTCCTGGGGCTTCCACTGGGCTAGAGACAAGGTGCAGCCCTGCAAAGGGCTGCTCAGAGGGCCTCAGAGACCCTGTCCCTGAGTGTCTCTCACGCTAATCTCTCTCATCCTTAAATTCTTCTGCCAAGAGACAGGAACCCTTATTCCTGGGAATGTCAAAATTATAGCAGGGTGACTCCAGGAAATGGCTTTTTCTGGGACCTTCCTGTCCTCAGGTGTCATAACATTAGGATAAAATGCTATAAAGTGTGTTTGCAGGCTGGGATTTCAGAAATCAAGTAGCAGATGTTCCCTGATGCTTCCCTATCAAAGTTCCCCAAAATGTGCAGTATGCGAAACTGATTCAAAGTATGGGCCAGATAAAGATTATTCTATTTAACAGTTCAAGAAATCACACAGCAATGAAACCAACAAAGAGTTCATTCAGCGTCCTGAGATCTCCGTGCCTTCCTGTATCATTGCAACTCTGACGATCACCTCTAAATTTGTGTTGATAGGGTCAGGGGCTTCCTGTGAGTAGGAAAAAGGTACTTAATTTGTCACCAAAGCTTGATTCCTTTTCTCCCCTGCACATAAATTCTGTCAATTAGGTTAATAATAGAAGCAAACTTCATCATGAACTGAAATCTCTCCCAACATTTAAGGCTGTGCTGTGGTCTCTCTGCCTAATTGTATTAATAAAAATTTTAGCAGCATAGTTTTAGGGATCAATGCAACAGGCCCTGCCAATCAAAGACTTTTCTGCTTCCTAAAGAGGTGCTGGACTTCTGAGTCCCTTTGTGACAGACTAAGGAAGGCCTGCGTTGCCCCAGAAGATTAAATCTTTAATTTCACATTATTTCCAGCCATCTCTATAGAACAAAGTGGCTTTACCTGCTGAATGTGGGCTTACACTACGTGGAGGGCTCTTGAGATGTGGAGAGGCGGCCGAGAACGCGCTCTGAGGTTTAAGCTGAGGGGAATTCTAAAGGGATTACTGCTACATTTTCCATAAAACGAGAAATAAAAACAGACTTAAGCGATGCATGATCATAAATGCATTCCTGGGGCGATGGAGGGTCCATTCCCACTGCTGCTCTGGGGCCCCGGCAGGAAGCTCTCAAAGACCCCGCACTTGTGCGGATTTGTATGAGGCCAACGCATAATGGACTCAGGGCTGAATGCTTGGGACAGATTGGCTACTTAGGAGAAAAAAATATATTTTTCCACTCTCTCTGGCCTGAAGGTGAGAAACGCGTGCTTTATTTTGACATCATTAAGATATCTTTTGTACAAAATGCTAACCTGTCTTGACCAGGATGGGATAATTCTCTCCATGAACAAGTATGAACAAAACTGTTCCTGGGAAGATTTTTGTGACTGATTAATTATGTGAGTTGAAAAAATTCCCGTGTCTTCCAAAGACTAAAGAAAATGGGGACCCCAATTAAAATCCTGTCCTCTTTACTAATCAGCTTAAGAAACTCAACTAAAACAAAAGTCCTATTAAAAGTGTAGCAGAATTCTAGAGCAGACCTTGACTACTCAGCAAAGCTCTTGACATCCTGGACACATCTTGCTTTTAATCTAAATGCATGTTCTGCATTGGGAATGATGGGATAAATTTTTGTTTTTAAGCTTGTATTCAAAATAATCATTTTCTGAACTTGGAGGAGTTCGGAGAGTACTGATAGAGAGGAAATATCCCCCTGATGGTCATTCACTGCATTTAACAAATGAACTAAATCAATTTATCCAGCCCAAGAACAAGTTTATTAATAGAATAAATGCACTCTATGGAATGTCACCTCCGAGCCCACCTGTGAAGTGGTATCTTGTGCATTCCTAGCAGAATCATTTCATGATCAGCTTTTTTCCAACACTTAGCTTCTACTGCTCCAAGTGCAACGCCAGTGTTTTCCAGCAATGCAAATGGGGACAAATCCGTGTCCAGAAAATGAAAGCTGGATGGTTTCCAGAGTTTGCAGCTCTGGGCTGCCACCCTTGGGGCCCCGGGTCTGGCTAGAGGAAGGGCCATTCCACAATTCTTCCCATCAACCCCATGGCACCAGCTCTCTTCTGTCACCTGCTGTCCTTAAATGTACCCACCTCCCCTCGGGCATCCTTTCCAGTTCTTCAGAGTGTCACCAGGCTGTGTCCCAGGCAGCCTTTCTTGACCACAAGACTTGTTCATGAAAACTGTGGTCTCAGGATGGGCTCTGCCCCTCCCTACTGTCTGACCCCAGGTGGGCTGTGCATGAGACATTGCTGTAGGCAGTGGGGTGCTGGGTCCCCAAGGCCACCTTCTTTGCCCTCTATGACTACCTGAGACTCTGTGCCCCTCACCAACCTTCTAGATCCTCGTACAAAGTCAGCTCTTCCTTGACATGTACACTGAAAGCTGAAAGGGTAAATAGTAGCCTGAAGGAGTGTAGAGTCCTTGATAATAGAAACTATTCGGAAGAATCAGAAGAAACAATCATTTTTGTGGGCAAAGATTGTCAAATATTAAGGTTTTAAAATGGTGCAAGCTGTTGGATTTTTTTGTTACTAAGTTATTTTGAAACAGAGGCAAAAAGAAAGAGAATTCACATATTTTGCAGAGTTTTATCTGAAGTGGAGCAACCTGGAATTCTGCCAGCCCCAACCTTTATAGTTGACCTGGGTTCCACAGATCAGCTGCTCTCAGGGCTTCTGGGAGCAGAGCTGTCTGAAGTGAAAGCCAGGGGTCACGGCCTACCACATGCCCCATGCCCAGTAGACAGGTGGCTGGACAGCTCTGACATAGGCATCTACCCCGGAGCACCCAGTGGAGACAGCATGCCAGGGTTACACGGTATACAGGGTCACAGGGACTCAGGGCAGGGCACAAGGCCACACAGACATGAGGTCCTCTCAACATTCTACCTGATAAGGCCTACATGGGCCCCGCTTCCCTATGGATGGCACACGGTGCCTGGTCACACCAGCTGTCCCACCGTGGGGGTCATGGAACAGACCCCACCCCGAGGCCATGCCCCTGCCTGCTTGCTGTGCCTGAACTGCCATTTTCAAAACCTTATTCCTTTATCTTCAAACTGTCCTACTACAATTTAAAACCCCAGGAAGGTAATAATATCATTACAACTGGGAACAGAATCCCATTTTTATGAAAGAAGATTTGGAAGGAATTAGAATTTAATGTTCCCAGGAAGGAAAGGTTGGTGACTGGGAGTTACACAGTGCAACAAGGGACGATGACCTGGAAATGGGCCCTAGTAAAGCTGTAGGGACATGCAGGGCTCAGGACAGTGCCAGTGATTCACATCCTGCACCACTGCTGGTAACTGGCCCTGCCCAACCCCTTCAGATGCCGACTTCCTGTCAGGCTCCATATGGCCGCTCCTCCAGCCCAGACCCCGGAGACTTCTGGTGGACTGGTGCTCACTAACTGGGGCTAATCTTAGCTCCCAATAGGTAGAGGGCAGCAGAATATCTGTGGGGTTGGCTTTGATAGAAATGCGGCACTGCGTTTGAGGGAGTATCTTCAGGGCCCTTCTCTGTCCTCTCCCAGGACACTCCATACACTGGGCATCAGGTCAAGGCACGCAAGCCTGCCCCCTGCCTCAGCCTCAGGTCTCACATGGAGAACCCATGGTCTGAAACACAAGGAGTGATCAAAAAATATGGTGATGTTGATTTTTTTTTTCCCAGTTAACTACAGTAAAAGACACATTGTCATTAATCCCTCTCCCTCCATTGGAGCATACCAATCCCATTGTACTCACCACACTGCAGCAGTTCTGGAAGTCCTCTTTCCTGAGTGTCTTTTCTTGGCTGCCTCCATGTTCTGAGTAGATTCAAAATATTTCCCTTTCATGGTCATTTGGACTTTGGGGAAGAGCCAGAAGTCCTACGGTGCCAGATTCTGGGAATACAGTGGGTGAAGACACAGAGTCCTGTGTGAGAGCCTGTCTCCATGTCAGGGTGTGGCAGAGGCGTCCATCATAGTCTTATCAAATTCATAAAGACACTCAAGAAAGAGGACACCAGAGCTGCTTTGGAAAGTAGCAGGAATGATGGGACCAATACATTTGAAGCAAGGGAGTATTCTGAGGAGGATTCATGGCAATAAAGTTTACAATCTAAACATTTACTCTTTATCTTGATAACACCTTGTATAATTCCATTTGACGTAGGTTTTGCAACTTGCAGTTCTTTTTCATGCATGTTTTTCAATCCTCAAGTTCCAATGTGAGAGTGAGAAATGCCTCAGGCGGCTCATTGAAGGGGTCAGCTGCATGTGGCCTGCTAGTCTGACTCACTGGCATAAAGCTGTTTCCTCAGCTGGTAAAATGTATGAAATAGAGCCAAGGCCAGACTCGCCAAGATCGAAGAAACAGCCCCAAAAAGGGCACCCCAAAGATGACAGCTCCTTTCTCTAGATCTTGTCAAATCAGTTGAACCCTGTGCCTGTGTTGTGTCTGATGTCCCCTTTCTCTGAAGAGTCCCCAGTTTTGAATTCTCCTGATCTGCACCACTTTCCAATGATTTCACAGTACCAAATTTTTCTCTCAAGGGCACCCTAAAATTCCATGAAGAAAACAAAATTTCTCTTTTGGAACGAAAACCTCTTCTTTGTGACTTTACCTTATGCTTCTCTTTGTTCCAATAATCCATGATTCTCAACTTTGGGTTCACAGTATCCGAGATCCAGGGAACTTCTGAAACTGCTCAGTCCTGCCACCTCCCGTGTCTACTCATTCTGGTTGAGGTGACTTACAGAGTTTCTCAAGTGGATTCAACATGCAAACAGGAATAAAATTTAAAACCATCAAACTAGAGGTGCTGAAGGGAGTCCCATGTCCTCCTCTGATCTCAGTCATGTCTTTCAATTGCAGTTGGATGACACAAGTTGGTCACTTTCAAATTCCTGGACACAGTTTCATGCGGTGGGGCAGGGAGAACAGTTGAGCACCTAACAGGAGTCATGCTGCATGCAAAATGGCTTATAAATAAACTTGTTCTACTCTTCCTGCAGTGAGGAAAATGAGATTCGGCATGTATGGCACGGCTCTCTCAGTCCTGTTGCTGCGGTTCAGCAGAGCCCAATCTCTACTGTCCGTACAGCAGGAGACTGCAGTCTCCACTCACCTCAGGCTCCTGTTCTGTTCCATGGGCTCATCTGCAGATAAGATCCCAGCTGGATTCATCTTCAGATCCCAGGTGGGGAGGCTAGAGGTTAGAGGTGTCTTCCAGGGGGCATCTTGGGCTGTCCAGCCAAGTATCTTTAGATGACAGAGGCTCTCACCCCTGCCCATGGCCCGAGAGTGAATCTCACTAAAGTTCTGTGCAGCTGGGGAGGAGCACAGTGTTGTTTAATGGCACAGAGTTTCAGGTCTGTGAAGGGAAGCAGTTTGGAGATTTGCTGTACAACAACATGACTGTAATAAACACCGCCGAAGTCTACGGTGAGAAGGGTTGAAGTGGTAGCTTCTTTTGGCAACACTGAGGACTGGACTCGGGATATTTGCATTGAGCTGGATCCCCAGCCCTCTTTAAATTACAGCCTTGCTAAGTGGCACAAACTGGGCTCAAACCTGTAATACTGCCTCAGCCTCCCAGGCCTGGAGATAGAAGTGTGTACCACCATGCCTGGCTTAGATGGTAAATTGTATAGCTTCTTCTTTAACCACAAAAGTATATATTTTTTAAAAAATCAGTGACATGAGCCACTGCAATGCTTGAGAGGTATGCTTTGTATCAGCTGTTGTGGAACAGAAGGAGGGTCCAACACATAGGCCCTAAAAATTCCACATAATAAGTTGGAATGTGATTCACCTGGAATCACACATTATCCACACATCTTCCTGGACTGCACTGTACTGGCCAGCAAACTGAACTGGACACTCCAGTGACTCCTGTTTTACCTTTCCAGCATGCCTGAAACTCCAAATAAAATAATTATTTCCCTGGCCAGCACTGACCTTCGCTTCGTCTCCTGTTGGCAACCGCTAGGCTCTTGACCACCAGGGACTTCTTGTGCCTCCACCTGCCACCACCACCAGGGTCTGTGTTCTCTGTCCTTCAGCACTCACCTATGGGACAGTGGCTACATGAACTGCTTGGACATTGCACTTGCAAAACATCCTGTCCTGTCTGTCCCTCTCTTTGTCCATCTATCTATTTGTGGGTTTGTAAGGCAGAAATCATTGACTGGCAGTGGATACACTTCCACTTGTAAACCATGGTGCATTGGTTCACTTTTCCTGAATAAGGAGACCTGCCATCGCATCTTCCCCATGTGACTCATGAAAGGGGTTATCTCTAGCAGTGGAGAAGAAACAGCAAGGAGCACTGGGGTTTCTGGGGACTCTTTGCCCCTGCTTCCCTGCCATCTCAGCCAGGGAGACTGGCCAGGGAAATAATTATTTTATTGTGAGGCAAAAATGATATCTCAGGTGATTACATTTTTTTATAGATTAAAGACATTTTTGTCATTTTTAATGTCTTACTACTAGTGCTTTGTACAAAGTATGTGAGATCATGTTGACATACGTTTTATGACAAGCATAGCTTCAGTGTGTGTAATGGGTAACTTATTACCCAGAAGGAATTCTGCAGGCGGCTCAGCCTATTCATCCATTTCTGTGGCACAGGGGACAGTGTGGAAATAATAAGCAGCAAGACATTAGTAACAACCACCAATATTTGCCCATGGTCAGGAAGCCTTCAAAACCATCATGAGAATAGGAAAGATGATGTTTTTTGATAAGGTTTGGAAAGGGTTGTTCACAGCATGATTCCAGGGAAAGCAGACTGTAATTTTTACCTACAGGAGCTTAGAGAATGCATTTCTACACTTGGGACCAGATTGTATCAGACCTGCAGAAGAACTATGAGTATCACACTGATAAGATGCCTCATATCCTAGCAAGAAAAGCCACACCTAGAAGTTAGTTCTTGTTTCCTCCAAATGCCTGGAGAAACAGTCACAGGCCCTTCCTGGTTCCTGACAGGCGCATGCTCCGGAAGGTCGGCCCTTCTTTAACCCCAGGTGTGGCCTGCATCTTCCCAGTCGCGGTCTAAGTTGGCAAGCTGAGGCCTGCACCCAGGAAGAGCAATGAATCACACACTGCAGAAAAACACACAGGCTGTTCTGCAGTCTCTCCCTTGCACCCGCAGATGCGGCCTGAAGCTTCTGCTGCCCAGGTTGCAGGGTAAACAGAGGGTGTTCAGGTAAATTAGAAATGGTCAAAAGGAGCACGTTTTGGTACAAGTGTGTCTGTAACATCACACAGCAGATACTTAGATGGAATTATTACTTCCTGATGAAAGCTGCAAATCTAACTGGATGCTATCTATTTGTATAACAAAAGCTAGCAATGCCTGTCTCCTATCAGAGCTCATTTTCAGCAGATCTTGGTAAAGCACCAGTGTATCATCTCTGAGGGCCACAGGGCAACACATGTGCCACATGGCTGGGAGTCGGCCACCACACCTGAGACACTCAGCAGGCTGCTCTGCACCTAGTCCTGTTGCTGACTCTGGAGCCAGACACGAGACCCCAGGGAGCAGGTGACTAGCTAGCTCTGGGCTCTCTCTAGAGTCCACAGAGAAGCCCTCATGGGAACACAGAGCCAACACAGGCACCCACTCTTGCTGGGGCCCCACCCTGTGTCACAGCAACAGGCAGGCTTCATGTGTGTGCATGTCACATGCACCATGAGCAGGGCAGCCATCCTGTCACCTCACCATCTGCTGCCAGGTCTCTGAGACGCCCCTGCCATGGGGAATCCTCACCAGAGGACATGGAAGCAACCAACAGGTAAAAGGCTAGCACCAGATGGCAGGATCTTTAAAGCCTCTTAGAAGTGGCTCCTGGCTATGCAGGAACTTCTCTGCACTCCAAAGTCTCAGTTCCTTCCTGAGACAAGCACATCTGGACACAGCTGTGGGTGCCAGGCCCTGAGGGTCCCTCAAAGGAGCAGGAAGGAGAGCCCAGAGGAAGCTATATCATACCAGCAAAGGTATTCCAAGAGGGACAAGAAATGGCAGGATGAGGGTGTGTTATAATTTGTGTCTGGATATCACCCCAAAGCCTCATGTGGTCATGAGGGGCCAGATTTTCAGAGGTGGCTGAATCTAGAGTTTGTGACAGGTTCATTGTCTAGTGCTAGGACTGGAGGTGTGAGAGCCACACCCACCCTAGGTTGGATAGCCCACATACAATATAAAGGAAAGAAAGGCTTGCTCCTCCCCTTTCTGCTCTTGGTGCTTTTGCTGTCTTCTGTTGCCATGCACTGTTGTCCCTCTGCCACACCATCCTGCCTCAGAACCAGATGATTATGGACTGAAATCTCTACAAAGTGAGCTGAATAAGCCTTTCCTTCTTTTACTTGGGTGTTGGGTTCTTTGTGTCAACAATGAGAAAAGTAACTAAGACAGGGTATCATAGAAAGGACATTTTCTGGAAACCACTGATCCAGCCAGATATTGGGAGAGTGTCTGACCCACTGGGGTTCAATAATGACAAGTGTGGGAGACCCCAGAACCCAAGGATGGGCCAGAATGTAGGGCAAGGGGCCAGGCAGGTCAAATGCAACTCAGTGACAGCATCCTGGAGGGAAGGATGTCTCGGAGCTTCCAGTCATCCCACCACCAATGAGACATATTTCTACAACACGTAAGTAAAAATAATTGTGCAAACAGCCTGCAAGAATCCTCTCTATTTAGTCTCTGCTCTAGAGAAAGATATCAGTGAAAGTTTAAGCCTTGTTCATTTAAGAGCTTTGATACACATCATTCTGCCTGTCCATCCATCCACTCATTCACCCATCTGTCCATCTATCCATTCACCCTTTCATCATCCCTTTATCTGTTTGTCATCCATCCATCCATCCACTCATTCATCTGTCTGTTCTTCCATTCATTCATCCACTCATCTATCCAACCATCCTTCCATCCATCCATTCAGTCATGTATCTGTCCACCCATCCATCATCCATTTATGTTTTATCCATCCACCCTTCCTTCTACCTATTCTTCATATATCCTTCATCTATCCATCCATGCATTCCACAAACATGTTTATGATGAACATTGTGCCAAGTCCTTGGAAGCTGTAGGGAAATGATGTTGGCAGAACACAACCACAGTCCTGCCTTAATCAGTTTAGTAGTCTGGATCAGCAGTTGACAAACTTCCTGTGAAGGACCAGGTAGCAAATGTTTCAGACTCTGTGGCACGTGTGATCTCTGTCCCACGGCTGGGCTCTGCCATAGAGGCACCAAAGCAACCAGGCATGTCAGGAAATAAACAAGTACAGCTGTGGTCCAAAACAGACTGCAATTATGGGCTGTGGAATTTGATTTTCCTATGTTATAAAACATTATCCTTTTTTGATTTTTCCAACCATTTAAACCATGAAATCATATTTAGTATATGGATCATAAAAAAGAATCTGAGCAACAGAGTTGCCATCTTAATTTTAGTATTCCCAGGGAGATGGTAGGCTCTCCCAGGATGGTGAGCTGTTCTCTATAAAACACAGCACAGAGAGACCAAGCACAGGGCAAGAGTGGGCACAGGGCAGGATGGAGCTGGGCTTGGGTGACGTGGGACTGAGCAGCAGCCTGTGTCCTCCCTGAGGAGGAAGCTCTGTGACGCTTGTGTTTGCAGAGGCCAGAGGTGTCTGTCCCCACTGCCCCCCATTGTCTTTGTCCTCCAGCCCCACACAGCCTTGCTGCAGGGGACCAAAGGAGCTGGAAGTAGCTTTTCTTGCAGAATCACCAGGAGATGAACAGCCACTCAGTGAGCGCTGCCTCCTGGGATGCAGAGTGTGGACTGGGGTGCAGATGATGATTACAGAGGCCAGCCTGGGCTCCTGGAGAGACTCAGATTGCCATGCAGATCTCTGATTGAGACAGGGAAATCAACTGATTTCTCGAGAGCAGAGCACAATAGGTCTCTAATTTGTCCTGACTGCTAGCAATTTGCTCAAGGCTTCAGGCACCCAACCACCTGGGGGAGCGGAGCTCAGAGTTGGCTCACCTCCCTGCCCCCCACTGCTCCCTGCTGTCCCAGCAGCGCCCACCTCTGTCCTCTGCCTGCGTTCCTATGTCCCTCCTTGCCACTCTCCTGCTCTTGGGGCCTGGTTTTTGTAGCCTCTGCCTGGTGGTTCACTGCTGTTCTGTCCTGACTGATGGAGGCTGAGTTCACCCACAGCTTGGCAGAAGGATATTTCTGTTCTGTCATAGGATACAGTGGCTTCAGTTCAGAGACTTAGGCACCACTGGGCCCCTGGCTGAATCTCCTGCCCCAGCTCCAGACAGAACACCGCGCTGCAGTCTATTGTCCTTTATCACCGGACGTAGTGTCCTGGCCACAGCGGGTGAGCAGGCACCAGGGAGACGCGTGGGTGCAGCACACCACAATAGACAGGTCAGTGAAACAGCCTGCAGTCAAACTGGCCGCCTGTCTGACTGCCGCCCCAGGGCACATCCAACTGCCTTTCCTCTACCCTGACGCAGGCCCTGGTCCACTGCTCTGTCTCCATGGCCTTGGTATTGAGCCGTGGCTACACACCCTGCTAGGGACACAGCCCAGTGATTGTGTGCACGGGTGTCCAGGGCTGTATATGGTGCTTCACAGTGGGCTCTCTGGCTGAGAGCAGGGTTCTTACCATGGGGAGTATGGAAGGAGGCAAACTGACAGTGGCTGATGTCGGAGCACCATGTTTTGGGGAGGCTTTGATGGACAAACAGCAGCACCTGTACATACAACCTGGGCACACATGGGCAGCCTGCTCTGCCACCTGGGGTCCCTGGTTTCCAGTCTATATTGCCAGGAAGAGCCCTGAGCTCCATACTGGGTGCCCACCCCAACCTGGGATCTACATCTTCAGGGACACCTGGGAAGGCAAGGCCAGCCACTGAGCCTCATGGACAGAACCTGTTTCCCCTTTGTGAGCAGCTGCCAGGGCCACCACCAGCAGCCTGTGTCACCAAGGCTGATTCCAAAACTAGAGGCTGTTGCTGTCTGACCTGTTTTTATGTGGTCAGCCTGCTGCATCTGAGAATGACTGAGAACGGTCCATTCCTGCTGGACAGGCAGATGGCAGATAGCTGGGTGAGTGACAGGGAAGGGACAGGACACAGCCACAGACAGTGTTCCTGCCCTCAGCTCCCACAAGCCAGATGGAGGTATGAGGACAGCCGCATGGACCTGTAGTTCATCACTGTCCTGGCTCTGGAATTGCTGGGTTTTCTAAGTGAAAAGGCCCAAATATCCATATAGAAGCTGCCCTTGGATGAGCTGTCACTTTCAGGGACTTAGTAGCAGTTCTGAGGGAGGGACCGAGGCCATCAGCCCAGGCGTTGGCTCTCAGTCGCTCTACAAATGCGGCAGTGATGAAATATATTCTCCACTCATCAGTGGCACGGGGTGTGGGGAGAGGGCTCCTGGTGATCTCACGGTGTGGGGCCAGGTAGGGAGGGAGGGAAGGGGGCAATTCCAGACTGGACAGTCCTGGGTGGGGAATGGGTCCAGGGAACCCTCTGCATGTCTCACAGGTGATGGCTGCTCATTAAGTACGTGGTTATACATTTTCATGAACTGCAGCAATTTATGCCACTTCAGATATTTTACTTTCTGATGCTGATTTTTCAAAGGCGTTATTAAAATTCAAGTACACATCAGGTCCATGTTTATATCTGCTCTGCAGGACCTGCACTGAGCTCCAGGAAGGAGAATCCATCCCTGTTATGCCTGGGACAAGTTACTTAGGTTCTTGAGATGCCCAAGCTGCCATCCACGGCCAGGCCAGCCAGCTGTGAATGCACAGGATACTTTGGGACAGGAGGAGCAGCTGAGATCCCTGCTCTGCATGGACCCACCAGGGGCTTGCCTCTCACCTACCCATGGGCTATTGCTGAGTTCAGAGACCCCAACTGCTCCGTGGTAGGCTTAAGGTGCTTCCTGGAAGCTCCCACAGAGGCAAACCCACCAGAGCAGATGTGGAAGCAGCCAGTATGCACCTCAGCTCCACAACACTTTAAGACTTAAAGACACAAATTTTCTAGTCTCCTGAGGGAATTTCAAAGTCAGACACTCTGAACTGGCCTGCAGAGCAGGTGTCAGGTTGGTTTGTAAATTGTGGGTTGCATCTGAGATATCAGAACGCATCTGTAAACTCACATCAGCAAGATAGCGTCACGGGGAACCTGTGACTCCTGCCACTTTTGTACTTCCCAAATCATGAGTAAATCTGCTACTCAAGGTCATAAATGTTGTTGACACTCTCATTCTGTGAACATTATTTTGACCTAAACTCTTTGATAATGTTTGTCAAAATACACAGATCTTCCTCAGTGACACCTGAACTTGCTGCATTTGATTGCTGTCTGGAGGCTTCAGGTGTTTTAGAAAGAAAGATTTATGCTATCAAGACCCCCCCAAAATAGAAAGACCCCAAATTCTAAAGACACCATACTGCCTGCTGTTGTGTCTCAATGTGTCTCTAGGAGCAGCTCGCTGAGGTGCGAGGGCCCATCTCATATCCTGAAGACATGCAGATATCAGAAGGAGACAGTCACAGAAAAAAAGGGGCAGGGATGAGCCATCACTGGCTGCACCCTGAGGTGACTTTGCCGCAGCTCCCTTTCTCCCCAGGCGATTCCATCATGGGCCTCTGAAAAGACTGCCCAGGATTAGCACAGAAATAGATTTTCTTTGTCACATTTTGGGGAGAGGAGAAAGAATGGAAAGTGAACCGGGAAGAGCCGTCAGAGCTGGCATGAGCTTGTCAAGTGACTTCTCATGTCTTCATTGCCATCTCCCACTGCTCCTCCTCCCATCTGTCCTCACTGCCCCTGCCCAGATGAACCCTGTAGGTGGTGTGCTGAACAAACCACTCGTGTCTGTGCCTGCAGCACAGCTCTGACCAGGGTCAGTGTGGCTGTGCTCTGCACAGGGACTCACAGCCTTCTATTCCTTGGACTCTGCCTGCTCTATCTGTGTCACTCACTGCAATGTGTCCATGAGTGTGTCTGCACATGTGCTTGGGAGGCAGATATCCCGTCCTCACCATCAACTCTGTCCACAGCACTCAGGAGCATGACCTGTAGGTGTCTGGGAGGATTTGTGGAAATGAGGTGTCCTCCACGGTCCAGGGTAGCCAAAGTTCCTGCAGGGCTGTCAGAGCCTGAGGATAACAGCACAGGACCCTCTTGGGGGCATCAGGAATGCTCTGCTAAGCCTCCTTCCTGTGCCCAGGAGGCCTGCTTCAATGGTCAGTGTTCCTGAACACCAGGTCCTGTCAGGAATGCTGAAGCTACTCAACCTTACCCCTTCCCTCCACAGAGAGGCAAAATTGCTTTCTCCAAGGCAGCAGAGGAATCTGTGAGTGAATAAACTGAACACAAGTCCCCATCCAGGGATTTCTCCAATCCAGCTACTAACCAGACCGGGCCCTGCTTAGCGTCTAAGATCAGACAAGAGCAGGCTTGCTCAGGGTGGGCTGGCCGTAGACTCAGCTGGGGATCTCTGAGCCATTTATTCTTTCCCCTCTCCTGTTGGTTAAACCGGCACAGTAGGGAGAGGGGGTCACATCTGCAGTGAACCTTGAGTGCCAGGGACCTGGGCCAAGGATATCCTTGTCACCCTCGGGGTATAGCACCTGTGCTCTGGCTGGAGGCTCAGTGAGGTGCCCAACTCCTTCCAGGAGTTGCTGTGTTGAGGCTCAATTGTGTTCTCAAATTTCTAGGAAACCTGGAAACCAGGGCCTCAGAATGGAACTGTTTGGAGACAGGGGCTGAGGAGGAACTGAGCAAGCTGTGACCTAAGGTTTCTGGAACCATGGCAACCCAGTTGCACCAGCCTATGGAGCAATGCCGGAGTGTCCCAAAGAGACGTGTTGCTTGCAGGCTGTGACTAGCTTTCTGGGTGATACTGCTAAGAGAAAGTGAGGACAAGGTTTCAGGTCCACTCCAAAGGGATGCTCACCATGCCTCTTCCCCAAGTCTGCTCCACACTAGGGTGTGCAGGGACACGGGGTCAGAGACAGAAGACTGAGGTCCGAGGCTGTATGGAGGACACTGAAAGATGTTGGCAGGCAGAGGGCAAAAGGGAGGTTCGGGGCTGGGACGTCTCTACCCTTCAGAGTGCTAGGAATGCGCAGGGTGGGTACAGATACGGCTGCCAGGCCTTCTGAGGTTATGTCTTCATAGGACCACAGTGGTCCAGCATCAGGCTCCGAGATCTGCGGAGAGCTGGTTCTCGGCAATCCCGAGCAACAATTCCTTTGTTGGCTGCAAACAGGAAGTATCTGGAAGAGTGCTATTAAATTAAAGTAAGTGGTCAGAATGTCCTTGAGGACTTTAATCCTTCTAATTTCCCCCAGCATTTCCTCAGATTACTTCCATTCTGAGCTGAATCGAGAAGGACACCCCGGTTGGCGGCAACTCCCTCCTCTCATTGCCACAAGTCACAGGCCGGATGGACAACGTCTCTTTAATACTCCAGCCCCCAATTTTACTCCTGTGGTTTTCAAAATCAAAACATGCGGTCCATGCTTTTTCCTTTAAAAAAAAACATTTTGTTAAGAAAGACCAGAAAGTATGGTATACGATTGGTTCTGTCCCTGCCCAGAGTTGGAAAAGAAATAGTAAAATGAATTATTTTTTCTCTACAGAAAAACTGTACCTGGGGGAGAAGGGGAACATGGCTTGATGGATCTGTCCCTGCCCAGAGTTGGAAAAGAAATAGTAAAATGAATTATTTTTTCTCTACAGAAAAACTGTACCTGGGGGAGAAGGGGAACATGGCTTGATGGATGTGAAGATCTCAGAGGTGCAAGGCTGCATGCCGAGCCTCAGCAGGGCAGTGTGGACCTGAAGATGAACAGGGGCCCTGCCCAGACCCCTGCGACGGTCTGTGTGCGTGTCGGGAAGACAATGCGATGGTTGGGACGGAGCTCCGCGCCGTGGCCTGGTGCCAGCCGTGAGCCAGCTGTGTGGTGCGCCAGAATCACAGCAGCTGTATTTAAACTAGAAATTAAATCGCCTTTTATTTAATGTGCGCAGTCTTTTTAGTTGTCAGAAAGGAAACACTAGCAATTACGCAGCGTGTATTTCAGGGACAGAGCCGGATTCGCTGTTTTTGTCTAGATGTCTATGGTCCCTAATTCTAAGGCAGGATGGCGGCGAGCGGCCAGGTTTCCTGGAAGCCTCACACCCTCTGCTACCTTTCTCTTTGTTGGAGATGGGGCATTCAGATGTACCTTCATCCGGAAAGAGCACTGCAGCTTTGCTCTGACCCATTTGGGTTTAGTTTGGTTATTAAGGTGGGGAGACAAAAAAAGAGGGGGCTGGGAAAAATGAGAGAAGCAAGGGGGAAAAGAAAGGAAGGCAAAAGAGAAAGAAGTGGAGATGGGATATGGAGGAGGGCAAAATTCTCAAACGCGCTGGTGCACACAGGAAATGCTTACATTCTGTGAGAGCAGGATCAGCCTTTCCAAAGACACCTCCAAGGGCCCCCAGCAGCCCGCCTGACACTGGGATGGTAGAGTAGGGCTATACAGGGTGCTCAAGCCCAGAGAAAGTGTGCAGCTTCACCCTTTCATGGTCCACAGTGGGACGTCATGAGCCAGGCACAAGGAAGCAGAGCAGGAACTGGTGAGGGAGGAGAGGCAGGCGTAGAGGCAGGCGTAGATACAGGCAGAGAGGAGAAGAGCATAGGGAGATGAGTGCCCGAGAAGCTGAGTTCTCCGAAGGAAAGCTGCGGGTGTGGCTCTGGCCACCCATGCATTCTAGCAGAGCCTGTCTCAGAGTCACAGATTCTGGTGGAAACAACTGGCCAGGCACAGGGTTGCTGATTCCAACAACGCAGTTTCTCTCCCATCTCTTATGAACTCTGGAAGGCGTCTCTTGACTCTGGTGGGCGCAGTTCTGCCCAATGGCTGAACATCTATAGGAACTGAATAGAATCCCAGCTCCTGCCTGTACCTGATCCCAAACAGCCAGCAGGTCAGCAGGGAGGGACAGGATACCCCAGAAGGACAGAAGGTCAGCCAGGGACGGTGCTTTCAGAAGTTACGTGGCAACAGCCCTCCAGCTCCTTAAACTGGAAAACTATGACAGCAATCTCTTACGAAGCTGTTGTCCAGTTGAGAAGACCAGCCGGTGTGTCTTCGTGGTCATCAGTAGAGCTTCCTCCAGGCCCCTGGGGTGAACAAGGGCAGAGGCTGTGACACACAGAGTGCGTGTCGGAGTTGTTGTTGATGATCAGATTCCCTGAGGGTCAGGAGAGGCAGGAGGACAGAGGGGACTCACATCTCTTGCTTCTCTACCTTCTTCCTTCCAGCCCATCGCAAGATTGCACCTCAGCTTCAGGGCTGGCTGGAAGGCCCTGGCTCAGAGAAGCCTGCGTTTGTGACAGCAGGCACAGACAGGTGCTCCCAGACCTCCACTTCCTGGCCGTGGTCAGTCAGGAAAGCATCATGAAGGCCCCGCCCAGTGGCCAGGTCATACCTCCTTCCCTTCCTCTCCCCACGTCCACAGCCTCCCTCCTCTGCCCTCACAAGAGAAAGTTGAAGCCTGACCCTTGGCAGCTCCTTCAGTTCCCTGCCAAGGGCCCTATCTCCAAGGATAGTTGATCATCACCATGGCAGCGAGCTCTTCCCCTTCCACAGCTGCAGACACCCAGCAGAAACACCCAAGCTGGGCCTGGCTGAGTCATTTTCTGAACACTAGCCATGAATAGGGTGGGTGGGAGTCAGGTGGAGAGAACTGGGAGAGTGTCATTAGTGGGAGCAGAGTGTCATTAGTGGGAACATGGCCCGAGGAGGTGTGATTGAGGTATGTGGCAGGCACAACTGAAACTGTAATTTTGCTTTCAGACTGTGTGGCAGTGAATTGCAATGAATGGCTAATGCAGTAATTGCCTTGATTAAAATAGGTAGCCGGGCATTTTATTAAGACCCTTACTATGGAGCTGACCTTCAAATTTAAAATCACCTTTAAAAACACAGATACCAGACATAAAAAGGAGGTCTGTGCCATGGCTTCCTCCCTTCCCGCCTGTCTCTTGCAATCACCATCAGCAATACTTCCACAGCATCCGGCTCCGGGAAGAGAGGAAGAGGACTCTGTGTCTACAGACATGATCCAGCCTCAGCGTGACTTTGGAGAGGCAGGCAGGCAAGGAGAAAGTGCTTTCCCCAGACTCGAGTGGGCATGGCATGGAGTGTGTGGAGCCACTCACACAAGGGTGTAAAGGCAGGGACTGTTACTTGCACTCTCACTGCTTTGGCCCTGAGGTAGGATCTCAGGTAGCATTTTATTCCTTTGGCAGCTCTAGAGACCCAGGCCAGAGGTCACAGGCCTAGATGAGCTTGGTACTTGGAACCAGCCTGTCACTTCCACCTCCCTACATCCTCCTGATCAACCCCCCACCCACAGACAAGCACAGAGCCTGGAGAAACAGCCTACAAGGACAGCAGAGTATTCCTTCTATAAAGTCTCCTGCTGCAAACCTAGACCACCTTCACAGCAGAGGACAGCAAGCTACCTGTCTTCCTGGTGCTGGGCGCTCAATATATACAAATACGTTTGCATCTCAAATGACAATGGATGAATGTGCATAATATAGAGTGAATTATGATAGTTAAATAATTTTAAAAATAAAATAAAAAACAGTGATCAACCAGTAGAAAACTAGTGATATGAATAAGCACATCACAGCCAACTCATCTTGACTTAGTCTAGGTCATATATTTATCAGAAAACTGGAAGTAATAACAAATTAGGAATTGAACAAAGATTTGACAAATGTGTGATATTCATTTTATTTCAACTACTTCAAGGCAATGTGCTCGGAATCCCTCTTGTCTCTCAGGAGCTATTGCTACACTCCATTCCTATGCTCCATTTATTTTCTCCAACAAACTGTCTTATCTTTAAAAAATGAAAACCAAAAACCAAAAAAGCAAAAATCTACTTCGGGACCAAAAAACAAGAATTCCATTGTAGGGAGCCATTGAAGCTGGAGATGGATCACATATGTGGGACTGAAGCAAGGTCAGCCCAGAAAAAAACAGAGACCAAAACTAGCTATGTAAACAAACTGTTCCAGCACCAAGAAGGCAAAGGGCCCAGGTCAGCCAGGCAAACAAGTTGCTAGGCAGAGGGGCTAAAATTGATATTCTTCCTGGAGGGTATAAATAAACATGCTGCACTGGGTGAGCAGTTCCTTTCCTCCCATCAAGGGGATAAGGGTTCCACCTGACCCAAGGTTTGTCTCTTCTTTATTTTTCTCATCTTCTCAAGGGTCTTAATCCCAGGAACCTCAGGAGCCACATTAGGTAGCAGCATTCCATTTTATGGGTTTTTAAAACTACAGAACCTCAACAAAGACAATGTAAAAACATATAGACCTATGTCACTTTCAAATATGTGCAAAAATTATAATAAATAAAATATAGCATTGATATCACATCATGACCAGGCAGAAGGCAAGAATAGATCAGTATAAAAGAGTTATCAATATAATCCATTACTTCACAAATCAATTACCCCAATAGATACTTTGAAAGTTTTTGAAATTACAGCAATAGATCAGCCTCCTCGCTCCCTGCTGTGCTTGGCAGACTGTGGAGTTCTAAGTAAGCAGGCAGGCACCATTGGTTCCAGAGGCCTGGTGTAAGTGCCCCATGAACTTTCCCCCAAGTCCAGCTAGTTTGGGACTCTCGCTAGGCCCTGGCCAGGGAACTTCTCAGCTTCCAGGTGCACTGGAGCAGCATGGCGAGTCCTGAGAGCATGTGTGGGCCTCCCAGCTCCCCGCTGTGCTTGGCAGACTCTGGAGTTCTAAGCAAGCAAGTGGGTGCCATCAGTTCCAGAGGCTGGGCTTGAGCCGGCCTGTGCCACCCCCAGTGACCCTCTATCAATCCGGGGAACTGGGTGCCAGAGTCCAAGGAGTTGAGGACATAGAAGAGGATTTCCAACAGACACTAGGGAAGCCTTAGAATAACACTCAAAACACTTGAAACACAGGAATATAGGAAAATGACAAAACAAAAGACCAAATTACAATCTTGAACCTCCAGCCCATCCAAAGAAACTTTAGGAGTGATGTACATAGAAGAAAACATATGCCATACACCTGAAATATCAGACATAATAACAACTGAAATAAAGAAGCAACTCTGGGAAGCTTTAAAGGAATTCAAACTAGAAATAATCTCCCAGGTAAAAGAAGAAATGATACAAGAAATGAGAGATGCTGCATATATCTAAAGAAGTCACAATTAAAAAATTGGAGGAAGTAAACAAAAAGATAGAATCCCTGGATGAGCAATATAAGAAACAAACAGAATACATAAAGCAGATGCACAGAGATATACAGGAAATCAAAAATTCCATTGAAAGCTGTAAAAACCACCTCAATGAAAGTGAAGATAGAATTTCAGACCTTGAAGACAAGATTGCAGCTAATGAGCAGGAAAGGAAAGATCTTTTAAAAATAACAAGGAATCAGGAAATAACAATTCAACAACTGCAAGATGACACAAAGAAAAACAACATAAGATTGAGGGGATTAGTGAAAAAGAAGGGGATAACATAAAGGACGTGAAGAGGATATTTAGAGAAGTAATAACTGAAAATTTCCCAAACATGAGATCAGAAACTGACATCAGGATCAGTGAAGCATATAGAATTTCAAATAGTCATAACCAAAATAAAACTACACTCAGACATATAATAATCACCATCCCAGAAATCCAACATAAGAATAGAATATTAAAAGCTGTCAGAGAGAAAAGACAGCTCACTTATAAAGGAAAACCTATCAGAATCACAGAAGACTTCTCATCACAAACAATAAAGTCAAGAAGAGCATGGAGTGAAGTATTCCAGATCCTAAAGGAAAATGATTTCCAACCTAGACTAATGTACCCTGCAAAACTGTCCTTCAAAAGTCAATGGTGAAATAAGATACTTCCATGACAGAGAACAGCTGAAGAACTTCATGATCACCAAGCCAACCCTGCAAAAAATATTGAAAGACAGTTTAGATACACTTAGGAAAAAACCACTAAGCAAAGCAGACAATTAAACAGAACAGAAAGATAAAGATGCAACAGCAGAAAGATAACATGTCAACAATAAACCAACATATAACAGTTATAACCATTAATGTAAATGGTCTCAATGCACCAATTAAAAGAAACAGACTGGCAGAATGGATCAAGAAACAAAATCCAACCATATGCTGTCTACAAGAAACCCATCTAACCCAAAAGGACACTCACAGACTGAAAGTCAAAGGATGGAAAACAATACTTCACCCAATAGGAACCCCCCAAAAAGTGAGAGTAGCCATTCTGTTTGCAGACAATGTGAACTTTAAACCAATAATGATCAGAAGAGATAAAGAAGGTCACTACATACTTGTTAGGGGAAAACTTCAAGAGGAAGAGATAACTATCTTAAATATATATGTACCAAATTCCAGAGCACACAGTTATATAAAACAAGTATTAACAAGAAATGAAAAATCAAATTATCAGTAACACAATTGTAACAGGAGACCTTCACACACCATTGACACCAAGGGGCAGATCAACCAGACAGAAAATCAGCAAAGAAATAACAGAACTGAATCACACATGTGAACAAATGGACTTGATAGACATATACAGAGTGTTCCATCCAACAACATCAGAATACACATTCTTCTCAGCAGTACATGGGTCATTCTCTAAAATAGACCATATATTAGCTCACAGAACATATTTAAATAAATGTAAAAGAGTTGAAATTATCCCTTGCATGTTATCAGATCATAGTGCTTTGAAATTAGAAATTAATGATAAAAGACATTCCAAAAATCCCACAAACACATGGAAACTGAATAACACACTCTTGGGTAATCAGTGGGTCACAGGGGAAATTAAAGAAGAAATTAAACAACACCTACAAGCAAATGAAAATACAAATACAACTTACCGGAATCTGTGGGATGCAATGAAAGCCATCCTCAGAGGAAAATTTATTGCACTGAGTTCTCACATAAGGAAAACAGAATGAATACAAATAAATAACCTGATGTTACACCTCAAACATCTAGAAAAAGAAGAGCAAGTCAAGCCCAAAGCCAAAAGAAGAGAGGAAATTATAAAAATCAGAGCAGAAATCAATGTAATAGAGACTAAGAAAACAATCCAAAGAATCAATGAATCAAAGAGTTGGTTCTTTGAAAAAATAAATAAAATTGATAAGCCCCTAGCCAACCTTATTTTAAAAAGGGAAGAAAAAGCTCAAATTCATGCAACAAGAAATGAAAAAGGTGAAATCACTACAAACTCTATAGAAATACAGAAGATCATCAACACCTATTTTGAAAACCTCTACTCTCAAAGGTTTGATAACACAGAAGAAATAGACAGATTCCTAGAAACATATGAAGTACCAAAGCTAGGTCAAGAAGATGTAAAACTGCTGAATAACCCAATTTCTATTAATGAAGTTGAAAATGTAATTAAGTCCTTACCTACAAAGAAGAGCCCAGGCCCAGACAGATTCACTGCAGAATTCTACAAGAAATACAAAGAAGACTTAATGCTGACACTCCTCAAACTCTTCAATGAAATTGAAAGGGAAGCAATCCTTCCTAAGTCATTCCTGGAAGCAAATACTACTCTAGTACCAAAACTTGAGAAAGACCCAACTAAGAAAGAGAACTATAGTCCAATCTCCCTAATGAACACAGATGCAAAAATCCTCAATAAAATATTGGCAAATAGGATACAGCAAATCATACACCATGACAAAGTGGGATTCATCCCACGCATGCAGGGATGGTTCAACATACGTAAATCAATAAATGTAATCCACCATATCAATAAAGCCAAAAGTAAGAATCACATGATCATTTCTATAGATGCAGAAAAAGTTTTGATAAGGCCCAACATTCATTCACAATAAGAACTTTACAGAAAATTGGAATAGATGGTCTTTACCTCAATACAATAAAGGCCATCTACAACAAACCAACAGCCAGTATCACACTAAATGGCCAAAAATTGAAGGCCTTTACTTTAAAATCAGGCACAAGACAAGGATGTCCTTTATCACCACTCCTATTTAATATAGTGCTGGAAATACTAGCCAGAGCAATTAGATAAGAGAGAAAAATAAAAGGGGTAAAGATAGGAAAAGAAGAAATTAAATTATCATTGTTTGCAGATGACATGATACTCTACATAGAAAAGTAGACTCCATTGAAAGACTCTTTAGATATAATAAATAAATTCAGTAATGTAGCTGGATACAAAATCAATACTCAAAAATCAATAGCATTCCTATACACTAACAACAAAATCACAGAGAGAGAAATAAGAGAAGCCACACCCTTCACACTAGCAACCAAAAAAATGAAATATTTAGGAATTACTCTCACGAAAGAAGTGAAAGACCTATACAGGGAAAATACACTGAAAAAGAAGTTGAAAATGATCTCAGAAAATGGAAAGACATCCCTTGCTCATGGATAGGAAGAAAAAATATTGTGAAAATGGCATTCTCCCAAAACTCTTATACAGATTCAATGCAATCCCAATAAAAATATCATCAACATACCTCAAAGATCTCGAGAAATCATTCCTAAAATTCATCTGGAGTGAGAAGAGACTTAGAATAGCAAAGATAGTTCTAAGCAACAAAGGCAAGGCAGGAGGCATCACAATCCCTGACTTGAAGTTATACTATAAAGCAACAGTAGTAAAATCAACATGGTACTGGAATCAAAACAGAGCTGAATATCAATGGAATAGATTAGAAGATCAACTACAACTACAAACACACTCAACCACCTTATCTTTGATAAAGGAGCCAAACAGGTTTCACTGGAAGAATGACAGTCTCTTTAATACATGGTGTTGGAAAAACTGGCTCTCCATTTGCCAAAAACTAAAACTAGACCCATGCCTATCACCATGTACTAAATTAAAATCTAAATAGATCAAAGATCTTAATATTAAAACAGAAACACTAAATCTATTGGAAGACAAATTGGGTAGAAATCTTGAAGACATAGGTGTAGGTAGAGAATTCAGGAACAGGACTCAAACCGCACAGGAAATACTTCCCAGAATCAATAACAGGGATCACCTCTTATTAAAAAGTTTCTGCATTTCAAAAGAAATCGCCAGCATAGTGAAAAGAAAACCCACAAACTGGGAAAAGATCTTAGTGAACTCCCCCTAAATTCATTAAAGGTGAGAAAATGCTAATTAAAATGACAATAAATATTTCCCTCTACTAATAAACTTTTAAAATCTTAAATATTTCACAATACTTTACCATTGTTAGTCTCCTATTATTTTGTTTTGAAATTCCATATTATTATTTTTATTGTCTTTTGTTTTAAAATTTTTTAAAACTTAAATATTTAAAAGTAACAATTAGCAGTGATGTGGGTAGAAGAATACTCAGTTAGAGGAATTATAGTGTTATCAGGTGGGGAGGTTAGGAGTGAAGGTCCAAGAAGATATATTAAACTTAAAAATACGTTTGCCCTAGACCTGGAAATTCTTTCCCAAGAATCTCTCAGAGAGTAAAACTTCTGGCATGTAAATACATTTATTTGAGATTGTTTGCTGCAGAGTTGTTCACAATAGAAAGAAATCTAGAAACAAAAAGAATACCTGGCGGTAGGGGAATTGGTAAATTAATGACATTGTCCACCCCATGGAATATGAAGCAGCTGTTAAACATGACCAACTAGAGCTACACAAGGCCAGGCAGTGGGATTGAGTTGCTGAGCAATGCAGAGTTTCTATAACAGAATCTGATCTTTTCAGAACAAATGTCGATCACCTGCCTTGCGCAGTAATCAGAAGACAGAGTGGGGGACCTTTGGGCATCCACTTGGCTGCTGCACAGATACCGAAGGGTAATGAAGTGTGATGATCATCACGTAAGTGAGGAGTCAAGGTTTAAGAAAATGGAAAAGGAAGTCAATAATAAAGAAAAGGATCTGTACAGCAACTCACATTTTTGTATTTATATATTATATATATGCATTCATATACAAGCAGAAATTAAACATAAAAGTTATCAAAGTAATGACAAAATCTAAGCTGATGTTCCTTCTCCACTTGGATTTTTAATAGCTACCTGCTTGAAGTAAAATATGTCAAAATGGAATCTTTTATTGTCCGTGCAAACACATCCTCAAAGTTTTCCCCGTCTTAGTAAATGGCACTATTATCCATCCAGTGGCTGAAGCCAAAACTGCAGGAATTATCCCTAATTTCACAATCTCCTCACACCCCAAGTCCCATGGGCTTGCAGTCCTGGGAAATTTATTGGTTAGTATCATTCCACCTCCCTTCTTTTGTATTCTACCGTAGTCCAGTCCATTGACTCCTACAGAGGTCCCAACTTTATGTTTTCTCTTTCATAAGCCATTTTCTGCACAGGACTTGGAATCATTTCTGAAACTGTAAATCAGGTCATATTTTTCATGTTTTCTCATCGTGTATGTTCACATTGTTTATTGTTTGTTTTAGAGAGCTTTATTGAAGTACCCTGTCTTTACACAAAAGCACACAATTCTAAATATCCGGGGCATTTGTTTACAGATCTGTGTAATTACCCCAGGATCTAATGATCTCCAGATCCCAGAATTTCCATTGGAAAGTTGGTTATTCTCTCCATGTTACCTGCTTGAAGGTAATGTTTATTTTCTCTGCCTTTGGCTAAATTTATTTTGCCCCAATTTTAAAAGCAATTTAACTATGACTAACCTAGGATTGTTGTCTTCGTGTTTTTTCGGATAAAATCTTTCAGGCTTCAAGAATCTGGCAACCATGGAGGTGTGCTGCTCATTTCTTCCTCCATAAAATGGCTTAGCTTTCACCTCAATGAGTACACGAAGCTGACATTCCACAGCTCCGTGCCACTGGATCCATCTAGATCTGCAGTCCACCAGCAGCCCATCCTTGGCAGATATCCAATGATAACTGAACAGCCTTGCCTAGTGTAGGCTTCCTGCCCTGGGCCAGCTGCTTTAATGTTCCCTCTAGGGTTGGTAGAGACTGTGTTCAGCTTGTAGAGGAACCATGGCTCTCCAAATCCAAATCCTCTTCCTCTTTCCTTTCCTTTTCTTTTACATGATTTGAATATGTACCGTGGCCCTATTTCACTTCTGTTCCCTTCATGTTTCATGAGGTTCAACCTAAAAAATGCTTAAACTCTTAATTTTAGTCCTTGCTTCCTGGAGAGCCTCACTAACACAGTGTTCGTATTTGGTGATGAAAACCAGCAAGTTTGTGAGAAACAGTGCTGGAAATGGGGCTTCTCCCAATTCAGGTTGCTTCTTTGAAGCTCTGACTCTTTGGTCTTCTCTTCCTTCACTGCCCCATCCTTTGCACACGGACATTTCATGTGCACATTTTTAACTGTGTTAAGTATGGCAGTAGCCTCAAAGCACCTCTTCCAACACACCCAGAAGTGAAAATCCCTCTTAGAAGTTCTGAAATTTCCTCCTAGTAGGTATTTAGATATCTAACTCAGGCTAGTCCATGGTGATCTTAAATTTTAGGAATTTCTAGGAGATGTCTCTGTGGGCCATGATGGTTGAAGGAATCTTTGCGTAGAAATTGGGACTTTGCAGAAGGAGGATTTGGATCAATGCAGCTACAGAAGGTCACCAGTTTAACTTGGTCCAAAGTATGATTTTTCAACTCTACAATGGCTCAAAAGCTTATCCATGCAGCTGTTCCTCTTTCCCCCGTATCAGTCGGTGAGTGTGTATTCCAAGGAAGCCACCCTTGCCTTGGTCCACTCTTGCCAGGAGGAGATTCCTGGAAGGAAAGTTGAGCTTTCAGGACCCAATACTCTTGCAGGATTGATGAGTGTCATGTGATGAGAGGCCCTCAGAAACTCCATGGCACTCCCACCACATCTTGGCAGCCTCTCTGAAGGTAGGTATTCAAAGACAGATGGCGAGACACAGTGTTCCTTCCTCTACCATTCTTGTGTGATCTTCCTTAATCTCTGCTATTAACTGTGGAGAACAGTCTAAATCATGTAGGTGTTATGGACGAATGAGTAGAGCTACAATCCTAGACAGTGCCTGGCCCGAGGACAGCAGCCTTGTGGTCTGCTGTCTCAGTCCTGGACACCTGCATTGAATGACTCTGTCCTGAGCACTTCTGTAGAAGTTAAGGAGTATCCTGGGATTGTGTCACTCCAAATGCTATTGGTGGCTTTCCTAGCTTCTTCCCCAGCTCTGATCTCCCTGCAGAAGTTCCCTTCTGAAATGATTGCATGGGGCCCCTGTGGAGGTCTGGATCTGGAAAAGATGGAAAAGAATGTGGAAGCAAAGATGGGCATGCATGGAAAAATCAGAAGTAGGTCTCACCAGTATATCAGCTTTTGAAACTTCCAGTTCAGAGCATTGGCCAGATTCTCAAGCACTTCTAAACTCCAACCTGACCCAGCCATCACGTGCCCCCATATCTCTTTTTCTATGAAATACTGGGAAGCCTGAAGAAATGCTGTTGGCAGGGAGTGATGGAGAAGGGACAGGGCAGGATGGAGAGAGATGTCTGGGACACTTGCCATTCAGAGGCTTGCACAATCCCAACAAGACTTCATGTAGGAGCAGAGGTAGGGTGGCCTGCTGGGAAAGTTGAAGCCTTTTCCTCTTTTCGCTATACAAGTAGCTTCAGCCTCATCAGAAGAGATCCCATAGAACCTCTTTATTTTCACTAGCTTTTCTTTTAGTCCATGTTCGCCGACATAATGATCACGTTGCTTGGGGAAGTTGATACGTGTACTTAACAAATCTTAATTCTTTTACGTCCCCTTCTCTTCTTCTCCATCTCCTAGTCCCCTTCCCTTTTGCAAAAGACATATATCTCTGTTTCTTATTATCTTTTATTTTGCTTTTTCACTTATTTATACTTTGGGTTTCTTAAATAAGAGAGACCATGTGATACCAACACTGGTGTGTCTGGTTTATTTCACTTAACTTTATGATCTCAAGGTGGATCCGATTTTCACTAGCTTTTATCACCAGTATATTAACAAAAGACCCCACTAGGACTTTCTCAAAGGATGGTAGGTCGCTATTTGGATGTTAGAGAAGGTAATTGGGTTATTGCTGTAGGGAACTGCAGGTGAAAATCATACTGGGAAACCCACAGGGGAGACAGCATGGCTGTTCATCACCCCTGATTCATGGGTATCAGAAAAGGAAGGACCCTTGCTGTCAGCATAGAAGCAACATTTCTCTCCGTCAGTTACCCTTAAGTTAAGATATGGCAGATCTAACTGCCTTTCCTTGCAGGAGGCTGAGGACTCTGCCTCTCAGAGTGGGTTGAATGTCCAAATTAACTTGAAGTTAATCCGTGCCACACAAGCCCATAAGCATCAGACCACAACAAGTCTACATAATAAATTCTTTGTGCCAGGAAATAGGAATTAAATTGTTTTAAAGCAATAATGTTTAGGTAAGTCAAGGGGAAAGGGGGCTTCCTACTGAGAGTTATTTTCTGAACAAAATTAAATATTATAAAACCATATTATTAAATTCTGTCAAAAAGGCATTAATCTTGTTACTTTGGCTTGAAAGTCTAGGTTTGCTGTAAATATGGATCTCTGTGAACTTAACCTTCTCTGTTATCTTGCAGCCAACATGCATCACAGGACGGGAAGCTGTGTTGTGAGCTGGGCCATTGCGGAAACCCAGACCACACACTGTACTTGGGTTTTGCTGCCGGCACCTGGGAAGCCCACATAGGCGGGCATGTGATGAGCAGCAGCCTGAGCCTGGACACAGTCCTTGTCACTTTTGCTTCTTTTCATTTGAAACCTGTTCAAATGGTGTGACATAAGCAGGGCCCCCCTAGCCAGAATGAGTGCCCGTCTCCTGTTTGTTTGACAGTTTTTTCCCTCCATGCTGAAGGGAGGCAACTGGGTACAGGGTTGGCCTGTATGGGAGCTCCCCAGTGGTCTGGGGCTCAGAGATCATGATCTTAATGACAGATGCCCACACATCTTTCCACAAACTGATTGCTGACTGTGTACAGCAAACCCAAAAGGTACATATGATTCCCAGCCCATTTTTCTTTGTTTCATTTGTTTATTACAGTACTGAGGACTGAAACCAGGGCCTTTGCATGGGGCTACATCCTCAGCCCTGTTTTTTTTTTTTTTTTAAGAGAATAAAACAAAACAGGACAAAGCAAATCAGAACAGAACAGTGCAAATAACACAAGACTTCAAAACAAGACAATACAAAATCAACAGTGGCTACCATAATGTCTCTTGTTTTCTCCAAAATAGTTGTTCACACATAATAAAATCAAAGAAAATAAAACAGAATAAAATCAATTGAGCAAAAGAATCATTATAGGATGTATAGGAAAACAAGATAATAGGAAATCAGCCATGACTACCATAATACATCCCATTATCTTCAAAACAGCTGCTCACATCATCAGACACAGTAAAATCTAAAAAAACAAGACCGAACAAAACCAAACCTAACAAAATTATGAAAATGATACAAGAGTTCAAGGCAAGACAATAAAAAATTTACAGCAGTTACCATCTTCCCCTGTTAGGTATTGCCTCCTCTATCACTTTAATAATATTTAGTGCTTTTTCAATCCCACTAATTCCTTCTGTTTTTTATGCTAGGATTCACCTGTATGAGATCAAACCATTTCACCCATGAGCATGATCTCCAGTTGCATCCATTTACCTACAAAAGCCTCAACATTATCTCACTTTACAGCTGGGGAGCTTTCCATTGTTGAAAATACCATATCTTTCTTATCCATTCTGTGATTGATGGGTAAGTTACCTTTGCTTTTTCTGGTCTCTTGTCATGTGGAACAATTGTTTTCTCTCCTTTGATTTTCAGTCTATGATTGTCCTTCCAAGCTAAAAGTGCTTTTTGTATACAGCATATTGATGGATATTGTTTCTTGATCCATTCTCCCTGTGTTTCTTTTTATTGCTGCGCTGAGGCCATCTACATTAATGGCTACACCCAGCATACATTAGTTTGTCTCTGCCATGCTGTCCTCCTCCTGTTGGCCCTTCACTTTTCCCCTTCATTCAATTGCCTGTCTCGTTTGGCAATCCTCCTCTGCTGCTGTTCCTGGAACCACGGTCATCTTTATCTCTCTCTAGAATATCCTTCAGCATTCTCTGTAGGATTGGTTTTTGGGTCATGAATTCCTTCAATTGTTCTTTATCATGGAAGTGTCTTATTTTTCCATCCATTTTGAAAGGTTGCTTTTCAAGATACATCAATCTGGGTTGGAAGTTGCTTTCTTCCAGGATTTGAAACACTTCACTCCAAACTCTTCTTAACTTGATGGTTTGGGTGGACAAGTCTTCCATGATTCTGATTGGTTTTCCTTTATAGATGATCTGTTTCTTTTCTCTAACATTCTGTTGTT
Organism: Cavia porcellus; assembly: GCF_034190915.1. Taxonomy (NCBI): domain Eukaryota; kingdom Metazoa; phylum Chordata; class Mammalia; order Rodentia; family Caviidae; genus Cavia; species Cavia porcellus. Next base: position 60,612,324 of record NW_026947489.1, read on the forward strand.
GTGCTGAATTTCTGGGATCTTGGTTATTATATGTGTGGGTGTAGATTTACTTTGGTTATTGCTAGTCGGAGTGTTGGAGTCCTACATGCCTCGCATATCTGCATACCAGACCCTTTTCCTATGTTTGGGAAGTTTTCTGCCTTTTTATTTCATTTTTATTGACTACTGCTTCTTCACTGATACCTATCACTCTTAAGTTATTTTTCTTTGTGTCAGCTTACAGCCATTGAATTGTTATTTCCTGGTTCCTTGTTATTTTTAAGAGATCTTTCCTTTCATAATCGCTAGCTGCAATCCTGTCTTCAAGGTCTGAAAGTCTATCTTTAGTCTCTATTAAGTAGTTTTGCCAGGTGTTTTTTTAAATCAAGTTTTCAATTTCCTGAATATCTCTTTGAATCTGTTTCATGCACTGTTATTCCTTTTGATATTGTTCAATCTAGGTTTACATCATTTTCCTATGCTCCTCTTTTCCATCTATGACTTCTTTAAATATGCTCAGCAATTCTTTCATTATGTTTGTGGTTTCTTCTTTTACCTGAGACATTATTTCTGATCTGATTACTTTTACAGTCTCATGAAGTTGTTTCTTTACTTTATTTGCTGTCTTCTTGGAGATATCAGGGGTGTGACTTCCATTTTCTTCCATGACTGTATGTCCTGCGTGGCTAGAGATCTGAGATTGCCTTTTGCTCCTTCATCTTGACATTCTCCTGGGTTCCTCCCAACAAAGTAGTTATGGGTGCCTGGCACTTCCCACATTTGCTGCCCCTCCATGATGTAGGGGAATGGAACAGGCACCTGGGTTTTTTGGACCCCAAGTTCCCAGGGAGGTAGCAGGGCATGAGGTGGGCTTCTGCAAACCTGTGCAGCTACACTGGGGCTTCCCCAGTGGTCAGGGGTATGTGGTGGTAGTGGGGCTGTTTCTCTGATCCAGGGGATCTATAATGGGGCTCCCACGATGGTGGCAGGCACAAAGAGGTGTCTTTGTCTGGTTCTCACAGTGGGTGCTGGCTGCCTGAAGGAAACAAGGGTCACCAGTGGTGGCCTGCAGATGCATGGGGCTTGCCTGGCTGCACGTCCCTGCTCACACTTAGCTGTCCACCGGAAGAAAGGCTTCTGAGGGTGGCAGGCAGGTGGAGGCAGATCTGGCTGGGTCTCTCTCCCCAGCCATATTTTTAAAAACTCTTTTATTGGAGTCAAGGTCTCATTAAATCCCTAAGTCATCCAGGTTGGGTTTAAACTGGAAATCTTACTGCCTCAGTGTCCCAGAAAACTGGGATTATAGACATGCATCACTATGCATTCCTATTATCCCACTGTATAGAGGAGAAAATTGAGGCCTTTGGGGTCAGTCCAAACACCTGATCTAGAGCTGGGGACCATGCTTACTGCCACCATGCAGTGTGACCTGGGCCGCACTCTCATGCCGAAGCCTGGGGCCAGAGCCTAAGAGCAGGGCCTTTCTTTCTCACTGTTTCACACTGATCCCAGGCCCTCTGCCATCCCTTTATCTCCTCTCTCCTGCTAGGCTTTTCTCTTGGTTTTCTTTCCTGCCTTTCATCTACTTCTTAAAGAAACCGGGGATCCCCAAGAACACTGAAAATGTCCTCATGAATACAAATCCCTTCTGGTTTGGTGCTGACAGGCACACAAGTGTCCTTCAGTTGCAGTGACAAGCTGCCACATGCCTCGTGGCTTACAACAACACACACCCACTGCCTTACAGTGGCCAGTGATGAGTGGCACTCACTTCTCCTGGCTGTCTGCATTCGGGGCTGGTACTTGTCCATGGGTGGTTGCTGGCTTGTTCCACAAGTCTTATGGCTGTGGACAGCACTGCAAATCTGTGCAAGCTGAGTCCAAGCCCAGCTGGTCCCGCTGGCTTCTGGTTATTATGTCATGTGGGCATTGTTGTCCACTCTTTATAAGGTGCTGACCTGAGTTGGGATCCAAACATTAGGTTTCCACCCCTTTAGGCTGAGAATATTGCTTAGGACTCAGAACAAATCTCTCAAGAGAAATAGTGATGTAAAAATACAAATGCTGATCCCACCCAGGGTGATACAAAGTGAACTTGAATTTCATCTAGTCCGCTGTGGCCCGCAGGAATGATCCACTTCCCTCACACTTGAGGGCACAGGTATTTCCATTATTTAAGCAGAGGGAACAGAAGATGTGGGAACATACATATCATGACATCTGTCCTGGCCCCACTGTGGAAGAATTGTGCCCTGTGACAGTCCCTTAAGGGCCAGAGACTTTTTCTTCCTCTGTAGACCACATGTGCCCTGTCTCCAAGATGCTCAGAGTTTAAGCAAATCTACAGCTGTGGCCTTGGTGACACTGACCCCTGAGCAGGGCCATCAGAGCTCTGCCAGCACTGAGGCCTGGGACTCCCTGAAAACCACCTCCAGCTCCCGTCCTGGACTGGGTCGGGCTGACTCCTTTCTGCCTTTCTGCTTACCCTGGGCTTTCAGTGCCCCAAGCAGCAACCACATGTGGCTTTTGCTCCAGTGCTGAGTTCGGCGGGATGTGGGTTGGGACAGCTGGTCCTGAGGTGCCTCAGTGCATGCTGCGAGGAGCTGGAGGAGGCGTCCTTCTGGCACCGATGATTGCTCTAATCTGTTCTTGGCTCCTGTTTTCCTCGCCGCCGCGTGCCTATGATTTATGACTTCTCAGCCTGCTGTGTGTGCCCACCAGGGTCCTATTTTAATTGAATCCACACACACCTCATTGCACTGCTTCCATCCCAGGCGCATGCCACATTCACCACCAAGGGCTTGTTAAACGAGGGACCACTTTGTCTCCCGGCTGCTAGGGCCAGACGAATGTTCACAAGTGTCCCCTGCTCACTTTCTGCATAGGGGTGGAAGTTCCCAGCCAGCCAAGACCTACAACTTTTCAGGGAAGTAACTATTCTTGGCTTCTGCTTAAAGGGACTAGACTCTAAATCTCCTAGTGCAGGACCCTAGTGACAGTAAGTCTCTTACTAGAGAACCCTATGGGACACAGAAATCCTTGCAATGTTGAGCAACAGGAGATCAGTGATTGACATGTCTGTCTCAGGACATCCCTGGAGATGCACAGTGCTTATCTGTAGTCACTTAAAAGAAGACAAAGAGAGGCTGTGTGAAGAGGTTCAGGATTGCTTTAAATTAAGGCAATGTGAGTCTAGAGAAATACAGGGGAAGGGAGAGAGGGAACAAAAGAAGAAAAGAAGGGAGGAATGGAGGAAGGAAGGGAAGAGAGAGGTCACTGGGCACATGGGGAAATGGAGGCAAGCACTCTGACTCTGAGCGCATCACCCAGAGTCCCAGGGATGAAGGTCCAGATCCTCAGTGGTGCCTAGAGTCAGTGCAGTGGGACTTTGTTGAATGAGGAAAATTTGGCCTGGCTGAAGGCCTCACCTCCTCCAGAAGCTGTTGTCCCCTATACTGCTGTTCCAGAGAGAAAAAGACGGGGCCTGGTGGGCAGCCGCCTTCCCCTACTGCTCTCTGCTCTTCCTACATGGGCCAGTCCACCCAGACTACCATCTCCACCCTAGCACCCCAGCCCACCCATATCCCATATCCCCTGTGTTCCAGGATGCCTGACTCTGTGAGGTCACTGAAATCACCAGGGACAGCAGCAGCAGGGACTGTCAGGTCATTGGGACCTTCTAGGCCACATTCTTCAAAAGTTTCCCCAGCATCTGTGCCTTTGAGAAGCACTTGGGTGACCTTCCTGTGAATGCAATTTGAGAACCACTGTGAAGAAGGCCAAATGAAGAAGGTGGAGGACCGGATACCACGGGCCTGTCACCGAAACTATGTGAGACTGTGTGAGACACTGAGTTCCAACTGCCTCCCTGCAGCTCATCCCAGGGAGGCCCTGCATCTCCACCTGCTCCTTTTAGCACGAACAAAGCCCAAATAACCAGGTTTGGGAGTGCACCTTCCTGTCCCCACAACGCACACTGCTGAGCCTTCTTGCTGGTGTTGCTCTCTTCTCCCTTTCTCAGAGGATGGCAGGGAGCTGATGTCATGCACAGGGATGCTTTAATCTATGTGGTGGCACGTGGATGGCATCCTGAAGCTGGTAATGGATGTCAAGTGACTTACAAAACTGAGTGATGTCATAGGCCCAATAAATCGTCCAGGGCCCATGATGTGACTGTGGGAGTTGCATGCAGGGTCCCTGTCTCTGTTGTTCACCACCCTGTCCCACAGCACAGCTCATGAGCAAGAACTGCCATATCCACCTAACCATCCCCAGGCACCGTAGGCCTGTTCCTTCATTTTGTCCACCTTGTTGAACTGAGTTGAGAGGATCCCAACGGGCCATCTCTGCATCTTCCAGCCCCATCTGCCTGCAGTGGTTTCCTCTGGCTTCCCAGTTTCCCATATAAGTGGGTGTGTCAGCCTTACCTCTATGACTCCCATCCTTGGCATCTTAGCTTTGACAGTAGATTGTGGTGCCTGCGGCATTGTGTGGGCAGAGTCCATCCTCAGTGGCCTCCCTCTGGCCTGGGCAGAAACCCGGCTCTGTCTCACTCACACATGGCATGCTTCTGTGATGTCAGATGGCGAATATTCCTCGTGTGTTAAAGCCCCTTTGAGTTCTCCTCAGTGACTAGTAGGGGTGTCTGCAGCTTCCAGCCTGGCTCCCTGTGGAGCTGAGGACAGTGTGGATGTGTCCGCTAGGCACAGGCAGTGTACTTTGCCCAGGCTGAGTGGGACTGTGGTGCCTCTTCAGCCCTACGGTGGCTCCGTTCTGAGGGTGGCGCTGGGTCTCACGGTCATGTGTATTTGTTCAGGCATATTTTGATAGATGAGTGAGTGGCAGAGTTATAAATAGAAAACTGTGGTACTTTTTCCTTTAACCAACCCAAAACAGTTAGGAGAATTCCCTTAAACTTTCCAGAAGTATCCAAAACAAGACAGCAAATCTCTGGGGGCCAAGTACAGCTTTTAGAGAGGTTTAGTCGCCCAGGAAGCCAATCTAGAACAGTGTGTGAGAGCGGCACTGATGGGAGAAGGATCTGAGATCAACCTGTGCCTGCTAAGTCCCAACAAGACCAGGGACTCAAATCTCTATCCTTGAGATCAAAGCAGCGTGTCTGTTTGAAGAACCCAGATGATTCAGGGAGAGGGATCAGAATTATTTGGCTTTCATTAACTGGATCTGGCCAGAGGATGTTAAGAAGCCCCAAGAATTTTCAAAGAATGTATCCCAACAAGGTACCTATTTGTCCTTGAGAGCCACCGGTTCTAAAACAAGCGGTGCCCTAAATCCCTTCCTATGGGACTGGGACTGTCTCTTGAAAGTGTTTGTCATGCATTTGAGGCCAAAGAGCAAAAACAAACAGAGCCATATTAATTCTCAGAGGGAGATGAAAGGCTGTGCCCTCCCTCCCAGCTCATTCTGAAGTTAACACCTTCAGGAAGGGGCTTAGAGAGTCCTGATCTCTAAGAAAGGAGCCAGGCCTGTCATTACCAACTTGTGTTTACAGGGAAGCTGCCCAGATCCAACCAAGCCTCTCTAAACATGGCAGGCTGCTGCGGAGTTCCCAGCAGCACGTACAGGAGACCACTTTCCAGTGCTGCTCCACGCCATCGTGGCATCTGTGTAGGGTGCCAGGAGCCAGCTCTCCCATGGGGCAACAGCCTCATCGTGGCCTGTGTGCATTGCGTGGTGTAGACGCTCCTAGATGTTAACCTCAGGGAGTCATAGGCCAATTCCATGCACAGGGTCCATGCTGTGGTAGAAAAATCAAGGTGACCTTGTCACTGGGTGGGTAGGCAACATGTTCACCCTCTAACAGAACCACCAGGAGGCTCCAGGGACCCTCTCCTGAGCAAGGCCTTGCCTCCTGCTGTACCTGGGCTCCAAAGAGGGGCAGCTTCCTGTGTGCCTGCTGAGAACCATGAGCTGAGCTGGCCTGGGACTCCACAAAACATACAGGGCTTTGCACAAAAGAAAGCAGGAGGAGAACATGGAAGCATCATGGGGTGTGGGCAGTGAATTTATGAATAGCTTGCCCAGCTGCGCAAAAGAGAAGACTCAATGACTTTCATGGGACAGCTAGCTTTAAGACAAAACTTACTGGCTTGCAAGATATGTGATGGGCATATTCTCAGGGGTAGTTCTGATTGACTAGAATGTCATGTTACAGAGTCAGCATAAGCAACCTGTAACTTTCCTGGGACGCTGAAGTAGGAAGGTCGTAAGCTCAAATCCCAGGGATTTATCGACTGTCTCAGAAAATGAGAAGAGCTCGGAATGTAAATCAGTGTGAAGGCCTGGGTTCCATCACGGCATCACTCACACACACACACAAGCGTGCGCGCGCCAAAATGCCTGGCTACCATGGATGTTTGCGAGCCACTGGTAGGTTCCAGGTTCAGAATGAAGTCGGTTGGTGCTGCAAAGCATCCCTACCCCTTCGCATGGCCTGTAAGTAGCCTTCTCATGCTAAGCACAGAGAAATGATGGACAGCCAGGAGCTGTCCACTGGCTCCTCTGCTCAAAAACAGCAATCAGATTTGAGCCCAAAAGGGGTTTCAAAGAGTCAAAGGCTGGATCTGAGAAGGACATCCCTTGGACGAGGTAGGAGAAAAACAAAAGAAAAAACAAACCAGGAAACAGAATATCTCTCTCCTCCAGGCACAGTGCCTGGGAGGAGCTGGCTCTGATTCTGTGCTGTGGAAGTCAGAGGCTGCACACGCCATGTCACCAAGCCCTGTCCCCTGCCCAGCCACCACCCATCTGGAGCTCTTAGCCATCTCTGAGTTCCTCCTTTCTCTGCTCTCTGCCAGAACCTGGCAAGGACTCGCGACACCCACATCCACATCTCATGGGCCTCTGCTGCCTGACGTGGGAATTTGTCTTCAAAGAAGAGAGAGCCGTGTGGGGGACAGGTTCGCCTCTGTGCTCTGCCTCACCTGCACCCAGCCTGCCAGAATCTCCATAATTAGTGTTTTCCAGGGGAGAGACTCATTGCTCCCATTGTATTTACTGAATTATTTGCCCTTGTAAAGAAAAATGATTGTTTTTATTTACCTGATCATCTGAATATCGCCCATTGTCTATTTCGCTATTCAAAACTCCAATGCATTAATGTCTTATGACAGTGAATTAACAACCTATGTATATTCATAATTTTATCAAATAATTGTTTACCAGGATTATTCCTGTCTGTAATTGTTTCTGCGTTTTCCCCTGTGAACCCTGGAAGGCAGGGAAATGCACAACATCAGTGATCCCCAAGATGAAAGTGAAATATCGTTGGGAGACTTCACACCATGCGGGAAGATGCCACTTAATTCGTCTCCCCGCTGATCCCTGGGATTTAAGGCTATGCTCAGCACTGGAGACCAGCATGATCAGCTGTGGGAAGCTTCTTTCTGAGGTTTGGGCCTTGGAGGTCAGGAGGGAGAATTTCCTTGAGTTCTTGGGCCTCTAGGGCCTGGAAAGGGGTACAAAATGCCCCAGAGGAACACGTTGGGGATGAACAAGTCCTAGGACAGTCATGTCCTTGAGCTTTTTGGACCAGTGTGTTATCTCTAGGAATAAGAAACAGAAAAATCAGCTTCTGCTCTGGACCAAGGGGAGAGTAAGCAAGGCAAGCCCAGGCTAGGGTGGAAATAAATATCTGCCCTTGATGGTCACTGGGCTTGGTGCCTAGCGAGGCTGAGCGGCTATGGGAAGCAGAGGACCTTCTCCCAGCTCAGGGGCAAGCTGACCAGCAGAGGATTCTTGGTGATTAACTGAGCCACTCTTGGGCTGCTCCCACTCTTAGACACAGAAGAGCCCAGGTGAAGCTGGTTGTCCCTGAAAGGGGTACCTCTGGGGAGCACGTGGGGAGGGTTCTCCTGCTCACGTGCTAAATTTCATTCCAGCCCTTCCATATCCTGCTGGGGTCTCCACTCACCCACATTCATCTCCTCATGGAGCTCAGGGTAACTGTGTTTTTAGAAGCAAACAAATATATTCTTTTCTAAAGCTTGACCTACAGAAAGGACTTCATCTGCAGAAACAGTAGAAACACAGAAAACATGATAGACAGAAAACACGTAAATCAGTGAATAGCATGACTAACTCAGGGGACATTTAGGTCACCAACCATAACCCATCTGCAGGGCTCATCACTGGCCAGGCATGGGGCTACTGTTCCTCCATGTCAGGGGCCTGAGCCTTTCCTGGCCTGGGCACCATGCTAACCAGTGCTGCTCTTCCAGCTCCTACCCTGTCCTGCCAGGGCATTAAACATAGAGCAGGAGGGGCTGGGGATTTAGCTCAGTGGCTTAAGCGCCTGCCTTACAAGCAGGCGGTCGTGAGTTCGATCCCTGGTACCGATAAAAAAAAAAAAAAAAAAGACAGAGATCAACATAGAGCAGGACACTCTTCCTCCACAGTAGGACACACACACAAGTCACCTGCATGCAGCTGGACCTAGAATATGTTTTAAACTGCCTCCAAACTTTAAAATATACACAGATTAAAACTAATGGAAAGCCACAGGAGTTCTAAAAGGAAAAAAGGGGACAGTTGACAGGGGCTTCCAGAGGCACCAATAATAGGTTTGGGTGACTTTGGGGAATCACAGCAAGCAGGGAACGTTCTGTTTACAGACCCTGCTTAGAAATGCAGGGAAAGAGTTCTGACAGGGAAAGAAGGTAATCTGAACTGACAGACCAGGTAGTTACCGTACACGACTCATTCTCTGGGAAACTCACTCAGAGTTGAATTCCACAGGGATTGGGATTATTTACACAAATGTGGGCTGCCCTGGGTACGGACCCGCTGATCCAGTGCTTTAGCTCAAATTTAAGTTATGCCTAAATTCTCAAAGGCCCTTAATGATGGCTGCTTTGGTGAAAAATGAAAAACATAAAATAATTTTCACTCCAATCATCCGTTACATCAAACTACGAAATTGTATACAAGCAGATAACGGGCATGGGCGGGCAACGTGATCTGGTCCATTCGTCCATTTCTGGTGGTCAGTCTAAGACTTCTCTCCCTTAACAAATGAGGAGAGGAGTCTTTGTTGCTTAACACTTGGCTTTGTCACTCTTCATATCGAGTCTTAGTTTTTTCCTTAGCTCTCATTTCCAAAGTGCAAAGTGAGTGTTTCAGTTAAGGTAGAAGCACAGAGACCCTGAGGGCCTGAGGACTTTTGGGGTGACTGGTACAAGAACTGTGCTGCTTTCTGCCCCCCTGAATACTGCACCTCACTCACTGCCCCAACCCGGCCTCTACATGGCCCAGAACACATATAAAGAATGATCACAAACTACAGACAATTTTAAATTAGAACAATTTGTTAGATTAAAAGCCAGAGCAGCGTGAAACCCTTTCGAGGACTCCCCCTCACTTTGCTCACTTGTCCCATCACGCTTGCCACTTACTGATGCAGCTACGGCACTGTGTGATTTCTGCCTCTTCCCCAAAGTCAAAGTGGCCATGAGGGATCTGAATTTTAAATCAATTCAGGGCATGAGGAAGCTAGGATGGCACAACTGAAGGCACTCAGGACAGAGGAGTTCCAGAACCACTTCCGAAAGTGGCATGAATGATGGATAAAATGTGTTTGCCACGAGGGGAACAGTTTTGAGGGAACTTGTGGCAATCTGACTTTTGCCAACATTAATTTTTATAAACAGAGAGATCCAAAATGTTTAGTACAGGGAAGCAGTGGGACCACTGATGAGAGCCAGCCAGGTGCAAACACATCTTTATGACAAAAGCAACTTGCAAAATCCAGGACCAAAACATACAATATATATTTATTGAATCATTGAATGAGTGAATACATTAGAGTGGAATGACTGGCTGACCACAGGAGACCTGTGGACAGATATCTGGGCAATCCCTGGAGCCCCAGGATTAGGAGTGTTGACATCATCCAAGTTGTGAAAGGGAGTAATCTGCATACACACACAGTATCTCTCTTTTTATCCAAGTCCGGGTAAAAGGATGCCAGGGCTGATCCTTGGTTCTCAACCTTATCAACTGTCAGTTATGGCTCTGATTTCTTCCACTGAGCCTAGGGAATATCTGGTAAAGAAGTTTCAGGGTCATGGAAGGACAGACTGCAGAGAAAGAAGAAGGTGACACTAAGGAAGTTTGCAACAAACTTCAGAGATCTTAGTTTTCAGTGTTACCACCTTCCCACTTAATGTTCTTGGGTATGTTCTACCCCGCCCAGACATATGTGGGTCAGGAAATAAGTTGCCTGTTTCTTTTGAGGACAAGAAGGCACATGCAGAACTTGCTTTAGATGCAGTGTAGGGAGAGATGGTCAGAATACCTCCATAGGAGCATAAAAGGAGAGAGAGAGAGAGAGAGAGAGAGAGAGAGAGAGAGAGAGAGAGAGAGAGAGGATATTTAATTAGGTTTATTCCCATGCAAATCAGTTTCCAAATTTCTTTGTAGAAGCTGGTCTATGATTCAGCTAGTTCAGCTAGTTGTAGGAGTTAGGTTTCTATGAAATTCAACAGCAAGAAAACAATGGAAGTCAACCTTTGATATTGTGCACTGATTACTTTTCATTTCTCTCAGTGAACTTAACTTTACCCAACATGTGCTACCAGCATAACATTAGCAGTGCCAGGCTCCTCTCAAGTGTTTTTAAGGGTTCCCTATCCCATAGCCAGACATGGTGACACACACTTAACAATCACAGCACTTTGAGAGGTTGAAGCAAGAAGATTGAAAGTTTGAATTTCATCTGGGCAATTTAGCAAGACCCTGTCTCAAAATAAAACTAAGCAGGGCCAAGAATGCACTCAGTGTGAAGGCCTGGTGGTGTGGTCCTTATGGTATGCTTTCCCAATCCGTCTCCTTCAGGTCAAAGCCATCTGCAGTTTCTTTAGTTGAGAACAAACTTTTCTATTTAGTTTTGTTGCCCCCAGTAATTAGAGAAGTATCAGAGACAGGACACTCCACATGAGTGTGAACACACAGACAACTACAGTACCTTATTGTCTAAGAAGTCAAAGTTTGATCACAAATTCTTTCCCTGATGAAGGGGAAGAGGATGAATTATGCAGACCCTGGCAGACTTTCCCAGTTCTTTGGTTTTGCTTCAGGCCAGCTTTTGAGCCCCTGGGCATGGGCCTGATGTTCTCAGAAGTTGTTCTTTCCAGGTCCCCACCAAGGGTGTCACTGTGTGAGATCCCACTGTGGGCTTAGTGGACAAGGCATCTCTGCTGTCCTTGGACCTCCTGGAAAGGAGTCACATCTCTGTCCAGAGACACAGACTCCTGTCCTCCAATCCCTCAGGCTTCTCCTCCTTGACAAGACTCCATGAAGGGTGTGGAGAACTGGACTTGCAAGAGGAAGGCTGGACATAATGGGACCACTGTATCTGGGGACGCCCTCCACACATGCCTCCCTCCGCCCCACACCCTTCCCCTCCTCCCCACAGCCTTGTCTTGGTGACATGAGCCACATGCAAGGAAGGAGTCTCTTCTATCTCATGCTTAAATTTGCTCAGGGGTTTTCTTCTTGGCTCTGCAGTTATGAGCTGTCATTTCCTGAGAGCTTAGTATCCCAGAGAGGGATTTTCTTCCAAGGTGCACAAATTTCAGCTCAGGGTCTCCACTAGGCCATGCAAGTGATTAAGGTGAACTGGGGTGAATTCACATTCTGAGAAAAAGACAGACAGGAGTCTTGTCTCAAAACAGAAGTGAGAAAGAAACACAGAAGATGAATGAGAAGCTATCCTATCACCCGACTGGGTGTGGTCCTGGGGTCACCACCTGGGTTCAGTTGCTGGGCTCCTAGATCCTGCTGCTCAAGGCTCTGAGGAATTTCTCTGTTTATTCCCAGACTTCAGGCCTGGCTTGGTATCCTCGGAATCCTGGATCGGGGCCTCTGACCCCTGCTTCTCTATCTGTCGTCTGACCCAGGGCATTGCTCCTGTAGCCCAGGGACAGGAGAGAGAGGGGCCTCACATACCCAGCCTACTTCAGACTCTGGAACTCCTTAACCCTGCCCAGACTTTCCACACCTGTGCTCACAGAAGCTGACCCTGGGCCTTCACCCCTTGTCTCCCCAAGCCTACCCCATAGAGCCCTGTGTTCTAAATGACCCTATTGTCCCTGCAGCCATTTCCTCCTCTCTCCACTCATGAACTTCAGAAAGGCTTTGAGAAGTCTGAGACCCCATAAATGTGGATGAAGGAATGGACTGGAGACCTTGTCAAATACCTGACATTTTATCTCTTTAAAAACGTCTTTAACAACTCGTTGCTATGACATCCAGGTGATGCATGAGAGAGCCGAGGAACAGAGGCTATGGATGAGTGATTGATAGAGGAAGGCTTAGGGGACAATACTGCTGCAGCCTGGAGATGTTTGTCACATGCCCAAGTGCCTAAGAGAACTGGATGCAGAAGGAGACGAGGCTTTGGGGTAGACTTGGGGATCTGTGCTCCTCTGAGATACAGCTGCCTCGGGACTGGGGTGCACCCTGGGGGAGAAACAGAGGTTTCTTCTGTCGGGATCACAGTAGGGAGGCTGGAGGCCAGGGGGACACGGTCCAGTTCACAGCCGTGGTGACAAGAGTTCCATCTGATGGTGATGGGTATTGATTTTTTCTTTCTCTTCTTGGCCTGTGATGCCCTAAATCACTTCCTTTGTGCTTCCTCAAACACGTAGCCTGACTCCCACAGTGAGGACCTGAAGCTTGGGGCTCTGAGAGGCGGGGCGTCCGCACTGGGAGCATCGCCGAGGACCCAGCCAGGATGAGCAGATGGTGCAGAGACAGAACCCCCATCCTGGGCAGCTTTTTCCATAATGGAATCCACATTAAAAATGATATTATCTTGACTTTTAAAGGCCCTAATGGATGATATTTATGTCTGTGAAATATGTTCCTGACCAAAACATTCATAGAATATGAAGAATACGGCCCAGGGAGAGCCTAGCTGCAGGACAGAGGATTCTGTGTGGATAAATTTCGTTTCCAAGCAGCCAAATCAGTAAAATAGCCTTTAATACAGGACAAAAGTTGAGTTTGTCTGTTTTCCCCACAGAGCGTGGCAAGGAGCTGGGCTTTAATGTGACTTGACAGTCTTGTGATATTTTCTGCCATTCTTGTTCTTAGCAAAGTGCTCTAAAAATGTACCCATAATTTATTTATGGGACCTGTCAGTTAACTCGTGAGTAACCAGGATGTCTCAGAGGGTGTTACGACTTCCTTCGGCTCCTTTCTCTGGGAAGCACTGCTGTCTGTGCCCCGGGAACAAGGATGATAGCTTCCTGGGCCCTCCGTGCCCTATGAGAAGAATTCACAGAAAGCTTCCCTGAGCCCATGTGGACAGCTCAGCACTGGAGCAGAAGTTGAACAAGATTTTTTTAGTGGGAGCGATGATGTAATATTTATAATGAAGAAAGAATTTTAATCAAAGCTGGGTGAATAGCATCTGACCATAGGAAATCTCTAGTATTCGTGTCTTAATCATTCGAATGTTCTGTGTGCATGACTGAGCCCAGGTCACACGGACCGGGAACTGAGCACAATACAGGAGCTTTTGCTAAATGTAATGCTTTCCTTATACAGTCATCAGTATTGCCACTTACAAGTCTCTAAAAGGCCCCCTGCTTGGCTCTGGTTAGTGAAGGCCTAGCATGCTCCCTGCAGACAGGGCACAGGAGCCAGCCTTCCTGATCCTGGCTACCGTCACCACCTCACCTGGCATGGGGAGGAGGTGGCTGAAAGTGTCCTCAGCCTGCACTGCCCAGGTACATGGGACTGTGCCCAGGCATCCAGCCCTCAAGTGTATCTCTGACATAGCTTTGGTGCATGGCTAGGATTTTCATGGCTAGGCCTCAAAACTAAGTTCTCAAGCAGACTCTAGACCTGTTACTGTAGCCACGAAATGCCACACCATGGGCACTGTGTCGGCCTTGCAAGCTTCCTTTGCAGGGGCATCTTTGTCCCAGCTCCTGGCCATCACAGCCCTGCTGTCTGTCCTCAACTGAGGACTCTCTGTCCACGGTCTCCACCCACCCTGGCCCATGGTCCTTATTTTATGTGGCCCCAGGCCCTGTTTCATTTTACATCATCAGAGAAGATATTGTTTGAGACCATGGAGATCACATCTCCTCGCTCTGAGACAGGCTGTCATTGCCGTCCTTCCACTGTGTTATTAGTTACTGTGGTCCAGCTTTTACTACGCCCAGTTTGTATGTCAGGCTTTCTCATACAGCGGCAGGCCCACAGTATATGCAGAGTTCTGTATGATTCTAGGCTTCTCCTGCAGTTGTGAGACAGCATCTCATGAGGAGTGGGTGTTTACAGTCAGAGACATGGCTCAGAGAGGTGCAGGAGCTGAGAATCACATCGCATGCACCTCTGTTCACAGTTCACATAGTATTCCCCACCAGGAAGCACATACTGCCCAGGGGAAAGTGTAGTGAGAGGAAAATGGGGGAGGTGGTGTTCCACTGAATAAAGACAGAAATAAGGCCTGGGGATTAAGCTCAGTGGGGGCATAGCACCTGCCTGGCAAGCATGAGATCCTGAGTTCCATTCCCCATACCCTCCCTCCAATAAAAGACAGAAATAAGGGGCACAAAGATTCACACTTCTGCTGCTGCCGCCACGTACCTTTGAACTTCAGCACTGTCTGTCCCATTCCAGAACCTTGCCTTGATCCTGTCTGCTTCACATGCTAGCCAAAGTAGACTGAAAATCATTAATGATTTAGCATTTGCAAATCACCACTTAATGATTGGTGCTGGCTTTGGTCATAATGGACTTCGCTGGGTTTCTTTGTCTCATTATGAACCATCACTGGTTTTGGGAAGTGGCCCAGCCCTGCCCAGCCCCACACCCTATCCCCACTAAGCCTGCTGGGACAAGGCCCACAGGGACTCTGGGCTCCACCAGGCCTCATGTTGACCTCCAGTAACATTGAGGAGACTGTCACTTTGGGGCCCACACCTGGACCCAGAGGCCCAGAGTGATGCAGAAGAGGAGCGTGAGTAGCCGCTTCGGCCTCTGTTCTCTGGCTCAGTCCCTGGTTCCCGGGGCAGTGTGGCAGAGATCTGCAGAGCTCTCCATGGCAGGGGCCTTAACAGAGCACAGGGACACTGCTGCTGGCCCAGAACTAGAGCAGGTAACTGTGCTTGGTGGCCCAGGCATGACTGGGTGTCAGGCCTGAGGGACTGGCTACAGGGTGTACCCCATATCCTCACCTCCACCTGTGGGTCCCCCTTTCCTTTTCCTCACATTCCAGGGGCACAGGGGCACAGACTCCCAGCAGAACCAGCTCTCCACACCAGCCACCGCCTCCAGCCGCAGTCTTTCCCCACAGTGCCTTGCCAAGTCGGCTGAGACCTGTCCAATTCCCATGGAGGCTCACACCATTCCTCCCACCCCATCCTGCTGGTCTGAGTCCTGTCTCCCTTCCATCAAGGCCTGCCTCAGGAAACAAGGAGTAATGCACAGCACTGGGGAGCTCACAGCCTCTTGGAGGGAGGGCCCCACTTGCATTTGGACATGGAAGTTTAGAGAGGACTGACCCACTAGATTGATACAAATCCTCTAGTGTTGACACTTGTGTCAGAACCACCCAGAGCCAGGTGCTAACACTCTAGCTACCCTGCCCCTGAGCCAGAGTCCCCTCCTCACAGGAGACTTTGCCTCGATACACTTCCTCCTCTGAATCCCCAGCACTGAGAAGAGGCTGGCTGGGCACCTGCTCCTGCCATCCAGTGTCTCTCTGGGGAAGAGAGGAAATGGTCCCTTGGGGGAGCACAGTGAGGCTGTGTTGACTCTTGAACCGGATGCTTATAAAATCAACTTTCTACTCCCAAGGTTGGTTACTGGGGTTCGAGGCTGCAAACATCCAGGAAGACAGCAAAGGCGATGGAGTCTGCTCCAAGGCAATATGACAGTGTGACAAGATGACCACAAGGGGGGCACTGGAATGAGAGGCAAGGGGTGGGGGGGCTGTCCATACCCTAAGCATGGGAGCAGAGTTGGGCCTATGAACAGCAGAGGGAAGGGAAGACACACCAATGAAGCACGTACTCAACAGAGAGTGGCTTGAATGTGACATTTGGATAGTCTCTTGGGAAAATGGGTGATACTCCCAGTTTTCTTTTTCTTTTTTTGGACATTTTGATGGTATTATGAAATTCAAATATGAAACCAGGCTATTTCGTCAGGCTGCACCACCACCTCATCAGGAGGAGAATGCCATTAGTTCACTTACTGTGGACATCGGTGCATGATCACCATTAAAGCATGTTTTGTTGACTGCAAAAGAAGAATATATATTTTCATATTATTTGTTGTACTTATTTACCGAACAAGTTTTCAATCAATTCTTTGTGGGCTGTTTACCATAGAACAGTGGTTTCTTTCTTTCTTTCTTTTCTCATTGGTACGCGTTTGTGGTACCAAATGGATCCCTTCCCTGCATGTCCTTGGTGCCTGCGCACAATGCATCTTAACCCTTTATCCACCCCCTTCACCTTTCCCACTCTCCCCTCCAGCTCTTGGTCCACTTCCCATTTTCGGAAGAGCCACCTCCTTGTTTCCTTTTAGCTGAACTTGGTGCCCACTGATTGGGAGGAGAGGATGTCTGAGTGTGCCCCCCGGCCCAGCTTGGCTCCTGTCTAGCCGGGCACCTGGGGAAAGTGTGCAGGTGTGCAGTACAGCCCAGCCCCGCCTGTGGTGTGGACACAAGAAGGAAGGAGCCGGAGATCACTGCACACCCTCGCAGCAGATCCGCACCTGGATCTTTGGAGGACCAGCACCTGCTGCCTCCTGGGCTCCTGTAGCCCCAGCACCCACACTGGCAAGCACTGCACGGCCTTTCACCTCCAGAAAGGCAGGTTCCTTGCCCTTAAAGGTCATCCTCTTGGTGTACACCTCCCAAGGGACAAACCCCAGAGCCCACTGCAGCCTGGCCTCTCTCACCGAGGTCCTACATGTGAGTGCTGCTCTCAGGACAGAGTAGCCGGGCAGATCAGAGCTTCATGCTCGGGACATCTTGGCCCTGCAAGGTGAATCCTGGAGATCAGATAGTACTTGCCTCATGGGCAATGTTAGTAAAGTCATAGACAGCTGAAAGAAAATTTCTTACATGATAATTTTTAAAACCAGCATCCCCGTACTCTTCCTCTGCCTCCCTGTCCTCCTTCTCCTCCCTCCTCCTTCCTCCTCTCTCTCTCCTCTCACCTCCTTTCTCTTTCTCCTACCATCTCCCTCTCCTATCTCCTTCTCTTCCTCAGAACTAATCTTCTTGGGCCAGCTGCAGAGTACATGAGAGCATATTTCATTTCTTTTTTAACAGTTCAATCACTGCTATGGATTGATGATATTTCAATTGATGATATATCCTGATTCTAATAGGAAATTTAAAAAGTAGACGAAAGCCTCACCGAGGAAATAGAAGTCCTTAACAGCTCACCTGGAGGCAGCTGTCTCAGCAGCTCGTGTTTCTCCTTTTCTCTCTCTGTCCAGCATAATTGCATGGAACATGGACCAGATGCACGCACAACATATTTATGTGATAAGGTACTGCATCTCTCTCGTGTCATTAAATATCCTTGTTACAATGAACATTATTGCTTAGTTTTAGAAACATATGTCTGTTTATTTAACCATGCCATTAACATAGGATGTATAGATTATTTTTATTCTTCATGTAGTACTTATTAATCTGGCTCAAGAATCATTTTATGCCTCCCTGATTATCTTCTCGCTAGAAAGTATTTAAAGTAGAATTCATGCATAAAGACACGATTGCCTTTAAAGCACTTACCATCTTGTTGAAATTGGCTTAAATATGCAACATGTTAATTTGGTATCATTTACATTTTGATAAATATTCTTAAATTTAAGCTAAGTGTTCAGAAGGCAGGGTCTTGAAGAAAATCAGTAGGGTCTGATTTTATAATTTTATCAGGATTTTTTTCTCTTTTATCTTCAAATTACAGTAACCATGCCTGGAGCCAGGGTGAGGTGTTATCTCCCCGCAGCACCTCAATATGAGCTCCCAGCCACGCTGGGGATGGCAGAAGGCTGGACCCTGCTTAGGTAGAGACAGGGAGCTCCCATGAGTGGGCCCCCATCTCCACACTGAGGGCCCTATGCTCCAGGCTTGCTCACGCATCTGTAAGAGGTGGCCCTGTGTCTGGAGAGCTCACCCAGGCCCCACAAGTCTCTGGACCCACTTCAAGTTCCTCATGGTGGCCCCTGTGTGGCTGCTGACAGTAGCAGGCCAACTGTTGTCGGTGTTATCTGTCCTTCAGCATGTCCTGTGTGAGCCCCCAGTGCAGGCACAGCCCCTCCACCCTGACCAGTTTGCACACAGAGGAGGCTTCTAGGCACATGACTCAGGCTGCCCTCCCAGACATGGGTGCCTTTGTATACTGCCCGCGTAGACTGTGAGCCAGTGAAGCTTTGTTCCAGGGTCCTTGCTCTGTCCCTGTGGAGCACAGCCAGAGGCCACCTTCCCCCAATGTGACTCTAGCCCACTGCCTCCTCTCCTCATGCTCCCTGGAGCACAGGGACCTCTTGAAGCTCCACCGTCCTCAGAGCTCCCGGATCATCCCATGCCAGTGAGGCTTGGGGACAGTGAATGACAGCAGCTGCCTTCAATGACTGTCACCCTCAGAGAAACTGGAGGAAGGTTTGGCTGTTCCCTGAGCTAATCCCCAGCCCTTTTTTAGCTTTTGTTTTGAGACGGGATCTTCTGAAGCCATTAATTTGCCCAGGTTGGGCTGAAACCTGCGATCTTCCTGCCACAGCTTCCCAGAGTGCCGGCATTACAGGTGTGTGTCGCTGTGCCCAGCTCTGGCTGTTGCTCCAAACAGTTTCCTTGTAACCTCAATTGAAGTTCTCCTGTTACTGGCCTCTACACCCCTGAGGACCCTTCCCAGTCCCTCACTTGGCTGGACTCTGACAGTAGCCACTGAAACTAATGCCGTCCCCAATTTAGTGCTGCTCTGGGGTCAGGGAAGGCCAAGGACCAGAGGAATGCTGTCCTCACTGGCCTGGGACTCCTTCCTGGCCTTTCATGCAGACAGCCTGGGGCAATAATGGGTACACAAGGAGGGGATGGAGAGAAGTGCAGACTGTCCCCACCACATGCTCTTTCCAGAGAGCACCTGGGAAAACCAATAGCTGCTGCAAGTGTGGCCAGGACAGCAGGTGGAAACAGCTCTGTGCTTCTGGGATGCACACAGGGACAGGGCAGAATGTGTTCTCCTGCTCGGGCGCTGCCTTCCTACCCTGATCTCAGTTTCTGCTCCTGCGGGAGAACCTGCACCCCCATCTCCAGAGCCAGCTTTTCAACCTCTGCCTCCATCCTGGGGCCAGGGCCCATGCAGGTTCCTGGTCCTCTGCCACAGCTCAGGCTCACACATCACCAGCACTAGGGTCAGGGAGACTTCTGGAGCTGGGCACAGAAACGTTGGGGTGTTGGGTTCTCTGCTGCAGAGAAGAGGAGAACCACTGCTCCTCCTGGGGGCCTCCCATTAATCACTATTAACAGCAAGTGGCATCAAAACAGGCATGATGTGCGCACAGGGAGTAGCTCCTCCCAGTTGAACTGTGACATTTTAATCTTGGCAGCTTCATCTGCTGGAGAAATGAGGCCAAGAAAACCTGGGCCCAGAGACATGCACATCCGTGTGTGTGTGTGTGTGTGTGTGTGTGAGAGAGAGAGAGAGAGAGAGAGAGAGAGAGAGAGAGAGAGAGAGAGAGAGAAAGAGAGAGCGCACAGTACACACACTTCTGGTGTGCATGACAACCCTGTGGCCAGCAAGCCCAGAGTTCCAATGCAGAGAGAAGGCTGCTGTGGAAACTAGGACAGGCCCCAGACAGGCGGTTTGGATGGCTCCCTCCTGGTAAGGCTACTCCCAGGGCTGCATAAGAGTACATTTTACATTACACCCAAAGGCACAGATCAGGCAATCAAAAACACACAATTGTGCCTACACTTAGAAAGTGTTGTATTAGAAGCCACTTTTCCATTAAACCCATCAAAATCCTGGCCCTGGTTTTGCACACACTCATCCCATTATTCTTGGCACTTTCTGTAACAGCTCTGGAAGTTCTTTTCCTGAGTGTCTTTAAGAGGTGTGATCAAAAATAGTGACTGCTGCTGCCAAGCTCCATCCAATTGAAAAGCAGGCTCATAAAAGCATGATGCCATGTCTTCACCCAGTTTATTCACTGAATCTGGCTTTGTGTAACTTGTGGCTCTTCCCCAAAGTCAAAATGACCATAAAAGGTAAAAATTTTGAATCGATCCAGGACATGGAGGCAGCCAGGGAAGTTCAGGTCTTCAGAGCTGCTGCAGAAGTGGCCGGGCTGATGGGAACAGTACGTTCAAAGTGAGGGGAGGTCTCGAGGGGGATCCATGGCAATGTGCCTTCCACCCTAATAATTTTTTAAATGTGAACGGTTGCTGTACTTTTCAGTCATGCCTTGTGAACTCTGGCAGCCGAACACTCTTTCCACACAGATGTTTTAGAGGAGGGTAGGATGGGAAGGACCCTGGCAGGAGCAGGGAACACTGAGTGTGTGAAAGAGTTCCTGTCCTGACTGTGGAGTTCTTCCGGCAGCTCAGTCTTTCTGGCACACACAGAGGCCACGGTCAGGTATCTGCAAACTACTTGAGGTGCTGGACCCGTACTTCTGAGATTGTGCGGTCCGAGGAAATGCCTGGATTGATCATTCTCCCTTCTTTCATGTTGGTATTGACTTCGGCCTAAAAATGACAGGTTTCAAGGCTGTCATTAGTCTACACAGCAAACAGATTATATGTTGGTATAATAAATGTTTTACCTTTAATTTTTGTTTTAGTATCTTATAAAGGGTATCAAACAAGTTGAACCTATTTATTAAGGCTTTCCTCTGAAAGATGCCTTGGTTGCAAAAGAAAACCTTTCTTCCTTATCAGAACAAGCATGGCTCACACAGTTCAGGCAGGGCATGGGGCTTGAGCGGCTGACCTCCCACCAGTGCCCGGCCCTTTGGGATGCCTGCC
This sequence comes from Cavia porcellus, assembly GCF_034190915.1. NCBI lineage: Eukaryota > Metazoa > Chordata > Mammalia > Rodentia > Caviidae > Cavia > Cavia porcellus. Next base: position 60,633,328 of record NW_026947489.1, read on the forward strand.
GTGCATTGTTCCTGTTACCTGTGCTTCCCCAAACACTGCTTCTCCTTGCCTGCAAGAGCCTGCCTGTCAGGAAAACGCCTGCTGGGCACAGTCAGATCCCACAATCCCTCCAGATTTCCAGGTTGGAGTCCAAGGACTCCAAAGGACTGAATGTGCGGAGGTCTGTACAGAGGGGACTAAGGGAAAATGGGGTCACTGAGGCCTCTGATCAAACCACACTGATCAAGACCCAGACACACCTAGAGGGACAGCCATGGGGGGACCCAGGAGAGAGGACTCAGGAGGAGCTGGCCTAGGAGCCCCTGGCCTCGGGCTTCCAGACCCCAGGACTGCACAGGAGAGATCTCTGTCGTCTGAACCTGTCCTGTCTGTAGGATTTGGTCAAGGTAGACCCTCTGCTCATCCCAGAAAGCAGCTGCCCCTGCTCAATGATATGGACCGGTAGTATCTTGGGGCAGAGGCTTCCTGTCTCCAGCCATGAGAGGCCGTATCTTGCACATACTTGGTGCTGGGGTGTCACTGTGTTGCCAGGGTGGACACACTCCACCTCTCATCTGCAGCCGTGCTAGCACCGCCTCACTGCCCAGACTCACATGTGTCCCCTAACCTGCCTGGCTGGCCCTAAGTCATTCCTGTGGCCAGGGCCCGTCTTGATCTGCAGGACTCAGTGTTGACATGGGGCACAGAGGGAGGATACAATGTTGTCACCCCACTATGTGCTTCTTTTCTTCAAATATGAAGAGAACTTGGGGCCCTGTTGAGGAGGGCAAACCTTTCTGATGGTGCACAACCTGAGAATGAGCAGTAAAGAAGCCAGACCCAGGCCTGTGAAAGGGCAGCAGTGACCTTGGGAACTATGAGGCCCAGGTGTGCTTACCCCATGAGGGAGTGACCCTGGGGCCAGGCTCATCTGCAGGAGGGTGGTAACCAACTGCTACTGACTTTCCAGGCCAGGGTGAGGCGGTGCAGAAACCTAGCCAAGGGTGCCTTGATGATGTCACTACAGATCGCTGACAGCCAGCGACTCCTTCTTGGTGAGTGTCACAGAACGTGGCCAGGACCTTTGCAGCCAGGGAACAGATGACACTGACACTGCCATTTCACTTTTGGTGAGACCTTGGGTCCTTCCCAGCCGCCTTGTGCTAGGGTGCTCCACTGAGGGCAACAGTGATGGGTACAGTCCCAGCAGCTTCGCCATAGACCAGGATACATCTGCCTTCCGTGTCTTCACGGTGTGTGCAGGGGCAGGGTGCTTGCTGTTCCATGAGCAACCTGGTTAGTCTGGGGGGCAGTCATTGAGGGGGGGTGCCCTGCTGCACACTGAGACAGGATGGCACAGGCTGGCAACAGCCACTTCCTCCCATGTCCACCCCCCCCCCCACACACACACAGTTGTTTCCACTGGATGAAAAGCAGCCTAAGCTTTTCACAGGGAAGCACACTCCCAGAGTCTAAAGCTGAGCTCCTGAGCAGGAAAGTCCTTCTTCCTGGTGTTTGTCCAGCATGGGTGGGATAGGCTCTCCAATGAGCCAGCCTATTCTTTGCCTGCTGGGACCTCACAGGCCCAGAACCCTTGCCCTGGCCTCTGGTTCCATCACCCACCACTGCTGAGCAGTGACTGTGGCAGCCTGCATGGTGGCTTTCCTAAGGAGACCTGCACAGCACCACAGCGTTGCTTAGGTCCTAGGCAGCGTGGGGAGGGGACAGAGGTGGAGACTCCAGTCGGCCCAGCACCAGGAACCTCTGCCGGGACTTCCCGCTGGCAAATGAACAGGTCTGCCTGAACAGGAGTCATTAATTATCTCCCGCTAATCACCCATTAAGGTCTTCTGTGGGCTGGGTAATTAAAGATGCAGGACTGGGTGGAGATGACTGGAGGACCGGCACCCCTGTCTCTAACACTCAGAGCCTGTCTCCAACTATGACTGGTGCTGCGGGGCTGTCCTGAGGCTGTGGGCCTTCCTGGGCCCCTGCTTCCTCCCAACCATTGAGGGGGACGGATGCTGCCTGCCTGCCCATGCCAGGACCAGAGCAGCTTCTGCAGAATGAGGACACTAGGTACCCTGTCATCCAAGGTGACCTGCAGGGAAACCTCCCATGACACTTCCTCCCCACACCTGTGACTTTCTGACAAATTGGCAAAATCAGTGGACAGTCCCTTCTGCCATCGGCCCAGGAATGACTATGTCCTTGGAGCAGTGCCCTCTACAGACATGATGGCCAGCAGGCTGGACAAAGAAGCTGCCACACTGAAGGTAACTTCATGGCCAAGAGCTGAGGGCTGTTCTGGTGGGCACTCAGGAGGGAACAGCATCATGAAAGATCCCGTGGAGGAATCTGGTGGCCAGTCTTCCCCAGCAGAGCCTCAACGGCACATAATGGCAGCCATGGGGGACTCAGACAAAGACCCTAGGACACTGTGCCCTATTCTAGGCCTAGACAACAGAGTGGCTGGAGCTCCATGCCATGGTCACTGTCTGTCACCATCTGCTGTGACATCATAGGTAAAAGTCCACTCTGACCTGCTACCAAAGTTTCCCACTGGAACAAATCTATTTCAGATCAATTATTCTTCTTAACAAGGAGCTCTAGGCAGGGGAACTGTGTGTTCAGTAGTAGGCATTGAGTTCCCTTGTGCTGCGAGCTGTGGAAGAGGAGCAGGTGGGCTGGGAAAGCAGGGTGTCCTCTTTTGGGCACGATCAGTAGGTCCCCCCAGATGCACTGGCTATGGACCATTCCATTCTTGGGATGCCTCATCTTACTGAGCACCTGCAGGCAGGATACTTCTCTTGTCAGTAGCACCAACATCAAAGATAGGTCTCCCAGGTTCTGACAAAAGCTCAGTGGCTCCTGTGGGACACTGATCAGGAAGACAGGGCTGATAGATAGGACAAAGGTAACCGAGGCATCCTCTATAGAGCCAGGGACAGAGGAAAGAGCAAGACAGAGATGGCAGGTGAAGGTACCAAAGAGAAGCAGCCTGCTTCATGGACCCATCAGGGCTGGCCTGCCAAGGCCTTGGGAAAGTGATTCTCTCTTTAAACTTGGGTCCACAGCAAAGTCCCTGGTCCAGGAGAAGGATGGAAGGGCAGCAGCTAGGGAGGCACTGGAGTAGGTAAAAGAGGAAGAGGCGGTGGAAGAGGAGGAAGAAGAGGAAAAAGAGAATGAGAGGAGGAAAAAGAGGAGGAGGAAATGGAGGTGGAAGAGGAGGAAATGAAGAAGTAGAGGAAGAAGGAGGGGGGAGTGAAAAGGAGGGAGCAAGGAATGGGAGAAGTAAGATATTCATGGAGAAGAGAAATGGGGCAGTGGCCTTGCCTTGGAGCAGGGGACAGAAAGGTACATGAAAGAAGTGATCCATGATGGAGCCAAGGCAGGTCACCAGAGCCCAGGAAGAAGGTGAACCGGGCCATACACACTCACTTCTTGGCTGGTAGACTGCATGTGCGGAAGGTTTGCAGAGAAGGAAGAAAGGGCCCCGTGGGAGCCTAAGTGAAGAGGGAACATGTTAAGGAATGCCAGTTAGATTTCTGAGCAGCACTTGAAGCCACTGGTCACAGATGCGTAATCATACCCCAGGTCGAGGGTCAGGCTGTGCAGTTCTTGAGATGAGCTCCAAGAAAAGTCACCACAGACCAGAAGCCATGCAGGAAGAACCCAAGGACCCAGCAGCAACACGGAGGAGAAGACCATGGATAAGCCACTCTCAGAGCATCAGAGTCCAAGACTGGAGGTCAGGCTGCACAGAGACACAAAGAAACCTCTCGATGTTCACATGCTGGTGTCTCCAAGGAGAACAGAAATCACCATGCATAGATATATTTCATGATGAAATTAAAAACACCACTCCAGCAAGAAAAATAAATCCACAGACTTAAAGGGCACAAGACCATAGCAAATACCATGCTGACCAGGATGGGTCACAAGACAAAGGGAACCACACACGTTAAGGGGTCTGGACAGAGGCTGGGAGTCTGGATCCAGGCCCCAGCACATCTGGCGCGCCACCCGCCACCCTCACAGCAGTGGCTGCAGCACCACGTGGATGTCTTGTGTCTCTAGGGGTAGAAGGACCCACAGGACAAGCGAGCTCTCACAGACCTCTTTGGTGGGGCTACTCATGCCATTCACAAGGTTCTGTCCTTGTCACCTAATTGCCGCCCAAGGGGCCACACCAGAATATCAATACCTGGGGTTTAGAGTTCACCATGAGGGTTTTGGAGGGACATGCATGTTGGCCACTGTAATACAGAATATGTGAGTCAGACAATAACTAGACATCCATTGGTTAAGAAATGCAGATAGAGGGCAAGGTGCAATATCATGTTGTGGCAACCAAACAGTCTTTAGGAAGCACCCCGAAACCACAGAAGTAAAAGGATGCCCAGAAAAACACCAAGCAGATTTACTCCACTTTAAAAAAAAATGAACAAAACCTTCCAAAATTTCCAGGACAGTCCTGTAGAGGAGGAATGAAGAACTGATGCTTTCATATACCAGGAAGCTATCATTCTTAAGCAGAGTGATACTGGGACAGTTATAGATAAATACACCAAGGCAACAAAAAGAAAGTCCCTTAATGGAACCAATTTCATGTAGAATTTCAAGTAGAATAAGGGAAACTTCAGTTCCATAGACAGTTGTGCTGTCATTGGGGAAAAAAATTAAGTCATAACACTGCTCGTTTCATACACAAATGTAAATTCTAGAACAATGAAATTTTATTCACAAGCCCCAACCTTTAAGAACATGATAAAATTTGCTGTCGTGTTCCACAGCACAGACTATGGTTTGTACCAATCTATGATCCATTTCAAAATAACCAGAAAAGAAGAGTCGGAGGTTCCATGACACACAGAAATGGTAAAGGTTTGTGGAGACAGAAGTACTAATGGCCTCCTTTTATAATTACGTCAAGCTGCCACACTCCAATCATAAATAAGTACAAACGTGTCAACTCAAAATTAAAACATCGCTTAAGAATGAAAGTGAAATATAGTACAGAATAAGAAAAAAAGGACTTTTAAAAAATCTCAGGATATGAAAGATCTTTTAAAGCATAAGACAAAACTCAGAAGCCTTAAAAATGGATGCTTCACTTGATAACAAGAAACACCTTTTCTTTGTAAGGAAGAACATTATAATCAAAAGACGATGCAAAGCAGTAAAATGGAAAATATTCTCAGAACAAATCATAGAAAATATGTAATTTTAACTGTAAGGGGCTTTTACAAATCAACAAGAATAAACAATAATGCAACATAAAAAATGGCCAATTTTGTTTGAACCGTAGAGTCCACAGGAAAGGACAACCAAGCAAGGCTTATATCTGTACCAAAAAACTGGCACCCAGTTTAATTTTCACTCAGAGGAATACAAATTAAAAATACAGAATAGTAATTTTTAAGTGTCAATTAGACATAGACAAGAGAGCATGGCAATATCTCTTATCGGTAAGAGCCAGGAACCTGCTGTGCCACACAGTGACAGTGTGAGCGTATCCAGGTTGGAGGGAAGCAGACCTGGTGACAGCTACTAACACTGAAACTGGTTGCCTTCTTGACCATGTAGGAGACGGGTCAGATGAACCATGGAGTACTATGCAAGTGTTAAAAGGAGCAAGAGCTCCAATTTTTTCCTCAAAGCAGCCATCTGAGAAAATCCACAGGGCACACAGAGCGCTCTACTTGGGAGGAAAGAGTGGTTTGCGTGTGTGAGAGCTGGCCGTGTGCTGAGCTGAGTGTGAGCGGGATGTTTGTGTCTGGAGCAGTCCTACAAGTGCCCAGACGTCAGTCAGACGGGCAGGAAGGGCCACTCCTTTTGTGCTCTATTTCCACAACCCTGACTTTTGTCCATAAGCTCATGTTACTCAAAAATAGCCCGTGAAATATGGATGATGCTAGTTTTTTCCTGTCGTGGACAGAGAGCTGTGGTGACAGTCCTGGTGCGTGGGCTCAGGACATCACCTCAAACTGAAGCTAAGAACCAGAAACTGTAAGAAACTGTGAGTGTGGACTTTGGCATGAGCAGGGGACACGCGGGGTCACTGCAGGGCTCTGGGGACCATCAGGGAACAAACTGGGCCTCTGATTGACAGCATATAGGTCAAGGTGTGCACCCCATCTGTCCCTCTGGATGCTCTGCATCTCCCACTAAGCCGGGACCATGAAAGGCTGTCCCTTCCCTTCCCTTCCCCTCGCACAGCATTCCTGTACGATGTCCCTGGTTCCAGAACCGGTCATGTGAGAGCCCTAACGCCTGCACCGATGACAGTATGATGCGCCCCACAGTCCCTTCAGCGACAGGGGTCAGCTCTGCAGAATTCACCCCTCTTATGCTCGTTCTGTTCCTTTGTGAGCGCAGCCAGGACCCGCTCTGCCGCTCCATCTTAAATGCGAAGGCAGTTGGCCCAGGTCTTTGTGTGCTGCCTTGTTCTAACCTTATAGCTCTGATGGTTTCTTCTTGCCTAAATGCACACCACACACACACAAATTCTATGTATTTTTAATTTTTCAGTTGAATTGTGGTGTGTCATTTTCAGGAACTTGTGGCATTACAGTTACTTAATACATAGAATATTCTCTCCTCTTCCCAGTCCTGTCCTCCAATTACAGCTCCGGGGATAAGGTCAGATCTGGGAGCCAAGATACCCCATACCCCATCAGCCATCCTAGATACCCAGGGTGTGCACAGGTGCCTGGTGATTCAGGTGAGGAGAAGAAGCTAGCGAGGAATGTGGCAGGGTTGCTGCTAGCCCAGGCATCCAAATGCCAGCTCCTGTCCCTGACGCAAAGCTTCAGAGGAGCAGGAGGGCCCAGGCTGTCATCAGATGATGCGTGCTTCTTGCTGAGTCTGGAGAATCCCTTCAAGAGCCAGTGATGAGAGGATCTCCGCGTTGATTGCAGACGACATCAGAATGCCAATGACCTGGGGATACATGGGGAGTGGGATCGCAGCCACAGAGCATCTGGAGGAAAATAAGTGGGATGGCAGCAGAGCTGCACTTGAGGCTCAAAAATGGATACATCACAGAGCTCGTGGTGCTGGGAGTCTTAGGCCACATGAAGCAGGTATGTATTCAAGGCTGAGCCTGGGCCAGTGTGCCTGGGACCACCACCAGAGCAGGTGCAAGCACCACAAGGACTGAGAGGGTTCTTCAGGGGCTCCGGGAAGAAGTTGGATGCTCTGCTACCAGGAGAAGATTCTGGGCTAGAAGTGCATACAGCAAAAGAGACAGACAAGCAGAGGCTGTGTCATGGCAGCCAACACTCCTGGTAAGAATGAGACAAGAAGCTGGGTTTGGAATCATGCTGCTTACTATAGGTCTCTGTCCTCTCATCTACCCTCATCTGATGACTCAGAACAAGGTCCTGCAGCTCCAGCACACTGAAATGGGCTCATCATGACTCCATGGCAGCAGGTACCATGGGATGCAGACACTACAGCAATGCCGAGGCCAGCCATCACACTAGGACCAGTAGAATGTCCATCACCCACTGTGCTCACGCTGACAAGAGCACACATTAACCCCATGCCACCCTGACCCCAGAGCAATGCTGAGACTGCAAGTCATAGCCCTTCCGGCATCCACAGTAACACTGCCATTGATCTCAGAGATCAGTGGTAGTAACAGTGCAATGCTGATGCTAACATTGGCAAAGTTCTTGCTGTGTCTTACACACTGTTTTGTGTGTCTTTCAAGAAAACCAACCTTTAGGGCCATAACTGCAGTCGTGCTATGTGACTGACCCATTTCATACATGCACAAGATCTGGGAGGCTGAACATCTCAGCGGGGGTCCATCGGCCAGGTCCCCAGGTGTCCCCCTGAGTCTCAGAGGTCAGGGCCTGTCACCTGCAAGAGGTCAAACTGCAGGTGGAGCCCTGGATACACCAGAACTCCTGCCCAGCCACCCTGCCGGTGCTGGCTGGAAACACTAGGCCAGCCTGCTGGGCTCAGTCTGGAGACCCCACTCTAAGTGGATGCTTCTTTGGTGCCTTTTTGCACTAAGTCAACCTAATTGTGTCAATGTATATTTGCAACTTTGAGAAGCTGAAAAATAAAAGGGGAAAAAGAAACCAGAATTGAAATTCTTCCTAGCAGAAATGAACAGGTTAGATTTTCCCTAGTTTTCCATACTGCATTTTTTCCTAACTTGATGCACAAATGCACCAGACAAATGGTCACTTAGGACCCTGCTGACCATCCAGTTCCATTTGGTGGGACCCTAGGGGCTGGTGGTAAGCAAGGAAGAGCAGGGAGCATGACTCTCTTTGAGACCCTAGGGCCCAGACACCACAGAGAAGACCAGCATGGAATGCACCTCCCCTTCCCACCCAACTCGCTCCTCACTCTGCCTTCTTTGTGCCTTGGTCCTGGTACCTGAGACGACTCTGCATGTTCATGTTCCAGACAGCACAGAGAAGCACATGCAGCATTGTCAGGGTGACCCATGGAACCAGGATCAATGTGGACACCTATAGACAGAGATTCCAAGGGGCTGATAAGGACCCCATTTCCCATGGGCTCTGGGCTGCCCCAGCCGGGAGCAGATACTGGGCAGAGGCAGCTCAGGGAGATGACAGCTGACAATGGGTGGTTCATATTCGAGCTCCCCAGGTGAGAAAATCTCATTGGATTTTGGGAGTAATAAAAAAAATGAAGCTGGAGTTTCTATTTTTAGAACAAATCCCAAGCATCCTGGCCTGCCCTTTGCGGAAAGGAATAGACCAGGAGAGCTGGGCACTGAGCTGGCTCGGGATGGACTTCAGCCACCTTCCCCACCATCATCATGGCAGACACTTTGGCTGGAGCCTGCAGGACAAGGATGCAAGTTTCAAGTGCAACATTTGTCCTTTTAAGACTTCAAAGTTGCAGAGTCTCGGTGCAGAGCCTCGGGTGTCACCTTCTGCAGAGCTGTGTCATGCAGAAAAGACTGGAAGCCATGTGCTGTGTGATACCAATTGCCACAGAGCCACCAGAGTCTCAGAGCCAGACTCCAGGCAGATGTCACAGGGCCCAGGTGGCCTCCAGAGGCCAGGCATTTCAGCATCGCCTCTCAGAGGCCAAGCTGCTGCTTCACACCTGACAGCAACAGACAGTAGCCTTGATTTTCCTGCGTCCTCAGTTGTCCTTAGGCCCTAGACGCCTGGGGAGGACGAGAGGGAAGGACAGAGGAGGCGCTCTGGCAGGTTTCTGGGCCCATGGCCATTTGGAAGAGGGGAGAGCTAACACTGGCAAGATGACATGGGACCCCAGGAAACTATAGTTTCCACCGGGCCTCAGGTTGCCCAGCCACACCAGGTGAGAGCTGCTCCCACAGCTCACTGCACTAGGTGTGTCACCGGCTGTGCTCTCAGCTGAATCAGACAGTGTTAACCCTATCTCACCCTTCTACGGAGATTTCAGTGGCTCTGATGGAGACACAACTCTCTAGCACTGTAATGCTGAAATGTCAGTCAAGAAATGGCTTTGTATGTAAACAAGTGTACGTGGTCTGTGTTATGTACTGGACGGTGTCCGTGGTGTAATTTCTGTGTGCACACAGTGTGTGGCATGTTATACGTGTGAAGTGTGAGTGATATGTGCTGCATATGCATGAGGTGTGGCACGGGTGTTGTATGTGGCATGTGTATGGCATGGTGTTGTGTACACATGTGTCTCATGCACACATGTACGGTATGTACATGATGTGCAGCTGTGTTACATATGCATGGGATGTAGTCTGTGCATTTGTGTGTGCATTGTGTATAATGGATGGTGTTTGCATCATCTGTGCACAGTGTCTGCATGGTGCACATGCTTGGTGTATGTTGCATATGCACGTGTGTGGTTTGTAGTATATGTTGTGGGTACACAGTGTGTGTGTGTGTGGTGAGTACGTGGAGCACATGGTGTATAATATCTGCATGAACTTGCTGTTTGCTGTGCCTGGTATGCATACCATGTGGGTGGTATGCACATATGTGGTGATGTGTGGTTTGTGCACAGTATGTGTGGTGTGAGTGCTGTGTGTGTTGCATGGTGTGTGCATGTTGTTTGTGTGGTGTGTGATTGTGTATGAAGTATAGTGATGCATGCAGGGCGTGTGGTGTGTGATGCTGTGTGGGTGAGGGTACGTGTACGTGGGGTAGATGTGTAGTGGAGGTGTGTGCAGTGTGTGGTGTGTGTGGGTGATGTTTATCCCCCTGCAGCCCAGCACAGCCCTTGCACCCCGAAAGTTTCTGTAGGGAGTGAGAAGAGGGTGGCCTCTGCTTCTTGGAGTGAGAGGGTTCATTCCAGGTGACAAGTGCCGCCTCGCCTGATCCCAGGCAGGGTGACTGCGATGACATAGACTAGGTACTATTTTTCTCAACCATGATTTAGGTCACAGCTTCCTCAGATTGGCTATTGCCATAGCAACCGGAGCTTTTGCCTCTGTGCAGGGACTTGTAATACTATTCCTCACGGTAAAGGAAACACTCAGAATCCTACAAAGGAGGCCTCCCTGATACAGTGCACTCCATCCTGTACCTCACACTCTCAGCAGAGGAGGTAGCTCAGATCAATCTCATTTTTCAAGGACCCACTTGGCTTCCTTATAGAAGGAGCCTCTATAGCTGCTTCTTTCCCCGAGGCCTCTGGAACCAATATAACCAGTGCTCACAGGTCTTGGAAAAATAAAATGAATGTAAGATGACCGAGGCTCAGAACACCTGTGTCTCTGGGGTTACATCATCAAGGGAGTGCACCGACGCGCTGCACCCACCTCCACCCCGTACTGAAGGCCTCCCCTACATTATGCCACCTGCCAGGCAGAGGGCCTGTCCTCACGGGGAGGTCATGCTGCCATCGGAGATATCCCACTCTTCAGAACTCCCCATGCACCCAAAGCAGTGATGTACACAGAGCCAGGAACTCCTCAGTAGTATGGGCAAGACTCTGTCCGTCTGCTCGCAGCACATTCAGGGCTTAACTGAGCACTACAGAAGCAAGGCCCTTCCATCCTCCTGTTGAGAGTGCTAATCAGGAATCCACACCAGGCCCCTCCTGTCTGAGGTGAGCCCCAGCCCGATGTGTGCTCAGCCTGGATTGATGAACAGGTGCCTGGGAGGGTTCTCCAAGACAATGATGGAGACTTTGCCTGGAGGCCCAGGTATGGCCCAGGAGAATGGAGATTGGCTTCACATGTACCAGTGTCTGTTTGGGTGGGATCAGCCTCCATTATGAGGCTTCTAGGGAAGCCCAGGAAGGTGGAGGGAAGGTGACAATGAGTGGGGTCTCAAGCAGAACAAGAAGGGTCTTTTATCCTTAGCTCCGCATTGGAGAGGGGAATACTGAGAAGCAAGTAGGGAGACTGCCGTGCTGATGCACACAGCAATCAATCCCAGGGCTTGACCCCAAGATGGGCATGCTGGGGAACCCCAGAGCACCCACGGTTCCCTCCCCAGGATGCACACCTGTGCAGCTCCCCTTCCTGATGTTAGGTTGCCCCTACATCAGGTGAAGGGATCCTGCAGGTGTGGGCAGGCCCCCACTCAGCCCGTATTGCCTCAGTCTGTAGGCAGATGCAGAGCGGTGGGGGTTCCCCAAGCCAGGCTACAAGGTCATAGCCAGCGACTCTCCAACAGGCTCCAGATGGCTCCTTCATACACTTTATGGCTAGTGCCCCTGTGCTCTGTCACTGGTGGTTCTTTTGTACTTTGCCCTTTGAGAGCCCAGGTCCCAGGTTTGGACCACTGTGCTGTTACAGTGTAGAGGAGGAAGGTCTGCGCTGGTTCAGGCTGCTATTCACACTCACACTGCTGACCAGGGCCACTGCACTTTGGCACAAATTCTAACTACAGGCTTGCAGGCCCACAGAGCTTCTCCCCACCTGGGTGCACATTGTCCTGGTAGAGGGAGCTCCAGTGCGCTGGAAATAGGGTCGTACAGAACTTTAAAATATAGCAGATGAAAGTTCAGGTCTAGAGAAATCCAAAATCCAATTTGACCAGGTCACAGAAAAGTATCAAGTGCGGACCCGGGATAGGAGTCAGTCACCGAGAAATGGGCATAAGACAGCTCCTGGGGCCCATGGAAGAGACAGGTGTGCAGAGTGCAGGCAAAGTTAGCAGCAACGAGGTAGCAGGTGCTGCAGGGGCCACAGAGACAGCAAATTACGAATGTGCTAGATGGAGAGGCGGTGCCAGAGGCAGGAAGCTGGGGACACTCTGAAAGTGCCTCCAAGATGTGGGTGTTTCCACTGAGTTTCACTGGCCAGACACAAGTGGGCTATCTGGAAAAGGGGAAAGAGAAGAAGGGTGGTGGGCATGCAGGGGTTCAGCAAGGCACAACCAGAAAAACTGCCCATGCCCAGGGTCTTGCCCAGGAGGCCAGCACTGATGGTGTGTAGCAACACAAAGGCATTATGGCCCCCAGGAGTGGTGCCACAGCCTGGGTGGCCACACAGCTCTGGAGGCTGAAGGCCCATTCCTGGGTGCTGCAGGGCTGGCTCCCTCAGAGCGTCACAGGGGATCTGTTCAGTCTTTGGCACTCTATGGCTCATAAAATGTCACTTGAGGGCTCCTTTCCTGGTGACAAGACTGTCTCCTCTCATATAAGGACATCATCATGCAGGATCACTAACAGCCCTGTTTCAATATAATTTGCATTTGCAGCGACTCTATTTCCAAACAGCACTACAACTGGAAGCACCAAAGGTTAAGACTGCAACATATATATGGGACATTTTCATACTCAAAAGTAGCTACTGCCACTGTAGCCCACCAATGACCTCTTTGAGACATCATTGCTTGTATTCCTCATCACGACCTGAGATGAAATGTGTAAATCAATTAGATCTATTGATACACATAGATTTTAAAACATTTGATTATATTTTCTGATTGGAATATAAAGTAAATATAAATCATATTAAAATACACATTTTAATACTGAAAACTTGGACATGGTTAACAATAGAAAATGAGTAACCTTCCAGGTGCTGTCACAGGCTTAAATAATGATGTATTTTAAAGTTTACAGGAGGAGAAGTCTGTGGTTCACATTTCAGTCCATATCCAGCCAGCTCCAAGGCAGAGCAGCATGGCAGGGACAAGGGGAAGAAAAGCCGCTCAAGACATGGCGGGCAGGAAGCAGAAAGACAAACTCTTCCAGGACGCACCCACAGTGACCGCCTCTTCGAGCCAGGCCCTTCCTCCTGGTCCCTTTTCAGCCCCAGCAGTTCAATCCTCCTCCACAGATCTCGCCTATAACCACAGGGTGCTGCCGGGAGACTCTTAGATGCACCAAACAGCAATCCACCAGACCTGTTTCTGAGAAGACAGGAAACTATTAAACCAGAGAAAATAAGGCAACAGGCTGTGACACTCAGAAGATGGGGCCAGGTATCACTAATCAGTTATTCCAAGTGTTTTTCGTCTGCTCCCTGGGAAAGGAGAGTGGATGTATAAATGCATGAATTCACTGGGCCACAGTGATGGCTGACAGGAGCATTCTGAAAGGTTCCATTTATCAAAACTTGTTACAGGAGTTATTTCTGTTGAATCACTGCCTGATAGTAGTTCGAACAGATAAAAGACCCATCAATTCACCAAGGGGAACCCAAGCTAGATCACAGGGACCTGGCATCCAGTGGGGTAGCCCAACCTGCTCAGGAGGTTGTTGGTTCTACAGAAAATTACCGCATGGGAATGAAAAGTGTTTTGTAGTTGAAGCTTAGGTTGCTGGACACCTCCCATTCTCCTAACAATCTCTCATTTTAGCAAGACAAATGGCTACCTAGGACAAAGATTACTCTCCTCGGCCTCCTCGAGAGCTAGGCAGAGATGGCAAATGAGATGGCAGAGAAATGTTGAATGAAACTTGCAGAAACAGATTACAGGGAACCTACCCAGCTAGAGAAAGAGCAACTTAGGTGTTAATGCTTTGATCCTTTTTGTGGTTTGCAAGTCAAATACAACGATGGAGCTCAGGCAGCCACTGGTACACAAGGCAAGCTGGCCATGGAAGCCAGCATGGGAGCACTGAGGAGAAAGACCAATGCACGCCAAGGGGGAGCCAGAGCTGCACGTCATCTAGAGACTTAGAGTGTGCTTTTCTTTAAGAAAGAAATCAATTTCCATCAGTCCCAGACCTGACTCCTAAAACTCTTCTAAAGGCTGCTGTCGTACTGGCCGAGCAGGGAAGAAAGGGAGGCTCTAGAATGCCACAAAGCCCCCGTCGTATGCCTGAGGCCCAGAATGGCTTCACAACAGGCTCTGTCTCCAGCCCACAGCCGGCCATGCTGAGTGTGTGTCCATGTTTCCCTCTAGTGGGGACCAAGACCCACCCGCCCATGTGACCTAATCTTCATGAGTCACTACAGCAGCACCCCTACTGCCGACTGGTCCAGTTCTAGGTGCTGGCAGCCAGGGCCTGCCTACAAGTAGCTCTTCAGGGACACAGCTCAGTGTGGTGGCCTGGCAGCTACACACTTGGTTTGCTCTGAAGAAACACTATTGGAGCTTTCTGGGTGGCATGCTGCCACCAGTCCACACATGGTTCTTTGTTAATATTCCGGGGGAATAGCTGTGGACATTAAAAACTAACCCAAAGTGGGGAATTTTGTATAATTACGAATATAGTGAACATCTAAAGGGCTTCCTGGTCAAGATTTCCAATGTGTTTATTGTCCTTCCCCAGGCCCCGATAGAAAAAAAAAATAAAGAAATCGCTGCATTTGAAACTTAAAGAGCAGACAGTCTTGGAATACATCAGTAGTTTTCAACCTGACAAAAGAGAAAGAGCTGATGGTCCCTGAAGATCCTGATAGACATTGCACTTGGTGCCAAATAAAATCCTCAGCTCAGAATCTCAGGAGCTATGGTACAGGCCAGGAGGCTGAGGTCAGTGCAACACCTCTGAGGCCACACCATGTGTCATTCTCCATGCAAACCTATTGGTGGTGATGAGAATGATCATAGGATGAGACCATAGGAGGGAGTCTCAAGGATGACCGGTGCTGAGAAAAGATGACACAGAGAGAAACTGAGAACTCAGAGATGGCTCAGCAGGAATGTGCCTGCCACTCCTGCTTCCCTAATCCCACCAAGAGCACTAGAGAGCTCGAACACTGAGTCTACCCAGGAAGGTTTGCATTGCAGACCTGAGTGGCAGGAACTGCTGGACAATCCCTGCTGCATGGAGCCAGTTTGAAGACAAACACTGACAAAGAATGAGAGGTCCCAGAAAAAATGAGGAAATGCTTCTGAAAGTGCTATTTCCCAGCACAACTGAGACCGGATTCAGAGCTGGGTGTCACGGACTGGAGGAAGGAGCCAGGGCATCTGGGTACACTGTGCATTTGTCAGGGGAATCACAGTTGTTCCTTCTTGCAGCCAGCTGGCTCTGGTCAAGCTGCAAATAGAGGTCTAAGGGTGACTTCTGACACCCCGGTTGCAGCTCTCAACAGGGAGAAGTCCAAGGTTTGTCAGACCGAAGTAACTGATGCCAGTCTCCAAGGAGAGCTCAAGCGAGAGCACAGAATGCCATCCTTGGACCGACAAGAACTCTTTGACAAATAGTGCTTAGTAATGATTGAAATGTGCTCAAATAAAGGGAAAAGAGCTCCAAGTTTTTAAAATTAAATTATACATAATAAAGGATTCCATACATAATGCATACCTTCATTCAGAACAAAGAATCAGTGCCTTCTCTCTCTAAAAGATTTGAAAAGTTCAGAAACCCCCTTTCCAAGGAGTATATCTATCTCCTTTCTTCCACAAACCCAACTTATTTTTAGGCTACAACTGAATAAAAAGTGACGGCATTAATCTTGAAGCCAGGAGGACTCTTTTTTAAATTAATGGCATCAACGTTGTGATCTCCATTCTCCTTCCCAGCAGCCATTTGGGTCTCAAGATGCCCTGCAGGCTCACTCGCCTTGCAGTCCATCTCAATTTACAACACTGTTTTTATGGGAAAATGTATTTGGATTAAAGTAATTGAATCACAAATAAAATGTTAAAATGAAGACCCATTTGAATAGGGATTTCTTGCTTATACAAACATTGGTATACAGTAAGAAAGCATTCACGTATCCTTTAGCCAATGGCTTATAAATAATAACACATCCATCTGATGGTCTATTGCCTCACCTGGCACTTAGAGCTCAGCCAGTGATTCCTCAGCAGAGCAGAAGAAGAGGATACAAAGTGAATTTGACTCTCAAGAAGCCGAAGAGGCAAGAACAGAGCAGAGATTGTTTTCCCCAAAACTGGCCCCAGGGAGTGTGTGGGAGTGGCGGGAGCTCCAGGGAATTTAGAAGGTCCTCTCGGTCTGGCCTCCTTGCATCCCCTCGTGCTACCTTCCAAACATTCCTGTCCAACATGCACCACTTTGGGGTTAATGGTGCGAGCTGCATGTACACTTAAAGCCTGTGGAATTGGCACTGGCACAGTGGATTCCAACGTGGGTCAAACTGATGATAGGCATGAGACACCGTGCTCAGTACACTGCTCTACACACAAGTATGTGCTTTGTTCCTCCTTCATTTCCTCTCTAATGTTTTGTGGCAAACTAAACAGCTAAGAAATGGGGAATGTAGAAGAACACATAATTCTTACTATTATAGTTAATTAAATAATACTTTCTCCAGCCTATTGTGGTAATTAGCCCTTCCTCTCACTCTTCTTTACTTGTTAATTTAGATCCTAAATTTATTTCTGAACTATGGACTTTCATAAACAGTTATTTTAATGAGGTCTTTTAAAAATGCAAGTATTGTTGATAACCTTGCGCTTACGATTTATTTCAAATGTGACATCGATTTCAGGTAATTTAAAGGTAATTTAATGAAAGGTCAAACATTTCTTGGGAAATAATTGGGAAAGTAATGAAACTACTTAGTAGAGACTTGAGACTTAATAATCTCTCATTTAAACATTAGTTTCTATTCTGTGACTGTCTTCCCCAGCGAGAATCCAAATACTCCATAAGCTGTAAATTTACATCGCCCTGGAAGATAGCCCAGGACAGGAAAGGAACACATTGGCTTCAGCCCCAGGACAATGAGGACATCAGCCACGTGCCTTCTTTTTACAGGCTGTCCCCAGTGCCACAGGTGCTCTGTAAGCTTGTCACTCCTGTCGACTCAGGGCCCCAGTTTCCCTCTGGCTCCACAATATACGACAGGGTATATGCCCTGTGTAGACTTTGCCCCCTAAAACTCAAAGAAAGAAAAAGACCAGACTGAATTCTCTCAGTCTGCGTCACCTCTGCTCTCCTTTGCCCTTAGCAGCTAAATATTGTGCTATTTCTTTCCTCCAATTTGGGGCAGTGCAGATGCTACACCAGTTTGCTTGCAGCTTTGTTGCATCATTAGCTTTTTGAAACAAAGGGTCCATTTTGTACCTCAGGACATTTTGGAAGGAAAACTGTTGGGGTCTGTGCCTAGACTCCCCAATCCCCCGAATGGGTACACGGCGAAGGCGCAAAGGAATGAGACATGCGGCATGGTCTTCAGGGCTGCAAAAGAAGGGAAATCCTCAGCAGAGCTCATACCTCTGCTAGCCGGCCTACCGACTGATGCTGGGCAGCCTGGATTTAATCAGAATAAGCAAGCAAGGAGTTGTGTGGACAATGGAAGAAATCTGAGCAAGATCTCGGGAGGCGTTTAAGGACCTCCCAGAGTAACAGACGATGCTAATTAAGGTAAACTATCCAGAAAAATCTCTAGGTGGCCTCAGTTGTGGCCTATCTTGCCACCTGGGCGTCTCCTCCTTCTCAGCTCAACCATGCCCAGGCCACACCATAGTCCTGCACGTATATTCAGCTTCAATGCTCCCCAACAGAAAACTAACAAAAATCCAAAGCTATGGAAAGACCTGTAATTTGGGCCAGTGTTACAAGGTGGTTGGCCCTGGAGCATTCTCCTTGGCTACAGCCTTCCCTTGGGCAAAGGTGGCTGCATCCTCATGGGACTGTCTTGATGTGTACTTCTGGCATCCACCTCTGTGTGAGCAGTGGGGACAGTAAGAGAAAAGCCACACCACTGCACAGTTAATAGTCAAAACTCTTCACCTTGCCCTGACTCACAGGGCAACGGCTCATCTTATCCCCAAGAGTCCTGTTGATCCAATAAAAGTCATTGTCACCAGCTGTCCCATTCCGTGAATAGTACTGTGTTTGCGTCTTGTATTACATGCACAATTAAATCCCAGCAGAAAGTGTTGTCTTCTTGTTTTGACTTTGAGAACTCACAGGAGTCAGCAGGGTATCCGTTAAGGAAAAGTCCCTTCAGTAAGGGGGACCGTGCTCATCACGTTCTCTCCACCCTGCTCACCATGCCCTCCCATTTCCCACCTGCCGCTGGATTAACGTATTTGTTTGTGACCACACCATTTTAGAAGACATCATTGGCTAGATGTCTGAGGAGTAAATCAATGACCTGGTTCCATCGTGCACATACTTTTGGCTAAGAATGGAGCTCCGGATTGACGCACATTGTAACTTAAGAGCTTCTCAGCAGAGCATACATGAATGCATTAGCAAGGTTCCTTGGGTGCTCCGCCTATAAAATGAGGATGAAAAAACTTAACTCGTGGATTTTTGCTTAAACCAATGAACTTGCAAATGAAAAATGCTTTAAACAATCCTGGCATACAATAGACACTCGAGAAGCCTTAGTGGTTTTCATGATCATTATTATCTATTAGCTAAATCAAAGTACAAAAGCCCTAGCAACACTGCATTACATTGGGCCAAACGGGTCAAATGTGAACTTCGTTGGTTCTGAGTGTACTTTGTCCACTGGTCAACTCCCAGCCTTGCTTCTGCTGGGTACCTGTGCTCTATCTGCAAATAGTAAGTGTTTTAGGCAGCTCAGAGGGTAGAATGCAGGGTCTCATGCATGTTCAACAAGCACTGTGCCACGGAGCTGTGCTCCAACCCCAAATAATATCTTTAAATAAGATAGTTGTTCTTGATTTTTTTCTGACCAGTTTTCTGAATCCTAAACAAGAGAACATAGAAATAGAGCAGGTGTATATTCTGAAAATGACCTCCATATTCCCCCATCTCCAAATGATTTCATGTCACATAGAGCCCAGAGTCCTACAGATCATCTGTACTTAACAAATTCCACAGGCTGGAAGACCAGCGGAGAACCAGGACTCAGGTGAGAAGCACAAAGAGAGAGCAAGGCCATGGGGGTGGGGAGGCAGGTAGAAGCCAGCTCAGGACACCCCGCCTCTTCCCTCTGTACACCAGGCATCAGTCACAGCGTTAAAATCTCCACTTGGTCCTGCCCTAGCTTAGAAGTGCTACTGGGTTCCAAACACAGCCAGCTCTTCCTATCTTGTTATTTTGACTTTTATACCTCTGATTTACCCAGGGTTTAGAATATCACAGTTTGAAATCACTCCATGCGCGCCCAACCTGGAGCTGGCTTTTCTTATACACTGAGGCAAGGATGTGGTGACATGTGCAGTGCCTTGAGATGCATCCATGCAACAGTGCGACCATGCAAAGAACGACTTCCTTTCGGGAGAGTTATGTGGCTTCTGTGTGTCTGCAGCTCCGGCCTTTCAGCAGGCTCTTGTGGGCTGGAGACGTGTAAACCCTTTCCATTGATCTTTTTATTCTGCAACCTATAAAAGAAAATGCTGGACACTTCCATTATTTTCTTTCTCCCTCTCCCATCCTTCTCTCCATCCGTCCAGCCTCTCATGGTGGTCATTAGGAGCAAACAGAGCACCACACTTCTCCCTTCTAATTAGGTGCTTAATAGGACAGTGTTTGAAAGCAATTAACGGGGAAAAACATTTTTGTCCCGTTTTCTCAATTGGTCTTCAAGAAAAATGCCTAACCAAGGCGAGGATTCATGTGAGCCAGGAACCTGTTGTCCTTTTCAGTTTTTCCCATGTCACAGTTTATTCATTTAATTCAGCCCTCCAGAATCACTGCGGTGCCAATTATCTCTGTGTGTGGAAAATGAGCTCCAGCTACTTCTTCTTCCCCTTCATCTGATGCCTGCTTTTGGCTTTTTTCTGTGCCTGAGTAATGTGCGAAGCAGAAAAAAAGAGAGAGAGAGAGGGTCTTCAAAAACATGTGAAGTGGCCCGAATGGCTTCTTGGTACCTGTGAAGAGTCCCCTTGAAGCAGCTTAGGGACAATGGCAGGTTGCCTCTAGCCGGGGTTTATTTTGCCCACATGATCCATTTCACACGCACCCAGGCAGCTGCTGAATAGAGGATTAACACAAGTTTTCACCTTATTGAAGACAGGGATTCAAAGCAAACAAATAGGGCTAATGAGTTAGAATATGAAATTAAAGATTCTCCAGGTCCCTTTGTTGTCCTGTACATCACGTTAGCACTCGGCTAAGAACTTTGCAGAAGACACACAGACACCAGGTTCCAGGAGGCTACCAGGTGGGCTGGACCAGGCAGACTGCAGGCTGGAGCACCCCACAATCTGTGAATCCCATCCTCAGAGTGTGAATTAAGTGGAGAATATTAAGAGAATGGCCTGCCTTTAGGCTTTTCTGTATTAACACTAAATTTAAGGGATTTTGTTGGTTGGTTGGTTGGTTGGGGGGAGTGTGTGTATGTGTGTCTGCTTGTTACTGGGGATTAAACCCAGAGCCATCACAATGAGCTATGTCCCGGCCCTTTGTAAACTTATATATATATTTTTGAGGCAGAGCCTTGCTGAATCACTAAGATACCCAGGCAAGGTTGGAACTTGTGATCTTCCTGCATCTGCCTCCTAGAGTACTAGCATTATATTCATGCACTGTCATGCTTAAGTGTAAGCTTTTATCACAATTACTATAAAACCTATCACATAAATTATACAGAACAAATGTAGACTAATGAGAATATTTTAATACTTAGTAGCTTTGCTGATCACAAGAATTTTGGGGAGATAACTATACATAAATTCACTGTTTTGGGGTCAATGTGTTGGCTGACAATAATGCCCATGAAGACACACACAAACACAACCACAACAAGGATCCCTGAATTCACTTTGCTAAAAGCTGTTTCAGAGACCTAGAAGCCGGCATGGAGCATCACTGACTGATGACCATTTCATTATTCAACAGTTTTATTTTTCTATAGTTGGCTTCACATCTGTCTTTAATAACGCAAATAACCCATTTATTTCTGAGCTTGCTTCCCCAGCACACCCAGAAAGTAGGCTCAATTTCCTACCCCAACCCAATATTATCAAGCATTGATGCAATAAAGAAAAATAAATTTTGAAGTGACCAGAAAGCGAATTTTGAAAGCGAAGTGACCAGACTTTTTGATATTATTACTTACATTATTGAAATGAGATTTTTTTCAGAGGCATAAAATGTTTTCATTCAGATACTTTTGAACACTTAAAAGATGAACAGCCTGTGTTTATTGAGGAAACAAAAAAATTAAAAAGAAATCACGTTCAACTTTTACAAACTCATGACTCAGAGAGAGAAATCTGCACTTGGAAAAGCTGTGGTATGCAGCTTATCATCTAAATGAAAAAGGAAATGCTTACATTCAGGGGAGGGGGATGGGAAGGGACTGAGAGAGACAAGGTTCTCCAGAGGGCAGCGGAAACCAAGACTATGAAATCGGATGTGCACTGGGATGATAGGATCCGTGGATGGTAGGAGGCAGTGGAAAGGTCTGGGTACTGGACATCACAGGGAGGGAAGTGGAAGGGTCTGGGTCCTGGACATGACAGGGAGGGAAGCGTTAGGTGTCCATCCCTGCCAAAGACATAGCTGACTGGAGGCCATGAGTGAACCTTAGGAGACACATGAAGTTCCACACACTTGGGCTCCCACATCCCCGTGACCCAGGAGGAAGAGGGCTCTCCCCAAGAACAGAGGACCCAGTTAAGGGCAAATGGATCTAGCTTCAGAAACAGAGCTCATGTTGTTGATGGGGAGCCCAAGGTGGGGGTCACAGAGCTGGGGGTACAGAGCAGGACTTCATTTGGTGGAGAACTCCAAGGACACCAAGGTGACAAATGTCAGGTATACTGCTGAGTCCTGGGACCAGGAGGTGCCCAAGGGAAGAGTGGAGCTGTGCCATGTAGAGTTTTCAATGATCTGTGCAGGGCACCAACTTAATGGGCCATCAGCAATCATCACAGGGCAAAGTGCCCTTCACTGCACCCACCCACCCAGCTGCGTGGCTGACCCTTTCTCCCCACGTGGATCCACACAGGTCTGTGGGCTGAAGCACAAAGGGAGGGACAGCTACTTCTTGCTGATGATGAAATGTGACCATCATCCACATAAAGGTCTCCCCTGAGCTACAAAGTGCAGGTTGCCATAGGTATGTGATACTGAGAGGGAGCCGGGGAACTCTAAACCCCAGGAAAATGCCAGTCTGTGTTTGACAATATGCTTTCTCTATCAGCCGGAAAGCCCTTAAGATTTTTTGGGCGAACTAATGCATTTTGCATTTGGAACTCTTTCTCCTCATTTTTAGATTTAAATGTCAATGTAAATAAATAAGACCCAAATAAAGAAACATGCTATGGAGGCGAACACATCCACTGAGGGGTCTGGGTGTCACATGGCCCTCAGGTGTCTGCATCTACAAAAGCAACACAGGCCAAGTGTCCTCCTCTTCCCTGACCAGGAGCAGACACACAACTTGCATTGCCACTCCTCAGGGTCTGTGCTCCCACTGCACTTTGTGCTCTACAGATGCCCCTGGGTACATCTTCCAGAGGTTCCTTAAGCTCTTCTGTTTCCTCCATCTTTGGAGAATCTGCCCGGGCAGCTCTGCTCTTGGCTGATCTTGGGCTGGCTTTCTGAGGCACCACTACTGGCCTTGGTGGCCTCCCTGATGTCTTGGTTCCTTTTACTCTTTCCTTAGGACGTTTATTCTGCTCACACAGGCCATGTCTTGAAAGACTACATTTGGGTCCATGTTCCTCTGTAAAGTCCAAGGAATCATAAGCCATGCCAAAGCTACTCATGTTTCTACTGCTAAGAGAACCCAAAGATGTAAATGACACCTGCTGGATCTTATATATTTGGGCTCATTTTCCTTGAGGTGGTCTTGGGCATGGTGGCCTCCAAGGAGAAAGATATCAATGGTGATGGCTTCCACAGAGTGGCTGGTTGGCCGTGAGATGCCTGATGTCCATAGTTACTGAGTCCCTGGCAGCTGGTCCTCAGTAACTGCTGGAGAGGAGCAGGCAAGGGGAATTTAGCTTCTGCAAACCTCCAAATGCTGTGGATAAATTTTTACAGCTTGGTGGGAAAAAAACTGTTTGCATTTATTTATGCTCACAAACAGAATTCCAGTTGTCATTTTAACCATCATGTAGACTTCTACAATCTGAATATGTTACAATTCATTTGCTTTTGCTTTTAGTAGACAACTTTTAAGTGGCTTCCGGTTTTTGTCACAATAAGTAGGCTCCAGTGAGTATCTTAGCATCTCTCCTCTTACCTGAGGACCACATTTCTCAGAGACACATGCTTTTAATTTCTTGACAGATAATATTTCAGAAAATGAAAGATTATAGATGTTGTGGTTAAAACTCATGCCTATTTTAACATCTAGAATAAGAGAAACAATTACCAAGCCTGTGTATGTAGCCTTTAGTTTATATTTTATTTATTTGAAGTAAGATCAGCCCACTGATCTTTCTTCAAAGGTAATATGTTCACCTGGTGGTGATTAATGTCTTCAACAAACTAACTGTTGGGTTCACAAGAATGGCTACTTCTTACCACAAGGAGGATCTGCATTCAGGAACACTGTGACAGGAATGACGGAAAGATGAAAAATAAAACGTGAACTTGCCCTCCACTAAAATTAGTACAGCTGAAAATTTACAACCACGTTTAAACCAAGATACCTGGGCTCTGGATGAAGGACATAGCACGGGTGCTCAGCAGGACTAAGAAGCAGGGACAAGAGAGCTGGTACCCACTGAGAATCTTAGGCATCCATCTTGGGATGTGCCCAGTGTGTCCTCATCAACCCTGGAAGGAGGAACCTGTGAGGTGCCCGAGGCCCACACCTTATCCCTGAGCCGGGACAGACAGTGCTGGCCTGTCAGATGAGTCCTCTGTTGTCCTAAAGTTGTCAGCACTGCATTCAAGTCAGTCTTTCAGGGACGGTGAGAGGGAACCTCATCCAGGACAGCATATAGTCAGGTCTCTTCTGCTGAAATTTCCTTGGGTCCTGACCACGGTGTATCTGGGACATTGGGCCCCGGTAGCCACTGTGCTGGAAAAGATAAGCCATTAAACCCTGACCTACTCTAACCTCTTCCCAGGCCAACCCTTTCTGCCCCTTGCCTCACACTACCTGACACATTTAATTCAAATGATCGTCTTAGGAGTCACATTATGCAGAATTGTGTGACATTTCAGTTATATTTTAAGTCTTGGGTTTTTCTCTTTTCTCCTCAGGAAAAGTCCCCCTTTGCATCATAGAGTCATGGAGAAAAATGGTACAAGTTTAAACAGGGAATTTATGGGCGTGAAAATGATCGGCCACCCTGCCAGCTCCTGCTTCAGGAATACAAGGTCCATGGGAACAGCAGGTCCTTCTTAATATCCAGGGCACACAACTCACAAGGTGCTCCTAGCACAACAAAAATTATGATAAATATAAAAACTATTCTTTAGGCTATTTTAGTAGACATCTGTGGACGAGGGATAAAATGGGTGATTGTATCTTTGAAAAGCAACTTATACAATGGAATTTTTTAAATGTCTACACCACTTTAAAAGGAAAATTTAAAAGTAGTATATTACCATTATGCACCAGCCACCAGAAATTATCTTAAATTGATTAAAGTATTACTTATCTTAAGTAATGTGGACCTATTTTCATTCAAGCCTGTCACCCACACCTCTAGGATATACAGCATGTAAGGAAACAGAATATCAATTCGGATACCAGACGCTCTCTCCCCAAGAATAATGACCATGCTCAATAACTTAACTACTCAGAAGACCAGGAGCCAGAGCCCACACCTAAAGATATATAACAGAAAAGATATTTTTCACTCAATGAAAGAAAAAATATAGGACTCACAAGGCCCCGCTTGAAGCTGACCTGGGAATCAATTTCAAGTCCTGGGCACAGGTCTGAAAGTGAAGTCTTTATGATCTGCTGGTTATAACATTGAGGCCCACAAAGCGAATCCAGTGCCTACCTGTAAATTTTTCTTATTTGCTGTCTTTATTGTGTCACATTTTGGACCAGTGCTAAGGTTGATGGCAATGCTTTCTCTGCGTACAGGAATACCTGGGTTCTTTCTACAGCTGTCACAGGCCAACATTTTCAGGCAAATAAGAGGTTGCCTTTGCAACTACGACGAGGATTGGAGTCACATATATAGATTGGAAACAGTTCTAATGTTTGGCTCATCACTGCCTCCTTGTTAGGAAACAGGTAAAGACAAGAGGCCAAGTGGGAATTTGTTGGTATTCATGCTAAGACTGGTGTCTGATTTTGTGTGGACAGAAGCGTTGCATTCTTATCATATCTGCAGTTTACAAAGCTGAATCCTGAGACACTGACACATTTTTAAACACTCGCTTCAAAATGTTTTCTGATTTCCACCATGACTTTCCCTTTGAACGGTAAGTTATTTAGAGAACTTACTTCTTAATTCTCAGATGTATGATTTTGCCTTAGTTCCCTTAGTTATTCTATTATCACTGATTTTAAGTTTATTCAATGGATTAGGGTCAACACATTTGCTCCACATGATGCTTTCTTTGTGATACTTAGGGTTGAATCTAGGATTTCTGCACTGAGCTACATTTCTAGTCAGTGTTCCCACCTAGCATGAACTAGTGCTGACCTGAGACTCCCCACAAGTGTTTTCCTGCAGCAGTATGAGCACTGTACCAGCCCTGCCCTGGGCTTCGGCAGACCGTGAGGTTAGCAATGGCATGTGATGTTCATTTACCATTACCAGCCAGCAGGGCATGGTTTCCCCACAGAAAAACCTTGGGGTCCAATCACATGTCCCAGTTGCTGTCTCTAAGTAGGTTCTATAATGAAAATAAAATATCGCTTCTCAGCCTTTTGGCTAAGATCAAGTGTATAATGAAAATAAACGGTGTGCGTCTTCTGGAATATAAATGACTGGTCCTAAGAAATCCCAACAGACCCTGACCTAAACATCTTCAGACACGTAACTTGATGGGGCCTGCCATTCCATAGATGCTCAGCACCAAATCTCTAATTATTTCATCACCCAGTCCACTGCAGCAGGCAGGGTGCACCTTTCAAGAATACCCATGGTATGAAATGCAGGATTCTTGGCAAAATCCTCTATGAGACTACTTAGCAATTGGAGGATCCTCTGTGAAAATGTCTCTGGGTGGCTTAAGTTTAAAAGAAACATCACCAAATTCCAAATATCAATGAAAAACATGTCTGTCTTCCTGATATGCCTAGCATCTGAACAAAACTCACTTGCCCACCTGAATGTCATGTTGGTCTTCAGGGTCCACTTATCACGTGTCCATAAATCCTGTTGAATTATAACTATGAAGAAGGTGTTCACACTCAAAAGACAAGGCTCATATTTTGCATTCCTTTTCACCCTATTGGCCTAATAAGAGGAATGTTAGAACCCCACCAACATGTCCTCATGCCAATGGACTCCAATAGCAGCCTGTCTGGGTCTCACATCTGAGGGATGTGAGGTCACAGAGAAGCAGAAGCAGATTTTGCTGAGAGCGTTGTGAATGTTTTTGCAGTGTATGGCCTACAAGTGACTCGTGCTCATGTAGGTCTGTCTGGTTCACAGGCTCCAACACACTGCCATAGCAGGGAGGTAGAGATGTCACAGCACTGGGAAAGTCAAGGAGCTCCACTGAAGGACCTCAGAGACATCAGCCAGGAGGGGAGAGCTACAGCAGCTGGGACCCTCATAAGGCACAGCCTCTTCCTGATTTAGTTCTTCTGAGTGAAAGACCTCTGATTTCACTAAATGAACATGTAGCAGTATGGAGCTGTCAAAAATGAGGCTAGAATTTCTACTTAAATTCAGAGACTCTTGAAGGTTGGCTTAATATCCTGTCCTATGCTGCTAATAAGATGCACACCTGTAGAAGTCAAAGGAGACTAAATCACTAACTGAAGGTTTTGTGGGTTTCTATAGTCCTTGCTTTAATTAAAACCCTCAAATTTGCTGTGAACTTTTCCATGCACACCTATGAATCATTTAGATTTTCTTCCTGGTTTATTAGTTTAATTATTCATCTTAGGGCCAAGTGTTGGGGTGACTTTAGGCACATCTTTAACTTACCACAGTCTGTTTCAGGTGACACACCATGTCACCTACAAAATGAGAAGCTTTTGTCACACACCTCTGTATCTCTCCACTCCACCCTCAAGCTGTCCTTTTTCTGTGCCTTTCTTTTTTATGTTATCAGACTTACTTTTAACTATTATTTTGTGTGCATATAATAGATTTTTCCTTCATCATTGTTCTTTAAAGATGTTTTCAGAAGATACAGACTTCTAAGTTAACAGATTTTTCTTACAGTATTTTAAAGATGAGATTCCACTGTTTTCTCTGCTGCATGGTTTCCTGAAAGTAATCTGCTGACATCCCTACATTTTCCTTCTCTGTATGTCACCTGGTCATTTTTCTCTGTCTGATTTAATATTGTTCAGTTTGCTGGAAAAATTTATGATTGCTCTTTGCACTTGAGTAGTTGGACTATTGTGTGGTTCTGTGCTAATTTCCTCATTTTCCTTGTGCTTGGAATTCACACCTTGGATGTGTAGGCTTATAATTTTAATCAAATTTGGAAAGTTTTTTCCATTATTTTTTAAAATCTATTTTCTCTTCCATTCCTCCATCCCTTTGGTGAATGTGTGTGTGTGTGTGTGTGTGTGTGTGTGTGTGCACGCACATCTAAAATTCTCAGTTCAGGCCCTCCCACCCTTGGACCCCAGACCTCCAACTTGAAGGATGGCCTCTTTCACACCTGCCCTCCCACCCTAGGGGATCCCCTCATGGTCCTAGTATTGCTGTTGACCTTCAGCTACCCCTCCTCCTCCCAGAACCTTGGACAACAGTGGATTAACCTTGCTTGGTAATGGAAGACTCAGTAACACCTCATCCAAACAGAGGACCTCAGCAGGCTTCCATCAGTGTGGTGAGCTTTTCCCTAAAACAGAGGTCTTTAATGGGTAAACAGGAGCAGTAGCAAAGCTCCTTCCAGCTGTAAGACCTTGGCAAGCTTGACAAGAGTGCAGGTGAGTCCTTCCTCCACACAAAGAATACCAGGCAGGTTGAGGGGAGTTCCAATAAGGCCTCTCCCAATCTTAATAAAATTAAAAGGACTTATGAGACACCCCATGACACAGTAGAGTCCCAGGCAAGACAAACACTATAGACAGGGAGATCTGGTGGCCTGGAACAACCTGAAGACATAGTAATAGCAGGAACTAAGGGTTGACTTACATCAATATTCCTAAGCTAGTCAGCCCAGGAAGAATGTAGGACTCACCAAACAGGCCCTGCAGGAGGAATTCAGGTGGCAAGCCCTCTCTTCATTGTGGTACCCAGTAATGGGACAAATATCAACCACACAGTAGGACCCTAAGATAGGCACTACTGACAGTTGAGACTATTAGGATTGAAAGACTAAGTATTAGCCTGAAAGGTTAAAAATAACAAAACAAAAAAGCAATGTCAAACATCTAGTCCATCAGGAGCAAGTACAGGAGACACTGAAATAGAGGACTTCAAAAGTCATACACCTGAGATCTCTGAAAAGATAGTGAGTGAAATAAAGAAACAAATCCATGAAGCTATAGAGGAGATCAAATTAGAAATAGTTTCTCATGTAAAAACAGAAATGACAACCTTAATAATTGAGCTGCTCAGCATAGAAGGTCATAGAAGACCTAGATTAAAAAGTACAGGAGCATGGAAAACTGATTGAAACCTTGAATGAACAATATAGAAAATAAGTAGAATACATGAAACAAATCCAAAGATATATCCAAGAAATAAAAAATTCTGTTGAAAGCTGGAAAAACCATTTAAATGAAGCTGAAAATAAATTTTGGACCTTAAGGACAGGATCACAGCTAGTGATCATGAAAAGATAGAACTTTTAAAAATAACAAAGCAGCATGAAATGACAACCCAACAGCTTCGAGATGATGCCAAGAGAAACAATACAAGACTAGGCATCAGTGAAGATGCAGGAGTCAATGTAAATGACTAAATATAGTTTAGTTACTAAATAACTAAACTGTTCACAAAAGTGATAGCAAAAAATTTCCCAAACATGGGGAAAATCTGATATGCAGATAAGTGAGGCATATAGAATGCCAAACAACCACAACCGACATACCACATAAAAACAGAATAGTAAAAGCTGTCAGAGAAAAGACACAACTCACCTATCAAAGAAAGCCCATTAGAATCAAGGCAGACTTTCCAACACAATCCCTCAAGTTAAGACAAGCTTGGAGTAAAGTATTTAAGCCCTGAAAGAAAACAACTTTCAACCCAGATTGATGTACTCTATAAAACTTTCTCTGAAATTTAATGGAGAAATAAGATACTTTCATGAAAAAGAACTGAAGAAATTCATGCCCACCAAACTAACCCTAGAAATAATACTGAAAGACATACTAGATAGAGATAAAAATGACAACAATTTCCAGAACAACAACAGAAAGAAACCACCAGACAGGACAAGCAGTTAAATAAGGGGGGAAAGCAGAAAACCAACAGCATGAAAATAACATGACAAAGTTGAGCCAGTACATATCACTTATATCCATCAATGTAAATGGCCTCAACTCACCTATTAAAAGAAATAGGTTACAGAATGGATCAAGAAACAGGATCCCACAATACGTTGTATACAAGAAACACATCTGCCTCAAAAGGAAACTCATAGATTAAAAGTCAAAGGAAGGAAAACAATATTCCATGCACAGGAACCCAGAAAAAAGAAGGAGTAGCTATTCTATTTGCAGATAATTTGAACTTCAAACCAAAAACGATTAAAAGAGATAAAAAGTTCACCACATACTTGTCAAGGGAAAAATTCAAGAAAAAGTGCTAGCAGTCGTAAACATACATGCTCAAATACAGGAACACTCAACTATATAAGACAAATACTAATAAATATGAAAAACCAAATAAGCAACAACACAATTATAAGACAGGACCTTGATACCCCATTGTCACAAAGAGATAGATCAACTAGACAAAAAGTCTGCAAAGAAATAGCAGAACTGAATCAAACCTGTGAGCAAATGGACTTAGTAGATGTTTACAGAGTTTTCCACCCAATAGCATCAGAATACACATTATTCTTAGCTGCGCATGGTATATTCTCCAAAACAGATGATATATTAGCCCATAAAACATTCTTAAGTAAATGTAAAGAGATTGAAATTATCCCATGCATATTACCAGACCATAGTGCATTTAAATTAGAAATTAATGGCAAAAGAAATTGCAAAACCTGCATAAATACATGGAAATTAAATAACAACTTCCTGAACAATCAATGGGTTACAGGTGAACTTAAAGAAGGAATAAAGCAATACCTACAATTCAGTGAAAATACAGATACAACATACCAAAATCTGTGGGACATAATGAAAGCAGTCCTGAGACGAAAATATACAGTAATAAATTGTCATATCAAGAAAACAGAACAAGCACAAATAAACAACCTACTGCTACATCTCAAGCTTCTAGAAAAAGAACAAATAAAATCTAAATCTCATAGAAGAGAGGAAATTATACACATGAGAGCAAAAATTAATGCAGTTGAGACTAAAAAACAATACAAAGAATTAATGAATCAAAGAGTAGTTTTTTGAGAGAATAAACAAAATTGATAAACCCCTATCCAACCTTAGAAAGAAAAAGAAAGAAAAAAACTCAAATTCACACAATGAGGACTGAAAGGAAAGAAATTACTACAGATCTCATGAAAATTCAAAAGATTATGAATACCTACTTTGAAAATCTCTAGAGTAGAAAACACAGAGATAATGGACAGATTTCTAGAAACACATGATCTACCAAAGCTCAATCAAGAAGATATGACAATTTTAAATAACCCAATATCAGCTATTGAAATTGAAAATGTGATTAAAATTTACCAATTAAAAAAAAGCCCAGGTCCTGATAGATTCACAGCTGAATTCTATAAGAAATTTAGAGAAGATTAAATGCCAACACTCCTCAAACTATTCAATGAAATTGAAAGGGAAGCAATCTTCCCTAACTCATTCTGGGAGGCAAGTATTACCAAACCAGAAAAAGACCCAACCAAAAAGGAGAACTATAGGTCAATCTCACTAATGAACATTGATGTAAAGATTCTCAGTAGAATACCACCAAACAGAATGCAGCAAATAGTCAAGTAGATTGTACCATGACCAAGTGGGTTTATCCCAGGAATGCAGGGATGGTTTACTATATGCAAATCAGTAAATGTAATATACCACATCAACAGAGCCAAAACCAAAAACCACATGATCATCTCCAAAATGCAGAAAAAGCTTTTGATAAAGTCCAACACTTGTTCATGATAAAAAAAAAGCTACAGAAACTCAGATTAGATGGTATCTACCTCAATCTGATAAAGGCCATTTATTACAAATCAACAGGCAACATTATACTAAATGGACAAAAACTGAAAGCTTTCACTGTAAAATCAGGAACAGGCAAGGATGTCCACTATTACCATTACTATTCAATAACTATTCAATATAGTTCTGGAAATATTAGCCACAGCAATCAGACAAGAGAGAGAAATAAAAGGAAAAAAGATAGGAAAAAAAGAAGTTAAATTATCACTATTTGCAGATGACATGATACTTTATATAGAAGACCCCAAAAACTCTATTAAAAGACCACTAAAGATAATAAATAAATTCAGCAGTGTAGCTGGATACAAAGTCAGCATTCAAAAATCAATAGTATTCTTATACACAAATGACAAACTCACTGAGAGAGAAATTATGGAAATAACACCTTTTACAATAGCATCTCAAAAATGAAATACTTAGAAATCAATCTAATCAAGGATGTAAAAGACTTATATGCTGAAAATTATACTGCTCTAAAAAAGGAGATTGAAGATGATATTAGAAGATGATTGAAGGAGATTGAAGATGAATTAGAAAGGGTATTGAAGATAATGGAAGGATATTCTTTGCTTTTGGTTAGGAAGAACCAATGCTGTGAAAATGGCCATACTCCCAAAATTGTTATACAGATTTAATGCAATCCCAATCTAAATACCATTAACATATCGCACAGATCTAGAGAAAACACTCCTAAAATTCATTTGGAAACAGAAGAAACCTAGAATAGCAAAGGCAGTTCTGGGCAATAAAAGCAAGGCAGGAGATATCTCAATTCCTGACTTGAAATTATATTGCAAAGCTACAGTGATAAAATCAGCATAGTACTGGCAAAGAAATACATCTGAAGATCAATGGAATAGATTAGAAGATGCAAACAAAACTACAGACACTTAACCACCCTATATTTGACAAAGGGGCTATACATGTTCACTAGAAGAAGGATAGCCTCTTTAATAAATGGTGTTGTAAAATTGGCTTTCCACATGCCAAAGACTGAAAATAGATCCATGTCTATCACCATGTACTAAACTAAAGTCAAAATGGATCAAGATCTAAATATTAAAACAAAAACACTAAATCTGCTGGTAGGCAAAGAATTCATGAAGAAAACACAAACCATATGGGAAATATTTCAAAGAATCAACAACTGGGATCTCATATTATTAAAAAGTTTTTTGCACTTCAAAATAACTCATCAATAAAGTGAAAAGAAAACCCACAGAAAGAATTTTAGCCAACAGTCCCTCAGACAAAGGACTTATATCCAGATATATAAATAATTGAAAAGCATCAAACTCCCCAAAATCAAAGACCATCTCCAAAAATGGGCATCTGAGATGAACACACATTTCTCAGATGAAGATATATGAATGGTAAATAAATACATGAAAAATGTTCAACATCACTGGTCATTCAAGAAATGTAAATTAAAACAGTATTGAGATTTTATCTCATTCCAGAAAGAATGGCTGCCATCAAGAAATCAACTGATAACAAATGTTGGTGAGGCTGCAGGGGAAAAAGAAACACTGCTCCACTGTTGGTGGGAGAGCAGAGTGGCACAACCACTGTGGAAATCAGTACGGAGATTCCTCAAAATCTAGGATTGAAAATTCCATTCAATCTAGCTATTCCCCTCCTGGGTATTTGCCCAGAAAAATTGAAAAGGTCATGTCACAGTGATATATATGCACCCATGTTCATAGCAGCACAATTTGTAATAGCTAAATTTTGGAAACAACCAAAATGCCCATCAACTGCAGAGTGGATGAGAAAGATGTGATATTTTATATAATATAATATTACTCAGCTATAAAAAGGATTTTGAGGCTTTTTTAGGTAAATTGAAGCAACTTGAGACTATCCTCATAAGTAAAAAAAATCAGACTCACATTTGTAAATATTGTCTCTCTAGTATAAAAATAATAACAAAAATTGAAAGAGTAATAAGATCCAAATGTATAATAGATACTGAAATAATGAAAAGGAAAGAAAGCACTCTAAAGGACACAACTGTATGCTTAAGTATGCAAGATAGATAACCATACTACTGAGTTTGTGTTAGTTCATCAAACAGAATGGTTTGTACTGTCATTGTTTGATTGTCCACATTTTATGCTTTGATTTTGTAACTTGGACAACTTCTAAGCTCTCAACATGTAATTTATCAACTAGTGATTTCTTGCTGTTTTTTGAAAATCTGTATTATTTCTACCCTTTTTTCTGTTTTGCTTTTTTCTCTAAATAAAAATAAATAAAATAAGACTGTCAGTTCCCAAATGCTCTGTTCATGTCTTTAAAGGTCCTTTATTCTCTGCACTTCATTTCCTCTTTCCATGTCTTCAAGTTCTCTACTCTTTCTTTTCATGATTTTTTAACCTGCCATAATCCTTTCCAGAGCAGTTTTTGTTCTATATATTTAATTTGGGTTTTCTTTCATATCTTCTGCTTAACTTTCTAAGCATGTTGAATACAGCTTTAATAAGTATTTTAATGTTCTTCATGTATTACTTCTAATATTTATGTCAGTTATTGGTCCATTCCAATTGATTTTTCTTTTCTTTTTTTCCTTTTTTTGTACCAGGGATTGAACTCACAACTTCACACTTACCAGGCAAGGACTTGTATCTCTGAGCTAAATTCTTGGCTTGATTTCTTTTTCTTCACGTTGTAGATTGTATCTTCCTGCTCCTTTGTATGATTGATAACTCTTTTTTGGCTCCTTGAATCTGGGGGGTTCTAGTTCCTCAAATTTAGATTTTTGCTTTTATTTATTAGAATATCCTTTCTACCTCCTGTTGGGGTCTCTGTGTTAAACTGCTTGAGTCCAGTACCCAGCCATTGCTGCTTTTCAAATTTTGAAAGCTTCTTATCTCTGTTTCCTCCTGTGCAGCTTATGCCATTGTGCCGTTGGGAACATGAATCTTTCCTCTTCCATGTCTAGTCTCTGCTGAGTCCATCTGTGTATTTTTCATTTCTGATACTATAGTTTCCATCTTCAGGAGTCTTGCTTAAGTATTTTTCTATCTCCACTTCCTCACTGTTAGAGTATGTGTAATATAATTATAATTATTGCTTAAATCTTCCCCACTCTATAAATGCTTTGTCTGCCCTAGACTAGAGCTGATAATTATTCTCTCCATTTTGTGTCTAGACATCTTTATTTCCCATTTCTGATAATTTTGACCGAATCCAAATATTGAATCTTGCCTTGTTGGGTGCTATATATTTTTGTATTTCTCTGTCTTAAACTTAATTCTGAAATGAAGTTATGTTACTTGTAAATTATTTGAGTCATATGGCTTAAATAATTTACACCTTTGAGTGATTCTGGGGTAGATCTCAGTGTAGGGTAACTATTTTTATTTACTGAGTGGAAGTCCTTCTGAACACTCTGCCCAATTTCCTTGGAATGATTGACCTTTCCAGCTTGGCTTACAAGAACAGTATTGTCCTGGGACCTGTGTGAGCCTCGAGTACTGCTTTCTCCACCCCTTTCCTGTGGGCCTCTCTCTGGGATCAAGTGCTTTCTAAGCATGCAGGGTTAACCAATATGCTACTGAAGAGTCTCTGGAATCTTCTCTATTCAGCTTTCTGCTTTGACTCTGTCCTGTGAACTCTGCCAACCCCACACTCCTTAACCCTAACTTTTTCTTAACTCAGGCAGCTGTCTGAACTCTGGTTCAGGTCCCTTCTGCTCAAACCACTCCTGAAGAGCTTTGTCCACGAACATCAGATGATCCCAGGGTCTGCATTCTTTTTTCTCTCTCTCAAGAATTACTGTCTATGGGGGCTGGGGATTTAGCTCAGCGACATAAGCGCCTGCTTTGTAAGCAGGCAGTCGTGAGTTCGATCTCTGGTACCAATAAAAAAAAAGAAAAGAAAAGAAAAAAGAATCACTGTCTGTCATAATCTGTTGTCGAGTAAAATTTTGGTTTTTATTCATCTTTCTTCTTTCTTGTTGTTTTTTTCCCGCTGCAGTTTCAGGAAGGAGACTACATCTCATCCCTGTTATTTCATTTTGGCCACAGTATAATCCACAGGATTTTTACTCATAGTTTGTTATGCACCTGAAATATCTTCCAAAATCTACATCAAAAGTTTGATCCCTAATTCAGTGGTGCTCAGAGTAGGGATTGCTGAGGTGATTGGCTATCAAGGACTGTGACGTGGTTGATAGGTTAATCCACAGATAGATTCAGAGCCTTAGGGTGAAAAGTGGTGGAACTTTTGGGGTGGACATGTCCTTGTCCCAGATCCCGCACCCTCTTTCTACTTACTCTTAGCCATCGTGCAGTGAGCATCTCTGTTCCACTGCTCCTTCCCCAGTATGATTCTCTGCCTCACCCAGACCCAGAAAAAACAGAACCAAGGAGCCATAAACTGAAACTCATAAAACCAGGAGCTAAAACAAACTTCTTCTCCTTTTAAATCATCTCTCCCAGGTAGTTTGTTACAGCAATGAAAACTGACAGACCCAATGTTTTCTTCTCTTTAGCTTCCCTGGTGCCTCACTGACAATTCCATGTGTGCCAAATAACTTTCCTCGCTCTTCCTGCTTCCTCTGATGTGAATCACTCTGACTGCTGTGTTTCCGTGGTGCTCGAGTTTCTCTTGTGCCTGGCATTTTTCCCTGTGAGCTCAGTCTCCTTCTCTGGAACACTGTCATCATCTAACCATGGCAGATATCTCTGAGCTTCTCAGGTTCCTGGACAGAGAGTCTCAGAGGAGGGTGCCCAAGGTCACCTAGTGCCATCACTCCCTGATCCTTCTAATCCACTCCAGACATGCCTCTTCCCAGTCTTTACACCTGCCTTGCATATGCGAGGAGTTGGGGAGACCACAGGGCAAACCACCATCGGATCATTTCCCTGTCCAATGCGTGTCCACCATCAGTTCCCAGCACTGTCCTCTGGTGGGCACTGATTACTCTTAGCATGTGGTCCTTAGCAAACAGTCCAGGGCTGGAAATGACCCACTTGGAGCAAGGTAGAGAAGAATTAGGGCCCATGAAGACACATATTCTACCCTGCTGTTGGTCAGTCCTGATTCTCTCAGGCCTGATTACTCACATGTGCCCCTGATCACCCACCTCAGATGACACTCTGACCTCCCGTCACATGCCCTTTGTTACACCCCATATCACTCTGGTGAAAAGCTCAGCAACTCCCACTTTTCCTCCATCTGACCCAGACTTGCTTCTTCTCCTTTATAGATCACTTAATTATCTTGTGACATGATTCCCTCAAATTGTAATTCTAAATTTTTATTCATGATCCCAACTCCAACTGGCAATCAGCAGGCAAAAAGTGTTCCAATTAGAAAAATCAGATTAATTCTTTTTTTAAATAAAGATAAAAACTACTTATTCTATGCTCCTGGGAAGTATAAACTAGGTGGAATTCTTAAAATGAGAGGGACAATTATATCCCCCTCATTTAGTTCCTTCTCTGTCTACATTTTCCCCCCTCTTGTGTTCTCTGTTCCCTAAGGCCAAAGAAATTACCAGGGAAGGAATCATTCCATATGTCAAATTCTGGGCTGAAGTTTGCCACAGTCTCTGCCCTTGGAAGGTTTGTAGATGAGAACATGAAGCCCAGAAAGTCAGGGACTTAGTATTGGCTGTTTGGAAGATAAGAGGAGCAACTTGACTTTTATTTATGTCACATTGGTCAAGGTCTGATTAAAAGGGCAAAGGAAATGTGGCCAAATGCTTTGGTGCTCCCCAGCCTCCCTGGCAGCCTGCTCTTCCTGGTCCTATTTATATCTCTAAATGATTTTCCCTTTATCAGGTGCCCATCCCATTACAGTGTGTTTAATAACATCCTGTGATTCTGCTCAAAAATGAAGAACGCATCCAGAATTATGATTAGCTCAGCTGAGTATGCTGTCACTCAAAGGTCACCTTTTTAGCTTCAAAACTATACTCAGAAATAGAAGCTTCTTGCAAGAAAGGGCTGAAACACTACTCTTTCTACTATTACCACAAAAAAATGCAAATGCCCTGTGAGTATGCTTTCAAGTAGAAGTTTGCTAGCAGTAATTCTTTTGTTCACCCTATTCCATTGTCCTCAGTCCCATAGCCAGTCAACAGTCTTAATCCTAGAAAATTTTTTTACCAAAATCACCAGGTTTTTTTTAATGCTTTGTGAACTTATTTTAGGCCTGGCTCCCAATAACGCATTTTCATCTAAACATCTAATCATTCACCATGTGCAACCAAAACTCTGTGCTGTATGTTTAAAACAACATCAGTTCCATGTCAGTAGTCATCCTATTTGGAAAGAAACTTCTGAGCCATGATCTGAACAACATGGCACCCAGTGTCCCAGATGACATAGATGTGAGGGAGACGGGCTTTCAATGCTCTCCTGCTCCCAGGGCTGGAGGTAGAGGGGCACAGGCCAAAGGAAGGTCTCCAGTCATCATCAGTGTAAAGAATGGTAATAGATTTCCCAATTGTGTCAACCCACAAACACTCAGGTGTGAGGAACGGGAAGCTACAGCTGGGGGCTGTGGAGGAAGAGAAAGAGCTGCCACATAATGATGGGACTTCGCAGCAGCTGAGTAGGAACCACGGGGCTGCCACACTCCAGGCTGGATGAGCCTTGCAACGGACTCAGGGTTAAGTTCAGAAGAAGCTGAGAGTTGAATTCTTTGATAATGGAGATCATGGTACTTCCTAAGGAGAAAGCAGTACAGGGCAGGACTCTTGACTATTAGGAAGGGAAAAGCATTTACATCTTTGTACTATGGCTGCTTCCTCAGGGAAGTGTACTTGAAAGCACTGAGTTAGAAGTGCTGAGCAGATACTGTCAGTCAACTCTTGCTTTTACTCAGTGTGAGCCAAAGTATCAGAAAGTCCTCGTGTTCTGGTGCAGGGCAACAGGAAGCTGGGCAGGAGCACTAGAAATAATATCGCATGCCTGTTTGAAACATTACATCCCACAAAGTGCTTCCAGGGTCCTGACTCGTGTGCTCTTGAAGGCCAGTCCTAGAGACAAGGCTGACATTTCCATGCCGAAGTCCTAGAACTTTAAAGATTTCAGACATCTTTTTTTTTTGGCCAGTAATTGAATTCACAACTTTGCACTTACCAGGCAGGTGTTTAAGTCACTGAGCTAAATCACTGGCCCAATTTCAGACATTTAATCAAAGCATATACCATCTTAAACCTGGCATCTGAATTTCTTTCATTTCTACCACATTCTACCATGTCTCCAACATGAGCAGTGTATTATGGGGGAACTCTTTATCTTTCTACACCAGTACATGCCCCAAAAGATTCATTCTAGAACTGATTTTTCCACTTTTTCTTCCACTATTCCTCCAACCCATTTCTTTGTGACTTCCTCCATTGCTCTCTGCCTTGATTTAGTGGAAGTTCTTGGTATTTAACTTACCTGACCTCAGGGCTGCATGTCCACCATTGTAAGATCCAGGAAAAGCTCCCCTCTGCAAAGACAAATGTGTGTCACAACGCTTGAATTGTAGGTTCTCAAGTCTGTGTATGTGTTAAGGGGAGCAAAAGTAGCAGAAGGAACAAAGGTTGCTGATCAGAGGACCAGAAAGGAGGGAGATTGTTCTGGATTTGGGGGTGGTCCCAGTGCAATGATAAAAGGGAGGAGAGGGAGGAGGTAGGGGGAGAGAAGATGACACATCAGGGAGGTGGCAGCCTCACAAGGGTGACCACGACTGTGTGAAATATAGGCCAGTTCTTCAGACACACGAAAGCCACCCAATTCATCACCAGAGACCTACACTACAAAGAACAGTAACAGATGTTCTTTGAGAAGGTAGAAAAAGAAAGAAGATAAAAGCCTAGCTCTATACAAAAGAATGACTAGCACCAGAAACAATCACCACATGGGTAAACATTAAAAAGTATTTTTCTTATTATTTGAATCCCATTAAAAGACGATGTATTAAAGAAGGCACAACATGCATAGAAGGGAAATGAATGGCAGTAAGGGCACAGAGTCCAACAGGCAAATAAAGGAACTGGGCTGAAAGGTCTAATTCATACTCCATTCACCATGTCACAACTGGAAACAGACTGTGATATGCAAACTCTAGAGCCACCAATAGAACAATACAACAAAGGCCGGCAAAAAAAAAAAAAAAACAAAGGAAATAAAATATAACAAATTAATCCAAAGAAGACAGAAAAGAAAGCAAGCATGAACAGTGACCTGAGATGAAATAAGACAAACAGAAACCTCCAAACTCACAATGATAATAATAACATTAAATATAAAGGGTCCACAATAGGATGGACTAGAGACTGGAAATAAACCCTCACCTAGGAGAGGAACTGACTTTTGATACAAGTACCGAGACAATTCAATGAGAAAAAGACAATCTTCAGCAAATAATGCTGGAAAAGCTGGGTCCTCTCATGCAAACAAATTAAACTCAAGCCTTGCCTTGTAAATATACAAAAAATTCCTGAAATTAGACAAGTGCTTGGATGTAAGAGCTAAAACTACAAAAGAAAACAGGAGCAAACATGACATTGGATCTGTTGCTAATTTTTTAACTATGACACCAAAAATGCAGAAAATAAACAAATAGATAAATTGACACTTATCAAAATGAAATACTTTTCCATATCAAAGTACTCTCCCCCAAATCAGAGAAAATATTTGCAAGTCATATATGTCATAAGAGGCTAATATCCATAGTAAACAAAATTCTTACAATTTAATAAAAATATAAAGCAAATAATCCAATTTTTAAAGTGAACGAGGGACTTGAGTAGACATTTCTCTAAAAGATAACAAAAGGCCAATAAACACATCACTAGTCATTAAGGAAATGCGAGTCTAAACCACATGAGATCTACTTCACAGGCATCGGGATGACCACTATGGATCAATGATAACTGTTGACAAAGATGCAGATGAAATTGTGAGTGGGAACATAAAATGGTGCCACCACTGTGAACAACATAGCAGTCCCTTAGAAAGTTAACTCAGAATTACCTAGCACCCTGCAAATCTGCTTCCGGTTATATACCAGAAAAAGTCAAAGCAGGGACTCAGACATTTACACACTAATGTTCATCACAGACAGGATGGCAGGAAAAGACTAAAGCAATAGTAGTGCTTTAATCTTTTGGAACAAAGTTATAGTTATCATCATATAACCAAACCCATGTCATCCCCTTTGCCACATGCAACTAGTGAAACCAAGTCATAGGTCCTCCCTGTAGTTAAGTGACAAGGTCACAGGCAGGAATCGGGGGGACCTTGACAAAAAAGTCTACCATATCAGGAAGCATATGGCCATTTCACTATGACAAATGAAACTTCCATAAAGAAGGCACAGTGATCATGACACAGAACAGTGAGCAGAACCTCAAAACATAAAAGGAGCACCTGATAGAACTACAAGAAGCTATAGAAATACCTGCATCAATAGTTTGATATTTTGATGCCTTTCAGTAGCTCAGAGAAAGTAAACAGAAAGTCAGTGTGGACACAAAACATAATAATACGCTCAGTCTCTGTGACCATTAACCACATACACAATATTTAGAAGCATCCATTCTTGGTAAGAGGACCTACAACGTTTACCAAAGCCAGATGTTGTGCCATAAAACAGGTCTCAATAACTACACAAAAATTCAAGTCATACAAAGCACATTCTCTAACCCCAAAGTCTAATTTGACATGAATAACAGAAGAATATCCAGAAAACTCCAAAATTTTTAGAAACTAAATAATATACCTCTAAAAACAATCATATCCAGGGATAAAATCAAAAGAAAAATATTTTTGAACTTAACGAAAATAAAAATCCATCTTGTTAAAAATTTGTGAGATGCTGTGTAACCAGTACTTACAAGGAAATTCATGATACAAACTATCTCTACTCAAAAACCAAGGTTTTTGTTTAATAATAAGCTCAGTTTCTGCTTATGAAAGTAGAAAAAGGAACAATAGAAACCAAAGTGTGCAACAAAAATAAACAATAAAAATTAAAGTGGAAACCTATGTAAGTAGGTAACAGAAATGTAATATAGAAAAACAACAAAGGCAAAACCAGTTCCGTGATAAAATCAGTAAAATTGTCAAGTCTATGAAAGACTAATTTTTTTAAAAAGGGCAGGAAGGAGTAGGTGTGAATCACCAATATCAGCATGACAAGCAGATATTACTGAAGATCCTACAAACACAAAAAGAAACAAATGAGAATCACTATTTGCCAGAATGCATTTGACAATTTAGGTGAAATGGATACATTTCTTGAAAGATAGTATCGGATTTTGCTAAAGAAAAAATAGATAATTTGAATGCCTTGAAATTGATCAAAGCAATACAATCTGCTCTTGAAATCTTCCAAGCTCAGAAGGTTTCACTTGTAAATTCTTTAGATAACTAAGGAAAACCATTAAGGACTCCATTCAACCTTCCAAAGAATCCAAGACAAGGATGCACTTCTTAATCCCCTCAGTGGGTTCACTGTTACTCCCAAGTCAAAATCAAAGAGCTCACGGCTGCAGTTAACTCCTCTTTGGGAAGTGCAAATGTTTTTATCGAAAACTTAGCAAACTGAACATTACAAAAAGACAAATACATGATGAATAAATGCAGTTTATCCCACAAATGCAATGTTTTCCTAGCATTAAAAAATCAGTTCATGTAATCAATCCATCCACTAGATACCAAGCTATATGGCTCACAGGAATGTTTTTAATAAAAGCTAACAATTTGGGGCTGGGGATATAGCTCAGCGGCATAAGCTCCTGCCTTGCAAGCAGTCGGTCGTGAGTTCGATCCCCGGTACCGATAAAAAAAAAAAAACAAAAAACTAACAATTACCACGATTTTTAAAAAACAGGCTCATCAAACTAAGATTTTAAAAAAGGCATCTCCTCAACCTGAATGAAGACATTTCTAAGGAACCTGCAAGTAACATCAGATTTACTAGTGACAACAGATTAAGTATCTGCCCTAAATTGATCAACGGGGTGAGAGTTTCTGTTGCTACTCTCTATTTATACTGCCTACTGTCCTAGCCAGTGCAGTAAGAAAGGAAAAGAAAAAGGAAAAATAAATTCCAGGTTTGCGAATTGGGAGTTAAGCTGCCCCTATTATCAGAGGGCATGCTCCCCTATCCAGAAAACCCTCTAGAATCTAAGAATACTGCTAGAAGTGAGTTGGTATGATCTCAGAATATGAGATTGATATTGTCAGGGGATGATTATATCACCTCAAAATTTCTACACTGACATCCCAACCTCCACTACCTCCAAATACACCACATGTGGAAATAAAGACTTTCAACCAACGACTAAGTTAAAATAAAGCCTGCAGAATGGGACTGAATCTACTTTGACCCAGTTGCAGCTTGGGTGCTGGTGTGCAGTGAAGAAAGAAAGGTACAGGCAGAGTGTCCTCAAGCCTGGGAGGAATCAGCCCTGTTGCAACTTCTGGGGTTCCCCAGAATCAGGGGATGACAGACTCTGTCTCTGGTGCCTAAGTAACCTTCTGTGTGGTGTTTGTTACAAGTGCTAGCAAGCTAATCAAAATTTACACAAAGCAGCAGACTTTCTCTACCCTTCCACTGAAAAATCAGAAAGTGAAGTTACCCAAGAAGGCAAGAACAGTTACAAAAATCAAACTGTGGGATGAGATGCAGAGGGATGCATATGACAGGTGGGGAAAAACTATAAAATATGCTGAGAAAAAATATAGAAGAATTAAACAAATGAGACTAGATTTCACAAGACTTGGTATCGCTAAAAAATCAGCGCTCTACAAGTTGATCTACACGTTGGATGTGAGCCCATCAAAAACCCCACAGGCTTTCTTGTTTTCTTTTTTGTAGAATGTAAAAAGCTGATACTAAAACTCATATGGAATGCAAAAGACCTAGAACAGCCAAACAACTGAAACAGAACGAACCCAAAGTTCTCTGAGAAAGCTAATCCATAAAGATATATACCGATCGATTGGGCTCCATCCAAACTTAAAATTCAGCTCTTCAGAAGATAGTTAAAAGAATGAAATACAAGCTGCAGACTAGAAAAAGCATGGGAAATAACTTCTGATAAAGGAATTACAGTGTGTGCTAACCCTCACAACTCAATAATAAAAATCCAACCAAAATGGCCAGAGGTTATGATGGACGTTTGAGCAAAGAGGAAGCTTGCTGACAAACGGGCACCTGGAAGGACACACAGTGCCATCAGTCACCATGGAAACACAAAGTTAGATGGCAGGAGCCCTGGTACCTTCAGGAAGTGCTCAAATGAAGATGGAAGGTTGACTCCACCCTTTGGTGTCCAGCCTGGGGCCCCAAGAAGTCGCATCCCTTTTGTTTAGTGTATAAAATGGTACAAGTACTTCTGGAGAATATCTTGTAAAATGTTAAACATGTCCCTGCGTTGTGACTCAGTCATTGCATTCCGATGGATTCCCCAAGAAAACTGCAACCATGCACCAGACAGAGCTCTCCTTGGGAGCAGTTGGTGGCATCTCATTGCAATAGTCATAAATTGTAAACACTCAAGTTTCCAGGAACAGGTGACTGAGTCTGTACAGTACAGTATGCAGATACAGCAGAGCCCTATTTGAAGTGACTACAGAACAAGCAGGTCTCAGAATAATTATGCACAGAAAGAAATCAGAAAGAGGAAAACACATCTTATATTTCCATTTACGTGTTTCCAGAGCCCGCGAATGAATCTCCAGTGAGAGAACACAGACCAGTGACTTCACCAGCTAGGAGGTAGAGGGGCTCCCTGGGAAGCTGGGACACATCCAGAGCACAGGTTCTGTGCTTCTCTTGCTTGCATGATGGTTTCACAGATGCGTGCAAATTCATCACATTTCACATTCAGAGCACACGGAGTTGTGTATCATTTTGGTCACTTGGTGATTCTGCTAAAAATTCTGAGAGCATCTCCCAATTATTCCTGCCTAGATATCAAAGGTCACAAATTGTGTTCATTGGCCATGCACAGTGGTGCTGGTGTCTTGCCAGCATGTCCCATCATCATTTTGAAGGTACATCTTGACTCTTTGGCCCCAAGAGGTCTTGGTGGCCATTGTATCCCTGGCCTGTCCCTACAGCAGACAAAGTTAGGGCATTTATGGCAGAAAACTCTCACCTAACTACATGCATACGCCTAACTAGCCAGATGGTTCCCAACTAAGGCTATTTCAAACAGTCCTTACTATTAATGCTGGCTCCAGTACAAGGATTATATACAAATTTTAAAAGAAATTTCTCAACCCTGGTGCCACACTGTCCAATAAAAGAGCAAGTCCAGAGGGTGATGGGAGCCAACAAGGCCAAGGACATTAGCCAG
Source organism: Cavia porcellus (assembly GCF_034190915.1). Taxonomy (NCBI): domain Eukaryota; kingdom Metazoa; phylum Chordata; class Mammalia; order Rodentia; family Caviidae; genus Cavia; species Cavia porcellus. The sequence continues at coordinate 60,678,243 of NW_026947489.1, forward strand.
AGGGGCTGTGGGCCCAGGGCCAGAGCCAGGCTGCCCTCTCGCTCTGAATGCACAGAGCTCAAGCCTGGTCTGCTTTCTAACACTACACAGTGCTCTGAGCCTCTGTGCAGAAGCAGCCTGGGGTTGGAAAGCACAGGACTGGGAGGAAGAGGCAGGATGTTAAGGTTTGGTCTCCACAAGATCACAGGAAGACACCAGGACAGAGAGGTGGACTAGATCTGATCCCCAGCTTACCTCCATCTCATCAGGAAACTCAGGAAAAAATCATCAGAACACATTTGAATTTGCACCAGATTGGCGGCACTTTCCGCCAGCAGCCCAGTAGTGACACCACGCATCTGTGATTCTCAGCGATTTGTTTTTATTTACCACCGCTCAGGCCCTCGTTAACCATTCAGTGGTCACGGGCCACTTGAGGGTCTGATGAGTGCTGTGAGCCTTCTCCCCAGGGGCCTCCCCTGTGCACGCCTGCACACAATGCTGCATCCACTCTCCTGGAGAATCTCTAAAATACATTCATTTAGAACTTCCCGTTTTTCAACATGCATTCACTTCTATTATTTTTATCTAGCTCTTGTCTTCAAGTAGAATAAACATACTTATCAAGTTGAGGCCTCAAATTTCACCCAAATTCAAGGTCTCAAAAATGTAAAGGAGGGTACTGACTGCCCCGAGATTTGGACACACAGAGACTCTTGGATTGTCAAAATGGCGAGCTGCATGTTTATAATCCACACATCAGGCTTGAAGGAAAAAGATGTGGGAATTAATTTAGAATCTTCATCTCAGCGCTGCTGATGATAGAAAGTTTTTGGAACAATAAATGTGCTAACTGAAAGCTGCCTTGCCTTCTCCCGGCCAGCTAGAGCAGAGACAGTCAGTCCATAATCTTCAGGCAGATTAGGAACTTCAGGAAAGAAGCCAGTCTCCAGTAATCACACAACAAGCAGGAGAATATGTCAGTAGCTGAGGATTTGGTCCTGGGACTCCAGGGGTTCCTGCACCCCCATGGGGTCCAGTGCAGGTCCAGGAGAGGGTGGGGGCTGTGTCTCATTAACACCCCGAGGAACAGCAGCTCCCTGGAGAAGGGCCCAGGACAATTACAGGGTGGCCGGTGCATTCATGGGGCTGGTGATGGATCCCCTCATATCAGAAGCAATCAACATAATTTATCTCCCAATCAGTGGAGAGGCGCGGGGCAGGCACGCCTGACGCGTGGGCAGGCCGTGTGACAGAAATTGTTTTTTAAGCAGTTGCCCTCTGAAAATATTACCCTCTTCCCGACACCCAGCATAATGAGGCCTTGATTATCTGTCAGGCCTGTGAAATCAGGAGTCCTGATCGAGGGTCCGTGGCCCAGCCCCTTCCCAAAGCTGCCTCATTTTGTTGTGAGAGTAGAATCACTCTTTGTTCTTCACGTTTTCCTGCCCTTTCCTCTACTACTGCAGGATGAGGACACCTCTGCTTCCGGCCTCGGTCCCTCCCGCTGGGGCCAGTCCCAGAGAGGCAGCACCCAGCCCAGCCTGATGGGGCGCGGCCGACCCTTCCCAGCATTCTCCCACGTATGAGGGGAAAGGGAAGAGAAAGAGTGGACACGCTGTCCTCTCCGGGCAAGGCCTTTGCTGTCTGGGGTGGGCTGGATAAGAAGTCTATGGGCTGCAAAGGAACCATAGGGCCCAGCAACCTGTTGGAGCCCTGTCATCAATGCCAGCTGCCCATAGTCGCAGTGGACACCAGAGTCTCCTGCTCATTGCCCTCTCAGCACAGACGCTAAGCAGGCAGGACCCCGCAGTGCCTACTGCAGTGTCAGCCCGTCACTGGCCCTGGCAGTGCCCGCACTGTATGGTTCAAGGAGGGACAGAAGTCCTGTGTCCCACAGAGATAAAAGCGCCTGTCCCCCGTGCTGCTGTGCTGGCAGCATTGTGCAGGCAGGTGACAGTGACCAGGATCTCGCCAGGCCATCCTGGCTGCTAGTGTTCCATCACTTCTTTCAGGCACCAGGATGAGACTGCATTCCAAAACAGCGCATCCCCCAGCCTGACGGAGGTGTAATTCACAGCTAAACATTGTGAGTGTTTAAGAGGCGGGGAGCAGAGGAAGGGAGGCCTGAAAGAGGGTACTGTGGGGACGGATAAGATGCCTGCACGCAAACACCATGCTGAAACCCAGTGTTTTGTAGTGTCAATAGACGCTGATAAAAATATATTTCAAAATATATCCGTGGCATGGTAACTGGGGCTTGGGTTCTCTGAGCTGCATCTCCCCCTCTCTTCTCACCTTGATCCGGGAAGCCACAGCTCTGCTCTGCTCTGCTCCTTGTGCTGAATTCCATGCATGTGTGAGATCAGGCAGCAGCTGTCTCTGTGTCTGGCTCTCTGTCCTCCAAGTGCATCCTTGATTTCACGGTAGAAGACCACCTTCATTCGAAAGGCTGCATAGTACTCCACTGTATGCACATGGCACATTTTCTTCATCAGTCCTTTCATTCTGCTTCAGCATCCAGGCTATTGTGGAAGTTGCAAAGGACATGAAAATATAGATGTCTCTTTGCTTTTTTGTTTTTGGGATTTTTTTTTTTTTTTTTTTTTTGGCATCAAGAATTAAAACTCATGACCCTGCCCTTGCCAGACAGGCTTTGTGAAATTTCTCTTTGAAATAAATACAAACTTCGTGTCCTCTAGATTTACACTAGGAAGTGAGATTGTGAAGCCTGCACGAACTCTATTTTTCTTTTTATAGATTTGCTTGTGTAGAGTTTTTTACTAAAACAAAAAAGGAATAAAAACAGTGAGATAGAATTTCAAAACAAAATAATAGATTAACTAGTGTTAATTACGTATTGTTATCTTCAAAGTAGTTGTCAGATTACAAGACAGAGGCATGAAAAAATCAAACAATGAAAGCAAACTTTTTTCGATGAACTCACAGAGATTAGTAATGTAGTTGCCTCTCTTGTGTGTGCATGTATATAGTACATAACGATACTGCTGTTATATACACACATGTATATGAATATCTATACAGACATACAATCTGCTCACTTCTTTTAAGAGACTTTGCACCACTTTCCATAATGCTGTAGCAAACACACGCCCACAACAGTATATGGATGCTCCATTCCCGTCCTGTCCCACCTGTCCCACAGCTGATGTCTTTTGTCTTTTTTTTTATCACAGTCATTCCAAGAGAGAGAAATATCAGCCTATGTTCTTCCTCTGTCTCTCTCTGTCTGTCTCTGTCTCTGTCTCTCTCTCTCTCTCTCTCTCTCTCTCTCTCTCTCTCTCTCTCTCTCTCTGTGCCTTTGATTTCCATCTCCCTTAGGATCAGAGGACCTTTCCTTGGACCTGTTAAGCCTCCATGCATATTCTTTGGAGAAATCTCTGCTCAAGTCCTTTGCCCATACTTTAATTATTTGTCTGATGTTTGCTACTGATCTGCCTGAATTCCTTACGCATTTTGGATACTAACTCCTTGCCAGATAGATGGCTTGCAAAATTTTCTCCCGTTTCATGGGCTATGTCTTCACTCTGTTCTTTGTCTCCTTTGCCTGAGACTTTTAGTTCTATAAAATCCTGCTTATCAATTTTTGCTTTTGTTTTCTGTGCTCTTGGAGTCACATAAAGAAAAGCCCCAGCCCAGGATAGAGGTGAAGTAGACGTTTTCCTTTGTTTTCTTCCAGCTGTTTTACAATTTAGGTCTTACGTTTACATCTTTGGTCCCTTGGAGATGATTTTTGCATATAATGGAAAGATAATTTCATCCTTCTGTATGTGGATGTCCAGTACAGTTTGAGGATCATTAGCTTAACTCTTCTTTAAATGCTTGGCATACTTGGCCTATGAGCTACATAATTCTGAACTTCTTCTTCTTGTTGTTGAGGAGGAGTTTAATTACTTATTTAGTCTCCTTATTGGTTATTGGTCTGCTTTGATTACTTATTAATATACTTATTGTTTATTGGTCTGTTTGTCTGGAAAAGTCCTTATCTTTCCTTCATTTCTGAAGAACACCTTTACCAAGCAAAGTTAAAAAGATTTCTGTTGAAATCTGCCAGTCATCTCACGGAAGTTTCCCTGTATGTGAAAATTCTCTTTTCTCTTCCTGCGTTCCTAATTCTCTCTTTGCTTTTGAATTTTAGTGATTTGATTACAATGTGTCTAGGTGTCTTCCTCTCTGAGTTAACCCTCTTGCAGAACCTTTGAGCTTTATATACGTAGATATTTACATTGTTCCTGATACTTGGGGGAAGCTTTAGGTCATTATTTCTTTTAGTAACCTCCATGCTGTCCTCTTCTCTCTCTCTTCCTTCTGTAACCCCTACAGCGCATGTATTGATTTGCTTGATGGAATCCTATAAAGTCCACAGCTTTTTTCACTCTTGATTTTTTTTTCTCTTCTGGATAATTTTAAATAACCTACCTTAAAATTTACAGATTATTTCTTTTTGAAGTCTGCTTTTGAATCTCCATACTGCATTTTTCATTCATTTTAGTTTGTTCTTCAGCTCCAGGATTTCTATTTGGTTCTCTCTGTCTCTCTCTCTGTATCTTTCTCTCTCTCTCTCTCTCTCTCTCTCTCTCTCTCTCTCTCTCTCTCTCTCTCTCTCTCTCTCTCTCTCTGCTCTGTAGTCCACGATACCTGTACATTTCCAGCAACAGTGTTCAAAGGTCTCCTTTTCTCCATATCTTTACCAGGACTTATTATCTTTTGTGTTTTGGTAGCAGCTATTCTTATGGGGAAGAATGTTATCTCTTTCTAGTTTGAATTTGCATCTCCCAGAGGATTAGTAAACAAGTTAAAACCAGAACTATCATAAGACCAGCAATGCTACTCCTGTGCATATATCTAAGGAAAATGAAGCTGGCATGTCAAAGACATACCTGTCCCCCTCATTCGGGGCAGCACTGCTCACAATTGCTAAGAAACAAACAGCCCAAAGTGTTCATCAACTGCTGCAGGGATAAAGAAACTGATGCACACATACACCACAGAGTGCCATCCAGCCACGAGAAAGAGTAAAACACTATCGTTTCAGTATGATGGAGCAGAGGCCACTGTGCTATGGGAAACAAACCAGGCCCAGAAAGACAAACACTGCATGATCACATTCACGTGGGGAATCAATCCACCAGCTGCTCACATGGAAGCTAGGGGGAGAACGGTGGTACCCAGAGTGACTGAGTGGGGAGAGGAGCCAGAGGCAGGGTGGGGAAAGGGCACCAAGGTCCAGTTAGCGGGAGCAGGCAGCCCCGGCGTGGCTGCAAGTCACAATAACACGTTCAAATCCGCAGACATTAAAAGAATGGTCTTCGCGTCTGCACCGCAGAGAAATCGTTGCTGTTTGGGGAGGGAGATGCGTTTAAACTGGCTTAAGATAGACGGGAAAACCACACATGCCTCATTAACATGAATAATTTTATGTTTTTGTACATCACTTAAAAGTAAAAATAGATTTAAAAGTTTAAAAAAAGACGAACACCTTGCTTTTTCTTTGACCAAACAAGAAAAGAAACCTGAAGCAGGGCCCGCGGTCACCGCCCAGGTGCACGTTCACACCAGGCAGACGTTTCTTCATATATTTGTTTCCTTTTCTGCATTAATCCCTCAGTTATTCCGTTTACTGTTAATAAAAGATTATCAAAAGAGCATTTATAACCCAGCATGGTAGCAGCCGGGATTTAACTCTGAGATTTCTGGAAATTTACCACAAAAGCTATGTGCCTGTGTGTGCGCGCACACAGAGCTCCACACGGACACACACGCCCTGGGTTTTGTTCAACCTAATGCCATAATCTCACAGGAGAAAAGGCACCTGTACTAAATAAAAGTCTCCAACAATGGGTCCATGGCCAGGGACAATGGTGTTGGAACAGGTGTGGTGTGAGGATCTTTGATCTCACAGACCCTTTTAAAAGTGTCAGAGACAAAGTACACGTCTGTGTCACAGAGAGCCTCCCCCCCCCCCAGCATTGTTCTGAAAGTAAGGGAGGTTTCTGTGTAACGCAGACCTCATCGAGCTCCTGATAGTCCACAGAATACCCCTGAAAGGGCAAAAGCCCAGGGAATTAGACTTGTGCTGCACAGGACCGGTTCTGTTCTCACACTCCAGGAAGGAGCTGTGACAAACAGGCAGAGGTCACAGAAATTTGGAAGCTTGAGCTGAAATACAAATGCACATCTGCCCCGGTGCCACGGCCACACCCAAGGCTGTCCCACGGCACCGCAACAGTGAGCTAGGTCGGCGAAGGAGCAGTGGAGAGGGCACAGCCTTCTCTAGAATTGCTTCGGCGAGGGACAGCATTATACTAGGCTGTCCACATCGTTTGTCCCAGCTTCACTCTGACACCTTGAACTATTTCCACTAAGAGAGAAGACAGGATAAACTTGGATCATCTGTGGGAAGTGAATGTGGAGACCTTAATATTGGAAATAGATCAGGCATGAACTCAATACGGCGTAACTTCCCTTACAGGAGGGAACCCAAGGCATAAGTAATTTTTTAAAAAGTGACAGATGCGCACAGGAAACAGGAAGGTAGCCCTTGGCAATGGGAAGGTGACCCAGGGGCTGAGGGAGGGAGGAGGGGAGAGAAGAATTGAGATGCGTTATGTCAGTGCACCAGCTACCCACCACGAATGGGAACATCATGTGCTCCAGACGTGGACTGATAAAAAACTTAAAGAAAAGGAGAAAGGGTCGCAGGATATGGACAACACAGACCCGCGCCCCCCACCAACACCTACGGCCAGGTGCCCTCTCCACACAGTGGCCCCTGTTTCCTTTTATCAATATTTTATTTACACATACATTTACTTCCCTGAATACATTTTACATGGGAAAGCTGAAGAGATTTAGAAAATGCAGAGAAAGAAGTCCCTGGTAAGAGCCCATGACAACAGTCGTAACTGGGCTCCCACTCTATTTTTCAGAAATCCTCTTCATTCAAAGTAATAATTTTGTGACTTTCCAAGTGTTCACTCACAGGGCTGAAATGGTTGCTGTCCCTCTGTTTGCACACTAAGAATAAAAGAGAGTTGATTGATTCTCATAAGAATGGCATGGGAAGGTTTTGTTTGTTTGTTTGTTTGTTTGTTTTGGAACTGGGAATCGAACTCAGGACCTCGAGCTTGCCGGGTAGGCACCATCTCACTGAGCTATAACCCCAGCCAGAAAATATTTGCACATATTTTGAAATAGCATATTCTTTTGGATAACAGTTAACGTCTCCCCAAATAAAATTTCAGTGTCTGAGGAGTGTAGCCTTGTTTTGTGTTCTCACAAATCTTATGTCTGAGCAGATGGAAAACAAAAGGTTCCTCTTCGTGACACTGGCATCCCTGCCGCAGTGCTGGGGACCTGTGAGTGAAATAGGGCAGTCCAGCTTTAACAGCCGTGGGCACACAGGCCCCAGCTTAACCATGGCTCCACTGAAGGTTGCCTTGCTGCATCTTACGATGCTGAGAAAAGAATTCTGTTCAGTGGAAACTGTATGCAGAGATTTGCGCTTTGACCTTTTCGTGGGCTGGTGACATTATCTGCCACACAGGGCCACAGCCACAAGTGCCAGCTCTTCCACAAGGATGCCCTGCTGGGCGCACACTGCTTGCCTTCGGTGTCAGGTAGACAAGGTGTCATCAACATTGTTGTAAGCACTGCCTGCTTTCTTAGGATGTTTTCAACTCACAGATGTTTCTCAGGGCACAGCCCTCTGAGTTGTGGAGCTCCGGAGCTGGGGAGGCAGGAGTGTTAGACCATCGTATGTTCTCCTCTCCCGCCTGCCACCAGAGCCTAACAAGCAGTTATCTCTCCAAGACAGTGGCAAGGATGACTCTGTCCCTGTTGGCCTACGGTCTCCCACGTGGTCACTGATATACCCAGAACTTTGTGGCCTGGTGCTTTTGTGTCTATTTGCTGAGTTGACAGATATTATACAATACCAAGAAATTATCATGCAGCAGTGACTCACCTTATTAGATAACACCAAGAAATCACAGTACTTAGTATCTTCCCTGATCACGTTAGAAATGAGTTAAAGAAAGAGGAGAGAAAGGCAAGAAAGCAAAAAAGAAAGAAAAAAAGAGGCTGGGGATTTAGCTCAGTGACATAAGCACCTGACTGGCAAGCACAATGTTGTGAGTTCAATCCCTGGTACCAAAAAAAAATTAGTCTTTATTTAAAAGAGAAAGAAAGAAAGTTTTTAGGTTTAGCAATGGGCAGTTGGTCAGGTTCGTAGTGGCAGTGATTTGCCACTATTTCCCAAAATTCTAGCTTTCATTTGGAAGCTTGCATTTTATTATTGGCAACACTGATTTCCTGCAGCGACCAGATGACTCTGTCCTTTAAAAACCAATTGCCAGACACACTGAGTGTGAGGCCAGAATGACCAGAGGTTGTGTGTCATTGTTAGCAGTTCCTATAAAGCACGGGAAGCCCCAGGCTAAAGGCGACCCCAGCCCACAGCACTGCCGCAAGCACTTTCCACAGTGACTGTCGCCCTGGGATGGAGCGGGGCACTAGTCAGAAGTGGTCTTAAGAGGAGCTGGTGTTTTTACTGGTGTCTGGCCAGATGTGTGTGGTGGTGATGGTCACAATCACTGTCGATACAGCTCTATGCCCTGCTGTTGAGCGGTGCAGGCACCAGTATTTCTACCTAGCGTGGCTTCTTTAGCATCCATGCAAGCTTTTACATGGTGAGAAACACAAATACTCTCTCAGCATGGGTTTTGTTGTGCTGTGTTTTGTTTTGCTTTGCTTTGCCTGTAGTCCTGGGGATCAACCCCAATGCCTTCGCACTGAGCTATGTTACTATCCCTGTCTCTTTTTTATTTTTTTGACATGGCCTCTCAATAAGTCACTAGGTTGCCCAGACTGGCCTCAAACTTGTGATCCTCCTGTTTCAGCTTCCCAGAGTGCTGGGCTGTAAGTGTGGGTCACCAGGCCAGCTTCAGTATTTTCATGAAAATAGTTTTCCTCTCATAGACCAGGTGGGAAGATTCCTGGAATATGCAAGACCTTCAGCTGGGCTCCCAGCACTGCTGAGGTCAACAGTGGAGGGATATACAGGGCCTTCAGACTCTCCTGGAGGAGGAGCATCCTGCTGGGAGCACCAGGTGATGGGGGCAAGAAGATGCTGCAGGTAGAGGTGGGGGTAGGCTAACCTCCTCCTCACCCTGTGCTGACCATGCTCCTCTGAGAAAGTCACCCACACTGTGCTCTTCTGAGAAGCAGATGTCACTGAGTCCCAAGCAGTGTTCTGAGGGTTTATTCTGCAGTGTGTTGTGAATGGTGAGGTCCAAACCTTACCCATGGTCAGCATGGCACTGGACCAGCACATTTCTCCACCTTGCTCCCATTTTTCCTGAGTCACAGGACCTTACATGACTTTCCACTCCTGCAACAGGTAGGTCCTCCACTCTCTCCATGAGGATTCATTAACATCTCTCATAGAATATGACAAGCTTCCTCTGGAGCCTGAGATCCTATCTTTTGTGTGTTTGAACTGAAGTAACGCAAGGAAACAATAGGAATCCACTTGACCAAATGTTCCAGTGTAGTATTTGAGAACTTCTCTAACCTGATTACAGTGTTTGGAGGCTTTGTTGTCAAAAGCTCCCAATAACTGATATCAAGTAAAAAGAAATTTCAAAGAACACATCCAAAAATCTCAAATTCCTGTGCTGATGAGCATCCACTGCAATTTAACAAAAGAGCTTGAGATGGGGACTCAGGTTTCCAAATTCAGGACCTTGCAGTAAATCTAGGAAAATGTACTGGGACCTGAAGGAGGTCTGTCTTGGTCTCCAGGATTGTGTGACTGTTTTTGTGACTTTGTGAAAACTAGAGCCTCAGTGAAGTACAAAGCAAACTGCTGCATTTTCAAGTGCCTATTATATACTTGAAAAGTATTTTTATTTTACAACAGATTATAAATTTATTATATTTTTATTTTAAAATAAATTATCCAGAGTGGTATGTTATTCCAGGGTGGATCCACAAGCAGATAAAAAGGCCACATCCCAGAGACTTCTGTGGACCTTCAGGTTTGATGAGCTAGACCCAGAACACTGCTGTAGCAGTGGGTGGTCACCATTCCCCATGCAAAGCAGTATTTGACTTAGCCTCACAGCTTCCCTGAGATCTGTACTACCTGTGCATTCCTCCATATGGGAAGAGGAGCTGCTGTCCAGCTTGGCGCTTGGAGCTTGGAGCTTAGAGTTGGAGCACAGAGCTTGGAGCTTGGAGCTTGGTGCTTAGAGTTTGGAGCTTGGAGCTTGGAGCTTGGTGCTTGGAGCTTGGAACTTGGAGCTTGGAGCTTAGAGCTTAGAGCTTGGAGCTTAGAGCTTGGAGCTTGGAGCTTGGAGCTTGGTGCTTGGAGCTTAGTGGTTGGCACTTGGTGCTTGGCACTAGGTAGGGGATGGATGCTCACTCTGAGAAACAAAGTGCAGCCCCTATGCCCTTTCTTTAGCCCTGGGCCCCTCTTTTGAGCAATTCACTCAAGGCCCAGGTCAGACGGGGCTCCCTTGTGAGCCTTCGGCAATCCTTGTGGTAAGAATCCGTCACTCTTATTCTGAAAGCCCCACACGCTTACCAGCCTGGATGGTGCGAGCCATCATTGCCAGTAACTGTGTGGTTTCATCACCGCACGTCCGTTACTCTACTTTACTGCCAAGTAGCAGTTTACAGTTTGGGTTCCCATTAGTCCTGGAGTTTCTGCAGAAAGATATCTTCTCAATTTTTGTTTCTCCCAGCAAGTACCAAGGAGTTTAAAAAGTACAAGTTGCAAAAACTTTTTTAAAATTGCACCAAAGGATTTTTTTTCATGATCAAATAACTAGGAACATGCCAAAGCCAGCATTTGACCCCGGACCTGGTTGTGGAGCTTGAAACTTCCTGATGCTTTCTGTACTCAAGATCCCTTCACTCCCTATTCAGTAGCTGTACATAATTCCATCCACAGCTCCAATCACATCAGACACTGGGGTTGGCCTACATAGGGGTACAGGGCTTCCAGAACCTTCCTCAGAGATGTCTGCAGTCACAGCTTCCTTCCCATGCACCATGTCCTGCATCCCAGTGCCAGTCAACTCCATGGGCCCCAGCAGGCATCAGGAATTGCTAACAGATGCCACCAATGCCAGTAAATGCTAGTAGATTCTGCATTCCAACGGATGCATCAGATACCAATGCCAGTAAATGCTAGTAGATTCTGCATTCCAACAGATGCATCAGATACCAAGCAACAGACTCCACAGACCCTTCAGAAACCCTCACACACCATTTTGTACGCCATCAGGCACTCTCAGACACCATCAGGCACTCATACACCATGGGACACCAACAGACCCAATCAGGAACCAACGCCCTCACCATCATATTTGTGCTCAAGGCCATACTGTTCCCTCATCCAAAAATTAAAAATGTCCTTGAAAAACTGGCACCCTAGACACCTTCTCCCCGGAGGCTGGGGTCTTGATCAGGATCTGTGACAGCCCATAGATTCTCAGGAGAAGCCCCATGTGAGTCATCAGTGCCTACCCTGACCAGGCTGCTGTCTGGCGAGTGAGAGTTCAGCCCTGGCTCTCACTCCCCAGAAGCCTCCCACTGGGACCCCCTGTCCTTCCTGCCTGCTGCACCACAATCAGCAGCAAGGCCCCATTCTAGGGGTCACCCAAATTGGGAGTCACCCAAATTGCTAGTGCCCTATTGGGAGGTTAATCCTCAGCCACCAGGCTGTGAGCCCCTACCCCCAACCCAGAGCAGGCTTCACAAAGCGAGAGCTTCCACACAAGGCGCTCTCTGGCCACCGCAGCTCTGCCCTGCATTCCCGGAGGTGTCTTATGAAAACACTCGACAGCAGCTTAGCGCCACTTAGTTTGTAAAAAGGCTCCTCTCCCGGTCTATGTCTGCAATTAAAAAAGCATTCAACATCTTGGGATTACAAGAACGGCAGTTAAAGCCGAGTCTGAAAGCTGACCTCCACTCTCAGAGGCGCTCCTGGCTGCAGAAACTATGTCAGACTTAGGTGCCAGTTTTTACATAAGCCCTGAACCTCCCTTTAGCAAACAAAAGCTAAAGAAAAATTCAGAGGCCTCCCTGGCTGGGGGAGAACACAAACAGGGAGGAGTGGGGGCTGGGCGTGAATGAAAGCAGGTTTGAGGAGGGACCCCAGTGCCTCGCTAGAGATCCCCCCAGCTCCTTTCAGACTGAAAAGGAAAACAGCAGCTTCTCCACACAATCCCTTTGGTCAACGTCGCCGAGATGGCACGTTGGCGACTCCTTTTCACATCCTCTCACTGTAGGTTTGACTTGAAAGTGCTCTTTAATGTCTGGAAAGCAGAAAGCAAATGGAAGAAATCGTCGGAGACACTTTGATGGGTGTGGGGGCTGCATGGGGCCTTTCGAGGTCCAGCTTGAGATGCAAAGAAAAAGCCTTTTGTAGTCTGGTGGTTTCTCAAAACCGAAAAGCTTGAGTTTGCTGCACAAATTTGGGGAATATTGAAACCCTATGGGAAGAATTTGTGGGCTTCCCAAGCTGGCCCATTATTAAACGTCCACAACAATTAGCAGGAATCTGAGTGGCTCCTTGCTTCTTCTTGGCTGAAGAAGAAGAGAACAAGTAATTCTATTGTTGGTAAAACTGGGGATTTCATATGATCGTTTCCCCCGTGACTCACCTCTTACACTTTGCATGCTTTTAAATAAGGCGGAATTACAATGGCAGCAGAATAAACAAATACCCGTGTTTCCAAATGTCCGCACCAAAGGTGGGGTGTTTTCCAGGGAAGGAGGCCGTGAAAGGTGGGCCCAGAATGCCCATGAGACATGGCTTCTAGATCCAACTGGGCAGGGGGCATCTCCCACTCAGAGAAGGGTGAAGAGGACATGACGGTGCGACAGCAAGACCTTGGTCCTCCGTGTTCCACACTCTCAAAGCTGGATGAAACCTCGCAATGCTGCCCAGTGTCTCTGTGATGTATCCAAAACACTGCTCAGTCTTTCAGTCTAGATTGGTCTATACATCCTTCTGCTCCCTCCTTGACCGGTAGTCCCCTGTCCCCTCTCCCTTTGCTGTGCTGGGCCTCTGAAGAGGTCACCCTCCTGTCTTAGGAGTCACTTCTGAACCCAGGATAGAGCAACCTAGGCCAAACGCACAGTGTCCCTGCTGAGACAAGTCAGTGAGTTGATTTATTTGTTACACTGTCCCTCCCTCTGGGGCCTGGCATAGATATCCCATGGCCGAGGTGGACCCTAAACCCTATCAGTCTTGGAGCACGATGCTGTTCTCCTGCTCTTCAGCTCAAGGAAACCTCTCCGCCATGCAGGAAATGAAGGGGCTTCCTCTCAGCAGAAAACCCACATCTCCTGGGAGGCAGCCGGACTCCGAGTCGGCTCAGGGCTGCAGCCTCCGCCACTTAAGAGCTGGCAAAAGCATGTGTCCAGGCATAGTCTCCAGCATGCTCGTCCAGACAGTGGGGCATGCACTGGACTCTCAGAAGATGAGAGAGAAGAAAAACTTCAGACACACACCAGAGCCCGTGGAAGTTGGCCACAAGAGGGCTGCAGGGTCTGGGAAGGAAGCGTAGCAAGGAGGGGGTTGATGAAGCCCACCATGGGGAGGGGAAAGGGCACACGCCAAGAGTGGGACACACAGGCCTTGGGCTCTGCAGAAGCTGAGGTAAGAGAGGGGGACGAAGGAGCCAAGAGCACAGTGGGTGGAAAGCACCCAGGACGGGATCAAGGAGGCCACAGGCAAGGAGGGAAATGGGGCAAGGGAGGGAGGGCAGAGATTGGGAGATGGTACCAGTGTGCTACTTGCAGGTGTGAAAATCCAAAACTAAAGCCTATTATTCTGCACAACTAATAAGAATGATACATTTTTTTTTAATTTAAAAGAAAATCTCTTCACTGTTCCAGGTGTGTCCCTGAGTGACCAGAAATTTAGGGCTTCACCAGAGCTTCTGCCTCGTATTAGCCAGTCACAGCTATGAAATGCAAGGACAGCTTTCCTTAGGGCATCTCTCTCCTTGTAAACACAGCTCACCAAGGAGAGGTTTCCATCACTGAATGCATCCAAAGGCAAACGCAGATCTACTCTCAGCCCCGAGAAACCACGCTCCATGTTCACTCACCCTTCCATTTGTGCTTTCACATATAAATAAAGAGAGGCTCAGCGTCTGTGTGCAAGTTTGCTTCCTGTGTGTTTTCACTTTGAATTATATTGTGAGCTTGTCACTGTTATAAATATTCGTTAAAGTCTGTTTTGTGCGGCTTTGAGACAGAGTATTGCTCTGTAGCTCTGTGGCAATCCTCCTGCCTCAGCCTTCTGAGTGCTAGGACTGCATCATGTACCACTGCAGCTGGCAAATGTTTTAAAAAATATTTCTTACAGGAGTAAGAGGTGAACATTGTAAGAAAGCTTGAAATGTAGGAAGAATATAAATAAAAATAAAATGAGGTAGGCACTGAGATCACACACATTTCCATGGTATTTCCGTGCTGGTATTTGATAGCAGTGGTGATAAGCAGCCTTCTAAGTGTGGGTGAGGGAGCTGCAATGTGCAGTCACACAAATGACTCGCCGGTTGCAGAAGAGCCCAGAAGGCTGACTGAGTGAAGATGCGGGGCAGGTCACCTGGGAGCAAGGTTCCAGACTGAGCCCCTAACCTGTGCCTGGCCACGAAGCTGCAGGGACAGACGCGAGAGTCCGTGTAAGCCCGCAGCTCTGTGGTCCCGTCACACGCTGGATCCCACATGGACACGCAGCTCCGTGCCTGGGGAGACACAGTGGCCCCCATGTGAGAACTGCTGCACTCACAGCAGTGAGGAAGTGGAGGAAGACAGACACGAAGGCCTGTGTGTCACAGGGCTCCATCAACTGCACAACGCGGAGGACGGGGACTGTTAGGGTGGACACGAGTTCTTTGGTTTCCAGGACCTCAGGAAGGGAGAGGGAATTTATTGCAAAAGGCATGGATAAATTTGGGGTGCCAAGGGGTATTTTCTATATGGGCTGTGGTCACTGTAATTACAGGGTAGTGGGCGTTTGTCAAGAGTCTTGTGAGCACACTCTTTCAGGGGTGAATTTGACTGCATTTAAGTTACATTTCAGTTAGCACAGCCGGGAGAAAGAGGGCAGAAGTCCAAAAGGAGCCAGAACAGTCAAACAGGAGCCCCTGCACCCTCGACAACCACCCCTCAGATCACAGCCCTGGGCTCCCTAGGTCCTTCTGGAAAGTGGACACCCTCCCTGTGGAAGACCCATCAAAGCCCTCCCTGTCCATAATGCCAGGTTATTTCAACCCTGCAACACTTGACTGATACTGTAGGCCCTGAAGAGGGGTCACCAGCCCTCTTCAAGCCCCAGATGAGTACGGGTGCCGGGATCCTGGGCAAGGCTTCCCCCATCAGGACCTGGCCTGCAGCCTTGCTGTGCTCCTGGTGCAGTTCCCTTTACGATCTCAGAGGGGTCCTTCCCGTCTTCTCCTTCACATGACCAACATGACAGTGCCATAGTGGGACAAATGCACAAGTGAGAAACAACCACCACCCCCATAAGGTGCCCTGCCCAATCAGACAGAGGAATGCGAGGCCAGAAGCCCACTCTCTCTGTGGCTCCCACCCGGCCTCCTAGGGGCTGGCACCAGGCAGACGGGTGGTGAGCATTGCTGGAAGGGTCACAGCCAGGGTGTGGGGTGTGCCTTGTTCTAACCCTGGGGCCCAGGGTGCTCGGCTAGTGCCGCTGCTGTTGCTGCTGCTGCTGCCACCGGACACTGAAAATGGACTTGTCTCTGCTGTGAACTCACAGCAGCAGGGCTGATGAGTGCAATGCTCGGCTCTGTCCTCGTCCCTTCTTAGCCTTGGATGGGTCTCTCTGCCCCGAGGTGCTGGCCAGCAGATAGGAAGAGGACTGGCCTGGTTCCTCAGCACTCAGGACTTCACACAAAAGACCTGAGTGAGAAGCAGGTGACACTCAGGCCAGCCAGCTCTCCACGGGATGCTCGCCTTTCATCTTGGACTCACTTGAACCCTGCAGCAGGGGGCCTTTGTTGGGCATTCTGCAGAAGCCGGAGAGTGGGCGAGCCAGAGAGAACCACTTGAACCATCTTGTGCTGCACCCGGGTGCATTACCTCAAAGGGTGCTGTACGGAGCTTAATTAATTAACGTTTGTAAAGTGCTCTGGGCTCCTCGGATGAAAGGGAGTTGGGAGAAAGCAACGTGTTATTATTATTAAAATGATATTTAGCATTGGCAGCTGGGCCCGATGCTGAGGGCAGATAGGCCCCGTAAAAGATGGGCTGCAATTCTGCGTCGGGCCCTGCTAACAGTCTCCCTGAAATTGTTTCTCTCTCCCGCCCATAATGATGATTTCAAGCAGTGATAAGATCTTAACTGCTGCACAACCAAAGGGTATTTCCTTAGTGAGGCTCGAGGACCCTGAGATGGTGCAGGGCAGCAATGCCCTGCCTTCGTGCCCCACCTTGTCAGTGTGGAACCAGTGTCTCTGAGCCTAGCCACTCTCTCTGTGAGGCAGGAACCCGGATCAAATAGCGTGGCATTGGGGACAAGTAGACAGAGTCACACACATGCACATTGCATGTGACAGCCAGTGTTTGAAGGCGGTCTGAGAAAGGAAGGGACTCATGAAGAGTTAAACCTGTGCTTGCAGAGAGTTAAGCAGAGAAAATCCCCGCGCTCGCAGTCAAAGGCCCGCGCCCCACGCTGCCAGCCGCAGACAGAGGTGCCGCCCAGCAAGCCCTGACATGCTCGTCTTTATTAAATCTTTCTTTACAACACACCAGTTAACTGTCTCCTGAAATAGTCAGGGTGTTTAAACGTGCCACAGCTGACACAAAGTAATTTTTAAAGTCCTGGCCGGAGATTACATGAGGCAAGGCACATCTTGCTCCACTGGGCCTCGTGGAGGTTTCTCCATGGAGGATGAGGTAACAGGCAGCCTCTCACCAGGCCCAGGGCTGCTCGGGGCGGGCAGGAAGCACTGGCAGGGGACGGAATTTAAGGATGGCCTCAGGCTTCATCTTTTTTCTGCTTCTGTAACCAGAATTCCATAGATTGGGAAATTGGTAGAGAGCAGAGGGTTGAGGGCCTGGGAAGGGCAAAGTCAAAGGGCTGTACCTGGAGAGGACTTGCATGGTTCATCGCTGTGACAGAAAGCAGAAAGAGCATGAGATGAGCGGTGAGAGAGAGATAGACGGAGACAGACAGAGAGGAGGAGAGAGA
Organism: Cavia porcellus; assembly: GCF_034190915.1. Taxonomy (NCBI): domain Eukaryota; kingdom Metazoa; phylum Chordata; class Mammalia; order Rodentia; family Caviidae; genus Cavia; species Cavia porcellus. The sequence goes on from NW_026947489.1 coordinate 60,695,482, forward strand.
GACAGAGAGACAGAGAGAGACAGATGGGGGTGGATCAGAGCCAGCTCCTGTGATAACAGCTTAACTCCATTCCCAAGGCCAGAAGCCGCTCACCTCCCATCTCTGAGGATGGGACTTTGGGGAACACACACAACCCTAGCGGCCTCCTCTGCTCTTTAGTTGCCAAATAAGAGCCCTCTCCAGACAGGCCCACCTAGCCCACATCAGGTGTGGCTGTGTGGATCCCGAGGGTCTGCGGCACTGGCCACGGAATGGTGTCCAGCCTTCCTCCACAGGCCTCTGCCCAGGACATCGAGCTCTGAGCTGCACGTGATTTACCAGAGGGCAGAGCAGGGCTTACAGGGCTGGGGTGACTTTGCCTTCCATTCTTTCTCGGGCCACATGGGGCTCCCTGGTTGATTCCCATGGTTGCCCTTCTCCTCCCACATGCAAGATATTCTGCAGCAAGGATGGGATTTATGGTCTCTGTATTTTCCAGGGTTATTAGCAAAACCAACACATGGGCATTTATCGCTTTGTATTTAACTAGCTCTGCGTGGGTTTTCCTATCTGCTTGTACATCTACGTAGAAAGGCAAGAGAGGCCTGGGGTTTGTACTGAGGGTTACAACCCTCTGAAGTGGCAATGAAACAGAGCTTGGGGAAACATAAATGGAAGTGAAATTGATGAGTAAATACGTGTGACTGCAGGAGAGCTCCAGCAAGTTCCCCTGTCAGCCACTCCTCCACAGGACAGAGTTGGCCCGGGCCTACGATCAGAAGCAGAAGCTGGTCCGAGACTTAGAAGTTCACAGCAGGGAGCCAAGCCACAGTCCTGGGAACAGTGAGCCTCAGGTAGTGGCCACTGACACGGAATGACCAGTGTGTCTCTGTTATTTTACCAAGAAGGCAGCATTCCGTGTCTCCTGAATTACAGCATCCCAAGAAATCTGGCAAAGGAAATGGAGCCAAAGACCCTTGAGACCCAGACTCTGTTCCACCATCTGTTCTCGCGAGCTTTCTGACAGTGAGGCTTTCGAAACCAATGGCCGAGTCTCACCACCCAAGGCAAGGCCACGTCGTGAGTACCACAAGGCTTCATTTCACAGATGTGCTGCTCCTGAACGTGCCAGAAATAGAAGTTTTGCGATAAAAGCCCTATTTCTTGGGTGGAACTTTCCTAGATAGGGGTAAGCATTGCATGGCACCATCAAGACAGTCATGAAGGTGGTGGTAATGGAAGTGATGGCAGAGCAGAGGCACAGCCCTTTGCAAACACCTAATGCACAGATTTAGAAGTTCAGAATGGGACATTCATAGGACTGTTTGCAAGGAGGGCCCCAAGAGCAATGTCTAAGGAAGGAGCCTGGCTTCAGGTCCAGTGCACAGGCCTGAGCTGTCAGCCTCAGCCCCTAATCGCTCTCCTACAATGGAAGCCCATTTCAGCTCTTTGGAGCAATGGCTAGCTTTGTGAAATGGACAGATAGGAACAGCTTCAGCAGGAAGAGGAGCCACAGACAAAGAGAGTGTGATCAGCAGAAACAAGGCTTGTGTATGCGGAGTGGGCAGGGGCAGCTGTGCTGGAGAAGCCTGCAAGCTGGAGTCCTGCCTCTTGCATAGAAAGGAGGACTTCACCAAACAGGTCTAAGACACATTTTAGTAATGATAAGAGCCATGTCAACAGGCGAGGAGAAACCTACTCTATGTAGCACAAACCCCTTTCAACCACTGCTTTAAAAGTAAGCTAAAATACGACTTCTGTCCGCAATCGCCTACTCCTTTGACCGCATTCGTCTTGTTGTATGCTGCATGCTCTTAAATCCAAAATGATACCTTAGCAACAGCTCTCAGGGAGGTTGAGGCAAGAGGACTGCAAATTCATGACCCGCCCAGGAAATTTAGTGAGTTAGTGCAACCCCACCTCAAGACAAAATAATGAGAAAGGGCAAAGGCTTTGCGGTCAGTCCAACACTAAAGCTGTCCACTCTCCATTTGAAAAAGGTGAAGAAGTTGTGGTGTGCATCTTTGGAAACAAAAGGCAGCCTCGCTGAAGTCCGGCTAAGAAACTGGATCAGGGTGCTGCCCTTTTCTCCACCTGGAAGCAGCCTTGTTTGCATCTCAGATGTTATTTGTTTTACAGGTACAGGAACAAAGAAATGACGGCTGATATTCAGAGAGGGTTAAAATCCAACCTAAGGGTTTCAGAAAGTGCCTTTAGGACTGGGTCTATATTCAAAGCCACCCAACCCCTAGAAAATAAACACTCTGATTCTCTGTGAAGTCTTCTTTCTCATCTAGCCAACCTAACCCACCTTCTCCTCATCTGATCTTCTGGCAGTTTTGTGCACCCAGCCCTTCTGCTCACCTCACCCTGCACAGGGGCCCTCTCCCCTCCCCCCTCTAAGTCCTCCTCCCTTTCTCCTTTTCTTCCTTTTTCCCTCCTCCTCCTCTTTCATCCCCTCCCCACTGTTCTGGGCTGCTCCCAGATGCACAAGCTCCTGCTCCCTTCTCTCTATCTTCAGCCCCTCCCTACCAACCCACCTGCAGCCAGTGCCCTCGTCTCTCCCCTCCCTGTGGAAACCACCTTCCAAAGACCCCTGTCACCCAGGCCCCGGCCTGACCACTCGTCCCTCGCTGGCTTCCATTCTCAGCACTCGGCACCTGTCTCAGCTGTCCGCGCACCTGCACTTATGTCCCCCCAGGTCTTATCCACACCACACTGACACGCGTGCACACATGCTCACAAATGCACCAGCTGCACTCTGCCCCTGCACCCTTAGAAATCACATGACAACCTTGCTTGGGACCCTTTCCTGGGTCTCCAGAGAAGCTCAGTGCACCCTCTGTCCTCACAGAGCTGTGTGCACTTCTGTCCATTGCCATCCACTGCTTACGTGGGGCTTGTGTGCTCCTGGATGTCCACAGCTCCCCTCCCCTACCGCAGCAGGACATCAGTCCCTTGTGGCCCCATCACCCCCACCATATTGCAGCTTGACACATGGCACACGTTGTCCTAATCTGAACTAAAGTAAAAAATAGCTCATGGAACATTTCCCCAGGAACTATTTCAAGGAACTGAGCAAATAAGCTTCTGCAGATGCACTCGAGAGATGTAATGAAGATTTGCCTATGGAGGGTCCTCTGCTTGGCTGAAGGTCACAGTGCTCCAGCTCTGATTTTAGTTGGTTTCCTCAAGATCTCCCAGTGTCACAATCAGGCAGGACCTGTGAGATGTAAGACCTGTAGCAAATGTGGAGCGATGCACAGATTTAAACAATTAGATCTCTCCCCCTCCCCATGGTTTAACAGTTTGATTCCGTATCGTCCTTAGGCAACAAGAGTGAGCCCACAGGTGTCTAGAAACCAATTTCAGTGACACTTCCAGGAGCTTGGCGCTCAAGGCCACACCTGCTCCTGGCATTATCACAGCTGCGAGGGAGCCGCCCTCATGTTCTCTGTCCCCACATTTGTTCCATGAGACGCTGTGCGGTGACGTGGCTGGAACTGTGACCTCCCTTTCCTTACCACCAGGGATGCTGTGTTGGAATCGCCAGTAATGTTTCCTTGATTAGTCTTGAAATCTAGGCAGTTTCTTTTTTAACTTGGCTCTTTTAAACTGTCATTATTATTAAATTAGAACTCTCATTACTACTTTTACTCTAAGGCGGTCACGGCCAGCCTTTTAGAAATTTCATCGACACGAACAGTGGTGGGGACACATGTGCCATAGGTTCCCCACCACTGCTTTAGGAGTAGCTAGGCAGTGGTTTCCGTCTGTATTTGCCAAAAGTGTCCAACAATGTATTTAAATTCAATCTTTTTAAAAGATTGTAACTGCACATGCTTGAGCTATGTGTGTTTGGTGTTCAGGGGGCCAGCTCTGGGGGTGACACTGAGCCCCATCTTTGACTGCTCAAAGCCTCTGTTCAATGCTGGATACAGGCCAGGCAGCTCCAGGCTGGAAGCTCCACTAAAGTTGGAGAGAAGGGCTGGGGCAGTGACAGCTGCTTTATGCGATGCCTAGAACCTAGACAGGCGCAACTAGGATTTACTATTGATAGTGTTTAGTCTGATTGCTTTGTATTTCCTCCTGCAAATCAATCGTCTTGCTCATAGAAAATTGAAATAACCCATAATTTGTTAGGCTAAGACACAATCAGGCTGGGTATGATACTGCAAGGTGTGGACTCCTGAGGAGGTAGGCTTGGAGTCATGAAGTCCTTGACATTATGTGCTTTAAGGTCTCTTTTTCCCAAGCGAACACTACCAGCATTTCTGCATTCAGAGGTCTCCACCTTGGTACACTAACCTTGGTACACTCTTCATGTGCTGTCCCATTTCAGTTCTGAGGCTTTGAGACCTCTTGTGCTAATCAGTCACTTCAGGGACCTTTCTCTCACTAAACGTGTCAACCTGGGCTGCTCTGTGACAAGTTAGTATATATTCAACAGCTTCTTCTAACAATTTTGAGTGGAGAAGTCCCACAACTCCCCTGCCATGCCTGCATGTGCATTTTTATCTGTTCTTACATTTTTGGAAGAGCTCCCCTTTCAGCCAGCACACCTGGATACTCCTCTTCTGTCAGGACAGTCTTTAGTGGCCTGTGGCAGAGACAGGACTGCATCTATCTCTGGGGTAAGCAGGGCTGGTCTTGGAGCCACACATCGGCTTTACTAGATCCCTCTGCACTTCCTGGGGCCACATTTATAATGCAAAATAGATTAAAAGCCTTCCCTTACTACTTGGTTCTCAACCGGCTAAAGATATTTCGGTAGATTTAAAAGCTGTGAGTCAAAGCATGCTTGCTTTGATAAACTCAAGGACAAGGACAAGTATTCTGAGATCTTTGAAAGAAAAACAAATATTGTCATATCCTTATTTAATGTGTTTGACATTGGGGGGTACTAATATGGTTTGTTTTGCAGGATGCCATCCCAGCATGAGCTGAGGACTGGGTAGCATGGCTTGCAATATAAGTGCTCTCTCTCTCTCTCTCTCTCTCTCTCTCTCTCTCTCTCTCTCTGTCTCTCTCTCTCTCCCTGTCTCAGCCCCACATGCTCACAGGTGCAACAGAGACGCACTGTAAGTACACACTAAATGGACATCTTGGCTCAGGAAAGGACAGTGTCAGCAGCAGCAATTGCATCTTTGCTGATGAATGACAAGGGTACAGAGGGATGGACGCAGGAACCAGAGTGTCCTTGGAAGCCCCCAGCATGCTCCAGCCAGCCCAAAGGCTGCTGTCCACTTCCTTGTTCTGCCTTGCTGGCCTTCTGCCTGGCCTGTTTGGAGGACTAGCTTCCATATGCCAGCTGTTTGACTGTGTCTAGGGCAATTATAACTATTTGAAGAATTTCAAGAAAATGCCAGCTCCTTAGTGACTGAAAGTACTTGAGCTTCTCTCTGATAAAAACTAGTTTGTTGATGGGTTTGAAATATATGTGATGTGTGGTCCAAAACAGGATCCAATTTGAAATACTCAAGATTTGGGTAATCAAGATAGTAATGGAGATGGTGCCATAGCAAAATGATACTTTCCAATGAATTGGGTTTTCCTAAGGTGCTCGTTTTCTTATTTATTTTCAAAGATGTTCAAGTGACAACTGGATTGCTGGGACTCTAAAGTAGGGCAGTAAATCCTCTGCTGAAGGAGAATATGAGGAAGAGATTATTCTAAGCAGCCAAACATGATGTTTACCAGAAGCTGCCAGGAAAAGCCCCCTTATCGTTCCATTCCACTACTCAGTGAGCAGAGCTTTGCAAACAGAATCTGAATGACTTTTCTAGGTGAAGATGCTATCGTGTGACTCGTGATACAGAGTCAAAGTTCTGTGGTCACTTCCTATCACTGTGTCCTGGATATAGGAATCTCTGTAGGGGACAATTGTAAAGTACAGGGACAAGGCTAGGATCAGGACCACTCCAGGAAAGCAGTCAGCACTGTCTGTCTTTTCTTTTTGCCTATTTCTTAGAGAATATGTCATTGTCATGGCTTATATTTCCACGTCTTCCCAAAGTTTCATGTACTCATACGTGAGACTTTGGGCAGGTGACTGGATCATGAGTGTGTGACACAGGATCATGCGTGTGTGGTACCAAATTAGTTGAGTGATGGGTTTACAGCTGGGTGTGATGTTGGGGGGTGAAGCCTTTCACTGCGCGTAGCCCTCCTCCGTTGATGGCTTGCAGCCTCCTATCTGCCCTGCCATGGACTGCTTCTCCTCTGTGATGTCCCTCTGCAGTGCCTGGAGCCAGCCACGTGTGGACTGAATCCCCTGTAAACTGTGAGCCAAAATAAACCTCCAGTTCTTTAAGTTGCGAGTGTCAGGTATTTTGTCCCAGCAACAAGAAAGAAACTAAGTCATAATTAGTGACAATACTGTACCTAAAAGTGTAAACTTCAGCTGGATGGAAGGGAAACAAAAGTGAAAATTTAGACTAGAATAAAAAAAGAAACATTCATCTCTTCCTCATCCTTAGGAAAAATGTTCTCAAACCATCCTACGAAAAGAGCCTCTCTCTCTTACTCCTCCAACGTCTCCAGCAGAAAACTGATCACTGTCATGATAAAATTAGAAACTATTTAAAGCTATTAGACAACTATTGCTATTCCAGAGCAGTCCAGAAGTAAGTGGGGTCCATACCAGGAGCACTCAAACTGGGCCGGCTGGGCTGAAACCCAGCTATCTCTTCCTGGACTGGAACTGGAGGGGACACCTGAGTTCCTCTCTAAGTCTCAGTTTCCCCATCTGTAAAAAGGAAATCATAGAGGTTCTTTCTGGTAATTTAGTGACAGTTCTCAGCATGGTCCTTTCAGTGAACACTGGCAACCAGCGTGACTGCTGATGTCTGGCATCCACATGAGTGGGGCTCTTTTGCACCGATGATGTAGGATGGGCAGTCAAGATACGATGGAGTCTCCGGTGGTTAAACAAGAAACAAGTCTGAAGACTTGGTGTATTCTGAAGGAGGGTGAAACAGGGCCAGAGGTTGTATTAACCCATGGTCCATGTCAATACTTTTATGACTTGGCTGGTTGAAAAAATAGAAGACTTCTCCTTGACTGCAGAAAACTCTAAGCAGGAAGGTCACATTGTCCCATGGAAAGCACATTTAGAGGGAAGGCATGCTTGCTTTGCAATCCTTAAGTGCTGAGCTACCCTGGCACTAATGAAGAAAAGACTTCAGCTGGACCAGCCCTTACTTTTTAAAAATAAAATATGTTCAATCAAACTGTAGTTGACACGTACAGAGTTAGGAGAGGCAGAAATAAAATACATAGAGCCAAGGCTGTGCTGAGAGCATGCCTGAGCCCCACTGGAGGAACACATGGATCCTGCCCTGGGATTCATCATGGAGTTGCCAAGTTCTGTGTTCAAGAAATTTAGTTCATTCCAACTTCTCAAAGAAAGATCTAAGGTTTCTGTTGAATGACAAACTCAAGGTGCCCGTGTGTATACTGCCTCGCAGAAGCCTGCTGAAAACACACAGAGTCAGGCTTTATATAAACCCATGAAATAAAGCAGGACAGGCAGACAAAGCCCCTCTGTCCATTCGTCCATTCATCTGAGAACAGATATGCAGAGTTGCCAAACGCAGTATCGCAGCTGTATTCATATGGGTTTCCCTTACTTACTACAGAACAGTCCTACAGGGTGGGGTTTTTTCCCTGTTCTATAGTTGAGAAATGAGAGACTCACAATGAACCTCAAAAATGTCAATTGCCTATCACATGTACCCAGAAAGTGGCTCCATGCCAAGTCTAACCTCAAACTGCAAATCCTATCCACTTTTTAAAGTGGCCATAGCAACAAGAAGGCTGAATAGAAGCAGAGAGGGGACACTTATGTCCCCAGTGCCTCCAAAGAGAAGTAGCTAGAACTACTAAGTGAAAATAAAAGAAGATAAAAGTTGCCGTGATAAAAGGAAATGCAGCCTAACCAAGCCAGCCTGCTCTTGTGCCTGAACCTCTACAGCAGAACTCTTCCTATGAGCTGACTTGTTATTAAAATATGTGCACTTACAGTTTTTTTTTTACACATTTTGGATTTTATTACTCCTTAGTGCTTATTACTTTTTTGAGGGGGGGAGAGAATACAGTCAAATATGGCAAAACAAAGCTGTCAGTCAAAACCAAGGATAGACATAGCACATGGTGTAGAACAGAGTACAAGGTTATCAACAATGGTTATCAACGTTGTCTTTTGTTTCCTTAAAAAGAATTGTCTATCTCATTAGATATTATAAAGTTGGACAAAACAGTAGAGAACAAGACCAATAAAACTTAGGCATTGTAAACATTACAGGACTTCCAAAGAAGACAATAGTCAAACCAGAATGGGCATCTTAGTGAATCTTATTGCCTTCAAAGTAGTTGCCTATATCCTCAAACTTGATACTATCATACAGAATGGAACAGAGTCTAATCAGTCAAAATAAGATCGTGGGAGTATTACAGGACTTCAAAACAAGTTAACAGGAAATCAAAAAGAGTTACTATTTATATATCCTAAATTTTTTAAATTTTTTCCCTTAATTAAGACAAACATAAGAAATGACTAATTTTTTTAAAAGAATAAGGGGGAGATTGAGATAAAACAGGACATAACAATATAACAATAGAGGTCAAAGCATGACTGTTTCAGCAACCTAGTACTTCACCAGCACTTACAGTTTTTACAGTGAGCTTTCAGGGGTCACAAATCTGGCTTCCCAGGGCCATGCCAAGGAACTACGAGGTGTATGTGTACCTGGGGTCCTGTGACAGATGAGTGTCTTGACCCAGCCTTGGCAGTCCTTACAGGGAGTCCTCCAGGGCACCTCTAGTTTCTCTCCAGCCTACTTCCTTTCCTCTTTTCTTCTCCTCCCCATGTTGGTGGATAGGAGGTGACTTCCTGCTTGTGCTGCTTGTGAGTTTCCGACTCCCTGGACAGTGCTGGAGCACAGAGGCCATCAAGGATGATGGGGAGAAGGTGGAGGTGAAACCACAGCCTGTGATGCTTGCTGGGCCTGGGGCTCCTCTCTGGAGGTCCTGGAGGAGGTGGCTCAGCATCTCTAATCACGTCACAACACTGAGATGAGGCATGTTTAATAACCAGCAGGGAAGCAATTCCAGGATCTGAAAATGGAGGTTTCACGCTGTCTGCGGCTCTGGGTGGCCATCATAATGGATGTGCCTATCACTTAACACGAAGGTTACACTGCAGATCGCGAAGGTGGGAAGAGTTGGAAGAATGGACGGCCCAGAGCAGTGAGGTGACTTGCACAAGCCCACAGCTGAGACCCCCACCACTTGGACAGGGCAGCTCAAGACAGATCGTAGTGGCTTCAGCTAGATAGCACCATCCCAGTTCACATCACAGGAAATAGCACCTCAGGGAGACGAACCCCATCTCCAAGGGCTCTCATTTAAAAATTGGAATTGGGAGAGTAAAGCAAGGCCAGCAACATCTGTTGCAAGAAGTCTCCTGAGAAGGAAACAGGGTGGGGTCTTCGTCTCACCCCACCGAGCCCACCTTAGGGTGTCTAGAGGGCCCCCAGAGCATAGGAGAAAGAGGAGGGAGAAAGAAGGAGGAAAGGAAAAAAGAAAGACAAGGAGGAAGAGGAGGGAGAAGAAGAAGGATTAAGAAGAAGAAAGGAGAAAGGAGGTAGAGAAGGGAAAGGAGAAGTTAGGAGAAAGAGGAAGGAGGGAGAAAAAAGAGGAGGAGAAGGAGAGAGGGAGGAGGAGGAAGGAGGGGAGCGGGTGGGCATGGTACTTGTAGGAGTGGGAGGCGACAGGAGCACCACTCACTGGCCCTCAGGGACCAAGGACTGAGCAGCAAGGAGAAGCTGCGAGCAGGTTTAGCTTGAGCTGTGGTGATGAGACAGGAGCCCTACGAAGAGGGCTCCCCAAGAACATCCTCCTGGCAGCAGACTCTGGGGGTCAGGGTGCTGCTGTGAAGTGCTAGGAAGGAACCAGCTCCAGGGGCAGATGGACAGGCACTGTGGGCCCTATGTCCTGGGGGTGGGCTCAGGAGCAGGCAGGAGATGGCCACATGTGCCAGGAAGGACACACAGGGCAGGGATGCTCAGCTATGCCTCAGCCTGAGGTGGGGACCTGGGGACTCTGTGAGTCAGGCCTACCAGATGGGGACTTGGTGACCACCTGGGGATGCTGACAGCTGTGATGAAGGAGTCGCCCTGCTGCACCATGAAGTTACTGACCGCAGCTCCAGAGCTAAGCTGAGGACCATAGCGAAAACCTGATCACTATTAATGAACAGAATTTGAAAAGCTGCCTGTGTTGGGCCCTTTTCACAACCACTCCGGGGAATGTGGGACAAATTTGCTTCTCTGAACGGCTTTCTGGAGCTGGGCTTATCTTGGTAGAAGAACCCTTGCCTGGCCTGTAGGGCCCTGAGTTTGATCGTCAACACTATATGTAAATAAATAAACACAGTTTTCCAAGAATGAATAGCTTGTTAATGACTCCTCAAAAGGAGCCAGGCAGAGACTTTTAATGTCTTAGTAGCCAACACTGGTAGAAATCAATCAGAAACCAGGGTAAGTGTTACTTGCCTGAGATGAGTATAGAGGCCAAGGGGAAACAGACTTTGAAGGGTTCATTCTGGAAAACTTTGGGGTGACATCATTTCCACGAAGTCAACATTTAAGACAAAAAGCAGTATTTAAACTAAGATTATCCCCATGAGCTGTTCAGCCTATGCAGGCCTCTGTCTGCTCAGGGGCCACACTCAGGGCACAGTGGACACAGGAGCCCCAGCAGACAGAAAGGACTCTGAGGTCATGACTGCCATGGGAAGTGTCACGAGGCTGGCCATCCCTTTCCCTCCTCCCCAGCCAGGGCCAGGTTAGCTAGGCTTCCTCCCATGGGAGACAGAGTTCCCACACGGAGGGATGACAGAGGACCAGGGATAAAGGAGGCCAACTCTCCCCTGGGGGGAAGTTGCAACCCCCACTCCCATGAAGCTTGGACAGGTCACATGGTCCCACAGGGTCAGCAGGCGGGGACACACCTAAAACTTCAGATGTCTCCCTTGAAAATATGCCCCAAGACCACTCACAAAGGAAGCTGTGTATTCCTAGAGTATGAGGCCTCCCTGGTGCTGCATAGGGTTGGAGCCCCTGATTCTGTAGTCACTGACCAAGACTCCTACTTTCAGACCTGTTCCATCCCTAGTTGTCTCTTGGTGCCCCAGCTGGCCTGTGAGCAGAGACTATCCTCTGATCATCTTCAAAGAGTCTAACCTTGCTGAGATGGACTGCTTGGTCAGAAATACAGAACACACACCCCGTGCAAGACTGGGACCTCTGCTGGCACCCAAACTAGCTATATTGACATTAGTTATTCTCAGAAACAATTTTAGGGGGCACTTGTTACAGCTTGAACCACATTTTGTCCTCCCACAGGCACAAGTGTTCAGAGCTGAGGCTTTTGGAAAGTGATTGGTTCAGGGGGTACTTACTGCATCAGGGCTTCACCCATTGAATGGCTGCTCAGAGGGGGCCAGATAGAGAATGTGTGACCTGTTCTGCATGGTCTCACTTCTGAGTCAGTTCAGGAATCATGAAGAGGTTTTCAAACATCAAGCCCATGGGCATCCACTGCCAAAGTAAGGAAAGTATACAGGCAAAAATATTCCCAATGGTGGTCCCAACATATTGTCCCTTGACCTATTTCTCCTGCTCCAAACTGCTACCCCAGAAAGGAGCTCATAAATGAAACCCAAGTCTCCTGCATCTATCATATAAGCAGTGTCAACGTTTTAAAGAATTTATGACTATATTACTAATGAGGCAAGCACTCCTCAAATCTTTAATCAGATGCCTACTGTCTTCTATGCAATTTGCCCCGAAGACCATGAAGGAAAAAGAAAAGATTTCTAGTGGAGAAACCATTTCTATTGGCAGGTTGCCCTTGGGGCCCTGTGAGCTGTGGGGGATGGGAGACACAGGTCAGCTCCCCCTGGTGTGTTGGTCTCTACACCATCCCTCCAAAAGGTGTTGGGTTCTGGACTCTTCAGTGAACTGAGCATCACAAACTGGGGTGAAAAGGACCCACCTCACGTCTTTCTTGAGTTGGGCCTGTACTGCAGAGCTCTGAGGCCAGTTGGCCTCACCACCAGGGTGGTGCCTGGTTCTCAGGGAACCCTTTGGAATCTGAGAGATATGTATCCTGCTTCTTGTATTTGGGGTGGAACCCCTGGGAAAGCTGGTCTGCACCAGGGTTTCACCCCACAGTCCCCCTGAAGAGCCCAGGGAAAGGGGCCAAGGCTAAGAAACAGGTGCCCTCCCCTCTGCTCTATACCCCTGCTTCTCAATTCTGCCTAGAAATGAGGATAAAAATGTGCACAGCGGGATTATTGGGAGACAAACTGGATTGTCGTCGTGCTTTTATGAACCAAAATGCACCACACCCAGGCAAGGTGTTCATGTCATCATAGAAGCAAGTTTGGTGGCTGGAGCTCACAGCAGGATATTTGGAAGTGACCCAGTTTGGACCCTGTACTTAGGTTCCTAGTAAACCAGTGTCACCTGCTTGTTCCTGGGACAAAACACCCAACATATACATACTAAGGAAGAGGGCTTAGGTTGGTTCAAAATTTAACAAACTCCAAGGCAGAAGAGCATGGCAGAGGGGTACAGTGGAGGAGAGCTGCTTGCATCATAGTGGTCAGGAAGCAGAGAGGGAAGAACCCACGGGGACTACACCCTGCCAAGTTATGCCCTAGTGACCACCTTCAACAGGCCCCTGACAGCTAATTGGCTGTGGATTCATCATGAGTTAATTGTCCCTGTGATCCAGTCAGCTTCCAGAAGTGCCACCTCTGAACAGAGGAGGCTTGGAGGACACTAGATCCAAACCATAACAACCAGGGAGTGTGGTGGGCAGGAAAGAAGAGGGTTCGTAGAATGACCCCAGAAAGGGATGGAGATTGAGGGTCATCACCGAGAGTGGGATTCAAGCCACATAAAGTGGTAGAGTCCACACTCAGAGCTTTGAAGGTCACTTGATTACTTGGAGATAGGGAAAGGGCACAGACTTGGGTCAGATGTGGAATCCTTATCAGGCAGATTAAAAATATCCATCTCCTCAGCAGTAGTTGCAAAATGAATGTGTGCTTGTTGCACTGCGACGATAGCTATGGCCACATGCTTGGACGGTTCAGCAGCAGGTCACCCCAAGGGGCATCTGTGAGCCATGTGCATGTGAGAGGCACACACACAGGAGTGGGCCTTCCCATGCTGGCAACTCCCATGCCTCCAGTGAGACCAACCACAGGCCCACGTCCCTCAACAGGTCACCCCTGTGATAAGCCTGGCAGGACAGGGTGCTGTGTGGGAATACAGTCACCACTGCTGCCACTCCTGCTTGGTTGTTCTCACTTGTTTTCACCATCATTCTGTGACTTTACAGGCAACTGAGCCAGAAGGAGCCGAGGCCCAGGAAGAAAGAGGGCTCCCAGCAGCAGCCACTGCAGTCAGCAAGGCTCCTGGCAGAAACCCTGCAAGTAGGTTTTCTCCTTCCTTCTTTCTTTCTTCCTTTCCTTCCTTCTTTCTTTCTTGCATGATAATGGGGATCAAACACACAGCACCCAAACTAAGTTGTGTCCCCACATCTTTTGGTTTTTACCTTAACACAGAGTGTCACTAAGTTGTTCCAGCTGGACTGGGCAGGATCCTCCTTCCTCAGCTTCCCAAATGGCTGAGATTACAGTTATGTCCCATCAAGCCTGATTCCCAGCAGTCAGTTTAATGTGATGCATGAATTTTTGCCCTCATGTTTTAAACCCTTTCTGAATAGACCCACCCTGTCTGAAACATTCCACTTCCTACTGGACCCACCAGTTTCCCTGCTCCCATGTCTTCACAACACAAGACCCGTGTCTTGACAACACCCATGCAGTTGTTCACCACCCAGCCCTGCCAGCAGAGCCATCCCTGGGCATTGCTGGTGCACTGAGGATTTGGGGTTGGTTTTATGTGCAGGGGTCCCTCCCCTGTGACCCTGCAGCTTCCACCTGCCCCAGACTCATGAGGTCCTGAGCAAACAGAAAGATGTACTGAACCCAGGCCAGTAGTCCTGACTGTCACTGGTCCCCTTGAGTGTCCCCCCAAGTTCTACCTGAGTCCTCAGGCCTTGGTCTCTATGTTGGGCAAGTTCAACCACAAGGGACCCGCATGCTGGGCATTTCCTGCATTGCAGGTAAGGAGACCGGGGCACACAGGGATGAAAGGCACTACACTGATGGGGCAGAGCAAGAGCTGTGCTGTGGGAAGGTGGGGCTTCTAGCACTGCCTTGTCTTGCCTGTAGCTAGGAGCAGTGACAGGAACCTTCTAGAGCTTTCAGTGACACTAACAGCCTGCTGTGGCACATGCTCCAGAGGTTTGCCACCCCTGACTTAGACTTCAGCTCTGCTTTCCCTTCTGCAGCAATTACAGATCTACCACTCCTGTTTCCATCTTGCTTAAATGACCGACACCACCAATGCTTTATCTTGCATATCCCCAAGTCAGCCTGGTAAACTAGACACTAGATGTGACAGAAAATACAAGGAATATTTACTTTTCTTAAATCACAATATAGGACACATTTCCTTGAATCCCCTTCAAAATCCTGCCTTTGTTTTGAACACACATGTCTCATTGCTCTTACCACTTTCTGAAGCAGTTCTGGAAGCCCTCTCTCATGGGTATCTATAGTTGTGCCATTGTGGCTGCTTCAGTGTCTTGGATCATTTCAAAGCATTTATGTTTCATGGTCATTTTAATTTTGGGGAAGAGACAGAAATTGCTTGGTTCCAGGTCCAGTGAATAAGGTAGATGAGGATGCAGGGTCCTGTTTTAAGTGGACAGATGCTGCCAGGCGTATTTTGAATTGATTTGGGACATGGAGGCAGCCATGAAAAGACAGTTAAGAATGCAGATTTCCAGAGCTGCTGCAGAAGGTGACAAGAACCATATGATAAATGTGTTTGAAGCAAAGGGGAGCATTTTTGAAGGAGGTTAATGGGAATATACCTTTTACTGTAATAATTTTAAAATTTTTATTTAAGTATACTTTTCTTTATCTTAAATTTATGTAACTATATGAGAATAATTCAGGAAACATTCTATATAGGCAATCTAACAGTTGTGAAATAAATAAATGCAATCAAGAAAGAGAGTGTTCCATGGCTGGTACCTTGCAGGAATGTAGCCAGATAAATTAGATAGGCAGGTAGGTAGGTTATGAGATGGGTAGGTAGATGGACAGACAGGAATACATCCCTTGACAAGTTGTCCTGAATATGTGTATATACAATTAGATGCATATATGTTCACTTTTGCACAATGATAGCAAAGCACATTCACATTTCTGCATCTTTATTCCTTTAAAGTCAAAGTGATCATATGTAAGTAGATATCTGAACTCTTAAAAAAAAACTCTCTTTCTCATGGCCCTAGAGGTTGGAAAGCCCGGTATCAAGCTGCCAGACAGGCAGGTATCATCCTGCGGCCTCTTCATGAGGCTCGCAGGTAGCCCCCATGCCCATGTGACCTCTCTTTGTGCCATCAGAGAGGAGAGCTCCTCTTCCTCTCCCCTGGCCACTAATCCCATGGGCAAACTGACTGAACTGTAATCCCTGCCTCCTCCAGGCCCTGTCTCTGGAACAGGCATGGTCACAATAGGGACTGGGGTTTCCATGTAAAAAACTTAGGGAGCACAATTCAGGCCCAGCGGCACATGCGGAAATACCTCTCTGTCTTATTAGCACATGATATGTATTGCCCAGGTCACCATCCTCTTTAATTTCATCTTGGATACAAAACAAAGACATCTTTAACTGGGGCAGTAGTATTCTTTTTCCCCTTTCTACACTTCTACTTAGTTTCACTCCATCGCAGTCACAAAAAAAAAAAAAATGTGCTATTCCTGATTTCAGGAAATCCCTTGCAGCCTGGTACTTTACTATTTGGGGAAAATAGCCCTGGAGTACCTGAAGACATGCCCTCTTTTTAGAGTGCAGAGCCCAGTGTGTATCCATCAGACTGTCTCTCTGTTTTTAGCCACTTGACACTTGGAAATGTCTCCCATGGCAGAGCTCCTCCTACCAAGCCTAACAGGACTCCATCATGGCACTGTACTGTCTCTTACTGGTGCACTGACATCTTTCTTTAACCCTAAATTCAACTTTACCTATTACGCTTTTGCACCGTTGTTAAAAAAAAAAAATCACTATTGAGATATGCTGTTTTAGGCTCATCTTTTACATATCATTTACAAATGGATTTTGTTCTCTGCTACAATCTGAAAATCTTTTTCATAGATGAATCTAGCCCATTAATACTTATCCTACTCCTGTGTTTTTTGTTATATTCTTTGTTTGTAATTTTTTCAACCCTTATTTTCTTTGGTCTCTTGGTCTTTGTCCTCTCTATGTTAGTGTGATTTCTTATAATGTTAAGTGTCTTTAATTCCATTCTAGTGATGGCTTTCATGACTGTATACGTGTCAAGCCTCTGTTCTGGTGGAAGTGTCCAATGTTGGGGTAGCTCAGGTGGCCTGTGATGACCTGCCACTCAAGCTGGGACTTCTGCAACCAGGGAACTGATTTCAGTTGATCGCACTTGTTTGAATTCTGCTACGTGTGTGGTATCTTGTCTTTTGCACCTCAGCCTCAGGTAACACGGCAACCATAAGCCACGCATGGGAACCCCACAGGGTAATAATGTTCCAAGCCTCATCCTTACCCTTGCAAGTTGAGTCCCCAGGGGGCTTTGCTAATTCCTTGGCAGCTGTTTTCCTCATCTGTGAGATGCAGTGTCCACTATTGCTTTGAAGAGTAAAGATTCAGCATTGATACATCAGCAAGACATAGTGCACTACCTGAATAAGCTAGTAGCTTTCTCCTTAGCCCCATCCCTGCCTGCCTGTTATGGTTTCTATCTAGATGTCCTCCAGAAGCCTATGTGCTCATAGGTGGCTTTTGGGAGGTGTAATTATCACTGGATTATCCCACTAATGAGCTTATAACTAAATGTGTTGTTGGGAGGTGGAGCCTGGTGTGAGGAGGTGGTTACTGGCTATGACCAGAAGGGTTTCTCTCTCTCCCTCCTCCCTGGACCTTTCTGGTTCCTGCCATAATGCCATGGTTGTTTCTCCTCCTCCACGCTTTCTGCTGTGCAGCCCTGCCCTGCAGCTAGCAAACTAAGCCAAAATAAACCTCTCCCCCTTCAAGTTGCAGGTGTTGAGAGATGTGTCTCAGCAACAAGAAAGTAACTAAGACAATGCCTTCCACCCCGTGTTAGTATATCACACAGTTCCTTGTAAATGTTATCATTAAACCTTTACCGATACTATGCACACAACAGCTGATTGATTTCCTTTTAATGATTTATTTTGACCCTTGCATACAAGCATTTTTTAAAAATCACAAAACTTTGAATACTTTCTATCCCTAGCCTTCCCTCACGTATTGTAGGGATCCTGTTTCTAAAAGTTTGTTTTACCAAACTTACTTTTAGTTGTGTGATCATAATGACCAGTTTTGTTTCACATCATTTATTACTAGAGGTAAATGAATTCAGTATACTCTGCTAACATTCATCTTCTTGGTGTCCTTCATCTCTGATTAAAATTTGTTATCTATGAGTTTGTTCAAGGAAAACCAATACGGCTTATACAATCTGAGATAGTGACTGTCACCAAAGTGTTTCCTCATGACCTTTTGCACCTTAACATGAGATTAGCTGTTTTCTCCTTCTCTGTATCAAAACCACTCACCATACCAACTCAAGGCGACTTGATCACACTCACAAGTGCTGTATATGAGGAATTTGGGACAGGCTTAGTATAGATGGCACACAGTCCAGGATGGCCACTGGGCTTGTTCTGGTGGTCAAGCTGGAACATCTGGCTCCTCCAGGGGCAAATCTGGCTCCTAGGCTGGGGAAACTGATGGCCAGGCTCAGCCAAAACCACAGGCCAGGGCAGCTGAACGTAGCTCTGGCAGTGAGTGTTATGGCCAGAGTGACAATGTCACCTCTGCCAGACTCCGTCATAGATACAGCCACAACCATCCAGATTCCGTGGCAAGAAAAATGTAGAAGAAAAAGGCCTGACCTCTTAGCTGGCAGAACATCAAAGAATTTGCCATTTTTCTACAGTGATGCATGAAAAAAAGCGCAGGCTTGGGGAAGTCTTTGCTCTATGCTCACTTCTGGAGTAGACTGTGAGTGTCCCCTCACTCTCAGCACTGACCACTGCCCCAGTCAGAAGGCCCAGCCCACCCAGACCCTGTGCCCTCTGCTGATGACAGCAGTTTTCAGGCCTTCAGGAGGCCTGCCTTTATACTGCAATGCAGTGACGCTACAGGCCATGTGGCAGAATATCCTTTTTGTTTTTTAATTTTTCAACTCTTTCCATTTTAGAATTTTCTTAAATTATATTTTTAAAAATTCAATAATAATTGTGTGGGCTTTTGCTTCAGAAATGCTGTGATATGTATGTGGATCTTCTACCTCTTAAATGTCCATTAGTATTTTTTTGATTCATCTCCTTCTCTGTGTTCCTTAAAGTATTTTCATGAGAAAATCTTTTTGAGGCTTCTGCCTTGACCTTCCCTCCTGCAATAGTTTTACGCTTTTACTCAGATCTTTCCTTACTCAGATCTTTCCAGCCTATAGTTGATTTTATCTGCCACTAGACATTTTTTATGTGAGCTCTTTTATCTTGCATTTGTACTCTTGTTTTATGTAGGTAAATTGCTTTCTTGATTTTAAAATTTCATGATGAAATGTTTGGTCATAATTGGTGTTTGCTTCTTGACACTATTTTTCACATAATGTCTTTCATTTGTCATCAGTTTATCTTGTTACTTTAATATTTTTTCTTAAAAATGTTTTAAATTATAATGTATCACTGAATGAGACAATTTCTTCCTATATGCCATTCGATGAAACTACACATGGTATAAAATTAAAGCTAAATTCTAGCAAGCAGCATTGTACATGGAAACAAACACATTTAGATTAGTGTGGCTCTGGCCAGACAGGAAGGCACCGGAGCAGTTCTGATGCAGAGATTTGAGATTTCCCCACCCTGCCTCACTCACACACTGGGGCTTTAGAAATGAGGCTTTCTGAAGAATTCCTCAAGTTATCTCTGGCTTCTCTTTATCTTGAGATGGTATGGCAAACTGCAACCAGGGAGCACCTGCGCTCAGCCCAATCATCTTTCCTCTTTCCAGACAAATGCCTGCTGATTCTCTCCAGGGGCAGGTCGCTTACTCTGGGGAGGGCAGTTCCGCCTGCATTTTCCAGACCTGCAGCTGTGGGCATCCTCCTGGACCTCCTGAGCCTCTCTGACCTTCTCTCTCCTTGGCACCCAGCCTTCCTGGATTGTGTTTCAGTCTTACAGATGTCCCCTGATTTTGTTGTAAAGACAGGATTTGCATTTTTTATTCCAATTCTTCTTGCCAATTTGGGGCAATTTTTCAACTGGAAGAAATGGAAAATGCCATCTTTACATAGCTAATTCTAAAATGGAATCTCTCAATAAATTCTGAATAAAATCTCTCAATAAATTCTGAATAAAATCTGAACTGCAATCAGACTTGGGATAACAAGCAGCCAGGCAGAAGTCTGAAGCCGGATGCTCTCAGGAAGCTGGCCTCTGTGGGCAGTGGGCCAGATGGGTGCATTTGGGAGATGGCCCTCTCCCCCGGGAGCAGGGTTTGGGGAGGAGCAGCCAGCCCAGAGGCTTTGTGAAGATCAAGTGCAGCCTCTCAGGGGTTTGAAAATGTGCTGTGATGATCTCATTCCAAAGAAGCAAAGAACCCTCTTTTCACAAGGACAAGAGGCCAGACACCGCGGCAAGCTTCTACAGGGGCTTCCGCGGGACACAGGATTCCACCCTTAGACCCAGCGTCCACAGGCACCATGAGAGCCACCTTCCGCATTTTGGATTTTCCTTCACCTCTTGTTGTTTTTGCTTTTCAGAGGAACTCCTTTTTGAAATAAATTATAACTTCACATTCTCAAAGTAACCTGGACCCCAAAGAAAAAACCTTTTGTTTTGTCTACGGTCAGGCCAGCTAGAAAGTTAAACAGCAGGGGAAAGCAGGTTTCAGAATCAGCACCAAAAATGCGAAGGTGTGCTTTGCCTGCAGATGCACTTGTGTCATGCAGTTGTGTGTTTTGTGTGTGTGTGTGTGTGTGTGTGTGTGTGTGTGTGTGTGTGTGTGTGTAGGGGACAGTACGTGCACTGGAGAGGAAGATGGAGGAAACCACTTTGCTCTGTTTATAGTCTGGCCATCTCTGGATGACACCTGGCCTCCGTGCTGACCCACAGGACTGGGTGTTAACGCACCACTCTGCAAACAAGCGGGGTGAATAGGGGTTGGTGAAAACGCAGTCGGTGAGCAGCACCTCACAGACACAGGAACAGGAGGAGCCAGGAGAGCAAGCGCAGTCCATGGAATGAAAGAGAAAAAACCCATGAGGTTCCCAGCTCCAGATTTGGAAGAGTTTATTTGCTCTTCTTACTACTTCTCTAACTCTTCCTCTAGCACCCCTGCATCCTCCATTTTAGAGATCTGTAAACTGAGGCAGGGAATGGGTAGTGTTGCATGGTCATCCTTCCCAGGGCTGGGAAAGGAGATCTGTGCTTTCTCGCCCATCATCTTGTCTCCGCTTCCCAAGCCATACGCTCCTGATGCATAATTAATAATAGGAAATGTGAAATCCATTTTCTGGTATTTCTGATTCCCAGATGACTCAATAATGAATTTTCTTTTCCAGAGAAAATAGCCATCTCAGAGATGAATGCTATCCCAAACACCCAGCCATGCCCTCCAGACATGCCTCCTGAAAAATGATGCTGGGCCTCATCACTGTGCAGAACAGACTCCGGGGTGAGGGGCCTGGTGGAGCCCACCTTGCAGGAGCTGGGCGTGCTCAGCTCTTAGTGGTTGCCATGAGCATCATCACAAACCAAGACCAGGCACCTTGTGAGCCTCTTGTGAGGAAATAACACTGCACTTCCTTGCACACTGTAGTAATTCTGTCATTCCAAGCACTAGGAAGGACCAGGACTTCCCAAGATCCTCGACTGGATTCACTCCTCTAGCTGGTGGCATAGCACATTCATTTCTAACCTTGCAGTGAAGGTGCTCTTTGAAGACAAATTGTTAAATACCAACACTACGGGGTTGGGAGCGAGAAAGAGACAGAGAGAGGAAGACGAGAAGGAGAGACCAGCTTTCCCCAGCTCTGGCAGAGCTCTCCTCATGGTTTCTCCCTAGTCCAAACCTCAGACTGAAGAGACACGCTTCACTTTGACAAGGACAGTGGCGGCCTCTGATCTTCCCAACCACCGCACTTCGTAAAGTGCAGATTTTTACAGCCCGAATAGCCCGTCCCTTTCCAGTCTCAGAGTAAGCCTGGCATTCGGGTTACACTGTTGAGATTTTTGATTCAAATTATTTGAGGCTGTATGTATTTCATCTTGGTTGATTCAAGAAATTACAAGTGTCCTAATACTTAGTGACAGAAGCTGACATATCAAAGGATTCATAGGAACATAAACAAAAAATAAATCACCATTGCACTGCCTCTCCCCAGAACCAAATTCCTCATTTTACAAAGACCATATAATCCTTTCATTTTCAAACAAATACCACCGCATCATTGTTATTGTAGCATAAGCTCGCATAAATCTTCCAACAAGGAGCATGTTTAATGTGCTTTTTAATAGCCCTGCTCGATGGACCCCCGCCCGCCACTGTGCTGGAGCTGAGTCGGGGAGATTACACGTGTGTCACCCACTCAACCTGCACAATCCCACCACAAAAGGTCCCTCTGGGAACTCTCTGCAGGAAACCAGGCACCCTATTTTCCTGCCTTGTAAAAGGAGGAATAAAAAACAGCTATTAAATTAATTGGCACTAAAAGCATGTAACTGTTATCTAATCTATTAATTTTTAGTTTAATATTAACCCCTGTGTCTGCTGTGACTCGCATTTGACCTGCATGGGGAGCCAGCTCCCTGCCCAGGTCTTTGAAGGGCGACGATGAGTGTTTGGGGAAGCAGAGAGGGAGAGGCATTCTTTCACTTTGACCTTGTATTCGAAGACCATGTTTGCTTTAAACAAGTGTTGACTTTTGCAAGCCTGGCCCCACGGAGCCTGATGTAGCATGTTCCTCCGTAAATTTTAAAGAACTGCAGGTTCAAGAGGCAGCTTTTAACTCTCAGACGTTTGCAAAAGCTAAGGTGATACCATCACTCTTCAAAGGAGGAGAAGCATTAGCTCCAAAGAGAAGGATCGCCCAGGGCTGCTCACTGGGACAGACTCGGAATGGGTCCCCACCCCTTTTCGTTTCCTGTGTTCCTCTCCTTCTTGTTTAATCATAACCGTGGAGAAAGCATTTGAACTCTCTGTCCTGCATTCCAGGAACAGTGTGGCCCTGAAAAGAGAAACCTCAGCAATTAGTGTGCAAGCTGCCCATGCTCTGAAAACATGCGTCCAAACCAAAGTCACTCCTTCGCCCATCTGCAGACTTCAGAAGAAGGGTGGTGGGACGTGGGGACGTGCCCTGGGGGATGCTTGGTGGTCTGAGTTCTGTGATGGACCCTCTGAGTGCTCTCACCCTGGAAGAACAGGGAGGCCACACTGCAGGCTGCACCAACCCCAGCACAGGCAGCCTTTGGTACCTCTCAATCCTCTCGCTCCAAGTTTCTCACAGGACAGCAAAGGAAGTCAAGGATTTTGTGAAATACCAAGAAGTCCTCTCTGCTCTCCTCATGACTGTACACTCGTATGACAGCACACGAGGAGCACAGATGAGGCAGCAAGGAGGGAAAGAGGAAGATGCTGCTTGTTCCTGGAGCAGATGTCCGTGGACGTCTGGGCTGCATATCCACGTGCCCTAGACCTTGTGGACCATCGTGCTCCATGAAGACATGTCCAATGGGGTGGGGGAGTGGGTGGGGGTTGAAACGCCACCTACTAATCCTGCCTCCCAGCCATCCTCAATAACCCCAGCCTGTCCCACGGTACCAGGGAAGAATCCCAGGTGGGGTCATCCTGGGGCCAGGGGAGCAACGCCACCTTTCTCCATCCCAGCACACCTAGGTCTTAGGTGCCCATACAGAGAGAAGAGAGAGAGTTGGGAGGGCATCCCCAGCATGCTGCACCTCACCCTGCATCCACCTCCCCCAGTGCTGGGCACTGTGGAGATAAAAGCTATGATTCATGACTTGTTTTTATTGCTCAACAGCCCCATGTGACATTGTGTCTTTCTGTAAATGTGATCTGGTTCTGAACATCAGACTCATAGGCAGTAGCAATGCATCCTCATCTGACTCAGCAAGGACCTGGGACACTCACGGCGGAGGGAAAGACTCTGCAGATGGGAGTGTGAGCTTGCACAGCACCACGCTCCCTCGCAAGTAGCCTTGGGGCCCTTGGAGTGCACAGGCTCCTGTGGGTGTACCCATCTAGCCAGGTGCTGCCAACCTCCTCTTGCAGAGAGATTCCTGATAGAGAGTGACCCTCACCCTGCTGCATGCCCCCTCACCTGACTGCAGGTCACCATCCTGAGATTCATTTGTGGCTGGAAGAGGAAGCCCACGATGCAGCAGACGCAGCACCTCCAGCCTGCCTGTGCCTCCTCCTCGGCCAGTGTTTATATTTTGTCTGGCGCTCTGCTTTAGATGGTGTGAACCCACCTGACTCTCCAGTGCTCAGAGCATGGACCCCTGAATGAGCCCAGGGAAGCTGCCAGCAGCTCCTGGGGCGTGAATGCATACTGATGCTCTTCCTATTCTGAGGAGATCTTTTTGCTTTCTGTAGTTATTTATACATATACTGTACATTGAATGACAAATTAATGTTTTTGAGTAAAAAATGTCAGGTATTCTGTCAAAGTGTTCTCCATAGATCATGCCATGTAATCTTCTGAAAATGACATAATTTTTCCTGTGATTTAGATAGAAAGCAACTCAAACAGAGGGAAGTGAGCTGATGTATCCAAAGTGAGACACACCCCATCTTCCTGGTCGCAGAGCCTGAGCTCATCGGCAACATTGCTGGGGACCCAAGAAGGTATAGGCACGTGGGCCCAGCTGCAGATTAGCCAGAGGGTCAGTGGTGGTACTGCAGGCCATGGAGTCAGGCAACCTGCAAGGCTTGTGCCTGCAAGAGGACCACATACAGCTGCAGATATAGAGCAGGGTACATCTTGCTGTCTATGGGCACCTTACTCCACATCTAGCCACAGGATACCATCTGCCCTTGCCTAGAAGGAAAAGTCTCTCAGCTCCGCCTCTGAGCCTCCGGCCTGGGCTCAGCTGGCCTTTATGGCACCTTCAACGGTGCTGGTGTGAGGCTCCAGAGAGCTCTCCTGGGATTACCTCAGTTCCCAGCTCGGCCAACACACCCATGCTGGAAGAAGTGGTGCCTTCCCTCCTGAGCTAGAAGAGATGTGTTCCCATCTACCTTTTGCCTCTCCTGGTCTCAGGGATGGTGAGATTGGATGGTTTCTAATCCTTGTTCTGTCCTCAGTATGCCTCTTTTTATATGAAAATGGTTGGTGCCTCACTTGGTTTTCTGGGATCATGTGCCTTGAACATTTTTGCTAGAAGTTCTAAACACCTGTCCAATTCTTGCCATCCTCTTCAGAAGCTATACAGTGACCCTGTCCTATAAGTAGCCAAGCATGAAGGCTCATATGGAGGACATATGAACGATGGGGTGAGGCTGCCCAAGAGGATAAACATCCCAGTGGGGTCCTTTGCTCAGCAAGTGTCTACCATATGGTATCAAAAGTATTTATGGGACACCAAAATTTCATAGGCTTTTGCAGAATCAAATGGTTATGTAACACAAGCAAGTGGGCACTAGGACTAGGAAGTATGCAGTTATATAGGATTTTCATCTTACTGGGGCCAGGTCAGAAGATGAATGGGAGGCCGAGGTCTGCTCCTCAAGAATTCCTGCTGATAGAGTGAATAGCTGCGTACTTCAGCGATAAGAAGACCTGGAGATGCAGAAGTATGTTTGGAATTCAACATGACTGCAGAGACTATGGAATGTATGTCATTCCCAGCAAGTCCTTTGCAATGGAATGAAATGCTGAATCAAGGGGCAAAAATCTTTTCCCTGCGTGTGGGAGGAAATGTGACATGTGTTGGCAGCAGCTCCCTCGGGAAAGACACCTGTCATCTGTATGTTATTTATTCTGCCAAAGCAATACTGTGCCTGACAGGTAACATACCTTATTACAGAGACAGCACACAAAATGATGTAAATTCTCTACCAAAACAAATCACACACACGTTATTCTATTTTCTGTCTCCTTTGCAATTTATAATGAAATGCTGTACAGGAGACAGACGGTGTTTGCATTCATCCTTTTTGACAAAAGCAGAGTTTCCCCAGCCACCTGCTGCAGTCTGCTCCTGGGGTCTGACCTGGATGGCTTGGGCTGTGTGTCATGAAGCAAATCTGCTCCCAGAGAGTTGGGAGGCAGCTTTGTCTGCAATCTCAGAAACTGAAGGATGAGAGGCACAGAGATGCTGAGAATTTCCACAAAAAAAAGAAGAAACAAAAGCCTTTGCAAAAGGCACCACCCAATGGCATGTATGGAGGGGCTTGGGCCACAGGCTGATGGGAGTGCCCTGCAGTCAGACAAAGGAGCAATTGTGCCACTCAGCCAGAAAGTCACCTCTTGGTCCCTCATGTGTCTTCCTTTATAACCTGGGATGTGTTTATGAGACTACCCACGGTGTCACAGTCCACACTTCCAAGGACCTGTGGATACCTGCTAGAGAAAGGAGTTGCTGTCTCCTCGCCACTGCAGCCCTGGGACTGTGTGGCTCCACCCACCTGGATGTACATCCCCTGCCATCTCGTGACCATCCCCAGGAGATCCCGTGTTCCCACATGGCAGGAAGAGTAAGTCTGCCTTCTGCCCACCCAGCTCCAAGCCACATCCCAATGTGGGGATGCCACATCAGAAAGTGAACTATGAAACGGTGCTTCTAGGAGTAAGCACAGCCAAAACTGGGATTTCAAAATAAGCAAAAGTGGTAACTATGGGAAGGAGTGAATATGTTACTCAGTGTTCTGCTGCTGCAGCAAAAGAGCTGGGAAAACTCAACTTCATGAGGAAGAAAAGCTCATGTCATGGGCTGTGGCTCTCTAATACACAGCCCTTCAGAGGCCAGATTAGCTCCAAGCTGTGATGCACATTTAATAGTTAGGTGTACATGATTACACAGCATGCATGCTTCTAAACATCTTATACATGAGAAGTACGTGCAATTGTCAATGTCGATTTTAATAAACAAATATGAGTAAATAAAATAAATAAAAATGAGCACAAGCATTAGAACAAAAGTTAAGGATATGAAGAATAAAATAAAGCAGGAATCTCAGCATTTGGGAGACTGAAGCAGGAGGATCATCACAAGTTTGAGGTCACCCTGGGCTGTGTAGCTATGTGGTGAGTTCAAGGCCAGCATGAACTACATAGTGAGACTGTCTCAAAAATAAAAGAGAAAGAGAGAGAGACAGGGGAGGGAGATAAATGTGGGGAGAGAAAGAGAGAAGACAGACAGACAGAGAAATCCATGGGGGCACTGGAGCACAGCCGAGTTCACAAGGCTGCTTCCTGCATTGGCCACAGTTTCTAAATGCAGTTCAGAAAGAGCAGTTTTTATTCCTTCACCAAGCACTGATAACTATTTCCTGTGTGTGCAGCATTGCGCTGGCTGTGGTGTGCTCTGGTACAGGAATGGACCCAGGCCCACACAGCGTGAGGTTCATGGCCCAGCAGAGAGGCGGGCAACAGAGAAGAATTCACACACATGCAAAGTGCAACTCAGAACCAGGGGCACTGAACAGGATGAGGGGACTCAGGAAAGGTGATGGTAGAACTGCACCTCGATGGGCACAAAGGTACCATGATGCCAGGATTGGAGGGACTTCAGGGAGGAAGACACTAGAATGTGGGACAGAGCACTGACCAAGAAGGACAGAGATGCCATTCATCATCCAGTGCCCACCTCCTAAGGCCACAACTGTAGGCTAGGAGATGGGAGGAGATGCCTCCTTACGGTAAGCAATCCCCAAGGCTCCAGAAAGAGGAAGCGGGGCTGTGTGAATTTAAGCCAAAATGTCATTTTTATTTCCATCTACCTCTTCCTGAGCTCTGGCGTTCTTCAACTATGAACATACACACCATAGCAGCCAAAAGCAAAAGCACGGAAAATTCATATTATGTGGTAGTCACTGAAACTGTTTCAAAGTGCCAGGTTCAAGGCCACTTCAAAATTCAAAAATCTCACTATATCTTGTTTAATACATTACTTTAAAAGCACACATTTTGCTCTGTCACTGATTTATCTCATACTTTTAAAAGGTGTTTCCTTTACGACAACATGATTTACTTTAAATTTTTATATATTTTATTTTATGCATTGAGAAATTTTATTCTGAGAAGGAACCCAGAAGCTCCACCAAGGTTCATGGCCAATTGATCAATCAATAAAAAAAGCAATTATTATTACCATTCTTAGTGTAATGGGGGAACTAAATATCCTCCAGGGACCTATTGCTATTTCCTGCAAATGATCTCTGATAGTAACTGAGTTTTATGTAATTTGCCACCACAAATATAAGGAAAAAGGAGAGAAAATATTGCTACAGAATAAAAAGTGATAAAATCTAAAATGCACACATGATCACAAAACACCTAGCAAACTAGGCATAGCAGAAGATGCTACCAACTCAAGAAAGGAGGTGACCAGGAACTCAGCAGTCGCCCTGCTTTAATTGTGAAATGTCGAAAACTTTTTGCTGAGACAAGGGCCATCCACCCTCACCACATTCGCCCAACCCTGGATTGGCAGGTCAAGACATCAACTAGAAACAAAGAACTACAAAACATGAGGCTTGGGATAGAAGAAGTAGATTTTTTATTCACAAATCATTTAGTTTTTTTTTTAATCCAAAAGCATCTATAAACTACTTGAATTAGAGGATGGATTTAGGGGCCACTGGACTGTGGTTGACATATCTGGAAAAATCAGCCGGGTGCCTTTCAATGACAGCCACTGGAAATAACTTCTTTCCTGTAAAAGTTCAAGGATCTGTGCTGCTGTGCTACAGCCCCCAGCCAGACCGATTTCAGCACAGCGGCGCTGGACAGCTCCCCGCACCACTCTGCAGAGGCAGACACTGTCTTGGCAGGCCCAGGCTTGCACTGCAGCCAGGGACCCCAGCCCATCCATGCAGAGGCGTTCAGAAGTGCAGGGGTAGCTGTGTCTTCCATGCTGGGGCACAGGATGCCAGGAAGTGCCCCTTTGCATCTGGTGGGGAAATCCTTACATTCACTCTCCGTTTCTGGCATAGTCTCACTTGTCCTCATGCCTTTCTGCCCTCCCTCCTTCCTCATGACTCCACTCTGGATCTCTGAAATAAACTCCTGCATCTGTGTTAGGCCATATAAAACATCACCAAGTAACTCCAATACCTATGACGATATTGTACAAGAGACCTGTAATACCAAATTAATAGAAGTAGATCAATAGAAGACATGTGTTGGAAGACACAGCAAAACTATTATCCCACACCAAACTAATCTATATACTAAACATAAGATCATTCAAAACCCAAGGGATTTTTAAAGAAATTTTCTGTACTGATTGCAAACTTTTACAAAAATCCAAGAGTGGAGATTAGCTAAGACAGTCCTGAAGAAGAGCAACAAGAAACATGCTACTAAACACTAAGACCCTTTAAACTTAACAACAAGTGCTATGATACAGAGTTGGATAAATGGTAAACAACATACCAGTGCCACACAAATGACAGCCTGATGTAAACTCATACAGTCACTTTATTTACTGCAAACAGGTTGTGCAAGATGAGAAAATGTTTATTATCCTTAAAAGATTCTGGGACAAGTAGGCCAATATGATTTTTAGTAAAAAGATTTCATTGCTACTTGTAACATGTACATAATTCAACTTCACAGAAACTGCAGAAATAACAGCCAAGAAAGGAAACTAGCAAAGCTCGTTGGAGATAATACAGGAAAATGTCTTTATGATCTTGTGACAGGAAAAGAATTCTTCACCAGGACTCCTTCCCCCACCCTTAAAAGACCCACTAACCATAAAGCAAAGATTTGAGAAAACGGACTTTATTGCAATTGGTAACTTCTGATCATCAAAGAAGGATGACCTCCTCAAATGGCCAGTTGTTGTAAAAAGATCATTCAATGAGAAAAGATACAGCACCCATTTGAATGCTACAAAATCATTTTAATTCTCATGAATATTCAAAAAGAAAAGTGAAGACAACAAGTCGTACATTTCCCCACATCGTAAAGATTAAAACCACACTCTGGCCACCATTGTAGGACAAGGACAATGGGGTGCTGAGGAAAGCAGAATGACCTTCCCAAGGTCAATGTGGAAATGGTAGCCAGAGCTTCAAAAATAGGATCTGTTTTGTTTGAAATGTTACCTACAGGAATTTATGGTAATGAGCAGGAGACTAGAAAGGCACTCATCAGAGTACTGATTGTGGTATTGTCAACTGGAACCACAGTATTCACTGAGAGGTTAAAATTTTGTATATCCTTACAATGGAATCGCATCGTGCTGCAGAAGAACATTTAAAACCCTGGGAAAATGCCAAGACATATCTGCTGGGCAAAATTAGCCATTTCCAAAACAGTAAATGTCTCAGTATTGTTGCGGAGAGAGGAGGAGGGACAGAGAGAGGTAACAAGAGGCCAGGGGGAAGGCCAGATTTGACCATTCACAGTTGGCTGTGATGTTATTTTTGGTATAAGACCTTGCACAGTAAAATATATATCTTAATCATTTTCTCATTGCCAACACAAGGTATCTGATACCCACAACCTAAAGGGAGAGAGGTTTAAATCACAGTATTTAGAAGATTCAGTCCATTGGCAGCTGGCTCCAAGGCAGGGCAATGTGGTACAAGGGGTGAGAGAGGAGAGCGGCTCAGGTTATGGTGGCCAGGAAGCAGAGAGAGCAAGGAGGAGCTGTGGAGGGAGGTGGACTCTTCCAGGTCAGGACTACAGTGACCACCTCTAACCAGGCCCCAACTCCTAGCAGCAGGTTACCTCCAGTGACCTCTGTGATCCAATCAACATCAAAGCCCTACTCACAAGTGCAAGAAGCTTCTGGGGACATTTTGAATTGAAGCCATAACACACCAGTCACACACCCTAGGGGCCTGGGTTGATCTGAGAACATACCTGCAGCTGAGGGTGTGCAGACAGCAGATAGAAAGGTGTGGGGCAGGCCAGCAAGAGAAAGAGGGAAAAAAGGAGATTGACACAGGAGCTGCCACCGCCAGCTGCAAGCCATGAGGATGATCAAGCAGCTCTGATCTGTTTCCCCCAGTCCAGGGGATGAGTCCAGGCAGTTCCAGATGTCACAAGGGTGACATATTAAAATAGACTTCAAATATCCTACACCACAGATGAGGAACTCTTTATTTCTAATATTGAACACTCTCTCATGCCAGGTAACAAATATCACCTACATTTTGCCCCTTTTCTATGCACCAAGGCGTTGGGGTCCTCTCTCACTACTGTCCAGTAGCTTCTAAGTGTGATTCTAGGTTTGACAAAACAGACAAAATTACAAGCAATATTCCCAAACTGTCTCAGAGAGCTGGCATATGTCACTTGGATACCCCGCACAGCGCCATCTTCCTGGGGACATGGGGTATCAGAGATTGAATGGCTGCCTATACTGCCTGGGTCTAACTCCAATCTCACCTGCTGCAATTTAAGCCCCTACAATAACAGTTAGCAGATGCTCAGGGTGTCTCCCAGTAGGATATAAGATGACAAGTGGGAGCCGGAATGGTACCAGAAAACTTCACTTAGAAGGTGTGATGGGTGTTTTGGCACCGGCTTAGAGCCCATAATGCTCTAAAATCCAATAGCGAATTTGTAAATCAAATCAAAAGTATGAGCAGCAAGCTCGCATAGGAGAGATAAGTGGTCATGAAATAAAAGAAGGAGAGACACACTGCATTTTGGGGCTGAATTTTAAAACGAGAGGCCACCCCGGAGCGGACTAATCACTTTTTGGCAGAACGGCTTTCTTCCAGAAGAGCTCCTATGTGGACTATCAGGTGTGATTTGAAATAGTTTCTGCCTCATATTTCCTTTACCCTGATCTGTTTTAGCCCTGCCATTATGCTGAGCTCAACCTCTCCTTCTGTCGCATCACCGAGGACAAGGGGACGGATGCTGCCAGTAAAGAATTCCAGATCCAGACTCACTCTTCCTCGTGCCTCTCTGTGCCTCAGGCCCTCTGGGGGACAGAGTGCATATTACGGAATTTACATGCTTGTAGCTGGATGTTGGGGAAAACATTGACATTGACATCACACTGTGTACCTCTGAATAAAATTTCTTTGCAAAATTTTGTTTCTGGGAAAAATATTTTCAAAGCATTGATGGAAGGAAAGTCATTCAGAGGACATCCAGGTGCCCCTGCTTTCCTCCACCATGACCCACTTTCAGGGCAGGACAAGCCTGAGGCTTCCTGCTGCAGGGGGTGGAAGCTGTTGAATGAGCTGCCATGGAGTGCACCACATGCACAGGGACACACATGTCACGCCTGTCTCACGGTCAGCAGGCGGCCATCATAGACATCGGACACAGATCACTCTTCTGACTTCAGCGTCAGACCCATGAGTGAAGAAAGGTGTCAATAAACTCTGCCCTCATAAGGGCAGAGGATCTGGCTTGGGGTCCGCATTTCTAGAGAGCTCCTGCCCTGTCACAGAACCAGCCTGGCCCTTTACATAACACCATGGGTCTGGAAGGTAATGTTTTGAGTTAGGGGTGCAGAACTCCCACTCTGGCAGCCAAATGTGAGCAGGAAACACCAATAAAAACTGTCAGTGGGAAAGTAAACTGATACAATTGCTTTGGAAATCAGTGTGGAGATTCCTCAAACAACCAAAACTAGCATGGCCTTTTGACCCAGCTATTCCCTCCAGGTATCTTTCTGAAAGAGTTAAAAGACATCACATTCCAGTGATCCCATGCATACTCCTGTTTATAAAAGCACAATTCAGAATAACTAAATTTGGAAGCAGGCTGAGGCTCCATGTGGTATTACACACAGTTGAGTACTACTCTGCTGTAAAGAATAAACTTGAATCGTTTGTATGAAAATGGACACACCTTGAGATCCTATGTTAAATGAGATAAATCAGACACCCAAGCTTAACAAGTATATGGTTTCTCCTATATGAGAAACACAAAGTATAAAGAAAGGATAAGATAAAAGATAGGTAATAGGAAACAGGAAGAAAGATCTTTTGCCAATGGAAAGAGGGCTCAATGGAGGAAGGGAAGGGTTGGGGAAGGGGATATAAAAGAACTGAGATGTGTTACGTACACGTGCCGACTCCCCACGCATTATGTACAGCAATGTGTACCAATAAAATTAAATAAGTAAATTTTAAAAGCTGACCATAAGCAAAGCACCAATAAATTCAGAGGACAGCCTCTTTCTCATCCCGGACTAGAGCGTTTGGGGCAGCTGTTCATCAAGGCTGCCTGCCCTGGCTGGGCCCTGTTTGGGGATCTTGGGGTCGATATGCCTGCCAGTCGCTTTTCCATGTGACCCTGCTCTCCTGTTCTCTTTACCGCCTTCTCTCCCAAGTCCCCAACACTCATTTTATAGATGTGCGTTCTCACCAGCAGCCTCCTAGGTGTGTCTCAGTCCCCTGTGGAATCCAGACATACCAGGATGCGGGCCTTGATTTATGCTTCGTTCCGGTGGTGTCTTCAGCATTGTGCGAGGCACACAGCAGGAGTCCAACGAGTATTTGTTGATTAATGGGACTTAAGCCATGAAAGACAGCCTCTTCGGGGAGCTCTCTCCGTTAAGTGGGTCAATTAACTTGTCTGTGCCCCTCCTGACTGATGGGGTATTGTGAATTACTCATGTCTACAATCAGCAAATTCGGGTACTCAGCCGTGCAAAGAGCTTTCTGCTGGTTCAGGCTACCAAAAATAGCTGTACAGTAAACTCTCATTATGCAGAATGGTGAGGCTGGGCATTCTAATTAATTAAACATTCTGGTCAGTGAAGGGACATCTCCATGCCAAAGAGCAGCTTTACAAAGTGAGAACATAACAAGATACACTTAGCAGTATAGCATAAAGTTATACTGAACATGATACAGTTGAACCATCCACCAATGATCTAAAAGACTCATCCTCTATCCTATGCAGCTAAGGCGGGGCTTGAATCTGGGGAGGAATCTGAGTTCTGATAGCTGAAAGTTTTCCAACGGACTGAGGTCTTTCCAGACCTCATACAGCCGTGCAAGTCCCCTTTTCTGTGTTCAGAGTTGGCACTGTCCCCGGTGTCCGAGGCCATCACTCAGTACACAGACTTGCTGGCTACTTTGATTCCTGAAAAAGGGTAATTTGAAGCATATCATTTCTGGATTTGAAAATGAATGAGAAGACAGTTTGAAAGCAAGTTCCTAGTGAGTTTAAATTTTCCATGGTCAGGTTTTAGTCTGTCCTGCAATATTTCTCTTTGAACTCCTTCCTTTCGGTCACCCACATTACCAGTCATTTCAACACAAGCTGACATGGACAAAACTAAATTTTGAGGCATCTTTATAGGCTTTTATGCATATTAAATTTATTCATTCAAAGGTTCTCTAATGAACAAAAATAACATATCAACTGTGGTTTCTAATTTATTCTTGTTTGGGAAATTTAGGCTTCTTTATGCATATGTGCTCTGAAGTCATTGAATCAAGTCTATTTTTAAACAAAGAAAATAACATTACAACATAACTCAGCAGATCTTTGGCTCTGATGAGTGAGTGCCCCATTAAGAGTGCCTGGACGCATTTTGTGCAAACCTAGTCCAGCTCCACCCCTGGAGGGCTTTGAATTATTGGCTAAGTGTTCAGGGGAGGACCCAGGTTGTTGTAGCATTAAAAATTGGGGAGATTCTAACCAAACTTAAGACCTAAGCATGTGGTATAGAGAAAAAAATGGGCTTCTAGACTTTAATTATTAAAATAAGACATGTCTGTTCTACCTGCACAGCAGAGAAGGCCACTCACCCGTCTTGGGGAGGAAAACCCGTAGGGGTTCCTGTGCACTGAGGACCCTTTGCCACAGAGCCTTTGCCTGGATTCCAACTCTCTGATCCTAGTTTTGTTGCCTTCTCAACCTGGACACAGGCATTGTCATCTTAAACCTTAAAGAAAAACGTATTAGTGTCTTCTCATCTCTATTAATTGAGAAACAGAAAAACTCCTTGTAAAACCCTTGGACGCAGAGAAATCTTATCACTGGTTCCCACATCCTTAGTGGGGGCCCACAAGTCTATGAGCCAGATAACACCTCCATCCCTGTCTGGAATCAGAGGGTACCAGAGTCCCCCATCATAGCGTCAAAGTGGGTAAGGGATGAAGGGTGTATTTTGCATGCCGGCCATCCCAAGAATCTTTCATTTCAGCAGGTGGGAAGCCAACACCAGGCACCTGTGTGAGACAAACGGCTGCACTAGATTCTGGTGATGAAGTCTGCAGGGCCTTGACATAGCCACAGCACTTAGGGCCCCAGTGAGTAGAGGCTTGCTCAGGCTAACTGACCAGGCTTACCAACTCCTTGTCTGCACCATGAATCCATCAGTCCTGGGCACAGCTGCACATTAATTTTTAAAGGAATGACTTTTGTTCCACAGCACAAATTTGAAAATCTTCATCTCTTCCTCTAGAAGTCTGTAATTTGAAAGAGGCAGCCAGGTGACACTCTGGGGGACTGCAGTGGGGAAGGGACTGCAGATCGACTGTCTGTACCCTGTGCACACAGATCTGTGCTGGTGAGTGTGGGAGGTCATGCCTAGCATTCTCCACACAGGGAGCCAGGCCTCCCATCCGGGCATTGCTGGGCTGAGGTCAAACCTGCATCATACAGCACAGCTAGTTCTTCACCCTGGTGGGAAGGACCAGAAAGACAGAGGTCTGTAGTGAAGGCACAGACACTCATGTCAGGGTGTTAGGTGTCCTTCCCTTGCACCTAGGACCAGTGAAAGAACCACACTTAATAGTTCCTTCATTCAGTGTCTTCGCCTTTCAAACCAAGAACACAGTGCACATTATGGTCTGCCCTCCGTGGAGAAGGGTGAGGCCATTACAAGTTCTGAGACACAAGATAGTTTGCATAGCTGGTCTTGCCTATTTTAAATAATGCTACCCAGTACTTCAACAATAGTCTGCTTCCGAGAGATCTTTGGAAAGCAAACAACTTAACATATGTACATAAATCAGATGAGATTCATTTCACATTAGGATCACTAACGATGAATATTGCTACTTCATTAAGCGCATGAATGAATTGTGTGCCATGCATGGGGCACAAGTTACTCTTGAGAAGAGGACCAAGTTCTGGTTCCCGAGAACACATACTCTGATTATACAAAATCCTGATTATTACCTGCATGTCAGTGAGCTCCAGGTAAATGTCACTGTTATAAACGCAGGATTAGAGAAAGGAAGGCAGGACAGGGAACTGCCGACATCACCTGGGCCTAAGGTTGGCACAGAAGCCCCAGCTCCCAGGGATGCCTGTTCCTAATGGTGACTGGCATACAGGACAATGACACTCTGGTGGGCATGGGCAACATGCCACAGTTGAGGTTGCCCAGCACAGGAAGGTCTCCCCATGTCACCAGGCAGACTCTTTCCACCAGGAGCATGCTGCATTCAGAGATGCAGGGGCTTTTAAGTCAACAGTAACAGGGGCAGGGCACCATGCACCCCTCTTAGTTCTGGGCCTGGCTGGCCTTGCTCTGGGGCCTGGGTGAGCCTGGGCTGTGGGTGCCAGCTCTGCAGGTTGGGTGATTGTTCAGTTATGTCTGGTCCTCAGGCATGCAGGGGACACAGGACTCTACTCTCTTTGTCCTAACTTCTTCCTATTCACTGGGCCACCAAGATCCCTTAGGTGCCTTCCTTAGGACCCAAGGGGACATCTGAGTGCCCGTCTCACCCAGTGAAGGCCAGTGAACAGCCCCAGGTTCAAGTTCCACATGCCCCACCTCCACTAGCCCAGTGCACTGCTGTACCATCCTGGATATGTCCCTGGAAGAGCTCCTGCCTATGACAGGCCCTCCCCAGGGCACCTTTTAGTACACAAATTCTCTGCTGTGACAGTCACCCTCCTGCCCACCTCCTGTATCTGTGCTCAGGAGTGAACTAACCCTAAATTCTCCCCACACACCCAGGGCTCCCTAGGTGAATGGGAACAGGGGACTTTAGAGATGGTTTCCTCCCTTGACAGAGGCTGGACATGGTGGCTGCAGGGTCATTGCAGGGTCCTACCTGAGACGGCAGAAGCTGAACCCAGGTCCTTGGCCTCTTTCACTCCCAACTGTCCCAGTTCAGTCCTCTCGGGCAGGAGTGACTCCCAGAAAGGGCAAGAGCACAGGAAGGAGGAGCAGAGGACAATGGCGTGTTAACATCTATCCCTAAATGTCGTTACAGGTTCGCTACCTGTGCCTGTTAGAGTTGCTATTCTATCACATGGGCTCGCTAGCAGGGCTCGGTGCAGCGGGGAGGTTCTGAACTGGAACTTAAGGATGAGCAGACCAGAGTGGGGTATGGGGGAGCGACTTAAAAATGAGCAGAAGCACAAAAAGGCTTAGCACAGAAGAGATAAACCATCCAAGCAGTACTATGCACAGGCAGCCCTCTGGAGTCCACCTGAGTTTACCATGCATGTGGACCGCCCCTTAACTCTCCAGCCAGCAGGAAACGGGTTTCAGAAAAGTTACCATGCCCAGCTCTGCAGTGTCAAACAAATGTTCAACAAGGGTGCCAAGAAACAAAGACTCAACAAGTCACCTACTGCTAGCACTGGGCTCATGACGGGAACGGTAAATACAGTAAAAAAAAAAAAAAGAACCACAGATCACCTAAGGACAAGCTGCCAAGCCAGACACAGTGCAAACTCAGTGTAGACTCTTTCCACTGAGCTGCGTGGCTCTCTCTCCATTAGCGTTCCCTGAATCTTAGGGACGAGGAGATGGTGGGTGTTGCCCTGTGAGCAGCTGGGATGAGCTTTGACACCACATGGCCATGTCCCCAGAGGCCTACAAGTGAGGTCCTTAAAATATCAAACCTCAGGCCACAAGCCACAGGAGACCTCAGCCTCACTGTGGCTCCTTGCCAGGAATGCCACCGTGTGGAAGAGGAGGGAACAGTGGATGTGTGCAAGACTCTGTTTCCAGTACTCAGGAGTCCACCTTGCTCTTCCTAGCACCCTGGGAAGGCCCTTGGGGTCCCATGCCCCAGTTGCCTGCTAGGACATTTTCACCCCTACCATTGCTCATGCCACCAGTAAGGTCAGTGGTGACCAACACACAACAGCAACATAGGGAAACTGGACCACAATTACCCACTTACTCAAAGGGGAGTATGTCCCTGCATTACAAACTGCCAACAATTTTTGTAAGTGATTGCACATTTTTACATTGTTTTTGTTTGTCTTCATTTTTGTTTGTTTCAGAACTGGAAATCAAATGCAGGAGCTTGCGCTTGCCAGGCAGGCACTCGGGCCACTAAGCTGTGTCCCCGGCCACCAGCACTGTTTTATGTGCTCACCAGAATGGTGTTAGCTTTCCAGTTTCTCTTCCCTAACTTTCAAACTTTCATCCCTGGAATGACTGTGTAGAGCTGTCCCTCCACAGATGATGACAACTTCCTCTTTAGAGGAGCACTTTTCTGTGCACTATCCTGGCCGTTCCTCTATCTTCCTGAAAGGAGGTTGCTCCCCCTCTTTGTCCCTTATTTAAAACAAGTGGTTTTCTTTTATTAGTGAGTACAGGCCTTTTTGTCTCAATTCAAGTCCTTATCACTTATATACATTGAGAAAAAATTTTCCCAGTTGGACCTGTGCATCTTTTAGTTAACAGGTTTCTCCAGTTTGGTTATATCCAATTATTTTTCTTTGATGAATATTTAATGTGTCCTTGTCCAAGAAATCTTTTCTTATCTCCCAATTATGGAGATAGTATCCAATTTTTCTTTTAAAAGCTTTATAGTTTAGATTTTACTTCTATGTCTATGATCCATTTCAAATTAGTATTGATTTATTTATGAATTAAGCTAAGATTCTTTTATCTTTATATATAGATTGTACATGTACACAGGTATCAAGTTATTCCAGTAACATTTGTTGAAAAGAAAAACTTATTGTTCTCATTGTATTTGTTAGATTGCTCAGTTAAAAATCCACTGACTTTAGTGTGGGCTCAAGAAACACAGCTCACTCCAACTGCTGGCCCCTGCCACTGAAAGGCAGCTTCCTGCAGGCAGCCAGTACAGGCAGAGAACCTGCAGATCCGCCTCTGCCTGTTGGCACCGCCAGCAAAAGACTTGCCTTGCATCCAGGTAAGCCTCATGCACCCGCAGGCCACCATTGGAGACACTTGCTTCCTTCAGGCATCCAGCACCCACCAGGAGAATCAAACACACCTCTGTGTGCCTGCCACTATTGCAGGAGTCCCAGAGTGTAGACACACAGGCTGAGAGAAGCAGCCCCACCTCCATGCATACCTGGTCATCAGGGAAGCCCCAGTGTAGCTGCACAGGTCTGGAGAAGCCCTCCCCATGCCCTGCTACCTCCTTGTAAACCTGGGGTCAGAGGAACCCAGGTGCCTGTCCCATTCCCCTACACCACAGAGGGGCTGCCAAAGTGGGAAGTGCCTGGGGCCCCACAACCAGCTTGTTGGGAGGAACCCAGGAGAATGTCAAGACAAAGGAGCAAAAGGCAATCTCAGACTGGTGGCCCACACAGAACAAGTCTGGGAGATACCGTCATGGAAGAAAATGGAAGTCACACACCTGAAATCTCTGAGAGGAGAGCAACTGAAGTAAGGAAACAATTTCATGAGATTGTAAAAGCAATCAAATCAGGAATAATGTCTCAGATGAAATAAAAAAATTACAAACATAATAAAAGAATTGTTCAGCATATCTAAAGAAGACACAGAAAGAGGAGCATAGGAGAATTATAGAAACCTTGAATGAACCATATAGAAAAGAATTACAATGCATGAAACATACCCAAAGAGATATCCAGGAAATTAAAAAGTCAATCAAAAGCTGACAAAACTGCTTGAAAGACACTAAAGATAGACTTTCAGATCTTGAAGACAGGATTGCAGCTAGCAATCATGAAAGGAAAGGTCTCTTAAAAAAAAATAACAGGAACCAGGAAATAACAATTCAATGGCTACAGGATGATGCAAATAAACATAACTTAAGAACGATAGGTATCAGTGAAGAAGCAGAGGTCAACACAAATGAAATTTAAAAAGCTATTTATAGAAGTAATACAGAAAACTTCCGAAACATAGGAAAGGGATGTGGTATGCAGATAAGCGAGGCATATAGGACTCCAACACTCCAACTAGCCATAACCAAAGTAAATCCACACCCACTCATATAGTAATCAAGATCCCAGAAATTCAGCACAACAGCAGAATATTAGAGAAAAGAAACAGATCACCTATAAAGGAAAACCAATCAGAATCACGGCAGACTTGTCCACCCAAACCATCAAGTCAAGAAGAAAGAAAGTAACTTTCAACTCAGATTGATGTACCGTGCAAAACTATCTTTCAAAATTGATGGAAAAATAAGGTACTTCCATGATAAAGAACAACTGAAGGAATCAATGACCCCCAAACCTACCCTACAGTGAGTGCTTTATCTTTGATATTGTAGAGAGAGATAAAGATGACCATGGTTTCAGAAACAGCAGCAGAGAAGGATAACCAAACAGGACAGGAAATTGAATGAAGGGGAAAAGTGGAGGGCCAACAGCACGAAGATAGCATGGCAGAGATGAACCAATGTATGTTGGTTGTAACTATTAATGTAGATGGCCTCACCAATAAAAAGAAACACAGGGAGAGTGGATCAAGAAACAAGACCCATGGATATACTGTACACAAGAAACACATTTAACTCAAAAGGAAATTCATAGAATGAAAATCAAAGGAGAAAATGCAATTGCTCCATGCCACAGGAGACCAGAAAAAAGCAAGGGTAACTTGCCCATCAACTGCAGAATGGATAAGAAATATACGATTACTTTCATACAATGGAAAGCTGCCCAGCTATAAAGTACAATAATCCTGAGGCTCTTGTAGGTACATGAATGCAACTGGAGATCATGCTCATGGGTGAAATAGTTTGAACAAATATGGGTGAATCCCAACATAAAAAACAGAAGGAGTTACTGGGATCCAAAAAGCACAATAGAGATTATGAAAGTGATAGGGGAAGAAATATCCAGGAGGGGAAGCTGGTAACCACTGTTAATTTCTTATTGTCTTGTCTTGGACTCTTGTATTATTTTCACAGTTCTGTTAGGTTGTTCTATCTTGTCAGATTTTACTGTGTCTGATAGTATGGGCAGCTCTTTTGAACATAATGGGATGTATTATGGTCATCATGGTTGATTTCCTATTATCCTGTTTTGAAGTCCTATAAGGCTTTTATTCTTTTTTAATTGGTTTTATTCTGCTTTGTTTTATTTGATTTTATTGTGTGTAATACTATGGACAACTGTCTTAAAGAAAACAGACATTATAGTAACCATTGTTCATTTCCTGTTATCTGGTTTTGAAGTCCTACAATGCTTTAATTCTTTTGATTAGTTTTATATTATTTTATTATGCTTGATATTATTATATGTGAAGATATGGACAACTATTTGAAAGAAAACAAGAGGCATTATGGTGCTCACTGTTGATTTTGGTGTTGCATTGGTTTGAAGTCTTGTGTTGCTTGCATTGTTCTGTTCTGATTTTCTTTGTTTTGTTCTCTTTAAAATAAAAAATGTTAAAGAAACACCACTCTATTTCATTGTTCCACTTGTACACTACACAAAACCAGCTTAACTGTTTCTAATGGGTCATAAACTTAACTGTCATAAACTACAACTTGTTTGGCTACTCTGTGCTTTCATTATCAACTATATCAATGTTAGGTCAATTATTTAAATTTTTATGGCATTAGGGTTGAAATTGTGTGAAAAATATAAATCAAATTAGAGATGACTGCCAACAATTCATGAACATGGTATATCTCTTCATTTATTTAGATATTGTTTATTTTCTTTCTTCAATGTTTTGTAGCTTTC
The DNA here is from genome assembly GCF_034190915.1 of Cavia porcellus. Classification (NCBI taxonomy): domain Eukaryota; kingdom Metazoa; phylum Chordata; class Mammalia; order Rodentia; family Caviidae; genus Cavia; species Cavia porcellus. The sequence goes on from NW_026947489.1 coordinate 60,736,702, forward strand.
AAGGTAAATATGTTGCATCTCTTTTGTTAACTTTGTAAGTAGGTCATGGTTTTTGAGGCCATTACACATTCATTTTTTTTAAATTTTCAATTGTTGCTGCTAATAAGCAAATACAAGCCCAAGCATGTTTTGGTTATTAACTATCTTAAGACTTTGTCAAGTGTGCATATTTGTCCTGACAAGTTTTGTTGTTTTGTTGTTGTCAGTAATTGAGTGTTTCCTGTGTAAACAACCATGTCTGTGGATAAGACAGCTTCCTTCTCTATTTCAAACCTGTGTTTTTAAAATTTTTCTCATGTCTTTCTCCACTCACTAGGATCTGTAGTGTGATGCTGAATGGAGGTGATGATAGCGGTGGTCTTGCCTTCTTCCCAATCTCAGGGGGAAGCATTAGTCTTTCAACACTAAGGATTGTGTTACACGAAGGTTTCTGTAGATGCCCTCCACCATTCTGAGGACGTTCCTTTCCATTTATAGTTCCTGAGAGCATTTGTCTTGAGTGAATTTTTTTAATTTTTGCCAAACACTGTTCCACACTGAAATAAATATATCAATTTCACCTTTATTTAATTATTATATGGATTATTCAAACATTAAACCAACTTTATAAGAACAAGTCTACTTGGTTGTATTGTCTTTTTTATGTATTTATATTCAGTGTGCTCATATTTTGCTAAATACTTCAGACTTAGTTTTAATAGGAGATACTATATACAGCACTATATATGACAAGCTGCATATATATATATATATATATATATATATATATATATATATGGAGATTCTTTTACTGTGACTTCTTTGTCAGGTGTGATGTCATAACTATGTTGGTATCACAACATTGGAAAATAGTATTTCTTTTTCTGCTTTACAAGATAATAAATATTATATGATTGCTAATGTTTCTCCCTTAGGTGTTTTCAAGAATTCATCAATTAAACCATTTGAGCCTCCATTACCTTTGTTGGAAATTATTTTCATAAAAAGCTTAGGTCTTCGATAGAAATAAAACTATGTAGACCTTTTCTTCCATCCTGAGTTATTTTTGGATTATTTGAAAAGCTTGTCCACTTTAATTTGTCATGCATTGGTACATTGTCAGTGAATCCAGCAAATGTATTGCCATAAAGTTGTTTATATTATTTCTTTTACTTTTGATGTCTACCTGGAATGGATCACCCATCTTTCATTAGTAGCACTGTTAGTTTATGTTTTCCCTTTTTACTGAGTTATTCTTGCCAAGTGTTTATAAGTTGTATTTTCAGAAATCCAAGCGAGGCATTGATTCTTGCCCATTGCTTTTGTTTGCTTCTATTTTATTTGTCTCTCCTCTAATCTCCACCATGTCCTTCCTCCTCATTGCTTTCACTTAATACACTTATTTTGTTTCTAATTTCTGACAGTGGAAAATCACATCATTGATTTAAAGCACTTCCCTTCTAAATTAAGAGTTTCAGTGTTATAAATTTCCCTGTAACCACTTCTTTCATAAAATTATAAAAATTGTCATAAAATTTCATTAAAATTTTATATGTAATATTTACATTTTCATTCGATTTGAATTATTTATTTTTCCCATGGAAATTTTGTCTTTGGTGTATGGAATTTTTAAAACCCATATAGCAAAAATATTTGAGGCTTCTTTAGGAATTTTTTTACTGATTTCAAGCACAGCTTCAGAGTGGTCAGAAGGAAGATACGCTCTGAGATGGTCTGAAGGACTTGGAGTGGTTTCCTGACTCAGCTTCAGGTTTTCCTGATCAGCAGTATATCCACACGTGAAAGTGATGCCCATGATGCAATGCTGGAAATTTCCACAAGTACCAGTTAAGTCATTTAGATGCTATGACTTAGATTTATAACCTAAGTATACGTTTATAAATTATTATAATAATAATTTATAATTTAGATTCTTTATTCTTACTGATTTTTGCTTACAAATTGAGAATAAGATTTTAAAATAAAGATGCTAATTCTCTTTTTCCATCTCTTTCTCCCTTCCCTTTTCTTTTTTTTAAAAAAATGTTTAGAAATTATGTTACTAAGCTTGTACAAATTTTTTACTATTATCTCTTCTTGATCTGCTTTTTATTACTGTATTCTTTTTTATCTTTGGTAATATTCTTTGTCTCCAATTTTATTGTCTCTAATGTTATGTTAGCAGCTCTGTTGTCTCTGTGTGTGCTGTGAGTCTACTCATGTCTTTGAATTTACAGTGCATTTCTCTAGACACATAGAGCTGCTTGCATTTGATTCAGTCTGACAACTGACACTCTTGTATAGGTCCCCTAATCCATCTGTATTCCTTCTGATTATTAGTATGGTTGAATATAGTTTCTACCGTTTTAGTTTTTGTTTTTTATTTCCTCTTTTCTCCTTTTCTGCCTTCCTTTGTGTTCATCAAAGATTATTTTGCACTTCAGTTTAATTCCTGAACTTGGTTTTAAACCTCATCTCTTTAAAACCTCACTGGTTGGTTAGAAATTACAATATGTATCTATTATCTAGTTCACTCTATTTATATTTAATATTGTGTCACTTTAGTTAAGTAGACTTTCCAACACTGTAGCTCCATCCCTCTGTGCTGTTTTCATAAGCCTTGTACCAACATGCAAAAGAAGTACTGAAATACAGCTTTACCTATAGTGTGTATCTGAAAAAATTCTTCCATTCCCTTTAAAAAGGCAAAGGGAAAAAAATACTGATAGAGACTCTAGTGTTTGCCCAAATATTTACAATTCCGAGTGACCTTCAGTGAATCTTTGCGATCCAATCACTGCCTGTCATTTCTCTTTATCCAGAATTTCCTTAGCATTTATGTGGTGCAGTCGGCTGCGTACAAGTCATCTCAGTACTGGCTTACCCGAAATATATCTTTCACATTTCTACAGTGCTAATGATATTGAATTTACCCAGTATAATTCAAAATAGCACCAATCCAATATGCACGAAGTAGGACATGACTGTTACTGGTATAGTTTAACTTCCTTTAAGGAAAACAATCTCTGAAATCCGGAGTTTTATACCTACAGCTCCATTCAAACTCCTGGCATCTCTGCACTTGGCAGTGTTTAACAGCAGCGTCTGAAGTAGACAGCACTGGGAACGGCTCTTTGTTTTCAATTTTAAGATGAAATTTAAGCGTGAAATGACCGGCTTTGTGCACCATGTTAAAAATCTGATTCTGTTGTTTTCAACCTCTCTCACTTCTGGTTAAAAATAATAATAACAAATCTACTGACATTTCCAGAATCATTTTCTTTCTTTTTTTATTTTAAAGGTAGTAAAATACAACAGCACAAGACAGAACAAAGCCAATCAAGACAGTGTGGTGAAACTGGTACAGAACTGCAGGGCAGGATACTGCAGGGATAACAGTTATAGGTTCCATAGTGTATCTTGTTATCTTCACAATAGTTGTACATTCAATCAGGTATAGCAAAATCAAACCAAAAACAGAACACTATAAAATCAATCAAAACAGAATATTGAATAGAGCAAGATGATTAATCAGACCAAAGCAAAATAGTAAAAATGATAGTGACCTTCAAAGACAAGACAGAAGAAAATCCCCCATATTTGCTATATTGCATACTGTCATCCTCCCAAGAGATGCTCAGACCTCTGGCCCCAGGTCAGCATGATCAACTCAATAGTAAAAGCGTTTAGTTGCTTTATGTGCCTTAGTTGCTGTCAACTCTGGCTGTCCTCGACACCATCCAGTTGCTGGGGGGAAAAAGGGGGGATGGGACATTTGATTCTCAGCCCATGCTCTGGTAGGCTCATGGGAGATGCTGACTTGTGTGTGGCACACCTGCTGCTCCCTCTTACCCAGAGGGAGGGCGTGCTGCTTTCTTGCTCAGCCCCCCAAGCTCCAACATGGGTCTCAGGAGATGCTGACTTGTTCTCTTGTATAATCATTTTCTATAGGAAGCATGTCATTTTGCACTGACTGTTTTCTTAACATGTTATATTTATATTTGGATTTCATCAAATTGACTATCATGTGCTTGGATATGTTTTGATTATGTTTATCCTCCTTGGCATTCTTTGAACTTCTTGGATTTGTAAGTTGACGTCTTTAATCAAACTTAGGAAGTTTTTAACCAATGCCTCTTCAAAACTATTTCTCTGCTCCCTTCTCTTTTGGAATTCAAATTATACTCCTGTTAGACAAATCAGTCTTGCCCAAGTCAACTCAGTCTTTCCCATGGGCCTCCGGGACTTTATTCATTATAATCAATGTATTCTCTGTTCTTTAGAAATAATACTATAGCTCTGTTCTCAAGTACATTGATGCCTCCTTCTTTAGAGAAGTTAGTTTTGTGAGTTTTTCCTTTCTATTATTGACATTTACCGTCTAACATGTCCATCTATAGTCCTGCACACACTTCTCTATCTGGTCATTCAGGTCCTTAAAATTTTTTAGCACACTTGATTGACCTTGTGAGACCCTCTGCCCACCACAACATCTGGCTCACTCTAGGATGGGTACTGCTTCCAACTCCTTTTGGTGGGGGATAACTCATGTTTTCCTGTTTCTTCTTGTGTCAGGGCTTTGTTGTTGTTGTTGTTGTTAAATTCAAGTCATAGCTAAACTATCACAGAGTCTCTAGGTTCTTGTGTGCTCCCCTGAATAATGACTTTTATTTTAGCAAGCAGTTAACTTGACTGAACTCAAACCCAGTTTTCTTCCATGATCAGCAGGTAAGATGTCTGTGGGATTCTACTGGCTCCCAGATTTAGACTTTGTACCCCATCTTCCACACACCAGCGCTGCTCTGCAATCCGTCTGTACTCAGATGGATTTTATATGGAGAGTATCCTCCTGGGCTCCCCTCTTTCCCCTTCCAGATGAGCTGATGGCCCTGACTTGTCCAGGAACAATGTAGGTCTCTCCTGTTCCACAGGTTGGAAAGTCTCCAGGTAAAAAGTTGTGAGCTGGAAACTTGAAAGGGTGGGGCCTGTGTTTCAGGCATATCCTTCCCTCCATCTTCTGCCTGCTCTCAGTCCCTACCCAGTGCCATCCAAAACTACCTGTGTGGTCTTCTGGGTTTAATAATGGTCACGGGGGGGGGGGTGCACTGCCTGCCACCATCTCGGGCTCCCACACTCTTGGCTCTGCAACTCCCCTGGCCACAAGCTCCGGGCATCCTGGTGCCCAGTTCTAACCTGAAGAAGCACTCCATATTTCTCTCCTTTTACTTCTCCCAAGAAAGTTCTCAAAGCACTTTTGAGGATTGCCTCTCAATATTCTTCTCAAGCCATGAGGCAAACCAAGAGGTCAGCAAGTCACAAAAGCATCACCAAAGCCACCTCAGCCAGCCACGCTTCTCCCCAGAAAGGCACCACTGTCACCTGGAAGACATGGTCATCACTGCTCATGGACACTGTTGTCATTTCTCATGGCAATCACCTCACAGGCACAGTTTACCTCCTGGACATGGTTGCCTCATGGACACAGGCCTCGTGGGCACAGTCACCTCATGGACAAGGTCACCTCATAGACACAGTAGTCTCCACAGACAATTTTTGGAGCTCATCTTAGAACTGCATCTCCTCCAGAAACTAATTTGGGAGAAAATGATGAACTGGAAATATTCTGAAAATATTTCTGGAATAAAATGTCCCTTGTTTGTCCCCTTTCCTCACCTGGCTTGGCATTGGCTAGCCCTCTTGGCCATACCACTGTGTTTCCCAGAGTGGTGACCTGGTGTCATTTGCTGGAGCCTGGATCTGGACAAGCAGAGGAAGTGAGTGACCAGTCTTTCATGGCCACAAGTCCTGAAGGGAGCCCAGGCTCCTGGAACTTCAGTGCCTCTCTCTGTCTGCTCTCTCAGAGGGAAAGCTTGGTGTTTAACCCTATTATTTGAAAGTAAAGAGCTCTCATTATTATGTATATGGCAATAAGGTAAATAGAGACAAATTAGGGAAATAATCCCCATTTTTTTCTGAAGAAGAGAAACAGTAAAATATCACTGTATCCCACCAAATCTGAATGTGGAGTCATTGAAATTTTCATCACTGCTAGTGGTTATTGAAAGCCAGGAATGTTGTGGGAAATGTCTTGGCATGATCTCCTAATATTGAATATATATACCTCGCAACCCAGCAGTTTCATCCTTCTTTCATTTCTCAAATAATGTCATGCATCTCTGCTCCAACATCCATCTGAAAGAATGGGTTTTACAGCATTTTGCTATAAAAGCCCAGACCTGGAAGCAACCCAAGCAGCTATCGGCAGTGGATTGGGGAAATACATGTTGTACAGTCAAACCCCAGGAAGCTAAGGTGCAGGGAGGAAAACAGTAATGAAAGCTAAGTGCAAGTGAATGGTCACCCACACCGCCACAGATCAACGTCATGAACGTAACAGTGGACAGGAGACAAGCAAGACACAGGACAACAGAGGCCATGTCCCTGTGAACAGAGACCCCATACGGGCCTGCTTTAATTACGTAGCATAGGGATGCACATAGAGATGGGACTGCCATCAAGGAAAGCAAGAAACAATGATCAAGAACATCACGGAAGGAAGTGTCACAGGGGAGACGTGGGCGTACACTTTGTTTAGAATTATCTACTAAACTCAACACTTAGCTTAATGTGCTTTCCCGTATGTATGCATGAGATATTTTATAACAACACCTTAAAATATAATAAAATTGAAGAAATATTAAGCCCTCTAAATAGTTGGTACTGGAGAACCAGCGCCCCTGAGATCCGGCCATGATGGGACTTAGGCAGCTTATTCTTCCACCCTCTTGGTAAGCGCCCCCAACATGGGCCAGGAGGAGAACCAGCAGCTCCCATGAGCCTACCTGCACGAGGGCTGAGAATCAAATACACCCCACACCCCATAGCAACTGGGGATAGATGTCTGAGCATCTCTTGGGAGGATGACCATATGCAGTATAGCAAATACGGGGATCTTCTTCTATCTTCTGTTTGAAGGCAAAGGTTGTTTTCACTGTTTTGTTTTGTTATGTTTGTTTTGCTCTATTCAATATTCTCTTTCAATTGGTTTTATTATGTTCTGTTTTTGGTTTGATTTCGCTATACCAAATTGACTGGACAACTATTGTGAAGATAACGAGATATACCATAGTACCTATTACTGTTATCCTGGTAATCTGCTGTGAAATTCTATACCAAGTTCACTGCATTGTCTCGACTGGCTTTTTTCTGTCTTGTTCTGTTGTATTTTTACTACCTTCAAAATAAAATTTAAAAATAAAAAAAAAAAAGAAACATCTGGAAGATGGTTTGAAATGCACTTGTTGTCACGTCACTTGGCTCCTGCCAACACGGTCCCTATCACAAGTCCCTGTCCTCTGGATCACACAGGCAAATGTTTGGTCACATGTGACTCAAGACAACCAGAGAGGACAGCTCAGCCCAGGGTGTCTCCTCCCCTGCCTTGCGTCCACATACCTTGTCCCGAATAAAGCCCATCATGATCCTGAGGGAAAACACCCGCCATGGAGAGCAGGCCCTGGGTCTCTGTCCCCACAGCTCCAGGATCAGGCTTATTGTACCCCACATCCGCTTTGGCCCTCAGTTCCTATTCCACCCCTGCTGTCGCCTCTGCCTTTCCTGTCACACCTCCAGCAAAGCTCAGGTGTCCTCCCCATTGCTCTAACCACTGTGGTTCCTAGCAGGCCCAATAATTGAGGGTGAAGTTATTTCCACTCGTGTCGGAACAAGACTGCTAGCCAAGGGCACAGGCTCTCACTCTTCTGCATGGTCTAAGCCCTACAGAATGAGCACAGTGCTCCTCAGACCTTTCAGTGGATACTTTCCCTTCATAAGCAAGGACCAAGGCACCGTTGCCGTGGAAACATGGAATGGCTTCACCAAAATTGCAGTAGGATGGGTGTTTTGCCCTGACTGTGCCCATAATTCCTGGTGGGTGCTTTACTGGAAACTGCAGGGCAGACCCCAGGTGCCCCAGAAGCTTTGTGAACCTTGTGACTGTAGCCCCCCATCACAGGGCAAGTCCTCCACCCAAATGACTACCTTTGTCCCCAAGTTTAACCCTTGAACAGAAAACCTGTCTCCTTGTGAATGGCAACTATGCCTAAAAGAAGAAACACAGAAATTGGTGCTTGTCCCTAAGGATCAGTCTCTCTACCCCTAAAAGACTTCTCTGGGCTGCAGGCACTCTTTGAGGACCTGAGCTGGGATCATCTGACTTTGGTGGCTGAGTCCTGAGCCACAGCAGTCCTTGTTATTTAGAGCCAGGTCCAAAACAGAATTTAACTTCTAGAAATTGACTGCATCTGAGCTTTGTGATTATTTTCTATTAAAGTGGAGGTCAGAAGTGGCCTGTGAGCCTGTGGTCCCACAAGGGCATCACCAGTGGGTGGGTGCACAGAGCCTGGCCATGGTGTGTGGCCTGGAGGACATCAGGTCCTTCCTGCATGCACCCACCCTCCTACCAGGCTTGTCACAGTTCCCCTTCCACTGTCTTCCGCTTAAACAAACCAACGTTAAAGCCAGAGCCAAAGGCCCAGGCGGGGAGCTGCCCCGCAGCAGAATGGTTGGGAACCAGCTCATAACCAACCACTTCTGCAAAACCTGGATCCAAATTCCAGGCCACATGGCCACTCCTTTCTCATAAAACCCTCCTGTCCCCATTTTTACAGTGTAGATCTAGGACGCCACCCAGAATTCTCATGTGTTAGGAGGTAATTGGAACATGGCAGGCCACACTTGTCTGTGGGTGTGTGAGTTCATAGCCGAAGGTGCTGATAGGATGTGGGGTCTGGCTGGAGCGGGGGGGTCCCCTGGACCGTGACCTAGGAAGGTGAATCTCCCTCCCTGGCTTCTCCCTGCTCTAGCTGCTTCCTGTTTCTCATGATGTAAGCAGCTTTTCTCTACACAGGCTCTTCTGCCATATTTTTAGCTTGGAGTCAACTAATCATGGACTGAATCCTCTGAAACCATGAACCAAAATTAAAAACCTCCTCTTTACAATTACAGATGGTAAGTATTATATCCCAGCAATGGAAAAGCTGAGCTAATGCACCAGCAGTGTAAACCAGCCATAGCTGTGCATTGTTTTATAATGGCAAATAGTCTTCTGAGCCAATCTATCCTTCCCCCCTAAGGCTAGATCACAAACTTCCTCATGAGAAGATCTCTCTCCTGTGACTACACAGCACCAGGCAGAAGTTCAGGCATGTGAGATCCTTGTCAGTCCAACACCAAGTTGGTTATAGAATCTCCAACACAGGGACCATCAGGATTATCCAACCCAGCCCACATTACCCTTGGAGATGACTTATTGGCATAAGCCTACAGAAAGTATAAGAAGTTTAATTTTTGGATCTTCACAAAAAACTAATTTCAACCCTGGATGAAATTGGGGTGGTCCATATGAGCCAGGCACTGTACCAGGAGCCAGCACACACCTAGGTAGAAAATGAGGCATGATCCTTGGTATTAGATACTTTTTTTTTTTGTCTTTTTCATTTTTATCGGGGATCGAACTCACGACCGCCTGCTTGCAAGGCAGGTGCTTATGCCGCTGAGCTAAATTCCCAGCCCCGATTCTTGGTATTAGGAAATTTACACAGCCTACACAACTGTCTGTACCCATAGGTCCACATCTGAAGATGTAAACAACTGCAGATCAAAAATATTTTTTAATGTCTCTGTACTGAGCATGTAGAGAATCATTAGTCCCTAAAAAAAATATAGCATTTCAACAATTTACATAGAATTTCCATTGTGTGAGATAGTATAAGTAACCTAGAGATGATTTAAAGGACCCTGGAGGATGTATGTAGGTTATCAAAGCTTGCACAGTTTGACCTAAGGATCGAGCACCTGTGATTGTCAGTGTCTGCAGGGGTCCTGATGCCCATCCCTCAAAATATCCAGAGATGACTGCAGTCTCTTAGGGCAGAGGAAATATCAAGAGTCAACAAATATAATATTGATTATAAACACCACAAATGCCAGTGAAGGGGATGAAGAGTGGAAAAAATAATCCATCCGGCAGGAGGATCTTCCCAACAGCAGTATTTTTTGCAAACTTCAAGGTTATCTGAGAGCTATAACTTAACCTTAATGGAGAGTAACACCACTTCCCATAAACTGCACAGACATAATTCTCAACTAAAGCCAGGCAGAACCAGAAGGGCCTCACTCCCTTGTGCATGTGCGGCTCATCCCCACTGAGGCTGTGCACACACACGCTGCCCCTTCCCTGCCTCCCTGCTTCATACAGGCTTGAAAATCAGCTGAGAAAGAAGTGAAGGAGGGGGCAGATGGGTGACTTTCACCAGGTCAGACTCATCCAGAATCAGGGGGGATGGTGCACGCCGGTAATCTCAGCACTCTAGAAGGCAGGGGCAGGAGAATCACAAGTTGGAGCCCAACCTGGCTCATTACTGACTCAGCAAGATCCCGTCTCAAAACAAAAATCCAAGATGCAGCTCAGTCTGAAGGCCTTGGATTTAATCTCTACTGCCATTTTAAAAAATTCAACAGTTAAAAATGGACGAACCATAATAAAAGTAAAGTAAATCACACACACACAAGCTTAGATGTCTCGTGGCTTCTCTTACATGAGAAGTCCAAAGTAAAGATAAATTGAACAGCAAAACGTAAGATAACAGGACTCACAAAGATAGATTTTTTGCAAAATGGAAGGGAAACAAGAGATGAAGGGAAAGGTTAGAAGGGAAGGAAAGGGGATGGGAAAAGAATTGAAATGCATTGTATACATGGCTGATTCCCCACAAGGATGTAGTCATGATGTACCATGAACATGGACCAATAAAAGTAGAAACTAAAAGAAAAAGTTTAAACACAGTCCCACACTAGGGAAACTGAACAATGAAGATGATGCTCCTGCAGCTTCCAACATGAAGCCCCTAAAGGCTTCGGAAGGGCAGAGGGAGGTTTTCCGAGCACAGTGGAAGCCTAACTCATGAAAAACACCTGGTGTCCAGGTGGGAAGAAAACTGCAACTTCTGGTGTGGTGGTGAAAGTGGCCACCTGTGTGCCAGTGAAATAGTCCCATGGCTCACGAGAGGCATGAGAGGGGGGCCAGGAGGAGCTTAGCAAAGCTACTGCCTCGTGAGGCCTTTGCAGGTACCGTGGAACCTGAATTCTAGCTCAGCTCCCACTCGAGTCAGCATGGACCATCACAGTCCTAGTCCTGAGTCCTATGGTTTCACTGTGTCTAACCAAACATCTCCCACACACAAGGGACCCCAGAGCCCTTTCCCACCAAATATCACGATACCCTGGCAAGACTCAGTTTGGGAAAAGTGACCCAGACATGTAGACTAACATGCTCAGATTGCAGCCAGGAAACTGAGGCCCAGAGGGAACCCCAGGTCAAATTCATCAGTCAGTGTTCAGGGTGGAGTCCAGTGTGGCCTCTTGACATCTAGATGGGACTGGATCTTTAATTCTGTAAACTAAAATGACTTCAGTATAGCCAAAACATTTTGCTGTCTTCTGAGGGGTATAAAAAACTCTGACAGTCACCAAGATTTATGGGAAAATATTGGTGGCTGTTCATTTATTCTCAGCCCATTCTTGTTGTAAGTATATATGTATATGTATGGATGTATATATGTATATGTATGCACGCGCGCACACACACATGCACACACACACACACATACACACACCAGTTTCCAGCTGGCTGGCATATCCCTAAGCATAGTCTGATTGAAATGTAACTCTGAAAAACATCCCAGCGCCCTACAAAGGTTTCAGATGCAACCACTAAAAAGACTTTAGGCTAAACCTGCAGAGGAGGGTGCGGGGTGGGGAATCTTATTATGCAACCACCTCTCATCCTTGCCAAACACTGGTGCTTGGAAGTTGAGAAGAAGCAGCCGGCACACCTGTGTCCACTGGCATCAAGTTAAATCAATACAGAAAAAAATTAGGCAAACAGCCAATTACCTGTCACCTAGAGATTCCCTTGAAGGATTTAAATAGAATTTTAACAAGCATGAATTTAAACTCCTGTACTTAGAGTCTTCTTAGGATATTTGGAGACATTAAAACTTTATGTAGTACTCATGCAAAATTAGGAAATAATATTGATAATAGGTCTTTGGTAGCGATGATGAGTTGGCTTTGGGGGTTACCCAGGAGACGTAAGAGAGCCCATATCCTTCTTCCCCACCTACTTTAGTTCGTATTCTCAATGCTTCTGGTTCCAGGATAATGCTGGCACCATGCTCAACAGATGAGGACAGATGTGTCCCAGGCTGTGCCAGGCACCTAGACAGGCCCTGCATAGATTGGGCAGGATGTGGGGAGGTGACCATAGATTTCACTTTGCAAATAAAAGTTTGTGAGTCAAATTTCCTCTATTTTTCCAAAGCAGAAATGACAGTAGATGGATATCTGGGATACACCCTATTGATCCAAAAACTAACCTGGAATACCATCTTCTGAAATATGTGCTGGGAAGATGTATGATTTGGATCTGAAATATCCCAGCAGGTGCTAAAGGCTTGGTCACCTGTCTGAGGTTCTGTGGGAGGGGGAGCCTGGGGGGAGGAAATGAAGTCACAGAGGCATGGCTGAAAGGGACCCTTTTTCCTCCTTCTCTCTCCCTTTTTCTCTCTCTTCCTCTTCCACTCTCTTTCTCTCCTTCCTGCCATGAGGATAAAGAGATGCACTTTTCTCCCTGCCCCTATCCACCACAGTTCAAAACAATGCTTCCCGCTCACCATGGACTGAACCTCTGAAACCATGAGCCGAAGTGAACCTTCACTCCTTGAAGCTGCTTTAGCTTAGGTACTTGTCACAGCAATCAGAAACTGACTAACATACATGGAATCCCAATGAGCAGAGATGGAAAGAGTGCAGTTAAGGTCTTCTTCTGACCCTGGGCACTGCCACAAGAGGTACCGCTGTGCACCTATTTCTTTTCATGAAATCAGAGATGGACTCAGGAGTCCATCTCTGAACACTCATGAAATCAGGAGTGTTCTTAGGAATAGCTCAAAAGCTAATATCCTAATTTTCTTCCTGAAGTTATAGCATGTAGATAAACAGTATCAACCACTAACAGTTCAACACTGTATGATGCCTGCCATAGTTTCCCACCTCAACTTATCTTTGAGGCACAGAAGCCCTGCATGGCCAGATGCAGTTGGAACACCGCACTATAAGCTCCCTGCCTCCAGCTTTAAAAGCCTCCAGAAATGAGGTGCCTAGTCCTTTTCCCTCAGCTTCCTGGAGTGTCTGGGTGCTCTCTGTGCTGCTACCGGAGATGGCCACAGACCAGGAGATTCCTGGAGAACAGAGATTTATATTTCTCAGCTCAGTAGACTGTGGAGTCTGAGGCAAAGGGCTGCTTGTGGTGAAAGCCTGTGTTGGTGACCCAGGCAAGAAGCAGAAGGACCATGTTGATGCCTCCTGTGGGGTTCACCTTTCATCCTGTTAGAGTAATAGAGTAATAGTTCAAACACCTAAACTTTTGGAGATACATTCTGACCATGGTATTCTACCCTAGGTCCCAGCATTCTGTCTTCTTACTATGCATTCACCCCATCCAAATGCATTCACCCCATCCAAATGCATTCACCCCATCCAAAACCCCAGTTATCTCCAGCATCAACTCCAAAGTCCCTAGTCCTAATCGGATATGCACAATTTGTCCAGAGGCAAATCTCCTTCTAGCTGTGAGGCTATGAGACGAAATGTGATCTAATCCCAAAATTCTGTATCAGACAGGCACAGGAAGGACATTCCTTTAGATAGACTTGGACCTGGAGCCAGATCCCGTGGTCACCTTATCTCCCCACCTCTATTTCTTTATCAAGTCCAAAGTAAACACTGTGTATGGCCAGAGGCACTGTGTATGGCCAGAGGCTCTGCGCAGGACCACAGCACATCTCTCCATGTGAACCTGCTGTCCCCAACCTAAGTCCCAAGCACTAAGACAGAAAATCTCACTTCCACTGACCGAAAATCTCCACTGGATCAATCCAAAGTATGTGAGATACTAAGTGGTTTCATTCAGTCAATCAACTTTTAAGAAAGAAATGGAAACTCTAATACAAAAAAAAAATTTTTTTAAGGTCTTGGCTGTAAATTCCATTGCTGCTGAGGTAGAGGTCTATGATCCACTGGTACTCAAGGTAATGTTTTCTTAAAACTCTTCCCGTGCCTACCAGAACTACCTGGGATTTGCCAGGTTGAGTCCAGACACGCAGTTTCAGGAAGACGGTTCCCACGCTCTGTCCACTGAAAAGCTAGCATTGCAGGACAAGTTTATGATCACCTTACCAATCCCCAAACCCTGGCTGAGTGAGCTCGGTACCAGGCAGAGGTTTGTGCTGCCCTCACTTAATCTAGGAGCGTCAGGGGTGCCATCCCTGCCAGCCAAATCTCAGTTTATTTAATCCATGGATCACTGAATCCCATTGATGGAAAGAGCTGCCCACAATTTTGAAGCTTTCCCTGGCGGAGACAGATTTCTGCCCAGGTGATGACTATCTAAGGAGTCCACATCATTACCATGAGCACCCCTCACCTATAAAGATTTACAACAATAGTAACAAGGGAAGCTTCAGGGAAAGAATTATATACCCTTGGGCAGCCCTGGCAGGGTTGGCGGCCCATGGTGGCATCATTTATAACAAAGCTGACAATAGGCCAACAAGAGAACCCATTTCCACTACAAAATACCAAATGTTTAGCTTATTGTTTTGTTCAACACAGTTTTATTAATACACATACACACACATACACACACACACACACACACATGCATGCACGCACGCACACATACACACACACTCCACCCAACCAAGATTCAGGCTAGGAAGGTTTTACTGGGAACACTGTCCTAAGCATGAAAGACAGAAATCTTATTCAAATCAGCAAACTTTCCCTGACTCTGACCCTGGAGTGGGAGCCCTGAAGCCCAAAATCCATGGCCACCAGCAGGTGCAGCAGGGAGCGGGCTCCAACCTCACGGTCTGCAGCCTGAGCATGGCTGAACTGTGAAACTCAGGAAAAGCACCCAAAGGCCTCACACAAGAATGACAAGGCCAAGCCATATTCCAAGCTACCAGCAGACCTCTGCCTGCTGCAGAGACAGCGGCAGAGCCAGGGAGATCAAAGAGGCTCCCAGAAAGCCTGGCATAAAACGGTGTTGCAGGAGTACCCGGTCTTCCCGAGTTGCCTTTTCTACACCCCCGAATGCATGGCCACACTTTCCATCGTGCACAGGGCAGAAGAGAGACAAATCCAGCCAGCTCTGCACTAGTGACTCAAAGAAGGGGATGCTAAGGTGCCACTGAGCGCTATCAATGACATATCAATACTGCACCAGGGATTATGCTCCACCATGAACTGGATGTATTTTCTTCATGACTGTACCTGAAGTCTGCCTGCTAGGAATTAACCTGAAATGAAACCATGACAAGAGGTTTGCAGCTCTCTGATTTGGTTCACAGACCTCATCTGTGACCTGGGACCTCGTTTGAATCATTAGCTGAGCCCCCATGGCACCCAGCCTATGGGGAAGCTCCTTCCCGAGAAGACTGCTCCTGCCTAGGATAAGAAATCCTGACCTACTTACTTAGGAGCGGAAGCCCCAGGCCCAGGGGTGAGTGGCTCCCAAGGGGCTCCAAGCCACACCCCATCCCCACAAGATCAGTTGAGAACTGTCCTGTTCTAACTGAAGCTCTAAGATTAACTTTATAACCCGATTCTGCTGTCCCCCAGACACTGGAATATGCTTAGATGATTGTCCCTAGTCCCTCAGCCTGAACCTCAGGGCAAGCTCTGTCCTTGACTCTGCTGTCATGATTCCTAATGACTGTCCTGCTACCTCCTCTGGGTACCTGTGGGCACTCACTCTGCTCCGCACCCGTGTCTGTCTTCTCTCATCTGCTTCCAGCGCCCTCCAGAAGCGGCCAAGTCCTGGTATCAGGGCTGGCACCACATCCGTGTGTCCCTTGGGCACAGGAACTCCGTGTCCACGACTGAATGCCCTCCTTTCCCCAAAGCTCAGATTCCTGCTCCTGCCTCACAGTGGTGGAGATGACAGTCCCCACTTATAATGTAAGCCCAGAAGTCTGCAATGCACGTGTGAGTGTATATGGGCACAAGAACCTGCCTGGTGCATTTTGTACATGTGTGCCCTCCATCAAGTCAGGGGCTGCTTCCTGCTCCAGTACAGTGCCACCTGACTCTCAGTACCCACCACCTGGGCCAGATGGACCCATGCACCCCTCCCTCAGCATCCCCTTGGAGGAGCAGTTGTGGCAGTGACTCTGAACTCACAGAGTAACCTGCCCACTAACATATCCAAATTCTAGGGAGAGAGCAGACAAATACTTCCTCGAGTATTTGGGATCCAAGCAGATCCCAACTCCCAGCATCCCCAGCTTCAAACTCTTCTGGAAGCAATGCTACCCCCAAGCACTTTTGACCCTCCATAATGAAAAATTTTAGACATCACAGGAAGCTGGAAAATTAGAACTCATGGGCAGTGTCCGTGGGAGATCTCCACGCCCCTGTAACTTCGGGAACACCCATGCAATTTGATTCACAGTCTCTCCATGATTTTAAGAAAATTCTTCTTTGTTGAGAATACACAAGTTCCTGGTTCATGTTACATGGTACTTTTAAACCTCAGTTTGTTTCACATACTCTCCTGCTGTGTGGACAGCAAAACTGCTGGACATGAGAAAAAGGAGAAGAGAGAAGACCGTGACTATGTGACCATAACAACAATGTGCCATCCAGAGGCATGGCAGAGGACGGTGACCTGCGCCTAGGCACCTGTGTCCACCAGTCCACATGGGATGACACACCACCTCAGTCAGCATGTCAGGACCCAAGACACAGACTATCTCCTAAGCGTGGGGACAGAGGATGTGTGGGCAGAGCTAAAGCAGGGTCACTGAGCTCCATTTGTGCCTGAGTCGCTACCTGCTGTGGCTTTATTTTGCAATATCTCCTTCATTCCCCATCACAGAGCACTCGAGGAAGTATTTGTCTGCTCTCTCCCTAGAATGAACACCGAGCTAAGCAGTGGGAATGGAGGGAAATAGTTTATTTGGGGCTTCTGGCCAGACACATTGCTTGGAGGCCTCTGCTGGAGATCCTGGACAGCCAAGATGGGGCCCATGTCGGGGAGCACTGTGTCCCAGTGACAAGGAAAATGACTGAGACAGATGGACAGCTCCAGAATGCAGGAGCACATGCGGGATTGTTTGAGGTGTTTGTGCCTCTCAGAGGTAAGACACGGATGTGGGGGTCGCCGGCACCTCAGGCTTTGTGTGGGAGGGACAGCCCAGAAAATCTAAGGCATAGAGGCCAGACCCTGGAACCCCCAGAACTACCCCACGCTGAAGTAAAGGACAGATTGGTAGGGCTGAGGGAAAGGAGAGACACAATCTCAGAGAGGGTCAGTCACCACCAGCAGGGACCAGGGGACTAGCCCTGAGGTTCCCAGGGTCTGAGGAGCATATCAGGGTAAGGATAGTGCATCCACAGTGGCCACCTAGGAAATCTGTCAAGAACAGAAGGGAGGGAACAGAGCTCCGGGTGGCAGAGTGTAGGCTGGAGCACAAGGCTTTAAAACTGAACACTAATGTAGTAAAAAGCACTTGAAAAGAAAGGAGATCTAAAGAGTAAGGAGAGAGAGACCCACATGGGGGTTACTGCACAGGTGAGCGGTCTGCAGCCCTGGTGTAAGAGGAGGAGACAGGGAAGACACTGGAAGCCTGGAGCCCCTGGGGAGGTGGGCAAGGCAAGGCGGCCCGGCACAGCTGGTTTTCTACCCCGCAAGGACACTGGCTGGAGGAGGCAGGTAAATAGACAGGTCAAGGTCACGTAGAAGGAACAAAGTGATCCGCAGAGAGGTACTGCAGAAGCAGCATCAGGACAGTACCCATCTTGCACTGCTCATGACGTTCCTTGGTGCCATGTGCCTTGACCGCTCCTTGACAGCGTAACCACAGTGTTTTGTGTCCCAGTACCCAGCACAGTGTCTGAGGCGTCGTCACCACCCAGAAGTGACTGTCCAGGTAGATCCCAACTCCCAGCATCCCCTTGCTCACACAGCCCACCCTCCTGCTTCACAGCGTGCATGCAGCGCTACATTCTAGAGCTAAGCACTGGTGGCCCACTGGGCATGGGTGGCACTACTCATAGAGGCCACAGTCACTCACAGGAGTCTGGCGGTGAAACAGATGACAAAGTAATAAAAGCCACAGATGGCAGACACTCAGTTCTTTCAGCCAGCACTGTGCACAGAGCCAGGGGATTGTTCTCTGAGCGACTTCCTGTTTCTGCCTTCCCCTGTGGGCCTGGGTTCTCAGGAAATACCTGGGGACCCTAGACCTCGCCCTCACTCCTCCTGATCCTTGTCCCTGCTCACCAACGCTAATGGCCCACTTTTTCCCCTTCCCCTACCCTTTCCCCTTCCCCCGGAGAGTTCATTGGCAAGAACCTTCAGAACTAAGGACAACAAAGTCAGGACCCCTCTCCCAAAACCCACCTTCATTCTCACAGGCGGAAAGACAAGGCCAGAGGAGAGAGCCCATCTCCCTGCGCCCTTAGGCCAGTTCATTCCCCTGCTGTCTATCCCAGCCACTCCGGTCACCCCGAAAGGTTGCCAAGCACCTTTGGCAGGAATCTGGGTCCTGCACCGAGGAGGGAAGGTAGCCACCAGAAGACAGCTCCTGCGCTGGCCCAGGAGGAAGCAGTAGCCCTGCATGTCTGTCTGTCTGTCTGTCTGTCTGTCTGTTTGCCCTCTGCTGCCAGGCACACACCATCCATCCTCATTTCTCCTGCCTTGTGTGAAAGCCCAGGGCAGCTCAGTACTGAAATCTGTGTTTTCTGCCTCCGAAATAAAAATAGTTGGTGAAGTTTAAAGATGTTCTGCCCCAGTTTATTTAAGGCGTAATCTCAAATATCCCTCTGTCCTAATTACGGCACCATCCCCGAAGGCAGGGCTCTGAGAAAACCTGCCGGCAGCACAGAGTTTTATTTTTGATCTTCAATTCGACTCTCAAATATTTACAAATCCCCTCAGCCAGGCCCAGCTGGGCACGTGGCTGTGGATTCACCACGTAGGGAGATACACAAAGAAAATGAAGCCAGGGCAGAACTCCTAAAGAACAGGAAGCTTTCCTTCCGAAATAGTTTTTAAAGAGAATTAATATTTAATGCACTGGCAGCAGTTTTGTTTTGTTTTGTTGCTTTGTCTTTGGCAGTACTGGGGTTTGAACCCTCAGTCTTTGAGCTGAGCTGCATCCACAGATCTTTTTTCTGTAGTTAGGATCTCACCAAGTTGCGCGGGCTGGGCTCAAACTATCCATTCTCCTCCCTCCGCCCCTTAGAGTGCTGGGATTGCAGGTGTGTGCCACCATGTTTGGTGCAGTGTTTATCACCTTTTCCTGACCTGAAACAATGTTGCATCTGAACCGTGGCCCGTGGTCCTGTTCCACGAAGCCTGCTGGGACACTTGGGTTTCTTGCCACAGAGTGAATTCTATGCGACCCATTTTTACGATGATGTGTAAACAGCACTCATGAAAACTGTTTTGGCAGCCAGGTTCCAAGGCCATGGCCTGAGCCACGCCTTATCTCAGCAAGGCACCTGCACGAGGCCAGTTTGTGTCACACTGCATGACATCCAGTAGGCTGCTTTATCAGTAAAGAGGTTTGTTCAGCTCCTAGTTGGGGCAGAGCCCCAGGCAGCACCGGGCATCCCAGGCTGTGCCGTCCTCTGGCCTCCCCTCCCCTGCTGATAAAGCCAGCAGGATTCTTCCATGGGCTCCCCGATGAGGGCATTAGACTCTCATCAATTCCCACAGGCCCCTCTCCACACAGTGGAGTGTAGATGAGTGTCCACACTCCCTGTACCTCACAAGAGGGACACAGGTTCATCACATGAACCTCTGAGCGGCCCTCAATTCACTTCCCAGTGGCCACCATACCTCACTCCCCTGGAAATGAGGCAATCCTGGAAGGATTAGCTGGGTACAGTGGCACACCCAGGAAGACTGCTATGAGCTTAAGACCAGCATGGATCGCACAGTGAGTTCCAGGCCAGCCTGGACTACATAGGGAGACTCTGTCTCAAAAAACAAAGCCCCAACAGAACGGGGTGGAACACACAGACACCCAGTACAATTGGCAAGCCCAGGACAGACTCCCTCAGCGTGCTCTTCTCACTCCATGCTGCATGTCCAGAGGCAGATGCATCCTCCTGCGGTACTGAAGGTGTTAAAAAAACAACATGAAGAATTAAACCCTCCAATGCCTGCACTGCAAGCGAGCGTGAAAAAGTGAGCCCTTAGAACAGCTGCTCTCCCGTAACTGCAGGTGATGGATGAGTGTGAATTCATTTATTCTACAGATATTTATTGGGCTCCTGGATGAAAAGGCCCATCCTGCGTGCTGAGCTCTGGGTTCCACTGTTAAATGTTACAACAATTAAATTTTTCTAGAATGGTTTATAACTAACTCAAAGTGCTTAAGTGCGCGGCCGTGCCAACCACAAAGCATGTCATCGCTTACGGTAAATCAGCAAACATAAACAAATCAGAGCATTATTGAGATGAGAGTCCCTTTACTTACAGAAACCATATCGCAGTTATTTTCTTTCAAGATCTAATTAGATCTAAAGCTTCATTTGGGAAACACAAGATGAAAATGAACCTCTTATCCTAAGGCTATCTGGAGGAGAATCAACAGTAGGCATAATTTTTTTTATCATATGGCAAATTTGTCCAGGTAGTAATCAAACAAAAGAACTCTGTTCTCAGAGTGGAGAAAGAAGGAATAAAAGAATAAACTCAACCGTGTCCAGGACAGGGAATGATCATGCTTACCATGTTCCTAATTGATTTCACAACTGTTTCGGGAAAAGTAACACTGTTTAATTCAATATTTCCCAGGAGGTTGGAGATAACTGCAGGTGTTGTGATGAAATTCCCCAAACAAAATGCCTTAGACATAAACATCTTATTTTTGGGAATAAATATTCTGAAATTTAAAAAAACACACACAGTCCAGGGCTTCCAGATGTGAGGAACAGCCTTCCTGGGGCCATGATGTCGGGATGAGCCCACAGACGCCTTAGGACAGCTTCCTGAAATTCGCGCGCAGAAGGGAGCTCTCCACTCTCCTGAGCCCCCTGGACTTTGCATTTGTGTGGAAACCCTAAAGCTGTAACTGTTTCTGACTTTTGTCAGCTCTGGTTTCAAAACAGCTATTTACTAATTGCATGGAGCAGGGGTATGCCAAAAGGGAGGTATTCATTTTGCAAAAATGATTCTCTGAAGGAATTGCTGGGAAGTTCTGTACACTAACCGTCCTGGTGGTAACCAGTAAAGTGGTGACTCCTGACCAGCTCAGTGGAGAGAAGGGAGCAGAGAGCCGAGTCTGGAGCAGCAGCCTGAGCTGTGCTCAGGCTGTGGAGCCAGCACTGAGCTGTCTGCCCCAAACTTTTCTCCACTTGGCAGAAGTCACTTATTTACAGCAGTGCTTTCTATGGCTTTATTGAGATGTGCCTGGTAGCCAGCGGCATTCTGACCAAGGTGAACATCCTTCCTAAGAGGGTGCAGGCCCTTTGGCAGAACAGAGCAGATACTGACCCAGCAGTGGAGCACCATGGGTCACTCAGGGTGAGGCTGCTGCAACCCTGGCTCTGCAGGCCCAGCAGAGTAGCCACAGAACCTCTACATCCCAGCAAGGAAACAAACACCCACCCCACTGCCCACCGTGCTTCACCATCTCAACAGGGTCCCAAACCCCAAAGTGCCGAGGTCCTGATGGCAGAGTCCAGGAAGAGAGCAGTCAGAAAGAACAGAGTCCCTTCACACCAGCGTGATGTACATGGAGAAAGACCAGGAAATATGGGAAGAGCCCAAACCGCCCAGAGTTGAGGAGCCTCCGTGTCCCTAGCTGGCAGACCTGACTCTGTGGGAAGGAGGGAACATGTGGGCTGCAGCCCGAGCTCAGGGCCCTGCACTGGTCTTGGGGGCTGGAACCTAAGAGGGGCTCTGCACCACGGCATATCCTGCCCCTATCAGACCTGGCCCCTGGACAACACCACAGCCAGGTGCTGAGCCGTGCTGACCACCGGGAACTCCTTTCTCTTCCCTTTTACTTCTTAAGATAAAAGAAATGAAATGTAGACGTTGGAGCAGCCTGCACCCTTTACAAGCAGATGCGCAGTTTCCAGCCCACGTGACACTCACAGGCTGCGGTCCCGGGCTGCTCAGGTGAGCCGACAATGTGGCCTCTCAGCTTCGCCTCCTCAAGTGCATTAAGACATTTTAGAGCTTGCTAGCAAGTTCCAACCTTAAAATCCTGATTATTTATTTATGCCCTTTTTGTCTAAGAAGTTAAATCCCCAGAGCATCTCAATTTAGATCAAAAGCAATTTACCAAACTCCACCTGGCACACCTGTGCCTTGTGATTTGTTAATTACCTGCTTAGCATTTCCAGGGCTGTGAGGTAGTGCTGCGGCCCCATGGGCTGCAGGGAAAAACCACTGATTCTCCCTCCTGTGGCAGAACCTTCCAGAATGCCCCAGGTGTTCAGGATGAAGCCACTCCAGGCCACTAAGCCACATGTACTTCTGCAAATTGCTTTCATTTCCAGGGTGAGGAGCGCAGCACTGAGCAAACAAGCATATAAATGGGAGGGAAGCTGCTGACATATTTCTTGGCTACCGGATCAAATTATATAATGGCGCTAGCAGATCTTGCCTGCCGCCCCAACACACACGGGACTGTCGGCACCCACACCCACCCGCTCACCTTCTCAGCGCCTCTGGTGCGCAGCTTGGCATTCACCTATTAAGAATCACAATAATTACTTGCTTTTACAATTGCTCCAAATGAAAGAGATCATTAAAGTGCACACATGAAAAGATGATCTCATTTCTAAGATGGCTCTTCTTCCCATCTCGCTACACTCTCAGCAATCACCCACGTGAACAGCGGTTATGAATGCCCAGCAGGGCAGAGCAGGAAGTGGACGCCAACCCAGCACTGAAGTTTTCCTGTCCTCTCCCCCGACACTTTTCTTGTTCAGACGTGGAAGACACAGCTTTCTCCAAGCTTTGCTACCAGGACGGAGCAAAGCAGAGGGTATCTAGCCTCACCGTCACAGGCCAGGAAGGCCAAGGTCGTAGCTGCCAACTGCTTCTGAGATTCAGCGCTGAAGAAGTGAAATGTGTTTGATGCTTTGAAAACATCTAGGAAATTAAAATGGTAACAGCATTGCCCCTGGAAACAGACCCTAAACATGCAGCAATCTGTGCCCCTCAGTGGAGCTCCTCACCCTCCCCATAGGTGCAGCTCCACACACAGCCGACCTGCTTTCCCAGGAAACCTATAAGGCTGGAATTGTGTCGTCATTGCAGTTCCTCCACTGGCTCCTCCCATAACCCTTCCCCACCACCCCACTGCCCACACTGGACCCCCACTGTGGGCTGGAACCAGCACCCTCCATCCTGCTTTACCTGGCCCAGCACCCACAGAGTCCTCCCTTACCAGAGCACTGACTTCTGGTTTTGTTTCCTGCTCAGTGTCATCCAGCCAGAATTTCTTCCCAGTTAGCCACTCATCTGGCTCAGTCTCACCCCCAGATCTTGATGTGAGGGGCAGGGAGAATCCTGCCTAAGAGGAGGGGAATGCAATCCTGCCTTTCACGGTGGAGAAAATCCTGTCTTCTGAGAAGTAATGGAAGGGATAATCTCGAAAACACACACAAGGATGCACGAGGGTCACCTGACTCCCAAACACTGGAAAGGAGAATGTGGCTGGGTTTCTTTTCCAACTGTGAGCATGACAGCCTTGATGGTTCTTCATCATGAAATGCAATAATGGTGCAGTGAGGTCTCCACTGAGTATCCCAGGACCCACAGTTGTGCACCCATACAGGGTGCTCACCTCTGACCCAAGGCATACACACTGGAGAGACAGAGCTGTGTCATCCAGGTTGATTGCAATGGACACAACACAAAAGCACAGGACAAAAGCGAAGCTGTGGTAGGGAGAGTGAGCCCAACCCTGCGGTACATACAATGCATGAATGGCATGGCCAGAGCTCGTCAGACCAAACCGCAGCTGCAGGAGGACACTGCAGAGGTCACATGGACACCAGGGTGACATGGAGTTACGAACCACTGCTATTTCTGGATATCAGGGACTGTTGGGTCTTAAGCAGAGTTGGCAACAGTTACTTTGGGGATGGCCATATACACACTAGGGCCCATAGCCACTGGGGGAACTGACCACTGTGCAGTGTGCCATGTGGGCACCATGAACACCTCCAGTCCTGCTGCAGCCCTACAGCACAGACCTTAGGCTCACCACTTCACTGCTTGGGCCCTGCCCTCGAGCTGGTGACAGCCGCCAAGACAAAGCAGGCACCAGCTCAAGGGCACACACTGCCCTGAGCACAGAGCCACATACTCAGGCCAATCAGACCACAAGGAGGGGCTGAGAAGCCAGCCTGTGGCCTCTGTGGCCAGTCACAGACTTCCCTGGTCACAGAGCCACTCTGACTCCACCACAATGGCCACAGCTTAGTGGTTTACCATACAAGCACATTCCCTGCCATTCTATAGGCTGGAAATCCAAGCTCAAGGTGGCCCCAGAGGTGTTTCTGATAGAAGTCCTGGGGAGAGATCCAGGCCACACCTGCCTCTGCCTCCGTGTGGTGCCAGTGATCCCTGATGTCCCCGGGGCACAGACAAAGCTGTCCCACCAGACTTCCCCACATCTGGCTCCTCTTCGAACAAGGCACAGTAGCAGGCTCCAGGCAGAGGTATCCTCAGTGGCCGGGAGCACACACTCTCCCTCTGGAGGTCGAAAGCTGTGGAGACTCCTCGTTCTCTTCTGTCTCTCTGTGTACTTCATCAAACTGCAGTCTCACTGGCCATCAGCATGCCGATCGGGGGTTTCTCCAGCACAGCACCCTCCTGTGGCCCCACCAGCTCTGAAGAAGAACAGGAAGATTTTATAGGGAGGAGCCATAAATGAATGCATTTTAGGAACTTACTGTTTCACCGAGTGGATCATGATTTTTAAATGAGTTAAACTTTTCTCCTAACTGTCCATGGCGAGTTGCCTTATTTCCAAGGATTTGGCTTTGTGACTTGGGGCAGGGAAAGAAGAGCTAAGAGCAGAGAAATGCATCTTTGCAGCAGTCGTTCAGCCACCATAGGCACAGCCCGGTCAGCACTGGGCAGGGAGAAGGGCAGCAGAGTCCCATGCTCGGAAGCTCCCAGCTGGACCACAGAACAAAGAACACACAACTTTGTCAACACACCAAGGACAATCAAAGATTTACAATGAAGGCTTAAACTTTTAAACATTCTATTACAGTTAAAGACACATTGACACAGACATACATGTGTTTAAAGTGAGAGGGAGGACCTTGAAGGGATTCATGGCAATGACCTTTTACTATTCATCTTTATTTCAAAAAATGTTCACCTTGTTTTTGATCACCTTCTATTCATCGAGCATTTACAGGAATTTCTGTCAAATAAAAACATGATGCTGTGTCCTCACCCTCCTTATTTACCATGTCTGGCACCATGCAGTGTCTGGCTTTTCCCCAAAATCACAACGACCATCAAAGGGCAACGTTTTGAATCCATTCAGGATATCAAGGCAGCCAGGAACTAAAGGCAACTAAAGACATTCAGGAAAGAGCTTTCTCCAAAGTTGCTGCAGGAAGTGGCAGGGACAAGATGAGTTTGTTCGAAACAAGGGGCGGGGATTCTTTTCTGAAGGTAGTAAAATACAACAGAACCAGACAGAACAAAGCCAATCAAGACAGTGCAGTGAAATTGGTACAGAACTTCTGAGCAGGATACCGAGATAATAGTCATAGGTACCACAGTGTATCTATCTCATTATCTTCTCAATAGTTGTCCATTCAATCAGGTGTAGCAAAATAAAAACAAAAACAGAACACTATAAAACTAATTGAAAAAGAATATTGAATAGAGCAAAACAATTAATCAGAACAAAACAAAACACTGGAAACAATATTTGCCTTCAAAGAGAAGGTAGAAGGAAATCCCCGTACTTGCTATATTGCATACGGTCATCCTCTCAAGAGGTGTTCAGACCTCTGGTTCCCAGTGCTAATGGGCGGGGTGGGGTAGGATGTCTGATTCTCAGCCTCTGTGCCAGAAGGCTCATGGGAGACGCTTACTGGTTCTCTTCCTGGCTCACTCGCACCATGGCTGCTTACCAGGAAGGGGGGGCATGTTGCTTTCTTATTCAGCATCCTAAGTTCCACCACGGCTGGATCTCAGGAGATTCTGACTGGTCAAGGAGGAGGATTTTGTGAGGCATTCCTGGTCATATGTCTTTTATTGTGACACATTGCTTAAAGTAAATATTCACCATATATTTTGACCATCCCACATGTATCCAGGGGCGTGCAGAGGAAGCAGACCTCTGCAGAGGGACATCTGCCTCTGAGGAAGGGGCTGGCACTGGCCAGGAGGGGAGGACACTTGGAGCAGGAGGTCAAGACAAGGAAGATGGACTCGCCAAAGATTGTGCTGCAGCCAGAAGTGGAGGAGCCAAAGCATAAAATGTACATTGACCCTGGTCTAGAAATTGTCCCATCCAGCACGAAGAGCTCCTGTCTGTGGACAGGGGACATCATGGAGCTGAAGGTAGGGACGCCCAACCCTGCCACGGTCTGCTGTCAAAATGCAGACTGAGCATGCAGAACTGCAAGGTGGTCACTGGTGTCGGAGTCCATCTTATGTAGTGTTCAACAGTGCAGCTGACCAGGGCTGCACTGGCCTTCGTGCCATCTCCCACCCCCAACAGCCCTTGCTGTGAAAGGCAGACTTTTGCAGGCAGATATTTTGGGACTGGGAACTAGCAGCAGTCATACATTAGAACTAATCCGAAAGAAGCATGACAGACTGTCATAAAAGCTTGCTGGTAGATCCTGCTAGCATTTATAACATATAAATAAGTCATGTATATTAAAGCCATGCAGAGAGCCTGCCACAAGAGGACAGATAAGGACATGGTGAAAGGCGGCCCAACTGGGAACGTCTATCAGGGTATCAGGGATTATTTTGGGAAGAGCACATCAGAACAGAATGGTGAAATGGAAAGGAGCCCGAGTCACAAACTGGCACAGGAGTGAAAAGCCGGCCACGCTTGTGTCAGAGACTTGGGTAACCGGCAGGGACATGACCCCTCCAGGCTGCAGGCAGGAGTCTGCAGTGCAGGACTGGATCTTCTGGTCAGGGTCCTGGGAAAGTACTAGGGGACAGAGACACACAAAATACAAAGATTGTCAGGGGTAGATACTGAGGGCCAATGAACTACTAGACAATGACAAGGAAACTGCTATTTCCCTCGTATGCAGGAGCGCTCTCTCCTCCTGGCTGCATTTCAGCCACTGGTGGGTCTGGGAGATTCTAGAAAGTAGCAATTCTACATGAAAAGGATCCACAGAAAGGGACAGGAGGGGAGAGATTGCCCCCAGGCCCAGGTACCAGTGAGCTGTAAGAAGATGCTCACAGATCTGTACCCACAACTCTGCTTTCAGCCTCCTCAGATTGGACCACTCAATACAAGAGAGATAAACAATTTGGAAGAGCTTCAGAGAAGAACAGAGTAGCAACAATATTAAGGGGCTCACTTCAAAGATTGATGTATGAAGAAAGATTAAGGGTGCTAAGTGTGTACCACTTTCCTAATCAGGGACTCAGAGAAGACAAGACAAGCATCATCAAACATTCAGGGGAGATGCGGTGAGGACAGAAGAGGATTATTCACGAGAGGCCCCATTTAGGCAGCACGTGTGAACTGTCAGAAAGCTAGAGAAGGAGGACTCAGCTCTGCTAGCCCGGATGGGACCTGGAGCTTAAGACTGAGCTGACATCATAGAGCTTCTTTCCAGAGACCCCAGCAAGAAGGAAATGCTGAAGCTGTGTTGAAAAGCAGCATTTGGCCAGAAACAGACTGGCAAGGATGGGTTCCAGCAGTGACACAAACTCCCTCCTTGTCTCACCGCCCTTTCCCAATGACCCTGGTAATGCAGAATCCACCACCAGTTACTTCCAAGGCCTCAACACCCAGCGCCTGGTACCCTAACTCACCACTCCTTCCTCCCTGCTGAGGAAGGGAGCTGCTGACATCTGCTGACAGGTGTTGTAGTTTTCCCAAGGTCTCACCGCTCACACCAGGCATACCCTCACCAGCCATCAGCGTGCTCCACTGACTCCTTGCTGATGGTGTCTTTTGGACTTCTTTAATGGCTGGATTTTGTTGTAATGGTAGGAAGCAGTTGACAGTGGTGATAGAGGTGAAAGTACAGGTGGTGGTGATGGAGGTGGTGGTGATGAGCATGGTAATGGCTGAGGTGGTGGTGATGGTAATGACGGTGGTGACAGTGATGGTGATGGTGGAAGTAGTATTGGTAGTTGTTATGATTTGTGTCTAGATGTCCTCCCAAAGCCTCATGCAATCATGGCAGGGTGGGAGGTTTTTGGAGGAGGTTGAGTGTATGATTGATTCACAATACAATGCTGGGATTAAGTGTGGATGATGGCTGGATCAGCTGACTGATTGGATTGGCACCACTCTAATCCCAGTAGACTGCATACAACATAAGGAACATAAAGAGGCTTGTCTTGCTCTTTCCTTGCTTGCTTTTGCTGTCTTCCACTGCCATGAACTGTTGCCCCTCTGCCATGCTACCTTTTCTTGGAGCCAGCTGATTATGGGACGGAAAGCTCCACAAACTGTAAGCCAAATAAATCTTTCCTCCTTTACCTTTTGGTGTTGGCTATTTTGTCTCAGCAATGAGAAAAGTAACTAAGTCTGGTAGTGGGCAATGGTAGAGGCAGTATTGATGAGAGATAATGATGGTGGTGATTCTGTTGGTAGAGGTGGCAGTGGTGGAGGTAGTAGTGATGGTGATTATAGTGGTGCCATTGATGGTGATGTGGAGGTGGTATGCTGCTGCTGCTGCTCATGATGATGATGGAGGTGGTGATAAAGATAATGTTGATGGTGGTGATTCTGATGGTATAAATGGTGATAGTGCAGGTGGCGGTGATGGTGATGATGGAGGTGGTACTGATGGGTATTGTTGTTGGAGATGATGGTGGAGGCAGTGGTAAGGTAGTGTTGATGATGATGATTTGGATAGTGGAAGTGGTAGTGATGATGGTGGAGGTGGAGGTGATGGTGGAGGTGGTGGTGATGGTTATTTTTCTTCAGAAACTCAAAGACAGTTAGTTGTAGTACATCGTAATCATTAGTCTAAGCATATTTTGGTGTTTATTGGGTACCTCGCTCCCGTTCCCATTTCCACAAAGATGCCCAACTCAGTGGGTCCCATGAATGTCCATGGTTTGGTTTGGTCCTGTGTTTGTTTCTTAATCCATCTGCATATGCAGTAGAGAGTTTTCTTCTTTTCATCTAATGTTGCAATAGTGTCCAGATAGTTCATGGACATTTACTCTTATAAATAAGTAAGATCCTTGTGTTCCTGAAAAAAATCTTGACAGAATTTTAAAATTACATTGAAATATTTTGAATCATTTTTAGAATTATGTTGAACATATTCACTAATGTGGGATAAATTAACTTCTTCACAATGTTACATTCTCCTATCCATGAACCAGGTACATCTTTCCGCCAATTAAAATCTCCTCACATTCTGCAGGAGAGTTTTAATTTTTTTCATGCAGATCTCCTGAATTCTTTGTCAGTTAAATTCTAGACATTGTTTAGTTCTGTTACTATTTTGAGTAGTGCATACTTTATATTACATGATCCGGTTGCTTTCTGTTGGTGAAGAATTTTTTAAGAGTCTTAAGATTAATTGTAATCCAAATCTTTAACTAGACTCACATATTCATCTTAATTTTCTATTTGTTAGTTCTGCCAGGTTTTCTGTATAATCACATTGTGTGAAACTGGCAGGCTATCCTCTCTCCATACCTCCACATGATGGATCCTTCCCCTTCTCCAGCTTGTCCCGCTTCTTTGATCACAGCATCTGTTGAACATCAACAAGCCCAGCAATCATTTATGTCTTGATTCTAAACATAAAAAAGTTATCTGATGTCTCTCTATGAACTGTTGCTTACTGTTTATTTTCTGCTTATTACAGATCTTATTATTTATCTAGTTTCCATGAAGTTTCTGCATAGGTAAATGTTGAATTTCATGAAATGCTTTCTCTGCCTCTACTGATGTAATGTGTCTTCTCCTTCCTCCATTATTGGGGTTTTTACTCAGAGAAATCTCCAATGATACAAACACTTTTTAATACTCTATTGGATCAATGAGCCAGGGTTCCTTTAGGACATCGTGCACTAGTGAAGAAGCTCAGGTTTTCACTTCTAAGTGCCCATAAGGAGCCCCCGCGTGTCCCTTCTGCTTGGAAGGCCCTGCCTGGTCTCCACAGATGTGCGAGTCCTGGACACTAAGGCCACATCTCCCATGCTTTGTCCTCCCTCACTGGACTGTGGGTAGTAACTAAGACGGCTTGCAGGACTTAGGGGTGGCACCAGGAGCCAGGAGGTGGGCACTGAGAGGGTCCCCCCACCTGCCCACAGAGAAGCATTCTTTGTCAAGCACTATGCTGCAGGAAAAAGGTGGACTTCAGGAGGGAAAAGATGGGTGGTGGTTAAGTGTGGACCTCCAGGCCCCACTTCTCCTCACCTACTGTTGGAGTCTCAGGTATGGATGGGATTTCTCTCCTGGGCCACTTGTGTGCACACAAGCGCCGAAGCCCTTGAGAGGCAGGATGACCATCAGGGGCTCTGCAGCAGGGGGTCCCCAGCAGGGCTGGGCAAAATCAGAAGCCGAGACAGGGCAGCCTGCTTGCATTTCTCCAGAAAGAGGCTGGAAACCAGCTCTGCCTTTGGTCCCTGCTGATGTGGGCCTTTGTCCAGAGCCTGGAAAATGCTCCCACTCTCAGGATGAATTGCAGTTGCCCTAACCTTGACTCAGTGGAAGGACACAACCTCCCCCTCCTTCTGCTGTCCCCAGGAACACAGGCCAAGAAGGCCGCATTTCATTCCAGCCTGCCTCCCTGAGACAGGCTCGCCTCACACCACGAGGACGGTATCTCACTTCCCATGTTCCGCATGCATCCCCCAGATGCCAAGACGTCGTTAAAATGCTGGTAGCCTTTAAGCCATCTGAGTGTGGCCCGCTCCTCTCCCCTCCCCAGCCTGCTGGGTCCTTCTGGCTTGGGCGACATTCTTTGTGTATTCGCGGCAGATGGTACTGGGTTCTGAAGGCAAGAATGAACTCAAACTCAGGCCACTGGTTGTTTTTTATTTTTTTTAAGTTTTACAACTTCTCATGATTCTAGGAAGCATATCATTAATCTGAACAGAGTAAAAACTCCACCACTTTCTGCTCTCCCCACACATGTCCTCAGTTAAACTTAAGGAACACATGCACAGCCCTTTCTTTCCTCCATCGCCATGCACAGGACCAAAGAGCCACTGGGCACAGGTGTGGACAGCCACCAGGGCCTCAGGAGAGCAAGTCACTTCCCATGCAGGTTCCTTACTTCCCTATCATAGTGGCTCCTCATCCTGCTCTGCTAGGCCACATGCAATGCTATGACCAGGAAAGAAAGTCTGATAGCGATTGCCTCCCAGTGGGGATGGGTGTTTGTCTCCTGGGTCCTGTATCTGGAGACAGCACCACTTAACCTTACTTCCACATGTAGTATTAAATCAAGGCCAAATAAAGGCTTTCAGAGGCCTGGAACTCCCCAAATCTTTACCATTTCTTGTATCTCAGATAAACAAAAATGCCACTCCTTCAAATGGATACAAAGATACTTAACATCTTCTGGAGCTTTTTTCATGACAGTTATTTCCATGCTTTTTTAAAAATCCAATTCTTTCCAGGAGTTTTCCTCACTCTCATGATTGGGGAGTTTCTCTCCCTCTCCAGTGCTCTGTGTGGTGGCCAGAGCTGGATGGAACTTGGCTGGGGTCTCAGTGAGAAATGGTGGAGGGGAAAGGGGGTCTGGTGTCTTTAGCAGCTGCTTAGCTTCCAGTTGTCTGGGAAGCCACACTCTGGCAGTGACTCTGAGGTCCTTACCTAGTGAAACTCATTCCAGGAATTCTGAGAAGAATGCACAGGAGTACACAGGCCTGAGGCATGATTTGGGGGGAGCAGAGCCC
This sequence comes from Cavia porcellus, assembly GCF_034190915.1. NCBI lineage: Eukaryota > Metazoa > Chordata > Mammalia > Rodentia > Caviidae > Cavia > Cavia porcellus. The sequence goes on from NW_026947489.1 coordinate 60,768,890, forward strand.
AAGGTCACAGTAAGAAGGGAAGTCCTGAAGCTACATTCTCCCTGGAGAGACCCCAGCCCCAATGACATAGCACACACCTATGTTTTACATTGCTCCACAAAGGAGTCGCCTGGCCCCATGGTCTACACCACCGGCCCCATGTGACTCTGTTTCAGTGTCTCTCTCTGCCCGGTTGGCACGAATCAGATGTCAATGTGATATGATTTCACTATGACCCTAGCAAGTTGGCAACTTTGCTTTCCCAGATGCTCATGTAAGCCTCATCCCACAAATCCCCAGTTGGGTTGTAACTATTGCCTCCATTTCACAGATGGGGAAACTGAGCTCAGCAAAGTTAAGCAACTTTCCCAAGGGCTTAGAGCAAGCTAATAATGGAGCTGAGTGCAAGATTCAGGGTGGGAGAGGGCCCAGGTCTGCACCTCTCCTTCCAACCCAGGGAGAGAAGCAGTGCCTCTTGGAGGCTGCCCCAGCTCATAGCCCCATGCCAAGCTCAGGGTGCTGCCTCTGCTACCAACAGGGCAGTGAGTAAAGGGCTGGCGGGATGTTTATGGGCTCAGAGGCTTAAAGCAAATCCATCTCTTTAATGGTCTACAATTATAAAATAAACATGAAGGAAGAAAGCCTTCTGCTTTGATCTCAACACTCTGGGTCACATTAAACTGCTGGTAATTGAGTGAACAGCCCTGGGTGTTGGGATGTCCCTTCAAGATTCAGCCAAATGCTTTAAAAATCTATTTGGGGAGGCTGAGAAGCCTGTGAACATCTAAATCAAGGATAGTTAAATTACAAAAAGTAATTAGAGCTCATCAAACTTTGTAAACTCTTCCAAAAACTGTAAAAGCAGATGGCCCGCAGTCAGAGAAACTGTGACCCAAAGTTCCTAGCGTTTGGGGTAGCTGGGACCTTCACTGGCTTCCTAGGTCAAGTGCATGGAGATGAAATATAAATGTGCAAAACCTGCTTCCTCCGTCCTGGGAGCCCAGAGGGGGCAATAACAGGACTCAGGGCTGTAGAGGGGGAAGATGGCCAGGCTGGTCTGGGAGTGTACCATCCACCTGGGAAGCATAGAGTGGATTTGGGGCAATCAGGGCAGATTAGCAACTGCAAACCTAGGAGATGGGCTCCATCTCCGTGACCTCACTCTCCTGCACTACACCTGCAGGAAGACGTCCACACTGCCGGATGGAGTGGTGCAGTGGTCAGACTGCATATCAGAGCCATGTGTGGGGGACACATCCTTCACGAGGTGCAGAGTGGAAACATCCTGGGTGGGGTTCAGCTTTGGCCCCTCCAAACCCACTGGGCAGTAGCACATGGTCCCCAACATCCTCCATGATGATGCAGTCATACCCTTCCCCGCTGCCAACCTCAGAAGCCAGCATAACCAGCAAGGGTTTTTCAACACAGTGCCATGGGCCGCAGTAGACACACACTTCACTCACTTGTTGATCATTGATGCACCAAATTTCCTTCTTCTACAGCCAGGATGATGTCACCCAAAGCAGGACTGGAAGGCCACCCAAGTCTGCGGCTCTGGCCCAAAGGGCTGATGTGCTATGCAGTCTTCCCCAAGATACTCCATGCTTCTGATTCTGTCCTTAGGGAATGTGTGTTTCCATGTCATAAACTTCATCACACATGACATGGAGGCCAAGGCTGGAGCCACACAAAACCAGACAGGTAAGAGATCAAGGAGGCAGCAGAGAAAGTCCGTGACACTCCAGACCACGGAGCCTGCAGGTGCAACAGCGTGAGCCCCAGGGAAAGGTGCCCGAGAGCTGAAACCCAAGTCCTATAAGGACAAAGGCAGGAGAGCAGAGCAAAGCAATCTCCCCAGTAGAGGAAACCCACAGTGAGGGGTCAGGACCCAATCCCTCCCACGCTCGGCCTGTTCTGCAGGAGGACACAAAGCTGTGAGTTCTAGTCTTCATTTTACAGAGACGACTCAGTGCTTGCTTGAGGTCCGTCCCTGCCAAGTGTCAGCAAGTAAGGAGGATGAGCTAGGAAGAAAAACTAGACTGTGGAAGCACAAGAGTGACCACAGCACTGGTCTGTGCAGGGTGAAATGATCATAAACAGACCTGTGGGACAATGGCCTCAGAAGACTGTGAGTGAGGAATGAAGGCGAGGAGGGAAGGGATTCAGTGAGGACAGAGTAGGGACACTGCAACCTCGGTGAGAAGAAGCTCGACCTGTGACAATACTTGAGACAGAGCCTTCCTCCAACAAACCCCGTATGCAGAGTCACTGGTCACCCAGATGGGGTCTCCTCTGGGGCCAAGTGATGTGGAGACAACCTTGCACAGTCTACAGCTTGGGTGCCCTGAGCTTCTGGCTGCCCCAAGCTCCTCATCCCTGGAAGAAAGACTGTGGCTCAGGGCATTAGGACTGACACAACATATTAAGCAATGGACAAATCAAGCAGTTTTCAATGCAAGGGTCCACTGGCTTGTCCCCCACAACACAGGTGACTTATCCTTCCCTCACCTACCTCCAGCCTGGCCCTGTGGCCCCTGCTGACCTACCTCCTGGCTCTCTGTAGTTACAACCTGTTTCTACATTGTAGTGTTATTTGCTAAAAGTGCAAATTTGCTGAAGTCACCTGCCAGCCCCAGCCCAGAAGCTGCCTCCACAGCCTTCTCCCTTCCAGGGGTGCAGGGGTCCCTGCCCTGGTGCTAGTGTCCAGGACGCCATCACTGTGCTAGCAGCATACTGCACTGTACCTCAGCAGGTAGAGAGCTTTTGTAAAGGACATTTCAACTGAAATAAAAAGTAGAGTGCGCTTTCGAGAACTAAAAAGGCTTAAGAATTTTCTGATGGGAAACACTTGCCCTCCTGATGTCATGGAGTCAGGAAGGCATGAATGTGTCCAGAGACCCAGTCGCCTCTCCAGCACATTCTGGGGGCGGGCATGACCCTGGACTTGGCTTACACCAGTTCAAGCAGCAAAGAGTGCAGCTTTGTGTACAGTGTGTCCTGGGGCCAGGAGTCAAGAGCAAGAGGCTCAAAGGAAAGGGGTCCTGAGGTTGAGGGTTGGTTTCAGGCAGCTGCCAACCCACCCAAAGAAGCCCCTGTTCTGCTAGGGCTGTGGTCAGGACCCGAGCTGCCCACCTTACCCTTGCCACCAGACTCTGCCCTCAGCCACATAATCTTCCTGGGCCAAGGGCATAGGTCCAAGCCCAGAACTCTGTAACAGTGGTTATATCTTGGCTTTCAGATAACAAAAGATAAAAACAAAGAAGGAGAAAGATCTAAATAGTTATCCATTTGTACTTCACTTACAAGTTGTCACTATTTGTCTTATTTTGGCAATTAAAAACCTTGGCATGTGTTTCCTAACCTTCACCCATATTCAAGTCTGGGTTTGCACTTCATGCAAGAAAGCAGGTAGTTGTCATGTGCCTGTCACTTAGCAAAGACTGGATACCACCCAAATCTCACCAACCAGATAAGGTGCCACCTCTAAGAGTCATTTCCTATTTAAGAAATAGGCATAATCCCTGACCAGTGGACACTGATGCATTTACCAGACCATGGGAGTTTGGCAAGAAGGAAGGAGAGGGGTGGGGGAGGGGCGCCGCCTTTGCTCCAGGGTGCAGCTCAATCCCTGATCCTGGTAAACAGAGAAAGGAAGAGCCCCAAGGCCCAGGTCAGCACTGGGACCACTTTGCCTAACTCTGTTCCCCATTTCCAGCTTCCATCTGGCCTCACATCATAATCCAAAAGCTGAGTCCAGGTAGGGAGGACACTGAGGATGGACAGCACATCTTCACCCATGTCCACCTGCATGGTGGGAATGCAGGGCAGCCCAGTCAGTGAGGAATCGAGCGCAGTACAGATAGCTGTGGTGCTGGAGCTAGGGACATAGATTCCAGGGCACAGTCACAAGCAGTCACAAGGAGACAATCCAGGCACCGAGGCACTGAAATTTAAAGCCAGCAATGCAGAAAGCAGACAGAGGCCCTGAGTCCAGAGTCTGCCAGCAGCAAGAAGCCACGGCTGACCTGTGGGCTGCTAATGCAGGTGTGGGCAAGCTCCCTGCACTCTGTGTGTTGGAGCCCCGCCTTTGAAGCTCAGGGGTGCTGGAGGTATGACTGCTGCAGGTGGAGACGTCCCAGAGGAGCGGGGCTCAAGGACACTCCGCCACAGGCATCCTTGTGCCCAGGCCTGGGCCATCTTGGCCACAGCACCTACTCCACTGTGCACACCATGCCGTCTGCTTCAGTTTCATTTCCAGGAGTACATGGGGTTTGTTTCTCAGAGGGGAAAAAACAGCTTTGAAAACTTGCTGAATAAAACCTGGACCCTCTGTGTGCCCTTCAAGGGTGGTTTCTGCCTTATGATGTGACCCCAGGCAGCTTGTTGTTCACATATGGGATCCTCAGGAGCTGGAGGACACTTGTGAGAAATTCCTGCTGACCATGAACACCTTGGGTGGCCATGTGCGGTGTTTCTGCCTGCCCAGCCCCAGGGAACAGTCTGATCAACCATCCTGGATAGCACCGAGGGGGACTGTCATTGAGCAGCAGAAGATCAGGGCCATGGACAAGAGAATGCACAGAATGGGCACCTTGCCCATGTCAAGGCAGCCACAGCACAAAGCACGTTGCCTATCTGGTCCCAAGCATCCCTGCCAGCTGACTGAACACCACCCAGTCACATCAGAAAAGTTACAGCCCTGAACTCCCAGGTAGAAAACAGGCACAGTGGCGAGGGGTCAGCCCTGATGGGTGTCTGGAGGTCTCTGACCCACACAGACAGAGGCTATGGCCATGCGTGGCATGACGGGTAGACAACTCCAGGGAATATCATCATGAAAGCCGAGGCACACACTCAAGACACCTGCCAGTGATCACTGGGTCAATATCACCCAATTTAGATGAATTTCAGCATCCAGATGTCTGACAATTAAATCCAACGAGTGTGTACCTCTGTTCTTGGAGACAATAAGCTTAAGGGTCATGCTATAGATAAATGCTGGAGAGTGTCATGGGCTGAACATTTGGGCTCCTAGGGAGCAGGCTCTGAGAGGGGTCAGGTGTTGGACACGTGCAGGTGGCCTTTGGGTCATCATCTGCAGAGGAAGAGAGAAGCTCGCTACAGTCTCCACACAGGCCTTAGTGGGTTCCCAAGGCCAGGCCTGGCCCCTCAGAGCCTTCCTCAGTGGACCCTGTTACCCATACTCCCAGATGGGAGAGGATGCGCCCTGGAGTCTGTCCACATAGAGGAGCCAAAGCAGTCCTCGGAGATGGACAACAGAGTGAGGGCTGGAGGACAAGTCTCCTCTCCTGAGAGATATGGTGCATCACAGCACCGGGCCACACCCACATTGGGGCTCTTTCAACATGACTAGGGCGTCCCCAGTCATTGACAATGCCCTAAGTAGCCTTTCAGAAGCCACTACCCAGGCTTTGCCAACCCAAACCCAATGCCTCCACACACAATGTTCAGGATCATCCAGCATTTGATCTGGTGACCCTCAAGGGCAAGACAGGGTCTGGGTCTGCAGCTTCCACCACACAGCCCCGACGTGCAGCCTCGGTCACTCCAGGTGGGTTCCCCACCAGACCTCTGCATCCTCCATCCTCAACTCCAGCATGCCTGCTGGCCTGGGGGCCTCTAACCGCCTCAGAGATGGACTCAGGCTATGAACTGTTTGCCACAAAAGAACTTTGCTCCTGCCCTGTCCACCACAACAAGCCACACAGCCACAGGAGACAGCGCTGGTGACATCTGGGGACTCTGTCATGATGCTCATGCTGCCAAGCTGTGTGCTCAACACGGCAGACACAGGAAATCTGTGCTATGGATGTTTACCACAGGAGACACTGGGAGGCCAGAGCAGGGACGTCCAGGCACAGGTGGGCCACTGTCCACGGCACATCCCTGTAGGACCTCCAGTTCCTGTGCTAGAGCCTGAGTAGCCCTGGCAGAGGCCTTGGGCAACAACTCAGCCTGCCACGGTTCGTACAGCCCTGCCCTTAGCCTCCTTCCCAGCTCCCTGGCCTCCCCCTCGGCCCATTCCTGAGGCCCAGCCTTGTACCGCACCACCTGAGACCGCCCACCCAGGCCCACTAGCTTCCCAGGGGCTGCACTTGCTACCTTGCTGTAAAAACTATGTGTACTGATTTTTCTTTTATGTGAAGCTAATGTTGTTAGAAAGAAATCCATATGGTGTGTGTGTGTGTGTGTGTGTGTGCATCTGTGTGTGTCAGAAAAACAAATAACCAGTCAGACAGTGGCTTTTTAACAACATAGTCACTGGGTACCATATATACTATAAAGGGCTAGACCACAATTCCTACCTAGATCACAAATGCAGAAGTAAACTGGGAGTGAGATGCATGTGTGGGCGTGTGTGTGTCTGAGCAGGGCCTTCCCCTTCCACTTCCAGGGCACTGTTTTCACAAACCTCCGGCTCTGGCTGCCAGGCCCGCTCCTCAAGGCTTCCGAATGCCACTCTGGAGACCGCATATCTGAAGCCCCGCACAGGTCTGAAACCCCTCCTGGAAATGCCTGTAATATTCAAACAAATACCTGGATGTTTTGGGAAAGAAGCGCATTCTTGGCCCCCAGCATTTTCTCTAAACCTGACTGTCAACACTCGTTAAGATCCACCTATCAGAGGCCATGGCTGGACCTGGCTTCCCCTCATCCACCACCCACTTAAAATACTTTGCTTCCTTTTAATCAGAATAAGCTCTGATGATCTCCCTTCAAGCCAGGATTGTTGTTTTCATAGCATTAACAGTCTAAAGCAGAGCACAGCCGGAATTCTTACTGTCTCCACAGTCCCTGTCTTGGAAAGGCTGCTCCTGCGGTTTTGGGAGGAAGGGGTTCTGCAAAAAGAAAAAAAAAAAAAACCACAGGACCATTTTGCCCAGAAATGAATCCTCTCCAGGCCTCTCTGGAGGGAGAAGTAAGGACACTTGGGAAAGGCAGAATTTTACCTTTTCCTGCTTCATTTTGAAAGGACAGGGGGAGACGCAGCTGTGAGAAGAACGGCGCAGCAGCTGGAAAATCAGAACAAACAGAAACGAGGACAGGCGCCCTCACCTAATGGCTCCTGACCAGTCCAGCTTCATTAGGCTGCTAAACGGCCTCTGCACTGGGAGCCACAAGAAGTAGGCATTTGCCCCTACCCTCGGCTGGAAACATCTCTCTCCAGTTATCTTCTGAAGGACCAAAGCTCCTATTACCTGTATAATCTGATTATGTAAGGAGCATCCGTGCCAGGCGGCGCCTCGGTCCACATGATGCTGAGAAAAGGAGGTCACCCCAGCACCAGCGGGGCCCTCCAGCGCAGCCCCTTGAAGCCACAAGAGAATTCTCTGCTCCATGGCGGATCCTGATTTCTCCCCCAGAGGGACCATGGGCATCAGTCCTGGAAGAAGGCATCACCTTTGCTTTACCAAATGGGCACCTCAGTTTTAGGCCCTTGAGATTCACTTCTCTGGGACAGCCCAAAAAGATAGATCATTTATGAAACCTAGAATTTCAAGAGTAAATTGTTACCTCCTGGGTAGTCCCGACTGTCTCCTGAAATGATAATCCACCAGCACAACCCGTATCTGCACTGAGGGGGGACCAAGCTAGAGAAAGTAAGCTTCTTTTTGCACGTGTGCATGTCTCTGTGTGTGTGTGTGTGTGTGTGTGTGTGTGTGTGTGGGTATGTGTGTGGTACTGAGGACCTTGGCATGGAGCTCCATTCTCCATCTTTTTTTCTTTTTTTAATTTTTAAGACAGGGTCTCACTAAGTTGCTAAGTTGCCCAGACGGATCCTCCAACCTCCCAGAAAAAGAAATTTCCAAATCATTAGGGAAGCCACTAGCTCTATGTAACACATCGTCATGACAAAGTCTTGGGTAGAAAGCCTGAGAAGATTCATACAGTTACTGTGGGTTCTCTTCAGTTTGGTTGCAATAAACTCCACAGACAGAAGAGTGTGTCTACATAGCTATGTCTCGGTGACTAGCTTGTTGGTACAAGGTTTGAGCTGGAGTTTACCATTACAATAAACTTGTTTCAATATTTTTATCACATCACTAATAACTTCATGCACCTTTACTTCAAATGAAGCGTTCAAGTTCACAGTCAGCATCTTGCTGCCCCTACTCACAACAGACAGATAAGTGGCGACTTGTGTGTCTTTACTTTCTGAACACTTCGTTCCTGTTGCTGATTATCTTCCCACAGCTGCACACAGAAGGCCTGCAGAAGATGCTTCCATGGCTGGGAAGTTACTCCCTTGAAAGTGTGTACAGAGTATCCCACTCTAACTTTTCCTACAATTGTCTTGGAAGGAAAGATCTCTGCTAGTATCGCCAAGCAATCAGTTTACAACTAAAGTTTTAATTATTTGATGATTTGTAAGTTTGTAAATACAAAAGATGACTTTGTGATGACCTGGCCGGGCCGTGGAGCTGTCATAGGAGACGCCCTGCCACTCCCTCCACTGGTCTCCTGGGCTGATGTCTCTAGGACTCCCACTCCACACTGTGTTCACCACTGCCAAGTGTGAGTGCTCCTTGAGACCTCATGTGAACCAGGCCGTCATAGGCTTAACCTAAGAAGAGGGGGCCCAGGCTTTTGATCATGTGTCCTGGAGTGGGAATCCATACACTGTATCAATCAATGTATAAAAATCTGAACCAGCCAACAGAGCTCAGGCCAGTGATGGCTCAGATCATATGGGGTGCATAAAGCAGGCAGAACCCACAGTAAAAATAATTGAAGTCTTAAATATTTCCTCTCCCAATCAAGTCCACAGAACTCTGAGCCCTTTCAGACTCTCCTGAGATGTACCCTCCTTTTTCACTCTGTAACCCCAGAGTTTTAGGAATACCAAACAGCACGTCTACCCCCAGAAGGAGAAATCCACTGAACATACGCACTCAGGTTTGCCAAGGGTTGTAACTTGTTCCTGTCTAGTTCGATATTGTTGAGAAGAAAGAAGGCACTAAATGCAACCATTTTAAAACCTGGTCCATAGAAATATAAACAAGACTGCATTGGGCCCTGTTCCTGAACGTGGTTCTGTGAGGTCATCCATCTGTGTGGCCTTTACCTTGGGAGTCCAGGGAGGAAAGGAAAGAACATGGTGACCATAGCAAAAACCAGAGCTCTGTTTATCTCAACAACAGCCAAGTCACAGTTATCTCTGTGTCCAGAAATCATTTCAGTGTTCTAAAAAAATTACTGGAAGTACAGAAAGCTCATCTTTATAAAAATTATTACACCTTTAGTTTGCTTCCTGCAAAAAGGTCAGAGGGCCTAGATCCAATTAATGGTAAAAATCTACTTCGGCCTACCACATAATTTAGCAGTGACTACGTTTTATTATTCCTCTAGTGTCTCTGAGACAAAAGCAACCACTGTTACATTTTCTAAGCCCATTTATAAAGAGACTCATTATATGGACTAAAACCCTATACATAAAAATCATACAGGCTCCCTGCCAGTGGAGTCACCAGGACAAATACACTGCCAGGGACCACATTCCTGATCTGCAGACAAAGGGAGGGGACAGGCTGGGCCCCGGTGGCTGCAGTGAGGAGTGATTAACATGAATGCTTTTTGCTGAGAGAGGACACGCCAACAAACGCGCCTCCTTCGCAGAGTCCAGCATGGCTTTGGGTGTCTTTGTTGTTTGTAGCTCAGGAGTTGAAGTGGGTTTTCCCGCCTGGAATGGTTGGAATTCTTGAATTGCAGAAAGCCCAGAGCCAGGAGTCACTGATGGCAGAAGAGAAAAGCTGACAGACTCAGCAGCCGTCAGTGGCACTAGGGCCTATACAGCTCACAAAGCAAAGGAGAACCAGCCAGAGCTTGGCTGACAAATGCAGAGCGTGTTGCCAGGAGCCCTGAGTAGAGCCTCAGAGCCGGGGAGCTGTTTGGCCACACTGCGCTGAATGGCAGGATCTAGCAGGGCAGTGCGTGGAGCTGTGGAGATGGAACACACCTGAGCTGGAGCAGACTGGGAAGTCCCGGGGATTCGTGGGCATTGCCACAAGTGCCCGTGGCAACTGCTTATAAATGCTTATTGCCTGGGAGCTGTCCACTGTGCCACGGTCCTCAGATTCTTGGTGTCTCCTCCCCAGCCCAGGGCTCCGAGGAAGCTATCCCAATCCTGGGCATGGATGGGCCAGGCTACACCTGCAGGCGGGCTGGGGCTGCTCCAGCTTGCTCAGGGCCCGAGCCCCTCCCCTCTCTGCCACTGGACACCATGCCCACCACTGGGCTTGGTCTCTCAGAAAGGAGGTAGGCTGAGGACAAGAAGGCTTCAGCCATCTGCATCCCCTTCACTGCAGTTTCTAGCATGGAGTGGGGCCAGAACCCAACACACCCCATGGTACAGGAAGCAGGCTGGCATGGGATTGGGCAGCAGTGATACATTTCTTTGCAGCTCCACACTTGTGCCTGGGTTTGGTGGTGATAGAGTATGGGGTGGTGGCTGGAACCCACCAGGGGCTCCTTGGTCTTTCCCTGAAAATCTAAGAAGCAGTAAATGCAGCTTGGACACTGCTTTCTTTCTTCACCCTGTGGGGAAGCTTCTCTGGGACCCTGTCATTTCCCACACAAGCAGAGGAGGGACAACCACAAACCTTACACAGGCCAATGTCAGGTTCTGAAAGGCCCGAGGAAAAAGTTGAAGCAGAAGAGACATTGAACCCACCTCACCATTCCCAGTCCAGGAGCCCCTTCTTCAGGGCCTGTGAGAGCTAGGAGTGCAGGACCTGGACCCCTCCTGTCCTGTGTGGGATGGAATCCCAAAGCCATAGAGTGGCAGGAACACAGTCTGGCCAGGCTCCCCAAGCACAAGCCCGGGGCACATTCACCAACACTCATAAAGGACTGATTGAGTCACAGATGAGGAATAAAGTGAAGGACACAGTTTCATTCTGATGGGATAAAGGACCCCACAGCAGGGCAGCCAGGGATGAGAACCACTCTTACAGCCCTCATGGTCCTGGTAAGGATGAGGCCCATAGCGTTCCCATCATGAAACCCCTGCCTAATGCTGGTCCTCCAGGGGTAGCCATCACTAAAATGAGGATTAACAGAACTCCTGTCCTTCCTGGCCGTGGAGTGAGAGGACCCAGGGACAGGTGACTGGAACATTCCCTAATGGTTACTGTGCCGAACCTGAGACTAAAACAAAGTTCTCCTGACCCACCTGCTTCTGGACGGTGTGGACCTTAGGAGGACAAAGACCATGGCTACGGTGGATCACCACAGCCTGCACCCACAGCCCACAGTCTCTGTATGTATTGAGTGCCCTGCAGACCCTGCCCCAGGCCCACATCCTGTGCCCACTGCCAGCACCCCTGCAAGAAGAGCTACAGGAAGAAAGAGAAGGTCCCTGCCCCTGAGAGCCCCTCTGTCTCTCCATCCTCCAGAGTAGTCTGCCCTGAGAAAGAAAAGCAGCTAGTTAATCTCAAAATATATGCTCAGCAGGAGAGCAGTATTATAAAAATAAAGGATAACCTGGAGGAACGTACACAAGAAGCTGTAATTTCAACAAAGGAATCCAGCCGGTGCGTTTGAAGCATTCGCAGTGCATATTATTCTGCATTAGCGCTGATGATAAACAGTGTTTTAAGGTTCAGGTACATCAATTACAGCGTTCCTAGATATTCAGAAGCCTTTTCCTGTCCCATCTTTTATACTGTGCCTCTCAAGTTCAAGTCAAAGCTCTAAAAACAGATTTCTGTTCATTGTAAATCCCTGATGGCCATTCATAATTTTTTATATTCTTGTGAGATCAAGGCAAATCATCATACCAAATGACAGATGTTTTTATCATCTATCCAGATATAAACACTGGCAAGGGTAGAGGTAAAAGCGAATGGAAATTGTAAGCATACTTTCTCACCTGGCACATTGTGAGAGCTGAGAATTGATTTTCAGTCCAACCACCTGTATCAAACATTATTTTCTGCATCTATTCCCTAGTGAAATAAGTCACTGCCTTCTAGTATAAGCTGTTCTTAGTAAGTCACTCTTCCACAGGTTAAAGGGGCAAACAACCAAAAAAGGGCCCTGTAGGGAATCAAAACACCCCCATTTTGCCCAGGACAGCCTAGGTAGAAATTCGCTGCTCCTTCCCTGGCAATCCAAGATTTGAGAAGGAAAGTCTTCTAACTATGGTAAGGTGAGAATGGAGACTGAAGAGCATGTCTACAGCACAGTCTCTGAATCTTGCACCCACAATCTGGACCATGAACAAGTTTTGGGGAACCTGATTGCAGGCAGCCACGACGCCCAAATCCACAGCAGAAATACTGTAATGAACAGGCACGTGGTGAGCACCTGCAAGGTGGCGCCACCTGGTGCCTCTACGGGGCACAAATCTGGGGCCAGGAAGCGCGGGTCCTTTTGTCAACTGGAGCCAGGAGCACGCGTAACACAGCTGTCTTTCATCATACGGAATCCTCACTCGCTACCGAAACAAGCCCAGTCTGAAAGAGACTTGGAATTTGTTCATCATTCCGCCAACAGCAGCCTTCTTTGGAGAGGGAAGATGCTCCTTTCCCCACGCATTGGCCCCAAGCTCTTACAGCAAGGGAACTCCTGCTCTTTCATGAACATATGTGTTTCAGCAACAACAGTGACCTACCTCCAGGTGTAAGGGACATGCATGGCGCAGATCCACGCGCTCCTGTCCACAGGGATGTGACACACGCTTTATGAAGGCACACATCCTGCTTGGTGTGAACATGTAGAACAAACGCAGCTTGACAGAGTAAAGCTAAGAGACATAAACAAGACAGGCAAGTTTCAGCACCGCACGGTTTCTCTTAGATGAGAAACCTGTACTATAAATAAATTTTTAAAACCAACAAAATACAAGATAGATGACAGGAATCAAAGAGATAGATCTTTTGCAAATGCAAAGGGAATCCAGAGATGGAGGGAGGGGAAGGAGGGGACAGGAAGGGAATATAAACACAAAACGTATTAAGTGTATGCACCTGCCCCTTAAGATAAATATGATCACTTTGCACTGCAAACAGACTGGTAGAAAATTGAACCAAAAGCAAAGAAAAAGATGAACACTTTTACTATTCAAAATAATTTGAGAGACTGACAAAATGCAGCCATCTCAGGGGCAAATTCACTATTACTTTGCAAAATATAAACTCCCTCCCAATCTGTGTCCAACAACAACAGCACAGGGCAAGAAGCCAGCCAGCAGTCACACTGGGCCAGTCATTCTGTGAGGGCATCATGGTGCCATGCAGAGGCCACACACCAGCCACTCTGACCCCACTCTAACATCCTCCAGTCTCCAGTCTGGGGCTCAGGTGGCAGTGACAGTGGGGCCCAGCATACTTCCACATGAGCCCAGCCTCTCTGTGCCCTGTGTGCCAGGTCACATCCGGGCCAGGGTCTTCCTTTCTAGAACATTCCCACAGGTGCAGGGTCAGTGCTGGACCAAATGACTTAGCCCTGAAGATCTGGCACAGTGACAGCAGCAGGGATGGGAGCTAACTGGGGGACTGAGGGGCCTCCTACCCACGACTCTCTGCACCATGGACTGGTACCATCACTGCAGTCACAGAAAGAGGGAGACCCAAAGCAGCATATGTGACGTCAACACCACATCAGTATTTACAGGAACACTGCAGTGAATGCTGTTATAGAATTGTTTTATAATTCAGCCCATAATTTATTGATCTATAATTACTTTAACAGAGCTGGACCTGTATCACTAGCATGATGACATCATTTGACATTTCCCTTGCAGCCACAGATATAGCAATATCACCCAGGACTGAATAGGGCCATGCAGCCCTGACCAGCCTGGGTGCGTGAAGGCACAAAGGTGGGGCTGGATGAGAGAAAGAGGGGCAAGAGAAGTGGAAGGAGGGAACAGGGGAGGTCAGGACCCACTTTATGCCAGGCACAGGCAGAGTCATGAAAGTGAGCGCCACTGTGTGTGCACATGTGTGACTGCGGATGTGTGAGTTGCCTGTGTGTAGGGGTGTGTGAGGTTCTGTGTGAGTGTGTATGTGAATGAGTGTTTGGGGAAATGAATGTGTGTATGCAAACATATGTGAGAGTGCATGGGCGTGTGAGCATGTGTAGTTGTATGTGACAGTGTGAGGTGTGTGTGTGTGTGTGTGTATGTGTGTGTGTGTGTAGTATGTGAGCATGTCTGGATATCTTGGGGCCACCATCCTGCACACTCAGCTGGGCTCTCCACCCCGATGCCTGCTCCAGGGCAGCAGGCAGGGAGGGAGCAGAATCCACTGAAACCCATTTTGCTCCTGGCTGGCCACAGCCCCCTGAGGCTCAGTCTCTTGCAGGGACAACTTCTGCAGGAAGGGACCTCAAAGCTGGACACAGTCTTCAGGATACCCCAGCCCCTCTTGTACCTTCTGAGATCCAGCCTCTCTGCCACACCTCATGCCATCTCTGGCCAGGAGGACTCAGGAGTCCAAAGTAATACCCAAGGAGGTGATGATGAGGGTCTAGGAGGCTGTGGCCCTCTGGAGCTTATGGCCTTTGGCACAGGGCTGAGGGCCTTGGCCTATGGAGTTTGAGGCAGCATCTGGATGGCCTAAGTTCTGGGAGGAACACCATTGTAAAAGCCCTCCAGGAATGAAACAGGGTGCTGGATAAACATGCATTGAATCAGTCTACAGAAGGAAAGAAGAAGCCAGGATGTATGGACACAGAGGAGCGCCTTACCTGGTCAGCTCCTGCCTGAGCCCCTGGCTGGACCTCAGCTGCTGTGACCCCAGGCCATGCTGCCCACAAGGCTGGGACAGCCAGGCATATGACACCCAAGTCCAGTTATTCTGCAAGCAGGTGAGGACGCCCTGTGAACTTTGAGAAGCCTGTGGTGGCCTTGGTGTGGCTTCCCATCTCCTCAGGCCTGCCCTCATTTCTCTCCCCCACTGTCCCCTCAAACAACCCCATGAATTTCCTTATCAGTCACAAGGAATAAAGTCCAGATGCAGGAGTTTATTCAGTGTGTTCAAAACCATCAGTACTCACCTGACATCCCAGCACTCTAGGGTGAGGCAGGGGGAACATGAGTTCGAGTCCAGCCTGGGCAACTTAGCTACTTAGCAAAATCCTGTCTCAAAATTTTTTTAAAAAATTTAAAGCATTAGAGGTAGCTCAGCACAAAGGTCCTGTGTTCAATCCCCAGCACCACTGCAGAAAGGAGCCAGGGAAGGGGAGGGCTGTGATAGGACAGAGCTGGATGGCAGGAAGCCTGGAAATGCTGTACCCTTTGGCTTCCCATAATGACCCAGGGGCAAGGAGAACAGTTTAAGCTCAGGCAGTTACCCTCCAACAACCTCAGAGTCATTTTTATAACACAAAGGACCACCTCCGAATACATCCCGCATCGCTGGTTTCCCACCTCAGGCTGTGCGGCTGCTCCCAGAGAATCAGTCTCCTGTTTTCGTTTCCTCTTGCTAGCCTAAAACTTCTGACATCAGATTTCTCCTCCAAACCAAGATTAAAACTGGAGTAAAAGAACAATAATGATGAGGAAAAAAGGTCTTGGAATAGTGATACCAGTCAAAAGTTGCATTTTGATCTAGGAAAAGCACGAAGGGCCCCGAAATGCTCTGCATTCTGTGCTTCTCTCTCCACCAAGGCCCTTTGGAAAAGTGGCTTCATTACATAGAATCACCGTACCTGGGTCCTGCGGCCAGAAGACAGACCAGGTAATTGAAGTCCACGGGTAATTCAGAAACCTCATTTCAGTTCAATTTAAAACCCTCAATACTTTATATCTGCTCTCAGGAAGCAAAATTGGTGGATTTATCAGCTCAGACAGTCTTTGACCTCCCTTATGAAGTGAGAGGCTGCACAGCGCCTCCAGCGGCCCTCCCCAGAACTGCAGCTCCCTGTCCCACCCAGGACCATGGGGTCTTCTGAGCCCAGTGCAGTGGTGTAAGGGGAGGAAACCGCACAATATCGCCTGAAGATTGCAGCAAAGGGTCTGTGTACAGAAATCTAGATCTAGGCTCTAGACATCCTTAGGCTATAAAAAGTGATGCCCAACAGTAAGACTGGGAACCAATAAAGTAGGACATTGTGACCTTACTGCATGTGGGTGGAGGGAAGGTAGACACAGCTGTAAATGAGAATCAGGGGACCTCAGCTGGGGGACAGCCGGGAAGTGGGGGGACCAAAGAGGACGAGGACAACTAAGACAACCCCATGTATCCCCAGGTATGGATGTGTACCAAGCACAGGAGAAATGCTAGGACCATCTCGAACCCTTTGGTGTTCCCAGCACTATCAACTCAGCCTTGTGGGCAACATTCAGAGTGTTAAGAACCGCAAAGTGCTAGAAATTATTTCCCCAAAGGTGACTGTAAATCATAAAACATCAGCTTTCTTGGATTAACGAAGGGCTGGCAGATGGGTGAAGCAATCTGGGTGTGGCCAGGTGGTCGTGTAGGGTGGCCTTGGGTGCTTTGTGACCCCTGTCCTGTTCTGCTCTGGCACAGTTACTCTGCCCTGCTCCCCAGCTCTCACGAACTGACCAGCTGTGCTTCACCAGGCTCTTCTGCCATGATGATCTGGCCCTGGAGCAGCCAACCATGGACTGACTTCCCTGAAGCCATGAGCTAAATCAAACGTCTCCTCCTTTAGGTTGTGGGCATAGGGTATCAGGTCCCAGTGACAGGAAGGCTGACTAATAAACCAAAATTCCAATTTGGCTGGAATACACAGGATCTGGAGCAGGGGCAGGTCAACCAATGGTACCTAATCACGTTTGCTGCCTGGACTCACACAGTGATCTCTCCAGATGTAGACATCAACTTTAATTTTAATTTTAAAAAATGAAAATAATTTAAAGATTCAACAATAGGTAGCTGGAGAAATTTGTACTGGTCATGAAATGAAATAAATACTAATGAGATATTAAATACCATGTCTGAATGGTCAAATAATAATTGCCCTCAACTTCCTTCTTAAAACATCTGAGCTTTCATTTTTCACAGAGGTATTTTTAATAAGAAAAGCAAACTCTACAATGTAGAAAAGTAGTTATTACCATAGAAAGATGCTAATAACCTGTGACTAAGCAAAATTTACAGAATAGTATTTGTGGTTTATAAATATATATGTGTGAATATGTGTTCATGAAAATTTGGAGGCACATACACATCATGACACCCACAGACACACAGTAACACACAGACACCCAGTAACACAGACACATAGCAATACACACACAAATAGTAATACACATACACATAGTAATAAACACACAGTAACACAAAGATACATAGTAATACACACACACAGTAATACGCACAGACGCACAGTCACACACAGACACATAGTAATATGCACAGACACACAGTAACACTCACAAAGTAGCCAGTAGGTAAAATATAGGAGCTTCAAAGTTTACATATTATACTTGAGTGGTAAAGCACTTATAACTTAGAATTAATGTTATTTTCTCTTCCTTGCTTATCTGCATTTTATCCCAAAAGTATATGCTACTTAAGTACTAAATTTTTTTCAAACATAGGATTTTTCAAAAAAAAGTCATTATTTACAGAATACTTCAGGACCATGTTCCAAATATCATGAAGATAATTCTATTTGAGGAAGAAATGCTGACAGCTCACAGGCACAGAGGAGAAGAGGGAGGCCAGAACTGTGGGACTTCAAAGACCATGGAGGCTCCCAGGGAGGATGAAGGCAAGTCGGTGCTGTCTAGACAAGTAGGACCAAACAACCCACAAAAAAAAAAAAAAAAAAAAAAAGACGGAAGCCGGGAAATAGAGATTGGAGTAGGGCTGAGGAGGGCCACTCTGTGTTTACACACCAACACGGAGGGAGGGAGGGAGGGAGGGAGGGGTGGATGGATGGATGAATGGATGGATGAATGATGGATGGAGATAGATAGATAGATAGATAGATAGATAGATAGATAGATAGATAGATAGATAATCAATTGCATAATTGAACAGAGTATAAAACTCTGCTCTGAATCAACTTCCTAGCTATCAAACTAGAGTCATCACTTGAAGACATATACAGCTCATGCAAGTGTTTCCTGGTCCAGAGTGTAAGAGAAAGGTGAACAATGCCGCTTGATGGATGTTTTATTTAAAATGCAAATGTTAGTTATCTGCAGTTATGTCTTTCATTGGTCCAAAGGCCATAACATAGAAGCACATTATGTAGTGTGCCTTCTCTGAGGCCAGGTTGACTGGGTTCCGGTCATGGAGGGTCATCTATTTTTAAAAATGGAGATCCCAACAAGAATGGTGTATAGGACCGTCACTGCCCGGCAGTGTAACTTACACACCACCATCCCCGGCCAGTCCTCCATACACTCAGTGGAAAGCAGCCGGTGGAAGGTTTGCCAGCACCTGGCAGAGGCTGTGTTGGTGAGGAGGCTGGGCAGCTGGCCAAGGTCAGGACAGCAGGGTGCAGGAGCAGCCCACAGGTCACGCGTCACTGTCTGACTTCCCGGCACCCGGCAGCTCTGTGTCAATGAAGCACAGAAAGTGGTGATTTGTGTCATAGGTGATGTCCCCCAACTCTTGCTTCCTCAGCTGCAGGTCTTTAATGTTTGTCCCATTAAGTGGGCCATGCAAAATTAGTGCCTGAGAATCGCATGTATTTAACAGAAGTGTCCCAGATCCTCCGTCTGAGTGTCTGTACTCACAGGCTAGATATTCTTGGGAACTGAGTGCTAAAATCAGGACCCCTCGATGTTATCCGGGAGCGTGGATCCTGTCAGTCGCCAACTGGAAAAACACTGCTTTGTCTAAAATGTGTACAATCTTAAAGCTAAGTTAGAAATAAAAAGGGCTGAGTCTCGATGTTTTCTTACACTATTCAATCCAGGAACTGGATAAAAGGGGAAACTGTGTTGCTCTTCTGGTTCTGATGGTGGCATTAGGATAAAACATCTAAAAAAGCATTTACCAGCTTAAATCAATACTAAGATCATTCGGATTGCCCAATTAACAATTTCTGTCCCTCCAGTCAGAGGTTGATGGGGGATCCATAAATTCTATGAAATGTCTTTGAAGAGTCTTGACAGATCCTGCCCCATTAGTTAAAGCAATTGGTGTTTTACAATTAAAACCAGGAATGAGAAAGGCCTGGAGATCCACTAGAGGAAGTGGCTGAGTGTGCTTCAAAGAGCAGACAAAACAGGGCACACACCTGTAATCCCAGAACTCTGAGAGGCTGAGGCAGGAAGATCAAAATTTCAAGCCCAGACTAGGCAATTTAGTGAGTTAGGGAGACCCAGTCTTAAAAAGAAAAAGAAAAGAAGTATCTTGTTTTAGGGTATGATGTCTTTTCATAAGCACAATTACTTCAAGAATATGTCACTCTACTAAGAACACTAAGTGGTTTTAAACTGAATTTAACTGCAGCAAGTAACAGTTACCGGGCTGTATTGTAAAATAACAACTTCAGTGTGTAACTTTCCACTAATCACACACACACACACACACACACACACACACACACACACACACACACACGTGCACTCACTATGTATCAGTTGTACTGCTGCCTCCTAGAAAACAGATTTTTCCCTGAATCCTTGGAAATTATAACATGTTGAATGTTGTTCTTAAACTGAAATTGGTTCTAAATTAACGTAAAACGGTTTCTTCCCAAAAGCAAACTTTCTGATGTCAGCTTTTTATTCTCTTTGTATAGTTATTCTTTTCCGTAGTCCTAGGGATTAAACTCAGCATCTTCACGATGCTGAGCTCCATCAGGAGCCCGTTTTCATTTTCTGAGACTGCATCTCCAAGTTGCCCAGGATGAGCTTGAGCTTGGAGTCCTTCTGCCTCAGCCTCCCGAGGGATCACAAGAGACCAAGACTGCAGAATTGCAGTTAGGATGGGGCCATAGTGCGCTGGGTGGAAAATGTGAGGCCTGTTGACCACTCCTGGGCGTAATTCTCTGCCAGATGACACAGCCCGGGAGTGCTGGACATGGGTAATGGCTGCAGTGACCTCTCGCCCTGTTCCCCAGTTCTATCTCTTGTGTGAGTTCTCATGGCCGGGCTCCCCGGGGACCTCACTAAGAACACACGTGAGTGCATCTGAGGATGAGTGCTGCATCCTCCTCCCTGTATGACCCTGGCCCTCACACACCACTGCCTCAGCTGCTCTCTCCACTGCTCAGCCTAGGGGCTGGGCCAAGAGCAGGGTGGGCGGTGGAGTGTGGGTGACTTAGTGTCCCACACCAACATCCTCACAGGGTTGTCATGTGGGATGGGAGGTGCTCTTGGCACCCTGCCTCAGTCTCTCCAGGATTCCTGCAGCCCTGGGGCCTAATCAGCTGTGTACACAGAGCTGGGGGCAGGAGTTGTGAGTGCACACAGTGAGGGTGTCCCTCAGCATCCCTGTGGAAGAAGCCAGTTCAGGACACAGCCCCAACCACAGGCCTCAAGGCAGCCTCACCCACCTTCGCTGGAGTGTCTGTCCTCACTTCTGCACAAGGGCACCATCTTCCCATCCCACCCTGGGGCTGCTCAGGGTCTCCTCACCTGTGGGGCTCAGCTGCATTCTCTCTAAGGGACCAGTTGTACCCACATCCTCCCTTCAGGGGCTGCACTTAGGAGAGCCAGGCTCAGGCACCTCAGCAAACTCCTCTCCTCTTCCCCATATTCCCTTGCCTCCTGCAGTCTTGGCAAGTCACATGTGTCACAGTGATGTTAGATTCAGAGACTCAGCTTTTGTCTTCTGTCATGCAACATTCAGCTTCAGGGACAGAGACTACAGAGGCAATGTATGCATTGACACGGCCTCGGATAGTCCTGTCTTCCAAAGCCCTGCACATTCGCCCTCCTAGAATGTCCCCAGCACATTGTGACTGCACCCTGCAGGATGGCACACATGTACACCAGCCAGGTCCTGGCTTCCAGCTAAGGTAGCACAGCTCCCCACTCAAGGACACTGCTTCACTGTGAACAACCCCGCACCCCACCTCCCCTACATGTGGGAAGCCCTTTCCTGCACTCTGTCAGTTACCACACGTCTGCCTTCTCAGAGCGGAGTGAAAAGCGGGCCTTCCGCCGCCCTCCCGAAGCACACAGGCCCAGTAAGGTCTGGGCGTGTTCTGGGCGTGCAGTGCATGCACCCCACCTGATCGGTGAAAGCAGTAGCTTCCAGGGGACTGCAGCCGCCAGGCCCATTAGGAACCCCTAATTGCCCATTGGATTCTACTTAACCAGAGGGTCTCGGAGGACAGGACTTTTATCTTTTGGACATTCTATAGTTAGAAAAAATTCTATTAAAGATCCAGGATTAGACCAGTCCCTAGGACAGTCTTCAATTATTAATCTGGGCCTGATGAGACCTCATAAAATCTTCACAGAGAAGCAGCAGAAGAGAAAGGCTGAGCTCCTGAGAGCTGTGTTCATCCCTAGAAGATGCCCTGTTGGTGACAGCACCTCACACAGCACACCCACCACCCATTCAACGCCCACAACATGAAACTACATCTCCCTTCACCGGGCAGCTTCTGAGGCATTGCAGCTGACCACAAAGATACAAGATGCACTCGGGACACAGTTCCAGTTCTCAAATGGTTATAAATTCTGCTGGAAACACAATAAAAGTACCTAAAGCTGTTGGTTACACTAAAAATATATTTAAACAGACAATATATGCTGAAGAAAAGCAATTGATGTTCCAGAACACACCAGACCCTTCTTGAACCTTCTAGAATGTTCTTTCTCTTGAGGTTGACTGTACCCAAGTGCCTGCTGAGTGTCTTGTGTCCCCAGCACCTTCTCAAGCCTTCTACCCTTTCCTTCCCACACTTGTCCTGCATTTGTTTCTCCCCAGCACCCCTCAGCCCTAACTGTACTGATTGGGTTTGAATTATCACTTTCTGTCTCCTCTGCACAGCTGAAGGCAAGCTCTGTGGTGGTCATGGGGTTCTGCCCACCCGTGGCTCACAGTAGACATTCCAGAGTGCCTGGGGAGGGGATGGAACAGAAGAATTAATGTGTGGGTGTCCATATGCCACTTTCCCCCAGGAATGTAATCTTATATACCCATAAACCTGCAAACTCACCAAAAGTAAAGTTTTAAAAAATTAGTGTCTAATGCAGGAATCGTCAAAGGCGCTTCCGTCACAGGCTGACATTATGTGATGAAGAGCTTTTCAGGACAGACTAGTTTTGTTTGGACTTATCAGCTCCCATGGTGTGCAGACCTCTCTCCAGCATTGACACCGCACTGCAAGCTTCAGCATGAGCCAGCTCATGTGCGCATCCCGCACAGCACTGAGGGAAGTCATGCATGTGTTCACACACGGCCAGGAAGCAAAGGCAGCCCTGGCAAACACAGCCTAATGTCCAGATCAGTCACCAGGCACACGACTGAGGCAGACCATCCCGCATGTGTCAGAGCTGGGTCTCTAAGCAGAACCCTCTCCTGTGTGTGCCTGCCCCACAGCCTCACCCACCATAATGCCAGCTAATTACTGTGGAGTCAATTAGGAATTGTGTAGGGATCTTTCATTTGGAACGTGAGTCTGTGAGTGTGTGTGTGTGTGTGTGTGTGTGTGTGTGCACCTGTGTGTGTCTGTGTGTGAGGGAGTGTGTCTGAGTCTCTGTGTGTCTGAGTCTGTGTCTGCATGTGTGCATGTGTGTGCATCCATTCCAGGTAGTTTACCGCCTTCTCCAGTGGAGGTAGGAGCCTCACACCCACCATCTCCATCTACCGAAAGAAGACACACACAAGTGTACAGTCAGAAAGCCCCTGCAGTGGGGTGAAAACCCCTGGAGACCTCATGGCGCATGAAGCCTAAGACATGGTGGACTCTGGACTCTAATGTGTAATGGTATAGAATGGCCTGCCCAATGCCTGCCCTCTCCCAGCAAGTCCAACACGTCTCAGAATGCCCTGTGCTCAGAATTATCCTGTACTTCCTGGGATGTGGCCAAAAGGTGCAGACCAGCAGGACTTTCTGTCTCTGAGCCCTGTCACATCCTCCAGCTTGGGAACCTAAAGCAATTTAGGGACTCTGGCAGGCTGAGGCAGGAGGATTGCACATTTGAGCCTAGACCTAAATCAGCAAGAATCTTTCTTAAAATTAAAAGTAAAAAGGGCCAGGGATATAGCTCAGTGCAAAAGCCTTGATCTCAATCTCCAGAACTGGGGATCTGGAATGTGAGCCCACCCCAAGGCCTCTTTTTCCTCCCCCTCAGCTTATTCCTTTTTGTGACATGGTAGAGTCTTCTGCTAAATGCCAACAAGAGAAAACTTCTGTCAGTTGATCAAATATCAAAATAACTGCTACAAAAAGAAGACAGTCACACAAAAGAAAACAAAGAAAAATAGTTTCTAAAGCCTCCACTTTCAGGCACAAAGGACAGACAGTGAACTCTCTGTATAGAAGGAACCGGCCTCCAGTCACGCATGGAGCAGACAGCTCGGACGGGTAGTGCTAGAATCTCAACTGTGACCTGTGTCTCCCTCTCACCCACTTCCAGTGAGTGTCCACCTCCCCACCACTACCACCATCCTCACCTGCTGAGACCCTGCCAAAACTATCCAGTTTCCCATCACTCCCCTGTGGAATCCCCAAGGTGAGAGCTCCATGGGGTTGCAGGGACCCCCTCCCCCAATCCCTGACGTGAGCCAGGCTGTGGACACAGCCAGGGTCTTAATTGGGGTCTTTCTTATTCCAAGCTCGCCTTACTGCATGATCTCTTCAGAGCATTCTGCAAAGCTTTGGGGAGCACAGGAAAGGAAATCCCACCCCTGAAAGGTTTGACATGATCTGAAGCCCGCAGCCCAGGCCTCACCCAGCCCCCCAAGCAAAGCACGTTTTATTAACACGAGGCAAGTGGTCAATTTAAAGAGGGCCTGCACACCAAAGCAGATTGTTTTATGTCGCTGACACGAGACTCCAGGTGGATGAACCATCAAGGCCCAGGTTTAAGTGTGATTAATGCCTACTACTTGGAAAGCATCCAAACTTATTAAATCTGATGGAGTAAAGCAGCATAACTTTCTCGTGTTATTTCCAAGCAAGATGATTAGACAGACATCGTCGTAGCAGTGAATGAAGCTGCTGGAAGCAGCCGCTGTGTGCACGGGGGAGGGGAGCGAGCTTTATTTACAAAGGATTCAGCAGTCAGTTAGCCAGTGTGGACCAAGCCTGGCCCTCCCCCAGGAGGCAAAGTCACTTAGCTTCCTGAGTCGCTACCATTGCCCACTGAGTGCTGGCCCAGCAGGATGAAGAGAAGAAAATATGTAAGAAACCTTCTCTTCCTCCCACCCCAAAATGAGCGTATCAATGTGGGGATGCTCATCCCTCTCACACATGTGTACACCACATCCTAGGCCTTCAAAGTCCTAGCCTGTCCCAGGGGAACAGGAGTCCACTTAGTCTCTTTGGTGGCCCCTTTCCACAAAGCACCGGAGTTGCCCAATCCCCTCCCAGTCCCTGCAGTCACACCCGGGCACTGGCAGTTAGCAGGTTTGACCACTTGTGTGTTGCATGGGTACCTCATTCTGTGCCCTATGCATCTCCAGGGCAAACAGCTCCTGAGTGATGTAGTCTCAGCAAATTCATTCAGCTCTGCTCTGCACAGAGCCAACTTCCAAAGGACCCAAACCAACAAAAGAAAACCGTAACAAAAATTCATGAACTCCAGAGTCCAATGAGCACCCCTGATGGGCACCTGCCCTGTACCAGAAGGAACCAGGCACTGGCCTGGCCATCACAAAGACATACAGAGGACATGTCCACCATATGACATCTCAGGCCAGCACAAACTCTACTACACTTTAAATTGGAGAGATCCAGGCACTTGGACACTCGGATTTAGGACTTTTCTTTAAGAAACAGAAACATAACAAAAATATTTGTACTATCTAAGCCCAGCCCAGTCAGTGACAAATCTCAAGGCAAGCCTGAGCCTCCACCCAGCTCTTACCGATAAAAAATAACAAATAGAAAAAATCTGCCAAACAACAAAGCTCTAACTTATTATACATGCCCATCAGTTTAACCCCCAGGAAAACGTGTGAGAGCCTGAGGGTGCCCCAGCCCTTTAATACCGAGCCTCCGCAGCCGCAGATCAAGACCCAGCCCAGCCCTCTTTGTCTGCAAAGATGAAAGCGGGAACAGGTGGAGACTTTGTTGGAATCATCACCTGCAATTACACGGAGGAAAGCTAAGAGGGGCAGAAGTGAGCGGAGCCCGCCTGGAAAGGTTCCTGAAGCAGGTGGACACTTGTGCAGATTGCTGGTGTCTGCTGGCACTCGTGCCCAGAGCCATGGCCACTGGGGTCCCCAGATGCAGCACACTGCTGGACAGGGACATGTGGGAGTCTCGGGACACACACAGAGATATGCACAGGTGTGCACACACACAGACACACTCCACACAATTTGTAGCTCACCTGTCCTATCTCTTCACATAGGTTTTCAACCTCCTGCCTCTTTCCAGTTTTTTGGAAACATTGTCCTGAGCACAAGTGTGCACAACAGTACTTTGTGAGGGGTGATCAAAAACATGGCGAATTATACTTCAACACTTGTCACAGTGAAAGACGCAGTGCCATGGATCCCCCTCGCAACGCTCCCCTCACTTCTGACTCGCTCATCCTATTGTTCCTGCCACTTTCTGAAGCAAGTCCTGCTTCACAGAAGTCTTTGTGAGACATGATCAAAAAACAGAGTGAATGCTGCTGCTGGGTGCCCTCCAGCAGGAAGGCAGGCTGGTAAGGACAGATGCTGGGTCCTCATGTATCTTAGCTGCTGGATCTGGCTCCTTGAGACTGCTGGCTCCTCTCCACAATCATGATGACCACAAGAAGACAATGTTTTGAATCCAGTGGGGACATTGAGGCAGCCACGACAGCACAAGTCCTGAGGAAAGGACTGTCAGAACTATTTCGGGAAGTGGCAAGAATGATGGGATGTGTTCAGAGCAAGGGGAGCATTTTACAGGGGAGAGGGACCAGTGCGTGTGTAGCTATAACACAGTTTTAAACACTTACATTTCTATCACACCTTGTCTGTAAACATAAACATAGCTTTGTGTTCTGCCTCCACTGAGGGCCCAGACTCTGCTATCTGTAATCACTGAGTCTCTACAGAAGACAAGGAGTGTGCCCAGAACTCCCAGAGGCCCCATTTCATGGGAGCAGTGTCCCCCACACAGCCCCCTCACCCCCAGAAAGCAAGGAGGCTTCATGAGGCTGTCACGCCCTGTGCCGGACCTAATCTGTGTCACCTCTCAGCTTCTGGTAGAGAAGTCAATTGCTCAAAGGAGTCTGGAACTGACACTAGTGCTCACTGCCACCTGATCCACCTGGACCTCTCTCCCACCCAAGCCTCCTGCTGCTCCCTGGGAATAGAAAGCATCTCAGAGCCAGTGGCACCTAAAGGGCACCTGTCACACAGCTCAGGGGACAGTGAATGCTGGTGGCACAGGGGTTGTCACAGGAAGAACTTGCACCTCTTGATGCAGGCTTCGGATTTGTGTGGGTGCAAATAAGATCCCCTCGCAGGAAGTCCACCCAAGATCTGGTCTCAGTTCCGCAAACTCCCATTGCATCAAAGGTGTAGAGGAGGCAGTGGGGCTGACCTCTGCAAAGATGCTCAGGGGATGACGGGAGGACACACTGCCCCTGGTTCCAGGTGCTCCTGAGATGCCCGGTGCTGCCTTCAGCTAGCAAATCCCCAGCAGGAATGCAGGGGAGCCACTTCTTCATCACAGAGATGCTCACTATGAGAGTGACACATGAGACCACCACAGAAAGCTTCTGGCTGGTGTCACCGCTGGAAAGTGTCGTCTTCAAGGTAAAGTAGCAGGACTGCTTCTCAAATGGATTTATTTTTAAACCTCACAATCCATAACCATGCAGGAAAGTGAGTGAACATCAGGCCTTGGCCTCAGGCTTCTCTTCTCCAAAGGCTTCTCCTCAGGCTTCTCTTCTCCGGCCTTCTCCAAACCTTTCTTGGTGAGTCAATCTTTCTAACTTGTTTTTTGGTCACTGTGGGACCATCATGCGTATGCTGATTTTCTGTTCTCAAGGTTCCAGTCAGCAATTTACTCACCTCTGTCTGTTGCCTCAGTGGACACTTTCTGAGTCACATCATAGTTGTTGTGTTAAATAAAATTGGCCTTCAGGCCCAATCTACTTTTCCAGTTCAGAACTGGTGGATCTGGTCAAGACCAAAGTTTTTTTTTTATTTTGTCAAAAAAAAAAATGTGCAAACAGCATCATGTCAGATAAAATACATATTTTTTCTTAAAACAAGTCAAACCAACATATCCAAAATAAACACAGCCTTTATTTTCTGTCTGTTCTGTCCTTCAGTCAACATCCATTTACCTGCCATAGGCTTTACACCACATCAGATAGTCTCAACTTACTCATCTCAACCAGAGCTTCAAATAGAAGAAAGAATATTACTGTATGAAAATTACAATTTCCGTGGGCTTTCAGGGTCTTGTGTTTGTGTGTGTGTGTGTGTGTGTGTGTGTGTGTGTGTGTGTGTGTGTGTGAAAGAGAGAGAGAGAGAGAGAGAGAGAGAGAGAGAGAGAGAGAGAGAGAGAGAAACAGGGTCTCCCTGGCCTTGAACTCACTGTGTAGCCAGGCTGGCCTCAAACCCACAGCGATCCTCCTGCCTCAACCTCCCACTGCTAGGATTATAGGTGTGTGCCACCATGCCCTGCTCAGGCTCAGATCTTAAGGAGTTTGTCACACATGTGTCCCCTCGGCTTCTGTACCTCCCCAGCAACACTCATCGGGAGCTGCAAATTTGTCACTGTGGATACCAGAGTGATCTCACAGGGTCTGTAGTGACTGATCTCATCCCTGGCAGGTGTGTGGGTCTCCCACCCTTCGTAATGAGTGAGCTGCCCCCTGTGGAATCAGCAAAGCTCCCACAGCTCCTGGGGACAGACCAGTGCTGCCTTGGAAGGCAGGGGCAAATTTCCCACCATCAACAGTGCCCGAGCAGAGGTGGACAAGGAGCAGACTCTGGGACCAGAGGAGTGGGGGCCCACTCTGTTCCAGAGGTCCTTGCTGGCTGTGGGTTTTATGAATCTTATAAATCTCAGGCTAACCACATTGTTGTCACTTTGTCAGGATTTGGGGACGTGGGAAGGTCAGGGCTTAATTTATCTCTTCATATTGGATTAACTTAGCAATGAAATCCAAGCAGGCACTTTGTCTGCCTGTGATCCTGCCTGGCAAGAGAGCCAAGTCCCTTCCTGCCTGGCTTCCGCTCGCTTCTCCCTCTACTTCCTACCTTTTCTAAGCATCATTTTTTTCCCACAAGCACGTTTTACAAATGCCACACCAAAGCAACCAGAGTCTTCATGTTAAGGGAACTTAATCATGCTGCATTTTCCTTTAGCACTAACAATTTATGGTTCCTAAGAAGGGGTACAAATCACTAGCCTTGCTCTCTCTCCCACAGCTCTTAGGAGTCCAGGCCAGATCCCAGAATTTCAAGCCCCTGCATTCCCCACATGAGTGCCAGGGCCCAGACAGTGAAGTGACAGCCTATGGTGGACTGAGACCCAAAGATGCCTCCCCACTTTCCCTCCCACACCTGACACTGTGTTCTGCTGCCATTAAGGTCATCTTTATGTCTCACATGAAGATGCCATGTGTGCTTTGCTGATCCCAGCTGACCTAAACACCCCACTCCTGGTTCCGGCAGCCATGGATGGGAGACTGACTGAAGGCGAAGGTCACATGTAGACTTGCTACCTATGCAGACTCCAGACCACACCCTATATTCACAGGAGGCCCCTGCCAGCCAGGGGCACAAGATCTAGAAAAGAAACCAATGATACATAAGACAAAGACAAGAGTTCATCATCGTTGGTCTGAATGGTACATGTGTGTTCCAAATAGTTGATAAGCACACTTGTACTAAAAAACATACTTGTTACTGCTGTTCACCTGGTTCAGGGCAGGTTGCTGAGGGACTGGACTCAAAAAGTAGCCACCAAGGAGGTCCACATGCCCATGAGAAGTACAATTGGCCCCTTCCTTCCCAGCCAGCTCGCTTTCCGAGCGGCAGGCTATGGAAAGATTCACTTTTCCACAAGGCTGGGCTGGAGGAATGCTGTCCTGCCCACACTCACGTGGCTTCCTGGCAGTCCGCCTAAGCCCTGGAATAATCCTGATAAATAAGTAACAAACCGCGTGTCAGATTCGGAGCTGGCGCGGAGCTGGGGGCTCTGCAAGGACTTGCACTGGGTGGGTACAGGGCTTGGGGCCTGGTTTCAGGACTGTAGACACCGGGCCTCCCCTGGGCAGCCCTGTCAGAGGCCTGTGTCTAGCACAGCCTTTGAAAGGAGGCTGTTGTCCTCGGGTCTCAGTACCCCAGAGCTGTCTCACCCCTTCTCCCTCCCCACGGCCTGCAGTGCAATCGGGTACTTCTACCACCGATCTCTTTCTGAGTCCTCAGTCTTCGGCTGGGGTTCACCGGTATTTACTGTATTTATTAATTTATTTATTTACTAGCTTGTAACCTCCAGAACAACCTCTGGCCCACTTGATCGTGGCCTTTCTCCCAAAGGCCTCCCCAGCCTCTTCCTGTTCACTCCCCAGCCTCCCTCTTCATCCATTCGGCAGTGTCCTTGCATGTGGCCACAGCCTGTGCCACAGAGATGAGAGGAAGCCACACTGTGCAGACGATGCTGTGAGTGACACACCACCACAGAGATGAGGTCTTCGAGCTTGGAACAAAATGACTTTTGTGTTTGGGGATGAGAGGAGCAGCCTGGAGGGGGTGACACTGGAGCAGAGAGAGGAGACTGATGTGTGGAGTGCGGAGAGGATGCAACCACAGGCAAAGGCTGGCCGCCTCTCTGTGGCCTCAGAGACAAGCAGATCACCCCTTACTGTCCCTACACCCCAGGATCCAGTGGGGTGAGCTCGGGGAAAGCAGACAGAACTTTGACTGCCTCATTCAGATGGTGATGAGTGCGACAGAGAGAGAACAGCACAGAGAAGGGATAGCAGAGTGGCAAGAATGTGCTTTTTAAGACAAAATGTTGGCTTCAGAACCCTTTCATATTTACGGAAAAGCTACAGAATGGCACTAGGGCCCTCGTCCCTCACGCTGACACTGCACATGACCAGGCCCCTGTGGTGCCAGCGAGGGCCACATGTTCTGTGGTTGAAGTCCAGGCCACAGCAAGGCTTCTGCATGTGATGGGAAGATCCTTCCCATCACATGCAGAAGCCTTGCAGAAGACCATGGTGAGTAAACACATCCAAGGCCATCCTGAATTGCATACTAGACCCAGTCTGAGGGGGGCAGGGGAAAAAAGGGAGAGGGAGAAGGAGAGAGAGAGGGAGAATGAATATTGTATAAAAACTTCTAGTTTGATAAAAAAAAAATACTAAGAGATCCAAGAAACTCCCAAACCCAAGTAAGCTAAGCAGTAAAAGACCCACCCCTGGACACACCATTGTTGAACTATCCAAAGACAAAGGCAGAGAACTCCTTACCAACAGCAGCAGAGACAAATGCCACATCACATCCAGAACAGCAAGGATCCAAACTTGAGAATGCCAAGTGCAAAGGAATAAAGCTCTCAGCTAGCAATTCTATACCCAGCTAAACTATCCCACTCACACATCAGGGAAGTCAGGGCGCTACTCACTGCACAAAACCCAATACAGTTGGTGGGCACTGACACCTCACCACAAATCCTGACAAGGAGGTTCTCTGGGCTATGTCTATATACATTTCAGTTGTAATGTCTTATGTGCAGACCTGCAACATTGTATACAACTGGGTGTGGGCACATGTGTGTGTGTGTGTGACCATCAGCACAGAGGACAGATGAGGAGAATTTCACTCTAATAGCACACATGCCTGTATTTTCCATGAAAAAAAGTGTTAATTTGAAATATATTATAATAAGTTAAAAATACTCAGAACAGTCACAAAATAATAGAATGTACACAAAGAAGCCTAGCTATCAATATTTAAATGCTGTACTTAACATTTAGCATACAAAAATAGAAGAAATAGGGAGTAAAATGGCAGGAACCAATTCCAAACAACCCAAGAATTCTACTAACTAGAAATTTACTAACCATTCCCATCATAAGGCAGAAATTAAAGTGAATTTCACAGCAGAAATAGGGGTGACCGGAAGACACAGCACAACAGATTCACTGTGGACTACACAGAAGGCAAGTGCTCACTCTGCTGTCTGCCTAAGACATGTGTTAAACTCAAAGGTAACAATGCCAGATGGTAAAACTACCAGGAAATGCAAACCACTCATGGGAGAGCTGATGTGGGTATCGTAATATTAAACATAGTTTTCAAGCTAAACAATATTACTACAGACAAAGAGATACATCCCCTAATGGTGAGGTGCTCAAAATAATATTTGTGGCATAGAATCAAAATACATCAGCATTAGTGCTTATGATAATGTGGGCATCTCTGTAGCTAAAACACAATCCCCAGATACAGAAAGCAAAGCAGAAAGATTGCTTTAGAGCTGTCATCCACAGGCCAGGTGGAAAAGAAATGGGGAGAACTCAGAAGAATTGAACAATGCAGGCAAACACTTGCCATCAAGATAACACTCCACCCATGACAGGGAAAGACAGGTATTTTCAGGCACATCTAGGACGTGAACTAGGATTCACGACTGAGCGTTCACACACTGGTCTACGGCAAAGCCAGTTTCAATACACTGTAAAAGACTGAAAATAAGGTGTATATTCTCTAACCCCAGTCACATCAGACTTTAAATTTTAAAAAAGACAAGATCAACCTCAAAATATATGAAAATCATACAATATACTTGTAAATAACCAACAAGTCAATGCAGAAATCATACAGAAAGTGAATCTTGAACAAAATTAAAATGAAAGCAGAGCATGCCAAGATTATGAAGATGCAGCTGAGTCAGGGCGTAGAGGGAAACTCGTCAATAGCTGCTCACATCAGGAGAGAGTTCTGTCCTAATCAGTGATAAAAAACAAATTCCACAGTAAGAAGCTGGGAAAAGAAAAATTAAACCCAAAGTAAAACAGAAAGAGATAACATTGTACAGAAATCAATGAAATTCTCAATAGCCAAGCAATAGATAAAAATCGATACAGTCAGAGACTGTTCTCTGAAAGATCAGTAAAGTTTAGGAACCTTTAGCTAACCTGAGGGAATAATGCACATCCATTACTGCAGGGAACTGTTTTGGAGATTTCTTAATTCAGTTAAACATACACTTATCCACAGACACATCAGTCCCACTTTAGGCATCTACCCAAGAAAAATGAAGAAATATGTCCACATGCAAACCTTTCTGTGAATGCTCATGATAGCATTTTTCATAATGGGTCCAAACTGGAAAGAGCCCAAATGCACATCAACTGATGAATAAACAAACGCAGTGAATCAATGCGGTGAAATATTACTCAGCCATAAAGGCAAGCGCTCTGCTAGTCCGTGCCACTGCCGGGCAGACCTCGCTGCTACGGGCTCCTGACAGGGCCGGGCATGGTGCACAATGCTGTTCCAGATGCATGGAATTCCAGGAAAGACAGAATGAGGAGGAGGAAGAGCGTGGACTGTGGTTCCCAGAGGCTGGGATCAGAGCGAGAATGGGCTGCAAAGGGCACAAGGACATTGGGAGGACAGCGGTGCGCTGTCACACGGGCGGTGGCAGATGCGTGAGTTTCTGCTTATCAGAATCAGTCAGCAGTGCACTATGGGGGAGGGGGGTGCGCAGTAGTCCAGGCACCCCCGATCACATCAATAAAGCTACAGCGCATTGCCTGCGTGTGACCCACGCACACTGAGGAAAGAGTGTCCATGCTGAAAACTCTTCCACACACCTGCTCGCCGCTAATCACACACAGCTTGCTCCCACCTCACGCTGCCTCGCGGGCCCACTCGCTCCTTAAACCTGCACATCTGTGACCGCTCAGAGCCAGTAACTTCACCGTACATGCAGCTCTGTCACCGCGGGGTCACACAGGACACCTCTTCATGAGTTTACTCAGACAAAGGTTCAGGTTTGTCATCTGTCAACCCCATCCCAGCAACCGGCTGTGGTTGCTTCCAACTCCTCAGGTCCCAAATCCCAGGTCCGGGCCTCTCGGAAGACAAGTGCTTCCTCCGCCCTGAGCAGAGGGTCTCAAGCCCCGAACTTGCCCCAAACTTGCTCTGGCACTGCATCCCAGGCCGCCCCACATTTTCCACCAAGGGATTCATCCCAGCAGCATCTGCCAACTCTCCTTGAGGTGGCTTCACATGCACCTGTGCCCCTAATCTGTCAGGTCCAGCTGCAGGCCTCCACCTTATTCCTGCACCACCAGGAAGACCACAGCCAGATATCCAGACCCACAGAGCACCTGTGTCCCACCCCAGCCTCTACCCACCTGCCTGTGCCCCCCCCCCCCCCGCAGAGCCATCGTCCTCTGTGCCTCACAGAAACTTGACTTTGGGGGCCCTGGTGGTGGACACAGGTAATAGCAGCACTCTGGGAGGCTGAAGCAAGAGGACTGCAAGTCCACGCTCAGCGTGGGTAACAGTGACCCAGCAAAACCCTGTATGAAAATAAAAAATAAGGGGAAAGGAGGAAAACACGGAATTAAAATGTGCTGTATACATGCACCAACTATCCACAAGGAATATGAACATTATGTGCCACACACATATCCTGGTAAACTAAAATAATAAAATATCAAAGATAGAGGGAAGCAGCAGGAGGGGAAGAAAGGGGTGAAAAGGAATTAAGGTGTGTTATGTACACATACCAATTCCCTACAAGAAATGCAATCTTTATGTACTGCAAACATATGCTAATAAAAACAAAAATTTTTAAAGAAACAATCAATATATAAAAAATAAGAAAAGGTCTGGGGATATAACTCAGTGCAAAGGCCCTGGGTTCGAGCTCCAGGACAAGAAAGAAGGAAAAAGAAAGAAGAAAAAGAATCAATTTCATAAACATTAAATTTGTGCCTATATTAGCATCTTCCTGGCAATCACGTGGTTGTGAGTTCGATCCCCGGTACCATAAAAATTATATATATATATATATAAATTTGTGCATATTTATCTCACCCCATCATGTGGCTGCCAACTTCTTAAGAAAGAGGACAGTGTTCCTGACCTTTCCTTTTCTTAAATTAATTTTGTTAGTACATTGTCGCGATGCACAATGATAACACGCACCATGTGGAATTCGTACCTGTCCGTATACATCTTTTTTTTTTTTTTTTTTTTTTTGGTCTTTTTCGTTTTTACCGGTACCAGGGATCAAACTCACGACTGCCTGCTTGCAAGGCAGGCACTTATGTTGCTGAGCTAAATCCCCAGCCCCATGTCTGTATACATCTTGATTCTTCTTTTTCCACTTTCCCTCCCCTCTGCAGCCCCTCATCCCCTTGCCTTCATCTTTTTAACCTCAACGTAATTAACATAGCACCTCACACGCTGTGCGCAATTGACAGGCATTTTTCAAATTAAACACCTACTTTGTCCTGGTCACCCAGCATGCTGTTCCCTTGAATGGCTCCTTAATCGATGCTTCCTCTCCCCCTGGCTCCCCCATCTCCCCATGGCACCTGGAGGTGAATGACAGGCAGAGATGTTGTCAGCAGACTGCGAGACAGGGACTCAGGCAGCCCCTCTCCCTTGTAGGAGACACCCACTGCTTGGCAGGGCAGAGACTGGGGGCTCCCAGGCTGCTCTCACTGCTCTCCTCTCCTGTAACAGCCACTATTCTCCCCACTGCAGGCCAGCCTTCCCCTCCACAGGACCCGATCCTTCCTCCTCCCTTAGGGTGCTCCTCCCTCCTCTCCCTTGGGGTCCTTTTCCATCCCCTCCCTTGGGATGCTCCTTCCTCCCCTCCCTTGGGGTCTCTTCCATCCCCTCCCTTGGGGTCCTCTTCCATCCCTTCCCTTGGGTGTTCCTCCATCCCTCCCTTGGGGTGTCCTCCACCCCCTCCCTTGGTGTGCTCATCCATCCCCTTCCTTGGGGTGTCTACCATTCCCTCTCTTGGGGTGTCTACCATCCCCTCCCTTGGGGTGTCGTCCATCCCCTCCCTTAGAGTGCTCCTCCACCCTCATAAGCCCACCCTGGGCATACATCTTCATACTTCAGATGCAGTGACTTTCTGCTTCTAACAAGATTATAAAGTCCTGAGCATGGTGTGTGGGCTTCACTTTGCAGCTGTGGGAAGGGATCTAAGAATTGCCTTGGTGTCCAAACACACACAGGTCACAGAGGACCAACCATGTGGCAGCGTCAGTGACGTGACAGGCCAGCCACTACAGCCAGGTCTGGGGTGATCACCAAAGCAAGTCATTGCAGAGCTCCAGGGGCACCTGTGAGACAGTCTGAGTTCTTGGACTAACAGACTGATACAAGTGGTTTTGCGATAAAGAACTGTTCTGGAAAATTAGCAAAACTGGATTAACTGTGAACACACAGCAGTGCTGAGCAACATGACACAGTGAGCCCTACAGTGAGAAGAATAAGACTCTGCTTGTGTTTGAAATGACTTCAGAACCTTCGGCCTACACTTCATCGAGCCGTGCATCCCCGTTCTGCCTCTGACGATAGGCAAGAGAACCGAGAATTGTGTGCCCATGTCTGGGGCCAAGCAGTGTACCAATGACAGTGCCCACCTGCTTCTCCCAAATCACCCACTCTCAGGAAAGCCAGGTGCCATGGGAGAAGCCAAGCTGGCCAGGGAGGCGTGGGGGCTGGGCTGTCCACATTCTCCTCCAGTAAATCCCAGCTGACCACACGGGCCCTGCCTAGCACCCCGAGGCCTCCCTGGCCTGCAGCATTTCCTACTCCTCGGGAGGCAGAGATGAGAGACAGCTCGCCCAGGATCAGCCTGGGCTCCAGGCGCAGGGGCCCCTCCAAAGCCTCAGGTTCAGTGCTCAGCAGGCTCAGGGTGAATTTGTTGAAACAAAACCTGCTTGTGTGACCATTTGAGCTGGGTTTATGTGTGAATCATGAAGCAGGACAGTGGGCTTGAGAGAAACGCACTGACACAGGGAGGAGAAGGGCACAGGACCCTGACACCAGCCATGCGGGGACGGTCTCAGTGTTCTTCCTGCTTACCTTACTAACTTGCACAAAGAGATTTCCTAACACTCTGACTTCCCATCCACTCCCTGTTAGCTTCCATCTTAAATACAAGATCTGCCCCCTTCCTTCCATTTGTGCTCTGAGCTATCAGAAATTTGTCCCCATGCTCTGATACTTTTTTTAATCTTCTGCCTTCAGGGGCTGATGCCTTTTCCTGTATTGAGTAGAAGTATTTTTAGCCTACTAATGATATCGATTCCGTTACTTTAATTTGATGATCTGTACTTGACATTCTCTGACCTTATGTTCAAAACCAAAGTCTTCATTATGTTCACCTTTTTAAAAAAATCAAATCAGAATTTCCTTTGGTTATTTGCTAAATGGTGTGGCCACAAGAAACCAGATGTCAGACAGGAAACAACTAAATTTCCAGTAGTGACCAGGAGGGAAATGCATACAGGAGGCTGCCGTAATCCCAGCTTCAGACAACTCAGTTTCCCCATCCTAGTTAAAAACAAAGATGTCAGCCCAGGGTCAGAAAGGCACCAAGGGTTTGACCTTCTTGGTGATGGGTTACAAATGTAACCAAAGCTTGTCCTTGGGCAGGCTCAGGAGCCCGTCTGCACTGCGCCGGGAAGTAGAATTTTGCTCTCTGCTGTTAACCTCTATGTGCTCAGGACGGCTCACCCAAGAACAGTCAAACACAGGTCAAGAGCAGCCTTATGGGGCTCCATGACTACACACCTCCTGTGGACTGAGCCACTGTACCTCCTACACGGGGCCAGACAGCCGCTCTTACACTTCTGTGACAGTCACTTCCAAAGAATAGAACGCCCATGCAGGGGTGGCTTTGTTTAATTTCTACTACTGAACATGGGAGAAGATCATGAGCAAACCTACGCCTCTGCTGAGTGTGGGGCCGTGCGGGTAATTACAGTACTGTGAGAGAGAGGCTGAGGCATGAGGATCACAGTTTGAGCAGTGAGTAGCTTAGTGATTTATTGAGAGCCTGTCTCGAAGCAAAAAATGAAAAAGGGCTGGGGGTGCAGCTCAGGGCAAAAGTCCTAGGCTCAACCCCCAGCACCACAACATAAATAAATAAATTCCCTCCCTTTAGGGAAGACTTTCAAACAGAAGAAAATGGAAAGAGGACCAAGAGCTGGAAGGAGGACAGAGGAGAGGAGCAGGGGACGAAAAAAGAGAAGAATTAAGATGCACACGCATGAACCCGTCAGGGTAAATGTAATTACTGTGTACTGCAAACATGTGCGTAATAA
The DNA here is from genome assembly GCF_034190915.1 of Cavia porcellus. Lineage (NCBI taxonomy): Eukaryota > Metazoa > Chordata > Mammalia > Rodentia > Caviidae > Cavia > Cavia porcellus. The sequence continues at coordinate 60,806,211 of NW_026947489.1, forward strand.
TAAAATACAAATCAAATATATCGAAGCATAAGAAACTACAAACTGTAGAAAATTCAGAAATAAGCAAAACACTGATTATGATAAAGAAAACTACATCGAGTCTCCCGAGAATTCATTAAGCCCTGATGGTTTCCCACAATTTAGAAATTCAGGATTTCTAGGAAATAATCCCTCCCAGGCTGGCTTCCTTTCTCTTCCCAGCACATCTCTGGGGCAAGAGGTGATAGCTGCCTTGGTGACACTCAGGCTGCCAGGTGTCACTCAGTGCGTGGCACAGGGCGGCACACCACAAGGGCTCCACAAATGCTAACTACAGCCCCATTTTTTTAAGATTTGAAACCCCTCCAAATGCACTGTGTCATGTGGCCCTCAGCGACTCCTCTGATGTTCGTGATGAGCCTGTCAAATGCTGAGCTCACTTAGTTTCCCCCTGTGACCCCCTGTAGCTTGATGGACAGTTGCTTCCTAACCACAGAAATAATACAGTAGATGCAAACATAGTTTTGGAGGAGGAGAGGAAACAGAGACAGGACAGTGGCGTGGCCACCTTTAATGGGTAAGAGTAGACTGTGAACACACCAAGGGCAAAATACCATCACAGAATTTTAAACCATGCTTTGCCTTGCTCGGTGTTGGAGCCATCAGGGTCTCATGGTTGGATCCTTCTTGGGGACAGAACACTCTGTCCAGCTAAGAGCAACAAAATAATCCTCAGGGGGCCAAGGCAGGTGTGAGCAGCCAGTCCCAACCCTCCTACCAGGGTCTCTGATGACAAGACATATATCTGTAGCTGTGCCATCACTGAGCTCCATAAAGGAAGCAACCTGAGCCTCAGTGACCACAGCTTCAATAGGACCTGGACAAACTTTAATAGGAGCTTCCTCCTCAGCAGAAGGTTGAGTGTCAAATCATAACTTTAACCTTACCCAGAATCCCACTCTCTAGTGCCAAAAGGAGTGAGACTGGACACAAGCATTTTTATTAGCAGAAAAACTGACCCCAGCAGGTGCTAGTGAAATGATGTTGAGCCACCTCTAGGACTTGGTTATGTGGCACTGAGTACTTTTGATTAGTTAGTTCATTTGTTATTTGTCCTGCAAAGGCTTAATCATCATCTGTCTCGTCTTACAGTATTCTTGGACAGTGCCTCAGGTTTAATTAACTTGCATAAACTGGAGAGAGGAACAGAGAGAGGAGGAAGATACAGACTTGGGTTGGAGAGGAGACAGGAAGTGGAAGCTTCTTCTGCAGAGGCAGAGGAACTAGGAGAGACCACCCAAAAGGGATGTGAGCCGAGCCAGGACTGACCCAGAAGCACAGGTCAGAAGCTGGAAGATTCCTTTCACCAGCAAAGCTTCTGCAAATGTTCAGTGAGGGATCCTCCTGTCTGTTTCCTCACAATCACAAGTAAATGGCCTATTTTCTGAATGAAAGGTGGGGAGTAAGAGAGATGGTGGCCCAAATCAGCCCCTGATCTAAATGAGAAAAACTTCCAAGAGGTTGGTCAGAGTGGCCTTAAGAGTAAAGAGAATAGATAAGTTTGCTTTGAGTGATGGCAGTGATAATGCAATAGTTAGCTTTCTGTTGCTGTGACAAAATACCTGAGAAAAGCAACTTGAAGGAAAAAATACTCATTTAGGCTCCCAGCCATAGTCAACTGGATCTTAGGCTATGGCTGTGTGAAAGGGTGTGGTGGAGGAGAGCCACTCACCTTGTGGCAGCCAGGAAGCAGCAAAAAGAGAAAAGAGCCCAAAAGAAAGAGGCCAAGGACCAGATAGACTCCCTCAGTCACAACCCATCAGCCACTCCTTTCAGAAGCCCCACCAGTCATATCTGTGACCTCTCCAAAATGCCATCAGTTTATCATCTCATCAGCGGAGCCATTCACCAATGACCTCAGAGCCCTCATGATCCACTCTCCTCTCTGAAGCAGCAGCTGACAGGCAAGCCTTTTGCTCATGAGTTTGGGGAGCACTTCAAATCCAAACCCCAGCAGGTGACAGTCTACACAGTGCCTATCAGCCCTTCACCTGAGCACAGGGCACCCCCAACGGAAGGTGTCTACTCACTGTCAGTCGCCCTCGGAAACCCAGCCAGGCAGGACTCACTTCTCCCCACCAATTCACCATGGCTCACCCCTACAGCTCAAGTTAGTGAGGGATCCCAGCAAGTCCTCTCAGTGTGCTGAGCTAGTGTGATGCACAGTGAGAAGTCACCAGCCAGCTCTGGGGATGCTCTGTCTGCTCTGGGCACAGAAGCCCCGAGAGAGGCTGCCTGCTTGACAGTCACGGAAAAGTAAGACAGAAACAACAGATGGACAAGGAATAGTATTTGCCTGTAAATGTAGCAACCCCATTCCTTTCACTGCGTGCTCTTTCATTACGCACAGGCCTCTGTTCTTCATGCCACTGACTTCTTGACAGAGGTGAGGATGGTGGGTATGGCCCATGGGGAACTCAGGGGTTACCGACACCTACACTACATATACGAAGGGACAGCCACACAGAGCAAAGGCTGAATATCCACATCCTGCACTGTGATCATGCAGTGTGCAAAATGAGTGTGTATCTTGGGATGTAAGAGGACCTGTCCCTGCTAGAAGCTTGCCAACCATGAATTTAAGGCCCATCTAATGATCTCACCCTACATTGGTCATATCTGCAATGAGCCTCTTCCAACATGAGGTCACAGTCTGAGGCACTAGGGGCTAGGATTTCAACGTAGGCATCTAGGGGCCCACAGGAGAACCCCCAGTAGAGGCTCTCACAAGGTCTGGTCCCAGAGGGAGGATATGGCTGGGAAGATGGGGCTGCAGTATTTTGAGTACTTCCCAGGATGCTCCTCATCTTCACTCCTTCCTTTGTTGTTCTTGGCTAAGACAGAAGGCTTCATTTTCTGTACCTTTATTAAGGCTGGGATACAACAGGTACTCCTTAAGGAGAACAGTAGGACCCAGGTAAGAAAATATCTCAAACATAATTGGAGGGGCCTTTATTGTCATTGCAAAGGGGGACATCACTGGTCAGCAAAACCATGTTGCATTTAACTCCGTCTAATAGCTAAGTTTATAATAATTATACCCATTACTATTGACACTCAAGCACACCTGCCATGCCCTGAGCTCCGTTCCTGTGTGTTTACCTTCCTGAGCCCCATGACCCTGCCCGTAGCAGGGGAATTTGTTATCTGCACCCTCATCCAGATGATGCCAAGCCTTGGGGCTTGGGTCACTGCCCTCATGCTGACCAGGGCCAGATGTGGCCCCACTGGGAAGCCTCACTCAACCTCCACAGTAACTTCAGACAAAATTGTTCAGTTTGGAAAACAGCAAGACTCTCAGACACACAAGAAAGGAATTTTGTTCACTGGCTTTTGTCTCCTATAACAAAAATAACAACAGAGTTCATATTTCCAATGAAAGTTTTTACAGCCAAGGGAGAAAATAAATATGGGTCCTGGTGAACCAGGTTACCAGTGGACGGGATGAGCCGGAACCACCCCCAAGTTCTCATTAAACAAGGTTTGACAGTGGTATTCATTCATCTTCATCTCCAGACTCCAAGGTTGAGCTTTCTTAGGATCTTTGCAAGCTTCTCCCTCTTTGCATTTGTGAAAACTGGAATAACTTTAATCTCCAATAAGCTCCAGTGGCCCATGAATTTTTAAAGATGATTAAATAAGCTTCCTAGTAAAACCTTAATATTTAAAACTGCATCTGCAGCTAAAGGAAGTTATTAAAAACTAGCTTCGTTGCTTTTTCCCTCTTGAAACCCTGAGTCCTTGGAACCAAATCAGCTCTACTGTTATTATTACACCTGGTTACATCAAAGGCTACGGACCAAGACTTACAGAGAGATTTTCAATTCATGGCTTGTGCTTACTGGACTGGTTTTGGGGTCTCAATTTCATCTCCTTGACAGAATATTGAGAATCCACTGATTTATCCTAATAGCTCTGGCATTCTCTTTTATGATATGAAGTTAGATTGAGAAGGCATGATATCACATACTTTTGCAAAATTTAAACCAAAGATTAAATTCATAACTCAGCCTTCTAGACACACAGCTCCACCTGAGATTATGGAGAAGAAACTGACACAGATGGTGGTTAGTATAGAGAATAATCAGTAAGAATTCTGAGAAATGCAGAGAAATGAGGGAGAAAACTCTACTTTGTGTGATATCCACAATGCACCTGTCAAAAGCCTGGCCCAAGAATTGCCGGAGTCATTTCACTTGCCCAGGACCCCTTCTTCAAACAGACCCACAGTGGGGCTGGGGGCTCCAACACAGGAACTGGGGTTACCAACATTCAGGCAACACACATCCCCCAAATGAAACACAAGTTAAGTTGTGAGACTCTTATTTAATATTTATTTAATATCCCTAAGTTTGCGAGAAAACAAAACATCTATGCACACTTACAAAATACTTTAGAATTTTAATCTTCATTTCTCAAAATAGTCTGGCCCTGGCATTAAAAGAAGTATCTAGGTGGGCTCTATCTGGTAGTACTCCCCTATGTCTACACCACAGTGCAGCGTAGTTTGTGCAGCAGTCTGCCCTCTCAGTCTAAGGCTGTCTGCCTCCTTATCTACACTGCAATGGTCTCCCACTTCTTCTCCAAAGTGGGGCCACCTCCAGGGGTACCCGCAGATTCAACACCCAATCCCAGTGCCTCTGGAGTCGGCATAGTTTGAACCTTATTTTCAAAGACAGCACAGATTGCATAGACTCAAGGGCAGGAGGAAACTAGATCAGGGGCCCTACTCCCTCATGTGGCTGGAGCAGTGTGTCCAGGAGGCACAGGCCCGTGGGTGTGCCCCAAACCAACTCTGGGGAGGGCCCTGCACCCTGAAGCCACCATAGCAGCCTTAGAAGCTCTGTGATCTCTAGCACCCTCTCCCACTTCAATGCCTCTTAGGGCAAGCTGTCTCCAGGGTTTCGTGACATGCAGCTTCCAGTCAGGGTGCTGGGAGACAGAGCAGCAGGTAAAAAGACCCCTGCAGGACTTCCCTAGGTCCCCTCCACCACCCAGTCTGCCAGTCCTGGGTGAGGCTTCTCGTGCTACTGGGCTCTGTACATTATCCAAGGCCCCAGTATCCCCACAGCAGGACAGCAAGACCAACTGGGCCAGGCTTCCCACAGGCTGACTCCAGAGCCCACTCCTGAAAGGGCAAAGGCTGGAACCAGGGAGCTCCCAGCTCTGAATGTGACTCTACCACTGCCTGGGGCTGGCACATGAAATGTGCCCAAGGCCTAGAGAACCCACAGGTCAGAAATCCTCTCCTCACAGAGCACTGAAGAATTCCAAGATGTGCCAGACAGGACTGTGCATCCTGTTTTATATCCAGTGAGGACAGTGGCAGGTTAAATAAGAATAGTCTCTGGGGAAAGATTCCCCTGTCTGTCTAGTTGGAAGATGAATTTTTTGCCCAAAGCCATGAGGTTCAGGTTCCTGATTTCCTGTGAGCTCTGTATCAGTCTTTCAGAACCTTCTGAGGCATCCATACTCCAAATAAGATGGAGCAATTTCAGAGCGAGGTCTTGTCTGCGGACTTTCCATATGATCTCATTCCTATCAGAGACTCCACCATCAAAGCTGTCAGGCCACTGAACTTCATTAACACTGGCATGACACTAGAAAATGCTCTGGCAGCCAAACAAAACTGCAGACACCAAACGCAAGTGGAGGGTAGGAGCGCTGCGTCCTGGGCTCCTCGGAATTCCCCTCGTTAGTGGGCACTGCAATCTGCCCCAAGCAGGCTTTGTTATCTTGTCTTACACCAGGTTCCTTTCTGGCTCTGGGTTGGGACCTGTAACGAAACAGCCTCACCCAGCAGAGACAGCACAAGGAGAAGAGGCCAGGAGCCCTGAGGTTGCCCCAGTTCCTTCCATCCTGGGTTCAGTGGCTGAAAAGCTGGGAGAGTACCCCATCAGGCTCCACCTCAGAAGGGCAAAAGAAAGATACACCTCACCTGGAAGGACCTCTGAGGAAGAGTCAGGCAAGTCTTCCTTCTGAAAGTCCTAGAAACACGGGCACATGACCTCAGGCCACTCTGAGGTGGGAGGAGACAGAGGCCTGGAGCTGTCATGCACCCTCACTCCTCTGTCTGAGCTGCTCTCCAGGGGTGAGCAGAGAATGTGCTCTTCTAGCATGTTTTGTGTTTCAACAGGAAATCATGGCAAACCTGTCAGTGTGGACACCAGGATCTCAAGGGCTCTTCCCGGGTCTCTGGGAGTCTCCCTTGTCCACCATGGATGTCCCCATCCTGGGGCATCCACACCCCTTCTGAAGATCACATGACAGTCTCTGCACAAAGTGAAACTCCAGGGATTCAGATATAGCAGAAGGTAGTTGAGCAGCTGCAACAGAATGAAGCTGAAATCTGAAATTCAGGGCAACGGTTTGACGGGAGCATTTCCAGCCCACGAAGCCCTCGTCCTGGCTGTGCAGCCCTGATCTCTGGTCACACCTGTGGCTGTGTGGTTATCAGGGCACCTTGGGGCATGCAGGGGACCCTGTCCTGCCCACCTTGCCTCTTAACTAGTTCTTCAGCTTCCAGTTATTCACTTCTTCAGGGAGATCCCTCTGCCATGGGGTTTCTAAGGATTTCTCTTCCCTATATCTTTTCCAATAAAATTCACCTTCACGGGGCATTCAAAATTTCCCATAAGGTGACCTCAAACTGCTCTTGTTCATATCTCCAGTCCTTCAAAGCAGTGCTTCCATTTCAGATGTCCAGGTCCCACATGCCCTTCTGGTGTTTCCCACCCAGCCTGTTGAGCTGGATCCTGGGGACACCAATGGCAAAGCTGAGTTAGAAGCAGGGGAGGCTGACAGCCAGGCCTGTGGGCACGAGTGGGAGAGGTTTCGGTGAGTAACACCCAGACAGCTGACTCTGCAGAGGGACCAAGGAGGGATGGGCTCCCTAAGCCCTCAGTGTCTCCAGCAGGAAAGAGGTGACCATGAGGAGGAGTCTCCTGCTGGGCAAACAAGGAACAGGAGGGTTCCAAGTCATGAGGGCCTGAGGAGACAGGCAGGAAGACCAGGTGGCCTGTCTGTAACACCAGTCCACACCACCTGGCCATGCTGTCCTGGCCCTGGCCACACATACCTGCCTCTCCATACTGTCCGTCCACACTGCCTGTCCACACTGCCTCATAGCAACGGCATAAAGGCCTTGGTGTGTGCATAGTGCTGGGGGCAGCTCAGCCTCACAGTCACTGCTATGATGATACCAACCTGCTAGCAACGCCCTTCCAGGCCATCCTGAAACCCAAACACACCGGACACTCTGCCGCCAAGCAGCTCCACCCGACGGTCACAGCACATCACAGATGGACTTCTCCCTCCAGCCCTCCAACCTCCAGTCTTTCCTGTCTTATAAACAGGCTGGCCATCCCCATGCCCAATCCCTTCATCCCCAGACCCTGTGTCTGTCAGTCATGATCTATTACACAAGTATCCTCCCCGTGGGGCATGACCCCTCCTTCATCCAAGCCACCATCCCCTCTTAGACCAGAACAGCAGCTGCCCAGGTGGTCTTACCACTGCCTGCAGAATCTGTGTCCAGCTCATTCATTTCACAAAGAAGCTAGAGACATTTTTCCGTTTTAATAGTCCAAGAGACCATAGTACAAGACAGTGATGTAAGAAGAAGTCCCCTTTGTATGTGCCCACCACTATGAAGTCTCCAAATCACAGCTCAGGAAAGAGCTGGGGACTTTAGGTGGAATGTGGGCTCCGCAGGGCTTGGGGCCATGGCTCCCTTTGCAATTCCTCATGGCTCTGATTTGCTGTGTATATTTACTTCACGTAACTATAGTTCACTGGGGAACGTAAAGGGAATGTCTAGGCTGACTTTTCCAAACAATGTATGATTAGCCACGACATATTCATGAACACATGAAACATAAGTATAAATGAATTCATAGCCAGCACAGTGACACTCTCTCATTTCCACTTATTTTCTTGAATGAGCATCACAGCTACTTAAGTAACTACCTGTGTAGTGTATTTCCATACTGCATGGTACAGGTCTCTGCCTTTTTTTAGCTTTTATAATTATTCATAGTTTCACTAATAAATTCATGGGCAATAGTTTGAAAGAATCTGGCAAAGAAAATACTAAATAAATATTAGCTGGTAGGATTATTGATAATTAGGTCTACTCTGTCAGATGAACTTAGGTAATTTTGGCAGTCTCAAGGGAAATGAATAGGGAACTGAAACCAATTCTCACAGTTATTTTAGCAATTAATTGGGGAAAAATAGACTTGTGGCTGCAATTCATTCTCCCTGGGCTGGGGATACAGAGGCAAGGCTTTGGGAAATACATCCAGTCCCCCTTCATACCAGCCTGCTGTGCTCCCTGGCCACCAGGCCCAGCAGAGCAGCTTTGCCTCACTGAGACCTTCCCCCATGATGCTCCTGCCTGGGAGCCAGCGGCCCACAGACCAAATCCCCTGAACCCATGGGCCACATTAAACATTTGATCCTTTGAGTTGTGAATGTCAAGGCTTTAGTCACAGTCACAGGAAAACTGACCCATACTCAGACCTAACACTTATAATAATGAGGTCTTTTCTCCTGCTTTTTAAAAATTTTATTCTGATTACATGTCATTTTTGCAAATTGCCCAAAATTTTGAATAGCATTTAATAATAATGGGGTTACTAAACATTCATGGTTTCCCATGCTTGTAACAGAAATTTTTTGTTTCACTACTGAGGTTCATGCGATGACCAAGTGATGTCAGGCCTTACATGGACAGGATTAGTATGCACAAAGTGGACAAGGTAAGCTTACACTAGACGTACTGGCACACACCTGTTACACCACTGCTTGGGAGCCTGAGGCAGCCTGAACCACGTAGTAAGACCCTGCCTCAAAAAACAAAGTAAAACCAACCCAACATCCCAAGGCCCAGACTAGGAAGCATGTGAAGCAGAGAGGAGATGAAGAGTTCAAGGCACACTGGAAATGCCTGTTTCCTGCGTGTGGCAACAGCGCCCCAGGAGCTGCCCAGAAGTAGAGTCAGAGCAGGAGTGTCCTTGCCTCCAGGGTAGGAGCATCATCAGCACCAACTACCTCACAGGAAAGTTTGTGTGGAAGGGGTTTCTGGAGGGCAGAAATGGTGCTGTGGAAGTAGCTACCCTGTCCAGAAATCTTGTATTAGGTACTGTTTAGAAACTGAGCTTTAAAGCATTGTAACATGATATTGGCCAAAACTCATCTATTTTATAGTCATTATTTTGCTACAGCCAAATGTTTTTATCCTGTGGATGAGTTTAACCAATTCAGTTGGTTATAACACAATTTAATTAGCATCACTTATCTATTGCCTTTCTAAAATAATTCTTGAAACAGTATGCAAACCTTATACCTCTTGTATGCTTTTCACAGCAGCTATCACTTTGCTATGCCTGTGACAGACATCTGATAAATGCTGAAGATGATCGACAATTTTATAAAGCTGATGATACCCAGGGAAGCCACTGCTAACCTGAGTCATTATGTCATAAAGACTTCCTGTTGGCATCAAACATAATAGTGTATTAAGCAAGAGACCAGGCACACCTATGATGCACCCCACTTCAAAAGCATCCTCCATCTGCAGTCATCTGGATTGTGCAGAGCAAAGGAAACAATTACCAGCGTGAAGAAACCACCTCTGAAGAGAAGAAGACATTTGCAAACCACACATCTGATAAGGAATTAATCTAAAATAGTTAAGAAACTCAAACAACTTAATAACAAGAAAACAAATAATCCAATTTTTTAAGTGGGCAGAGGAAGCCAGGCCTAGTGACATTCATCGGTAACCCTAGCACTTTGGGAGGCAGAGTCAGGTGGATCATAAATTCAGTTCCAGCCTGGGAAATCTAGGAACTTAGAGTGATCCTTTCCCAAAAGAAGAATATTTTTTAAAAGGGCTGGGGATGTAGCTCAGTGCAAAGACTCTAGGATCAACCCCTGGTACCACACACACACACACACACACACACACACACACACACACAAATAGGTATAGGATTTCTCAAAAGAAGAGACAGAAATTCCCCGCCAGTGTATGAAGACTGTCCAGCCACATTGACCCAGGGAGACAACAATTAAAACTCCAACAGGAGAGTTTCCATTGCACACCTGCTGGAATGGTCACTGCCAGACAGAGCAGAGAACAGGTATCCATGGGGGCGGACAAAAGGGAAGCGTAATGCTCTGTGGGCAGGAGTGTAGCCCACTATAGCCACTGTGGAAGACAGCATGGGGTTCCTTTAAAAGCTGAATCAGCCCTGGCAGATGATACAGCCATCCTCCTTGTGTGTTCATAGCCAGAGAAGTGAAAACAAACTATCAGAGACCCATTCACTTAGCGCTGCTCACAATGGCAGGATGCTACACGTCCACACATAGAGAATGGGTAAAAAGAATAAAGAATGCTATCACCACAAGAATGGCTGGTGTCACATGTGGAGAGTATGCTGGTTGCCCAATGTGCATTTGAAGAAAAACATCATACCACACCACACAAATAAGTGCAATTTTTATGCAGCAATTAAAATAAAACAAAAAAAGAAAGACTATGGCATCTATACACAATGGGATACTATCCTGCCTATCAAAGAAGGCAACCATGTCACTTGCAATCACATGGGTGGACCTGGAGGATGCTATGCAGAGAGAAATAAGCCAGGCACAGAACAACAAACGCCATGTGTCGGGCTCATGGTTGGAACCCGCAGATGTTTCTTGGGAGCAGAGAGGAAAGGCTATCAGCAGAGGCTTGGGGCAGGGGAAAAGAAGGAAAGGGAGGTGTGATCAAAGGTGCAGCGTCTAGTTCTGGGAAGCTCTTGTAGTACATGGTGACACAGTTAATAATAATGTGTTGCTCAAAGAAGTAACTTTTAATGGCTTATGAAAAGATAAAGATAAGGCGGTGAAGTGATGGAAATGTTAATTAACCTGATTAAACCTCTCCACGGTCCATGCATAGATCAAAACAGCACAGTGCATCCTATAAATAGATGCAATTATTATTTGTAACTAAAAGTTAATTTAACTTTAAAATGCATTTTAAGAAATAAATAAACATACCTTTAATGAATGTCTTGGTTACTTTTCTCTCATTGCTGAAACAAAATGTCTGACACCCAAAATGAAGGAACGGTTTATTTAGCTCACAGTTTACGCAAGGTTCAGCCCATGATCAGCTGGCTCCAAGGCAGGGTGGCATGGCCCAGGGGCAACATTTTAAGGCAGCAGAAGACAGAAAAGCAGCAAGAGTAAAAGGAAGAGAACAAGCCTCTTTTTCTCACTTATGTTGCAAGCAGTCTGCCTGCCCCTCCTGAGGCAGGTGTGGCACTCACAGCATCTCTGTGCCCTCCTCTTGCACAGACTCAGGATGTTCACAAAGTGAGGACCCTGGTACCCTGCCGAGTGGCTTCATTAAACCTCTCCAGTTGACACAGTGTATCAACTATTGCAATACATTTTTTGTTTGGGTAATGAGAGAGAGAAAGAGATGGAAGGAAGGAAGAGAAATAAAGGAAAGAGGGAGGGGTGGAGGAAGGAGGGAGAAAGGAATAAAAATAAAGAGGACAGAAGAAAGGAACTGGGCAAGGTCCCAAAGCAGGTGTAGTGGGGCAAGAGGGAGCAATGTCATTGGGGCCCAAGGAAGAATGACAGCACGGCTTTCTTGGGCTCGTGTGTCATCCACACAGTCGGGAAAACGCTTGGTTTCTGTGACAGGAGGGGCTGAGCTGCACGAAGCCACTGAGGAGCACAACCTGCATGGCACAGGGGCCAGCGGTGGGCCACGTCACCCACCTGTGGGACCCTGCAGCCTGACCCGCCACAGCACCTCCCTCTGAAGTGTGGGCTCCCGGCCACCTCCCAGATTTATGACACCTATTATGGAGTCGTAGATCACCCTAGATACTGCTCGTCACCGTAAACACCTTTCCGCACCCTTCACTGTGTAACCTGTCATGTTTAATCTCCTGCACTGGTGTTAAACATCCCCTTACCATCAAACTGTAAATACTGCATGGACCGTATTTTCTGTGTGACTAAAAGGAATGATTGAAGAGCTGATTGGGGAAAAAAATCCTTTGATTTATTTTGTCAGAGGTCCCCCAGGAATATGCCATGATTTATGCCCCCCGGCTGTCTGATGGTTCACTCTGGGCTAAAAAGGCAAACCATTAAAAGCAGTGACTTTCAATAAGAACGTCACTGCACGGGAACCAGGGGGACAGTCGTGCCCTGGCCTCTACTCCGCAGTTCCAGCCAGGGTCTGAGAAGTTGGCCCAGCCCCTGCTGTAGTTCACTATTGTATCTGTTTGAAAATGTTGCAGGGTCCCCACACGTAGATCTGCCAGCAGGGGAAGACATCTGCTAACCTCACGGAGCATGCGCAGCACACCGCGGACGCATTGTGTTATCAATGGATATCGCAGCGATAGCACAGGACCAAAAGTACAGAGGCCCCTCTACGATGGGAACAACCTCAGTCTGATGTCACCATAGCAACAGCTTCCTATGCACAGATCTTGAAGTATTCTTGTTAGGAACATTATCAAAAGGAAATAGCAGTAATGGTCCATACTAGGATCCCAGTTACCCAGGAATCTGAGGCACAAGGATCACAGGCTCAAGGCAAAATTGGGCAACTTGGCAAGACACTGTCACAATTAAAAATAAAATAAAGAGCCAGACATACATGGTGGCACATGCTTGTGGTCTGAGCACTAGAGAGAGGCTGAGGCAGGAGGATCACTGTGAGCTTAGTGCCAGCCTGGGCTACACAGTGAGTTCAAGGCCAGACAGGACTCCATAGTGAGACCCTGTCTCAGAAAACCAATGGTCAGACAGTCAATGGGCTGGTGGAATAGCTTGATGGTAGAGCTGAATTCAATCCCAAGCACTGCAAATACAAATAAAAGGGTAAGCATGTGTCACTGTCACTACATGTTCCATCACGTTAAAACAAATGCAACATCCAGGGTCTCAAGGGCTCCTCAGAACTGTGACAGTCACAGACAGACACAATCGCATGGCATTCTGAGCAGCCCTAACCTTTCAGCAGCACACAGAAAATATATGAATGGTTCCTGCATCTGAAGGTCATCAAGAGGTCACCTTGAGCCTTCTTCTACTTCTCATTTCCCTGCATGCAAGGAGTGGGCTCTCCTGGGCCAGTTCCTCAAGCCAGAGGAGAGTTCCAGGGACTGAGTCAAAACAAGCATCCTTCAAAACACCAGACACGCGCCTGGGCCAAAGCAAGTTCCATGTCTGTACCCGAAGTCCAGCCATGCAGAGGGTGGAATTGCAGAGCCATATGCAAAAGAGCACACCTGCTTATGTGGTATGCAGGAACAGGAAGGAGGCAAAACACTGTCAGCCCGAGATTTAAGAAATGACCACAGGAGGGGAGTGACCCCAGCCGCTTCCACGGCTCCTTACAAAGAGAACCTGCAACCCAACTGCCAGCCCATCACCAAGGAACTGGGGCTTCTTTTGCTCAAGTCAGATGGAAATCACAGATCAGAAATGAGCAGCTCTTGATGTTAGTAGCACCAGGCTTTGAAAGTCAATACCCTCAGCCCCTAGGGTCACTGTAGTGTCACAGCTCCATGCAACTCCCTGTCAGGTCCCCAGTAATGGACTCACAGTCCCCTGGTGGCCGGCAATCTAAAAGTCTTCAAGAAACTTTCACAGGCTGCTCTGGGTCCCTCATCCCTGCAGGTCACCTCGGGTCAACACAAGTCTCTGCAGGTCTCTACTGCTCTTAGCTCCTCATGGCTCGGCCACTCTCTGGAGCTAACAGTTACCAGAGCCACCGGCTCCTTCTTAGTGCTACATGCTCACCCAGCTATGCCCAAGAGAAGGTTCCAGGCAACAGGACCACTGAGTAAGGCTTTTATTGGGCTGGGTTGCGGCACACGCAGCAGTGCATGGAGGAGCATCCTGGACTGATTCAAGGGTATGAGGCACACTGCTCATGTAGAGAAGGAACAGGTGTGCATTTCACGGAACTCTTCTGGGGCCTTCAAAGCAGTGGCCCAGGGGTCAGGGTCATCAAGAGGCTGCAGGGCAGGGACACCTGGGACAGCTCTGCATTCCCACCCTCCTCTGGCCAAGGTAAAGATCTTCTAGAGTGGCCATGGGGCTCCAGGACAGCTGTCATGGCAACAGCTCCACAGGTAACTGAAGCTCCCACAGCTCCCTGGAGGTGGCCAGGCTGAAATGTCCCCTCTTTCCAGGCATCTCTGGGAAGGGCAGCAGTGTTGATCATGGCCCATGGCGGGTTGGGGTTTGCAGTGGGCCCATCTCTCTCCAGTCTCCCCTGCTGGGAACAGCTGTTCACACTCCTCAGAGAGGCAGCAGTAGTGGCCTGAGTGAGGGTGAGGTGGCTTGCTGTGTCTCACAGCTGCTGGCCAAGCACAGGGAGAGAGGAAAGGCACTGGAGCAATTGCCCCCGACCTCTCAGGACAGCATGAGGTCAAACGTCCCACCCTTGGCCATCAGAGGAGAGGAAAGAGTCCTGCCCTGCTTTTCTACCTTGAATCCAAGTATTTGCTTGATCCAGATGTGTTTGTTTCAACTGCCCTTCAGCAAGACTCAGCCCAGCACCCCCTCCTGTGTGTGGCCTATGGAATGCAGTGTGTCTGCCTTGCTGGGCAACATGGGCAGTATGAGGGTGCATGTGGAACCAGCAGAACCCCAGGAAAAGACCCAGTTGGCCTGACATCACCCACATCCTCTGCAAACCAAACTGATACAAGCACAGAGGGCAGACGGCCAGCATTGAGTCAGCAGCCCCCAGGGGCTGGGCGCCAAGGGGTCCCGGAAAAGGAACTGAAGGTCTCACTCCACAGGTCCAGCAGGACACTGGTAGGGAAGCAGGGAAGGTAGCACCACTCCTCCTTGGTCACAAATGCAAAATCCCAAAAGCAACATCTGCAAGTCCCTGCATCAGGTCAGGACAATGTGGGAGCCAACTTCTTGGCATGGGAAGGTGCCATGGCCAGCGCAGCTCCAGGGGGCTGACAGGGAGCTAAGAGGAGTCACTATGAGGACAGTAGGTTAGGCCCTCTCCAAACCAATCAGCAGAATCGTCAAGCTATGCAGTGACAAATCCTGTGACTCATAAACTGTACAAATAGGGAGAAAAAACTATCAGCAATCACCATGCTCATAGTTTAAAAAAAAAAACAAACTGTAGGACCCCACAAGTCACAGCAACAAAAGATTAATAACCACCTTTTTGTATACTGGGGATTGAACCCTCGGCCATGGCACTGAGCTACCCCCCACATCTTCTTATGTTTTATTTTGAGACACAGTCTCACTCAATCACTAAGTTTCCCAGGCTGGCTTTAAATTTGAGATCCTCCTGCCCCAGCCTCCCAGAGGACCATGGGCACATTCCTCAGTGCCCAGCTGCATTCAAATCTTAATGAGATTGTTAATAGGGGGTTACAATTAATCAATAACATTACAAAAAGAGTTGGTAAAACCTGTGTCATCAGAAAATAATACACACTAACAGTAATCACAACAGTCCAAGAAAGGTGGAAGAAACAGTTTTAGGTACCAGGGAAACCAAATAGAGTCCAAAGGCCCCAGTGGCTATGGGGCTGTATTAGGTGACATTTCAGTCATTGTAGTGAGGAATTATGTTCAAGAAATAGCTCTTAAAATAGATGGGTTGTTATTTGCAGGAAAAAAACCTGCCTGGTTCTTATCTTACATCTTACATTAAAATAAATTATAGGTGGGACTAAAGCTAAAGGGGGAGGGAACATAAAGATAATAGAAATAATTATACGACTATTTCTATAATCTATAAGTGGAAAGGGCTCTCTGAGACTGACATCAAAACAGAAACCATAAATACTGGTTGACATGAAAATGTAAAATGTCTGCATGCCAAAAAGAAAATACTGTTTATTGATTAAAATGCAAATAGTAATATAACTATATTGAAAGGAAAGGCATGGGGAAATAAAACAATTAAATCCTCATCAATCATAGCAAGAAATTGAAAGACATTGCCCAGATTGTTAAAATCAAGGAACTGCAGAACAATGTGCCAGCAAGAGTTTGGGGAAAGGGCAAATTCCACCAGCAACTGAGGAAATGGGACCCTCACCCCCTGCTGGGGAGTGACCATTATTATATTCTCAGCAAATCTACAGCACATGAAAGACTGCCTAGTGACCTATTCCTATCCCAAAGGGTTAAAACTGTCAACATTTCTGTAAAGTCCGATTTTAGGAAAAATTGGAAACGAAATAAAAACAGGTCTAGGCGTACAGTGTATAGCAGATACCACAGAATCTGTTCCCAAAAATGAGACTAAAGTATCCCGGTGGACATGGAGAGATTCTTGTGTCTGCTTATACTTTATTTATAATAAGAAATACATAGGGAGCATGAGAAAAACACGATGTATGGAAATATGACATAAATGTACTTATATAAAACAATCGATTAAAAATATGTACGTCAGCCTATTAGAAAATTACTAAGTATGCACAAAGGAGAGTAGGAAAGGACACATAGCACATTTTTAAGTTTCAGTATGGCATTGAGAGAGATTTCAGTGGGACACTGAGATGCACAAGGCGCAGGCCAGAGGAGATTGAAAAGCAAATGGTCCACATGATACAGTCCTGTCGGCATAAAATTGAATGAGCTTCACGATCTCCCGAATTGCAGGGTGGTTTGCGTTTAAATGAACTTTACTTCCCCTTCTATTTTGCTTGAATATTTTATGAAGGAGAATGTCTCACAATATTACATCATGATGTAGTCATAAAAGAAAATGTCCTAGGCGGCCAAGGGCTCTGAATCAAACTGAATGCAAAAAGAAGAAAAAATTCAGTAAAACTTACTAATTTTAGGAAGAAAGAATAAGGACCCAAATTGTCAATTTCAGAAATAAAACAGAAAATTTCACAATAATTATTTCACAAGCTAAAAGGATAATAGAGAAGCGTTACCAATGGCCTCATGATAACAATTCAACAGTTTAAGCAAAAATGGTGAATTCCACAGAACATGCAAACTACCAAATTAATAAGAAATAAAATAAAATAAAAGTGTCAAGTGACATGAAAAATAAAGGGAATCAACTTAAAACCATCTTACAAAGCCTTTCTTTAAAGCCCCTCCCAGAGGGCTTTTGTAGTATATTCTAGTAACCCTTTAAGAAAACAGAGTTCAGGGATGTGGCTCAGCAGCACAGCAGCTGCCTGGCACACAACAGGTCATGAATTCAACTCCCGGAACAAAAAAAAAAAAGCAAACAGAAAAAGCAGTAACACTTTCAAAATCACTTTTACGGGCTGGTTTTACCCTGAAATCAAAACTGGACATGTCATCACAAGACAAAAACTATAAATTAAATAACATAGGTACAAAAATTGTAGTCAGATGGCTGGTTTAATCTACAGTGTATAGAGAGATATAGAAAAGAATAACATTTCCCAATATCAATAATGATAATACTTTTTTTTAAAACTGCTAAGCAGAATAAAAATAAGGGTTCTATCTCAGCCTGACAAAAGGTGTCTTAACAAAGCCTGGAGCCTCATATTTGTTAGTGAAAAACTGTTAGTGACATTCCTACCCCGTAGGGCCAGGAATTAGGCAAAGAAACCACTTGTACCTCTCCTCACATTGTACTGGCAGTCCTGGCCACTTCCATTAGACAAGTAGGAGAAATAAATGCCATGCATCTTGGAATAAAGAAATACAATGATCTTTCTTTACAGATGTTATTATGTATCATGAAATCAAAAGGAATCATAAGGAAAACTAGTCACACCAGTGAGTTCAGTAAAGTTAGAGGGTACAAAGTTAACACACAAAAATAAGTTTTATCTCTATAACAAAAAATTGAAATTTTTGAAAATTTTAAATGCCATTTATAAGAGCAACCAAAAATCTGAACTACGCAGAGGTTACTCGTTGCAAGACCAGTGCTGTGAAAGTTCTATGACATCCCTGAGAGAAGTCAAGAGCAAACTAGGAAAAAGCTATATCATGTCCATGGATTCAAAGACAGCCTCAAAATGCTAACTGTAATCGACCAACAGATGCAGTGTAACCCTAAACAAAATCCCAACAACTTTTTAAATCACCAAGTTAATTCTGAGATGTGTAAAGAAATGCAAAGAATTTATTTTGCAATAGAAGAACTCATGTTACTTGCTGTTGAGATTTATTGTAAAGCTATAGTAATCCAGACAGTATAAGGATGTAAGAATAGACATTTAGCTCAACAAGACATGAAGAGATTGGACTGTCTTTACATGGCCGACTAATTTTCAAACAAGGTGCCGAGGTAATTGAAGACTGAAATCTCTCTTCAAGAAATAATGATAGATTAATGATACCTGCCCTAACTTCGCCCCATAAAAATTGATTCATAATTAGTCATAAACCTAAATCTAAAGTTAAAACCATAATGCTTCTTGAGAAAACAGAATAAAATCATTATGAGCTCTGGTCAGGTAGGGATGTCGTAAAAGACAAGAAAAGCTTAAATTCCAAAAGAAAAACAAGTTGACAAATTGGATCAAAGTTAGGACTTTTTCTTACCAAAAGACGTTCAGAAAACAAAACAAAACCACAGACTAAGGAACTATTCATGATACATATATCCGACGAAGGGACCGGCATTTTGAGTTTTTAATAAGGAGTACTCAGTCCTTCAAATGGAAAAAGATTTGAGCAGACATATAGCCAAGGAAGACACCACGGTGAAAGGCCAGCAGCTCATGGGAGGCGTGAGATGCAGTCAGCTGTGAGGGACATGTGATTGGAAGCTTAACAGGGCACACCACAGGTCCACTGGGGCTGAAGAGTGGGACAGAGGCCCCCAGATGCTGAGGGGAGGAGGTCCAATGGGACTCTCCCCCAGTGCTGTGGGAACATTGCACGATAATACTGCTGCCAGTGGCTGGGGATTTAGCTCAGTGGCACATGCGCCTGCCTGGCAAGCGTGGAGTCATGAGTTCCATCCCCAGTATCAAAAGAAAATACTGCTGCCAAAACAGTTCAGCAGGGTTGATCGTTTAAATGTGAAATGCCCTTACCTTGCAGCCCAGCCCTTCTACCCTTTGGTACTTACCTAGAGAAAAAAATCATGCCTCACAAATACTTGAAATCTTCTTAACCATTTCATTCATAACACCCCACAACTGGAAATAACCTCACCGTCCAGAGGGTCCACGATTACTATATTATTCCACTAAAAAGGAGAAAACTCCTGACCTGCATAACAACATGGAGAAGTCTAACAGTGCGGGGCTGAATTAGAGAAGCCAGACACGAAAGCGCACACAGCCGGCTCCCTCCACGGCAAACTCTGGAAAGACCTCACTGCCTGATGGCGCCTGCCAGCTGCCTGAGCTGAGAGACGAGGAACCTGCGGCAGGGGCTGGTGGCTGGAGCATTTACCAAGTGGCAGATTGGGTGGCACAGTTATAAAACAGTTCTTCTATATCCACTTTTTGGTATATCAGATTAGTAAAGATTTAAATAAATAACAATCCCCAACGTGGGAAAGAACTGGAAGAAACAAGCATTCTTAGTGTGGTTAGAAGGGCTTCAGATTGCCACACACTTCGTGGAGGGAAATTTACCAAGACTTTAAATCCAGGTAGCCTTTGACGGAAGCCAGAATCAACCCTCCCACCAGAGCACCGTGGACAGTGGAGAAAGAAGGCCGTACACAAAGTTGCTTATATTCTCAAACATAAAAAATGGGGAAAAACTCCATGATAGCTTTTGATAATAATAGCTTTTGATTGCCATTAAAACAGTTCAATTAGAACACAGCCTTCCAGTCACAGCTCCATGACCAATGACAGGCAGAACCCAGTGGTGTAAACCTATTCCTGCTGAATACAGGACACTGGTAAACGCTGGATTATAAAGTCGCATACCTGTCACAAATGCATGCAGTTTTCTTGGAGTATGCATTTGTATGTTTTCAGGAAAAGAAAAATGACCGGATGGATTTTTACCAAAATCATAACAATGATTATGAAGAGGCAGTAAGATCTGAGTTTTGTTTTCTAATCTAACAGTATTTCTACTGCCTGAACTGTATGAATTTTAGTCTACATTATTGGTAATAAATTTAAGGGCAGGCTATGTCAGCCCTGGTCTTTCCCACCTGACCTCTTGAGGGATGCTGGGACACCTGTCACGCCGAGAGGTAGCCACATGGGCTCTGTCCTGCCCATGCACTTGTGCAGAGGCTAGTGTGCCTGAGTGCCAGCCCAGTTCCCCGACCTCACTGGGGCCTTCGCGCTGATGAATGAGCCGTAACATCACCGCTGGCGGGTTGGGAGCTTCGCAGAAGCAGCACGCAGCAGCCTCAAAGTCAAGGCGAGAAAAAGTACAGCACTGAAGGTTAACCAGACCAGGGGTCGTGACTGTTCATAAAAGCATTTCAGAATTCCTCAGCACGTGGCACAGGGACTTTTTAGTTGGTGATTAAAGTTCTGTTTATGATCATCTAATCATCTTAATGAAATTAAAAAGGTGCCAGCCAAGATGTGAAAAAAAAATCTCTACAAAAGAAGGTACCTTGGGCCCCAGGAGAAGCAAGAGGCCAAGGGCTGCCCAAGCCACAGTGCCTGAGACCGGGCACCCAGCCAGCAGGGCCCGCACAACCAGGCACACGGCGTGTTGCATCTGATAATTTTTCTTCTCCTTCCTTTTTATTTTTTCCAATTAATTAAATTTATTGGTACATTTTAGATATGCACAATGATCACATTCATCATAGAAAATCTGTACCTGCATGACACAGTTTTATTACTTTCTGATTCCCACTTCCTTCCCCTCCCTTCACCCCCTTCCCCTCCTCATTTACAACAACGTTGCCTCCATTTTCCCTTCTTCTCTTATCATTTTTCCCTTTCCCTTCCCTCCCCCTCCACCTCCCTAGTTCCCCTTCCCATTTGAACATTTGCTTCCTGTTTCACAAAATCTATTTTATATTTTGGTCCTTATTTACAGTTTTGGTTTCTCACACCAGAGAAACACGTGGTATTTACATATGTGTGTTCATTTATTTCACTTGAGTAGAGTCTCAAGGTGCATCCATTTACCTAGAAATGTCTAAAGTTTATCCTTCTTTGTGGCTGACTAGTATTTCATTTTTCATTTAAAAAAATCTTCGTTATTCATTCACTGGTTGATGGGCATTCAAGCTGATTCCAAGATTTAGCGATTACAAACTGTGCCTTTATAAACATGGGTTTCCTTATATCTTCCTTCTTTCAGGAAGATAACCAAGAAGAGGAATAGCTGGGTCAAATGGAACCTCTAGTTTTAGTTTTCTGAGACATTTCCATACTAATTTCAGGGTCTATCCACACTGTGCAGCCCAGGCTGACCTTGTGGAAATCCTCCTGCATCGGCCTCCCAAGTGCTAGGATTACAAGTGCGCATCACTAAGCCTCGCTAAATTGTATCATTTTTCAACTTGGGTCCCTTAGTGAGAGCAGGTTGTTTCCAAAACAGATCCCCATCATCTGCTGGAGTCTGGGGATAAAGAATCCATGAAGCTTAGCCTTCACCTCTGACATGGGGAACCAGCAGGTGAGAGGGTCAGGGGTCTTGGTGGGGCTCAGCCTGGAGCCCTGGAAGCCTGGGGTCACTCTATGCACATGATACTGCCTGGCCCAACTTGACCCAGTCCTTTTCCCTGGAGATCCAGCCACAGGCTGGAAGGGTCCCTCAGATCTCTAAGTGCTGGGCCATCTCTGCTGCAGGTGGATGGATGACCCCCACTGACAGGTGCGGTAACTTCACGGATCACCTGCTTGCTGGGCCTGCATGGCCACCCCAAAACTTATGCTGACATTTGGTTAAAACAGATGGCGGGCCCTTGATTATTCGCCATGTTCTGATCAGGTGGACACGGTGTCCCCAGAGCCTCGAGGCATGTCTGCCTTGGTAGAGTCATGGCACCGTGCTGAAGTCCTCGCCAGCTGCCAGCACTGAGCTCCCAGACTTCCAGCCCCTGAATCAGGAGCCAATGGACATCTATGGTTTACAAATCACCCGGTTTATACTGTTTTGTTGCAACAACAGAAAACAGACCAAAGTCTGAAGTTCTGGAGGAAGAGCCGGGCCCAGACGTGCTTGCTGAATGTTGAAATTCACGTGAAAGAAAGAGGTCACTTTTGACTCCACCCACCCAGCACCATCAGGAAAAGCACTCCCAACTAGAGGGGGTGGGGGAAGATTGTGGGCATAATGGGGTTTACAACACTCTCGTCCCAGTGGCAGGATCTGCCCCTGGTGCCTGTGCCACCTGCCCAGTGCACCCTGCCATCCTCCTGGACCTGCTGCTTTTGTGTCACAAATCCATAAACTGGCGTGTGCTTCTGTCTACAGGTATTCAAGATAAAGCTGTCCCTAAACACCACCCCACGATCCCCTCAGAGAGAGTCAACTGAACCTGCCTTGGCTATCCCAGTCCTGTGCTGCAGGTGTGGAAACATTTTAACTCCCTCGCAGGGTAAAACCTCCACTCCCTCTGCAGCAGAACTGTCTCTGTGTCTGACCCCAAGCAGTCCCACCACCTCCAGCGCCTTCTTTGTGCTCTGTGCTTTGCAGCAGTGCTCAGTTCATACCCTGCCTGCAATGCTCCAGAGTACGTGTGCACACACACACACACACATGCAGTGCATATGCTCACATACACGCAGCTCACTCATGGGTGCTGTGGTGCCTTAGGGTCCTGGTCCCTGCCCAGTTCTCACCTTGAAGCCCACTCAGCTGTAGCCCAAGGCCCCCACTCAGGGCCTCACTTCCTGTTCTTCCTTTACATTGGCTGCTTTATTTGATGCCTGGTCATGTCCCCCTGGACTGTGGACCGCCTGACATGAACAGTTCTATCTTCTAACATCTCTGTCCCCAGGATGAGGTCCTCTAACAAGAGCCCTGTGTCACTCATCAAACATCCCATGGGGACCAGACCAGGATGGATCCGAGTTGGAAGAAACCTTCCAGCTCCTACTCTCCTCTAGGGTGTGGAGGGATAAAGCCTGCAAATAGGCACCATGTGGCCACAGCTGTCCCCTGCCTCCTGGGAATCACCAGCCTCCTGTGGAGCAGCAGGAACCAGGGGAGACCCAGACTTGGCTGCAAGGCAACCAGCTCTGGATCCCAGCACGATCCAGTGAAAGATAGCAAAGGAGATGCAAGACTGGTGCTGAAGAGGAGGGAACTCCGTGAGGTCACCAGGACGACTGTCCCCAGGACACACTCATCTGTAAGTATCTATGTCCCAAATTGCCTAAAAACTGGGCCTATTTTCTCCTGACAATTTTTCTCAATTGGGTAAAGACATTAAATCCAATTTATACTACAATAAATTTTCCAAATTTGAAGGACCAGTCCATCCACGCGGGAGGCAGACAGAGGACTCTGGCCATAACCCTGGGCTGCTGCAGGGTGCTTTCTCACTGCTAGGATCGCGTTTTATAGGCCCATTTTTCTAAGTGATATCCTGAACTGAGGAATAATTTAGATAATAAATCCATTTCAATTACTGTCCATTAGAAGACAGGAAAACATTAAACTCAACCAAAGCTGGTGGGAATTACGAGGTGCCCTTGTGGGGGGAAATTAACTTAATGTACGTACGCGTGACGTTGCTGAGCGGGGCACGCTGGGCACGCTGGGCACGCTGGGCACGCTGGGCACGCGTCCTCTCTCGGGGCCAAGCGCACTACTGCTCCAAGCTTCACATACACAATGGAGCCACAGCCACCCCTGAGCCTGACATAAGCCCCCCTCCCCCATGGCACAGGACACAGTGATGACCTGCTGACCCCTGGGCCCCTGCTCTCTTCCCCTCATCCCTTCCTGTCTTTGACCCTTCACTCTGCAATTCTGCAACTCAGATCTCCATGTGTCTCCAGAGGCAGACACAGCTGACTTTGTGGGGCTGCGGGAGCCATCTTGGAAAGAATCTGATTGGCTCAGGCCTGATCCGTCCCCACTCTGTCCAACTAGCTGTGGCTTGGAGTCAGGCTCCGTAAATCAGCCTAATGCCCATTCATCAGATCAGATTGCAGAGAGAGCAACAGACTGAAAGATTAAGTAAATACCCCAACATGTAGCTATCTCAGTAATTTTCCCTAAAGCATTCTGGGAAAAGCACACCAAAGATTTACACTAGCATGCATTATAAGATGGAGTGTTTTATCTTTCTTGCTTCCTGTGCCTTGTCCTGTGTGCCTTCACTGCCTTTCCTGAGCAAGGATGGCCACCGAGAACCACCCAACTCCATCTCCTCTGGCGCCTCCCATCACTCATGTGGGTAGCAGCACATACATAGGTTGCAATGGCCCAGTGACACATCCTTCCCAGCCCTGACAGCCATGGAGTACCATGGTGAGCTCAGGAGTACCTATGGTCCTCCAGACAGCTCCTCAGAAGCAAGGTAAGGAGCCTGTGAGGTCGGCCACAACCTACTTGGGGGTCCTAGAAAAGTGCATTTGCACATTCTTCTTTGCTGTGGAAAGTGCAGGTAGACGGCCCTGAAGGGCCACTATATTCCTCATACAGGATTTGGTCTCTTTTCCTTTCTGCACCTCATCTCAACCCTTTCAGGCCGGCTCCAGGCCCCACAATGGGTCCACAGGCCTCAGCGGCAACCTACCCACCACGGCCAGTTTCTAGGGGTGAGGCTGGAAGGAAATATGGCTGGGGAAGGACGGAGGGGCCAGATAGTGACCCGATAATAATGGCTGCTGAGCAAAACTAGGATAGCTTAACCTTTACAGGTGCTGATTTCAGGACTAATCCTACCACCTGTGTCCTCACAGACATAGAACAAAGGGGTAAGAAATGACACCTGCCCTATGGAGACAGCACTCTTCTTCCAGCTGGGAGCTCCGGTCCTACAGAGGTCAGCTAAGATCACACAGGGGAGAGTCCCTGAGCAGGGTGTGAGTGTATGTGGGTCCCCTAGGGAGTCTGCATGTGTGTGCACGTATGTTGGGGGATCTGTTTTCTACCAGAGCATGAGCTAGAGGGGAATTTGAAGTGTCATCTGCACATCATAGTCAGTAAGGATGCGCTTAAGGACCGAGGGAGGAAGAGCAAAAAGGAGAGAGAAGAGAGGAGATGGAGGCAAGGAAATTCCTGTGCATCCTCCTGATTGCTTTTGAGTGGCATTTTGAAGCATCACTGATAACATTCTCCTCTCTTAGCTTATTTTCCCAGTGAATTGTCAGAGCCAATGCCCCACTGACTTGAATTTATTTCTTAATAGGGAATCTACAAACACACCCAAAACTGCACACAGCTAAGCTCTTCTCGGCAGCCTCCTCCCGGCCACTTCCCCCTAGCTGGCCCATCTCACCAGGCCCCGTGTAGCCAAGCACCAGAGTGGCAGTCTCTGAGAGCCCTTCCAGTCCAGCCCTGGCCAAAAGGGGCCTTCCTACCCCGCCTGGACCCTAGTGGCCTCCCTGTGGAATCTGAGCTGCCTGCCTTTCTCCAGCTGTGTGCTGCAGGCTCCAGGACACGAGGGTTGTGCCTTACATTTGCCTTCTGCAGGCTCCCAGGTGCACCTCCAATTCTGTTCACAACAGGTGTCAGTGATTCCCCAGTCTTTTTCCCTTCAGGAGGGGCTGGCTTCTCCCAGGAAGTTTGTGAGTTTTCTCCAACACTGATCTCCCTGGCCTACCTCTCTAGATGAATGGAACTCAGCCAGCACCCTGAGCTGAGCTGGGTTTTCATCACGTGTACCGGAAAAAGCTAGAATGTTTACTTCACTGAAAACTGAAGTCTCCAGATGCCAATCTTCCACCTCTGCCTCCCCTGCACACCTCAGTCCAGAACAAAGGCACAGCCTGGAAATTCCAGCCTCGGAAAGATCCACCTGCAGATGCAGCCTCTGAAGCTGTGGGAATTTCTCTTTATTGTCCCGATTCTCTACACACAGATATTTCCTAATTAATTCAACATCAGTCATTATTGAAGGATTCAATTATTTTTATTACATCATACCAAAGCTAAAACTTCAAGTCATTAAGGAGTAATAGCTGCCGTATTCAGAGCGCCTCCTCTGCACCGGTGCGTTCACCCAATTGGGTCCTCACTCGCACCCTCTGAAGCAGAGATTAGAGCGATGAATGAAAGCAATTAAGTCATTTGCCTGAGTTCAAAAAGCTGGGAAATGACGGGGCTGGCTTTCAAATCCAGATCGTTCTGATTTTAGATAAAAGTCAAAATGATAAGTTTTTAAAGAATGATCCCCACTGGTACAGTCCCGGTGAATCAGGGGATCCTCTCACCTCGACTCTCTGGTCCCCAAACCTTCGGC
Source organism: Cavia porcellus (assembly GCF_034190915.1). NCBI lineage: Eukaryota > Metazoa > Chordata > Mammalia > Rodentia > Caviidae > Cavia > Cavia porcellus. The sequence continues at coordinate 60,832,591 of NW_026947489.1, forward strand.
TTCAGGTAAACCGTGGGCTTCTCAGAGCTGGTAAAGTGGAATGTGCTGCCACATCTCCTCCTGGAGGAAGATAGTGTCCCTGTTGCCCGACAGATACAAGGAAGCAGAGAAACGGGAGCTTCTCATGCACGGCACCAAGATCATGCAGATCCTGAGCTCTGCTCAAGCCACCTGGCTTTGTAGATTTGGAGACAGACATGGTCACCCTGGCATCTTGACACTGACACCAAGCATTAAGCATAGGGTTCTTTGTGGTTAAATCATATGGCTTTGAACATCTCAAACAGGCTATCATAAGAGCCCCCGGGCATCCTGCCATGCTCTGCCTTGCCCCTGTCCCTTGGTCCCTTCCCTTCTGTGTTACCCTCCACCCTATGTATTCCTGACAACTGGCTAATCTCAGCTGACCCACTCTGCAGTGGCTGTGTTCATTCTTACACACACGTGGAGGGCTGGAGGTGTGGCTACGTGTTGACCAGAGGACTCAATTCCTCCCCAGTGCCAGCTGCTGGTGGCCTCCCTCCCGGGACAGTGTTGATACAGTGTGGGGACCCAGCTTCCCCTCCCTGCCAGGCAGACCCCCCTAGCGAGAGTTCCTCTTAGTATTAGGATCTTGTGTTATACCAACAATGCTTCTCTGTATTTGATGACCATTTTCTCCAGACTTCTCTAAAACCCAAATACCAAGCTGTGCCCCCTGTATCCATCCTGCCACAGGAATTCTGCAGCCTCTATGGTTCTACAGGCCATTTGTAAAGATCCTAACGCTTCACCCACATTAGAGTTGCATGGCCTGATAGCCTTGTGTTACAGCTGGGACCTCAAATATCCTCCAGAGGCTCACGCACTAATGGCTTGATCCCAAGCCTGCGCTGCTACTGGGAGATCATGGAAGTTTTAGGACGTAGGTCTTTGTGGGAAGAAGTCTGTCTCCACTCAGAGGAAGTCAGGTCTCCGTGGAAGGAAGCTGGGTCTCTGTGGAATGAATGCCACAGAGAGTCATGAAAGACTAACCAAGATAAAGAATCAGTAACTCAAGTTGGGTCTTCTGGAGCTTGGGTCAGTAGGCGTGCTCTTGAAGGAGACCTCAGGCCCTGACCGCCAACTCTCTGCTTCCCCGTCACCGTCAGGGGAGCAGTTTCCTCCACTGCTTGCTTCCTCCTTGCTGTGTCACCTCCCCACGTGCCAGCCAGCAACAGAGCCAACTGACCAGGGACTGAGAGCTCTAAAACCACAACCCAGAGCAACGCTTTTCTCCCCTCAGCTCTTCCCTTCGAGTCCTTGGGTAACAGACTTCTAGCTTTTCCAGCATTTACACGGGACCAACAGTGAAATTCAGCATGGGAGAGCTGTATTATTCCGGAAACATTAAGCTCATTTCTCACGTTAAAAAGAGAGCTCTCGCCAAAAAGATATCTGTATAAAATTTTCATTTACATAATGAAAGAAAATGAATTTTATTTTAAAGCATAAATAGAACTCTTTTTGTACCCTTAAGTGTAAAACACACTTTTGGGCCATATCTTATTGGCACATCTTAAAATAAATTCAATTTTAAAATGCTTATTGTTGATAAACAGATACCAAAAAAAAGGTCAGGGCCAGAAAAGTCGAAGTTAGACTAATAGCAGTAGCATCAAAAATCTCATAATTGAAGTAGGAACTTCAAATGAGCCCTGCTGCGGTGGAACCCAGAGACTTTTTTCTGGAATTAATACCACAGAGACCCATAAAAGATTAATCAAGACAAGGAATCAATAACTTCTCAAGTGCTAATAAGCGCTGCCTTGTTCTGTGATGTGCTGAGCAGTTTATCATGTTTAGCCGTATGAAGATTTATAGAAAATCCATAGTTAAAACTAAAGGATGAGGTAATACAGCACTTAGTAAATGAAGCCCAATTAAAATTTATGCCCAATATCATGCATTCCAAGGATCTGCAAAAATCATTTTCAATTCCCTCCCTCTTTTTTTTTTTTTTTTTAAGGATAAGAAAAAAAGAGTTAGTCATGTCACTTAACCAATGTCACAAGGGGACGACTAGGGAAGTTTAATGCTATCCAAAGCAAGAGCTACAAGTTTTGGGGTGGGAATCGGTCACACACACTAAACACTAATGAACTTTTCTTCCAATCTCTTTTTATCCAGGGATCAACTTTTCCTGGAATTTTTCTGAAAGTTATATAAAATACCTTTAGGATCACGTAGGTCTCTACTCTCAATCATGCTGATGGATCTGCGGGTCATGTGAATGGATAACTTAATGGGTAATTAATAGCTCATAAATTGTAGGTCCTGACCATTAGGTTACGTCACGAGCTTCAGACTCTGGCATGTAATTAATTAAAAGTATTAAGTTATATGTTTAGTAAATTAATCTTCGAAGCAATATTATAATCACAAGAATATGCCTAATCAAATAGATGGGCCACAATAAACGTTGTCATAAATTTGGGAACATAAACTAACTATAAGTAATTACAAACAATAGATTCTGATGAGTACTCAGGTTCTTCAAGTGTCAACAATTAGAAAGTCTAGAGGACATACTTCGGATAAATTACTAGTTGAAACAAATTAAAAATTAAGATATACAAAAAGTGTTAAAAGGGGCATACTTCTTTCATGAAAAATCAGGTTCACCACCACGCCTAACTGATGGTGGTGCCTTTTAAATAGCAACATGCAGAAACTGATAGGTAATTAAAGAATTACCAAGGCAAAATTTTGATGCCTTTAATTGGTGTCTGGAAGTTCCTTCAAAAATCAAAAAGCCTAGCGATTAATAAGATGATAAGCATGTTTGTTTTGGGGTTTTTTGTTGTTGTTGTTTTAGTTTGTTTGAGGCAAACTAAACACTATGTGATTCAGGCTGGCCTCGAACTCACAGGGCTTCTCCTGCCTTAGCCTCCTGAGTACTGAGATTACAGATGCACACCACCACGCCTAACTGTGACAAGCATATTTAACACTGGATGCTAGTACCATAATCCCAATGCACACCTGCACACACACCTGTAATTGTGTTCCATAGGGTGCCTGAGTTAAAATTTCCTCGAAAATTTGGAAGTCACCTTGGGAGCCTCTGATTTGACAGCCAGTGATCGCAGCTGTCTCCCACCAGGGTGCCTTCTGACATGGTCACAGGCAGTGTGGGGACACAGAGGGTGAGGACTGAGGACATGTCCCACAGTCATGCCAAGTGCCGCCACTGTCACTCTGTCTTCAACAGCACATCTCAGAAAGCACAGTAAGTCAGGGTCACCTGCATGTCCACAGCAAACCCACACAATGCTACAGTCCTGAAAGCCAGGTCACTCCTCTCCCTGGAGCTCTGTCTTCACTTTGGTCAGGAGATGATTCCTGGGTGGCTGGGCAGGTCCCACTGTCCTCCTGTCATTGGGGTGTATCTACATAGCCTGAAGGTGAGACTGTCCTCAATGCTGTCTCCAGAGTGGCCAGTCCTTTGCACACCCACTCAACTCCTCCCACAGCCTGGACAGACTTGCTTACCTACCCTCAGGCCCCAGGAATGTTCCCTGGGACATCGGGCCCGTGGCCAAGTGCTAGCCCTTTGTAGCTGGCCATGGGATCTCAGCTTTGGGCCCAAGTCCAGCACATACGGCACAATCCTCAGCAAAGTGGAGGTGATCAGGGAGGTGACAGCCATATGGCCCTACATCAGCTGTCACAAGATCATCACTGATCATCAAATGTGGATGGGAGCACCCCCATGGACGGGAGTGCTCAACCACGTGCAGTCCGAGCCCACTCACCCAGCAAGATCTGCCCACAGCTTAATTACCTCTGAAACCATACCTAACTATTAAAGTACAGTTCAAGGTCATAGCCTCATAATCACAGGATAATTATCTCTGCTGTGTGTAAATCATATCGTTTTGATGAAATGTAAAAGTTATGTGCAAATAAACACCTAATTACACGGCAAGTTAATGTAATTACTATTAAGTAATCTATCAGAATATGAAATCGCTTCTCGATTTGCTATAATGCTCAGCCTGGCTCCTGCCAAGGGCTCCCATGGTGACTCAGGACAGGTATGGGAACATAGGTGTCAAGGAAATGCAATGGGGACAAAGGAGGCACAGGGCTTTGGGCTACTGTCGATTTGCTTCTGGTTCTTATTTATTAATATGATCATTACATCTTCATTAAAGTTTAACTCAACGCTCTTGGGGACAGAGAGGGAGGGAGGGAGGGAGGGAGGGAGGGAGGGAGACCCAGATGGAGGGAGAGTAACAAAAATGTACCACGACTGGGACAGTCTGAAATGGCATTACAATAAATAGCTAAAAAGGTGAAAGTTCCTATTTAAAATTGCTTAGTTTCTCAGAATTTCAGGATACAATACTGTTTCATTCCCGGCTCAGAGAACTCAGTGTCACAAGGTATCATAGGCTTCTCTATCAAGATTATTTATAAAGAAATGGCAGGAGTTTGTGTCTCTCCCTTTTATAAGGAGGCAGACCTATGTTCTTTCCCTCATAGATTTGTTACCCATAGAGTAAAAGAAAACAGTTTCACAAAAAGCCACACAGAACCAGTAGCTGACATTTGCACACGTTTGGAAATGGAAAAGAAATCAAAGTAATGAATCCTCTCAGGCCAGGCATCTCTAGCCCCTGCCTGTCTGTACTTTTTCCTCTCGATTCTTAATCACTTTCCCCGATTTCTCTCACCCTGCAAGTATCATATCTGGCAGTTTGTATTTCCTTGGGGATTCTAGAAGTTCTATATCTGCTGCACATTTGGGAGCACTGTACTGTGTCTCTGTCACTCTAAGATCATCACTGTCCATGGTGACACAACGTCAGTCCTTGGTACTATGAAAACAAAATACAGAGAGGGAAAGGTGATGGAGATGAGAGGCCACACGATGGCAGAGGAGGAAAACAGGCCACTGTGAAAATTACCCACGGCAAACGCTAGCAGTCAGAGGTGTAGGTGCTGCAGGGACTGACGCGGGGCCCTCGGATGTGGGAATCGGGTAACAGAGATACATGGCTCCATCCCACAGCAAGGGAATCTTCTGTCCCTGCCTCTGGGCCAAGGCGCCATCCCTGGGCCTCAGTGTCCCGCTCCCCTTTTAGTCCTAGGCACCCCATGCACACCTTCCTCATGGCCTTATTCTCCAGAAACACCCAAAATTAGATCTCAGTTTCATAATGTAGATGCAAAAGCATGTAGCGTGACTAAATCCCTCTTTCCATTTAGCCTTCTCCCTAATACACCAGTGAACATGCTGTGTAATCTCAGCAAGGGAGGCACGTGAGTTTTAGATGATAATTACTCATAAAATGCAATCACCAAATGTTTCCTTTAGCTCCATTTCATTCTGCACCTCTCAGTGGACTCTTGTGTTTCGATGTCCTCTGAATTCTTGTCTGTCACAGCTTCATAGTTTTCTACCTTTCCTTCTGAACTCAGTAATAAGCTAGTCAAGTTCTAAATAACTCAAAAGAGCCAGGTATGGTGGTACTTCCCATAATCCTAGTACTCAGGAGGCTGAGGCAAGAGGATCGTCATGAGTTCGAGGCCAACCTGGGCTACAGTGAGGTAAGGCCATCCTGAACTGCAAATTGAGACCCTATCTCAAAAACAAACAACTGAAGAGAAAAGCCTCAGTACCATCTGCATTTCAGCTCTCAGTGACCCAGCAGCATCCTCTGAACACCATCCACGGAAGGCCCTGAGAAGTCCACAGTAGAATTCGAAGTCAAACACCCTTCACCAGCTCTTCACTTCCAGTTCCCATCGGATGTTTTCACCTGTCCCCTATAGCTCTGCCTTCTCGTGTAGGCTTCCAGCATGGATATCAGATGGCTAATGGACACAGACAAAGGACGGATAATGATAATATTTACTAAAATGGTAATGACTGATATAATTGCAGGTTAAAATGGAGAGAAATCAATAATTAGGTTTGAGTCATGTTAAATTAGAGACGCTTGGAGACAAGGGCGTAAGTGACAAGGAGACAGAAGATACATGCTCCTGGACCCCGCAGGGAGATGCAGAGGGTAAACAACAATTTAGGGATCACACACAGGTAAGGCAGGCATCCTCAGGACGACAAGGTCACATGGAAGAGACAGTGAGAGGCAAAATAGAGCTCAGGAGCAAGTCCCAGCACCACATACAAGGGTGTGGGGTCGGGGGCCCTCACAGGAGCAGAGGAAGAAATGGCCAAGGGAGAGGCAGAGGATCAAGCACTACCGTGGCCAGGGGACAAAGGTCACTCCAGAGGGAGCATCCTAAGGGGAAAGATTCCAAGTGGAGAGGGGAATTCTGAGGTAGGTCAGGCTGGACTACTCAACACAGAAAGTAAAAGACGGTGCTCATGTCTACAGGTGGCTGTGGATCGCCATGAGATGCCATCTGTGACAGCCTGTGGATGGTGGCATGGGTAGAAAGCAGTTAGTCACAGTTGGCAGAACCCAAGGTAAGAGATGGGGGAGAACAGAGTCCCAGAGAGGAACCTGGCACTGTGAAAGATGTCCACTCTGCAGGAAGACAGGGAACAGAATACAAAGGACAACATTCACAGACCAAGTCTGACACATGCAGAGGGCAGAAGTCACTTTGGAACTGGCCACAGACTTTGCACAAACTCTGTATGATGTCTGCAGTGCCCTGAATGATCTCGCAGAGCCTGCAGGCAAGGTCCTTCATGGTCAGTGCGTCTGACACTTGTTCCACAGATGCCAGACAGGAGGAAGGAGCCAAGCTGAGGGCAGGAGGACAGAGCCAGGATAATCCTGCCTGCTACCTGCACCAGTAAGGTGAGCTTAAAAGAATCAAACACACTGCAGGCAGTTCCCCACCCGGCAGTCATGGGATGGCAGTACCCCATCTGTCAGCTGCCATGGGATGGTGGACACAGCATGGCCCAACCCACGGTAAAATATTCCCCAGCCACCATGGTCAGAAAGTGCTGGCAGAGGTCACAGCTCAGAGACCTCAAAGAAAGCTCAGGGAAAGAAGCCAGGCACCAAAGCCATGCAGTGTGCAATTTCACTCATATGAGCAGGCAAAGAGAATCCACAGATGGCTCTCAGGTGGGACAGGGGCCTAGGCGACTATTTCTTGGGTCCAGGGCTCCTCTGGGATGACGATGATGTTTGGGGACCAGAGAGAAGTGGGGATTGCGGGACACTGTGATTCACAGATGTGTGTACAAGCATACATAAGCACACACATGCACACACCTCAGGTCACACCAAATGCAGCGATGGCGGATAGCCCATTTCAGTTTCATCCTGTCAGCAGGCCTGGTCCCAGGTGTAAGGAGTTCACAAGATTAATGGCAAGCATGCATGGTGATTGAACCCATTTTTATGCACCTGTGTATAGTTTTGAAAATCAGAACTACTGGAAGTTGGTTACCTGGATCTCCCTCTTCAGGTCTGAGCAGTAAATGGGCAGAGTGGATCAGATCACACAGCCACCAAGAGCTCTGACAGACTGCCCTTGTACACAGCACATCATGTGTCACCCGCCACAGGAAATCAGACTAGGTGACACCTCAAACACACAGGAATAGCATGTGCACCACAAACCCCACTGCTGGGGCCAGAGGAGCTGTCTCAGAAAAATGCCGGCTACACTGCGGCTAGCAGGCCAAGGTGACAGGGAAAGTAGACCTGGCTCACCAGCGATCACCTCGGGGTGGGAGCACATGACCTGTGGACCCTCAGCATGCATCCTCTTCAGCTCCAGGCCATAGTATCTTCTTCACAGTGCTGGCTGCAGCTGCAGCAGGATGATCTGTGCCTTTCTGAGCAATGGCTATCCCCTATGGTACCCTGCATCCTGGGCTGGTCTGTTCTTGTTGCTCATCATTGTGTCACTTGGGTGGCTGAATGCAACAACTTACCTTGGGCTCCGGGGTACAAATGGAGCAGGCAGATAAAACCTCACAGACAAAGGACAACTTACAGAAGAGGTTAACCACAAGATGAAGGGCAACTGGCCTTTTAGAACCCAGCTTCAGTAGTCATTCTATGCACAGCCCTACCATAAATCTTCTGTGCACATGGCTTCACCACACAGAGCCACAGGCACCCAGAACTGGAATGACTTGGTGGTATTTTATATAAAAATAACATTCATATTTTTCTTTTGTAAAAAATTCAAGCTAAGCAAACTTCTTAGTTAAAATTACAAAATACTGTCAGAAGGATGATTTAAACGTATGAAAAATAGATCAATGAAAGGAACCTAAATATTGTTCTTGGTCACTCTGTAACAGTTATGACAATCTATAGAGCTCTGAGCAATTGTCCCTCCTGTCCTCATAGCAAGAAGGAAGCTGAACAAATTGAAAGCCAAGGACCCATGGGAACAGAGAAGCAAGCCCATCATACAGGGCCTTGTGGAATATCTGTGAGACCCAATGTGACACAAATTCAGGCAGTCAGCCAACATGCACGATAGTTGCTTCTTTTTTATAACGTAGGTTGTAATAAAATTCAGCCAAACAAAAGAGCAACAGAATTCAATTTTAAGTGTCTTAAAATACTTTTCGGAAATTGTTCAACATATCCAGGTATCTACTTTTGCTTCCCCATGAATTCCTGAGATGCCTTCAAAATTCAGCAATGCTGGGGACAAATGGATCCTTGATAAGTTTTCAGTTCAATCAACTTATTAAATCAACGAGAGGATTGCACAAAAGATCAACAGTTTTAAAAAAGGTTCCTAGAAATGGAGCTCAGAATTACCTATCAGACAAATCATACACATGGAAAGCTGCAGTGCATGAAGCCATAAATATTGTCACCTTAGAGGCACCGAGGATGAGGCAAATTAGCTATCACTACTGCTCATGCCTAAAAAACTAAAGAATGCTAACACCAACAATTTTGCTACCTCCCAACATTTCACTGGGAAAAGCACAGATTCGATAAATTGTACAAATTAGTTTTTTCTTAAAACCCAGCCTCATGTACTGCAGACCAGTTATAGCAGAGTCATTTACTTACTAAGACAAAAACTGTGCTTGGACAGAAGCCGGGCAGGGTGAGTACTGTGGCCTGTTTCCCGGAATCCAAGTCCTGAAAGGAGGCAGTTCCTCTCCAGCTCTCATCCCAGAGACAAACTGCCTTACAATGCAGTGTTTTACAAATACATAGCTGAGCTCAGCAAAAAGAAAAAAAAGCCCCAGAGGCCAAGGGTGGAAAGAGGCCCAGAGTGAGAGTGGCTGCCCTGACATTTGGTGACCCTACACTAGCATGGGGACCAGGTTCCAGCAGGAGCCAGCAGGGAGCCTGGGGGTAAAAAGCACAGCCACAGAGACACTGTCCAGAGATGGGGCAAGGCAGGGACGCCTGCTGCCACTCCAAGCTTGGGAGGCGACTCCTCCCCACTGAGGTAAGCATTACATAGTCCATAAGGATCCTGGAGCCCATACAGAGCAGGGCTCCAAACACAGGAACCCCTTGCCATCCAGGCAGCACATGACACCCATGTGAGCCACAGGGAGGAACCACAGGAGCACCATTCTGGGGAGCTCCAGAGCCAGCGCAGAGGGCTCACGTGCGCACACACCTCCATTCAGTGCACTCATCCCGTCAGGATGGGGGACACTAAGCAGAGGAAGGTACAGGACTCATCCGCTATTCAAGGGTGTCTTGCACATACAGAGTCAGTACTAGGCCCGGGCAGGGCGACCGAACTCCATTTTTAAAATATACTGCTGGATGCCAGCACTGGATAATGACAGCGATGAACAGACGTGTCAGAGCTGGGAGAATCAGTTTTCACAGCACCTTCGTGGAAATACTACACTTACAGACACGTATGAGAAAAAACTAACAATTAGCCAGCCAAGGCCAACAACAGCGTGCAACTGCTAAGGAGGAAAAGATATAGGATGCGGGACTTCCAGCCACCCGAGCCATGAAGCCGTAGCCAGAGTGTGGCCGTATTGGGTGATGGGCTGTACAGGGATATCAGAATCAGATGAGGCCACGGTGGGGGCTGATCCTGCAGAGCAGTGTCCTCAGGAGAAGGGGCGATGGCAGGGAAAGGTGACCTGAGGATATAAGCGGGGCAGACACTTCTGCAGCATCAGGGAGCACACTGAAGTCTTCAACCTTGACTCGACTTTCAGCCTCTGCACTGTAAGACATGGAAACATGCAGAGCACGCCGGCAATCTGGAGGCTGTGTCGTGAGTTTGTGCAGACCGGATCAGGTGCAAATGAAACTGAAAGGAGGGAAATGATACAGGGGGAACAGGGCAGGGCCGCCCGTTTCACAGCCCTGGGCTCCGCCAGTGTCTCGGACCGTGCTGACCTGTGCTGACCCAGGGTGGCTACTAGCGGAATTGGCTTCCATCTATCCTTCTTGAAATTGCCTTCACTCTTCTTGGCCCTTTCATTTTCATATAAATTTCAGAATATGTATCAATTTCCATAAAATATCACTGGGAATGTTTTGATTGGAATTGCATTGAGCTCACAAATGCATTTGCAGATAATGACATTTTTGCAATAATGTGTCATCCAGCTCCTGAAGATAGCAAATCTGTCCAGATATAGAGCCACTCTTCACTTATTTCCATGAGGCTCTGTAATTGGCAGAATGTCATCATCAATCATTCCGTTTCTTCCTGGGTATTTTATGTCTGTGGTGCTGGTAGGAAGGTATTAAAATTGTACTTCCAAGTGTACAATTTTAGTAACAGCAAGAAAAATGAAATTATTAGTAACCGTGTATCCCTAACCTTGAAACCTTTACCAGTTCTCATAGTAACACCTGTAGACTGTTTTGAGGGTGACAGAGGTAAATGATGGAGCCCCCTTTAAAGTAAGTCATGCCCACTCTGGAGTCTTTCTTAGTTCGTGAATGTCTTAACTTCCATTGTTACATATGCTGAGTAAGATGTCCACACTCAGGGAAGGTACATACAAGACAGATGGCAACTCAGCAGTACCGGGCCACTCAGGTGCCAAATTATCCCAAAGTTAAAATACTGGAAGCTTTTGTCAGCCTGGTTTAAGGGTAAAGAAACGCAGCACTGGTTGCTGTTTCTAGTTGCAGGTAGCGAGGCCATGGATCTTAGCAGGGAACTTACTAGAGCTGGCATTGGTCCAAACAACCCTGAAATTCTAGGGGCTACAACAGCCTAGGGCTGCTCCCTGCTCTGGGGTGGTGTTGGCTCCTGTTGGCAGCTGAGGGCAAGTAGGCATCTGTGCCCACACTGTCACTCAAATATCAGCCCCACCACCTCCATTATTTTTTGTCCAGGGCTCCCAGCAAAAGCATTGACAGCAGATCCAGGAGAGGGAAGGGTCCACTGGAGAAGGGTTCACACCCAACTAGGAGCAGCCCAGGTCACTGCGGCTTAAAGTCCACTCCCCAAAGTTCCCATGCACCCCAGAGATGCAGAGACAGAGCCTTCCCATGCAGGAAGACACAGGAATGGTGGCGGATGCTACCCCTCGCCTTGGTTGTGCCTAGATGGCTGTCACGGTGACAAAGCGGTAGGTAAGGGCACACTGAGCCCAGTCCCAGTCACTGAGCCTGCTGTGACACCGGCAGACACCATGAGCCAGAGGGAACACAGCAGAGTCACCAGTGTCAAGACCAACATCAGGGCAAAGCCGTACCTACCTTGTGTGGCTCACCACCACAGCCAGGTCTCTGCAGGGCACCCACCAGGAAGGGGGCTGCCTTGACTCCTATCCCCTACTGGCCTGTACACTCCAGGTTCCTGGAGCTCTGTGAAGGCCATGGGCCACCTGAGACCCCTGCTCATAGATGAGGAAACTGAGGTAGGAAAAGCCCAGAATGCAAAAGAAAGGAGCAAGACAGAGTGGCTGCTTCCTGATCCTCACTCCTCGATTGGGGCTCCAGTGGCTCATGGGCCCTAGGGCCAAGGCCCCAGAGTCCACCTCCTCCCTGCAGTGCTGCCTGGGGCAGATGGGGTCACCAGAGCTTGGGGAACCCTGACATGGGGCACCTTGGGCCCCCACAGAGCTCTGTCCTCTCTGGACAGCCCCACTTCATCCAGAGGACTTAATGGCTACAAAGCTTCTCCAGGGAGACACTGTCTCAGGCCTGGCCAGCAGCGCCTCTTTAACATCGCCAGTGTCTAGGAAACCTCTCCTCACCCTAGCACTACTTTTAACTTTGTGGGAAGTAACTATTCCTTAAAACCAAAAAGAGCCCATTAACAGCTCTGCCTCCCTGACACGGCTGCCCAAACCCACAGGCAGGGATGCAGGGACTGTCAGGAGAATCCACCGTCCTCCAGAATCCCTTCCCAGAACTGGAGTTTCCCAGAGACTATGTCCCTTCCTCCTGTCTCTCTTTTCCATGAATGGAAACTGTGCTCCCTGAGCCAGGCCAGGCTGTCTGTGTCCATCTGGATCCTCAGCAAGGGGCCATCTCCTGCCCCAAGGGTGAGCACCACAAGACTATGTCCTGACCGCAATCAGGTGGGCCCTTGCACAAGCGTGAGACCCAGAAAAGCACAAATTCTGAAGGTACTGGCTATTCCAGTGCTGATCTGACTTTGGGAAAGCCAGGTTTCCTCTCAGGAGGACAGAGGGCTGGGGGACCAAGGAGCTGAGCTCAGCCGCAAGAACAGGGAGGAGCCTGACTCAGTCTCACTGCTGCACCGCCTTCTGGTTCAGTCTCCATCTTCCCACCAGGGAGGGGAACGGCTCTGGCCCTGCCTTTCTGTCCCTGTGACCTATAGCAAGGCACTTTCTTTGTTCTTGCAAGCAGCTAATTTAAAGGGAAGTCTTTACAAACAGCTTAACTGAATCAGCGTAAATACTCTTTCACATTCTTTTCCTCCACCAGAAACAAAACCATGAGAAAAAAACACTGGAAAATCATGGACACACGGTTGGTCTGTGCAGAAACATGACACATCTGAGTGGTGCCAGCACATGTGGCTTGCCACCTTTAGTGCCTAGGATGACAGCTCTGGTGTTAGGGCCCAAGCTGCACTCTACAGGACCGGTCTCAATCTTAACTTTGCACTGTGTGGACAAAAATTGCCTTCCCTGTGAACAAGCCGAAAGGAAATCAACTTTGATATTCTATTAAATTTTAAAAATCAGCTATGTGCTTATAATCTCAGCACTCAGGAGGCTGAGGCAGGAGGATTGTTGCAAGTCTGAAGACTACACTGGGAGTTCAAGGCCAGCCTGAACTGCATAGGGAGAACCTATCTGAGGAAAGAGAGAGAGAGACAGAGAGACAGAGAGACAGAGAAATCAGCAATAGATGCAATTAGATTGGATCCAGGGGCTCACATGCTAAGCAAACTATACCACTAAGCCACATCCCAACCCTGGATGTGATGTATTTAATAAGTTAAGCCAACAGTTATCAAGTTGTTACATCAAGAAACATTTCTTTCCAGCAAAGTATCAGTTGCACCAAAGTTTTCCCATCAGCTTTGCAAGAGTACCATATAATTTTAATAAGCTGCTTGCTTATATTTTATTTTCAGCATAAAGTAATATTTTAAATTGAATTTATCTATAAAACTTCCATAAAATAAAAATACATGATCTCATAAAATCAAATCAGTCTTTAATTGCAATAATAAAAATCACATTTAAGTAATGGTGTCTCTGAATTAATAGCTCCACGGAGTCGCAGTGACAAAGCCATCCCTGCTACCTGCATGACTCTGCTGCTTCTGGGACTGGAGGATGAAACCCTGGCGGACGCCCGGGGCCAGCTCCAGAGCCCCTGACCAAGTGATTTTCTCGCAGGGCTCACAGTGACTGAATCTCAGGAAGTGAGTGACAGAGTCTCAGGAAGGCTGCACATTCAGTGCCAGACCACAGGAAAGTGGCCACGTTAACGCTCCAGTGTGGCACAGCTGTCAGGATGAGGCAACTCATCTGCAGGTGGGAGGGGCTCCTCTAACTTCCTGCACAGAGGGGATCATGTTTTCGGGAGCACACGTTTACTGCCGAGTCGAAGGCCAGGGGATTTGTAAGCTCAAGGCTCATCTCTGATCCTTCTGGGAGGAACTACTAAGAGATTCTACTTTACAAATGCTTCTTACTTCTCAGACAGACATCTGTGCCAGTGACTCTGCAAGGCCATGCAGCTCGGGGAAAGGACAGTGATCTCAAACATCGCAGAGTAACCACATATCCAAATGCAGAGACTCACCTCCACCCATCCCCAGCCCTGTAGAAAATGTAACGAGCTCAACATGTGCTAGCTGGGAATGTAAAATGGTGACCTAGAAAATGCTTAAAGTCCATAGGAGAAATCCTTATGAGCTGGAGTTAGGAGAAGCATTCTTCAGGCTGGCACCAAAAACATAATCCACGGAAACTAAACTGATACACTGAACCTCTTCAAAATTACAAATGTTCACACTACAAAAGAGGCTGTAAAGAAAACAAAAAGATCTTTCACATTCTGGGGGGAAATATTTGCAGATTACTTAACCGGACTTGTATTCAAAAAATATAAAGAATTCCAACAACTCCCATTTAAACCAAAACAAAAGAATCAAACTCTTCACCAAAGAGAAGACATGTCCAGCTAAAAAGCTCTGCAGATGACTGCCATCCTTCCCATCCGGAAACTCTAAGCTGAGGGAGATGGCACCAAATGTGTCAGTGAGTCACTAGGAGGAGCAAAGAAACCTGACCACACTACGGATGATGACCCGAAGCAGCTCTGTCTCATGCACCGAGCTATGGGAAAAGCGTGGCAACAGCTCAGAAACTCAGACACACCACAGAGCCAAAGATCCCACTCTGCAATATTTATAACCTAAGAAAACTCCATCCTGCAGTCAGAAACCAGTCCACAAACTCTGAGAGTGGATTACTCACAGCTGCCAAAACTATGTCCAGCAACCAGTTCAGGGGCAAACAAAACGATGTACATCTCAGTGATAACAAGAACTGTGCGCACCTGTAACAGGGTGAACAACTCACAAAAGCACCCTGCCACGGGGAGAGGTACAGATTTCAAAGCACGGATCATGTGACCTTATGTATGTAAGAGGTTGGACCAGGCAACCTACCCTCTGTGCAATCGCGTGTGGCTGCCCGGGCAACTGAGGTGGCGAATGTTTTGTGACGAGGGGTCAGCAGCAAAGCTTGATTTTAGAGGTGATCACATCACCATGCATCTGTCAAAATCCACACAACTGCAAAATTAAAAGTGTGTGTATTTTTCCCTTGATATGTTCGACCTCAAAAATATATACCAGTAGGTACATAAATATAGATTGACTGGAAAGTTATTACTGCAAAAGAAGAAATCAAGAGTAAGGGAATTCTTAAAGCACAACACATTCACATTTTGTATGACTTTTCATCTATTAATAATCTTTTAATATACTAAAGTTCCTGCTAGCAATTAACCTACTAGAACAGATCGGACAGTACAACTACTTTTCCTTTCAGAATAATAATCTAAAAGAATCACGTTTAAGTAGATACCAGGGCCTCCCATTCCAGAACTCTTTATTTTGCTTTTTTATTGATGTGAGCCATTGTTTATTAAAAACTAGAAAGGAAATGCAGATATAAGAGCAATCCTGAGAAATGGTTTATCTCACAGAATAATCAACTCCGCTCAGTAAAAAGAATCTGAGACCAGATGTTCAGATTAAGATTATACGCCTTTTTTCATCCCATTTTTACTATGTTTAAACAAAGATTTTTTTTCAAAGCCTTGACTTTTAAAAGGTCACATTGTGCAACATTTTCTAAATCTTTGTCTGGTCTCACAACAAGGTAAGCTTCCTCAATGCTGCCTCAAATCAGGTAAAAGGCACACCGAGGTGAAAGTTAAATAAAAAGCTATCTCAAATAGCATTTTTTAAAAGGCAAACATCAGCCTTGTAAGTATTAAAAGCACGTTCTAAAACCCACTCTGATGACAGTTTAAGAAAGCTGCTTTTATGTGCGCAGAGCTCAGCTCCACAAGGTCTTTTAAAGGAGAGTGTTTACCTAAAAATACAGGCAAGGACCAGAAACTGGCCTTGAAGAGACATCTTTAGAGAACACACAGTGAACCCAATCTTTAACTAATAAATTGTCCCACACCTTTGTCTCTGCCCGGAGAGCCGCGGTCTGCTCGCACAAGAACGCACAAGCCCCTGTAAAGCAAGGTAGCTTTTACTGCATCGTGCACTTGTTGACTTAGAGCCCCTGAGTGGCAATGCACATCTCAGGGGTTTTGTTTCTTTTAGCCCTGTCATCTGTGCTACTGATTGTACTTTGACTTAGATCAAAGTTGAAAGCTTCTAAAAAGACACACAGACCACAATGTGACAAATAGCATGCCGTGTTTGACACAGCAAACAATAAATTACTTTCATCAACCCGGATAAAGAATCCTATGTTTTCAATGCTAATTCTGATGTCTGAAATGATAGAACTTCACTATAGTCTCAAAAAAGGAGCTTCAAATAAGAGGGGAAAGGTATAAATAAAAGCCACATACCACAAGTTCTAAATTCCCATTGTTCAAAGAACTGTGTTTCAATCTGTCGCTGTGTGAAACACCTTGCA
The DNA here is from genome assembly GCF_034190915.1 of Cavia porcellus. Taxonomy (NCBI): domain Eukaryota; kingdom Metazoa; phylum Chordata; class Mammalia; order Rodentia; family Caviidae; genus Cavia; species Cavia porcellus. Next base: position 60,849,131 of record NW_026947489.1, read on the forward strand.
CAGATTAAACTGAACAGCATTCATTCACATGAAACAAGTTAATTCACCTCTGTTTTGGAGTTGAAAACAATTTGCGGGGTACCTGAGCCCAACCTCAAAGGACCCAACCTGAGGACCATACCTCAAAGCTTTAGCGGTATTCAGCACTACCTAAGCCACCCATTTCTCTCTTGGTAAACTTCGACCACATAGGTACCCGTTCATAAGGAATGCCATCAACTAAAGCTGGACCAGAAGCACACAACCCACTCAGACAGACTGTGCCATCATCCCATCCGTCGGCAGCATCCTAGAGCATACGTACCTTCCCGGCTGGCGCTTCCTAGCTGTCCCATCCTCTAAGCGTCTTACATATCTGACCTAATTTAATCCCAGCAGAAATCCTGTGAGGCAGATATTCCTACTCCCATTTTCCAAGTAAGGAAACTGAGGCACATAAAAGCGTAAACTGGTCAAGTTCACACATATCTATTAAGTGATGGAGCCTAAATTCAAACCTAAGTCTTCCTATTCCTAAAATTGAAGCTTTTCAGAAGGCTCTGATGATAATGTTTTATCTGCATAATCATATGTTGAACCTAGAATTGTTCAGAAATTGGTGGACAGATCTTTTATTTTAGAATCTTTCCTGAATCAAAGCAAAAACAAATCCTATTTTATCTCTTACAGAGTTATTTACATTTACCACAAAAGATTAGGAATTCAACAAACATACATTGGACATAGACTGTGGACTGGTTTCCATGCCACATAATGGAGAAACCACAAGGAAGAAAATATACAAACTTACCTTAGATTCCATGAGAACCATGTTTTCTTTCAATTTATAAAAATATGTATATTTTGGATTTGCATGCCCTGCCAGGACCTAAAACTCAATCAGCCTAAAAACCAGTCAACCTCCAAACTTCACAAGCCTTTCTATCCTAACTATGGTAGTTCTCAAGGCCCAAAAGAATTAGGAAAACCAATAATAACTGGAAACACCAATTAGCACAATTTTGTCAGCAATTTACAAGCTCAGAACCAAGCAGAAGGAATGCCAACTGAGGTACAAAGTTTCCAGGCCCTTCTGCTGCTCTCCATAACAGTGAGTGACAAGGAGATGATGGTGCACGAAGTCCTGTGTCATTGGCAGTGACAGAAGATGGGCCTTGACTCTTGAGAGAAAGCTGCACCCAGAGCCGGTTTGTGCAGTGATGGGGCTGGTACGCCACAGGCAGATGCTGTCACAGCTGTCACCAAAATCCTTCGCACTGAGAACTGGAAACACTTCTCTTTGCCCCACTGCAGTGCAAATCATTGTGGCGATCCAGACATGCTGAGGGCCACATGCGTAACACTTTTCCTTTCTCTAACATCTGCTTCCAGTGCCCAGAGTTCACTAAGAGTCCTCCTTCCAGCACAATGGAAGGATGCCTGGGCTCACCCAGGCTCTGGAGCACTGGGCCTCCTGGAGCCCACACATCTGAGACCTGCACACCTGGGCCCGCACACCTGCAGTCACATTCCTGGGACATGCACTTATAGAATCTGTACATTGGGGCCTAAACTCTTGAGGCCTACACAACTGGGGCTTGCATACCTGGAACCCACACACCTGGGACCTGCACATCTATAGCCTCACTCCTATGGCCTGCATTTGTGAGACCTATACTAGTGCCTGCATACCTGAGATTTGCATAACTGGGGCCGATACATGTGAAGTCTGCACACCTGGGGCTTGCACACCTGGCATCTGCACACCTGGAGTCTCCACATCTGGGCCACACTCCTTGGACCTGTACTTGTGGGACCTATACACCTGAGGCCTGCATTCTCAGTCCTGCACATCTGGGGCTTGAATATATGAGACCTGCACACCTGGACCCTGCACAGCTGGGACACACACTACTGGAACCTGCACTTGTTGGATCTGTACATCTGGGGCCTGCACACCTGGAACCTATACACCTGGGCCCTGCACCGCTGGGGCCCACACTACTGGAACCTGCACTTGTGGGATCTGTACATCTGGAGCTTGCACACCTGGAACCTACACACGTGGGGCCCACACTACTAGGACCTGCACTCCTGCAGCCCATAAACCTGGCATCCAGTCCTCCCCACCCACACATGGCCATCTCTGGGCCAGGCATCCACCCCGTGCCCACCCCAGATCTTCCTCCCAGCCCACTCCTGACCAGGTACCCTTCCTGCTCCTTGGGACACTGGAGTTCGTTCCCACTTCCCACGAGGCAACTCTCACGCACCCTTCTTCACCCTCCAATGGCCCAGTGCTCTTTAGGTAGGTGCCCACAGCCTCTCTTCCCTGAGCAAGGGTCACATCGTCCTCCTGCAGTCTGGAGCCAGTCTTCTCAGCCTGCACACCTCCGCTGCACCTTCAGACACCCTCTCTCCACATTCGTCACATCTAGATCCATTCTTCCTCTCACTGCCATTTTCTCCTCCAAGGCTAGACATGAACCCAGCTTCTCCCAGCCGGAACAGCTCAGCGCGTGCCCGGGCTCATGTTGAGCGGTCTGAGCCTCCCGTTTTCTTTCCCACTGAGGCAGAACCTCTTTCCTCCCAGGCTGAGCTTTTCACTGCTTTAACCTTCCTTCCTCTAGAGGGCCTGGCAGAGCACTGTCACTAAATAGTCACCAAATAAATGCTAGTGTATTGGGGCTGAGGGTTTAGCCCAGTGGCATAAGTGCCTGCCTTATAACCTGGCAGTTGTGAGTTCAATCCCCAGTACTGATAAAAAGGAAAAAGACAAAAAATAAACAAGCAAAAAAAAGTGAATGATAAGAAATTTGGAGACCAAGCTGCTGTCTTAGCTACTTTTCCCTTGCTGAGCCACAATTCCCAACACCACAAATTTAAGGAAGCAAAGTTTCATTTTGGCTCAGTTTGTAGAGGTTTCAGTCCACAGTCAATGGCTTCCCAGGCAGGGTGGCATGGTAGAAGGGCATCACAGAAGTGAAAGGCTCATAGCATGGCTGCAGGAAGCAGACTGAGATCCAGGAGGAAGGGAGACAGACTCTTCAAGGCCACATGGCCAGGAATCCCATCCTCGAACCAGGCTCCACCTCCCAACATCACATCTAGGTATAACCTCTTTGGTGCACTAAGCATCACACCCCCATGACCCAAGTACCTCCCAAAGCCCACCTATGAGCACACGAGGCTTTGAAGGGGGGGCTCTATACAGAAACCATAACAGCTGCCAACTCCCCTAAAGTGATCATGCTGTGAAAAACAGAACAGTGGATATAAATACAAATAGGCATAAAAACACTCCAAACCCACACTATAGGGAAGTGTTGAATCATTTTAGAAACAGAGTTAATATTGTGTGCTATTCTTTTATCCACAATTTTATTAGTGAAATTTAAGTTCAATAGAAGTGTTCAACACATTGGTCCCAGCATGTTCACTCCCTGGTTAATAGAAATCATTTCTGGATGAAGACAGTGCTAGGGTCACTGTAGGGCAGAAGGGGGATGGCCAGAGAGAAACTGAGTCCAATTGAAAGAAAATGAATTAATTTTCCACTGTGGAAACTCTTGAAGGAATCCAGTGATAGAGGAAAGAAAAACTGCTTGAGCAGAAGGGAAACTTCCACAGCACATTTACTTTCAAATTCTGTAGGGCGGGGGTGGATGGGGAGGGGGGAGACAGACAACGTAAACTTCAGAAGTGGAATTTCATGGTGTTACTTTAAATATTTTTATATCTGAATCCATAAATCATGGACTAGGATTTCACTTAAAATGTAGTAATGAAGCAAGCATAATGGGAAAACACCTGTAATCCTACCACGCTGGGAGGATAAGCCAGGAGGATCACAGGTTCAATCTCAGCCTGGGCAACTTGGCAATTTAGCAAAAGCCTGTCTCAAAATAAAAAACAAAAATATGCTTGGGGATGTAGCTGTGTGGGAAGGCCCTGGGTTCCGTCCCCAGTACCCCACACATACACACACACACATCCCCCAAATAATGATATATATATATTTTTAAAAACTATTCAAGCAAGCTGAGGGGAGAGAAAAAAATGACACAGGTCAGAACATCTACTCAAAGAAGAATACCTGAGAATGAATTGATGAAAGTGAAACAGAATCTTTGATTTCCATTTTCTTCATTGATCTAATAGTTTTATAAAATAGATAGGAGAGTCACATTGGGTAATGACAACTCACTGCAGCTGTAGAATGAGCACCAATGGTGGCGGGGGGACACGCTCACAAGGCCACTTTTGCTGGCCATGACTTAAGAGTCTCACTTGAAACTGGACTCAGAGTGGTTGCTACGGTCTGTGGCAAACTCTAGGGCAACTACTGGAATATATTTTAAAGGAAGTATAAATTACATCCTAGGAAAGGAAAGAAAATGAATTCACATGCTCAAAACCACATAAAATGGAAAAAGGAAATATAAAAAGAAACAAGAAGTGAAAAACTTAGAAAACAGTTACAAGTATGATATATATTAATCCAACTGCAAATGCAAAGTGATCACTAACTAAAACACAAGACTGCTGGGCACGATGATGCAGGCGAGGGATCCCAGCCACTCTGAAAGCTGTGGCAGGAGCACAAGGTGAAGGCCAGAGTGGACAACCTAGCAAGACTCGGTCGCGAAAGTCTTTTAAAATTTTTAAAAGAATGCTGGGGGTGTAGCTCAGTGGGAAGGCACTTGCCTAACATGTACATGGCCCTGGGTTTACCAGAAAAAAAGGAGGAGGAGGAGGAGGAGAAATGAGGAGGAGGAAGAGAAGGAGAAGGAAGATGAGGAGGAAGAAGAGGAGAAGAAGGAAGACGAGGAGAAAGAAGAAAAGAAGAAGGAAGAGGAGGAGGAGGAAGAAGAGAGAGAAGGAAGAAGAAGAGAAAGAGAAGAAAGAGGAGGAGGAAGGAGAGGAGGAGAAGGAGAGAGGAGGAGGAGAAGGACAAGAAGGAGAAAAAGAAGGACGAGAAGGAGAAGAAGAGAGAAAGTGACAGTAACCTAACGAAAATTTTTCAAAATCCAACTATATGAAACCCAGCAACGAGTTGAAAGTAAAGAGATGGAAAAAGATCATGCTAACACAAACCAAAAGAAAGCTGAATATCTTAATTTCAGCCAGAGTGGACTTCAGAATAAGTGATACTGTGCCGGGAGCCCTGCACAGGGAAAAAGGGGTCATCATCCACTGTCATCTTTACTCTGTACATAAAGCCCCATGCCAATGCAGCAAAGTACATGGGCAAAAATGAAAGCACAGGCACAAGCAGGTGGCTCTGCAGCTTGGCTGCAGTCTCTGAAACACCTCCAGTGATGCAGGGCCATCTAATGAGGCCCCATCTCGAATTTTAAAAAATAATAGTCAGGGCTAGGGACACAGCTCAGTGCGTAAACACTGCCCAATATACGCAAGATGCTGGGCTCGTTCTCAGCCAGTACTGAAAGGGGTTGAAGGTGGGGAGGGTGCAGTCGACTGGAGAGCTCTATGAATCAATTGAATTTAGTGGCCAGCTACAGAGCAGTCCAGCCAGCAGCACTTTCTTGTCCAGTCCAGATGGAACATTTGCCAGGACAGATCACACTGCGGCCTATAAGAACACATTAACAAACTGGAAAAACTGGACATTGTACAGAGTATGCTCTCTGACTACAACGGAATGAAAGCAAAAATCAGTAGCAGAAACGTAACTGGAAAATTCCCAAATATTTGGAAATTAAACAAGACATGAGTCAAAGAAAAGATCTGCAAACAAATTTTTAAAATTATCCAGAACTTTTTAAAAATGAAATATTAGGTATTAGTTTTGAATGCAACAATAGCAATGTTTAAAGAAAAAATGTATAGCAGAAAATGCATGTGTTAGAGATTGAAAAGATCTCAACTTTGTGATCTAAGCTCCCACCTAAAAAACTAAAGACCAATATAAACCTAAAAAGAGTATACAAAATAAACTGTAAAAATCAGAGTAGAAATAAATGACATTAAAAACACAGTACAGAACATTAAAAAACCAATAGTACTGCAAAAAGGTCAATAAAATTGATAAATCTGTAACACACTAAGATTAGAAGATGGAGGACACAAATTCTCAGTCCACTTTTCAGAAATGAAAATCAGACATCACCACTAACATTCTATATATTAAAAAAAAAAAAAAAACAGCAAAGGAACACCATGAACAACTCTGCCCACAAACCTGGCAACTAGGATGAAATGGATCAATTTCTTCAGTGTGTAATCCAATAAAATTTATAAAAGGAAAAACCAAAAAATCAGAATAGACCTATAGTTATTAATGATATTGTGTTAACATCTGATAATGTTCCAACAAATAAAGTACTAGGCTAGGGTGTTTCACTAATAAATTCTACCGAACAAAGAAGAAATGATACCAAGTTTTTAGTCTCTTCCAGAAAATACAGAAGCTGAAATTTCCTGAAATCTTTAGAATGGTATTACTGGACTTCATAGATCAGACAAAATATCTGACAAAGATATTACAAGAAAAAACTCAGATCAGTATCTCTCATTGTTATTGTAATGTTGTAGTTACATACCTAGGCAATGAGACACTCATAACTTAAAAGAAAAGAGGTTTATTTTGGTTTATGCTTCAGTGGTCTCAGTTCTTGCACTGCTGGCTGGTTCCAAGGCAGGATAGTATGCCACAGGGCATGCCAGAGGAAAGTTGCTTGTGGCATGACATCCAGGAAGCAGAGAGATGGAGAGAGGTGCCCAGGAAGTAGATAAATCCTCCAATGCCACAGCCCTAGTAACCCGATCTCCTATGAGTGAGTCGGCTATCAGACCCATAATCTAGTCATCTTCCAAAAGCCCCACCTCTGGGTGCACAAGACTCTTGGGGGGGGGGCATCTAGATATAAACTGTAACAGGTAGAGATCCAAAATGTCCCCCAAAAGCCTCATTGCACTGAAGGCTTGACTGCCAGCTGATGGGATTTAGGAACGCAATGAATCATGAGACCTGGGTGCCTTGGTACTTCAGGCAGGCTTTGAAGTAGACTCCACACTCTGAGTAGATGGCGGGGAGCAGTAGGATGCTAGTAATCTGCAGGTGTACCGATGGGCACCTGGCCAGAGGTGCAGTGAGAGGAGAGCAGAGTGGGGTTGTGTGTCCCATTTTCAAGGCGTGCAGCTGCCACTCACACCTACTCACAGGGAGTAAACGGGATGCTGAGTGAAACAAGATGATCCTAAACTCCCCTTCGAAGCCTAAGTATTTCTTAAGTAGAAGTGAATTTTCTTGCCTTTCTGAAATGCCTAGGCACCCAAGTCTGTGAGGTGTTAAGTCCTTAATATCCCACAACGAAGTGTGGTGTTATGAACCTAAGTAGTTTGAACAGGTAGACAAAACCAAAACTTAACTAAAGCCAAGATCATATCACTGAAACCAGAGAGATCCCCACACTAATAACTAGCAAGTCTTTCCATCTAAGTGATCCTCAAAATTCAGCATGCATGCACAGAGAGACAGAGAGAGAAATAAGAGAGAACAAGGCAACAGTCTCAAAAACTCTAACCCCTTCCCAAAATGTTATCTATCCAATGGCATCAATCCAGAAGAAATTAAAAAGCTGAAAGCCTGCACTGTATGAAGTAATAAAAGAAACAAAAAACAGATCAATAAAATATTTGGCAAGCTCAAAGAGGATGTAACTAAATAGATAATGGACTTAATTAATTAAGTGATCAGTGAGTTTAAAGAAGACTCTAAAAGACACTAGATGAGCTAATCAAAATGAGAGAAAATATGAATGACCAGCCCATGAAAATATATCGAACAGAATTCCAAGAGATAAAAAAGTTTTATTGAAAATATGTGTAGCAGAAGTGAACAATATGAAGAGAGAATCTCAGAACTAAAAGGTAGGGTTGATACAGGTGGCCATATATTCAACAGTAGCTTAAAAATTACAGATCATCAGAAATTGATCCCAACAGCTACCAGCTGACACAAAGATCTAGCAAAGAACAACTGGAACTAGAGAAAAACTAAAAGATGGAATGAATCTCATTTTTTAAAAAACCTGTTTATAGAAATCAGAGCTGAAAATTTTCCAAGTGGAGAAAGAATTCAACATATAGGTAAGTGAGGTGTAAGAACTCTAAATTACCAATAGTCACAATCAAAAAAATCTCCACAACAAATGAGAGTTAAAATTCATGAAGTCCAAAACAAGAACAGAATTTTTAAAGCTGTTTGAGGTGAACAACAAATCACCAAGGTAAATCTATCTGAATCACAACAGAATTATGAACACAAATCTTAAAGGCCAACAGAGCTTGAGGAAAAATTCTTCAAAACAAATCAAATTTCAACTCTGATTACTGTATCTTGCAAAACTATCTTTCAAGATTGATAAAGAAATCATGACTTTCTATAACAAAGGCATAACAAAATTCATGACTACTAACTCAAACCCTACAAAAGTCACTCAAGCACATCCTAGATAGCAACAATGATGACATCAACACCAAGGGCCTACAGCAAGCAGGGTAAGCACTTATGCAAAAGGAAATAAAGAAATCAGCAACAGAAAAAGAAACCAATGACAAAATCAGTCAATACCTTTCACTAGTAACTCTCAGTATAAATGGTCTCCACTCCCCAATAGAGATACAGAGACAAATGGGATCAAAAAATAAAATCCTGCAGTACACTACATACAACAAATACACTCAATCTTTAAACAAGCCCATAGATTATAAATCAAAGGATGGAGAACAATTTTTAATGCAACTGGAGACTGAAACAAACCAAAGTAGCTCTATCTTCAGAAGAAGTGAACTTCAATCCAAAATTGATCAAGAGACAAAGTCACTATGTATTAGTAATAGGAACAATTCAACAGGAAATGATTACAATTGTAAATATATATGCACCAAATACTGGTGTAACTAACCATAAAACAAATACTACCGAACATAAAAGGTTAAAAAAAAAAAGCATATAATCAAAGTAGGGGAATCTCAACACCCCATTTTTTTTCAAATAGATCAACTAGACAAAAAAAATCAATAAAGAAATATCACAATTGAACTATACCTTCAAATAAATGAATTTATTAAGTACCTACAGAGATATCTATCTATGTAATAGATACCTACAGTCTAACAAAAACATAATATACATTCTTCCTAACAGAGAAATTTCCCAAAAACAGACCACATTAGACCATAAAGCTTGCTTAAATACAAAGGAATCGGGGCTGGGGATTTAGCTCAGGGGCATAAGCACCTGCCTTGCAAGTGTGTGGTCGTGAGTTCAATCCCTGGTACCAATAGAAAAGAAAAAGACAAAAAAAATACAAAGAAATCAAAATGATCCCATGCATATTATCAGATCATAGTGCAATGAAACTAGAAATTGATTGCAAGAGAAACCACAAAAATTATGTAAACACATAAAGGTCAAATAATACACTCATGAAAAGTCAATGGGTCACAGAAAAAATGAAATACTTTCTAGAATCAAGTGATAACACAAGTATAATAAAATAGAACCTACAGAACACAATACAAGTGAGATTCTAGTTGTGAATGCTCACTTCAGAAAAAGAGAGCCCAAAAAACAACCTATTGATACACCTTAAAACAAGGTGATACACCCTAGAAAAACAAGAACAATCCAAATTCAAAACTAGCACATGGAAGGAAATTATGAAGATCAGAGTGGAAATTAACAAAATTGAGACTAAAATACAAAGAATCAATGAATCAAAGACCTTGTTCTTCAAAAGGAGCAAAATACACAAACCCATAGCCAAACTTATGAAAATAAGGAAAGAAAAAAAATCCATCTAAATGCAATTAGAAGTGAAAAAGGCAAAATCACAAAGGATAATCCCAAACCCAGAGAATTATAATCACTTTAAAAATCTATAATCTAGTTTGAGAATCTACAGGGAATGGACATATTTCTAGATGGATATGAATTACCAAAACTAAACCAAAAAGACATAAAAATATTAACAGTTCAACAAGAGGCAATAAAATTGATGAGTAATAAAACACCAAAGCCCAGAATTCAGGGAATTCACTACTAAATTCTATAAGAACTTCAAGGAAGATCTAATACTAATACTCCTCAAACTCCTCATAACATTGAAAGGGAAGGAATGCTGCCAAACTCACTACTCTGAGCTAGCACTATCCTGATGTCAAAACCAGACAAGGTTAAAAAAGGAACACTACAGGCCAATCTGTTGAATGAACTTGGACGTAAAAATCTCCAAGAAGATACTAGCAAAGACAACACAGCAAATGGCTAAAAAAGATCATACATCATGACCCAGCTGACTTCATCCATAGGATACAAGGATGGCTCAACAATAAATGTAAATACTCGCATAAACAGAAGCAAGGACAAAAACCACGTGATCATCTCAATCAATGCAAGAAAAGCCTTTGACAAAATCCAATACACATTTATGATAAAAACATTGAAGACAATATGCATAGAAGTGCTGGGGACTGCAAACTTACAATGGCTAATTTTGTGTATTTCCCTATGGGATAAAAGGGAGGTTTGGGATTATTGGTTCCACCCATCTGAGATTTCCCATTGACTCTTCTAAGCATAAGATCATCTATGCCTTCTTGAGTCATCCCAGGATTGTACTGCAGGATAAGATCCTTGTTAGCATATGATCACCTACGCCCTCTTTGAGTCTTCTGATGAATTATAATCCTTTACCAGCCCCAACTATCACTGTATACACCAAATAAATAGAGGTTGCTTTGGTAGTAGTGGGAGTCCAATCCAGAGATACTGACTTCCCAGCCATTGATGCAATACTATACTTTGTTTTTTATTTTTCTCACTGTATTCTTAAGACAGACAATTGGGACTCTTGGCCAGGCTACCCGTATTTGACGCCAGTGCAACCAAGAACCCATGACCTTCAAGCCACAACAACCACTATCAAGGCACTGACAATCCACTGGATTTTGCATGACCAAATTAAAGGTAAGTGGAATATTTTATTAATTATATAGCTCAGACAATTTGCAAATAGCAATCTGTTGTAGGTTTGTTCATCAAAGGTAACTATGGGGCAACCGTATTCTTTATCTGCTGAAGAGAAAGAATTTAGCTGATTGATGATGAAGCTGTTAAATGATGCAGACATCAAAGTCCCATCAAAACACATTTTTGGATTACTCTGTCAGATACCTGAATTCTATTCTTCCTTTTCCAATGTGGGCACACTTGATACGAGAGTGGGATAAAATAGGTCAAGTTTGTATGTAGCTACAATCCAAGATGAAAAAAATTCCACCCCAAAATGATAGCTACATATAACTTGGTGAAAGTGGCCCTCTCATCATGGCAACGTAACCTAGGGAAAAAAAAAAACAACCCAGAGACAAGTATAATATTGCATCAATGGCTAGGAAGTCAATATCTCTGAACTGGACTCCCTGCACTCCCAAAGCAGCCACTATTTATTCAGTGTATACGGTGATAGTTGGGGCTGCAGACTTAGGAAGGTGTAGCTGATCATATGCTAACAAGGATCTTATCCTGCAGTATAATCCTGGGAAGACTCAAGAAGGCGTAGATAATCTAATGCTTAGAAGAGTCAATGGGAAATCTCAGATGGGTGGAACCAATAATCCCAAACCTCCCTTTTATTCCATAGGGAAATATGCAAACTTAGCCATTATGAATTTTTGGTTCTCAACACAGAAGGACCTTATCTCCATCTGATAAAAACCATTTATGGCAAGCTGCTTGCTAACCTCATCCTAAATGAGAACAAACTAAAACCTTTGCCCCTGTGATCAAGAACAAAAACAGTTTGTCCGTTCTCACGCTTGTTCAATACAGTACAGTAAATCCACAACTTTTTTTTTTTTTTTTGCATTTTTACCGGTACCAGGGATCAAATGCAGGACCACAAGCTTGCAAGACAGGCATTTACGCCGCTGAGCTAAATCCCCAGCCCCAATCCCCAACTTATTAACATTTGGGTTGCAAACTTTCACAGATGTACTGTACAAAATTCACATTGTCCACTTACGAGTGACTGACTTACAAACAAGTCTTCCAGAAAGGAACTCATTTGTAAGTCAACGACCTACAGTACTCAAAACTGTAGCCAACACCATCAGCAAGAAAAGAAATAAAAGGGACACATATAGGGAAGGAAATAGTCATTGTATCATTCTTTACAGACAGCATAAACTTGAACACGGAAGATACAAAAAATCCCACTTAAAGACTCCTACAACTAATAAATTCTGCAGGTATCAAGACATAAAATTAACACACCAAAATAAACAGCATTCTTATTCACCAACAATGAACACACTGATAAATAAATAAAATACTACAAAATGGCTTCCAAAAAGTAAATACCTACGTATTTACTTAACGAAGGAAGTGAAAGATCTCCACAATTAAAATTTTAGTACTTTGAAAGAGAAGACTGAATAAGCCACCAGAAAATAGAAAAGATATTCCCTGTTCTTAGATAACCAGAAACAATATTGTCAAAACGGTCATATTACTAACACTGGCATAAATTTAATGCAATCCAAATCAAAATACCAACAACATCCTTTGCAGAACTAGAAAAACTTAATTTCAAGATTTACATAATGAGAAGAGCTTCACAATAACAAAATCAGTCCAGAGCAATAAGAAGGAAGCATTACAATCCCAAATTCCAAGTTATATCACAAAGTTATAGTGATAAAAAAACATCATGGCACTGACACAAACACAGACATGTGGATCAATGACACGGAACGCAGAAGGCAAAAGCAACCCAACACACTCAGACATCTAATAATTGACCAAAATTATTAGATGTCTGAGGGGCCACAAAAACGTGCTGAAGAAAAGGTAACCAACAAATAACACTGGGAAAACTGGTTACTCACATGTGGACTGAATCTAGAGCCAAAGCTCTCACCACATACTAAAATAAAATTAAAATGTAAAGACTAATGGAGACACTTCAGATACAACAGCTAAAACTCTTGAAGACAGGTTTAGGTGAGTGGTGGTGAATTTGGCACACACACTGCAGCTGGCTGTGTATCACTGAAAGTTCTAAAAGGTTCACTACCACTGGTATAGGTGAAGACTTCTTGAGCAGAACCCCCCAAAAATCAACAAATTGGATTTTATCAAATTAAAAATCTTCATAGCAAAGGAACCACCAATAGAATGAAGCAACATCCTATAGTTATATTTTTGCCCAGCCAGCCTTGACACATGACTAATATCCAGAATATATAAAGAATTTTTTTTAAAAGACCCTCTCATAAAGTAAAAGACACAATCCAAAAAATGGGAAACTGAAATGAATCAACACTTCTCAGAAGAAATACAAATGGTCAAGTGAAACATGAAAAATATCTAACATCTTTGGTCATTAGAAAAATGCAAATTAAGACAAAACAGATTCCATTTTACTGCAGAGAGAATGGCTATAAGGAAAAAAAGCAATAAAAAGTTGGAAGACTGCAGGGGAAAAAAGAACCATTCTACACTGTTGGTAGGAGTGTAAACTTGCATAACCACTATGAAAATCAATATAGATTTCTCAAAAAAATTAAAAATTCAAAATCCATGTGACTCAGCTCTTCCCTTTGGGATACCCTCCCAAGTTAAAGACATCAGTATTATTATGATGATCCATGCACACCCATATTTACACCAGCACAACACAAAATAGCTAAATATTGGATGTAACCTGTATGTTCACCAACAGATGAATGGGTAAATTGTATACATACATAATAGAGTACTATATAACCAAGAATTGTAAATTTGAAGTCATCTGTAGGAAAATGGGCTTTGAGGACACACTTAAAGAAGTAAATTAGACACCGCTTAAAAGTCGCATGGTTTCTCTAAAAAATGATAAAACAGGTAAAGGAAATAGACCTTTCACAAATCGTAAGTGGCTCTAGAGATGAGGGAGGAGCATAGAGGAATAAAACGAGACACGTACATGTCCTAACTTCTCAAAAGCAATGTGTTGTGTACTGCAATATGTACTAATACATGTGTAATATATGTGTTCCTAATTTATATCAAAGTCTCACTGTTAAAGATCAATGACCAAGCTCCACTGTAGGTTGGTAATTTTAATTAGATGTTTCAGGGAAGAAAAAAAAAGAGACCTTCTCATTCGTATGTTTTCCCTGTACTTTCCAATTTTATTCCAATTAAAGCTGAAGGTCAATACCATCGTTTTAAGAGGCAGAAAAAAAAAAAAAAAAACTCTCGAGTTCTGTCTCTAATCATGATGAAGATTTAAGACCAGATTCCAAAAACTCAAAAATCAGAATATGTAAACCCAGTTTTCAGCTAAGGGAGAAGCAGCAGGACAGGACTTCGGTCTATGGCAAGGAGAAGGCAAGCCAGGGGTTTCCACATCACAACCAAGAAGCCAAAGACTACTGAGAGGAGGCAGGCTACAGGCTGAAAGAGGAGACAGCACTCCACACGCACCAGCACCAGCAGCTCTGCCTGCCTCTCGAGACAAAGCAGCTGGACGGCCAGCCCGGGAAGGCATGCCACTTCTAGTAAATGGAGAGCCCTGCACCAAACTCAAAATCCTTTAAAAGAACATAAAAAAATCAGCAACGTCTCATATGCAACTGAAGGTTCCCGGCAGAAAAGGCGCAGGACAGGGAGGAAAGTGCATCCATGCAAAAGGCCTGAACGGTCCAGGGGTGTAGTGCTGAGGACCAAGATGGGTAGCCAGGGACGGAAGAAAACTCCGAGCGGGCCGCCGGCTCCTCGGCAGGTCTCACGCGCGCCGCGGACACGGAGACCTATCCAAGCCACCGGGCGACACGCTACGGTGCCGACGGCACAGGACGGCTACTGAGGCCTAGGACACGTCGTCGGAAACTGCCCGGACGCTAGAGGGGCAAAACAACCCTCAAGCACGAAGAGCGGGGACACCGAGCGGCGCCAAAGCCACCGACACGGAGCCCGGGACCCTCACCGCTAGCCACCAGCGTTCAGCCCACGAGGACGCCAGGACGCGGGGCGGGTACACAGCGTGCGCGGGGACGCTATTGCGCACGAACGTCTGGGTCGCGAGTGCCGCGCTCTGGGCTAGCGAAGAGGCATGAAGAGCATGCGCGCTCAGCTGGCGTCTGGAACAGCCGCAGGGCTCGCTGGGCGGGGCGGGGCCAGCGAGCATGCACGCTGCAGCGTGCGCGGGCGGTGCCTGGAAAGTGTGCAATGCGCGGGGCGGAGAATTGAGCATGCGCAGTGACGGTACTCGCGGAGGTTGCCACGACAACCGCTAACCGGTGGGACGAATCGACCTCTGCTAACTTGGCTGAGCGTCGGGCGTCACTTGCGCAGTTTGTGAGCTGTACTGAGGCCAAGTCGAGCACCAGTCAGTGCCGCTCGAGGTCGGGCGTCCTGATCGGCTCGTGGAAGTCGCAAACCCCGGACGCGCAAGGTTCAGAAGTTAGGTCTGCATCTGTTTACAGTGATGGCTATCCCTTTCGGTTATTTAGTACGTCTGTTTATTGCCACTTAGGATGGTCATTAAGCATCCGGGCATCACAGCGACCTTGTTTCCGACCAGCCCGGTCTTCAGGGTGTGCTCTGAGGCTCCTGGAGCAGTGTGCTCCCTGTCTGGCGATGCCCTGCACGCTGAACCAGGACGGTTTCTGCCCCTCACACTCCCGCAGACTGAACTCTAATCTCCGTGTCTGTTTCGTTTAGAAATTGGAGTTGGATTTGATGTTTTAAGTTTGCAGTATTCAAAATTCTAAAATTTAATGAAGCTACAGGACTTTTTAAGGGTCTGTTTTTAAAAACTCTTACCGTGACAGTGGCTCACGATATAGAAATGATATAAAATCGTAATCTGTAGGGAGCTGGTTAATAATTACAAATGTTACTAACATTAAACAGTCTTTAGTATAAAGCAGACTGCAGAATGTAATGTAATGCAGGTTGCAGGCATTGTGAATATAGAAAATTCTGGAAATATTTCAGTGCTGTAATTACATTACCATTTCCCCAGTGCAGACTACTTTAGCAGAATGTTGTATAGCATTGTACATCTCTTGATGACAGAATTAGAAAAGAACAAGGAGAGAAATACAGCGATCTGTCCTCTGGTTTCTGAAGGTTTTTGAGCAGCACAGCCTTTTTAGTCTAAACCAAGGGTGTCTCTCACATGTGCACTAGTTCTCTTTTCTCTTTCTACACTACTTAGGGAATCTATTTCCTTTATTGGATAATTCAGTACGGATGATTATCCTTAAAAATACGGTATGGGTTTTTTTTTTTTTTTCAGTGCTAGAAATTGAACCCAGGGCGTTGCACATGGGAGGCAAGCACTGTCCCACGAAGCCACATCCCTGTCCTCTGCTTCCTTTCTGCTCACAGCCACATCCCATGCATTGAGGGTGAAGGATTAAGCCCAGATAGCACTGAGCCCCCCAGCCCCCTTTTGTGTTTGTTATTTTGAGACAGGTTCTAAATTGCCCAAGCTGACTTAGAACTTGCAAACCTGCCTCAGATTTTTAAGTAACTGGGATTACAGGTGTGTGCCACTGTACCTGATGAAAGTCCTGTGTGTGCGCGTTCACGCGCACATGTGAGACCCTGAGAATTGAGTCCAGGGCTTTTGCACCAAGCAGCACTCTGACCCTTTTTACTTTTGACTGCAGGGTCTTGCTAATTTTCTCAGGCTAGGCATGAATTTACAAGCCGAATGCTTCAATTACAGGCATGTGACACCATGCCCAGCGTCCAGTTTTTATTTGTTTGTTGTCCAATTCTGTACTATTGCAGACTGAATCCAAGGCTTATAGCGTGCTAGACGGAGCTACATTCCCAGCCCTTTCAGGATCTTCCTGAATTGTCTAGAGTGAGCTGAAACTTCCTGGTCTTGCCTCAGACTGTAGTCAGGATTTCAAAGTGCTCTACTGTACCTGCTCTTCATATCCAGCTCTTTCTAAAAGTCCGGCCCTCAGTGCTATTTCCTGGATTGCATAAATAACTTTGTTGTTCTCTGTACTAGTACATTTTGGACCTCGCCTTCATAAAATACAGCCTTGTCCAAAAATCAGAAGTGGAAATTCCAAATTCTTCCACCAACTTTGAAAAAAACTAGAGCAAGGATGATTGCATACAGGGTACCTTCTGTGCCATAATTTTGCTTTTACTCATTTACAAGATTTTTCTTATGCAGCCTGTACAATAACTCTGGGAAGTTGGATGTAATGCTTATTTTATAGGTGAGGAAACAGATGCGCACCTGCTAAGTATCTTGCTCCTAGAATGGTAGAGCAAAGTCGGTCCACAGTTTATCTGTCCCTGTACCGTCCCGCTGTGTCTGAGATAGAGCAGTTAGCCAGCCTTCCTCTTCCAGTCTCTTCATGGTTCCCTTTCTCCCTGGGAATAAAAATATCATGCTCGTTTCCTAAGTGCTCTGCATTCCTTGGCCCTAAACCACTGTGTTTATTTCCCGCTATTTTTCAATTCTCAGTTTAAGTGTTATATTTAGGGCTGGGGATTTAGCTCAGTGGCATAAGCACTTGCCTGGAGGTGCAAGGTCATGAGTTCCATCCCCAGCACCAATAAATAAATAAATAAATGTTATTTTTAAGAGGCTTTTTTATTAACTATTCTCAGTTCTTTTTGGTCCCCTATTTAGTTGTACTTAGGTATAATGTTATATTTGTCAGTATTTTTCTTGTTTAAAGTATTCCCTCCAATTCTGGTGAAGTGTCAGGTAATAACTGGTTTCAGGTCCTTTCCTTCCTGCAGAATCCAGGTGTGAGCTCAGTGCCACCTTGAGTAGGCACTGGTCTTGTGTCACTACCAATTGGACCCTTCATAGGGATCTTCCTCATAAACTTCATAAAAGATTCTTATGCACACACTTTTGGTGGTTTGTGTTTTTGCAGTGGAGGACAGAGAGAGAAATGTGTGCGATGTGGTGACAGGATTCCTCGCAGCCACCCCACAGCGCTTCCTCATTGGCATGTTAAGAAACAAGGTACAGCCTCCTCGGTTTTATAAGTGGAACATACTTTTGATTCACACTCTCGAGAGCACGAGTCAGGTGTGGACCTTGCCCCGCTAGCGTGTGAGCAGGAGTGGGCCCCACGCATGTGGTCTGGGGCAGTGGGAAGTGGGTGAGCCAGTGCTGCCTGCGAGCACCTTCTGCCTGGATTGTGACTTTCATTCTGCTTAGGAAAAGCGCTACATTTTCACAAAAAGTATAAACTTGGATGCTGAGTGCTCTCTAAGATTGGACTGGAGTCTAATTTAATTATAGTGAGACAGTGTGAGTCTGCTTAGGCATGCACAGGTTTATAAGTCACAATGCCTTTATTTATATTATAATTAAGGCTTTAGTAATTAAATGAAAAATGTTCCTGAGTTGTTAGCATAAGCGATGAGCCTGGGGTATGTGGGGTTTAGGCACCCGTGCTCTAAGGGTTTTCTTTACCCTTCAGATTGGTCAAATGGACCCTCAAGTCCACTACCAAAGCCTGTTCTCTCCTAAGTAGTATGCTGCATAATGACCCTGTAACAAAGACTTCTTTTCCTGCTTTTTAGGACCA
Source organism: Cavia porcellus (assembly GCF_034190915.1). Taxonomy (NCBI): domain Eukaryota; kingdom Metazoa; phylum Chordata; class Mammalia; order Rodentia; family Caviidae; genus Cavia; species Cavia porcellus. The sequence goes on from NW_026947489.1 coordinate 60,867,713, forward strand.
TCCATCTCCAAAGGAGAACTTAGTCCTCACCGCAGTTGCTTTACAAGATCACATTTTACGCGATCTTCAGCTTGGAGATCTTTCTGTAGCTGGTCAGCTTAAGACAAATATTCAAAAGAAGGAGAACAGGTCAAAGTCTCTGAAAAGAGATGCTAAGGCAGTGATAGATACTGGGCTTAAAAAAACTCCAGAGGGCTCCAGAGTGGAAGATCCAGAAAAGGAGTATGTTCTTGACCCCACTCCACCGCCGTTAACTTTAGGTGAGCTAATCCAGTCCTGAAGATGCGGGCTTATTATCACTAATGAATCTATTGAGTTTAATGGCACAATATTTAAGGTACACAACTAATTTGCTTACCACAAAGATTCGCATGTGCTGAAGCTTTAAAATGATAGGGACAAATTGAGCAAGAACATGAAGATACACGCTTGGCATGGTAGTACCCTCCTGAATCCCAGCACTCTGGGAGGCTGAGGCAGGAGGATTGCAAGATGGAACCTAACTAAGACAATTGAGTGACTTAACAATCTCTGTCTCAGAAAAGTTTTTAGAAAGAACTTAAACTCAGTACAGAGGCCCTGCATTCAATCCCTAGTACACTCACATACACAGGAGAATAAGGATAAATAACTAGTAGAAATAAAACTTGGATAAATAAAAGATGGAGAAAGGAAACTCTAAAGTGAATCTCAGTAGACAGGCAAACAGCACAGTAACCACCATCGGTGATGAGGATGCGGTGGGAAAGTCATGCTGGACCAGGCTGTGTGCATGGAGGCTGCCAGTATGCCCCGCACAGTGCCCACTGCAGAAGGGAAGGTAGCTCCTTCTGCCTGCCCTGAGTTGCTCTGCTCTGTGAAGCCTGAAACTTTCACAGTGACGATTCAGGGTGGCCAGGGCATGGTCTGGTATTAATAAACCTTTAAATTCCGTGCCGGCCACACTCTGCCGCTGAGCTACATCCCTAACCCCCTTCTATTTAGTGCCTGCCTTCCTTTCTCTTAGGCTTGTCTGGTTTTGTCAGCAGTGTCTCTTTTGAGAAAAATTAAGCTGAGTTCATACCTAGTATTGGGGTTTGGGTTTCTTTTCAGCTTCTGTTTTCTTTGCATTTCCACCCTCTCTCCCCCTTGCCCTCCTCCCTCGTTTCCTTTTGTTCTTTAATATTTCTTTATCCTGGTTTCTCCAGTTAACCGCTCAGGCCACTTGCTTCCCAGCTTTGACTCCTGGCACTTGCAGTCCAAGCAGTGCGTCCTTTCTCTAAACTGCTCCCAGCACATTCTCAGGCTTTGAGCACCTGGCTTGTGGACCACACCTCTTCATTTTCTTTTCGGCTCTTTTTGTTTTTGTTTTTGGGTTTGTTTTGTTTTTGAAACAAGGTCTCATCTTGCTGTGCAGTTCAGGCTGGCCTTGGGCTCACTTTGTAGTCCAGGCTGGTCTCTAACTTGCAACAATCCTCCTGCCTCAGCCTCCCAAGTGCTGGGATTACAGGCATGCACCACCACACCCGGCTGTTTTTGGCTTTGTTTTGTTTTGGTTTGGTTTTTGGTTTTTGGTTTTGTTTCATTTTGTTTTTTGAGCTTCAGTTGTTGGGTCACATGGCTTGCACATCTGTAATTCTAAAGCCCAAAATCCAAAACATTTTGGGCACCAACATGATATGATTTTGGATTTTAAATTTGGATAGTCAGCTAGTAAAATCTTTGCAAATATTACAAAATAAAATTTTTTAAAAAATGCTTTTGATTGGGGCTGGGGATTTAGCTCAGCGGCATAAGTGCCTGCCTTGCAAGCAGGCAGTCGCGAGTTCAATCCCCAGTATCAATAAAAAAGAAAAAGAAAAAAAAAATTTTTTTTAAAAATGCTTCTGATCCCTGACATTTCTGATAAGGAAACTCAATTTGTTCCTGAATTTTTAGGCACAGTTATTGTTTGGGACTTGGCTTTAAAGTTATGGAGTTTTTATTGCTATTTTAAAATAGGATGTTTATTTCAGAAGCAGTTTAGATTGATAGAAGAGCTGCAAAGGTGGTCCATGCTTGCTGTGTACCCGGTGGGCTTCCCTGGCACTAACATTTTTATATTTTATATTATCATGATCTGTCTTGCAAAATGAGAAGCCCACGCTGGCCCCTCCACTGACTGAAGTCCGGACTGGGTTTATCTGCTCACCCACCAGTGCCTATCATGCACCAGGATCCAGCTCAAGTGCCTACCGTAACAGTTTCCTTGTGACCTGGGCATGGACTCCTGGCCAGGCAGTCGGTCCCTCAGTGTGGTTGTCTGTTTTTCTCTCATGGTGAGAGAAAATGGGGCTTATCTCAGGTCTTATCTCAGGTGCCGTGGAGTACATGGTGACTTCCCCCTGCTGACACAAACCATGACCCCTGGCTAATGGGCACCTGCCCAGCCACATTCTTCCCTTGCCAGCTCTTCCTGGGGAGCAGCTCTTCCTGGGGAGCAGCTCTTTCTGGGGAGCGGCTCTCCACATCCAGCCACAAGGCTGGGGCAGAGCAGGGACTGAGCTCACTCCCAGAGGGGAAAACTGCATACACTGATACCTTGGTTGTTGAAAGGCTCCAAGCTTGAACTTTCCACTACTTGAACCACAAGTTCAAAAAAATCTGATCAGTGTTCATAACTTTGCTCGATGATCAAAGCAAAAGTCTGACTTGAAAAAAGTCTGTAATGGGTCGAGAGAAAGTCACACATGGCCTCTCACTGCAGACGCAACGGGTGATGCTTCAGTCTCTGGGTGACACTCTCCCACAGACAACGTAGAGTGCTCGTATTAGTGTGTTAAAACCTTCATCACTGTGCTTTCTTTTTTGGCACTTTATTTGCGTAAAACATCATAACCATGGCTCCAAAGAAAGTTAGTGGTATTGACAGTAAAGCTAAGAGGAAAACCGTGAGACTCGTGATAGAGTTAAGGAAGCACATCACTGAGAAATTCATTGAAGTCTTGGAAAAAATAATTTATAAGTGTAATTTTGGGGCTTCAGAACTAATGTTTTGGTTTTTCATTATTTCTTATGGAAAAAATATATTTAGTTCTCGATCTTGTTGGTGTTAAATTTGGAACAAATTAAGTTCAACAATTGAATTGTCACTGTATTTTATAAGGAATTCTTCTCTAAGACAGGTGTTTCCACTTCGCATTGATTCCTTTACCCAGTCATCTGTACCAGTGATATTGGTGGCACTAATTTTGTCCTTCAGATTATATCTAATACTGTCACTATTATTTCTTATTGGGATCCTTGACCACTGGCTCTTTTGCTTTGGCCCTTATTCTTTGTATTTTGTATTTTTTTGTATTTTTTATTCTTTTGTATTTTGTATTTTTTTCTTTCTGCTGTGACAAGATCCCAGACATGCATGTGGTCTGTTTCCTGCCCCAGCCCTAGAATGGCTGTTTCTCTAGGGAGCCAGCTTCCTGTCACTGAAGCTGTGCCACAGGATTGCACAGCGGTCACCACTTAGCACAGTCCCACAGCCTGGTTAGTGCAGGCACAGACAAGGAGGCTCTGTCTAGGTAACAAGGAGGAGCAGGTGCCAAAGGTGGAGTCTCGGTCATACGGCGAGTCCTAAACATCCTGGCTCTCTGGGAGTGATGTCCACCATCATGCCCGCCAGGTCCTTGCCCCCACCTGAAGACCAGGCTTCCAGCACCATGTCCCTGTTTCTGTTCCTCCATCTGGAAACATCTCTGCCTGGCGATGATCTCTGCACCCTCAGGCTCCACTCCATGTCTCTGTGGTCAAGGAACCTTGGGGTGGTTTTCTTCAAAGTGTTGTTCTTTGTTTTCCGTTCACTGTGAGGAAGGGAGGAGGTTCCTAGGGATTGAATTCAGAGCTTTTTATTTTTATTTAGAGACGAGACAAGAGACAAGAGACAAATTTCCCAGATTCACCTTACATTTTTGATCTCCCTGCCTCCCAGAGTGCTGGGATTGCAGATGTGTGTAGTCACTCTGCAGTGTCTGAGTTTCAGGTGTCCGAAGGTCTAGGCCAATCCCGTCCCCGCCTGTCTTCCGCTGCATCCTTTTGCCTACTTCCTGTGAGATAATGTTAACCTTTCCTGTCGCTTTTCAGTGGACACTCACACTCAGCCGTGAACCTGCCCATGACTCCCTCCTCCTCTGTCAGGGCTTCCTCTTCTAGTTGTCAGTGTGATGTTCCTCTTTAGACTCGGAAGATCCACTGGTGGGCTGACACCTATTTTTGCGCTGACCATTGCATGTCCGCTCGGTGGGCAGAGGGACACCTGATGGTGATACTTAACTCCTATCTGCGTTTCCCCCCAGTGTGTCACAGCTTCTCCCAGTTTTCCCCTTGGGGACACTGGAGCTCCCTGCCTGACCCAGGGTGAACACATGGTGGGAATAGGGCTACTGCTGAACTGAGAAATGTGTCCTGACAGAAATGTCGCATCATAGGGCATTTGTGGCAGGGAAGACAGACGATCGCTGTGCAGTTCACAAAGGTCGCTGGGGGCAGAAGCGGGATGAAGTCTGGGAAGGAAGTGCTTAAGGCTGATTGTTAAATCGAGCAAGGAAGGATGAGGAAAGTTTGGAAAAACCAGCATTCAGTTTTTCCTTCCACAAAATCGTCAGTCCTGCTTACCTTGTAGAATTTCTGTGAATGTTAAATGAGATGTGGGGGTTGTTTGTCAATAAAATCATAAATCAGTGTTGAAGTGTAAGGTGTTATCACCGACTCCCACATCTCTGTGGGAAAATAGCGTTCTGTGTATTACGAAGCAATATGGAGCTATACATGCACTGCTTGAACCCTTGGTAGTGGGGAGTGTCGTTGAAGTCACAGATGAGTCCCGATTCCACTCACGCTGCTATCTGCCCTACAGCACAGAAGCTGGGCCTTTTCGCACCTCCCCCACTGCCACTATCACCAGCCGAGTGGGACAGCGTGAAGCAGAGATCCGTTCTGCATGGAGACTCCGCACAGCCATGCCCCATATGCAAAGAAGACTTTAAGCTCCATGCACAGGTGCTGAGCATGTGGAGGGGCTGGGCGGGAGTCTGTGTGACAGTGGGTGAGACAGACCCCAGGTTGAGGACCCCGGGCCTCTGCTTTCCAGTTCTAGCCCCCAGCATGCCACCTCCTCATCCTTACCCTTTGGTTACCACCAGGGAGAATGTGCAGGTGGAGGAGCCAGACAGTCTCATCCAGCACTTGGTGCTGTCACCCTGAGACTGCAGCCAGCAGAGGCAGGGAAGCGGCTGAGGCCTCCCACATGAAGAGTGCATGCAGCCGGGCTTATTAATGCGTGAACTGCAGTCACGAAGCCGTGGTAAAGGCTGACGGTACTGGTTTTATAGACTGTGTCTGTGCAGCCTTCACCTGACTAAGCTGTCACCCTGGGGAAGAAGGACACTGTCCTCGAGTTGTCGGGGCTGACAGCTGCCCCCTGCCAGTTTTCTGCAACATGTAGCATGACACTCCCTGCACTGTGCATTGAGAGGCCAGGCTTGGAATCCCAGCCGAGGGACCCAAGGCTTCACTGACACCTGGGCTGAAACTCCCAAGTTTGTCTCAGGAAGTTTTGTCATCGGCACCTAGGTTCACATCATTAGACTTGTCCATTGCTACTGTGAACTCACAGATGAAGATCTGGACCGTGCTTTTATCTTCCAGTTCTCTATAGAAACTAATCCTACCTATGGGATGGTTAGGTGCTTTGGAAAAATCATGGGCCTTGAACCGCAGAATGCACACCTAAGACAGTTTATAATTCAGTGCCTTAATGTAATGAGAGTTAACAAAGCCACAGGGAATCTTCTTGGCCTCAGCAACCTCTCAATTATTCTGCAAACATTTCTTGTGTGAAGAATGAAAGCTTAAATATCTTACAGGGTGTCAGGGCACAGTCTGCACAATCCTTCTTCCATTGCCTTTTGTGTTTCTCATTAAATTCTAATATTGCTGTTTGCTTATAGATACTAACCCTTTTCTGTTTTTCTTTACGTCTGGAAAAACAGTAGTTGGCTGAGCATGGTGGTGTATACCTATTACCCAGCTACTCTAGAGGCTGAGGCAGGAGGATCACAAGTTCAAGGCCAGCCTGGGCAACTTAGCACCACCCTGTCTTAAAACTTAACAAATGGAGAGGGTTGGGGATACAGCACGGTAGTACAGCATCCCCGAGTTCAGTCCTCAGTACCACCAGAAGGTGTGTGTGGGGTTTGAGGCATCTGACTGAACAAAGCCCCAAGAACGGTACTTACTCAGCGTTTCTCTTGCCCTGGTCAGCCTCTGTGGGGTGGCCTTGCCCTTCCCCACCGCTCGGTCTGTCTGGAAATGCACCTATGCTGTCCCACTCGTTTTAACAGCTCATCTCAGGTGTGCTGTGTTATTTGGGCTGTGGGCAGTGGTGTTACTTCACTGCTGCATGACACGCTTATGCTGAACTAAACTGAACCAAACATGGATAAACATCAGAGCCATCCGTCCGTCTGTCCGTCTGCTGCTTTCGTGCTTCAAAGCAGCAGTGCAGATTCTTCCCCAGCACGTGGCGAGTTGCTGGCAGACACCCCTGACCAGACCCTCTGTCTCCTGCAGGTGCTGCTGTCCTGCTCCCATGTGTTCCACCGGGTGAGTAGCCGCTGCCCACACTGCCCACACTGTCCACTCTGCCCCCGCAGGGCCGGGCCCGCTCACCTTCAGGTCCCCGGAAGGGCCATTCAGTGTGTCCCTAATCTCCACGTGTAGTTAGGATATGACTGGGGGCCACAGGAGTGCTGATCCTGTTTTGAAAATCGTGAATTTGCCAGAACAAAGGCGGCCCAGCTGTTTGTCTAGTGGACTGTTGTCAGTACCTCACATCAAAGCCCTCACTGCTCATCCTGCTGCATCTGGAGGCAGCGCTCACGTGCCCTCCCGCCACACCAGACAGCCCCAAAGTTTTGATGTCCCTGCATGTCCATTCTTGTAAAAGATCGCTTTGGGAACAGGTTTCATGAGGAAGGTGTTAACATCTGATGAAACTCCTTCCCTTCACAATCTAAATTGGACTGAGTCTCATAATTATGAGAGAAAAGAACACTGTAATTACATTCGAAGTAAAAATGTTATTTATAAATAATTACTCATAAAATTCTAAGCAAAATCTGTTTCTTCAGGCATGCCTTCAGGCCTTTGAAAAGTTCACAAATAAGAAAACCTGTCCTCTGTGCAGAAGAAACCAGTACCAAACCCGCGTGATCCACGATGGAGCCCGCCTGTTCAGGGCCAAGTGCGCAGCACGGTGGGTGACACGACTGGCCCCGCGGGGCTACACAGAGAGGAAGGTGATGGGGAGAGGGGCGTGTCCCTCTGGAACCTGGCAGCACAGGAGTCCAGGAGCCCTGAAATATCTTAAAACTAAGCCATCATGAGGAGTTACCGTCAACTGTCTGTTTCAGAATCCAAGCCTGCTGGAGAGGTTACATTGTCAGAAAGTGGTACCAAGCTCTGAGGAAGATCATTCCTCCCGCTGACGCGAAGCTACGCAGGAAATTCTTTGAAGAGAAGGTGGGTAAAGATCACAAATTCTCCAGTCTCTAGGTGGAAGGGATCATTCGGGGTCCCTAAGACTTTGAGACTTGCTTCATTTGGGGGGTTTTTAGAAGGGTTGAGAGGCTCACCGAACTCCTGTTCAGCTCAGTGGTCTCCAGTCTGTTCCTAAAGGGATGGTACAGTAAGTTCAAAACAACTTTTGTTTGGCCATTTTGAAGCTTTGAGGGTCCCATCCGGAACTGCCTGTAGCGCAGGTACTCGAATGCAGCCTGTGTGGCCTAAGTGTGGAGGGGACTGTGTGTGTCCAGGCCATAGGGTACCCCAGATGGACGCTTGCTTTTCATCACTTGTCTTTTACTTTCACTTCTTGGAGTCTTACTCAGAAATTTCCTGTGCCTGAACTTGAGGTGTGGCAGAGTGGGAAGAGCCAGCCGGTCCTGGGCCCAGACCTCCCCTGCCTTAGTTTGGTGGCACTGGGAGTGGCAGCTGTTGTGAGGCTGTGACAGAATCGTTTCTGCTCTGTGATAGCATCATTTGTGCCCTGCACTGTGGGTCCAAGAACAAAACGAAGTCTTTACAACAGGCACTGAAATGATGAATATGATTTAAGTTAATGTTCACATAAATTGTTTCAGATTTAGCAGTACTCCGTGATCTATTTTTATACTAGCACTAGGATGTCCTCAGAGGCTTCCGACCAACAGGTCGCAACTCCTGATCATCACGCTGTCCTCTCATCGATCTCCACAGAAGCTCCATGCACATGGTCAGCCATGTTTTGCTGCACATTGACCTTTTAGGCTGCATCCCACTTAGTTTCCAAGCAACAGGAAGCCCTCTGCCTCCATCCAGGGCAGCCCTGTCTCCCTGCAGGGGACCTCCTTCGGCCACAGGCAGGCAGGCTGAGTCTGTGTCCACCTCATAGGTTCCAGATTGTCTGCCCTTCTCTGAGGACAGCATGGGTCCCCAGGAAATGGCCTCTACTGGCTATCTCCAAACCACCCAGGAGACCTGAAAGAAGTGTTGAGGCTGGACTATAAAGCAGTCTGATTAATACCCTGGTCACTTAAGTAATGCAGTTCTAAGCACGTGTAAAAGTCATTGGGGACCTTGGCTCATCACGATACCCTGCCACTTCAGAGTTAAAGGAAAATCTGCAAGTTTCCCTCAGCAATAGGACAGTGACTAGTACATCATAGGCAAAACGTGGAAACGCTGCAGGTGGAGCCATAGTGCAAGTGGTGAGAGACTGCTGCAGTGGACGCCTGAGACACCCTTCTCCTGGCCTGGCACAGGCTCCCGCCTGCCTAAGGCAAGCAGACACACAGAGGCGAGGCTGTGGATAGTCTGCAAAGCTGTACATGAATATGAAACAACAACACTCTCCAAGGCTGTGGTGGCCCTCATAGTTGAAGTAGGAATAAAAAGTACGTAGGGAAGTTAGAGTCTGGTGAAGGATCCTCTCCTGGCCTGTTTACTGTGAGTCCTGCTTTAAAAAAAAAAAAAAAAAAAAAATCTTCCACTTTCCTGCTGCTATAGTTTAGACTGAAAAGGCCCCAAGAAGTCTCACGTGCAGAGGAGGCAGGTCACCGAGGTATGACCTAGCAGGGTGTTTTGTTTGTTTGTTTTTTAAAGAGAATAAAACCAAGCAAAAAAAAAAAAAGAAGAATAAGAACAATCAAAACAAACCAGTGTGACACAAAATAATATGAAATCAACAGTGGCTACCATAATGCCTCTCACTGCATTCAAAATAGCTGCCCATACCTTCAGACATAGTAAAAATCAAACAAACAGAACAGAATAGAACCAGTAAAAACAAAATAATGAATGTGATAAAGGACTTCAAAACAAGATAATAGTGAATCCAAAACAGCTACCATAATATATCTTGTTATCTTTGGAATAGCTGCCCATGCCATTGGCTATAACAAAATTAAAACAAAAGAGAATAAAACTCAACCCATCAAACCAATGCAAATGATACTGGACTTCAAGACCAGATAATAGGAAATTAACAGTGGCTACCACCCCCAGAAGGAGATTCCCCCACAGATGCCACACTGCATACCGTTATCTTCTGAATAGCTCATCAGACCACTGGCCCTAAACCTGCAAAATCAGTGAAACACCAAACACCACAAGCGTCAAATTGCTTTCCACCTGAGTAGCTATCATTGTAGCCTGTGTTCTCCAGCTCAGCTGGTCACTTACAAAGGTGGGGTGGGGTGGGGATTGGCTCTTCTTGTTTCCCAGCTGGCATGCCAAAAGGGGCTGGGGTCTGGCTTCTCCCCACCGGCAGTGGCTTGTGCATGGTATGCTGGTTCACCAAAAGGGCTTGCTTCTTGGTGAATTCTGGTTCTCTTCCCCAATAGTCTGTAAATGGCCGCAGGGTATATTCTTATTCCCAGCTCCTTCCTGTGGTCTCTGCTTCCTGGCTTCCATGCCATATGCAGCATTTCCTTCTTTTTTTTTTTTTTTTTTTTTTTTGCACTGGGGATCAAACTCATGAACTCACACTTGCACATTTGCACACTTGCCAGGCACCAAGCTATACCCCCTAACCTGTGTGTGGCATTTCTCTACTAGGCTCTCTCACCATGCTATCTCTGCCTTGGAGCTTTCCAACTGTGCACTAAACTCACTAAAATATAAGCCAACATAAACTTCTCCTTTAAACTGCAGGTTCCAGGTATTTTGTTCCAGCTGCAGGAGAGTAAATAATACTAGTACCAGAGAAGTAGGCTGATTGCTATGACTGTACCTGACCATGTGGTTCCAAACCCTTAGAAAACGTTTTGGGGGAGTTTGGAAAGGTTTGGAGATGCAGGCTAGAGAAGTCCTGGAATGCTGTAAACTGAGCTTGATGAGTGATTCTGGTTGGAGCTTAGAAGACAAAAGTATGGATAGGAGTTTAGACAGTAAAGGCCAGGCTCAGGTAATTTCAGTTGGAAATGAGGACCCTATTGGAAACTAGCCTAGAGCCTACGCATGTTATGCTTTAGAAAAATGTTTGTCTAGGTTCTGAGATTTTTCAGGAGACTGAGATTAATGATGATGGGCTAATTCATTTAATGGAAGGAACTTTAATAAGGCAACCTAACATTCAGGCTATGGCCAGAACTACAGTGAGAATGAGGAGAAAGAACACATCAATGAATGATTTTTAGTTTGAAGTTTCAACATAAGTAAGTACCTGCAAAGTTGGGGCAAAGGAGATGATTACTGGAAGGATTAGCATTTTTTTTAAAAGCCCAGTACTTTGTATCACAGCAATAGGAAAATGGTTTGAAGGCATCTCAGGAACTGGCCAGGCCTTACTCATCACAGGCTCAAAGATGGAAAACCATAAACCTTTTGAGAAGAGCATCTCCGGGAATGTGCTCAAGAAGGCCTCCTAGGGAACTGATTCCCTAGAATTCATTTCACTGTATCAGCTTCCCCAGCACTCAGTGGCCACTGTAGCCATGGTCCAAGGGGGCCTGACTGTCGCTCAATCTGGTATGGTCACTGTGGGATCAGGAAGAATTTGATCCACATATTAAAGGAAGGCCTGAGGAGCCGAGAAAGGAGGCAGTACGTGATTCTGTGCGAAGTCAGAGGCACACTGGAGAGCCCAGGAAGTTGGAGATGCCAGGAATGTGGGATGTCTACCAAGGAAAACAGGCAGCAAGTAGAGCCAGCCCAGAGAGGCCATTCAAGCTGCAACCACCAGTGCCACAGGGGTGGGTACCCCCAAGCCTTCTGAGACCCCTTCAGACACCTTACTCTGGTGTTAGACGTGGAGCTGTGGGATTTAGCATTTTCCCTGCTGGCTTTTCACTCTTGCTTTGCTCCCATTCCTGTCTCCCTCATCCTCCCTTTTGGAGTAAATATGTTTATCCTAGGCCATCAGATATTGGCACGATTGATGTTTCTTTTGATTGAGGGGCACAGTTTTGCTGTGTAGCCCAGGTTGGCCTCAAACTCAGGACAATCTTCCTAGCTCATTCTCTCAAGGGCTGGCATTATAGGTGTGCACACCCACACCTGATTCCTTTCTTCTGTTTTCAGAGGCTCACGGCTAAGGGTTTGCTTTGAGTCTCAGAGGAGACTTTGGACTTGGACTTTTCAGCAGTGCTGGAACTGTTAAGACTTTGGCAACTCTTAGATGGAGTAAATACATGTGACACAAAGAGATTTGCATGAGTTTTAGCAGGGAACGGGAGGAAGGTTATAGTTTATATCTGGATGTCTCCTTGAACCCACAAGCACTCAGTGACACAGCTTGTGGAAGGTGACTGGATTATGCGGGTGGCACGGCTGACTTGGTACGCCACACAGCTGACTGTGTTGCATCCCTGTTTTCACTCTACTTCTTGGCCGCCATGAGGCAAGCTTTCTCCTCTACCAGGCTCCACTGCCAAGCCTTTTCTTTTTTGGAGCCAACTGATCATGGACCGAAACATAAACCAAAATAAACCTCTCTTCCTTTAAGTTGTAGATATTGGGTATTGTGTCTCAGCAACAGAAAAATGACTAAAATAGGAGTTGGGGGGATGTTATGGTTTAAATCTAATGTGTTCCCAAAAAAAATGGCTCATGAAGGGGATTTAGCTCAGTAGCATATGCACCTGCCTGGCAAGCGTGAGGTTGTGAGTTCAATCCCCAATACCAAAAAAAAGTGTCTCATGAGATACATTCCAAATAAAATTAAACAAAATATTCTAAGTAATGGCTTTGCTCAAAAACGTAAGGAAAATAGCGAAGAGTGAAAAAATAATCAGAATGGAATAAGTCAATTTTAAAGTATTTTTAGAAATTCAGAATCTAAAGTATATATTATTCTACTGTTTGTGACAAAACTTAACATTCTTTGATGTATAGGTAAAGCTGTAGTTAGAGGAAAATTAGTAGCATCCAGTACAGTTATTATTGAGCAGGGAAGATTAAAAATAATGAACTTGCCAGGTGGGATGGCACATGCCATAGTCCCAGCACTGGGGAGGCTGAGGTGGTGGTGAATTTGAGGCCAGCCTGCGAGTTCAAGGCCAACCTGAACTACATAGGAATACCCCGTCAGTTTTTTTTAAATGTAGGGAACAGAAAATATAAAGTGAGTTATTTAAAAAAATAAAATAAAATAAAGCTAAACTGGCTCATGAAACCAGTAGCTGGTATTTCAGAGAAACAAACTTTTGAAATAAGTTTATTACTAGAGTTTTAAAAATAAAAACTGTAAGATAAAGTCTCATCAGGCTTAAAACCACTTGGATGAAGCAGTGAAATGTACAGGAAGCCAGCTGTGCAGCATGGTGCATGCCTGTAATACGAGGGACTGCAGAAGGCGAGGGCAGGAGGGCCACCAGTCTGAGCCCAGCTGTGCAGAACAGCGACTCAGTGAGGCTCTGTCTCAAAAGGTTTTTTCCTTTGGGCTGAGGATGTAGCTTTCTGTAAAGGTCCTAGGTTCAATATCCAGTAAAATACGTGCATGCACACACACACACACACACACACACACACACACACACGGAAGCTGTCTATGTATTTGGAAATAATTATTAGGTTATGTGAATACGGCATAAAATTTTGTACAATTAGAGCTTAAAATGTAATTGAAATTCCTTTCAATAACACTGCAAACATGAAGTTTAAAATATTAAATGGCAAAGATGATACAAACATCTCAATTTTTATTGACAAAATGTCAAACTTAACAGCCACTCCTAACATGGCAGCACCAAAAGTAGGATAAAAAATCTGTGTCACATTAAAGTCTGTGTGGAAGAAGCTAAAAACAGTTTTACAATAATAGGACCACAAAGAAGCAGAACTAGCTGCCCACAACACTTGGCCAGGCCGCTGAGAAGGAAAACCATGTGGAAGGATCTGTGTTTCACATGCTACAGGCGTAATGCCGTGTCTTCTGATGTGTACAAAATCATTTGGAAAAATCAGCAGAACTACAAGTATTAGGTGTCCAAATTACAAATAAGTATATAGCAATCATTTCCTGCATAGCAGCAATAATTATAAAATACAGTGACAATGGCAAGTTAAAACCTAAAACCTATTAAGTTAAAATCTAAAACCAGCTTGTAAGGAACATGCAACACACTAAGAGAAGAACATTTGTGGCGGTGCTGGTGCTGGGGGAGGCACTCCACTGCCGAGCTGTGTCCTTAGCGCAAAGTAAAGTTTTTTTAAGGCGAGCTGTGTCCTTAGTGCAAAGTTTTTTTAAGGCTTGAGTAAAAGTGGATATAAATAAAAGTGTCTCTTTTCCCCCATATAGTATAAATTTAATGTAATTCTTCATTCCCAAAGGAGTAGCTAATTCTTAAGTCTGTTTAATAAATTAGGAAGAAGTGAAAATTTTTCTGAAAAATTAACGAATCTTGTTAGATACTGAAGATACAAATATGGGAACGAAGAGTCTGGTGAAATAATAGAGGAAAAAATCACAAGATACAGGAATTCTCAGACTGCAGTGCAGATGTTTTGGGTCAGTGGTGAAAATCATTTAAATTAGGAAATTTAGACCTTCTCTGCAGGAGGGGGAATACTGCTTTGTAACACCCCCCACAGAAAAGGTCCACATGTGTTATGTGTAATTCAACTCTGTTGTACACACGATGCACAGGGTGCTAGGAATTGAACCAAGAGCCTTGCACATGCAAGGCAAGTGCCCTACCACTGAGCTACATCCCAGCCCTTGTAAATGAAATAAAAGGAATGCACTAGCATCAAAGACCAAGGATTTCCCCCTCTGACAGGCAGGAGCACTGAGGAGGTGGATGGGCTGTGCAGCTCCCTGCCCCCCAAGGCAAGCAGGAAGGAAGTGTCTGGTTGATCTCCGGACTGCATTTGTCCTGGCCAAGGCAAAACATTTGTCTTCACGGTCAGTAAAATAATTCATGAAATTTTTACCAAAAGAATATTTGTTGATGCCCATTTTAGTGTTTAGGGATTGAAACCGTTTTCCTGTGCTTGTTAAAATTGCAGTTATTAAGTAAAATATTTCACAGTTTAAACAAGAACAGCTTACCAACAAGTGTGGCCAGCGTGCTGGTGTAGCAAGCACCCACCCCTGCTGAGGCAGCCTGTCGGTCTGTTCACTTAACTTGACAGGCCACTGTACCTTAGGAAGAAAGGGAAATGCTCTTCTCCTTGTAGAAACAAAGTCATTATCTTTGTCAAATAAATATGCGTTTCAGTAAGAAAGTTTAAATTGATTATCTTCCTTTAAAAACTTACCGAAATACTTTGTTGAACATAAGGTTGTAAGTAAAGGCTTTAAAATCTAGAAATCTCAGATTATATACCCAAAAAATAAAACTGCTGGCCCTGAGTTCTCATATCTACCCTCACCTTAGATTCCAGAAGACGGTTCAGGCCAAAGTGTGTACTGAAATGCAGAGTCCACCTTCTGATGAATCAGTGTCCCTGCTCAGGTTTACTGTAGCACCCATTAAAAATAAATTCCAAAGCCAAGATGAACAGTGGCTCCCTCCAGGCACCCTTAGGTGGGCGACTGGCTTGTGATACTATTTGCAACATCCTTGAACGCCAGGTCTTAGGCCCAGCAGGAAGCCAGTGTGTTCCCTCACCTGTTCACCACCCTTCCCAGCCTTGGGGTGCACACAGCTTTAGATCCTGCAACGCACTACTCACATCTAATGCCTGAATTTTAGGACCTGGAGATTTCACAGGGCAGAACATGCAGCCACTGGTAGTATGGAATGTGGCAGATTCTTCATCTCTGGGATAATCCCAGTTCTTTAAATTGGAAGAAATGTGGAACCACCAACCTCATTTCCAATCCGCATCTCCTTTCTCACTGTTGGGAAACTTTATATTAATGCAAATTCATTTTATTTTTAATCTAACAATTAAACTTTCAAATTACATGGAAAAATAATGATGTGGCACATTCCAAAGTTAAAGATAGATAGATATGGAATCCACTGCTGCTCCCAGTCAGTCAATTCAAGGAAAGGCAGCTGGCTTTCCTTTGTCTTGAACAGCCTGTTTCAGTTCAGGATCTCAGAGGTCTACCGAACTATAAGAGAAATCGTGGGTTTCAGCAAGGTCCCAGGAAAGGATCTTTAAACAAAACACCATGTACTCACAAGTACATTTAATAAAAGAAAGACTACTTCAACACCTGTGTAGTAGGAAGCCCCCATGTACACACAGGGATGTGCATTGTCACAGTGGACTTAAAACTGCATAAAAATTCCCTCTTTTGAACTTAACTTTCCTTTGGTGGGTTGGTGGGTGAAAACTTCTTGCTGTACTTGGGAACCACTGCCATAGATCAAAGAAAAATTACCTTCAAGGAAAAAGAAGTTGAATCAATAGGAAAGAAAGGAAAGGGTGCCTAAACACCAGTGATGGTATTATGAAACAAATTAGGAAGGGTTGCTTTCTTTGTGTTCTGTAGGTTAGAGCAGACATTGTTTTAATAGCCCAGCTGAGATAAGCTTAGGCCATGCTGTTTTTCTCACTTGTCAGTTTTGCCTATGAAAGAACTGTGGTCCTGGGTTTTACTCCTATAATCTCAGATGCCCAAGTCTTCCTTTGGTTTTCATGTATGTATTCGGTATTAATAATCTTCAGGGACCATCTGTCCACAGGGACGTTCCTCTACACTGAGAACTTCCCTGCCATCTGACACATTGCTGACGAGTCTGGGCCACAGCACATAACTTAGTGCTACAATGCAAATTCTTTTTATTACTATGCCAGAGTCTCCTGGGAAGAATGGAAAAGCCCAGCATTGAGTTTTGTATCCTTAAATATCAGAGAATTAAAATTCAGCCTCAAAGGCCTTTGCCAGATGTTGGAGTTGTCTGGGGATGATACAGTGGTCCTGGTACACTTACTTACACAGGTTTGAAAACTCGGATCAAAGAGCCTGCAAAGGCCATGAAGCCGTTAGCCTGATTCCCACCAGCACTGTGTACAGAAAGCCCCTGGTTGCCCAGAGCACAGTGACTGGTCCTTGAATGCCTTTGATCCTTATCTGGAAATTCTGCTAGCATATGTCATATAACCAAGGCATGGTCTTTTATTGGTACAATTAGAACTTTTCAAATGCATTAGGTTATCTCAGCCCAGCTAAAGTCCCAAGCATTGTTTCAAAGGTGAAGTTAGTGATCTGTCAGATGCTGTGCTGAACTTCAGGGGCGCCTGCTCCCACGCCCACCAGCCCCTGGCCTGCTCAGGCTTTTTCATTTCCATCTCACCAAACAGCATAATGGTCTTCAAGTTTGCTCAGTCCTTTGACTTCCTTTATCACATAGAGATGGCAAACATTCTGTTGCTAACTTGAAGTGGCTCTAGGCAGCAAGACTGGGAGGATATTAAACCAGTAAAAGCTTATCAACTGATTCATTGATATGCTGTAAATTCCAGGCTTTTCATTTTGCTTTTGAGGGTGGCGTAAGTCAACACATTAGTAAGCAATTTGCTGACATCAAGATGGATCACTTAAGACGCCTCCTGGGTAGACAAAGTTCACCTGGGTACTTTTGTTAAGCATGTTTTTTTTAATGTTTAGCCAGTATGTTACTTGTCAATGACCTGTAATTGCTTTACATAACAATGACCCAAAGCCTTAGTTACCTAATTCATCAAATATCTGAATTATGAGACTTAAAAGGAAACCTGTATTAAGACCTTTATTCTTTTTAAATTGATTCTTTTTAATTTTTATATGCTTTACCTGTTTATGTAGAATTCCTTATATTAACTATAAGTAAAAACCAGAACTCACTTGTCAGTGTTTTTGGATACTTCTTGCCCTTTCGACTACTAAGGTAAACAAACCCACATCAAAAGAAGGGGAAAGATAAAGGAAAATAGAACCCTGCACACAGAAGAATTTGACATTTCAGAGATGTTTACTAGTAGTTGCACTTAGGAAGCTGCTTGGAACTGACTACAATCAGTGGCCAATATGTGGATTAAAAATTCCATTTTGGTGCTGAGGAGGGAGCACTGCACTGAGCTGCACCCCAGGTCCCCACGGCATCACCTTTGCCAACTCTGGAGTGCTTGGACTTACAAGAGCAGTCACATCACTTCACTTTTAGAGATATCATACCATAAAAAATATTGAAGAATTTTCACCATGTTTAGTAAGTTAATATCAGCATACTGGTTATAAGCTAACATTTTTAGTTTTGGAAGTAACGTCAAAATGATTCTAGACAAGAATTTTTCTCTTATGCCTCAAGAAGGAATTTCTACTGCACTCCTTTCAAATATGTACATTTGGGGCATGTATTTGTCCTTATTTCTAATCTATTGCAAACTTAAATTTTTATTGAATGCTAAGGGCCTTACAAAGAGGACTCAGGTGCTCCCCCAAATCTAAGGCACTCATTTGAGGAGATAAGAAATACACACAGAAAAGATAACATGAGCCAGCAGGTGGAGGGCCAGAAGTATATGTGGGAGCCTAAGTGGAGTTTCCTGTAGTTACTCATAGGACTGGAGGAAACAGAAATATTTCCCAGAACCAAGGAAGCAAGTTGATCACTTACAGGAGAGAGTAAAAGGGAAGGTTAGTGGCCTACAAATATTAAGAGGCCATGGGAAGTTTTTGATCAGGCAGACTGCATGGTAATGTGTTAAGAAGGGAACTGGGACTATAGGGTAGGCAGGGTCAGGGCAAAGGCTGTGGCAGCCCAGGCTCTGGTGATAGCAGGGTCCTAGCTCATGGCATACTGCCCAGCATCCTCTGCCTCTCTGTGTCACCTCCTGTATCTCCCCAGGAACGCACAAATTCCAGCCCTCCTGCCTCAGCAGCAGCACATTCCGCTGTCAGTGCTGGCTTCCTGCTAAATGGCAATGGTAAAGGAACAAGTTTTTTTTTTTCTTTTTCTTTTTGGTCTTTTTCATTTTTTATCGGTACCGGGGATCGAACTCACGACTGCCTGCTTGCAAGGCAGGCACTTATGCCGCTAAGCTAAATCTCCAGCCCCCAGGAACAAGTTTTTGTGGTCTTCCATCTTGAGGGCTTGCACAGCGCCTGAACCAGCCTCTACAGAAATTGTGTTCATTCTTTTGTCATTCACCACTGAATGCCCAGAAGTGATAAAAGTTAAAATCATCTAATTTGGATTGAATAAAACATTTTATTAATTACATATAAAGGGAATTATTTTTCTCATTTAAAAGGGCTTTTAATTTCTTTTAAGGAAGAAAGGTGAGTTGTTGGTGTGAAAATGATTGTTAGGCAGCCTAAATGGTGCTGCCCTACAAATCCAGCTGTGCACAGCAGCATGAGAGAGATATGGGCGGCTGTGTGAGGCGTTCCGAAGGCCTGGGCTGCTGAGTGCAGGCTTTGCCCTCAGCACTGGATGCACACAGCAGTCTCCTCATTTACCCATTCCCAGGTGCGCAGGGCTGGGCGTGCAGTGGGGAGAGATGACAAATCAAATGTCTTGTTAAAATACATGTGCAAGCAATAGTGCCGAGGAGACAGAGTAGGAGGGGCTCGGGGCATTAGATAAGGGGACCTGCAAAGATGATCTCTGAACAGAAACGGGTACCCCTGCAGGCAGGGAAGTGTCCTCAGGGACCCATGGAATGGAGCAAGGCACCTTGAGCATTCTCAAGGCCTGGGTGTGACCTTGGGAAAGCATTCTTAGCCCAGTCCCTAAGTTAACTTTTGTGTGTGTGTGTGTCTTTTTCCTTTTTATCGGTACCGGGGATCGAACTCACGACTGCCTGCTTGCAAGGCAGATGCTTATGCCGCTGAGCTAAATCCCCAGCCCCTAGTCCCTAAGTTAATAACCTGTGTCTGTTTCTCTAAAAACATTGCTTGGAGACAGAGACTGAGAGGAAGTTGGTAAGATGTATTCAGGCCTCGGAAAGCACCTCCTGCCCCCTCCCTCCCCAAGAGTGCCCTGTTGGTGGCTTAGCCCAGCTCTTCTGTCCTCAGTTCCTCCAAATCAGTCACCGCATACTGTGCTCCTACGACACCAACATAGAAGAGCTCTTTGCAGAGATCGACCACTGCCTGGCTGTAAATCGAAGCGTTCTTCAGCAGCTGGATGAAGAGTGTGGCCCTGAGCTCACTGATGAGGACTGGGAGAAAATCCAAGTGCAGGTAGGCTTTGAACGGGCAGCCAGGTTCACCACCGCTCATCCCCCACCAACTCGGGAGAGGGACCCTGCCTGGACTGGCCTGCTTAGCATACACTCCTGTGAGCCTTTACTATGAGTAGACCCTCACATTGAAATGGTGGATTCTGGCTGAGGGTGTTTTGTGAGCAATGCAGAGACCTGAGAGAAGAGACCATGTCCACGACCTTCCTGGAGGAGGTTCCCTGCGACTCTGGGCTGCCTGCCTCTTGCACATGCAGCAGCTTGGAAGGGAGGAGAAAGACAAGACTCAAAGCCAACATGCGGGAAAATTTAAGACATCACAGTAGCGAAATTTCCCAAGGAAGTTTAGCAGTTACATAGCCAAGTATTTTGAAAATTTCCATCTTGTTTAAATGCAGAAAGTATATTATTAGTGCTTAGCATATTAGAAAGTATTTTTGCTTTAAAATTGCTTATCACAGGCAGGTTACCATCCCCCCCACACACAAATTTGTCTATCCTGTGCCGCAGGCTGCTCACCGTGAGATCTCTGAGTGCTCCATCTGCCTGACCCCACTCCGGCCGCATGGGGATGGCGGGCATCCCCGAGCCACAGTCCTGCTGTCCTGTGCACACCTGTTCCACCACACCTGCCTCCTGGCCTTGGAGGAGTTCTCACTGGGAGACAGCTCTCCTCTCCACGTCTGTCCTCTCTGCCGGGCCTGCTACCAAAAGAAAATCCTCAAGTCTTGAATTGATGCTCAGGAAAAGTGCTATAATTTTGAGGGGAAAAAGTTTCCCTGGAAACTGGGTGGGTTTGGGTTCCCATGTGTTCTGTTCTCCAGGGACACGTCTCTTGGCAGGTATATCACATACAGAAAATGTAACCATATTGTAAAAGCCGACAACCAAGCCATCTAGTTTTAACCTTTAGTCTATGGTCTTTAAAAAATAAAAATGAATTCCAGAATCATGAGTTTAATCGCTTAATGTGGAGAGTAGTGTTATGGAACTATAGCTAGTAGTTCTGGCCAACAAACTAGGAAACGGAAACATTCTGAACACACTCCAGATGTTCTCCACGCACAGGAGTCTCACAGCCTCTGCTGGGCCTCGTACTTATTTTGCATCATCACTTTATTTCTGTGTGATAGATTCCTGTTGTAGTTGAGCACTTCAAATGCGTAAATCTAGGAAATAAAAACAAAATACTCCGTGGCATTCAACGTCAGAAAATGGCAAAGCAAACTTTGTAACGAAGCAGTAGACTGTTGTAGGTGTTAGTGGAAATTCCTTAATCAGGTGGTTTCTGACAGATTTTCTAATGATTGATCCTGAAAGGGTTGGTTCCAGGGTCCCCTAAGATACCAAAATCTCCACATGCTCAAGCCTGTATGTGACATTTGCATAAAACCTACACAGTCCTAACTTTAAATCATCCTTAGATTTTACTTATAATACCTAAAACAATGGAAATGCAATGTATAAATAATGTTTACATTGCATTATTTAGGGACTAATCACAAGAGAAAGTCCACAGTCAGTACAAATAGCATTTCTTGGAGTATTTTCAGTTTGTGGTTAGTTGACTGCACGGAAGACTGACCATGGTGGTACTTTGTTATGCACAATGGGTAGAGCTGCACTGGCAGCTACCACCCATAGAGAGGACCGATAAGCCCCCTCATCCTTCACAGGGTCCAGGGAAGAGGCTGAGACGTACATACAAGCACTATCTCACTGCAGCATGCTCTTCAAAGTCTCCTTTGCCTCCTGCACCACCAGAAAATCTGCTTACCTGCTTGGGAAAAGCATGTGCGAAGTTCTCACCAGTGAGTGCTGTCCATGTAGGGAAGGTGACAGCATAGGTCCCCGAGTGCAGGCAAGCAGGTTCCAAGCACATGCCAAGGTTCACAACAGCGCCCTATGCAGCGTGAGAAGTATTAAAACTCGGTTCATCTTACCCTTTTAAAATAGTACTCTGGTTTGGTCTGGTGGTACGTAGCACTTGTCTTCCTCTGTACACATAAAGTTTTTGAATGAATACGCCTGTTAGGATGGGCTCAAACATTTCGAATGATGGCAAATATGTACCAGTATAGTAATATCGAGAGCCTCACTCAGATTATGGTTTCATAGGCATGGGGGATTCACATTCCCCAAGCCTACTTTGGGTAGCGTGTGGCCACTGGCTGTCCAAACGACACCAGGAAGCTTCAAAATTGCTTTGCGGCATGCAAACCAAGCACACTGGTTTAGAGGACAAGCCTGTGGAGTGTAAGAAGAAAAGAGCAGAAGCAGTTAGCAAGGGCCACACTTCACCCAGTGTATCTGCAATGTTCACTTTGTTGTCAACCAACAGCAGAGCTACAGTAGTGCTCACAACTGTAAATAGTTAGATCCCAAGGAAAACTAAACTGGGTCTGTATACACAGGGACAGAAGGGCTGCAAGAACCAGACAGCTTTGTGGGGTCACTGCTCAGGTCAAAGATGTCACTTCTGAATGTGAGTCTATACACTGTATCATCCGGAAAGAATTGCGGCTCAGCTGAGAAATGTCACCTGAACATTTTGCAGGATGTAATTATCAGTCACATTAAAGCATATATCCTTAATTTATATCTGTTCACATAGCTCTGTAGGAGCTGGACACAGAGCAAGGACATCTCCTCATCACAGACGTGAGATGTCTTTCTTTCTTTTTTTCTTTTTCTCTTTTCTTTCTTTTTTTTTTTTTTTTGTCTTTCTCATTTTTATCGGTGCCAGGGATCAAACTCACGACTGCACACCTGCAAGGAAGGTGCTTATGCCGCTGAGCTAAATCCCCAGCCCATGGGATGTCTCTAAAGGTAGATCACTGACCATCGTTTCTGATTTATCAGAGCCACTCTAGAGTTCTTTAAAAAAACAGTCACCATTGGCAGCACATTTCAGTGACACAGAATGGGTCTCAAAACTGGCTTGTGTGTCATATTTAACCTCAGTAAGCTCAGTCTCATTTCAGGGGAGAAGACAAACCATGCTCGAGTCTGCAGATAAAATAGTTGCATTCAAACCCAAACTGCATTTATAGGGCAACAGGTCAACCCTGGGATCTTCAGCATGTGTGAAACACTAGCAGATATTTTGAAAGACACTGAGCCAGGGTCTTCTTTCTTGCTGCTGGGGTGTGATCAGCTATGTCAGTTATAAAGAGTTTGGGGTACTTCCCAGCCAGAGAAGACTCCCAGATTGGGAAGGAATGTCTGTGAATAAGGCAGGTGAGTCATCACTGTAGGTGCTGGGAAAGGATAAACTGCTTGAAATCACAAATGACGTCTTAAAAATATGTCTGAGACAACTTTGACTATCCATATGTTCTAGTTTAAAATCAAGGCAGAATACCCTGAGATTACCAAGTGGGAAAGACTGCTTCCATTGCTAACTTCCTATCCTTGTGAAGCAGGCCAGAATAAGATTACAGAACAAACTGGACATAAGCCACAGACTTTGGGTGTCACTGTCTGCCATCACCCCCAGATGGCACCATCTAGTTGCAGGAAAACAAGTTCAGGTCTCTGATTCTCTATTATGGTGAGCTGTATAATTATGAACAAGTGCACAATAAACATAACATGCTGGAATCATCCTCAGACTACTTCCACCCCCACCCATGGAAAAGCTGTCTTCTGTGACACTGATCCCCAGAGCCAGAAGAGTTGGAGATTGCTATTTTAAACAAGTAGCAGAGTAGCAGCATCACTGAACCCAGTTTCATTCAGAAGGCCCAAGCAGCAAATGTACAGCTGCCAACCAGAGCAGGCAGAGCACAGGCATGTGGCAGAGATCTGGGGGTCTCGCTGTAGTGCCCAGCCCTCAGTCTGCAGGGAACATCCAGAGATACGTTTGCTCAAGAGAGGCTGCATCTGTGCCCACCCTCCAGCATCCTGGGCATTCTGCTGAGTCTGTGAGGGCACATCTTTTTCCAGTAGTGCATCTGCTGTTCAGAGGACAGAATCCACTGTCCCCTGGCAACATAGGAATCAGTGACTCATGGTAGGCAACAGGTCCTCGGGGAAGTTGGTGGGGCCACAGTCCGGCATTGGCCACAGGACTTTATCAGGAAGAAAGGCAGTGAAAAATCCTGAATTGGTGGGCTGGGGATTTAGTTCAGTGGCATAAGCACCTGCCTTGCAAGCAGGCAGTCATGAGTTTGATCCCCGGTACCGATAAAAAGACAAAACAAACAAACAAAAAATCCTGAATTGATGGATGAGTCTTGGGCAGCTTGTGACAGTTACAAACCAGGTGACTTCCTTATGGAATAGCCTGTGGCAGGGCCACAGATGACTTCGATGGTGGCTACTGTCAATACTGCTCTCAGGCAGGGGACAGTCATGCCACAGTCCTGGTAGCCTCTGTCTGGATGCTGGAGCACCCACCTCAGAAGCACACAGGGAAGGACTGAAAGAACAGAAGCACACTCACCCTGCTTGTGTCCTGGCAGGGGCAGTGGCCATGGTGGTAGAATGACCCTGACCCTTCCAACAGGCAGCAGCTACCTGAGTGGCAAATTTTCCTGGGGCCTTCTCTCCACACTTAGCACTCCTCACAAGTCTTGGTATGCTCTAGGTTGGAGGCAGTAAGAAGGCACTGTCAAGTCCAGGAAGAGAACACCAAGAGCACCAGTGCCTGTGGGACAGAAAGTGTTTCTTAGCAGTCAAGGTTTCGGTCCACAGTGAGGGTGTAACTGTCCTGAATCTTTTATGTATAGCTTTTGGGCATTGGTCAAAAGAGGGGCTGCTATGGGAAGTTAAGAGGCAAAGGAGAATTATTTGTCAAACTATAAGCAGATTGAGAATGAAAAAGTCTCAGTCCAGTACTGTTGAATTGTATGTACATTCTGCAATATGTTTGTCCATGCTTCTGGAGGTGGACGTTTGGACCACTTAGAGGTTTTGGCTCCTGTGAATAAAGCTGCTATGAGTACTGGTGAATTTAAAAGAAAACAAAAAGTTAAGAGATATGGGATCTGAATACCCTAACTTATAAGGGAACCCTTATAAAAACTGACCACAGACTATAAAGAAAACTTTGCCAGGGCAAACTATTTCCTGACCTGCCGGTGCAGCCTCTACTGCTCAGCTGCCCTTGCCCGCCAAGTGGGGATGTTGACCAAGTGGCACAGGGACCTGCTCATCCTCTGCTCCCTGCCACTGATGGTGACGAGGACATGCCTTAAGTCTGAGGACCAAGTGAGGAGCAAACTGGTACCAAAGGTGCGTGGTGTGCTCCTACCACAGGCGGGCCAGGCCCAGCCACCCCCTCCAGTGTGGGTCTTGCACAACCCCTGCCTCCTTTCTAAGACGACACCCAAAAGGAGCATTAAAGAGCTGTGGAAAAAATAATGGGCCTATGAAAGTAATCTGGGATGACAAGAATATTCTGGGACTAGATGAGTAATGGCTGCCAATGCCATGAACGTTTTTAATACAATGAATTATGCAGGGTTTTTTTTTTTTTTTTTTTTTTTTTTGGTCTTTTTGAGATAGGGTCTCACTATGCAGTTCCAGTTGGCCTTGAACTCACTTTGTAGCCCAGGCTGCCCTTGAACTTACAGCGATCCTCCTGCCTCAGCCTTCTGAGTGCTGGGATTACAGGCATGCACAACATTATACAATTTAAAAGAGTAACTTTTATGGTATGTGATTGTATCGCAAAGTAGTCAGAAGCAAAAATGAGTGAATTCTTTATTAATATGGGAAAATGATTTTTAATATGATGTGGGAAAGGCCAAAGTATAACACCAAGAAATGCATGGAAAAAATGCAGATTTTTAACATCAAAATTTAAAGTTTATGTATAGAAAAAAATTATTGTGAACAAATTTTTAAAAAATAGAATAATCATGGAAAATATTTACAACAGTGACAGCTAATATCCATAAAGCAGTTTTTAATAAAACAATAAGGAAATTATGAAATACCAAAAGGAAAAAGTACATTAAGTATATTAAATGATAATTCACAAGAGCAGATATATCAACATCTGCTAAAATAACAAAAAGTCTCTCTATAAGTTATTAGAATATAAATAAAAGCAATGAAATATTTGCCTGTCTGGTGGCCGGGAGTGTGAAGAATACTGGTGAGGTCCAGTGCCACTGGGACCTGAGGCCACTGGCGTGAGAACAGCTGACATCGGTCTCTCAGTACTGACCCTGCACTCGCAATTAGCTCCAGGGGAAAGCAGGGCAGTGTGCTGAGACACATGTAGAAAGCCATGCATCTGTGCACAGTAGTTAGGGACTAGAAAGAAGCCTGCCTAAAGATCAGGCTGACA
This sequence comes from Cavia porcellus, assembly GCF_034190915.1. Taxonomy (NCBI): domain Eukaryota; kingdom Metazoa; phylum Chordata; class Mammalia; order Rodentia; family Caviidae; genus Cavia; species Cavia porcellus. The sequence goes on from NW_026947489.1 coordinate 60,893,631, forward strand.
TCCAGTGTGTGTGTGCGTGCACATACAACACACACACACATATGCACACATGCAGAGTGTGACACGGTTAGGGGTAGGACAAGCCCGTGCCTCCTGATGAGGAGAGAGGCAGTGAACAAGGAGGTCACACATACAGAAGACAGGATCCTGTGGGGAATGTGGCTTGCCACAGCAGCCATGTGAAATTATAGCGGCATGCGTGTCTAAACACTGAAATTTAAGAATTAGACAAATCAAGGGAAACATTTTAATGAGTCAGTCTTTTGTTGGGCTTGGTTGATATTTCAAGGACGAAGTCACATAAGAAAGCTATAATTAATGTTTGACACATGCAGACTCCGAACTTAACTGAACAGGATGTGATAAAGATGTCAAATGGAGTCTCAAGATTGTCCCAAGCATTTAACCTACCCATCAAGCCAAAATCTTCCCTGTAATTTAGGAGACCTTGATTTTAGGAAGTTACAGCAAATGAAGTATTTCCATAAGGGCAAGTGAGGACTCCTTCTGAAGTCTCACGTGACCTAGAAGATGCTATAGGTGTCTTCAGGGACCAGCCTCTCTTTACACACAACAGTACCATGAGAAAACCTGCTTTTGTCCTTTAGAGGACCTGCTACAGCTAACCATCACATCACCTGAAAACTGTTGTTAGGGAACATTTAATAGTTGACTTAAAGTAGCAACTAACATTTACCACGTGGTGGGGCACCCAAGAGCACAGTGAAGCAGCACCAGGGAAGCTGATGCCAGGAAAGGGCTGTGCCCGGCCAGGACCGCCTCAGCTGGCAGTGGTCAGGGTCTGACAAGTCCATGATGTGCTGTCCACTAGCCAGCAGCAGCAGCTGCTGGGCCTCTCCAAAGCAGAGGACCCGACCTCTTGACTTTGAGGCTCATACATGTGAGGTGCTGGCTTCAGGGTCTCACCTCCCACAGTACAGGGGCTGTCCCATCCAGCTGACGTCTCCAGGAATCCTCTAACTTACCCGCTTCCCTCAGCAACCACCACTGGAGATGCAGGCAGCAGTTCTGAAACATGTTTAGAGTCTTTTAGTACCTTTTGTGAGTCCTAAAGGAAGCAGACACCTCCTTGGACAGGGTTGGGCCATGTCTGCAGAGGGCTCCTGAGTGAAGGCAGGTGCCACCTGCTCACAGGCCAAAACAACTGAGCAAGACCTCTGCCATGTGACACTACAGGACCTGCTTCCAGAGCTGTCTCAAGGGCTGAAAAGGTCGCATGTTTACCTGCATGGCCAAGCGTACACTCAAGAGTGCTTCCAACAGTAAGTGATATAAGGCAGCACCAGCACTTTTCCTTCAAAGCAGTGAGCCCCTCTTGCAGGCTGTGTATGTAAGATGCGGGTCATTTCACAATCAATGAAGATATGTACTTCTCTGCATGGAGTGTTGGCTGCATTTAAAGGAGAGAGCCTCAGGAGGTTCCTGGAGTGTGCAAGCCCTAGAGACAGGTAATCTCTCAGGCCCGCTGCACAGATTAAAGTGGGCAAGAGATGCTGCCAGAGCCTCGTGTGGTATCTGGAAACAGAAGGGAGCAGCAACAAAGGAACAAGACAATAATGTGTATATACACCAGTTCCCCACGATGGATGGTTTATGTACCACAAATATACACTGGTAAAACATGGAAGGAAAAACCAGACGCCAGAGCCTGGAAACGGTGAGACCAAGCCATCCTGGTCTGCACTGACATCCAGTTTCCTTCTCATGCGCAGGTGACCTCAGTGTCCCCAGCCTTCTGCATGCATCCCCTTCCTGTGAAACATAAGGATGTGGCTCCTGGTCATAGGGTGGTCCTGAGGAAGAGCATGTACCTCTCCGCCTCATGTCCATGTCCACTAGCGTACTCCAAAGTCCATGGCAGAGACTAAAACAAAGGACAGAACATGTCCCTCTTCAGACTGTACCAGTGTCAGCCTAGGGAAGCAAGGACCAGTTGCTGCCCGGCAGGTGCTGCTGGGAGGCAACGAGGCTGGCATAAGTAGCGCTCCCAGAGGCCTTCAACTTGCCGTGAAAGAATGGCTGCAGAATCAACATGAAATGTGGCACCACAGCCCCTGACTACAGTGAGGTAGTGAGCTGGATCCCCAGTACCAAAAAATAAAGCTAACAATACAACAACAGAAAATGCCAGCACGCATCATCATAGTAAAACAGCCTACCTCCTGTTCAGTCTCTGTTGATTTGTGTGTTTGAACTGAGTTACTAAGCGTATGCTTTACTGGAGACTAAATGTGTGGGCCACCGATGTCCACAGCAGCTTGTGTGCCCTGCAGCACATTAACTAGGTTCATGCTAACAGCATTCAGTCTCTGCAGAGCTCTGGGGAGGCTCCCCGATCTAGCTACTCAGTTCTTCCATTGAAGAAATTAGAGAAATAAAACCGAAAAACGGCTTAGAGAGCTAAATACGTAAGCTAAAATGCATGCTTCCAAATATCAATGCTTTATTTTGAATTGCAAAGAAATTTACCTGCTAGTAATCCCAACAAAAAGGCAGTACAAAATACTTGCCCTTCATAAAACTGAAATGGTGTGGTGGTGTATGCCTGTAACTCCAGCACTCAGCAGGCTGAGGCAGGATTGATTGCTCCAAGTTTAAGGCCAGCCTCAGCTACATAGTGAATTTAAGGCCAACTTGCACTACATAGTGATGTCGTCTCAAAAAGACAAAAACAAAACTGGATGGAAGCACCCTACAAATACCCTTAAATTTTAGCCATAATAATTTTTTTAGTGCTAGTAATTGAACCCAGGGCCTCACACATGCTAGGCAAGGACTCTACCACTGAGCCACATTTGCAGACTAATGGGCCACGATGGACTAAAGGCAGACATATTTATAAGCCAAATATGAAATTACTTTTTATAAAACTTTAATTGCTATTAATTTATAAAACTTTAATTGCTATTTTTAAGTCTCACTAGAAATAGAGAAACAAATGACTATCAATTGTAAATAAAAAACTCATAAAAATAATTTACCAGTATGTCCAAACATTTTTAAATTTTTATGGCAATTTTTTATGTCAATAGATACAGCCATTTGCTGGTCTACCTAGTTGGGAGTGCAGAGACATTCACATTTTAAAAAGCTTCTAGTAGCTCTGCCTGTGTGCGTTCAACACAGTGCCAACCATGAGCAAGCACAGAGGCTTATGAACAATGGAGCCCGTGTCTCTGGCAGGTAACACTGCAGCCAGTGCCGCAGCGATGGCCTACACAAACAGTTGTGTGAGATGTGTGAGATGTGTTAGCGTGGTCAGATGTGTGTCTGTTTCCAAGAGACACGGGAGACGGCAAGACTGCACCCTTATCCGCAGAGCAGCCCTGGGCGTGGTAGTGTAAGGAACAGCAGTGTGGGTGTGCACAAGTTCACACAGAGTCTACTGGAGCAGGTCTACTTCTACACAGATGCTACGTATAGCTGTGTAAATCCTGAGCCTCAGAAATAGTCTGGAAAATCAGCAAAAATCAATACAAATGCTAGAATCTACAAAATGTGTAACTATAAAATATTTTATTTAAATATTGCAGAAACAATTCGTAATAAAAATCTGCTTGGTCTCTCCTGCAAACTCTGTAACTAGAGTTCACAAAGTGCCCTTTTACAGCGGAGAGATACATAGTCACCACTGCACCTCACAAGAGAAGCACAACGACAGTTCTGCAAAGGGCCCGTGGACTCCGTCGGCCTCTGTCACCTGTTTCCTCCTCTGGCACCCGTCCCTACAGCAGAGGCAAGCCCTGGGGTGACTGTCCCAACCAGGACTCCAGCTGCACCAGCACCAGCTGTGCCAACACCGCGGTAGTTCTCACAGTAAGAGCCCAGCACACGCACAGCAGTGCACCTTAATTAGGGGCCTCTCTCCCAGGGGAAGTTCAGTGTGCAGCCTGCAACCAGGAACGGGTCCTTGGACTGTGCTGCTGCAGCAGACTGCACATCTAACATTGAGGGCACCCTGAGCCCCAAGGAGAACCCAGCCTTCCCCCAATGCTCACCGTCTGTTCCAAAAGAGTAATGATGTGTCCAACAAGTACGATGTTTATAACTCACTTTATAAGCTGACTGACGCAAGCCTGGCTTACATCCTTGGGAGGAAAGAAACCTTGAAATGAATAAACCGTTGAGACACAGACAATGAAAAGTTTAATATTTTACTAAAAAACATTCAGATAGCTTACAAATGCCCAGGAACTCTTTCACTGGATGTGCCCTGACACTGATATAGAAGTGATTTTAGAACATAGCATCTTTCTGTTCTCCCCTGGACTTAGTCGGCTCAAAGTGTGGACTCCAATATCCAGTAAAAAAAATCAAAGCTTGCCACTAATACTAGCGTGGATAGAATCACCAGTGAAATTACAAAACAGCTGGCATCATGTTAAGCTTCTAGGTGCACAGGTCACACGCTGAGAAACCCACCCATCCAAGACTGGCGGCCTGTGCCAAGTGCTGCTCAGAGTCACAAAGTGAGCACTCATCTCCTGTAAAGCTATGCTGTGTCTTCAAAAGATGTGGAGCTCAGAAGGAAATGCGGAAGTATAAATGGGAAGTTTACTCAGTGCAACTTACACGGTTCAGATTAGATTTTCTTATGGTTTAGGTCTATGTGGAAATTTTTGTGTCAATAGATACAGCTTGTTTATACATTTCTTCCTTCCCCCTAAATATCTTCACATTGAATAATTTGGGGGAAATGTTGTTTACTGTTGTCTGAACACAGACAGCCCATCACCATGCACATGGTGCCTATGAACACACCCATTTATACGATTATATGACTAGGAACTGTGTGCAGAGCGGCCAACCTTTTATTTTTGCATGCACAGTGCTCAGGAGTCCAGCCTAATGAGTGAAAATGCAGAGCATATGTTACTGGGGTTTTTTGTTGTTTGTTTGTTTTGTCTCTTTTGAGACAGGGTCTCATTATGCAGTTCAGGCTGGCCTTGAACTCATTTTGTAGCCCAGGGTGGTCTTGAACTCATAGTAATCCTCCTGCTTCAGTCTCCCAAGTGTTGGGATTACAGGTGTGTGCCACCACGCCTGGCATATATGTTAATGTTTTTTGATCAGTGGACTCAGAGTCAAGAAACCATATCAATGATTATTTACAATGTAGCAGCTGAATGATTAGCAGATTATGTCATAGTGTAAACCTAAGTCTCACATCAAGAATGCCGACTTTGTAAGTTCTAGGTGTTGTGCTGGTAACTTATAGGCTTAATTTAGAGTACACAAAAATAACCAAAACCTGAAGAGTATGAGGAAAAAAGGGGCTCCTATCATTTAGCATCAACATTTCTCATACACATCATAGATACAGAGGGAATTAAGTGATTTTTTTAAAAAGAATACTTTTAAAAAGGGAGTGTATGTATAACCTATAAGGCAAAATCTAAATTACAAGTGTGCTCAACACTGGTAGCTGCATTATGAGAGGTAACACTGAGCCACACACAGGTCCGTTGCCCTCAGCCGTGATGACCTGCATGCTCTTACAGGGCGTTCTGTAACAAGCACAGAAGACGCTCCTGCAGCTTGTCACCAAGGCTCTAGGTCTTAAAGGATTTAGCATTTTTCCTTGGCTCAAAGTCTAGTGGAAATTCTGTAATCTAAATTGGAAAGTACACTTTTTATAGGGAAATAAAAAATGAATGTCCAGTTACTGTATTTCCAGTACGGCCACTGCAGGGAGAGACTCTGTGAGCTGCTTCTGCAGGCCCACAAACCTCCCTTGGTGCCAGGTGGCCCTGGCAGTGGGTGTCTCCATGGTGAATGACACATATGGGAACAAAGTCTTGTTCTGCCATTTCTGACATAGTTTTCACATCAGGATGACACCTCACTGACGAGAGCCACGGAGGAGTATACTTTCCTGTGTGTCTCCAGGAATCTGTGCTGCACGGGAAACTATTGAGTTTCCCTGAAAGCTGAGTTTAAAACACAAGATCAGCAGTAGCCAGATTCTTAGATTACAGCAGACACTGCTGGCCCAGGCCCTAAACATGCACCGAGGTCAGTGTGGAGATGCTCTCCATGTGCAGGTGGGGTATCAGGATGTGGACCTCTGACTCTTGCTTGCAGAACGCCTGCCGCCGGGGTCTCACAGTGCTTTCTGGTGCCCGTTTGCAGATGCTTTGGTTGCCTCTGAATCCCTTGAAGTATTCGATAAGTGAAGCTTATGCAGCCCTGCAGGAAAGTTAAGGAAAGGGTGAGCGGTGCTGTGCTGCTGAGTGACGGGAAAGGGCTGGGTGCTGGGGAGAAGAGTCTGGCGGGCGGAATGTGCAGTTTCATTGTGGAGGTTGTGGTGAGCTGGTCAAATGTAACTGAAGAAACACAGATTTCTTCTCCCTGCCAGCAGCTCCTTTCAAATGGCCTTAGCAGAAAGGAGCAGCTGAACAGGAAATCACTGAGGCACCGCACAATCTGCCACCATGGCTCAGCAGATGTGAGAGTGTAGGGCTCTTCTCAACCCAGGAAGCCTCTGAGTGTCACCACCATCACCACCATCAGCATCACAGGGCCCACTGAGGCTAAAAAGCGCAAGCCTCTTCTTGCATAGTCCCTCCCGCTTTCTCTCCCTCTCCTCTGACAAAGCTCTCCTAGCAAACTCATTTCTATCCCAAAATGCACTTCCCAGGGACCCAAACCTGAAGCATATATGGTCCCATTTTTGTTTAAAAGACACTTCTACATATGCACATGCAGGCAAATGTAAGCAAGGATACCAAAATATCAGGCATGTAATTTTTCAAAAAGCAATGGGAAAATTAACAGAAAAAAAAAATAAAGAATGGCAAAGGAACAAACTGAATATAAAAATACTTCACAAGTCAAAGTCATTTAGAGAATAAAAGAACCATCACTGCCTTTTCCCATGACATAAACTCCTATCTCACAGCACTGATTTACACTTGCTGCATGGAACAGCATTATGCCCTCACAGGAAGAGAAGGTAGAACACTGACAAAGCTTCAAGCACTTCGACAGGAAAGAATTCATTGTGACAATCAAGTCCATAAGCAGCACCTCTACAGGGAAGATTCTGAGGAAACAATTCCCATGTGGCTCAGACCCTATTGAGGCCTCAAAAACTAAGTTGAAAAAGACTGTTTGTGATAATCTTCCTGACTATCAGACAATTTCCTATCACATTTCCTTACACCAACACAGCATTCTGAACTTTAAACATTCTGTCATCTGCATGTCTGAATGACAGAAAAGTAAAATTGAGTCTTTCTGTGGCATTTGGGAAGGGAAAAAAAATCCAAAAGCAACAAAAATGGTTCTGGCCCCAGGAATGGCCAAACCACTAAGTGGCCAGAGGAGGAGCCAGCTGTCAAGACGGGAAACAGCACTAACACATGCCCCCTGGCTTGTCCCATCGCTGGTACCTGCACAACTGACCCATCAGGCAGCATATACAACTGGTGGCACAAGTGATATGATCATGCATGGGGCAGTCATGCATTCACCACACATGGCCTAAGCTGCCCAGCAGCAAAACATACAAATTACAGCCTCATCGCGAACAGTTAGAGCCATGCTTATGAGAAAAGCCACTGAGCACAGTGGGTCAAGGAAGATGGGCTGGGTTCATTTCTGAAACCTGAGTATGATCTAAACAGTCCATTCTGGAAAACCACAGTGTCCCTCTTCTGCAGAGGGTTCAGCGACACCTCCCTGACACCACCTTCACTGTAGCTGTTATGTTCCAGGGACGCTGTGACATAGAGACTATTACAATCCTTGGACATAGCAGCAGCAGGTGGGGGTGGGGGAGACTACAAGAAGGAAAAAAGGAGAGAAGAGGAAACTAGGAAAACTAAAACAAGACAAAACAAGAAATGGGAGGACAGGATAGGAGAGAAGAGGAGAGGAGAGAAAGGGGAGTGGAGGGCAGGGGAAGGGAAGGAAGGGGAGGGAAAAAGAAAAGAGAAAAAAGACTAAAAGAGAACATAATAAAAGTGAAAAGACAGAGAAAAAGAATATAAACACATGCCTGTAATCACAAAGCCCAGGAGGCTGAGGCAGGAGAATCATCATTTTTTTTTTTTATCGGTACCGGGGATCGAACTCACGACCATGCGCTTGCCAGGCAGGCACTTATGGTGCTGAGCTAAATCCCCAGTTCCAATCACCATGCTTTTGAGGCTAGTCTGGGCTACACAGTGAGTTCAAAGTCAGTCTAAACTAAAGAGTAAGTCCCTATCTCAAAAAAAAAAAAAAAAAAAAAAACCTTACTATATATATATATATATATATATATATATATAGTAAGTTTCAGAATCAAACTATGACTCTCCATGAAGTCATGTTTATACTTAGGAAGCTTTTCAATGCATAAACTGCCCCAGAAGAACATGCTAGCGGACAATGGAAAACATTTAGAAAGAAAAGTAACTGTATATATCACATAGTTTCACATGCTCTTGGACATCGCATTGCTTCTGTGGTCAAGAAACTGACCACAGAGGAGCTCTGCCTGCACCGGGTCCCCTTTACTCCTTTAACCCTGGCACCCCAGGCTGTCTTGGCAACTGCTGGCCGCCACAGCCACTGCAGGGAAGGAGTGGAGTCCATCTGACATAATGGAGGCTGAATCTTGCTGCTATTACAACAGCCCTGAAAAGGCTTAATTCTAAATATCCAACAAGAGAACTGCTTGAGTCCCACTTCATCCTGCAGCTTTTGATATTGCCAGCATTATAAAACCTAGGCATTAAAGTTTACGAAATTTATCTGGGGCTCTGATTGAAAGGAGATGTAGCTTTTTCTTTTCATGACAATACTCCAATCAGTCATCCCTCTCACAGGGCACAGTCAAAGCAAAGCTGACAATCTGAAGTCTCCTTTCCTTCCAATCATCACACTTCCAAGCACCAAGGCTGGGAAGGATTGGGAGCATGAGAAGCTTGATCACTGCTCATACGGTTTAAGTTATCTGAATTATGAACCATAATGAACCAATCAATAAGTTGCCTTTTGAAATTGTTAAAACCACAAGGGTTTTATAAGCATTTAAATCATGTCACTAAGATAAATAAGTTAATGTTAGGATTTTCTATAATAAATCACTGACTGTCCTACTTTCATGATAAATTACAAACCCCAACCCCAAGACAGTTTACATTGTCCAGTTCCCCTAAGGTATGGAACTTGAAAACATTTAGCATTAATATGGAAGCATGAAAAATATATTCACAGCCTCCAACAGTTTGAATACAATCAGTGACATGATTCTACATGAGTGGTGGTCAAGAATTTGACTTCTAAGGTTGTACACATTTAGAAACTGAATGAATGAAGACTTACTGTTAACTAAAAATGCAACGCATGGTCATTAATCAGCAGAAAGAGACAGAAATACCCATACCCCTCAGGATTACCTAGGGCCTTGAAAAGTTCTTCTCGTACAGCAGAGGTGAATTTTCTGACCAGACACAATGTTGTCACAATGGCAAAGAGTAGATTGTAGGACAGAACAATATAGAAATTTCCCAGCCAATTAAACCTTCCGAAGTCTCCAAGGAGGTCAAACCTAGTGATTCCTGTTGAAGAAAAATAACGGAGCCTTAGTAAAGTCAGTTTGTGACATGAAGCAGTATTCATCAGATCAAATCCTACACACGACCTCAGGTTTGCTCCTGGGATGAGGGCGCTCATGAATGACCCTAGTTTACACTGTGTCACTGTTGCACAGTGGCCACCTCTGGCCAGCCCCGATCTACTTCACATATGAGCCTGTTAGGTGCAAGTGAACCACAGCAGGCGAGTACCCACAAGTATTCCTGCAAGTGGCTCGGAACTCATGCCACTTGCTTCTCACAGGGGAGGATGAGTGACCGTTCTCACTGGAGCAGGATGACTGCGACCGATCGAAGGAAACCAGAGCCTGATGAGGGGCTGTCTGAGCCCACACTCCTGCCACCCACTGCTGCCTATGAGGCATCCTGGAAAGGAGGGCTGAGTCCCCTCTGCAGACAGTGTGCCCTCTAGGGCGCTTGCTCCCAGTTAAGTTTTTGCGTAGTGCGCATGGCCTGATTCCTCTTTGACTTACTTATTGCCTACTTTCCCCCTCCCTTAAACGCTATGAGAACAGTGACTTCGTTCCACTCATAATTCCAAAGCCCTAGAGCAACACCTTACATATTCTCCATATTTATTACATAAATGAGTAAATATAATAATTTTTTCCATATAAAACATTGTTAATCTGAATTTAATGCTACAGGCTTGTAAAGTAAGAAGGCAAGCAAGAAATGCAGTGGGATTACACCATATATCCACATTTCAATTACTTGAACTCACCATACATTTTTTTAAAACCTTTTTTTATAAACAGTTTAAATAGTTGGTCTGTTCAGTGAACATGTGCCCCAGGTCCAATACTCATTGGACAGATTATATAAGAGAGAAGACCTTCCTATTCACTGATAGGGAATAAATCCCAATGTTCAGAAGGTTGGGTGAGTAAGGGCCAAGAGGGTCCTAAGTGTCTTCAAGGGAGAGACTGCAAAGCTACACAGGTGCCATCTAAAATTTAACTCCAGAATGCTACAAGGATACTGTAGGATGCTAAACACCACTGCAGACCTCAGCTGATGTCTCAAACGCCTCTGACACAGTCTCATGGCTTCAGCTGGCTTGAACTTGATGCTCAGCTCCATCCCTGGCACATACCCCCCACCTCTCACAAGTCCCCAGGACTGTGCCAGAGAATGGGAGCAGATGATGAGGAGAACCTGCTGCAGTCCCTCCAACAGGAGATTCATGTAGGTGAACTGGAAAACAGTCCTTGAATATTTCTAACAACAAAAGATTGGTGACAATGTAGAATAACATGCCTTTTAAGGAAAGTCAAAACCCAGACACCAGCAGAGTATACAGCACTTGCCACATCATTCTAAGATGATGGCAACAAGCCTGGCTGCAGTTTCTCTTCTGTAAGCATAACAAACCTTCTTTGCTGCCAGTAACAGATATCTAGTTGTAAGTTTCATTTTTTAAATAAAGTTGCATTTAATTGCACCTAGCAAGTTATCTTTAAGCAAGTTACAATCCTATTGTAATAAGTGCTGGTGCCTAGAGGGCCCAGACAGTTTACTGACCTTCAGAGCTAAGGACCCTTGCACAGCCTGGTGCAGCTAAAGTATGGGTGCTCACATGCACACTGACCTCCACATCCCCCAGGATCTTTTGTGGAGAGACTACAGGGTCCACAACAGAAATCCCCACAGCTCCACTGGAGTCCTGCCTGCTCTCAAAGGCTTCTGCACAGCACCCACTGTATTTAACAATCACAAACTGCCAGTACCTATGTACCCTTCACTAACAGACAGAGCACTTTAGGAGCTGTAGCAGTAAAGCACACACAAGGCCTAATGTTTTCTCCAGAGTTCAATGACCATCTTCAGGGACCTGTGCAATGTGCAAACTCCACACAGAAACCACAGTGAATGCTGGCCATGGCCTGTGCCTCTGCTGTGAGAAAGGGGGACCACTAAGCAAGCACAGGAATGGGGGGAACAGCAGAGCTTACACAGGGGCTCCACACTTGGCAACCAAGTCAGCATCCAGTCCCAACAAGGACGCTCTGCCAGGCCAGGCCAAGCTGCCATTAAATCCCTGGGCTCTAGAGAAGTCTCAGGTGGACACACATGGCCTCTTGGTAGTGCACAGAGGAACCACACAAAGGGACTAGTTCTGAGGACACTGCCATTTCAATGTTAACTGATGCAAAATCTACCCAGATCAACTAATAGGTTATTCTGGAAAACTCACACAACTCTTTAATTCTGAAATCTACAAAGAATAGACAATCATTTCTCTAAACTCCTAGTCAAGAGGTTTTTGCCACAATGATAAATTACAAAACATACTTTTTGGAGCTGGGGATGTGGCTCAGTTGTAGCACTCTTGCTTGCATGCACAAGGACCAGGGTTCAATCCCCAGGACCAAAAATATAAATTTAATTTAATTTAAAAAATAAATTTCAAAACTGAGAGGGATTATCATCTTAAAAAAGTACTTTTCAAACTAAAAGTACTAACATTTAACAAAAAGTAACAATACTCAAAGCCTCAATTTAATAGCACTTATTACGCCTATGTCAAACTTCAAACTTTAAACCTTAAGACAGTAAATTTTAAAATGCTAGTAATAAAGAGTCAACCATCAGACTTCTAAATGTTTGTATCCACTCAGAAGTCGACTTTGGTATGAGGTAAGCTATGCACCAGGTAAGGCTCCATCAGTGAGGCATCAGCAAAGCAGGGGTCATGTGATCAAGGTCTTCACTGGAGTAAGGGATCCTTCATGACAAGCTGCACACCAGCTCCCTCATGAGGGTTCAAAAGAAAATGTTTCACGTGTAATTCTTTGCGTGACAATCTCCTATTCACACCTTTAAAAGAATAGGCAGAACACAACCTCACACTAAGGAAGAGCTGGTTACTCCACCTGCAGTGTGAGTCAGACTTGTGCTCTGCCCACCTGAGTCCACTTCCTCACTCAGCACGCACAGCCACGCCCCCTCCCCAATCCCACAGTCCCAGAAGAGCACTCATATGCCAGGCATGGGGACTTCACAGGGAGTGCCACACGCTGCCCTGAGACAGACAGCTGATACAGTACTCATGATTTAGATGTCAGGCTGCTCAACAGACACAGACATCTTGTTATCAAAACTAAATGAATCATACTGTCTTTATTAAATCATTTGGATTGTTTTCTGTCTCTGGACTCAAAGGTTAGTTTAAATTATAAACAAAACTAGGCTTTTAAACTCCCTTCTCTAAATCGGACTTTTGAATCAGTTTCCAAAAGATACCAACAAAAAATAAAAGCAATCATTTTACACATTGTTACTTTTATGTACATAGGCTTACCGTTGATTGTTTTATTTATCAAAATACAAAGTCAGTCTAAAACTTTAATACAGGTCTCACTTTGGGACTAGAATAGAAGATGATACTATTAAACCAAAGGCTTCAACTTCTGGTTCACTTTTACTGTGGAAGTATATTTTTGTTAAATTATATCAGTTAGAAATATGGTATCACCTTTAGTGGCAACCAAGATACAGCAAAAGTGATTACAGCTTCTCTCTTAACCCGAATAAACTAAAAAACCAAATGAAATATATGAAGCAATGGTTTTCAAGACCCTAGAAATCAGGCCATGAAGAGCAGTGACTCCTAAGACACAGAAATAATCCAGAGGGCCCCGTAAGTGGCACCACTGGCTACATAAAGAAGCCCCAACAGGGCAGTTCAGTGTGGAGACAACTCAGCAGCTCAGGGCCCCTGGGGACTGAGAGCACATGCAGGGGCGCAACCAGCCCAGAAAGGCACAGCAACAGGATGCAGAGTGAGATCGCCCAGTTATCATCATGTTCCTTATACTACTAAGGCTAGAAGAGAAAATACACTTACTAAGAAGATACAAAATCACGTGAAATTTATTTCTACAAAGGAAAATTACAATGTAAACTAGTAGATAAGGTTATAGTTGGCAGAAGAGGTTAGCAAACTCCAAGGCACAGCTACAGAAACAAAGAGGAAGCGCAGAGGGCAAAACAATTCAACAGAAGAAGCACCAGCAACCTGCAAGCTACTTGCACAAGGCTGGTGTGCTTGTGGTCACAGTCCCCAAAGGAGAACAAAGATAAATTACAGGAAGAAACAATGGCTGAACTTCATCTAGACGGGATAAAAACGATACACTTACAGAGCAAAGAAGCGCAAGGAACTCAAAAAAAGTAAGAAATTGGAGAAAAGTGATACCAAAGTACAAAGTAAGCTACTTTTTTAAAAGAAAAAGAAAAGTTGCTGAAAGGAAAAAAAACTCACCAAAAAAAGAGAACAAAAGTGATATTCAAAGAAAGTTTCTTGCCTAAAACAATGCAAAGGACAAAACAATTAAGCAGCAGTTTTAAAGTACTGAAAAAGAAAAAGTAATAAAAAATTTCATAGCCAGTAAAAACACCTTTCAAAAATAAGGCAATGTAAGCACATTTTACACATACAAAAAGCAAAAATTCATTATCAGTAGGCCCGCATGCAAACAAAGAGTGTTAAAGGGGTCCTTGAGGCAGAGGGAAAATGAGGTCAGAAGTAACCTGGACAGACATGAAGGGTAAGAAACGGCAGAAGTGATCAGTACATAGCAAATACAAAACACTTCTTAAATCTTCTTAAAAAAGACTACTGGGGATGTCACTCAGTGATAAAATGCTTGCTCAGCATAACTAGGGTCTGGGTGTAAACCCCAGTATTACTAAAGAAACAAAAGGAAACCATCACGATAAAACCAGAAACAAAGTCAATACTCTGAGAGGCTAAAAGCTCACCAGGCAGAGTTTGCTCCCAGGAAGATCCCAGATGTACTGCAGCTCAAGAGACCAATAGCCTTCGGAGTATGGCAGGTCTTCCGCTGCCCTGGCACTGAAGGGCCCAAGACTTCTGGGAACGTGGGCACAGCTGCCTGAGGTTCCACCATCCCAGTGCCCAGACCTGCTCTAGTCATGCTGCTCCCAGGGTGCCAACCCTAAGACCTAGCAGAGTGTTACACAGGCCTATAATCCTGCCTCCCACCACCAGTGCTGTACCTGTGCTGGGAGCCTGCTGGGGTCAGCCATAGGCCTCGGTGCTGGCCACTGACATGGCAGTGCAACTGCCTGTAGCAGGTCCAGCCCCTGCATGCTTCTGGCCCAGAGGCACCAAGAGCTCAACAGCCCTTACGTCACACAGAAGCCCAGTAAATTTCACTGCTCAGTACCACACCTGCCCAGGCCATGGGACTGCTGGCCCCGGCCCCAGCCAGTGCCCTCAGAAATTCTTGGCTTGGTACTCTCTACCATTATGCCTAGTGCAACAGCAGGCTCCCCGACAGTCCCCAGCCAGTGTCCCCATGCTCTCCCCAGCTCCACATGGGAAGAGCTTTCCCATTCAGACAGCCCTTCAAGTCTGGAAGGCGTGACTGCTTCTCCAGATGCAGAGATGCCAACACAGAGATACAGAAGGTGCAAACCCAGGAAACGTGACCCCACCAAAGGAGTATATTCAAATTCCAATCAATAAATCAATTGAGCAATCAAAGGAAATCCTCAGACTGCCTGACAAAGACTTCAAAATAATCATTCTAAAGAAACTCATCAAGGTACAAGAGAATACACAAAACAATTCAATGAGATAAGAAAAATAATACAAGAACAAAATGAGAAATTAAAGAGAAAACATAAAAAAAAGTGCCAGCAGTAATTCTGGACCTGAAGAATACCATGAAGAAATAAAAATTCAACAGATCTTCAATAGCAGATTTGTTAAAGAAAATGCTGTGTGAATCTGAAGACAGGTCATTTGAAAGAGAAAGAAAAAAAACAAGAATGAAAAAGAGTAAAGAAAACCCATGGACCTTAAAACACCACCCAGCAAGTCTATATGTCAGCAGCTGTTTCAGAAGGGACAAAGAGAACTGGTAGAAAACTTAAACCCACTGAACTCTGAACAGGATCAACATAAAAGCGTGTTCCACATTGAGGCACACTATAGCCAAACTGCGAAAAAGACAGAGAATTTTAAAACAGCATGAAAAGAGCAGCTCGTCTCATATAAGGGGAAGACAGATTCCTCAGCAGACTTTGTAAACCAACAGAAGGGCTGATGCACTCAGTGTGCTCAAAAAGAAACCGTCAACCAAGAGCAGTATCCTTGAAGAGGTGACAGCTTTTCCAAGACAAAAATGGAGAGAATCGGGAGCCGGGAATATAGCTCAGTGGCATAAGCACCTGCCTAGCAAGCCTAAGGTCATGAGTTCAATTCCTGGTACAAGGGGCAAAAAGGACAATAAAAATGGAGGGAATCACTACTTGGACCTGTCTTATGAGAAATGCTTTCTTTAAAAAAGTTCTTTGTATTGGATATAAAAAAGACTAAGGAGAAATGTGAAGGCAAATGAAACATAAAAATCTCACTGGTAAAGGTAAGAATCAAATATAAAATAATATAAAACTGTAACAGTTATAAGCAAACTGTTAAATCTTGATGTAAAAATTAGGAGACAAGAGTATGAAGAATAATTATATAAAAATTTGCTAATGAAATCACAGCAAATATAAGTAAACTGACTTCATACACATTAAGTAGGAGATGAAAAGTGTACTGTAGTCTCATTAAACAAGTTGTTATATTAAAACAAACAATTATAACTGCAAAAGGATTCACGTAAGTCTCACAGGAATGACAAAGGTAAAACCTATAGTAGACACAAAAAAGATAACAGAAAGGTATTACACCAAATCACTACAGAACAATCACATAACAAAAGAAGATACCAAGAGATGAATAAAGAACTGTAAAACAACAAAATATCAACAAGTCCTACTTCCCTATAATTACTTTAACTGTAAATAGACTAAACCTTCCCCCCAACTGAGAGGCAGGTAGGGACTGAGAACCTAACCAGGTGATAAAGTGCTTGCCCGGTATGCATGAGAACCCAACTAGCTGTGGAAAAGAAAGAAGTGAGAGAAAAAGAAGAAAGAAAAACGGGGGGAAAGGGTAACAGGATGAGAAAAACAAACTCCAATGATACACTGCCTCCAAACTCATTCTATATAAAAAGAAACATATAGGCTAAAAGCGAAAGGATGAAAAAGATACTCCACGCTAATGATAACCAACTGAAAGCAGAGGTAGATACACTAGTATCAGGCAAAGCTTAAGGCAAAATATGTCTCAAAAAGCAAAGCATACCATCAGTGACTCAAAGGCTCTAGTCAATAGAAAGACACAACACACACACACATATACACACACATGCAGTCCTGCCACAGAAAACTTAACACGCGAAGTACATGTCAACAAAGGTTGAGAGGAAAACAGACAGCAGCAAGTGACAGCGGATTTCAGCATCCTGCCTTCAGTGATGCCCAGGACATTAAACAGGAAGTCAGTAAGGAAGCAGCTAAGCTGAACAACATTCTAAAACAAACAGTGCTAACAGAGACATACAGAACTTTCTACACGATGCCAGCACATTACACATTTTTCTCAAGTGCACATGGAACATTTTCAGGATAAATTACATTAGGTAACAGAATAATTTTTAATAAATTTAAGAAAACTGAAATCATATCAAGTATGTATCTTCTCACACACTCTAGTGGAATGAAACCAGAAATCAGTAACAGAAAGAAAACAGGGGAGAAAGTTTTACTATGAAAACAAGGCAATATACCACAAGGTTAAAAAATGAAATCAAAGGGAAAGTTTAAAATACCAAGACAAACAAAAATGAAAATACAATTTAATAAAGTTTATGGGATGCCTGAAGAACAGTACTAAGAAGGAAGTGTAAGGTGATAAATGTCTACATTTTCTCAAAAGATTCAATTAACAAGCTAGCTTTAAATTCAAAGAATTATAAAGAAAAATCTAAACCCAAAGTTAGCAGAAACAAGAAAATAACAGAGGTTAAAGCAGAAACAAATGAAATTTAAAAAAAAACATTTTTCAAAATCTACAAAACTAAATTGATTTTTTTGAAAGACACTGATGAACTCTTGCTAGGGTAATAAAAAGTGAAAGTAAGGACACTGTAATAGATGACAGAATTAAAAAGGGTATTAGGGACTATTCTGAACAACTATTTGCCAATAAATTAAATAACTTAGAAGAAATGGATGAATTCTCAAAACACACAACCTACCAAGAGTGACTCCCAAGCAGTGCTTTTCCTCAAGCACACTGCTCCAACGGGAAAGGACACAGTGCGACATGAGGCTGACATGGCCTTCTGTGAGCAGGGAGGGTGGGAGACAAGGGCAGCAGGAGGGCATCTGGAAGACCCTGCCCACTCGGCGCCAGCCCCAGTCCTGAGCAGCTGGCAGATGGGGGACAAGCTGGATTCCTCCAGGCAGCACTCGTGGCAGGAGAGGCACGGTGCACAGATGTGAAGGTAGGCAAGGGGCATGCTTGCCAACACTGACCGCTGGCCTACATTAACAAGAGCACAGGATATGCAGGACAGGTGATGCTGGTGCGGCCAGGCATACATGGCCAAGGTCCCACCTACGCCCCCTGGCTGTAATCTGAATGTAAGTTCTCAGTGCCTTGGAATTCAGCCCTTATATAACAACCGGACTGGGCAGAGGCCACCAGATGAGGCTCTTCTGGTAGGGTCCTCCCTCTGCTGCAGACTAGTGACATACCCTCCTCCCCTCCCCCTCCTGCCCTGGAAGACAAGTGAGACACTCAAAGCCTTGGAGGTAGGAGAGTGCTGTGCCGGGAAACACACAAGAGGACAGTATTTGCTAAATATCTACTGAATAAGGGCTTTCCTTCAACTAATTTACTAAGGTGAAATTCACACACATAGCATTAACACCCGCAGTGTTGAACAATTGTCACCTTTACCTAACTCTGATACAGATGAGCCAACCCAAAGAAAGGCCTGCGCTGGGAACAGTTTCCCACTTCCCCATTACCCTCACAACCACTAACCTACTATCTCCTCTACCTCTTTTGGGATGTTTTGTATAAATGAAATTACACAATAGGTAACCCTTTGGGTCCGGTTTATTTCAATGAACATAGTGCTTTTAAGATTCATCCATTCTGTACCACATAACACCAGTAAAACACCTCCCTCCATCTTTTACTTTGTCTGGATTGCCAGGAATCAAACCCAGGGCCGTCCATGTTAGGCAAACTTTCTCACTGAACTAAACCTGTGGCCCTCTTTTCCTCATGTGGAAAAGGAGACCATGATATGGGCCAGCATAATCATTAGGAATGTGCAGTTTGTGGTGTGATCGTACTCACACAGCACAGGCATCACCGTCCACTGCCAGCCAGCATTTCCCTCACCCTGCACCCTAAACCCCACGCCTTGTAAACACCTTCCCACTCTTCTTCCTTTCAGCACAACACCCACAGTTCTACTTGCCACCTCTAAGGACCGGGTTGCGCTAGGTACCTCTAAGAGGTACCCAGAGGCATCTGTCTTTTTATGACTGGCTTACTTCACTCGGAAGCCATTCCTTTTTATAACTGAGTAACTGTATTCTGTCTTATTTATGCACCATAATTTGTTTATTCATTTATCTGATGATCAACAGCTTGGTTGTCTCCACCTTTGGCTCCTGTTATAAGGGTCTTTTAAAATAATTAAACCACAACACATGTCAGACAAGCTTGTAAGATGGAATGAGCTGGGTATGGCAGTGCATCCCTACAATCCTGGAACTTTGGGAAGCTGAGGCATCAGGTCCACAAGTTCAAGACCTGCTTGTGCAGCTCAGTAATTTAGTGGCTACTGACTCAAAAACAAAACAAAAAAGCAGGAACAGGCAGGTGGAGATGTAGTTCAGTCCCAAGGTCCTAGGTTCAATGCCTAATACTACAAAAGAAAAAAATAGGGTAGAAGAGGACAACTGGGATATCCTAGTCTATAGACTCTGAGGACAACCCGCCCACCAACAGGCAGCAGGCACAAGTATCACAAATGCCATAAGGGACAAAAAGATGCAGAAACAGTGTCATGTTCTTAAAGAAAAGTAATGTTTCTTGAAAAAGCCAATACACGTGAGTCTTACACTATGTTGAAAGTGCAAGAATCTTTCCTTTGAGTGTGTGGCAGGATGTGGTTCAGCCACAGGGAATGTGCAGG
This sequence comes from Cavia porcellus, assembly GCF_034190915.1. NCBI lineage: Eukaryota > Metazoa > Chordata > Mammalia > Rodentia > Caviidae > Cavia > Cavia porcellus. The sequence goes on from NW_026947489.1 coordinate 60,913,327, forward strand.
CTTGGATAGGTAGAGAAAAATCATGAGGAGAGGCTGTGGGAGTGTGCAGGCCACAGCCATGAGGTGGGAATGGGCTTGCAGTCTTCCTGATGACTGTTCATGCTACCAACTCACACTATCTAATCCAAAGGCAATTTAACTTAGGAGCCCCACTGAGCTACAGTATGTGAACCTGAGCACAAACTATAAAATCCAGTGAAGGAGAATGGTGGTCAGAGTCCAAGAAGCAGCTCGTTTTCCAAGACTGGAACCTCTGCATCTTCCCAGGGAGTTGGCGGGCCTCTGCAGTCCTCTTGAAGGAACTCTCCAGAGACACCTCCAGGGCGTCACACCAACACAGAGAAATGAAGTACTTCCTAAATCTCTCAGTTTACCTTCAGGGCTTCTAATTCACAGTGCTCAATCTACTTCACCAACATTTCTCTCACAATGAAATATTAAAAAGAAAACCATGCACTCAGCTATTTATGCCTCTTTTTCATTTTTTAAAAGGAGAACGGGTAAAAAAGGGGGGGTATAGAACTACTGATAGGATGAAACTGAACACTGCTACTTGGTATCTGCTGCAAAATGGCTAAGGTGTTGGCCATAACTCGCAAGTTTCTGGTTTGGCCTCCTGGACAGAAGTGTTCCAAAGACTACAGAGACAGTGATTCTGCTTTCACAACTCCCATGCGGGGTGGCAGTGGAACCCTTGTGCAGCACAGAATGAGGCTCGCCAGCTTAGCTCGGGTGGGAGTAGGGAGATTAAAGGTTTAGAACAAGTGATGGGGGCAGTCACAAATCAGTTGTCTTACTTTTCTCTCATAGTGGAGATAAAATACTTGATGTCCAAAGTGAAGCAAAGGAAGGTTTATTTCTTACAGTTTTGGTGGTTTTAGTCCATACTCAGCTGGCTCCAAGGCAGGATGGCATGGCAGGGCGGCCGTTACTGACCACCACAAAGAGCAAGAGGAAACAGAGGAAAAGGATAAAGAGATGACTTCTTTCCGCCTTACACTGAATGCTGGCTCCACCCTTGGGCAGCTGCAGCACTCACATCAATCCTACCGCCAGGCAACAAACCAATCACAAATGCCAAACTCGGCCACGTCTGTAACTGCATGAGGCTTGAGGAGGGCGGGGAATCTGAACACAAATCATAACAGCAGCATAAGATACAATTCAGGAGTAGCAAAAAGAGGGCAATGATGATCAGAGATAAGAAAAATAGGATCCAATCCGGGGGCAAGATTAAATACAGCAAAGCCATGGTACAATTAAAATAAAAAACAGAATCCTCAAAACTAGACAACTGAGAAGCCACCAGTGACCTACACATAAAGATATAATTAAGTGTTTTGTTTAAAATTCATTTGAGAATGCTGAGCTCTGATGGAGTTCTTTTAACTCCCATTGGATAGCATAGAGTCAACAAGAGGAACAAGAAAGCCAACAGAAGTAGAAACAAAGTCACATGCAGGTGAAAGTTAAAATCTCCTATAGAGTTCACAATCCTTCTCTCTCTTTTTCTCCCTCTCTCCTTCTCTCCCTCTCTCTCCCTTTCTCTCTCTCTCTCTCTCTCTCTCTCTCTCTCTCTCTCTCTCACACACACACACACACACACACACATAGACAAGATTTGAAAAGGTATAATCAAAGTGGATTATGGAAATTTTGAAGAAAAGGTGGGAATTTTAAAAGTTGTGGTCATAAGCAATTTTAGCCTATCTGTAGTTTTTAATATTTTTATAAGAACTGTCTATTCATGCATTTATTTATATAATTAAAATCAAGTTTCTTACAATTGAGATAATCTGTCAATCTATTTCAGAGTTGACTGAACACATACATTACTAAGAATACTCAGGCTAGTGGCCTTTATTCTTAGGATGAATTAGGCCCTTTCTAAAATTGTTTAGTTGTAATTTTAACATTTTAACTGTACAATTTACAAAATCGCCTCTTACATGGTGGCACACACCTGCTAATCCCAGCACTCAGGAGGCTAAGGCAGAAGGATCACTTCAAGGACAGTCTGGGCTACATAGTAAGTTCAAGGTCAGTCTGAACTGCATAGGAGACCCTGTCTCAAAAAACCAAACAACCAGGACATGTGACACATGCCTGTACTTCCAGCACTTGGGAGGCAGAGGTAGGAGGGTTATTGTGAGTTCGAGACCAGCCTGGGCTACAAAGTGAGCAGAAAGCCAGCCTGAACTGCATAGTGAGATACTGTCTCAATTTAAAAACAAACAAACAAACAGGCCTCTTATATGTTTCTTTCTGGTTAAACAATCTGACTGGAATTCTTTTCATATGAAAGTTATTTAATTACATGCTAAATTTAAGTTTTTTGTATTCTAAGAGGTGGTTAAATTTAGATCCATGTGACCAACATGACATTTTCTTAGCAGGCTTACATCTCCCTGAAACAGGTCCAGCTTCAGAAACACAAGACAAATAGACACGAGGAAGGAGTTTCTAGTCAGTTATTATTAGTGGTTCTCCTAACTATTGGAGGCACAGAATACTTTTAAGAATTCTTCACTCTTAAAAATCCTAATGAGACATATACACTCAATCAAAAGTTATTATTTTCTTTAGTACATCTGAATATAAAGTCATATACAACTTTTTGCTTAAAAATGAAATTACTTTTACATAGATATCATAATAGAAAACATACGATTTATATTTCTAGTGCACATTTGACATTGCTAATCATCTGTGAAAGCATCATTTATTTTTGTTTTACAACTAGGAATGGAAAGGGAAAGCCCTGGGTAAAGATTAGTGGTATATTTACAAAACCCCAAGTAAAGGCCTCTCCAAAAAAAGAAAAAGAAAAAAAACCCATTTTAGCAAGATCCCTTAATCATGGAACAAAAGAGAATAATCCATCTCATCTCATGCAAGATGATAGCCTGCATGGGACCTAAATGAGAAATGTGCGGAAATACTAAAAATAAAGCCCAGTTAATTTAAAAGGATATTTTTAATATTATAAACACACCTTTTTAAAAATCTAAATTTGGACCTTGTATAACTTACTCAGGCTACAGAAAAAACTTTCATAAAAAACAATTATAAAAATAACTTTAAAACAGAGATTAGCAAACGAATTTCAAAGACTGCTGTTTACATTTGAAAAAAAATCTCATTTAGTTGAAGGAGATTTCAAATAAAGAATAACAAAAAAGCAATGCCTCATTGTTTTCTTGATCAAGCAGAATAAACAGCAATATTAGCAGTCAGACAAAATCCTTAAACATTCATTGCAACATTTAAAACATACATTTAAAATATTTTATGTCCACAAAATGGGCATCCATTTATATCCCCCTGACTAGTTTGGTTCTGTTCTCTTTTTACCTTATTTGCAGGCATCTCTGCTAATTACTTTAAGAGTCTAGTAAATTAAACAGTCAACTGTTTACTAAAAATATGAACATCAAATCTGTAGACTCTTCAAAATAAAGTCTAAACCTTAAACAAGTTGCAAATGATGGCATGACTTTACTTTAAAGGGTTCTGATAAAAAAAAAAAACTTTAAGAACAGATGCTCTGTGCTTCCCATGAACAGTAACAACCTGATATATATTTGTGCTAGCTGACTAAAAATGCTTGGTCAAAATATTCTTTGCAACATAATTCTTTGTAGTAAGAAATATTTTGTACAATTTTTACTGGCTATTCTTCAATTAGTATAAAATTTTCCACCCTCAAAGGTGACAAGTTATTTAAAAGGAATTCTTTAAAGATGCATTGCATAACATCATGCACATAACCCTAAAGCTATTCCTTAGAGTGCCTGTGGAGCATCAGTAATAGCAGTTGGCAAATTTTTAAAAAGAAAAACGTCACAGAACATTTTGGTTTTTGAAGCAAAAATATCACCAAATTAATTATACTGAAAGCATTTTTAATTTACAGTCAAAATCAGTCATCACTAAGAAATCACTGAAGTGAGAGATAGCATGCACACGCAGTTGAAGTATGGTTTTTCTCGTCACCGCCTTCCTTTGCCTAAGTGATGAGCTGCGGTGGCTGATCTCACAGGAACAGATGAGACCACACCAAGGTCAGATTTCCCTGGGAGAAGTGCAGAAAAGAGAGCGAAAACTTTCACAGCTTGGAATTTGGTTGTTAAACACATTCTCTATTCCAGGCTTACAAGCTTTTCAGCTAGTAAATCAAAATCCTGCTATACGCTAAGATAATATTCACGACAATTCTCTACATTTTACCTTCTTAGAATCAAAGACTCAATTCCAAAGGGTTAATAGAGGAATTACAAAGTAACTCTCTAGTTTGCATTTCCCATAATACTAAAATAAAGCTTTATCTTTAGACTAGAAATTTGCTTTTTCAATACTGTGAAAAGCCTCTATGAATCTGTTTAACGTATTTATTTCTTTTCATCTATTCAGTGCCACTGGGCATAACATGTACTGCAGTACGTGTTGATATTTTGCAAAGCACCACATGACTCACTGTACCCTAATGCACTCCATTAATCCTGTTTGGACAGCTGGGTCCAGGCATTTGTTAGCTGCATTTTAATTGTTCCATCTTTCTTTCCCTTTCTTTCTTTTTCTTTCTTTCTTTCTTTCTTTCTTTCTTTCTTTCTTTCTTTCTTTCTTTTTATTTATCTCTATGGTAAACTGCTTAGGAATTTAATTTGTCAGTCTTCAAAAAGTAAATTTTACCATAATTTGTCTTCTTTGTATTAAAGCTATGTTCAGCATGTAATTTTCTGCCATAAAATCAGTATATACTAACAATTAGCAATTAATCTTAAATAACAAAGCATGGTAAGTAAGTTTCCTAAGTGTTAAAATGGCAGAGAAGCTGTCTCAGCACAAACTGTCTGGTGGACTATGGTAACACATATGACAAAGTTGAGCTTCCATTTAGATTACTGATGTGCATATTTTTGGCATTTTCAAGATTAGCACAGCATAACAGGTACCAAAACAGGAACAACCCCAAAGAGCAAACCTGAAAGAAGACCACTCAATACGTGAGGCTTTGGTCAGATTGTGGAATAAGAGTTCCTTTTGAATGTAACTTTAATTCTACTTTCTATTGAAACATGAAATTCTTTGTGAAAACCACATCACTGCAAAGCTCTCTCTTCTTGCACAGCCTGCACCCTGATGGCTCTGAGTCCTTAATCAGTAAGAGATAACAGGAAAGCCTAAGCAGGAGCAACCCAAGGGCACAGCACTGCAGCTGCTGCAGGAGAAGGGTGCTCAACTGTAGAGATGCAATCAGAAGATCATTTTTCTTCTAAGCACTCATTTTCTAAGCTAAAGCCTAAGTCTAGAGAATCAGGCAGAACTAACAGAAATTTTTGTCTGAAATTTTAGCCAAGATCTGAACATACAGTCTATAACAGCGCTGTATCAAGATGAAAAGGTCAAATGAATACTTTCCCAACTGTCCCTGTGATACAGTAGGAATCTGTCTTACTCTGAAAAGATGACCAAAATCATCTCTACATGCTGATAATGAAGGAAATAGTATGAATCCATATGGTAGAGACTGAGGGACAGAAAGATGTCCTCTGAGTTTATGGATTTACAGTTTTTAAAACAACACAAAAAATTTTACCTTTGAAAAGAGACAGTTATATAATAAAAATTAGTTCAATATTTTCCAGACTAACTTTTTAAAAAAAAAATCCACAATTTCCTCACTAGAAGACTTCAAAGCTTAACTTGTGAATGTAGTAGAAAAAACAAATAAACAAAACAAAAGCCAGTCTATTTAGAGAAGGAATGTTTTAAGGGTTAACAAAAAAAGGTATTTGTTTCACAAAAGTACTTGTGTTAGCATGGGTCTAATGGAAATGAAGTACAGGAATAAAGATGTAGGATGATGTGGGAAGAAACACTGTATTTTCAAGTTGATCTTCTGAAGGAGTTGAGATGGTAAGAGTTAGGCTGGAAAAGACCTCTTTAAAGTATGAGATTTTAAGTTAACATGCCTCATTTGTGCTTACCCAGTGTTCTGGACATCACAGGCAGAGCAGAGCTCAAGACCAAGATTGACACACAATTCCCAATGATCTGTGGAGAGAAATCAGGAAGAGTCCTGGGCAGTGAAACAGTGGATAATCACAAAGTGATCGTGATTCTGGAAAGCTACTGTGGAGCACAGTTACTACCTCTACCAACTTCTTAATGATACTTAACGTTCAATATAGAATTTTAAAAGAATTAAACACTTTTCCTACAAATACAGTTATATGTATGATCTCTAGAAAATACTACAGTCTACGAAGTTATAGACTACATATTAAATTAACCTATAAGTAGATAATACATTGGACATTGATATGGTTGCCAACTTCAAACGGTTTTACCTGTCAAGTAAAACAGAATTATTACACTTAATACTCTATTTTTAAAGTCTAATTATTGGTTAAAAGTTCTCATAAAATATCTACTTCTACTATGTTTAACTATTGTAAGATTTAATTAAGAAATGCTGGAAATCTAAACATCTAAACTCTATAATTCTTTTTCAATGTATCCTATACTTACTCTTTCACATTAAATAGCAGGAGCTGAAAATATTACTATGTATAATTGCTTAAACCAGATATTAATACCTTGCAATGACTTCAAAGAAGTCAAAGCATTGTATATTTGTATATATAAATATAAATATATATATATAAAATATCTCCCCTGTAAATAAGCTGAAAATATGGAATGTACAATTTTTTTTAAACAGCGGCTTTTTGTCAGCCTGTGGGAATATTTTACAAAGGTTCAGTCACTATATAAGATAACAGCCTGTGCCATTCTAAAGCCAATGAACACAGTGTAGGAAGTCAAATTAGCCCCAGACAGCAAAGTTTCTGAATAGAGCTCTCTGTCTTACTTTAATTATTTAAATTTGAAATACTTTGTCTCTACTACTTGTAGCAACTAAGTTCTTCAGATTTCAAACAAGCTCCTGAAGTACAGTTAGTACAATCAAAGTTACTCATTAGCAATACGTTTTCTTTGGAGGAAAAAAAGAGTCCTTTCAGGAGGCTTCTACAGCTAGTTAACAAGCTCTGCAGTTCTATGCATTTACAAGTGAATGGACGCCATCCAAATTAAACAGAGCACATCCTTTTCCCACTCATTCCGCATTTTGAAAATCTTGCAGTTTGTGTTTATGCAACTTACAAACAAATATCTATCACAACAGATGAACCATTCAGGGGAATTATTAAATAAAACAGTCCATTTGTCTTGGAAGGCAAAAAGTGAGGCCTCAGTCACCTAAGACTTTACCTTACCTTTGTCATGGTTGTGTCATCCTTCTTAGGTGTAAAGTTTCCAAAAAATCGAAGGCTATAGAAACCAACAACGGAAGACACCATAAGATAGCTGTGAGAATGAAGGAAAAACTCTCCAAAAGAATGCAAGTTTCCATAGATTCTCAGCAGCCTCCCAAAAGTCTTAGGGCCCACAGGGAAAACAAAACAAAACAAAAAGCCACTCTGAGTGCTTGAAGAAGACTGACTTGTTTTTTCTTCTAGACAAGTGTCTTAGTAAATTAGCACTGTCCCAGAAACTACACAGAAAACTTGTTAACAGACAGCACATTCAGTCAAAGAAAGGATACAAAATCAAAATGATTTCAAGTGCAGCTCCCACAAAACCAAAAGTAGAGAGGGAAGCATTTCCTATTCCAGGACCCTGGGGGAGAAAAAAGCGCTTTTCAGAATTCAATGACACCATTATATTTGATTTTCCTAAAACTGTTTCACGCATAGAATACTTTAAATTAGTTGTGTTTAATATCTTGAAATAACATGGACTCTCTCAAAGGCCAATAAAAAATGTCATTAAAGTGATAGTAAAGTCAGCTACCATGCGAACAAGGTAAACAAGCTCCAAAAATCTGATTTACCCCAGATATAATTTAAATTACTTGTCAAAATGATATCATTATGTTTACTGTTATAAAATGGAATCATTTGCTAATTGAAAAAAAATACTGAATATTCTTGGGGGGAACTTTTTAAAATTTAATTTTAAGACAGGATCTTGTGCGCCTCTTGCCTCAGTCTCCCAAGTAGCTATGATCACATTCATGTGCCACCACACTCAGCTGTCCTTTTCAAATAGATTAGTGTGAGAGGAATAGACTATAAACCTGTCTAAAGGCAGAGGCAACATAAAAAGATCACAAAAAGGATGTCAGATTTAAGCCAACCTTAGGAAGAAAGTAAATGCACATTCTGCTTCCCCAAATCTTCCATTGGAACTCAGAAAATTTAAAAAAATATGATTATTAATTTAATACAGATTTTTATAACATAATGCATAATTTTTCCTAAACATTATGTCTATCTCAAAACTTTACCTAAATCTTTAAAAGAGTTGAAACAGAAAAAGCAACATTTATAATGAGATCTGAAAGCGAACATATTATCTACTAAAGTAGAAACAACATTTTAAAAGCTTACTAATTAAAGATTAAAGAAGCTATCTAAATATGAATTACCCTTCTAGTAGCCAACTTATGTTACACCAGAGACAAATAAGAATGTTCAATCAAACCTAATAAAAATCAAACAATAGTATCATACACTTTGTATACATTCTAATTTTGGAATAAGGAAGTAAGAGAAGTGATCGAAATTTCATGTATAAACAGTTTTGACAATCTTTTGAAAAGGAAATGGGGGAGTTAAGGACATGCTACCCCCAAACCTAGCAACTCTGTATGAGGAAACTAGGCAGGCTGTGCTCTGCCTCGGAGTTTCTCCTCTGAACCGAGCAGAGACCATCACTGGCGGGCACCTTCCCTGACTCAGAAGACAAGAAGCTTCGTCTCTGACCACGGGTACACAGGCACGTATGCGTGGCATGCACATTCCAAAACACCCTCTTCGTCTAATCATGCCAATCAGACTTCTTAGACAGACACGCAGACTTTATAGTTTCCTCCAGTTTTCATTTCTGAAGGCTCCTATAACATATGAAACTACTAAATAAATCTATCCACTTTTCTCTTGTTAATCTTTTTTCATACAAGAGCCTTAGCCTTGAACCTTATGCTGAGTGAGAAAGATATTTTTCCTCCCTACAAAGGCCTATTGGCCAAATGAAGACTACTACAGAATATTCCATGTCTTAAAGAGAAAACCACAATCCATCCCAACAGATGCACAAATCTCAACACAGGAACAAGAATATGATGCAACAAAGCAACATGACTCCTCCAAAGGTCCACAACTCAGCAGTAACTAAATGCAAAGACAGCCAAATGGATGAAAGGCTGGACACAAATTCTAGACTGGGTTTTTAAAATGATCAGTGACTTCAAATAGAATACAAATGAACAGCTGAATGAATGAAGATAGTTCAGTATATGAAGAAGCAATTCAACAAAGAGAAAGATTATAACAAAGAGTCAAAGATGCCTTGGAAATGAAAAGTATAATAAGTCATATCAAAATCTCAGTGCAAAGCCTTATCAAAAGAATCGAGTAGAAGACAGAGTTTCAGGACTTGAGGGTAAAGCTGATCAATTAACACTCAGATACTAATGGCGGGGGGGGGGGGGAAAGACACTATGAATAAAACATCTAAGAACTTGACACAAGGTTCAAAGACCAAACATATAAATTTTGGTGTAGAATAGAGCATCATGGTACAAACTAAAGAAACACAGAATTCCTAAATGAAATAATAACAAAAATTTCCCTAGTCATGGGAAAGGCATGGACATCCAGGTACAGGAGACTTAGGAAAGAATACTAAAAGCTACAAGAGATAGACAGCCAGTCACCTGTACAGGCCAACTCATCTGAGCAACTACAGATTTCTCTGCAGAAGCCCTAAGGCCAGGAGAGCACGTATTTCAAGCCCTGAAAGAAAATAACTGTCAACTTAGATGACTATATTCAGGAAAGCTACCCTTCAAAATCAAAGGAGAAATAAAGACTTATCAAGATAGCCATAAACTAAAGACATTCATGACCACTGAGCCAGCGCTGTAGAAGATAAGGTAATCCTCCACTCAAAGTATGAAGAACAGCTATTGAGAATTAACAAAGAAGCAAACATAAAAAACTCCCACAACAACAAATGACAGTAGTGAGTGCCTTTCTATAATAATTTTGAAAATAAATGATTTTTTTTCAAGACAGGCTCTTGCTATGTATCCTAGGCTGACACCAAATAGGCAATCCTCACTCTCTGTTTCCCAAATGCAGGGATTATAGGGGTGTGCTTCCTTCCATGCCAAGCTAAATGGTCTAAATTCTCCAATTAAAAGCAACAGACTGGCAAGTTGGATTTAAAGACAAAACCCAACTCTTCTGTGACTGTAGGAAATACATTTCCCTAAAAAACACATACAGATAGAAATTGAAAGGATGGAAAACAATATTCTACACGAGGGAATCCAAAAACAAGAAGGATTACTATACTCATATCTAATAAAGCAGACTTCAAAATTAGAAGAGACAAAGAAGACCATTACATATTAGTAAATGGAACAATCCACTAAGAAGACATAACTGTGAAACATATGTACCAAGTATCACCTCATTCACTTCTCAATACAAAGGGATGCATAGGTTCCAATACACGACTAGTTGGTAAGTTTGATAATCCACTCCAACCAATCAATGAAGATACATCAGAGTTAAACTACACTACAGATCAAATGGACTTAAAAAATGTCCATAGAACATTCCATCTCAAAACAAAATACACATTTTTTCAACAACTTGTGAAAATAGATCATATTTCTCCAAAATAGAACATATTTTAGGCCAAAAAGCAAGTCTTAACAAATACCATAAAATAGTTTCTTTTTTTTTTTAATTTATTTTTTTTTTATTTAAGGAGAAAAGAAAAAAAAACAGTGAAGGGGTACAAGTTATACAGATTTACAGAAGAAAAAAATGCGCAGTAGGAAATCACTAGTTAATGGATTACATATTGCCATCTTAGAAATAATTGTTCAAGTCACAAAATTAAAGCTTGTAGAGTGGACATTCCAACAATGATACTGCAAACAGTTCTGTTCAATGATCCAATAAAACTCTGTGATATCATTTTCTATCTTATACACTTAAATATACATGCAGTTATATAGTTTAGAGCACTTTCTTTTCCTCTCTTTTGTACAATGACTATTACACATTTTGGGCTTCATTGCTCCCACGGTTCTTATTGCTTTTTTGGAAGAGAGTAAAACGAAATGTGACATAACAGAACAGAATCGGTCAAGTCAAAAGGGTGGACATAATAGATAATATAAAAACATAATACAAGGTGATCAACAATGGTTACCATAATGCCTCCCGCTATCTCTAATAGAATTGCCTATATCATTAGTTGTAATACAATTGAACAAAACAGTAAAGAACAAAACCGACAAAACCAAAACATTGGAGACATTGTAGGTCTTCAAAAGTAGATAAAAGTCAACGAGAATGGGCGTTATAATGAATCTCGTTATCTTCTCAGCTGATGCCTAAACTTTCGAACCTGATACTATCCAGCAAAACAGAATAGAGGAACCTCAGTCAAAAACAAGATGGTGAGAATAATACAGGGCTTCAAATCGAGATAATAGAAAGTCAAAGTGGGTTACTATATTATATCCTGCTATTTTTTCCCTTTAATTAAACGGATAAAAATAAAAAAGTAAATAATGGAGTGGAGATTGAGATAAAAGAGGGCATAACAGCAAAACAGCGCAGATCAAAACATAACCATTTAAGCAGAATAGTGCTTCACCACCAGATAATCCTGACCTAAAAGTAGTTACCATATTGTCTCTTTCCTTGAAATCCTTGAGTACAACTTCATATACTGTAGCATTAAGTATATCAAAACAATGTAAAACCATTTAAGAGAATGACAGCATTATAGAGTATTTAGAATCGACTAACAGAAAATGAACAATGGTTTCTGTATATTCTCCTTGTCTTTAAAAGGTTTTTGCTTATACTATCGTACATAATAAAATCCAATAAGATACAACCTGTTTAGACCATTGGAGACAGAAGAACAAAAGCTAGATGAGACTTCAAAACATGATACTAAATCAGTATTACCTATTAAGATGTCATTTTCTCCAAAATAGCTGTTCCTATCATCCAATCTTCTCTGTCTCATTTCTGTTGAGCTCTTTTTCTGTCAGTAGCTGTCAGTTTGTCTTCTTCATTTTGTTCTCTGCTCCATTCGTTGTGGCCTCCCCGCCACTATTTCTGGGTTCTTTGTATTTTTCTTTTTTTAGAATATCCTGCAATACTTTCTGTAGGGTTGAGTTGGTGGTTGCAAATTCCCCCAGTTCCTCTTTATCCTGGAAGCACCTCATTTTTCCATCAATTTCCAGGGACAGTTGTGCAGGATATCTCAATCTTGGCTGGAGATTATTATCTTTCAAAGCTTGAATTATTTCCCCCCATGCTCTTCGTGATTTGATGGTTTGTGCAGAGAAATCTGCTGTAATTCTGATGGGTGTTCCCTTGTAAGTGGTCTGTTTCTTGTCTCTTACAGCTTTTAATATTCTGTTCTTGTATTGAATTTCTCAAATTTTTATTATTATATGCCTGGGTGTTTCTCTGTTAGGGTTGTAGGTAGCTGGGGTCCTGTATGCCTCATACATCTGAGTATCTTTACCTTTTGCTAAATTAGGAAAATTCTCCTGGATTATTTCTGTGAGTAGCTTTTGTAGTTCACTTGTTTGCGTCCCTACTTCTTCTTTTATGTTCTTAATCCTTAAGTTATGGCTCCTCTTATCATCTTCTTGTCTTTGTATTATTGCTGTTTGTTTCTTTGTTATTTTTAAGAAGTTTTTCATTTCATTCTCCCATATTACAAGTCTGCCCTCCAGTTCAGATAGTCTGTCCTTAGTGTCTTTCAAGCTGTTATACCAGTCTTCGATAGACTTCTTAATTTCTTGATAGTCCCTTTGAACCTGCTTCACATACTCAATGCTTTCTCTGTTTTCTCCATCAAGCAATTCTCCCCTCTTTTTCTGTTCTTCCATTCCACCATCTGTTTTTTCCTGGGTGGTGCTTAGCATTTCTCTAACTATTCTGCATACTTCTAGCTTCAGGTCGTTGATAACTTCATTCCTGAATTGGTCTATGAGGCTCTCTATATGGCGCTTAATGTATATTGGTGCGGTGTCCACTATTGCCTGTTTCTCAGAATTGGGGGCCGAGGAGCCTTTCTTGTTGCTTCCCTTCCCCATATTTTCTGTTCCTTATAAAATGCAAGCTTACATAGGAGGCCCGGCTTCCCTGCCCGTCAGCCACAGCCTGATCAAATTGCGCTGGCTAGGTGTTCCCGCCCACCGCTGCGCACCAGGGAGTTGCAGAGGAGGCAGCCTTCGCGGGAGTCAGTCGCTCCTCCGGGCCACCGTCAGGCTCTGGGATCTGGGTTAGGCCAGCCTACTGAGTCCGCCCGCAGCTTCATGCAGGCCAGGCACTTTTCACCAATCCCGTCCGAGAGGGGAATGTGTGGCTGGAGTCACCGCCGCGCCCTGCTCTTACAGGACTGCCTGAGCCCAGAAAGTCCTCCGCTGGAGTCAAACTGTGGTAGGGGGTCAGTTTCTCTCACTCACCTCGCCACCAGTCAGTTTTCGTGTACGCCTCCTTGTCCATCCTGTTTTCGACTCCGTTCGCAGACTCCCGTTCCCAGAGCTTCTGCGCGTCTCTCCTTGCCGAGCCGCTGTGGAGGCAGCCAGCCGCCGGGCGGCGGGAAACCCAAATCGCGGTTTCCAATGGCGCGGGGTCGAGCCTCCACACCAAGTCTTTTCTGTTCCTATTTTAGCGCCAGGACTGTATTCTAAGTTGATTTCTCTCAGCCCAGTTCGTTCCTGAGTCAGCAGAGCATATCTCTACCGGTTCATGTCTCCTTAGTCCGCATCATTCCTGGCTTCTGAGCCGAGCCTTTCAGAGAGCCTCCGGTAGTCGCTGTTGTCTGTCCGCCATGTTCTCCCGGAAGTCCATAAAATAATTTCTTGCATCTTTTTTTTTTTTAACTTTTTATCGGTACCGGGGATCGAACTCAATGACCGCCTGCTTGCAAGGCAGGTGCTTATGCTGCTGAGCAAAATCCCCTGCCCCTAATTTCTTGCATCTTAATTGGTCAAATGGAATGAAACTAAAAATCAATAAAAGGAGAAACTATAAAGCACATGGAGATCAAACAATTCACTTCTGCACAATCAATGGTCACTGATAAAATCAAGGAAGAAATTTTAAATTCTCAAATAAAAGTGGAAAAACAATATACAAGAATCTCTCATATATGACAAAGGCAGTTCTAAGAGAGAAGTTTAAAGCTATGACTGGCTATATTGAAAAATCATAGTAACTGCAAATAAATAACCTAATGACATATTTCAAAGTTTTAGAAAAATGAGAACAAATCAAAACCAAACCCAGCGACTTCCAGGAGAACATGGTGGACAAATAACAGCAGCCATGGAGGCTCTCTGAGATTACCAGCTTAGAATCCAGGAGCGATGCCATGTGAGGAGTCCTAAGAGAGGGGAGATGTACCCTGCCGACCCAGGAACGAACTAAGCTGAGAGAAATCAACTGGAAATGCAATCCTAATGCTATAACAGGAAAAGATAAAATCTCAGAGTGGAAGCTGGATCCCGCGCCATTGGAAGCCACGATTTGAATTTCCTGCTGCCAAACTGCATCCCATTCCGCACAGCAGCGAGAGGGAGAGAGCCGCGCGCGGCGAACCAAACGGCGTTGAGAGTGGGACTGGCAGGGAGCCCTGCATTGACCTGCGGTAAGTGAGAGAAATGGGGACCCTTTCATAGAGCAGGAGGCTCCAACAAAGGACATTCTGGGAACGGGAAGACTAGCCAGAACAGGGCCCTGCAGTGACTTTAGTCGCGTATTCCCCTCAAGCAGGATTGGTGGAGAGCACTTGGCCTGGTGACGCCACAGACTAAGATCCAGTAGGCTAGCCCAAATCAGGTCCCTGCACCTGGCGGTGCACCCTAGCAGTGAAACCTTCACTAGGTTGATCTGGAGGGACGGGCCCAGCAGAGGCTGCCCAGGTTTGTGTCTCCCTAATACACTGCAGTGGGCGGGAACACCTAGCCGGCGCAATTCAAAAAAACTGTAACAGACAAAGAGAAAAAAAAACTGGGCCTCCTACATACGCTTGTATGGAAGGAACAAAAAGTATGGGAAAAGGGAGCAACAAGAAAGGGTCCTCAGTCCCCAATCCTGAGAACACTGATCCAGGAAAGGGAAATGCAAAAGAGAATGAAGACAGAAAATATGCAATATCAGACACAGCACCAATAGACATAAAGCGGTATCTCCGGAGCCTCATAGATGAATTCAAAAATGAAGTATTTAATGAAATAAAGCAAGAATTAAGTAGAATACTTAAAGAAATGCTAAGCACTGCCCAAGAAAAAACAGATGGTGGAATGGAAGAACAGAAAAACAGGGG
Organism: Cavia porcellus; assembly: GCF_034190915.1. NCBI lineage: Eukaryota > Metazoa > Chordata > Mammalia > Rodentia > Caviidae > Cavia > Cavia porcellus. The sequence continues at coordinate 60,928,780 of NW_026947489.1, forward strand.
AGAATTGTTTGATGGAGAAAACATAGAATACGTGAAGCAGGTTCAACAGATTACCAGGAAACTAAAAACTCTATTGAAAGCTGGCATAACAGCTTGAAAGAAACTAAGGATAGATTATCAGAACCGGAGGGCAGATTTGTAAGGTGGGAGAATGAAATGAAAAACTTCTTAAAAATAACAAGAAAACAAACAGCAATAATACAAGAGCTAGAAGATGATAAGAGAAGGATCTATAACTTAAGAATTAAGAACATAAAAGAAGTAGGGACACAAACAAATGAATTACAAAAGCTATTCACAGAAATAATCCAGGAGAATTTTCCTAATTTAGCAAAAGGTAAAGATACTCAGATGTATGAGGCATACAGGACCCCAGCCACCTACAACCCAAACAGAGCCACACCCAGGCATATAATAATCAAAATTCCAGAAATCCAATATAAGAACAGGATATTAAAAGCCATCAGAGACAAGAAACAGACCACTTACAAGGGAACACCCATCAGAATTACAGCAGACTTCTCGGCACAAACCATCAAATCACGAAGAGTGTGAGGAGAAATAATTCAAGCTTTGAAAGGTAACAATCTCCAGCCAAGATTGATATATCCTGCACAACTGTCCCTAGAAATTGATGGAAAAACAAGGTGCTTCCAGGATAAAGAGGAACTAGGGGAATTTGCAACCACCAATTCAACTCTACAGAGATTACTGCAGGATATTCTAAAAATGAAAAATACCAAGATTCCAGAAACAGTGGCAGAGAGGCCACAATGAATGGAGTAGAAAGCGAAAATGAAGAGGACAAACTGACAACTAATGATAGAAAAAGAGCTCAACAGAAATGAGGCAAAGAAGGTTGGATGGTAGGAACAGCCATTTTGGAGAAAACAAGACATCCTAATAGGTAGTGCTGATTTAATATCCTCTTATTTTGAAGTCCCATCAAGCTTTTGTTCTTCTGTCTCTATCGGTTTTAACCTGATGTATTTTATTGGATTTTATTATATGTGATAATATAAACAAAAACTTTTATAGACAAGGAGATTATACAGAAACCATTGTTCACTTTCTGTTAGTTGATTCTAAATACCCTGTAATACTGTCATTCTCTTGAACGGTTTGACATTGTCTTGATATGTTTGATGCTACAGTATACGAAGTTATACCCAAAGATTTTAAGGGAAGAGACATTATGGTAACTACTAGTATGTTGAGATTATCTTGTGGTGAAACACTATTTTGCTTAAATGGCTATGTTTTGACCTGTGCTGTTTTGTTGTTATGCCCTCTTTTTTATCTCAATCTCCTTTTTATTATCTACTTTTTCATTTTTATCCTTTTAATTAAGGGAAAAATAAATAAAAAATAGCAGGATATATTATAGTAACCCACTTTGATTTCCTATTAACTTGATTTGAAACCCTGTATTGCTCTCACCATCTTGTTATAACTGATTTTCTTCCATTCTGTTATGCTTGATAGTACCAAGTTCGAAAGTATAGGCAACAACTATGAAGACAATAAGATTCATTGTGACGTCCATTCTGGTTGACTATTATCTTCTTTTGAAGTCCTCTAATGTCTCCAGTGTTTTGGTTTTATTGGTCTTATTCTTTACTGTTTTGTTCAATTTTATTGTAACTGATGATATAGGCAATTCTTTTTAAGATAACAAGAGGCATTATGGTAACCATTGTTGATCACTTTGTATTTTGTTTTTACATTATGTATTATGTACATCCTTTTGATTTGACTGACTCTGTCCTGGTATGTCACATTTGGTTTTACTTTCTCAAAAAAAAAGTAATAAGAACTGTGGGAGTAATAAAACCCAAAATGTGTAATTGTCATTGTACAAGAGAAAGGAAAAGAAAGTGCTCTAAAGGACATAACTGCATAAATATTTAAGTGTATAAGATAGATAACCATATTACTGAGTCTTGTTGGATCATTAAACAAAACTGCTTGCAGTCTCACTGTTTGAAAGTCCCCTCTATATGCTTTAATTTTGTAACTTGAACAACTATTTCTAAGATGACAATATGTAATTAACTAGTGATTTCCTACTGTTTATTCTGTATGACTTGTATCCTTTTTGTGTTTTTTTTTCTTTTTTCTCCTTAAATAAAATTAAAAAAAAAAACCAAACTCAGAAGAAAATAAATAAGGTTCAGAGTTATAATTAATTAAATAGACTAAAAGAACAATACAAAAGATCAACAAAACAAAGAGTTGGTTTTTTAAAAAATAAACAAGATTGATAAACTCTTAGCCAAACTAACCGAAAGAAAAGGTCTAAACCAATACACTTAGAGAGGAAAAACGGATGTTACAAGAAATGCCACTGGAATTCCAAGGATCATTGGGCACTATTTTCTATATTCTAATTGGAGAATCTAGAAAAAAATAGATATAATTTCTAGACAGGATAAAAACATAGTGATAACAAACAATAAGACAAAGCAGTAATAAAAAGTATCCCCAAAAGAAAATCCCAGTACCAAATGGATTCACTGCTAAATTTTACTAGTTCTTTAAAGAATACCAATGCTACTCCAGGCAAGGTAGTGCATGCCTGCATCCCCTGCACTTGGGAGGTTGAGACAGGAGGATCACTATGAGTTTGAGACCAGCTTGGCCTACAACCGCATAGCGAGACACTGTCTCCAAAAAAGAAGCAGAACAACCGCATAGTGAGACACTGTCTCCAAAAAAGAAGCAGAAGAAGAAGCAGAAACAGCAGCAGAAGAAGAGGAAGACAAAGATGAAGACGAAGATGAAGAAGAAGAAGAAGCAGAAGAAGAGGAAGACAAGAAGTAGAAGAAAAAGAAGCAGAAGCAGAAGAAAAAGCAGAAGCAGAAGCAGAAGCAGAAGCAGAAGAAGAAGAAGAAGAAGAAGAAGAAGAAGAAGGGAATCAGTGTTTCTCAAACTAGTCCATGAAACAAAAAGAAAAGGAATGGTTCCAGACTCATTCCATGAAGCTAATATCACCTTGCTAACAAAACAAAACAAAGACTACTGTTTTAGTCACTTTCCGATCACCAGAGCAAAACTACCTGACACCCACAATTTAAAAGAGGAGAGATTTATTTTGGCTCACACTTTCAGAGGGTTCCATCTATGATTAGCTGTTTTCAAGGTAGAAATAGCATAAAGGAAGGAACAGATAAAAGCTGCTCATTCAATGGCAACCAAGAAGCAGAGAGAAAAGGAAAAAGCCACAGACAAAAATACACCTTCCCACATGAAATCCTCAGTGATGTGCCTCTTTTACACAAGCCCCACCTCAGCTATGAACTCATCAATGGATTAACCAACCAGTAGGGTGATGATAGCACTCCAATGCCCAACTGCCTTTTTTTGTTTTGCCTTTTTTTGTTTTGTCTCGCTATGTGGTTCAGGCTGGCCTTGGGGTCACTTTGTAGCCGAGGCTGGTCTCAAACTCACAAGGATCCTCCTGCCTCAGCCTCCCGAGTGCGCCACCATGCCCGGCTCCAATTGCCTTTCAAAAGCCACACCTCTAAACACGAGACTTTTGGAGGTAGTTTTAGACCTAAACCATAATATCAACAAAAAACGAAAACTATATAGATCAACATTCTTGATAAACACAGATGCAAAACACTTAATAAAATACTGGCAAACCAAGTTCAACAATACATCAAAAAAAATCACACACCATAACCAAGTTGGTTTTATTCTAAGGATACAAGGATGGTTCAACGTATGAAAATCAATAAATTTAATACATCATACAAGTAGAATCAAGGATAAAAATAGTCACATGATCATCTGAACTGATAAAGAAAAGGCTTTCAACAAACTTCAATATCCCTTCATAATAAAAGCATTGTATGTATCTCACTATAATAAAAGCTCTGTATGACAAACTCATAGCCAACATCATCCTAAATAGGAAAAACTAAAAGCATTTCTCCTAAAATCAGGAATAAGACAAAGATGCCCACTTGAAGCCTTTCTAGAGCTGACAAATTCATCAAAGTAGCAGCACACAAAATCACATTAAAAAGAAATTAATAGCTTTCTATATACCAAAAATGAACTTGCCAGAAGGAAACCAGAAAAACTACTCAATTCACAATAGCTTCAAAAAGAATCAATCTAACCAAGGAGGTGAAAATTTTCTACAATAAAAATTACAGAACAATGAAGAATGTGAAGAAGACAGTAGAAGATGGAAAGACCTCCATGTTCATAGACTGACAGAATTAGTATTGTTGAAATGACCATTTTACCAAAAGATTCAGTGAAATTTCCATCAAAATTCCAATGATATTCTTCACAGAATAAAAACAATTATCCTAAAACTCGCAAATGGAAATACGAAAGACCCAGTAGCCAAAGCAATCCTCAGCAACAAGAGTGAAACTGGAGGCATCACAACACCTGATTTCACATACAAAGCCACAGTAACAAAAAGTGTGGTATAGTCACAAAAGGGGGCATGTAGACCGATGGAGTAGAACAGAAAACACAGAAACCAACCCAAGCAACTGAAGCTATCTGGTTCTTGACAAAGGAGCCAAAAGCATGTACTGCAGAAAACACAGTCTATTTAATAAAGGGTCCTGAGAAAACTAGGTATTTATATGTAAAAGACTGAAAATAGATTCCTATCTTTCACCTTGTACCAAAATCAACTCAAACATCTCTACCATTAGGAACACGCAGAGCAAAACAACATTGAAACCGGGCATGGTGGTGCATGCCTGTAATCCCAGCACTCGGGAGGCTGAGGCAAGGGGATTGCTGTTTGAGGCCAGCCTCAGTTTTACAGTGAGTTCAAAGTCAGTCCAGACTACATAGAGACCCTGTCACAAAGCAAAACAAAACAAAGCACACCTATATTGAGATTCTAACTCACCCCAGAACAGAATAACTATCATCAAGAATACATTGGCACGGATGGGGCAGGAAAGGAACTCTTCTACATTGCTGGTGGGAATGTAAATTAGTACAGCCACTAGGAAAATAAGCATGGGAATTCATCAAAAATGAAAAAGACAGCTACTGTCAACCTAGTTAGACTATTCCTTGGTATACAGAAGAAACTAACGTCAGTGTACTGCAGGGATATTTGCATACCCATGTTTACAGCAGCACAATCCACAACAGCAAGACATGGAACAGATAGAATGGGATATATAGACAGTGGAGCCCACAGAACAAAATCATGTCATTTGCAGAAAAATAAGTGAAACTGGAAATCATGCTGTTAATCAAAATAAGCCAGACTCAGAAAGACAAGTATCACATGTTTTGCCTAACAGGTGGAATCTATTTAGAAAAAAGTAGATGGCATGAACATAGAAGGGAAACTATTATTAGACAAGAGGAAAGGAATAATAAGAGGAAGGACAAAAAAGGAGAGTAATTTGGGGGTATGATCAAAATATTTCATATGCCTACACAGAAACGCTACATTGAAACCCAGCATTTTATAAAATTAATAGGTAATAATAAAAATACGTTTTTAATAAAATAGAAGGCTAAAGCAGGATTAATATAATCTATGTATATAGCCACACATGCAACCCCTCAAAGTACAAGGCACTCTTTACCATGCACTAAGGGAGCCAGTACAAAACTAAACCAAAAGGTATGGGACTCACCTGTTTCAGTAGTACACTACAGTGGGTTAAAGAGTCAACAGGAAGTTTATGCAGGAGCCACTTCCTGTTCCACCTGAAGATTCAGGTATAAACAAAAGACAGACACTAGACCAGGTGGAGGACAAGTGTCATTGATTTGTTTGCAGAGTGAAGTGTGTGGGAAGTTGGGGGCGGGGTGGTGGGCTCACAAAGCTGAGTGAAAGGGGATAGCAGATGGTTCAAATTCCAGCCAGGATGGTGGCTAGGCAAACCCAGAAAACGGTTAAAGGAGCTAGTATCTGGAAGAACGAGTAGCTTCACTCAGACTGCAGGGACGGAACAAAAACAGACACTGACATTTTTCTATGAGAGAAAAAGACTATCATCTGGTTCAGAGAGAGACAAGTGAATCGTAAGTCTGGACAGTTTTAAAGTCATTGCTATGCAGAATGCAAAAGCTGCTGACTTAGGGAAAACATAACAAAGTGTCAAAATGTAAATGCCATTTTAAGTATCCAAAATTTTATAGAGAAACATAAAAAAAAAGTGTGTCAGAGATGAATATTCAGTGGTAACTATCTTTTATATAAAAATACATTCAAATAGGCTAATTCATAAAATTTAGTAAAATCAATTTTTAACTGAAAAAATTGGGCTGGGGATTTAGCTCAGTGGCATAAAAAAAGGAGAAAAAATTTTAATGCATGAAAAGAACAACCAAGTCTACTCTAATAACTATATTTGATATACATTCATCAAATGTTTGATACTTCTGAAGCATAAGTCCTTTATAAGGACTTTATAAGGACCCTAAGTCGATGAGATATACTTTTTAAATATATCTCTATTTTAAAGCATGCATTGTCTTAGAGAATCACAACTCTGAAACAAAATCAGGAAAAAATTCATATACTTGAAAAAAAGGCCATAGTAATCCAAAGTAAAAAAAATTACAGTTCATGAACATTATTTATGAAAAGACATTATTTAAGGTATTCATACAACGTGAAGTATATACAAGTAAAAAGGTAGTGTTTGCATTCACTTACTTGAAACACACAGGTATATGTATGAAGAAATGTAAAAAGCAAAACCTCCGAAAGCATTTTACTTTACCCTTGTTCCCTTTGGCATTGCTGTTTCATCAACCAATAGGCAAAGAATGTTACACACCACCAAAAGGACTGAGATAGACTACAACACAAAAAAAGCAAAGTGTCAGCTCTCAACTCCAAAGATTTCTTTGGCAATATACAAATACTAAAGTCTAAGTAACAAAGCATGTTTCAGAATAAAAGAAAAGCAGTCAAGATCAAAATTTTACATACAGAGCTAAGTAAATAAACTATATAAAAACTCTAAAGTAAATTCCAAGAAATTATTAAAATTTCAAAGCTTGTGACAAAAGATGGTAAAATAGATCCATTTACTAAGTAGTCTCACCAACTGGAACCCACAACTGCACACACTTCAAAAGTAGTAAAATATTATCAGCATTAACTTCTTAAGGCAGTTTTTATAGCCTTTAAAGCACAGTATCTGCAATACCCTATCTTTCCTAATTTTAAATGGAACAAATCCTGAATTTTATGCTTTTATGAGAAAACAGATCATCTTGAGGACTTTTTCTAATTGCCATTCATTTCCATTTCTTTCTATTGAATTTTTACAAGTAAAAGCATGGATGGATTTTAATTCTGTTGAAAGAAAACTAGTTCACTGGAAATCATTTAGCTAACAGAGCTGCCTTACTCAAATGCTAAAGCAGATAAAAATATAATATGGTTTATTTAATAGGCAAATAAAATCTTACCGTCTCAATAAGAAGTAGAACCATAACAGCAGGATACACCAAATTTCTTTCCCATGCTGAAGCCTTTTTTCGCCTCTCTAATAGAAGGAAAAACAAAATAAAAATTTCAGTAATTTCCAAAAGTTTTCTCCTGATTCATGTTTTCATCCCATTATGCTACAAATATTAATGCAATTTTTTTGAAAAACGAATTACCCATTTTTCTCCATAAATCATGAAAATCAGTTTGTTACATTAACAGGACAATCCTGTGAAGCTTAAATTTCAGCTCTGTAAAGACAATAAAGTTTTTAAGGAAACCTTATTATTGATATGCGGCTTTCTGTGAAAATACAGAAGTAACTGTATTTGGTGAAGATGTACATATGAATGTAGTTACACATCGGAAGGAATCAAGTGACATGAATAAGATATCTAATATCATGTCGCAAGGACGTAAAGGTTGAAAGCAAACCTCCACTTACAGCCACCACAGATTGCCCCATACCACAGCTCGCTACACGCTAAGAACCACTAAGAATGACTTAAGCTTTAAAAAAAGACTTTATTAAGATATCACAGAGCTACCAACACTATAAAAATTAAGGGGTTGTTTTCTACAAAATGGTGGAGTTCAGTCCCCCAGTGTGACACTTTTCCCTGCAAGGTATGTTCTAGTATGTAGCTGGCATAGATCCCAGACTGAGAGATCAAGCAGAAATTGGTAGGTCAAAGGCAAGGGTGCTTTAAAAAAAAAAAAAAAAAAAAAAAAAACATTCAGCAAACATGATAGGGCCAGAGAGACAAATTGGAGTTTGAGGCTACCAAAACAGCCAGAATTCAAGGCGTGATAATCACAGAGAGAAGAAAGAGCAAAGTGGCTTCTTTCCCCCTGAGGCCTCAGCAGCTGAGGCTGGGAAAAGCAGAAACACAACTGAGAAGCTCTGCAAAGCTCATTCAGAATCCAGTTTCTCGAACAGTTATAAACGAGTTCATTAAGAAGCCTGCGCATAACAGCCAGACTTGCCGTTAAGACCAAGGGAAAACCCTACACTAAGATTAATGCCAAACTGGAAATGGACAGAGCAGAAGCCCAAACAGACTAAGCTGCTATGTCCCTGTTCTATGTGCCTAGCAGAAGCCAAACAAACACTGCTAATAAAAAGAAAGTACCATCTTGTGGCTACAATTGCATGTTAGCAAAGTCTAGCATTCAGTCAGGAGGAACCCAAGCAGAGGCCAGACCACTGAGTCCAGGACATGAAACTGCAGTCTGAAGAGTCTAAATCAACTGAAGTTTGCAGCAAAGTACAGAAAGAAGACTGTGGCCCAGAGAATTATCAGGATGGGCAAAAGTCATCCTGGAGCATTCACAGTAATGACCAGCTCAGCCATGTGAGGAAACAAGACATGCCTGAGGAAAGAACACAAAAAAACAGGAGGGAATAGCACTTGACAACCACAAAGGGTCAAGAATGGTGCCTTACCCAGCGAGAGGGAAATGAGGACAACTGTCGCCAGACACAGGCCTGCCCTTTTTAGCCTAAACAGTCCTGAGGTCCAACCCGATAACACTGCTCTTTCCAAGGAAGTGAACTGCACTGTAAAGCAAAGTGCCTCACTTACAGAAATATAAAACATCAGCACCCAACAAGGAAAAACTTACAACTGACCAGCATGCAAAGCAACACAAAATGCAACCAACACTAAGGACGGAAATCAATCAAAACTACTAAGAATTAACACAGGTACTAGAATTACCAGATTAAAATGTTAAAGCATTATCATAACTGTATTCCATTTTTTTTTCAAAAAGATGGAGGGCATAGATTGATATGCTAAGTAGAGGCAGGAAAGTATTCAGGCCGAATAATACTTCTTAGAAATGAAAACTACACTATCTGAAAAAATCACACTCAATGGAATGGAAGCCCCATTACACATGCAAAAAGAGCAGTGGAAATGACAACGATTCTATTCAAAATGAAAGAGAAAGAGACTTTACAATAATCATCCTACCATCCTGGAACTATGGGCTCAAGCTACATGTAACTGAAATCCCCAAGAGTGGCACAGTGGCAAAAGTAAAAAACAGCTGCAAAAGTTAGTGGCCAGGGCCAGAGATATAGCTCAGTGGCATAGCACCTGCCTGGCAAATTCAATTCCCTGTACAAAAACAAAAACAAAAACTCAATAGCCAAATACTGTCCAAATAAGATGAAAAATATAAACTCTCAGATCTAAGAGACTCCATGAAGCAAAGAACAAGAGGCACTCCAATGCATATTATCATCAAATCACCAAACCAATGGTAAAGAGGGTCCTAAAAAGCAGATAGAAACAAGATACACTGAAAGTATGGGAGATTATCTAACAGAAAGAAGCAAGTAAAAACAAATAGGAGAGCGACACCTCTGAATATTACCATCTTTGAAAAGTCATTCTGTATAAACACAAGATTTAAATGTGAATAAACAGTCTCTCCTTAAAACAAAAATAGTCTTTATCAATGAACATTAAGGTCTCATAAACTTTTTAATATTTCAGACTATAGTGAGGTCTTTAATAACAAACACACCAAGAAAAAAAAGTATAGTACCTAGTTTTGTCTTAAGAGTCTTTACATTTTCAAGTTCTTGTTCCAACTCCATCATGTCGTACTCCACTGATGAAGACGTCCCTATTCAATACAAAAATATTTAGAATTAAAACAGAGCCCCTAACCCTACTGAAGAGGTAATCCTCTAATTGAAAAATAAATAACTTTGCACATTCAGATTACTGAGAACAAAATAAGCACTGCCATGGTTCATAGTAAACTATATCCACAACTTTATTTAAAACCATGTCCTTAAGCATTAAAAACTGCTCCAAGAAGATTTTTTAAGTTGGTAAAGTTCTTGATTGATTACAAAAGCATTACACACTTCCTCCACACAGTGAAATGGAATTCACGTCCTCTTCTCCCCCATCTCTTGAAAGAGACAACTGTCACCAGTGTGGCTGATATACTCATGTCCTTCCTCATGTGCAAATTTATGCACACACATGTCTCACGATGTATTTTATAGATGGAATTCAATCGGACATGTTACTTGGCCACTTGTTCTCCGTGCCAGTGATGCCTCCATACTAACAGACGGGCCCAACTCCACAATAGTGAATAACTTCCCATAACCTGATGCGCAAGTTTTACTCAGAAGTATTCCTCTTGTGATTATTCAGATTTTCCTCAATTATCTGGCACTTCAAACAAGGATGCAATAAACATTCTTGTATTTATATCCATTAGTTCCAAAATTCAGACAAGTGAAAGGGTGGAAGCATTTTTAGTTTTAAGAGATATTTAAAGGTTACATTCCCAAAATATTATAATTTACTGTAATAATTTAAATTTCTATTCATAGCTTTTGAAAGTACCTAGTTTTCAGTATTTTCCCTAGCACTGGATAGGGTAACCTAACAATGTTTTCCAATATGATGAGTGAAAAATGTTTTCTGATTGTTACTTTCATATGCATTTCGCTAAATGTGATTGTTTTATATTTATCACATGGAATCTCCTTATTCATATTTTTGCTTGTTTCTCTAATGGTTTTGTATATCGTATCCCATTCAGTTTTATTCATTAAAGTCTGAAACATAAATTGAAACCTCCAATAAAGCTATACTTTGATTATATTTCCTCAGTTTTTAAAAAGGTTTTGTCATTATGAATTTCTTTTGTCTATGCTTTCTCTTTGTTGTTATACCGCTAAGACTCTAACATCTTCCTATGAGTCATATCTTTTATCATATGATATAATGATTCCCTTTATCGCTAATGTTCTACAACTTAAATTCTGCTTTTTGGACTTTAAGTTCTACTTTTCATTTTCATTTGTCTTGTTTGTTTATTTACATACATGCACCTTTCTTTTTACTATTCCTTTTCTTGTCTTTTATCCAGATCAACCTATATTTGAGGTTTAACATCTATCTCATTGGTTATAAGCAAATGAAACTGACTCGATACAAACCAGAAAAGAAATTTGAGCAATATTAGACCAACAGGAAAGCTTACAGGAAGGAAAGCTGAGGAAGCCAGAAAACAAGAACAGTCAGGGCTGCCTGCTGCCCTTGGAACCCAGAAGAAGAGACCCCTAAATGAGTAGCAAGCCTTCTCTGTCTGCTGCTATTCACACATGGTTAGCCTTTCAAACAGTAACAAATCAGTTGGAAGGTTCAGAAATTCCTATTCTTGGGGACCGCAGACCAACAGTTGAGAAAAACTGACTATAAGAAAGAAGCAGGTGTAAACAGTGATCCCTTCTCAAGGGAAAGACTGAAAGAATTCAGTCCAATACAAGAAGTTCAGTAGGACCAGACAGACCCTGCAGCACTAAGGAAACTCAGAAGCCCCTTTCCAAAGCCGCCTTGGGGAATCACAAAACATAGACACATTTCTAGAAATAGAAGTGGCCTTTATCCTTTTGCATCTCTTTTCTCATTTCCCACTGCAAAAAAGAAAGAAACCTAATACCCTCTCTTTTAGAGAACCTGAAGTCTCAAATGCACAGAAATGTTTTACAGTATTTTCAGAGCTCATTAATCATTTTACTTGTTAATATATAATTGATATTTTCAAAAAAGTGGGAGTAAAGATAGTACAGAGATACTCAGGTAATGTGACTCCAAGCTGCTAAACTTGGACTACAAATCTAGTTTTAAATTTCTGGCAACCAAACCAAAAGGAAAAGCAATTGAGTTACAAAATTAATGGACATTTTCATATAATTAGGAGATTCAGATAAAATGATATAGCAATGTAAGATTTCCAAATGTCTCTGAATCAAAGTTTAAACAATACAAAAGTGTTATATTTTACTTTTTAATCCCAATTCTTATAAATTATATAGTGTATATCAGTAATTATCACTCATTTAATACCTACATTTCATTACTTAAAAACCATACACACTTCATTCTCTGTACTCATAAAGTATTATTCTAGTAACCAGTGCCCAAGCTAGAAAAATTAATATGGTGAGTATTTGGGATTTTGAAAGGAAATGGGTATCAGAATAGACAATAGTCCTGATGCCAATTTGAAATTAAGTGAAAAGACATAAATGCTTACTTTGGGGTATGTTTACAAAGCGCAATACAAGTGTTTAGACCATTCAATGTATGACTTTTCAAAAGAAAATACTGAAGTGACATTTCTGAAATGCTTTTATTTCAGGTGACCCAACTCTAGCCACACAATGAGTACTTAGTAGATACTGATTAGCATACAAAAATCAAAACTACACTCCTACTGTCCTGAAGTAAACCATCCTTTTCTTAAATGACTAGATTTTTCTAGAATAATACAGTGTTCAAGGACATTACCATCCTCTGTTACATAGTAATATATTAAATACCTAAGTGAAAATGTAAGCTTTTGTAGTACAGAATGTTTCATTATATAAGTGATCAGAAGGAAAGAGTAGTTTTGAGAAAGTATGACACGCTCCAAACAAATACTTGGATAGTATTTAAGCTGTACCAAAGAAATGAAAATATCATCAAAACTGGGAAACGATTATTTTTACAAATCTAAAATGTTCAATGTCAGCACTGTCTAGTCAATAAGTCAAATTGGTAGACAAAACCTGTTTAGACAAGTCATAAAAAATAAAAAGGGATTCTCCAACAAAACCACAAAGCAGCTCATTTAAGGTCAATTTAACGGTATTATTCTGTTTTTCTTCCAGCCCCGACATAGGATTTCACGACCTCAAAGGAAATTGTAAGAGTATCTATTTGCATTCCCCCAGGTGATTGGCAGTTCAACACCAATTAGTTCGAAATTACACTGTTACTAGCATGCAATAAAAACAATACCTTTCATCTTTCTTACATAGGTAAGAATACCTTCAGAGCCAATAACTTTGATCAAGTAAGTATTTTTGATCCTGCCCCACCCATCTCTTTGGATTCAGGAAAACTAATAGCTGAAGGCAAATTTTCCTAGCTTTATTCTTAAGCTGAAAAACTAATGTGGTATTGAAAATATTTTGCTTCCAAGATAACAATTTCCGAAAGTCCAGCACTTCCTCAATAACTATGCCTTTTCTTCATACAAAAGACAGAAACAATGCATACAACAGCCTTCATATGTTAAAAGACAGACGCTAATTCTTGAATTTAAAATATAAATTGTATTTTTAAAACAAATGCACACTATCAATTAGATATATAAATAATTCAAATAATTTGATGCAATAAAATTATCTCTCTAAACAATTCAATATCTTAATGCAATATCCTAAATTTACTCATAATAAATACTGTATCAGGCCCCTACAAGAAAAATTCTTTTTATATTTAATTTTTTAAGTAAGCATATAACCAAAACAAGTTTGGTTAGAAAATCTTATTTTTATAACTTTTAGAAAAAATGACTTGACCAATGTGATCTCTATCCTCAAGAATGGAAGATCACTCAAGTACTGTTATTTCCAATCACACAGGCAAACAAATTTGTTGTTCTAGCCCAAGAGTCTTAATAACTCTAGATCAAATAGTCTCTTATGCCCCACCAGATGGACCTTGCTATCCCCCAGAAAGCATGTATAAATTGAAACTGCACCCCAAATCTCTGAAGTGTCTATTTTACGGGGGGGGGGGGGAAGCAATGCTGTTGGTACCTACAAAGGAGACAGAAATTCTTTGTATGTCTATTCCATTCATGATGCTAATATTTATTAAAATAATAGTTTCTATTTATTTCTGACACAGCCACAGAAAAATGGCTAATTATGAACCTAGCAATGTAAAACTTCTGACAACACGGGGGCTGGGGATTTAGCTCAGCGGCATAAGCGCCTGCCTTGCAAGCAGGCAGTCGTGAGTTCCATCCCCGGTACCGATAAAAACGAAAAAGACAAAAAAAAAAAAAAAACCTTCTGACAACACAATTACGAAAATGCAAATGTACTTACATTATTAATGACTGCAAGGGAGACAGAAAAATTAAACAGTCAGCTTTAGGAATATTATATTATGCTATGTAAAATTAAAGTAATAGTTTGACTTTTCTCTATTTTAGATATAAGCACAGTAAACTTAAACTTAGTAAGAAGTTAAGATCATTCTTCAACCTTCAGACTTATATACACTATTAGCAACACTACAATTCCTGTCAATTGTGCTTTAAAAACTAGCTCATGAATATTAAATTTATCTTCTTTTAAACAAATGTGAATCATTTTTATACAACTTCTTTAGATGTCACAGAATATGATACTGACTCCCATTCTACTTCATTATTGCAAAACATTCCTCAGCCACTCACATTAGAATAGCTTATAGCTCTCACAAGAACCTCAGTTCAGCTGAGATAAGTAACTTGTTCAGGCCACATTTCATGGTCAAGTAATTAGTGAAGGGCCCAATAAGCTGAATAAATTATAATGAGACGTCTATCACTGCTGTAGCCCCTCATATGCAAATGATTTTTGCTGACGTTTTATCACTATCAGGCTGACTACAGTGGCCCAGGTCTGAAAAGTATGTGATCAGTCTCCTTTCAGTGATGCGAACATACATCATATTCTTATTACAACCACTGCTAGAACCTAGAGGAATGCAGAGAAAGCCAAGTAGTGCAAAGGAGTGTGATAAAATCTGAAGAGAACTTCCTTGTAAGTGTGCTACATGAAGAACAATGGGTAAGCCATGACCATCACCATGCTGCCATGACAGAGGGAAACACCTCTGATGGACACACTAGCCAGAAGCAGCACCAAGCCATGACATTTTTATAACTCTCTACAATCTCAACTCAGTCATAAGCAGCAAGACTCAAGGACCAACAATGGCCTGAGAGCTGTTGAGAGATCACCAAGTTCCTGGAAAGGTAGGATAGGAAAGGTCCTCTTGTTTTAATACCTGGATTTTTCAGGATACAAAGGCATTGCAACCTGGTACTCAGCAAAAATGAAAAAACTACCTTTTCTGTGCTCTTTAGAATACTACAGGTTTCAATGAGAAAGGCTTTTTAAGATGATTAGAACCAAGCAGTAAAGTAATTGCTACAAAAATGATACACTCAATTTTTATCATGAAGATGAAAATAGTATCTAACAAAATTGAGTTGAATTAAGTTCAAAGGCTACAATATTTTAAAATAAATTACATTAAAAGAATTGTGGAGGTTTTGAACTTAAACAACAAAAAATAATTTCCATTCATTATGGTACTTCTAAAGTTACCCGGTATACCCATAGGCTACACACACGAAAGCTAATTATTTCAATTAACACTGTTGCATTACTTAAACATCTAAACATGTTAATGATATATGTATCCTCAACACTGGGAAGGAATTACAAAAGATTCTCTTCTACAATTAATGTAATGGGACTTTCTGTTGAGCTCTTGTTCAGGGTCTTGAAGTAGAAATGGTTCTTGATTGCTCCTATTTGTGGCCACAGCAGCAGGGAAACCACCCCATTTCTGTTCCAGCATGGGTGTCCCCCTCTGCCCCTAACCCTCTGTAGCCTTTCTACACACTCTCAAGAGACTGTCATTTAGCTTCTCACCAAATTCACCCTTTTTCCTCATTCCTATGGTGAAATGGCAGTTCTCTGTCTGTGTGTTTTATCTACTATCTTACCTAGAGGATATATTTGCTACCATCCTACCCCATCAGCAGTGTAAGCTAATCAAGGGCAAAGCAGGGAAGAAAACTGACCCACCCCAGACCCTGGGGAGTGTCTGTGCCTGTATAGTTTCTACAGGTAACAGTGATAAGTTAGGAGGCTAGAATGTTGCTCTGGTGCCATGGATTGAAAACCCAAAGTTTGGGAAGACTAAGACAGAAGTTCTGAGGCCAGGACCTGGTAAAGAAACAGTATAAACACCCCCAGGGAGCAAGTGGTCCTGTGGGGGGACAGCTATGAGGCACTAAGTGAGATCTGATTCACAAGGCCAAAGTCATACATGAAAGAAACAAGAAGCTCCTGTGAAATTTCACCAAGAGGTGCCAGCTGTTCAAACCAAGGTGGTACAAGGCAGTGTCAGGCACGTTCAGGTTCTAGAGTTTCCCTAAAGCTAGAGAAACAAGCTTGCTGAAGGGATCTGAGTAGAAGGGAACAAGACCACTTAGCTATCACCTGAGAGATGATCTGCCACCTGCAGAGAAGTGATCGAGGTCATGAGCTGATCTGGCTGGTGATGTTCAAAATGTCTACTGAACGCCCAGGTGCAACTAACTACTTAACAGCTGGATCCTCAAACTCAGCACAGATCATGAGCTTACAGACAGGATTTAATGACACGAGACCAGAGGAGTTAACAAGGGAGTGTGTGCAACCAGCCAAGGGCAAGTACTGAGGCACAAGGCAAGCCAGGCTAAAGCAGCTTTGGACACAGGAAATCCAGTAGACAGACTGAGAAGAAGCAGGCTGTTAAGTCTAGGAAAAGATATTAAGTGTGTGATAAGCCTCTAAAGGGAGCAGGACATGGTGGTACACTTCTGACATTCCAGCTATTCTGGGAAGCAGAGACAGGAGGCTCGTGAGTTAGAAGCTAACCTGGATAATATAGCATAACTCCATCTAAAGTAATAATAAAAGGAACAAGAAAATGTGAACTAAAGCCAGGCATGGTGGCGCACTCCTGTAATCCTAGCAGTTGTAAGTTCCAGACCAGCCTGGGCTACAAAGTGAGCTCAAAGCCAGCCTTAACTGCACAGTGGGACCCTGTCTCAAAAAGACAAAGAAAGAAAGAGTGAACTGAAAAACTGAAAACCAAGTGGAATAAAAAATATTTCAACGAGGAAAGAGAGTAACATGAGGACTATGGAGTCACAGGCCAGTCTGACAACAGCAGTCTGGAGAGGACCAGAAGCAAAAATAAGCAGCATAAAGCCAGAGCTGCACCCATGAGAACCCACCTCTTACAGCTCTCTGAAACTTGGCAGAGCTACACTTGACAGGTAAGATGGAACCCACAGCTCTCTGGAAACAGCAGAGCATATGTCTGTGGACCAGTCATGCAGCAGAGCACAAAACGGTCAAAGTCAGCTCCCCGAATCAGGGAGAAGGACAAGAGGCAGCATGCAAGAGGACAGTGGTGTGGAGGTGGACCAGCTGGGAACCATTTTCTGGAAACATTTTCTCCAGAAAATGAGAAACAATGTAGCAGCTGAGATGAAAAAGGTGAAGGGCTGAAGAATGAAACATCACCCAGGAGAATCTAAAGCAGACTTGAACTATCAGCCATGCAAATCAAGGTTGAACAGCAGCTACATGGTGAGAGCAAATGAAGAAAGGCTGGCAGGAAGGAGCTGAGAGGCTTGCCAGAGAGAGCTGGGTCTGTGATCTAAGAACCCCAGGGGACGAGCACTGCACGAGTGAGTGCATGACAGGTGTGAGGAAGCACAGGTGGCAGTCAGGGTGTGATCCGACAGGAGACATACAAAAACTCGAGTCCTTGATGAGGGCAAGGCCTGGCTCCGTCACAGGCACACAAAGCAGCAGCTAGACAGAGCAAGGAACTGCCCAGAGTGCTGGGAAGGACATAAGCAGGGATACACCACTAATGGAACTCAAGCAAGGGGTCAAGAAAGGGGGTGAGGCAGCCTGAGAGAAGAGAGGGCAGGGCCAGCACAGGAGGTAGTACTGAGTCCAAGGGTTAGAGAGCACTGGGGGAAGAAGAGGACATCTACCAGAACCCCAGAAGCAGGGAGCACTCTGGGAAGAACACAGTCCAACACAAGAGGGTTCTGGGCAGTGCCAAGGTGCTGTTGGAAGCCACGTTTCTTTGACCAAAAAACTGAAAATCCAGCAATGTTTGTTAGGGGCTCTCAGTTCTAAATGGCACAGGCAGAAAATATGGCACCAGAGAAAAGTGGAAAACTGCATCAGAAGTGGAACACAGAGAAATGAGGAGCCTGAACACCACACAGGGCACCCAGAGTCCCACAGTTGAGAGACCGGACAGGAGGCGGGGACACAGAGCCCTCCATGCCTCCAGCTGACCAGATGGCGCTGCATGAGCCCCTCCCAACGCTTGAGTGCCTGCCTTCTTTTTCATGTGTCTCGCTACGCTCTTACCCTTCCTTCTTCCACATCCTGAAACACCAGTGCCGTGGTTCATCTGCACTGCATCTGCTGCTGAGAACATGGGTCACATACACAGTGGAGATAGCAGCGGCAGGTGGATGATAGCATGGCTTCTAAATCAACAGTGCAGTGCACAGTTTTGCTTCATTTTATTGAAATATTTTATGAAATAGTAACAATATTAATAGTCTTAAACCAAGGGCACCACAAAATGTCAATTAAGAACAAGAGGAAAATCACAGTGGGCCATCCCACCACACTGTTATTTTTTAAATGGGACATGAAAATTTAATTCCCAGCACATAATAATTGCCAAAAGCTACACTGCCACTGTCTTGAAAAAAATTAGTGTGATTCCTACAGTAACCACCTCTTGTCATTGTTCGGCTACCATGTTTTTCAGGTGATGTGAAACTGAGCTGGAAGGCAACCATACACATTCCCACAGCTCCCATACTGTGCACTGCACAGCCTGACACACACAGCATGCAATTAGCAAAACACCACCCCGCATGTTGTGATGAATTAGCGTTATAACGCATATTTTTAAAAGTATTTTACTCTCATTCTGCAATTCTTTTCAATACAAGGGTAAAAAAATACAACTTCCTTTTTGTTTTAAAATTTAAATAATTGTTATGACAACATACATTTGCCATAATTCTGGATTAAATAAAATCCATAGAAATGGTTTATCCTACTTAACTTCTTTCTGCACTTTCTTTAAAACCAGTAAATCATGAAACGTTGCTCTCTTTGCATCTTGTTCCTCAGCACATACTGATCAGTGCATGCTATTGAAGCTCACAATCTTTAATCCACTGGTCACAATGTCAGTTTTGCTGTAGTCATTTATATAACAAGCATACACTGCTTAGCCTATTATTTTGTACCTGAAGTCATCCACAGAGGCTGATCAGCAGCAAACAGCAAAATCATAATAATCAACACTAAGGAGGGTTCCTGAAGAGACTAAGGACAACCTGCCACCAGAACAGCTGCAAATGGCTGCGCGGCTGACCACGACAATGAAACACCTAGCACTCTAAAACCCCCAATCTTGTCTGAACCCAAGCCATCTCCTATACTGATTGGGATGTTTTTAAGCTTGGTTTCCTCTCTAGAAAGTACCTCTCCTTCAGTTTCTTTACAAATAATGAACTATCTTAAGTCAAAGGACTGAAATGGGTTCTAAAAGGAACTTTCCTTCCTGCAGGATGGGAAAAGAACAGGCTACATTTTACTTTGATTAGACTTAATGCAAATCATTTAATTCATAAAGCACCGTATTTTCCATTTTCTGTTCTGCAAGACAGAAACAGCATGTACCTCAGCCAAAAACATAATCCCACAGTACAGGAAGCAGACTGACACCTACTTTTTGCAACTCAGGAATGCTCTTCTACATGAGACAAATTAATTTCAATATCTACTACTTTAACAAAATTTTATAAAACTAACATTGTGGACTACAGTTTTTAATGCTGACATTAAATAAGCTTAAATATTAAAGTAGCTTTAATAAAGTTAGAAGAATAAAAGATATATAGTTCCAGTTCTAAAGTTATCTGTACATGATTGGCTTAGTTACTTATCTCTCTCTGCTGGGACAAAATATTCAACACTCAAAATTAAGGAAGCAAAGTTTTATTTAGCTTTGTGTAGGTTTCGGTCTACAATCAGGTGGTTCCAAGACAGGAGGGCTTGGTGAGGGGCAACAGTTCACAGCAGCAGAAGATGGCAAAAATGACATGAGCAGAAAGGAGGGAGAGCAAGCCTCTCTCCCTCCTTCATACTGTACACAGCTTGTCCGCTCTTGGTGTGTGTGGCACTCACACCATCTCAGTGCCCTCCTCTTGTGCAGGATGAGGGTGTTTACAAGGTGAGGACCCTGGCCCCTACTGAACTGCTTAAACTTCTCAAGTTGACACAGTGTATCAACCGCTACAATGATGTTACCAACAAAATATAACTCAGAAGCACAGTTTGCCTGGCAAGCCTAAGGCCCTGAGTTTGATTTCCAGTATCCCCCACAAAAAAATTCTCTAGAACAGATACAAACTGGAATTTTTTGATTTGAGGACAAAGCTGTAAATTTTATCAGCTCTTTTGGATTAATGTATTGCTTGCAATTAAAGAAAGACATTTCCTATTTCTCAATAGTCCATATTTAATATAACTTACTACTTTATACCTACTTTAAAATTATGCAATCTTTAAAATTATGATTCTGAAAATATAATAACCCGATTTTGGTGAGGGATGGTTCCTTTCTGACGCTTTTCTTAAAGATTGTATAAAAAAGTACAGGGTGAAAATTACTGCAAATTAATTTACCTACACTATGTTATTTCTCTATTAAATTATGTCATTACTCTTTTCTTCACTGGAGGCAAAAATGATCAGTAACTTAAAATTAAACAATCTTCGACATGCTAACTCTGATAATTAACAATACTGCCAAACAAAAGGGTTGCTAAATGACAGTTTGGCACATTTGGCCCCTCTGTGCCAAAGAAACCTGCAATACTTCCCTTAAGGTCCAAATACACAGGAAATGCAGCACAGGCCTGAGCGCTGCGTCTCTGCACTTGCAAGTGTCTGCAGAGCTGGTGGTGGAGGTCTGCTGGCACCCAGCGGCCGCAGTCTCAGTGGGAGCTAGTCCTGCTGGTCATAGTTCATCCTTAGCAGACTCTAAGCAAACCCTTTCACAGGAAAGTTCTTTGTTACCCTTAAGTCTCTGGGAGGTTTAGATTTTTTTTTTCCCCTTCAATTATTTGTCTCTTTTGATTAAAATAGTTTTCTTTTAGCCTGGTCTAAATATACACATACCATTTAGCCGCCTCTGGAGTGCTTCTTCCTCTAGGGTAATAATATAAATTTGCTCATCCAGGTCTTCAAGAATCTAAATTTAAGGATAAAACTATTCAATAATGTAACATTACAAACTCTGTGCTTATAAAAATGTTTAGGTTACTTGGTCTATCATTTTAGATACTGTATTCACTGAAATAACTAAGAACTCAACATAAAAATGTTTGAACTATTTTTCATAATTAAGTATATTTTCCTGAGTTTATATTTAATATTTTCCTATTTTAATATATAACTAAACATCAAAACTTGATTATCTGAAAATCTACATATATTTAAATTAAGGACTGGGAAACAGTAGTTGAACCCATGGCCTTTGCACTGAGTTACTGCCCTAGTTCTCCCCCCCTTTTTATTTTTGTGTGTGTGTGTGTGTGTGTGTGTGTGTGTGACACAGTCTCACTAAGTTGCCCAGGCTGAGTTTGAACTTGTGATTCTCTTGCTTCAACCTCCCAGAATGCTGGGTTTATAGGACTGTACTACCAGATAAACTGGGTATCTTTTAAGCTTAAAGGATTAAAATAAAAAATTCTCCAAATTTCTCAATGGCAAACAAATGCATAAATTTTAAATAGCCAAAAAGCTTAAAAGAAAGAAAGAAAGAGCTATCTTTATGCCCCAGCCACTATTTTTGAGATAAAAGGAATAGATTATCTAATCTAGGCCAATTGTGTAGTCAATGACACATGACAAGAAATCTGCAAAGTACATCAGTCATGTGCAGAACCTTCATCATTATATACTAGAGGTACTCCATAAATGGAATCATAAAAACCATTCAGCATGAACATGACCAATGTAGGACATATGCATGCACAGAAATATCAAAGTAATCCCCATAATGTGTACAATTAATATGGGTTCAAGGTTATAATTTTAAAAATAAGTTGAGAACCAAAAAATAATAAAAATAAAAAGCCAAGAAGTCAGCCAACAGAATCCTACTGAAATGGTGTGTTTATAAATAAGCCATTCACTACCAAGCTATTTGGGGGGGGGGGGCTCACTAAAAATCACCAGTTATATGGGTACTATCTACACTATTTTCAAAAGTGATAAAACCTAAATTTGTTCAATTCTAGCTTTGTTAATACCGCTATCTCTCTATGAATCCTTTCTCTCTCTTTGCTAATACAGCTGTCTCTCCATGAGTGGTCTCTCTCTCTCTCTCTCACTTTGCTAATACAGCTATCCCTCTATGAATGGTCTCTGTTTCCCTTTCTATCTCTCTCTCTCTCTTTTCTCTCCCTCTCCCTCTCCTTCTCCCTGTCTCTGTCTCTCTTTCTCTCTGTCTCTCTGTCTCTCTGTCTCTCTGTCTTCCCAGCACTAGGGAGAATGTTAAAGAAGTCAAGAGCTGCTTTTAATGTTCTCTATCATTCAAATATTAACATCTTATTCTCAGCAAAATACATCCATGTGCCCATTCAGCTGCCTAATCAGCCTTAAATCACATGGTCCCTTTTCAGGCTTCAAATTTATACCGTTCATGTGAAATTTATATCAAGCAATCCAAAAATTTCCACTCTTTCAACAAATACCTGAGGTCCCCTGTGGCCTAGCACTCTACTAATCTCTGGCCAACATACTATCTCTACCTTTGGGAAGCCTAAACCTAAGAGAGAGAACAAACAGTAAGAATAAATTAACACAAACAGAGTAACAACAGAGAATACTCAAACTATGGGGGATAAGGGAGAGGAAGAAAAACGAAAAGCCTCTCCAGCAACAAAACAAGCCAGCCATGTGGGCAAAACAAGTGACAGGCCTGAGGGATGGAGACCCACTGCCAGGACTGACTGGATAACAATTAAAAGTAGAGGAGCCCTCAACAATGTCACTACACATAAGTAACAGGGGCCCTATCTTTGTGGGCCATGAAAGAAGATTCTTTCTCATCATTTCTTGTCATTTCTGCTGCTTTGATGGAAACTGACCATGGTTAGCTGTCAAATGGACATTTATCTCACAGTACAAATTATCAAGTAATTACTTATGACAACAGATACAACTTGAGATGTCACAGGGATATGTGTTGAGTGCCTGGGAACATCACTCCTCTTGCTTTCCACGACTGTGAGAAACAGACTGTCATCATCACTTTGTATTCCAAGAAACAGAAGCCTCCCAAAAGGCCTACTTTTGTAACCACTGTGACTAATACAGGCTTAGATGCAGGTAAGGCACAGTCCTGACCTCGAGTGGTACCAGAAGAGAGAAGATTAATTAAAAATTAATTATAGGATTAAAATAAATGTCAAAACTGAGTCTTAAAATGTTACAAAACATCAGAGGCACAAAGATTACTTCTAGTAGGGGAGAGAAAGGTCTGGCGGGCATTCCTGGTTGCTGCAGAACTCCGCCAAGAGCCTGTATTACTAAGAAGAGAGCAAGCACTGCAAGCAGAGGAAGCCAGAGGAGAACACAGATGAGGAAAAATGCAGGGCCCCCGACACAAGAACGCAGTTAGACTGCTCTGGAGGCAGAGGAACAAGCAGAGCGCCACAGTCTGGCCTCTAGAGTTAGCCTCAGGGTTCAGACCGGCCCCATAGTACAACTCTGTGAATTAGGATACGCTACCCAACCTACTGCACTGAAGTGAACCCAGCCAGCAAATGAGAACACAACCACCTCACTCACAGGTCTTCTTCAGGGTCATATAAAATTCTGGGTGCCTAATGAAAGTGTTTATCACTACATGTGGTAGGCAGACAATAACTGATGACTGTTACTGGATATAAGAAGAGAAAAAGAGACAAAAATAACTGAGGATTTTGCAGATATTGTTAATAAGAGAGATATTTGGGAGAAAAATAAGCTTGGGGAACAGATATCAATACACAGTTTGGTTTCACAGAGGAGGAATCCACAGCACTATGGAACACATAGCACCATAGGTCTCTTAGAATTGGACGTTGAGGGGCAATGGAGAGATGGTCCAGAGCAGGGTAGTAACTGAATGGTAGATCACAAACAGAACCATAAGCATCTCTATAGGAAATGGACATGGAGAAAAAGACAAAAAAAACAAAGAAACAGGAAGAAACTAAATAAACACAGCATTATAAAATCTTTTTAAGAAGGGTGCAAATTTCAAGGCTTTGTGCATGCATCATGCTGGATTGAGTGTGCTTTAATTTATTTAGCAAGTAAGACATCAGGTTTTATTTTAAAAAGAAGGATGAAAAAACCATAACTTTCAAATTCAAACAAGCATTTACTAAAAATTACCATTGTAACACTCCTCAGTGTTTTCCTTATGAATCACCACAGAAGGGAAGACAACCCCCACCACCCAAATGATGTGAGGCCTGGTTTTGCTAATGATACAAGCTAAGGGGAAGGAAGCATCTGATCACATGTACCTAGAGAGGGGAGACAAGACTCAGTGACTACAGATGCTGCTAGAGTTCAGCGAAGAAGACGCTGGAGGGGTAGAGGCCACCCAGGAAGGGGATGTGCAGCCATGCTAGGTGGGGATCAGTGGAGGTCCCAGTCTCTGAAAGCCTGTAGCATGCAAGTAGCTCAAACTTGAGTCCGTAGGCAAGGGGGAATCCAAGAAAATAATCTAAATAACAAATTTCCTAGGTACAGCTAAAAAGTTATTTTCACATTATTAAGTATTTGACAAAATAAAGACCAAAGAAATTTAGGAATAATCATTAGAATAATTACTAGTTGAAAATCATTTAAAAATGAATAGATAGTATATCTGAGACAAAAGGCAAAGTATAATTCAAAGAATGAAGAGATAATATACACATTTTTCAGGAACATATCTGTTCTATTAAATCAAAGTATAGATGCAATAAATTATTATTTGATATAAGGCAATGAATATCTAAAATACCTGTAAATAAGAGCAATTTTTACCTTAAAATTGGCTAGACAAAGTTTTACCCAAGTGACTTTTGTATTTTAAAAGCAAAAACATCTAGTTTCCAAAAATACAAGAATTTTTTTTAAAAAAACAGTAAGAATTTGAGTGACAAACCTAAGAAAATACTCTTGCTTCTAAGTGCTAATTCACATCTAAGCAATGTTCAAGTGTGAACATATGCATTTAACCAACAAAATAATTTATAATGAAGTACTTACTGTTGGCTTCACCAGCAATTGACCCATGACTGTGAACATGCGGGAGAGGCCCACTGGTGTACACACTGCAGGAATGAGAGCAGACTAGACCTCAGACTCAGACACAGAGACTGCCAGCCCACAGGGAAACACAGTAACCCACGCATCACGATCTTAAAGTGTGCTCAGTCTCCCAGTTAGACTCCCAGGGCTTTGTCAGAGGGTTTTCCAGCTTCATCAATAGAGAAGCTAGCAGGCAGTGTGAGGAGGCTGGGCATTACCACATTTAATAAAAGATATGTGCAGATGAAAGAAGGCTTGAGATAGTGAAGAGTCTAGCAGCTGAGTAGCAGTAAATACTTTTTCTTAAAAGAAAAACAGCAGACTGCACTAGAACTGAGAATCAGAATAGACACATACAGACTTAAATCCTTGGAACTGTGTTTTATGCCTCACAGCACCCTTGAGACAGGATGCGATGCCTCAAGTAGGACAAAGCAAGTTTTGAAATAAAGCCATCCAGTAATTATGTAGGCTCGAGTCTTGTGATGGAAGCAGGGTGGATACAGGACATGTTGTACACAGATGTGCATGTTGAGTGTATGTGTGTGAGTAGCAGGGTATCTCTCACTCCCCAACTCAGTGGAAAAGACTTTCTCTGGAGGACAACAAAAATTCTTTATTATTTCAAGCCTTCAGTTTATCAAAATTTGAGTAATAAAAAAAAATAGTGGTAACTCAAAACAATCTTCAAGTTGTTAAGGAATCTCACCAGGACACTTTCACATAATTTTCCAGAATATAGGACAATTTTACTTTCCTGTCAATACTAAATCAGAAAAATACTTACAGAGAAGTAACAAACATCCCATCAATGATATACAGGAATATAAATAGGGCAGGTAGAACTCCCAGAGATCTATAAAAATATAAATACATTTTATTAAGTTCAAAATACTGCA
Source organism: Cavia porcellus (assembly GCF_034190915.1). Lineage (NCBI taxonomy): Eukaryota > Metazoa > Chordata > Mammalia > Rodentia > Caviidae > Cavia > Cavia porcellus. The sequence continues at coordinate 60,955,193 of NW_026947489.1, forward strand.
CATTTCCATGTTTACAGCAGCATAATTTATAATAGCCAGCTCTTGCAAACAACCTAAATACCCACTGACTAAGGAATGGACAAAAAAGATGTATTTTTATACAACAGAGCACTACTCAGCCAAAGAGAAGGATAAACTGGAAACTTTTATAGGTAAGTGGATTCAACTTGAGAACATACTCATTAGTGAAATAAAAAATGCACACGTGCATAAACATCATATTGTCTCATTAGTGAGAAGCTGAAACAACAAATATATATGTATATTAAAAAATAGTTAACGATAGTTATACTCCACTTCTCTGAGTTCACTGAAGAGAAAGATTTGTGCCAGTGTTGTTCAGACGATTGAATGTAGATGTCTTATGCTCTGATTAAATGATTTGGGGATGACAATGCACAATGAATATACCATTGTTGCTCCCTGATTGATGTGTTTTGTTTTAGTTCTTTTTATCTTATTTCATTTTATTTTTCTCCATGAAATAAAATGGATTTGGAAAAAAATACTGTACATTAAATGTGTATTAAGTGCTGCTGTTAACTGCGTATTTTGACTGAATTAAATCATCTAATTTCTAAATTATAAAATAAAAAGATCTAAAACATGAGAACAGGAAATAAACCTTTTGCAAAACCTATTCAGAAGAAAAAAATGCCTCCATGGAATGTTAAAAGCAAAAGCCAATTAGTCAAAAGAAAATCTAAACTGTTACTTAACCATTCTGCATATATGAAACAAACATTAATTTCCTTTACTGAATATATTTAAAGACTTCCCAACTCTGCGAATTAACACTGAGGGTTCGGCATACCAAGATGTAAAGTCCTAGGTAACTAGGCCCCATCCCATGGTCTCCTGGACAGGCACTGGTTACAGCAAGGACATCTATACCATATAAAGACTCCATGCTAGCTGCGTCGTTGTCAATCAGTGCGGAAGCCACCCAAACTATCCCGAGAATCAGTAAAGCAAGAAGCAGCAGCATGACAAGAGTCTCCAAAATGCGGGCTCGGATTCCCTGAAAAATGTAATGGAGATAAAATTTTAATATTTTCCTTTATAAACAATTAGACTTCTGTCTATAAGAAAGCATAAAATAATCTCTGAGAGGGAAGAAAATTTATGTTTATAACTATCAAATTAAATTTGTACTTATTAGAAAAACACTAAATGATTATAGTTTACGTTTAGATTTCAAAATTATAGAAAATGTTTTAAGCTTGGAATAGTTTTCAAAATTATCCATAAAAATATTTTACAGCACTTTTTAAACAACTGATTAGTTTCCTCATATCTTCCACAGAGAAAGCTGATTCATGAATTTCTCTGATTCTAGTTGAGGGCTCAGGTGGGGCCACGTACAAGGTGCCTTTGGCTGGCAGGGCGCATTCCGCCAGTTCTTCCCAGCCTCCGGAGCCCTCTAGCGGGCAGCTAAAGAACTATTCCCCCACGCAGTCCGACGTCATGAATGCCACAGGCAGATCTCAATTACACAGCGCTCTTTTTTTCCTTTTATTCACATATATTTGCAATACAGAAGAGCGGTGCTTACTGTGAGAACTGTAAGCACCTGATACCCTGGTTAATCTCAATCCCTTTCTCTCCTCCTCTCTCACCTCTCGTCTTCTCACTCCCCTTATAACAGTCCATCTCAAAATCTCCCTTGCTTCCTACCATCTCTCCTTTATTCATTTATATTTTAGGTTTCTCTTTTTTATGAGATATAATTTTCATAAATTCATGAAGCTGGAATATATAATACATAATCATTATACATGTTTTAAATGTAAAATAAATTCTAACCTCAGGACCAAACTAGAGGCCAGACTTTTAAATATAATAATTCTCCTACAAGACAAAAAGAGAAACTGCCTTATACTCCCAAAAGTTATTGTGTGACTGTTTCTGCACCTGAATGTAAAGTTTATACTGATATTTTGTAATGGCAGCACCTAACACAACAAAAAGTATTTCTGTGTTTCTCATACATCATATATTTTTCATATCACATTACAATAGCTTAAAAATGGAAGTTATAAAGATCCAACACATGCACTCACTCTGATTTGGTCCTTTTCTTTTACACATATGAATTGCAAGGATACAGTGCACCTAACCATAGCATCCCAGTTCAGCAAATCCAACACAGAAAGGAAATGACTCCAGAGAAGCGCTCCAGGCTCTACAAAGGCCTCAGAGAGGAAGTGGCACTTTCTTGCCACAGGGCTGGCCTTGGGGAACATGGAATGCTCCCAGAGATGTGAGGGCGCCAGCAGGACACCAGGGAGCCAGAAAGCAGCAGGTTTGCAGTTTAACACGTCAGCTCTGCTGGCAGGCAGCATCACTCAAGGAGGCGAGACAGAAGCAATCACAGAACATACTGCGCCCAAACATGCTGCGGCCACACACTGCTACTTTAGTGCAGACTCCTTTATCCTTCACTTCACAGCTTCCAAACCATTCAGGAGACCAAAACACAACCACCACCCTTTCCTCTCCTTCTTCCTCTTTTCCTAAGCAATAGTCTTATTACACATTAACCATTTTGAGAAGTGGAATAAGATAAGAGGAGGGGGTGCTCTGGTAGGATGTACTACACTCCCATTCTGTCTTCCCCAGTCCCCAGCTGGCCCTCAAGAATATGAGCTAACCAGCAGGGCTTCCCAACACACAACACGCATGGTGTATGTGTTAGGCTGTCTGAGCTAAGCAGTGCAGTGGTGCTGGGTTATGATACAGGAACTAAACAGTGGGAACCATCTGAAACATGCTCCCAAAAACTAGTTTCTAAAATTCTAGATACCAGAAAACAAGCCCAGTCTGAGAACTAGTGCCATGTGTGAGCCATTGCCCGACTGGAAACAAGCCTCTCCCCGTGAGTCAGTGCCACTTGCAGACTCGGGGGGAGAAAAAACAAGGCCACACTAGCAAGCAAACCTGGTATGGGAACCAGCACCATGGGCAGACCATGGCCAGCCTGGGAACAGCCAGACCCCAGCACCTTCTGGCGCATGGCCTAGCAAACAAGAAGTACCAGTCATCCTCCCCTATTTCTCCCCATAAGTGACCAGCTTATCCAGAGAAACACAGGCTGTGATGATAGCTATCATGGTAAAATGCAATTGGATGCCTGCAGTGCCTTGGTGTTTCACTAACACTGCAGGCCTAGGGCCAGTGGTCTGATCTCATAGGTTAAGATGACAGCAGTACACAGTGTGGTATCTAGGGGGGGTCTCCTCCTGAGGGCTGCAGCCATTGTTGATTCCCTATGGTCTTGTTTTGGAAGCCCTATATCATTTCCACTGTTTTGTTGGTTGGGTTTTATTCTCTTTTGTTTTGTTTGATCATGTTAAATCTGATGGCAGGAGAACTATTTTAAAGAAAGATATATTATGGTAGCAATTTTGGATATACTATTGGTTTGTTTTGAAATCCTTTATTGCATTCATTGTTTTGTTTTTATTGTTTCTATTCTATTCTGTTCTGTTTGACTTTTACTCTGTCTGAAATTATCTGCAGCTATTTTGAAGACATCAAAAGGCTTTATGGTAACTGTTGTTGATTTTGTTGAAGTCCTGTAATCTTTTACAGTGGTTTGTTTTGATTGGTTTTATTCTGTTTTATCCTCTTTAAACTAAAATTTTAAAAATTTTAAATAAAATTCTAATATACAGCCAGGCATGGTGGCACACACCTGTAATCCCAGTGCCAGGAGGCCGAAGCAGGAGGACCACTATAAGTTCAAGATTATCCTGGGCTACAAAGTGAGCTCAAGGCCAGCCTAAACTGCACAGAGAGACCTTGTCTCAAAAAGACAATCAATCAATCAGTCAATCAATCAATAAAATTCTAATATGCTAGTGAAGACAACACATGTGGACACATAGATTTTTGTTTTAGAAATACTGAGCAGACAGTCTAAACACTGACGTCATTGCTGCTTCATCCCTGAACTCTGATGGCCAGTGCCCCGTTTAACTGCTCTATGCTGCACTCAGTAAGGTGAAAATCACAGTGTACTGAAAACACTCAACCCAGAAGTTGGTATGTTTCCATGGTGATGAACATTTTACACAGTTTTGCTAGACACCCTACAGTCCTGCAAGAGAGGTAAATACCACTCTTTTCACGATGTTTCTACCCATCAGCAAAGCCTAAGTAAACCCACTCACAGAACATTTGAAGCAAGTATAAAATCATAAAAGAGTCTCTTAGGAACATTAGCATAAGGTTTGATCAGCATGGCATTAAGACTGCACCAAACAAGCATACAGTTGTGGGGATCCACAGGAGCACTAACAGAGAGGAGACAATCAAAACAAGTACCAAGGCTTTTAAACAGGAAAAACTACAAACAAGGTGTCAAACATTCCTCTTTCCCCCAAACCAGTCACTAAGAATATACACAAACAGGCTTTGATTTTAAGTCCAGGAAAACAGCTTTGTAATAAGCTTTGTTAGGTTTTCTAGTGAGACAGTAAGATGTTTCTGAATATTCATATGCTGTGCAGTAAATCTTAAAAGCGTATTTAATGTGGCCTACACAAAACAGAAAAATTAAAACTAAGATGTGCTAGCCATTAAAACTTTATAGAATTTTAAGTATGTTAAAATAAAAAAAATGCTAATGTTGCTATTTCACTCAACTAAAAGAATTTAATTTTTTAAAAATATTACGACTGGGCTGGGGATTTAGCTCAGCTGTTACAGCTCCTGCCGGGCAAGCATGAGGTTGTGAGTTTGATCCCTAGTACAAAAAAAAAAAAATTACAACTACTAGTTCATGGAACTAACATTGCTATTTCATTGTATTAAAATTTATGAGTAGGCATTTCCCATTATATTGGACAAAAATTATCCAGGTCATAATAAATAAAATAACAAGTTCTTAACCTGTAAATAAAAAAGCTAAATCTTAAATTCTTAAATATAATCATATATTTAGTGAAAAATATTTCTCAGCATTCTACATTACATTGAAATAATTAACTGGAGAAGTCTTTAGCTATAAGTCATGTGACAAAGAAATGGGAACTAACATTTAAAAAGCGTCTGCCAGCTGCTTTATTTGTGCTGAGTCTTCACAATAAATTAGAAAGTAAATTTTATTACACGCAAGGAAGTTCTAAAAAGAGTTAATTTGCCTGCAGTTATATGATCACTGCCCAGCAGAACTAACTTTAAATGCAGGCCTGCCAGTCTTCTAATCCTGCCTTCCACCTCCCCATGTGAAAAATAAAATGCAGATAAAACAACACAGAAATAGGGAAGAGAGGAGGAGTGCTAAAGCATACTTCTGACAGAACGGTAACTTCAGCAAAGGCCGCTTAGTAAGGAACTTAACCGTTTCTTTTACCAGATATACACTTCCAGTTCCACAACAGCAAGCTCAAACTAAACTTACTGCTCAGTAAAGGCAACTTAATACAACAGAGCACTGTGGCCAGCGCACTGCTACTCAGTCCACAAAATGCCAGTCAGAAACTCCAACAAAGAAACGATGAGAGTTCATCAGGATTCTTGTTCATCACATTTTTGCAGCAAAGCAAAAAAAACTTAAAGTTTAGAGTATAAAACCATGCCACATGACAATAGCTTTCCCGTGTCCTAAGCCTCTCTAAAATGACAGTGACTTTGGGTAGCATGCATATGTATACTCAGGCATGTCCACGTCAATTTCCCACTGATAATCCATCATCACTTTGTGTTGTGTGTTATTAGCTGCTGCCTGGTTTAATATGAGTCCATAACTAAGAAGTGAATCTTTTGCTTTTCTATGTTTAAATAGTAAAAAGCATATGTTAGCTGTGTGTCTATTAAATACCTATTGGTATCCCATCCAACTTGAAAGATTACTATGACCACTGTAGCATCCAAGTGGCCTTCAGTGGGACACCAACTTTCTGTACTATCATACCCAAAGTAACCACAAAACACTACCACATTCACCTTTACTTACTCTCTAAAAATTGCAGTAAATACATCTAACATAAAGTCCCCCGTTTTAGCCCTGCTTAGGTGCACAGTTTGGTGGCAGCAGGTGCATTCACACTACTGTAGTGTCATCTGCAGAAGCCCGTCTTCACAGTGGCAACTGGAGGGCATTAAACAGTAACTCCCTGCTCTGCCCTCTCTCCCCCTGGTGACCTCCACTCTACTTCCTGCCTCTGTGAATGCGACTTTCCAGACATCTCATCTGGATGGAATCGCACGGGATCCATTCTCTGGAACTGGCTAGTTTCAGCCAGCACAAGGTCTCAGGTTCACTTCTGGTGTACCATAGCACATCATCAGAACTTCTCTCCCCAGCCTGAACCACCCATCAAGTGCCATTCACCTCCTTCTCCACCCATGGGCAGCAGGTGACTTCCACTGCTTCACTAAGGTCAACAACACTGCCACAAACATGAGGCTGCAACGTCTGCAGGAGGCCCCACTTCCAACTAGGCAGCACAGTCGTCCAAAGAGGAATGACTGGATCAGTCCTAACCCTACTGTTCATCTTCTGAGGAACCACCATATTTGTTTCTATGTCAACTAGACTATTCTAGATTCTCATCAATGATGCACAAAACTTTGCATTTCCCTACATCCTCTCTATTGTGGCTACTTTCTGGGTTTTTCTGCTAGAAGCCATCCTACTGAGTGTGAAGTAGCATCTCATCATAGCATTGATCTGCATTTCCCTGTTATTAGCAATGTGAACATTTTTTCATGTATTTATTGGCCATTTATATGTTTTACTTGAAAATGTCTATTCAAAAGCCTTTGCCTGCTTTTAATATTTGAAAGAGTAAGTTTCATCACCTTATTCTTCAAAATTATTGGCTTTTTGCTCTCCCATAAAATTGTTACCCAGGAAAAACAAGGTAAAAACAACCACCAGCCAGACATAGTGGCACATGCCTATAATCTCAGTACTTGGGAGGCTGAGGCAGGAGCTTTGCCATAAGTTTGAAACCAGCCTGGGCTACCTACTGATTCAAGCACAGCCCCTAAAATCATTAATATAGAATACCCACCCACATATGTCATCTTATTTTCTTTCAGTAAGGTTTTTTGTTTCTATCAAGGTTTTAAGCATTATTTAAGATTTATTTCAACATACTTGAGACTGTCTTACTACAGCGTGTATTCTAATTCATTTTTTCTGTATTATTGGTATTTATTGATTTTACATATTAATCCTATATGTAGCTTCCTTGTTCAATTTTATTCAAAATAATAAATGACCTTTAGATTTTATATTCTTAATGATAATTATTTTGCTTGTTCATCTGAATTTTTCCTCTTCTTTTTGGTCTTACTATAAAGTGTTCAAGTATAATATAATTAGCAGAAATAAAAACATTTTTGTATTTATTTATTTACTTATTTATTCCTTGCTATGTAGTTCAGGCTGGCCTTGAGCTCACTTAGGTAGCCCAGGCTGATCTTGAACTCCCAGTGATCCTTCTGCCTCAACCTCTCAAGTGCTGGAATAACAGGCATGTGCCACCACACCCAGCCTGACAACCCAATTTTAAAATGAGAATTTTTAACATTCTATCATTTACTATTATGTCAGTTGTACATTCAAGGTAGATATCTATTATTAAGTTAAAATTTCCTTTTGTTACTACTTTGCTTTTTAATCATGAATAGTTACTGACTCTGTTGACTATATTGTGTCTACTTTGAAAAGTCCACTTTTATCATTTATTTTTCTAATTTGAATTATAATCACAGATTCTGTAGTGTTAAAGCTACCTCATATGTGGCAAATATTTTTTTGATTTTTGTGTACATAGCTAGATTTAGTTTAACATTTTCCGACTCATGAGCATTCACAAATAAAAAAGATATATAGTGTTCCTTTCTCATACTATCCTCATAGGTTTTCAGTATCAGAATTAGATACAAGACAGTTTGTACAAAATTTAAGAAAGTCATCTAGCTCTTTGAAGTCTGGTAGAGATGCTAGAAACTACATGGACTTTTTGTATTGTAGGAAAACAAATTCTGACTCAATGTCAATAATCTGCAAAATATTCAAGTTCTACTTCTTGAATCTGTTTTGACAAGTTAAACATAATTCTTAAAAATAGACTTTCATTACAACACATGCAGGTACCACATGGCACAAACCACTAACCTTATCCTATCCCCTCTACACAACAGCTCCTAAAGGCAGAACAGAGCCTATTAATTTCATCATCAAGAAAACAGCACATAAAAAATATTTCTCTAAGTACTACACTGTAATACTGCCTTTGATTCCACAATGGTAACTCCAGACCTAGATATATAAGAGAAGAACTGGTAGAGCCTTAGTAAGTCCTTTGGTCAGAAAAACACCTCAAACACTAGAGAAAATATTTAAAATCTCCCCAGAAATCTACTCTCTGTCTACTTTTCTCTCTTCTCAAATGTTTGGTCCTGTCTTGATTCCCCGCTCATCTTTCGATTCACAAATCTAGGTTTGTCTGTTCTGTGTCACCTCCTGCTTCTTATGTGGTGGATTCAGAGGGGAAAGCCAGGCTCTCTGAGCCGGAAGGCCTGCGCCCTGCGGCCTTCAGGTAACATCAGGTAACATCAGGTAACATCAGGTAAGCTTCCACCTTGCCAGGATGCACTCTTCACTGGGCCCCATGGCAGTGGTTACTGCATTGACTGACTATACAACTCCCTGTTGAACATTCTGTGCTTTGTTCTCATACCATCAGCAGCAGAGCCTGGTTGCTAAAAACAGGTCAGAGGAGAACACAAGGACCACAGAAACACAAAGATGATCAGAACCACTACAACCAATTTACTAACAGATGCAAAACTGAATAACATCTTCTGGGACAGAAAGATAAAATATTTGGGATTATATATCATACAAAGCAAAATTCAAGTGTGTCCCTATGAGACAAAATTCATTTGCATTGTTTTCAATTTCCTACATGTTAGCTCCCCAGGATTTCTATTACCCTTTTCCAAATTTTAGACAATTCTTCCTAGCATTGGAAAGTAAGTGTCTACAAAATAAATTATTAATAAGAGAAGGCCTTAAAATAAATGCACACAGTAATGATATTTACATAGTAATACAAAGACAAATGTTCACAGGTACTTTAGACTGATGCATAAAACAAGATGAGGTCAGCTGGTATTCTATAAAATGTTAAAATTCAAAGCAAAATATTAATGAAAAATAGAAGCCCTGAGGTACAAAAGGAGTCACCAAAACAATCTGCTTAGTGAGTGTGCTCAAGCAAGCCAAATAAGAGATAGGAAAAGTAAACGCTGAGAATCTGAACAAAGATTCACTCAAGAAAAGCTTGTCAAATTGTAGATAATCATCTCGATACTTTAAGGATGCTATAAATACCATATTGGGAAAGAGCTTTAAAAAGAACATTAAGGTCATGAGAACTCAAACCACCTAGAAATATAAGGAGGAAAGGCCAAAAGAAAGACCTACACTCGTTCTTGTAGAAGAAATCTGAGCAGATTCAAACAGAAACCATGACTCTTTCCAGAACTGGAAACGAAGCTAGTGTTTAGTCCAAAACAATGTCATTACTTCTATGTTTCAGGTAAAAGGCCAAAAACCTACAGGAGTCAGAAACACTGGTTCAAGATGATGGTACACACACACACCACTCTTATTATCACCAAATACAAGAAAACATATAGTAAATAACCACTCTGCCCCTTTGCAAACAACATTCACTGCCACACAGGAAGTGGTCAGCACATGTTAGTCGAATGATCTAATATCACCAGAAGACAAGTCAGCCATCAGCAGACAAGCAGCACTGCGAACCTCTAAGATATAGAAAACAGGTATGGTCAAATCTATGGAAAGCCATCTCAGAAAATACAAACTAAAATCATAATAAAAATAAGAAAAGGATCCAATAGCAATGATTCCAAGTGCTACAAGTTCACAGTGCAAAGAAGCTCCCAAATATGTCTAACTATAGGTAAGACTTTAATGTAATATTAAGAGGGGCTGGGGGTTTAGCTCAGCAGCATAGGTACCTTCCTGGCAAGCACGAGGTCATGAGTTTGATCCCTAGCACCAAAAAGAAAAAAAAAAAAAACTGAGGAATAGTAAAAAAAAAAAATAGCTACACGCAAATGTATATTACTGCACATATTTTTAGAACTGAATTGCAATATGCACAAAAGTTGATTTAGGTTTATACTTTTTAATCACCTCTTAGTTACAGACATTAAAATATTAGGCCTTTTGTAAAAACCTCATGGAAAAAGTAGCTATAACAGATCAGACTTTCATTCATCCCCACCTGGAGGTGATAACCACACTTTAAAAGCTAAACTATCAAATTACAAAGAAAGAAATTAAGCATAAAAATGTCAAAAAGCTTGGAGAAAATAAAATCAGGTTTTGTTTGGACTGGCTTATATACTGCTGTCAAGTCCTAAATTCTCTCACATAGTTAACTAATTAAACAGTACATGTCATAAATGTACATGTAACCATACTACGCATCTTAATTACATTAAGTCAACTTTCTAAACCGAGTCCTATAAATTACTAAAACACTTAAACACATTATGCATTAGATTAAAATGATGAAATGATCTGTAATATTCTTCAGTAACTTTTATGCTGATTTCTCAGTTTGAAGTTTTTTTTTCTTTATTTTATTTAAGGAGAAAAGAAAAAAAAGCAGAGAAAGGGTACAAGTTATACAGATTTACAGAAAAAAAATGAACAGTAGGAAATCACTAGTTAATGGATTACATATTGTCATCCTAGAAATAATTGTAGTTTGAAGTTTTCTAATAATACAGGTAGTAAATACTGAAGCCTGCCAGGTGTGAGAATGTAGGCCTGTAATCCCAGCATTCATGTGGCTGAGGCAGGGGGATTGCTGTGATTTTGAGGTCAGCATAGACTTACAGAAGTGAGTTCAAGGCCAACCTTCAGTACATCGCAAAACCCTGTCAAAAGAAGGAAGGAAGGAAGGAAGGAAAGAAGGAAGGAAGGAAGAAAGGAAGGAAGGAAGAAAAGAAAGAAAGAAAGAAAGAAAGAAAGAAAGAAAGAAAGAAAGAAAGAAAGAAAGACAGACAGCAAGCCAGCCAGCCCAAACTTAGGAGGTTAAGGTTGGGGGAACTGGGACACTCTCTGTCTCTGTCTCTCTGTCTCTCTGTCTCTCTGTCTGTCTCTCTGTCTCTCTCTCTGTCTCTCTCTCTCTCTCTGTCTCTCTCTCTCTCTCTCTCTCTCTCTCTCTCTCTCTCTCTCTCTCTCTCTCTCTTCCTGCTGCCCAGAGCTAGACTGACAGCCTTCCTCTGCCAGAGCAAAGTATCGACCTGCATGCAGACACCTAGGCTCCAAGAAGACTTGGCCCATTTCTTCAAAATTGCAGGCCCAGTGTCATCTCTTTTGGGCCAGACTGGGAAATCTCTGCACCACCCATTCACTCTCTATTTGGTTTTGTCATTCCTGTTTGTTATTTTCTTGCTCTCTTAAGAAGTTATCTATGTACTTCATGGTCTACAATCCTTGCTACAGAGTTAATTTTTTTTTTAACCCGGGGATTGAACTTATAACCTAGCACTTGCCAGGCAGGCACTTATGCCATGGAGCTAAATCCCTGGCCCCAGAGTATAATTTTTAACATGGTCCTGTTTAACAATGGCACAGGCTATTTAATTTCCTTTTAGCTATGTAAGAAAATTCATCAGTTGAGAGCAAATGTCATATAGTCGGACCCAAACAAACCTTGATATATAAATATGAAGAATAAAATTTCTCTTTCCATTATGACGTATTATTGTATTGCATTATTACGTATTATTGAAACTCTAATATTTTAAAAATGAAAAGATAGGATATTAGGTAGTTATCTGCAAGTATTTTGCAAACTATCTTCAATAAATAAAGATAAACTGGATAAAATTTATACTCTATTTTCCCTGCTTAGTATTAACTTTTGAAGTTCTCAGGCCATCTTGATGTGCTATATAAAAGTTTTGATCAGTCAAATACAGAACACTGTTCCAGTGCAAATAAACTGGAAAAGAGAATCATTATCTGTATCATTGCTAAGAGCCTACTCTTATTACCTTGCATATAAACGTTGGTGATCCTTATACACACAGTATTTAACCAATCACTCACTATGAGTAGTAAGCAGTACAGACCAGGAATTCTTAAAAAAAGAAAACATAATACTCAGGCTCCTTGTTGTGGCTTTCGGCGCTCAACTGAGGAACCAGTCGAGCTCTAGAAGCAGAAGCACACTCCTTGAGTTTAACACACCTGCCACACTCACCGCCACATATATGCAGGGTCACAATGGGTGTGTTTTAAAGGAAAAAATGTACAACATGTAAGATTTATAAATATATGTAACACTAATGTTTTTTTAAATGTAAATCTCTTTATAATGAGGTATCTAATAGAATTAAACTGCAGGAACTCTTTTATAATTTTTAGAAGATTTGAGAACTATTTCTTACGAATAGTAACACAAGAGGGTAAAAAGAGTTTTGGGGTTCTACTGCCAACTCTGCTGATGACTACCTGTCCTGGAAATTTCATAAGAAAACTAAGACTTCAAGATATTATCTACATTTGTACAATAATTCATACCTTGGTTGCCTCTCACATACTTAAAATGAAAGACATGAAAATGCTTTAAAACAAAATATAAAACAAATGAGGCTTTAGGAATATCTGAATGTAGAGGAAAAGATCTAGTGTCTAGCTGATGTAAAAATTGGATTTGCCACATAACATCTTAGGTGAGTTGTATTAAAAGTATTCTCACAATTTAAATTTCACCTACGGTCTAACAAAAACTACCACTGATATCAGAGTCAGACACGATCCCATCCCTGAGCCTATAGACCCAGCAGGCCCTCGAGAAGGAAGGAACACCAAATGGACAGGACAGTACAGCCCTGAAAGCACAGGGAATGGAGGAAACAGAGCTGGGGGAGGCCAGGTCCACTTCCATCAACTAGGCAAACAGCTTAGGGGTTTCTGGAAAGAGCACACCTGGTGTCCTTCCAGATACATCAAACACTAGAACTACACAGCCAGCTGAAAAGCCAGGGTCGGCTCTGGGAAGGGTTTCAATCCCATAAACAAAGCCAAAGATGGTCAGGAGTCTATAAATCTTCGAACCAGCCATGCAAATTCCACCAAAACAATGTAGTTTCATGGCCTTCTTTTGTACTGAGGTTTTAAAACACCACATCCTTAAAGACTAGAGGAGCCAACAGCCCCAGCCACATGGGGTTGGAGCATGTGCAATCCTCTGTCTGGCAAGTGCACGGAATAAGAGAGTGCTCAGCCTTCATATTTGTTTCCTACACAAGGGTGGCCTTACATCCCAAGCACTTGGCAGCACATCACATCAGGCAGCAGTCATGCCATCACATACTGTACGAGAACAAAGCAATCACAATCACAGAAAACCACTCTAGAGATATCAAGGCTGCCCAGAGGTTAACAGTCCAGAACAGGACCTGGCAGGCTGCGGAGCAGGGATCGCTTCCTGGCAGAGGGGACAAGGTACAGGAAGTCAAGCAGCTAAAACAGGGGACTGTGCATCCTGGGAGAGGTGGACAAGCAGCGCCCTCAGGAAAATGTGGCTCAAAAGATAGCCAGGAACCAATTTCCAGAAGATTCATATGTGGTACTCTAGCTTTCAGACATTCTGTTGGCAATTACAGGTTTTACAGAAACACCATATTTCTAAGAAAAGAATGGTAGAAGGTACTACAGAGTTTACTTTATTTGGAAATGAGACTGGACACAGAAAAACCAGACTAGCTTAAAAAGTCAAGTGAGAAATTATGAAGCCTTAGCCAATGCAATGGCAGAAAGCAAAGAAAATCCTTATTCTAAGTATGAACAAAGTGTCTTAAATCATATAATGCAACAAGTTTTCCTCACAACCTAAGTGACATTTCATTAAGTCTTTTCTTTAAAAACTACACCATAAATATACCTTGCATTCTATGGATTCAAAAAAGGATACAAGTTAATTAAGACACAGTAATCAATCTGTTATCTCAAAAAAAAAAGACTGAAAAATATTAAGCCCTTCACAAGTCTGTTTCTTTTAAAAATCAACTGCTTATAAAAATAAATCAGACACAAATTTCAATATCACATGGTTTCTCTTATACAAGAAACTCAAAATATGAACAGCAAAATAAAAGATAATAGGAAGTAGGGAGATAGATCCCTCTCAAATGAGAAAAGGATCGAGAGACGGAGAGAAGGGGAAGGAAGAGGAGGGAAGGGAGCAGAAGGGAATGAAAAAAGATGTGTTATGTACATATATCAATGCCACACAAGAAATGTAAACATGTCCCACAAACTTATACTAATAAAAAATTCATTAATATGTAATCAATATTAAATATTAAGTAATCCCAAATAAGAAATTCTAAAATAAAGTTTAATATTTAAACTCTGCATTATAAAACTGTTTAATATTTTTTCTCTCTAACCCAAGCAAAACAGGAAATGTGTCCTATAAAACTAATCAATACACTTTATTCTAATTTTTTACTACATATATATATATATAAATTTAACATTTCAGCTGCTTTAAAATTCCATCACTCAGAACAATGCAACCTTATCTTTCTAAAGAATTTCCTTTCTTTAACAGAAAGCATAATATAAGCAGTGACTAAGTTCTAAGAAAAGTAGATATATCAAATCTAAAATATCATATAACTTAAAATATTACCTAAGTCAAGCTGTCAATCTTACTATCTTTAATGTGTCTGAATATAAACTTCGACTTCTGTCATACTAATTACCAAGTAAATGAATTATAAATTAATAAACTGTACCAAGTTTCAGCTATAAATTGGCAAATATTCATAGAGATCAAAGGTCACCACTATCATATGCTGAATAAATGATTTTATAGACAAACAAACTGAGCTTAAATAAACAAGACTTTAGTAATCTAAACTCTAGCCTCATTGTTGAGCACTTCTCGGGCAAGCATGTGATACCGTAATTCCTTACAAAGTCTCCTGGTATTAAATCTGCAATCTTACTTTCAAATAAAAGTTCATTCCAAACAAGGGTGGGTAGTTCTGAATTTCCCCAGAAAAAGTTTTGGAAAAGAGTCTAATCAGTCATGATTCATTAAAATAAAGTTCTCAGTTTAGTTCCCTATTAAACATAAGGCCTGAGAAACAGGAAGCACACTTCCCATGAGCCAGTGGTAACTGTGGGCCAAGAGGAGAAACAAGAAGTGTCCTCTGAGCCAGTTAGTGCATGGGCTGAGAGACAAGAAGAGCTGAGCACCCCCTCCACACCTCTCCCCAACTCCCGTAAGCAACTGGCTGATTCAGAGGAACGCAGACTGAGCTGATAGCAACTGAGGTACAAAAACAATTTAATGCTTGTATTGTTTGATTGACTTTGCAGGCCTAAAGCCAGTAGTTTAAGTACCTACTGAGAGTATAACAATATGCAATATAGCAACTATGGGGGATTTTCTTCTGTCTTGTTTTTGAAATCCAATATTGTTCTCACTGTTCGCTCTGTTGTATTGTTCTGTTTTATTCAAGGCTTTATTCTGTTTTTACTTTGGTTTTATTGTTTTTAAAATTAAAAAAATAAATACAAGGCTTGTATTTTTGCAGTTGTACTGCTGTAAGATAAAATAGATCTTATTTTAAAAGATACATAAACAAAAGGTGATCCTGTCAATATGTGTTACACTGTATGTCACTGTGCTGTGACACAAAATGGTAACTTGCCAGTACAGCACACACACCCCTGGCCACAGCCTGACATATCGCGTGGCCCCAGTATCCTGCGGTCCCTTCCCCCAGGCATGGCACAGGGCCTGGCCTCACTATGGCAGCAGCACAGCATTGCATAGCACACTTGATCTCATGTTCGGTACCAAAGCTGATGGTGAGACCATTCTAAAACGTCTACAGTCCATTTTCCAGGAACAGAGCATGGTGGAGTCAGTGCATACCTGGCAGGACCATGGCCCCCTAGCAACCCAAATAATCAAAAATGGCAGTTTTGCCAATTTAAGAAATTATCTGCATGGATTGGTGTTGCTGGATCTTCAGAGTTATGACCCCCAGGGTAAAGAAGAAATTGATAATTTTTTGAACAAAGTACAAGAGAGAATGAAAGAACTGAATCAGGTCAGTATTGGGCTGGTGAAGTATTTGCCAACCATAGTTCAAGGTTGGGTTGTGGACAGATCCTGGCCTATAGCTGGTGGGCCTCTGGTTGAGTACGACATAGATAAAGTAGTACACGATGAAGACGCACCTATCAGAATGTTAAGATTCTGCACTTGAAGCAATTTGGAAATATTCTCAGCCTTAGTGGGGATGTTAATTTGGCAGAGAGAGATTTGGCATATACCCGGGGCCATCATGGGCAGTGGCAAAGAAGATTACACTGGCAAAGACCTACTGATTCTGGGAGGTGGAGATGGAGGAATATTATGAGAAATAGTCAAACTGAAACCAAAGATGGTCACTATGATAGAGGCTGACCAAGTGGTGATTGATGCATGTAAGAAATACATGTGGGGCCGGGGATTTAGTTCAGTGGTCTAAGTGCCTACCTGGCAACACAAGGTCATGAGTTCAGTATCCGGTGTAAAAAAAAAAAAAAAGAAAAAAAAGAAAGACAGACATGCGGAAAACATGTAGTGACATCTTAGACCATCTCAAAGGAGACTGCTATCAGGTTCTAATAGAAGACTGGATTCCAGTAATGAAGAAGTATGCCAAAGAAGAGAGAGCGTTTGATTATGTGATAACCCTGATGATTTGACTGCTGTTTGAATCTCCATGTCTCCAGAAGAAGATTCCACATGGGAGTTTCTCAGACTGACTCTTGATCTCTCAATGAAAGTACTAAAACAGGATGGGAAATATGTTACTCAGGGGAACTATGTCAATTTGACAGAAGCCTTGCTGCTCTATGAAGAACAACTTGGGCACCTGCATTATTCTGTATAACTCTGGAAGGACATCAGCTTTGTCCCTTCACACTTGGAATTAAGGGTGTTTTACACTGTTTGGGGGAAAGCTAACCCTGAAGATGAATAACCCAATGACGTTCTGCAGATAGCCTTCCTGACCTCCACATGCTGTACATGCCATCAAAATGAGCCAGGCAATTGACTGTGACTTTTTAACCTTTTTTTTCTTAATATTATTTTTAATTTTAAAAAGCAAATGGAAAAATGTAAATTTTGATGAGCTAGTTATTTTGTTTGAAAATCAGCTGAAGGACAATTAGCATAGCAGAGACTGCTAAATGCATTGACTCTCTGGAATGTGATTTTTGTTACTTTTTATTTCTGTGTGGGTTTTTCATTTTGTTTGGTAGAACTTGAATTTGAACCTTCAGAAGAATGAGCATAACTGTTTTGTTTTGGAAGGAGGTTCTTGATTTTTTTTTAAAAAATGACTTAGATTTTAAAATTTGGTGCTTTAAGAAAGTTAAAAATGAATAACAATGCTTCAACTAAAGTTATAAAAAAAGGGAAAAAGGTAACTCTAAGCAAACTCTCCTGACATTTCATTAACAGCTTCTATACCCTTGACACAGTGAGCACGTGTAGATAACTCCTGCCTATTCCATTTCTTGAGCTCTTTACCATCGCCTTTTTTGGGGCCACTACATTATTATACAAACAGACAATCTAATCTTAAATGTAGAAATCCCTCATTTTTAGGTCGATAGAAACAAATTTGGAAGCAATGGTATGACGCAAAGTACTATATTAACACAAGGTTTATGAAAACTGAGTGATGGTCAAAAAGAAAACAGTGACTACTCAGCAACACTAGCGACTATAAAGGACTGAAGCTATAACCCTATTTCTTCCATGAGAAGACATACTAACAAGGAGTGAGAAAACTGTTATCTCAAGAGCTAAAGGAAGGGCTGGGGGTGTAGCTCAGCGGCGTAGTGCCTGCTTGGCAAACACGAGATCTTAAGTTCAATCCCTGGTACCCTCCCCCGCAAAAAGAGCTAAATATCTATTAATTCAAAATCTCTTTAAACTCATATAATTTTTAAACAGAGTAAGTATATTGTTCTTTTCCTCAAGATCATGCTTAGTATTTCCTCTGAGCGCCTGCATGTTGTCCTGAGGCTCGATGTTTGAAAGGTCCAGCCACAGGGACATGACCACTGCTTTCACCAGGTGAGAGGGGCCCACACACAGGACACAGTGGCTACCAGAAGCTTCTGGCCCAAGAAAAATGTTTTGAAAATAACTTTCTTATCCATGCTATTTCTGAAAAGAAACTAATGCTCTCAACTGGGAGAATTTCTAGTAATACATGACTGTTTTCTTCTTACAGGTGTTGGGAGAATCAAATTAACACATATCAATGGTCAGTGAGATATGACTTCATTTTCTGTAATCAACACCATGATCAAAACATGCCCACGTTAAATTTCCTTGCAGAGTTCCCAGCAGGAGCCTTCCTCTTCTCTGTGATTTCCTCTCACCCACCAGAACCATGCCAAATATGTGCATGTGCCACTAACACTAAGCAGCACTTCCTTAATCACTCATTTCCAACAATTTATGGATCATCAGTGGCAAAAACGAGCAAAAATAATGAAAGAATGCAATGAAAGCTCGCGGAGACAGAGGCTGGACTTCCTACTCACTGCTCTTTAACATGGAGGCCTGAGACAAATTAGCCACTGAGGGGAAAAGTCATCTGGTCATAAAATACAGTATAAGGTCAGTTTTATGTAAGTTTGCCAAGAGGGACATAAACCAGGACAATCTCAAACTGTGACACAGGATAGGAACACATTAAGGAAACCCTGTTCCTCTTCTATCGTGCTGTCACGTTGCCTGGCTTTATGAACATTCCCAGCGCCAGCACTGAATGCACTGCTTCCACCTGGTCAGTGCAATTAATTAAGAAAGGAAGTTACCTCAAATTTTGTACTTTTTTCTTTTATTATTAAGTACTCTGTTTGAAGTTACAGGAGTTAACCTCTTAATCCTACAGATTGTGTGCTAGGTTCTGGACATTCTGGGATGTCTGGATGGCTTGGGTAATTGGTCAGGATGTTGCTGTTGTTTATGTTAAATTTTATGCCAGGACTTCAAATCAAAGATAGATGTTAGAGAAGCAAAATATAAATGCTTACTTGAAAATTTTTTTATTATTAATTCATTAAACTTATAATCATTCATTAAATTATAATCACAAGGTGAAATCTGTTTCCCAATTTTTTTCTTTTAACATTTTAATTCAAAGTAAGATAATGAAATACAAAATGAATAAAAATATTCATAACTTTTTAAAACACTGGCTAGAAGTTAAACTCTAGAGTTCACTAGAAAATCAGAAAACATCTTATGACACTAATACAAATTGCCTGGAGCTCCTCTCTGAGGCAAAAAGAGAAAACACACTGCTGATCAGTGCTGCGATAGCCCCGGCAGCACTCTAGCCAGTAAGACGATCCCAAGACCCATACATCATGTATGACTGAAGTCAAATTTTCAAAAGCCATTGCTACCATGAAACAAGTCCAACCAACACATATTTCTTCCAGAGTGGGAGTACAGATGCAGACACAGCCGGATTCATGCATACTAAGCATGCACAGTTAGTGCAGGACAAGCAAGAGATGGCAAAATAACACGCATATAGAAAACTCTTAACTGTTCACAGACCCCAAGCTCCAAAGCAGGCACTACCTTCTTGCTAAAAATTTATTTTATCGAAGCCATTTATACTCCTGTAGACTTGAGAATTAATGAAGAAAGGGAACAGCGAGGGGATGGGTCCAATAAAACAGAAACATACGCCACAGTAAGGAATGAGAAGAAAGGTTATTTAAGGCCCTTAAAAGGACATGGTCAACCCCCCAGGCCTAAAATGTCCTGTTTGAATTAACATAGTGCTTTAATTAAAAACTAAGTAGAGAATTCTACTTAATTTGATTTTCAATTCAAGCCCTGCATCCGTCCATGGCTAGTGGCCAATTTCCGCATCTAAGTACAATATGCAAGGAGCTGTTTTAAAATCAACTGCCCAGGGGAATCCACAGCAGTATGGTGGGCCATGTGCCATCCAGGGAATACACCAGACTTAGATGCAGTAAAACAGCACCAGGAGGGTTGCCATGGGGGAAAGGAAATTTAACCTAGCCACACTGCAAGTTCATCAGGACTCTGATCCCCGAGCCGCATTTACCACTGGAGATGTTTCTAACCTCTCCCCAGTGTGCATCACAAACTGATCTGTCAAACATCCTCAATAAGCAAACATCTTTATGACAGTATACTTGAATATATATATGCTTGTTAGCTAACTCTGTTAAACACCTCACACACACGGTTAGTGATAACATTAACTGCAATAAACCAACGAAGTTCATGATCCCAATATGGCTTACAGTGCTGTGTGAAGAGCTACATATCCTGAGAAACACTACCTGGAATCTGCACAAGAGTGCACTAAATGGTACTACTTTACTCAAAGACACAATGACACATTCAAATACATTTCTTATACATTTAGATCTAACTATACAAAGTAACTCTTGCAACTGTCATGTAACTTATTTTAAAACTGAAAAACATGAGTCTTTTAAAATAAAATACTTTCATCAATTAAGTTTGAAGCGTCCTAAGATATTTCATTTCTCCTTTGGTGGAGAATGCACCTTATCTTCAAGAAAGTTTTTTTCCTAGGTTTTTTCCTAAGTTTTTTTTCTAAGTCACCTTTAATGCTGAACTACTTTGTTCTGCTTTAGTCTCTGCCATTTCAAATGTGAAAGTGATTTGACTGAGATAATAAAATGTGAATATTTGAGAGCCAGCTGTTCTCTATCTGGTTGCTTTCTGAATCCAATATAACATTAATATCACAAATAACATTAGTAAGTAATAAGAAAACAGTAATCAAATGCATTTACAGACTACCACAAGGATAATGATAGTGTAATAACAGCTGATATTTACTGAAGTCCTGGGCTGTGTGCTTTACATGAATAATCTCAACTCATTAAATCATCAAATAATACAAAAAAGATAAAGGTCATTACTATAATCATTTTACAAAAGAAAATCTGAGATTTCCATGAAGCAACTTGCCCAGCAGTTCAACTAAGAAGCCAGATTTATCTGCCTCTGTACTGCAGCCTGTATGCCCTGGTGCCTTCTCCCTAGCACACCGGCACCCAGAGCCCACTTTACAGCTATGTCTCCTCACTGG
The DNA here is from genome assembly GCF_034190915.1 of Cavia porcellus. Lineage (NCBI taxonomy): Eukaryota > Metazoa > Chordata > Mammalia > Rodentia > Caviidae > Cavia > Cavia porcellus. The sequence goes on from NW_026947489.1 coordinate 60,976,421, forward strand.
CCTCTCCCTCCTTCACCAGCATTAAAATATGAGACCTAACATTGCTTTCCATGGTCCCTAGTCATTCCCTGTCAGTCCAGTGGCAGCCAAGCTGGACTTGGCCTCGGTGCCCTCTTTTTGAATCCTTTTTTGAGTCTGGGGATTACCTGGTTTAATAACGATACCTATGTTATACAAACATTCCATACCACAGTCCATCTGAGTTCATGAAAGGCACTAACATGGTCAAAGATGTGCTTTGAAAAGAATATGCTTTCAATTGTGAATGGAAAGATAGGAATTTTTTTTTAAATTAGAGGAAGAACTATATAAGTATAGATGTGAAATTTCTCCAACTACCTCTTGGTTCCTTATTTAGCTGGTTTTCTCTTTGACCTTCACTTTATGAAGAGCTAAGCAACATATCACTAGGCTTTTTCTCATATTCTTTAAGTCCTCAAGACTTGCTAATTCTGCTTCACCAGTTCACAAGAAGGCTCAGTTCATAAGAAGAGTGGAGGCGAAGGATGGTACACAATCTTCACAAGCATAAATTAAGCAGCTATCTTGTGATAGCAAACTTCCAAAGATGAATACACATTTAAACTTCGCTGTTCTTTGCGTCTGGCAATAGTACACAAGAGGCAGAAGTAGGAAGAGGAGGAACTGTACATGTCTAGGCAAACATCGCCTGGCAGTTTTAGTGACAAGTGTCACCACGTTCTGTTTAGCAGAGCTGGATGTATGACTGACTGGCTGCCAAGGCACAGGGCTAGGCACTGTGAAACAAGTACTCTTTGGCACTGTCATCCTTATGAGACATAAAGAAGCTCTAAAATGTGGGCTAACCTCTACACCTAAATTAAAGAGTAGCTGTACAAATCCTTTTTAGAAAATCTTTTGCCAGTCCCATGTTGTTTGTAACATAAAATCCAAACCACCTGATAGAGGAAAGAGGGTTCAGGGATCTGACAATGAGGACACCCTCACTGGTCACCACCCCAGTTGTGTCCTGGCCACTCCCCCAACTAGATCCAAACTCCAAGCCCTGGCTGGATCCTGGAATGCCACACTCTGGCAAATCCTACAACCCTCAAATCCCAGTTCAGTGTAGGTTGCCCTCCTCCAGCAGTCTGTCCCGAGTCCCCATCAGATGGGGACAGCTACTTCCTTCAGTGTTTTCCTCAGCGTCCATTATATAATCACCCACTACTCTGCACCCAATGCTTTCCACCTCTGATGTCTCCTGTATCGGTCACATGAAGGCTACAGTCCTATTACTTCTTCTATGTCCTTGGAAAGCTCATGTAATAGCAAACTTCTGGCAGTTAGGATTACTTAGTAAAGCCCTATTACGTGTGAATGCACACACCTCAAAAGCCCTGGCTCCAAAATTCTACAGAAGCCACCACTGCCAGTGTCTCCAATGGCCTCTCCTCTTCTGGCTGTTCATTGTTTCTCATCCATCTTTTACTCTGAGTAATTTACTGTCCATTCTGCCAGAAGTCCTCTGTCCTCTGGCTTCTAGGAGATTCCTTGCAGCATAAACTGTCCTCCTGTCCGCTCTGCCCACACCCACTGCTGGGCTTCTCATCTTCCTTGCTGGCTCTGTGTGTGTCCTCAGAATGGTAAAAGGTAAAAGAATGGCCCTGCACTTTGGTTTAGTTCTAGTATTTTACACTTGTGGTCCTGAGACAATCCAACACTATTTAATGCCTCTACATCTTAGAACAAAAACCCTTCAGCAAGAATCCTTTATTGTGCAGTGTATCCAAGAAACTATAAATAGTGACACACACCTTTTTTTTCTTTTATCATACAGGGAAATCGAAAGATTGAACCTAGGCCGTTGGGCCTACTAGGCAAGTGCTCTACCATGAGCTACACGCCTCGCCTCGCCTCGCCTCACGTTGCTTTGCTTTGCTTTGTTTTGTGGAGACAGGGTCTCACTAAGTGGTCACAGTGGCCTCACACTTGTAATCCTCCTGCCTCAGTGCTAGTGTTATAAGCGTGCAGCACCACACCCAGCTTGAAACAGCTTTCTAAATCGAAACCATACAATTCTTTCTTCATGTTGTGTAATTTCCATTTAATTATAAGAATACATTAGGATAAGGTGGTCTCAGTGCTACACACCTATAATCCCAGTCAAAAATCTCAAGATGAATCTATAGAAGCAACACTTTAAGCATCACCTCTCAAAGATTTTTTCACTGCCTCCTTCAAGGCATGGTTTAAAATATGTGATACTTAAGGTTTAAAATCAGAAGAGCTGTCAAAGTGCCAAACACATAGTTACATTAGATAAAAATAATTCATGCACAGTTTACAACTTATGCCATCCATTCAATTGGCACTACAATATTGTTCAACAATAAGATAAACAGGCAACTGAACTCTCTATATCACAGCATGAATCAAACTAACAACTAGGAAGACATAATACGCCTCAGCATAACACAGGACTCATTTCTTCAAATTCAAGTCACTCAAAACATAACTACTTAAATCTTTGCATTATAGCCCAAAAATTTATGGCAAAGAGGTACATAGGCTAAAGCAAAACAGAGCTTTGTTTTGCTTTACAATGCTGCATTTAGGGATAAATTAAGTTTTCACCTCTTGTACAAAGCCTTGATCAGCTTTTAAAACACGCCTGTGCAGTCTCCCACTCTACCCATTTCTAAGCTCTCAACACTACCCAACATTACCCCCTCTCAAGTTCCTAGGCTAGCAATGCAGTGTATCTGGCTTTGTAATGTGTTACTATCCTGCAAATATTGAAAATGAAATAACTTCTATATCAAGACATATTTTAAGGTTTTTAAAATTTCACAGTATGCTTTGAACTAAATGAGATACCCAAATAAAAAAGTAATAACTATTGTAGCAGCTATATTAGGTTGAACCACACCATAAAAGTAAATGGGACTCGGGCATGGTGGCCCAGGCCTGTAATCCCAGCATTCTGGGAGACAGGCAGGAGGGTGGCAAGTTCAAGTCCAGCCTGGACAACTGAGTGACTTAGTGAGATCCTGCCCCAAAGTTTAAAAAAAGGGCTGGGGATACAGCTCAGTGAAAAGTAAACTCTCAGTACCACTCCTCAAAAACAGGTATTCTTGGGTTTAGAAGTTGGTTTCCTTCCTTCCATAGACATACAAAATAATCCAACATGCAATATTATTCATGGTTATACTAGGTTAACAATATGTTAACATTATTAATTATTAATTAAATTTCTTCTATTCCATTCAAATGGTTAGCTGAAACTACTTCTTCCAATTCAATATGAATGGTATTTACTTCTTAATGTAACAATTTTAACTCCAAAACTCAATTTACTTACCTTTTTCAGGCCAGCAAAACCTTCAGATTCCAGAAAGAAAAAGGCAAAGGGCATCAGCACAAATAAACAGAGATTAGAAAAGAGAGAGGCAAGATTCCATAAACCTGGAAAGAAGATAACGAGAAGAAAATCAGATTACATACTGACAAGTCTTTTCAAGTTTTAGTGAAACTGTGATGTCAAGACCTATCCTTTAAAAAAATTGGGCACATGTTTGCAGTACATAATGATTATGTGACCATGAGGAGTTGGTACACACACATAACACATCTTAAGTCTTTTTATTTCCCCTTCCAAGATTTACTTTTGACAGTAAAAGTAAACATAAACTTGAATAATAAACAGTATTATTATAACTTAGAAATCAAATAATGATTGATTGATTGATTGATTGACTGAATGATTCAACTTTCTGACTTTGAAATTTCTATCAGGAAAAGTCAGAATAGAAAGCAGTGACTTTTCCTCATGGCCTAAAACATACTAACTAAGGAGATGACATGTGCAGAGATTCAAAGACATGGCTCTTTAGACACACAGGCACCAGAATATTTAAATCAGAGCCACCAGCCTTTATTGAGCACTTAATAAATGCCAGACACTCTGCTCGGCCTTTCACATGCATATTCCCATTTAATTTAAGCCTCATAAAAACTCTAAAAATATTAACTAGCATTTACTGAGCTTTATGTGCCAAGCACCATTCTGAGTGATTTGCAGGTCTCCCATAAACTCATTTGCTCCTCACATGGTCCCCAAGGCTGGTAGCCCTGCTCCGAAAGCAGGCAGCAGAGGCTACAACGGCAGAGCTGCCTCTCTCTATGCCTGGGATCTAGAAAACCACTACACCACAAAAGTTCCACTAAACAATTCCAAAAGGAAAGGACAAAGGAATGGAGGCAAGCAAGCTCACATGGCCATTTCCCTCTCTGGCCCATCCGATGTGCCTTTATAAAGCCACAATATATGGCCACTAACATCAGAGCAGAAGGGATAAAAGAGATGCTTAGATGTGCACTGGTAGAGTGTATGGCCCAACACTGCCCATTTTATACAGGACACCAAGTTTCAAAATGACAGCTATCATCTCTATGAAAGTTTACAAAATCATGATCCAAAGATAAAAATTACATTAAGCACAAATTCAGGGCACTGCATGCACATTAATTCAATGTTTTTAAAATGGACATCCCTTTTCTGATGGTGTTTAGAGCCCTGGAAATGCAGCTGAAGCAACCACAGCACTTTTCCCACATCACCTGTGCTAGAATCTAGGGTCTACACAGGCGCTCTCAGAGCACGAAGAGAGTCAAAACATCTCTCCCTAAGCAGTACTTCACTTACAAACTCACAGAGTTTTACAGTAGCTCCAATCCCTTTGGAATAGTGAGGCTACAAGCAATCATTGGGGCCTAAACAGTGAATTCATCAGCACTTGCATAGTTTTTAGAGAAAGATCTGCTTCTCTTGGTAGAGAAGGTTATGCAATTGATACAAGTATCACTTCTTGGCCAAAAAACTCAATGATGTAATGAATTTGTGATATGCATTTATCTTCATAAAGAAGAAAACATTTTACAGTTTTTTTTTTTTTTTTTTTGGATACTGGGGATCAAACTCATGACAACTTTGCACTTGCCAGGCAGGCACTTGTACCATTGAGCCAATCCCCTGGCCCTACAAATTTTTTAGGAAACAATAATCTTAACATCATTTAGTGCAAAACTAATTTGAACTTACTAGAATAAAAACTGTTCTAAAATAATTTTATAAAATGTTTTGGCTCTTAAAAACACAAAAATCTTAACACTTTCATCCATTTCTCTATTCACAAGGGTTATAAGTAGAGTCCATAATTTTACTGTGCCAGTACTAGGAAAGGCATATAGAGTAATGGTTAAATTTACACCCTGAGTTCAGAGACCCTGCTACATCACAAGTGCACCTTCTATAATGAAGCTCAATGACATGTCTACAAGTGTTGCCAAGTATTAAACAAAATAATATATGTACAATAACTGCAACAGTGACTGTCACAAAATCAGTCTTTAATGGTTTTCTGTTTTCACTAAGAGTTTCTCCACAGAGGTTACTAGAATACAGTTCTATCAGCTTCCATACCAAGCTTTCTATCTTTTGGAATTCCCAAGCTCACTTCCTAGTTTTGTTTTTATTTTTCTTCCCATCAGGTATATCAACTCTTAGTTTTTATTACTAGAAATTTGCAAGTGTCCATTCACTAACATCCCCTCCTGCTAGGAGGTCATGGGTTCATACATACAGCAAGGTATCCAAAGAGAGATCAGATAGGTCTGGGCCAAAGCTGTGCCCTCCAGGACCAGTTCATAAACTTTAGGGCAGGGTCTATGGCTTCCATTTTGGCTGCTTGACAGGATTTTCTCTTCTTTAGGGTTTCCAGATACATTTTCCACATGGATGAAGCATGACAATAATTAGTATTATGAATTACTACACACAAAAATCGTTATTCTTTAAGAAGTTGGGGACTATTGATATGTTGCTTTGTTTAGGCGTGGTTGAAAACAGAGATGCCAGCTTTAAGTCATTTTTGTTATAAAAAATAAAGGTGATCTTGTCAAAGATCACAATCTACATGAGATAGTGTTAATCCAATTAAATGTCGTACAGTTCTTTCACAAAACTATAAAAACATAATCTACTATTTGCTAAATACCTAACATTGCAGGTATTGTGCTGACACAGCAGAGTACCACCTGATCCTTTGTCTGCAATCTATCATTAGATATCTCTAAATATAAGTTCCACGACACAAGTACATACTTTTCTTCCTCAATTTTGATCTTCCAATGTTTGTTTTAGTACTGAGGAATCAACAGCAAGAGTTGCTGAATGTTAACAGGGCAACACTCTCCGTGGAAAAGTTCACAAGGACTATGGGAATACCCTTAGAATTAACTTCCAATTGTCAGTGCAAAATGAAGAAAATAAGTGTGCACAAAAAAATAAAAATATTAATTTGACAGCTTTATTGAGCTATAGCTCACATGAAATAAACTATGCATGACATGCTATGGCTCAGATAAAATTCAAGAGTGTCCTCCATAAAAACTCAGGTGCCGGAAGCCCACACTCCACCACAGCAATGTTGAAGCTGTGTAAACTTTAGGAAGTAGGGCCTAGGGGATTGGGGATTTAACTCAGCAGCATAAGCGCCTACCTGGCAAGCAAGAGGTCGTGAGCTCAACCCCCAGTACCACCAAAAAAAAAGAAGCAGGGCCTGGTGGGAGACAAGATTCTGAGGGTGGTGCCACCTTCTAAAAGGATGAATGCCTTTGTCATGGAAGCATATCCCACTCTAGCAGAAGTTCTTGAGATCAGGTATTACAGAAGTGTCCCATGCACGTGGCACCTTCCACATGTGGCTAGTTCCCTTTCTGCTACTCTTCTTCTGTCATCATGTGGGGGGAACCATGCCCATGGACCTCTTCAACTATGAGCTGGTAAGTGTTAGCAGAGGAACATGCCAGCAATACCATCTCCACAATCAGGTTATCTGACATGGCCATCCTCCCTGAGGTTCCTCATACCCTGCCTCCTGCCATTCCCCACCTCACCCCAACCGAAGTTAGCCACTGACTCTGCACTTTGGAAAATACATTTATATAAAATGGAAGGTACGATTTACACTCTTCTTTTTGCCTGCTTCTGTCACCAATCACGATAAGGGATTTTTCAACGTAGCACGAATCAGACTGAACTGTTACAGGGATGTACTACCTGAAAACAGTCATTAGAATTGTTCGCGACCGATTTTTTTTGGGAGGGGGTGGACACTGGGAATCAAACTCAGGACCTTGTGCTTGCCAGGCAGGCACTTGTGTCATTGTGCTATACCCCTGGCCCCCATTGTTCACCATTTGCAGTTGCTACAAACAAAGCTGTTGCCAATGCTCATATGCAAGTCTTTGTAATGGACTTTCGCTTTCATTTCTTTTGGGTAGGTATGTGAACATAGAATCATTGGGCCACATGGCAGGCATGTGTGTAACATTTTAAAAAATGGCTGCATATTTTCCAAAATGGTGTTTGGTATGCCCCTTTGAAATAGAGGTTCAGAGTTCAGCTCAGTTTTTTGCTGATCTTTCCTTAAAACTAGTAATTGTTCCCTGAAACTCCTGCAAATATCCTCCACAATTGTTTTTGTTTGATTGGTTTGGTTTGGTTTGCTTTGCTTTGCTTTGCTTTGCTTTGCTTTGGCTTTTTGGCAGGTTTGCAAGTAGCCAATCCAAAAGCATTATTCAGTTCTCCTTGCTGCTGACTAGCTACTGCCCTGTAAACCATTTCCACAGAAGCAGCAGCGTGCCCGCACCATAACAGGGTGCTACATTGTCTATAGCTATTTTGAGTGTTTTCAGTTTTGTTCTTCTTAATGTCCTAAGATCTCTAAATACCACCAACATGTACTATAGCTTCTAAGGCTTTATTAATATAGTATTTTATTAAATTTATATAACATGCATATTTAAGGTCTAAAATATAAAAATAGGGATCTATAGGCATTTTTCTGACCATATCTGAAATTTGCAGCTTTTCACAATTTGCAGTACTCTAGTAATGTAACACCCATGAATTTCAGAGGTCCACTGTACTTCGCATTCCCACCAGCAGACTTTGAGTTCATCCGCATTCTGGCTTTAGCTGTTTCAACAAATCCACCACGGTGTCTCACTGCTGCTTTAAGTGGCATTTCATAATAAAGGATGTGTAAATCTGTTCATATTTATCTGCTAACTATTTATGTCTTTTTTGGCAGAATGTCTCGGGTCTATTGCTCATTATATAAGTGAATCATTTTCTTAATGCTAAATTTGCCAAGTTCTTTTTATACTCTAAGTACAAGTCTTTTATCAAGTACGCGACCTACAGATACTTTCACCCGATCTGAGGACTCTCTTGTCTTTCAAAAAACAACATTTAATAAAATTATCAAATTTATCAATGAATCGTGATTCTGAAATCTTACCCAAATTATTGCTTATCCCAATATAACAGACTTCCTATGTTTTCTTCTATAAGTTTTGTAGTTTTAGGAATTATATTTAAGTCTATGCTCTTTTGAGTTACACTTTTATTACAGTGCTAGATATGGATTGAAGTTAATTTTTTGCCTAGGACTATCCAATAATTCAGTTCTATTTGCTTAAAAGAATATCCTTTTTGTCACTAAACTGTCATTGCACCTTTGTCAAAAATCAATTGACCTGGGGCTGGGGATTTAGCTCAGCGGCATAAGCACCTGCCTTGCAAGCAGGCAGTCGTGAGTTCAATCCCTGGTACCGATAAAAATGAAAAAGACAAAAAAAAAAAAAAAAAAATCAATTGACCTGCTGAAATTGTTATGCTTTGACCTATACTGTTATGTTGTTATTTCCTCCTTTATCTCAATCTCCTCCTTTTTCTTTTCTAAAAAACTTATTATTATTTTTTTAATTAAGGGAAAAAATCAAAAAAATTAGCAGGATATATTATAGTAATTTTTTTATTTCCTATTAACTTGATTTGAAGCCCTGTATTAATCCCACTATCTTGTTTTGACTGATTTTACTCTGTTCCGTCTGTTTGATAGTATCAAGTTTGAGGGTACAGGCAACTACTTTGAAAGTAATAAGATTCACTGTGATGCCCATTCTGGTTTGACTATTATCTTCTTTTGAAGTCCTATAATGTTTCCAATGATTGGTCTTGTTCTATACTGTTTTGTTCAATTTTATTATACCTAATGACATAGGCAATTCTTTTTAAGAATGCATTACCATATGCAAGAAGCATTATGGTAACCATTGTTGATAAACTTGTATTCTGTTTTTACATCATGTGCTACGTCTATCCTTTGTTTTGACTGACTGCTTTGCTTTGTCATATTTGGTTTTATTCTCTACCAAAAAATAATAATAACTATGGGAGTAATAAAACCCAAAATGTGTAAATTTTGTTGTAAAAAAGAGAGGGAAAAAAAGTGCTCTAAAGGATACAACTGCAAGTGTTTTTAGGTATGTTAAGATAGATGACCATACTACTAAGTTTTGTTGGATCACTGAACACAACTGTTTGCAGTCTCACTGTTTGAATGTCCACTTTGTATGCTTTAATCCTGTAACTTGAACAACTATTTCTAAGATGACAATATGTAATCTATTAACTAGTGATTTCTGGGTTTTTTTTTGAAATTCTGTATTACTTGTGTACCCTTATACTGTTTTGTTTTTTCCTTTAAATAAAAAAAATCAATTGACAATATACATGTGTATCTATTCTTGGACTCTGTACAGAGTCTGTCTTTATGCTGTTACCACGTGGTCCTGATTACTACAGACCTAAAATAATCTTAAGCTAGGTGGTAAGTTCACCAAAGGATATGTTCTCTTTCAAAGTTATTTAGGTTATTTGTAAACTCACCAAATTCCCATCTGAATTTTAGATGAGCTTGTCAATTTCTACCCAAAAAAAGCCAATTATGATTTCGATTGGCACTCTATTGAAGATACAGAACAATCTAGAAAAAACTGGGATACCTTAATAATATTGCCATGGACAGAATGTCCTCCAAAATTCACAGAAAGGAAGCCTGGGCTCCAGGGATAGGATTTAGAGTGAGTCAGGTCACGAGGGTACAGCCTCATGATGGGGCAGTGTGCCTTAGAAAAGAGCCTGGAAAAAGTTTGCTTTCGGCCGGGGATTTAGCTCAGCAGCATAAGCACCTGACTTGCAAGCAGGCGGTCGTGAGTTCAATCCCTGGTACCGAAAAAAACGAAAAAGACAAAAAAAAAAAGTTTGCTTTCCTCTCTGCTCTCCACTGTGCAAGGACACAGGAGACAGTAGCCTGTGAAACAGGGAAGAGCCGTCCAGTGACTTCTACACTCTAGAACTAGAGACGTGTGCTATTAACAGATGTGTGCTATTAAAGCTTCATGAAAGCTACCCATCCACAGCATTCCATCACAGCAGCCCAAACTAACACAGATAACTGCCATCTGAACCACAGTCTATGTGCAATATACAGAGTGCAATAGGGGCTGACTGAATCGCTCCTCTCCACTTACCTGAATTTGAGCAAAGCCAACCTCCCTGACTTTTGTCCTAAGACCTCTATCTGGAGGCAGAGATAAGAGATTCCTGGAAAATTCTAAAATCCCAAATAGGACATGCCAGGATGACCTACCACAGTTATGCCGAACCTTTAACAGCTTTCAATGATACAAACAGCCCTCTGCAGCATGCATGTCATAGGTTTGCCACTACATAATCTTTCTGCACTTCGAGCTTATTAAAGATTTATGCATATGGACTGCATCTCATATATCCAATGGGAACTATGGGAAAAGATGTGTGGTAGACACAGCTGACATGACTCAGCACCCTGTCAATCATGCTGCCAATCACCATTCTGAAAGACCCAATGGGAGGCACTCAAGACTCAGTGCAATATTTTAATTCTTAAATCTAACATTTCACACTCATGTCATTTTGCTTTCTGCCAGTGTGAGCCTGCTCACTCTGAGCATACTGTCACCTAAACTTCATTAAACCTTGTAGGTTTTTCATGTCATGTGCCATGTCCTATTCTTTTATTATACAGAAGAACCTAAAAATCCACTTGGAATCCATCACCCACAGCAACATCTCATTTACTATACTTTACTTTAACTTCTCTCTGAAATGTTTTATAGTTTACAACATATAGGTCTCACACATCCCTAAATATTTCATATCTTTGATGTTTAAGTGGCACGGGTTTTTAAATTCACTGACTATATAAAAACTACAATCACATCTGTATGTCAGTCTTGTATACTGCAACCTGACAAAACTCACTTGCTGTTTGTAATAGGCTTTACAACAAAGGCCATATAGGCAATTTTTCTTCTGCAACTTGGGTGTCCTTTTAATTTCCACAAAATATTGAATAAAAGATCAGAACAGCCTTCCTTGATTGTTCCTGATCACAGGAAGAAAATATTCTGCTTTTCACCACTGAGTATGTTGCCCACAGGTTTTGCATAGATGCTTTTGGTTAGGATGGAACACTGCTTTTAAAAGTCTGATTTTCTGATTTTATCAGGAACATCTATTAAATTTTGCCACATGCTTTTGCTGCATGTATCTTTTTCATGTGAATATAGTAAACTATATTGACTGCTTTTTCAAAAGTCATGATTATAATCTTTTGGTTTTGTTTGGTCTTATTGAGACAGGGTCTCACCATGCAGTTCAGACTGGCCTTGAGCTCATTTTGTAAGGCAGGTTCGTCTTGAACTCACAACAATCTTCCTTACTCAGCCTCCCAAGTGCTAGAATTACAGGCATGCACTACACACCCAGCTAGCATAATCTTTTCTATATAATGTTATATTGGGTTTGCTTAAATTTTGTTTAGAATTTAAGCATCTGTGTTCACGAATGATACTGGTTTATAGTTTCCATGTAATGTCTCTGTCTGCCTTTGATACCAGGTTATTGTTGGCTCATGAGTTAGAAAGCATTCCTTCAACTTCAATTTTCTGGAAAAGTCCACAGTACCAGAATCCACCTGGTAAAAATGACAATGAGACCCTCATGGCCTAGAGTTTCACTTGTAAGAATGTTTGTAACAGTCTCACAATGTCTACAAAAGCATTAATTGTTTTTGCATTTCATGGAATTTGTCTATTTCTGTACATTTACTACAAAAGGTGACCATAGGATATTTTCAAAAGCTGTAGAATCTGCAATGATGTCATCTCTTACTATCTCAGAAAATGTGTCCTTTTTTTGCACTAATCAGACTAGAACCATTTTTTAATTTTATTGATCTAATTTCTCCTCTCATCTTTCCCATTTCTTCCTCAGAATTCGCTTCTTCTTGTTTTCATATTAATATGCAAAATACAATTTATCCAGGTAGAATTCACAAAAACTGATTTAAAATCTTCCATTCTAACAGGTACCGAATGTTACACATTGACTTTCAAATAGCAGAGGCTTTTAGATTCTTCTCTTTCACTGATTCTAACCAATCTGATGACACACTTCAGGGTAATTTTTAATGCTTTTTTTGTATGAGGTTAGTTGGACATAGAAAGCATGTGGTAAACAAAAGCAGCTCACCTCTTGACCAGGATAGGAAAGAGAAGAAAAAGAAGAGGCCAAGCCCCTACCACCCCTTCAAAGGCACAGCCCCAATGACCTGAGGAACACTTAGATTCCTTTCACCACGCAATGGCACCAAGCCTTCTGGGGGACAAACTGCATCAAACGGAAAGCAAAATGCGTCTCTGTGCAGATCTCTGTTCTCCAGTGCCCTACCTGGGAGACCCCAGCCCTCGTGGCCTCTCTCAAATGCCACCTTGCAAATGCCACAGTCCTTTCTCTGAACTGCAGGCTGGTGCCCTCTCCAGCATCATCTCATCTCGTTTCCCATTTCTGAGAGATTACAGCCTACACTTACACTTCCTAACTCAGGATTTTTACAGTGGTACAATGGCAGTCACATCTACAGAAACCATACTTTAAACTCTGGGCTTTCCCTGGGCTCCCCACCTGCACAGCAATACAATTACGATGCTGAACGGTGGCCATGAGCTGCAGCTCCAGTCGGCATCCCCCACAAGGAAGGGGGATTAGTACCATGTGCTAAGCGATGAAGTCCGGCAGGTTAAGTGCATTAAATGCAGTGTCCACCAATTCTGTATTTTCAGCTTAGGGTGGATTTATTAGGGCATCCTGAGTCAAGAAACACCAGTATTTTCTTGAAAACGTTGTCCCTCTTAAATGCCATCTTATATTATATTTAACTTTTAAAATGTTTCTCTACCAACCATTTTAACACTGATAATCTTAATTTTCTTGCTCCAAGCTTAAGGTTTAGTTCTTGGTAAAATATAGGAAAATTACTATGCACAAAACATTGCAATAGAAAATGCTTACTCTTTACCAGCAATCTATCCTAATAGATTTATTATTTTTTTAAAAACCTATTTCTTGTGTCATGCTTTAACCTGTATTGTTATGTTGTTATACCCCTTTTATCTCATCCTCTCCCTTATTCATTAAAAAATTATTTAATTTTTTTAAAAAAATATCAACCAATAAAAAATGCTGCTGGATCTGTAGGGAAAAAGAAACCCTTTACAGCTGTTGGCTAGAGAGTAGACTAGTACAAACACTGGAAATCAGTGTGGAGATTCCTCAAAAAATTAGGATTAGAGGTCCCATTCAACCCAGGTATTCCCCTTCTGTGTATCTTCCCAGAAGGATCGAAAAACATCATACCACAATGACATATGTGAAACCATAAGGTTCAAAATATACAATAGTCACTGTAAAATGGGAGGAAACTGTTCAATAAAAAGAAGAAACTAAGATAGGGGAAAAGAGAAAGGATAGAAGGGAAAAGAAAAAAATGCAAGTTAGTTATACCACTAGTGTCACTTAGTTCACTCAATAGGAAAGGTTGTGCTAATATTGATTGAAGAAATTTTTATACCCATATTTTGTACTTGAGTGACTAAAGATAATGATGTGTAATTTATCAACAATTGTTACTTTTTCATTATTTTGTTGTGAAAATTTGTTTTACCTTTTCTTCTTAATATTAACAAATAAAGTAATTTTTAAAAAAACCTATTTCTTATTAAGCAGTTACCTTCTCTACTTCAAGGTGTCCTCTTCAGACACATATTAATATCTCTGCTCCTTTTCCTGGTTTTTTTCAACATATAACAGAAAAATAGAACAAAATCTTCATTATATAAAAAATAAACCTTCACATCTATGTTTTAGTTTTCTCTTACTAGATTATTCCCTGTTGTGAAATACCAATTCTTTTTACTCTCTTGCCCTATATTCCTAAAATTAACTATTCCAGTGTGCATTTCTACAATGGGGTGCCGAAAGGGATATTTTATAAATACACTAAGCTTATTTTTTATTCCATTTTCCACACTCTTTCTATTATGTTCTTTGATACATTTACAAACTGCAGTCTACTCAAGTAATAGTTTGCTAGAAATATTTTAATCATAATAATGAAATAACTGCAAAGCCTCACTTGGATTAAGGTTTGATTACACCGTTCAATAACTACTTTCAGTTTACTATAAGGGGAAAAAAGGAAGAAAAAGCAAAAGTCAAAAATTAAAATTTACCTTAGGGAAAAGTTGACAAGTAAGTAAAAAGTACCTATGTTAACTAATGTACTCACTTAAAACTAAGATAGTAATTAGAAGCTAAATAAAGAAATCTTCAGTACCATCAACAGTTTACCAACAAGCAGCAGTGTTTGCTGGACAACTGCAAAATATGATTCGGATTATTAGAAAAGCTCTGAATACAACCAATTTAGTCTGTCATAAAGTCAAAAGCCTGTTTTCACATACTGACATGTCAGTCTTTTCAGTCTAAATAATTGAAAGTAAAAATTTAAGTTTATTAACCACAATAAGTAAATGTAAATAAGTTTCAGGCTATGCTTATGGTAATCTAATTATAAAATCTGTGACATAAAAGAAAGTTAAAGGCAGCATAAGAAGACTAATGTACAGATACAATAATGTATCTAATATACACTGCTAAGTAGTTTTTATATTCTTGGCAATTTTGCAAAACTAAATTTCTAGCCATTCAACTTACATATATCACACATGTATAAATACCCCTTAATGATTTCAGTAATTCTGATAGACCATTCTTAAATTGAACATCACTTCTAAGGTCAATACATATATATTTTTAATGCATCACTTTATATTAATTTATAAAATAAAGAAGTCAAATCTCTACTTCAAAAAACTAGAATCAGGCCAGGGATTTAGCCCAGCAGCATAAGCGCCTGCCTGGCAAATGCACGGTCATGAGTTCGATCCCTGGTACCAAAAAAATAAAGCTAAAATTAAATGCTTCGATATAACAGAAATTTTAAAAATTCAGAAACGTGGTAATTTGTCTAAAGCAGTATTAAGGGAAACCTATATGACAGACATTTAATGTCAAACTTCAAAAGAGGTTTGAATTTAAAGGTTATTTAATAATCCTAGAATACTTAGTTTAAAACAAAACAAAACAAGATTGAACGGCCAGATTGCCACAGGATTCATTAACTTCTAGCTCCATCTGCTGGAGTCACAAATTATTTCAAAATACAACATACAATTCAATAAAGAATGTAATTTATCATCTTTCCTCGTATGAACAAAAACTTAATGAATTTAAATTAGAAAATTAGAATTAAACCACATTTGACAATTTCTAAAGTAACAAAACTAAATTGAAATCACTATTCCAGATGAACTGAAGAATTCAACTATCAAAAAGTGACATCATTTTTTTAAATTCTTCACAGAATGCGTGACCACTGGAAGGGACAATAAGCATGCTTTCAGTGTTGAGAGAACCTCAGAATTAGAGAACCTCTGCTTATCTACTTACAAGAAAAAAATGAATAATTTGAACAATGAGTTTTGAAACTTTAACTTTTTCCTTATAACAAACAACATATTGTTCATATTAGAAATGTTATACAATGCTACAAGATAAAATTTCATAGTCCTTTCATCCACGCTGAGAAAAACACTGTTAAATCCTTGTATTCATGTTAAAGATATTTTTCTATGCTCCTACACAAGTTATATACTTTTTTCCTCCTTCCAAAGGGGAATCAAACTGTGAATTTACCAAACTATAAATATGCTTTTTTCAGACATCTTTATATATTAACAGATATCCATCTACATCATCATCTATAGTGGTCGGAAAAGCACTCTACTGTTTGGATCTTCCAAAATTTAATTAAGTTAATTTCTTATTCAGAAGGTTACTTTTTTAATATCATAAATCAAATACCTCAATATCCAGTAACTATCAGTGTACATTATAATAAATGACTAAATTACCAACAAAAATTATCTAAGTAACTGTTAGTAGCATTTAACTAACAATGGTATAACAAGATTTATTAAAGATTTATTATTTAAGGGGCTGGGGATTTAGCTCAGCCGCGTAAGCGCTGCCTTGCAAGCAGGCAGTCCTGAGTTCGATCCCTGGTACTGATAAAAAGGAAAAAGACAAAAAAATTAAAAAGATTTATTATTTAATAACTTCACAAGGAAGTATCTTAAGTTTGATTGCTTTGAATCTAAAATTGTGTTTTGACCTTTTCTGGAAATTAAAAACGGATGTTTTTAAAAGATGGTTTTTTGTATTATTCCAAAATAACATATCACTGATTCCTGAAAACAAATCAAAGCAAAGCACACAGTCCTTCCAAAGACCAGTCAAATTCACTGTGGTTCATTTTTAACAGACTGAATCATGAGCTGGGCAGTCGGGTGGTAAGGTGGTGTTTCTGTGTCTGGTCAGACACCATCGAGTGAAGCAAAAGCTGGGCTTCCCTATAGGAAAAAAAAAAGCTTCAAAAGATTAAGGTTTCCTGACTTTAAGGCTACAATTTAATTCCATCATTCCATAATTCCATCATTCAAGTTTTACCATTGCTGGTTTTTAACTTCAGATTCACATTACATAAAAACAATCACTTCAATGTGAACAACTTGGTGGCCCTTGGCATACTTACTCCCAATGCTGTGCCACCACCATCTCTGTCCAGTTCCAGGACATTTATTTCAACTCAGAAGGAGGCCAGCAGGCAGCTGTATCACTGCTTTTCTATTTACAGAACTAAAGAGCTTCCATGTTTTTCTACTAGTTCTTAAACAGTGTATAAGACACAGAAAGTGTATGCAGATGCATTTTTCCTATTGCAATTACACCAATAATAAGGACATTTTTAATCATACTGACTTTTGATAGCACTTTGTCACCTCCAACACTGTTCCACCCCACAATGCACTGTGGCTGCTGCCACGCTGCAGCCCACACTGTAGGAAAGGTGGAATGCAGTCCCCGCACCATGCTAGACTCTGACACCAGGCACCAAGGATCCACCCACCCTAGGATTCCAGTGTCATTTTCTTCCAGCATGCACATTTCAAGCTGATTTAGATGCTCATCAGAGACATCTCATCATTTGATAAAGAGTCTTAAACTAAGGTTAGTAACTTATTTATGTATGTTACTGAATTCTGGCCCAGAGAAGTTAAGTAGCAATCCCAGGTACTATGACTAACATGAAACATGTCAAACCTGTGTGCCCAAAACCAAACTGTAGCTAAGCCTGATTTAATATACTTATACACAAGAAAGCATTTTCAATGCTGTACAAACACATCAACAGTATGTATATTTATACACATGAAAGCATTTAGTCTCTAATCCATATGACTTACATATTAAAAGCTCAATGACCAAAAACTCATACTGACAATTTAATAGGATAAACCACTGAATTCTTTTTAAAATTATGTTCATTCTGAACAAAATACTCCTTAGTTTTGTTACTGTATTTACGGGAGAGTGCTGGGGACTAAACAGGGTGTCATGCATGCTAAGCAGTCACTCTACCACTGAGCTACACCCCAGCCCCTTAACAAAGTATTCCTAATCATACAATTAATAACTTTTAACCCTTCAACCAATAAGTAGTTATTGAGCAATTTCAGTGTGGAAGTACTAGAAGAGAAACTCCAGGGCAGATTAAAAGGATCTGAGAAATTTTCCAAGTCTTCAAAGAATCCTCAGATGTCATAAAATATAAATGATTAACACACACATATGGATGATATGACTGCACTGAGGAGGAAACAATCAGACCTCTCAGGGACAAACGGACACTGACTCTGCAATGACAGTAATCTCAGAGGAGACCCAAAACCTTCTGTGGCCCTCCAGTTAAAACACGGACTACTGCAATTTTAGTTCAGGCTAGACTCATGTTAGCTCAGGCTAGTAGGTCCCTGCCCTAACTTGTGGTTATTCCCTCAGTACTGCATGCATTATTTGAACAGATGTGCTCAGCAGGCATTATTTGAACAGATGTGCTCAGCAGCTGATGGAATCTGGCCTGTGCAGTGAGGGCCACCATGGTGGGAAAGGCCAATGAAAGCCACTAGAACTGCATCTATTCAGAAAACAGTAAACAAAAGCAATATTACATCCTTGGAAGGATTCTAGAGGTTTGTGTTACCATAAAGGTCTTAAAAGATGCCAAGGTGGTTGTTCCCACCCCATCTTCATTCGACTTGCCTACTTGGCTCATGTAAAACACAGAGCAGATCTTAGAGAGCGACAGTGAACTATCACCACTTTAAGGAGCAACTCCAATTGCAACTGCTGGGCTAGATGTGGTTCCAGTGCTTCAGCAGATTAACATAGCTCTAGGTATCAGGTATGCAGCTATTCATCTGGCAAACGCCTGTTCTCCATGCCCATCAGTTAGGACCACCAGAAGCAACTTCCTTTCACAAAGACAGACTGGTCCATTACACTGATGACATCATGCTGGCTGAACCTAGCAGTGTGAGGCAGCAACCAATCAACTTACTGGAAAGGCATTTATGTGTCACAGGGCAAAAATTAAACTGGCTAAAATTCAGGAGACTTCTACCTCTGCAATTTTGAGGGATTCACTGTATGTACGTGGAGTATTTTGAGATATCCCTTCTATGGTAAAGGACAAATTGTTGCATCCAGTCTCTCCTACATCTAAAAAGAGGCACAACATCTAGTTGGCCTCTTGATTTGGAGGCAACACACTTCACTCCTGGCTGTGTCACTACAGCATATTTACCAAGTTACCTGAAAAGCTGTTGGTTTTGAGTGGGCCCAAAAGACAAGGCAGCTCTGCAACAGGTGCACCCACAAGCTACTGTGGCCCTGGGCTGTATGATCAAGTAGATCCAATGACACCTGAAGTATCAGTGACAGACAAGGAAGCTCTCTGGAGGCACTGGCGAATGCCTTGTCATCCTCTTCAGACAACTGCTCTCCTTGTGAGAAACAGCTCTTAGCCTGGTGCTGGACTCTAGTAGAGACTAAATACTTACCCATGGGCCAAGTTTCCATAAGCCTTGATTTGCCCAGCATGAAATGGGTGTCTGATGACTCACCAATCCACAGACATGAACATGCCAGCAGTACTCTATCATCTATAGAAATGATGTCAATGCGATCAGGTCTGAACAGGTCCAGAAGCACATGAGGAAGTGGCCCAAAAGACCATGGCATGCACTCCCACAACACTACTTTCTCTCTCCCCTCCCCATTTACTGGTTTCACAGGAGACCCCTAAAGTCAGATGACAGATGAAGGGCACACCTGGGCCTGGGTTACAGAAAGCACCTGAAAGAGTACAGCTCAGCACTATGGCCACTCTCCAGGGCAGTCCTGCAGAAAAGAGGCCAAGGAAGATCTCTAAGAACACTGGTAGCAGACTTGGACAGAGAATACACAATTTATATACCAATTAATGGGCTGTGCCCAGTTATTTGACTAGATGGCCTAGGACTTGGAAGAAACATAATTGGAAAATTGGTAACAAGGAAATCAGATACAAAGGTGATGTGGATACACTTCTCTGAAAGGGCAAAAGAAAAAGTGAAGATACTTGTGTTCCATGTAAATGCTCACCAAGGGATACTTCCCTTCACAGAGGAGGATCTTAATAGCCAAGAAGACAGGATGACCCAAAATGACAAGAGGACTATAGACACCAGTAACTTCCTTCCCCAGTTAGCCCATCATCATCTAGTGGGCTGATGAACAAAGTAGCCATGGTGGCAGAAATGGAGGGTAAACATGGGCTCACTAACATGGACTTCCACACAATGGAGCCAACCAGGATATAGCCACTGCTGAGATCAACCTGCCAACTACGATTCGGGGTTTCCAAATTTCCAACTCAAACATGTCTTTCTTTAAACACTGACAAATACATACACATGCACATGTATGTGTATGTATGTTAGGGCTGTATTTATAAGAAACAAGAACAAATTTCCTTAGCATCATCATGTCTCCAGATTGCATACAACAGAGATAGAATGTATTAGAATATATGTATTACTTAATGAAAACTTTCAAATAAGGGGTTAACTTCTTAAAACTTAACACCTAAAACATACTACAGAACTACAGTGTTTAAACCAATATTGCCATGGGCATAGCTACAGACAGACAAACCAATGGTAAGGGACAGGAAGTGAGACCCAGTATTTGTTTCTTGCTTCCTCTAGACCAGGCATTAGACTAGACAGGAACTGGACACTACATATACATTGTATTCACTCCATATAAAAATCCTGACAACTAGGCTTTATTATATGCATACATAAAAGACTGACAGAAAAAAACTGCTGAAAGTTGCTGCTAATAAAATATTGTGCTGAATTTCAAACCCAGATCTGACACTAAAAACTATTCACTTGAAACAAACTCTAATGTAATAATTTACTAACTAAAAAATACAGCATAAAGAACAGTAGAAAAAAGAAGAAATATTCAACTGAAAGTACTAGGACGATAATCTAACTTTGGGAAAGGGATGAAAGAAAAGTTAGTTACACATATAAACTTCGGATGTATTAAACAGTTAAGAGTAAATAAAATGGGGCTGGGGATTTAGCTCAGCAGCATAAGCACCTGCCTTGCAAGCAGGCGGTCGTGAGTTCGATCCCCAGTACCGTAAAAAAAGAAAAAAAAAAAAAAAGAGTAAATAAAACCATTACAAAGAAGAGAAAAAAGTGAGTTTCTATCATGTCTCAGTTATGAAAGGATCTTCTAAACACAAAGACAATTAGGCAAACCAAACAAAGAAAAGACCAAACAACATAAAAATATAAAACTTCTGAAGAAATAAAAAGAGTAAATAAAATTAAAATGCAAAATAACAACTAGAAAAGCATTTACAGAAGTTGGAGGGAAAGCTGATTATACATGTAAGAGATAATGGACATATATATAGATATATGTAATATACCTATATGTGTGTAGATATATGTAATACACATTTATACATATATGTAATAGGTCTTTTATATCTTTTTCAAAACAAAATTAAAATGTCCAATCACACACTAAAAATTTCTAAAAATTAAAATGATGAGAAACTACTTTTCATCCATACAGTTCACAAAGATTTTAAAGATATTAATACTGAATGTTCTTGAGTTTGTGATAAAGTCAAAAGGCACCTTTATCTTCGGTTAGAATATAAACTGGTAGTTCTAGCAAATATTTTGGCACAAATATTCATTAGCCTGATAATTTTCATCCTAATTACCATCTAAGGAAATTACCAGAACCCAAGTCATAATTGTAAGTGGAAAGCCCTCTAGGTATTCAAAACAGAAGGATAGTTAAGTAAAGTGTTCCACAAAGACAAGGAAGCCACTCAGTATCCAGGTACAACTCAGCCACTGTCTACTTCAGATCTGAAAAAAAATTCATTACTAAGTCACTGGAAGACTAAACAGTCCCACTCCTCAGATCAATCAGATAGCCTCTGAAGGTCCCTAGGTTGATATATATATGCGCCAGGCTCATGTTACAGCCACTGAAATGTTTTCAAAGAACATTGACCAGCATGGAAAACATTCACTATGTAAACTGTATGTGCTATGTAACACTCACAATGTACACTGAAGAGTAGACTTTGTACATTTTAGCATATTCTACATTCCCCATAATGAGCACATATTACTTCCACAATCAGGACAGAAACAGTGGAATGGCTGGTGCTGCTGCTGTTGTGCTTAACCTGCAGGACCACAGTCCCAGCAACAGAGGGAAGAGCGTAAGGCGTGTCACCCACGAAAATACATTCTGCACTTCTCAAACAGAAGACATGAAATTCATTCTTGCCTCACCCACAACTGCAATCCCTGAAATTTTACCCTGTTCTTTTGGATTATTATATCGAGAACATGCATCATCTAAAGACAAGATACATCAGTATCTTGGCAGTAAAGATTTTCACAACCTGGCCAAACCACACAGGCAGGCTCCTCCACTTCTTTATGTCAATGCTGGAATTCCAAATACAATGACCTCCACTGCAAACTGAGCAGAAATAAGATACTATTGATATATTTTTTTAAGTCAAATGGGAAGTTAGCTAAGTATTATTAAAGGAGGACATTTTCTTTAACTCAAAGAAGAAAAAATTAGCACAAACTTTCCTTTTAAAATGGCATAAAAGGGGCTGGGGATTTAGCTCAGCGGCATAAGCGCCTGCCTTGGAAGCAGGCAGTCGTGGGTTCAATCCCTGGTACCGACAAAAACGAAAAAGACAAAAAATAAATAAATAAATAAATAAATAAAATGGCATAAAAGAATTAAAATATATACATATCAAATACTAGAACTATTTTTCAAGATTGTCTTGATTCATAACAAAATGTTTCTTCATCAATATGGAGAAAAAAGAGTTGGATCCATATGAAAATATGCAGAAATGAAATCCCCTGATATTGTCACCTGTCTTTAATGTTTTTTAAAAAAGAATCTAGGGCTGGGGATTTAGCTCAGTGGCATAAGCGCCTGCCTTGCAAGCGCACACTCATGAGTTCAATCCCTGGAACCAAAATAATAATCATAATAATAATAATAATATTAATAAATAAAATAGTACCTAATTCACCTGTCAAATTATGCATCTGTAATAAAATTAATGATTAACACTAATAACACCAATAACTAATGACACTAATAAAATGACATGTATAGTAACTAATATGTATAGTAACTAACAAAAAATCAACACTAAAAAAATGGAGACAGTATGGGAAAGATGAACAAGGAAGATATAAAAATCCTGAAAGCTATAATCAATGCTAACAGATAGTTATAAAAAAAATTATGCCAGTATGTTCTAAATAAGAAGGGTTCAGTATATACAAACTAAATTAATACATAAAAAATAGTAAAATTTTTCAGAACAAAAAAACCATCCCAGTCTAGATAAATATGATACTAGCTACCACTTACTAAATACCTATTAAGAGATATTTATATTAGATTATTCCTAGAAACAAACCAGCAAAGTGAGTTTTACTGATCCTAAGAGAACAGAAACTGAAGTCAGACAGTGTGATAGTTAATTATAGTCAACTTGAGTGAAAAACACCCTGCTGATTGGTTTAGCACAGTATCTAGATGACAGACATACTGAAAACAGAAGATCAACCTAGGTGTGGGTGTACCAATCAATAAAAAAGTTTGCAGCCTGCATGGAATGAAAGGGAAAGCGGGAAGTCTCACTTCTGCTTCTTCAGAGGAGCTCCGGTCTGCACTATCGTCTTTGGACATCTGCTCCCAGGCCTGCAGTGCAGACCCTCCAGTTCCTCACAGGAACTTGCATGGGACTCTGCAGTGAGCTTCAGGCCTTACACTTCTCATGGGATCCAGGGCCTTCAGAATGCAGACAGTCTTCCTGCATTCTTCGTTACCTGACTCTGCAGGTGGTCACTGTAAGCCTATATAGGAAACCTTTTATACATATTATATTAAGTCTGTTCCTTTAGTAGATGACCCTAACTGATACAGACAGTAACAGATGACTTCCCAGTCTGTCACAGAATGGCTGAGCCAAAGCTGGAGTCCAGGTCTACTTGGCTTCAAAGCAACAAATCTCATCCACACAAAGTCAGCTGTTATTTTTCTTAAATCTTAATGTCTGTACTTGATGAAGTGATGTTTTTCTCTTTTATTACATATTTTAAGAGATGAAGGAATCTAATAGAAAACATAATAGGAACTATGGCCTCTGGTTTTCCAGGTCTTCAATGAAGAATGCGGTTTTCTGACATAAACAGAATTCTCTAAGTATTTGTATGAAAATGTATTGTTAATACTATAGTAAATCTAAAAACTACTTCTTGATGAAGTGAAAGAGAAAAGTTTTTCATAACTAACAACAGGAATAGTCAAATCCAATTTTCTCACTCTACTAAGGGTCCCCAAAGTTTACTGGAGGGAGTTGCAAACTATGAAGGAAAGGGTTATGGTTGATACACTGTGTGAACTTGAGGAGTCTAAAAGCTTAACTAAGTAACTCAGCAGCTCTTCATCCTAGGTATAAAGGACAGTTAGTTACCTCTCTAGGATATTATTCATTGTGTCAATTTGAAAAGGTCAAAAGTTTAACTGACTCAGCAGAGGGCCAATGTCCTTACTTTGTTAACAACCTCAGCCTGTGCATAAGAGGGGCAAGAAGATGGTATGAGTGCTACTCTCACCCAAGGGGCATAGCCTGTTTACAATATAAGGGACAAAAAGAGGCTTGCCCTTCCTTTCTTTTTGCTCTTTCTGCTTTTGCTGTCTTCTGCTACCCTGAAGTGTTACCCAGTGCTATGCCACCCTGCCTTGGAGCCAGCTGATTATGGACTGAAACCTCCACAAACTGTGAGCTAAATAAACCTTCACTTCCATAATTTTTGGGCATCAGTATTCTGTCCTAGCAACAAGAGAAAAGCAGAAACTAAAAACAGAAAAAATAAAAAAATATAGTGCAGTAAAAAAGTTAAAATATGAATCATAGCATTAAGCAACATATACTAACCATGAATCAGGGAGCCATTCAGCCACTGAATATAGTAGTTCTGAGGAAAAGACAGCAGGATTTCATTGCTGATTATTGAGAAGGGTAAAAGCAACACAGCCCCAGCTGACACGGCGAGAGTGAAGGTGCTCAGAAACAACCTGGAAGAGAGAAAAGCCATGATCATTGCACCCAGAAAAGCAGTAGACATGAAAAGAGCAAAGAGCATGAACTCTTCCAATTTTTAATTAAAAAAGCATATTAGAATGTCATTAAATATACGCTGATGGGAGACAAGGGTCAGATGTAATCAGGGAGTTAAGTGTGTATACTCTCACCCTCCTACCCCAAGACAAAGCCATTAACTCTGACAAAGAGACTAGAAGACACATGTGCTGAAAGCATGCATGCTGAAGGCACGGCTCTCCATGCAATCTGTAGATTGCTGTAGCAGTGGTGTACTCCTCACCTAAGTGTGTATTCCACAGTTGCACTGAGTGGGCAACTTAACAAGGTAGGTGACAACATTGCAACAACTGCTTCAGACAGAGAAACACTTGTGAAAGCAGTAGGGACAACAGATTTGAAATGGTTACTTCATGACAAGGAAAGGAAAATGCCAACTACCCAACTGGATCCATGTATACTTTACATATATTGAACTATCACACTGAACACCATTAATATGTACAATTAATACATGTTAAAAGAACTACAAATGATCAAAATGAAGATATAAAAAATCATTTATTATTTTACCATTCAAATATTTAAAAAGATAAAATTGTTGATTAAAAAATTCTTCCTTTATGGGGGCTAGGGATTTAGCTCAGCGGCATAAGCTCCTGCCTTGCAAGTGCGTGGTCATGAGTTCGATCCCTGGTACCAGTAAAAAAAAAAAAAAAATTCTTCCTTTAAATAAATAACTTGGCTATAGGGAGGTGCTGAAGGGAAGCCATTGGCCAGTTAGCAGTTAAAAGGAGTGAAGGTTAAATAACAGTGGCAAATGGCACGGAGCTGCTAACAATATGGTAATATTAAAACAATACTAACAATGCTACTTTTGTCACTTTTAAAATAAGGTAGTTCAAATATGAAAAAATATCTCAAATAAGACAAACCAAACTGAAGAAAAAACATGGGCAATAAACATAAAACATGCCCCCCCTACTCCCTTAAACATGTATATAATTAAGAAAAGAGCACAAAAAAATTCAGCATTATCTTGTAACAGTCCAAACCACAGGACAGTGGGACAATAAGGGGGTTTCACTTCCTCAGTTATACCTTTCTGAAATATTTAAAATGTTATAATACATTTTAATTTTTAAAAAAACAATAAAAGAATAAAATGGCAAAGAAAATTTCACTAAGTTTAAAGGTAAAACCTTAATATACATTCCACTAGGTTTTGGAAAAATGTAAAAGTAATGTAAGAAAATCTAAGGAAGAGCAGGAGGGGAAAAATTGTACTAACCATCCCAAACTGCTGGAGTAACTTTGAGGCCCACGCCATCTTGTGGCAATGAACAGAAGTGTATTCCTATAGAAAAGTCAAAATGACTGGGAAGCCTTCTGCGTTCAAAAACAAGGAAGCATTATGAATCAGTCCTGCTGAGTAGATGACACTGTCCTGAAAAAGCTAGTGGCCAGGCCCTTGCATCGGGTGCAGGCCCAGCTCTGGCGGTGGTCTCAGCAAGCTTCTCCAAGCAAATGACACTGTTCAGATCACTATCATTGCTTCCAATGCCAAAGCCAGAACCAAATGCAAACTCCCACCACTCCAGGTCCTGGACTGCTCTCCTAGTATCCTTTCCAGTCTCCACTGGCCGGGACAAATTTCAGTGCACACTTATTTCATGTCCTACACATCAAATGCAACTTCAAGGTCAAACACCTCTCTGCACAGGCTGCTCTCTCCCTAGAGCACTCTCCATATACGCCACAAGGCAAAATCACATACAGATTTCCAGCAGACCTCTAATGCCCTCTGCCCTGTGAAGCACTCCTCGGCTTTTACTTTCTTGCTGCCCTCTGTAAATCAGTTCCTCTTCACTTTCACACACACCTGGCAACAAAGGCCAACAGTTTCCCAGTCAAAAATTGGGATGAAAGGAGTTAGCATATGGACCAAAGTCACGAGTGACCAGAAAACAATAAATACATGGTTACCGTAACTATAATGCTTGCTTTTTTCAGCAAAAAAAAGACCCTACTAGAATCTGTTCTTCTTTAGTTATTGTGAAGATCAGAAAGTTGTATCTGCTGCCCCCAGTAGCTATGAGAAGAGCCATTCAGAAAAGGCTCACACAATAGAGTTAACACTAGCAGAGGGTGCTTAACACATGGCCCTAAGTTTAAAAGGCTATCAGTACAGCCAGAAAAGTGCCCTCTCAGAAGAGGAAAGGGAGCTGCAGAAACATCACCTTCTAAAGAGAAGCAGTATCTTATAAAAAGTATACCTTCAGAGCAATGTAACTTCTGTCACTGTGGTGGTACAAAATCAAAAGTGCCTTTCCAAACCTGACACTTGTGACTCACCCCAATCCAACACACAAGGTAGGCCCTCCTCTCATCTCCATGAGCTAACTTGAGCCAGCCCTTAGCTGTGGGACGCAACTGGTGCAAACACACCCATCATTTCCAGATCATTCTACACAGCATCTTTGCAAAGAGTGAAGAGAAAACCCACAATATGGGGGAAAAAATTTTTTATTCCTCAAAGAATTATTATCAAAGACATATAAAGAACTCAAAAAAAATTAGGCCTCCCAAATTTAAAGACCCAATTCAAAAATGGACATCTGAGATGAGCACAAGTTTCTCAGATAAGAAATATAAACAGCAAATAAATATATGAAAAAATGTTCAACTTCACTGGTCCAAAGAGATGCAAATTAAAACAACAGTGAGACTTGATGTCACCCTGAAAAGAATGGCTACTATCAAGAAATCAACCAATAACAAATGCTGGAGAGGCTGTGGGGGGAAAAGGAACCCTTCTCCACAGTTAGTAGGAGTGTGGACAATCACTGTAGAAATCAGTGTGGAGATTCCTCAAAAATCTAGAATTAGAGGTCCCATTCAACCCAGTTATTTCCCTTCTGGGCATTTTCCCAGATTTAAAAACACTGTACCACAGAGATATATGTGCACCCATGTTTATAGCAGCACAATTTATAATAGCTAGATTTTGGAAACAACCCAAATGGGGACTCAATAAAAAACGTGTGGTCTTTTATACAGTGAAATACTACTCAGTCATAAAAAGGATAAAACTGGAGGCTTTTATAGGTAAATGGAGGCAACTTGAGACCATACTCATAAGTAAAATAAACCAGACCCTCATGTGCAAACATTGTATTGTCTCCCTAGTATGAGAAATTGAAAGAGTAAATAAGATCCAAAATGTACAAAAGATATTGTAAAGTGAGAAGAAACTGTTCAAAAGGAAAGAGAAACTGGGATGGGGGAAGGAGGAAAGGGAGATGGGAAAAGCAAATATATAGACAGATAGATAGATAGACAGATAGTAGTTAAGATAGTTATACTACTAATTTCTCTTAGTTCATGGTTTATGTCTGTGGTCCCCAGGCCTCATGCATTTGCATTGTGCATTTGTGATTGGTTCATTGCCTAGCATTTGGATTGATGGTGTCAGTGCTACACTGGCCTAGGCTTGGAGCCAGGATGTGATGTAATGGCAGGAAGAAGGTGTTTCTCTCTCTCTTGCCGGTTTCTCCCTTGCTGTTTGCAGCTGCCATGAACTGCAGCTCTGCCATGCCATCCTGCCTTGGAGCCAACTGAGTATGGACTTTGCCTGAGACTGAGACTAAGGGGAATAGACTGATTAACCTGGAAAAGTAAATTTCAAAGCAGTCAAATGTTGAGGCTGTGGCATGGCTATTGTTGCCGGTTTTTAGCCAGATTTATGTTGCAAATCAAGAGCTAAGAGCCCAACAGGATAATTTACAATACTGTGAATTTGGCCAGAAGGAAAATTCTAGGAAAGCTGTGGATTGTAAAGACAGAGTTGAGACTTTGATTGCTGAGGAGAAACAGAGAGATAAGAAATATGGCCTCGGCATTCCAGGAAGTGGGTCTCTACCCTTTGCAGCCTCAAAACTGAAAAAAGTGAAAGAATTTGCTCAGAGGAGAAAGCTGCAGAGTTCCAGAATGGCAACAGAGGCCATATGAGGTTCCAGAATGGCAGCAACACAGAGAAGCTTTTCTTCACAATCAGGTTCACAGAGCCCAACGATCCAGGCAATCGACCCTTACAGCCAAGAGAGAGAAAAGCCTGGCTACTGCTACAGCTGGCAACAAATGTTGGTGGCATCCACATGGTGCTAATTTTAGGTGCAAGGAGAACGCACAAATTCTGAGGGTAAGATGGTTTCCACCTCGATTGTAAAGGGCCTGGAAGGTCAAGCAGTGTGCCCCTGAGAGGGCAGTTTGTAAAGATATAAGGGTGAAGCCAAAGGTGCAGTGGAGACCCCAGAAGTTTGGAAAAGCCAGGAACGTTGATCTTCCAAGGAAAGCTGCAAGTGAGCAGAGAGGATTTAAGAGAGAAGCTGCGGGAGCTGACATCCCTGGCAGTGCCTCCAAGCCTTATAGAGCTTACAACTAGATTGCTTCAGATGCTGAGCATAAAACTCTAAAACTTAATGTTCATCCTGGTGGATGTTGGACTTGCTTTGTTTCCAATGCTTTATATTCCCCTGTTTGTAACTTTTGGAATGGTAATGTTTATCTTGTGCCTTTGCACTTCAGAAATGTTTAAGCTTGTTTCATGTATACAGGGGGTTAAGAGTTTGCCACAGATCTTGGAGGAAACTTGGGACTTGGACTTTTCAGCAATGTTGAAACTGTTAGGACTTTGGCAACTCTTGGAGGTGGACTAAATGTCTTTTGTATAAAAGATGTACGTGAGTCCTGGGGGCCAGGGGTGGAATGTCATGGTTTATGTCATTTGCCCCCAGGCCTCATGCATTTACATTATGCATCTGTGATTGGTTCACTGTATAGTGCTTGGACTGACAGTGTCAGTGCTACAGCCACATAGGGGTGGAGCCAGGATGTGATGTAATGGCAGGAAGAAGGCGTGTCTTGCTCTCTCTTGCTGGTTTCCGCCTTGCTGTTTGCAACCACCATGAACTGTGGCTCTGCCATGCCAACCTGCCTCGGAGCCAACTGAGTATGGACTGAAACCTCCAAAAACTGTAAGAAATAAACCTTTCCTTTCCCAACTTTGGGCTTCAGGTATTTTTGTCTCAGCAATGAATAAAAAGTAACTAAGACACACATCATATCTTACTTCCATGTCAATGTCTTATTTTAACCCACTGCAATAGGATTTCTGCTCTCACCATAGTGATGAGAAGGCTCTCCTTGTGATCAGAGCCATCAGACACTCTTCAGGCATAATCTGAACCTCACCTTCTACAGTATTTCAAGGTTACAAGCACTGTTTCCTCCTTGAAATTCTTTCCCCAACTTCTGCAAAATTGCCTCTGTCCTAACAGTTTGCTGTGAGACTCTACTCACCTGTAAAAGGTTGGTGTTTCCTAGCTAATCACTGAACACATGCTGTATGTGTAAGTCAGCCTCCCAATCCCTCACTATCAATCAGTGTTTCTTCACCAGTGAGATCATGAGAACACCCACGGAGTACCCAGCACCCCATCAAGACCACTGTGGGGCAACCACTAGCACATCAGAATCACCTCTGGGACTTCTGCAAGTATGCACACCAGAGACCCTGACTCAGAGAGTCTTTGGTGGTGCTCATTGACCAAGCAGGTGTCCATGGAGTCCTTGACTCTGTTCCAAGACTGCTGGGGGCAGATAAGAATGATGAACAATACAACCAAATGTTCTTGCTCTTGCAGGGCCTACAGTAGAGGAAAAGTTAGACAAAAATAAATATTAAATGTGTGAGTGTATAATAAAGGCTGTTAGTGCTACAGAAAAATACAGCATGCTAATGAGGACTGGAAATGGGAAGAAGGACACACGGATTCATTAAGAAATATAGCAGTCAGACCAAGGCCCACCAAAAAGTTAAGAGTTAGAAAAAAAACAAAGCAAAAACAAAACCGAGATGAGAGAATGGGACCGCTGACAAAAGACACACTGATCAAACAGGTTGAAAGCACATTTAGCTCGCAGCTGGTTAGACTTGACACAAAAAAGGGCCAGATGGTCACGGGGAAGATCGAGCAATCCCTTGGGCAACCATGAGCACTGTGGCCTTCTCTGAGTGCCATGAGGCCCCTGCAGAGCTCTGAGCAGAGGAGGGGTGCAATCTGGGGGCTATCTAAATCCTCAGAAAGGACAGTGCAGAGGGCTTGGGCCACTGTGGCAGTCATGGAGAGAAACAGGACTCCTGGCCTGGAGCTGGAAAGGGAAAAGGAGGAAGAAACAGAAAGACAGGGTAACTCCAAGGCTTCATGTCGGATCCAGAAACAGAATGATGTCTTTGATAGGCAGAGAGCCCCAGTGGAGCAAAGCGAAGGGGAAATGAGGACCTCAGTTAGGAAATGTGGAGACAGACATATCCACCAGGCAGGCACACCACAGAAACACTGCTTCAGCTCCTCCCAGCAGGCCTGCAGGTGGCTCAGGGTTACTACATGCCCTGCTGACCCCTGGCCAACACTTCCACTCTAAAGCCACCTTTAATGATTCTGT
Organism: Cavia porcellus; assembly: GCF_034190915.1. Taxonomy (NCBI): domain Eukaryota; kingdom Metazoa; phylum Chordata; class Mammalia; order Rodentia; family Caviidae; genus Cavia; species Cavia porcellus. The sequence continues at coordinate 61,007,887 of NW_026947489.1, forward strand.
GAAGCTGGGCATAGTGGCACATGCCTGCAATTTCAGCAGTCAGGAGGCTGAGGCAGGAGGATCACTGCCAGTTGGAGGTCAGCCTGGGCTACAGACTAAGTTCAAAGCCAGCTGAACTGCACAATGAGACCCTGTCTCAAAAAAAAAAAAAAAAATCAGTATTCTGTGAAAAGGGAAGTTTAAAATGAGCAAAATAGCCTCTTTTTGTCAAACTTTCCATTTATCAATTTCATTAATATAGACTCAATATTGTTTTACTATATCCAATGGGTTGCAATTCCTTATAATTCTCCTTTATTCTGATGTTCAAGGTGTCCCCAGTTTGGCATGCGAGTCCTTAGGATTCAGCTTCCCTTCAACATAGCCCCATCATTCTTCAAGCACTCACGTGTGTTCTGTACCACCAGGCACAATGAATGAGGCTGGGCCTTCCCCTTCTGCAGCCCTGAATTGGCCTCTCCTCTGAGAAGCCTGTTCCATTCCGTGGAAGGCTGTGTTTGGGCAGGAAGCTCTGGGTGCCACCAGAAACCTTCCCCTGCAAGTGCTGCAGAGCACCGGCCAGAGCCAGCAGCACAGGTGTGCTCTGTTGTGTGACACGCACACATACTCACACTTGTTTCTATGTCGAGCCCTGTAACTCTCCAGGTGTGTGCTGACATGCACATTTTGAACCCATAACCCAGTATCTTTGCTCCCTCTCTCTCCCCTGATGGTACCTGGTGCCCATTCTCTTTAATGAATGCACCCTCCACCCCACAGCTAATGAATCACCTCCCACACTGCCTCAACCTCACACAGACACACGCCTCCCGCTCAGGTGATCCCCACCCTTCCCACCAAGCCGGGTCTCCCCTCACCATGGCCCCATCCTCAGCCCACTGTGATGCCAACACCTCACAGGGACTCTCCCTAGTACCCAAAGGCCCCGCCTAGGTGAGGCACCGCACTTTCTGTCTAGAGTGACTCCTCTCCAGGAAGCTTCCCTCTAAATGACAGCAATGCATTGTTATTGTTATTGGAGCAGCAATTTATATAGAGGAATCATGATCACCTACATGTCCATGGGGCTGGGGATTTAGCTCAGTGGCATAAGCACCTGCACTGAAAGCAGGCAATCGTGAGTTCGATCCCTGGTACCGATGAAAACGAAAAAGACAAAAAAAAAAAAAAAAAAAAAAAGAATGTACACAAATGTCACAGTGCTATAAACAAAACTAAAATGCCCTAATCCTAGCATTGCTCATTTGTTTATTTGCTTGTTTGTTTGTTTGTTTGTGGCAAGGTCTCCCTTGCAGTTCAGGTTCATTTGCCTCAGTCTCCCAAATGCTGGGATTACAGGCATGCACCACCAAGCCTGAATAATCCTAATTTAAAACACCAAAGTTTGTGCCTATTTTAAACCTATGGAACAAGAATAGCCAGACTGAACTTGCAACTGTTTCTGTTTCTTATCCAACCTCCAAAGGGCACTTAAAATAATACAAATGATCAAATCTAATTGATAGGATGTTTATATTCATATTTCAGTGATGAATTAAGACAAATTTATTCAAGTCATTTATTGTCTGCAGCTATTTATTTTCGCACTGAGGTGAAATTCACAACACATACCATTTACTATCTTTAGGTGAACAATTCGTGGTGTCTAGTGCTTTCACAAGACTGTAAATTGCTAATCCTTTCCAGTTCCACAAACATTTTATCACCACCAAATAAAAATCATGAAGCAACCATTCCTCAAATCCCTTCTCCCTCAGCACAGTGCCACTAGTCTGCCTGTGACTGATGTCTCTATTCTGCAGCTTTCTTACAGATGGAGTCCTATGTCACGAGACCGTTCCTGCATCCTTTGGTGTTCCTACAGCTCTTTCACTGTCATGGTGTGTAGCCAGATGTCCCCCTACAGCCTCGTGCAGTCAATGATGGGGCTTTTTGGAAGTGGCTGCATTAGCACTTGAGCTGCTAGGATCAGAGATGTGATACTGGGATTGATTCACAGTGTGATGTCAGGGTTAAGGAGTGAGTGCTACACCCTAACCCCAGCTGAGTAGCCCTGGTATCATAGAAGGGACAGGAAGAGCTGTAGTCACAGTTCATCATTTATTGCTGCTGCTGTATGTCTTCTGTGATGCCCTCTGCTATGCCACCCTGCCTCACAGCCAGCCAGCTTTGGACTGAACCTTTTACGAATTGGGGGCGAATAAACCTTTTGTCCCTTAACTTTTGAGTGTTGGGTTATTTTGTCTCAGCAATCAAAAAAGTAACATAATAAAAAAGTAAACGTATATATCAGCATCCCCTACAGCACTTTTCAGTACCTCATTTCTCTTATCAGTACCTCACTTGTCTTTCTGGCCAACTCTTACTCCATCCTGGGTCTGTATGTGTGTGTGTGTGTGTAAGCACATGGGATCTTGTTTGTTTGTTTGTTTCTCTACCCCTTTCCTCAGCTTCTCACCTCTCCCCTCTGCAAAAGAGACATCATCTGAAGGTAAGCAGGAAGAAACATCAGATAAAAACTAAACAACTGACCAGTACCCTTGGGTAGTGTCATGGTTAGCAAAGTCTAAAAAGTACAGAGGGAGCATTCACACCTGAGGGAAACTAAAGGGACATGACAACTAAGTACAGCACATGTTTCTGAAACAATCCTTCTGCCACAACAAGCACTCCTGGGACAACTGGTAAACGTGTACTGCGTCAGTATGAGCTTCATTACTTTGATGGCCACCTGGCAGGTTATAGGGGAGTGCACTGCTTATAAGAGCTACACATGAGGAAATGGAGCATTAGATCCATGACTTCTCCAGTGGCTCATGGGATAAGGCTCTTTTTAATCTACCTCTACTCCTGTTCACTACAGCACAGCCTTCTCAGCTGACAACTCAAACAGCACAGTTTTCCTCTTTAAACCCAGCAATGTTCCCAAGCACAAGTCCATTTTTTTTATTAATGCCTCCAGAAATAAAACTAACATCTCCTTAACTATGTAAATTTTAAAAGGAGACAATCCTCAATTATACATGCTTATTTGCTTATAACGTGCTCCTTAAGATTAACAGGGACTGGGGACTTAGCTCAGCAGCATAAGCGCCTGCTTGGCAAGCACAAGATCATGAATTCGATCTCCAGTACCAAAAAAAAACGATTAAGATTGATAAAATCATTGGAAACTTGTTCATATTTCTGTCCAAAACTTAGAATTGAGTTTTCAGAATCTGACTTCTGAAACAGAAACAGAAGAATTTGAGGATACATACGAAATTCTGTTGACTATGGCATCTTCATCTTCTTGTTCATCTGCAAAAATATTTACAATATTAATATTCTTTTATCCTCCAGTAAAATGTTTCACTAATTTATTTTAAAATGTATCAAAATATAAACTTTAAAAAGCAATTAGTTTAATGGAAAAGACTTTTAAAGAGCATTGTGTTTACTTAAGCAAAGATCTCAAATTCAATATCATTAAATCTGGTAGGATGGTGTGAGAGACAACTCCAGTGACTCTCTTTGAATCCAAAACAATTACTATGACTTTGATTACTTGGAGACTCATTTCCTTATACTGTTATGTAAAAGGCTGGCTAGGATTAGAGAATGAAGATTTTTTTTAAAAGTCCTGATTACCAAATATAAATTAAATTTGTTCAAATTTTGAGTCAAGAAAATAAAACTCAGTTGAACCTTAGTACCATATAAAATATACAGTTAAACATACTAAGGGAAAATTGCTACTGAATGAAATTTTCTGCTAATATCCAACAAGTTTTTCCTATAAAATCTGTAGCTTTCTTTAAATTGAGTTTGTCGTTAGTAAAGGTAAAAATGAGGTTCTCTTGAACATCCTAAACTACCTTAAATACTACTGCTTCAATAATTCAGAACTATTTTTTAAGGCACAGACAGGAAAATACCAAGTGTTCTGTATCTCTCTTAGGAAACACAGCTTCCTCTGATATTCTTCTTCCTTCTTCCTCTTGCAGACCTATTAGCCACTATCTATTTTGCCTCCCACAGAATCTCACCAGCCAAAGAGTCTTTGAAAAATTACAATACTGAAAAGTACACTGGGCCCCTCCTGCACTTCCTGTCCCTCACACACCTCCTGCACAGGTTCTCTCCTGAGGTCATGGACTTCGGGGTATCCTCTTGCCACAATGCCAATGATGTTGCTAATCTAGAGCCCATCTCTAATTACTGGCTTCCCATAAGTCTTACAACCAAAGCCCACAAAACATGGACACAGTTTTTATGCTGCTGTGCCCAGAGCTCAATCAACTGTTAAATTTGAAAGACTATTTTAACATTTCCATATCAACTTCAATGCTACTACCAACACTCTACCAAGTAGATCCAGGGTCCTCACTCTCACCACTCCTGGATTACCATAAAAATCATCTCATAAAAAAATAAATAAATAGCGTACCCATGCATGGGCCACTGGGTAGAGAACCAGATGTCAGCCTCTTCCCATGAGTCAGTGGCATTTGTGGACTGCAGGGAAGAAAAACAAGAAACCAAGACCTCCCTGTGAGTCGGCACCATGCACAGGCTGCTAGGGAGAGAATCAGATGCCAGCCCCCTCTGACCTGTAGGCTAGGAGACAAGAGGAGCCAGGCCCACCCCACCATCTCTACCTCCACCCATACCCTAGCCCTGTTAGCGACCTACTCCTGTTAGCGACCTACCCCTGTTAGCGACCTACCCCTGTTAGCGACCTACCCCTGTTAGCAACCTACCCCTGTTAGCAACCTACCCCTGTTAGCGACCAGTTGATCCAGAGAAACACAGGCTGCAATGATAGCTACTAAGGTAAAACATAACTTAAGGCTTGTAGTATGTTATGGTTGATACACTGTATCAACTTGAGAAATTTAGAAGTTTAACTAATAGACTCAGCAGGGAGCCAGGATCCTTACTTTGTAAATATCTTCATCCTGGCAAGAGGATACACAGACATTTTGTGAGTGCTACACCTGCCCTGGAGCAGGGGTGGTGGCCTGTGTACCCTAAAAGGGAGGAGAAGAGGTTTGTTTCCCTCTTTTGCTCTGGCTGCTGCGTTAAAGTGTTGCCCCAGTGCCACACTCCCCTGCTTTAGAGGCAACTGATTATAGACTAAAATCTGCAGAGTGAGCTGAATAAACCTTTCCTTCCTTCATTTTTGAGTGTATGCTGTTTTGTCCCAGCAACCAGACAAAAGTAACCAAGACATAGTGTTTAGTGTTTCACTGACTGCAGGCATAAAGCCAGTAGTCTGATCATCTATTCAGAAAATAACCAATGTAGCATATATGTGGGCTCTCCTGAAGGTGGTAGCCATTGTTAATTCCCTATTATATTGAAGTCCTATATCATTTTCATTGTTTTGTTTGGATGGGTTTTATTCTGTTTTGTCTGGGCAGCTATTTTGAAGATAACAAGAAGCATTATAGTAACCATTGTTTTATTTCCTATTATTTTGAAGTCCTGTATCAATTACACTGTTTTGTTTTGATTGGCTTTATTCTGTTTTATTTTGCTTGGTTTTATTCTGTTTAAAATAAAAATTACAAAAAATAAATAAATAAATAAAAATAACCTATAAATCTCCAATATTCCTGTTCATCATCCCCACTTATCCCTAACACAATGGATTTCTGTTCATTCACTCTCTGCCTCCCTTTCTGTGCCTTTAGTGTATGAAATTACACTAAAATATCTTTTAAAATAGTTTGGATCTGCATATGTTCAAAATTTTGAGAAATTACAAAACTCAGATAGTACTGTACCCATAAAGCTAAATAACAATATTAAAGTGATCCAATAGAGCAAGAAGTATCTCATTCGTCTCAAAAGTTTGATAGTAGTTAAAAGTAATAGCATAATTGCAAAAAAAAATCCATAATACATGGACTCTTTAAGCATCATATAGCATCTACTACCAGCTCAGTATCATAGGTAAAAAATTTTCTGATTTCTTAAAAAATAGCTTGCATTAAAGATGGTAAAAGACAATACTTTGATTCTTATTAAACACTGGCCTAAAAAATCTGTTAATTAATCAGTACAAAATTCATTCTTCAAAAAGAATAAACTCAGGAGACTGAAGCAAGAGTATCACTGTGAATCTAAGGCAAGTCAGAGCTACACAGTAAGCTCAAGGCCAAGCAAATACACAGAAAAACAGTCTCAAAAAATCAAAGAAAAAGAGAGAGACAGACAGAAGTAAAAAAAAAAAAAAAACAAAGAAACAAAATACAAGAAAGAAAAGGGAAGAGGAGAGGGAGGAGGGAAAGGGAAAAAAAGGTCTTTCTAGCTAAGTCAGGATAACACAAAATAATGAAAGTATAGTATATAATGAATATCAAGATCATTATGAAGACTGTAAATTCTACACTACTATAAAGAAAGAAAAAATAGTCTAGGGGCTGGGGATTTAGCTCAGCGGCATAAGCACCTGCCTTGTAAGCAGGCAGTCGTGAGTTCGATCCCTGGTACCGATAAAAACGAAAAAAGACCAAAAAAAAAAAAAAAAATAGTCTAGTAGTCAGAAAAGGGAGTGTGGGGGCAAAAGCCAGAGCCAGTCACAAGGAACTGACTATCTTTATAAGCTCTGGAATTTCCCAGATACTACGTAGCCCAGCACTATTCTTAGTTGGACATAAGAATTGTGATAAACAAGGACACTGCAGTAAGAGGGTGACCCTATGAGAAGTCAAATAATCTGGAAAGTTATTTTTAGTGTGCTTAGTACCAGGCATCCTGTTGATTTCAATCCAGCATACTCAATACCCGCCACTCTAAAGGACACTGACATAGTCCCTATACTGTGTCTACGTCATAAGGCACTGTAATAAAAGTTTTAACTAAAATGTGTCTACTTGCCTGATTTTCTCTTGTATCTTCTGATGATAAAGTAGGAAACAACATAGAGAATGGCAAAAAGAAGAAAACATATCTGAAACAAAACAAATTTAACAGATCATTTACATTTTTGTTTTTTCTAACAGAAGATACATCATTGTTATTCACAGTAAAAAAGAATTTAAACTATTAAAAAGTAAGTTTTGATAAATATTAATTTACTGAACTCATCAATTAGCCCAGTTTAATACTCTCCTAGGAAAAATTTTTTAAAAACCCAATGGAGATTTTTCTTTTTATAACTTGATTAAAGGTTTTTCAAAATTACATAGAGGTGTAAAGAACCAAAACATCACGAAAAATTTTGAAAATAAAGCCAATGAATGGCTGGGGATTTAGCTCAGCAAAGTAAGTGCCTACTTGGTAAGCACAAGGTCATGAGTTCAATCCCCAGTACCAATAAATAAGAAATAAAGAAATAAAAATAAAAATTAAGTCAGTGAGAAAACACTACCCCGACTAAATACTGAAACATATACTAAAAGCCTCAGTAGCATTTAGTATGCTAACACCAAAAACAGATGAATGAAATAGATACCATACCATAAAAATTTAAAAAGTATCACAAATCAGCCAGGAGGAGAATACAATCATTTTTCAATATATATATCACAATATCAAAATAAACAGAAGTTGAACGAAGGATCTTGCAAAATAGTAAATTAAAATTAAATTCCATTTTTAAAATTGACAAGCAAAAACTGTATATACTTACTATATACAATATGACGTTCTGAGCTATGCACACATCCTGGAATGGTTCAATTAGCTAATTAACAATTAATATGCATATTATACCACATACTTATCTTTTTCTGTGATGAGAACACTTAAAATCTAATTTTTTTTCAAAATATCATACATCATTAGCTGTAATTTCACAATAGAGCTCTTGAACTTACTACCCTGCTTCAATGAAATGTTATATCCTTTGTCTAGTCTCTACTCCATCCTTTGGTTCGCACTCTAGCCTCTGACAACACCTGTCATTCTGTTCTCTATTCTAGCAGTTCAACTTTGTTAGATTCCACACAGAAATGAGACTATACCACATTTGTCTTGTGTGCCTGGCTTATTTAACTTAGAATAATATTCTACAGATTCATCTGTATTGTTGCAAAAGAGAGTGCCTCATTTTTTTAAGACTGGAGAGCATTTCATTGTATAAACTTACATTTTCTTTACTCATTTACCCACTAATGGACATTTGCATTGTTTTCTTTATCCATTAGCCACTAATGGACTCTAGATTGAACACTGTTACAGTAAACAGTTGAGTGCAGATGTCACATTGATTTATTTCCTTTGGATGTACCCAGTAGTGGGACAAGTGGATCATTTGCTAGTTCTGTTTTTGATTTGGGGGAGGTGAGAGAACCTCTGCATTGTTTTCCATAATGGCTGAACTCATTTATAGTCCCAACAAAAGACAAAAGCTCCCTTCCTCTACATCTTCACCAGTACTTTTACTTTTTGATAACAGTCATTCTAACAGGTGTGAGGTGGCATCTCATTCTGCATATTATGAATTATGTCAAATACATTTTCCTATACCTGTTAGCTACTTCTATGTCTTTTGAGAAATGTTTAGTCAGATCCTCTGCCCATTTTTAAATCATGGTATTTAAGTCTCACTTCATTTCTATCATGTCTGGACAAAACAGGATAGGTATTTAAGTCTCATTTCATGGTATTTAAGTCTCATTTCGTTTCTGTCAGATCTGGACAAAACAGGATAGGTTAAAGAATAGCAAAGCAGAATTGATTAAAGAACAGAAAATCTTACAGTAAAAGACCACATATAATAAAATAAAAGCTTACTACAGCTTGTGGATCATGGGAAAAAATTTTCAAAGACTCAAATACACAACCCAGAGGCACTTAAGTGTGGATTTCTGATGATGAGCTGGTGACCTTATGACTGAGAAAGACTCTGGATCCAGGAAGTAAACACTCTCTACACAATGAAATCAGCTGCCAAATGATTAGCTGGCCCCTTCCCCTCTAGCAAGAATGGAGGCAAGTCTATGAGCCAGCTGTCAAGATTCTCAGAGCACACATGGGAGAATGACAGAAGACAACAGTGACAGTGACCAGAGCCAAGAGCATTCGAGACCACTTGCTCGGAAAGCCTAAGGATTTGTTAGGACAGTATTCAGTTGTTGGTACAGAAAGAAAGTGGGCAGGAGGCTTCTAAAAAAAACTGAGGATATGGGGGAAATGGTCTAAAGTGGAAAGGAAGTCTGAGGAGGGCCAAAGAGCAATAGAGAAAGAAGAAGGAGCAGAAAAAGATGGAGTAGAAAAAAATACTGGTCTGGGAAGATGGCGGAACAGTAAGCAGCAAACTAAAAAACCTCTCTGAGAGAAATAGCCCAGATGCTGGAATATAGCATTCTGGAGAAGGAAAAGCAGGAAAGACATAGCTCCCCTTGACCCAGAAGAAACTAAAGTGAGAACTGAAGCCCACAGGAAGAATTTTTAAAAAGAAAAACTTGAACAGAAGAAGGCGGTAGCTGGTGGTGCTCTCACTGTTGGAACCCGGAGATACATGGGCACAGAGAAGCTGGTGGCGGGCAAGCCTGAAGACCTTGGTGAGGAGATGTAAAGGCAAAACGGAGCAGCGAACCAGAGAAGTACACTGGCTGGTGTGCTCAAACTTGAGCGGCTGTGACTCAGCGAACTGCCTGGGTTTCCACTGCTTCGACTGGCCAGAGCCACAATCCGGCTAGGGTGCGGAGGCATTGAGGTCGGGATCAGCGAAACCAAGGGAGAGTGGAGCCAGTAGGGGACCTGCATTGACCCTCGGTGAGTGTCAGGAATAAAACCTTTCAATGGGAAACGGAAGGACATCTTGGAAGCCGGCAGGACTGGCAGAAACAAGGTACTGCAGAGACTTCAGTCAGTTGTTTCCTTCCCAAATGGGATTGGTGAGATGTGCCTGGCCTGGGTCACCTCCAGGTTGGGAACCAGTAGGGTGTCCCAGACCATTTCCCTACATGCTGCGCACACTAAGGCATGGTGAAGGCCTCGGCAGGTGGGCTGACCCAGAGGGAAGGGGCCAACATATGCCCTCCCTATTTGCACTTCAATTGCACACTGGAATAGGCAGGGTCACCTAGGCAGCGCACTTCAGAAGAACCAGAATCAACCAAAAAAAGAGATTGGGGCCTTCTTTATATGCCTGTATGGAAGAAACAAAAAATACGAGAAGAGGAAGCGATGAGAAAAAGCCCCCAGCCCCCAACCCTGAGAACATAGATCCAAGAAAGGTAAATACAAAAGAGATTGAGGACAGCAAACATGCAATATCAGACACAGCATTAATGGACATAAAGAAATATTTTCAGGACCTCATAGACAAGTTCAAAAGTGAAATATTTAACCAAGTAAAGTAAGATATAAACAGATTAATAAAAGAAATGCTAATCACCTCTCAAGAAGACACAGATAGAAGAATGGAAGAACACAAAGGAGAGAACCATTTGATGAAGAATATAAAGAAAATATAGAATACATGAAGCAGATTCAGATTACCAGGAAATTAAAAACTCCATTGAAAGCTGGCAAAACTGCTTGAAAGAAACTAAGGATAGATTATCCAAACTGGAGCCAGGCATGGTGGCTCACGCCTGTAATTCCAGCACTTGGGAGGCTGAGGCAGGAGGATCATTGCAAGTTCGAGACCAGCCTAGGCTACAAAGTGAGCTTAAGGCCAACTGAATTGCATAGCAAGACCCTGTCTCAAAAAAAGACAAAAAAAAAAAAAAGATTATTCAAACTGGAGGACAGGTTTGCAATGTAGGATTATGAAAGGAAAAACTTTTTTAAAATAACAAGGAAACAAGAAATATCAATACAAAGGCTAGAAGATGACAAGAGGATCTATAACTTGAGAATAAAGAATGTGAATGAAGAAGAAGCAGGGGTACAAACAAAGGAACTACAAAGGCTATTCACAGAAATAATTAAGGAAAACTTCCCAAATATAGGAAAAGGAAATGATATTCAGATATATGAGGCATACAAAACTCTAACCACCTAAACCAAAACAGAGCCACACCCAGGCATATAATAATCAAGATCCCAGAAATTCTATGTAAGAACAGAATATTAAAAGCTATTAGAGATAAGAAACAGATCACCTATAAAGGAAGGCCCATCAGAATTATGGCAGACTTCTCAACACAAACCATCAAGTCAAGAAGAGCTTGGAGAGAAATATTCCAAGTCCTGAAAGAAAATAACCTCCAGCCCAGATTGATATACCCTACAAAACTATCTCTAGAAATTAATGGAGAAACAAGATCCTTCCAAGACAAAGACGAACTGGGGAAACTTGCTACCACCAATCCAACTCGGCAGAGAATACTGTAGGGCATTCTAGAGAGAGAGAAAAGTACCAGGATTCCAGGAACAGAAAGTAGAATGAAGAAGACAAGCAGACAACTAATGGCCAACAAAGAGCATAACAGAAATGAGACAGATAAGGTTGATATAATCTCTAATATAGATGGTCTTGATACACTAAATTTTAAAAAAAGGAGAATCACAGGTAGAGTAGATCAAGAGATAGGGTTCACTGAGATGCTCTTTATAGGAAATATAATTAACCGGAAAAGGGTATATGGACTGAAAATCGAATATGGGAAAACAGTGCTCTATGGGACAAGGAGCCAGAGAGTAACAGGGGCAACTAGACCAGTATTTGTGGATAGGTTGGAAAGACAAGCTTTAATAGGTAAAGGAATATAATTACAGATCAAGTCCAGGAGGGAGAAGGTTCGAAGTCACTTAGGTAAATAGCAGATTGCCCCCCCCCCCGCCAATTTAAAACCGAGGGTCTAGATGAGACCCAAAAATACGCGGTGCACCCTGGGAATGTGAAAGGGGAGGAATGATCTTTAAAAAGATGGCAAGGGGGCCAGGGATTTAGCTCAGCGGCGTAAGTGCCTGCCTTGCAAGCAGGCAGTTGTGAGTTCGATCCCTGGTACCGATAAAAATGAGAAAGACAAAAAAAAAAAAAAAAAAAAAAAGATGGCAGAAGATACTGTTAATAGTGTGTCAAGAATTAAAACCCATATTACTCGCACCACTCTGCTTAGATTTTATTCTGTACCAGTTTGTCTACTTGCATTAGATTTGAGGGCACAGACAGCTATCCCAAAAACACTAGGATACAGCACAGTAATCATTTTTAATTTTCTATTAACCTAATTTGGAGCCCTGTATGACTTATACTGCTTTATCATGACTGATCTTAGTTAAATCTAGTTGTTTGATTGCTGCTTGGTATTGACAGATTTTATTCAAAACTTATATGATTGGGGCTGAGGATTTAGCTCAGCGGCATAAGCGCCTGCCTTGTAAGCAGGCAGTCGTGAGTTCGATCCCCGGTACCGATAAAAAGGGGGAAAAAAATGAAAAACTTATATGATTGATAGTATCAGGTCTGAAAGTTTAGGCAATTACACTGAAGATGACAAGACTCACTTCAATATCCATTCTGGCTTGATTACTACCTGTTTTTGAGGTTTTATACTACATACAAAAGTGTGTTTTTATTAATACTGTTAACGTACTGATATATTGAATTATACTATGTTTGATGATATAGCCAATTTTATTGAAGATAACAAGAGACAACACAATAACCATGGTAGAACTCCTTGTACAGCGGTCTTATATGTCTTTTTCATTTCATGTGTTTATAGGAATATGTTCTGTTTTGTCTTGCTTTGTTTTGTTCTTCCCTCTAAAATAGAAAGGACAGAAATATGTTAAGATTTATGCATGCGTAGAACCAATAAACAGTTTATGAGGACTGATCTTATGACACATGATGAAATGAACAAATACTTTGAGGAAAAAGACACTACAGTATCCAGTGCTGATCCAGGTCTATCATAATGTGAAACCCAGCAATACTATTATTCTTTGCTCGGAGTGATTTTTTTGTTGAACAGAACTGGTTGCAGTCTTGCTGTTTGAAACCCCACTTTGTATGTTCCACTTTTGTATCTTGAATAACTATTTGTAAAAAGACAATACGTAAATATCAACTAGTCATTTCTGTTTTATTCTTTCTTTAAAAGTATGTATTATTTCTACCCATTTTCTGTTTTGTTTAGTCTTTCCTTAAATAAAATGTTTAAAAAAAGAGCAAAGGGAGGGAAAGGTAGAAACTACTGTCAATTTCTTATTGTCTTATCTTGAACTCTTGCATTGTTTACACAGTTTTATTAGGTTTGGCTTTGTTCTGTCTTTTGTTAGATTTTATGCTTTCAGATGGTAAGGGCTATTTTGAATATAATGGGAAATATTATGGTAATCATGGTTTCCTATTATATTGTTTTGCAATCTTATAATGCTTTCATTCATTGATCTGATTTTATTTTGTTTTGTTTGATTTTATTATGTGAGATGGTATGAACGCTATTTTGAAGAAAACAAGACATTGTGGTAGGTATTGCTGATTTACTATCATCTTGTTTTGAAATCCTACCATGCTTTTGTTCTTCAGTTTGATTGGTTCTATCCTGCTGTGTTTTATTTGGTTTTATTATGTGTGATGTTACAGACAAATTTTTTGAAGAAAATGAGATATTATAGCAGCCATTGTTCATTTCCTGTTATTTGGTTTTGAAGTCCTGTAATGCTTTCATTTTGAATGTTTTTTTACTATATTGTTATGTTTGATATTATTGTATGTGAAGATATGCTCAACTATGTCAAAGAAAAGAGACATTATGTTAGCTACTGTTGATGTCCAGTTGTTTTGTTGTGAAGTGCTGCTTTGCTTGCGTTTTCCTGTTCTAATTTGCTTTGTTTCATTCTGGGTTTTTTTGTCCTCTTTAAAATAAAATTTAAAAAATATAAAAAAAAAAAAAAGAAAAAGGTGGAGTAAATTATAAGGCTCATGTCAGAGAAAGCAAAAGACAAAATTAATATGTATGACAGAGGCTGACTGAAATGCATTCATCCAACTTACCTGCTGTGGGCTCCCAGACACCATACATCCTTATAAGAAGACACACAGAGAACAAAGTTACTCCCCTCAGGAAGGGCAGAGAGTAGCAGGAGTCCAGCTCACACAGGACCTTGTACCAGTGCTGGTTTTCATGCACAGTAACTAATGTGTTAGAGCTGATTCTGTGTAGAGAGAAATCCACCAAGGCTTCTGAGCATGAGTGACATGACCAGACACAGTGCCAAAAACTCATTCTAGCTGTTACACAGAAAATAAGCTAGAAGGGACAAAGGCAGAAGCAAAGAGGCAAAAGAATGTACTGCAGCAACCCAGAAGAGATGTTACTAAGACCTGCACAGTGGAGGTGTGAGAAGTGACTGAGTTCTGGATCTGTTCTAAGAGCACACCTGACTATTTTGCAATGATGAACACAAAGCTCTCAGCCTGAGAAACCAAAAAGACAGAGGTCCCACTTCCTGATTCAGAATGATTACAAAAGATGTAGTTTGAGGACACAAAGAGGCACAGTTGGCCTGAAATACCTGTTCTTATGAATTATATATAGATAGCCTCCCAAAAAGTCTCATGCCATCATAGGTGGGATCTTAGAGGTGGCTGGATCTGGGATTTGTGATGTAGGATCAAGGATGTGACGCTAGGATTATTCATGGTGTTACGCTAGGACTAAAGCTGCCTATGAAATGGGTGTGAGTGCTACCTGTTCCAAGGGTGGGTATTCTGGAAAGGATCTAAGGGACAGAAAGAGGGTCACTGCTTGTTACTTACAGCGTTCTGTTTGCTACTTTGCTGCCTTCTTTTTTTTTTTTTTTTTTTTTTGTCTTTTTGCTTTTTATCGGTACCAGGGATCAAACTCACGACTGCCTGCTTGCAAGGCAGGCGCTTATGCCACTGAGCTAAATCCCCAGCCCCCCTACTTTGCTGCCTTCTGACTGCCATGAACTGTTTCTCATCTTCCATGCCCCTCTGCCATGCCACCCTGCCTTGGAGTCAGCCCACAATGGACTGAAACCTCTGCAAACTGTGACCTGAAATAAACTTTCCTCCTTTAACTTTGGATATCAGATATTTTATCTTACCAATGAAAAAATAATTAAGACACCTATTATTTATTCCAATGGAAAAGGTGAATGAGCAACAGGATATAAAATCTATACTGCTTAGGAGAAGGGGGCAGGCTAGAAATTTAAAAAACAAAATCAGCAGCAGACAGCACTGAAAACTCTGGGACTAAACAAATGCTCATCATAAGTAGTGCGCACAGCCAGGATGTCTGAGCACAGAGCCTTGGGACCCTCAAATATTTGGAAGTCAACATGCCAGAAGGAAACTGCAAAAGCTGCTGAGAAGCAGCAGTCAGCAGTTGGCCAGGGACAAACGAGACAGTCCAAGGACTCCAAGAAGGAAAGAGGAATTACCAGTGTCAAATGGCGCTGACAGGCCACACACAACAAGAACTGAGGGCAACAACTAGGTTCAGCACCACAGAGGGCACTGGTGACCTTGACAAGGGTGGTTTTTCTGGAGTCAGGAAGCAAAGCTCTAACTGAAGTGAATTACAAGTGGAAACTGGAAAGACAAGCAGTGTTTCTTCAGAGTGTTATTGTAAGGAAGCAAAGGAAATGTGAAGCAAAGAGGCTTTTCTACAAAATGAGAAAAGGTACAGAAAGTGGAATGAAAACTCCATTGGAGAAAAAATTCTAAGCACAAGAGGAAAGACGTACTTAAGTAATGAGTGATATAAAGTTTATCCAAGGCAAAAAGGAAGTGAAGGAAATAGAATATTTGAGTTCACTTGCAGGTGGGTAAGTGGATGGGTGGCAGAAACATACAGACATTGTTAAACCTTTTGCTGGCTTCTATTGTCTCAGAACCAAGTTTCTCAAACCTGAGCTCTACATGAAGGGTCAGAGAAGAGAAAATATGTAAGTCATATGGGAAAATGGAAAAATACAACAGGAACGTTAGACAAACCAAAACTAAATACCCTTTAAAACTTTTCCAAGCTGGGGCTGGGGATTTAGCTCAGCGGCATAAGCACCTGCCTTGCAAGCAGGTGGTCGTGAGTTCGATCCCTGGTACCGATAAAAAGGAAAAAGACAAAAAAAAAAAAAAACTTTTCCAAGCTGAGCCAGCCTCTCAGCCACACCCACAGCTGATGATGCCATGAAACACAACAGCCTGGTTCTCAGAGGCAAGGAGATCTTCAGGAAATGTCACACCTACTTTCTCTCCATTTACAGACAAACTATTCAAAATAATAGCTGTACTTAATTAAGACGCTTACCTTCTCCTCACCACTCTTCTAACCACACACAGTAGCCAACTCAAAAGCTCTGCACTAGCAATGACCTAACAGCCAAATTCTACTCCCTAATTTTATTCAGTCTCTCTGCAGCAGCTTCTGTCAACTTCTGTCTGATTTTACTCCCAGGCTCTCTCATTTTTATCTCTTTTCCAGCCAGCCTTTACACATTCATTACTCTTCACTGTGCTCCGCGGATGAATTTTGCCATCCCTCTGCTGGCATCCCACAAGCTCTCTGTAGAAACAGCAGCTACTCCTAGGTTTCTAACTTTCCACCCCACAGAACCCCTTGACCACAGTTGAAGAAGCTCTGGTTTAGAATAACAGCAAGAGAAAGCAAAATGATTGCCTGTGAAACCTAAGAAGATCGGGGGGTGGGTAAAACTAAGGATAGACTGACAGGCAAGAGGAGCAGAGATGTCAGTCAACTAAGTTCACTGTAGAGGAGCAGCTGCAATTAAAGGACTTGGCTGGCTAAGGAAGCTGGAAGCAGGTTTTGATCAGAGAATGTTTTTAAGCTTTAAAATTAGTGCCTAAAAGTAGAGGATAATAGTCTCAGAAATTTCAGTGCAGAAAGACAAAAGGCTGGAAATGAAACAGCATGAAAGTTAATGAACAAAAGGAAATCAAGGAACCAAAATGAATGGAAAGTAATTCATTTAAGAGTAGAAGTAAAGCTACCAATTATTTAAAAAATACAGTATAATCAATTCAAAAGTACAAAACAGTCTGGCATGGTAAAACACGTCTACAATCCCGGCACTCAGGAGGCTGAGGCAGGAGAATCCTTGTGAGTTTGAGACCAGCCTGGGCTACAAAGTGAGCTCAAGGCCAGCCTAACTGTATAACAAAACCCTGTCTCAAAAAGACAAAAAAGGGCTGGGGAATTAGCTCAGTGGTTTAAGCGCCTCCCTGGTAGCATGAGGTCATGAGTTTGATCCCTAGTACCAATAAAAAAAACAAAAGACAAAAAGAAAGTACAAGACAATGAAGCTAGAAGCATAGTTCAGGGTATGGCACATGCCTAGCCCACATGAGACCCTGGAGTCAGTCTCCAGACTAGAAAGTAAAAGACAGAAAAAATTCTTAAAACAGTAAGACAGAAGCAGTAAGTCACATTATAAGTAAATTCCTATTAGACCAACAACAGACTTCTCAGAAGAAAATATGTAGAGCTGGAGAATATGGGATGATAGACCAGAGTTCTCAAAGTTAAAAAACAAGACTACCAGTCAAGAATACTACACCCCAAAAGCTATGCTCCAGAAAAAAATAAAGTCCTTCCAGGTCAAGTAAATACTGAAGGAATTCATCTCCAACAGCCCAGCCCTACAACAAATCCTTCAAAGATCCATACACTGAAATCAAGAGGGTGGTGACTACTATCATGAAAATTTGCAAAAGTACAAAAACTAACACTAGAACAGATAAACAAAAAGATAAATAAATAAAATCAAAATGTATCAACATAGAAGAGTAACAAGTCAAAAAGATAAACAAAAATAAAGGAATAGGTATTTTTAAAAATAACAGAAAGATAGGAGTACATATTCATCACTAACACCCTTTAAATTAAATAGATTACATTGCTCTATTAAAAGAAACAAAATGACTGAATAACTTTTTTTTAAAAAAAAGGAAAGAAAAAAACAAGAACCAACAATATACTGCCTATAAGAAACTCATTTTACCAATAATGACACATAAAACTTGAGGTGAAGGGATGGGGAAAAATTATCATGCAAACAGAAACCAAAAGCAAACAAGAGCAGCCATCTTAAACCAAGAACTTTAAATCGAAACTATTGCAAGACTAAGAAATTTATTATTTAATAATAAAAGGATCAATTAAAGAAGAGAAAATAACAACTGAAAATATATACATAATGTTTGATCATCCATTGTATAAAACATTATTAGATCCAAAAGGATAGATGCTAATGCAATAATTATTGAGAACTTCAACACTTTACTTTCATCAATAGACAAGTCATTTAGATAAAAAAATCAATAAAGAATAGGTGCAGCTCAACTTTATTAAAGGTCAAACAAATGTAACATATATTTATAGAACATTTCATTCCAACAGTTGCAGAATACATATTCTTCTCACATAGAACATTCTCCTGGACAAACTAAAAAGCAAATCTCCAAAAATTAAAGAAAAATCATAGCATGTATGTTATCTGACCACAATGAAATAAACCAGAAATTAACGAGAATAATTCTAGAAATTATATTGATACATGGATGTTAAACAGTATTCTTTTCAATGACAGTTTTATCAAGAAAGAAATTGAGATAGAAATTTTAAAACTTCTTCCATAAAAATGAAATGAAAATATAATTCACCAAAACTTATGGATACAGTAAAAACAATACAATGAGAGAAATCTATAGCAGTAAAGGCCTATCTATCAAACAGTCTAACAGTTCAACTCAAGGAACTCTAAAAAACAAACCAAACTCAACATTAGCATAAGGAAGCAATAAAGATCAGAGCAAAAATAAACGAAATCAAGTGACAACAATGAAGCACAAACACAAAGGATTAATAAAACAAAAAGCTAAGTTTTCTAAAAATATCATTTTTGTCTCCCTTTAGCTATAAGAAAAAAATACAGAGAAGACTCAAATAAATAAAATCACAGATGAAAATAAGATATTACAACTGATACCACAGAAATATAAAAGATAATTAGGAGCTACTGTAAACAAATATGCCAACAAACTGAAAAACATAGAAAAAAATGATAAACATTTGGACATAAAACCTACCAAACTGAATGACAAGGACATAGAAAAACTAAAAAGATCAATAGCAGATATCAAGATAAATCAATAATAAAAAGTCTCCCAACAAAAGCAAAGTACAGTACCTGATGCCTTGCTGTTGAATTTTACCAAACGTTTAAAAAGGAATACCAATTTTTCTCAAACTATTGCAAAGTCTCAAAGACAGGGAACCACCCCAAACTCATCCCACCAGCCCGGCATTCTCTTCATACCAAAATTATACAAGAAACAAAAAAAGAAAACTACAATTGGGCACGGTGACACACATCTGTTATCTCAGTGACTCAGGAGGCTGAGGCAGAAAGATCACAAACTTAAGGGCAACCTAGGCAACTGAACAAGACATCCTGTTTCAAATTAACCAAAAAGGGCAAGAGATTTAATTGAGTGCTCCTTAAGTTCAATTCCCAGCACTGCCAAAAAGAAAGAGAGATAAAAATGAAAAAAAACTACAGATCAATACCCGTGATAAACAGTAATGAAAACATTTCATAATAAAATATTACTAAACTGAATCCAA
Organism: Cavia porcellus; assembly: GCF_034190915.1. Classification (NCBI taxonomy): domain Eukaryota; kingdom Metazoa; phylum Chordata; class Mammalia; order Rodentia; family Caviidae; genus Cavia; species Cavia porcellus. Next base: position 61,027,401 of record NW_026947489.1, read on the forward strand.
CAGCACATCAAAAAGATGATATAGTACATCATAATCAACAAGAATTTACCCTAAGGATATACATGGATAGCTCAACATATGAAATCAAGTAACAAAACACATCAAAAGATGAAGGACAAAAATCCATGTAGTTATCTCAACATGCAGAAAAAATATTCAATAAATTAGACATTCATAATAAAAAAATCCCTAAAAAAATTAGGTATGAAAGACTCTTACCTCAACAATAAATATTATATCTAACAAACATAAAGTCAACATCATACTGAATGGGAAAGAGTTGAAGTCATTTCTTTTCACACCAGGAATTTTCACTTCATGTCATACAAGGGATGTCCACTTTCACCAGTACTGGAAGACTTAGCCAAAGCAATAAGGAAAAAGAAAAATAAATTGCAACCAAAGAGGAAAAGAAGGTCAAATTATCTCTATTTTCAGATGCTACCACTTTATGTATAGAAAAAACTAAAAATTCCACCAAAACAAAATGTTAGAACTCACAAATTCAGTTGGTTGCATGGTACAAAAATTAATAAACAAAAAATAGCTTTTTATACATAGGTAATAAAATTGCTGGAAAAGACATTGAGAGAGAAATCTCATTAGTTGCTTTTAAAATTCCATAAATAGGAGCTGGGGGTTTAGCTCAGCGGCATAAGCACCTGCCTTGCAAGCAGGTGGTCGTGAGTTCGATCCCTGGTACCGATAAAAATGAAAAAAAAGACAAAAAAAATTTTTAAAAAAAATAAAATTCCATAAATAAATTTAAATAAATCCAAGGTAAATGAATGGCCTGTACAATGAGAATTTTAAAAGGATGAAGGAAGAAATTAAAGAAGATATGCACCAAAAAAAAAAGTGAAAAGATATTCCATGTCCCTGAATTGGAAGAATAAATACTGTTTTTAAGAATGTCCTTATTACTTGAAGCAAGCTACAATCTATGTAACTTTTACCAAAATATCAGAGACATGTATTTGATAAATATCAATTATATTTTCATAGAACTAGAAAAAGCAATCACAATCATCAAATGGACTAAAAAAAAAAAAAAAAAAAAAGACCTCAAATAACCAAAACAATCTTGAGTGAAAAGAGCAAAGCTAAGAGTACCACAATACTTGACTCTGAAACACAAAGCTAGATTGTAACCAAAACACTCTGGTACTAACATCAAAAAGACATGCAGAGTAATGAAACAGAACAGAGAACCCAAAAATCAATCCACAGGGGCTGGGGATTTAGCTCAGCAGCATAAGCGCCTACCTTGCAAGCAGGCAGCCGTGAGTTCAATCCCCGGTACCGATAAAAACAAAAAAAGACCAAAGAAAAGAAAGAAAAATCAATCTACATATCTACAGCCAACTGATTTCCAATAAAGGCAGCATGAACATACAGTGGAGAAAGGAAAAGTCTCTTTAATAAATTGGTGCTAGGAATGTAAACATCTCTCTCTCTCACCAGTGACAGCAAATAAACCTAAAATGGACCAAAGCAGACCTAAAATGGATCAAACATCTTAAATGTAAGACCCAAAACTATGAAACTAAAAGAAAAACACAGGGAAGTACTAAATGATGCTTTAGGACACTGATCTAGACAAAGACATAGGGGGAGCCCAGAAGCACTTGGTGAGAGGTACTGATAATGGGGAAGGCTATGCATGTGTGGAGCCTGGGGATACAGAAAATCTTTTTTGTCTTTAGCTCCCTGGAGATTGCTCTGAAAAATAAAATCCTATTAAAAAATAAAATTACTCCAGTAAACAAATGTGTTTAACAAATTCAATACCCTACATTCCTCCTAACCTACCTAGCTCTTCACAACTACCAATCTACTTTTTTTCGACAGATTTGCTTTTCCTAGATATTTCATATAAACAAAATCATACAACGTATGACTTGGTTCTGGCTTCTTTTACATAGCGTAATTTTTCAAGGTTCATCCATGTTGTAGCATTTATCAGTATTTTATTGCTCCAGACAAATTAGGGGGAAAAAAACCAATTTGGTTAAAAATACATTGGGTTTGTTTGTTTTTGTTTTTTTACTTGTAGCTGAAAGAGTTCTTTTGTACATTCACACAAGGATGTACATACAAAGATGTTCATTATTCTGTTGTTTTTAATTATAACAAACCACCCTTCTATCAAAATGAAAATTACCAATGCTATTTTTGGAACAATTAAAGTAAGTACAAAACACATGTAATATCTACTCTTCTAATAATTACTAGAACTGTTTTCATAAACTATGTTGTATCTTTCAAATTTGCTTCAATAAAATAATACTTCCCACAACAGCTAACACTGAGACCCCTGGTAAGAAATAAATACTCCCATTTTTCAAGACTATTATAGCAAATTTCAGATTCCTTGATATCATCATCACTATTATTTTATTACTTTTTCTTGACATGTTTCAGATTCTCGGCTGGAGATTTAGCTCAGCGGCATAAGTGCCCGCCTGAAAAGTACAAGGTCATGGGTTCAATCCCCAGCACCAAAAAAAAAAAAAAAAAAAAGAAATGTTTCAGATTCTGCATTTTCTTATACTACAAGTCGCCAGTAAAATGTTCTTTAAATCCCTCCTGAGATTGTGCTCCAGCAAAGTGTAAAAAATGACAGCCCTCCCTATGGAGGAGAAGAATCAAGGTAGCAAACAGCAGGTGTCACCCACTGTCACATGGCTCTATATCCCAATCACAGCCAATCTATCCTGTCTCTCCTTTTATGAAAGCTCAAATTTTAGCACAACTGATTTCTATTAGCTTCATGTAAATAAAACACGTCTCCACAACTACTTATGTATACACATACATAAATACACACACACAAACACGTCTCCACAACTATTTATGTATTTAGGTATGTTAACTGAGACACTAACACAAGCAGAATCTATCTTGCACATCTGTTGAATCTTCCTGCATATAGTACTGTACCTACACAATTTTTTTCAAAACAGAAAATCATATTTCCTTCCTCACTGCTAGTTCCCTGGTGTCAGTCAGACCTGATGGGGGAAAGGATAGACACTCCAAAATGAAGAAAAGGTGAAAGTTTCTGTTAGACTGGACTAGATTTTTCAGTATCTGGAAGTAACCATAGCTTTCTGAGAGTAGGGAATAGAGCTCAAACAAAGCACCATGGGAGACTTAAGCTGCAATGGCATCCTAGTAGTTCTACTCTACAATAAACTGACTGTCTATAAACGGCATTTTACACAACAGGAATTCACATGTTCATTTTTTTTCCATTATGCCCACTGTTACGGTTTATACCTAGATGTCCCCCAAGGGTCTCTTGGGGTCTCTTGGCTCTTAGGTGGGGCTTTTACAAGGTGACTGAATCACAGGGGCACTATAGCTAAAAGTGATGTTCATAGGAGGTGGAACCTGGTTGGAAGAGGCAGTCATATTTGCATCTGGACTTTAAACATATAAAATAAAATGGGCAATAAAACCTTGGACAGTCCTGCCATTTAATACCTGCTCTCTATCTATTTGCTTTGACTATATCGTTTTGTTACTGTATGCACTTGTAATTAGTCTATTTGTGGCCACCAACACCATTTCCTAAACTTGTAAAAGTCTAAGACTGTATTCTCGGAAGTCCTAAGGTCATTATGAATATCTAAAATACCTACTGCAGACACTGTTAAGAACAAAAGAAAAGCTTAACGCTCTCAGTGATTCACATCCTGAACACATATCTTTGGCTTGGAAAAAAAAGGAAGACTAACATTAGAAATCACGCTGAAAAAATGGAGTTTTTTTGGATGCCCATACTTTTCATGTGATATACTTCTGACAGTAATTTAAGAAGAAATGTACCTATAGGACTTACATTAATGAGAAAAAACAAATCCATCACACAAAAACATCAACTAAAAAAAAAGACAGCAAAAAAAAAGACAAAAAGCCTTAAAGTAATGAAAAACAACTCAAAAGAGACAATAGTAAGTCCTTCTCTATCAATAATTATTTTATATAAGTAGATTAAATTCTCTAATAAAAGGCACAGAATGCCTAACTGGAAAAAATTCCAATCATATGTTATCTATAAGAAACTCACTAAAGACTTAAGGATACAAGGCAAAATGTAAAGGAGCAGAAAAAAGATATTCCATACAGTGATAATGTTTTTAAAAAGACAAGAATATCTATATTTAATTTTAAAAGTGAGACAAGATGCAAAAACAATTATTATCAGTATTAAAAAACATTATGACAACAGGATCAATCCAGCAAAAAGATACAATATATGCAGCTAACATAAGACTACCTAAAATACAAACCAACATAACTGAAGGGAGAAACTACACAATAGTTAGAGACCTCAATACACCACTCTCAAAGCATCCAGAGAGAAGATCAATAAAAAAACAAAACTTGCATCCCCAGGACCAATAAAAAAGAAAAAAAAGAAAAAAAAACAAAACTTGAATAATACTACAGACAGATCAAATGGATGTAGGTTTTTAAAAAGAGAATACATTTCCACTCAACAGGAGCAGAATACGCTTTCTTCTCAAACACATATGAACTCCCTCTCCATGACAGATCACTCGTGAGGTCCCGAAATGAGTCAGCAAATGTAAGGAGACTGGAAATGACACCAAATACCTTTCCTGACCACAAAAGAGCAACGCTAGAAAGCAACGGCAGAAGGACACCTGGAAAATTCATGCATGTGCAGAAATGTTAAAACATTCTTGAATAATTGCTAGGCAAATAAGAAATCAAAAGGGAAATTAGAAAGTACCTCAAGATAAATACCACATGTAATCCCAGCACTCAGGAGGCTGAGGCAGGAGGATCGTTGTGAGTTCGAGACCAGCCTGGGCTACAAAGTGAGCTCAAGGCCAGCTGGAACTGCAAAGCGAGACCCTGTCTCAAAAAGACACACACACAAAAAAAAGATAAATACCACAAACCAAAATTTATGAGATGCAGCAATAGCAGCAGAAAGCCGTTCATAGTGATAAATATACTTAAAAACAAGAAATTTCTCACATAAACAACCTAACTGCTCAACTCAAGAACTAGAAATGTAAAAACTAATACAAAAGTTAGCATAAGGCACTGGAAAAAGGAAAAGTAAATGAAATAGAAAGTTAGAAAAATGTCAGAAAAAACTAAGAAGAATTTCTTGAAATAAAATTCACCAACCTTGGCTATACTAACCAAAAAAAGAGAGAAGATTCAAATAAGTAAGATCAAAAATGAAAAAGGAAACATTACAACTCACACCACAGAAATAAAAAGGCTCATAAGAATACTAGAAAATAGAGGATTTAGTTCAGTGGCATATGCGCCTGCCTGACAAGTGCAAGGTCGTGAATTTGATTCCTGGTACCGCCAAAAAAAAAAAAAAAAAAAAAAAAAAAGAATACTAGGAACAATTACAATACAATACTCTGGACAACCCAGAAGTAGATATATTCTTAGAAATATACATCTAGCAAGACTAAATCACGAAGAAACTGAAAATCTGAGCATGTCTATCAGATGTACAAAAGTTAAATCAGTAATCAAAAGCTCCCAACAGGGGCTGGGAATTTAGCTCAGTGGCATAAGTACCTGCTTTACCAGTGCAAGGTTGTGAGCTTGCTCCCTGATACCAAAAAAAAAAAAAAAAAAAAAAAAAAACTCCCAACAAAGAAGACCAGAAATACATGAGCTCATAGATGAGGGCTATCACATAGTTAAAGAACAATTAATACCAATGCCTCTCAAACTCTTCAAGAATTGAAGTGGAAGAAATACTTCCAAACACATTTTATGAGGTCTCCATAACCCTGACACTAAAGCCAAATATACCACAAGGACCCACAAGGAAAAAACTACAGGTCAATATCACTGAAGAATATACATACAAAAATCCTCAGCAAATACTAGCAAACCAAACCCAACAACAGATAAAAAGTTATAAACCATGACCAAATGGAATTTATCCCCAGGGTACAAGGATGGTTCAACATTATGAAAATATGATGTCCTACACTAACAAGATAAAGGACAAAATGTGATCATCTCAACAGACGAAGAAAAAGCACTTCAGCTGGGGATTTAGCTCAGTGGCTTAAGTGCCTCCCAGGCAAGTGCAAGGTCATGAGTTTGATCTCCTGTACAAAAAAAGAAAGGAAGGAAAGAAGGAAGGAAGGAAGGAAGGAAGGAAAGAAAGAAAGCACTTCAAAAATATCTAACACCTTTTCATGATAAAAACTTTCAACCAAGTAGGAATAGAAAGAAGTTACCGCAACATAATAAAGGTTATTTATACAAATACATGAAAATCCCACAGTTAACATCATAATGGTGAAAAACAAAGCATTGCCATTAAGATCCGGAATGAGGCAGGGATACCAACTCTCATGGCTTCCATCTAACATATCCCTGAAAATCCTAGCCAGGCCAATTAGGCAAGAAAAGGAAATCAGAGGTATTGAAGTCAGAAAAGAAGAAGTAAAACTGTCCCTCTCAGCAAATGACATGATCTTAGATATAAAACACACATACGGGCTAGGGATTTAGCTCAGTGGCAAAAGGATCTGCCTGGCAAGCTTGAGATCGTGAGTTCGATCTCCAGTACCACAAGAAAAGTAAAAAAAAAATAAGCACACACACACACACACCCTCATCAAAAAGATCTGATGGGGAAAAAATGGTGAAAACAGAGCTTTTGCAAATGAGAAGGGAGTAAAGAGTTGGAAGAATCAGGGAGGGAAAGAAGGGAAGATTTGTTGAATACATGTACCAATTTCCAATAATAAATCCAATCATTATGTACTGTAAACATGTACTAATAAAAAATCAAAAACAAAAAAACTGTTAAACAAATTCAATGAAGTTGCAAGAAACAAAGTCAGCATGCAAAAATTGGTTGCATTTCAACTTACTAAAACCATTCACCAGGCATTGTAGCATAGGCTTTTAATTCTGATACTCAGGGGTCAGAGATACAGCTCAGCAGCTTACGTCCCTGCTTGGCAAACCCAAGGTCATGAGTTCAATTTCCAGTACTCAAAAAAAAGTAACAATAAGAATTAATGCTGACCTGGGGATTTAGCTCAGCGGCAAAAACGCCTGCCTTGCAAGCAGGCAGTCCTGAGTTCAATCCCTGGTACCAATAAAAAAGAAAAAGACAAAAAAAAAGAATTAATGCTGACACTCAGAAGGATGAGGCAGAAAGATGAAAACTTTGAAGCCAGCCTTGCCTATATACCACAATTCTAAAGAAATAAAAGTAAATGGGCTGAGAATTTAGTTCAGCAAATTAAGTGCCTCCCTTGCAAGCGTAAGGTCGTGAGTTTGATCCCCGGTACCAAAAAAAAAAATAAATAAAATGAAATGAAAGTAAAATAAACTAGCCTAAAAGGAAATTAGTACATGGTCCTATTTAAATAGTACCAAAAAAGAATAAACTGCATAGGAATAAATTTGATCAAGGTGAAAGGCTTTTATATTGAAATCTACAAAACATGAATGAAATAAGGCAAACCAATTGAAAGACATCTATGTTTATAAAGTGGAAGATTTAACATTGCTAAAATGGCCATAATAGCCAAAGCAGTCTACAAATTCAATGCAATTCGTATCAAAACCTCAATGGCATTTTTCATAGAAACAGAAAAAATAACTCTAAACTTAAGAGAGAACCACAAAAGATCCCAGAAAATCAAATCAATCTTAAGCAAGAATAACAAAGTGGAAGCATGACACTTCCTGCTTTCCAAGCATATTACAAAGCTACAATAATCAAAACACTATGATGTTGAAATAAAGAAAAAACAAAAGAGCCTAGAAATAAACTTACGCACTGTCAACAAATCTTAAACAGGAATACAAAGAACACACAATGGGGTAGGCTGCCACTGGATTGCAGAGAGCCAAACCCAAGCCTCAATCTGTGAGTCAGCATCATTCGCCAATTGCAGAGGGAGAGAGCCAAGCCCCATGGGAGGAGATCCCTGCCTGGAAACCAGCGCCATGCACCATGCACCATGCACCATGCGTAGGCATTGCAGGTATGGGGCCAGCCAGCCCCAAGCCTCTCCCTGTGAGTCAGCCTCATTTGCAGACTGTGGAGGGAGACAACCACAACCTTGAGGGTATCATTTTCATTGTTTTGTTGGGTTGGGCTTTTATTTTCTTTTGTTTTGTATATGTTAACTCTGATGGCATGAGTAGCTATTTGAAAGATAGCAAGACATGCTATGGAAGCCATTATGTATTTACTACTGGCTTGTTTTGAGGCTCTTTATTGCATTCATTGTTTTGTTTTTATTGTTCCTATTCTATCCTACTCTGTTCAATTTTTACTATGTCTGAAGGTATCTGCAGCTATTGTGAAGACAAAAAAGGCATTGTGGTAACTATTGTTGATTTCAAAAGGTTTGTAAGTCTTATATCATTTATTCTGGTTTATTTTGATTGATTTTATTGTTTTATTTTCCTTGGTTTTTTTTCCTCTTTAAAATTAAAAAAAAAAAAAATTAAAGAACAAAGTGCCAGGGATTTAGCTCAGCAGCATAAGAGCCTACCTTGCAGGCGCATAGTAGTGAGTTCAATCCCTGGTACCAAAAAAAAAAGAACACACAATGGGGAGTGGATAGGTCTCCAACAAATGATCCTGGGGAATAATAGATATCCAAACAAATGAATGAAATTGGGCTTCATCATACACAAATCAATTCAAAAAGGATTAAAGATTTACTTGTTATGGTCTAAAATACAGCTCCAAGAGGAAAATCTTCATGACATTGGTCTTGGCAATGGCTTTATAGATAAGACACCAAAGGCAGAGGCCAAAAAAAAAATAAAAAGTGGAACTGCATAAAATTAAAAAGTTTAAACAGTAAAGTAGGAAATCATCAGAGTATAAAAGCAACCTAAGGAACAGGAGAGAAATATTCCCATATAGCTGATGACTTAATATCCAAAACATAAAGAAACAGAGGAAAGTGGCACATCCCTGTAGACAAGAGTAATCAGGAAGCTGAGGCAAGAGGATCACTTGAGTCTAAGAGTGTGAGACTAGCCTAGACCACACACTAAGACCATACCTCGAGGAAAAAAAAAAAAAAAAAAAAAAATATATATATATATATATATATATATATATATATATATATACAAAACCCAGGCACAGTAGTGCATCCCTGTATTCAGGACTGAGGCAGGAGGACTCAAGTTGGAGGCCAGCCTGGGCAGCTTAGCAGACTGTGTATTATAACAAAAACTAAAAGGACTGCACATGGGGATCACAATGTTAAGTAAAATGAATCAGACACACAGACCTACATATCAAGTGGTTTCTCTCATATGAGAAATCCAAAGTATAAACAAATCAAAGGCCAAAATAAAAGATAATGGAAAGTAGAGAGATAGATCATTCCCAAAGAGGAAGGGAATCAATAGATGGAGAGAGGGCGGAGGGAGGGAAGGAGTAAGGATGAAAAGAAGGAAATGGGATGTGTTAATACCAACTTTCCACAGGAATATAAACACTATGAACTACACACATGTACTAATAAACTATAATTTTTAAAAAGGGCTGAAGATATCGCTCAGAAACAACATTCCTGGGTTTGATATCTAGTACCTCTAAATAAAGGATTTTTAAAAATACATATATATGTACATATGTAACTCAAAAGTAAAAACAACTAATAACCTAGTTTAAAAAAGGGCTAATAAATGGTCATTTCTCAAAAAAAGACAAACTGACAGTGCAAACTGAAACCACAATGAGATGTCACTTCACATCTGTGTTGGTGAAAAATAAGAACCTTTCCACATTCTAAAGGTAAAGTAGTGCAATCTCTGTGGAAAACAATTCAGCAGTTCATCGAAACTTAAATATGATTCTCATATAGTCCGGTAATCTCACTTGCAGGTATACAGTACTACACTGCAAGAAGAAACTCCAATACTGTACCTCTACAATCCACATGGACACAAATGGATAAACAAAACATGGCATAGACAAAAACAGAATGTTCTTCAGCCTAAGGGAAGGCAACTCCTACAATGTGGATGAACCCTGAAGACCACATGATGAGTGAAATAAGCCAGACACAAAGAACAAATACTGAATGATTCAATTCACTAGAGGTATGTGGAATAACCAAATCCATAGAGGCAGAAAGTACCACAGTAGTGATCAGCAGCTAGAGAGAGTAGGGAATCAGGAGGAACTGCTTACTAGAAGAGTTTCAGCTTGAGGGGAAGAAAAAGTTCTAGAGATGGACAATGGTTTACACAACTCTGTGAATTACTCAATGCTCCATTTAAGCATGCTAAGGCCAGGGATTTAGCTCAGCAGTATAAGTGCCTGCCTGGCAAGCACAAGATCATGAGTTCGATCCCAAAAAAAAGAGGTAAACTGTATGTTAGTCACAATAAAAAAGCTAAACAAAAATTATAGCATTATATGGCAAAAATGAAAAGAGCTAAATAATTTTTAAAAATGTGTCTGCCCTAGGGAAAAAGCAAATATTTATATTTACTCTACATGTGACTAATATGAGAAAGAAACGCCAAACAGGAAACTTACTGAACCTGGTCCCTGTCTACACTGGCTATGTGTAAGGTGGAGTGCACACAGGGATGCTGGATTGAGGGAAATGGGGATGAGGAGGGGAAGAACTAAAAAACTCTATGCCAAAATTGAGTTTTCACCAGGGTAGGAGACAAAGGTAACAGAGCTCTGGACTACTAAAACACCCATTCTCAACCCAAATTACAAATATCTAAATCACTTAGAAATAAAGCGAAAGGGAAAAAAAAAAAAGAAAAGAAAAGAAAAAAAGAAAGAAAGAAAGCCAAAGACAGACAGACCCAAGGAACTGCACAGAGTCCAAAATAAGCTGCGTGCATGCATAGTTACCTAATTTGAGACAAAGATCATAAATGGTGCCAGTGATGAAACATTCATGTGGGATTAGAAAAATATGATTCCTACCTCAAGCTATACATAGCAAGTAAATTCCAGATGGGGTGTAAATTTAAATGGGAACAGTAATTCAACAAAGTATTTAGAAAAAAGTATAATCCTTGCTTATAACCTTAAGTAAGCAAGGATTGCTTTAACGAAAATACAAAAAGTACTACTGTAAAAAAAAAAAATAAAACACTTTTAAATTAACTGTGTTAAAATTAAGAATTTCTGGTCAACCCGAAACAGTGGTTCAGGTCTGCAATTCCAGCATTTAGGAGGCTGAGACAGAAAGATCGCTGTGAGTTTGAAGTGAACCTGAGCTACACAGTGAGTCAAGGCAGTCTGAAGTGCAGAGAGCTTGTCTCAAAAAAGAAAAAATTCTGTTCATCAGAAGATATCACTGAGTGTGAATACACAGTGAGAAAAATATTTGCAATACATACATCCAGGCAAAGCACTGTATCTAGAATAAAGAACTCCTGCAAATCAGTATCAAAAAGAAAAAGTATAAGGGACAGGGATTTTGCTCAGTGGCATAAGCGCCTGCCTTGCAAGTGTGTGGTCGTGAGTTCAATCCCAGGTACTGAAAAAAAAAAAAAAAAAGTAATTTTAGAGTGGGGTAAAACTTTTGAAGACACTTTCCAAAGGTTTCTAATGACTAATAAATATAAGCAGGTGCTTAAATTTATCAGTCATTAGAAAAATGAAAGTTCAAGTGCTTTGTTTAGTGACTACTATGACATGGTTGGTAAACTAAAAATGGATGGAAAATATCAAGTGTTGGTAGAGATGAAATGCAAGTGAACCTCTCATGCAGTGCTGAGGAAAACATAAGCCGGTACTACCACTTTAGAAACTATTTAAAACTAGCCACTGGTGTTAGCACAAATCTAACCCAGTAATTTGATTCCTGGGTCTATACCCAAGAAATGACACCCAAGGTCACCAAAAGATATGTGCAAAAATACTCATTGTCAAAACCTGAAACTGCTGAAGTACCTATCAACAGCAAAATGGAAAAATAAATTGTGTTAAAGTCACATAAGTAGAATACTGAAAATGAACTATAACCACATGCTAAGTAGACAGGTCACAAACATTGCTGAAAGACACAATACACAAAGTGTGCATACTGTAAGATCCCATCTGTACTGAGCTTAAAGATGAGCAGATACTAATCCAAGGAGTTACAGCCAGAACAGTGATCACTCTCCTTCAAGAATACCGGGAAAAGGCAAGGCAAGGACGGCTCTCTTGCATGCAGGGAAACAGTTTCTCAGACTGGACCCACCACCGCACACGCACAAAAGATGTGCATACTTCTCTGTGCATCTAACCTTCCAAAGTCTGGCTGGCAAGCTGATTCTCAATTTGTGAAATCAGGGCCTGGTGGCACATGCCCGAAATGCCAGCCTCATGAGTTTGAGGCCAGGCTGGACAACACAGTGAAATCTTGTCTCTCAAACCACCACCTGGCCCTCCACAAAAACAAGAATGGTAGGGGATTCAGAAAGCAGGTGAATCCTAAGTCAGAATTCTTTCAGCACCCAGAGAGGGCTGGTGCCTTGGCCCTCCAGCCTCCCAGGCCCCCTGTCCCCAGCCTCCTGAATTCCCATACTTCATCCCCCACCCTGTTCCCCAGATTCCTCTGTTCCCTGTCCTCTGGTCCCGTCCTCCAGCACTCCTCACCCCCCTGACCCTCTGGATTCCCGTCCACTGTCCCCCAAGCCCCGGTCACCCTATCCCCCAACCCCCTAATCCGCATGTCCCCAGCACCCACCCCCGTCCCCTTGTTTCTTATTTCCCTGTTCCCCAGCTCTCTGCCCACCCTGTCCCCTGACCCGTCTCCCTGTGCCCTGATCATCCGGGCCCCTGTCTCGATCCCTCACTCCTCCTGTCCTCCGACCCTCTGGCCCCCGGATCCCGCTGTCCCCCAGGTCCCTCGTTCCCGATCACACCTGCGCGGCCGTGGCGGAAGGCGGGGAACACGGACCGCGGGGCAGCGCAGGTGCAGTGGCTGGGCAACGACGCAAGGTGGCCTGTAGTGGGTGCGGGCCAAGGGCTGAGGGCCGAGGCCTGGGCGGGGAAGCGGTCGGGGACACGCACCGTGGTCTCCCGCACTTGGCTGTGGAAGTGTTGCTCCCGCGCCGACACCTCGTCATGACCTTCCATCCTCCCTTCATGCTCGCCGCCGCGCCGCCCAGGTCCGCGAGCTCCGCCGCACCATTGCCCGCGGGCTGGGACCGGTGTAGCGCACAGAGGGGTCGCTAAGTCGTCGTCTCAGAGTCGCCTCAGCTGCCCGGCTAAGCCGCTCGGTCTGCAGGGGGCGGGCGGGCGCCAGGCGGGGTGGGGCGGATACGTCACTCGCGAGCGCCGCGCGTCGGAGCAGTGCGCCGGCGCGAAGGTGGTGGGCGAGGGAAGGGGGTTGGCGACGGGGAAGTAATAGGGGAAGGTGGATGGCGTCCAGCGCAAGGCTACACTCCAGAGGTACTGTCTGTGCCCCCGGAGCGCCGAAGTTTGGTGGCGCGGTTCCCACGAGAGTTCCTCTTCACGGTACCCTCCCCGGGGGAGGCTGTGGGCTCAGTGGGAACTCGCGCGTCGAGCAGGTGCAGATCAGGCTGGGCCGGGCTGCGGGAGATAAGGGCGCGGCGGGCCCTGGAGGGCGCGGATTGCGCAACCCGCGGGGGACTAGGCGGCTACAAAATGCTTTCTGCACCGCCAGATAGCCAAGCATAATGATTCACCCCAGTCCCATATTGTCTTCATTTGTTTTTGTTACAAAACCGAAAATTTGTTTGGTTTCGCCTTTTCAGATGGGTTCTCCCTATGCAGTCCGTGCTAGCCTCAAACTAGCAGTCCTCAGTCTTCCGAGCGCTGGGATTACAGACCCCCATTCAGTGCCTGGCACATTATAGAAGCTCATTGTCTTTGTTGGATAAACAAGGAATTAAAGATGCAGATGAGCAAGACAGGGTAATGGGGAGCTGGCTTTGGTTGAATAACTGCTATATTCTACTTTACCTGCGTTATTTAATCACTACAATAACTGTGAAATAGGTATGGTTAGCTCCTTGTACTATTGAAGACACCAAGTCTCAGGTTAAGTTACCTGACCTGGTCTACACAGTGCAGAGTCAAACCTAGATTCATCTGGTTCCTTAACATCTGCTGTCCTCACAGTTCCACTGGTTCCTCTTGGGCAATAGAAGCAAAACCTTGCATCACTACCAGTGACACGTCCTAAATCCCCAGGTCCTTCGGTTGGGGTTTGCTAGGTTTGTACCTTAAATGGACCGGAAATGGAAAGGTTGGGCCCCCCAGGCATTTGCAGAGGTGAGACAAGGGAGTTCTACAGAGAGTGGATTTTCCTGAGGAAAAGAGTTTTCGATCTGTGAAACTGAGCCCAAAAACCACACAAATCACATGCAGTCACCAACATTTGTTATTTCATTTTGGTCGGGTTTAGTTTGGTTTGGTCTTTTTAAAACGGCCTCACTGTGTAGTTCAGGCTGGCCTTGAACTCAGTATGTAGCCTAGACTGGCCTCAAACTAATGCTGGGATTACAGGAATGCACTACCATGCCTGACTTCTTGGTTTTTAGAGTTCCTTTTTCTAGTTAAGGAAGAAGACTGTATAGACAAGTGTAGGAGGTACATAGAGATACACCATCCTCCTCATCTGCTTAGCAACTGTGAAGTACTGCAGACCAGCCAGTATAGAAGCTGAAAGTTCCAGTGTCTCAGGGCACCGCCTCCTGAGGCCTCTCTACTTGGCCTCCAGACTAAGGCTTCCCATGCATGGCTGCCTTCTGTGTGTCTGAAGCCTGATCACTTCTAAGGTTACAATCCTGTTGGATGAGGCCCACCTTGACAACCTTGTTTTTAACTTGCTTATCTCTGTTTAGACCCTGTGTCCTCTAAAATGGACACATTGTGGGGTTCTGGGGGAGCACAACTCAGCTGTAATGGAGCATATGAGAGCTCTCCTATGACTGACTGTCCCTCTCTTCTCAGGGGCAAACAACAAGGTCCACCACCAAAGGAAAGAGGCAGATATTGAGATTCTAGGAAGGAAAACAGAAAAGGATGCCTCCTGGGGTAGGGAACAGAGGAGTGGACACAGGAAATGCACCATGAGTTCCAGGTAGCGTGATTTCCTCATTTGTTAACGGATTTAGCTACATGCAGATACCAGTACCCCACTGCTTGGTGGTGCCTTGGACAGGTCAACACCCTATTGTGTTAGATGCCTGAACAGCTCTTGTAAAAATTATTAGATAAACAATACTTGGTGAGTTGTTAAGAGCATGGTCTGAGGAATCAGAGCACTGGATCTGAATGTCAGCATCACCGTTTCTCATGTGGTGGTTTTTATCTGCTCTGTACCTGGGTCTCCTGTTTGTAAAATGGGAAAAACTAGAGACATTTACCTGACAAGGCTATTATAGCTAAGTGACACAATCCACAAGTGAAATAAGGATGAAAACCATCTAAAAAACCCAGAACTGAGCATGAGTTGTGCTGACATTTACACTTGGTGAGGTATATATACAAAATGGTCACAATTTCAAAGAAATTCATGGCAAGAACTTAAAATGAAAAAGGCAAGCTTTAATTTGTAAGAAAATATACTGACTGAAGTACACATTAGAGTGGAGCTGCAAGGATCTAATCAGAGGGAACAAATGGACTGGAGAGGGATTCACTGGGCCGAGGTACAGGCCATCTCAGAGAATCCAAAGGCACACACAGTAACTCCACCTCCCCTGGTGTCCCCTTCAGCCATGGGTCACTGCCTCCAGTTGTTTAACAAGTATTTCATCAGAGGATTAGCAGTATAAAGTTCACCTATCCTTAACTTGAAGTGTAAAGGAACTTGCAATTGAGATTTTTGTAGAAAAAAAGAAAAAAAAAAAAAAAACGGGTGTGTGATTAGAACCCAGGTCTATCACCATGGTATGGCTATGGTTGGCTCAGTTTACTGATGGCAAGAAGCTGTGGCTGCAGAACACACAGCAGTGCATCCAGGTGTCTAGGAGAGTGTTATGGTTTATGTCTGGATGTCCTCTCAAAGCCTCATGTCACGAGGTGTGGGCTTTTTGGAAACACTAAATCTCCGAGTTTGCAATTGATTCATTGCCTAATACTAGGATTGGGGGATGTGAGTACTACATCTATCCTAAGGTGGGTAGTCTGCTTGCAATATAAGGGAGTAAAAGAGATTTGCTCCTCCCCTTTTGCTCTTGTTGCTTCTGCTGTCTTCTGTAAGCTAAATAAACCTTTCCCACTTTAACTTTGGGTGTTGGGTATTTTGTCTCAGTAATGAGAAAAAAGTAACTATGGCAAAGAGCAAGATCACACCAGCGTCAAGGTGAGGCATGTATTCAGACATCATTCACACACACACCAGCATAACTCAAAAACTCCTCCCAGAGTGTGATTCTGTGATTCAGAATCTACCTTCTGCACCCTTCCTGTGAGCCAGCAGCAGTCAGGTAGGGCCAGGAAAAGAAACAAGAAGCCAGTTTGTCCTTCCCATGAGCCAGCAGGGATGCAGGCTGGGAGACAAGCACCCTCCCCCCAGCAACAATCTGATTTGGAGGATCACAGACTGAGTTGTTAGCAAGAGAAGCACAAAAACAACTTGATGCTTATATTGTTTGATTGACTTTGCAGGCCTAAAGCCAGTAGTCTAAGAAAATAACAATATGAAAAAAAAAAAAATAACAATGTGCAATACAGCAACTGTGGGGGATTTCCTTCTGTCTTGTTTTTGAAATCAAATATTCTCACTGTCTTTTTCTGTTTTACTGTTTTGTTTTATTCAGTGTTCTGATTTGTTTGGTTTTATTGTGTCTAATGGTATGGGCAGCAATTTGGAAGATGGCAAGTGGCATCATAGCAACAATTGTTGGTTTCCTGTTTTGAGGTTCTCTGTCATTTATGCTGTTTCATTTTGGTTGGCTTTATTCTGTTTTATTTTAGTCTTTTTTAAAATAATAATTTTTTAAAGTAAAACCCACCTCTAGTCAGGCATTGTGGTGAATACTGTAATCCCAGCACTTGAGAGACCGAGGCAGAAAGGTAAAGGTTGCCACGAGTTCAAGGCCAGCCTGGGCTATGTAGTGATTGAAAGGATTTTGCCCTAAATGAGAAGCTGTAGTGGTAGGTGGCACTGAGAGGCAAAAGGTCATCTTTCCCATCCCTAAGTAATTTACCTGTGGCATGAAATGAATTCCAATGGGCTACCTGTGCATCAGTAATGCCCCTTAGGCTCCACCCCAAACCCAAGCTACATGTATGCCCCCACACATGTCCAGCAGAGAGAAAGCCAGACCCCTGAGGTCATGGAGTCTCTTTCCGCATTCTTAAAATAAAGGCCACTTTTATTTCATATTTCTTACCTTTCTGGCCGCGCCAAAAATTCTATTAGTGATATCCTGTCTTTAAAAAAAATCTGACTTCCAGAGGATCAGCTTCCTAGCTGGTGGTATGCTGAATGTGAATGGCAGGAAGTAAAACAAAGGATGCAGAACCAATTGGCCCCAGCAGGCACAGTATCAAGGAGGCAGCAGGAGGAATGTGTCAGACAGCACAGAAGATATGTCTTGCAGGAGTTGCAGACCTGGCTTTCCTTGTGAGCACCAAAGGGGTGCAATGAACCCTTCCTGTCATGTTGTTAACCTGAAGGGATGGAGAAGTCCCAGCACTACTCAGTCCCCTTGAAGTGAGAGGCCCAAAGCCAAGTTCAGAAACTGACCAGAAAACTGTTCCAGTGAGGAGCTGTCCATAAACCATCCTAGGAGAGAATGAGGGCTCTAAAATGGGGGCTGGACTCAAACTTTTTACACCAGCTTTTTAATTATACTTCCAGGGGAAGGGGAGGAAACACCAAAGATTGCACCAGCACTGTGGTGCTCCTAACCATCCTGTCCCTTTACAGCATTTTAAACCCATTACCAGTGAGCATGCTAAGACCATTCCACTCAGGAAGTCTGCGGAGTCATTACTGCAACAGACTTCAAAAGCAGGAGATGCTGCAGGCATGCCCAGCACACTGCCCTGTGCTCACTATAAACATGTTAACAAACCTCCAGGACCTAAAGGACGCTCAGGGAGTGGATCTGAACATCTGACATGGGACATGATGAAGTCGTGCAACCTGGGAGGGTCAGAAAAGCACTAGCTCAGGTAGGGTTGGTTCACTGCTGAAGAGTGACCTTCAGGAAGTTTTCTGTGACTGTTCAAGGCAGCAAGACAAACACACACAAATATAGAACCCAGTGTTGTATCTGATTTCTTCCTGTGACATTACACACTGGGAGTTCTGTTGTCTTTCTCAGTTGTCATTCTGGAAGGGCAGAGGTCACAACTGTAACTTCGCGTAGATGGTGCTGGGAAATGACTCTTCCAACAGATGCTTGTCACTTCTGCAAGAAGTTTTCTGATCAAGCAAAGGGCACTCTACCCTGCACACTTGAAACACCAGTGCAGAAGCCACCCAGATAGTGCCTGCTGGGAAATATAGCTTGTGCAGAAGGCATTATTTATTTAACCAGGGCTACACCAGCGCTGTCACAGAATGAGACAGAAAGATGATGTCTGTGAGCCCAAGTACAGCCAGGGGGCGCTACAGCAACACTGAAGCTCAGAGAAGCTGCCGGTCATATATTAGAGTATCAAAATATTTAAGACCAAAGGTGATCTTTTAAGTCCTACTTAAAATTCTCTTTAACTGTGGATTTGGATTTGATACAGATCTTAGAGCTCTGTCTCCCTTCCTTCTTCCGTCCTTCCTTTTCAGTACTGGGGATTGAACCCAGGGTTCTGCACATGCCAAGCAAGCACCTGACCACTGAGCTACATCCCCAACCCTTTTTATTTTTTATTCTGAAACAGGATCTAAGTTGTCAGAATAGTCTCATGCTTGCGATCCTTCTACCTCAGCCTCCTGGTGGCTGGCTAAGGCTATGTCTTCCAGTAGAGTGGACTGACACCCTTACAGTTGAGAAAATAGAGGCTCTGAGACCATGCACACTTAGCAGTCATCCATGCACAGCCTTCTGAGAGCTGGAGAGCAGGTGGCCAGACTCCTTCCTCCTCCTGTATCCTCAGGTGCTCCTAATGTGAACAGATGATAAGGAACCACACTGCACGTGTGATCTGTTGTGTAAATTCACAATTACAGATGAAGAAACAATAAGATCCAATAGCATATCCAGGATTTCACAGGTAATAAATAGCACAGCTGACTGCAAGTTGCAGACATCAGCTTCAAGTGAAGAGCGCTCTTTTTCCGCTCCTTTTGGATTCAACAGGAGAGAGACAGAGTGCAAAGCAGCACCAGAAAGATTCTCAGCATTAAATGCTATGTGTATAAGAGAGTTACAGACATGGATGTAGTTACAGATACTGACATAAACATAAGGTTATGTAGATATACAGAGACAAAATAGTTACAAAATGGCTATGATGCTGGCCTGAACATGCCAGCAACTTTAGAGCCTAACACAGTATAATCACAAGTTCAAACCCAGGCAAGTAACTTAGCAATTCCTTATCCCAAAATAAAAAACCAAAAGAGGGCTGGAAATATAATTCAATACAAAGGCCCTGGAGTTGATCCTTAATACCACAAAATCCATTTTTAAAAATCTTTTTCCAGTTTTTTTAATTACAACTTGTTGTAGTACATAATGATCACATTCTTCATGTGGAGCTAGCACATGTACAAATGCATCTTAACTTTTAACCACCTCCCCTCACTTCCCTCCATCTCTTGGCCCCCTCCCTTTCCATTTATCAAAAAAAAAAACTTGTTTATTTTTTGTTTTACTTATAATTAGTTCATTAAAAATAAAAAGGATTAGGGGTAAAAAATGGCTATGATGTTAGAGATACTGCAATATCATTCTTTCTATGAATATAGCTATGGTGCAGACATAGATACATGGTTTTGTAGTTGCTTGGTAGATGTAAATACTGAAAAGAGTCAGAGACAGACATAAAGTACCCTTGAACTGGGCAAGCTGAAAACTAACCTACAGCTGAAAGGCTCCTGTCTATGCAGCTCAGATCCGGCTCATCCTCTCCTATCCAGGTCTGGTCAAGAGGAGTCCACAAAGGTCAGGCCTATTCTCCTCAAAGGTAGACAGTTCCGTGGTTGCTGCTTCCATGTGTTCAGAAAGGAACGCTAAAACTCCCCTTTCTCTTGCTCATCAAAATCTGATTTTTATGTAACTAGAAAACTTTGGGGCTTCCTGCACAGTCTGAGATACTTATTTACAAATAGTCTGGTTTTTTCTTTTGTACATGAGGATACAAGATAAAATTCAAAGGAAGAAAATAAAGAAGAAAAAGTTACGATATTTTTACTATCATAAAATTAAATGATAATGTAGCCACTGTAACACATTTCTTACTGTGGTAGATTTTTAAGGTAATTATATGTCTCTTCAATTATGTATTTGCTATCAACTTACTGCATAAAAGGCTTGCTTGTGAATTCAAGATTACCTGTAAATTTATAGTGCTTTCAAGGGAAGAGAGGGATTTTCAGAAGTACTTCCAATTCCCAGTGTCTGGTGAATCCTCCATCAGCCATCAATAACACCACCTGCAGAAATCTTCATTCTTATAAATCCCACCTGACATCCATGTAAAGCACACTTCTGAGGAGCGCTCTAAGCACAAGGAGAAATAGCTGCATGAGTTATACCAAGTCAGAATGTGGAAAAACATCCAACCTTGATTTATGAATTCAGAATGCTGTGGAACATGTTCTGCTATTCTAAGTAGATGCTGAGGTTTTTCTATGAGCTGACTGCCTTGATAAATGTTGACTGTGAACACTGTGAAAACTACTTATTTGAAAAACATTTTTTTAATCATCCTTTGGTCTGCCTCATGCTTGTGGCTCACATTATCAAGACTGCATGGCTCTATCACCCACACAAAGGTGCTTGTGCTTTGCTTGGTTTCTCAATGTAAAGACTTTATTGAAGCCAAGGATGTAGCTCAGTGGCACAGCACCTGCCTGGCAAGCATGTGGTCCTGAGTTCAATCCCTGGTATCAAAAAAAGACCATTGTACTATTAGGGATGACCTTGGGCTGCCTTAGCCTGCACCTGCTCCCAGCACCTCACCATGTACTTTCAGGCTTCTGCCTGTTCAGGAAGATTGGAAAGGACCTGCATGGGTAGAAGAGGCCCTTTTAGAGTCATGACATCACATTGCATTACAGAGTTGTGCCAAGATGTGTTACCTTAGGTCACCTCATCTGGCACCACTCTATTATGGTGTATAGTGTTGTGTTGCATTACCTGTGCTATGTTACATTCTTCCTTCGCAGTATGTTCTTTATATTTTCTGAGACTATAAGGATAGCTGCAATATAGGCAAATAACTTTGTATAATTTTAGATTTATACAAAATTATAAATACTCGGGGCTGAGGATTTAGCTCAGCGGCATAAGTGCCTGCCTTGCAAGCAGGCAGTCGTGAGTTCAATCCCCGGTACCAACAAAAAAGAAAAAGACAAAAAAAAATTATAGATACTTAAAGATCGAGTATTTGGGTTAAAATGATACATCTAAACTGTCTAAATTCAGTTGGTAATTATTCTTTTCAATGTTGTGATTTTATTATTAAAATGTCTCTTTTGGTTTTTCATTTAGTTGTTTTAAAAATTGAAAGATGGTAGAGCGTGGTGATACACGCCTATAATCTCAGCACTCTAGAGGCTGAGGTGAGAGAATCACTGAAAGTCTAAGGCTAGTTTGGGCTCCAAAGTGAATTCAAGACCAGCCTGAACTACATGTAGTGAGACACTGTAGCTAAAAAAATGTTGAACGCTAAGCACAGTGTAATTCCTGTAATCCCAGCTACATGGAAGACTGAGGCAGGAGGATTGCATATTCTAGGCCAGTCTGGGCAATTTAGTGAGACTTCATCTCAAAAATAAATAAACAAATGAACAGTTAACGGCAGAAGCCTCAAAACTCACTCCACCCTCAGCCCAGCCTTTGGTTGAGAGTGCATGCATGCATGCATGTGCACATGTATATGTATGCACATGCTAGTCTTGTGTGAGTGATAATCTTAGAGAAGAGATTATGCCACTAAATGGAATACTCAGTCCTGCTGTTTGAGCTCCCAGAGTGTCAGGCTCTCCAAAAGTAAATGTTGATGCAGGCGATACTGAGTCCTGGACATTTCATTCCAATGCTGTCTGTGCAGCTCTTCTCGTGTCTGGAGTAGGGCTCAGCATGGAGGGACAAGTCAGTCTGAAATTGGAAAGGCAAATAAATATGCAGCATTCCGTTACCACTTTGAAGGTACTGGATCCACTTCTGTAGCAGGTCACTGGCAAGAAGCCACACAGCACTCCTATTCAGAGAGACTCGTTTCAGAAGCCTTGGGAATCTTCATGAAGTAAATCAGATCCATTTTCAGAATTGTCAGGGCTGAGCTTTGTTCTGAAGTCATGAATGCTCTTTTCTAGTTGAATTTAAATGCTGCTTCATTATATCAAACCAAATTGGGTGGTGGTGGTGAAAGCCTTGAGCCTGGACATTAATTAACTCCACTGACTTACAATGACTTAACAAAGCATAATGTCTAACACTGTAAAACTCCTAATCTACTTCTGTCTCATTAGCAGAAATAAATAGGTTGGTGTGAGGTGCCCAGACGGATACAGTAGACAGGTTTGGTGCTGTTCAAGGACAAGCCGCAGACTCAGTGCCTGGGTCAGTTGGAAAATGTGTACTCCTTTGTTTTTCTTTTCCCAAAAAGAGAATGAGAAAAGGAGTTGAGAGTAGCAGCTCTCTCCAGCTCTGCCACCCACTGACCTGGTCAGTGGCCAAGGCCCCTGAAGAGCTTCCTCTTGACTCCTTACCTGAGCAGCGGGGCCAGCAGGGGGACAGTCCAGGCCACCAGCTGGCCAACTGTGCTCAGCCCTTTCAGTGTCTTTGCTAGGAGCAAGGTCTGAGCCATGGGCACACAGTGATCCCAACTGCATGGCATCTCCTTGGTGAGAATAAGAAGGGACATCTGACTCTCCTTAGTGAGACCTTAGTGAGACTCACACTCCTGCACGGGAGGGGTCCAGGAAGGAAGACACAAATGTAGTAATTCACTAAAAGACCAAATAATTAAGAAATGCATTATAGGGCATTAATTGGCTGAGGTGTAAAGCACAGATTAGGTGACCACGAAAGACTGAAAGAAGAACCAAGGGACAGAAAGATAAAAGAGGAAGGTAGGCAGTCTAAGGGCCAGGGCTGGAGGGACACAAAAAGGGAAGAGGAAATGAGTAGCAGGGCACCCAGACTGGAGGCTCAGCCAGGCAGCGGGACAGCTTCTGATTCCCCTTCCATGGGCACAGGTGACCCAACCAGGTGCCTCCCAAAGCTCGGCCTAGAGCAGAGGGCTTGCCCGTTCCTCTCTTGGTCCACGTAGGGATTCTGCCACAGGAGCAGGAAACCTGGCAGACACACTGGACAGTAAGTGACCAGTGATACACACCCCCTCCCCCACCCAGGGAGCCCCAGCTCTCCTACCACTCAGCACACAGGTGACTGAGGAAGCTCCTTGAGCCCACAGGTGACACCAGCCATGTGCCATGTAGCACATGTGCCTACCAGAGCAGCACAAATGAACCCACAGACAAGCCTGGCACCATGAAGACTCTGAACTTTAAATGGTCACTAGACCCATATTCTGCAAAAGTAGGCCAGGATCTTCAGGCTGGACAGGATGATGACTGCAAAAGCAAGATTTACATAGGACGAAAGTCTCCAGATAGAGTAACCACAAGACAATAAAAATTCACCTATCGGACTGAGAACCAGGAAAATCACTGCTGGAGAAGCAACACCAATCAACGGATGCATCACCAAGATTAATCAGATGTTAGATTTAACAGACAAGGTTGAAAGTAGACACAACACAACTGCTTCAAGGCGCTGGGGCACAGCTCGGTGGAAAAGCATTTGCCCAGGGTGTTTGCAGCTCCATCTTTAACACAAGTAAGTGAAAAAATAAGTGCATTTCAATGAGCACTGCCAGTTCTCTGGACACAAATGAAAACCTAAAAACTTGGGCCAAAAAAAGTTGCTTAAAAAGAACCAGTGAGGCTGGGGATTTAGCTCAGTGGCACAAGCACCTGCCTGGCAAGCACAGGATCCTGAGTTCAACTCCCAGTACAAAAAAAAAAAAAAAAAATACCAGTATTATCAAACTGAAAATAGAATAACCAGAATAGCAAACTCACTGCATAGGCTCAAGAACACAGAGATGGCAGAGGTAGCAGCGGTGAATTTGAAGTTAGCTCAATAGAATTTACTCCCCTGAGCACAGCAGAAAATAAACCAGAAGAAGAGTGAGCAGAGATTCAGGGATCGTGGGACAGTGACAAAGACAGAGGAGAACAAGAATCTTCAGAAAAATGATGTTGGAAACTTAAGGTTCTTAAAAGACACAAATCTACAGGTGCAGAAAGCAGAACATAATCGCAAACAGAATGAACCAAGAGAAATCCATACCAAGTCACATTGTCATTCAACTGCAGGAAATTAAAGACAAAATTTTGAGGGCAGCCCAAGAAAAATCATGAGATGAATGTAATCATTATTTATATCTAAAGTATACCAATAAAATTCAATTTTTAAAAAGTCGAGAATTTTCTTTAAAACAGTTAAGATGAGCCAGGGATGGTAGCACATGTCTGTAATCACAGCACTCTAGTAGGCCGAGGCAGGAGAATCACAAATTCATGAGACTTCGGGGGACATTTTAGATCTAAACCCTAACCACCAGGAAAGGTAAGAAATAAAATGAGTTGACATGGTACATCTTGCTGGCCTGTGACTGCAAGACTGGTATACAGCAGTTTTGCCTTTAGCAGAAAGTCATGTTTTTCTTTGCTGTGGATAAAGGAACTCATGATTCTGGCAGTGGGTTCTAGGCCAGAATGGGGAGATGAAGGGCTCTCCTGAAAAACACAAACAGACTACAGTAATAGATCTGGATCATCAATACACTGATCAAAAAGGGGTTCATGTCAGCGTGGGCTTGGGCAGAGTCATCCGGGCTCTCCACACTATAGCCACACTGAGGCACTTCAAGGCTTCCTCAGCTGGCACTGTGGAAGAGACGCCTTTGGTGCATATGTGCCCTTGAGGCCACTGGCAGGACAATGCTGCTGTCCTGTGTCAAGTTCCCTTGGCACAGTGGCATCTGGCACAGAAGGCAGCTAACTTCCTTTCCTAAATCCACACCCAGGACACCCTTGATGGTATTTAAACTTCCAGTGCGATCTGGGTGCAGGAGACAGGAGCGGGGTGTAGGGAGCAACCCCAGCACCTCGGCTCTGCAGACATGTTGTTGAAGGTAACTCAGACCACACTACTTCCATCAGTACTTTCCTGATCCTGGATACCACATGTTGACTCCTGACTCAGGGCTGTAGGTCTCTGGTGCTGTGGGGCTTCTGAACCTAAAAGAGAATGTAAACTAGGGTAGAACTGCTAAGTCAGGATTCTGCCCCAAAACTTCCCAACCCTGCCTGCTGGCCTTAGCCTCTGCCAGGTGCACATGCTCAGGCTGTGAGCGATGGGAAGGGAAGAAGCAGGAGCAGAAGGAAGACTCACCGGCTCAGGCACCTCCCTGGGACAAGGCCAGGGGACAAGCGTGTGCACACAGCCCCGTCCCCGCCACCCTCCTGGACCATCCCAGGCCCATTGCACTTCTCCTCAACCTGAAAGTCACTGTCACACACTGCACGGCTCTTTCTCCATTTGCACAGAAGAGTAAAGTCACAAATAAAACACTCAGAGAAAAATCCAGAGATGTGGAAGTGTTAATGTTAATATTGAATTCAGACACCTTTCAAAGTATCAAGTTACTATGTGATTGTGAAACACCTACAAACTGAGGGAGTAGTGTAATTCTATCATAATTTACTACTTTACAAAAATAAACTAGTAAGATAAATAAATACTGCTACTTACACCCAATTGACTAATACGACCCAAACAGAAATAAAATACTGGATGGAGATGAGATGCCAAGATTAAACGAGATTAGTGACAGAATCTCAGCCCACTGTTTCAGTAGAATTAAAGTGATGATTTAATGTGTTTTTAGCTCAGAATCATTGTAAGAGGTTTTTTTGTAATAACGTAGAAATGAATACACACTTGTGCATGCTGCAGAGGAATAAAAGGTTGTAATATTTTTGAGGCTCTTGGCAGAGCAATCCATTCTCATCAATCTCGCACCCTGCAGGGGGACGTGAAGATGTTTTTCTTCCAATCATTCACAGTCATTATTTAATGTAGGGGAGCAGCCACTGTCTTCATTAATATATTAACCTATGGCTCAGCAAGGCCTTGCAGTAAACCAACAGACAACTGCTCGTGACGGGTTTATGTCATAGGGCCTGGGGATATGAGCCATCTGCTTGCTGGCCTCTGAGGGAAGCTGACTTTGATACTAGCCAAAGATGGCTAGCCAGCACCCCAGCTCATGGCGACCACCAGAGAGGAGGCCCCCGGCACTACAGTTCTCAGGGACAATTGGAGAGGTTCAGCCAGCCCTCTGCCTTTCGGGAACAGCTTCATTGCTGTGCCAGGTGGCTGGATAAATTGTACACTGTCTCAGCTGGGTGTCGTTGCCAGCTAGTTGAGATGCTAACACAAGAAGATTGAGAGTTCAAGGCCAGCCTGGGCAATTTAATGAGCCCCGGTCTCAAAGGGAAATAAGACCCTCTAGTGAAGATTTCAAGCTTCAAATATAGTAGATCTATGTGTTGCCAAACAGAACAAATGCTCATAAACCTGTTGACATAAAGCAAGAAGAGTACAAAGAATTGGCTCTTGCTCACCATTCAGGCCTCTGGTCCTCAGGCCCAAAGTGCCTGGCCTGAGCACCCCTATCAAAACCCACTATGCTCCTTGGAAACACAGAGTCCAGCTTCTTAATGTCCCCAGCTTCAGGGAACATTAAAGGAAGTGCTTGATGCTGACAGACCTGATCAGCTGGACATGTCTTTGGATTCCTTCTTTCCCAGTAACAGGAACATGGGGCTCCTCACACTACAAGCCCAGAAATTACCCTGGTGAGGAGCATCCCTGGTCCTCCTCTCTGGAGCCCCTACTGGGTCCAGCCTGAGTTCCTGGCCTTGGGCTCCTCCTGCTGCAGTGACAGTAGACAGGAAAACACTTGGGCACAGGCTGCAGAGGACCTGGTGCTGTGTCACATACAGAGACGCCGAGCAGCTCTTGTGATCATGGGCAACAGGCGACCTGCACCCCCACCCTGGTTTTGCTCCACAGGACCCAGCACTCATCCTGAGGACAGGACTTTGGGACAGCAGCAGAGACCCTCCTCCTTCACCAACATAGTACTGAACAGGGACACTGCCTTGCATGGCTGGTGGTGGGAGCAAATAGAATATCCAGTGCTCAAGGAACCTGGGTAAATACCAGCTGCCATCCTCACTGCTGCTTTTTCCAGGGGGACAGAGATTCTGCGGGCTGAGTTATGCAGGCTGCACCCCAGCTTCAGTCTCCCCATCCATTCCCATCCTGGGGAGCTTGACGTACACAGGGTGCCTGGTGCCACCCACTTGCGACACCTTCATCTCCAGCCAAGTTGCTGCATTAAACATGGTCCCACCTTTCCCACTTATGTGATATCTTCACGTAGATGTCTGATTCATCCCTGGGGATACATCCATTAGAGACCCAGGAGTACTTTCAGGTTCCCAGGACCTGAGCTAGCTGCTATGAGGGTCCTCCGTCCTTCTCCTAGGGACTGCTGTCTCTCCAGGCTGGTCTCTGCCCTCCCCTCCAGAGAAGCCCTAAGGATTCAGGATCAGGCCCTAGAGGGCACCAGTGGTCCCCCATGAAAATGGCCACACTGATGAGCCTGATTGCTCTGTCACTGTGGGTGCCTCTCCTTTCCCTCCAGCCCCAGGATCCCTGTCCATCTGTGCACAGCAGGTGGCAGCAAGGTGCCCACCATCTGGCGTTTCCTGGAAAGGCAGCTCCTCAGGTCCCAGCCTGGAGCTCAGGGACTCACATCTTGGGACAGGTTTGAGAGGTGCCAGCCTAGACAATGAGCCACACTGTGGAACAAAAGCTTCAGTCAGGGCCCCACTTCTCTGCCTTTTCCTTCCCTAGCGATGCATTGGGGGTTCCCAGACCTGGGAGGCTCCAACCTGAGTGTGGATTCAGGACAGCATCTCTATCTAGCTGTGCCCCAACTCAGTTCCTTATGGATCCAGCCTTTACCCCAACCCTCCTCCCTCCCCCACCCACCACAGAGCTGGGACTCTGCCTCAGGTACCTAGAGGCCACCCAACTTCTTGCTCTTGCTACTCACATCTCTGTAGAATGTGGAGCCCCTTGGGATACATGGGGCTGGGAATTTAGCTCAGCAGCATAAGCCCCTGCCTGGCAAGTATGAGGTTGTAAGTTTGATTTCCAGTACTGGGCCGGGGGGGGAGGGGTTGGAGCCTCATCTGCAAGACACAGATCTGACCATGGGTCCCCTGTACCCTCTGGTCCAGCTGCCAGCCATCATCTTGATCTGACCAAAGCCCTGCCATGTCCTCTAAGCCCATCCGCCCCAATACTCCTACACAGACCTCAAGGCCTCCTGCCCTTTCAGAGTCTGCAACAAAGTCCCCTGTGTGATTGATTGGTCAAACCCTTTGTACCCTGGCCTTCCCTTTGTGGCCTGGTCACCTGCTCATTCTCCTCCAGTGACCCGCCCCTATGGCTTTGCACACATCCAGCCTCTGCCTGTATGGCTCAGCCCTGTACACACAACCTGGCAGCTCCCTCATGTCCTCGAGGGACACTGCAGGAGGCAGCAAGATCAAGTGCCATCTTGGGAGGCCTTTCAGCTAAACATGCACCTCTTCCCTAGGTCCCCACCACAGGCACGCAGTATGCTTCACTGACCTTGCTGACCACTTACTGACCTTCACTGACCTAGCTGATACCCAGCTAGCAGTGTAAGTATTTTTTGTCTGTCTTGCAGACAGGTAGGATCAGCTTCCTGGCAGCAGAAAGATCAATCAAACATCTCACAAAAGAGGCCCAAAGTTCAGAAATGTGGGACCTTAATTTACAATGGTCTCCAATTTATTATTGTGTATTTTAAAACCATGCTATTTAAAGCACAGATCATTTAAAAGCTAATGTTAGGCACTGCTTGGTCACTGCTAAAGATTTGTTAGGTGCTAATAAGAAAAGTAACCTATCTGTGATCTCAGGTTAGCCCCTGAAGAGTCACCTTCCAATACATCTGTCTGTCAGGTAATGGATATTGGCTTTCTGATAGGTACTTTTGCTACTTCTTCGACTTACATTTGTAATTTAAACTGCACTGCATTTAAATAACATTCTTAATAGTAACAGCCTTCCTGGGTCAATACAACCATGAGTTTTTTTCAGAGGGGCCTCTTGTCCCCAGCATGACACCCTTCTTACAGTTCTTGATCTTGCAACAAGTGCTCCTAGGTGGCACCTTAAAGTCCTCTGGCAGCAGGAGTTGTGGGCAATGCAACCTGAGCCAAGAGTGAAAAAATCAACTTGCCCCAGAGCCCACAGCACAGGCTAACAATGTGGGCCCATGTGTGTGTCTCTCTGTGCTCCTGGCTGGGGGGACCGAGCCTACTCCTTACAGTCCCTGCAGCTCTTTTACCCCATACCCATGCTGCCACCTGCGGTAGGAGGACATTAGATAAATAAGCTCTTTCTTAGCTCCTGATAAACACACAAGGGACATGAGCACTTCTCATAATGTTTGGCACAGAAAAACAAAATTATAACCAGGTTTGCCATGCAGTAAAGATGCTTAATGCAAGATAACATGCAAGACAGCTTAAGGCTAAAGATGGTAGTACAAGCAAATAATGTATGTACTTACAGGAGATACTAAAGTTTTCCAAGAATCTACAATGTTACAGTGTGACTAACTAGGATAATCAAAGCAAACACTTGATTTCCCACATGCACCCTGATAGCCAACTAACAGGATTGAGAATTCCCAACTTCAGGGATGTTTGCAAAAATTGAAAACATCTCTGGTTCAATCATCTAGCAAACATATTTTCTAAAGGCCTTGATGCCAGTGAGAGACAAACGCATGAAGACCTAGCCAGGTGGTCACAGAGGTATGACAGGAAGTCATAGCCGAACCAAAAAGGCACTGGGAGAATCCTGCAGTGGGGACCAGAGGACCATGTCACAGAGGTCAGACCTGGCAGGGACAGGAGAGGTGAGAAAGTGTGGATGGCATGGAAGGGGGCCAAGGCTCAGGCAGAGGGACATTCTAAGGGGTGGTGACAGCAAAGCATGGGTGTAGCACTGGGCATCCAGTGGAGAAAATAAAGTCCATGTGAAAAGCCCAGCGAAGTCACTGCTCATCAGCCCTCCTGCCCTTCCAGGGAACCCATCCCTCTGGGTTTGGATCCTGATTCCCACCTCTCGGCCCCACTGCCACTCAGGCATCCTCCTGAGGCTGGGTCTTTGCCAACAAGCTGGTTGCAGGGAGGGCTTCAGGAAACCATCAGATGGGGTGGAAGCCTCCTCTTTTCCTATTTTGGAGACGGGTGGGGTAGGAAGGAGGAAATTTGGTTTGGGTTCTGGAAGGTTACTTGTGCATAATCGCCTAGTTATTATTACAGGGTTGGGATTTTTTTTTTTTTACACTCTTATGTTAAACTGGTTCTTCCAGAAGCAAAGCTGCAGACAAAGACTGTTCTGCAGGTTGTGTAGCTGACTGACCCAGGGCCCACTGTGGCGGGAACTGACACAGAACAGAAAGTCTCCATCAACAAGCTGGGGTGATGACGACCCTCACCCGCAGGCAACAGGGACCAGGACAGTCAGCACGCTGGAGGGCAAGAAGCAGGGACAGGGACCCTGCAGTGTTGGGTGCACCGGTGACATGGGGCACCTGCAGCCTTCGCTTCCATACTTGTAACCTGTCTGGAAGTCTCACTTTGAACTCCTTGTCACAAAACAAAACGAGGCAAAAATAAATAAAAACAAAAGAAAACTGAAAGTCTTTCCATTTAGAAAGAATAAAATGTGACTTGATATTGTCACAGCGCCAGGGTTTGGGAATGGAGAAGACCACATTAGGATTCAGCGTATGTTCTGAGTAGTTTTGAAGTGTGGTGACTTTGGCGGGCGGCAAGGTCAATTTAAAGGAGCCACATTCAAAGGCTGATAGTTTGGGGTAGGCCTCAGAAAGACAAGGACTTTTAGAGTACTTGTGATAACAGCAGACGGTAAACACCAGGCACTGAGACCAGCTGTCTTGCAGAGCCATATTAACGGGAAACAGCTTACACACAAGATTATCCAGCATGAGTGTAAAATGTGACAAGAAAGCTTTGCACAGAAGCAACAAAAACAATGCAACATTCGGACTCTGTAGTGATGCAGGCACAGGCATCTCAGGGCAGCTGGAAATGAACACAGACCCCAGCTGCAATCAGACAGCCTTCTTTCTGTCCCCCGCTGTTATTGTTTATAAGTCTCTAGTGTTGGGCCAGGGATATAGCTCAGTAGCACAGCACTGGATGAGCACATGTGAGGTCCATGAGTTCCATTTCCAGTACCAAAAAATAATAACAATGTCTACAGTATTACTATAGGAAAAAAGGTACTCAGAGTAGTTTAACACAGTAAATACAGTTATGACTTATACAAGAAAAAACTGCTAACTGATAAAACCTAGGAAACTTCTGACTAGACTGTAGTTTTAAACCTTTTTTATTTTTATTTTTTGGTACTAGAGATAGATCTCATGATCTTGCACTTGCCGCGCAGGCGCTTATGCTCCTAAGCTAAATCCCCAGCCCTCTAGTTTTAAACCTAAAACTAAAAAACAAGCATTATCTTCCAGCATGGCCAATGCATGTAAGAATACATTCTGATTTATTGAAACTGTTTTGGATGTTCTAGGTTTTCTTATATGTTCATCTGCCTATTACTCTATTTTTAATAACTGGTTAAAATACACCCAGCTTCAAGAAAAAAATTTGAACTAAAAAAAGTAATTACAAGTAGTGAGAAGTCTTTTATAACTAACCACGTAGGTGTAACTTTTACTGAGAAGGTAACGCGTACATGTGTCCAAATCTTGTTCCCCATAATTCAAGGGCATCTGGGTAATATTTACAGCAAATAGAAAACCTCTACAGAATAGGAAACTACACAGGAAATGGAGAAAAATGTATAGGAAGAATGGAAGGATCCCACACAAAGCCAGAAATGAGCCCGACTTTGTGCAAGAAACCGGCTGTATGTGGGGAACAGAGGTTTTGGGAGGACTTTGGTAATCAGGGGCGAGATTGATGAGCATAGTGAAAGCCGCAGTGTTAATAATAAAGGGATCAATGACAGAGGCAAATATATGTACAGATCATTGCCTCAACTTGAGCCTCCAAGGCCCAGATGTATTACTGCTTTCAAATTTATTTATAGATAGTGTTCTAATGTGATAAAGAGTTGGCTTGTAAACTAAAAATACTGGAAGTCACAACACATGACGGGGGGCCCTTCTCTCTTTTCTTTCCTGCACAAGGGATGTCAGTGCAGGCCACCAGTCCAGGGCCAGCTCCTTATTCATCCGAGGGACAGGACGGAGCTGTGGGAGATGAGCCACCGCTACTGTCTCCTGATAGACCATGGCCTCGGTCCCCGCTGATCACTCAGCCAAGTCACCCAAGTGTCCCCAGAGGCCTCTTCCCTGAAGGGTCCTTCTCCATGGCTCACTCGACCACTGCTGCAGGCTCCATGGAGGGAAAACTGAACCCAGCTCCTGGCTGAGATATCCCTGGGGTAGTTAATATTCTAAGAGGAAAGGTAGGGGCAGATCCTCCAAGAGTCCTCCCCACCCAGAAGGAGCCACCTGGCTGCTCAGGGAAGGTTGTTCCTCCCTTTCCTTCCTTTGTTCCTTCTTTCTTTCTTTTCTTCCTTTATATCTATCTTTCTGTCTCCTTATTTCTATTTCTTCCCTTCCTGGCTTCTTTCTTCCTTGCCTCCTTCCTTCCTGCCCTCCCCCAGCAATGTCTGAGTGCCCACTGTTTGCTGGGAGTGACGGAGCTTGGGGTAGAAATGTCAAAGGCTGTGGGAAGTTGAATGATGAGACCAAATCTGAGCTGTGCTCTCCTCCAAGTCCAGCATGGGAGAGAGAGACTAGTGGAGACCCCAGCTGGGCCAGAGTCCACAGAAGTCTCTCAAGTGGTCATCCAGTCGGAGGCCCCACCGCCCAGGGATGCCAGATACCACCACATATTGCAAATGGGGAAAGGTGGCCAGGGGACATGAAGAGGTTGTAAGGCCACAGAACACTTGTCCCGTCACTCACAGGCTTAGGGCTGAACACAATGGGCCCTGCATCTCAGCTGGAGCTTTGTGCTTCCATAGGTGACACAGAGGTAGCCACTAAAGATATGAAGCTGGGAGTGACAGGAAAGAGTGTGGCAGCCAGTGGATTGTAGGCAGCCATCCAAAAGTCCTGGAGGCCACGATGGTGGAGGTGCCCACCTGGAGAGGCTGAAGGACACTCATTCTTCCAGCAGGCTAGGTGAGGGGAGTGGTTGGAGCAGGTGGGAAGAGATGAAAAGGCTAGAGACTTTCTCAGGGCGGGGAAGAGGGAAGGCGCACCTTCTCTCTGGGTGTGCAGACCGGCAGTTTTGTGGTTGGAAATATGGCTTTACCTGTCAAGTTTGTGTGTGTGTGTGTGTGTGTGTGTGTGTGTGTGTGTGTGTGTGTATGTATGTATATATGCGTGTGCGTGTGTGTGTGTGTGTTTGAGATGGGGTCTCATTATGAAGTTCAGGCTAGTCTTGAGCTCACTTTGTATAGCCCAGGCTGATCTCGAACGTGCAACAATCCTCCTGCCTCAGCCTCCTGAGTGTTGGGCATGCACCACCACACTCGGCTGTCCCATCAAGCTCTAAAAGACTTGAAGAGAGCTGTCTCAGCAGGGACCAGCCAGCAGCTCCTCCAGTCTGATGCACCCCCTTGACTGCTTGGAGCCTAAAGAATCCATACACTTTTCCTAAGCAATTTCTACATGAAATCCTGCTGAGACATTTGCACAACTGTGGATACATACACATGCTTATTTCCTACAGCTTTTTTTTCCTTGAATACTGGGGGCAAACCTATGGCCTTCATATTGAGCTACATCCCTAGCCACTGTTTTATTTATTTATTTATTTATTTATTACCAGTACCAAGGATCGAACTCATGACCACGCACTTGCAAGGCAGGCACTTATGCCACTAAGCTAAATCCCTAGCCCCCTATTTTTTTATTTTGAGACAGTTTAGTCACTAAGTTACCTAGGCTGGGCTCAAACTCATGATCCTGTTTCAAGCTTCCAGAGTGCTGAGATTGCAGGTAAGCCACCATACCAGGCTTAGCATTCTTAATAGTGCAAAAAATATGTTTTTAATAGGAAGGAAGGAATCAAATATTCACCATACGTGGATCGGTCACATAAATTACATCACTGAAAAGAATGAAGGGTTCAGAATCTCATGTGCACACGGCCATCAGGGAGGTGGCCAAGAAACAAATTAGTTTGGATAGGGGCCTGAAGGTTTGTCACCAAATCCACATGGGCTTTGGTAGTGGCCCTGGGGACCATAGTGCAAGTAGCTGGGGCCCAGATGGGCAATGTGGAAAGAACAGGAAATGCAGAACAACACGCATGTCCTATTACAAAAATAAGTAAATTAGAATTGAAGGTAATGTAATCACTCAAGGTCCAGAGGATATATTTCTGGAGGAGGAGTTTGCGGTAGACTTTCCTTCTGTGATGGATTAGTCAGCTTGCAACACGGAGTCAGCATGGTGGGTGTGAGTGGCCCACCTGAGGATTGCTGCCAATAGCATAAAAGGGGAGCTGCTGGGTGCTGCTGGTTATCCTGGAGGAGTTCCTCACCCTAGTTTTCCTGAAGCAAACTCAGCAGTTCTAACCGTCAGAGGATCTTGGGTCCTCGCTGTCCCTGAGGATGGCTGTGGTTCTTATCAAGGGAGCTCTGGTCCTTACTTTGAGCTTCACTTCCTGCCTCCAGCACAGATCCCTCAGCCTGCTGGCATTGATGCCTTTATTCCACCGGCACAGACTTTCTAGCTTTCACACTGAACTTTGGGCCTTCCCAGTGCAGATTCTCGATATAGACTTGCATGAGACATTGCCGCGGGCTCTAGGCCTCTGGCTGGACTTGTACAGGACATTGCTGTGGAATCCAGGCCCTCAGCTAGATTCTTTGGGTCTGTGGTGCATGGATAGACCTCTTGCACTCTCTGCATTTGACTTTTTGGGTGACTATTATAAAACAACCCTGTAAATTAGCTGATGTATTAAATCTGTTCACTTGCAAACTCTGACTCCAACACCCTCATGTTTTACATCAACTGTAGCATTTCAGTTTGTGTGGTGAGCAGGAGTCATTTTTGCAATCATAAAAAAGCAACACTTTAGAGCAAACAGTCAATAAACTGATATATTGAAACCAACAAAAAAGTTTGTGAGCCTGAGTTAAAAATCACATTTTAAATTACATATTGGCGTATTCTTTTCAGGTCACGGGCACTATCATTTCTGAAGAGCTGTCTCAGCAGGGACCAGCCAGCAGCTCCTCTAGTCTGAGGCACCCTCTTGACTGCTTGGAGCCTGAAGAATACCTTAATGTCACTGCCCACACTGTGCCCACTCCTCCACCTGCAACACTCAGCTCTCAGGGCACAGGGAGCATGGGCACCTGGCTGTTCCCACTGGCCCTGCCCACGTCACTCACCCATGCCTTGCATGTGCCCTTCAAGCTTGCACTCAGGCTGCATGGCAGCCTGGACCCTTGCCGCAGGGCTGTTCTAGTTTGGCATTCCTCATCCTGCCAACTAGGGGGACAAAAATCTCCTGCCTCCTCCCCAAGCCCCTTCAAGCAGGACCATAGAAATATTTCTTTACCTGAGATCATCCCAACAACTGAACTCCAGAACTGCAACAACAGGTTGGGTGGGGAGGTCTCCAAGGCAGTAAAAGCAGAATCCCCAGCTCTCCCTTACATGGTGGCTCCTCAACAGGTCTGGGAAGTTCCAGCATCACAACCAATGCACTTCCACACAAGGAGCCACATCTGCACAGAGATCCAGCCACCACTGCTGCCCATCAGTCACACCCTCAAGATCCAGCCACCTCTGAAAAAGCCCACCTAACATCACACTAGGTTTTGGGAGGGACATCTAGACATCTAGACTGAGCAGCTGGCCAGGGATAGAACCACTGAAACTAGGAGCCAAAGAAACCTCAACTCCTTTAAGTTGGGGGTGTTAGGTGTTTTAGTCCGGCAACAGCAATGCCCGCCCCCAGCCTGAGGCCTTGGCCTAAGGTGGGGGTGGGGGAGGCCTCTACTCTCCCTCCAGCCTTCACACTCACCCTGGGCTGCTCCCTGCACACAGCACACAGCCCAGGGCCAGGGTAGGCAAGGGGCAGCAGGGCAGCGGGGGCAGCTCCTGAGAGACTGATGTTCCTGCTGGAACGACAGGCAAGGGCTAAAGGATGAGAGGCTTGGAAGCCAGAGGCCTTCTCTCTCAGTCTGTCACAGAAACGGCTCAGAATCGGCCTCAGCCTCCAAAGTATGTTCGCATCCCAGCCATGGCAGCACACCCTCCATCCTCCCCACAGGCCCCTCTGTCCTCCAGAATCCACAGCATTTCTCTTCTACACAGGGACACGGAGCCCTCCTCTTCCATCTTCCCAGCCCCACCGGGCCCAAACAGGACCACTGCCTTAACTAATACCAATATTAACAATGGCAGCCAAGGACACACTTACTGAACACTGATTCCACGTGGGTCAGTCAGGTGTGTGCTCTCCGTGTGCATTAACTCCTGCTCCTGTGCATCACCTGACCCCAAGGCCAGTCCTACAGAGGGTGCTGCATACTGTTCTGGTGTTACCACAGGCGATGCATCGCAAATGGGTTTCTAGCTCACGGGTTTGAGGCTCAAGTGTTTGGGGTGAAAAATTAGAAGTGGCCCGCAAAGGTAAGGAAGGGAACAGCAGCAGAGTTTAATAAGATGATGGTACGCTCTGAGGACACTCCAGCAGGAAGCACTGAAGGCGGGGTGGGGGGGTACAAATATCTAGAATGTGCCAGGTGAAAGGCGGTGCCCACTGGGTCTTTCAGGGCATGATGCACAGTGTGACCATCAGAGTGCTGAGGCTACTGCACATGTCCTTTCCCAGAATTCACTCTGTTATAATCGGGTGCCTGTGATGCCATCCACATGCAGGAACCTTCAAGGAGCTCCAGGTGAAGGAAGGCTATTGTAGGTCACGCTGGCACGTCTGGCATCCATGCCTCCTGGTCTGGAACTTGAAACTTCCTGGGGTAGTTCTATTTTTATCCCTGTCTCAAGGTAGCGGGCCTTAGGACCAAAGTCAGAAAGGTTGGTCCTGGGGTGATGACCAGGCTCAGGTAAGTAGAGGACAGCAGTTCCACACTTCCTAATTGCACTATTGGTGTTACATCCCCTGGAGAAGTCCGAGCTCTGGTGCAGTTTGTCTTGCAGTGATGAAGAGTCAGAGCGCACAGCAGGGCCACGGAGGTAGTCTGAGCCACAGAGATGGGGGTCAAGGGCACCAGGGATTGGTGACTTCTTGCATGGGGTGGCAGTATTGTTCCCCTAAAAGACAAAGACTGGGGTCAGAAACCCAGGGAATTAGGAGAGGAAGGTGGACAGGATCAGAACGGCAACATGGGGAGGGTGGCAAAGGCAGGAGCCCTCTACTTCCTGAGCTGGCAATGAGACAGGATGCTGTGTCACCATGGCTGCTGCGTGACAGAGGACTCTGCACCAACCCAGGAGACAGTGAGATAGGAAGGCACGCTGTCAGCCCATCTGTGCTCGGGCCATTCCCAAGGCATATCCTTGAGTGAAACACTCAGAAAACAAGAACAAAACTAAGCCCCCGCCCCCCAGATGTGGGCCAGCATTTATGATGAAACAGGGAAGAGTACCATGGAATCTGTTAGGAGATGGCTGAGGACATAATGTTGCTGCTTCCCCAAGGGAACCTGGCACACAGCAGCTGGGATAGGGCAGGCTGGCTCTTACCTTACATCTCTTTTCTCCCTTTGCATTCTGAGTGCACAGTACATTTCCTGTTAAAAAAGAAAAAAAAAAAAGTTAAAATTATATAAGGAACATAGGCCATGACCAGAAACAGGAAGAAACGCAAATTGTCACTGGATATCTAAAATATTTGATGCTTTCAAGAGGAATTAAAATAATGAGATACCGGTTGGAGCTTACAAGTTGGCAGACATCAAAACATTCTTAAAACATCAAGCCTGGAGAACTGGAAGTTTGGGGAGGGAGGGCTTCTGAGAAGTTGCAGAGCAGCCTTGGGGGAAACAGACCTGGGCTGGCTGGAAA
Organism: Cavia porcellus; assembly: GCF_034190915.1. Taxonomy (NCBI): domain Eukaryota; kingdom Metazoa; phylum Chordata; class Mammalia; order Rodentia; family Caviidae; genus Cavia; species Cavia porcellus. The sequence goes on from NW_026947489.1 coordinate 61,065,838, forward strand.
CTGAGCAAGTAAACAAATTAGATGTGAGCTGCAGTCCTGTCCTAATGCAAACTGCCCAGTAACAGAGCAGCACAAAGGGAGCACAGTCTCCAGGCTGGGAGGCGGGAGGACACATATAGACACGTGCAGAATGGTGGCACATGTTTATATGTCCAGTGTCTGGCAGGCTGAGGCAAGAGGACTGCCACAAGTTAAAGCCAGCCTGGAATCTATAGCAAGACCTGTCTCAATATAAGCAAGTAAACAGACAAAAAAAAGAAAAGGAGGAAAAAACGATATTATCTCTGATTCACGGCCAGAAATCCAAAAGTGTGCGGCACGTTGGCTCCTTGTAGGATTCCCTGACAGAACTGGTACCCTGCCTCTGCCTGGCTCCCTGGGCTCGCGGCCACGGCATCCCACCTCCACGCGGGTAACTGCGTTGAGGCTCCTGACTCAGCCCGCTTTTCTGGAAACCACAACGTATCTAGATCAGCCTCAGACTGGGGTCCAGATAGACTGCGGTGCTGCGGTCTCTAACAAGGGGATGAAGGTTCCGTAGGACCTCCAGGGCAACAGCAACAGATGCTTCCCCGCTGGCACACACATCTAGCGGCGCACGCGGACCAGCAGCCACACACCTTCAGGTCAGGTCTCCACCTAGGTCTGCAAGAGGTTCATTTTTTCCCAGGAACCTGTAGCGGTGTTCGTTACTGCTACCCTCCAGCCAGCAGGGGGCACCGCACGCCCCACTCTGCCCCGCCGCCGTGCTCGCCCGGAAGTTCCGCCCCACCGGAAGTCGCTACCGACTTCCTTCAAACATGGCGGCGCCCACGAAGTTGGCACTATCTGGCCGTAAAGGTGGGGCCAGCATGAAACGCGACGGTGGCGGCCCCGGCGGGCAAGGAGCCCTGAAGCGGCTCAAACTGGCCGTGGAGGGCTTCGTGCGGACCAACTCTGAGGGCGAGGCTCCCGGGGGCTATGAGGGACGCGCTGCTTCGCAGCGCTCCAGGACGCTTGGAAGAAAGAGCCGCAAGGAGTTGCGGAGGGAGAAGCGGCAGCTGCGGAAGGCGCGCCGCCTGCAGCTGCGGAAGGCGCGCCGCCTGCAGCGGGCTGGAAGACTCAGGACTGCCGAGGAGGAGAGTGGCGCCTTCTCAGTCAGCAGGGCTCCGGAGGCCGAGGCCGCCCCGGCCCACAGCAAAGCCGAGGTCAAGGTACCCGTGGCCAAACCTAAGGCTCCCGCAGCCCCAGCGCCTTCGGCCCACAGCAAGGCCAAGGCTACCCGGACTAACGGGCCTCCTCTCAAGGCTGAGGGTCGCCCAGGCAAGGCCAGACCCTCGGCCACTGCGGCCGCCCGGAAGCGGGCTCTGCTAGCGGCCAACGAGGAGGAGGACCGCGAGATCCGGAAGCTGGAGCGCTGCCTCGGCCTGAACAAGCGCAAGAAGAAGGGCGATAGCAGCTCTGTGCCACTGAGCTTCACGCGCGACGGGCTGGACTACATCTTGGGGGCCCTGGAGCCCGGGACAGGCGGCGGCGGCCTGTACGAGAGCAGCGGGGAGGAGGACGAAACGCTGCCCGAGAGCGACCTGGATGGCGACTGCGAGAGCGAGAGCGAGGACGACGCGGAAGGGCAAGCGCCTTCGGCGGAGGATGAGGAAGCCCATGAGGATGTGGAAAGCGGAGCGCAGGAGACGACGGGGAGGAAGAGAGTCCGTTTTGTAGATGAAGATTTGAAAGATGAGAATTCAAAGAATGAGGACACAGCTCCACAGGTACAGGCAGCTTCAGGTCCTTCAAAGTAGTGGGGAGCTGAGCACAGTACAGTGTCGGCGGTGGGGTAGAAATGAGCTTTCAGAGCCTGCAGAGTGTTCCGGAGACCTCTCATGTTGTTAAACAGAAATGGTGAAAAAAAAGCAACCGCGAGTTCTTGGGATTTTATTATTTAAATGTGCATAAAGCAAGAGAAAAAGTGGGATTTGACCAGCTTCAATTATTTGCCATTTATTCTCCTTTTTTCAAGGAAAGTCTTTGTGAAAGTAGTGAAAAGTACATCCCACCTCAGGGTAGACAGGCCCTGGAGACGGTGGACGTCCACAAGAAGCTGGAACTGGAAAGACTGAAGAAACAGGTTAAAGGCCTCATTAATAGGTAACTTTGCGGGGCTGGGGATTTAGCTCAGCGGCATAAGCTCCTGCCTTGCAAGCAGGCGGTTGTGAGTTCGATCCCCGGTACCAATTAAAAAAAAAAAAAATAGGTAACTTTACATAGTTCTGTCACTGCAGTGGGTTGTCTGCTTCTGAAAATGCAGATACTGGTCCAGAATCACAGGACTAGCCGTGTTGGGATCCTTCGTGTTCCTGGTCTGATGCATCCAGACTCATACTTGAAGAAGGAGATGATGCCTGGCCCTTTAGCACTGGGAGTCCCCTTGGTGTCTGAAGGCAACCCCCTGGGCTCACCTCATTAGTGTGAGGGGCATGAAAGAAAAGGGCAGGGCATTTGTGTCACCCCAGGAACAGCCAGAGAAGGCCTGGCCAAAGTTCCAGACTCACTGATGGGCGTTGTGATCTTCCATCCCTCTGGTCACTATTCAGGTCTGTGTTTCTTGTTGTCTAAGAGTTTGATTGGACATGCTGCTTAGACATGACCTTGTTCCCTAATCCCCTTCTGCAGGTCTTCCATTAACCTTCTTCAGAATCCTGAGCCCCTTCGTCAAGCCCTTCGTCACCTTCGTCAAGGTGACCACTACCCTGACTTCCAACACCTTACCTGGTTTTCCCAAAAAGTTGCATTCCTTTTGGGTTAACTTATGATTCAGAAATGATTCCAGGTTCAGAGTGAGGACCTCCTGTCCCTATCTGGGTGCCACAGATGGTAACATCCTCAGTGGCTAGCATACAGTTAAAAACAGTGAGGAGGTGACACACAGCCCTCCAGAACTTTTTCTGGTTCTGGTCTCATTGTGCTTCTGTGTGTGCATAAAATCCTGTGTAGCTTTATCATGTGAAGATTTGTGTAATGGCTACCACAGTCAGGCTCTTACACCACCCCTTTACCTGTCATGGGTCCTCCTTTCCCCTGTGTTGCTTTGTTGTTTTGGCGTTTTTTGGGTGTTTTGTTTTGGGATTTTTGTTTTTTGTGGGATTTTTTTGGTCTTTTTGAGACAGGGTTTTACTGTGCAGTTCAGGTTGATCTTGAATTCACTTTGTAGCCCAGACTGACCTCAAACTTGGTAGCAGTCCTCCTTTCTGTCTCCTGAGTGCTGGGATCACAGACATGTGCCTCCAGACCTGGCTGTTTACTTCTTTTTAATTAATACCCAAACATGCTTTTCATGGAATGTGCTGGAATTTTACCACATAGTGGTATACTGTTTAAGATAGTTGGTTCAGTATAAGCATGGAGATATTTCGAGTCATCTTTCTCATCTTCTCATCCTACCCTGCAAATAAGATGGCCTTTGCTCAGTGTGAGAAGCCAAGATGTTTGTGCCACTTAAGATATGGGAAGCTGGTCGTGGTAGCATAGGCCTATATGTAGTCCACTCAAGAGTTTGATGTCAGCCTGAACCATACAGTGAAACCCTGTGTCAGAAAGACCAAAAAAAAAAAAAAGACAAATGGGGAAGTTAGTGTTTTTGCTAGCAACACAACCTAAAGATAGTCCTTTCCCCTGGAGGTAGCAGATCAGGATATCCAGAGCGTACCCTCGTATACATTCTTGCAGATTGAGAATGCAGGGTGTGCTTCACTGGCTGTGTGTCAGCTAAAGGCACAGGTATTTAGTGACTACAAAGTATGAAGTGGTGATGGGCAATGTACCCTGGGGTATTGTGGCAAGGTGAGAGTTTTTTTCTAGGTCAAAAGTACATAACGTAGGGAATATTAGTAAATATTAATAAGTTCTTACCCTTTAAATGAGCTAGAAAATGGTCCCTGTTCTGCTCACGTCCCTCTGCAGGCTGAGTGAGCCCAACATGGCATTCATAAGTGGACAGTTGGAGGAGCTGTACATGGCCCACAGCAGGAAGGACATGAGTGACACACTGACTGCTACCCTCATGGACGCCTGCGTCACCTCCTCAACCATGCCGAGCCGCCTGATGATGGAGCACGTCCTCCTGGTCAGCATTCTCCACCACACAGTTGGAATTGAGGTACTGGCACATCGCACGGTTTGTCACTTGCCAGCTGTGGCAGGTGTGGGGGCAGGGACCGCCCACCATCTGTGCTCACAGTTTCTTAGGCATTCACTGTTTCTAGTGGGGAAGGAGATGCTCCTGCTGAACTTCTGGTCATCCCCTGCTTTGGTGGCCAGCTTTTCCCCCTGCTGTAGGTTTAGCTGTGGGTCTAGCCTACACCACATTTTTCTTACGTAGCAGTAGTCTTATTATGGTAATGTCCAGAAAGATGAGAGGCTTTGAGACCTGCAGACAGAAACCTGAGGGCAGGAGGGAGGTGGTCTAGGCCCAGGGTGAATGGTCACAGCACTCCTCAGCCACCTTGTGAGCTCTGTGGTAGCAAATCTGCGCCGGCTGCTGTGGGACTCCCTTTGGCAGTGATTTTTTTCTGGTTTTCCCACACAAATGCAAGTCCATTTTCTGGCCATTACAAGGCATAATGGAAGCCTGGACAGATTTCCTGGTGCATGTGATTGCTGTAATTCAGTGCTGTGTGGCCAACTTAGTACATCCTCATCCTCTCAGCTCACACTTCAGTGACTTAATAATTAACATGGTTTTATTATAGGCAGTGTTTTAATAAGGATTGGAAAGTCGTAGACCCTGACTGTCTACAGTACATCAGGAATTTACTTGATTTGAAAACACAAATTATTGGTCCTACTTCTCATTGAGACCTCTGCTAATAGCATGAAGGACAGTGAGATGACTTGTTCCGAGGGGAAGTCGTTACAGTACTTAGCTAATGACAGCCACTAAAACTTCTGCCAGACGTGATGAGCTCTCAGGATGTCAGTTCCATTAAATTCCTTTCATGCTATACTGAGACAAATAGCCTCAGAGGAGTTCACAGGAAAAAAACTAAGCACAAAAAGCCACCATGGCCTCTGCTGGGTTGCTTCTCTGAATCACTAAAAGTATCTATGTAAATTTATGATCAACGTTCACACATCACAATTAATATACATACTTAAGCAGTTTTAGCAGTGTGAATGTTCATATTTTTAGTGTACTGTGATGTGTAATTTTGAATCATCATACAGAATTTTAATATTTTGGTATAATTCCATCTATATGTTGAAAATGCCAGTGATCTGGGAGCTTAGCTCAGTGGCAGAGCACTTGCTTGGCAGACATGAGGTCCTGGGTTCATCGTTCAGGACCCACAAAGGGGGAATTTTCTTGATACAATAAGCATACTAGGAGTTAGCATCTTTGGGTTTATATTTAATGAAGAGCCCTGAATTGGGAGTTTGCAGGTTACATTCACTTAACCTGTAAAGAAGAGCATGTCCAGTCTTTGGGAGCAGGCTTCCAGGGAGTCAACTGCCCCTGCTGCTCTGGTGGCCTTTTCTAGATTCTTTTAACATTAATTTCTGAGACGCCCATCACTGTTCATAGTTCTCCATCCATCCTACCCAATGTCCTTCAGTCAAAGCCAATAAGACTTAAGCAAATTTTGTCAGCCCCCTAACCTGCTTCTCCTTGAGTGTCTCCTAATGGCACAGACCGAATATGTGGGAAGCAGGGGCACTTCTTCCATGTCCAGTGACATGCCATACCCTGCCAGTCTCCTTGGGGTCCCAGCTCTGTATGTTCAGTCCATCATGGCTACCCCTGCAGGCTGTTGTCTCCCGGCTGGACTGTCCACATCATTCCATGTCACCAGTGTCCCTTTGCTGTCTCTTCTCTCTCATTTCCGTTTGAGCTGAGATTAGAGGAAAAACAATGACGTGACAGTTACACTAGCAAAGCCAACAATTACCATTTCTGCTTTTGGATTTCCTTGACTCAGTTTTGCAAAGTGAAAAGATGGAACCTGCCCAGGACCACCCGATTCAGAGTCAGCCCCAATACTTAGGGACACGGATCAGACTGTGGCGAGCAGCACAAAGCCAGCAGCAGGATGCTACCCCCCTGCTTTCCCTCAGCCGCAGGCAAGCTTCCCTTCTGTCTCTGCAGAGTACACACGTGTGGCAGGGTGTGGACTCCCTGTGTGGAGCTGAGAGCTCATGTGCCGTGCATGTGACCTCAGGGTGAAGTCACCTGCCTGTTTGGAGTAGAGGTTGCCATTCAAGGGTATGTTGTGGTTTTGTACTTTGGATTTCACTTTTATCACTTCCGTGTAGGAAACTGACTGAGAGGAAAACTGGAAAAGTTATCTGCAAAATAAGTGTTGTTAGGTAGAGAGCATTATTAGAGACATGGATGTTTCTGACAGCGTTTAAAAATTTTTTTAAGTTCATTTTTCCAAGCAACCACAATGGCTGCTGGCCAGAAAGTCCCACTTGGTGCTTGACCTCCAACGTGTCCAGGTTGTGTGGGTTGAGTACCAAGGAGGCACCCACGCTGCTGCTGTTTGCTCATGCTCTGTGCCCGCTGCATCATGCTGGAGTCGCCGCAGGCTGTGCTCTTGGTGCGTGTGTCCTGTGGTCACCGTATGTACATGCTTTGGGATACTTTGGAGGCGCTTAGCAGTTTAAAGCAGGAGGTCCTGAAGACAGTGTGACAGCACAGCTCTGCTGCCCCTTTAGGTTGGTGCGTGCTTCCTGGAAGCCGTGGTGAGGAAGTTTGATGATGTCTATCGGAATGGAGGTGAGGGGAAGGAGTGTGACAACCTGTTCATCATCGTCGCTCACTTGTACAATTTCCACGTGGTACAGTCCCTGCTCATCTTTGACATTCTGAAGAAACTGGTAGAAACTTTCACAGAAAAAGACATCGAGCTGATTCTACTCATGCTGAAGAACGTGGGCTTCTCGTTACGAAAAGACAACGCTTTGTCACTGAAAGAGCTGATCACCGAGGCCCAGGCCAAGGCCAGCGCTGCAGGCAGCAGGTTTCAGGACCAGACCAGGGTACGAGATCACTTCCCTGCCACAGACTTTCCAGAGCTTAGAAATCAGTGTTTAGGGTAAATATTCCTCTTCTTTCCTTACTGACTCTGGGTCTCCGTGGCCTTAGCTAGCTAGTTCTGTGATTCTATCCTTATTTGGGGGAGCGGGGTGGCAGGAATTGAACGTAGGCTGTGCTAAGCTGTATCCCCAGACCTTTTTTTATTTTGAGGTAGGTCTTGTTTTGTAGCCAGGCTACACTCAAACTTTTAATCCTCCTGTTTCTGCTCCCGAAATAGCTGGGACTACAAGTGTGCTGCCACACCTGGCGGTAGTCATCTTTAACCTATGGGCTCACCTTTTTATTACTGAGAATCTATGGGAATTTTTGTGAATTTGTTTACTTATTTATTTATTTATTTTTGAGATAGGGTCTCATTGTGTAGTCTAGGCTGGTCTTGAACTCACTGTGTAGTCCAGGCTGGATGTGAACTGGTGCCAATCCTGCCTGAGCCTTCCAAGTGCTGGGATTACAGTTTTACACCCCCATGCCTGGCATTATTTTATGCATTTAAAAGTCAGCTTACTTACCATTCAATCATTCAGAAAATTTTGTGGCGGGAGCCCTGAGTGCCTGTGGCCTGAATGTCAGGCTGTGACTTTGTCCGGATTCATGGCTTTGCCTGCATCTTGCCGGCCTCAGTTTCTCCCTCTGTAAAACAGTGCCCCTCGGCTCCAACCTTATTTGCTGTTCTGAGGCTGAGAGATGTGGATATACCCAAGGAAAGAAGAGATGCTGCTGTTGAGGAACGATGCAGGAACAGCTGTGGAGAGTCGTGGGGACCCCTGGGCGGGCAGAGTTTAGCGTATCTGGAGGTATTGGCTGGTGCTCAACCTGTGACCGCTCCCTTTTTGTGGCCTTTCTGGTCAGTGGGAAGGTGGGAGTGTTGCTGGATCTGGGGACACAGGAAGTGCATGTGTGTATAGAGACAGTGCCATGGGTCAGGAGTCAGAAGTGACCCAGCATAGTGGAGAGGAGGCTAAAGGAAGACAAAGGTCAAGTCACCCTTCAGTAGACAAGAGGGCATGTGGCGGCCGTACAGATCTGCAGAAGCATCGGACTCTGCTTTTGAAATAGTGAGACAAGGCACCTGGGTGGGGTCATCACTGTTAGATGATGGAGGGTGACAGGTCCTGTTTCTCCTTGTTTTCCGTAAAGATTCGGTTTATGCTGGAGACGATGCTGGCATTAAAGAACAACGACATGCGCAAGATCCCAGGCTACGACCCCGAACCAGTGGAGAGGCTGCGGAAGCTGCAGAGGACGCTGGTCAGTGACCTTTACTCTGGTCCTTCTCCAGCCTTTGTGTCACGTGGGTGTCCTGAGAAAACACAGGCACAGTGTGGCCTGGGGCAGGGCCAATCCTGTGTATAGGAGCCTGAGCGGCAAGCGGTGGGTTTTCCTTGGTGCGGTCTCGCTTCCTGCCTGCACTAGAGCTTGGTGTGAGCTGCCGGACACCGATGGTGCATTAGGTCCCCTGGGGCCCTCAGCACATCTGAGCCCAGGAGGTCATCTGGGGTGGGCCTCATTCTGCCTGAGTTACTTGGCATCAGCTCTGCATAGCCAGGCTTCTGTCACCAAAACTGTGGTGGCTGTCAGGTCCCTTAATGACAGTTTTCCGCAGACATGGTGAGAGACTCAGGCCCTAAGAACAAAATGCTGGCGCTTCCTGTTTGCTTTGGCATTTAGCCCAACATCCAGGGACTCCTCACCACCATCACATGGCAGAGAAGTGTCACAGGACACCAAGGCATGCGGTGGGCACACAGAGTGACTAGTGGCACTCTCACCAGGGCTTCTCCTCGACAGATACGCAGTGCTGGCTCCGGCTCCGAGACACAACTCCGAGTCTCCTGGGACAGCATCCTGAATGCAGAGCAGACAGGTCGCTGGTGGATCGTGGGCTCCGCCTGGAGCGGGGCCCCAATGATTGACAGCTGTCATCGTGCAGCCCCACAGCAGCCACTCGGGACGGTAGGGAGCCCCTTACTCTCATCGGTCCCAGCTCCCTGCAGGAGCGCAATGTTGCTGCTGCACGGTACAATCTAAAGGCCTCGGAGAAGTGGCTGTGTTAGTGAGTCAGGTGTAATGTAAAGACAGGCACAGGGCACCTGTGTGCATCCGTGCTGCTTGGGCCATGGCAGAATGTCACCTAAGCCCAGAAGTTCCAGGCCACCCTATGCAACATGTTAACACAAAAAGATATGTTTACCTCAGCTTTTGTCGTTTCTCCTTAAAGAGTTCTGTTTGTTTTTGAGATAGGGTCTACTGTATAGGCAGGCTGGCCTTAAAGTCACTATGTACCCTAGGCTGGCCTCAAACTTGGAGCAGTCCTCCTGCCGCATCCTCCCAAGTACTGGGGTTACAGGTGTGCACCACACACCCCACATCTTAAAGAGTTCTTTAAGGTCCCAGAGATCTCAGAGTAGAGGGAGTGGGGGATGGTGTGAGTCTCCTGATGCCTATCCCTGAAATGCAGATGTGTGTCGTTGCCCAGGGATGTGGCTTCAGTCCATTAGCCAGTGTCTGCACCTGGCCCAGATGTCCTCCTCTTCCCTTCCTGGCCCCTCCTGGCCTGGCCTTGTCATGCTTGGTGGCTGTAGCTTCCCACTCCCACAGCCACACTCGTCTGACCTCACCTCCGAGCTGCCCTCTGAGCAGTCTCCAGGCTGGGCTCTTTTTCCCTTGGGCTTTTGTCCAGTCGTTTTCCCTGGGATGAGGCTGGTCCAGCCGTGAGTACTGAGCAGAGCCAGGGCCAGCATGGTGCTCCTCCAAAGGCATCAGTCCCGACTTGGTGGGGCCCACACTGCTTCCTCCTAGGTAAGCGCAAAGATGCTGCAACTTGCCCGGAAGCAGAGGATGAACACAGATGTCAGGAGGAACATATTCTGCACAGTGATGACCAGCGAGGACTTTTTGGATGCCTTTGAAAAGCTGCTCAAGTGAGCCTTTGTGGGAATGTCTGTAGCTCTCAGTCAGATGTTATTTGTGTGTGGGTTTGGATTTCCTGGGTAACAGGGCTTTCTGTCCCCTCTATGGAAGGCCAGGCATCCCTGCTGAACTGCTGTAGGTCACTGCACTGTCCCAAGGGCTGCTGGTTATCTAGAGCTGCTTGGAGATGTGGAAACCCTCATATTAAAATCAGCATTCTGATCTCTGCTTCTTTTTTGTGGTCCTGGGGATTGAACCCAAGGCCTTCCCTCTTAGCTATCTCCCAATCCTTGCATGTTTTTTTATTTTGAGAGAGGTTCTACTAAAATCACTGAGTTCCCCAGGCTGAACTTGAGCTCCTGATCCTCCTCTTCAGCCTCTCCAAGTGCTGGGATTCCAGGCATGCATTCCCATGCCTGACTGACCTTCTGATGCTTAGTTTGAAACGTTTTAGTTTCTACAGTTAGTTGTGATACATTTTTTTAAATACCTGCAGACTTCTACAAAATATTTCTAAGCAATATGATATCAGCTCATTTTCCTTTCTGTGTTTCCTGGGGTTTGCATTGAAGTTAGGGTAGGGTGGGGACCCTCTCAACTGGAGGACCTTGTTGGCTGGAAACCTACAGTCCTCTGTGGGCTAGGACCTGGCAGTTGGCTGACACTCCTGGGTCCTGGTGAGCCTGGTACAGCTTCACTTCGGAGAGTGTGGCTTTATCCAGCTTGTGTGCCAGGAAGTCCTCCTTTCACAGCTCCCTGGGAGGCAGAGGTAGGTGGATCACCATGTGTTCAAGACCAATCCCTGTCTCAAAACAAAACAAAACACCATGTCTGTTAACAATGCCATTCCCCATTTTTATTCACCACATCTTCAGCCAACTTGCTTAGCATGTGGGTGAGGCCTTGGCTTCCATCTCCAGCACACACACAACAGTTACTTCTTTTTTTTTTTTTTTTTTTTTTTTTTTTTAATCGGTACCGGGGATTGAACTCACGACCACCTGCTTGCAAGGCAGGTGCTTATGCCACTGAGCTAAATCCCCAGCCCAACAACAGTTACTTCTAATCATCAGAAACTTCGAACACCCCACATGTGCCTGACTGGGAGGATGAAGAATCCAAGCTGCTCCCCTTTGGTGGGTGGAGGGGCACTCACACTATATTACAGCGAGAGGGCCCAGGACCCTGGCATGGGTGATTACACCTGTGTTCTGCCGTGTGCCAAGAGCTGCTTGTTTATGTCTGGCAGTGGCTGAGCTGGAGAGACAGAGGGCAGACTGAGGGTGGCCAGGGAAATGCTGGCCACAGAGGGGCTTGGGTTTGGTGTGTCTGTTACAATGGTATTTCCTGACCCTGTGGCTGGTGCACACTCAGAGCATGTTTCACTGTGAGTTTTACCTCAGGTACTAAACTAAAAGCGTCATTGCCTCAACCAGAACCTGAGTTTTAAGTGCACATGGGAGAGTCCTGGCCATGGCTTCTGTGGCTGATTCATAACTTGGGGGTCATGTGCCTTCCAGTATTTCACTGTATTATGGAATGAATGATACCAGGCTAGATGGGGTCAGGGCTGTGGCCCTGTCTGTGGCTCCTGTTGCCAACTCCCATAACCAGCTCACTTTGAAGGTCTCTAAAAGATTTCAGCTCAGCCAGCTGCTCCTGTGTGTAGGCTTGGGCTGAAGGACCAGCAGGAGCGAGAGATCGTCCACGTGCTCATGGACTGCTGCCTGCAGGAGAAAAGCTACAACCCTTTCTATGCCTTCCTGGCCAGCAAGTTCTGTGGCTACGAGAGGAGATTCCAGGTAACCTGGGGCACGGTGTGGTACCTACACCAGGCATTGTGGGCCCTCAGGGGCAGCCAGGCCCACCAGCGAGAGGGGTGGAGACAGAGAAAGTGGTCACTGTGCTGTCACAGACATGGGCAGGTCACAAGTCAGGAGAGGTAGACTGTAGCGCTGTCACTGCACTGAGCCCCGTAGTGAGTAGGAAGCCTTCTTTCAGCTGCTGGTGACAAGGGGCGCCAGCAAGAGGCCCATTGGGAAAAGCTGTTTCCATCCTGTCCAGGGAAAGGACAGAGCAGTTCGTTTACCTGACAGTTGTGGTTTTAGGGTACTAGAAACAAATGAGTAAAAGGAAAGGGGAAGAAGTGTGATCCTAGTGGACTGCATTCTTAATGGTCCGTTCTAATGATTGCTGCTCTTTAACTTTTTTAATGATCACTAGATGACCTTCCAGTTCAGCATATGGGACAAGTTTCGGGACTTAGAAAATTTACCGGACACCAAATTCTTAAATTTGGTTCACTTGGTGGCACACTTGTTGAAGACAAAGTCACTTCCACTTTCCATCTTAAAGGTTTGTATGATGCATGAAGTTATTTAGAGCAATGAAATATTAATATAATCGCTTATATTTTGTACTTTTAAAAATGCATTTCCCAAGATGTCGAAAACTGTTTCCAGTGGCAGCCAGTGTAGAAACTCACATGGAGGGAATTGACCTTGTGAAGTAACACCAGTGAGAGCTTTTGCTGGTCCAAATGGATATCCTCTGGGTTGAGGCCAGTGTACTGTCCCTCACTGAGGTCTTGATTGGGTCTGGGAGGGTGAATACAGTGAGGCAGGATGGTCAGGACATGTTGTAGGGTCTTAGTGTAGGGTATTTTAAAATGATGTCCCTGCCTCTCACTGGGCTTTGAGACTTCAGAGCCAGAAACTGCAGATTCCCAGTATCCTACAAGGGGATGGTGGAGCTGTGAGACAGGAAGTGGGCTCGAGGCAAGCAGTCCAGCCTGGGCAGTGGCATCCTGGGAACTCGGAGGGTTGAAGGTGGGTGGCAAGAGGACTGGCTGTGGCCCAAGGAGTAGTCTGCTTGGTGGCCATGGATGTGGCCCTGTGCCTTCCACATCTCATCAGAGCATCTTCTCAGGAGCTCCTCAAGTCTTTTAGTGTATGCTGGGATTAGGATCCCAGCCATGTGCTGACCATAGGGGTGCTCATTCTTCATACCATGTCCTGAAAGCTGGAACAACTTTTAGCATGAAAAATTGTCCTCTCACTGGGTGTGGTGGTACACGCCTATCCCAGCATTCAGGAGGCTGAGGCAGGAGGATTGTTGGGGGTTTGAGACCAGCCTGGGCTACAAAGTGAGCTCAAGTCCAGCCTGGACTACATAGTGAGAGCCTGTCTCCTGAAGACCAGAAAGAAAAAAAGGTAGATTGTCCTTTCTTCGTCGGACTAAGTCCTACCTTCCTCTCACTGGTATGCAGAGCACAGCATGGAACAGGCCGGGCTACCAGCCACCCCAGGCAACAGGGAGCTGTTGGAAGCTTACTCATGGGGACACCTTGGGCTCTACTGTACACACACACACACAGTCACCGCCATTTAACCCTGACACCTTGGGCTCTACTGTACACACACACACACACACACACAGAGTCACTGCCATTTAACCCTGCATGTGTCCCCCTGCATGTGTCCTCGCTCCTGGGCATGGTTTTGTGGTTCAGGCCAGTCTTGAACTCCCTGTACAGCCCAGGCTGGCCTCGAACTCACAACACTGCTCCTGCCTCAGCCTCCCAAGTGTGGAAATTAAAGGTATGTGCTACCACACCTGGCTAAAATTAGCCACATTAATGCCTGTAGTTTCTGACTGTATCACTGAGATGTAGCGTTCACTAGTAAGTGTAGGCTGTGGACCAGTTCCACTGAGAGTGTTGAGTTAGCTCTGGGTGCAGCTTTCTAGGAGAGAGTGGGTTTGCCTGACGCATCTCTTCTGTTCTGAACGTGGGGAGCCTCTCACACGCAGCAGGTCATTCTCCAGCGGAGTGAAAGAATGTATGTTTCAGATCCTGGCTGGCAGATGTGTGTCCTGGAGCTGCAAGACCAGTGCCTAACGTGGAGGGGGTTCCCAGTGGCCACAGCTGCTCATTTTTACCAGTGGAGATAGAGGAGAGGGTAGAGCCTAGGTTACTCAAGTTACCTGCGCTCAAGTCATTGGAAGAGTCGGTCCAACAGTGTGCTTTTGTCTTCTGTCTCCTGATGACTAGGTGGTTGAGTTCAGTGAACTGGACAAGCCCCGAGTCCACTTTCTACGCAGAGTGTTAACCATGCTGCTGATGGAAGCAGAGGTTGAAGATTTGAGTTTGATTTTTTCAAGGTATGTAGCAAGCTTGTTCTTACTGTGTGGTAACAGGGAGAAGAGACCGCTCCTAGTTTGTAAAAGCAGTGGCTTACTTTATGGGTAACTTGGTCATTTCAACCTTAACTTTAAGCTAATCTTAGGCATTAACTTTAGAAACCATAAGACTTGCTGGATAGCAAACTAACAACGATTTGTAATGACATCCTGAGGTTTTGCAGTGCTGGGGCTTGAACCAGCAACTCATGCACGTTAGGTAGGCACTTATACCCAGCCCTTAGAATTCTGCTGCAAAAGAAACCAGGTATGGTGCCACAGGCCTATTGCCCCAGCCCCAAGGGAAGACAATCATTCAAGCCCAGGAGTTTGAGACCAACCTGAGGGACACAGACCCTCACTCAAAAAAAGTAGTTTCAGAGGACACTGGGGCTGGGGCCACAGCTCAGAGATAGAGCACTTGGCCTGGCCTGGCCTGGTCTGGTCCAGGCACTGGGTTTGATCCCAAGCAGCACAAAGAACAAATGAGAAATAAAAATCAATGAGGTTACTGCTCATGGTTCCCCACGCATGGACCGAGGAACCTGGCCTGACATTATGTGATTCCCTTGCAGGGTGTCTGACAACCCGAAGCTGGGCGTGCTGAGGGAGGGCCTGAAGCTTTTCATCAGCCACTTCCTCCTAAGGCCCGCACAGGCCCAGCGGAGCCCCGAAGAGGCTGCCATGCTGAGAGAGAGGGCGGGGCTCGCCACCAAGGCTCTGCAGGGCAGGGCTGCTCCACGGATATAGCTGCAACCGGAGTGCACTGGCACTCAGGGCCTTGTGCTTACCAGGCAGGCGCTGCGCTGCTGAGCAGTGTCCCTGGCCCTGGGGTGACTTTCCGTTGGATGTTGGATTGCATTCCAGTCATGTTTAGATAGATCAAGAAGTGCCTAAGTGGAGGGGCAGGGCTGGGCACGGATGGTGTTCTCACACAGCAAGGCTTGATTTGTAATCTTAATTTACTTTATTTTTGTCAGTACTGGAGATTGAAGTTAGAAAGCACTGAGCTACAACCTTGGCCTTTTTTGTTTTGTTATTTTTTTAATTTTATATAAGACAAAGTCTCATTAAGTTGCCCAGGCTGGTTTCAAACTTGAGATACTCCTGACTCAGCCTCCTGCATAGCTAGGATCACAGGTATGTGCCACCACACCTGACTTAATTTTCTTCTTTTTTTAAATATTGGTTTAAAGTTTAAAAATCATGAGCTTAAAACAAATCAGCTACTTTTGATGCAGGATGTCTGATTGATTGTTTTACTGCTCGGAGCACAGGTGGATTTTGAACAGTCAGTTGCTGTCAGCCCTTGGGAGTCCTCTTGTGTCTTGTGCTGCTGGGCGGGAGCACTCTGGAGATCTCCAGACCTTCCCACCCATCCGTTCCCCATGGGAAGTGTTTGCTTAAATAACTCTGAAGTCTCCAAATAGGAATGGACACTTGGTGCCGCTTGCTGCCAGGCCCCGGCTGCCTGATTCTAACAGGTCGTGGAGGTGTCACCTGCACACTGGAGCTCGCACGTGTGTGAGAAGCAAACACAAATGCACACACCTGGAACAGAAGCCTGGGTGCTGAGGAGCAGACACACTGTGCTCACTGCTTGCCAGCGCTTGAGATCCAAACACTTGCCCAAGCCTTGCCAGTGGAGTGACCTGCTGGAATGGCTGCTCAGATGTGAGTTAGAGGTCACAGGTCACCCAGTAGCCAGGCCCAGTCTCGGGGCGGGGCACTCACAGGCAATGTGGAAAACCGGCTCTAGCAGCCAGGCTTTGGAGCCAGAGTGAAACCCACCTCCCACCACTTCCGAATGTGGATACAGGGCAACAGTGTTTTTTCGGGGGCCTGATCAGAGCCTCCTGTCCTCACCACTGGGCATGGCTGGTCTGGCCCCCTTTCTTCCCTGGGGAGCTCACAGGCAGCAGTGGCCTGTGCACCGTGCCTACTTCAGGTCAACAGCACTGACATCACTGGCAGTAGCCAGGGTCAAGAGAGCCCCATGGCACCAGGCGGCTTCCTCACATGGCACAGTGAATCCAGGCTGCACCCAGACAGCCCTACATCCACACTGCCTCCCCCCCCGCCCAGAGCACAAGTCACCATGCACCCTAAGTGCGGCTCTGCCAGTGGCTGAGCCTCATGTGCAACAGGTGGCAGGTTGCCTGTGAGTGTGCATGGAGCACATGTCACTGTGTGATGCTCACCACTCCCCAGTGTGGCCGATATATCCATCCTGACCAAGAGGCCTGTGGTTTAGAGTTGCTTTAAATATGGGGATTTTTATAAAAAGAATCAGTCACAGCAGGCACAGGGGCCTACTCCTTATGGGATCGTTTTGTGTCCCCAACATGCCAATGAGCTTAACTTCGTAAAGAAACGGCTTTAAATACGTTAGTGACACCCGCATCTGATGGTGCTGCCAGCTGGGTGGGTGATGCTTGGTGTGTTGTTCATCTGGGAACTTGTTCCAACTCAGGTGGAGAACTGCTGCTATGTACAGTGACTAAAGCCTTCTGTGTGGGATTTCATAGTGCTAAGATGTAAATAAAATCTATTTTCTTACATTGTGTGTAAGTTTCAGTTTATTTTGAAAGCAGAGCTTCACTGGAACACAGTCTACATCTTCCTCTGGGCCAGGAAGTAACTCAGAGGTACAGTGCTTGCCTGCTTGGGAGCCCAGGGCTCCAACCCTGTCTTAAGCAAGGGCAGACAGGAGGCAGGTTCTCCATCAGAGATGGGGATGGGTGAAGTTTACACAGGGGAAATGTATCCATATGACTTTTCTGTAATTCAGGACTTTTTCTTCCAAAATCTAAAATATTTTGAGCTGGGTGAGGTAATGCCATACTTAAAATGCCAGCACATAGATGGCTGAAGCAGGAGGATCGCTAGAAGTTTGAGCCCAGCTTGTGTACATAGTGAGTTGAAGGCCAGCCTGAACTGCACAGTGAAGCCCTGTCTCAAAACCAAAAACCAAAACAGAACACAACACTCCAGCCTTCATTCCCTGACATGAAGCTGACTTACCTGTCCCTTGCACAATGCCAGCGGGGTCCTGTCCTGGCTACCTGGCCTGGCCTCCCTCCTGCTGCTCTGAGCAGGGCTGGCAGGTTGAGAAGGCAGGAGGTACTATCATTCCCTGTGCAGGCTCAGTGTCCTGGGCATCCCGTCTACCTGGCCCCTGGGGCTGAGTCGAAACCAGGCTGCCGATGGCAGGCCCTCCCCAGCTGCTCTGTGACACTGCCAACAGGCAAGCCAGGTGAGCCCTGACCCGGCTGATCTGACAGCCAGGTTTCCAGGGCTCACATGGGGGTATCTGGATCCCAGGCTGTGGCCACTCATGCGAGAGCGTGGTACTGCTGAGCTCTAGCAGGGCTCCTGGACAAATGGCAGCCATAATAGCTGCAGGGACTGTGTATCTGTCCACAGCCACCACGACTTGGCACCCTCACCTGCTGGCCAGCCTGGCTGCAGGGGCCACTCCCACTCCACTGCTGTCAGTGTCTGTGCCGTCTGCAGGTGGGTTATGGACACCAAGCTGGCTCAGGCTTGGGCTGGGGCTGAACTGGTTACCTTGCAGTGGGAGGGGGCTGAGCCCACCTCTTCCTGTCCCGACCTGCCGAATGTCATCGAGAGGGTTTGTGTCAGAATCTGCTTCATGGTTCTTAAAAGATGAATGGCCCAGGATCTCTTTGCTGAGAGCAGAAAACTAGTCTGGGGTTAAAGCAAGACCCTAGAAAGTTTTGGCTGAGAGCTGAGGCCCCGAAGGTGAGTCTGGCTCTGCAGTTTAGTGTCATGCAGGACGCTGCTGCCAGTGCCCACCCCCCCGCAATCCACAGTGCAGCGTGACCACAGTGTTAGCACTTAATTTTGCACAGCTGTGGCCCAACTCCACTTTCCTAGAGAGTCTCAGCTGAGCAGATGTGCCCAAAGGCGGCATCGCCTGTGAGGGGCAAGCAACCTGGTAAGTGCTTCTCCAGAGCCGACCCACAGAAAGGCAGCTTCCCCTATCCAGGCATAAAACACTTACTTAACTCGGCAAAAATACAATGTGATTATTTGAGATTTACTTCGGCCTTGCTGGCCAATGTCTGATTAATGAAGGAAACACACTTCCGCCCGGCCCAGCTATGCCTCCCCACGGTCACCTGCACCGTGGCCCTTGTTGACGGGACAGGCTGGGCAGGGAGGACTTAAAGCCCCCTCAGTTTTCCGGGTCAGATCTGGCAGGCCCCTCGGAGTCTGTGTTTTCACTTAGCCACCAGGAACAGATGCTGATAAATCACCCTCTGGTGGTAGTGAGGCCTCATACCTCCCAGGGGAGAAGCCTGGGGCTGGGGTGGGGGTGGGGACCAACAGGCAGCAGAAGGATGGAGCTGCCACCTGCAGGAGGGGACAATGGGGACAAGGCCAGAGCCTAAGCAGTTCTGTTAAAATAGCTCACCCAGCACTCAAGAGGCTGAGGCAGGAGGATCACCATGAGCCTGGGCTACATAGTAAGTTTGAGGTCGGCCTGAACTGTGTAGCAAGAACCTACCTCAAAATAAAAAATAAATAAATAAAAACAACTGTCAGGACAGCAGGTTCTAAACAATTCAGAGTCTGGACACGCCCTTGGGGAGGTTGTAGGAAGTTGCATCATCATTTTGCCATCTGCCAGGGTCCCTTGTTGCAGGGAGGCTCCACAGTAGTTGCTTTCTGGGCCTACTGTCACCTCTGGGCTTCTGGGAGGCATCCTTGCACCTGGAGAGAAGGTCCCTTGCCACACTGCTGCCACCCCAGCACCAAGTCCTCCCAGACTGAGCCCCATGCAGTAAGGGCAGCAGAAGCCGTAGCTATGTCATGGGGACTGTGCCAGGCAGGCTGGGAACACTGGTTCCACCCTGAAGCCAGGTCGGTCCCAGGAAGAGCCCTCTGGGTTATGGGTACCACCCGAGCCACTGCACAATGCCATGTCCCTCAGGAACCCTGAGATCAGCAAGCCCAGTGTGGATGCAAGGGCAGCCCCATCAGCACTAAATCCATGCTGCCCGGGTCTGAAGGCCTCAGGGGTTCACAGGACACCCCAGGTAGGTGCCAGGGAGTTCAGTGTTCCCCAGTGGGCAAGTTACCGTCACCACAGCCTCGGTGGGAAAGCGGGCCATACTGAGGCTTCCACCAGCAACAGCACAAAGGAGCACTTTGTCACCTGAGCACCCAGGCCTGATAAAAGCAGCACCTTATCACCACCTGTGAGAAGTCGGCTGGGCCCTGGTGACATTTATGAGCAAACATAATTTATTTCTGTTCTCTGATTATGAAGGTCACAGTGGTTTAACCCATGGGGAGGCCCCTGACTTTATCTGCCCCAATAGAAGCAGGAAGGAAAACACCAGCGGTCATTAAAAGGGAATTACTTTGTTTTCCAAAGATAGGCGGAGAAAGCCTAGGGAATGGAGGTGTGCACTGGGGGTGCTGGGGTGGGGGGACAGCATGGTGACAGGGCCCCTGGTCCACCTGCAGCCTAGGGCCCTGGGACCCTGTGGGTGTAGGGCAATGTCAGAACTCGGGGTGTTTCCCATGCCTGTGGAGACCAAGGCCAGGGTACCAGTTGCCTGGGGCTGCTTCCTGGGCTTTGGGCCTATGTCTCATAGTCGAAACTGTGGCAGGGACAGAAGAGCCCTGCTCCCCCAGTTCACTGTGTCTCTCCTGTGCCAGGCGCTCAGAACCCTACATAGTGAGGTTGAGCTCAGCCTGGGAACGTGCTGGCAGTGGTGCTGTGGCCATACAGCACGGACCAAGTCCCCATCACTTACTCATGTGTCCCTGTAACATGTAACCAGATGCCCCGCCTGGATGAAGTCAGGAAAGAACCTGGCACTAGACAGGGAGCAACACAGAAGCAGAATACAGCAAAGGCTACCCAGGCCTATGCATGCGTTTTGCATCACAGAGGGTGCCAAGTGAGGAAGGGTTTAGGCTGCAGTGGGCTGTGATGGTCACATGATACCGTGGGCATGCTCAGTGTGGGCCACACCTCAGAGATGACTGAAATCACAAATACAGTGTGGGTGCAGCACTGGGGATTGAACCTGGGGCCCTTGCACTGCACCATCTCCAACCTTTATGTTTTTATTTCAAGACAGGCTGATCTCAAACTTATAACCCTCCCACCTCACTCTCACTGAGTGCTGGGGCTGCAGATGTTCACCACCATGCCCACCTCTCAAGCCCATCCACAGCTCTAGTTCCTCACATTTGCAAATGTCCTGTTGTCCAATGTACACAGTGACACCCAAGGACAGGACCAGGCCTGGGGCTGACCATGGGGCTTACAGCTTGATCTCGAGGTTCTGTGGTCAGATCACCAGGCATGGGCACAGGTGTTGATAGACTCAGTGCTGGGGCCAGCAGGGGGATAGGGGGTAATGCCTGTGACCCAGCAGTACACCCAGAAGGGCCCAGGACCCCTGGCACTGGTGTGTGTGTGTGTGTGTGTGTGTGTGTGTGTGTGCGCGCGCGTGTGCACATGCACGCGCGTGCATGTATGCATGTAAGACAGAATTTCCCTTCCTGAGGTCCCAAAACCTTCCACAGCTGCCCAGGACACAGGTGCTGCAATACCCACTGCACACACAGGAACTGAGGACAAGAGGTACACTCCAGGGCCAAGGCCACCAGCGAGCTATTCCACACTCCCTCCTGGAGCCTGATTTCACTGTGCATGCCTCACAGGGCCTCCTTTCCAGGTGTGGCTTCAGGTGCTCAGGCTGCTTCTCCACAGACCCCAGGGAAGGCACAGGCCAGGTCCCAAGGGCAGAGACAGGGGCTGGGGAGGTACAATGGGCAGGCAGAGTAAGCAACTGACTTATGAGGAAGTATTCAGTGAGCTAGATGTGGCACCATGAGCTACCCAAGGACAGGAACTGTGCATGTCCCCATGTCCCAGATGTGGATCCCACGGTGAAAACATCTGCTGCCCTGCAGAGGGTCCGGACCCTTGTCGACGTACTCCAAGACGCCACACTGCAATTGTGCACAGGGAAACCCCATAAAGCATGTGGGAAGGCAAAGGTGAGGGCAGGCTGTGCAGACCTGGAGGCTACACAGCACCCCAGTAAGCCTGCATCCAGCTGGGGGAGTGATTGCTGGTGGACACTGCACTGGGAAGGTGGGCAGCATTGTCTGCTATGGCCTGGAAATACCTCGACAAAGGCAGTCAGGCATCTTTTGCATCGTATTTCTGAGACATTATCTCCCTGTGGATCAGATGTTAACATTTGGAAATCCTGCTGCAACCTCTATCACACAGCCTTTCTGTCCTCTGGAGAGTCTTTCCACACAAGAGTGAGTGTGGCTGCAGGAAAAATGTCCTCTCCAGGTCTCCAGTCCTCTCTTTGCTCACTAACCCTAGGTCCCGTTCCCACCAGAGTCCTGCAGCAGAGCTGATCCCAGGGCCAACTGGCCAGGCTCAGGTGCAGCACCTGGTGAGGGGCAGCACCAAATGTGCCATTTTGGTGGCCTTGAGCTTAGTAAGCTGCACCCTTATGCACAGGGAAACCCCGTCTGTGTCCCTGTGCAGACTCCTTTAGGGTATGTTCCTCACTGTCTCCCTGAACTCCAGAATGGGAGACATTTTTGTCCTCAGTGCCTGAGCTTGTGTGGCCTGTAGTGGGTGAGTGCCCTAAAAACCCCACTGAGTGCCCATTGGATAGGTGGCCATCACCATCTCCACTGTCCGTGTAAAGCATCCAGGACACAGGCCATCACTCAAGGTCAGGGGTGCCTTGTCACAGGCGTGGGGTGAACACAGGTGGCATCAGGGAGCCCCGGGCACACTGTCCCATGTGTGTATGACCACGTGGGCACACCGCAGGGCAGGGACAGCCAGCCTTCCTCTGAGGCCACCTACCCCAGGGTGGATGCAGCATCCAGGGGGCCAGGCTTCTGCCCCCAGCTCCACAAACACTGCACAAACCCCAGAGCTTCCTGCTCAGCTTTAGTCTCAAGACTCCAGAGGCAGAGTCTCATCTCTAGGACCAGGAGGTGCAGAGCGCTCAGCAGGCACCTGGCTGGGGAACCCGGGAACCGCAGGAAGCAGGGGCACCCTCCCTGCTCCACTGGGACTACCCTCCCTTTCTGTTTCTCTTCCTCAATACAGAAGAGGAAATGATGCTCCGGAGGAAGGATCCAAATCAGGAGGACCAGGAACGTTAAAACCCAACAGCAAGGACCGCGGAACCAGGGTGTGTCCAGGCTGGGATCAGGCCCTGCTCCTCCTTTGTCGCCCGCGCCTTCCTTCCCGGACACCCTGACTCCCCGCGGAGCGTTCTAGGAGCTTGCTGCTTTTTCCTTCCTTCTGGAGAGGGAGGATCTCACGCCCCGCAGGCCTCCACCCCTGCTGTCCCTCAGCCTCGGGAGCCTCCCCGAGTGCCCAGGGGCCGTAACTTGCGCGGCTTGTCCCAGAGCCCGGAGGTTGTGCGCTACCTGGGCTCCGGACCCGGGCTCCCGCCCCGCGCCCCCCACCTGACCCCGAGCTCGCCGGGGCGGGGCGGCGAGATAAGCGCACGCCTTTGTTCCTGCCCAGCTGGGTAAACGCGCGCCCTCCTGCGGGGCCAGTGGCGGTGGGTGGGGACCCTTTTCCCGCCCGCGCCGGACAATGGCGGCCCAAGCGGAGCGGTCCTCGGTGCGCGGCCCCGGCAGTGACCCCGGGCCCCGGCCCCTCCGCGGGCCCGCGCCGGAGCACCTGGCGCCTCGGAGTGATTTACGAAGTGAAAGTGTCACACGAGGCCACCAGCTGTAGGCCCGGCCGGCCCTGCGCTTTTTATTAGGTGTCCTATTATGGAAAATAAACTCTAATCCTACCATAAAATCTAAATCTGAAAAACATATTTGCCCTTGTAGTCAGGAGCGCTCTCGGGCGGTCACACCTTCCAGGGATTAGTTTTATGGAGGGAGACGCCGCGCTCAGCTCGGGGACTTTGATACCCACGCCCACCCCGCCCACGCCCAGCGGCCCAGGCCTCCCCACGCCGCGCCCAGGGCCCAGCCCCACGGGATAACCGGGGGACCTCTGGAGGAGCGCATGGTGTCTTCGGCAGGACTGCGCCCCTCCTAGACATCGGTCCTCGGCTTCCAGGACTGGGAGGGCACCAGGAAAGAGAGAGCAGAGAAGGAGAAAGGGCAAGCCTGCAGGGACTGGGGGTGTAGCGCAGTCGTGCAGGAGGGAGGAATGGGGAGAGGAGAGGAGGAAAAGAAGAAAGGTAAAGAAAAACGATCTGCGGAAGGCAGCCTCGGCGTGCAAGCGTCGGGGAGCGCGGCTGCTTCTGCACGCTGCCGCCAGCGGCCAGATGCCACGCTTCGCCTTCTCAGACCCTAGTCCGTTAACCAGGAGCTCCCAGTCGGCTTCTGCCAGCCCCAAGCACCTCCATTCGCGTTATACGGGGCTTAACTCTGGTGCCCAGCAGTACCTCCCGGAAGGGGCGTCCTGCGGGCTCCGTCCTTCTGTGGCTGGTCTGTCTTAGCACGAGGTCCTAAGGTCCTTCCCTGCCGTTGCGAATGGCACAGTTACATTCTGCGGAGGCCAAGTAATACCCAGAGGACGCACTCTGCTTGCTCCTGGTCTCTGATGGGCATGCACATGCACACCGCTGTTTCTCGCTTGGATGCACCCAGGAGCTGGACACGCGGGCTCCGCTTTGAGGCCCTGCTCAGAATCCTCTCGGGTTCACAGCAGAACCTGGGAGTCCTGCTTCCCACACTGTGAGACCCTGCCCTTCCTGGCTTACTTGTGGAAACTCCGTCTGGTTCCCACCCAGGGACATGGGCCGGTTCTGGTTTCACCATAGCCGTGCCAGCACTTGTGGGATGATTAGCTGGGATGATTAACGCGCGCTGTCTGTCCCTGTTCCTGTTGGCCATCTGTCTGTCTTCCCGGGGAGGATTGTCTGCTCGGGTCCTCTGTGCACATTTTACATCCTGTGGTTCTGGTCGTTGCTTTCTATGTGCTCTGGGTGTTAACCTATCACCAGATGAAGATGGTGGTCAAACACTTTTCCTTTCCCAGGAAACTTCTGGGATGGGGTGCTTTGGCATCTGATGTAGCCCATTTGTCTGTTTTTGATTTTGTTATCTGGGATTTTGAAGTCCATGAATCTTAGAGCTGCTCTTTCCAAGCATAGTCTGACCTGACACCCAGGAAGAGAGAGGTTAGCGCAAGGAATCAGACCCATTTCCCTTTTCCTTCCAGTCTTTTGTTCTGCACTTCCTGACCTTGAACTCACCTGTCTGTGTGGAGCCTCTCACCTGCACTGGGGCTGGAAAGGCCTTGCCATTTCCTCCAGTTACAGGAAGGCATTGATCGGCCTCCTTCTGAGAACCCCTCCTCCATCCTAGAGTCATGCCTTGGGAGGAGCAGAGCTGGGCTGGGGCTGGGGTCCCAGAGGTGATCATCCTAGGGTGGGGACCTCAGTCAGGACCCAGTCCTACTGTTGCCATAGTCCTATTGTCACAGAGCCAGGGCAGGGCACACACCTGCTGGGGTTTAGGGTGAAGGGGCTGCCAAGGAACCAGGTCCAGAATCTTCCTGCCTCCTCCTGCTGTGTAGACCGGAGTGGTTCTGGGTCCTGAGCATCCAGTCTTTGGGACTGTAAAGACTCCTGCAGCACAGAGCCGTACCCTGAGGCCCACCCAGTCTGAACAGAGACAAACTGGTGACCGTCCATTACGCAGAATGAATTGTTTGAGGTGCCCTGGAGTGGGTGAGGATGAACCAGTGATTATATTTAAATTTGCTATAATTGATTTGGGGAAGAGCTATTGTGACAAGAACGAATTGATCATTAAATTTATTAGTGAGATAAATTCCACTGTGATTAAGCATCTGGCTGGAGATGCTGGGGCCAGCAACCGTCCCTGTGCCAGACCCAGGCCTTGCTAGCAGGACCAGAGGGCTGGAGGCTCAGGGCTGAGTCTTTAGTGCTCTTCATTTTCTGTCCGGGTGTTGGGGGGCATCTGTCCCTGAGCTGGAGGGCAAACCTCACTGGAGCTTTGGCATTCAAAGCTGGCAGGGTGCCACAACACCCCTTCTCCACACTGGCCCCCTTCCCTGCTGCCCAGGTGTTGCAGAGGGTGGTGAGGCCAGGCCAGCCAAGCTTTGAAGAAATAACCACAGATGTGGGCCCAGCCAGGAAGATATTGCTGCAGGCTGAACCTTACCAATAGGTTAGAAATTAAAAAGATATGTACTCTGATGCCAGCTTTTTTTAAGTCCCCAAAGCTCTGTCTTCCTTCTCTTCTCTTTCCCTCTCTGATTTTCCCACTCTCTCCTGGGCACTTTCCCTTCTCCAGTGGTTGCAAACTCAGTCCTGTTGTGAGCCAGAGCCCTGCCTGCCCAGCAGTCAGTCTGCCTAGCTGTCAGCACCTCGCTGAGTTGGGTTTTAAGCAGGGAGTCCGGAAGATAGTGAAGTGCCAATGAGGATATTAATCTCCCCTGTCAAAGGTGAAGGGTGCCCTGTTTGCCCCAGCAATCACCCAAATGAGATGCTTGGGCCCTTCTGAACTTATTCCTTGGTGGCAAGGAGGAACAGGTGGGGAGCTCCAGGGTGCTACTGGAAAGTGACAGCCAGAGGAAGGGCAGAGACTTTGGGCAGAAGAGCTATGGTCCCACAGACACTGTGTCTCCAGCCAGCCAGGCCCAGGACTGGCCACTGGGCCAGCAATAGGGGGCAGGAACAGCCCCAGGTGAGGAGGACCCACCCTAAGGGCCAGCATGTACCCCACACCTGGCACGTAGTTTGGCCAGCTGGTGATTAACCCCTACTGTCCTGTCCCATGGAGCGTCTCAGCACTAGCACCACCATCCTCTCAGACACTTGCAAAGATCCAAGACAAGCATGCCTGGCTGGCATTCGGAAGGCTCTGCCTGGAGAAGATGAAGAAGCCCCATGCAATTCCATGCACTTACAGGAACTGTTGTGTGAGCAGTGCCTCAGGTCACTGGGAGCACAAATGCTTCCGTTTGGAGCTTACTTCCAGAAACGTTCAAATATTGTTATTTCCACTCTGGAATGTCGAAGAAGCAACACCCAACAAGGAAAGCGTAAAATAAAGCCACTGAGTCCAAAGTTATGCCACGGAGGGCCAAGCTTCCTGTTGAGGGACAGGTATGAGCTGGGCACTAGCATTCGGACACTGACCCCAGGTACTTTTGTTTGTTTTTTGGTGCTGGGGATTGAACTCACAACTTGGCCCTGGGGATGGCCAGGAGGTGCTTGTGCTGCTGAGCTAAATATCTCCCACACTCCAGGTTTTTTTTTTTTTTTTTTTTTACTAACATCTGACACTGCGGACCCTCAACTTCGAAAAGCAGGTTTCAACAGGGGCCCAGAAGGAGAGGAATTCAGTGGCGCTGAGTTCAGTGACTTCCTTTAAGTCTGGGCACTGGGGAAGACCTTCTGAGAGTCCTTTCATCAATCGAAAATCAAAAACCCGCCTCAAGCACCTACAGAAAATTTGCACTTGCATCCATTAAAAAACCAATTTATTTTACATTCCACCCTAGGAGATGGGAGAAGCTAAATAATAATTTAGCATGCATAAGTAGACGTTTCTTTCTTTATATATAAATACAATATACAAAAATAAAGACAGTACAGTTTTGAGATTTCCAGCAGTTTGAATGCTCATGACATACGTTTTCCCCCTAAGATACAGAAGCATAAAACCCTTTTTCTTTGTACCGAGAATGGCATTTCCAGAGAGGTTTCAAGTTTCAGAGGTCACTTTAACACTGTGGAGTCGCTGCCAGTGCAGAAGGAGGGGCCCGGGTCAGAGCAGCTCGTTGCTTCTCTAAGCCTCCTGCCAGCACCACCTGAAACTGAGTTAGAAAGTGCCGGTCCAGGCCATCCTTCTGTCCCTCAGGTGGCCCAGTGGCCAGCGGAGGAGACCCTACTGCGGCGGGGCACACTCATCCTCAGAGGAACAGTCAGATGAGGCGGCCAGGGCGCCCGCGCCATTGCTGTAGGTGAATGGGTCCTCATCATCATCGTCGTCGTCCTCCTCCTCAGGGTCACTGTCCCTCAAGTCCCGCATGCGGCGGCTGCCATTCTTGTCCCCAGGTGCAGGCGGCCCCAGCAGCTCCTCCTCACCCTTGTCCTCCTTTCCCACACCCGGGCCGCCCTTCTGCTTCTCGGCCTCCTGTGCTGCCTGCTCCTTAGCCTTCTTGCTGCGCTTCCATTTCATCCTCCGGTTCTGGAACCAGATCTTAACCTGCAGGTACAAGCAGCAGCGTGAGGGACTCACACATGGCCCCAGAGGTGCCTTTGCCCTGGAGGGGTGCAAAGCGGCAACCTGGACGGGACCTCCCTGCTTCCCGCCCCCCAAATGCAGCTGCCCACCTCTGGGCTAGACCACATCCCCAGAGCAGGGTCCACAGAGATGGGCTCAGCTTTCTACCCACACCCTCCACCTACAGAAAAGCCAGAGCGTCCCCTCCTCCTCTCAGGAGCGAAGTGCACGAAGTGCACGAGGCTGGTGGAGCCTTCCTTAGAGAGGGACATTGCCCGTCCCAGCCTAGCTACTGAGCCAGCCCTCTGGGTGCTCCTAAAGATTCCCTGCGCAGGCTGTGAACCTCGCCTGGAGTCTCCATCTGCATCCCAGAGTCCAGAGGCTCATCTCCGGTCCCCAAGAAGGTAGTGGTGACCACATATCCTTGGAGGCCAACCTGCATGGGGCGTGGGGTGGCGGCACACCTGGGTCTCCGTGAGCATGAGTGAGGTGGCCACCTCGAAGCGCTTGGGCCTCGACAGGTACTTGTTGAGCTTGAACTGGTGCTCGAGCTCCAGCAGCTGCTGGCTGGTGAATGCTGTGCGCGGCCGGCGACACTTCCCCAAGAGGCTCGACTGTGCCTGGGCTGTGGGTGGGGTGAGAGCCGTGAAGCCCCGTGGGGGAGCTCAGGGTGCCCCCATCCCACCCCACACAGGGAACAGCGCTCCAGACCCAGGGCTATGGGAGCAGGGGCAGCCAAGCGCAGTGAGACTTTGCTTTCTCTGCCTGGCGCACTCTCTGGCTTTGCACTGGGTCAGCTTGGGGAAGTACCGGGTTGCAGAAGCCAGACAAGTGCTCGCTGGGGATACTAAACCTCGGCCCTCACCTCCCAATTTAGGCTTACAAGCTGGGGGAGAGCAGGGCTCCTCTGGATGTGGTTCCCAGTGCCCCTCCTTAAATTAGAAAGGGCGAGGGGAACGGAGAAAAGAGGAAGGAGAAGGACTGAAT
Organism: Cavia porcellus; assembly: GCF_034190915.1. Classification (NCBI taxonomy): domain Eukaryota; kingdom Metazoa; phylum Chordata; class Mammalia; order Rodentia; family Caviidae; genus Cavia; species Cavia porcellus. The sequence goes on from NW_026947489.1 coordinate 61,094,252, forward strand.
ATGCTCATTGGGAATCTCCCACATTTCAGCTGGACTTCTTGACAAGCTCCCTTGCTGGGGTGCCATGGCTGAGGAGATGGGAAGCCTGCTCTGGACGAACTTCATTACACAAATTACAGGCCGAGGCGTGGGCGGATCCGGCTTTCTGTGTGTTCCCGGAGGCCTTGGTGGCTTTATTTACATAATTTCGCACGGTTACATCACAGAGAATTTTATGACCTCAAAAGGAGACTTCCCTTGATTTCCCAGGAGTCTGACAAGTGTTAAGACAATAAAAGAAAAAAGCAGAGAAAAGAAAGGAGGCCAGCCCAGCCGGGATGAGCTCGGGTTCCCTGGGGAGGGGCAATCTGCTTTATGGGATAGCACACGCCCCCTGCTTTAGTCAAACAAGGCCCTGAATTCCCAACTTGACAATACATTAGAACTTTAATTAAAACACTGGCTCCGGAGGGGCCATTTGGGAAATGCCATCCAACAGGCAGAGACAACCAATTAAAGGAAACCAAGCGGGTCCTCGGGGAGAGAGGAGCCTGGGAATGCACATTCCCGAACGGGGCCTGCATTGCTGACAGCTCTTCAGGGTGACGGGCCTCAGAGTCCTTTCCCAAACTGAGAGCTCACTGCAGTTTCATTCAGCAAGATCAGCAATTGTAGGTGGATAAAGTGTGTGGCCAAGGGATCCCTCGTCCACTTCGGGTTCTACCGTGGCCCTGAGAAGGACCTGGGTGGGCTGGGAATCCGTCCTGCTTCGTGGGGCCCCTGCATGGGTACCTAAGGATCCCAGGTCCAGGGAACACAGATCACTGGGTGGCTTCCTTTCCTAGGAGCACTCTGCAGGGTGCCCTGGCTTTGGGGCACCGATCTGAAAGCTAGGGAGATGTCCCAGCTGGGGGAGCCTCCGTTGTTCTTTTCAGACAGTGAGTGGGGAAGGGCCACAGACCAGTAGGGTCTCCTTTGAGCTATCCTGAGAAAAGCTGAGGGTGCTGGTGGGCAAACATTGGTCCGTGGGGATTCTCTCACCCCTTTGCGATTTCTCCAGCCCTCTAGGGTCTTAGCTTTTCTCTGTTTAGTCACAACCTCGGCTTCTAGCAGAGGAATCTGAATTCTGGCAAGTGTTTATTTCTGTTTTCTCTTTTGCCTTTTTTCCTTCCTAGACTTGCATCTCCTCAGTCTAAACAAATCCACTCAGACGGAAACAATGGGGTCTCTTTGTTTGGATGTTGGGCGGCTGGAGGCATAAAGCCTTACACATCTTCCGCTCCCCAGTGACCAGAGGGCAGCCGACCCGCATAGAGCGCAGGCAGGCGGGAGGATGAGCTAGACAGCCAAACCCAGGCCTCTAAGAGGTTTCCCCGCAGCTCAGCCACTCTGGCTTCGGGCTCTGCCTTCCTGGCCCCCATCCTCCAGAGTACCTCACTCTGCTTGGCTTCTATGCAGGCACCTGCTGCTCGGCCTGAGAGCCAGGCCTTGCTGGGCATCGCAGGGGACCCCATGACCTTCCGCAGGAAGGCGGGTTCTGGCAAGGGCCAGGGACTGCTGGCCCGGCCTGGCGGCAGTGAACCTCTCTCAGCCCATTTCTCTCCTTTGCTGGCCCGCAGTCTCCCTTTTCTGGGAAGGATCGGAAGCCCAGACCAGGCCGACTCCTTTTCCCTGAGATGAACGCCTGTGTGTATGGGGGCGGTCCGTGACCCTCATTCCTAGGGTGCTCCACGCCTCCGTTCCTGGCCACTTCCTTCTGCAGCCTGCAGGTTAATCATTACATTTCAGTCTCACACCTCCTGCTACCCCTTCCCGCTAAGAGAGGAAGAGAAGGCCCAGCCTGCGCGTGGCCATTTTGATCGTTCGCACCCACCCACGCAGAACGTGAGACGGCGGCTGCACTACACTTCCCCCAGCTCGCCCAGGCGAGGGCCGAGGGCTCAAGGGAGGCGCGGCCTGGGGACTGGCGGCTCGGTACTCACAGTTGAAGTCCGGCATCTTGGGCAGGATCATGCCCGCGGTAGACGCGCGCAGCCACTGGTCCAGCGGGAAGCCGCTGGCACCCAGCTTGATGGGGTCGGCGGGGTGAGCGGGGTGCGCGCCCTGCACCTGCGGGTACGAGTAGGACAGCGCGGGGTGCTGGCCAGCCAGGGCCGCCGCCGCCGCCGCCGCCGAGTAGCCGTAGACCGGATGGCCGTAGAGCGCCGCCTGCGCCGCTGGGAGCCCCGCGCCACCCTGCGCGCCTCCCGGGTGTAGCCCCAGCGCAAGGCCCCCCGCGGCGGCGGCAGCGGCGGCGGCCACGGCAGCGGGGTGCGCGTGGGGAGAGGGACCCCCGGGTCCGGCCCCAGTCCCACCGCCCGCGCTCAAGAAGCCGGGCTTGGGCAGCAGCGCGCAGTGTGCAGCTGGTAGGCGCGGCGGCTCGGGGCTCTCGGCCCGCGCGCGAGCGGCCGGCGGCTCGGAGGGGCCCGGGCTGCGCTCGCTGCTCGTCCCGCTGCCCGGGCCCGAGCCCGCGGAGGCCAGCGAGGCCACCAGGGCCAGCGGCGCGCTCTGCGCTGAGGCGGCGCGAGGGGGGTCCACGGCCAATAGCGCGTCGATGCGGAAATTCTTGGATTTTTCCATGGGCGCGCTTGGGCGATGCGAGGCGTCGGTGCCTTGCTCAAAGTGCGACCGCGCCGAATTCCCGGGAATCGAAGTCCCCGCCGGATTCAGCCGAGCGCCACCATGGCCCGCGCCTCCCCGTTTCGGCCCCGCGTGGACCGTGCCTCCCGCGCCCACTCGCGCCCGCAGCGCCTCCCACGCGGCCGCCGGGCGTCTGGCCGGTGCAGGCTGTGCTGCAGCAGCCTCCAGCACCGAAGCCGCTGCGCTCAGACCCGCGCCCCTCTGCGCACTTGAAGCGAAGCAAGGCCGCGGATTGGCGCGCGCGGCGGGGGCGCGGGAGGGGCGCGGGGCCAGCGATTGGCCGAGCGCCGCACCTGTCACCGTCGCGCCCGCTGCCCCACCCCTACGCCGCCAGGTCCTAAACGCCGGCGCGCGCTGCGAGCCCGCAACTTAGGGTCAGGGGCCCGGGTGGAGAGACTCAGCCGGCGCCTGCACACTGGAGTCCAGCTCCCGACATGCAGGAGGGCTCTGTCTACCACCCTCAGGGCAGGGGCCTCCGAGTTTGTCCACGAGTATTTCAGTGAGCCGGGCAGTCCAGGCCTCGAGCTCCTAGATCTCCAGGGCTCACCCGGGCACTCTCTTTGTCGCCAGCCTTTAAAAATTAAGCCTGCGTACCTGTCTGAAAAACCCTGTGTGCCTCGTGCGTGTGTGTGTGCGTGTGTGAATGTGCGTGGGACCTTGGCGTCCACGGATTATCTCGGGGAACTTCTCTCCTGGCCTCCGATCAAGAGAAGGAGCTCAGAGGCTGTGCACTCGGAGACGTAGTACTCGATCCAGCTCGGAGACTTGGCCCCTGTGCCACCAAGCTGGTCCTGGGGACCTCCCTGTGGAGGTGGCCAGTGAGCAGTAGGAGGCGGCCCACCAACTTCAACGGGGGGCGGTAGAGGAAGGCTCCTTGGCGACCAGCAGCCTGGGGAATTAGGAGGAAAGGGCTTCCAAGGGCTGGGCACGGCAGTGGAAGAGAATCCAGACCCCTTCACTCCCATCAAATATTTACAGTATGATCACTTCCAAGGGTTGCTCGAAGCCGAAAGAAACCACAGGCAGGTCGGAAAGGAGAGCAGCCACCAGCAGCACCACGCTGTGTCAACAACTCTATTAGAGTGATCGTCCCAAGTGGGAAGCGGTGGGAAGCGGGCTTCCTGTGCAGGTGAGGGGGCCAGAAGGATGGGCTGTCGGCGGGACAAGGGAAGACCTTGTAGGGGAAACCTTAGCGCCACAGGCCTGAGAGCCGGGTGCAGGGTGAGAGGCGGTTCCCGGGCTTTGCTGTCAAGAAGGGCGTTTCTTTTTAGTCTGCCTCTGAAGGGTGGGGACACTGTATGTCCTCAACCCTTCCTCTGTGCCATATGCTTTCTTTTCTTTTTTGTTTCTTGTTTACTGTCATTTGATACTGTGTAGTCCAAGTTGGTCTCGAAGTATCAAGGATTCCCCTGCCTCAGCCTCCTAAGTCTTGAGATCACAGGTGTACACACCTACAATCATCATCCTTGATTGCCACTGTGACACAAAAAGAATTTTTTGTCATCTTTGTCTTCTAGGATTCAGGCTTCCGTAGACTTGTTTATTTATTTATTTATTTGTCTTTTTTGAGACAGGGTCTCCCTTTGCAGTTCACACTGGCCTTGAGCTCACTTTGTAGCCCAGGCTGGTCTCGAACTCACAATGGAACTCACAACGATCTTCCTGCCTCAGCCTTCCGAGTGCTGGGGATTACAGGCGTGAGCCACCACACCAGGCTCGCCAGGCTCGTAGACTGAGATTTGGCCTCAAGGACAGGAAAGTCTCAGATGGGTTAGGACAAATCTAACTGCCAGCCTTATCCACCCCCCTGGCAGAGGAGGCTGAAATTCTGGGTTGCCCTTCTGGACAGGAAGCCAGAGACTGTTACCACTCCCCCTGGGCAGGGGGCAGCCCAGGCCCCACCTCCTTCAGGATGCACCCTCTTCACCTCACCCTGGGGACAGGTGCCCAAGAGGGAAAAAGGGAGTAGATGCAAAGACTGCTCCCGAGATGTTCCTGAGATGGACCCGGAACTTGCTCTCCCACCTGTCAGACCTAAAACCAGGGCTCCTGGTGTGTGTGTGTGGGGGGGGCGTTCAGACTCCACAGGGCTCTTCTGCAGAACTGTGCTCCCAAATGGCTCAGCCCTGCACCTACTGCCAGGTCCTTGGGGAGTGCCACTGGGAGAAAGAGCTCCGTGGGAACCCCAGCTTTGACCTGAGCCATACTGTGGGGCCTCTGCTGCAGGGTCAGGGCCTGCTTGTGACCCCTGATGTCAGAGTTCAGGCCTCTCCTTGGAAAAGTAGAAGCCAGACAGACTGGATCAGACAAGGTCCTGAAGTGCCTGTGTTTGAGGCTCAGAATTCTAAGTGGAGGGCTTTCTGGATTGTGCTGGGAGGCAGCTGGAGAGGGACCTCTGGAAGTTTCTGATCTTTTATGTGGTTTACAGGTGTGAAGCTGGCATTCTAGGTCTCTTCCAGCCAGCCCTACCTGCTGCACCCAGCCTTGCTGGGATGGGGCTCCCTTGGTGAGTTGGCTCCCCATGGAGACAGAAGACCTAGTGTCCCTTGCCACCCTCTCACCTAACTCAAAGTTTCTTTCTTAGGTAGGCGGTGGGGGGTCAGGTCACCAAATAACTGGCCTGTAGCCGTGCCTCCTGCTGCTCCTTGGGTGAGAGCTTCATGGTTTATACAAATAGTTGCAAAAGAAAAATCAAATCGGCAGTAAATCCATGGCTGTTCACTTCTGGATTTAGGCATGAAGTTGAGACAACCTCAAGGATTTGGAACAAAAGCCTAGATATTCGCATAGTAGAGTTGGGAGGTAGGAGGTCCCTTGCCACTCTTCCCTGCAGTGAAACATGTAAGGCACCAGGAGAGCCTCTGCAAGGCTGAACCCAGGGAAGAGGGTGGCTCTCCTTGGTCCCTCTGCGCACCTGCCACCTTCCCCTTGCTGAAGACCTGAAATCCAGGGCCTCCTGAGAAGAGGGTTTGTCCTGTGTATCTCCCTGGATATAACTCACTTTCCAGTGTCAGCACTTGAGAGGCTTCCTCCCTCCAGGAAGACTGGCTGGGGTTTTGTGTGACTGACCAGACTAGAGGCTGGGACACAGGACTGAGTGGCAGTGGGACTTGTTGGAAAAGCAGTGGAGCAGGAAGAGGAGGTGAGTGCTAGACCCACCCCATGATAGACTCCCTCCAGCCTCCTTAGCTGTGCTGAAGTGCATGGGGGAGCAGCCACAGCTGGGGTCACTGGAGGGTGAGCTGTGGCAGAAGATCTATCAGTTCTCACCACTCACCTCAGCTCTGCAGAGCCAGGGACCAAAGGCACCAAGTTCTTAGTGCCATGCTTTGATCTGTGATCTCCCCCTGGACCTCTAGAGGCAGCCTTTAAAGGGGTCTGGGAGCAGACTCAGGACCTGCAATCCCCCACCCCCACTCAAGGGTGTCTGCCACAGCTCTGGCCTTTCCCATGCTTCTCTCTGCACAGGTGGCTTTCCTGTAGCCCTCATCCCTGACCTTACCTTTCTGGGGACACCTATGTTGGGCCCTATGTTGTCACTGCAAGCAGCTAGACCATTGGGCCTGGGAAAGTTTAGGGAGACACATTTGCTGCAGACAAATGTGTCCAGCCCAGTAGCTCCTGGGTCTCCGCCTCTGGGAAATTTCTGCAAGCATCTAGCTATCTGCTTAAGGCCACCCTGAGCATGGGCAGCTTCCAGCTCCCCTGCCTGCTCCTCTTGACCCAAGTGTTCTTGGCTTCTGTGGCACAGATTCGAAGTTTTGGGCCTGGAACAGAAAAAATGGGGGTGGGGGTCACCTGAGCACTATTGGAGAACCATACTGTCAGCAGAAAAGAAAGACTGCTTGGAAGCTGTGGTTTTGTTGCAAGGTTTTAATTCATTTCATCATAGGGTCATAAGGCTCAGGACAGAGTGGACAGCAGGTGTTCACATGGTGAGCATCATGTGGCATCATGCTTGCTGTCCCTCCAAAGAGCACCAGCACCTGGCCACTTGCTGGTGAGCCCTGCAAGCAGGTGCTTGCGTTTGAAGGCCAAAACAGTGGTACCCAGCTCTCAGCTCCTGCAGCTCCTGCATAAGAAGATGTGTTGAGTAATTGAAGACTTGGTTTGCAAAGGCTCTTTGGAATTGTCCAGTAGCATAATGTGCTCGCCTCTAACCCACCCATCTGCCTAACCCGCCCAGGCAGGAGGAGGAGGTGGTCACACTGCAGGACCCCTCTGCCACCCAGGTCAAACATACACTGACAAACAGGGCACCACGGGCTACCACACTCCTGGACTGAGTAGGACCCAAAGGCAGAAGGGGTGAAATATACAGGGAAGAAGCACAAATACACAAAGGCAGATGTTGTCCAGGAACATTTTAATGCTTCAGTGAGTGAATTTTTTAGTGCATTCTGACTTGAAATTACGGCAGAATAGTAAGCATTAATGTCCAAATCCTTGTTAGATAATGGCAGGAAGTCCCGGGTAATTGGTCTATTTAGGAGTTGCTGAGATGGCAGAAGCCGAGGCTGCTGGCGGCAGAGAGGAAGGGAGGGAGGAGAACCAGTGGGAGAGAGACCCTGGAGGGCCACAGCGCCCACTTGTGCCCCTTGTGCCCACTGGGCACAAGGTGTCTGTGGCCAAAGCCTTGGGACCCCAGGAGGGGACTCCTGCCCACAGGAGTGGGCACCTTTTCTTTCCTATGCAGCTGCTCTGCCCTTGCTCCCCGTACCACCTCTGTTCCACTTGGGATTGTGCTGTGCTGTGCTGTGCTGTGCTGTGCAGTGCCGGGCAGAAGGGAGCTGGTCTCATCAAGGGCCCTCTGCCCACTACCCCTGGAACCGGTGGGCAGGAGTTACCTGAGAGTGGGTGGCCTAGGAAGCCAGGGTCACAGCCAGTGCTGGAGGTGGACACGTTTAAGAAGGACTCTAACCCCTCCTGAGCCAGCTGGGATGTACCGCACTCCGGTGTTTGACAGTCCTTCTCTGGAGATTTCCTCTGGTTCCCCTCACACACCTACCTGTGACAAAGCGGCAGCGCACTTAGAGAAGCCCCATTTAGAGAAGCCCCAGCAGCTGAGAACCCACAGGCTCCACTTTAGTCCTGGAGCCCTGGCCAGGAGCTGCCTCCTGGATGAAGCCTGAGATGCCACATTACTCTCGCCTCCTTTTGAGATACTAACCACTTTCTCCAGAGTGGCTGAGACTGAGGCTCATACTGGTGGGACATTGCTGCCAGCCGCACCCCGCTTGCACAAGGGGAGCCTTTTCTTTCCCAGCTCCCGCAGAGACCCAGCTCAAGGGGAAGGACCGCCCAGCTCTCCTCCCCTCTTGCACTTTTCCTGCCCTGGGCTGTGGGAGATCATTTGGCTAATGAACTCGTTAAAGGGCCCCTGGTGACCCGCCCTAGTCTCCTCCCCTGCCCATCTGGGAAATTCCTTTGAAAGGCTGGGGGCCCTTGTAGTCAAGCCACCGTCTGTGACTCTGAGCCCCTCACATTAAAATAATTACCCACCGAACAGGTGGCCTTCTCTGGGCGCATTTGTGCTGGAGCCCCAGCAGGAGGAGCGCACAACCTGCCGGAGGGCTGGAAGGTCAGGCTGCCAGTGCTGCTGGGATGGAATGGGCCATCCCCGGTGGGTGCATGATGGGGCAGCCGGGGCTCCTCAGACTTCGGAGGGGGTGGTGAGAGCAGTTTATGCACCTCAAGGCCACACTTGGGGAAAGTGGGTGCCAGCAGGAATCAGAACTCACTCCTAGCTCCCAGGTTGGAGGGCACCTTTCCCTTGGGTCAAGACAGGGGGTGCAGATTGCTGGGAGCCCATATCATGTGTGGGTGGGTGTATGTACATTTGTGTGTGCCCACAAGAGTTTGATACATGTATGTAAGTGTGTGTGTGCAAGGGGCTCCAGATCTCTGATCCGTGTGATCCCAGGCCCCACAGAAGTGAAGAGAAGAGTACCAGGTGGCTACTCGAGGGGGTCCCTGCTGTGTCACTAAAAAGAGCCCCACATGGGTCCAAGCCTATTGCCAAAAACACATATTACACTGCGACATTCTGTAAATGAGATAATGATACATAAACCTGGATGACAGACGTGATGTGCTGGGATGTCTTCTCTAAATTAGCTGCCCACATTGACTGCTAATAATGGTTAGTTTATGAAAGCAATTTCAGAGCACACAGCGAGAGGCCTCCCTACTCCAATCAGCTGCTTGGCTAATGGACGCGGGGGTCAGGCTGGGGGTGACCGGCTCGCCTGTGCCCTTAACCTGTTTCCCAATAAAGCTGATTAGTTTTTGTCAATTCATCAGCTCACCACTCCTGCTGAACTGCATCAAACCCTGATTTGCTCAGGGGAAATCAACAAGTCACAGATCAGCTCCATTAAGGGGCCTGGCTGGCCAGGTCCATGCTGGCCCCAGCGGCACAACATCGGGGGCCCCTAAACTCAGGTACTTGACACAGTGAGGATGCAGCATGGCTGAGTCTAGGGCGCTTTCCTGTCTCAGACTCCCCCACCCCCCATGGCCTCTGTGCCTGATCTGGCTGGGGTCACCTGGTTGCATTGTTCTGGGGAGGGGGATGCTGGGCCTGGGGACTTTGCAGTCCTTGGGAAGAAAGAGAGCAGGGGAGGGTTCAAGGGTCTGAGGGGCAACATCGAGGTCTCACAGCCCTCCTCGGTCCTCAAGAGGTTCCAGGGCCCTGAGGCTGAGGGGCCATGGCAGTGAGACTGGAGCACCCACAGAACACAGGCCATCCCTATACCCCTACCCAGGACCACCCAGGACCATCCTGACTGCTGGGGGTACCCCTCAAGGGCATGACACAGGTGTGAGGAGCCAAGACAGTCTATCTGACCTGGGTTCCATGTGGGTCTCCATCTGCACTCCAGGTGAGAGGCCCGGAAGCACCCTCATGTACCTGGTCTCAGCTGAGGGAGGGAGCAGGTCAGTCACAGATGGTGACCTAGGCACCTGGGCCTGGGCGGGAGGAAAATCTGCACGGTCCCTTTAAGGGCCTGGCCACCCACCCGCTGCCTCAGAGCCCCATCCCCCTTCAATTTAATTTCATTAAAACAGAGCATGAATATTTCTATTAAACCTAAAATGAAATATGAAGCCATTTAGACTCTGCCTGCACCAATCACCCAGATTTATGACTTTTATTCATCACATCAAGAGCTTGGAAAAATGAATTTTCTTCACCCAGGAAGGAAATAAAACCTCAGGCTTGGTCATTTCCAGAAAGCTGTTAATTTGACCATGTGGTAATTACTTTCACAATTAACTAAAATACAAATCAACTTGACAAATCGGGCTAGTTTATATATTAATTAGCACACTTGAATTTATTCATTATGAAAAGACAATTTCAGGGGACCTGCAGTGTCTGTTTTATTGCAATAAATTATTGTTAGGAAATGGGTCTAATAAAATATCTTAATATTTAAGGATATTGTATACGCAAGGGGGAAGCTTTATTGACAATTTCATTTTGCAATTAGTAATTTGGTTGTAATATATCTGTGCCCTGGGACTCAAGAAGCAAGACGCTCCCAATCTGCGGACTGGGGACTGGACTGTGCAGACCCCGTCCTATCTGGCAGGACAGGGCCAGGGAGGCTGCAGCAGGAGGCGGCGGGCCAGCGGGACTAGGACGCTGGGATCCTCTCGGGGTCCTCCTGCCCACGGCTGGCGCTGATTTAATACAATGTCGATAGAATCATTCGATGCCTTTTAGCTTGTGATCTTTATAAATGTCCCTCTATTAAATTAGAAAATGATTCTCTTCTCGTTTAATTGTATTCTTTCGTTTCTTATTTCCAATTAATTAGTCCTATCGACGTTGCAATATTTTAAGCGCCTCGAGTCCGAGTCCGTTTCAGTTTGAATATAGGGGCCAGGCGCCTACAGTTTTATGCCGGCAAAACTGTAGGAATCAGTTTGTTTCAACATCTGGCCGGGGGCTTGACACCACCCCAACAGGTGGGTGGCATCTTCCGGGCTTTGTCGCAGCCTGGTTCCAGCCCTGACTGGATGGTTGGCCGGCAGAGGAACAGAGGGTAGTGCCTGCCCCACCCTCCCGGTTGGTTCCACCACCCTAGCCTTAGGTCACTTTCTAAATAAGTGTCCCTGGCCTGGGCCGGCACCTTTGCCGCAGACTCTGCACTCTCCAGCCAACTGCGCCACCCTGTGAGGTGACTGAGGCCCCAGCTGCTTGGGAAGGGAAGACTCTGCCTTTCTTCAGGCCCAGGGTACACGAGGATCCCTGGGCAATGCCCTGATACTCACCCAGGTCCTGGTCTAGGGGTGTGGGCTCCACCACCCACAGATCTGGAGCCACAGCCGCCTGCCCTGCTCCCTGCTCTTGTCCAGGGTCTCTGTGGCCCTCCTTGGGCTGGGAGACAGAATCAGACGACCTCCCCACCGCTCCACAGCTCAGCTCAGGTTGGTGTCTTGAAGACAGTGTCCTAGGACAGAAAATGCAAATGTCAGGTCCTTGGGCCTGGCAGTCCTTTCCTGCTGAGGTGTAGGGAGGAGGCAGCCACCAGAGGGACAGGGGCACAGGCATCTCAGGAATCCCCATGCTGGGCAGCCCAGGTAAACTCCTCTGGTGATATGTAGAGGGCAGGCCCTCTCCACTTTCTAGCTGACAGCTGTGTCTGTCCCTTGATAGTGGAACGGGACATCCTTGGCGATCAGACAGCAGGGCTGATGGAGATCTGCAGACATCTGCACAGCCCCTAGCATGGGGGTGGCCCCTGGAAACTAGAGGCAGAAGAAGGGCCTTTCTAAGTGGCATCGGATTGGTGGCTCAGGTTGGTCCTCAAAGCAGACCTGCCAAGCTAAGAGGGTGCACTGAGGTTACCCTGAACCCCGACCCCTGCCATTCTAACTCCTGCCACCTCCCCACACCTGCTGTGCATAAGGCATGGTGCTTCCCATGATGCAAACAGCAAGTGCTCACTAAGGCAGCTTGGTACCAGAGGCTAACAGTGGCTTGTGGAGGAGGGGAAGGACTCAGGTGTGAACTAGGAGAGAAGCCTCCATCCAAGGCTTTGAGGAAGGACAGGAATGGGGAGGAAGCCGCACCTTGAGAAAACCAGCCTTGAACCTGGAGTTGCATGGCATTGAATGCATCTGAGATTTTTTTCTCCAATGAATGCAGGAGAAGGAAGACAGCACTGAATGCTAAGCAGCAGCACCAGGACCTTATTCCTTGCATCACCGGACAGCAGGATGATGGTCCTGGTTCCAGCCCTGGATGTATCACTGATCCTCTTGGCAATTTGTTTAATTTCCTTGGGCCTCAGTTTCATCACCTATGAAAATGTGCTTTGCCATCCTGAAGAGTTATTACGTAGGGGACTGGATACTCAAGTACAAGGGATCCCCTTTTATCTGTGACTTTTAAAACAGCAGAAACTGGCAGGGGATTTATTTCCGTGGCACAAGTGCCTACCTGGCAAGTATGAAGTCGTGAGTTCGATCCTCAGAACCAAAAACAAAAATCTTTTTTCCCAATCTAAAACAGCAAAACTCAGTGGAGAAAAGGGTGGGTTAAGTTGACTGAGAACCCAGTGCAGTTGCTTTATATGTCCTGGCTCTCATTTTACAGATGAGGACACAGAGTGTTGATTGATTTTCCCCCAGATCGCACATCCAGCAACTGGCAGAGACAGAATTGCAGCCCCATCTTCTCTGACCCCCAGCTGGAGCTCCACGTCCTGTCCAGGCAGGGCTCTGTCACCCAGAAGCCTGTCTGTCTGGGACAAGGCAGCAGGGAGATGGCCAAGGACACTACAAGCCAGTGACTGCTTGTGGGGATGGAGCAGGTGGTGCCAGCTGTATGCTGTTGGGGAAGGAGGTCACAGGAGGAGACCAGAGACCACAAGTTGTTCTGCTGTGGCATTTCCTGTATGAAGGTAGCAGAATTTAGTGGGGAGATGGTCTCCACTATTGGCAGGCAAATGTTAAATGCAGACACAGTCAGAGCTAGAAACTTCAAAGCCAAAATAAAGGCTATAGAAATATAAACAGAAAAATGAAAACCATAACCAAAGGAGAAGAAGAGCGAGTTTAGGTTTTTACCAGATTTGTTCAAGTGTAATTGACAAAAAGAATCAGAATCGTATACATGGAAGGTGAAAATGCAGTAATTCACTGGCCTGCATTGTGAAACGAGTATCCCAAGCAAGCTCATCAGCCTGCTGTCACTTGTGTCATGCTCTTCCTTTCCATGGCTGACAGTCTCTTGATGCATATATCATATTTTCTTTCTGTTCACCCATGGGGAGCACTTAAGATCTGTCCACTGCAGGGCTGCTTTGAATAACATTGCAGTAAACGCTGGAATGCAGACACCTGACTCCATCCCCCGCCCCTCGTGTGTGGGGGAGTTGGTGGACCGTTTGTGACTCCATTTTAAATTTTTTTTAATGTTTTCTGGTAATGGCTGTGCTGGTTTACACACTCGCCGACAGTGCACCCCCAGTCCGTGCTTCACATGCTGTCGGCTCCTGCCTCTGGTCGTTTGGGTAACAACCCTCCCCTGGGTGTGAGGTGGGAGCTTCTTGCTGTGGGCAGGCACCTTTCCGAGGACCTGTGATAGGTTTGCTTGTCTGCTGTGGGAAGCTGCTTGGGTCCTTTGTTTTTTCTCAAAATGATTTTGGCTCTTTGGGAGTCTGTTGTAGTTCCATATGAATCTTAGGATTTTTTTTCCTACTTCTGTGAAAAGTGCACTGGAATTTGACAGGGATTGTGTTGAATCTATAGATCTGTTTGGATAGTAAGAACATTTTAACAATATTAATTTTTCTGACTTGTAAACTTGGGAATACTTTTCCATTTATTTGTAGTCTTCAATTTCTCTAATCAATGCTTTACAGTTTTTAATACACATATTTTTCAATTTCTTGTTTAAATTTGTACTCAAGTATTTTACTCTCTTTACTGTTAGTGTGAGATTATTTCACAATTTCCTTTTCAAGACAATTCACCATTAGTGTATGGAAACGCTGCTTTTTTATGTTGGTTTTATAGCCTGTCACTACATTGAATTTCTTATTAGTTATAACATTTTTTGGTGGACTCTTTTTTTTGGGGGGGGGGAGGGGGAAGGGGAGGAGAGGGGACGGGAGGGAAGGAGAGAAGGGTAGACTCTTTAGAGTTACCTTTATTTAAAATCATGTCATTTGTGAACAGAAAGTTTTATTTCTTTGTCTCCAATTTGGAAAGCTTTCTTTCATCCAATAGCCCTGGCTAGAGCCTCCAGGACCATGCTTGATGGGAGAGAGGACAGATGTCCTTGTCTTCTTGAGCTTTGAGGAAAAGCTTTAGTCACTGATCGATGATGCTAGTGTGGAATCTGTCAGATACAGCTATTTCCATTTTGAGGCATAGTCCTTGTAAACTTTGTATGATACGTGTTTTTATCAAAAGAGGATGCCAAATTGTGTCAAATATCTTTATGTCTCTAATGAGATGATAATACAGGGTATTTTTTGTCCTTTTTTCCTTTGAAGTTGCATATCACACTATCAATTTGTTAAGCTACCTTTGCATCCCATGGATGGTGGGTGAATGATCCTTTTCATGTGTTCTTGAGTTCAGTTTTCCAGCATTTTCCTGAGGACTTTTCTCTCCTTTAGTATTTGTATTTGGCTTTGGAGTCCATGTAATTCTGGTGAAATGAGCTGGGAGGCGTTTCCTAAAAGAGAGTAATCTATATGACCTTTGCAGTCACCATCTCTGCTCGTGTCTCATCGTGGAGCTGGGACAGGATGGCTGCAGACTGATCCATGCCCCGCTCAGACCATTCAGCCGAGCAGGTAAGAGGCCAGGACTGCTGAGCTGAGACAGGGTGGATGCCCAGCAGGTGACTTAGACCTGAGCTTAGGAAGCCTGCAGTTTAGGAAGCAAGGATCTAGCAGCTGAGGAAGGAACAGGGGGTGGAATTCAGGCCAAGGCAATTGTGGAATGCTGCCGAATGTGCCATGAGAAGCTTTTGTGTTTGCCTGGTGAGCATTAAAATACCATGAATCATTGACAAGAATCATTGACAAGAAATCAAACAGTGCTGGAGCTATAGAACAATTTGAACTCATATTGCTCCAAGTAAAATCAAATTAGAAGCCTTTCCCCAGTTAGATTATGCAAACGCTGTCACAGAACGCAGCCTGTTTGCTGTTTGCCTGTGGCCACCCCACCTTACACCTTGCACAGCTCGGATACCCTTGAGCACACCCAGCATGACACCGGGCCGTGTCAACATTCTACCTTGAGATAATAAATATGAGACCCAGCACACACTGCTTTTAATTGCATCGATAAACTGGGATTAACCCCAAGTCAGGCTTCACTATTGCAATTAAATGTCCTCAAATAAATGGTTGCCTCAATAAACAAATGGAAGGGGCTGTGTTTGCCCTGAGTAATAGCAGGTGTAATATTTTACTGGCTAAAGCTAAGTATTAAGTGGAATCACTTGCTAGCCCTGATTTATTCCCTAGGATCGGAAAGTCATTTTTCATACGTCATATGCCGCTTCAGTACTGTATAAACAGCTAATAATGCACTAAATCAACCCAGCTCGACCTTGCTTTTCCCAAAGCCACTGGACCCAGACACCTAGAGTTGGGGGTTCACTAGGGAGCCAGTGAAGGTGCCGGTCTGGGGCTAATGGCTGGCTGTCTGCTCTTTGGCTTTCGGTGGTCAGCATGTAGATGAAATCCAAGGACTACTTGGAAGCTGTAGAGTACTACACAGTCCAGCACATCTCTGCAGACGCTCACTCTTTGGATTTTCTGGCTTCTGTAGAATAAGAAAGAAGGCTCATCCTGCTGGAGGCCTGGTTTGCTCTGTGTCAGGCATAATCGGCTGCCTTTCATGATTTCCTACAGAGTCCTGAAAGTCATGTTCCTTGCTCTGTACCAGGAATGTGTCTGGAGGAAGTGGGGGAGTTTTCAGGCTCTGATAGACACAGGCAGTCTGCAGCCACACTGCCCTGAATGCGCCCTGCCTGGTCTCACAGACACAGGCAGGTTTGCTGTCACTGTGGTCCTTCATTCTGCAAGTGGTGGGGAGAGAAGACAGACAGGACCTCAGAGACCAGGCCAAGCGTCATGTCAGTTCTCAAGCAGTTAGAACCCAATCTCTGTGGATGAGAACCGGGCACCGTTCTTGATTTGTGACAGTCCCTAAGTGTGGACTGGTGTGTTCTAAATAGCAGGTGGTCACTTATTAGAACAGGGACAACTACAATTTGCTGACTTCTGGTTGTCACTTCTATTTGGTGTCTGTGAATTTGTCTTCTGGCCTCCTTGTTCTTCAGTAAAGAGCCATGTTATAAGAAGTAGCCGTCTATGCATTTTGTTGTTCACTAGAATCTATTTTAATAAGTGGATTTAGGTGGATATAACCTTTCTATATGTAGCTGGTTGCTTCTTAAGCATTGTACCACTTCCCCCTTATATTAGTATAGCAAACTGTATTTAACACAATGCGTTGCTTTCTTTAAAATTATCAGTACGTAGTGAGCTTTTAGTCCACAGCACAGTGAGACAGAGAAGAGACAGAGACATAGACACAGACAGAGAACTGTGCAGAGCTGTAGGGAGTGGGTTAAATAATCCCAGTTCCAAGCTGAGACCCTGAAGACTCCAGTTAAGGCCACTACATGGGGTGGGGAGAACTTAAGCTTTTAAAATGCAGCCATGATGTAAAGGATACTGCCCACCATACCCCACCTCAGCCCACCAGTGGCCTCTCCAGCAAGCACTGGAGCCCTGCTGTGGGAATCTATTGATTTAAAGAGCAATCTGTACACATTTTATTAATATTCTCCCAGTCTGCGTCCCTGTCACCTTTTCATTGTCCTAAGTGACTATGGAGCCGTACTTATTTCTAGTTAGTGAATCTTTCACACTTATCTTGCCACAGGGGAGCAATGCTTGCTTGCCTGTTACACAGATGAAAAGTAGGAGTTATTGCATGACTTAAGTACATCAAGATAGCCTCCTATTTCACTGATGGCCTATAATTTAAGAGACCGGGCTTGCCTTCCCCAAACTATTATAAAACATTTTTAGATGATAAGGGGTATCAGAGAAGAAGATAAAATATTTAACACATAGGACCTCATTCAGAGCAGGGATAGATCTATAGACAATTGTAAGCTCCTAGGAATACTTGATGGGAAATATATTGATAATACAATTTTTCTTTTGAAAGGGATTGTAATGATTGCAAATTTGGTTTAATAATTAAATTAATAAGGACTATTTGCTTCAAACGGGAGCATCTTAATGATATACAGAGGCAATAATATCTCTCTTGCCAGCTAAAGAGGTTTTAAAAGAGTCCATCAGGTGATCTACAATCGAGTGCCCATCTGACCTTTATTAATGCAACATTAACCTTTATATTAAAATGCATTCAAGTGTCATCTCTGAAAATATCAAAGGAAAAATGTAAAACAGTTCACAACAATAACTTCATCTGACCGTAGTGAATAAAAATGCGACTCTGTACTATATACTTTTCCATAAAATGTGGCTTTTTAAACTTTAGGAATCTGAGCCAGGCAAGATTGTTCAGTACCTCTATTCCCAGCTACTCTGGAACATGAGACAGGGTAGTCATTTGAGCCCAGGAGTTCAGGGCCAGCTTGGGCATTATAGTGAGATGCTATCTCAAAAAAAAAAAAAAAAAAAGTAAAAAAAGAAATTTAGGAATCTTGTAGAGGTTGCCAAATCAGTGTGGAAGCATTCCAGGACAGGATCATGTGAGTTAGTGTGTTTCTGAAGTTCAGAAAACCCACTGCTACACCCCACTTGCAACATGCACCTCCAAAAGAGCCCACGCCACTTGGAAGCCTGGCTGTGGCCTGGCTGGCTGGGGTCGTGGCCCCTCTCACCCAGGTCACTGTATGACCTCAGCATGTCACTTAGTCCCTGTGGTTTCAGTGTCCTTATCTTATCTGTAAAGTGGAGATAATGTTTGTCAATCCCAGGAGGAGGAGGAGACAACACTGGGACCTAAGAGTGTGTGTGTGTGGCGGCAGCCCAGGTGTGTAGTGACTGTCACCTGCTGCGCTGCTCCCAGAGGACTTGCTGCCTGAGATCCAGGTGAGCATCCGTCGCCCCACAGCATCTGTGTGTGCTTAAGAGTTAAACCTGAAACAGGCCAGGGCAGGGGATAGAGCTGAAGTGGTGAAGACAGGATAATCTGCTCTCCCAGCACCTGCCTGGCTGTGGAAGGTGGTCACAGAGGTTCCAGAACACCCCAGTGGCTGTAAAGACACCCACATCTCCACCGGTCCCTCCTGGCTGCTGGCTGTGCAATGTAACGATTACATGAGGGCTTTCAGGAGTGACAACCGCATCTCACAGGTGGCGGAATCATCCATGGGCACTGGGGACATGGCTGTTCTCATCTGTCCAGGACTTTCCAAACACTAAGTGCAATTTATCAAACAATGTTTTGTAAAAAAATTAATTTCCCCGGAGGTTTCTCTATATTACTCTAATTGCTTTTCCTTGACTGACTAATTTTTTAAATTGCAGTTTTATGAAAAAAAATACGAATATTTCTAGATGAGAAGTGTCTCGGTGGGAATACAGCTTTCAAAGAGGTTTGTAATCCTTATATCTGGGTTTATATATTACCTTACTATTGACACTACTTTTTGATTAATATTGTGTATAACATTCCATAATGCATCAGCAGAATTAATTATGCAGAAACATTCAGGCACACGGGCATTATATTGATGAAATGACGTTTTATTGACAAAATGACAGTTTAATACTTAGCTTTCCCGAGCTGTATATTTCATCCATTGCCTTGGTCCTCAAGGCAAACTGTCGGGGAGAGAAGGAGGTAAATCTACCCTGTCCATACGTACTCTCTGCAGATCAATCTGGGGTGTTTGAGACAGGAACATATATTTCTGTGCAACATGCTGATTTTGGGTTGCCACAGATGCCATGGATTGTTCATTCCTGGTGTGTGTATCTGGATTATACAATGTTGTATTTTTTGATAAACTTCTTCACTTTTTGCCTTTTGCTGGCTCACCTCTGCTTTGTCCTGCCTGTGGGCTAAATCAGGTCCCTCCAGATCGCCAGTTGAAGTCCTAGGTCCAGTACCTTGGACTGTGACCGTATTTGGACATGGGGTTTTTATGAATCATGTTCAGATGAAGCCATCAGTGCAGGCCCTAATCCAGTGTGACAGATGCCCTCACAAACCAGGGAAATTTGGACACAGAGATGGGGCACTTCCGGATGTGATACTGTGCTTGGGTTGGTAAGAGGTTACTGCCATCCGGAGCTCCAGCTGCTGGAGAGAGGTCATGGTCAGCTCTTTCCAGAGCACCATGGCTAGAGCGTGGCCCTGATGATGTGATCCTGACTTCTGGCCCACAGACCACAAGGACATGCATTTTGGCTGTGTAAGCTGCAGGCTGGTGCCACATCTGTGAGTCTGCACCAGGCCACTTCCAGTTCTCAGTGAGGATTTTCTTGGCTCCCTTGGAGTCTAGGGCTGTAAGAATTATGATCATGGGCTTGGCAGTAGTTGGGGATGGATGGTGGTGGAGTATGGGTCCCAGCCTGGGAGCCTTATGCCCTGTCACAGAACGGAATGCACATGCCCAGGATGGTGCCCATGTGGCTCCAAGCATCTACAGCATCTCCTTTAAAGTGTGAGCTCCAGCACAGCACATCAGGACAAAGAGATACTACCCAATGTCCCCTCTGGCCCCAGGAGCATCTGCAGTCTTGCTGTTTCCCTGACCTTCAGCTCTTCCGATGGGACCAGTTGCTGTGGCCATTCATATGGCACTGGGCATGTGAATATATCTGACACAGCAGAGCCATGAAGGGTCCAGGTCCCTGGGCAGCAGAGAGGCAAGGACGAAAGGTCCGCATCTCCTCCAGATAGCATCATTTGGGGTAAGGAGTTGGTCAGTAGCTGCTACCTGGACACATGCCATCTGCAAGTTACCTGGCATCTGAGATTTGAGATGCTAGTTCCAAGTCATTTTCAGGCTGATGGGAATCCACAGTTCTCTCTGAGCACTATCTTAATCGACAGTTTCAGCAGGGAAGTCTGAGTACAATTGAAGATCATTACCGGCGCAGTTTTGTCTACTCTTTTTTTTTTTTTTTCTGGTACCTGGGATTGAACTCATGACCACACGCTTGCAAGGCAGGCGCTTATGCCGCTGAGCTAAATCCCCAGCCCCCAGTTTTGTCCATTCTTTTGTGATGGGTCAGTACATATGTGGCTTCTGACTGATATTCTGTCATGTCTCCATTATCCAGGTTGGCAGGTTATGCCACATTGGCAGGTTAGCCATGCTCTTGCCATGAGCTCCTTTCCTCCCTGGCAGCAGCCCAGCAGGTCTGGCAGAGTTGTGACCTCTAGTAGCATCTGCTGCCCCCATAGCCAACTTCCACGGTGCCAACCCTGTGTGTGCAGCCTAAGGGTCCCCACACAGGGACTCCTTTTGGTCCTGCAGGTCACTTGGCCAAGCTGGAATCTCAGTATCAGTTCTACTTCAAATAGCAGCTTTGAGGGGACAGGCCATGTCATAAAGATCTCTGCCCTGCCAGGCATGGTGGCACACTCCTGTACTCCCAGCACTCTGGAAGCTGAGGCAGGAGGATCACTGTGAGGTGGAGGCCAGCCTGGGCTACATAGTGAGACCCTATCTTTAAAAAAAAAAAGTATGCATTTTGGCCGTTTGTCTTTCTGCCTAGATAATTCCACTCTTCTGTAATATCTCCATGGGCACAATTTGCACACATGTTTAAAATATTCAGTTTATACAAAATCAGCCCTGAAGTCATGCTAAGAAGTATGTGCTTCCCCCTCCGGAGTTCCCTGTTCCTCTGTGATTTCTTCTTCTCTCATGGATTGCCTCGCTTTTCACCCCACTCCCAGGCAATCCCTGCCCCACGTTCTGTTGCTTGATAGCTCCCGTTTTCTGGTGTTATGTAATGAAATCACGTATGGAGTCGGCTTTGCCATCTCACACCAGAATAATCATGTTGAGGTTCCACCATGATGTCCACTCTTTCTCATCCTTTGAAAAAGCCATCATAGTAACACTTCCTTAGTTTTCTTGCATCTCCCCTATAAGTGGTCAGCGTTTCCTCACCAATTTATACAGGATCACTACACGTGGAAAAGCTCACCTTTTAGTTACCATATATCTTGCATGTATTTATCCCAAATCTTTATTTGCAGCTTAATTTTTAATCACATAATGGCCAAAAAGATATAGAGCTGATCTCTGGGCTGTCCAAGTCCAGAGCCTGGGTGTCATTTTCATCAGGATGACCAGGGGCCTCTCCCCTCTCTGGGAGTTGGTGAATCGGGAAAAAATGCAAAGCAAACTGAGAAGTGGCTGGTCGTACTGGACGGGAGTTTAGGAGGAAAGCTGGGAATGACTCTCCATGGTTTCCAAGGAGGTCCAGTCTCTTACTCCCAGCAGTGCTGCAGCTGTAAGGATGTCTTCCTACTCTCAGCCCTTGGGCTTTGGGCTCTTCCCTGTCATGCTCCACTGGATTATTCTGAGCTTCTCTGTGTCTACACCTTTGCTGGATGTCATGGAGCCACTTGGGCTGGCTCTTCACACCTGTCACATCACATCTTGCCGTGCTGCTATAGCCCATGCACGTCCTTGCTGTCCTCAAGGGCCATTGCATGGCTCTCTTCCTGATCCCTAACATCTAATCCCTAATGTCCCTTCAACCTCACAGCTCCTGCAGCCATTGCATGCTTTCATTTCCACAGAGGTCTCTGTTCTCCACATTTTATAGAATGGATTCACATAGCATGCACATTTTATTTTATTTTGAAACAGGGTCTTGCTAAGTGGACCCGGCTGGCCTCCAACACACTGTCCTGCCTCAGTCTCCTGAGTGCAGGAATTACTGGTGTGCACTCCTAGGCCAGTCTCCATGTGTGAGCTTTTCTGTCTGTGCAGCTTCTTTCACTCAACATGACACCAGGCTTCATCCAGCCTGTGACACAGCTCAGCCCTCCTCCTGCTTGAGTAACAATAGCCCATGGTGTGAACACCATGTGTCCTATTTGTTCTTTGTTTGGTGGGGCCTGGGTTCCCTTCATCTCTTAGTTGTCATGGAAGAGGGGCTAAATATTCATGGGCAAGTTTTTGTGTGCACAGAAGCTTTCAGAGTTCATACCTAAGCATGAAGTTTCTACAAACACGTTGAGGTGCTACAAAGAGTTTTCAGAGTGACTTCTCTGTTTTGTACTCTCTTAAGCAAAGCATGGGAGATGTGATCAGAAGACAAAGCATGTGTTTAAATTTTTTTTTTTTTGGGTCTTTTTCCTTTTTATCGGTACCAGGGATCGAACTCACGACTGCCTGCTTCCAAGGCAGGTGCTTATGCCGCTGAGCTAAATCTCCAGCCCCATGTTTAAATTTTTTAAACTGTGTTAGGGCAAGAGATATATTGCCATGAACCTCCCGTGAAATACTTTCACTTGATTTTGAGCACACTTCTCCCATGTAGAAAAGAGGACTCCGAAATGGCTTCAGAAAGTAGCACGAAGGGTAGGACAAGTGTGCCACTGCACCAGACTTATTTCTTCTTTTCAGACAAGGTCAGCCTAAGTCACTAAGTACCTAGGCTGGGTTAGAATGCATGCTCCTCCTCCCCTATCCTCACTGGGATTACAGATGTGTGCCCCCAGTCCGGTTCTGCCATCCATTTTACCTTCTGTGCATTCTCTCCCATATGGATGCTAGGTCATTCAGCACCTTTTGTCAAGAAGATGTTTCTTCCCCACGGGACTGACCTTTGTTTCAGCTGAGTGGCTGCATGGTCACCTGCTCATCAACTCAGTGCACAGACTTGGAAGGGCCCAGGCAATCTGGGCCTGACAGAAGGTGGGAAATACCACTAGTCCTTGCTGCACCCCTGTGGGATGGCAGAGGCAGAGTGGCTGGGAGGACCCCAAATGTCAACACTTCGCTCAGTGACAGCCACAGTCCTAACTCAGTCAGCTTGCCAGGGCCACCATGATGAAGTCCTGCAAACGAAGCCTTAAAGCAAGAGAAAGTTGTTCCACTGCATTTCTGGGGTCATAACTCCTAGGTTGAGGTGTCCCGGGCCACCTCTCTAGGCCTCTAGGGGATATCTTAGCTCTCCGTCCTTGTCACTATATGACATCTTCCAACTTGGTGTCTATCTCTTCCAAAGGACTCAAGTCCCATCAAGTTAGAGACCTGCCCTGCTTCAAGTGACCTCGAGCTAACCAGTCACACCCGCACCAACCCTTGTTTCCAAACACTGTCACATCTGGGGTCCGGGGTCAGGATTCCAACTTATCTTTCTGGAGGACATGAATCCACTTATAGCACCACACCAAGGAATTGTGAGTGCGTAGAAGCAGCAAATCTAATATGCACGCAGCAAAGGACCATGCAATACAGTGGAAAGATGATTAATTAGGTGATTCAGCCTGAGGCTGACAGAGAACTAAACAGGTAGAGGAGGAAGAACAGAGCTTGGGGTTTTGGAAGGCTTGGGGAGTCTGCTCCAGCAAGATTGTGACAGACAGGGAAGGGAAATGGTCATGGTTCATGGGATAGATGTGGCCACTCAGCCACTGGGACACTGGCCACCTGGCTTAAGCACCCAGGTCTGCTGTGTTGGCCGCTAGCATTTTAGAGCTGGGAACAAAGGACTGTGACCTCACCTCAAGGCAGGCCCGGCCTGGTCAGGGGTAGCTGATGGTGCAGCCCCATCTCAGGGCCAGCCTAAGGCGGCCTTCGTGGCATCCACGCCTGTTGGACCTCCAGAGCCCCACCCTCCCCCTGCCACTCAGCCACATGGTGTTTCCTGCAGGGCACATCCTGAGGCCACAACCGTTGCTGTCACACACTGCTTCTGGGAAACATTGGACAGGGGCAGCCTGATCCTCTGGCTTGCAAGAGAAGAAAGGAGGACATCAAATGTATGCTACTTAAGAGTTCACTGCAGGGCCATTTTGGTGACCAACTGGTGACTAGTTGTTTTTATATCCTTTTTTTTTTTTTTTTTCCCTTTGGTCTTTTTCATTTTTATCAGTACTGGGGATCGAACTCACGACTGCCTGCTTGCAAGGCAGGCGCTTATGCCGCTGAGCTAAATCCCCAGCCCCCATTTTTATATCCTTTTGTTGTGGTATGCTTTTGGTTTTGTTTTGAGACACCATCTCAGTACATCTCAGTATGCAGTCCAGGCTGGCCTTGACCTCACTACGGTATCTCAAGGAGGCCCCAAACACGCAGTGATCCTCCTGCCTCAGCCTCCCAAATGCTGGGATTATAGGCCCACGCCACCTTGCCTAGCTAGCTGTTCAGCTGCCTTTATATTCATGTCTAGAATTCATTGGAGTCATAGGAGACAAGAGCCACTGGAGATGGAGACATAGGACAAGCAAGACAGGTGTCAAACATAAGTGGCACACGAGTTCTGGATGTGAGGGTGTGCTGTTATTCCCTCTATGTAATCGTTTCTATCAGCACTTTCTGAGGGCAGAGTGGAAGGGCAGTGATCACCAAGCAGAGGGGCAGCCTCCTTTCGGGCTCTGTGATGGAGGAGGGATGCGGGGGTGAGGAGCAGGTCTCCTGGGCAAACACGGCAGGAGGCCACTTGTGGTGGAAGGAACAGGACAACTGCTGGTTAATGCAGCACCCAGTGGACCTCTGCAAGGGCCGCTACCCAGTGCAGTCAGCATAATGAGTGGGAGACAATGCTGACCGCCTATGTCTGCAGCCCCTTGGTGCCCCACGAGGGTCTACAATGCTAATGGACATGTAATGCTTGTAAAACTGCAAATTTGACAACAAATTTGAAAAGCAAAGAGCCCACTCGTAAAATAGATAAAATGAGGGGCAGTCTGAATCCCAGGACATTAATCCTGACCACAGTTGAGGTACCACGTGTGTCTGGCATGAGTCCGATGGTTTTAGTTCCTGGAGGTGCTGCTGACCATGCTGTGTGGACGCACAATTCCACCAGAGCACTGTTACTCAGCGTCATCCCTCTTAACCATGTGGGTCGTAAGGCAGCACTGGATTTGGGGTGCTGAGCCAGGAAGAGGGGAGTCACAGGCCCCTGGGTAGGTCGCTGGCTGAGCTGCCTCCGCCTCTGGCAATCTCCACTCCCTGTGTTCCAAGCCTGTCGGGATGCAGAGGCCCTGGGCTGCAGCTTATCTCAGCTTCTCAGCTCAGCCCTTGCCCCATGCCCTCTGTGTCGTCTTCTTTAAGGATCCTATTCTCCTTCCTGACTCCCCAACCCCAGATCTGGGGATACCAAGGTGCCAGGCATGGCTTGGGCTATCGGGTGGGGCCCAGGGATGACTCTTCGAGAGTCTTTCAGAACAAAGGCAGAATACATGGGTGTGGAGGGAAAAGTGTGCAGGAAGGAACCCACTGAAACAAGTGTGTGACAGGTTGACACAGGCACTTCTATCAACACAGCAGGTGACATGCACTTGGGAGGGCCACATCCACTGCTTTCGGGGAGCCCTGTGGGTGACAAGGCTCTTGGATCTCCTGAGAAGCCTGGAGCAGATGTCTATGGCCATGGGACAGGAGTGAGGGAAGCTGACATAGCCGTGGTCACTGCTCACATTCACGATTCAAAGCTGCAACCTAAAAATAAACCAAATGCTTAATTAAAACATGATTATGGTGCAGACACATTGCCACAAAACCCCTCGAATCCCCTTCCTCACTTGGAACACGCTTACCCCGTCATCCTCATCACCTTCTGAAGCAGCCTTGGAAGACCTCTGTTTTAGTTGTGCTGTCCTGCCTACTTTAGTGTCCTGGATCAATCCAAAATGTTTCGCTTTTATGACCAGTTTGGTTTTGGGGAAGAGCTGAAAGTCACATCCAGATCTGCTAAACACGGCAGGTCATGCCGTGTTTTTATTAGCTTGCCTTTCTGTTGGATGGCACTTGGCAGCCACACTCTCTGTTTTTGTCACACTTTATAAAGATGCTCAGGAAAAAGCACTTCCAGAACTGCTTCAGAAAGTGGCAAGAAGAGGGGAGAAGTGAGTAGTAGCATGAGTAGTGAGGGGCAGTGTCTCGAGGGGAATTTGCAGCAATGTGTGTTTCATATATTTTTAAAAACCTAAACATTCACTATATTTTTCAATTACCCTTTGAAGTTAGGGTTAATGAAAATAAAGATAGAATCATTTCTCCTTCCAGCTAGATTCCTGAACTTTTTCCACAGACTTCCTAAGAGTCTCCAAAATTGGATTAACATGGTCATTCGGAAGCCCCACACATCCAGTGGATGTCAAGGAAGTCTTCCCCGTGGGCACTGGGTTTCAGTGACCCCTGTGGTCTCTTGGCCACTCTGTGTTTGGCTCTGTGTAAAGTTAAAGCCCCTTGCTGGCTGAGGCCAGCTACTCTCATGGAGCCCATGGCTGGCTGTGCAGAAATGAGACTCTCCCAGGACAGCCTCTGGGTTTGCACTTCCAAAGCCCTTCAGCTTTGTCCTCTTCAGAGGGGTGAGAGCGGGTTGGTCTCCAAGTAGAACTCCACTTTTAATATTTTAGGGAAATTATAGAATAATATATTTCCTCGTGGGAGACAGTTTCCTGGCCCTAAGTAAACCATTAGTCAGTGCAGCGTGGGCAGCTTCCCCTAATGCAGTCCTACGCACGCATCCTTGGCCTTGCGGCCTTCAGAACTGGGTCACAGAGATGGACGTTTTCCTGGGAGGAGGGGGGGAAGCTGGCACTCTCTATCCCAGCCGTCCCCACAGGAAGGACCCTTTTGCCCAACACGGCTCCGGGGGCCAGAAATGCTCCTCCACTGAGACTCTATTGGCTGTGACAGACTGCTGATGGGAGAGAGAAGGAAGCCTGTGAAATCTGCAGCTCAGCCAAATTTCCTTGGCTTTCCTTCAGTGAACTGGTTGGTCAAGGGTAGAAGTTATCATCATGGCTATGCACACAGATCCTCCATTGGCCAGATTACTCACAGGGTCCTGGAGTCTGGTTCTGGAGCTGTGTTACTACTACTAATAATAATGATAATATTATTTCTTCTTCTTCATATTATTATTATTGTTGTTGTTATTTGCTGTTATTTTTCCAGGGCTACTGAAACAAAACATTGCACACACAACCGACACATCTTGTTCCATGATCTGGAGGGCCCAGGGCAAGGTGTGGGCAGGCTGGCTCCCCTCCGGGGTAGAGGAAGAGTGCATGAAGGATGTGGGCAGGCCACCTCCCCCTGAAAGGTCGAGGGAGGAAGTGTGCAATCAGGGCTCCTCCATGCAAGTGACCTTCAGTGTTCCTCCCCAACAGGGATATCGTAGCCCTGTCCCCGAACATCTACAACCCTGTGCCCAGCTGCCTGCCAGTCCACAGCCCTGTTGCGCATACGGACACAGTCGTGCTGGATTGGGGCCCATCCTAATGACCTCATTTTAACTGGATTATACCTGCAAAGGCTTATTTCCAAAAAAGTGCCAGTCACAGGAACTGGGGCTTAGTGCTCCCTGTGTATGAATTTAGGGGGTATAATCCAGCCAGGGTATGCAGCATTTCTTAGGAAATAGGGAGCTTCTCCAAGCAGAAGCACCATCTCCATTTGCATCTCAGAGCACAGTAGGATTCGGGAACTACTTGTGAGTCAAGTTCTCCCGGGCTTAAGAGCAGCTTTGAACTCTAGGCTCAGAGAGATGGGGTGAGGGTCGGAGTGGTGGAGTCTGATGGAAACCTGTGAAGCAGATCCTTCCCTGTGAAATGTTCCTGTTGGTTGCTTCCACTCTCTGTCCTACAAAGCACCTCTGTGTGGCCCTGAAGCCTATGGCATGGGATCAGGTCCAATGGAGCTAGCTGTCTGTCACCTCAGCCTGCTGCTTAACACCTGTCCATTGTTATCCAATCTATTTGTCCAGAGATATCTGTTGTATTTCCAATCAATTCATATTTTGCTTGAATTAATCAAACCTCCTGTTTCTTGCAGTCAAGAACCTCAAATAGTTGGAATTTAGATTTTTGGGGTGAGTGAGTGACCTAGTGATGGCTGTGGAGGGCAGAAGATGAGTTTAAAGACCAGGTCACCTTGAAGGCTCTTCCATAACTCATAGTCTGGGCACTGCTGTGCTATGACCATGGCAGGGTTGGGTCTTACTCCATGCCTGACACAACGCCCACCACCCACTACTGAAAGAAGGAGAGGTTTATTTTGGCTCACAGTCTGTAGCGGGTTCAGTCTGTGGTCACCGGGCTCCAAAGAAGAGCAGCATGTAGAAGGACCTGGGTAGAGGAAGAGCTGCCCAAGGTGTGGCTCACAGGAAGCAGAAGTGAAGAGAGGAGGAGCAAGAGCTGGAGGGAGATAAATCCTGCCAGTTCACACCTCTGTGATCCGCCTCCTTCAACTTGGCCCCATCTCCACACAGCACCTCAGCTTCTATGATCCAGTCACCTGCAGAAGCCTTGCACCTATGAGTGCACTTTGGGGGGCGTTTTAGATCTAAACCATAACACTCGCTGCTGTGATTTTGTGAGCAAGGTGGACACTGCCTTCAGTGCCCTGCAGGTCTACTTTTATCACTCCCTCCCTGTCTGATTCAGGCAATGTCAGGCTGCATAACTTAAATATTTACTGAGTACACATCTTCTGCCCAGTAGCAGAGCCCCTCAGACCACTCCACAATGCTGTGCTGTGCGGGCAGCTGTATAAAGATGTCTTGGTGGGCGCGAATGAGGCGATCCACACAGCAAGCTTGGTCAGAGGAGTGCTCACCTGAGAGTGTGATAGATCGTGCAAGCTGCACGCTGAGAAAGGCCGCACAAGTTTACCCCTGGACAAGGCCGTGTGTAAAACAGCTTGATTTTCTACTCCTCACCCCGAAGGCCAGGAGAGGAGAACCACCACTCACCAATGGACTCTTAATACGCATTTATCCTTTATTGTGAGGAGGGTGGGGGCCGGTTCACATGCATGGCATCAGCTGGGAACCCTTCGAGTCATCCATCCATCCGTGAATGTCCTTGGCCCATTCTTCCTCCTGACTTATTAGTCTTTTTCTTACTGATTTGTAAGAGCTCTTTGCAAATTGAGAAAATTAGCTCTCAGCATATTGTATGTGTTACAAATATTTATTCTTAGTTTGTCTCTGGTCTGTTGATTTGTGGGTTTTTCTTTGTGAAAATATGGTACTATTATTCAGCCAGGGCTTTTCTTTTATGATTTCCACGTTGTCTGTTATGGCAGGAGTGCCTTTCCTACTCTGAGGTTATTAAAGACACACACGCTGTACTTTCGAGTTTATTCTGTGTGGGAATGGAAAGCCACATGCAGAGGACAGCATGTGGTCTCCCATCTGGTGGTCACTGCACGTCCCATGTGTCCTCTCCCACTGTCTCCTCTCCCACCCAGGTCAGACCGGTTCTGAAGTGTTTCAAGTGCCACCCTTGCTTACCCGCTATGTCTTCTTTACAGGGACCAAGGGTTCTACTGTGGGATGACAGGGCAGTGTTCCTCAGCTTTCGTCCCTCGGCAAAACGACAGTGGCAAGGAAACAAAAGAGGAATTTTTCTCTTTTTTTCCTGGAGAGAGGTACTTTTATGCACAGAGAACTTATTTCTGAGCAAAATATTTAGATACTGTCTCAGTCTGGATTGAGTTAAGGACCACACCCAACCCTGCCACTGTGTGGAGTTTGTCATGTGTTCCTCTGCGTGTACACAAACAAGCCTCTGTTCATACACATGTGGTTAGCGCATGTTTGCAATAACCAAACGCACAGCAGTGACTTTCCTAGGCTTTGGTTAAAATCAAACTTGAAGGTCTCACCTCTCAATCCCCCCTCCAAACCCACTCCACTGTTAACAGCTCACAACAGCTTGAGTGGTTCTGGTTATTATTCATAATCTGTATAAAATCCCTAACAACAGAGGCTACATTGTACATGATTTGGGACACAATGTAACTTAAATATAATTAAATCAAGCTGAGGCCCAAGGATCCCGCCCTCCATGTGGGACAAGGAAAGTGGGTTGAAGATTGGGGAGCCTTCTCCTCAAACTCCTCAAACTACCCCCTCAAACTCCTCAGGCTCTTGGGGAAAGCTGTCCCTTCTCCCAGTTCTTCCTGCTGTCCTTCTCTCCCATTTGCCTTCTGCTTTTATTAGTCATCCCTTCTGCACCTTTGGTTCTGTAATTATTGTGTTTACTGCTTTGCCAATGGGCTGGTAACGTATGTTGCAAATTCAGCCCCAGGCTCCCTTATAATTGGGGAAAGTGAATCCAATCTGGGGAGGTACTGCCTCCTGCCCCCAGGCCAGTGGTGGTGAACCTATCTAAAAAGCTTGCTGTCCTGGGCTGTCATCACCAGGAGGATGGGCCCATCCTGGGTCAGTGAGGATGTGGGAAAACAGACCATGCATTTTCAGCTGCCGGGAAGGAAAGATGGCGCAGTTCTGGAAGACAGGTTGGCAGCTCCACAGAAAGCTGAATAATCTCTTTGTGATCCAGGAAGTCCACTCCTGAGTAAAAGCCCAAGAGCAATGGAAGGACATAACTGCTCACAGCAGCAGTGTTCCTAATACCCTAAAGGTGGAAAGAATACAGTGTCCAGCAAGGGAGTGAACAGAGGTGGTCCATCAGCACAGTGGAATACAACGCAGCTCTTACAATGTACTGCAACATGGGCTGACCCTGAAGTGCTTACTAAAGGTCACAGACTGTTGTGTATGGGTCTATAGGAAATGAGCCCAGAAGGTGAACCTATAGGGACAGAAGGTGGGTGGGTGGTGCTTAGAAGTGGGGTGGAGGACAAGGCATTGGGCAGTACAAGGGTGGCTACCAGAGAGTAATGGGGGGCTCTGTGGGCTGACTGAGATGTTCAGAGTGGCCTGCACAACTCAAAACAGACCAAAACCATTGAACTATACACTGTAAATTGATGAATTGTGTGGTACATAGGTTACATCCCATGAAACTGCCTTAAAAAGATGTTTATAATTTTAAGCTGCACATGTCTATAATCCCAGCATTCAGGAGGCTGAGGCAGGAAGATTGCTGCAAGTTTGAGACCAGTCTGGGCTACAAAGTGAGCTCAAGGCAGCCTGAACTGCATAGCAAGACCCTGTCTCAAAAATGACTCCCCCCAAAAAGATGTTTATGATTTTATAGTTATGTGAATACTATACACTCTGAATGCAATAGTAAGATTGCAAGCATAGAGATGAAAGGAATCTCTGCTCTCCCAGCCTGGCTGCTCCAAGTGGACTCTTCCACATGCTACGGGCTAGGTGACCCTTTAAAATTATTTTCTGGCATTGCACTTATGCTCAGGCAAGCTAGTGTTTTGCTTTAGCTATTTTTATTGTTTAAATTTTACAATAGTGTGTGTATGTGTGTGTGTGTGTGTGTGTGTGTGTGTGTGTGTGTGTGCTTCTTACAAAGTTTTTAGAGATAGAAAATTCTGAAACAGCTTTGCAGCCAGGCATGGTGTTACAAATCTGTAATGCCATCATTAGGGAGGCTGAGGCAGGAGGATTGCAGGATTGCCCAAGTTTGAAGGCAGCCTGGGCTCCATAGTAATTTCAAGACCAGTCTGAATTACAGAATAAGACCCTGGCCCAAAAAAACAAAAATAAAAACTAAAGCTCGCTCTCTTCGCCCACCCCCAACCTCATCTGCTGTGTGTAACTCCAGAGCTTTACTTGTGGATTTTTGTACACCGAGTGTGGCTAGGAAGTGTAAGGTGTTTTGTGTCTGCACCTGTGTGCCCAGCATCAGTGCTGTTGTTCTCTGTCACGCCCCCTTCTGTCTGTGACCCTCGAGCTGGTGTCTCAAGGTTGATGTGTGCAGATTCCTTTTCGTTCCTCTCAACCCTGCTTCGTGCTCTCCTGGCCACTATACGACAGCTATTTAGGGCCCAGATTCCTATATTTCCTGCGATCTCTTTTTGTAAATTCTTTTTCCATTCTGCTAGAGGACTATGGCCAGACCCTGTGCAACATATAAACATTTTTTTAATTGTCCATATGGTTAATTGTTCATGTGCTAGAGAATTTTAGGCTTAAAATGTTTCTTTTTGGATTTTTGAGACAGAGTCTTACTATGCAGCCCAGGCTGGCCTCAGACTCTCAGTGATCTTCCTGCCTCAGCCTCCTGAGTGCTGGGGTTACAGTGCATGCCACCATGCCAGGCTGTCTTTCTGATTTTTAAAGCTTGAATTCATTGCATATTGTACATCATTGCTGGTAAAAACTGAGAAATCTTATTACTTCTCCTTAAAACTCTTAGTATTTTTTCTCTAATTTTAGAATTCTGTGAGTCCACAAGGAAGTCACACAGGTTGTCACCAGCAGTGACAGAGGACTGTCCCTTGGTCTAGGAAGCCTCATCAGGGAAGCAATGGGGATGTACCCCAAGTGAGCATAAGCACTCAGAGGACACCCCCTCTGGGGGCCATGCTGCCCTTCCCTAGGGATGGCTTCCCCATAACTCTGGGCACTTCTGCTGTTCTTCTGAGGGGCCAGTGAAGGTTCATTTGCACTTTTTGCTCCAAGGTTGTTTACCTCCTCAGGGACACCGGCAACTTCCTGCATGGTGGCACTGCTCCAGAGATATCTTGGACCAGGTCTAGTTCCAGAACAATCAACTTTAAGTTGTTTAAAAAGGCTGTGTACATTAAAACATCCATAAATCACAGTAATGAATCTCGCCGTGTGGGGAGCAATCCATTACCCATCTGATCCACAGGGCCATTCCTTGAGGACTTCACGCAGTGGGCGGCGGGCATAAAAGGCAGAGTTAACAAACTACCCCATAAACAGAAAGCACCACGCATGGGGTGGAGAGGAAGGAGCCATCCAGCTCTCCACCATGCCGGTGCTTTATTATTATAAAATTTCTTGGGCCAACAGTTCAGCCAAGAGGATTTATAAACACATCACCCGGCTCTTGGAAGGATTTCAGTGTGATTTGCTGGCACTTCAACCAAAGTAGAATGGTGATGTGGTCCCTGGGAGGCAATAAAAAAGAGAAAAATGCAATCTGCTTGTGCACAAGCATTCCTGGCCTCTGTAGACACTTAGCGCTAGCTACCCAAGCAGGACCACGCCCAGGTAAGCAGGCCAGTCCAGGACGTCCCTAGGCTGACCCAGACGCTTGTTACAGCCCGTGGCTGCGTGCCTGCCGGGCAGCCCAAGGTCGGCTGTCCCCACGGCCTGCAGCTGAAGTGAAGAGCTGGCCCAGGCAGCTCTCATTTGATTTCCATTTGCAAATGAGCAGGGTGACTTCTCCACTTACCCTTGTGATTAACTGCCAGCCTTCGGCACCACACAGACACACGAGCTGCCTCTGTTTCTGGCTTCTCAAATCGGATACTGCAGAAATGTCACAACCTGGGGCTCTGGCTCAGGCCGGGTGGCTTCAGGGACTGACCTTGCATTGGAGTCAGGCTGACTCCAGTGTGAAGTCTCTTCTTGACCAGCGTTAGACCAGCCTTGGGGTCTTTCAAGCAGCTACCATGGGAAATCACCTGGGTGACTGTCATGAAGAAATAGCTTGGTGGCTGCTGACTGCTGACGTGTGGCAAAGAAACAGCAGGGTCATTCAGTGAAGCCACTGCCTGGAAGGGACCCAGTCACCTTGGTGACTTGGACATTCTGATTCTCCATTGAGCTCCAGAGTGTTCAGAGCTGGGGTCACTGTGGGGCGGCATGTGGAGCTGCTGCTGGGATGCTCTTGGGCATGGTCCACAACTTAGGGCACGTCCTCAAGCCCAGGCTTCCGTAGGTGACAGCCAGTGGACAAGACATCCATCAGTGAAGAAGAAAAGCAAACCTGGATAGGGAAAAGAGAACATGCCTTTATGTACACAATTCACATCCTACATCTTACACACACACACACACACACACACACATACACACACACGGCTGTGAAGAGTCTGTTCCCAGCCTCTGGGCTGGAGCAGGCTTTGCATTCTCACCTGGGCCCCAACGGGCTGGAGAACAGCTGAGGACAGAAACGAGGCCACCAGGAGGCAGCTACGTAACTATGCCATGACGACACAGATGTGAACTCAGTGCTGTCCAGCAGCGGAACCCATGCGGCTGTGGGAACCATTGGGCCTCAAGGTGCACAGTGTGACGGCACCCCCAGCACACCCCAGGGCAAGGGTGCTCTTGGGCATGGTCCACTTTCTGTACCTTCTGCTAGCCATCTTCAAACCTGAACCTCCTCTGACTGGCGAAGTCTGTTTCAGAACTGCACCATACAGCACGTGCATCATGCCCTTTCAGCCCAGAGCCTCAGGTCCAGCCCACCCGCCAGCGAGCAGCCAGCATCACCCTTGGGAAGGGCTCGATCTGTTTCACTGCTTCTCCTTTCTGGAATTCCAGTTCACCTAACATTCTACTTTTTGAGTTGGTCCTGTAATTTCTAGCAGTTTGATTGGGTTTGGTTTGGTGTGCAGGGGACTGGATCCAAGGTCTTCGTACTGAGCTGCATCCCCAGCCCTTTCTATTTTGTATTTTGAGACAAGTTCTCACCTAGTCACCCAGTTGCACAGGCTGATCTCAAACTTGTGATCCTCCTGCCTCAGCCCCCCAGGGTGCTGGAACTACAGGTGTGAGTGCACCACCAGGCCTAGCCCATCTCTTATTTCTCTCCTACTCCATCTCCTTGTCTTTTAATACTTTTTTCATTAGAGATTTCCTCAACATTCTTATCCAAACTTTCTGCACATTTCCTTCAGCTCCCTGTATGATCAGTACCTGAAATCACTCTGACAACAGACAACCATTTCCCTCCTTAGATCAGCACCCAACACCTTTTCTTCTTCAAGGGTATTTATTATTATGGGGCTGGGATTTTAGTTTCTTCTGTCCTCTATGATCCTTCTCTTTTGAGATCTCTTCATCTTTCTTTTGAGCTCTGTCTCACAGTGCAGGCCTTTCCTTAATCCTGCATTCCCTGGCTGCCGCCAATGTGCATGTAGGGGTAAGGCACTAACATCCCCCCCCCCCGCAGTAGGGCTGGGTGAAGCTCAGTGGGGAGCACACCTGGCACCTCGGGGCCCTGGGTTCCTTCTGCAGCATGGCCAAGAAAGGTGGAACAGGACAGCCACAGAATCTCCCCCAAGGAGGGGGTTTCACCTCTGCCCTTGAGCTTGAGCTCACCTCAGTGTCTCCCTCCACTAGAGGAAAGTAGGGAAGTGAGTTCTGCAGCTCCCAGCTGGTCAGCTGGCCTGGGGACAGTGACCTCTTACGTGTCAGGACCCAGGGACATAGCCCCTCCTGCCTGGGGTGCAAGGGAGACAGCACAGACACCTTCTCCAGGCCAGGCATCCCCAGGCAGGGGTCTCCTCTACTGCAGCTTCTCCAGAGAGTTCTGTGATTTCCTTTAGTGGGAAAGGCACACGCAGCCTCGGTGGATGCGGCATCTTTCCAGACCACCTGATGTTGATACAGAGGCAGCAGCTGAATACAGGAGGTGTCACAACACAGCATCACTCCTTAGAGACCTGCAGATGGAAACACGATACACGCTGCCATTGTGCAGCTATCTGAAGGGCAAAAAAAAAAAAAAAAAAAAAAAGTAGGAATGACTCCAGGTGCTGGGGAAGACACAGGGAAGCGCTCACAGTTGGGAATGGTGAACTGCTCCTGCCAAAAGGGGTTGGGTTTAGCAATCCCTTTGAAATGTAAGCTTACCGCACTGCCCTGCCAACAAGCCCTTGGATTCATTGCTGTCCCAAGACATGAAGACATATTCACAGAAAAGCTTGGGATGCACATGACAGCTTCATTTGCAGGAGTCCCACATCAAGAACCACCTAGGCATCACTTGGGTGGGTGATCAAGTAAACTGAGGCACATCCACAGCATGCAACAGTGTTAGTGATGACAAGGACAAATGTTTAGCAGTGACAAATCATTGCTGCATGTAGCACTTGATGGGCCCTACGGCTGTGCCTCGCCCTGGATGTGAAAGCAAATCTCAAAAGTTTGTAGAATGCTACACACATGCACACACACGCATGTACATGTGTAAGGGGTGAAATCAAATACAGTGCATGGGCTGTGCCAATGTTGGATCCTGGTCTGGATGCTACATTGTCCAGGAAGTTAACATGGGGCACTGAGTGGGGTGACAGGAACTCTACACATTTCTCTGCAACTTCCTGCAAATCAATAATTATTGCAAAGTTAAAAGTCATTTTAAAACTAGGCTCAGCTCATGGTCAATGTAAATAAACAGTAAGCTTCAAAGAGGAGTGGAAACCCTTTTGATTCTGTCAAAGTCCTCTGAGTTTATTATCCTCAACCTGCTTCACTGTGTCCAAGACCCATACCTCTTCCACCCAAGATTTGTTCTGTCTTCTCTAGTAACAGGGACCTTGATTCTTCTTTGCAACTCAGAGCAAAGAAAGCTTTTCCAGTGTCTTTGGGATTTGGGTTTTTAAGGGGGATTTCTGTAGTCACTAAAATAGACACTTGGTGGAAGTGGTGTATCCTTTTTTCTCTTCCTGGTTCTCAGAGTACAGGTATGGTGGCTGGAACTCATGCAGCCTCTTGAGAAGCAGGGGCCACCATAATTCTGGGCTTTTCCCCCTCACAGTTAAATCTTTTCCTCATTTAGACCCCCTTCAGTTTTGAAGTCACCAGCTCCAGCCCCTCCAAACTGATCTATCTTCTCTCTTCCTTCCCAAATGATGGTCCTTCACTTCTCTCACTGCAGATGCAATCCTGCTTCCTCCAGAAGACTTCCCTGAACTGTAACCCCCTTGGGTTGAGTTGAAAGCCCCTTTGGGTTGCCTTCCTTTCCTGAACACCCCCTGCCATCTCAACAGTGTCATGGGGAAGGACCCAGGGTCCAAATCCTGCAGTGGAAGAGAGTGGTAGTTGGCTCCTGTGCCAGATGAGAATTCTGATGAAAAGTAGGATTGGGCAGAGGTATGCTTGGGCCTGGAGCTTGGGAGTGTCTCTATGCAGAGCAGCAGGTGGGTGGTGAGTGTGGGTGAGTCTGGAGTGAACCTGAACTGGAGAAAAAAGTCACACTCAAGTAGGCGAGCTCTATGCAATGATTACAGAGGAGATGGCATAAGCCAGAGAGTGCAGCTAACAAACTGACCAGTGCGGTCACAGAAGAGTCAAATGAAACATGAAGAGCTGACCAGGACAGTTATGATGGAAGGAGATTCGAGGTGGCAGTGTGCACAGTGACTGGAGAGGATCCTCCTTAGCCAGGGGACTCAGGAGGAGAGGGAGGGAGAGGGACAGAGAGCAGCCGAGGCAGGGCTCCTGTCACTCAGTTTGTGGAGGATAGCGGAGCATCTGCGTGTGTGCATCAAACCTTCTCAGAGTGGTGCTGGGCCCTTTTGCTAAGATGGTGATAAAGAACTAGATGGGAGGCCATGGGGAGGCTGGAGAGGGAGAAAGCCAGAGCGCTCCTGAAGGGGGTTAGTGTTGGAAGGAGAGTCAGACTTGGGGCGCGGTGATCTTGGTATCAATCTGGGCCCAAATGCAAAGGCCTAGCAGACCCAGAGGGCAATCTGGGAGTGTCCTGGGTTCCCACCCGGTCCAGCTCACCCAGGCCTGAGCCAGGTACAGCACCCGCCTCTCTTTGGCCCACATGTGCTGTGCTTGCCTGGGACCTGGGATTGTGTGAATGTGGAGAGGAGGTGGCTCTGTGCCAGGGTAGATGGCAGGCAGGCAGACCTTGGTGCTTTTCTGCAGACTGGCAGCACCTGGTCCTGCCCAGTCCTGTGATGCTCTCTGGTCTAGGAAGGGGGCACAGGTGAAGTGGAAGGGCAGTTTGGGACATTAGACACCACACAGGAGTGACTGGACCCCGCAATAGTGCAAAAGAGCAGACAGCAGCCCTGGTTCCAGCCATAGCTCACAGCCCTCCTGCCTCTTCATTCATCAGCCTATTGACCCCAATCACTAGGTGATTAGCTTGGGGCCAGGGAGGACCACTAGCAAGGTGCCGGGAGGGGGCTGATGCTCAGAGATTGCCAGGCATTTGGTCAGCGCCACACAGCAGGCTGGTAGTGACAGACAATGCAGGAAGTTTTCTTCTTCTTTCCTTCAAAAATCATAATTCCATACTTTAGAATTTGAGGCAGTTGGTTCTGAACAGCTTTGACCTCCAAGCACCTGCATGGCCAGACTGTCCCAGAGTGAGTCCTCCTCTCCCCTCATGGAATCCCTCTGACAAGATTTACTGAAGCTGAGTGAACCTTGGTTCAACCTTGCTCACAGGTTCTAAGTGGCCGTTCTGTGGAAGACATTTAACTAAAAGCCCTTTCCATGGTACCAGCTCCTACAGGCGCGCTGCCAGCAATTAATGAAAGATGATAAAATAATAAAAGAAGTAATACATTAACTATATTATACTCGCACACTCGGGCAGTCCTTTCCATTATATCCTCCTTATGGACGGGCTCCAGCAGCCCCAGAGCGGCTGCTTTATTGCTGTGCAGGACGGCTAAGGTTCCCAGACATCCCAGGCTGCCCCAGTGCTATTTCTGGGGCTCTTGGCCCTCTCTGGGTGGGCTTGTGTGGCCCAGGGCATGCATGCGTGAGTCTGTGTGTGCGCTCACCGCACAGCTCCCCTGCATGCTGGGACAGCGGGCTGAGAGGACAGGGAAGGGCAGACCTAGCCCCTGGATTCGGCCTCTGGGAGGATCTGCTTGCTAATTAGGAGAAATGATGCAATTGGCCTCCTCTGTCATTTACTTCTAGAACAGTTTGGCCTGAAAGCTGTGCGTTCCGGGGAACCGGGATTTCCAGGTCACCGCAGTTGGCGTGGCATGGGGTGCCTTGTGCCTGCGCACACACCTCAGTTCCTTCTCCTCATCAAGCCACCCCTTCCCACCTCCATCCAAGGGATCCCCTAATATTAGGACTGAAGTCGCAGCCATGTACTAGTTCTGAGGCCCAGGTCTGTCACCATGCGAAGCTGGAGAAGGGGGTTCATGCCCACTAAAAGCAGCTCTCCAAAGACTTTTCTACATCCCTGCCAGGCCTGTGACCATTTTGGGCAGTGTGGGAATTCAGCCCACACGTGATCCAGTTCAGACAAATGAGATGTGGGGGCAGAAGTACAATGGTGATTTCTAGAATTGTTTAGGTGATCCTGGTAGCACAATACTGACCAGTATGATGTGCGGAGAAGTACCATGTGACACAGTGCTGACAAATGAGAAGAGAGGATAAGTGCCATGTGACACAGTGCTGACCAATGAGAAGAGAGGAGCGGGGTATCGCGCTCACACAGTGTCTGCAAAATTCCACCAGCCCAAAACTGAAAGGGCTCCTTCCTCCTTTCCTCTGTTTTGCTTTGGGTCTTTTTTCTCCCTTGCCCAGCATCAGGGCAGATATGCCTGCACCTTGCCACTATCAGGCAGAAAGTATGAGAATGGAGCCCGACAAGACAGACCCAGAGGTAGAAAGGCTCAGATGACCAGCAGCTGGTTTGAGCTGCTCCCGTGGCGAGCCACCTGCCTCGGCCCTTATAGTCTGGGACCAAGGGCCCCCAGATTTCTGTGCCTTGCAGCAGGTTGCCTTCCTCATGAAGATGGTGTTTTGTACCTTGGACATGCAGTGGCCATGCCATGGCTTGTGGAGGACAGGGCCATGCAGGGCCGCCCTGGCAGAGCAGCCTCCTCCACAGGCCTTCCCCTGTCTTCTGACTTTTACCTCTGTCTCTTAACTTCACCTTGACTGGAAGCCTCTCTCCAGCACTATCCTGACTGTAACCATGAGGGAGGGGAAGGCTGACTATTAGATCCAGGGCTGGATTCCTCTTGGCCTTAGGGAGCTGCTGTGAGGGCAGGAGGAAGTCTGTGGGCTCCAAAGCATGCTTGGAACTGTCTTTGTGACTTCAGTTTCCAAGTACATGCATACTTTTTTTTTTTTTTATTAAGACTTCAGTTTCCCAACGTGGCATGGGTGCTCCCTCTTCCTAACTGTACCTCACAGGGTACTCTTAGAAGCTGGTGCCACTGGCTGTGTCTTATCTTTCCCACAAAGCAGGACAGCCCAGACTAAGATGGAAAGACAGGAGTGCTTGCTGGGAAGCAGAGGCTGCCAACCCAGCAAGGAGAGGTTGTTGGCACTGCCAGACCAGCAGGAACAATGGTGACTGAGAGTAAGTTGGAGACTGGGGAAGGGCTAAGAGCCATTCCTAACTGCAGGCTTCTCCCTGTTCCTCCTTCCACACATGACCATCTGAGACGTGCCTGCTGAGCCCCATAGTGTCTGTGGGTGCTCTGTGCTGGGCCCCTTGCTTTACCCCTCGCTGCACCTTAGCTGGTCTCTCTGTTGCTGTCCCCATCCCCACCGTGGGCACTCCTACCATCCTGGAGGAACAGTGCCAGTGTAGTTGTCCTGATCGTGGCTTGATCCTGAGCCCAGTGAACCCCATCAGTGCTGTTCAGGGGACCTGGTGGCCTGTGAGTCACCTTTAGAAATCCTGCCTGTGGATGTTCATGCAGATTCTGCCTGCGCTGAGACACAGCCTCTCTACTCTCAGCTGTAAGGACTTTACCTAATTCCAGCAGTGTGTCTGTGAAGAGTAGCAAGTTTGCTTAAGGAATAAAGCAGGCTTTCACCCATAAGTTGCCAGCAAGAAAGTGTGCTCATTAAGCCTGACCATCCAGGGAAACTGCTTTGCTAGGGAGCTAAACCATGTGGTTCCTGTTTCCCATATTAACGTTCAAAAGGGTGTTCTCACTCACCCTTTTGAAGTCCTCTTCATTTTGAGCTTGGAGGAAACTCTCTTTTCAATTTGGAGATCTCATATCATTCACTGTGGAAATCAGAAAGCTTTGCCAGCTTGGAGGAGAATGTCAATTAATTGTCAATTCTTCACATTGAGTAATTGATTAATTGGCACAATGTTAATCTCTAAATCAGTGGTAATAAATTACTCGGTTCATAATTTTGACCTTCAGAGTACTAAAACTCTTCAAATTGCCACTGTCCCTGCAGAGAATGATGGATGGAGCCTTGCTCCTCCCATGATATGTGCTGCTCCCAAACCTCCTGCCTGCCTGAGACCCACTTCGGCACCTGGAGCCAACTCTGTGCCCTCTGGCCTGGCCCTGGAGTCGGTCAGGTGACCCCAGTGGAAATCGGGCCACTTCCCTGGCAGGAACACACTCAGCTAATGATTTTTTTTTTTTTGCAAACCTAATCACTTTGATATCATACTGAGTTAATTTAACAGATGCCCTATTTATCACAAAATTTATAGCTGAAGCACTGGGAGCGCTCTTGTCTTTTTTTCCACCTGTGAGGCAGAACAGAGAGGCGATGCTGTCTTGGTTCTGTGTGTTAGGTTTCCACTCAGGAGCCCCCTGTTCTCTTTCCACGGCCATGTGGCTTGTAATGAACAAGTCTGCCTGGCCCTGGTGGCTGTGAGAGGCTGAGCCGTCATCACCAGATGGCCGGGCATGGCTCCTCTGCACGTGCTCCCAACACAGAAGGCTGAATTTTTGTCAAATGGGGGTGAACTTGTGAGGAGGGTCGGCTGCTCTCAGCCCCGCTCACCTCTCTGGTCCCAACCCTTTCCTCTTCTCTGGTGAGAGACAGCAGGTGGCTGATATGTATTTGGAGGGTATATTTCAGGACAACCATGACCCCAGTCCCCCTGGGGAGCATACTGCTGTCCCCCAGACCCTGGAAGCAACCTGCTTGCTCTTTGGTACTCTGCTCCGAGGACCCTGCTGACACTGGGCTGGGCAGGAGGCTCCCAAGCAACACTGCCCTTCCTCAGCTTAGCATCTGCTAGATGAGGGCAAACGAAGACAGAGTTGCTTTTTCACTTAGCAATTCAAAATCATCCTCTTGGGGGCTGGGGAGTTAGCTCAGCGGCATAAGCGCCTGCCTTGCAAGCAGGCAGTTGTGAGTTCGATCCCTGGTACCGATAAAAATGAAAAAGACCAAAAAAAAAAAAAAAAAAAAAAACCTCATCCACAAACCCATCCTAAAATACGACGGCAGCTGATCCCTACACACATGTCTGCGTCTTCTGTGACTTTGACTATCTCCAAGGAAATGGGCTGCTCTTGCTGTGTGAAGGTCTGGCTCAATGCACTAAGCCGCATCGCAGGTCTACAGCAGGAGTGGCTGCTGTAGGGCAGAGGCAGGTCCAGCTGGGAAGCCCAAGAGACAGTGGTTTGCCCGTGGCCTGCCTCAGAGATCACTCCGTGACACTTCCAGTCATCCAGATGTCAGGTCGTCCCTGCTGCTGTGAGATTACTGTCACCTGACTGTGAAGCTGCGTCTACCAGACATATGCAAATGGGAGTAATACTGCCTCTTCAGAGGGTCATGACTGAAACCAGGAGAGTAAGTATGGAAGACGTCTGGAGAACATGGCATTGTGTGTGTAAGCGAGGTAGAGCTGTACTTTACTTAATGTTTACGGATGTGCTAGCAGAACTCACAGCTTCTCTGAAACTCTGGACCTCCAGACACCACCCTGCGGCCCTGGGCCCCACGTCTCCCTCCAGCCAGGGCCGGCTGAGTCCCAGGGATTCGAGCAGGTGAGAGAGGCAGGTGTGGGTGCGTGCAGAGCAGGAGCAAGTGTAGACATGGATACAAACAAACTGCTTTGCAGTGTGGCTTTGGTTTATATCCAGATGTAAGGTTTACATGTCAGTCATCTTTAGATGTCACCTTTGATGTAGGTTTTTATCTTAGTGTCCCCACTGAGGTGGAGTTTGGGGAGGTAACAGGACCATGAAGACTCTGTACTAACCAGAGGATTGGCCCACTGGTGAGCTTTTGTCTGAATATGATGTTGGAAGGTGCACTTGATTTGGAGTTAGTGGGTCACTGGGGCCGAGGACTACAAGACTCCATTTCCCTCTTCCCCCACTTACTTTCTCCGCTCACTGGCCACCATACCATGAGCAGCGGTCCTCTACCATGCCACCCTGCCCAGCAGCCAGAACTCACATGTCCCATTTAGGAGTTCTGGGAGTTCTTGTGTTGGTGACCCCATGAGAGGGCTGCAGGGAACTCTCTTAAGATCAAAGGAGGGGCTCTGACCCTGGCAGGCTGCCACAGCCAGAGAGTGGGACCGGACACCTCCCAGAGAGCCTTCTCCTGGTGGCCAGCATCTGCTCTCATGGGGGAAAATTTCCGCCACACTCATGACTGGATGTTGCGCATCCTTCAGAAATGCCACCTGCTTGGACAGCAGCTACAGTTAAGGAAATCACTGTCGATTCTTGCATGC
The DNA here is from genome assembly GCF_034190915.1 of Cavia porcellus. Taxonomy (NCBI): domain Eukaryota; kingdom Metazoa; phylum Chordata; class Mammalia; order Rodentia; family Caviidae; genus Cavia; species Cavia porcellus. The sequence goes on from NW_026947489.1 coordinate 61,137,185, forward strand.
ACCAAAAGCCTGTGCCTTAGAAGCTCAGGATTTAGAATTCTGCATTTTCTGACCCAAAGAGCTGAAAATAAATGGGTCTGGCAGCCACAGAGAAAGTAGGACTCTCCCATCTTTGTCTGTCTGTGACTCCCCAATTCTAGAGGATGTTCGAGTCTCATCCATGTCTGGTTAAATACCCTCTTCAGCTTCCCCTCAAATACATGTCATTATTGTCAATCAAAGATAAGGTCTTGTTTTATTGTATTTTATTTTTTATTGGTACCGGGGATCGAACTCACAACCGCCTGCTTGCAAGGCAGGTTTTTATGCCATTGAGCTAAATCCCCAGCCCCTTGTATTTTATTTTTTGAAGTTAACTTTGTATGATTCTTTTTAATTTTTACTTATTTTTATTTTAAAAAGAAAAAAATAAAAATGACAATACTGCATTTCAAAATGAAATAATAGGAGACCAACAATGGTTACCATATTGTGTATTATCTTCAAAGCAGTTGCTCAGATTACAAGCTACAAGCATGCAAAACTGATTAAACAATCAAAACACAAACCATTCTTTTTGATCAACTAGTGGAGATTAGTAGTATAATTATCTTTTATGGATATATAGTATATAATAATATAATAACCCCCTCATCCCCCCTTACCGGGGATTGAACTCACCACTGCACGCTGCAAGGCACGTGCTTATACCGCTGAGCTAAATCCCCCACTCACTCACTTTCTTCTTTTCTCCTTTCTCCCATCCCCGATGTTCTTCTTTTCTCCTTTCTTCTTTTCTCCTTTCTCCCATCCCCGATGTTCTTTCATTTTGAGCAGTTTCTTCCCCTTTCATTTTCATCTATTATAGATTTTGGATCTTATTTATTTTTCAGTTTTTTTACACTAGAGAGACAATCCAATGTTTACACATTCAAGTTTGATTAAGTTCATTTATGAGTATCGTCTCAAGTTGTATTTATTTACCTTTGAAAGTCTCCAGTTTATCCTTTTTATGGCTAAGTAATACTCCATTGTATAAAAATGCCACATATTTTTTATTCATTCTTCAGTTGATGAGCATTTGAGTTGTAGCCAAGATTCAGCTACTACAAATTGTGCTGCTATAAACATTGGATGCACATATATCACTGTGCAATGATGTTTTTGATTCTTCTGGGAAAATATCCAGAAGGGGAATAGCTGGATCAAGTGGGACCTCTAATCCTCTTTTTTGTTTTGTTTTGTTGTGGTTTTTTTTTTTTTTTTGGTTGTTGTTGTTGTGGTATCAGGGATCGAACTTAGAACCTTGAGCTTGCCAGTCAGGTGCTTATGCTGCTGAGCTAAATACCTGGCTCCTAATCCTTGTTTTTTGAGGAATCTCCACACTGATTTCCATAGTGGTTGTACCAGTCTGCATTCCCACCAGCAATGGAAAAGGGTTCTTTTTTTCCCTATGGCCCCTCCAGCATATGTTATTTGTTGATTTCATGATGATAGCCATTCTTTCTGGAGTGAGATGGAATCTCAGTGTTGTTTTAATTTGCATCTCTCAAATTACCAATGATGTTAAACATTTTTTCATGTATTCATTTGCTGTTTGTGTTTCTTCATCCGAGAAGTGCATGTTAATCTAAATTGCCCTGGAAAATAAGTTTTTAAAAAGTGAAAATAAACTTTAAATACTGAGCACCTGGAGAAAGGAAAAAATGTCACCAGTGCCAAGCCTGAGGAGCCTGGGGTCACAGCTTCTGTGTGACCTGCTCTTAGGACACTTTGTCTTCTAAGCCTCAGATAGTAGCCATGTGTTCCCATGGGCACTCAGCCCTGCAGCCCCAACTGCAAGTTGAACATGCTTCTTAGTCTCCGCAGCCTCCACCTCAGTGCTGTGAATATCAGATGGGCTCCGTTCTTCATTTTCCTGTCTCTGTGTAGACAGCAGGGGGAAACTTGTTTCCTTTGAAACTATTCTTTTGCTGTATCTGTGTCTTTCTAGATCCTATTCACCTATCTACCTATTTATCTCCTGCATAAACAATAATGCCAGTAATTTGGCTGACTATATTAGTATTTTTGGTAGATATTTTACCACTTGTAAGTAAAAGAATGACTTCTTATGGAGTTAGACAAGATTTAAGTTTTCTTGTTCAGCTGCTCTCCCTTTCCAGTTAAATGGGCAATACCTCGCAGGGCATCTTTAATTGCATCCTCTTGCCACACTGACTAGGGTGTAGAGCTATAGGAGGGCAATCAGTCATCCTTGGGGGGCAGCATGCAGACATGGCCAGAAGTAGCTCATGTGAATAAAGGGTCTGAGCTTAGCATGTGAAGGTCAGTGGCTGCTTGTGACCTAACTCGGCACCCTGGGAAGTGTCCAGCAGGAGGTCAGGCCCACAGCCATGGTTGCTATTCCTGTCCTGGCGGAGACTGAGCCACAGGCCTGAGGTTATCTATCTCTTCTTGCCAAGCCCAGAGCTAGCATTTACAGGTGGACACACCTGAGGCACATCCACTGGGTGGAGCCAGGTGGCAAGACCAGGCTCATTCTTGGGTGACAGCTCTATCTTCTGTGGGTCACTGGCCTCAGCCCACAGAGGTCCCCCTACACCGAGACCATTGTCCTTGGCTTGGTTGGGAGTTTCCACTCAGGGAGACAAATGATCTGATGTTTGAAAGGGAAAGGGCAAAAATCAATACTAGGCATGGAGGCTGGGGCAGGGTAGAGGGAAAGATTGGGGAGGCTGTCGCCCTGTGAGCAGAACAGGAAACATTTAAAACTAAATCCCACTTTTTAAACCTAAAAATATAAAGCTGTCAGTTTTCATTAAGGATGAAGCAAATGAAATCTAGATTGTGCCAAGTAATTAATGACTTTTAATAACCCTAATAAATTTGGATTTCATCAAAATCATGTTGCCTATCACTGGTGATGGCCAGCAGGACTGGGGAGTAGGGAGGGGTGGACACCTGTGTAAAGCTGGACACAGCTGACATCCTTCCCAGGTATATCAATTATAATTAAAGAGTAATAAGAATGCCAGAATGGACTGCTTTAGTACTTTGATATGGAGGCCTATGCATTTAAAATTAAATCCATTAATTGTAACTACTGTACTTTTGTGATCCCCGGGTAGCACACAAACTAATTCATGGCTTTGACAATCACGCAGTCTTTGTTCTTAAAGGGTATTGATTTATATCACAAATGGAAGGCAGCACACATGTGCCCAAAATCACAGGGATAGAGGGTCCTTCAATTGCCAAGTTCCAGATACGTACAGGCTGTCTCTAGGCTCTGGCCCGGAACTGGCAGGGACAGAAGGAAGGAGGCTCCATGGGGCTCTATGCTCCATGGTGCTCAGCCTGCAGTATCCAAGGAATGATATGTGTTCATTTCTTGTCTGCTGGTGAAAATTTATTTATTTATATATTTTAAAGAGAACAAATCCCAACAACATAAACAGAATAAAGCCAATCAAAACAAAACAGTGTGATACCAGTCCTCAAACAAGATAATAGGAAATCAACCATGCTACCATAATGCCTCTTGTTATCTTCAAAGTTGATACCCATATCATCAGACACAATAAAATCAAACAAAACAAAACAGAATAGAACCAAAAAAACAAAGCATTGAATAAAACATAACAATAAAATGGAGTAAAAAAAAACCAGAACAATATTGGATTTCAAAAACAAGAAAGAAGAAAATCCCTCATGGTTGCTGTACTGCATATTGTTATTCTAAATAGATGCTCAGACTACTGGCTTTAGGCCTACAAAGTCAATCCAACAATATAAGCATTAAATTGTTTTTGTGCCTCAGTTGCTATCAACTCAGTCTGTGTTTCTCTGAATCAGCCCATTGCTTATGGGGTAGAGGAAGGGGACTCAGCTTCTTATCTCCCAGCCCTTGTGCCAGCTGGCTCACAGGAAGGACATTTCCTGTTTCTCCTCCTGCTCCACAGTTACTGCTGGCTCACAAGAAGGGCACATCTTGTTTCTTCCCCCAGCCCACAGTCACTACTGGCTCATGGGAAGGGTGCTTCATGTTTCTCCTGCCAGCCCACAATTACTGCTGGCACATGAGAGGGCACTTCCTGAAGATTTACTTTAAAATGAGTTTTCCATGGCACTTGGAAATTTTCTGATGATTTCAGATGGCAGGCACCTGGATGTTCAGTTGTGAGTCTCAGTAGGGGGATCTATTTGGAAGGAGAATATGGTCTACTGCTAGCCACTGTGGTTTCTCTGGAGTAGAAAAATGGGCTCTGAGTCATACCAGGTATCCAGGCAAAGGGAAGGAAGGAGCTCTTCTTAGCAGGCAGGGGCTCGGCACCCACCACCCCTTAGTGCTAAGGGACAGTGAGGTTTCCTGCTGCTGGAGAACATAGTGTGCAACCTCATTCTTGAAGCCAGGGAGTGACTGTGAGACCTGTATCCTGGGGACATTTACAAACTTAGAGTGACAAGGACAGCATCCAGAGGTTGCAGGCAGAGAAGGGCAAGCAGACTTGAGACCACATGGCCACTACAGGTCCAGTGTAGGGAGAAGTTCTGCAGAGAAGATTTGGATGGAGCCACTGTCTCCTAGGGGTGCAGGAGCCAGGACCCCAGACCTTCCCGCTCCCTTCTCTGTACAGCTTCCCCTAGTCCAGTACCTGCTGCAGACTGCCATCCCCACATCCTTCCTGCTGGGACTCCTCAGGGTGGGCAGGTGCAAGTCCATGCTGCTTCCTGGGAGAGTATCTCACTACAGTGGGCTCCTGCAGTCCCACACACACAGTAGGTGCTTTGCTGACAGATAGCTTTGCTCAGGGGAGTGAATGGATGCTTTTGCTTCTGGTCTCAGAGGCCCTCAGTATGTCATTGGTGATACATTTCTATGAGATAACTGCAAAGGGTTATCCAGTGGAGCCATTCACCACCTCCTGCCTAGATGTACAACCTGCAGGGAGCAACCTGAAGTGGCATCACTGGTTGACTACACTGCTCCGGCAATCCTCAGTCCCCCACCCTTCTTCAGTACGACAATCTGTCAGATCACTTAGGCATCTGTGCTGTTGGCAGCATCATGGCCTCAGGACATCCCCATCCTAGCCTGTGACTCTGTCACCTCACCCAGCAGAGGGATGTTGTGGCTGGCTAAATTAAGGACGTTGGCAGGGGACACTACCCCAGATCCGCTGTACTAGCCCAGAGTCTTCACAAGTCCTCATAGTAGGTGTGAGCAGTCCGAGTCCTGAGTGTGAGCGCTAGAAGGGTACAAGGAGGAGATGGAAGCAGAGGCTGAAGGGTGCTACCCAAGCTGGGAATGTGGCAGCTCCTGAGAGCCAAGGGCAGTGGCCAGGCTCCCACAACCCACTGATGGTCTGGCCCTGCTCGGCCAGTATCTACGGCTGCTGGGAGGTGAGGACCTCCCTGCTGCAAGGAGAAGTCGGTTGTCATGGGCATCTCTGCCACTTCCTATGACAACGGTGACTTGGGTCTATGCCATTGAAGGAGCCTCTTTTTTCTTTTTCCTGAGGCAGGGCCTTGCTATGTAGTTCAGGCTGGCCTTGAACTCACTGTATAGTCCAGGCTGGCCTTGAACTGATGACAATCCTCCTGCCTCAGCCTCCTGAGTGCCGGGATTACAAGCATGCACCACCATGCTTGGGGGGGTTTGGGGGAGCTTTTCCTATGGCGCTTCCTTCCATGGTGACCCTGAGGCCACAGCAACAGGTGGGCTCTAATGGGCTGGTGCCATAGCAGCCAGTGCATAACCAATAGGACCATGTCATAGGCCGAGTAGACAGGCCAGCCTCTCTGGGACTGGAGGACCTACACTGCCCATCTCTACTCCACTGCTCGATGTGCTCACTCAGCCTCTGCACCCACTATGGGGACTTTCTGTTACACCCAAGCATAAGATCTATTTCAAAGTTGGGAGTTGTCCTGGTTTCAGGGCTCTGGTGTTCTCACAGGTGCAGAGTTGTACTCCCTTGGGCTCAGACCCTGTCATCCTGGTGTCCCAGCCAGGGTTCTGTTGTGGGCTGCATCTTGGGACTCATTCTGTGTTAGAGACTTCACACCTTCTTCAGCCATTCTTGATCAGTTTTGTATGATAAAGTGTCTCAAATATGGGCTACTTTGGTATTAAGACTGTTATAAAGAAGCCAAGTGGGGTGATGTAGGCCTATAATCCCAGCACTTGGAAGGCTGAGGCAGGAGAATTATAAATTCAAGCCAGCCTGGGCAGCTTAGCAATTAGTGAGATCCTGTCCCAAAGAACAAATAGGGCTGGGAACAGCTCAATACCTTTTAAAAAACTGTTATAAGGTAGATCCGAATGAATCATCCTGAGTGTGTGAATCAGAAAGACGGTCATCCTGGCTTCCCCACAGGCCAGCCCTGAGCTGCAACATGCTTGCTGGGTAGACAGTGCCTTCGGGGTCACTGCTGGAGCTATGGGTCTCTTCTCCAGGAGCAGAGAACAGAGCTGGTGTTGCAGGGTTAGGCTGATCTGGGTTTCATTTCATCTCACAGACTGGATATATTTTATGAGTTCTTGTGAAAGGTGTGATTTATGCTTCAAAACTCCTGGAGAAGCTCATAGCTTTTAAAAATAATTTCTGAAAATGAATTTCTTTTTAGGGTCAGTGACCTTATCTTGAAGCTCAGGAGGATCCAGGCCCTGCCAGCAACAGCTCTAGGTATCTTCTTTTTCTTTCAAAATTAATTTATTCTTTCCCAATCTTTAAAAGACAATATTAGCGAGGTAAAAATATTTCTTCTCATGACAAGCTCACACATATGTACCCTATCCCCAGCATGTATCCAAACTCCTCAGCTATGTAAATAGTAGGCTAGCAATAGATGTTGGTTGAATTTTAAGGACCTACAAATAGTTCACCAGGCAAAAGGGTCCAGCACCGATGACCTTGTGCTATTCCCAGGGCATCTGCTATGGCCCTGTCCTTCCAAGACACAGGCACCAGGGCCATTATCAGAAGGTGCTGGCTGTGGTTGTCCTTCGTGCCCTCCGTGGGTATTTTCTTCTTCTTTCAAAACTAGTGTACTCTTTCCCAATCTTTAAGAGACAAGATGTGTGATGATTCCCTATGTGAGGATTCCTCCCCTCGCTAGCGGATGTTAGGGACCAAGGACAGCTGGTGTGGGCTCAGAACCCCTGCTTGTGAAGTACATCTTGTATACCACGGTCTTCACATCTTCAGAGCATGCAGTGGGGGGGCAAAAACAACTTTCCATGAGCAAATACCTCCCATCTGCCAACACTGAGGTACAGAGGGAGGCCACACAGCCCAGTACACCAGGCCAGCCCCCCGAGTCTCTGTGGCCCCTCACATCCACCCCTCCCAAAAACTCCAGCCCAACCTAGCAACACAATTTCAGGACAGCCAAAGACCCCAGGCCGAATGGGTGGAACCAGATCAGTACCAAGCACGTGCTTCTTCTGTTTAAATCTTTCCAAAAAGGAAAGTCCAAAAGAATACCACGGTCAGATATCATGTGTAGATTTTTAATTAAATAAACTACTTTTCAGAGAGATGTGTAGTGCCATGTGTGGTGGCACACCCCCTGTAATCCTCGCACTTGGGAGGCTGAGGCAGGAGGATTGCTGGGAGTTTGAGAGCAGCCTGAACTACACAGTGAAACCCTGTCTCAAAAAGGAGAGAGAGAAGGAGAGAGAGAGCTTTATAAAATGCAAAAACACTTACAATTTCAAGATGGAGGGATGACTTTTCTACCTCAGCCTTAGTCAAAACATCTTTTTCCAAAACAAGGAGATGAACACCCAGAACACAGCTCCTGTCTTTCTTTTTTCTTGTACTACTTCAAACTGAGTGTCATCTCTAGCCCCCTTTTAAAAATATTTTTAAAATTTCTAAACAGGGTATCACTAAATTGCCCAGGTGGTGCTAAAGTTTGTGATTCTTCTGCCTCAGCCTCCTGAGTAGCTGGGTTCATGGATGGGCACCACCATGCCTGGCTCACAGCTCTCACCGCTGTCAAATGTGTGTCTGGAATCCAGAGTGACACAGTGGAAGAATCTGAATTTGGAGCACTTGCTGGGGTCAGAAAGAAGGGGAGCCATGGGCTACCCTGCCCAGGACTTGAGAAGGACAAGGTCCAGCATTCTGGACACTGGTATCAGGGTTGCAAGCGTGCAGAGCTGGTGACCAGGCCCTCACTGGAAGTCTGCACAAGAATGACTTACAGGGCCCCAACCCCAGCCCCCAGAGGCACCCAGCCTTCCCCACCTACGGGCTTAGCACCTTCTGTATGGAGGAACTGATGGGAGACACTGGAGTTGGCAACAGGCTGGATGAGGAACGTGGGTGGCCCAGGCCCCAGGTGACCAGAACACACCCATGTGCCAAGCCGAAGTCCTTCACTGCCCCAGAGCATGTTGCTCTATGTTTATGCCCAGGGCGTCCTGAGATACTGAGCCTCCCAAGGAAGGAAGGAGGAGCTGGAGGAAGGGGCTGTGAGTAGACCTGTGGGCCAGAGTCTTCCCTGTCAGCAGCTAACCTGACTCCAGGAGGAGGGTGTGCCTTGCAGATGCTCGGGAGCAGACTCCCCACTGCCGTGGCCTGACGCCCACCACACCGCAGGGGCATAGCACCTGAGCATCCTCACACAGCCGTGATGGAGTGTACGGTGATGCTGCTACCGAGTGCCGTGGAAGGGAAGGGCAGAGGGTGAAAGAAAAATGGCACTGTCCTCACCCACCTTTCTCACTAGATCTGCACAGCATGGCTTCTGGCTCTCCCTGGAGTCAAAATCACCAGGAAAGGGAAGTGTTTGGAAACCATTCCCAACTCAAATCAATATAATAAAGGCACTTAGGGAAGAAGGCTTCCAGAACTGCAGAAAGGGGAAGAACCATGGGACCCTGCGTGTGGTGAGGGGAGAAGATTTTGATAGGAGTTAACGACAATGTAGCTTTCACTGTGACACATTGTTAAAACTTTCCACATTCCTAAGCATTTTTTTTATCATCCTTCACATACACTTCAACACTATGTTCTACACAATAAACACAATTGTGTCACCATTAAAGAATTTTAAAATAGGTAAAAATTAGATGAACAAAGCAGATAGAGGGAAACCTAGAGATTCAAGTGAACTTTAAGACGTTAATAAATTGAAGCAAATGCACATTATTTGAATCTTGATTCAAACACAGTAAAAAAAACTTTAGACAATCAGGAAATTCAAACACTGACTGGCTATTTGATGAATGAAGTCATTATTTTTAACTTCTCTCCCTGTGATAATGTACTAGTTTTTTTTTTTTTTTTTTTAAGAAAAAGCTGCTAATGTTTGAGTTATTTTTTTCTAAACTAAAACTGGCCAGAGCTCCTGGGGACCCTGAGATTCACCGTTCTCACCCTCTTTCCTCAGAACTAGCATGGACCCAGGGGCTTGTGTGGGTGCCAGCTGAGTTCTCTGCCATCCAGTCACATCTGCAGTCCATCTCTCTAATTTGAAGATGTGTCCATTATTTTGTTAAAAAAGAAACTTCGAAAATTCAATGACGTGACCTGGGTATGACAAGTTGTGACCACTGACACTCATTCCCAGTCCTGCGGCTGAGTCTGGGGGACAGAGAGGACTGCACAGCATCCCAAAGAGATGCCGACCACTGGCTGGGGAGAGCAGGACTGACTCTGAACCCTTGGCAGCAGCAGGATGTCCTCTGAAGGCAGACAGGGACCCTGTTGGAGCAAAAAGCAAGAAAGAGAGACCACCTTGGGGCCAGTTCTGGGGTGCTCAGCTAAGCAGCCCCCAATTCAGAAAATTAGGGGAAAGTTCTCCAAAATTTGACTGAGATGATTTCAGGATCATAAACAGCACCACATTATTGATGTAAGTAGAGAAGGTTGGAAATTGCATCCACTTGGGTGATTTTCCTTGCTTCTCTGAGCTCAGATGTTCTAATCTGTGAAATGAGGGGGCTGGACAAGGTCCATAGCCATCAATCTTTGTTCTACTAAACACTGATCTAGTTATATCTGTGTCTCCTTCTCTGTACCTTAAAAATGCATAAAATAGTTCAAAGCAATCACATTTCCTCAGGAAAACTATAATCACAAACCTACTTACCAAATATAATTGGAACGACAAGACACAGATGGATGGAGGAGGCCTGTTGTAGGGAGGTATTTGACAATCAGGGTGACAGTTTCTGCTCCGGAAGAGAAAGCTGAAGGGTGGGGGAGGCAGAGTGAGGAGGTAGCGTCGAATGGGTCGCTCAACCTCGGAAGAGGAAACAGAAACGTTTTGGGAATGGGTGGCTGGCCTTGCCACACGCACACACAGAGCTGTGCTTGAATAACCTGAAGCCGTGGGCAGCCCCCCGCAGCTCAGCCCTGCACCTCTGAGGCTGTGCTCTCTGGCTGCCAATTATCACCACTGACCACAGCGTGATGGTGCTCTGAGCTGGACGCACTTGAGAAGCAGTGGGTCTGGGCACAACAGTCCATCAGAATGTCTGTTTAGAGTCACAGTCTCATCATTCCACCGGCTGTGGCAGCCTGAAGGAGTCACTCCATCCCTCTGGGTTCCAGTGCCACTATATGTGAGACCTCAGTGAGGACACTTACCATCCCAGCCTGAGTCCAGCTGTTGGGAAACTGAATGTCAGCAGCCATCTTTTGCTTTTTTGTTCCTGGAAAGTCACAGAACCATCTCTGGACCCGCTGGGGGCTCTCTTTCATTCTCATGTTGGACACCCATTTCTTGGGGACCTGTCTGGCACCCTGGGTTGATGAAGACAGCTTCGTGGCGGGACTGGTGGTGAAGCCACTTCAGGCTCCCCAGGAATAACTGCATTTAGCCATTTGGAAGCAAAGGGATGGACTGGAGCAGAAGGGAAAAGCCATCGACAAGGACACTGAGTGTGTGTGTGTGGGCTGCCCCTGGCAGGTGGCTCCACGCATGATGTGGCCTTGATCTTGCTTTAGCCAAATCAGCATATCAGGCCACAGCCATTTGGTAATCTGAAGTGTAATGGTTCAGGAGGTTGGTTCCTTTCCAACTTGTAATTTAATTTTATGGTTGCACCATGGCTTTAAGCCTTGGGGAAGAATTTTATGCTTAAATAAAATTACACTTAAAGGTAACAATGGTGGCACATGCCTGTAATCCCAGCACTGGAAGATTGAGGCAGGAGGGTCACCATGAATTTTTAGCCAGGCAGGGCTACATAGTAAGTTTAAGGCCAGCCTGAGATACCCAGTGAGACCCTGTTTCAAAACAAAAAACAAAAAATAACCCAAGTTGACACTGCGGGTGCGTGAGGAATGTTTCCTTTAAACATAATCTAGTGGACAGGGTGCCTGTGCCCCCTACACTGAGCAGCTAGAACTGGAGGGGGCTTGGAGCCTCAGCCCCACTGCAGGGAGCCCCTGCCTTCAGGTTAAGCCCAACCTATCAGGGTATGGCATTTGCTTAGCCAATAGCATTGGCTGGGCATGGCCATGTGACCCTATGGTGGCAGGAGAGGGCTGAGATCTCAACTAGAAACATATGGCATCCCTGTCCTGTGGAGCACCTGGAAGCTAAGTTTCTGTGGCCCTGACCCCAAGTCCCTCTCAGCTAACTCCTTTGGCTGTAAGAAGTGAGCCATGACTGGGTGGCAAGCTTAGCTGTCTCTGTGTCATAGTTGTAGCCAGAGCACAGCTAGGCCAGGGCTGGATCCCCTGCAAGCCCTTATGTGTGACCTGTATCCACACCTGATCTGGTACTTGGGGATGGGGGTGGAGTGGGTGGGAGACTAAAGCACGCAGCCTGCAGGCAGTGAGGTGACTTCTGGCCTGGTAAGCACTGCAGAGCCAAACGTGGCTGCGGCTCTGGAGAAAGGAGGCCGAGGCAGCTGGGGAGGCGCTGTTTTATTTTTAGCCTGGGTAATGGGTGTGAGAAACTTGATATTCTATCCTTTTAGTCATTTTGTGTGTCTGGAGTATTTCATCATAAATTTTAAAAAATCAATCCCTTCCCTCATTTTCCAATTAGTTTATAATGGCCCTAGGCAGCAAGAGTCGTTAGGAACCTTAACTATTAGCCGAGACATTTCTAGAGTATTTGCTCCATTAGACAGGATTTATCAGATGTGTTCATCAGTCATCCACACTTTTTTTTTGGTACCGGGGATCGAACTCACGAGCTCACGCTTGCCAGGCAGGTGCTTATGCCGCTGAGCTAAATCCCCCGCCCCAGTCATCCACATTTGCTCGGCAAAGGAGGAGGGAAGGGAAAGGAGTAAGGGAAAGGAAGAAGATGAGAAAGAGGATGGGGTGGAGGAAGAGAAGCAGGGGGAGGATGAGGATGATGACGAGAGAGGAGGAGGAGCCAGTAGGTATGTATGGTGTGGAAAGGGACCTTGTACTCACACCCTCAGCTCCAGCCATGCCAAGCCGAAGGCCCTGTGGTCCCTGCAGCAGGGCCCTGGGCCATCATCTCTTTATGGTCCTCTTCCCTGGGTCCGGGATGGCTATACTTCTGAATCTGCCAGACCCGAGAGGCAGATCTCCATCCACAGGCCATGAGAAGAAGCAGCACCATGCGCGTCTTTCAGCCAAAGCACCGGTTGCCACAGCCAGGATCCTCCATGTTCTTGTCCCCTGCAAGGAGACCAGAGGCATCTGCATGGAGACAGTGCAGCTGCTGCAGTCCAGCAGCCAAAACTGCTGTGGCCACATAGTGGACACCCAGACCCACGACAGGTCAAGCGCCAGATGTAACTGTCATTTTTGTTTTGGTTTTTAGTTCTGGTTTCTTCAGATTGGGTCTCTCTATGGAGTTAAGGCTGGCATTAAACTTGCAGTAATCTTCCTGTCTCAGCCTCCCAGGCGCCAGGATTATAAGTGTGTGCTGCCATGCCTGGCTTGCCCTTCTACTGAATAACTAGTGGAGCCTGTCTGCATCAAAGTAGGACTTAGTGGTGCCGATGCATTCCTTTCCAGAATGCCTACACTCTTCTCGCTCTCTGGGGGGCTGCTTGGGTGTCCTCCTGACTTCCATGGTACTTTGCTTCTCCTATGGGAGGGGCTGAGAGAGGTGCAGGCAGGATGTGGCAGCATCTTTGTGGCTGCTGACAGGGACTGTCATGTTCACAGCTCCCTAAATCTATCCTTTGATGAGAGTTTCTGAGACTCTGATAGCCATGACCACGGAGGTCCTGTCGGGCCACCATCTGCTGCCGGTGTGACTTGGCCAGGCACAAAGAGGTCTGGATGAGGCCTCGATGTCTCTGGGCTTGGGCAGCGGTGATTATTTTAGGCTCACTGCTGTCTTGAGGCTTGGCTCCCTGAGGCACTCCTGCTTGGGGAGAGATTTACTACCCTAACTATTCTGTATCTCAATTTAATGAAAATGTTAAGGGTGCTTTGATGGTCTAGCGCCAGTGTAATTTTAAATAAAATGTCCTCATTCTTTGGCAGCATCTGTGGCCCTGATGTTTAACTATCAGAAACTACTTAAGCGAAGTGCTCTTTACATTATTGTCTGTACATCAGCGTGTTTTACAGCATTTTTTCCCCGAGTAAACAAAAAAGTTTTATAGGTCCCTTTGAGGCAAAGCTGGATATGTATTGCTAAAAACTGTACCCTGGCGGCCTGCTGGTCACAGAACAAGTTGTTCTGGGGAAGAGGACAGGTCTGGAATCACACAGAAACTGGACAGAAGCTGGATGTGTTGGTGCATGTCTGGGATCCCAGCACTCAGGAGACAGGCAGGAGGATTGCCACAAGTTCGAGGGCATCGTAGGCTACATTCAGCCTAAACTACATAGCAAGATCCTATCTTACAAAAAAGAAAAGAAAAGAAAAGAAATAAAGAAACTGAATCTGACCCTAGTACTTCTGTTGCCCAGATGGGGGAATTCCTTGCTTACTTCCATGTCCAAGATTTGGTTTCCATACTGGGCATGCGGGTGCATAACAGTAATTCCAGCACTCAGGAGGCTGAGGCAGGAGGATTGCTAGGTGTTAGAGACCAGTCTGGCTACAAAGTGAGCTCAAGGCCAACTTGAACTGCATAGTGAAACCTTTTCTCAAAAAGACAAAAAAAAAAAAAAAAAGACTCAGCTTCCACCCTATACAAAGTCACACTCTTCCTTCCCCCCTAGGGTTATTGCAGATGTAAATAGCAAATAGAATACTCTGTGGGTACTGGTGTGCTGCCCAGTGGGATGTGAACGCTCCGCTTTCCCTCAGATATTCACTCAATTATGCAGCACTCGGTTATTTTTAGTTGATTTTGAGCAGAAACATGCATACATCTTCCCAAAATGCAGCGGCCTGGGGGTTTACTGCCTCAGCCTCCTGAGGAGGCACAAGGAGCATTTGCAGTCCAGCTAACCTGTCCCATGCACTGAATGGCAGCCAAACACACTCTTAATTGCTCAACCTTTTAAAAAGATTAAAACAATGAGAATGTATACAAATAGGATCAGTAGCTGTTAACAGCATAGTGTCGATATCGGTCATTTTATGATTGTTTGTTACCAAACTTTGGGGGTCCACGAACTTGGCAAAATCCCAAGAATAAGGGTGTCTAGTTTACTAACAACAACCACTGCTGACCTGCCTCTGTTGGCATTGTCTGCTAACTGGAGCTCCGAGCTCCAGGCTGTGCTCACAGTCAGGTGTGTGGTGGGAAAGAGACAGAGAGGGGCTGTGACCCAAGGCCACAGCGTTGGAACAGTGTGTCACTACCAGGAAACGCTTTACACTTTATTTTTCTTTGAAAATGGGTACTAGGGATACTGCTTAGTGTGCAATTGAAGTGTGGACAAGGTTTTCTTAAGGAATAACCAGGTCATCCTGACAAGAAGTCTGTGAAACTGTGAGTTTATCTTACAGGGCAGCAAACGGAGGCTGGGTAGCACCTAAGGTTGGGGACAACTGGGTGGCACCTGCTCTGCTGAGTAGAAAGAGGAGAAGCTAGACATTCGGGGCCACACAACCCCAACCCCACTGGCGACTGCAGTCCTCAGGCAGTTGCCTATGCACAAATGGGCACCTATGCTGGAGACATCCTGGCTCTGGGAAGCTGAAGCCACTTGGGTGGTTTAGAGAGTCAAGCAGACAGGATTGGGCTTCAGGAAGTGCCTGGCATGACCGTGACTTCATACAGACATTCAACTCAAGGCCAGACATGGAAGTGTGGGCCATGCATGGATGAGCGCAGGCCAAGGTGCAGCTCCTGGGGCCAAGGCTGGTACAGTCTTGAAACTTTCCAAAATCCACTGTGGCACTGGTGTCACCAGCAGTGGTGACCCACTTGGTGGGGGTCTAAGTAGCGAAGGAAAAGATTAGGAGTTCCAGAGAGGCAGAGGTGCCTGCAGGAGGGCTTGAGGTCCAGGCACAAATGCCGCTTCCATAAGAGAGGACAGTGTGCCCCACAGAGCCTGGCCCTCAGGAGAGGGGGAGCAGCTCTGACGGGGTCTGGGGTGCAGGCATGGATTCTGGCCCCCTAAGGTTTATTTTTAATTTTTAAAAAAATTTTAGGAAGTTTTTCTTTTTGTTATACAGAGTCTTGCTATGCAGCTCAGGCTGGCCTCAAACTCATGGTGATCCTCTTGCTTCAGCCTCCTGAATGCTTGGATTACAGGTGTGTGCCACCATGCCCACTCTTAAAGTTTACTTTGTCACAGTTTGTAAAGGCTGCCACCAAAGCAGGGTGACATGGCAGAAGTGCATGGCAAAGGAGAGTACAACAGGCAGCAGGAAGCAGAGAGACCAAGGGAGGAGGAGGGTGAGAAAAACCCTTCCAGGCCACACCCCAGGGACCACCTCCTCCTACCAAACTTCATCTCTCAACAACACATTTAGTGATGGACTCCTCAAAGGACTAATCACACTCCCACAATGGCACTTCCCAAAGCCCCGCCTATGAGCATGTAAGGGTTTTTTTGAATTTGTTTTTGTGAGGGGAGCAGCTAGCCCTAAACCAAAACAGGGTCTGAATAGACATTTTTCAAGAAAGATTTAAAGATAAACAATGGTGTATGGAAAGGTGCCCCAGGTCACTAACAATTGGGGAAGATGCAAATCAAAACCACAACAGGACATCATCTGATGCCCCTCAGCGCAGGTGTGAGAGCATCAGTGAGAGTGTGGGAAGGAAATCCAGTACATTGTTGGTGTGACTGCAAGTTGATGCCGTCATTAGGGAAAAGTTTCTCCCCAAAATTAGAACTCAGTCTCTGATGGGGATTCCCAATCTCTCTGCCCAAGGAAACAAACTCAGCACCTCTTAGAGACATGTGCATTTCCTTGTTCATTCCAGAATAATTCATCATAGCTAGGCTGGACACCAACTAAGCGTTTACCCACCCATCAATGGGTAACAAAATCGTAATGTATATACATATGTGCTATACAGTGCACAATACAATATTGTTCAGCCTTTCTAAAAGAAGGGGATATTCCTAGGTGTAGTGATGCACACCTGGAACCCCAACACTTGGGAGGGTAAAGCAGGAGTGTCACTGTGAACTCAAAGCCAGCCTGGGCTACACAGTGAGTTCAGACCAGCCTAAAATATACATTGAGCCCCGGGGGATTAAAAAAAAGGTGGGGAAAAAAAAAAGGTGGGTAAGATATGGCCATTTACCACAATAGGGATGATCCTGGAGAGGACATTAAGCTAAGTGAATAAGTCAGGCACAGAAAGATCCATACTTCCTGATCTCACTTTTATGTAGAATCGAATAAAAAGTCAAATACATGGAAAACATCCATGTTGGCTACCAATAGATGGAAGAGGAGGGAGAAGCAGACATGTAGGTCAGAGGAGACAACCTTGCAGTTATGCAGTACGCAGAAGTCTAGAGATAGGTTATGTAAGGACTGTAGTTAGACATTGTGTTGTATACTGAAAACATCCTGAAGAAATAGACTGTAGGTGCTGTTACTACAGATAAATGAGAGTGATCATTTCATGCTGCACATGTGAACACCATGTTGTATACCTTAAATATATACAAAACTAAATGTCAAGCCAGATGTGGTGATGCAGGAAGATGGCAAGTTCCAGCCCAGCCTGGGCAATTTAGGGACTTAGAAAAATGTGCCTCAAAATAAAAAAAAATTTTTTTTTGTCTTTTTGAGACAGTCTCCCTATGCAATTCAAGCTAGCCTGTAGCTCACTTTATAGCCCAGGTTGGTCTCAAACTCAAAAATCCTCTTGCCTCAGCCTCCCAAGTGCTGGGATTACAGGCATGTGTCACCATGCCCCCCAAAATAAATAATTTTAAAAGGGGGTTGTGAGACTGTATAGCTCAATACAAAGACCCTGTGTTCAATCCCCAGATGGCCAAAGAAAAACTATTCATATATTATAAGAATGGCATATATTCATGTATGCTGTACATGTGTACATGACACATTTATGTACGTGAATATTGTGTGAAAACACACATGCATATACTGTATGTATCCGTAAATAAGTGTGTATGTGTCTGTATATGATGTAATTTATGTATATGTATGTTGTACAAATATGATTTACATTTATGGGAGATGTGTATGTATATAGTATGCTTATGCATATGCATAGGCCTGTGATACAGATTCATTTTTAGTTTTCATTGGTATCTGTTTACAGTACATAATGCATGAATTGACACACATACACATTTTATGTGTCCTCAGAGGCTGGGGATTTAGCTCAGCGGCAGGATTTAGCTGAGCTTGCAAGCAGGCAGTCATGAGTTCGATCCCTGGTACCGATAAAAACGAAAAAGACAAAAAAAAAAAAACAAAACATTTTATGTGTCCTGTGTACATTCTTTTTAATTATGTAGATGTGTGGGTCTGTAGGGCAGATATTTGTCTATAAATGTATATGTACCTGAAGTATGTATGTACACGATAAGGTGTGTGAGGTAGGTTTGTGTATGTGCATGTACATACTTATGCATAACTGTGTGTGTATGCTGTACGTATACATGTATGTATATTACATACTGTACATGCATGCATGTGTACATGGTCTGATGTAACAGACCTTGGGTACATAAGTGCCCGAGATGTATACTCATATAGTATACACATCTGCACTTATGTGTGAGCACGGGTCTGTGATGCCGATATCTGCATGTGTGTGCCGTGTGTGCGACTCACATTCACGTGTGTTGGCCTGTAGCGCAAGTTGGGTTTGTGCACGTCCTTACGCCTGTGTGGACCTGTGCCTGCGCGCTAGGTGTATCAAGGCTCTGGGTAGCCGGTCCTCACGAGGGTCAGACGGTCACATCGAGCGTGGCCTGGCAGCACCAAAGAGCTCCCAGGAAAGAGTGCAAGGAGAGACCTCCAAATATCTTTCCGGTTTGGCGGTGGCGCGCTCGCTACAGGACGCTTTAGCGGGCCGCGGTTCCAAGGACAGCCAGGTGGAGCGCCGGGCAGTCGATGGCGGGCGCGCGCACGCTCGTGGAGGCCGCTGGGGGGAGTGCCGCGCAGTCGATGGCAGGCGGGGCACGCACGTTCGCCGGGCGCGCACGTAGCGCGGTAGCCGCCATCTTTGTCTCGGCGGCTGCGGCGGCGGCGGCGGCGGCGGCGGCAGCCGTGGCGGCTTGGTGCTGCGCGGGGTCAGCGGCGCAGCGGCGCCCCTCGCTCGGCCGCGGCTGCGGCGAGGAGGAGGAGGCAGGAGCGGAGGGCCCTCCCACGAGCGTCGTCGCCTCGCGCCTGCGGGCAGGGTGGGAGCGCGGACCCCACGGGCCCCGGCCCCGCCCCGAGACCCCCAAGCCGGGCCGCGCACATGGGCTAGGGGGCGGCAAAGATGTTCAGCTTCGAGGGTGACTTCAAGACGCGGCCCAAGGTGTCCCTCGGCGGCGCAAGCAGGAAGGTGCGCGGGGCGCGGGGCGGCCTCTCCGGGCCGGGGCGCGAGCGTGGTGGTGTGACGGCCGCCGGGGCAGGTGCTGCAGACCCGGAGCCGGCGAGTTCCCTCGGGCAGGCGCGGGGTCAGCCAGCTCCACGCTGGCGTCGCCAGTGCTGCCGTGCTCCTGGGCTGGGTCTCCTCCGGGACAGGGTGGCAGAGCTGCAGCGCTGCCAAGCCCGTGCGCTCGGCGAGCCAGTGTCCTCCGTGCGGTACCTCGGGCTGCCCTGTGGGCAGGCGCGTCCTGCTCGCTCGCCACGGGCGTTGGTCTTTTTCGCTAAGAGGCATACTCTAGTTCAGAGGAAGCAGCTATCGGCTTATCAGGATCTCTAGGGGAGGCTACACATTCTGCTCTTCAGCTTTGCACAGACCACACCACTCCAAAGCTTTTTGTCGAGCTGTGAGCTTAGCATACGGTCATTAGGTCTCTCTCTTAGCGAACCTAACCCTAGTGCGTGTGGAGCTGTGGTGGCGAGTTGGGAGCAGGTGAGGCAGGGTTTAGGAAAGGCTTTAGCTCATTCCTAACGAGAACAAATCGGAGTTCTCGCATATGCGCGCATGCGTGCGTGTGCGCGCGCGATGCTCGACTGAGGGGATGAACCCGGAGCCTTCAGCCTGAGCTACATCCAGCTGGCTTTTTATTTTATTTCTTGCTCAGACTAACTGGAAACTTGCGATCCTGTCTCTTAGTGCTGGGATTACAGGCTAGCTCGGCACACCTGGCCTGAGGTAGGGGCGTGCTGCCTGCTCTTCGGGTGGAGGTTGGAATGACACACCTGAAGGTGGGGCAAGCCTCCTATTGAAGGCCACTGAGGACTCTAGCCTGAAAGATTTTTTTTTTAAAATGTGGACACAGCCATCCGCCAATAGATCTCTTTGGACACTTGAGAAACATCCTGAGCATTCCTCTTGGTGTTCCAACCTCCCAAAAGTGATGCTTCTTACCTCCCTTCCCATACTTTAGTTTTGCTGTTGTACTTCCTGCAAGTGAGGTTACATAAGCTCTCCTTTGTTGCACAGAGATCTAGCCCTCTGTGTATTTTGTTGGTCCACTGTATGAATATACTGTGTTGCCCATCCTGTTTGTCACTGGCATTTGCTGTGACTTGCATGTTGTGTCTTGCGTGACTCTGTTTTGCCCAAAAGCTTTCCTCACTGGGGTGGCCGTGGTGGCTGTGGGTGCCCACTGTGTAGCTGAAACTGTTGGTGGCTCCCCATCCTTGCTGGTGGTTGATACTGGCACTCTTTAGTCTTGAGCATTCTGGTGGTGAGTTAGTTTCCTTATGGCATTTTTATTTGTTTATTTTCCTCAGTTCTGTTTTTGGCTCTACATAAGTCCTTTCCCTCATTGAAACTAAAAGTTACCCATTTTTATGGATAGCTAGTTTATTTGTTTTTGAGACAGTATGCAAGTCGGGCTGGCTTTGAACTCACTTTGTAATCCAGGCTGGCCTCAAAATTGTGAGCCTCCTACCTCAGCCTCCCAGCTGTATGCCACCATGCCCACATAGTTTGCCATAATCTTTTTTTTTTGTAATGCATAGAAGGTTATTTTAGGGGTAATTTGATTGCAGATACAAAACTTCACTGAAACTGGCTTAATAGGCAAAGTTAACAAATAAGTTTCTAAGAAAAAGCCTATCTCATGGGACATAAAGGTTGGAAGCTTTACCACAAACCAGGTGACCTGTCCTCAGGTGCTTATGCTCAGTACTTCTAGAGCTCAAGCCTGACTCTGCAGGTAGGTCTTGCCCATTTCCTTCTCCTGTGGTCTTGGTTCTGTATAACTTCCTACTTCCTGTGTCTCATTTTCCCCGTCTCAGGAGAGTAAACTTGCCTCACTTGGGAATGTTTTCCCTTGGAGCTGAGTGAGGAGTTTTGTCACACAGTGGTATGGATGTCTGAGGGCTTTGGGAAGCCTCCTAAGAGCAGCAGGAGTGGGTGAATGTCTGGGTTCCTGTAGGTCCTGGGTAGTGGACTTGGGACAGGATCTGAATAGACTCGCAGATTTGGAGGTTGTCAGTAGACAGGTGGTTTAGCACACTGTCCCTTAGGAGATGTGTGGTACTTGGGATGGAGGATTAGAACCAGGCCTTGGGGGAGGTCTCTACCCTGTGTCCAGGAGGGAGCTTCAGCAGCCAGCTACCTGCTACAGAGGTGCAGTGAGGCTATACTGATGACCCTCTGCACTAGAAACTAAGAAGACTGGGGACCTTAGAGCTGTCTTGTAGGGCAGAAGTCGAAGGCAGGTGTGCAGCTAGCTGCAGAGTGGGCAGAAAGTCCCGAGGGGCAGCCCATTTTAAAAGGACCAGAGAAAGGGG
Source organism: Cavia porcellus (assembly GCF_034190915.1). Lineage (NCBI taxonomy): Eukaryota > Metazoa > Chordata > Mammalia > Rodentia > Caviidae > Cavia > Cavia porcellus. Next base: position 61,158,371 of record NW_026947489.1, read on the forward strand.
CTGGGGATTTAGCTCAGCAGCACAGGCGCCTGCTTGGCAAGTACAAGATTGTGAGTTCGATTGCCAGTACCAAAAAAATGAATAAATAAGAGAGAGGACAGAAAAAGTGAAAGGGAGAGCAAGTTCAGGGTCTTAGAAAAGTTTCTGGGGCATGGAGAAACAAGCAAGCGTTTGGACCAGGAAGGAGGAAAAGACAGGGAAAACAAGAGTTTGGTTGCTTTCAGAGTCCTGGATGAGGCACAAGTCTGGAAAGAATCAGATGTAAGTGAAAGGAAAATATTTTCAGATTAAAATGAAAGAAAATGTTGACAAGTATGGAGAGAAAAGTTTGCAGGTGGAAGAAATTTAAAATGTCCTTTTCAGCAGGGTATGATGGTGCATGCCTATCAGCCTAACCCTTGGGAGGCTGAGACAGGAGAATTGCTGTGAGTTCCGGGGCAACCTGGGCTATAAAGTAAGTTCAAGTACATAGCAAGACCTTGACTCAATAAATAAATACCTTCTCCAAAGAAAGTGGTGATAATAGTGGTTGTAGAATTGAGATTAGTTTAACATTTACCCATTGCTTTGCGAAATGATAGACTTTATATTTCCGAGCAGTTTTAGATATCCAGACAGTGGAGGAGGCGGGGGGGGGGGGTGGTTTCTCATTTGCCTTGTTCCAGAACCTGGTACTTCCTTGAGGGTTAGTACCTTGCCTTAGTGGGTCATGGTTACAGGGGAAGGGCTGATACCATTTCATTTCCATTAATTGGCTCTGGTGTTGTATGGGTTAGGCTGATAAATTGTTGTGAGGACAGTTACTCTACTCTAAGACTCTCTTGTGCTCTGCTTAATCATTCTTCCTCCCTTCAACCCCTGGCACCACCCATCTCTTTCCTGTCTCTAGTTTTGCCTTTTCCAGATGTCATCTAGCTGGAATCATACAGTGTGTAGCTGTTTTGGACTGGTGTTTTCACTTTAATGTGTATTTAAGTTTTCTTCCTGCCTTTTCATGGTTTAGTACAGGTGGAACTCAGAAAAATTGATAAGAAAGTAGATTGGGCAGCTATTCTTTCTCTTCCTGTAGATAATTTCCTCAGTTATTCCTAAATTGTGTTTGGTACAATTGTTACAAGGAATATATTGATACATTGTAATTGAAGCTTTTAGTTTGTGTTACTAATGTTACACATTGTGCTTGTTTGACCTTTGGCTTCTTTCACTTAGCAGTATGCCCCCACCATGTTCTTTGGTGTGGATGTGCCACTTTGCTTATACATTCACCTACATTGGAGGACATTGTGCTTCTAGTTTGGGATAATTATGAATAAAGCCATTTGTGTGCAAATCTTCATGTACCATTTAGGGATCATAGAGTGAGCAGTGTTTTGTTTGTGAGAAATGGTCACCTGTCTTTCAAAGTGCTTATTTTCCAGCTGTGTGTCTTTGATGAGGTGTCTGGTTAGGTCTTTTCCCCATTTTTAAATTGAGCTGTTTGTTTTCTTACTTGTTTTGGGAGTTTTTGGATGTATTGTTTCATATATATTTTAGATATAGTTGTTTTTCAGATTTGTCTTATTTTCTCCAAGTCTGGCTTGTCCTTTCATTCTCCTAACAGGGTCTTTCCCAAAACAGAAATTTTAGTTTTAATGAAATACAACTTAATTTTTTTTTGTAGATCACACTTCTGATATTGTACCTAAGAAGCATTCACAAGGGGCTGGGGGTTTAGCTCAGCGGCATAAGCGCCTGCCTTGCAAGCAGGCAGTCCTGAGTTTGATCCCTGGTACCAATAAAAATGAAAAAAAGGGGGCTGGAGATTTAGCTCAGTGGCATAAGCGCCTGCCTTGCAAGCAGGCAGTTGTGAGTTCAATCTCCGGTACTGATAAAAAGACAAAAAAAAAAAAAAAAAAGCATTCACAAAACCTAATGTCTCCTACTTGTTCTCTTGTGTTGTTATTTTCTGTTAGTTCTGTGGTTTCATATTTTATATTTAGATTTCTTATTCTTTTAAAAATTAAAGACATTTTATTAACATGTGATAATTACATGTATTTATATTCTGTATGCATGATCCAACACATGCATATAGAATTTACTGACCAAGTCTGAGTAATTAGCCTGTCTGCCCCCCTCATTTTTCTTTATGTCTGAAGCTGTCATGCACATCATACAGTATATAATAGGTCACCGTGAACTATAATCACCTCACTGTACTGTGGAACACTAGAGCTTAGTCCTGTGTTCCACTTCCATTCACTTTGCTGAATATAACAGGGTTTTTTTTTTGTTTTGTTTTGTTTTGTTTTGTTTAATAGCTGGATAGTATTCCCTGGGTATATATTCTGCATTTTCTTTGTTCATCTGTTGATGGGTACCTAGCTTGCTTTTTGTAACTTGTCTATTGTGTCTCCAACATTTTTTTTTCCCTTTGATACTGGAGATCGAACTCAGGACCTCACGCTTGGCCAGGTAGGTGCATAGGCTGCTGAGGTAAATCCGTGGCCCCTCTTGTTATTGTGAATAGTGCTGCAATAAAAGTGAGCAGGCAGGTATCTCTTTGATATGCTGATTCACTTCCTTTGGATATATGCCCAGAAGTGGGGTGGTTGGTAGCTGGATGATTGGTAAATCTGCTTTTAGTTTCTTGAGGAACCTCCACAGTGTTGTCCATAATGACTGTAGTAGTTTATATTCCAAACCACAGTGTATGAGATACCTTTTTTCATTTTCTTACCAGCATTTACTATTTTTTTTTCAGTAGTAGTTCTTCCAACTGGATTGGGATTAGATTTCATTATGTTTTTGATGATAATGATATTGAACATTTTTTTCATGTATTTGTTGGCTATTTGTATTTTTTCTCTTGAGAAATGTCTATTCAGATCATTTGCCCAATTTTTAATTGAGTTAAGTTCTTTATATATTGTGGGTATAACTCGTTGTCAGGTGTTGATAGTTTCCTTCTCTGTGCAGAAGCTTCTTAGTTGATGTACCGTAATCTCATTTGTTTTGTTTGTTTTTTGGGGGGCTGGGATCCAACTCATGACCTCATGCTTGTCAGGCAGGCGCTTAGGGTGCTGAGCTAAATCCCTGGCTCTGGTTTGTTTTTGTTACCTATGCTGGTGAAGCTTCTGTCCAAAAGAATCATTGCCAGTTAATGTCTTGAAGTGTTTTTCCTATGCTTTCTTCTAGCAGTGCATATTTTAAGTCTGAAATTTGGATCTTTGATCTGTTTTGAGATGAGGGGTGCAGGGGTTGTAGGTGGGAAACGGGGTTAAATTTCAACCCAATTCTATTCCATTGGGTCCATTTTTTATGCCAGTATCATGCTGTTTTGGGTGCTTTAACTCCAGAGTATGCTTTGAAATTAGGTATTGTACTGCCTCCAGCTTTGTTCTTTTCATTTGATCTGTGTGGTTGCTCCAGGTCTTTTGTGCCTCCATATGAATTTTAGCATTGTTTTTCCTAGTTCCGCAAAAAATGGTCAGTAGTGTTTTGATGGTGATTACTTTGACTCTGTAACTTGCTGTGGATGGCATGGACATTTTAACAATATTCTTGCAATTCATGTGTGACCTCCCTCAGCCCCTCCCTGCCTTCAGTGGTACTGGGGATTGAACTCAAGACCTACTTTCTTTTTATGTTAAGGTAAGATCTCAGTAAGTTTTCCCAACTGAGCTTTTAACTTGTGATGCTTCACATTAAGCCTCCCAGAGTACTGTTGATTACAAATGTGTACTACCATGCCTGACTTCTTTGCTTTTTTTCCTCATTATTTTATAGTTTTCATTGTAGATGTCTTTCACTTTCTTGATCACTGATTCATTTTAAGTTAACTTTTGTGAATTTTTTTTTTTGTTTGTGGATGTATAGTTGTACCAGGATCATGTATTGAAACGATTGTCCTCCCTTCGTTGAGCTACATTTGTTTATTTGTCAAAGATCAGTTAGCTATGTTTTTATGGATCTGTGTGCTCTATTCTGGCCCACAGATCTCTTTTTTGCCAGTACTGCACCATATGATTATTATACTTTATAATAATAATCAAATGGATTTTGTTCTTTTTACTCTTCCTTTTCCTTCCTTCCTTCCATATAGGGGATTGAACTAGGGTCACTTTCAACTAAGCTATAGCTGTAGCCCTTTTATTTTTTTAGACCAGGTCTTGCTAAGCTGCTTAGGCTTGTCTCAGATTCATGATTCCCTTGCTTTGGCTTCCCAATAGCTGGGATTACTGATATATGCCACCACACTCATTATGTTCTTGTTTAATATTATGTGAAGTGGTCAGTACCTTTTGTCTCTTCATGAGAATTGGTTTGTTGGTAGTAACTAAGTAACTGTTGGGGTTTTGATTGGGATGGGTATCATGTCTGTCGATCAAGTAGGGAAGAAATGTCTTGAGCATATCAACCCTTCCTATCTGCAAACATGGGCTGTCTCGCCATTTGTTCAGCTCTTTATGTAATTGTTTTGTGGTTTTCCTCATATGGACCTCACACATATTTTTTTAGATTTATAATAAAGGACTTATTTTGGTGCTGATATAAATGGTTTTGTGTTTTTTCATTTTGAATCTCCACTGCTTATAGGTGGTGTGTGGGCTCAGAACACCCTAAGGACTCTCACGGTGATGGCACTTGGTGTGTGGAAAGCCAGATGAGTTTCCAGTGCCTGCCGAAAATGTTCATCATCAGATCAGTTTCACTGAAGGGAATGGAGAGAGGTGGCCTGTTACAAGAAACACAAGCAGCATGCTTTGCTAGGGGAGCACCTGCACCGCCTCAGGGACTGACTGGACTGAGGTGCTGTGCTGCAGTTCTGGGTCCCATGGGTTGACCACAGATTACAGTATGGTCAGCTTTTCTCGGAGCTGGAGGTCGAGTTGTGATTTTCTGAAGTTAACATTTTTAAAAACTTACACATGTTTATTGTATGAAGTTTATATGAACTGTACGTGTTTATCCTTTAGTTTTGCACATTTAGGCTGCCTCATTTTATTGTGAACAGCTTGTAAACCCAACAATTTGTAATCATTTTTAGCATAATTGCAGAGAGGGAATTCGGCCAAAATATTCTCGTTGTTAAGACTTGATATGCATTGTTCTCTAGGACAGTGTCTCCTGTCTGTTCCCTGGGGGTAAGCCTCTGAGGGACTGCCTTTGAGTCTTTGTTTGATTACAGAAAATTTGGTGACCCTCTGGGTGATTGGTCTTCGGTGACATTTCTTTCCTTGTTTGTTGCACTAAGATTGCCTGCCTCCTCCTTTGTGCCTACAGCAGATGCCAGCTCTACTCATGCTTTCACACAGTCTTCTGATTGTGAATTGGAGGTGTCACAGTGGAGGAAGAGCTTATGAGGCTGGAGTAATGGAGCTCTAGAATGTCATCCAGGCTCCTCCTACTTTATTGGTGGCTCCTGTACCTTCAGGAGAAGGTCAGGGGCCACATCCTGCAGGCTCTAAGAAAGGGGTCTTTGTAGTCTGACATCTTTTAAACATTTCTTATGATGCAGCTTTGGTGCTGCTTGGCTGCTTAGAAGTGTCAGTACATACTAGTGCTGGTGAGTAGACTAGACTCAACTCTTTGACCCATTTCCTGAAATTGTCCAAAGTATGATGGAAACTTGAAAAAAATGTGTAATTTGGAACTACTACAATTGAGTTGTTTGTCTTTTCTGGGTGTCTCTTGATCACATCTTGTAATGTGAGCATCATAACTCTTGATAATGAGAAAGCCAGATTACTTTGTTGCTTTTTTCTTTTTTTGGTACCAGGGATTGAATTTATGACCTCATGCTTCCCAGGCAGGTGCTTGAGTGGCTGAGCTAAATCCCTGGCCCCAAATTAGATTATTGCTTACCTACTTCCTCCAGAAATACTTCCACTCTTATGCTTACATGCTATTGAAAACATAATTTTAAAAACTGATGGAAGTCAGACCTTCTTCAGACCTTCTAAAGGTTACACAGTGAAGTGTCCTCTCACTGAAACTGTAGATTTCCAGTATTACTGATTCCTCAGTGTCCTCTAAGAAAGTCTAAGCATAAACTTGTCTCTCCCTTAGACTGTAAATAAAAAGGAGAGAAAGAATGTTTCTCACCTAATTACTAATCTTAATGATTCTGTGTTAGCATTTTTATGTTATTTTTAACGTTATTTCTGTGGTTTTATTAAATTTAATATAACTTTGCTATTGATGGATTCAAGTAGGTTGTTTCTAGGGTTTAGTATTAAATGCTGCCATAGTTACCATATATTTGTGGTGTATGAAGAGGAATTTATTGTAAAGGAATTTAAGGTGTTAACCTCTTTCTTGTTTTTATTTCTGGAGATAAGAGTCTTGCTTTGCTGTGCAGGCTGGCCTTCAGTTCTCTATGTAGCATGTAGCCCAGGCTGGCCTCGAACTCATGGATATCCTCCTGCTTTAATCTTCCTTCCACATGTTGGGATTACAGACGTGTGCCACCACACCCAGCTGCTTTGCTTATTTTTTAAAAGAGCTCTTTTTATTATAAATGAATAGAAAATTTAGATTATATTAAAATATATGTTTACCTATTTGGCCTCAACTGTCACAGAGAATGACTACTGTGTCACGGGTGATTATTTTCTAATCTTTTTGAATGGAAAATCAAGCGTTCCTGTTGTATGCATTTTCATAAGCTGGTGCCATGACATAGTGCTGCACCGTTAAGTGTTCTACAGATGTGAAACCAGTTATGTCTCGTGTTCATAGGGGCTCTTTCATGCAAGTCTGCAAGGTTAGGGACATTTGAGCATCACTCACCAGGCCATGCTATCACTGATGGTCCAGGAGATCCCCCAAAAGAGAAGGTGTAGACTTTTAAACTAATGTAGATGCATTAGTTTAAAAAGCACATGATCAGGGGTGGGGTTTTAACTCAGCGACACAAATGCCTGCTTGGCAAGTACAAGGTCCTGGGTACGATTCCCGGTACCCCCCCCCCCAAAAGTACACAATCACAAAACAGTATGAGTCCTCCAGAAAGAAGTACTTTATGGTCTGGGATCCAGGAGTCTTTGTGTTTGAAGATCTGTGGAATTTGTGAATCCATAGTGTTGGAGGTAAAGGCCAGACTCCGTTGATAGCTGAAAAACACAAGTCCAGTTTACAAGTTATGGAAAGGAGAGAGGCATTGTAAACTTGTGACTTTTTGTGGGGCGCTGGTCTTTTTGAGACAGGTTTCACTGCAGTTCAGGCTGACCTGGAACTCACTTTGTATCACAGGCTGGCTTCAAATAGGTAGCAATCCTCTTCCCTCAGCCTCATGAGTACTGTGATTATTGGTGGGCACCATCATACTTGGCCCTGAATAACTCTGTGTCCTGAACATTGAATTTTCTTAAATGTACAAGTTAAAAATGATGATTTTCAGGCTGGTGGTTTAGCTCAGCAGCATAAGTGCCTGCTTGGCAAACGTGAGGTCTTAAGTTCGATTCCTGGTACCAAAAAAAACATTTTCCTCATCTTTTTCCTGTTTCTTTTACCTTACTCCAGAAGTGTTCTACCTGAAGTGTCTGAATTTATAAATTGTTAGCAATGTTAGTGCATGAGAGCCAAAAAACATAGCTTAGAACAAGCATAGTGCATCTGTTCTGTTTACATCTGTAAGTGAAGTGCTGTGGGAAATAATCCCAGCAGAGGAGACAAAATTCGTCTTATGGCTAGTTCTAAAGACTAATGCATATGCTACAATCTGTTCATAAGTGACTGGACATTGGTTTTATGGAAATCAGCACAAGATATAAATTTACTTTTGACATACACTCCAGTTTTGACCATAAAAACTTTTTATTTTAATGGGATAATGAAATTTAATTTATATTGCCTTCTGTGCCTTACTGTTTCAAAAAGAATTCTGATTTGGGACCACTATGTCTGGTGAAGAATACTTTTCTGAGAAGATAAGATAATGTGCCTCCTGGAACAAATGGAGAGGTTTGCTGTTGCTTACTGTTGACCTATTGAGGGATCGGTTACTGTCAGAGCTGTGTATGTGAGATTAGCTTGACACAGAGCCCTGATCTGAAACTAGGGTTAGTTACTGCAAAAACACTCAGCACTCAACATGTTTATGGAGCTGAGTGTTTTCAAGTAACCTTTATGCACTTGACATGTTTAACTTTCCCTCTTATTACCCAGTTCCTTTATAAGACAAGTAATTTTGTTCAAAATTACGTATAGTAAAAATTTCTTTTGCAGTAATGGTGGGCTCTCATACTGTGGTTAGAGATACTAGGACGGTCTGATGTTGGTACTTGCCTGGCCCCTTGGGGTGACAGCACAGCCTGGTGCCCAGCTTACTCCACTCGCCTGTGGACTGGTGCGCCCCATGTGCACTGCTTCCTCACCTGACCTTAGTGTGGGTCTCTACTGACATGTGGGCCACAGGTGACTCAGTGGCTGGGGGGACGCCTTTAGCCTCTTGAGATGCACCTTGGATCCCATTGGATTCAATGAGTGGTTCGATTAAATTATTCTTAGAATGGCTTTTGTGTTGAAATATTTTATAACCTTTGAGAATATTTTTAAGCTTGAAGTTATAGTCTTCTTTCCCTGATTTTTTTTCTTCCTTTTTTTTTTGGTTCAATTTAGGAAGAAAAGGCTTCTCTTTTACATCGCACTCAGGAAGAGAGAAGGAAGAGAGAGGTAAGCCAGCTTTGTGATGCTCTCCATGAATGAGTATTTTTCACAGCACTGAAGAAGTATAGGTTTTAGTGTCCACACTCACATGTATCAGTCTTCTGCTTTAGTGTTTCTGGATGGTTGAAGCTGGCAGGAAGTGGTTCTGGAACTGTTAGAGAAAGACATGGACAAGCAGACTGCTAAGAGGGAGACTTTTGTGCTCGCAGGAAGGCTTCCTGGTGCGCAGTATTTGTGTATCCTGCTCCAGGAGGGCACACTTGGCTTTGAGCATGGGTCTTAGTTGTTTGGGGGAGCTGGGAGAGAGGAGCCAACCATGTTCCTGGTTTTCTCCTTTGCCTTACAGCTTTCAAGGAATATTGTCAGAATGACTTGCTGATCTATCAGTACTTGTACTCACTTTTTTAGGTACAGTTTTTCATTCTGTTTTTAGCAGCTGACTTATCAAGAGTTTGTTGGGTGTCTGAGCAGTGAGAGGAGCAGATGAGGGTCCTTTCCAGCAGTGGGCATTACAAAGGAAGTGTGCAGGGAGCTATGGAGGCAGTAGAGTTGCGCTTGGTCACTGGGGAGACCTGTGGAGCGAGGTAGAGTGAAGCAGGTGCCTTTGGAAAGTCAGAGGAAGCAGCAGGGCAGAGGATCCAGCCTCCTTGTTGGCATTCTGAGTGGACGTTTCCTGTTGTGCAGACTGTGCTGTGCACTGAAGGACATATGCCTCTACCCAGTAGATGCCGTTAGCATTTCCTCCCTGATGGTAACAACCAGAAGTGTCCCTTAGAGATCACCAGCTGAGAAGAGCAGTTATTGTCCATGTTCTTCATCTGCTTTGCCGTCTTCCCTTTTTCAAGTCGACTGCAGACATGCTTGACCTTTGCCTATTGTCTTGTAAGTCTCTTATGTGCCTTTCTCTGTTTATCCTTTCACATATCTGTGCTTCAGTTTGGGTATTTCATGTGGCCCAGCTTTTGTTTTGGAATATTGGAGATTGAACCCAGGGCCTCTTGCATGCTAAGCAAGAGAACCGAGTGTGCCCCTCTCCCTTTGGTTGTTTTTTTTTTTTTGTTTTTTGTTTTTTTTCGTTTGTTGGTTATATGTTTTTCTTTCTTTCTTTTAATTTTATTTTGAGGCAGGGTCTTGGGAAGTTTCCCAGGCTAGTTTTGAACTTGTCATCTTCCCATCTCAGCCTCCTAGCCGGGATTAAGGTGTATGCCACACAGCTAGTCTAAACTAACTTCTAATTTATAGTTTATTTCTTTAGTGGTGTCTAATTATAAAATTCACCATTGAATTCTTAATTCAGTTTGTCAAGTTTCAGGTATAGCGTTTTCTTTCATTCTTTTATAGGTTTTTCAGCTCTGTTGCCTTTTACTTAATTGTGATTAAGTAGATTTTTGTAGATTTTTAAACAGTATCTAGAGTGTAGCAGTTGAGTCTTCTGTGGGCCTGGAGAGTATTCCACTTGCCTCTGGCGGGAAGTAATGAGGACACTACTACCCCTGCCCTAGTGGGCCTGCTGTCTCTAGAACGCGTGAGATGTTCTCAGTACCCTTTGGTGGTGAGCAGTGTACATCGCATCCCAGGGTACAGAAAGATACACAGTAGCTTCAGGTGTGTGTGTGTGATATGGTGCCTGGTGTGAAAGAGTCACAAGGGATGGACTCTAGCTGTTATGCTTAGGCTGATTGGTCTTCACCGTGGGCCATGCTTCCTGGTCCTCCTGTGTTGAGTGTGGGAGCTGCCTGTCACCGTATCATTGTTGTTCAGGAGTTGGGTTGGCACACTATACAAGTATAGGGATGGATGTTTAGAATGTGTTTCTGTCAGGGCCCTGAGCTCTTTAAAAACAGTCTCAAGTTGGGGCTGGGGGTTTAGCTCAGCGGCATAAGAGCCTGCCTTGTAAGCAGGTAGTCGTGAGTTCAATCTCTGGTACCGATAAAAAGGAAAAAGAAAAAAAAAAGTTAAAAAAAAAAAAAAAAAAAACAGTCTCAAGTCAGTGAAGATTGGAGTTTTTGTAAGTGATCTTTAAGATAGAGGTTTGTATTGTCTGTGTTTTAATATTTAAAACTTTTTAAATACTCTTAGTGTATTGGTGGCATTGTAAAATGGCATAGGCATTTTGGAAATGTGACAGAAATATGAATATACTCCTAGGGAGATAAAGAAAATGAAAACTGTGTCCACAAAAAGTATGAGTATGAGTGCTGGGGGCAGCACTGTTCATGATAGCTCAGACGGATGCAGCTCAAGGGCCCAGCAGCTCGTGAATGGAGAAACAATGTAAGATACCATATGGGTATCTTTCCATTGGCTGCAAAGAGGAATGAGGTACCAGCACACGCCACAGGCTGTGTGAATCTCAGAAAAATCTAAGGAGAGAAGCTGGACAAGCGATCTATGTCATAAGAGTCTAGGATGGGGAGGGTACAGAATGTGGAAACTGATGGAGATAGATAATTGATATAGCAATAGGGGTGGTTATGAATGCAAGCAGAGTTCAGTGGTGGTGATGGCTTTGTAACTCTGGCTGTGTTGCCAGCATACTGTGTGAATGGTGCATGTTAGAGAACTGTGTGGTGCATGAAGTATACAGCTGTTTTTATTTTTTAAAAATCCTTACTAGGTAAATGGGATTTTGCCTGATTTTGACCAGTTGTTCTTTGCCTCCTCTCTTAATTATACAGGAAGAAAGGCGAAGATTGAAAAACGCAATAATTATCCAGTCATTTATTCGAGGATATAGAGACCGAAAACAACAAGTAAGTTTGTTTTTAAAACAATTAGAGTGCCAAATGAGAGTTGATTTTAAATGAGTTTTTTTTTTTTTTTTTTTTTTGTCTTTTTCATTTTTATTGGTGCCAGGGATCGAACTCACGACCACCTGCTTGCAAGGCAGGTGCTTATGCTGCTGAGCTAGACCCCTAGCCCCGAATGAGTTTTGTTTTTATGAGTAATGTCTTTTGTGTATATTTTTATAAACCTGTTTAGAGAAAGTTAATGTTAGAAGTGATTTTTCTAATAAATATAGTAGTACTATTAGGGCCAGGGACTGAATTCTATCCCCTGTACCACAAATAATAAAATGCATCATTAGTTATATTTATGTATAGATTTATAGTGGGTTTGGGGGGGGTTGCTTTGAGACAAGGTCTTCTTATGCAACCCAGACTGGCCTTGAGCTTGTGACAGTCCTACGCCGTACTCCAGTGCTAACATTATAGACATAAGCCACCATATCTGGTTGTTTTGGGTATTTTTAAATAGTAATATATAAACATGAGCCAAACCATAATCCTAGATCAAAATAGAAGTGTTGAAATGCTTTCTCTTTCTTTCTGTCTTTCTTTTTATAGTATTGGGGATTGAAGTCAGGACCTTAGCACTAAACTACATTCCTAACCCTTTTGATTTGTAATTTTGATAGAGGGACTCACTAAGTGTCACTGAATTGCCCAGGCTCTTGCCTCGTCCTTCCAAAGAACAGAGGGCTGGAGTTACAGGTACACTCAAAAGTTTCTTTCAGTGGGCATTCAGGAACTTTTTTGGTTTTTCGAATTTTCACCAGTAATTTCCATAGCAGCAGCTTAGTTGTCAATGTCTGACATTCCTGTATAGTCCTTAACACTTAGATTGTAAGAACTGGGGGTCTTGAGTAGCAGGTTTATACATTGTTCTTTTTGCTTGCAGTACTCCCTCCAAAGAAGTGCGTTTGATCGCTGTGCCAATGCAGCGCAGTTGGGTGGCACCTTCTCCCTGGGCAGTGGCCCCAATCTTACCGTCCTGGTGAGGCAGCTTCTGTTCTTTTACAAGCAGAGTGAAGACTCAAAGCGTTTGGTGAGTGCATGTGCATGTTTCACTTGCCATTGTTTATACTGTATGTCTTCCAACTTTTACTGAAAAATACGGAGATGGTGTCTGATGCAAAAGCCAACTAAACCCTCTAGTGTGTCTGAGCCCTTAGAAATGTTCTGCACCTCTATGTTGGTGCGTTTCTCCTCTTACAATTCAGTATACATTTTAAATAGGTATTTTCATAGTTTTAATGTGGAAAATTTCAAATACTAAAGAAGTAGGCTCTGCTGATACCTCCCTGCACTGACCGTAGGAGGGCAGGTTCACACAGCCCCCAACCTTCATCACGGGCCTATCTGAGCATGGGTCATTTCCCAGAGTGGACAACCCACTCATGCATTTCCTAAGAATGTCATGAGCTCTGATGGTACCAGTATACATGAGTGCTGGGAAATAGATACAGGAACATCAGGGAATCATTGTTCCAAAATGGAACTTATTACCTATTTTTAGAAATTTCCATTTACAGTATCTGTAATGAAATTTCAATTTTTTTTTTTTTTTTTTTTTTTTGTGGTGCTCGGGATCGAACTCATGACCTTGTGCTTTCCAAGCAGATGCTTGTACCACTGAGCTATATCCCCGGGCCCCAAATTATATTTTAAGAGGTGAGGTCTACAATGAAAAGTAGACTCCGTGCTACACAGCATGCTTTCTAGAAAGTTTCCCCTGTGGTGAGTACTGAGGACAAAAGAGTCCCTGACTGCCTGTCTGGAGCTTGAATCTGATAGTGGGGACATGGAAGAGATTCCCTGCGCTATCCAGAATGGCACAACCTGGAGACCCATAAACAAGCAGGCATGTTTCGGGCTTCTTGTCTGAAGTTCTTGAGGAAAAGCATCAGGCACAGCTGCAGGCAGGCCACCCAGCTGTCCCTGTCCTCATGCTCTAGTTTTAGAGATGGGAAGGTTTCTAAGGAGCAAGGACTAGAGCAAGTAACTGTGGGTATTATTCCCATTTCCTTCTGAGAAGAGGCATAGTCCATGACCCTTGTCTAGTTTCTTTTTTTTTTTTTTTTGGTTTGTTTGAGGCAGGGTCTCACTATGTAATTTGGGCTGGTCTTGAATTCACTAGCCCAAAGTGGCTTCAAACTCACAGTACTTTTTTTTTTTTTTTTGCCTTACCTGGGATACGTGGCTGTGCCACCACACCCAGTTAACCTTCCCTTAGTTTCTGCAGGCGGCATACAATGCAAATCGCTGTGATGCAGATTCTGAAATCTGCAGAATAAAACATCATCAAGCCTGTTTCATACAAGAAAAGTGGATTTGAATGTCTTCTGTTCGGTCATGTAACATTGATTGCAAGAGCAGTCATGGAAAAGTCCCTGCTGGTCCATTTTCAGGTTCCTGGATTCCTACTGCAGAGCAAGTGTGCTGCTGCTGTTCATGGTGTCTCAGAGACACCCAGTACAAAGCTAAGCATAACGTGGATTGCTCCCTTCTTGCCTCCTCCCTTTATTTGTGCTATGACTTAAAAATGGTTCTCTGCTAAATAAAATACTGTACTGTGGCTCTATTTTTTTCATGTACAGTTTTCCTTCAGTTTTTTTAGAGTTAATATTTAGCTCAGTTTTAGTTGCTTTTCATTACAGAATGCATCACAGAATTATTTCCTCCCAGCATAGGACACACTCTAAAATGCTATTTGATAAGTTTTCCCATTATTTCCAATATCTAATACCATTTTATATCAAACAGGTATTAATGTCAAAGGAGAAGCCACTTAAAGTTTATAGACAAATGGCTCTCTGGTTCATGTTCAGAAGCTGTCTTTAATTCCAACTGGTTGTGAGTCTTACAAAACAAATACAATAACAGTCTATTTCACAAAAATAGAATAAGTGGAAGACATTCCTTGTTAGGCAATGCATTTCCGGAATCACTTACAGCAACTGTACAACTGCATGCTGTCAGTGTATTGGAATGTCAGGGACTGAAAGACTGCACCATACTGAATTCACTGGCCAGCCCTCATGTCCGGGAAAGTGGGCTGTCTTGGTGACCTGGTCACAGACCTGACCTTGCTTGGAAGTGTGGAACCATGAAATAGGCAGCCCACCTAGCCTAAGATTAATCCTGTCTTTCTCGTATTTTTAGGACAACTTTCTGATTTTTGTAGATGAACTGTTTTTGTACCCACTTTGTTACAGTAACTTACTTAGTAATTTAGCTTGATACTTGGATATTAAGATGAAAAGTGTAAATATTACAAAGTAAAACTAGACTTGAAAAACTTAAACTACTTGTTTTTGGTTAGGTTTAAGTATGTGTTACTACTCGAGAAGACTTTGTAAGTAAATTAGCAAATATTTTTATGGATTGGGCATTGTATTTTGTGTGCTTTGCTGTTTCAGATATGGCTGTACCAGAACTTAATCAAACATAGCTCTGTGTTTGTCAAGCAGCTGGACGGAGCTGAGAGACTGACATGCTTGTTTCAAATCAAGAGGCTGATGAGCCTCTGTTGCAGGTAAATTCTGTTACAGTAACTTACGTAGTGTGCTGACCACCTCAGATGTCTGGGGAAACAGTTTTTGAGCCTTGTTTTCTGAGAGAATGGCTTTTCCGTAAGTTTTTTTGGGATAAGACATAAAGTACTCTGTATACTGTGGTTTTTTGCTCTAGGTAATTCTGACCCATATGACATGAAAATTGAAACATAGAAGATACAAAAGCATCTTCTAGATGATGTTTTATTGCAAGGATAACCTGGTACCAGGTGTGGTGGTGCATACCTGTAATCCCAGCACTCAGGAGACTGAGGCAGGGGGATTGCCACAAGTCCAAGGCCAGCCTGGGCTTCATAGTGAGTTCAGGGGAAGCCTGAACTATGCAACAAGACCCTACCTCAGAAAAAAAAACCCAAAAACCTGGAATTATCTTGTGAAATGTTAGGTGTCCTCATAAGTGCAGTGGGATGTGTGAGTTGAGGAGAAAGTGCCAAGAGGGTCAGAACAGCGGGAATGATGCTTCTGAGTGGGTGAGAGGACAAGTCATGACCTTGGGGAGGAGGGCAGCTATCCATCTTGTCAACAGCCAGGCAGGCCCTTGTGAAAAGAAGACTCCCGATGAGCAGTGCTCCCTTGAGAATACCATTATCACCAGGAATTCTGGTCACTGTGACATAGAGCCGCACACTCCTTAGAATGGTTGTGTTTTTTGGGTGTTTTTTTTTTTTTTTTTTTTTTTTTTTGGTCTTTTTCGGTTTTTATCGGTACCAGGGATTGAACTCACGACCGCCTGCTTGCAAGGCAGGCGCTTATGCCGCTGAGCTAAATCCCCAGCCCCAGAATGGTTGTGTTTTAAAAGTTAGGATGTGGAGCAGCTGACATCTCAGTTGTATCTGTTACAAATTTGGTGGTTTCTTAGAAAGCCAGAGCCGCTACTTCCCTGTGACCCAGGGATCCTCACCTAGGAGTTTTTGGACAGTGAAGGGGGCAGGCATGGAGTGTTTGTATAGCTGCCACCTGAACTGCATGTAGACGTCCCCTGTTGAGTACACACAGTGACCACTGCTGGCCAGGGGCTAGGACTAGGTGTTAGAGGTATGTTAGGTGCTATACTGCAAAGAGATGCTGTACGGGCTGCTCCTTCCTGCATAGCAGGTACTGTGGCCCCACTAATAGCTACAGAGAAAAACATTGAAAGGGGAGCAACTGGAGACGCTGAGAGCAATTTCTGGAGTGATGGGTTTGGCATGCCAGCTACGGCTGCCACTTGCTTCACATGGGTAGAGAATAGCATGTGTAAATCGGGACTCTAGAGTTTGTTTAAAGAAAAAGACGTCGAAACTATTTTTAAACTAGGTTAAATTTTGTGACAGCTGTGCCTCCTTTCTGGCTCTAATTCCTATTCATAAGAGGCAGCTTTGGTCAGAGGGACAGTCTCTGCCTCGGACTTTTGGGCCAAGGGCCGACTTGGAGGCCTGTGATGTGTCCTCTGAGGGCAGGTCAGTGTAGCTCCTCTAGAACATCTGTATGCCTGAACCACACACACACAGTGCATGCCATCTTTGGTGTGCTTGTGTGCTTTTCCTTCTGGGCATGTACAGTTTTTCCTGTCTGAACCTAATGAAGACTCTGAAGAAGCCTGAAGAGTAGCATCTGTCTTCTGTCTATCTGTGGATCTCTTCAGTCACTGTAGCTCCAGAATGGAGAGTCAGTTACTCACCATAGTAACTGAGAAGAATTTGGGGAAACTTTGGTAACTGGCCATCCAGCAAGTCTTGTTTTTCTTTCCTTTCTCCAGGTTGCTGCAGAACTGTACTGATGACAGTTTGAATGTTGCTCTCCCGATGCGGATGCTTGAGGTGTTTTCCTCTGAAAACACTTATTTGCCTGTCCTGCAGGATGCCGGCTACGTGGTGTCAATCATTGAACAAATATTGCACTACATGATTCACAGTGGTAAGCAGGGTGGGGCCACAACCTTGGGGTGACACAACAAGGTCCTCACAGGTCGGTGTGCTCTCCTGCAAGCACTGCCTTGACACCTTGCACCTGCAGAGGGGCCTACTGCTGTCCTGGGCCACCGTGAACTTAGGGAAGCAGACAGACTCACTGTGCCTCATTGTCTAGCATTAACATGAGAGTGAAAATTGCTTTTAGAAGTTGCTCCAGCCCTTGACTGTAGCTCATGTCTGCAGTGAGAGGGAGCAGGAGAACTCCCTGCATCTCATCATCTCCAGTGGGCTGGAGGGGTGGCACCTCAGTCTTATGGGCCATGCCATTTGAGCAACCTTCTTGCTACAAAAATCTGACCAAGTCATTTTCATTGAAAGAAAGCTAAGCTCTCACAAACCATACCTGAGCATAGTTCTTAATTTGCAGACGTGTGGGACACTATTTCTAAAAGAATATATGATTTGGACCATAGGTTTACTGCACAACCTAAAATTATATCAGATTCTTAGAAAAATGTCATGGAGGTAATTAGAGTTGTTTCTGTCCACATGAAGTCACCTTCAAACCAGTTCATTTTCTCAGTGCCCAGACAGATTCTGGTAGCTAGATATGTCAGTTTCTGTATTCGGAACCTAAGAGAGGAGGCTGTGGCAAGCGGGACTGGGAGTCTTCTCTTTGGTGGCATCCTGGCTTGAGTACATGAGGTGAGGTTGGCTGGCATTGACAGTGGTTAGTGCTGAGTAATGGGTACCTGGTGTCAGGGGGTGCCAATCACATGACTAATATGTTTATTTAAAGTTGTCCTTAGTAAAATGTTAGAAGAATTAACCTAAATTTAGAGCTGTAGAAATTTTGTAAAAGGGACTTAAAAATTAATGATTTTCTCCTTTGTCATAAGAAAAAACTTTAAATGTGTTTTTCCTTTCTCTTAGGATATTATAGGTCTCTTTATTTGTTGATTAACAGCAAGCTTCCATCAAGTATTGAATATTCTGATTTGTCTCGAGTTCCTATAGCAAAAATTTTGTTGGAGAATGTCCTAAAACCATTGCACTTTACATACAACTCCTGTTTGGAAGGTGCAAGGTGGGTAAGAGGAATCCCCGTGTCATGTCATAAAACCTGGCTCTCATAGTAACTTTCCATGGGATGCTGCTTTCTTTCTTTGTTTTGTTTTTGTGTTTTA
This sequence comes from Cavia porcellus, assembly GCF_034190915.1. Taxonomy (NCBI): domain Eukaryota; kingdom Metazoa; phylum Chordata; class Mammalia; order Rodentia; family Caviidae; genus Cavia; species Cavia porcellus. The sequence goes on from NW_026947489.1 coordinate 61,176,460, forward strand.
TTTTCAGTTTTATGAGCCAGGGTCTTGCTGTATAGTTAAGGCTGCCCTAAGACGATCCTCCTGCCTCAGAAAGTGCTGGGATTGCAGGCATGCACCACCACTAGGGTTGTTACTTTAAATACAGGCTTGTGAGTCAAGTTTTTACTTTGTTGCTATGGCTTAGTCCACAGGAACAGTTACTAGAGTGCTTTTCTTTATGGTTGAACCTAAAATTTCTGGGCCAAGGAAAGTAGCTCAGTGGCACAGCACCTGCCTGGGAAGCCTTGAGTTGAATTTGCAGTACTCCCCCAATCAACATTTCTGTCAGTATTGTTATTTTCCTACTTTGTATAAGCTGTGAGAAGATATAAAAATGAGGTTTTATTTCAAGATTATCTAATTGCTATTAAACAGTTATATTTAGAATGTAGATTGTTCAGAAAGGTATTTGGAAAAGCAATTGTAAGTATGGATTTGATGAACAGTTAATTTTGAGTCTATAGAAAGCTTCCGTTTTCCTTTCCAGGCAGCAAGTTTTCTCAGCCTTCACAGAGGAGTTTCTGGCTGCACCTTTTACAGAGCAGCTCTTCCACTTCATCATCCCGGCATTAGCAGATGTTCAGACCGCTTTCCCTTTTGCGCCTTTTCTGAATGCACTGTTGTTACTAGAGAGTAGATGTTCAAACAGGAGTGCTGGAGCACCATGGCTTTTCTATTTTGTTTTAACTGTTGGTGAAAATCATTTAGGTATGAAATCCCAGGCACATTTTACCCTAACTCGCATGTAGGTAGCAAGAGCAGATGACCAACAGAAGCCCTGGTGGGATGAGTGGGTTGTGGCAAAATGGTGTCCTGGGAGTTTCAGGGGGGCACTGTAGACAGACTGGTAGGGCCATGGCCTGGGGAGGGCTCGATGCATGGGCAGGCAGACATGTGGGGTAACTCTCCTGGGGTATATGGTGTTTGTAGTGTGCTTCAGGATGTTTGAGTGCAAGGAGACCTGGGAAACCCAGGCAGTTTCCAGCTTACTGGTTATACTGTCCGTCATGGAGGTTCCATACACAATGCCACCCCATGGTAAGTAGTGGCTTGGTATCTTATAATCAAGTTAGTGCTGACTGTACTTCCAGAGAAGGCTGGACTCCAGGGTGAGGCCTCAGTCTTATAAGCCCCACCCCTACTTGGGACCTGATTACACATCCTCCATAATCACCTGTGCTAATGACCAGCCAGTGAAACTGGAGTATACAGGCCCCACTGCGGCTTGCTTGTGTCCTAGGGCAATTTACAGAACTGAGAAAGATGCTGTGGCCTGCACTGCTTATTATGCTGGTGCATAACCAGGTGCAGAGATTCTGTCAGTCTTGCCTTCCGTCTGCCCTGGGAGTTGGGCATGCCAAACTGGTCCAGGTTGCCCCACTGGCACAGTGATCAGAGGTGACAAGGAGTCCTGCTCACTGTGAGCACATCGTGAGATGGGGACCACATGCACGTGTAGCATGCCACAGTGGAATTCAGACAGACAGACTATGTCTTACCTGGGAAGTGACACTAGCTAAGGAGGTAATGCCTGCTTATTCTGTAGGGACACTCTCTGAGGAGGGCCTGCTGGTATATCTACATGTGCTCCAGACCTTCCTTTCCCAGCTGCCTGCCTCGCCTGCCATCACCAGCTCCTATGACACCTCCAGCGACTCTGAGGATGAGAGTGAGGAGGCCGACCAGCCTACCACCCCAGTAAGCAGCACCTGCAGCCAAGGCTATCCCCAGGCGCTTTTCTTATTCTCTTCTGTTTTTGGTTAGGGTGTTTCTTACGATAAATACTGATTTGAATCCCAAATACACTTTGTTTCCATTTCCAGGTGAAGCATGTTTTCAGGGTGTCAGGAGGCACAGGGTGAGTGGGTGCTGTGTTTACAGTGCAGATAACTGCTCAGTGTGGAGTGGGCCAGAATGCATTGAGAACAGGGTGTTCCTTGCAGGGTTACTATGGGTAAATATGGGGTACAACTGAATGTTCTGCTGAGTGCTGGAATTGTCATATCAAAACCAGAAATAGACAGTCTTAGTGGTGCACATCTGTAATCCCAGCTATTCTGAAGGCTGAGGTAGGAGGTCTCCAAGTAGAAAGCCAACCTGAGTGTCTTATCCAGACCCTGGAGACATAGGTCAGTGGTAGAACAGCTATCTAGGATGCACAAGGTTCAGTTGCTAGAACTACTTTTTTTTTTTTTTTTTTTTGTCTTTTTCCTTTTTACTGGTACCAGAGATCGAACTCACGACTGCCTGCTTCCAAGGCAGGCGCTTATGCCGCTGAGCTAAATCCCCAGCCCCGCTAGAACTATTTTTTAAAAAAATCCCCAAAACTCAGAACTGTACAAACAAAAGTATGAATTTTGTTGTATGTCTAAAAAAGTGGCATTTTATAGATGGAATATAGATACGGTTTGTCTCTAGAAGAAAGTTAATATGTGAATAATTATCTCCCAGAGGATCTGTGAAAATAAAAATTTATTTTTATGCAATGTGCTTACTGTGCACATATTGCTGAGGGTATAGACTCTGTAGCCAGGGAGTGACAGACTTCCCTCAGGGATGTTCCTAGGGTAGCAGAGCATGGACACCTATGCAGGGCACCGGGCAAGGCCTCAGCTACGCTGTGGAGAGCACTGGCCTGGCTTACCCTGTGCTTGACCCCGCTGTCCAACCAAAGGGAAAGATTTCTTTATGAATTGTACAAAGTGTCACTCCACTCAGTTTTTTTAATAGGTATATGCTTCAAGGTCTACTTATGTCCAGCTTCACAGTTTATTTGTCTTTGTCATCTTTTTTGTTTTTCTTTGGCCTGAAGTATTGCCCTTTTTTTCCTGACCACAATTGAGTTGAGACACTATGTGACCTAGTTGTGAGCCAGGCACTGTTCTTTATTTCTGGCCCTGTCTTTTATGTTTTGGTTTACATACTGCCTTTCTCTACTGTAGTTCACTCTGTAGAACTTCATTTGGTTGTATAAGATTTTTTAGAGTCAGAGTTTGCCCTTTATAAAATTTTGTCTTACAGTTGAATGTTCTGGTGGATGCTTATAGTTTCTATGTCATCTGTTCACCTACTATGTATAGTTTATTTTTAAATTATACACTTCAAAAGTAGTACCTGTTTTGTAACATCTTTTTACATGCATCTTAAAAATTCAACTTTAACAGATGAAATTTATGATTTGTAACCTAAAGCAATATTGTGCTTGGTAAGTTACATATATGAAAGTTTCTAAGTCATATAGCAAGCAGTATTTGAAATTTCACATGTTCTTGTTTACATTTGTGAAAGCGTGTATTTTTGATTAATGCCCGAAATGAGTGTGCTGTGTGGCATAGTGTCTTAGGCTTTGTTCAGCAACTTAAAACTTGTTCAGGGCCTCACATCTTCTAGAGAAATCATAAGGTATCAAACAGATTTTTTATTATGTATCTTTATATCCTTTGATAGTTCCCTATCCAGTAGTACACACCTTTGATTCCAGCTACTCCGGAGGCAGAGGCAGACAGATTGAAAATTGAAGTACAGCCTGGAAAATTTAGTTCAGACACTTTCTCAAAAGGTGATGGGGCAGGGTCGTGAATTCAATCCCTGGTACCAAAAAAAAAAAAAGTATATAGTTTAGTATAAAGCCCTAGTTGTAATCTTCAGTACTGAAAGATTAACTAATTCATATTTTCTTTAAACTGTGATCCCTCAAATAATATAAAGTGGAAATGCTCTCTTACTACAACTCAATCTAAAATATTTGTAATGCATTTTTCTTAAAGTGTAAATACTGAAAACATGTCATTGGCTAGCAGAAACCACACAGTTACAGTTCCTGTGCTATCAGGCTGGGCACAACAGATGCCAGGAGGTAACTAGAGCTCTACAGGATGCCAGATGGGCTGAGAGTGTGTTAGGGTCACCGTGTCTGATGTGGGTAGTTGTCACACTGGCCTGCTTCTTATCTTCTCTGTGGGGGAGAGGGTGCCTTGGAGCATGGCTGGTGCTCAGACCCCTGTCCTGGTTGTTTCAGGAGGACGGCCGGCTGTCCACTAAATATATCACTGAGGAGTGTCTCAAGAAGCTGGACACAAAGCAGCAGACCAACACCCTGCTGAACCTGGTGTGGCGGGACTCGGCCAGTGAGGAGGTCTTCACACGGATGGCCTCCATCTGTCACACGCTAATGGTGCAGCACCGAATGATGGTGCCCAAAGTCAGGCAGGTCTCCTCAGTCCCATGCATGCCTACCTCTGCTGTCATCACTTTATAGCCAGTATTTCCTGATAGGGCCAGATGTAGAATATTGAGTTCTCTAGGCACTTTGTAAAAAATGAAAGGTTTTTTTTTTTTTAAACTATTAATCTAGTTGACCTCTTTTTCCTGGCACCCTGTATGCATATTAAACCAGCGGTTTGTGTAGTGTGTTTTTTAAAAGGCAGGAGCTCATTAGTGTCTATTTCAGGCTGGCCTTGAAATCAGCCTGGCCTCAAACTTTCAGTGATTCTCTTGCCTCAGTCTCCCAAGTGCTGGGTTTACAGGCATGCGCCACCACCCCTGGCTGTGGGCATCTTATGAGGAGAGTTTAGTCCTTGCCACACAGCTATAACTGAAACATTAGGCTCCTGCTTGCGTAGTAGAAACAGTATATTCTGCTTTTCACCTTTTCTATAGTACCTTTGTTATCAGGTCATCCTTGGAAATTTAGTGAGTATTTTATTTTTCAAGGCTTTAAATATACTTGGTTGAGATGAAGCAAAATGTTCAAGTTTGAATTTGTAGCTAATTTGGTCTTAGGGATGTGTGACAGTGATTCTGAACTGTTTTGGGTCCTCCTATCTGGAGCAGTGGTTTCTGGAGCACCCATAGAGAAGGCTTTTAGCTGCTTTGTGACCCTCTGTGGCAGCTCTGCTGGGCCTGAGAGCCCGGTGTCTCAAGGCAGATTGCAGACGACACTGCCTGCCAAGAAACAGGTCCCATGTGGATTCTTGCCACATTGGCAGAGTAGTTCTTGTTGTCTGGGACACAAACCAGGAGCGTGCTGTCGATTGGAATTGACTGATAAATATGGCGCCACCGTCTGGCATCCTAGGCAGAGCTCGCTGCTATTTAAAAGACCCACGGAGGAAGTCAGATGCCATAGCACTGTGACCCCAAGGGGCCATGCATGAGCTCTTTGTGGGTGGAACAGGAGCTGGGACCCCTGCTTTTATTGTGGCCCTGAGTTCATTACCATAGTGGAATGACTGCTACACATGAATGCATCGCTGTGCTGGCTGAGATTCATTGATGAACTGCTTCTTAAGGTCCTTAATGGCAAAGCAGCTCTCTGGGCTCAATCTTATGAGCACATCCTTGTTTCCTTGAAGAAACTGCTCTACCAACTACTTTATTTATTGTTTAGATATATTAGATTTTAAGTATATTCAGGGTGTTTTTCATAGCTCCTGAAACAGCAGGTAGGCCTAAATTAACTTTTGTAGTTTCAACTGGCTTCAGTTTTTTAGAAAGCATTAAAAAGTTCATTAGTATACTGCCAGGCTGGTAATTCATCCTTGACTTCTCCCTGCCTAATGTCAGTCCCTCTTATGGTCATGGTTGAGATTTGCAGTTTTAATGTCTGATACTGATCATTGAGAGTATAAAGGGATCTGTAGGCCCTTTCTGCACCAACAAAGGAAGATTTCTAAGACAAATGTGTGCATGAGAAAAATTGCTAGAGAGCAGTACATGTAATTACCTACTCTCACATAAAGAGGACAGATAAAAATGTATGTGTGAGGACCTGCAAAAGTTCTGTAGGACTTCAGGAAAGCCGTGGCCTTTAGTAAATGTGCAGAGTGGGCTATTTTGTTGGTGTTGGGATTAAGTGAATGACTTAGAATTTTTAAGTTACGTATTAAATGAGTTGTCAGGTCCTTTATTGAAAGGAAATTTCTTATTGTGGGACTTGGAAATCTGTATAAAATTTGGCTTTAAAACTATTTTTTCTTTGGGCTGGAGATTTAGCTCAGTGGTAGAGATAGCATGCTAGAGGCTCTGGTTTCCATCCCCAGCGCTGCAAAAAAAGATGTTTTTGCCCTTAAGAAAGTATATTCACTATTTAAAATACAAATTAGTACAAGTGGTTGTGTGTAGAAGGCTCCTGTCCAAAGTAGCAAGGGTGTTAGGCAGATCTGAAAGGCAGCTTTTGTTTCTGGTACGGCTGTTCAGGGCCATCCAGAATGTGCCTCTAGAGCAAATACACAGGCTCCGCGCCTTTCCTCAGCTGTCCTGCCACCTTAGGTGCACTGCTGCCTCTGACCAGCCAGATGCCGGGGTGGGGACCCCATGGCTCACCGTGGGTAGCTTGCCTGTGCAACCTTTTATGGCCTCATCCTTCCTTCCCTGACTCTTTCCCAACTCACTCAGACACCATATTCCTGTGACTTTTCTTTCACTTTTGACTTCTGCTGTGTTTGTTTCATGGGTCCTTTGTGTCCAGTATTGTTTCCTTTTTCAGTTTTTCTTCTCTTTTCGTTGGTTCTCTTGGTAATCTCTTTCAGATAAGTAGCTTCAACCATATTCAGTGACCCCCACTCTTTTTCTGTGTCACAGTAACATCTCGGAACTCTATGATCAGCTGCAGGTGAGAGAAATGTCTCTCAGGACCTGTAAGATTCCTGCTCTTCATTGCCCCATGAATCCCTTTCTGTGCCCATGCTTATCGGTGGCCCCATTATTCACTGTATCCTCTGTGCCTACCCTGTAGCTGTGGTCTCGTGCATGTAGATTATCCACTTTGTGCATGGGCTCAGACCCGTGGTCACCCTAGACTACTGAGAAGACTGGAGTAGGTCTGGTCTTTGGCTGTCCCTGTTCTAGGACCTAGGCTTAGACCTATTTCTTCAGGGTTCCTTGTGCATTTAGGTGCCATGGTGTTGGAACTGTATTCTTTATATGTTTTGCTGCACTGAATTGTCAAAAATATAGCTCTGATAATTTCATTCTTCTGCTTAAACCTTGCAGCAGCTCCTCTTTGCTTTCAGGACAACATGACATTCTTTGGATTATTTATTTGTGTGGTATCTTTTTATTGTGAAGTATTTTATCATTACCTCTCTAACTTTGTTGCTAGCCTCAGAATACTTTTTGCTGCAGTCATATTTAATTACATGCATTTTATTGGTCTTATCGTGCTGTCTTCCTGCCTCTCCTCTGAGCGTATGGTCTCTGTCCATAGGTTGTTTTGTTTTGTTTGGTTGAAATTGGTACAGAACTTCAGGGCAGGATACCGGGATACCAGTTATAGGTTCCATAGTGTATCTTGTTATCTTCACAGTAGTTGTACATTCAATCAGGTATAGCAAAATCAAACCAAAAACAGAACACTATAAAACCAATCAAAACACGATATTGAATAGAGCAAGACAATTAATCAGAACAAAGCAAAACAGTGAAAACATTTGCCTTCAAAGAGAAGACAGAAGGAAATCCCCCATATTTGCTATACTACACACTGTCATTCTCCCAAGAGATGCTCAGACCTCTGACTTCAAGTCAGCATAATCAACCCAACAATACAAGCATTTAGTTGCTTTATGTGCCTTAGTTGCTATCAACTCTGGCTGTCCTCAGCACCATCCAGTTGCTAAAGGGGGTGGGGTGGGACTTTTGATTCTCAGCCCGCACACCAGTAGGCTGACTGTTCTCTCCCTGGTGCGCACACTGGTCATTCACACCACCAACCGCTTACGAGGAAGGAGGGAGTGTTGCTTTCTTCAGCCCTCCAAGTTCCAGCATGACTGGATCTTGGGGAACACTGACTTATTCCCCAAGTGTTTCTCCTTCCTCTGTAAGTGAAGGGCAAGTGATCTTTGAGGCTTGGCTCCTTGTTCCTTTGATGGATCCAAAAGCTTTGAATTGGAATCTTAAAGGTAGTATGCAAAAGACCAGGAAGTATTATAATTTACTGTACTTTTCTTATAGACACATCCAATCAAAAGGCATCAACATGTGCCAAACTTTTCCACCAGACCCTAACAGGATGAGGCAGCCTGATGGCAGCTGTGTTATTAATCACTGTGATTTAGACTGCTCTGTGCCCTGCAAGAGTGACACTGTCTTCCTTTACTTTTTCTCAGCAGTTCTACACAATAGCAACAAGGACTCTTCCACTCTTGATGTGCAAGTTCACATCTCATGCTTTATTAACTTGGGAAAAGTGATTGTACCAGTAGCTTTAATGGAGGAAAAGACAAACATGTTTCATTACATGTGTACAATTAAATGCTATCTGCTGTTCATGTGATTTATAAGCAAAATTTCACATTTTTGAGATAATATTGAAGGTGTTTCTGGAGAGAGAAATAAATTTATTTCTTTGCCTATTATTTCATGATGGCCTCTTATTACTGGTATTTTCAGTGTAATCAATAAATTAAGCCAACTACTGATTCATGTTAAAATTTTTGTTCTTTTTTATCAAGTTCATATAAAACTGATAAGTTTTAAAACATTTAAACATAGACAATGATTTTAAGTCTTTTGTAGTGAGTTTTGAAACTTAAGTTTCTAAAGGTTTATAAATGGTAATTGAGTCACAGAAAGACATAAGTAGACTTAAAAAATGTGCACCAGAGTTATTTTCAATTCCCATCCGTTTAAGTTTGCTTTTAAGAATTGTGTAATTAGGGGCTGGGGATTTAGCTCAGCGGCATAAGCACCTGCCTTGCAAGCAGGCGGTCGTGAGTTCGATCCCCAGTACCGATTAAAAAAAAAAAAAAGTAAAAAAAGAATTGCGTAATTAAACAGTGAGGGAAGTTTTCTGCCATTACTACTTTTTAAAAAATTATCAATAGTTCATATATGTTATCTTCAGAATAGTTGCTCAGATTACAAAATATGGGTGTGCAAAATTGGTCAAACAATGTAAGCACAAACTGTGCTTTTTAATGAACTAAAAGAAATTAGTAGTATGACTGTCTTACATATCTTATATGGGTGTGTGTGTGTGTGTGTGTGTGTGTACATATTTTCTCTGCCATTACTATTTTTTGGTAGTCATGACCTTGCACTTGCCAGGCAGGCATGGTGCCACTGAGCTGTATCTTCAGCCCGTCTCCGCCATTACTTTTGTGAACAGGTTATTATGTCCTTTGTGCTATCTCCTGAGTTTTCATTGATTTGGAGCAATTTTCTGTTGTTCTTTGCATCATCTAGCAGCTGCTGTTGTGTTGGATTGATTTTTTTGTGGACCCTTGCTATTTTTAAGAAGTCTTTCTTTCTTTTTTTTTTTTTTCATAATTTAAAGAGGAAAACAGAAAAAGGGTACAAGTAATACAGAATTTCAAAAAAATAAACAGTAAGACATCACTAGTTAATAGATTACATATTGTCATCTTAGAAGAATTCTTTCTTTTCATGGTTCTAACCACAAACCTGTCTTCTAGATCTGATATTCTGTCCTCACATTGGTTCATTCTGCTGCATTAACTTTCTGTAGAATTTTTAATTTGGATATCTGTTTGAATCTGTTTCTTGGAATCCATTTCTTTCCTATCTTGGGCATTCCTAGTTTCTCTCATTTTCCTAAGCTCCTCTATTTTTTTTTTTTTTACATGTTATCTAGTCTAGGTTCACTAATCATATCTTTCATTATGGTGATCATCTCTTCATAGTTATCTGACAAATTATTATTATTTTTTCTAGAGCCTCATTCATCTGTTAATTACAGTGTTACCATTTCGGAGATTTCAGATGGCAAGAAATAGTGAGGGAAGGGAGTGTCAGAGACCGTCCTAGGTGGGGAGCATTGCTTTTTCCCTCATTTTCACTTACGCTAAAGTAGGCAGGAAAGTATATTTTTGAGTCTGTTAATAACACAATTAAACTAGTAAGACGGAAGCTTTTTATCTGACCTGATTATGGCTTTAGTACTGGAAACTTACATGAAAGTGGCTGTATGTCTAAGAGTATCTTCTGTTTTTAACTCCTAGGGTCTCAAAGGTTTTTGGCAGCTTGCTTTAAAATGAAATGCATCTTAAAACATTATCATTAAAGAAAGTTTTAATTGTGCATTCTCACAGGTGAATTTTTCTGTATTTATTTTAATGTTGCTTTTGCCAATGTGATTATTTCAGAAGAAAAGTACAAAATCTTACATTTGTGAAGTGTCTAGAAGACACAGGAGGGTCTTGATGTCCTATTGCATTTCAGAATCTGTGGCACTGTCCTCACTATAGGACTCCTAATTGTGGGACACCTGGCTCTGTGTTCGCTTCAGTGACCTGAGCTGGAATTGTTGCTCTCCAGTAATTAACTCAGGGTTGTTACTGCTAGATCAAGTTTATTGGGTAATTTTTAATCTATGCCAGTACATGGAAAGAATCTGTTACTTCTTTTCTTGCTCTTGGAAGTAAAGCCCCCAAGCTAATTAAATTTGTAATTTAATTAAAAAGTTTAATGATTTATTATAGCCTATTGAATGATTAATTTCATAAACAGAATTATTTCAAAATTAGTCTCAAATATAACCACTGAAATGTAAATAAAAATGTTTCAAAAATATATACATGTTAATTATAATCAGGGAAATTTATAAGAGAATATAGGGAAAACTCATGTATATGTGTGTGTGTATACACACATGCGTACACACAAAACTATCTGACTGAATTTATAGCAGGATATTAACTTTCTGAAAGAGTGAAACAAAATGCTACTTTTTGTGTGTTTTGCTTTGGTGGTGTTTTCTTTTGAAGAGCTGTAAAGAGACAAGCTTGTAAAAAAATAGGTGAAATTACACTAAATGATACATTTTTGGAAAAGAACTTAGTGTTTTGATTTTAGAGAAATAAAATAAGCAAATGTTATCTACTAGATTCTTTCATGTAGAAAATTTATATTTTCATAACTTTTGTATTTTTCATGTGACTATTGGGTATAGTTCTCAGCCAAAGTTCACAAAAGCAAAAAAAAAAAAAAAGAAAGAAAGAAAGAATATACACACATTTATGTGCAATTTTATATTTACATATTAGGCATATGTCTGATATGAAGTATGTATTCTTTTTCACTACCATTCCAGTTTTCAACAGTCTGGTCTTTTGAAGTGAAATTTAGTGTGTAATAATGGGGAGATGGTATATTTAATGTGGTCTTCTTTAACTTGTTATTGCCATTTTTTGTTATTCTCATGAGAGAGAGAGTGTGTGTGTGTTACTGAGAACTGAACTCAGGGTCTTATGCATGCTAGGCAGTCTAGTACGATTTTTTAAACTTCTCAGGCTGATGCTGCAACACTTGCTCTGTTGAGCTTTCCTGTAGAGTTAGAGTGGTGTGCTCAGGACTTTGTCACAGTCATGCCTCTGCTAAACATATACACTTTTATAAATTTATAAGGTGTTTTGAGCTGGGAAAGACTTTAGTTTCTGATGCAAACAGATAGCTTTTGGCCTGAATCGCAGTGGAAGAGTGGGTGTACTGAGTGGTACAATAGATTCCCCCCGCCCCCAAGAGTTCGTGATCTAGGTAAATCTCACTCTTCCCTGCAGTTGCTATTTTTTTTAGTTTATACTCTTAGCGTCATTTGGACAACTTGAAATGTGCCAGTCTACAATGAGATTGGAATTTTGTAAAAGCCAGTAAGTATTCTATAATCTTAATTGTGTACTTAGAAAGTGCTGATACTGAACAATGCATATAATATTTTGGGTTAAACACTGGAAATTACTTCACCAGATTTAATGGTTTTTTTACATTGCAAAGTGCCTTGTTACTTGTCTGCCATTGTGGGTTTGGTTTGGTTTTATTTTATTTTTAATTTAATTTAGTTTTTTATACCAGGGATCAAACTCATGACCTCATGTTTGCCAGGCAGGCACTTGTGTTGCTTGAGCTAAACCCCTGGTTCTACTATGGGTTTTTAAATCACTGCTTTTCTGAAGAATGTAGTCCTCTAAAATATTTTATGTTACACTTGTTATAGGACCAACAAAAATTCAATCCAGAGGCAATTGCAGGTCTACGCTAGATAGTGATTTTAGTTAGATGATTAGATTGCTGTTCATGTATTTCCATGCTAAGAATCAGACACTTCTAAAAAGACCCCTGGGCCTGGGGACCCATGATGAAAGTAGCCTGTGCCTTCTCTGCCACAAGCTGATTTGTGGCATCAGAGTCACACAGCTCCTGTTTCTCTAAGCCTCTATGTAAGAGAGTAACATTGGCCAGAGGTGTTTACCGAGGTTTCTGCAATTCTGAAAAGCCCAAGTGTTGGCTTTAGACACAGTATCACTCAAGAAACATGGGGAAAGTCGGGCATGGTGGCACGCCCCTGGAATCCCAGCATTTGGGAGACTGAAACAAGAGGATCACTTGCAAGTGGTCCTTAGTACAGCCTAGACCACACAGTTCAAGGCCAGTCTGAACTAGATAGTGAGACTTTCTCAGAAAATAAAACACGTGGGAGACCAAATATGTTGACAGTTAAAATTCATAGTCCTGTTCCTACAATATTGCTGTGCTGAAGTTTTCACACCTGGGTCATTCCCAACACTTCTCTGTGTCCACAGTGAGAAAGTACATTCTTAGTTGTGTATACTAAACCAGTAGGAATTGTTGTTCTACTTTCTGTTCTTCTAAAATGCTTCTAGTAAAACATTCTTTTCTAAAAACCATGTTTCATACTGTTCTCAACCTGTTCCTTCACTGTGATTTCATGTCACATGTTTAGATTTTGTTTTTGATGGCTGTACTTTACCTCTAGATAAGCAACTAGAACATGTGTCCTATCACAGCAACACATTCCACAGTCCATTTATACCTACGTCCTCATAAAGGTCTTAATCGGTTTGATGTTACAGAGAATGTATGTAACAACAAAATCCTATAAAATCTGTTTTTAAACTGGGTGTGGTGGTGCATGCCTGTAATCCCAGCACAGCACTTTAGAGTCTGAGGCAGAAAAATCACAAGTTCAAGCTGAGGTTGAGTAACTTAGTAAGACTCTACCAGAAATTATATAGGGTTGAGGAGGTAGTTCAGTGCAAATGCCCTAGGTTCACTCCCCAGCAAACCAAGAGGTATTTTTGAAGTCTTGAACATAATTTCTCTGTTAAGAAGTCAGGTGTAGGGGCTGGGGATTTAGCTCAGCGGCATAAGCACCTGCTTGCAAGCAGGTGGTTGTGAGTTCGATCCCCGGTACCGATAAATAGTTTAAAAAAAAAAAAAGAAGAAGTCAGGTGTCAGGCTGTTAGTATTTTACATATGCTGAATGTGGATTAGTAGTGTCAGTGTGGCATGACATTGCAGTTCTTTAACATGCTGTGCTGCTGGGGTGCAGTGGGGCCTAGCTCCTGTGAAGCATCCCCAGCATCAGCACAGGACTGCCCTGGCTTGATGATATTTGCTGCTTGCAGGTGGCCCTAGCATGTGGCTTTTGTGGCATTAGTGGGGCTATTTTCTGAAGTGTACCTTGTTTTCAGTATATAGCTGGGAACTTGGGATTCTGTTTTTGTTTTGTTTTTAATAGGTTGAATAAATATTTGCTCATTGCATTTGTTCTCACTTGCTCCCATTTCATTTCAGGCTTCTCTACAGTTTGGCCTTCAATGCCAGGTTTCTGCGGCACCTTTGGTTTCTTATCTCTTCCATGACAACACAGATGATCACAGGGTATGTGTTACAGATATAAAGGAGGCCCCCAAAAAAGAATGTTCTGAGGTTATGTTATATTAGAAGGCAATCTTGAATAGCCTTAATTTCATGAAAAAGAAAAATAATTCTAGTAGTATGTCTTTTTCTGAAGGTAAATGTTTTTAAATTGTCATTTGACTGCTGTGTGTGTGTATGTGTGTGGTAACCAGGAATTGAACTCATGACCTTGCGTTTGCCAGGCAGGTGCTTATGCCACAGAGGTATATGCCCAGCCCTTAAATTGTCATTTGAAAATTTTCATTCCGTTTGATATTGTTACTGTATACTTTTGACAGTGAAAATGGATTTGATGCAAGTTTAACCACACTATAAACATTAAAACAGAGTGGAAGGCTGGTGTGGTGGCATGTGACTGTAGCCCCATTACTTGAAAGAGTGAGGCAAGGAGGATCTGGAGTCCCAGGTGGGCCTGGACAACATAGTAAGACCTTGATTAAAAGAATCTTTTTAGCCAGTGTAAAACTTTGTTCAAATAATTTGATTTTCTGCATATGAACTGTTGTATAACCTGAAAGCTAGTGTCTTTACATACATATTTTTAATTGAATCCATAACAAGTACAAATTTCACATTTAAAAATCTTTCCTGGAAACCTGACTTTACACACACCATATTGTGTAATTTTTCTCATCAGTCTGCAGTCTAAAACTGCAATACTGTGATATTAGAAGATGAAGTGTGTAACTCATTTAGCTGGACCCTTTAAGTTGCAACTGAATGGGCTGTCTACTGTCCTGTAAGGACAGTAATTGCAGACCAGGTTGCTGGGAGCCAGGACACCCTGCTCAGGGAAGGCCCATCTTGGTGCGGATGAGAGGACAGGCAGCTAAAAGAGAGAATATTCAGTAGGTCAGATGTCCAGAATCCAACGTGCACGCACCTGTCTGTGGTCTGATGCACAGCAGGATGCATCAGGTGTGCAGGACATGAGGCAGTGTGCCGTGTGAGACATGTCGGGTGTAGAGGCCTTAGCTGGGGCAGGAGGTGTCGCAGAGAGACCCTCTCATGCCAGTGCCCCCTTCATCAGTCACAGTGCTCCCACCCTTTGTGCCCTGAATCATGTTCACATCATCAGCCTAAAGCCACCTCTAAGTATAGAGGAGAGTGTCAGTTTATGGGCAGTTTCTTTGGATTATTTTTGTGGTTTTTATTAAATGTGAATGAACTCCAGTGAATAAAGAGCAGTATTTTATGAAGCCCCTGTGACTGGTGAGACTCAAAGGCTCATTGATTTTTCTTGAATCAATAGTCACTTAGAAAAGCTTGATATCTGGAAAGATCGTATATAGAAAAAAGGCTCAGTCCATGTTTGTTCTGTTATGGTTTGGGGACACTTCGGCCATGTCTAGCTGTGCCAGTGTTGCTTTTGTGAGTGACAGGTTTATTTAGGGTGAAGGGAGATTGGGATCATTAGGACAGGAAATTGTCATTTACCTGTGAGTACTCCAGCTTAGCAACGGGGACACTGCCTTGCTCTGCCTGGTGATTGCTTCTTTGTTTATGGCATTTGTCTCTTGGTAAGGAAATGGAATCATGATGTGTGAAAGAAAAATGAGATATTGTTAATTACACTAAATTATTAATATTGTGTAAAGTGATAAAGACATAGGTTGTGGAAAACCTTTTTTCTTGAACAGCACTTGAGAAATATGTTTCTTTTGTTTAATTTACTAAAATAAAATTTCTGAAGAAACTTGTAGTATATATTGGTACATTTGTAATGTGTCTGATTGTATTTACTGTTGGGAAGAATATTTTAAATTGAAGTGCCTGGCCAAGTGTGGTGGTGCACATCTATAATCTCAGCACTTGAGAGACTGAAGCAGGAGGATCACCACAAGTTTGAGGCCAGCATGAGCCGTCTGCGTAGTAAGTTCAAGGCCAGCCTAAACTACGTAGTTAGATCCTATCTAAAACAACAAAACCATGGAAGTGCCTGATGGTTTGCAGACAAAATGAATATAATTTGAAGTTGGTTTCACTGCTGGACTTGCAGCTGGGACTCTGTGCTGGGGAAGAACAGGGTCTCAAGGTAGACAAGCTGCAATGAAAATTCCTTGGGTCCTTTTCCAAGACAGGCAGGGCTGCCTATCTCCAATTGGGTGGTAAGCAGCTGTTTGGGTGCATGAGACATTCTGCAAGTGATGTTTTGGTTAGCGTACTCCATTTTCAACTTTTGCTTTTGGAGTAGAGTGGTTCTGTGTCCTGAATCTCTATGTGATGAGAACTCCCAGCCAGCTGGTTACTGTTCCCTGTTAGGCATCCACTTTCCTAAACATAACCCACAGGTGCTCTGCCCACATGAGAAGTTCAGGCGCAGGACATAGCCCTCTTGGAGGAGGCTCATGGAGTGGGCAGGAAGCTGTGGAAGTGTGGCAGGCTGGCGGGATCCTTATAGGGTGCACACTGTCCTGCCAAGGTTGGTCTCTGATTCTCAGTACTTCAACCAACTTCCCTAAGTTACAGACCACTTGCCATTACAGGAAATGGTGGACCTCTCATTTGCTTCCAATTCTGGGGTTGTCCTGTTTCCCAAGGAATATTTGAGTAGGTACCTAGAGTAAGAAGCATGACTGGCAGAGAGCCCAAGGCCCAATCCACTTCTTCGCAAGCCTGGCCCTGCTGCCAAACTGTTCTCTTATGGAGGAAAAAAGGACAGATTACTTTGCTCAACACCTGGGATTAAGGAGAACAAATTTGTTTATGTTGGTTAAGTACTCTGATCTTTCTCCCTATGTCATTTTCGCAGCACGTAGTGCAGCTACCCTTTGTCACTTTTTATATGCCCCTGCTATGTTTTATTTTGGATGGACAGCTTTCATTCATTCATCCATGGCCTTGTTCAGTAGGGTTGGATGTGGGAGGCTTCTGACTGCAGACTTGTCCTGCGACATATGCCACAGGCCCTGGCAGAACTGTTGAGCTTGCTTCCACCCTGCTCTCACAGGTCCCGACCCCTGACTCCTATCAAATGCACACCTGTGGTTTTGTGGGAGTAGAGATTCAGGAGGTAAAGAGGGCTGTCACCACAGGTCTATTAACTCATCACTGGTCCAGCACATGTAAGGACCTGGAGTTTCATGGGGAACCTCTTACTAAGTGTTCCACAAGATGGTGAACCAGACTTAGAGAAGAGGCAAGTAAACTGAGTAAGTCATAACTCTAGGATAACTTTTCGGTTTTGCTTTTTAAATTTAAATAGGATCTGAGTTATATAGCCCAGGCTGGCCCTAAATTTGTGATCTTCCTAACCCTGCCTCCAAAGTGAGTACTGGGATTACTGGTATGCACAGTTATTCCCTGCAGATCATAGCTTTTCATGAGAAAAACAATCCCATCTCCTGAGATGGCCCCACTATGCTGCTGTCAATGTGCTCAGTGGCCCCAGAGGAACAAGGTGCCAACCTGTGGGCAGGAGAAAAGAGGCCCAATGACGAGCAGAAGCTGCTTTCCTGCAGGGTCTACTTTGGCTTCAGGATGAAACCATCTTAATCACTCCTGAATGGAGGGAGCCAGATAAATTTTGTGTGACAGAGAAGTGACCTTTGTCGGTGCCCATTGAGGGAAAGGGCTGGTTTTCCTAGTAGGAGTGGAGCCCAGGTGTCTTAGGGCAGGTCTCAGTCACTACCTGTCCCTTGGTGGAAGGACAGTGAGTTGATGTGCTGGTCCTCATTAATCTATGCCAGTCCCTACCTACATTTTCCTGGTGACAGCACCTTGCCTTTGAGTAATTTGTTAGTGTAAATGTTGTAGTCTGGATGTGTTTGTCTGATAGTTTCTCAGTGAGTACCTGAACTAAGGCTAATCCTAAAATGTTTTTAATTCTTTCTTTCTTCCTGACTCAAGGTCCACAGTGCCGTTGCTCCAGGTGATATCCCGGGGCTCACCCATGTCTTTTGAAGACTCAAGTCGAATCATCCCACTCTTTTACCTCTTCAGCTCTCTGTTCAGTCATTCACTGATTTCCATACATGATAACGAATTTTTTGGTGATCCTATAGAAGGTAAGCATTTTAAGGAATCAGGTTATGGTTGCCCACATGGCCTGTCTGTTTTTATAGATTTGGAAAGGTTCCAAGCCTTGCAGCCCCTCACTGTGTATTGAGAAGTGGAGAAACAAAAAACAGGAAACCTGTGTCCCACAGTTGGCTTGCACTCAATTGCAGGTCAGAGGCAATCGTCCATGATGCCTTTCACGCTGGAGGAGTTGGTCATGCTGTCTCGCTGCCTTCGTGATGCCTGCCTAGGAATCATCAAGCTGGCCTACCCGGAAACAAAGCCAGAGATTCGCGAGGAATACAGTGCTGCCTTCCGGAGCATCGGTGCCACGACCAGTTCTGAGATGCAGCAGTGCATTCAGAGGGAACAGAAACGCTGGGTTCAGTTATTCAAGGTGTGTGGCGGACACATTTTGTCATGAACTGAGTTGAATGATACACATATTGTTTTGGCTTTATTCTTTTCAGAAGAATAGAAATACACAGATTTGCTTGTAAAATTTTGTTTTTGACACAGGATCTCACTGTGCATTTCAGTCTGGCTTTGAACTCAGTATGTAGCTCAGGCTGCCCTCAAACTTAAGGTGATCCTCCTGTCTCAGCTTTCCACATGTTAGGATTAGAGACATGTATCACCACTCCTGGCTTAAAAATTATTTTTAATTTTCAAAACCTTTAAAGGACAGTAATCTTTATTTTTTTGTAAATTGTCCTCAGTGATTTATGTGCCATGGTGAAATATAAATACAAAATTTTAAGCATTTTTATTTTTCACCAGATACTTTTTTACAGATTTTATGGCTTCAAAACATTAAACATTAATTGGCCATTAAGTTTTAATACAGGTTGTGTATAAATTACCCTAAACATGTTTGTTTTTAACCAGACAGAAAAGGATCTATGAGTGGCCATGGCCAGACTGTTGGCAGGAAATCACCATCGTTGAGGATAGTACTGATGGGGGAGAGAAAAGAGAAAAGGGCGCTTGACTTCCCATGAAATTTCTGCAGCAAACACATCTAGTCAGCTAAAATTGCTCATTAAAGGAGTAAGAGCAGAAGAAATGCATTTTCCAAATTGAATGCTAGATTTACAGTCCGTTTAGTACCAGCGACCCCTCACACACTAATGTTCAGCTCGAGTCATCAGCTGTCCCCTCAGGTCTTTTATCACTGCTTTTGTCAAGCTATCTATTTAATTGAAAGAAGTTAATTGAATGAAAATGATCAACTAAGCTTGTATTAATATTGCTAATGGAACTTTCTTCTTGGCCATGTTTGGAGAAAGATGTCAAGCTAGACTTTAGGAAAGGCCCATTAATGCTTGCACTTAACCTGATGGGCTAATTAAGGAATGCTTATTCATCCTACAAGTCTGTGAGAGTCTCTCTGCAGCCCATTCTGCCTGATTTTACAACACATTTCACTTAGGAGCATGAGCATTAGCTGCAGTGAAAGTAACTGATAATGTTTTGATTGTGTGAATACAGTACTAATGCATCATTGAATTCATAATTCGTACAGATTGATGTAATACATGTTTGCACAATTTGTTTTAATTACCTATCTGTGTTCCTATGTAAACCTTAAAGGTCACATGTTGAGCCCTTAATATGTCCTTTCTTGAAGATTGGCAATTTTGCAGTTTCTCTTAGTTAAATATAAGCTGTCATGCCTATATGAGACTTATAATTCTCGTGTAAGCTTTTCCTAGGTGTGGGTATTATGGTGGCATATGTGTTATCCTGTCAATATCCTGATTTAATTAAACTCTGAGATCCTTGCTAGTAACGCTTTCTGTTAGGCAGGATAATAGGTTCTGTATACAGTAGCAAATAATTTCATTATTTTATAGCACCTGTTGAGAGCTCTTTAATTTCATATAATAGGCTTATCTTTAGGACATAGAAATCTCTGAATTTAATAATGCTATATAAGATATTTTCCTTCTTGGCAGTTTTGTTTTGCTTAAGCATTAAATGAAATTTCCTAGGGCAATTTTTTTATATGTCTCAGAGTGATTCATTGCCTTCTTACTAGTTATTGAAGGATTTAAGAATTAGGTGAAAGTTCACTTTTTAAAAAATCTATTGAGCTTAGAATAGATTTAAGGGATTCCTGTTTGATGGAAAAACCCACCCCAAACCATTTTATACTCTCTGGAGCTGAGCTGATCTCTTGAAGTAGCAAATATCAGAACACAGTTCATGAGTAGTCAGCTTTTATTTTTCTTGTAAGGAAAAATAGTCTTTATTAGGCAAAAGTGAGAATTTACCCATAGTGGCTCCTTGTCCTGTGAGGCATGCCTGTGCATTGTTCTGTGTAGTTGGTTTGTTCTGGCAGGCAGTGCTGCAGGTGCCCTACTGACCTGGGAGGTTCGTACACCCTCCCAGGAGATGCTGCAGTAGGGTTCAGTCTGCATCTTCATTTATCACAGCGCCAAATGCAGATAGAGAATGCAAGGTAGAACAAACAGAAGGCAAGCGCACTTTGCCAGTGATTTCCTGGCTTGCGTTGCTTCTCACAGAGTTGCTGATGACAGGCCTGACTCGTCCTGTATTCCATTTCCATTTCCGTTGCTGGCGGCCTCCTGGCTCATTTGAGTGAGAGGCTGTGGGCCCTCACAGAAAAGTGCGCTCACTCTAAGTGGATAAAGTCATCTTTCTCTGTCACTTCGAGAATGGAGGTCAGTCTCCAAGCCCCGCACTGACACTACTAAAACAGTTTATGCATTCATCAAATTTATAAACTCTTGAAATATAATTTACAGCTATAATCACTGTAGCTAGGAGAGGACATATGCAGCTGTGGGGGTACCATTCCTCTCTGAGTGTCTGAACCTGAACAGAAAGAGAGCTGTGAGATGGAAGTCTCGCTGTGTTGATGTTGATTTGTATTTTTCCATTTAAAAATATTTTTTCTTTTTTAAAGTAAAATGAGCAGCTGTGCCCTGACTAATCCTGATACGCCATTGTTACCTATCAGTATCAAGCACAGGACAGAGCAGTGTACCTAGCTTCTGTCCTTGTGGAGCAGGGCCATGTCCTTTAAGTTTTATTTTTTTGGCAACTAATTAAAATGAATGCCTTAGGAAATAATTTTATAGTGTTTATTTTTCTTTTACTAGTGTATGCTTTCAGTGGGCAGTTGCTATATTCACCTTGGGGAACTGTATATAACATTTCTTGATCATTTCAATCCCTTTACCTTCACTCCCCCTCTCTCTGATTCCTGCTCCCCAGCTTCAGAAAGTCTGCTATTTTGTGTCTTTTCATCTCTCCTTTATTTTACCCATATTTGTATTTTTTTTTTTTTTTTGTCTTTTTCATTTTTATCGGTACCAGGGACCGAACTCACGACTGCCTGCTTACAAGGCAGGCAGTTTTGCCGCTGAGCTAAATCCCCAGCCCCCCATATTTGTATTTTAAATTTCTCCTGTAAGAGAAACCATGTGACATTTAACTTTCTGTGTTTGGGTTATCTCAAATTACTGTCCTGCAAATAACAATTTTCATTTTCTTTATGCAGCCATCTGTTGGTGGGCACCTAGGCCACCTCCGAAGCGTAGCTGTTATAAGTTGTACTGCTGTCCAGGAGAGGTAGAGCTGGCTTAAATTGAATTTCTATTTTTAGTTTTCTGAGAAGTTCCATACTAATTTCTGCAGTTCTACTGTTTGTGTTCCCACTGACTATGTGGAAGTATTCTTCCTCTTCACTGGCATTTGTTGGTTTTTGTGTTCTTGATGGCCGTTCTGACTGACATAAGATGGGAGGTCAGAGTTGTTTTGATTTGTATTTCCTAATGCCAAAGAATGATTTTTTTATGCACTCGCCATTTGTACCTCTTCTTTGAGAGTATGTGCTCACTTCCTTTGCCCATTTTTTGCTTGGGTCATTTGTTTGAAGTCTTTATATATTCTAAGTATTAGTCCTTTATCAGAAGGATGGCTGGCAACTTTTTTTTTTTTTTCTTTTGGCCTAGTTTGTAGGCTGTCTCCTCTCTCTTGTTGTTTCCTTTGTTGTATAGAAGTTTTAAATTTGATATAATCCTATTTATTGATTTTTTTTTTTTTTTTGGTATTATTTCTTGTGCGAAACATGTGCTAGACAATGTTTTCTTGGGTGTGGGAGGAAGTACCAAGTAGCGGCTAAAGGCTGTTTGACTGTGGTCATTGTCATTGATCACCACACCTCTGTGTCACCCAAGATCCAGTTCTGTGCTAGAGGATCAAGGCTGGGTGCCTCAAGAACAAAAGGGTGGATACTCAAGCCACCCCGCCTGGCTGAGGAATTAGGCTGCCAAGTTGAGGTAAAGGATAGAGCACCACTGGGTCATCCCACATTCCATTCCCTGGTGGGCATTGTGCTCATTTGCTCTTGACTGTGAAGCCAGAGTTCAGATAGGCTCTCATTTGCTGTGTCTTTCAGTATCACCCATTTGCCCCCTGTAGAGTACATATGTACTCCTAAGTGTGCTTTGTATTGCATCTCTTAATACATTCTCAGTGGGCTGTTATTCACATGTCTCACTGCCAGGCAGTTTGAACCATCAATGGTACATGCATGACTGGTCCTTTGGAAAGCTTGTACCACTGGTGAATGGATCTAATCGCTTTATCTGTCTTTTTACTACTGATAGAAAGCTTTGGGGAACATGTTAAAGAATTAGCTGCACTGTTGAGTTTTATTGATATTTGATATATCAGAGTCAAGATTAAAGAGGTTTTTATTTTATATCATTTTATTTTCCTGTTGTCTATCAAAACTTGGAGTATACATATACGTACTTCTGGTTGTAATATGATAAACATCAGTCACCGCCATTGAGAAATGTTGTAATTTAACATGAATGGCCTGGGCCAGGGATATGGCTCAGCGGCACAGTAGCTGTCTGGCAAACACAAGTTCTTGAGTTTGATTCTTGGTGGAAAAAAAAAAAAAGCATGATTGGCCTTAACTCATGAAATGTATAAATTCTTCATGATAAAGCTTTATTGCATTACAATATGAGAACACAAGTTGTGCTCAAGAGCACTTCCCACCATTAGTTAGTGATCAGCGTAGCCATTGAACCCTCGGATGTGTGGGGTCTTGTGGAGATTTTAGAGTCTTTTCTAAACACTTGTCAGGTGACCACTCAGGAAGGGTCTGTGTGTGGTTTTTTTTGTTTGTTTTTGTCTTTTTCCTTCTTATCAGTACCGGGGATTGAACTCACGACTGCCTACTTGCAAGGCAGGCGCTTATGCTGCTGAGCCAAATCTCCAGCCCCAAGGGTCTGTGTGTTTTTAAGCATTTGTTTACCCGATCTTTTAAATACTAGGAAACCTGCTTGTAGGTTTCATCTGTATTTAATGCAGATGGTTCATAATATAACCTGTAACAGTTGCATGCATTTCTAAGTATCTACTTAAATAATTCATTAGTTTCTTAAGTATTTATTAGCATTGGAAGAAACTGATGAGGGGGTGATAAGAGCTAACATATGAAATAAATAGAGTTGTATTTATAAAACCTGCTAGCAGGGTGTGTGTAGAGCCAGACCCAGCTGGTTATCTCACATTGGCTGGGATGTGGCTTCAACATGCCTCCTCTGATGAGGCACTCATATTCTCAGGTCTGCCTGTATAACTTGTACCCTTTCACTATTTTTTTTTTTTTTTTTTGTCTTTTCTCCTTAAATAAAATTTAAAAAAAAAAAAAAAGTCCATGGAAACCATGCAGAGGCGCTGTGGTGTGTTTGTGTCCTGGGATGAAGCGATGAGTTGTGGTGGTGGCAAATCCTTGCGTGGGCTTTGTAATCCCTTCAGGTGTCACAGCATGCAGCTCAGACTGACAGTCACGGCATAATTCCAAAAAGAACTCATTTGGGGCATATTTTTACTTTATTTTTGGCAGTAATTGGGATCTGTCTTATTTACTTTTCTCATTGCTGATACAAAATAGCCAGTGCTCAAAGTTAAAGGAGGAAAGGTTTATCTAGCTCACAGTTGTGGAGGCTTTAGTCCATAATCGAGTTGACACAAGACCAGGCTGCCAGCTCCACACAACTCACCTAGTCTTCCTACTCCTGTCCATCTGGTCTCTGCTGAGGGCTGAAATATTAACATGAATAAGGCAATTAATACCATTGTTCTTCTTTTAAATTATTGACACCAAACATAGAAACTGTCAATGTAGGATCTCTTTATGTATTTTGTATCATATATTCTATTGTAAATATAAAAAAGTAGCAACCACACGTTGTCTCTAAAATGTTCTAGTACTGGGCCTGGGGTCTGGCTCAGCAGCACAATGCCAGTCTGGGGAGCACAAGATTTTGAGTTCTATATCCAGTACCAAAAAAAGAAAAAACTGTTACGGTATCAAAGATCATCTTTCTGAAAGGTGGAGCAGAAAAGAGAGAAGAAAAGGAGAAAATACAGGAGTGCCCTGGCTGTGAGGAGAATATCAGGAAAGAGATCAAAACAGAAGCCACCATGGGAATGCACATTTGAGTGACTCAGGGTTGACAGTGGGCCAGGGCAGAAGCTGTTCTCTGAGCAGGGACACTGGGCGCACAGCGCATCTCACTCCCAGTTCAGGAAAAGTACCTATGTCACTGTTGAATCCAGGTTTGCAAAGTGAGGTCAAAGTTAAAGTCTGCCCAGGCTGGGTTTGGTGGTGCATACCTGTAGTTACAGCGCTCTTGGAGCTGAGGCAGCAGGACTGCAGATCTGAATCCAGTGTAGGCAAAAAGGACTGAGGCTATAGCTTAGGACAAAGGCCCTTTGTTCAATCCTGTTACAGCTTATGTCTGGATGTCCCCCCAAAGTCTCATTTACAGTCATTGGGGGTAGGCTTTTCAGAGGAGACTGAATCTAATTCATTTGCGCTGAGAGCTAGCTCTACTTGCCCTAGGGGCAGCCTGCATACAATATAAAGGGCAGAACAAAACCTGTCCTGTCTTTTGTTGCTTTTGTTGTCTTCCACCACCAAGCATAGGCTCACATGAGCTGCTAGCACATGCACCCCAGGACTCAGTGCAGTAGTCTTGAATTAGCACCAGAGTGTGTGCAGACAACTGTGCTGTGTAGAAAAGGGAGAGTCGCAGCACTATACATGTGAATCAGCGCTCCTCAGGCTGATCTGATTGGCGTTGAACAGCTCGTTTAGAGAGGTCATGTTCACGTCCTGCTACTAGAACAACAGGTACTGAGCTCTGAGATTGGCTATGTGGGGACCTCTTGAATTTGTCCCTTACAAATATAGGACATGTGACCTGACTTCCTGAGGTTCAGTCTTTGCCTTTGACAAGTGAAACTAACTGGCATCTAGGAGTAAATAGCTCTGCATGTGGATCTTGTGGCCAGCCTGAACCAACCTGAGGCCATTCTCAGTGTTCCTATTGCACAAGAAAGTCAGTTACTGCACAGGGAGGGGACCAGGGCCAAGGAGAGACCAATTCCACATCTGTCCTCACCCCACAAGGAATTGTTTCTATGCAGTTCAGCAAGGAAGATGGTAGCATGGTGTGGAGACAGGCTTGTTGAAGAGAACCTCAGGGAATTAGAGTTTTGTGGGAGACATATGATAGTCGTATTTCTTCTTGGAAAATGTCAGACAGACCCAGGATACACTGTTCCCCTTTGCCTTTGATAGTGTGTTTCTCAGAAGAATATGAAAAGCTTGCAAGGTCGCAGAAATAGAGCTGGCCCTCACTGCCCCTCAGTTGAGCTACTGTCTTTCCAAGTTTGTGTTTCACAGAGTCAGCACCAGTTCCTCCTTGGTTTTCACAGACTTTCAAGTCAGCCATATGTGATGGTGCTGAAGCAGGAGGATCACAAGTTTGAGCCTAGCCTAGGCAACTTAGCCAGACTGTCTGAAAAAAAAAATTTTTTTTTCTACTGGGGATTGAATTTATGACCTTTTACTTACCAGGCAGGCTCTTATTTCACGGAGCTAAATCCCCAGCCCCTAATTTTTTTGGTGGAAGTCGGGGAGAGTATGGTTACTGGGGATTGAACTCAAAACAATCTCAGATTGGATTTGTTTTTTTGGTTTAGTTTGGTTTGTTTTTTTTGGTATAAGGAATTAAACTCATGACCTTGTGTTTGCCAGGCAGGAACTGTGCCTGCTGAGCTATGTCTTAAAATTTAAAACAAAGAGAAGAAAACAATATAAAAAGGAAAAAGTTCTTTAAAGTTCAGTTCAAAAACCCTGGGTTCCATCCCCCTTACAAAAGAAATGAAGAAGAGTAGGGAAGGCCATTGCTGTATGCACGTGCATCAGATAGTTTTTCTAAATTTGTTGGCTCTGTTCGTAGGATCAAAAGAGTGGGCTGCATCGGCAGGAGTCCTGAGTCCTGTTTCCTTCCAGGCACATGCAGAAGGCCCTCCCCTCCCAGCACCATGAATCTGGGCAGCTGACTGCAGTGATGTGCACTGTGTCCCCTGTTGGTTGCTGAGCACCTGTATGATGTGGTCCTGTTTTCTTTATCCAGGTTATCACAAACCTAGTGAAAATGCTGAAGTCCAGAGACACCAGGAGAAACTTTTGTCCTCCAAATCACTGGCTGTCAGAACAAGAAGACATTAAAGCAGATAAGGTATTACTGAAAGATCTTTTTAATATTTTTCATATATATATATGGTTTTTTTGTTTGTTTTTGGCTTCTGTCTTTTTGGGAAAAAAATTAAGTACTTTAAAAATGTTTAATTTGGGGGCTGGGGATTTAGCTCAGCGGCAAGTGTGTGGTCCTGAATTCAATCCCCGGTACCGATAAAAAAGAAAAAGACAAAAAAAAAAAAGTTTAATTAAAAAAAAATAAAATGTGATTCCACTTAAGGAGGGAAATAGCAAAAAAAAAAAAATTTAATTTATTCCTTACTGTGTAACTAAATATTAGTGGTGAATTCCCTTTTTTGCCAGCACTTCGTCAGTCATACAGACATATGTGCCAGCACCGTCAACTTAAAATGTACATTCTGAGTATATGTGTTTGGTCCTCATAATAGGTAGACCTTGTCTTTGATGTCATAAAGGAACAATCACAATGTGTTGCTCAGATCTGGTCTAAAGCCGATACTCTTGTGTAATGCATTAGGACAAGCACAGCACGGCCTGAGGACATGCAGGCTGGTTTGCATGTCACAAAGACCTGCTAGAGGGCGACTGAACAGAACACTGTGGAGTTTTCCCAAAGTTGGGACTGGGAAAAGGATTGAAAGTCCTGGCATAGTATAACTGCAGATAGTCATAGGAGTAGCAAGATGGAATAATCTATCTTGCTGTCACACCTGTGGCCTTATTGTGCCCACTGACCAGGCTTGGAACAGTGGAGCAATGGGCCCAGGTTCAGATCCTGGACCAGGGCTGCTCTTGGTCTGGGAAGACTGGCCTGAGAGCAGTGGAGCTCCACTGCAGGAGAAGCACATGGGTCCTGAAAAAGGAACAGGAGCCCAAGGGGCTCCATCCTAAGCATCTTGATGGATAGGAAATAAAGTCAGCTGCAGTGGACACCCATCAGTACTAAAAAGAAACAGCTTTACCATGTGCCTTTGTAGCACACAAAAGTCGTTACTTTGAGTACTGTTCTACAAAGAAGGAAGTCATGAGCTTTTTGTGTACCTTTCTAGGGTCGGCCATATGGAACATGATCGTTCTGTTGTGGGTGTTTTCTAGCTGATGGCTTGGGAGGGTGTGTAGACTACATCACCCCACTCAGTGGCCCTGGCAGCCCAGCCTGGGCAAGGCCCTTGCAAATGGGTAACATGTTCTTCATGTTAGCGCATTCTTTCCCTGGGTGCATGCCTGTGCTTGGGTGGCAGCAGTCTCTACATTGGTCAGCAGCCTAGGTCCTATGATGAAAGTGTACCACTATGTCAGGACAAAAGGACAGACAGGGTTACAGCACCATGAGAGTGTATTTAGCACAGCTCAAACTGTGGAAAATAAAAGGCTTTTTTCTTCATGAAAAATCACAGAGACCACGATAGGAGATGAGATTTTTTTTTTTTTTTTTTTTTTTTTGGTCTGTTTTGAGATGGGGTCTCGCTATGCAGTTCAGGCTGGCCTTGTGCTCACTTTGTTGCCCAGGCTGGTCTTGAACTTACAATGATCCTCCCACCTCAGCCTCCTGAGTGCTGGGATTACAGGCGTGAGCCACCACGCCCAGCAGGGAATGAGTTTTAAAGAAAACGTATCTTGTACCTATCTTCCTTAAATACTCATTTAACCAAATTACTTGAAAAAACATCTGTATGTGGAGGTGGGTGGTACTAGTAAAGAGTTGTTGATTTTAAGGATGATGTATTTGACCTCATAATGCAGATGTATTACTTTGGTGATTTACTGTGCCCAGACACTATATATCATTAAGGCAAATAATTGTGAACCAGCACAAAAGCACTGAGGGTCAGCCAGCATGAGTGCGTGGTGGGGCAGCCTAGGCAAGAGAGAGGGATGGAAGATAAGTATTATTCAGGCTGGCATGGCATGTCCCCATAGGTCACCCAGCTGTATGTGCCAGCATCCAGACATGTGTGGAGGTTCCGACGGATGGGGAGGATCGGCCCCCTGCAGTCCACTCTGGAGGGTAAGTGTCCATGCACTGCACTCCCAGCTTTAACAATGTTACCTAGCCAGGATGCGCATAGTGGCCTTGGCTCTAC
This sequence comes from Cavia porcellus, assembly GCF_034190915.1. Lineage (NCBI taxonomy): Eukaryota > Metazoa > Chordata > Mammalia > Rodentia > Caviidae > Cavia > Cavia porcellus. Next base: position 61,204,807 of record NW_026947489.1, read on the forward strand.
AAAATTGACTCACTTTGGGCGAGTGTGCAGTCCTTATGTGCACCACCAGAATCAGCTCCCCTGAGTAGTTTTGACATGCTGATTCTGAGGCTAGCACCCCACTCAGTTTGTGGCAGCCAGTGGTGCTTTCTTTACCTGTCAATTTGCCTTTTCCAGGTCTTCAGAGTAATCAGCTGTGGACTGCCTGTGAGGAGCTCCTCCATCCAGTGCAAGGCCTGGGCTGTGCAGACCCAGCTTGTCCCTTCTGGGCTTGCAGAACTTTATTCTGACTGTGCTCATTTACTAATTTGTTTGTTTGTACAAGGCCAGGGTCTTCTGTCTCTCATGCTGCTAAATTCACCTGCCGTGAACATACATTTTTTTTCTCATTTGAATAAATATCAGAAGTAAGAGTCTTGAGTTGTGGACTCAGTGTGCACGTAACTTTACAAAGAAATGAATGCCTATTTTTTAGAGAAGCTGCCCATGTGGTACTCTGACTAGCAATATGGGCCATCTAGCTGTTACATAGCCTGTTTATGTTGGCCACTTGAGAAGGTGCACAGTGATAGCACATTGTGGTTTTGATCTGTATTTCCAAGCTAGTGATACTGAATATTTTTCACACACTAGATTTTTTTTGTGTGTGTCCGATTTTAATCATCATGACTGTGTTTTGAGAATTTACCTAATTCTTACTAGGTTATGTTGAATCATCGAACATAAAGCGATAGTTCTTGATTGATATTTTCAGTGGCTGGTAGTTTAAAATTTTCTAGTAATTGAAACTCATATAGAATTTCAGCTACCCAAATGAATTTGTTTTATAATGAAACACAGAGCTTGAACTTGAAGAATTCCGAGCCCAGTAGGGATTTAGTAGAGAAATTATGAGCAGAAAAAGGATATGTTTATATAGCTATGGGCTTCTAAAGCCAAGCTAAAGTGTGATGGAAAATATGTATGATGCAGGTTCCCTTAGACTGCACTGCCATTAGAGATATTAAAAATAATGATAAGGGATGTTTGGGCGATAACAGTGCACAGTGTATGTACCTTTGTTGCTCCTGATTGATGTGTTTTGAAATTTTGTTTTAGGAGGTTTCTTTCATTTTTTTTCCTCCCTTGAAATAAAATGAATTTGGGAAAAAGATTGACAGTAAGATCCAGCTGGTACTTGCCTAGCAGTTAGTAAAGTGATGGAAACCTTGGAGATTTTGCCTCCTGGTTGGAGAATTTGGAAGGGGTTAGCCTCCACTCCCTTGCAGTGTTCAGCTCTCTTGTGGGAGTGTATTTGTTGGAGACTGGCTCCTTCTAGGACCAATCAGGCTGGGGCATGTCCCACCTCAGCTCTGGCTTTCTCAGACCCCATTTCACGAGACTGTATTCAAAGGATTTGTGGGGCTTGATACAGAGATCTCCATTGTGGGGCAAGGCTCTGTTAGTGGAGCCACTGAAGCCCTGGGTCCCACCCTGTGCCACTGTGGGCAATGCCTGTGGAGTGCCCTCAAAGATACTAGACTGGGCTGGAGGCATTGTGCAAGGATTAAGGGTTGGTGGAGGAACTAGTAGGGTATTGGCAGCCAGATTGATAGTGTATGTGCAGAACTTTGCAACAGAAAGTGGAAATGGAAAAGTAGAAATGAACTAATAAGTCCTTGCTATGCATTCCAGTGGGAGTAGAGTCCCCACCACTGTCGGTGTCCGAGGAACGACAGCTTGCCATCCTGACAGAACTGCCCTTTGTGGTCCCCTTTGAGGAGCGTGTGAAGGTACGGTGTGCCTCTGCTTCTACTCTGACTTGCTGTTCCACCTTGTGAGGGCTTAGCCTGTTAATATCCAGGAAGTTTCTGCTCCTCTCATGCTTTCTCAGTAGGTTGTGACCTCCCTGGCCTTTGTGTATAGACTAAAAGCATTCTTCCGGGCCTGCTTTTCTGGCAGTGGCTCAAGGGGTTTGTGGTGAATTTGCATTGTTGTTAAAATGCAGAACTTGTAAAGGTTTGTTTTTGTACATTCATGTGAAAATTGCTACTTTGTAAAAATGAAATGTGCAGATATGTTAACTCCTGATCTTTGCTAATGTGTAGAACTTTGTTTACATATATCTCTTTCCAAATTTAATTTAAAATGCTTCATACACTGGCTGTATTTAGAAAATGTCTGGAGGTTAATGGGTTCTGTGCTCAGGTAATGACTTCAAGACGGTGTTGTTTACCTTGCGTAGTCTGCAGAGTGAATGAAAGCCAGTGGCTTTGGGCACTGTTAACTGTCTTCACTAAAAACCACAAACACAGACATCATAGCTCCCTCTGCTGGACTTTCAACATCAAAATTATTACTTGACTTTCCTTATTATGGAGTCATTCTCACTGATACTCATGTACTGCTTTGTAGAACACTTTGTTCTTCCCTTCATCCCTATATTTTTATGAAAATTTATCAACAAATACTACAGCACAAATTTTCAGAATGTGGGGGAAAACAGCAATATTAGAAATAGCCAAATGTGTGGTGGTCTGTGCTTATAATCCCAACTAGTTGGGAAGCTAAGCCAGGATGGACATAAATTTGAGGCAGGCCTGTGCAACACAGTGTAGGATCTTATCTCAAAATGAGGCCAAAAAGGAAATGCTATTCACTCATACCCATTATTATTCATACTCATTTATTGATAAAATCAGTGTTTTTTTTATCTTGGCTGTTATCTTGTGTTATAACAAAGAATCTGTTCTGATAACCTTGCAATTTCTTCTGTTTGTTAGATCTTTCAAAGGTTGATTTATGCAGATAAGCAAGAAGTTCAAGGAGATGGTCCATTTCTGGATGGAATTAATGTCACAATAAGAAGAAACTATATTTATGAAGATGCTTATGACAAACTGTCCCCAGAAAATGGTATTGTATAATTCTCTTTCTATATGTATAAATGGCAGGAGGAGGCTGGGCAGTCATTTTAAAAAGGATTATTAAAATATGTGTGTCCATCTTGGTGTTCTGGCACAGTGATGGCAAACTTTTTAAGGGATGCTTACCCAAACTGCATTCCAAAATGCACTTGTGGATAAATGGCAACACTGTAATTAAACTAAATACTAAGATTTTAATTTAGAAAAAACAACCCTTATATTAACTTGTGTGTGTGTGTGCTGCATGTTGCTAATAGCAAAATTAATATCTTTCATTTTAAAAGAAAAGCAAGGCTGGGGATATAGCACAGTACCTGCCTGGCAAGCACAAGGTCCTAAGTTCCCATCACTGTTCTAGAATGACTGTTTTGTTTTTGAGGCAGAGTCTCATTATATAGTTCAGACTGGCCTGATACTCAAACTCATGATGATCCTCCTGCCTTTGCCTCTGAGTGCTGGTATTATAGGTGTGCAACACTACACTCACCTCTCTAGAATGACTTTTCTTTTCTTTTTTTTTCTTTTCTTTTTTTTTTTTTTTTTGTCTTTTTGAGACAGGATCTCGCTATGCAGTTCAGTCTGGCCTTGAGCTCATTTTGTAGCCCAGGCTGGTCTCGAACTCGCAACAATCCTCCCACCTCAGCTCCCAAGTGCTGGGATCACAGGCGTGAGCCACCACGCCCTGCCTAGAATGACTTTTTTAAAACATAAGGTTAAGCATAAAATTTAAGCTGAAAGTAAAGGAAGATATTTGGTAGTGTATATTATCAAATAATATTCCTAAAATTTATAGTTATTTAAAGGCTAAAAACTATTTCCCACTTCTTACCACTCTGTCTTTGAACTTTCACTTGCTACCTATTTATGTATATGCTAGTTGTCTCATGAAATGTATTGAAATAAATGCTGTACAATCATTTTTTAAATGAGCATAATACAGTTCAACACAGTGGGAGAGAATTACATTATAGCAGTAATTTGGGTATCACTGGGAGGTCAGTGACACATACTTTGTTTTATGTTACCATTTGATACTGTTAAAAAAAAATGTCCTGTTAATGGCACACGTAGTAGCAGTTTAATTGCAAAGTGTCATGTTCGTGGTATACATGGAATCCAAAGATCTTTTCAAACCTTCTGCTAATGGTAGGTTTTTTTAAAACAGCAGTTTCCTTTCTGTGAGGGAAGCAATTTAATTTTTTTCTAAGAAAGCCAAACCTCTAGTATTTAGAATTAATTGTTACTGTTCATTGGGAGAGCCAACGGGGGTGAAGGAGGTAATGGATGAAAGTTGACTGGAGATATTCCCCTATTCGGTTCCCCTGACAGTTTTGATTGTAATTTGCTTTTGTTGGTACCCCAACTCTCAGAAGCCCAGTGCTGCAAACTGAGGTCTGTGCCAAGCTGTGAGCTTCCCACCACGGCAGCTTCTCACGCCTTGGATATTGCTTTCCAAGTACTATGGACATACACGGCAAACTAGGCAGCCTGACTCTTGCCTGTCTGACAGTCTGGCTGGGGGACTGTTGGTGACAATGCCTCCTTGTGGTCCCCTCCTCTATGAGTACAGTGGTTCTCAAGCAGCATTTCTGTAAAGTCTGTCCTTCTCTTTCCCTCTGGCAGCCTGGAGTGGAATCATTTACCCTTGCGTACTCATGCTCATTGTGTAGAGCATGTGCACAGCAGTTTTGTTGGCTTGGTGATTGAACCTGGAAGAAAGAACACAATAAGCCAAAATCTTGACTGTGCTGTAATGGGAGGTTGTGTTTATTGTGTAGGTTTCCTGAGGAGTGAGACTACATGCCCACACCAGAAGAAGGTGTGGCTGGGTTGAGGCTTCAGCAGGGGTACCATGGTCCTTTCACTGGACATGTCTATGTACTCATCGGCTAAAATAAGTGCTCGCCAACCATTTTAAATTAACAGCAAATCTGTTTCTTGTGTGTGGGTTGTAGGACATTGCTCCCCAACTATAACAAGCCCCAGATTTCCTCATGAAGTTTCAAGCTTTGAAACTTACCTAAAAACTTTCTAGTGCATGCTGGTAATTGCCTAAAGATTAAAGAATTTGGAAAATTCGCGTAATATTTACGTTACAATGGTTAAAGTTTTTTTTTTTTTTAAACTATATAATTTAGGCCTCATCAGTAAGAGTTTTTAAATCATGTGTTAAACTTGTTTGATTTTTGCTAGGCAAAGTAGGGAAATTAAATATCTTGGAACATTTAATTTACTTAAGAGGAATGGCTTGAGCTGCTTTGTTGGCTAATCATTTACATATAATCAATTAATGTAATTATCCCATATGTCATCCAGTCATTAGAGTTGGTCTCTGTGGACACTGGTCTCACTGCACAGCAGGAGGAAGCTCTCCAGGCTGGGGTGATGATGACATGAGATGAGTTGCCTGAGTGATGCTTGGAGAAGTGGGGCTGCCTTTGTGTGATAATGGCATGGCGAGTACAGACAGCCGTTACATTCCCTCCTGGCAGTATTGCGGATTGTGGGGCTGCTGCAGGGCAGCTTGCCTGCACTGTGCCTGACCAGGCTTCCCTGGGATGTGGCACACAGCCTCTGCCCTGGCCTGTTGTCAGCCAGTCTCGGCCTACATTGGTTGGTTCGTTTTGTTTCAAGAAGAAATGGAATAGGCTAAAATTATATTAATGTTTTTGTGTTTTCTTCTATTAAATTTTTACTAATTATTAATTTATTATTTGTCGTGGAAAAAAGTAATGTGAGCAATCTCCAGTACTAAACTGTATGCTGAAAATGCCTTTTCCCTCTTGCATTTTACTGTGTATAGAAGCAAACCTGAGGAAACTGTAGACTCTCAATTCCAGCCGTGCATGAGAGCTCTCTCTCTCAGTGCATGCCTTGGAGGGGCTTCCCCCATGAGCCACAGTTGGGCATTTCCCTTAGAGGATATTTTTCACTTTATAGTGTTTATGAAACCTATTCCTGCTAGCCACTTGTAATCAGTTGTGACATATTCTTTCACAAAAATGCTTGCTTTCTTAAACCTGAGTATTAAGGTTGGGTGTGGTGATACACATCTGTACTCCCAATACTTTGAAAGCTAAGTAGGCAATTTCGTAACTTAGTGAGATCCTGTCTCATAATAAAAATGTGTAAGGGGTAGAGATACAGCTCAGTACAAAGGTCCTGAGAGGTTGGAACTCTATCTCAAGAAAATTTTTTTTAAAAGTAAAGGTAGGGAATACCCAAATATATTTTTGTGTTGCCTCTGTAATTGGCTAATTAGATTTCTATTGGCATTTTATCTGGAACTTACATTGGACATATTTTGTAATCATATTAACCAAAATAGGTGCAAATAATATGCTTATAGAGTAGCATTATCAGTGGAAAGTATGTCCTTCACATAGGAATAGTAGTTAAAATTGTAGGTGCCTGGGTCTGAGTGGACCAGACTCCAGGCTCTGTAGGTAGAAGACATATTTATGTCACTCACTGTTACAGTGTTAACCATGTGACTTTAGCATAAGAAGAGTAATTTAAGCTTTTCTGCCTTCAGTTTTCTTGCTGCAAGATACAATTATTAAGGGCGTCAGTGTAATCCTGTAAGATTCCAGCACACATCACTGGTGAAACCATTGGTGGCAGCCGTTATTTCCTTGGGTGTGGTGGCAGGGTAGGGGAGACAAGCTATAGCCACAAGTGGGGGTTTGATTGCCTTGGTTCCTGGTGAGGTGTGCTCAATAGCACAGAGGTCACTGAGAACCAACAGGCCAGTGCTGCTGTCCCTGTGGGTGGTCCAGGGAGGTACCTCTCTGGTCCCTGTTATAACACGCTAGTGCTCCTTCGTGGTGACTGCACTTGGGTACCTCTGTGGCACCAGTGTCCTGGGGGAGATGGTGATCCATTCTGGTGGCGCCCTTTGGCCCTAATCCCATTCCTCTGCTTTGAGGTGTTTTGGGGGCTCTTTTCCTTAAGGCACGGGGAGTGGTTTCCTCCCAGCCCCATTCTTGGGGCCAGCTTTCTTTCTGCGCCCTGTATGCTCTAGAGAAAATCTTAGCCTGCATTCTCATTGCCTTTTAATGTCACTACCTTGTTGACCCTTGTGCAAAAATGTCTCTAGCAGTGTCAGTGGCCTTCCCTAAGACTTATAAGACTATTTATTTTATTACTTCCATTTAACATCTTTCATCTTCTGTCTCCCTTTTTGAATAGAGCCTGATTTGAAAAAGCGGATTCGTGTGCACCTGCTGAATGCCCATGGCCTGGATGAAGCCGGCATCGATGGTGGTGGTATTTTCAGAGAGTTTTTAAATGAACTCTTGAAGTCAGGCTTTAACCCCAACCAGGGGTTCTTTAAGACTACTAATGAAGGGCTTCTGTATCCCAGCCCTGCTGCTCAGATGCTTGTGGGAGACTCTTTTGCCAGGCATTACTACTTCCTGGGCAGAATGCTGGGAAAGGTAAAGTAATCTTCATGTAAAAATAGTCCAAAACACTGTCCTATTTCTCTGTATATATGGATTAATTATTAACATAGCTTTGGTGACCCCTAAATAGTATTTATTTACCTGGTAGTTATGTTTCCTCTTTATATATTATGTGCATTTGTAAAGCATTATAAAAATCATCTACAGTTTAAAGATCATACTGTATTTTAAGACTTCTCATACTTTCTTGATAATGGTGAAAGTGTATGATATTTTTTTGAAAGTGAGTAATTTTAAAGTGCTGTGAGATAAAGACCATATCCAGTATGATGTAAGTATGTTCTGTATGTTGTGTGCAAATTCTGTAAAAACTTACATCTTAGGGTGATAAAGTGATGATGCTATAGGAACCAGGACATTCCATCTACCAACCATCTTTTCAGAGTGGTTCAGCCTTCACTGTTCATGAAATTATGTGACAAGCAGAGATTGCAAGTTCTGTTCAGTGTTCCCTCTGGTCCAAGTTAGGAATCAGATGAAGGTGCACACGACCTGTCCTAGACCAGGGTTATGCCTTAGGGTCAGGGTCACAGTTGGTCCCCTATACTCACTTTTAGCCCCCCAAAACTATTACTGTTTGAAATTGGTTACTAACACAAGATTTTATGTATGGGCTATGTTTATTTTATTTTGTTTCTTTACATTTTAAGTGAATTGCCGATTTATAACATTGTGGCTAAGCAGTTCCAGTAAACTCTAGAGCCAACACTTATCCTAGAAGTATTGAAACTTAGGCAAGAATCACTCATCATTGCCATGGACTAAAGCCACTTGTATGTGAGAGGCTTGAAGCACTGGGAAGGTGTTCTGCACTGCACTGGGGTTCTGCAGTGTTCAGGCTCCTGACTGTTAGGACTCACTGGGCTGATAGAGAATCCGTTTACCCCCGTGCTATCTCTTTGTCAGAAGCCATTTAGAGCACTTTCAAATCTGAGAGAAGGAGACCACACAAGTCCATTGCAGCAGGGTCCCCATGGGTTTCTCTCCTTCCAGGAGGCAGTGTCTATTTTGTCCTCGTTCTCCACCACTGCCTACATGGCACCAAGCACTGGCTCTGCCATATAGCCTAGGCCATTTCAGAACATTTCTTTCTCCTTCTTTCTTGCCTTGCATATCTTCATCTGGGATGTACTTCTTTGCAAGGTAGCAAAAAGAAATGACTCCTATGAGGTACTCAGAAGTATTACTGCAAGGTGTGCACAGCATGCCCACCTATAAGATTATTATCCAGTGAGATTACTCTTGTGTTATTCATGGTTCTTTGGTGTATTGTTCTATATTTGTAGGTAAAAGCCGTTCATACTCGGAGTGAATTCTTTAAGGTGTTTTGAATGGTCTGGGGATGTTCTTACTTACTCTCTTTAAAATAGTAGAAGAAAACTTGAGATTTAGTGTCCCCTCTGCAGCACTTTTTTTTTTTTTTTTTTTTTTTTTTTTTTTTTTTTTTGTGGTACCAGGGATTGAACTCACGACCTCGTGCTTGCCAGGCAGGCGCTTATACCCCTAAGCTAATCCCCGGCAAAGACTCTCACTATTGCATCTTTTCTTTTTTTTTTAATCAGTACCAGGGATCAAACTCACGACTGCCTGCTTGCAAGGCAGGTGCTTATGCCGCTGAGCTAAATTCCCAGCTCCTGCAGCACAGTTTTAGAAACAAATTATGGATTATTTGGCAAGCACTATAAGCATTGCATGTGGCTACCACAAATCCATGCTGACTAGAAGTGACTCTGGAACAGTGTCCAACATACCACAGCCCTGGGCCAGATCTGCTCATGTGCAGGTTTTCCTGTCTGCTCTTTCTACAAAGCTTAATTCTGCAGAGTTACATATTATATGACCCTTTGCAGGAGAGGTCTGTCAACTGTAGATAAAAAGTGGCAGCCACAAGGGGCTGGGGATTTAGCTCAGCGGCATAAGCGCCTGCCTTGTAAGCAGGCAGTCGTGAGTTCAATCCCTGGTACCGATAAAAAGGAAAAAGACCAAAAAAAAAAGTGGCAACCATATGTGAGGACTTGTACTCTGTGATAAAAACTTTAAATATCATGCTGTGGGTAGCAGCAAATCATGAACACGTGATTGGTGAGATTCCTGCTTTAAAGGCAAAGAGAGGCATGATAGATGTGAGAGGTTGAGGCCCAAGTGAAAGAACTGGGGATCTGGCTTAGTGACAAAGGTGTCAGGTGAGCATAACATGCGTAGCCCATTTCTCTTACTGTAATGACATCAGAGGCTAATTACTTTAGGAAGAAAAGAGGCTCCTAGAGCTCACTGTTCTGTATGATCCGAGTATGATATTTGCATTAGTGTAGCTGTGAAATGGGCCTCATGATGGGTGGTATCACAGGAGCATGTGTAGGAGCAGGCATTTGCAGAACAAGACAGGAAGCCAGAGACCACAAATGGGGGTGGCATGGGGTCCCAGGAGCACTGTTAAGCCCCCAAAGATATTCCACAGGGAGACCTTGGGGATGCCCCACATCCAGACCATGGTGGACCTCCCTCTTCTGATTGGACCTGTGATGGCTTTGATGTCAGTTGTTAGTGAAATGGCCTTTTTTTCCTTGGGTGTCAGCAACCCTGGTAGAGTGAGTGGGTTATAGGAGTGTATTGTGCACCACCATGCCACCTTATTGGAACTCTGGAGGTTATGACTTTCATAACTCATTATAAAATTTTTAAAATGGTATCTTGTAGTTCTTTCAACTAAGATGAACCTAAGAGCTTTCTAAATTGATGGGGGAAAAAAAGCCTTTTTTTAGCCAGACACACCTTTGTTGTCCTGTAAATCCAGTAGTTTGCACAGAAGATAAAGTGTTAATTGTATTTGTGTGAATTAGGTCATACTAATATTATTTTTCCTTCCTAAACATATGAAGTATTTTCCACTGGTGATAGAGACCAGTAGTTACAGAATCCTTCTGAGGTTAAGCTCATTTTCCTCTGTTTATTAATATGCTATTCATAGTGAGATTACCCTAAGATGATGTCCTGCAGAACGATAGTAAATCATAAGTAAATTCAGTAAGGTTAATAGGTGGGTATTACCTGTCCTGTATACTTAAATGACGCTGCATAAAGGAGACTTTGTGGCCTTTACCTCACTGCCAAAATGTTTAACAAAATTTAGATAACACTAATTAGAAACCTACAGTTATTTCATTGATGAAAGAATTCGAGGATATAAGAATACAGGAAAATCTCTCATATTCATGGATTGGAACAATTAATATTATTAAAATGTCTGTATTACCCTAAGCAATTAGTAAAGTAGTATAGGGCTGAGGATTTAGCTCAGCGGCATAAGTGCCTACCTTGCAAGCGCATGGTCGTGAGTTCAATCCCCGGTACCAATAAAAATAAAGTAGTATAATCCCCATCATCAGCATACCAGTGACATTCTTCACAGAACTAGAAAAGGCAATCCTAAAATTACTGGCAAGCACAAAAGCTCTTGAGTACCCATACAATCGTGAACAAAAGAACAAAGTTGGAGGCATGTCTGACTTCGAGATCTGGCAACCATGACAGCAGCAAGTACCAGCCTCAAAGCAAACACATAGACCAGTGGATAGAGCAGAGACTCAAGCAGCAGCCTGTGCATCCCAGCTACACACTGTGCCACTGGCACGCACAGGATGGAGGACAGATGCTTCTGTATGTGGTGTTCTGGGTCTAGAACACCACCTCCACGCTGCACAGGATAAGCTCTGTCCTGAGCCAAGACCTGAAACTGAGACCACCAGAGAAAAACAGAGTAAGATCTGTAATATCTCAAAAACTTAGGCAGCAAGAACTGAAATAAACAAATGGGATTCTATCAAACAGAAACCTTCCGTGCAGTCAAGGTGGCCTGAGGAGTAGGAGTGGGAGTGGGAGTGGGTGTTTGCAACATTCACCAGATGAATGAAAAGTTAATATTCAGAATATATAAGCATGGGAAACTGCTTTTAAAAACCAGATAATTCGCTTAAAAGTAGGCAGATGGTCTGAACGGACATTTCCCAAAGGAGAAATCCAAATGACCAACAAATACATGAAAAAATGCTTGATCTCATTAGCACTAGCCAAATGCAAATCAAAATCACATTGAGGTACCATCTTACCCCACTTAGAGCAACTGTTAGCAGAATAAAACTAATGAGTATGGAGATACTCAGGAGGCTGAGGCAAAAGAATCTGAAGTTTTAAGCACAACCTGGAAAGTTTAGCAAGTCCTTGTATCACAAGATAAAAAGTTTTGGGGAGGTAGCTTATTGCAAGTTCCTGTCTACTTTCATTCCCTAGTCTCACAAAAACCAGAATTGTGGAGATTCCTCAGAAAGCTACAAATAGATCTCTCATGTGCTCCAGCACTCTCACTCTTGGTGATATATATGCAGAGGGAATTAAACATTCTTAAACTGTAAAGTAGGGTTAAATTATAGTCAGTTGTCCACACCTGTAATCCCAGGACCTGGGAGGCTGGGGTAGGACAAGTGTAAGCATGGGCTGCCTAATGAGGCCCTATCTCAAAAAAAAAAAAAAAAAAAAAAGAGTAAAGTCCTGTCAAAATGGATGGGACCAGAGGGTGTCTTTGTGTAGTTATCCAGACACTGAAACATAGTGTTGCATCTTCTTGAATGGAAGTTAGAAAACAAAAGAAACGGGATTGGATGTGTTTGGGGAATTACTGGAGGACATGCAGGATAGAATGTGAACTCAGAGATTTGATCAGCCCAGCTCTGCACATGTGTTGAAATAACATGAGCCCCATTCAAATGTAGAGTCTATACAAGCTAGTCAAAAATTACTTAAACACTAGTTTTATTTGAATGTCATTGCACATATTTAAGATGCTCTTTATATAACTTTTGGCATGGAAATTCCTGTGGGGGTGCTAATTTCTAAAACATACATGATTATCATCTGATTATAAATGGTTAGTTTTGTACTGACAGGCTAAAAATTGTCTGGGCTTAAGTAAATATAATAGTAGAGGAGTAATAACATGGTACCTGAACATTAAATCTTGAAGAGAAGAAAATTATATATTGATTGATTGTAGTATTTATCAGGTCGTAATGTATTTAAATTTTCCCTAATGCATATGTTAGTGATTGTTACAGTGACAAAGTGCAGAAGAGGTCTGGGAGTTGTCCCACGTGGGAAGAGTCACCTCATGTTGCTGGTCACTTCTTAGTTGAGAGTTCCATTAGCAGATGGCTCTTGCTGCCTCTGTGGGTCGAGATAGCACTTTATCGCCTGTAAATCAGGCTCTAGACGGGAATAAATAAACAGCTCAAGGATGTGGTAATGTCACGGCAACACTTTTACAGATAGAAGCACCTAGGTCCATTTAAGCCAATTAAGTTCAGAATATTTATTGGAACAAATCCTTTTTCATATTTGAATTCTGTTTGAAAAGTACTCCTTACTGCAGAATATTGATTTAATTGGAACACAATATCTATAAATCATATTATTTAATAGTATCTGGGTCTTGTTGAAATTTTTATCTGATTGTGTAACTTCAGCATGATTCATAATTGTATATTTCAGTAGAATTCAATATACACAACATTTCAGAGTGATACTGGCAAGTGGCTTTTTTGTTTGTTTGTTTCTGTCTCTTTCTGGCAGTACTGGGGATGCAAATAGCCATCTTCACATTGTAGTCCTCCATGTGTTTTATTTTGAGATGGGATCTCCTTAAGTAACTAAATTGCCTGGGCTCAGCTTGGCCTTCCTGGAACTGGAATTACAGGTATGCACCGCCATACCCAAGCTTAGCTGTTGGTCTTGACCTTTTCAACAGTTGGAAGAATATATTCCTTTCAACCTCCTAAGTGTTGGGATTACAGGCATGCCCTACCATGCCTGATGGGAGAATGTATTCCTGTATGTATAGCATTAGCTTCCCTTTATAAAATGCTCACTGCGCCTACCAGAGCTGCAGATGGAGATGAATACCAGTATCCAAGTTGCCTGGGACCTTTGCGGCCTTCAGCTTGTCTTAGATGCCTCTCTCAACCTAAGCTGAGCTCATCAGCTTCATAGAGTGCTCCCTTGGACCTGCTCCTTCAGTTGTTCCACCCCTCTGCTGACATGCAGCAAGTTCAGCCTTCCAGGTACCTGGAAGACTTCTGCTGGGGCGACTACAGCCTTCACATGCAGCTTCCTAGGTATCCCCCAGCCGTCCATTGCAGACAATCCCTTGCCAGTGTGCAGAAGAACCAAAGATCAGTGACCTTCACTAGAATTTATCCCTGCTCAGAGTCGGACCTGCTTTATTGACGCGCCTTGTGGTGCTGAGGATGAAACCCAAGCACAGGCTACCATTATGCTATACCTTCAACTGAACCTGCTTCTGTGGGTAACCTCTGACTATGGTCTGTGTTCTTTCCATAATCATGAAGTCGTTGATCTGTAGATAATCCTTTGTCTATGTTTTCTATAGTAATTTTATTTCACATCTTTGAATTAACCATGAATTAAGACCCAGTATGTACAGTAAAAGCGGCAAGTGTCTTCCTGCAATGCACTGTTTCTGGTTCATAAGTAGTGTTCTTGTTTTAGACACCCAAAACAGTCAGAAAAATTCTGTCTGCTGTGGATAATAAGAGATTTGCTTACTATTACCTTTCCTTTTATTTTTAAGGACACACAAGCAATAGCAGGGAGAATGAGTCTGGTTTATATTCAAGCCATTTTCCTCAGTAATAGAAAGTGGAACCCTAGTTCCCATGAGACTCCTGAGTTGGGTGTTCTGGTCAAAGTGGTTGTGGTATTACAGTTAGCTCTTTGTGGAGCAGGCACTCAGGGAGGCCAGCTACAGATTGAGGGTTGGTGGAATCTCTGTCCTGGGTCTCAGGCATTTGTTGAGGACAGAGGATAAAGGTATTAGCCAGCTGGGGACAACTTGGCAGGATCAGATGTGGGACGGGTGACCTGGCATTGCTGGGAGGTGCCTGAGACCTAGGCAGGCAAAGCCATGAGGCCTAGACATGCTGTCTTTACACAGCTGCAAAGCCCAAGGATCCTGAGCTCCAAGAGCAGGGGAAAAACAGGAAAGAGTGGGCTGTCATCAGCCAGAGGCCACCTTGTGTCCCTATCCTCTGTCACTGACAGGCTGAGTGTCCTCAGAACAGCTTAGACCTTTGGTGGTTGTGGAGTGGGAGAGGCAGAGCTGGTGGTGGCAGCACCATTCCAAAGTGTCTGTCCACACTGATCCAACCCTTCCCACACTGAGGTGTCAACCCACAGAAATGTGGATGCTTGCACCCCAGAGGAACCCAGTGACTGCAGTACCCCAGCTGTGGCTACTGCAGTGCTTCCAAGGGACAACCAGAGATAAATTATAGGGTGGGAGCTGGGCGAGGTGCCCTGTGCTGTGAGCCTAGTACTCTAAAGAATGAGGTGGGAGTTTAATTAAGGAGTTGCCAAGCCCAGGCAACACAGTGACTTTAGCAGTATCTTACCTCAGTATAAAAATACATTGAGAAAGGGCTAGAGATACATTTCAGTACAGAGACCCTGGGTTCAATCCCCAGTACCTCCATAAAGAAAAAGATACGCTGTGGGATGAGCTTAGGAACTGCGTCCCGAGCACACAGGCTGAGACAGGACTCATGCCAAGGGGGGAAAACGTAAGGGCAGGCAGAGCTGGCTGGTGGTTTGGAAACAGTGAATAGAGAAAACCCAAAGTCCAACCCACTGCTCTCCTGAAAGGTGCATGTGTGTGTCACCCGAGGTGCAGTAGAGCTCCATGTGGCTTCAAGAGTAAGGGACCTGAGAGCAGGCTCCAGGGGCCCACTGTAGACCTGGGCTCTTTAAAGAGTCAGTCACAAAGGCCAGGGAGGCCTCAGCCCCGGGAGTCCCAAGGGCTGTGCCAGAGAGAGAACCCTGTGGCAGAAGAATGGCTGTATGAGTCCACCACATCGAGCAAGGAGACCCGCAGGGCCACCCTGGGGGACTGAGGAGCCAAGGGAGCCAGCTAGATGAAGTTGAAACTGTTCGGAAATGGCTGCACAGTTATGGTAAGAGCCAGTGAGCTATTTGCTATAAGTGCCTAATGGGTTCCTTCTCAATAATTTTGCTAGAAGAAAGCAGTACTATCACCCTTGTGACAGAGTTGGTGTCCCAGGAGCAAGGGAGAGGGATAAACCGCAGCCCATGGGCACTATTGTAAATCTGGAAAGAACTATGGCGTATGTCACTCAGCCTCAGGTAGTCACTGTATCCTAGCAGAGTCCCATGCAAGGTAGTTGGCAGATTGCCAGAGTTTAACATGTCCTCCACTATGTCCAAAAGGACTTTGTACCTGGAAATGTTTCCTTTAGATGCTGGGAGTGCACAGCATGAGATGGCCCTATCCCCTGTACCTTGTGAGCCGAGAGAGGCGTGTGGGGTGTGCTATGGGGCATCCCTTGGTGAGGAAGATGGAAGCTTTATAATCCTCCGGAGGTGTTTGATGGGCACAGCCCAGGAGCCCTGGGACTAGAAGAGTAGTGTGGAAGGGGCTGCTCCAGGCCAAGTGTTTCTAGGTTCACAGTGAGGAAAGGAAGTAGGAGGCTGAACCTGTGTCCTCCCCCTCGCATTCCCTGTGGGGTTTTGAGGTGGAAGAGGAGCTGCCATTTCATAGCTGCATTGTGACTGTAATTATGACCGTTGGTGGACAGGATGCACAGTGGCCCAGAGGGCCTGGATCACCTTTGCAGAGAGCAGGAGTGTGGGAGATGCACAAGTGGAACACAGGTGAGGTCCAACTGCTACCCCATGGGGATGCTGGCAGCCCTGAGCAGGGGAGGAGAGGCTGGGAGTACCACTGACCCCAGCCTGTATGCAGGATCTCTGAGGGAACAGAATTGCCAGCACTCTTCCCAGCCATTTGTGCAGGCCTGAAAAAGCAAGCCCTGGTGGTGCTCATCCTATGGAGTGTAGTGCGCTGTGTGTGGCAGCTCAAGCAGTCTCACACCCCACTGGATGTGGGATTCAGGGCACCTGTATGAACAGAAGTTTACAGGAGTTGACTAGACAGAAGGATCTCTGAATTGGGCTTGTGGTAAATCTTGGCAGTAGGTAACTCTCCATAATCTGCAGGGTCCAGATAGAGAATGAGTGGTGTTTGCAAAGTTACAGATGCAGAGTGCATTGTGCAAATGGTCTTTGGCATACAGCTGGCCGTTCCTCAGTGTTATTGATCAGGCACCGTTGGGCTTTCTAGGACCCCACCTTACAGGCTCCTATGTGTCCCGAGCCCTGCTCTGCTCCGGAGCCCAGGGCTGCAAAACCTCTGAGCCAGTCGAGGACTGTTTTTCCTTCCCTTCCCTTCCCTTGCCTTTCCTTTCCCTTTCCCTTTCCCTTTCCCTTTCCCTTTCCCTTTCCCTCCCCTTTTCTCTTTCCTTTTCCTTCCCCTTCTACTTTTCCTTTTCCTTTTTGTGTGTTTTTGACACAGGGTCTCACTGTGCAGTTCAGGCTGGCCTCAAACTTGCAGTAATCCTTCTGCCTCAGCCTCTTGAGTGCTGGGATTTTCGGTATGCACACCCAACTGGGTATCATGCTTTCAGCCCCAGTTAATTAATTTTGAAGCATAGGTGTGAATTAACATGTTAGTGATAGTGTAATCTTTACCTTACATTTCTTTTTTTGTTTTCTAAGCTTTGTGATTAACATGATTTAAAATAATTAAAGTTATTATCTGCTTGCTCAATTAGGATGGCTTTGAAGCAAGACATCATCTCATATAGTTTTTAGATTAAGTTATAAATGTTCTCTTTAGAACTACCTGAAGATTGATAGAGATGCATTTGAAAAGCATTATTTTTTTATTGATTCTTAATGTAGTAAATTACTAAAGTTATTTGGCAGCAAACAGAAGTGGCCTGTGATGTGGCTCACATTTATTCTCCTGATAGAGCCACAATTTGCATTAATTGCGTTGCGACTGCACTCACTTATATTAAAAGGCTTCTACTATAATTAATCCTTTTTTATTTCAAATCATTTTGGCACAATTTCTAGCTATAAACACTCATAAAGGGTAGACAGTTGAAAAATACATTACAGGTTCTTTCCATATACCTATTGCTAATTTTTCATGACAGGTAGTTATTGATATGCTTCTAGGGACAAGCGTGGTACGACTGGCTGAAAAATGCTAAGTGGATTATTCTGCATAAAAAATAGGCAGTTTTTGAAGTTGTGTAATTAACCTGTGTTTAGAAAATACCTTGATTTATGCTTACATTTGTATCTTAGTTGCATACATTATGGAAATTTAATTTATAATCCATTTAGCTGATGCAATCATAGTTTTTAGTGCTATCATTTATTAGTGCTTGTATATTAAATGCTCTAAAAGTTTAAACCTGCCTTATATAAAAAATTATACCTATGCATTTACATTTTATGACTCACAGTGGGATTTCTATTTGAGATTCAGGTAGCTCTGATACATTTAACAGATCTCAGTGGTTTATTGTTACTAATGCAAAAATGGCAAACAATGACCTTCGGTATCGAGCGTCAGATGATTTATGCGTCTGGTTTACTTTTAAAGCCCACCGTACAGATGAGGGCTGTTCCTTAGCCCCCGCACGCGTCACAGAGTTTTATGCAGAATGCGCTCCTTGGTTCTGAACTCATCGCTCATTTAGAAGTAATGGTGCTGCTAAGTGCCCCAGGTTAACAGTTCTCGCCATCCTTAACTTTAAGCAAACTGTGACTTTCTGGGGTGACTATTTACATTTATCAGTGGATGATGGGGTGCTATTGCCATTTTGTCCTCATTCTCTCAGCAGAATGTCATCTTTTTTTAAAGTTAGTTAGAAATCTTAAGTCTTTGGAGCACAGTTCCCTTGTGCTGGCAGAAAATAGACTTCATAGTGTCTGTCCATGGTTTTGGTTTCCCAGAGTACAGCCCCAGTGATCGGAAGGAAATGTTCTCAACTGTTTTCTAGTTTCCTTGGGCCTTGTCAGCAGAAAGTGTTAGAAGTACAGGCTTTGGTGTACTTGGCACACCCTGGTGCAGTCGAGGGACTGGTGGCACAGCAGAGCAGAGGCTCTAGGGTGGATGAATTCACATCATTCTGCCCGGGTGTGTGTGGTAGGTTTTGGTTTACTGTGCCTCTTTGTCCTTCCTGATGTCCCCAGGCTCCCTTTCCCTCTGCTGGCAAGGGGCTGTGCTATAAAAGCAATGCTCAGGCTCTCTTCTCAGCTAGTGGGGTGGGTGAGGTAGTATTGCCTGGTTTCACTGCAGACACATCTCTGCAGCTGCGATGAATCTGACCCAGAACAACATCTTAGGGGAGCCATGCTCCTGCTGGCCTCCACAGAACCCACTCATGCCACAGATAGAATATTGCCCACTGGGACAGATCCGGTGTCCTGGCTTTGCTCTGCATGGCTTCTGTTATCACAGCTTCCAGATCAATCTATTGGGAATAGAATACAATAAGCACCTGACTTAGGAACAGAATCTGTTCTGGGAGAACATTCATCAGTCCTACAAAGTGAGTCTCATACACCTTTGAGATAAATATACAATGTCGGGCTGGGGAATTAGCTCAATGATGTAAGCGCCTGCCTGGCAAGCACGAGGTCGTGAGTTCAATCCCTGGTATGAAAAAATTCGATTGTACAATGTAAAGCATAAAAATGCCAAACCTACGTAAAAAAATAGTGAGCCACCAGCTATACTGTACTACTGTACATCATTGCTCTACACAGCACACAGCAGCACAACTGTGACAGTGTCTGGTGGACACGTGAGCTGCTTGTGTGACTGATTTGTTTGAGTCTACAAATGATCATCACATAGGCCCATTTGTATCTATGAAAGTTCGCAACTCAAATGTTCATAAGTTGGGGACTTACTATACTAAGAGTTTTGAAAATTTCACTGATACCTTTTTGTTTGTTTGTTTTTGGTACTGGGGATTGAACTTACGACCGTGCACTTGCAAAGCAGGTGCTTTTACTGCTGAGCTAAATCCCCAGCCCCTTCGCTGATACCTTGTTGACTTTGTGCTTCTAGCATGTATATCCTGACATGTGACCCCTGGTATGACACTGCAGACTGTGCATTATTTTATTTCCTGCCTCCATTTGCAGAGGACTCTGCGGTTAGTGTAGAACATTCACCACCACTTGATTGAGTTTGTTCACTATCAGGAGGCACAGCTCAGACCACAGCAGCTGGCCTGGCCCTACCCAGAGTGGCCGACTGTGCCAGTGATTGGGAATGTGTGAACAATAGGAGCCCATATGGGCAGTGACTTGTGCCAGTACTTCTGCCCTTCCCAGTCTGCCCTGGGTGATTCATCAGAGCTAGAAACTAGAAGTAGCTCTCATGTCTGTTGTCAGGTAGCCTTATTTGGAAATGGACGTGTGCTCATCATCAAGTTCAGATCATGCTGGGTTAGAAGGGATCCCACAGTCAAACAGACACAGTCATCTTCAGAGAAAGGAGAGGGAGACGGAGAGGGAGACTGCAAACATATAGAAAGGGCAGCTTTGTGAAGAGGCAGGAAGCGGAGTGATAGAACTAGAGCTGAGAGACCCCAGGCCAGTGACAGATCCTCTTAGTGCCTCTGAGGAGTGGATGGCTCTGCCAGTGCACACCTGGATCTCAGTGTCAGCCTGCAGAACTTGAAACAGCAGCTTGGTATTGCTTTGAGTCTTCCTACTGTTTGTGGTAGATTAGTGTACCAGCCTCAGGATCCTAAGACCCCTACCAAGCCATCTATCTGATACATTTGCTGACCTCTGCTATAGTGTGAAGCATGTGATTTGGCCCCTAAACTCTCTCTTTGTGTCAGCATACTTCACCCTTGGCCAGCCGTGCCATAGATTCACTGTTCCCGAGATAAGAGTATCCACTGTCAGGACCCTGTAAAGGGTTCTAGCTGAACATATGTCCTTTTGTTTGCAGGAGACAGAAAGCATGTAGAGCTGGGTGTAGTGGTGCACACCTGTCATCCCAGCACTCGAGGAGGGTGAGATAGAATCTTAAGTTCAAATCCAGCCTGAGCAACTCAGCAGAACCCCATCTCAAAGTGTTTTAAGGGGCTTTGAATATACCTCAGTGCAAAGGCTGCAGGTTTGGCGCCCCAGGACTGTAAGCAGAAAGCAAAACCCCACATGTGTGTCAAGTGTTATGTCTGACCATCATCCCATGCTCTGTCTTGTCTGAAGGCTCTCTATGAAAACATGCTGGTGGAGCTGCCCTTCGCAGGCTTCTTCTTGTCTAAGCTCCTGGGAACCACTGCAGATGTGGACATCCACCACCTGGCTTCCCTGGACCCTGAGGTCTACCGGAACCTGCTGTTCCTCAAAAGCTATGAGGGCGATGTGGAAGAGCTTGGACTGAACTTCACCGTGGTGAACAATGACTTGGGAGAGGCTCAGGTGAGCTGGCGTGCCTGCACTGGCCCTGGCTCACATGCCTATGCCACCAGGTGACTCACCTGCTGCTGCCATGAGCAGCAGAGTTTCCTGGGTGTGGATGTCCATTTGTGTTGCATTCTGTGTGTGTTTTAACATTTTAGTTGAGAGAGTTCTGGCAACAGAGAGTTGTCAGTGGCCCTGCCTAGCTCCTGTGAACATACCCTACCTAAGCCCTTCCTGCTATAGAGTAAGACCTCTGCCACAGGAGGGCCTGGCTGGGCATGACAGCCCCTGTTACTCTTCGTGCATGTGCAGTCTTCAGCTATACTGCTACTTACTGCATGCTTTGTTTCACACTCTTCCTTGTAGCACAGAGGTAAGTGTCTACACTGTAGGTGTGCAGTGTTGGTTGAGGGTAACACTGGTCATTTGTGTAGCTGCTGAGGGCCCTATGTCTATTGGTGCCTTACATCCAGAGGGCAAAACGTGCGTGACTTTTGCCAACAAGCACACTGCCCATCTTACTCTTGAAGTACGTAGTGACAGTGAAGTGTCACCTAAGCCTCCATTAGAGTGCTGCAGAGAAAATGTTTGCTTGGAGCAAACATATTCCAATTTGTTGGAATTCCTACTGAGCTTAGAAATTATAGATGGCAACATGGAAGAGTAATTAAGCTAAGGAGTCTAAATAGAAAAACTAAGAAGCTTAGTGGTAAAACCACCCTAATCTAGGGGAGGGCTTTATATCTGTGAACGTGGATGTCAGCAGTAGTACTTCACGAGGGGTGTTGAGTAAGTAGATCGCCCTGATTGAAAGGTCATAATATGTAGAAGTTGCATTACATGTTGGCGGTTATGTTAATCAGCCTCCCTTTGAAAATAGTGGGCTGCCCCAGATTTGTTTTCTTGGAGCTAATCAGTATGGCTGTTGGTCAACTAATAATATCCATGACATTTGGGACTTTGATCTCTTCACCTCCTCCTGGAGGACCCAGCCCAGAGTTTACAGGGACCACACGGGATCATCTACTGGGGGTCAGACCTCTGTGCTGAGACCTTCATCCTGCTTTTGCTGCTCAACTCTGTGTCCTGCATGAGTCATAAGACCCTTCCCCCTCCTGGCAGGGATATAATGTGGAATGGGGGAATGGGACACAGCCACAGGATCCTAGGTGCTGTCCCAGCCACCAACCTTCCAAAGTGCTATACTCTTCAGACTGGAGATTTGATATTCATTAGACAAGGCTTTTAAGTGCACATGGTGGTTTAGGGTTAGCTGAGGGGGACAGACTGTAAATTAAAAGTAGTGTAACCAATTTAAACTTATGAGAAATGGCAGTTTTGTCTGACTAAGCAGATTATGGGTGGCTTTGGAAGTTCCTTGAACTGAGAACTTAACTGGTCCTTTGTCTTCCTGATCACACAAACACATCATCATTTATTACCTGCTTTTAATCCATTTAAGGGAAGGGGCGGTGCTTTCTAAACGGTGATAGACTAACTGGCCTCTCAAGGCTGGAGTAACAGATGGCCTGTCCCAGAGAATGAGCAAAGGAATTAGGGTAATGAGCACAGTTATTGCTCAGCACAGAGACAATGGACCCAAAGCTCATTGTTAGCCTTGATGGTTCCAAAACTAAAAAAACAATTAGTAAAGGTGATCGAGTTATCATTTAAAATGCGAGATACTAAAAAGCGTGTCAGACAGAAATAACACTCAGGCCTCAATCTGCCTAACTTTAGTAAAGTGAGAACCCGCAGACTACTCTGTTCTGTAGCCACAGATGCACAGCAGTGTCAGTGAAGCTCTTCAGCCATGCTGAAATGACCTTTTAGGAAAGTGGTTAAAAACTGGGATGTGAAAGTGATTGCCCCACAGCATGGTGGGAGCTAGTTATTCTGGCCATAGAAGGCTATAGGAGGCTTGAAGCCTTTGGGAGCTGGACGGTGCAGCACTAATCCTCCCACAAGCTAAGATCTGAGAGTCTCTACAGCCAGCTACTTAGCAGGCACCTGGAGACTATATTGGGCTGCTGTGTGGTGTCCATTTAACAGTGCCTTTGTTAGATGGATACCCACAGTCTATGCTCATTTACTTTGTTTCTTTTATATGCTCTTCATCCACAGCATACATTTTTCTTCATGCAGCGTCAGGAATGCAGTTCTTTTATATCAGAGGTCAAACTTGGATCTTCATGCATGTTAGGCAAATGCTCCCTCATGGAGCCAACAAAGAGTTCTTAAAATACTCTTTTAATAATGTTTCTGTATTTGCTACAATCTGAGGTTGTTTGCTAATGTTTGTGTATACAACTACATGTAATCAGAGCAATTCCAAGGTAGACAAGACTGATCGTACCATATTACTGTTGAGGAAAATTAGGGCTGTGGTGGAGTTTGGTGGCCATGCCTCACCCAAGAGCTGGAGTCCATGCAGCAGTATTTCCGCCTTTTTTCCACACACTACCACGATGCTCACGGATTTCCTGAGCCCTGTTTCAGATCCACATTCTCTGTGAGCGTGACTGTGTCCTGAGAAGCAGCATGTTAAGCACCAGCTCATCAGTTACCTCTGCCACTAGCCCTTGAGGCATGATTCAGATGCCTTCAGCTATAATGGCATTCCAGAAACGTGAAGTGTGGAGAATGCTGCAAGTGTCCGTACTCACGTCACAACCTCCTTAATTCCTTCCAGGATATTTTCTCCAGAAGGAATCCCTTTATTTTGTTCTCACTTGCAATGATCCTTTGGTTCTCTTTTCTCTTCGTGATTTCTCACTTTTTTTTTTTTTGTCTTTTTCGTTTTTATCGGTACCAGGGATCGAACTCACGACTGCCTGCTTACAATGCAGGCGCTTATGCCACTGAGCTAAATCCCCAGCCCCGATTTCTCACTTTTTAAAAAAAGGAATTGCTGTGATGATGTTGCCTTACCATCCCCGATATTTCAGAGAAGGCAGGGGTGCTTGACAATCTTAAAAGTGGAATAAGTGGAGAACCTAGGAGAACCGAGGCCCAGATTCATCTTTTGAATTTATTTGCAGTGGTTGCATTGGTTGTATGCGTTTGTGTTTGGATGGATTCTTGATTTTGTGTGTGCCCTATCAGACTCAGGATTTTGATGACCCGTGCTTTCTACTCACAGGTGGTTGAATTAAAATTTGGTGGAAAAGATATCCCTGTGACCAGTGCCAACCGCATTGCCTATATCCATCTGGTAGCTGACTACAGGTTGAACAAGCAAATCCGCCCGCACTGCCTGGCGTTCCGACAGGGCCTGGCCAATGTCGTCAGCCTGGAGTGGCTGCGAATGTTTGATCAGCAGGAAATTCAGGTACTCTGCCTACTGACTTGGGGACACAGTTGTCTCAGGAAAATAGAGCTTTCTTAAAATCTCTGTCAGGCTAGGCATGGTAATAGCTGTAATTCCAGATCCTCCGAGGCAGAGGCAGAGGCAGAGGCAGAAAGAAATGTAACTGTGAAGCACCCTAGGCAATTTCTAGAAATCCTATCTCAAAATAAAACCTTAGCCTGGAGGTGATGCACACCTATGATTCTAGCACTCGAAAGGCTGAAGCAGGAGGATTATGAGTTTGAGACCAGCCAAAACTACATAGTGAAAGCATGTCTTAAAAATAATAATAAAATAAAATTTAAAAATAAAACCGTAGATGGTGTGGGAGTGTGTGGCTCATTGATCAGGGATAGAATTCCTGCCTAAACTTGAGACACACATGTGTAAATATATTGTCTCATTAGCGTGAGAAGCTGAAGGAAGCAACGTGTATATGTGTGTGTGTGTATGTGTATATAAAAAAAGAATGAAGATTGAAAAAAAAAGAGTTTGTGCTAGCACAGGTCTCTGGGTTCTGTTCTCAGTAGCCCTGCATTCCCACCCCTTAGTGACCTCAAGTCTTACAATTTGAACTCCTTTTCAGGTACTAATTTCTGGTGCACAAGTTCCCATAAGTCTGGAGGATCTGAAATCCTTCACAAATTATTCAGGTATGTTACTCAGTAGCTCTGGTGTGGGGTGCTGATGGAGGTTCCTGCTGAGAGTCTTCAGTCTCTCCAGGCCAGGACTGGCTGTCTCAGAGCCCCAGAGACCGAGGGCATATCTCGCACCTCAGCCCTCCACGCCGCTCTGCATCTGCTGCTCTGCCACACACACTAGGCATCACCACTTTCACAGCAGTACTAAACTGGAAGTGGGGCCCGGCCCAAGCAAGTGCGTAGTGTGTCTGCATCCCTGCATGGGGTGTCCAGCTCCAAACATGAATCGCAGGGTGGGTGGGGGGCTGGACAGAGTGCTAGCTGCTCCTTGCCCACAAAGAAGCACACTGGTGAAAGACTGGAAATGGACCACATGAAAATTTGTTTTTCTTCCTTTTTTTTTTTTTTTTGGTCTTTTTCGTTTTTTATTGGTACCAGGCATCGAACTCACGACTGGCTGCTTGCAAGGCACCTTTTTTTTAAATTTTGATTTTCAATTAAAAACTTTAAAAAAAAAAAAAGTGAAAATACACATAGGACGAAAGTTTTCAGAAGAACTTGTATCCAAAATGCATGAAAATTTCTAAATGCATTGATAAGGAAACATCAGTCACCCAAGGCAAAAGCCTTGAGTAACCACTTCCCACTGAGTTCTGGCTGGCCAGTGAGAGTTTGCAGGGGCAGCTACAGTTTGCCTTGAGCCACAGATGACCACCTCAGAGGGGTGCTCAGGTGCAGCTGCTGTCTTGAGATTATTTCCAAATTTTTTAGGTTTTTTTTGTAATTAACTTCATATATGCTTGGCAACAAAAGAAAAAAATCACCGTTAATGCTGGTATTCTAAGCTAGCCAATGTTCTGCTATCATATTCCATCATTTGTATATATTGTAATTTTTATTTAACATCAGTGGTAAAAAAAAATTTCATGCTGGCCATGTTGGAGCACTCAAGAAGTTGAGGCAGTGGGATCACCACAAGTTCAAGGCCATTCTGGACCACCTAGGAAGGCCCTGTCTAAAAAACAAAAAGTGATGTTATTGCCAGGTGTGGTGGCACATACATATGACCCCATCTACTGGAGAGGCTGAGGCAGGATCACTGCAAATTTAAATCCTGCCTGCGCTACATAATGAGACCCTGTCTGTAAAACAAATTTTTGAAAATGATATGACATGAGTTATTAATTCCTATTTTTGTTATATGCCCTGGACATTTTAAAGTATTTTATATCTCTTAGAAAAATACCTAAAATATATTCAGAAATAAAGCAGATCATGAAACAGTTTGTATTATATGATCCCTTCCCTTTATATGTTTCCAGATGAGTACATACACTTTTTTTCTGTTGGAGTACTGTGAGTTAAATCCTGGCTTTATAAGACCTGTGCCCTAGTGCTGAGCCTCAGTCTTTAAGTTTTATTCAGAGCCTCAGTTGCCCTGATTGGCCTTGAACTTGCAATTCTCCTGCCTTAGCTTCCAGTGTTTGGAATTACAAATATGTGTTACCACACCACTTGAATTTCTTTTCAAATCTCTTTCAAGTAATTTTTAAGTTAGAAAACATATCTTGGAGAGTAAGGACATCAGCAAGCTTAGTAGCAGCCTGATGTCAACGGCAGAAAAATACTGTATGCAAAAAGAGAGTTGGGAATGAGCATCCCTTGTGAACAGAGGGATATATTTCCGAAGCAGCATTAGCAAGTGGAGTGCATTAGCAGAATAGTATAGCTAACAAAGTATTAGTGATCAAAGAAGGCCCTGTGACACGGTCAACTCTGTTAGCATCCCGCAACACACTGGTGGTATGAGCACTGTCTCCGTGAATAGGGAGCTTTCTTGAGGCCCCCGAGCACATCACATGTGCTCTGGGTAGACCTCGGAAACAGGGAAAGCCTGAGCATTGTCATCCTCACCCAGGACGCTCAGTCAGTGAACAGAGAGGGCAGAGTGAAAATGAAGAGCATCCAGGTTTCCATAAGAGTAAGAAAAGCAAAGATTTTATCACAGACAACTTGATGAAAAAAATACAACAAAATTGAATGCCCAAAATTGAACACATTTTGCAGGATTACATCACAGGCTACAGGTTAATGTGGAATGAACAGCAGGGTGCAAGACAGCACTAATTTCACTCAGCAAGAACCCAGAGGAACAAAATACAAAATTAAGCAATGTTAGTATCAGACTTGTGCACTGAAGACTGCAAAGGACCACTGAGAAAAGTGCAAGGACGTTGAAATAAATGGAGAATTTATTTTCATATGGAAACTTAGTGTTGTTAAATGGTAATTCTTTTCAAATTGATCTGTAAATTCAGTCCAGTTCCTGCCAAAATCCCAGGAAAGCTTTTTGTAGAAATCAACAAAGTTAATTTTAAAATTTACTTGGAAACATAAAGGGTCAAGGGTAGCCAAGACAATTTTGTAGAAAAGCAAAATTTAAAAACTTACTTTCTGATTTAAAACTTACTGTAAAGCCATAGTAATCAAGACAGTGTGGTATTGGCAGAGGGACAGCATATGATGAGTGGAACAGAATTAGAGTTACTGTGTATTTATGATCCGCTGGCTTTTCAGCAGAACTCCCATGATAGTTCAGTTGCTGCTGGGATAATCTACATGTATTTCACACCAAATCCCAAAAGAGCTAGAGATCCACAATTTCCAAGAAGAACAAAATCTTCATGACTTTGGCTACATCAGATATTTTTTAATGAAAGTTAAAAACTTTGTGTTCGAAAAGATACCACAAGAAAAACACATTGGCAGAGAATAATTTCAAGTTACATGTCTGGCGAGAGACTTGCATTTACAATAGATGAAGAACACTTGTGATTCAGTAATAAATCAACCCCACTAAAGCATAAGGGCAAAAATATTACGAAGGCCTTTGTTTAGGAAGATGTGTAAATGGACAGGAAGCAGGGAAGCCCATGAGTGGGTGATTAGCACCAGTAGTTTAGGGTGCTATGAATGGGTCTGGAGTGGATGCAGTCTGACAGTTGACCTTGAGTGTTAGCAACTTTGTAGAGGAGATAGAACACTTGACTGGTGTCAGTACAGAGGGTGGAGCCTCAGAGAAGGCTGCATGTAGAATGATTTGATTTGTGCAAAGAATGACGCTGTTCCCATCTTATACCATAGACACAAGTAACTCAAAGCTAAAATCATAACTTGTATAAGAGAAAACAATAAACCTTGGTGATTTGGATTTGACAATGAATTCTTAGGTATGACATCAAACTTTATGTGCAATAAAAGAAACTGACTTCATCTCTGACTTCATCAGAGTTAAATAACAGAGTGAAGCAATAGCCTACAGACAGAGAGAAGATATTTGGAAATTACATGTACAGTAAGGAGCTGGTGCCCAGAATTTAGCCGGGTGTAATGCCACACACCTGTAACCCCAGCACTTGGCAAACTGAAACAGGAACATTGCCATGAGTTCATGGCCATCCTGTACTACATGGTGAGATCCTGTCTCAAGAAAAGCAAAAAATAAAAATGGGAAAAGAGCTGGCTCTTGCTGTAATCCCAACATTTAGAAGGTTGAGGCAGGAGTCTTAAAAGTTCAAGAATAGAATGGACTAGATAGCAAAAGCCCATCTCCACTAGAAGGGGTATGGCTGGGTAGGAGCTTCAATAGACATACCTCCAAAAATATGGACAGTAAAGATACTCAGCATTGCTAATCATCAGGACAAAGCATGTCAAATCAAAACTAGCAAGCTCCCATTTACACTGAGGGTGGCTGTTACTGAATGTGAAATGGTAGTGCTAAAGGAGGTGTAGAAAGTGGAACCCTTAGTCATGGCTGTGGGATCATAAGTGGTGCAGCTGCTAGGGAAATCAGTTTTTTGTTGTGATATTTTGTTTTTGTCTTTTTGAGATAGGATTTCACTATGAAGTTCAGGCTGGCCTTGAACTCTTGTTGTAGCCCAGGATGACCTCAAACTGTCAGCAATCCTCCTACCTCAGCCTTCCAATTGCTGGGATTACAGGACTGTACCACCATGCTGGCCTTGGAAAGCAGTTTGGACCTGCTACAACCTCAATGTGGTCTTGGGTGTAGCCGAATGGCAAAGCACTTGCCTCATGTGCACAAGGCCCTGGAATTAGTCCCTAGCACCACATGGAAAAAAAAGAGGGCCGAGGATTTGGTTCAGGGGCATGAGCACCTCCCTGGCAGGCATGAGGTCCTGAGTTGGATCCCTGGTATGGGTGGGGAGAGCCATGTGTGGTCATATACATCCATAATCATAGTACTGTGGGAGCCCGAGGCAGGAGAATCAGGAGTTTAAGCCCATACTGGGCAATTTAGCAGCTGAGACACTGTCTCAAAAAAAGGACTTAGAGTAGCTCACTGCAAACACCCTGGGTTCAATTCCCCCAGTACCCTACACATACCCTCATAAAAAGATAGAGAAAAGTCCCAGCACTCAGGTTGCAGCAGGAGGATTACCATGTGATCCAGGGCAGTCTGGGCCACATAGTGAGCTCAGGTCCAGCCTGAACTGCAAAGCAAGACCGTGTCTCAAAAGGAAAAGGGGCTGGGGATTTAGCTCAGTGGCATAAGCGCCTGCCTTGCAAGCACACAGGCGTGAGTTCAATCCCTGGTACTGATAAAAAAAAAGAAAAGAAAAAGGGGAAATGTAAGAGGGGAAAACCCTAAACAGAATTCTTTCACTAAAGAAAATGTATAGAAAAAAAAAAAATAGAATTC
Organism: Cavia porcellus; assembly: GCF_034190915.1. Taxonomy (NCBI): domain Eukaryota; kingdom Metazoa; phylum Chordata; class Mammalia; order Rodentia; family Caviidae; genus Cavia; species Cavia porcellus. Next base: position 61,234,245 of record NW_026947489.1, read on the forward strand.
TCTAATCCGGCAACTCTACCTCTGTGTCTAAGAAACGCCAGCTCATCTTGTTCCTAGAAGCATTGCCTAGCACCATGGCCAAAAGACCCAATGGATAAACAGATAAATGTACATTAGGTTCATGAATCTTAGATAGGAGGAAGTTCTGGTACTGTGAATGACTGAAAAACAGTGCTAGGCAAAACAGGCCAGACACAAAAGGACAGGAGTTAGGTGATGCAGTGTGTGTAAGTCACTTGGAGTGTTAAATCCTTGTGCTCTACGGTAACGTGGAGACCCCACAGGGCTGGAGAGAGAGGAGGGACAAGTTTCTGCCTGGAGTAAGAGTTCCTATGAGAATGGACGTGAATGGAGGCAGCACCTTTGAGTTGTACACTTAACCACCCTCATTGAAAGGGTAAATTTTATGTTCTGGATTTTACCACAATAAGAAGAAAGAAAAACTATCCATGTTCTCCTGTTACATGGAACACTGTATATGAAACACCCGGAAAGCAGATTTGCAGAGATGGAGGGTCAGTGGTGCCTGCAGGGTAAAAGTAGGATCTCTGAGGAAAAATATCTAAACCTGGACTGTATAAATGATTGTACAAGTCTCAATTTGTTTTTTAAAAAAGTCACTTTGTGTGTATGTGTGTGTGTATTTATGTGTATGTGTAGTTAATCTGTATTGTTGTAAACTGTAATTTTTATGTGAAGGCAAATAACACCTAAGGTCACATTGTCACTACCATCAAGTCGTAAGTTTGAGAAAATGAAATCAGTCTGACCTTCCCTTTGCCAAGAAATTGTCACTGGTGTTTGCATTACCCTGTGTGCACTGAAAGCTTATACCTTTAATGGTCTTAGCTATTCCAGTAAATAGGACTAAAATATTATCATTCATTTTGGTGCCAATTAATGCACTTAGGATATTTTATTGATGTTATTTCTGTTGTGTATTAACAATGGGGGAACAATAGATAGCAATTATTTTAGTTTTAAGAAGCACTTAAGGAGATTAAAAGCTGTAAGTAGCAGATACTACATTTTAGAACAGTGTTCTAATCACTTGTGGAGCTGATCATTGGCCATGGTCTTTCCCTTATTATCAGAGAGGTGATAAAATTAACATAACTACCAAGACCATAGTGAGCCAATATGTAGCTGTACTAGAATATAAAAACCCCAATGTCTGTTTTTTAGCTGTGTTGACCACAGATAAAGCTGTATTTGTTGAGGGTATGCTCAATAGTGGTGTTGATTTCTAACTAACATAGTTCTTAAAAACCAGGTGCCTTGAGGGACCGTCTTCCCTACCGATGGCCTCGAGCCCAGTAACCAGCTGTGACTGTCACCTCCTGGAGACTGGGGTCAGGTGTCCTAGAGAATCAATCCCATCCTCACCCCAGCTCCCTGCCTCACCACCACAAGGCATAGGAATATCAGTTCATTGCCTTAGGGTCATTGAGAGAAACCTGCTCTTGCGTGTATTTTTAATAAAATATGTGCTTGTTCTGTCACAGGAGGCTATTCTGCTGATCATCCTGTGATCAAAATCTTCTGGAGAGTTGTGGAAGGTTTCACTGATGAAGAAAAGCGCAAGTTGCTCAAGTTTGTAACAAGCTGCTCGCGGCCTCCTCTCCTGGGCTTTAAGGTACACAATATCATGGCTTTTTTTTTTTTTTTTTTTTTTTTTTTTTTTTTTAAATGAACCAGGAATCAAGCTCAGGACCTCATGCTGCTGTTTTCTTTTAAAAAACAAATTCTGACTAGCTGTGGTCTGTGTGTCACAGTACTGGTGCTTCCTTGTGATACTTTTTTGGTGAGTAGCGGTGCAGTACTGGGCATCAAACCCAAGACCTGATACATAGCTGACACTGTCCTCTGGCATTGGTGCAGTACCTGTATGCTTTGGTCTAGGCTGCCTGGAGCACATCTGTGAAGGGAGGGATGATCTAGAAGACAGACCCTTTGTGTCCCAAACTCAGTGCCTCTTAAAGAAACTGTTTTTGCCATGCCCTGAAAATGTTGGTCTGGTGTATGTGAGCAGAAGTCATTTCATTAGTGCATGTCTGCAGTGCATGCTAGCGATGTTCATTTTGGGGAGCTTACATGTGCATACAACATATTTCAGTCATTTCCAATCCTTTTAACTGCTTTTCTCTTCCCTCCCCACTCCCTGACCTCTGCCCCATGTCCAGAAGGTCTGCCTGAACAGAAGTAACTTTCTGTCCTCTTACTTATTTTGTGTTACTTAGCTTTATTTTTTTCTAAAAATTATTGTCAATCTCATGTCTTGGTTTATTTTTAGCAATTAAATTGCTTGAGGGGTATTTAATATGTCCTGTATCCATTGTAAATTAAAACGTAGTATTCAATCTGGACATGGTAGCACACTCAGGAGGCTGAGGCTGAAGGATTGTTGCAAGTTTGAGAACAGCCTGGGCTAACAAGTGAGCACATGGCCAGCCTGAACTGCATAGCAAGACTCTGTCTCAAGAAGATAAAAGAAAGTAGTATTCTTCCTTAACTAGGCATAGCAGCACACATTTGTAATCCCAGCTCTTGAGAGGCTGAGGTAGGATGATTGCCTTCAGTGTGAGGCCAGCCAAGACTACAGTGGCAAGCAGAAACACCAAAACAGTAGCCAGAATTTGAGGCAGATTTATTTATGTCGATAGGCAGGCCTATATAGGGTACTCAAGCATAAAGTACAGACACAGAATGACTCGTCAGATGGGGATTGGTTCTTATAGTATGCATCACAGTGACCAGGTGTTTCTCAGAAAGGAAAGTAACAGGAATAGTAACCGTAACTACTACCTGGGCAGCTAGCAAGCTTCCTCTTGGGGACCAAAGTTGAAAGTGCAGGGAAACAAACAGCAGAGAGGCTGATTAGCTTGATGAGTCTTCCATGCTGAAAGTTTGTGCCTGGCAGAAGGGGTGAGAGACAGGAGTCCCAGTTGCGCTGGTGATGGTAACTTTTTGATAGAGGGAACTTTTGAAGGCAGAGTTCTTTTTTTTTTTTTTTTTTTTTTTTTTTGTCTTTTTCATTTTTATCGATCCCGGGGATGGAACTCACAACCACCTGCTTGTATGGCAGGTGCTTATGCTGCTGAGCTAAATCCCCAGCCCCGAAGAGAGTTCTGTTCCGTTGTCTACTAGGAAAGTCCCAGGTTTGCCGCTGACTTTCAGGGGCCTAATTTGTAGAGCTCAGTGTGTCCTATCCATCCAGGCCCAACAGCTAAGTGGTATGTGAAGCCTCTGTTACGCCATATATTGACTACCACAGAAGCACAGGCAGCAGCCCTTCTAAGCTGCCGGGACCAGCACTTCCCAGTCCCAGTGCAGACAAAGCAGCCTGTTCTTACACTGTCCATTCCACTCACTCACACATTCATTCAGCAGGCACTCAGAGGATCAACATTCCACCCCCTTCCCTTGAGGGTGGTCCTGACTAATGAAAGTTGATCAAACTCCCCTTCTTGAGCAAGACTGACAGACAGACTAACTGAGGTGCCCCCAGGGGTCTTAAAACAAGCAGGCAGGCAGACAGAGACAGATTGCGTCCTCTTCCCTTTGGGGTCTGACATCAGCCACTCAAGTGGGGAGCTAGGAATCCTCTTCCAGACCTCTGAGGGGACTTGAGAAATCTCAAAGATGAGCCTTCCCATTGGGACCTGGAGAAGTCCTTGCTCCATCCGAGAGGGCCACGCCCAGTGATCAAAGAGGTCAGTATGGTTGGTCTTCCTGCCAAGTGCAGCAGATGCAACAGCAAACAGCAAAATGACAGCCAGAATTTGGAAGCAGATTTATTTACAGTGATGGGCACTGATTGGAATCATTCCCAAAATATCAGGCCCTGATCACTGATGGTCTAGAGCTTATATGGGAAAAGTAACCAGGATGTACAGAGACTGAATGGCTTGTCAGTTGGGGATTGATTCTTATAATATGCATCATAGTGACCAGCTATGCACCACATTGACCAGCTATTTCTAAAAAACAAAAGTAACAGGAACTGTAACCATAACTATCACCTGGGCAGGTAACAAATTGAAGTATACTGACTGTGGCAGGGGATGTGTAGCAGGAACTTACACCACAGGGTCACATAGTGAAGCCCCATCATCACCAAAAGAACCTTGAAGTGTATATTGGTGTATATATAATGTAGGAAAATAGCAACTGAAGTTAACAGTGTATGTTGCTGTGAACCTCACAAATACACATTTACCTTTAACTAAGCTATATTTTGATGAGTGAAGTTAACTTTTTAGCTTTCTGCATAGAAATTCTCTCAAAAAAGCAGAAAAGTTTGGAGATTTGGGTGGAGAACTTCTGCGCCCACTGTGACCAGTGTTGACTTCTGACCCAATGTACTTGGTCCACCATTCTCTGCATTCATAGTGACACACGCTTGTCATACGTCATTTGTATTTCCTAAGTAGTTCAGCACATAGTTCGCAAATACAGGAACAGTCTTGCTGGGCATGGTAGTGCACTTCTGTGATCCTTGACTCAGGAGACTGAATCAAGATTGGGTCACCATGAGTTCCACTATCCTGGGCTGCATTGTTCAAGGCCAGCCTGAATTCCATAGTAAGACTCTGTCTTGGGGCAGCAGAAAGAAGTGGGAACAGTCTTTTTTTTTCTTTCTTTCTTTCTTTTTTTTGTTTGTCTTTTATCGGTACCAGGGATCGAACTCAGGACTGCCTGCTTCTAAGGCAGGCACTTATGCCACTGAGCTAAATCCCCAGCCCCCCGAAGTAGGAACAGTCTTAAAAACTATCATGAAATGATCACATTCCATTTGGTTGTGTATATTAACTCTGAATACCTTTGTATATGGTGCTGGTATGGTCCATAGCAGCAGTTGCAGTGGTCTTGTTAGAGCAGGGCTGTTTGGCTAGCATGGATGAGGCCACAGAAGAGGGACAGAGTCTGGAGACGTTTCCCAGACCTGTCAGGCCCACTGAGTTAAGTCCCTGGTGGCATTCTGCTGCACGCTGTCACGTCCTACAGATCTTTAGGAACATGCTACACTGATGGCAGCTGTCTCTTGTGTCTCCGGCACAGTCTCTCCACCCAGGTGGGTGCAGAAGGCCCTTACGGTTTGGCGGGTGCAGTTGGCCCAGGCAGGCAGGCAGGTATGCTTCGACTGAATGTTAGAGGGTTCTGTAGGGCCAGACTATTGAAGAAGGATGGCATCTACTAAAGCTAGTTAAACGTTAATATGTTTGATAAATGTGATTGTTTCAGACAAAAAAAAAAGTTGTAAAAAATTGTTAAGTTTCCACAGGCCATGTAACAAATTGCTGATATTTCTCTGAATTAATGCAAATTCCCATTGTGCTGTGTTTTATTATGCACTGGAACAAGATTGCAGCAAAGAACTTCATTTTTTCACTCTTGAGACTCAAGTAGGAGATGGTTTGCACTATGAAGAAAACACTGAAATGCAATGTTGTTACAACTTGTGTTTATATGTTCCTCTAAAGCCTCATGTAGTTGTAGGTGGTGGGACTTTTCAGAAGTGGCTGCATCTAGAATGTGTGCTGGATTCATGTTATAATGCTAGGATTCAGGGTGAGTGATTGCTAAATCAATCCAGTGATTGAAGCTGAGCGTGGTGGTTCATGCATGTAATCTTAGAACTCAGGAGACCAAGACAGAAGGATCAGTTGGAGGTCAAGGCTGACCTGCATTACTTAGCAATACTATTCCTCAAAAAGAAAAAAAATCCACTGATTAGTTTGGCAGTGCCCTGACCCCAGCAGCCTGAGATCAGGGCATACATTATAAGGCATGGAAAGGCTTGTTTTGTCCCTTGCTGGTTTTGCTGCCTTCTTCCTGCCAGGGACCACTCTGTCTCTGGTGATGTTCCTTTGCCATTCCTTGGAGCCAGCCAACTACGAACTGAAACCTATACAAACTGTAAGCCAAATAAATCTTTCCTCCCTTAACTTTGGGCCTCAGATGTTTTTCTCAGCAATGGAAAAAGTAAGGTGTCTCACTGCAAGGTATGCGTCAGCTTCTGCATGCCAGTACCTTTGCTGGAAACACTGGTGCTGTCCAGGGTCCTTTGCCACCTCACACAAGTGGCAGCTCCATTTCAGTTCACTCAGGCATTGGAGAAAACTGTTGCTTCTTGTGCTCAGAACACTGAGAATAAATGCAGCTTGTTCCCTCTGGTTCTCCTGGGTCTGTGTGCTAACACTCTCTGACAGAGTACGTGGAAGCTGTGATTAGAAGAGGTCGTCGATCCCACGTTATTCCCACATGCATTTCCTAATGAAGGCTGTGTGCAGCAGTAAGAGGCTGACAAGGTGGGAAGAAGTGTTTCTGTTCTGCAGCACTTTGGGAGCTGCGCCCTCTCAGCTTTGGTCTCGTCATAACACACATGGTAAATGCCAGGCAGAGGTGAGCTGGGACTGATGGAGTGCAGTCTGGCCACGGGGTACCCATACACTTTGTGACCACCCTCTGTGTCCCGTTCCGCATCAGGCAAGCCTTGCTCAGTTTCCTCTTTCCAGCATACCCCAAATAGAAGGCAGCCAGTGCATCTGAGGTTGCTAAGCTTTTCTTACAAAAACAAAATTGATGTTTTTATTATAAAAAATGGGAAAATGAGGGGCTGGGGATTTAGCTCAGCGGCATAAGCGCCTGCCTTGGAAGCAGGTAGTCCTAGTTCGATCCCCAGTACCGATAAAAAAGGAAAAAGACCAAAAAAAAAAAAAAAAAAAAAAAAAAGGGGAAAATGTAGTTGGCTGTAGGAAGAGGAATATCTATAGTCTCTCCTATTGTGATCGTTACGTTTTTATCATTTTTGTTTTGCTGTGCCAGAGCGTAAGCCCAGGGCCTTCTCAGGGAGCTACGTCCCCACCCTTTTATTTTGTATTTTGAGACTGGATCATGTTAAATTACTGAGTTGTCTAGGATGGGCTCAAACTTGATAGTCCTCATGATTCAGCCTCCTGGGATGCTAGGATGACAGGTGTGCACTGCCACGCCTGCCCTCTGGTGGCTTTTAGGTGAAGTATGCCCTACTCCTCTGGTCACAGCACTTGGGGGTCACCACCTGGGCTCTGCCTTCCTGCACGTGCAGTGAGAACTTTAGCCGGACATCCCTGAAGTCTGCACATGGCAGGCCGGGAGAGAGCAGGTTAGGGGCCAGCTGATCCCTGCTGGAACAGAGAGCAAGAGTCACCATTCTCACAGCTTGCACAGGTGGCCTTCATCTCCTGAGGCTCAAGGGACCATTGGGTGACTGGTGCTGCAGCAGTCCACACTTAGTGGGCACACGTTTAGCCTGCAGGTAGTTTGTGCAGTAGTGGGCTTGACTGTACCCAGGTGAGTCATTAAACCCTTGTAAAATGCTGAGGCGACACCTCAGTGCGGATGTGCAGGTCGTGCTGCCACGTGTGTAGGATTCTGTGCAGCTTAGAGAAAGAATGAGGAGACAAGTCAGTTCAGAGCCGCCAGGACTCATCACCATCACCAACCAAAACTGCCGGCTCTGCAAGCCAGTCGCCTGACACTGGGTTGGAAGCGTGGCAGGAGTGCATGCTTCGCTCTCAGGATTAGGCCTCCATGTGAGTGTATCTGACCCACCAGGAAGATTGGTTGCTCCCAAAAGAGACTGGGAATCTGCAAAATAGCTATGATGGGTTCTCCACAGCACCTAGACGACAGGGTGTCATCACATACTTCCAGTGGAACGGTGCTTGGGCCCTTCCCTTTCACATTTCCCATTTCTCCCTTTCTCCCCACTCGCCTGCCCTCCTCCTTCAGCATGGTCAGTGCAGCTCTTTAATCTCTCCCCATCTTCCAGTTCCATCCCTCTCTGTTTCACCTTAGACTTTTATTAGAGGAGGTGCTGGATTGATTCTTTGTGTGTCTCATAATCTGGTAGCAGTTCCCTCAGATTCTAGACTTGAATTTCCATTTTGGCATCAGCCCTGCCTATATACCATCACGTGCCAGCTTCCTGGGACCCACAAGGAAGTCCAGCCCATGAGCTCCCCAAGCTCAGCCACTCCTGTCCTGGTGCTGCTGGTGGGTATGTGTGGTCCTTGCCAGCTTTGCTTCTGGGTCTCCTGTGAAGCAGCCAAATAGTCAAGTTTAACTTCTGTCATATATTAGCTGAAGCTTTGCACAGAAAAGATAAGATATGGGAAGACAGGATGATAGATAATAGGCTTACTCTCACGCCTTCTTGTTCAGTCTCCAGAGCCAGTGGGTGAGCTATGTCTGCAGTAGGTGTCAGAGGGTTCCTTTCCTATCGAAGGTCCCGGGCATGGTGCTGGGCCATACCATCGTGTGCCTCTGTGTTGGGCTCATGGGACAGGGGTGGCTCCAGCAGAGCACCTGCCTTGCATGTGGGAGGTCTGAGATTCTGTCTCCAGTTCTACAGAAGAACAGACTTAGGCTCACTGATGTCACTGCTTTGACTTTATATTTGGTCCCTTTTCTCCAGAGATATACTGGTGCCCATTAGCTCCCAGCTTGTGTAGAGAGCCCTTTCCTGTCCCCATCTCAGTCAGGAAGGTTTAGATTTGTAATCCCAAGGAGAAGTTACTGGAATTCTACTGAGTTCCAATCGACCACTTCCAGTGCGACCCAAGGTAAAAATAAAAGACACTAAGACATATATACAGTTGTGGAGAGCCAAGGGGCCCTAAGTCCGGCCAAGATGCTGGGTCACCTGAACAGAGGCCATACCCAGAGCCCACTCCCAGTTTTATTGATTCTCCATGAGGGGAGTGAGTGGCTTGAGGATGAATGACAGAGTGGTGGGAAGTAATGACTGCCAGGACTCCCATGAGCTGGGCTAGGTAGGAGCTCTGAGATCACCTCTGCGATATGCAGAGGGTGGGAAATGCAGAGAGGAATCTGCATAACACAGCTGAGGCGGTAGCTATTAATTTGGAGTCAGTGCTTTGGTTCTGAAGTGCAATCCCTTTTGCCTTAGGAAGTCATAGCCTCTTTCTTGAGGTTCAGTCCAGCCCACAGCATGAAACATAGCTCTCTATCCTGCCTGGCTCAACCACATATTTGGGGAGTCAGTGGGAGGGGTTGCATTAACCTGTCACTTTACTTCAAAGATCACACATCGGCTCCTCAGCCAGCCCCATTTACACTGCCTAAAACCAACCGAAGGGACAAAGAAATTGCCAGCCAGCTCTGTGCGTACTGCACATGGACACAGGGCCAAATCTGCCCAAATGGAGGTAGCTGCTCTTCTTTTCAAGGAGCCATCTGGATGGCTCCGGCATAGGCTTGATCCAGTGGTAAGAGGAGGGTCCAAATTGAGCTTTTAATAGTAGTTGTAGGGGGCTGGGGATTTAGCTCAGCGGCATAAGCACCTGTCTTGCAAGCAGGCAGTTGTGAGTTCAATCCCTGGCGCCGATAAAAACGAAAAAAAAGACAAAAAAAAAAAAAAAATAGTAGTTGTAGAATAGTTACCCATAATTCTATAATGGCTTTAGAACAAGACTGGTAATTTATTATGACATTTCTGAAAACCATTTAAGATTTTCCTGCAATACTAAAACCCTAGGTTGTACTCCGTGTGACTAAGCCACCGGTTTGTTTGTCTCGTTTTGCTTTCAATATCATGAGATTGCTTTTCCTTCCATTTTAGTCAGATGTCCATTGTGGCACCCCTCACCCCCATTTTAACTGAAGCAAACACAAAGGTCAGCTCTTTACCCTGGCACCTTCTTAAAAAAGTCCAGAAAATACATTGGCCATTGTGATGCGTGCCTGTGATCCCAGCGCTCACGAGGCCAAGGCAGACATTTTACCTTGAGTTAGAGGCCAGCCTGGACTAGGAAACGAGACTGTCTCAAAACAAAAACCAAGAAACTCAGAGGTCTCTGGCAGTGGAAACATTGCTTCCTGAGATGGGGTGGCGCTCTCTCCTCAGCTTCTTGCTGTGTTGAGCCCTGCGCGCTCCCGTGACACCAGCGTCCTGTGCCCTGTTTTCCAGGAGCTCTACCCTGCATTCTGCATTCACAATGGAGGCTCTGACCTGGAGCGGCTGCCCACAGCCAGCACCTGTATGAACCTGCTGAAGCTCCCTGAGTTCTACGACGAGGCGCTGCTGCGTAGCAAGCTGCTCTACGCCATTGAGTGCGCAGCTGGCTTCGAGCTGAGCTGAGCTAAGCAGAGCGCAGTGGCCAGGCGACCTACACCGGCCAGGCTGCACTGAGTGCACTGCTGCTTCTCAGCTTTCCTGGGTGCCCACTCCTGGCCTTCTGATTTTGATCACACATGGTCACATGTTTAGATGAACACTGCATTTCAGATAAATAACTTGCTATGTGCCATGTGGCTGATTCAGTTACCTTGCCAAGAAGAGCACAGTTTCAGACCAGTGGCAACTCCATGAAATTAACCAAAGATGAAGCTGTGGCTCTGTGACCTGGAGCAGGTCCCCCTGGCTGCAGCCACGCGCTCCTACCCGCCGTCCGCAAAGATAGGGTGTTTGGCCAGTGCCATTGCTTCCCGTGCAGGTGATGGTTTACAGGCATGGTGGATGAAACTGAAGGCATTTTATCATGCTGCCTGGCCTAACATGCTAGGTTCCAAGGACAGATAACAGGAGTGTATTCTATGCTTTTGAAGCCATTTTCCCCGGCGAGACTAGCATGCTTGTGTTCCGTGTCACGTCAACCTGCGTGGTGAGAGCTTGGATACTGCTGTGGGGTGTGTGGCAGGTGCCTCTCTCACTTGTCACTGTCTCCACTCTTCTGGAGAGCTTCTAGGGAGGCAGAGGAGGGCCCCTGCACCACACCGTCATGTGTGTCACCTGCAGTGAATGGCAGCCGGGAGAGTAGTTGCTGCAGCTTCTATTAAAGTCATTTGAACCAAAGTGGCAGGCTGCGTCTGTCCATGACCACACCATGACCCATCTTGGCTGGGCCACACTGCCCCCATCCTGGGGTAACACATGGGCCCCTTGGCACCTTCCACTCAAGCCGCTGCTTGGACACAAAGACAGCGTCCCTTGCCGCATTGGGACTGGGGGGATTGGGCAATTTTCACATAGGCACTTTATTGAGACCTGACTCGTCGCTGGGCGACTTCAGCTTCTGCCAGAAGGCTGGGGCACCAGCTGTGGCTCGGAGCATGTGGTGTGGACCACACATGTGGGCACTGTGGAGGAGGATCCCAACCTGGCCTTGCTGCACCTAGTGTAATGTGGCAGGGTCCTGGGGCTGCTGTGAGTTTCACCAGAACTAGCAATATACTTCTCAGTGTGCAGAAACTGATGACACTTTTAAGACAATGACCATTAAAACAAATGTATAATTTCTTAATCTGAAAATAAATTAAGTGTTTAAATGCTATTTATAGTCTTGATATAAAGAAATAAATAGTGTTTGGTTTTATTTTTATTTTATGCTGTTTATGTTGAATGTTCTGTTGTTTTCTGACTACTAGTTGATTTGTGTATTTTGGAATCAGTGTTTTAGAAGTAGAGTATCTGAGACTAAAGAGAAATGGGCAGTTACACTTAGGTTCTTTTTCCCCCTGGTCGTCTGACCTTACATATTTATTTGTGTGCTTGAATGGCTAAGTGTTTGTGTTAAAATTTCTCTTGGAGTTCTGCCCAGGGTCACTCGTTAGTCATATCCTGCTATACGAAAGCCAGGCTTCTGCAAGTTGACGGGCCCATCACCAGCCTCTGGGCTCACCAGGAAGCCCTGTGCGCCGAGCCACCCAGGTGTGCTGGGGACAGCCGCACCTGCTCCTGGGGCTCACTCTGTGTGATTCAGCATAGGCTGCTGAGGAGAACACTTCCTAGAGTAAAACACTGTTCTGTTTGCTCTGCATCTGTTCTACTGTCCACTCAGACCTGCCTGTTGAGCAGCCTGGCATTCAAGGTGCTTCTCAGGAGCTGTCTCCTGCACGAGGCTGCAGTGAGACACAGCACACATGGCCCGTGGTGGAAACTGATCCACTTCTGCACTGTGGACGGAGCATGTGTCCAGGCTGTGCCCTCAGGGCCTGGGGCTTGGTGGGAGCTGGGTGGGCAGCCTCATTCAGTGCACAAGCTGCCTCAGACTTTGGAGAAGAATATGCAGTGTGAAATAAAGACGTAGTGATTAAAATGCAATGAAACTCAGGCCTACAGTCTTTCCAGTTCTGCCCTGCACGGCACAGAGCATGCTGTTAGCCCCTCGCCTGTGTACCAGGACCTAGGCTCCTGCATGCTACCTGCTACTCCCCACTGGGTATCCCCAAATCTCAACAAGGGGCTGGGAATGAAATTCAGCACCCCTTGGTTCAGTCTCAGTACCCAGAAAGCAAAGCCGCTGTCTATAGTGCCTTACCCACAGCAAGGTCCCCAGGTGGGGGGTGCAGCTCAGTGGCTGCCTAGCATGATTGAGGACCTGGCCCCACCCCAGCGCTGCAGACAGGGCAAGGCCTGAACTCTTCAGTTGTTTGAAGGCCAAGACAGTACCCTAAGGAAGCTGCAGAAAAATTAGGGGTGGCCCTCTGTGCTGCACCACAGTCTAGTACTTGGCTGCATCTCTGCCTTCCTCTCGTCGCTCTGTTTCTGTTTCAGAAAGACAGTCCCATTGCTCAGAGGTGGGCTGTTTGGGTTCTGGGCAGCCTGGAGGTCCACCCCGGCAAATCCTCATCCCCAGCCTGTGACCTGTTGGTGCAGACCAGCTCTGCAGTCAGTGGTCAGACTTCCAGCTCTGTCACCATGCCAGCCAGCCCTGTGCGTCCTGACCTGCGAGGACTGGGTACAGCAGCCATGTACCCCATAGGGGCTCATCTGTGAGTTTGCAGAATTAGAGGGGGCACAGAAGCAGGCACCAGAAATGGGAGGAGGGAGCCCTGCCACAGCAGGCCTAGAGTGTGTGTGTGCACATGCACACTGTGCAACTGAAGATTAAACCCGAGGCCTTTGCACTGAGCTGAATCTCCGGCCAGCACCACTCCTGGCGTGTTTGTTTGTTTGTTTGTTTGGTGAGGCAGGACCTCACTAAATTGCCCAAGGTAGGCTCGAACTTGCTATTCTCGTGTGTCAGCCTCCCTGAGTGCTGAAATAATGAGGGCCTCCATGCACAGCTGGGAAGATTGTTTCTTAGAGAATTAGCAATGTGTGTTAAGAACCTCCTGTAGCCACCATCACAAGACTGCCACAAACTGGCAGGCCTGGGAGTAGTGGCCAGGCCACAGCGTTAGTTCTGTAGTAAAGTGTCTGAAACCCAGGTGTCAGGGCCACATGCCCTCTGCTGCTCCAAGGATGCTGTCCATTGTTTGCTGCAGTATCTGGTGGCCTCATCCCAGTCCCTGCCTCTGTGCCACCTCTCCTGAGGACAGTTGTCCATTGTCCATGGAACGAGGGCTCCAGACAGCAAGATGGGCCCAAGATGATGACCTGGGCCCTCAGAATCCACCATCTGCAAAGAGTGTTCTTCCCAGTAAAGAGACGTCCTCAGGCCCTGAGGCTGAATATGTGGCCATCTCTGAGATGACCATCCCTCTGCATGTGCTGGACTGACCCCTCCTGTGGTCTGCGGACCAGCCTGCACTCCTGGATCATGGCCACCAGCCATCCTCACCTTCTGCCACTCAGTCCCCAGACCCAATGATGGAGATACTCTGTGAACAGTACCTGGTGACTACTGCTGTCCCTTTACCTGCATCCTGCTGACAGCCCTGAGCTGTGCCTGTTCTGTCTCCTTCTCCAGGCAGCTCCATGTGCAGTGCCCCTTGCCCACACCCCGTGCCCGGTGCCCTGTCCCTGACACCCCCACCTCGTGTAATGGTGCTGCTCTATCCTACAGGCACTCTATCTGCCTGATGACCCTGTCCTGCAGGTTGCTCGGCGGGTGGGAGTGGGGTGGGGGTAGGGGTTGGATCCTGATAGGCTAGCGGGCGTGTCACAGGTGCTCAGCAGAAAGCAGCGCCCAGCTCCTGGGAGAGCTTGGTAACCAAACCCCATCAGTCAGCACCCAGACCCCTGCTGCTTTCTGCAATCCTGGTTCTGGTTCTGAGACCTCTGTTGGGTGGAATGGTGCCACCTGGTGGCCCTAGTGGGTAGCTGCAGCTGAATCACATTTGTAAAATGTTTACCTGCTCCAAGGTCAACAGCACCCATTTGTGCCATGGTTGTGGGGTGGCTGTGAACACAGCAGGAAGGCAGACACCCCCAGTCCAATGGCCTTAGCTCCTGGACTCAGGAAAAGAGAGGAGTGAGGACCTGCGACCCGAAGCGTGACATGTGCAGTGTCCCAGAGGAGCAGAAAGGCATATTACTTGGTGAAGACCAGAGCATGGAAGGGCACATATAGAATGGTTCTGTGTAAATGAAACTTCTAGTCAGCCTCACTGGTGCGTGCCTGTGATCCTAACAGTCTGGAAGACCAAGGCAGGAGAATCACAGGTTTGAGCCCAACTTGGGCAACTCCAGTGAGACCCTGGCCCAAAATAAAGTTTTTAAAAAGTAGTAGGGGCTGGGGATTTAGCTCAGCGGCATAAGCACCTGCTTTGCAAGCAGGCAGTCGTGAGTTCGATCCCTGGTACCGATAAAAAGGAAAAAGACAAAAAAAAAAAAAAAGTAGTGGGGTTGTTGCTCAGTGAGAAGACCCTGACTTCAGTTCGTTTTCTCTCTCTCTCTCTCTCTCTCTCTCTCTCTCTCTGTTTCTCTCTGTTTCTCTGTCTCTCTCTCTTGTCTGTCTGTCTTTGTCCTTCTCTCACACCCCTTCCAGAAGGGGAGATGCACAGTGCCTCTAGTAGTGGCAGCTTGAGGTGAGAGAAGGAAGGGACACTGGCCTCGATGAGCTGGGACGGGGAGTGATGGTTGCACAGCTGTGTAAAGCAGCAGCTTAACAGCATGAGTCGCAACTGTCAGCCTGGTTTTTAAAAACTCATTCTTGCCTGGTGTGATGGTGCGCACCTGTAATCATGCACTTGGGAGGCTGAGGCAGGAGGATCATTGCAAGTTTGAGACCAGCCTGGGCTACAAAATGAGCTGAAGGCCAGCCTGAACTGCATAGAGAGACCCTGTCCAGAAAATACAAAAAACAAAACCCTATTACTGCACGTTGTGCTTCAGATCTGGGTCACGCGGTGAGAGCACAGCTGTCTTGGCTGGACCGGCTGAGCCCCTGACCCCCGTATCTCTGCCTGTGTGGTGGCTCTGTGCTCTGCTGAGGGTCAGCCCACTGTGTCAGGGGCTATGTCTTAGGACAGCTGCTTCAACAAGAGATGCCTCCAGAACTTGGGGATCCTCCCTTGTCCCCCAACCACCTCCCAAACGCCTGAGTCCTCAGATGATTTGGGGTCCTTGGGTGACATCCCCCCAGCGTGTTGGATGCCACACTGAGGGGAACTGGGCTTCACCCAGCCTGGGCCCTTGGTAACACAGACAGGGGCTTAGCCTGAAGGTGGGACTGGCGACGCAGCCTGCAGAAGCACTGGGCCTGCTGTGGCCCTTGGCGGGTGATTTTGAGGTTGTGCCGGGCACCGTGGTCTTTCTCTGGGGCTCAGGGTCTTGTTGGTTTGTCACTTCTCTAATAGATGATTGTGCAGTATGGTTTACAGCAGCACAGGGGCGGGCGATTTAGCTCAGCACCATAAGTGCCTGCCTGGTAAGCACAAAGTCATGAGTTTGATCCTTGGTACCAAAAAAACCAGCAGCAGGGAGGTTGAGGTGGGAGGATTGTTGCAAGTTTGAAGCCAGCCTGGCCTATATAGTGAGACCCTGTCTTAGAAAAAAACAACACTAAAAACAGCACAAGTGCCCCCCCACATACACAGTGGTGGAGCCAGGGTCCCCTGCAGCGCAGGCTGCTTCCTGACCCCATCCTCAGCGAGTCCTCCCTATGCTCAGGGTTGTTCCTTCGACCTGTTGAGGGGACATGGAGATTATGCTGGGCTCCACCGTGACCATGCATCCCCTTGTTAACCCACAGTCCCTTGGGATAGGGAATGTAGCAGTCCTTCCCTTTGCCTGTGTCACAATTGAGTGCAACTGTGCAGGCCTGTTCAGGACTGGAATGGAGCTGGCTTCGTTAGACCACCCATGCGATCCTCACCCACAGAGATGGCTCCCCACAGCCATCATCACCACACACTGGTGCCCTGTCATCTTGCGTGCCTCACTGTTAAACACAGTGTCACACTGCCTCATCATCCATGTGGATTATCATACACAGCCCCGGGGGTTTCCAGGACCAAGACACAAGTGTCGAGCAATGCAAAGCCTGTCCTGCACATTGTGGGCATTTCTAAAAAGGATTGATCTGTGGATCAATCACAAACTGAAAGACTGGCAATGTTGGTGCAAGACACATTCAGTAATACACAGTTTGAGGTGGGTGTGGTGACACCTGTAACCCTAGCACTCAGGAAGCTGAGGCAGGAGGATCGAGGCCAGCCTGAACCACAGAACAAGACTCTGTCTCCTACCAAAACCACACTGTTGACTAGGTAGTGGGGTGAGTGTAGCCCTGAGGTACAGCACTTGCCTGCGTGAACCCAGTTCTGTCCCAGCACCTGCACGCACATGCATACACCACAGTGAGAAAAAAGCCAGCCGATGCACCGTGGGCTCTTTCCAGAGAATGCTACCCCTGTCCACACAGCCCGAGGACACGGGGGTTCCCGATCACTGGTAGCCAGGGAGATATCCAGGAAGGTTGTGCCAGACAGCGTATTGGCTGGCTGGGCTGAGTCATCTGGCTGTGACAGGAATCGAGGGCTCAGAGTGGCTCGCACAGCCCCTCCAAGACACCCACGGTGTGATCTCATGCATGTGTCCGTGCCTCAATGCAGCCACTCTGCCTGCCAAGGTGCCCACATGTTTTTGTTGCAGGGCTTCCTGGAAGTTCGTGAGCATTTCCCAGCAGAACTTCACAGTAGGAAAGACCTTGGAACCACCCCCGCCCATCAGGGCAATAAATAACCTCCACAGCTACTGCAAATGGAAAAGCCCCAGGATAGCAGACCTGTTATCCCAGGCCTCAGGGAGGCTGAGGCAGGAGGATTGCAAGTTGGAACCCAGCCCGGGCAGTTTAATGAGACAGGGTCTCAGGATTTGATCTCCAGTATCATATTAGCAGAGGAAGTCATGGCGGTGCATGAGATGATGTGGGAAGGCAGGTCCCATGGCTGCTGCCTGGTCGAGCCAGAACTTTAGGTTTGAGTTTCAGCAGTTTACCTGAAGTGGGCCTTCAGGGCCTGAGAGCCAAGGGTAGGTGGAGAAGACACATCAGGTACCTCCGCCTAAGGCTAGAGAACAAAGGGCAGAGGCTGCCTGGTCCCTCCCCTGCCCTCTATGTCCCTGTGAGGTACAAGGAGGTCACTGGTGTCGCTGCAGAGCTGCTGGCAGAAATCCTGGCCTTTCTGCCAATGCCATGGTCCCCCTCATCCTGTGTCATTTTCCCCTTCACACTGTGGCCTCTGCGTCAGGAAGAGCTGGAGCTGTCCAAATCCTCTGTGCCCGTCACAGAGCCTCACACCACTCATGACCAATGCAGAGGGAGGACTCCCAACCTGCGCTGCTGCCTGTTCCCTGGGCCTGAGCTCCTGAGCTGGCCTGGTGCACAGGGCCGTCCTTTGGGTCCTGCCACCACTCACTGTCCTAGTCACCTTCCCATGGCTTCTGTGTCAGGTGAGGTATTAAGAGCAGCCTGGCACCCAGAGTACTCTGTACTCTGGGAGTACAGAGGGAGACCCCCTTCACCTATTTCACTGTCACAGTGCCCCAAGATTGCCACAAGGGACAGCAGTGGAACAGAGGCTCGTGTTCAGGACTGACCTGCAGGAGCAGTACCTTCCATGCTTGGGACCCTCCTTCACACTTAGGGACCCCAGTCTGGGAGGAAGCTCTGTACCTGGACCCCTGCCTTTCTTCCAGGGCCTCTGTACCTGCTCCTGGGCTTCACCAACCTTGTGCATCCTGAAGCCTGCAGCACCTAGGCCCACATTCTGGAACCCAGACAGCAATGCCCACAGGAAGAGGCCGATGCCCCACTCCACACCACACCCACGTGAGCTTCCTAGTACTGTCTGCATCTTCATGTAGCCAGCAGGACACCAGCAGCCTGCTGGTGCAGCGTCCCCAGGGCAGTCTCAGGTCAGCCCGGGCACAGGATGGCCAGTCTGGGCCTCTGAGTTTCCACCCCTTTCCTGCACTGCTCACTATGAACAGGGCCCATTGAGGCAGAGTTGAGACCTTGGCCCAGCTCCTCTATGCCCCTGGGTTCTGGGTGCCCAGAAGCAATAGTTGCTCTGAGACAGCACCAGGTCCCAGCTGGACCTGGGTGCACTGCTGCTCCGGCTGCACCCCAGAAAGACACTGCAGCCCCACAGCTGACACCAGGGCAGGTACTCCCCAAAGCAGTGTCCTGGCTGCAGGTGCGCTGGTCAGTACCCTCTGGATGACAGCCAACCAAGGAGCCAATAGCCTGGAACCCCACAGCTCTTTCACTGCAGACAGGCAGGCACCGTGCCTCAGTTTCCCTCAGAACATGGCAATGAATGCCCATGCTGTAGGCATGACCAGCTGCACATAGCAGTTTCCCTATCACAGGGTAGGGACTCCCATACTTGGCCCAAAGGGAAAAACCACCCCTTCCCTTACAGGTGACTCCTGATACCCCCTTGCAGGTTCAGAGCTGTGGCCCAGCAGAACAATAAGAACAACAAAAGCATTTCACAGGGCTGGACGTGGGGCCCAGGGCCTTGTGCAAGTGCTGTACAATGAACCACACCCCAGCCCCAAAGACAGAAAAGAGCCAGGTGTGGGGGAAGCCACCTAGGATCCCAGCACTTGCGGGACTGAGGCAGGAGGATGGCCATGAGTTCACAGCCAAACGGGGCTACATAGTGAGTTCAAGCCTGGCCTGTTTCAAAAACCAACATAGGCTGAGGATGTAGCTCAGTGGCACAGTGCCTGTCTGGCAAGTATAGGTCATGAGGTCCATCCTGGTACTGATAAATAAATAAATATAAATTAAAAAGGGAATAAAATAAATAAATAAAATTTTTTTAAAAAGGGAATAAATGTGTGGTTCACTATGACATAGAATACATTTTACCACATACTGGTCCATTTCCTTTTCTTCCCTAAAACACTTCTGATATTTCTCAAGCTCTTTCCTTCATTGTGGATTTCTAAGGTGCTTTGTTAAGAAGTGGAGACAGCTCAGTGGCTGAGTCCTCAGGAAGCAGGAAGGAGCCCTGAGTTCCATCCTCAGTGCAAACACAGCCTTGTTTACTAAGGACCTCAAGCTGAGTGCCACTGGTGAGGACCAGAGACCGCAGGCTGGGGTCATCAGCCAGGGCTCACAGCACTGGTAGCACAAGTTCCTTGCCTGGGAACCTGTGCCCCTCTGCAGAGCCTCTTCTTGCTCTAGCTCCTGATCCTGCAGGATGAGAAAGCCTCCACCTAGGAATGTGAAACCTTTTTTTTTTTTTTTTTTTTAATTTTGAGACAGGGTCTCACTATGTATCCTCGAACTCACAGTGATTTTCCTGCCTGAGCTCCGGAGTGCTAGAATTACAGGCATGCACCACCATGCCTGGCTGTGAATATGAAATCTTTGTGTTAAGTTCTTACAGTTCGGGGCTGGGGATTTAGCTCAGTGGCATAAGTGCCTGCCTTGCAAGCAGGCAGTTGTGAGTTTGATCCCTGGTACTGATAAAAATGAAAAAAGACAAAAAAAAAAAAATTCTTACAGTTGTTAAATTCTTCCAGAACTAGGGAACAGGGTTTTAGCTCAGCAGCATAAGTGCCTGCTTGGCAAATGCAAAGTGGGTGTGATCCCTCGTATCCCCCCAAAAAAATTCTTCCAGAACTATAGTCCTTTCCCCTGTGTACTTTTTCTCCTTTTTATGTGGTACTGGGGATGAACCCAGGACCCTCATACTGAGCTACATCCCTAGACCACTCATTCATTCATTCATTCATTCATTCATTCATTCTCTTATTTTTTATTTATGAAACAGAATCACACCTGAGTATAGTGGCGTACCCAGCCTTTGGGAGGCTGAGGCTGAGGCAGGAGGATCTTGCAAGTTCAAGGCTTGGGCTACAAAGTGAGCTCAAAGCCAGCCTGAACTGCATAGTGAGACCTGTATCAAAAAGACAGAAAAAAAGAAAGAAAAGTAACAGGATCTCACAAAAGGGCTGAATTACCCAGATTGGGCTCCAGCTTACATTCTTCCTACCTCAGCCTCTCTGACTCTGAGATTACAGGTGTGCACCACCAATCTGCCTCCTTTTCCTGTTTTCTTTTTCCTGTTTTACCACTTTCTCAACTGACTCTCACAATTCAGAGGCTCACACAGGTTTCCTGAAAAACCAGCCCTGTGCAGGGTGGAGGTGGTGAGGAGCAGCTCCTGGCAGTGCCCAGAGGCATCCACTCTGTATCTGGGTCGGCAGAGGTGACTGCATTCAGGGGTGGCACAGAGAGCAGGGCCAAGGGAGCTGGCAGAAGACTTCCTGCAGTGGCTCCAGTACAGGGCACCATAGGGACCAGCTGCTGGGCATGTAGTTCTGTGTCTATGTGAGAACAGTACTGAGCAAAGAGCTTGACCATGGCTTGTACTCTTTCTTGTTATTGAAGTTTGATTAGCACATTGAGTCTCCATGGGGAGGTGGCACCTGCGCTGAGGCTCAGAGGTCCTCAGAGGCCCGAGGTCTGTTCCCTTGCAAGCCTTTAGGCCACGCTGTCCAGGTAAAACATGGAGGTTCAAATCCTTGGTGCAGGCCTCATCCCACCCTGACCTTGCCACTCTCTGGCTACCTGGCCTCTGGGAGAAGCCCAGACTTGCAGTGGTAGGGAGGCTGGCCTGGTGCCCAGTGCACGCCTGTGACCTGCTAGGAGCCTAGGGGTGGTGCCCAACCCCGTCAGGTCCTGGGAAGCCTTGGGTTCAGCCAGAACACCCAAGGAAATGTGCCTCAGCATAGCACAAGGCCCACCAGGACTGACTTCTGTGTGTGGTCAGCTGTGGGTGCCCACCAGGCACTGGGCAGGGCTCAGCTGGAGGCAGGGCTGGCTCAGGCTGCAGGGCACCTCTGTCCTCTTCCCCAGTGATGGGGTTCATGGCTGCCTGAGCTGGTCTGCACCTGGTGTTGTGAGGCCCTGAGTGCCATCATGAGGCCAGGCAGGACAGACAGACGTGGACCCAGCTGCAGACAACAGGTGGCCCTGCTTCCACAGATGCCACTACCCAGGACAGAGCAGGTTGTAAGGCTGACAGGAACATGCCCTGGCGGACCTTGAGTCATGGGAGGAGGGCCTCCTGGGAGCCTGAAGCCTCCTGTCCTGCCAGTTGACATCCCCTCTGGGGTTTCTCTGGGAAATCCCAGGTGCTGCCCAGACCCGCTCCCCTGGAAAACCCGGCTCCTCCCTTCTCTGTCTCAGTGAGACTGCTCAGTCAGCTTATTCTGGTGAGTGTGAATGACTGTGTAGCCATGACTGAGAGCCTTGCCCAGGGCTGGGGAGGAGGCCTGGAGCCCAGAATCCCCTAAGTTAAGGAAGTTTGGGAGATGATTCTTGAGGATTGGTGCTGCCTGGCCTGTCTTGCATTGGAGAGGTCCGGGAATCAGAGAGCCTGGGGCTTTCCAACAGTGAGGTCCTGGAGGGTGTGGGCAGAGTCCAGCTGGCAAGGCAGACAGGTTTCCCGGGGTGTGGCTAGGCCCAAGGCCAGTGGGCTCTGCAGTGCACCACAGCTCAAAAGCACTTGTCCCCAACCTCAGCCTCCCCACACCACTGTGGAGTCTGGTAAAGGCCTTGGGAGGATCCAGCCACAGGGGAGGGTCAGCACCAGAGGAGGGTGGTGGATGGTGATGCCTAGGGCCAGTGAGTGGGAGGCAGGTCCCTAGACCAGCAAACGCTGCAGCAGGGGATTCTGACCTATGGTTGACACACGGGAGTGGTGATGCTGATGGAGCAGATGGCCAGAGGACAGTTTGGAGAGATGGTGAGTGGCAGGGCCTGCATGACAGGGACAGGTAGTTGGTTATTAATGAGATTAGAGAAATTTAAAGCTGGAGGAGGAAAGTAAAGATTATAAAATGGGGGTTGGGGGTCTGGGGATTTAGCTCAGCAGCACAAGCACCTGCCTGGCAAGTGTGAGGTTGTGAATTCGATCCCCGGTACCATAACAAAAGGAAGATTAAAAATGTAGCAAAGTTTGGCTGCTGCATGGGCACATGCTCATGGTTCCAGTGTTCAAGAGGCTGAGGCAGGAGAATCCGTGGACTCAAAGCCAGCCCAAGGTACACAGAGTGCTCAGGGCCAGCCCAGACTACATAGTAAGGCCCTAGCTCAAAACAAAATTATGGGAGAAGAGACCAAGATGGTAGAGCAGTAGGCAGCAGAGAAAACAGACTCTCTGAGAGTCACCATCCAAACCCTGGAATACGGCATCGTGAAGGAGACAGAGAGGGAAGTGGGTCCCCCGGACCCAGGAAGAATCTGAAGTGCCAACTGAAGCCCACCAGAGAGTGAAGAGAGGAACTCCAGCGAAGGAGGAGGTGCCGCCAGCATTTTCTCCCTGTACCAGGGAGAAGTTCAAACCTGCAGAACCAGAGTAACTATGATGGCAGCATAAGCACCTGTTTGGCAAGGGCAAAGTTGACAAGGATAAGTGATGGCCAATGACCCCAAGGGCCCCTGCAGAGAGCTGTGGGGGGCAGCAGATGTGGGGGACTGCACGGCCTGGCAGTGAGTGTGGAGAGCTCAGTCCTCCTGTGGGAGAAAGCCTTTAGCCGGGAGGCATCTTGGAGCTGGGCTGGCCTAGTCTAGAACTCAGAACCACTGCTGGCTCTGTCTAGCAGCTCCCAGGTACGCTAGACCCACAGAAATTGCTTGGATGGCAGCGAGCCCAATGAGCATGGTCTCAGGGCAGCCTGCTGAGATTTTCCTCTACCCAGCCCAAAAACTTCTGCTGGCTTGCTGGGAGAGAGAGCTGCATAAATCAGGACTCTTCCTCCACAGGTCGGCTACTAGTGAAACCAAAGAAAACCCTGTAAGGGGGCTTTTTCTTCTCCTAAGTTTACTTCTTCCTTCTCCTCCTCCTCTTCTTCTCTTTTCTTGTTTCTTTCTTTCTTTTTTCCCTTTCTTCTTCATTGTTTGATCTTGTTTTCATGAGTGTGAATGCAGTTCCTAGCCTCTTCATGATTGTGGTTCTGTTCTGTTCTTCCTTTTATCTCTTCCATCTCTTTTCCTTCATTCTTCTGCACCAGTTGCCCAAAGTTGGTGTGATCCTCCTTTGTCCTCCAACCTTATTCCTAATCTCTTCCTTTTCTTATACTTCTCTATTTGCTCATTAGTCCATTTTAAATTTTAACCTCGGTGGGCAAAACTAACTTGTATACTGCATATAATTTTCTGGTTTGTTTTAGATTTTATTACATAACCACAAACCTAGTTCATACAGTTAAAAGTGGCAAATTAAATTTTGTCATTCTCAAGGCTGTGTTTGATGCCATTGGTACCACTACAGCCAAAAGTGACATAATTGTTCTAAACAGCTGTTCCATGGAATTCCATGACTGAGATTGACTAAGGGTCACAGAAAATATGGTAGTACAGTGCCAAAGAGGCAGGGACCAGGCCAAACAAGCAACAACTTCTCATCTCCAACAAACTGAAGAGGTCAGATCTTCCAACAGACTCAAAACTCAAAACCAGCTATATCTGGAAGATACCTCAGAGAAGTAGTAATCACAGAGGGATCCTAAATACTAGCAATAAAGCAACCTAGCATAAACAATTTACAAGTATCACCCCAGGAATTAAACTAAAAAAAGAAAGAATGAAAAGACACTTAAAATGCAACCCCAGACATCAAGTTCATCAGATGCAAATCTAGGGGGCAGGGAGGTGGGACAGTCTGAAAGCCTCCTACCTGGCCTCCCTGTGGTGGTAGCAACAAAGCAGTTAACTGAAGCTCTGGAAAAGATGAAATCATAAGAATCTCTCAGGTAGTGGCTGGGGATTTAGCTCAGTGGCATAAGCACCTGCCTTGCAAGCAGGCGGTTGTGAGTTCGATCCCTGGTACCGATAAAAAGAGAAAAAGAAAAAAAAAAATTAAAAAAAAAAAATCTCTCAGGTGAAGATCGTGCTTTAGTGACACTGGAGCAGATACAGACAAAAAAAAAAAAAATAGATGGGTTTAGAAAATTATGGAAGCTTAGCATACAAAGGAAATGGAATCCATAAAACGGAATGAAGCAGATATCCAGGAGAATAAAAATCCCACTGATAGTATTCAAAGTAGATTAGGCCAGTGTGAGGACAGATCTCAGAAATTGAAGACAGGCTTTCAGTTAACAACCAGGAAAAGGAAGATTTCTCAAAAATGGCAAGGGACCATGAAAAATCAACCAGCAGCTGCCAGATGAGACAAAGAAGAATAAGATTAATTGGAGTCAAGAAAGAAGCACAAGATACCACAAATGATATTAAAACAGTATTCAAAGACATCATGGCAGAAAACTTTCCTGGTAGAGAAAAACAATTAGACATACAAATAAATGAGGCATATAGGACTCTTATTAGCCATGATCAAAAAATTCTATATTGGGCCAGGGATTTAGCTCAACGGCATAAGCACCTGCCTGGCAAGTGCAAGGTCGTGAGTTCGATCCCTGGTACCAAAAAACAAACAAATAAACAAACAAAAAAATTCTATAGCCAGATACATCATAGTCAAGACTCCAGAAATTCAACACAGGAATGGAATCTTAAAAGCTGTCAAAGAGGGGCTGGAGATTTAACTCAGCGGCATAAGCGCCTGCCTTGCAAGCAGGCAGTCGTGAGTTCGATCCCTGGTACCAATAAAAAGGAAAAAGACAAAAAAAAAAAAAAAAAAAAAAAAAAAAAAAAAAGACACAACACACAAATCACCTATAAGGAAAGCCTGACAAATCACAGCTGGCTTCTTGTACAAACTCTCAAGTCAAGAGAGCGTGGAGTAACACATTCCAATTTCTAAAAGAAAACAGCTTTCAACCCAGACTGATGTATCCTGCAAAATTATCTTTCAAAACTGATGGAGAAATAAGATACTTTCATGACACAGAACATCTGAGGACATGTATAACCACCAAACCAGCACCCCAAAGTGTTCTGAAGGACATTCTAGAAAGAGATAATAAGGACTATAGCTCCATGAACCCCAACAGAAGGAATCCACAAAAAAAAAAAAAAAAAAAAAAAAAAAGGAATCCACCAGGCTAGGCAAACAATTGTTAAAGGGAAAAAGTGGGGTGGGGGAGCCAACAACAGGAAAATAACATGACAAGGATAAGTCGATCCACATCAGTTATAACCATCAATGTTAATGGTCTCAAATCACCAGTCAAAAGAAATGGATTGGCCTAATGGATCAAGAAGCGAGATCCAACAATATGCCACTTACAAGAAACACATTGAATTCAATAAGAAATTCATGAACTGAAAGTCAAAGATTGGAAAACAATACTCCATGCAACAGGAACTCAGAAAAAAGTAGGGGTAGCTATTCTTTTTGAAGACAAAGTGAATTTCAAGGTAAGACTGATTAAGAGAGAGAAAGAAAGAAGGTCACTGCATCCTAGTAAAGGGAACAATCCAGGAGGAAGACATAACAATCATAAATATATATGCACCAAATATGAGTATACTTGACTGTATGAAACAAATACGGACATGAAGAGTCAAGCCTTTATATGGTCAGATTGGGAGATCTCAGTACCCCCACTGTCTAGTGGATATCTGTAGGGTGTTCCACCCCTCAACATCAGAATACATATTCTTCTCAGCTGTACTTGGGATTCTCCAAAATAAACCACATACTGGCCCATAGAACACGCTTAAGTAAATGCAAAGGAATGGAAATGACCCTATGCATACTATCAGACCACAGTGCAATGAAATTGGAAATCCATGGCAAAAGAAACTGCAAGAACTACATAAACATCAAAATTAGGGGCTAGGGATTTGCTCAGCAGCATAAGCACCTGCCTCGCAAGCAGGCAGTCATGAGTTCGGTCCCTGGTACCGATAAAAACGAAAAAAGACAAAAAAAAAAAAAAAAAATTAAATAGCACCCTGCTGAACAGCCAATGGGTCACAAATGAAATTAAAGAATTAGAGTTTTTGTAAGTGAACAATGATGACAGGATGACACACCAGAACTTGAGACACAGTGAAAGCAGTCTAAGACGGAAATTTATAGCAGTAAATACCCATATCAGGAAAACAGAACAAGCGCATATCAACAACTAATCGTGAACCTTGGACTTCTACAGAAAGAACAGGCTAAGCCAAAAGCTCACACAAGGGAGGAAATTATAAAGATCAGAGCAGAAATTAACACATTGGAGACTAAAAAAACAATACAGAGAATCAATGAATCAAAGAGTTGGTTCTTTGAAAGATTAAATAAAATTGACAAACCCTTAGCCAACCTTATTAAAAAGAAAGGGAAGACTCAAATCCATGCAATTAGGAATGAAAAGGATGAAATCACCATAGACCCTGCAGAAATTTAGCAGGTCATCCATACCTACATTGAAAACTTGTATTCTTTTTTCTCCTTTTTTCAAAATCCATTTTAATTCAAGAATAAAAAGAAAAGGGGCTGGGGATTTAGCTCAGTGGCATAAACACCTGCCTTGCAAGCAGGCGGTCGTGAGTTCGATCCCTGGTACCGATAAAAATGAAAAAGACAAAAAAAAAAAAAAAAAAAAAAAAGAATAAAAAGAAAAAAGAAAGAAAACTTGTATTCTAATTAGATGGAAAATGCAGAAGAAATGGACAGATTCCTAGATATATATGAATTACCAAAACTCAATCAAGATGTAAAAATCCTAAATAAACCAGCATCAGTCAATGAAATCAAAGAAGTAATTAAAAACCTATCAATTAGAATCCTTTGGGGGGAAAAAAAAAACCTATCAACAGAGAGAGAAAAATCAGGGTCTCCCAAGAATCAGCCATGCTGGGACTTGGGGGAGCAACCACCAAAGCAATGAGCCAACCTTCCTGGTGAGCAACACAAGCTGCAGGCGTGCCAGGGAGAGGAAAGCCAGCCTCTCCCATGAGCCTACAAGTGCGTGGGCTGAGAATGAAACAGCCTTCCCAGTTGTCCCCCAAGTAGCGTGGTTCCCCCATCCCCATTAACAACCAGATGGTGTTGAGGACAGCCAGAGTTGATAGCAACTAAGGCACATAAAGCAAGTAAATGCTTGTACCGTTGGATTGATTCTGCTGACCTGAGGTCAGAAGTCTGAGCATCTCTTGGGAGAATGACAGAGTGCAGTATAGCAAACATGGGGGATTTCCTTTTGTCTTCTCTTTGAACGCAGATGTTGTTTTCACTGTTTTGCTTTGTTCTGATTAATTGTCTTGCTCTATTCAATATTGTCTTTTGATCGGTTTATAGTATTCTGTTTTTGGTTTGATTTTGCTATACCTGATTGAATGTACAACTACTGTGAAGATAACAAGATACACTATGGAATCTATAACTGGTATCCTGGTGTCCTGCCCTAAAGTTCTGTACCAATTTCACTGCACTGTCTTGATTGGCTTTGTTCTGTCTGGTTTTGGTGTATTTTCCTACCTTTAAAAACAAAACGAAACACAGACTGGGAATTCAGCTCAGCAGCACAAGTGCCTGCCTGACAAGTGCAAGGTTGTGAGTTCAATGCCTGGTACCAAAAATAAGTGAATAAATAAATATGAGAAGTTTAAGTAAATAAATATCTCCTAAAACAAAACAAAATGAAACAATCTATCAACAAAGGAAGCCCAGACCCTGACAGATTCACTGTGAATGAATTCTAAAGAAATTTAGAGGAAACCTAACACCATTACTTCTCAAACACTTTAATGAAATTGAAAGAGAAGCAATATTCTCAAATTCATTCCTAGAAGCAAGCATTACTATGATACCAAAACCAGAGAAGGACCCAACTAAAAGAATTACAGGAAAAAAAAAAAAGAGAGAGAGAGACAGAATTACAGGCCAGTCTCCCTAGTGAACACTGATGCAAAAATCCTCTGTAAGATATTGGCAGACTTGGGCTGGGGATTTAGCTCAGTGGCATAAGCGCCTGCCTTCCAAGCAGGCAGTCGTGAGTTTGATCCCTGGTACTGATAAAAAGGAGAAAGACAAAAAAAAAAAAAAAAAAAAAAAAAATACTGGCAAACCAGAGCTGGGGATTTAGCTCAGAGGCATAAGCACCTGCCTGGCAAGTACAAGATTTATGAGTTCAATCCCTGGTACAAAAAAAAAAAAAAAAAAAAAAAAAATGGATACTGGCAAACAAGGCAGCAAATTGTCAAGAAGATTTTACACCATTATCAAGTAGGATTCACCCCAGAGTTGCAGGGATGTTTCAACACACCTAAACCCATAAATACACCATATTAAAGGAGCCAAGGACAAAAATCACGTGATCATCTCAATAGATACAAAAAAAACTTTTTTTTTTTTTTTTGTCTTTTTCCTTTTTATCAGTACCAGGGATCAAACTCACGACTGCCTGCTTGCAAGACAGGCATTATGCCACTGAGCTAAATCCCCAGCCCCTAGAAAAAACCTGACAAAGTCCAGCACCTATTCATGATAAAAAAACCCTACAGAAAATTAGAAAAGATGGTTTTAATCTCAATCTGATAAACGCCATCTTTGGCAAACCAGCAGCCAACATCATACTAAATGGGCAAAAATTGAAAACTATCTCTCGGGGCTGGGGATTTAGCTCAGTGGCATAAGCGCCTGCCTTGCAAGCAGGCAGTCGTGAGTTCGATCCCTGGTACCGATAAAAATGAAAAAGACAAAAAAAGAGAAAAAAGAAAAAAGAAAACTATCTCTTTAAAATCAGGAAAAAGATGTCCACTGTCTCCACTCTTATTCAACATAGTCCTGGAAATTTTAACTGGAGCAATTAGACAAGAGAAAGAAATAAAAGGAATAAAGACAGGAAAGGAAAGCCAGGCGTGGTGGCTCATGCCTGTAATCCCAACACTCAGGAGGCTGAGGCAGGAGGGTCATTGCAAGTTTGAAACCAGCCTGGACTACAAAGTGAGCTCAAGGCCAGCCTGAACTGCATAGACAGACCCTGTATCAAAAAGACAAAAAAAAAAAAAAAAAAAAAAAAAGGGAAAGGAAGAAGTTAAACTATTGTTATTTGCAGGTGACATGATACTCTACATTGAAGATCCCCAAAACTCCACTAAGAAACTGGTAGATTGGCTGGGGATTTAGCTCAGCGGCATAAGCGCCTGCCTTGAAAGCAGGCAGTCGTGAGTTCGATCCCTGGTACCGATAAAAATGAAAAAGACCAAAAAACAAAAAAAAATAAGAAACTGGTAGATTTAGTAAGCAAATTCAGTAGTATAGCTGGCTACAAAGTCAACATTCAAAACTCAACAGCAGGGGCTGGGGATTTAGCTCAGCAGCATAAGCACTTGCCTTGCAAGTGTGTGGTTATGAGTTCGATCCCCAGTACCAATAAAAAAGAAAAAGACCAAAAAAAAAAAAAACTCAACAGCCTTCCTGTACCCAAATAACAAAACTCACTGAGAAAAATCAGGGAAACAATGTGTTTTACAATAATATCAAAAAAATTGAAATATCTAGGAATCAATCTAATGAAGGATGTAAGAGACCTCTACACTGGTAACCACAGTGCTCTGTAAAAGGAGATTGAAAAGGATACTAGAAAATGGAATGATATCTGATTCGATTGGTTAGGAAGAACTAATACAGTGAAAACTCTTCCAAAACTCTTACTACAGATTCAGTGCAATCCCAATCAAAATTCCAATAGCATATCTGACAGAATTAGAGAAAATAATCCTAAAATTCATCTGGAACCAGAGGATACCTAGAGTAGCAAAGGCAATCCTGGGCAAAAAAGACAAGATAGGACATCACAATCCCTGACTTGAAATTATACTATAAAGCTACTGTGATTAAAAAAAAAAAAAAAAAAACAGCACCGTAAAACAGGTATAGTGGTGCATGTCTGTAATCCCAGTACTTGGGAGCTGAGGCAGGAGGATCCCTGCAAGTTCAAGGCCAGCCTGAGCTACAAACTGAGTGCAAGATCATCCTGAACTGTATAACAAGACTCTGTCTCAAAAAGCACCCCCCCCCCAAAAAAAAAAGGTGTGATAAAAAACGGACTCGGAATAAAAAAAAAAAACCAGACTCAAAGATCAGTGGAACAGATTAGAAGGAGAACAACTCCAGATGCACATGCCAAAGATTAAAGTTGGACCCATATCATCCTCTTCTCCTTCTTCTTCTTCCTCCTCCTCCTCCTCCTCCTCCTCCTCCTCCTCCTCCTCCTCCTCCTCCTCCTCCTCCTCCTCCTCCTCCTCCTCTTCTTCTTCTTCTTCTTCTTCTTCTTCTTCTTCTTCTTCTTCTTCTTCTTCTCTCCCCCTCCTCCTCCTCCTCCTCACCTTCCTCCTCCTCCTTCTCCTTCTTCTTCTTTCCGTCTTTTTGAGACAGGGTCTCACTATGCAGTTAAGGCTGGCTTTGGGCTCACTTTGTAGCCCAGGCTGATGTGGAACTTTCATCGATCCTCCTGCCTCAGCCTCAGGAGTGCTGGGATTACAGGAGTGTGCCACCACACCTGGCTGGACTCATATCTTTTACCTTGCATTAAACTAAATTTCAAATGGATCAAAGGTGTTAGTATTACAGCAGAAAGATTAAATCTGCTGGAGATTTAAAGTAGGTAAAACTCTTGAAGACATTGGTGTAGGCAAAGACTTTATGAATAAAACCCAGATTGCACAGAAACTGTCACAAAGAATCGACAACTGGTATCTCATCTTACTGAAATACTTCTGCACAGCAAGAGAAAACACCCAACAGAGTGAAGAGACCACCCACAGTGTGGGAGAAAATGCTTGTCAGCTGTTCCTCAAAGGACTGCTATAAAGAGCTAAAAAAAAAAAATTAGTCCTCCCAGGTTAAAAAACCCAACCCAGGGGCTGGGGATTTAGCTCAGCAGCATAAGTGCCTGCCTTATAAGCAGACAGTCATGAGTTTGATCCCCGGTACCGATAAAAAGACAAAAAAAAAAAAAAAAAAAACCCAACCCAAAATGGGCATCTGAGGGGCTGGGGATTTAGCTCAGTGGCATAAGCACCTGCTTTGCAAGCACATGGTCGTGAGTTCGATCCCCAGTACCAATAAGAAAAAAAATGGGCATCTAAGATGAATACACAGTTCTCAGATGAAGAACTACAAATAGCAAATAAATACATGAAGAAATGTTCAACATCATTGGCTATGTGAGAGATGCAAATTAAAATAACACAGATTTCTCCTCACCCCAGAAGGGCCAGGGATTTAAGCTCAGCCGTGTAAGCACCTGCCTGGCAAGTGTGAGGTCACAAGTTTGATCCCCCCACCCCAAGAAGGAAAGAAATCAGCCAATAACAAGTACGGGAAGGACTGTGAGGGAAAGGAATGTGGAGTACCCTCATGGTGTACCGTTTCTCATCATTGATAAGAGTGTACAGTGGTCCGATCAGTATACAGACTGCTCAGAAAATGAGGATTGGGGATCCCCTTTGACCCAGCTATTCCCCATCTGAGTATCCTCATAGCAGAATTTAAAAAGTCATACCATGGCCATGTAAGTGCATCCATGTTCATAGCAGCACAATTTGTAATGACCAGATCTTGCCCTAAATGCCCACTGAGTGAGGAATGGATAAAAAGATGTGGTACTTTTATACTTTAGAGTACTACTCAGCCATAAAGGACACACTGGAGACTTTTATCAGTAACTGGATAAAACTTGAGTCCATAATAAATCAGATATGCATATGTAAGTGTCATGTTGTCTCACGAATGTGACAAGCTGAAAAAAACGAGACCACTGCACCGCCCCTGGCGCTTGTGCACAAGCCGGCCTCCCTGTAGCTTGCAGATTCCTCCAAGATCTGCAGCTCTGCTGAGGAAGAATATACACTCATATATACATAAATGTAAGTATATGAAACAATATATATTTATGAAACTATATATATATATATACATAAAATATAGTTAAGATAGTTATACCACTGATTTCTCTGTACACTGAAGAGAAAGGTTTGCACTGGTATTGTTCAAAGAGTTGAATGCACATGTCCTGTGCTGTGAGTGACTGAATTGGGAGTGACAATGTGCAATGTGTGTACCATTGATGTCTCCTGATTGTTGTTTTATGAAATGTTGGGTTTTTTTTTCTCTTTGAAATAAAATGGATTGGAAAAGCAATCACACATTTCACTTTATGTGCATTTTGCCTAATGTCTGCTCCCTCAAGAACACTCAGGACCTGCTTGCTCACACCCCAGATGCACAAGCCCTCTTTTGTGGTGTGGTCTCAGGAGGCTTTCATAGACACTGCTAGAAGAAGGTGGCATGGTCCCTGGAAACACTGAAAAGCCAGGCTGGGCCTGCTTTTCTTCAGCATATCTGCAGATCTGTGAAGAATCTGCAAAATACAGGGAGTCACTGTGCACAATCGCAGGGGTGTGGTGTGGTGAGCGTGGAGTCAAAGGTGAGTGTGGAGTCTGACGTGAGTGTGGTGCCTGAGGTGAGTGTGGAGTCTGAGGTGAGTGTGGAGTCTGAGGTGAGTGTGGAGTCTGACGTGAGTGTGAAGTCTGAGGTGAGTGTGGTGTCTGAGGTGAATGTGGAGTCTGAGGTGAGTGTAGAATCTGAGCTGAGTGTGGTATCTAACGTGAGTGTGGAATCTGAGGTGAGTGTGGTATCTGAGGTGGAAGAAGGTGGTGTCTGAAGTGAGTGTGGTGTCTGAAGTGAGTGTGGAGTCTGAGGTAAATGTGGAGTCTGAGGTGAGTGTGGTATCTGAGATGAGTGAGTGTGGAGTCGGAGGTGAGTGTGTTGTCTGAAGTGAGTGTGGTATCTGAGGTGAGTGTAGTCACTAAGGTGAGTGTGAAGTCTGAGGTGAGTGGTGTCTGAGTTGAATGGTATCTGAGGTGAGTGTGGAGTCTGAGGTGAGGGTGGTGTCTGAGGCAAGTGTGGAGTCTGAGGTGAGTGTGGAGTCTGAGTAGAGTCTGCAGTCTGGGGTGAGTGTGGTGTCTGGGATGAGTATGATATCTGAGATGAGTGTGAAGTCTGAGGTAAGTGCGGTGTCTGATTATAGTGTGGTGTCTGAGGTGAGTGTAGAGTCTGAGGTAAGTGTGGAGTCTGAGGTGAGTGTGGTTTCTGAGATGAGTGTGGAGACTGAGGTGAGTGTGGAGTCTGAGGTGAGTGTGGTGTCTGAGGTGACTGTGGAGTTTGAAGTGAGTGTAGAGTCTGAGGTGAGTGTGGAATCTGAGGTGAGGGTGGGGTCAGAGATGAGTGTAGTGTCTGAGGTGAGTGTGGTGTCTGAGTTAGTGTGGTGTCTGAGGTCAATCAGGAGTCTGAGAAGAGTGGTATCTGAGATGACTGTGGTGTCCGAGGTGAGTGTATACTCTAAGGTGAGTGTGGTGTCTGAGTAGAGTCTGGAGTCTCCGGTGAGTGTGGTGTCTGAGGTGAATGTGGAGTCTGAGGTGAGTGTGGTATCTGGGGTGAGTATGGTGTCTGAGGTGAGTGTGTTTTCTGAGGATAGTGTGGTGTAGGCCAAGTGTGGGGTCTGAAGTGAGTGTGGTGTCTGAGGTGAGTTTGATGTCTGAGTGGAGTGTGGAGTCTGAGGTGAGTGTGATGTCTGGGGTACCTGGTGTCTGAGGTGAGTGTGGAGTGTGAGGTGAGTGTCGTGTCTGAGGTGAGTGTGGTGTCTGGGGTGAGTATGGTGTCTGAGGTGAGTGTGGTGTCTGAGGTGAGTTTGGTGTCTGAGTGGAGTCTGGAGTGTGAGGTGAGTGTGCTATCTGAGGTGAGTGTGATGTATAGGTGAGTGTGAAGTCTGAGGCAAGTTTGACTTCTGAAGTGAATATGGTGTTGAGGTGAGTGTGGAGTCTGAGGTAAGTGTGCTTGCCTGTGGTGTGTTCATGTGTGATGAGGTTCCTTGGTTTGGAATTTGGGCTCACAGTGTCCTTCGTTGCTATCTTAGAGGTGGCTGCCCTCTTACTGTGTTGACATCTAACAAAAAGGGAACCTCCTGGTAGTTCCCACCATGATCTCTTGCTGGGGTGTTGCTCTTTGTGGTGGGAAAGAGGCTGCCTGGGACTGAGTGACCACCTTCACACCTAATTTAACATATAAATTATCGTGGGTTCGCGTAGGAGTGATTATAACCAGGTGTTACCAGAGAAGAATGCCCCAAGGGGCCCCAAAGGTCTGGAAAGTCAGTTGTTTGCTTTTATTTTTATTTTTTTGCAGTGCTGGAGATGTTACCAAGAGCCTTGCTGTGGGGCTTAGGCTTGGCCACTACACTGTCCCCATGCCCACGGCCACATCATGGTCACATTCTAGTGACTGTTCTATCGGAGAGGCCTACATGCCTCTCCCTGTCATCTGTGGGCATGCAGTGTTCATGCAAGACACTGGCTGGTGTGGGAGTTTCCTGATCTCAGGGTGGGTCAGCCGCCTCCCCCTGGGGCCACCTAAAGCCCTGGAGGGATAATAGCCCCCTGGCAGATGCAAAAGAGCCCAGAGTGGTGCCAGGGAGGGAGCCCAGGGCCACCCCGATGGACTAGTACTGTCCTCATCCTACAAGAATGTGGCCTTAGGGCTGATCATCATGGCACATACCTGTAATGGCAGCATTTGGGAGGCTGAGGCAGGAGGACTGCTGAGAGTTTGAGGCCAACCTCGGCTATAAAGTGAACGTGAGGTCAGCCTGTCTCAAAAAGATAAAAGACCATGCCGGCTGTGGGGCTTCATGGACTCCCTTAGGTTTCGACTCGATTGCTGACTTCCATATTTAGCAGTCCTCAGCAAGGTTGCCTCCCAGATTCTAAGGGAAGCAATAGGGGCTGGAGATAGGGCTCAAGTGGCACAGCGCCTACCTGGCAAGCGCAAGGTCATGAGTTCGATCCCTGGTGCAAAAAAAAAAAAAAAAAAAAAAATCTGCAGCCAAGAGAAGACAGGAGTAAGGAGAGGTCCACCAGTTGGTGCCGCTTCCTGGCTGCTGTAGTTCAGACCTTACCTTCAAACACGGCCTTGAGGCCACCCTCCGTGCCACCTGGAGGAAGGTTTCACAGACCAGGCCACTCATGAAATCCCTTTGGGCTTTTTCTTTTTTTACTGAAATAAGTGTGGGCGTAGTTGTAAACCATTCCAAGACCTTGGTGCTCGACTTGGTGTCCAGGATAGTCATTTCGTGTCACAGCAGGCTCTGCACAAGCAGTCTCAGTGTCACCCCTCAGTCTTACTGGCATCTTTTTCCTGGTGTCACGACCCAAACTCAAGACCTTGCACTTGCCAGGCCGGCACTGTGCACTAGGCTGCATCTCCGGCCCCTCTGCCCTCAGCCTTACTGTTCCTGTGCACAGGCTCTCTGTGGTGTGAGAGGACGTGGTAGATGAATGTGGGGTGTGCAGAGTACTCTGTGGTATGGGCTGTGGCATGGTGTGGTGTCCCGTGCTGTACAGTATTTGTGAATGTGGTGTGCTGAGTGTGTATCCTGTGTGTCTGTGGTGTGGCATCTGTGGTGTGGTATTGGGTGTGATGTGGCGTCTGCTGTGGTACAATGAAATGTCTGTAATGTGGTGTGCTGTGATGTGCTGCAGTGTCTGTAGAGTGGTATGTGCTGTGGTGATGTTGTGGGAAAATTCCAAAGCCAAGCCAAGCCAAACCAAACCAAAAGGGAGACTGCACTGAGAAGAAAAAAAGGCAGCGTTTAATCTTCACACCAACCTACTGTTGGATTCCACACACTCTTGTGTAGCACCCAGTAGCCTGTGTAGCACCCAGCCCCACCCAATTTGGAGAATTCCTCCAAAGCGTCCTCCCCCAATCAGGAGGCCTTTAGTCCGAATGGAAAGAAGTGGGAGGTGCAAAGCAAGTGGCCAGGCATTACGTGATTGGTCACACACACTGTATCACATGTTGACAGGCTGGTCCTGAAACATTAGCAACACTCCAGGAACGGGGGTGGAGTCTCACAGAGGGAGCACAGTTAAGGGCATTGCTTTGATAGAGAAGAGTTCTGGAAAAAAAATGTGTCCTGGAGGCAGTCAACCCAGGGTGCCATGAGGCGCACCCAGTACTCTGACTCAGCGCTCACCTGCAACTGGGCTGTGGACACTGTGGGGGTTAGCTGAACCCACCAGAAACAGCAGCTTGATCAGAGCAGCTTGATCTCTAACTGACTGTGAAATACCTGTAGGGTCACCATCTCATGGCTGTGTTTTCTGTGTAACTGTGCCCCAGCTGTGTGGTGTGAGTGTGGTTGTCTGTGTGCCCTGACCCATAGGACTTGTACGTCTGGGCAGGGACACCGCGGCCCCTGCAGGGTCTTCCCAGATCCACGTCACCCTGTTGTCCCTCACTCTTGCTCCCAAGAGCTCCCCTCTTCTCCGTTTCTCTGTTGGATCTGTCTTCCTGGGCCCAGAACCCAGGCGTCTCCTGCCCTAGGCTGAAGCTGCACACTGAAAGCACCTGTCACACCTGTTACTCAAACAGTGTCCCTTCACGACAGCACACAGACGTGGCTTTGGCTTTTTTTTTCAGCAAAACTGGTGTTGGCCGTCAGGCCTCTCAAACATGCCGGGGTTTGGGCCCCGTCCTGGTCTCCCTGCACAGACTGTTGGCTGCTGTCCAGGTGGCCAAAGCTGGGTTCCGCTCTGTCCAGCTGTAAACAGAACTCCCCACCCAAGGACGGGCGCAACACCACCATGAGCTGGCTAGGGCAGAGTGGAATTGGTGGGACCAAGAGAGCCTGTGTAGCACCGAGCCCCACCCAAGCAGTGCCCACCACACCTGCAGTGTGACCACATGGCCTGGCCCTGCCTCAGAGCTCTGCTGGACACTGGGTGAGATGGGCCTGGGGCAGGAGGAGGGTACCCAGTGGATCCCGGCCAGTTCCCAGCCACACAGAGCATTGCCAAGGGGCCAGCAGGGTAGATAAAGAGTCTCTGACCCAGAAGCACTGACACGGGGGATGGGGAGCCAGTGGCCCTGCCCTGAACTCACACAGCACACACGTGGCGTGATAGGTTAAGTGCCCTGTAAACTTGCACAATTACTATGTGTCAATTAATAATTTGAAAACTAAAAACAGAAATGCTCATATCCTGCAGAGGGCTCTAGGTGGCTAAGGATGGCATCCCAGTGGCTTCTCCAACATGACTGTCAACATGACATCACAGCTGTCACCCTCCCTCCCAGAGCCCTGTGTTCTCAGCCCTAGGGTCCCCATCGTGCCATGTTGGGACCTACCTGGTGGTTCTCAGTTTCTCTTATGCCCACTTGAAAGGCCCTGTCATGCCAAGGGTGATGGCATACACCTGTAATCCCGGCACTCAGGAGGCTGAGACAGGAGGTTCACTGTGAATTCAAGGCCAGCCTGAACTGCGTAGTGAGACCATATGTCAGCAAAACAGCAAAAAAAGAAAGGCCGTGTCTCTAACTCCAGGAACACTGCACATCTTGGGGCTCAACATGGGGTTTGGGAAGATACAGTTAACCTGCCAGAGCCCCTGGGATATTTAAGAATCTTTGCCCTAAGAGAGAACATAGCTCAGGCCTCCCCAGTATGGACTCTTCAAGTAGAGATGCTGAATGCCACTGCTGAGAACTGCCACTCCTGCTTCTCAGAGCCCAGAGAGACAACGGATGGGTGGACAGACAGGCGGATGGCCTGGGGGGTAGGGGCAGGGGCTCTTGCATCTGCTTGGGTTGGCACCAGCAAGTGGGGCTCTACCAAGTGGTGCCATGAGCCTCCCAGGTGGCACCTGCCTGGTTTCTCTCCTCTGTCTGCTCAGGGGTTTGTGCCCCAAGGTTGGCTTTAGCTTCTCTTTCCAGGATTTAAACTCCCACAACACATGGTATAGACACCTGTGCAGCAGAGCCAGCTGCCGGCTCCGTACAAACAGCTCCTGTGGGGTCACGATGTGTGTCATCAGGGTTGTTTTTTTCATTTTAGTTTTGTTTGCAGTGTGAGTGATCGAAACCGGGGCAAGACATTTAAAGAACATTCAATGTAGCCAGGCATGGTGGCTCACACCTGTAATCCCAGCACTCGGGAGACTGAGGTGGGAGGATCATTGTGAGTTCAAGACCAGCCTGGGCTACAAAGTGAGCTCAAGGCCAGCCTGAATTGCATAGCGATATCCCATCTCAAAAAATACAAAAAATAAAAAATAAAGAACACTCAATGCTTGCAGAAGATGGATTGCAGTCGTTCTGTTGCACAGTGATAGCTCAGCCAGACTGCAGCCAACAGGTCTGTCATGGGACATCACCCAAGGCCACATGCACACCCAGGACACTGATCCCACTGAGTCACGAGCCCCCGCTCCCAGCCACTGCACCCATCATGGCCCGAAATTCATTTCAGCACTTCCCTGCTTACAGGGGCTTGGATACAGTGGGACTTGCCTCTGTGTGAATGCCATAACACCTGTCCCCTCTGCATGTCCATGCCCACATGTGCCTGTCCCCTGGAGCAGTGCTCACAGCACAGCTTCCGTAGCTCCACTGCTGGGTCAAAGTCCTGCAGTTTCTCCAGGTGTCAGGTTAGTCCCGCTCCCTGGGCTGAAGTGTCTCTGATTGCGGGTAGGTACAGAGATACCTGTGTCAAATAAACTCAAATCCATCTAAAAGATACAAGAGGGGCTGGTGATATCGCCCCAGCACCTGCCTGGTAAGCTTGAGGTCCTAAGTTTAATTCCTGGCTGAAAAAAGAAAGAAGAAAAAAGAAAGAGACAGTTCCTTTATGAATTGTCCCATTTGGGCAGCTGCAGGAAGAAGGATTGGAGGATGGCAGTGAGCGGAGGTGAGGGGGACGGCACAGGTGGACACAGTTTGCTCCTGTGGTGAGGACAGTGCTTGAGACTGCATATTGGTGACCATTAGCAACTCAGTGAACAGAACTAAAGCCTTCAGTGCCTGCTGGCCTGGTGTCCTTAACCCCAGACTCAGCCATTGAAGCTGAAATCTCTATGACTTGTTCGCCCTGACAAATGGGCAGTGGGCCAGAAGGACTGGGTCCTGTGTCCCAGAGTGTAGGTGGATCCCACTGAGCTGCTGTCACTGCACTGCACAGGGAGTGCGTGGGCAAAGCCAGCCAGGAGCCGGGTTTGGCTCTGTGTGGCCCTGGTGCATCCTGACGCCCACCTGGATGCCATCATGGGCCAGGAGGGTGGACAAACTGATTTCCTTCTGGATCCAAAGCCCTAAAGGCTCAGCCACTGACCCTAACTTGTCACGAGGCCCAGGCTTGGCTGAAGGGTCTCAGGGCTGGTAAGGTGTGTGGTTTGAATGCCAGGGGCAGTGGCTAGAGGTAGCAGTTCCAGGGCATAGAACACCAAGGGGCAGGGTGTCTCCTGGACAGGCTGGAAAAGCCGCGGCTCTCAGGCTAACTCGAGGCTCAGCTGCCCTTTAGCACCATGAACTGAGGCTCAGGGCCAGAAGGGACCATGCCTTGGGAAGTGACCTGAGGCGTGGGCTTCGGATCTCACCAGGATCCCTGCAGTCTTCGGGCTGTGGCCACACCCCAGGAAAAGTCCGGCAACTACAGTCTCCCCACTC
This sequence comes from Cavia porcellus, assembly GCF_034190915.1. Classification (NCBI taxonomy): domain Eukaryota; kingdom Metazoa; phylum Chordata; class Mammalia; order Rodentia; family Caviidae; genus Cavia; species Cavia porcellus. Next base: position 61,273,851 of record NW_026947489.1, read on the forward strand.
CCCACTCTGGAGGTTGAGCCCTGCAGGGCAGCGCAGCCTCTCCCACAGCGGGGTGTGGGTCTGGGCAGCTGCCACTGACCTTTCTTTCCTTTGTTTCTTCTTGTGCTTTCGTTTTTGCAGTACTAGAGATTAGACCCAGAGTGCTCAGCCCTTTTTTATCAGGATAGTGTATCCAAGGTGCTCACATTAAACTACAACCTCAGCCCTTTTTCATCAGGATAGTGCATCGCTAAATCACTGGACTTGAGCTTGTGTGACCCTCCCGTCTCAGCCTCCCAGAGTGCTGCTGGGATTATAGCTGTGAGCCACCAGTTCCACCTCTGACCTTTCTCTGCCTGTGGCCAAGGCGTCCTCTGGTAGGATGACTGCCCTCAGGTGTACCTAAGGGGTCAGTCAGACTCACAGACAGGTGACTTCCAAGCCTGGAGGGGGAGGGAAACCATCTCCCCTGCCTCAGCATCCCAAGCTCACCCCTTCTGTCTGCCACCCAAGAGGGGGTGGTATCCCCTCTCTTCTGGGAGGTGCCTCTCTGGGCTCCCAAGACCTACACTCTCTTGGGATTGTCCACACCCTCCAGGTGCAACCACAGCCAGCCCTAAAAGTGTGGCCCAGCACCTGGCCACGAAAGTACCTCTGAACTCTAGTCCCACTCTTGACAGAGATTGACCCAGCTTCCAACCCCACCCCACTTCTCCCCCTTAGAGTTTGGAATCATGGGTAGCACCACAGGACACAGCCCTTCGCCAGGGAGGCATGGGCCAGTCCTCTGTCAGGACGCTGCCCTCATCTTCTTAAACATATGCAAGTCCCTCTTTCAGCACAAAGCAAGAAACTCGACCCAGGTCAGGAAGCCTTCCCTTGGGATCCGAAGATTCTAGGACAATGCTGCCCCTTCCACTTCCCAGTGGAAGGAGCCTCGCCAGCCACACACAGCCCTGGCTGCAGACAGTGCCATGGACCCGGCAGCGGGGCTCACCACAGACTCAGAGGGAAGCCACATGTCTCTCTGTCTCTGTAGCACAGCTTTGTGGGACAGCCTGGTGTTTATTTAGTAATAAAGTTGCTGTCTTTTTCCATCTCCCTTTCCTGGGTTGGAAGTGTTGGGGCTCAGGGTGCACCACTCGCAAACACCTCATCAAGCACAGCTAGTACTACAGTGTAGTAGTGCACAGTATAATTTTAGCACTCTGGGAGGCTGAGGCAGGAGGATCATGAGCTCAAGCCCAGCCTGGGGAATTTAGTAAGAACCTGTCTCAAAAAAAAAAAAAAAAAAAAGAACCTGTCTCAAAATAAAAACAATGTTAGGTTGTTCCCAGGGCTGCAAAAGCCATAGTCACAGAGCAGTTTCTCCTCTGCCAGGAAAACATGGAGTCTCGTGCCCAGGAGTGTGGCTAAGAGCTTATAAGCTTCCATGGCCTCTGTCTGCAGTACTGGTCACCCTCTACCACCAGGCTCCTGGGCCCTTGCTCTGCCTTTCCCCAGCAATTTGGTGCTGGCCCTTGGAAGCCCATGGCCATTCCTCCCATGGGCCAGGAGGACAAATGAAGATCAGTCACCAACCATCCTGGGCCTCTGTTCCTGCAGGACTCACTGTGGTGTAGCGGAGTGGAAATGGTTTTTCCCAGTTTTAGGTCAGTTCAACTGTGGACCACCAGCCCAGGAGCAGGGAGGGCAAGAGAAGGGTGTTTCCCTCAAGCTCTGTTCATCAGCACCACTGAATGCTGGGTCACGGGGCTCCTCTCCGGGTCACTCACCCTGAGCGCCCATCCCATCTCTACTAGGAGTCCTAGGTGCTTCCAGATGTGTGACCAGGGCCCAGCTAGCCACAGCTGCCAAGCACCCCAGGGTCGCTGGCTGGCACGAGTCCCTGCTTTGGGTGATAGTAGAGATGAAAATTAAAGCCTGAATATACGGGGAAAATCTTTCGTCGGAAAGGCAGAGAAAACGGTAAGTCTTTAGCCTGAGTCAGCTGGCCCCTAACAAAGTGATCCTTGGGAATGAAACTCCCAGTCTACTAGATGTCTGGTATAAGTTTGTGTTCTTTAAGAATGAAGAAAACAGCTCAGCGGCATAAGCGCCTGCCTGGTGAGTGCAAGGTCATGAGTTCGATCCCCAGTACCAAAAAAAAGAATGAAGAAAATCCATTCGAGAACAACGGAGGTTAAGAGCAGAATGTATTTATTGAGAGAAAGAAAGCTTCTATCGGAGACACAGAAGGATCCTGAGTGCATTGCCAAAGACTAACACCACAAAGTGGGGCAGGTCTAAGGTGGGGGAAACAGGAGAATTTGCAAAGTAGGCATAAGGTGTGGCACAACTGCGGCCAACCAATAGGATTAGTTGCTCAGGTTAAATTGATTTAATTGGGGACAAAGGGTAAGTGAAGTCACATAACAAGCCAGCATGCTTAGAGAGCAGTGGCTCTTCTTGTAGGGGGATGGGATGGTGGCTCCCAGCTTTCTTAGGATGACAGAGATCTGTTTAGAATATCAGTTCTCAGGACATGGGTCATTTGTTTGATCTGTTGTCTGGAGGCCTGGCGCACAGTGGGAGGTATCTGTCTCCTCCTCAGTTGCAAGGCATCTGGGCTTCTGCACTGGCTCCTTCAAGGACCCAGCTTTGTCTCATTGCCTATGTTTTTATCTAACTCTGCTGCCTGCAACAAAAAGGTCCAGTGTGAGCAGCTGGACAGGCAGATGCTGATGGGGGAGTGCAGTTGCCCCTGCCGCAGGTCTGCAGCATCATTCAGGATTAGGGTCCATCAAGCACTAGCTCTGTCCTGGACTCAGCTCGGGGACCCTTGCAGCTAAGGCACTGGTTTCAGTGCCTGGTTGTCTCTGTCATGCAGGGTTCTACACTCTGGCTGGAGACATCCGGCATCCTAGATGTCCCCGGAAATCCTTTACTTAGGTGTCCTTGGTTTGAATAGGGATTAGACCATGTGAATTTAGAGCTAATTGCCTTGTTTTGTCAACTTTCTGTGATTAACATAACTATACACAGACCTGAGCAGGGTTTAAGCTGAAGTTTTAAGGTAACAAAGGACACAAAAGAGGGTCCTCACCTTTGGGGCATCATCTGCAGGCCAAGTGAAGAGTCCTGGATTTGCCAGTTGTGGTGGCACATGCCTGTAATCCCAGAACTCAGGAGGCTGAAGAAGGAGCATTTCTGTGAATTCAAGGCCAATCAGGGCTACAAAGTGAGCTGAAGGCCGGCCTGAACTGCACAGTGAGACCCTCAAAAAGACAAAAAAAAAAAAAAAAAAAAAAAAAGCCACCATCCCATCCCCCTACAAGGAGCCACTGCTCTCTAAGCATGCTGGCTTGTTATGTGACTTCAATTACCCTTTGTCCCCAATTAAATCACATTTTGGATTTTCACAAAAATGGCTTTTAAGTCCCTGTCTGTCCCAGGACAAAACACAAATCAGCTTCCAGTGAGCAGAAGGCTGAGGACCAGTAGCCCACCTTTCACCTGTGCCTGTGGCAGCCCTCCACTCATGAGCAGGCACAGGAACCTGCCCAGGACAGGGTTCCTGCGGGTCCCACTGCTGCAGAGTCTGTCCTGAACTAGCACGCCCTGCACAGCTCCTTGCTTGCCCTTGGCCCCACTGCAGGAGCACTGGCCAGGACCTAGGGTTCCTTTGGGGTTCTTTTCCACAGGGAACACAGGTCCTGTTGCTCCACCCTGGGGACCATAGCGCTTTCCAGCCCAGGTGGCAGTGGGTCCCCTTCAGCACCCTGTGTTCCCCATAGCTGGCACAAAAGGAGCATGAGACCAATTGACCCTTGCACCCATGGGCCATGGGCCTTTCCCTCTCCCCCTTGGTTTTGGGTGTTTCGGTGTCCTGCTGGTGCCCTCCCCACAGCCAGGAATGCAGTGACAGGGAGGGGGATGCACTGCCCCAGGACACTGAAGTTTAAAGGCAGGGACCATGCAGAAGCCTCTGGCCCTGCACCCCCTGGGCACAGTGCGGGGGAGGGAGGCGGTGAGGGCAGCTCCTCTGGCCTGGCTCTCCTGCCAGTCAGGTTGGCTCACCATGACGTGGCCCCTGGGGGCCAGGGAGAAAGGGCCATTGTTGTGTAGCATCCCAGCACAATAGCAGCCCTTGTCACCCGTCGATGCAACAGTGAGAACACCCTGTCTTCCTCTCCTGGAGCAGCAATGCGTTGCCAGGATTTGCCAACTTTCAAACTATGCTTCCTTGCAGCTAGGAAGAGTTCCAGATAAGGGAAGAGTGCTTCTTGTACCCAATATCTCTCTGTGGGAGGCCATCCAATGTCGGGGCTCTTTGTTCAAGTGTGTCCATTCTGGTGTCACAATTCTGAATCACTGTAGGATTCTGGGCCCATGATGATGGCATATGGCATGGGAGGCAGCAGAGGTGACCATGACCAGTCACTTCGAATACCAGGCTGGCATAACTGGCCTTGGTCACAGGCAAGAACATAGCAAGAGCTGCCAAGCTCGACTCACCTAGCGATCCACTGGAGCCTTCTCCTGGCAGGTGATTCATGTTCAGGTGGTCCTGGCTGGAGAGCTGCATCTTCAGACAGCTTCTCACAGCTCTTCCAGGACCAAGTGACCCAGCAGGCCACACCGAAAGGCACAGATGTGGGTTACCAATTCCTGAATCAGGAAAGGAACTGAGGCTGGGTACAGCTCAGTGGTGAGCACCTGCCTCCCCTGCCTGCAGCCCCAGTATCTGTCCTCAGCATCTTAAAAAACCAGAAAATTGGCTGGATGGGGTGTACATACCTGTATCCCAGTCTCAGGAGGCTGAGGCAGGAGGATCACCACTAGTACCAGGCCAGTGTGGGCTACATAGCGAGTTCAAGAAGACGAGCCAGACTACATAGTGAGACCTTGCCTCAAGAAACAAAAAATGCAAGTGCGTGGTCGTGAGTTCGATCTTCGGTACTGATTTAAAAAAAAAAAAAAGAAACAACAAAAGAGAGGAGAAAAAAAAAGAAAGAGAGGAGGCGAGCAGAGGGAAAGCAGTAAAAACCATGCTTTTCAGGGCCTCAGTTTATTCGTCCACCATGAGCTCTTGCCCTCTGTGCCCTCTGTGGCATCTGCAGTGCCCCTGGTACTGGCCAGGGAGGGACACAGGAGTACCTGTCCTCATTCCCTGGGCACAGAGAATGCCCGTGACTAGCCTTGGGCCCAGCTCTGCCCCCTTAGTTCTCAGTTGCCTCCAGGCTGGCTGCCTGGCATTTGGGCCTGTCACCTGTGGTCCTTCCTTCAGTGTCCAGAATTTTGCTTTTCCTGGCTGTGCTCTCAGGACCCTTGTAGGTTGCCAGTAGTTCCAAGGTACTGTTAGGGAAAAAGCAAAGAAGGTAAATCCATCCATTTATCTGTCCATCTATCCATCATCCAACTACTCATCTGTCTTACTTTTTTCCTTGCTGAGACAAAAATACCTGACACCCAAAGTTAAAGGAGGAAAGATTTATTTGGCTCACAGATTGTGAAGGTTTCCATCCATAATAGGCTGGTTCCAAGGCAGGGTGCCACATGGCGAGGGGCAACAGTTCATGCTTGCAGAAGACAGCAAAAGCAATGAGAGACAGAGAGAGAGAGAGAGAGAGAGAGAGAGAGAGAGAGAGAGAGAGAAACAGACAGACAGACAGACAAAGAGAGACAGAGAGGGACAGAAAGCTCTTTCTGTCCCTTAAATTGTATCTAGACTACCAGGGATTAAAGCAGTATCAATCCAATTAATGAACTGACCCCACCAATCACCCACCCTTAATCTGGCATTGTACTAATAATTAATTACACACTCTAGATTCAGCCACCTCCAAAAAAGTATGACTACATGAAGCTTTGGGGCACATATAGATACAAACCATAACAATACTCACTCATTTATCCATCCATCCATCTATCCATTTATCCATCTATCCATTCATCCATCCATTTATCCAACCATCTATTCATCCATCCATCTGTTTATCCATTCATCCACCTACCTATCCATATATACATCTATCCATCCATTCATCCATCTATCTATCCATCCATTTACCTATCCATCCATTCATCCATCTATCTATCCATCCATTTACCTATCCATCCATTCATCCATCTATCTATCCATCCATTTACCTATCCATCCATTCATCCATCTATCTATCCATCCATTTACCTATCCATCCATCCATCCATTCATTCATTCATTCATCTATCCATCATCCATTTACCTATGAACTTACCTATCCATTCATCCATCCACTTATCCGTCTATTTATCCATCCATTCATTGATCTATCCACCCATCCATCCAGTCCATGAACCTCAGCCAGTGGAGGGCTGTAGGCACTCACCTGCAGTCTGGGTAGACAAAATGAGGAATGGCCATCTCCTCCCTTATCCTTGGAAGAGAAAACAAACTTTAATTGGGAAGTTGTAGGGCAATAGGAAAGAACCATAGTGCAGGGGGTTGCAGGGGGCTGCTCCGACACAGAGGTACAATCTCTACCCCCAAAAACCAAGGCCACCTGCAAGGACAGCTGGTGGCTGGAGTCCTTGAGCTCTGGCTTGATCCTGGTATCACAGCTCTGGAAGCCCCATGGCTGCAAGGCAGGTCTGTCCCTAGGAAAGGCTATTTCTGCCTTCCAGGGTCTGAGGTATATGGACCTCACCACTCTTGAAATCCAGGTGACTGCAGCCTAGGGACAGTGGCTAGAGCTTCTGAGTGTCACTGAAGGTCCCTGCAAACCTTGGTCTTGAAGGAGGAGGAAGCTCTGTCAATTCAGGGTTGATCAACTCTATCCTTGCTCCTAGCCAAAAGCATCCATGACGAGCAGGTTAGGGACTGGATTTACGATGATGACACAGGGCCAAGAGTTTAGCTCAGCACATGCTCGGCAAACACAAGGTCTGAAGTTCAATCCCTAGTTCAAAAAATAAATGGTGACAAAAGATACAAACTGAAGGCCAGCCATTGTTCTGTTTTTAGTCACTTAGTGGATATATGCAGGCCTGAGTGGAGATCACACTTCATACCAAAGCCAGCTTCTCTGTTCCTGCCCAGCCCAGGAGAAAACAGACCAGCTTTCACTGAACAGCAGGTAGGGCCCAGGGCCCTGCCTGTCCCAACCCCCCAGGGTCTCCAGCTGTTTCATGGTGATGTCATTGCTCCTCCCAGCTCCTAGCTCCGCCCTGCCCTGGGAGGTCTTTCCTAGAGGAGCCTGGGGAGCCTCCTTTGACATCACCATGCCTAGCAGGGGCCAGGCGGCTGCAGGGTCCTTAGAATGGCTTCTTCAGCAGCCTCTGGTCAGAAGGTCGAGGGTCAGTCACATGGACAGAGAGTGTGCAGGCATGATGTAGAGGGGCAGAGCCAGCATGAGGGGACCAGCCCAGCCATGCCACTTCCTCCTCTGCAGGACTATTCTGCTCCCTGTGCCTGGACCCCTGCACCCTACATCTCCTCCTTCTCCACTTTTTTTCCCTCCCCTTTTTTTTCCCCTTCTTCCTTTCTTCTCTTCTTGAAATTTAAAAAACTATCTCCCCTAAGCTGGCCTGGTAGTTCACAGTAGTAATCCCAGCACTCTGGGAGACTGAAGCAAGAGGATCACAAATAGAAGCCCAGCCTGGGCAGTTTAGTAATTTAGCAGAACCCTGTCAAAGTATACAAAATTCTGGGGAAGAGCTCAGTATGGGAGCCCTGCATTCAACCCCCAGCACCACAAATAAGGCAAAGTAAACCGTCTCCCCAGTTATTAAAGGAATGCATGTTCATTTCTGCCTACAAATCCTAGAAAATGTAAAATGGAACAAGGACAAGCCGGGCGTAGTGGTGGCTCACACCTGTAATCCCAGCACTTGGGAGCCTGAGGCAGGAGGATCATTGTGAGTTCCAGACCAGCCTGGGCTACAAAGTGAGCTCAAGGTCAGCCTGAACTACGTAGAGACTGTGTCTCAAAAAAAACCCAAACAAACAAAAAACAAGGACAGGAACAAAAAGGTCTGCTCATCTTCACCCTAGGGTGTGGGGTGGATGCTCTTCATTTGTAACTACTGCATGCAGACCATCTCCATTGGACAAAGAGGGCCACTGTAAGCTGCCTGTCTCCCACCCTTCCTTCCTTCCTTCCTTCCTTTTTCTTCCTTCCCCCTTCCCTTCCTTTTTCTTTTGTAACCCAGGCTGTCCTCAAACTTTCGGCAGTCCTCCTGCCTCAGCCTCCTGAGTGCTGGGTTTCCAGGTGTGTGCTACCACCTCTAGCTCCAACATGGTTTTCATCATGAGTGAGGCACCTCTGTTCTGTGAAGCAGAAAGGAGCTCTGGCTGGGCAGAGGGAGAAAACAGAGCAGGGAGAAAGGCTAGGTGGGCTTACCACCTGTGAGGGCTGAGCTCAGTGACTTCCTCAGTGGCTGGCCGGCCTGGGCGGCCTGGACTCTGCTTCCGGGAGATCTCTGTTTGAAGATCTGCCTTCCTACTTCAGGTTTCAGGGTGGCTCCCCAGTGTCTGGGACAAATGACTCCCCTGGGTCTGTGCAGTCTGTTGGGGCCAAGTGCAGGATCTCAGTCTAAAACAAGGGTGCTACTCAACGGGGAAAGCAGCTTTTTAAATTTGTGGGGTTTTTTTTTTTTTTTTGGAGACAGGGGTCTCTTTATTTTGTGTTTGTTTTTTTGAGACAGGGTCTCAGACAGGCTGGCCTTGAACTCAATTTGTAGCCCAGACTGGCCTCAAATTTGAAAAATCCTCCTGCCTCAGGCTCCTGAGTACAGGGATTACAGGTATACAGTGAAAGGGTTTTGGCCCTGGCCGGATACTGTAGCCGGTAAAGCCAGGAAGCTCCTTGAAAGGTTTGGCCCAGACAGGACACTGTAGCCAGGAAAGCCACAGCCGGAAGCAGGAAGCCCCATCTTGCCCTGCCCCTAGGAAGTTACCTGTGACGCCATCTTCCCGCCCCTGGAAATTTACATATGGCGCCAAACCTAGGACCAATGGGCTACCTGTGTATCCCTAATGCCCGCCTTAGGTTCCACCCCAAACCGAGGCTATTTACAGGCCCCCACGCCCCGTGTCCGCCGGAGAGATTGCCGGACGCCAGCGGTGGGGTTGCCGGTCATCTCTCTCCGTGTTCTCAGAATAAAGGCCGCTTTTTATTTTATATTTCTCATCTTTTGTTAATATTTTTCATCTTTTGGAAATATCTCTATCATTTGGTGCCGTGACTCTATCGGCAGGCAACTGACTGTTGGGCCACATACCCAAAGTCTTCTAGCCGATAACCAGATAACATCCTGGATTAATCCCGAGCTTTTTCCTCTCCCAAGACGTTCCTGTCGCCAGCCGCCTACGCGCCGCATCGGCCAGACTGATTTCAGGTGAGCACTCCCCGGGGAACTTTTCGCACTGGGCAGCCCCAGTGGAATGTTCTCCCCGTCTGCGTGGGTCTGTGCATTTTCACGTCCTTAGGACCGCCCAGGGCAGGGTTCTTTCTGGGCAAACCTGCGCCCACAAAATCTCTCACGTTCTTTGGGTTCGGATAGCCCAAAGCAGAGATTTTTGGGACCGCCCACACTGAAAGAATGCCTCACTTCCCTTAAAGCCTTGCGCTTTCACGGGCAAAACTGTTACTGATCCCACGTAGACTCCATTCGTAAATCTCTCAGTGACGACTGGAGTTTACGGTTTGGAACCTTAGCCGCCGCGTGGTACCACAAATAAGTGACGACTTTTTTCTGGACCTCCGGTTTTTTTTCTTGCCTGAATCAGTCATGGGGAACGTATTTTCTAACTCCCAAAAGACGCCTTTAAAATGCCTAATTTCCAATTTACGTACTCTAAAAATTAAAGGTACCATAAAAACTAAACAACTAACTTTTTACTGCCAGGAGGTCTGGCCAACCTACCCGCTTATCGGCAAGCCTTGGCCTCGGCAAGGAACATTTGACCCCTGCATTCTCAGGAACTTGTATGATTTTTGTCAAGCTGGCAACAAGTTATTGGAACTCCCTTATGTCCAAGCCTTTCTTATTCTGAGAACACGCCCATCTCTCATTAAGTCTTGTGCTCCCGCTGAGATACTTTTAGCTAACTCTACCGCGCCGCAAACTTTTCCGTCCTGCCCTCCAGTGTTTTTCCGGCCGCCGCCTGCCTACCACCAAACTTGTTCCCTGCTGTTACCTCCCGCCGGACCGCTCTCTCCTCCCCCTGTGCCTGATTCTCGCAGCAGCTGTAATCCCTCTCCATTGCAGATACCTCCCACTGTACGATCGTCTCCCTCTCCGCCTTCCAGGACCCATAATTCTCCCAGCAGCTCTAATCCCTCTGTGTCGCAGTTATCTCCCGATGTTCCATCCTCTCCCCCGCCTTCTCCTGGGACCCATAACTCTCCCAGTGGCTCTGATCCCTCTGTTAGTGCTTCCTCACAGTCTCCGACTTCTCCTGAGAATTCTCTATCCCCTACAGCATTCTCACCGCCTGCCCACCATACTAGGTCTCGGTCGCTATGTCCTTCCAGCAGGTCGCGTGATTGTTCCAGCTTGCGCGGGGAACAGTCGCCATGTTACAACCCTCTGCCACATGGCATGGCGCCGCCATGTTCCGGAGGGCCACATGGCGACAGGGCGACGCCATGTTTTGGGTCACGTGACAGGGCGCCGCCATGTTTACAGGGCCCTCACTGTCAACAGGCGTCTCCTTGTGGCTCCTCTTGTGGACTACAACAGCCGCCCTGTTGCAGTGCACATGACGCTTCATTGTGCTGCCGACAGCAGTCCTCTAGCTGCGAGGCACACAGTGAGACGCCATCTGCTCGTGTTTCCCAGGGTGACCGGCAGCAGCTCTGTAGTCACTCTACAGATGATTGCTCACACGCGCCTACCGGAAGGATGGCTGCTCAATGGCCCTCTGCTCCGGAATCTCCTCAGGCTCTGCTACCTCTTCGGGAGCAAGCTGGCCCCAAGGAGCTTGTTAACATCCATGTGCCTTTTTCCCTTTCTGATCTATCTCAGATTACCCTTAAATTAGGTAGCCTCTCTGTTGACCCACAGAATTATATCAGGCAATTTAAATTTATTACTAATTGTTATGATTTATATTTTAAGGACGTTTATAATGACTCTGGGCCTATAGCTGTGCAAGAGCAGGACAAGCATACTAACTATAACAAACTTTTAAAACAGGTCCAGAAAGCTAATCAAAACCCAGCTGTGTTCCTAAATTGGCTTTCTAATCCTCGCGCCCTTCGAGCAGTTCCAGCTTTGTGCACTGTGTCGGGCCGCCTCCCAGCCCCTCCCCCATGCGCCGTCCCAGCCCCTCCCTCCCCTGTGTGTCGCCGTCGCCGCCGCTGCCACCTTACACGTTTCCGGGGGCAGTCCGAGCCCGCCCCTGCGCGCTACATCCCAGCGCTTGCCCCACCCACTGGGCGTGCTCTGCCGGAGCACCGCGAAACAGCAGCTCAGCGGCTCTGCTCAAGCATGCTTTTTTTTACAATTTGGCTCCGCTCAAAAGATGCTTTTTTATTACAATTCTCAAACCATTTAATCAAGGTTATTGGCCACCTGATAATTTTACCAGCTTTGTTTATCAATCAAAGCCTTCATCAATCTTCTGTTTAACAACTAAGGTTATAAATTCCTTTTTGCTGGGAACCACTAGCTCTATTTCAAGACAAGGGTTTTCTTCTAAGTTATATTTTATTTGTCTTGGTTCATACTACTGCAAATAACAACTTTAAAAGTAAATTAGATCAGTTTTGACAGATTTATTCATAAGATTGCTAAACCTTTACTGCAAAATGTTTCCATTAAAGCCTTGTTTGGCAGACTAAAGCTTTTTTGTTAATTCTACGTGTCACCCTATAAAAAAACAATGTGCCATCCAGATAAAGCCTGCTCTCTGATCTAAAATGCCAATATTAAATTCCTGCATACTTACTTAATTCTACTATAGTCCAAATCCCAAACAAAAAGGCAAAACTTGACCTTCAAACCTTAGAGAGATCTTAATATGGTTTTTCATAATTTTAACACTTGTGACACTTGGAGTTCTGAGACAGGTAAACCTACACAAGGTGGAGCTGCCTGCCCCCTCCATGGACCACGCTCAAATGCAGCAGAAGATACTGGGCAAGAAAATGCCCCATCCTGGCATTCTTTGAGATCTTACTCCAGGGCTACTGGACTGTCCTAGCCACCAGAGAGTGGGTAAGTCATCCTAGCCCTCACAGGAAATGTCGACACTGCCAGATTCGTCACCGACAGAAAATTGCTGCTGGAGGCTGAGGGGGTTCAGGGCAACAACAGCCCCCTTTAAGGTGTCCGTCTCAGATTCCAAGTCGCACTAAAGTCTCAGGTAAGACATTCTCTATATTTGTGGACATAGACGCCATATATACAGAGTTCTTCCTGAGTATTCAGGCTGCTATATTAAGTCCTCAATCTCTATGATGGGGTATTGATGGTCAACCTATGCCATTTACAAACAGGGCCTATTTTGTGCAGGTCCCAGTCCTAAATCTTAAAATGCCTTTTATACAGGCTGACTTGGACACACTGAGGCCTCAACAGCTTCCACCTGTTGTCGCTGGTGGACCCTTCCTCAGTGATATAGACCACCCCCTTCCTATTTTATTCACCAATTTCTCAGGTAACCCTGGTCAAGACTCACAGATACATTTTGTCTTCTCACTTGTTTATACTTTTTCAGGAGACATAAAAGCCTTTCTCATACTTGCTAAAGTTCTGTTACAGCAAATCATTCCAAGGACAACAACCAGGTTACAGAGACCCATGCCTAAATCAAAGTTGCTAGACTGCCATTCTGATTTCACATCACTCAGGCTAAGAGGTGCCCTTTCAGCCCTAAATCGGATCATTCTGAGTGGTCACCTCATCTTCTGTCGCCTACCCAATCTCCGTTTCACGAAGGCCTCGCAGCCACAGTTAACAGGCTAAGTCATGTTTTGTTATCCACTTTGGTTCCTAGTTTCTTACATTCTATTAATGGTCATTTTTACAGCAGAACTCTTTAGCAGTATTGCCTACAGACTCCAACATCATGCATACCAGAGACAAGCCTCACCAACCTACCGTCTTAACTTTTATGCTTTCAGATGGGGGAGTAATTACCTCTCATAACTCCACTCCTCCTAACCCCATGTTTAATTTTCAGAATTCTGCCTCACCGTGGAAATGTTTCTACCTCAACATGGTCCTGATAGAATGATATGTCTAAATCAAAGGCACCTTTCCTTCTACCTCACCTGGGTCCTTAAATATGACAGTGCCATGTCTCCTCATAACATCTTGTCTCTTTGTTTTTCCAGTCTGACATACGTGCATTCACCAGTGAAGCTGTCCTGGCCAAAACACCTGGCACCAGCGTCTACCTGGGCATCAACCTTCATCCCGTCGACTCCCTTAGGCTCCAGTACAGCGCCCTTTGCCAGCAGGAAGTAGTTAAAGAGAGAAATCTTCGCCCCTTTTCATAATAATAACCATAAGACGGGATATGAAAGGTTTGGCCCAGACAGGACACTGTAGCCAGGAAAGCCACAGCCGGAAGCAGGAAGCCCCATCTTGCCCTGCCCCTAGGAAGTTACCTGTGACGCCATCTTCCCGCCCCTGGAAATTTACATATGGCGCCAAACCTAGGACCAATGGGCTACCTGTGTATCCCTAATGCCCGCCTTAGGTTCCACCCCAAACCGAGGCTATTTACAGGCCCCCACGCCGCGTGTCCGCCGGAGAGATTGCCGGACGCCAGCGGTGGGGTTGCCGGTCATCTCTCTCCGTGTTCTCAGAATAAAGGCCGCTTTTTATTTTATATTTCTCATCTTTTGTTAATATTTTTCATCTTTTGGAAATATCTCTATCACTCCTATCTCCCCCACCCTTAGGATTACCTCTGGCACCAAACTAAGACCAATGGGCTACCTGTGCATCCCTAATACCCCCTTAGGTTCCACCCCAAGCCGAGGGTACTTCTGTGCCTCACTCCAACGTGTTCCATGGAGAGATCACAGGCCGGGGTGGAGATGCCGCGCCCCAGGGGGTCGGGTGTGTCTCTCCCCGCACTCCCAAAATAAAGGTTTTTTATATTTTATACTTCTTTTCAGCCGCCGCCGGTCCTCCTCCTCCCCCCACAGTTCTATCATATAGCACCACCACACCTGACTAGAAAAAGTAGTATTCAGGATCATGGAAGAAAATGTCCTTAGGGCTGGGAATTTAGCATAAGCACCTGCCTTGGAAGTGCGCAGTGGTGAGTTCAATCTCCTGTCCGATTAAAAAAAAAATGTCCTCAACAGAAAAATGATAAAATAAATAGCATGAGTCATGAGTTCAATCCAATCCCAGTATCCAACAAAAAAAAAAAAAAAGAGAGCCAGAAACAGTATACAACCCTGTAGTCCCAGCATTCAGAGGCTGAGGCAGGGGGATCACTATAAATTCGAGGCCAGCCTGGACTACATACTTAGTTCAATACAGTTGGAGCTACATAGTGAGTCCTCATCTCAAAAAACAAAAACAAATGAACAAACAAAAAGAAAGGAAAAGACAATGCTGGTGAGGATGGGGAGAAAAGGAACTCTTCTACATTACTGGTAGTGTCATAGGCAGCTAATTAGCAATATGGTCAGTCAGGGTAGGCCCTGGAAGGAACCAATGCAGGTGACCGTGACCGGATACTTGTGACCTTGGAGGAGACAGACACCTGCCTGTGTGGGCCAGACATCAAGACAAAAGATCAAAGAAATACACCCACATCCTAAATATAAACATCAGGGATTTGTTACAGGCACTGAGTTAGTTAGAAATGTTATAGGCGGGGCTGGGGATTTAGCTCAGCGGCATAAACACCTGCCTTGCAAGCAAGCAGTCGTGAGTTCGATCCCCGGTACCGATAAAAAGAGAAAAAGAAAAAAAAAAAAAAAGAAATGTTATAGGCAGTCAGACAGGGCTAGACTCTCGAAGAAGCTGGCACAGAGGACCATGTCTGGTGACCTTGGAGGAGACACATACCTCTTGTGGGCCAGATCTCAAAACAGAAGGCAAAACTGGGTGTGGTGGAATACTCCTATTATCCTTGCATTTGGGTGGTTGAGGTAGGAAGATTCTTGCATGTTCGAGACTAGTTTGGACTACAAAGTGAGCCCAAGGCCAGCCTGAATAGCTTGACTGTCTAAAAAAAAAAAAGACAAGGCAAAACAAATGTACATCTAAGTATAAACCTTAGAGATTAGGTATGGATCACCGTGAGAAGTTGGGAGTGACTCCTGGCTTCGCAGGGTGATCCATACATAATCACTAACATTTATCCTTAGGGTGTGGTTGCATTGGTTTTGCCTTCTGTTTTGAGATCTGGCCCACAGCAAGAGATGTGTGTCTCCTCCAAGGTCAGAAGACATTTGGTGCTCTGTGCCGGCTTCTTCAAAGGCCTCGCCCTGTCTGACTGTTTATATTTCTAAGTAGCTCAGCTGCCTGCAACACCTCCCACTACAAGTAGTTTTGAAATTGCAGTGACTTCTGGTCTCTTGTAGAGGGTCAGTTTTTCCTCAAGGGCTTCCATGGTGAGAAACTCTCCCAGGTGATTCTCAGTTTAAGCCAGTCCCAGCCCCCAGCAGAAGGCGTTTAAAGAAGATTTCCTTCCTGCTGTCACTGGGCTGGGGCCTTGTCCTGGAGTTGGCTGTCCAGGTGACAGTATCATGGGAAGGACTGTGCACCATGTGCATTCTTAAGGAATCACTGTGCCCTGTGAGGTCGCTTTGGGTCTGAGATGTGAAAAACAATTCCAAATGCATTACACAGTACAGCTCAGTTGTACAGCACCTGCCTGGCAAGGGCAAAGTCCTGAGTTTGGTTCCTGCTGTACACTAGCAAAAAGAGCTTCGTTATATTTGTGTTATGCCTAAATTATATGACCAAAGTACCTTTAACACCGCCATACTGTTCTGTGTGTGTGTGTTTTTTTTTTCCCCTGGGTGACCTAATTGATATGTTAATCAACACTCCCCTCTGTAAAGAATTGTAAATCCCTGGGAACCTGACCTAATTGAGATGTTAACCATTGCTGCCCTCTACAAATAAAAGATGTTATCTAAAATTGAGTGCTAAAATAAGTTGACAAAGGATTGTTAATTCCTGCTAGACTTCTCTGTCCTCTGCAAAGGGAAACAAAAGTCTTCCTCATTCCTTAGCAGATTTCCTGATCCACGCCCATAACCCCTTACTTTGTAAACTGTGCTTTCTACAAAAAGTCTGGAAAGTTTTGAGGGAGACACACAGCTTTTGCAAACTCCAACTGTACTGTGTCGCTGGGCCAGGGATAAAATAAATCAGCGCTGCTTTTTTAAAAAAAACATGTCTTGCCCCATTTTTGGACTTGAGGTTGGGGGCTCTGGGGGGGCTCGTTTGTGGATTACAGGAGTTCCCAGTACCAAAAAGAAAAAAAAAAAAAAACCACAGTCTAAATGCTTTGTACCTTGACATCTCCCTTTCTTACTTACTTGGAACAGGTACTACTTTGCAATTCCACCAGGCCAGCTAATGTCTGACTCCTTAACAGCCTGACGTATGTGTCCAGCGAGACAGGTCTCCTCTGAGGCTCCTGGGGGCCCACTTGTCCCACACCTCTAGGCTACTCATAGTCTATCACCTTCAGTCTCAAACCCATTGCCAACCCTGCCACGCCATTCCTTGCCGAGGGCTTCATGTGGGACAGGATGGAAGGAGGACATGTGCTGAAAACCTGGGCACTCATAGACAGGGTCAGGCAGGCTCCTGCTATCTCTTCTCCAGAGACACCATCTGCAGGGCTCTCCCACCCCACTCTCCTGCATTCCCAGGCACCCCTGAGCCCTCTGTTTCCTATGCCTCCACTCCTGCCCTGCTTCCTCCTCCCAGCAGCACAGCTCTGCAGACGATTGTCTCCTACAAAGGAGATCCATGCAGTATGTTGGCCTCAGATTCCTTCTTCCAGGCCTTACCTTTCCTCCATTAGTTTTTCAAATTATTTTTTATTCTATGTTTGAGGTTCATCCATAAATACTTTCTTCTTGGGGCACTAACAAGGACATAACACATGTTTGTTGCTTTTTTTTTGATACTGACAACCTCACCCTTGCCAAGCAGGTGCTTATGCCACTGATCTAGAGCCCCAGCCCAACACATGTTTCTTGTGTGTTTGTTTATTGTTATTTTGAGACAGGGTCTTGCTGTGTAGCACACGCTGGCCTTGCACTCACAGCAATCTTCTGCCTCAGCCTCCCAAGGGCTGGGATTACAGGCCTGCACTACCATGCCTGGCTGGACATAACACATTTTCGTTCTTTCTGTGTCCCCTTCCTGAAAGGGTTTTGGCCCAGACAGGACACTGTAGCCAGGAAAGCCTCAACCGGAAGCAGGAAGCCCTTATGTCCCCTGCCCCTAAGAATTTATCTGTGATGCCATCTTCCCGCCCCTAGAAATTTACATATGGCGCCAAACCTAGGACCAATGGGCTACCTGTGCATCCCTAATACCCTCCTTAGGTTCCACCCCAAACCTAGGCTATTGATATACCCCCACGCCACGTGGCCGCAGGAGAGATTGCTTGACGCCAGCAGTGGGGGATGCCGGTCATCTCTCTCTGTGTTCTCAGAATAAAGGCCGCTTTTTATTTTATACTTCTCATCTTTTGGAAATATTTTTTATCTTTTGGAAATAATCCTATCACTTCCCTTTTCCCCTTGCTTTTATTTTCATTTATTTTGGGTGTATCGGTGACACCTAGGGTCTTACACATGGAGAGTGTACAGAGCATACTCCGGACCCAGGAGGACATTGCCAAGGCTTTACCTTTCATACCGGAAAAAGACTTTTCCACCAGGAATCCTGTTGGCATCCCAAGAATGTGAAACAGCTTGCTTCAAAAATAGTCTGTCTTATCTCTCCTTTTTCTTTTTTATCTTAGTCACCCTTGAAAATGCTCTGGCCTCTGGAATTCTCCACCTATCCAGCCTCAGCTATTACCTCACTTTGGAGAGTGCCTCTGGGTGCCTGCTACCTGCTGTGTTGACCCAAGCCTGCACCCCCAGACTCAGCCTCTCCTGTGACACAGCCTGACTTCTACGATGGCCTGGACCTGGCACAGCAGGGGCTTAGTGTATGTCCAACCAGTGGATGAATGGAAATACACTCTTCCTGCTTTGTTTGTGTGTTTGTTTTTGAGATAGGGTCTCACTGTGTAGCCCAGGGTGGCCTCAGACTCCCTGCTATCAGACCTCAGCCTCCCTGGTATCCTGCCTCAGCCTCCTCTGGGATAGGAATGCTCCATCAAGCCTGGCTGTTTCTCTAGGTTTCTGTGTGGGCCTGTGTGTATGTGGGAATACACACACACACACACACACACACACACAAGTAAATTCTCTGTCTATGTGGCCCTGGGGTTGAACTCAGGGCCATCTCACTGAGCTACATGCCCAGCCCTTTTTCATAGTTTTAATTTTGAGGCAGGGTCTTGTGAACTCACTAAACTGACCAGGTTGAGTTTGAATTTGTGACCCTCTTAGCTTAGCCTCCCAGAGTGCTGGGATCATAGGTGTGCGTTACCACTTTGGCTCAAATGAATACAATTTTAAAAATTGGGTTATGTAGTCTATCTTTGTATGTTTGATCTCAATTAACATAACCATGCTGTTATCATTTCTTTTCTGCAGTGCTGGGGCTGATGTGGGGCACTGGGCGTGCCAGGTGAGTTACTGTAAGGCTGAGCTGGCCCCAGTTCCCTGAGTCGGGGATTTTGTGGCAAGGAGGTCCTGATCATCTACATACTTCTCTTATTTTTGTTTATCTTTGTGTATACCTTATTTTTCCCCCACTTCACACTTACTGACAAATGTCAAGTGTGATTATTGGGATAAAGATGAATTATTTGTTGTATGTGTTTTTTTTTTCCCCTTCATGTTGTGACATTTGTTTTTGTTTTTTTGAGACTATGTAGTGTAGGCTGGCCCCAGACTTGCATAGATCCTCGAGCCTCAGCTTTCTGAGTGCTGGGATGACAGGTGTGTGCTGTCACACCAGCTTGAAAGGTGAATTTTATTTTATTTTATTTTTTGGCACCGGAGATCAAACTCATGACCTTATACCTGCCAGGCAGGCATTTATGCTGCTGAGCTAAATCCTTGGCAAAAAATTTACTGGTTTTTTTTTGTTTGTTTGTTTGTCTTTTGTTTTGTTTTGTTTTGAATTTTATTTTTTCTTAAACCATAATCTTCAGGTAAAAAAAATATTTATTTTTTTCAAAAATGAATTTTACAGCTTGATAAAAATTGCTTAAGTTGTCCTTCAGGATTTCCCCTGAGGTCCCCAGCTTGTGGATGGGCCTGGGAGTGTGTGTGTGCTTATAATCCTCCGAGGCCTCGGATACTGACAGCTGCCCTGACCCAGGTGTACAGTGCATCCATACCGAGCCCGTCTGCCTGTCCTGCAGACTCAGGTCATTGCTCTTAGTCTTGCACTCTGGATTGCATGGCTTCTACCACCTGTGCCTGCAAGACAAGGTCCTCAGCCCAGCAGTGGGTGCCTTTCCTTTTTCTGTATCACCCTGGGCCAACCTGGCTCCAGGCAAGCGTAAGCACTCCTTGCCCAGGGCCTTGTGACCTCCAGCTCCCACCTCACCCCCTTCAGTCCTGGAGACTGAACCCAGGGCCTTGGCCCTAAGCTACATTCCCAGCCATTTTTTTTTTTTTTTTTTTTTTTTTTCTTTTTAGACAGGGTTTTTGCAAAATCACTAAATTTCCTAGGCTGTGCTTGAACTAGGAATTCTCTTGTCTCAGCTTCCCAGAATGCTGGAATCACAGGCATTCGCCACTATACCTGGCCACTCAGAGTATGTGGTTCCCTCTCTCTCTCTCTGTCTCTCCTCTCTCAGTACTGGGGGGTTGAACCTAATCCAAGCACACTTTAGTCCTTTACCTCTTTTATTTTGAGACATCCTCCTGCCTCAGTCTCTCAAGTAGTTTTTTCTTTTTCTTTCTTTTTTTTTTGGTACTGGGGATCGAACTCATAACCTCACACCTAACCGTCAAGTGCTTAAACCACTGAGTTAAATCTCTGTTTCTTTGCAAGTAGTTTTACTGGATTACTGGCATCTGCTGTGTGCTGGGCCCTCCAAATGCTTTTCTCTGAATGGAAACCCTTTGCAGTCCACTTAGTGATGTGCCTCAGGCACCTGGTTTCCAGGAGCTCCACCATCTGGCCGGAGTTCAGCTGCAGAAAAGTTAGTTTCTGGGGACTGAACCCAGACCCTTCATGTTGAGCTAAATCCCCTGTTAGTTTCTATTCTTTATTTTGTGACAGTGAGATGGGAGATTAGGGCATGGCACAGCCTGCTGGGGAAGTAGGCATGACCTCTTAATTGCAAGCTCCTGGACACAGGTGCAGAATGGTTCCACAAACCCTACACCTGGGCTTCTGGAGAGAACTCAAGCAGGTCTTCAATAGCATGACAGAGACCCGACATTGGCCTGAGGCCTGGGATCCCAGCACTGCCTTTCAGAACCTGGATGTAGAAGTTCTCTTGGGTTTCCTCAAGATATGGACAGCTGGGATTAGGGATTTAGCTCAGTGGTGCAAGTGCCTGTCTGGCAAGCCCAAGGTCACAAGTTTGATCCCCAGTACAAAAAAAAAAAAAAAGAAAGAAAGAAAAAGAAAAGAAGATAGCCATGAAGAGTGATGTGGTCCTAACTTTACACAAAAGCCCTTGCTGTGTTTCCCAGAGCAGCCTGTACTTCTATCATTGCTGTTACTCTCATTTTCTCTTTTCAGGGCCAAGCTCACTCTACAGAGCAGTTTCTTCACAACTATTCACTTTTACTTTCTTTTTTTTGGTACGGGGCATCAAACTCGTGACCTGGCACTTGCCAGGCAGGCGTTTATATTGCTGAGCTAAATCCCTGGCCCTCGCATTTACTTTCTTTCTTTCTTTCTTTTTTTTTTTTTTATCAGTACCAGGGATCGAACTCACGACCTGCTTGCAAGGCAGGCGCTTATGCCACTGAACTAAATCCCCAGCCCCCATATTTACTTTCTTAAGTAAACTTTGCTATTTCCTTTGTGCTCATTTAGTTCAATTCCTTGTTCAAGATGAGAAGAACCTAAGGTCTAACTCGAGAAAGAGCAACCCAGAACCCCACTGTGTTTAGTTGGTGAACCACTTTTAGAGGGAAGCTAATTGATAACAATAGGGTTTCACTAAAATGCTAAGACTGGGCTTGAACTTGTGATCCTCCTGTCTCAGTTTCCTGAGAGCTGGGATCACAGTGTGTACCCACTATCCCTCGCTTGCACTTGAATTTTTCTGTTGTTGGTATTGAGGGTAGAACCAGGCTCTTCATATTGCTGCATCTTCAGCCCCATTTAAATTTTTTGAGATAGAAACTCATTAAGTCACTAAATTGCTTACGCTAGGCTCAAATTTGAAACCCTCACATCTCAGTCTCTCTCCCAGGATCTTTGGATTATAGACATGTGCCAGTACTCAGTTTGGATTTGTTTTTGTAGGATTTGGTTTGTCTAATGATACAGTTCACCACGTTGACAGATGATTACTAGTTTTTGTTTGTTTAAGTCCAAGCTTCATTTGAGCTAGCAATCCTTTTGCCTCAGCCTCCTGAGCACTAGGATTACAGGTGGCTGCCATCATACCCAGCTTTACCTCTTTTATTTTTTGGGTACTGCGGATCCAACTCATGACCTCACGCTTGCCAGGCAGGTGCTTATGCCACTGAGCTAAATCCCCAGCCCTACATTTTTAAAGACCAAGCCTTGCTATGTAGTTCAGGCTGGCTTGAACTTTTTTTTGGTCTTTTTGAGACAGGATCTTGCTATGCAATTCAGGCTGGACTTGAGCCCATTTTGTAACCCAGGTTGGTCTCGAACTTGCAACAATCCTCCTGTCTCAACCTCATGAGTGCTGGGATTACAGGCATGTGCCACCATGCCCAGCTGTCGTTGAACTATGTAGCCCAGGCTGCCCGTGAATTTGGAGCAATCCTCCTGCCTCAGACACTATTCTACTGGGATTATAGGTTCATGTTAGCATGCTCAGATTTAAGTATGGTTTTATATATGAAATTGTTTTGGATGGAGGAGGAGGAGCTATTTGTGGTAAGTCTGCCACTTACTATTTAAAATTAATGTCTCTACACTTCAAGGTTAGCATGCAATGCTGTAGGGACTCATTTCCCAGGGAACTGTCACATGATCACTGCTGGCAGACAGTGTGACTGCCAAGCCAGTGTACGTGTATCTGAACGCCATCTCAGTCTTTGCTGAGGCTATTTTAGGTTTTATTATGAGATGTCCGTATTAAATCCAAATATTGTTATTTCTTTCCTTTCATCATTTATCCAACAACAATGAAAAATTATTGAGTTGGATCAAAATTTTTCTCTGTTAACTGATTACTGCTAAAAACTATTCATATGCACTATATGGAACAACGAGTGTTTAAGAAGCACAAAACTAAAGGATTCCTTGCCCTGGGCTGAACAGCACCGGAGATCTTTGCCTGCTGGGAAGCAAGTGCTCCATATCTGTCTGACCCTTGCTCCATCTTGGCCTCCAGTCTTGAAATAGAAAAACTGGAACTGCTAACTAAGTGCCTCTGTTGGTTATGTGGGAGCTGTGGGAGCCAGAAAACTGTTCCTCAGCTCTTTGTGGGTTCTGTGACTGGATCTGTGAAAGGACACGATGATGATGATGATGATGGCGACTTATAAATATCAGTGAGCTTTATTTGACCCTGTGGAATTTGGCAGCACCTCAGTTTATAAAATAGAGTAAGTGTGCTGGTGAATTGAGAAGTTAGTTTCAGAGAGGGAGGGGGACCAAAGAAAGCAGAAACAAAAATCAGACTGATCAACATCAGTTTTGTTTTGTTTTTTTTTTTTATTTTTATTTATTTATTTATTTTTTGTCTTTTTCATTTTTATCGGTACCGGGGATCGAACTCACGACCGCCTGCTTGCAAGGCAGGTGCTTATGCCGCTGAGCTAAACCCCCAGCCCCTCAGTTTTGTTTTGTTTTTAAACTGTTTTGGAATCCTGACACTCCTGCCCCAGCCTCCAGAGTGCTGAGACTATGTTATTTTTTTGCGGGGGGAGGGGGGGGGTGTCAAACTCAGGACCTTGCACTTACCAGGCAAGCCCTTGAGCCACTGAACTAAATCCCTGGATCTGATTATGTTGGTTTAGTTTCCTTTATTTGTGTGAAGAGTAAAACAGAAGGAACTTCATTATCATGCCAATTCAAAGTAGCCTGCTAGTGGAATCCTAACTTCCCAGGTCAGGGAATGATTTAGTTTCAATTTGGTGTTTTTGTAAGAGTGCCTTCATTTTGACTTTTAGTCTGGTGTGTTGGGGCCCAGAACATGAGCTTAGTCCAAAACAATGTCTCCTATATTTTTTATTTAATGTGTCCATGAAATAAACTGACAGCATGTAGATAAGCAAGATGAAAGATACCTAACACTTACTGCACGTGTAGGGCGCATGTGAAAGGCAAGAGGACACTGAGATGCATGCAGGGAGCCAGTAGTGAGAGCAGTAAGAAGCATTTTATCCATTGACACGGAGTATAAACAGGAGCTTATTTCGATCAATATCTAATGGTATAATCTGGCTCTGTGCCTTACCAAATCAGAGTGAAATCAAGGACAAAGGAGGAGTGTTTATTTTTATTTTTATTGTGGTACTGAGGATCAAACTCACCAGCTCACACTTGCCAGGCAAAAGCTTGTGTCGCTGAGCTAAGTCCTCGGTCAAGGAAGAATGTTTATTAAAAAGCCAGAAAAAGCTCCCAATAGTTGGGAGGGGACCCAAAAGTGGTTGCCAGGGGTAATCTTTCCCTAGTTGCTTTTATTGTTAAGTTTTTTGAGACACACTCTCACTCTCTCACTAAGTAGCCCAGGCTGGTCTTTTTATTTTAAAGGGGTAAAATTAAACACAACAGAACAAAATAGGACATATGAAAGCAATGTAAGAGATATAAATTTCTTTTTTTAAAAATTTTGTCTTTTTTTTTTTTTTATCGGTACCAGGGATCAAACTCACAACTGCCTGCTTGCAAGGCTGGTGCTTATGCTGCTGAGCTAAATCCCCAGCCCCAAGCGATATAAATTTCAAAGCTAGATGACCTGAGATCTTCACTGTCTATCATATTATCTGTTTTCTTCCAAATGGTTATCCATGTCTTTGCATACAGAAAGTTTATATAAAACAACATAGTATAAAACTGATCCGAGCAGGGCGTGATGGCTCACGCCAATAATCCCAGCACTTGGGAGGCTGAGGCAGGAGGATCTTTGGGAGTTCGAGACCAGCCTGTGCTACACAGTAAGACCCGGTCTCCAAAAGACAAAAAAAAAAAACAAAAAAACAAAACAAAACAAAACAAAAAACAACAACAACAACAAAAAACCCAGCATGGTGCAGGTTCCAGTAAATGCCTGGATGCTCCAGGTCCCAGCATGGCACGGTTCACAGTAATCACTGGTGGCTCCCGTCCTGGGCTGCCACATCCTGCTATGCTCACAGCTGCTCACCAGGTCTTAAACTCACAGGGATCTTTTTGCCTTGGTCTTGGGAGTACTGGGATTAAAGACGTGACCTAGCATAATGCCTCCTCCTCGCAACAGAGCTCAGACCACACTGTAAAGTCAGTATTTTATAAAAACAAGCTTATTTAAACTAGAAATGGGTCTATGTGGAGTCGAGGCACACAACAAGTGTATGTCTGCAGGTGCCTCTTGACTTCTATCCAAGGGGTTTATTAAAAGAACAAAGTGAAAAGGAAAAAGCAAGGCTGAGGATTTAGCTCAGTGGCATAAGCGCCTGCTTGGCAATTAGCAGTTTGATCCCCAGTACCGCGGGGGGGGGGTAGGGGGGGGAGAGGAACAGGCATCTTCCAGATAGATTGGAGTTGTCCTAAGTCCTTAGTTTTTTTTTTTTTTTTTTTTTTGTCTTTTTTGAGATGGGGTCTCGCTATGCAGTTCAGGCTGGCCTTGAGCTCACTTTGTATCCCAGACTGATCTCGAACTTGCAAGGATCCTCCCACTTCGGCCTCCCGAGTGAGCCACCACGCCCTTAAGATTTAATAATCCACCTGTTTCTTTTAACTCTTGGCCTCAGTGTCCTGCTTATCTGACCAAGCTTGGCTTTCTGACTGTCTTGAACCCAAAGCCCCTCTTGCTGCCCGCAATCTTCGTCGTACCGTCTGTAATCAAGGTGTGCTACAAAGGGCTGTCGAGTTTCCTAGAGGAATCTTGCACCCTCAGGATGAGAGATTCGGCCATGTGGGAATTCAGGGAACCACAGAGGCCTGGTGCTCAGAATGGCATTTAGGGGGTGGGTAAAAGTGAAGCCCCCAAAATGGCAGTTTAGGGGGCGGGGCAGGCTCAGGTCCTCAGGTGTCCGTCAGTGACAGTCGCTGGCTTTCCCTCCCACACATGAGCTTTAGTTTTCCCTGGTCGATATGGTGACCCTTTCTGCCTGGAGTTTGAGGACAGCCCAGCTGCACTCGGCTCCCCAAGGCTTCCCCGAGAAGCGACGGGAGCACGGGCGCGGCTGGGCGCTGCCTAGGCCCAGGCAGCCACGGTTATGAGGTGCCTAATGCGCGATGGTAGGGATGAGCGGCGGAGAGAGGTCGGTGGGGTGGGAACGCAGAAACCCAGGCGGCAGGGGCAGCGGGGTCCTCGCCTGCCCCGAATACGGCGGAATCGCTGCGAAGGAACGTATTCTGGGAGCGTGGAGCCTCGCGGACCACCACAGAGCCGGCCCTCCGCGAAGAAAAGCACCACCTCTTCAGCGGTCCAGAACCTTCGCGAAGGCCGGGGCGGGGCGAGAACTAGTCCGGCCCACGCCGCGGGCGGTGGACTGTGCGCGTGCGCGGCGTCAGGGCAGGGCGGAAGTTGACGTCGCTGCGCCGCCGCCGCATGACGCACTTCCTGTTTGTTGTTCGAGAAAGGAGAGAAAGGAAAGCGCGAGGAGCCTCCGCCGACACCACCCGCGTACTGTCCCAGAGCTGCGAGGGGACCGGCCGCACACCTCCCTTCTTTTCGCCGCCGGTCGTCCGCGTCCTGGGTGAGAGATGGGCCGCCGCGGGCCGAGGTCGGGCGGGGGGCCCGCGCGACCGTGCGGCGGACTTGACTCGCCGCCCTGGCGGCAGCGTGTGGGGTGACCGGGTCGTTGCCGGGCCGGGAAGGCTGTGGAGAAGGGCGCGTTGTACGTGTGGCTGTGTGGACTGGGGCTTTTGGTAGGGCCCGGGCAGGAGGTCGGCTAGGGTCTGGTCTGTTTCTGGTTGTGGTTTTGCTCCGGGTCGGAGTTCGCGGCCGGAGTTCGGGGCGGTGGGCGCGGCGCGCGGATCTTAGTCCGGAGTCCGCGGGTGCGCGCGGGGCGGGGTGCCGGCCGTTTCTGGAACTCTCGGTGATTCTCGGAAGTTTGGGAGCTGTCGGCCTTCGGCGTTCTTACAAGTCCTAAAAACTTGGCCTCGCCGTAGTTTATATAACTGAAGTTTATGTAACCGAAGTTTACGTGAGCGTTTATCTACTTAAGGAAGGAAGACGGTGTGAACAAGGGGATTGTGAAGTGCAAACCTGGCTCTGTCGAAAGGTTTAGGAGATGGCGGTTTTCGTTGGAGGGGATGGGCTGCTTGGTCAGCGCGTAGGAGGGGAAGGGCAGGGAAAAGGATGGGCCACTTTCCAAGGCGGGCTTCAGGTCGGGGAAGAGGGCAGCGGAGTCTTTTGCTCGTGGTCTGGCAATAGGATTTTACGGCTGCTTTGTTTTTGATTTTTTTTTTTTCTTCCTCCAGTGTTTACGGATTGAAGTCAGGACTCAGACACTGTATCAGTGCTCTCCCACCGAGCTGCGACCATAGCCTGGTGGCTGTATTTTTTTAAGCAACTGATAAATTTGGTTGAAAAGTTTGAAAAGTTTAAAAAGGAAGAGGAACTTAGCTAACACTTTCAACTTGATCGCCACTTGTTTTGAGGTTGAAATCAATTTTTCTCATTACCTTACACGCCAGATTGTCAGAAAGGAATGGTGTCCGTTTCCCCTAGTTTTTTTTTTTTTTTGGGGGGGGGTTGGTGCAGGGATCGAACTCATGACCTAGTGCTTGGTAGGCAGGCGCTTATGCCGCTGAGCTAAATCCCCGGCCCAGTTTCCCCTAGTTCTATTCACTTCTGTTTGCTCCAAGCACCCTTGAGCCTGCCCGTGAATTTCGGGTTTATACTTGTATGTCCTGTTGTAAAATTTTTTGGATTATGCAGAATATAAAATTTAGGGCTTTGTTGCCTGTGTAATAAGTAGTTTGTCCATGTGGATGACTTGGCAGGAAGTGGAACAAGAGTTTTCAGAAGTTCGTTTTTTTAAGTTGATTTTTTGGGGCGCTGAGAGCTTACAAGAATCTTACACGAGTTCTGTACTTTATTAAACACTTTTTTTTGGTACTGGGAATTGAACCCAAGGCCTCAAACATGTTAGGCAAGCTATTTACCACATAGTTACATCTTGAACCCTAAGACAGCAGTGTTTCAAAGTTTATTTTCTCTGGATCACAGATATAGCTATGGGAGGTATTTCTGGCTGCAGGAAGACAACTGGAGCTCTGGGTGGGGAGTTTTGTTTCATGCTTGGGAAGACTAAATTATAAATGTGAGATCACTGTATACTCGGATACCTGCAACACAGTGACACACAGAAGCTTTCCTGTTTAAGGAGTCCCATTATTTAAAGTGGTAGAACCTTTTTCTTGACTCTTGGACTGTTCCAAGCAAATGCTTTGGAAAAACTGTCAAACTTCGTTGACAGTTTTTAACCTAGCGCACTCAAAAACTACGTTTAGGGCACCACGGTCCTTTTGCATCTTTTCACTCCCCCCCCCCTTTTTTTTAGGGGACTGGACTGTGTAGTTCAGGCTGGCCTCGAACTTGCAGTGATCCTCCTGGTTTAGCTTCCCAATTGCTGGGATTACAGGCGTGCACAATCACACCTGGCTGTATTGTATTTGTTTTTTTCCTGAGACAGTTTTGGCCATGTATACTTGGCTGGCCTTGAACTGGCTATATAGGTGAGAGTGGCTTCAAACTCGCAGTGATCCTCTGCCTCAGCCTCCCAAGTGCTGAGATTACAAACCTGTGTTACCACTCAGTTCCATGTTTAAAGAGAGTTTTGGAGTACTTGTTACCCACTGCTGCTGGAGGGTAGCCGGCTTGACAGGGCACATGAACTCCACCTTACTGTTGGTCTGCTAGGCTGCTTTTTGCACTGGCTTATTGTTCAGACACTTTGTGATCATTTCAGATGCCTGTTGATGGAGAGCAAGTGAAAAAATAAGCTTTCCTGCTTGATGTGATAACAGCATTCTTTTCTTTTTAAACTGCTTTCCTAATTCATTGGGAAGGATGGCCTTGTTTAATTTCACTCAGAACACCATCTAGTGGTGAAGAGCTTGCAATGGTAGATTAGTGAGTAGGATGGCATCAGAGTGGCAAGATTGCATAAATGCTGTAGTTCTTTTCTGAGGGGTGGAATTTGAGAGCTTGACCTTAAGAAAAAGGTAAATGAGAAGAGAAGCAACGTTGATGGAAAGAGGACTGTAAGGAATGGAAAGATAAATCATGTCCGGAGAAAAAGAGTTTACTAGATATGTGGGCCAGCAAAACGTTTGTTTATTTTGGTACAGTGCAGTTTTGCTTTTTTTTTTTTTTTGTACTGGGAATTGAACACAGAGCCTTGCCAGGCAGGTGCTGTGCTGCTGCTGAGAGCTAGACCCCAGTCCTTATTTACTTCTGTACTGGTGACTGAACCCAGGGTCTTTGCCAGCCAGTTTTTATTTTGAGAAAGTCTTGGTGTCCAGTGTGAGCTCTAACTTAAAATCCTACTGTGTCAGTGCCCCAAAGTGCTGGGGTTACAGGTCTGTCTGTGCCACAACACCCAACTCAAAAAGTTTTCTAACACCAGAAAATTTGAGTTCTGGGAAACAGTAAAGGTATTCAAACTTATAAGGGTTTCAGTACATATTAAAGAGGAGGTTTCAGTTTATATTTCCTCATAGTTATTTCACAAGTTACACATTATTTGACTTGGTACTTCTATGAAAATTGTTAACCCAAACTTTATCAAGATTTTTTTTGGCCATTCTAAATGAAATGGTCACTGCTTCTGGCTGTTGTACTGTTTGTAAATTAAAGTACTCCAGGCATTTTAGGAATCTTGAGTGCAGTTGCAAAAAAGAGCGTTTTATTGGGTCTTTGAGACAGGCTTTCTCTTTGTAGCCCAGGCTGGTCTCCAACTTGTATCTATTTAGCACTGGGATTCTAGATGTGCACCACCATGCTGGAATCAGTTGTTTTTGGAAGGGTGATGTCTTCACACAGCATATAGTTTTTGTGCTCAGTAAAATTCATTCTTTTCCTACCAAAGGCATGTCAATGTTGCTTTTGTACTTGATGTTGAACACACACACACACACACACACACACACACACACTTTAGCTGGTATGTTTCCTCAATCCTTTCTATCACTTTAAGAACTTCTGTGGAGGGCTTTGCATTTGAGATTTTTCACATGTGCCAGTAGAAATGTCTGAGATGCTCAGAAAATACTGAGCGAGTGAATCAGCTTTCCTGATTTGTCAGTATCTTGATTATTTTCCTTAATAGAGTCAGAAGTTAAGAAAGTTGGGAAAAATATGTAGGATATTAGTTCATTAGTACTAGAGACTGAGTTCTTGTTTTGTGGATTATTTTGCTCCCACAAAAGGGAGTCAGGCCAGTAAGTAACAGATAAAGAATGACTGCCACTTTAAAGTACGATGTCTGACTTTAAGTAATAGAAGGGATGACTTCCTGAGTTTTAGTATCTTGTGATATAATAGGTAAAATACAAAGTGCTAGTAGACCTGTGCAGTATGGAATCAAAGTTTGCTTCCATGTTGGCTTAGTTTTAATTTTTCCTTTTTTCTTTTGTCTACCTAACAATATGGAATTCATGAGATTATGAAATGCAGAAACTTCCAGTTTTGTAATTTTTCTTTTGTACCGTAAATTGAACTCATGATTGCCCGAGCTTGCAAGGCAGGCGCTTATGCTGCTGAGCTAAGTCCATGGCATTATCCTTTTTCATTTCATTTTATTTTTTTTATTTTTGTATGGGGATCAAACTCCTGACCTCATGACCTTGCACTTGTCAGGCAGGTGCTTGTGCCGCTAAGCTAACCCCCTCTCGTCCTTCATTTTTCATTTTAAACTTCTTGTTTACTTTCATTTAAGTAAATAGTACTGTACTGAATTGTCATGGTGCCACATGAGATGAACTACTTGCTTAGTACCAAAAATATTTAAAGTGGATGTAGTGGTACATGATGTGTAGTCCCTACACTTGGGAGACTGGTGTAGGAGAACTAGGAGTTTGAGTCTCACTTGGGAAATTCAGCCAGACCGTCCTAAAATAAAAGGGCTGGGGTTAGCTCAGTTCAAAGGCCTTGGGTTCAACCTTTGGTAAACCCCTTGCCCCATTACCCATAGTCCAGGCTAGTAGAAGAAACTTTTTTTTTTGTGGGAGACGGGTAGTGATAAGGTTTGAACCCCCAAGGGTGCTCACTCATGGAACCTCATATATTCTAGGCAAGTGCTGTAACACTGAGCTATATGCCCAGCTCCAAGAAAAGTTTTCTTTGGTACTAGGGATCAAACTCATGACCTTGTGCTTGCGAGGCAGACGCTTATGCTACTGAGCTAAAGCAAAGTATTTGAATTTTCTGTTTTTAAGATAAAGGTAGTGGAATGTCTTTAAGAACATGACTTTTTGAATCATATTACTTAAAATACTGTGGAGTAAGTGGTTTTTTAATGGGTGGATAATGATAGACTTTCTGGAAAAGTCTGCAGCTTAGTTTCACTTTCAGTATTGAGTCTCCTATATTGGAAGGAACAAAACAGCCTATTTTTGGTGGCGATCTCTGCAGACTTTTTTTTTTTGTCTTTTTCCTTTTTATCGGTACCGGGGATCGAACTCAGGACTGCTTGCTTGCAAGGCAAGTGCTTATGCTGCTGAGCTAAATCCCCAGCCCCCTCTCTGCAGACTTCTTATGGCTCCAGTTGGTGACTTTAGATATCAGAGAGAGATGGTTTGAAAAGGCTTCATAAATGGGAAGAAAGTCACTTCCCACGTAGTGACACCTTAGTACTTAATGGTTGATTTCTACTACAAAGAGGAGAAAAAAAACCAAAACAAAACAAATGGTGGGGCACACCTATAATCCCAGCACTAGGGAGGCTGAGGCAGGAGGATCATTGTGATTTTGAGACCAACTTGGGCTACAAAGTGAATTCAAGGCCAGCCTGAACTGCATAGTGAGACCCTGTCTCAAAAAACAAAACAAAATGAAAAAACCCCACAGTTCCTATCTTGTGGTCCTTAGTTGATCTGATGATCTGTAAATAGCAGTAAGAATGATTGATGTATTGGTGTGATCCTGTTGGGCACATATATTGTCTTAAGTTTCATCAAAAACACTGGGTGGACGATGGTTTTTAGAAGTTTTCTTTTAAAAAATTATAACATTGACATTTTTGTAACTTAAAGGGGCCCACATGTGTTGTACAAAAAGCTTTTTTATTTCTTTTTGAGTCAGTGTCTCCCTATGCCCTTCAGGCTGGCCTTGAACTCACTTTGTGGCCCCAGCTGGCCTAAGTGATCCTCCTGCCTCAGCCTCACAAGTGCTAGGATTACAAGTGTGAGCCACATGACTGGTACAAATATCTTGTTTAGAAAGCTGACTCATATTGGTGTTAAAATTATTGTGATTAATTTAGACTCAATCATATCGTGGGTCTGTGCATGCTTGGATACCTGGAAACTAAGGTGTGAGAATTGGAAGTTCAAGGCCAACCTGAACAATTTAGTGCAAAGTGTTTGAGGAGGTAACTCAGGGATAGTGTGTCCTTGAGTTTGGTCCCCACCACTAGTGGAGGGGATGGGGAGCAGAGAGTGGCTTGTTTATTAATATCTCCATAATGTGTCCTTGTTATAGCTATTATTTGTTACAATTTATTTGTATGTTTATATATTTACATTGTCTTTGTTATGTTTTATTTTATTACTTTATTGAGCATCCTGACGATAAAAATGCACATCATTTCTTGTACATTAATTGATGTCAAGTACATATTTGATACAAGGAGAAATACAAGGTGGGTACACTGACGAGAGAAATTATAAAAGGAATATTCTGCTATGGGCTTTGAGGGCAGGTGGTTGGTTTGGAGACCTCTTTGGTTTCTATTTCATTTCATTTTGTTTGTTTCTTATTTTAGTGCTGGGGTTGAACTCATGACCTTGTGCTTGCCAGACAGGCTCTTATGCCCTGAGCTAATCTCCTGCCCTGTTAATCTTTTAAATTTTTTTTACTATGCTGGAGGTTGAACTCTGTGCTGTGCTCTTGAGCTACACCTACACAGCAGTACTTAGTTCTTTAGGAGTTCCTCCCTACCTCCTCTCTGTGTCTGTCTTCTGAGACAGCTTCTTGCTATGCAGTTCAAGCTGGCCTGCTTTGAACTCACTATGTAACCCAAGCAGGCCCCAAACTCAGCAGAGATCCTCCTGCCTCAGCCTCCTGAGTGCTGAGATTACAGGTGTGTGCTGCCATGTCCGATGTTTAGAGTGCCTTTCTTGAGAGCTTTTTTGGAGGTTCTAGCAGGGAATACTGCTCTTCTATACTTTTGTCCTTCTCTCTTGGGGATGGTCTTCCTCTTCTACCCTGGGAGAGTACAGCTTCAGGAGGTCTGACATGGAAATCTGGAGGGAGGAAAGGGGACGCTGCCTAGCTAGTCAGATCAGCAAAGTCCACCTTGGAGACTACCAAGGGGACATATGTCACAACCAAACTGCCCTTACATCCTGGAGTGTTCTCTCCCGTTTTTCTCTCCTATCTTTTATGGTACCGGGGTTGAGCACAGTGGTTTCTTCTGTAAGATTTTTTTTTTTTTTAATCAGTACCAGGGATCGAACTCATGACTGTGTGCTTGCAAGGCTTATGCCGCTGAGCTAAATCCCCAGCCCATCCTGTAAGATTTTTTAAAGACAGATTTGGGAGCTGTTTCTGTCTCAATCTCTGAGTGTTGGGATCATAGGCGTGCATCACCATGTTTAGTTTGGGGTGCCTTTCTAGTACCTGTTTGGCAACACACAGGAGTAGACGTTAATGAAGGCAATTTCCTCGAGAAATTTGTGAGTTTTTTTCCCCCCTTCTAGCAAAAAAGAAAATGTCAGATTTTAGCAAGAATAACTTAGGTCTGGCTGGAATGTACTTCACTGTTGTGGGAATGCTTGCCTGGTGGATGGCAAATTTATAAACACAATTAATAGTAGTTTAGCTTACTCATGGAGCACTGCAGAAGATGTGGTAGCTAATTTTTTTATTGGTACTGGGGATCGAATTCATGACCGCCTGCTTGCAAGGCAGGTGCTTATGCCAGTGAGCTAAATCCCCAGCCCCTGTGGTAGCTAATTTGACTTTGGGTGTCAGGAAGACTACTTGGACAGGTGAGGAAATGCTTTGCTGTTTAAAGTACAAGCAGCTGTAGAGAAGGAGGGACTTTCATAGGCAGCCTTTCTCCCTGAGTGATGAGTGTAGACGTGGTCTCGGTGCATATGCGTCCTTTTTATATTTGAAGAGCTGGAGAAAGAACTTGAAAGAGCAGGACTGGACTTGAGAGCTTGGAAGTAGGAGATTGTAAACAATTTGTAGGCAGTTAAACTGTAAGGACTGAAACTCCTTTCAGGAGCACAATTTCTTCTTGAATAAACTAAAGCTTTCCATGATAGAGTTTGGCTCGCTACCTCTTCCTCCTTTTCTTTTTCTGTCTCTATCTGTCCCTCTTTTTTTTTTTTTTTTTTTTGTCTTTTTCCTTTTTATCGGTACCGGGGATCGAACTCATGACTGCCTGCTTGCAAGGCAGGCGCTTATGCCACTGAGCTAAATCCCCAGCGCCCCTCCTTTTTTTTTTTTTTTTTTAAAAAGATAGATTCTTGCCTCCTAGTCCAGGCTGACCTTGAACTCATGATGTGTACCCTAGGTTGGCCTCCAGTTTGAGGCAGTCCTCCTGCCTTGCCTCCCAAGTGCTGGGATTATAGTGTGTGCCATGCCTGACTTCTTTGCTGTTTTGTTTTCCTTTTCTGCGGGGTTTTCCTGGTTTGGGAGTTTACCCTTGCAGTTCGTTGTGGCCTGCTTGATCCTTTTTTCTTTTTTTTTAAGTCTCAGCATTTGAGCTACAAGCAGTGGTATCACTAAGAAGTACGGGCTGTGCAGTGACACCTCCAAGGAGCACTGTCAGTTTACTGGAGTTTTTCATCACTGGTGGGGCATCTGCTTGTTAAGAGTGAATATTGGTCGTGAGTTCGATTCCCCGGTACAGAAAAAAAAAAGTGAATATTGGAAGAGTTAGCCTGAAATGATCTTCATACAATTTGGTCAAAATTAGTAAAGGCCACAAGGGTGGCCTGTTGAGTGGGAAACTGCAATGGAAGTAGTTCATGGGAAGTAAAAAGGATCTTTTGATCTTTTTTGAGATGGGGTTTCACTGTGCAGTTCAGGTTACCCTTGAACTCATTTTGTAACCCAGGCTGGCCTTGAAGGCCTAGTGATCTCAGCCTCCCAAGTGCTAGGATTATAGGCGTGCGCCACCACGCGCAGCTGTAGGTGATTCTTGAACCTGTGAAAAAAAGTTTCAGCTGGGAGCCTCGTTGCCTCTGAGTGGGACTTTGGCATTGTGTGGAGATTTTACTGGTGAGGTCAATGGACACAGTGGGTGGAGGTCAGGGGTCTGGTCCACACAGGTCTGTCACAGAGCATAGGACAGACTCTGACCCATGGTTCTACTCAGGGTGGCAAGGGAAGAGTTAACTCATTTTATCTTCTGGTTTTTGGCTTGCTGCCTTGACTGAGGTACTTTTCTCTGCCTTTGCCTGCTCTCTGGATTCTGTCTCTCTGGTCTATAGAGTAGGGATCCTAGGTTCTAAGGAGATTGTTTTACTGATGTTTTCCCTTCTCTTCCCGCCCTGCCCTGCCTGCTTTCGCTCTTTTCTTTCTTTCTTTTCCTCCTTAATAAAATAGGCAGTTAAGATTCAAGATCAGAATCTTTTCTGTTCATCAGTGTCTTCTTTCCCATGAGACTTGACATTTTTCATTTTGAGAATAGAAAGTGTGGCCTGTAAATGATTTTCTAAATTTGTTCTTGTAATTTTAAAATCTTTTAAGGGCTTCTGCAGTGTGAATTTGTTGTGCAGTCCTGGTAGGCTTTTTTGCCAGCAGGAAAAAAAAATCTGTCCCTATCATCTCTGTGCATGCATGTGGTGCTTGGAGTTGAACCCAGGGCCTCATGTGTGCTGGACAATTCATTTACAAATGAACTACACCTCTAGCTCCTTCAATCTCACTTTTTGTGCTATTTTGTGCCCAGACTAGTCTAGTTTTGTGGTCTCAGTAGCCTCCCTAGGACCTGGACCACAGTATCTGCCATTATGCCTGACTAGTGTCTTTTTAGTCTCTTTTCCATGAGAGAGGATCTCACTATATAGACTGAACTCACCAGTTCAGACTGGCCTTGAACTCATCCTGTATCTCAGGCTGGCCTCGGAACTCCTGGTGATCCCCCTGGTGAGCCCTCCTGAGTGCTGGAATTAAAGATAAGCACCACCACACATCCCCAAATCCACCCCCACCCCCCGTTTTTTTTTTTTTTTTTTTTTTTTTGGTCGTTTCGAGGCAGAGTTTCAGGCTGGCCTTGAACTCACTTTGTAGCAGAGGCTAGCCTAGAGTTTGATCTTCTTGTCTCAGCCTTCCAAGTGCTGGATTACAGGCATGCATCACCATGTCTAACACATATTAGAATTTTTAAGGAAGGCCTCTAAGGGAGTGTTTTGGGAGAAGTAAATGCCTCTGGAGTTTTCCATGTAAGTGTGAAACTTATTTTTTAGACAGGGTCTTTCTGTGAACTCAGGCTTTTCTCGAACTCATGGCAGCCTTCCTGTCTCAGTCTCCCAAGTGTTAAGACTACAGGTGTGTGTCACCATACTCTGCCAAGTATGAATAAAATCTTAGAACTTTACCCTTCTCACCTGAGACAGGTACAGGGATGACTGGGGAATGCAGATCAGGTAAAAAGATAATATTGGGGCTGACACTGATTTTCACTGCCTGTTTCTTTCCTTTCTGTCGTCTGTCTCCCTGTCTTTTTGAGACAGGTTCTTGTTGTGTAGTCCAAGCTAACTTTGAACTCATGATGTCCAGGCTGGCCTCAAACTCTGACATTGATATTTCTGTCTCAGCCTCCTGAGTGCTGGAATTACAGGCATGCACCACCATGCCAGGCCTCAGCCACTTTTACTATCAGAGTGTTTTTTTTTTTTTTTACTAGCACATTTGTTGTACATGATGCTCCCATTCATCTTGGGAGTTTGTAAAGAATACATCTTAATTCTTTTTTTGGTTCATCCTCTTCTTTCCCTCCAACTTTTCTTCCCATTCTTATTTGCAAAGCTCTACTTTCATTTTTCTTTTTTTTTTTTGTCTTTTTCATTTTTATCAGTACTGGGGATTGAACTCACAACCACCTGCTTGCAAGGCAGGTGCTTATACCACTGAGCTAAAACCCCAGCCCCTCATTTTTCCTTTTAACTCTTTTAAAAAAATCCCTTTAGGGGCTGGGGATTTAGCTCAGCAGCATAAGGACCTGCCTTACAAGCAGACGGTCTCCAGTCTGTGAGTTCAGTCCCCGGTACTGATAAAAAAAATCCCTTTCCCTTGCAACCCCCCCCCCCCCTTCACTGTCAGTCTAGAAGAGAATCTTCCTGTTAATAGTGAGCATTTAATTACAGTATAGTTTGGGGGTATTAGCTAATTACCTCTCCTTTGGTGGTACTGGGGGTTGAGCCCAAGGCCTTTGCACTGAGTTAAATTGCCACCTCACTAAATTTTGAGACAGTTTCCCTAAATTGACAAGTTGTCCAGGCCAAGTTGAAACGTGTGAACCTTCTGTCTCAGTCTCCCAGAGTGTTGGGATTACAGGCATGGCCACCACGTGCACCTGTGGGATTTGTTGTTGGAGAGCACCTGTCCTTTTGCTTCAGCCTCTTTGAGTGCTTGTATCACAGGTGTGCCATGGTGTTCAGTTTAATGACTTATTGGAAAGTTGCTTTCTGTAGCTCCTTTAATACAGTGGAACCCACCACTGGAACATGAGCAGTTTCCTAATTACTGTTAGAAATGTTTAGCTGGGTGTGGTTGGGAGCACACCTTGAATCCTAGCACCAGGGAGATGGGGGGAGAAGGCTGTTGAGTTAAAGGTCACTGTGGATTACGTGTATGTAACAAGACCCTTTCTCAAACACAACACAAACAAAAATAAATGTTTACACAGTCAAATAATATCTTTCTGCTTTTTGCCAGATCTCTCCAGGCTTGACCTGTTTGCTTGTTTCCCAAGGTGTTTTAGGGTAGACCTGTTACATCTGCTGTGGTATGGTGGCTTAGCAGCCACTCATGGGGTGTCCAGTGTAAATATTCTTGGTTCTTACCTCTCAGAGACTTGACTGTAAAGCCGCAGGTAAGGGCCCCGAGTAGGCAAAGCCTATTGTAAATGTTTTATTGCCACAGATGGCCTTATTTTGGGCCAGATGAGGGTTATGTGCTATAACCCCAGTGCTTGGGAGGCTGAGGCAGGAGGTTTGCCATGAGATTGAGGCTAGCCTGGACTACGTATAGTAAGTTGAAGACCACCCGGAACTGTATAATGAGACCCTGTCTCAACAAACAAGCTTGCAAAGCCCCACAGTAGTCGTTTTCAGGCCCTGGGGTTAATTACAGGCAATTGAAATGCAGTTAACTCTTCATGGCCTTGGTTTAATGTAAGCTGTCTTTCACGTCCCTTCCTTCTCTTTATTTTATGCCTTTTGGTGGTAGCAGCCTGCTGTGGTGTGCTGCTGTAGGTTTGCCACCAGTGCTTTAATCACTGAGGAGTGACTTGGTGGGTGCTGACCAAGGGATGCTGCTGTGACTTCAGTACCCAGCCAGCTTTGTAGACATCCTGGGACATGGCCTTACAGATTATGTTGGCAGTTTACTCTTGTTTTGGTTTTTTGAGAGAATCTCAAAATGTACCTTGGGCTTGCCTCAACTCAGGGTCCTCTTGCCTCAGTTTCCTGGTTGCCACTAAGCTCAGTTTGTTTGCTTACTTGTGTGTGTTTTTGAGACAGTATGCTGTTCAGGCCGGCCTTGAACTCACTTTGTAGCCCAAGTTGGCTTTGAACTCACCATAGTCTTCCTGCCCCTGCCTCTTGGGTGCTGGGATTACAGGTATGTGTCACTATCCCCACCTGTATGTTGTATTTCTCTTTAAATTTCTATTGTGTTTTATTGGTACTTGTTGGACACTGGAAAGAGTTTTGAGGTTTAAAGTGCTGGAAAGAGGCAGTATTTTGAGAACTCAGTCACCATTTACAGCACAGCCTGTGGTGTGGTTTTAGTGTGCACCTCCAGCCAGTGGTTCCCACACTGGTTGTGCTAGGAAATGGGCCTCAGCCCTTTTCCTCATAGTAGGGTAATACTTAAGCTGGATTGTCACAAAGTCAAGCAGCAGTACAGTGGTGTTTTTTTGGGTGGTGCTAGGGCGAGTCTGGTGGCTGCTGGATAAATGTTGTACCAGTGAGCTACACCTCAGCCTGTGAAGTTCTAATTTACAGGAAATGGGACAGGTTTTCCTGTATGCTCTTTGCTAAGCTTTCCTTAGTAGAACGTCGTACATAACCATGGTGGTTGATCAAAACAAAGAATTTCATGTTGGGCAGTGCTGTGCACTGTATATTTTATCACATTCCACCTGCTTTCCACTAACTGCATTTCCTGCCCCAGAATCCAGTTCCGGAACCCAAGCTGTGTTTAGCTGTGGCCTTTACTCTGAGTCACCTGAAGATGATGGACAGGCTAACTCTTATTTTTGTCTAATAGGCCTGTGGTTGTTGGTGATGTCTCTTGCTTGGTGAAATGTCCTAGGTTCATCTTGCTGTCTCTTTTCCAAGCCTAACTGACTACGGTGCAGTTTGGATTCTCTCAGTCCTAGATGGGCCTGACATTGTCTCTGTGGCTGGTTTTGTCCAGTACATATTCACAGATTGTGTCCGCTGGCAATGAAATCTACACACTAGTAACTGGGTGTGGTGATGACAACCAGTGACCCCAGCACTAAGAGGCTGAGGCAAGAGGAATACAAGTTTGAACTCAGGCTGGGCAACATGGCCACTTAGCAGGACCCTGTCTCAATATAAAAAGTAAAAAGATGCTGTGGTTGTGTAGATCACTGTGAAGGCCCTAGGTTCAATTGGCAGAACCACAAAAAAAAAAAAGTCCACACGTTTCTGAGCTTCCCTCTTAGTGAGAGGTGGGCTGGGTGAAACCAGGAGGCCCTGTAGTCCTAAGGTGGGAAACATGGTGCTGCTGGAGAAAGAAGAGTGGATGGCTGGGCAGATTTGCAGGCTAGGACAGGTAGAACCTCAGTCTGAGTGCCCAGCGTAGAATTCACTGGAGAAAAGCCGGGTTTGGAGAGGGGAGGGGGAAGGGAGGCTTCAGGTTGGGTCATGTTCTATTTGGGATGCCTGTAGACACCCAAGTGCTTTGCTGCACAGTCATCTATTTGTGTGTGAAGCCTGAGAAGAGAACAAGGGTGGAATTTACATGGAGACTTGGTATTTACAGGGTGGGGTGGCTGGAAAGGGCCAGGAGCCCTTTGCTTTCCCCTAGGATCTGAGACTATGGATTTGGAAAGTTAGCCAGGGCAAACCCTTAAACATTTGGGATAGTGCCCTGGAGACTTGTGTTCTGACCCCAAATCAGGGTTTGTTTCAAGTGGTGGTAGTGTGGAGTCCTGTGAGGCAGCAAAAAGTTTGGACTATTTGGAAGATTGATCTCATTCTTGTATTTGCTTGTTCCTCAGTGACCAGCATTCTAGCATCACCTGAGTCTAGGCACTGTTGGTTGGTGTTTTGCATATCCATTGCCTTGTTAACCCTGTGCCTGCCCTGGAGGGGCTCAGATATGCACCAGAGGTTTGAGTAGCTGTTACTACAGCCTCC
Organism: Cavia porcellus; assembly: GCF_034190915.1. Taxonomy (NCBI): domain Eukaryota; kingdom Metazoa; phylum Chordata; class Mammalia; order Rodentia; family Caviidae; genus Cavia; species Cavia porcellus. The sequence goes on from NW_026947489.1 coordinate 61,313,985, forward strand.
CTTACCTGGCAAATGTGGCCTTAAGTGTGAGCATGTGGGTTTTTTTTTTTTTTTTTTTTTTTTTTGGTACCGAGGATTGAACTCATGACTTCTTTGCATTTGACATGCAGACACTTACGCCACTGAGCTAAACTCCTGGCTTCAGTGAGCATATGTTCTTAGCTGTTTGTTCTCTGCCTTTGGTGGCATCTGGTTGCCATGGTACTATCACTAGCATGCATACACACATTAGTGCAGATGTGGGACTAGTTGGCTTGGCAGAAGAAACTGCTTTGGATTGATAGCAGTGATAATGTGTACATATCTGACACGGTGGCTGACCTCTTGCTCTCTGTGGCTCAGAGGGATGGTCCAGTGTGTGGAGCCAGAAGACAGTTCTGAGATTTCCATCCATGTTCTTGGAGTAATCAGCATGTTTTCCCTGTGTCTGTCCTCTGGGTACTGAGGTTGGTTGCTTGCATCATTGCTTAGGCTTTTGAGGAAGAGCCTAAGGGGATGTGGGTTTGCTGCAGCTCTGGTGTGGTCTGGTCTGGTCTGGTCCTGGAAGCTAGAAGATTGCCCTGTTTCTGGGATGAAGGAGGGTCAGCTGCTTGCCCTTTCTGAGAGCCTGACTTTCGCTTGTTACACAGCTAGTCTGGCCAGCTTGCCACTGTGAAACTAGTGTGTCCTCTTATTACTAGGTGTTCACTCTTTAGTCTGTAACAGTACTTGGACTAACATTTTTTCTTTCATGTTTTGTGTTTAGGTTTCTAAATGGAGTTGAAATTAGTATATACTCCCAGATATGTTCCATTGTGCCTGGCAACACATGAGATCTTGTATCTTGGTTTTTTTTTTTTTTTTTTTTGTCTTCTTGAGATAGGGTTTCCCTTTGCAGTTCAAGCTGGTCTTGAGCTCACTTTGTAGCCCATACTGGTCTCAAACTTGAAACGTTCTCTCTGCCTCAGCCTTCCCAGTGCTGGGATTACAGGCTGTGTCTTCATACCCAGCTTCCTTGTAGGGATTTTAGTTGAAGCTCCTGATGCCTGTGCCTGAAAAGCAAATGTCAGCCTGAAAACCCCAGTTTTGTCTATTAGTTGGACAAGTGGTTGTATACACACATGTTGAGTCCTGATTTTTTACATGTATATTAATATGTATGTACACACACATACATGCATATGATAAAACTGCATCTTTTTATCATTGTTGCCTGTGGGAGTTTAGTGCCAGACACCACTATACTGCTAAGTCATGCCCTTAGCCGCTGTGCCTCTTGTTTTGATAAATGCAGATCATATGTAGTTAGGGTTTTCTTTAACTTCAACATTGTTCAGCTTCAGCAACTTGGCTTTAGGAAGATTATTTACATATATGGTATTTGCTCACAGAATGTTTCTTTTGAAACTTTAAAATTGTGGTTTCTGTGGGGACTACTGAAAGCCCTGCTTCAGTTTTGAGCAGAGAAGCTGAAGAGAATGACTTGCTTTAACAAGTGAAAGCATCTTTCAGCCTAGACCTGTTCTGTCCCCAGTGCACTCCCTCTTATTTAAAGGCCATGAGCTCTGTTACTGAGGTACATCCTCAGCCCTATGTAGTTTGGTTTAACAGAGTGGCTTATGAAGTCAGATTTAAGGAAACAAAATTGGTTAGCAAATGTCACATTTTGAAGAAGTATGTTGTTGCTCTGTGTGATTGCCAAGCTCCAACTATCACAGAGGTGGCAGGAGCAGAATGGCATTCCCTGGATGAAGGAACAGGTGAAACAAGGCTCTGCTAGTTTTCCCCACCCTAAAGCTTCATGTGCAATGATTCTGTCAGTCAGTGTTGGCCTCTGGGAGTGTGGTATGGTGTGGTGTGTGTGTGGTCTGCCCCAACAGTAATTGCTAGAAGAAAGGCCTTTCATTTTTCTCCCAGGGAGAGTGTGGTAGTTGTTTTATGATCCTCTGATGAGAATGAGTGAGGTGGGGCCAGGAATTTAGCTCAGTATCTTAAAGTACCTGCCTGGCAAGTGTAAGGTCTAGAGTTCAATCCCCAGCACCCCCTGGGGGTGGGGAGGCTGAGTTATTTGGGGGACTCTTTCTTAGGTGTAGGGGCAGTGTTTTTGTCCTTGGAGCTTCATGACCTTTCTTAACACTTGGCACAGAACATGTAAAGGGAGGTGGTAACTGAAGCTTCTAGGTATGGTTGTTCCTAGGATACATACAACAAACCTGTTAGCTCCTATCAAATGGCCATCTGGGCTCTGCCTGCCTCACCACTCACCTGCTTGATTATTTGGGTTAGGCTTTTATTAGACTATTCCTGAACAGTTTCCACATCTGTGAGGTCTCTGGCATGAGTTTTAGAACCAAGACTCAGACCAGGCCCGGGTGGACAGACCTCATAGCAGGCTGTTGAAATTCCTCTGTGGTCAGTAGGTGCAGAGCTGAACACTTGCTTCCTGCTCACTCTCACTCTGTGACCAACCTAGCCTTGGCAGCCTTATTTTTTTTCCCCCTCCCGCTAGCAGCCTTATCATTGATCACTCATTTTTATTTGCAGGACTTGTTCCAGCAAACTGTTAAAACATGGTGGATTACTATGAAGTTCTAGGCGTGCAGAGACATGCCTCCCCTGAGGACATCAAGAAGGCGTAAGTACTATATGGCTGCAATTGAACACTGGTGACTGGGTAGCACATGTTTTTTCTGTTACTGATTAGAGCACCTCTGCTGCTTATTTTGCAGAGGTAGGATTGGAACTGAGGGCATCACTTTTTGGGCAAGTGCTCTACCACCAGCTGCAAAGTAGTTTGTGGATTGTGTCTGATGTGGTGGTGTACTATCAGCATCATGTAGTTTTATTAACTTTTGACAGCAATGGATGTGTGTGCCATGTCTGGGCCTAGCCTAGTCCTGATTCCTGTTGCTGTGCCTTGATCATGGACTCCTTGTCTGCTTGAAGCACGTCAATTCATGCAAACAAAAAAACACAAACAGAAAACAAGCAAACAAAAAATCCTATAAACTCATGGAGAGTTTGGTAGGCTGAGGCAGGATTATTGAGTTTGAGGCCAGGCTGGGCTGCATAGTAAGTTCAAGGCTAGCCTGAGCTACTTAGGCCCTGTCTCAACAAGAAAAGCTGATTGAGGTAGTGCATGCCTGCAATTGAAGTATTCAGAAGCTGAGGCCAGGAGGAGCACCATGAGTTTGAGGTCAGCCTGGGCAATGTAGTGAGTTCAGGTCCAGCCTGAACTACATAGTGAGGCCATGACTCAAAAACAAAATAAAAAGTAGCAACAAAATTTTATAGAGTGAGTTTGGTAAGCCTAGGATTATTGAAATCACTTTAAATTGTGAAATAATGAAATCCACACTTCTGCATAAAAATTTTTTTGGTATTGTTTTATGAAGGGGGCTAGTCCTAGGAATTGAAACAGGGCCTTTGTAGTGAGCCACGTTTTTAGCCCTTTTAATTTTGTATTTAAAAAGAGGGTCTTGCTAAATTGCCCAAGCTGTGATTTAGCTCAAGATCTTCCCTTTTTAGTAGCTGGGATAATAGGTATATGTCACAGTGCAGGCTGGAAGTTTGTTGAGTTAGGGCTGGAAATACAGCTCAGTGATAAGAGCATGTTTAGCATGCCATGACCCTGTGCTCAATCCCTGGAATCAGTTTTTTTTTTTTTTTTAATAACAAGAAAACTAAGATGGGGGATGATAGCTATGTTGGGTAAAGTTGCCCGCAGAGTACTGTTTCAAACCTCAGCTAAGGTGCCATAGGCACAGCTTACTGGTCAGGTTTGTGTGGTTTTCCCATCCTGTGTGTGAACTTGTGGCACTTGATTTAGGTCTGCACTGTTCTTTAACTGCTTAGTTAATAGCCAGCAGTACTTTTAATAGGTTGTGGACCAAAGAGATATTTCTAAGTCTTTTTTATTGTTGTTGAATAAGCATAGAATGTGCAAAAATCTTTGTTTTCACTGATAGAATTGTATGCCTTTGATTATACTAGAGGTAGAGAGTAGATGGCTTTTACTTAAGGTTGGTGTCTGTCTCCTGGATGAATTTAGAAAAGGCCATTACCTTTAAAAGCAGCAGGATTTTCTCACTTGGTATCTACGACCTTCGTAGGTGAGCTAAATGATAGCAGTAGAGTGGTCCATATTATCAGAACTGCTGCATTGTGGGCCCCTGGATCTTTTGTGTACACTGGCTGTGTGAGGACTCAGATTGTGTTGCTACCACTTCACTCCTGGTTTCCTAAGGCAACCAGATTCTGCTCCAGTTTGAATCATAGGCCAAGGGCCAGTGAAGTGTGGTGTGTAGGTTACAAAGGCTTGGAGTATGCCACTGTTTACCTTCTCCTCTTAAACTCTGAATTACTTCTTGATTTTGTTTTGTTTTTCCTGGGGTATGAGGGATCAGACCCTCTGCCTTGTACCTACTAGATAAATATTGTCTATGACTGAACTACGCTCCTAACCCCCCCTTACACCTTGGATTTTAGAAACTTCAATAGTATATGACCAGGGACAGAGAACTGAATCTCAGTAGATTTTCATAGGTTACTTATTTTCACATGAACATTGGATGGTTGGTGAAGTTCCTATTTTTGTTTTAAATTTTAAGGGATGCATTCCTCCCTTATAATGCGACATGCCTTTTTACTTATTTTTCCATAATAGGGAGGGAGCCTAGCTGATTTACCGAGCCATGTCCCCAGCCCTTTGTATTCTTTATTTTGAGTCAGGGTGTTACTGAGTTGTACAGGCAGGCCTTCAGTTTCCAGGACTCAGTCTCTCGTGCACAGTAGCTGGGATTATAGGAATGTGGCAGGCCAGCACACTGTCTTTTACATTCGTACTGCTTATACTTTGCTGATCAGCTGGAGGCTTCTCCACTCCTTTTTTGGTGCAGGAACCCAGTCCAGGCCCTCATATGCTGGCAGACTGCTGAGCTACACTTCTCCTCAAAACCAGTGTTAATAAACTCCATTTCCACACTGATTGAAGAACAGGTGCCTGGTGGCAGGATCCTGGCATCCTGTTCTGTGGTGTGGCAACCTTTGTTGCAGTGATCTGCCAGGCTGGCTGAGGAAATAGGGATTGTATGGAAAGATAAGGGCAATATGTTGGATCTTTACTGCCCCCTGATGAAGGCCACCCTAAGACAAATGCCCCCCTCAAATACAGTTTGTGTGTAATTTACCAGTAATCATGGGCCTATGTTGTAGGCATTCAGATCCACAAACTGGCTTAATTTTGGAAGACAGATTATATTAGTGTCTATATATAGAACTCAGGAAAAGGGGAGCTTTCTAGTTAAAACTAGTATTAATTTCACCAGCTGGCACCTCTGAAATCATTTTCTTGCTTAATAATGTTAGTTTTAAAAAAACTTTTGGGTTTTGGACATGACTGATAATCTGTGCTTTTTGAAGATACCGGAAACTGGCGCTACAGTGGCACCCAGATAAAAATCCTGAGAATAAAGAAGAAGCAGAGCGAAAATTCAAACAAGTGGCTGAGGCATATGAGGTGTTATCAGATGGTAAGTGGCATGAACTGGGCTTGCGCAGAGCTGAGTGGGTAAGTTGATGTGCAGGGTTGAATAGAATGTGGGCACACAGGACGCACTGTGTTCCAAGTGGATTCAAGGGCCATGGAAAACAAGTTATTTCTTGCATGGAGTTTGTAGCTGGAGTGTTATGGGTGAGTACTGAGGAGTGTTTGGCTTCCAGCAGGTTCTCTTGAGTACTGTTTTAAAATAGCACTTAGTAGTGTGGGTTTGAATAAGTGAGGGTTAGGACTGTTTTTTACTGCAGGGGGTGGCTGCCTGTTGCTTCTTGTCTTGGTTACTTTTCTTTCTTTTCTTGGGTACTGGGGATTGAATTTATGACCTTGCAGTTGCCAGGCAGGTGCTGTGCTGCTGAGGTGTATCCCTGGCCCTTTACTTTTCTCTATTGCTGGGACAAAATGCTCAACGCCCAAAGTTAAAGGAGGGAAAAGTTTATTTAGCTCAGTTTGTGGAAGTTTCAGTCCATAATCAGCTCCTGCAAGGCAGAGTGGGGAAACATGGAGTCCATGGCAGTGAAAGCAGCAAAAGCAACAAGAACAAAAAGGTGGAGTGCAGAGAAGACTCTTCTGTCTCCTATATTGTAAGTAGGCTCTCCATTCTAGGGTGAAGGTAGAACTTATACCCATAATCCCAGTCATAAACTCTAGTCTGCCCCATGACCACATGAAGCTTTGGTGGGGAGACATCCAAACACAAACCTTAACATTGCTGCTTTAATGTCTCTTGATTCTGACCTTTTTCATGCTGTTTCTTCCTGGAACAGCACCTTGTACATGGGCTGAGCTTTTCTGCTTGAATGGGCTTGCTTTGAGAGAGAAAAGAATTGAACATACTGTTCAAAATGAGACTTCAGAACCTGACCTGAGTAGCAATTTCATGGTGTAGAGAAAACTGCATGGGCCGGATGGGAACAGTGCCACAGGCTTGAAAACTACTGCCTTTTCCCAGGCGATACAATAGGTGATAGATGGTGTGAGTCAGGGCAGAGCCACCATGAAGGATAGGTACTGTTTCACTGACCACAAGGGTTGTCTTTCAGAATTGGTGTTTACCTCAATAGCCACCAGCATGTGGCTTACACTGCTTACTGCAATGATCCCGCATACCTCTGGCCCCTAGTGTTGTAAAGGGAATCTTGGACTTCTGATTTCACGACTCATTTTCTTACTTGTGAAAACATATAAAGCATTGATACTGAAATCTTTTTTTGCATTTATAGTCTTAAAACAGCTGATAGGATTTTCAGGGAAATGATGTTGGAGTCAACCTGGTATACTATGTACTAATTGTGTTCCCAGACTTAGGGATTTCATGGACCATTGACCTAAGGATTAAATGGAAACTATTTTATCTGTTCATTTTAGCAGTGCATTTATTCTTTTGGGGAGTTGATACATGTGTATAACATAAGCTAATTTTTTTTTAAAAAGATTTTCTTCTCCCTATTTTCCTCCTTTCCTAGTCTGACATTTTATATCTTTCAGAAAGAGATCTTTTAAATGATCACAAAATCTGGTATAATTTTTGGAGGGAGAGTACATTTATCACACACCCTTTGGTAGCCTCTAGCCCATGTTGGGGTTATCTTTAAATGTAAAGTTATTGATGTTTCAAGGGCTCTGGTTACTTGAAACTGACTGGTTTTAAGCTTGAGGACAGCAGCAAGAGACTTGGGCCATGTGTGTAGCCATTGCCCAGGGCTGATGACCTGCAGGCCTAGGCTGTCTCCTTTTTGGTTTCCACACAATTTAGGACTTTTGTAGCAAGAAAGTTCGCTTGTATGTGTGAACTTTTTTATGCTTAGAAATGGAATTTTTTAATATAGGACAGTGGAGTAAAAGAAATGATCTGATGGACTAAATGTTTTAATATTTGTAATTCTTAAAGACTGATAGGCGTTTTAAAGTTTTCTAAATCACCTTTTAGGAGACAGGTACATAAAGTTTTCCCTCTGCTCATTTTTTTTTTTTTTAAAGTAAGGACAGGCTAACTACTTAAAATTTGTGAGAAGCTGAACACTGGTTTACACTTTATCAGTTGAATTTTGAGGATTTGTAAAGAACATAGCACTAACGAATTTTTTTTTCTTCAAATTTAAAGCTAAAAAACGGGACATCTATGACAAATATGGCAAAGAAGGCTTAAATGGTGGTGGAGGAGGTATGTGAGTGAATTTCTCTTTGGAGGCACAAGATCTTAACAAAGTTACCTGAATTTGAGTTGTTTCTAAATTGTAAGTTACTGAATTGTGGTCAGGCCACATGGTAATAAATAGAGGTGCAGCCTGAAAAGTGGGCTGAGTTGGCTGGTGGGTGGAGAAAGTGACATTTTTTTTTTCCTTCTAAAGACTGCTCTAAAGAAAGTGACATTTTAAAATAGCCCTATTAAAAAGCTGGACTTGGTGCAGTATTTGGGAGAAGGATTAGAAAGTTTAAACCCACCCTGGGCAATTTACTGAGACCCTTTAAATAAGAAATTAATAAACGACTGGGGATGTAGCTCATTTTGAATGCCCTAGATACAATCAGTAGTTTCAAAAGAATGTGAAAAATACAACAAACCCCCCAAAAGCAACCAAAAGTCCACCTTTTGTTATGCTTGTTGGTGGTGGGTTTCCATAATGCTAGCATGACTGGTCTCAAACACCAAAACAAAAATGGAATCTTCTGTTAGACTAGGAAGTATTTATTGATGTACTTACTGTAGAAGTGACACAGTATCATCATTGTACTGTCATACACTGAGCTTTCACCCTTAGATCACTAACCAGTGTTTAGTCAAAATGTCATTTGAGTTAAAGGGCAGACTAAATGTGTGTGTCATAGAAAGTCTCTGTAGTGGCCAGCTATTATATGGGAACCTTCAGCTTGGGCTCCTCAGAATCCTCTGAATGAATGCATGTTATGTTGCAGCTGGGTAGAAGATGTGCAAATATACTCTTGGTTTTCATAAACCTTCACAACAAACATTGAAAATGCATGTAGTGAGGCTGGGGATTTAGCTCAGTGGCATAAGCGCCTGCCTTGCAAGCAGGCGGTCATGAGTTCCATCCCTGGTACCGATAAAAAGGAAAAAGGAAAAAAAAAAAAAGCAGAAAATGCATGTAGCTAGGCATGGTAGCACATGCCTATAATCCTAGCATGTAGAAGGCCGAGGCAGGAGGATTCCTCCTGAGTTTGAGGCCGGTCTGGGCTATAAAGTGAGTTCCAGGCCAGCTTGAACTACATAGGGAAACCCTGTCTCAAAAAGATACAAAAAAAGAAAAAAGGAAAAAAAAAAAAAAAATGAAAGGAAAAAGAAAAATGCATATAAGCTGTGTTGACCACAGAGTTGGAGATAGTGAGTAGTAGTAATGAAGGGAACCCAGCTGGGACCTTGTCTGCTGAGGACTGAACCCCTCACACAAAGATAGATTTGGTCAATGTAGGGCTCGTTGTGAGTTTCAGAGAACCCCAGATGTATGGTAGATCACTTTTTGTTTTAAAGTTTAGAGCTCATAAACTAACCTCTGTCTTGTGTTTGTGTGTAGGTGGAAGTCATTTTGATAGTCCATTTGAGTTTGGGTTCACATTCCGGAACCCAGACGATGTCTTCAGGGAATTTTTTGGTGGAAGGGACCCATTTTCATTTGACTTCTTTGGTAAGTAGCTCCATTGGTATGTGTGTGTTGTCTGGTGTGGACCAGTGGTGCATTTCCTGTTTTGTGTTTTATAACAAATCTTTGATTTTTAAGCAGCACGGAAGTCATCATACTTTTTCTGCCTTCTTTTTGGAAGACTTGAATGTTTAGGGAACATACAAAGATAGTGAAGGTTTTAGTGCATTCTTTCTCTTGACCTGGGAGGTCCTGTTACCTTGCCTTTGCTCTGTCAGATCACATGAGGATGTAGGTCATGGGGATGGAACCCAGGGGATTGAGATGATTGCGCAGGTACTCTGCCACTGAGCTTCCTTCTTAGCTCTGCTCTGGTGCGCCAGTTTCTGTGAATTTAATGTCATAGATGCTTTTCAAAAGACTTGTTATCTACCAGCCTGTGTCTCTTTAATTGTGACAATTGAGGCCATGGCTGTTGTGGAGACAGGCAGCAGCAGAAGAGTTTTATTGAAGGAGACTGCTTATTCACAGCTGTTTGATTATGAACTTTTCCTAGTCCTAGTGCTAGACCTTGGGAACTTGTCTGTTGTGGACACAGGCATGTACTGGGTACTCAGCTGTTACGAGTTCTTCCGATTGCTTGGGATTGCTTCCGATTGATGTGCGCTGGTTGAGTTGGGAGGTCAAGGTTGACTGGGCTGCCACTGTAATTTTTGTCTCATGGACATGGAAAGGAAATACACCCTGTATTTGTCTCCTTCGTTGTCGAGAGTATGCAGTTGAAGAGATTGCACACCACTGGCAACCCCTCAAGAGGGAAAAAAGAAGAACATCTGTGTCTACCTGTGATATCAGCACAGAGGAGACCTATGACATCTCCTGCCTGCCCGTGTGCATGAAGAGGAGCAGGCCTGTCATTGACATCCAGGGTATTCCTGGAGATTTTCCTTACTCTTATTGTTCGTTCGTTCGTTCTTTCTTTCAGATACGTCTTGCTATGTAGTTTAGGCTAGCCTCGAACTTACCGCGGTTCTTCTGCTTCAGCCTCTTAAGTGCTGTAGCTAAAGGTTTGTGCCACTATGCCTTGCTCACTCTGCTTTGTGGTTTGACTTCCAGTGAACCTTCCTGAGGGAGGATTGATGGTGGAAACATGGAGGCAGGTTCACCAACTTAGAATCAGATGTGAAGCAGGAGTGTGCTCAGATTAGAGGGAGTGGGGAGATCATGTCCTCTCATAGCTTCCATGAACACAGTATGAGCTAGCAAGACTCTAGAAGGTTAGAGATTTTGGAACATTAATGTTCACCTGATGGAGTTTTATGCAGATACTCCAGCATCTGAAAAAAGTATCACAGATCTGAAATATTTCTGCTCCCAAGCAGTTTTCTTTTTCTCTTTTTCTTTTTTTGTCTTTCTGGAGACAGTCCAGCATTTCAGGCTGGACTTGAGCTCACTTTGTAGCCCAGGCTGGTCTTGGACTTGCAGTGATCCTCCTGCCTTAGTCTCCTGAATGCTGGGATTACAGCTGTTTGCCACCATGCCCAGCCAAGCAAGAAGTTATTACCGAAGAAACACTTTGCTGACTGAAGTTTTCAGTCTTTAATATGAAAGACCTTTGCATTTCATTGTAATCTTGGGACTGCACAGTGAGGGGCTGATGTGTGGGTGGGGCACAGCTAGGGTTAACATTCAGGGATTTGAGGAGGCCAAGTGGCCTGTGCTTCTGGCACCTTAGGCTTCAGTCTTGAAGTGCACAGGAAGAAGCAGGTACCTGTGATCTCTGTAGCATGCTTTGTCTTACATGAAGCCTGTCCACTAACAATGATTATTCTTGAGCATTTCTTTGTAAAGAAGGTATGAACTTACAGTTGAGTAGGAGTGATTTGAGTTTTGCCATTGTCCAGTGCCAGTCTCACTGAAGCTGCTCTCAGGTTACTCAGCCCTCATAGCAGCACTGCTGCCTTTCAATGGTGACTGTGGCAGTTACATTGTTCCATCGATTTTTGTAGCTGTTCTAGGGAACTTCTGTTTTCAGGCTGTAAGGATTTGCACATAGGAAATGAAAGTGCGCAACAGCTTCTGCATGTACGAAAGTCACTGTGTAGCCCACTGGTCGTATGTGTAGTATGCAGTATGCAGAACTTTGGGCTTAGCATTCAGATCACATACACAGCTCCGTTATGTTGTCTTTGTATTGCAGCACATTACTTTCAGTATTAATTTTTCATATAATTTGTTTTACTCTCCTAGTTTGGTTTTCAAAGAAATAGCTCAAAATCCATTGTAAGTAAGATAGCTGGGTATAATAGTATGTGCCTGTAATCTCAGTATATAGGGAGGCTGAGAAGCAGGAGGAGGATGAGTTAGAGACCATGCTGGGTGTTGTTGGATGTTTTTGAGCTCTAATTTGCATTTTTTTCAGATACCGAGCTCCTTGTGGAATAGGCTTCCCTGCCTCCCCTTTTGAGATCCAGTTAACCTCACATCCAGAACTGAAAAGTGAGGCAGGATGCACTCTAAGGTCCCATTGAGCCACCCTCAATATCAATGGGAGCAGCTCTCCCAGCAGAGAGAGTGGAAATGCGGTTTTCAGGCTGTGCTCAGAATATGCCAGGCCATTGGCCACCTTTTAAATCCTCATAATGTGGAGCACATGCAGATAAGCCTTCATCAAATGAAACGAGAATAACCCGGATCAGAGGTCTCCTCATTTGTCATTAGGGTTACCATCCTAGTGTTATTTTATTTATATTTGTGTTTCAAAAAGCCACAATTGGTCCTGAAATCCTTTCCTGGAGAGCCGATTCCTTTTGCATCTTGGCATTTTTCCTTCATGAAGGCAACAGTCTTGTTAGCCTTAGTGAATGGGACATAGCAAGGAGGGGGCAAAAAAAATCATAGTCTGTAGGACTCAGGAAAGCAGACGTTGGAGGGGTGAATTGTGAGGAGGGTGGAACCTCTTCTTTAACTTGGGATCTCAATTTAAGGTAGCTAGTCCTTTTACTTGGTACCCAGAATTCCAGGAAGTGTCCTGTGAGGACTTGGAACCTAGTGAAGATCTAGACCAGCCCTCTCTTGAGATAGGCGAAGATGTCCTGAACTAAGAGAGCAATGAAGTTTTAGATGTGATGCCCAGCGAGGAGCTGAGCGAAGTCTGTAGCTGGGCCACAGCGAACTTCTCAGTGAGGACCTGGCCCCATATCCAGCAAGGAGGAAGCCAGCCCCTGGGGTGCAGAGGAGCTCTTGAGGAATACACAGCACTGCTAGCCAGGAACTTTGTGAGGAGGTGCTCTGGTGCTTTTGGTTCAAAAATAAATTGTAAGCCAGGTGTGGTGGTGCCCACCTGTAATCCCAGCACTTGTGAAGCTGAGGCAGGATTGTTACGAATTCAAGGCCACCTGAACTACATAGCAAGAGCCTATTTCAGAAAAACTGGAAGAAAAAAATGTAAAAAGAACTGCCTCAGGCCTGTGTTTTTATACAGAGATGTAGTTTATTTCTAAAGCTTATCTGAAACAGAAACTTGGTTCTGTTGCCTCAATACCACACTTGTCCAGATAACCTCAGCTGCTTTGGAGATAGAACTGGAGTCCTGAGGGACTAAGTTGGCTGTCTCCTAGTCATCTCTACCTAGGATGGGTGGGCTTTGGGCCACATGAGTTGCAGCAGGAACTGAGTGCCAAAGGCTGGCAGCGTGTGAGCAGACTGTTGGCAAGGCCTCTTCTGAGGCCAAGGGAAAATTAGCTGTCTCATATTGGTGGCTGTAGGTGGATCTTGGCTTATGGTCCATAGTCTCTCTATGTACTTGCATCCAAATATCATTTATAGAGAGGCAGCCAGTTATGAATACAGTTTTAGGAGCAATGCTAGTAACTTAATCTTTTTTTTTTTCCCCTTGTCTGTCCTTTTGAGACAGTCTTGGTGTGCAGTTCAGGCTGGTCTTGGGTTCGCATTGTAGTCCAGACTGGTCTTGAACTTGCAATGATCCTCCTGCCTCAGCCTCCCAAATGCTGGGATTACAGGATTGTGCCACTACTGACTTTAGTGACTTTGTCTTAAACTTGATCATCTGCAAAGATCTTATTTCTAAATAAGAGTATTTTCATAAGAACCAAGGTTAGGATGTTAAGCATGTTTTTGGAATGACAGTGGTTCAGCTGGTAACATTCCCTTTTTCCCCTTTTGCTTTTGTTTTGATCAGTTATAAATTGGTAAATATGTGAAATACGAGATGAGCAGTAGAACAGGTTGGTGTTTAATGCTGCAAGTGGATTTGTGGCTGTGTCCTGTGCTGCTGTCATCAGATGGTACTACTGGGTTTTTATGTTGGGTAGCCACTTTCCTCATTACTTCAGGGTGCTTGTCAGGCAGGCATTAACGCCACTGAGCTAAATCCCCTGCCCCAGGGCAAGGTTTTATATACATTCAGTGGTGGGCATCTGACGTTTGGAAGATATCAGAGTGGTTTCTACCCCCAGTTGCTTTACATACCAGCCCAGCGGTTTTCACAGGGGGTCTCTGCTTGCACCCTCTCTCTCGGGCATGGTGGTGGTAGTTTGAGCTTGTTCCCCTGTGCGAATGCATCACAGCCCAGTTGAGAGTTGCTGCTCTGAGATCAGGGGCAGATTTCGTTTAGTCACTCTGGCAGTGAGGGAGTTGCTGCTGCAGTGATGGTTGCTTTTCTTTCTGTCTCTAAGGCTCCTCTTCTAGAACCAGGCTATATAGCATTCAAGTGTAGTAGTTTAGTCTAGTGTCTTTTGTATGCTTTGCTGTGGGTGGAGTTTCTAGTTCTTGGAAGATAGAGTACTTGTTGGACTTGGTGTGGAAGTTGAAAATATTGGTGTTGATTTATTGAATATGACTCATGCTCTGTAACATGGTGCCAGGCTCTGTTCTGGGTACTGATCCAAGGTGCAGAGAATACCCAGGAGGCCTTGGCTGCAGGCTTGCAGCCCAATGGGTATCAGTGATTGTTTTTCTTCTGTTCCTGTTTCTTTTTATTCCTTTGTAACATGTCACTACTTTGTTCTGAGTGTGTGGGCTCCTGTGTAGGACACTAGAGTCACGTAAGTGACTGTCTTCAACTCCACTCTGACACTGGGATTCCTTGGAGATGGCTGTGGGCTTGCCTGTCGGGGTAGCCTGTGGAGTTCTTTGTTCCATTCTCTCAGGGTTACTGATGATATCAAGTGAAGTGCATTCTAGGTTTGTCACTGGTTTATTTAGTTGTCCTTTTCTGTCCCACCTTTTCTGTGTACTTAGATTTTAATAATGTCGGACTTGAACAATTATTTCTAAGATGGCAATATGTAATCCATTAACTAGTGATTTCCTACTGCGCATTTTTTATTCTGTAAATCTGTATAACTTGTACCCCTTCACTGTTTTTTTTTCTTTCTTTTCTTTTCTCCTTAAATAAAAATTAAAAAAAAAAAAAAATAATGTCGGTCAGGGGGAAGGGAGTTAATCACTGTTGTCCTCTCATCCATGGAGGGTTCCATGCAGTGTGAGCCAGAACTAGATGTGCTTTTCTTTCTCCTTCACCTCCATTGGCACTAGGTTAAAGCAGATGGTTTCAGTCACTGTCTCCACTAGATGCTGTTAAAGATGTACAGTCTTATCACCTTTCCCACATCCTTACACCCATGAGGTCTCTTGTTTGTTGCACCCATGTTAAGTGGTGTTTGTGTGTCAGGATCCAGAGCTGAATCGAGATTGGTCAGAGTTCTGTAGGGAAGCAGAGACACGTGTCATTTGTGATGAGGCTGAGATTCAACATCTAGGCTGTTTAGGGAGTGGTCAAGAAAACTCAGAGCTGGTGTGTGTGCTGTGGAGTATTGGAGGTGAATTCAGTCTTCGGTGCTCTTTATGTCCTCATTTGAATTTAAATTCAGAGTGGTCACTGTGACTGGGACTACTGATTGAAATGTTACCCTTGTCTGGGAAACACCCATGCTGGGTTAAAACTTGGCCAGGGCAACACATGAAATTATTCATCATCCTATCCCTTCTGCCCCCATCTCTGTGCCTACTTGGATACCCTTGAACCTTCCCCACTGGAGGCCAGGACCTTGATTGAGCATAGTACCTCCTTTGATGTATGCATCAGAGAGAGGAAACACAGGCACTAGCTCAAACATCCACATAGGTACCATGCACACATGTGCATGAATGAGCAGGAAGGAACGAGTGTGTACGGGAATGCACCACAGCACCTGCCGTAAACAGACTCTAAGAGTGGCCTTTACAGTGGAATGTGGGAACTGGGTTGCAAATTAGTAATGTTTGGATTTAACCAACCGTAGCAGTTGTCTCATCCCTCTCTCCATACATCCTTGCTGGTGCTTGGGGGTGGAGTGCACCCATCTGCTGCTCTGCACATACAGCGTCTCAGGCAGTCTCTCCCAGCTCTTGGAACAAGCTGCTGCCAGGTCTTTACTTGTCTCAGCTCCCCTTACCTATTGCTGAACCCCTTGAGATGCAATGCGTCCTGTTCAACTGGAGCTCCTTCTGTGGTCTCTGGCTGTGCCTTGCAGTGCAGTTCTGATCCTGGCAGACTCCTGACCTTCATTATCCTGAGCCAGACTCTGCTGTGTGCAGCTACATGCGCACCATCCCATTCTGGCATGGTACACTGTTTCCTTGTTGGCCACTGTCTTGTCCTCTGTCTTGGAAACATGCTATACTAATTCTGTCCGTCTGTATTCTTGGTAGCTTCTTCCTTCTGCGTGCACTTATGTCCTGATGCATCTTTTAAGATTCCTTGTTGCTTGTCACAGATTCCTTATGAAAAGCATAGCGTTTGATAATAACAAAGAAAAAGGTAAATTTTAAAAGTTTTATATATATCCCTTGCTTCTTTAGTGAAGTACTTGTTGATAACACAATGAAGAGGCACTCACTGCTCTTCCCCCCAGTGGCTTTTTTTTCAAATCCATTTTAAGTACTCTTTAAAAAATTGCAATATTATGTTTAGAGTGAACTATAAATTAGTACTAGTACTAGTCTTTTATTTCCAGGAGCATTTTGTTATTTCCAGTAATAATGTGTGCTATGTAATTTTCAGTGAACATTTCTTAAAACACAGCATTAGGCCTGTCACATACCATTTGTTGTTCAGATGTCACTGACTAAATTTTTTGAAACCTTAAACTTACTGAACTATGAAAGGAGTTTCAGATGCTGTGGCTGGGTTCTGTAGCTTTCTTTCGATCTCCCCTGAAAGACAACTTCTTATACATAAAAATCCCCTCTTTGATTACTCTCAGGTGCACACCAGCCATCCTGGGTCACGTGTATATATCTAGTGCTTTCATTTACCTGTGGTCTGTCATGTATGACAGCTTTAGTTCCGATGAAGTGGTAAGTAGGTGTGTCAGATGAGATAGATGGTCTGGATATTCTATCTGACTGTAACTTCATGTTGGTAAGGTGTTGTTCCTGACTGAATGGTATGTCAGAAAGCATTAACCCATTTTCTCTCTCCCATGGAAAAATTAAATACAGATAAAGATTCTTGCATTATGTGTTGCTATTTGTTTCCAGAAGACCCATTTGAAGACCTTTTTGGGAACCGAAGGGGTCCCCGAGGAAGCAGAAACCGTGGCACAGGCTCTTTTTTCTCCGCCTTCAGTGGGTTTCCATCCTTTGGAGGTGGATTTTCTGCATTTGATACAGGTATGGAATCCCTAGAGATAATCTTTGGTGTCTGAACAGAAATCAGTGTACTTAGAATATTTGGCATGGCAGTGTTAAGTCTGTATGTTCTTTTGATACAGGAGCTTTGTAGGTGAACTAGCATTTTTAAGTGTATACAAGTTCTTAATAACTTTCATTTTCCCTCTAGTCTTCCCAAGAATGTTAAGCTTAGAAAGGCTCTAAAAATACAGGACAACATTTAATGAAATTCTTGGTTAAAAAGGATAATGTGTATTTTGGGTAAGTGAAAGGTTACTCACTTGGAGAATTTCACTTAATCCTTCATATGATCTAACCTCCTTTGCAGTTAAACAGAAAGCACAACTAGTGTCACAGCAAGTGTCTAACCTGATGGAGCTGGCAGGTTGGCTCACAGCCTGGGTGCGTGGCTGCAGCCAGACTGGCCCTTGAAGTGTGAGCCAGTAGTGACGGGTGGTGAATCAGAGCTGCTGCACACACTTGGCACAGTGGTGTGGTATTGGAGAGCCGGGCCGGGCCTGCCCCTCCTAAGGTTCCCCTAATTCTCGTGCAGAACTTGTACAGCTAAATTGTTGGCTACACTGGACTGGAGTTTATTTACTTATTTTTTTTTAGTACTGGGAATCAAACTCAACCTCACACTTGCCAGGCAGGCACTGTGTTGCTGACCTGTGTCCCTGGCCTGGACTGGAATTTTTATTGTGCTTTTCCAGGAGAGAATGCAAAGAAAGAAGCTGACTAAAAATACCAAGAAAATGGTATTTCGTGTGGGACGTCCATGTGGTTAGCATGTGTGGTAGCTGTCCTTGCCAGGAGGAGCCACACAAAGAACTTTATTGCCATGGTTTATCTCACTGCCGTGGCTCACTCTGGATCTGTGCAGTGTGGCCAGTCCCGTGGAAACAGGCTATTTGTGTGAAGTATTTACTGGGTTTCAGAATCTTCTCAAATGATAATATTTTGGATTGATGGAGAGAATGGAAAAAAGAGAAAGGGGATGAAAATAGGAATTAAGAAGCATTATGTACATGTACCAGTTTCCTACAAGGAACATAAACATCGTTTGCTTCAGATGTACTAATTTTTTAAAAAAAGGAAATAACTGGAAATACAACTCAGTGGCACAGTGCCTACTAGCAAGTAAAAGGTCATGAGTTCGATTCCTGGCAACCGCCACGCCCCATTAGATGATACCTGGAACAAATACGTTCTCATATTCCATGAATAAAAAAGAGGTAATATTTTAGAATACAGAAGATTTAATAAAAACGTAACATTAGAATGTATTGGTTCTCCCAATTTTTAATGAAGCCATAGGAAAATATAAAGTATTATATAAGTACACCATTAACTGAAGATGTGTGTGGTTGGTTTTTTTTTTTTTTTTTTTTTTTTGGTGCCCGTGATCGAACTCAGGACTGCATGCTTGCAAAGGTAGACACTTACGCTCCTGAGCTAATTCCTCAGCCCCAATGTGTGTATTTTTTAAAAGATGACGAATTGCAGGATTCTTTGTGAAATTATCTTAGCCTTTTGATTTTGGTTGCTATTCCCTTTGTTCCCCCTAAAGCTGAGCCACCAAGGCTTACAGTCTGTGGTGGTGATGTCCCGCTTTTCCTGTGACATAAAGATGCACCAGATCCCTGTGCTCTCCATGGTACACGATGCCAAAAGACCCCAGGTCTCCAGAGAGTCTTGGGCTTGTGGGATGTCAGTAGTCTTGCAGGGCGTCTGGTGGAAGGACAGGGAAGAACAGCTGCCTAGCATTGCTGTAACCTGCCAGCACATGGCCAGTAGCTCCTGAGACAGCTGCTCTTTGCCCTGGGACCTGCAGCTTCTCCACCTAGGCCTCGGCCTCTGGGCCTTCTGACATCAGCTAACTGGGCAGTTCCTTCATTTGGAACTTGCTGTGTTAGCTGCCAGTCGCTCTCCATTTCTGCTTTCCTGTAGGATTCACTTCGTTCGGGTCCCTGGGCCATGGGGGCCTCACTTCATTTTCGTCCACCTCATTTGGCGGCAGTGGCATGGGCAACTTCAAGTCTATATCAACTTCTACCAAAATCGTGAACGGTAGAAAGATCACCACAAAGAGGTACAGTGTCATTCATTATATACTTTGTTTTTAATGAGTCATGATTTGTTACTGGTGCCACGGTAACCATGCACTCTTCCCTAGAGTCGTTTATTAAGTTGTATGTTTAGGCTCTAAATTACATAGATAGAGCTGTGAGGTGTATGTGTATGGTCCTTGGGATTAAGCCTTGGGCTTTGGGCATCCTAGGGCTGTGCCTCTGCCACTGAACTACATCTTTTCTTTTTATGAAAAAGAGACAGGTTCTCTGAGTTGCCCAGGGTGGGCTTGAACTAGTGATCTTGCTTCAGCCTCGGAGTGCAAGGATTACAGGCATGTGTGCCTGCATGCATGTGTATGTATGACTGGGGATTGAACCTTTAGACTTGCCACATACCAGGCAAGCATTCCACCACTGACCTGCGTCCCACTCATTTCTCTTTTAATTTTTTGAGTCATGGTCTTGCTGAATTGCTCTGGCTGGCTCAGGTTTGCCTCCTGAGTGGCTGAGGTTACAGTCATGTGCCATTGTGCTTGGCAGGTTTGTTTTTTTAAATGGGCACTTAATATGAACTTGGTAGGAACACTGGAAATGTTTCATACCTAACAGTGTGTGATAAGTTTTTGCAACATTGTTAGGAATGGTAAAACTCAAATCATTAATAGTAAAACTGTTACTTTTTAAATTTACAGCATAGTGCATTACACTGAGGGCCTTGTGTGTGCCAGACAAACATTCTGCCACTGAGTTATAATGCTGGCTCCAACTATTTTTGATTAATAAGCAATATCTCTGCATATATTTAGCAGTCAGTAAGACACAACTTATTTTGAGAAACGTTTTGTTATTAGGTTGATTTTTTTTTTTTTTTAAAGCAGTGGTGTGCTTTAAAATACCCTCATGTATTTTATATGTAAAAATTCTCATTTCAATATATGTTTACTTTATAAAAGAGGTTTCACAAAACATTCTATCCTACAGAATTGTCGAGAATGGTCAAGAAAGAGTAGAAGTTGAAGAAGATGGACAGTTAAAGTCCTTAACAATAAATGGTAAGGAGCAGCTGCTACGCTTGGATAACAAGTAATTCAACGCACGAATTTAACAGAAATGTTAAACTATAACAAGCACCATTTGAGGATTAAACAGGAACATTTTTTTGAAGATTTCAGACGAACTCAACTTTCAGTATAACTGTACCTAATCTAAAGTATTTATAAAGAGCTCATCGGAGCCCCTCTTTGTCATAGACTTTTGAGTTTATTGTTGGGACCACACAATAGGACCATTTTTTGTCTTTAAAATTGTTGTAATCTCTGTATGCACTTTGCTTTTTTATTAAACGTGATCCAAGGGTAAGCCTGACTCTTGAGTAGCGCTAGGACGAGACTGTACTCTAACACCAGCATGGATCTGTTTTCCATTGTGTGTGAAATGTGAGCCAAGTAGTGTCCGCCTGCTGTAAAGCTAACATGGCCAGGATGAGTCCTCCACAGAAATAATTTCCATTTTCTTCAGTATTTAGTAATGACAGATATTAATGCAGCATTAATGGTAATACATTTCTGGTTCAATACGAATTTAAGGATGTTTTCTAGTTGTGCATGGATGCTGGCAACTTAGTAAAGTTTTGACAATTGTTTAAATGTGTAATGTTAAGCTTAGGTTTATAAAAGCTGGTAAACTGGGTCTTTGTCATTTGCTTAAAAAAAAAAAAAAGAAAATAAATGTGAATGTGTTTGGTGCATTCTTTCTGGAGTGGGATCTGCAGTCTTCTTGTGTCTGTGTATTTTGTGCCTGAGCTTCTAGTGTCCCTTTATCAGTCCTTCATTTTATAATTAAGGCGGGTGCTAAATGTAAGTTATATGCAGACTATATAAAGCCTGCTTATTTATAAGTGATTTAGCAATTGAACGTTTTAGAATGGTAACATTTCTGTGGGGGAGGGAAGAAACAGTTGTGAAAAATTTTATTCTTAAAAAGTTTTGTTTTTTCCTGAATATATTTGGTGTAAGATCATGTAAGGACAATATGCATGATAAAAGACATAGAGTGATTAAGAAGTCAGCAAAAATAAAGGTGTTTTGTTTTTTGATCTCTAAAACTTTTCATGATCTTTTCATAGTCACCATTGGTAACTAGAATTTCAACTGGATTTTACAGACTGTTAAAGTGGATGTTGATTACATTTATGAGTTCCCTTTGTCCACCCTGTCCCCTAGTTCTTTTTTGGAAATGAGCAGGATACAGCTTTCCCTTACAGCTGACTCAGGTGGGTACCCCAGGGAATTTCTCATGGTACCATGGAGTCTTTAAAAGAACTCTGGTATATCACTTCTGAAAACAAGTAAAAGGCATTAAAAAAAATCTCAAGGGCCTTTTAAAGAGAAAATAAGAGCAGAAATTAACTGAGGTAGGTGAAATTAATTTGAGTAGAGACAACAGTAAATGTGGGCTTGAAACTGTTGCATTAGGAGTGCAGTGTGAGGCTGCCTGTGACACTGTACAAGTTGGGTATTAGGTGTGCCAATCACATTGCACATGACAGCAATGGGCATTGATTTCATGACTAGAGCTTGAGCACCAGAAAGCACATGCTGTGTGTGTTGGCATAACAATTGCTTTGTCATTTCTGAATGAGCCCATCAAGTAGATGACAGATTGCAACGTATTTTTCATGAATGGACTGGGTGAGTCAAGCTGCTGCCTGGAGAGACAGGAGGATGATAAGCAGTCTTGTTTATTCCATGATTATAGTGTTTTACCACAGCTTTGGTTCTTCTGTAGAGTTCTTTGGTCACTCTATCCTGGATGCTGCAGACCTAAGTGTTGGTTGCAACTCCACTGGTAAGCACTAGACTGTATGTTAGAGCAGAAGGTGCTGGGTCTTCCAGAGGAACATGCAGTCCAGTGTCACCATTGCCTTGTCTTTTTGATGAAATGTTACCTCATCAAGTTATTGATAAAATGAACAATTTCCTGTCAGGTCTGGTTTTTTGCTTTCTGATCACAAAGTTCATTGCAGAGACTTGAGTCCAGCAAGTAAAAGCAGTGCGGAGAAAAGTGGTGGCCATACTTTGTTCAGGGACGGTATCACTGTGCCAGGGAAGAACAGAGGAGTGATTCTTGGCAGCTTGGGAAAGTTGATAGATCCCTTGCTGTTTGTGTTTCTAATGGTCTCTTCATGGATTGATGAGAAATTGGAATGGGAAGCTGAAAGCTGCTTGTGCCTGGGTGTGCTTGGTTCTGCCTGCTCTCACCAAAGACTGACCCAACCTATGGCTGCGTTCGGGAGCTGTGCTTTTGGGTTCACACTGTCTTCATCATGGGGTGCAGGAGGCCTGAGCTCAAGGAGTACACGTGTGCTGGCTGCATTTTTAAATTTCTGCTTGGTTTTCTTCCCCATAGTTTCTCCCAGTGTGTTTGATTATTTCACTGATGTTTTGTTAATTCTCCATGTTTCTTTACAAAATATAAACAAAGATCCCCAAAGTTCAGGCTTAATTTTGGAAGCTCGGTAGTAACTGTTCTAATATGAAGGATAGAAACTCTGGCATCAGTTGCATTTTATCTTTCTTTGGGTAGTACGTCAGAGTGCAGATTTTAGTAGTTTGTAGGGTTAGCTTGAAGTAAAAGTGCCTTGTTGTGTTGGGGTAGTAATGTTTGAGGAACAATGTAGATGATCATCTTTGCAGCGTTTTAAATTTCTGCTTATTAATTACTTGTAAAAGCTTCAAAATTCTGCTTATTCTGTCCTGGTACCTATTAGCTCTCATTACCTTTCCAGGGAATACAGAAACACTGATCTTGTCTTCCTTTGTCATATGTTTTTTCCCCTGTTACTGGGAAGTTCCACCTTGGGCCTTTGCACTGAGGTGCATCCTGACTGCTGCACTAGGTCCCACAACCCCCACATTTTTTAAAACTTAGAAACAGCGTCTGTGAAATTGGCCCCACTGTGCTTGTGCTCACGCTCCTCCTGCCTCAGTCTCTGAGAGTGCTGGGGTGATGGGTGTAGGGCACTGTTCCTGGTTTGTTGTTCTTTTAATTCTTGTATAAGAAGAATGATTTTCACAGGACCCAGCAGTAACTTATACTTCATTCTTCCTTCTTCTGCTCTTCCTTGTCAGTGGTGAAGAGGTTAGCTACTAGTACTTCTGCTCAAGGTTAAGATAAGATAGGCATAACCATTTCTGGGAGGTTTTCAAGCACAGCATGTGTTCAGTCAGTTTAAACACTTGGTAGTGTGTGGTGAAGAGGAAGTCGAACCACTTCATTTTATAATCACAGGATTCTGCTATCGTTTAGAGGCTTTTTTTTAGAGGCGCGCCCCCCCCCCTTTTTTTTTGTCTTTTTCATTTTTATCGGTACCAGGGATCAAACTCACGACTGCACACTTGCAAGGCAGGTGCTTACGCTGCTGAGCTAAATCCCCAGCCCCTTAGAGGCCTTTCTAAAGTGCACAGTATGTGTGCATTAGGAAATATAACATGTGTGCAAATATTGCCCCATATTTGCTTGACTTTAAACTATTTCTCCCTCACAGTTTCCCGAACCCTTAAGGTCAGTCTGATTCTGCTGCTTTATTTTGGACACTGAAGAGCTAATTTTAGGTTTGATGGGCAACTTTTGTTTTTGGTTTCATTGCTGGGATGGACCCTAGGTTATACCTTGCTAGGCAGTTGCTCTTCCACAGCTCTCCCTCTGCAATGTGACTTTGGGCTTCTAATTGCTTCTTGGTTCCTGACTGTTGGGTGTGCTGTTTCTAGCTTTGCTGAGGACTTATGTCACGAGATATAGAGCTCAGTCTGACCCCCGATTTTCAAAGGTAAAATGAGAGAACATTACAACCCTTCTTATTTGCTCAAAAATCAGAGACCCATGGATTCAAAACTAGAGGCAGGTGCAATTTTGGAGTCTTTTTATAAAGTATAATTGAACATTAAATATCTGGCTATTGCCTGCTTTGGGGGTGGGACACTGTTACTGGGAACTAAATAAAGCTCTGCACTGGCACTGAGCTATGTCCCCAGGCTTTTTTCTTCTTCCTCTTCCTCTCTCTCCTCCCTTTCCCTTCTTTCTTTTCTCTTACCCTCCCTCTTGCCCCCAGTCTTATCTAGTTATTAAGTTGGCCAGGCTGGAGTTGAAATTTGATCCTCCTGCCTCCTGGCTGTTAATTTACTTGTATGTTTGCTTCTTTCTTCTGTGCAGGAAAATGTCATCAAGCTATGTTGTCAAGGAGTTAACTTGTTAATTGTTAAGGTCATGAAGATGACTGGGAGCCAAGTATAGTAACACAAATGCCTGTAATCCCAGCACTTGGGAGGTTGAGAGGCAGAGGCAGGAGGAACGGAGATCAGCCTGAGTTACAAACCAAACTCAAGGCCAACCTGAACTGCATAGCCAAATCCTGTCTCAAAAAGATAAAAAAATAAAAATAAAAAAAGAAAGAAAAAGTGACTTGAGTAAGTTAGATACTTGTTAGAGATCCCTCTATAGTACTCTCTTTCCTAATAACCTCCCATTCAGAAAATAACAGACCCTGTCCTGGGTCTATTACTCCTCCCTCCCAACCCCCTTAGTGCACATAGGAGCAATCCGTTGGGTCAGCTTCTAAAAATGGAACGATTCCAGTTGATTGTCATGGACATGCCTTTTTGCTGTGCAGGTCTTATAACGGGCGCACAGGGTTTAATGCCATTTCTCCTGCAGAGGTCTCCAAGGCTCTCTTTGTGTCTTCACGTCCATTTGTGTGTGGGTGTTGAGAGCATTTGACCTCGGCTCAGACTGCTTGCCAGCGTTGAATGCACTAAGTGTGCACTGTCTGCAGCTCTTGTGCTCTGCCTCTGTCTTCCAGGTTTGTTTCTGTGTGGGTCACTCTTCAGTTAGAGGGTCCTTGCAAGGGTTGCATCAGCTCAGCAGACTCGTTGTAGACTATTCTTGTACTCTGTGGTGCAGTGCGCCATCAGCTCAAGGGCACCCCCTTGCTTTAAATGAACAGATTAATTTGGGGAGACTTTATCCAGGGGCAGCGTAGCAGACTCGTGTTTCCCCTCAGCCTAGTGCTGGTGATGAGACTCGGGGCCCTCACATACCAGACAGTGCTCTCCCACAGGTCTATACCTCTAGCTCTTCTCTCTTTTCTTTTGATCTTCTTTTTTATTTTCCTTTCTCCTCTTTGAGACAGGGTCTCAACTATGCAGTTCAGGCTGGCCTTGAGTCACTTTGTAGCCCAGGCTGGTCTCAAATTTGCAAGGATCCTCCTGCCTCAGCCTCCCAAGTGCTGGGATTATAGGCTTGGACTACCATGCCTGGGTCATTTTACTTGATTCTTCACCAGAGCTTGTACAACTTAAGAGTTGCAGACCCATCACTGTTTATGCTCCTTGGTAGTATAACTGTCCAGGGAACCTGCTATTATGAGTGGCCAAGAGAAAGTTCCCTTTACAAAGCCAGGAACTTTGTTTTACTCTTCAGTTTTTATTTTATTTTGTCTTTTTGAAACAGGGTCTCTCAGTTTAGGCTGGCCTTGAGCTCACTTTTTATAGCCCAGACTGGGTCTCCAACTCACAATGAATCTTTCTGCCTCAGCCTCCCAAGTGCTGGGATGTTAGGCGTGAGCCACCACGCCCATCTTACTGCAGTTTTCAGTCTTGGGTTTTATTTATTTTTGTCTTTTTGAGACAGAGTCTTGCTCTGCAGTTCAGGCTGGCCTTGAACTTGAAATGATCCTCCTGCCTCAGCCTCCCAAGTGTTGGGATTACAGGCATGAGCCACCATACCCTGCTCTTGGATTTTATTTTGAAATAGTTTTTTTTTTTTTAAAAAGAACTAGTGACATTACCAATTTTGTCTTTGATTTTCTTATCACTGATATTGATAGCAAAACGACTCGTCATAATTCACAGTGGGCTTGTTTTAGTACTTTACTGTATGATTATGCTGTTGGTCTCCAGAAAAGAGTAATGTGTTGATTTAGAAATCACTTGCATTATATTAATTAAAAATACCAGTTCAGGTTTTTGTTTCATGGTGGGAACAAAAATATAAGTCATGCCACATTCTCTTGATGATTGTGCATTGGATTTTAGGTTTCCCAGGGTGACTGAAGCTCAGGAGCAAGCTTGGGTCTTTGAAGAGACTGGGAGCCACCCTTGTGTCCCTCTCCAGGATTAGTCTCTGCTTGTTATGTTACATGTCCTGTTTACTGATGTGGACTGAGGGAGTGGTCGCTGCCTGATAGCCCCTCTTTAAGTTACAAATAATGTAAAGTTAAGATTAACACAGTAGCTGGCTCAACAGCAAGATGGTATGACGTGTGGGTTGTGAATTTCACAGTTGTGGGATTCAACAAAAGATTGTGTTGCCTATTTGCAGCCAGGAAAAGATCCAGAGTCTGAATTAACATGTGGTTTCTCCCTGCTACTGGGAAGTGAAAATATTGTGATGCAAAACATTGTAAATTGTGGGTTTAAAATCTTAGGCACAAGTGCCTGCTTGGCAAGCGCAAGTTTGATGCCCAATATCAAAAAACAAACAAAACCCCAGAATCATAACTGATTGGTTAAGGCTTTATTTTTTCGTGTTTGTGTGGTGTGGCGTGGCAGTCTCCTCCCCTATGGTGAGCTCTCCACCACTGAGCTCTGATGCTAGCCCTAGTTGATATTTTACTGGGAAGCATTTGCTGCATACATCTGTGTGGTTGAGGCCAACTTGTG
Organism: Cavia porcellus; assembly: GCF_034190915.1. Classification (NCBI taxonomy): domain Eukaryota; kingdom Metazoa; phylum Chordata; class Mammalia; order Rodentia; family Caviidae; genus Cavia; species Cavia porcellus. The sequence goes on from NW_026947489.1 coordinate 61,340,584, forward strand.
GTTATTTTTTTCTTGTTCTCTACATTTATTCTTTCTGTCTGGGAGTGGCCGTTACCTATTCTGTGAGTCCCTCCAGAAACAATAGTTGTGTTGGCATTCTCTGCGTAGTTTTACTTTTCCAGCAAATGCTTTATCCCTTTCCCGCTATTCTCTGGAGGCCCTACCCCCTTAGTGGGCGTGTGGTCATAGATAGTGTATTTTGTTTCCATTGCTGTATTAGGGCTTGAATACAAGCCTTGCACATAGGCAAGCACTCAACCATTTTTTTCTTTTTGAGATGAGAGTCTTGCGGTATAGTTTAGGCTGGTCTTGAATTCACTGTGTAGCCCAGGTTGGCCTCAAACTTACAGCAGTCTTCTTGTGTCAGTCTCCTGAATTCTAGGATTATGCTGGGATTATAGGTATGCATCTCCACAGCCTGCCCCATTTTACAATTTTAAGACTGAGTCTTGTTGAGTTCTCAGGCTGGCCTTGAATGTGTGGTCCTCTTGTCTCAGCTTCCCTAGTGTAGCTAGGGATGTTCAGCTCCCAAGTGCTCTGGTGGGTAGTAGAGGAACCACCTGACTTCCCTTGCCTAGGGCGCAGTACTGTCAGTGTTTCCATGCCTTTTGCTTTTCAATAGGGGAGGCTTCTCATTGTTGGTAGAGGTTTGGGATTCTGGCCTGCAGCTGTGGCTTCCTGCTTCACAGTGTGGCTTGGCTTCAGCTTCCTCCTTGTCTTGTCTGTCTAGCTTTCCTTCTTCCTGCTCTCCTTCTTCCAAGCCCCACAGACAGCGCTCTGTACCTGCACTCACATCTGAGGTCTGGTCTGTGGCAGGTGAAGAGCATTGCCTTTGTGTCCCTGAGCATCACCAGTGCTGAGCACGAGAGCAAGATGAGCTTTGGTGCCTGTGCTGTTTTAGGAGTGGGCTTTGATGGTCCAGCAGGTAGTATGGACGTATGTGTCCCAGACGAGTAGGGTGGGATTCATGACCTCTGTATGGTACACATCCTTCCCTCAACCCCATGGAAGTGTCCCAGTGGAAGGCTTTACTCTCAGCAGAGGACCGGGCCTGGGAGCCCTGGCCTCTCCTGTGAAGATCATGTGCCTGTGACAGCTGTCACACATTCTTGTGACGCTTCCAGATGAGCTCAGTGCCTGGCTTAGGGACTCTGGCAGACCTTGTGTTTTTCTGTTCTTTTTTATTAATTTCATTGAACCTTGTTTTAGTAAGGTAAGATGTATTTTGGGTATTTTTAGTTTCCCAAACGGAAAAGAAACTCTTGTAACCAAATCTCCATATTGGTAATTTATAAGTGTTGACAGTTAAGTTAGCATATACATAAGGGGCCTTGAGTTCCATCCCCAGCACCAAAACCAAGGCACATCCCCAACCCCACCACCCCAAAAAGGAGTTTGTACTAGCAGAAATTGCATCAAAATATTAAACTATCTGGTTATAGAATTAGCAGTGACTTTTTTGAATAACTGGTATGTACTTAAAATAGTTGTTACGCCAAAATTATTTGAACAGTTCCTCCTAAATTTTAAAGAAAAAATGAGCTGTGGCATCTTAGTTCACTAAGGCCACAGATGCAGACATCCGAGACCTTCTGACTGGGGTGTTGGGTGTGGGCTGCTGAGAGGGAGCCATCTGCACATACATTGTTTGACCTGGGGAGTTAGGCTGTGCTGAGAGGAGCCTGTGGCCTCAATTGAGGGCTTGCATTAACTCCTAAAGAGGTTTGAGTCTGTTGGTGGCTTCTTCATGAGAAACCTTATGAAATTTAGTGCTTATTTGGGAGCACCCCAGGGTTCTACAATTTGCAGAAGCCTGTGCCCAGCAAGCCCATCACATGCCTTCTTCCTACTGGTGATTACATACCAGCAAGGGAGACCATGCTCCTGTCTCATTCAGATGGTTTCCCTGATTTTAAGGTATTATGCTGGGAAAGCATTGCATTTACTAAATTTAGAGTGAGCTCTTAAGTTCTTGTTCAGTTGCAGGGAATGTGTAATAGGTATGTGCCTTAGGTATTGTTACTGTCATCTAAAACCTCCCCTGAGGGCTCCCTTTGTGGGAGGTCTGGAAGTCTCCCTGTGGAGCTCTGATTTAATGAGCAGAGGTGATGGAAGCTGGAGGGCTATACGGGGCCCCACCCCTCTGCTCTGGCTTGAAGACTTTCTCCACCTGACTGGCAGAGGTGAGCAACTCCCCTCTGCCTTACCTTTCCCTTGTGAGAAGTTTCAATCCCGCCCCAGATCTAAACCAGTGAAGCCAGCCAGCCGAGGACTGAAGTCTTGGAGACCAGGAGCCAAAACAACCTCTCTTTAGGAATCTGAGGTAGTTTTTTTAAGGTATCATTGTACTGATCTATACAAGTGCATTTATGTTTTTGATACAGTTGGCTTTGCCTTTCTTGATTTCTTTGGGAAGTGGATGGAAGGAGAAGGTTCTGAGAGGCTTGGGCCAGGGTGCGCACGTCCTGGGTGCGGTCACCGTCCTCGGCTCATTCTGGCATTGCTCTGTGGTGGGCTTCGGTGCCCAAGTCAAGGGCTATTGATCCTGTCTTCCAGTAGTCTCAGTCTGGGTACTCCTCAGGAGTAGGCTGCCATGACGTAGAAGGCTGCTGTCCACAGGAGCTGAGGTGTCACTGAACATGGACATGGTGTGACTATCAAATGACGAATGAAAAATGCAGTCTGGTCCTCTGAGCTGCCTCCTCCAGTGTGGGCATCTCAGCTCTCACACACCCTGGCATTAAAAGCCCTGAGTGTGGTACCAGCACCTGGGTGTGGAGACACTTGCCTAGGTGGCCAGTCCCCAGGTGGTGGAGACCTGGGCTGCTTCACTCAGCCAGGTGAGAGCAAATGCCGACATGTGTTGTCCACAGGGCACGCAGTGTTTTAGGGAGGCAGGAGGGTTTGGCGCCCTCTAGGATAATTTGAGACTGAGGTGAAGGGAACTGTGCTGTTCTAGGGTGGTGATGAGGAAGTGAACACTTAGTGCATTCTCACAGCACAGTGTGAGAGGGCACTCACACTGCCCTCCGCAGCAGTATGGTAAACTCTAATACTCTGCCAGTCACTTTGCTTACTATGTGGATTGTTGTGCTGTTTTGAGATAGGTTCTCCTATGTAGTACAGGCTGGACTTGAGCTCACAGTGGAGCCCATGTTGGTCTTGGATCATCATCCTATCTTGCTTGGCTTGCTGAGAGCTGGATGCTACATATGATGTGCACCACCACATTTGGGCTGTCGACTCTTGTCAGAGTCAGATTGCATAACTTGTGGAGTTGTGTTTTGTGTCCTCTCTCCTGTTAATGAACCTGAGCAAAGCAATGTAGTTTGTCCTGCAGCAGTGTCCAGGTGTGGTAATGCCTGCCTGCCATTGTCCCCAGGCTACTTGGAGCTTCTACTCTTGTTACTGCCATACACCAAGGCAAGAGCACTACCTCTGTCCCGCTTTCCCTGCCCTGTTTGTCTGCCCTGCAAGGCCATTGCTGGAAGGCAGCATCTCTTTCAGCTGAGCTAGTTGTGGGTCCCAGATGTAGGCTCATCTAACACAGTGCAGGGATGCTTGCTACCTGGCCTCCAGACTCCTGGCTCCTGCATGGTGTTGCTGTGAGGGGGCAGTGTGTGAAGGAATTGGACCTGTGTCTATGTGTGGTTTTGAGCCCTTCTCTACAACATGGAGACAGGCAAGTCCTTGGGTTACAAGTTTGGGTTGTAGTTAGCTGGTATGAGGCCTAGCTGACCTGATTCTGGGAATGGTGGTGTCAGGGATGCTACAGGTGGAGAGTCCACAAATGAAGCCTGCAGGTGCTACGTGTCTGGGAGGTTCTGAGGCAAAAATTAATGGTGGGTGTTTGGGAGAAATTGGTGTCTAGTGCTCTCCTGCCTAATGATTCCTTTGGTGTGGGGCCTGGCAGGTTCCCCAAGAGCTGCTGTGCACAAAGGGTGGTGGTAGAATGTGGCACTGGGCTTCACACACATCTTGTGGTGTGTTGCTTCTCTGGCGTCCTAAACCCTAGCTCATTCCTTGCAGGGAGAGGGGAGTGGTGGAGGCACGCTTAGGAGCTCCGAGGTAGGCTCCTACGTGGTATCTACCCTGGCTGTGCCTGCTCTGGGCATCCCTGGGACTTTTGGAGACCCTGGTGGCAGAAACCAGCAGCAAGTCCCTTACGTGGAACACGGCGAATTTCAGAGGTGTGTGCCTTAGCAGCTAACCGAAGCCCCCTCCCCTGTTGGTAGGGGGCTGGCATCCTGACACCTTCAGGCAGTGTGTGCTGGGAATGGGAGGTACACCTTCTTCCTGGAAGTGCCCATTGGAAGATGGAAGGAGAGAAATGATGCATCTTGAGGGTTTTCCCTTTCAGTAATGGGGATTGCCTGGAGAGCTGTACCACTGAGAGTATCCCCAGCCCTTTCTTAAAATGTATTTTGAGACAGGGTCTCTCTAAGTTGCCCAGACTGGCATTGATATGTTCATGCTGGCTGGAACCACTTGAACCATGCAGCCATTCCATGCATGGCTGTGCAATCAGGCAGCGTAGGATAGTCCTGTGTATACTCTGGTGGTTTGGTGTTGCCTGGCAATGAAACATACGAACTACAGCTCTGTGGTGGATGTGCCTCCCTCATAGGGGGATTATAGCTTGTGCCACTATGCCTGGCAATACCCTATCCTTGTTTTCTTCTTTAGTCACTTCTCAGACAGATTTTGAGGACCTCATGGCGTCAGTGCCTCATCCTTATTGGTTAGAGGGTGGCTAGAGGGTGCCCTCCCTGAGGCAGAAATGTGCGTTGGACAGATTGGGGCTCCAAACCACTGGCCCACTTGGGATGCAGGCTGTGTGAGTGAATTGACAGGCCAGTGTCCTGCTGTAGAGATTTGAGGCCCAGTGGCCTTTGTGCTGGCCCCTACCCCTGCCTGACCTTTCCTGATGCAGGGGCCAAGGAAGGAACAACTGCATATAGAATTGCAGGGATAGTCACTCTTCCAGAGAGGGCAGGTAGGGTGTGCAGAGACTGTATGGTGGGTCTGGCGGGCGGGTCTGGGGTTGCTGTCCATCCTGAGCCACTCCAAGGGTCCTAAGCCTCCTCCAGGGGACACTGGCCTCTTGGGTTCTAAGCAGTGGCCTTCAGGTGTGTCTGACACCCACTACACACGAGGATAACGTGCTTTGGAAGACTGACTCATGCAGTGGGGCTTTTAGGAGACGACAGTAACTTTCAACACTGAGTTTATCTGCTCAAGTTGTGTTTTGGGGGCGGTTTCATTTTCTAGACAAGCCATGAACGTGGAACTTGCAGCATACAGCCCTCAAAGTTTCTGTTACTTTGCCTGAATAGAGTGTCCTCTCCACAGATAGTCCACCAATAACATTCTTAGATGCAGGAATTTCTGGCATTCCAACTCAGTTCGTTTGGGCTTCGGAAGACCAGTAACTAAATGACAACTGGGTCCATGGGGTCTGGGGATGAACATTTGGAGGGCCCTCTGCGGTCATGCATGCTGCCACGCTGCAGCTGCAGGTGCGGAAAGGAGTGCAGGTGACTGGAGAGCACGCTCTGAACCACATGGTGGAGGCCCCATCCCTGCCTGTGCTCGGAGAAGGCTTGATGCTGGGCTTGCCAGGGATCGAGCCAGCAGCCATGGAGGTAAGTGAGGTTGAGGGGAGGCCAGGATACAGCAGGGAGTGTGGGGGTGTCATGTACCCAAAGCTGTGTTTTCCTCACATTACACTTCATTTGGGCAGTATGCTTTCTAAACATTAGGTCAGACTTGGGGGACAGTTCTCTCCAGCAGTGGGGCAGGCCTGACCCTGGAAGAGCTGGAGTCAATGCCTGGCTTCCTGCTCTTACAGACCCATTATCCCAGATAGCATGCTTGGTTTTTCCTGTGTGTCATGGTGACTGTTGATTGTGTGGTGCCATGGGGTGGGCAGGTGGGAATGCATCCCAGGCCCCTGTGAGCCCCAGAACGTGGCCAGATGAACAGGCATGGTTCCTCTCCATTTTTTCAATGTAACTCACATACGAAAATGATTTCTCCATCCATCTTGTGTGCCTGCTGTCATTGGGGTTCCCAGGCTGAGGAGCTTTTTGCTAGCTGTCCTTTTTTTTTTTTTTTTTTTGCTCCATATCTTCAGCTGGATAGGATGGTACTAGCCCCTGTTTGTTCCCCAACGTAAGCTTGGGGCCTGCTTCAAACCCTCTTGTCTGCAAGGTGTTAGAGGGGCCATCCTGCAGAGATGACAATTCCGAGGGTGCCTAGATGGTTTTATGCTGCCATGTGGTCTCAGGCTGGGAGCTTGAGCATACCCACACACCTGCTTGTTTTCAGGGGAGTGCCCCATGTCCATGTGTGATGGTTTAGCCCTCCTGCAGGAGCTGTAGAGTGGTGATTATGGCCACCTGCACTGTCTCCCAACTTGCCTGTTACAGAGTTCATTGGTTCTAAAGTATTGGAGGTGCTTTTGAAAGATAAGGCATGAGGCCTGCTCAATGGGGGCTTGGGCAGTGGGCAGGAGAGCTCAGTGCCATGCACCTCAGTCCAGGTCAGTAGTTACCCCAGGTCACAGTTTGGGCTGAGATCTCAAAGGCCTGAGCCTGAAGGGGAGCCAGGTGGGGGGCTCCGTGGCTCCAGGTCATCACAGGTAAGGAGCAGATGACACCTGTAGAAATCCTTCACCCTCATGCATTTTCCTGCATTCCAGGGGCTAAATGTACCTTTCTGTTGGGGAAAACAGGATGAAGGGAAGACTAGCTTAGGGGATGACTGCCTCCCTGAGTTTACCCCCAGAAGGGAAGGTGGTCCTTTGCTGCCTTCTGCTTTGGGCTAGGGCCGTGATGTGATGTTGGGAAGGTGCTGGAAGATAGCCATGCTGGAGGAGGAAGAGTGTATGTAGGGATGAGTAGCTCACCACCTTATGCCCACGCTTGGGGATAAGTTCTTCCTGGCAGTTCAGGTGAAATTTCCAGTAATTATAACCTTGTATTTTATTTCTGGTATCTATCCAGTGTGCAAGGCTTGTATTTGTGTTTCAAAAGACTGTTAATAACAGGGGGCAATAAGGCATGTGTTGGGAGCCTGCACAATGTGCTGGGCACAGATGTGGCTGGGAGTCCTCATTGACCAAAGGCACTGGGCTCATGAGGTTACTCCCCATAGGCTACCTACCTGCTCCCTCCTGGGTGTCTGATCAGAGGCCCCAGGGACAGGTGTGGATGAGACCTGCTGGCTTTTTGAGGGGTGCGCCACACAATAGGTTGGCTCTAAGAACTCTCTTAAGGGTAGGTGAACTGGCTGGCTGTAGCTTCTGTAGCTTGGTGCTTGGTTGTACCATTGGAAGTTACAGATGTGCCCTGCAGTGCCACTCGCTAAATTTAGCAGCCTGGATAGGCTTGTTTTTGAGGCTATTTTGTCTTCCTGCTGAAAATGAAGGTTAGGCCCGGCAGTTCCTTAGGTAGAGCAGATCTTGAATCCTTTCTCCTCCAGAGCCAGCCGCCTGGGAGGCGCTCACGGCTCTCTCCATGATGTCCTTTCAGGTGTGGCCAACGAGGATGCCCTCGCTGAGGAGCGCATGCGGAGAGGCCAGCATGCCTTGCCGGCCCAGCCTTCCAGCTCCCGCCCGCCGAAGCCGCCCCGTCCCACCCCGATGGCTAGGTCTGCGCCGCACTACGTGCTGGAGGAGGATGAGGAGCAGGACAGGCCGCGGGTCCCTGGTGGCTGGGATGCCCCCATGAGCTCAGCAGGTGTGCAGAGGGAACCTGGTGTGGCGCATCCCCCACGTGACTCTCCCCCACACCAAAGACAGCGAGGACAGAAGTCACGCCTGTGCTGCTGCGTCCTCACCTGAGTGGGTGGGACAGGGACAGGTGCCAGGCCCTCAGGTAGAGATGCAGGTGGAGTGGCGCCTGAGCCCACCCTCCCCTTTGAGCTCTCCTCCACCAAAAGCTTGCCATGATTAAAGCAAGGCCCCCATGTTCCGTGATGTGCACAAATGTGTTATCTGAGCATCACCTTAGTGCTCCTTCTTGTCACGTGAACAAGGGGTCAATGTCATTTGTACTCGTGCACTCACAGCCACGTTTGCCTCTGCATTAGCTTCACTTTGGAGGCAGAATAGGGCCAGCCTGCCAGGTCCCCAGCAGAGCATACCATGCTGTACCACAGTGATAACAAGGGTGTAGGCCCAGCTCCACCCTCTCCCTCTGGTCTCAGAGTGAGTACCCTAGAAAACTGTGAATGTCTAGGTTCACTGTAGTCTATACCGCAGGTTTTCACTGTGTCAACCAGGTGGTTGTAGAGGAGCTGCCAAGGATTCAGTGTGGTGCAAGTGTGCTCATAGGGTGCTCTCTGCTTGAGACTTGAGACTGAAGCCTACGGTTGCTTTTCTAGAACTGGTTAAGGATCAGTTCCTTAAGTCCCTTTTGGGTCTTCTCAGCTGGAGCTGAGCACCCTTGGGGTGTGAAGAGAGCAGGAAGGGAGTGATGGGAAGAACCACCCTGCAGGCAGGTGTCACCTGAGCTGGAGGGTGCCCAGCTGTTCTGCATGGTGTGATCCTGAGTGGTCCAAGGGTTTGGGGGAGGGGTCGTGTGACAAAGTACAGAAGAGAGTAGCTTTATAGATTCCGCTTCCCTGATGGAAGGGCCATGTAAATATTGGAAAGGCATTGTCATTTCTCATGTTGCCGCAGTAAGAAGTCCGGGTGTAGCTGGCCTGAGGTTGCTTAGCTTCAGATAGGCCAGACCCTGGTCCAGAGGATCCCTGCCCTCTGCAGCAACTGACTGCTGTGTGTTCCCCGGGCCTCCCGGCACTGTGGAGGAACCCAGGGAAAATAGGAGTTTGTAGGAAGAACTGAAAAACTATTCTTCCCTCATGGATCTCATGGCTTTGGCATTTGGAGTCATGGAAAGGTCATGAACTGGGAAACCAGCAGATCCCTCTTCAGGGACGGGCATAGCAGCCTGTGTTCTCACAGGACCTGGTGCTTTCTCTGGTGGCCTTCTGGGCTGGCGCTGTGAGGGCTGGTAGCAAGCCTTCTTCATATCTTCATGCTGAGGGGCAGGAAAGCATCCTGGAAACATTGCTGAGTAGAGCATGGAATAAACTGCAGTTAGACCCCAGAGTAGTCACTGACCTCTGGACAATATGGCCACGGCCATGGAGTTATCTCCAGTTTGCTCATGGCCTGTGCAAACCTGGGTACACTGAGCCTGAGGAGCAGGTAGGCCCAGGTCACTTTGCTCATACAGACTTCCCTGGCTTCAAGATCCCTGTCACAGGAGGCTTAGATGACTTGGCCAGGCTTCCTTCCATGTGTTCCAGTGTGGTTCCTGGAAGTCCTGTAGTGCCACTGTGATGGATTTGAAAATCTTGGCTATTATTTTTTCTTTTTTTGATAGTGGGGATCAAACTTAGGACTTTGTGCTTAGCAGATATGTGCTGTACCGCAGAGATGTATCCTTGGCCCTAATTTCTTAAGAAGAAACACATTGAACACTATCCCCCAGAAGTTTTGGGGACCCCCACCTGTGCTTCAGCTGTGGGTGACAGAGTTCACAAGCCACCTGCTGGAGCCAGCTAAGGGTAGCTGTGTCCTGGACTGAGCTCTGTACAATTGATTGCACATGTGGGGTGTGTCCAGGATACATCTCTAGTAGCAGAGGTCTCAGGTGACCCCAGAGTTAGGTAGCATTGTAATACCTTGGCAGTGCTGGGGATCTGGTAGCTGTGCAAGTTACTGGGACAGGAGTGAGGGCCCCACCGTGTGCTTTCATGTGGTAGCACTGGCCTTTTCAAGATGTTTGTGGTGCGGGAGAAGGAGCTGAGGGCCTCCTGCACGCTAAGTGCTTGCTTTTGCCACCCAGCCTGTCCCCAGCTTTGTCCCCAGCCTGTCTGCTCCTTGACTGTGCTGTGCTCTTGAACCACTGACTTCCTCTAAAACCAGTGGTGCCTGGTGGAGAGGGTAGCGATATCTAGGTGGACGCAGCAGTTCATAAAAGGGAAACTTGAAAGAAGACCTCACAGTGTTTTGCATTTGTGGGTGCCACACACTGTCTGGAACATGTGACCCTTAGAAAGGGAAATTTAAAGTATTGGGAAGTTTATTCAACATGAAGCAGGTATGTGTGAAATGATGAATAGATGGATTAAGTTTCATGTATGTTTGAAGAGAACTGCTTGTCCTGAGTGCCGGGACTCCTGGCTGCAGCTGGAGGCTGTGCTGAATGTCTCTTAGCTCCCGACCCCTGTGCCTGCTCCTACGGCGACTAACACACGCACACTGCTGTGCTTCCCTGCTTTGCATTCTGTATGGCCATGCTTGAGAACCTTTCCACCCTGTGGAGGAGGCTGGCCTTCTGGGCCTCCTGTAGTTCAGGTTCCGTCCATGCTTTGCCCAGCCCCCTGGTATGGGTGAGGTGTTAGCCGTTGCAGAGCTGAGAGCTGACCCCTTCGTCCAGAGGGTGAGTGACTCTCCTTTGACTTTGGCTGGATAAGTGGGTCATGCAGGCATTAGCTTTAAGCGTAGAGCAGAGGGAGAAAGAGAGGTGCTTTCTCATGGTGGGAACTGAGCCATGAGAATGACCCTCCACGGCAGGGTGTCCCATCAGAGGTGTGGACTGGAGGATGAGCAAGTGGGTGACAAAGGACAGGTGAAGCCCCTGCCCTGACAGCGCTGGCCTTCCGGCCTAGTGCGGTGTACACACCTCCCTCCATGTGCACTGTGACCTCTCAGACCATTGGCAGAGGTTCAGTGTGCAGTTTCTGCTGAGGCCGGATGCCAACTGAGGAAGGCCATGTTTGTTGCTTTTGTCTTACTGTGGGGAGGTACTGTGGCCGCCTGACTCTCATGGCAGTGTTTCACAAGCCGTGTTTCCTTAGGATTTAAAGAAGGTGGCAAGAGGAAGAAGCAGAAGCAGAGAGAGGAGTCGAAGAAGAAGAAGTCGACCAAAGGGAACCACTAGGCTGAACTTGCCCGGCAGACATGCAGCCCCGCCCGCTCACGGGTGGCCGGCCCGTGCTAGGTAGTGGCTGCCTTTCAGTGCTGTCCAGGGCCACCTCGCTTAGCAGGATATGGACGTGTGCTCACGGATCGTAGGATCAGGGGCCTCGAGACAGGTGACACCATGGGTGGCTTGGTAGACGTTTGGGATACAGCTCGACTTCCTGACTCCGCTTTTCCCCAGCACTAAATCCGTCAGCGCTTTCCTCTAGCTGTAAGCAGTCCATCTTTTTCTTTCTACCTTCTCCACCACTATGCCTCTTATGAGGTCTTTGTAGCTGTGAGGTGCAGGAAGGTGTGGACAGGGCATGGGCCTACTATCGGGAGATGATGGTCCTTCTCCGTGGCGCCAGTGTGTGAAGTGATATGCAGTTCACTGCAGCGTAGTTTTGGAGGTTGTGACTGCAATCAGCTCAGTGGCTTCTGGTCTGTTGAGAGCAGTCCTACCACAGGCCATCGTGAGTCACTGCAGGTGGAAAATCATTCCTTCTAGTCATTGCCCTAGTTCCAGTTCTCTCCAGGGAGTCTGAAGTCGACTCTATATATTGTTTAGTGTGTTTGCTAAACCTCATGGTTTGGATATTTTTTTTTTTTAATTTTTTTTTTAAGATAAGCTCTGTTCAGCAAAAACATTTTTGTCTTTTGTAGGTCAGGATCATCATGCTGGGGAAAAAAGAGGCTGGCTGGTTATTTATGCAGAATCGTGGACACACACGCACACATACACACAGAATATAATCAGCTCTTGAGCTATAAGCTTCAACTAAACATTTGAGTTTGCAAACATTGATCCCCTAAAAAGCCCCTTTATTCTTTCAAGCTTCTGCCCAGCTTTCCGTGCTCGTTTCACCTGCACGATGTGTTGCTTCTTAGCCTTCTGTTTTCTTGAGCACCAGCTAGACCTCGGGTGTTCCCTGACTTCCTGCCTGCATGTTTCTCCTGGGGATGCTGTCCACAGTGTTGCCCCTCTGCCCTCTTGGGAGTGAGGACACAGTGAAAACAGTGACGTGGTAAAAATCCTGCAGTCTGATCCAGCAGCCCTGAATCCAGGCAGGGGTGTTAGAACTGGAGGCCTGAAACAAGTGTCACTTGTGATTTCACACTGGTCACGTGGATTTGCTGTGTTTATTCGGATTTGATGGGAAGCAGTACAGTTGGCTGGGTGGTGAGTGGATTGGATTGAATGCTTGTTGTGGAAATTGTCACCCTGAGCTGTAATGTACTTTAATGCTACCAACATAAATAAAATGTGTGATTAAGGCTAGCTCTCTTGCTCCTTTCATGGTATTGGTAAACTATACTATTATAAATAATAAAAGCCCTCTTCTGTGTTTCCCCTTGTGCAAGATACAGTGATGTTGGGGCAGAAGATGGCATGCCGTCTGATGTAGAGGTTGTCCTGGGAGCTTAGCAGTTTGAGATCCTGAAATCCCTGGCATGGGCTGCTGAGGGCCAGGCTTCTATGGGATGTGGCTTACTTACTCTGAAGAGATGAGTTGTAGGTCTAGCTGCTCAGGTCCTTGCTAGGTCACCAAGGCTGGGTGGTTCCCTGCAGTCTGTACCTCCAGAGGCTGATTGGTGGGTGGTAAGGAATAAGGCTTGTCATGGTGGGCGGTAGGGTGTCACAGTCCTACTGTGCCTGCTCTGGACGAGAGCCCTCACCAGAGTGGCTAGGATCTGTGTCCTCAGATGATGCAAGGTCACCTGCAGGCTGAGGCAGCTCCTTCCCTGCCATGTGACAGGAAGGGAGCAGCGTCCACAGAGTTGCTGCTGCGTGACTGGTCAGCAGCTCGCACACTTGCTCTTCAAGGAGGAAATGGTATGAGGCACCTGGCTCCAGGGCCCCAGGCAGCATCAGTGCTGGCGCTTCTCAGCAGCTGCTCTTTGCCACCATCAGGGCTGCTTCACTGTCCCCATGGACAGCTGTGGGAACCTACTGGAGGTTGGTGCAGCAATGCCTGGGTGTCTCGTCCTCATCTATGTTTGTCACCTTTGGGTGCTGGGTGGCAGTGGTGTTGGGACTGTCAGGTGCCCCTGTATCTCACTGGGCACCCCTTGCTCCCTCAGTTAGGATTTAAAGGCTGCTCAACCCACTTCAGATCAGGAGGAAGTGTGAACATGTGGAAATGATTCCACCCTCAGCAGGAAGTGACTGGAAAGGTGTGCTAAAATTCCCAGGGTCTCTTTCCCCAGCCCTTTTCCACTACAGGACCAACCTGATGCCAAGAAGCCATTCCTCAGGTGGCTTTTTTTTTTTTTTTTTTTTTTTTTTTTTTTTTTTTTTGTCTTTGAGATAGTGTTCTGCTCTGCAGTTCGGGCCGGCCTTGAACGATCCTCCTGCCTCAGCCTCCTGAATGCTGGGAGTACAAATGTGTGCATCACCAAGCCCAGCAGGTGGCTTTCTGTTGTTGCCTAAAAAGGTTTTACTGTGCCACCTTTGTGTGGAAGGGGACCTAACACCCATGTGGTCTGAGTTCCAAGTTTGATCCTGTGCCCTTCCTTGGGCCAATTGGTCGGGCCTGAGGCTGTGCTCTCCCTGGTACCCACAGGCCTCCACTGGGGATCAGTGCTATCCTGGAGACCGATGCTACAGGTAGACACTGGGCATGAATGGCTTCTCTTGGGTGATGCTGCACTCTGTGCTCTATGGTCTGGCTCAGAGCTGAGACCCCTGAGATCTGGGGATCAGTTTGGGGATGGAGTCTTTGAGGGAGCCCAGGTGACTGCTGGTGGCTCTGCTGATAGAGTACAGGGACTGGGTTGCAGGCTGAGGATAGTGTCTCTCAGATACCGAGGATACCCAATGAGAAGCATGTGTCCCTGGTGGTAGAGCTGTGAGCCAGGCTGTGCCAGCCATTTCTACTCCTTCAGGAGCAGCAGTCCCTTTCTTACCTGCAGGAGAGGTAGGAGGAGGTGACAGACTGGGACCAGCACCTGGGGCAGGTGTGCCATGAAGTTGTGGAGAGGCTGGAGCCCCTGGGAGGGTGGGAGGGGCTTGGTGTGCATATCTGTCTCTGGGAGGGGGTCGGAACAGTGACAAGGGCAGGCACAGAGGCAAGAGGAAGACAGATACCACACGGCCCTCTTGTGGCTCTGTGGGGCTGGGCCTGCTGAAGATGCCAAGGTAGAGTTGCTGCAGAATTTGGTGTTCCCTAGTTTTACATTTTCCATGCACTGAGGCAGAGCCAGGTAGGAGGGGGCCTGTCATGTCTCCTGGGAGCTTGCACAGTGGCACAGGGTGCCGAGCACCTTTGCCGAGTGCCTGGATGGAGCACCTGATTCTGGATCCACATCCTGGGTCCACACTTATATCCAGGACCCACTTCTTTCTGAAGTGACAACAGTAGTGAACATCCTCTCCACACCGCACTCTGTCCTCTTTCTGAAGCTTAAGGGGGTGGTGTCTGTGGTGTGGTGAACACAGCAGACCTCATGTGCTGGGCTGTGTGCCGTCGGGAACCCTTTATAAGATTCTTCCAGAAAACCATGCTTCTTTTTGGTTGATGATACCCATTACTGTGCGCGCAGGAATACAGTGCTGGTTAGTTCCATTAATTTGTCTGTCCACCTGTCCATTCCTCCATCTGCCTTCTCCATCTGTCCATACACTTACCCAGCCATTGTTGTCCCTCCATCATTCACCCATGCATTCATTTACCTATCCATTTCACCCTCCTCGCCACACATACATTGTCCACCTGCCCCTCCATCACCCACCACCTGTCCATCATCCCTGTTCACCTTCCCACTCATTTACCCATTCATCCATCTATCCATTCATCTATCCATCATCCATTCCTTATCACCCACCCTTCCATTCATCAGCCCTCCCTCCCTTCCTCTCTCCTTCCTTCCCTCCATTTGTTTGTTTATATGTCCATCCAGTGAATCCTAATTTTGTGTCCAGCTTTTACTGGGTACTGTTGGGGACACAAAAGAGGTAGCTAGGTGTTGCCATCTTGCACTGCAGGAGGACAAGGTGTTGTCCATGGGGCAGGATCAGTCATCACAGTTCATCCTTATCAGGTCCATGTGGACCACAGCCTGAGATGTTAGAAGTTTCCAGAGCAGAGACACCTGCAGAAGGAAGGCTCAGGATCACATGTCATTTGGTGGATCACTTGTCACCTGGTGGATTGTCACCTAGTGGATCAGTGAGGTCCCTGTTACCTAACCGGCTGTCACCTGACATCACACCTGGTTCAGGAGGCCATGCTCTCTGGAGGACTTTTTCAGGCCTGGGACACAGTTGTGTCAAAGCTGGCCATTAGGACTCCAGAGCCCTGCCTGGCAAGAAAGGGCCCCATGACATCTACCTGGCTGTCTCAGCTGACCCAAGGCCATGATGGCAGGAGTGAGAAGAAGGAGAGACTAGGTCTGATGCCAGAGCATGGGAGGATATGGTAGGGGATACTGCCCTGATACTGCTCCAGGGGCATGTTACTTGCAGTGGGGACAAGCAGCTTCTTGTGTGGCTCCCCAAGGAGACCATACTGTCAGCTGCTGACAGCCCCCCTTGTAGCCCATCTGAGCCAGCCTGTGCTCTGCAGTGGGATGGCAGCATCCTGACCCTGGCATGGCCTTACGGGGAGCAGGGTCTTTGTGAAAGGGATTAAGAGTGGCCTCCAAGTCTGAGACTGGGTGTCCTGGAGGCAGAGATGGGAGTGACCATCTGGAAGCCAGAGGCCTGGAGCCCTGAGCAGGTGATTGGAAGAGGTGGAAGGACCTCCTGAGCCTTGCTATGTCAGGGCTTGAACTCTTGTGCCCTAACTGCTTGTGACCTGGATACCAGACGCTGACACACTGGCCAGCTGCACTTATTTCCACTGGAAATGTGGGCTGGTTTGTGGTTTCTGTGTCTTAGCACCGTGTCCCAGCTGTTTTGTTTGTTCACTTTTTAAAGTTTTATTTGTGCTAAATTGTTCAGGCTGTCTTCACATTCACAAATAGTCTTCTTGCTTCAGCCTTCCAAGTAGCTGGGACTCTAGTTGTGTGCCACCACACCTGGCCCCAAAATAAATTATGAAAAGTGCTAAGTATTTCTGTACCTTAGTAGGAATTTTTATTTATCCACTGATGACTCAATAAGACTGGAATGAAGATGGGTTTCCTAGTGCAGTGTTGCCAGTGGCCACAGGAGGGCGTGTCCGTGAAAGGAAATGTTACTGAGCATCGCGAGGGCAAGCCACTAACATGAGCACTCGGGAACACATGCACACATTTACATAAACGTATGCAGACACATGCAAGGACCGCATACATTTATACATGTACATGAAAACATGTAAAGAACACAAGTGTGCATGCAAATTTATACAAGCCGTGTACACACATGCACATATGCAAATCCATATGCATGCGCACATGCACAAGCCATGTGAATACACATACACACATGCACATAAGCATGCATGCTCATGTGCATTCTCATATGTACCCAAATGTCCTTAGTCTCACATGCGCGCATGCTCGCGTGCGCGCGCGCACACACACACACACACACACACACACACACACAATGCAGAAGTAAATTGCCTGACTCTAATTATGTTCACATTAACCAAAGCTAAATGGAGTTGAAGGGAAGAGGCCTGAGTACTTACATCATCCCCTCGGCAGAATAAAATAATTACTTTTATGTTGCTGGGGAGCTCCTGTTCGGCACCAGGCTCAGACCCTGCAAACGCCCCCCCAAGGAGTCTCGGGAACCCAGTTGCCTAGGACCAAACCAGCATCGCTCTTTTCTCCTGCATGCACGTGCCCAAAATATTTCTGACAAATGGTGAATTGTGTTTTCCTGGGATAACAGAGGAGCACAAAGCCCACTGTCATGATTTCCAACACTTTCTGCCTGAAGTAACCAGACCCTGCTGAGCCTCTGACTTTAATGTGGCAATAGGGAGAGATCCGCATTGCTATGAGCATGGGGCAAGTGTCTGTCTTGGCCCAGAGTCACTTTTGAGTTGGCTTTCTGCAGTTTTTGTGCAACTGCCCTGTGGGTTAATGACACCTGCAGGTCTTCGTCTTTCTGCATGCAGCCTTGGGTCTCCTTCCTAGTACTGGGCAGACGTTCTACAAATTGTTATAGAAGACAAGAAAAGAGCCAAGCTAGTAGAGGAAATGAGCTAGAAGGAGAAATAATAAAAGTCACAGCTAAACCTCCCATCTCTAATAATGCTGGGGAAGGAGGAAAGTCATTGTCCTTTCCAGGGCAGCTGTGCCTCTTTAAATTGCAAGAGGCTGGGAAACATTACAAGTCTACCTCTGCTCTGCAAAGAACAGGAACAGGATTCCACAATGACACCCAGGAAAGTTCCATGGTCACCTCTGCCCAGGAGGACAGATTGCACCGTGTAGACTGTTCAGTCTCACGGTCGTCACTGATCAGTGTAATCCTTTGTTAACTGAGACTTGTGCTTGTAGGGCTTATTGTTTGAACTGAAAGCAGCACTAAGTGGCAGTAGGAACAGGGCTGTCCACATCATCTGCAGTTTGCAAGAACAGTGTTTCATTTGGGAGTGGGCAACTGCACAGCGGTGCATGGTGTCAGAAGGGCTGGACACTGTAGAGGCTGCCATAGGACAACTGCCTGGTATCAGGACCTAGGGGAAGTGGACTCATCTTCCCATCTTTTTTTTTTTTTTTTTTTTTGTCTTTTTCCTTTTTATCAGTACCGGGGATCGAACTCACGACTGCCTGCTTGCAAGGCAGGCGCTTATGCCGCTGAGCTAAATCCCCAGCCCCCTCTTCCCACCTTTTATGTGCTCTTAAATCGAGTCTCTTAATTTCTAGCTGGATTGACAAACACTTAACTGTAAGTGCTGCATGTCTTGGAGAATATAAATGCAAGAGTCAGATTTGTTGCTAAACGCATTCTGTGTGGAGCTAGGCAACCGGTTTCATTTCAGACTCAAGCTGTCTGGGGATTTCTGGTATTTTTAAATAAATTCTGTAGCTTACATATTTTTGCATGCAGTATCTAGAAGTAGAGTGGAATTCTAGGGCCATGGTTTCAGAGCCTTGTGCCTAGTGTGGGGTCTCTGTGCCTATCTTTCCTTTGGAAGTGCTGTGGATTTACCAGAAGTGACAGCTTAGTCTCTTTGGTACAGGTTAGATGTACCACAGCCAGTTTAAGCAGAGTTGGAATTAATTAGGGAACATCTCAAATGTCAGATCATTAAACAAAGCTGTAAAAAGTAAATTGTAGTCTTTGGCAAGCAGGTATTTCATAAAATATGATCTCTTGAATGAAATGGTAATTGCTCGGAAGTGTATACTTTTATTACCACTTTTAGGCACACAGGAACAATCTAAAAGTTTAAAATTTGATATGAATAACAATGTATTATAGCTACCACAAGAAATCATGGAATTTGACATCTAATATATTACCAAAGGCTGATTGAAGAGTAAATTAAAATATAGTGTCTCTAAAGGTGTTCGTGTGTGTGTGTGTGTGTGTGTGTGTCTTCGTAACGTGGTGGGGCTGGCGCTTTAGAAGCTGTTTACAGAGTCTGACGTGGTAGGTGATGTGAAATATGAAAAGCTAAGGTTAAAAAAGTGCAGGGCTCTTCTTTGACATGAAAGATCAAACTGGAATGTGGTTGCGGTCAGTACCAAGTGACAGTCTGGCACTGTTTGTCACACGCCATCTGTGGTAACTAATGAGGATGAGTCACCAGCAGCTGCAGAGGCTTCTGTGGACTGGGAGTCTTGCCCTCATCCTGTGGGAGCACCCCGTCTGGCCGGTGGAGGCATCTGGGACGTGCCTTGGGGCACACTGGCAACACTTCCTTTTTTACAGGTCTTTTTACTCGAAAACACTTTTTTTTTCTTTGCTCAATGCTAGGGGTGGAATAAAGTGTGTTGTGCACAACAGGCAAACTATCACCACTGAGCTACCTCCCCAGCCCCTTGAAAACCTGTTCAAGGTGGCAAGGATTTCTACAGACGGCATGAGGAGCATGTGACCAGGAGAACATCTAATTCGGAGTCAAGGGCAGCAAACGTTGGCAGAGTCAGATGTGACTATGAAGTATAAAACTTGCCAAGGGCTGAAAGCAGAACCTACATTGTGCCACTGTACACAGTTGTGCTGTGGTGGAGCTGCACACAGACTCTCATGAAGCCACGAAGCCCGTCTGCTTCCATCAGCCAAGGCTCACAGCAGCCAGGAGCCAGGAGGCCAGAGACTGGAGCCGAGCGTGAGGACCTCACATCTGCATGTCCGAGCAAGCTGCTCTGCTGTCCTGCAGACAGCTATGGAAATGGTTGCTATGGAAAAGCTTCTGCAGGATGAAGGGTTCTGTCACTCTTCCTGCTGGAAGGCTTGGTGAATGCAGGGCGCAGGGTCCCCTCTGGGATGAGCTGGAAGTGGTAGGGGAGTCTCAGTGCTCAAGGCACCTTCAGCGAGTGACCACCCAGAGGAGGAGCTGTCAGGACATATAGGGTCCTGGGTCCTGGGCAGGCAGTGTACCCGATGTGCTCAGGGTGTGTTATGTGTCCACATAGGGATCCAGCAGGGCCTGTGTGCTCGGCTGTGTCACACTCTGGACTATGCACATTTTAACCCCAAGAATGTCATGGCCATGATGCCAAGACTGAAACTGTACAACCCATGTGTGGCCCCTTGAAGTCCCCCTTGGGAGAGGCTGTCTCCAATGACAACAGCAATGAGGATTCTCTGCCTAACACCAGGAGGGGGAGTGTTGGTCCTCTGGAGAGGGCGCCTGGCTCCCGGAGGTGAGGCTGGCAGGCGGGGCAAAGGGCGCAGGCCCCTGTGCAGTGAGGCCTTGGCTGTGGTGTCTGTTGGGTCTCAACTAACCAGGGAGCAGGGCAGGGTGTGTGCTGAGTGCTCGGGGAGCGAGTGCTGGGGAGTGTGGGTTCCCTGAGACCATGAGGTTGGGTTTCTGAAACAAGTGGTTTAGGGTTAAGGTTGGGGTGGGGTTGGGGTTAAATCCAGGCCCTCACAGGTCAGGCCCCTCATGGCACCCAGGAGAGAGT
This sequence comes from Cavia porcellus, assembly GCF_034190915.1. Taxonomy (NCBI): domain Eukaryota; kingdom Metazoa; phylum Chordata; class Mammalia; order Rodentia; family Caviidae; genus Cavia; species Cavia porcellus. Next base: position 61,360,583 of record NW_026947489.1, read on the forward strand.
CCTCCCTCTGGCCAGGTTTCTGCATCAGTCATGTTCGTGTGGGCGGGCGCCTGCCTTATTAACCTTCCACAGGAGGAGAGAGACCCCAGGGTCCTTTCCCCACCATCAGCCTTTTCCCCTGGGCCTTGCTCTTGAGGTCCACAGCACCTCCCTGCACTGCCAGCTGGGCACCTGGCTTGGGGGACACTTTTGCAGTCGTAGTGGCCATGCAGCACAGAGGAGGCCCAGCCTCGGTGCAGGTGGGAAGTATCCGGGCTGTTCTCAGAGCCCTGTGGGGGACTGACCACAGTGGCTGTGAGGCTGAGAGGGCGTGGCTCCGGCTACAGCAGCAGCTTTAATGGGGGTCATTCAGTTTCTCCGTAGTATTTTTAATTATTTAAGACTTCTTTTACAAATTTGAAGCTGTTTGATAATTAAATTTTCTTTTAAATCCTGCAGTTTCTAAAATGGGAATGTCAGAAAGAATGCAAAATCCATAAGGAAATCCTTCCCAAATCACTTTCTAGAATCAGATATGGTCAGAGTGTAGCTCTCGGCCTGCCAGGCCTCCTGGGTGTGTGCTCAGCCCAGACTCTTACTCTTGGGCAGGCCGTGGGGACTGGGTGAGACCCTCTCCCATGTCCAGTCCCACACAGAGAGCCTTGAAGACCCATGGGTACTAAGGCTGAGAAGGGACTGGTAGCCTGAAGGAGGAGGAGGAGGAGGCCAGAGCTGTCCTCCTCTGTCACTTGGGGAGACACTGGGCATGGTGGGAGAAGGTGGCTGTCTGCTCACTAGGAATGGTCCCTGAGGAATGGTGCCTGGTTTTGGGAATCCGGATCCGCAGATGCAGCACCTGACCAGCCAAGCTGACCAACAGCAGAGGCCAGTGTCAGATATGTGTCCAGCCAGCCAGCCACCAGTGGACAGTAGGTGGACTGTTCTCTTGGGACTCCTGAGAGCAGCGCAGCTAGGAATGTGAAGTGTATGTGTCGGCTAGACCTCCTCATTTTGGTCCAAGAACCAAACGGTAATTCTTTTTGTTTTACGAGACAGGGTCTCACATTGTGGTTTATTTACCTTGATTCTCCTGCCTCAGTGTCCCAGGTGCTGGGATCACAGTGTGCACTACATGCCCAGCTCACAGCGTTTTTTCCTTTTTTATAGGCCAAGGGTGGAACCCAGGGCCTAAAGCATGTCAGCTGGTACTCTACTACCGAACCACAGCCTCAGCTCATTTAGTTCATTTTTAGATGAGTTATTTTTGTTTTTGTTATTGAATTGTAAGAGCTTTTAAAGCCACACATGGTGGGACATCTGTAATTAGAACATTGTGGGAGGCTGAGGAAGGAGGATCACAAGTTTTAGCCCAGCCAGGGTAATTTAACAAGACTGTGTTTCAAAATAAAGAGTAAACAAGAAGGCAGAACACATAGCTCAATGTGAAGGCTTTGAGTTCAATCTCTAGATTGAACTCAAATGTTTTAAAATACATTCTTTGGCTCACACCTGTAATTCCAGTACTTGGGCAGCTGGGGCAGGAGGATCATTGCGAGTTCGAGACCAGCCTGGGAAGCAAAGTGAGCTCAAGGCCAGCTTGAACTGCAGAGAGAGACCCTGTCTCAAAAAGACAAAAAATAATAATTCTTGATACAAATTCCTTATCCACTGCAAGATACTTCCTCTGGTTTGTAGACATCTTTTCATTTTCCAGATTGTTCTTTTGATCCACATGGAGGGAGGCATTGGCCAGAAATATGCATGAGATACATAAGCAGTCATAAGGGACTTTTGGAGCCATACACTCAAAATGTCCTGGAATGTATGGTCAGAGATGAAATGACTCTGTACAGGGCTTCAAGCCCAAGTAGGATCAAAGCACACTGCCTTGATGGGTGAAAGCCAGGAGTCACCATTCCAACTCCTATAGGAAGAGTCACTAATCCATAAGAATGCTCGCTTGGGGCTGGGGATTTAGCTCAGTGGCATAGGGCCTGCCTTGCAAGCAGGTGGTGGTGAATTCCATCCCCGGTACTGATTAAAAAAAAAAAAGCTTGCTCACTATGTGATCAGCTTCCCCTTTTGTCTCTGATTTGGTCAATTTTACCCGAACAATTACACTTTTTGGTTGACCATAGCTCTGTCCCACCCATGCCTGCCTGCCTGCCTGCCTGCCTTGAGAGTTCCCGGTTTTCTCCACTTTAGCTGCCTCACCTCATTGTTTTACTCTGTAAAAATCCCTAGAAATGACCGAATCTTTGGCAACCCACTGGCGACCTTTCTGTCTCTCTCAGACAGAGGCATTCTTTCCCTTAATAAGTATTTCTGCCCTTAACCTCCATTGTTCCTAAAATTCATTCTTCGATTTTTTTTTTTTATTTAAAGAGAAAAGAAATAAAAAAAACAAAGCAGTAAAAGGGTACAAGTAATACAGGATTTCAAGAAAAAAATATACAGTAAGAAATCACTAGTTAACAGGTTACATATTGTCTTCTTAGTTGTCTAAATTATAAAATTAAAGCATATAAAGTGGACATTCATACAGTGAGATTGCAGACAGTTCCGTTCAATGATCCAACAAAAGCTCAGTAATATGGTTTTCCATGCTACACACTGAAACATACATGCAGTTAGATCCCTTAGACCACCTTCCTTTCCTCTCTTTTTTACAATAACAATTACACTTTTTGGATTTTATTACTCCCACAGTTCTTATTATTTTTTTTTTGAAGAGGATAAAACCAAATATGACTAAGCAAAAGAGTCAGAACAGAAGGATGGGCATAGTACATGATGCAAAAATAGAATACCAGGTGATCAAAAGTGGTTACCATTGTGCCTCTTGCTATTTTTAAAATGAGTTACCTATATCATCAGGTATAATATAATTGATCAAAACAGTACAGAACAAGACCAATAAAACCTACACTGGAGACCTTACAGGACTTCAAAAGAATAGTCAAATCATAATGGACATCATAGTAAATCTAAAAATATGGAACGCTTCACGAATTTGCGTGTCATCCTTGCACAGGGGTCATGCTAATCTTCTCTGTATCATTCCAGTTTTAGTATATGTGCTGCTGAAACAAGCACCATTCTTCGATTTTAGAGAACATGAACTCTTATGGGACATACAGCAGGTCAGGAGTTTTGTTCCCCTGTATCACACCGGTGCCCTCCATTGCCCTTTATCCTTGCATCCTGGTTCTATCAGTAAGAAGCCAGAGAAGCTTCGATTTGGGCTGTCTTTATGGAACTCTTGTGCTGAGGGGTCTCGGTTCAGGCCAGTCCCTCTGGGCCATCTTGGAGTTGCAATTGGGTGTAGATTCTGAGTAATCTTTAATCCTTTGCACTGTGCTGTGGTCATGAACTGTGACAGAACCAGAAAAGTTTAAAATTTTGATGCAGTATAGTTTCCTTTCTCTTGCACTGCTGATGCTGCTTGGCCCTCTGTTTCTGGTTAGGATCCCACCTTGAGCTGTTTAAATGTGGGGTGAGGCTGGGCTCCAGCTTCGCCCTTTCAAGCATGGGGACCCGGCCGTCTCCATGTTGTCTGCTGGAAGAGTGTTCATTGGTGGTTTATGGAGTGATTCCGGCACCCTGCTTGGGTCTCTTGTTTAGCCAAGTGGGATTATTTCTGAGCTCTTGGTTCCTGTCCTCCAGTGCTGCTGTGCCACTATTGTGTTTGTTAAGTTTGGATCAGGAAGTGTGAGTCTTGCTGCATCGGTCCCCTTTTCTAAGAGCGTTTGCTGTCTGGATCCCTTACTGGGGGCTGTGCCTTCTAGAACCTCTTACTCATTTCTGTAGTGTTGTCCTTGGACTTTCTGACAAGTGTAGCACTGAATTCATAGCTCGGGTGGGACTGTCACCAAGACTGACATTTCTTCGGTTAAATTTATCCTGCCACATTTTATCCTTTTTCTTTTTTCTGTTTTTAAGCTGAGAATTGAACTCAGGACCTTGTGATTGCCAAGCAGGTGCTTGTGCCATTGAGCTATGCCCCTGGCCTGTCTTATCCTTTTTCATGTGATTGTGAGTGGAATTGTTTTAATTCTGGATTGGTTACTGCAGGTGTGTAGCAGTAGCGCTTTTGTGCTGATCTGATGGTATGGTCTTGTGCAGTCCACGGTCAGAGGTTTTAGTGCGTTCTCTGGGGTTTTTTGCACACACGGTGGTGACATGGCAGAGTGCTGCTGCTTCGCTTCCTGGGTGCCCACCTTTCCTTTCTTCTTTTGGCCTGGTTGCCTGCTCAGGACACACATGGGAGCAGGCAGGGTCTTTGGGGAAGTGTCCAGTCAGTCACTACTGAATCTCTGGCACTGGCTGTGTGCTTTTTGTGTGCTTATTAGATTAAGGAGGTTCACTTCTGTTCCTCTTTTTCTGCCTTTTTAATCATGAAAGGGTACTGAACTTTATCAAATGCTTTTTCCTTACATGTTGAGATAGTCATGTGATTGTTTTGTTTTTGGTTGAATTTGCTTTTCTGATGTGTTGTTGAGTACTTTTTGTGTCCAAATTCCTAAGAGAAGTTAGTCTGCATTTTTCTTGTGTCTCTACTTACTTCCTAAGATGCCACGTTGTTGGGAGCCGCGTCTGTGATAGTTCGCCATGCGCGGCGGTCGTGCGGCCTGTAGGAAAGAGCAAAGCCTAAATTAGATTACCCCTCCCATCGAGTGTGCTAAGATGGCGCTTGTCTCCTGCTTCCTGCTTGGTAAACAACCCGCTCTGTAAGATAGTCTGCCTAGCAACAACCGATGTTAGCCAATCAGCCCGCATCGCGCGCTTTGAACTGATTGGCCACTGTAACCTTATAAAAGTGAGTGCCTCTCCCGCCAGAGGGAGAAGCACGAAAGGAGCCACGGGGAGCGGACCGGTAGAGGCTTCGGCCGGGAAGAATCCCGGGGCAGACTGTACGGAGAGGGAAAATAAAGAAAGCCCAGCCACTGCCAGATCTTGTCGTGTGTTCTTCCTGCCGGCCGGGAGCGACACCGACACCACGTGGCTTTCAAAAGGGACAGAAAACAGGCTCCCACCATGTCTTTTTTTCATTTTTATCGGTACCAGGGATCGAACTCACGACTGCCTGCTTGTAAGGCAGGTGCTTATGCCGCTGAGCTAAATTCCCAGCTCCCCCCCCCCTTTTTTTTGAGATAGGGTTTTGTAATGTAGTTCAGAAGGCTAGCCTTGAATTCATTATGTAGCCCAGGCTGACCTTGAACTTGCAGGGATGCTCTTGCTTCAACCTCCTGAGTTCTGGGATTATAGGCATATACCACAATGCCTGGTTCCACTGTCTTTTAATGAAAACTGGAACCTTGCTAGGGGCAAATATGAAGTTGCCTCAGACCACAGTCATTAACTCTCCTGTCCTACGTTTTCAACCTGTTGGTTTTAAGATTCTCCTTGCAAATTATCCCTACCTTCTCTAAAAGACTTCAAAGTTCACTTAGGCAGAAACTTAAATGTTACCACTGCTGGTGGTTGTGTCTCTCCTCACATTCATTGAGGTCCTCAAAGAGCAGCGGTGCCCAGCCCCCTCGGCCTTCCCTTGGCCCCTCCGCGGGACCCTGTGGCTTCCCGGCTTATTTTTGCTGTGATTTGCACTGGGCCTCACGTACTTATCAATGGCCAGCTGTCACAGCTAGGAGCCTGGCCATCCGATGAGCTTCTCATGTATGTAATGTCCTCTGATTGTCAGAGGACCACGCAGTGGACAATCTGGTACCCTCTGTCTCTGGATCCAAGGCTGTGCTCTGGGGCACCTGTCTTGAGGGACTGAGACTCCAGCCAGCCTGTGCCTGGCACCCAGATTTGTTGTGCCTGCTGCCTGCCTGTTCTGGGCTCCCAGTTGATGCCATCCAGGAGTGGTGAGGCAGTCCCTCCATTCCCAGTCATGAACTGCCTGCCTTGTGTTGCTGCCAGGAAGAAAATCACATCGCCCTACTAGGACACGATTCAGGAGCAGTGGAGCTCATGCTGGCAATTTGTCCTTTAATCAAAGCCATTGCAATCTGGGCTGAGTCCTGATTACTCCTCTCCAGTGGGTGCCCTGATTTCATGCCTCATCCCTGATTTTTGGATTTAATTTCCTTGCACTCTCCTTTCTGATTTCTGGGTCATTCCAGCTTCCACAGGGCCTGGCTGCTGTGTCTGCAAGTGCTTTTTTCTCCAGGGCGGGCAGAGGAGGCAGTGTTCTGCTGTCCTGGGCTGCATGATACCTGCTGGCCTCCTGCTTCTCTGCTCCCGCCTTGGAGGAAGGGGTAGCCCCAGGCCATTGAACTGGACCCCTGTTGAGCCAAGGGCTAAGGGTCGCCTTCTCAACTTTTTCTTTGTGCAGGGCTCCTGGGCTGGGAAGGTTGGTAACCTCTGTGGGCTGGTGGAGCTGTGGGGAGGTGGTTTAAGGACCTGCAATGACTACTGTTTTTCACACTTGATGTCAGCTCTAAGTTAGAGGGGTGAAAAAGGGAGAGAAGAGAGGGACAGAAGAGAGGGAAAGGGGAGGAATAGAGAGCTGCTCTGGGCAGTTGTGTCTGATGTATAGCCACATTGCTGCCTGGCGGGGTCACCAGCTTCAGCTCCATGGCACTTTGGAAGATATCACTGTTAGGTCCCTGGGTATACAGAGCCAGGATCCTGTCTCCTGTCCCTGGCCTGGAGTCCCCTCCCTGGGGAGAACAGCTGTGGCAGGGATGTTCTCCCTGCCCTGCATCCTCATTGCAATGAAACACAAGACACCATGCCCTTAGGAAGCAACACTGGAGGCAGGATTTTGCTGAGTGTGCATAGCTTCCTGGTTGTTCTGAAAATCTTATCTGGAACTTTTGACACCACCCCACCAAGGGGAGATGGGGAGACAGGCTTCTTTCTGTTAGGGCAGATGTCTCCCAAAGCCTCCAGTGCTCACAGATGAGGCTTCGAGAGGTGCTTAGTGTGAGGAACCACCTCAGTGACCCTTCTTGAAAAGAAGAGCACTTACCTACATTTGGGCAGACTTGGCCCTGTCTCCATGTGCAGTATGCACAGAGCTGGCGGGGCCCTTTCTTTGTCCCTTCAATTGGTTTTAAGCAGTGTAAATGGGGCTGGCTGAGGAGCTGATGTGTGATCTTTGAAGCAAAGCGACAGGTCAGTGTAACCCTGCGCAGTGACTCCTCAAATGTGTAGCTGAGCCGGTGGGATGGAGAGCTGTGCTCCATGCTTGTCAGCTGGGACTGAGCCTCAAGAAAGAGGCTGTGACTTCCCAGGGCAAATAGGATTGTATGTCAGAGCTAAAGCACTGACCCTAGATTATTAGCTACTGCCTCAGCTGTGTTATGCAGATTTTTGTGTGCATTTCCTGCCCTCTGCATATCTCAGAGGTGATCTCAGAGCTCCTACCTAGCCCAGCTCACCGGAATCCTGGCAGTCCTTATTTCCCACTATTCTGTCACTCATCCTCAAGCCACTCCCTTCATGGAGAATCAGTAAAACCTTGGGTGGGGCCTGGGTCGTGGCCTTTGTTGCAGTGACCCACCATCTTGGCTGGACTTAGAGCCCTTGGCTCCCCATAACTCTATACAACTTAATGTATTTATTCTCACCTTGGTTGCCCTGGAAGTGGTAGATTGGAACGAACTCATTAGAATTCTAACAACTTCTCCTTGGGATTACAAATCTAACCCTTCCAGGACTGTACCGAGCATAGGAAAGGGATCTCCGTAGTTTACATCATGGGGGCAGGGGAGAGACACATCTGGGTTTTCCTCCCGTGGGAGCAGCTGCAGGGTGTTTTGCCCTCCGCAGTGAGAGCTCTGCACGAAGGTACTTCTTGAGCATGAGGTGTTTTATGTAAATACATTTTTAGGATGCAGTGCTGCTTTGTAATCTGCTAACAGAAGTTGATGAAGTCACAGCTTGTTGGTCCATGAGAGGCCCCAGGCTAGGGAGCCCACCTTTTGGGCACTAGAACCCAGTGCATGGAGAAATAAACCCAGGTAAGGAGTGGGCAAAATGGATCCAAGACCATGCGCAAGCTCTCATGCCTGGCTCTCCAAAGGCCTCATGGTCACAGTGATGGCACTGACGATTCTGGCAGACTGGAACCTGGGGCTTGGCAGGGTTCTAGCAAGGCTGGTATTGCCACAAGTCCCTGGAGAAGCCACTGAAGTGACCATACGGGACCCTAGAGAGCCCTCTGAGAATGGAGGCCAGGACACACGAGTTCCCCGAGGAAGCCTATGGGGGATTTGGTCAGGATGGTGCTCAGCAAGGCCCCCGCACCCTTTACTTCATCTTACCCATGCTGTAGGACCGTGGAGCTGAGGAAGAGGCTGAGGCAGGACGAGCTCCAGGGCTCTCCTCTCTGTGGCTGTTGTCTTTGAACAGTCACACATTCCCAGATGTTGGAACCTTTGCTTCCCAGTGGTGGTGTGACAGGTGGCTATTAGGGATTATGTTCCCGCTGGTTTATCACTGTTGTCTGCCTGCCTTCCTTCCCTCCTCCCCTCCCTTCCTTTTCCTTCCTACCCTCTCCTTCTTTCTTCTTTCTCCTTCCTTCCTTCCTCCTGCCCACCCTCCACCCTTCCCTCCTCCCTTGTTTCCTTCTTCCCTCCTTCCTTTCATCCATCTTTTGGAGAACACATTGCGATGAGACGCAAATATATAATGTTTAACTAGCTGATCCTATGACTTTTGACTCCTATGAATGGTCACTGCCCTGAGAGGAAAGAAGCACAGGACTTAAATCCTGTGACCCTAGAGCTCCTGGAAGCCCGGCTGCAATTCCTGGAGGTTGCTCAGGTGGCTTCTGCCAGGGCACAGGCAGGCCTGGCCACCTGGCACCCTGTGAGGCCAAGTGTTCCACAGCCCAGGGGGCCACTAGATCAGTTTTGGCAGGGTCTCAGGTCTGTAGCGGGAGATCTTCGTCTTATGACCGACACAGTTGGGAAGCTCTTGGGTTCTGTGGCACTCTTCCTCCTATAGGTGGAGTTGGGCACTCACAGGCTCCAGCTCCTGCCGTCCTTGGGTGGGTGTGGTTTGTTTGTGTCTGTATGGACCATGGTGGGTGTTGAAGGCCTATTGCGCATCCTAGGAACCTGCATGACCGTGGAAGATGCCCTCTTTATCTGATCTCCATGGAAAGTATCCATCTCAGGCAGGAAAGAGCACTGAATGCTTCACTGGACCCCAGGATGCTTGTGTATGTGTGTGGGCAGACTCTGGATGCTCTTGGGGGTGAGCCTGGTGGCTGAGGAAATACTGGGAAGCAGTGACTGTTGCTGGAAATCTCTGTGCTCCTCTTCCTTGTGGCTTGCCCAGCCTCCTGCTGATTTATATAGTTCAGTAAAGCTCAAAGCAAGATCAAGGGCCCTCAAATACAGTTTGAGAGGTCTGTAAAAGATATTCTTTCAGCCACCTGTCCTGGGTGAAGGTGTAGGGAAGCCAGCTGGTGCTCGCATTGCCTGGCTGGGGTCCAGGCAGGTCTGGGGCACTGAGCTTTGCTTATATGGCAGGTTCTGCACATTTGGCCCAGTAATTCTGGGTGCCCTCCCAGGTTCCCCTGGTAGACAGGGCTGTGAATAGTGCTGGGCTGGTGAGGTGGCATCTCTGGAGACTGTTTCATGAACACAGTGACAAGTTGGCCTGGTCGAGGAGCAAGCATCTGCATCTTCAAGTTATGGGAGGAAGAGAGCCTGTGGGATGGAAACAGGAAGCACGGAGCCTCCTGACAGCCTCCGCAGAACAGGGCCTAGGAAGCATCACCACGGGTCAGCAGGCAGCTGGTCTGTGTGCGTCTGGCCTGATTTTGGAGAGCCAGTGTAGACACTGGGTGTAAGACTACCACTTTTGCACCAGGGGAAGGCTCTGCCAGGCAAGAACCCCTCTGGGGGGAGGTGATCAGGTGTGGTGGCTTTTGGGGTCTGATGGTCCTGGTGGCTGTGAACCTGGCTGAGATGTGTGGGCTGTCCACTGTGGGCCCAAGGACACGGCAGCCACGCGTGAGGGGCCAGGCACGTCAGGGCTCCTCAGAACTTACCCTGATTTTGCAGATATTGCTCACGAATGAGATAGTATTTTAAACATAGCGGCAGAAGCTTTGCACTTGGACAACAAGACGGGGCGGTGGTGCTGGGCTCTTGCTAAACACCACCACAGCTCCTCACCTAGGCAGCATAAATTCACCTATCCTCTGACCCCACCCTCCTCTCCCCTGCACCCTGGGCTGGCGCAGCGTGCAGCTCCTGGTTGCTAGGACTCCGTTGCTAGGATCAGGCCATCTCTAGCCCCGCAGGAAGCACATAATGAATTATGGATGGTTGATTTCTCTGCCGGGCCTGATCTGTAATGCAGATGAACTCCAAGTCCCCCCTTTTCTTCTGGTTTCTTAAGAAAAAAAAAAATCAGTTTTAAATCTGAAGCTGCGTTGTTGAAGTCCCAATTGCTGCTTGCAATGGCCCCTGCCACGGTGATGTTAATTCTTATGCAAAGAGAGGCCGGGCTGGTGTCTGCTATTTGTTCTGGAAGAGCTTGTAGGATTTTCTCTGGGCCCTGTGACCCTGCAGGGTGAGCCCTTTCTGTGATCAGAGACAAGTTCCCCCTGAACACTAGATGTGGTGTTTGCTACAGCAAGGTGCTTTCCCTCTGCAGCCTTGAGGGGGAGGCCCCCTCCTCCCCTCCAAACCGTACGCTCCCCCCCCACTACAGGTGCTTGCTGGAGATGGAGGACCCATGCAGGTGCTGTCCCCACAGTGATCATGGTGCCACTGCCAGGAGGATGAGTGCCTGGCCAGTGTAGAGACTAGAGTGGGATCCCCGAGCCCAGAGAGCCCATCCCTCACGTGCCCTTAAAGCATCCGGCCTGGGAAGCAATCAGGTGGCTGTGAATGCAGGTCTGCGGGACAAGCGTCACTTCCAGGTCCCCACTACAAATGGCGGTATGATACCAGGACCCCAGCCTGCATTCCCAGGAGAGTCAAAGACCCAGGCAGGCCTCACCTGTGCTGCAGATGAAGCAAGACACACACGAAGAGATGCACAGAGATGAAAACTGCCAGCAGGCTTTGTGGCGAGGTGTAGACTCCTCGGTGGTGAAGATGGAGTGGCCTGTTTTTACCTGCCTGGCCAGCAGGTCCTCACACCTCTGCCGGAGCCTCACAGTCATTAAGACAGAGGATGGGGAAAGGGCCTCGGTTCATAGAGGCCTGGTGTCTTCACACCAGAGCCGAGCAAGGCTGCATAGGTGAGAATTACATCTGCTGCCTCAGGAGGAGCGTTTATTGAACGGCGCCAGTCAGTCGTGGAATTCCCGAGATGAGGCCGCTGGGCATGGAGTAGTGGGGTGACCTGCTGGGACACCCGTAGAGTGCTGCTTCTTTGTCTAAAATTTAGTCCTCTCTCTCTCTCTCTCTCTCTCTCTCTGGCTTTCAAGACAGGGTAGTTTAGGATGGCATTGGACTTGCCATGTAGCCCCAGTGATTGTCCTGTATCAGCCTCCCAAGAGCTGGGATTACAGGTATGCACCATCATAGTAGGCTCAATTTTTCCTTTTTATGGGAGGAATAAAGAAGAGGTTTTGTTTTTTGTCTGGGGACTATTTTAATGACCAGCCTCAGGCCACCCCTCCATTCAGGGCCATACAGTAATGACAGTGAGTTATGGATCATATGGAAATCCTCTCCAAATTTAAAATGCAGTGCAACAGAGAAGGATGAGCTCAGAAGCATGGGTCTCTCCCAGGGCCCACTGTGACGTGGAGGTGGGTGAAACCTCGGACTCCCTGGAACCGGATACTGCGGTACCGTGATTCCTTCCTGTGTGAGCCATCAGGCCAGATTCCTCGGGGCTCTGCTGTGAGGACAGCCTTACCCCGCTATGTTCAGAGGGGTCAGAGTCTGGACCCAAGGGGCTTCTGCAGCTCACATATTCTGTGAGCCGGGCTGGCAGTGCAAGGTGTTAGATTGGTGTGAAAGAGCCGTGTGATGGGACCGCTCACGCACGTGGGACTTGTCGGAAAGCAAGATTCCAAACCACACTGGCTGCCGCTCATTTCCTTTGGTGTGAACAATTAGACAAATAGATTAACACACTGAAGGCAAGGAAAATGTCGGGGACCCTGAAGCCAGCCATCTGCAAGAGAAGGGGACACTGTGGTTAGGATGGAGACCACCACGCCTAGTTGTTCCTGGATAGAGAGGGAGCCTGGGGCCAAAGCCGCTCTTTAATCCGCAGACATTGCAGTTATTAATGTGCAGTTATTGAGGGAAGCTGAGCTCCCGCCTTTCTGATGCAGGCACAGCGGTGATTGCAGGGGCTGGGAGAGTAGTCATAGAGATGGTGGTACCTCATAACTTCTGGTCCAGATGCAGGAAGGAGGCTTGTTGGGTGCCCGGGCTGGGCAGGGACAGCTGATCAGCCGTGCACACTGAGGGCATTTTTAGCAGAGATTGAGGAGGTAAGAGCTGTTGAGCACCCTGTGGTGTGGACCATTTTGGGTTCAATTTCTGAAACTGAATATTTTATCAACTGCCCAGTGGGTCTGGGGAGCTGGAGGATTGTCCAGTGTCAGGATGGCAGGGCACTGGGAGCCCACCTTCCTGAGGCTGAGTGAGGATCAGCGTGACCCTGTCTGCCGGGGCTGCTGGATTGGCCACTCATTTTTGCAGCCTTGGCTTGCTTAACTCTGACGTGGGAGATCGGGATGGCAGAGGGCCTGGGCTCACCCCACAAGGCCCAGTGAGATAGAGTGGTACAGAGCGGGACTGCAGCTGCATGGCCATCTGCGTGGGGCACTGGGCACTGTGTTCTGTGGACTGGCACTGCGGTTGTGCACCACTGTCACTGCCCCATCCTCCTTACCCTATTGTCTAGGCTGTGGTATCTGCCAGGCTGGCCAGGGCTTGGTGAGGGTTAGAGGGGCCCTGGGTTTTGCATAGAGCACAGATGGAACAGGTGATGTGGAGGCAAAGTCCAGGTGGTCCTGGGGCTCTGGGCCCAGCAGGGATATTGCATCTCTTGGGGCCCTCTGGCTGTGCCCCAAGCCAGGTCAGCTCAGGGACAAACAGGGTCCTGCTGCTGAGCCTTCAGGTCCAGTCACAGAAAAGCACCAGAGAGAGAGGACATTGAGGCCCACATTAATAGCACACACGATCCTGTCCTAGAGGCCATGCCCAGCACTCTCCATGCTAATTCCTCACCATTTGTCGCCAACACTAAATGACTGCAGAACTACTAGATTTGCAAATCTTCAAAAGACTCAAAGAAAATTCTGTTAGAGCGGCAGTGAGACCTGCAAACACCACATTCACAGGTGCTCCCCAAATCAGCCACTGGCTATGACTCCAGGGACCTGCTGTGAGCCCCGGGTTCAGCCCTAGAGCTGCTGTGAGACTGACTTCAATCAGCTGCGACACCCAAGGGTGACATCATTTGAAAGTGATTTCTGCTGCTTGTATTTTCCAAAGTTTCGGTCTTTATATAAAATAATACTGATTTCCAGTCATCCTGATGCAATCTGACTTTGTGGGGACAGTGACTGCCAGCTTCACCCGAGGCATACTCCCAAGGCCCTGGCTTACAGCGGGCACCGGCCTGTGCACTGGGTGCCCCTCCTACCCACACTCTGTCTCCTCTGCCAGGTGGTTACCATGCCACGGGCCAGTGAGCTGTGCCTCAGTCTCACCAAGTAGACAGAATCCCCCTCAAGAGCTAGGATCAGGAACCACTGGTAGGCACAGTTGGCACCAGCCTGGCCTGTTTGGACACAGGCACCTGGAGGACTCACGAGGCTGGGCTCTGTCTCATCTCTGTCTCTCAGGGCAGTTACAGGGCAGGGCAGTTGCAACTCAGGCTTGAAGTGAAGGCTGTGGGTTTCATGGTGGGGATTTCTCAGACTCTCTGGGGGTGACCAAACTGGGTGACCTGAGAAGAGGCCACTGCTGAACAAGTTATCTAAGCCCCTGGAGTTAGTGTGGCCCCGCCATGTCCTGCTGTAGCAGCCCCGACCCCAGCTGTGTAGGAGCAAGTCCCTGTGGGAAGTAAGGACTGTGTGGGGTATAAGCCTGGTGGCCCTGGTCCTTGAGGGGCTTGGATTTCCTGCGTAGAGTGAGTGTTCTTCACCATGATGTCAGTTTGGGTGCACACCTCACAGGGCTGGCTGATTTCCCCGAGGCTGGGCCCCTCCTAGCTGCAGGATGGTCCCTCTGTCCCATGCACTGGCCTTGCTCTGGCTATGCATTTGACCCAGCAGAGGGCGCTGGGCCCTGGCGGTGCTGCACAGCTGCTTCAGCGTGGTGGGCAAATCCAGGTCCTGTGGTGCTGGCTGAGCACCCTGAGCCCTGCAGGGGCCTTTACCCACATGGTCCTCACATGACAGTGGCCCTCGTCTTGATTGGTGTGCCCTGTCCCTCAAGGACGCAGGCGGTTGGGCAGAAGCCAGGACCAAAGTGTGCAGAGGGGAGGGAGGACAGAAGTGTGCACCCCTCTGGAGGCGGAGCAAGGTACCGTGTTAGGTGAAGCTGGGCCAGTGGGAGAGAACTCAGGCTGACATGATTATGACAAAGGAGAAACATGGGTGGAGGTGGTAACCAGGAGACAGTGGAGTTGGTTTGCTAATTACACCTTCCACAGGCACGGTCCCCTGGAGTGCCCCCTGCAGGCAACCTGTCTCAGTAACCCCGTCCTTGCTCTGGGAGGTCCTCGCTGGATCTCCTAGACCTGCAGACTCACGACAGCTCCTGCTCTGCAGCGCCCTCTTCCAGCACTTCACACCACAGACTGGGGGTCTTGGTGGGGTGGCCATGGCCCCTGGCTCCTACTGGATGGCCTGAAGTGCCAGGCTTTCCTTGTACTCCTTCTGGCAGCTGTTGAATTCTACTTGGTTATCACAGTGAGAATGGAGTAAAGCCCAGAAAAGAAAATTTAAAAATATGTGAGCTCGGGGAAAAGCCCATCTGACCCCGGAAACAGCCTCTGAGGCTCCTTCCTGGGTTTTACCAAATCCCGTTCTATAGACAAGAAGCAGAAGCATGAGGAGATGGTCCTGGCTCAAGGGAACCAGGACACCTGCTGTCAACCAGGGATGCAGCCCCAGCCCGTCCTGCTGGTGGGGGGAAGGCCTGAGTACCCTCCAGAGTGTGATATGGGCAGGGGGAAGTGAGTGGCATTGCTGCTCTTGCTGCTGCTGCCACTGAGGAGGAGGAGGGAAGGAGGAGAGGGGAGAATTTGGAGATCGTAAGTCCCTCCATGGGGAAGGATTGTGTAGCTTTTCCTGTTACCCAGGGGCCAGGATACATAACCCAGTGTTTCCTGTGATTGGCGTCTCCAGCCCCTCTCTGGGAATTTGATATTGAGTGCGATGGACACGAAGGTCCCTGAGGCCAGGTCAGGCTAGTTCCTCTGGTT
The DNA here is from genome assembly GCF_034190915.1 of Cavia porcellus. NCBI lineage: Eukaryota > Metazoa > Chordata > Mammalia > Rodentia > Caviidae > Cavia > Cavia porcellus. Next base: position 61,375,940 of record NW_026947489.1, read on the forward strand.
CCTCTGGTTCAAATATTTCAAAATTTGCTTTTCTGTGTGTGAAATACTTTATTCTCCTTGTGAGCATTTGGAAGAAGAAAGCCACACTCGTCCCTTGGACTTTGTCTTCCTGCATCTGCCTGTGAGCTGTGCTGAGTCTCAGGAATGTCTGGTGTCCTAGCCACGTGGTGCTGTTACTGCCACTGTCAAGGGGGCCTGTGGTGCTCCGTGGAGGCCCTCACTTGCTTGTGACACACATGCATGGGGAACCTGGTGTTTAACCTTACTCAGAGTTGACAGCTTAAAGTATGACAGATAGCTAAGTGAGGGAGAAGTATAGGCAATCAGACAGGGCACTAGGATTCCCTGATCCATCTTTTCCTAAAATGGTCTTTGTTCTTTCTGCGCGCACTTGCTATGTGACTTCCTTCCTTACTGGGTCAATATTACCTAAGTGGCTGTAGCTGTAATCTTACTGAATCATCCTAGTTTTGACCCACGTTGTACCTACTTTATGATTTTGCTCTATAAAATCTTCTTTGAGAAGTGGGCTAAGGCTGGGTGTGGTGGGGCACGGCTATAATCCCAGCAGTACTGGAGGCTGAGGCAGGAGAATCAGTGTGTGTTCAAGGCCAGCCTGGGCTACACAGTGAGACCCTGCCTAAAAAATATAAGAAGTGGGTTCATTGACAAACCACTTTTGGGTCCCCTCGCATCTCTCAGGAGCTCTTTCTCAATAAAGTTTTCCTCCTCACACTGTTCATCAGAATTCATTCTTGGGTTTTGGGGAACATGAGCTCAGCATGTCTGCCATCTGGCAGGTTGGGAGTTGTATTATTTCCCCTACATCAGAAGGACATGAATATGTCAAGCTCTTGACACCAAAATTTTGTGCTCCTTGATGTGGCCGCAATTTACAGTTCTAGTGGCAGTGGAGGGCTGGGACCTCCTGTGCCTCTGACAGCTTTGTTATGGATACACACCTGGGACGAGAGGTCTACAGGTCCTTGCAGACCAAAGGGATGGGGCTCTGCAGGATGCGATTTGCAGTGCTTTGATTGTATTGAGGCTGGTTCCCCTCGTTCATCAGACATTCCTCTGGGTACTGAATGGTCCAAATTCACTTCTACTGCTTGGTTCAAATTCAAGCCCACTGCACTCAGAGGAGACAGTTCCCAGACTGGGAATAGGGCATTTGGGATATCACAGCAGTCATGGCCATGGGTTGGTGGAACATCAGGAGATGCAAGCTGCTTGATTGACAGCTGTTGTGTCTCTGTAAAAACAGTGGGGCTGAAACCAAGGACTCTCCAGGAGCTCAGTTCATCATGGCTGACAGTGTTTTGAGAAGCTCGGGATGTTAACAAAGGGCCTTCTTTCTCCCCACTCTCTGCCATGTAAGGCAGGGGTTTCCTGGTTGCTTCTTCATAAAAGTGGCAGCATCTAGAGTGACAAGAGCAAGGGGGGAACCTCGGGTGATGACTCAGCTGTACCTCCTGTCAAAGCAGTCCTAAGAGCAGCTGCGAAGTTACCCAGGAGAACACTGAGGCAGGTCCCCCAGTTCAACCTTAGTGGACACCAGAGCGAGTGAACAGGAAGGGATGTGAGAGCCCTGGCCAATCCGCAGTCCCCTCCAGCCATTGGGAAAAGGAGAGGCGGGCACTTCTATCCCAGTGTGGACTTGGGAATGTGCCCTGGAAAGGACACTTTAAGAATTAAGTCCTCAGCCAAGTGTGGTGGTGCACCCATACAATCCTAGCATTCAGGAGGCTGAGGCAGAAGGATGACTAGCTATACAGTGCATTCAAAGCTAAGATCCTGTCTTAAGAAAAACAGTTTAAGAATGAAGTACTGTCCCAAGGCAGAGGGAAGACTGTGTTTTGCAAACTGAGCAGACCAGATGGCGTCCAAGAGCCTGTCACAGATCCTGGGCCAACACGAGACTCAGAGTCAGGGTGAGCAGAGCCTTCCTGACCCCTCTCTCACCCCATCCACACTTCAGCATAACATAGGACCTTTGTGGGTCCTGGAAGATTCTGCTCACTGACTCTGATTGAAAATCACAATGCCTGTGGTTCCTGTAACCATGGGGACAAGAGTCCCCATGATGACTCCTATGCCTTCACCCGCCCTGACATTAACGGTCACCTAGACTTTCCAGAGCCTGGCCCAGCCCTGCACCACCCAGTTTCCATCACACCAGCATGATACCCTGGTTTCCTCTCAGATCAGGACAAGTCTCCCCTGGACATCCACCACCCTGAGGCTCTCTGGGGCCCTAGAATGGACCTCATCACAAAGCCCCAGGAGCTGCAGCAGGTCAGGGGAACCATGGCTTCTCACACAAGAACGCCAGGTCTTGGTACCTGGGCTACAGCCACAGACTCCAGAGCTGAGAAGACCTTGGCCTGCACGGGGACAGATTTGCCCCAAGGTCATCATCTGCCATAACCACTCCACCTCTGCAGCCCCATGCTAAAGGGTCAAGTGGGTAAAAGGAGAGAGGGAAAATGAGACTCACGACAAAGAACAGGGTGTGCGGAAACACAGGCACGGTGTGGGGGGAACAGGACCTTCAACAGCTGAAAGGTCTGGGAAGGTCATCATGTGCTGATCAGCAGAAGAGCAATATGAATTTCTAAGCAGCAACATTTGGAAGATCAAAAAAATCATACTTCAATCACCAGGAAAATCTCCACTCATTACACACAATCACATTGAGTTATTAATAGACCTGGGCCCTGCCTGCACACGCCCGTCCCGAGATGCACGGGGCTCTGCTGGTATTTAGTTGATCATTTTCATCAGCGCCTTCCACAGCCTGACCCGCCCGACCCCAGCCTTACACTGTCACTCATCGTGAGTGGATTTATCAACACGCACGTAATCAGAATACACACGAGAGTTTCAACTGTTTGCATACGAAATTACTTCATTCTTCACGCTTCAAAAAAATTCAATTTTGCATAATAAATAATGATAAGGGCCAGTTGACAATTATATAGGTGGGAATGGTACCCAGAAGTGATTGGAATTTCAATAGCAGCGTGGCTCCGTCTGGAGGCTGCCTCCGTAATCAGCTGCGCACTGATTCCCTCGACGCTGGGGGAGTAAAGCAGCCGCTTCTAGTCCTCTCTCTTTTCTTTCCTGCCCCTCTGCTCGCCTCTCAGAGGCCACCTCCTCTCCCCTGCAAATCAGCACACTCGTTGCTAGCAATTTCCTCAGTGACACAGGCTTAGATGCACAGTCAGGCAAATATGAAAATTAATTAGGATATTATTTTAAGGCAAAGAAGCAGCAACTTGTGTGAAAAAAAATCTCACAGCACACATAACACACACACATACACACACACACCTCCCAGCCAATGCCCCAGCTACACTAGCCCCACATAAAAGGGCTGCCTCCCCCATGGACAAGCTCCAAGGGATGGAGTTTCCCTGGGCTCCTGAAGGATTCAGATCAAAGAGAGAAATGAGCACACAGCCTGTCCTCTGGGTTTCCAAGGACACACCCACAGCACACTGGAAACAGAGCCCAGCCACCCATCTGAGCATTACAGCCCAGTCAGGAGGACACGAGGTCAGCACCACACCAGGAAAGGGTGCTCAGACTTCCAGCTCCAGAGAGAGGAGTGCGCTGGCACAACAGTGTGGAAGACTGCAAAGGAAGTGTGTCTGTGTGCATGCAGTGCATGTGCCTATGGCGTGTATGAGGGATGTGGAGCTATGGTATGGGTCTCTATGTCTGTGTGCATGTGGGGTATGTGTGTATGTGCAGTGTATACACACAGGGTGGGTGAACATGGTGTATCTAGGTATGATGGCTGTGCAAGTGTGCATATGGTGTGTTACACATACAGACCCAGCACAGCAGCCCAGACATGCAGCCTGGCAAGGTGCTGGGAAGCATGTCCTATGGGGCCTGGCAGCTCTGGGAGTGCCATGCTTTCCCCACTGCGGAGTGGCCTGGTGCCATGTGGGGAGCTGCACCCTCACCAGACCCACACCTGCTGGAGTCTTGGTCTTGGACCTCAGGCTCCTGAGCTGAGAAATGCTCTTCCAGCCTGACAAGTCACTCACTCTGTGACAGCAGCATGAAACAGACAGGATGTGCATAATCACTGTTAGCACGGTTTGCACTATTCGTACTCCATGGTGCAGGGTTTCAGAGTTCTAGTTGTGGCCCTGTGCTTTTCGTGGGTCTTTTAAAATGTGCAGACACCGAGTTCCATCCATAGACCTGCTCTATGGCGCAGTGACACACACAGTCCACAAGGTCGCGGCCTGCTCATTACCCTCCTGCATGGCTCTCAACATAAACACTGGAGTGGGGACTCAGAGGGCATTCCTGTGAACTGGGCAGAGCCCAGGTTCCTGCTCTGTTTGTTACCAGAGCCTCAAGCCCAGTCCCAAGAACTATCTGCACAGGTGCCCAGATCCACAGGCTGTGTCCACAATCCCTGCTGGACAGGCTCGTGGATGGAACAGGACGTTAGGACATTCCACACTGAGCAGGACGCATGGCCTCCTTCCCTTTCATTTCCACGTTCTGAATGTGGGTGTTCACTAACTAGTCCCTTGGAGAAGTCACCCCTCAGAGCCTTCATGATTTCTTCTCTCTCCCCCAGAACAAGGCAAGGACCCTAAGATGATAGAGAAAGTAAGTGGAAGAGAAAAATTAAGTGGCTCCCTGTTAGCAGAAACCTGGAACAAGGGGAACATCTGTGATCACTGAGGCCTGAGATGGGTGGGCCACATGGGAAGTGAGGCCCTGGGCAGCCGGCATGACAGGACACAGTGCTGATGTATTCCCAGCCCGTTACCTGGGATACTCTGCTGCTAATGATCTTGAGATGGGGTTGGGCTGAGCTGCCCATGCCCCACCTAGCTAGCTGTGCCATGTGGCCACCTCCTGGATGAGGCCCTCGGCATAGCTCCAGGTCACAGGCAACAAGGTCAGGTCCAGCACAGCCCCTGTGGCATCCTGGGCACAGCAAGGGCCCAGGCCAGGAAGGTGTGGCAGACAGCAGGTCCTGATGTCTGGCTGCACACACGGGGCTCACAGTCCTGGGCACATGGGTACTACCTGCCTCCCGGCCTTGTCTTCATGGGAATGGGCAGAGTCACAGCCCCAGTGTGTCTATTGTCTGATGGGTAATAGTCCTGTTACTCCAGTGATACCTGCAGGACAGGCCCAAGGCAGGAGCAGCTGGTATAGCTGTGAGGTCCCCAGGCCCACACCAGGGAGAGCGCACCTCAGGGTCTCCAACACAACACCTGAAAGCCATCTTCCTGGAAACCCAGTACAGCCCTCCTGCTCCAGATCTTCCCGACCCCAGTCCTCCTGATATAGGGGAGAGAAACTCCCAACCTACTCGATGTACGGTACGAGTTCATGTTCTCTAAAATCGCAGAACGAATTTTAGGAACAATGGAGGTTACGAGCTTGGGCACACCTGGCCCAGGGAGGAGAGACTGACAGGGCTTCTACCTCGGGCCTGCACCACAGGGCAGGGGGCAGGTGTGTGTCTACACAGAGACTTGCAGGTGTCGACATGGATAACCAAATCCATGCACCTTGCACAGGGAGATGCACATGCAGGTACACACATGTGCACAGGCATGGTCACACATGCACATACCTGATACACTGACCTGCTAGGGGCAGGCAGGCAAGGTGAGCCCTGAGCAAAGCCCTCTTCCCTCAGGCATGTGCTGAGCTCAACACAAAGTCAGCAAACTCATGTGACAGGCCAGAGCAAGGCCATGGGGTGGGGATCACAACAGGCTGGAGAAACAGCTGCTTTTATTATTCAGAGACAAATAAATTTAGATTCTCAACTCATACCACACTCCACACCCAAAGCTATATAGGTTAAAATGCTCTTTTTTTTTTTTTTTTGTCTTTTTCGTTTTTATCGGTACCAGGAATTGAACTCACGACTGCCTGCTTGCAAGGCAGGGACTTATGCCGCTGAGCTAACTCCCCAGCCCCTTAAAATGCTCTTTTAAAAATGAGGGGCTGGGAATATAGCTCAGTGGCACAGCCCCTGCCTGACAAGCGCAAGGTTGTGAGTTCAATTCCGGTACCAAAAAAGAAAAAAAAAAGAAACTGCATGAGAGTATTTGCCTGCTGGCCTAATGACTCGACACCTGGAAACCCAAAGAACAGACTGAGACTTCTCTCCATTAAAAGGGAAAGCTTCATGCAGGAAGCAAATCCTAAACCAAATTTTTAAAAACAGAAGGCTGAGGTTTAGCCTAACAGGCATGAGTGCCTGCCTGGCAAGTCTGAGGTTGTGAGTTCAATGTCTGGTACCAAAAAGTAAATAAATAAATAAAATAAAAATAGAGAGAGAGTGGGTTTGCAATAAATGCCATACAATAAATATTTATCATATAGAGAGTAATTACATAAGTTAATTTTTAAAAAGTACCTAGATGAGGGCCAGGGATTTAGTTCAGCGGCCTAAGCGCCTGCCTTTGCAAGGGCATGGTGGTGAGTTCGATCCCCGGTATCAAAAAAAAAAAAAAAAAAAAAAAGAAGTACATAGATAAAATTTGTAAGAGCAAAATATACAAATTCATACTAATTGGGAACAGTCACAGGCTTGGATTTGGACTGGCCCTAGGCCTGCAGCTGCTACGTAAGCAGCACCCCTCTTACACTTCCTGGCCAGTCTGGGAGGGTCTGTTCTGGTACACTGACCCTCCCTGCCCTGTGCTGTAGCCCAGGTTTTGTTCAAATAAAACCTTGCATTGGTAGTCTTGTAAACCTCCCGTGATTTATTTCTCCAGTAGTGTGGATGGGCAGCAGCAGAGACCAACAACCAGCAGAGTCAACTGACGGTGTCCAGCACTGGCCGCATCAGGGCCCAGAGCTATAACAGGAGGACTGAGGATCACTGACCACAAAGCCTACTGCTGCTAGCAGCGTGTACCTTGGCGATACCCACTTTCTATCTGATTGAGCAAAAGAACCCTTAACTGACCAGTGATAGTTATGCTAGCAGGAAGTTACAGCCCTTCCAACACACATGGAGCACACAGTGTTTACATGACAAAGCCTCTGTGCAAACCAACAAACCCAAAGTGGAACACAAGAAAATGAAAATAAAGCCAACAGTGCAAGTCCCGACTGTGAGCTTGTTAGGCAGCGTGGTTGTGCCGTGTCCCTGTAGCAGCTCCACACAGAAGTGACCCTTACAGCCCTGCTGTTTGCTCACCATGTCCCGTGCATCATCCTGGCAAAAATGCTTCCTCAGACAAAGAAGATGCATTCAGGGAAAGGCATTGTAAGGCCAGGTTCCTGTGGCCCACTGTGGGCTGAATCATGAAACTGTATTCAAGTCCTGAGCTCCAGGACCTGTGAAGTTAAGATGAGGGCATCAGAATGGGCTCTGAACAATGCTTCGGTCCTTATTCAGGGGTCACTGAAGAGGTGGGGAAGGACCAGCCCTAGGGCCTTGGAGGGAGTGAGGCTCTACCGGTGCCTGACTTTAGCCATCCAGTTTTCAGACTGTGAGAGAGTAAATATCCATTATTTTAGGCCTCCATGTCCGTCTCTTTTGTTGTCTTTTACAGGATATTTGGTCATTCTGTTTTTTGACTCAGGGTGTCATTATGCAGTTCAGCCTGGCCTCGAACTCACTCTGTAACCCAGACTGGCCTTGAACTAGTGATCTTTCCGGCTCAGCCTCCTGAGAACTGGGATTATAAGCACGTGCCGTCATGCCCAGTGCTGCTTGGTCACTCTGAATCTATTGCTATTGGATGTGACTTTCAGAACTAGCTTCTTGATTTCTGCACAGATGCTGGTGGGATTCTGAGGGGGGTTGTGTGGCATCTGTAGATCAGCTGGGGCATGTTATTGTTGCAAATATGTCATTGTGTTTTTGGATCCGTAAACATGGGATGCCTTTCCACTTATTTCCATCTTAATTTCTTTTGACAAAGTAGTGTTCATTGTATGTTTTACATTTCTTTTTTTTTTTAAATTTACATTTTTATTTTAAAGGGGGTGAAATTAAACACAACAAAACAGAACAAAATAGAACACAAGAAAGCAATGTAAGAGATAAATTTCAAAGCTAGATGACCTGAGATCTTCACTATCTATCATATTGTCTCTTGTTTTCTTCTAAATAATTGTCCATGTCTTCACATACAGAGAATTCATACAAAACAACATAGTATAAAACTGATCTGAACAGAATGAGGGAGGTGTTTTAGGTCTTCAAAACCAGACATAGGAAGTCACTAACAGCTGTCGTAGAGTCTCTCATTCTTTTCAAAATAGCTGTCCATACTTTCATGTATATTGAAGTTCAACAAAACAAAACAGGCGGGGGGTGGGGAGGGGTTGCTTGATTTCCTGGTGCTCCAGGTCCCAGCATGGCATGGGTCCCAGTAAACACCGGTGGCTTCTGTCCAGGGCTGCTGCAGCCTGCCATCCTCTCAGCCTCTCACTGGGGCCAGGAGGGTTTGCTTCATGCTGTTTCTTTCTAATGAATCGACCATGTCACTGCCCAAGTTCTGAAATGGCCAACAGACAACAGAAAGACATCTCTTTAGACTCCTGCTTGAAACCAACAGCATCAGGAAGCTGCTGGCCTTGATTCAGGGCCATTATTTTACATTTCTCCTGTTAAATTTATTCCTAAGTATTTCTTCTTTTTGATGCTATTGTGAGTAGAATTGTTTTAATCTTTCAATTGATCATTGCAAATGTATAGGAATGCAGTTGATTTCTATTCAGTGATCTTGTGTTTACCACCTTACAAGCCCATCTATTAGTTCTAGTAGAGTTTTAGTGGATTCTGCAGGATGTTTTTTATATATGGTCATGTTTTCTGCAAACTGACTTATGTATGTCTTTCTACCTAAATGCTTCTTATTTTTTTCTTGCCCAGTTGCTTAGGTAGAATCTCTAGGACAGTTGTGGCTTATATCTAAAGCTTATATCCTCTAAAGCCTCATGCACTCATAATGGAGCTTTTGGGAGGAGCCCAGAGCATTGGTGTGTGATGCTAAATCAGGGATGTGTGATACTGGATTGGTCCAATGGTGGGTTTAGCATAGTTCTAGGTGTTGATGATGGATTTATTGTAGAGGGAGACTCACCATGGATGTGGGTGACACAAACTGATAGTCCTGTAGCCTGATAGAATAAAGAGGGAAAGGAGGAAGGCTCACTGTCTTCTATGTGCCTGGCCATGAGATATTTCTGCTCTGCCATGCTTCCCTGCCTTGAACTAGCAAACTATAGACTAAAACCTCTACAAACTGAGCTAAAATAAATCTCTTTTCCTTTAACTTGTGTGTGTTGGCTATTATATTCCAGCAATGAGAAAGACAGGTTTTAGTACCAGTTAAGAGAGGCTGTTGCCATTATTATAGACAAGTCAGGTAGAACTATTACAGGCAGTCAGACAGGGCTAGGCCCTTGAAGGAGTCAGTGCAGAGAATGAAAATACAACTGTGTCTGGAGACACATCCATTGAACGCTAGGTCTCAAGATAAAGATGGAACGACTAGACCTACATGCCTTTCCAAGGTATAAGCAATATACTGTAATTGCTTTCATCTGGTCCAGTAAAGTCTAGGTAGACATCAGTCACCCAGGTGGGTGACTAGGCCCTCCTGATCTGTCTCTCATCTTCTTTTTTTTTTTTTTGTACTGGAGTTTGAACTCACAACCTCATGCTTGCTGGGCAGGCACTTATGCTACTGAGCTAAATCCCTATCCCGATCTAGCTCTTCTTAAAAATGTCCTTGTTCTTTCGATGTATAGTTGCTATGTGACCTGTTTCCCCACTGGATCAACATTACCTGAGTAGCAATACTTGTATTTTTGTGTTCGTGTGTTTTTGAGTCAGGGTCTATGCAGTTCAGGCTGACCTTGGTATCCCAGGGTGGTCTCAGCCTTGCAACTATCCTACCTCAGCTTCCTAAGTGCTGGGATTACTGGTGTGTGCCACCATGCCCAGTTTATACTTGTAATATTATTAGTTGATCATAGTTATATCCCACATTGTACAGTCTTCTTGACTTTTTACCCACCTGATGATTTTCTCCATAAAACTTTCTTTGAGAATGGATTCACTGGCAGTCCACTCGTGTCTCTCAAGAGCTGTCTCTACCCATAAAGTTTTTCTACTCTTCTGTTGTTCTTTAAAATTTATTCTTCAGTTTTGGGGAACACATACTCTATAGTTGACATCTAGCATTTTGAGAGTTACGGCATTTCTCTTATACCACTTAAAAGTCGTACCATTTGGAGATCCCACTGAGGTAATTGGAAGGAGTTCCATAGACTCTGGATTTTGACTTGTGTAGGTAATCAAAATTGTTACCCTTGTTTGTCAATTGTTTATGTCTTAAATTTTTATGCCTGGCCTTTTTTCTGCATTGTTTTTGTTAAAATGATGATAAATTTAAGTTGTGAACAAAGGAAGATTATGCTGTTTCTTTGATGGGACATTGTATTTTACAAGCAGGACCTTAAAAAAAAAGTAGGACCTTGTATATACTACATTTGGACTAATTGCTGAATTTATTGATATTCTTTGCTTGACCTGTTACATGATTAGACAACAGTGCTAGAAAAAGTAATGTTATAGTGTCTCCTAGTGAACTTCTATATTAACTAAAATGTGAATTTGTAAAATTATACAATGGGTTTTTTTTTTTTTGGGTAGTGGGGATCGAACTCACAACTTTTCACTTGCCAGGCAGGTGCTTGTGCTATTGAGCTAAATCAGCAGGTCTTTTTAAAATAATCAAATCTAGTTTATATTTAAAAAATATACATACCTATCAATATATCATGGGGCCTCATCTGCCAGTAAAGGACAATAGGTTGGCAGCCATTCTCAAGACATAAAGGGCAAATCTCACTGGGATGGTCTGGCCCAATCCCCCTCAACACTCTAGGGACAATGTCAAACCTGCTCTGCCTCAGTTTCCGTTCTGGTCTGATCTTCCACTGGTGAGGAGGCAATTCTAGCTCTTGAGATTCACCACTCATGGCTCTCCAAGCTGGAGGTGAAAACTCTTGGCCAAGTTGTCTCAATGACCCATCATGAGCATGAGAAGAAAAATTTTCTTTTTTCTGATTTCATTTCTGATCTTTTCCTTTCACTTTATAATTTCCATTTTTAGAGGCATATTTCTGCTATAGATTACAGAGGGAAGAACCCTGGACTGTCTCAATCTTTTCCTCCCATCCAAAACTAAGTTCATAAAAATGAACATTTGCTAACACCAAAGACAATGAAGTCATCTTAGATGAGGGGCACATACCCATCTCTGGGTCAGATGAGACATCAGAATTTTGCTTCTCTAAGAGGACACATATGAAATCCATGTCCTGGTGTCTTAGTTACTTTTTACTTGTCACTGAGACAAAATACCTGATGACCAAAGTTGGGAAAGGAAAGGTTTATTTCTTACAGTTTTTGAAGGTTTCAGGCCGTACTCAGTTGGCAAGACAGGGTGGCATGGCGGGGCCCCAGTTCATGGTGGCTGCAAACAGCAAGGCAGAAACTGGCAAGAGAGCAAGACATGTTTTCTTCCTGCCATTACATCACATCCTGGCTCCATCCCTATGTGGTTGTAGCACTCACACCCCCAATCCAAGTGCTAGACAATGAACCAATCACAAATGCACAGTGCAAATACATGAGGCCTGGGGGCCACCAACATAAATCATGACACCTGGCTTAGTGCACTGGGCAACAATATCTCTCAGGAGGTGAGCCTGAGACCCTGTGGAAAGAACCTGCTGCAGGACAAGACCAAAAGGAGCTCTTTTCTAAGTATCCTATCTAAGGGGCCGAAACACATTTAGTTTAAGAGAGAATCCCCAACCTCCTAGCTTTCTCTCTCTTCCTCTAGGTCTGGTTCTTATCATTTATGTGTGTAGCAGAGGGGAATACTTCAATAATAAGTTATGGTTAATGAACAATGGATATAAGTTTTAATCTGTGAGCTTCATAAAGAGGATCACTGCAAATTTGAGGCCCTCATGGACTACAAAGCGAGTTCAAAGCCAGCCTGAACTGCACAGTGAAACCCTGTCTTGAAACAAAACCAAAACTAAAAAAGTAAACAAACAAACCAGATAACAGCAACAAAATGACAAAAAATTTTTAGAGAAGAGTTTGAGTAAAACAGTTTTGCATTTCCGCTAAAGAAAGAGGTGATTAGATAGAGAGTGTAAATGTCTTAGAGAATTCTTTGTTCTGTGGGCCCAGGACAGAATTTTTCTGAGCCATTATGTGACTCATCTCTAGAAGTACTCTCTTTTGCAGGCTGGGAAGTGCTCCAACCACTTCTAATTTTCCCTTTTAATATTTTTCTCACTCTTTGTCAAAACATCAAAAAGCATTGGTTTAGGTCTCTTGATTGTTGGTTTTGCCAACAGTGTGTCCTGCTTTAAACATTATTATCGGTTATAGCTTGTACGTTTAAAAGCACATACTGGGGTTAAGAGTGTGTTTCCAGAAAAGGTAGAGGCAGGAGTCAGTAAGAGTGGCTAATCCAGCATGATCTGTCCTCTGGTCAGTCTCCAGAGAGCAGCCACTTTCTCTGGAGTAGCTCACCTCAGGAGGTATCTTGAGAGGATGTAGAGACCAAGTAGAGATTAAAAGGATTGGCTATTTTTCCCTCTTGCGTTGCATATGAAGCAAATATCAAATTCTTTTACTCCTTTAAATACGTTCTTAAGCATTAAAATTTATTCAACACATACGCAAACACACACACGCGCACACACACACACACACACACACACACATATTTTTTGAGACAGAGTCTCACTGCGGTAGTTCAAGCTGACCTTGAGCTTACTGTGTAGTCCAGGCTGGTCTTATACTCACAGTGATCCTCCTGCCTCAGCCTCCTGTGCACTGAGTACAGGCCTATACCACCACAACCACTGACTGTCATGTATTAAAAAAGACTTGTTTGACATTTTTCTACACCTTGACATGGCCTGCATACCCACTAGAAGTAAAGTAGGATGCAGAGCAAAATAGTGATTGTGACACCATTTCACAACTAAAATTGTACCATGAGAGAGAAACATGGTCAGAATTACCTTGCGCTCAGACTTTGTTTGCATTAAGAGATAATGTGACTTGTGCTCAAAATATAAACATCAGCCACAGACAAACCAGACACTGGGGCCCCTCAGGCATAGTAAGAGGCATCCACTACTGCTGTCCCTTTGGCTTCCGAGGACAGGGCTTCCAAGGTGACTTTAATCAGAGCCTGTCTACTATTCCTGAACCTGTTTGCTCTTTGTCCTTCACATCGGACGGGTGAGCCTTCAAAGCCAGCTGTAATTAAAGCCTTTGCTGGACTCTGTCCTTCCTTAGCTGATTTTATTCAAGCTCCTCAAAGACAGTACCGCTTATAGGAAATAAATAGAGAGCTTGGCACAACCCGTGTTCAGGTGTCCTTTTCTGTCAGTGACCTCAAACAGATCAAACAAGATCTGAAAAAGACAACCCTGATACATACATTGAGATCCTTAGGGGACTTGCTCAGGCCTATAAACTAGACTAAAAAGATGTCATGGTACTCTCAACTCAAACATTGACTTTAGATGAGAGACCAACAGCATTATAAGCTGCTATTACAATTTGAGATAAATATCATGTTGTTAATTTTATTTTATTAATTAATTTATTTTTTGTACTGGGAATCGAACTTAGGACCTGGCACTTGCCAGGCAGGCGCTTATGCTGCTGAGTGAATCCCTAGCCCTGTTGTTAATTTTAAAAAACTGGAAGACAGGCAGCCAGGGAATAGCTGGTTCTTACAGGAGACCAAGCAGTCCCTACACAAGATCCCTATTGGCCTCTCAACCAGATGGCAGATTGGAATGAGAGCTGTCTTCAGACACGTGTTCTTAAAGATCTAAAAAGGATGAAAACCGAGTCCCTCCATTATTTTAAATTATCAACTATTCATCAGGAAAGGTTGAGAACCTCTCTGCCTTCTTAGATCATACAAAAGGCACTGATGAAACACATCCCTAGCTCCTAACTCACTAGGAGGACAGATTATTCTTTTTTTTTTTTTTTTTTTTTTTTTAGGACAGATTATTCTTAAAGATAATTTATTACCCACTCAGACTCAGATTCTAAAAAACAAAAACTATGAAGGAAGGCTTTTGCTCCAGATAGCTTACTTGCTACTTTAGTGAAATTTGCCTCCTCATTATTTTATTATCAAGACCAAGAAAAAACCAAGGGCATAAAACCAAGAGACTAAGAGAATGTGGCTGCCTTGGTCATGGCCTTTAAAAATGGATTCTACGTCTGATTTCCAGGGCTCCAAGATGAGCTCGACAACTGAACTCATTTCCACTGCTTTGGGAATTTAGGCCGCCTTCAGAGGGACTGTAATAAAACTGTCATGATGAGAGGTCCCTTGAGCTATGCCCTGATTGCAAATGTGACCTGTAGAAGTCAGACTGACCCCTGGAGGAGGGTTCCAGGGCTCAGACTCATCTTACCATTTGGTCCAGCAAGACGAAAGGACCCTAGGGTGGCTCTCCGCCTTTTCCCACTGGCTGGACTGTCATCTCCATGGGGAAGTCCTAGGTAATCATGACTCTGGAGAGAAGCAAGCCCATCTCTCTGTCCTTTTCAACCCAGGCCTTCCTTCCAGCCGTCACATCTCAGTGTAAGGCGTCACTGGGGAGGAGGAAACTTGCTATCCACAGTATACCTGAAGCTTGTTTTGTCTTTACTCATTTCTTTTAAATTATGCCTGGAAGTCCAGTTCCCTTCATATGGAGAGATACCTTATCTTGTTTAAAAGCTGTAATATATGTACACCTGGGTCAGACACATTGTCTTCCTTCATGGAGACAAAAATAAACCCTAAAATATGGTTAACTAAAGAGAAAGTAAGAAAAATAATAAGGTCTGCCTTGTGCAAATACATCTCAAAGATCCTACTATTTTTTCTCACTGGAACTGATACCCTCTAGAACTAAAGAACTAAAGTAAAAAAAAAAAAAGACTATTGACTATAAACAATAAATTAAGGGCATGGTTTATGTACACATTATAGTACTCCAATCTTGAGAGCTCAAAAACCCAATGGAAAATGGACCTTAGATTAATTAATGAGACCATGGTGCCAATCCACCCAGTGGGACCTAATCCACACACTCTCCTTTCTCAGATCCCAGAAGATGCTGGTTGGCCTTCAGTGTTAGATTTGAAGGATGATGTCCTTTGTATTCTTTTATGTATGGATCCCCAGTCTCTTTTTGCCTTTAAAAATCCTCATGATGAAGCCTCTCAACTGACTCGGCCTGTGCTTCCTCAAGAGTTCAGAGACGGCCCTCATCTTTTTGGGCAAGTATCTTCCCACCACTTGCCATATTTTAAATTTCCCCAAGTCACAGTCCAAAGTATGTGGATGATGTACTGCTGTGTGGCATCTCCCAGAAGAGCTCTCTAGCTAAGGCACCTATGATCTGCTAAATTTCCTGGCAGACAGAGGTCATTAAGGTCTCTAGGTTTAAAGCACAACTTTACAGACTAGAGGTAAAATACTTGGGCTTTCTCATGTCTAAGGAAACCTGAAGTCTGCAAAAAGAGGGAATTAAGCCAGTGCTTTCCTCCCCAAACCCTAAAACAGTTAAGGAGATTCCTAAAACTTACCCACTTTTCTTGCTTTAGATAGCTGGCTATAGTGAGATTGCACAGTGCCTCTATCAGTGTATAAAAACAGCCCCAAAGACAAACATTCATATTTTACCCTGGGAAACTGACTCCCAATAACATTCCAGAAGCTTAAATGAGTGCTTCTAAATGCCCCAGCACTGAGCCTAGCGACAGGACACCGTTTCAATCTATATGTTAATAAAATGTGGGCGCATGGCTTTGAGAGGGCTTATGCAGGATCAAAGACCTGCTGAACAGCCTATCGGGTGTGTTGTAAATTAGACATTATCACAAAGAAGTGGTCTATTTGCCTTAGGGTGGTGGCTGCCATGGCTCTCCTACTACCAGAGGCCTCCATGCTGACTTTAGGCAAAGATCTCACTATGTATACACCTCAAAATATGGGAGGACTTTCTGCTCCCATTGGGAGCCTGTGGCTATCAGATAACTGATTTCTGAAATACCAGACTCTACTTCTAGAAGGACCAGCCATTCAAATAAAGACATGTTCTTCCTTAAATCCTGCCACCTTTATACCAAACAAACACAAAAACACCACAATTGCAAAGAAATAACTCTCTATGCATATGCAGCTACAAAAGACTTGTAGATCCATCCCTTCCTGACCCTCTGCCGTGATGGCAGCTCCTTCATAGAAAATGATATCAGAAAGGCAGGGAAAACATTAGTGACTCCGTATCGGATGCTCAGAAGTTCCTCACTTCCTCCCGAGATGAGCGCCCAGCTAGCAGAACTCACAGCTCTGACAACAGCTTTACAACTCAGTAAAAGACAAAAGTTGAATATTTATATGATGATGATTATGTGGTTAATTCCAACCATAAGATCACTGGGTAAAAAGGCCCTCTTATGCTGAGAACAAAAAAATCACTCCTATTCTCATTGGCCTAAGTCCACAAATACTTGGAATAAACACTCACTTCCCCCAAGCAGTGTACACACCATAACTTTTAGGTCAAAGTCTGACAACAGACTGGTTAAATCATCCCCAAATTAGATGAGAGGCCACAGTGGCACTCACTGGTCCTGTAAAGCCAATTTGGGGCCATGGTTATCCCCTGGATACATAGATGCACCTGAGACTTGTGTGGTTACAAGGCGGGATTGTTAAAAATATTGACAAACCTGAAAACTTACCCTGTAAGGCCAAAGATTTAGCTCAGTAGCATGAGAGCCTGCCTGGCAAGTGCAAGGTTGTGAGTTTGACCCCTGGTACCAAAAAATATAAAAAATAAAGAAAACAAACTACTCTGTCTATGGCATTGATGGTTTGAAAGTGTTTCACTGGTATGATCATTTTGCTTCTATCGTTATCCCTTCTGTAAGATTAGATGATGCCATACAGCACATCAAAACCTTAATGACCTACATTCAACAGGCCTAAACTAACACCTCAAGTAGTCCTAAATAAAAAAATAAATTAATGAGATAAGCCATCCTCCAAAATCAGATAAAGTTAGATATTTTAACAATAGCTCAAGGGGGTACTTGTACAGCAGTAAAAGCTAAATGCTGTGTGTACATTCCTGATCCTTCTGCTAATCTCAATGGCTGTTCAAGATATCAAATGACAAGTTAATGCCATGTCAGGTCCCAAAATTTCCTAGACCTTTACCTTACCTTCTTTTTTGTTGTTGTTTTTTTTGAGACAGGGTCTTACCATGTGGTGAAGGCTGGTCTTGAGCCCCCTTTGTACCTTTGGCTGGTCTTGAACTTGCAACCTTTCTCCTGCCTCGTTTCTCCCTAGCGCTGGGATTACAGGCATGCAGCACCATGTCCAGCACCTTACCCTCTTTATGGAAGGTTATTACTGGATTTTCTTGGTGAAAGCATTTTTTGGTTGTATTCATAATAGACTTATTGATCCTATTATTTAGCCCATGCATACTTAACTGTTTCTTTGGCCTTGTGTCCTCCATACTTAAAACTATATGCTCACTTAAGATGAAAAGACCCAGTATGTATCTTTTGATAGATCTGTGGAGTATCTCTGGCTGCTGACCACAACTGTGACCTCCTTCATATGGAAGTAGTTGGAGTGGTCATTTCCCATGGCCCACTCACAGCAGTACCTCTTCAGAATGAGGATTATTATAGACAGCTAAGTTAGGTAGAAATAGGATAGGCAGTCAGACAGGGCTAGGCACTTAAAGGAATCTGTGCAGAGGATGAGAATACATTACAACTGTGGCTGGAAATGCATCCATTGAAGGCTAGGTCTCAAAATGATGATGGAATGAGAAGGCCCACATGCCTCTCCAAGGTATAAGCAATATACTATAATTGGTGTTACCTGGTCCCATAAAGTCTAGATAGACATCAGAGTTTCCTGATCTATCTCTTCCTAAAAATGTCTTTGTTCTTTCTACATGCACTTGCTATGTGACCTACTTCCCCACTGGGTCAACATTGCCTAAGTGGCTAAACTCATAATCTTATTGGTGATCATAGTTTTGTCCTATATTATAACTTCATGATTCTGTATCCACCTCATGATTTTGCTCTATAAACTCGCTTTGAGAAGTGGTCTTCTTGTCACCCATTCACAGCCCTTCCTGTCTCTCAAGAGCTGTCTCTTAGTAAAGTTTTCCTACTCTTAACTTCCATTGTTCCTTAAAATTCATTCTTCAATTTTAGAGAACACAAACTTGATGTATTTGATGTGTAGCAGGTTGAGAGTTATAGTAGTTCCCTTATGTCATTTAAAGGTCCTATATCACCATGATGCTACCTGACAATGTGGTTTTGGAGCCATTGGAACTGGCATGTGGGAGGAGTTTGGAAAGGTGTGGAGAGAATGTCTGGAGAAAGTGCCCTAGATAGGTGTGAGTCAAGCTTGGTAGGAGATTGTGATTGGATCTCAGAAGACCAGAATGCTGAAAATAATTTACCTATGAAAGACCAGGATCAAGAGGTTTGTGCTGGACAGAAGTACTCCATTTGCAGATGGATTCCAGGTCATGTGTGTATGTACAATCTGTCTGTATTTTACTCATGTTGTGAGACATTGTGGGAAATTAAGATTAAAGGCAGAAGACTAATTAATCTGGCAGGAGAAATTTCAAAGAAATATAATTTTGAGATAGTGGCATGCCTACTACTGGGGGCTTTTATCCAGCTCTCTGTTGAGAATCAAGAGCAAAAGACTCAGTAGGAATGATATAAAGTTTTGAATTTGGTTAGAAAGGCAATGCTGGTAAAGTTGTGTCCTGCAAAGCTGGAGCAGAGGAGAACTTGGTTGCATTAAAAAGCTAAGTACTTTGGAATAGGATCCCAGAAAGATGGCCTATAGGCGTTGCTATATGTCCAGCAAGATCTCATCCTTTACAGCCTAAAAATTACACAAGTGAAATTACTTTGACAAGAGAGTCCCAGTGGATCATGTTCAAGAATGGAGGTGACCTTGGGAATTTGTTTCTATGGACTGCATTCCTAGCGCTCAACAATCTGGGTACTCCACCCATGCACTCAAGAGAAAAAGAAATCTGGCTAGCATTCCAGCTGGCAGCAGTCTTTGGAGTCAACCATTTGGTGCTGGTTTTTAGTACATGAAAAATGAAAGAGTTGTAGGGTCAGAAAAGCTTCCACCCAGATTTCAGAAGAAGGCAGTGTGCCAGTAAGAGGGCAATGCATGATGCTGTGTGAAGCTGAAGGTGCAGTGGAGAAACCAGGAAGCTGGACAAGCCAGGAAAGTGGAATGTCTGAGGACAGATTCAAGGAGTAAGCGAAGCCAACCTAAGAGAGGCCAGGAAGGATACAACCACTGGCTGTACCATGGGAGATGGGCCACTCAAGCCATTTGCAGTTCACATCTTGGCACAGATTGCCTTAGGTGTTGAAGAAGGAACTATAGGATTTAATGTCCACTCTGCTGGATTTTTGTTCCATGCCTTTACATCACCCTATTTTTACTCTTTTGGAATTGGAATGTTTATTTTGAGCCATTTTTATATTGGAAGTGTTTAACTTTCTGTTCTATGAGTGTTATACACAGCTAAGTTAGGTAGAAATATAGGTAGACAGGGATAGGCCCTCAAAGAAGCCTGTATAGAAGATGGGATACATTATAGCTGTGGGGGAGACAGATATCTCTGCTGAGAAACAGACCTCAAGACAAAAGATGTAAGAATTGAATATTTTTACCATGAAAAGCTATTGGGATTTTTTGGAAGCACTTTTCTCCATACATTGAGATGATGTGATTTTTAGTTTATTCTACTGATGTGATGTATTACCTTAATTGATTTTCACATACTCAACTAAATGTGTTCGCAGTGGGATAAATCCCACTGGGTCATGGCATATCATTGTTTTTATTTGTTGCTGGCTTCTAGCTGCTCGTATGTGGTTGAGATGTTTGCATCTGTGTCCCTAAGAGATGTTGGTTTGTACCTTTCTTTCCTGTGTCTTTGCATAATTTTGGGAGTTAGTACTACTGGTCTTATGAAAGATTGCATATTCTTAAAAGCCATATCCAATTAGAATATTAGTCCTTAGGACATGGATGCATTTGTTTGATCTTTTATCTTGAGGCATGGCCACAGCAGGAGGTGTCTGTCTCCCCAAAGGTTGCAAGGCATCTGGGCTTCTGCACTGGCTCCATCGAGGACCCTGCCCTGTCTCACTGCCTATAATATTTCTAACTAACTCAGCTGCCTGTAACACTGGCAACCTGGAGAACTCCACTGACAGAAGTCCAGTCCCAACTCCTACATCCAGAGGGCAAGATTGGCTCCATACCCAGCCCATCTCTGGGATATAATATGGACATTATCACAGAACCGAAAACACCAGAATAAGGTAGGTTCTTGGGATTGCTATAAAGAAACAAATACATCTGGAAGACATCCCTGAGGAACAGACATCTTTGTTCCTGAGAGAGGCCTCAATTCTACTGGTAGTATTATGGAAGGTTGAGAGGCAGCAACACAGAAGATAAAAGAAAAAAGAGAAGGTGGAGAATGGCAGGATGCAGAAGCGGGGAGCAGCCCCAGCCTCCCAGGCCACCCAGGACAGGCCTGGAACTCAACATAATAGGTGAAGTCAAATAAAAGTCAAATACCGGAACTTCTGAAATGCTAACAGAAGTGAACAAACAAGTGGAAAAGGCTATAGAGGGAAAACAATCTCTCAGGTACAAAAAGAAATGAAGCTTAAAATCAAAGATACTAGCAAGACACAAATAAAAGAATAGATGAGCTTAGAAAGAGATGGAGTCAAAAAATGGCCAACATAGGAGAGAAGGAGAACCTGTGAATTGGATACAAAGAGATCCAGGAGATTAAAACCTCCAATGAAGGTTTTAACAGACTGAAGAAGGAGAGGATAGAATTTCAGACCCTGAAGACAAAGTTGCACCTAGTGATCATGAAAAGAAAGGTATCTTAAAAATAGCAATAGTCTGTGAGAAATCAATCCAACAGCTACAAAATGAAGCAAAGAAGAATAACACAGGACTGATTGGGGTCAATGAGAAAGCTGGAGACAGCATAAATGCCTTGACAATCATAAATATATATGCATCTAATATGGGAGCACCCAACTATGTAAGGTAGACATGGAAAATCAAGTGAGCAAAATCACAGTCGTAACAGGAGACCTCAATCTCCCATTGTCACAGAGACACAGAGCAATTAGACAGAAAATCAGCAAAGAAATATCAGAGCTGAACAAACCTGGGGACAAATGGACTTAATAGGAAGAAGCCCTGCACCAGCGGCTGGGAAAGATCTCATGAGCCCAGTGCCAGCCAGAAGAAGAAGTCATGCCCCGAGGCCTGCCACCATAGGGGGTGCATCTGTGGACCCTGCCCCGTGCCTCTCTACCCCTCCAGGAACCCCAGCTCGATGGAATTCAGGTGCCCAGTCCAATCCTCTGCACTGGGTGACTGGCAGCAGCATGGACTGATTGAGAGAAACACAGGAAAATGTCAAGATGAAGGAGCAAACAAGAACACACAGAGCATGCCAGCCCACACAGGGAAAGTTCAGGAGACGCAGACATAGTAGAAATCAGAGATTTCACGCTTGAAGTTTCTTGTGCTGACTGGTTAATTTTACATGCCTCTGTTTGATGGTCTGGACAGTTATTCTGAAGATAACAAGAGGCATTAGGGTAGCCATTGTTGATTTCTTGTTATCTTGTTTTGAAGTCTTATATCACTTTCATTGTTCTGTTTTGATTGGCTTTATTCTGTTTTCTTTTCTTTCTTTCTTTCTTTCTTTTTTTTTACAACAGGGTCTTACTATGCAGTTCAGGCTGGCCTTAGCTCGCTTTGTAGCCCAGGCTGGCTCCAACTTGCAAGGATCCTCCTGCTTCAGCTTCTTGAGTGCTGGGATTACAGGCAGGTAGCACCATGCCTGGTGTTTTATTCTCTTAACCCTCCCCCCACATATCTCTTCTCCTTTAACTTGGGAGTATCAGATATTTTTGTCCCAACAATGAAACAAAGAAATAAAAAACTAAGACAGACACTGAGGATGTGAACGGACATGCTGGCCTTTTTTTCATGATTCTGGGGTGGAATAGCCAGTCTTTCACCACAAAATACGATGTTAGCTGAGGGGGTTTCAGAGAGCTCTTTTATCAGGTGGGAAAAGTTCCCTACTACTGGTAGTTCATTGAATATTTTTACCATGAAAATCTATTGGGATTTTTTGGAAGCACTTTTCTCCATACATTGAGATGATGTGATTTTTAGTTTATTCTACTGATGTGATGTATTACCTTAATTGATTTTCATATACTCAACTAAATGTGTTCGCAGTGGGATAAATCCCCCTGGGTCATGGCATGTCATTGTTTTTATTTGTTGCTGGCTTCTAGCTGCTCGTATGTGGTTGAGATGTTTGCATCTGTGTCCCTAAGAGATGTTGGCCTGTACCTTTCTTTCCTTGTGTCTTTGCATAATTTTGGGAGTTAGTACTACTGGTCTCATGAAAGATTGCATATTCTTAAAAGCCATATCCAATTTATCACTTAAGGAAATACTTTGGAATTGTGCTAAGGATCAAAATGAAACTCACCAGCCTCACAAGTACCAGCATTTCCAGCTGTGAGGATCAGGGCAGCATACAGCTGGGGATTCCTGCTGCTGTGTGTGGGACACTGACCAATCAGCTTGTGGTTGTGACTTCAGTTGGTGCGGCCACCACAAGGCTGAGGCGCTGTCCCCACACTGGTGCTCAGCCCACACATTGCTCATTGCCTTCCTGTTTGCCCAGACACGGTTTCAGACACCTTTGCATTTCTCCTAGTCAAGCATCCCAGGGCCAAACTGAGGTGGCAGCCTCAGAGTTAGCGATGATGAGGAAAGACGCAAGGGGCCAGGTTGCAAGCCAAGGAGAGGACAAGGCAGATGAGAACTGCTCCTGCTGGGCCACTCCATCCTGTCCTTGGCTTCTGATCTCCTCACTCTCACCCACCTGGTCCTCATTTTTATCCAGATCTTCTATGTTGAGCTTCTGAGTGAGTGGGGAGTTGGACACACAGACTGTGATTTTCTCTGAGTCTGTTCCTGGCTTGGAAAGCTGGATAAACCTGTGCTGATGAATGAATTTATAATACAGGCCTCTGGCTCTGCAAGCTGATGCGGGAGTCCTGGGAAATCATTCTGTGTGAAGTTTTGATCAAAGCCGCCTCAGATCCTCCTGGAGCAGGAAAGGGCAGAAAGTAACAAAAGCAGTGAGAGCTGGGGGAGGAAGGGGCTGCCCCGCCTCCAGAACATGAACCCGCACCTACTATGTGCAAGACGGTGGGACACGGAGAAGAACTAGAACTTAACCCTGCTCTAAAACTGCTCAGGCCGTTGAGTCAGTGAAGCTCCTGAGTGAGGCAGGCTGGAGGCCATGCAGCACACTTGACCGTCCTCAGGATCAGGGAGGGTGCTGAAGTCTCAGGCACAGCCGTGGGAGGATGTGGGACTCTTCGAGTTCTTTGAGTTCTGAGCCTAGTGTAGAGTGTGCTCATCTGACTTTACTCCTTCAGGTCCTCACTGTCACCCCAAATCCACCTTCATAGGGCCTGGCCACTATGTCCCTGTGTTTGTGGGAAGACCAGTTGTGGCAGACTGGCTGGGGAAGTGTGCATGACTCATTAATTACAAAGTCCCAGAATGAATGCCCAGAACAGTTCCCAAAGCCCTGTGTGAGAAATCAATTGGAGATGCTGCCTTTAATTCTTCTCTTGAGAACTCCAGGAAGTTTCCAACAGGATGGCCTAGACCTGAGGTCACCCTGAGGAATGGGAGGTACGAAAGGACCATGGCGCTGAGCTCAGTGCTGCTGTGTTATCTTTCACAGTAATCTGTGCTCATGCCATAAAGTGCATTTTCTCTACTTTTATTTGAGCCAGATTTGCTCAGAACAGCCTATTTATTTCTACTTTTAATGCATGAATAATTTCACTGTCTTTTGTGCTTGTTTCACCTAATTCTTTGTTCAAGACAAGAAGAACCTAGAAACCACCTCTGGAAGAAGGGCCCCAGAACTGCAGAATCTGGTAGGAGTCCTAGGCCTTGGTACCCAGAGATCTTCAGGGGTTCCCCCTTTCCATCTTCACTGTCCCTCTGTCCTTCCTGCATCTGTTCCTCTGCTGTGAAGCAGAAGGGGAAGTGACACCTGATCCATACTGCTCCATGGAGCTTGAGTCCTGTTGGGGACCCTCCCTCGTGGGCTTCTCCTTCTAGAGGTCCTGGCCTTGGAGAATCCTCCAAGTTCAGCAGCTGTCCCTAGGGCCATGGTGCCTACCAGGCCCTCTGCAGGATTGACAGGGTGATCATGGACCTAGGCTGAATTGTACAGATATGGTCAGTGTCCATGCCATCCTGTGGCCAGGCTTGATTCCAGCCCCAGAGCACCCTTCCCCACTTCAGACAGGAGGACTAAAGGGAGATGAAAGTGGCCTCCTACCCTGGGCAGGAAGTGAGTGGGTCCTGAGCTCCAGTGTGGATAGGGAGTGGGCAGAGCCTGAACCCAGGTTCCAGCAGATGTGGGCAGGGACACAATCCTTTGGAGAAGTCAGCCTAGGCCAGAGTTAGGACAGGCTGACCCAAGGCAGGTTATGCCTTTCATGTGACAAATTTCTGGATGTGATTTGGTGTGAGAGATAAGGAAAATAATTCCAGTTATCATGTGGCTACTTCTGTTAAAAAGTTGATTTGGTGCAAGTAGGGTTGGCAGTGGAAGCGTCTCTGTAAGGAGAAGCTATCACCAGCCATGTTATAAATAAACCTCGTCAGTGTATTGGAATAACAGGGACTACAGCAAACTCCTGTATGTGGTCCAAGGCAGCTTCTCTTTTGGTGTCACTGGGGCTTGAACTCAGGGCCTGACACATTCTGGGCAGTTTCACAAGCCCAGAACAGCCTCCAGCGTGGGCAGATGGCTTTGGATTAGCGTCCGGGCAGCTGCAAGCTGTGCAGGTCAAGAGGCTGTCCTGTAAAGCCACCCTGGACCCCAGCAGGGTGCTTGCCTGCCTGCCTTGAGTGAGGACCTGCTGTTTCTGAAAGCAGCAAGAGTTCTTAAGATCTTGAAACCACTGCAAACTGGACCCTAAGGTGGGAGCTGGGGAAACATGAGAGCTTTGTTTGCAATTTCAGGACGTGCTGGACCTGGGATGTCCTCTTTGCCCTGGGTGGCCTCAGGCCTATGCCATAGTTTGCCTGCCTCCAGCAGTGCTGGGAGAGTGAGGGGAGGTGTGTGACCCGCTTGGAGGTACAGGTCAGGAACCAGGAAGGAAACTGGGTCCTCTCGTGCCTAGATGTGCTTACACTGGTTCCAGTCAGAGCTCCTTGGTGCACAGTGGACAGTAGGATTCTAGGGAGGAACCAGGTGTAGGGTCAGGGGTCTACAGACAGGGAAAAAATAGAATAGAGGCCTCATTAGGTCTCCTAGCTAATCCTGACTGGAAGGAGTTAAAAACGAACTTTCCTAGAAAGATTCTCTGGAGGCAGAAGTGGAAAAGGCAGAAAACTAGATGAGAAAGGCACCAAATGGCCTTGGGACCTTGGATCCAGAGATTAGGAAAAGAGTAACAGTGGCACACAGAAAGCCAAGTACACAAATGACGAGTCACCCCCACCTCCAATAAAATACAGGAGAAACAAAGGGGGATGGTGGTAACTAACTTTAAGGCAGTGTGTACTCACACCTGTGCATTAACGTGTGTGTGTGTGTGTGTGTGTGTGTGTGTGTGTGTGTGTCTATTCACTTTAGAGTCAACATATTATTCACTCTAAGGTCATTATAGAATACAACAGGTATTCACATGCCCCCTTCCAAACTCCAAGCTAACCATGAATAAGGCACCCCCTTGCCAACTAGCTGCCCACCCCAAAGATAAAGCCAAGTAGACAGAAAGAAGCTGCATGTAGACCCCTGTAAGGAATTATGTTAGGCAGAGGTGCCTGGAAGCTAATCTGGTTATGGTGAGCTCTGGGTGTATGTGGGATCTTCACTCACTCCTCTACAAAGCACCTGGGAGATTTGCAGACTGCAGGGGAAGAGAACAAGAAGTCGCCAAGAAGCCAGCCCTCCCTGTGAATCTGCACCATGAGCAAGCTGCTGTGGGGAGAGCCAGATGCCAGCCTTCTGGTGCATGGGCTGGGAAACAAGAAGAGCCAACAACTCCCTGCCCCTGCTGTATGTAACTGGCTGATCTGGAGAAACACAGGCTGTGATGATGGCTATTGAGGTAAAATACAGTGTTTCACTGACTTTGCAGGTCTAAAGCTGGTGGTCTGATTATCTGTTAGGAGGATAGCAGTACATAGCATAGCATCTAGGGGGATCTCCTTCTGAGAGTGATGGTGATTGGTAATTCCCTATTTTTTTTTTTTTTTTTTTGTTTTGAAGTCCTGTATCATCTTCATTGTTTTGTGGGTTGGGTTTTATTCTGTTTTGTTTTGTTTGATTTTATTATATCAGAAGGCAGCTGTTTCAAAGATAACAGGATATGTTATGGTAGCCATTTTGGATTTACTATTATCTTGTTTTGAAGTCCTTTATTTCATCTATTGTTTTGTTTTATTGGTTCTATTCTGGTCTGTTTTGTTTGATTTTTACTGCAGCTATTTTGTAGACAACAAGAGGCATTATTATAGCCATTGTTGATTTCCTATTGTTTTGAAGTCCTGTGTCACACTGGTTTGTTTTGATTGGCTTTATTGTGTTTTATTTTGCTTGGTTTTATTCTGTTTAAGAAAAAAAAGCACCTAGGAACAAATGGCCTGTGGGTTCTTGTACTGGTTGATGGATTGTGTCAACTTGAGAAGTTTAAAAGCCTAACTAAATCAGCTCAGCAATTCTTCACCCTAGGGTTGCTCCTTACCTAGATGATATAAAGGGGAAATGAGGAAGGATGCATTGGATTCTATTCTTGGGAGGAGCTCCAGGGCTCACCTTCGTTCCTGGTTCCCAGCACAGACTCTTTGGCCTCCGCCATTGATCCTTTACTCTTCTGTCATAGACTCTTCAGCTTCCCAGCATACACTGTAGGCTGAATCCTTTGGTCTTCATACACCCTCTGCATGCTTCCTCATCTAGCTTTGTGAAGCCATCAAAGCCAATCTTGTAATTTCTGATGCATTTGTATATCTTGTGCTAAATCTGTTTCCTCAGTAAAACACAGATGGATACAGGTCTCCATCTTTACCCTGAGTCTTCCTTATCAGGGTGGCTATCTTTTCTTTTCCTCCCCTTCCTTACCCTCCTTACAAATAAAGTGTGGTGGATAGAATTGGCATGCATTCCCAGGGCTCATGGTGGGCAGAGACAGCATGGACCACAGGGTTAAAAGTGGGCAGGGTTGATGGGAATCTCCTGGGATCACAGTTGATAGAGTTGATGAGGACCTATGATGGGAAGAGCTTGTAGGGACCTATAGAGCTCATGTTGGGCATCATTGGCTAGGACTCTTATGCTCATGCTGGACAGAATTGGCACAGACCCCCAAGGATCATGGTGGGTAGGGTTAGAGACTCTCAGGGTTCATGATGGACAGAGTAAGTTAGGACCCTCAGGCATTATCATGGGTTGAATTGGCAAGGACCAACACAACTTATGTTGGATCAAGTTGCTGGAGATGCCAAGGGTAATTTTGATCAGATTTGGCAGTGCCCACAAGGCTTAAGGTAAACTGAGTTGGCAAGTACTCCCAGACTCATGGTAGGTAGCATTGGCAGGGAGCCCTACCCTCTGGGTTCATGGTGGGCAGATTGTTGAGGACCTCTAAAGTTTGGTGGGCTGAGTTGGCCAGATCCTGGGTGCTCACAGTGGGCAGAATTGGCAAGGATCCCAGGGCTCATAGTGTGCATAGATGGTAGTACCTCCAGAGTTCATGGTGGGCAGAATTGAAAAGCTCCTATAGGGATCACATTTGGCACCACTGACAGGGACCCCTACAACTCATCATTGACAGAGTTATCATGGAGCCTCAGGGCTCATTGTGGGTGGAGTTGCACTTCCAGAGGCCATGATGGAAACAGTTAGCAGGGATCTTCAAAGGCTCATGATCAGCAGAGTTGGCGTGGACACCAAGGTCTGATTGTGGGTAGAGTTCGAGGATTCACGGTGGGATGATTGCTTTGGACATCCAGATGTCTTGGTTGACAAGGTTTGTGGGACCACAAGGGTTAATTTTTGGCAAAGTTGCCAGGATCCTTGGGGCTCCTGATGGGATAGAGTTGGTGAGGACCCCTGGAGTTCACAGTGGGCAGAGTTGGCAGAGGCCCTTGGTGCTCATGGTGTGCCAAGTTGGCATGGATGCCAAGGATCATGGTAGGTAGAGATGGTGGTAACTTCCAGGGTTCAGTAGTTCCTGAGATGAAAAGAGCTCCAAGTTAAATGGTGGGTAGGGTTGTCAGGATTACCGAGGATTCATTGTTGGCATGGTTGACAATGACTAACCATAGGTCATGGTAGGTAGAGTTAGCATGGACCCTGAGAGCTCATGGGCAAACTGGAAACCCCAAGTGTTTATGGTGGGCAGAGTTGGCAGGGGCTTCCCAAAGCTCATGATAGACACATTAGCAATGATTGAGCAGGGTTCACAGTGAATAGAGTTGGGAGTGCCCACCAGGGCTCATGGTAGACAGAGTTGACATGCACCCTCAGGGTTCATGATGGGCAGAGTTGGCAGGACTAACAGAGCTCATTGCTGTTACAGTTGGTGGGGACTCTGGGCCTTATGATGGGCAGAATTGGTTGAGACACACAGAACTCGTGGTAGACAGTGTAGGTAAGAATCCTTCAAGGTGGAAACATTTATCAAGAACTGCCAAGGTAGAGCTAAACAGTATCTGCTGGTGGGTAGAGGTGTGATTGGCAGAGCTGGCAGGGACTTCCAAGGTCAATGGTGGGCCTAGTTGGTAGGGTTCTCCAGGCTTATGGTAGATAAAGTTGGCAGTGACCCTGAGGTCTCATGCTGTGCAGAGTTATCAGGGTTCCCCTGGGATCATGGCTGGGAGAGCTGGCAGGAACCCCTCACAGTTCACAGTAGATAGAGCTGGCAGTACTCCTCAGGGCTCATGGTGGGCAGAGTTAGCAGGGATTACCAAGCCTCACAGTGGTAGAATGGGCAGTTTCTAGACTTCCGGAGTGGTCCTCCTATGACCTGGCCCAGTTCCAGCCATTCCCCTCCTCCTGCGTGACCTGGTCATCCACCTGTTGTTAGAGCAGGTCCTGAAGCTTGACTTCCAAAATGCAGGCGAACAGTAAGTGCTGCAGAGCTGAGCCTGAATCCTTTCTAAATCTGCCTCTGGTGATACCTGCCTGGTCTGAAAACAACATTCATGTACACAGACCTTGGTGCTTGGGTGCCTGTCATGGCTCTTGTGTTCCTCTGCAAGCCAGTACTATGGCTGCTTGTTTTCAGGCTTGGGAAAAACAGGCTATGGAGCACATGTAGCCCTCAGGCCCAGGTCCCAGGTGCTGAGCAGACATTGGGCATGGATGTGCCTACATACGCGGGTGTGCAGTTTGGGCCCTCCCAGTCTGTCTTTGTTTGTGGGAGCCTGAGCCTCAGGAGGCCACTCTCACCAGTCAGGGCCTCCTGCCAGTCTGGCTCTAGGCAGCTCTCTGGGAAACCAACTGTGCAGGGAGTCCCCTCATCACAGGACCTGGGGGCCCAGCTCTTGCTTCCCCAGCAGAGATGAGTTTAGGGTATTATGTGATGTTACCTGCAGAATGGGGCTCACTGATGGCTGTGCACGGTTGGAGAGATGCACACCTAACACTGATACCTGCTTGGTGCTCACCAATGCGTGGCTGTTCTTCATGGGAGGGGCGTGAGTACGGGCCCATGGAGCCAGAGCCCATCCTGTGCAGTCACACACAGGCGCCATCACACATGGCCCATGAATGGACCAGGATGGTAGCTGACTGTACAAGAACACATGTTTGTTCTATTGGTCACCCACTGCCCCCACCTGCAGCTCTTGGCCATAGGAGCAATGAGACACTGGAGGGAGACAGATGGGCCATGGACAGGACATAGGAAGGATGGGGAAGGCCTGTGGGAAGGACCAGGAGTCAGCTTGCCAGGCAGGCCTGGGCCTTGGGCCAGGTTCACTTACTGGAGGGTGGGTGAGACATATGATGTAGGAAAGGGGATAAGGGACATCATAGGCCTGGTGGGATCTGGTGTCCTCTTCAGGGACAGAGCAGGCCGTGGCTGAGGACCTGGGGTGGGCCAGTGGAATGAGCACTGAGTGGTGGCCTCAGTGAGTTCTTCTCCAGGGAGCTTCCCAAGCCCCTGCATCCTGGATGCATTTCCTGGATCCCAGTCTGCCGTGTGGTCTCTGATATCCACACCCAGTGCAGGTGGGTCACTCTGAGAGCATGCATAACTGTCTCGAATTTGACCTTCGGATGGCCCAGATAGGACTATGCCAAGTAGACTCATCATGGAGGTGGGCTGGCCTGGAGGGGGGCAGTTTGAGCTAGGGACACTGCCATCATAGCAGTATGTGGCTCTCCTGATCCCTCATGGGTGCTACCTTTCGGAGACCTCCCTGATCCACCCACAATGGCTGCAAGTGAGCAGGGGGCTCTCAAGCAACCAGACCACAGGATTTCACTGGAAGTGGCTTCCTTTGAAGCCACCCAGGGGATGGGTAGGGTGTGGTGGGGGGAGAGAGGGAGCAGAGGGAGGCTGTTGTGTACAAGGTCTCCCTTTAAAATAGAAGCAGGACAAGTGGGAGAATGAGGTAACAGTCTGTGACTGTGACTGTCACATCAGGCAGATGTGTGGCAGCAGCTGTCTGCTGTCTCTGGATCCTGAGGCTGTATCTTGCTCTGCCCGTGTATCCCCTGAGGCCCCTCCACCTCCAGCTTCCAGTGCTGGTGCTGTGAGTCCTGGGAGCCACCAAGTCCCCTGAGCCACCACCAGCCACTACTATCCTACACCAGCAGCTGTGACAGCACAGGAGAGGACAGGAAGGGTTATGTCCCCACACAGACTTGAAGGACACATGAAGTCAGGCTATGCCACAGCCACATATTCCACAACTATCCCAAGACCCCTACTTACCCTGGAGAGCAGAGCGCGGAACTTCTTGTCCAGAAAACTCCCATGAGATCTATCAACTGCATACAATCAAGAAAAGCAGGTATCTGATTTGTCTAATAAGCGGAGCAACATGAATGGCTGAGACCAGTTTCTAAATGAATACCCAGATGCAGTAAAAAGTGGCTATTGTTCAGGAACAGAGGTATAATCAAATTCTTAATTTTCTATTTCAATAAACATCTTTGAATTAATGCCTATTCCACTAATTATGAAGGTTTTTATTAGTGTTCTACTTGATTGATAAAGCACAAACACAGATTACACATAATAATGTCGTCATTTCCCTGCGGGTGAGCACCTGGGTGGCTCCGTGCATGCCCTGAAACCCGGAAGGGAGAGAAGGGAAGAGGCAAGGAAGCCAGCAGTGGGTGCAGAGGAGGGTAAAGCCCGGCATGTGGCAGGCAGAGCGGTGCTTGGTGCAGTGTCTCGGTCGGCACAGCCCAGGAGATACTTGAACAGGAACAGCTTCAACTCGCCCTCGACAGGGCAGCCCTGAGCCCAGAGCCCTGGCGTGGCCTCAGGAGGCTTTGGAAGGAGCAGCTGCCCCACAGCCTCACTGCAGGTCTCTTGGGCAGACCACCCACCACCCAGTCTCTGGAGGACACACAGGGCACCACACAGGAGGCTGCACTCTCGGGCCTGAGGCGTTGTTTTGGGCCTTCAGGAAGGCTGGAAACTGTGAGCCTGAGTGGAGGGGAGGGGATGGGCTGGGGAGGGGCCATCATCGCAGAGCTGGGCCAGGGACTGTTGATAGCCAGCACTCACATGAGGCTTAGAACCTGCAGGATGGTGGCACCTTTGGGTGTGTGTGGGCACAAGTGGACATGTCACAGGAAGTCTAGTCCATCCCACCCCAACCCCTGAGATTTGTGGGTCTCACTGTTATTTTCTCCTGAAATTGGGATTAAATCTAAGGCTTTTGGGGTGAGCTTCAGCTCCAGCCCTTTAATTATTATTATTTTTTTAATTTTGAGTCTGGCTCTTGGCTACTCCTTGTTACCCAGGCTGGGTTTGTACTGGGTCCTCCTGCCTCAGCCCCCTGGAGGGCTGGAATGAGAGGCACATACTGCTATGTGAGGCAGCAGGTCTCCTGGCACATTCTCCTTTTATTGTTGGGTAAGATCACATCCTTTCCCCACAGTCTTAAACAACATTCCACAGAAGACATCGCTGATTGCTGGGATTAGCCTCGTGGTGTTGGAATGGTGAGCACTTGGAAACCAGGCAGGAGGTCCTGGGCTTCTCACCAGGCACAGGCTGAGCCAGAGCGCTGTGCTCAGGGCTCCCCTTCAGGGATGGTAGGGTGGGTTAGGCAGGTCCACATCTCCACCTTGTTCACTGTGACCTTGGGAAAATTCAGGTCTCAGGGAGTTCACCTGGTCTTTTCCAAGAACCGTGTCTTGCTGTCCTCTGCAGGCTGTCCCAAGTGGAGGGAGCAAAACC
The DNA here is from genome assembly GCF_034190915.1 of Cavia porcellus. NCBI lineage: Eukaryota > Metazoa > Chordata > Mammalia > Rodentia > Caviidae > Cavia > Cavia porcellus. The sequence goes on from NW_026947489.1 coordinate 61,408,644, forward strand.
CACTTTGGCCAGGGTCTTGACCCCTGGCACATGTCACCGTTTTCTGTCATTCTAACGGTGCCCAAGGGCAGTGCTTATACAGAACCGACTTCTTGAGCCCAGGCTGTGGGCACTTGGCCTGATGGGGCTCTGACAATGTCCTCATAAGGGGAGCACACAGTGAGGGCTGGGCTGGTTCTCAGACACATTCAGGGTCCCACAGGGCCTCGGGCACCATACCTGACATGCCACAGCACCTCCCAGGCAGGAGTGGTTGTCCCTGGCTGCCTGAGCTGGGACCCCAGTGGGATGGGGCTGAGGCGGGGCTTCCTTTTCCCTTACAGAGCCGCTGTGCTCCCCTCCTGCCTCTCCCCTCATGGTTGCCTTCCCTGCGGGGCTGTCTCAGTGCAGCCTCTCCATTTCCCCTTGGAGTTCTCAGGGGGCCCATCTTCTGTTCAGCCTCATGCTTTGTTTCAGCTCCTGCCGTGTCACCTGGACCTGTGATCCTTGAATTTCATGTCTTTGCTCTCTTGGGTGTATGTCCAGAGGACCTGTCCAGCTCTCTTCCTGGGCTGAACATTCTCACAGCATCTATGGGCATCGAGGGATCACTGCCTGTCTGCATCCTGGTGTGTGCCGTGCTGGCTTTTAGGCTTGGGGACTCTCATGGAGTCCCCAGGGTCCACCACGGCAGTTTTACCTTCTCCAGCCGATCTTGGGAACCCATGGGGCTCACTGAGCTGAGTTGGTGTGGATCTCTTGCCCTGCAGTGGGACCAACTCCACACCACATCTTCCTGTAAGATGGGCTTTCTCTTTTCTTTTCTCTCTGTTTCTCACTCTCCTTGTTTTTTCTTTTTTCTTTTGTCTTTTTTAGACAGAGTTTCACTATGTAGTTTAGGCTGGCCTCAAACTCATAGCAATCCTCTTCTCTCTGTGCTGGGATTGCAGGCATGTGCCTGTGGGTTACAGGCATGCACCGCCACACCTGGTCTCTTTTCTTCTTTTTGTTTTCTTTAGGTGCTGGGGGTTGAAACCTAGGCTTTGCACTGAGCTACCTCCCCAGCCCTTCTTTATTTTTCATTTAGAGGCAGGGTCTTCCTAAGTTGCCCAACTTGGGCTAGAATTTGCGATCCTGATCTTCCTGCCTCAGTCTCCCAGAGTACTGGAGTCACAGGCATGTGCCCCCACCCCTGGCTGGGGCTCCTCCTTCTGCAAACTCCTTCCTTTGAGGTCACAAGGCATCTGTTCCCCACAGCCTTCTTCAGATGTGCACACTACTGTTTGGAGGAATTTCACAGGTGGTTGTTTGATATAACCATTAAAATTAAAGGCTATTAACTTACAGCTTACATGAGACAGTAAATACTCAAATATTATGGAGCAAGGGCTTGCTGTTCCCCCAGCCCCCAGGGAAAGCAGCAGCAACCAGTTTTTGCAAGACAAAAAGCTTTACTGTGTGGGCAGTACCACCAGCCAGGATGAAGAGCTCAGGTAGGGGTTTTCTGGGAGGGAAGGGGATTGATTGGGGGTTCCTAGGCTGGAAAGCAGCTGCCAAACTTTGACAGAGGTTAGGGAAAGGCCTGGGCTTCCGGGGGACAACTTCAGCTCTTGGATACTGAGGGACTGGTGTCCAGCCTTGGCTCATGTCACTGCATGGTCCTTTCCTAATCAATCTGACTGTGTTTTTTCACCTCTGGTCACTTGTACTTCCTTTACCCACTGCTTCCCTTCCAAATTCTGCCTCAGTACTGTCATGTGGGCACTGTTCACCACCGGGGTGTCAGCACACAGGGCACCCTGCTTGTGTCTTCGGTTAGTTGTGTAGATGTCACACGTACAGTGAAGACAGGATGGTGTTTAAATTCTCAGGGGTCTAGGGCTTCCCGTCAAGAATGCATATGGAAGTTGAGGACACAGCCCTCCAGAATTGGAAATCGTCCCTCATTATGTCACTGTGGAGTAGGTGACATTCTGGTCTCTGTCTCAGGGCCACTGTCAAGTGTGTTCATGTGGGATACCTGTTCCCCAGTCACCACTGTAGGCTGGCCCCGGCCCAGGATGCAGAGCTCTGGATGACTAGGACGCATGTCCTGTGAGCATGCTCAGGACTGCAGCTGAGGGTGGGGACACCTGTGTCCCTCTGTTTTCCTGCCCCTTGAGGGCAGCATCTTGGATTTTCTCAGGGCTGGGGTTAAGCATTCCCAGTGTGCCCAGCCTGGCATTCAGACTGAGCTCTGCCCTCTCTGCTGGTTCAGCGCTGTACTGAGGCTGACCACTCTCTGTCCAGCCTGGCTAGATGTCAGCATAGCCCTGGCTCTGACACAGTAACCATGCTGTGCGCTGACTGGAAGCCTGGTGACAGTGAAACAGAAACATGACATGATAAGGGAAGTGGGCTCTCAGAGACACTGGCAGGATGTATTGAAAGAGGAGGTTCCCAGGGGGTCAAGCTGACAAGGACATGCTGGGAGCCCCCATGCCTGGTTCTGGGAAACATATACTGACACACTAGTATCACTCAGAAGTGACCTGGTGTATGACAGCCTGACCACCCTGGCCATTGCTTCTCACTGTTGCCAGATGGAAGAGCCATAGAGGAGAAGTTGGAAAGTGACACTGCAAGGGTGCTGTCCCTTCCCCATGGCCCAAGACATCCCAAGTGCATTTCCCATGAGGTGAGACGTGCTACACTTGGGTTGACACAGTCCCCAGGTCAGACCTTGGGTGACACATGCTGTGAGGCTCACTGCAGGCACAGCATAGTCCAGGCCCTCACCACCTTTCTGGGGCCACCCTGGGACACCCAGTATACAGCTGCCATGTCTTGGGCCTGGTCATGATCTGATTGAGCCACTGACACTCAAGAGCTTCAGGAAACAAACAGACATGAAACAGACATGAAAATAAAGTCTGTCATATGCAAAATCATCTCCTCTCCAAATAAAGACCAGCAAATGTGAAATCAGAAGTTTAATATGACACCATTAAATAGATTTATGTATCTCACACGGGAGGATTTTTTTTAAAACATAAGAAGTTAGAAATTACAAGTAGGTCTATGCTTCCTATATTCAGATAAATTCATTTCTATTAATTATTATTTAAATTCCAGGTAGGGAAACAATCTGGGGAGAGAAGGACAGATACCCAGTTGGGCCCACCATGTCATTTCTGACAGAGCATTCAGCACCCTCTCTGCACTCCTGCCCCTTCCCATCACGCCTGGCCACAGCCGTCACATGAAGGCAGAAGGGATGGCGTGGTACTGGGCAGGACAGGTCTTCTCCATGCTCAGCCCTGCAGGGGTGTCTGTGGCTCTCAGTGATCCCACTGTGCCACCCAGGATGTTGTCCCTGCATCAATGGAAGGGGCTTTTCCTATTGGAGTGAGGCAGTAAACCCAATGTTCCAATGTGATCTTGGCAACTGAATCCCACAGACCCAGGAGGCAGGAGGACCCGATTCTCTCCTGGGCTGGGGTGTAGGTAACAGCAGAGTCAAGGTGTCTATACCCCTCTCCTCCCAGGACTGGATCTCCAAGTATCCCCTGGGTCACTTGGGGCTTGCTGACCCCCCACACCTGGTCTGATTTGGTCACCTCACAGGAGAGTGTGTTGGGGCATCTGGTTCTGTTGTGCAGACATCGGTGTTCTCACATTAATAGTTAATAACCTCACGTGAGGTCCTGACCTTGGAAACAGTGGTGGGGAGGGGTCCACCCCAGGAAATCCCTCTTTCTGTCCTGGGGGATCTGTGTGGCTGACCCCACCCTGCAGTGCTCGGGGGAGCATTTAGGAGCTGGCAGCTACACCCCAGAGAGGGTGTTCCTTCCCTGCACAAGCTGTGTGTGCTGACAGTCCTGCCTGAGCCTTCCCCTGTGATGACAGCCTCATGGCCGATGCCACAGTCATTCCCACACCTGGTGGCCCTCATTCAGGGCTCTCTGGCTTTCTGGATTCCTCCCTGCCCTACTCACCCTCTTTGACAAGCTACATCCACAGCTCAGGCCTTCTGGGACCACACTGAAGGTGCTAACTACCATGCCACCAGCCTAACAGGATTTGCAGTGAAGAATGCAAACATGTGCTTCAGGAAAAATAATCGCCTCCAGAATGTGAAAACGGATGAGCTGATCCTCCCCCACCTTCCAGCCAGATGTTGCTGCAAGCGCCTTTCTTTCAGTGAAACAAAAGTACACATTTTCAGGGGTGAATGGTGCTGACTACGGCAGCCTAAGGACCCTATCACTATGCGGTCACGATGGGAGACACACGGGCAGAGTCACGGCCTGGTCCTGGAGGCTGTGGTGGCGTCTACTGGGGCAGGGCCCTCAGGATGGCGTTGACCTCCTCAGCCACAGCTGTCAGTGCAAACTCAAACTGCTCCTGCCAGGGACACAAAGGGAGGAGACATGGGTGAGGCTTTAGCTTGCTCTGCAGAGAAGCTGGGAAGGAAGGGGAGCCAGGGCTTCCTTTTTGGCCCGGATTGGCTGGGCATGGAGGGCACGGACTTCTGGGTAGGACATGTTGTACCCATAGCTGGGCGGGGAGCAGTGGGTCCAGGACTACCAGAACAACCTCCCCCCCCCCCGCCCATGCCCTTACCCCAGATCCCTTCCTGGGATGGAAGGTGAGTTGGAGCAGACAGTGGGAGGTGTGCTCATTAAAACTGTCACCATTCTCGCTACACTGGGCCTGTTCTACACAAGTGTGTAGACTTACGGTGTTGTCAGAGTTTGGAAAGTCACTTGCCCCTGTGGCCTTCCTCAGTGATGACGTGTGGCAGCCACACCTGCTTGGGGAAATGCACGGGCACTCGCATGTGACCTGTTCAGCACAGGGCAAGCCTGGTCATGCTGGCATCAGGACTGCGGGCTTCTTGAAAGGACAAGTGCTAAGTAGGCACCCTCTCCTCACAAAATTGAGATGGATGTCACCACTCCTGGCTCCAGTCTCCACCTGGGCACCTCCGGGCTGTGGCACAGAATTCCAGGGAGATACCAGGCACTTGCTTGGAGGAGTCACAGGCCCCAGGGCCTTGTACGCCATTGCTTGGTCAGCCGACATGGACATCCCCATCAGTGGCCTGAACTGTTTCTCTGTCATCTCAATGGGCTGGTGCCAGCCTCTGCCACACTATGTCATTGTAGTGACCTTTAGGGTCCGTGGCCATGTTTGGAGTACTGTCCTTTGAGCTTGTCACCTGGATGGGCCCCTAGGAACTGGGGAGAGGGTGCAGTGTTCGAGTGGGAAGCATGCTTGTGAGAGGATTCGTGCCCAGGGAAACATGAAAATGACGGCAGGAGTGGCACCTGAGGAACTGGCCCCTGCTGTGGTGGGTGACAGAGGCCCTGGTGTCCACGGGGACTGGGCCTCAGAACCTGCACTGCCAGGTCTCATGACTTGAGGACTCCTGGTGACAGGTGCTGCCTCAGTGAGGCGGTGGTCAGAAGCAGCACGGAGATTGCTGGGCCAGGAGGCCCAGTGGGTGGATGTCCAGCTGCTACCCATGTCTACACTGGGCAGGGAGCAAACCATTAATGGACACGCATGTGGACCCAGCCACCAGGGAGCAGCCACAGAGCTCACCAGGGAGTGAGCCACACTCACCCACATGCACACATGTACTCACATGCACGCTCACACTCATTTTCTACCCGGGCCAATGCGGCATCCTTCCTCCCTCATGGGAGCGAGCTAGCTCTTGGTATTACTTCCAGAGTGACAAGTGTCCTGGAGGAGTGGTGGGTACAGTGAGTGTACCCATGCCTTCCCAGCAGTGGCTTCATGGTGACAGCTCCTGGGGCATCTGGTCTCTGGCTGTGGCACTGCCCTCAATCTTCCAGGTCCAGCTCACTGTTAGAGGTGACTGGGTCTTACACTGTCAGGGGACATCTGTTAGATGTTCACAGCTCTGAGACCTATCCTACTAATGCAGTGTCACACCAAGAGGTGGTGTAGCCCACGATTCATGGTCACACGCTCCCTGCATCAAGAGGTGTTGGCTCCTGGGCAGACCAAGACTCTGGGATGCTAGGCTGCTGTATTGTCTACTGTCTGTCCCCAGGATTAGGTTGACCTGCAGTTCTGCAGCTTCATGGTGGCGCTGGCATGGTGGTCACCAGTGAAGAGTGGCAGTGACTCAGGTCCTAGGAGTCCATGCCCAGGATGACAGTAGGTGGGCGAGGCTCCTTTCCCCTTGATATGTCCCACAACACTTCACTCGGTGGGGCCAGAGCATGTGCGGCCCCTGTGGTTATGTGCACTGAGGCTGGTCTGAGGGGTGCTGCCCTTGCAGGGGTCAGGAAGCTTTTTGTTAGTAGCTGGTTCTTGCCTGGAGTGAGGTGCATGCCCACACTAAGTGCAGAGGTGCAGGCAGGCAGAGGTGCCACTGGCTTCAATTTCCTACAGTCACCATGGAGTAGGGGCCAGTGCATACCCGGCCTCATGGACATCAGAGCTCACCACTTCCTCCTGAGTGTAAAGTGTCTCTGTCCACTGATGTCACTGGCCTCTGCTGCCTATCCCAGTTACCTGAAGCTCAGGGCCACAGACAAACAGGATGATCCATGGCCTGACCTCTTGTGGCAGGATGGATCTTCCACGGGGTATTCCATGGGGTGTGGAGCCCAAGGGTCATCTGAAAAGGCACTGTGGTGCTGCACCCCTACAGGGTGGCTTGGCTGGTCTCTCTCGTGTGATGCTGGATTGCTAGAGGGAGGGGTTGTTACTCCACGTCTGCACACAAGTGCTAGGAGGCCAGGTGAATGCCAGGCTGAGATGTGCTGTCTGCTCCCTGCCTTGGCATCTGTGGCAGGCACCAGTTCTGTGCCCAAGTTTATGCGGCCCGGCTCACCCTGAGTGTACACATGGTGTTGACAGTGTTTAACTTTCATTCTAAAATCTGCACAGCGGGCGGGGGGGGGGGGACATCTCCCAGAGGGAGCAACTTGGCCTGGATGTCCAGCCAAGGACTCCAGGGCGTGGCTCCAGGAACCAAGGCCAGATCTGAGATGTGTTGGTGAGCTTGGCTCTAGGGGCAGCTTGGCTCCAGGGCAGCTGGGCAGTGAGGGATTTTGTTATGATGCAGGGATTGATCCCAGGGCCTCGCAAGTGCTCAGCATCTGCTGAACCACTGGATGTGTCCTCAGCTTCTGAAAGGCTTTTGCAACTTTAAAGCCTTCTTAAGGTACGGGGTATTTTGCAAGGGTGTCATATAGCAGTCTCACATCTGTACACACTAACAGCATCCAGTGTACTCGGACCTGACTGCCGGCAGGGAACAGCCACATTTGCGACTTCAGGAGCATGTCAGTCTCAGGCTGCCCAAGTTCATGAGATCAGTCACAGCCCATTGTTACATCCTGACATCCCTGCCTGAGCCTGGGGACATTGCTGACTCGCCAGGACACAATACACTTGTCCCACTTACTAGGTCACAGCGCCCCATTGTGATCGCCACAAACTCAGCCATTCCAGTCCTCCTAGTCTCACACCCTTCTTTACCTCATTCCTCCTAAGCCTGTCCTACTGACCCTCTGTCATCCACAAAAGATGCAGTTCAATAAGCTGGACTCAGACTCCCCTTTGGAGTAACTCCAGGAGGTCCCCCTTGGAGCCCCACAGTCAGGCTGGCTGTGTTTCTTACTGGGTCAACCTCAGTTACCTAACATCTGGTGTTGAAACCCAGGAGGTGGCACCTATAGCAATGTGGCTCCCCCACCTTACCCTCGGGGCAGTAAGAACCGGTGGCCTCCAGCTCACCAGAGACCTCTCCTCAGCATCGTCTGCCTCAATCCCTCTGCTCAAGACTGGGGTGAGCCTTTCTGGAGAACATTCAAAGGTATTCACCCCCCAGTCAGTCTTTCTGGTCCTAATTAGGCCTTACCTTTGGATGTGGCCCGGACACAACGGACCTACTTGATGTGAGTTGCCGTTTATCCTTTGTTCTAGCTTTTGGTCTTTGTCTGGGGGATGTTCCTTTCGATCTCATTTGGCCTTTTCCTGTTGGACATGCTCATCCCGGATCATGGAGGAACTGCCCTTGTCCCTCCTAAAGATACCACCCTGTGGTGTCTCCTCCATAGCCCATCTCAACTCAGCCTCCAGGTTTATCTCAAGCCAAGATACCCCATCTCTTTCTGCAATATGGCTGGGCCACATTACAAGGCTCTCTTTGCCCATAATGTGGTTTGTCAGTTTTCCTTTTTTCTTTCTTTTCTTCCTTCCTCCCTCCCTTCCTTCCTTCCTTCCTTCCTTCCTTCCTTCCTCTCTCTCTCTCTCCCTTTTTCTTTTTTCTTTTTGGTTTTTTGTGAGACAGGGTTTCACTGGTTCACTCTGGCCTTGAACTCACTTTGTAGCCCAGCCTGACCTTGAACTTGCAGTGATCCTCTTGCCTCCGTCTCCCGAGTGCTGGGATTATAGGCATGTGCCACTACGCCCTGTTGGTTTGTCAATTTTCAGTTCCTCTCTGCCTGGACTGCTTTCTCCAGTGCAGACGAGGGGGGTGAGGGCCCCATGATCAGGCTCTGCTCTCGGCTCTCCCTACGCTTTCTGCTCTACCTCCCAGCAGATAATAACTCATCCCCTCCCCAAGGCCAGCCTTCACCCCAGTCTGCCTCAGGAAAAAACTTGCATTCCACAAACCTCTCCCTCTGCACCGTAACTACACCCCTTTCTCACTGCCCACTCCCTCTGAGTTTGGAGAGGGCTTTTATCTGTGACCCAGCCCCGCGGAGTTCACTGTGCCCCTCTGCTCTTTGCACCTTAGTTAGTTCCCCCGACACGGTGGAACTCACTCTTCTCCCTGCTATATTCATATCATTCTCACCACCACTCTCCTCTCTGACAGGGACAATGAGTTTGGACAGCAGGTGCCCATGTACCCAAAATAATCACCAAGACCCTGGGCAGTTGCTATTCCTTGACAAGACCCTCGGTAGAGCCTGAGGTGCTGTGCAGAGATTGGGGAAGGTGCCAGTACATCCTCACCAGCCGAAACAGGACCCCCATGGAGTCCACTGACTTCAACAAAATCCGAAAAAATCTATCAAGAGCCCACCCAATGCTGGATCACTTTACAGCCCTATTCATGTAGACACTAAAAGCCAAGTCTGATTTTTCTTAAGATGACTTCATTTCCCAGGCAGCCCCTGACATCAGGACAAAGCTCAAAAAGTTTAAGGATGGTCCTCAGATCCTGTGACTGACCTCAGGATTGCTGCTTTGAAACTGAGAACTTGACAGACAGAGATCCAGAAAAGACACCAAGAAATCCGCTCTCAGCTTCTCGTTTCAACACTCTGGCCAGGACAACTACCTAAGCAAAACCTAGACCTCTGGACCTCACTTTAGATGGGGCAAAGCAGGGCACTTGGCAAAGCATTGCCCAAATCCACAGCCCCCCACCTGGAAAACCCTGTCCCCTGTGCAGCTTAGCAGGCCATCAGAAGCTGCTCCCCAGTACCTCTCCAACACAGGTACTGGGCCGTCCACTCTCTCTCCTGTCGCCCGGGTGACTGATGGGGCTTGTATCTCTTACACCCTAGCTACAAACTCAAGAGACAAGCGTGACTCTTCTGGTCCATCCCTCAGGCAGCCAATACCTGGTTCACAGATAAAAGCCTCTCCAAATGCCCACACTAGGCAACATGTGCTATGGTCTCCGACTCTGACATTTAAACAAGACCCACCGACTCCCCCAAACCACCTCCCAGCAATCTAACCCAACACTTATCCTGGCTTCGCCAGCTTTCTCCCTCTCCCTGAAAAGACTCCAAAAGGACCTGATTTACTTCTTTCCTTGTTGTCAGATCACAGCCATTAAATCCCACTGTCCCCGGTCAGAATTCCTGCCCCTGGAGCCCTCCATATGTGAGCTCTGCCAAAACAACCCCCAGCCCTGAATCCTTCTGAGCCTGTGGGCAGTCACCCCTTTCATTGGTCCCCACACCCCTACTCCCAGTCCACTCAGGCCCTCGAACCCTTATTCCTAGGAGGCTTCCCCAGCTCCAAGCTCACTATTCGCCTCCCTCTCCCGGCCAGCAGGCCCTGCTCCAAACCCGAAGACACCGCATGATCCTCGGGTGCCTCATTTCTGCCACCCCGCCTCGATATCTTGAAACCCAGGAACACCAGGCTGTTCCGCTCGCTCCCTCCTCCTCCCCGCAGGCTTCTCCCTGAAAGCCACCTGTCATCCTCAGGACTCCTGCTCCCTGACCTTGATTGCGTTATCTCTACCTCGTACAAAATTTCTTTCCTTCAGCCCCAACTTTGCTCCAACAATAATCACTGACCTCTGGCTCTGGAGAACCATCCTTGAGCGCACTCCAGCCCACGTCAGCTTCTTAGTAACTGCCTCCACTTCTTTCCTAATCAGCCCTCATGCGACCTGTTCAGTTAATTCCCCTTCTGGCAGGAGCTCCACGGAGAACAAATCCGGACTAAACTGCCCTGTGCTCCACCTTTCCTCTATGCTCTCCAAACAGGTACAGCAGATCTCTAATAAACTCATTGGCATGCAAGATCATATGGACTCACAGGCTGCTACTGAGTTCCAAAACCATCACCGTGGCAGGTGTGTGTGTGTGTGTGTATGTATATATGTGTGTGTGTGCATGCCTTTCTCCTGGAGACCTGCTCTTTCTTCACGAAGTCTGGACTTGCATAAGATGGCATCAAAGAGCAGTGCAATCAAGCCTCCACCCTGCCAAATCGGGCCTGGTCCTGGCTCCTTCCGGACTGGCTGACTACTTCCTGGAGCTCCTGGCTCGTGCCCCTCCTTGGGCCCATTGTCTCGATCCTCTTCCTGGTCACATTTGCCCTGGCTCTTTCAGCCCCTGTTCAGTTTTTGTCAGCATGCAGATGTCTCAATTTGTCCCTGAAGTGCTCCCCAGTCAGCCCTCCGAGCCCCACAACTCCCCCATCTCACATCTCCTCTTCACGTTACCCGACCTAAGCCCACCCTACTATCCCCTACCCTATCTGTGAAAGACCCAGCTCAGCAAACTGGACTTGGATTTCCTTTGGAGTTTCTCAAGGGGTCCTGCTAAGAACCCCAAATTCACGCTGGTTGTGCTCTTTACTGAGTTGTCACTGTTTACATAACAGTGGACCTCTGAGAGCGCTGGCGTTCTCCCTGAGTAATGCTCAGGGAAGAGGGAATTGGAGTGACCTCCATTCTAAGTCTGGTTAAGCAGAAAGCTTTGTGCTTGCTCCTACTGTTGCAATCTGGCTTTTAGTGAGCTGACCTACTCTGGGGGCACCAGGAATCCCTATATCCTGTGGAAAACCTGATGCCTTCACCTCAAAGGCTAGTATGTGGCACAGGTTGGACTGGAGGGCAAGAGACAGAGGGCGTCAGGCATATGTTTGGTGAGCTGCGGACACCCCCTGGGACTCTGGCTTTGCCTTTTCCTTCTTTCTTTGAGAATCCAGTTTTCTTCCCCCAGCTCCAAAGGGAAACTTCCCGTTAACTGAGTTTCCTACTTGAGCTCTGCCTGCATCTGCATAGACTGGTAGTTCACAGTCTTGGGAAGGCCTGGGAGGCCCTGACTGCAGAGGATGGGGTGGACAGCAGCAGGCGGCCTGTGTCTGATCAGCCTGATCCCTGCTCTGCTCTTAGGAAGCAGCTGCAGATATACACCTCTAATACACTGGAAGTCCCACAGGACTGATTGACAGTACCTTTGTCTGGACCATGCCTGGTCTCTGGTCCCTCAAGTGCTCCAGGGTCGCTGCGATATCAATCTCTTTAGCACCTGCAACAAACCACAAATTGGGCTGAGTTCAGCGCACAAGATAATCCATGCTGCATCTGTCAATCTTGTGCTATCGGGCTCCCTCTGGGCAAAGAGGCCAATTGAAAATTATTACACTCGTCCCTCAGCAGGCTTGGCAGGCAGCTGCAATTTCAGTGTTCATATAGAAAATAAGGCAAGGGCAGCTTTCATTAGCATTAATTCGAGGAAGCCGGGCTGAGAAGTAGTCCTGAGATGCCTGTGAAGATACTGCACTCAGTGCCAGCAGCTGCTGCCATTAGAAATGAAAGCTGATTGGGTTGTTCTTGGTGGCATCTTCTCTGGTTTAGGTCAGAGGAAGCAGTGTATGTTTTCATTTTGATTGCATAGAATTATTTCTTATTTTATGAAAGGAAGGTTAGAGAAATCTCTTGCACTTAATGCTGGCTTTTGAATGTAGAGTTCTCTGGTTTCTACAGCTGAGCACTGCAGATATGAAGAAAGGGCACTGCTGGGATGAGGAAATGAGACTCGGCCAAGGCCATGCACAGGGGACCAAACCAGATGTTGCCAGGCACAGCAGGGCAAGTGCGGAGGGCCCAGGAGAGCGGCTGCAGGGGGACAATGGTGCTGTGTGGTGTCCTCCCTACTATGCTGCTGTGGGGCCTTGACATGTCCATGTCCAGCCCTGTGCTGCTATGGCCTTGTGAGTGGCTGAGCAATCACAGCCAGTATTGCCTTGGGAGCCCACGTGCTGTGACCTGCAGGACCAGAGGTGGAGGAGCCAAGGGAGCTGAGGAGAGGCAGCAGGGTAGGTGGCACCGGAGGGGACACACTGGAACCAAATATCACATCTGCATACAGGAAAACAGCGAGAAGCAGAGGAAATCTGCAGGAAGACTACCTAGAGCTCAGCATTGACCACCCCAGCCTGGGGTCCACAGGGTACTGGGGCCTCCAGCCCCTCTGAGTGCAGGTGAAGTGCTTGCCATCACCTTAAGAGCCCATCCATGGTCTCCCTGGCTTCTGACCATGGGCAACACCCAACCATAGGTCTAGGACACCAATGCCTATTGCCTCTGCCCTGAGCACCCCACTCCAAGAGCTGGACAAGAGGTGCACTCGAGCTGAGGACAAGGTCAGGTCTTGCTCTGCTGAGGTACTGCTCTTCAGGGCTTCAGATACTAAGGATGCCCATCTCATTTTAAAGAGAATGCATGAATTTTAAACAGTGTGGAACAGAAGGGTGAGTTTTAGTGGGTTAGGAAGAAAGGAAGTGGTAGCTAGTCAGGCCCCCCTTGGGGACCATCAATCCCTGGCAATGGAGCCCACACTGCTGAGTGACAGTGACAGCCATGCTGAGAACCTGGCTTCTCTCAGAACAGACTGGGAATGAGAGGTGGCTCTAGAACACAACCCTCATGGTAGCTGTGATTGGCCCTCTGGCAGGGCTGCATCTGCTGGCCACGCAGCACATTCTGGGGCAAGTGAATTTCAAGTGTGTAGAGTGCTACCCTGCAGACAGCATGGTGCCTGAGATGCCCAGCACACTGTTCTCTCCCTGCATCCCAAACCCAGTGAGGTCTCCCAGGGACATGGACCTCAGGCTGGGCCTGACCTCACCCAGAGAATGCCAAACCTTGCAATGTTTGACAACAGTGGCTGAAAAATAGCTTCATGATGAAATCTGGCAGCCACAAATACCCTAAAATTCCATGGAAGTACTTCTAGTCCCAAGAGAGTAGTGTGCCAGTGCCCCTGCCCTCTCACTGAGGGGGGCGGCTTCTGCAGCACTAGTGATGACTTCATCTGGGGATGTGTGTGTGGCCTTAGGACGTCTCAGGAGCATCCTAATGATCCAGTCAGAAGCTTTGAGGACTGTGTCACATGGCGTGTGCTGTGCTTGGATGCAGAAACCAAGGATGGAAGTCCTGGCCTTGGGTTTGTGGTCACCATGCAGTGTACTTGGGTTGAGGGTCTTTGGCGGTATTCTGGGACTGGGGAGGGGTTCATCAGGACTGGCCTAGGGTATTAAACATATGTCCATTGGTTTTAAAGGAAATTTTCTGAAACAGAAAAAGAGCAGTTCCAAGTAGAAATGCTGAGCTGGAACCTGACATGGTTTACTGGGCTCTGCAGAATGAGTATGGCTCTGCCCTGGGGTCCAGGTGCTGCTGTGGTTGTGGGCCTGGGCTATCACTCTGTCCTGCAGCAGGGGCTGCATCAGGGCCCTGGGAGATGAGGCCGATGACTCTGTGGCCTTCAGGGTACAGTGAAGCTCACCCTGGTGACACTCTGGACAGATGCAGCTCTGTTTGGACTGCTTAGTCCTCCAAACCTGGGCCTCCATGGACTCACAGAGGACAGTTTTAGTCCTGCAAGGCTGTAAGGGTCCATCTGGGACCCTCACACACTCAAAGCTTACAGCCACGATTTAACCCCAAGGGCTGTCTGTGCCACAAGTCTGGATGTATTGTCAGCACCAGGAGCTGCTGGCTGTAGACTGTGTCCTAGAACTCCACCAGGGACAGCAGAGCTGGGGCCAGTGTGGCTAGAAAAGCAGCCCCATGTGGGCAGCGACCTGGACAGTTTTTGCTGAGCACAGAATCCAGGGCTGGGCAGCGCTGTGCCGATGTGAAACATCACAACTGAAACCTTCTGCTTCTTGGCTCTGGGATGCACTTTCACGTGACTGCTCTCAAAAGAAAGTGGGACAAGGAAGCAGAGTGCCCTGAGGCTGCCTCAATGGGGCACAGACTAGAGAGAAATGTCGGGGAGATGCTCATATTTTGCCTGGCTGACACCAGACTGAAGAGCAGAGGAAATTAAATTAACACTGAAAAAAACTGAGAGCACTACAGTTAGGTAAGTAATGGATTTGTTAAGTAAAATCAATTGTCTAAGGTGGATGGCTAATACCTTCCTGCACGCTAGAATTAAGAATAATTAGTTATTTGAAGTGTGTGTGGAGACAGCTCTAACAGAGCTCACTGCACAATCCCTTCCGAGGGACAGAAAGGCAAGGCAAGCAGCTCCGTGTAGCCTGTACTCTCTTTGTCATCCCAGCACCAGGTGACTCTTTGCGGGAGAGGCAGTGGACTGAGGGGTGAGCACTGTCCCCTCCATGTGTGGATGGGTCATTGAGCTGTTGGGTGAGTCTGAGCCCTGGTCCAGAAGCTCCTCTGGCATCTGTGGTAGTTTCCCCAAGAATGTGATGCCATTGCTGACAGACGTCACATTCCAGGGGCCAGTCATGCTCAAGTCAAATAGCTGTGGACAGCCAAGAGATCTGATCACATGTAAGAATTCAGGTGGAGGAGATGGGATGTAGGGCCACTGTGGGAGGCCTGGTGCTCTGTCCAGCTCGATAGTGGCATGGGACTGCAGAGCTCACCTGGCTCCTGGAAAGTCTACCGTGAGGCTGTGTGTGTCCTCCTGAGTGCCACAGCACCAGCTTGTCATGCGCATCTTGCCCTCAGGGCTACCCCAGAGCCATCCAGTGTGGCTCAGTGACTCTGACTATGTCATTCCACCTCATGTCTCAGTGGCTTAGGAGTCTACATATTGGAAAATACGTTTTCAAGACAGCGGAGGCTTTTTGAATGCTTTAGATAAGAAGTATTATCCAATAAACATTTAAAGAACATTAGCATTAAAGTATTAAAACTATTTTTTACAATGAAAGAATCAATTTGAAGCTGAAGAAAACCAGGCAAAGGAGCCCCTGGCGTCTCTTTATGACGTTTGCTTTGATTTCTCTGGGAGTTGATTCCTGGCTGCTTGGTGCTAATGTCATTACCTTTCTCCTTCAGGTGGACAGGGCCCTAGAGGGCTCATTTGGGGGACCTGCATTGCAAGCTGCCCAGCTTCCTACACTGCTCAGGAGTGAAAGTTTAATAAGCACAAGGGAGGTTCCTCACCCAGGGGGTTCTCGGGCTGCAGGAACACAGCATGTGCTATATTGAAGCAAAAGATGGTGTGTATCAAATGTCCAGGAGTGAAAGGCGTCCTGCACTGAGAATTTTTAAATTTTACCCTCTGGAAGGTCCATCTCCTCCAGGGCGGAAGCTGCCATTTGCACCAAGCTTGGGGATGCCTTGGTTTGAGCCTTTCGTTAGGAAGGGATTGTTGTGAAGGCCGAGGTTGCCCCATCCCCTGGCCCTTCATGGGCATGGAGCTGGGTGCAGAGGGCACAGCCTGAACTCTGCACATTCAACAAGAGCGGACCTGGCTTAAGAGTGTAGGGCTGCCTGGGTGCTAGAGCTGAGCACATCTGCCTGCACCACAGCTGGGCACCTGCTGCCTGTTGGCACTGACCATTATTGCATGCATGCAGGCACACACATGTATGTGCCCACACCACACACCTTACACATACACACACTGCCCTGCCACATCACTGCATGCATACACAAAAATCATACAGGCAAAACACCTCGCCACACACACACACACACACACACACACACACACACACACACACGAGACATCATACATCCACAGTGGTCCATCACACAATCACAGGAGACATTATACATGCAGAACAGCCCACTTCACACCCGCGTGTGCACACACACCCCTCTGTGGGTCTTTTGCACTGAATTTTTACTTCATACTCTAATGTGTGAACATAAAGACTTAAAAAAATTGAGCCGGGGGCAGTGGCATACCCTTGTAATCCCAGCAGTCAGGAGGCTGAGGCATGGGGACTGCTGAGTCTGAGGCCAGCCTGGACTATGCAGTGATATTAGGATAGCCTAAATGATATAGTGAGACTCTGTCTTACCCTCCACCCCAAAAAGTCAGAAAAATTATAATCAGGAAGTTGTTTTGCTGACCTAAACCACAAGCTCCTTTTTCAACATTTCAGTGGGATTAAAGGAGAGAAATCTGCACCATATTCTTTGGAAAGTGAGAGTCTCACAGTCAAGACAAACTAGGCATTATGTTTCTCTTTTGAACAGATTTGAAATCGTTTGTGTGAAGAAACTGAAGTGTCTCCAAATCTTCAGAGAAGAAAACTGAACAGAACGTAGGGCTCCTAAGTGCGAGCTGTTTGTCTCACAGTCTTTTCCTCTACTGCTCCTAGAAAACTGGGAGCTACGCAGAACACCTGCCAGCTCCCACCAACCTCCCAATGGCAGCCAACACTGCACAGCTGTGGGCTGTGTTACCCCCTCACAGGTGACCCTGTCTGACTGCCTTCACGAGAACATGGGGGATCTTAATTCAGGGTGGCAGAGGTGTCCCCAACTGTGGCCTCAGCATTCTACTGAGCAGTGTGCTGCCTGCCATACCCCAGTGACCTGGGTGCTGTGCACAGGACCTCCTGACACAGGGACATGCTAGCCAGGAGATACCCATTTCAGGCTGGGAAGAAGGTTCTGGGCAGGAGGGGGGTGAGGCTCTGGCAGCTGCCCAGGTACAGGGCACCTGGCAGATGGAGAAATCCTCCAGGCTCTGCATAGGGGCCCTGGAGTCATGGAGAGACAGCACTGGGCCAGGGAGGCCATCCTTGCAGGGGCTGGTCAAGCAGGAGGAGAGAGGAGAGAAGCGATCAGAGAGACCAAACAAGCAGTTCCTTTCCTGTAAGCTGGATTACAGGACTAGGTACAGACACAGGCTGAGTGCCACAGGCCGGGAAGGCCCGGGACATGGTGTCTTGGGATGGTGCCTATCCACCCAAGCCTGCTCCTCCTGTGTATGCACAGTCCATCTGATTCTGAGTCCTGATGTGGCTTGGAAGTTAGATATATGAATTCAAGACCGTGCTCACAACTCTGGACAGCAACATCCTTTGCCAGGACCATGCTGTTTCTCCCATGATGTTCCCAGGTTCCGCTGAGGCAAACTCCCTGAGAGCTCTGCTCTCCATGGCTTCTACTCTCCTGTGGCTCCATTTCTGGGTGCCAAAGTTGGTGGGGCTGGGGTGGAAGGAGGTGGGGAGCCTAGGCAGTGTGGTTCTGCAGGGTACAGGCAGCTGCTTCTGTGCTTGCGGCTTGGGGATGGCAGCTGTGGGTGCAGTGGAGGCTGCAGAGGCCCAGAGGGCTCGTGCTCATTGTGGTTTCCAAAGCCTAGGCATCACCAGGTCCCAGGTCCCCATCTGTGTCTGTAAGTCTAGCACCTGGTGCACCCTGCAGTGCACCTGCTCCCAGCCATATCTGTCTTACATAGTGAGAGCTACATCTGTCCCTTATGCAATGCCTGCTGCCATCCAGCCTGGGGACACGCCCGGTTCCACGTACCCATGTGCCTGTCACCACTACTGGGCACCTGACACTCAGGGGCAGGAAACACAAGGAGAACATGCAGATGTGGGAGGTGTCCATGGAAAGCCAGGGATGCTTCCTCCAAGGACAGGCACCCAAAACTGCTTGCTCCCTCGGCTGAGCATGCAGTGGGCTGTGCAGAGTCTGGACACTCCTGCCAGTGCCTTCCGCCACCTTACAAGTCATCAACACAGCAGACTCCAGCAGGCTGTACCCTGTCTTCCTGTCTCTCCCTTGTGCCTGGGAGCTTTCCTGGTCAACAGTAGTTGCTGAACCATCGGATGGCCTATGTGAGGCTATGCCTGTCCCTGTGGCCCCAAGTGGCACCTTCATAGTGGAGCTCATGTTTCTGAAAGAATGGTGACCATGACGATGATCACGAACCACAGGAGAGGCCTGGGAGGCCCTGCATTCCATTGTCCTGCTGCAGGAGTGTGGCTGAGAGAGAGGCAGTGACAGTGGCAACCAGTCTCAGGTCCTGGAGACATGTCATGAGATTGGAAGGGGTGGATATAGGTCACCTCCACGGCAGGCAGAAGGTGCCATCTTGAGTCACTGCGGAGGACTCTCTGTCCCGATGGATGGCTTTCTTGCTGCTCTGCCCACCATGGTGAGTGTCCCCAGTCCCCCTGAGGATGGGTCCTTTTGGATTTTATTCAGTCTTAATTAAAGCAGCCACACCTGTGTGTTGAACAATGCAGATATGAAGGGCACTGGTCTGAAGGAGTTGTAAACATTGAGAAAGATCCTCCAACTCCCTGTGCAATGGCGCCCCAAGCCAGGCACCCTGTGCAGTAGAGCCTTGCTGGTCTCAACCTTCGTTTCCTTTCCAGCTGCCTCCCACGTTCCCCTCTTGTGAGGAGCGGGGTCTGAGGCCTCAGATGCAGCATAAACAGTGAAAGACGTGAGTCTAGGAAAGTCTGTAGGTGGCAGCCTGGGTGCTGCCTGGTGCTTTCCTGCTGCAGAGGCCATGTTGGACACTGCGCCTGCCAAGGGGCCACATGCAGAGCAAGGGGGGGACTCTGCAGTAAGGCCATGATCCGTGCAGAGGGCAGGGATGAACCCACACCATCCTACAGCAGCCAGGGGAACGGCCACAAGCACACAGGACGATGCTTGGCATCATGTATGATACAGGCTGAGGCCGTTTAGGACGCTGCCTCACACCCTCAATACAGCAGCACTGAAAAGACCAGGGCTGGCCAGGAGAGACCAGGGGAGAAGCCAGAACTCCTGAGCTTTGTGGGAACTATGAGTAAAACAGACTTGCTTCTTGATCTAACAGTTCCACTCCTAGGAATTCACCCCAAGAACTCAAGGCTAGGATTCAAGCAGGTGCTGGAACAGCCAGGTTTGTAGTATCACCGATCACAATAGCTAAAGGGGAACACCACTGATGTCCATCAACACTAGGCTCTACCAGATGGGGGAGTATTATTCAGTCATGAAAAGGAAGAATCCTGACCCATGTGGTCAGCCCTGGGGAGCCATGCTCAGGTTCACTAGCTGGTCACCGAAGGACAAATACTGCCTCATTCGACTTATATGGGAGGCTGAATCTAGGTTCCTGAACAGAAGAAACAAAACAGCAGGGAGGTCCCTGTCCCCTACTCAAGCATACGGTGTGTAGAGGAAAACAGCAACATGAACCACACGTGGCCAGGGTCACAGGTCCCACTGTCTGCTCACAGGTGTGTGCTCAGCTGGCTCAGAAGAGTGCCCCCAACAGGCTGGGCGTTCATAGGAGTTTGGCACCTGTGGTCCGGCAGGGCTTACACTCTGCATGACAGCAATGTGAGAGACTGGGCCATGCCATCCACAGCAGGGCTCCTCAATTATCTGGTGGGTATGTTCTGGGGTACAGACATGAGGCCAGGCACCAGGTTCTGCACCACCCTAGCTGTGCCGCCTGCCACGCCTCACCTCTGCTGGGCCGTAGTGGGCCTGCCAGCTAAAACGTGAGGAGACAGGAAAACTCTGGGCTTGGAGGGGTGAGGACACACAGAGGGCAACCTGGCTGGAATCAGCTTCTGCTGAGAGTGAGCTGAGCCCCCCAGCAGGAGGGGGCCGAGCTGCCTGGACCCCATTTGTCCCAAAAGCAGCAACATTGGCAGGCTCCACTTCCCGCAGCCACGTACTCCCAGAGTGTGAGCCGTCTGCTTTGGTTTCCAAGTGTGTCTTTGTCTGCTTGCTAATAAACTCAACAGTGGAGAGAGTGCTGAAATGATTCTGTGGTTGTTCTTCAAGCCTCACGCTCACCCTGGCCTTAATCCCTGAAAGGCTGAGTGAGCCCTGCCCGACGCCGCACAGCTGGGCCCTGGACGTGCCCAGCCCGAGCAGAGCCTCGGATGCTGGTGGGGCCTGCGAAGGAGCGCTTTGCAAAGCATTCTTTGGGGGCTCACACAATTCATTCCTTTCAAGAAAGGGAAACAGGAAGAAAGGCTTCGTGTCCAGGGCTTTGGGCCTTTGATCATTTGATGAACGCTGGGCTGCAACGTGGGCCTCCAGCTTCTCAGGCCAGACAAAGACAGGCCCGGCAACACTGGACAAAACCCCAGCAGCCTTTCGGGGGCGGCCTGGGAAAGGCCGCTCGCCCTTTGATCTCTCCCGAGACCACGGGGCCAGGTCAGGGGATTTCATACCGGGAAGGTCAGGAGCAGAGAGAGGGCGAGCAGTCTCAGAGAAAGCCGCAGCCAGCCCTCGGCCTGCTCCACACGGTTAGGCTTGCCCTGCGGGATGCCGAGCCCACACTTTGAATAGAATCTGATGCTGCATGGTTGCATGGTGTGGTGAGCCAGCACACCGGACAATAGCAGGCCTTCTGGGTCAGCCAGAAAGCATCTCCCTGTGCTTGCTCCTGTGGGAGGGAACCTATACCCCAGAAACTCCACCTGGCATCACAGAGGGGCTCCCTGCAGGGCCCTGAGTCGGTAGAACCTACTTGGTGCCCTTCCCTGCAGAGGAGCAAGTATCCCTTCTCATAGGTTGTATGTGTTGTTAGTGACACCACCTCGATATGCCTATCAAGGCAATGCATGGGTGAAACGGTCCACATTATTCTGGGGTATTTTGAGCAATAGAAGGAAAATATATTTGAGAGAGACAGAGGGTGGGTGATAAAGGAAGAACTGGTAAACTGTCCATACCTCTGAGCTCCAATTTGCAAAAGAAAGGGTGTTAAAGGAAGAGACAGCAGTACTAACAAAGACAAAATTACTTTGAATCAGAAGTTGGGATCTTGTTATATTCTGAAACCAAAAGCTACCGAGAACGGCAATCACAGAGCACTGTATCTGTCTGGGCTTGGCCTGTGCCCATCTTTAACATTTAGCTAATTCAGGTTAGCACAGAAACCAGCTTCCCATGTCCAGGCTGTAGCAGAGAAGGGTGGTGCGACCTGGCCCTAGCCACCAGGAACCTCACGTGACTCAGCCCAGCCGCAGGACTGTGTAAGTCACGGGCTTCTGTTACCCATTCCCACACCTGCACCATCAGCTAAAGAAGGGCTCTGGATTTTATTGTTGTTACCAGAAGAAAATGGAACAAGAAAGATGCCTACTGTGCACCTGTGTACAGTGTGAGGAAACCCATGTCCACACCCCAGGCCTGTGGAGGGAGTGTGACCCGCCCAGAGGGGTGATGTCTCCAGGGCCTGTGTGTTCAGAACCAGGGGAGACTGCAACACAAAGCACCACCTATCTCTGTGTTTCCCATGACCCTGGATTCCAGCATGTACTATGGGAAAGGCCTGGGTGGGGAAGCCAGGTGTACTCACGGCAACTCAATGCCTGGGACCGGAGGGCAGGTCCTCAGGAACCTTGCTCCAGACACCACCTGTAGTTCCGGCTCTTGTCCCATTTTCCTGGGGATACTGGAAGCCCTGCCCCTCACTTCCTTGCAGGGTCCTTGGCCCTGGGCTGAACACCTTCCAGAGGGGGCAGAAGTGGCTGCAGTGCGTGCTGAGCCACTGCCATGGCCCTGCACTCCCTAACATCCCTGATGCAGAATGCCTCGCTCCCCGAACACTCTATTCTGAGAGGAGGAATTTGGGGTCTTGGTAGAGGGCTTGAGTAGCATGCACAAGACCCTAGGTTCCACCCCAGCACTGCAGTTAAGAACATTCCTTTGAGACAAGGGAGTTTATGCTGGATGACAGGAGCACCAGAGATTTTTTAGGAAACCAAGTTCAGTCAGCAAACACAGCTTTAACAGCAGCGAAGACAGTAAGGATGTCTGAGCCTGCTGAGGTCTGTTAAGATTCAAGCTATGCTCTCCTGGGCTCTGATGGAATCTCAGAGTGAATGTGGTGCATTCTTATCAAGGCCCTACTATGTTCCCAGCATACGCAGGCTGCTAACAAAGGCCCAACTGGAAACATAAACGTGCTTGCTGTAAACAGCCTTCAAATGATTCAGAAAAGGGACAACAATCCGCAGATTTTCTCTAAGGACTCCAGTGAGTATCGTGCCCTGCGTTGCCGTGGCAACACTTCCCATTTCTGAGCCACAGCAAAGCAGCCAGTTGTGCGTTCTCACCTTTGGCCATCTTATTGAGAACCATGTCGATCAGGATGTAGGTTCCACTCCTGCCGGCGCCGTCGCTGTCAACAGAAGGAGAGACAGTGTGAATACATCCCACAGGCCAGCAGCAGTGGAGCCTTTGTGGGGATGGCGAGGGAGAGGGGAGGGCACAAGGGCCTTGGGGACTGGCCATTGTGTGTGGTGTATTTGTTTTCTTTTCCTCCACCCTCTGGCCAAAGATGGGCTAAATCTTGTCAGGAAACAAAGGAAATAAAGAAACATATGGCTGGGTCGGAAGTGATGGCGTCAGATTACAAATGCCTACGACTGCACTGTCCTGCACCCAGAGGGTACCTGGCCCTGGTGGATGCCGTCCCTCCACTCAGTGGTACAAACGGATTGTTCCTGAGCTGCGGTCCTGCAAGGAGCCCTCACTGTCTCCTTCATTCTACCAGCCAGAACAGGGATATTATTTACCATTTGGGTTGGTTTTCAATTGTCATAACAGCTAACTGAAGGGCTCGCGTGGACCACTCCTTCTCTGTGGTACTGAGATAGGCACAAGACCAAGCGCGGTCTGACCATGTGCTCATGGCAGTGTTGATTGGCATGTGGAGGCCATCCAGACTGCACTGTTGTTCCTACCAGAACCAAGGTGACTTTGAGGAAAGCAAGAATGTTCCCATTTCAAGACTTTAAGAAGTTGGCAGGGCACAGTGGCACACGCCTGTAACCTCACTTGGGAGGCTGAGGCAAGAGGGCGACTGTGAATTGAAGGCCATTTTAGGCTACAGAATGAGTTCAAGGCCAGTCTGAGCTACATAGTGAGACCTTGTCTCAAAAAACAAATAAAATGAAACAAAACAAATAAGACGTACATAACTGGGGCCAGGTGTGGTGGTGGAGTTCTAGAGTCTGAGGCTGAGGAAAAATTAAAGGGGTGGGATCGGAATCTTCCCAAACTGAGGCCCAGCCTGGGCAACTTGTGATTTGCAAGATTCTGCCTTAAAATAAAAATTAAACAAAGACTGAGGGTGTAGCTCAGTGCAAAGATCCTGTGTCCCATCCTCAGGGACATCTTAAAAAAAGAAGCACACGACTGGCAAACAGCTGTGCCCTCAGTTTCTGGTCAGCATGCTGGCTGGGGTGCCCTGGGAGTCGGGGTGAGCCCCCAGCTAGTCTTTCACAGTGACAAGCCCCTGAGTTTGGCTTTCACACTGAGAAGCTGCTGCTGGAAAGAGAAATAACTCACACTTTGTGCTTCTGTCCACAGCCATCTCGCTACGTGGTCATGGAAGACACACTCACCCTCCCTCACTGTGTGACCCAACACTTGTCCTAAGAGGTCACATCATATGCATGTGCCAGTACCATGTGCCACATGACTGTTGCGAGATGCTGCGCGAGCTTCTAGAGAAGGCCCTAGCTTGGTGTCTATGGGCAAAGGAGGCACAGCCACTTGGGAGTGCAGGGGACAGAGGTATAAGCGCACAAATGTGTATTCCTACAGAGATCTGGGCCTTGACCGCTGGAGACAGGCTTCCTTTTTATTCCAGGCAGAAAGCTTCATTCCGTGACGCATTCTGTAAAGTGGAGTCTCACACCAGGAACAGCTGAGCGCTGAGTCTGGTGGACGCATGCAAAGTCCTCTTTTCCTGGTGTGTGTGACAGGCGTTGGTCTCTGGAGTTCCCCCCGCGGGCCCAGATCCTGCACTCAGATCTACAGGTGGGTGTGTCTCCTTGGTGACAGATGCTGTCCCTCTTTGAAGCTAGCCTGGCCAGCCTTGCCGTTTACCCAGCCCCACACCTCGCTGAGCCACCTCCGGGGCTGATTGGACTAGTCTCTCAGCTTTGTGGTACCAAGAGGGCTCAAGAGAAAGTAAGAGGAGGGGATAGAGATCTTTGAAAATAGATGGTGAAACAGGACATGGTGCTGGCAGAAAGAAAACACCAGTCCAGGGATGGCAAGGGGGGCGAGCAGCTCTGTTTAGCTGGGTGGCAGAGCTGATTGTGTCTACACCTTTGGTTCCCCATGGAGATGCCAGGGAGACTGTTCCCTAAGCAGTAAGGAAGTCCAGCTTTTATGTTAACTATACCGGTCACTTCAGACATCACGGAAACTACTTAATACACATTAAAGTTGTACTTGCCTGCAGTGAACGATTATTGGACAAGAACGGCCCCTGTAGCACTTGTTTACTTTTCTGAAATAAAAAGAGATAAAAATTACAGAGATGCACTAAGACTCTATTCTCCCCACTCCTATGCCACTGCAGCAGTTATGTGCCCCCAAATCAATTTGCAACCAACTTGTTTGCACGGAGAATAACAGTTACACATATAAATTCAGAGACTCTTTCTTTTCAATATTATTCAACAGAGCTTTAAAAACAGTTCTCACGCTTGCACAGAATATTTTCCCCCTCTGCAAGTACGAATTCTGGGGTTCTAGCGTTGACCCTGGGGACCCAGAGCCCCACACTTGTGCCTGTCCTTACCACGCCTCATCCTGCCCCTCTGGCTTTGAGGTGTCTCCATGCTTCCCTGAACTTCCAGGTTAGGCAACGTGTGCTGAGGACTCTGTGTGTCCCGTGCATCACGCTGGGAGAGGATATTACTACGTCATCTAGAGACACCATCCCAGAACCCTGTGCCTCCCGTCGGTCTCGGGGAAGGAAATTCAAGTTACAGAGAAAAGCCACGAAGTCCAAGATGCTTTTCCATCTTTATAAATCCACATCTTTAACAACAGGCCCCTCATGCAGCTTTCAGTGCAGAGGTTGTGAAAGTTAACAATAAAAATACACTGATGACTTCACTAACCAGCACCTACCCAAATAAGTGGGCTGCCTTTACATTTGCTGTACAAGCTTCAAGTGGTTTTTCTAACAAATTTAGTGAGAGAATAAAACACATTTACAAAGCACATCAAAGTTCTCAGTGAAATGTTTCTTAATAAACAAAACTGAAGGCAGAATCTCAGTTTATGGACAATGAGAATGGGTGACAAGCATTGTCTAGAGGTGCTGCAGGAGTTCCTCCAACCAGAGACTCAAATTTAAAAAGATGATGCTATAGAAAAAATCCTTTACCCCTCGAACTACAAACAATAGTCATTATATTTCCTTGCACAGCTTTGCTACTCAACACTGTGACCATCAGGTGACAGTCACCAGAGGTGTCTGGTGCAGGCACAAGTGGAGAGAGGGTGGGCATCCCTCACCCTCAGTGGGAGCAGGTTCTTTTCTCACGCAGGCCTGCGTCAGAGGGGCTTGTTCCCTTTCCCCTCATCCTCTGTGGAGTTAGCCGCACAAGGCACTTCTGAGGGGATTCTGAGCCCTCAGCTGGGCCACGCGCGGAGGAGGGTGGCCGCAGAGTAGATGAGACGCGCCCACCTGCAGACAGGTTGCGTTCAAAGCCGCACTTGATGTGTGCGACAGGCGGCATCTTATGAGCTTCTGGACTACCCAGCAATGCTTTCAAAGGGTACACGGGTAAAACAAGCCCGTCTCACCCGAGCCCATCCTGGCTCTCAGCACGCACTGTGTGAGGAACGGGGAAGACGGCTCCACTGCTGCGTACTGTTAAACTCCCCCATTCCTGACTCTGTGGTACCAAATATTTAGACCCTGTGGTACCAAACATTTAGTTCCTGGAGCAGGAAAGGGCAAAGCCCTTCACTGGCTAAAGACCACACAGGGTGGCGGTGCTGCTCAGTGGTAAGCGCCTACACAGGGTGTGCAAGGTCCAGGCTCCAGCCCCAGCACCACCGAAAAGAAAAAAAGCAAATAAAAGGACCGAGTGTGTGTACAGAACAGGGGCTCTGGCGGTAGACCTCATCTTCTTTCAAAGAGAAATTCTCACCATTGGGCTGTGCTATCGTGGATGACCTTGGGGACTTCCTGGGTGTCTCATGCCAAGTCCCCCTGTCTGTAAAGATGGCATGTTCCCATGCCTGCCCAGCACTGGGACCAAGCAGAAAGGAAGGCACAGGAAAAACCATTAGCCCAACAACCAGATGCCTTCTGAACCGCACAAGTCATGAAGACAGTGTCTGAGATGGCAAGGCTGTGCCTATTTGTGTTGCTCAGTGTCACCCTGGGTGGGGAAAGTTGATAAAAGCAAGACTGCTGGTTGTGATGGCTGCACCCTTGGGTCCCTGCTCTGGCCCTGTCTCCACCCACATAGTGTCTAGGATGTCACCGTCTTCAGGCCCTGCGAGGCCCTCTCAGCATGCCAGCCCCCACCCCATACCAGTCTTACTTACAAAGAATGAATGAGCAGTCAAGGGCACCGTGGGAATGGGCCGCAGGGATGTTTGAGAACTTTATTTATATAGAATCATGCACTTCGATCATCACACCAAGAGACATTGCAGATAGAAAAGCGAAACCATCGCACAGGGAGCCAAGCTGCTCATCGAGGCTGCAGGTTATTCATGGAGGTGAGCGGCTTGAAGCGTCCCAGGACTCTCAGACGCTCGCCAGCGAGCCAGGTGGCTCCAGCGCCGAGAGCAGGCGGTACAGGAGGAATCACCGGAAGGACCAGCCCTCGGTCCCCGAGTGAGGAGGGCCAGCCATGCACCACAGCAAGCAAAGGTGAGGTCGTTAGCAGTTCGGGGTCCCCCACATGTCCCTGCAGCAGTCACAGTTTCCAATGATCACTTTTGTGACTATGCAACTGGGCTCATATTACTAGCTGCAACATCACAAAAATGACACTGGCCACCGCTAATTAGCTGGCAAAGTAAGGGTTTGTCCAGTTTTACAGTGAGCAGCATTAGTGGATGCTGTGGCACACAGTAAGAGGTGAGAGAGAGGTGGAGATGGGTAGATGTGGGTGGAGGGGAGAGAAAGAGATGAGAGAGAGAGAGAGAGAGAGACAGAGAGAGAGAGAGAGAGAGAGAGAGAAAGAGAGAGAGAGAGAGAGAGGTGGAGAGAGGGAAAGAGGTTTCTGAAGCAAAGCCCTCACATGTGATGCTAATTATCTCTTAGCAGTTTCTCTTTACAGTGTAAATGTGCTCCCTCCAGGCTCCAGAAACATTTAATTACACCTTGTGGGCGCGGAGCACACCCAGGGCAGTGCCTGTGTTCAGAAGGAGGAACCCTGGCATCTGTCAGTGCAGAGTCTCCGGCGGGGCCTCACCTCACTGCTGCAATGTGGGTCCTGAGGGTGCCATGTGTGGGGGAGCGTGTGGCCAATGCCCAGGTTCCTAGCTGAGACTGATAGGGGTCATAGTAGGAAACTGCTGGGTCTGATGAATGTAATAAGAGGCCAGAAAAGCTCCGTGCCCCGCCCCACAGCCCATCCAGCTAGGCCTGGGAGTTTTCTCTTTCATAGAAACCGGAAACCTCCATACACATCTCACACCCTGGAGCACGGGCCTTTGGGGATCCCCGCCTTGCTTCCTGACGCCTGAACCTGAGTCTGGCATGGCTCTGCCCCGCCCGTACATGGATGCAGACAGAAGCCTGCATGCATAGATGCTCAAAGAGGCAAAGAGAGGTTTCTGAGTGGTGCCAGTCTTTGTCACTGCACCCATCTTGCCAGTAATGACTATTTTTAGTTTGTTTTTTTTTTTAATCGGTTCCAGGGATTGAACTCATGACTATGTGCTTGCAAGGCAGGCGCTTATGCCGCTGAGCTAAATCCCCAGCCCCAGTAATTACTATTTTTGAAGACTACTTCCAGAAATGATGTAAGACTGTCACATCTTTAGAAATAAATCTGCATGGAGGAAACATCTCGAGTGGCCAGGGCCCTGGGATGAGCAGGCCAGGTGTGTGTGGCTGTCGTGTCCCATGCTTGAGCATTCTAGGGAGTGGGACGGGCATGACAAATGACACCATACTCTTGTCTGTCCTTGGGCTCTGTCATATGCTATCTGCTCCATAGAACAATTCAGATAAAAATTTTTGTTTTTCAAAGTGGACTAGAAGGCAAAAGAAATATTATCATGAAAAGCTTAGGAATCTGTTAGACACAATCAAGAAACCCAGAGCTGAGCCCAAAGCCCATCTTCACAGCACCCTTTTGTCCCCACTGCTCTCGGGGATTGGGGCTCACTCGCAGCTGGGTGAGTGCCAGGTGTCATGGGGACATTGCAGGCTGGGGCACCTTGGTTCTTTGTGCCCTTGCTAGGTGGTACAAGCAGCCTGGTCACTGTGCCCCTGGGCAAAGGTGCCTACTTCCAGGTTTTTGTTACCCCGCCCCCCAGGAGGCTAGTGCTGCCCTCGCCGGCCACCACAGAGTGACTGGCAGACAAAGCTTCTGTCCCATGTCTGCTGTGGTTTTGCACTGTTCACATCCTTCTACAGGACAGAGTCCAGCTCACAACCATTCGGTAAACACACTTTAAAGTGAGAAAATGTGTTGTTGACTGGCTGACTAGAGCCACAAAGGGAAAAGAAGGCATCTTTAAAAACTGTCAGTCTTGAAATCACACCGGAATCCCTACAGTCCCAGGCTGACTGTGAGGGCTTCCCTGAGGTAGACTCCAGCCCTCCCCTGACTAAATCCCTTCCTATACAACCAGATGAGTGGCCAAACTAAAATCTCAGGTCTGTCCACCAGTGTCCTGCAAAATATGAACTTCAGGACTCTCCATCAGCTGAAGGATCTTATCAAAAACAACGGCCATATTTCCACAGTTCTAAGATGCCTCCCCTCGGGCATCACTGCCACCACAGCTGTGCCCACTCCCACCCCCACTGTCCCTTCCTCCCTCCTTGTCGCTCCTCACACTGGAGTGACCCCATGCGGGAGGTCGCATCTTAGAAGCAGGAAGCCTAGTCTCCAACCCCTTCCTCCTGGCCTCCAGCTCTAGCTGTACCCCTTAGGGTGGTTCCGGGTTTTACCTGCGGAAATCCAGAAGCGACCTTGTGGAGGAAGGGACGCCCTGGTCATACCAGCTCAGGAAGTGGAACTGGGTCACCGTGCGAGTCTCATGGGTCTGAAGGTTCTTCAGGTAGAAGCTTCGCACCAGAAAGTCCTCACACCAGATGTGCTCGGAGACCAGGTTGACCTGGGTGGGGTGGGTTGGGACAGGCACAGGAGGGCGTCATGAGTCCAGGGTGTGCTAAGCACTGCTCTTAAGATGAGAAGGGGAAACGCGTGTGTCTTGTCTGTCACCAGGAAGCTGGCCCGAGGCCTCCCCATTGTTTTCCAGGGTTACACAGGACAGGTTCTGTGTGTGTGTGTGTGTGTGTGTGTGTGTGTGCACGTGCGCGCGTGCAATACCATTTATCAGCTTGAAAGTTTTAGGAAGATGTTCTAATGCAGAATCCAGGAAGCTGGCGAGACAGCACCCTGGGGCAGACTGTGTGGTGCCAGTTGCAGTCTCTCCAAGGCCAGAGAGGGTGAAGTGTGAGGACTGCCAGTCACAGGGGTGTGACCGTGGGTTCTGGTGAGCTCAGAGCGCACTGCCACTGTGTACCCCTTGCTTTCTAACTTCAGGGCACAGCAGGACCAAAGGGTGCTCACAGGCAATGGTGGCCTAGATGAGTGAGTTCATGCTTGATATGGGCAGAGAAAACAACCTCTTGGAGCAGGTTCTCTTAGGCAAAAGGCCCAGTGCCAGGGCACCCACTGCTGACAGAGCCATGGGGAAGCTTCTGCAGTGGGATGTGCCAGACACAAGCCTGGGCTGCTAGGTCACCAGGATGGCCCAGTCACACACATTGGGTTCTCTTGGCTG
Source organism: Cavia porcellus (assembly GCF_034190915.1). Lineage (NCBI taxonomy): Eukaryota > Metazoa > Chordata > Mammalia > Rodentia > Caviidae > Cavia > Cavia porcellus. Next base: position 61,438,846 of record NW_026947489.1, read on the forward strand.
GGTGGCACTGGGATCCCTCCATGGTGGGATGTGCTGATCCCCCCACCCCCTGCGCAGAGCTGTCCTAGGCTTGTGGGGAGCATGGTCAGGGCTAGTGGCCTTGCCCATATCTGCTGAGGACAAGGATGCCAGCTCCTCGCTCAGGGACAGCAGGCCCAGTGCCCAGTGGGCAGGTCCCTCTCCAGTACCTCATAGATGTGGTAGAGGTTGGAGCCCTCATCAGGCCAGTAGTGGTGGCACTGCCGGATGCCATTTTCTGTGAGTGGGGTCAGCATGACGATCACAGCGCAGCCACTCTCCCACACCATCTGCAGACAGAAGCAGGTATGGCCATCGAATCAGTGTCCCTGTCCCCTCACCATGTGACACTGATAATTACCACACAGAGACTGAATCCCAATTTGTGCCACCTCTAGGAAATGTATTTTACACTCACTGGCCATGTTTACCCTGCAGCTGCTTCACATCTCCCAGTATGCTTGCCTCAGATTTTGCCATGAAATATTAAAAAGAAAAAGACCAGGGCGTCTTTCCCCATCACCCAGCACCTCCGTCCAATCCAGGCTCTGCTATCCAACTCAACTTCTGGGGACAAAGGGAAGTTCAGATAGTGTAACACGGACAGCACGCGGGCAGGCCGTGGGAACTCTCAATCCCCTGGATGCAGTGGAAGTCAGTCACCACATCCCGGCTCTGACCCAGGGAAACCACTCCGTGGCTGCCCAAGAGGCGCCACACAAAGTGAGCATTTGAGCTTCCATGGAAACACCTCCCCGTATTTAAAGTAAATCCAAAACCAACTTAATAAGTCACAGCTATCATGCAACAGCAGGTCACAAGAAACACGAGAACATTTAGCACGCAGAGAGGACACAAGCGAAATCGCTCAACTCACCCTCAATCTAAGCACAACAGGCCACTCTGGGCAGGGACCCCGCATGCTCAGCAGGGCATTTTGTGTACTACACAGAAATATTTATAAGCAGACTCATTCAGATGTTAGTTTGGTGTGAGAAAGAACTTCTGTTTACAGGTGTAACATCGAATTATGGTCCTGTTATTCTAAAACTTCTCATATCTCACATATAAAACACTTTCTTATCGGAGTTTATGTTATTGAATTTTCCCACTAAATTACATTTTCTTTTTTTTTTTTTGGTACCGGGGATCGAACTCATGACCTTGTGCTTGTCAGGCAGTCGCATATGCCACTGAGCTAAATCCCCCTAAATTACATTTTCAAAATTAAATTTGAGGGCAGTATTTTCCTCCTTTACTATGGATTTATCTTCCCGCAGGGGTATATAGCCAATACCCTTTGGGTACCATGCTGTGTACTGTGTGTACCAGAATTCAACGCAACCTCCTGGGGTATTCATAAAAAAGCCCGAGAATAAATATGAACTGTGCTCAGACCTGCACACGCTCCCCCACCCCCAGCTTGGTGCCGGTCCAGCGGGAAGAGAATCCAGCATCTGCTTCTCACAGTAAGACCTCAAACCTGCTCTGCCAAATTGGTGCTGGTCGCATCATGATTTAATGGCCTCCAGAAAGTAGAGGAGCACGTTGAAGCCATTATGAAAATGTGGAGAAATGCAGATTTTATGAGCGCAATAAAAATACAATGATCTAGATCATAAACCAATCATCGAGCACTCTGCTGGGGCCATCTGAGTGTGACACTGTGGAGCCTCTGTCTGAGGAGGGGTCCTCCAGTGTGGTGAGCTCTCATTGGCTTCCACATACAGTGCCTCGACCGGGGGAGCCTGCTGGCCTCTGAGGGTTTGGTTAACATGAAATCCAAATAAAACTTAGTTTAAACAAACAATCCAAAGGCACCCCGAGGGGAACGTTTCTCTTTAGGTCACTGGTATGAAAGCATGGAGGGTGTTTCCAAACATCATGACTCAGAAAGGCATGGAGTTTACTAAATGGTAGCTTAACTGGGTACCACCTGCATGAGCTGCTTGGTGATCCGGCCGTACATCCTGTGTCTCCACAAGGAGGGAGAACAGGGGCCTTCCTGTGTCCTCCTCTCCCTGTGACATTGTGCAGTGGAACTCCAGAATATATTGCAAAAGTCAAATTGAGACTTTGGTAGGAGCACAGATGACCACTATGGCTTAGCCTGCTAAGTGTCCAGGTCTGCAGGTCTCAGATGTTTTTCTTCTGGGCTTGGTCACCCAGGTGGAGCACAGTGCTGCAAACGAGGACTCATCCTGAGACAGGGTCTCTGAGCTCCTATGTGGAAGGTTCTGACCCCCTACCTCTTACAGGAAGAGGAAGCACAGGGTGGGCCGACACGGAAGAGTGGAGACCACATGCCGACAGGCAGGACTGAGCAAGGCTGCCAAAACCAAAGGGTGGTAGGCCAGCAGTGCCTGGAGTGGCAGGTCCTCCCCTGGAGCTCTGGATGGCAGAAGTCTTGCTGCCCCTGAGTCAGGATTTCTGGCTGCCAGGATGGAGGCTACATTTCAGTTGTCCTGAGTCAACCAGCTGGTGGCACTGTCACAGCGGCAGTGACACACGACTATGCTCCTGGGCATGTCGCCCATCCTGCAAATCACTGCAGCTGTTGAAAAATTCTAATTTCATCTAAGTTCTATGTCCAAGTTAATTAAACAGGTAAAAAGAAGCATCAGTTCTTCTCATTTGAAGACCTTCTTGAGTATTAAGGATTTAACCAAATGTAACCCATCTAAAAGCCAGGCAAAGGACCTGACAACATTTTCCCAAAGGAGGCAAATGACCAGCAGGGTATGCGAACATGCTCTACACTGCTGAGCTGGTACTAAGGAAGTGCAAACTGAGATCACAGAGACGTGTCCTCCCTCCAGTCGGGTGACCCTTGCTAGAAAGATGAGAGGATGCAATGTTAGCGACGATGTGCAGAAGGGGGCCTCGCACATGGCTAGAGGGATGTGAACTGGCAGAGCCAGAATGGGAAGAATGAAACTCGGACAGGACTCTGTAATCCCGGTTCTGCATGTGTAGCCAAGGAACTGAAATCTGTGTCGAACAGATGTCTGCACTCCCAGGACACTGCAGCACCTGTCGGAATGAACAAGACCTGGAAGCCAGGCAAGTGAGTGCCAGTGCACAAGCAGACGGAGCTCATGGTGTCTGCCTTTGCCAGAACACTACTCAGTCCCAAAGAGGAGAAAGCCTCTTGTTTTTGATACCCCATGAGCCTGCAGGAGGTTACACCACGTGCAGTCAGCCCCTCACTTGTGCATGGGGCAGGGTAAAGGTGGTATAGGCAGAGGGTGCCAAGACCACCACAAGCATGGACCTTTGTCCTGTGGACTTCGGGCCCAGCACAGTGGCTGTGGTGACTGGCGCTACATCATGTCCTCCATGGTCGCTGAGCAGATTTCTGGGTTCTCTGTAAGGGGAGGGTGTGTTCTTCTGCTCGAGATGATGGCAGTGCTCATGACCCCGTGCTGCACCCCTTGGATGTTCATAGTTTAATAAGCCCAGCTTCCGGAGGCCACATCAGACCTCATACAGGCTTCACCCAGGTCCTCATGTCTTCCTTCTGCCATGTCCCCACTGCCTCAAGACGAGATCCTGGCTGGTTACTGTTTCTATTCTCAGAGGCATTGAGCAGAGTGAATTATTTTGTTGATTTGAATATTTATGTAAAAAGAGAGAACTCAAAGACACCCCTAACAGAGGCCTCTTAAATGCACAGAAGAGTGTTTCTGAAAAGCAAGCATAAAGTCTGCACACAAGTAGAAACCTCTGGGGCCTTCAGGAAAGGTGGCATCACCGTAACCCTGGTCTTCTTCTGTGTGACTCAGTTTCCAGGGGGAGCTGAGGTAAGCAGAAGTTTGGAGGTGAAGCTTCTGTTTGAATGCTGGCATCAGGTCCAGCTGGGCCTTGTATGTTACTCCTGTGAGCTTCCGGGAGCTGTGATGTCATTGTCTAAAATAATTGGAAGAAAACTGGCTCTCTTTGCTGGAGGAAAAAACCCTGCTCTTGTTGCCAAAGGACAGCTGTGCCTCTTAGCTGAGCCTCGATGTGCTGGTCACTGATGGAGCTGCTGACCGAGGGTGACTATGGCGCTGTCCTGTCTCCCACACAGAGCTTGGGATGCACCCACACTATCTCTTAAAAGTCAACAAATCTGTGGGTGTGGGACTCACTTGGATAGAGCACAAGAGGGAACACAGGTCAGAGGAGGGGTGCTGCACTGATGACAGGGTGCTGATCTGAGGTAGGTGCCCAGGGTGATTGGGGTGGAGTTGCCTGGTAGCTGTTAGCGTGCACACCTGTGCCCACTGTGCACCTCTGCTCTGACTTGCCCACGTGGGGGTGGGAAAGTGTCTCCTAACAGGCTCCTCCAGGTCCTGGGTGGAGCAGCGGCAGTGGGACGTCCCATGTGTAGTTCGTGGCTGGCTTCCTCCATCCAGCCTGTGCAGTCATGCTGGGCGCCCTGTTACTAGCTGTCCCCACCTGGCCTGAGGACACGAGTGAGCCACATGGAATCTGGAGTCTTAGCCCCTCTACTGCAGGGCCTGAGGTAAATATGTCCAACCTGGCAGCGAAGAGGAGGAGGAGGATGACAAGGAGACTAAATTTCTGCATAAAGGCAGGGCGGCCGGCTTGTTTTCATCTGTGGCTCATAAAAATCACCTTGAGGCAGTCTCTTCATATCTGGCCTAACTCGAATACCCTCTGGGTCATTTATTCCTGCAGTGGCTCCAGCAGGATCACAGAGACAGCTCTCTGTCTTCAAACCTCAGGTCCTGAAGAGTCACATGGCAAGAGTAACTGTTCACTTGTAAAGATTTGTGAGTTTAGGCACAGAAAGTCCAACAAGGCTTCATCTCTGAATAAGGTATCCCGGAACACCTACGTTGAAGCACATGTGAGCCAGCATTTCCCGTAAGCCAACTGAGCAGTGTGCTCTTAGCCACTGGCTTGTGCCATGCCCTGATTCCCCACACACAGGCCAGGAGATACAGAGCTTCTGCTGGCACCCACGGCTGAGCAGACAGGGTTGAGGAACTAACTAATAGAAAGCTGGGCTTGTGGTAGGCCAGCAGCCTGGCCTCGTGCTGGATGCTGGACACTGATCTGTCCGGGCAGCTTGAGGATGCCGGGGCTGCCGCAGACAGGGACCCACGAGGCCTTGGACCAGCTCTGGCCAGCTGGGCACAGTACTCTGGGGTTGGAACATGTTTGTAACTGGGAGGTGCTGGGGCCTCTGTCCACCGAGGCAGGCAGTCTCTCTGGAGGCCCCAAGGGGTTCCTGGAGATGTTGTTGGTTGTGGGATCCTGTCGCCTCATCCTGCCTCAGGGCTCTCAGCACCTCCACCTTACGTCCTCCTCCATGGTCTGCATATGGATGGAAAGTTGTGACCTTGCTGGATGTCCTGGTGCTGCTCATGCTGAAGGCTGGTGTCAGACTACCTGAGAGTTACTCAGAAGTCTTGAATAAGACAATAAACCCTCACAAGGCCACACAAATGCTCCAGACTGAAATTTCCTATATGCTTGGGGTGGTGGCACAGACCAGAAATCTCAGCACTCTGAGAAGCTGAAGCAGGAGGATCTCAGGTTCAAGATCTTGTCTAGATACCTTTTGACTCAGTGAGACACTGTCTCATAATAAAAAGGGCTGGGGTGGGGGGTAGCTCACTAGGAAGGTGCTGGGATCAGTCCCCAGTAGCAAGTGTACACATGCACTACACAGTTCCTCCTTGGGGCCCAGGGAGTGCAGAGCCTGACAGCTCCGGCAGGCTGTGATGCCACCATCTGGGAGAGGCCACCAAGCCAGGTGGACCCCCACTGAAGATCACTCTGCTCGCCCAGCTGTCCCCAGGAACTCTGGTTGGCCTGTGTGTGATCACCACAAGTCGCAGTGGGTTTGAAGCCATTATGGCAGAACGGAGCAGCACCTTCCAAATGTGGACCGAGCCACCTCGAGGACAAGGATGAGGTCCAGATGGAAGTTTCAAGTGGTGCAGCCCAGGACAGCGTTATACTGTAGAAAAAGTGCTCATGTGACAAAATGACCCCACCGCCCCAAACTAGGTATTTTTCCTTTAAAACAGGGATGATTTCTAAGTTTGGTCCTCTCTGCAAAAGCTGACCTCTGAACCCTCCACCCTGGAAGGTCATCCATGGCTGGGGGCAGCAGAGGGGGAGGGACTTGGTGTCCTTGTGGGTGAGACGGTTGAAGTTTTCCTTCCCTAAGTACGAGTGAGGCCTCTGCACCCATGTGCTCCATGGTCACGGATTCAATTCACATGGATTGAAAATATTTCAAGAAAACTATTGGCACAGAACATGCACAAAATCTTCCTTCCTATCATTTCCAACCAACATGACTAGCAATATGTGCACACACGCACTCATGGACTCTGTGTTATAACCAGAGCCACTTGGACACACAGGAGGACAAGCATGGCCACGTGACTGGCACATTATCTTCCACCAGCACCAGAGCAGCTTGGTCAGGTATCTGTATGTGGGGTGGTCCTGGAGCCAATCCTCTTCTGTATGGGGACAACTGTATACTTAGCTTTGACATTTTAAAATATAAATCAGGTTTTTGGAAATAAAAATCTTAAGAAGCATGCAGTATTTGTCAGGGCAGAGTTCTATCGCTAGGGATGAATTATTCTGTTAGGAGGACAGGACTGTCCTGGCTTTGCTCTGGCTGTGCCCAGCAGGCCAGCGGCTGGTGCAGGGATCCCAGTCCCTGAGCTCAGAGGGCATGCAGCCAGGAACTGCAAGGGTGGAGATGCCTTGAGGTCTGGGAGTGCAAAGCCTTGGAGTCACATGTGGCTCTTTCCCATTCTCACTGTCTTTGTCACAGTCATGCTGTCCTGCTGAAGAACCGTGACACCTGGCTCTTCTTCCCCAGCCTTCTTCCTGCTCTCTCTCTGGACAGTACAATGGCGTCAGGATGCTGTGGTGGGACCCAGCGAGCTGCTCAGTAAGAGCTTGCTACTTGTGACATGGTGTGAGGAGGAATGGTGTCCCCATCTGTGCCTAGTCAGCATGTAGGGACGTGGCCACTGCACTGGGAGGAACAGCATCCCTGTCAACCTCCAGTCTGAACCTGACCTCATGGTCACTGTATTGGTAAGGATGGTGTTCCTCCCACATCCATCAGAATCTGAGCACATGGTCCTTATACTGCGTAGAAATAGTGTCTCTGGCACATCCAGCTATGTCAGGGTGGTCACTGTAAGGGGGAGGACAATGATACCCCCACTCATGTCTAGTAACAATTTGGGGGCATGACTTTACTCAGGAAAACCATCTTTGCTGATGTTGCCAGGGCAGATGAGGTTGCAGCAGTTAAGAGGAGGACCCTATGACTAGTGACCTGTGTATTTAAGGGGAGAAATCTTGATACAGAAGCAGACACTGGGGAGGAGGCCATGTGATCACAATGGTGGCAGAGACCAGAGAGACGCAGAGAGACTCAGCCTAGGACACTGGGGACCATGACATCACTGGAGCTGGGCAGATTGGGCAGGTTTTCTTTCCAGCATCCCGGGGAACCTGCTGTCCACCCTCGCTGAGGATTACTGGCCACCCAGCCTCCTGAGCTGAGTGAGCACAAATCCTGTTGCTCAAGTCACCTGCTGTGTCACTGTTATAGTCTTGGCCTTTCTCTACCAGCCCTGCATTATAGTTGCCCTAAGGCAATTTCACTCTTTGCTGACAAAGCACACCTGTTTGCTGCACGAGCAGGGTGCTCAGATCAACATCTCAAAGTTGGGAGCTGCGCAGGTCATTTCTGCGATGCATCTCAAGGTCTGTGGTCAAAGTTGGTTAAAGGCCACAAATCCCGAGCTTCAGCTTCCTCCCCAGCCAGGGGATCTGCTGGGTCTCATCTGGGAAATCCTGGCCCTTCCTGACTCCCAGAAAGCTCAGCATGATGGGCCTCCAGAGAGACCGACAACTGCCCTTCTAGGAGGGGCAGAGGAAGGCAGACTGGAGGGAAATACACTCCATCGAACTGATCAACCTTTACAGTCTATTTACTGTCATGAATTTCTAAACGGGAAGATGGGACACCTCTAGGATCTACACTGCCCAGCCACAGTGTGACCTCGGCCCTCAGCCACAGCCCCTCCACCCACTACACCCAGGGTGTCTTCCCTGGGCCGCAGCATGCCTGGAGCAAGGCAGAGGTCACACCCACCACAGAGAAAGCACACGCACTGCTGAGGATACACAATCACGCCAGGAAGCTGCCCCTGTTTAGCTTTGTCAGGAGGTTGCTAGGGAGAAATGCAGAGTTTGGCTCCAATTTAAGCAATGTTGACTTTCACTCAGTGTCCATGACTGCATCTGGGGACCCAGACTGTGCTGGTTGGGAGACTTGTCAGAGGACGAGAAGCTACTTTAGCACCATCTTAACCTGCCTAAGACTGAAGTGACAGGCGAGAGGCACATTCGAATAAAACACAACCATGTAAACACAAGTTAACTTCATATCCTTTCACCATGTAAAATGAAATTGTAAACTGGATGAAAAGCAAAGATCTCTAAAGCATTAAACATCTCAAAGGGAGTTTTTCATATTTAAACTTGAAAACAGAAAGAAGAAAGATCAACAGTGAAAATCTTAATGGACATCTAAGTTCTGGAATCCTGTAACATTTGATGTGTACCTGTAAACAAGTTTGAACTGGCTTAATGGAATTCAAGGAGCAATTCTGGCCAAATTATTAAGATTTTACATTTAGAAAAAAGTAGTAATTAAAGAAGACTCACCTGCCAGAAGTCGGCCACAGTGGCAGGCAGCGGTCCTTGGGTGGTGATGTACGCAGGATTCCTCGGGTCATGGTCCATCTGCAGAGATAAGACAGCCGTGATGGAGTCAGCTGTGCAGCTGGGAACACCAGAGAGAAGCCCAGCTGAGGAGGACAGGGGAGCAGGGCACCATGGTCACATGCAGGAACCCAGTGTAGACACCATGCCCATATGCTAGGCTCTGAGCCGGGACCACAGGCAGGATGCTTCCCAAGGCCTGACACTGAGGCTCTAACAGGGCATCAGCAGAAACAGAGCCACCAGGACTCCTGGGTATGTTGCAGGCTGGTGGCCCTGGTCATACAGCAGCACTGTCAAGGGGGCCAGGGCTCAGTGCAGCACAGCCCTGGTGGCCTAGGCTTTGGGCCCATCCATTAAAGTGGGCACCCTCAAAGAGGTTCCACAGATGGTGTGGGTACCTGGTGCCCAGGGAGAAGCTTGTCTTGTCTGAAGAGCTCAGTAGGGTATCCTGCCCGGGCCATACTTGGGGTGGGAGCTCATGCTGTCCATGGGCCAGCCTCTGTCCAGCCCTGCCCAGAGACCCAGGATTGGGAATAAGCAGAGGCCCTGGAACCTTTCCAGTAGCTGATGTGCCCCACGTGCCCTGCTAGCTCCAGTGGGGACTCAGGGCTGGAAGACCTCATTTGCAATGTGATAGTCAAAGATTGATGACACAGGGACAAAACACAAAGAACACAAAGACAAATCCTTGAGAGGCCAGTGGGACGGAAGCCACTGCAGAGAGCGGTCATGCCTGGAGCTGCCTGGCCACCCTGCAAAGGACAGGGCACCTTTCTCTCTGACCCGGCGTCAGCCACAGGGAAGCTGTGTTCCCTCCAGCACAGGCCCTGTGGCACGCTGCAGAGCAGGGGTCTGGGGCAACCTGGCTGGGGCAGATGGCACCTGCTTAGACCTCTACCCTCCACAGCCAGGGCTGAGCACACCAGGATAACGAGGGACACGGGAAGCTCTGAGGCTAAAGATTTTCCAGTGGTGAGGAACGAGAGCATTTTACACCTATGTAAAATCCCTTGTGCCTTTAAAACACTTGGCTGCCCTCAACCTGGAGGCTGTCGGTATGCCCACAGTGAGGCATGCCCTGATGAGGTATGGGTGCAGGTGTAGTGATCCCTGCTGAACACGGCATGTGTGAGCAGGGGCAGCTGGAAAGCTTTGTGCACCCAATTTAGGAGTATGTGATTAAAACTGGAAATTCACCTTCACGCACACAATAGGGGTAAAATTATATTCCCTTGAAAGCTCCAATTAAAATACTGCAGTAGACAAATACTTGGCAGGAATAAGGAGTTTGTTTGGAACATGCACTTGCTGGGGGACAGCTATTTTGGGGGACCCTGTCTCCTCCCTGCAGATGGATGCACTAAGAAGTGGGTATACCCTCCTGCAGGTGCTCTGCTGCCCTAAGCAACATGATTAGAAACTTGTGTTCACTCTGGCAGGTTGAGTGCCTTCCAAATGAGAAATAAGTGATTCGGAATGAGAAATGAGAATTGGGACAGGGTTTCTGGAGGCAAATATGCCAGCTTCCGGGCGGGGTCTCAGTTGCTGAGATGTCCCCCACATCCTAACACCCCAGAGACAAGCAAAAGAAGCAAGGTCTCAGGAGGGACAGTGGGCAGGGGACTTGGGCAGCATTCGGCTCCCCACGCCCTCCTCCTACTCCTCAGACGCCCTCTCTGTGCATGGCATCCATCTCTGTCACACTCTTTGGACAGCAGGAGATGTCTTGCACTGACAGAGGGCTCCTAGCAGTCAGATGTCCTGCAAGATCACAGTGCAGAGGACATGGCCAGTCCATAGCACTGCCATCGCCAGGGCGGTCTCCAGCAGGCTCTCAATCGCAGGCCTGGCTCCACTGTCTTCCTGTGCCTCTGAGGACCCTGACCTTCCTGCTTCACCTTCCTGTTCCTCTGCTGCCTTCCATCTCTCTGTGTTGGGCTTTCCAGCTGGGTGATGCTGTGGGCCTGGATCCCTGTAAAACAGGAACGTCAGGGAGGGACGTCACCTCTGGGTGCCTGGCAGTTCTGGGCTCGTGTCTCCACATTCCTGTGTGCTTGCAGTAGAATCCTCGGACTCTGTGCTCCTGGGCACCAGGCCTGTGTGCTGAGCCTGTCTCTCCCTGTGAACCGCTGTGCAGCAAAGGACCAGCCCCAGGACCAGTCCTTATTAAGCGCTTGCTCCCCAGCAGGGGCTTGTGCATGGATGGTCCAGGATGACTTAAGATACACTAGGAACAGCTTCAACCGGCAGTAAAATTTTGCTTGGACAATTTTTTTTGAAAAAGAAAATCATTTTCCTGTGCTGACTTAATGTTTCTGGTGGGCCGACCACACAAAGGGTTCATTCTGAATGCAGGGCTGACTCTGTAGTCCTCTGTGAGGTGACAGTCATTACATGAGGTGATTGACTGTTCAGCCTATGTGACAGGCCCCAGTACCAGTGTCTCCAGTCTTCCAAACCTAGAAACAGCATCCAACCTTTCCAGACCACAGATCTTGTCCCAAAGCCCAGGGCTTATGGGAACTGAGGCCCCCACTTGTGGCCCCTGGAGGTACCCTGGAGGGGTATGCGTTTCCACACCTGCAAATTGCACCAAAGCTTTCTTCAAAACAGCCTCGAGCTGGGTTAACAGATCAGGTGCCAACAGTGGCATCTGCTGGGGTATTAGCTCCAGAAGCCAGTGGGAGAGATAGATCCACAAGCAAGAGTCATTTCATAGTTGTTCTTGTGTTGAGGTTTTGTGAGTACAGTGCTGAAAGTAAACCATCATTGTGCACGCAGATGCTTGGCTGCAAATATTCCCGAGAACCAAGGGTTGGCCTTTGCATTGGCAGGATCTCAGGGGCCTCAGGCCACCTTGCTGTCATCTTTTGCAAAGGAAGGAGCTCTCTGTCCCTGCTCAGCTCAGGAATGCGCATTTGAATGGAAACTGCGAGAAATCTCTAGCTTCAGTAAGCTGAGGGGAAGAAGTAAGCTTGTTTTCAGGGCCATTAGGACCCTCTGGCCTGGGCCTGTTCATCAGCTCTTGTGCTACTGATGCCTCTATGGGTGGGTGACGACCCTGGCTGAGCGACCTCCTCAGGAACAGCTCAGCTGCGTCCTGAGAGAAGCCGATGGGTTTCTCTTTGGGACGCCTCAGCAAAGGAGCAGAAGTCCCATCTGCTTTCATGACCTCTGATTTAAAAGCAAAGATTGCACATTATTTACTACTGGGTGGCTTCCCTGAAATTTAATGAGGACTAAGTACAAATATGACAGATGTAATTATCATAGCTTCATTCCGCACAGCCAGGGCCTCGGACTGTAATTGCAAGCTTTCCATTCTGCAGCGGCTGGAAGGTCGTTATCACTTGGCCTCCAGTCATTTCAGGGGAAAGAGGCACTGTGGGTTTTTTAATTCATTCCTACAGCTCAAATTTGACAACAACAGCAGCAGCAGCAGCAACAACAACACAGTATTGTGGTATGAAGTAAAGGAGAAACAGAAAAAGCACCGTAAATGACTCATCTCTCTTGTACTGGCCTCTCCGCTCCAAGTCTGGGCAGGGAGGCTGCTCTGGACATGCACCAGGGGAGGAGATTGCTGCACAGACACCAGGCAGGGATTCGTCTCCCCGTGCCCACCCAGCACTGAGGGTGCAGCGCTGCACCCAGTGTGTGCCTTGGAGCCTGTGTGGCAGGGGCACCTCAGCAACTGCAGCCTGGGACCCACACGCTGGGGAGTGGGGCTCAGTGTGCCTGCCACTTGGACTCGAAGCTGACAGCTTGCTTCTCACTCTGGCCTTAGCGCCCGGCGCTTTCCAGGAAAAGGGACAGCTGCTGTAGGAAGAAAATGGCTTTTCTTTTCCTTCAGTTTTGTCATTCCTTTGGTGTTGGCAGTTGAACCTGAGGCTTTGTTTATGCTAGAAACGTGCTCTCCCACTGAGATACAACCCAGCCCCTTCAGACAGTGCCGAGTGGCCCTTATAGTCACCTGCCAGTCAGAGACAAGTCCAAGGACTTATAGGCCTTGTTCCCAAGGAACGGTGCTGTTTGTGAATTGTGAGCCGGGTCAGTGCACGAGCGCCAGAGGCATTTCCAAATCAGTCTTGTGGAGGAGGACTGGTGACCAGCGGCCAGGTGAGACTGTTCAGGGCAGAGGGACTCTGCATGGGCGCCTCTGTGGGGTGAGGAAATTATCCCCATGACCCAGGTTGGGAGCAGGTAGTCTAGACAGAGTGCTCCCCATTCTGAGTTTGCTTTCCTAGGTGTGTGTGCTCCCTATGCCGGCTGTGACTCTTCAGGGGGCAGCACTGGGACCTCCATGAAAATATGATGGTGCTTAAGTGGGGGTTGAAGCCCAGTTCTCACCAACAGCAGCTGACCCAAAGGCAAGAGGGCTGGGGATCCCAAGGGCGTGTTGCGGCCCCAGAGATGAGCTGAGTGCTCTCAACCTCTGTGGTACAGCACATCATGTGGCCAGAATTCCAGGGATCTCCCTGATGCCCACTGCGGGCTGAGTCAGAGGAGCTGGGAAACACTGCAGCCCAGTCACACACCCACACCGAATCATGACTCTCCTGGCTGGTCTCACCAACAGCTGCCTTGGCTCTGGACACCCCAATTCCTCTCTTCCCACCTGCCCTTGCTCTAGCTCACCTGGGAGAACAGCCTGGTGTCTGCCAAGGAGACCCCACACATCGACTCCTCCGCCAAGGAGACTGAATCCCTGCCCCTCTCTGCTTACCCTAGTGGCCCCGATGTTTCCTCCTCAGCTGCCTGCTGTCCCTGAGCTCAGGACAGGGCAAGCACTTAGGTGGTTCCCACAATCACAGGTTCCCTGAGGGTCAGTGAGGGAAACTGGACACCAGGGATGACTGAATTGGGGAAGCCATGTTGCCACTGTCTCCAGAGGTAGCACTGCTTCACCCACATGTGTGGTCCTTGAAGCCACCGCCAAACACTGGCTCATGTTCTATTGAAGAGTTGTGGAGCAGGAGACCTTGCAGCTTTGAGGTCATGAAACTCACGGGGGTGGGTTTGGGGCTGGGTTTTTATATCCTTGGAACACAAGAATAAGTAAGGAGCTCCAGGGTAAGGCCTGCCACCCAGCATGAATGTCCGCTGGCCAGGAGTTCCTCACCATCATGGACACTCAGGCCTGGATCTTCTGTCCACTCTGAGCACCAGGTCCACTCAGCCCATGCAGCCTGTCTGACAGAGGGTAGGAAGCCTGGGATACCACAACTATCTTCTGCAGAAATCTCCTAATGACCGCTGCTCCCGAAGGAGAGCAGGCTGGGACTTGGTGGTACTCACGATGGGGCTGGCATTGATGTAGTCCGAGTTGCCATGGCTGTTCTCAGCCTTCAGCAGGATCCGTGAGTGGTCATCTGTAAGCAACACAAGAGCAGGTCACTGGGGCTCGGGCAGCTCTACACCCATAGAGAGGGTGTGCAAGCCTCAGGCTCAGGCCCAGCCCTGTCCTGTGTCCTGTCTAATGATGTCTTTTCCAACCTTCAACTCAAGAGGCACACTTAGGGCTTGAAGGGTGTGGCCCAGAGGCTGAGAGGTCCTAGCATCTCTCTCTTACAAAGCTCAAACACCAAGGCTGTGGTGTGGTACTCTGTATGCTGCTGCCTTTACATCACAGACACACTTGTCAACATACAACAGACACAAATGTGAACAGTGATCAATAGACCCTATTTGAAAGACAGACATGGTTACATTCCTAAGGTTACTGTAAGGTCTAGAGAGACTGCAGATCAAAAGGGAGCCAGGAGGTAGACCCAGAGGAGACTCAGGAGCACGAGAGCTTGAACTGGGAGACACCATAGTGAGTATTGACATGAGACCCCTGTGGCACTGAGCCCAATGCATGGGCTCCCAGCTTGGCGTGGAACGAGCCTTCTGCTTGCTGTGACCCTGTCTTCCACCCAGGACCCTGCAGGTGGCTTTGGCAGGAAGCCAGGAGGGGTGGGGTGAGAGGGTGTGATGCCACCCCATGAATGTTATGTGGAACTTGGCACTGCTCCTCCCCAGAGATGACGATGCCTGTACTGGGCCTTTGGAGACCAGTGTGGAAACCTTTCTCTAACTCACCTGACCCCCATTTCCCACACGCCTGGCCACATGTGGCAGAAAGGGCCCCGGCCACCAGAGTGGCTTGGTAGTGAAGGCTTGGAAACAGGGCTTTGACTTGGACTCTCATTTCTTTTGGGAGTTTCACTTTTTTTTTTTTTTTTTAAAGATATTCTTGGGAAATGGTGAGTCTTATAACATGTGAGGTGTAGAAAGTTCATTTGTGGGTGACATGATGGGACCAGAGGTCATCCTGGGAGCTCTCCCTGCAGAGACAATGTTGGGCAAGACACAACAATTGATCCCTGGTGTGTGTATGGGGGGGGTTCATCTTAGAGGTGGTTGAGGGGCTTCCAAGTCACCATCACATCTTTTATTGCCCTGTTACTTGGGCCCAGGGCCTCATGTGAGCTGGAGAAGTGCTCACTCACACCCGAGCCCACAGGCTTTCAGCAATGGCATGAATAAAAATCCCAAAGTCCCAGGGGCTCAAGAGCTTCTTCCTGCATGCATTTATTCCTAAGAGAGTACGCCAAAGCAGCAGTGAGAGGAAATTGAAATAAAATTTACAGGAAAAAATTTGGTCGACTCTAACTTTCCAGCATGCTACTCATACTGGCCCCAAAATGAGAGCCCAGAGGCACCATTTCTTAGGCTGCACACCAATCCTGAAAAGGAGACGCCTCTGTGTGCAGAGGTAGTCTATGGGTCTCAGATCACAGCTGCCCTGAAATCTGGAACGAAGAACTGGATGCCAGCTGGGCCCTGAGGGCTGAAGTATTTCCAAAATGGGCAGTTTTAGATACTCGTGCTATGGCAACTGGGGAAACTGTGACACAAAGCAAGTTGGTTGTAAATAGGGTCAGGGAAAGAAAAGCTGCAGCCAGTGAGATGCAGCAAGTGTACCCTAGAAAGGCCACGTTCAGCGGGGGTGGCCACAGCAGAACCAGCCTCTCACAGGGGATGGTGTTACCCAGCTCCCCCCGGACTCTGTGCCACAGCTGGCTATACTGTCTCACTGGGAAGCTGGGAGGGTCCTAAGCTCTGTGAGACACAGATGGGGTGTCCTAGGCTCCCACCTGCACTAGGGCTGGAGGGACAGTCTGCTGGAGCCCGTGGTGTCCTGGTGTGGTGACAGCCACACCACAGAGCTGCCGCAGCATGTGGTTTAGACTGGGCATGGGGGCCAGGAAAGTGTTAGAGCCCTGCTCCGTCAGAAGGCATCTGTGGTTCTGCATCAACGCATCTCTTTTAAAATTAAACATGATGCATTGGGTAATCCTGAGGCCCCGGTAGAAACACATTGAGCCATCCTGGAAGGACCAACTGTGGTGGACGGTGCTAAGCACACCTCTGGAATACTCTGTGGTTCATTTTTCTTTCTTTTTTTTTTTTTTAATCAGTACTGGGGATCGAACTCACGACCGCCTGCTTGCAAGGCAAGTGCTTATGCCTCTGAGCTAAATCCCCAGCATGTCATTCATTTTTCTAAAAGCAATGCCTGCCTCCAGTGGCCCAGATGGGAGCCACTGGTGTTTACTGGGACCCGCACCATGCTGGGACCTGGAGCCCTGGGAAACAAAGCAACCTTCCCCTCCTCCCTGTTTTGTTTTGTTGAACTTCAAAATACATGAAAGTATGGACAACTATTTTCAAGAGAACAAGAGACTCTACAACAGCCATTGGTGACTTCCCTGTTGTCTGGTTTTGAAGACCTAAAACGCCTTCCTCAATCAGTTCGGATCAGTTTTATATTATGTTGTTTTGTATGAATTCTCTGTATTCAAAGACATGGACAACTATTTGGAAGAAAACAAGAGACAATATGATAGACAGTGAAGATCTCAGGTCGTCTAGCTTTGAAATTTATATCTCTTACATTGCTTTCTTATGTCCTATTTTGTTCTGTCTTATTGTGTTTAATTTTACCCCCTTTAAAAAAAAAGCGATGCCTGCACCAAGCTGAGTTTCCTGAGGACAGGCTCTGGCACTTCCAGGGTTGATAAGCTTGCCCGTGTCTGTTAGGATGCGGGACTGGGAGGATGGTGACCTAGTGGGAACTGGGTGCTCTCCCAGGGCCCAGTGCAAGCTGCAGAAGCAAGCTGGGAGGCTGCTCTCCAAACACCTGACTTCCTGGGCCCCTGCTCCCAGAGCACGTACCCCAACCCCTACCTCACTGTGGTCACAGTGATTTCAGAGAGGTCTCTTTAGAAACTCAAGAGCCAGGGCAATAGGAAGTTCATCCAGCTCCTTCTTCTTCCCCTAACAAGACCCACAGGTCTAAGCCTTCCCAGGAAGAGAGGAAGAAGCCAGTGTGGAGAGAATGCCTGTTGAATGAGCTCCTTCCTGAGGGCCTGAAATACTTGTTGGCATCGGCCCCTGATCACAGACACTGCAGGTTTCTCTGATGCTTTGCATTTTCACATTTGTCACCTCTGACCCACTGGAACTGAGTCGTGGATCAGGTAGACAGAGAATTTGTCCATTTAGTTGGGGAAAATGAGGCCTGGGAGGGTTGGCAGGGTCCTTGGCAGCAGCAGACATGGCTCAAGTCCCAGCCCCATCACGCACTCTCCAGATGATGCTGAGGTAGATGACTCGTGTGTCACACATCAGATTCCTCTTCCAGAACATAGTCGTGGTGCTGAGTCACAGGCTGCGGAGACAACAGTGTCTGAGATAGGCATTGAGGAGCTCAGGAGAAAGCTCCAGGCCACAGAGGACACATCTCTGGGAGCACAGGCCTTTGAGAGGGTACCACATACCAGGGCACACAGTCTCTGCAGTAAATGCATGATGATCTTCTTGAGCAGCTAAGAGAAGCAAGTGCCCGATGTATCCAGTGGACAGTGGCCATGCTGGAGCCCTGCATCCCTCCACACCATGGGTCAGTGGATTCAGGACTGGAGGTACCTGGAGGCTTCCTGTGACTAGTGTCCCCTGCAGTGTGGCTCTCTAAAGATTTTTCCCAGCTCTGCTCTTCCTCTCACCCAAGGGAGCCCATGAGTGCTTCCCTAGGTACTTCAGTCAGAGCATTGGAGTAGTGGTCCCTATGTGTTGGCTCCATGGTGTTCAAAATGGAGCCGCCCCATTCAGGCAGGACTGCATCAGCCAGCTCTCCTGTCCCCGAACAAACACGGGCACCCAAAAAGAGGAGGCACAGGACCGTGACCCATGTAGACATATCCAAGACTGTCTCTCACTCTGATCAAATCAGCATCAGGATTGATGGCTGAAGGGCCTCCAGCTGTCTGCATTTTCTGTCGAGATTTAGATGCAATCATTTATGCTGTGGGCACCATGTTTTTGCCTCAGTGGTGTGGCTGATGGTGATGTGGACACTTTTGGCAATGGTGGCAGTTTGCCCTGGAGGATCAGGGCTGTGCAATTTCAGTCCACAAGGGGATTTGTGGCCTGGGATGGCATCAGTGACCACAGCTCCTCTCTGTTTTCATGGATCCACTTGGGATGTGACATACTGTGAGGTCTCCACCTGAGGTCACCCACCACTGTCCTACACTGGCCATGGATGCTGGCCTTGCCTCTCTAGCCACTGCACACAAATGACTATGATCTGACTTGTCACAATCAAGACAAAGAAACACATCATCTGAGCTGCTAAACAGATGAGTCTCTCTATAGATCTGAAGACAATGGCAGAGTGCCTCTGGGACACCATGTGTGGGGTGCATCCTCTGTGGATGCAGGCTCCTCCTCACTTTTTATGCTCCCTGCAGTGATGCCTGTGACCCCGGCTAGGAGACTAGGTCAGTGTGCACAGAAGAAGGCCATGGAGTGCTATTCATAGCCTCTGTGGACAGTGACATGACCTTTCATCTGGGAAGAGAGGGATGGCTATAGTGTCCCATCAGAAAACCCTTCTGCCTCCTACAAGAATGCCCTGTGCTGGGCCTCCCCAGCCTGAGTCTACCAGCCGAGCTCCAGTGTGCTGGTCGTGACTTAAGGGGGAAGCCTCGCTTTGAGTTCCTGGCTGCATGCCAGGAAAGCAAGGGCTGTATCCAAACCCCCCTACGACCTAAGCTGAATGCCTCCAAAATGACATATGTGCCCAGAAACAATCTCCACACAGAGGTCAAGTTAGACCAGTCACTGGGGTGGTGTCTTTAGCAAGGGCGATTTGCACACAGATGGGAGACACTGTCTGGGCTGAGGAAGGAGCTCAGGCTGCACTAGTCCAGCCCTCACAGGACATCAGCGCAGACCCACAAAGAATGGACCTCTGGTGCTGGATCATTCACTCGCTATTAGGGTGGGCAGCGTAAGGAAGGGGATATGACTAGATACAGAGCGATGCAGGGAGCTACTGCAGCCTTCCTTAGTCATAATGATGGCTGCAGGTGTGTAGGAGAAGGGCCTTTTCTGCAGGAGATGTGGGCTGGGGTGCTTTGATGTCTGCTGCCTGAAACTTACTCTGAAATAGTGCAGCCAAGAATAAACAAAGCCCACACACACGTTACACAGATGCAGCATGACACGTGGAAGCAGTGGCATGTAGGTGGCAGGTGACCACTGACTTGCTGTCCAATCCAGCAGGGGGCCAGGCCAAATCACAGAACGGGGGGGCCCTTGGGGAGTAGTGTGTGAGATGCACCTGGCCAACGGGTGAGTGGTCAATGCAGGGTGGAGGCTGGACACTGTTTGGGGACATCAGCTGTGAGCACCTCACTAGCTGGCCCAGCCCTGGCTCCTGTGCTTGCACAGGGGAGATGCACTGAGGACTGCAAAGGCATTGGGAGGACACTGCGGGACATGTGACTGGTACTGGATTCACGAGCTCACAGCTGGGAGGCTTTGAGGGCTGTAGGAAATGTGGGGGTACTGCAGGCCCAGACTCCACTGGGGATCTGGCTCACAGGTGCTGAGCAGTGTGGCGAGGCTGGGTGTGAGATGCTTTTCCTGCACTCTGTTCTGTCACGACGTGGAGACAGGAGGAAAGTTTACAGAATGAGAGTTGGCAGCACAGGTGGGACCCAGGGCAATCAGGTCCCTGGATCCCCATGGCCTTGGACAGGGTTCTACCCCAGAGACAACCCAAGATCCAGGTCTTTGTCACACACACAGGCTGTGGAAGGGTACGTGGTAGCTAGGGCATCCCAGCTCAGCAATAGTCCTCATGGGAAAGACCTGCGTTTCTGAGTGTGACAGACACTGACTGTCAACATAGCCAAGGGCACCTGTGGAAATGCTGACTCCACTGTCCTGGTGGAGCACCAGATGGAGGACTCTGGACCCTTGGGGGCTCCTATCCTCGCTCTATTTGGAAACCTAGGACTGAGAGAGAAGGCTATGTGGCCCAGTTAACCTGCCTCTGGGGCTGTGAGCTGGCTGGCACTGCCCTGTCTGACCATGATTGCTTTCAGGATATGAGACCAGAACCTTCCCATCTGTCCTGTGTCCTTAATCTATAGCTCTCCATCCTTTCTCAAAATACTCCCATCACAGTTTGTGTCTGCAGCTTTCTCTATTCATTTTAATACACAACCAAAGTTTTTTTTTTCTGTTTAAGACACTGCACCAAAATAGCTTCAGAGTCCTGTTCTTGATTTGAGAGGCAGACAACAAACTGTTCTTTAACCACGTAAAACACTGGCCAAACATGAGCACATTCAGTGCCTTGAACTTTGGAGGTAACAGAATGAAGATCTACTGGTGCTGGCCAGCACCTCATGAATGTCAACAGCCTTCCCTCTCAAGAGCGCTCCATGGAGCAGATCTCCAGGATGGAGGGACCCAGAATCCCCAGTAACTCACTGTGGGTGTCCTGCAGCCTCAGCCCCAGGAGATGCATGCAGACAGGACTGCATGGGCTGAGGCATGGAGGTGGGGAGGATGGGCAGGGGCTCCCCAGGGGGAGTGGAAGAACACACTCAGTGGCCACACTGAGCTGGATGGGGCAGGGATGAGGTGTGGCTTTGCTCCTGGGGATAGGTGACAGGAACCTGCTGCACTTGACCAGTGGGAGGCAGCGGCATCAATAGGGAATGAGCAGCTGGAGGGTGCACAAGGAAGACCTTTCTAGGGGAACTGTGGGAACCAAGAATGTTATGCACTGGACCAGGTCACAGGAGCAAATGCAGAGCCCAGGTCCTCCTGGAGACACCAAGATACCACTGTTGGGAACACATAGCCTGCGGGGGACCCACATCTACTGCCTAACTACGTCAACCCCAACACTCCTAGGCCTTACACTGACCACATCCCTGGCCATTTTTAAACTTTGAGACTAGGTTTGGCTAAGTTGTCCAGGATGGGCTCAAATATGCAGTCCTCCTGCCTCAGCCTCCCAGAGTGCTAGGATTACAGGCATGTGTGACTATGCCAAACACATCTCACCACACCGAGCCAAGGTGAGCTGAAAGCCTCTTCTGACCCTGCTTCCCCTCTCACCATCCCTCTGCCCTTTCCTGCCTCGCCCAAGGTCCTCCTTGGGGACACAGTAGCCTGGCATGGCTCATTAGACATCCAAAGTCATATGTGGCTGCTGACACATAATAGGTGCTCAACAAGCATCAGTTAGTCCATCAGTTAGAGCACGACCCTTCCCTTTAGTTGACTTCTGAATGTAAACCCCATGAACAATCACTGCTAGTTAGTGCTGTCCAGTGAAGACCCCAGGCCCACGGCTCCAGGGCTTCCATGGCTCACACACTTGTGTGACAGCTTCTGAAGCTTATAGCTCTTTGGGGGCAGCTTCTGTGTTCAGGGGTGACTGGAGCCCTTTCCAGGCCAGCTGGCAGGGTTGTGAGGCCCTGGGCCAAGTGGTGCCTATGATAGCCACAGAGGCTGGGGCAGGGGCAGTGGCCATGATAGGGCCTCTCAGCACCACTGTGATGTGCTGGAGCTGTGGGTCGATTGTGGTCTCAGAAGTGTGACAGGAAGTTCCTCTCATCACATGGGCACCATACAGGGCACCTTGCCCACAGCTGCTAAGGCTGTGGCCAAGGGACTTTCACACAACCACTTGTCTCTCCTGAGGTGACCATAGCGAGGGTCCACAGAGAGCATTTGGGGGTCCCCCCATAGATAAAAATCCTGGTGGACATATGGGGCCAGAGTGGAAGAGGGTACTGGGCACAAGAAGGATGCACCCAGTCTCCTGACCCTGGCTCTGCACCCTGGCATGACCTAGCACATCCTGGTCTTGTGTGTGTGGGGGTTTACTATTTTAGAGCAATATCTGGCTAGAGTGGGTCCTTACAGTGTTTGTAGAGACTGTCATAAAATTAGGATATGCTGTAGTGGCCGCCACCACCTTCACATACCCAAGATGAAGGTGTAAGGCTGGGTACTGGATCTGCTCACATGTGGTCCAGGTCAGCAGTACACGCTGGACCACGTGGAGACTAGCGGGAGCCTGGCGCTTGCCTCTGCTGCATCTCATGGAGCCCAGTCATGGCTGCAGGTCTCAGCTGCTGGCCAGAGGGGCACTGGTTGGAATGCTAGCCAGACGGGATGTGGCCTTCCCTCGGGGGGGGGGGGGGGAGTCTGCCACAGGGCAGAAGGGTCTCCATCGGCCAAGACTGGGTGCCCACCCCTGCTTCCACCACCACCCATGTAGCTACTCGCAGGTACATACAGGTCAGCACGGCTGGGCAGCGGTTCTTGGCCAAGTTCTCTTCCCTCTGGGCAGCAAGTGAGCTGCTGGGCTCTGCTTGGTAGGCGCACAAAGCCTCCCACTCCTTCTCCAGCCGGTTCTTGTTCTGCAGGTGGTCCTCCATGTAGGCCTGCAAGGGAGCGGCAGTGAGGAGGGTGCACAGGGCACGGAGCATGGCATTCCTGATCCTGTGGTTCTCTCTGGACTGTGAATCCTGGCACATCCAGTTTAGAGCACACAGCTGAGCCAGACAAAGCTGGAACAGAAAATGCACAAGGCTGAGAGAGAGTGGCTCTGGGCTGGAGTAGATGGGGAGGGCGCTGGCACAGGATGATGGTCAGGCCAGGGTGCTGCACCAGGGGATGTGGGGACAGTGCATGGGGAAGTGGCATTGAGCCAGGGCTGCAAGGGCAGTGGCGCTGGTGCCTGGAAACATCCTGTGGACACTGCTGCCCACATGAGCAGGCACGGTCCACGGAGAGGAATGGCCCTGGATGGACTGAAATGCGTGTGTGAAGCTCCACAAGGTGAGATCTCCCAGTGAACTGAGTTCACTAATGGACGTCTCACGCTCTAGTCACTTGATTTTTCCTCTTTCTGAACATGAGCTGCAAACAGACGTGACCTGGTAGGAATCCCTCCAAATTTTCTATTTGACAGACAGGAAGTACAGCACTGGCCAGCAGTTGGGAGTTGCACTAGAGCCTGGGGTGGGGACTCAGTCTCTAGGATGCCTGTGGCCCAGAGAAGGTGGTGGTGATACACTGGGCACAGCCACAAGGCTCCTGCACTCCAGATGACCAGTGTGGCCATGTCCTGAAGTTTCCCAGGACACCCATTTCATAAGAAGCCATCTCTCAGGGAAAGTGCCCACATACATCCTGTGCATGCCGAGACGGGCCAGCGTGCGAGACGCCTGCATGCACACACACTGTCTGTGTGAGAGCACAGGGATAAGACAGGGGTTTGGGAACTGGTTTACCTCAGAGACAGCGAGAGTCACCAACCATTGAATGTGGCGCATCCCTCATTTGCCCCTTGTCCTATTGGTATCTACACCAGCATGCTTTCTTGAAAATGGGCATGCTTCTCTGACCCTGCCGGGCATGCTGCTCCTAAGGCCCCTCGTACATAGAGCTGTGCCTGTGTTAAGAGGTTGTAGCACCAAGAGACAGAGATTCAACCCTCGCTGTTCTGATCCTAACTGTCCTGGCTCTTGCTGCAAACCTTGAGTGCTAAAAGCATGTAGGACACTGAGGCTCTAAACTCCCCACCACGGACTTCATGTAGCCAGCATGATAGCTCATTCCTTAATGAGCCGTTTGGTCGATACTCAGTTGGGACTCAGGAAGCTTCTCAAAGACCATGCCACTCTGGTATCTGCATGGGAACAGCCTGTCTCTCCATGCTCTTGGGGTTTTGGGTGTGCCCCCACAGGACAGGAAAACACAGGTGCATGTGTGTGCCTGCATGGGTATGTACAGGCAGCACCCAGAGGCCACCTGGAGTCTACACCTCCTCCCCTGTTGCCTCCCCATCCCCTGACATCCCCACTGTCCAGGGAACCAGATAGATCCTTGAAGCCTCTCTGCCCCTGGTGCCCAGAGCAGGAAGACTGAGCAGCTGTGTTGGGACAGGACAGAAAGGGTCCTCATTCAGACCTCACCCACCCCCCTTAGCAAGCATCCTCTCCCCTCTGGTCTACAGTGCCAGTTCCTGGCAGGTATGGCCCAGGAATCAGACTACAGATGGCATATGGAGCCCTTGCTTGGGAGAGTTTTGGAGCTTTGGTGAGACACATGGCAGGACAAATTTGGGACACTGAGGCGTCTGCTTGAAGGCTTGGCTGTCACCACCTGTGGCCCTGCATGAGCCACTCTCCACATCCACTGCTCCTGCATCCCGCTGTGCTCCAGTACGCCCAGGGTGGAGCAGGCTCCCATGGAGATGGTCTATGTGGAGAAATCAAGCAAAATTCAAGGCAAAATTCTAGTGGCCCCATCTAGAGAATGGAGGTCACATACTGTTTTCACCCAAGCCAATCATTATGGAATATCAAATGCTCCTTCTCGTGTCTTCACATAGGAAGTCCTATGGCTGGCTGCACTGTCTAAATTCTGCGACAACAACAACCAGCTCAAACCTGAAGCTGTGTAGCTCCTGAGGCTTTGGAGTTCCTGAGGTGGCGCAGTCCAGGCAGGTGTGCAGCCACTTTCCTCGGCCTGTGGTGGAAGATCCTGTCCTGCTGTGCTTTGGAAATTGCTCTTTTCACCAAAGTCACATTCATACCTGAGTCTCCCAGCAAACTCCAGGGATCAGCAGGTCTGGGTCCTCCCAGCTGTCACCTGCAGGGGGGCCAGGGGCATCTAAGTGTCTCTGCACTGTGCTGCTTAAATGCCCACATTTATCTTCCCTAGGAAAAGTGCAATCATGCACATTTGTATGAATTTCGAAAATCATGGCAAGAAATCTAAAGTGAGCATCGGGTCAGAAAGCTCAGCAATGGGAAGGAAGCCATGGATGTTGATATTATTCTTCCTGAGAAGTCAGGCATCCACAGGTGAATTTGATTATATTAAACAGAGCCAAGATCTTCACTCATACTCACTGCTCTGCCAGACTGCTGGCACTGCTCCGTATGCCCCAATTCACTATGTTCTGTGTTTTTCTATTAACAGTCTTAGAAACCATCATTCATTATAAGAAACTGCTATGATTGCGCAAGCCACATCCGAATCCCCCCCCCCCTTCTGTGGTTTGTGGGTAAGACGCCTCTCATCTGCCAATCTGTGGTGAAGCTGGCCTTTGTGGTGAAATAACACATTTTAATCAATAAAGCAAAACTAGAAAATGCCACAGTCACTCAGCGTTCTTCCAGGATGCAAGCAGCCAGAGCCAGCATGGAGTCAGCCTTGCTGGCCGGGCATCAGTGGGACGTCAGTGACGTGCAGCCCCTGCACGTGAGCATCAGCTGGAGGTGCTGGGATGCAGACACCCAAATGCTTTTACTTCATGGAGGACTATGCGTGGTGGGGGCACGGGGCAGGAGAGCTTACCTTCTAAAAGCCTGCAACGTCTTTGTCATATAAATAGGACATGTGGCAGAGAATAGAAAACCAAGACAAGAATGAAAACAGAAGCCTCCAATAACGTGAGCACCCAGAGCAGTCTCCTGGGCTTTCAGGCCCAGCCCTTCTGTGTGCTTGGCCTGGCTTGCTTTCTGTTCAGAGCTGAATACTAACCATTGTTGATGGTTGGGGTATCCTCAGTATTACAGATTTCTCTTATTTGAGATGAAAATATGTGGATAAGAGGCTGACAGTTTACGCACGGAGGAATCAGAGAAAGCAAATAGTTGATCCTTGGCCCTTGCAGCAGTGGTAACTGTGGCTTGAGCCTGGATTCAGAACACACAGAAGGCTTTGCCCTGGCTGGGCTCCTGATGTCATGTCAGCCTCTCATTTCCTGCATCACAGAGCAGCAGGTTAGCACGGCGGCTTCTCTGTGCAGAGCACAGGGTACCTGCACCAGGGGCAGCGCTGAGCTCAGAACACATGAGTTCTCGCACACAGTACCTGCAGCAAGTATGACTGGGGTCAAGCAGAGGGACAGAGCAATGACAGCCCCTGCAGCCCTGGCTGCCCCTTCCCCTGTTAAGCCAAGAGCTTTTGTCTTTCCAATTTACAGCAAATCCTCTCTAGCTTCTGCTCTGCACACACAGGTGACCAGCATTTGTGACCCTTGTGCTTTGGAGCCATCACTAAGTGAAGGTTCCCAAACACCAGCCCACAACACCACGCATTCAACCTGAAAACTGCAGCGGGTGGCGCGTACTGTGTGGAGATACTAGAACGAGGCACAGTCCTGCCCTGGGCAGGACGGGTGGGAAGGCTGGAGAGTCTACCCTGCTCCTCAGAGTGGCTGCGATTTGAAACTCAGAAACTGATTTCTGGAGTTTTCCAGATATTTTCAGATCATAGTTGACCATAGGTGGTTGGAATCTCAGAAAGTGAGGCTGGGAGTGAGGGGAGATGCCGTGTTCCTGTGAAAAGTATGACTTTTGACAACCAGCAAGGGCCAGGTGTGGTGTGTACGCCAGGTAACCTCAGCCACCCTGGAGGCTGAGATGCGATGATAAAGGTTCAAGCCCAGTTTGGGCAACTTAGTGTGACCCTGTCTCAGAAAAAAGTAACAAACAAAAAAGCCTGGGTATATTGCTTAGAGGTAGAGCATCCCTGGGCTCCTGTACCCCTGCAGGAAAACACACAACACACAGACAGAAAACCCCAAGCCAACCCATCATGCGTGCACACGCTAGCACTGTGCTCTGTCCAGACTATTCACTGACTTGCTGCTTTGTGTCCCAGCGCGGCCCGTCCCCACTGCCTGCTCCCTCACCCTCAGCTCTGGCCTTGCTCCTGGTGATGCTGCCACCTCGAATCCTCCCTGAATTCCAGCCCACTCTTCAGCCCTGCCCCATGGCATACCTTCTTAACAACTGCCTCTCCCACTCCGTCACCATAGCCTCAAGCTCTTTGACGTTCATTGTTTTCTAGGGTGTGGACTGCATTTCAGTCCTTCGCCCGGCTTCCGGGTGGCCTGTGAGTAACCTGCACTGCAGATTAATGTCTCATATTGGTGATGGGTACCAAGAAACAAGGACTCCAAGTCCTCTGAAACTCCAAGTCCTAAAACCAATACCTCAGGAATGTTGATGTCTTATGACACAATTCCTGCGGTGTTCTTCCTTCCTGGGTTATTCAGAGCCATCTTTAAACCCACGCAAAGGGTGGCTCCCACCCTGGGCCCCAGTCATAGCCTCAAAGTCCATCCAGGCCCAGTTGGGGCCGTGTCCTTTAAGGCTTGCCCTCCTGTGCACATGGCAGGACCCTCCTTTGGCTGGGGTGGAGCGGCCCTGTGTGGAAGGGCTAAGATGAAGAATGTGAGGTTGCCAGGCCTGGGTGAGCAGCCAGGATGCCCCACCAGGACTGACGTGCCTGGGACTAGAAATGAAGAACTGGAGCTCGAACTCAGGTCTGCAAGAAGCACTAGGGGCTGTGTGGTGGTACACCTTGATCTCAGAGTGCCACGACCCACTGGCGCTTGTGAGTTCTGAAGGGCTCTGGCACTCTTAAATGGGATGCTGCAACTGCTCTGCCCTCTGGCTGCACCTCAGGGGACAGGGCCTGCCTCTCTCTTGACCTCTGCTGCTTCGTGAGGCTGATATTTCACTTGCCTATGTGACACACCAGTCCAAGGGAAAACTGTGGGGGAAGCAGAACAGGGGAGCACACAGCCCCCAGGGTGGCAGCTGACTCTAGGCCATGAGAGAGGCTGTGGCATCTTCAGTGGCTGAATAGGAACTTGCATTTCCTGCCATTCTTTTCCTTCAAGGACGGCATTGTCAGCTTTCCAAAGAATATTTCACAAGAGCCCTGGAGACTCAATCTGTGGTGCTTCAATTTAACTTTTCCTTCTCACCCCAATACCCCAGCTGCCCGCCTCAGATCTTCTATAAATGGCACTCTCAGGCCATTAATAGAAGACTCAGGGCAGGTTCAGGTGGTGAGGACCATGGGCTACTAGATGTCCGGGACAGGAAGCTATGTCAGACAGACCGCTAGCACCCACATTTAATGGGAGCATTTTATACAGAACTTCAAACTGTGTATAACTAAAGGGTTACAGCAGCGCAAGGCGGAGGATGGGTGCATGGGAGTCAACAGAGCCCATGTGTATCCCGTACCACTTTTTGGCCAATCAGCCAGCACCAGGAGGGCAGAGGAGAGAGTCTGGGGCCTCAAAGCTGTGATGCTCTGCCACACTGCAGGCTGTGGAAGCTTTGACCTCAGGTGAGCGCACCTGTCATGCATGGCCCTTGCTGACACGGAGGAGTTTTGACTGCACGGAGGGGGCTCTGGGAAAGTGGGGAGGTGCTGGCTTGGGCAGATGTGGTATAGAAAGAGCTGTTCTTCTGCTGTCCACCTGTGGGCAGCTCCCTGACTTTATGGATCCTTAATTTGCTCCTACAGAAAACAGGAATCCTGGTGCACAGAGTGGGGATTGAGCACATATTTCTAAAGGTGGTTTTGAAGGTCAACGAAATGGACATTCGTCCTGCGTTCTGTGGGTGTGGAGTGCACACTTGTGAGAACATGGAGTGGCCTCAGTTTCCCATCAGAGTCACGGAGTCGGGCGCTCTCTGAGGCTCTTTCCTGCCATGACTGACTGGTCCTGGGGGGCTTGGACATAGGATATGTGAGTGCCGGCAAGTATCAGCCACCGGCAACATGTTCAGAAACAGTGGTCATGCTGTCCTGGGCCAGGCTGTCAGTGAGGTCGGGACTCCACTGATAGGACACATAACCAGCAGAGTTTCTGTGTTTTACGAGGTGAGCAGGGACAGTGGTGCTTCTGACAATCTGCCGTCTCCTCAACGCTGTTCATCAGGACTCTGAGCAAAGCCTCTTGCCATGGCTCATGTTCTTCACCAGGAGAGCAGTGCCCAAAGGACAGCGACTCTGGGATGCCTCCCCACCCTGCGAGGTGGCCCTCTCCTGTGTGGTGCTGAGAGGAAGGTCCTCCCTGGGATCTTGAGAGGAGGCAGCACCAGGAGATGCTTGGTTCAGCGATAACTGCTCAGCAAGGAAATCCCAGTGGAGTGGTGGGACGCTGCCTGGGCTGGGCCAGCATGAGTTTGGGTCCACGCAAGGTCACAAAGATCGTGTTGCTGTACCATCTTTTAGCCTTCAGCAGGACAGGTGCAAAAAATTTCATTATTAGTATCAAAGAGAATGGTGAAAATGAACTCCTCCAGGCAGTACTAACACTCAGGGGGAGGGACAGCTGTTTACAAAGAAGCAGAGCCCACTGGCACATCAGCAGTGTTTCAGTCCAGTCAAATGTGCCAAGACCACCGAGGTCAGCAGGAAGTCCTCAGGGATCATTAGAGACCCCGTTACTCCATGGTCTGTAGATGCGGAAGATGCAGACGTGGTTACAAGGAAATGTCATTCCTGTGATGGTGAGTTTACCGTCACAGAAAAGAACATTTAGCCAAGCATTGGGGATTGACTGTATGTCACTTTGGGAGGCTGAGGCAGGAGGACTTTCAGTTAAAACCCAGCCTGGCAACTCAGCAAGACCTTGTCTCAAAATGAAAAATAAAAAAGGAGCTTGTCTGTAGCTCTGTTTGGAGGCTCTAGATTCAGTCCCCAGTATCTCTTCAAAAGAAAAGATACACATCTGTCCACTGCAGAGAGGTTATTATATAAAGCAGAGTTTTGTGGACATAGTTAATAATAGGATAGCCCTGATTCTCTTTCTTCCTTACCCTGGTGCTTACTGTAGCACAAGTCTCTTTAATTTCGTGATGGTAAATCAAACCCTCTGCTAAAGTGAAGAACACCACCCATGTCAAGGCCACTTTAGGACCTGTGTTTAAATCTCTGCTTTCTCTGAAATAAGCAGGAAGTAAGCTGCTCTAAGGCTCTCTGGGAGAAAGGATAACTTGTTTATCTTTAAAAATAAACCACTTACCTTCATGGATGCATTAAGGGAAATGGTTATGCTAAATGCTTGAGTTCTAAAGTGAGGCATCTGAATTTCTAGCAAAAATAGGAAGAGGTGAGAGGAGGCCGGGCTGGTGCCACCTGTCACACACAGGATACCCCAGAGCAGAGCACGGCCTGCTGCTTGCTGGGAGGGCACTTTGGCTGTCCACAGGTTGCTGCATCAGGCACATTTTAAACATTACTTATTAACGTCATGCATTGGGCATGTTAAAATGTGTGAAATTAGAAATCCAAAGTAGTGTTGCAAACTCAAAGGTCAGAGGTAGTTAAGTGACTGGGGAGAGCCCCACAGTTCCCAGCCTGGGGAAGACCCACAGAAACAGAAACTGCAAACCCAAGGATTGCCCGAGTCCCCTTCTCACCTCCCAACTGGTACACAACGCGGTGTGCAAGCACCTTTGTCCTGAGCTCGGCTGCCACCTGCTCCACTCTTGCCCTGGGACAGGGTCGGTGAGCCCCG
Source organism: Cavia porcellus (assembly GCF_034190915.1). Lineage (NCBI taxonomy): Eukaryota > Metazoa > Chordata > Mammalia > Rodentia > Caviidae > Cavia > Cavia porcellus. The sequence goes on from NW_026947489.1 coordinate 61,469,363, forward strand.
CTAGATACTGCAACATGGACTGCGTGGGCTCCTCAGCCTCGATGTCAGGCACACAGCAGGCATCCATGTGTCATGACAGACCAGCACCCAGCTGCCATGTGAGGCAGCTCAGATGCCCATGTGGAGTGGGTCTGGGAAGAGCAAATCATGCACCAGGAGCCACCCCTGGGCTCTCTCTGTCAAGCCTGAGAAGAAGGGACAGGGCCAGAGGAACCAGAGGAACCAAGGCCACTCATGGGGTCATTTAGGTATTGCATTTAAAAAATTGCTTTTGCGGACTTTTTTGAAGGATGAGGAGCTCCTGGTGAGGAAGGGGTCCCTCATCCAGTTATCTGGAGGTGCAGAGGCAGGTGTGACTGGCAGGCAGTGAGGCTAGATGCACCGGTGCACATGGCTGGAGTAACTGCTCCATCCAGGGCCACTGTGGGCACCCACTGCTCTGCTCTCAGGACCCTGCCGGCCTTTAGCCCCTGAAACATATCAAGGAGGCCATTTCTGTGTGACTAAGAAAGGACTCCCCCTCCTGACACTGTAGTCAGTCTAATGGAGAGAGGGTAGAAGGTTCTAAACTATTTGAGTAGAGGAGAAAAACCAAATTCTTTCAAATGGGAAGCATTCAGGGAAGTCCCCGAGGGCACGCAAGTCCAGGGAGAAGAGGGTCAGCGAGCAACAGTGACAAACAGTCTTAAGGAGGCCCAAAGGCAAGATGCCCTGGGATTGGGGCCCAGAACACTACCGAGTTACCCAATTTGTTTAAAACCCTTTTCACAAATGAAAAACAAAACACATGCAAGAACTAAAGAGCGCCTTTCCCTCACACACAGCTTGTGATGGCGGTACGCAGATTTTGGAGAACCACGAGGGGGATGAGGGAGGACAAGACCGAGACATCATCACCAGGTTCTCCTGTGCTTCTGGAAGACTGAAGATGAAGAAGGTGATTAAGTCTTTGCAAAGCAATGAGCTAGGAGGACACAGAGACTGGTTAAAGCCCATTGTGCAGGACTCAATTACCTGGAAGCTTAATTAATGTATTGGGATGACTATAATTTTAGCTTTTGGTAGCCTTGATCTAGAAATCTAGAATCCCAGTGGTCCAGCACTGGGCCGTCACGTCAGTTCGGGGGAGTTCTGAATGCTCCATGGCTGCAGGATGTCCCCGGGGGTCATGAGGATGGGCCTATCTCTGGGACTCCAAGTTTCTGTTTTGTGTTTTAAGGAGCAGAGGTTCATGAGTGCTGGGCTGCTGCCCCAGAAGCCTGTGGGGTCACCTTGGGAGGGCACTGCTCATGGTTCTCTAAAGGAAGAGTGACCGTGAGAAGTGGTGACTCCCTCTAACCTTAATGTTATAGATTTATAGAGAAAGAAAATTACAGTTTTACAGATACGCAGTGGGCGCCTGGTGAAAATGTTAATGAACACATTCTGTGCCAGAAATGTTCCAATAAACCTTAAACCTTAAAAAATCAGCTCCTTTGTCCTGCCACCTGCACGCGGTGGGGGCGGGGGCACCCTCCTTTCTCCATAGGATGTATTGTCTCACGTTAGTGTCTTCCAGCGTCGTGTGGCACTGGTGTGTGTGTGTGTGTGTGTGTGTGTGTGTGTGCACGCGTATGTGTATGTGTGCGCGCGCGTGCGTGTGTGTGTATGTGTGTGTGTGTGTGTGTGTGTGTGTGTGTGTGTCTGTGTGTCTGTGTGTGTGAGAGAGAGAGAGTGACAGAGGTCTCCTGTGGGAAAGAGAGGAGCTGAGCAGCCCTGGTGATGGTGACAGTGACACCCCTGCATGCTCAGGCTGTCACTCTTCAAGGAGCTCAAAGAATTTCAAATGAACAATTTTATGAATCTTATTATCTTATTTAAACATCTTAAAAATTAAGGTTACCTGAGCATTGGTAAAACACGAAGGATACTGCTTGTAAGAAATGGAAAATAATTAAGGGAATCACACCACCTTGCCTATGAAAGAATAACTACATTTAAGTCTAGAGTGAACCTGAATGCTGTGTCTAGTTAAGAGAGAGAAAGTGGAGAGCAGAGCTATTTTTTTTTTTTTTTGTCTTTTTGAGACAAGGTCTTCCTACGTAGTTCAAGCTGGCCTTGGGCTCACATTGTAGCCCAGGCTGGTCTCGAACTTGTAATAATCTTCCTGCCTCAGCCTCCCGAGCGCTAGGATTACAGGTGTGTGCCACGACCTCCAATTGAGAGAAGAGCTATTCTTTAAGCCAGAATTTTGCCCACCTGTAGGCTGGTCAGTCATGGGCTTAAATGGTTTTACTCAGTACCTCCTCAGTCTAGGCTGTCTCTGTGGGTTGATCTCCTTAGCTGGAGGAGTGTCCAGGACACATCATACCTGACAGAATTAACATAATAGCTTCAGATGACAGGACAAGGCACAGATACACAACCCTGGAGAGACAGAGGCCTGGGCTGGGAGACCCCAGACCTGTGTTGCGGGAGTGACTATGAATCCCTTCCTGAAAAACAGGAGGAGCCTGATCTGTCGGGACCTGGTGGGCTGTCAAAGAGGGGCAGGAGGGTTGGGGTCAGGGTGGCCGCAGACCTGGAGCCCCCCAGGAAGAGGGTAGGGCAGGGTAGGTGGAGGAAAGGGAGGGGGAGGCATAGGGAAGCTCCGGCCCAAGCCTGTGGTGTGTGGGTGGGGTAGGACCAAGAGTTACCTAACAGAAAGGGCAAGAGGCAGGGGCCAGCGATGAAGCTGGGCAGCACAGCAGAATTCCCAGTGCAAAAAACAAAGCAAACAAACAAAAACAACATCGACAACAACAGAAAGAGTAAGGGGAAGGTGCTGAGGAGCTTGGAGCAAAGTAAGTGCCCTGGGCCCTGATTAAGCAGCTTGTTTCCACTGCGGGTTATGAAGATGGGGCAGAGCTGTGAGGATTCACCCAGGAGCAAATGAGACGTTAGACTATTTCATCACCAGCTGTTCTTTCCTTACACTCCTAAAATCTCTGTGACCTTTGCTTTCTTGAAATATTTTGTAATTAGCTTAGACTCTATCTGTCATATAATCACAGCAAGAAATGACATCTGTGACTCAACCTGAGAAAGCAGACCTTGGTTTACTGGACAGAAACCTGAACAGAAGTCAGAATGACCCTGGTATTTCTAATGACCTCTATGCTTGGGTTACAGGGAGGAAACATTCAGACCCTTGATGGCACCAGTTGGCTTCCACGTGACCTGCTGTACGCAGCCTCAGGTTGCACACTGAGCAGTATGGCAAATGAACAGCCCGTGGCTCAACTTAAGATCTTCACCGTAAAAGGTTGAACAACTAGAGTGACCCACAATGTCCTGATACTCTTTTCTACAGATAGGGCAATTTTCGAAATGCAGACAAGGGTGCTTGAGGGCTTGTCCCAAGCCCACACATGGTTCTGTCACAGATGTGTGATGACCAACCCCCCTGGCAGGTGGGGAACACTGCACCACTTTTTGATAGACTGGGCTCCAGGACTCCTGCAACCTCGAGCTGATTGCCTGATGAGCCGAAGACCTACGGTGGACTTCTGAGTCAGAGGAGATCGATGAGGCTCTGGTCCTTCCAGACACATTTGGATGGAAACCAAGAAGCAACTGGATTTTGAGTAAAGAATTTATCTCTGCACAGCACACGGTCACCTTTGCACAACTTCTCGGGAAAGGGCTCAGAACTTCCTGAAGCACTCACTGGAACTCTGGCGCTGACATGCTTACCCTCAAGGAGTCTGTAGCAAGGTGTCCATGCTGAGACACCAAGAGTGTCCACTGTAGACTCCAGGAGCTGTGGCAGCCTGGCTTCCTGAGCTCCTCATGTGAGAATGGTGTCTCTCTTTTACCCATTGCTGTCTGAGCAGCTCCATAAACTTAGCATTTTAGTCAGTGTCACAGTTCAGGGGAAAAATCAGAAGCACAGATTCATGGAGCGCGTGTACTAGGCCCTCCCATAAGCTAACCTTGCACCTGTGTGCTGGGATAGTGTGTTGCACACTGTGGCACACAGCCTGGTGTGGTAAACACTGCAGAGTGGGTGAAGGATCCAGACACAGCTGGGTCTGGGGATGCAGAAGAGACCCCCAGATTCTGCCCAACCCCATTGTGGTCAATGGATGATCTCATGTGATGGGAACATGGACACGAGGTCTTGTCACATGCACTCTGAAGAGGCTGGTGGTGATGCAAGCCCAGTGGAGCTGCCCACTGTACAGTTCTGGGCCATTGGGCAGCACTGTTCTGTTAGGTAACTTTCTCTGAGCACACCTATCTCCATTACCTACACTGAGGAGTTGTGAGAGGGGAAGAGGCAGATGCCCATGGCATTAAAGAGTCAAGGAAGTTTTCATTCTTGCAGGACATTCTCCTGTCTTTTCCCTTTCCAGCTCTGGCTCAGGTCCTGGCTGTCTAAACCAGTCCCTGGCCAGGTATGGGGGGACAATGATAGCAATTCCCCGGGTACACAATCAGTTCCAGACCCCATAAAATATTCATTCACTTTAAAAAATACTTTCATCCTGCTGTCAGATGTAGACAAATGCACATGAAGTGTCAGAAAATGGCTATTTCAATGGCAGATGCTTTCCACGAGCCTCCCTTCCCAATAAAACATTTTCTTTAAAATTATTTTCATAAGAAAGATTAACAATTTCAACATTAACTGCTAATCCCTTTTCATTTAAAACTCTGCTGATAAAATTCTTTGCTTGTCATTCAAAGAGTAAGTAATAATTATAGATTGGAGGCTTCCATCTCGGGCTTCATTAATGGCAAATTGTATGGAAGTGTGGCGCGTAAGTCAGCTTTGATATATCACAAAATGCAATTTCCATGCCTTCCCTTGGCTGTGTGCAATTAATTACACAGTTAATAAGGGAAATATGTTAATGAAAGGAACATTATTTATCCAGACCACCTGCCTTTACCAAATATCTTTTGTGTGTTTCTTTTATTGTAATTTTGGTCTGCAGACATTAAAAAAAACTGACAATGTGCTTTTAAATACCAGTCTGCAACTACTCCAATTCAAACAAGCCTAAAGAAAATCTAAGTCCATTTTATAATATTATTACTGATATCTGCTTTTTAAAAATTTAAAAAACATCTACCCATGGAATCCTGAATTCCCAAAATAGCCCTCTATCAAATACTTACAAATAACGTATCTTATTTCAATTGATGATTCTATTTATCTTCATAGATAAATAGAAAACACTGAAAATCTCAGAAGAGACTATGCAGAAGACCAAAAGATAAATCTCAGTCACTCTAAATAGATTAGGGTTTCCTAATCCTTTTCTCATCCTTTTAAATCTTTCTGCTTAGCAATAATTAAATCCCCTCTTTTCATTTGGATAATCAAAGTTTGAATGTGGCTAGTTTAACATGGAAACCAACGTTGGCCTTTACAAAGAAAGTTAGTGCCTTCTAAGGTTTCAGGGAGGAATGGAAATCAGAGTTGTGGCACTACAAAAGGGCAGTTTTTGTAATTTACTTGGACAGTATGACAAGATCTATTTGCAAATATTTGGTTTACAACAAATCTTTACTAATGTCAATCACTACACATTTTTTATCAAGTAGAAAAATAAGGATTTGAGTCCCAGCTCAATCACGTCCCTTTGACATCAGAAATGTACTCCTCATTGTGAGTTACTTAGAAATCTCCCTTATGTATAAAATGCACTAGGAAGCCAGCTTTGGGTTCCAAAGAGTTAATGGAAAGCCAGGGGATAAGAGATAAAGGGCGCTCATGAAAATGCAATTCTAAGATGACCCAGGATGGAGAGATCCTCTAGCAGATAACAAGGGAGGAAAGCAGCCTCCAGGAGAGATTGCGTCCCCTGTGGGGGCTGTGGCAGCAGGACCACGGTGCTTGTGGGTATGTTCATGCTGGCATTAGGGGATGCAGGCAGCACTGGTGCCTTTTGAGGCCTCTTTCCAAGCTGCTGTGCGGTCTCTGTGTGCCACGGCACAGCAGAGTTGCTCGTTTCAATGGCCGTCCACCTACCTTCCCTGACTTAACTGTCATCTATAAAATCTAGGTGACCAAAGTCCAGCCACCATTACAGGACATGATCCTCTCAGAGACCAGCACCTCTGTGTCACCCACCTGCAGGAGGAGGGCTGCAGGAGACATTTTTACTCTTCAGATGACGACAGTGGTTATAACAGGGAAGCCTGGGGGGGGGGGCAGAGGAAGGTGGTTGCCTAGCAACACAGGCAGCGCCATCGGTCACAGAGCAGCAGGTCTTTTCTTAGCAGCAGCCTTTTATGTTCTGTACCAGTGATGCACTCGTTACGATTTTCTGATGAAGTTTTTTGGAAGAATAAAGAATTCCAGTGAGTGCAGTCCAGACAGTGACACAGGCAGATTTGTTTCTCCCATAATTAGATGAGAAACACTGGATTCTATAACACATTATTAGAAAATATTTGTGGAAATTCTAAAAGTAGTCATTAAAAGTAGAATGCTTTGATTTTACCTTCCTGAAACAAGCTCTGTGCTCATGAGGAGTAGCAGGAATGAAGAGACACGAATAGGCCTGAGAACCCAAGTCCAGCTCTCCGAGATGGCTCAGCTCCTACCCAACCGGACCTGCCCAGATGGATGCAGCTCAAGCCACCATCCCTTCTCCTCCTCAGCTTTGAGGAGAGCAGAACGGCCAGCCCGGGTGGAGCAGAAGCAGGGCCAGATCAGGGTCAAGCCCTGTAGCCAGGAGCTGGCAAGGTCAGGCCTTGCACAGGAGTATGAGGAAGAGCAAAGACAGAGAACATCAAGAGCACTGTCCCATCGTGGGGTGATGTCAGAGCGAATATCACGGCACAGATTCATCTTCGCTCAGCTCGATGCCAACCCCACCGCGGACTGCTCAGACCACAGCCCCCTGTGCCTGCACCACAGCGGCCGTGGTGAAAGACAGTGCGCTGTCAGGTGTCATTGCTCTCTGGAGAGAGCCTACCCCTGCCAGCAGCTGCCTTTACTACTGCAAGTGCATCCTGCTATCAGGGGCCCACAGGGCATACCCAGACCACTATGTGGGCTCACTGTAAGTCAGGTGAGAAGGGTGAGTCTGGGAGCCAGGCCACCCACAGGGCTCTGTGAGTTACAGAGGACATAGGTTAGCTCTTGGATGCCACTGCCCACTGCTGAGAGATTAAAGGCAGCACAGCCTCTGCACTGCTGCTCCTTTGTTTAATGCACAACCCGTTTCCCAGTGAGAGAAGGCAATGCCACGGGCAGCCTTTCCCAGAGGCTGGGGAAGTCACTGGAGAGTGACACGAGAAATACGGTAGGGATGGGTGGCAAAGTGCCTGAGCAGGGCAAGGTGGTTTCTGGGACTTAAAACAGAGTTCCGTGCTCTGCTGGACTTGCACCAGGGCCCTCCAACCACCAGGCTCTTGGGGTGAGAGTATGCTGGGCCACAGGAGGCTCATCCATCTCCACTGGGCTCCAAAGGGGAGACAAGAATATTGTCCTCAGCAAGGATGGAGGCTCCAATCAACCTCATGTGAGTGACCCAAGCTGTAGCAAAGGAGCTGGGGAGAAGGGGTCTGTTGTAATGATGCTCAAGTGTCTAGCTCTCCAGAAGTACTTTCCAAAGCTCCTAAGTCAATGTGCCTAGAACAGGGCTACAGGAGAAGCAGACCTCTGGAGCCCATGGATGAGGCAGTCCGGCTGGAATACAAGCAGACCCACATTACTAGGAACAAGTCAGCTCAAGAGCAAAGATCAGGATGAGCTCAGCACACCACAGATACAGGGGGTAGAAACCTCTGATAGATCTGTAATGAGCGCAGGGAGTAAGGTGGAAACCAACGACACAGCAGAACAATCCAGCAGGCTGGCTTGATACCTACAGTGAGGTACTGTCAATGCCACACAGGCAGTGAATGACAATAGTTACCAAAACAAACCATGAGGTCATCTTCTAGAAGACAGATTTGTCTGTCCTCACATAGTATTGTCTGAAGGGCAAGATTCTGAAAATTGCTGGAACTATCCTTAGTGGGAGACACTGAGCTGCTGTACCTGGAGCAACGGGCAATGTGGCCACTGGGACAGGGAGGTGTGCAGGGCATTGTGCTTGCTGCTATCCAAAATCTTCCTCTTGCACAGGAGGCCTCACCCTGGTGCCTTAGGTGTCCCTGTGTCTCCAGCACAGGAGCATCATACAGGTGGCCTTCGGATGGGGCTCCAGGTCTAGGCCAGAAAGCCAGGCAGCCACTGAATTTGTGTGTCTGGCTCTGAACTGCTCCTGAGGGTCCCAGTGCAGAAGAAACATCAGGACCCTCGGGGTTCCAGAGGTGGTGGCTCTCCTGGTTGGACGGTCTCTTTCTCCCTCTGCCTTCAGCCAGGGTGGGATAGTTAACATGGTTGCAGGATGTATAACCTGGGGACATGTAACACTGGGAAAGACCCCAACAAGAGTCTTCCCTGGGATGGGTGATACCCTCATCTTGTGAATGCCACTGGCTACAACTGGCCTGGGAAACTGTTGTTCCTAATGTGCACTGCGAAAGATGGTGCTGTGGAGCCTGAGGCAGCGAACTGCTCATGGAGATCAAAGGAAGGCGAGGGAGGAAGATATCTCAGCCCAGCTGAGAGCAGTGGAGAGAGCGTGAGCAGTTGCCAAAGCAGCCTTGCTGCAGAGATGATCCCACCAGCACTGCATCCACAACCCACCAGTGATGGGGACAGGCCACCCCAGGGCTGCTTGGACAGAGGAAGACTGAGGTGGGAGCCTGCTAAGGCCCAGGGCCAGTGGCTCCTCCTGCTTCACAAGGGGTCTGAAAGTTTCCAGACACCTTCTTGTGAGAGACAAGCAGGTGCTGCCATGCACAGCCAGTGGGTGCTGCAGGATTGGGGACGAAGAACTGGGCTTTCGGGAGACTTGATGCTCGGGAGGGGCATGTAACTGCCCTGGGCTCTGTCTCCATGTGGATGCGTCGCACACATCCCCTGTACCTGTCATGAGGTTCTCCGTGGTGAAGCTCAGTGCCACGAGAGCCCCACACTGGTTACCAGGTCACCTACTGCCTTGTGTCATCTATGACATGGACTCCTTAGGCTACAATGGTGGAACTTCTCATTTCTTTGGGGTTTACACCTCTGCCCCGTGTCCTGCGGGTGTCTGGGCACAGCTTCTGTGGTGTGGCTTCTGGGGACAGCATCTTCTCTGTGACATCACCATGCCACATGCTGGGAGTGAAGGCAAGTAAAGACCACCCACTCGACACTGAGGCAGACGTCTTCCTGAAAAGTTCATTCAGTGCCATTTTTCTGAATTCAGTTCTGTAAGTCTAGTGGAGGTTTTTAAACAAACTTTGTTTTTCTAACTAGTGGTGCTGGGGGTTGAATCTGGGGCTTCCACATGCTGCATCCCAACCCTTTTTTATAATTTTGAGACAGGGTCTCACTGAGTAGCCCAAGTCAAGCTTGTGATCCTCCTGCCTCAGCCTCCCAAGTACAGGCATGCACCATCTCCAGCCCAGCTTGCCTTCCACATTTCTTTCCCCAGGAGCTTCCTGCTAATGCTGGCTGTGAGGGACACGCATGCGACATGCTGATGACTAACATGCAATTAGAAATCAGGACAGTCATAGTTCCTGTCACCCTCACATGGAGCCCAATGTACAGAAGCTTCATGCCCTAAGAGCACATGTGATACAGGAATAGGACTCTTAAACAATACACCCCTTACAAAAGATGCCAGAATATCTTAGGAAGGTATATCCCTTGCTTCTTTACAACCCGGTGACAGATTTTATAGCAGTTTGAAAGTTGACATTATTGAATCACTTGCTTCCCAGAGCGCCGGACTGGATCAAGGAACCAGCACTGCACTGCCTTGAAACAGCCCCAGACAGGAGCCAGTGTCCTGGTGCGAGGGTCTGCCCTGGTTGCCCTCCCCTGGGGCCCCACCCACTGCAAATGCCTTCTGTAAGATGGCACTAGGTGCCAGACCCTCCTATTGGCAGGCTGGTGACACTGCAGTGATGGTTTCCTGTAGATAACGCCCCTCTCCTGAGTTCCACACAGGACAGCTGGGCTTTTTAAAAGATGCTTTCACCGGCGAGAAGGAGCACTGAGTGTGCGGACATCTGTCCCCGGCTCATTTCACTCCACATGGTGTTCTCCATCCCTCCACAGCAACAACAGGGGTCAGTCTTCCTCGTGACTAACACTGCACCGTGTAAACACACACGCGCACACGCGTATACATCCATGCACACATACGGGCTTTCCTTATTCTCTCATCTGCTTGGGGACACCTAGGCTGGTTCCATTTTGCCCCAAATGCAGAACAGCAAATCCTGGAGGCTGGGGCCGAGGGAAGCAGATTTGATCAGTGCAAACTCAACACGTGTTGGGACATTACACTGAGCTTCACTGACATGTACAACGAATCCAGGAGAATCAAACATCATATATTTAAAAAGCACTGTCTGAGCAAAGGAAAACAAATGTGACAAAAACCAGAATCAAGGTCAGAATCAGAATGGGTGCAGCTTATAGGACCCAGCCCTGAGCTAAGGGTTCCATGGGGAGCAACTGGAGCCCCCACCTGTCTGGCCAGGTTCACAGGATCGAGCAGCAGATCTGCCCAGGGATGCTGCACCGCTAGCTCGTTGGATCCTGGAACCTGGTCCAGTTCCTGTATGTGAGCATACAGCACCCAGGCTGGGGAGCACGCTAATTACATGCCACCCTGTCCACTCACAGCCTGCTGGCCCTGCCCATGAACGTCCACGCGCCCTGTACCTCCCCAGCCCTCATTCTGTGTGGCCAGTTCCACCACAGAGATGCCTTGACTAGGGGGACAGGTGCTTGATGTGCCAGGGATGTGCCTTGTCCTGGAGAGCTGGGTCCCCAGCAGCTCCACAGTCTGTGTGGTTGGTTTCGTTGTGTCACCAATGAGATCCTGCCTCCTCCACAAGCAGCCCCCCACCCTAGCTCCTTCAGCACCACTGTCTTTGGGAGGACGTGCACCCTGAGTTGTTTGCATGATTTCCAGTACAGAAGTCAGCATGCGGCAGAACATGGCCATCCACAGAGCAGAAGTCTTCCCGTGGGCTGAGGCCCGACCAGCCTGGAGGGCCCAGTGTCCCAGGAAGGACTCAGCCCAGCACTCCTGGGGGGCTGGAGAACAGTGCTCCTAAAGACTTGGCACTCCTCCTAGTACTGGGGTGCACCTTCTCCCTGCGCCACACTGAATATAAATAACCCTGCTCCTTATTCTTCAGATCTGCATTAAAATGCCACATACTGCAACTGCTCCAGTGGAGTGCTGAGTGTAGCCAAGTATCTAGAACTCTCACCTGGACTCTGTATAATCTACCTGACAGCCCTGAGCCCATGCCATACAGCAGGGACAACCAGCCTGTGTGCTGTCTGACAAAAGTGAGCCATCCTTACCAAGGGCCAGGCCAAATGACCTTCATGGAATTCTTGGTGATGGAATTCTTCTTGTAGCTTTAGTGAGCCCCAATGTCAGTTTCTCCAGTACGTTACAGGCAGGTTTTCCCTGTGGGTCACATGGGTACCACTTCTGGTAGCTCTCAACCCCACCCTGAGAATGGCTGGGCACCCCAGAGCTAAAGAGTGAGCCAGGTTGCCTTGCCTGCTGAGGGAATGAGCTAAGTTTAGGAGACGTGCAGATGAGGGTTCTCCATGCAGGAAGTGCCCAGATGACAGCACATGCGGCCCGAGTCTGGTGGAAGTGAAGCTGGGGGAAAGCCAGGACTTCTTTCTCGAAAGGATAAGGATCCCAGGTACTACCCAGCTCTCCTGGGCTGCAGTGTGACCATATTCCTTGCCTTTCTCCATGTCAGCCTGTGTCTTGCAGTTGGGGAAATGCACCTGATTGTTTCCCTTTCACACACAGCACTGGTGGCATGGAAGCCTTGGCCTCCTTGAGTTTACAAGCTCCACGTACAGAGTCCCCAGGGCTGATGGAGCTCATGGGTCGATGCTGAAGTTGAACAGATGCTTGTGACAGGGTCTTGTAGCACTAACCGAGCTCCCAGAGGACCTTATTTTAGGTCAGATGAGACAAGGTCACCCTCATGGCTTAGGTATTACAGTTGAACATTAACCATGTGCTGTGCTCAGATTCACCATCACACATACCACCATCAAAGCTATTCTCCTGCAAAACACATGGGATTCTCATGCTCCCTGTGCTCCCAAGATATCACCAGGTCCTGCTTGGTGCCTGAGATTTGAGGAACCCCACAGCACTGGCAGCAAGGGCTTGCTGGCGGGTTCAGCCGCAGTGCCAATTCCCGCCGGGTCCCAGTTTCTAGCTTTTCTCTTGAAAGTAACAAACCCTGAAATCTCTGAAAGTCCCACCCAAGTGATGTGATCACTATTCCTGAAGAGAAGCAGTTCTGTTGACAGCAGCCACCTCAGGCACAGAGCAGGAGTGTGGTGCTGGTTTGATACATGGACAAGGAGCTGTTTTCAACGCCTGGATTCAGTGTCTCCACCAGTTACGGGAGCCACTGCAGGGTCTGATGGAGGGGTGATGGCCACAGGCTAAGGACAGGCCATTGTCTGCTCACTGACCAGGAAGTCAGACTTCTCCTTCGCTTTGTCTTGTATTATCTTGAAGCCAGCCGTGATGTGCCTGTTTCCTTGACTGTCCCATCCACACAACTCCAGACTTGAACATCCAGGGACTACTTGACCAGTAAAGCCTGGGCTCACTGGCAGCCTCTAGGTTTCACCTCCAGGCTCTGTCTCAAGTTTTAGTTAAAACACGCACTTTTCTGGCTTTTCCAGGTCCAATTTCAGCAGTCCAAATTATTGTTAGGTAATTCAGTGAGGACAGTTCTCCAAAGCCTGTGCTGCGTGCCAACACCTCCAGGTGGCCCTGGCCTCATTTTACAGCTGTGAGCACTTCCACACCCCAAACACAGCAGCTGCTGCAGCTGGGAGAGAAAGTGAGCTCGGCTTTGCCTACAGAGAGTACAACTCCAGTGAGAAAGTCACCGCACCAGCTTGGCACTCTGCTTTCATGGTGCCTACAAGGGAAAGCGCGGGTGGTGTGAGATCGGGAGAGAGCACGTGAGGAAGGGCAGAACTGTGAGCGTCTCTAAAGCAAACCTGCGCATTCGTTAGCAGCAAACACCACTGCGCTGCCATCCTGCGTGTGGTCACTATGGACAGCTGGAGTGGGCTGTGTCTCCATGCAAGAGGCTCCCCCTGGCTCACCTTAATGACAATGCATGGTGGGGGCACTTATTTACCCAGTGGTGTCAGTGGCCTGGGGACTGAGGGTGAAGGAGGCGACCGCTACTCCTCTGCTAGGGATCACAGGAGCGGTGCACGCAGTGGGCGCTCTTCAATGTCTGCCCCACTGTTGAGAGTGAGCCTGTGGCAAACACCTGACATAGCCCATGTGCACCAGGCATAAACGCCTTTGCCTGGAACGCAAGGGCAGCGGTGGGGACAGTGGCTGCAGGATCTCGAGAGGGATGTCGTTGCCCAGGGAAGCAGGACAGCAGAGGACAGGAATCAGTTTGTGACAGGGTTGTTCTGCCTGCCACAAGTATGGCCTTACCAGGATCATGTGGCCGGTGGAGATGTCCATGTTGGACTGCACAGGCTCCTCAGACCAGGATGAGGTGCTGCTACGTGCTGAGGGGCTGGGCATGGGGCCATCACTGAACTGGGAGGAGACGCTGCTGATTCGGGAGGTGTGTGGGCCCTCAGGCCGATCGGGTGGGCGCACGGCCATGCGCTGGCGGCACAGCTCCTGCAAGACAGTGAGAGGCATCAAGGGCAGGTGGCCTCAGGGTTCTGGTGCTAAGACCTGGGCCCTCTGCACCCCACTAAGAACCACACAGTTCACACAGACCAAAGGTCACTGAATGGCCTGGGGTCATCTTGACATAGCAGTTCCCGGGCACCATGTCACTGGTGTTCCCAAACTCACACAGGGATGAGGCAGACTCACAGGGCTGGCTGGCTCTGAGCACAAATGTCTGTGTGCATGTGCACACACACAGGTGTGGAACACACTTGTGCACACACTTGCAGACTCACAAGGGCCTCAGCCTCCTGCATGGGGTGGGCAGACTGAGTTCATGACCCTCCTGCTCAGGAGATCAGCAGCCATGGAGTGAGGAGGTTCCCATATGGGGGAACACAGAACCTTGCTCTCCAACTGAGGGCAGCCTTTCGGGGGCCCAGGGCCTGGCAGCACCACACCAGCTGCCCCTGACCATGTCCTTGGTGTCTGGCTGGCAGCTGCTGCCCCTCTGGCCAAGGAAGCAACACTGGAAGGTTGCAGGATGACCCACCACAGAGAGCAGGCTCAGCTCACCATGGTGAGACAGGCCAGTCTTCAGCCCTGGGGCCATAAAAGGCACTGCCCTACCCCAGCCCAGCCCTGGCACCAGTGGTGAAGATCATTACAGGTGCTGAGGAGACAAGGACAGTGACCTTAAAAGAAAGGGCTGCTGTGAGGACAAAGGGAACCGAGAGAAAACAGCAAGCCATGGTTGCATCTCTGCTTGTTCCCTGCCGTGGATTTTCCAGTGCTTGTTGGGCTATAAGAACCTTTCAACAAGGAATCTATTTTAAAAACCTCTATTCTAGTGCTAATGCCCAAATGCAAAACAAAAGAAAGGCCATCAGAAAATTGTGGAAGGGAAGCAATGCCCATACCCAGCCTGGGGGAATGCAGTCTCACCTGCTTCCCACCTGCACCGTGGAGTGACCAGAGAGGGTCAGGATATGGGGACATGGGGACATGGGGCTGCCCCACCTCTGTGGGTGCATGCACTGCACCTAAACCAGCAAGTCCAGCTGAGGTACAGAGCCAGCCACTGCCCACATGAGGAGGCTGAAGGAGTCTTCCTGGAAGCAGGCTGAGGGAGGAGGTGAAAAGTTTGGGTGAAAGTGGGAGCAGTGGGGCTGTAGGCGTGTCCACCTGTGATCACAACACAGCCCAGCACTGTGAGACCATGTGGGGAGGAAGCTCTGGCCTAGGGTCTCCACCTTTTCACCTTGGAGATAGGTATCAGTATAGCTATGAAGACAGGAAGCTCACTTTAATATGCTTGCCACTGTGCCTGTCACAATAGGAACTCCGGACTTTGGCCAGTGACCCCGTGTGGGATCAGTGCAACGAAAACCAACAGAATGAAGATGAAGCAGGATGAAACTTTTTGGGCTGGACAAGCTCAAAGCCATCTAGAAAGCATCGGGATGCAAGTGCTGGGACTTCTGGGGTTGGGTTCTTACCCCTGCCTTGCATGGGACTGTGGTCACGTGGGTGACACAGCATCAAGTGGCCCTGGACCCCTGGTGGGGACAGCTGGCACTGCTCTGTGAGGACTGACTGGTTTCTCCAGCAGCCTTTATGTTCTGCATGATTTTTAGAGCACACATTGGCTGTGCAGACAAGGGGCTTCATTTGGACAGAATTGTCCCTGTGCATAGCATAATTTAGCCACCAACCATTGAGTTTTTATTGATTTTAAAAGGGAAAGGGAAAGCTGAGGGGAGCCCCCAGGAAAGCACCCATAGGAGCAGGGAGCCCCACACAGTGCTGTGCAGCCTCCCAGCTGAGGACTCTGAGGAGGGGACCCTGCCCCTGCGGGTTCAGGCACAGCTGCTGAAGGGCAAGTCCTAGACTGACTGTGCCAGGTCTTAGTCCTGGCGTGACAGACCGAGGAAAGTAGGGTTGGGGCTGTGCTGATGGATCCCTCAGGTCCTGCTTTCCACTCTACAGGCTCAGCAGCCTTGAATGGCAGACAAGATGGTCACACACCATGGCCTCTGGGAGGACGGCATCTTCACACAGCTGCCCGAGACTGAGTGCCTAGGTCATCCATGATGACAAGCAGCCTGGAGCCTCATGCCTGCCTCTGCACCCTTGGCATTGGCAGTGCTGGCTGCGTGACCTGGGCAAGCTGCCCACCCTCTCTGTCTGTCTCTTCACCTGTGGAAAGATGGTACCAAGCGAAGCAGAGTGCGACAGTAGCCTCAGAGGGCTCCGGTCATGAGTCCACACTGACTCCAGCAGCAGCTGATGTGAGAGGCAAACTCAGCTGCCAATCACTGCCAAACACTTGGGTGTGGGCACAACCAGGCTCCTGCCAGCCGTGTTTTCCCTTGAGATCCTCACAGGCTTGAGGCTCCACAGCAGAACTTGGCAGCTCCTACAGTGGGCCAGGTGGACAGCTCAGCTCAAGGATGGGTGTGGGAGTGGGGCCCTTCTCCTGCTCCCTACACACTCGGCTCACAGAGGGGTCACTGCAGGGGAGCTAATCTCATCTGTGCTTTCTGCGCATCCCAGTGCCTGCTTCTCGGTGACAGGGGAGAGGCCAATCTGAGTGAAAACAACAGTTCCAGATGGCGAGGGTTGTGCTCTTCAGTCTGTATCTTGCTGCCTGGAACCTGGACCTTGAAGAGGCCCACTTGACCTGCAGTATCTGGCTCTGGCCTGTTGACTGTGTGGCCTCTCTCATGTGTTGGGAGGAAAACAGATGCAAATCATGTCACGCTCCCAGAGAGGACAGAGTACAATACGGAAGGGGGCATGCAGGTAGTCACCATAGCCACTGGCATCTTAAAAATTCACCCCTAACAGACAATGAAATCCACTGTTGGGAAAGGTCAGGCCCAGGACAGATCCAGGACATGCACAAGGCAGTCAGGGAGGACTCTCTGACCACATCATCCCTTCTGAACCCCAGCTCTGCCACTCACAGCAGGGATGTTGGAAAGGCCCCTAGCTTGATGATTTAGTTTTATGAAGTAGTTGATGTGCATGGATCCTGGGAGACCTGCCCCTTCCCCACACTGCCCAGCCAGGTCTCAAGCCCCTCATAGCTTCCCACTGCCAGATGGGAATCATGACTTTAGATGTTCTCCTTCCAGACACTGTCACCACCAGGTCAGACCTGTGCAGGTCCCAAGACCATAGCACACCCGGTGTTACACCCAACCACTCACCAAGGAGATGCCCTCTTCATTCCCAGGCACTCAGAGTGACTGGGGCTTTGAGAAGATGAGAGCAAGCTTTCCAACAGTGCCCCCATGTAAATGCTCTGTTACCAAACAAACACAGGAAGCCTGGGCCACACTGTGCAAAACATCCTCAGAGCATATCGTCTGCCAAGCAAGGCAAGACAAAGCAGACCTGACCCAGGGGTCAAACTCTCCACCAGGAACACAGGAGAGGCCAATCTCTGATGGCCTGGTGCAGCCTCCAGGGCCAGCATCCAGGGTGTGTGGAACCAGAGCCATTGAGCACCCCCCCCCCCGCCCCACCTCCAGGACCGGAGCAGAGGCCTCACACCAAAGCACAGGGTGGCTTGAACTGGGAAGCCATACACCTTCCACACAAATCCTCAGGGCACAGGCATGAGAATTAAACAAACAGAGGTGCGTGCATGTTGGGTGCCACAGTCATCACTTTCTGCATGACCGCCTGCCTCTGCTGCATGCTGAGCCGAGCCCTGGGAGGCTTCTGCAGTGCCCTTTAAGTATTTTAGGCTGCTTTATAGCACAATTTGCAAAATAAGTTGAATAGGATTCTGGGGGCAGAAATTCATCCATACACACAATAATGCAAATGTCTCATTTCTCAACTCTGCATCTGATGGGGGAAAATTACAGAGAACAGGATCACTCCGAGAGAAAAGACCTGTCATTCTCCAATTCTGCTAAAAGAAAGACCAAGACTACAAAGGCTCAAGAAAAGCTCTCCGCACCTTTTGAGGAACAATTGGAACAAAGCTGCACGTTGCCTAAGTATGCACACAAAGGAGGCCTGGAATTTTTAGGGTTATTTGTGGAGCATAATTAGGAGTAACAGGACAAAACTAAGGAACAGACACACAAAGCCACAGAGTAAAAACGGTTCATTAGGATGTGCTGGGCGGGATAAAGGCCAATTACTTCCAGGCTGGATGAAACACAGAGGAACACGTTGCCCCACCCCGGGGATCGGCTCCATGGCACAGTGCACTCGCCCTGCAAATGGCTGCAGGAGGGTCCTTTTGGGCTGTGGGGCATGTGACTGCAGGGATGTCTGCATCACAAAAAGTCAGACTGTAAGAGCAAGCAAGGGCGAGTGGGCAGGACCCTGGCACGGCAGGAGCCAGTTACTCATGGAGCACTTGATTGCGGAATTAAGGCTGGTTTTTATTTTGCTTTTGGGGGCAGCTATGACTTCTGTAATAAGAAAACAAAACAAAACAAGGTCCATATAAAAATTCAGTCCGACATTCAGTGTCATTAGTACAGAGTGCAGTGTTTGGAAGAGTGGACGGGGAGGACAGGGTAGGGGTGTCTGTGCCATGACAGGAGAGGCTCCTTGCATAACTGCTGTCCCATTCATACAGTTCCATTCAAGTGGCTTCACGTCACCGCAAGCCACACGTAATAGGGACAATGCCACTTTGTGATCCAGCCAGCAAGGCTGCTGGGTACACAGCCATGGCCGTGACGGCTTCTGCTTTCTGTGTGTGACCCCGCTGTAAACATCTGTGAGTGGCTAGGGTCATGCCACTGGGGGCACACCAAGAGAGGCGTCAGGACACTGGGCCATGCTCCTCCCTGCAGGGCATGTGGCCAGGCCAGAACAGCACATGGGCCATTGCAGGCTGCTACTCCATGGGGACCCCTTTACACTATCTCTGTGGGGCTTCTCCATGGTGCCTGGACAGTTGGGACATGTGGACCAAGGGGCACATACAGGTACACACCCCATGCCCATGTGCACAGATATACCACACACCTGGGGCAATGCTGCTTGGAGGCACTCTGGGTCAGCTGCAGAGACTGAAGGCATGGCCCTACCTGCTGTCCCCTTATCCTGCTGCCCTTTCCCTACCATGCTGACCCTCTTCACCCCACAGTTCCCTCCCCCAGACCCTAAGGACCCAGTGAGTGGCACCCATCCACCAGAACACGCAGCTGCTTTATTGGAACAACTGACTCCACCTCAGCAAACCAACCAAAACAGCTCCAGGATAAACAGTGTTTACCAAGCATCACTGAGTAATTTTTCTCATCTTGCAAGATGCTCTCTCAAAATAAAATTTAAAGGCACAGACATGTCCTGAGCCATATGAGGAGCCTGAGCACCCTGATTACTAGCCTGTCCCAGAGCAGCTTGCCCTTGGAGGGAGGAATGCAACCCTCCTCCCCACAGCCCTCCTCCTGTGCGCCTCTTTCCACACATCCCTGTCCCTCCACAGCTTCTCTCAGGGGGCACAACTGGGCACCGAATACACATGCGCCCCTGAAATGTGCTGTGACACCAGTCGCTTATCGGCATGCCTGATACGTGTCTGTGAGTCTTTTGTTGCCCCCTGGCTGGTGGCAGAAAGAGGTGACATGCACAGATCTGGGGACTCCATGCTCTGCAGCTTGCCTGCTGCCCATGATGAAGCCTGGGCTGCGGGTGACTCGAATGTGTGGACATGGCTGGGTGTCCACTGGGCCCATCTGTCTCCCCGTGACTTCCACCTTCACTCTGTTTGGTGAGCATCCAACAGCATCCAGTAAGAGTTGTGAAAATAGAACAGGGGAAACACAGCTCCAGGCAGCCTCTTCATGCTCACCTAACCTGTGCGGTAATCTTAAATGCTCTAACTGGAGGCTGAAGTTTTAGGTGTTGGAGAGCATGTCCAATGAAGGACATTGGTCACACTTCTGGTTGTGACAGGGACCTGACCACTCCTTAACAGGCAGCTAAAGCAATCCACATCTTGACTGCAGCTTAGGCAGGTGACAATTCACTCCCCGTGTGGGGGTTCAGGGCTCCCCAAAAACCCAACAATGGCTTCCACATGAACAGAGCCACATTCAGACACTGGGAACAGCCAGGCCAGGGAGGGAGAAACACCACCTTCTTGCAGCCTGGCCAGCACAGCCTGTCCAAGGGCAGCTGTTTTCGTGAAGAAACTTCTGCCATTTTCCTGATACACTTTTTGATCAAAAGTAGAGAATGACGGTTGTTTGCCACCCTTATCTCTGGTCCCTGGCAAGATCTATAGCTCAGAGCATCTAGGGACAGCTTCATGAGCACCGGTGCTGGTCTGATGCTGGGAGTTTTAGGCTGGCTTTCCAGAGAGTTCTAAGTGCGCCCCCCAGTACCTCGTATGTCAATATCTCCGTTCAATCCAGTGATCAGTGTTATTGAGCACTGAAGGTCCTTGCTAGGGGCTGTGAGTTACAGGATGTGACGTGAAGAAAGCAAGGCAGAGAGGGAGCAAGTGGCTGTAGACATCCAGGAATGATAGAGGGTCACTAAGAACATGCAGGGGACACTGGGTAAAGTGATGGGTGTTGGTGTTTAGGACATAGCCTGGTCATCTCGCCGGGCGCAGGTCCCACACTAGGGGCTAACAGATGGCAGTGGTCAGGATGTGGGAGAGTGGAACAAAGCCTCAAAGCAGGCAGCATGGGACATTGCTGGAAGGAGTGGCCAGGATACAAAGGGTATTCAGGGCTTTCTCCTGTACACTCTTCATTAAGCCAAAGGGCAGGGCTGGGAGTGAGTAGGGGGAGCAGCTGCGCAGTCTATGTTCCCCAAGGCTGCCCATCATTCTGGGCCCAATTATCCCACTCCACACCATTTGGAGGGGTGACCTGACTTATGGGCCGGGAGCAGCCCCGGCCAGGACTGGGGACCATAGGTAAGTGTCTCTAATGTCCAGCCGTGGGTTCCAAGCTCCATAGACTATTTGTTTCCAAATGTGTCCTCTGCCCCTCAGGCGCAGGTCATTCATACTGGGGGTGGGGGTGATGCCAGGGTGCTGCAGGGCCACTTCTCCAACATGGCCTCACTTCTGCATGAACATTTGTGGCTGGCCAGGGACAAGACAATAGGGTTGTCAGGGACACCCTGGCCATGGTCCAAGGGAGACACTGTGGAAACAAATGACAACCTTTCCCCTCAAATTTCAGTTTCACATTTGAGGGCCCCTTTACTCTTGGTGGTTTCATTCTTGCATCTGGCAGAGAAGATCCCGAAGCAGGTAGAAATAATGCCCAAACCTCTAAATCCTGGTGTAACTTCCACAGCAATTAATTATTTTGTTTTACAAGTAAATCTGTATTTTATTTCCTCCCACTCATACATATCTTTTTTTTTCTTTTGGTGTTGGCATTGAACCCAGGGCCTTGTGATCCCAGACAAATGTCTACTACTGACTGCGCCCCAAGCTCCAGCAGCCTAGTTCTGGTTTAAGCGTGTTTTAGGGACCAACAAAAGATGTGATTCTGCTCCTCCCTGCAGGATTATTCTTCTGCATGTTACCTTTTCAGAAAAAAAAAGTGGCGGGGGATGATGTGATGCTGTGAAGGAAACCAGATTTAAGCAGAGGACTTGAGTTGGTTACACGCTGGTGTCAATGTCACCTGCCATGCTTGTCACCTCCAAACACTTCTAACTGGCTGGTCAGCAAGCATCACAGGGTCAACCCAAGTTGAGGTCCATGATTTGGGCCCGTGTCCCTCAAATACCACACACAGTATGCAGTATCTAGTAGCCGGCCTTGCTTGCTAATGTGGTCACAATGATCACAAAGAGGCACACACCTGGACACTGAATGTGCCGGTTCCCTTACCTTCTAGGTTAACAGATCTTCAAAGGGTACTCACTCACTCCTACTCCTGTCCTGCAGGGTTCTTTTGTACACTTGTGACTGAAAAATAAGCATCCACGCTTTACTCCTGACCACTGCGTCCTCCAGAGTAGACACTCAGGTGAGGATATCACATTTAGAGCAGACCAGTCTAAGGAGAGGGGACTGATGGCCTGGACAGACCCTGTCTCAGGGCCCCTGCAGGGACATGCAGTGTGATTTCCAGATGCTAGAATCTGTGTTGTGTCACACTCTGCCCACTGACCTGTCTGGGGAAGAATCCTGACCAGGCCCAGGAAGATGTCTTTCTCTGATGTCCCGCTTGCCCTGGGCTCTCTGTGCCATCAGTCAATCTCACGGTGCTACAGGTCTCACTGGGCTGCCCTCTGGGCTTTTATCAATGTGGTTAGGTCCTGCTCACACACAGAACCAAGTTCAACAAGTTCCTGTTGGTTCAGAAAATGTGGAGTCCCCAGGCGCCCCAGGCTCTCACATGGGTGACACCCATGGGAGAGGCCCAGAACAGAAACCAGCAACCTGCAGTGCCAGCTAGGGGTGGACAGGGAGGAGAGCTCACCCGGGTATGTTCCCCTGGACCCAGAGAGGTCCATCTGCATGTGGGCTAAGAGGTAAGCAGGGCCTCGGTAGGGAGGCGCAGGACAGGAACCCAAGCAAGTCACAGCTGGCACCTTCAGGTGCCATAGCCACTTTCTTCTGAGAGTTTAAATAACAGGAAAGGAATTTACAAAATAAAAGCACAGCAAGAGAGAAACAAGACAGAATAGAGCAGGAAAACAGAAAGAATGTGGGACTCCTCCCTCCCCTGGTGTGGGCTGGGGTAGGGAACATAGCCTCCCTTGGGGAATGGTGGGCATGGCATCTTCACCGCAGGTCTAGGCTATTCAAGTAAGTTTCTTTCTATAAGCCCTGATGGACCCCCACTCCTGCCTCCAGGCTGAATGCTAGCCTGTCCCAGGGACCCCTGCTCAGCAGCCCTCAGTGTCCTGCTGCTGTCATCCACCATGGGGTTGCTTAGGGCCCTGCTCTATGCCCATCTGGTAGCCTCTACCCACCCCAATCTATGGATGCAGCCTTTTGGGAGGCACCTCACTCCACAGCTGGCTCACGCTCCTCTGTCACCTAATGTCATACAGGTCCCTCCTGTCAGTCACCATGATTGGTCTGGCCACGGGCTAATGACTCACTGGGTCATGGACACCCACATCTCTAAGAAACTGCACACTGGAGACATGGAAGTATGCTCCTGAGCCCCACAGGGCCCTGCTCCACAGGAAGCTTCGAAGCAGCAGCTCCCATGTGGGTGCAGATGAGAGTTTGTCTCATGCGTGCTCTGTGGGGAGACTGCAGCCCAAGCTCTGACCCAGTGGGTAGGGTGAGGTTGCTTGCCAATTTGTGTGCTGTGAAGTGATAACTCAGGGACCTTACGGGCACTGCTGGAAAGGCACCCCTGGCAGCCTAGGACAGGTGCCTGGGGACAGGCTCCGAGCAGCATCCTGGGATCTCAACCACAAAATGGTCTCACACTCCCTGAAGACACCCCACATCACCCTCTTACTGCTGAGCTTCTTCCCCTGCTGGCCTGGAGACCCTTCTGCCTCTGGGCCAGAGAGCAAAATCAGGTGGTCCAGAACACTGTCCAGCATGAAGCAGAGGCCAAGTCAGTAGGCCTTCTGCCTTTCCTCTCCTTGTCCTCATTCCTGGGAACAGTGGTTCCGGAAGTCTCCAGGCTTGCTGATTAACCAACAAGATTAGAGCAACAAAAGGAGCCGCTGAACTCAGGGCGCAGGACGCTCAGCGTTTAACATCCAGTCTCCTGTTTCCACACGTCTTGCCGAGTGCTCTGCTATTTTTAATCATGCTGATCTAATTACTCCTGTCTGACCAGAGCGGCAAGTAGGTTTACTTTATTCTCAGCTGTTCGCTGCGCATGGGCCATGCTGCAGAACAGGCCTCGACACACTGATCGGAAAGCACATACCTGAAAGTTTGGAGTGTTTGAGAACAGGTGCTGGCCTTCTGGAAGAACAGTTTGACCTTCAGTGAGAAGGCAGCGAGCAGATTCACCCAATTTACAAAAGCATGTTGGTCACCTGAAAGTATTGGGGATGAAGCAGGCTCCTTTACCCTCAGCAGGGAAAATTTTTGCAAGTTTTCCTTAGATGGTCATATTTCTGCCTCAGAAACCAAGGAATCTAGCACCAACTGAACTACCCTGGCTTTATTTGCAACTATGCCCTGGAGCATTCCGGGGCATGTTGGGTCCAAGAAGAGCCGGAGGCCTCCCTTCCAGCCCCCGGAGCCACTGGGGAAGGTGGAACGCAGGCCTGTGAACCACACCAGTACTGAGAAGGCAGGCAGTTTTTACCTACAGGCTGCTAGTTCCCCTTGCAAAGGGAAAATTAGAAAACTTGCAATTCTTGAGTTTGACCATCTTGTAATAAGAGGATGCTCTTTAATAACACATTTGCAGGGACACTCCCAGTTCTGAAGCAGGATATTGCTTCTTGAATATCTGTTTAAAAAAAAAACTGTAATTTCAACCTGAAAGCTTAAATATAAGGACAGAACAGTTATCATAAGATACACGGCTGATTGAGTAGAGAGGCCTTTTAAAAAGTTGTGGTAGAGTCAAGTAAAGCTTGGGAAAACTCGGTTTCCTGACTTAATTGGAAACATCCTATCCTTTCTCCATCTCCCTGACTAGTGATTACACTAATTACAGAATATTAAACTCACCTAGAAAAAGTGGGATCCCTTAATGCAAAAGAGAAGGAGCCAGCAGGTGACAACCTGCACCTCACTTAAGAGCTGGCTTTCTCTGGCAGAGGTGAAAAGTCAGGGCTCTTCTGAGCCGGCAGAGCTATCAGTCCAAGTCTGCTGAGCACCCCGAATAGAAGCAGCCACATGCATGCTGCCATTCCATGATAATCACTTGCTAATGGGCGCCACAGCAGCCTGGGTGTGCACTTAGCGGCTCTGCTTATGGGGCCTGTGCAGCCCCATATATGCCTTCCTCTGAGTTTGGCTCCAAAGGCCTCAAGTACACAAGAAAACCTGCTGGGTATTGTGAAACATCCATCAAAAGAGAACTTGCTGAAAATTCTGCAGGAGTCTTTGCCTTGCTGTTGGGGTGGGGGAGTGGGCAGGCAGAATACTAAACTTGCTGTTCCGAGATGATCAAAGCCTCAAAGAAATGGATGCAACATTCAAAGAGACTCGGAGAGAAAAAGGGGAGAATGTCTCTAATCATCTAACAACTTATTTTTTGCACAGTTTTATCCAACCATCTTCCTTAGAAATGGGACATCCACATGAGATAATGCATAAGATATCCGGATAACAAACATGACGATTCTCACCCTCAGTGTGGGTGTGTCCCACAAGAATACACAGGGACCCATATGACATACATATATATGACATGCTGTCCTCATTTGAAAGAAAGAATAGAAATAAGCAAATCTGTTTTCAGATAATGAAGTACAAACATAATATTACTTTGTATGTACTTTGACAAAAAATTTCACTGAAACATTAAGGGGA
Organism: Cavia porcellus; assembly: GCF_034190915.1. Lineage (NCBI taxonomy): Eukaryota > Metazoa > Chordata > Mammalia > Rodentia > Caviidae > Cavia > Cavia porcellus. The sequence goes on from NW_026947489.1 coordinate 61,494,536, forward strand.
AAGTTTAGTGGTAACATCCTATTGAAAATGACATTTAAAAATATACTTCAGTTAATTCAGAAAGCTAGTCTATCCAGTTTTTAAAATGTGAGCAAATTAAACTTTGCTGGATTATCATATGGGACTGATATCATGGAAAAGTATCAAAGGTAAGTCCGTCAAAAAAGATATGGTTTTATCAATAAATAAAGCAAAAACAAATACTACACACACCCCCTCACATAACTCAGAAAGTGATGAATCCTAATGGTCTTGGGACCAGGCTTCCTGCAGGAAGGAGATATAGATGTTAACACTAGAGTCTCATCATCTGAGGCTGCAGGGAGCGATCTTGAGGGAACCTGCTAGGACCCACAGCCTGAGTTCTGTGGTCGCGGGCATCAGGGCTGCAAGGCTGTCCTCACCATGTTCAGCAGAGGGCTGCCAGGCACCACTGAGGGCCTGCTTGGCTCCCGCTATAAGTGTTCTCAATGATACTAACACCAGTGCTAAGTGGGGACACAGGGATTCTCCATTTGGAACATCAACCAGCCATCCTAGAACCTCTACGCCCCTTGAATGCCCCTGAAGGCACTCAGTGCCTTCCTTCCCTGTGTATGAACACCCAGCTCTCTCCTTGCCAGACCTTTGAGATCTGACATTAACAGAACTTTGTATATTGTTACCAATTGTCCTGTTGTCCCCAGGCTACTTATACAGAATCTTTATGGTTTGCAAAAACTTCAAAATAACGTAGGGAGTCTGTACACCATGCCTCATGAGATGAAGTATAGTACTGAATTGTTCAACTTTCCCTGTAACCCAGCAATGGAAATTAAGGTGAGGCTGCCTATAGCCTTATATTTACTACAGGAGTTCAATGATTTAAAGGTAAGTACACTGAGGCAACTAGCTAGGTGCCTTCCCTGAAATGCACAGTTTTATGCTTGCAATATTTTGAAAAACTTTTTATAAGGTTTTTAAACTTGAAGGGTATCTCAATGCCAGCTACAGAAAAATGGAGGAGCTACGGATACAGTCATGAGTTAACATCTGCTTCATTCACCAGGGTGCCCGCTTGGTAACCTAAGTGGTTTCAGTTCTTAGTACATCAACCAGCTAAATGCAAAGCCAAAGCCATGAGGTCTCTGTCTTATGGAAGGCATCCTGCCCTGTGGTGCTCAGAGTCTCTCCAGAGGGGTGAGAGCACACCCTGTTAACCCAGCTGGTTCCCCAAGGGTGTCTGGTAGTGATTTCAGAACTAAGCTCAACAGAAACTCTTCACTCTCATTTCCAAATTTCTAGATCATATTTTTTTAAAAAAAAGTTTTCTTCCTTCTGTCTTTTCTCCTTTTTATTAATCTGGATTGAAGAAAAGCACACATTTCATTTATTGTCTGGATTACAGATTCTTATTAAACAAACCAGAGCTCATTATAAAATCAATATCAACTTACCCACCATGTCCCCAGGAGGAACACAAAAGGTCACTCTAAGAAATTCAAACAATTTTCCTGCTGGAAGGGCATGATTTTAATTACAGATACTATTAATTAGAGCTGTCACAGGGAAGACTTTTTTTCTGTTAATTATCACAAACTCAGTTCTAAGTATGCAATTTCAACCTGCGTTTTTGTAAAAATTAGTCATTTTGGCATGCAAGTCTAACCTTTCCATTCTATCAATATTTTATATTTGAATTTCAAAGTATATCAAAGGATGCCATGCTTTCTAGAAATCTACGCCTGTATGATCTCCTGTCTCTCACACTTGGAACAGAATGAGGTGATAATTTATTTATGTTTCGACACAAGGTTGGCCCTGAAGACCTGGCATCCTATATTGATGGCCCTGCTCAATAGAACTTCTGGGTAAATTCTTACTAGTTTATGTGGCATTTTTTTTCAGGCTGCTTCTTCAAACGTGGTTTTTCTTTTGCTTTGAAGCAAAGCTACGCACTATGCCTGAAATGCCATCTCCTACCCATTTGAAGTTGCCATTTCTTTATAAGAAAAGGATCATCCTGACCGGGCTTGTGACCCCTCCAGGAGACTAGAGGTTTTCACCATTCAGTGACAATACTAACCATTTTGAAATTGGAGGAGAAGCTATGGGGTGTTCTCTCTCTCTCTCTCTCTCTCTCTCTCTCTCTCTCTCTCTCTCTGTCTCTCTCTCTCTCTCCCTGTTCTCTTTTAAGCCCAGAAATTTTATGAATTTGTCTCAACTTCTGCCATGGGGAAGGGATAGGGTGGCCTATGGGGCTAAATCTAGCCAGCTCCATGCCAGCTGGGGCAGCAGGCATCTCCTAGAAGGAGCTGGAAAGTCTACCTTGGTAATGCAGATGACAGAACAACGGTACTGACGTCTGTTGTGAAACATATCAATTATTTACACACTGTTACATACCATGGTCACATGACCACAGAAGACAAAGATCCAGTCCAATGGGAGAAAACCTTGACAATGCATATTGCTTAAACTTTTAAAATGGCAATTAAGTAAATTATTTTACCTTCCCAATTAGGGATACTGGATATACATGAAATTAACTTATATTTTATATTGCAGAAACCAAACACCCTGACTTGTAGATAGCCCAGCTTGCACTGTTGTGTGAAGTCTTATTTTATTACATAATGTTATTAAGTATGAAATACTACAGAATGTCCCAGAAGCCTGAGGCTTTGTGTCTACCATCAGCTCTGGTCGCCTTTTTTCTCCAGGTGCATCTGCTGGCACTCAACACATCCCCACACAGCGCTCACCACCTACTGCAGGCATCTGGGTTCATCTCCCATTTATCAGCATTAGATTCACTTGATCTGAGTCCCAGCACAGGGTAGCAACAGATCAGGTCAAAGGGGCTTTTCCTCTAGGACCCTCAGGAAGTTGGTGATTGAAGAGCTATCGCCAAACAGCTACACAACCAGTTCATCCTGAAATTCTGGCAGTTCATAAATAGTGGCCAAACTAAGAAAGATAACAGATAATACATAATTCATGTATTGTACCCTTTCCATATCTCTAATTAGCAACCCACTTTCACAGCTAACATGAAACTATCCAAGAACACTGTAAGATTAATACAGAGCCATAAAGCTGTGGTTGCAAGGTATTTACATGAATGCTAATGAGAAACTTCAAATTGTCATCATAAAAGAACCCAAACTATGAATAAACGAACAAGTGCTGGTGGTGGGGGAGGGACCAGGAACAAGTAAAAGAGAAAAAAGATCTGGCCAGTGCGTGAGGCCAGCCAAGTACTTCAAAAGCAGTCTTTTCTTACCTGGTAGGCAGCAGTGGCGTCTGCACTGGTGTCACCCCCCAGGCCCGACAGCTTCTTCTTTAGCTTGTGGTGGGAGCTGTGGCGGAGGCAGTAGATCAGGCTGGAAGCCAGAAGGACCCCCACGATGCAAGCCAGGGACAGGAACGTGAGCACGATGAACTTTGTGGAGTCCTCTTGCTCTCTCCCATGAGGCAGGAGCTTGCTGCTCTGCAGGACAAAGAGAGAGCCCACGTTAGCACTTTGGGAATCACCACTTCCCAGAAAGCCCATTTCTGCTGCAACCTCAATACTGGTGACATGGGACAAGCCAGGGTGCAGCACCCACAAACAGTGCTGGAGCCCCTCAAAGGGAGCCAACATAACAGCACCAGGGACGATGCACCCTGATGACAAGGGGTCTGTGTCTCTCTCCTCACCAGTGGATATTTTTCACACTGAACAATGTAAAGTGCCCAGCAGGTAATTTGTTGCCCCAGGTAATACTAAGTGTGTGCCCCTTCCACAGCACACAAGGTGAGTGTCTTCAGGAGAGGCGGACTCATGCACAGGGTAAAGCCCGCGGACCCAGGTCCCCGCGCCCCACAATCTGGGACGCTCCAGGGGCGTTACAAAGTTGGCAGTTCTGCAGGGAAGGTGTCACCTCTTTGCTGCCCCCGTATCATTCCTAATGTTTGGGGAATTTGCTATCCTGGAAAGGCCCACCTGCTTTGGGGAGCACCCAGCATCTGGCTATACCTGATACCTTGGTGTGGCCCAGAATCAGCTGGGGTGGGGATGGGAGTGAGTAGCCCAGAAGTGCACCCCTCATCCCTGAGTTGAGGCCCCCAAGGCCTCAGCCTGCCTGCATCCTCGTGGGGTGGGGACAAAACACAAGAATACCTTTTGGTGCCAGTCACTGGTCTCCAGGGCGAGGAGCCCTGGTGCCCCTCATTAGCTTCATTAGGAGGTGTATTAGCGACAATTAAAAGCGCCACAAGAGAATGGATGGCTGCGGGCGCATCGCCCACAGCTCCCGGCCAGCGAGCCCCCACAATTACCCGGGAAATGAATGGGAAAGCACGCTCTGCCTCAGTCCTGGTTGCTACAAGATGAGAACAATTAGCAAACTCCTTTCCACCACCTAATTTCGCGTGGTAACAAAATGGATTTTTCCCCATGAATGCCTGGCCGGCCTATTCATTATCTCTCTTCTATTAGTAATTTTCTGCTCCGCATTCAGCCTCCCAACTCTTCATTTCCTCCTGCCTCCGAGTGTACACAGTGCCTCTTATGTCAGGCCGGGCCCATTTTTATCTTGTAATCATAAAGGCCACCAAAGCAATTATCGCCGGTCTTGACTGGAAAAGCTGGTCATTAATTAGCCTCCTTTTGCCTTCCGCGCGCGGATTAACGGGCGCCTGGACCGAGTTAATGGAAACGCGGGTTAAATGAGAAGGGACGCCCGGATTTTCCTGCCTGGATGCGCGCTCGCTCGAGAAGACTGCGAGGTTCGGGGTGCTGAGCTGCCGGCGAGAGGAAAGGAGGGGGCGCTGAGCAAGCGGAGAGGACGGGGACCAGGTCGGGCCGAGGACAAGAGGGGTGGCGCAGAGCCAGCCGAGTGGGCGTAGCGCAGCCGCCTCTGGTGGAGAGGGCGGCGGAGACCCCTCCCTTTTGCCTCCTCCCCTCCCCCTTCTCCGGGCCTGGCCCACGCAACCACTTCCAGGAAGAATTCCCTGGGAACCACGGCGACCCAGAGCCACGCGGAGCAGCGCGAGCGCAGTTCGCCCGCCGACCCCGGTCCCCGCGCCGCGCGATCTGGGACGCTCCAGGAGCCGCAACTGGGGTCCGGCTCACGGGGTCACCTGGGGCCCGGGCTGGTCCTGCAGAGAGAGGCCCCACTGACCCCGCGTGGGAGCGTTTCCTGAGTGGCCCGTGCCACCCTGGGTCGCTCCCTAGCCGGGCACACAGCTGGGCGACAAAGGCGAGGGCCGGCGCGCCACGTGGCCGACTGCGCCCGGGAACCGAGACTTCGCAAACCCATCAGAGCAAAGCAGGTGGCGGGGGCTCGCCTTTACTAGCCAGGCGCGCGCGGGCAGGGACAACCCGGGAAGGGTTTGCCCCAAGCATCGCGCCGGGCTCTTCCGGCAGCTGCTGCCAGCCCACGAAATTCACAGTTGATGTGGTCTCGTGTGGACTCATGGGGCCCCAGCAGGAAGCGGGACGGGCGCGGGGCGCCTGGAATTTACTCAAAGGTCAAAGACAAATGTCAAGGAGAGATGGTGAAGGTCTAGGGTTCCTCTCCCTAAGGCTCCGCTGGATCTCAGCCTTGGGCAGAGGAGGGGATCCCACCTCCCTGAGTCACGCATCTCCTCCTTCCCCTCTTCCCGGGTCTGCGCTGCGCCTGGGAAGGGGTGATTGCGTCCCCGGGCTGGTACCACCGACTCCTCCTGGAGGCTCTTCCTGCAGCCCGCGGAGAGGGCCGTGGTCACCAGAGGGGCCGCTGCGGTTCGGTGTGTGACCTAGAGGGTTTGACCCTAGGGGCCACTGGGGGTGGAACCCCAAAAGTCGCTCCTCCTTCCCTCCTGCCCCCCACAGCAGCCCACACACCCCACCTAGCGTTGGGCTGCGGGTGGATGGCCACGGAAACTGGGGTGCAGGTCTTGCTTTAAGAATCCCGGGCTAAACGAAAATTAAAGAAAATTTAAAAGGCAGCGCAAATGCCCTTTCTGGGTACCGAGTTTGAGTTTAAATAACTTTACAATTACTTTACCTCATCGCTTTTTGTGGAGTTAAAAACAAACTTAAAGCCCTGATAACTAGGAAACTTTGAGAAAGGCGGTTCGAGGGGAGTTTGTGTTCCAGGATGCACCTGAGCCCGGTGTGGCCCTAGCGCTAAGAGCCAAGAGAGGAAGGAAGCCCCTCTTCCCCCTGCTCCGGCTCCCCAGACTGAGGGGCTGGTGGGGATCAGGTGCTTTCCTGGGGCTGGGCCGGAAGACAGCCCAGACTAATTAGAAGAATCTTATCAGTCTTGACTTGAAATGGAAAGAAAACGATGTTTAAATATTTATGACTTTGACATTTACAGTCAGCCGTCTTTTAAAAGCAGACACCTCCTTCTGTACTCTGCAGTGCTCTTTCTGAAGTTTGGAGCAGGAGAGCGTGGAGAAGCAGCAACCCTCAGAAGCAGGTCACAAGGCTGGGTGATGAGCATCCCGTGTAAGAGGCACACTCACCAGCACTTTGGCACAGAGGTGTTGGGGTGGGAACGCTACAATGGTTTTTAAGTAGTTGGAATGAATAATCAAACTGACTACATCCGTTTAGATGCATCTTGAGAGGTGAGGTGAAGTACAACGTTGCAGATTTCCTCTCCTGTCTCCACCTGCAACTCCTCAAAGGTGGAATCTATAGCACTGCAAAAGTTGTGATTCAAAATAAGTGTGTTGGCTTAGCGGCATTTGTGGAACTGCTCTTAGAAGCCAGTGTCTGCAGGCATGGCCCCGATTGCTTGCGCATTCTGATCTGTGCTGACAGGCCAAGGTGCCTGACTCAGGAGAGGGCTGAGAGCCCTTTCTGGCCAGTGCCCTTAGAACTATCCCCTGTCTGAGCGGAAGGTTAAAAGAAAAGAAAAAGAAAAAAAGAAATATTCTATACCCAGACTTGATTGTGAGACCTGAGACAGCCACAATGCAGAACTTTATGGTAAATATTTGTTGACATGTAGCAAATCTAGCATTGTTTTTTGCAAGGTTGTATAATGTAACCAGTTTACAAGGCCATCATTATCTGAGTCACAGAGTTGCAATTTTAAAAGATGCTTGTTCTAAAAGCAGGTAGGAACATGGACATTCAATTTTACCAATATTAAACTTCTAGTATTTTTGTTGCATTTGTTTGTGTCATTTTTATGGAATTTGATTTGCAACCAGTGCAAGCCTATGCTTTGTCTGAATGTTTTTTAAGGGTAGCAGAGCCCTTCACTAAAAATGAGAGGAGGGAGGCACCCCTTCTCCTCTTTGGTGAGGGTCATGACCTGTGAGGATGGGTATTACTCTAATTACAAAGACCTTTTCCCCTGTAAAATTCAGAAATTAGTTTTAGAGACGATAATGAGTTATTACAAGTTTGTCTTTGGTTCTGTATGTCAGCATCCTAGAAGTATTTGGAAATTTAATTCTAAAAGTATTAAAATATGTTTACTAAAATATAGTAACTACTACTTTGTTTACTAAAATATAGTAACTATTACTTTAAAGCTGGTCACAATTTTTCACAGTTTTCAGGCCAGGACAAGTGACCATATTTAAAAATCTGGAGGAGGGGTGTCTTACAATATTTTAAAAGTATTTTTTAAAGCTGTTAAGTGAACTATTTTTAATTTGGAATTTGCCACAGAATTCTAATAAATGAGAGAAGTCAGGCAGAAATAATCATGTATTAATTCTCTGCATTACAAAATCTTTTCAGAAGCTATTATCAGAGCAAGAGGCATTGCGGTCTGAATTCAGGGTGGGAGAAGTCCTTTGTGCTACTGAAAGCTATTGTTCCTCTGTGCAGATGAAATTGTACTTGCAAATCTGCCATTCAAGTAGCCAAAAAAAGGGGAGGGAGAGATGGGCAAAAGAAAAGAATTTTCAAGAAATAATTATTCTTAAATGCAAACTTTAATGAAAATAAGTTGGAATGTGCTGTTTTAAAATGGGCTATTTGTCAAGGCTTTTCAGGCATATGCAAAGAAGTGGCCAAAGAAAAGATAAATTGTTTATTTGCCATTTTTAAACACTCCTAAAAATATTAGTTTTAGAAAAATACTGTTTTAAGACATTGGGGAAGATTTACGATACTGACGATAAAGGGAGGAAAACACTAGTATGTACTGATTTTTAGCAGGGCTTCCTAGCCACAGATTGTCCAGCGTTGAGGAGAGAGGACCAGCCAGTGAAAACAGGCCGGAATGGAGCGGCCCCTGGAGGAAGCCTATTCCCTCCCGCCTTTCGGAGTCTCTAACAACAGTATTTTTACTACTTCAGAGCTCAAGCTCGCTGAGCTCATCAGAGGCCTGGTGTGTCCTCCAGTGCCTTGGTGGACGATGTTGCCTAGGGTAACGTCTCCATGTGGATGAAGAACACCCATCCCGTTCCACTCCAGCAAGGACGAAACCCACTTCAGGCCCGGAACTTCATGCTCTGCCTGCCATATGCAGGCCAGGAAGCCTGTGCTAGCACCGCAGGCCTGGTCAGTTGTGGTCCAGGGAAGCCATGGTGGGCTTCCAGCCCCCTCCCCCACCCAGGGAGGCGGACCTCAGCAGGCCTGCGACTTTTTCACCCCTTCCCCCCTCAATTCAGGAGATCCCTACAGAGGTTGGAAAGATCAGACCATAGCACAGGACACAAAGGGTTGAGAGCTCCTGGGAGCTGGGGTATTCACAGCCTGAGAGAGTCCCCTTCCCAGCAGGGACAATGCCTTGGCCCAGCCTTCCAGGCCACAAAGCATAGTATGCTGGGGGGAATTCACATCCCCAACAGCGTCTGTGCCCATCCAGGAATCTCGGAGCTTCACAGTTCTGCTACTGCATACTTTGACCACTGTGCTCTGGGCTGAGCCGGGTGCACCTGCTGGGTGGGTGGGCATTTCTTCACGTGTGGGTGGGAAGGGAAGCGCTTCCATCTCCCTCTTCTGCACAAACCTCCACTTCTTCCCATATTTGCCTGGCCCTGTAGCAGGGGATTTCGGCCAGTTTAGAGGAACTCTCAGACACTCCACAGCCAGGAGACTCCCACAACCCAGCAGGAACCAGTGAACTTAGGTTGGCAAAGGATGCCTGTGGGGGTTGAGGGGTTGGGGATGTGACCGAAGGACAGCAGAACCATGTGCAACTCAGCCTTCTCCGGGAGCCTTCAGGTTGTCCTTTGCGGGATGTGCTGGACACAACCACCCCGACAGCAACCCATCTTGCTTGCCCCGAGGCCAGCCTGGAGCACTATAAGCTTATTGCAGAGGACCCAGAAAGTTGGGAATCTTAGGCTCCAGGTCAATGCTGTCCAGATTTTCACCCCTAAATCTGGGGTTTGAAGGCTACCTAGGGAGCCAAGAAGCAGAGCAGTGTTCCAACTACATCACACTGTAGGCACGGAAAAATGAAGCCTTCCTCCAAACTGCCCGACTCAGAAGTTTCTCTGGTTCCACTGGTCAGGCACACCTCGTGGGGGGCGGACACAGGGTCCCTCAGTGGGAGGGGACCCGATTGCTCCCAGGTGCTCCCCCACGCTGGAAGTTCGGAGCCCCCCCTTACTTCCTCAAAGCCCACTCATTCTCTAACTCCCTGCCCGAGATTCCTGGATGGGGGAGGTGCTCCCGGACCCTGCTAAGAGAGTGAAGAGCGCCCCAAAATGCATGGGAAGGAAAATGCCCCATGCTGCTCCTCTCCACGCAGGCTGCTCCTCCATCCTTGGTGTCCACCTCCTTTCCCACGCCTCTCCCCATATCCCTGCCGAACCACCACTGGCCCATCACCCTTTTATCTCTGGTCCAAACTGCTCCAGTGGCCAGCAAAGCGGGACATAGGCTGGGAGCGGCGCGCGGAGAAGCGGGCAGGCCGCGGTCCAGCCTCCTCGGACTGGAGGGCAAGAGGTCTTGCCGCGCAGGCGGGGGCCACCCCCTCCCACTCTGTGTGCAGAAGGGCTGCCTCTGCGGGCTCAGCCTCGACACTTATCCCAGCCCCACTTGAAGAAGCCTGTGGACTCGGATCTTCCGTTCACCGAGCCTTTGACAGGTGTTCCTCGCGAGTCAGTTTACCCCTGAACCGGGTGCGATGCTCGCCCGGGTCGCCCATCTGAGCCGCCACGCACAATCTCCACCCTCTTTCCAGTTCCACGCCCTTCCATCTCGTGCCCGGTGATCCTGGGGGGTCCCCCTCCTGCTTCCTCCAGCTCCCATCCCCGCCCTAGAGCCTCTCCCCTCTCCGAGGGCTCACGGGCCGCTCCACCCAGTGTCCATGGGGGTGGGCACCCCTGGTTACCTGCAGCTCGGTGGGAGCCGGGAGACCCAGCGGGAGGAAGTGGGGGCGAGTGCCCGAGCGAACGGCCTCGGGGCGCAGTGGCCGCTGGCCACAGCGGCGCCATCATCACAGCTAGCCGCTTCCCTGTGCTGGAGCCACCGATGAGCCAGCCCATCCTGCTTCTGACCACAAACTTCTCGGAGGCCGGTGGAGACAAAGGTGCCGTGAGTCGCAGCTCTAGCGGCGGCGGCACCGCTCGGAGCCCGCGGGCGCACGCAGCTCTGGCGCGGCCTCTCCGCGCGGCTCTGCGTGCTCCGCCTCAGCCCGGCCCCCCGGCTAGGCGCGTGGGACCGGACGCGGCGGGCGCGAGAGGGCGCAGGCCGGGCGCGGGACAGTCCCCTTAGGGCTGCCGGTCGCGCGCAGTTCCAACCTGCGCGGCCGGCGCGCCCCGCCTTATATCCGGCCCGGCGCGCACCCGGCCGGCGGTGGCGCGGCTCGCAGCCCAGCCACCGGTTGCTATAGCGATGTCCCCCCCCCCCACATGTTGCTGACAGCAATTGGCTAAGGGGCTGCGGCTCTCCGAATACCCTCTCCCGCCCGAGACTATGAATGGACATCGGTGTTGTCAGTCACGGGTACCGCGCCGCATCCAGGTCCTTGCAGGGCTTTCTTTCTACTTTCATTCTTGATTCCTACTTCATCCTGGGCAAGTTCAGGGTAACATCTGGGAGCCATGGAGGAGGGCTCTGGCAAGAAAAGTCAGCTAGAATGGCCCTACTGTGACCTTCGGTTATGTGAGGGGTAGGTGGGGGTGTTGAAAGTTGCAGGAGAAAAATTCGCGGCCAATCTTTCAAGCCGTTTTAATTTTGCGGTGGGAGTCTTTATGCTCCCTTTCCAAATTGAAGCAGGTCAGTTCCTCGGGGAACCCCTCCCCTGGTTGCAGGCCTCGGATGTGCATAGAAAGTGCATGGAGTCCGGGAACTGAGGCTTTGCAGACGGTCTGCGAGCTGCCAACTCAAAAGCTGGAAGTAGTCGGTGGCGAAAACCTAGGAATCCGAGCCATGTCCTTACTCTGTTCTCCTCAGCCCAGGTAATAACCCGGGCCTGAACCACTGCTCTCGTGGGACGGGCAGAAAGCGTCACAAGACCTCTTTTCTAGTCGCTCTAGCCTCCAGCGGCGCCTTGGCGCGGGTCACACAGCACCCTGTAACAGGGCTTCTCAGGTCTTCTCCAGGGAGCCGCGCTCCCCTGCCCTCCCCATCTCCCTCCTCAAGCCCCTGGTCACAGCTACAGGTTGCTGCACCCCCGCGCGCGGAACCCCCGCGGACCCCCGTGGTGCGGCCCAAGCCAGGAGTTGGAACCCAACATCTGTGCGCACAATGCGCTCTCCAAGGCCCACAGCTGCAGGAACAAGGGGAAGAAAGGAAGGAGCGGGGGAGCAGATCCTGTCACATGCAGATGACAGTTTGTGGAGGGCTCTTTAGTGACTCCTTTTCTGGAAGCCCTGGCGCCCTCCTCCCAGTCCCCTCTCTTGCCGCCTCCCCTTTGTTCCTCGCGTTCGGGACAGCTGGAGACGATGGCCGAACCACCCCTCGGTCTCCTGGTCGCGCCCCTCCCGCACTTGCCGGCCGTCCCCTCGGGCAACACGCTGCCCCCACCGGGCTGTTCCGGGAGGGGCTGCACTGCCTGGTCCTCCACTCCAGCTCCGCCCAGGACCTGCCTGCGCCAAAGCCTGGGCTTCGAGCCCCTCTCCTGGAAACCGCATCCACCCAGCGGAGCCGGCGAGCATGGCCCGGGCAGGGTTGCAGGCACGGACCAGTCTTGCCGAGCCCGCCTCTCGGCAGCGCAGCGCATTCCGGGGACTCCACTTTCACTTTTATTTCTCTTATTTATAGGGCTGGGAGTGCAGTCTCATAGTCCAAGGGCACGCGGTGGTGCACGGGCCACGGTCCGCAGAGGTAGGAGGAGAAGGCCTAAGGTGCCAACCTCAGACCTACTGGGGCTGGAAGAGGCCAAGGGGAGAAGGAAGCCTTGCCCTTACATCTAGAGGCCCGTAGAGGTAAGTCACCTAGGCCTTGTAGTCCTCCCAAGGACAGGCCCTGCAGATCCGCGGCGAGGCAACCCAGGTGGACAGAGGGACGCAGATGTGCCCACACGCCCTTGCGCTCTGAGCATCCCGGCTGGCAGAGTCTAGCGGCAGCGGTCCCTGTCCCTTCCTGCCAGGATCCTCATCACGGCTGTGGCCAACCAGTGCTCTGAGCCTTGGAGACCCCCCGCCAGCCTCTCGCTGCAGGCCCGGCCCAGGACAGAGGACAGGGAGGGGAGAGGAGGTGGCGTGCAAGGGGAGCCCGGGCAGGAGGAGAGGCAGATTGGGTAAGTACTGGGCGGGGAGCTAGGCCTGCAGGAGCAGACCTGCGCCCTCAGCCTGGCTGGCAACGGGCCCTCCATAGCAACGGCTTGCGTGTGCCAGTGTGCGCGTGTTTGTGTGTGCGCCAGAGAATGCGTGTGGTGAGGAACCTGACCCTTCCTGTCTCCTGGGGTGTAGAGGCTGAAAAGGTTCGCACAATCCTTGGTTTGTGAGGCTGAAAAGGATCGCATAGTCCTGAGACCGAGGATTCTCCTCCAGCATGGGAGCCTCAGCTTTCCAGGCCAGCGGATGGCGCCCTAGGGTCCGGGATCCCTTGTTGACCTGGGGTGGGGACTTGCCCAGCTCAAGCTTAGTTTCAGGGTTCCTGGCCTCTCTCCAGGCCCTCTTGCTGCATCTGTGGATCTGGGGCACGTGGAGTGGTGTGGCCTGAGAGCTTGAGGTCAGGCCAGGAATGTGCATAGCCTGGAGGCTCCCCAGGCCGTAGAGTGGCTGAGCTGAAACAGCCTGGAGGAGGTCCCCAGAGGAGGGTGGCTGCAGGTCGCTTAGTCTGTTCCCTCCTCCTCCAGTGGAAGAGACCTTCATAACGACATGGGATGACCTGTGTCCTGCCCTTCAGTCTCAGAGGACCCTCTCTGGGAATACCTGGCTGTCATCTCTAGAGTCCTAGAGCCACTGAACACAGGCTGAAGTCCAGAGTAGAGCCTGCAGCTCCAGGCCAGATGGCCAGCTTTGTCTTCTTTACAGACGTGATGTGACAAGTAAGGAAAGAATTATTTCAGGTAGTTTTCCGTAATCCCAAGGTACCCTGCTTCCAATGCCAAAGCTCCACATGCCAGATTGGCTCTGAACTGAAAACCCCAGTCTTTCCAACAGGTGGAGGAAGGATGGGTGTGGAGATGGCTCAGTGTAAGCTGGATTTTAGTCACTTTCAAAAAAATGAGATGGCTTTAAAGGCACCATATAGGCATTCATAGAAAAGTACATTTTCCCCCATGGACACTCTGGCATTCCCTGTGATGGGCAGTGACCTCTCTTGGACAGCCCTGATCCAAAACCCCCAATTTTCCATGGACTCCACCTCCAGGATTCTGCTTGACCCACCCCATGCTGGTCAGTTCCCAAGGCAAAAGATATGCTTCAAGGAATTCAGGAAAAGAAGCATTTGTACATTTCAGTGTGGATCCTTTTAGCCTGCTGCTCCAGACACAGGTAAGCTAAGCCACCAGATTCTCATTCTGTTTAACTTTAAATTCCTTTCTCATTTTTGGGACAGGAAAAATATTTCTTTTAATTCAAGAAAAATACTCTGGAAAAGTTTCTTGGCCATCATGATTTAGCTATCTTGAAGAATTTTTAAATGTTTTGGCCAGGAGGCCCTAGACTTCATTTAATAATAAATATGAATCTACAACATTTTGATAACATTTCTGAAAAATTTCAACATGATACAAAAGATTTCTGAAGCATGTTGATTGAAATCATTTATATATGACAAACAAGCACATAATTCATGCAGAAGTTAGGGTTGCTTGGCTGATGAATAAAAAAAATCTGGTATTTGTAGAATTTCCCAAGACTCATAAAATGCCTAAACAATGTAAGTAGTTTAAAATGATTTGCTGATTCCTGCTAATTCTTCTTTTAAAGTGTATTTCACATTTGTCATGTGTAAAAACTAATGTGCTGTGATAAGAATCTCATTTTCAATTTAGGGAACAATGGACTGGTTGGTAGAGATTACACATTTCAGTGATTAAAATAAATCTCCAGTGTTCTCAATTATCAAAGAAAACCTATTTTTAAGCAAAATAGAGATCAGCTGTCATGGGAAATATGATTATTATAAAGCAAAATACTTTCAGGAACTTAAAATGATATGGCAAGGTAGCAAATAGTTTTAAAAATCTTTGAAAATGCTTGATTTGATGAAATCCTAAGCCAGTTTTGTTTTTAAAATAACAGTAATGTATATAACTACAGTTCACCAACTGTATTTCAAATACTTTGGATTTAGAAATCCATTTATAAAATGATGTAAAATTACAATTTAAAAATAGAACTAGATCTTTGTAAACATTATAGCATTCTTCAAATTTCTACTAAGCAGAATAACAGTTGGTAGTAACGAGGAGCGAGTGTTGGAAAGCAAGGTGTTCCAATCGGTCACCCTTCTAGGGACATCAGTAATTGGCGCTGAGAATACTTAAGAAGATATTGGCATAGTTATTTCGGAGGACTCTAAACTGAAATTCATCAGCTGTCAGTAAATAGCTATTTCTTACGGCCTCTTCCCGGGTGAATATGAGGTGGCTGTGAGAAGCCAGCCCCCCGCAGTTGGACTGAAGGAGAGGATGCATGTCTTGTGGAGCCTTGCGGCCACCCTGCAGGCCCTGACCCAAGTTTGTCCCTTGTGCACTTGGCTTGCAGCCAGGGCAGAGTCCCAGCATAAAGATTTCTGCAGCCAGAACATACTGCTATTAAATCAAGGTCTTAGTATTAAAGTTCACTGGAATTGAAAAATACTGAATTTATTTGCTCAAATATTTTTCTTCATTAAAAATGTGAATTCTTCATCCAAAACAAAAATGCAAGCCCCCTTTTTTTGTTTTGAGAAGAATGATAAGTGTAACCCAGCTTTTGTCATTAGCACGCAAGTTGGCTCATATTCTGAAAGATCTAAAGTTTTTTTTTTAAATCCAAAAATAGAAACTCTATTATGAGATATAGTTGCTGTTCCCCCAGTGACTTAACGTGATTACGTGAAACCACATCCTTAAAAACCAAAAATCTGCTTTAGCATTTTTACCAACATTTTTATGCATGATTTATGCTTGATAGGTTGGTTAACAAACATTCTGGACTTTTTTAGACTTTCTTTTTTTAAACTTCAACCGTGTAATTCAAAGGACAAGAGAAGTCTCGATGTCTTGTTATTACTAGCTTTGTCCATTCACCGTAGTATTCTAAAAAACAAAACAAAACAAAACAAAATTCTCCGGGAGGCTGAGGCAGGAGAACTGCAAGTTCTAGCCCATCTTGGGCAACTTAGAGACTCTGAGATCTTGTCCCAAAATAAAAATAAACAAACAAATAAAAATGGGCTGGGGATGCAGCTTAGTGCAAAGGCCCTGGGTTCAATCACCAGCACCACAAAACTATACAAAGCAACAACAGAAAACTAGGCTTTTCTAAGCAGAACTGTTTTCCTGGAGTTCATCTATCTTTCAGTCTACCTCTTTGTAAAGATCTAGCCTGTATTATTCACAAACAGTGCTCTAAAGCATGTGCTTCAGAGTCGGTGTTCAGGTTAGTGTATATGTTTTGTGTTCATGACCAGACTGTATCCCTTACAAAGTTTAGCTAAGACTCCTTGATTGAACATTGGCAGAAAGACTCTCCTTGCTGGGGCAGGAAGCTGACTTTTTTGAAAGTGGTTAAGTGATGCCATTGTGTTTCAGTGAAGGGAAACAAGATGCGGCGTGAAATAGTATTTCCACTTATCTCTGTTTTTTGGTTAAAGGCTCTTTGGATGCATCTTGTCACTTACAAGCTACTGGCCTACTATAATTGTCTGAAAACAGTCTTTCCCCTGAATTGCACTGGAATTAACAGTAGAGCGACAAGCAGGTAAATGTTTGTTTCATGATTACATTGCTTGGCGATGCGCTGTTCCCATCGCCCCTCAGGTAGGGCTGATGTACATTTTAATGCACGAAATAGGCTCTGAATGAAAGGACAGCGGCTGCCCCCAGAGCTCAACTCGGTACTAGGCTCCGAGCGAAGGTGTCACAGGAAGTGCTGCTCCTGCCCGTGTTGTGAGTGATTGTGTAAGCGTTTAGGGGGATGTGAACGAAGACTCAGGGGCAGTCGGTTGGCCTGTGTGCAGAGGACAGATTTGCCATAGCTCTACACAGTCAATCACGGTTATTCAGAGTACCACACAAATTCACACACAATGCGACAGCAGCCAGATGGAAACAGCAGCTTTTCGTCCTCGGAAGCAGCCTGATGTGTGCTGGTGTCTACAAGGGAAGGTGGGTGTGGCCATAGCCTGACCTGGGCGCCTCTGTGTCCTGGGCCCTCCGGACACCTGGTGGGTCATCTCATTGGGGCACATACCCTGCAGCTTTGCCCCAGCATTTCTGAGATGCCCACTTGGAATTATCTTCACAGGGACTCAAACTATACTCTATTCTTTTGCTTCTGATTCCTCCAAACTGGATAATTTAATCAGCCATTGATTTCTCTTTTTCCCAGTGATTTAAAAAAAAAAAACAAACCTCTGGTTGAGAATATGTTTTTAAAGGGCCATTTTAACAGCCCGAGGCTGGTGTGTTGTGTAGTGTGGCAGTAGGGTATGCCCTTTTGGGGTACGTGCAGGATGCCAACACCTGTAGTCTACCATCATCAGAATGGAATCGTGACTTCCTCCACTGGGTTCCCAGTTTCCATGGTTACAGTCTCTCTGTCTTCTGTGTCTCTGGGGTGAGGCTTGAGACTTTCCTGTCCTTTGTCCTCTCTCCTACTAGATCCTGCCACTTTCTCAGGGTGCCACTGTCCTCATTCCGAGCCCTGCCAGTGTTGAGGCATTGGCCAGGTGGCCCCGGTGTCTCCTTCCACATCCATTTGACCAGCATCCTCCCTCCTTGAGATTTTGGCACCTCTCTCCAGACCCTTAGAGTGTCCCCACTCCTGGTCCCCTTTCCCTCAGCCTGGGGAAGGCTATGTAACTTTCCCTCCCTGTCACTTGCAGAGCTGGTCACTGAGCTTCCTGCTAGTGTTATTGTCCTAGAGGGACCCATGAGAATCTGACTGCTAACGACATGTTGTTTCCCCTGTATGCAATGAAGTTTTCATCCATACTTGCTTTCTGCCCTCAATCTCCCTGATCAACTGCTCCACAGATATCAAATATAAAATGCTAGCAATAAACAGTCACAAGTCTTCAGTTATGCACTTGCCTGCTACCGAGCCCTGTCCTGCCCTGGGTGGGAATCATGCCTGGTCCACACAGGCGGGATGTCTACATTGTGTGCCCATGGGTCACTCTGAGCTGTCTCTTAACAGATCAGCTGCTGCAGAGCCTTAGGGCTTGTACTTTGTGACAGCCCCCAACACACAAGGGCAGCAATTCAGGAAAGCTTCTCTTCAATGCAATACGATTGGTTATAAGATCTATGTTTCTGAAAATGTTTGATGTACTTCACTTATCAATAATTAGAGATGTTTTCAAATCCCCTATCATGATAAATATTTTGACTTCCTGTAATCTTATCAATTTTTACTTTATACACTTTAAAGTTATGTTAGAAGAGGGGGGAAGGAAGGAGAGGTGGGAAGGGGAAGTAAGAGGAACTGAGATGCATCACACACACGCACCACCTCTTCACAGTGACTGTGATCATTCATTACGGTCTGCAAAGGCGGACTGATGAAAAAAAACTTTAAAGTTCAAAACAGCAGCAACAACAAAAGCCAAAGAGAAGCCATACAGTGTGTTCTCCAGGTGAAAAGGCGGAGGTGCTCAAGTATGGGCGAGGAAAAAATCATACAAGGTCACCACGATCCCTGGTAAGCACGACACAGGAGGATGTTCAGTTGAGGCAGCGCCCTTGGCAGGTGAGGGGGCCACTGTGCAGGACCCCTGCCCACACATGTGCAGAACCCACACGCCTGTGTCCCCGCACTGCGCACACCTCCTTGGCATGGAGGAGTTGGACTGGAACATGCATCCCTGTACTTTTTTTGTTTCTGTCTCTCAAAGGCCAGGGATCTGTGTACTGAGAAACTGAAAAGAAAACGAAATCTTTTTTTTTGTCTTTTTCTTTTTTATCGGTACCGGGGATTGAACTCATGACTGCCTGCTTTCAAGGCAGGCGCTTATGCCGCTGAGCTAAACTTCCAGCCCCATGAAAACAAAATCTTTCAAGCTGGTCAGTGCTGGAGCCACAGCAACCACACACACAGATACCTGTGCAAACACATGCATGACACACACATTTCTTACTGGCAAGGACTCTGCTTTCAGCCGCAGGTTCAGGCCAGCACAGGGTGGTGTGGGCTCCCTGGTGTCCAGTGGGTCCTCCAGGCAATCTCAGAACTGGCATTATTATTTCAGTGATAATTCAGTGTAGTAACTGACTTTGAGCAAGGTGAGGGCTTTGATCCTTGGTCTTCTATGTGATGTGTCCTGGGTGTCTCTCCTTTCCCTTGCTCAGCTGCTGGCCCTTCCTGTGCAGATCCTGGAGTCACACAGTACAGACCTGTCTCACACCCTGGCCTCCCCATAGGAGCACGGGATCTCCAGGACAGCACAAGCTCTGCCTGGCTGGGTGGCACTGGAAAGTTCCCAGCTGTTCCCTTCAGCGTGTTCTGCGTGATAACGACAGAGCAAAGCCACACTGCTCTCAGCCCCATCTCACCTTTTTATCAGCTCCTGTATTTATCCCAAGGCACCCTGGCCTCTGCCTCTTGCTGGCCTACAGGAGCCCAGACAGTGGCTTCTGCCCCACCTGACCCTCAGCTGTGGGTGGGTGCTGGTGTCTGCCTTGCAAATAGCTTTCCCTTCCTCTGTAATCTCCATCCACAGTGCAGCAAGTACTCTAAAGCATCACTACGGTGGGGCACAAGTGCCTCTGAAGGTCCCTTCTGTCTGCATTGGGCACGATGGCCTCTGTTGCTCCCATCACTGTCAGCCCTGGGCTAGTGTGGCTGGTGAGTTCTTCTGTCTTCTTTCTGTTGCCACTCATATACTAGGGTACCCAGGCAGCCCCTTGTGGAGTTTGCAGAAGGTTCAGCTCTTGTCTGTCCTTTGTCAACTGTGGGCCTGTGCCTCAGTTTCTTTATCTGCAAAAGGGGCTTGTTGTGAACAGGAAGTGGCAGGTAGAATGTCCAGAAGAGCATGTGGCTGTGGTCAAACCAGAGTATGGCTGCTACTAATGGCTATGGTCACCTGCATCTGCTGCATCTCACGTTTAGGATCAACGCTGAAGCTCTGATGATGATGGCACCAGTCGACAAAGAGCAGAAGTCACCAGAGCAGAAGATGGTCCCAGCGGGGATGTCCACTAGCCTGGGGTGGCTGGAGCCAGGTCTCCTGTGTTCCCCTTAGGCATGCCTCGTCTCCTCAGGGCCTGAGGGAGGAGCTCCAGTTCCCTTGAGAAAGGGCAGGACAGCTGGAGACAGACTCCAGCTCATGAGTTTGTTGTGGTCGACAGAGGTGATTCCACTGCTTGCCTGAACATGTGTTTCTTCTCAGCACTGACATGTGCTAAACTCTTGCATGTCCTCTCTGTGTGTGTGTGTGTGTGTGTGTGTGTGTGTGTGTGTGTGTGTGCATGTGTGCAGTTGAGAACAACTTTCACATCAGAAGCCCTCTTGCAATGATTTGGCCCTGATCACATAATCTGTGTAGAGTGCTGGGCTCCACATTTATCTGTATGCATGGGGATCTCCCCAAATCCATGTGAGCCCAAGAGGATTGAGGTGTTGGGGAACCTGCTGGAGGCTGTGCAGGCCGCAGTACAGGTGCTCCCTGGGATCACTCTGACCAGTGTTTTCCACTGAAGAGAACTGTGTCAACCCAAAACCACCGTGGCTCCTGCTATGGGACCTGAGCTCTGTTAGGTCAGCCCCAGCATGCATCGTTGTCCTACACACACATGTGCACACACACACACACACACACATCCTGTGCCACACTCAGAGACTGGACCGTCACTGTACTGATTCCACTGAGGAATGCTGCAGAGCACTCTTAATGTGTGCTCACCAAGCACTGTCCACAGTGGAATCACCAACTATCCTGCACCAGGACGGCCTGGAGAGGCAAACTCCTTGTGGGTCTTGTCTGATAGTGGCAGATGTCCCCCCAGAGGTGGTGACCTATGTGGCAGAGCAGGGACACCACAAGAAGAAAGACTGCATGCGGGGCTGGTGGCAAAAGCCTTGCCTCTCATCCTCTTAGCACAAGGCCTGGCCCCTGAAGCTGAGCTTCCAGCTGCAGAGCAAGTGGCCAGCGCATCCAGAATGCTAGAGACAGAGCCGGATGAGCAGCCACCCAGCACCCTGGCCGAGAGCGGGAGTAATAACAACTCCTGTATTCCCACTGGAGTCACCGTGGCTGGCCCAGCTTCACGTGCCTGAACTTCTACAGAATCATGTAAGATCGTTGGAAGCGATCTCTTCCTTTCTGTGTTTTAAGGCAGTTTAGTGTTCCACGTGTAAGGCCCAGCACTGACGGCGCCTGTGATTGATAATTCTCTCCGTGGGACTTATAGGTTCATAAAGCAAAGAATGTAATCTAATCACCCATAGGTACATGATTTCTTTATCCCTCCTATCAGACGTAATATGGGTCATAGTCACAATTTAATAACAGCCCAAGTAGGGCTCAATAAAATTTACCATTAAGAGCTGAAAATGTTCTCCCATTTATTTCCCTGCCAGAGCCTGGCTGCCACACAGGGTTTGGATGGAGATTAATGTCACCTGAGAACTGACGCGCTGCCAGGGTGACAGGAGCCACGTGGGCTCAATGCTGGGATCTGGATGTACAAACAGAGGAGGGTGTTGGGGGCTGTGCTCTCCATCTAGGGGTGCAGCTGGCTGGGATAGGCTACCCATAACTGAGGCTGCTTGGCTGTCATCATGTCTGCTGGGGGCAGCGGTGCTCCCTAGCCTCCAGCAGGAGAGGACATGTGTGTCACGGCTAACTATGATCCTTCTTGCAACCTGTGTGCAGCAACCCCTACGGGCTGTACTGTTTGAGATGAATTGTCTAATTTTATTTCCAAGGAGGTCACAAAGGTGATTTGACCTCTCACAGCCCTTTAGCCCCTCTTTTGTGGAAATCACCAAGAGCAGCACAAGTTGCACAAAGTGACCATCCTTGTGCACATCTACAGCTGGTGACTGGAGATACAGACAGCACAGGACAAAAGAGGGGCTCCCTCACCTCCAGGGGGGTCTGAGAGACTCCAGCCTGGAGATGGCACTATGCCAACACTCCTCAGGTGAGGAGAGCCAGGCTTTTTAGATGTGGCCCCTGGTGGTGCAGGCCCAGGGGTTGCAGAGGATAAGACGCATGTGTGGAAATAGCCGGGCAAGACACATGAGGGCGATGAGCTAAGACTGCAACCCATGGAGACACAGGGAGCACAGGAGGAAAGGAACACGCATGAAAACAGGATTCGGCAGGACCCGGGGTTCTACCTCAGTCAGCACTGTGGAGGGAAAACTCGTGTGAGACAGGAATGCCTGCAAAGCATGGTGCTGGAGGACGAAGGAGTGCAAAGTGTGATGCTTGAGAGGAGTGTGTGTAAAGAGTGATTTGGGGGCTGGGGATTTAGCTCAGCGGCATAAGCGCCTGCCTTGCAAGCAGGCAGTCGTGAGTTCGATCCCCGGTACCAATAAAAAGGAAAAACTCAAAAAAAAAAAAAAAAAAAAGTGATTCAGGGAGGGGTGTGTGCGAAGCATGATTCTGGGGGAGGAGTGTGTGTGAAGTGTGATGTAATGCTGGGAGTTGAGCTGTGCGAAGTGTGATGCTGGGGCAGCAGAGTGTGCAAAGTGTGATGCTGGGGGAGCAGAGTGTGCAAAGCCTGATGTTGGAGACAGGAAGAGCATCCTGGCCCCAGACAGCTCTGGTGTAAGGGTGAAGGTGCACAGGTGTCTGTCAAAATGGTGCTCATTGGTGCATGTGGACTCTGTGGCCTGTGTCACCCTCCCAGCACTGAGAGTCTAGCACATTGGCCATGTGATGCTGTTCTATGGTGGCTGCACTCAAGCCTCTGTGGACCTTGGCTTGGAGGAGGCGGCTATGTCTGAGATGAGGCCACTCTGGGATGTCAGAGGGAACAGGACATGAGAAGGGAGTGAGACTACTGTCAAGACAGAGGACTTGGGCCCCACCCTGAGGTCATTTCAGCAGTATCCACAGGCCAGGGACCCTAGGGCTGCAGGACGCAGTCTGAGGATGACCTTCCCCACTTGCCCACCCAGTCTACACCTGCTTGCTGGAACCTTCTGGACAAATGTGCCATAGCTCTCATGTGGGAACAGTGTCTCAAGCTTACTGAAGTCTCTCCTCACAGCCCACAGGGTCATGCTGGTGCAGACTGCAGCTATCAGCCCAGCATTCCTGTCTTTCTGTCAGGGCTTGGACTTCGTCTCTATCTCCCAGCTCGCTGCAGCAGCCGGAGCTTCCTACTGGAACCCAGGCTGGGCCCTAAGTAGTGCGGGAACTTGAGTGCAGGGCTCGAGCAGTGGCCTTGGGGAGATGAAACGTGCTGATGAGAGGAGTCTGGATGCAAAGCCTGGTGCCACACCCTAGCCTGTAGGGATGAGGGGACATCCCTAGACCCTGAGGCGGTCAGTTTGGTGGCGGAGCACTCTGTCCAGAGGGCAGGGCCCTCTGGGAGCTGGACAGTGGCTTCAAGGGGACCTTTTCACCCTAAAGGACATCAGGCACTTCAGAAATAGTGAGCTGCTGCCTTATCCGAGAGCATTTCTACCTCACTTGACTTCTCATCACTTTGGCGGGCCTCTTGCCTATGTTTTTTTCTCAGGTAAGGAAAATATCCAGTGTGTCCAGCAAGTCCACAGTGACAGCTTACATGCATTTCTTTGGCTGCCGCAGTGCACTAAGGGGACACAGGTCCTGTGCACATGAAGCCAGGCCTGACTGAGAGGTGGCTGTATGGAAAGCGTGGCATGAGGTGTGTGTGGGGTGTGTGATGTGCGAGTCATGTGTGTGGATGTAAGCCTGAGGTGTGCATGGAATTCATCGTGTGTGATGTGTGCATGTGGACACGTACCTTGGAATGTGGGTGTGAGGTATGTGTAATATGTGTGTAATATGAGGGGTGTGAGGTGTATGTGTGGTGTATTTGTGGTGTGTGTACCGCATGGTGTGGTGTACATGGAACATGCAGTACATGGCATGTGTGTGTAATACGTGGTATGTTTGGTATGGAGCTTGAGTTTTGTGTTTTAAAGAAGTCAGATGTGTGGGTTACTCATGGAAGTCCCTCAAGTCTGAGAACACCCATGGAGCTTTTGGATGGAACTGCGTCTGCTCATGGTGCTGTGATAGGCCTCTCCCCCAGGTCTGCAGATGGTGACCCTCTTTGGGGACAGGGCCTTCAAGAAGTGATCTAGCACTTGTGTGCTAGATCCTATGTGACCATGTCATTGTGAGAAGGGAACACAGTGGTCCTAGCCCCATGTGCGACTGTTTGCTACTCTGTTCTAATTTCTGTCCCTACCCATGGTCTCAGTCCAAGCTCAATAGTGGCCATGAAGTGTCACACCAGGAGTGCTCAAGAGCAGAGCACATGGTGGGACTGAGTTTTGACCTCCCAGCATAATGGGCTGCACACAGCTGCTCTCCGGACTGTGACTGCCATTCATGGCCCTAGCCCTGCACACCAGCCCATGGAGAAGACACAAGACCAAAGCCACCACGTTCAGTCATTGCTGTGACCGGGTGTCCTCATGCTGCCTGCTGGCAGTTGCATCTTGGACGAAGAGATGAAGGAAGGGGCTTCACACTCTATGACTTACAGCTGTCACTGATTCCTGTCCCCTCCTTTCTGCTCTGATGGTTTTGAGGTGACAAATGTTGTTGTGTGAGCTCAGCCCGCTGTGCACCTCCAGCCCTGCCAAACCAAACTGTGCTATGGAAATCAGAACCCATGGGTGCTTCTCAATGAGGTGGCTGCAGTGCCATGGCTGCCTGCCTCATTTAAGTGAGTCTGTGGTATGGGGCGAGGGTGGGGGCTGCAAGAGTGGTGACTCCAGTAAACTCAGAAGCTGCTCCATATAACTTCCATGGAGCAAATCATTCCAGCGGTTTTCTCCCTTGGAAGATCCATACCCTAACCCTTCCTGAGGTCAGGGCCTGCAGGCAGGGTGGGCACACAGCCTCGTCAGGACCCAGCCATGGTGAGACTGCCCAGGACACAGCATTCCCACAGTCCATCTGGGCTCCCACCTGTCCCCTTTGCTTTGAGCAGATGAAGGTCTGCTGTGTCAGATGACCTTTCCCTAAGAGCATGCACCTGAAGGCTGGGAGAGAAATGTGAGGGGGCAGGGTAGGTCACCCTGGAACATGTGATGCCTAGGCAGGCCACTCCATGTGACTCAAGGACACCAGGATGTTGGCCTTCCTCCTGTGGTGATCCTGTGAGTGCTATGAAAGGAGGGTGCAGAGACAGGCAGCTGCTGTGCTCCTAGCAGGGGGACAAGGCTGTGTTAGCCTTGTGCATACCCAAGTGCTGCCAAAAGGCTGGTCTGACCTTAACTGCCAGGTGATCAGCATTGCCTAGGGCAAGATCACAATGTTCCTGTCATCGCTGTCAACAACCCTCCAGAAGCAGATGACAGGGATTCTAGGATACCTCACCTACGCTAGACCCAGCAGGAGGAAATACCCTGCAATCTATGTGGAGTCAGAGGCCCAGTGTCCTCCACCAGAGGTGCCTATGTGTTCACATACTCCTCCGAGACAAAGAGCAGAGGCCATCTGTCCTAGGAGGCACCAGATGCTTGGGGTGGTGACAACTGACAGGTTATGTCTTTCAGGGGTGTTATTAGTGCTATGATCTAACTTAGCTCTTTCTCCTTTTCCCCCAACTCAGCCCTTGTTTGCGATACCCACTGTATCTAAACTGGAAGTGAAAACCAAGACTTCTGGGATCCTAAAGGAGTCATGGGACTTGAAACTCTGGCTGTCCTTTTAGGTGATGCCCATAGGATAAGGAGAGATGCTAGCACCCTGAGAGAACCTCTGTCTGGCAGGATATCTCTGGGTGTCCACTTATGGATGAGACATGGATGAAGACACAGACAGGAAGTGATCATCTACACATATCCCTCACTTCCACCAGAGGATGCATATTGGCGGCCGTACCTGGCTGCTTGATAGGCACCTGCATTCAGTCCTGAGCCCCAAGGCGGAAGCAGGGTTGCCAGGGAGTAAGCAAGTGATAGCCCAGCCCCTAGGGTTGGTGCCCCAGCACTACCAATATCCTTCTGCAGGAGAGGTGAGCCTAGAAGGGCTGGGGACACATTGGAGGTCCTAAGCATGATGTCTTTGAGCTGACCCTGGCTTGGCCCTCTCTCTGACTGCCATGCTGTCTTCTAAACCCAGGCCTTTTCCTGCAGCTGGTACCTCCTCATGGGTCATCTGCCATCGACACACAGCTGTGCATCACTTTACCCCAGTGAACCCCAGCCTGACTTCTCCAGTGGAATGGCAGCCAGGTGGCTGGAAAGTTGAGCAGCCCACATCTTGCAGGTATCTGCCCACCTTCCCTCTGCAGCTCAGGAGCACTGCTGTCAGGAGCAAGGGCCTGGGCTACTGAACGAAGACAGTGCCTGCCCTCATGCCACCCTGAGGTGCTGGTGTGGAGCCGTATGCAGTGTCCTTCCGGCAGCGGTGGTGCACGTGGCCACCTGCTTACATCCCTGCTCTGTGGGCCGTAGGCCCCAAGCTGCCTCCCCCAACTCCACAGCTCAGATCTGAGGAGGGAAGGCTTTGTCCTTAGAATTTCTGTGGGTGGCCTTGCCATGGTGATGGCTTTTTTTTACCCTATTATAAATGACTTTTTGCAATTTTGCATAAGCCATTAGACAGGGGGGAGGAGGCTACAGGCAATAAATAAATACGCAATAAATGTTGGATTTGCAAAGATGATAAAATCTGACTAATTTGGATGAATGTGGCAAATGCATGTAGAGTTTCTCAACTACCAGCTAATTCTACAAATAATCGCTCGTAGGAGAGGCTATTTTTAAAACAATTCATTTTCTCCTCTTTCATGTCAATGAAATAAAACAAGGGATTAATGAATGCATCCTTTAAGCACAAACTTCTCTGGGACACATGGCAGGAACAGACTGGGCTGGATTCGGTGATTATTGCAAGGTGGCTCTGAAGGGCTCAGGTGGCAAATGCCCTGCCCTGTGCCTCCCAGCTTCTCTGGGCTACTTGTTCCAAGCAGGAACAAGGCTGCCCTGCATGAATGCTGGGCTGCTCTGTGACGTGCAGAGTGCTAAGGTCACAGACACTCGTCCCGGGCCACAGCTGCTCCCGCTGGCCTCTACTGTGTGGTAGGTGCAGACCCTGATAACCATAGACCCCAGGTCTGCTCGATCCCGTGAGTGCCCTCCTGTTGCAGGGCACCCCTTGTCTCTGCTCAGGCCTTGCCCTGTAGGGTCTTGGAAAAGGGTCACATCAGTGCCTCTGCTGGACCGGCGGTTCAGTTCTGCAGCCTGAGCCAGATCTGTGCTCCGTGGCATGAGATTGTTCTCCCTGAGCTGGACATACCTTTGATCCCCCCTGGTAGCTTTGAGTCCTGGGGTCCCTTGTGGCTTGGGGTCACAAGTGCCCACTTGCTACCTGTTGGTCAAGTTGCCAGTGCCTCAGTCCTTCCAGGCTACTATGCCAGGTGTCTGCGGGTGTGATGGCCTTAGTCTCCAGCCCATCAACAGGGACCAGAATTGGGGACAGCAGGTGCCCTGGAGCCCCCCTCTTCAGGCCTCAGAAATGCCACAGGCCTCTGCTCTGGAACCCCAAGAAATGGTACTCCCTGCTTTCCCCATATAAGCCTTCCTCCACACTGGAGGTGGGCTCAGGCAAGGCTGGTTGGGGGTGCACCACCCCTTTCTTAGAAGTGTAGAAGCCCCTTCCAGCTGCTCTTGGGCGTCAGCATTTAGGAGCTTTTGCTACTACAAAAGCTGAAATGACATCATCCTGTAGTCCTCAGGAGCAGCCAGAGTGAGCCTTTCCCAGAGAGAGAGAGGGTCTGATCCAAAAGAGCTACTTCAGGAGGAGCAGGCAGGGCCAGAAGAAGAGGGAAGGCCTTCAAAATCTCTCTCCAAGATACCTTCAGTCCTTTACCTCCTGAGAGTACTCTATTTGCCTCCTTCTTTCCCTAAAGGCTGCAGGAGTTTACACCTAACTGGACCAAGAGAGTGTGACCAGAAAGGCTACACATCAGCTAATGAAGTCATCAAACTCCTTTTGGGTCCTTACTATTTACATGGCCCTGTGATCACTACAGTAGGGACCATAAACCCACTTGTGGTGGAATCTATGACCCTAGCACTCGGGAGGCTGAGGCAGGGGATCATTGATTTCTAGGCCAGGCTGGACTGTATGATGAGCTCAAGACCAGCCTGAGTAAGGACTTCACCCAAAAAACAGACAAACAGAAAGGTGAGTGAAAATGGCCCACTGTCAGGATCTCCTTGTCATAATTCCAGGCAGCCTCGTCACAACTCCAGGGGTGAGACAGGGAGTAGACGCTGTGAGAGAGAAGTGTAGCTGAGTCCTGCCTGGAAGTCCCCTCAGTCTGCTTGCAGCCACAGCACAGGCACCACCCATGTCCCAAGCCAACCTCCACCGCGTCCTCTGTGCCTCTTATCTTAGCCCATCCGGTCCCTTGTATCTCTTTATGTTGGTACCGGAAACCAAACGCAGGACCCTGAGCTTGCCACTCAGGCACTTGGGCTGCTGAGCTACCTCCTGATTTATCCTTATGCATCTCCCTCCTCAGCAGCTCACTGGCTCCCCACGGAGGAGGCTGCCAGCCCCCTGGAAATTCCACGTTTTATAGATACCGATCTAAGGTTACCTGGCACAGGGCACACAGTAACCGGTCCTCAGAGGGGGCTCTGACTAAAGGCGAGATGCGAAGAAGCTGCAGGCGCAAAAGGGCTTGAGAGACTGAGTTCCTGGTTACGGATGCAGCAAATGTCCTCCACTCAGTCACAGACTTCAGAGCTTTGCTCAAGCTGAAAATCTTCAGGATGGATGTATCCAGACTGGCTATAGTTTACTAAGACCAGGCTGCCCACACCCGCACTGTACTTACAGCGCTCAGTCATACATGGCCTGAAAACCTTCACTTTATCTTGTTATCGATAAGTGAGACATGGCAATTATAGGGTATTTTAAGAAATCTGAAGGGTGGGAATATTAACCATCAGGGTGGAGCATCTTCTGACTACTGTTGGAGCCAGAGCCCTTGGTTCCATTTCTGTTTCCAAACTAAATATGGTATATTACAGATGAATTTACCTTTCGTGAGTGATGACTTTTTTTATACATAATTATTTTATAGTAAATTAAAAGGTATGCTTTGCATGCTAAAACAAACAGTTGATATTTGGTTTTATTCGCTATAAATATTTCAAAGATCATATTAAATAAATTTTGTAATGTTTAAAAATGTACAAATCTGAAGTAAAACTCCCTTTTATTAAACATGACCTGCTTGTTTTCCATATACTATAAAAAATTAGCTGACTTTAAAAATATCTGTTCAGAAAAGACAAAGTGAAGACTCCATGCAGAACGGTGCAGGAGAGGGTGGGCATCTGCCTGCAGGGCTGCAAGGCTGGCCAGCATGCAGGAGACAGCGCAGACTCTCGGAAGCACACATAGGGAAGAGCTTCCTAGCCCTGGGGTCTGGTGACGATGTAGAAATGCACTCAAAGCACAGGCACCGCAAGAAACAAGCAGATAAACCTGGTTTTGTCAAACTGCATCCAAGGACACGAGGAAAGAGTCAAAAGGCAAAAGTCTCCCAGGACAGGAGAAGTTACTTTCAAATCACACATCTGACAAGGAGTGAACATCCACGACTTACACAGAATTCCTAAAACTCCAAAGGCACAACATTCGACCCCACCCAAAGTGGGGCAAGGGTGTGAATCAACATTTCTTCAAAAATAGACACAGCTGGCCACTAAACATGTGCAAAGATGCTCAGATCACTTCTTGTAAGGGAAACGTACATCAATTAGAGTGAGCCCTGCCTCACACCCATGAGGACAGGATCCACGGAAATACGGAACGTAGCCAAGTGCTTGAGAGGCTGTGGGAAGCTGGAAGCGTTGGGCACTATTGCTGGGAGGTGCAGTGGTACAGACACCATGGAAAACAGCGAGACTTTCTCAAAAGCACTGACCATGGGATTACCATGGGCCCTAGCAATTGCACCTCTATACATCTCCACAAGCATTGAAAGCAGGGACCCCAACAGATTCCTGCACACTGAGTTCACAGCAGCACAACTCCCAACAGTCAAGAGGTGGAAGTCATTCAACTGCTCCCGTGTAGATGAACAGAGAAATGAGGTGTGGCCCATCTGCACTGTGGAAGTCCATTTGGCCCCCAAAAGGAAGCACGCTCTGATACCAGCCACAACACAGTGCTTAGTAAGATTCGCTGGCCATAAATAGCTGCCAAATTCAAAGCAGCAGGAGGCAGCACAGGGGTTGACAGGCGCCAGGGTGGAAGTAGGGTATTGGTATTTCATGGGGAAAGAGCTCTAGTTCAGGAAGATGATGAAATTTTGGTGATTGGTAGTGGCAATGGCTGAACAGCATGTGAATCTGCTTATGCCACCAAACTATACACTGAAAAGTGGCCAGGCTGGTTCAGCTTATTTTGTGCAGTTCACTGTCATTAACCAAGGGGATGCAGGGCACTGGGTGGCACTTAGAAAAGGACTCGACGGCCGCAAATGTTGTGAGACTGGGAAGTAAGGGAGCAGTGAGTCCAGAGCAGTGACTCCCATGGCCAGGTTTGGCCTGGGACTGCAGCAAGTGGGGTCTGCCCTGGCCTAGGCCCAGAAGCTCCCCTGTTTCTCCTTACTGCATCCTCAGCCTGTGGAGCTCTGGCAGGGTTCTGATTCCTCTGTCTGCACCTGGAGATCCCACATGCTTGGAGGGCCTGGGCGCTCTGCATGGAGGCTGGGGAGGGACAGAAGGTGCCCATCTGCCAGTGTGATGAACAATCATAACACCACCCCTGTGACAGCATTTAGAGACCTTCCTGGTAGAGTCACCTGGCCTCTTGCCCTGGGGAGCAGGTCTGCCACACAGCCAGAGGACCCCTGTGGTCAGTGGGGACAGGGGCTGTGGGAGCCTTTGTTGGAAAGCAACCAGCTCTACAACTAGGAATGCAAGGACACTTCCCTGGTGTGAGGGTTGGGAACCAGAGAAGCCTATAGTCCCCACTATGGGGTCACGTGGTGCCTTTTAGTTCGGCAGACAAAACAGCTTTAAAGTTCAAGGCTCATTCAAATTGGATTTCAGAAACACAAAGTCTTAAACATTTGTACCCAACTAAGGGATTATACTCTTATCTGTCCGCAGAAAGGCTTTTGAAGAGGTGGGGAAAAAAGGTAGCTCAAATTTTAAATTGGGTCCTCAAAACTTGCTTGTCTGTGGCTCTTTCCTAGGGCTGGCTGCCTATTATCAAAAGGTAAAATGTCTCAGACTATTGAAAAAGGGATTTGCATAAATTGCTTTCACCTGCTTCTTATATGAGGTTAATGAAATTGGAACAGAAAGGAGTGGATTCCAAGCCAGAGCAGCCTCAGTCCCCCAGAAGGCACCGTTGTGAGCCACAGGCTCTGTTAGGAGGCCCCTCCTTTAGGGGGCAGAGGCCACACCCCAAATCCTCTCCTGGGCCCAGGATCTACGTGGTTACTGGTCCCTATCCTCTGGTCCCCTTGCCACAACTAAGCCCCAACATGAAGAGGCCTTGAAGATACAGGACTCTAGGTGTCACCTGGACTCTGACTCTGGGCAGAAAGAACAGAGTCAATGACTACCTTGATGCACGAACTTTTTTGGACAGAGCCTTATTAAATACAGTAGAGTATGTAATGTATCCATGGGTCCTCTTAGAATTTTCACATGTTTAAAGGAAGAAGAAATGTAAAACATACTCACTTTGCTGTGTATCTGGGAGGTGCCCAGAGCCCTGCTGGGCCTTATAAAACCCACAAGTGGGTTTGTTGGGTGCAGCTCTGGCTCTGATGCTTTGGGTTTCTTGGGGAAAAATTCTCTGATGTCAAACTGGGGTGAGAGGGCTGAGGGTATCTTCACACCTCCCTTCCACACATGGATGGAGCACTGGAAGGCAGCCTGGGCTTTGCAGGTCCAGAGTCCAGTCTAACTCCCAAGATGCAAGCGCAGCTGCAGCTCACTGTCCTGTGGCCCTTGGCTCGCATGCCACCTCGCTGTTCTGCCTCTCCCAGCTTCTCTATCCCTACCTCCCCTGTCTTTGACCTGTGCCCTGCTCAAAGAGAAGATGGTCCATGGGGCTCTGGGCTGCTCCAGCCCTGGTGAGGTCTGATGTCTACCTGGCCTGCCCCACCCCCAACACTGGCAGTGCCCTCTGCTGTTCTCCACCCCTGTGTTCCCACATCCTGTGTTCCTTAGCTCTGTTCTGCTTGGTGGCCCACAGCAGGCAAACTCACTGGGTTATGTGCGATGCCACGTAACACACGCAGCACCCAAGAGCAAACCTATATAAACTTCTTCATTCTCTTGAAAATATCCAAAGACAGTGACCTATATGCTGGAGGCCGAGGCAGAAAGATCAAGATTTCAAGCCCAGCTGGAAGAGCTTGTTTCAAACTAAAAACTCAAACATAAAAAGGGCCAGCAATGCAGCTCAGTGCTAAGACCCTGGGTTCAATCCCCAGAGCAGTGTAGAATCAATATGAGACTCATCTGTAAAC
Organism: Cavia porcellus; assembly: GCF_034190915.1. NCBI lineage: Eukaryota > Metazoa > Chordata > Mammalia > Rodentia > Caviidae > Cavia > Cavia porcellus. The sequence continues at coordinate 61,526,689 of NW_026947489.1, forward strand.
TTTGATCACCTCCTATTTTGCAGGGGAGAACGTCCAAAACCCAGCAGGGGTCTGAAGCCATAGGTAGCACCAAAACCCTGCATACATCATGTTTTGTCCTATTCATGCATTCCTACAACAAAGTTTAGTCGATAAATCAGGCATTGAAAGAGAGTCACAGTAAAACAATACAGAACAGGCATGATGCACTGTCTTGTGATGGTTCGTCTTGACTGTCACTTCCTGGGCTTGTGAGGCACCATGCAGGTTAGTAAAGTGCTGTTCTGGGTAGGTATGGACAGTTGTAGGGTGGAACCTTGGGGACTATGTCGAGTCTCCAGTGGTCCTTTCCCCTCTAACCTTTTCTTTTCCTGATTCCTGTTTGCCATGAGGAGAAGAGCTGTTTTTCCCCACGCCCTTCCGCCATGTTGTCCTTCTGCCATTTTGCCCTTCTGCCTTGATTCTTGGCCTGGCCATAGGCCTAAAGCAATGGACTGAAACTATGACCAGAATAAGCTTTTCCTTCTTTAAGTTGTTTATGTCAAGTATTTGGTCACAATAGCAAAAGTTGACTAAAGCAGTCACAAAGGTCCTCGAAGTTTAAGGAGCATATTTCTGGAATTTTCCATTTAATTCTGGTCCATGGTTGACCAAAGTAACTGGAGCCTGAGAATGCAAATGGCAGGCAGGCGAGGTCACTGCTCTGACAGCTGCCAGTGGGCCTTGCTGTGTCTCTAGATGACACCCACTGTGGGAAGGTCACTCCTCCCCTTGGTGGGCTCTCAGCTGGATGCTCCCAGGCCTGGCTCACTGGTATCATTCACTCTGGCTATGAATGATCTACCTCCTGTGTTCCTCTCCACTTTGCTTTCTGTCCTGTCAGGCAGATAACACTCGCCTCCAGGCTGGTCCTGCCATCTCCCCATGCATGTGCATTCCTCTCAGTGAATGTCAGCCACACACCTTCCCCCAGATGGGCTGCCCACGCACACACACATGCGTCATACACCACACACTGCCACCACTGTTCCCACTCTCGGGTTAATCCCATGACTCCTGTCTTGCCAGCTGGTCTCAGCCTTCCCTATTCCTGCCAGGTTATTGTGTGAAGCAATGCCCTCAGGGGAGACAAGTTTTCTTAGGACAGCATTGTCAAGTGAGGCTGGTCTGAGAATCCCTCTGCCACTTCTGGGGGGCCCTGTGTCCCTGTCACAGGGACCCCTGGAGTCGCCAGCCCCTTACCACACCGTGCATGTCTGTGACTGCACTGCTGCAATGGCTTCGTTTGCATCTCCCCATCTTAGACAGCGCTGGCCGACCTTGCCTACTGTCAGAGCACCCTGCCCTCATGTCACTGCCTCTGCCAAACCTGCTCTGAGCTCTCCAGAGAGGAATGGCCTGCCTCTTTAGCACCTGTGACAGTGTGACCGTATTGCATCACAGCTACCTGCTTGCAGTGGGGACTGTGCAGCTGCTGGAGCAGCACCTGGGGTCACAGACACGCAGTAAAGAGTCCCTGAAAGGATGATAAATGAGCTAAGGATCCTCCTCCAGGACAGGGACCACCTTCCCACAAGTGGAACCCCTAACCCATGCTCACACCAGTCACACAATGGGCAAGTAGTCAACACCCCATAAACACTGGCTCCATGAGAATGCAATCTGGTCTTTTTTTGAAAAAGATTCACACACCACTTCAGTGCCATGCACACTTCCCTAAGTGTGCTAAAACACTGTGGTGAATCTCAGCTTTTTGCTTTTGTACAAGACAGAAAGGGGAAGGCAAACTTTCAACATCTCCCCTTCCCAGAGATGTACAAATATTTTAACAACATCCAGTGACTAACCAGTGATTCAGCCAAGATTCCCAGAATAAACAAAATTCTATTCTTAACTCTGCTCTGATCTTACTCAAGTGTTACCAAGCTATGCTTACATCTGGCACGAAGCTGTGTTGCCTGGGCTTTGCAACGATGATGACCCAGAGCCCATGCCAGAGATCACAGTTCAGTCCCTCAGCTGCAGACAAAGCACCCAGGGCAGCAAGGCAGCTAGATAGAGGCCACTCGAGCTAAGGCTGGGCAGTAGACTTGGAAATCAGTCTTCTCTGTGCTCTGGCCTCTTTCAGGGTGAATGTTAGCAAGGGGGTCAGCTGAGCAGCTGCTTGGGAATGGACATGTCTGAGGTTTGTCAAGCAGCTCCTACTCCTGACATTAGGAAAAGGGTCACCACCTGACAGAAACTGTAGTCATGGCACCGAAGCACAGTTCAAGTTGGTGCCTTGGATTCACAGGGTTGGGGTTGGTGGAGTTTGGGCAGAGCCTGTTTGGCTGTGGCACCGAGGTGACCTGGGCCCTGCTCTTGCAGATGGGTCACTTTCAGTGGTTCCAGCAGGCTGGGCCCTGACTCTCCCTTACCAATGCCCCTCCCAGTGACCACCTTGTCTTGACTGGGTCATGACCATGTCTACACTGGCCATCTCTGCCAAAGAGGTGATCTGTGATGGAATTTGGCCAGGAAATCCATGACACTGGTTCTTACTGTACTAAACAATGGATCATTTCGAGAAAAGCAATCCCCTTTACACTGCATGTGGATGTACGTGGGTGGCAGCACAGCCTTGCCTGGCAGTGGTACGATCAGGGCCCAGGCAACAGCAAGGTGTGGTAGTGGGGAGTGCAATTTCCCCAGCCTTCAGTGCCTTACTGGGGGCTCAGGCTTTCTCTGAAGCCCAGGAGCTTAAGATCTGGCTGTGTGTGAGCTGGGTCTGAACATGAGGTTTAAGTCTGCGCTTGGAAATCACCAGGTTTCTCTGAGCTCAGTGAGCGTTTTTACAAAGCATTTGGGACCAGCCTACATGGGAGTCACATTTTAAAGTGTGAGAGTGTTGAAGGGCCTTGAAACTCTTGAAACTGCAGGACTTGACCCAGCTCCTGGACTTGGCTGCAAACCAAGGGCTGGGTATGTATCTGTCCTACATGTAGCACATGCTCCATGGAAGACTGATAGCAGGACGGGGTGGAACACACTCCTCTGTCCACTGGCTGCCCAACACACAGCTGCTCGCTATCTTCTTGGAAACTATGGATCACAGAGACTCAGGGAGACATGAGTTGGCAGTTCCTGGTCACCTGGGATGACTTGGGACAGTGGGTTGTGGTCATTTGGGATGACTTGGGGTGGTGGGTCAATCTAGGTCAATTTGGGACAGCAGGTTATCGTATGGGATGGAGTGGGATGGTGGATTACGGTCATCTGTGATAGTCTGAGATGGCCCTGCAGGGCTGGCCACATAGCTCAAGATGGCCAGCCTGATCGCACCTCAGTGGCTGTTGAGAACAAAGCCTGCCATCAGTCCCCAACACATCATGGTGCTCTGTGACACTCTGGATGCCCTGCATGGCTGCGGGGGTAGAGGCAGCTCTGGGACTCTGGTGTGCACATGCTTGAGGAAGAAGCCCTGGTCCGTGGCCCGGCACACCACCACCCCAGTCCCTGGCTTGTGCACGGAGTGCCCTGTTTGCCTTGCACATAGTCCCATCCATTTTCAGAGCACAGAAAAGGAAACAGTTCTGCGGGTGGCATGGGAGCACCCTGGTGTCGGCTCAGGGGCAGCACTTCCCTTCGTGGCCAGAAACCCCTCTGTTCTGTGTATGGGATGACATTTTAAAAGGGTAGAATAAATTTGCTCCTTAGCAGTGCCCTTTGTAGAGGCTTCGTGGCACTCCTGGGAGATGTGGCTTCTTAGCAGGAATCAACTCTGGTGGGGACCCCAAAGGGTACCCTGTACAAACAAGGGAGCAGAGCCACAGTTCAGCTGTATTTATTTCACTTGTTCTTTCAGGCGATTTTATGCATGTTTTTGGGAGCCTTAGCCTGTGTACCGCCTTGCCCACCCATTTTATCTTGTATGTCCATTCACCAAGATGCCTTTTTGTGGACAGCTAAGACCCTGGGCTGTCCTGAGATGTGGCCAGATGTGCATGTGACCCCAGGGCATCTTAGCCTGAATGATTCAGAGGCTGTGTTTTCTGTGCCTTGGACCTTCTCCAGTGCGGTCCTGGAGCCATGGTATCTTTAGACATGGCCACTGTGTGTGTGAGCTGTATGCAACCTGTGGTGGGGTATACCGGGATGGGCTGCCTTTCTTCCTGGTGGAGCTGAGCTGTCTGCCCTGGCAATGACTTCAGGGGAGGGCTTCCCATGCCAGAGACCAAGTACCTTTGCTTTTTTTCCATGTGTTCAGCTACACTGGGGCATTGCTGTGTCCTGGGAAGAGCTGAGGTCACCATTCCCAGGGCACAAACACATGTTGAGTCCTTGCAGCCTGGGATGTCTGGACAGAGCTGACTGAACCAAGGACATTGAGCCTCAGCTGAGACATACCTGCACTGTGTGGGTGATGCAGGTACCTGCAGTTTGGGGCACGGGCTTGGGTGGATATAGAGAACACAAGTACCTTTGCTTTTTTTCCATGTGTTCAGCTACACTGGGGCATTGCTGTCTCCTGGGAAGAGCTGAGGTCACTGTTCCCAGGGCACAAACACATGTTGAGTCCTTGCAGCCTAGGATGTCTGGACAGAGCTGACTGAACCAAGGACATTGAGCCTCAGCTGAGACGTACCTGCACTGTGTGGGTGATGTAGGTACCTGCAGTTTGGGGCACGGGCTTGGGTGGATATAGAGAACACAAGTACCTTTGCTTTTTTTCCATGTGTTCAGCTACACTGGGGCATTGCTGTCTCCTGGGAAGAGCTGAGGTCACCGTTCCCAGGGCACAAACACATGTTGAGTCCTTGCAGCCTAGGATGTCTGGACAGAGCTGACTGAACCAAGGACATTGAGCCTCAGCTGAGACATACCTGCACTGTGTGGGTGATGCAGGTACCTGCAGTTTGGGGCATGGGCTTGGGTGGATATAGAGAACACAAGTACCTTTGCTTTTTTTCCATGTGTTCAGCTACACTGGGGCATTGCTGTGTCCTGGGAAGAGCTGAGGTCACCGTTCCCAGGGCACAAACACATGTTGAGTCCTTGCAGCCTGGGATGTCTGGACAGAGCTGACTGAACCAAGGACATTGAGCCTCAGCTGAGACATACCTGCACTGTGTGGGTGATGTAGGTACCTGCAGTTTGGGGCACGGGCTTGGGTGGATATAGAGAACACAAGTACCTTTGCTTTTTTTCCATGTGTTCAGCTACACTGGGGCATTGCTGTGTCCTGGGAAGAGCTGAGGTCACCGTTCCCAGGGCACAAACACATGTTGAGTCCTTGCAGCCTGGGATGTCTGGACAGAGCTGACTGAACCAAGGACATTGAGCCTCAGCTGAGACATACCTGCACTGTGTGGGTGATGTAGGTACCTGCAGTTTGGGGCACGGGCTTGGGTGGATATAGAGAACACAAGTACCTTTGCTTTTTTTCCATGTGTTCAGCTACACTGGGGCATTGCTGTGTCCTGGGAAGAGCTGAGGTCACCGTTCCCAGGGCACAAACACATGTTGAGTCCTTGCAGCCTGGGATGTCTGGACAGAGCTGACTGAACAAAGGACATTGAGCCTCAGCTGAGACATACCTGCACTGTGTGGGTGATGCAGGTACCTGCAGTTTGGGGCACGGGCTTGGGTGGATATAGAGAACACAAGTACCTTTGCTTTTTTTCCATGTGTTCAGCTACACTGGGGCATTGCTGTGTCCTGGGAAGAGCTGAGGTCACTGTTCCCAGGGCACAAACACATGTTGAGTCCTTGCAGCCTAGGATGTCTGGACAGAGCTGACTGAACCAAGGACATTGAGCCTCAGCTGAGACGTACCTGCACTGTGTGGGTGATGCAGGTACCTGCAGTTTGGGGCACGGGCTTGGGTGGATATAGAGAACACAAGTACCTTTGCTTTTTTTCCATGTGTTCAGCTACACTGGGGCATTGCTGTGTCCTGGGAAGAGCTGAGGTCACCGTTCCCAGGGCACAAACACATGTTGAGTCCTTGCAGCCTAGGATGTCTGGACAGAGCTGACTGAACCAAGGACATTGAGCCTCAGCTGAGACATACCTGCACTGTGTGGGTGATGCAGGTACCTGCAGTTTGGGGCACGGGCTTGGGTGGATATAGAGAACACAAGTACCTTTGCTTTTTTTCCATGTGTTCAGCTACACTGGGGCATTGCTGTGTCCTGGGAAGAGCTGAGGTCACTGTTCCCAGGGCACAAACACATGTTGAGTCCTTGCAGCCTAGGATGTCTGGACAGAGCTGACTGAACCAAGGACATTGAGCCTCAGCTGAGACGTACCTGCACTGTGTGGGTGATGCAGGTACCTGCAGTTTGGGGCACGGGCTTGGGTGGATATAGAGAACACAAGTACCTTTGCTTTTTTTCCATGTGTTCAGCTACACTGGGGCATTGCTGTGTCCTGGGAAGAGCTGAGGTCACCGTTCCCAGGGCACAAACACATGTTGAGTCCTTGCAGCCTAGGATGTCTGGACAGAGCTGACTGAACCAAGGACATTGAGCCTCAGCTGAGACGTACCTGCACTGTGTGGGTGATGTAGGTACCTGCAGTTTGGGGCACGGGCTCTATAGAGAACACAAGATGTGGTGCCTCTGAGTTCTCTAAAGAGCATCACCATTTCAGTGAGTGCTGTTAAAGAAATTTTATTTTACCATGAAAGCTTCTATTTTTAAAGATTATGAAATCCTCTTGGTGTCATATTTCTTTTAAAAAATCTATTAGGATAGAATGTCACAGTGTACTAATGGATCAATAAGATGCTGGGTGTGTCCAGGGGGCTACTCTGACACTTCAGAACTGTTGTCTTCCAACACTACACTCTTCCAGCATCAGGAGGGAACCACTGGAGCAGAGGGGGTTCCAGAGGGGGAAGGAGTCGACCTTGGTGGAATGTGTGTCAGCAGGACACAACGGCAGGAGAACAGATCTCAGACTAGGGATCCACAGATGCTACATGTGACTTCCTGGTTCATGATGAAACCCACAAGGACAGAAGAGCAGGAGGGAGGAATGGAAGGCTACGGTTCTGTCGTCAGTTGACTCTAGGTTTTCAGCACTGGTCACTTGTGAGCAGACTAAGTTTGTACCTAGGACACCCACTTTGCCAGACTTCATGCATACCCTGCTGACTGCTGATTTCTCATGGATCACAGTTCTCACAGTGTCTTGTCGTGGGAACAAGCAGAATTTTGTAGATATGTTTTATCTTGTGTCCGTTCCTGCCATGGTGTGCAGGCCTGGTGTGTTCTTAGGACATAGGTCAGGCTGTGGGCTGTCCCAATTCCCTGGACATGTCAGGGAGGGAAGAGGAACCAGGTGAGCAGGCAAAGGGTGTGCTCCAGAGATAGCTATTTCAAGACATAATTTTCATGCACTTATTTCTCATAGGCCTTCCAACTTAGCATCTTTTCCTCCAGAAGCTCAGAATACTTTCTGCATATCCTTGTATTTGTTGTCCCCAGATCTGCATGAAGCAGGACCATGCTGCACAGACAGACTCTTCTCAAGATGAACAGCTGGAGCAGGGGGCAGGTGGCTTGCTAGAAGTCACAGGGCTAATCCAGACTTTTTAAGATCAGGGTTACTTTAGTTCTTCTGTGGGTGGGAGGTCCACTCACCAGGGTCCCATGGGATGGCTCCACACAGAACCCTTTCCTCTGTGCCATCACCCCACCCAAGGCCCGAATTGCCTTTGCAGCAATCTCCCAGTAACCTCTGTGTGCTGGTGCAGGGATTCCCTGGCATGTTCTGAGCGATGAAATGGATCAGGTTCCAGGTAGTGATCAAAGCCTTCTCCTCACTGTCACCAGTGTGACTGAGGCACCAAAACATCATCTGAAAACACATGCATCGTCTTGTTCTCTCTCTGTGGGAGGCTGAAGCAATATTCACTTTGTCAGAGAAGAAAGATACCAAATTAACTCACCATTTCAGAAATCGCTGAAGAGCCACCACAAAGATGACAGAGAAAATGGCACCTAACATTGGCAGCTGCTGACAAATGAGCAATGGAAAGTAGACTCAGATAATTCTCTTCCTACTCTCTCTCCAGACCACAGTCTCCAAGCTTTCATCTTGCTTGGGCTACACTGAGCAAAGAGCAATTGAGGTGGAAAAATCAAAAGCTTCCCAGCTGAATTTTATGAAATGGGAGCAGCAGAAGTAAAAAAGCAGATGAATAAGTCCCCAGACAAAACAAAACAGAAATAATCACACAGATAATGGAACAGATGATCGTAATGAAGGAAATGTTTGTGAATCGAGAATAGATACAGATAAAAAACAAAGGAGTTTAGGGAAACCCTGAATACCCAACATATGAAAGAACTGGATGTCATAAAGCAGATATTAAAAATTCTACTACAAGCATAGGCAGCAGAATCAACCAATATGAAATAGATTATCAGATCTAGAGGACAGGATTGTGATTCGTTGTCATCAGATGAAAGACTTCTTAAAAACAGCAAGGGACCATGAAAAATCAATCCAATGCCTGCTAGACAATGTGAAGAAGAATAATATAAGACTAATTGGAATCAATGAAAAAAATCAGAAGACAACACAAAGGACATTAAAAAAAACCTGTTCACGAAAGTAATAGCAGAGACCTTCACAAGCATGGAAAAAATATTTGACATACAGATAACTGACTCAAACAGATCCCCAATTAGCCATGATTAGAAAAAATCCATACCAAGGCATATAATATTCAAGGTCCCTGAAGTTCAACGTAAGAGAAGAATATTAAAAGCTGTTAAGGAAAAGAAACAAATCATCTCCAGAGCAAAATCCATCAGAATCACAGAAGATTTCTCAATTTAAACTGTTAAGTCGGGGCTGGGGATTTAGCTCAGCAGCTTAAGAACTTGCCTTGCAAGCAGGCAATTGTGAGTTCAATTCCCAGTATTGATAAAAAGAGAGAGAGAGAAAAAAAATAAACTGTTAAGTCAAGGAGAGCTTACAGTGAAGCAGTTCAAGCCCTAGAAGGAAACAACCTCCAACTCAGATGTTGTATCTTGCAAAATTATCTTCCAAAATTGATGGAGAAATAAGATATTTTTATTAAGGAACACCTGAAGAAATTCATCACCACCAAACCAGCACTCCAAAAAGTTCTGAAGATATTCTAGAAAGAGACAGTGAAGACACCAATTCCAACAATCCCAATAGAATGAATACAGCCGGTAAGGCAAACAATTAAATAGAAGGGAAAGAAAGGGAACCAGCAACAGGGAAATAACACAATGACAAGGATAAGTCAACACCTACCAGTCACATTCATCAATTGTTAGTGGTCTCAATTCATATGTTGCATATGAGAAGCACATTTAACTCAAAAAGAAATTTATACACTGAAAGTCAGAGGATAGAAAACAACACTCTATGCAACAGAATCTGGAAAAAATCCGGAGCTACTCTACTTAACAATAAATTTAAAATCACAACCGATCAGAAGACACAAAGAAGGTCACTGTGTACTTAATCCAAGAGGAAGAGACAAGAACCATAATACTGGTACACTCAGCTACATAAAACAAATGCTAATGTATATGCAAAACCAGATAAACACTAATACAATTATAATGGGGGACCTCAACACCTCACTGTTACAAATAGATTTACTAGACCAAAAAAAAAAAAAAAATCAAAGCAGAAATATCAGAGCTGAACCTAACCTTTGAACAAATGGATTTAGTAGATATCTACAGAGTGTTCCACTCCACAATAACAGAATACACATTTTTCTCAACTGCACATGGAATATGTTCCAATATTTAGACCACATACTAGCTCATAGAACATACTTAAGTAAATGCAGAAGAACTGAAATTATCTCATGCATATTATCAGATCATAGTGCAATAAAATTGGGAATAAATGTCAAAAGAAACAACAAAGACTATATAAACTCATGGAAATGAAACAGTACCCTGCCAACAAATGGTTCACAGAAGGAAGGAAGGAATTATACAGTTTTTAAAAATTAAATGATAATGCCAATGCCATATACTGGGACTTATGGAATGCTGTGAACTGTCCTAAGAGGGAAGTTTATAGTGGTGAATTCTCACATCAAAAACCAAGCCAGATGTTTGAACCTCAAACTTGTAGGAAAAGAACTTAAGCCTAAAGCTTGTATGAGGAAGGAAATTATAAAGATCAGAGCAGAAATTAATGCAACTGAGACTAAGAAAACAATGTGAAGAATCAGTGAATCACAGAGTTGGTTCTTGGAAAGATTATATGAAATAAAAAGACATTAGCCAAACTTATCAAAGAAAGAAATAAAAGACCCAAACCCATGCAATTAGAAAAGGTAGAGAGATCACAAGAGACCCTGTAGAAATCCAGAAGATCATCAGTACTTACTTCGAAAACCTGTACCCAAATAAGATGGAAAATTCAGAAGAAGTGAGTAGATTCTTAGATACATGAATTACCAAAGCTGAATTAAGCAAATATAAAAATTCTAATCAATTCAACATCAGTCAATGAAAAAGAAGAAGTAATTAAAAAACTAACAACAACAACAAAAAGCCCAGGCAAGGAAGAATTCACTGCTGAATTCTACAAAAAACTTAGAGAAGATCTAATGCCACTCCTCAAACTTCTTAATGAAATTGAAAGGGAAGCAATACACTCTAACTCATTCTTGGAAGTAAGAATTACACTGATACCAAAACCAGAAAAGGATCCAACCAAAAAAGAGAACTCTAGGCCAATCTCCTTAATGAACATAGATGCAAAAATCTCCAGTAAGATGCTGGCAAACAGTATGGAGCAAATTATCAAGCAGATTAAACAGCATGAACAAGTAGGATTCGCCCCAGTGATGCAGGGATGGTTCAACATAATACACCTCATTAATATGATTGTCTCATCAGATGCAGAAAAAATATTTTACAAAGTATAACACCCATTTATGACAACACCGCCAGAGAAAATTGGGGTAGAAAGTCTTTATCTCAGCCTGATAAAAGTCATCTATGGTGAACCAGCAGCCAACGTCATACTAAATGTTCAAAAGTTGGAAAGTTCAGGAACAAAACAAGGATGCCTACTGTCATCACTGCTATAGTTCTAGAAATATTACCCAGAACAATTAGATAAGAGAAATAAAAGAATAAGGATAGGAAAGGAAGAAGTTAAATGATCATTACTTGAAGATCCCAGAAACTCCACCAAAAGACTCCTAGGTTTAATAATCTAATTCAGTAGTTTAGCAGGATACCAAATCAACACGTAAAAGCGAGTAACATTCCTGTACACAAATAAACTCACTGAGAGAAAAATTCAGGAAACAATACCTTTTATAATAGCATTACAAAAGAAATACTTAGGAATCAATCTAACAAAGGAAGTAAAAGACCTTTACATAGAAAACTACAATATTCCAAAAAGGAGATTGAAGAATGTATCAGTAAATGGAAAGGTATCCCTCATTCATGGGGGAGGAGGAATCAGTATAGTGGCAATGGCCCTACTCCCAAAACAGTTATACAGATTTAATGCAATCCTGATCAAAATACCAACAGCATACTTCACAGAACTAGAGAAAACAATCCTAAACTTCATTTGGAACCAGAAGAGACCCAGAAGATCAAAAGCTATTCTGAGCAACAAAGGCAAGGCAGGGGGCATCACAATTCCTGACTTGAAATTATACTACAAGTTAACATGAGAAGACAGCACGGTACTGGCAAAAAACAGACCTGAGGATCAATGGGACAGAAAAGAAGATGCAGACACAGTTACCAATACATTCAGCCACCTTAACTTTGACTAAGAAGCCAAACACCTTCGCTGGAAGATAGCCTCTTTAATAAATGATGCTGGAAAACTGGCTTTCCACATGCTAGAGAGTAGACCTAGACTCACATTTCTCACCATGCACTAAACTAAAATCAAAACGGAAGTCAAAGAGCTAAGCATTAAAACAGAAACAATCTTCTGGAAGATAGAATAAGTAAAACTCTTCAAGGCATAGGTATAGGCAAAGACTTTATGAACAAAACTCTGATTGCACAGAAATTATTAAGAATCAACAATTGGGATCGTATCATATTAGAAAGCTTCTTCACAACAAAAGAAACCACCAACAGCGTGAAGAGACATGTCACAGAATGGAAAAAACATTTTTACCAGCTATTCCTCAAAGGATAAATATCTAAAATATAGAAAGCTGAAAAAAATTAGACCACTTCCACAAATTTAAAGACCATATAAAATGAGCATCTGAAATGAATATATGTTTCTCAGATGAAGTATAAACAGCAAACAAATATATGCAGAAATGTTCAATATCATTTGAGAAATGCAAATTAAAACAACACTGAGATTCCACCTTACTCCAGAAAAAATGCCTATCATCAAGAAATCAACCAATGACGAATGCTTGGGCGGCTGTGGGGAAAAAGGAACTCTTCCACACTGTTGGTGGGATTGTAGACTGGTACAACCACAGGTGAAATTAGTATGGAAATTCCTCCAAAACCAAACCTAGAAGTTCAATTTGACCCAGCTATTCCCTTTCTAGGTATCTTCTTTAAAGAGTTAAAAGCACAATACCACAGTGATATATTGTAGAAGCACAATCTATAATAGCTAAATCTTGGAAACATCCATCAATGGATGAATGGATTCAGAAAAGGTGGTTTTTTAAGTACAAGGGAGTACTACCTTGCCATAAAGAAGGATACACTTGAAACATTTTTAAGTAAATGGATGCATCTTGAGAACACAATTTTAAGCAAAATAAACCAGACACATTTAAACATCACATTGTTTCTCTTGTGTGAGAAATCCAAAGAGTAAATAAGGACAAAAATGGAGGATCAATATTGGAAGTAGGAAGAAATTGTTCAACTAGGAAGGGAAACAAGGAAGGGAGGAGGGGAAAGGGAAGGAGAGGAGGATGGATAAAAAATTTAAAAAGAATGGAAGGCAAACAATTAAACAAAATTTTGTAAATGAAGGGGGACAGAAGGGTTGAAGGGAAGAGAGAAAAAAAATTAAGGTATACTATGTGCCTGTACAATTTCCCTGTGATGAATACAACAATTATGTACCAATGAAATTAATTTTAAAATTTAATTTAAATGGAATATGCAATGTAGTTAATGCACAGAAGTAAAAACATTTTTAACAAATATCTTAACTTCTTTAAAAAATGAAATTTTTAAATTAATTTTCTTTAAAAAGAAAATTAATTTCTTTAAAAAAATAACACAACAAACCTAAATTTGATAAATGAGCTTACATGTCTGTTTCTAACAGGAAGCACCTGTCTTCACAGACACACATAGGAATAGGTGACAATCCCTGAATTTTATGCACCAAGTCGCACAAGTGTGTGTCACACCTAATCCATGCAGGTTGAAACTTCACCAACACTGTGTGGCCAGCACAGGAAACTGAGGCAGTGCTCCACTGCCCCCTATGCAGTCCACACGTGAGCCCCGTGCCTTCAGACTGTGGACACATTGTTAGAGATCACATGACGGTGTTAAAAGCGCACGCTGTAGTACAGTCATATCCCTTTGCTGTCTAGGACCACCGGGCACAGGCTGGATATGTGCACTCCAGGCATTTGAGACTCCTTGTAGGGAAGGGCAGGGATGTCTGCATGACTGGAGCAGAGAGATGGGGTCTCCTCTCTGCAGTAGCAGCTCCATTAGTGTCTCGGAGAGCTGAGGTGGGAACACAGCTGAGCTTTGAGCCATCTCTCTGGGTGGACCCTGGTGCCCTGGTCCGAGGAGTAAGGACACTGCCCACAGTCCTGTGCCCTGCATGTCCTGAGCTCCCCAGGGCTTCCTCAGTGGTTCACAGCTACCAGCCCTTCACTCCTCCCACCTTTCGGTCACCCACCTGCTTCTCCTTCCTGGTGCACTGGGCTCCTCAGGCCAGAGTCTGTGTCTGATGGCCTCTGGTTTGTTCTTTACCAGGTCCTAGATCTTGAGTAGACAATAGCTCAGCCATCTGCATGGCTGGATGTGGGCAGGCCAAATCCCTGTAGGCTCATTCTGCACGATTACTGCAGCCCAGTGTCATAGAACATGAAGACCATGCAGTGTGTTCCCCCAGACAGCTTTCCCGAGCAAGCTGACCGCCCTGCTTGCTTGGAGGTAAGGTTTTGCCCTCATGGGTAGCACCTGGAATCACTCAGGTGGTAAGCATTGTTGCTTTTGCCTATGTTGATGGAAACCATGGATTCGGGGTCCTGGCCACATGCTGCTCTTGCCTTGTGAAGAGGAGGAATACAGCTTCTTGGTTTGGAAATCTCAAGGATCCTGCTCATCTGGCAGCTGCAGAGGTGCAGAAAGGGGACCCCTACTCTCTCCAGAGGTGGGCTTCTAGTGTGCTGACTGATGGGGTCACTGACCACCCAGGAGCCAGGGCAGATGGGGAGCTTTGGCAGCCTAAGGCAGCAATGTGGGGGCTGGGGACACTCACAAGCCTGAGCACACCCCAAGCTCACCCTGATCCTGGGCAAAGGGCTGTGGACCTGCACCATGGCGCCAGCTGTTCTTGAAGTGTGGGCTGCTTTTCCTGCCATTTGGAGTCTGCACCTCTTACTACCCCAGAGATGCCCAAACATTGTCATCTCTGATAGCTACTTTGATCATTACCTGCAACAGCCACCTGACAACCTGACCAGACACGAGACCATGCTAGTGTGGACCTGGATTCTTCCTAAGAGCTTCTGCTCGCAGTTCCTGGATCCTAATGCTCCCATCTCAGAAGGGGCCAAGGAAAGGATGCTGCTGCTCCTCCATTAAACTTGCCTTAACCAGGCTTCGGGGTGGCACTGGGCTTGATTCACCTGGCTGGTTGCCCCACACTGCAGTGGATTCAACATCTGATGAGAGGGAACTTAAGGACCTGATCACTGGTCCCCTTGAGCTGTGCCTCTGGCTTTGGGGGAGTATCTGAGAGGTGCTGCCTTGATAACCACATCTCTAACAGTTCTTGCCCATGCAGAGTCCCTGTGGCCTGTCACCTCTATAGGTCCTCCATGTACCTTACTGTAGGATGTGAGGACTAAATTCCCAGTCCATGTCTACTTTTGGGGACCATGTTCAACCCAGCTGCCTCCCAGACAGTGTTGTTGCTTGCCCGAGCCAGGCCTCCAGGTGCCAGTAACTATGGCCCCTGAGAGTCCACCCTGTTCCCAGCACACCACCCGCTTCTGTGCTTGCATGAGATAAGCTTTCCCGCTTGGGATACATGCATGTCCCTGGGACACTGAGCTGAGAGCTGCTCCACTTGTCTTCCCACAGCACTGAAGTGAAAACTGATTGGCTCCTGTCATGCTGCGGGTCTCCGTGGAAACTGGGAGCCAGTGATAGCATATTGGACCCTTCCTCTGCAGACTGCCCTCTGCAACACCATCCAGACAAAGCTCCATCACGTCCGTGCCGGATGTCACCTGCCCATTCTAAGCTTTGGTCTTTATGTAAAGTCCCAGATTCAGTGAGTGTTTACTGAATAGCTGTGGCGTGTTCAGGTGACAGGGATGTCCTAGTCCAATGGGTCATAGAAACATAACAACAGAGCAGGCATGGGCAGAGGGGACAGGCTGTCTAGGTAAAGTAGACAGAATTGTCTCCTGGACTCTGAATCTGTTTCAGAGTTTGTAATTCAAATACACAGCAGACCCTGGGATTCCCCAACTGTGCCAGGGACAGGCAGGATCCTCTGGTGCCAGTGTGGTAGTCTGTTGAGGACAAGTGGACCCACTCTAGAAATAACGCATGGCTTTTTGTGAACACACACAGGCTTTCATTTTAATAATGAAAAATTAAAAGTAATTCTACTTAAGAACATAGTTATGATACAGTGGCCTTGATTTGAGGTGAGAGTTGGGCCTGCTTTGAGGCTGAGAGAAAATAAGGAGAACCCATGGTTTTCAAACATAAATGTGTGCAGCACTGGCGCTGTCCAAATACACCTATCATAGGAAGGGCAGGCTGCTGGGGGCACTGAGACACTGTGTTCACGCATTCCCTGGATATAGCCAAGCTGATACTCAGGAAGGGAAACTTGGCCACCAGAATCCCCAGCCCCACCCTCTGTCCAGGCGCCAGACTCATGGTCCTGCTCCCCACCTTTATCCATGCTGAGGTTCCCCTTTGTCCTTCCCTGAAACTGTGCATCTGGACATCAGGCCCTGCCTGGTCAGGGAGAAGTAATTAAGGCTTAGAGGTTGTGTTGGCATCTTAAGGGACCTAGCCCCAGGCGCTGGAAGAAGTGAGTCTGGGGGAGGTGGACCCTTTACCACCAGGTCAGTCTTCGTGCCAGCAGCAGACCCTGGTTCCTGGCCTCAGCTGCCTCCTACACAGCTGTCTGGCTCAGTCTGTCCCTTGCTCTGTGGGGTATCTGCCCAGTGGGTGTCACATAGTCTAGTGTCCAAACCTCAGCACAGTTGAGTCCCAGGAGCTGGTACCATGGAGCCCTTTGGGGAGAGGTACCCCCAGCAATGGGAAGTGTGGCAGAGGCCTCTTCTTGCCTAGGGCAGCCCAAAAGCCTTACCACTGTGGCCCTGCTGGCACCTGGTGATGGGTTCGTCACACCAGATCAGGGCAGGGATATTGCTGGCTTCTTTTGAAGGCAGGTTTGGTAGCTAGAATCAAATTGCGAAATCTCACTCTCCTCTGGTCCTCAGTTTTTCTCCCTTTCCTGGGTCCACTATGGCCAGGCAACCCCCTTGTCCATTTCTGTTGCTCTCACAGAACACCTGAGGCTGGACAGCCTATTTGTAAAGAGGTCCACTCCACTTACAATTCTAGTTGCTGGAGGTCCACAGAGCACAGTGCTGACCTCCTGCTTGGAGAAGAACTGAAAGGGGAATCAGCCTTTCTGAATGAGGTGAGAGATCAGGGAGGGGCCAGGCTGGCTCTTCCTGAGCAATCAGCCCTGTGGAACTAGTCCTTGCCCAACAGCTCCAACCTGTCCCACGACCCATGACCTCCCTCCAGACCCTGCTTTCAAAGACTCCTTCATTGCTACTCAGGAACACTATGGTCCTCTGGGCCCACATCCAACTGCAGCATGTGCCCAGTGACCTAGTCAGGGAGACTGGAAATGTCCTGGGCCCTGAGATCCTTGGTTCTTTTGCAAGTTGCGCTGCCAGCCTCTGAGAAGCCTGCACCAAGCAGTGGGCAGCTTCCCTGGGTCCAGTAGCTGCCACTTTGGAGCAAGGTGGTTTGGGGAACCTCCCGCCAGGCTGTCCTGTATCTGTAAGAAAAGACACTAGACTGCAGGCTCCCAGGAGCACCCCCACCCCGCAGGTGTGCTTTACTAACTGTGGTGAGCCTTGGTGTCTGAGTGCATATTAATGGACTGTGGTTTTCACTGGCCACAGTACTAAGGAATTGATTTCTTTCTCAGTTACAAATTGCAAATAGAGGCATCCTGACGTGCTAAGGGAAGCCCAGGGATTGGGGTGCATGGAGCAATATCCAGACTAAAGAGATGGGCTAAATTCTAGCTCATGAGAGTTGGAAAGGTGAGGATGGGTCAGGGAGGGAGGGGGCAATGTGAAGAAAATCCATACAGTGAATACCCCGATGGCGGTGGTGGGTTTACTTTTGAATGAGAGCGCCATGCATTTAAATTAAACGTCAGATGCAATTTAGCATCCAGGCATCAGGAAGCGGAGGGTGTGCAGAGGGATCCAACAGTCCTCAGGGTGGTTAATTGCAGCCCCTCCAGTACCCTGCAGAAGGGTCCCTTTCGGGAGGTGAGCTGCACCTGCATCTATGAGGGCTTCGCCAAGGTGATAAGCAGAAGCGGCAGCTGGAACGCTGAGGTTGTCGCCTGAAATACAGCTGGGCCCCAGCCGGGGCCCCAGTGACTCTTAATTGAGGTTGCTCCCTGACTGGTAGGTACAGTGGAAGCCCGACCTCACTCCGAGAACTTAATCAAGGCTGATGGTGGAGCCTCGCGTTCCCTATGGCCCCTGTCCTTTGTTTCCAACATTAAACAAGGCAGAGGGATGCTTTCCCAAGGAAGGGGAGGCATGGTGAAGGCATTCCTCCAAAAGACAGGAAAAGAGGGAGGAAGGAGGAAGAGGGAGAAGGAGAGCAGGAGGGAGGATGGAGAAGAGCCAGAAGATGCCCTGCTCTGACATGGAGGGACGCCTTGAGACACAGATTCTGCAGCTTGAGTGTGGCTCACAGCAAGCCATCAAACCTGGCTTTGTGTGACTCCCAATCCCAAAGAGCCCCTATGTGCTTAGACACACCTCCTCCTGCAGCAGAGGGTGAGATCTGTGTCTCGCTGCCCTGGTTCAAGGGTCCTTGGTCCTCTCCCTCCAGTTTTTGCCAGGCAAGCTGGGCTGTTTGCAGGGCAGAAGACACAGCCACAGAGGCTGGCCGTTCCAGCGGGGGCACACCCAGGTGGGCCGCACCCAGGACCCCTCAAATCTGATAGCACGGGGAGGATTGCACACAGGGCCGGCCCACCCCTCCAAGGACCTCCTCCAGTGGGTCTGAAGTCTCTGTCCTTCTGTCCACAGTGGGCGTGGCAGCACCAGGCAACCTTCCTCCCTGTTGCTCTGGTCAGGGCTGCCCCTGCTGCAGACCCAGGTCCCATACTTTCCTCCCTGTGCTTCCACGCACTCTCAATCTGGACTCTCCGGATCCTGCCTCACCCTGTCCAGCCCTGCCTGCTCTACCTGGTCCTCATCTCCTCTCCCTGGTCTTCATCTTTCATTTTCTCTTCCTCCCCACCATCAGCAAGAGACAGATCCACCTCATTGGAGACTAAGACTGGCACTCACAGGTGTCCAGACACTGACACTGGAAACCACGCTCAGACAGGGTATCCACATAAGAAGGCTGGCTGGGGGAGACACTGCAGCAGTGGGGTGGCCCTGGCCACCAGCCACCACTTGACACAGTGGCACCTCAATGCCCATCTGTGACAAGCCCGTCATTGCCCCTCTCCATCACTGAGACCACACAGCTGAGTCTCAGGTTTTTTGCTATGGGCACTGGGGCTGGCAAGAGAGATGACCACTGTGTGGCCTGCCTGCTCGGAGTGGCTCTGCCTCTGCAGGAGATGTGGACATGTGCAGATGCACCTCTGTCCTCTGTTTCAGCCCAGGGTGGGGACACAAAGCCATGCTTAGGGATCCGCAGCTCACTAATCAACACCCACTTTTGCCTGGCCAAGGCCATGCCTACCAACACAGCATCCCCTCTGCTGCTGCATGCAGCACACACATCTTCCTCCCTGGGGGCGCAGCTGCTGCCCTGTGAACTCCTGTGCTAGATGGGCCAGCCACTTTTAAAAGAAATATTAACAACTTGTAAGTATAGAGTCAAGTCCGATGCATTATTTGTCTGCAATCAGACTCTTCCTGGTGCCATCAGAACAGAGCCTGCAATTAAAACAATCACTATAGAAATGATCAGTTCCCTGATCCTACTTGAGCTCTGGCTCTACCACCTCATCTGTCACCAATCCTGCAGCGATCCCTTGGGGCGCTCAGCTGGAAGCGGGACACTTCCTCCAGTCTCCATTTCTGAAGTGCCTCCACCTCTGAGTCTCACACACACTTGCTGTCTGCTGTGTGGGACCCGCACTGTCTGAGCCTGGCCCTGGTGCCCTCTGAGCCTCTCCCAGGCCCTTGGCTAGGTGTCACTGCTCACATCTTTTCTTGGCAGCTTCCTGTGACACTAGAATTGAATTTTCTTGGAGACCATCACCTCTGGGTCCTGGCTGGGCTCACACTGCCTGCCTAGGCCAGGGTTAGCCAAGATGGCTTCATCCTCCCTGAGTGACCCCTGAGAGAGAGGCTCATTCTGTGGCCCCTCCCATGGTGGGCTCCAGGGACCTGGGAAGGAGGCCTGCAGTCTGAGGAAGCAGGTAATGGAAGTTTACTGTCTCTAGGTCACACCAATAGGCATGTGAAGAACAGAGCCCCGATGACTGTGGAGCCTGTGCTGTAGTACCAGGTCCTGGATGTGGGTGACCTGGGAACATGCACTCCCTTCCTAAGGACCCTAGGGTCACCCAGGTGCCTAATGCCTTCTTCTACCTGCACCTGTTTAAGTGACTCTGTCTTCACCTGAGGACATGGGCAAGGGTGGCCACAAGCGCACATCAAAGTGTAAGCCTCAGAGAGAGAGAAGAGAGAGAGAGAGAGAGAGAGAGAGAGAGAGAGAGAGAGAGAGAGAGAGGATCTGGGGAAGCAGAGCAGAGGGGTCAGGGAACACTGGCCCAGCCATAGGAGGAGTAGTAGCAGTTCTCTACTAGTGCAACCGCCCCACCCTGCAGCCCAGGGACAGGTGTCGTCATTGTCCCTGAGGAAGCCTGGGCCTGGATGGACTGTAACCACCCATCTCAGGCCCTTCCCAGAGGACTCTCTGTGCCACATGAGAGGGTGATGTCCTGATGAACAGTGAGCAGTTTTTTCCATGGCATTATGGGGTGGCACGTGAAGTTGGGGTTTCAGGTCCCATTAGAGAATTGTGCACGGTGCAAAGACTCAGCATTGTGGGGCGACATCTGTAACTTGCTGCCCAGATGGAGTGAGGTAGAAATAAGGTTTTATTTTTAAAATCTTTATGAAACATACAAATACTGGGATGTTAGATTGGGATGCTGGCAAAGGAACAGGAGCCTCGTGTGCTGCCATGTGAGGATGGCAGGCGTGGCCCAGATGGTGTTTGCCAGGTTAAGAGGCTTTCCAGGAAGAGGGTGCACACTCGGGTGCTTTCCTGAGTGTGACAGACTGTGGCCTCGTGACAGAGCTCCTTCCTTGAGTGTGACAGAGCACCTTCCTTAAGTGTCACGCATTCTCTTACCAAATGGGACCTGGTGCCTCCCCAGATTAGCTTATTCCCGGAGCTGCACACCCCTGCCTGTCTTCACGGATGTGCTGTGACTGTCCATCTCTGGCCCTGGGAATTATCTTCTGGAACAGGAACAACTTTATCAGACATCTTAGTTTTCCTGGAATCCTTGCTGTATTCCAGGGAAAACCCAAGGCCTGTGGGCTAGGAGGGCTGAGTTCCACCCACGTCAAACATAGAACCAGGATTTGGGATTTGCTGGTTTGACAGCTTTCACGCAGGAATTGTGTCACCATAGGTGTGAAGATGATACGAAATGGCATTGACAATACCAGAACCAAATGTCTTGTGTCTTTACGTGGCTTTTCTAGTAAAGGGTTTCCCCCAGCAACTATGGCCTTGGAAATGGATGTCCCCAGTCCTGGCTCTCGTTCACCTTAACTAGGGCGGTTCCTCCATTTCACCATGATGTGGCTGTAACTCTTCGCAGGACGAGCACAGTGTGCTGTGGAGACCAGACAGGGCGAGTGGGAGAGCAATCAACGCCGAGGCCCGATGGACACTAGCTTTGTGCTGTCCTTTTCAGGAACTGAGGCACAGCCATGTGGAGATAAGAGTGTCACCAGGAGGAGACCAAAATAAGTCAGATCCCACGCTCCTGCGGGTGAGGAGCGTTCAGGAGGAACCGATTTTCTGCTCTATTACTCCTGGGCTGGTGCCTGAGGCTTGGAAATGATGTTCCATACCTTGCCAAAGGAGAGAATGTCTGCAGACACAGCGGCACTCTGGGGATGGTCACGTGCAGGCTGCACTGTGGCTCTGAGTTCGGGAGGCACGGGGCCCTGGCACGAAGGGTCTGGCAGGATGCACAGACCTTTGCCAGCAAAGCAAGCTTCAACAACAAGAGAGCAAGTGTGTCCCCAAGCAATAGGGAGATGAAATTCCACTGTCCAGGCAGGACTGCCAGGCACCACTGCCACCAGCACACCAGAAGGGAAGCAGAGTGACCGCTGCAAGGAGGGGATTTCACCATGGCCAGTGCAGGAATCCAGGCCAGAGGCAGAGGTCAGAGCACTGGCATCCAACACGAGCCCATGGGACAAGGTGGGATCTCTAGACAGTGCTGGAAACATGAGATGGAGCCTTGGGACACAGGAGGACCTGAGAGCTATGCACACTGGTTATGGTGTTAGCAAGTTATGCTGGTTAGCAGTTTATGGATTATTAGCTTGCTAGAAGTGGTTAGCAGGTTATGGAGATCAGTGAGTTGTGGAAGTCAGTGGGTTGTGAGTTGTTAGCTGGTGAAGGGGATTAGCTGGTTATGGAGGGTTTAGGTGACTTGGAGGTGGGCTGGTTATGGGTAGTTGGTAGGTTATGCATAGTTAGTTGGATATGGGTAGTCAGTGGGTTATGGAGATCAGTGAGCTACAAGTGGTTGTTCATTATGGTAGTTGGCTGGTTATGAGGACACTTTGATCTCTGAGCCTTACCTTTCCCACTTTGCACCTGGCCATCTAGATAGGCCACAGAAGTATACACTGAGAACTTTGCTCAACTGGTAGAAAAGATGTTTGAAAGAAAACACCTCTTACCCTGAAAACAAAGTGCCTCATTAAGATACACAGTATAAAAGTCTATGCTTGCAAACGGAGTTCTCAGTGAGCAAGAGAAATAATTGCCCAGGCCCCTGGCTGTCCAGGCAGGTCATTGAGGTCTTTGAGGAGTGTGCCGTGCATGGGACATCACAGAGTGCTCTGTCCTGGCCACTGGGACACTGGGAACAGGGAGGCAGCATGGGTTTCCCCAGTGGGCCCCATGTTCTTTGCAATTCATTTAAAGTTTGGCTTGGATTGAGGGTCAGTCGGCCAGTCAAGACCTGGGCTATGCAGAAAGCCAGGCTGTAGAACCTCACACTTGGAGGGCAGGAGGCAGCAGTCGGCAGTAGGAAGCCCAGGGCTCTGGGGGCCAAGAATAGGGGAGGTGGTAGGACACAGAGATCCAGACAGAACGAGCCATCCACAAAGCCTGCTTCTTGCAGAGACCGAGAAACAGAAACAGAATTGCTACCACAAATCTCAAACTCCGTAAGGTGTCTCACGTGCCAGCAGATCCTGTTCTTCTGAAAACAAAAACAAAACCCAACAAAATTCAGGCGAAACAGGACTCCTCCTTGAATCTGAGCACTGCTTATACTTCTTTGTTTAGCAAAACCAGTGACCGAAAGATTGGTTGGCACCACTGCAACCTGTGTCTGTGATCCCCCATGCTTCCCCAAAATTTCTGGAACTTCAAAGCAGTTGTAGGAGATGGATGCAGAGAGAACAGCCCACTTAGGAATCACACTGAATCCTTAAAATTCAAAAAGCCCTCTCATTCACTGCGACCTCATTCGCTCTGCAGGAGGTGTGGCTTGCGCTCTCCTGGCAGTCTCTCTCTCCAGAGAACGATGACAAATGCCTGGCGATGCGTTGGCACCACCTCCTGCTGCCACCCATGAGGAGAGCTCAGGGAGGAAAGCGCTCAGCCAGGCGGGTTCATGACGCCTCTGAGTCACCCATCTCCTCAGCATCTCTGCCCCATTTATCAACACACAATTACTGTCACCACTGTGTGTGCTGCTGGGTGTGAGGTTACGTGTGCCAGTCAGCATAAAAAAATGGCTGTAATGTTGGCATAATTTTTCATTATCGTCTTCATTAACCACAGTGAGTAGGAGGAAGAGCTTGCCCATGCCCTGCCATCACCATGACAACACTTCTAAAGCCCGCCTGCCCAGTGTCCACCAGAGAGGAGTGGCTCAATGTCCCTATTATTCTGTCCCTTGCCCGCCTTGCCAGTGCCAAGGGAGGGACGGCCGCATGGGTGGGTGATTTATCCCGCATTCTCCCTGACAGCCTGGCATGGTGTTGGGGCATAAGGTGCTGCTCTGATTTCACAGTTTAATTACTGCTAATCTGAGGGGGGCAGAGCTAATGAGCCGCCAGTTGCTCAGCAGAGCACCATGGAGCGCCCTGTTGGAGTCCCTGCCACCCACGCCTCCAGCAGCGCCCCCTCCCTGGCCCTGGCCATTGCGGCCTGCATCGAGGCTCGGGCTGGTTTTCAGGTGTAACAGATGATAGGCAAACACAGAAGCGCAATGGCTGAAAAACCATGACTCTTAATAATTGAAATACAGCACTGTGGGTGTCCGGAAGTTTTGCCACCCTGAGCCCAGCATGGCTGAGCTGCAGCACTAGCTCCCCCAGATCCAGGTCTCCAGGAGGCAGTGGGTGAAGGGAGATCTGAGACTCATCCCGGCTCCCTCAATGTGTGCACAGCCTCTCCCCATCTGAGCCTCACTAGGCTCTTGTTGGCACCCAGCCTGGGTCTGTCCCTGTGGTTTTGGGTTCTGCTGAGCCTTCCTGTTGGGGCGCCTGCCCTGTCTTTCCCAGTGCCCCTCTGCTTCCGCAGCTTGCTCTATACACTCCCCTTCCAGCCACCTTTTCCTCCCCGACCCAAGGGGGACCAGAGAACTCCATGCAGGGTGGGGTACGATTCCTACAGGAGACGGGAGACTGCCTGGTGCTGCCAGGTGAGGAGAGCAGGAGAGCACTTGACTCTGCTGGCCACCATCATTGAGCTCAGGTAAAACATTAAAAACTATGTACACCTGCTTTCTCCAGAAATGCCCACTTTCAGAACCTCCTTATCCATTCGTTTGTACATTATCTCTCCTCTTTTTACCCATGGAAGCTTACAAGATTATATCCACTAAGATGGAAAAGCATTTAAAAAACAGGCAAAGGGAAAACAATAATAAAATATGCACGAAAAGGCTCTCATTAATGAAATATGCAAGAAAAAGCTCTTAGTGGATGATAACTGTGCCACAGGGCACTGGGCAGCTGCTGCAACAGCCAAGGGCTTGACCCTGTGCTTGGGGCATCAAGTAGAACAGAAAAGCAGGCCCAGGTTCAGACCAGCCATGAGAAGAGTGCTAATGTTCACTCTGATTTAGTGGATTCATTGGACATGGAGTCAACTGTGGTCTCACACCAGGCCACATGGCTGTCTTCTGGAAGGTTCCTCCAAATCAGCCTGGGGCACAGCGGAGGCTCTGCTTAAGACCTTGCCCTGACACTGTTTTGCATAGGGACCAAGGGACCCAGGCTCATGACACATAAGTCCCTAGCAATCCAAAGTTTGCACTACTGCCCTCATGACACTTACTGCATGACACTTAAGTGTGAAAATCCATTTGTTTAATTCAGTGAATTTCATTTCAGAAACATACTGGCTGGGTGTGGTGGCCCAGTCTGTAATCTCAGCATTTTGGGAGGATGAGACAATTTAGCAAGATCTTACCTCAAAATAAAAAATAAAAAGAGTCGCCGTTAATTATAGCAGTCACAGAACGGTTAGTACTGAGCAATAAACTAACTGAGTTTCTCAACAACCCAGCAGGTTTCAGTGTTCAACTTCTAGGCAGCTTCACTCAGCGGTCCTCTGTTTTCATCAGCCCTGGGTCTGCACCCCAGCTGCAACTCATGGACAGGGAAGAGGGCCAGTGACAGAGCAGAGGCCAGCCCTGCCCATCTGGAGGTCCTTACCTATTTCTTGCCTATTACAGAGTTGGCCTTGGGTTCCAGTGAAAATATTTCCTTGAAGGTGATGTAAGCTGAGAACAAAACCCAAGGACATTGGCTCAGCTGGGCACAGGCAGGTGGACACCAGTAGCCAAGGGAGGACCCAGGCAGGACCTTCCAGTTCAGCATAGTGGGGAGCTGTCATGGGATCTCTCTCCTCCACTTCCACCAGCACAGGTCCCTGCTGATGGAGCCCCTCAGAGATGAGGTTGGGTCCCAGCAGAAGGCTAGGCATCTTTGGCACTGACAGAGAGGGGAAGGGCTGCAGCCAGCTGCCAGAGCTGAGAGCTTACTCCCAACACAGTGAGCAAAGAGCACAGGCCACTGACCTAGAGGGCGAGGACAGAGCTGGAAACGGGCTGGCACTGCTGTCATAGCCTTGTCACGGTATGGGGTACGTCAAGCCCCATTGCTGTCCCAGGCCCTGGCAGCTCTCCATCTCCAAATGGTGTTCTGTTCTCTGAAAAAACCTGGTATGTGGAAACTGTGCTTTTTGCACTGAGCAGTTTCCATTTATAATGGGTACAACGTAGCTGCCACCTTTTGTGATGCTAAAGGGACAGTTGGTGAGGTAACCACGGTCAAACTGTGCAGACCAAACACCAAGGGTTATATGGGCAGAGACGCTGAGGGACAGTGACACCGACAGGCTCCAGTCCCCCCTCAGTCCTGTGTCTGCCTTGCTGGAGGCCGTGGAGCAGTGGGGCTCTCAGCCAGTTTCTTGAGGCCAGAGGCCCTGTCCCTTGGGAGAAGGGAGAGAGCCCAGGCAGAAGCCACCAGTCCCACCGCAGGCCTGGAGGAGGCAGAGCTGCTGGTCCTTTATGGGGGCGGCTTCTCTGACTGCTGGGTGTGGGAGTCCTGGGAGCAGTGCCCTATGTCCTTCTTCCCCTCCAGGTCCTCTGGCTGTAGAGGCAAACCCTTCAGGGTACCCCAGGCGGCAGCCATGGGTCTCATCCAGTCCTGGCCACTCTGAGAAGTCTGTGGTGATGGATCACTCTCTAAACAAGAGTGTGGTGATGTCTTTGTGACAGGAACAAGGTTTCCTCTGGCCTGAAGCTGGCCCTCCTCACACCTTCCTTACATTGCTTACTTGTGGCCACATGCCCCTCCCAGCTGATGCTAAGTGCTTTCTTACTGCAATTCCACCCTTAGAGACCTTGTCCTTTGCAAGTTCCCCTCATGCACAGCTTCCTGGGGAGTCTAACACATGTGCCTTGAGCTTTCGGCCTGTGACAGGAATGACCTCTTAGTACTCACAGCATTCCTTGCAAAAATGGAGAGGAAGGCACATTCTGGAAGTAGGGCAAGTGGGTTAGAGAGAGGCCTGGTTTGAAAGCCCAAGACCTGCCTTTGTGCCACAAGTCAACTGCTGGCTGGTTCTCTGGGGGTTTCTCTGTAACTGTGTCAGGTGTCTGCTCTGCTGCTGTCACCACAGCGCCTAGAGCAGGGCTCCCCTTCTCTAGTTGCACGCACAGGGAAGCATGGTGTGGGGCTGACCCAAGACTTCCACTGCTTCCGGGGTGCAGCACACAGCTCAGTCTGCAGTCTGCACACAGCTCAGCTGCCTGGGGCCTTAACTTCCATGACCAAAGGAACTTTTCTGTTTGGGTCACCGGGGATGCATGGACAGTGCTCTGCCTCAACCACTGCCCCACACTCAGCCCCAGGCCTGCAGCTCCCTACACAGCTCTCCAGGACCCACTCACACTTTTGCACTGCGTCCACCCATCTAGGGTACTCAGCTCCCAGCTGACCTCTGTTCCCTAGGTCACAACCCATGGGAAGAGATGGACTAGGACTAGAAGGAGCTGTGGTGTGGGAGGTGTGGGGCCTGGGTGGGTGTGGAGAGGTTCCCAGGGTCCCACGGAGGCTGTAAGCAATGCAGTGGGCAGCAGTGGCCCTATGACCAAGCAGCTCGGGGTGTGACACTCTGTCTTATGGATGTCTCCCACCAAAAAGCCTGATGTGGGCTGGAGCCTTCCATGTGTGCAGGGGAGGCTGGGCTGTGGGTACCACCAGGGAAGGGGCTAAGGGTGAGGCATGAGCCATGTGGGGTTTAGAGTAAAGCTGTATGCCTTTTGGCCCAGCCCATCACCTACTCCAGCAAAGTACCGAGGTTCTGTACCACACTGCTCAACTATACAGACCCCACCAAAACCGCTCCCCCTATGAGTGTCCTGGTCAGTGAAGCCCCTCATCCCTGCCATTTCCTCTGTCATCAAAGGGACCTGTGACACCACAGAACTCACAATGCAGCATGTGGGCTTTGTGCTTGGCGTGGGCACTCCTTATGCATCATGACACTTCTCACAGGAGGGACACTGAGATGACATCCCTGGCACCAGAGGAAGGATAGGTTGCAGGCTCACACAAAGGCCAGGGAGAAAGATGATGGAGGGTTGTGAGGCGAGAAGGAGTCCAGGGCACAGGTAGTGTGAGTGACGGGGCACTGGAGAAGGACGCTGGCATGGTACTCCTGCCACTGCTGCCATAGCAGGCCAGTAGGGACCATGGATGCCACAGGCTATGACTGGCCTCCAGGGGCCCCAGGTAGGATGTCCACCCAAGCCTGTCCTTCTATCCTGGGTCGCAGAATGTGGGCTCAGATGGCCATGGCTGTGTGCCCAGCAGGTGCAACAGCTCCAGGCACTCAGGGTCACCAGAGAAAAGGGTCTGGGGAAAGGCTCAGACTGACAGTAGGATACAACAGAGCCCTGCTGCCACCTGTGGTGCTCCTGGGTATCTCTGTAGCCCATGATAGGAACCTTTCAGGGCTTTCAGTGATAGCAAATAGCCACAGGGTTAGCACCGCTGCTCTAGCTCTTTCCTCTTTCCCTGTGTCTTTCTCTCATGCCCACATTCTTCCTCTCCAGGACGCACTTGCACCCATTTACAAGAAACATCCATGCCTATAATGAAGGCTGCCTGTGAGCTCCTCAGTGCTGCCCCCAGCTCCGAGTCTGCCATATCATGCTAGAGTCCCAACATGTTGGGGTGTTTCTCAAACTCAAAACCACAAGTTACCTGTTCGATCTACCAGATAGACAGATCATGTTGGCATCCATGGTCTGGTGTTCAGAGGCACGAGTTAATTGCTCATGGCCCTGGTTGCATGGGTCTGTGGGTTCCAGACTGCAGGTCATGTCCCAGATTCATGAATGAGGACACAGAGTGGCTCAGGACACAGAGGACACAGAGTGGCATCTTCCAGGGCCAGGCACCACCCATGGGGGTAGGTATCACCCTCTGTGCACAGATGAGTCTGGTATGGTCTGTGTTGTGATTTAGACCTAATTGTGGCCCACAAAACCTCATGCACTTGTAGGTGGAACTTTGGGAGGTGATTGGATCCCAGGGGGATGACACTCATCAATGGATTAGTCAATGGATGAACTCTTAGCCAAATGCTATTTGGGGAGGCGAGGCCTGGTGGGAGGAGGTGGTTACTGGAGCATGGTCCAGGAAGCTCTGACTCCTTCCTCTTCCCTTGCTCTCTCTCTGCTTCCTGCTGCCTTGCCATGCTGCCTGCTTTGAAGCCTGCTGGATAGGGCCTGAAACCTCTACAAACTGTGAGCCAAAATAAACCTCTCTTCCTTACTGTTGTGGGTGTCCCAGAGATGAGAAAGTAACAAGGACAGCCTTGCTCAAGGCCCCTAGAGTAGCTGATGGATCTTGAGAAGCACAAGCTTCACCATGACCCAGAAGGACCCCCTGATGATCTGCCATATGCCATGGTTAATGCCAGGCCCTGACATGGGAGAGGGTGTTTGGCTGGTTTTTGCTTCTGCTCTGTAAGTTGAAGATCTCACAGAATAAGCTGCCCACCTGCAAGGTCATCTGTCTCAGCCACTCAGGAAACCCCAGCCCCCTTCAAGGACAGTGAAACATGACTGACTTGGAGAACATTTTCCAACAAATCTTTGCACTACAGCAGAGGAAAATCAGTCCAGGCCAGAGCGACAAAAGACACTAGGAGTCACAGAGCCAGAGTTTGAAGGCCGCATGAAGATGGAGTGCTGTCCCTGCAGTCCTCAGCACAGGCAGAGAAGTTGGCACTGCCATGGCACCACACTGCATGTGGTGAAGATCACACATCTGGACATACATGTCAAATCCCCAACATGAAGCTACAACTCTGCATCCTTGTGACACAGCTGTCCCCAGTGTGGCCACAGTGTATCCTTCCCTGGAGTGTGCAAATGATCACATCCTCAACCGAAACAAGACAGAGACGGGGTCCCTTGACCCCCTTTGAGGGCATGTTGAAGTGCTCTCAGGACCTCCTAGCAGCCCCACTCTGAAAGTTCCATAGCCTCTGGTGCCACCAGCTCCATTCATCTCTGGTCCAGGACACTGACCTGCTGGCCAACACACACCCCTTGGGCAACATGGTCCCACAAAACCCTGGCTCTGCCATCTCTTCTGATGTCTGGGTTACCTGTCACCTTTTATAAGCACCAGTTCATCATATGATCAAGGTAGACTAACAGTGCCATTACTGCACAGACCTGCCTGGACTTGAAACATTCTGAATGACAGACGATTCACCTTGCCATACTGAGGCTGTTGAGGTCAAGTCTCTGAGGAAGTCCTTGTCCCAGAGAGCATAACAGATGCTACCTGGACAGGTGACACTTGGCATCATAGCTAATTCTGCTGCTGCAGGAGGTTGGAGGCACTGGTGTGCAGGGATCTGCCAAGCCCCCGTGCCCTCTTGAACCCTACCACTCAGAGGAGTCAGGACCCAGGCCGCAAACAGGGGCCCCAGGTGGACCAGGATAGGGGACTTGCTGTTGACTCAGCTTTCTCCTGGATTTTTTCCTACCCTTGATTAAGTCACACTTTCCATTGTGTTTATCAACTCATGTGACTTTGCAGCATCCAGGTCTTTCAACCTCGGGTTCACCTGCCAGCCACAGCCTCCTGGCTAGCTCTAACCACATGTGTACATACTCCCTGGAAAAATCACCCTGGCTTTCTGGATGACAAGGACAGACCTAATCCTCACATGCTCCTGTGACTCCAGCAGCTCTGACGTTTTCAGCCATATCTTTTCTCCTAGGCTGGTCACAGGTGGTACTGGTTTCTGCTGCAGAAGAGACACAGCCTTGGCTGTGCTGGGTTCACTCAGCTGCACCCCACTCAGCCCACAAAGGACCAGGTGCACATTGACGAACAGTCATGGAGGAAGCCAGGCTGGAGCCCTGGAAACAATCTCTGGGCCTTGTGCAGGGCAATTGCCAAGCTATATGGATGTGGACGCAGCAGCCAGGAACTGGCAATGCAGGGTTGGAGTGTGTGTGGTGGCAGTAGAATCACCCAGTGGGGAGCTGGGACCAGCACTTGAAAGGGGTCAGTACCAAGAGGATGGGGCCACAGTCTCCATCTCCTTGAATGGGTGCCGCCTCTTACTGATCACCCACGCATGGAAGTGCCCTGAGGTCAACCTGGGAAATCAAACAGCCAGCTTTGCTATCTTTCATCTTAGCAGCAATAATCGGAGAGGGAGAGAGAAGTCATCTAGAAACTCATCCATGTGTAATGCGTGGCCGCTCTCCCAGGTGTCCCTCGCAGGGGTGCTAGGAGAGATCATTTGGAAAATGACTGCCCAAGTGATGGCCACATGCTCATCAGCATTCGGCTCTGCTTCCAGCATGAGTGACCATGCAGAGGGCGTTAGCGGGGAGCAGACGCTGAATAGGGAGGCCTGTTTCCTCAGCTTAGATGCTAGACTATGTTCTTCAGTGTGCAACACAGTGCTTCCTGTGGTGCTCTGCTGGGATGTGTGCCACCGCTGCTGCTAGTCAGGTGCCCCAGGTGCTCAGAGGCCTCACACAGAGACTAGGTCACCCATCCCCAGTGCCACGATGGGTCCAGCTGACTTTGAGCTCTGGGGTGGGCAAAGATGAGCTGATAGCCACAGCCCAGGATATCACACTGTGTTTTTGTAATGCAGTAAGGGTGATTTCTTAATGAGTCTCCATCCTCTTAGACCTGGAACACAGCAGACTCCAGCCACAGCTGACCAATCTGCCTCTAACTGCACAGAAACACCAGAGTCATAAATGAGATTCTGGAAGCCAAGGTCAAAGACTGAGAGGATCCCCTCTGAGGATGCCTTTTCCAGCTGTGACATAGGATAGCTTTGTGCACTGTGTCAGGATGGGGTCCCATATTTGTGTGTTCATATCACAGGATGGCTTCGCGCACTTGTGTGTGACACGGGCTGGCCTCATGCACTTATGTGTCTGTGACTTAGCCCCTGCTCCCCTCCGCCCAACTCTGAAAGGGAGACCTTTTCTCGCCTGGACTGCTGGATGACCAGGGATGGTCCTGCTTTGGAATGGCCTCCTTCTGAGGCTGTACACATCTCATCCTCACTGTGGGGCCACTGCCCTATGTTGTTCAGGGGACGTGACCTCAAGAGCCCCCATGATTTCCTGAGGGCCAGCCCTCAGGCCTGCCACATGGCAGGACAGGTCTGACCTCTGGTTGCTATCTGTGGAGGGGAGGCCATGAGCCCAGAGTGGGCACATGTCAGGGTCCCAGGTGGCTGGACCAGGGAGCAGGTGGGAAATTCACAACACTGAGCAGAGGAAACAGTGGACACATCTCAGAGGAGATGCTTCCACCTCCCCAGAATTAGCAGATGAAGGGTGAGGGGAGGACAGAGCAGAGGCTGCTCCAGCCTGGGTGCTTCTGTCTCCAAGGTTATAACGGCAATTATAATAGTTACTTCATACTGTCATTGTATGAATTAAATAGAATTATACTCGCGTGTATGTATAATCTTGACACAGTGCCAGGTACTGTTGATTAAACATTTAAAAAGTGGCAATCGCAGGCATCTTGCCAAATGGGGGCCTGGCACGAGTGGAAACAAGAGGTTTATTAAGTTAAACTGAACGAGCGTTTGAGGAAATTCTCCAAACCCTACTTGATTACCCTGTGCATCCACAACCATTCTTATACAGACCTGCATCCCTGTGGGCACCGGGATGCAGCTGAACCCAAGCCCCATGTGGGCTGCCAGGGCAGGTGAGCAGCTCCAGAGCCCCAGGAGCAGGTCTAGGGTAGCGGCTGGGACGTGGTGGGTACAGTCCTCACCAGCTCCCGTCTCAGGAAATTCCCAGTTTGTCATGGGACAAGCACAGCTTGGATCTGGGGCACTGGGGCTGTAGACACCGGCCCTGTCTCTGTGGGAGGTGGACCAGGAGGACAGAGGGATTTAGCAGCCCTTCTGAGGGAGTCAGAGGAAGGCACTGCTTTAGAGATGGGTGGAAGTGGCTGAGAATGAAGGGAGTAGAATGCATTTTTGTTTTTGCAGAGCTAGGGTTTGCACCCAGGGCACTGAGCTACATCTTCTGCCCACTCCCTACTTAGGTCACTCAGTTGCCCAGTGCTCCTGCCTCAGCCTCCCAGAGTACTCTGATCACAGGTGCGTGCCATCACGCCTGGCTAAGAATGGGCTTCTTTTCAGATGGTTGGGCCGAGAGGCGGGAGCCCTGCTGCAGTCCGTCTTGCCTCCTGTTCAGAGGTTGGTTCTCCTGAGTTATAGGAATTGCCTTTTGAGAATTTGCCAGGTTTGTCTGGCATGGTGAGTACTGGTGGGGAAGGCACAGGGTGAGGCCCCGAGGCCTTCTATGCTTCAGGGTGCCTCAGGGCCAGGCCAGTCCTGTGCAGAGCCACCTCCCCAAGACTCACAACACCCATCAATGCTAGTGCCCATGCTGACAACCCAAGTCCAAACCTGGCTTCCCTTGTTTCAGGCTTGTCTCACTGATTTAAATAGCCCAACGCTATTTAAACCTACAGGTTTCTGAAAAGCCATCCAAGTGCCCAACCTGAAAAGTCTAAGTAAGTGGTGATCAGAGGGCAGCATCTCTGAGGCAGTGGCCATCCATTTGCATGGCGTGTGAGGTGCTAAGGGATCAAGAGTGCAGATGGTGGCTCAGTGTCTTGACTGCAGAGATAGCCCTGCATGGAGCCGCAGAGAGCCCATGGAGCGCTGGCCTCAGGACCTCATCCTGCACTGGAGTAAAGCCTGGGGAAGCGCTGGGCTTGTGCCTGGAAACGTCCCCTGCTGCATGGCCCTGCCTGGCCGTAGGTCGTGGCCCTTTCAGGCTTTATCTGTCCTTTGGTTGCTGCATCTCTCCCGATCATCTGCAGTGTCAGTGAGGGTGTCACTGAGGGTAGTCACCCTGGTGCCAGTGCACCACATCCAGCGTCACCTTGGGAGACTGTGGATGTTCAGGGTCATGGTTTTTGATGGTGGAGTTGGCTACAGGGTCACCTGGAGATGTGACACCAGACATGGGCCAGGGAAGCTGCCCAGCTGAGACCTGATGCCAGCCACCTTCCCACTGCCAAGCAAGCAGGCATGGGGTGTCCGGACTGGACTCCTCCCAGAGCAGGGGCTCCTTCTGTGGTCCC
Organism: Cavia porcellus; assembly: GCF_034190915.1. Classification (NCBI taxonomy): domain Eukaryota; kingdom Metazoa; phylum Chordata; class Mammalia; order Rodentia; family Caviidae; genus Cavia; species Cavia porcellus. The sequence continues at coordinate 61,560,539 of NW_026947489.1, forward strand.
CACTGCATCCCACCAGCCCAAATCACGGGGAGAGCCACCATTCAAGGTTGCCAGGAAACATTCCCAGCTCAAACATCAAAGTACGGCTTCTCTAAACACAGGTCCATAATGCCATGGTGATGTGGAAGAATCACCCCTGCGTGGGACTGTCAAGTCTGCAAAGACCAGCAAGCTACTGTCACTCTTGTCCTAGGGATCTTAGCTGCCACGATAATGACTGTGTCCAGGGTCTCACTCCATACTGGACGGCGACAACAACGCAGCAAGGTCATACCAGGGGCCCAAGCAGGGCAACTACAGGGAGGAAGGAGCTCACACCTCTGCCTCAGGGTGGCATCTGTCTCCTCCATCTCCTGGGAGCTCTGGTCAGGGCCCTGCTCAGCCAGTCATTAAGGAGTGTGGGCGACACCATGGTTATTAACTCGAAACATACTTCGCTCCCCTTGTCCCTCTCCAAGCTAGAAGACACCAGGATCTGCTGGGATGTCCAGTTCCGGCCCCTGAAGCAATGCCTGAAGTCTCTAGTTGTCATCCTACACCAGTAGTTACCTCAACTACAAGAAGAACAGGGCCTCGCAGACCACCCCATGGTACAGTCACCCCTCGAGTGGGGCAATCTCTGTGATGGGGAATGACCCCGCAGCTCTCATCTCATGATGGCACTACCTCACCCCTCAAGTGAAAAAAGCTTCAGGACCAGTGCTGAGATGAGGATCAATCAGATCATACTTGACCAGGACTCCCGACCCCGCCAGCTACACTGGCCCCACCTTGTGCCTTTGTCCCTCACAGCTCCAGAGCTTCCACTGTCCTGCGAAGACAGACCCTGGCCCACCTGACCATGATGGTGGAGCGCCTCTCCTGCCTTTCCCCACAGCCCTGCTCTTCCATCAGCTTCGGGGGCAGGTGGTCAAGTTTGGTCTGTTGGGACTCTGCGGCTGCAGCTTTTGGCCTAAAACCTTAGCAACAAAACAGCTGGAAAAGGGGGTGCCCGGGAGCCAAGCTTTCCTTTTGTCAGTTCTGTTCAGATAAAAAGTGAAATGGACACAGCCACGTCACAAGGGTAACAGTGCACACAGATGTCCGGGAATTGGTTTAACTAGAGAAGTGGGTGCCTCTGAAGAAAATGATGCCCTTGCTGAAAGGAAAAGAGTTCTCAGTAAATGGAGGGATTAGTTACACTTTGGAACTGAAAGACTTTCAATTGCGAAGGCCAGGCCATTATAAAGTAATATACAGTGTTAATACATTTCTAATGGGAGCCCTGATGAGGCCCTCTGTGTGTGCGTGTGTGCGCGTGTGTGCATGTAGTGGTGTGTGTCCAGTTGTGCTGGCTCTGGAGACCATATGGATGCAAGTCTTGGACAGACAAGAACCTTGGGAGAGTGGGGGAGGTGAGAGGTGGGAATGGCTGCTCCCTGAGCAGAAGCTCAGCAGGTGGCATCCAGATGGCACCACCTGGGAGAGCAGACAGCCCTGAGGGTTGAGAGCCCAGAGATGGCACCAGACACACCTGGGAGCTTAGCATGTGCTAGCAGGGACATCCCATACCTGTGGGGAAGAGTATAATAAGTAAATACCACTGGGAAATGACTGTCGACGGTGAAAGGAATTTGAGATAGAACCTGGATTACATCCGCCCAGACACAGAGCATCCTTTTGGGGGCTTCTGGGAATGACTGCCTCTCCTTCTGCAGGGAAGATTGGCAAGACCTTAAAAGTTTGATAACCCTTATTTCTTCATATACTGCTCCCGCACATTTAAATTGGTAAAGCCCTCTCAGAGGGTAATTTGGCAATAAAAATGCACATACTCTATGAGTGAAAAATTCCATTTCTTGTAATCTAATTTGCAAAAATTATAGCATAAGTGCATATGTTTGTGCAAGAAGAAAAACTACAGCACTTCCTGCCACAGCAAATAAATAGGCAGAAAGCAAGCTGTCAGTGAGACATGTCAGTACTTCTTGCGGCCAGCAGTACGAGGTAAATCTGTATGATGCACTAACAGGCTTCACTTTCTGCTGTTGGGCATTTTCAGCAAAATGTGGACAATGTCTAACCCAGGTGGGTCAGAATTCAGCCGGAGATGATGACCCAAAGGCCCGTGTTGGAGCATGGGCTGCATTTCGTGCTGGAGGAGTGGAGGTGCCTGTACCTTTGCATGTGCCCTTGGGGCTACAGTGGGGCTGAGTTGGCTGGATGACACCCTACTGCTTTACACCATTTTCAGTGTGAGACAGTGAGGTTGTGGGATGTGTGGATTTGCTCTTATGTTTGTGCTCTTCCAAATTTTTCCAGTGAACAAAAATCCTACAGAAGGCAGAGGTGGCTCGGCTGGGACCATGCAGAGGCCAGAGGGTACTGGTTGCAGTCTTGTGAGGGGCTTGGTGCCAGGACCTATGTGGACAGAGGCCATCTGTGCCCCTTGTACTGACACCTCAGGGTGACAAGATGAGCAATATCCTAGGGAGTTAGGGGTCCCCTGCCCAAACAGGCTTTCTCCCATCCATGCATAGCTTGTTGACAATAGTATTTAGATGGAATCTGAACCTTAGCATGGCTTGTGCTGTTGAGTGCCTTTCAGAGGACTTGCTCCTGTGATACAGATCCCCCAAAGACTGTATCAGGGGACCTCAGGTCCCGTGTCCTGACTGCCAGGTAGCCACAGCACTAATAGGGAAAGTGAGGACCTGAGAAGGGAAGGATTGCAGGGCTTGAAGCCACAGTGTGACCCTACCCCATGTCATCACACTGTGTGTACTGAGGTGCACAGTTGAGGATCAGAGCAGGTGTGCTTCCAAGTGTCCCTTTCCCTGCTCAGTCACTCTTCCCCTGCACTGCCCTGCTGGTCACCATGCTGTGTTCACCTGAGCTAGGCAGAGTGGCAGCTTTCCCTCTCCACTGAGCCAGGTATCGGCTCCTTCCAGACACACGAGGTCTTGCATCTCCACATGCCCTCACAGGCTGGTGCAGGGGTACTATTGGTCATGCATGTGGGCAGCAGCCTTTGGTACCCACTTGCTGTGAGGAGGTTGCATGGGCCAGGAGCAGAGCTCTGCCCTGGGGGCCTGGCAGGGCACATGCTCAGGGCCCCTTCCTCAAAAACGCTCACTCGCAGGTGCACTGTCTGTGCACTGCCAGTGTATGACCTCAGGGACCCCCTGCCCAAGCAACAGCCTTCAGGCTGGAGTCAGCCCAGGTGCTCTGGGCCTCTGCCCACTTCGGCTCTTGTATCTGTGCATGGTTGGGGCTCCAGACCTGGTGTTTTGGGCTTGGCACATCTTATTCATGGGCTCATATTTTAAAGCCCAGCTGACGATCTCACAGGAGCAATCGATGAATGCTGTGTTTTAACTTCAAAGCATGAAGGGCCTGATTGATCTCTCTGTCATGCTCTCGCAGCCACAGGCAGGCACAGGTTTAAATCCTATCTTTTTTCCCCAAAGTCAAGGCTGGGACCTTGGTCTAGGGTTAATCAGCAGTGATGGGTTTAAATGAATGAGATGAATTTTCTATATATTGCCTGGGTTTCCCCAACATACATGGGGCCCCTTTACAAGGTGTGTGTGTGGGGGTGTGTGGTACAATCTCCTTGCTTGAGGCTGCTGCTCAGAGAAGTTTCTAGAACAGAGCTGTAATGGCTCAGGCTCCACCACTGCCAGCCCTTGCAACCACGTTTTGCAGCAAGGGTATGTACAGGTGAGACATGCCAAGATGAGTAGAGAGGCAAAGACCTGGGTGTCAGGAGACCTGTATAGGTCCCTGTCAATACTGCAGGCAAGAGTCCAGGCTGGCCTTGGGTGCTCCCACTGCCCCATCCACAGGTGCTTGTGAATCTAGCATGGCCAGACTCTGGAACTGCTCAAGTCATAAATGAGCAATGGGTCTGTGGGGCCAGGAGATAATCTGGCCCCATACCTTCATGCAGGGCTTCCTGTGCCTCAGCTGTCCTGTCAACATGAGTACTGTGTGGATCCTGTCACGCTCGGAAACAGACACATGGAGCCCCAGAGGGCCATTGGCCATCTCAAGCAGCCCTATACCAGCAGGCTGAATGCAGCTGGGTGTGAGTTAGATGGGCTGCTAGGAGTCCCTGGGACCCTGTCCTGGAAGCACAGAAGCAGCTAGTGCAGGCTGGGCCCCAGCACACACCAGGTCTTCTTGCAGAGCAGTGTGGGGACTCCAAGTTGCCTCACTGGTCCCGGTCCCCATCCCTGTGCCACAGTGGCCTCAGCCTCGGGTTCACTTGTTACTCTCAGCTTCTGGAGCCCAGCTCTGAGCTGGGCCTCACAAGGCTTCAGGAGACAAAAGAAGTACGTAGCTACCGCTCTGTGTCCTGGCCTTAGCTGGGCCACTGGGCACCAGGGACAGTATAGTGGACATGGCCTGAACTCCAGGGCTGGACTGAGGGGGGATAAAAGAAATAAAGGTAGGTAGAAAGGAGATAAAGGAAATTAGAATTTTAAAATTTCACTTTTCAGAAGAACTGCAGCTTCAGGGCACAAAAGTTATACTAGCCCTGTTTAAATTTTTTTGTCTCTTCTCCTACAGCAGCAAGCCCAGGCAATTCACCTCCACCTGCAAACAGACTACACCGGCCACCATTGAACTGACTCTAGCTATCCTTGAAGAAGCGGTTCTGTGGGGCAGTGAACCTCAGCTTCAGACCCCTGCAACGGCTGCATCTGACACAGCCCAGACGGCCACTCGACAGGAGGAACCCACATCCTGGACACCTGTCTTGCAGTGCATGAGAGCAGCTCCCATAAGAGGTCAGGGAAGCTTTTGCTCTTCTTGCCCTCCATTCCCAATGACTGAGGGTACGTGTCTCTCTTTCACCTGTGCCCAAAGAAGCCAGAGCCCAGGGATGGGTATGCAGGGCCAGGGATGGAGTGTGGCCAGGGATAGGCTCCCTGGGGCCCTTCAGACAGCTGGACTGAACCCAGCATTTTGGAGCTGGGTTGTGTGCCTGGGCGCCTCCAGAGTGGAGGGTCTCCTCTATTGCAGTGCACAACCTGCAGCAATACACACACACACACACACACACACACATACACACATGCACACACACACGCATGCACACACATACACATGGATATACACAGTGACACACACACATACACATGAATATATACAGTGACACACACACATACACATGGATATACACAGTGACACACACATGCACGCATGCACACACACATACACATGGATATACACAGTGACACACACATGCACGCATGCACACACACATACACATGGATATACAGTGACACACACACAGCAGTACACATATACACATGGATACACACACAGTGACATACACACAGATACACATACCCACACAGTACACACACAGATATATATGGAAATACACAGAGAGACACACAGATATACACACAGATACACATAGACATAGAGACACAGAGAAATGTAGACATACACAGATACACAGAGAAATATAGAGACACAGACACATACAGCAATACACACAAATATACACACAGATACACAAAGACTTAGACACTTGGGTACATATAGAAATATAGATATACATACAGACACACAAATATATACACAGTTGCACAGAGACATATATATGGATACACACAGAAATAGAGCTATACATACCAATGCGCGCACACACACACACAAATATACACAGATAGAGACACAGATACACAAAGACACACACAGATGCAGAGATACATAGATACATATAGTCACACATAGACATAGACACTGATGTAGACACAAATATATACACCCAGATATATACAAGAGATGTGCAGATACAGACAGACACGGGCGCACAGGCACACATCACGCCCTCTGAGGATGTCTTTCCATTCTGTACAGTCTTACCCAGATGTCCCCACAGCCCTCATGCACTCCTTGGGCAGTGACTGGGCCGAGATACTCAGGGGTAGATTAGTGCTCTGATAGTCTGAGAGTGAGGCCTGGCTGGAAACCAGTCATGGGGCGTGGCCTGGAAGGTGCTATCTCCCTCCTCCCCCTTGAACTCTGCCGGCTTCCCCGCCCCTCTCCAGGAGCAGTTTCCCCACTGCTGAGCTGCCCTGCCTTGGAGGCACTCTAAACTTTGAGCCCAAATCAACCTTTCTCCCTTTAGTTTGCAAGTGTTGGCTACTGAACCAAGAAAGTGACCAAGACGCATTCCCTCAAATGGGTCATTTCTTTCTAATCATAAACCAAGCTTCCTCATTATGGTCCTGTAATTGGAGCTTTGTTTTATTATTCTCCTTTCCGCTCTTGATATGAGACTGATCAAGGCCAAGGGTATCACAGACTCTCCTGGGCCTGGGCTTTCGAGACCAGACCTCCTGCCTCCTGCCACATCCCACGATGTCCTCTTGGCCCCATTGGTTATCTCACAGACACATTTTCCTAACACCTCTTAGGAAGTGGCCTCAGGACAGGACCTCACATGTCTGCAAAGCTGCCTGCACAGTGAGAGTGTCTCCTTGTGCTCTTTCCTCCGAGTTCCAGGTTTGGTCTGAGGAAGTGAACTAACAAGCCCCAGCCTCCTGTCCCATCCTGGTCAGCACAAGCTTCCACCACGCCGGGGCTCCCCACAAGAAACACCTCAGTCCTGAGCCCCTGGAGGCCCTTTTCAGCTGCTCACTTGCAGGCCCCATGCATCTAGTCTTCCCAACAGTCCTGGCCTCACAGAGCCTGGCTCTGTGCTCTAGTACATCTGTCCTCTTCAGTGGGACATCCAGGGTTGGCTCAGAGCCCTACTAAGTTTGTGCAGCCAGAGAGCCTGTATCTGATCACACCTGTACCTCATCTCCTTTGCATCTGATCACCCCTGCCCAGTCACCCACATAGTTGATCTCCTCATATCTGATTGCCCCTGTATCTCACCTTCCCCATACCCATATCTGATCAGGACTGTCCTGCACTGTGCTCAGCAATGCCAGTCACCCTGGTCCATCCTCAGCAGGACCTGCTAGGGCAGTCTGTGCAGAAACCTTCACCACAGAGCCCCTCTTAGCAGCTGTCCTCCTGAACCTTGCTCCTAGCTGCAGACCTCTGCAGTGCCTGCTGGGCTGTGACCAAGCCCCACAGCTCCTGCTGAATGGCCCCAGCCCCACCAGACATCCTGAATGAGCCTTAACCCTGCGCTTTCACTAGCATCACCGGGCCATTGTTCTCTAACACCACTGTGCCACAGCTGCCAGGGGAGGCAGGCAGGTCCATCCTCGGCGTCCCTGTGGCTCCGTCCTTTCCTCATTCCTTGCGTTCCATTTCCACTCGATTTTGTCCACACCCCAAAGCCTTTGGCTCCATCCACGTGGCAGAAAGGAGACTGGTTCCTGACCCCTGCTTGCGTGCCTCGGTGGAGGGTGGATCCTATCCCGGCCTCAGTTCCAGCCCCAAGGAGACTCATTTTCAAGACCAGCAATGGCCCCAGGGCTTGGGCCATGCTGTCATCCTGAGTGTGGAGTTGTCCCTTTCTGGTCATTCCCTTTTATATGGTTCATAGAGAACAGCATTGCCAAACATCTGCAGCTACCTGTCACATCACACTGCCACATCTCAGGCACAGACTGGCAGACTTCACTCCTGGAACTTCTGCGACATGCCCTCCAGGTGACAGCTGTCACTCAATTTTGCATGGGAGGAAGCTGTTGGCAGAAAGTATGTAGAGATGACCAGAGAGCTGACTAAACATCTCCTTGGTCTCTGTCACCTGAACTCAGGGGTGTGGGCGTCCATATTGTGCCATTCCTCACAGCCACGCCCACCTCCAGCTGGTGCCTGGATGGCCTCTTCATCCTGGATATGCACAGGTGCTGACACCCAGCAAGGCACAGAGAACCCAATGCCTGCCCCCTGGCTTCAGCTGCCCTACTGTGAGCCCAGGACATAGGCACAGGACAGCACCGTGGTGGCCATGTGCTGAGAGGAGGTTGGAGTGTGCATGTGTGGTGTGCATATGCATGTCTGACCCCTGAGCCTGGACACAAGGGAAAGGAGCACATGGTCTGCAGGAGGGGCGCCTCTGTGCTGGGCTCTTGTTCTCAGATTCCCTTCCATCAGAACAGTGCATCTGGGCAATGGGCTGGCCAGGGGCCTGCAGGGTCAGTCAGGGTCCAGCTGCTCATAGACAAGTTCGAAAGACAATGGGGTTGGTCCTGAGGGTCAAGAGCAGGGAGCTCGGGACAACAGGAAGCTGGATGTGGCTCGGGCCTCAGTGTCTGGGAGCAGCCAGGTGCTCTCATTTGAGGTGCTGACCTCTGATACCCCAAAGCCCTCAAAAAGAGAAGCAGTAGGGAAGTGGCCCTGGGTTCACCTAAGGCTCGAGGTGGAATCAGCGAGGTCACAGGGTGGCAATGCTCTGAGGCAAGGAGGCTGAGTCCAGGTGGGAGGGAAGGGCCCAACCCTGTGGCCATGACACAGTATAGATGGGCCCTCACTTTCAGGCCTCAGGCCGAGTCCAGCTGCCAGCCGTACTGGATTCAAACCACTCCCAGACGCCCACCTTGATGCCTTTGCTGGGGGTCTACCCCATCTCTAGCTGCAAACCTCGACAGCTTCAGAGTTACAGGAGAACCCATCCTGGGATCCTCTCCAAGCCCTTCTTGCTTCTGCCCTGCTCTGAGGCCATCCAGTACCATGACACTGGTCACTCCACACGCCCTGTGGCCACTTGCCACTCCCTTATCTACAAGGGCCCTGTCCCGTGTCTCATTTCTTGATCCTGTGGCCCCTGCTCTGGACACCTGGACCTGGGAGAGCTTGCCCTGGACCAGGGTCATCTGGATTGTTCTTTCCTGGCTTCCGACCTGCAGAGCATCCTAAGTCCTCCTCATCCTGGACTGCTGACTCCTGGTGGTCTGGTCACTGCTGACCTAGGCTGTCCCACCAGGGCCTCTGAGTCTTCCTCACACATCTTCTCAGGGTGGGATCCTCATCCCCGGTCACCTCTGCCCTTCAGCTCAGTGTTTGTTCACTCACTGGCCCTATGTCTGCCGGGTCACTTGGCACTGCACTTGCTGACCGACCCTCCCAGGTTGGGCACTCTGCAACACTGTGGCCTCTGATACAAGGCCTTCCTTGCAAGTAGGATGGCTTGGGTTGCTGCTGACCCCAGAGCCAGCGTGCCCTTGGCCAGGTGCCTGGTGGAGATGCTCGATGGAAGTGGATTTGTTTTCTCACCTCTTATACCTGGTTCATTAAAAGGTAAGCAGGGTCTCACTAGAGAGATATGCTTTCTGTTCTTTTTTAACTTTTCAAGTGTGAACACCTGACGCACAGTTTGCTTCACTGTGAGATTTGCACTTGTGATCCAAAGGCAACACAGAGCTAAGTCACCCAATGTGTGCATTGAAACAAGGCCAGGGCAGAGCTGCCCACTGCCCTGAAGGCCAGTCTGCAGGACGGTCTGCAGTGGCAGTGGTCAAGCCCCTGCCCTGTGGACTGGGAAGCCTTCTGGGCTCTGTGGTGATGCCCACAGGCTCGGTGTCCACAGTTGGTCACCAGAGCTCCCTGTTAGCCCATGTCAAGGAGATGTGATTCTCCCTGGTAGGGACAACCACACAGGTTTCATTAAAAAGCTGAACTCCACATAACAACAGCACAAATCACCATTTCTGCCCCACTGGGTTGGGAAATCTGAGGGTGACAGGGTACAGTAAAAACACATCTTTTTAGCCTGCATGAAAACAAACATTATCTTGGAAGAAGGAAAAGGCAAATGTTTTAGAGGAATAAAAACAATTATTTACGCTAGGGGAATGTGAGGGACATGACATGATTTATTGCCAAATAGTATTTAAATGCAATTCACAGGAGGGATTGCTGGGACCTTTACTGTCTGGTCTGTGGGGGACGCTGCTTGAGTCAGGCATGGCCTCTCGAGGAGGGCTGGGTTCCCAGGCTTCACCTGCTCCCTCCACAACAAAGGTAGCTTAGTGCAAGCCTACAAGATTGTTTTGATCTGGCTTGGGGCTTTTTAGTGGCTGAAAAAATACAAACAGCCTCTCGTAATGGTTTTGGAGGCCAGAAGCTCTAAAGGGTTTTCCTGAGCTGAGGTAGAGGCGCCCAGAGTCCCATGGTCTCCTGTGCCACCCACGGCCACACAGCGCTTCCCACCTTCCCGCCTTGTCGTGTCCTCTTCATGGTGGGGACGCTCAGCCACAAACTGCCGGGTGTGTGGCACATGCTTGCAGAAGGCAGGTAAGGTGCACAGCAGTCCCTGGGCAGGGTCTAAGCGAAGCTCCAGAGAGGCTGCCAGTTGTCTCGTTCATCCTGGGAATTGCAATTTCGTGACCACCACCTGCCCACTTGGTCCAAGCCTGGCCTTTAAGCCACCGCCTGCTGTCTGCCTCCACGGGTTCCATACGTGAGGAGGTGTGGGTCAGCTCACTGCCCGACTTATTCCATACAAATGGCAGCATCGCCAGTCCCATGCACATCCTTGGCAGGATTTCCCTGTTTTGTGAAGCTGAACAGATCCGCAGAGTCTCCTGGTCTCATCAGGGTGGGGAACAGTGCTGCACCGAACACGGGTGGGATGGGGTGTCTCTGAACACACTGACTTACTTCCTCTGGTTGTGCACCAATAGTACAGTTGCTGGGTTCTAGGGCGGCTTGGGGGCCTTCCGCACTGTTTTCCGTGACGGTGGGTGCCAGCTTATATTCCCATTTCCTCTACTAATTTGCCAACATTTGCCTCTTGTAATTTTGCTAACGAACGTCCCAGCAATGTGAGGTGGTTCGGTTTATGTCTCACGATGATGAGACACCTTTTCACATAGTTTTTGCCCTCTCCTTTGGAAACAGTCATCTGGCTCTGTCCATTTTTCTGGCTATTTATTTATTTTTTGTTTTTGTTTTCCTTTGTCTGTTGCTGTTTAGGTGTGGGATGCCTGGGGTACCTTAGGTGTTAAACCCAACCTCAAAGCTATGGTTTGCAAATATTTTAGCCCCATGGGTGCCTGTGAATGTGCTGCTGGTCTTCTTTGCCAATCAGCTTTGTAGCTTGCTGTGATTCCACTCATTTGCTTTTGCTTTTATGTCATAGCCAAGAAATCCTTCCCTAGACTAATGTCATGAGGGTTTCCTCTGCTTCCTTCATATAATTTTGTGATTTTAGGCCTTAAAGTTTCAGCGCTTGGTCCATTCTGAGTAGCTATGTGTAAGAAAAGGGTCCACATCCATTCTTGGGCACACAGCTCTCTAGCTTCCCTGCGTTGCTGACTGAACGCACTGTCCCTTCCCCTACGTGTTTCTGGCTCTCTTATCAGAGACCAGTCAACCATGTATGTGGGGCTTTATTTTGGGGATTTTTATTCTGCTCCTTTGGTCTGTATGTCTATTTTTTATAACAATATCATACTGTTTTAATAACTGTAGCATTGTAACATATTTTGAAGTAATATTGAATAAAGTTTAAATTGCAATTCTGGGATAGTTTTTCATGACAAAAAAAGAATGTCAGTTTAGAGGGGGTATAATTTCTTTATTTGCAACTAACATTTTCCCTAGACAATGAAGTGAAAGCATTTTCTAAAGTCCCCGATAGAAACTATTGGAGTTATTTAGGAGGAGCATGGGAAAGAGTGGATGATATTGGTGCATCTTTATTGTGCTTAGGAGGTTAGAATGAAGAAGTTGCTCTTGGGACTTTAGGGATTGTACTGCCAGGGCTACTAAAGAAGCTGCCGCAGCTCCTCCTGCCACACCCCTGAGGTGTCTCCTGGCGAGGGATTGTTTGGCATGGTAGCCCAGCAGCACCTGGCTGTCAGCAATGTTTAACTCTCAGTATCAGAGGAGACTGGGTTCTAATTCAGGTGACAGTGTGGCAGGTTGGAAAACTTCCTGTCGGCTTTGTGTGAGCACCCATCTTTCCCCTCTCTCCTTCCCTCCTTCTCCACGCATGGCGTCACTCACTAAGTGCCTGCCCAGTGTTCGGGTGCTGTCTGAGAGGTACTGGGTGCAGGGTGACCCCAGGGGGAGGAGGTGTGGTTGCTGTGCTCAGTCAGAGCTCAGCGCTGGGCTCGTGTCCTGAGACCCCCAGGTAGAAGCTTTCAGTTCTCATTTGAAATGGCTGTGGATAAGGCTGTGCTATGCTGCTCACATGCTGGTGGTATACACATGTGACTCCTTCTGACCCTTCCTCCATGTCAGGTAGCTACTCTCTGGTGATGTGGAGACCAAGGACCATCACTCAGTATGAACCTGAGCTGCAGTTAGATGGCTCTACAGACACCAGGTCCCCGCCCCTCTACACTGCCTGCTCCACCAGCTCTGGGACTTACTCATTCAGGGGTGAGGACCTGGTGCTGCCAACACCCCCTGGGGCGTCCTGAGGCATCACTGGGAGGCAACTGCAAGCGCAGGCTCTGCCGCACTGCCCAGGTGCCTTTGCCTGTGCATTTTCCCACAAACCCGGAGGACGCAAGTCCCGTGGGGAGGAGGGGCTCCACCCCCTCTGCTGTCAGTCTTTTCCCCATGGTCCTTTGCCCATTTTGCTATTCAGAAGGTCTGTTAAGTCCCTGTTGTTTCTTTAAGAAGCAATGAAAAAATACACATCTCAGCAAGTGAAGATTTAAATGAAGGAAGAGGATGTCAGCTTATTGAGAGTGAAGGAGGCGCGTTCTCCAGATCCTCGTTAAAAGTTCAAAGCACATTTTTCTTATAAATTAGGCAGAAGCAAAATTCAGAGAGACAGGAAGGAAAGAAAAATAAGGTTTTAAAACATGCAAAGCATCTAAATGAGCATCAGGGAGAAAAATCAGATGCATGGAACATGCAACAGACACAAAACCCCAGGCACTTAACGTATGCTTAAGTGTTAGTGTCAGCCACTGTTTGCCAAAGCTGCAGCCTCCGGGTAAGGGGCACAGGGCAGGGGTGGTTCATATTTCAGAGTGGGCTCTCTGCTAACTAGCTCAGTGGCACATGGGTGTACATGTGCATGTGCACATGCATGTGTACATGGATGGGTGCATCTGTGCATGTGCGTACATGTAGATGGGTATGCATATTGTGTGTGCATAGTATGGGTATAGGTACACATAGATGCGTATATACATGTACACGTATGTGTGGGATGTAAGTTATACAGTGCCTGCATGTTGATGTGCAGGTGTGCATGTGAATGTGTGCACATGTGGATGGGTATGGATGTGGGTATATGTATTGTGCAATGGGTTAGTGTATATGTTGTTGTGTGCATTTACATTTGTGCATGTGTACACATATGTAATGCATGTCGACCAAGAAGCTGGCGGTTGTCCCAACCTGACCCTCAGCTCTCTGCTGGCTTGGAGGTGAACTGGGAGGAGTAGCAGAATACAGCCCCTGATGTTCCTGGGCACAGCCCTAGGTGGATAGTGTATGCCCCCAGGAGCCAGAGAGCACCATCTATGGTGACCAGGTCCCTGGAATGTGAACCCCTGGGTGAGCCCTGGGGGCCCCAAGATCCAACTTCCTTATCTGCACAGTGAGGTTAGAACCTGATTTACTCCTCGCTGGACACTGATGCTGACTTTAGTGATACATGCATACATCACATGCATTCTCTTGATTAGCTCATGCATCCTCCGTGTGCTGAGGCACTTGTGCCCATGTCACAATCTACACTGCACAGCAGGACTACCCTGCTTCCTCGGGCACCTGCCATGTCCCATGCCCCTCTGGGAGCCTGTGTGGCCTTGAGCTTGTCAGGAACCTGCACCTTGTCCCACCCCACCAGGGGATGGGTGTGGGGGAGGGCAGGTGACCTTGTGGGTGCCTGGCCTCTGGGACCTCTCCTGGTCCTCAGAGCAGCAGCTATGGGTGCTAGGGTGGCATGCAGCCCCCGAGGGGTGGGGTGGGCCACCTGTCCTGAGTGCTGCTGCTCTGACACGGCCCCCAACGAGTGCTTCATTAGCATCAGCCTGACAGGCTGTGGAGCCAGGGGAGGATTTGGGTTAATAAGGGAGGTTTTTACTGGCTCCAGCTTTGCCTCTAAGAGCCTCGTCCATCAGGCAGCTCAATTAGGACACTGGCTGGTCCCTCTCACAGCTGCTTGGAATTCGCATGGAATCTGTTGGAGGGAGAGCCAGGAGGAGGCCCCTGCGGCGCTCTCTGAGGACAGATGCACACTCTTCCCACACGTCATGGTGGGGTGAGCACGTCATGGGGTCTGCCAGCCAGGCAGGGAGGGATACAGCCAGGGCTCCCCATTGCCGGTTCCTGGACAGATGGGTTCCCCTTTGCACACGTTCCCATGCACATCATGTAGCACACATGCACACACACACACTCTGAGCTGGGGCCATGCTGCAACAAAGGAAAAGGATGTGGGATATGGTCTGGCAGGAGGGTGGTGGGGTACTTGAGACTGTGATGCCACAGAAGATGAAGCACAGAGGAACAGATCAGCAACTGGCAGCAGGGAATGGTGTCAGCCTGGGGTCCCCTGAGAGAACCAGTGTTGGCTGAGCAGCAGCAGGGTTTGCCTCTGCGATCCCCAGGAGCACCACCAATTGCAGTAGGTGGAAAAGACCAGTGGGGACACTGGGAGGCTCACCAGGCCACGCAAGGTGCTGGCACTGCAGCCTTAGGCCCCGCAGCCTGACAGACACCCTTGCACCTTGCTCTCTGGCTAAGTAGAAAGGCCAGGGTGACAGAATGGAGCACAGGGCTGTCCTTGTTGGGAAGAACCAAGGCCCCAGCAAGTGTGCAGCAAGTGCCAGGAGCTCAGTGTGCACCCCAAGAGGCAACGAGGCCCTGAGTGGAGAGGAAACCTGCAGTCCAGGAAGAGCTCTGATCAGAGCTACAAAACAACCTATGGTGGCACCGAATTATAGGAACAAACAGGACCAGGAAGGGGACAGTCCTTGGGCAAAAGGAGGCCTGCAATACTAAGAGGACGTGTGGTGTTGATGTTACTGTGGCCTGAGGCGCTGCAGGTGAAGGAGCCCAGGACAGCATCTTGGGAAGAGACAGCGCATCCTCTCTCAAATGCCCTGGAGAGGCCACTGTCGATGAGATGGAAAACGTGGTCGGGCTTCGGCGCCCTGATGGTCACAGGTGGTGTGGTAATGGTAGTGCTGATCCCAAGGCGGGCTGAAGGTGCACTTTTGGGCAGAGCACAGAGGCAACAAGCTGAGGGACAGAGGACTGAGGGAAACAAGAGAACCAGGAGAGGCCAGGGAGCCAGATGGCTGCTGGTCACAGAGAACAACAGGAGTTGTGACGGCAGTTGTGAGAGACATAACTAAGGGGCCGGGATCTGAGAGAAACCCATGCATCCTCTCATTCACCCTTCCAACACCCCTCATCCATCTACCATCCAATCACCCACTCATGCATCATCTACCCATCCTTCCATTATCCATCCATCCACTCATCTATTATCGATAGCCACCTGTGCATCTACCAACACATCCAACACCACCACCATCATCCATCTATCCATCTATCCATCCAACCATTCATCCATCCCTCTATCTACCCATCCACCTACTATCTGTTATTTACCTACTAGCCATCATCCATCTACCTATTTATGCATGTATGCACTCATTATCAGTTCCTTTATTCATCTGCCCATTCACCATCCATCCATTTATTCATCTACTGTTCTTTTACACACTATCCATCCATTTGTCCTTGATTCATCCACTCATCTATCTATTCCTTATTCATGTTATTTATCCATCCGTCACCCTATCCATTATCCATCCATTCGTCTACTATGCATCATCCATGCATCCCTCCCTCCCTCCATCCCTCCATCCATCCATGCATCTCTCCCTCCCTGCATCTTCCTTCTATCCATCCATCCTCCATCCATCCATCCATCCATCCATCCATCCATGCAGCCCTCCATCCTTCCATCCCTCTATGCACCTGCCACTGAATCACCTTCCGCCTATCCATGTGTCCATCTGTGCATTCACATACTCTCTACTCCAACAATGGTGAACCTTGCCTGTGTTGCTGCCACAGTAGGTGTTGGTGGAAAGGATATCACTCCTCACACAGTAATCAGACAAAACTGCCAACAAGAGGATGCGCGGAGACTCAGACCCTCCATTCTGGTCAGCTTCCATGTCCACTAACAGGACAGTCCTCTTTCCCGGGTCATTTTCATGTAACTTTAAATGTTGTATTGGGGTTTCAGTGAGACTTAGGTGGGGTCCATTCCCCTCCACTCTGCCCCACACACGACGACTCTGAAAAGCTCCCCCTAAAGAAACCCCAAATTAGCCTTAAAAATACACACAACTCTATGGGGGCAGGGAGCTGCCCATCTCGAGGGATAATTACTGAGCGAGGGAGGGGCAGTGGCCTTTGTGCACTGCACTGACAGCCTCGCCTCATGCATTATTCAGGAACATGGGGACAATACAGGAAGCGGAATTGAAAAGGGGAGAAAGGGTGGTGCAAAGCAAAGCCAGGAATAAATACAGATGGCTCTGGGAACCCTACTATTTTTCTTTAGCTTATAAAAAATGGCCACTTTTAGGGTGCTGGGGTGGTGTTCTCGCCAGGCCATCTCAGGGACACCCTGGTTGGTTTTGCACTGTCCCCTGCTGCTCCCAGCCTGCAGGGCCACAGGACGGCATATGGTTCCAAGTGACATTCTCTCTCCTTTCCCCTCCTCTCCCTTTCTCTGCACCATAATGCACAGCTTTGTCAAGCTAATACTTCAAGGATCAACATCAGAATTGGAACTTTCTCTTTCTATAGCCACATCCAATTAAAAGTATCTTAGACCTCCCAGCGGCGTCCCCATCGGGGCAGCCTGGCTGTCAGGGTGCTGGAGCTACACATCCATTTCAAATCAAGCTCTGGCTGCAGCCACACAGGGCACTGTAAGCAGCATTATCTGCAGCCCCTTTGTGTGTAGGGCTGCGCTGTGGGGCCGCGGGAAACCCTGCCGCCTACACGTCTCTGCACGGGGTCACTGCAGTGACCCCATCCCACATTGTGTCGCCTGACCCTCTGCTGATCACACACCCATTCACTTCTGCTTTTCCTGGAGGAAAAGGGGAATTTGGAGCTTGAGAAGTGCAGCCAGGGCTTGCAGGCCATTTCTGAGTGGTCCGGAGCTCAATGTTTACCTTCTTGTTCAAGCTCCCAAGAGCATTAAACAGCCCCGAGGCACCATGCTCTGTAATGCCTGTGCCTCCGTCCCTGCCGCTGTTGGACCTGGGGCTGGCAGGTCTGCATCGAGTGGGAAGACCACACTGAGCACGTGTAAATGAAAGGCATTAACGAGCCAGAGGAGAGAGTGACGAGAGATGTGTGGCTGGGACGCAGAGTTGCCGGACGTGGTCTTCGTGCCGCTCTCAAATCACGCTCTGTGAACATTGCTATGACAATGAAAAACAAGATTTTCCCCCTGCAAAATGAAATGTCACTTCTGATAGCATAAAATCTGAAACATCATCTTCCCAGGTCACACCAATACTTTGCGCAGAAGATTAAACTCTCTGTTTATTGAGTGGATAATGTAGCCTTCCAATGTGCAAGGACCCCTGCTAAGTGAGAAATTAAAAACGCTGACTGTAAAGTCTAATGGTATGTATGAAATAAAGAACGGTAACTTAATTGGTAATCAGAAGAAATCATAAAACTAATCATGCAATTAATGCGTTTGACAGCAAGCGTGTGAGGTGTGTGTAATTACAAGGAGACAATGTGACAGTGGCCTCCGGTGTGACAGGGTCAGGGCTAGGAGGGCTTGCCTGCCTGGACCACGGCCAGCCGGCTTTGGATGGGAGCACACAATGTGGTGTCCCCACGGTCCTCCACGGAGCTCTCTGCTCAGGAAGGGCTGCTCTGAGTTCTGTGTGCAAGAGGGGCTGGCCCTTTTCCACACCTCCCTCCTCCCTGCAGATGTGCAGTGTTGGGGAAGGGAGTTGGGGATCCCCTGGCAAAACTTGGAAGGCTGACAGCTCCCCGAGGGCAGGTGCTGGAGTCTTCTTTGGAGCTGATTATGCCCGGATGCAGCAAACGTGAGATATTAATTTGTTGATAAAAGGAAAGGGAGGCCGGGTCTGCATCCGATGTCCCTGTGTCCCTTCTGCAGCTCCCTGTGAGTTTTCCCTGGACAGGCTGTGGCAGGAAGGTAGCTGGGCCCTTCTTGCTGCAGTAAAGACAGTCTCCCTCCAAGGACATAGCCTGAAGGAGGCTCCATGGCCAGCGGCTGCAGCCACACTCCTCTGAGGAGGACACAAGCCCGCCTCCTCACACAGACTGGCATGACGTCCCCCCGCCCCCCCGCCCAACTCTAGCTTGTCACTGTCTGCCAAGGCATCTGACCTGCAGGGGAACAGAGGATCCCAAGCTGAATTCCAGGGGGAGACAAGATGTGGGCAAAAGCCCAGGAAGTGCAGGACACAGGGTACTGGGCATGCGGGGACTCTTGGAACCCGACACAGTGTTTCTCACTCCATTGGACAGAGGGTAAGGCAGGCTTTTGGAAATGAATAACACTATTAATTTCATTTTCTAAGCAGTTGAGAGAGGGCCTTTGCCTCTTGGTTGAGCTGTGTTCTGACACTGAGTGACAGCTCCTGTGAGTTCTACTCTGTAGGGGTACGGAGGACAGAATTGGGGGACCCCAGGGCACAGGTGGGCACACTGTTCATCTGATGGCTCCTGTGAGGGGAGGGGACTCGTGTCTGTCACCTGGAAGCCCTTTGCTTTCTCAGGTTGGCAGCCATTCTTAGCAGTGCTGTGGGCACTCACTGCGCCTGGCTGAGTAGACCGGGAGACGCAGGTCTCGAGACTCCCAGGATGGCAGCATCTTAAGGTCCAGCTGGTGATGCCCACTTTCCCTTTAGGGTTTGCATTTGTCAAAAACAGAGACAAATGACTGAGACACAAGGACGAGACACAAACACTCCATCCTGACCTCCTTGTCTAAGAATGGCAAGAAGGACACAGGCTTTTTTTTTTTTTTTTTGCTACTTGTCAAATGAACTATTTTATATCTGTAAAAAGGTGCACAAATCAACAGATACAGTGGTGAGAGAACATACAGGACGGGTACGCGGTGGCCCTGGGCCATCAAGTCCAGACAGACCTTCTCTAGTCCCCATGTCAATGGGAGGTGACGAGAGAACGGAGTCCCCTGGCTCCTTCCGGTTACTCTCCCTGCCCCTAGGGTTTCTTATGCTGCTGTCTGCATCCTTGATGTGCTATGCCCCATGCTGGGGCCCTCCTAATGTGAAGGTCACCATACAGCCAGGGGATACCATGGTGTCACAGGCCGGACAGAGCCTCCAGAGGAGGACAGGAGGACTCAGGTCTCACGGGAAGAGGAAGGCCCATGTCATTTGGGTCCACCCAGGCAGAAAGAAGGTAAACATGGACCTTGGCTTCCTGAGATAGGGCAGATGGAAACACAAGTGCAACTAAGTTATAAATATTTCAAGGAAAAATCTCTCTGAACTCAGGGTAGCAAAGTATGTCCTCAATTCCTCCCTCAGAAAACACTAACTACAGAGAAGAGGTAGACAGGTGGGGCTTTGCTGCCAGACCAGGCCCCAGGATCCTCCTGACTTTGATACCAGCTCAGGACAAACCTAGGCTGTCCCAGCCAGTACAAGCCCCTCTGGTCCTTGGCCTTGCAGGGCGGGGCCTGTCTGGCCCGGCTGCCTACAGGACTGCACTCCAGGGACACCTTCAGGAGCTGAATGTCCCGAGTCTGTCTGGCGTCAGTTTACACCACTTTCTCTGAGGATGCTCTCATCTAAAGAGACTTCCAGGTTCAGGCTGCTTGAGGCCACTCCCTGGGCAAGCAGGGAGCTGTACTGTTCTCTCCACCTAGATCAGGCATGTGGGGTTAGGCTTCCAGGAGGTTTCAGAGATGCAGCCATGTCTGCCCTTTCCCACAGGGCGCGTCAGTCTATCTACAGGCCCCATGGCCAGGGCTGGTGTATGGACAACGCACCACACCTGCTGCTGCTCACTGTCTCCCACAGCATGCAGACCAGATGATCCCTTCGCAGCCTAGAGTCCCCAACTCCGAGATTCCCTGTCACTAGAGCCTCCAGTGGACCCACGGTGCATGTGCCTAGCTTGGGGGAAATGGACTAGGGAGCACTGGACCCTTCTCTGTCCAAGAAGAGTTGAGGGGAGACGGAGCCCATACACTCCCTGCAGTGTACACGCTGATTTCTATGGTCAGGGAAGCGAGCGGGAACCTGTGTCTGTGCCGCAGGAGCATGTTCACTGCTCCTAGAGATGGTGCTGGAAGGAGGATTCAAGCAAAGGGAAGTGGCTGGGGCAAGGTGGGGCAGGTGGCCACCAGGCCAGGCTGGCTTCTGGGGCTTCCTGCCGTACACCACTGTGTTTCCAGCTCACCTCTGCACCCGCCCTCTCCTGGCCTTCTGGCCTAAAAGGATTCTGTGGTAATCAGTGGCCTGGGAAGGGATCACCAGGGGGGGTGCTTCATCTTTCCCTAATGAGGTGTTTTGGGTGCCCGCCTCCTGGAGGGTGGCAGTTAATGCTTAATAAGCATATGCACTATTTAAATAATAGAATATCAGCGAGAATCTAAATTATCCCTTAACTTCTCAAAGTAATCATAACAAGCATTTGAAAATTTGCAGGAATATGTCTCATGAATAGAAATGTACTTTTGATTTTTTGATACAAATATGTATAACAGGAAGCTGGATGCCCAGAATATCCTGAGTTCCTGGCTATTGTCAGCAAGCAGCTGTCCAGCAGGTCCTCAGGAATGGGACCTGGGTGTCCCTGTCTGGTCAGATCCCCTAACCACCAGGTCTTCTGGGCAGGAGAAGGATGGGAATGTGGTCTGTGCTGGGGTGCTTGTTGGGTGGTGCCTGTGCCATCTCTGCCCATCACCACAGGTGTCGATCACCCTGAGGGGCTCTGGTCATGTGCCTCCAGGATCTTCTCTTTCCATCTGTGCCCCAACCCTGACCAAGTCCAGCAAACTATGCAGGAGTATGGACCAGGAGCTGCTCTTAAGATTCCCGAAAAATGCTCACTTCCTTTCGGAGCCTCAGTGTAACTGAGCAAAATCTGTCCTAAGGTTCCCAGGGAGAATCCTACGTGCCCAGCTACGGGTCCCCAAAGCCAGAGAGGTGGAATCTATCAATGTGCAGTAGAGGAAGATCAGGAATATTTCATCTCAAGCTTTCTGAACAAGCCTCTTCTTTTACCAAATGATCATTTTAAATTTTAAGTAAGTTGACCTTAGAAACAAATTCAGTGGGAAAGGTGGTATTACAGGGGACAGTTCCTATTTCTCAATGTTTTCCTCCTGGCATTGAGGGTGTCTTTCAGAGACTAAAGAGCTGTTCCAAACAAGCCCCTGACAGTGTGGACGCAGAGCAGCTCCTATGAATGAAATTTCCAAGTGCAAATGCCATCCCTGCCTGTCTCCTTTTTCTCTGGAAGACAGTGACTTGGGCAGCTCGGGTCTGTCACAGGGGCCTCAGAGCCCATCCCCAGATGAGGGGCTCTGTCTGTGGTGGTGAGCGGCAAACACCTCAAAGTCACCTCTAATGAGTTACTGGGGCGTGGGGAGCCACTCTGCTCCTCGCCATTCCAAGAGTGATTTATTCACAAGCAACAACAAGATGGACTCAAATTAGTGTGATGATGAGCAGCGGGCACGCCCGAGCCCTCCTACGCCGTTGTCGAGGTAGCCTAGGAACTGTGGGAGGCAGGAATCTGCTTAGGGTACAAAGCCCCCAGCTAATACAAGCCTGCGGAGCACACTTTTCTTGGCTTCCTCTCCATCCCCAAATCCCTCAATTCAAAATGTTCTTCGTGTTTGACCTTTGTTTAAATGCAGAAGTAGGAGATCCTTGCAATCAACAACCTAACCGCTTCCCAGCCGGATAGGCCGTGTGCCCCTCATTCTCTATCAGAATCACCGAAATGCTGTTCCTTCTGGGATGGGGTGACATCTTGAGGCCCTGAGAGCCACAGGCCCTGGAGTGGGGGTGGAGCTGTCAACTCCCAACTGGGCTGTAAAGGAGGAGAGGGGCAGGAGATAGCCCACAAGGACTCCATTTCCCTAATGGGGGCGTGCCAGGGCTCCAGGTCCCACTGTTGCCCAGATGTCTGAGATCCGGTCAGAGCACTGGAAAGAAGGAAGTGACAGGCGATGCCTGAGATATGAAGTTGAATGAGAAAAAATGCTGGCCCGAAAAAACTGCATATCGTCTATCTTCATGTAAAAATGTCCCTTATCACTTGGACCTACTGACTTATCAATACCGTATCCATGTGTGTCAAAGTGGTGTATACACAATAGAACCTTTAAAAGATAAGAAAAAGGTGAACTAAACATTTAGGAACTATGTAATTTACAGCATGAGAGAATTTTGCTCTCTCTAGAAAATAATTGTGTTAGCAACAGGCATGATTGTGAGCACTTGGTTATTTTTGCGGAGTCCAGCGCTGTCATCATGCGTGTCACACAGATCTTGCAGCTGGGGTGCTGCGGTGCGAGGTGTGTTGGTTCACGTGGAAACAGCCAGGTGTGCTCGGCAGATCCCAGTGCTCATCTCGGTTCCCCCAGCAGATGTGTGAAGGTGTCTTCATCCTTGCCTGGTGCTCTTTTCTTAAAAAGCAATCCAATTTTATATTTTGTTATAGTTTTAATTTCTATTCAGTGGCTGGAAGTATTTTTATTTGGAAAGATGCTGCGAAATTTAGACAGTTTCAAGCTTTTGTGAAACAGAGCTACACCTGATCTTACAGGAGACGCAAACTCTCATTCCTCATGTTGCAAAGGGACAGAAACATTTCCCAGTATGCATTTTCAATCTGTCCTGCTTTTAAAGTAGACTCTTTCTTGCACATTGCCCAGCTGTCTCTTTTGCCCTGAAGGTTTACTCTATTTTGAAGTATTTCCAGGACACGTCCACTCACACTGCAGGCCTGCACTTTTGAGGCACTGGCCCTGGATGCCTCCTCTGCACACTCCTCCCAGATACCCACAAACCTCTCTACCGCACACGGGGTTTGGGTTTCTTCCTGTGGTATTTAAAATTTTCTTACGAGGTATAATGAACAGTTCAAATTTTATAAAATTTATAAAATGTAAAGCATGCTCAAGACATAAGACTACTAGGCTGGACCATGAGCACAAGGTTCTCGCCAGGTGCCTGCAGGGATGGAGGGGGCTGGTGCTGTGGGCTCCTGGAATCTTTTCAGGTGTCCTAGTCAGGATAGACACTTCCTCCCGGGTGATCCTGTGAAGTGCTGCTTTTATCACAGAAGTCGTTCATTGTTTCGGACACACCTTGTTCTTCACATCTTCCCTTTAATGGTTTGCAACCAAGAACTTCAGGAAAAATTGTTGACACAGGTTCAGCAGCTGTCACAGAAGGTGGAAGGTTTGAAATAGGAGCTGTTCACTCACCCACTCTGCAGCAAACCTCCTTGGATCACAGTGCACCCTTTGCCTATCTTCCCAGCAAGTGCCGGCTGGCTGTGCTGCTCAAGCTGCTAGCTGGTGGTGCTACCTATCAGCAGTGGGGAGGAGACCCTGCTGCCTTTGGCTCAGCCCACCCAGCCCAGTGCCGGGAAGAGTATGGAATGGAGGAGGAGGAGGGATCCCTCAGCCTGCTCAAGCCCTCTGTGGTGGTGATACTGAGTTCACTGCCCTCTCCCCATGCCGGCCCAGTCATCCAGGGAGGAAAGAGCAGGAGCCACTACCCCTTTCAGTACAAATGGTCATGCGTCTTTGTGTCCTCTTCCCCTCCTGCTTGTCAGGGTCTCTGCCATGCAGCTCTGTGCCAATGTGTCTTCTCTATCTGACGGAGTCTCTCCCTCTGTTAGTTGGCTGGACAATACCAGAGCTGTCCCTGAGGTCTGAGTCAGAGGACCAAAGGCATGGACACAGCCTACTATCAGACGGTTGTTATCCTTCAGATCCACCAACGAATGTCTCAGGGTCTCTGTGGTGCCAGACCACTGTGGGTGATGAAGCTATGTGCGGGAGTAGGCAGGCTGTGGCCGCCTGTTGGGAGTGTTCGGGACATGGCTGGAAGTGAAAGTGTCCCCTGTAACACATGGGTGCCTACAACAGGCTGGCTCCCACAGGCTCCAGGCACCAGAGTGGGTGGCCAGCCAGAGGTGGAGAGAAAGGGACACTTGTCAGGGTGGGGCTTTCTCTGAGGGCTGGAGGCAAACAGTTTTTCCCAGGTCTCAGTATTCACATCATCAGCCACCAAACATGAGAGGCGTCGCTGATATCCCATAGGTAGAGCCTTCAAAGTCCCAGACACTGGACTATGGTCTTCCCCAAAGATCATGCTGGCCCACAGTGCACACATCCTGCCAAGTGACCCCGTGGTGAGGACAAGCATGAGAAGCAATCAGCCGGAGTCTCTGTCTGGTTGCAGCCCAGCCAGGTCCTGGGAGAGCCAGGGTCGAGGACAGTGTCCTTTCAGAAGAGACCTCCACAAGCTGGTCACAGCTCCTAGAGGAGTGCAACAGAGCTCATGCCTGCTGACCTTCCAGTGCTTTCCGGGGACCCCCCCCCCCCACCGGCTGCATTTTTCAATGGCAGAGCTTATGTTTCAGACACAATATTGAGGGCTCATCTTTGTTCTATGTGGATGCTTTGGAGTCAGATCTGCAGGGTAACTGTGCACCCCACGAATGTATTTCCTCTTTGGAATTGGATGCGATTCTATGCAAATTCCATTTTTGTTCTCTAACGATGTCTTTTAATATCTAATCTTCTGCTTTAATATCGTGCTCACTAAACGTGTTGAGATAATTAGGTGATAGAGCTAGACAATTACTCCACAGGAAGAGAGCAGACGAGTTCCTATATTTATATAAATAGGCATGGTTTAAGTAAAACACACACTGACTACAGTTGCAGCCCATGGGAACCAGAC
This sequence comes from Cavia porcellus, assembly GCF_034190915.1. NCBI lineage: Eukaryota > Metazoa > Chordata > Mammalia > Rodentia > Caviidae > Cavia > Cavia porcellus. The sequence goes on from NW_026947489.1 coordinate 61,585,411, forward strand.
AGCATGAAAGCCCATGTGATGGCATTGCCTGGCTCTCTCCAGCAGTGGCTGGCTGGATGGGCTTTTTTGTGGAACTGGCCAATAGTGGACTAGAGTCTGAATGGGCTGGCTCAGTTTGAAGGTCACTGCTAACCAAGAGGAGGATGAGGGAATGTGGCAGAATGTGCTTTTTCCTCAGAGGCTGCAGCAAGGGACAGGAAGTGCTGTGGAGGGAGCGTGTCAGTGCGGACACTGGATGGAGAATTCAGTGCACCTATGTGTGGAAGCAGGCGGTGGCTGGAGAAGCCCCTTGTATGTGGCTCACAGCAATGCACAAATTCTTAGTTCTCATGGGTTTTAAATAAGAGAAATCTATGAAATCTCATCTCAAGGACTCTGGATAGCAAGAGGTCTGGAAGATGCAGGAAGCAAGTCCAGCTGGCCAGATGGCTGGCTAGGCCCAATTGTTTGATGTGGTCACTAGTTGCCACTGACCACACTGCTTGTGGATGCAGGCCCAGTGCATCTTTGGGTTCAGTGTGTGTTGATCTGAGGCCCCTAGAAAGCTGATTTCTCACCGTGCCCATGCCCCTAAGCCACCAGCCGCATTCTTCTGGGCAATCTGACATCTTACAGGGCTGAGGGTCCCACTGTGCTAGGTCTCCTGGCCCTGCAACACAGCCCACAGATTGTGGCTCAAGACAGTAGACATCACAGGACGGGGGGGGGGGGGGCGGGAATTATCACGCTGTGAGTGTCCTGTGCAGTGTTCTTGCCTGTGTTGTTGCCGTCCCCAGTGGGCACAGTCTTGCTTCCAACTCTGTCCCATCACCATGTGGCAGCATCTTCCCGGCACCTCTGTATCCTGTCCTTTTCATGGTGACCTGGCTCTAACTTAGGAATGATATCTGCTATGGTCCCATCTCCAAATGTGGTTGGTTAAGGCTTTTATGCAGGTCTCAGGGGTGCAAGAGGCTGGCAAGGGACCTTGGCCAGGGAATGTCCTCCTATCCTAGAGCCCACTGCAGTGCATCCTCTTCCAGAATCAAATTTCATGTTTATTTCAAGTTAATTTGTCTTAAACCCCCAATTAACTTAATTTTAATGTATTTTTTGAGTTTTCCTATTAGGGTGCTAAGTAATTGAGGGCAGGACCCATGACCTTTTCACTTTGTATTTGTCTTGTTTTAAGAGCAGAAAACATGTCACATGATGGTCAATAAACACCAGTGGCCTTGCTCTGGACTGCTGGAGGAAGAAATGCTGGTGAGTGTTCTGCTGGCAAGAGTTGCATCACGGTCATGACACCCAGAGCCAGCACCATTTCAGGATGAGGAAGCACTTTTGGGTGAACAAGAATTTAGTACTCATACACTAGCAACCAATCAATCAATCAGTCAGTCAGCTGATAAACAAGGGAGCCTCTCAGGACCTCTTATCCAGTATGAAACATCATTTTTCATTACTGGGGCTCAAACAACAGGCTTCTCACTGAGCTCCCTTCCTACCCCTTTTAAAACTTGGGACAGGGTGTTGCTAAGTGACTATGTTGCTCAGGCTGGGATTGAATTTATACTCTTCCTGCCTTGGCTTCCTACCTGCTGGAATTCCAGGCGTGGAGGTAGGAACCACATAGCACTCTTGGCAGCTGGCTGCAGAGGCACAGCCCCTGGTGGGCCTGGGGCTGAGCGCAGTTTGGCAGCACCAGGATGTTCAGGGAGCCTGGTGGGTAGAGGATCACCCATGGCAGCTCCTCCCTCTCATCTCTGCCTCTGGGTGTCATCCGCACAGCTCTAGCCCCTGGTGCCATCATAGCCCGTCTTCTCTGCTGGTGACAGCCAGCATCTGCACATAACTCCAGACTATGCCTCCAGCAGCTACCGTGGGTCTCCATTCCTTGCAGCTTGGGCGGGGTCTTGGCTGCAGACACCTGTGCCTAGTCAGCATCCTGCTCTTCAGAGTCACAAGACACAGTGAACCTGGGCATCCTGGCCAGCAGGTGTCCATGCCTATGCCCATGTGGGTGCCAGTGTGTGGGGAACCAGCAAGGTGAGCAGCCATGCCTCTACCCAGCCTCCAAGGCTCCTCTCACTGCCCAGCAGCTATGCTGCAAGGTGTGATTCTTGGCTAGAGGCCCCAGCTAGACAGAGTGTCCCAAATGTCTAGGTTGGGACCTGCTAGGTACTCACTCTTGCCTACATTACTGGGGACGAGGAACTGACTGCTGGGACATAGCCTGTGTTTGAGGCCACATAGGAAAACCACCCTTTTCCCAGGAGCCTGAAGATTACAGGGCCTCAGAGTTATCACTGGAAGAAGGGACAACTCTGGGTCCAGCTGGCTCTAGGACAGCTGGCCAGAGGCACCATGCTGCTCAGATGACTGGACGGCTGCAGAGACCCCAGTAGAGGCCTGGGAGTGTCTGACCTCCCAGTCTGGCTGCTTTTCTGGTGGATGAGATGAATTTATGCAGCTTGATCCGCATCTGCCAGCAGCCCCCACGGTAGACAGGCCACGGGTTCCAGCCGCATTGTCTGGGAGCCAGAGCTGGTGAGCTGACCAGCTGGGGCTGCGACCCCAGCTGATGTCACCAATGCCAGGCTGGCCATGGTGTGGCCTGGAGGATCCTTTGTGGGGGAAGACGGTTAACATAACAAAGGCCTCCCCCAGCAGAGGAGCTGCACTCCCTTCCTGTACCCCTCCCCTGTTGCCCTGACAGATGCTCCTCCTGGGCTGCCTCCCTCCTTACCTCCTGCACCTCACCATGCAGTTCCCCCTCTGCATGAATACACTCGCAGCAGATGCTAGTAAGTGGGTGTCCAGGCACCTTTTTATCATCTCTCCTCCTTTCATAGGAACATCACATGCGCAACATGAGGTTATGACTACAGGGGAAGTGTCAATCATGTGTAGCCTGGTGGTGAGCTGGGCTGGAGCCTCCACAGGCCCTGTGCCCTTTGGCCTTGGTAAATTACGAACCAATAAATAGAAAGTGCTGTTGTAGTACATGTGTGCACACATGCACATATACATGCACACACGTGTCCTCATGCATACCCATACACACAGAACACACATACACACGCACACATGTGCAGCACATGCAGTGTTCCCACCACACTGCTTTAGACACTGCATGCCTCTCGATCAAATTCAATGCTTAGGTTCATGTGGACCTCATGAGGAAATTTGATTAGAATCTTGTCCAACTTAGTTTGCAATTAGAATTGTGGAAAGAATGCTTGTCTATACTATTATAAGCTCGATTCGTGTAAACCAGTTTAGATAAGCCTCAGCATGTGAAACAGATGGGAAGACCATGGCCTGGGCCTCTGCACTCAGGCAGGAAGACTGTGGCCTGTCCAAGATCCCTGCAGCCCACACTGCACATGTGAGCAAAGAGGCATGGGGGTGTATTGACGTCAGAGTGTCTGGCCCTGAGGAAGGCCCACGAAGTTCACAGAGCAGGAAGAGCACGGTACCTCTGGCACCTGGCTGGTTACTGAACAGTGGTACAGATTTGTGACAGAGCTCAGGGATACAAGTTCACTCCATGGTCCCCTGGGAAGGGCGGCCAGGCACGTGCATCCTGTGTGGACACCGCAGGAGGCAGGCACTGTGCCTAGGAAGCAGGGTCTGCACTGCTGAACTTTGCAAGCTTGTCTGCCAACTCAGCTGTGGGCAGCCTGGTGTTTGTACAAGGGGCCCTGTCCTGAGGGCCCCAGGATGCTGCATCTGTAGGCACTCATATCCACGGTGAAGGATGGCACAGGACAGGTTACAGCCAGCCAAAGCTTGCTCCTGACAGCTCCTGGGGGGTGTGGGAAGCTATGACACTGGGTCGTTGCAGGGTGATGTCTATAGACCTGGGCTCTGAGAGGAAACCTCTGCTGCAGGATCAAGGTGTGCCTGGAGGAAACCAGCCTGTGAACCTCAGTGCTGCCTGGCCCATCCTCTGTCTCCTCCCTGGTTCAACACAACGAAGCCGCCAGCTTCAGGAACTTGTTACATTTGCAAAGGGAGAAAATGTGTGGTGTGTGAAGAACCACTTCATTCACACAGGACTGTCAGAAAGAGTTCTGAGACCTAGACATGAACTGTGAACTTATCCACTCAACCATCAGCCATCCATTTACGTCCATCCACTCCTCTGTGGTCCTCCGACCACCCATCTGCTCATCACCCCTCCGTTCATCTATCGCTCAAGCATCACCTGATCGATCTACTCAGCATTCCCATCTGTTCATCCACTCATGCATCTGTCCACATATCCATCCACTCATCTACTTATTTATTCATCTATACAACCAATACAGATTCCATTCCATCATCATCCACCCATCATCCACCCACCTGACAGAGGATGACTGAGGCTGGATTCAGAGCATATTCTGACCTGGCTGTTCCAGGTAGATGTTCTAGGTAGCTCTGTAACTGACCTGGCCAAGTTTGCAAGGCTGTCACCCACATTTGCTGTCTCAGATTTGAAGAAACTGAGGCCAGCAGAAGTCACATGACTAGTTCAGCATCACCAGGGCATGTACAACACAGCCAGGCCTCCCCCATCCTCACTTCCACATTGGTATTTTCCTGTGAGGCTCACACAGTACTACAGGAAGTTATGAGATGAAAACCGTAGGACTCTCCACACCCAGCAACACTTTGCCTCAATTTCTCCTTATCCAAGACTTCATTTCTTGGTTTCAGTCACCCGCAGACCATCATGGTCCAGAAATATTAAATGGAAAATTCCAGAAATGAAGTCATGAATTCAAAAGTGTGCATTGCTTAGAGCAGCATGATGAAATTGTGCACCATCCAGCCCTGGGCCCACTGGGCCATGAGTCATCCCAGTCCAGTGTATCTGCACTGTCCTCACTATCTGCCCTCCCATAACCCAGAAGCAGTCTCGGTTGTCAGACTGACCATTGCAGTACTGCAGGGCTTGTGTTCCAGTGACCCTTACTGTACTTAATGATGTCCTCAAAGCACAAGAGTGGTGCCAGCGGCAGTGCAGATGGACAAAGAGAAGCCTTAAAGTGCTTCCTTCACAAGAAAAGGCTTAAAGGAGAAAGCAGAATGCTGTACGTGGAGGTTGCTAAGGTTCGCGGTAAGAAGGGGTCTGCTGTCCATGAAATAATGAAGAAGGAGAAAGAAACCGGCGCTAGTTTTGCTGTCACACCTCAAACTGCAAAATTATGGCCACTGTGTGTGGTAAGTACTCTGTTAAGACGGAAACGATGTTAAATTATAGGCTTCAGGGCTCTCGGAGGTTTCAGGCGTCTCCTGGGGCTCTGGGAACAGACTCCCTGCAGGTAAAGGGGAGCAACTATAATTCCCAATGTTAAGTACCAAGTTTTCAAACAAGTGTGAAAAGGCAAAGATTTCATATTTCTTTCAGTGCCAAGATAGTTTTCATTTAAAACATCAGGATCTTTCTACCAACCTCTCATGGTGCTAGTCCTCTACTGAGCCAAGGCCTGCGCTCACTAGACCTCCCAGCCTGGGCCTGCAGTGGCACAGACCTGGAGTGAAGGGCTGGAGCCTAGGCCAGGATGCTGGCCTGGGTCTGCAGACTGCATATCTCCTTTGCCCAGGCTCTCAGGGGCAGCACACCTCATTTAAGGGAATGCAGCGCTGCCTAGCACTGTGCCCGAGAGAAGGAAACGTATGAGTTAGGAGACAACATCCTCATGAGGCCCAAGGCCGCTCCACGGGTTGGACAACCTCAAAAAGGCATCTAGAGTGAGGGGACAGCTCTTAAGAGTGAGGGCCACAGCCAGCAGCTACCTCCCTCCTGTACTAACCCTGCAGAGGTGCAGCCCAGGCGGAGCTGAGAGCCTTACAGACTGTGCAGATGGATGGATGCATCCTTGGTTGGGTCCAGATGGACAGGATGGCCAGGCTCCCACACAGGGAGATTCTTGTGGAGACTGCTGCATGCCGAAACTAAGCTCCCTTTGGGGGAGTCAATGCTGGGGATCTTGTGTCCCAAGGATGCTGTGCGGGAAACCTAGGGGAGGGGTAGGCATGGAGCCTGCACCATGACTCGGCCTGTTGGGCACTGACTTGTGCTGCAGCCTCTCCTTGAAGACGCTGGAAGTGGACTGGACAGTGCGGTCAGGGAGCCCAGGCTGGTTTTTAAAACAAAACAAAACAAACAAAACAAAACCAGTCAATCTTCAGTGGGGACTGAGGTGCTATAGTGGATTTCTCCATTGAAGTTCAGTGCTCATGGCAGCAAGCAGAATTGTGTGCCAGTGATGCTAATGACCTTGCTCAAGGTCATGCATTGTCTTTCTGATGTGGTGGCAACAGAGAATTGCAATTCAAATGCCAGTTGTGGGGGAAAATAGTCTGTTTCTCCCAGGGTCTTTTATTGCATGGTCTCAGCAGTCTTAATTCTGGAAGGCAGAGTGACTTCAAATAGATCTTTCAGAGCCTTCCAATTTGTCTATTTTTACAACTATTCTTCACATCTTTTTTTCCTACCTTATCCTTTAAGTCCCGGTAAATTCCTGGCAACCTTAGAGGATTAAGTCATCCTAATTTTGGGATCCCATTAGTGCGGGAGAAGAGGTGTGTAAGTGCGGCCCCTAGTGGCGATGTAGGATGCAGCAGCGCAGGCACCAGGGGCTGTCCAGAGACGTGAAGTCCCGCCCCATCCCCAGGCTCCTCCCTGGGCTGGCAGGTGGCTGGTTCTTGCCTGTGGAGCCAGTGAAACTCACCGGAGGGAATTCTCTGGTCGTTTTCCTTTCTGGCCATCCTCCGACAGCACTTCGAAAGAGAACTGGGATGATGGTCTCATTCTTAACTCTTTCGTCCACTTTCACCCCATACTGACTCGGCCACCCCGGGGCCTCCTTTATTTATGGTAGCATCTCCTAAAGAAGCTTGTGTGTATCCTCAGGAAGTCTGTGTTGGTCTCCACTGTGGTGATCAGCTATCTTCTGCAGCAGACTCGGATGGCACATAGGCTGACATGGATGCTGTGTGTCTAAATCCTGCACTGTTTATTCCCCCTTTCTTGAATAAGGGAAGTTGGGCATTCACGACACTATCCATAGCCCCAGTTGTTTAAAGTTCCTGTGGTGGACAGAGGACCCACGGGACATTTCTCCAGAGAGGACATGATGGCCAGCAGGCATGAGAGGGGTTCCATACTGTCAGCAAACCGAGACTCTGCTCTTGAGAATGCAGACTTCCTCCCCTCTCCAGAGAATAGGCTTTCCCAGAGGACAAGGCCAGGCCTGGACATGTGTGGTGGCCACATGCCTGGGGAGGGCTGAGATTGGCATGGATTTGGCTAGGGGCAGTCTGGGAGCCTGGGAGGGGCAGTGGCTGGGCAGGGGCACTAGGGATGCACATCAACTTCTGTCTGGGAGGATAGGGCTCTGAGGAGCAGAGATGCCCATGTAGTCTCTTAACTCCTTACCTCCATGCTTGGGAGATGCTGAGGATGCAGATGTCCTAGGAAAAGCTGTGGCCTGTGTGTGTGTGCAGCAGTGACGAGGGGCCCTTTGTCTCTTGTTGGATGTGTCCTTTGTCTGAAGGGAGCAGCATCCCTGTGATCTCAGTTGGCCAGGTGCTAAGTGGGAAGCCATAGTCCTCAACAAGGACTGCCTGTCCTCTGAGCCAGCATTGCTGCCCAGCCCAGCAGAGCTGGGAGAGAAGAACTCTGTCCAGAAACTGCAGTTCTACGCTGTCCCCAAGACAGTCAGGACCACTGCCTGGCTCAGGGTGGATGGAATGGTGCTCTGACATGCACATTAATATAAACATTTTGCTCTAGCATATTTAATAGTGGTGACCTGTTTTGTTCCTATAAACAGATCACTTTATATAAACTGTGACCCATGACAGAGGCTACTTCAAGGGTTCCAAAATTTATCCAGCAAATGTGAACTGGCTTCCAGCTGCAGTGGAAACAAGCTAGTCCCCAAGTAACATGTAAATGTGAGCTACAACAGCTGTCACCCTAGGGACTGTCCCTGGGGGCCTGAACAGATCTCTGAGCACGGGAGACTCAGAATTGGGAGGCAGGATCCTGGAGGATGCACATGACCGGCGCGTACCTGTGCCTCCTACTGACGCGGAGCACCAGCTCTAATCCCTGTCAATGTGCAGGGAAAGCACTGGCCCAAGCAGACAGCGGGGACCCACACCCCTGCACGCACATACGTCAGCACACAAGCCTATGCGCATGCGTACAGTCACATCCGGCAGTTAGGTTCTTTTTTTTTTTTTTTTTCAATCATACATATTTTATTAAGCTTCGTGCAGTGTCTTCTGATTTGTGGTAGTTGTCAACAAAAGCAAAAACAGACGATTTTAACTTTATAGTCACTAGGAAGTAACTGGAATGAAATTATGGTTTTCTTTCTTTTAATATAAAAGAGCGGTCCTACAGTCTCTGCAGCCCATGCGGAGGGAGGGGCCTTGTTCACGGCCCCTGGCCCCGCCTGCTAACCCAGGGCCCGCCCTGTATGATCCTGCAGCCACGGCCTGGAGGACTCCAAGTGAAACTCATTTCCATATCAAACCCAATTCAGATGAAACGTCTTGGTTTAAAAAAAAAAAAAAAAAACAAAGCATCAATAGCCCCCTGATTAGATTTTCATCTCCTGAACAGATAAATATGAATATTTATTACCATGAATGCAGATTTTTCTCTTTGCATTGCTCTGATCTTGAATATTATCCATTGCTAATTTTTATGAAAATTTGGGCAACATGATGTTTTCACATAAACTGACAGTTCTTGAGATAATCCTGTTATTGTCTGGTTGAAAATGACAGCTTCCGCTCATTCATGTGTTAAGGAGGGATTAAATATTGTTTTTCATTCCCATAATCTAAGATGGACTGGAAATTAAAAACTGAACGTTGTGTATTAGCAGGGCTTTGAGGACCAGAATTTGTTTGCCTTCACTTAGAGAAGGTCTGTAAATTAGCAGCCGTACAACTAGTCCCTTGATGTTGTGGAAAGCAGTGTCGTGAAATACCAGGGGCATTCCTCAATAAGCTTGTCACCATATCTGCTCCCCTCCAGCCCAGGGATCAAACAAATAATCCTTTGCCAAAAGAGTGAAGCACAATTCCCATCTGGTCACAGTCAGATCTTTTCCAGGCTCTCCTGCAGGGTGCAGCGCCGGCTCCAGGGAGCTGGCACGAGTCTGCAGTCTGACACCTCTGCTGATGCTGCCCAGGACGGGACTTGTGGTGCTGTGGGCCCAGCTGTGGATTTGATGGGATTTTAGATAAAACTTTCCCATCATGCTTCTAAAGTCACAATAGATTTCCTTTACCAGTTTGTTCATCCCTTCACCTATTCGTCCACTCTTCCTGATTGCCTAGGTAGAAGCTGTGTTTTTTAATGTCTTATTGACAAGGTACAGGAGAACAACACAGACCCAATTCTGGGAAGGCGGCTTGCCCAAACACTGTGTTTTGGAATGAATGAGTAAAAGAAGTCCAAAGTCCTATGAGACACTAATGGGTTAGATTCAACTCTGGGCCAGTAGGATGGCTAATTGAGACCCTCCAGAATTACCCAGGGAGTCCCTGCCCCGGGGCTTCAGAGGGTGCCTGCCTGGGAAAGAAGCTCTTTCCAGAGGAAATCCCTTAAAGTACATTGAGGTCACTGGGGGCTCAGTGACACACAGGGACAGTCATGTGAGGACACAGGGAGAAGGGGCATCTGTAAGCCAAGGGCAGAGGCCTTGGGGGAGCCAGCCTGCCACACCTGGGCCTGGAAGGCCGCCGTGTGGTGGTCCTGGACATTGCTTCGATTCGGACACCTGTGCACGCACACGGTGATACACTAGTACCTCTCCACTCCCTTGTCCCTTGCCCATCCGCCACTTGCTATAGGATCTGTCCAACCTAAGATCCCCAATGGGCAGAGGGGAGATTCTTTGCCCTCCCCTCCATTGGTAATTCAGGCCACCTACTCCGATGAGAGGGAACTCATTGTATAAGATGTGTGATGGTGACCACTGGGGGGCGGGGAGAGGTAGTCTTGGTGCTGAAACAGTGAGATCTGTCCCCACGAGGTCCTGTGGGAGCAAGACTGTCATCTATACTTCTGTCCCTCACTCAAGTGCTGCAATCAAAGCATCACCCCAGTGCCCTCGCAGGGAAGGGCAGGGAGCGCTCCCATGCGGACACCTGTGTGAGCCCCAGCTACCCCTCAGGGCTGGGCCCTTGAGTGACATTAGGGATGGGAAAATTAGGGGTTTCCACTTATCTCATGAACATTGCCAGATCAAAATTTTATACCACTGAGTTTTAAAAATACTTTATATTCATGGAATATACCAGATACCTGAGGCACCTAGAGAGGGAAGTAGAAGGTTTAAGTGTTTAGGAATCTTAATGAGGAAAGTTAACTTGAGAACCGGTAACCCCAGGACTCTGAAACTCTAAGGCAGGAGGATCACAAGTTCCAACCTCACCTGGGCAATTTAGCAACTCAGCAAGATCCTATCTGTAAATAATAAATCAAAATGGCTGAGAATGCAGCTCAGTGTAGAAGCCCTGAGTTCAATCCCCTGTGTCACAAAAGACTTATTTATTTTTCACATTTACTTGAGACTAGAAAACTGTCAAGGAGTCAGGAAGCCTCTCTCCTCACTGCTGCTTTACAGGGAGCGGTCAGCAATCACTGGGCCTCTGCATTTTCAGTGGCTTTGCTCCCCACCAGTCCAACAGGCGATGGGGCTGCCAGAGGGTGTGTGAGTGAGGGCAGGAGATACAACCTGGCTTTGGAGTAGGTGCACACCTATAATCTCAGCACTCAGGAGGCTGAGGCAGGAGGATTGCTGAGAGTTCAAGGTCAGTCTGAACTACATAGTGAGGCCCTGTCATTCACAAACAAACAAAAAATACAAATAAAATCCCCCAAATCATTCTTAATTATTATGGGAAAATAGCTGTGGCTGAGAGGGTGCTGATGCAACATCTAGGGGGGCCTGTGTTCCCAGAAGGAGAGATGTACTGTCTTAGGGCAGTCTGTCACTGATACCATCATCCAGAGGGAGTGGGGCACACCTGTGGGCCACTCGGGTCTCTCCACCTGTGGTGGCAGACCCCTCTGTAAATGGGTTGTTTCCAATATAATCAGGTGACAATGTGGTCATGGGGACAGGGCTGTGTGCTTAGAAGAAGACAGCATGGGACAACGGGAACACTGCTCAGGCCAAGGAGCACAGGATCATAAGTGGCACCAAAGCTGGGGCAGCTGGAAAGACCTGGAGCCTACAGAGGCACTGAGGGCCCTTGGCACAGGCCATCTAGCTTCAGAACCGCACAAAACTCTGTGGCAGGCAGCACCTCGCTGTAGTATCTCCAGTGCGCTGCTGCCCAGGGCCTCAGCAGTTGCGGGGCGCTGGGGACACATTGGGTGCAGTCCTGTTTAAATACCAGGAGCCAGTCTAATATCCAATTCTGCAGAAGGGACAGGAGAGCTGCTGGGGCCACCTGACTTTCCCAGGGTCACTGGTAAGGTCTTGGGCTCCAGAGGGGCCTGGTGAGGACCCTCTGTGGCATAAGGACAGGGTCAAGAGTCTGGGGGTTGAAGTGGGTGGTGACTCTGTGCCCCAGGGTGTCCAAGATGGGAAAAATAGAAGGGATTTTGTGTTCCCACAGGCTGACAGGGAAGAGCCTAAGGGCTGTCATTTTGTCCAGCTGTGCCACCTGCAGGCTCTTCCGTGTTGGCGCTGCTAGGCTCTGGGGCTCCGCGATGCCTCAGGCTACGTTTGAGGACATTTCTGTATATAGCTTCCTTCTCTCACACAGGAGATGTGTTCACAAGAAAGCACATCAAAGTTACAGCTGTACCTGCTGCCTCTGCTGTGTTATATGTGTTTCCATGACATAAACTTAAATTTAGCATTAGGTTACATTTTGTGTTACGAGGACGACTACTTATTTCAGGAGAGTTAGAGCAGCCTGGCATCCTCATGCCTGTGGCATCGGGCACAGGGTGGGCTCTGTGTCAGGGACCTTGGTGATAAGAAGCCACAGCTGTCTCCAGCTGCTGCTGTCAAAGAAGGTCCGGTGTCAGAGACAAGGCAGGAACTGTGGCTGGGCATAAATGAGGGGAGAGGAGCCCCATCTTTCATGGGACCGCAGGCCCTGGAAAGGCAGTCTGCATATCTGCCAGCACTGCAGGAGACAGTGAATGCCACCAAGGGTGTCCACCTGCAGGCAGTGTCACAGCCCCACCCACTCAGACTCCCTAGTTCTTGACAGGCGTTGGCACTGTGATGTACACCAGAGGCACACAGGGATCACCACGTACGGTGCCTGAACTGATGGGTTCCCAGGGAGATGGACATGACATCACATGGGCAGCAGGCACTGTGAAGAGAGCTCTGCAGGAGGTGCGCAGGATGACCAGGCAGGTTCTGCAAGGCATCCACTCTGTCATGCCTGCCCCAACATGGGCCCAGGTAGAACAGGCAACATGTGCTGGGCCAGGTTCAGAGTGTCACCGCACCTGCCCCAGTATAGCCACCATACAGACCCTGCTCTGGGGTGGTTGGGATGGGAGGTGCTCTGATGCAGAGGTCTCGGTTATTCTTAGACCTAGGGCATCCCTGACCACCAGCCGCTGTGGGGTGCTAGGTGGATGCTGCCCCATGGGCCCAGGCAGACCCTCCAGGTATGCTTTTTCAGCTGACAGACAACATAAGGTCGCTTCACCCAAAGGCAGAATTGAAGCCCTTCCTGCCATCAGAGCTATTGAGGTATAGCTTAAGGGGCAGGAGGTAGGCTCTGAACTGGACTGCTTGGGATTGATCCTGGCTGCTGCTTCTGCTGTTACTTGCCTGTGCCTCAGTTTCTCCATCTGTACTACATGTCACATGGTGTTTGGAACAGACCCTGGCAAGGAAGAGGTGTCAAGCAGCGGTGAGCAGCTACTGGGCCATCATCCCTCAAGAGGACGGGGTTGGCACCCTGAGGGTTCTCTTTAACCTCCCCTGAAGGTGGTTTAGAGCTCCCCTGCCATGGTTTAGAGCTAGCTACATGGCCTCCAAAGGGCCCTGTGTCTGGAAGGGTGGGCACCATGGCTGAGTGCTATAAGAGGTGGGCCCTGGTGAGAGGCAGCCACTTGGGCGTGGCCTGGAAGGGTGCGTCTTCTTCCAGGCTCCTTTCTTCTCCCTCTGCTTCCTGCCCACCCAGCTCCCCACTCCCTGCCCCCAGTCCTTCCACTGTGCTTTTGCCTGGAGCAGGCTATGGACGGAAATCTCCAAAAACTGTGAGCCAAGATAAATCTTTCCTCCTCAAGGTGGAGGGTATTTGGTGTTTTGTTCCAGTGAGGAAGACCAAGCCTTATAGGGAAGATCAAAAAGGGTCCCTGAACACTACCTGTTGTTGCTTCTGGGACTCTCCAGGGCTCAGGTTTTCAATGAACACAGACTCCAATGCCGCACTCACCAGGCTACGGGAGCATCTGTGCCCATGGGCCTGTGTTTCCCAAGGAGATTCGAAGGACATCACCTCAGTCCAGCCTTGGACAGTGTGCATGTCCTGGCAGCTGGAATCTCCCTGATAGGCATTTTTTAAACAGAAATTAGCTGCAATGCTAGAGAGGGGCAAGGAAGCGTCAGGGGCAGGGTAGGAAGTGGAGCTGCTGGTGCCCTCCACGGGCACAATGGATCCCACGCTATGTGACTGTTTACTTGGATTGTGAGGTTGTCACTACAGCAACTGCCACTTCAGGAGACACTTCCTGTCTGCTATAAGTCATGGGAATGAACTGCAAAGGGCCTGGAGAGTCGAGGGGACACTGGTTTTCAGAAAAGGGGTGCTTCACACGAGACCCTGCTTGCCAATGCAGCAAGTCTGGTTAATTACATCAGATGCACCTTCCGTCACTTTCTCTCCTGGGGGAAACAGGAAGAGCACAAGGAGCAATGGGAGCCGATGTGGGGACAACATGGGCCTCCTAGGCCTACTGTCACAGGGGCTGAGCCCAGGCAGGGCACCAGGGCCCTTGCCCATCCAGTGCCTGCTCACTTGGTGACCTGGGTCCACCCGACCCACGTGGGCACCCAGGGTTGAATATAGAGCTGTGGTTGATGCTGTCACAGTTAACACAATGCTACGCAGGTGTTCTTCTCAGACACAGGCAGGAGCATGTGCCACCAGCAGGCTTTCCTTGGACCGATGCACTTTTGCATTTAAGAGAAAAATTCTGTCCTCTGTCAGGAAATGTAGATTAGCTGGACAGGAGGGAGGTGAGAGGCATGGGGCAACAAGGTGTACAGTGGGGCTGACTGGAACACAGCCTCCTGCAGGGAGCTTGGGGGGCGCTGGGGACGCTCAGGGTCCATGCACAAACACAGGTGTGGAGTCTCACACGCTCTGTGCTGTGTTGCTTTGGGTGTATGGAGGGTGCGACCTGGGCCCTCTGACAGCTGGCGGAGCAAGCTGGTGCTTAGTTGGGCAAGAACGGGACTTGTTGTGGGCTGAGATGGAACGTGGGGTGGTCTACCCAAGCAACCTGGCCTCAGCTCTCTGTGCCTAGGCCATCACATCGTCACCCAACTTGATGCCCAGTATCCCTGTCCTGCCAGCATGACCGCAGAGCCTGCCCTCCTGTGAGGCACAGTGTTCCCTCCCTCACGTTCTCCAGCAGGTGGCGTCTTCTGTCCCAAGGCCAAGGCAGGAGCAGGCGGAGAGTGGACAGAGGGTTTACAGAGCTCAGGAGGCTGCACCCTGGGCAAACATAGATTTCACGCCCGAAACAATGCCCAAAGAATCAGGGTTTGTAGACGGAAAATGAAAGGACAAGAAAGTGGGCACCGTCAATCACTATCATGACTGTACCAAGGGCTCGAGCCTGTCACCTGTCCCAGGTGGGAACTGCAGTCCCTCGGCAGAATAGGCATCTCTGAGTGGCTTGTCACCAACTGGCATAATCACTGATTGGCATCATTCCTGTGTCTGTAATTCCAGCACTCAAAAGGCTGAGGCAGGAGGATTGCCATGAACTCAAGGCTACTCTAGTCCTAGTGAGACCATGGTTCAAGAAACCAAATACACAGAACAATACAGTTTTTTTAAAAAAGCACATGGTGACTGTGGTTGTCATGGATGGGCTCAGTGGCCTTCCCGGCCCCACCAAGCACACCCACACTGCTGGTGTTTCCTCCCTGGCTTTGTATGCACATCCACGTGAGTGTGCCCTCGCTCGCAATGCCGTGTTCTTTACTGTTTTTCTTTATTTTTCAGTGGTGTGGGGATGGCACCGGAGCCTGTGCAGTCTGAGTACGTGATCTGACAGGGATCTGCACCCCAGCCTGCATGCTCCTTGTGCGAGTGCAGAGCAGAGCAGAGGGAGGAACCGCTTAGAGCTGCACATGGCAGCCATGGCAAGGCCCCAGCTTTGCCAATGTCCTGTCAGTGTGCAGACCTGACCATGGGACCTCATCAGGCGACAAGGGTAAGGGGCCACCCTGTCCAGCTTGGTGGCATCCTGCAAGTCTATCATGATTTAAAGGAGGAAGGCAAAAGATGGTTTGAGAGAAAAGTTTGCAGAAAGGGGGACACCACACCCGTGACCCCCTCTGTGCATGCACCTGTGCTGTGCCAGGTTCTTCCCACATATGGTGCCCCCACCACCATGCTGGAGGGCAGACTGCCTGCGGCAACTTCTACAGAAGCCGTGGCTTTGAGTATGCAGCACAGTGATTCCTTCCTGTGATCTTACATTGTAAGTCAATTTTATTTTTGTCGCAAGTTTAAAAAAAATTTTATGTGCTGAATGGCCTCCTTAACATAGGTTTCTGAGTGTTTGACTCCTGATCTAAAGGCAAGGTTCTGTTTTTTAGCAATCTCCCTACTTTCCTCCCTCCTTCCCTCTCTTCTTTTATCTTTAGTTTTTGCAATACGGGGAACTGAACCCAGAACCTTTGCACTGAACTACATCCCCAGACTTTTTAATTTTTATTTCGGGTCAAGGTTTTGCTAAATTGTCTGGGCTAGACTCAATTTGTGATTCTGCTGCCTTGGTCTCCCAGAATGCTGGGGTTATGGTATGCAGCTCTGTGCTCAGCTCATACTGTTTTTTAAAAGTTAAACTGGCTTATGTCACCTCCAGCTGAGTAGGTATATGCATGTTTTAGCATATTTGGTCTTTATTTAAAAGCAAAACTATCCGTAAACAACCTATGACTTTGTTGAGATAAGCCTCAGTGGCACTCATGTGTCGCCACCTCCCTGGCACTGTGGGCAATGGGCTCCCTGTGTGTCTCACTGCCAGCAGCAGTCCTCTTACCTGTCTGTATCCTGACACGTGCTGACCCAAAGCCTCCCCACCAGCCTGTCTCTCATGAGCCCCCTGGACACAACAAAGTACCTGGCAAGAAGAGCGGAGCTGCTTGTCACCCTGTCAACAGCTGCAGCCTTCTCTTTCTGGGATGCTCATTGTGGGAAGAAGTCCCTCTGTACTGACCGTTTCTGGTCTAACCTGACCTATCACTCTGGCATGTGCAGTGGGCAGGTGTGTACTCTCCCAGGTCTCCTGTGATGCAGGTGCCTGGTCTGCTGGACCATCATTTTCCTGCCCATTCATTTGGCCTAAATCTGCATTCAGTATCCAAGTTTCTCCCAGAAATCCCTGAGCAACCAAAGTAGAATTTTGAGGAAGTTATTTAAAGTAGCAGTATCTCTTTCATCAGCTAGGAAGGGACTGAACAGTGTTCAGGGGAAGAGAATGAAGCTGTTTCCCCTCACCTCCATTGTGCAGTCTCACCCCAGCCATGTCTGCAGAGGCTACCAGGTACCCACACCTACTCCAGTTAGCGTGCTCCATGCTCAAGGAGCCCAGCCATGCTCATCAGACAGGACGCTGGTCACAGGCTCATGGGCTAAGGGCTTGGACATGGTCATCCTCTTTGTCTTTGAACAAAATTGTACCTGGAACCAGGAAGTAGCAGAAGCGGCAAAGGCACAGAGCTGGTGGATATGGTGGTGAGGATGGTAAGATGTCAGACTGGTACCCACCCACGATGGTTGCTGAGCAGAGCTTTCTAAGGTCCAGAGGTTCCGGAGAAACACTTAGAAACTATGCCTGCTCCCAGTGGGGAGAGCTCCCCCATGGCCAGTCTGCTCAGGACAGGGATCCAGGACTAGCCTCTCTGGAGTGCTTCTCGCTGAGGCCTGGGTGGCCTCATCTCCGATTTGGAGGCCAGCAGGGAAGCCCAGCAGCACTGTTGTAAGGGTGGGCCAAATTTGCTTGTTCAGCCACACTTCCAGTAACTGGGCCCCAGAAGTGCCCTGGAAACCTCATTGAGATTGGTTTTCTTCCTAATTTTTGAGCTTTTCTTTGGGATAATAATAATTTTCCCTTGCAAGAGATGTGACTACTAACTTGGATAAAGTATGAAAACTTCTCAAGACACCAGATTAGATTTGAAACATATCAAAATGCCACCCATCTATTAGGATGTGTATATGCACCATAATCTGTTTTGTTTCCTTTAAATGTTGTTTTGAGAGATTTCTACTTTCTTTAAGAGGTTTTAATTCCACTATCTGTCATCACATGTGTGAGTCACAGTGCTGCGAGGAGAGTCTATAAATGCTGTTAGATTTCTAGTAATCAAACTCCACTTTACATTCTAGAGTCAGGAATTAGAAGAATGTGAAATACATTTAAAAAATCAGAATCATCAAGATCAGGCTTCTGAATGAGGAAGTTAAAATTGGGGAAAAATATCACTAGTTTCTTGAAAATTTCTCAACTCTACTCTTCTTTCCTGTTTTTTCTACTTTAAATTTGCTCCGAATACATAAACTTCCCTTCTTCAGGTCAAGAACAGCTTCCCAACCGGGATTTCTGGGTGCTGGGCTCCTGCCTCCTCCTACACCAGTAACTGGGAGCCACGGACCCATGGAGAACCACTTAGGAGAAAGTGGACAGAGGGACATTCCTTTTAGCTTACACAATCTGCTTCACAGATAATCAGTGATTCACACTTCCATGAATCAGATCAACTCAGTCCCTCCAGAGCTTCATAACTATTTGTGATGAGAGGAGAACACTGTGGGCCAGAAACACGTGTGGGCAGCAAAGTCCTCTTGCTTTGTCCTAACTTGGAGTGTGAGCCACCCCTACATGTCCAAGCAGGGAACATGATGGTTAGGTGTGAGACACCTGAACAGACATCTGGGAGAAGTCTAGGATACTGGGGACTGGGTACATTTGTGGCTTAACACCTGAGACTGATGCTGGGGGACATCACAAGAAAGAAAGATAGTGTAACAACCCCTGGCCTGGGTGAGACGCTAGGGCAGACAGCACGCAGAGGTACGGGAAGGCACAGTGTCTTGGATTTTCAGAAGGATGGCAGTGGACAAAGGTGGAGCAAGCCATGAAAGGACTGCAATGACATTCATGCAACTAGTGTTCCAAGATGGGTGAGAGAAGCTGCTGCTGAGACGCACGAGAAGCAAAGTCCAGCTGTGCAGCTCTGAGGCTCAGGCCACCCTGGCAGTGGACAGTGCCACTGCTCATGGGAGCAGATCCTGACAGGAACATGTGGGGAAGGGAGGATTCCGGGGACACAGACTCATTCTGGATAAGCTTTGCTAGGAAGGACACAGAGAAGCTGAGGTGGGGTTTCTGTCAGGAGCCTGGTATCAAGGGCGGCTTAGATAATTTTCATCAGATGGGAACATGACAGAATATGTGTCTTCTGACAGCAATAATTCAGTGAGGAAGGCGTCCAACCATGACAGAAGGGGGTGGCTGACTGGTGCCCCATTCACTGCTGAGGAGGAGGAGGAGGGGGAGGAGGGGAGGGAGTGTGTTCTTCCTGTGTAGCTGGTGGAGGTAGCAAACAGGTTTTTCCTGCCATAAAATGCCACCAAGGTCACAGGCTAGGAGGGAGGCAGGTGAAGACACATGTCTGCAATAAAGCACAGTGGTTCCTGAGAGCGCTGAGTCGGCTCGGTGCTCACTGACAAAGGATAAAAGGTAGCAATTGGAAGGAGAGGTTGTACAGAGTGCACAGACAAGTGGTCATGGTCAGGGCTTCAAGACAGAAGATGAGACCCAAGAGACGTGGGTCTCAAAGACCGGAGAGAAAGTCCACACAGGTAGGGACCCACAAGATGTCAAGTGGGCTCAAAGCAGGTTCACGGGGGTGGACACTCCCTGAGTTCAGGAGTCTGCTCCGTTGCTCTCAGTTGTGGCTTTAATATTTCACAGCTGCCACAGTGAGGATTGACGGAATGAAACAATGAATGGGGTGGTAAACTGATGAGAGTGGGACCCCCTCTCAAACTGTGTGGAGACAAAGGAGGAAACACAGTGCATCTCCAAGAGCACAGGCCCAGCTGAAGAGAGATGGAGAGTGAGGACCTGGGGCTCGGGTCCCTGGATGCACATGTGGACGGTGCCTATAGTTGTGGGGGTGGAGGGGGGAGTTGACACCGAGACCCCACATTAAGCCTCGGACCTTACAAGCTGCCTCACTGCTTCACCTGAAAATGGGGACTGGGACTAAAGCCCTTGCCTGTGCGGAGGGCAGAGGAGATGAACCAGACCTGCAGCTCATGCTAGGTTGTGCAGAAACTTCAAGGTGGGAAGCTAATGCAGGGGTGGGTGCTGAGACATGGGGAGAAAATACAAAGCTTCTTACTTGTTAACTCAGGACCACACCTCCCTACAGAAGACATCAGGACTAAAAAGAAACCACGAGTCTAGTCCCTCCTAGAGAGCACACTTCCTGAGAGGTCCTGATGCACCCATGGTTTTGGCCTTTCCCAAACAGGGTGACACTGATAAAATCAGCCCATTTTCACCTGAGTTTGCCCCCAATCTTGGGGTACACTACTCTTGAACCCAGAAGTTTTTCTGCTGGGCCAGCAAGCAAAGGGGGAAATGGGCAAAAATCCTGTCCACGATGATGGCAACGGAACCGGCCCTTCCCCTGTTGACCAGCTGCAAGGTGGCCCTTGCTGCCATCAGTCACCACCCTTCCTATGGATAAGGATGATACTCTTGACCCCTAAGATGCTTAGACCCTCCCTCTCCCCGTGCTAGTGCTGAAGACAGCAAGCTAACAGGCACACCAGGACGCACAGCGGTGAAACGTTCCATTAACCTGGGCTGGCGCTATGGATTCTGGCATCTCTCAGACTCTCAGGAGTCTTTGCAAAGTTCTCACCAGTCACTGGTGCTGTCCTCATCCCGTCAGTCTCAACGCGCATCCTCTCCAGCTGCTGCTCTCAACGAGTGCACCCAACATGCACGCTCATTTGAGTACAGTGACTGATTTAGCAAGTTCTCCTCTCAAGCTCTAAAGACCAGAACTGAGGGAAGGAGACAGCCCCAAAGCAGCGGTTCATCTTTAAGTGGCTCAGCAAGAACATTGCTGCCACACAGAGAGGCGCCCACATAATAAGCCTTCCTCAATAGCTAATTATCTTGAATGGTGTGTACAGTGAAATTTCAAGCACGGTGGCACATTGCTTTGGTCCATGCTGACTTACAAGTGACCACATGCTTCTTCCAAGAGGAGTCATCTCAGTTCTAAGGACAGGTCATTCAGTTATCACACAACTGGGGGTATGGTCTCAATGGCGGCTGCAGCTGTGTACTGGTGGCCTCGATGGTGGTAGCGTGTGGTCAAGAACACGTGGACATGACCGGGCTGAGGACGGGCAACTGCATCATGGGGGCACTGTTTCTTTTCTACCTTTGTCTGCCCTCTCCCACCCAGGAGAAAGGGAGCATTTCCCTGGACCTCTCCCATCAACTCAGCACCTGCAAAACAGCTGACTGAGTAGCGTGTGTCTTCCAAACACATCTCTACACTGCTTCGTTGCTATTCATCTTTCAAGGGGAGACACCAGATCCGAATCTCAAAGACCACCTAAAGCATCAAATCTGCAGCACCCTTAGCCAGAATCCACAGCAACAGGAGTATGCACCACATCAACCACTGCTCCTGAAGTCAGCCGCGAGCCACCTGACACTGAGATGCCACCTGAATAGGACGCCGTCATGGACACACACGTGAGGCCTCCCTCACACTACTCACCGGCCCGGTCCCGCTCTGAAGGATCCTCAGTCCAGAAGCCTCCTCCAGTTGGTTCCTGTGGTCAGCTGTTGGGAAAATGAAGAAGCAAGGGTCATTGTGGGGAGGGTGTGGATCTCCAGGCACAAGTGCACAAGCACCCCAAACAGGAAGTCATTGCCCACATGGCTGCTTCAGCAAGGCCATCCTGGTGACAAGAGCCTGGTGTCCTGCCTAGCCCCGTCCTGTGCGCCAGTGGTCTCAGTCACAGCATGACGCCACACCAGGGCTGCTGAGGAAGTATAGGCGACTGCGCTTTGAAAACCGTGAATGATGTAGTGATGGTCATTACCCAGTCCCTGGGAAGCAGCGGCTGATTAATTAACATTCCATGTTGACGAAGGATGCCCCTGGAGGCAGAGCTGGAATTCTGCTATCAGCGCTGGAGTTTTGATTCCCCTTCCTCCTGCCCCTTCAGGAAGCAGCCTCACTCACTCTGGTAAAAGCCTCATTCCAGTTTTCTACCAACGTCGAATGAAGAAGACTCCAGAAGATGACTTGCGAGAGTGAGCCTTACAAATGATGGGTGGTGTCAGTGACACTGCAGGGTCCTGTGTGGAGCGACTTCATAGACAGGAGTGTGTCACCAGGCAACTGACTCTAGCTTATAATTCTGTGGGAATATCCTTTTGGATAAATTCCATATTGGATAAAGCCACTTTGGAAATGAAAACCAGGAAAAATAGAATTGTATTGCAAACCCCATGAAGAGTGCATTGTGATTGTGATTAATGTGGAAGGAAAAAGCGAGAAAGCAGCAATCACTTCAGCTCTTACTGTCTTACTCCTACATTAATCCCTGGTAATGAAATATCTTTCAGAGAGACACACATGAGCCCCCGACCCAGGCTGGCATCCCACCTTCCAGACTTTCCATTATCTCCTGGAAGTTTCCCCTTTGAACTACAGGCGTTATTTTTACACAAGGAAGTAAGGCTTCTCCGAAAGTGAGGCAACCGAAAGTCGAGCCGGCTGCAGCGAAGGGCTGGAGACGCCTCGAGAGGGCAGGGAGAGTGGCCCAGGCGCAGACTGTGGTGAAGACACAGAACATAAAGCAATCCTTTCAGTGGTCTCCTGTAAACTTTACTGAGTGGCAAGCTGCCTGGGGCTGGGAGAACAGTGAACCTGTTCGAGCAGGTTGAGGAACACGTGCATAAAAATGGAATTAAAACTGTGGCAGTCTTTGTAACCGAGCAGTGAGATTTCAGGGTCAGGAATAGTAAAAAACCTTCCAATTGATAACCAAGTAGACCAGCCCAGCTTAGGGGCCAGCAATCTTTTCTAGAAAGGGTCAGACAGTGAGTGGCTCAGGTGTGGCAGTCCCTGCTCCCTGGCTCCTCTGCCTTGTCCCATAGGTGGTCCAAGGCACACACTGAACAGCGTGGCACACCCGGGGGATGCATTTTATGTTCTGTAAAACTATTCCCAGAAGGAGACTGCATCTTCCAACAAGGCCATGGAGGCTGGCCAGCTCTGGAAGGTGCCCTGGCCACTGGACACAGCTGCTGGGAGCTGATCTTGTAGACTAGTGATGAGGACTATAAGGAACACCATTTTGTCACCGCTGTGCTCCAGGGACCTGTTGTAGGAAATGCGTTGGCATGGTGCTCCGGAGCAGTGAGGAGAGAGCTCTGAATGCGAGTGTGTGCTAGGAATCCGTTCACCTGCTATTTTAGTTCCTTTCCTCTGGTCCCTGAGACAGAACACCCAACACCCAAAGTTAGAGGAGGAAAGAAAGGTTTATTTAGATCACAGTTTGTTTTAGTCCATAATTGGCTGGCTTCAAGGCAGGGTGACTTTGCAGAGAACAATTCATGGTACCCACAAGATAGCAAAAGCAACTAGGGAGAGACAAGACTCTTTGTGTCCCGTGTATTGCATGGAGGCTATGCACCCTAGCGGGGGTATAGTGCGTACATCCTTAATCGTGGCCAGAACTATGCCAAATCAATCAGTGGACTGATTTACTAACTATACACCCCTAACCCCAGTGTCACACACTCTAGATCTTGCCACCTCTGAAAAAGCAGTAAGACTGCATGAAGCTTTGAGGGGACAGCTAGACACAAGCCATAGCACCTGTTTATTCCCAAAGTGTCTTGACATGCCCGAAGAGTGATCTGTGTTGAGTCTGAGAGAGCTTAACCCAGGCAACACATGTTATCCCAAGCAACCACAAAGCAAGTGCCCTGGAGTGAATGGCAGGATGCACCTGTCTCCATGCCATGGCTCCTCGGAACCTGGAGACAGGGCTGCCCCTGGTAAGGTCCTGCCGTGCATGTCCCAGGCTGGCCAGGAAGTGCCCGGTCACTTCCCTTCTGTTTGTCAATCCAGGACAATATCACCGGTGCTAGGTCTCTGCTGACACACACTTAGAAGTAGAAAAAGAAAAATCTTGTCCAGTAAATGTTCAAATTTCAGTTCCAAGTTATTTTTTAGGCAAGTTCTGGACGTTAGGTTAGAGTATGAGTAGAGACCAGCAGCCCAGGCTGGGACAGCAGGACACTGCTTCAAGGAAGGCAGAGAACAATGTGGGAAGCCCATTGTTACTTTCCCGGGAGACAAAAAGGCCTCTAAACACAAAAAAGAAGTCTTTTAAAATTAAATTCACTAGATGAAGGATATGCAAATTACCTGAAGAAGCGGAACCCTGTAATGTTCTCAAAATTCTGCAATAGCCTATTTAATTAGTATTTTAATTTATCAGAATAATTCTTTGCACTTGACAATTTATGCAGCATTCCATATAATTAAGCACGCAGCTCAGTGGAATGGTTTTGCCTCCCCTCTCTGGCCCTACTATTCTAACCTGAAGGAGTGTGCAGAGGTCTCCTCTGTGACCTAAATGACAATGGAACAACTTAATGGCTTTGCTGCTTCGGAGTTGCAGTGTGCAGGGAGGGCCCGAGGCTGGCCCTGTCGCCTGGTGGGCCCCTGCTCAGTTGGTCACCCCATGCACCCTGCGCATCTCCATACCAAGTCTGGCCAGCAGAGTCAGTCATTACTTGGGTGAGGTGGGTATCAGCATGGCCCCTGCCCTGTGCCTTGACTTGACCTTGCAGGAGGTGGCTCGGGTCAATCTCCTTTTTCCTTGGTGTGCAGAGGGTGCCCGTAGCCTGGAAAGGCAGCCTTGCTAAGGGGAGAGGGACCAAGGTGGAGGCTAACTCATCACCTAGGGCCCCAGTCTCTTTCCACTCTTCCTTTTCTTTTTGCTTGCTTTCATTTTTTGAGATAGGGTCTTACTATGCAGTTCAGGCTGGCCTTGAACTCACCATGGAGCCCAGGATGGCCTCAAATTCTTGGTGATCCTCCCAAAAGGCTCTCTATCATCACATCTGGTCCCGCTCTTCCTTTTCTACATTAGGACACAAGGTGGTCACAGAGAGGTGACCAGGAGAGGCAGCATACCTAGGGCCTAGGTAAGCACACCTACCTGCAGGAGGAGACCTATGTGGCTCCTGAGACCCCAGTGCCTTTGGGTCCTCCCTTTTGCAGCCGTTCATCACACCTTCCTCTTGAGCCCCAGGGACCGACCACATCTGGTGGTGGCCACATTTCCCCAGGATCTGCCCCAGTTTCTCACTTTGATGGCCAGAATTGAATCTAAAACTCACTTTAGAACCTGGCACTTAGAACACATTGTGGAATGAGGTACGATGGGGTGGTTCTGGAAGTTTCACGTGTGAGCCGGTGAGCCTCTGGCGCCTGTGACCCCCTGGCATGGGGGTGCAGGCCCAGACACCAGACTGATCCCAGAAACTGCTGGTAGTGTTGGGCACCGTGCACTGTGTGTTGTCCCTTCATGCATGCACCTATAAAGAGGTTCCACTATAAATGGACACAGTAAGAGATGGACAACGATGACCACAATGAAACAGCAGTTACAGCAAACATTACCGTGGAACCTCTGTACTCACTGGTATTTATTCCAGGAAGCACGACAAGCACCTAACATAGCAAGGACCACATGAGCTGTTTATGACATCAGGCCATTGATAATGAGTTCTAGTTTGAGCATCAAGTAGCAAAGAAGCTATGAGTATCAAGACAAAACTTTTGTGTCAAGTGCCAAATTCAATGCGTTTCAAAGCAGTTGAGTACCAGGCTCTGAGTATATAGCAAAAGCTACAGAGCTCAATGTCTCTCTTTGCTGTATTGCAGATGCCAGCAACTTGAGTGCCTGATGCTCTCCTCAGTGAGTGGGGAAGTTGATTTCACTTAAAGAAAGCACTTTATGGCTCATCTGAGTTGCTGGGTCACGGCGCCATGCCCAAAAGCCAAGGATACTGTGACAGTCCACACCCACCAGACTGGATTCACAGGACAGAGCCTTCCCCTGGCTGAAGTCCTAGCTGCAGCTGCAAAAAGCTCCTTAGGATCTGGACCCTAATGCCATCTAATGTCACCATCACTGCCCTCTTTCAGGCCTCCAGTCCAGTTCCTTCCACTGGAGCCCTAGGCATGCTCCTGCCCCAGAGCCTTTGCTCTGCCCCTGCCCAGCACTCACAGGATCATTGTTTCCTGCCTGGTATGAAGTATGGCTCACCCTGTTAGCTGTCCATCTCTCCTCCTGCCTGATTTTGTTGAGAGATGTTAAAGATCTAAACAAATGCACAGGTACACAGGTTCTGAGAACAATGCCAATTCTTCCAAACCTGAAACAAAAGTTTAGCAACAATCCCAGGAAAGAGATAGACAGACAGATAGATAGACTGAGGGAGGAAGGAGAAAAGATAGACAACAGGTAGGTGGGTGGATGGATGTCTTGATCATCTTCTGTCAGGACATGTGCTGTGATGAATTTAGCAGAGGCAGGATTTGCACTGCTTCTTGGGATACTCTTGGTGATTTCTAGAGGAGGGACAGCTCAGTCCCCTGGTGGCACTATTGAACCATAACCATTACACCATCGCCACTGGCCTGCACCCTTCACAGGAAGGTGGGCACACGTTGCCTTCCTTAGGTACAGTCTAGCCCTGTGCTAGCTGACGAAGCTTGTCAATCTATCTGTCCATCTGTCTTCTTGTCTATTAGCTGTCTGTCTGTCTCTCTCCCTCTCTGTGTCCCTCAGTCTGCTCCCGCAACTAACCATCCATCCTTCTATCCACCTATCTACTATCTCTTCATCCCTCATTCAGTCTATCTATACCTGTCTGTTTGCCTCTTTCCTTTTGCTGAGGTTTGGAAGAATTAACAATATTATTCTCAGAATTTGTGTATCTGTGCATTTATTTAGATCTTTAACATCTCTTGATAAAGCTATGTGATTTTTTCCCATAAAAGTTTTGCATATTTAAAACATATATGTGCCTGGCACTTCGTCTTTCTTGTAAATGGTCATTTTGTTTTTATTTTTTAGTTTTTGTGAGGGGGCCTGGGAATCAGACTAAGGATTTCATGCTTGCCAGGCAGGCGCTGTGCTACTGAGTTAAATCCCTGGCTCATAATTGATTATTTTTAAACTGCATTTTCTAAGCTTTTTCCTAAATATAGAAACACAACCGATTTTTGCATGTGGTGTCACATACAGCCTCCTCAACCATCTACTTTTGCTGATTTATCCTGTGGGTGGCTTTCAACATTCTCACAGGCTCATTTGCTGGAAGCTTGTTCCCAGTGTGGGGGCAATGCTGGTGGGGCTTTTCTTAGCAGAACATCACTGGACACACTGGTGTCCTGAGAGGTGCATATGACTGTTCTGGGACCTGGTTGGTTCCCCAGAAAAGATTGTTTCACATGTGGGAGCCCTACTCAGAATTGCTCTCTGTTCCTGCTTTGCATGTGATCTCTGTCTCCCTCAGTGCCCCACAGTGGTGCCATCTGCCCTGAGGTCCCCCAGAGCCTGCACAGTGCTGTTTAGTCTTTCAGTCTCTGATGCCTCTTTTTCTGAGGTTACCCAGCCTTTGGTACTTTATAACAGCAATGGAAAACAGGCAGATACAATGCTCCCAGAGATTCCCTTGTGTTTGCAGAATAAATGACCAAATTTCCTTTACATGGACACAGGACTGCTTCTTCCTTTCTCCTCATGTGCTGGGAGCCTTAAGAGTGTGTGCCACCCCCAGGGAACCCTGGTTAGCAACCACCACAGTGAGTGGCATGGAGAGGCCAAGGCAGTCCCACTGCCTCCTCCGCACCCCTAACCACTGCCCTGAAGAATGTACACTTTGCTGCTATCTACCGGAGCCAAACAGGTGGGGGCCATGGACTTTCAGCTGCCAAACCTATCAGCACAATGAACCTCTTTTCTTTACAAATCCCCCAAGTTTGTGCACTCTGCTACAGTAACAAGAAACAAACACCGTATCCAGGTCTAGGTGAATGACTGTCACCCTCAGAAACACCCTGACCTCATCCTGTCTTCCAGCTTCATTTTGGCTGCCAGGAAGTCAGGCAGGAGTCGCACCATCCATGTCTTCTGGTGTCTGTTGTCCCTCCGTCCCTAGCCCCCAGCCATAGGATCCTCTGGGATGCAAATGATGTCTCTGTGGGACACAGAATCAGTGTCACCCCAACCCCAACTGCTGCCTCTAAGAGCTGAGGTCCATATCAGTGATGGAGAGTTTTCAGCCTATCTTCAAACCTTACCTTCACTTTCCTCCTGGAGCTCCTATTAAAGGAACTGAAGACGCTTCTATTCTGTCCTCTAGGATTCTTAGCCTGTTTTAGTATTTTATATGTGTTCATCTGTCTGTGGGTTGCATCCTGGAAAATTCCCTTCTCTACTTCATTAATTTCAACTATATCCAGGCCTCTATCCCCACCCCCCATTGCTTTTTCCAGGGGCTTTACACTAAGCTACATCCCAGATCTTCTTTAATTTTTTAATCTTTGTGAAAGGGCCTCACTAAGTGGCTAAGTTGTCCAGACAGGATTCAAATCAGTCTCCCAGAGTATTGCAAAATCATTTTTTGAGTAAAACCTTACTATTACTTCATGTATATTATCTGTCTGATAGTTATGGCTCCTGAGATTCTGATTGTTCCTTCTTTTGATTGGCTTTTGATAAAGACTTATTCAAAGGACATTTTTGCCTTATTTTACTTTAATTTTTTTGTCCTTTTTTTTTTTTTTTTGAGACAGGGTCTCTACACAGTTCAGGATGGTCTTCAGTTCACTTTATAGCCCAGGCTGGTCTCAATCTCCCAGCAATCCTTTTGCCTCAGCCTCCTGAGTGCTGGGATTACAGGAGTATGTTAACATGCTTGCATATTTTATTGTGGACTCAAATTTCTTGGAATTTTACATCTGGGAATCCTCAAGGTCAGAGGAGAATCCTTTAGAGAGGTTGGCACCAAGGCCCTGCCGATTGGGAACATTTTGCCCCAAATTCTGTGGCTGAGGTTTTGTGGGTACAGTGGTGTGGCTGGGCTTCCTCTTCCTGAGGCTGACTGGGGCAGCTCCCCTTTGGGTCAGATGGGACCTGAGGAGTCTGCCATCCATCCACATCACTCTGAGGCCCAGCCCTTGGACACAGGCCTCAGAGCACAGGCCCTGTTGTCTTGGCCATGTTGTGGTCACCCTCACTCTGGGATCCTGCTCCATATCAGCTACCAGGTCTTGGATGTTGGGGTTCAAGTTTGCCCGGTGCTGGGAAATATCACAGGTAAAGGTCAACATGACTAGTCCTCTTATGTCCATGGACTCTGCTTTTCCTTGGCTTAGGGTCACCTAGATTTACATTTGCATTTGCAATCATGTCTCTCTGTCCTCACACTCAGCATTCTGGGCTGTGCAGAAGGAGTCGCCTAGCAGCCACTTCCTTCCATGCACAGATGGAGACAGAATCTCCAGCCTGCACATCACTGCGCTGCTCAGGGCTGGAGAGAAAGAGCGGTGAGTTCTGGTTGGAAAGAGCCTTGGGGGTGAAGCCAGACATGTGGCTACATGGCCACACTATGGATTGATGTGTGTGGGAGTCCCGCTTGTTAATGCTCCTGTGTGAACTGCAGCTGGGAAGGGCAGCAGGGCCCTCCCTGCATTGGGTTCCTGACCTCATGACTGCATGTCCCTTCTAGAGCAGGGCTCACCTGGTGCCACTCTGAATTGGTGCCATTCTGGAAAGGGCTCAGTCCCAGACCTGTGGGCCACTTCCACAGTGCCATCCATCCTAACACTGCAGTTGGGGTATCCGGCTGGCTCTTCCCAGCCTTGGCTTGGTAATAGGTGATGAGGAAGAGGTGTTTTCAGGTGACAGATGGCTGTCCTTCTGTTACTTCTGTTCATAGCACACGTCACACATAAGGTGATGTCGTGTAGCAGGAGGCCCCTCAGCGATGCCACACATAAGCTAAGAGGTCCAAGTACTGTTTGCAGAGCCCTGGATCCTGCTCTGAAGCCCCAGTGGGGATTTCTGCAGGGACATCACAGGCACCTGTGGGACTCTGGAGCCTTTCATTCTCATGCACTCTACCTTCATTCAACCCTGCAACAGCGAGCCACTGGCCAAGGGGATGCTGCAGCTGCTAGACTGAGCCCTCTCCAGAACAGGACAAGCCTGAATGGTTGGTTTTAACAGTCCTATGCGAGAACACGCTCTGGCATCCACCGTAAATGTGCACATTGCCACAGAGACATGGCGGCCTTTCTCTTTGGAAACTGAAAGGTCAACCTGCTAGCCTGTGCCTCAGTCCCTAGGAAGGCTCCTCGGCCCTGCTCTGCAGCCATTATCGGTAAATAAATGAGGCTGTGCAAGGGTCCCCTGTGACTCCTGAGGGTGCCCAGTGTTGGTGAGCAGGGCTGGGTGGTGATAATGGTGACAGGCTGGGAAGAGCCGATGTCAGCTTCAATTTCCAAGTCATTTTTCAAATTATTTTAATTAGATATTGTTTCAATCTCACTTATATTAATTTAATATCTGATATCAACATTTCAGTTTTCAATTTGTTCAAATGATTTTTTTCCAGTCTGCTTGGTTGCCTGGATTAATTTAAAATACAATGTTTATCTTCAGCAATTTTCAGTTCCTAAGTCCGGGGCAAACTGCTACGTTCAATAAAAGTGATGGAAGGGAGGCCCAAGGTCCTGCGTGGTGCTTAGGAAAATGGAAATTTGTCTCCTTATCATTTATCTCTAGACATTAAAGTAAGCAGGTGGTGCAAGGGCTGCAGCTCATAATAATAAGATTTTCCACCAATTTCTCTATGTAATTGGCTTCTCCCATGCAAATTCCAGTGGAATTTGATGAGGGTTTTGTGTATTAAGGGGCATCTGGATGAGCAGGCACAGTCCCTCAATGTGTTTTTTGACAGTTTTCGTGTACAAGCCCTGGAACCTGCACCCCAGCATCCTTCCTGGCCACTGGAGGAGCTGTAGGTGTGGAGCTTCCTTGCGCTTTGTCTCTCCTCCAGGTGTTAGCACAGAGCCTGGGAAAATGGGAACAGGAAGCTACAGCAGGTGCCAGGAAGTGGGTTCCTGACTGCTCTACTAGGACACAGGACAGGAAGTAGGAACATGCAGATTCTGACTGGCTATGAAGCCTAGAGAGCGTAACACAGTAGGTAGATGCTACCAACTCCAGCAGAGCATGTGACTGCAAAGCAGAGTATAATCGCCAGGGCAAAAGCCAATCTATGGGAAGGGAGCATAAATCAAGAGGATAAATGAAAAACATAGATCAATGACCATAAATATAAACAGGTTAAATTGTCCTGCTAGACCAACTTCCTCCCTTTGATCGGCTGATGCAGAATCTACAAGCAACGTCTAAAATAAAGAAGTTCAGAAAGTTTAAAAGTTGAAAAAAACCCACCAGGTATATAAACAGGAATAAAGGAAGGGTCATGATATTAAGATGATGAACAATTTTTTAAAAATTTAATCAAGTGGAATAAATAGGGTCATATTATATTAATCTTTAAAGTTCAAAATGAAGGCATAGTATTCACCAGCTGGTGTGTCCTCAGAAATAGACAGCAGCCCAGGACAGGAGACATTGCACTTCCCTTGCCTGGGTCCCCACTGCTGTCCTCTGCCTGACAGGGTGCACCCCAAACCAGAGCCCACACAGATGCCTTAAGCTGCTCTGCTGCGCTACCCAGAAAGCATGGCTTAGAGGTTAGGTGACTGCCTGGAGGACCAGACTGGTCAAGACACCCACAGCAGAACACATCCTGCCCCCTACAGGCAACACAGAGAGGGCTGAGGACTTCAGTGCTGAAGTTGATTCACAGTGGCTGGCCAGACTGACACCATGGTTTAGATGCAAAACGGTAACAGACAGGTGTCGGGCCTTGGAGGAGGCAGTCATGGTGTCCTGTAGCAGAAACTGTCCAAGGCATGTTCTCTAACCACCATCTAGTGAAATTAGAAATTAGTAACAAAACTCCCCAATTAGTGGGGCACTGACAATATGTCCTTCAACAATTCTTACCTTAAAAAAAGGAAACAGAAATCTTAATTGCAGAATATTTAGAAGACATAGTACTAAGGATTGTGTAAGTCCAAACTGTGGGTAGAACTTGGGGCTCAGCAGGTGGTGAGAACCCCTGAGTGTTTTCTTAGGAAAGATGCAGACGGGCAGACTACTAGCAGATCAGTTCTAGGAGCCCCAGCAAAGCAGATCAGAAAAAGAAAAAAAACTTGAGCAGGGGGATCAGAAACTAAGCAATGAGCATGCAAATGAATAAATGAATAAATAATAAAAGGGAAACAGGATTGGAGAAATCCAGGACCGAGGTCAGGGAAAAAGACAGAAGCGCAGAGTACAAATTGGATAATCAGGATAGGAGGTCATTCCACACCCTAAGGTTCCCAAGCACTGAGGAGGGAAAGAAGACACAACCACAGAGCCAACGGAGCTGAGAGTTGAGCCAGAGCACTACCGATGCATCCAGTTATGAGAAGCAGGAGCGCTGAGGTAAATGGAAACTACCAGCCAGCCATGGGTGGAGGAAGGAGTTGAAGCAGACAACTGTGAGGAAACAGAAGGTTCCTACGGAAACCTCCCTCAGGAGAGGTAGCCAGAACGTGCTGTAGTGAGATACAGAACCACACTGCACCTGGGAGGTCAGCTGCTCGTCACACAGTGCCAGTCCAGGAGCTGCCAGGGTCTGCTATGTAGTGACCTGGAACCCACTTATGTAGCCTAGGCCAGCCTTGGAATTTTGGGGATCTTCCTGCCTCAATCTTTGGAGTGCTGGGATTTGGGGCACTCCCCACCAAACCTGGCCTGAGGTTGTTACTTTGAGACAGGGTCTCATTAAATTGCCCAGGCTGGGTTTGAATTTGTGATCTTCTTGCCCCAGCTTCCCAGAAGACTGGGGTTACAGACACATGCCATGTGCCCAGCTTCAATCAGTGCAATCTGACAGCACAGGGTGGGACCTGAACCTGGCACCAACGCCCTGGTTGGGCTGATCTTCCTGTCCTGCTGATTCCCTCTTAAGGATGTTCAGTTCAGATATTGAGGTGTCTGAAGCCACCTGAACTTTGGAGCTGAAGAAGTTTTGTCCTTACATTTTTAGGTTAAAAATTCAGAGGCAGCCACAAAGACAGCCTGGGTCTGGGCACAGGAGCAAAGATTCACTCAGGGCATGGTTTCACACATTGCATGAGTCTGCACACATGGTGTACTCTGCACAATGCTAGCTCCTAGCAGAGCCAAGCAAGAAATGCAAACTACAACCTCAGGAGACCCATGCAGAAAGCCCAGGTGATGCTGGGCCTGGCGACAACCATTTAGACCACCAAAAGCACAGTCCACAAAGGATATTTGTGCACTGAGCCTTGGTCAGGTGAAAACTTCAGACTAGTGAAAGGCACAGTTAAGAGAACAACAGGACAAGTCACAGCTTGGGAGGAAACACCTAAAGATTAATATCTAAATAATAATAATAATAAAATAATAATACTTTATCCAAAATGCACACAGCACTCTTACAACTCAGAAATAAGAAACAATTAGTCCAATTAAAATAGGCAAGAGGTGAATAGAGACATTGTCAAAAACATGACAAACAAGCAGGTTCTCAGTGTCATCAGGGAATGCAGATTAAAACATCCGAGCCATTAGTGCATGCTTGCCAAGATGACTGAGACCAGAAGTGACCCTGAACTTTGAAGAGGATGTGGGCTATAGGATGCATCTTTTGCAGGTTGGGCCACAGGCTGGTCCTGCATCCTGGGAGTTTGGAGGCTCCTAAAAAGCCAGACATGCTCTTGTCAAACAATCCAGCAGCACAGCCAGGGGAGCTGAGGACCAGGCCAAGGACAGCCCTGCTCATAGTGTAAGCAGCAGCAGCCGCAGCCACTCTTGCCAACATCCAAGAGTCCTCTAAGGGGCAGGGATTCACTGTGGGCGCATGGCGGGACATGCTCAGGCTTGCAGCAATGAGCTGCTGAGCTCAGAAAAGATGGGGAAACCAGAGTGCCTGTCACTGAGGGGCAGGAGCCAGTCTGAGATGGACAAGGCCACCTTGAGAAGGAGAAGGATCAGCGGCACCCAGGCAGAGGGCAGAACAGAAGACAAAGCAGAGCCCAGAAGATCTGGGGGTCAGTGGAGCAACTCTGTGGGAGGACGTGTATCATTTCTGTAATGGGGGACATGTGTTGTGGTGGGCCTGTCCACTCCCTAGCAAGTACATTTCCAGGAGGGAGCACGGTGTGCACTGTGGGCTGCATGAGGACACTGTAACAAATGCAACCACACTTAACAGAGAGGTTCACAGCAGGAGAAGCCTGGCAAGGGTTTGTGGAACACTGCCATTTCTGCTCAATTTTTCTGTCAACTTTAAACTGTTCTAAAAATAGAATCTATTAAATCCAAATAAAACATAAAGGTTAAGAGTCACTTGTTTTTATTTGAAGTGAGAGGTCCCTGGGCAGATGTTCAAACACCTTACAGACTTCGGGTAAAGGGCACGCAGATTATTACTGCCACAGAATGGTCAGGAGGGTTCCGAAGAGAGATTATTATTTCCCAGCTCAACCGCCTGTGGTTCTGAGTTCAACATCTCAGCATGAGATTCTTAATTTTTAAAACCTGGGGGCTAGGGACAAAGAAGGAGAGGTGAGAGCCGGCAGGGCACAGCTCTGGCTCCTTCGTGCTGTGCTTTGGGGCCTGGCACTGCCTCTTGGGTGGAACAGAGTTGGGGAGAGAAGGTGGAAAGCTGGGCCTTTGTGCCTCAGGTCCGTGCTTTACCAACACTGCAAATCTGGGGTCACACTGAAAATTCAAGGTGGGACACAAAGGGGACCAAGTATCGTGGTGAGCACCAGTTCAAACAATGGAAACATCACTCCCTGTAGTTGGACGCAGACTGGCAAGTGGGACTTGCTTCCCTGAGCTCTGTCATGTCTACTCCGGAGGCAGCACAGGCTGCATCTGACCTCGAGGGGGCATCCTGTCGCTCACAGAGCCTCATCAGAAACGCTTTCCATATTTCCACTGACTGCTTCACTAAGTTGCAAATAACACAGCTAATCCTTAAGGTCAGTCGCTTACAAAAATCTATTTGCTCTGCTTCAGAGCAAAATGAAAACATATTACAAATGATACCACCAGGAACAGGCGGCACTGGGCCCAGCCACCCCACTGTTCCCTCTCAGCAGTTAAAACAATTCTTCCCTTGCCTTGAAGCCATTTTAACAGTGACTCCAGGGATTGCTCACTCAGGGGAATGTGCTATGTAACCAGTGTTTAAAGTAAGATGTGGCCTAAACTGTGTGTGTTTCAGTGAAGGTCTATAAATAAAACATGGTGCAGAGGTTTCCAGCCTCAGCCTAGCACCCTGATCCATCTACATGGGGCTGCAGCTGCATGGAGCATTTTTCAATTCTGTCCTCATGCCTGGTGAATGTGCCCCTGCCAGTGTTAGGATGGGTAGGGTGGGACATCAAGGAGCCCGAATGCCACTGTGCAGATGAAAAAGCTGAGGCCCGAGAGACCTTCTGAAGGCTGTGAGGTGAATGCGGTCCCCTCCTCCAGCTCCAGGTTTCCCTGCAGCCACTGGACCAGTGTCCGCGAGCTGGTGACACCTGCCGAGCTCACATTGAAGGGCCAGGGTCCCTTCCCAGCCCCACAGCTGCTCTGCTCCAGCTCATCGCCCAGAACCCCAGGTCTCTCCTGCTTTTCCAGCTGTCTCAGTGACCCAGTGCTTCAGGTGGAAACCACGGATGGCAGCCAGGAGGCCCTGAGTCTCCTGAGCACAAGGGTCTCAGATGGTCATAGTGAGGGCATCTGGCAGAGCAGAAGGCCGGGCTGGGCCAGGCATGGCAGACACTGGCATTGGGGCTTTCTCTCCCCACACTGGCCCTTCCAGTCGCATCTTGCCAGGGGGAGGCCACCCTGGTTGACAAAACCCCCACCTTCTGCTGTCCTGGAAGCCTGCTCAGAGCGTGTTCTCCAAGACCTCATCAGTCCTGCAGGGCTGCCCCTCACAGGAAGTGGGGTGGCCAGTGCCCAGAGTGTTCCCATCACCCTGCCCCAGAGCAGACAGAGCATGTGTTCTTATGTGGGCCCCAATGGCCAAGCCTACTGGACTCATGATGGGGTGAGAGCTCTCTCTAGCTGAATCTATGTGAGGGCTCATTTTGACTGGTACATGCGTAGACTGACAGATACTCAGAGGATAGTAGGGAATGCACTTGGGTCTGTCTGTGGGGTGTCTCCAGGAAGATGGGCACATGGGACAATGGAACAGCACAGGGACCAGGAAGTCCCACCTTGAGTGTGGAGGCACCAACCAACAGCAACCCAGTGAGATGACGGCTGGAGAACCGGAAGCCAGCCAGTGCAGTGCACTGGCTTCTGCAGCAGGTGGACGGGGTCACCTGTGAACACTGGGCTCCTCATTGCCAGCCTAAGACAGAGACTCACAGCAATGATAGTCCAGGGGCTTCCAGGCCTTCAGTATCCACCTGTGGCCATGTGGGGTCCCTCAGCTTCATGGACTGACTGGACACTGGATCCCATGGCCATTGTAGATTCTCCTATCAGCCAATCTAAAAAGCCTCTGTTACAATCATATATATATGTTTTATTGCTTGTGTTTCTTGATGGAACTCTGACCAGCGTCTCACCCCAGGACTGCATCTATGTTGGCCTCCAGCTATTTCTCTGGACCTTCCTGCAGAGAAATCCTGAGGCCACTGGGGCATGGGGCAGATCCAGCCCAGAGTTCAAACCTTCTTGCAAGTCAGAAGTCCTATTTTTCACTGGTCAGGTCCCCCAACCCCATTCTGAAATGTTAACAGCACACAACACAGTAAACAATAGCAACCAACATACAGCCTGCTCTGTCAGTATCTGGCAAGGTGCCACAAGCTGAGATATCCTGTGGCTCCCTGGCCCCGAGCTCCATGGTTGGTGGCTTCTCTGGTGGGTCCCTCTGCTGCCACCACTCCTCTGGGGTTCACTTCTTTCCAGTCTCTATGTGGGTGGGGTCTGGCACCATAACCAACTGAAGTGTTCTTCATTTCACCTCCTGCAGTCATGGTGATGCCTTCCTTGTGAATCTAGAGGTATCTGCAGGTGCTCTTTGCTGCTCTGCAGTGACTCATGTGGTACTGAAACATCTGGCAGCACTGTCCTTTAGTTGGGGTTCCTGAGTGCAGCTGGAGGGAGGGCAAGTGGACCAGGGCCAATGTTGGTGCAGTGGCCAGCACACCCTGGAGATGTAGCAAATTGGACAACATTGCATCCATCTCCATGGCTCTTCATAGGCTAAGATTATTTTTATGGGTATGTTAAGAATTCTTTTGGCTGCCCGAAATACCTGAGTTGCCTTCCTATGTTTGGAGATTTATTTTTCCTGTGGGGCAGAATGGACTTCCCACTACCCTAGCCGAGATGCCAGCCAAGATCCAGCCTTTTCCCTTTTCAGACAGCAAAGCTGCAGACCTGCGACGGTGAATGTCCTGCCTGGGTCCTGCACTTGGTCAAAGGGGAAGCAGATGTAGAGAAGCTTTCATAGCAGCCATGGGGCTGTCAGAGTCAGGTCCCAGAGGTCCTAGGCCCGTCAGTAGCATGGGCAGTGGCGGCCGGCTCTGAGCGGGTGTAGTACTGGTCTGAGGCCTGGGCTAAGGTCTTTTGGGCTACTTGAGCTGCCTGGGATGTTTTCTGTGCTATGAGCCAGCTGGGTTTCTTTTCAGCACATCTGCCATTCACACACGGGTAATCAGTGACACTTCTTCCTATGGTGTCCAGTCTTTGCCCAATTTCCTGGACTGAAAAGAGAAGCCAGGCTGCTGAGGCCCATGCTGGGCATCCAGGTGTGGGGGCAAGACCTGGAGTTCCTTCCTGCTGGGGGCTCGAGGGGCAAAATAAAAATGTTTTTTTTATTTTTATGGTTAATTTACAAACACTCATTTTTATGCCTGGCACAGCACTTTTAGCAAGTTACTGAGACTATTAAAAGCATGTCTTTGCCAAGCCACATTTAGTAGCGGCCACAGCTCCCTGGAGACAGAGTCCTTGCTCCATAGCATCCACTCTGCTGTGGGCTCCATGACGCCATCCCATGGCCATGCTGGGCTCCTCTTCTGGTCTTCTGCTGCTATTCTGAATTATTTTTCCCTTTTATTTTTAAAAGTAATTTTGATATTTATAAAAAAAGTTTTAAGAGTGTCATGCCAGAATCTCCTACACGCCTCCCTGTTCTTCAAACACCAATGCCTCAGTGCTCCTTAATCTGTTTCTCAAATGCTCTCTGAATTTATTTTTAAACACATTTTTATTATGCTGAGCCACGTGAGACAAAGTTGCAGTGATGATATCCTGTAATCCTAGATACTTCAGTGTTGACTTCATTCAACAGCGAAAAAAGACTTTCTCCTATGAATCACAGGCAAATAACAAAATTGGGAGATAAACACTGACATAGCACTGATATTAAATCAATAGAATTTATGCAATTCTTTTCATTGTTCCAATAACATTTTTATAACAAAGCAAAGAAAGTTCGTGGCATGATGGGTACGTTTGGTTGTCATTTTTCAGGTTAGAAGAATTTCTCAGCCTTCTTTGGTCCTTCACAGCCCTGGTCTCTTTAGGGCATCCTGGTCAGTTTCCTACACATGTGCCTCTGCTGGGCTTGCATGGTGCTGTCCATGATGAGCTTCAGCTTTTGTTTTGGTGAGGCCAACAAAGCTGCCCACTCTGCAGGAGATGTTAACTTTGGTCACCTAAAGGGGCGTGTCTCATGTCCCCCTGAGGGCATGCTGCTTCCCTATTGAAATTACTAGGTGTTTGGAGGAGAGGCCTCCATAATTGGTCCTCAGAATTTCATACCTTCACTGTGGGATACCACTCCTTTTTCGAGTCCAGTATCCTTAAGATTTGATCTTGGTACAAGGACCATCAACAGTGAGATTTTGTCTCGGCAGCTTTGCATGGCAAACATGAGTAATTGATCTCCTGGTCTTACTTCAAAGACAGATGTGGGATAAGAGGGAGAGGGATTCGGACAGACAGGTCAGTGGCACAGCAGTTGACTGGACATCACTTTAACGTAACAGGCTGAGAAGCTGGGCATGTGGAACTTTTCCTCACATAAGCAGACTTTGTTTTCATTTTCACTCTCTTTAGAAGCAGAAACTGAGCTCCATGCCCCTCTCCCACCTGCCCTTTCCCTTTGGGAGCTCCCTCCCTGAAGACCCATCAGCCCTGTATCTTTGCTTGGTGGTTGGGCTTCATGCCTCGCTGATCTACGGGACTCTTGTGCCCTCTTGGGTCCCATCCAGAATGTCCTCTACTCGCCACACCATGTGGGCCCTTTGTAGGCTCTCTGTCCTTGGAAGGTGGGGGTCCAGCTGCTTGTCTCTTGTCAGGAAAGTGTCTTCTGGAGTCTGTGTGGAGCAGATTCTCTTGCGATGGGCTGATATAAAAATGGGTTTTTCCACTCTTATCTTGAAGATCTTTTTTCTAACACTGAGGATTGAAGCCAGGGCCTTTGCAAGGATCTACAGCCTCATCATTGTTTTATTTTGAGCCAAGATCTCTTTAAATCGCTTAATTGCCCAGGCAGGGCTTGAAGTTGTGACTTTTTCTACCTCAGCTTCTCAGAGCATTTGGAAGCATATCTTTGATAGATGTGTATGACCTTTTACTTCTTAGAGAACTTTAAAATGCTGTTAAAGTGACCAGGGGAGAAGGAGCCTTGTGCCCCTACACAGCTTACCAGGCCCTTAGAGAGGCTTTGGTGGGGAGAACTAAGAGAGAGCCAGACTCCACCTCCGGAGAATCACACCAGTGGGGAGAATCACACCAGCATCCTCAGAGGATGCTGATGCTTGATGAGCAGTGACCAGTCAGTGAGTTATTGGCTCAGCCTGAGAGGTGGACATCAGTGGGCCCTTCCTGGACCTGTGGCTGCGGGTCAGGAATGCAGCCCCACAGAGAGGCAAGGATGTCAGCAGGGCCTGGCTGGTCCCCAAGGATCTGCTTCCACTTGCATCTCCCAGCCCGAGCACCTTCTGAGGCTGAGGCCATGGAGGGAAGATTTTTACATGGCTCCTGACAACCTGGGCAAACTCCCAGCTTCTCACCACTCTCCCTGCCCAGCCCATCCTGAGAGGCAAAAGCAGCTGAGGAGACATTCCTGGAGAAGATAAATATGCAAGACCTCCATTTTCTTTCTGCTCAGACCTTTGGGCTGATTGTGGTCTCCCTGTGTACAAGGGCCCTTCTGCCTCTGCAGACTCCGGCAGGAAGAGGCCTTACTCAGAGGCATCCGTTGTCCCACATTGCAGCACTTTTGCCCTTGGGTTCCCAGATGGGTTCTGGTGAGGAGTGGGTACTGAGCCCTCTGGGCAAGGACTGAGGCTGAGCGAGTGTCCAGCAGAGAGAGCAACTGCCTGGATGGACAAGGCTGGGAATGAGCAGCAGTGCTCTTGCAGAGCCATCACTACTTGAGGTCACACTGCTGCAAATGTTAAACCTGCACCTCCTCAGGCTACTCCCCAGTGCATGAGGGCACAGCACTGACCCTCATGCCAGATAGGCCAGAGCATTCGGCTCCCTGAACCCAGGCCACGATGTGAACAGGAAACACTCGAAGCATCTTACTGCAAATGAGTTGCCTCACGAGGTGCCACTGCCTCCCTTGCAGGCCCTTGTTGCTCCTGGGATCCTTGCTGGCAGCAACAGCCTGCTCTCCTGCCCATGAAAAGCCAGAGCCCAGCTCTCCAGCAGGGCCAGTGGCCGGGTTGGTGGACAGCAGGAGAGGATGAGGGAAAGGTTCTTATCCTCCAAGAAGCCACCACAGGCAGCTGTTCCCAGCTTCCAGTACACTTTATGGGTGTGGAGGAAAAAAACCAACTTTTTTCCTCTTGTGAAATAACCAAAGCAACTATCTGAAGTCCCCTTAGCGGGCTTACGTCTCTGAGAGCTCTTGCCGATCTTGTTTGAGAAGTCTACACACACACACACACACACACAACCTTGGAGGGAGTGGCTTCTTTGTCCTTGCAGCCCAGCAGGGGATGCATTGCTGTGTACTGAATGAAGTCACTGAGACAAGAATACGCAAGCTACTTCTTCACAGTATTTCACTCAATCACTTTTTCCCAGAGGCAAGGATTCTGCATTTCACCATCTACGTACCTGTACCAGCCTTTAATTACTATCTCGTGACCTGACATGAAAGCCTATGGCAGGAGCCAAGGCATTAACTCCAGAAGGCCCTGATGACAGCCCTCCAAGATGCCCAGGCCACTCTGTGTCATTTGGCTGATAAGTGACCCTAGATGGCCACCCAGCAGGATTAGGGATAGGGACAGGGACCAGGTATTTTTAAGAATGAATGCAGAGGTTACTTTAGTTTGGGATTCCACAAAACAGCCCTCGGAATGAGCCTGTGGTTTACTTGTCCTATTCCAGTGTGGGTCCTGAGCCAGTGCCCAGCCTGCAGGATCCTCTGCAGAATGTATGGAATGGGTCTCAGGTCAACTGGGGACCAAGAGGCAGAGAACACCATCTCACATTCTCCAGGGACCTCTCTGAAGAGGGTGACCCCATGTAGCCCTGGCCTGGCCTGGCAGAGGTGGACACACCACAAAGCTCAGGCAGAGACTTGGGGTTTTGGGGCTGAGGCTGTGGGCTGTGAAGAGTTGTCCTACAGAATGGACCCACAGAGGGGAGGCCCTGAAACTTGTGCTTCCGTGAAAGAAACCACAGCTTGCAATTCCTGTAAGGATCAGCTTCTTCAGATCTCTACAATCTCATTTTAAAAGTATCTTGCTGCATCCAGGGGTGTGGCTGCTGAACTGTGGTGAGACAGTATTTTAGGGTTCCTTTTCTTGGTCACACATTATCCCCACTCCCAGATCCCTGAAGCCTAAGGGTGGTTGCCCACATTCCTGGAGATTCACAGAACCAGGGGCTTCCAGTGATATCACCTGCTGGGGCCTGTCTAGCTCTCTGCAGGACTGGTGCCAACAGTATCCTTGAGTGGCCCCTGTCAGGCTGGATCAGAGTCCAGGAGGCATCTGCTGAAATCACTTCTCACTCATACTGACCAGCTGTGCCTTCAACTGACCAGCACATGAATGTGATGGTGAGATGCTCAGCTTCTCCGCATAGCATGAATTTGGGGCCCATCTAAACACCATATCAATAAAGCCAAAAGTAAGACTCACATGATCATTTCTATAGATGCAGAAAAAGCTTTCAATAAGGCCCAACATTCATTCATGATAAGAACTTTACAGAAAATTGGAATAGATTGTCTTTACCTCAATATGATAAAGGTCATCTATGACAAATTGACAGCCAGCATCATATTAAATGGCCAAAAGCTGAAGGCCTTTACCTTAAAATCAGGCACAAGACAAGGATGTCCCTTATCACTACTCCTATTCAACATAGTACTGGAAATACTAGCCAGAGCAATTAGACAAGAGAGAGAAATAAAAGGGGTAAAGATAGGAAAAGGGGAAGTTAAATTATTATTATTTGCAAATGACATGATACTCAACATAGAAAACCCTCAAAGCTCCATTGAAAGACTCCTAGATATAATAAATAAATTCAGCAATGTAGCTGGATACAAAGTCAATACTCAAAAATCAATAGCATTCCTATACACTAACAACAAAATACTGAGAGAGAAATAAGAGAAGCCACACCCTTCACACTAGCAACCAAAAAAAAAAGTAATATGTAGGAATTAATATCACGAAATATGTAAAAGACATACAAGGAAAATTATAATACCTTGAAAAAGAAATCAAAGAGGATCTCAGAAAATAGAAATACAGGCCTTGTTCATGGATAGGAAGAATAAATATTGTGAAAATGGCCATTCCCCCAAAACTGTTATACAAATTCAATGCAATCCCAGTGAAAAAACCATCAACATACTTCCTAAATCTAGAGAAATCACTCCTAAAATTCATCTGGAATGAGAAGAGACCTAGAATAGCAAAGGCAATTCTAAGCAGCAAAGGTAAGGCAGGAGGCATCATAATCCCTGACTTGAAGTTATACTACAAAGCTACTGTAATAAAATCAGCATGGTACTGGAATCAAAATATAGCCGAAGATCAATGGAATAGATTAGAAGATATAACCACAACTACAAACACACTCAACCATCTTATCTTTGATAAAGTGGCCAAACATGTTCACTGGAAGAACAACAGTCTCTTTAATAAACGGTGTAGGAAAAACTGGCTCTCCATATGCTGAAAACTAAAACTAGACCCATGCCTATCACCATGTACTAAACTAAAATCTAAATGTATCAAAGATCTGAATATTAAAACAGAAACATTAAATCTGTTGGAAGACAAATTAGGTAAACATCTTGAAGACATAGAGGTAGGTAAAGAATTAATGAACAGGGATCAAACTGCACGGGAAATACTTCCCAGAATCAATAACTGGGATCACATCATATTAAGAAGTTTCTGCATGTCAAAAGAAATCTCCAGCATAGTGAAAAGAAAACCTGCAAACTGGGAAAAAATCTTAGTGAACTGTTTCTCAGACAAATGACTTCTGTCTAAAAAATATAAAGAATTAAAAAAAATCAAACCCCTTAAATTCAAAGACCCAATCCAAAAATGGGCATCTCAGATGAATACATGCTTCTCAGATGAAGAAATACAAATGGCAAATAAATACATGAAAAAATGTTCATCATCACTACTTATTAGAGAAAGGCAAATTAAAACCACACTGAGATTCCATCTCACTCCAGAAAGAATGGCCAGGATCAAGAAAACTACCAACAACAAATGCTGGAGAGGCTGTTGGGAAAAAGGAACTCTCCTGCATTGTTGGTGGGAGTGTAGACTGGTGCAACCACTGTGGAGGTCAGTCTGGAGATTTCTCAAAAGGCTGGGATTGGAAGTCCCATTTGATCCAGCTATTCCACTTCTAGGTATATTCCTACAAGAACTGAAAACATCATACTATAGTGATATATGTGCACCCATATTTATAGCACCACAATTTATAATAGCCAGATCTTGGAAGCAACCCAAGTGTTCAACAAATGAGGAATGGATAAAAAAGTTGTGGTATTTTTATACAATGGAGTACTACTCAGCTATAAAGAACGATCACCTTGAGGTGTGAGATATTTATAAATAAATGGATGTAACTTGAGACCATACTCA
Source organism: Cavia porcellus (assembly GCF_034190915.1). NCBI lineage: Eukaryota > Metazoa > Chordata > Mammalia > Rodentia > Caviidae > Cavia > Cavia porcellus. Next base: position 61,629,051 of record NW_026947489.1, read on the forward strand.
TAAGCGAAATAAATCAAACTCACATGTATAAATAGACTACCTAGTGTAAGAAATAGCAAGAGTACATAAAAGTCTATGGTAATCATGATTCTCCATTACATTGCTTTGAAGCCTTATAATGTTTCCATTCATTAGTTGGAATGGTTTTTATCCTGGGTTGTTTGATTTTATTATCTGTGATGGTATGAACAGGTATTTTGAAGAAAACAAGACATTATGATAGCCAGTGCTGATTTAATATCATCTTGTTTGAAGTCCTACCATACTTTTGTTCTTCTGTTTCCATAGATTCTACCATGTTGTATCTTATTGGATTTTACCATGTGTGGTAGTATAAACAAATTTTTTATAGACAAGGATATAATATAGTAACCATTGTTTGTTTTCTGTTATTTGGTTCTGAATGCCCTGAAATACTTTCATTCTGTTTAATGGTTTTATATTATTTTGTTATGTTTGATACTATTGTGTATGAAGGTATACTCAACTATTTCAAGGAAAGAGACATTATGGTAGCTACTGATATATTGGGTTGTCTTGTAGGAAATACTGTGTTGCTTACATTGTTCTGTTCTGCTTTGTTATGTCCTTTTTTATCTTAATCTCTTTAAAATAAAAAATTTTAAAAAATAAACACATCATCAAACTCCAGAGCAAGGAAAGAGTGCTCTGAAAGCACTGAGAGGAAAGTTACTTGTCACATCTAAGGGACCTCAGAAGATCATCTGCCCTCTCCTCTGAAGCCTGAAGCCCCAAGGGTGATGGAAGGATATATCTGATGTCCCAAAAGGAAAATCACTGTCACCCAGTCTATATCTGGCAGAAATCTCTCTCAAAATGCAATCTAAAGTAAGATGATCATAGGTAACTAAAAAATGAAGGAGTTTGTCACTGGTTGGTTTAAAACATACATGCGGGGCTGGGGAGTTAGCTCAGTGGCATAAGTGCCTGCCTTGCAAGCGCACAGTCATGAGTTTGATTCCTAGTACTGATAAAAAATAAAATAAAAATAAAAACACACATGAAAGAATGCTAAACTGTTCTGATGTCATGGAGAAGAGGAGGAAGAAGAGCCCTTCACCGAAGATAACCACACAGGAAAACATAAAAGCAGTATTATTGTATTTTTTATATCTCCTCTTTGTTTCTCCTATGATTTAAAATACAGGTGAATAAATAACAAAAATATACCTGTGTTAACGGGCACAAAGGAATGAAAAGCAATTTGAGAAAGTAACAGCATGAAACTGGGGGCAGAGCTATGCAGGAAGGGTGTATGTGCTTCTGAAGCTAAACAGATACTGATTCAAAACAGATTGTTAGAAGTGTGGGATGTTAATGGAAGTCCCCAGAGTAACCACTAAGAAAATTACTAAAAAGATGCAGACAAGGAAGTGAGGAGATTGGAATATTACTTTAAAAAAACCAAGCAAAACCAAGAGAAGGTAATATTGGTTGAATTGAGGGGAAAACAGGCCTAAGACATACAGATGTGAAAAGCAAGGTGGCAGCAGGAAGTCCTTCCTCATTAGAAATTACTTTAAATGTAAAGGGACTAGACTTACCAAAGAGAGGACAGAGACTCTTGGCACAATAGATTTTAAAACTCAAAATTTAACCAGTGAGTCTATCAGAGACTCACTTTAGATTCTGGACACAGAAGGCTGGAAGCAGAAGGATGTTCGTGGGGTGACTAGAGCGTGTGCACAGGGCAGTGCCTGTGCCTGCACTACCCATATGGAACCCTTCCGTTCTCAGCATCTCCTGCTGCGTAAACTTCTGTCATCTTCTTTACCAAGGCTGTACCCATGCAGCTCTGCTGTGTTGGTCAGTTCTCAGTTTCTGCACCTCTGCTTTGCAGGTATTTGGGAGCAGAGAGAGGCCCTTCTTCCTCTTCCCATGGTTCTTCCCAGGGCAGTAACCAGGCATGGCAAGTATGAGCTATTAGTCACACAGAATACACACCTGAGTGACACGGCATTTACAGGACAGCCGTGCACTGGAGCAAGCTCTCCAGTCTTTTTCGAGGAGGCTCAGTCCAGCCCAGCCACATTGTTTTTCTTCCCTTCCTCTCTCTCCTTCTCCAGGGATGATATGGGTTTCTGATTCTGAGGGCAGCACAGGAACACCATCCCAGGAGACGAGGGTGGTCCTCTGGACAGATATACAGGTAGATCCAAAGATCAACTTCACCTCTGGCAATTCAGTTTCGCTGAGGCCCAGAACTGGCTTCAGGTTCTTCCCAAATCTTCCCAAAGACCAACTACTGTGTGTGCACCACCCATAACTTCCCCTGAGGCAGAACATTTGAAGATGATATCTGTGCTGTAATGTTCACCCTCTGTGCTGGAAATGGGGACCCACCTGAAGAAATCACAATCTGGCCTCCAGAGGACAACACTTTGTTCCCTGCAGCCACACAAGACTCACTCAGAGGCTGCAGAGCCAGCATTTCCTCAGGACCTGGACACTGGCTCTGACTTGTTCCATTTACCTTGGGCATCAAGCTCCATAAATGTCCCCTACCTGACTCACTGATGAGAATGCCACTTTCTGTAAGAGCTCTGGGAACAAACTTCTCCATTCTAGAAAGTCACTCAGCCATGGATGCTCCATGTGACCACACAAACCAGGGCTGTCTCTACCCTAGGCTGAAGGTGGCCGTGTGTACTCAGAACAATATCAACTAGCAGAGTGCACCCTCTCTCATCTGTTCCCCCTGTCCACATTCCTCTTTCCTGTGGCTTCCCTTCCTGGATTCTGAGCCACTCACCACTGCCTCCTGTCTCTGTCAGCATGGTGTCCCACTGATCAGATGGATGCTTGTGCTCTGGGGAGAGTAAGTGTCATCAATCCAGGCAGCAAGGAGGTATTTGCATTTTAAGCCTTTTATTTTTTGCAGAAGTAAGAGAGCCTATTCTGTGCTAAAAAGATTTCTTCAAGAAGACTGAGGAATCATCTTTGTTGGTGCTGTGGGAGACTTTCCACCCTCCTGAAAGTTCCCGTGTCCTCTGCCAGCCCTGGAGTGTGCAGACAAGGTGAGACATCTGGTCCTCTGGGCCCCTGGTGGGACCTGGACTGCTGAGGAGTCTCCTTCCTGGATGTCACCTCCTAGTGACCCAGGATGCTGACCTGGCACATCCCTGGGGACTCCTTTGCATTTCCCCGTCTGACCAGCCCAGGTGTCCATCTGTCTGTCCAAGATTTCCTTCTCTACACCTGCTGTCTGACCTGAGCTGACTTCCTTACAGACCTTTGAACCATTCTTGCTGACAGATCCAGAAAGAGAGTCCCCTACTCTTTAAACCATCAAGAAAAATTGATTAGAATCAACAACCAAATGACTGGGACCAATCTGAGAGGGGTCAGGCAGGCTTATTCTGGGAAGGCAGTTGATGCTCCCAGCATGACCAATGATATCATCACGGCCCACTTTGGGTCCCTCTGCCCCACTTCTAGCACTACAAAGTAAAGCAGATGCCCTGACATTTCAACTCAGGACAAAATCCATGGCTTCACTCTCTGACTCTTGTTTAGCCTGCATCATCATTGGTCTCTTCTCTGACTTATGCCTCAAGTTAGCAGGTCCAGTGACTTCTCAGGTCATGAGAACTTTGTACCCACTGTCCTGCTTGATCAGGATGACTGTGGTGCCTGCCTTCTGTGGTCACCCTCTGCATGTCACCTGCACTGTCTTGAATCCCTAAACCCTGTCCAATCTGCACATCTGCCTTCCAATGCAGTTGGATCCAGTCCAGCTAGGGATGCTATAAGTGGCCCTGAGCACACAATATGTGTGAGAGGACAGGAGAGTGAGACCTGGTGGCCCTTCCTGGGAACCTACCAGCATGGGAAGAATGGCTAGAGAAACCATGCTAGTAGAACAGTGCCCTGGACTGGGTAGAACAGGACAACAGAACTCTGTCCCTGAGGAGCTTTTCCTTAGGGCAGCCTGGTCCTGCAGCTATAACTCTGCACTGAGCAGAGGGTCACCCCACCAGTTGTCATCAGGGATTGTGAGGATAATTTCAATCGGGGCACAGAATTTATATTATTTTATGATGGTAATCCAGAGTTAAACACAAGAATAGTACAGGGAATCTGTCCAAAATGCTAAGATTCGGAATATTCAGTCAGGGCCTGGATCCCACAGCAATGTCCTGCATGAGTCCAGATGAAAACCTAGAGCCCATGACAATGCCTTTCACAAGTCAAGAGAGCCCATGAGAAGGACTCACACCAGTCTGCTTTATGGATCCACACTGGGAAGGCCAAAGGTTAGTGACAGAAGCTGGAAAGTCTATGCCAGCAGGGTGAAGGAGCTGTGCCAGTAGGTTGAGGGTTCTACACTGGAGCCAAGAAGTCATGCTCATAACAAGGAGCAGGGCTGCCCTGAAAAGCACCACAGCCATCATCAACAACGCAGAGGTCCCAAGCTCCTCCAACAATAAGCACAGTGGAGTACATGCCAGAAAGCCAGTGTGAGGAGCTTCTCCTGGAGATTAAATAGCACATCATCTTACCCTCTGGAGCCAGGAAGCGATGCTCAATGTAAGGATGAATGCTCCCCCAAAGTAAGCCACAGCTACTCTCACCAACAAGGTCCTGGGCTCCTCTGATGACAGTGGTCGAACTCACACTGGGGAAGTTAGTCATGACGAGCTCCTCCAGGAGAACCAACAGCTCAAACAGCAACACTTAGAGAAACCCACAACACCCAGCTCTTCTTTTCCACATCTCTATTTATGCTGGTGACTTTCCTCAGGTGGACCATCTACACTCAGCACAGTGCTGATTTAATTCAGCTGGCGTTAAGTTGGCCACCAGCCTTTAATCCATAACACACTTCAGTCCCACCTGGGCTTCCAGTCTACAGAAACTGCCACTTCCTTGTCCCACTGACCTGTGAGCCCAGAGGCTGGGCAAGGTGGCTCAGCAGGAGAACCACAGAGGGCATGAGGTAGTGGGAAAAAAACAGGGTGGTGGTGGAAGAAAGTCATGCTTGAGAAAGAGAAAAGGGACATTTTAAAGCAGAAATAGTGGGTGTAGGATTTTCCCCTTTTCCTCAGCCTCAAACATGCATGCACTTTGAGCGCACGCACACACACACATTAAGCAGCTGTGCCCAGAGAACCCTTTTAAAAGACATTCAGAAAGTGTCTTCAAATGTCACATTAGCAGAGGTCCTGCAAGCACAGCATGGATCATTTTCTGGGCTAAAGAGTGAATGTTATGCTCTTGACCTTAAGCTGTCTCATCCTTAATTGCCTGGGAGACCTTCAGATGCTGCATGTGTTAGGGATGTGTGTGCCCGTGTGTGCATTGTAGCACGTGTTCTGTATGTGTGTGTGTATGCGTGTGCATGGTGTGTGAGTGAGGCTGCCGTCAGGCTGAGTGGGGAGAAGCTGCTGCCCACTCCATTGCAGGAGGCACAAGACAGCTTTGGAATGAAGTCTGGTGGGGCGTGTAGATATTTTGTAGGTTTTTCAGGCATTGTTTCTATTTATTTCTGGTAAGTCATCTCTTAAAATACATTTTAAAAACAATAGATTTGAAATGTGAAAGTCTGGAAGTTCCCAGCTTTTCCTGTCTCCTCTGTATCCCTCTTATCTTTTTTGCAAGGTGGGCAGGCTGTGAGCTGGGCCAGGTAGCCCCGTGGCCTCAAAAGGAGCAGCCCAGAAGAAATAGTCGGAAGAGGCTGCCTTTCCCAGGCTGTTCCTGCCCATGTGTGCCTGCCACTTAGTGTCTGAGCACTGGAGATGAGCCAGGAGAGCTCGGGGACGCTGGGGTTTCCTAGCCTGCGCTCCTCGACACTGTTGATTGTTTCTATAAACGTGCTGAATGTACGCCAGATCACAAGTGCCTGGTGAGGCGAGCACTCTGAGTGCTCTTGGCAGAGATGAAGTCCTGTCTTCTCTGTGGGGAGCCATTTCTAGACCTACTCAGCTGACCAGGGCAAGGCCCTGCCAGTTAGGTCATCTTTCAACCATTTCCACTTCTCATAGGCAAACCCAAGACATGAGCACTGGCTGTCCTGCCCCTTGAGACTGGCCCCTGGAGTTCCCTGCCCCGGAGTGCCCCAGACAGTGCCAGAGGAGTGACGATCAGTCAAAATCTGGAGCAGTGCCCCAGGAGGCTGTCTTCCTCTCACTGGCTCCTAATCATTCTGGTTTAAGGCAGCAGAACAGTGCATGAGGAATGAAGGCCAGCACTGCAGTTCAGCTGTGAGGGGCACCAGGGCAGAGCCATAAACACTTGGGCCAGAGTTGATCCCCATGTCATTGTCAGCAGAGGACCAGAGCCTCAGCAAGCACCCAAATCCTTGGTCTTGTTAGACAGAGGTTGAAAGGTTCCCAAATAGTATCTCTGAGTAAGTCCAAAAATTGGTGTAATTTTCAGCAACAAAAAGTGCCCTTTGCGAATTTCCAAAGGTGAACAGGAACCGGGAGATCAAGAAATAAAGATGCAGATTTCGACACATGCATTCTCCAGTGCAACATCAGCACGGGCACCACCCTTCCTCTGAAGCCAGGCCCAGGGGCGCATGTGTTCTGCCCTCTTGCTGGCCCTGTTCTCTACAGTCGTCTCATGGGAAACATTGAAGGAAGTGCTTGTTTCGAGCTAAGAATATTTCACTGTGAGCTCTCTGCAAGCCCTCGACAGTGCTGGACAGCAGGAAGAGTGGAGAGCCAGAGATCAGACCTGCTTTGGTGACACACCAAACACAGAAGGCAGAGGAGATAGTGAGGCTCACACAAAATTCAACTCAGATGCCAAAAAGAGGACCACACAGGAGCTGGAGCAAAGAAGCCCACTGATACCCAGTCCTGCACTGCATTGCCCTCAGAACACTGAGGTCTCCACATGCAACCCATATGAAGACTGTGCACAGCCAAGATTCAAAGGGCAGAAGCACAGACAGGGTCCCTGTGAGCCTTTAGCCACCACTCCTGGTGCAGTCTGGGTGTTCTGCTCAGCCTTCAGCCACCATATGCATATGAAAAATTGAAGAAGCTGTGGCTGCCTGAGGTATGGTACCACCTTTCTCCTAGATGTCCCATGGGCAGCCAGGGAGATAGAGCCCAACAGAGGCAATCAGGTGTCAGGACAATTGGTTCAGTTCCTGTTAAAAACTCAGATTCTCAGTTTTAGAAACAGGGTCTAGTTTCTTTTGGATCCCCAGTCTGTGAGTTGGAATTAATTTGCATGACTAATTCATACTAACAATTTGAAAAAGGAATTTGTTTCAATTACCACCAACCAGTGACGCTGCATAAACCTGGACTCAGGCTGGAATTTGAGCCTGTGTGGTGCTCATTCTACCCTGAATGTGGGACCATGGGGAAGAGGAAAGAAGATGAGGGATGTCCTGCTCCAGGGAAGAAGACTAGAAAGGCACAAAGGTATGAAGAGAAGACTCTGTTGAAACACAGCTTAGAGGGATGCAGAGGCCATGAGGCAGTGAACAAACTTCTCAGGCATGAGCATCCTTCCATGCCCACCATGAGGCTGGTGTGGGACAAGAGCGATGTGAGGTCACCCAGTCCCAACACACTGCCTATGTGCATGTCCCAGCCCAGTCTTCCTCTCGTGCCTGCTAGTACATCGCATCCACGAACTCATCAAATCTGATCTTGGCAGCCCAGACTCATTCATACGGTGAATTCCACAAAAAGACAGTGCAGTACATAGTCAGAGGCTTATAGGGAAGTAGGTCAGAGTATGGGAGACTTTTCTCTAGAGAAACCCAGACAGCACACATGGCAGATAAAAGATTAAAATAACCAAATGTACCAATACTTTAAAGTAATATTTTATTACTATGCTTTGTCTATTAGTAATTTATTGGCAGTTATTTGATGCTTTCCAAAGTATTAGAACAAGTTGAAACGATTATAATGAAGTAGTATGAGCTGCTCCACAAACTGGAAAACTGGCATGAAATGGCAAAGACCTTGGAGCATTCAGTCCACCAGGGTTAAAGCTCAAAGGAGCAGAAACATGACTGGCCAGTGGACTGGCACAGAGGTAGACTCAAACCCCAACACAGAACAGCTTTGGGGCAGATGGGTCCAGGTGAATTGGACCAAACACTCAAGAAGATGAACACTAATCCTCCCCAAACTTCTCAAAAATCTTGAGGTGGGAACACTTTCTGAATCATTGCATGAAATCAATTGTATTTATGCCAAAGCCAAACAAAGATACCACAAGGGAAAAACACATCCCACATGAATATCAGTGCAAAAACCCTGAACAAAGTCCTAGCAGAGCAAAACTGATAGCAGATTAAAATGATTATAATCACAACTCAGTGATTTTATATGTACTCTACTTACATGTAGAATTCAAGGATGGTTCAATATGTGAAAATTAGTTGAGGTAATACATTATATTAGTAGGATACAGGAAAATGCACATGATCTTTTCACTTGATGCAGGAAAAGCATTTGACAGAATTCAACACCCTTTCATGGTAAAAACACACTAAACAAATTAGAAATTAAAGGAAACTGTCTTCACATAATAAAGTTCATATATGAAAACCCATAGCAAATGTAGCACATGGTGGAAGATTAAAAACTATTCAAGATCAAGAGCAATTACAAGCACACCTACCTTCACCACTAATCTAACATACCACTGAAAGTTCTAGTCAGCCATTTAGGCAAGAAAAATAAATGAAAAGGCATCTGTTATGCTTATATCTGAAAATGCCCCCCCCCCAAGTCTCATGTATGTGGAAGGTGATTGGATCATGGGGTGCTATACTTATCAGAGGATTTATACATTGATGAGTTGACAGCTGAATGTGCTGTTTGGAAGTGAGGTCTGGGGATTGGAGCTGGATCCAGGGCTGTGACCTAGATGGGTATATTCTTGCCCTAGCTTTTTCTTCCTCTCTCTCTTCCTGGCTATCATGTGGCAAGCAGCTCTCTTCCACCACGATGTTTCTGCTTTGGAGACAGCTGACCATGGACTGGAGCCACTGAAACCAAGAGCCAAAATAAATTTCTCCTATCATTTGAGTGTTGAATATTTTGTCCCACTGGTGGAAAAGTGACTAATACAGCACCCAAAGCAGAAAGACAGAAGTTAGTTTCTCTTCACCAATGATATGATCTTAAGTGTAAAAGCCCTGAAAATCTCATACACAACCCTGATAGAATAAAAAATGAAGTAAAGCTGCAGGTTACACAATCAACACACAGAAATCAAACAAAACTCTGTATACTAGTGATGAAGAACCTGAAAGGAAATTAAGAAAGCAATAGTGTTAAAAAGAATAAAATACTTGGAAATAAACTATACTAAGGAAAAATAGGATTTATCACTGAAAATTATGAAATGTTATAGAAATAAATCAAATATGACACAGACAAATGGAAAGACAGTTTCTGCTCATGAATTGTATGTTATAGCATTGCCAAGACATTAATATTACCCAAAGTGGTCTATAGATTCAGTGCAATGTTTATATAGATATCTTGATTTTTTTGCAGAAATAGAAAACTTTAGCCAAAAACTTAAAAGGAAACTGAAAGAAACACAAATAACCAAAATAATCTTAGAAAAGCATAAACCTGAAACACTTGTGCTTCCTGATTTCAAGACCTACTTCAGAGCTAAGTATCAAAGCAGTGTTGTGCCAGCACAAGACAAGGGCACAGACCAGTGGGACAGAGAAGGGAGAAGGAGCCAGTCGGCTCTAACCGGTCAGATGCTTGCAGCAAGATGCCAGCACCGTACAGCGGGGAAAGGACCGTCCTCTCATCCAGCAGTCCTGGGACACATTGATCCTACATGTGAAGAAACCAAGTCAACTCTCAGATTACACTATATAAACTACTCAAGTGGATCTTTAAACATAAAAGCTAAAACTACAAAATTCTAACAAAATGAGGAGAGCTTCATGACATAGATTTGACAATGACTTCTTAGATATGACACGAAGGCACAGGCGACAAAAGAAAAAAATGAGGAAATCAGACTTCAAAATTAAAAACTTTGATATGGTAAAGAACATGATCAAAAAGTGAAATAGTAAGCCAAAGTATGGAGGAAAGTACTTGCAAATCACACATCTGAAGTAACATCTAGATATATGACAAACTCCTGCCATTTAACAGCACAAACTTGAACAGCCCAGTGGGCAGAGAGTGTGCAGAGACGATTCCCTCAGTTAGACACACAGATGGCCGCCTCCCCTGTCACCACAGTGATGCTCACTACCCATGCAGTTAGGAGGGCTGTGCTCTGAGGAACAGGGCTTGGTGTTGATTCGGTGTGAAGACACCAGAGCTCCGGTGTGCAGCACTGAAATGGCACCACCGTTAGCGAATGACTTGGGCGCTCCTCCTACAACTGGGTGTAAAATCACCATGGGAGCCAGCTCTTGGGCACAGACTCAGATTTGGAGGCAGTGACTCAGACAGGTGTCTGCACCCCCTGTCTAGAGCAGCATTAGACAAAAAAGGCCAAAGGGGAACAATCAAGTGTCCACAGGTGGACAATGGCACAAACAGAGCCCTCCCTTCTCTACTGCGGAATAGTACTCAGTCTTTAATATGAAGTAAATTCCAACCCACGCCACAGTGCAGGTGAGCCTTAGGGACATTGTGCTATATGAACTAATCCTGACACAAAAGGACAAATACTGTGTGATGCCATTTATGCAAGGTACCTGGAGTGCTCAAGCCCACAGCAACAGTGGAATGGTGGGATTCAGGGGCTGGAGGGAACAGGGCTCATGTTTACAGGGACAGAGCGGTAGCTGGGAACATAGAAAAGTGCTGGGCAATGTCCCAGTGCCACAGAGCTGTACACTTAAAATGGTTAAAATGATCAATTTTATGGTATGTATATTGACCACCACAACACAAAATTGTGCAAATAAAGAATGGGGAATGTACCCGCCCTTACTGCTCCAAACTACAGATCAGCAAGTCCAGTCTGAAAACCAGCTGGGCAGCACTTACCAAGAGACTGTAAAATGCAGGCAGATTACAATGGAACAATTTCAAAATTCTATCAATGCTTTTAAAAATATAGCAAATATTAGTTGTTGAAATCACAGCCGACAATAGGACGCAAGCCGATTCAATTATATTTGCTCTCCATGAAAGCTTATTCGGTCTTTCGAATAGCTGCTGGACATGCTTTTGAAAAAAAAATACTGTAAGCAGATTGCATAAAATTCTGCTCTTGATTACAGTAAATTACATACATATAAGATTCTGGGAAGGAACATACTAGATATCAGCTGTAGTTACACCTGATTAGAGAGCTGTGAAAGAATATTTTTCTTTCTCCTTTGATTTTCCTTTAAGCCTTCACAATGGGGCACATCACACCCTTTTAAGACATTAAGTCAAACAACAGTAAGGAACAGAAAGCAGTGGGCTGCTCCCGTCACCACAGCCATGATCACCATTTCTCAACACCAGCAGTACCAACGAGACCTAGACAGTCCCCTCACGGTCGGTCGCAGGTGTTTGGAGGTGGGGCTTTTGGAAGGTGACTGGATCTGGCAACACTCTGCTAATCAGTAGATCAATCCATTATAGCTGAATGTGCTGGCAGGCAGTTTGGCCTGCTTGGAAAAGGCAGGTCCTGGGCGTGACCTGGAAGACATATTGTTTCTGGCTCTTCCCTTTCTCTTGTTGCTTCCTGACTGCCATAGGTACAGCAACTGTCCTCCTCCGAGCCCTTCTACCATGCATTGCTGCTTGGGGCCACCTGACTTTGGCTTGAACTCATTGGAAACCTATTCTCCTTTCAGTTGTGTGGGGGAGGGCCATTTTGTCCCAGCATCAGGAGTTTGACTAATACAGCCAGCACCATGGTGTCATCACCGTAGTCACCACCATCATCCAACCCTAATCAGCTCTGAGTTTGGATGTGATTGGGTACCCTATGGCTGCGCTCTCCTTTGCTCCTGTGGCCTTTCTCCACAGTCACCTCTCCCTCGGAGTCTCTGCAGCTGCCCCCTTTCTGCTCCTGTGGAACCTGCAATCCCATTGGACCTCCACAATCACCTGGTCTCCCAAATGTAATTCCAGCTGCCACATAAAGGAGCATATTCACAGGCTCCAGGGATGAGAGTGAGGCAGCACCCTGCTGCTCTGCTGGTCGCAGAGGGAGTAAGGCAGCTTCACAGGTACAAACAGCCTGGGAGCTCAGTGTGCATTACCAGAGGCTGCTTTGTCCCTATGTGGTCACAACCTGATTCCTTGCCACACTGAAACTGGGGCAGTAACACAGCATCCTCTTATTAACCTGTCATCGAGGAATGGAGAGTATTAGCTACATATTTTAATCTGCAAAATACTATCCAGTCGAGTCACCTTTCAAGGCATGGTGAGAATACACCTAACTGCACATGTCTAAAACAATGAGTGTTCTGAAAGGCACTGTCCTTCCCTATCTGTGGTTGTGCAGTAGACCACCAGGCTCCCAGGAACATGGATATCCGTGCACAACAATGCACACGACTGTCTATGTGTGGCAGAGGGCAGCTCCGATGGGGCTGACTTGTGCTATGTGAGAAACTCAGGAAATGCAGGAGTGTTGGGACCTGGCCCTGGGTGAGGCGGGCAGCTGCAGGGCTCACACAAGGCAGCTGCCATGTGTCCGGCTGCAAAGTAAGTGGTGGGACCTTCCGGTTTCCTGGGCTTCTGGTATGACGGATGGCATCATTCCGCACTCAGGAGAGTGAATTTCATCATTCCTTGTTCCGGAAGGGGACTGCAGGGATCTGTGTCCCGGCAAGGGTGACTGAGCATAGGTAAAGAGCTGTTCCGGACCGGGGGTCTAACATGTCCCAGGCACCAGCCCAGGGGTCCTCAGCAAATGAAGAACATGGCCAGACCTTTTCTTGAGCTGTGTTAGGGCCTGGTAGGTTTTCATTTTGTCTTTTTCAGTGAATTTCTGAAATCACTTTACTTATTTTACTGCTGTATGTATTGTAAAGTGGATGAAGCAAAAAAGAGAAAACGGTTCAGCTGGTGCTTGCAGTTTGGGTACCTGGGAACTAAGTCTATTTCTAGGGGTTGGAAGGAAAGGGAGGCGGATCCCCAACCCTGGGGTTCACTGAGCTTCTGTGTGGAAATGTCCTTTGTCTGCTGTTCAGTGGAAGCTACCAGAAAAATAGCAGGTAGCCTTCCTGTCTAAGTCACAAAATAATTTCCTTATTACATCCGTACTTAAATTTTGAAACCAGGAAAGACCATGAGAGTCTGCATCCCCCTACAAGAAGCAGGGGGTGAAAGTGTAACCCCACTGCTGTCAGGCAGCAACATTTCCACCTTCCCGTGTCCTGGCTTGTCTGTGAGTCTCACAGCGAGCTTATGAAAAGGAATCACAATAAGGAAGGCTGGGGCAGGAGGCAGGAGAATCTGGTTTCATCAGACCTCCTGGGGAGAGAGGAAGATGGTGACCATGGAAACCAGGAAGCCCCAAGGGAGCTGCTGCAGGGAGGTGGGGGAGGGGTCCTGAAGGCTGCCGGCACAGCCACGAACATGGATGGGGCAGTAAGTCTGATCTTAGACAAATGGTTGTGGGTGGCAGGAAGGCACCCAAATGGAAGTGTTCACGAAGGGTCTGGGGTCAGAGGTGACTGGAGATCCAGGCCTGGCAGGAAAGGAGAAAGGGCTAGGCCTTCCTACATGCTGGGATGTTAGGAAAAGGAAGAGAGCACAGTTTGCACAGCTACCAAGTCAGGGAAAATGGAGTTAGAACAGCTAATGGGACAAGTGTCCCTGACAGGCCCAAAGAGACAATAGCCTAGAAGAACTGGACCCTGGGAATTCCAGCAGAGGCCACACACTGGGCTGGTGGTCCTTTCCACCTGACAGGCATGCAGGCCCACTCAGGAAGCAGATGCCTGCCACAGTGGCTGGTCTGGGAAGCCTTGTTGCTGGGATTCAGCCAACTAACCCAATCTGGTGGTGGCAGGGCCCCCTTGTCCTGCACGGCGGTACCCTAAGACCCCAGAAGGCATCCAAAGTTTGGAAAGTAAGTGGCAAATTCTAAGTATGGCTTGCCTGTGCATATGTACTTGTGACCAAATCTGGCTGATGAATTAGGCACAGGAAGATGAACAACAATAACTGATGATAAAATGGAATGTTGACACCAATGTCCCCTAATGCAAGTTTGTGAGTGTGGGCTCTGTCTCTCCAAAGATCAAGACAAAGGTTAGTATTTTTGGACTGTGGCTGACCTTAGGTAGCAAACTGTGGATGAGAGGAGATGTCTGTCTAGGAGTGGGCAGGGATGGCACTGCTCACAGAGTGTCTTCCTATGTGTACTCACAATGCCCACCCTGCTCTCTGCCCAGACTGCTCCTGTCTGCCTGGCCACACTTTGGCACTTTCAGAAGCAGCTGACAACACCTCACAGACCTCTGTTGCAGCTGCCATTTGTCTAGTGATGGATGTCCCTGGACCAGTTCAAGAAAAGAACCCCACATATGCTCTCTGGTCCTGCCCTTGAGTTTGCCATACAGAACCTGCACATGGCAAATGTCTGAACTTGGTTTAGTACTTTTTCAGTGAATCAATAAATGAATATTTAAAGTTTCAGCCACTCAAACAGAAAAAAAAGATTAAATTTTCCCCTCTAACCATCATGAATCCAGATGTCAAGGCTTTTGGAAGAAAGTCAAACTGTAAAGTTTAAACACCAGTAAGGAGCCCAGGTCCCTTGTACCCGGTGGGCCGCGCACAGGAATCAGAAGCCGTGCTGCGGCGTTTGGGTGCTGTTGCTGTAATGATCTCTGCATCTCCAGTGCACTTGGAAGCAGCGGGCTAATCACTGTTAATTCCTTTGGTATTTCTGTGATAACATTAATCACAGCAAAGGCACCTGAAGTAAATGGAAAATCAGGAGCACTCCTGGAACATCCCACAGCACGCAGCATTAATTAACTGGAGCTTCGAGTAGAACTGCCAGTCTGTTTCACAATTAAGTGAATCTCTTGCACACTGATTAAGACATGAACCCCAAGCTAGTGAAGGAGGAGGTGGGCAAAGGCTCACTCGGCTGGAAGGCAGTCACCAAGGTGCGACTTCTGCAGAACATGGGAGAAGAGCAGCGCAGAAGCTGCCGACTGAAAAACCTTCTCTGTGTGTTAACATACTAGATGCCAGTGCATAGGAGTGATTTCAAATCTATAGGTGGCATTCCATGGAAGGAAAGAGGATGTTTTGCAAAGATGCATGCTCAGTACACATGCAGGAGAAACGTGGAGACTCCCACAGAAGCTTGTGTCCACGGACAGACAGCATCCCACTTTAACACCAAGGTGAATCATCCATTTGGTTCAATTGTCTGCTGCCTCACCTGCAGCACAGTGTCTCGGAAATGACCAGCACTTGGAAATCCAGGAGGAGGAAGAAGAGAGAGTACACTATTGGGTTGTTTGCATGTTCCAGAGTGCCTTGACATCTGGATTTATGATGGTTAGAGGGGAAAATTTAATCTTTTTTTTCTGTTTGAAACATGCAAACTAGGCCCTACTAGGCAAGGGCTTGGCAAATCAGGTCCGGGAGTCACAGCAAGAGCCATGTGGCCGTGCAGGCCATGTGGGTGTTTCTCTGCCAGTCAAACACATGTCTTCCAGCCTGCCAGAGGTGGGCACTGGACACCTCAGATCTCAGAGGAGGGAGCGAGGAGCACCTCCTCAAACATGGGAATTGACCAACCCCATCTACAGGGCAGGAATGCCCACAAACTTTAGGGAAAATGACTGCAGCTGTGGAGAAGACACCTGTGCTGCCCACCAAGTCGGCCCTGCAGGGCTTCATTGAGGCCCAGGCAACAGTGCACACCAGTGTGCCAAAGCCCACAGCCCTCAGTGTGCAGAGTGAGGCTGGACTCAGTGGCCAGGCAGGGAAGGGGGCTACTATCCGAAGAGAGAAGACAGGGCTGCCCTCCTCCCTTTCTTGGCTGACAAGCTGATAGTGCAGTTAATGGTTCAAAGGTTAAGCACAGAAAGTCACAGAAAACCTAAGGAGGTGGGACAAACTGCGCTGAGAGGAGAAAGGGAGGGACAGAGTGAAAAACTGCAATGTTTCGAAGTTCCATATACCCACACACTGCTTATGTCACTTTCTCAACTGGAGGGAAATTGATTTCCAATAACCGCAGATACCAGGTAGGGTAATTCCATCAACTCCTCAGAGGCTTGCGGGGGACCCATGCGCAGGCTCTAGGGTGCAGTGGAGGTGAGTGAGCACTATTGCATGGCTCACCCGGTAAGGAACAGCTGTCCACTGCATGACAAGGGCCTCCGTGTGCAGCCTCTAGTCCATGCTCTGCAGAGGAGCTGCCCACTCCTAGCAATGGGTCAGGCTGACCTTACCATATGATCTTAAAATTTGTATTTGTGGTTTAAAAATGGCGAGGTACAGTAAAGAAAGAAAAAACAATAAAGTAAGCAACATGTGATAGAAAGACAGCATTGACATAACCCCGGCGCTCACACTGCCATTCGTCTCTGCAGGCTGAGGGGCCTCATCTGCTCGGGGTCAGCCCAGCTGCACCTGCGGTGAGTTTCCTCCCGGAATCAACCCTGATGACACATTCGGGGTTAGAGCTCGAGCTCGATAGACACTGCTTCTGACAGGGGGAGGGGTGGCAAGTGTGCCACATCTGTGCTCAGGGAGGGGGTCAGACTCCCACTGCTGGAAATGGCTGAAGGACTTGAGCCCTGGACCAGCCACACCAGTGTGTGAGGGCCACTGCTCTCCCCAGGAAGAAAGGCAGCAGTGTGAGGGACACGTGGGTTGATGGACTGGCTCTGCTCTGTGTCTGCTGCATGTCATCTAGGCCATGAAGGTGGCACACAGAGGAGTTGGTCCTACCCTGGGGGTCCACAGAGTCTCATATCCAACCACAAAGTCCCCTACTTCATGGGGGCCTCACCGGTCCACAGTGGATATGAGAGGAGCCTCCCCACTAATTCTGGAGATCACAAGGCTGGGCAATAGGTTCTTAGTTTCCCATGGGCCCTGTTGTCCGATGATATCTATCATATTAGGATTATGGAGACAATGGCCTAGGTTACTTCCTGGGGACCTGATGGCTGCTTTTTCTGAGAACAATGAGTCTTCACTTGAGCTTTAGTCCAACAGTGATTAAGAGGAATAAGGTCTGTCTTCATCTTGTGTCTGTCCCCTGTTGTCTTAACCCTTGAGTCAGATTCTGCTCAGCTCTGCATGTGGACATGTGTGTCTGCCCAAGACTTAGAGGCAACTCGGCCTACACCCATGGAACTGGGGTGCTTTTTGGCCCTTTCTTTCTCTCTCCCTGTGCTGTTTCAGCAGCCACCACAGCTGCAGCACCTGTGTCCTTCAGCCCCGTCCTAAGGCTGGTACTGGATCACAGGCAAAGCATCTGCACAAGACAGTGATGAAAGCTGGAAGGGTAGCTCTGTGGGTCCCACCATAGGACGAGTTCACTCTGTCTGGTGGTCACATCATAGCAAAAGAGTATATCTCTCATAACCACAGCTCTGGCCAGCAGGAAATTCCTGGGCTTTAAGCCAACCCCAGTGCATCACTGCAAGCTCACTGCTTTCTTCTGACTGGGAATAGCCAAGGCTCCTCTTCTTGGCCAGTGCAGGCTCCCTTCTGTGGAGCCCCACACCCAGCTAGGTCTGGCCTGGTTCTGTTCACAGCACTTGGACTCACTTCTGTCTCCCAGTCAAGACCCTACCCAGGATCAGAGTGGCGGTGGATGGGTTCAGGGCTGCAGTAGGATTGGGATGCTCTTCCATCCCTTGCACTGGGTGTTTCTGAGCTGTCAGAGATGTAATTTATTTGGATGTAATCTTAGGCCCGACAGGGGATGGGGTGGCAAAAGCACAAAGGATATGGGTTGGGTGGGCACAGCTTTGCAGGAAGAGCCTGGTGCTGGTGGGCAAAATGGGCTGGGCAGGGCAAAAAAGGTCACTGAATGAGTTGCTGGCAGGAGACAGAGCCATCTAGGTCCAGGCAGCAGGTACTAGAGGCCTGGGAACAGGCACTGGACATGCTTCCAACTGCCCTGTGATTCTACAGTGGCTCTAGCATCTGTACCCCTTGCACTTCCTCCACCCCAGTTCTATCTGAGGCTTATGCTTGTGCTTTCTGGTTATGGCTCAGATGTCCCCAGCTGCAGCCCTTCAACCTCCCTGAGCCTGTAATACTGGAGCAACTATGCTGTGTCCCCGTCATCATGGCATGACCTTGGAGCCCCTTCACAGCCACTGGGGTCATGCTTCAGCCCACTCACATGCTCACAGTCCACATGGAAGGATGGCTTCCCTGCACACCACAACACTACAGAAACATGCTTGCCTTCCCCTGTGTACAACATGGTGCCTGATCCAATATCTTGGTGACAGCGTTCCCGGGAGCCAGGCTAGGGGACAAGTCACTTCCCTTATCCTCCATTCAGTTTCACCTTGAGGAGTCAAGCATTGGCATGGTTTCATGTGGGTTTGCCTTGGTTCCCACCACATGCATTTCAAGGGGCCCTGGAGACCCAGGGGTGTAATGTGTCCAAGGAAGCCAAGACTTTAAGACACTCTTGTCTGCAGTGGCTCACCCAGAGATAAGGGCCCAAGGGGGCAGGCACAGGTGTAGCAAAGGGAGAAGAGACACTCAGGGGAGTGTCCACCTGGTGTGGCCCCCTGGTCCCTCCTCAGTCTTGTGCAGCTGAGCAATCAGCTGCAGGTCTTTGAGGTTGGAAGGGGCGGAAGCTAATGCCATGGTGCTGACAGCTTCGAAGGGAGCTGTGAACACACGCATTGCCTTCCCAGTTATAGTCTTCCTACAGCAGGTCCTGACCTCGTGTGCCCTGCGAACATGATTGTACTCCTCCCACCACCATCCAAGGCTTGACCTCTTGGTACCTATGCTCCTCCACCCTTTCCTCTACTCCTCTGGCTGCTGCCTGGCACTGGTCATTGCTGATTCCTTGTGACCATTGGGCTCTTCTCACTTTGTTCTGCAACTTGGTCCTCAGCTCCAAGTGTTCAGGTCCACTTGAGGGCCCTGTCCAGAACCATCATCCCAGCCTGGCCTTGGTGGCTCCTCTGGGCATCAGCTCCTGGTCCCTAAAAGACTCTCAGACTGTGCCCAACATGTCTACTCTAGAACTCACTGCCCAACCCTTATCATGATTCAGAATTATCCAGATAGACTCGTCCCACCATGGAGGGGCTAAGGAGCTCTGCAGGCCACCTTCCCTGGCACAGGCAGAGGTTTCCAGGAAATGGTGACTGCATCCTCCCCTATGGGCACACTTCACTAAAACTCCTTTCTCTACCCTGTGCCCCACAGGGTAAGCCCATCTTGTGCTGGCCACACCCACAGAACTGGCAGACACCTGGCACCATCCATGTGACACCCATTGGCCCACGCAGATGGCAGTGCTCATTCTGCGCCCCGTGCCCCAGTGCTTCCAGCTTCAGCCTGATCCCCAGCTTCCAGTCATCCTCACCCTAGCTTGGGGACTGCACTGCTCAGCCTGCTCTCTTCCCTGGACTCTAGCCCTCCCTGAAGGAGCAGCACCCCAACTCTTTGTCCATCTGCCACACACAGAATTTGTCATACCCTCCCTTCTAAGGAGCCTCTGTCATGCCTAGTGTCACCTCCTCTCTCTTCATGACCCCGAACCATCAGTCCCCTTGGCTGCAAACCTCCTGCCCTGTGTTACCCTCCTTGGCCGTGGTGCTCTGTGCTAAGGTTCCTCACATCCCCCCATATTCTCCACACCATCACTCCCTAGCCCCCACCTTGGGTCCCACAGACCAATTCAACCAACATCAAACAAGAGTATTAGAAAACATGTCTAAATTGAGCCCATGCAGGGATTTATCTTGTCCTTATTCTTACAGCACCATGTGACGACCTTCTGTGCAGGGCTTTCCCTCTAACCAGCTGTCATAAGCCATCCAGAGATAAGTGTGGATAGTGGGGCAAGTTACATGCCGGCGCTGTGCCAGTTACATCAACAGCCTCACCCAGGGAGCATCCCAGGATCCCAGGGGCCTTGGAAGCAACCTCAACTATAGTGCTGCCTTCACTTCTCCACAGCCTGCCTGTCCCCAAGGCCTCCACCACCTCCCTTTGCTCCATAACCTTTCTAGGCAACATCCCCCGCAGTTCTGGCTGCACCAGTGCTCTTGCCAAGCCTTCGCATCAGAGAGCAGCAGCAGGACACTCAGCCCCATTAATGCAGAAACCACTCAGCGCACTCTGTATCCGGAGCTGGCATTGAAGGGGAACAGGGCCAGTCACAGCCAATCACTCCTTCCTTGCCACTAACGCAGGGGCTGTCTCATTACTGACCAATTTGCGGTCTAACTAGCGCTTCTCTCTGGCAAGTTTTAACATATTTGCTGTCAACACCCACCCTCAGTGAGGGGATGCGGTTCCAAGCACGTGGTATGTGTTCACAAATAATTTCTATGGAGAGCAGCAGCCAGATATGAGACGGGCCCAAGGTGACCTCATTACCAGGATTTGTTGCAGCTGTCATTAGAGATATCACACCGTGTCACTCAGTGAGGGAAGGGATCGAGGCTCTGACACCAGCACTGAGGAGAAACCCACAGTGCTGGGGCTGCAGTGGGTGAGAACCCATGTGGGTTTGAGGTTCTTCCCCCAACACCCCACCACTGCGGACCTGTGGCTTAATCTTCCTAGAGTCCTCACATTTAGGGGACCGTCTACATGACAGTCCCCTGGCTGATGAGTGCATAGAAAGACACACAGTAGTCACACAGAGAGCAAGACACAGGGCCCTCCCTGCACCACAGAGCGAGAACCCCGGTCAGCCCAACAGCTCCTATGGAAAGCACCTCAGTACACAGGCTCTAGAAGCACACAAGGAAGCATGTGACAGATGGATCCTGCCCTGACAAGAAACAGGAGACACACAGACACACGGGACAGCAGGAGGAGGCTAGGGGTCCTGACCCTCACTGGGTCTCCTTCCAGGCGCCACAAGATATGAGAATGTGCCACCCTCAGCTGGGCTGCAAGGGGGACGGCAAGGAGAGGTTTATGATGGCAGATCCTGGCCTGGGGCCTGTGTTGGTGTCACCATGCTGTGTGGACGTCTCAGGGCTGGTTGACAGATGGCAAACCACTTTCCTCATTTCAAAGATCTGATCACTCCAACACAGAGTGGGAGCCCTTCTTGGTGATCACTGAGGACTTATGGCAGAGATGGGACACCATTCAGGATAGGTCCTCCTCTCACCTAAGGGAGCTGTGTCACAGCTGGCCTTGCACGGACCCAGTCACTCACTCACTCATACACACCCTCATCAGCAGGTGGTACCCATAGCTGTCCTGAGATCACCTGAGTGCTCTCCTCTGAGTGTCCTCCTCACTACCTTAGCACCCCAGGCCTCGATGTGACTTGGGGCTCTTTGCCCTTGTCCACAGAACAACACTCAGCCACTCAAGCAAGCCTGTTACAGGCCACGGCCACACATCTCCGTCCCTCAGACCACAGGGTATATATGACCTCCGTGCTGGGTGGCCAACATTCTTCCATGCCTGGCTCCTTGCAAACAGCTGTCCATCCTGATGTTCTTTGCCAGCTTGAAGATCACAGGCAGGTGTCGCATAATGAGGGCAAAGTCAGACACTATGCCAGGAGCCCCCTGGCCTTGTGGGCAGACCATACTGAAAACAAGACATGTAGGAGGCCTTGTAACCCAATGCCATGGACTGTGATGGCCGGGTTGAGGCACAGGGACCTGGAACACTAATCTGGCCCAGAAGCCACCTCAGTCAGTGTCCTTGCAAAAGAGCAGAGCCCAGGAGAAGGGCACCAATCTAGGTTCTGACAGCACACATATCCTCTTTCATGCTAAATAGCCTCATAATTAACCCATGCTCCTCATGGATGGGAGAGGGTGTGGCATGGTGAACCTGTGATCTGTGGCACAGTCTACTCTGGGCCATGCTGGGCTGCCTGTGACCCAGAGGAACTCAGCTCCTTCAACACAAAGCTCATTGACAACGTATCCAGATGTGCACACGTGGGATTCAACATGAACATAACAAGTTTGTCTATGTTACGGTTCGTGTGTGGATGTCCCCCACCAAAGCCTTAGGTGGTCATGGGGGCAGGCATTTAGAGTTTATGATTCATTCATGGCCCAATGCTGGGATTAAGGGTATGAATGCTACACCAGCCCTAGAGCTGGTAGCTTGCAATGCAATATAAGCAACAGAAAGAGGCTTGTCCCCTTTCTGGTCTCTCTCTTGCTGCTTTTACTGTCTTGTGCCACCACGAACTGTTGCCCCTCAGCCATGTGCCACCCTGCCTTCCAGCCAGCTAGTTATGGGCTGAAACCTCTACAAACTGTGAGCTAAATAAACTTTTCCACCCTTAACTTTGGGTGCCAGGTATTTTGTCTCAGCAAAAAGAAAAGTAACTAAGACAGTCTGTTTGGAGCTCAGTGAACATGGCTTTAGAATGAACATGGCTTTGAGATGGAGCCATTTTAGGTTTCTGATTCCCAGTCTGAGGCACGTTGGGCTGGATGCCATCCTTGCATTTTGTGGACAGGCCGATTTCCATGGCACCAGGGTCTTGGGTAAGTCCCAGTCACAGAACCTGTGGTCCCTGACAGACAGAGGGTGAGCCACATCTGAGGAGCACACAGGTTTGGACTTATGTGGGGGCCACACCACTGCCGTTGACTGCCATCCATGCCCCTGCTGTCTCCACATGTGATGTCCTCTTATATCTCCTGACAGATCTAGCCTCAGACCTCGAAGACCCATGACAGACACTCAAGCCACTATGCAAGCAGGCTGTGACCCAGGCCGGAGGGAAGCAGCGTAGCTACCAAGCACAAGTACCCCTTGCACAAGCCTGCAGCTGCTCTGGTCAGCCTGTCCCCTCCTACCTGTTTTCAAAGCAGACCACAGCTATTTCCCAACTCATCTCCTGGTGACGTGAGTGTCGCGGTTACAGAGCATGTGCTGCCTAGGTATCCTCCAAACCCTACAACCCCATTTTCAGAAGCTCCAGTGCCACAAAGGATAAAAGCATCAAATAGGACCATCAGATATGCTCCCTCTTGCTCCTGGGCCAGAGGGCATGAATTGGGACAAATCCCCTGGGTCTTCCATGTCCACCTGGACTGAGAGGCCATGAGATTCAGGGGCTCAGGAAGCCCCCAGTCTGTCCTCCATCAGCCCAAGTCAAGGTTCATTAACCTGAAGCACCAGGGAGATCCTGTCCCTTGAGGCCCAGAGCCTTCACTCCTGGCCACCTTCCTGAAGGTGGGAAGGCGGCGGGGGAGTTAGGGGCGCTCATACCCACCACTGACTTTTGTGCTTACCTGCCAAACTCAGCCTCTGGTCAGGTTTTTAATTAACTATTTGTCTCACTAATAAAACTGTTTTCTTTTGCCCAAGGATAAATCTCAGGCTGCAGTCAGGGGAATAAGCAAGGAATTAAAACAAAGGTTAACATCGCTTCAGAAATGATCACAGTGGCGGCAGAGTTGGGTGTGAGGCTTGCCGCAGCTTCCTGTGCAGTGAGGAGCGGGCCCTGGGTGCAGCACTTGACACAGCGCACCCCACACACCCGTGGAGACACACTTTAGAAATGCTGTGCCCTGTGCCTTTGCTCCTGGCTTGCTAACTGGCAGCAATCCTGACTTCCGCATGGCTTCCACAGAAGAGTGTGGCTGAGGCTGGGGTTAAGGCCCTGAATGTCATGAAGGTGGGGCGGGGTGCATGTGCCACGCTGTTCCAAGTTGCCTGCAACCCTGAGAAGTGGGCACAGGGTCTTTGTATACAAGAAATTGGAAGCTCAGAGACTGAAATATTGTGTCTAAATGCACACAGCCATGAAAACCTGAGCCAGATCTGGAAATTGGTGCTGCTGATTCCAAAGCTACATCCTTTCTGTACCCTACCCAGATTTGTGGTACCCTCCAATACAGAGATCCAGTGGCTTTGGCAGCAGACTGGGTTCTGAGCTTTACCTGGGAAAGAACCCTCAGTCCCATCTCCCTCCATCTCACCCCAGGGATGCTGAGCCCACAGTCAGCACCACCAGCCCTATCTAGATTTGCCCTCCACATCTTCCCCTGGGAAATGTAAAGAGCATGTCCACAGGAAGAACTGGTCTGTGAGCATAGAGTGAAGGCTGTCCTGCTGTTAAATGACCTCCCACTGCAGAGACCACTGCCCGGTGCTGTGAGACCCACAGGGTCATTGGTCCTGCACTGTACAGGAGGAGGCTGCATCCCAGGATGAGAGTGAGGGTGCGAGTGCTCCAGGAAGGCTGCACAGGTGGCAGCGTCGGGCTCTCCCCTTAAGATGTTCACTGACTTGACTTGTTACGTTTGTTCTTCAGTGCCAGGCAGATGCTCCACCCTGCTGAGGTGCAATGGTGGGGAGGGAATATGGAAATGGGAATACGGAAACCAAACCAAACCAAACTCCTCATGCAATACACAGTCTTCAAGGAAGGGATTAGGTCAAGTGAAGTCTCTGGGACAGACCTGAATCCACAGGACTGGCGTTTTCAGAGGGGCACGAGAAGCAAGCTGTAGATATGAAGGCTGTGGTCACAGGGTGACAGGCTAAGCAATGATATGTCTCATACACTTTCTGAATGTACCAGACAGAGGCCCAGGAGGAGCAAAACTGTCCACTCCTGGACTGCTGGAAGCCACGGAAGCTGGAAATTGACCACATATGCAGGGCTGGGGCATGGTCTTCCAAAGAACAAAGGGAGCCTGGGGCAAGCCACGTGAAGAAGCTGCTTCAGCCTAGAAAACACCTAGCCCCAACAGTGGGTTGCTAGGACAACAGGGTGTCATGTGACATTGCGTTGCTAAAAGGTTTAAATAAACACCCCTACTGCGGAAGGGCAGCTCCTTTCCTCTCATCAGAGAGGAAGGACTCTGGCTTTGTCTCCTTTATTTTCTTATCCTCTCTCAGTCCTTCACCCCAAGAACCTTGAGAGCTTGGGTATCCTGGCCTCCGATGAGAGAGGATATAGTCCTGCTGCTCCACTCTGTCTAATCGTGTGTCCTAGCAACTGGCCAGGCAGAGTGGAGAAGATCAAAGGGGTGCTCCTGTCAGCCCTTGTGGGTCCCCTTTCCTGGCAGCAGGCAGCTTCTCATCAGGGCTCACTGCTTCTCCACCAAGGGTATGAAGCCTCTCCAGCTGCACCCTTTTAGAGCGGCTTGTCTAACTGCCTTTGAGAACATCGTTAATTTCATCATGGTTGCTGACTTAATCAGCAAACTTCATTTACAATTCTACAAACTGTAAAAGCACTGCTTGCTGCTGTCACATCATCGTGGGAACTGTCAGCGCCTGTGAACCTGGCTGAGGTTTCCCTCCTCACCCATGTTGGAAAACCTGCGTTGAGCAGAGTGTGTGCTGGGTCTGAGCCGGTCGCTGCCTCTACCACACTGAGTTCCCCAGCTGGCAAGGCTTGGAGACGCCAAACCGTGGGTCACGCAGAACGGCTCTGTCTGTGCAATCAGTAGTGAAGATGTCTTCACAGGCAAAGCAGACAGCAGCAGGGTATTGCAGAGAAGTGTGTGCAGGATTTTGGCCCTCCAAGAACCACTCTGTGCACTGTCAAGGGATGAGAAGGAAAGTGGCCCGCTGCCCTGTCAGTCCAGACAAACTGTACAGTCTGAGGCCCACGCACACCATGCTGCTGTACCTCAGGGACCCCCCTGCTCATGGCTTCTCCCTAGGACTCCACCTGCATGTGGTGGGTGGTCTCCTATATCTGCAGCAGATATGAAGTTAAATAATATGTATTTTAAACAGTTGCATAAATTCCCTTACTGCAAATAATGCCTGTGTGATCCAGAAAAATTTTAAAAACTGAACTTGCCTTTCACTGTGTTTCTGCTGCTTGTTTATGTTCCACTTCTCTGTGATAAGTGGAATGGCAGATCTTATCGACAGCTTCCTTTCCAGGGATTTGGGGCACTACACAATTGCAGGGGGAAATGTGATCACATTGCATTTGGCTCTCCCTAATCCACTATTGTCATGAATTTTTAGAAAATGGGTTGTTCTAAAAATTCATGATAATAGTGGATTCCCAGAGATTTTAGAAATGACATCCTTCAAGCAAATAAATGTAAATTTCACTTCTATGACTCTGAATTCATTTTTAAAAAAATTATAGAATTATCATTGTCAACTCTACCAATTTTTCTTTGACACACTCATCTCTGCTCTTCTTACACGATGATATTTATGAAGCAGGATTTGAAGCCTCTCGGGTGATGGATATGTTGCGGGAATGTTCACTGCTAATGGTTGCCTGGGCAGAGAGGAACCTGTGTGTGAGAAGCAGAGGCTGCCCCATCCCTTAATAGCCAAGGAACCAGCACCATGGGTGTCCACTTGCCTGATCTGAGCTGCTTTGGCAGTGAATTTGGAAAAGTTGTGACTGTGTCTATTGTGGAATTCTTCTAGAAGTGCAAAGAAGAGAAAGGTCACTAAGCAGTGTGCCCAAGCTAGTGGGGACTTCACTGATCTAAGAGTGACTGAAACTTTAGAAGTATGGTCTAATAAATCCCACCCAGATGCAGCAAGCCAGACCAGAAGTGGCAACATGGGTCTTAAGGCTCTCAGGACTCGAGACGGGGAGGAGAGGGGGGAAGCCATCCAGAGCTCGGCACTGAGGAACTGTGTTAAGCTGAAGACAACTGGGCGGGGACTTGGCCTAGGCCAAGAGTCTGCAGGGGATGCATCCACCCTGCAACTCTATCCTGGACGCTGACATTGTTAGACTCCAGTGCCCTTGTCCTACACACATCCAGGTGCAGGCAGGTGTGGCTGGGACACCAGATGCTTTGTGCTTCCTGTCATTCTGCAGGTGTGAAGAGGCAGCATGAGCGGCTGCGCTGTTCCCACCCTGGCCCAGTCTGAAGCTCCTCACATGCTCATGTCACACACCCGTCAGCACATGTATGGCTTGGCCAGCAGCCGTCTGGGCCAAGGTTGTAGCCTCAGCCGGTATGTCCCAGCCTCCTGTCCTTCTGTGCCTTTCATGGACATTCCCTCCTTACTAGCTCTACTGAGCGCCTCAGGTCTGATGTTTCCTGCATCTTCGTGGCTCACACCATAAGCCCCAAGAGCAGGGCCTGTTCTGCACGCCCAGAATTCCAGATGCTTTCCAATCCCCTCTCCAGATGGACTCGAAAAACCCTCACTAATGGCCAAGTCTGTGTCCACCCCTGTGTCTATAGCTGCTCTGAAGCACAGACCCACACCCTGCACTCTACCTGTCACCACAAATGTGAGTTCTTTCCAAGAAGGGATTTCCCCAAGGAAGCCGCACTCAGGGACCTCTTACGCATGGTGAGGGAAAGGTGGTGTTTTATCTTAAACGCAAGTGAGATCAGCTCAGTGTTAGAGCCAGAAGCATCAAGAGAAATGGTGGATACAAGGTCTGAAACCCCCAGCATATTAAGAATATGGTAGGTAAGGAGACTTTGTTATGCTGGGCAGAGTCTCTTATTAAAAGTCATCATTTATATTTCTACTGCCTCAAGCATGATCGCGTGAGCACGGCTAACTCATTCTGGACACCCGGACTTGCTGATTTCTGGGGTCTGTAGGGGGAGGTCTCTCTTCACAGCGAGGCCTGGTGGTTGGGCTGTTTATCCCTGCTCAGAGGTCCCCACTCACTCTGCCAGGGAAGATCTTCTACTCTGAGCACACAGAGGCTGCGGAAATCGACAGCTGCCATTAAGACTCATCAGTGTGACATGTACTAGGGGATCTCCTCAGTGACACCACCGATGCAGATTTGTGTCCTCAGACCATCATTTAAGGGAACCAACCCTGTCTATCTGTCCCTGTGAAAGTCACAGAAATCATCTCTCAGGGTTGGCAGAAAGCCCTCCTCTGTCCTCTGGTTTGTGAACTCCTCATCATGAATGACTGTAACAGCTCCGATCCTAAATCAAAGACATGTGGTGTTCAACCAAGAAAGGGCATGAGTTAAATTAGAGAAAACCCAAGCCCACAGCCTCCATAGACCACAGCCCAGGCATGAGAAATCACAGGGTGCTGTGGACAAAGCCCTCACTTGGCACTGAGACCTGAGCAAAGCCAGACACGGACTAAGCACTGACTGCGCACACAAATCAGGGGCCATGCTGCTGTGTGCCCTAGACTCCCGGGTCCTACCACAGCACAGGCCGAGGACCAGGGCTTCGACTGACCTCTGCCTGCCACCTGGTCCTAGCTCCTGATGAGATGAGGGGAAAGTGCTGAAAGACATCCTTGCATCCAGGAGAGAGGGCATCTTTGAGAAAAAGTGTCTGGCTTGGGAAGCCACTGATTTAGTGGCTGCAAGTGACTACTCGGCAGCCGGCCACTGTTCTTTCTCAGCTCTCCTCCCAATCTGATGCACACCTCAGCCAGGCTTGCACGGCCGTCGGCGCCCACACCACCCTGGACAAGGAGCTCCTTCCTGCACATGACGGGGCTGCCGGGACTCCTACTATGCAGAAGGCCAGTTTGTCCTGCAGTTGTCCGCTGATGTGCCTTTCCAGAACCTTCTAGAGTAGATTTCAAGTGTGTGGAGAGGGTCACCAAGTCCTTTCTGAGTGCTTGTGACAGTGTTTGTGATTCTGCTTCCCAGAGAGGATGTTTAGCATACCTGCCAGGTACTCTCTTCAGCAGCACATATACTAAAATAAGAATACTTGCCAAGGCTGGGGATTTAGCTCAGTGGTCTAAGTGCCTGGCTGGCAAGTGAGAGGTCATGAGTTCGATCCCAGGTACAAAAAAAAAGAAAAAACAAAATATACCTGCCAGAGAAGTGAGTGGCTTATGAAATGGTGGAGAAAAAAGATTCTTGGAGATCTCTTTTTCTCCTTACTGCATCCATCCATCATCTATTCACTTGTTCATTTACCTATCCATCCATCCATCATCCATCCCTCTACCTGTACACCCATCCTGTATCCATCCCCCATCTATTCATTTGTTCATCTGTCTGTCCATTCAACTACCTGTTCACCCATCCTGCATCCATCTGTAATATATCCATTCATCATCCGTCCATCTGCCTGTTAATGCATCATCCATCCATCCATCCACACTTTATCCATCCATTTCCCCCATATCTCTATTTATCTTTCTGCTTATTAAACAATATTTAAGCTATTGTTCCCTATGGGATATAAAATACAAAGCTTGTTTTCATTCCTTAAATTTTTAGAGAATATGAATTTCTCCAGGAAGTCTTTCTTCTTTTCTCTCATCTCCATCTTTCCATTTTTGTCTTTCAAATCCCTCAGAAAAAAGTGGGTTGCTGAAATAGGAGGCTTGGAAAGAAGAGAGGAAAACAACTGCAGCTCCCCAGCTCCCAGTGACAGGGGTCTGGGCATCAGCTGGCCTGTCTTCGTGAGCAGAGCCAAGGGCCAGTCTGGGCCTCATTTGTCCTCTACACTGAATCTAATGATTCAATTATCTTTCTCGAACTTCTCGAACCCACAGTATTTTCATCTACTTTTTCTCCACCTGCTCTCATGTTTGTTCATTTTGTTCATAGCCTAAAATAAGTAAATTCACAGTCGACTGACGGAGGAGGTTTGAGGTCCTTGGAATTAATTTGTGCAGAAGGAGCCTGAGAGAAGGATGATTAAGGAGAGAGGCAGAGCAGGCTGTGGGAGAGGGAGTGGGGGATGGGGCGGAGTAGGGCACAAGGGCTGTCCTGGTTGGCAGAGGCGTGGATGCAGGGCCTTGCTTGTACTCTGTGCAAATCCTGCCAGGGCTCCACACTTCCCTTTCTCCCTCCCTGGGCATCCTCAGTCACCCCCAGATCTGTACTCCCCTTCCAGAGGAAGGGCTGATATTTCCTCCTTAGTCACCAGTCGTTAGTTTTACTAATTTTTAACAAATCTTTACAAAGAATTGATTTTTGCCACTAGCAGAGAACAGTGAAGTTTTCCTTCCTGCTGCAATTAAGCAACTAGCTATTTGCGAGAGTTCAAAACAAATAATAAACATGTCTGTCTATTACAGTCTGGCAGCCCATGTTCAGCACTAAGGGAGACATCCATTCATCAGAGCCAGCTAATTAGGACAAAATTACACACAAACGTGGGATGGGGTAAAGAAAAGCCTTTGGCAAATATTTCTCAGCCATGGCACCTAGAAGTTTCACATGGTACTTCCTGAGATGGGGGACACTGGGAACTGGGGGAGTAACCGTGTGGCCTTTGGGCTCTTTAGCCTCAGCCAGGGCACAAATTTCAAAGTCCCCTCAGGCATTCCCCCCAGAATAAGAGCACATCCCTTTGGCCTGGACAAGCAGACAGGACACACTCCTCCCACAGGGACCCTGGCTCTCTGAAACTCTTCCTGGGAAGGGTGACTGGAAGGTCTGTGCACATTTCAACACAGCCTGGGCAATACCACCTCTCTTCATAAAGTCCTCCTGTGTGTGGATGTCACCCCTGACACTCAGGGCCGCGTGTGGAACCAGGTCAACAGGCTCAGCTGAGCTTCAGACAGACGGAGGGGTGCCCTAGACACCTGGGAGGTGAAAGGTCAACCTAAGGCTCGGGACACTGGTACCGGTGTCACCTCGGCTGGGGCACAGAGGGTCACATGTGGACTTCCTCTCTAAAGGTCATCATACCCCCCATCAGATCAGCAGGCAAAATGGTTTCCATGGCAACACTTGGACAAGAGCCGTCGCCTGCAATTGGCATTAATTTAAAATATTTTCCTGAGTCTCCTTGGAGTCGGTTCTATGAAACACAAGTGCTTGCCAGCTCTCTAATCTGCGGCCCCCTTTGAAATTCCATCCAGTATGTGCTGGAGCTGAGCCAATTAGCAGGAAGAGAATTGGGTGGATCGCAGAGAAGCTGGCAAAACTGTGTTTACCAATTAGCTTTTTTTATGATGCAAATGTTGCACACCATGCGGCAGGAATAAAAGCTAGCTACGCTGAATATGAAACTGTTAATTGCATTTTCAGAGCCGCGGCTACAAGGTGAAACTAATCATACAGATGATAACTGAGTTTCACCACCTACAGCGCTCTGCTACAGCACTTCCACTAATCTGTATTAAAGCAGCCCCCATAAGTCTGCGCAGGAGAGGAAAACACAGCATTTGGTGTAACCTCCCAATTTTAAAGAGAAAGCACGTCTGTGTGTGTGAAGCAATATAAAGGATAATTTTCATTTAAATGAGATTAATAATATTAACAAACACTGTGGCAAAGGGCAGGGTGGCATTTCTTGAAGTATGGTTTTCGCTCTAAAATTACAGATAGGTGCATCTGCAGACGAGCACAGCACAGCTGACAAGTGTGACCCAATACAAGTGAGTTTGTGATGGAGAAAGGGTGTGGTGATCAGGGGCATCAAAGAGGCCTTATGGAGTCAACGGGGCGGGGGTGGGGGAGGAATGTCCCTGGCCAGCTAGTGTCGGAGTGTCCTGGCCACCAGGCAGGGCCCTGTGCAGAGGTGAAGGGTCTCTGCCCAGGCTCTGTCCTGTACTCAGAGGCCATGATGGTTGGAGCACTCAGTGCTACACCCGGAGATCTCATTATGGCGTAGTGTACAATGGGAAGCAGCCACATCATGGGGTCAGGTTTGGGTTTCAAATGCCCTATGTGAACTGATGTTTCTGTTCACATTTCTGGATTAACCAACCTAGTTCTGGGAACTCTAATGTCTAAATGCCTTGGTGTCCACGCAGGAATCGGGTGAGTATGAGTGGGAAGCCTTTGCCTCTGCCCCAGAAGACAGGTCCTCCAG
Source organism: Cavia porcellus (assembly GCF_034190915.1). NCBI lineage: Eukaryota > Metazoa > Chordata > Mammalia > Rodentia > Caviidae > Cavia > Cavia porcellus. The sequence continues at coordinate 61,660,852 of NW_026947489.1, forward strand.
CCTCCCGAGAGGAGCTCAGAACACTGGCTCCAGCCCATCCCCACCCTCCAGTCCCTCTCTAAGTGTCTAGCAGAGGCTGGAGGACCCAAAGCCCCACAGGCAGGGCAGCTCAGTCTCAGAGGATCCGGATGTGCACTGTGGCCTTTGACAAGGGTGCACCTGAGTCCCAAGCTGGGGCCGAGGTAGATATGCCCTTCATGCTCTCGTACAGGTATGGGGTGGACAGAGCAGCCTCGCTTCTCTGCAGGTGACACAGAGCTGAGTACAGTGCTCACAGGGAGGAACCAGAGTAGCTGTGATCAGCACCAAAACCAAGGGCCACAGGAAGGACCGCAGTAGAGCTCCCTACAGTCAGCACAGAGAAGCCATCCAAGGGTACGACACCATGTCTCTAATGTAGCACCAAGTGACAGAGAGCTGGGGTGCTGCCGTTAGGGGATTCTGCTGTGTGGATGTGGGCATCTGGCCCATGGAAGGCTTTGGTGTTTACAGGAGTTTGTATGGTTTAAGCTCTGTGGTTTGGGCCTAGAAATATTTTTCAGAAAAATAATCCGCCTCTGTGTAAAAGCATCTGGCCTAGGTGTTATGACACCTGAGTTCACGTCTACAGAGGTGGTAGAGGTTGTCTCTCCCTGACATCTGATCTGTCTCTGTGTAATGCAGGGGCATTATTAAGAAAGGGAGGCACCTCATTAACACCCCAAAGTAGAATTCTGATGGGTTCCCCGAGAGCCTGGGAAGCTGTGGGACTGACCTGCTGCATGTGGGTCCCCAGGGCTCCACACTGAGTGGTTCTGTCTCCAGGATAGGCCACCACTTGGGGCCTCCAGATGTGCTAGAACACACTTGGTCACCCAGTAATGTCTGCTTTGTCTCAACCACTATTTCTAACGTGCAGATAGATATCCCCTAAGTTGATCAGAATCACAGCAGTGTCTTGTTGGACACAGGAGAGAAGGAGGCAGGGAGATGACGGAAGGCTTCACGCTGTCCCTTCCACAGCAGACACAGGAGCGGGGTGACACCATGGAGATTGTAGGGCTTGGGGCCACACAGTGATCACTGTGTTCCTACTGGTTAACTTGTTTGATTTAAGCATTTTTTTTCCTTTTCCCTCCTCAGAAAAGATTCAGGAAATGAGAGAGGGAGTTTAAATTAAGTAGAAAAACAGACCATTTTGGGTCCCTTAATACCAAAAACTCATACTTAATCAACCAAACTGGGGACTCTGTGCCCAAGGAAAAGCAGATACAACTGTGCTCCTTGTCTCTAATCTTGTTGCTCTGTGCAATGGCAGGCCCTGTGGCCAGTCCCGCCCCTGGGCCTCAGCCTCCAAGCCTCAGCTTCCAACTGCCTGGCACTGCCCAGCCCAGCTATGTCCCCTGAGACCACAGGTCTGCCATGCAGGGTCTCTGGTCCAGGTGGCTGGCCCGATGCCGTCATGGTCTCTTCTGCAGGCTTTGGTATGGCATCTCACTGCCTTGGGGGCATCAAGAGCTGAGGGTCCCTCTGCTGCATGCCCTAGAGTCATAGGTAACACACTCCAGCCCCACTTCAGCCTCCCTGCACTTGTCACTGTCACTGTCACTGTCACGGTCCTGGTCAGCGCTCACCGCAACCCCGACTGCCCCCATTTTAATTCCTCCACTGACTCTGTGCCCAGGGATCTGCATTTTTGGTTTCAGCCAAACATGGATAAAAACTATTATTTAAAACCTGCATCCATTCTGAACACAGACAGATGTGAGTTTTTTTGTTATTATTCTCTAAACAACACAGTAAATGACAATTTGCACAGCACTGTGCTGTGTTAGGATTACATGGGACCAGAGGTTACTGAGTGTCTGGAAGGACCTGCGTGGTGTTGTGCATCTGAGGATCTCACTGCTTGCAGGACCCTGGAACCGCTCCCTTCAGGCACTGGGGCAACTGCATATGCAGAGCAGAAGGGGGGCCCTATGAGCCACCTCCTGTGATGCTTGCTTGCCTGGAGCAGGGCTTCCAGAGGCCAGGCAAAGGAACATGGGGGGAAGACACCTGGGGTGCAGGGCCAGGGTACCCAGCTACAGCCAGGGCTGACAGGAACCCAAAGGCAAGGCAGGATGTTGGGACAAGAGGAGGGAGGTAGTGAAGGACAGCTGCCTTGCTAGGAAAGGCCACTGCTGGTCAGAGTTGTGTAAGAAGAGGAGGGAGGGGACAGCTGGTCAGATGGCTTCTGACATGGATGATGAGGTTCCTGAAGCTGCCCACTAGTGCCCAAGATTATACATAGGCAGAAACATATGGGGGTTGAGTATTAAAGGACTAGGCAATGGCTCAGGGCTGAGTCCGGTGGAGGATGTGGAGGGGCATGTCTGCCAACACAGGTCTCCCTACTCCCCAACCCCATCTGTGTCTGGAGCAGCAGATCTGCCCTGGTCACGGCCCATTCCTCTCTGCGGGGAAGATTCCCACACCCTGATCCAAGGACAATGCTCACACAGTAAACTCCCTCTGCCACCATGAAAGTAACTTCTATTCTTGGGATTCCTGTATCTAAAATCCTCAGGGAAGCTTCTGGGCTTCTCCACTGGTGGTGCCTGCTTTGTCACATAGCTTGGGTCAGAAGGTCTCCTTCAGGTGGAGCTTTGTCCAAAGTTTAAACATCTTCCAGGACCCTCTTGCAGCGAAACATTCTCCTCCCGGTCTTTCGGGGAAAGAGATGAGGACTTTGTTCTCAGCATCAGGAAGCTGAGCTACACCTGAGGCCTATGCACCTGAACAGCAGCCATTCTGGGACGCATTGCTGACTGATCACTTTTAAACAAATTTCTCTCAGTTGTCTAACAATTTATCATGGACAGCCAAACTGAAACTGCCACCTCTCCCCTTTTCCCATTACTGATGACCAGAAAGTGGCACTAGCCCACTTCTCGGCCATCTCCGTTTGCAGTGGCTGGGGCAGGAATCATCAGCCTGTGTCCCAGATGCTGCACCCTGGGGACCTGCTCTGAGCCACTCCCCTTGTCTCTTTCTTACCTGGGAGGCAAGGTAAGCTTGTTGTTGTGTTTTGGTTTGTGCTGACTGACCATCCTTTTTAATTTTACTTTTTTCTATCCCTTGCTATGAACTAAATTGAGTAGAGCTTTTGGAGAGCACGACCCTATGGGACATCGATGCCCCTATGCAGCAAGGAGAGAGTGTCCCAGCTCTTCTTCCAGGAGGGCTGGATCCCTTCTCTGTGACCTGCTCTCTATGTGGGCGAGGAGACCAGCCTGCATCCCCAGAGGGCAGCATCTTTGAGAAAAGTCCACCTCCAGACCAGGACTGTCAGGTTCCAATATTTCATCTCTCTCTGGCTCTTCCCTCCCCAAGTGTTTGGCCTCCCTTCTCTTCATCCATATGCACATGTGCACTCACATGTGTGTGTACACACAGGTACACACTCAGTGCACAGACACAAACAACAGTCTCCACCCTTCCAGCTGGCAGCAGTGTGCAGCCCCAGCCAATTCTGGAGCTCCTGTAGCTGGGTCACCTTCTCAAAGGAGACAGCTCTGACTCAGATGGAAACGTGAGTGTCCACAGCCTTGTGTGAGCTATACATGGCCCAGAAAGATCCTCTGCTCAGCCATTAGCTGAATACTGACAGCTAAGATTTGGAAGCAGAAGCACAAAACATTGTACAAAGCTGTAATACTTACAGAAAGGGACTGTTGGGCAGACAGTCACCGACGAAGGATCAGCGAGCAAACCCATGGGAAGTGGCAGAGAGCATTTCCCCCAGGCCTACAGATTAATGCACTGTCAGGTGACTCAAATCCAGGATGAAACTTGCTCCTTGGTTTATTCCTATTGAATAGGACTTATTTTTCTTTTCAAATCTTTTTGTAATGGAGGCAGCCATTGTTACTGGCAATCAACAGGAGGCTTCAAAGGCAGTCATGCTGGGAGGAGGCAGTGCTCTGTGCCAGATGCTCTAAGCTCTGTGTGTTACCATCATGGCCAGAGTGTGGCTCAGGTGGGCCCAGGCTGGGAGCGCAGCCAGGCACTCAGGCTGGGGTCCTGCTCAGGCTTGTAGCAGTTCCTACAGAGTGAGTATCTAAGAGAGAAGGCTGTGGAATCTGCACCCCTGCTACAAATCTATGAATTCACAGGAGAAACACCAGTGACAGCTCTGCCCCACTGGGGGTGGCTGTCCCAAGGGGACCATGTGCAGCAAGAAGAAGGTGGCAACCAGGAAGCCCTCTGGCAGGTGGCCTGGAGCCTGGGCACAAATGCCACCTGTGGCCAGCAGGACTGTGTCTTGCTGGATGGGTTCTATCCAGGGGCAAAGACCCTCACTATCACAGGAATTATTTCACTGTTATTTTGCTAAGTTTCTCATAAGCATAAGCCCAGGAAACTCCTAAGCTCACATCTGGTTAGAGACAGAACCAAGACTGAGTGGCCACCCAGAGCAGCAGACCCACTTGGCAGAAGTGATCAGGAGGACACCTACCCTGGGGACTTTACTACACACATCTTAGCCAGTGTGGATTCTCTGATCTAGACCATGGGTGCTGAGCTGTGCTCAGAGGTGCAGGGACCAGAGCTTCTCACCAGAGTCTGCCCCTCAGCTTCCAAGCTGCATGCTGGACCTGAGTCCAGCTCCACCCTGTGGCCACATGACCCTCTTTACTGTCATGTCTACTTCACCATCCAAACCACCTGCTTTACCACCAGGCTCCTGAGCACTTGTGTGGGCACCACAGGGTGCCGCCAGCAGGGAAAGTCCAAGCTCAAATCCAAGCCTGGTCCCATGGGTCCCACTGGAAGTTATCACTGTCACATCATCATAAAGTCAAGAGCGTCACTGATGCTTCATTAAGTGACGCTAAGCATCATTAAGCAAGATGTTGACTGCACCATGGTAACATCAGGACTGCATGTCCGTGAGTCTGGCCACGTGGGCAGCTGAACATCAACTAGAGCGCCAAGCTCCCAGTGCAGATCACCAGGCTGATCTCAGCCTTAGGGCCCCAGACACCCAGCAAGGTAGACTAGGGATGGAAGATGGGGTGCCTGGCCCTCCCATCCCACAACCTCCCCTGACTGAGGTGAGGCCTCTGCTATCCCCACTTGGCATGCAGGGCCCCTCTGGTGATTCTTCGACCCCACTCTGTTTCTCAACAGGCCTTAAACACTGACGGCCTCTAAACAGAGAGAGACAAGAGACACATGACCCTGTTCTTTGAAATGAAAAAGTACTTACCATCTGTCCCTGCACAACTCACAGCTCAGAGGCCGTGAGTTGTGGCTGCCCGTGTCCATGGCAGGCAGAAAGAAGGACCCGTCCAATGCATCTCCCAGTCCCCATCTCATAGGACACATCTGCCCTAAGGGAACACTGTGTGCCAACAGCAGCAAAGCTCAGGTTCTGACACTATCAGAGACCACGGGGTGGAAACAGACACAGACAATGATGATGATCATCCTGACAATAGCACTTGTTAGAAGAAACGTGTCCTGAACAGAAGCAACACTAGCTGAAGCCACATAATGACAAATTCCCATCAATCCACTCAGGGCCCACATCAAGCCTGTCTACCATATTTCACCCTGAGGTCTGCTTTACTCGAGGAGATTGGCCACACATGGAAATGCACCTGCATGGCCCATAAACAGGAAAGGGCCGTGAGGATGTCCCAATCCTGAGAGACGTTGGCAAGGAAACAGTTGTGCTTGTGTCCTGTGCCCACAGCCTGGGCTTGGGATGGGATTTGGGTATGCTTTTCACAGAGGTGATCTAGTTCAAGTGGGTACTGACCCTGTGTGACTGGGGACATCTGGACACCAGCTCGTCTAAACCCTGCACTGTGGTCACCAGAGCCCGGTGTTTGTGGCCCTTTCCTGAGTCTCTCTGCTTATCAGTCCTCTCCTGCGTGACTGTTACCAAATGCCAGGTAGGTAGGACAGAAGGAATCATATTATATTATATCATCAGGCAGTGTTTTTACTATCTGCTAAAGACAATGTTTAATGCAACATGAGGGGAGAGAATGCTGAGAAGTTAGACTACTGCTGCCTTTGATATTTTCCTAGTCCACCCAAGTTTTGTGAAACTTACAGCCAGGACCAGTGTCTGCTCTGGAGCCTCTATTCTGCTCTGCCTTGGCCTTGTAATGAGGCCAGTTGGATTTGATGTCACCCCTGCCCCACTGTCCCTACTCCTGGGTCCCTGTTCTCTGCTCCCTGGCTGTCTGCAGTGAAGGAAGCACGGTTCTTCCAAGATGGGGAAGACGCAGCGAAGACACTACCCCCACTCCCCACCCCCCACCCCGCCTAGCAGGATCGAAGCTTGCCCAGTGAGTCTGTGCCAGCTTGTGATGCCGTAGTGCACACCAATGAGTGCGCGGAAAAAGTCCTTTCTGCTGCTTCATGTTTATTTTTTAGACAGAAAAATACAATACTAATGCATATTCAGGAACTGGTAAATTAATGCTTTCTCTAGCTTCAGAAAAACATAAATGAAGGGCAAACAAAGGACATTTTCCAGGCATGGCACCTTCATAAGCGCCTTTCAAAAGGTGTTTTAATCTTCAATGGATGTTATTATTCATTTGTTAAAGACAGAGAGAGAAAGAGAAGAAAAAAGGTTAAGAGCCACTAAATAAAGTGACAGAGAAAGCCAGGAAAGCGATTTAAATCACCTAGTGAAGAAAGTGCAGGAGTGGGGAAGAGGCACTTGCAGGACCGCGTTTGAACACATTAATTATGGTTGGAAGGCTGTGCAGGGCCTTTGAAGCACCTGGCTCCTTCTTGTGACCCAGGACACAGGCAGTGACAGGCTTCTAAGGGCCCTGGCTGTGCTGTCCCTGTGTGTGCCACGGGACATCCCCTTGGGCTGTGGCATCCTGGCCTGTGTGCAGCCCTGCTTCCCTTCTACACCAGCCGGGTCCCAGTGAGCAAGGAGTTCTGGGGTTTGGGGAGTACATCTTGCCAGTGCACAGACGGCAGGAGAGCTCAGTGCTTACTCGCTGGTCTGTGAGGGTCCTCTCATGCCTGCTGACTTCATGGAAGATTCCTTGCTCTCCCCCTCCCCAGGCAGAGGCCCCACCCTGGGGGACATCCTGCTCCTAGTCAGTTCGGTGCAGGGAGTGTGACACCCACAACTGCTCCCTGGCTGGGCAAGTCCCTGTAGACCAGCAGGAGACCTGAGGGAACCCAGAGGCTACATGAAGGGTGCTGCAGGCTGAGCGTGCAAACCTGCACATCCTAGGTTCAGATAGATGTTCATTAAGCTATGGAGCTGTGTGATTGCAACTGTCCCCAGCTCCCAAGGGGACAAAATTCTAGGCAACTGATCAGCCTACATCTCTACTTATTGACACAAACATGACTCAACCCAAAGTATTTCTTAAACAAGGCTCTAATGTGACTGTAGTTTCAAATATTTACCACCATGATCCTCTTTAAACATCATTTGCTTATCTGCACACAAGTGTCACACAGGTGAGGCTGTCTCAGATCTTAATGGCAACTACCTGGAAGCCCTGTCTGTCCCCATGGTGGTCACTGCATCTCCAAGGACCAGTACCACTTCCACTTCACTTCTGAGGGGCTACACACTTTCTATAGGGAAACAGTGACGGGAAATAATTTCACTGAGGAGATGCTGTGGAAAAGAAGGCATCAAGCAACCAAGCTAATGTGTTCACAAAACTATCACATACCATCTCAGTCCCATAGGAACATCTCAGACTGAAGTGAAGCCCAGAGGCAGACAGAGACAAACCAAGTTATAGAAAGGGGGAAGTCTATAGTTAGTACATTCTCAGTCCAAGAGATGAGCCAAAGTAGGAAGGACCAAGCATGCATCTGTGAACCTGAGGGCCAATGTGCTGGTTCTGAGTTCAGTTGCACCTGTGTGGCTCAGACCAGGTAAATTCAGTGCAAAGTGCACAGAATACGGAAGGAATTTATTTGCACAAGTAGATGCTGAATGTCTGGCTGCTGGCAGTGGCCTTTACATCCTGGGGACTTCTGAGTGCGGGCATGACATGCCATGTTGATAATGAATGACATAGGAAGGGTTGGCCCCTCCAGATGAACAGCTGTGGGGCTGTAGACGGAGGCCCTGGGCCCTGACGCAGGGTAGGCTGAGACTGGGTCAACCTCACTGTGGTGACTCAATCAGTCCCCCTGCATGGTGAGTGGGGGTTCCTGGCTAGCAATGTTGTGTTGTCGTGTATTGTTATACACTGAGGGGCCAGCAGAGATGACCCCAACTGATTCACCTCAAGTGTTTCCAGCCAACTGGTCCTGATGGGCCCCTCTTTTTATCTTTTGCTATAATGAAGCTCCCATGAAAAATACAGTGCTTTCCTGTGCTCAGGGAGCCATTGTAGGGAGGGACTGCAAGAGAGTGTGGTAGGGTCCCCAGTTCACAGCCAGCTGGTCAGAGTGGGGTGGCATGCAACCAAACTGGACTAGGGGAAAACAAGAAAGGAAAATAAGCAAATTTCACTTCTCAAAAAATGTTAGCAAACTGAACCCCACAGAGGAGCATCAGGCAGAAGGATATTATGTCCACACACACAGGCTGTCGCAACAGCAGAATAGCTCTCCATCAGGAAGCCAATCAGCTCCGGAGCCAGAGAATCACATCCAGAGACCCATGAAGTCTCTTGGGCCATCACCAAATTTGACCTTTGAAGAAACTAGGAATAAAACTTCTTTCATCTCAAAATATGATCTACTAAAATATTCCAGTGAAGATTATCCTTTACCCAAATTAAATGTTGAAAGATTATCTTTAAAGTGTGAAAAAGATCACACCTATGTGACTCTTTCCATGTGCTACTACCCCTGGGGCTCCAGATCATTTAATAAAACAGAACTAAGAAGAATTGGAAGGAAAGAAAACAGCTATTCATAGCTCAGATGATACGCTTGTCCACACAGAAAATCCTAGAGAACTGACAATCAAGCATTGTAACTAATACAGTATTTCTTCAAGCATCCCAGATACAAGGGCAAAATACAGAACAACATGCTCCAACAAAGTACTTTAAACTACTGGAGACTCCTGGTGGAGGTTGGGAGTGGAGTGGTGGTTTCCCAGCAGAAGTTCCTGGGGCAGATTTGGGAGAGGTGAGGGGTGGGCACTGCACCGCAGTGGACAGGAGAGACAAGTTTGGGTGCTCCTGCAGAAAGGACAGCTGCAGAGAACCACAAAGTACTACATCTTAGACCTTGGGAATAAGGGATTTTGAATGCTTTCACCATAGGGAAAATTATGAACAAAGTGACAGATGTGCATTTAAACAGCACTCAATACACTGTGGGGTGGGCACGCAGCACAGGAAGCACCTGGGACATGGTAACCAGCATTTCCTCCCAATTTTCTTTTCTTTTTTCTCTCTTTTGTCTTTTCTTATTCTTTTTCCTTTTTCCCTTTCTTTTTATTTATTTATTATTATTTTTTCTCTTTTCTAAATGGCTAGGGGGAACTCCAGCTGCAGAAAACTAAATCCATCCCCCAAACCCAAACACCAAGTTCAAATAATCCCTCAAATACTTTCTCATTTTTTTCTACCCCTTGCTTGAGTTTCTCAAACCTTGTGTGACCATTTTTGTCTTCCTGCCTTGCTTCTACATCCTTCTCAGTAATCTTTGTTTTATACACCAAATTTCTCCACTACACGGTAAAACCACTTGGGGAAACACTGAATACAAACTCCTAATTTATGATAGGTTCTGTTCTAGGACAATAAACTTTACTTCTATGGTCTTAGGTACAAAATCAATAGTTACCACAGTTTGTCAGTTTCTAAATTGTGCCTGATGTTACAGTTAGTGCCAATGTACCTACTTTAGTGAGGATGTCACATCTGTTGTAATTAGTTGTTTCCCTTTTGGTAACAATACTGGGAAGCTCTGGGGTAATAACCTCACCAAGGCCTACCCAAAAGAACTGTGGACAGAGCCAACAGATACCAGTGTCTCATTCTTACTTAGTTGGGAAGGTAGGATCTTGGGATAGACACAAACTGAAAATTTCTTACACAGAGAAGACATCCCTGAGAAACAGACTTCCTAGAGAGGCCTTGATATTAGTGATATAGTTACCTACTGCAAAAACTCACAAGGATCATTACAGAAAATTTTAAAAAATTGAAATAGAAAATGACAAAATGAAAAAGCAAAATGCAATCTCAGACCTCCTGCCTACCCAGAACAAGTCCAGGAGACACTAACACAGAATAAATTGGAAGAAACACACCTGAAACTTCTGAAATGATAGAAACCAAAGTAAAGAAAAAAATCTATGAGGTTATAAAGAAAATCAGATTAGAAATAATCTCCCAGGAAAAAAAAGAAATGTCAACATTTATGAAGAAATTGCTCAGCAAATCTAGAGTAGAGATAGAAACAAAGATGATGGTAGGAAGAGAATGGAAACAATGAATGATCAATATAGGAAAGAAATAAGATGTATGAAATGGAGTCAAACAGATGTTTAGACAGTTAAAAATTCCCCTAAAAGCTGCTTGAATGAAAAACTCAAGACAGACTTTCAGACCTTGAAGACAGAATTGTGGCTAGCAATAATGAAAAGGATTTCTTGAAAATAACAAAAGATCAGGAAATAACAATTCAACAGCTACAACATAAAGTAAAATAATATAAGAATAATTGGTATCGGACTTCCAGGAGAACATGGCGGACAAATAACAGCAGCCACAGAGGCTCTCTGAGATTACCAGTTTAGAATCCAGGAGCAGTGCCGTGTGAGGAGTCCTACGTGAGGGGAGATGTACCCTGCCAACCCAGGAACGAACTAAGCTGAGAGAAACAAACTGGAAATGCAATCCTGGTGTTATAACAGGAACAGATAAAATCTCAGTGCAGAAGCTGGATCCTGTGCCATTGGAAGCCGTGATTTGAATTTCCTGCTGCCGATACTGCGTCCTAATCCGCACGGCAGGGAGAGAGACACATGACAGCTCTGAGAGCTGGAATTGGCGAACCAAGGCGTTGAGAGCGGGACTGGCAGGGAACCCTGCATCGACCTGCGATGAGTGAAAGAAATGGGGACCCTTTCATAGACTAGGAGGCTCCAACAGAGGACATTCTGGGAACGAGCAGACTAGCCGGAACAGGGCCCTGTAGTGACTTTAGTCACATATTCCCCTCTCAATCAAGAGTGGTGGGGAGCACTTGGCCTGGTGATGCCACAGACTAAGATCCAGTAGGCTAGCCCAAATCAGGTCCCTGCATCTGGCGGTGCACCCTAGCAGTGAAGCATTTAGTAGGTTGACCTGGAGGGGCGGGCCCAGCAGAGGCTGCCCAGGTCTGTATCTCCCTAGTACCCTGCAGTGGGCAGGAACACCTAGCCGGCGGATTCAAACAAACTGTAACAGAAAAAGAGAAAAAAAAAAAAAACAAAAAAAAAACTGGGCCACCTACATACGCTTGTATGGAAGGAACAAAAAGTATGGGAAAAGGGAGCAACAAGAAAGGATCCTCAGTCCCCAATCCTGAGAACACTGATCCAGGAAAGGAAAATGCAAAAGAGAATGAAGACAGAAAACATGCAATATCAGACACGGCACCTACAGACATAAAGCCTCATAGACGAGTTCAAAAATGAAGTATTTAATGAAATAAAGCAAGAAATAAGTAGAATAGTTAGAGAAATGCTAAGCACTGCCCAAGAAAAAACAGATGGTGGAATGGAAGAACAGAAAAAAAGGGGAGAATTGTTTGATGGAGAAAATAGAGAAAACATAGAATACGTGAAGCAGGCTCAATGAGATTACCAGAAAACTAAAAACTCTATTGAAAGCTGGCATAACAGCTTGAAAGAAACTAAGGATAGATTATCGGAACTGGAGGACAGATTTGTAAGGTGGGAGCATGAAATGAAAAACTTCTTAAAAATAACAAGAAAACAAACAGCAATAATACAAAGACTAGAAGATGATAAGAGGATCTATAACTTAAGAATTAAGAACATAAAAGATGAAGTAGGGACTCAAACAAATGAACTACAAAAGCTATTCACAGAAATAATCCAGGAGAATTTCCCTAATTTAGCAAAAGGCAAAGATACTTAGTTGTATGAAACATACAGGACCCCAGCCACCTACAACCCAAACAGAGCAACACCCAGGCATATAATAATCAAAATTCCAGAAATCCAATATAAGAACAGAATATTAAAAGCTGTCAAAGACAAGAAACAGATCACTTACAAGGGAACACTCATCAGAATTACAGCAGACTTCTCGGCACAAACCATCAAATCACGAAGAGCGTGGGGGGAAATAATTCAAGCTTTGAAAGATAATAACCTCCAGCCAAGATTGATATATCCTGCACAACTGTCCCTAGAAATTGATTGAAAAACAAGATGCTTCCAGGATAAAGAGGAACTAGGGGAATTTGCAACCACCAATTCAACTCTACAGAGATTACTGCAGGATATTCTAAAAAGGAAAAATACCAAGATTCCAGAAACAGTAGCAGAGCAGCCACATGAATGGAGCAGAAAGCGAAATGAAGAGGACAAACTGACAACTAATGACAGAAAAAGAGCTCAACAGAAATGAGGCAGAGAAGGTTGGATGGTAGGAACAGCCATTTTGGAGAAAACAAGACATCATAATAGGTAGTGCTGATTTAATATCCTCTTGTTTTGAAGTCCCACCAAGCTTTTGTTCTTCTGTCTCCATTGGTTTTAATGTGTTGTAACTTATTGGATTTTATTATATGTGATAATATAAACAAAAACTTTTATAGACAAGGAGATTATACAGAAACCATTGTTCATTTTCTGTTAGTTGATTCTAAATACCCTGTAATACTGTCATTCTCTTGAACAGTTTTACATTGTCTTGATATGTTTGATGCTACAGTATACGAAGTTATACCCAAAGATTTTAAGGAAAGAGACACTATGGTAACTACTATTATGTCGAGATTATCTTGTGATGAAACACTATTTTGCTTAAATGGCTATGTTTTGATCTGCGCTGTTTTGTTGTTATGCCTCTTTTTTATCTCAATCTCCTTTTTATTATCTACTTTTTCATTTTTATCCTTTTAATTAAGGGAAAAATAAATAAAAAATAGCAGGATATATTATAGTAACCCACTTTGATTTTCTATTAACTTGATTTGAAACTCTGTATTGCTCTCACCATCTTGTTTTGACTGATTTTCCTCTATTCTGTTATGCTTGATAGTACCAAGTTTGAAAATTTAGGCAACAACTATGAAGACAATAAGATTCATTGTGACGTCCATTCTGGTTGACTATTATCTTCTTTTGAAGTCCTCTAATGTCTCCAGTGTTTTGGTTTTATTGGTCTTATTCTTTACTGTTTTGTTCAATTTTATTATAACTGATGATATAGGCAATTCTTAAGATAACAAGAGGCAGTATGGTAACCATTGTTGATCACCTTGTATTTTGTTTTTACATTATGTATTATGTCCATCCTTTTGATTTGACTGACTCTGTCCTGGTATGTCACATTTGGTTTTACTTTCTTCAAAAAAAAAAAAAGTAATAAGAACTGTGGGAGTAATAAAACCCAAAATGTGTAATTGTCATTGTACAAAAGAAAGGAAAAGAAAGTTCTCTAAAAGATATAACTGCATATATATTTATATATATAAGATAGATAACCATATTACTGAGTTTTGTTGGATCATTGAACAAAACTGTTTGCATTCTCACTGAAAGTCCCCTCTATATGCTTTAATTTTGTAACTTCAACAACTATTTCTAAGATGACAATATGTAATTAACTAGTGATTTCCTACTGTTTATTTTTTCTGAAATTCTGTATAACTTGTACCCTTTTTTTCTTTTTTCTCCTTAAATAAAATTAAAAAAAGAATAATTGGTATGAAAAGACAGGAGTCAATACAAATGACATAAAAAACTATTTGCAGAAGTAATAGCAGAAAATTTCCCAAGCATGAGAAAAGGACATGACATACAGAGAAGTGAGGCATAAAGAACTCCAATTATCCATAACCTGAATAAATCTACTCACAGACATATAATAATCAAGATCCCAGAAATTCAGCACAAGTACAGAATATTAAAAGCTGTTAGGGAAAATAAACAGATCACCTATAAGGAAAGCCCATTAGAATCATGGCAGATGTCTCCACAAACCCTCAACTCAAAAAGAGCTTGGAGTGAAATATTTCAAATCTTGAAATAAAACAACTTCCATCCCAGACTGATGCACCCTGAAAGACTATCTTTCAAAACTAACAGAGAAGTAAGATACTTCTATAAAAAGGGACAGCTGAAGAAATTCATGTCAACCAAACCAACACTACAACCACTACTGAAGGACAGTCTAGACAAAGATGAAAATGAACACAAGGGAACAATGACAGAAAGAAACCACTAAGCAGGGCAAGAAGTTAAACAGAGGAGGAAAGTAGGGAACCAACACCATGAAAATAACATGACAAAGACAAGCCAGTGCATCTCAGTTACACCCATCAATATAAACAACCTCAATTCACCAATAAAAAGACATAAACTGGCAAAATAGATAGAAAACCAAAATCCAACAATATACTATATACAAGAAACACATTTAACTCAAAAAGAAACTCATAGACTAAAAATCAAAAGATGGAAAACAATACTCCATGCAATCGGAACCCAGAAAAAAGCAAGGGTAGCAATCCTGTTTTGCAGACAATGTGGACTTCAAATCAAGAATGACCAAAAGAGATAAAGAATGTCAGCACATATTCATTAGGGATGAAGTTTAAGAGGAAGCAAAAACAATCATAAATGTATATGCACCAAATATGGGAGCAGCCAACTGTATGAGGCAAATATTAAGACCTGAAAAATTGAATAAGCACTAACACAATTGTAATGGAGAACCTTAATACCCCTGTCACAAAGAGATAGATAAACTAGACAAAAAATCAGCAAAGAAATAACAGAACTGAACCAAACTTGTGAACAAATGGATTTAGTAGATGTTTACAGTGTTCTACCCAGCAATATGAGAATACACATTCTTCTCAGCTGCATTTTGGGACATTCTCTAAAATAGACCATATTCTAACCCATAGAACATGCTTAAGTAAATGCAAAAGAATTGAAATTATTCCATGAATATTATCTGACCATAGAGCAATGAAATTGGAAATGAATGACAAAAGAAACTGCAAAAACTCTATAAACACATGGAAATTAAATAATACCCCCTTGAACAACCAATGGGCCACTGAAAAAATTGAAGAAATTAAACAATACCTATAATCAAATGAAAATGCAAATACTGGACTTTGTGGGATACAATGAAAGCAGTTCAAAGAAGGAAATTTATAGTGGTAAGTTCTAATGTCAGTAGAACAGAACAAGCACAAATAATCTAATGTTGTACCTCAAGCTTCTAGAAAAAGAAGAGCAAG
Source organism: Cavia porcellus (assembly GCF_034190915.1). NCBI lineage: Eukaryota > Metazoa > Chordata > Mammalia > Rodentia > Caviidae > Cavia > Cavia porcellus. The sequence goes on from NW_026947489.1 coordinate 61,676,281, forward strand.
ACAAACTCAAAGTTCACAAGAAGAAGGAAATTATAAAGATCAGAGCAGAAATTAACACAATTGAGACTCAGAAAACAATACAAAGAATTAATGAACTAAGAACTGGTTCTTTGAAACAATAAATAAAATTGATAAGGCCCTAGTCAACCTTATAAAAAAAAGGAAAGAAAAAACTCAAATTCATGCAACAAGGAATGAGAAAGGTGAAATCACTACAGATCCTGTGGAAAATCAGAAGATTATCAATACTTACTTTTACTTGCATGAGATAGAGAACACAGAAGAAATGGAGAGGATCTTAGAAACATATGAATTGTCAGAACTGAATCAAGCAGGAATAAAAATTCTGAATAACCTGATATTAGTTAATGAAATTGAAAATATAATGAAAAACTTACCAACAAAGAAAAGACCAGGTCCTGATGGATTCACAGCTGACTTCTACAAAAAAGCTTAGAGAGGATGTAACACCAACGCTCCATAAACTCTTTAATAAATTGAAAAGGATACAATTTTCCCTAACTCATTCCTGGAGGCAAGTATTACCCTGATACCAAAATCAGAGAAAAACCAAAAAGGAATTACAGGCCAATCTCACTAATTAACATAGATGCAAAAATGCTCAATAAAATACTAGCAAACAGAATGCAGAAAATCATCAAGCCATGACCAAGTGTGATTCATACCTGGAGTGCAAGTATGTTTCAACATATGCAAGTCAATAAATATAACATACCATATCAACAAAGCCAAAGACAAAAATCACTAGCATCCCTGTACACCGACAACAAGCTCACTGAGAGAGAAATTAGGGAAACCACACCCTTCATAATAGCATCCAAAAATATGAAATACTTAGGAATGAATCTAACAAAGGCATTAAAAGCTCTATATATTGAAAATTACAGCACTTTGAAAAAAGAGATCAAAGTGGGCATCAGAAAATGGAATGATATCTTTTGTTCATGGGTAGGAAAAACCAACATTGTGAAAATGGCCATATTACCAAAACTGTTATAGAGTGGTAGTGCAACTTCAATCCAAATACCATTAGCATATCTCACAGATCTAGAGAAAACATTTGTAAAATTCATTTGGAAACAGAAGAGACCTAAAATAACAAAAGCAGTCCTGGACAGCAAAGACAAGACAGGAGGCATCACAATTCCTGACTTGAGATTATACTACAAAGCCATGATAATAAAATCAGCATGGTAATGGCAAAAACATAAACAAAACAGTACCATGAAGATAAGTGGAATAGATTAGAAGATGCAGACATAACTAAAAACAAACTCATCCACCTTATCTTTAACAAAGGTGCTAAACATGTTCACTGGAAGGACAGCCTCTTTAAAAATTGGTGCTAGAAAAACTGTCTTTCTATATTCCAAAGATTAAAATTAAACTCATGTCTATTGCCATGCACTAAACTAAAGACAAAATGGATCAAAGATGTTAAATATTAAAACAGAAAAACTCAATCTACTGGAAGAGAAAGTAGGTAGACATTTTAAAGACATAAGTGTATGCAGAGTTCCTGAACAAAAACCAAATTGCATGGGAACTACTTCAAAGAACCAACAAATTGGATCTGATTTTTTAAAAAAAGTTTTTGCACTTCAAAAGAAATCATCAACATGATGAAAAGAAAACCCACAGATTGGGAAGAAGTTTTATCAAACTGTCCCTCATACAAAGGACTCCTATTTACAACATACAAAGAATTGAAAAAAATCAGGCCCCTCAAATTCAAAGACCCAATCCAAAAATCTGGGATAAATACTCACTTCTCAGATGAAGAAATACAAGTGGCAAATAAATACATAAAGAAATGTTCAACATCACTGGCCATTTGAGAAATGCAAATTAAGACAACACTAAGATTCCATCTCACTCCAGAAAGAATGACTGCCATTAAGATATGTTGGCGGGGCCACTGTTGCTGGGCGTGTAGGCTCGTACAAACACTGTAGAAATCAGTGTCAAGATTCCTTAAAAACCCAGGATGAGAGATCCTGTTTGACCCAGCTATCCACCTTCTGGCTATTTTCCCAGAAGAATTAAAAATATCGTGCCACAGTGATAAATGTGCACCCATGTTTATAGCAGCACAATTTGTAACAGCCAGATCTTGGAAATAACCCAAATGCCCATCAGCTGAGAAATGGATAAAAAAAAGATGTGGTATTTTTATACAATGGAGTACTACTCAGCTATAAAAAGGATAAACTGGAGGCCTTTATAGGTAAAAAGGTGTAACTAGAAACCATACTCATAAATGACATAAATTAGATTCACATGCATAAACATTGTCTCCCTAGTGTAAGGAACTGAAAGAGGAAATGAGATCCTAAATGATATCTATCTCTCTAAAATAATAATTTAAAATGCTCACAAATTATTGCTGTCTTAAAATCTCCCACAGCACTTCATAAATATGCATAATTTTTGTTTTTATGCCACTAATTAAAATAAATGTAATCAAATTTAAAAATAAAAACTTAGAAATTATTTTTAAAATACTCTAACCATGATGAGCTTTTCAAAACCCACACATTAAATAACTTTATGGTAAAAATAATGAAACTTCACAGAATGAGAAGGCCCACCTACACACCCAGGGGTCCGAGGGAAGGCTCGCTGATGCAACATGGATTCTGTCTACACATAGCCACATGTCCAAAGGTCCCACCAGGATTTGCATGAATCTGAGAAACTGTCCTGGAAAATGACCCTGGAATAAGGGACGTGTTAGTACTTCTGAAGAAGGGCGAAGAGGGGTGAAGTCCACCTCAGCCACTGCAGAGTCACCCTGACACAGCAAAATGCCGCGTCCACCTCAGGCTGCGTCAGAGCAGCAAGAAGAGCCAGGGCCCGGGGAGGTGTCCACCCAGTGTCCTCTCAAGGCAGCAGCTGGCCACAGGGAGGCTGTAGGTGTCCCGGCCAGTGGCTGAGAGTGAGCCCAGGCACAGCTGCTTTGCAAATAGTGGATAAATGCTACACCTCGCACAGGTCCAGCAGACACACGCCACAGGAAGCCACCAAGCTGAGGGACAGAGCGACTGCGGGCCCTGCCGGTTGACCGCGGAGGTGGAGGGATAAAGCTGCAGTACTGGAGACAGCCTGGCTGGGAACTGGATCTCAGCCCTCACGGGACAAGCATAGTTCAACTGTTCCGCACAGGCGCAGGGCAAGACTAAACAGAGAGGGATCGAGCAGTTCTTTGCCCGCAGTGCCCAAGGGACGGACTGTCTTCACGTGCAGAGAAAGGATATGGGCAAATATTTCTGTGACGCTGCTACAGAGATGGACGCTGGGCCTGGACACACATGTCACCCTGCACAGGAAGATACTGAGGAACCGAGTGCAAGTGAGGTGTTTTAATTCTATGCAGTAAAAGATAGCAATTTAGAAGACAAAAGGCAAGCTAGATTTTATGGTTGTATATCCTGACCAAAGAATAGCATTGAAATCTAAATGTTACATGCTATATAATAAAAACTGCACTTTATATATATTTTATAGCATTTATATATAAATATTTGAATGAGATACTTTTACATATCTAAATGTTTCATATATCTAAACTTATATAAAATCTGTGGTATTTGTTACATTTAATATATTTATACAAATGTGAACAATTATCATATAGGATATATAAAATATGTAAATGTCCATAAAATAATAATAAAATGGCCAAAAAGCCCTACAGTGAAAAGTGTCCACACAGTGGTTACTTCACACAGGGACTCTGAGTGGCTAATCTGCACAAAGCCACTTAGCCGCCATGGACAGAGGAAAGTCACCCTTGTAACATGACAGATCAAAACGTGTGATAAGGCCTTAAACTATCGTAAGGAATTGGAAAAATGTAAAATCCACCTAAATGTCCCTCAGAGGAAAGATGATGTATAACGTTAACCTCACACCACCATTAAAATCCAAAGTATCCACAGGAGGAGTCCTTGGCGTCCCCTGGAGTTGAAGCATCTGCTCAGGAGAGGGCCACCAGGTCCTCCTGGGACACGGGCAACATGAACCAGTTCTCCCCAGGGCTTGCCCTCAGAGACTCCTGAGCCCAGCTGGCCAGGGGTGGGGGATCCCATTCCAGCCCTCCAGTCTTCCTGTCCATCTACACAGAAAGGAGAAGGTCAGAGGGCCAAAGATGGTGCCCCACGCCCCACTGGTGCAGACACAGACAGAGATATGGCCGTGAGGGTACAGAGTGCCACTGGCCCTCAGTGCTTTCGGTCCCATCACAGGCTCCTATGGACCACAGAGGCTCAACTCAAAGAGCCTCCAGGGAATCCCAGTGAGAGTAGCAGGAAGCCATGGGCCTGGAAGAAGGGTGGGTTCCTGCCAACCTCACCACAGCGGCACACAGCCCTACCACAGCCTCAGCTTCTCCAGGCATTTCTGGCTTTTGGCAGTTCCTGGATTTGCTAAACACAACTGGGGAGACCAAACCACAGACCCAGAGACAGCAGCAATTCTGCAGTGTCTGACCATGAGTCCATAGCAACTTGATTAATATGCAGCCACTCTAACAGAAAGAGGGGACTCTTGCAAAAACAGATGCATGATTTAAGCAGAGAGATGGAAACTAAGGAAAAATCAAAAGGCAACATTAGAATTCAAAAGAGTGGAGCAGAAATGAGCCATGCCTTTGATGGACTGCTCGGTAGACCACACAGGGCTGGGAAAGAATCAGTGTGAATGCAGATATGTTAATAGAGACTCTCCAAACTGGAAAGCAAAGAGAAAAGGAAATGAAAAAGACACAACAGAATACTCAAGAACTCTGGGATGTCACCAAGGTGTAACACACACTTAATGAGAATCCCAGAAGGAGAGGAAAGATGGGAAAGAACAAAAGAAATATGTGAAGTAATAACAGCTGAACATTTTCAAAATTAATACCAGACACCAAAGCAAAGATTCAGGAAGTTCATAAAAGCAAGATACGTACAAAAAAGAAAGGGTTCACCTATACGCATTGCAATATTGCATTCAAATTCAAAGACATTCTTTTAAAAATATATTATCTACCTAATAATGGCTTATTGCTTTCTTCCAACTTGTTCTTAATAGTATAATAAAAGACAAAAGCTATAAATTATTGGTTTAATCTCTTGAAAATCTATGACCCAAAAGGTATCTAGGTACTTAGGTCCAAAAAGAGGAGCTGATTTGTGGCTGCATTAAGTGCAACCCAGTGACTTTGCTAACTACTGTCTGTCATGTGACCTTGCCAGCCACACTTCCTTTCCTGCCATGATTAAGTACAGGCTGAAAGGACAGACTTCCTCTAAGCCTTGGTTTGCTCCTTTATAACTTTTGAGCTCTTATTAATGACATGGTTTCAGATTTTCTTATATAGATATCACCTAGGTTAAGCCTTAGCAAAGATCAGTGTCAAGACAAACCCACATGTTTTATTTCATTTATTTTATGTTTGAAACACATATGTTTTAAAGATGCAACTGAAGACACCAAGGTTCTGAGGCTGGACATACAGTGTCGCCCTCACTCTGCAAGGTCCCCATCAAGTAATGACATGCCACAAAGAAGCCACACACACTGAAACAGCACTGTGTGTGCAGACTTTATACCCAAAGGACCAGTAAGTAGATTTCCACTGCATGGGAAAGACTCCCTGAGAAACGCACAGGAAAGCCAGGAGCTCAGCACACAGCACCTCTGTGGTCAGCACCACTCAGCACAAATGACAACAGGCAGTTCCAGTTAAATTTCCTGGTCAAGCCACACCAAGCAGCCTGGACAGAACACACATTCTGTGCAGCATGCGGGAGCATTGGAGGCAGCCCCCTACCAAATATTCAAACTGTTGATTTAGACAAAAGGAAAAGATAAGTGCATCTGGAAAGTGACACTGAGCACAGCCCTTCTGTGTATTTGCTCTACACTTAACACCCTTAGCAGCCCACTCTGCAGTTGATAAAGTGGTGTGACTTTACTTTTTTGAAGTGTGTTGCTCTTGTCTCCCCTGAGAAAACTTGTGCAGGGCAGGGTCATCCCAGGCTCGTGGTGTCTGCAGACTGGCTGACCTGGGCACATGGTAGGTTCTCTACCATGCAAGTGCTGGTTGTTCAAGTTCCCACTGGTCTTAACTGAATTGTCTGGGGCCTGGGCTGGCGAGCACCTGCTTCTACCAGCTGGGGAGGAGATTATGGCTGACAGTTTTTACAAGAAAGCAGGTTTTATGAGTTATCTATGAATTGATTTATATTGTGCTGAACTTAGTATTAACAGGAAATATTGTCACAGCTTTCTTCTTATAAATTCCACATTTCTATGCAAAATGAAACATTAATAAAGGCGCTGGAGTTCTTCAGTATGCAGACACCTGGACATTCTAAGACAGAGACTGAACAGAGGGAGTGAGGGCTCTGCTCTAGAAAGGAGAATTGCTTCTCTAGCCCCAGGAACACATGCAGGGCAGGGGTGTCCTGTGCAGAAGGGCGACACTCTTTCCTGTGGAGCCAGAGAGGGTCCTGAGTGAAAATGCCCTGGGCCCCAAGTGACAGCAACTCAAGAGACAGGGTGAAGGTCAGGTATCAGAGGACTTCTGTTCCTGTCGCCTGCCTTTTAAGTGGCTAAATTTTCACAAAAGCGCCCATCTCTACTCAGCGCTTCCTGACTCCCAAGCCCTATGTAGGAGGGGAGGGGGTAGCTTTGGGGTTGCAGAGCTGGAGGGAAGGGAGGCCCACAGGCCTCAGGGGTCCTAGGTCCAGAAACACCCAGGGCTTCTCAGCAGGTCACTGGGCCTTCACACGTCTGCTCCTGAGCTCCATCCTCTACCTCAGGCACACACAGCAGGACTTCTGGAACTACAGCTTCACTGAACACCCAGGATTAGCTCAGACAGGAACCTTTCTGTGAGACAGAGTGAAAAGCACAGACCACCGCATGATTTGACCCTCCCCATTTACACAAAGGCAGGAAATTAACTCTCTGTCACTCACTCAAAGAAACTTGTTGCTCCAGGACGCATAGACTACTTGCCAGCACAACAGAGGGCTCAGAGTGTGAGGAAGGGGGCACACTACCACCTACATTGCCAGATGGTAAGACCTGAGGTCTTCTGCTCAGGCGGCACATCGCGGCACACCCATTTTCAAAAGATAACCCTCAGAGCAACCCTGGGGAGCGCTCAGGGCAAGGAAATTTAAAATAGCTTTATCTGAGCTGTATGATTTTATATGCCAACAACAGAGGAAACATCCAAAGCCAGTTGGGTTACATAAAAAATGAGTTAGTGGCACAGAATACAGGAGAAGTTATGGAGCGGGTATGTCCAGGAAAGCCCTTCCTGTGAAGGCGAAACTGCATGACAAGATGAAGGGGGCATGAGGGAAGGAGGTGGCGGTCCTTCCTATTGGCCATGTGGTGCTGCATGATCCTTGGCCTCTTCTGTGGCAGAAGGTGCTGCTCTGCAGAAATCTGTAGACACACAGAGAATGCTCCACTGTGTGTCCTTCTCAGCCCTCTGGACCTGTGTCCCCAAAGAGAGAACAGCCTTCTGCATCTGGGGGAGGACTGGCCACGATTGGGCAGCAAAGAATTGATAGAGCAGAGCAGGAGAAGGTGGGGGGTGTCCAACTCAGGGGGTACATAGGTTGTGAGGGACCCCTTAAACCCAAGAGCAGTGGCGCAGAAACACCTAAGGGAGCAGTGCTGGGAAGAAGCACCCCAGCTCCTAAGGACCTGGGAGAGACCGTCCTGACAATAGGGAGTCTCCAGCAGACCCAGCACCCCAGGTGCTGCTTGGAAAAGACACCCTTCCCTGGACCACTTACGTTCTGCAGCAGTGAGTGACATCTTCTCCCTACAGTAGCTCCCCGAATTTGCCATGAGCACCTCATTGATGGGAGAAATCGTGAACCAGGAAGTGAAGCCAAGGCAATGCGAGGGAAAGTACTCCCTTAGCACATGCTTGAGATTTACATCAATAATCCTTGGTCATGTTTAAAAATCAAGACCTCATGCTTGCCAGGCAGGCACTTCTGCCACTGAGCTAAACCCCAGCTAAACCTTTGTAGATGAAAACAACAACAAAACAGTGTGATATGCTTTTTTTTTTTTTTTTTTTTTACCGGTACCAGGGATCGAACTCATGACCACACGCTTGTAAGGCAGGCGCTTATGTCGCTGAGCTAAATCCCCAGGCCCCAGTGTGATATGCTTAACACCTCCTGGGCCGAGGCCTTGCTGGAGCCCGGAGTCTGGGGACCTGGCATGGCCATCAAGGCTCCCACAGGGAGACACAGCTCACTTCACCTCTGGCTAAGACAGGGACCTACCAGTGAGGCTGGGCAGTCCTATTGCAGGCTGCCCCAGATGGCTGGAGAAATAAGTTTTCATTAAAAATGTAAACTGGAAACATGTTTACATTCATGGGAGTTTCAGTCTCCCAGTTTTCAGTGGTAAAGACCCCAGGTACATGCCATGTGAAGCATCTGCCTCCTCTGTCAGCCCGGAGAACTGGAGTAATAGAGAGGACATAGGACGTGTAACTGCATGCAGGAGATGAATGTTCTGTGATGGAGTAGACTCCGTGGCATGTTTGGACTCAGTGACCTCAGGGACAGAGAGCTAGTGAAAAGCACAGCCAGCAAGTGAGAGACCAAAGAGAAACCCCAGACGTCAGCACCCATTTTCCAGTATGTTCATCTTTTTCACTTCTTTTTTTTGTCTTTTTCATTTTTATCGGTACCGGGGACCGAACTCACGACTGCCTGCTTGCAAGGCAGGTGCTTATGCCGCTGAGCTAAATCCCCAGCCCCATCTTTTTCACTTCTTACATAGAGGGGTTTGATTGCAGGGCCTCACACATGTGGGACAAGCACTTTACCACTGAACCACAATTCCAGACTTTTCTTTTGAGACAGGGTCTGCAAACCTCAGTGATACATTTGTAAGCAAGTGAAGCATACTGGCATAGTGTGAGTGCCCACATCCCTATCATCACCCTCACCATCTGCAGTCTATAACCATCCTCGCCACTGCTGTCACCATCCCTTCACTGTCCCCATCATCACCTATTGTTCTTATTCCTCTGCCATCATCAGCATCATCACCGTAATCATCACTCTCACTGTCCTTACCAATTATCCGTCACCATCACTCACTGGGTTATTAGCACGGTCACCACATCATCGTCATCTTCCCACACCCTCTCCAGCATCAGCACCATCATCAGTAGGCATTATGTCACTGTCATCATCAGCACCATCTTTACCTCCCTCCTGTGACCCTCACCACCAGAGCTCCTGAGGGGAAGCCTGTTTACTTGGGCTATATAATTTTGTTTCGCTTCCTGTCTGGATAAGTTTACGTGGCTTGGTGATTCGTCTATTCACACTCAACTCATTAGAAAATACAAACACTGGCAGTCAACGTGTACTGAGCAGCTATTGTTTGTCAAGCCCTATTCAAAGTACACGAAGTCCTCTAGACAGTCCCGGAGGTCGGCATTCTCACGACTGTTTCACGGAGCGGAAGCTAACATTATGCAGATTCAGTGAGCTGCCATAATGTCGCCCACCCGGGTCTGGGAGCCAACCCCCTTGCTCTCCATACCCGTTCTTTGCCTGAGTCCTTGCCTGTCACATCTTCCCTCCACTCCCTCCCTCAGGAGCCTTCGTACCCTAGGGAATGGCCTGTAGCACTGAGCAGGGCCCTGGTCTCAGCCAGGTATCTGTCTCATCCCGCAGCCAGCACACCCATCTCTCCCTTCAGGCTCCTTCCCCTGCACTCTCAACCTCGCCCACTTGGTCTCCTTGGACCGTGGGCATCTGTACTCCAGCTGTACATCAGCCATAAGTACTGCCAGCCCGAAGCCAGGGCTCGTGCACCTGGGCTCTCAGCTGACCTGAGGGATGTAGCCCCAACTTCAGTTTCAACTGCCGAGTCAGGGGGTCCCCACAGGAAGCTACCTGTGGGTATTCGGTGCTCAGTAATTGCCTGAAGCAACACGGCTGCTGCCTTCACTGCCCACTGAAGGTGGAAGGAGAGAAGAGTGGTCTGGAAACATATGAATTCATTGCTAAGTGACCCCCACTTATTAAGACAGAAACAAAGTAGATGTGGGGTAATGGGCACACCTTGACATAGATAGCAAGTATGTTTCCGAAAAGAAGTCCATGCTTTTATTTTTGTCCAGTACTGGGGATTGAAGCAAGGGCCCTCACACTGAGCTGTATCTCCAGCCTACTATTAGTTTTCATGTGGGAGCCGGGTCTCACAAAATTGCTCAGGCTGGACTCAAACTCGTAGTCCTTCTGCCTTAGCCTCCAGGAGTGCTGAGATCACCATGCCTGGCTAGAATACTTTTTAAATGGCCCACACATGGCTGCTGTTTAAAACGCTGTGGATCAAATTACTTCGAAAAGAGTGGAAACATTCGTTGAATGTAGATTTTTCAGACTGTTCATGTTTTAAAGCAATTACCCTTACATTTCTATTTTCCATTAGAATCAAAGAAAAACACAATCCTTAGGATGAAATCTCTACTAAATCACACACTGTGAGTACCTGTGTGTCCAGTTCCCTTTTGTGCCACTTTGATTGGGTATGTTCTTTTCCCTGTCTCCTGCTACAAAGCCTCTGTGGACTCCTCCAGAAACATCTCCAGCTACCCCAGGGTCTTGGGAGCTCACCCTGGTCTTTCTGCTGAGGCTTCTATGAGATCACAGCCTTGGGCCTTGCGCATAGTGGTCCTGCTCTCCAGAAGCGTCACATGTTCTGCCAGGAGCAGTAGACATTCTCCCTTCCTGCAGAAGTTCAGGTGGCCTCAGGCCCCAGGTCCTTCTGTTCCTTTCACTCCTCCTGCCCTGCCCATTCCCAGGGCAGCACTTGCCTTGGCAGAGGAGCAGCGCCTTCCTCCCATGAATGCACCACCCATCCCCTAGCACCCCTGCTGGATGTCCACTGTAAGGGTGCTGTCCCCATTTGTGGCTACCTCCAGGCTTCTTCCTCTCCTGCTGAGTTTCCAGGTTTCACTCCCTCCACGTGGACACAGGAGGCCCATGGCCTGGACTGTGAGCATCTCAGGACAAGCTGCCTCTTCAGAAAACCCCAAGCATATTCAGTGGACTTCCCTGAGCATCTGCATCTCCTTTGCTAGTGTCTGACCAACATCCAGAGGCTTGGCAAGCATGGCAGAGGAACCACGGACACTAGCAGTGCCATGGGGACAGCAGTACTGCACCGCAAGGGCCCCGCCTGGAAGAGCTCTGCAGCCAACTCCAGACAGCCTGAATGTACCGAAGACACCAGGATCAGCGTTGCACGCAGTGGGAGAAGGTTCACCCTATCACAGCTCAATTCTTATACCATGTCACTCTTGGGGCAGAAAAGGCAGCCCCCACTCAAGAATCAGAACTTTCTGTGACCTCCCGTGAAATGCAGGCCTTGTCCCTACACACACCTGCCATGTGCACCTGCAACAGGCCACATCCCATCCATACGAGGGCACAAGAAGGGTGAGAGCCACCTTTCCGCAGCAGCTACAGGTGAAATCATGCCCAGCGCAGCTAGCAGACCTGCTTAGCACGATTTTACCCTCAGGCCTTTCCTAGAAAATACCTGCAATGGCGCCAATGGCACCGTTCTCCCTGAGAGCCATGGCACAGGCTGCTGATCACAAAGCAGCCCAGCTGGTAATAAGTTCACTTCATTTTTCTTCAAGTGCCTTTTTTATTCAGTTCACAAATGAATCCAATTAGCATATCATTGTGACTGATTAAATATGCCTCATGTAAATTTACATGTCAAAATACACACTGTACTTAAACAAGCAGCCAGGCTGCTGGCATGGCAAGCCCAAAGCACAAAAGGTAAAATTTAAATGTGTCTGGCTACCTGGTGGAGAGGAAAGGAGCCCTGCTCTTGCTGGAGAAACAGCGTGAATATAGACATTTCTCTCTCTTTGTTTGGGACGCGAAGCTATTGACAAAAGAGTCCCATCTGCACAGGAGGCTGCCACGTCCAATTAGCTCATCAGGTGATGAAAATTTGGCCTCTGCTCCAGAAGAGTCCCACTGCACCCAAATCAAGACTGTTTCAAAGAGATTATATTATCCTAGGTGGCAGGATTAAATTAATATGGCAACGACTTCCACTGGAGGAAATTTTTTTGGTGAACATGTGCTAATGTTTATTACGCGTAGCATTGCCCGTCATAAGTGATCTTCTCCAATATTCCATTCAATTCTTCATTTTCCAAACTGTCTCTGGAGCAAAGAGCAAGAAACCCACCCATGAAAATTGGATTGGGGAAGCTAAAGAAAAATAGGAAGAGCAGTGACTGCAGCTTCATGGGGATATTCTTAAAGTGATAAAGTGCTAACAAGTGTGGTCTAGGCATGCCTCACCCAGAACTCTCAGCCTCCTGGGGTGCGGGAGGCCCCTGCACCCTGCCCTCTCCTCCACAGGACTCTCTAGGTGCATCACCTTTCTGAGGCCAGGCCAGGCCAGGCTGAACCTCCATCACTGGCTTTTGCATCCAGGAGGACTGGGCCTGTTGGGGAGCCCAGAGCGAGTGCGTCCCTGTGACCACATGTTCCTTCCACTGTCTTAGCAGCCTCAGAAAAGGGTTCTCTCTCCACCTGAGTAATGCCAATAAAAGTCAGTGCCATCAACTCTCCTAGGTCAGTTTCCCATCTAGTCGCCTTGGAAGGAAGTTCAGTGTCAGATCCCTCACTCTGGGGTCTCGGCGCCCAGGTTGCAAGGGTGGCTGAAATGACATCTTAGAAATCACACATTTGGAATGAGTAATTGATAAGAAATATCAATGAGGTTCTTAAAGGAGCCTCTGTCCCCTGGCCTGACTGATTCCGGATGCAGTGTCAAGGTTGAGGCTCAAATGTCCACCCAGTGTGCAAACAGAATGCAGAAAAGAGGAAAATGGAATATTCACAAAAGAGAAAATGTATTCAGGACTAATGTGACCATCTCATCCCAAATATGGGGAATTCTGAAAAAAGATGAATATTATGACAACAGGGAAAAAAACGTATTTTCCTGGTATATTTTATTAAACACTCTTAAAGGGATTAAGCTTGTTTAATGTGGAAAGAAAAAAGCATTTAAACATAACAGGCATGTTCTGGAGAGCTGCATGTAAACGTGCTTCTTTTCATTTAAATAATGCTTAAACCTACTGTGGAAGATTTAGAGAACCCCAGGGAGTGCAGAGCCCTATAAGGAGAAATCACTTCCAAATATATTCTGGGAGGCAATTAGCATTCAGGTCTGGGGTTATGTGCAGGGGTGGGCCTGGTGGGGGGCCTCCCTCCCAGAATCTGATGTGTGCTGGGGGCTGGGTCTGCTTCTGAGGCTGACAAGAAAACTGCCGAGCCCAGACATAGGACTGAGGAAAGGGACAGCAGGGTTTGTACCCACAGAGGCAGGCAGCATCCCTGCCAATGGCGAGCATTTCCTGTGACCTCACAGAATCCCACTCGGGAGCCTGGAGCTGTGCTCTTTCCCCACTGCAGATCCTGCAGTCCATTTTTCACCAAACACTGCTTACTGATGGCTCTGCTAGACAAAGCTGACTGCTTTGCACCCCTGAGTCCAGCGAAGCCGTTGTCTCCCTGGCGCCAGGCCCTTGCCTTGCTCCAGCCAGCTCTTTCTGGTCAAAGGATGCTTCTGATGGCCCTAGCTCATACCCTGGCCATTGGTTAACAGCTGCTATTGGGCTCCACCTTCCTCTTGCTGCTTCTTGGAGTAAGAAGTTAGCTCATCCCTTCAAAGGAGTTCCTGCACTTCCTGACCCTGAGCCCCCCCACCTGGCCTGCTGTACCAGTGTCCCCAAATCATAAGGATCTGAACTGACTGGTCACCTCCACTAAGGAATGGAGATTTCCCCATGGATGCTCCTCGGAGCACAGCCATCCCATGGATCACCAGGCCCTCACAGGAACAAGATCACATCTGCCCCACACCTGCCCGTTCTCTGTGGTGTCCCTGGGTTGGATCCTGACTCAGGCTCTAACAGGCTCCAGTGCATCCTCGGGGAGGTATTGGGTACCACACTTAAAGGCTGCTTTATGTGTGTTTCCCAACAGAACTGAGTTAAAATCGTGTACCCAGGGCTGGATCAGGGGTTCAAATCCTGTCAGAGACCCACAGCTTGGGTCCACACCCTAGAACTCGAATTCAGTTGCTGGAGCAGGACTTGGCCAGGTTATGTTTTCTGCTTTTTGGTTTTCAAAAAGGTTTACTTCTTTCAGTTATGTTCTGCTATTTTTAGCTCAAGTGATGCTTTTGAGTGTGTCATCTGTCTAAAGAACAGAGGATTTAGCTGGCAGCAGAACTTCCATGGGGCTTTGGAGTCAGCTCACTCCTCTGGAGATTCCACTCATCCTTCATGCTAAGAGGTCAGGAGCAGCTGCTGTTTGTCGGGGGAAACAAAGCTAGTCAGCTGGGCTCGCTTTGAGCAGGACCCCTGCTCTGCTCCCCTACAGCAGCGCTCACAGCAGTGCCCGAACCTGATGACACTGCTGCCGTGGGATGTGCCAGGAGTGGGTGACCCTCAGCCACAGAAACGTAAACAAGTACACAAGTGAACAGAGCATAGATGAAAGCACCCCCCCCAGAGCCCCTCCCTGGGGCTGCAGCCCCTGTCTGTGTTTGGCACAGGGATGTCAAGTTCCTTCACCTGCAATTCTAATCTATGACCTATGAAAAGGACCCTGAGTCCTTCTCTGTGTCACACGCGCTTTGCTCTTTAAGGTCCTCCCCACGTCCTCTGAAAGGGAATGGCAGGCACTTCCACTGGGTTTGCAGGTCTGCTCTGTTTCTGTTTCCTGGTGACACTGTATTAGAAGCATCAAACTCTGAGAAGTGTAATTAATTTCCACCTCACATGCAGTAGGGCCCAATGCATTCATCCCTTTTTAATGAAAGCTCTTGGATAGACAACAGACCAAATAAACTCCCAACGTTGTTACAAATCTGAGGAGACTTAAAAATATTACAGTACGCTTATAAAATAATAGAGTTTTCCAGTTCTACAATAATAAATTCTAGAGTTTTTCCTGGTCTGTGTGTCTGAGAAAAATAAAACAGACTTCTGATTACTCACTGCAGGCTGGTGTGGGTAAGAAAAGCTTCAAGATTACTGACAAAGGCAAGGCTTGACAGAGAACCAAGACTCGGGTTTTCCAATGTCAAGGGCTTGTGGGCCATGGTGAAGACCTGTATGTCCTTAGCTGAAGGGACCACGTGCCCCTGGCATGAGGACACAGGTAGTCCCTCAGAACTGTGCTTGCCTCTCTGCCTCCTCTCATACACTTTAAGGACACTAAGACCAAGACAAACCTTGCCAGGGAAGTCTCCTCATCAGCCTCTGTGCCATAATGGCAACCTAACTTGGTACTGAAGGAACAGAGGATCTAACAATGTGTAACAAACTGTGAATCTGACCCACTCATGGCAGCTAAGCTCTTGCCAATTACCATGGCATCTGAGCTCCAGCCAATCACAGAGCCAGGCTCTAGCCATCACTCACAAGTAGTGCCCATTCAAACCACCTTGGGATAGGGCAGGATTCTAGCTCTGTTTGCCCCATGTCCCTTTCCACAACCATTTTCGTGGGCTACAAATGTACCCTGCACCTGTGGAGTGGAGCATTCTGAGTTACTTCTGTCCAGATGGCTGCTTAATTCAAGTGAAAGCCAATTACCAGCTGCAAAAATAGATTTGTTACAATTTTGTCTTTGGTAGTACTCAAAAAAGAAAAAGTTACTGAGGTAACCATCTCAAGCTGCACAGGGAATAGTGGGCCTGTTACAGTTACCTAGTTTTAAGTGGGATTTCCATGACTGAGCAGTGTGCTAACCCTGCCCATCATGAAAACCCTGTGGAGAGGTGTATATGTGGGAAGGGGGTGGCACAGTGCTGATTTGGCCTCAGTCTGCTGTGTGATCAGTGGATTGGACATGCAGGGAATTCTAAGAAGATAATTTCAACTGGCCAACAGTACCCGTGGGCCT
The DNA here is from genome assembly GCF_034190915.1 of Cavia porcellus. Classification (NCBI taxonomy): domain Eukaryota; kingdom Metazoa; phylum Chordata; class Mammalia; order Rodentia; family Caviidae; genus Cavia; species Cavia porcellus. The sequence goes on from NW_026947489.1 coordinate 61,692,312, forward strand.
CTGATGCGAGCATTTATTGCTTTTAAACAGAGACATGTTTCCTTACATATTTAACTTAGTTTATGCTGTTTCATGAAATAATTTACATGCTATAATACAGAGGTTTTGCTATTTGTATGTATTAACTGCATGTGATCCACAGCAGTTTCTCTCCACTCAATTCTGCCCAGGCAGGTCAAGAATGTGGACAAAAGGAAGTTAAATTCTTTGGGTCTCAGAATGAAATGGTATCCTTATCCCTTTGTTTCCTCCTAATTTGTTTAAATCTCTGCATCAAATTCCCCATTCTTTGAAGCATAGTTTCCTTCAGACCCCCTGTAAGGAAATGTTTTACAAGAGATTGCCTTTATAAGTAATTGTCTAAAAATAACTAAGTACAACGATTTACCACAGGAAGAATATCAATTACCTGAAATGCTTGAGCACAGAAATGTTTGATTTCAGAGTTGTTCAGGTTTTAGAGTATTTATGAAGAATTTACCAATTGATCTGACAACCTAAAATCCCAAAGTGGAAATGTTTCATGGGCTGTTGATCTGACTCTCAAGAAGTTCTAGATTCGGGAGTTTAAGCACAGGGTTTACAGATGAGGAGTCCACTGTCTGCATGAGTAAACCTGTACTGGTTTCCTTTTCTTTGTGAAGACTATGACTGCAGAGGACACCATGGTAGGTTGGAAACATCCCTCCTGCCCAGGCAGTGTCGCTGTGGACAGGTCCTGGTGTTGAAGCAGCCTCCTCTGAGCCCTGAGGTCTCAGCCCAGAGTCTCCATGTGGCTGATACCGGAGAGTCTCCATGCACCTCCTGCTCATCGGGGTCAAAAAGAATAAACGCTGAGCTAGCTGCAATCTCCCCTACCTCAAATGCCAGGCAGAAGCCCACTGGCGTCACCAGAAACTGGGCTGCTCCCCAGCCCTGCCTTTCTCCACTCTTCCAGCCAGTCTGCCATTGGTTGCCTTCTCAGGCCTGCTGGCTGCTCCCTCCTCCTGCTGCATCCTTCTCACACTGGGCAGCCCCCTTACCAATCACTGCTCTCCTCTCATGGCCCGAGAGTCCACTACCTGCACCGCAGCCAACTATCTGTAAATAACTTGGAGGGTGGTGCTTCAAAGCCTTTGTATCACCATGGGAAAACTTATGAGAGCCCCCTGAGGCCCGTGGACCCATTGGACACTACCCACTGCTGCCCCTGACTGTGCCTCTTGTGCCCCGAACTGGCCACTTCCTCCCCACATTGGGACCACAGGGACGGATGTCTCCTGTCCCTCTGAACTGGATGAGGCTGAACTTACTCACTTCTCCTTCTAGTCTTTGTCTAGATGTTGCCTCTCCAGAGTCCTCCAGCCTCCGGCCTCCTCTTTCTTTGCCAACAGCTCATCTGCTGCTCTGGCAGCTGAGAGTGTGTCCACTTCCTTTGTGTCCCGGGCCCATCATCCTCTGAGAGGACAGAAAGAGCATCCTCTTGGTTCCCTGGCGGCTTGCACAGTGCCCACCCCTGTGTTTGGTAGATGTTTGCTAGATGCATGAGGAGTTGGGGGCAGAGGGCATGGTGCCAAGACTTGGGCAACAAGAAACATGCTGGCAGGCTGGCGTCCTAAAGGGGAAATGAGGAGGTATGAGGTAAAGGACATAGACACTGTTGTCTTTGCCACTACCATGCTAAGCACAGCAGTTCTCTAATCCAGTTACTCTTCCCACATCCAGGAGTCTCACTCACCTGCCAGGAGGAGAGACCAAGCTCAGAGTACCTGAGGCTCTGCCTGGGGTCACAAAGTGAGTGGCGCAGCTAGGTCTTCTTGGGCTTCATTGTCCTCGCAGGGCAGGGCCCCTGCTGTGGTTACAGCAGATGAGAGGGAAGCATCAGGACCAAGCACCTGTGTTTGCCTGTCCACAGACAGTCTCTCCATGCCAGCCTCTGCAGGAGCTGCAGCCTGCCCTTCTTCACATGGTCCCTGGCAGAGTGCACTGGGACCAGTGCCGGCCTTTTGCTTGGCTGCATCACACCAGAGAAACCCTCTTTCCAAACGAGGTCGTGTCCACAGGTACCAGGGGTATGGGCTGGAAGGCCTCTTGAGGACACGTCTATCACCAGCTATTGTCAAGGGGCATCTCCCGCCTCTGCTACACCAGTTGCCATTTTTGTCTGCTTATAACAAATGAAAGGTTTTGCAAAGCAAGGAGCAGTATGGGAAGAGGCTTTGTTAAGAAGAAAGGCCTAAAAAGAAGAGAAAGAAGCTATTGCAGGGCCTGTGTTACAATAAGAAGCTCCACTTATTAGTTACTTCTGGAGCATACTTTGATCAAGGCTGAGCTCAGCATCGTGTTTATAAACTGCATTCCTTTCAAAATATTCTGTCAATCTGACATGTCCTTAAATCAAACTGACCTTCTACGATATGGAGCAAATCAGGGTGGTTTAACTGTACTGACTGAAGAGTGTTCCCACCCTGAGACAAGAAGATGGCAGGCATCCGAGTCCCTCAGCGTCACCCACTGTAGAGTGATTGTGGCAGGTGGGCGGAAGCCAGCGATCATTTCCCGCACCATGGCACAAATTACAGGGATGGAAGCAGCCGAGTGCCCTGCTCAGAGAACAAGTGCCTGCCTCCCTCTGCATTACTGATGTCCACACACAGCCCAGACCAGTGGACACAAGCACAAAGCCAAGGACTTAGATAGGTAGGTGTGCACACACATACCTAGCTAGGGACAGAGCACGCACACACACACTCACACAGCTTGCAGAGTCTTTGGACTGGGCTGGATGGAATGAAAGCCTATCCTATACCTGCTCCTGCCCAATGGCATGAACCAAGGGAGAGACCACCAGGTGGCATCCATACAGATGCTAGGCAGGGCTGGGCTGGCTTACCGTGGAGTGCCCTGGCCACTCCCAGGGTGGCACATCCTTGCTGCATCTCAGCTTTTGTGGCCTGTGCTCCGCAGGGGCCAGCTGCCTGTGTCTGCCAGAGAGCAGGATCTCAGTGCCTGTGAGGCCCCAGCCTCCTGCTGAGCATAGACCCTCCCACCATGAAGGAGGGAGACACCAAAGAGCCCTTGACCCCACACCAGGAACCAGACAGCTGCGCCGGGCAAGAGGCTGTGCCTCATTGAATGCAACTGGTCTGAAAATCACCAAAGCGCTCTCATAGCTCTCGTGGAAGCTGAGGACACAGTATCCTGACATCACCTGACCAAGGTCCATGGAGACCAGCACAGCATAGCACACAGCTGGTAGGGATGTGTCTGACTGGGGAATAAAGGCCAGGGTGCCTCCTGTAGGCAAGTGGGGGTTCCTCAACACATGCCCCATGATGTAGAAATGGGGTCCCAGACCATGTTCTTCCAGCAAGTAGATGAGCTGAGCCACTTGCTGCAGTGATGCTCAGCCTGGAACAGTGAGATCAAAAATCCACAAGGCCCTTCAACAAATAACGTATTCTAGATTTAATTACAGATAAAAGAAGTCTGACTTCTATGAAAAGATGAGAAATCGCATCCAAAAATGGAAACCACCCCCAGAGCATGGAAAACTGAGTGACCGTGGGGCTCTTGAAAGAGATTCCTTGCAAATGGGCTGTAAGGTGAACAAGGAGAAAGCACATAAGAGACGTTTTCTGACTAAGCCAAGCTGGGCTCGGGTATGGGCTCCAGGCCTTGGCATAAGGTGATGTTTCTATTTTCCTGCCTGGGGAATCCCAACTACCTTTCACTTCTCAGTAAGCATTTGCTGTGAATTGTGGCAGCAGTGTTGGCAGAACCTCATCCACAGGGCCCCGGCCCTCTAGCCAGCTCCACCCCATCCTGACCGGCCAGGCAGGGACAGTCCCTGCCTCATGCACCCTTGCTGCTGCCCTTCTACACATGGAACCCACACTTCCAGCTCCAGGGGTGACTTGAAACCTGACCTGAGTCCCATGAAGTGACAAGGTAGAACTCAGGCAGCCTGCGCTTTCCCCACTGCTGGGACATGCTGCTCCCCTGGAAAGTGCCCCTGAAGGACCACTCATCACTGGGTACTCTAAAGGATACCAGGTGACAGGCATCCCACTTTCTGAGCCCCCTGTGTCCCTCTGAGACAGAAGCTTTCCTTCTGTCAATGAATTCTTCCCACTCTTAGAAAAAGAACATCAACTCCCATGGACGTCAGGAAACCCTTCCAGAATGCCACAGGGAATACAATGACAACAAGCACTGTACGAGGAGGCTGCCCCTACAGAAAGACACCCCAGTAGCCATCGTGTCCACCTGAATTGACCAAGTGCTAGCCCACTGGGCTCCTGACCTGCCTTTGCTTAGACCTCACTCCTAGGGAACCTGGCCACACAGGGGAGATACTGAGGAAGACGCCTGTGTCTGCACTGTGGGTAGACACAAAAGTCAGGGTCACTGGGACATGAATGTGTTCCCACGACAGGGCAGGGCTCTGCAGTGAGGGACACTATCTGATCACCAAGTGAAGCAGGAAATAAACATCTCAATGAAGTTCGATCATTTTTCCCCCAATATCAGTGAGTCCTTCAAACATCACAGGGAAAATAGGAACAGCTGTGGATTTTCATCTAAAAACTAAGGTGGGAGAGCAGCTGTTAGCAGGGCCTTGCAGAACTCTTTCTCCTGGCCCCAGGGGAGGGGAATCTACAGTGGCCCTGGCTAGACAGAACAGCCCGAGGAGGAGTGTGCCACTGGAGGCCACAGCGGCTCTTTCTGCACTAAGGGAATTTCATGAAAGAGCAAGGTGCTCTCTCCACACCTTGGCGCTAGTCCTCAAGCACTTCTTGAGCACCAGCACGGCCAGGCCCTGGATGTATGAAGGGTATTTCAGTCCTTCCCACCCCTCCAGTGGGAGGCCTGCCAGAGCAGAACATGCCTGCCACAGCATCCTTGCTTCTGCCACCAGAGGAGTCACAGCTCAGCAGGTCGGTGGGACTGGGTGACTCAAAGAGGCTAAAGCTCAAGCCAAACACTGCCAGTCAACAAAGTTGTCCACGGGTGCTTTTTCCACAGGGAGCCACAAATGGATGTTTGTACCACAGTGGCCTTGCAAACCAGCAGTGTGGGCAGGAGGGGTGTGACATGGGGAGTGCCTGTCTGCACATTTTATACATGGGAGAAACTGTATGGTTGCTCCTGCAGAAGACTTCACTCTGAATTGCTTTCTTGTGCTTTGCAATTATAATAAGACAAGGTGCAAAATGCCTTCAGACCCAAAGGAACACGTGGACACCACCTTAATCAGCGCTGGCAGCCAGCCAAGACCAGAATTGCACTTCTGAGCTGCTCATGGACACTACACTAACTCTGGAGCCAACATGTCTTCAAGGGACCATGAGCGGCCACAGGCTGCGTGAGCCCCAGCCACAGGCCACTTGGCGCAGAGGCTCCTAGTGCCCAGACACAGGGAAGCAGTAAGAGGGCCCCTGCCTGGGCTGCTTCTTCTGCGCTTGAGGCCTGGGTCCCTCATCTCCACCCTCACTCTCCAGTGCATTAGTCTCTCCTAACTCCTGAGACGCCACCGCCTGGGCAAACACACTCTTCCTGTGTGACTTGGCACAGTATCTGTGGTCTGTACAACCAGGGCAATGCCCAGACACACAACACCAAATGACACTGACAATGTGTTAGTCCTTTAGCGTTCACTTTTCCTCTTATGTCAAATTCTTCTGTTTCATTTGGTCCTAAAGTAACCTCGTGGAGATCGTTCCTCATCCTGTCTGACAAGGAAGCTGAAAGGTGCACAAGAGTTGTCAAAGTCACAAGACGAAAAGTAGCAGCGGGCTATGAACAGAGGTCCTGACCCAAATTTCTCTTCTTCTACCCTTCTGTATTTGCAGCCTTGCTGCTGTGAAACAGCAGGCAAGATCCCAGCCATGGAGCCAGGTGTCATGGTCTCCTGACTTGTGAGGTTTAGGAAGGCCCCCAGCTGCACTGTGGTGGATGGGACACGTGGCATTCTCTGGGCAGATGTTCAGAGGTGGCCGTCCAGAGCCAGGGGGGAAGCCTGGGATCCACAGGTCCTCTCTGCCCATATAGAGGGATTTCCACATTACCATGACCGTGGCAGTGCACTCAGGACATACCCGGGGGCTCTGGCGCAGACATAGCTAGGGAACCCAAGCACAGTGTCAGACAGTGGGCCAAGGTCCATGGGCCTCATGCAGATGCTTTGTGTGGGGATGCAAGCACAAGCTAGTGCTGAGCAACACAGAGCCTGGTGCTTTGCTCCCCCAGTCCAACCTCTCCCACCCCTGGTCACACAGTCTAGCAGGTGGCCTGAAGACGGTGACAAAGGAACCACTCCATTGCATTCACTCACATTCGGTCATAGCCTGATGAGCACTGGCTTTTGTAACTCCTGATTACAGAGTTGTAGCCACCTGAGTGCCCGCCTGGTCCTGGGATGGATCCTGGATGCCAACGGTGCTGACCTCCATGCTGGCCACGTTTTTACAACACCAAGCTGTGTCCTGGCTGTGTGGCTGGGAGTAATGGCTGTCGCTTTCACCTGCTCTGACTGCTCACACATAGCCAGGCTCACAGGTCACTCGCATGTGGCAAGGACGGCCAGCAACCAGCTGGCCCTCAAAGGGTCAAAGCTGCAAGACCAGTACTACTATAAGGGGGCAGGAGGTGGAAGAGATAATGATCCTGACAACCGAGGATCTCCCTCCACTGATGAGCAGGTTGTCTCTGAGTGGGGACAGGGTCGCTCTGCCCTGCAGGAGACCCCCACAGATTGTGGAGGAGTTCCCTAGATAAAGAAGCAGAGTCCTACCGACCAGGGAGGAAGCTCTCCCTGATTGGGGTTGAGGGCCCCCCTGCCTGGGGGGCAGGATCCCCCTGACGGGTGTCCTCCAAGAGCACCCCTGCAGACTCCATAGTGTCTTGTCCTCATCCACCCTGGAGCCTCTCCAGTCCCCATATGGCATCCAGTTTGGTTCCTCTGCACCCAGGCCTGTCACTCTAGTCATACACTCAGGTTTCTCTCACAAGAAAAGAGATCCCTCCAAACCTTTAGGACCTGCCCCTTTACCTCTTCACGCCCTGTGCCAGCCAAAGGGTCCGCAGCATGGCCTCTTTGCATCTAAGTCTCCTGATCTATCCCATCTTGGGTCTGCCCTAGCGAGACCTCCTAGAGCCCATATCTGGCTCTTGCCCCCAACTCCATGGCCCTTCTGATTTTTTCCACAGCACTTGGCTCTTCCTGAGGATTATGTCTCACTGCATACATAAAGTCAGGAGAAAACCAAAGTGGAGTCACGTGAAGTGCCCAGGCTGGATCTCCAGCCGGGAACCAGCTCCCAGGCAGCCATGTGCTAGGACAGGCAGCAGATTCCACTTTCTCAGTAGCAGGCACCTCTTTGCCCATGGGTACTGCACCACTGGGTCGTCAGCCAGCCTGGGATTCCCCTCACAGTCTTCTAAGTAGCAACGAGGGATGCAGCTCTGTCTTTGTATTTTCTTTTGTCATCATCAGAAAATGAAAAGGCATACATTACAAGCAGAATGCTCATGCACAGAAACCCCTCTGTGGGAAACACACTGTGTATCACTGCATGGATGCCTTTGAGAGCCCATTTCATATTCCTTAGATGTTTACAGTGATGAGAGGACTCTTCTATACTTTGTTTTTGAAATGTATAATCTGTCAATTCATTCAAGAAAGAAAGTAAACTCTGCTTCCAAATAATACAGAAGTCAGAAAAAAAAATAGTTGTGTTTGCTTCCCATGTGGGCATCTCAGTGTCCTGGGCCCCATCTGGAGCCTGGCTGCCACCCTCTGGTTGCTCCCTGGGGCCCCTCTGTGGGCGTCTTCCCTCTCCCTCTGCCACTCTATGCCCCTCATGGTTCTCCTTCCCATTATTCATGACTCTGCTCGGCATTCAGAGGTGGACGGGTGCCCAGGCACATGCTCTGCTTCCAGCACTGGCCTTGCTGTCACTCTCATTTCTGGACTTGGGTCAGTGTCTCTGCAGGATCCCAACCCATGCCTGCTCTGAGCTGGAGGGCTGACAGGTGCCCTGAAACACAGTGCTGAGGCTGGAGGCAGGGAAGCCTTGGTGTGGACCCTTTGCAAAGTTGTCACAGTCTCTGTAGCAGCATACATGCCCAACTGTCCTGGCCAGGGCTTCTGCTTCTGTGTCTCAGAGGAGAGTGCAGGCCCTGGGGTTTTGTGCTAACTTCTGTGAACATAAATATTCTTGGCCAGCGACTTCTTGTGAGCTCTTCTAAGGAAGCCTCTCATTTCCATTCAAAAGTACAGCTGCCTTGCCATGGCCATGGCTCACCATGTTCTCCAGCTACTCCTTCTCTGGATGGCAGTGGAGACGTTTTGGAGACATGGTGGTCAGTGGTGCCACACACCTCCACAAGGGAGCAGCTGACACAGTCACAGTAAGGACCCACAGTGAGCTGGCCATGTGAGAACAGAGGGTGAACCCATGCCACTCACAGACCCACCCATGCCAGACAGACACCAGTGTAGGCTCTGGTCCTAGCCTCCTGATTCTGCCAGCCACAGCAATGGCAGCCTGAGTCTTCATGGGTACTGAACAGAATTCCCATGCTGCAAAGCCCTGGTGGACTGGATCCTGGTGAGCCTGTCCCTGCATGCCCTGTCATGTTGGGCTCCTCCTCACCAGCAGCCCCCTGAGACCTGTTCTGGTCATATAGTCTTCCCAAGTCAGCATCTCTGGAGATGCCTGGCCCTCCATTCCCTGTCCTTCCTGCAGCCCTGTCTGATCTGGGTTCCCCAAGCGCAGTCTGTGTTCTGGGTTGTGCTACCAGAGAGCTGCATGATGCTCTGTCCAAAGAGTCTCTGAAGGCAGTCTGTGAAGGCAACATATGAGAGCCACGAAGAATGATACACACTGCAATCAGCAGTGAAGATGGGCTGCACCCGAGTGCAGTTCAGGGCAGGGCTCAGTTCACTCTCCTTTCAAACACTCAGGGCTGGGCAAGTGTGAACTAAACTCTCAGCATGGGTGTACAGAGCCGTGGGATCCAGGTGACTTGGCCGGAGCCCAGTGCTGGGCCAGCATTTGAAGGAAACTCTAAAGGGAAGAGGCCTCTTTTCTCTTAGAGAGCATGGCAAGAACCACCACACCACCCAGGAAAAACAAACTAAGGATTTGCTCACCTCACTGGGTTGCTTAGCTGCATGGACTGAGAGCCAGAGAAGCCAGATCCACTGTGCCAAGCTGTCAGACCCTAGAGAGGAGATGACTGCTACTGAAATGTAAAGCAACTCCACAAGCCAGCTCTCAGGGACTTCCATTGCTTAGGTCAGGTGGGCCCCACTGAAACCAGACAGAAGGGACAGATGCTTGGGGACAGGCAGCTCCTGGAGTCAAACACACACCAAACAAGCACTGTACACTGTAAGCCCAGCTCTGCAGAGCCAGGAGTGGTGTGTCTTTAGGAAGGGGCTGGTCTTGGGACGTGCGGGGGATGCAAGGCCATTCCTGGCAGGGATCAAAGGGTTATCCAGTGGTGGCTCCTGGAGAAGGAGGGTAGTAACCACAAGCATCTGTTTCTAAAAGATGATTGGCTACATTTTCTTTAAAAAGAAATGCAAAATTCAATGGGAAATTTGCTGTTTAAGAATAACCCTCAAGTGTTTGTTGTCTAGAGAAAGAAAGAAAGATTTCTCTTCTGGCCTCTGTGACTGAGTGGTGTGGGCCACAGGACCAAAGTCACTGTTAGCCACGCCTGTGAGCCCTGCAGCTGCTCCTCTGTGTAGGAGACCTTCTTGTCTTAATATCTGCTTATTCCTTCTGTCCACAGCCAAGTTCAGAAATCAGGCAGAATTCCCAGGAAAGAATCACCGAGGATGAGGAAGAATTCACACAGTGACACCCAGCTGCCCTTACTGTTCAGCATAAACTCACATGGTGCTTGATGGGGCTGGAGGTGGCATCAGCAATGTGCCATTAAGCTTCCTACCATTCGGTATAAATTTGCAAAGTAAATGCTCTTTAAATTCTGTTGCCAGGGTTTCCGATCCTTCGTTAATAACAAAAGATGCTCCAGGTGTTGTGTCACCCAGCACCAAACACTCACAGCTTTTTGGGCAGTCCAGGCCTCCCCCGTCATTCAGCAGAAGCCCTGACAGGTTTTGCGTGCTGCTGGCTCAGGTAGCGAGACCCCACTGCCTTTCCAGCTTGTAGTGCTTCCGGCAAAAGCCAGTGCTGTGTTTTAAACTTGGACTCCACAAGAAATCCTTTTGGGATTTGAACTCCTTTCTTGCCACTTTGCACGTGGGATTGCCACTTGGTGAGGTGTTGCCGTGCTCCACGGCACCAGTGTCCTCTGGCAGACAGGGACAGAGTGCCTACTATTCTTGGCATTTCTGCTGGTTGCCTGACTCTAAGATTCTTTTGCTTTCACACTCATGCTTTATGATCTTTTCCCCATGCAGCATCCACTACACTCATAATAGTATGACATTACTTGAAATCTGAAAGGAGTGTGTGTTTTTATAAATTATGCATGGATGTTAACAACTTCGCACATGTACAACAAGCAAGAAACATTGTGGCTTGCACATCCACCGCTGTTAATATAAACGCAATGGAGTAAGTTGGGAAATCGAGCATTCGGAGAGTTGTTGATATGAAACTCAACATCCATTTGATATGTAATTTCCCCCTTGGTACAACACATTAGTGCATGACATGAACACATTTGAAACGACCCAGAAACTAGATTTCAAATAATCAAACTCATTTTCCCTTGAAAGCAATAAAATAAATGAAAGGATATTATCTGTGAGTATATTGTCATGATTTAAAAAAAAAAAAAAGATAAGAAGACTGCATCGCATTCCATTTTATTCCCCTCACAGCCTCCTTAAATTCCAGCAAATCCAATTTCAGACGAATCACTTCCCAGTCCGGGGTGAACTGTCAAGTGTGGAACAGCCAAGCGTGTGTTTCTGCGCGCAGACTGGCAATGGCCAGTCTTGTGCGTGTCCGTCACCACTTCTGATGGCGACCATGCACAGGTGCACCCCGCAGCTCTGAGAACAGGGGGCTGCAGTGCTCACGGCTTAGTTCCTGCCTCCAGGGGGCCACATGTTCAGAACGACATCTCTGGGTTCCCCCTTCCCGGGCCACAGAAAGCTGCTCTGCTGCACGAGGACATTTTACCCTGCTTGTCCAAACACCTCCCAATGAGGCACGGAGATGGAGGGAGGCCCGGCACCCAGCTCTCCACACCCTATATCCCTCAGACCTCCGGATGTAGCACAACTTTGCAAAGGACCTCTCTCTCTCTCTCTCTCTCTCTCTGTTGGTTTGCTTTGTTTTTTGAGATAGGTCTTGCTATGTAGCCCAGGGTGGCCCCAAACTCATGATAACCCTCTTGCTTTGACCTCCCAAGTGCTAGGATGACAGGCATGCCTCACCACACTCAGCAGGACCTTCTTCTAATCAAAAGCTATCAGTGCCTCAATCACAACCTTCAGCAAGTGAGTGCTGCTAAGGGCATAAAGACACTATGAGCAAACCCAACAGCAACCAGGGCAGAGGAACAGGCAGGTTGCTCCATTGCGGTATGGAAGCTCCTGCGTGCTTGTTGTTCACCACCAATGAAGGAAGTGCATCAATAAGATGTTCTTGCAGTGAGGCCTTAGATATGTACAGAGAACTTGAACGCAGCTCTTTATATCAGCTGGAACACTGTGCTGCATTTGTCATTGGAAAAAAAACACATTTCAGGAACTTTCAGTAAAGAATAACTCCCATATTTCACTTACATATTGAGGGCTGACTGAAACAGAATTGTGTTTGGTCCTACTTGGGCAGCACCCTCAGCCTGGTGCCTCATAAATGACCACATGTGTCTCCTGCAAAGTCAGCCTAGAGCACCAGAGCTAAGCCTCTCCTGGCCTGATCTTCTTAGAAAGTTGTGTAACATGCTTTACAAGATTGCTCCCTCCACTCAAAAATGTAATTGGGAAATGCAAAAGGTATGTCCTCTGCCCTGTTTGCTCTTCAAGGTGCTAGTGAGTGATTTGTGATTTTCTACTCCATGATCATATGACCAATGCCACTACTGCTCCACCAGGGCCCAGGTCTCAGAAACTCCAGGAACTTGGGATCTGTCAGGATCACAGTCACTCAGACTACCCGACTCGCATTCAGCCCCTGTCTACAGGGACAGAAACATAGAGGGACCTCTGCATATGCAACCCTACAGCCTCAGGACAAGCCACACAGCTCTATTCACACTGAGTGCTGAGCATATCGACTCTCATGTCTCCAAACTTCTCAAATGCAACACAAATGCTGTCAGAAGGTTGGTGAGTCACTCATGGCAGAAACCCAAATAATGGTGCCCAGGTGACACTGGCTCTGATGGCCACATCTCTGCCTTGACTGTGTGGCCATGCACACATGCGTGTAGAAACAGCCTTACCTGTGGCCTTCACAACGTCTGCAGTTGTCATATTTCGGGCATTGGCACCCACTTTGAAAGTAACTGCTGGCCCCACGACCCTAGAAGAGAACATTCAGTAACAGATCATTACCAAGACACCACAGGGACTTCCCCAGAAAACCCCCACAGGTAAAAGCACGCGTCCAGTGTGCCGTGTGCTGGATGTGTGACCTCCAGCCCAGCCCATGGCTGCTTAGCTGTGAACTGTGACTCTGTTTCCCTCTCCAGCAATTCTGTCATCAGATTTGTTTTTCTAAAACACCCCTGCAGTGGTATATCCTTTTATAAAAGTGTTCAGATCCACCAAAGGACCCAGCACTCCCCAAGGAACCAGGTGGGCAAGCAGACATTCCCTCAAGGGAACAGAAGCACCATATGGACCCAGGCTTTGTCCAGGCTCCCAAAGGGGCATCAAGTGCTAGAGCAGGAGGGACACAAGGTTTTCAACTGCTCATGAAAGGAGCCATTTACAAAATCACCAGTGCTCTGTGTAAAAGTACCTGGCAGGGAATAGTTTGACAAGAATTACCAGAATCGCCTGAGCTTTTGTGGACACCACATCCAACATGATTTTGAGAAATGACTCATCTGAGTCCCGTGTGCCTGAGGGGCCGCATGCTGGGCGCATACCAGGCTGGCCAGACAGGGAGTCCAATCTGACTTTGGAAGCTGGAGCCATCTCCACTGTGACCATCCTCAGAATGACCCTCAAACACTTCCAACCCACATGAGGAAAAGTGGGAAAGCAGCCACTGGGATGGAAAGGCAGGAAGAAATCTCTGACTTCCTAAAGCTCCCACAGTGCCCACCAGGGTCCACAGAGCCCAAAGTTCCTCCGCACCCCACCCTAGTCCCCACCAAAGTGTAGGAGCCCGACTGAAACCCTTCCTGCCCACCTCCCCCCTGCCCTTGACACTGGGTCATCCACGGCTGCCAGTCTGCATCTCCTTCAAGCTTTGCAGAGTTTATGGGCTCCACTATTTTCTCTGCCTGTGAGTCTTTCATGTCCTGCTCTGGGGGCTCAGGTTCACTTTTGCGGCAGCCCATCAGGCATAAGCCTCTGCCCGAGAGGATCTCACCATCGCAGGCAATACGACTCATCTCCGTCACTATAGAGTCTGCCTGGAAGTCCAACATCACTCATGCCCAGGATCCACCCTAGAACCCTCCTCTGAGAAGTAGAAGATGGTGCCTACTGGGCACTTAGGCCAAGCTGCATCCAGAGGGCTCCCCAGGGTTGCTGGCACACCAGGAACACCATTGCACTCAGTGTCCTTCTCTGTCACAAGCCACATTCCATCCAATCTGTGCTACCCACAGCAGACATGAGTTGCTTCCTTGTTCAGCTCTTCCGCTGCAGTAACTTGGGGGGGTCTCTCTCAGTCCTCACCATGGGGCAGGAGGCCAGTGGGCTCACATCTTCCCAGGGGTGGGCATCATGTCAGGAAGGAGGTCATCCATCCCAGTGTGGTCATGTCCTTCACATCATCTCCTGTCTGATTGTTTTTGTTCCCTTCCCCCTGCTTTCCACATCTGGGCCCAGAGCTGGTTCTGAATATGAGGTGGCTCTGGCACGATACTCGTTAGCCCATCCTCATTAGCTACTACAGTCCAGAGCCCTGGAGATTTGATACTATGTCACAGGGCTGGCTGGGCCTGGAGCTGGGAGCCCAGTGGGATTCTATGCCCCAGCCATCCTGAGGACCAAGTACTGGGGGCTTCTCATCTCCCCAGGCCTCTGTAGGAGGCAATAGGCAGAGAGACCACCTCACTTCCCCAGAAGCCTCTGAGCATCTCAGGGAGTCCAGGAGAGAAGCTGAAGCCCGATTCTGCAGAGAGGCACTGGCTAGGTTCTGTGCAGTGATGTTAAGCATATCAGGAACAGGTTACTAAGGCATCTTCAAAATGTGTCTCTGTAGCCAGAGGCACACTGGAGAGAAGGTGAGGTGAATAGCAGGCACTGTGCCTCCTGCCCAGCCAGCACCTGGAATGCCTTTAGGCTGCAGGTGTTTGACACCTTTGTGTGTGAGGGTGGACATCCACAAAGGTTCCGCTTTTTACCTGGGACTGAGAAAGTAAATCCTTAAGGGAGATGATCCACTATGAGGTCTCAGTAAGTAGCCACTGGTTGGGATTGGAGCTCAGGAGATTTTTAGGTCCTCCGAAGTATTGTGGGACACAGAGATATTGGCACCATTGGGCCCAGAAACTCTGCTGGCTCAGAAGTGCTCTGTAAGGGCCTCACTGAGGAGTGCATGGCCTCAGGTCTCAGAAAAATCTTGCCATCTTCCTGAAGACTTGCTGAGGAAGGAGAGGCGCCACGCTAGATGCTGTCATTGCCTTGGGGCTAGGACAGACAGTGCCTCTCCTGGTCTGCAGGGTTCCAGGTGTTAGGTGAGGGTGACAAATCTTCAGGGGAGAAAGACCAGTGGAGCAGAAAGGCTTGATAACCAAGGGACAGCTCTGCAGGCGCAGGAAGGTGAGATCCACCTGGAGACATCGCCAGCCCTGAGAGCTGCTGCTGCTGCTATGTGCACCAAAGTTGTGACAGCCTCAGGGCTCTGGCTCCAGGACCCCCTCATGCAGCCTCCACCATGGCTCAGCCTTCTCAAGGAAGCAAAATCATTCTACCTAACTAAGCACAAACATCCATGTTCACAGCGTGGGCTCCTATGCCTCTACGGCAGCCTCTGTGGACACAGAGTGGACTCCTGTGCCCTTGGAAACGTGACGATGAGCCTCATCTTGGACACCACCAAGCCTGCATGGTGTTCAGCACTCAACCTCAACACTTTCTCACCAACTAGCCAATATCTAACTTTGTCCTGTGTGGGTCTCCACTTGGGGAGGTCTAATCTAATGCACTCTGTAGAGTGATTGATGCTAAACTCACAGGCTACAGCCTGCAAGCCCCACCTGCAGGATACTCCTGTGACATCTGCATGTCCTCTGCAGCAGCCCAGGCTCCAGCATGCAGATGGACCAGGTGGCACTTCAGTATGCACTGGGGCCAGGTGATCAGTGAATTGCTAGCAAGACGCACAAAAAACATAAAGAGTATGGCATCAAACCAACTCTAGAAGCCACCCTTGCTCACAGTGTGAGCAGAACAGGGAAGGCAGTATCTAGGTCAGCTGCAGCTGTGAGTGTGCGTGTTGGCAGCCTGGGGCTTCTAGAACTCTGCTCATGTCCAAAACAGCTGTGAAAGTACTGAAAGAATTGCCATGAATTTCCAGATAAGAGCCTCAGTGATGAGTGTGGATGATTTCTTGCCATCTGTGTTATGCCATTTCCCTGTATGTCACTGATTTTGCTATTTTCTTCATGTTACAAGTTAATATTGTAGGAAACAAGGGTGCTTGCTTCTAGGAGGCTTGTGTGACTGCTCCTTGTGGGTGATTTTGGCCCACCATAGTCCTTAACTACGCAAATGAGGCTAAGAAGGCTCCTCTTGGAGGGTGTCTGGGTGACTGATGGGTGCTGGCACACCTGAGCACAGTGATGGTGACCCTTTCAGAGCTTTCAGTGTTACGGACAGACTGCTGCAGTAATCCTGCCAAAGGCTTGCCACCTCTCTCTAAGGATTCCCTCTAACTGGAAGCTCCTGCTGTGCCCCAGCAGTCAGGTGACTGATGGCCTGGGAACTCTGACACCAGCTTTCTGGATGGAGACCCTGCTTAGCACACACCACTCTACAGACTGCAACACTGTTAGTGGCCTAGTTAACATGAGGGACGGACATGATCATCCTTCTCTTCTCTGGTCCTCTGCCTGGGGGATGTAGGTCCTAATCCCTGTGGGGACGACCTCCTGGGGCTCCTGGGAGGTCCAGTCACACCAGTCCTATCCCTCAGGAGAGTGCTCTTGGTGGGGACACACAGGCAGTTTTGAGTCGTGGTTCCTGCAGGGCCACTGCATTACTGGAGGCCATTTTCAGTTGTGAGAAGCGACTGCTGCTGATATGGAAGAAATGCACGAGGATCTCACAAACCCAGACTCACGTCCTCTACGCCCTGGAATGAAAGGGTCTTCATGTAGCCCAGGGGCTTGTGAGGCTTCCAGCGCACTTTTACCCAGCTCCAAGGTGGAACAGATATATCAGGGAAACAAAGCTCAGCATTACCATGACGGTTCCACTCCATGTCAGGCTGGACACAGCAGGAAAAGCTATGTCCCTGAGAGTCTACCAAATCCCTGATTTAAGGCTACCTTTAGCAGCCTCCGCAAACCTATGAGCACCTGTCCACCTGGAATAAGAGCCTGCTCCATCCCTGCAGCCCCAGCTGCAGTTACTTCCCTGTAAACTCGAGTCCAGTTGTCCCAAGCTCTTCGTCACTCAGTGGTGACACTTGACACTTTACCACATCGATAATCACTTGTTTTCTTTTTAATGTCATGGGTCACATTAACAAAGAATGGAAATAACTTCTAGGATTTTAACACTATTGTATTGCACATTTTCTAGAAACTTCCCCTGCTATCAGTTGAGACAAAGCAAAATAAATAAGTCAGCCCAGCATTAACCCGAATGTTGGCATAAGAACTCCACTTAACCAAGGGCTGCTTAGAAACCGATATTGCCTACTTTATCATTAAACTAATTTAAAATGTATACAATGTCCTGCCATCATAACATCAGCACATGGTCTTGGAGTCTTTTCAAAGGTGGCAGGTCTTGGGTCTTCTGATTGTGGCATTCATAGCCTGACTCACAGGAGCCTGGGGTGCTGAACTCAGCCCACACTCTGACTACAGGTCCATGAGGGTGTAGGGCGGACCAGTACACCTGGGTGTCAGCCTCTTATTTAAGACATTCGCAGAACACAGGAGCCTGCAGAGCCCTGCAGGGCAGCAAAGCTCTCACTTAGCATGGTTCATCCTGGAGTCATCACATTGTGTAATGAGTGATTTACACACACGACTACTGTATCAAGTCGGCCTTTTTAAACTGGGGATTGAAGTTAGGACCTCACACTGCTCTACATCCCCCAATGTTTTATTTATTTAATCTTGAGATAGGGTCTCACTGTTTCGACGTTGCCCAGGCTGGGCTCAAACTTGTGATCCTCTTGCATCAGCCTCCCAGAGTGTGAGGATGACAGGCATGCACTCTGGCACTAATTCTCTTGAGCTTTGTAGATTAGAAAGAAGATAGCAAATATATATTTGGCAATAATGGATAATTGTAAGCTTAATTGTTTAATTGCCTTACAACTAACGTAAATGTAAATGCTGCTCTTTTTAATGAATAAACTTCCTTCAATGTTGTTTAGAAACAAGGTGAACTTCTGATAGGCTATTTTCCTTAAAACTTGTTTGCTAGCTTATTCCCTTTTGTCTGGTAGACTGACCTATGCTGTTTCTGTTTGATACCTGAATTTTGGGTGCAGTTCATAATATATGTGGATGTGTGGGTGGGTGGGTGCATGAGTGGATGATGAATGATAGACGGACAGATGGATGATGAATGATAGACAGATAAAGAATGATAGACGGATGTATGGGTGCAAGGGGCCATCCCTTGTTCAGTAGTGGGTCAGTCTAAAGTGCTCACAGAAAGCCAGTGGGAAGTGGGGGCTGCCACAGATGCCCTGTGTGTGCCTCATTTCCTCTAGAACATGGATCAGAGGTCAGGCCCTGGCCATGATATCTGAAGTGTCTCATAGATGGCAAAACAGTGCAGACATGCTCCTCAAGCAGACTTTCCCTGATCGTGATTTCTGCCCACTTGGGTAATCCTACCTCTCAACATTAGGCAATAACTTTTCAAAATATCCAGAAGAGCTTATAAAGGGAGAGGGAAGGAGACAGTCAATTCCTATTTGAATGTGTGAGGACACAAAGACTCAGTAAGACATTTATTTCAAGATAATTTTGGCAGCCCAAGGCTTAACCAAAATCATGGTGACTGATGATGCCATGCCTTCCTGGGCTGAGCAGCTGCGTCACAGGCACACTGCACCTCCTCCACAGTCCCGCCATGATCTCTGTGATTCAGGGCTCCCTTCCTCAGCTGTGGGACACCCTACCTTGCCCTTGAGACCTTGCTCCAAGCCCCAAGTTACTGTACCGAGCAGGGCTGGCCCAGTCTGTGGCCCAAGAAGTTTATACTTTGCTCTCACGGATCATCATCACCTGAAATCATGGCCTCCCTGGGAACTGCTAATTCCTGGGCTTCTACAAAAGTCCATTTTCCAGTGTTTCAGGCTGGGCCTAGGAAAGAGCCAAAGTCCAAGAAAAAAGAGCTGACCAGGATGCTCTAGCACAGACATGCATGGTAGGAGAAGTAAAGTCATTCTTCCTAACAATGACAAGAATGAGTGTCACTGCACAAAGCCACCATGTACCATGAGTCCACGCCAGGTGCATCCCAAATCCTTGAGCAGGTCCCCATGAGGGGTCCTACCAAGCCACATCAGCCATCTGCAAGGTCCTTCACAAAGATTGGTGAGGATTTAGAGAGGGTGACAGAGATATGTGCTCCTGCAAGAGGCTCCTGAGTGGGGACCCAGACCACAACAGGTCACACGCAGGTTCCCCCCTACTGTGCAGGAGAGAAACTGAGGCTTAGACGGTATGTGACTGACTCTAGCCTGGCTTTCTCAGGCTATCGAGGGGCTCATCCAGCATGTAACAGGCTCGCACTACTACCCAGAAAACGGATCTGGCTCCCAGGGAGCCGTGGACACCTCTGGCAGGAAGAGTCAGTTACCTCTCTGGAATTATTTGCAAATACACAGTGGCTCTGCCCCGCTGCTCATCTCTGGTCTGAAGATGGCAGTCTGACATCTTTACTGTCACTGTCCTTATTCCAAGGACCATGTGTCCCTGTCTCTGGCACTAGATCACCCCCTTGCAGCATCTGCGGCACAGATGGGATGCTGAGGACAGCACTCCCCTCCCGGAAGAAGGGCTCTGGAATGCCACGCCCATCCTCGTGCCTCTCAGTGCCCTCGCTGAGCAGACCTTAACCACAGGTGCGTGGGTGCAGACAGTTCCAAGTCATGGACATAGCACAATTTACCCTTCCTGTCACCAGACCATTAGAGGCCTTCACAAACCTCCCCCACACACAATCCTGCACCCATCAGCACATGGCCTTGGAGTAATCCAGGGCCTTATCGCGGGGTCACAGAGAAAGCTGGAAGTGTAGCCTCCTACTGCTTCCTGCATCCAGATTCATAGGTGGAGAGGCAAGTATAGTTGTATTTCACAACTCTCCCAGCAGACAAAAGTGTAATTTCCAGAAACTTCCAGCACCCACTGCCACCTCCCTCTTGGAGGGTGGCGTGAGGGGTGAGGCAGGGAGAAGGGTGGGCAGGGCTGGTGGGATGCAGGCATCTCCCCAGCCCCGTGCACACCAGAGCTCTGAATGTAAGTGCCAGGGTGGAGGATTCCCAGCGCTGCGCCCTCAAAGCTCTCTTAAGAACAAGAGCACTGTCGCCGTCAGCCCAGTAAATCAATCACATAGAGGAGAAACTCTGCTGTTTCTAGCAAACAAGAACTGTAAAGATGGATCACAGGGTAAGCTGGCCTCCCCAGCACGCTGGGCTGACCCAGGAGCTGGGCTCGTCTAAGGAGATTGATGCCTGGCATGTCCCTGCGGCTCTGGGTTTTGGATGACATCTTTCCCTGGCACTGCTCACCCTGCTGCTGCCCACCTGACCACAGACCGTGGGAGGCAGCCCAGCATCCATCAGCCCACCCGGGACAGCTCGACTAGATTGTAAACTCGTAACTGCGGTCGTTGTGCGTCTGCTGGCATAATTACATCAGCATGCTAATGCCATTTTAATGGTCTCTAATGATGTAATAAGAAATAATGGAATTTATTTGACAGCTACATAACCATTAACAAAACATATTAAGCATAACTAGTCCTTCCATAAAAATGCAAACAATGTCTGCCGGCACCAGTTCACATGTCCCCTGTGCCTTGCTCCCTTAGCCTTCCCTCCCAGGCCCTTGGGAGCAGGGGGGCCTCAGCAGGACCGAGAAGTGCATGTCCACTGGCATGGAGGGGTGTTCAGGATTGTTGGGGTATGTGGGTACAGCTAGAGTGCCCAGATGGCTGAACTGCCACTGTACACATGCAAATGCATGCACACGCATGTGCCCAAGCACATGATGCCCAGGGTGGCACAGAGTCCATAGGGCCAGGCCTGGGAGCTTTGGAGGAGGCTCTGGGAACAGTGAGGACTCCTCCTCAGTAGATGAGGAGGATAAGTATAGGGCAGAGCTGGGCAGGAGGAGGGCACTGCAGAGGGGAGGGTACCAGCTAGGACTTGTGGTTGTCAGACTCTGCGGCCACAGGTGGATGGCGCTCACTTCCCTGAGGAAGGGTCCCTGATCCAACAGGGAACATGCCAGACCTGTGACACTCAGGGTGGGTTTGGCTGGCTCACTTTAGGCCCACTTCTCAGAGAGGCCAGGGTGCCTGAGCTCGAAGTTGGGCCTCAACCAAAGAGCCCAAGGGTTGGGGCTGTGCAACTGGCGGAGGGCTGTGTCAGGCCCCATGCCAGGCTCAGCATGAGGGATGGGGGACGGGCACTGTGCCTGCTGCTCCGCTCTCGAATCCTGACGTCTGCTTGCTTTCCCACTGTCTATATGCAGAGTATACCCCTCCTGCCTGCCAGCCTATGCTAGTCACAGGCACACACGACTCCTGGAGTGCTATTTGCTCCAGGAACGGAGAGGCAATGCCCTGACATGTCTCCTAGAGGTAACAAGAGGGCGCTGTGTGTTGCAGACACTGGTGAGTGCTGGCCGAGCATTCCTGGCAGGGCAACAGGGCCCTCCTTGTTGGCAGTGGAGTGGGCGCTGGCTGCCCAGGCGCCCAGGTGAGGCCAGTGTACCACATCCAGGAGGTCAGGACTCTCATCATCGAACTAGCTCCCACTGTATTCACACAACTCCCAGAGCCACCACAAGGTCAGGTCCTCTCCCCTCTTCCCTGCCCAGCTCCACTTGGGCTTGATTAACAAGGCTCTGCTGCACCGCTCACCACCCGCAGGCTGATCTCTGAGAGGACAGGCCCACACCCCGCGGCACTCACTCAATGTCTTCAAAGATGCTGGGTGGCACCTGCAGGAGGTGGGCGACATCACTCATCAGCTGCTTCCCTTTCTCTGGGCTCAGGAGGCTGTGGAGAGAGGAGGGGCAGCATCACTAAGCAGTGGGACCAGGGAACTGAGGGAGCAGAAGGAGCTGGGAGTTGGGTCACTGGGCCACGTCACACACGAGAAGGAAACAGCTACTTGCATAATAGATTCCTTTGTAGAGTGAAGCACAGTCCAGGAGATGGGTGCTTACATGTCACTCATGCAAGTATTAATGGTGGGATGAGGTGGGCACACCCACTGGCAGCACCCTGTCAGAGGGGCACAGCTGTCCCAGGCAGATGCTGTGAGCGTGACTGCCCAGCAAGGCCTCACCACAGGGACAGAGGTGAGCAGTAACTCAGAGCTCTGCTTAGCAATCCTGATCCCAGTGTTCTGCTGCTCACAAACCTCAGTGCCTGTGAGGTCCCATCAGCGCTGCATCACAGAAGTGCTAATTTACATTATCATGACAGTAAAGCTGAGAGCTCTTTGAGCATGCCTTCCTCACCACTCAGCAAACACCAAGGAAGGAGAACAGCCTTGGGCAGGAGAGGCTAGGCTGCCCTTCACAGGATGTGTGCTGGTGTGGCGAAGAGGAGACACAGATGCTAACAGCGAGACAAGTCCTGCCCTTGGGGTTGAGCTGCCACCCAGAAACTCACCTGTTGAAAATCCTAACCCCAGAAAATGTGAACATCTCTGGAAACACGTCACGGGGTTTACTCAATCAAGGTGATGTCATTACAGGGCCCTGAGTCTATAGTCATCACCACTGTCCTTGTCAAAGGGAAACATGGGTATGTGCAGTGGGGGACACTGTGAGGACACAGGGAGGAAATCCACCCACATGCCAAGGTTATCGAGGCTACTAGTGGCTGCAGAGTGGCCTAGAATACTCCCTAGGTATGCACATTCCTTGTGTGCACTAATACACTCCTCAGGAGTGCACACACTTCCACATATACAAGATATTCCCAGGTGTGGGGACATTAACCCATGTGCACCAAGAAAGCCTTGCCCATGCATATCCCTCCAGAGGCAGTAAACCACGCATTAAAGTGCGCATCTATCCTCGTGCCCTCAAACTACAGGAACTTTGTCATCTGCAAAGCAATGTCATTCTTGGACCTGCACATAGGGGTCATCGCAGCGGCCCTCACTCCCCTTCTTCAGTGACCCCTTGAGTGCAGTGGCCCAGCTCCTCAGCTGCCCACACAGACCCCGGTCCACTTCTGTTCCCAGATCCAGGTCCACGGGTTTCCCTCTGCTTCAGTGCCCTGCTCCTTCCTAAACCCAAAATGGATTGTGTTCTTAATCCAGCCAGCTGGGCCTCTCAGGATACTTTTTCCTAAAATCCCTCCAGACACTGACAGAATCACTAGGCTGATCACTCATTCTGAAAGGACTCAGTGATTTCATGTATTTTAATGCTGTTTCCCTCTACAAACAGAAAACTTATCAGGAAAAGGAGCTGGGTGGGCATGAGTGCATGTGTGCATGTCTCCAGAGTCCCAGGAGACATCTGCTTCTAAGCTTCAGATACCTCATAAGCACCAAAACACTATAAGGCACATGTAAAAGAGTACACACACACCTCCATGTGCACAAAGACACTCCCAGGCACACACACATAATTTCACGTGCACCAAGATACTCTCAGGAGAGCACACACACCTCCACTATGTGCACCAAGACTCTCCAAGGTGCACACACACCTGCACATGTGCTAGAACACTACCAGGAGTGCACACATAATTCCATGTATACCAAGCACTCCCAGGAGTACACAAACACCTCCATCTGCACCAAGACACTGCCAGGAGCACACACACACCTCCATGTGCACCAAGACACTCCCAGGAGCACATACACACCTCCAAGTGCGCCAAGACATTCCTAGGCACACACACACACCTCCATGTGCACCAAGACATTCCTAGGTACCCATACTCACTTCCATATTCACCAAGACATTCCTAGGCACACACACACACACACACACCTCCATGTACACCAAGACTCTCTTAGGAACACAAACACACACCTCCATGTGCACCAAGACCCTCCTAGGAGCATACACACACCTCATGTGCACCAAAACACTCCCAGGAGCACACACACACCTCCATGTGCACCAAGGCACTCCTAGGAGCACACACACACCTCCATGTGCACCAAGACATTCCTAGGCACACACACACACACACACACACACACACACACACACACACACACCCCTCCATGTGCACCAGGACACTCCCAGATACACAAACACCTCAGGTTACCAATCCATTCCCAGTAGTTTTCCGCCAGAGGACAGTAGGACCAAGTGGAGCGTGGCATCATTGTGAACCCACCTGCAGTGGCCCCAGGACTCTTTGGGCCCCACACAGGATCTAAACATCACCGCAGCAAGATGAGTTAAAATGGCCTCAAGGGTTACCATGGCATTTACAGTCAGAAGTATTTCCTGGCCTCCTATGCACAGACAGGGTATCCAACTGCCCCAACCATGCAGTGGGACAATGAGTCCTTTCCAGTCTCTCCATGGCTACTTGTCATGGGCGCCAGCAGGAGGAACAGCAGGTACTTCGAGTTTATGATGTGGCACCTGGTGTGCTCTTCATTTTTAGTGGGTGCTGTTATCTGTTCTGCCACCGTCTGAGCTTTGGTAGGAAGCAAGGTTTACCTCAGAAATCAATGGGAGGACTCAGCATACACAGACCCATCTGTCTGTTTGTGACAGCTGTCACCCAGCCCCTGAACATGATGCTATCCCTGGAAACAGGTGCCATGCTCTCCTGGACCAGGATATGAGCTGTGAGGGTTGAGGACCTCGCACTGCACTGGACAGTAAGCAACCAAGAGTCTCAGAGTGAAAGATGTATCTGCTCTCTACTGCATTTAACTTCTGAGGAGGAAAGTGTGCTGAGATATTTCAAAGCTCCTGTTCAACATTTTTGAATAAGGTACTTCCAGGATCTACTAAGAATTTAAAGCATCTGTAACAATCCATTCACTGGGAAGCTCACAGTGGGAGAGGACACCCTCCTCCCCATGACGCCCATGCAACACCAAGCCTGCAGGGTGGACATCCACCTGGCACCTGGAATGCAAACCCAGCCGCACAAGTAGTGAGAAAGATGTGTGGAGAGCACCGTGGGTGCAGAGACCACGGAGCAAAAAGTACGGGTCAGAAGTACCAGGAGCAGAGAACTGCTGGAAGGCTCCCTTGGGCTGGCTATGTGCTCAGATGCCCCAGGGCTTCTCCCCATGACACTCAACACCTGCATGGAAAGCACTAGCGCTGAGGTGTTTATTTATTTTTATTTATTTTCAGACATGGCATCTCACTATGTTGTCCTGGGTGGCCCTGACTCCAGGGATCCTTTGCCAAGTGTTGCTCCACCTCTCTCTCCAGTGGTTGGGACCACAGGTGAGCAGCACCATGCCTAGCTACTCTCATTCTAAAGAAGAGAGACTGAACTGGAGAAATTGCCCTCCTTGTCCAGGATCCTTGTAGCAGCAAACTTCCAAGAGAGACCCAGCCAGCCATTCAGCTCACAGGAGGCTGGCACTCAGGGCAAGTGGGAGCAGGGGCAACTTGTGCCTGTGGACTCTCTTGCAGGTTCTTCCTGCACAAGGATGAGTCTGCACCTACAATCTCTCCATCATGCATCTCTGCAGTTCCTCGTACATCAATGCTATCACCTATTTCCTGAGATCAGGCTGAGAGTTGCAGGCTGTGGGCACCGCTCCCACTGACCTGCTTCACGTCTGTGTTCAGGAGCCGAAGCTCCATGAGTCTGCCATGTTACTTGCTCAGTTGCAGACAGTTTACAATGTATCTGAAATTTCACTAAGAGTTAAAGAACCACAATGAAGATGCACTCAACTTGGAGATAAACTCCAGATGAGATGTTATCAGAAACCAATGGATGAAATGAGGTTTCCTTGGGATCCACTCCTTATCCCAGCCCTCCCACCTGCCATCCCAGCTGGCTAACCCGTGGGCATCCTCCTGTGGTAAGCAGTGTGGAAGAAGGCGCTCAGAAGGGGCAGCCACTGCCTGCATCTGCTTCCTCCACTTCCTCCTCAGAGCATCAGGGAAGAGCCCGTGACCACCTGTGCCCAGAGCCAGTTCCCCGGAGACTGACAGCATTGCCACAGCTCTTGTGAGCAATGAACAACCACCAGCTCCTACAGTAGGTGCGGAACTCCACAGTCTAACAACTCAGTTTCTCAACACCAAGATGACCATAAGCTCATTCATTTCTCTAACTTTAAAAAAATGCAGAGAGTTTAATAAAAATCTAAGTGGCTGTTTTTACAGAATGCGGCCTCAAGGGACCATGATCCTGAGTGCACATGAGGCTGGTTTGTACCTGCATGCTAAGTCAGGTAGCCGCTGTGTGAGGTGATCCCACCATAGCTTCCTTCCAGTCCTCCAGATGTCTGTGAAGGGCTCTTCCCTGGACAGCTCCTAAGCCTGGGCTCCAGGCCCACTTACTGCCACCTGGGGGGCCTTGATGACCACAGAGGGGCTCTGTGCATTGTTGCTGCTCCACCTCTCAAGACCAGGAGGCCCTCAGAGAGAAGCCCTCAGCACCAAGCCCATGACCAGGCTCTGAAGATGCCCAGGATGGTGGTCAGTGTGCTGTGGATGGGGATAGGGCAGGTTTGGGGGCACTGAGCTGAGGACAGCCCCAGGCTGGGCTGCAGTGCAAGGGCCCAAGGAGTGACTCTTCCAAGAGAGCTCCAACAGAAGGGCAGCCTCAGGGAAAATAGGTAGCCTCAGGCCCCATACATTGATGGGATCTCCTGGACTACACTCTGCAGTCAGACTGGACATGAATGCCCAGTGTGGGTACTGCAAGCTCTGACATCACAGCTGCCACCCAGCACCCAGGACCCACAGGTAACCTCATCTCACTCACATTTACATATGCACACATGTGTGTACACAAATAGACACACTACACACATATACACATACATGTGTGCAAACAAAACAGACATCACACACACTACACATAGATATAACACATATAATACACATAGACACACCACATGCACACCACAGAGATACTTCTTGCACACATACAGGCACACCTGTATAAGCAATCACCATATAAACATGCATCATCCGCCATGTACCCATGCCTGCTTGTAGGCCACACACACCATCTATTAAGAATACAGCCTCCAAAATCAGCAGCTGTCCCATGTGGAGACCCGTGAACTCCACATGTGCGTGCCCTGAACTTCTGCAGGCTGTGCTCCCCTTGTCCTGCCTGTGCCCATCTCTGGGGAGCAGCCCTGGTTCTTCTCTCCCTCTTCCCCTCTTTCTCCAGGAACAGCCCAGCTCCTTAGGACTAGAGCAACAGTGATCCCGTGTGTGTGCCCTCTCTACACAGGACAGGGAGGACCTCTACCCCTGGGGCTTCTGTCTCACTCGGACAGAGTGTGAGCAGAGACAGGGACAAAGACAGCAATGTGTGAGTCCTCTTCTAGGCTAGTAAGAGAGAATCCTCAGGAAATGGGGTTAGAAGGCATTCCTGGGAAAGCCAGCCTTGTGTCTGCCAACCATCATTTAAAATCACGTGGCCACTGGCCTGAAACCAGTCTGAAATTCCAATTTGGTTTTGGTGACCATCTAAGGTTTGAGCTCACCTATAAAAGTCTCTCTGCTGAGTGTAAGTAAGGACTAAAATGTATAATAGGTATTGCAAAATAGAAAGACAATGTTCAAATGGGAAGAGGAGGAGGGCTGAATGGAGGGTAGAGAAATGGAGGAGAAAAGAATCAAGTTAGGGCCTGGGGGTTTAGCTCAGTGGCACAAGCACCTGCCTGGCAAGTGCAAAGTTGTGAGTTTGATCCCTGGTATCAAAAAAAAATTAAAAAGATAAAAAAGAATCAAGTTACATCATGTACATGTACAAATTTTCTATGATGAATGTGATCATTATGTACCAGTGAAATCTGATTGTTAAAAAAAGAAGTCAAACTCCCTCAGCCTCAGAGTGACATGCGTCCCTCTCGGATGAGCATGGTACCATGCACAGCGGGTCTTCCAGGGCCAAGCCCTGAGCCAGAGTCTGAGCCGCCATAGGTGACAGCTGAAATACAACAGTTTTCTTCCTACAGAGATACAGCTGAGCAGGCTCACGCAAGTTCCATACACACAAGTGCACATGTGCACACTTACACGCACACACCCTCAGGACACCACTTGTGGATGACCAGACTCTCAGACACAGCACTAGGCATCAGCTCACCAGCAGGGAACCAAGGAAGTGGAGCTGGCCAGCTTCTGTGATCACACTCGCTGCACCCAGCCCTCCTTCTCGAGCATAGGCTGAGATGAGAGGAAGAGCACCACGTTTCGGTGGGGTGCACTGCCCTCTGAAACGCCACTCGGGCCCTGCTATTTGGGTCATGGGAGTGAAACAGACAAAGATTTGGAGGGGTTTTTTTCCCCCTGGTTCTGGGGATTGAACCCAAAACCTTGACATTGAGCAACATCCCTAGCCCTATTTTAATTGCTTATTTGAGAGAGGACTTCTTTAAATCGCTAAATTCCCTGGACTGGGTTTGAATTTGAGATCCTCCCTCCCCAGCCTCCCAGAGTGATAGGATTGTAGGTGTGTTCCACCATACCCCACGGCTTCAGCAGTTTCAATCAGCAAGGAGCTGGCACCAATCTTAGCTCTCCGGGCACCTGCCACGAGTTACACCAGTGCCCAGCCTTTGCCCAGTCCCAAAGGTTCTTGTGCGGCAGTTTTGGGCCAGAACCAGGGAACCAGAAAGGGCTGTGAAGCTCTGGTTTGGTTCACTGTACTCTGAACACCATTGTAGAGCTGTCGGCACCGGGGTCCGAAGCACCTGGCTGCTGCCCATGCCTGAGATTTTGGACACAGCAGACATTTAAAATAAGATCATCTCCAGTCTCTACGGGGCGCCCTCCCAGTAGCATCCTGGAGCACCAGGAGATGAGAGCCCTATACTTACTCGCTGCCTGTCACGATGTAGCCAGGCTCCTCGACCTCAGAAGGCCTGGCTTCCAACTGCAGGCCTTCACCTAGCGGGCCCCACTGTCCTGTCTGGGGGCTCTGAGCCTCCTGAGGTGCCTCTGGATCCCAGTTCTGGAGTCTCCCAAGCCCAGCGACCCTGGGTTCTGCCTTCAGATTCTCTGATAGGTCTTTGGAGTATGTTTGGCTCTTCACGTTCTCTACCCCAACATCTTCTTCCTCTGAAGACAAGGAGGCCACAGATTCCTCCGATTTCTTGATCTCTGTTGGGAAGGCCTGCTCCGGGGGGAGCTCTCCAGGCAGGAGTGGGGACCTATGGTCCTGCAGGATATCTCCAAGTCGGACACTCAGGTGACTGGCCTGGCAGAAAGAAAGCTCTCATGAGTCACTGTGCATTAGCGAGGATGGCCCAAGCTGAGAAAGAGGGGGAAATTTGCATTAAAGTTATACCTGTGGGGTCACAACAGACCACTTGAAAGAAAACCCCGGGACTCTCTCCCTGAACTCTCTCTAGGAGAGTCACTGCAGCCTGATGCGGAGTGGGGGGGACTATGCTTAAGAACCACCTATCCATGCCCCACCCTTCCTGAAGAACCTGACTGTGCAGTTGGTTTGGCTCTACAGAATCACCAGGTGTGATCTCGAGGCCCCGCCTGACCCTCAGACAGACAGCAGTCATAACTGATTGTAGTGATGTGGGCAACAGGGAGCATCTGTGTGCAAGCCAGTTCCCATGGCTACGTGCTGACCATGGACAGAGCCTCACCCGAGGACTGTGCCTCACAGGACCCAGCTGTCATATGGCTTTCAGAGAAGCACGGAGGTGACTGGCAGACAGAACCTGCACTCAGGCCTCACTGGTGTCGAGGCTGCAGTCTCCCACACCGGGGGGATCTGGGGTGCCTCTTCGGGCAGTGATAGCCAGAGTCTTCTGCTATTGCCAGGATGTGGTCCTGAGCACGAAATCATGTCACTAAGGTTCCATTAGCCAGAATGGGGGTCAGATTTGCCTGTAGGACTGCTTTACCAAGTGTATTTGCCTAGGAAATTGAGAAGGGCCATGAAGGCATTCAGCCTTTTTTGACTAAAGACCATATGTGACTCCTTGTGTTTTCTTTTTCTGAATATTTAAACAGAATAGCGGTCACTGACAGTGTCCACTCATATTTGCATCCTAACCACGTGGGTCTGTAGCATTTAAGTTGCTGACCAGACCAGCCAATGTTGCTAAACCAAAGGAGAAAACAATCTCCAGGGCTGGGGTTTCCCCAGGAGGAGTGGAGGGGCCACTGAACCTCCAACACCCAGTACCTGCTGTGAGGTAGCTGTGCTGGGTCTTGGCCACTCCATGGTGGAGCTCGGACAGGGAGCAGCGCTCTCTGAGGCTGTGGCTTTGGAGCCACCAGCCTGAGGTGCTGCCCTCAGCCACTGCCAAGCTCTCTGTCCCTTCCCACATTTAGAAACAGTTTCCTGCTCTCTTCTTCTTAATCACTCTAGTAGAGTCTGCCACTGCTGTGGGGCTTAAAATGCTTCTAGTCCTTGCCAGCAGGCACTGAGCCATGAACCACTAAGACAATCTGTTGAGAGGCTTAGCCATGATTCTTTTCTCCACTCCAAAAACAGTATCACAGAACCACATAATATCATTGTCATTGTGTGTGATCTGGCTGGGGCAATCGTAAGGCTTGGTAAGTGAGAAAAGTCTCTAACATAGGAAAAACAAATGCATTAACAAAGTGATGGGCGAAGCTGATGACATGAGTTGCTATCCTGATGGTGTGTCCAGGGCCCCCTCATAATGCTGGGACAACCCCAAGCTTGGCTGTACTGGTGGTCTTGGCCACACATGGTGACCAGCACTTGACCAGTGACCAGTGCCACTGAGGAGCTGCTGGATTCCATTTTAACTCATTGACATTTGGGCTGACACCGCCATTTGGGAGGCTGCTATGCTCATAACTGCAGGCCTCTGCAGGACATGCCCTGATCCTACCCCAGGCACGTAGGCTGCATCATGACTGTGACATATGTGTGCAGAGAAACTGAGAGAATATTGGAGTACTTGTTTGCATTACCTGTATTTCTTATGTTTCTACAGTGTGTAAAAATTAGTTTATAATCTGAAAGTGGCCATTATTATGTACTGATTACATACATTTTGCATGTACTCTTTCCATCTTTCTAGGTTAGGGACCATGAAGTCTTCTTCCCTGCTTTTCCTAGGGGTGAACTCTATGTTTCACAACTGTTCTAAACCTTGAATAAGAGGATCACAACACAGCTGAAAGTGAGCCCAGCACACAGGGGCTTTGTCTTACCTCACTGGAGCCTGGGCTGCTGTCCTCCCATGCTCTGTCACCTGGAACAGACAGAAGTGTCACCACAACCTTGTCAGCATGAACAGTCTCACCAAAGACAGGTGTGATGGTCAGGGCCCAGTCTCATCCATGAAGTGAACCGTTCTGTCCACAGCCCCGGACAGCATCTTGTAAACCAGGAGCGAGGGACTCACAGCTGAGCAGGCCAGAAGTTAGCCAAGGAGTGTGCTTCCTAGGGCCCAGGGCCAAAGTCACCTTCACATTGGCCCCCACAGAGCCTGCTATACCACTCCAGGCACGTCAGGGAAATGTACAGTGAAGCATCCAACTCAACTGCCTCACAGTTTGGAGGACCCCACTACCCTGATTTGGGTGACCCCTCTGCAGCTGATGTTTCTCTAGGTGAATGCCCTGCCTTCAACACTCAGGGATGTGCGACCTGCTGCACACCTGCCAGCCCCTATTCTGCCACCCTTTAATAGCATAGCTGCCTGGTGCAGCACCTTGCCATGTGGCATCTGCTGGCTTCTCTTGTGCCCTCCACCACCACCAGGCAAGATACCCACTCTGGGAAGGCCCACCCCACTAGCAGGGAAGGGGCCTTGCCGTATCTCCTAGGCACTAGCCATGTGCGGGCACTGAGTGGGCTACACCCTTGACCAGATAGGCCTGAGGGCCCTGTATCAATGTGGGCGAGTGGCTGCCCCCAGCAGCATGGAGTGGCTGTGGAGGGGGTGAGCTCTGTGAGCCAGAGGAGCTTTGTTATTCAAATATCTGGCAGTATCCACTCATAGCAGGATCCAAACTAAAACCCTCTAGTCCTTCCTGCTTTCCTAATCCCGAGCCTCAGCACAGAGGAACAAAAGCTGCTCACAGAAGGCAATCTGCCCTTCAACCTCGCTGGTCCAGCAGGCTTAGTCTGTTAGGAAAGCTTTTAGAGGCAAGAGTTCCAACAAATGAAAATCATCACTACAAATCCCCTCTTCCCGGCAGAGACCGTGCCGCGGCTGGGAGCAGCATCTCTCCAAGCTGCCCCAGCCTCCTGCCCTCCCCACACCATCCCAACTGCAGATACTATGGGAATGAGGTCACCTTGGAGTGCAGCTTCCCGGCCTCCCAGCAGCTCCTGTGGCTGTCCCTCAGCTCCTTGCCTGGTGATGGCCTGGCCTTCTGCTGGACGTTCATCTTGCCTCGCAGAACTGGCCATCATATCTGCCATCCCCTCCATCCCAGCTGGGGCCTCCTGCTCTGCACCAGCCTGCTGCCTCCTCAGATCCTTCAGAAGACTCTGGACAAGCA
Source organism: Cavia porcellus (assembly GCF_034190915.1). NCBI lineage: Eukaryota > Metazoa > Chordata > Mammalia > Rodentia > Caviidae > Cavia > Cavia porcellus. Next base: position 61,724,502 of record NW_026947489.1, read on the forward strand.
CTTCTGGACACAGAAGGCACAAAGACACAGTGGGTTGAGCTGTCCTAAGGACACGAGGGCAACTGGACCACAGGGTGTTGGTGTCATTGATGGTGAAACCCAGGGTGCTCTGGACAGGGTCAGGGCAAGCAGCAACCCAGAGTAGGACAAGCTTTTTGTCCTGGCTGGGAACAAAGGGTGGCCTCTGGGGAACCACCTTCAAGACTGGGCAGGAACAAGCCATAAGAAGCTGCTTCCTTCTCATCTGGAGAGTATATCACAGGCCTGAAGGAGAGCACAGAGCTCAGCACCCCACTGGCCTGTGCCACTGTGGACAGAGTCAGCTGCCATTTCCCCTTAGCACATTAGGAGAGAGCTCAATGGAAGCCTTGGGCAACATGGCTGACCCACCCCATGTATAGACGGCAGCCCAAGAGTCAGTAAGAGAGGGGAAGCTCAGGGTGTTCCCCATGGCAGTGGCACAGACCAGGCCCCCATGACAGCAGGGGGATGTAGTTCCCCTCACGCAGCAGCTGGAGTTCAGTAATGGAACTACAGAAGTCATTTGTCTAATCAAGAGACCCACTCCTCATTGAGAGCTGGGAACTGGAGGTGGGAGGCCTACAGCCATGGAACATCCAGACCCTTCATTGGCGTCCTGTCTGTGTCCAAGCCTCTGCCCTCCACCCCTGGCAAGGCTGGATGGTGTGACTGAGGATCTTCACTGGCCATGTGGCCGAGTGAGAAGCCTACTGGAGAGGAGACAAGCCTGGGCCGCTGAACTCATGAGGCTCGCAGTTGGGCTGCTGCAAGGAGGAGCCCAGGAGGAGGTGGCCACTGGGGCCTTTGGAGGCTGCAGCTTCCAGGCCAGCCTCTTCCCTTAGGCTCTGCTTCTTGTCCACCACCAAATGGGCAGCTTTGCCCCACCAGGCACTTCCACCATAACACTTCTGTCTTGGATCCAGACAACAATGGACTCAAATCTTTAAACCATGAGCTGCATAAGTTGGGGTATAGGGTATTTTTCCCAGCAATGGGAGAAATGACCAACCCTGACAACTCTAGCCATTCACCCTGTGTTCAGATCGTGTCATGTTTATGTCCAGGGGCCTCCACAAGCCTCATGCAATCATGGATGCTGGTTTGTTGTCTAGCACTTGTACTGGTGGTGTGAGTGCTACACCTGCCCAAGGGTGGAGCCAGCATACAGTGTAGGTGGGAAGAAGGTGTGTTTCTCTTTTGCCAGTTTGCAACTTGCTGTTTGCAGCTAGCCGAGAATAGCAGCCCGCCATGCCACCCTGCCTTGCAGCCAGCTGAGTATGGACTGAAACCTAAACTTGTAAGACATAAACCTTTCCTTCCCTAACTTTGGGAGTCAGGTATTTTGTCTCAGCAATGAGAACAAAGGAACCATGACAGACGGGAAGGAAAGAAGAATACCCAACATGAGGTAGGAGGTGCTGAGTTTGAGACCCTTTCCATCCAAGCTGTGTCTGACTGAACGGTGGAAAGGTCGTCACCCCTCCTGGGCCCTTCTCTCTTCCACACTGCCCTCTAGCCCCTTCCCCAGGCAGAGTGGGAATATGTCTGTTGGTCTCGTTTCAATACGGCCCAGGATCCAGTCACCTCTCCGTGTTCTTCACTGGCTTTCTGCCTGCTTATGCACCTGACAATGCTGGTGGATCACTTTACAGCCAGAGAAGACATGAAGAAACAGTGTCCTGAGAGGTCTGCACCCCAGCTTTTCCCTTGGGTGTCTCCTTCAGTAGTGGGGCTGAATGAGCATCACACAATGAATGGGAGCAGCCCTGTGGCAGGCAGATGGGCATCACTGGAAGACAGGGGTGTTCCTGGGGCTGGGGGCAGGTGCAGGGGTTGGCACAGGTGTTAGAAAGGAGCTCACCTGCTCCTGCTGTTTTGATCCCTCCCATGTGGGGGTATAGATGCTATAGTCCTCACCTCAGACAGCAGGACTAGGGCCACACGTGGGAACTGCTTTTAGACCAGGAGCCACAGCACAATAGCTAGGCAAAGTGAGCCCAGCACCACGTCTGAGGGGGCTCTGTCCCAGGTGGGAGGTGCAGGAACAGGACAGGCCCGTACTGAGAGGTCAGGGGTCAGAGGTGGGCGGGGTAGCTGCGATGCAAGGCACCTAGAAGCCTGGCCTCAGTAAAGGAACAACTTGGTGCCCCTCTTTGCCTCCCAACATTTGAGCTTCCCTGGTGGCCCCTGGAAGTATGGATGCCAAGCTCTCCATCTGAGGGTGGTCACCACTGACCTCACCCTACATGAATCCCAATAGAACCCAGCATAAAAGCAGCCTCTTTTCTGGGGTGGAAACTCAGGTGTGGGCTTTGGCCACTTCCTTCTGGTCCCAGGGAACCTCTGCCCCAGTAGCCCCAGCCAAGTGCCCACAGCTGAATGCTTGCCATTGAGGGGACAGTAGTGAGGGACAAGGCAACACCCTGGCCTTGTCATCCTGTGCAAGGGCCGAGCTGATGCTTTTCTTCCACATGGAGGGCAGCACAAGCACTTGAATGGCTATCTGGAAAACCATACTTGTGTCCTTCAGACCAGAAGAGGCATCTCAGACCCACACCCACACACAGAACTGCAGCCGGGCGTTGCCTTCTCAGCTCTGCTCTGTGATCCGAGCCCCCCACGTTCTCTCCTGTTTGTGCTGCAAAATCATCCGTGGGTCCAGTGCCAACAACAAAGGAGGCAAAAGAAAGTGGAAATCAGGCAGGAGGAGCAGAGGGAGCTATGAGGAGAGTATGGCTTGCCCTCCAGCAGAGGCCTGGTCCATTGGGTGAGACCACACCACTGCCCACAGGCCGCTCTTCCGAGCACCCAACCACAGAAATCAACAGGAATCACCTTGAGGCCTCCACCAGGGAGGAGGACCTTGGGGAGAAGCGTCCCTCACATGGCACCACTATCCCCGAGCCCCTGCCTCCTGTCATAGACAGGCAAGAACAGTGGCCTCCATGGCCAAACACAGAGGCAGCACTGTCACAGAGGTGGTGGCCAGGCCAGACACTTTGAGAACCTCAGATTCTGTATGATTCTCACATGAGGGACAGGTCTAGGGTTCACAGGGAAGAGGTCTTTCTGTGGGACCCCAACTGACCAGCACCACCTGCATTCAGCTAACCAACCTCACTGCTCGGGAGGGGCCCAGAAATGATGGCATGGCTGAGACCACCTCTTGGACAACCAGATACTTTAAATATGGACACAAGCCATGGTGGGGAGCCACACAGACCACTCAGATCTTTCTGTCAACCTTCACAACCAACCCAGGATGAGGGAGTGCCGGGCCCCGGAGTTGGCCTGAGGCTGCAGGTGCTTGGGCCAAAGCCACAGATACAGACCTCGATGAGCCAGTACCACTGGGGCAGCAGCCTCAGTCGGGATCACAGGGCCAGAGTCCGGTGAGTAAGGTGGAATCAGGGGCACCGCTGTGCCCTCTTTGAAGCCACATAGCTCGAGGGGGCCAAGGAGGCGACCAGTGAGCAGAAGTTCTCAAAGTTAGAATTTCTTGCACTGATAGGTACCTGCTATCAAGACATGGGTGTTTCTGAACCTGGAAAGGTTTACATAGGTGGTGTTGTGCACATGCATGTCTGCCTGTGTGTATATCCATGTGCAGTGTGTGTATCTGCATGGATGTGGTTGGGTGTGTGTCTGGGTGTGTGTCTGTGTGTGTGTTGGGGAGACACAGCTCAGACTAGAAAGGAAGGCCAGCTAGGAAGGAAGTCAAGAGGAAAATGACACTGCAAAGCACGCCCCTCTCAGCACCTTTCTTCAAAACATCTGAAGTCCAGGAGCCCTCTGCCTTCATCCAAGAATGGGACAAGAATGGTGGGTGTCAATTGGGGGACACTCCATAGTGGAGGATGCTCCAAGGGAAAGGGAAGCAGAGCCTGGGTCCAGAGAGTGTGGCCACACAAGTGGAGGTGTTCTGCCATGGTTGCTCCTTATAGAGGGCAGCCGACACAGAGCCACACACCCACCCTGAGCGTGTCTTCAGGACAAGAATGCACAGCGACTGTTTTCGCCATGCCATCATGGTGGGGAGAACTGGTCACAAAGTCACTTGCATCCCAGAAGACAGCATGCTTGGCCACATGGAGACACCCTAGACTGTCTTAGACACTGAAAAGTACAAGCAAACTTAGAATGGGCCAACCATTAAGGCATGCACGGAGGATGAATGACAATATCTTCAGTCATTTGTCCTTTCTCCTAAAACAGACAAGCATTTTGAAAGAGTTTTGCCCTAGTATAAATTACTGTACAGTTAGTCTGGCAGTGGTCTAACATGGTGGAAGGCCAAAGTGGAAACGCTTACCACTTCCTGCTTCCTCTTCAGTCCTAATTGCAACTCCCCTCCCTGTTTGCACACACAGAGAATTCCAATCGGTTCCTCACACGTCATCAATATCTGCCCCATGTGCCAGTTCCGATCAGAAGACATATAACCCTCTGCCTCTCTGTATCCGGTCAAAGTAGACAGCCAGCCGCCATGGGTTGTGTGCTCCTTTCCACGTCCTCAACTCAATAAACCTGTTCATTTTGTACTTTTGCTTCCCTATTGTGCCAAAATACTCTTAACACATTTGTGCTTATGACCCCGGCAAACTGTCACTTATTAAAGTACTTGAAAGTTTCTTCCCTGAATTTCAACTAAACAGTTTTCAAGCTATCATAATTTATTTATAAACCACTCCCTGTATTTTATTCCCCCAAAATTAATAATTAAATTTGACATAACTACCAGAGTACAGAGAACCAAGAAGGCGGCTGAGCCTGCTGGTGTAAGCTGACCAGTGTGCAGGCTGAGGAGTAGCCCTCTGTGCCCCCAAACCCCATGGGCAACTAGGTGATTCGGATGAACTCTACTTTTCAATTAACTTTGAAGCCTAAAGCCAAGAAACTAGAGGACAACAATATGCAGTATAGTACCCATTACAGATTTCCTACTGTCTTATCACTGTTTGGATTCATTTTTCTGTTTTATTCCCTTTAAAATTAAATTTAAAAATTTGATATAACTATGATGTCTTTTTGTTATAAATCTTTAAAATATAAAAACCATAAAATATTATTTTTTAAAAAGTATAAAATATTATTTATTTTTAATTTCTGAATAAATGTAACCCATTTAATTTACTGATTTTTAAGAGATAAACATAAATTACATCTTTTGAAAAGAAAAAAACTTATAGTTTTTGAATATTGAGTTACTTTGAGCAAAAAGTGTTAAGAATATATTTCAAAAAGAAAATTAATAAAATATGGGGAAAATGAGATAGGATAAAAAGTAAGCAAAATACTTTTCAGTGCAGTAAAGCCTCATGAAGATGTGGAATTTAAGTGATCAGTATTGTGGTAACACAGCACAAAGATGAGAAAACACTATCATCTGAGCCAAGGGGCTGCCGCTGCCAGCCTCTGCCCACAGAGGCCTGCTGGGGACCATGTTGCTCCTTCAGGCACTGGGCTTCTGGAGTCCTCATGTGAGACCTGCCATGGGTTCCCAAAACACTTTCCAAGGCAGGGAAGTAGATCAAAATCTTGCTGAGAAGTGGTGGATGCCAACAACTAGAAAATCCAGCCAGCAAGCTGCTGCCCTTTGAGTCTCTCGTTAGCTGAGTGAGAGCTCTGGGTTTCTGGAATCATCCTTGATTTGCTAAGGAGTCTAACGATACCACCACTAATCCTAAGGAGCCTAACGATACCACCACTACCCACTATATTTAGTGCCAACAGCCACCAGCCAGTGTGCAGAAAGGAAAGAAACTAGGTGGATGGTGGCCTGGTGGCCTTGCTGTGAGATGGCAGAAGAGTGAGTCTGGTATCGGGACCAGAGCCAGGCTGAGAACTCACAGCAGCCCCAAAGCTCCCTCTCAGACACTGCCACACACCACCTGGGCGGGATAAACCAAAGGCACTGGCACTGGTCAGAAGAGCTCAGTCAGACCAGAAATACCACAAATCCACAGCAAACATGGCCTACTGTCTCCTGGAGACAGACACTATGGAAACTCCGCATGTCCTAGAGTCAGATTTGTGTTCATAGCCCATCCTGTCAACCCAGTGCCGGAGGTGTAAGGCAGTCTGTCCAGCCTCCTGCCCCATCTAGGATCTCATCTGTGCCAAGTGGAGTGAAACATTTCTGTGCACATGGTTAGCAAGGATGAAATGCGGTAGATAGGTCACCCTGCACATGGGCCATGATCTCAAAGGGTCCCAGCAATCTGTCCAGTGCTCATGGTTCAGAAACATTGTCTCTTGTGGTCAGCACATGGCTTTCCTTGGTCTGTCTTCATCAACCTCCCATCAGACAGAGGGCAGAGGACAAGTGCCCCATGGTCCCCAGGGCAGGCACATGCGTCTTGTGAAGGGATCCCTCCTTATCCAGAAGGTCTAGAAGAAAGGGGCACACTTAACAGGGCTCCCACACTGACTGTGACAGAAGCCAGGTGCAGTCCACTTCAGGAGAGCATGACAAAACAGCCCCTAAAATCACCTCCTGCCACCCACAAAGCACCCTCTGAGGTTACTGTTGGTGACCAGCTGCCAAGGGAGACTATAATAGATTATATATTCCTTTGCACACACACACCCCAGGCCTCACATAATATGGAGGCAACTCAGTCTAGCGTTTGTGATTGGTTTGTTGTCTAGCGCTCAGATTGATGTTGGGGAAAAGGCGGGTCTTTCTCTTTTGCTTTAGCTATTTGCAGTAGCCATGAATGGCAACTTGCAGTGCCACCCTGCCACTTGGAGCCAGCTGAGTATGGACTGAAACCTCCAACCTGTAAGTAATAAACCTTCCCTTCCCTAACTTTGGGCATCAGATATTTTGTCTCAACAATGAGTAAAAAGTAACTAAGACAGAGACAGTGGCACCCCTCAGTGGCTGCTGCACATGTGCCACAGGGACCCTGTTCCACAGCTGCCTTCACACACCTCAGCACTGCAAGGGCACTGTTGTCAGTCATGAGGACGAACTGAATGAAGAAAGACTGAAAGTCCAGCCATCCCAGCGGACCAAAGGATTAGGCACAGACAGTAGTCAGAAACCATGAGCATCAAAGTCACTGATATTTTTGTTCCATCCACTGATTGTACAATTCTACAATCTGGCCAGCTGATAATGACATTTTAAGTAGCTCTCAGTGCCTCAAGAGGGCTCTGGTAGGTCAATTACATGAAATGTCAGGAAATCAACTAGGGAGGGCTGGAGAGGAGATCAAGTCACAATGGCTCTGCACACATTCCCACTGAAGATCTAACCCACTGAAATTATGTGCCTGTGCGAGTCTCTCAAGCTAAGTGCCACATGCTCTCAAAGGCAGTCTGCAGAACTGCTGTCAGCAAGCTGTAAGGCACACAAAACAGCTCTTGCTCCTGAATGGCTTCATTAGTGTATGTATAGGACAGGACACAGTCTAGCCACACCTGAGCAATGGACACCAATGTCCTCAGTGTCCTCAGCATCCTCACGATCACCACCACCATCACCATGACCTTCACCACCACATCATCACCTTTACCACACCACCATCACATCATCACCACCATTACCACTATCTTTTCACCACCACTATTGCTACCTTTGCCACCACCACCACACCATCTTCACTCTCACCACCATCACCATCACCACCGCTATCTCAGCCATCCCCACCATCACCACTACCATCCACACCACTATCACTATACTCATCACTACCATCATCCTTGTGATTGTGAGGAGTTGGTTGTGTCCCTTTTGTTTGAAGAGCACACAGCATAATTTTTGGAGTTCAGTCCTTGGATGTTTGCAGAGGATTCAGATAAATTCAGTAGGAGCCTATTATTTTGCTGCTTTGGGTTTCTAGCAGGAGACATGGATATAATTATGTCAGCTCGTCTATTCTCACTGGAAACACGATGGTGACAAAAAGTGTTCTCCTTCCAATTTGAGGACTACCATGTCAAATTGAAAGGAGATCCCTCCTTGGTGAATTCTAACAGCCCTGATTGCAGGCACCCGTTGCTCAGCCAGGCCACGTGAGTTCACATTCACAGGACTCTTGTGTTTTTCTACTGCGTGCAATAGCAAGGCAGAGAGAGCACTGCTTACGTAATGGCAGTGAGTGCAGGGATGGAGGTAAGATTTCTCTGTCCCTTGTTTTCCTTCTTTTCTCCCTCCATTTTTCCTTTTTCTGAGCTGAGCAGTGATTCAGGGGCCTCACATGTGCCAGGCCAGTGCTCCAGCACTGAGCTGTCCTGAGCCTCAAACTGCTTCCTACAGCAGCTTTACTCAGCTTCCCATTAGCGGGGGTTTGTATGCTCAAGCATTACCTGGTTTACAGCAGAGAAGGCGGCTGAGCCTGTGCTGGTGGCCAGGCCAGGCCAGAATGTAACACTTTCCAGAGATGGCCACTAACAAGTACGCAGTCACTAAGTGACATAAGCCTGCACTCTGAGAAATTCTCTGAACGGTAAGATTACCCGGTGAGGTCCGCAATGTCAGGTGGGATGGTTTCGAGTAGGCATGTGGCTAACACACCTTTGCCATTAGCCACACAGTGCAGGATAGGCCAAACCAACGACTGCCCAGCACCCAGTGGCCTTAGGACTCAGTTCCTTGCACAGTGCCCTGCCTGCCCTCACTGGAATGGAAGGACTCCCCCTCTTTCCTCACAAGCTGGTGTCTTCCGTCAGAGGTCACTGCCCAGCTGGAATGTTCAGGCTAGAGGAGGGAAGATGTGGATGGGGACAGGAAGGGTGACATGTGGGGCCTACATTGTGGGCACATACTTGTCCTGCATTCCGGAGTCTGCTCATTAGAGCCAACCACAAAAGGTGACAGAAGATGGTGTGAGTGGCTGAGCACGTTGCTTGTGGATGCCCTGCGAGCCTCAGCCTCTAGAAGCAAATTTCTACTCAGTGCAGTCACCATGAGAAGTAAAGCTTGGTCAGTGCTCTGTGAGGGCAGGATGGGGGGTGCCTTGGCTTCCCAAGGCCCGCAGGCTGTGTTCCTACCATCAGTACCAACGGGGAGGGACAGCACCACCAGACCCAGGCCTGCCTGAAGGGAAGTCAAGCAAGAGTGCCCAGAAGAGGAATGTACTCAGTGCCCTGCACTGTGCACTTGAGCATAGTTAACAGACAGGCTCTACGCACCTGTAGTCCCAGCACTCTCGGAGATCAGTCTGAGCAGTTTATTGATTTTGTAAGACCCTGTCACAAAATACAAAATGACTGGAAAGTCCCTCAGTGCACAGGCCCCAGTCCAAAGACCCCAGTTCTTTAGAACGATTTTTAAAAAATTTAAGGTAGCATAGTTATAAGGTTTCTTAAATTTGATGTAATTTTTATAAATTTAAAGAGAAAAGTGCAAAAAGAACAAAGAAGCATGTGGCCATGGGCACAGTCCTGTGGTTGTTTTGCAGGCAGGGGCTACAAGGGTGAACGGAGCATGAGGCAGCAAACTCTCAATGCTGACAGCTCTGGGCTCTGGGAGGAAATGTCCAGTGGTCCTCTCTGCATAGCTATCTGTCAATTGTGTACCGGTCACTTATTTTCCCAGCTAGCAAAGAGAGCAGCCAATCATCTTGTACAAATGCTGATGCACACGATGGACTGATGGTGAATTGGCTGGCTGCATGTTTATAGAGACTGGAATGTGAGAGGGTGGGGCACAGAGTCCCTCTCTGTACCCCACAGCTCACTTGCAGTCCTTCCAGTGACCCCATCACACACGGGGCTCCTAGTTTCAAGTGCTTTTAAAGCTTTTGAAGAGGAAGAGAGTTGCAAACAATGAATAAAGAAAGGGAGAGGAACTGTTTTCTAAGTTTTACCCAGTGAACCTCTGCTGTCTGTGGCAGGTCAGGACCATCCTGTGTTTGACATGAACCAGGAAGGGGGTATGTATAGGTTCCCTCCTGCTGTCTGGGAACACAGACACCACGGTCACACCTGGGACTGAGTGGTGCTGCAGAGCTGTGCCTCCAAGTTGGCAAATGTCCTCCTCGGGGCCTTGAGGACATCCACCTCCCTGGGGCCTTGAGGACATCCACCTCCCTTCACAAATCTATGAAAATGCACACCCTGAAAATGTGGCAAACAAGTGAGAAGGCAGTGGACACTGGACCTGTCCACCCACCTTGTCACCTTCTAGGTGAAAAGGGGCTTTTTGGAGGGGCTGCAGTGCCCCCATCCTCCCAGCAATTCTGTCTCGTGGGTGCCTTCGTGCCACCTGAGCCTCTCATAGGAGTCACCATTGCCCCAGTATTCCCGCCCATTGTCCAGGGCAAAGCATGACCCACACCTGCCTGGTGTCTGCTGCGGCCATTCAGCATCCGCTGAGTTGAAGCTGGCTATTTGGGAAGTGTAGACTCAACTCTGAGGCAGCTTCCCTTTCCCTCCCGTCTTAGAATGCAGATCTTCTCCCGTACCAGGATTGACACTGCTGCCTGGTGGCTGCTCCTCCCTCTCAGACATTCAGGAGCAATCTCAGCCTCCTGCTGCAGGGTCAGTACAGAGTGACCTCATTGTTCTCTGCATGAGAGCTCAGCAAACCACAAACCATGCAGAAGACAGGCCAAGAAAGCTTGGTGCTGGAGCTGAATAGTCATTTTAAACCTCAAAGCCCAGGACCAATTCACCATGATTTAACTGTGTTTTAATCTGCATCTCAGGGAGTAGGTTCAGGCTCCAGCTCTCTCTGAGGGACCTAAATGTTTGATCAAGTCACAATGTTAACCTCCCAGGCTTGTTTCTTCCTCTGGAAAGTGAGGTTGTAAGAAAGAGAGACTGACAACAAAGCCACCCCTCGGGGTGACAGGCAGCGCTAGGAGCAGCTGAGAGGAAGCGTCGGCCCCTCTACAAACAGCATTTTCGACACAAGCAGGCCTGGTGCACACATTGAAAGGAGGCACTGTTCACTGCCATCGTGAAGAGGAAATCATTTGCCACAGTCACACAGATGTACAATGGACAGCTGTCCTCAGCAGGACACAGATTGAAAGAGCACCTCTTGGTGGAGCCTATCCAGGTGGGGGTCGGGAAGGCTTCCCTGAACAGTGTGTGAATCACAAAGCTGGAATATGCCAGGCAGGCTTTGTGACCTGCAGCTACTGGCCAGCCCAGAGGGGACAGGGGACACCAAGCACTTCCCCGAAGTATGCTCCCGAAATTCTCTGGCCAAATGCTGAGTGCTCCTGCAATTCCTTTACAGGAAACAGAGCAGGGGAACATGTCACACACCTCCAGGATATAACCCGACAGTCCAAAATGTGAGCAACGCATAGAGGTTAGTGAAATGGTTTCTGAAAACAAAACCTGCTGTGAAAGAAAAGAAGGGTGAAGAACCTGTCCACCGGCTCAGTGAGCCTCTACAGACCCTGCTTCAGAAGAGTCAGCTGTGGAAACCGCGGGAGCACCGAACAGCTCCCATGGTGATGTCACCATCTTTATTCATCTTTGGGGTCACACAGCTATCTTGGTTCATTTGCAGAGGATCTTACTGCTCAGCAGTACTGAAACACTGACAGCTGAAGCAGTTTGATGACTGAGTTTGCTTTGAAATCATGTAGGGGCTGGCAGGTAGCAAGAGGAGGAGGCGCACTGGAAGCAGAAGTGGGGCAGGTGTGCAGGGGCTCCTGGAGCCAGGACTCCACTCACTGTGCCTGATGCTTTGCACCAGGCCATGATAGCGTGCGGCACAGCTGGGGGACAGCAAGGAGAATGGGCCACCAGTACTGAAAGGCAGCACAGGAAACGGCCAACAAATCACACACACAAGAGTGAAGAGGGTTCTTTCAAAAGCAAATTCCAAAGATCGGCACTGGCCTGTGTCCAGGAGCCCAGAGGTGGGAGCCTGCAGGGGCAGTGGCAGGAACTCAGGCACTGTGTGCAGTGTTCTGCTCTCCAGTGGTGCCCAGCTGGATTTTGTCCCTTAGCAGAGGCAGTGGTATTGGCCCCTTCCTATTTCCATTAACTAGGACCGAGATCACCAACAGGTGGGATCTGTTTCACTTTGTGAGACCAAGCAGGAGACAGAGGAGGGCCAGAGAGAGGTGGATGGCCAGCAATGGATGTGGCAACAGGGAGAAGCAACAGAGGAGCGTGTGAGGGTGCCTGGGGTGCACTTAGAAGGCAGCAAGAGGGAGGGGCAGGGGGCTTTGCCGTGGAGCAGGGACAAGTAAGAGGCCATACTGGGTGTTATGGTTGATCCACTGTGTCAGCTTGAGAAGTTCAGAAGTTTAACTGAGACTCAGCAGGGAGTCAGGATCCTGACTTTGTAAATATCCTCAGCCTGTGCAAGAGGAGAGCCCAGAGATTTTGTGCGCTACCTCACCCTGGATGGGGGGTGGCCTGCATACACTACAAGGGAGGAAAATAGGCTTGCTCTTCCCTCCTTTTTGCGCTGGCTGCTTTTGCTGTCTGCTGCCTTGAAGAGTTTCCCCAGTGCCATGACACTCTGTCTTGGACCCAGCTGATTATGGATGAAACCTCCAGAAACTGTAAGCTAAATAAATAATTCCTTCTTTCATTTTGGATGTCAGGTGTTTTGTCCCAGCAATAAGAGAAAGGTAAAGGAGACACTGGGCCAGGGGACCAGGATGCTGGATGACAGCACAACCACACTGGCAGGGAAAGGCTGCCTGCCAGAGTCTAGTAATAAGGGTAGGGCAGAAGCCACAGAGTCAGAGAGACGGGCAGCCAGGGCTTTTAACAGGAGAAGGCCCACAAGGGTAGCACACTGCGGGGGCCAGCAGCCTCCCAGATGCCAAGCCCAGGAAACAGGGGCCAGTGCAAGCTATGCTGACTCCTCTGGCACCTTCCACACATGGCAGTCCATGGCAGTGCTAGTGACAGTTACACACCCTCCTCTCTAACTCTCATTCCATATTCCTCCCATGTAAGATCTGCTGTTGATGGCTGTGCAGACAGAGAGAGTAACAGAGGCACACAGCTGCAAAGCAGCAAGGAGCAGAAAACATGACTTTCACAGTAACTACAGTTAGGCTTCCCTTATGGAAAACAGTGGCACCTCACGTTAATGTGAGTTTCCGTCAATAATTTTAAAAGCTGTCATCAGCTTGGCTTCAGGCTGCATGTGTGTTCCCAGAAGACTTGTCTCATCCAAATCCCACTTCAGGCCAGGCTGAGGAAAAGGCTGCCAGAAACAGCCGGGCCAGGACCTTCCACACATGCTATCGGAGCAGGACAGGAAGCACCTGCCTTACAATGGTTGCAGTTCACACAAAACAGTGCCAGCTGCACCACCCGGAGTGGTGAGGTGAGGGATGCTGACGTCACTCCTGCTCCATTCTCCACAGCTCAAGCAGATGCACAACTGGGGCCAGACTTGTCGTGTGTGGAAGCTCCCCACACTGCATCCTTTCACACTGGGGGCCAAACTAGATCCCTGTCTCTCTAACCCTGCATAAACTCAACTCAAAATAGACCAAGACCTGAAATTTCAACACTACTAAAAGAAAACATACGGCAAACTTTTGAAACCATAGGCACAGGCAGAAACTTCCCAAGTAGGATCCAATAGCACAGGAAATAGTAGCAAGTGTCAACAAATAGACTATGTCAAATTAAAATGTGTGTACAGTAAAGGAAATGACTAACCAAGTAGGAAATCCCTAAAGAAATGGGGGAAAACCTTTGCCCGCTACTTTTCTACCAGATTAGTATCTAAAATACATGAAAAGAACAGGAAACACTTGGCAACAAAGCACAATCAAATGGCTCTGTAAAGAGCTGGGCATAGACATTTCTCAGAAGTACAAATGGTCAATAAGTGTATTTAAAAGATGTGTAGCATCTTTTGCACTGGGAAGCACAAATGAAAGCTATACTGAGGGGCTGCCTGGCAAGCATGAGGCCCTGAATTTGATTTCCAATACCAAAAACAAAACAAAACAAAACAAAACAAAACTACACTGAGGTTCCATCTCACCCCAGTCAGAATCGCTGCCACCAAAGTTTATAAAAAAGCAACAAATGCTGGCAAAATCAAGAGAAGAAGGAACTCTTCTACACCGCTAGTAGGAGCATAAATTAGTAGAACCCCTGTTTTTACAAAAAAAAAAAATAATAAAAAGTAGAGCTGTCCTGTGATCCAGCTACAACACTCGTTGGTATGCACCCAAAGAAACCAAAGTGAGCATGATATAAATCAGTAATAGCGAATCTTTTAGACACCAAGTGCTCAAACGGCAACTCATTGCTCACTTACTTTATCACAAAGTGCCAACACCGCAATTAAAACTGGATGGTGAGATTTTAGTTTAGAAAAAACAACTGTTATCCAATGTTTGGCTGCTTGGGCAACTCAGCTCCCATGCTGACAGGGAGGCACAGTGTGCCACAGGTTCTCCACCATGAATACACGGACACCTGTTTGTCCACGTTTACTGTAGCGCATCTCACAACAGCCAAGACGAAGGACCAGCCAAGGTGTCCACCAACAGATGAACAGATGAGGAAAATGTGATACACATACTCAGGGGAGTATTATTTGGTCAGAAAGAACTTAATTCTCTAACTTGAAAATGGATGGATCTGGAGATCACCACATTGATTGAAAAAAGCGAGACTCAGAAAGGCGTCTTGTGTTCTTCCTGATGTGAGGAATCCAAAACAGATGATGAAAGTAGAAGTGGAGGGGACTAGAAAGAGGAAGGGAACACGGGGGAGGGCAGTAGGGGAGTGGATGTGATCAAGTATATTATGCTTATTGAACTCCAATATGCCGTAAAATCAATAAGCACTGGTAATAAAAAACTGAAGTCTTTTTCAGTGTCAGCTCCATGTTTTGAGGTAATACCTTGCACCATCTGATAAAGGAGCTGTTAGCCACAGATAGCTCTGGAAGTGCTCGCAATATGACCAATTTGAATCAAGGCGTGATTGATACATGTGTAAAACACTTCCTGCCTTTCTAACCCTGAAAAATAATGTATGATGTATAATAATCTTAACCATTGATTATATGTTGAAATGATAATTTGAACTATTAACATAAAATCATTGCTAAAATTCTTTAAATGTGTGCATTCAGGACATTGAGGGAAGGCTTAGTAGTGGTGAGGATCCACGCAGATGGGGTGTTTCTCCCCTCTCTACCGGCCTCCGCATCTAGGGGAGCCAGGACCACCACCTGCCCATTATCTGTAGGGAATGGCCGGAGGACCAAGGGTCCCTCCTTCACACCGTGGCCTCCCTGCCACCCCCTCCTTCCATGCAGGACAAGCACCCAGCAGGTAGGAAAACAACAAAACCAGCACCAGGGATGTCAGGCCACCAGATGCATAGGACCCAGGGTGGCAGGCCGACTCACCATCGCCTGTGCTCAGGGGATCCTGAGGGTGTCCTGGAGGTGAAAGCCATTTCTGGGGGGCTACCAGCACAGAAGAAGGCCTTGGCGCTCTTGAGGGGTTACGCAGAATGTACCGTGACCCCAGGTCACTCTCTCCGGCCAGCACGGGAGGCCT
This sequence comes from Cavia porcellus, assembly GCF_034190915.1. Classification (NCBI taxonomy): domain Eukaryota; kingdom Metazoa; phylum Chordata; class Mammalia; order Rodentia; family Caviidae; genus Cavia; species Cavia porcellus. The sequence continues at coordinate 61,739,996 of NW_026947489.1, forward strand.
TGGAGCAGTGTAGGCAACACGGGCTGCCATTGGGCGTAGTCTGTCCGCACTGCTGTCTGCCTGCGGGCTGAGCTCGTCTGGCTGGAGCCGGCCGAGGGTGCGCAGTGGCAAGGCTTCGGGGGACTGCACCTGGCTCACAGGAGGGTAGCTCAGTGAAGACGTGCGAGTCACGTAGGTCAGGATGTTCTCGGGGAAGGGTTCTTCACCCTGCAGGACACAAGAACACAACAGTACAAGCTGGATCACCAGTCACCACGACCAGCACCCACACAAGATGGGCCTGGGCTTTGGTGTTCAAGGCCCAGAATAGTACCAGATATCACCGAGCCATGAGCCCACAGCCTCCACTGGACTGGCCAAGTCCCTCTGCACTGGCTCTACTAACAGCTTATTGGCAGAAGTCACATGCCAGTCACTGGGTTTCTTGTACTCACAGAGTTGTGTGCAACTCACACTGAACACCTCCACCCCATTCTCGCTGCCCCCCAATAAACCCTGCTCACCAGTTCCCACTTCCTGCCCCAGTGCTGGCAACTCTAGTTTGCTTCTTATCTCTCTGGCTGTGCCTGTGCTGTGGATATTTCACGTTCCAGTGGTCTTCTGTGTCTGGCCTCTCCCATAGCACATTCTCAGGGTGCACACACATAGCAGCATGTGTCGGGATGCCCTTTCTGTCTAAGGCTGAACGCTACGCCTTTGTGTGTAGATGTCATATTCTATTTATTTATCAGTTGGTGGACACTTGAATCATCTCTAGTCTGGGACTATTCTGAATAATGCTGTTATGAACATCTGTGAGCCAGTTTTGGTGTGTACCTATCTTTAGTTCTCTTGGGTATCTACCTAGATGTAAAGTAGCTGAGTCAGTTGATAACCACATTAAAATTCTGCAAAGCTGCCCACTGTCATCCGGCACAGCTGCACCATTTACAGCCCCACCAGCAAGGTACAGGGGACATGAACACGCGAAACTCCTCTACTCCTTGCAGCCTGGTGACGAGGAAGGGCTCCACTGTGGGTGTGCTTGGAGAGGCACCCTGTCCTGTGCTCACTGGTTGTTTGTGTCTTCTTTGGAGAAATGCATGCTCCAGTCCTCTGCCTGCATGATGACACCCAGCACAGTGCCCCAGAACCACTGGTCAAATCAGTCCAGCTCTGTAATTTGTCCTCTGAAGTAGCACTGTTTCCCAGGTGTTGGGTAGCAGTATTCTACAAGGGAGGTCGCCAGGTTGTCTTGTTTAACAGACATCTGTGGTACTGCTTACCAGATGTTGCCCTGCCAACATGGTCTCTCACTGTGTCCTGTCTACATTTTCTCCTCACTCATGTGGTGGGTGTTCCCAAAAGCACAAGTCCCTGCTACACTTTGTGTCTGCCATTGGACTAATCAAGGCCTGGCGGTCACCCTCATATCAGCATAGTGGTGAAAATCGTAGGTGTCAGTGTTCTGCTCTAAGGCTCCACCAAGACTTCACAGATGTGGTGATTTCCAACTTACAGACCTTCACAAGGTGAAGGCTGACCTGGAAGTGTACCAGAGTAGTCCTTAGGCTGTGCATCTGCCTGTCGTGCCTGGGTCAATGGGCACATCCCTTCATCCAAATGAGGCTGTGGCCACAGTGGGCATTAGGGTAGTGCTCAGGCTGTTTTCTGGGAGAGACTCTTGTGCGGGAGGCAGGAGGTTGGCAACCTGGTTGGCAGGACCTGGTTTCAGCCCTCACATGTGAACTTGGGGGAATCACTTCACTCTCTGAGACCTGCTGCTTTTCTCAAAGGAGAGGTTTTTTTGTGATCACTTTTAAAATGATGTAACTTCAGCTACCATCCAAATTGTTTAATTTTGTCTGAGAACTTGCTGAAGTCAACTGATTTTTCTGAGGAAAAGAGAAACTAAGCTGAGAGACACAGACACAGACTTGAGAGCACAGACCAGCCTGCATCCTCAGCAAACAGCCCTGCAGCAATTTCCCGCAAATTGGGTGTGAGTGTCAGCCAGGGCCCCGCTGCACTCTCCTCAGCACAGCTGTTTTTGAACACCTGGTCAGGTCACCATGCTGGAGGCTAGGGATCCTCATCCTAACGCCTCATTAATGTGCCATGGTATCTCCCCTCTCTCTGCGAGGATGCGGCCCAGGTTGAAACTTCCACTCGCAGGGCTCTAATTAAAGTCGAGATGGACAGCTCCAGGCTGAGGCCATGCCAGGCTTAGCACAAGCATTACAAGATCACAGCCACTGTGCAACGGGCCAAGATGAGCAATCTGCTGTTGGTTTGTTTATGCTCTCAATCAAATTAAGGTGAAGAGGAGAAAAGAAACACCAGTAGGCACAAACGACAGTAGAATAACAGAAAACACTGCTCTCACACTTCCACCAAGTCCTCCGCAGTGGTGCAAACTCTGTGTACCCTCAAGGAGTGACCGCAGCCTCAAGGTGACCGTCCCTCCTGGTGAGGCGCATGAGTTCCCCTCCCAAGTGGCTTGCACTTCAAACCTCGAGTGAGAGGGTAGCTGGCTCCAAGTGCCAGAGTGCAACCAAGCTCTGACACGACCATCTGAGAGCCTGTGGTCCCTCTACCTTCTGTGAGTGATGACAACGGCACTGCCACTGCCATTGTGTTGCTTCTCTGTTGTCACAGCTCTTCACATCTGCCAGACCAGTCAGGGCATCCGGAGAACACCCAGGAGGAGCCGCCCCTTGTGCTTTCTCTTCCGCTTTCAGTTGCAAGGTTAAAATTATGTGACTTATCTTCATGGCCTCTATTTCACAGACGTTTTACGTTCCAACACAACCATCTTAAAGTTTCCTCAGATAGTGCTGGATAGATTTTAATACTGAAGCTGCCCGAGCCCGGAAATTAACAACCTAGAAGCAAGAATGTTTCTGGCTTCTGAGGACCTCAACAGTGCATGAGAAAGTTGAGTCAGGCACCTAGGCGGGGACTGCTGCCATGTGCTGAGACAAGCGGAAATGACTTCCTCTATCACCCACGGTGTCCCAATACCACCAGCATCATCCCTACCCTCACCAGCAACACGGTGCAACCATCGCTCTCAGCAGCATCCTCACCGCTGCCATCGGCACCACCCAAAGTCACCGGTGGCCACATTCTGCCATCAGCACTGTCCCCACCAACAACCTCACCGGCACCTCACTGCTTCCAGTGCTGTGTGCCACGCTCTCAATTCCAGTCTTGGGGTTAATAACTCAGATGTGGCCCTTCCTCAGAGAACCTGCAAGCTGATGTGAGAGTTAAGCCGGAGTAATCCACAGCCAAACTAATTTGGAAGCAGCATCAGAAGATTGAAGAAAGCAATACTAGTTTGGAAGGAAGGCATTACTTTCTGTGGGTGCCCAGCAGTGAGGGTGCTCCAGTTTGACTGGCTGTGTGGCCCCAGAAATGATCACTGGGACTCCTGTCACCAACCAGCACACCTCCGTCTGGTGCACACATAAACTCCAGCTGGCAGGGAGAAGGCTGCCCCAGAGTCACACAGGACAGGGAGTGAGGTTTGTGTCTGTGCGCTGGCTGCTCATGCCTGTCAGATACTCTCCTGTGCCCACGTCTGGAAACAAATTAGGAAACTCACATCAGGACAACTTTTGACCACATGACACGTTTCCTCCTGCCTGCCTCACAGCCTGGGGCAGAGCTGACAGGCATGGTGATCAAGAAGAGGTTGCTGCTGGTCTGACAGAACACGCAGCGCTTGGTCTGTCCACAGGCTCCTAATGAGCCAGCACCACAGTGCCACTGGGTCACTGAGGGCCACAGGTGTGGGAGTATGGAGCAAGGCCACCGGAGAGGGGGGTCTTGGACCCCTGTCATCTCCTGCTTGTTAGTGTCAGGCTGTGTGGGCACGGAAAGCATGAGGAGCTCCTGGTTTCTCTCTTCATGGTTATTTATCTCCACTCTCTGCACTCCTCCTCTATCTCTCTCTCAACACTTGCCCTTGGTGTGGGCTCCGCAGAGGCCCACCATATGCAGGTGAGAGGCCAGGGGCCAGCCTTTCTGGCCAGCAGTGCTGCTGCTCTCTAGGAACCAGAGGAGGCCACCATGTAAGTCATAGTAACACCCTAACCCAGCCCCCTGCAGCTCTCAGAGCCCCTCAGATCCAGGAAGCTGGAGAAGCCTATGACCCAAAGCACAGGAACAGGAGCCAAGCAGAACATCAATGGTACCAAGCACCACAGTGTCAGCTCAGGTGCCTTTGGTGCGCTACATTTGGGAGTATTCTGAGGCCCAGGTGGATGGGGCTGGGGAGCTCTCTTCCATCTGCTCTGGCCTGACCACTCCTACCCCACTGCTTACTGCTGGCTTCCTGGCCGCTTCCCCTGCAGCCCATACCCAGCAAGTAGGGGTAAATGGAGACTAAGTTGTCAGTCCGTTTCCTGTTCATTTGGCCATTAAATCACACAGGCACAGGACGCTGGCTTTGGTCTCATTCTCTGTGGTGCTTTCAACTCCAAGGTGTAGACATGATTGCCCCCATGATTACCCCATGGAGTAGATGAAGGGCCAGTATCCTCCAGCATCCCCCTGGCAGAAAATGATGGAACTTGATCAGCTGAGTTTGGAGAGGAACATTGGTGAATGTCTGTTTCTTGCATAAAGAAAGAAAAAACCCCAAGAAGCTCGGTATGGTGGCAAATGCCTGTTATTTCAGTTACTTGGGAGGTTGACACAAGAGGATGGCAAATTCAAGGCCACTCTGAGCAAGCCATTATGACTCATAAAGTAAAATTAAAAAGGGCTGGGAAGTAGCTCAGTGGTGGCATGTCTGTCAAGCATGTGCCATCCCTGCGTTTCCTCCTCAGCACTAGTAAAAAAAAAAAAATCAAGAAAAAAATTCAACAAGAATTCTAGGATCCTGATTTCATCACTCGCACCAGTAACTGTTTGAAAGTGGCCATTCTATTCCTCTCCTGGCCTCAGTTTCCTTTTCTGTAAGGTGACGAGAATGCACCACACTTCTAGGGCCTTCTCTGCTATCGTGATGGTACCATAGGCAGGTAGGCAGTCCTGTTCCTGAGCCCACCACTCCACCCTCAGAGTCCTGCTGGGGTCAGTGCGCCAGTGCCCAAGACAGAAGCTAAATCGGGTTAAAGGAAGAAAGAGGCTTCACTCAGGCCACACTAACACAGAATGTGACAGACATAGGAGGCTTTGTGCCTACTGAACTTGTTCACCCAGCAGGTCACCCCTTGGCCAGCAAAGGTCCTTCCTCGGAACCATGGTGTCTGAGGGAAAAGCACAGAGTGCGAAGTCTCAGTAGTGATTACAAGTAGCTGGGCCGCAGAGGGCAGAGCTCCCCTGGGTCAGGCGGCAGGTCCTCCCTGCTCCGTCCCTGCCAGCAGGGAAGTTGAGTGACACTTAGCAACTGAATCACAGAGCCCACCGAGCACACTACTATGTGTGCAGAGCACAGAACACTGGGCCCATAGACCCCCACCAGGGCTCAGCTTCTCTCCTCTCAGGCTCACCGGTCCGAGCAGGGCTGTGTGGTCTAGAAACCCGGTGAGTGTCCTGGATGAGGCACACAAGTCCTTGGGAGCCCCTCTCGGCTCTGTGCCCTCGCACACGCCATTTCCAGGACATGCTCAGTAAGGGCAGCGATGTGGCAGGCCAGAAAACAATCGTGCCATCTCAGGCCACATGAGGAAGGAACCATAAACAATAAGGACAAACTCATGAACATACACTGGTCTTCCCTTGGGCAGTGGCCCAGAGTGTAACCACAGTCCATGGCAGACTGTCTGACCTTAAAGAATCGCCGAACACAGCTCCGTCAGCTGGTGTTCCCAGTGTGAGGTGGTGTCATACTCTGCATCCTCACTAAGCATCAGTATGGTTGATTTTTTTAATCTGAGCCAGTGTAGCTGATATGAATTGGCAACTCTTTGTGGCTTTGTGCTGCATTTCTTTAATGGACAGTGTGGTGCCCATCTGGCCATTTATGTATTGCTTATGAAGAATTTGTTCAAATCTCATCGTTTTTGGGGTGGTTTTTGTCTTCTTCTCATTTGCAGTTTTGTTAATGTAACTGGAAGATGACAACAGTGCACGCTGCCTTCCATGTGGGCTTTGCCCATGGAACTGTCACCAGTGCCAAGGCACGAGCACAGCAGCCCCTGAAGGTGTTGCCCTACCTGGTGCAGCTCTGCAACCCACCTGCCCGTGTCTCACGTGGCAGCGATCTGTCCCTTAAACACTAGTTGGCATGTTCTCGGATTCCACACATATGGAATTAGGTGTGCTCTCTCTCTCTCTCTCTCTCTCTCTCTCTCTGAGGACTTATTCTGAGATTCATCCAGACTGCATCAATAGTTCCCTTCTCTTTATTGGTGAGCAGCATTCCAGATCATGGGTCAAACAAAATTCATCTGTTACTTACTTGCTGAGAGATAGTTGGGTTGACTCGACTTGTGAGCATTTTCTACTAAAGCCACTAGAAGACTCACGTATAAATCTCTGAAGTGACATTTGCTTTCCCTGGTCTTGGGTAGAGGTAGGGTGACTGGATCACAGGCAGACGTAGGTTCAGCCTTAATAGAACATTTCACACCTCTACCAGAAGTGTACGAGAATCCCGCTCCTCCATCACCACACCAACACTTGGGCCAGTCCCTCCCTCCCTCCCTTCCTTCCTTCCTTCCTTCCATCCTTCCATCCTTCCTGCCTTCCTTCCTTTCATTTTTTCTTTCTTTCTCTCTTTCTATTCTTCCTTCCTTTGTTCTTTCCCTTTCTTTCATTCATTTTTTCTTTCACTCTTTCTTTTCTTTCTTCCTTTTTTCTTTCTTTCTCTTTCTTTCCTTCTTTCTTTCTTTCAAGAAATATTTCACAAAGTCACAAAATTCCCGAGGCTAGTCTCAAACTTGTAACTTCCCTGCCTCGGCCTCCCAGGGTGCTGGGATTACAGGTGTGCATAGTGTTAGGAGCTCGGTCATTCTACTAGGCTACTGGCAGTCTCTCAGGGTAGTCTAATTTTCATTTCCTTAGTGAGTGAGCAGTGATGCCAGACATTCTGTAGAAGCCTCTTGGCAAAGTGTCTCTTCAATTTTTTATTTGTATCCTTTTTCTTTTGAATGAGTTTAAAAAGTTCTTGATACATTCTGAAAAGAAGTACTTTTTCAGAAGCATTATTTGCAAATTTCATTACAGTCTGTGAGTTGTCTTTTCATTCTCTCAGCAGTGACATTTGAAGGAGAAAGTTTTTAAATTTTGACCAAGTCCAATGAACCGATTTCTGTGTCTCGGTGTGAGCGGTGGGAGTCATGTGCACTGATCAGTTTGAAGGACTCAACATTCTTGAGTCCTTTCATACTTGATCACAGATTTCCATTAACTTTCTTCTATAATTATTGTCACCAGTGTTTTGTAATTTTCATTACAAAACTGTGCAAGTACTTATATCTATGTTTAGATTTATCTGTAATTATGTCATAACTTTGATGGCATTTTAAGGAATATCTTTATGTTTTTGATAGCTAATTGCTTCTAGGCAATTAATAACAGCCTTGTTATACTTAGTAGTCGTTTCCTACAGAAGTAACTATGCAGTCTGGACAGTCTGTACTTCTCTCTCTTATAGAAGTGCACGGTCTAGGACATCCACAGCCTGAGGGCAGGTTCCAGGTAGTGCCGGTCCATCTCCCTCAGCAGAGATGGACACAGGTGCTATGAGGTTCTGGTGACCTCTTGGTATTTTACAGTCAGGTGCCAGGATATGTGAGGGCGTGGGCTTGCTGAGCACGTGTCTCCGTCCCTCCTGCTCCCTGCACACTCCCTGGCACAGCATTCAGTCCTCCACTGTCCGGTGCTGTTAGAAGCAGGGCATCATCAGGAAGTGTCAGCTTCTGTCAAGTGCTTTTTCTGCATAAATGGAGATTATCATATGGTTTTCCTTTTCCTGTTAAGATAGTGAGTTATGCTGGTTGACTTTCAAATGTAAAATTAACCCTGCATGTCTGGAATAAATTTCCCTTTCATCTTGATGTGTTGTCCTTTTTATATATTGTCGGATTAGATTTGTTAAAAATTATTTAGATGTTTGCTCCTCTATATCTGAAGGATAAGGAGGTGTAGTTTTCTTTCAGTGTTTTTGTATAGTTTTGAGCCACTGAACTTTATCAAGACTTAGTTTATGGTCCAGCAAATGATCTACCTTGGGAAGTAATCTGAGTACTTAAAGAACACATACTTGGTAGTTTTGGGGTGTATCATTCGGCGAATACCAATGAGATCAGGCTGATGGATAGTGCTGATCAAATCTTTTATATCTTCACTGACATTTTATCTACTTGTTTGAACAGTTACTTAGAGGAAGGTTAAAATCTTTAATATTGATTGTAGACTTGGACACTTCTCTCCTTAGTGTTTTCATGTTTTGCTTTTGTCTGAAGTGCAAACAATAGGTCCATAAAAAGATCTCTGTGTCATTGTAATGAATTCACCATAATGAACTCAGAGTCACTGTGGAGTGTGTCTCTGGCAATGTCCTCCTACTTGAGGTGGCTTCGTCTACCTGGCCCAGCACTCCTGTCTGGCAGGCTCCCACTCTGCCATGACCTTTCCCTGCACTCCATCTTTTGGAAGGAGTGGCAGGTGCAGGTGGTGCCGGTCCACCTCCCTCAGCAGAGATGGACACAGGTGCTATGAGGTTCTGGTGACCTCTTGGTATTTTACAGTCAGGTGCCAGGATACGTGAGGGCATGGGCTTGCTGAGCACGTGTCTCCGTCCCTCCTGCTCCCTGACGCTCCCTGGAAGCCCTCTCCCCATCCGCTTCCTCGTCCCAAGCCCTGCAGGCCCTTGTGCTGCCCTCAGGAAGGCTGCAGCTCCTGGGAAGCTCCCCTTCCCCCTCCTACCCTTGGGGTTCTGACCCCTAGCAGAGTCCCCTCTCACTCTGTGTAGCCAGCCTGCCCTCAAGCTGGCCTCCACACCAGCACCCTGACCCTTGTCCCCCATCCTTGGCCTGGTTGGGTTCTCAGCCACACAACTCAGCAGCTCCTCCGGCTTGCTTATGGAGTCAGAGTGGCCTGGGGAGGTCTCTAAATGTATTGCACTCTGAGTCCACCAGCATCTTCCTTGAGGACTTCAGGTTGTCCTTTCAGTGTCATCCTCCACAAGATCTCTGAACGCCTGGCTCGTCTGTTGTCTCTATTCGCACCAAAACTATAAAATTCCACAAGACAAGTTCTTTTATCTTTCTGGTCCCATCACAGTTTTTTGTAAATTAAATGCATTTTTACAATGTTTCCAAAACAAATCAGTTGATGGTTTTGCCAAGAATTTTGGCTTCTACCCCCTTGGTGATGTGGTCAGCTTGCAGCTTGCCTGTGCTCTCTGTGACTGGAAGGCCTTGAACCAGTGCTGAGGTAACCAACAAACAAGAAGTCGGGTCCCCCACTCACCATACAGAAATAATGATAACACTCATTTTTAGCAATCAATAAGAGCTCAATTAGCATTTCAGAGCTGTGAGCTGGGCGGTTTGATTTAAGAGGAGTTGTGCAATTTTATTCCCTATGGCTTCTGTTATGAAGTAATCAGTGCGAGAGCATCGAAGATAATAAATTCAGAAGGTGTCTCTGACTATCTATGCTAGAGTCAGATTTCTGATGACACATACATAGAAAAACATGATTTGTAAATAATTCATTGGAAATTGGATGTACCTTGAAAGACGATCAGCAGATCAAACTTAAATTCCCTACTGAAATATTTCATCACCTGAGCAGAGGGGGGCTTGGGAATGCTGCCCAAATCCCCAGCTGGTCCCAGACCTCACAGCAGCGTGATGGCTCCCACACAGGCTTCTTGCACTTTATCTTGGCCCTGCTCATTAGGAGATGACTCAGTTTTCTCCTTGTTCCAACACTGGACAGAGAAAATAATGACTTCTGGGTTTTCATACGTATTTTTTTTAAACAGTGAAGAAGCATCTATCTTAACACAGAAGAAAAACTGCCTATGACAGAAATGCCACCCATGGCTCAGCTTCCAGATGACCTGTGACCAATGTTTTTAGCAGACAACTGACTGGACAGCCTCCGGCTTTGTTAGCTCACCCCCAGCCACATCAAGAGGGGCAGTGGAGGTTACTGAGAATTACTCTCCGGGCAGTGGCATGAGGTGGCCCTGTCACAGCACAGTCAGTCATGGCATGGGTCACTCTGCCTAGGAGGAGTCCTACAGACCACGTGATCAAATTTAGGGCAAGGTACAAGCCACTGCTGATGGGTACTGGCTGTGCCCTGAACCAGTGCCCTCCCAGCACTGGTTCTTGGCAGAAAAGCAGGTGGGAACCCAGGCCAAAGGGAAGGACCTGAGCCAGCAGAGGTTCCATAGACGCCCACTGTGGACGCTCTCAGGCCCCTTAAGGCACAGGTGTCCAGAGCAGAGCCAGTACAATCATCCTGCATCGGAAGTGTTTTACTTCTAAGGCCTGGGTCTTAATGCCTGTGGGTTCCTGCCTGTCTGGTTGCTAAGAGCAACAAACAGGCAAATGTGAAGACTCATCAAATATCACTCCAGCAACTCAGGCCACAGCATGTCTTGGGGGCGAATTCTAGTGGAGATCTAATGTTTTCACTGTGGCTGGAGGGCTAACTTAATAACAACTAAGCTGAAGGAGAAGCATGAACAAGGTCCAAAACTGAGCCATAGGAAGTCACTACAGTGAGACCTCAGGTCAGCAGTGGCCACAAGAGAGGAGTCAGTTCCCAGTCTCATCCCCTTGCTTCAGTGCTGTAGTCGATGCAGGTGTAGACATCATCATTATGCTGCAGGAAAGACATGAAGCCTTCACAGAAAACTCTAGGTGCTTCTTCTTGTTGGACCTTGTGCTGAGTCTCTGGCGCTTCCCATCCTCTCCTCCTTTCCCTTGCTTTTTCTACCCCTGGGTCATGTTCTGATGATTCACTTCACTCTCTGGGGCAGGATGTGAGGTCTCAGGCAGCCTGGGTGGCTGTGCCAGGGCGCGGTGATCACGGGACACAGATGAGGGAGGAAGTCAGGAAAGCACAGGGAAAAGATGGTCTCCACCTTGCTGTGAACAGCGGAGGCTGGCCCCATGTGGCAGAGCAACCACATTTGCTCTGGGAGCCTGGAGCCCTCACACTCCTCAGAGAACTGCAGAGCTCCACAGGCATCCAGACTCTTGAGCTGACTTTCACCTTATTTTTGAAAGATAGTTGTGTTAGCAGTAATGATATCAATGCTACCATTGACAGTACACTGCACAAACAGCTCTATGTGGGTTTTCTTGCGTGGTCCCCATAGCCAGTTTGTGACCAGAGATGGAAGAGCAGCTGGGAAACTTCTCCAAGGCCAAGATTCATGGAAGGAAGTGGGGAGGAGGGCCCGAGCTGCTCCAGCATCACAGGTATCTCTCCCTTCACCGATTCCCGAGGAAAAGGGACCTTTTGAAATCAATTTTATCCCAGAACATGTTGCCAGGTGTCTAGCATTTCAAGAGCACACACAATCAGTAAAAGAATAAAAGCTCAAAGTTCCACATGCTTAAATCAACAGTAACCAGACTAGGCCAATACACGCACACAGACAGCTTCTCCAGGTCGCCAAAGGCTTAGTATGGAATTTCCGCTCAGCACTGTCTGCGAGGAGGGCAGCTTACTGGCATGCTAGATGTCCCTGCATCATCTGCTTCGCACCTCAGAGCTCCACAGCTCTGTCACCTGCTGTCTGAGTGCTGAAGACGCCACTCTGGGCCACCGGGAGTGACTCTATTAGAGACTTAGGCCGACACAGACATGACAGAGGCCCTGGAGTGGCCCCCAGGCTTGGGCCTCTGCATGCTCCTGGGGCAGTGCTGGGACTCTCCCTGGTGGCCATGCCCAGGCTGCTACAAAAGCACACTGTGACAACACTCAATAGTGGGTGGTGGAGGGACAAGGAGGGGTGGGGCAGGAGCTCCTTCTGCTCTGCCCTGTTCCGGGATCCTACATGGGCTCTGCAGGCCTCATTCAAGAGAGGTCTTTCAAGGTGCTTGACTTTCAGTGCAGAGTTTGTCCTCTGCTTATCTCAGACACCTGTGTTGCCTCTGGTGCCCAGGCCCCAGTAGTCTCAGCAGGCAGAGTCCCCTGCAGTCCTGGCCACCTATCCAGGCTTCTCTTTCTTGGAATGAGGGACTCAACTGATGAGTTGATACAGCATCAAGACTAAGACCCCAGGCACCAACCTCTAACTGCAGTGATGCCAGGGACCCACAGTACCCATCCATGTTGATGCCCACTGCCACCTTGGACCCTTTTCTACAGGACTCTGGTGTCCTGCCTGTGCTCACAGCAGGCTGCCTGAGTGGCGCTTGTACAAAAGGATTGTTCCTGAGGCCCCTGCCCAAGGCTGCTGGGACACTACTGTGGCACAGAAGCCTCAGCACCAAGGAGCATGTACAGCCCTCACCCGGGCACAGCCCCTCCCTGCATTGCCCCCCATCTGGGACCCAGGAGAGCAGGTAAAAGCAGCACAGTCATGAACCACCTGGACACCCCAGTCTGAGAGGAGCGAAGGCCACAGCAGGTGTAGGCTTACCTTGGCTGGTGGCTTTTCATGCTCCCTCCTGTGGTGCGCACTCGTGCCTGTGGCATGGGACAGAGCCTCCAAGTAGAGCAAGTAGTGCTGTAGGGCCTTGGCCAGGGCCACATCGTCCTCCAAGCTGTACTGCCTTTCAGCGCCCACATTCTGCTGCGAGGTCCTGAGAAGCAAAGCAAACCACGAATCAGCTGTGCATGTAGTCTGTGGATGAGCTGTGGTACGTGGACAGAAGTGTGGGATGAGCACTGCACAGCTCTGCAGCTCACCCAGGAATGTAGCCGTGAGGTCCACCTACACCCGGTCCACACTCCATCTCTCCCTGACAGCAGGTTGATTTCTCAGGAAACTTAGGCCTCCTGGGGAACTGACAAATGACCCAAAAGAGCATTCCCCCAGTGGGAGAGGCAGAGGGTGAGGCTCCACAGTGAAGGAGGGAGGCAGGGCTGAGTGTGGGCACCACCGCCATGGGCTCTGAAGTCAGGAGGGAACAGGCACCTGCAGAAGCTAGAAACGGCCAGTCACTCATCCTCATGGGCTTGCAGAAGACTCGTGTCTGAGCCTAGAGAAGGCTGATGCTTGGCAGCCAGTTTTCATTGTTCTGCATCTGTGTGTCGTGTTAGTTGTGCAGGACAGGAAACCAACATGGTAGCCTGTGCCCCTAGGTCCTGACCACTGCTTTGTTGAAGCATGCCAATGCCTCCTACCTGCACACACACTAGGCAGAGAAGTCTGAGCCCAGGATGCCCGGTTGGGTGCACCTGTGGATGTGATGGGCAGGGCTAACTCTGGGTCAGAGTTAGAGGCATGGAGGTAAAACTGAGGCCACCTCCACAACAAGCCATCAAGGCCCACACCACCAGGCCCCTGGGGCCAGGGAGCAGTGCCTTGTGCCCAAACATGAGTGTTGGTACTGTGCCCACGCTGTCCTATGGATTACTTGTGCTTAACAAATGCTTCAGGGTTTCAGGTGAATGTGCTTCATCATAACTCCCCAGGTAAAGTAACGGGAATTCAGGTGGAACGTCTGGTCCTCAGGAATGAGCCAGCAAAGGAGTGTGGTATCTTGATGTGTTAAAATGGTCACCACCACTAGCCAGCAAAAAAATACAAGCAAAATCACAATCAGATCTCAAACAGTGGAATGGCTGTTACAAAAAAAAAGACAAGCAATGTCCAGTACTGGTAGGATGTTGGAGACCCTGAACTCTGTGTTAACACTGGAGGGAATGTTAGTGAATACAGTCACTGTGGAGAAGCGTGGAGACTCCTCCAAAACTTGAGTATACTTCTATTATATGCTCAGTTGCCCCACTTCTGGGTGTATATCCTCAGGAGATCCAATCAGCATAGTAGAGGGACACCTGCACGCCCACATTTATTACAGCACTGCTCGTGAGAGATGAGATGTGGAGTCAACCTAAGTTCCCATCAACAGGTGAGTGGAGAAAGGGAATGTGGTATTTACACGCAGTGGAATATTATTCAGCCACAAAGAAGAATGAAATCCGTCATCTGCATAAAGACGGATAGAGCTAGAGAATACTGTGTCAGGTGAAATAATCCAGACACAGAAAGACAAGTACTGCACATTCTCTTACATGTAGAAGCTAAAGAAAGCCACCTAGGATGGCGAATAGTGAAAACTGGAGGTTAGAAAGCAAAGAAGAAGATAGAGTGGGTCAGAAAATGGGCAGCAAAGTGCAGACAGAGGAATAAGTTCCAGTGCTCCAAAGCGGAGGAGTGGTAATAGCCCACAGCGGCCCCTGCAGACTTCAGGAAAAGCAGAAGACAGGAGCTTGGAGACTCCAAGCAAAGAAACGGTAAGGACATGGAAACGCTGACTACCTGACTGGATCAACGCATGCTGTATATACACGCTGAAATATCACATATGAACCCACCATGTGTGCAGTTAATACCTGGTAATGAAGAGTTCTAGGGTGAGATTTTCCCAGAACCTTCCTATTGGTGTTTAATTATCTTGGCAGATTAATCCATTCTTTTTATTCTAGTGCTCTTCGAAGTCATTGTTTCAGGCTTAGATGGTCATGTAATTTATCAGGTGATTCAGGTTTTTACATTTCAAATAGTGACGCCAGTTTCCTTGACCGTTTTTAATGGAGGAGATCTTGTGTTCTGTGCTGTCAGAGTATAAATCAACTGAACTCAGTTTACTTGTCTGGCATTTTGTCTACGTTTCTCTCCCTTACTAACTGGTGCAGACAGAGCCAGCTTATAAACGGGCCTCCATATTGCTTTATCTGCATTTCCTGTGCTCATCCCCACACGAGGACTCCTGGGTGACACTGCAGTGTGTCCCAGTGAGGGGTGGCTCCTTGCTGCTCTGCGCAGTGTTGCAGTAGTCGATTTGCAGACTGGCTTCTGACTTTTCACCCTGCGTGAAGTGGTACTCGGTAAGAAATTTCCCCTGCAGAGAGCCAGGAGGGTTTCACACCAGCACTCCCCGCATTCTTCCTGCCTTTATCTGCAGGGCTCTCCCAAACAAGGAACGAGGGGGAGGCCAGCTGGGGCCAGCTGCTGCCTCTGTGAGTCAGCCTGGGACGGGAAAGGACTCTGAAACCTCATCTCACCTTTGCTGCAGAAGGAATCCTCAGGCCCCAGGGAATTATGGGGGGTTGCTAAGGACTAGTGGCCGGGTATGAAGAAGGCCAATCGTCCACGCCTGATTTGGACACACGTTAAGGCTGCCAATGCAGAATGTTCTGGAAACACTCAAGAAATGAAGAAAGCCAGAGGTCCTAGGCCAGTTACCTATGCAATAGCTCAGTGATCAGCAGACTGTTCCTTCTATCCTTCCCTCATTTACTCAGCAAGCGTTGACCCAATGTCAACCTCATCAAGGGTGTGTGTGAGGAGCTAGGGTGACGTGGCCAGGAGCAGCATGTGAAGGAGCTGGGAGGAGGGTAGAGTGTAACCATCCCCTTGCTCTCCAGGTAGTCCCAAAGCATGTGGATTACTTTGATTAGCAGCAAAACAAATTTTGTAATAATGTGAAAACTCAAGAGTGACAACCACAGACAAACTTCAAATACCAGAGCAGATAAAGTCAAGCGCACCGCAGTCCACAGATTAAACAAGGAAAGGAGAGGATGGGAACCTGTGAGGGTCCCTGCCCACAGGGCCCCAGTCACCAGGGAAAGAGGCAAGGAGAGGATGGTCACCCGCAGGTGGAGGCCCCCATGGAACCCCAAAGAGCATTTAGGAAGCCGCTGGTTGTTCTTCACAATGCTGCCCTTCAAACACAGAGTTAGCGGATCAGGTTACCCAGCCACAGAAAGGCAGAGAGAAAGAGGAAAAGCCAATCATGCATTAGAACAGCGGAATCCGAGATTGAGCAGCCAGGGGAGAGGCAGTATCTTGCAGCAGGCACCTAGAGGGACTGGGTGGTGCCCACAGAGAGCAGCCCACAGCAGGAGGATCACGAACCCAAGAGGGCCGACAGCAAGGGGAAACTCACAGGAACACAGATTTCGCCTGAGAAACCTCAGTAAGTAAAGTAGAAATCAGGGCATATGGACTTAATTGATATTTATAATTACCACATATCATACATGTATCAAAGTTATAAACTACACATAAAATTCTGTGTACTGTCAACAGTGAATGATATAAATATATTTTTGAATCACCCATTGAAAATACTAAGTGTGGCATAAGCTAGGACACAAAGTGAAAGCTGAACTTTTGACTAACATGCAATAAAAATTACTCACATACATAGAATAGAGCACTACCCTTCCATAAAGAAGGAGAAACTGAGTCATTCATAGGAAAATGAGTGCACAGGGAGACCACAGCGTTAACGAAGTAAATCAGACATCCAAGCTTAAATATCACAGGGTTCCTTTTATGTGAAAAGCTCGGTATAAAACTGAAGTGTGAAAAGACAGACAATAGGAAGAGAGAGAGAGAGAGAAAAGTTATTGGAGTCCCGAATGGACATGTACCTTGGTTTGGTAGAATTTGTTTTATATGTTTTGCCTATTAGTCTAGTGGTTAATCTGTACATACAATAACTAAGTTTATAAGGACTTATAAATGAATCTGATGTTGGCAAAATAAAAGGGAGAGGGGAGGAATGGGGAATAATTGAGATGCGTTCCATGCTTGTGCCAATCTCTTACGATGAATGCAGTAATTTTGTACCGTAAACACAAAGTAATAAAAATTTAAAATCTTTATAAATAAAAATAAAAATAATAACAATGATATCAAGATATGGAAAATCTTATACATACTTATTACTTCAAAGGTCTGTAAAATGACAATTTCAGAAAATTTGGAAATAAGTGAGAATACATCGGAGCTATCGAAGGATATCAAAACTGTTCAAAAAGGAAGACAGACTTAAGAGATTTCATAATTTTAAAAAATGAACAAATAAAAATGTGCATATAATGTTCAATCCAAGAAGTTTTATAAAGAGACAATAAAGCTGAGAATAGCAAAAAGAAAAAAGTCCAACATACTATTTTTTAAATTGTGTTAAGTTGTTGAAAGGAAAATTAAAATGGCAAAGAGATTTTTAACTATACATACACGGAACAATTTTAAATTATAATAGTATTAATACTGTGACAAATATGTATTAATAAAAATAATGCCGAAAACTTTTTTAAATTTTTAATTAAATTGTAACAGCAAGTATCATACTAATTTAACAACCTTAGAAATCTCTACAGAAGGGCAGCTTCCTGCACAGATTTGCACCTCAAATTCATAGGATAAAAATTGGGAGTGTATTTTACAGATAATCTCTGATGAAAGACTTACCTATAATGAAAGGTTATTTTTAAACATGTACCAGGAAGCAGATAATTTCAGTGATTAAAAATGTTTCCAGAGGCTTCAGGAAAAGAATGAGGTCTTATCACCTGACACCGTGGCAGTGATGCAGGAGCAGCAGCCTGCAGGAAGAGAGCAGCTGCGGGGTCCTTCTGGGGCAAGGCGACTGGACACCTGGGCGACTCTGACCCAGATGACCACCCCAAAGCAGGACATCAGGCCACAGTGGCCCAGAGGGAGCCAAGAGAAGAAAGTGACTTTTCTGACCTTGGGAGAACGCGGCCCTATAGCTGGTTTGAGGAGCCAGTGGAAGAAGCCCATTAGCCAGCCCTAGGGGAGCCAGTCAGAGAGACTTTGTGGTCATTCGGGCCGTGGAGCCCAAGCTCAGGTCGGGAAGGGGATAGGGTACACGCAGCCCATCTGCCAGCTCCTCAAAAAGAGGCCCTGTCCCTGGAGCTCTTCCAGGGTCCATCCTCACACTTGACCCTGGCAGAGCAGAGAGCTCCGAGCTTCCACTTGTAGCGACAGCATCCCACACACAGACAGCCAAAAGCACTTCACATGATGCCACAAATGAATCACTAGTCTTAAATCCTGAGGGAAACAAACAGAAAAATATGTGATATGGTTTTCACAGGGACAGGGACATGCCCAGTGCGTACGGAAATCATGCACAAGACACTCACCAAGGACAGACCAATCTGGGTTCAGGAAGTCATACGCTTCACCTCACTTGTAATGAAAATAGAAGCAAAGCTAAACTACAACATTCATAGCAAAACCTTAAAAAGTGCCCGCGCTCTAATCTGTGACAGTGCCTGGCCCAGAGCCTCACCTGTGTCCCCTGGTGGGACTGGAGACAGCCCTCCGGAGCCCCTCTGGTGTCTGGGTCCCCTCTTGCTTCTGAAAACACCAGGAGCCCTTCGTGGCTACTCCCCAATCTTCCAATCTCTTGGTCCCTACCTTTCCCAGGTGGCCCAGCTCACCCTGGCCCTGCTGGGGCTGCAGGTTATTATCCATTTCCATGATTCACTCTCCACTCAGCTCCCCCCCTGCAGGCCGAGGAGATCCTGTCATCACCTCACAGTGGCAAGGTGGGGACAGGATAGGATGGAACAGTGCCTGTGCTCAGCCCAGGCTGTGCAGCTATAGGAGAGGGTGCAGGATTTCACAGCTCAGTCCTATACTTCATGTACTCGGACTCCTTTTCTTAGTGAGCACCAAGAGTTCCTGACTTCTGCATTTGAGTGATGCAAGATTCTTTCAAAGGACTCAGAAAATAGGGGTGGTGAGACCCCTGGGCCTGTCTGTCAAAGGCAGCAGCAGCACAGTGCTGCAGGGCCACTGTGCAACGCCTTGGGCTGGTGGTAAGGTTGCCGCTTAGCCAGTGTGGATCTTTCATGAAGACCCAGAGGACAGTGAGTCCCCACATCCCAGAGAGCCACCAACCCCGATGTACAGTTGGGTGGGAGTAGGGAGAGGTCACTCACATCCACACGTACCTGGCTGGGCCGAAAGTTCCCATGTGCTGGGGAGGGGCTCTGGGGAGGCCTGCAAGCTCCTGGGCCATGGTTCGCTGGATGTAGTCATCCTGCCACGTGAAACCTGCAGGGAGAGGGCACAGTCATGTTATGTTTGAGAGTTCGACCAAAATCTTGCTTCAGTCTCACATTTAGGGTGTTTTCCTGCACACTGGTGCTGCCACCCACGAGCCAAAGCAACCACATTGCCAATCACTGCAGAGATTTCTCAGAAAATCTAGCTTCCTTTACTTCAAGACCAAAAAAGACACTCAGTGCTTTGCTATACTGCTTTTAGAAACAAATTCTGCCTGCTGTTGTCACTGGCAGCAAGGAGCCTTAAACCAAATGGGATTCAAGTCAGAGATGAGATTCCGCCCAGCGCAGAGGCCAGCAGGGTGTGCCACAGCAGAGACTCCTCAGTCACACACGCACGCCTTTGCCTGGCTCACCCTAAACCACTTCTTGGTGCTGCAGCCCGGTAACTGACTCTCCCAACCCTGTGCTGCCAGAGAGCCCAGAACTCAGATGGAATAAGAGGTGTTGTTCCTGGGGAACAATTATTGTGGGGCTTAATGTACTGAATCTGGGAGCCAATTACATTATATTTACACTCAAATGTTATGACAAAGAGCTCGAGAACAAGGGTGAAGCAGTTATGAAGGCAAAATCCATGTGATTATGCATTAATTACATGCACTGTGGATCACATGATAATTATGCTCAGAATTACCAAATAACTCCCAAGAATAATTATTATGCAATTTGTACATTTTAGATCTTATGGTAACACTTTCGCACTTAGAACTACCCCATGCAATTATCCACAATTATCTAATCACTAAATATCATGTAATTACAGAGGTATATTTTTATGCCCTGTACAAAAACACATTACCAAAATCTTCAAATCAGAATAGCCCCATGCATGTGTGTGTGTGTGTGTGGTGTGTAAAGGAGATCCAGAATATTCTAGATGGAATTAAAGGAGGTGCTCTGTAGATAGAAGTGGCCTTCATGAGCTCACCTAAATTTTTTCAAATGCAAATCTAAATGTTTCTAAGCTCATAGATGAAAGGATTCATATAGCAACCACACACTCGAGTCCCTCAGGCCCAGATGTGTAATTGCAAAGGAAGACGGCCTCAGCCCAGCCTGACCTCTGCTCATCCTGAATGGCCCCTTTGAAATGTGGCATGTGAAGAGTCACTCACTAAGAGGGGACAGTGTCCCAGTCACTGCTACCCCGACTTAGGCACTTCCAGATGAGCAAGTCTACCTCGCCCCACTTGTAAAAAACACACTCTCTCGAACGCATGCTCTCTGGCTGTTCCCAGCCTGTCTCACAAGCATTCTCAATGGAAAGCACTTTTGCAGTGTTAACACAGTGGCTAGCATTTCGGATTGAGAAAATAAGCCTACTTTAAGCACGCCATTCCCCAATGATAGCCTTACATTAATATTTATCAGGAAACAGAAAATCAAGGGCACAGAGGGAACTTTCCATGCAAACATTTTCATTTGTAAAATTTAGATAACTGAAATTCAATAACATTTTCTACCTGAAGAGCACAAAAGCCTGAGCTATGTCAATCCTGGGGTCTGAGATAAGGGCTCTGTCCTCCCGGACCACAGTTGACTGGCAAGGAGGGGCTGCCCAGGTAAGTGGACTGCAAAGGACTGCTGACCAACCCCAAGGCCCCAATTGCTGAACTGTCCAAGGAACAGTGGAGAACAAAGATCTGGGGATCCGAATTCCTGTGAATGACTTGCGAGGTGTGTCTCAGAGGAGATAAGGCCCTAAGGAGCGGACTTGCTCTGGAAAGATGGAAAGTCATGCTTTTCCCTGTTCCTCTACTCCAGGCAATTAGAGGCCCTTTAACCCAACAGAGGAGAGAAGGTGGGAGACAGAGCCTAGGGAATAATCTGGGCTTCCCTTGACCTCATGGCTGGCCTTGGAGCCAGTGAAGCCAGCCATGCAGAAACACCAGACTTGGCAGACACAAAGCCCAGACCCAGGCACCTCTCAACCAGAGGGCCCGGAAGGCATGCAAGGTCCAACAATGGCAGGCGCTGCAGAAAGGGCAGGGGCTCCCCCGACCAGCAAGGCCGGGAAGCAATCTAGGCCTCCTCCCTTCTGCAATGCAAAGAGGTGCTAAAGATGGCTGAGCAGGGACTCAGGATCTCACCACCATGGTACCATGGGCTGAACCTCCTGTCCTTCTCCTGTCCTCAGATATGGGAAGAGGACGGGGGGCAGAGGGACTTCTGCCCTATGTGTCACACAAGAAGCACCCTGCCCCAGCAGAACAGTACAGATAAGCCAGGTCAAGCACAAGATTTA
Organism: Cavia porcellus; assembly: GCF_034190915.1. Classification (NCBI taxonomy): domain Eukaryota; kingdom Metazoa; phylum Chordata; class Mammalia; order Rodentia; family Caviidae; genus Cavia; species Cavia porcellus. The sequence continues at coordinate 61,761,222 of NW_026947489.1, forward strand.
AACAAAATCTGGGCTGGGCATGGTGCCTCATGCCTGCAATTCCAGCACCCAGGAGACAGAGGCAGGATAGTATGAAAGAGAACACCACCACAGGACTTCCCAAAGTAGGGCACCTTCCATTCTAAAAAATTCATTTTTGTTCTTTTTGACCTTTTTAAAGGACTAATGCATGCTTTTAAAAAGAAAAATACAAAGGATTAATGCAGGAAGTGACTGCAACCAAAATAAGATGGATTTGTTAGTAATCCAACCCCGCAGAGCTAACATATAACCTCAAAATCACAAGTTGGTGAGTCATGATAACAAGATAAAGAACAACAGATTCGTGACAGTTCAGATGTGTTCTCCCAAGAATGTGGAAAACATTTTAAGACACAGGAGGGGAGTGAAGCTTCAGGGGAGAGCCACAGCTGAGAGCCACCTGCCAGGCGGTCATGGGGTGGTGAGTGGCAGAAACCCTTGCTGGGCACTGAACAACACAGGCAAGCCACCTTCTAGTTTGATTAGCATGGTGCTCTGATACTGCTCAGGACCCCTGGCCAGCAGGAGAGGCTGGAGAGAGGCCAACATCGAACAGTGGGGACGAAAGCAGCCAAGGTCTAAGCTGTGCCTGGCCAGTGGGTCACCACGGTAGAAGGTGTGTAAATCTGGAGGTTCCCACATGTAGTGGAGTATCTCTATGGGAGAAGGCTGCAAAGGGCAGGGACAGAGAAAAAGTACCTCAAACTGTCAGTGGCTCCAAGATCTGTCTCTCTCATGGTTATGGCAGTGCGTGCTCCCCTGAGCACCAGATGCCCCTCTGGACACCTCATAGAGACAACAGAAATGTGCCCACATTTCCTTATAGGAAACTGAGGCACAGAGACAGTGCACAGAGGGTCGAGCATGCTGTGCAGTGGACAGTCCTGGATCCAGCAGGGGTTGGGATGGGCTACAGAGGACTGTGTGTATTCTCAACTGCATGCTCATGGGCCACCGCTCTAGAGGATACAGAAGGTACGAGAAAACACCCGTATCACCACAGTTGTGATTGCTACTGAGATGACCAAACTTTAATAAAACTACAACTTTTTGCTTCCAACGGTGAAGAACTAGACATTTCCTTGAAAATAAGAGAAAATGAGTTAGTATCTAATGTGCTTTTGAGGTAGAAACCTAAAGCAAGTGCTATGTCCAGGTGCTGCAGGTATGACCAAGGGGGGACCATGGGGGGAGGGGAGCACATGGCTCTCCTGCCACGTGTGGTCTCTAAGTGAGGAACTACTCTTCTCCAGCAAGTGCCCCCACTCCTGGGCTCCACACTCAAGGCTTGCCAGGGACCATCGCCACCTTCCTGTGGGCTCTTCTTAAAGACACAAATCAAGCCCCCAGCTCCCTGATGGTGAGAGCCTGAGCTTCAGGTCAGAGGAAGTAGCCAGATCCACCCCATGGGCAGCAAGGGCTTCCAAAAGGAAGCTGGTGGGAGCGGAACTCTCTCCTGATACTCCAAAGAAAGTTTTTTTATCAGAACACAGATTTTAAAATGCTCACAATGAATTCAAAATTTTCAAAGTGCTGTTTAAGACTGAACAAACAAAACAAGCATGAAAACACACTGTACAGCCACAAACATGTACATACAACACGCACACCCCACACAGGCATGGGTCACAGTCACATGTGCCACCACAGAAAGAACAAAAGTGTCTGAGAGAGAAAACAGCAGTTTCAGAAAGAGCTATGTTCTATGTTGAATCAAATTTAGGTCAAATTCTTCTGGTTTCTACTCTTTTGTGTTATTTGAAATGATGCAAAGTATGTTCATGTTACAGTCTTAGTATTTTCTTTCAAATTGATGTCAATTGATGTTTAGCACTGTATCATTTTCAACCAGTTATAAATTTGCCCCAATAACTATGTTTACATAAAGGACAATTCAGTAGCGTTCCTACCTGTAGGGAAAATACCAACAATTCATTTATTCTCAAGTACTTGGGAAAAATTTTTCTCAAAGGCAAATCATTGATAGGGAATCGAATACATGTTTAACTTGATTCTAAGAAGTGTGGAGATTAAAGCTCTTTGAAACCACAGTGGAAATGGTATGAGAATGGAATGTGGGAGACAGCTCTATTGCAGCTGAATGGCAAACCCTAAGCACAGACAGGAATGTGGAGTGTGCAGAGCCTGGTGTGGCCTACAGCCACCAAGGGTTAGGAAGCATAGTGGAGATCATGCACTTATCTTTGAGAGCAAAAATGACAGCACGAGGAAACAAGAGAGAAACTCAGTGTCCTGCCAGGATCCCTGGACTCGTAGGCATCGGTGACTGGACTGATAAAATTGTAGCCTTCCTCCCAGCATAGACAACACATCTCCCTGGTGGCTCCAACCTGGCTATGGGGGCCAAGCACTCACACCCACGGGGCCCAAGGATCAGTAAGGAAAGTGAGTCTGTGAACAACTCAAAAACCAGAATGATGGCCAAAACCTTTGTTTCCTTGTTTGAAATGCATAAACAGGACCTCAAGACTTGTGCCCAAAACTAGCTCCCGGGACAGGTGAGCACATATGTGCCTCAGTAGCAAATCAGAGCTGGGCTTGGGACAGCTCACAGCCGAACCCTCTCCCTCCCCGTCTCACAGGGCACTCCCACCTCCCTGAAAATAATAGGTCTGTGGGCAGAGAAGGTCTCCTCATCAGCCTGAGTGCTGCCTCTCCGTTGCCATAGTGACTCCAGGTAACCCCCAGCTGCTGTGCAGGTGGATTCAGCCAGCAGAGCACTGTGGCCTGACAGGTTCTCACTGTCATCGCTACAGCGAGAAATCAGAGCAGTAACAGCAGCTCATGCCACACCACTCAGGTAAACCTCCTGGTACCAATTACTTGGAGGAAAAACAAAATATCATCCACTGCCTCCGGGTGGAAAGTGGTGTTGCTGTTCAAACAGCTCAGACAAAAGCTGCAGGCCAGTGCAGGGGAGGGCTTTGCTGGCAGGCAGCCCTGGGCACATCCTACTAAATTATCTGTGTGTCACTGGACAGTGTGCACTCCAGGGAGACCCGTGGCCTGGAGCCTCGTCTCTCTGTTCTCAGTCTCATGTCTACCCTGGTTTTGATGGAAAAACCAGAGACATGTTTCTCCAAAGGACTGTAGGATTGACAGGCAACCTCATCCCTGTGTGGCAGGTGCTCAGCTCCTGGGTCAGCCTGGAGTAAGATGGGAATGGTAGGGACCAAGGGAGAGCTGGACCAGGGTAGCTGGTTAGGCTGAGTGCTGAGCAGTTACACAAATCCTCAACACAGCGCAGCGCAGTGCAGAATCAGGATGTCAAGCCCACTGAACTCAGATCCAAATCACCCCGCACCCAATGTTCCGATGGGTAGGGTGGGGAAACATGCCAGGAAAATGGACCCACATCATAAATCAGATGCATTCTACTGGGGAGATCTGACGATTCTTTCCTACCCACTGGGCTAAGTAAAAGCCAACTTGATCCCAAATTCTTTATCTCCTCATGAAACCAGGACCTGAAGGTAACATGGAAGAAATGGGATTCCATAAACTGGATTTAGTTGTCAGAACTAAACCAGAATTATATGATCAGTATTTTAACTGTGTGCAAAAGTATGCATTGAGCCTTAATATTGAGAGAATTTAAAATAATACTGGAGGATTTTCTTGTAGTAGATGGAAACCTCAGACTTGTCCAGGGCCACTGGTCTATGAGTAGCTGCCTGGGCTGAGCAGGAGCCTGAGTTGGAACCAGGAGCCCACTGCCAACAGTTTGTCTTTCACTTGTTTTAGGTCAGTTCCCTTCACCGGGTAGTAGAGCTACAGGGCTCAGGACTTGTCTCGGGCAGTGTATTTCAGAAGAGAGAGGAGGAACACATCAGGTGAACACCTTCTAGGTGACTGGCCCTAGCTGCACCTGTGGAGGGACCCAGTGGTGAGATCATAATGTGATGGCACTTTGGGGAGGTGGTGGAAAGGAGGGTGCTAGTTCAAGAGTAGGTCTGGCCGGGTGACTCTGGGGTTACCTGTGGTCTCCAGCCCTCCTCATTGTCCTCCCTTTTTCTGTCTCTCTCTCTCTCTCTCTCTCTCTCTCTCTCTCTCTCTCTCTCTCTCTCTCTCAGACACGTCCCTCTGCCCTGGTATTTCTGCCTGGACACAGATCTAAAAGCAAGTGCAGCCAGCTGACCGTGGACAGAAACCCCTCAAACCATGAGCCATAATAAACCTTTTGCCTTCAAATTGATTTTTTTAACGTATTTTATCACACATCAGACAGGAGAGTGACATACACCTAAAAACACATTCAGTGTTGCGCTACGGGAAAATATGTGAGGCGTGCAGCAGTCTGAGGAAAGCGGAGAGGAGGTGAAATGAACTCCCCCCTTCTTGCCTCCTTACCAGCCACCCACAGGCGACGCTGTGCAGGATGCTCATCCCCTGAAGCTCAGTGTCCATGAGGAAAACATACTCGATGGCAGCTTTTACTTCCTCTTAGGACTCAGGCAAGCCATAATTTTCCCCTAAAAGCACAACTAATTAAAGCTTCTCTCAGAAAAGGTGTTGGGGACACAGCTGTTCCTTCTTGCAAGCACCCTAGAAGAGGCCTATATCAGGTGGTCAGGCCTGTAATGGACCCTGGACCAACTTCCCAGGGCCACACCAGTGCATAGAGGGAGACCAAGGGACTCAGTATGAGACTGTCGCCTGGGCCACTGAATGCGGCCTTCTGTTCCCTTCCAGGAAGAAAAGCACTGAGGACTTCAGCTGTACAGAGTCCTCTAGGACTCTCACCCTAGAGAGCCCACTGAGCAGATGGCTGGAGATGAAGGTGTTCTTCAGCATGGTAGCATCAGGGGTGCGGAAAGCTGATGCCCACATGGCTCTGGGAGGGTTGAAGGAATTCCACATCCCCTCTTCCATTTCAAGGTGTCTCTGACAAGTGTCCCACCAGCACAGGATCCCAGCTGTGATGCCTCCATTCTCACCCCAGCTGTGCTGACTAGTCAGTTCTCCACAAGACACTATCAGGGACTCTGGGCCCTCTACTTCCCATCCCCTCACTAAGAGGCTCAGCTGCTCCTTCCCTGGGGAGCCTGGGCTCAAAATGTCCCCTGTACCCCTTGTCCGGGAACACCCGTGCCAGTCTCATTTCCTCATTACCTCTGTCTGTCCAGTCCTCAGCCATGTCCACCACCTGAGGCTCTACAACTTGACACTCTCAGAAGTACTCAGCCTTGGACTGTGTCTCCACACTGAAAAGGAAGTGGTTTGCTAGCACCTCTCACATGGACTCCATTTTCTTAGTGGATTTAATTTGTGGTGCTGCATCTCAAACCCTGAAGATGCCAGCAGTGTCTCTGAGGGACTTCCCAAGCCCCTGAGGGAGGAAGACTGCATCCAGAGTGCCAGAGAGAGGATTTCTGTAGAAGGCGCTTCAATGGTCCCTGTCTGCCCACCGCAGGGAACATCTGTGAGCAAGCTCTGCCCCTTCTGAGGCCAACCTGCTTGGGATCAGATCAGAGTCTCACACAGCGCCTCCCATCCAGGAGGGCACATGACAACAGGAATCAGCATCTGCATCGCTGATGAGGCAAGACTGCTCCATTGGAAGTGCCCTTCTTGCCCACTCCTGTCCACCACATGTGACACTATCTGGCAAAGAAATCATCTGAAAGCCAGATCATTGAGCATTTGGGCACAAAATGCAGAGACCGACTCCCCCCACCTACCCCCTAGGTCTGGTCCTTTTAACCTGGTGCCACCTCAAGGGTTAACTGTGCTCACCACAGCCCCTCTGGCCTCACAGTTCTAGTGTTTGGCTGTCTCTCCTTAAAAGCAAGACCGTCTAGAAACACTCAAGAAGACTGAAGAGAGGGAGAGTCAGGAACAACTTTGCTGGGCTGATGGTGTGGGCTGGGAGAGGGGTGCCACGGATCCCTGGAACTCCATGGGGCAGCATCCTGGACATACAGCACTGGCACAGTGAGCCAGCCACCTGGGTTGTGTGGGTCACATATGACAAAGGGATGGGGCACTTGCAGTAGTATCAGGTGAGAGGCTGGCCATGTCCTCAGCACCGTCCAGTGGTGTAGCAAGGAGGGCATGATTCATACAGAAAGAGGAGTGCGTGTCACAAGGGTACAGCAGCGAGAACACCTCAGTCCCCAGCATACTGGGCTCACAGGCAGCGGAAACCCATCTGGCACTGGGTGTCATGGCAAGCACACTCCAGAGAGCAAAGGTGGTGGCACAGCTCTAGCCAGCCTCTGGTTTCCAGTCATCACTTCCTCGTGGAGGAGCATTGGCAGGGTAAGTGTCTTCAGAAGGCCTTTAGAACAAAAGTCCTGACGATTGTCTTTCTGAGACATTACCTTGATTAAGCACAAGGAATCCAGGGTGGAGGCAACTCTTTCTTTCACGAGGGCTCTCTAAGAACATCCTTTCAGATAGAAACCCAGGAAGAAAATGCATTTGGGGCTACACCTGCATCTGGACACAGACTTTCCAAGCCAATGACCCATTTGATCAATGGGCCAGCAACCAAAAACCCCAGTTGCCAGCACCTGGATTCTCCACCCTTACTGTGTCCAGCCCTGGGGGTAGGAGGATATCAAATCACTGCCCAGCACAGCTTAGCCAGCCCTTTGCTGACACTCATAAACCACCATAATTGAAGCCTCAGATGCACCTGCACACATCCTGGAGCCCCAGTTGGGAAAAGCCAGCTGTAAGGTGGGGTTATATTTCAACATCCAAAACAACTGTGGCTCCTTACTGTGCAGACATTCAGGCATTCAGAATAAGGTTAAAGTCCTTGCACATATAACACAGTCACATGCAAACACAGACTAGATTAGCTTTTGCTGCTCAGGGGCTGAGAGTATGGGCCTACCTGGTGAACGACTTTTTCCTGACAGAAGACACAGCTCCTAAACTCCAAGAAGAGTGGCCTAACGCTCTATATATCTAAAAGCCAGTCATCCACATGCACAGGGACACCAGCCTCTTCCCTGTGCCTGGGTAGGGCATCCCCAGAAGAGACCAGCCTTCAGAAAACATAGAGGCCCTTGGTCTACGGACAACAGACACGAACTATATCTCAAATAAGATCTGCCATGAATGAGGGTCTAGGTATCCATCTAGGACCTGGGTCTTCCAGGACTGAATTCAAATCCAGTCCGGCATAGCGAAGGGAGAGCTTGCTACAGGCAACTCAGCAGGCAGGTAGGGAGCAGACTGGCAAGCAGATGCATGGAGGGCCAGCAAAGGCAAAGCAAGGCCAGCGGACATGCAGGAAGACAGAAAGGAGATGCACAGATGAGCCAGCAGGCACAAAACGGGGCCAGTAGGTGACAAATAGGCACTGGGCCTGTGGTCAGGCCAGCAGGCAACAGGAAAAGGCTACCGGGAGGGCACCACAGGCTGAGCGTGGATATGGCAGGGAAGCCATGGAATTGAGGCCATGGCTTCACCCGGAAATACTGGCATCTGGAGCTGGAGAAGGATCCCTAGCCTGTCCTCCTCATCCTTGTGATCCTTGTGAGGACACAAGTCCAGACTCTGAGTGACAGTCTCAACTCTCTGACAGGGATGGGCAGAGCCGATTCACAGGGACTCCAGGCAACAGTCCCCTGTGAACTATGCCCTGTCCTCGGTGGCCCCAGTCCTGCCTCCTGTTGTGGGAAGGAGACAGTCAGAGCCCTCCTCAAGTCCCAGACTGGAACTCCGCCAGCCTGGCCTGAGCCAGGACATGGAGGTCTTCTCTGCAAGACTTCTCTTTAAAATCTCGATTTCCTTTAACCTCTGCACGCTGAATAACTGGTTTAGAGAGTCTGAGTTCCAGTTGAATTTTAAACCCATCTGCACCAGATGGCCACCGGGCTATCAAGAAATTCCATGCTCTGCTCATCCATGGAAAGGTCTGGACCAAGGAACTGCCTGGCACCCCACTTCCTAGGACTCCCCCCGTTACTGGGAGCCTTTCTCTTCTTTTATTTCCAATAAACACTTCCCCTTTAACCTCCTTTCTGTTGATGAATTTATTCTTTGACTTCCTATGGCGAGGAGCTCAGTTTATTCGATGACAGGTGTTTTAAAGGCATCAGGGCCAGGACTCTTGACACTTCCTACCCTCACACAGGGCAGCTTCTATAGCCGTGTCACTGGTGTCATCATAGCTCACGGGGCAGTTCTTCCTCCTGCCCGTACTGGAGAAGGCTTAGCTGACAAGGAGAGGAAAAGCCAGAAAGAATGCTTAGATTCTGCAGATCAAATCCAGGACCCAGAGCCCTGTGGGCACAGGCAAGAGTCCTAGGATAGCATCCATCCTGAGGTGACGCTCAGTAAAAGGAGATCCCAGGATACTGGCTGGAAGCAGATACTGCTGCGGGGGCTGAGGGGGATGAGGGGGGCTGAGGGGTTCTGCAGTGTGGTCTCGATGGACACAGCTGTGAGGCCACAAGCAATCAAAGACAGTGAAAGCTCTGTTCCTTTAGAAGATTGAGCTCACCGTCTGCTTAATAGCTCAGAGTGCATTGTCTGACACCATTAAAGGACTCCGTTCAAATATGCCAGATTAAAAAGTCTTCATTCATCGGTCACACAAAAGGCAAAATAAGCCCCATTGTTCTGAAGAGTGGTGGCTTGATTTAAATGTCGCTGCTGATCAGGTGCTAGGCAGCACTGGGACCTGCCCTGCACATTGGCCAGCCTGCCCCATGCCCCCAGCTGCCTCTGCACCCGGGAGGCTGGTATTTGCCATGTCTTTGCTGCTAAAGGGCAGAGGAGCTGAGGGGGGAAAGCCTGGCTCCCTCCCCTGTGATGATTTATGCACGGCTCACTGTTGCATCTACGTGCTTCTGCCCAGCATGCAGGAAGCTTTTTAACCTAAGGGGTGCAGAAAGGCTTGGACAGTAAGGGAAGCAGGACCTGTCTCAGTCTGCCAGCAAGCACCCAGGCAGGTCCAAGGGACTGGACAGTGGTACTGTAGTCCATACACACATGGCAGGACAGCTGAGGCACAGAGGGATTCAACAGAAGGGTTCTCTCTTTACAGAGCTGGGATCCCTGGTGTAGGTGGGAACACAGCCAGCCTCAGCCTGGAGGATGCAGGACTCTGTCTCAGGACTTAGGATACAGCTCATCTCCCATCAAGAGAAAGAGAGGCCCTGGGGAAGACTGGTGTCCATGGGCCATGGAGGCTGCTCTTGCAAAGCTGACCCCACATTGTCCTCAGTGGGAAAGAGGCACTTCAGCTCTTGAGTCCCTCACTCCTTCAATGAGCAAAGCAAAGCACACTTTAAATCATTCTCTAAGCACGAGTTTATTTCTGGGCAGCAAGAAGATCCAGTGACCTCGGAGCCTGCAGCCTCTGCATCGTTATCTCTGTGGTGGGGACTCTGGGATCTGCGCGGGGTGTGGGAATATCTTCACAATAAGGGTGACTCAGACTCTTCCCAGCCCATGGAGCTGCAGAACATGTGGGGCTGGCCCAGTGGGTCATAGTCATGGTGCAAGGGACACATGGTCTCTCCAGGCCAGGCTGGTCTCTCCACAGCTATCAGAGCTCATCTGGCCAATGGCTAATAGGAGAAAATTTTCAATGGATCTGAGACACTATCCAGCCTTGAGTGTCAGGGTCACCACTGCAGACACAGCCAAGCATGCAGCATCCACATGACACTGCCCTCAAAGGCAGTGGCCACCCTGGGATCTGCAGTCCCTGTAGGTCTGTCCCTCATACTGAACTGTACCTTGAAGAAGGCCCTGCAGCCGCTCCTCACTGCATCTGTTGATTTGAGGGACACAGTGTCATCACTACTGCCCCCAGGCCACTCCACTTTCTTTATCTAAGCTCACCAAAGAGACCTCCTCCTACAGGGCTTCCCAGGAGGGAAAACACACAGTGCCCATCTCAGGAAGGAGTGCAGGGAAGTGCTAGTGGAGGGGGCCACAATCCATGCCAGCACCAATCTTCTTGTGCCTGTGTGGTCCTGTAAGAACACCTTTCCACCGGGCATTGCTAGAAGAAATAACTTGGGGGAAGGGGTTGAGGGTCTCTGCTCATGTCCCCTTCAGACTATGCACCAGTGAAAGCCAGTTGCCCTTGGCTCTGGAGCCCAAGAATGTCAGCTCGACGGGTCCTCATTATGCCAATTGGGAAACTGTTCTTCCTGATCATGAAGGTGGCCAGGGTGGTCACTAGCTGACCACAGCACATTTCACTCTGAGCTGCAGAGGCAGAGAAGAGAAGGTCATGTCGGTGAAATCAGTGGTCACGGGCATCTGTGCACAGCCTTGACCAGGGCCAGTTTCACTGCAGGCGGGCTGAGAGGAGTGAGCTGCAGGGTCTGGGACCCAACCCCTTCCTGTCTGCAGGCCTACAGCAGGGCCAGGTGCACGACTGTTGTAGTCAGCATCACTGATGAACACAAAACGCCCAGATTCCCCACCATCCAAGGAAGACTTGGCGAGTGTGCTGCCCTTTCCAGTGCATTAGGACCCACCCTGGCCTTTTCTATCTTATGTTTAGAGCAAAGATTGGTCTCTAATCTTCAGACTTCCACCTGAATTCCCTGGTTAAATATGCACAAGGGGCTTACGCATAGCCACCCTTCCTGAGGACCAGTTGGCAGCTTCAGCTGCTGTTTCCAGTCAGAGACCAAATTGGCACATGCTGAAAAGGTCCACACTCCCCGGGGCCCCCTGCTGCCTGTGCAGAAGCTCTGTGCAGGGTGGGGTGGGTGTACTCAGGCCTCTCTTAGGTGGTTTCTACACACTGGGGCTCATTGAGCCACCCTGAGGAGCCTGCTACCTCCAGACCACACCTCTGCAGGGACCCAGAGCTGGCCAAGATCCACTGGTTCCTCCATATTACCCTCAAACTGCACTGGCTCCCCTGGAATGAAGGTCCCTGGCCATGGGGTGCCACATGCTCCACAAAGTGACACCTATCTGGAAATACCAGGCCAGCCTGGGATGTGGGTGCGGTACATGCTGACTCAGGACTGCCTGTGCCTATATGCTGGACCTTCTCTGTCTTGAAAATGCCCAAGAGCCCATCACAGTCTGCATTTGCCAACCACTACTCCCAGCCAGACCCCCAGGCCCTACAAGGTGTGTCTTGCATCCTCCATGCAGACAAGAACATTTCACAGCTGGCACATTTCCAAGTTCCATTGCTTGGATGTCTGCTGTGCTCAGAACCCCACTGTGGATGGAACATTTTGGAAATGTGTGGTAGGGCCACATGGGAGAGAGTCCAGGTTGGCTGCCTCCTGTGTTTGGCACTCAGTGCATGTGGAATCCAGACGGACTAAGGAGCCCATCATGACTGAGACAGCCCTGAGACTGAGGACACTGCTGGCCATCTGGAGGGAGAAACTGTTTGTAACTCTCTAAATATCTCAGCTGGACACAAAGCAGACTTTCACACAGTTTTGTCACATGATTAATTTCCAGGGCCTAATTATAACAGAAAGAAGGTAAGGCTGTACTTCATTCCTCAAAATGTACAAGCAGAGGAAAGGATTTCATAAAGCCATGGCAGAGACAACAAGGTCAGCAGTACATCAGCATTCAGGCCATTGCTGGGATTGTGTGCCTATTTGGTAGCAACTATCATTACATCCCCACTGTGCGTCACATGAGCAGGCCCATGTCCACAGGTGTGTCACCCTTACTCAGTGTTCTTATCCTTCCTGTGACAGCTGGGGCATTAGACTACGTGGTAAAGACTGTGTGTGGGAGGACTCACCATTTATTGTTTCATTTCTGGCCAGTGAGAGAAAGATTCAAAATATTGGCCCTAATGAAGCCCCCAGGTTTGCAGTGACCCAATCTATCCAGGCGAAGACTGGTCCTGCAGGGGCTGCTGACTCTGCTGCAAGGCAGGTCGGGTCTTCAAACCCAGGAGGCAGAGTGGAAACCACAGGAGTCCACACTAGCAAAAGAGGCCCTGCCTCTGGCACCATGTCAAATCCCTGGGGACAGTGCCACAGACAGCACACTCCTGGCCTGGTGCCCATGCATCAAGAGTGGCCTGGTTCCAACAGGAGGGCAGGAGCATGCAGTTCACACTGCGAAGCTCCAGACTGCATCAACCACTCAACAGAAAGCAAATGCAGAAAGGCAGTGACTAAAGTTTCGCTTTTAACTCCAGGCAATGTGGAGAAGTCATGCAAAGTTAAAATGAAAAACCTGTAAGGGGAATAAAGTGCATTCCCAGGCAAACCTGTGTGGTTTCTTTTCTGAAGCTTAGTCAGAATATTTACTTGTGAGGACAAAAGAGAGTGCAGCCCTGATCAGAGACAGGTCTCCATCCCTGGTCAGACAGAACCTGCTGCTGCTTTTCAGTCTCAGTGCTGCCCACAGGGACCTGGATGTGGGTTGTGGTGGTCATAACAGTTGCTTCCTCAGGGCCAGGGCTGCTCCGGTCCTCAATGGAGAGTTAGTAACTGCACCCCATGATTCCTCACTAAGCGTGGAATCCAGGGACTCTGACTGTCCATGGTTGGCAGCAGTCATCACAGTGCAGGTTAAAACATTGAGTCACAGTTGAGGGAACTCCATAACCAACAGTGGGGTCCTCACTCTCCCACCCCAGCCCTTCCTGGGGAGGTTTCTGCCTTCAGTGTCTACTGCCTTATTCTCCATGTGAGTTTTGAATATTACTCCTATGGTTCCCCTGCACTGGTCTCACGTAGCCAGCTCCACCTAGCCAGACTCCTGCACCTTAATCTTCCTTATCTTTGAGGACAGGAAGCCTCTCCTTCATGATAATCCACCTGCATGCCAATGATACACCCCAGGTCTGTGACCATTAGCAACCCACACAATAATGGCCTAAAAGAACCACGAAAGGAACAGAAAGAGATGGCATCCAGATTCCTGAAAAGACATGATTATTCCTCCTCTTTCCTAGCCAGCCCTTCCCCCTGCTTCTTATACCTAATCTGTAGGTTTGGCCCCTGATGGGTTGTGAAATTGATGTGCAAGTTTATTCTCTACTTTCGCCCTTGGCCAAGATTGAAGTCCCCTCCACTGCCCAGCCATGGTTAGTCCTGGGAGTGCTTCACAGTGGGAAGGACTCATGCTGGGGTCATGGCACATCCCCTGCCCAGCATCTCCCCAGGCCCTGGTCACCACTGTACTCCTCTCCAGGGCTGTGAGAGCCAGCAGTTTAGATTCACAGTGGGAGCTCCTGTGGAGTTCTTAGACCAGAAGAGGGAAACGAGATGCCCAGATTCTGATCCTGGCACAGCCTCAATGAGCTGAGCTGGGCACTGGCAGCTGGAACTGCTCCTTCTCCAGCCCTCAATGCCTAATACTGCCTGGGCCATGTCATGGGAGGACAGTACAGTTGGTGGGCTGCTCCCTGGGTGCTGGTCCAAGGCTACCTCTCCAGCTCCTCACCAGACGGAGCTACAGGAGGTAGAAAGCTTGGTGCCACTCAAGGGATCCTTGCCCGCTCCTGGGCCTCCAGAGTCAGCTGCTCACCCTTTCTTTCCATGCAGCCCTCTCCAAATGTCCTACCTACCGAATCTGTGGAACAAAGTGCCTGGAGAAAAGCTGCCAACAATAAAACTCACAGGCGCCTCCTGAATAAAGGCATCACCCAGAAAATGCACTAAATTAGGCTTTAATTGCTAGAAATTACTTTCAATTACTAAAAATTACAACAAATTACTTGTTGAATAGACACATTCTTTCACTGCCATTAATAATTTAAAATTGCTAATTACATGTAATTGTCAGTAATTTTTGTTCTTTGGTGAAAAGTGAGGTGGGCATTATGTGGACCCCACTTTTGAGGACCGGCCCATGGCACCTCCATGTGGCAGCTGAGCCAGCCCTCCCAGAAGAGTCCTGGTTGCCTGGGCACAGCCGAGGGGTGACAGTCCTGCTCCTATAGCTGTGCTGCTGAGGGCAGGTGGGGCCAGGTTTTCCACAAAGCACCTCCACCCTCCTCCATCCCAGAATCAGGCTAGACAGCTTGTGAGGTACAGCCACAGCCTCTTCAGTCCTGTGCAACAGCCGCTGCTTCCCTGTCCCTGCCTCTTTCTTCCACCAGGGTCTCTCCTTTACCACCTCCAAGGACAACTCCTCCCAGGGTCCCTGACCAACTGGCCTTCACGGGTCCGTGCTCCCATGGTTTGGCTGTCACCCACAGGTCTGCTGTAGGCATGGTGGGGCCTTTCCTGCTGACAGACCTGGTCCCATCACTAACCAGGAGCTAGCCCCTCTAGGTGAAACCAAGTGCCCAAGTTTCCATATCCATTCGGAGCCACACTCATCAGAGCTCCAGGGAGACCCACTCTTGGGGGTGGCCTTGGCCACTGACCAAGAGACAGGAACAAGAAGACTCCCTGTTGGCTTCAGCCCTGCCCATGTCCTGTTTCTGGAATATTCCCTAGCCAGGAGGAGGCAGATATCTCCTTCCAAAAGGCAGTCCTGCAGGACAGAGGGAGAACTAAATGCAAATATCCCCTGCTCGCCCTCGCTGACCTCCATTCCGGGAGAAAGAGCCCAGAGCCACCACTTAATGACACCAATCACAGTGACCCCCCTTCCCCTGTCAGAGGGGCCATGTGAGCCTGATGCCATGACCCTCTCGTCACAGTAAGCACATTTCACCAGCTCCACCAAGAAAACTCACGAGCAGAACCAGTTATACAACAGCTCACTCGGACATCTGGGTGTGACTTACTGGTACTTGAGGTGTAACAGCTTCAAGACACTTTAGCACAATCTCCTCTCAAGGTTTCTGTGCTGTTCAAGGCTTTAACATACCTGTCAGTTCCCTGCTCATCAGCCACAGGACACAGATAGCATCCAGCCCACCTGTACAGAATCATGACCCCTAAGAGGGCAACCCTGAGGGTGCTCGGCTCTCCTGGTCCCACTCTGCTTATAGGCAGCATGCTTTGAGGGCACCATCCCCCAATGCCACAGATGTGGTTCATCACAGGGTAGAGTAAGGACACAGGGTGGCCTGCTGTGAGGGGCAGGGAGGGCAGGGGCCAGCTCTATCCGGGACTTGGATGGTCTCCATGGGCTCCACACACCATGGCTGAGTCTAATTGGCCCTCAACAGGGTGCTTTGAAACCAGGTCTTTGAAGACTTCATGATGTTTCAAGATACAGGGAGAAGAGAGCAGGGATGTAGAGAGAGTAAAAAGAGATGAAAAGAGAGGCTGGAGATGAAAGTGCAAGAGAGAGTCAGGAACGGGAGGGCCAGGTGGTGGACATGGCCTGGGGTCTCTTGGGACCTCCATTCTCCGAGCCAGGTCACCAGTACAGCAAGAGAAAGCCACAACTGCTCCTCAGACAAGAACACATTGCAATGTTCAAGTTTCCCCTGATGCAGAGCAATGGAGGTGCTGTTTGCAGAGACAGGTAACTGGTTAAAATTAGAGAAAGAAAAGTAGATGGGGCTGATCAGAAGAAGGGAAAAGAGAAGAAGGAAGCCCTGGAGGCCCTCAAAGTGTCTGGACACCATGCTGGTAATCACTGTTTACTCCTAGCTGCATTTTTTATCTAAGATTTATGTATGGTTTAGAAGCCCATAGCATATCAGAACAGTAGCACACAACCTTTAAACAACCGAGTACAAGGAACACCTCAGTGCCCACCCAATGTGCTATCACAGAGCACCCAGAAGTCTGGGCATGGCTGTGCAGGAACCACACAGCAAAACACCATCACGCCCACCACCTGCTCTGAGGAAACTGGTCCAGGCGCAGGGTGCAGTGTAAGAGCAGAGCTTCAGCTCAGACTCCAACCCTCAGCTTTGTGCTCCTGGAGTCATGGCAGAGCTCCAGGAACACAGCGACCAGGACATGCCTTTTTGTGTGGAACCAAAATCTTCCGGGAGCTACCCTCTTCTCTGCTCCTGGCAGGAAGTCCCTCTGAAAGCTGCCAATCAATAAGGGAAAAAGAAACAATCTTGCATCCTCCTGAGATGATGGCCATAGTATTCCCTTTTGACAAAGTCTGTTTTGTTAAAGAGGAGCAGGTTTTAGGTTTTAAATGGAGCAAAATTAATTTCTCCCTATGGAGGCTCCCACGAAAGCACACATCAACTCCCAGATTTGCCTTGTAAGGAACCTGGATATTTTGATAGTGTTGTTTTTAAAAGCTGCTAGCACCTTACTTTGAGGTGCTCTGAACCCTATGCAGGTGCCAGGGTCCAGGGCTGGCCTCTATCTCCTTCTCACTTGCAGGAAGGAAAATGTTGGCTTTCCTGTTTGCTTCCTCTGGACATGGAATTGAAGGCAAGGGCAGTGCTAAGAGCCCCTAGTGCATTCCACCTCAGCTGTTCTAAGGCGCATCCAAAGAGAGGCCAGGTGGCCTGGGGGACTCGGGAGGAGGAGAGGGTGCACTAGACACACATGTGAAAATCCATAGTGGGACCTTTTGTGCCATCATCAAGCAGAAAACCAAGGCAGTTTGTTAGCTGGACAACACTATCCCAGGAAAACTGACTCCTACTAAGGATGTTAGTGGAGGGCACAGCCAGGTTGCTCCCAGCTCCAGTTAGGAGAATTTGTCACTCTCGGTCCTCTGCCTCAAAGCTGCCAGCTTTCATAAGATGCTGCAAAACCCACAAAATTGTTTATGCTGCAGATGAGGAGGGCAGCAAAACCACAGAGACCATGGAGGGTCACAATGTCAGGAGGGAACTGGCATCCTGGAGGGAAGAAGAGCCTTGCCCCTGGGAAGGGATCATACAGATTTGCCAAGACACAGGTCATGAGTGGGCTGCCCTGGCCTGCCAGCCACAAGCTACATCCCTGGCACTTAGGCAGAGGTCTATTCTCAGTAACACGAGGATGCCAGTTATCAAAAGCTGCCAATGGACCAGGACTTGCCCCATTTTCTTCCACTGGTGGACACATCTATGAAGACTTCAGCAGACTCACAGTGGGCCACATTGTCCTCCTGGGTCCCCAAAGCAATACAGCCCCTCCCTTGACGCACCTTAGAGAAGACAAGGTGAAACACACCAGGGGCTCCTAGTACTGCCCTTGCCTTTGATTCCATATCCAGAGGAAGCAAACAGGAAAGCCAGTGTGGTGCAGGTGATTTTCCTGCAAAATGTTTGTGTTCTTTATAGAAGCATTAAGTTTAAAGAAACCAAATCTATATCAGCTGTTACTAACATGACTAAGATGTTTCACAGCTAAATTTATGTCACTGCACTTCCATTGTGGTTGACACTCTCCTGTTTCCTTGAGCACACTTATCCACAGTGTGCCTGTGTAAACATGGTGTGTGTTCACCACATGCTACTAATGTGTGCCCAAGGTGCTAAATCTCAAGAAGATCCTGAATAATCATTGCGAAGAGCAAACAAGTATAGGGCACTTGCTGGGTGTGTCCCACCCCACTCCATCCTCGCAGCCCAATGATGCAGGGGCTCGCTCTTGGAGAACCCATGCCTGGAGGAGCGGCAGGAGGCTCTGCCCAGAAGGGAAGGATGAAGACTGAAAGCAGGTGGTGGTGCTGTCCGTGGTGCTGAAAGCAATCACATAGGTCCTTGCACTTCTTAACAATCCCTTAGGAGAATCCACAATTGCAGTCACATTTCCTCAGATCCACCTCTCTGCCTACTCTCCAGGCCCCCACAGAGAGGTCCACTGGCCTGCCCTGGCCCTCGCTCTAGCTCTGCTCCTCCACACTGGTGGAAGGGACTTCCAACTTCTCCTTTGTTGCACTCGCCTCAGTGACAACCTAAAGCTATGAATGTGTGGGAGTGAATAATTCTGAACTTTACTGTGTATGTACACATGTCAAAATCCTGCATAAGTGCACAGATGTGGACTTTCAAGCTAGGAGCACTGAGCATGAAGACTCTCACTGTCACAGACTTCACCTCCCCACACAGCGCTGATTCCTGTGGGCTTCTGCAGCTGTCCAGTTGTGTCACGAAAGCCAGATTGCACCACAGTCTGACATCACCCTTCACTGGGAAGATCAAAAGGAAGATGGCTATGCTCTCCATCCAACGTACCTCTTCTCAACATCTCCCTAGATTTTTCCCTCTGCTTTTTGCACTTGATCTTGCTTGCTTTAAGAGGAAAATGTAAGGTGTTTCTACTGATCCAAATCCTGCGACATGCTGGATTGTTAATCTTAGCTCTACTAAGTGACCTGTATCACACTCCCGCTTAGTAGTGCAGGAGGAAGGCCCAGAGACTTCACAGAGCCAAACAAAGGGAGGTTTGGGGTCCTATGCTGAGAAAGGGCAGAAAAATGTGCCAGGACTCATGGTAAATGAGAAATTCCAAGAGTCATTTTCTAATGAAAGGTCATAAGAGAACCTAGCAAACAACAGGTAGCCAGTGTCCTCATGAACCACAGGGGCCTCCACTGCTGCCTTCTGCTGACTCCCCCACACAACTGCACCACGCTGCAGGTATGAGCACACAGATTCCTCCCTGACCACAGCCCACAGTGGCAGCAAGGTCACCTTGGAGCACGGGCCTGCTCCTGCTCAGTTTGGGTGCTGGCAGGTGGACAGAGCTCCCACATTCACTGTCAGGAAGCAGGGCTCCCTATCTCCATTGTTCCTCCTAATGCTGCCCTGGCTCCCCCAGAGCCACACAGAGCCTCTATCCTGGCAGATATGGTCTTGCGGTGAGGTATTATTCATCTAATTTGTTAATGTTTTTATCATGAAAGGATGTGGAGTTCTGTCACATGTCCTGCTGCATTTACAGAGGTGACCATATGGTCTTTACATTAGTGTAGTGCATCACATTTGGAGATTTGTATATATTGAAATCACACTTGTATCCTTGGTATAAATCCTGCAGTCAGAGTTTCTGACCCGGTTAATGTGCTGTTGAATCTCACTTGTGAATGTTCTGATGAGGAGTTTTGCATCTGTGTTCACCACGAACGCTGAGCTGTAATTTTCCTTCCTTAAAGCTTTGTTGTGCATCACTGGCAAAGAGCAGTGCTGGTCTCCCAGATTGTGTTTGGGAGTGTTCCCTCCACTTCAGTTTTTGGGAAGAGATTAGAGTTGGTATTGATTGTTCCTTAAATATTTGGCAGAGTTGTGCTATGAATTCATCTGGCCCTGGGCTTTTCTTTGATGGGAGAATTTTTATTGCTGATTTAGTCTCCTTCCTTCTTATCGATCTGTTCAAGTTTTCTGTTTCTTCAGGATTCAGGCTTGGTAGACTACATGTGTCTAGGAATTTATCCGTTTCTTCTGGGTTATCCACTATGCTGGCTTTAATTGTTCACAGTGTTCTCTTGTGATCCTTATATTTCAATATCAGCTTGGAACATCTTTTCTTCACTTCTGATTTTTAGTCTCTTTTTAAAACTAGCTAGAGGTTTGTCAATTTTTATTATATTTTTTAAAAGCCATCATTTGGCTTCATTGAACTTTTCTATTACTTTTCCAGTTCCTATGTAAATTATTTTTGCCCTAGTCTTTTTTATTTTTCCCTTCTACTAACTTTGATTTAGTTTGTTGTTTTTAGCTCCTTGAAGTGTAATGTTTAGCTTTTTATTTAGGATCTTTCTTCTGTTTTGGATATCAGTATTTATAACTATAAATGTCCTTCTCAGAGCTGTTTTTGCTGCATTCCCTACATTTTGGTGTTTTCATTTTCATTTGTTTTGAGACATTTTTAATTCCCTTTTTAATTTCCTCTTTGACCCACTGGGGCTCCAGATCATGCTTCTTGGTCTCCACATATTTGTGAATTTTTTTAGGTTCCTCACTTTATTGCTATCTAGCTTAGGTTATTGTGGGCATTAGAGATACTTGATATGATATCTGTCTCTTGAAATTTGTTGAAATTTGTTTGTGGCCTAAAATATCTATCCTAGAGAATGCTCCATAAGCACATGAAAAGAATGTTGTCTTAGTTACTTTTCACTCATCACTGAGACAAAATACCTGAGTTGGGAAAGGAAAGGTTTATTTCTTACAGTTTTTGGAGGTTTCAGTCCACACTTAGTTGGCTCCAAAGCAGGGTGGCATGGCAGGGCCGCAGTTCGTGGTAGCTGCAAACAGCTAGGTGGAAACTAGCAAGAGAGAGTGTCACAGGCCTTCTTCCTGCCATTATACCACATCCTAGCTCCACCCCTAGGCTGGTGTAGCACTCACACCACCAGTCTGAGCGCTAGACAATGAATCAATCACAGATGTATAATGCAAAAACATGAGGCTTGGGGGCTACCAACATAAACCATGACAAATGTGTATTCTACTGCTGCTGATGAAATGTTCTCCGTGTGGTTGTTAAATCTATTTAGTCTGTAGAGTAATTTAAGCCTGGTAGTTCCTTATTGATCTTCTGTCTGGATGAGCTATCTATTGCTGAATCAAGTGTTGAAGTTTCCTACTACTATTGGATTACCGTCATCTCTCCCGTTGTGGTTACTAATTGTAATCTGTCAACTTGACTTGGCTAAGAACCAGGCCGATTAGTAAGCTCAAGGTGTGTCTGTGGCTGATTGATAGGTAGGCTACAAACAGAGAGGGGAAGTCCCACCCTGAACGTGTGCGGCACCTGTTAATAGGCTGGTAGCATCCACGGAATAAAAAAGGGAAGAGGAAGGAAGTCTGCCCTTTTCCTTTAGAGGAGCTCTGGTCTTTGCTGTGCCTAGGACGTTCATCTCCAGTCTCTTCAGGCTTCCGGTGCAGACTCTTCTGCCTTCCAGCACAGACTCACACAGGCGTCTTCTAGCCTTCTGACTTCCGATGATACTGGGTCCTCTATTCTCCTGTGCACAGATGGACACTTTGGATTCCTCCACCTTGATTCTGCAGTCAGCCATGAGACTCTGGTCCTTCTGATCCTGTAAGCCTATCTCATAAACACTTGTTTAACTTCAAATGTATTTTATATTGATTCTGTTTCTCTAATGAACCCTAATATACCTTTATACCCATGGATATTTATTTTATGTATTTAGGGTAGCCAATATTGGATGCACATATTCTTATAATTATTTTTTACTCTTAATGAATTGACTCCTTTATCATTATGTAATGATACTCTGTCTTTCATTACTTTTACTTAAGCTCTATTGTGTTTAATGCAAGTAAACTAGTTCTGCTCTTGGTTTCCAGTTGCTTGAAGTATCTTTTTTGATTCCTTCATTTTCAATCTATGTTTTTACTTTAGAGATAAGATGAGTATATTGTAGAGACTAAAGTTGATGGAGTTGGCCCTATTTTGTTAAATCCATTCATTAGGGAATTTAATTCATTTGTATTGAAGGTAATTATTGATAGATGATAAATGATTACTATTTTGTTCATTGTTTTCTAGTTGTTCTGTAGATCTTTTGTTCCTTTCTTTGGTTGCTGTCTCCTTTTGTAATTAGGTGATTTTTTCTTAAATGGTATCTTTGGATTCTTTCCTTTTTATATTTTATGTATCTATTGCCGGTTTTTGTTTTGTGGTTACCATCAGGCTTACAAAAACATCCCATAGTAGGTCATTTTAAGCTGATAACAACTTAATTATTATCCCATAAATGTTCACTGTTATTCCCTCTCCCACACATTTAAGTGTTTGATGTTACATTTTATGTATTTTACATCATATGTCCTTTACGAAGTATTGGAGTTGTTATCATTTTATCATTTAACCTCACACTAAAGATAAAAATGACTCATATACCACATTACGGGATTATTTATAATTTGAATATTTACTGCTTCCAGTGAATTTGACATTGCCGTATGTTACCGGTGAGTTTTTTGCTTTCACATGTTTTTGTGGTACTAACTAGTACCATTTATATCAGCTTGTAGAAACTCCCTCCAGCTCTTGTAAGACAACTTAGAAGAGCTGGTGAATTAGTTTAACCTTGTTTGTCTTGGCAAGTACTTATCCATCTGAAGGTAAGTTCTCCAGTTATGATATTCCTGGCTTTTCTGGTTTTTAATCATCCTCTAGCACTGTGAATACTGTGTTAATTAGCTTTCTAGTTATGGAGGCACACAGCTGACATCCAAACTTTAGGAGAAAAAGGTTAACTTGGCTCAGAGTTTCCGGGAATTCGGTCCATAGGTAGCTGGCCCATGGAAGAAGTATCATGGCCGAAGGACACGGTAGAGCAAAGACACTTAGGTCACGGTGACGGGGAAGCAGAGCAGGGCAAGAGTGCCAGAGAAGTGTGCTGTAATAATGCCCTTAGCAGCTTCCAAACCAAACAAGTTAAAAATTCACCTTACCAACCCACCATTACAAATACGTCATCCCGTTCTCTCCTGTCCTGTACCTTTCTTGTCACAGTCAGCAATTTCAAGTGGTACAGAGAATGTAAAAGATTACTTGCAGAGGAGATTTAGTTTAATCGACCAAGAGACCCAAAAGGGTCATTTCTCACCTGAGATCACTGAGCCATTAGGGACACTCTGGGAGAAGAAAAAGCCACCAAGCCAAGAACTGTCTGGCTTTTATTTAGAATATTAGTGTAAGGGGGAAAAGCAAGAAATAAAGCAGATTGGGCCAGAGCGCAAGCGTAGGCAGTTGTTCTTGGGGAAGGAAAAGGATGCATGCACACAACACTGCTCACTTACTCTAAACTTCTTGTTTAGCCATTTGGCTCTCACACAGCCTGTTTGATTTTCGCCCCACGGTGAATTTTTTACTTCCTCACCAAGCCTACGTGCTTTTTGTCTCAGTTTAAATGTGCATGCGCTTTTGCCCCTCATTTTAGTCACTCATTTCTGATAGAGTCTACGCACTTTTGTTCCACAATTTAGTCATTTACTCCTGGCCAGGTCCTTCCCAATTTCTGATGAGAAATCAGAAGCTAGCTGTACGGGGCCATCCTTACATGAAACTGCTTCTCTTCTTATGTTTCTTTCAGGAACCTCTTCGATTTATTTTTGAAAGTTTGATTACAAAATGTCTTGGTCAACCTTGTTTGGATTGAATCTTATTACAGATTTTTGACCTTTACATATCCAGATATGTGTACTTTTCCACAGAGCTGAAATTTTTTCTTCTGTTATTTCTTCAAATAAGCTCTCAACTCTTAGACTCTTCTTAGAGTCTTCTGAAAATGTTTTCTTTCTAATGCTGTCCCTAATCCCTGTAATATTTCATTTTGTCCAGGTTTCTTCTTTGATTGTATGCAGTATTTGCGAATAATCTACCTTCAAGTCATCAGGTTTTTCTTCTGTTCGTTTAATTTTTTGACTGATATTCTTTATCTTATTTTCAGATTAATTCATTGTATTTTTCAATTACAAAATTTGTTTCATTTTTAAAAATAATTTTGATTTTTCTATTACATTTCTCATTTTGGTCATTTCTTGTTTTTCCCATTTCATTAAACTGTTTCTCTGTGTTTTCTCAATGTCCAGCGCTTCCTTAAAACAATGTCTTTAATTCTTTGTTAGGTAATTCAGGTATCTTTAAGTCTTGGGGTTCAGCTACTGGACAATTACTGCGCCTTTTGATGGTGATAAAGTTCCTTGGTATCTCATGTTTCTTTTCTTATATTGAATGCCTGCACTTGAAAAGGTGGCAACTTCTTTCAATCTTTGGATTCTGGCTTTGTGTTAGAAAACCCAGAGGTGGAGCTGGGGATTTAGCTCAGCGGCATTAGCGCCTGTCTTGCAAGCAGGCAGTCATGAGTTCGATCCCCGGTACCGATAAAAAGAAAAAAGACAAAAAAAAAAAAAAAAAAGAAAAGAAAAGAAAACCCAGAGGTGCTGTGAAGACTGCCTGCCATGATACAGGAAGACTTTCTATTGGTGTCCTCTGGCAGGATAGCCTGTTGTCTGGCAGATGTAGAGCCTGGGACAGGGTCTGGGCCAGTCCTGGGCATGCTGCAGAGCCTGGGGCCATTGGGTCAGCTTAGAGGTGTGGCCAGTTGTGGAGCAAATCTGGAGGGCAAGCCTAGAGCCTGGAGCTATGGGATCAGCCTGGAAAATGGGCTCAGGGGTCTTGCCCGAAACTGAGTTTTACAGAGCACTCCTGGCACTGGCATCTGAGGCAGTATCTCTTCACCTTTCACTGCCTAGGTCTGTAGCGGCACAGGTAATATAAAAGTGTGAGTGTTCTTGTTTCTGTTCTGCACCCACCTGCTGAAATCTCCCATCTTGCTTCCTTGGCTCTTCTGAAGGCCCGTCTATGTGTGACTAGGGGTTTGGGTGGAACTTTCTGCCCGAGGTAAGCACCAGCTGTCCTGTGCTGACTTTCTCCTCCCTAAATGTTGACTGAGTAAACAACACGAATATGTTCAAGGAAACGGACATTTGATTCTTTAAGAAGCCAGAGGATAAGTGTGGACTCATAGTCAGTTGATCTTCCAAACAACTTTTGTAATGTGAACGGGTTTTATTTTGTAGTATTTCTGATGTCTGATCATTTTCCTTCTTGAGGATTCTAGGGATTTTTATTATACTGTTTTTTCTTCCCTTGATATAAAAAGCCCTATGATATTGAACTGCATACATTTGTAGATCTGGAGAAATACAGATGGCATCATTTATTGGAGTGTGTTTATATTTCTTTACTTTTTCTCCCCTAAGGTCTAGGAGCTCTGTCTCTCTTGAGTTTTGACAAATAAACTAGATCTTGGCTGGTTTATGATGTCTTGCCAAGTGTTTATTTACCTTTTTCCTAGCTGAAACATTGAGCCACTGAACTGATAAAGTAGAGCTCTATGCCGAGAACACTTCTAGGACAGGAGAGACAGGTGCCGGACAGCACCACTAGGGCCGGCTGCCGATCTCACTGTCTATGGCTGGTAATCATCTTTATAGGCCAAATTCAGTGTTAAAAGACATTGTCTGTCCACACCAATGTTCCTTCACTTTGTAATTCAATTCCTGACTTCGGATAAAAGTGGCTTCTTCATACAGCTCTGCCATTTACTGATATGGGCCGTGAACACCACCAGAACTCTATGAAATCCTGGGAAAGTTTAACTTGAGAAGAGAGAGATGAAAGAGGGAAAGAAAGAAGAAGAGGAGGGTAAAAGCCATTTCCAAGATGAGAAGTCCAGAAATCAATTTGTAATTATCTGCCCACACAAGTCCAAAGGCTTTTATTTGATAAGACAAGTAATACACATGCCTGTAATGTGAATTATTTCAAGGAATAAAAGCCTGATTGTCTCCATGACCTCTATAGCTTTTAGTGAGGTCCAAGGCGAAATTGCATTCCACACAGCCCATAAATGGGTCCCTCCTCTCCCCACCTGCCTGCTCCTTTCAGAAATGCCAGGGTTTTCAGTGCCATCTGGTGAGCTTCCAGGCCTCGATAGGTCTCCATTTCCTCCTATGTTGATACATTTAATTCTCCTGAGTGTGAAATGAAGCTCCTATCAGAAAAAGGCTGTCGCCACTTGGAGTATTCAAAGCAGACACGGCCTATCTCCTGATGAGGCTTTTCCATTAACACTAAATAGTGCCCTAAATCAAGCCTTCAGCTTTTAAAGTTTTAAATGGATATACAGTCTAGCCAGCCTCATCCTTTAAAATTAAAAAGCAAAATCCTGGCTTTGCATGAGAAAAAATGCAAACTTTTAAAGCATACAAAAGTAAGCTGTCTCATTTTAACCATGAGAGTGGGGCAGAGCTATTCAATATTGATTAAACCTACACGAATACCAGAGCACCTTGTGGAAGCCAAAAGCAAGATTCTCCAACATGTAAAAATGAGGGTGACTCTGATTTGCCCCAAAAGCAAGGAAACTCCAGGGGACTTGCTGTTTTCATTTCTGGCTCTGATATGCAGATAATCTTTCAGGGTGAAGATTTTCTCTGGTGTCTACTAACAACCTTCTGGCCTACAATGACAGGAGTCCCTTTGACACATCCTCTTTGCCTTGGGAATGAGCCACAGGACACCCCATGCCCAGCTCCTTGGCTGATGTCCCTGAGTAGCAGCATCAGAAATGTGTGTACATTGCCACTAATGAGCCACCACCACCAAGATGAAAGGACCAGATGGGATGGAGTGGGATGAGGTGGGACAGGATGGGAGAGAAGGGGACTGGACAAGATGGAGAGGGCCAGGGCAGAAGGAACCAGGCAACACAGGTGACAGAGAGGGGCACTGGGAGGGGCAGGTCCAGCACAAGGGAGCCAGCAATGCAGTCAGCAGCAGTACGGGCTGCTCATGTTCCATAGCTGCGGTCCTGGGATCTGCACATATGGACAGACACAGCCGAACATTACTTTCCTTAGCACATCAGTGTCTTAATAGTGACCGAATTCACCTTAGTGTCCAGTGCAAGTCAACAAATTGTCATCTTGTCGACTTGCTTTGTGCATTGTCAGACACCATGCTTGACATGGTTCGTTCCTTAAACGAACAGAGAGACAGGTTTGTATTTTTGATCTCAACCTCTAGGCCTGGTCTTCTGTGAGCACTCTGTCTCTCTGAGGCACCAGACTGGGCACAGCTGATACGCTGTGGTCATCAGGCATATTCTGTGACACTAGGGTCTATCAGAAGCTGCTCCCAGCCATGCCTGCTGCTGTCTCCTGTTCACAGCCACACCAAGCTGCCCTGTCCTAAGGCTCACAAGTGCTGTGTGACGGCAGTAACCTCACTTCTCCTGTGACCACAAAAGTATCCTTCTGAATTGTTAAGGAGAGGCCCTAGACAAATTCAGACTTGGAAAATACAATGAGAAATTTTCTTACCAAACAGGAAAGCACAGTTACTATCTAGATGGGTGACAGTTTGTATAGAGTCTGGATTGCTATAAGCATGCACTGCACATGCCATTGTTAAAATAGCACCCATGCTCTTTAGCCCGTGGCACAGTGCCATGCTTCCCGCACCCTCCCTCAGCCTGGACTACAGGCAAGGATGCAATACAGCTAGGGTGGATTTCCCGCTGTGAGCGCAGGCTATTCTCACAGAATGTTTGACAATAACATTTTGAAACTCTAAATGTATGTGTCTTTAAATGACTATAAGTACATTAAAGTTTTCTATATGTTTTTAAGTCATTTCCATTGGTTTAGTTTTTTTAATTGTGTTTTCAAATTTCCTAGGACAAAGTCATGATAGTACAGTATTCTGTGACATTTGAATGCAACTTACAAAGAATGATGTTCCCCTTTCCCCCAAAAAAACTGTATTTTGTTCCCTTTTTGCTGCTGATCAGAGATATATCTTATAAGTCTTTTCAAAGAGCTGGAGTTTCTGTTGTGTTGTATATGTTTGATCGTTGCCATTTTCTTTTTAGCAACTTCATTATTGTCTGCTTTTGTCTTGTTTCCTCCTCACATCCTCTCACTGTTTTTATTCTTTTTATTCTTTAATGTATTATGAAATGCTTCATCCATACCAAAAGGAACAAAATAAGTGCCCACGCGCCACTGCCCAGCTTTTCTCTGTTGGCAACTCTGAAGAGCCTTTCCTTCCTGGTGGGTTTTATAATTAAAGGGAAAAGGGAGATCGCCAGTGGAAACCCTTCTGAGATGGTTCTTCTTCCTTCCATGTCTAACATAGAAAGTCATTGCACCACACCAAGCATGTGAGCTCTGCCAGCACCTGCTTTTCTGGTCAACATAATGTGGATACCTGTGTGATTTATTTTGGCTGCTTTGTAGAATTAAGCTGCTTTCTGGTTAGTGGATGTTTAGTAGATGTAGCTGTAGAGACACAAGCATGACATACGTTTCCTAGTGCACAGATAATCGTTGTAACTAGATCAGGAAGGACTGTGAGGAAAGTTTCCACTTACCCAGTATTTTTGTCACCAAAATGATTCTGTCAACTGTATCTGAAACGTTCCAATGTGTCCTAGGCTATGGCCAACACTCGGGATTGTCAGATTCTTTCCTTCTCAACGATCTTACAATCTTTGATTATATTTTCACTGCTGGATTTTACGGTGTCCAAGAAATCTGATTTCCTATTGGTCCTTGTGCTCTGGGCACTGAGGTTCTGTTGGTCCTGTGGAACACAATGCCTTCTTCTCCCCGTGCCAGGGGTCTGCTTTTGCATTTCCTTATGGGCACACAAACAGTTTAAACTCTAATGTTTTAGTCTTCAAAGTCTTTTTCTTCTACAGTTTGTATTTTTATAGAACAAAATCTTTCCTAAAATGCATGCTCTAGAAGTTTCTTTCATATGTCTGTTAGCGGGAAATTCATCTTTTTCTGTGTGTCATTCCACCTGTTTCCTTTACTTAGGGTTTCAGCTGTCATATCACTTCCTGGGTAATGATTATTTTTCCTGTCACCTTTCTGAACTCCCTACTGTCTTCGGCCTTCATTTCTCCCATGGGAGGTGGCATCTGTCACTCCTACATGCATGCTGTGTCTCTTCCCTCTGGCTGACCCTCGCCTCTGCTGAGGCTGGCGTCTGATGCCATGATACAGCCACATCCTGCTGTGCACTCACGGCCTCCAACCTGAATGACCAATTTTACTTCCAGGAGTTTCTCAGCCGTGCTTGCAAACATTGCCTCCCCCACATTCTCTTAATCCTTCCTTCCAGAGTTCTCAGCTCACGTCCCTTGCACCATCCAAACTTCTCTCTGGCTCCTGCATGTTTCCGTGCCTTTATCGCGCTGGGTGGCAAGTTTAGTGATCTCTTCAGATCCATCTTTCAGGTCAATAACACACAATCCCCGTGTCTCACCAGCTGCCTCGTCAGCCCACAGGCTTCTTAATTCCCGTGATCATATTTTTCATTGCAAGATGTCTGGTTATTTTGCTTCAGTCTTTCATCCTTTGCATCCTGTTGTACTGTGTTGTGCCTTGCATTGTTTCCTTAGTAATCGTCTTACACAGTTAATGGCCTCTTCCTGACTGTTTCTTTATTTCTAATTCTCGCAGGCTAATTCTGCTAGGTGTTTGTGCCTGTGGTTCCACTTTCTGATGGCTTGAGCTGAGGACACCCTGTGTGCCTGTGTAGAGTGGCCTCCCCCTGCTTTGCCAGGCTCATGGCCCAGGGGCTGTGGAATTCTGTCCCTGCGCCAATCAGTCCTCTGAGGGATGCCACACTCTTCCCTCCACAATGCCACGCTGCAGATCTACTCGAGACAGTCTCTTTCAGGAACTGTCTTCAGAATCTCAGGCAATTGCTTTCTTTAAAGCACAATGCTGCTTCTCACTGAAAATCTTCCTGATTGCTTTATTTATCTGGTTCCAAAATATAGTTAGATGTTAGAAAAATCTCCACATAGACAGTGTCCTACCTTCAAGGAGGGACACAGGTAAGCATAGTACAGCCTGACTGCATCCCCAGAGTGTCCCAAATGTCCCAGCACACAGCTGGCAGGGATGGCACAGTCAGAGCAGTATGAGGACTGCCATCCTGGCTCACACACACGGCTGCAGCTGGTCAGAAGCCTTACTCTTTGTTAACTGAAGATGGACATGCTTAGAGGACAATCTCACTTGTCACGGCTTAAGGGACCTCACCAACCATGTCCGTTCTACCCGGACTCACCCAATACAGTGAGCACACTGCTTGAGCACTGCACCATGTGATTACTTGAAGACTCCTCAAATGCTTCAGGGAAGCCTAACTTAGGGTCCCCAGCGGTGTGAGGAGCCCTCTCCCTAGCCACCAGCTCCAAGCAGTCTGGTCATAGAGTCACCGCAGGACACTGCTGTCTCTGACCCACCCACAAGTCCACAAGTAGGAGGAAGCTGAGGGGGGAGAGGCCATCCTGACCCAGGGCAGTGATTCTCTTCTGTCCCATTCCATGCACAGGGGCTTCTTTTTTTAAAACATTTCTTGAGTGCATATTAATCACAGAGAATACTCAGTTACACGGTGATGCTTTCACAGGTGTAGATACTCACTTGGATCACATCCATTCCTCCACTGCCCTCTCTTCTCCTGCTGGCCTTCCCCTAGGACCCTGTCCTCTCAGTTAAGAGCTTCCTAAAGGGGCTTCTGCCCCTCACTGAGACCTCACATGTCAGGTCCAGCTCACTCTCAGATCCTAATGAAGACCCCTGAGTGTATCCCTTGTCCTCCCATGGCACTCTCCTGGATGAAGGCCTGGGGGGGGGGGCCTCCACTTCCTGCACTGCTGCCTGCAAGAAACACCTTGACTGTGGACTCCTACAGGTAAGATGAAACAGCGAAGACCATTTTATGTAGCATTTCTGTCATTTCAATGAGACACGAGGATGTATGAGCTATGAAATAAGCACTGGTTGTTCTTTGCAATTCTGTGTGAATTAAATGTTCTTATCCCTGCGTTTAAAACCAGCATTGCATGATATAAAGAACAGTGTCTTTTATTCCAGTAATTTAGAATCTTAACTTTTCCTTTTAGAATGATGTTGAACATCAGATAGAAACACTGTGACAAATCCAGGAGGGGGTGGGTATGGGAAAATACCTGGTTCCACTAGCAGCTGCCTGATCTCTGAGGCCTACACGTCCACTTTGCACAGGACACTGCCCACTATGTACGCAGCTGATATTGCAAACACAGGCTGTGGGATTCCTCTGCTGCCCTGCAGCTCTGTGCCAAGGATTCCTGACATGCTGCCACCTCTAATTTTCGGATCTGCTTGCATTAAGTGCGTGCAATGACATACAGCCGAGCAAATGCATTTACTCAGTTAACCAGAGTCCGCACTTCTGCTTCCCGTTGGCTCCTGAGGTAGCGAATGCTGGGTTACCCATGAAACAGCAGAGCCACAATCCAGCCCTGAGTTGTGTGTGCTAGGGAGACCCAACCCTGCTCCCTGGACCTCTCTCAGGCTTGCTGAATCATCCTTTCCTGGAAGTCGAAAGGGAGATGCCACAGGCTTAGTAATGGCAGGAAAAGGTACCTTCACCTGGGGAGTTACGGGGGCTGCCGTGGGACAGCACCACTGTACTCTGTCCACCTAAGTGGCCACACTGTTGCCAGGTGGTTTAATCCTGAAGGGAAAAGTCCTCCGATGTATGCGCACTATGGTCTCGGGGACAGGGAAATGACAGCACCTGGGTTGAGATGAGGTTTACACTGGTGGGCACTGCAGACAGCACCTTGGGAGTCTTCCTGGCCATAGGTTCC
Source organism: Cavia porcellus (assembly GCF_034190915.1). Lineage (NCBI taxonomy): Eukaryota > Metazoa > Chordata > Mammalia > Rodentia > Caviidae > Cavia > Cavia porcellus. The sequence goes on from NW_026947489.1 coordinate 61,792,203, forward strand.
CTTGGCTGGGTCCTACCAGGTCACTCCCTGAGCAGTAGAACAGCTTCTCCCAACTCGCCTCCTGTGGGCAGATGGCACCCAGGAAGCCCAAGTGGGGCCCAGAGCCCCAGCCCCAGAACAGCCTCAGAGCACCTCACACGATCAGCTCAGGATCCCAGCTTACATCTGAGCCCGGGCTGTTCTCGGCCAAGTCAGCCCCACTCACACACACAACCAGGACTCTCAGGAAGAATTTCTGCCTCAGGGTCTGGGCTCTGTGTACCTGGCCCAGGACCGATGGGAAATCCTCACTTCACAGGAAATGGAAACCAGGGGCACATGTGGCAGGTCCACAGCGATGCAACTCTCGGGCGCCACCCCTGGGGTTTGACAGACTCCATTCTGACTCCAAGAAGATCTTCCTCCAAACACAAGGCTCTCAGAGTGCAGCCTGGCCCCAGTGTGGCTCCCCAGGACCCCTCACGTGATCCCTGAGGTCAGCATGGTTTCCGCAAGGTTCTGAGACATCCTTTGTCTCCTTACTCCTGCTCCCTCAAGGGCACACTGGTGTGACCCAAGGGCTACATGACCGCAAGCTGCACATTGTGAGATGGACAGAACTTACATAAACACAGAGGACTGCGGAATGTGGGAACAGAAGTGACAGCAGTGGCAGTGGTGATGAGATGGAGTCATAAATACTCACAAGGAAAAGGGAGAAATTCTTCCACTTGTAATCTAACCCTGAACTTTCAGAGATGTAGAAATAAGCATCAGGTAAATCCAAAGCAAGATGAGAAATAAATGTTGCAGGATAAATAAAATAGAGAATACAAAGCAATAGAGAAAACCAGAAATTGGTCCTTTGGGAAGATCTACAAAATGGCAAACCTTTAGCTAGACTGACTGAGAAAAGGGGGAAGAAGATGCAAATTACTAAAATCAAGAATGAAAGAACATCACCAGTGACTTTGCAGAAACAAAAACTACCAGGGTTATACAGAATTCTATAGACAATTCTGTGCCTGGAAATTAGATAACCTAGACAAAGTAGACAAACTTCCATACAACTCAAACTACAGAAACTGATGCGAAATGAAATAGAAATTTTGAATATACTTATAAGAAGTAAAAATTTAATTGAACAATTTAATACCTTCCTATAAAAAATAACCCAGAGCAAGATGTCCTCCTTGGTCACTCTGCTAGTTTCAAATGTTTAAGGAAGAAGTAAAAACATTCTTTTTCTGTTATAAAACAGAAGCAGACAAAGCAACTTGAGTTCAATACTTCCATGATGCTAAAACCAAAGCTATCACAAGAAGAGAAATACCCTTGATGAATGCAGACACAAAAATTCTCAACAAATTACTAGCAAACGGAATCTAGCAACAACAAAAAGGATTATATGCCATGAGCAAGTAAGACTTCTCCCAGGCACATAAGGTTAGCCCAGAATGAAAACTGACCAACTTAGTACAATATACTGCCAGGGTGCTAGCTGACAGAATGGCTCCTGACATCCTCGTGCATTCTCAGTACCATGTGCTACAGTCAGGGCATTTCCAGTACATCATGAAGGAAATCCCTGGTGCAGTGGTGCTGGGATATAGCTCCTCAAATGGGACCCAAATTCTTAGCTCCACGGGACAGTGAGAAGATGACCACACAGAAGCCGAGAAGAAACCCCAGCAGACAGTGAATCTGCTTCAGCCTTGATCTTGGACTTCCAGGTTCCAGAACTCTGAGAAAGTGATGCATGTCTTATAAGCCGCCAGAGCTGTGGGATTTCAGAGAAAGTAGCCTGCACAGGTGAGGTCACATAGTCATCTCAACAGAGGCAGCAGAAACGTTTGACAAAACACAACACCCGTCCACAATGAAAACACTTGGTAAACTCAGAATAGAAGGAAATTACTTCAACTCAAGAAAAGCTCTCTGTCAAAAGAAAACACAGGAATTATTCTTGCCAAAAGACACTGAATGTCCTCTGAAACATTAGCCAGAGCAACTATATAAGAAAAAGAAATAAAAGAATAAGGATAGGAAAAGAAGTTAAACTGACATTATTTGTGGATGACATGATATTCTATGTAGAAGACCCCAAAACTTCCACCAATAGACTCCTAAATTTAATAACCTAATTCAGTAACATAGCTGGATACAAAGTCAACACTCAAAAATCAATAGCACTCTTATACATAAATATCAAACTCAGTGAGAGAGAAATTAGGGAAATCACACCCTTCACAAAGCATCCAAAAAAAATGAAATACTGAGGAATCCATCTAACAAAGGAAGTAAAAAAATCTAAATATTGAAAACTACAGTGCTCTGAAAAAGGAGATTGAAGAGGACAGAAGAAATTGAAGAAGATATCACAAAATGCAAATATATCCCTTGTTCTTGGATAAGAATATAGTGAAAATGGCTGTACTCCCAAAATTGTTACGCAGATTTAATGCAGTCCTGATCAAAAACCAGTAACATGCTGGGAATTTAGCTTAGCAGCATAAGCACCTGCCTTGCAAGCATGTGAGTCATGAGTTTGATCCCCAGTACAAAAAAAAGAAAAAACAGTAACATACCTCACAGAATTAGAGAAAATATTTCAAACTTCACTTGGAACCATAAAAGACCTAGAATATCAAAAACAATTCTGAGCAACAAAAGCAAGGAAGGCATGCATCATAATTAATCTCTGACTTGAAATTATACTACAAAGCAACAGTGATAAAATCAGCATGGTACTGGTAAAAAAGAAACAGACTTGAGGATCAATGGGACAGATTAGAAGATGCAGAAACAAACCCAAGCACACTCAACCACTTTATCTTCAAAAAGGGGCCAGATGTCTTCACTGGAAAAAAGCCTCTTTAGTAAATGGTACTGGAAAAACTGGCTTTTCACATGCTGAAGACTAAAACTAGAGCTATATTTCTCACTATGCACTAAAGTCAGAATCTAAATATTAAAACAGAAACACTAAATCTGCTTAAAGAGAACAGGTGGAATTCTTGAGAGAACAGATAGAGATTAGTGTAGGCAACGACAAAACTGTCACACAGGAAATATTACAAAGAATTGGCAACTTATTAAAAAGTTTTTGCACACAAGGGAAATCACCAACAGTGTGAAAGAGACAATCCACAGAGTGAAAAAAAAAAGTTTTCAAATTGTTCGTCAGACAAAGGACTAATATCTAGAATGTACAAAGAACTGAAAATAATCAGATTCCCCCCAAATTTAAAGACTCAGTACAAAAACATGCATCTGAAATGAATAGATGCTTCTCAGATGAAGAAACAGAAACAGCAAATAAATATATGAAAAAAATGCTTAACATCAGTGGTAATATGAGAGATGCAAATTAAAACACTGTGATTCCATCTCACCCCAGAAGGAATGACTATTAAAAAAATCGACAAATACTGGCATGGCTGAGGAGGAAAAGGAACCCTTCTCCACTGTTGGTGGGAGTATAAACCGGTACAATTACTGTGGAAATCAGTGTAGAAATTCCTCAAAAAATTAAAACTAGAGGTTCCACTTATCATAGTTATTCCCCTTCTTGGTGTCATCCTGAAAGAATTAAAAACATCATACCACAGTGATATATGTGCACCCATGTTTATAGCAATGCAGTTTGTAATAGCTAAATCTTGGAAATAGCCCAAATGCCCACCAATGATGAACAGATTAAAAAGAAAGATACTTCTCAGCCATAAAAAAGAGTAAACTTCGGACATTTTTACATAAATGGATGCACCTTGAGACCATACTCTTAAGTGGAATAAGTTGGATACGTGTAAATATTGCATTGTTTCTCTGTTATGAGAAACCAAAAGTGTAAAGAAAGATCACAGATGCTGTAAAATAGGAAGACTGTTATCATTATGGATACCTAACATGCACCAATAAACCTAATTAACTTAAAAGCTTAACAAAAATTTAATTAATAACTTACATAACTCAATTGTTTTTTAAAAAGACTGAACTTCCCTAAGACCAGGAACAGGGCAGGAAGGTCTGCTCTCACCATGACTGCTCGTGATTGTCCTGAGGTCCTAACTAGGGCAACTGTACAGACAGGAAATAAATGCCATATGAACAAGATGAAAAGGTAAAACCACATCTATGCACAAATGTCATAATCTCATAGGTACAGAGCTCTAAGAGATCCACACATGAAGGAACCAGCTCTAATTAATGTGTTCAGCAGTCTGCAGGACTCAAGACCAAATGCAAAAACCAGTTGCATTCCCATACATTAGGAACATGCCATATGGAAGTGACATTATAAAAATGACCCCATTTACATGACACCAAAAAGAATAAATTATTTAGGAATGAAATCAATAAAATTAGTTAATTCATGTTAAGACTTGAATACTGAAAAATCTGAAAGAAATAAAAGAAGACCTAAATAAAAGACACCAGTATTCAGAAACTGCAAGACTTAACATCAAAAGAACATCACACCCCACATTTGATTTGTGGATTTAACATAATGACAAGCAAAATCCCAACTACTTTTCACGCAGACATTAAAATGCTGATTCTTACGTTTTTATGCAAGTGACCCAGCATAGGCAAAGTAATCTTTATGAAGGAGAACAAGGTTGGTGGGTTCACACCTGATTTCAAATTCACTGCAGAACCATGGCAATCGGGCAGTGAGGTAATGTTATAACAATAGAAGCACAGGCCAGTGAAAGACTGTGAACAGGTCAAAAATGAGCCCACAAGCACACGGTCACCTGATTTCAGACCCAAGTAAGACCAGTCAGTAGGGGAAGAATATTCTTTTCAACAAATGTACAGTGACACCAGTCCATGCACAAGCAGAAGAATAAAAACTGCACCATATGTATACTACTTGGTTAACTACCTACCATTTAATGACTGCTCAGACTTAGGACAGAGTGAGTACATTATTCAGACTTACAACCTGCCGCTCTGACGTATGACCCATCTGTTTTGGTACTGTTCTGTACATCTCACTGATAAAGCCTCAGTGTTCTTTTTTGTATAGTACACTGCGTTCATACAGTACTGTAATTTTTGCTGATGGTACTATACAGTGGTTCTTTGTTCTGTTATGTTATTGTATGTAAGAGTTACCTGAATAAAAGCAAAGTCATCAAGTTGGAGTCTCCTTTGTTCTGAATAGTATAATGTACATTCTATATATCTCTCCTCGGTTAGTGACCCATGCAGTTAACCTAAGCAGAGGACTAGAGCTCAGTTATTAAACAAGGAGTATTTTAGGCACGTTCACTAACCGTGTGGTGCAAATAAACACAGCATTCATGAAAAGATAAATACCTTCAAAATACGTATTATTTCTGAAATGCTTGAGACTGGGGGAAAATAAGCTATCTAACATTTTTTGGATATTGGACTGAAACAAGCGACCTAACACGAATGCATCTGTTGGCAGTCATGATTACTGATGAGCACGTCCTTTGTCACTGCCATATCACAAGGTATCCTGCATTTTCTGAATCATTTTCACCCCTGCCTTTCCTGGCATGTGAGGGATCAATACCACCTAACCCAGCTGATGTGACCGTTTGGTGGTGGCTGCTGTAATCCATTTTAAAGGTTATCCCAGAGCACCCTTAAGAAAAGCAAGCTGTTTCCACCGAATTATTTGGGTACTATGATGTCTAACACAGATATTCCTCTTTTAACAACCTACCTCTCTGACAACAGTTTGGACTTATGACAGAAGCACGCTCTTCAGACTTCTGAGCCATCCTATTTTTGGTAGTTCTGTGCATCATGCTGGTGCAGCCTCAGTGTCCTTCTTTTGCACCGTGTATCTTGCTTACAAAGCACCATACTTTTTGCTGGTTGTACTGTATAGTACAGTGCTTCGTTCTTTATTCTGCTATACATAACAGCATTGCATGTAATAGCTATGCAAACAAAGGAAAGTCATCAAGTTGGAGTGTCCATGACCATTTCTTTGTTCTAAACATTGTAATGTACATACTGTACATGATTCCTCATTTAGTGACCAGTTTACTTACAGACCTACTTGCAATAAAAGAAAGCAGTAGTTAAGGAGCGTCTGTACAAAAAGAAAGACGTCGAGACCTATAAAACATGCATAGGATCATACAAGAAAAAGCACGGGTCATAATTCCGAGTGGCAGAACATGGGTCTGAACAGCACGTTTCAGTCCTGAGTCTGAATAGTGTGCCTCACTTGTAAGTCTGAACCATCTTTAAACAGGTCATTAAGCAAGAGATGTCTTCATTTAAAATTCAAACGCTGCCTTCCTGGTCTAATAAGAAATATTTATATTAATTCATGAGGACATACACAGCCTCAGACACACATCCATTTTATGTGATTTTTCCATAGCTGTGTTTCAGTTTTCAGTCTGAAGGTTAAAAGGTGTACGGAAAAAGTAAGGCAAAGGTCCTAGTGCTATGATCTCAGGTAGGAGAGCAAACCAAGGTGTACAGCATCACACTCATGGCGGGCTCTGGCCCAGCGTGCCTGTACCCTCTATTATACAAACTTCCTCCCAAGCCCCGCACTCACTGCTTCAGCCTCTGGGGGCCCGCCCCCTGCTCGGGGCCAGGGGCCAGGGCCCAAACAGCAGAGACATGGGCAGCAGGCCGTGGCCCCAGGGCCACGTCTCCACTATGTGGCCTGATACAAATCACTCGTGTGACTCTCACCTTCCCACCCATCACGGGTCGCAGAGGGCAGGCGGCCACCTGGGCTAGACCTCAGCGAGAAAGGGTGGCTCCTATTTCCTGGGCAGCAGGTGCCATTGCAGAGGAGGAGACCAGTGGCAGTGGAGCTGAGAGCCTGCAGCGGGCAATCGGGGTGCAGCAGAATGCATGTTCAGGGCATGGCCAGTACCCCTGGACAGCAGCGTGACCCGCAGCCGCTGGGGCCAAAGCTAAGTCATGTTCCACTCTACACAAAGAGAGTGAAGTTCTTTTCACTCTCTTTTAAGGAACGATGATACTGTTTTCTTTATGATTTTCCTCTGCTGCTTTTTGCTGTTGACATACAGCTCAATACAAGGGGAGAGTCCTGCCAGGAAATAAATCCATATTTTCATGACAGAAAATTGCATGCCAACAAATGACACGTAAATGCTGCCTTTAATGACTTGTCAGAAGAACTAAAATACATGTGAGACAATGGTGTTTCTGTCCATGTCCTAGACAAGATCGGCAACAGCCACGGGAACACGCTTTGCCCCTTGGTGCGTTCGCTCATGAGGAGGAAGAGCGTTGCACAGCTACCCAGGGCATCCTTCCTCCATCTCCACCCACCCCTCCATCCACATCCATGTCCAGCTGTACACCTATACCTCATCTGCACCTCCGTCTACACCTGCTCTCGTGCCTCCACCTGCCCTGCATTCACATCCACATCCACACCTATATCTGTGTCTACACTGCGTCTGCAACTAGGTCTCTACCTGCTTCTCCACCCAGCCCTGCATCTGCATCCAGTTCTCCGTCCACATCTCCATCTGCACCCACCTCCCCTTGGACATCACCACTCCCCTGCGCTGTGTGCACAGCCATGCCACCGTCTGCACCTGCTTCACACCCACAGCAGCACCCTCATCTACAGCATCCACATCTGCACCCCCATCTGCACCAATGCTGCCTCACCCCCACCGTGTCTACCGCACACCCCTCCCACCATCTGCCCACCTGCTGTCTGTTATCTTTCAGTTATGTCCTTCACCTAATTCCTCTCATGCAGTTTATAATTTTTAAAATGTTGGCACAGCTACAATTTTTAAATTTTTAAACACTTTTTATTAAGACATGTTTGCAGTACATAAAATAATTGCTTTCACTTTGAGGAACCGGTATGTGTACGTAACTTATCAACCCTTTTTTCCCCTTTCCGTCTACCTCCCGCCCTCCCTTTTTTAAAAAAGACTTTTTGGCCAGCATCACATTCATTTATTTGCAAATATTTATAAAACCAAATTAACAGCCATACCTACAGGCCAAAACATTTAAAACACATAAGACAATAATACTAAATCAAGACACAACTTTACATACATTATCCTTCCAGGATTAACTTTTCTCTTTTTTTTCCGATTCTGTCTTTTGTTTTTATGCTTTTTTAAGTGTTGAGTTTCTCATGTAAGAGATACCATGTGGTATTTCTAACCTTGTGCGTGATTTACTAAACATTATGGTCTCAAGGTGCATTGATTTTCCTATATGACTTGAAGCTATCCTTCTTTATGACAGAGTAGTATTCCATTGTGCATAAATACCACATTTCCTTTATTTATTTCTCTATTTATGGAAACATAAGTGTGCTGCTATTAACATGGCTATGAATAGGTCACTGTGGTGTGTCACCTTTAACTCCTTTGAGAAGATACCTAGATGGGGAATAGATGGGTCAAGTGGAATTTCTCATTTTAGTTTTTTGAAGAATCTCCGTAGTGATTATCATGGTAGTTGCACCAGTTTACATGGCCACTAACAATGAAGAAAGGGCCTTTGTTTCCCTGCAGCTTCACTAACATCTGTCATTGGTTGATTTCTCGATGATACCCACTCTTTCTGGGGTGAGATGGAGTCTCAGTGTTGTTTCAATTTGTGCTTCTCGAATGGCCAGCAGTGTTGAACATTTCTTCACTTATTTCTTGGTTCCTATTACTTCATCTGAAGAAATGTCTGCTCATTTCAGATGCCCATTTTTATTAGGTCTTTAAATGTGGGGGATCTAATTTCTTGAGTTCTTTATATATTCTAGATAGTGATCCTCTGAGTTGCAGCTGGCAGAAACTTTTTCCTATTCTGTAGGTTGTCTCTACACTCTGTTGATAGTTTCCTTTGCTGTGCAAAACTTTTTAATTTGATGTGAGCCCATTTGTTGGTTCTTGGTATTATTTCTTGTGCAACTGGGGATCTGTTGAGAAAGTCTTTGCCTGTGCCTATGTCTTCAAGGTTATCTTTCAGCAAATTGTTTCTATTTTAATACTTACATATTTGGTCCATTTTTATTTTATTTTTGTGCACAGTAAGAAGTATGGGTCTAGGTTTAATCTTTAGCATCTGAATAGCCATTTTCCACAGTACTATTTGTTAAAGAAGTTGTCTTTCCTCCAATGCAAGGATTTGGCCCCTTTATCAAAATAAGGTAGCTGAGTGTGCCTGGAGTCATTTCTGCTTCCTCTATTCTGTTCCAGTAATCCATATGTCTGTTTCTCTCCAATGCCATGCTGTTTTTATCACAGTAGCTTTGTAGTATAACGAGGTCAGGGACTGCCTTGCCCTTAATATTTTTGCTATTGTTTTTGCTATTCTGATTCCATATGAATCAGAATTTTAGGATTATGTCCTAAAATATGAATTTTAGGATTGTGTTCTCTAATTCCGTAAGGAATGTTATTGACATTTTTATTGAGACTGTGTCAAAAACTGTATAATAGTTTTGGAAGTACAGATATTCCTTATTTAATGACATAATTATTTAGAGAATGTTTGGACTTACAACCAAGGCATGCTGTTTGGACTTATGACTATTGCTCAGACTTACAATTTGTCTTCTTTTTTTGTATAATTCTCTATGTCTTGTTTAGTTATTAATTCTAGGAATCTTTTGGAGTCCTCTGTGTAGAGGATCCTGTCACCACAAATAATAATTTAACTTCTTCCTTTCCTGTCCGTATCTGTATCAACCAGTGCTCACTAGAGAAATCTATTTACTAGAAGGCATATAAATGCATAAGGACATACAAGGAAGGCTTGCAATGGCTGCCTGCAGAGTCAGATGTGGAAGGGTGCAGAAGAGCTGACTGTGAACCGGACACCCACAGGATCTAGTCAAAGCTCAAAGCCTGGAGCTCACTGAAGCATCCTATGTGAGTCCACGTTGGAAGGCAGAGGTCTCCTCTGGAAGCCAGGAGATGACTTCCAAAGGGGAAGGCAAAGACTGAATCTCTTCTGAAGAAACAAAATGTTTCTTTTTTACTCCATCCATACTACAAACCAATTGGTTGCTGTTACTCACACCCAGGGCAGGTCTTCTGTCTTCATTGAATCCCCTCAGCCATACCCAGAGCTATGCTGAGCCAATCATTTGGTGGCTCTTACTCAAACTGACACAAAAGTTAATATTCACAGTATCCCTTTTATTTCTTCCTCTTGTCGAACTGCTCTGGCTAATGTTTCAAGGACTATATTGAACAGTTGTGGTGATAACAGACATCTTTGTCTCTTTCCTGATTTTAGAGGCAAAGCTTTCAGCTTCTCTCCATTTTAGTATGATGTTATCCATTGGATGGGTACAGATAACTCTTATCAGATTGAGATAAAGACCTTCTAAACCCATTTTATTCAGGATTTTTATCATGAATGGGTGTTGGATCTTGTCAAATGCTTTTTCTGCATCTACTGAGAAGATCGTGTGATTTTTTCCCTTGCTTCTGTTTATGAGACGTATTACATTTATTAATTTGCATGTGTTGAGCCATCCCTGCATTCCTAGAATAAATCTACTTAATCATGATGTATGAACGTTTTGTTGATTTGTTGGATTCTGTTTGCCAGTATCTTTGAGGATTTTTGCATCTATGTTCATTAATATCAGTGGTAGTTCTGTTTGGTTGAGTCCTTCTCTGGTTTTGAATTCAGGGTAATGCTTGCTTTCAGGAATGCCTTTGAGAGTGTTGCTTTATTTCAGTTTTACTGAGGAATTTGAGGAGCATTGGTGTTAGGTTTTCTCTAAAGTTCTTAGAGAATTCAGTAGTTACAGTTTATAATTTTAAGAAGTAAGAGTCATACAAAGAGGCTATTCCTAAAACTATGTGTATTAGTCAGGGTCCTCTAGAGAGATAAGCCATTGGGAGAGATGGAGAGAGGGAGGGAAACAATAAGGGAAGGAAAGAAAGCAGAAAGGAGAGATGGAAGGAGAGATAGGGGAGGCAGAGAGGGGTGGAGAGGGAGGCAGGAGGCAAGGAGGGAAACTGACTCTCTGGATTACGAAGCTGAGAAATCAGCGACAGGCCATCTGAGGCTGGAGCCCTGGGGACGCTGGAGGCCTGCCTCAGTCCAGCTCTAGCAGCTTCAGAACCAAGGCTGATACCATGCTCAGCTAAAGCTAAAGAAGAAGTACTGAGGTCACTGTGAAATCCTGAGTGCCAGTGCCAGTGCCAGTGCCAGTGCCAGAGCTGGCGGTTCTGTGTCCAGAGCAGGAGGAGTGCCCCACACTAAGAGAAAGAAAAAAAGACCACGCCCTGCTTTGTGCTCTAGGGGGCCAGGTCCCCACACACAGCCCTCAGCCTCCCACACCAGCCTCCTCCAGAAACCCCTCACAGACACACACAGCAATGACACCCCACCACCATCCAGGCAGCCCCCAATCACAGTGCCACCTAGGACCAACGATCATGCTGTGAAGGTGGTTCGACTCACAAATGGGTTTACGGTAAAAATAACTGAATAACAGTAACACAAAAAACAGGCTCCCTAACCCTTTAGCCTTGTGTGACTCAATGTAGCTTTGGGTTCCATGCACTTGCAAAGTGTACCTAGTCCCCTCTCAAAGAGGTGTCTTTCTCTGAGAGAAAAGAGACAGTCCTCCCTGTGCCACCTCACCGAGCTGCCCAACACGTGACCTGCTCCATTCCCTTGGGGCTCATGCTACCCTCACTTCCTCCCCAAGTCCTCTTTCTGGAAAGATCTGCAGCCCCCAAGACCTCCCTCTGCACAGGCCTGAAGGAATAGATGATGGGAGCCACAGCGCCACTGACCTGGAAAGTGACCACAGCAGGAAACATGGTCCCTTCGTTCCTGGGGTTTCTCCCTGAGTCTGACTGCTGTTAAGTCCTCAGCGCCCAGACGGTGATGGTGAAAGAACCTTGCATACTCCCAAGCCCAGCCCTGAGTCCTGCCAGATCAGTAAGTGCCTGGGCGTGAGAGGGCTGGTGGCACGTTTTACCCCTATGAAGCAGTTTCATGAGACGAACATCTGTCAGTAAGCCAACTCACAAGAGTGTGCCACCATCCTCCTTGGCACTGTCATCTCAGGGGAGAACTGGAGCATCCCCTTACCCATGCTAACTGATGTTATACACAAAAATAACCAGCGCACAAAACAAAACATTGCTATATCCCACTTAAAATCAGTAAGTGCAAATGATCTGTGTAACAGCTACCATAATTTAGGAGCATCAAAATAAGCAATATTTAATGTTTGAAAATACTGGTATTTATAAAATGTCTTAAATATTCTATTTCATTTGTCTGACAGCAGCTGTTTGATTGACAGCTGACAAGTGTCCAAGAAGTTCAGTGACTCACTGAGCCTAAGTGACTGACCTAGGCCTCCACATCCACCTCAGAAGCCAGAGTGCAGCTTCCTGTGCAGGAAGCAGGCTGCTACCATGTGCACAGGACCTCATACTTACATGAGTGGAAAGCTCGTGTCCTCTCAAATACCTGCACACCAAGGTTATGGCAGCTTTATTCATGGCTGCTGCAACTTGGAAACAAATAAAGTATCCTCCTTCAGTAGGTAAATGAATAATAGACTCTGGAACACCCAAGCCATGGAACTGTGTAAGTCCTAAGCCATGGGAGACATGGAGGAAACTTAGATGCATGTCACCAACTGAAAGAAGCCAGGTTGATGCCAACTATACGACTTCCTGGAAAAGGCAAAACTCTAGAGACAGAAAAAGATTGGTACTGTCAGGGGCTCAGGCAGGGTAGTATGCTAGAAAACTTTCTGTCACTGTGACGTCATTCTGTGACAATGTCTAACTCTCAGCTCACCGGGAGGAAAGGTTTGTGCTGGCTATGGTTTCAGTCCACGCACTGTTATGCTACTCCACGCAGCATGGGCTGCTGGCCATGCACTCAGTTCTGGCCCGAGAAGTGCAAGCACATCGCACGCTTGAGCACCCTGCCCTGCTCCTGCCACCTGAGCCTCTGGTTGACAGGACACCGGGAGGCCTTTGGAAGACACACCTCTCAGCACCTTGCAGGCCCAGGAAACCGGTGTGCTCTGAATGGGCAACCAATGCATGGTACTCTGTCCCCCAGCCAGGATTCACCAGCCCAAGAACCAAGGGGTGGACCCAGTCATCAGTACCCCAAGTTACTTGCTAACAAAATTTCTACTTCCTGTCCCCAAGAATTTAAGCTCAGTGGGCCTAGAAGTTGGTTCCAGAAAGAAGAGTGCTTCCATCAGGGGACAGTACATTGCTACTACCCAGTTGGAGTTAGGAGAATTAAGTCAGATATGCACAATCTCTGTACCCCATGTCCCATGACCACGGGTAATGAAGATGTATAAGCACATGTCCACACAGTCTGGGGATAGCCTTGCACAACTAGGAAGGACAGAGGGTCACCCCTGGGCCCCTGGAGAAGATGGAGATTATGTGTGGCAGGTGGGGAAGAAATGAGTTGACAGCAGCCAGACGAGGCTGGAGCTGGGCTGGCCATCCCTGTGTGGGTCGGAATGCACGCCTGGACATGTTGGGGCATGTTTTCACTTCATCCCTTTCTCTCGCCCCCTTACATCTCAGCTGCAGTGTGTTGATATCATCTTTGTAATATTCATGAAGTTAGCTTCATATTCATGATTTCAGTTACAAGGCATGGAAAGGAAATCAATCAGCCAGCAGGTGACCATCAGCAGAGCAGCCCCAGGGAGGCAGCTGTAGACCCTCGCTGCCCTTACTACCCTGACCCTCTCCACCATGTCAAGGTCACACACAGGGCCACAGCTATCTGTCTGGGTGTCAGCTTGCTGACATCTCCTGCCCAGCCTCTGCCATGGGCTCGTCATGGTCCTGCAACTCTGGACAGACCTGATAGGCTGCACTGTGGGAGAGAGTGAGAGGCCACTAGGAAACTGGATCGGTGAGTGACACACCCCATCAGCAGAGCTCCCCAAGGTTTGGGTAAGCCAGCACCCTGGAAGTGCTGCAGAACGGGTAGAGGGCACCCCCATCCCTCAGGCCACCAGCTTCTCCATGCGGCAGCACACTGCCCCTTGAGTGCAGTGACCCTCAGTGCCAGTTGGAGCTCTGGCTGCGAGTCACAGAGTCACTGGCTCCATGTCTGCCCTGCTACCTCACGTGATCGATGACTAAGTCCTGACCATGAGACACAGGGGTTTGCCCTGTGCCACTCTGAGCATTGGCACTGTGTGTGACCACAGCCTGGCTCTCATCAGGGGTGAGCAGAGACATGACCATCTAGGGAGTAGATCGTGAGGGTGTGATCTCACAGTGGCTGCCCTCTGTGTAAAAATCACACATAGAGTAAGTTAAATCAGGAACAATAGATACTGTGTGTGCAGTGTGATAATGTACATCTTTAAAATGACTGATTTTTAAAACGATCTTAGCACCCTTGTGAAGGAAACGGGACAAGAACTTTCTGCCACCAAGCCACAGAACATGGCACTGCACAGGGCCTTAAGCCAGCACTGACTGTGCCTCATCTGGTCAGTCAGGCGGGGATGTGTCTGGACCCAAATTCCCTGCCAGTCCACTTCTCTGTAGAGGCCTCAGGGCCTGTCCTTCACCTCCTAGGATTCCCACCTATGGTACACAGACAGGAGAACCCAGGGAACCTCCCTGGTGTAGACTCTGGCCTTTCTAGGCACCAGGCCCTGGCTCAGGAGGTCCCCATTTCCTCACCCCTGGGCCTCACGGGTGCTGGTAGGCCCTACCTGAGTGAGAAAGTGCCTGCAAGGTGACCCTCAGATGCTGCAGGGCCGCGGGCGACACTTCATAGCCTGATGTGTCCAGGGGCGGGATCTTCTGGCACCTTCCAAACATGCCATCTGTGGGAAGAGAAAGGCAAGAGAGACAGACTTGATGTTTGGGCTTCAGAGGGCAGAAAGCTCCACGTGCATTCTAACTGCACACCGCACAGTGGTCATGGGACAGCACGCTTCAGAAGCCAAGAGCCACGAGAAAGAACCAAGTATCATGGGAAACACCAGTGTGGAAGTCAGAGGGAAGGTAACTAGTGGCGCCAGCATGGTTTGAAGTTGCCCTGGCCTCCAGTGCCTGGGTTCAGATATTGGGGTGCAGCCCACACCGCTGACCGTTTTCACTCGGCCTTCCCAGCCCCTCCCCACACTGTACACATTTGATGTGAGACTGCGGCTGCCAGCTGGGTCCGAGAAATCACTAACACATGGGGTCCCTCTGCAGAAGGAGCACAGACAGTAAGAAACATGAATACGAACTTGCAGAGGCCTTAAGGAGCAACCGGGACACCCTGAGCCAACAGCCTGCTCTGATGACCAGGAAGCAGGGACACAGAGGTGGCCACAATCACCCTGCTGAGTTAGCTCTCTCCTAGTGTCTGCAGTGACAGCCCCCGCTGTTCACGTCCCCCCAAACCACACCCCCTAACGATGTGGGCCCCAATTAGTCTTCATTCAGGAGCTGTGCACTTTGAGATGAGCTTCGTGGGGGGCTTCAAACATTCAAATTTCCTTCTCTGGCTCACACAAAGGACTAATTCAGGGCCTAGTGCTTCCCATACATGGCAGCCATCTGCAGACCCAGGCCACAAAGGGAAATGGTTTCTTTCATTGTTCACAACAGTTTCACCGCCCGTGTGGCTGAGAAAGCCATTCAAACGCAACAAGTGTAATTAGCAGACTCAGCCTGGCTGCCAGGCTGCTCAGAAAGGCGGTCCGATGATACTGCATACGTGCTCACTACACAGTGTGGTTAGAGGAAAACAGCTCTCAGTGGTGAGCGCCTTGTGATTTCTATGGGACTTTGCAAACCGGAGACACAGAGCGGGCCCAGCTGTGTGGAGCAGGCCACAGAGCCGGGAACACACAGCCTTCTACTGCTGCCCCTCCTCGGCAGGTCTCCACATGGCCCCCAATCCATGCTGTGGCCAGAATGGCTCCCAGCAGGGCAGTTCCTCCTGAGGACACAGGGCCTCACACACCTCCCAGTGCAAGGACCACAGAGAGTATGTCCCACTTTTCCTCATCAAATACTGAGAATGGTATTACTGTGTTGCGGCGTGGGGATAGGAAGGGGCAAGAGAGAAAAAGCCCAGCAGTGCAAAAACACAGCTAAAAAGGGAAAGGTGTGGCAGGATTCAGGAGCACTAAGAAGCAGAAGGCCCAGCCCATTTGCAGATGAGGGCAGAGGCCAGGAAGCCAGGAGAAGAAATGGAATTGGGTTCTGCAATTTCCAGGCTGGGGCCTGGCCAGTGGCTCCCCAAATCCCGGGCCAGCCCCCCATCCAGCATCCCAGCCCTGCTTCAGGACACAAGGGCTCTGAGCAGCCAGCAGGATAGAAGACGTAAAAGCTGGGTAGAAAGGAGACAAGCAGATCAAAACCAAAATCTATGCTTTAAAGGAGACTGGGATTTCCATGACCTGGTGTCCATATCAGCTTCCTTTGATTAAATTAGACTCCTTCCTTCCAGCCAATCAAGCCCCAAATTCCTCAGTAATTCTGTACCGTACTCAGTAATACTGAAATACTGTACTGTACTGAATTAAACTGGCTTTAATGAGAAAGAAGGAATCTGACCCTAAGGTAAAGGGATAGGTTAAGACAATTCAAAGAATGCTTCTATTACCCATCTTAAGAACAGCAACAACCGGACCTATACGTGCAAAATGAGCCAAGATCCTTGTGAAGGATGGGCCACCCTTTTCTGGGGTTTCCACCTCTCAAAACAAGAATAAGTCTGTCTCTCTCTGTCTCTGTGTCCATCTCTCTCTTTCTCCTGTACTCTATCTCTTTCAGTATGTACTTGAAATTTCCGCCGAATAACCCCTTTCTGTCTTGATGAACCCTAAAGATTCCCTTTCTGAGGCTGGAGTCAGGGAATCTGCAGACATTCTACAGGCAGGGCAGCTCAGTCCCTTACCTCGGCTTCTGGCCAGGCCGGCAAACACCTAGCGCTTTGGCATCAGTGTGGCCCAGGCATCTGTGCTCATCCAGCCCAGAAGCGGTGCCAGCTGGGATCCCACAGCTAAAGTGGCCACCAGAGGGGGTGGAGAGGGGCACTTGGCCTCCAGATGCTCCCTGGAAGTGGGCAATTAGAGCTTGGTGGCAAATACAGGAGAATCTGTCTGTGGGGAACTGAACACCCCCAAAGACATAGGGAGGAAGCATCCTATTGAAACTCAAAATTCTTCAGATTTTCATAAGGAAAAAAGGCCAGAGACACTTCCTATCTATTTTAGAATTTTCCAGGTACTTATTTCTTTTCTCAGGTATAATGACATTATTTTTTAAATTTGATTTGTTGTAAACAATGTTGTAAATATATTGTCAGAATAATATCTATTAGATTTCCTTGAAACCTTTCTTTTAAACACATATATAGAATACATTAAATACATATATAATATTGCTTGTGCTTTTAAAAATAGTGTTAGGTAATGATGTGCTTAATGACTTGAAGGTTAAAATAGAAGTAGCCACTGATTTCTTAGTCCCTAGAGTGTATAAGAAAATAGTTAAGCAAGAAAAGACTTCTGAAGTAGGGAACCTGAACCAGGAGCACTTCCACAGTGAGGCGCCAGGAGCTATGAGCTGAGACGTGGGCGGCGCAGGTGTTGGGCCCTGGCAACAGGGGAATCAGAGTCCCCACAAATCCAGGTGAGTCCCCACCCATTGTGTAAGCTGACTCTACCCCTAGTGCCAGCCCAGCATTGTCCCCTGGCCAAGGACTGTGTATTTACCCCAAAACCACCCAGAATGCAGAGCCTTATAGGCTGCCCCATATGGAGCCCATCCCCAGTGCAAGCCTCAGTGCCCAGCCCCCTCCAGGACTGAATCTCCTCATCAGTACTCATCTGCTTTGATTCTCTGATGCTTCTCTATGTCTCTGATTTGCACCGTTCCATGTAACAAGGCAGTGGAGCCTTGGCCAAGGATTCAGGTCTTCTTCAAGAACAGACATCTTGTGAGGGTCCTGGGTCCGAGCCTCCCCCAGAGACATGAAGTTCACAGGATCATGAATGCCATGGGGATGAGAAGAGATTCTCTCTCATCTGAGAGAAGAGGAGTGAGATCGTGCGTTCTCCCATCTGCCCGTCAGGTATCAATATTATCGCCCAACAATCCTTGTGCACCCATGTATCTATAAACACAGATTAGTGTGCACATGTGTAGAGGTACACATATGCACTCACAGGCATACTCATATGTGCACAAAAAAAGGCATAACATGTATACATGTGTGTGCATGCGTAAATGTGGACAGGCATGCCCAAGCACCCCCACAGCCTCTGACCCCGACTGTCTTACTCAGTGGGAAGCCTGAGATGCCACAAACACTGCCACACAGGCCTCCACCCTCAGGCTGCTCTGTAGGAATCTGCCTGCACTGTGGTGACTGGGGTGTCCCTGGGTCCTAGAATTCTAGAAGAGCCCTGCCCCTTACTGGGTAGAGCAGGAGACCCCACAGCCTTAGACAACACTGCAGACAGAAAGGGAAGGGGCACCAGAGTACCACGGGCTGGTACACCTCTGGTTCAGTGACTACAGCATACCTGGAGCAGCACCAGAAGCAGAAGCCTCATTTAAAATGAGAGGTTTCACTGACGGGGTCCAGAACCGGGGGTCAGTTTTTCCTACTTGAAAGGAAAAATACTGACTTCTTAGCTGAATTTTTAAAGAGTGTTGTAAAACAGAATTTATCTTGATCATCCCTTTGCATTAGTTGGCACTCCCCAGTTAGGACGCCATCCCCGTGAGCAGAAGGTGTGTTGCAAACATCACCTCAGATGGCAGCCCACCACATGTGGACAAACAAAGCCCCCATGTGGGACCGATGCTCCAGCCCCTCTCTGCCCTCTGTGGGTCTGCAGGCTGCCCATGGCCCCTCAGCCCCACTCGCAGGCATATGCTCAGTGCATGTACTTCCGCATGCTTCTCACATGCACACCATCCTCCCAAGTGTGAACATGTGGCATGAGCCCATCCATTCCTGCCACGCACAGTGAGCCCATCAGGCCACGGAGGACAAGCACTTAATCCCTTCAGGTAGATTTTGAAACTCCTCCGTCGCACGGGGCCATGAGGACTAAGCAGCAACAGTGACCCCTGGTGGCCACTGCCCCAAAACATCAGGCTCACCACGGAGACAGAGAGCAAAAGTATTCTGGTCCCAAGATCCACCACCAACCCAGTGCTGTGGCCCAGGAGCCATTAGGGTTAGAACCTCAAGAGACACAGACGACAACACCCAAAGGGCAGGAGAAGTAACAAGCACGTGCTCACATATGGTACCTAGATACGCACACGATACATGCACAGCCACACCCAAGCAAGGCATGTATACATGCACTCCACACATGGGCTCACATGTGCAGAGGCGCTCACAACACCCCATCATACATGAGTGCAATGAGCACAAAATTCACACCCACATTCACTTGCACATACATGCACACACTCCTGCAAGTTGCATACTTGATCTGACCCACATACACACACTCTGAGAATAGCTCCCCAGATTTCCTTTACGTGGTATACAAGTGACCCCACATCCAATATCCATTGATGCCTGACCAGAAAACATACCAGCAACCTCTACTGCAGGGTCAGGACCAAGACAGGGGCCCCCTAGTGTTGAGGCAGGACAGGGACCTCACCTGCAGGCAGCTCTCTATCTCCACCCTATGGCTCAGCCTGTGACCACAGCCCTCCAAGTGTCTGTCTTCTGTTTGGAACACAAGCCCTCCCTTCTTTCCCAGTCCCCCGGGATGCCTGACATCCTGTGCTTCTCCCTTCCAGATGGCTCTCTCCTCCCCACCCCCCACCCCCCCCACCCCCGGCTGGCCTGGGACTCTGGAGAACAAGGATGCCAGAAAGCTCCTCTGGTAGGGCTCCTGTGGCTTCTCATGGCTACTTCAGAAAAGACAGAAGTCAGGGCAGCCTGGAGTCTCCGCCCTTCAGCTGGGAAGACCTCTGAGTGCCACCCTCCTCCCTGTGTATCTCGCTACTGAGCTGGACATGGTTCTCCTCCCAGAAACTCTGCAGCAGCCACAGCTCTGAGCACTGCAGATGAGCCCTGGGAGGCAGAAATGCAGAGCCCCTGATGCATTGATCCCAACTGCAACCTAGAGTCCAAAATCACCCCTAAAAACTGCTTCTCTTCCAAGATTCACAGCAGCTCACTGACCTGCTATGGAAGGCAAGGACAGGGAGACAGGGAAATGGTGTTGAGTACCTGCCACACTCAAGTGGATCTGGAAGGGAGTTGTCCCTGGTAGGCTCCTGGACTAGCAGTAGGGGATGGGCAGTTGGAGGCACTGAGCTACCCTGGAGCTGCCCTGACCCTGTGAGGGGTCCATCTCTCCATCACCTGAGGGTTGTAAGGAGACTGGCACAGAAAACTCAGCAATATACACACAACTTCCCTGTGGTCAGGCCTGTAGGTCACCAGGAAGGGGGGACACATGCAGGTGGTTCTGTCTCTAGGGGAAACTGCAGTGTGATCAAAGTTCACTCAGGTCACTCACAGGGTCCTTTGTGTAAGAATCTGCTGAACATTTCACCTCCGATGACAGTGTGAAGAGCTGAGTGAGGAGGTCGTGAGAGTGGGGCTGTGCTGGGTCTGTGCCTGAGGGAGGGGACCTCAGAGAGACCCGCAGCCTTCCCAGGCAAGGACCAATGAGAAGGCCCATCCACGCACCAAGCAGCAGAGTCCACTGGCACAGTCTCCTGTGCCCAGTCCCCTAGACCATAGCCAGGGAGGCCAAAGATGCTGCTGAAGTGTGGTCAGTCCACCTTAAACCAGGTGGGAGCCAGGACAGTGAGCAGGCCCCACCAGACTGACAGCCACCACCCCATAGCAACACCCACACCCGAGACCTTCCATAATTGTCCACTCTGAGTCTTCAGAACTGTCTCCAGCCTGCAATTATGAGCATCCTCACCCAGGCACCTTGCCTTCCATCCAGTCTGTGTCCTGACATTTGCCTTAGGAAAAGACTTATTCTAATGCCAGTTAACAAAATCCTCCCTGGATATCCAGTCTCAAAACAGGAGCTGATCCTCACATATGATTTTCTATGTACCAGGCACTCTATTCACATGTGCACATACACACACAGAGATGCACACACTCAGCTAGTACCCAGCCAGCTTAGAGGGCTCTAAACGACCTCATGCCCCTTTTCTTCTGTCACAAGCCCAGGCCCACAAAAGAGACACTTGCTACGCTACAGTATTGTACATAGCCAGCTGGTGCTCAGCACAGTGAAGGAGTCAAGAAGCCAGAATTGCTGGCTCCAGGTCCTAGGCAGCTCAGGAATCTCCATCACCACCGTTACATGACCTTGGTTCAAGGAGATAAACCTCTTAGGGGCTGAGAGGAAGGAGGTACAGACCTATGGTTCTTCAAGGCGTTCTGAACTGAGGGTACCATGGAAAGAAACCATGGTAGATGGCCAGGAATGGGGCAGACTCTGGCCCTTCATGGGGCCCTGTGGCCAAGCAGCTACAAGTCATCAACCCTCTCAGGAGACGGCATCCCAGAACAGGAGGGGAGCGATTCCCCACCCCAGCAGCTCAGGGAACAGACTCCCATGTCAAGGTCCAAGACTGGGCTTCTTACAGCTGAGAGCCTCGTATGACCACAGTGCTGACCACAAACCTGTGAGTCCCTCTGCACTCAGGTCAGCTGCTGCCAGTCGCAGCTCCATGGTCCACCACTAGGCCCAGCGACAACCAGCTCAGCCTGAGGGCTGGGGACGTGTGCCCTGACCCACCACCCATTCATCTCACAGGGAAACAGAATGGACAATGAGGACCAGCACACCCCTTGACTTGCCCAGCCCTGTTGAGTGCTGAGTGAGAAAGTGAGAGCTCCAGTTGTAATAAGTGACAATCTATGTCAGGCCAAAACAATTAGGGGCTTTTTAAAAAGGGGAACATTTTAAAAAGCATGTCCAGACAAAGATAAAGTAAGGTAACCACCAAAACTGAAAACATGTGCAGTGAAGGACAATGAACAGAATGACAACCCAGGGGTGGAGAGGATGTTGGTACACCCTGCAGTGAGATGGGACAGCCTCCAGAAGACAGAGAATCCTGGCAGACTCCCCTGTCACAGAGATGAGCAGAGGCCTTGGAGAGATACTCTCCAGAGAGGACGAGAGAAGCATCGCAGACCTAGGCAGCAGGTATCAGCAAAGGGTAAGGTGACATTTCCAGCCACCAGCAAGAGCTCGAACTTGGCTTATCCCAGGCCTGGAGGTATACACTGTGTACCCACAGACCACAAGCACAGACCAGCAGTTCTCATTCCAACAAGGCCACCTCTCACTCCTCGGCTAATGCCTGCCCCCAAGGGACAGAGCCTAGGTCCTTCACAGAAACAACCAAAAGCCAAGGACTCAGAATCAGGCTTCTAAAAAACCTATGGCCTCCGAACAGAGGCAGAGCCGCATCCCAGGGAGCATGAATGCACAACTGCACAGCAGGTTAGAGTCCGGCAACCCTGCTCCTGCACGGAAGAGGCCACCACCCCAGCCTCAAACAGGAACAAGCCTCTTAGGGGCAAGCAATCGTGGAAAGGTATGGCCGGGGCTGACCTGCTGCCACGACACTCTATCCCATCTGTGAAGACACTACCAGCACCCTCGAGAAGTACCACTGTCCTCAGGCCCTCTGCCCTGAGCCAGGACTCTGCTCACCTAGCCCCACACCTGATGGAGACTCCTCATCCCAGAATCTCTACCCCAAGTTTCCTGCTGCCTGAGACTGAGACTCCAGAGGAACCGCCTGATGAGTCCCCGTCTGCAGGACCCTGGAGCCCACCTGGTGACCAGCTTTCCACAGTCAGAGCAAGCCCACACAGGAGCAGCCTCCACAGACCCAGCCTGCCATCCTTTCCAGGCCCTGTGTTTGGGTGGGGAGAGCAGGAATCAAGGAGGAACAGAGCCTTACAAGGAGCAAATGGGCCACCACCACCCTCATCAGTGCCCACTTCCCAGGCTGAGTCTGGAAAGTATGACCCCTACACCCGATAGTGCAAGGACAGTACTTGGCTCCTCTCTGCAAGTGAGGACTGGGCACTGGCATTGGCAAGGCTGTGCCCAAACTCCCTGAAGTTGGCAGGTGATGTGCTGGGGTCAGGCCTCATGCTCTGCAGACAGGCAGGGAGGCTGTGCACAGCAGTCAAAGCAAATTGCACCCAAGCCTCAGGTGCAACCCTCCCTGCAAAGGAATCCCTCAGCACCTACAGGACAGCCTTCAGGCGGTGAACCTACTCACCTAGGCAAGAATGCTAATGAATTTCAATGGCTACGCCAATCTTTCTGACCACAGCCAGTGCCTGTGTATCCCTGGTTGCTGCATGTACCAGCACCCACCCTGGACCCTGCCAAGACACGTGTTCTGATGACAAGCACATGCCTCTGTGCAGGGCACCTGCCACACCACCACGGGCTCAAGAACCGGGTTCTAATGAGGGCTGCAAAGAACAGCAGTGTGTGTCTGGGCAGGCTCCTTCCCCATAGGTCCTGAGAGCCGGCACTGCACTACAGAACCGTGGCCCGAGCCCTGCAGGGTGCATGACCCACTCATTTGATTTCTTTGTTTCAGTGGGAACCAAGGGAATCAGACATGATGCCAGAGAAGGAGCAGCACAGCACCGTGGGCTCGCCAGTGAGTCCTTAAAAACAGAGCAGTGGAAGCTACTCACTTTGCTGAGCTGACGCTGAACCAGGGCTCAGCCTTCCCTGTGCTTGCATGAGGCTGTGCTCAGCCAATTGCCTAGAGTCCCTGCTGCCTTGAGTCCTATTAAAGGCCTGGGGCAGGGCAGGGGATGGACACCTCCACAGCCTGTGGGGCCGGGGGTGGTTTCTGGTCCCTACTCCAAACCAGCCTGCTGTGCAGCCTCAGGCAAACAATTTCATTTATTTTCTCTGAGGCCACTGAATTACAAATGTCCTGAGGTGCTTTCCAGACAGATGCTGCTTGCAGTGACAAGCAGGATACAGATGACAGCCCAGAGCCCAGGTTTGCAAGCAACAGCCCTGTCAGCCCTGTCTCCCCAGAGGTATCCATGGCCAGCTCTGGCTGGTGCTCTGCTGCCTAAGGCCCTGTGTCACCTGCCCAGGGTCCAGAGCTGAGGAAACGCTGCTGCAGCCCTGCAGCCTTTGCTGGCCTCACCACCTGCAAAAATGCAACCATGGCCACGGACAGCCACGAGTGAATCAGATGCCAGTCCCCTTACTGCCAGGCTTGGCAGAGCTGCCCTGGCCACATCCAGCGCCCAGGGCTCCCCTCCATGATGGCTACAGGAGCAGGCATGGGGGACTATAGGGAGACCAAGGCAAGCAGAGAGCCAAGCGGGTGGTCCTAAGAACTTTTTTCTTTATTATTATCATAGAAAATTGCAAGCCTTTGTTACACTGGGTTTTCACATGAATATAAACTCATGGAAATGCCTCCCTGATACCTCCTCACAGCATCCCATTCGATGACTGAGATCTCCAGAGCTGAGATCCAAGACTACACTCCAGGGACTGCACTGACCCTTACAGGGTCACACTGAATTTTTCACACTGAATTTTTGTGCATGTATGTTCATGTTTTTACATGTATATTTGGCTCTTTCTCCTTATCCTCAACATTTCAGCTCCAAACACATCAATCTTAATTCTTCATCACCTATTTTTTATTTTTGTAAGAGGAAAGTCAAATATAATCAAAAGCAATAAGTATAAAATGATGTGCTTGGCAGATCATGGGTGCCCAGTACATGCCTTTGAATAACCTGACTCTGAATACACAGCTTTTCCAGGGTCCTGCTGAGCAATGCGCATGAAGAAAAACAAAGACAACATGACAGAATTCTATCTGCAAGGAATTCATGTTTTATTTGAGGAGCCAGTATGTGGATAAACACATCTCAGAGCATCACAAAGCAAAACATAAAAAGAGCTAAAGAAAGCAGGAGCAATTTCTAACAAACAAGTTTGTTCTTTGCATTTTCTATGGGGAAATCAGGAGAAACTCAGTGGGAGGAGGCTTCTGTGGACCAATCCAACCTCAAATAGTCTCCATGGAAACTGTGGACCAACTCAATTGCAGCATGGTCTCTATGGAAACTATGAACCAACCCAAAATCACCTTGGAGACTGAACAAATCCAACCTCATCACGGTCTCCATGGAAACTGTGCACCAACCCAAACTCACCAGGATTTCCATGGAAACTGTGGGCCAACCCAAACTCATCACAGTCACCATGGAAACTTGCTGGGAAAATTGGAGGAATCTAAGACCAAGGGTTTGCGCTGGCTCTGTCAGTAATCAGCTGTGCAAACCTCAAGTGACTGCTTGCCTACTCTGGATTTCTGGGTGTGTTTTTTCTGAAAATAACAGAATGGAACCACATGATCTGGACATCTTTCCAATTCTGAAATTTCATGGTCCTGCATAAGCAATCAAAAGTAGCAACAGAGAGTTGAGAATCATAGGGAGGCTGCAGATGTGAACAGAGGGCTTTTCTGTAGGCAAACCCCAGAGTCACAGCCTGGGAGAAGTGCTGCCTGTAACTAACTCACACTCTGTTAGGGAAGAGAACCAGATTAAGAGATGGAGGAGACAGAGATAGTGCCGCAGTGAGAGCCTGACCAGCCTGGGTGCCATGCAGCAGCAAGTCTGTCGTGGCTTCAGGCTTCACGTGATGACAGAATACGGCCATCGCAGGTGCGCACATGTGGCCTCCTTTCATGTTACTGTGAGATGCAGCCAGCCAGCCTGAGTGCCCTGCTTGCTCATCCGAGGACAGGACCACACATGACCACTAAGGGCAGAGGGCAGAGGGTGTCCCCCTGGGAGCTGTGGTGGGGAAGAGAAGCTCTGCTAAAACCAGACAGCCCCTCCCCATTCAGGTGGGGGCAGAGGGTAGATATCCAAGACAGACGTGGCACTCAGTGTGGAAGAGGCACAAGGGTCAGCCCTGCCACCCTCATAGAGCAGTTACTCAACAGCATCACCAACACCACTCACAGCTGCTCCTGCCACAATAAAAGTGACCTGGCCACCGGGGGAGTGAAGTTCCCAACCAGCTCCGCTGCACAGCTCCCTCTGCCTTCCTTTGTCTTTCTTTCTGTCCCTCCTCTGTCTCTCTGTCTCTGTGTTGGTCTATCCCCATCCCCTGCTATGTCAGTCTCTGACACCTCCAGAGACAGAGGACAATCCTCAGCAGGGCAGGCCTTGCCATCTGGGTCTCCCACTGCCTACAGAAGCCTTAGGAACCCTGGGACCATCCTGAACACAGCCCAAGTTACTTTCCCCACTCCACCCCTCTTCATGGCCTAGAACATGCAGCAGAGAAGCATGGCAGGGGTGAGGGCATCATGGTGGAACAGCCACACTGGTCAGGCCAGGTCAGGCCATCCTCTGAGGCTGCACAAGGAAGGCTTGCTGTCCACGCCTCCTGGATGCAACTAGTACATGCTAGAGTTACAACCTCCCCACCGCTGTGCCATGAGCTGTGGCCATCCACAGACACTGTGAAAGCAGCCCAAACCCAGAGCTGCCACACAAGTGCTCAGGAAACAGTGGCTCTGAGCTACAAAGCCTCTCTGCAATTGTGCACATGAGCTGGGAGACCTGGAGAACCACCATACTCAGGAGGCCAGAGCCAGCCTATGCAGAGCGGAGAGCCCACCTGGGCCTGCAAGCAGGGGCCTCTCCTGAGTGTCAGACCAGCTCTGTGCCCAAGATCAGGTGCCTATATGTCCCCCACATCCAGCAGCCTCCGTGGAGACTGCCAGAGTCCTACAGAGGCCACGCCTTTCACCTCTCATCCCACAGTGGTGCACCTGACACTGCAGCCTGCACTCTGTCCTCCACTCAAGACGTACCCGGCTCCCTCAGACCTCAGTTAGCCCTGAAACTATGGAGACCAGGGAGCCCTGTAGCCCAGCACCTTCTGCCCACCCCTCTGCTCCCTGGAGGGAATCCAGAGCTGGTTCATCTTCACACCCCAGACCCAAGATGTGTGGCCCTCAGAAGCAGTTCTCTAAGGATTTGCCAATAGTAAAAGGCCTCAGTTGTGATCTCAATACCATTATTCCCAAGAGCAAAAAGGCAGAGGCTACTAGGTTCCCACCATGCATGCAAAGAATAAACACAGTGTGGCTCACACCTACATGTGACATCCTACAGCCTCAGGAAGAAGGAAACCCTTACCCACACTACATACAGCACTACAGACCTTGGGAATGTCATGCTCCAGGAAAGACTGTGGTCACCAAAAGGCAAACCTGCTCAATTCTACCCACACCAAGCACTGGAGAGCCCAGCACAGGGACAGAGGTAGAATGGGGGCCCAGAGCTGGGACGGGGACTGAGCATCAGCTTAGGAAGATCAGAACACTCCATGGATGTATAGTAGTAATGCCTCTGAGCTGTGTACTTAAGAACGGTTAGGAAGGTAAATCACACATGATGTGTCTTTTGCCACAATCTCCCTACTCTGTTTAATGAATGAGTGGGAAGCTGACTGGGAAAGATGCCACTCCCACCCCAGGAGCCTGGGGCTCAACCTTCCAGTGAGTCCTCAGCAAAAGAGCTCTCTGGTCACCAAACCCAAAAGGAGCACCTGAAGGCCAGGCCACCAGCTGACCCCTGCCACACCAGGAAGGCCACACCAGCCCACAGGAGCAGAGGCCTCAGACCACCACTAGAAAATTCATGGAACAAACCAGATGGAAGAGTTCATCTACAGCAGGGCAAGTGTTTTATTACGATAGATCATTTCTTAAGGTTGGAAAATCAACTCATACATGGTGGAATTTTAAAGACTTACAGTGGCATCTTGTTGGCAAAAAGATCTTTTGGCCAAGCTCACAAACACTAAGCAAAGAGGCCGTCTCCAAGTGCTCAGCTGGCCAGTGGGTGGGTGCTGCGGGAGATGACCTTATGTGACCAGGCAGTGGCCATTGCCCAGAGCAGAACAGGGACTGTCCCCAGGGCTCCCGCCTCAGGTGTTTCTACCCAGAGAAATAATTTCAGCAACACTCCAGGCTATTTTTCAAAAACCAAAAAGTAATAATTTCTGCAAACCCAGCCTGGATCATCTTTAATTAGTGCACCACAACCAGGGCTGTTTAAGAACCACGCCAGCAAAGCAGCTGACAAACGCTAATGAGCAGCAGCATACACCGCAGATGAGAGGATAATGAAGGCAATTTATCTGAAAATTAATACGTGATTAGGGATGGCAGCCATGCAGAAGCACTAACACCTAAAGAAAGGCTGGACGTGTGACCAGGAACCGGAAGACATGACTCTGTTTCCCCAGTAGCTGTGACAGTGACCTGACCAGCATCAGAGAGGACCCTCAGGATCTGACCAGCACAGCGACAGAAGCAGAGAACCCATGCATGTCTATCCAACCTCCAAGGCACAGCGCACAGCGGTAGCCTCCTGATGGGAACACTGATATGTGCCCACCCTGCAGGCATGACTATGCAGGTATGTGCCACCAGCTCCAGGATGACCACTCAGACATATGCCCCTCCACAGCCCTTTCACTTGCAGAGAAGGGGACCATAAAAGTCACCTGGCTTTGCTGCTTAGACCTGACAGAGCCCTGGCCATTTTGTTCCTAGTAAGCTCTGGGGCTGTGCCCAGAGAGCGGCAGGTACCTAGGAAAGGCAGGAGCAGTGGCCACAGTCACAGTGGAGGCAGGGGCCACATACAGATTAGCAACTGCCACACATGGTTACACTATCCATACATGTGCCCCAGTGTTCTCACCCTGAAAACAGCCCTAGTGGGTGAGTTCTTCCAAACTATTCCAATGAAGAGCCTTCACACTTCAGATATCACCTGAAAAAATTCCACATCCAAAACTAGGTCTCCTAAGTGAGGACTAGATGCTGTGTGGGTGGAGTGACCCTGCCCAGGCACCCAGGGGACCTCAGTCCTGAGTAAAAGGTCCCTATGGCCCTGGGGGCCTGCAGAGCTGAGAAGGTCAGCTGAGCTGTAAGCCAATTTAATTGGCCTTGTGAAAATGGTTCCCTAACCTCATTACAATCAGGGTGGGACTTTTTCTTGCCTCTGCCTCTGTCTCTGCCTCTGCCTCTCCTCTCTTCTCTTCCCCTTTCTTCCCATCACCTCTCCATTTCTCTCAACAAAAGAAGCCGGGTGACATCTGTTCCCTGATACTCAGAGTTCTGACCCATCATCAGCTGAGCATCAGGAAAGCACGTGTGCTCCCCAGAAATGGCACACACTCCAGCAGGGTACACGTGTGCAGGGAACCCATCTGCACAGGAAGCCATGCAGTCAGGTTTGCAGTGAACACAGCACATGTGTGCATGCGTATGTGCCTGCACGCAAAACATTATCAAAAGAAGCTGCAGCACACACGTAAGCTGTCAATCCTGACACCACATCTCTCTGCAGCTCAGAGATAATGAGGAGTCTCCATGGCAACCCCAGGAGCAAACACCCACATCACCTCGTTTTCCTGAATACCCGGGGTAGCCGCTCCTCTGTCTCCCAGAACACAGGCTGTCAGAGGGCAGGAAATTGTGGAGTGGCTCTTTGTCACTTGACTTGTGTCCAACCATACCCCTCCTGGACCCCACCACCATGGATAGCGAGTCTTGGCCTGAATTTCATTTTTGCCACTGGTACCCAGAGGTCTAAAGCTGCTGTCATTCGATTGCATCCTGTTTCCAGAGCCACTGTGAATGGAAATGAACCAGGGGAATCACTGGAAACCACACAGGGAAAGCCAGGAGGACATAGCACAGTAAGGCTGCTCCTGCACTGGACCCAGTTGTTTCTGTCGCTGGGGCTGCTGTCCCTGATGACCCTGCCCCACACTCAAGACTTGCCACAGCTTTAGGGGCACAGGATGAGCACAGATGAGCTCTGGGGAAGCCCTGAAAGGCAGGGCCAGACCCACAAGGGCACAACCTAAAACAGGCTGCAAAGAGGTCTCAGTCTGACGCCTCACCTACATGCAGTCTCCTGGGCCTCACAGCCCACGGAGCCACCCAATGCCAGCACAGGGAAGCCAAGACCCAGGGTGGAAGGTCAGGACCCTGTTTCCCTCTGTGCAGTGCTGGTGGGACAGTCTGACCCTATTGCTGAGTCCTCCAGGCTCAGAAAAATCCAACAGAAACTGAGTTACCAAGGATACTGATTCCAAGGCCACCCCACAACAAAAGCAATAACAAAAAAAACAGATTCTACACCCAAAACAGACAAGAATAAGCTTACTGTAAAAGGAAACAAAAGCAGAGGTGATCAGGGACAGCACTACAGTGCTCAGCACACTGAGTGGTGCAGAGCTCCTCCCCACACTGCCCTGGGGAGCACCTAAGGGGGCCCGGCCCCCGAGGTCCTCTGGCTAGCCTCCTAGACCCTTCTCTTTGATTTTTCTCTGCTTTATTTTTTTCCCAAATCCATTTTAAAAATGGAGAAAAAGAAAAAAAAACTAAAACTAAATTTCAAACACAACAATTGTAACAATGGTACAGACATTGAGCACTGTAACCCCCAAATCATTCTCCCAGAGCACAAGACACCTGCATTCAATAGTCCAACCCATACCAGCACAAATTTTTCTCTTCAGTGAACTCAGAGAAATCAGTAGTATAATTATCTTTAAATACATAATCCTTTCTCATATACATATGTTGCTTCTTTCTACTTCTCACACTATAAGACAATATGATATTCATATGTGAATCTTATTTATTTCACTATTGAGAATGGTCTCAAGTTGCAGCCATTTACCTATAAAAGTCTCTACTTTGTCCTTTTTTGTGATTGAGTATTATTACTCCATTGTATAAAAACACCACATCTTTTTTATCCATTCCTCAGTTGATGGACACTTAGGTTGTTTCCAAGATCTGGCTATTACAAATTGTGCTGCTATAAACATGGATGCACATATATTGCTGTAGTATGATGTTTTTAATTCTTTGGGGAAGATACCCAAAGAGGAATAGCTGGGTCAAATGGGATATCGAGTCCTAGTTTTTTGAGGAATCTCCACACTGATTTCCACAGTGGTTGCACCAGTCTGCATTCCCACCAACAGTAGCAAAGGGTTCCTTTTTCCCCACAGACCCTCCAGCATTTGTTATTGGTTGATTTCTTGGTAACAGCCATTCTTTCTGGAGTGAGGTGGAATCTCAGTGTTGAATCTCTTGAATGACCAGTAATGTTAAATATTTTTAACATATGTATTTTCTGTTTGTATTTCTTCATCCGAAAAGTATATATTCATCGTAGATGCCCATTTTTGGATTGGGTCTTTAAATCTTGGGGGGCTGCTTGTTTGGAGTTATTTATATGTTCTCAATAGTAATCCTTTGTGTAAGAAGCAGCTGGAAAACATTTTCTCTCAAATTGTGGGTTGTCTCTTCACTGTTGATGGTTTCTCTTGCTGTGCAAAAGCTTTTCAATAGGGTGAGACCCTAGTGGTTGATTCTTTGTGACAGTTCCTGTACAATCAGAGTTTTGTTCATAAGGGCTTTGCCTACACCCTTGTCTTCAAGAGTTTTACCTATTCTCTCTTCCAGCAGATTGATGTTCCTGTTTTAATATTCAGATCTTTGATCCATTCTGATTTTAGCTTATGCATGGTGAATGATATGGGTCCAGTTTTAATCTTTGGTATGTGTAGAGCCAGTTTTTCCAGCACCATTTATTAAAGAGGCAATCTTTCTTCCAGTGAATGTGTTTGGCATCTTTGTGGTAAGATAAGGTGGCTTAGTGGGCCTGAAATTGTTTCTGCATCTTCTAATCTGTTCCATTGATCTTTGGGTCTGTTTTTTGCCAGTGCCATATTGTGTTTTGTTTTGTTTTTATCACAGCCAGGAATTGTGATGCCCCTATCTTGTCTTTGTTGCCCAGGATTGCCTTTGCTATCCGAGGTCTCTTCTGGTTCCAGCTGAATTTTAGAATTGTTTTCTCTAATTTTGTGAGACATGATATTGGAATTTTGATTGAGATTCATTCAATCTGTGTAACAGTTTTGGAAGTACGGCATTTTCACTACATTGGTTCTTCCTACCCAGGAACATGGGACACCTCTCCATTTTCTAATATCCTCTTCAATCTCCTTTTTCAGACAACTGTAGTTTTCACTGTAAAGGTCTTTTACATCCTTCATTAGACCGATTCCTAGGTTTCATTCTTTGGATGCTATTGTAAAAGGTATTGTTTCTCTGATTTCTCTCTCAGTGAAATTGTTAATCATATACAGGAAGGTATTGATTTTTGAGGGTTGACTTTGTAACCAGGTAAGTTACCAAATTTGTTTATTAAATCTAGTAGTCTTGTGGTGGAGTTTTTGGTATCTCCCAAGCAGAGTATCATGCCATCTGCAAATAACAATAGTTTAAGTTCTTTTTCTATGTTTATTCCTTTTATTTCTTTCTCTTGTCTAGTTGTTCTGGCTAACGTTATCAGGACTATGTTGAATAAGAGTGGAAACAATGTACATCCTTGGTCTTGTTCCTGATTTTAGAGTGAAAGCTTTCAGTTTTTAACCATTTGGTATGATACTGGCTGTTGGCTCATCATAGATGGTTTTTATCAGACTGAGATAAAGATCATATATTCCAATTTTCTGTAGGGTTTTATCATGAGTGGGTGCTGGACTTTGTCAAAATCTTTTTCTGCATCTATTGAGATGATCCTATGATTTTTGTCCTTGGCTCTGTTAATATGATGTATTACATTTATTGATTTATGTATGTTGAACCATCCCTGCATCCCTGGGATGAATCCCACTTGATTATGGTGTATAATCTTTTTGATGATTTGCTACAGTCTGTTTGCCAGTATTTTATTAAGGATTTTTGCACCAATGTTCATTAGGGAAATTGGCCTGTAATTCTATTTCTTAGTTGGTTCCTTCTCTGGTTTTGGTATCAGGGTAATGCTTGCTTCCAGGAATGAATTTGGAAATATTGCTTCCCTTTCAATTTCTTTAAAAATTTTGAAAAGTAGTGGTGTTAGGTTTTAAAATTTTGTAGAATTCAGCAATAAATCCATCAGGGCCTGAGCTTCTCTTTGTTGATATATTTCTAATTACATCTTTGGTTTCATATATTGATATTGGGTTATTTAGGATTTTTATATCTTCTTTATTCAGCTTTCATAATTCATATGAACCTAGGAATCTGTCTATTTCTTCTGCATTTTCCATCTTATTAGAATACAAGTGTTGAGGGTTTTTTTTGTTTGTTTGTTTGCTTGTTTGTTTGTTTGATACCAGGATTGAATTCACAACCTCACACTTCCAGACAGGTGCTGGTGCTGCAGGGCTAAATCCCTGGCCCTAGAATACAAGTTTTCAATGTAAGTATAGATGATTTTCTGGACTTCTGGAGGGTCTGTTGTGATTTCACCCTTTTCATTCCTAAATGTGTGTATTTCAGTCTTTTCTTTCCTTTTTCTTTTTTTTTTATAAAGTTGGTTAAAGGTTTGTCAGTTTTCTTCAGTCTTTCAAATAACCAACTTTTGGATTCATTGATTCTTTGTATTGGTTTTTTAGTCCCCAGTGTTTCTGCTCTGATCTTTATAATGTCCTCTCTTATATGAACTTTTGGCTTAGTCTGTTCTTCTTTTTCTAGAAGTTTGAGATTCAATATTTAGTTGTAGGGGCTGAAGATTTAGCTCAATGGCTTAAGTGCCTGCCTGGCAAGCACAAGGTCATGAGTTCAAGCTCTGGTACCAAAAAAAAAAAATAGTTGTTTATATGTATGTATTTGTTTTCCTAAAGTGGGTACCTACTGCTATAAATTTCTTGAGACTCTGGAGACCACTATCATGGGGTCCCACAGATTCTGATATGCTTTATTGTCACATCAGTCAACTTTAAAAATTGTCTAATTTCTTCTTTAATTTCATCTATGACCCATTGGTTGCTCAGTAGGATGATATCTGATTTCCATGTGCTTATGAAGTTCTTGTGGTTTCCTTTCCTTTTCAGTTCCTTTGCATTTACTTAAGCATGTTCTGTGAGCCAGTATATGGTCTGTTTTGGAGAATATCCTGTGTGCAGCTGAGAAGAATGAATATTTTGATATTGTGAGGTAGAACATTCTATAAACATCTACAAAGCCCATTTGTTCAAAAGTTTGATTTAGTTCAAATATTTCATTATCTGTCTCTTTGTGACAGTGGGGTATTGAGGTCTCCCAGTATAATTGTAATAGAGCTTATTTGATTTTTCATGTCTGCTAGTAATTGTTTTATATAGTTTCGGGGTGCACTGGTATTTATTGCATATGTACTTATGATTGTTATCTCTTCCTCTTGAATTGTTCCCTCCATAAAGATGTAGCACCTTGTTTTCTTTATCTCTGTTAAACAGCCTTAGCTTGAAATTCACTTTGTCTGCAAATAGAATAGCTACCCCTGCTTTTTTGTGGAGTCCTGTCACATGGAGTATTGCTTATCATCTTTTGACTTTCGGTCCATTAATTTCTTTTTGAATTAAAAGTGTTTCTTGTATGCAGCATACTGTTGGATCTTGCTTCTTGATTCCTTCCCCCAGTCTGTGTTTTTGGATTGGTGAATTAAGACCATTAACATTGATTGTTATAACTGATACGTATTGACTCATTCTTGTCATGTTATTTTCCTGTTGATGGCTCTGCTCTAGTTTTCCCTTCCCTCTTAAGTGTTTACCTTCCCTGGTGTATTTCTTCTGTTGACGCTCATAGAGCTTTAGTTCTTATTATCTCTTTCGACATTGTTCTTCAGAGAACATTTTGGAGTGCTGATTTGGAGGTTATAAATTTCCTCAGATGTTCTTTGTAGTACAAGTATCTTATTTCTACATCAATTTTGAAAGATGTTTTTGTGGGGTACATCAATCTTGTTTGGAAATTATTTTCCTTTAGAATTTGGAGCACTTCACTCCAAGCTCTTACTTGAGAGTCTGTGCTGAGAAGTCAACTGTAGTTCTGATGGACTTTACTTTATAGGTGATTTGTTTCTTTTCTCTAACAGTTTTCAGGACTCTACTGTTGAATTTCTAGAATCTTAACTATGATATGCCTTGGTACAGATTTTTTGAACATTTCTAATTGGAGTTCTATATGCATCATCTGTCTGCATGTCAAATTCTTTTTTCTATAAGGAAAATTTTCTGTCATGATGTCTGTGAATGTTTTTTAATGTCATTTGAGATATCTCCTGCTTGTACACTGATTCCAATTAATCTTAAGTTATTCTTCTTTGTCTCATTTAGCAGCTTTTGGATTTATTTCTCATGGTCCCTTACTATTTTTGAGAAATCTTTCTTTTCCTGGTCACTAACTGCAAGCCTATCATCAATATCTAAGGTCTTGTCCTCACATTGGCCTAATCTGCTTCAAATACTTTCGATGGCGTTTTATTCTCTTGAATATTTACTTGAACCTGCTTTATGGATTCCATTTCTTTCCTATCTGATCTTCCATATTTCTTAAGCTTGTCTATTTTTTAAAAATCTGTGTCTGCTCTAACATCGCTAAGCAGGGTATATATTTTGGGCACCATCTCTGTAGTTATCTGAGAGATTATTTATGATTAGATTTTTCCCACATTCAATTACTTCATTGTTAATACTTCAGAGAGACCTGGTGGGGGGTTTTCAGATTGTTCCATCCCTTTGCTCCCTGGACTTGCCTTTGGTGAACTGGATGTCTGGAGTTGCATTTTGTTTGAGTTATATTCTCATTTTATTTTCTCTCTTTTTTTAGTTTAATCCCTGGGGTGAGGGGTAATGCTTATAACTTGCCTTTGGTAGAGTGCTTTTTTGGTAGTATTTAGGACACTTAGGTGATGACTATTTTCCAGGTGTAGCTGGTTTTGAAGTTTTGAGTCTGTTGGAAGATCTTACCTCCTTAGTTTGTCGGAGATGAGAAGTTGTTGCTAGTTTGGCCCAGTCCGTGGTTCTTTGACATGGACTATATATTCTGTGCCACTATATTTTCTGTAACTCTTAGTTAATCTCAGTCATGGGCTACCAGGACCAATAGATGTTTGAACAATTATGTTAATTTTGACAATAGCGGTACCAATAGCATCTAACACAACTTAGAAAACAACAAACTAAGCTAACCCTTAATCGGCAATTTTTAACCTTTATAAACCAGATTTTGTGATTACTTAATATGTAAAACAAACCAGATAATTATACGCAATATGTAAGTCTATAATGTGTGAATTTGGTCCTCAAGAGTTAAAATTTAAAATGGGTTAAGGAGAAAATAGAGATGTGGAAGAAGAGAAAGAGGTTAGGAATAAGGTTGGAGGACAAAGAGGGATCACGCCAGCTTGAGGAAACTGGTGCAGAAGACTGAAGAAAAAGAGAGATGGAAGAGATAAAGGAAGAACAGAATAGAACCACACCCACAAAGAGGTTAGGAACCACTTTCACATTCATATAAAAACAATGAAGGAGAAAGAGAAAGAAAAAAAAACAAAAAAGAAAAAGAAAACCGAACAGTCCACTTCAGAGATTTTCTCTGGTTTCACTAGCAGACAGCCTGTGGAGTGAGTCCTGAATCGTGCCGATCTGTCCCAGCAGGCCAGCAGTTGCTTTATGGTTCAGTGGTAGATAAACTCAGCAGGCCCGTCCTGAGATCAGACTCACTAGGCTTGCCATCATCCAAGCAATTTCCACTGGTCTGTACCTAGCTAGAAGCTACCAAATGAAGCTGGTGGCAGTTCTGGGTTCTGGGCTTATTCAGTCCATCTCTGAAATGACTCCTGGCTAATCGCTTTCTCCCCATGGGAGCATTAGGTCTTCTGTGTTCACTGCCAGCCAGTTCAGTCCTCCACATCTGCTGCTACCCTCCACTGCCACGTCTTTCAGGAGGGGCCTCCGGAGTCCCTAGCCATCTTCATCATGTGACCATGTGTCCCCAGACTTGAACACCTCCTCTGGCTCAGTGAGTCCCATCTCAGGGAGAAGACACCCCTAGTTACTGCCTTCTTCTTCCTTAAAGTTTTTCTTTTCACTCTCTTTGGGCTTCGATTCGCACTTCAGCTTCCTCCTGGGTCCAGGGGACCCACTTCCTTTCTTCTTTTCCTCTCGATGCTATATTCCAGTGTCTGGACGGTGACTCTCAGAAAGGCTGTTTTCTCTCTGCCAGCCAGAAAGGCTGCTTACTGCTCTGACATCTTCCTGGCAGTCTCTCTTTCTGCTTTCATGTAACTTAAACCATTGTAGGTGCTTAAAAATATCATTGAACAAATGAGCCAAAAGGAAAGGGAGCAGTGTAGCCCTCACTGGGCACTCTCCAAGTTCCTTGCTGGGTGGTGCCGACACTATGTCTGCTGCTCAGATCCTGACCTGACAGCTTCTCACTGCCATGCCTGTGACTCAGGCCATCTATAGTCACCCTGAATACCCTGCAGAAAACCAAAGCTAGCACTGTCTGGAAAGGAGCACTGGCATTGTCATGCATAAAACTAGTAGGGAGAAGCAGCCCTTTCTTATCACCCCAAGCTACTGAAAATGAGTCCCAACAGACATTTGATCACGGCCTGACCCCTGCGACTCTGAAATGCAGTTTTGCCATGAGCCCATCTTGCTTTTGCTAAAAGGTCAGAGACTTTTCTATACCAACTGAGTATGAATAGTACGTATTTCACAACATGACTCAGCATGTTCTAAACACATTACCTCCTGCAAGTTAAACTGTGGCCCCAGAGGCCAAAAGACCATTTCTGCAAAACACAGAGCTATCAAGAGTCCTTTTGCTTAACCTCTTTGGAGGAAAAAATATACCAGCTACCATGGGAGCAGGTCTCCCACCCGCACAGATGCTTGGTTGCTTGAGGTCTGAAAGTGGCCATTTTCTGGTGACTTTGTGTGTTTTACCTATCTTTGAAATGAAGAATTATACTGCAGCATAACCAGCTGCTAACACAGGAGTACTGAGGAGGCTCAGGATGCAGAAACATGTAAATTAAAGGTGACTGTGTGAGCCGGGAAATTAGGACTACTTCTGGATAAACACCTTGAAAAAGGTAAAAACCAACCTCATAAAATTCAAAGAATAATCTGAGTGTACAGAGACCTGAACCAAGGGCTTTATGAAAAGTCATGGTGTTGGGGGCCTGACCAAGAAAACAATGAGCCAGCCTTCCTGACAAGTGGCACAAGCCACAGGTGCACCAAGGAGAGGACAGGACAGTGTCTCCCATGATCCTCCCGGCATGGGGGCTGAGAATCAACATCCAGTGCCCCCTCCTAGCAACCAGACGGTTTCAAGATCAGTGGGAGTTGATAGCAACTAAGGCACATAAAGCAACTAAATGTTGTATTGTTGGGTTGATTATGCTGACCTGAGGTCAGAGGTCTGAGTATCTCTTGGGAGGATGACAGTG
This sequence comes from Cavia porcellus, assembly GCF_034190915.1. Taxonomy (NCBI): domain Eukaryota; kingdom Metazoa; phylum Chordata; class Mammalia; order Rodentia; family Caviidae; genus Cavia; species Cavia porcellus. Next base: position 61,830,552 of record NW_026947489.1, read on the forward strand.
TGCAGTATAGCAAACATGGAGGGTTTCCTTGCATCTTCTCTTTGAAGGTCAATATCATTTTTACTGTTTTGCTTTTGTCTGATTGTTTTTGCTCTAGTCAACATTTTGTTTTAACTGATTTTATAGTGTTCTGTTTTTGGTTTGATTTTGCTACACCTGATGGAATGGACAACTATTGTGAAGATAACAAGATACACTATGGAACCTGTAGCTGTTATCCCGGTATCCTGCTCTGAAGTTCTGTATCAATTTCACTGCACTGTCTTGGTTGCCTTTTTTCTGTCTTGTTTTATTGTATTTTACTATCTTTAAAATTAAAAATTAAAAGAAGAAAAGTCATGGTTAGGATCACTTCTAAAAACATTAAAGATCTGGCTATGGTCGTGATGAAGCTGAATTTGTTTGTATATTAATTATTCTTGTTTGCACCTACAGACCTTGACTATGTAACAAACATCCACAAATCTCTGCTGGACTTCAAGTCATGCTCCTCTTCTACAGACTTCTAAGCTTCTGGTCAACTCCCAACTGACCCCAGTGCACATGTCCCCTTTAGACCAGTTAGGGTGAGCGCTGCGTGATTCCCACACAGGAAGGACTATGTCCATTTTCAACCGGAAGTAGTTCCGAAAGAACTGAGACCGTCCACGTTCAACAAGCGTAATGAATACGGGAATTGCATCTCTCAGGGAAAAGTGAGGTAGGAGACAGAGCAAGGATGAGTAAACAATAGGAAGCCAAGGGAAAAAACAGAAACCAGGTAGAGCAAGGATAATTCTGTCCAAACAGCAGAAAACCAACAGATGAAGGTCACCCTATCCTGCTACAACTCCAGGAATGTGTCTGAGGGGCCGAAGTGGCCAAGAGAGTAGGGTACTTCTACCTCCATCCCCAAGGATAGCCAATTGATGTGGACTATGGGCCAACAGTTTCTTCAGGATGGAGTGATCACCCAAATAATATCATATTTGCAACAAAGTAGAAAGGAACAAGGACTCAGAGGTTACAGTAGTCTTCACCGGGACAAAAGGCCCTCATCCCTCTGTATTTACCTACTTAAAATGTAGAGCTCTAAGTCTGGGAACCAGAACCACATGTGGGCCACCGCCAGACTGGAACAGACAGACTCTAGCCTCTCCCAGGAGGTCAGCACCATTCACAGATGGGGGGAGGGGGGTTAGAGAGAAGAAAGCCACACCAGCAAGCAAGCCCAGTCTGGGATCTGGTACCATATGTGGGCTGCTACCAGACTGGAACAAACAGACCCCAGCCTCTTCTGGCACACAGGCTCACAAACAGGAAGTACCAACCAACGCCCCCCACCACCTCCACCATAAGTGACAGGCTTAGCCAAAGAAACACAGGCTGTGATGATAGCAATGGAGGTGAAATGCAATTGGATGCCTGTGGTACTTTCACTAACACTGCAGGGCTAGGGCCAGTGGTCTGATCATGGGTTCAGAGGACAGTGGTACACAGTGTGGCATCTAGGGAGGTCTCCTCCTGAGGGTTGCAGCCATTGTTGATTCCCTATGGTCTTTTTTTGGAAAACCTATATAATTTTTATTGTTTTGTTGGGTTGGGTTTTGTTCTCTTATTTGTTTGATTATGTCAAATCTGATGGCAGGAGCAACTCTCCCAAGGATAGCAAGATATACTATGGTAGCAACTTTGGATTTACTATTGGCTCGTTTGAATTCCTTCATTGCATTTATTGTTTTGTTTTTATTGTTTCTATTCTATTCTGTTCTGTTTGATTTTTACTGTGTCTAAAGTTATCTGCAGCTATTTTGAAGATATCAAAAGGCATTATGGTAACTATTGTTGATTATTGTTGATTTTGTAATATTTTGAACTTCTGTAATCTTTACACTGGTTTCTTTTGGTTAATTTTATTCTATGTTATCCTCTTTAAAATAAAAAGTAATACAATAAAATGTAGAGCTCGGCCAATGAATGCATTCTTGCTTTCTTATTAATTTCATAGAATCAAGCACTTCACATGTTCTACGCAGATTCTAAGAAGTGATTTTTAAAACATAACCAGCTGGAGTGCCCAGACATTGATATGACCTCCAAAAGTTGGGATAGCACTGAGTGAAGTCGAAAGAATGGAAGAACAAAAGGGAAAGAGGTGCAGATGATTGTGCGGCACTGGCAGAGCTCAGCCCTAAGCCAGGTTGTGCAGAGCCCCAGGAGGGTGGGCAGCGTGGGTCTCATAGGCCTGTGACGTCTTAGTAAGCTTTGCCTCAGAAAGAGATGCAGAGGCCACAGAACAAAGGGCAAATGTGGCTTTATTGACTGCCACACAGAATTATGAAGCAATACAGTGATGTCAAATTCATGGTGATCTTCCTGCCTCAGTTTCCCCAGTGCTGGGATTACAGACATATGCCATGTTGAGAACTGCCTCTCAACTGCCTGTTGAGAACTCTTGATAATTTTCTAGAATTGGTGCGCTGAACTTGGGGAATAGGGGTGGGGATTTAGCTCAGCAGCATAAGCACCTGCCTTGCAAGCAGGCAGTCATGAGTTGGAGTCCCAACAGTGAAAGAGGCTTTTAACCCGATGGAGGAAGTAACTCCTATACTAGTACCGAGATGTGGGGAGGCAGCTGAGCCCAGACATTGACAAGCAAGTAAAGAGAAGAGTCAGGCAGGGATGGAGGCTTGGCCAGAAGAGGGGACATGACCAGGGTGTCACAACCTTCCAGTGAAGAAAAGATGACAAAGCAATTGCCTACTTCCCCAACACTGTTTCCTACACCACTGCTGCATAAGGGCTCACGTGAATGCAGGTACATCATCAACTGCATGGTGTAGAAACTTCAGCTGCAAAATTCTAGATTTGCGCTCCGAAAGAACAAGTTCATCAGAGAGGAGGCACGTGGAACCCCTGGGATGCCCTGTCTTCAATCGGTTCTCTGGACACTGAAGAATGAAAACACCACCCCATGGGTCCCTTCCTATGGAGATAAGTGTTAACTGTGACAACCCAGTGGAGAACACAGCCACCTCAATCTAGGGTTTCAGGTGGGACCTCCTAGAGTAACTGCTGCAAGGAGTCTAAGCCCAGTTTATTGAGCTGGGGCTTCTATAGATCGGGTAGGAGATTAGGGGTATAGGATTAAGTGGTGTGAGGCAACAGGGATCAGAAGGCTGGGGGAGCAGGAATGGCTGAGAATGTGCTAATGTTCTGTTGTGGGTGTACTGTCACCTAGCAGGCGGAACAATGTGCCATATCCTGGGAGAGTGGCATTATTCTCCAGGCTCTGGTGGCCAGAAATGGCTATTCTGGGAATTCTGGTGACTGGGAGAAAAATTGGGGGTCAGACCTATCAATAAGAGCCCCAGTGGAGAAGGTGCTGGCTGTGGCTGGGCTTCCAGGTGTGTGGCCACAGCAGCCTCCTGCCACAAAATCTCCCTCCTCACCACAGTGCAGAAGCACGAGTCCCCCAAGGTGAGGTGAGGAGAGTGCATGTGACAATAGGAAGTGCCCTGGGCATTGACAGGAGTGAGAAGATGGCCCTGCCAGTAGCTCCCTGCACCTGGAGACCACTCTGTCACACTCCCTGATTTGGGTTGAAAAGGACAGGGCAGGAAGAGGGCAGTCAGGAACCTGGCAACAATTTGCACTTGTTGGCTTTCCATCCCTGTGGCCATATACCCGGGGAAACAGCGTCAAGGAGGGAAGGCTTACTCTGGGTGGCAGTTTCAGAGGGTCCTGTCCATGGCTGACTGGCACCACTGCTTTAGGCCAGAGGCAAAGGTAAATGCATCGGTACCCCAGTTTATAACTTAATTTGTTTTACGCACTGGGGAAAGATGGCTGCTTTTGTGTTTGTGGAGGGAAGGTGGCTGTGATCATGTTTATCACCCAAGGCAGAGTAGCAAATAGTGGCAAAATTTTGAACACTTTTTTATTTGTGAGTTGATTTGTTTGCAAACGGAAGCATTTGTGAACCAAGGGATTACTGTAATCATGGTGCAAGGGTGATGTGAAGGACAGTCGCTGACCCTGTGGTGAACAGAAGAGGAAGAGACCAAGTGGAAAGGGCTGGATGTCAGATGCAGCCCTCTGGGCGTGTCCCCATTACCCCCCACACCAAGCCCTACCCCCCACTTCTGGTACCCCCATAGTTCCATCAAATTATGATCCCATCAACAATTTGCCCATTAATGGAGTCAGAGGCCTCACTAGCTGATGACCTTTCCAGAGTCCCACACTCCACACAGCAGGGGCTCTCTGGGGTTGTCCTGGGCCCCCAGCACCTACCCACCCCACAGTCATTGGTACCACTCCCATGACCCTCTTCCTTAGCGCCAGTGGCTTCCTTTCACCAAACACCCAAGTTTGAGGAAGCTAAAACCTGTGCTGTTACATTTAGAAAGGTCAAGGAGGATCAGCACACTCACCTATGAGCACCACAGAGGATTAAATTTCAGCCGGCTTCCTCAAACATCACTGTGAGCAGGCAGTCCCATCCTCCCCAGGAGCAGCTGCACAAAACCTCCCCGGCTGCATCCACATTAATGATGCAGAAAGGGCTCCCAGTGTGAATGGTGACATTTGCAGCACAGAAGTGAGGCCAACACTTCCCTCAGATGAGCCCAGTCCCTGCCCAGTTGCCTGCTGGGGCCATGACTGCAGGCAGGTTTCTTGTGTGAATTTGTATCTGGAAACTGAAATTCTCTAGATACCATTCTTGGATAAAGTTTTTTGTTTCTCAAAGCAGTTTCTCTGGGCTTCTCGGGTGCATTACTCTAATGGCAGTCATTATAACCTAGTTTACCTGACACTGTGAAGACAGAACCCCTCACAGCCATACCTCAGTGAAACTGGACATCCAGAGGACAGCAGCTCGGAAGGCTCAAGCCTGTGTGTGCACCACCCAGTCTGGCCCCTTCCATGGAGAGCAGGCCCAGTGCCACAAGAGGGCATGTGGGACAATGCAGCCCGGCCAGGGCCAGGAAGACTTCCTGGCACAGCCCCGAGAGCTGGGAGCCAAGATAGAGCCCCACGAAACAGAGGTCCTCAGAGATAATGTCCTGAGTTCTCAGCCTCATTTTGTATCCCCAAAGCACAAGAGGAGGAAAAGACAGAAATGCCAGTCAAGCAAAAGGAGGACACACTCTATCACCTCAGGGATGGAGCAAAAAAATAAGTTTCAAAGCATCTGGTTCCCAGAACAGGCAGAGGGACCTTAGAAAAGTGACAAAATTGGTGGGGATAGCAGGGACTACTTGGCTACCTGGCCTGCAGGTCCACATCCCTGACCCAACCCTCTGTGCCCATCCTCAGAACACCAGCACTCAGCCAATAGCAGATCTGTCCATGCTCGAAACTCAGGACCACACAGAGAAAGCCATGTAGGCCCCACTGAGTCATACAGGAGGCTCTATCTCCAATGAGCAGCCTCAGACTTCCCAGAGAAGCCACTGTTGCTCCGGCTTCTCTGCCAAGACCCAACCCCCCCCCCAAGCAATTGATCCCCTGACTCCAGTAGGCATCAATGACAGGTCTGTTCCCGGCCCCCCACCCGGGGGGTGTTCCTTCACTCCCCACTTGGGGAGCTGGGGGAACCCTCCTCTGTGACTGGGAGGCTGCAATTCCAAAAGATGGCCACTAGATGGCATGAGGGACAATCCGTGAGAGATCCAGATACCAGCACCTGGGGTGGGGACACACTGGGTCAAGAGCCAGGATTCTCAGGAGGCTCAGAGTCTAGGGCATCCAACCTCCTCTTTCATTAACTTATCACCCCAAGCCCAGAGACCCAGAGGCAGAATCAGGCAACATCAGGCATGGACTGTTTCTGCAGCTGCCGGTGGTTTTGAGGAGTCCAGATGGGTGCTGCTGTGGGTCCCATGTAGGCTCCTGCAGCCCAGTGTAGCTCATCTGTCCTCAGGACTGAGCGGGCTGGATTCCCTACAGGAGGAGAAGCCAAAGGCCTGCCTGGGAAACACACAGTCACATGCAGCCAGTTGCAGGGCCACTCCCTGAGGAGAGGCTGAGCCACCAGCACTGGCTGTCAACATCACACGAAGCTCTGGAGCCCTTTCACCTCAGGGAGACTGGAATAGAGCAGAAGAGTGTTGGGAAAATGGTTTTTACAAGTGGGATTTTTTTCAAACACAGAAAATGAACCTTTCTTGTTGCTGGGACAAAACACCAGACCCATGGAACTGAAATGAGGATAGGCTGATTCTGGCTCACGTGTCAGAGTTTCAGTGCATCGTGTTGGCAGACATCAGGGGAAAACAGCATGGTGGAAGAGCCTGGCACTGAGGAATGCAGCTCGACTCACATTACTAGGGCAGCCGGAGCAGAAAGAGAAGGGAGGAGCTAGGGGGGGAGGTGCACCCTTCCAGGTCAGGACCACAGTGACACCTCCAGCCCTACCTCACACTTCACAGAAGGTCAGTTGCAAAGCTCCCATAATTTCCAAAAGCCCTATGGCTGAGTGCATGGTGGACAGTCCAGTTAAAACCACAAAATTCTGCCTCTGCCCCGACCAAGGATCTGTGTACCTCTTTATGCAAAATTCATTTAGTCCATCTCTTAGGGTCACCAGAGTTCTAACAGCTTCAGCATTGATCAAAAACCTGAAAGAAAAATCTCTTTACATCACTGCAATAAATTCACCTCTGTAAAAATCAGTGGGATCACTTTACAATAGCTCCTGCCAATTTCTCTGAGACTCAGAGCCATTTACTATTAGTACTTACAGAGTCCAGTAGATGCAAATCAAATGAAAACAATGCCAAGCCTTAGCCTATAGCCTCTGGTTTCAATTCAGACCGAAGCAGAAATCCTGGGGCTCAACCAGCATCTGTGAGACAGTCAAACACTTCCCTAAAGGCAGAGAGTGATTGTGCCCCTGGCTTTGGGCCTTAGGGAAGCAGGATTTGTACATTGCTGATCCCTCCTAGCTCCCAAGGCCTGTGCTTAGCACTCAGGATTTGGGCCATAGGATGAATGGACAGCTCCAGCAGAGGCTGCAGAGGGACAGGCAAGAGAGGAGGCTTACTTCTGGACCATAGCTGTCCATCCCTTCTTGCTCTGCCCAACCACAAACACAGGTCCAAGGAGAGGTACGTGGTGGTGGACGGGGCAGAGAGAGGCCAAGTGCCGGTTACAGGAGAGGAAACCAAGTCAAGCTGTGTGAGAGAGAGTGGACTATAGGCTAGAGCACTTGGGGTGCCAGGGCCTTGAAGAGCTCACACAGGAAACAGACACATCTTTTGACATCAGAACAGCAGGTTCTCACACATCAAAATGCAGTGTGATGGAGGCAGCGCACTTTCCCTCCCAATCAACATCCCTTCACCCACACCCTCTTCCTCTCTTGGCAGGATTACACCCTGGAGGCACTAGGAAGGAGGCATCTCTGCCATCCAGAGTCCATTACCCCAGGAACCACGTGGCAGGGGCAGAGCCCAGCAGACCTGTCACAGGGCGGTCATTGCACATGGGTGCTGTGTGCATGGGGACGTTGTGCTGCCCGGCGTCTCCTCCACCTTGAAAGGCAAAGCAGAGACAGCCCAGCAGCACCTGAGGAGCTGCCCCACCACAGGCATCCCAGCCTGGAACACTGCCCGTAATTAAAATGCGGGATTCTTCACAAGGACAAGTGGTCCCCAGAAGAGACTCAGGACAGGACTTGAGGCCTGTGCCAGCCCAGTCCCCACAAACATACTGCTCAATTCCAAGAAACTACAAACAGCCCCAGACAAAGATCTGTCCTTTCCAAGCCTCACTGAGAGAACTGCTGCTCCCCTCCGCAGGCTCAGGTGAAGCAGCTGGAGCTCTTGGGTCACCCGGCTGAGTTTAGGCTCCTCCTCATCACCTCTCAAGTCTGGAATTCAGGCTTTCTCTTGCAAAGATGGCAGATAGATAACAACTGGCTACAGAAGCTCCCTGAGATAGTCAACTTAGAATTCAATATAATACAGAGTGGGGGGAGCCCCAAACAGAGGGAGATGAATTCTCTCGTCCCAAAAAAATTAAGGTGACTTGCCGATCATCCGAGGTCCCACCGTGACTGGCCAATGCTAGGACTTGCCGAGGTCCCGCTGCGACTTGCCAGGGTCCTGCCACAACTGGCTGGGGTCCCACCACGACTTGCCGAGCCATCGGAGGTCCCGCTGCTTTGACTCACTAGAGGCGCAGTTACACTGAGTTCGGGAGTCGGCGAGCAGAGCAGAGGGCTGAGTTGGCAGAGTGCCTACATCAACTTGTGGTGAGTGACGGGAGTGAAGTCAGGATCCAGCGGAAGACATTCTGGGACTAGGCAGGACTGGCAAGTACAAGGGGGCAGCAGTGATTTCAGTCAATTGTTCCCTTCCCAAATGGGATTGGTGGAGTGAGCCAGGCATGGGTCACGTGACCTGGTTGAGACCCAATAGGTTATCCAGGGTCAAGTCCCTGCAGCGGTGGTGCACACTAACCCACATTGCTCGGAGGTTTGGCTGGTCCGGAGGGGAGGCAACACAAAGTAATACTGTAGTGCAGGCCACAGCAGCTTGACTGATCTGGAGAGGAGGGGCCAACATACATTGTCCCTGTCTGCAACTCACTAGCACACTGCAGTGTGAAGGGTCATCTAGCCAGCGCACTCAGAAGAATTGTAACCAACAAAGAAAGAAACTGGGGCCTCCTAGAAGAAGCAAAAAAGATGGGAAGAGGAAGCAACAACAAAAAGTCCCAAGGTCCCAACCCTGAGAACATGGACCCAGTACAGGTAAATACAAAGGAGAATGAGAACAGCAAACATGCAATATTAGACACAGCACCAGTGGACATAAAGAGATATATTCGGAACCTCATAGACGAGTTCAAAAATGAAATATTTAGCCAAATAAAGCAAGATATAAGAAGATTAATAAAAGAGATACTAAGCACCCCTCAAGCAGACACAGATAGAAGAAGGGAGAAACTCAAACAAAGCAGAGAACCACTTGGTGAAGAAAATAAAAAATATATATATAGAATACATGAAGCAGATTCAAAGAGATCACCAGCAAATTAAAAACTCTATGGAAAGATGGAAAATCAGCTTGAAAGAAACTAAGGATAGATTATCCAAACTGGGGGACAATTTTTCAATGTGGGAGAATGAAAGGGAAAACTTTTAAAAATAACAAGGAAACAAGCAGTAACAATACAAAGGCTAGAAGATGACAAAAGGATCTATAACTTGAGAATAAAGAATGGAAAAGAAGAAGCTGGGATACAAACAAAGGAATTACAAAGGTTATTCATAGAAATAATTAAGGAAAACTTCCCAAACATAGGAAAAGGAAATGATATTCTGATATATGAGGCATACAGAACTCCAGCCACCTACAACCAAAACAGAGCTACACCCAGGCATATAATAATCAAGATCCCAGAAATTCAATATAAGAGTAGAATATTAAAAGCTGTTAGAGACAAGAAACAGATAACCTACAGAGGAAGGCCCATCAGAATAACAGCAGACTTCTCGACACAAACTATCAAGTCAAAAAGAGCCTGAAGTATTCCAAGCCCTAAAAGAAAATAATCTCCATCCCAGATTGATATACCCTGCTAAACTGTCTCTAGAAATTAATGGAGAAACAAGATGCTTCCAAGACAAAGAGGAACTTGGGAAATTTGCAACCACCAATCTAACTCTACAGAGAATACTCCAGGGCATTCTAGAGAGAGAGAAAAGTAATGGGATTCCAGGAACAGTGGCAGAGAGGCCTCAATGAATGGAGCAGAAAACAGAAGGAAGAAGATAAGCAGACAACTGATGGCAAAAAAAAGAGCATAACAGAAATGAGGCAGAGAAGATTTTATTCAAAATTGATATGATTGATAGTATCAAGTCTGAGAGTATAGGCAACTACACTGAAGATGACAAGACTCTTCGATACACATTCTGGTTTGATAACTGCCAGTTTTTGAAGTTCTATACTATATACAAAGTTGTGCTTTTATTAATACTGTTATGTACTGATATATTCAATTATACTATGCCCGATGATATAGTCATTTCTATTGAAGATAACAAGAGACAACACAGGAACCGTGGTAGAATTCTTGGTCAATGGACTTATATGTTTATTTTGTTTCATGTGTTTATAGGAATATGTTTTGTTTTGCCTTGCTTTGTTTTGTTTCTCCCTCTAATATAGAAAGGATAGAAATACATGTTAAGACTCATGCATGTGTAGAATCTATAAACAGTTAATGAGAATTGATCTTATGACAAATGATGAAATGAACAGATACTCTGAAGAAAAAGAGACCCTAAAATACTCAGTGCTGATCCTGGAGTGTCATAATGTGAAACCCAGCAATAGTATTATTCTTTGTTCAGAGTGATCTTAGCCTGCTTGGGTTTATTCAATCTCAACATAATTGAAGATATGGATAACTGCATGTATGTTTAAGTGCATAGGATTGATAACTATATTTCTAAGTTTTTGTTGGATAGTTGAACAGAATTGGTTGCAAAATCACTGTTTGAATCCCCACTTTGTAAGCTCCACTTTAATATCTTGACTATTTATAAGAAGACAATCTTTAATCAACTAGTGATTTCTTACTGTTTATTTTTTTCTTTGAAATTATATATTATTTCTACCCTTTTGCTGTTTTGTTTAGTCCTTCTTTAAATTAATTTTTAAAAAAAGACACTACAGTAGCCAGTGCTGATCACAAAATGTCATGATGTGAAATCCAGCAATCAGAATGATTTTAACCTGATTTAGTTTGTTTAAACATAAATGAAAATATGGATAACTGCATGCGTGTTTAAGTGTATAGGATTGACAATCATGTTACTAAGTTTGTGTTGTACAGTTGAACAGAACTGTTTGCAGTCTCACTGTTTGAATACCCACTTTACAAGTTCCATTTTTGTATCTTGAACAACTATTTGTAAAATGACAATATGTAAACATCAACTAGTGATTTCTTACTGTTTATTTTTTTTCTCTGAATGTATGTATTATTTCTACCTATTTTCTGTTTTGTTTAGTCTTTCTTTAAATAAAATTTTTAAAAAAAGAGAAAAAAGGTCTGGAATTCAGGTGTGGGCACTGATCCTGCCCACAAAACCACCTCTGCGGTCACTGCAGTAGGCAGCCACAGCATCTCCTCCAGCCACGGCTCTGGGAGATTGTCAGAACAGGCTACCCATTCCTTTTAGACCAACCTTCCATGCATGTTCAGTTCTTCCCCTGTCCTGGTGGGTGCAGGGTCACAGGAGCCTTGGGGACACCTGGAGACTCTGCCAGCCTCTCCTGTGGGCCAGCTGGGCATGTGTCCCATGGGAGCTGGAATCCTACCACAGCCACTTGCTGGCCGGTGGCATCTCCCGAGCTCCAGTGCTCTGTGTTGTCACACTCCACAGAAAGCACCTCTCACCAGCCCACCCCTCAGCCCCCTCAGCAGCAGACTCCATCCTGAATGCCGCTCGTTCAGACCTAGGCTTAGGGAGACCCCTGATGCAGCCTCTATGTTCCAGCTGGTTCTGTTTCTGCAGACTGTCACTAGTGCCTCAGCAGAGACTAACAAAGGATAGCTTCCCTCCCTGGGGATGAAGACTATGTCACAAACTGGATGAAGGCTGCACTGCACAGGCCTAGGCAGCACCAGAAATGAGGGGACCTTGGATAGACTCACCCTCAGGGCCTGGCCAGACAGACACCAGTGAGATCCAACAGGAGCCTGTGATGCAGTACAGTGAGGGCTGGCACGATGCAGAGCCCAGAGCTCTGACGATGAAGTGGGACTCGGGCCTCAAAGGAAGGCACCGAGAGTGCATGTGTGTTACCTCTGACTCCTCTTCAGACTCAGCCCACCTCCAGACTCAACAGCCAAATCCCAGCATGACAGGCGAGACTTCAGCACATTACAGTGACCTCCGGGGTCTTAGGGCTGCACGGAGCATGCCTCAGAGGAGCAGGCTGCTGTGTTTCCTTCGGACTGGTAGCACCACCAGAGACCTCATAAAACCTTAAGGTAACCAGCACGGTTGAGAACAGCACTGCATATTCCAACCTCATCAACCCAGAATGAGGAGCAGGATCTTCCTCTTCCTTCCTGGGCCAAATCTCAGGGCAGATACAGCAGCCCTCTCAGCAGGGAGGGAGGGAGGAGGGGGAGGGAGGGGAGAGGAAGAGCAGCCTCAGCCCCCGCACATCCTTCCAGCGGGGATGGCAAACACCCGAGTGCTGCCTTCACGCTTCCCAGAAGTACACGCTTACCTGAAAACCCACTCTAATTTCTAAGTGTGCCACAAAACCCAACGAATAACAGGTGCTGGTCTGGGGTACATTAGTACACACCTGTAGTCCCAGCTACACAAAAGGCTGAGGCAGGAACATCGGAAGTTTGAGTCCAGCTTGGGAAACTTAGTAAGACCCTGTCTTGAAATGAAATGCCAGGGTGGTGGCCACAGCTCAGTGCTAGAGCCCCTCACTAGTGTGCGGGAGGCCAGAGGTTCAAGCTCAGCCCCACAAAAATAATAAACAAAAATAAAAATTCAAAAAAGTCCCTGTGTTAAGAAAGGTGCATTGCATTCTATATGTACATATAGGGGTACTCTACTTGCCAGTACACTGAGTCATAGGGCTCTAGTGGGAGGAAGTCAGGTCCAAATCTCCTATTTTATCAAAGGTCAAAGACATCTGACAGGAAGCACTGCATCCCAACACTCGCTGAGTGATTTTTGGGTCTGTTTGTAGTCACTGCCTCGCTGGGACAGTTGATCGTGGTGTAAGAACCACCCCGGCTTGGGCTAGTGGAGCCAGTTCTGGGTGTGCTTGGATGATTGACAGGCAGGCCGCCAGCTGCCCCAGAAACAGGTGGCCCTGACCAGTGGGCCCGTAGCCTGGATGGAGAAGGGAAAGAAGAAGGAAGTCTGCTTTTTTTGCTTCTTCAGAGGAGATGTGATCTTCACCATCGCCTTTGGACACCTCCAATTCTTCCAGCCTTCCAGGGCAAAGTCTTCAGCTTTCCAGCACAGACCCACGCCAGACCCTGGAGGGAGCTCCAGGTCCTGGACTTGGGACTTGATCTGCCACTCTCCTTCAGTGGATACACAGCCATTCCACACTCTTCCACCCTGACTCTGCAGGTGACCACTGTGAGCCTGCTTAGTAAATCCTTTGTGCATTATCTTAATCTGTTTCCCTCTTGTGACTTGTATCTAGATGTTCCCCCAAATCGTGCACTCACAGGTGGGGTTTTTGGGGTTAATTGAACGTGGGTGTGTGGAATTGTGTTCATCCACTGTTGATTTAGCGTCCCCTCTGGGTATGGATAATGGGAAGACCCGCCCTTGGGTAGGAGGGGCACCAGCTAATAGGCCAGTGGATGGGGTAAAAAGGGAAAGGGGGAGAGCTGTCTGCCTCCTGCCTGCCAGCCTGTGTGGAATCAACTGACGGCGGACTGAAACCTCTACAAACTGTGAATCAAAATAAATCTTTACTCCGTTAGCTTCAGGGGCCAGGTATTTTGTCCCAGCAATAAGAAGGTAACTGAGACCCAATCCTGATATATATCAGTATGAATACAACTTGAAACACTGTTGCTGAAAACAATTCAGGAAGACATAAAATTCTCTATAACTACCACCGTTCTAACGATCACTTTATTATTCATTAAAAGAAAAAAAGCTTCAAAAGATGTCTTCAAGATAACAATATACATTAACTAGTGTTAATGTCCTATTTTGTGGAAATTCTATACTGTTTTTATCTTTTTTTGTTTGCTTTTAAAATAAAAAGAAATTTTTTTAAAGGTAAATGTTTCTGACCAGACCAAAACTAAATGCTTTGCCTACACACATTCCAACCGAATTTTCACACTATCCTAGAAGTTGCACATTTTTACTCATGATTCCCGCTCAGAGATGAGCAGTTGTGTCTCCAGGAGATAAGTGGGCATCTAGGGTTCACTTCTGGCCCTGGGGACTGTGGCCTACAGACCAGCATCTGGCCTGGCTGTCTTCTCTTCCCAAAGCTCTGCCCTTGGCCTCAATTTCCATGACCGATTTAGCAGCTCCTCTTCAGGATGAAATTCACTGCTTCTTCCAAGCAGTCTCCCCACACCTGTTCTGCAGGTGAGCTGGGCCAGGCCCTCTGTGGTCATCAATTCTGCCCAGTCTAGTCCCCAGCAGTTCCCACTGCACAGTGATGAGCAGGCCCTTGAAGAGGCCCAGCTGTGTAGCACCCTCAGACACGGAGGAGCAATCAGCTCTGCAGATTCCAAACCAGAGACTTGGTCTCCTTGCCTCCTCCTGGGACCCATCATTAACATGTCCTACTGCTGGGATTAAACTGACTGAAAATTTGATTTTAATCCACCAAGTACTCTCCTGCCAGGCCTCTTGGAGGACATAGAAATGCTAGGAAATACAGGTACAAGAGGCCAAAAGTTTGTGAGAAAGGAGACCTAGAGCTTAGAGCTGGACGCCCAGCCTCAAGACTTATGTGCAGATTGCATTGACGATGGTGCACCCTATACTTATAAAAGGGGGTGGGCCACCAGGGATGGGCCTTCCTGCCCTGATGTGGGCATCACAGCTGCTGTGTGCTCTAAAGAGAGATATGGACAGTCAGTGGCCTCTGAGTGGCTTCTCACTTGCTGAAGATACCCAGAGAAGATTCGGTCACAGCCTGACACTTCGGCTGAGCACAGGAAGAGTTTTGGAGGCACCCAGGACCAGGGAGGTGAGAATGGGGGATTGACAAGGACAGCACTGCTGGCCACTCCAGATGCCCCAGGTTTTGCAAGCACACAGGTGTGTGTCTACACAGCAGACACATGGCTACATGGCCTGCCTGGACTGGGAGGATGACCTGGAGCTTCAGACCTGCAGGTGTAAATGTGTGATGACAGCTTGGGGCACATTGTCATCCAGCGGCCAGGAAATATCATGGACTGGCTGTGCCAAGACTGCCAGGAGCATCAGGGTACAATTATCCCTGAACACGTCCAAAGAGACCTATTCAAAGACTTAGGAGCTGGGCCTCATTAGCATTCACCTGTAAGGAGACCTCCTCTGTTCGGTAGTGGACAGTTCATTGTTTTTAAAAATGCAGTCCATTTCTCAGTCCAGACTGGCCAGTGCTGGGTGTCCTTCTACGGAAGATCACAGGGCACAGGGCTATATCCAGGCCTCTGGAATTGGCCCTACTTCTGACATGGGCATGCTTGAAGCCTGTCACAGGACACAGCCACATCTCCACACCCACCAGGGTCCAGACACGGGTGCTGGGCTACCAGCTCCCAGGATGCCCAGACAACCCCATCGAAGCACATGGCATTCCCAGCAGCAGCAGGGCTACTTCAGTTGCCATCAAGTGCCATCCTCTCTTGTCCAGGACAAAGTCTGTAGATGCTGAAAGACACAGTCCTGTGGTCCCTTTGCATCCTAAGAGGTGATTTCCCCAGAGGATGTGTCTGTCCCTCAGAGGGCAGGGCTGGAGCACTCTGTTAGCTATGACCTGCCCAGAGTGCCTTTCACATGGAACTCGGGGTACCAGTGGGCCCCCTGCCTCCTCATAAGGCCCTTCCCAGCCTTCCCAGCCAGGGCCACCTGAGAGGGTAGGTAGCTCCAGATGCTCCTGAGAGCCACCCTTCTTCCATGGCCCAGCAGGCAGCTTGTGGAGGCTGTGAGGGTACTGTGAGGTCCTGCCTGCCATGGTCACCGTCCCCCACTGTGGAGCAGGGCTCATTTTCAGTCCTAGAGACAGAGGCTGATGAGAGACACGTGGGAAAATCTACAATAAGAAAAACAAATGTGGAGCCAAAGTTTTGTTCAGGATCAAAATGACTCTTTATATTTTGCTCATAATGAGTCATAGTGTTAGAGAAAAAAGAAAGATGATTCTATTTCCAGAATGGGTTAAATTCCCTGTACAACCCCCTGGCATCTAAACCCAAACATAGACAAAAGCAGGACAATATCTTTAAAGGGTTAAGATGCACATGGGTGACACTAATCCCAGCTGAGCAGAGTCATGCCTATCTGTGCTGGGCAAGGGTGAGGGGTCCTCAGGCACAGCTGGACTCCAGAGCTCTCCTAGAAACAAAGCATGTTGCCATGGCAACCGCAGCAGCCATCTCACTGAAGTGTAAGCACAGGACCTCTGCAGGATGTGATGAATTCCAGCCCAGGGCTCAGGGAGTGCACTGATACCTTAGCTGAGTTATCTAAAGCCTCTGCCTATCCTGTAGCTCCTGGGTGGCTAAGTGATGTCCCCAGCCACCACACGCAGGACATCTGGGCACTATGACCCCAGCCCAGCCCAGCAGTTCTAGACCTGGGCTTCTCCTATGTACTGATGCCAGGGTCACCCAGGCCATCCCCACACTGGGGCAGGCATGAGCCACCGAAGAGCAGATGCTATGCAGAGAACAATGCCAAGACCACTCAAAAGATGGGCGAAAAGATGGTAAATCCCACGCACCCCACCCAAAGCTGGCTGTGCAGCTGCTTCCTGTCACCAGCATCACAGAGTGAACAGCCACGGGCCAGGACCGCCGCACACACACCCAGTTCAGACCAAGAAGCTGACCTGCGAGCACAAACACATGAGGTCAGTGGGCTGCAGGCTGGCCCTGCACGGGCTGGGAGAGTGCCCGGGCAGTTAGCACCACCACTCCCTCCTCACCGTGAAGCCAAAACACAGCCTCAAAATAGAATCTCATCGCCTCCTCCCAGACCAAATGTCACTACAGTAATTGCATCTGTGGAAGGAACTGCAAGAAAAATTAGGCCTCCACGGGCTCAGCAGTAAGTAACACATCAGAACCACCCCTGAGACTACCACTAGGAGCCAGAGCTCACAGCGCTTAGTCAAACAGACGCAAAGCCTGAGTCCAGTGGAACTGGCCACACTGCACCACCCCGGTCAAGACCATGGCACTGTGGGCTGCGCCAGTAGTGTCAGAGGGGCTTTGCCAGCACCACCCTCCCAAACCCATTGCGCTAACTGAATGCAGCAACATGTTGGTGGAAAGTGCTATTAGTCACCCTGGTGAGCAGAGAAGGGGCTCTCCACTGACTGAAAGCACCAGATGAAATTAATGGGGTGCTCCTGCTGTAATTCTGTTTAACAGGAGCTTAGCAGCACGGCAGCGATAAGCCAGTTACTTCTCCTACAGCCACGCATTGTGCCTTCAGCCTCCTGTTCCAAATTCACTTTTATGATTCAATTTCCACCATGACCTCGTACTTCCTGGGAAATGGCTGGAAATCTGATGAATGAAAGCTGAGCAAACAGAAACAACCCGGAAGAGGGTACCCCGAGGAGTGCTCCTGCAGGGCTGGATAGGGGCACTGTGTCAGGCCCTAGCCTCTCCCAAGCATGGCGGGGCATTAGATTGCTCTGGGTTCTGCAGAGATGCACAGATGCCCACAGGGGACAGAACTTGGGTCTCCAGGACAGAACTTAGGCTGGGTCCTGCTGAGACCTCCATCCCCGTGGCTCCTTGGTATAGCAGCAGGGAACTCATCTCTCTCTTCTCATCAGTTGATCAATGAGAAAGTTTTCTGAGGAAAACTTAAATACATCAGGACTGGCACTAAGAAAGAATCTCAGTGGCTTTTGCAGAGCTACATCTGAAGGTTCTTCTGGTGAGGAGGAGCCTGGACAGAGGAGCTGGACTCCTGGCACTTAGGTCCTCAACTGGACTCTGGACACTCCCACTTGAAACACCTATCCTGTCTCCTCTAGCTTTCTTCTGTTCCACACCCCACTCCTGTAGCAATTTCTGGAAGGTAAGTTCTATATATACTCAGTTTCCCTGTGGCACATCAGAATCCCTGAAATGCCACCTACATACTGCTGCCCCCACAAGTTGCAGGAAGTCTTATTTGAAGGTCTGGGCCCAGGAATCCAAATTTGGTGGGACTCACTAAGTGACGTTTGCTTAGTCAGTGATGTGATGTATCCTTGTTTCATTGGATCCAACCCTACAGCTAACTGACAAAGTTCAGTGAAGCCTCCAGGCCCCAGCCATACTGCCTGAATGCCAGCTATCACCACCTACTGACGGGGTGATTTCAGATAAAGTACAAAGTTTGCTGTGAGTTCCTCAGTCTGAAAACCACTACCTGGGTGATAGCAGTGCCCAGCATGAGTGGCATGGGCACTGCTGGGCAGGCACCTCCCCTTCACCTCGGAGACAGCAAGCATAGACAGGCAGGTCTCCATCTGCCAGTGATGGGACACAGACCTTTCCAGAAAGACGGAAGTGATGTGATGGGGACCAAAAGTGGTGCAGCAGGAAGTGACATTCACGTTGAAGGTTGTCTGGTTACAAGAGGTCTCTAACCCCAGCAAGTAGACATGGCCACCGTGCAGGAGACCAAGGTATACAGCCCACAGGAGCCAAGAGAAAGTGACTTAGCCACATGAATAGGGCAGCATTTCTCCACGTTGAGGGCTGGGATGCTGGGAGCTGATCCAGACCTGGAAGGTCTGAAGCTGCTCCCATGATGTCCTGCTAATGAGAGGGAAGCCCATCACGTGTGTGCACTGTGACTCCAAGTCCCACCTTTAAGGTACAATGCACTAACACAGTGTACACTTACGAAGGACAAGAAGAGCATTCTCGGTGGTTTCACAAAGATGCAAAGGTCAGGAACCATCACATCCTTCTGTGGGTTATGACCCCGATTCTGCTCATGCTCTTGCTGAGCATTTCCCTGCCCAGGGCAAGCAGGCCTGGTGTGGGTCCTGAATTGGTCCCAGCCTCCTCCTGACAGTGCAGCTTCCTGTGCCTGACTGTCTCAGTCAGTCTCTACACAGCCAGCCTGCGTATCACTCCTCAGTCTGAGGATGGTCCTAGTCCCCAGTCTGACCAGTAACACTCTTCCCTGCACATCCTCACTTGCTGAACTAGACTGAGAGGGCAGCACAAATCTGAAAATCATTGTTCAACACAAAGCATTCTTTCCAAGAAAGCACTGCTTTAGGACACAGTGTCTTGCCAACATCCTATATGCTGTAACAAGCGAGAATCCCTCCTTTACCTTCACTGCAAATCACAGGCTCTGGAACCTTTGTGGGCTGTTGGGAGCCCGCAGGACTCAGAAGTGCACGGCTTCACACAAGGTTATCAACGTGGAGGTTGGCACTTTCCTTCCCACCTCAGCTCCCAAGGGGCGAACCTGACCTGCGTTAGCACAGAGCTGCCAACCTGGAACCAAAAGATATACCCATACTGTACCAGCATCCTCACAGACATCCAGGACCACGCACAGTGGGACACCATGTGACAGCACTCCATGCCACCCTGTTCCAGCACCCAGGAAGGCACCATCTCTCCCCACAAAGCCACATGGAGAGTGAGGTGAGAGACACTGGGCCAGTTTATCCCCGTTTCTCCATTAGACACCTGCTGGAGGTCCCTGAGCGGCGACAGCCACACTTCCTGGCCTCGACTGGATCCTGAACCCCTCGAGAATGAGTCTCTGCCATGTGTGGCCTGACGCTCTGTGCGCAAGTGAAGCTGGGTTGTGTTTACCCATCCTGCTGTGTTTTCCTGCCCTGTGTGGCGGTGGGACACTGTTTCCTGGGACCAGCAGCTGAGGAGGCCTGAAAGACAAAAGACTGCCCAACCAGAAAAAACCCTCGGCTCTCCTTGGCTCACTGGGGTCCAGGCACGGCCTGTTGACCTCACTGTTGTACTGGTCAGCTTGCTGTGTGGGTAAAAAATGCTGACATGCACAATTTATAGGGAGGAGGAGGGCTGTTTCGGTTCACATTCGTGGAGGTTTCAGTCTCTCTACAAAAGGGCGCAGCTGAGAACAGTAACTTACTTTGTGGCAGCCAGGAAGCTCAGCAAGCAAAAAAGAGCCAGGAGGAAGGACCTGGGGACCAGGTGTTGTACCACCTCACGGGCTGACCAGCCCACCCAGAGCATGTGTCCAAGCCCATCATGTTGGCAATCACAATAATCATCATACTCACAGTCACCTTGGATCTCCGCCCCCTCGGAGGTCCCAGAGTCATTTCTGGCTCTTATCAGACCTCAAATCTTGGTTCTATGTTTGTCTAGGATGGGGTCAGGACTGCTTCAAGCAATCCTCCCCACCATCAAAAGCCACAGAGAGCAGTATTTGCTGAGCTTGCCTCTGCCTTTGACATTATTTTGAGAATGTACATGACCAATTCACACACTTATGCATTCTTTCTGAGTGCATTTTCCTGCCCAAAGACCTGACCTGGAATGATGTTCACCATGAAAGCTAAGCCCTCACTGTGAGCAGATCAATAGGCCCCCTGTGGAGGCTGCTGCTGTACCCTCTCTGAGCCGCCATCGGCCAGGTGTCCTGTGCAGAAGGTGCTCAGGCCCGACTGTGGGAAGAGGAGGTCACTGTGAGCCTGAGCTTCCTCTGAATCCAGTCCTTAGTGATGAGACCTATATTGCTCACTATGGCTGTGACACCACAGGGGCTGTGTCACACACACACACACACACACACACACACACACACACACACACATACACACACAAGGCCTGGCTCCAGCGGGCCCAACTGCCACTAATTCCAACCCCTATCCTGCTAAGTGGTGCTGCCTTTCAGAAAGCACAGTGTGCCCAACTTCACAGTGTCAGCCCATGGTACAAACAGTGCTGGGGAAAGATCAGCTCACTTCTCCCTAGAGAATTCTCATAGCTCAGGAAGCAATGTGGCTTCTGAATAAAAACAAACCAACTATATGGTGCAGCTGGAAAAATACGGTGAATGTATAGTTTTTAAAAATGCATTGCATTAAGAGACACATTGTCATGAAAGCCCCTCAATACCCGCTTTACTTCAGACACACCCAGCCCATCATTCTGGCCACTTTCTGAAGCAGTTCTAGAAGGCTCTTTCCTGAGTGTCTTTAGTTGTGCTGTCATGGCAGCCTCGATGACCTGAATCAATCAAAACCTTGACTTTTCATGGTGATTGTGACTTTGGGGACCAGCCAGAAGTCCCAGGGTGCAGATCTGGTGAACAAAGGAGTTGAGGATACAGTGTCACGCTTCTATAAGTGTATGGGGGCACCCAGCAGTGGTGTTCACCATAATTCTGATCACACCTTCTGAGGACATTCAGGCAGTAAACAGAATTACAGAGCTGCTTCACAGAGTACCAAGAACAACATGGTAGCAAGAGGAAGGATTTTGACGGGGACTCGTGGTAATGCACCTGTTATGGTTTGTGTCTAGATGGCACCTCGAAGCTTCATGCAGACATGGGGACAGGCTTTTTCCAAGGTGGCTGAATCCAGAATGTGTGACTGACTGGTGATACAGTGCTGCGATTGAGGGTGCTGGGATTTAGGCTGGGTGATTGCTGGATTGGCACCGCTTTAATCCCAGAAAACCAGATAAGAGGGGCAGAAAGAGGTTTGTTCCCCCTTTTCTGCACTCTCCCATTGTTTTTGCTCCTCTGCCATGTGTCACCCTCTTTTGGAGCTAGCCAATTATCGATCTCTACAAATTGTGAGCTAAATAAACCTTTCTCCCTCTATCTTTGGGTGTCAGGTATTTTGTGTCAAGTATTTTGCCTCAGCAATGAGAGAAAAGTCACTGAGACATTGTAATAAAAGTTAGTTTATTATATAATTCAACCACCCTGTGGATGAGGAATGTCCTCCAATGGCCCCAGCCTACAGTGCCACTAGGAGGTGGCAGAACCTTTGAGAAAGGAGCCCCATGAGAGGTCACTGCATCAGAGGAGAGGAGGTTCCCTTGTATCCCCTACTCTGTCTCTTTTGTTTCTTGGACACAAGGAGAGCAGTTTTGTGTCACTTGCCACATGCTCCTGCCCTCATGTGCTGTCTCTCCACTGGCCCAGAGCCAAAGCTGGGGACCAGTCATAGCTCCACTCTTCATGAGGTGATGATCCTGGGGTCCCATTACAGTAAGGACGGGGTCTCTCACACGCAGCATGCATTTGTCAGTCACACTGGCAGGCAGCACTGTGGTTACCTGTACACCTTACAGCATTGCTTACCCTCAACTTCCAGACAAGACAGTGACCAGAACCGCATTTACAAAGAATATAACCTGGTGGACACCGCTGAGGGTCACACCTTTAAACTATAAGAATATAAGACTTGGTTTTTTCCTGGGTTTTCAAATTTATTTTTAAGTTGGGGTAATAAGCACTGGCTTTTGGCTGCTAACTGGAGTATAACATTGAATTATTTATGTGAAGTGCGTTGACAGAGTGGCATCTAAAGTTTCTGACATACTTTCCTTCTTCCTTTTTTGTACTTTCTCCAAGTGAGATATGTCAAGAAGCAGCTTTCCTGTAATGTGCTTCAAAAATAAATGGAAAGAAAGAAAGAACTGTAGCAGATGGCTTGGGCGGAATTTGAACAACGATAGCAGTGTCTTGGAGGACAGCTGGGTAATGCACTCAGCTCAGAATCACACTTTTCCCAATATAGGAACTGCCTCTCAGCTTCCAGGGTGGACTGGGCCAAAGTGGTGAGCTACTGACCCTCTCCCTTCACCGTGGGGAGCTCCAGAGCCGCATGCTCAGTTTGCTGGAAACAGCGCAGGACTGAGGGTTAGAATTTTGCATTTGAAAGCAGCAATGAAGCATTTAAGCCACATATTCATCTGTACTTGTGGGGAAATGAGTCCTTATTACCCCTAAGTCAAAGTCCATCTTAAAGCTAGGGACTTTAGATCATCTTGGATCTGCAAAACATCCTCTGACCAGCATTGGAAGCCAGAGATGGAGCTTCCAATCAGCAGGAAGAAGTCCTGTCATTCATTACAGGTCAAGATTCCATGCCAGCAACCATGTTTCAGCACAGAAATACAGCCACAAAATCCACCACTCAAAGACCATCCACAGAAATGTATCATTTCAGTGCATTTTTTTCTGGAACTGGTTAATCTTGCTGGCTCAGTAAACCTTCCTTGGGGCGCATGCTGCACAGAGACAGAGCAAAGCCCACAGGCTCTGGGCCGCTTCTAGGAGGGCAGCTTTCTGCCATGGACGGGCAGGGGAAGCTGGAAGCAACAACAATGGTACCTTTCCAACAACCTCCAGTGTGTCCAATGAAGGGTACATGAAAAGAGGATAGAAATGCAGAGAAAGAACAAGAAAAGCTCTGCTCCATGTGATACATGAAAACTAGGAGACGACCCAGGAGCCACCCTGGAGAGTAGCCAGCCTCAGTCATAGCCCCAA
Organism: Cavia porcellus; assembly: GCF_034190915.1. NCBI lineage: Eukaryota > Metazoa > Chordata > Mammalia > Rodentia > Caviidae > Cavia > Cavia porcellus. Next base: position 61,853,752 of record NW_026947489.1, read on the forward strand.
GCCTGCCTGCTCAACAGGGCGACACCTTCCGCTCAGTCAGGAGGAGAACGAGGAAGTCCCTGAGGCCCAGTGCCAAAGACGGGCGAGAAAAGGCCACAGCAGGGCCAGATGGGCAGCATCCCCAGAGAGCAAGATGTCTTTTTTCTGCTAGCCAACCTAAAGCAGAAAGAAACACCAAGGGTGCCCAAGAACCCTCAGAATAGTTACCTCAAACACGGTAGCTTTGTGGGTTTGCTTTAAACTCTGCATTGTTCTGTCGAGGAGTCTCATATATCACCCAGACTTGTTTTGAATTCCTAGGATCACGTGATTCACCCAGCTCAGCCTCCCAAGTGCTGTGACTCCAGGTGCAGGTCACCATGCCTGGCTGACACCGAAGTAGCTTGGCCTGAGAGTAAACTGTATCAATGGAATCTTTGTGGAGAGAATTAAGGGGACCAGGGGTGCCCAGTGAGGAGGTACCTGTAAGCTACCTGTAGCTGTCAAGGAGGAGCAGCGCCTGTGTGCAGATGCCCTCTGCCTCCACACCTCCCTGTGGTGGAAGACATGGGCTGTCCTACCGGGGCGGGGGCACAGGACTTGGGACTGTAGCAGAACCGTGGGGATGCAGAGGGCCCTCAAAATGTGCTCTGATCTTGGGGACCTGCCCTGAATCCTCCCGATGACCCCAGCAGTCCCATCTGTCATCCAGTGTGCCCACCACTCCAAATGGAAGAGCTATAGAATCAACCCCTCTGCCGCACGGCCTAGACACAGAACGGAGCTGTCCTGGGGCCTTCCCACAGCAGCCTAGCCAAAACACATTTATTCACAAAAACGGCCATGAGCACTGGGTTCTCCTACTCGGCAGTCTGCGTTCTCTCTTTCAGTACTCCGGTTCCCTCCTCAGGGAAATCATCTCATTTCCACTTCACTCAGGGGAGGAGGAGGCAAGAAAGACCAGCAGCTTCTGAAGTCCTTGGAGCAGCTGCTCACACTTCCTAGCCCTGGGTGCTGCAGGGTCACAAGAGGACACTGACAGAAGGCCCAGGTGTGCCCGATGACGGGGGCAGAGGGGCTGGGTCAGTGGTAGGTGGCACCACACGCTCCATCACATAGGGTCCACCCTGCCCTTGGTCTCAGTAAGCCTCTGCCAGCAGAAGAAAGGCCACAGTCAGCGGGAAATCACTCTGATGCTCTGGGCTGTGACCCAGTCAGTCAAGGGGGAAACAAGGTGGCACTTGCAAAAACTCTCCTTAGAACACAGGGGTGGGAGAAGAGTGATGCGTCCTGACCTGACTTGAAGAACATGCATGAACATAGAGGACCTTGGCCAGCGTGACATGGCCAAAAAGAAACACTGACAGGAGGGCGGAGCAGCCAGTGAGAAAATGACCTCCACAGCTAAGGACACGGGACCCAGCCATCTCGGTGGCCAAGAGTAAGCAGACCTGGCCGATGCCATGGTGACAAATGTCATGGCCAGCCCAACCCAGTCTCAATCCCCAGCTGCCTGGTGGAGCCCAGGGTCTCTGTGTGGTTCCCTCATGACCATGACCACCACCCTGTCCAGGAGAGTATCCTACTAGATCCGCCACAGAAACCCATGTCACGCCCTGAGAAAGGGCTACCTGCTTGCCCACAGCCCCCGCCTCATCCAGGTGCTGTGCTGATGGTGACTGTGGCCTCGGCTGGAGACATACCTACCACCTGGGTTCTCACCAGAGCCCAGGGTACCCAGCAGCTGCTCTAAGATCTTCAAACTGAGGCTGCTCAGGAAACCCCTCCTTGAAAGGGAAGACGGAACCTAGCACCTTCTTCCCTGTCAAAATGGGGAAAAGGAGATTTAAAACCAGGGAAACTGAGGCAGTATGTTCATACCAGAAGTAAGTCTGATGCCTAGAGCATCCAGAAATCTCTGTCCACTCAGAGGGACAGTGTAGCTGGGACCCTCAGGGGAAAAAAAAAATTTTTTTTTTTTTTGGTACTGGATATCAAACTCACAACCTCATGCTTGCCAGACAGGCACTTACACTGCTGAGCCAAGTCCCCGGCCAGGAAACCTTTCCTAAAATCACTTCAGCTGTCCTTCTAAAGAATTTTGGGACATTGGATGCAGTGGCACACGCCTAAATCACAGCAACTCAGGAGGCTGAGGCAGAAGAATGGCAAGTTTGAGGTCAGCCTGAACAACATAGCAAGATCCTGTCTCAAAAAAAATTTTTTTTAATTTTTTATACACACAGAAAGCTGCAAAGCAGAAAACTAAACGTATTCACCACCCACCAGTCTGAGGAGAGCACTGCCTGGGCTCTGGCACTTCTGCTTGTCTGGTTGAGATCACATCACAGGTGCAGCTTCCTTCTCATTTAACATTGCTCCACCAGGACCCGCGTCCAAGGAAACTCTCAAGAATGTCATCCAGTGACCTGGACTACCACAATGACATCACCACCTCTGCTCAGTACAGCGCACACCTCAGCTGCCCCTGCTCCAAGCATCAGGCTGCATGCCAGGCTGAGCACAAAAACCCACGAATGGCGGCACGGCCCCGTAAAAGTTCACTCCCAGGGTCCTCAGCGCGCGCATGGTGCTGGGCCGCCCTTTTAGAATCTTTTCTCTTAGATACCACCACTTTTACAGGAATAAAAAAAAAGAGCAACGACGCCCTGACTGCAGGAGCGCCACCTGGTGTCAGGACAGGATCCCTGCGGGGAAACAGGCTGGACAGAGAGGAATGGGCAGTGTCACAAATTCCAGCCCTGGGCTGAAGTGCTCTCTGAGTCATTGTGCCATGAGCTGGCTGGCCACAGAGTCCAGGCGTGGCTGAGGCTGCCAGCTCCTCATGCTGTCTCACTATATTGCCACATTCTTCCAGTTGTCACAGTCTGACCAACCAGGGTACTCAGCCGTGCCACCTACACCAGGCTGGGATGCAGGGTGTGAGAGACTAGAAAGTGCTGGAATGTTGCAGTTGTAATGTCTCCCAGCAGCACAAGCATCCCGGTATCTCCAGGGAGGATGTTCAGTCCAGTACCAAAGCACATTCCAGCAGGCCCAGGAGAACAAGAGTTGGGGGAAGGCCTGACTGCTCAACCCCGTGCAGTCCTGGAGGCCGTCCTGAGGGAACATCCCTCTGAACCTGGAGCTAACCCCACTTTTGACTTTCCTCTGAACTCACAACTTTCCTCCTTAAGTGTGGTTTGAGTTCAAGGATGCAAGACTGGGCTTCTGTAATGCGCCATGGATGGTGAGCTTATAGGATTTGAATGCTGAGTCCAAATCTCCAAACCACAGTGACACATGCAAAGGAAAGTGACTGAGGAAATGAAACATGGACCCATGTCATGCAGTAACCCCCAAAGCTGACCAATCGTACTTCCAAAGTGAAGAAGCTCCCTCATGCCACATGCAGATGCCCTAGATATTTGTGCAGAATCCACCGGAACTGCCCTGCAGCACACACAGGTTCGGAGACGAGACCAGAGGGACTGTGCCTGCTTGGTGTCAGTGGCAGAGTGGGACTGAGACAGAGAAGAGGATGCAAGTCTGTGTTCCTTAGGACCTGGTGATGATGAGAAGGGTCCCGAGAGGGCCACCAGGAGGCTGAATGGCAGGGAAGCCACACAGCTCGATGTGGGCTGGGCTCTTGAGACAGCCACACCCAAAGCTTGGTCCCTGGGACTTAGGAGTCCTATGCTCAGGACACATCAGAAATGATGGGACTGTGAGAGCAACAGCCTCCATAACCCCACACAAGCATCACAAGCATCACTCAGGATCCTGTGGGTCATGTGGCAGTGTGGCCAGCCTGGTCTGAGATTTATATCCTTGGCCAAGGTTTCCTAAGAGAGACACCTCCCATTCCCAGCACTGCTGCAGCTGGCTCCCAAGTCAGGAATAAAGGCCCTCTACAATGGAAATCCCTGGTGCCTGGCCCAACTGAGTGCAGGAACCAGAAAGGAAAGAACACCAGAGACCCTCCCAGCAAGGTGGCATCTGTCCCAGGACACTGTCCTGCTGTCCTTCAGCTGCTGGACACCACAATAAGATACTCAAGTATCCAACAGCATCTGACCTGCTTCAAAGGAGAGAAGTCACCCTGGGATGCTGAACGCAGATCCCTAGACCAGTGGAGAGAGAGTGGACAGGAGTAGCTGGCTCTGCTATGGGCTAACCGTGTGACTCTTGAGCTTTTTAATCAGCCATATGTGCACCTGTCCTAGGGTGTTTTCAGTCACTAATTCGTCAAGCACAAAGGGACTGCCTGCTCTGCGAAGCAGTGTGGAGAGCAGAGCTGCTCACTTCACAGGCAGGAAGAGAAGGAGAGGAGCTGAGGCCCAGTGTCCTCACCAAGCGTCCCCACCCACCTGGGAGCTCCTGCTACGCTGCACCACCTCCCAACAGCACTGTGACCTGGGAACTAAGCCTTGAGCACATCAGTTATCCCAAATCTAGACTGCAGCAGAGAGGGAACTGGGTGCGCTGGTATACACCTATAATCCCAGCACTCGGGAGGCTGAGGCAAGAGGACTGCAGTGAGTTCAAGGCCAGGCTCAGCTACATAGTGAGACCCTGCCTCAATCAGTCAATCAATAAACAAGCAACTGTAGTAGGGATAATGCCGAGCTATGGACCCAGTTCTATCTGCTGAAGTAAAAGTCAGTTATATTCAGGGAGTTTACCCCTCAAAGATATTCTGAAAGTGTCAACAAAAACGAGGCATTTAAGTCCCCTGGAATATGTTCAGTGATAGGCAAGCAAGCCACATCTATTACAAATAATATTTCATAAACATTTTCTTGAAATAGTGTGCATTCTTGAAATACTGTGCTTTTTCATGCATGCTAGGCAAGCACTTTACCTCTAATTCGTGGCCGCAGGCCCATGCATTTCAAAGTGCAAGGATGAGGAGCAGCCAGCTTGACTTTTCTCTTTTGAGACAGTTTCACTATGTTACCCAGCCTGGTCTCAAACTCATGAGCTCAAGTGATCCTCCTGTTTCAGCCTTCCAAATAACTGTGATTACAGGCATGCCTAGCTTCAGCTTGCTGAATATCTACAAAATGAACGCACCTTCCCAGACGTATCTTTGTAACCCAGAAGCACCGCCATCCCATTCAGACACCCTTATTCTAAACTCCAGGATGGAAACGACTTTGAACGTTTTGAATTTAATGTGTATCACACGGTGTGTCCTTTGTGACTCTGGCTTCTTACCTCAGCGTCATGTGCCTGGGACTCAGCCAGGCTTTTCTGTGTAACGGGCAGGAGCTGGTAATGTCCTCTGCTGCGTTTGTTTGTGCTGCTCTACAGTTGTTTCCCATTTGGGGCTGTTGATCAAGTCCCTTTGCACACTCTTATGACACATCCTTTGTACACCTACATCTGCACTCTAGGGGGAATATATACCAGAGAGGATGCTGCTGGGTTGTAGGATAAAATTCTACATACCTAAGCTTCTGACTTTATCTGAATTTGGCAATTTGTAGGCAGGAGGTATTTATAATTTTTAAATTATCTTATAAATGTTTGTGTGACTTATAGTGATGCCCACTTTTTATTCCTGTTACTGGTAATTTGAGACTTCCTCCTCTTTTTTTGATAACAAATTCATGGGATCCAACTAAAGCTCTGATTAAAAGGAAATTATAATCTAAGTCCTATTATTAAAAAAGAAATCAAGGGGCTGGGGATTTAGCTCAGCAGCATAAGCACCTGCCTTGCAAGCAGGCGGTCATGAGTTCGATCTCCGGTATCAATTAAAAAAAAAATTCAAAAGTAATCTATGTATCCACCTCAAAAATTTAGAAAAGTTTAAGAAACAGACCTCAAAGAAGCAGAAGAATGATACAGTTGAGGTTGGCTTACAGTCCTAGTGAATGCCTTAGTTCCTTCTCTCTGCTGTTTCTCATTACACTAGTCTTTGCTCCATGTCTGTGTGGCACACACAGTGTGCTGTGCTGGGGACCAAACCCAGGTTTTCGTACATGCTATGAAAATGCCCTGCCATCAGTCCACAGCACCAGTTCCATTTCTTCTTTTCATTATATACTTCTACTTCTGGGAGGTCTATTTGCTCAGCTTTGTCTAAATTCTTGAGATAAGACTTAGATCACTTTCAGCTTCTTTTTTAAGGAAAGCATCTAGATTATAATCTCCTTATCATAGCTAATCTCCTTCTAATCATAGCTTTATTTGAATTCCACAGGCTATCAATACTGTCTTTCCATTATCATTTAATTCAAAGTATGTTCTGATTTCCATCCAACTTCTCTGATGCATTCAGGAGAGCATCGCCTAACCTCTGCATGGTCACAAATTCTGTTTGTCCCATTGGTATTTGGCTTAATTCTTCTCATCACAGAAATACTCTGAATGATTTCAATTCTTAGAAATCTGTTAAGATTTGCTTCATCTTATGGAATTGCTTTTGCCCCATATAATCATGGTTGGAGTCTTAGTTACTTTTCTCTCATTGCTGAAAAGAAATTTCCAACACTAAAAGTTAAGGAAGGAAAGGTTTAGTTAGCTCACAGTTTGTGGAGGTTTCAGTCCATAATCAGCTGGTTCCAAGACAGGGTGGCATGGTGAGGGTCAACAGTTTATGGCCACAGAAGACAGCAAAAACAACAAGAGCAAAAAAGGGAGGGATGCAAGGAAAGACTCTTTCTGTCCCAGAAAGAGTACAATATAAATTGTACTGGCTACCCATAGTCCCAGCACTAGACAATGAATCACAAAGTCTAGATTCATGAGCACATGAGGCTTTGGGGGGACATCCAGACACAAACCATAACCGCTGGTAAATTGGATTCCACACCTACATGGAGAGAACACACATCCTATCCAAAGGGCACAGTGTGCCCTGCTGTCTATCAGGTTGTGCTTGCCAGTTCTGATCTTTGCTGTTCTACAAGCCTCATTGTTCTCTCCTGATTGCTCATGGTTCTCTCTCTGTTATACCCTCTGCTTTCTGTAGTATCGGTCTGTCCTTCCCACCACTTCAAGAAAAGTACTAAATCTTCAGTAATGACTGCACATTTTTCTTTGTCTTTAGTTCTTCTATTTGTGCTCAGACACTTCGAAATCCTAACCTGAGGTGCATGGGATCCAGGACTGCAATATGTTCCTGATGCCTGACCTTCTTACCTCTGAGAACTCCTGCCTCGGGCGCTGCTGTGCACCCCCTCCCCAGGTCCCTGTCTCCCTCTCCCAGCCCCGTAGTCTCTTTCATATCCCAGCATTGACAGTGCTGCAAGAAAAGCAGCGTGGATCATTGCTTTATTTTTCAATGACAACCCTAATCTTGGGACATTTAGCTTATTATTTTCAGTGCAATTACTATTATATTGCTTTTTAGTTTGTTTCCCCATTTTATGTTTCTTTATTACTCTCTTATTATGTTCTTCTATTCTCTTATTTAGTAGATATTCTCATTTGCAGTTACCCTAGAAATTGTAGCGGGGTGCCCAGACTCACTGCCACATGACAACATCATTTCCTGCCTGCTAGGAGGAGGAGAAAAGATCATACACCTGATTCAAAGAGTGAAACCAGACACTTACCAACACACAGAAACAGCTCAAAATGAATTAAACACATAAACCTAAGACCTGGAACTGTAGCATTATGTGACACTGATCCTAGCAATGCCACCAAAAACAAAAACAAACTTGTGGTATTACCTCAAACTAAGACATCACAAAGGAAATAATCAGGAAATGAAAAGGAAACCTATACAATCAGAGTAGATGTTTGCAAAACATATATCTCATTAAAAGGTTCCTATGTAAAACACATAGGAATTCCTACGATTGATATCAAGAGATACTGACTCATCTGTCAGGATAGCTGTTACCAAATCCAATCAACAAAGGACAGAGGGATATGGAGCCTTTGTACACTGTTGGTGGGAATGAAAATAGTGCAGCCACTAAGAAAAACAGCATGAAGATTCCTCAAGAAATTAACAATAGAACTATCAGATGATCCAGCAATCCCAATTCCAGATATTTATTCAAAAACAACTGAAAATGGAGTCTCAAGGAGAGCATTCCTGTGGCCACACTGTGAAATAAGCCAGCCACAGAAGTACAGGCCACAGGTTCTCATGGGAGAATGGTGGTTGTTGAGGGGATGGTGGCTAAGCGATGGGCATGGCGCTTCTTTCTAGACATCTGCTGGGCAGTAGTGTGTCTATGGTCAGCAGTACTACATCATGTGCTTAAAATACCTCAGGAGAGTAGATCTCGTGTTAACACAAGTTCTTAGCTTATGAAAGAATGCACTTGTGACCAGTGGAAAGCCCATCATCACATACCAGATGATGTGGGGAGCTCAAGACGCTGACCCCTCCTCCTATGCAGCTGGCACATGCAGTGTCCCCCGCCTGCCCACATCTCCACCAAATTCATGCTTGCTCTTCCACTTCCATCAGGGTTACCTTCCTTGGGCAGCAAGACTTCTGCTACTGTTTCAGTGGTGGAGTCGAGTAAGGGCTGTGCATCTGGACATGGCTTTATTTTACCTTTATGTTTGAAAGACCCCTGTGGTGAGCCCAGGCCTCTGGCTGACAAATACTTTGCTCTACCACATCAGGTGTGGCATCATCCTGTCTTGTGGGTCCTGTGGTCTCTGTGATGACCATCTTATTGGTGAATTTCATGTGCCCTTCCTCTTGCTGCTTTTCAGATTTCTCTACCACTTTGGTTTTGCTAATTTTATCATTATGTTCAGAGGCATGGTCATCTCTGTATTCATTCAATGAATTGCACCATACAAAACTGCCAAAAGTCAAACATTTTTAACTTACAAAGAGGCCCTGCAATAGATCTTTTAAAATTCAAAGCTTGGTGTCTAGCTTCAAATTTGAGAAGAAATCTCAGACACCATCTCCTCCGGTGCCGCTCCCCCGCAGTCCTGTTCTGAGACTGTGGCCACTGAGCGCCCTTTCAGGTGTGTGGGCCACAGTTTTGGTGCCAGGCTCCACTCCTCCACTGGTGATCTCTTGCTGCCCGCTCTCAGCTCTCGCCATCTCCATCCTCCATGCCCAGTATTTTGTTATATGCATCTACTGAGCTCTTAAACTCAGTCCTACTGTTTCTATTCGATGGTTCTGCTTATAGAACCCATTCCTCAGATAAAATTTCCTATCTTTCCATGTATTTTCTTCAACATACCAATCATAGTGACTTTGAAATTTGCATGTGACAGATACAACCATCTGTGGGCCTGCCTCTGTCACCTGTTCCTAGGTCTTGGTTAGTTTCTTGATGACAAGAAGCCAGGTGTTGTAGTGCACAAGGCTGCAGGGGTTCTGGGTTTTCATCTCCCCCACCTCCTTGTTCAGCAACCACAAGAGGAGAGATCACCCTGATCCAGGAGGGAGCAGAGCTTCCAGAGAGGCTTGTCATTTGCACAATCCGATCAGGCTCCATCACCCAGGATGTAATTCAACTGAAATGGAGACCTGGGTTGTTCCTTGAGCCCCACCTCTACAGGGTCTTGAGTTGCAGCTCATCTTGTCAGTGTGATACTGACCACCACAGACCTGTTCGACTATCCCTGGCTTCCTGGTTAGCAGCTGGTTGGGCATCCTAAGAACCACGTAGATACTCAGGAGAGAAGCTGCAGGTGCTGGCCCCCTTCTTCATGTCTACTTCCTCTTCATCTTCTTACATCTTGGCAGCTTCACCCCACACTTCCATGTCTGTCTCTCACCCAACCCTGTCCAGTGCCATGCCAGATCTCCAGCTTTTCCTCATGACCCAGCTGCACCCCAAACCCTCTACAAGGACCAGGTGCGGAGGAAACAGCAGCCCATGGGTGTCCTCTGTGAGGGTTCCAGTGTGATTTTGGCCTTTCTGGTCCCAGGGGCTTTGAGGTACTGATGTCCTCACATGGACATCTGTACACTCCAGTCAGGAAGCTGCCTGACTGCAAGACAGACCAGGAGGAACCAGAAGCCTAACTGGGACAGGAAGCTGGGCCCCTCCAAGACTCCGTACCAGATGCGCTCTTAGGGAGGCAACAGATCACAGCCCAGGGGTGCAAGGGACAGGCACCCAGTCCACACCAATGTGTATTCTTCCCTCAAACCACAAGCTGGCATTTTATTTGGAGAATTTATGTCTGCCTAGGGTTTGGGGGCCTGAGGAGAAGCTGGGTCTCTGAGTCCCAGCCAACACACAGGTGGCGAAGCTTTGAGCCTGCCTTGAGCCAGGTGAACCTGCAGTGCAAACCTGGACAAAGACTCTTCCTGTACCCAGGCTGCATTGCTTCTGTTGACCATTTTCACTCTGGGTGGGCTGCAGATGTCACAGGCAGGGTCAAAGATCCTAGAGCAGAGGCATCTTGGACTCAACTCTCTGTCAGTCTGTCTTCATGAGGATCTGACCTCTGCCCCATAACCCACCCCACCCCAGATTACCTACTGACCTTACCAATCTGGATGGGAGAAGCATGGGCCAGTCCCAGTTGTATACATGATGGGAGTGACCATGCAAATTAGTTTCCAGCTCTAGACTTTTCCAGAGTAAAACAAAACTTAGGGCTCTGCAGAGGGCACAGTGGCAGGCAGAAGAGGTAGGATTGGACAAGATGACATTGGACCCAATGGGGAGGTCACCATCTACAAGCATATATGCAAGCCTGCAGGTTGCATTTATGTGCCCACCTCATCCCTAAAACTACTTCATACAGAGGCACATTCTTCCCAGGGCCCGGTGCAACTGACGAAAGTGGGCTCTGGGACCCAGAGACTCCTCATGGGATGGCAGCGGAAATCTCTCACTATCCACAGCAGGGCATGTATAGGGCACCACTAGTGCCTGGGCCCCTGAGGCAGTGAGATTTGCCTTAATGTGGCCATTGTGGTCACAGCTGCCCTCATGGCCCAAGTGCAACATGCATGATCCAAAGGGAAACCCTCTCTCTCTCTCTCTCTCTCTCTCTCTCTCTCTCTCTCTCTCTCTCGCAGCTGTTCTGGGACACCAAGAATACATCTATGCTAGGAGAGGACCACTCTCTGGTCATCAGGGAGGCAAGAGGCTGCAACCTACGCCATGACAGTGAGACCACAGATGTCACAGAGCCAGAGTGCATGTGTAGACCTGCTCTTCATGCCGTCAGAGGGGGACTGAAACCTGTGACCCAGTGAGGAGATGCTGTCAGCTGTGCCTGGACTTTGGGGGACTCATTCTCTGGCCCCAGTGGCCCCACCACTTGGAAAACAGTCCTTCCAGAACTTCCACGCTGAGCACAAGCCCTTTCTTTCACTTTAGGCTGTACCACATTCCACAGAGAAACCTTAGCACACCCTGAAGTCAGTAGATTTTGAACAAGAAAGGAACTTAGTTACAACCTACTTTTCATTGTAAAAACATTCATCACAGGCAATTTTAAACAAATGGCTTCATTTGATTAAAACAAGCAAAAGCAACTCTGTATATGGCTGCAGGTGTCAAAATGGCAGATGCAGCCAGTCCAGTATCCCAAGCACTTCATGCTGGAGGCCATGTACAACAGCTGCACGTGATGCTCCTGCCACAGGCCTCAGTTGGGGAGTCTTGTGGCCCACGCCCAGAGCTGGGGTCCAACCAGCCACCACAGGAACATGCTAGTGTTTATCTATGCCCATGTCTCACACTTCTCAAAGTGCCACTGACAGGAATAATGCCTTGAGCAAAGTGACTCCGGGTCCAGAGTGATAATTGTAGTCTGCCTCTGCCTTCTGTCCATGAGGATTTTCCAGTGACTCTCAGCACACATGCACACAGCAAGAACACACAATCGAACTGGCCATACACATGGGGAACTTGCTTAGACATCATGTGTTTGAAAACTGTGTGCTTTACACCCACATCTTAGAAGCTTATTTTTTTTAAAGCAGTAAATAGAAAACTGACTATAAAAAGTAAACGTTACCCTCTACCAGCCTGCCAGTCCCCAAATGGCTACTAGCCAGTCCATGGCACTTCTGGATCAACCCAGGCTGGTGACAAAACACCATGTGTACAGAGGCTCAACAGAAATGCCTCACAGTTCCAGAGCTGGAAATCTGCAATCAGGAACCAGCCCAGCCAGGTTGGGGACAGCCCTTCCTGGTAGCAGATGATGCCTTCCTGCCATGTCCTCAGTGAGGGCTCTGGGCTCTTCCTCTTCTTACAGACTGAGTTCTACCCTAGAGACTTCATCTCACTCTGATGCCTCCAGTCCGGTTAGGGCTTCCGTGCAGGAATCTGGGAGGCCGGACACACAGGTCAGCACACCTGGTTCAGAGGGTGTCTTCTCACAAGGATGTGGGATTCACTTGCTTCTTCTTGACCTTCTTGAGAAATGTAGTGAATATGCAGAAATGCACACAAACATGCCTAGTATACAGCCACTAAGTGAATGCACACATGATCCCTGCCTTGGCCAGAAGCACCATTCTGACAGCCACCAGCGCCTGTCGTCACAGCTCTGGGCCATCCGCTCCCTGCTACCAGCCCAGCTGGGACCCAGTTCACAGAGCACGACATGATGCTCTGTGCCTCACCTCTCCTCGAGGCTTTACGTTGGTAAGACTGATTCCTGCCCAAGAGACAATTCATCCCTCCCCACAGTGTGCACCTGGGCTGCTTCCAGATGGCGAAGTGGACCATGCTGCTCCTGGGCTCTCCATGGCACCTAACACATGCACTGCTTCTGTGAGAACAAGCCCAGGCTCTCGGTTGGAAAAGTTTACACCCTGGCACCCAACACCGCCACGCTGCAGCTGGGACACTGCATCTACCACCTGAGCAAGCACCATCTCTGCATCCCCAGAGATGGCAGCCACTCGCCAGCTCGCACGCGCCCAACCAGTGGGCAACTTGCCGATTCAATGTGGCTTCCCCTTTTATTTCTCTGACTTCATAATGAGCTCAAGAGTCATTTCATAAAGTTCTCAGTCTATTTGGATCTCCCCTGAGCATCTCCTGGCCAAATGTACTGCAAATGTCCTCTTGCATGTCACTCTCAGTGATTGGCCAGGGCTCTGGATGTTTTCAGTGTGACATCTTCGCTGGTGATGGGCTTGGAAATGGTTTCTCCTGTTCCGTGGTCTGTCTTTCAATTCTCTTTCTATATAACATTTTTTTTAATTAAGAGAGTCCGATACTAGAGTAGCTGGTTTATTGGTCATTTCCCTGTGGAGGGAGCTTCCCAGTCCCACCTCAATAGCTCCCTCAGCGTGAAAGGCATGAAACTGTGGTCTCACCTTTCGTTGAGGGGCAGGAGAACCAGCTCAGTTCTCTGATGTGGGTCTTGGCTGCTCTGCACCTACTTATCCTGTCCCCTGTCCCAAGGCTCCTGTCCCAGGGCAGGAGGTACTGCTGGAGGACGGTGGGGCCTCTCTTGTATTCTTAGATGAGGTTTCAAAACCCATATCACACTGGATCCTTTAATATATGCTTAAACATATTCATCAATTTCCTAGGAGTGGGGCTGCTGAGTTAGAGTCATGTGAATTTTACATTTTCCTAGATATCTGGTTTTCTGTTTTGATTAAAAAATTAATTCCAGGGCTGAGAATTTAGCTCAGTGGCACAAGCGCCTGCCTGGCAAGTGTGAGATTTGTGAGTTCAATTCCCCGTACCAAAAAAAAAAAAAAAATCCTTACCCAGAATTATTAAAATTCCAAGTTTTCCTCTAGTACTTATAAAATTCCTTTATATTTTTAAGTCTTTGAACCATCTGGACTTTATTTTGGGGGAAGGCGCTGGGTGAGATCTGGCTATATACTTTCCAAGTGCCCGGCTAGTCATCCCCAAGTCACTACCCAACAGCACATCTTCCCCCACTGAATTAAAATGCCATCATTACCATATACCAAGTACCCATGTGCACTGAGGTCTATTTCTGGGCTTTCTATTTTCCATAGGGCCTGTCTGTCTCTCCTGTCCTGGTCCACATAGGCTCTGTCTCCTTTCTCCTGGCCTGTCTGTCTGTCTGCCACCACCCCCCACCTCAATTCCCCTTTTTCTTCTCAGGATTCATGGTGTTCCCTGAATTTTCCTTTGACTATTGCACACATGTTAGATTCCTCCTAGTCTTGAACCTCTTGAATGCTTCTCCTCTGTTCTCTCCTCCCCTCTGCGGACTGCAGGCCACACATGCCCAGCCCTCGCATGCCCCGGGGCTCCTCCCTCATCCTGTCTTCTCCCCGTGTTGCTCGTCCAGCTCCCCTCCTGCTCACTGTCTTTCACTCTGCTGCCTGCCCTGCTATCAGACCCACTGATCACATCCTAAGTCCAGGCAGGCATATTCAGTACAAAGTACCCCTCTGGTTCAGCCATAGATGGCTCTTCTCTGGCAGCCTCCATTTACCAGCTCACATTGGAAGGTACTGAGCACACATGTGCTGGGCCTAGGATCCTCTAGCTAGCTACACACGGGCTTTCCCAACAACTCTCAGCTCCCTGACCCTGTCCTTTGGCCCATCTTTCCACTTTCATGGTGATGTTGGAATGAACATCACCAATGGGTACCAGAAAAAGAGGAAGAGGCTCTGCCCACCTGATCCCTAAGGGTTTATCCTTGGCTCTGGCAGCTGGAAGTACAGGAGCAGAACCTTGGGACTCAGGACTGAGCTGGTCTGAAACTGACTTCACCTCCCCTACCCTCTGTCGGGGTTCTGTCCTCTCAGTTTCTAACTGGAAGCCAGGATATGAACAGGGCCTGGAGGGTGGTTTCTGTGTCCCTCTGCTCTGTTCCTGGGTCCCAGCAGCTGCCTCCTGCTGGGTTCTGCTCTAGCTCTAGGGAACCCCATGAGGCAGTAACAGCCAGGCAGCCTACTCCTTGCCTGCCCTGAACTCATCTCTGAAAATGTACTTGTTTCCCTCACTCACGCATGGACACCCTCTGGACCATGGCTGAGTGACACAGCCCGCAGGAGTGGCAGGCAACCCGGCTTCTGGGTTGGTGCTGCACAAGCTGCTCAGCCGCAGGTGTGGACAGGGAGGGTGACACAAGGTGCTCAGCAGAGCAACCCTGCTGCTTCCCCAGCCCACCACACTGAGGGACCAGGAGGGCAGGTCAGCCAGGAACAGACGAGTCCTGAACACAGATTCATACTGGAGGGTGAAACCTGACAACTCTGCCCCTGACCTTGCTTCCTCCCTCTCTGGTCTCCTACCCACCCTGAAACCAGAGCCTGGGTACCCCTCCCCCCAGTATATGCAGTGCCTCATCTCCTATGGAGCTGTCTGTCCCCCACCTGCATCCTCAGGTCACACCAAGACTCCTACACTGACCAGTGTCTGGCACTGACATTTGTTCAGCCAAGATCTCAGAAATAGGTGAGTGGACAGAGAAATGGATGGATGGAGTCTTCCAGGTGGTCTGGGAGGATTGCAATTTTGGTAATATCATTAAGTCCCAAAACTAACCTATTTTGTATTTGGAAAGAGCATGAAATATCATGGGATCCCTTCTCAGACTCTTGACTAAGTATGAAATAACATGGGGAAATATTTATTCCATCATTTAAAGAGGGAATTATAATAAAAATATGTTTATAAGCGTATAAAAGTCATCCAACTATAGGAAAAATATTAGAAAAGGGTTGGAAGTAGTGACAGTTGTGTCAGATAATAAAACAACAGGTCGAGGATTTAGCTCAGTGGCTTAAGTGCCTGCCTGGCAAGTGCAGAGTCATGAGTCTGACCTCCCCCCCAAAAAAACAGGACAACAGGTCACTCCAGCATGGCTAAGCGTGAACCCCTCAGGCCACTTCCTCCAGAGCTAAGAGCCCCTTCCAGGAGCCCAGGAGTCAGGGCTCCCCTAGGTGCTGTTCTGGCCTCATCTTCCCTTTGCTGAATCCCTGCAGCCCGCCCCTCCACGCTCCTCCAAACCACCATCACCATGGCCCGGCCTCAGTTCCAGGTCCAGAGAGGCCATCCCTACAGCCAACCCTGCCCAGTAGTGGTCCAAAGATCTGGACCAGACTACCTCACCACTGGCCACAGCGGCCAGGTGGCAGGGACAGCCCCGCTGCTATCAGAAGTGTATCCGGGCTCCATACTTGCAAGTTCTACTTCCGTCAAGCAAGCCCTGGAGTCTGTGGCTCCACCTCAGTAGGAGAGGTGCCTGGATGCCCTCTCCCCTGCAGTACAGCAGGCCAGAAGGTCCCCCACCCCAGCTTCCCCACCCTGGCCTGCAGGTTCCCACTTTATATGCTGTCCCAACCCCATGTCAAGCTGCAGACAGAGACACAGAAGCAGGAAGCTGGGTCTTGGCAGCCACACACACCTAGCCCTCTGTGGCTCATGCGGGTCCTGACCAAATCTCCTTTGTGATCCACAGACAGTGACAACCAGCATCACCATGGAGAAAGGTCCACATGACCATGGGCAGAGAAAACCCACTTTGAGCATGGGGGCTCGATGAGCTGGAGGCTGGATGAGATCCAGCAGACATGAAAGTCATTGAGGGAGGAAAAGAAGTAACCAGAAAGGCCCCACCCACAGGGCCCCACACCCAGCAGCTGCAGCCCGGGCGAACCCCCGGGCTAACACACGAGGCATCGCATCAGGCACAGTTTGTGCAGATGCCTGTACCACATTGGTCACACGAGGACTCCCTTCTCCGGGGTTAGATCTGGAATTATGGAAAATTTTGAGAGAATTGTTCTAGGGTTCATGGTTCACATCCTGAATCTTCCTGTACAGGCTTCCCAGGTCTGACTATACCCCTTCCACCCGGGCAGGCTCTGGTTCTCCAGGCAGCTTCCACAGCCAGGTATTGTATCTCTTCTTCGGCTGCACAACCCAGGAGCACAAAGAAGTAGTTGGAAAAGATACCCAAGGGAAAGCTGATTTCTGTCTCCCAGAAATGTCAGAGACCTCCTGATGCCAGGTTTGTATCCTGCAGCCCTCAACATGCAGCAAACAGACCTCATCAAATGTTCTCCCAGTGATGTCTCCCTGTGCTCCATGCTCAACCTGCACAGCGTCCTGTAGGGAGCCATTGAGGCTGGAGATTGATCACATGTGTGGGGCTAAAGCAAGGCCAGCCCCCCCCCCAAAAAAAAACAGAAAGACCAAAATAAGCTGTGTAAACAAGTTGTTCCAGCACCAAGAAGGCAAGGGGTCCAGGCCTGCCAAGCAATGGGTTGCTAGGCAGAGGGACTGAAATTGACTTCATCTTTCCCAGCGTACAAATAAAGGTGCTACAGTGGTTGAGCAGTTCTTTTCCTCCCATCAGAAGGATAAGGGC
The DNA here is from genome assembly GCF_034190915.1 of Cavia porcellus. NCBI lineage: Eukaryota > Metazoa > Chordata > Mammalia > Rodentia > Caviidae > Cavia > Cavia porcellus. The sequence goes on from NW_026947489.1 coordinate 61,870,972, forward strand.
TCCCCCTGAACCCAGCTTTGTCTCTTCTTTATTTTTCTCATCCTCTCTCTGTCCTTAACCCCAACAACCTCAGAAGCTGCACTGGGTCACAGCAGTGTACTTCCTTGACCCGAGCACCACAGCATGGCTCTCCCCGACTCATGGAGCCACTCAAGCCTAAGCCAAGGAACTGCACTGAGCCTGGAGGTTGGCGGTCTGTCAGGAGCTCCAGGTGGTCTGACACAAGCTGAGGAGCATGGTGCCGCACTAAGGATGCTTACTAGGGCTGCATGTGGGGATGCCTGGCTTCACCACACACTCTGATTTAATGACAGCCTCTGCAACCTGAGCACAGGGATTTGCAAAATCTCTCTGTTAGCAAGGCAGCTTGCTCAAAGTGCACACACAAATTGCAGGAAGCACCGGGACATAGCAGCTGGACAGGCATGCACACGTGTGCACGCACAGGTTGCAGCAAGCATCGGGAAGGGACAACTGCAAAAGAGGTACAGACACATGCACACACATGATCCATAGCAAGCATGGGCAAGAGGCCACAGTCCATACTGCCCCAGGATCTGTAGCATTGATGGTGAACCTTCTAGAGCTTTCAATGTACCACAGACTCACCATCACTGGTGTGGAGGCTGCAGGGCTCACAGGAGATCCAGCCCTGGTCTATCCCTGCCTCTTTATCCCACCCAGAACTGCCAACACTGTCATTCAGCCTATCAGTGTGTCTTTGCCCCATCATCCTCCCAGGATCACAAACAAACAGCATAGAAAGCAGCCAAGGCTAGGAAATCACAGGGTCAAAATAGATGAGGTCCAAGCAACCTGCTGCCCACCATATACCACCCACCCCACTTCACAGTGCTGGACCTCCTGTTTTCTCCACCATAGAACCACTTGTAAGAAAGTGAGAGCAGGAGCAGGAGACTGCCTCTGGGGTCCCAGGAGGAACTCTCATCCTAGACTGCTGGCCCACGTCGTCCTCCTCTGTGCCTATTTCCTCCTGGGCATGAGGGTCACTGAGTATCAAACTATCTGGAAAGGAGGCTCATGAGTTGCCATGCGGTTTGCTGAGAATGTCTGATTCTGTCCTGGAAGGTCCTTTGAGTCAGTCCAGGTATGCCCAGCTTCCTTCCCGAAATGCTCTTGGTCAAGCAGAATCCAATGTTGAGGAAAGCAATGCTTCACTCACCTCAAGCCAAAACAATTGGCTACAAACATTTAGGAACAGCAAGCAACTCCCAGAGCAGCTCTGAGAGCAGATTTCCAAGCAGGGGGTTTCAAAGAGGAATGTCCTACCTGCATGGCCTCCATTCCTCTCCTAAAGCCTACTGATGGATGACCCAGGGCATTTTCACACACAGGAAGGATGTGCAGCTCAAGGCTGGACAGCTATGACCTGCCTGCCACTGCACACAGGACCCAGGAAGGACCCTGCAAGTGAGTTCAAGGCTGGGACTGAGTTCCTCGAGGCAAACCCCCCCACTTCTCAGTTTGACTGAAGAGATGTCAAGGTAAGAGCAACCTGAAATGATGCTCCAGCAACATGGATGTGATTTATCCTGCTATGCATGAAGGACCAGCTCCATGCGGGGACAGTGGTCAGGACTTGGACTCTCCAGCTATGAATCAAAGCTAAGAGCTAAGGATTTTAGAGATTATCTGCTTCCACAACCTGACCACAGCTGAAATCATGTCCTTGTGGGCCAACTGGTGACACATGTGTTTCATCTGGGGTAAGTCTGGACCCCAGGGGATCTGTTCACAAGGGTGTCACCAACAGACCAGGTCCTTCAACATGCAGGTCCTTCAGAGCTGGATGTCCAAGGGCCATGCAGACTATGGCCCCAACTCCATCTATCCCTACCATCTCCTTTCTCCCCATCACCACCACCATCATCATCATCATTGCCACTACTCCCATTGCTGTTATCACTGTTATCATCCTCATGTCATCCCTCACCGTCACTATCCTTGTAACTATCAGCATGGTCACTGTTGTTATAGGAACACCACTGTCAACCTCATCACCATCATCACTGTCTTGATCGTCATTATCATCATTGTCACCATCACCCACGCCACCACCATCAGCCCCACTGCCACTGTCATCACCATCACATTGCGTAGTGAGCATCCCCTGAGCGCCAGCTTCTGTGCAGACCCTTCATGGTCACTTTCACCCACTTCAGAAAAGTGCCACCATTCACATTCTAGTAACAAGTGAAAGACTTAGATTATCTGAAGGGAACCAGAGCATTATTGCACACATTTTAGAGAAACTGAGGTTTAGAAAGGCTAAGATAGCACAGCAGCTAGAGAGGTCAGCTCATACTACAGACTGAGCTAGGGAGGAATCCTATTCCAGCACCAACTAGTTGTGGACCATGGACAGCTCAGAATCTGCCTTGCCTTCCTCTTCTGTTGCATGGAGACACCACACATGCCGCAGTGCAGAGCTGATGTGAGACAATGCCACTGTCACAAGCCAGGCTTATCTAGGTCCATCCCAAGTCCATCTGCTGCGTGAGCACCAGAGGGTGCAACCAGAGTTTTACGGCCTGGGTGACCAGTGTGTTTGAATGTCCCATGGACAGTAAGATATCAAGCAGTATTGGTAAGAATTTGTAGTATTTTTACTGTCTTCCCATGTCTTGATGTAACATCCTTAATAACAAAACCCAGAACACTGTTGCTCAATTAGACCAAGGTTATTTACCTAAGACACGTTTGCATTGCAATTTGCAAATTCTCAAATGGCAAATTAGTCATTTGCATTGATTTGCATGCCCACAGAGAAATATCTTCCAAACTAATGGTGTTCTTGCTAACAGACCATAGACATGATAATGAGGAATTTGAGCTCCCTCCCATAACTCTGGCTTTGTTTCACGAAGTACAGCTGGCATTTAGTGCAGACATCATGGAGCTTCTCAGGCGGGAGGGTTTCCTCAGGTTCATCTGGCCTGGGGTCCTCAGCTCTGACTGCTCATTAGCGTCACCTCAGAGAGCTCACAAAAGGAAGAAAAGAAGAGCAAGCAAGAAAAGGCTGCCTGGCCCCACCCTCCAGAGACCCTGAGCCAGCCATGCCAGGTGGAGCCTGGGTGCCCAAGCTTCTTAAAGCTTCCAGGTGTTTCTAGTTAGCGGCCAGGAATAACCCTCCTCACAGGTGAGAACCATGGCTCTAGAGGAGAAGTAACTCACAGACACAGATGGGGTCAAGCCAGCCGCTGGAGGCAGGTGGTGCCCAGGTTCCCTGATTTCCAGCCTACTTTGAGCTCTCCAGTGACCACAGCCCCATGCCATGAACCCCAGTGCTCACAGCACTGCGTCTCTGATGAGGAAGGGAGCACATTGTTCTGTAAAGAGCAGACCCAAAACTCCATAAAGTTGGGCTCTCATTGTTTTGTTTGCTTCTTTTGAAAGTGTGAAGAAGCGAAACACAAATTGTTGACCACGTCATCGCCTGCAGTACAGGCGCCTGCCCAGCCCTGTCCAGCTCTGCTTCAGGGCCTCTCTCCAGCACAGAAACAAATCTGAATATCGCAAAGCCCCCTGACTGGGAAGGCTGCAGGGGGCACTCGTGTGCACCACAGAGTACACAAGAGAGGAGCCCAGTTCAAGAAGGGCACAAGGAATTGGACGCTGGGAATCTGCCCTACATCGGTCCAGGGGCCTGCAAAGATAACAAAGCAGAAATAGGAGCAGCAAGAAGGGACGAATCTGCAGGGAACATGGGGAAAGAAGGGCCTCGAAAGGACAACGCATGCACAGAGGTAACGGCCAGCTCGACAGGAGCTGGAGCCTGAAGATGACTCTGGAGGTCTGCTGAGGACGCATGGGCTGCTGCCTCTGACAGCACGAATGCCCCACTCGAGCCAGTGCATCTCTGTTCTCCACAGCCCTGCTGGAGTTGAGCTCTCTGATTTCTAGCATCTTAGCACATGCACAGCAGAGCTCTAGTCCCTGGGGCCTCCCATTCTAAGAACAAGTCTCAATCCAGGTTAACACAGTAACCTCAAGCCAGTGAATAAAGGAGGCATGCAAGCTTCCGCAGATCATTTTCTCTCTTTGTAACGCTCCTCCCAATGTGGGCACCCTGGGCACAGGGTCTCTCTCAAGTGGGTGTGATGACTCTTCATTCTTTCTGCTGAAATTCACTTTCAGGGCAAAGGAAGGCACGTGGCATCTTGAGGTGTGACACCCAATCCATTCACGGCTCCTGCAGATGTGGCTGGCATGTGATGCAGCTGCAAAATGACTGCTTCCCTCTCTGCTGGCATTACAATGGCATTTTTCTTAAGGGCAGACAACATGAATCCTGTGGCCTTGAGAAAAACATGGAGACCCTGGGTGGCTGGGTCCTAGTCCAGACCCTGCCACACATCACCAGAACTGAGCATCTAAGGGGCCGGGTTTGCACCTGCTCAGTGAGAATGAGAAGTCCTGCTACCACTCAAACATAAGTACAATACAATGCCCTTTTGGTTCCCAAGCTACGTACTGGGTGTTGGTCCTGTTCAATACAACACACGAGCTCAAAGCTGACCAATCAGGCGCTAGCATCACCCCAAACCCTGTTCTCTTCACACTGCCTCAGGCTGCAGGTCTCATGGGTCACTGCTCTGCCAGAGCCACCCAGTGTCCACTGCCAAACCCAGGGAAACTTCACCTCATTAGAGACCACAGGCAAATATCCTGCAGTGGGTACTGTACATCTGAAACAAGTGCCACCACTGTGTGTGACAGTCCACACCTCTTCCAGGCTCCAGTGATATCAGGCTGACGGGGAAGAGTGACTCCATGGGACATATGGTGGCAGCCCTGAGAGCCAGACACTGGACCCTGGCCAACACTCCACTAGGTACGTTGCTGGAGCCCAGTCCAACACAAGCAACCAGTCAGCCACATCGAAAGGAAAATGCTAAGCATGACCTTTAGATCCAAGTTCAATTTAATATTCTGCTTTAACAACAAAAACTTTGTGCACTGCATTGAATCTCTAGGTCAGGGCTGAAAATACAAACAGCTCTGAGATCCTCCAGCCCCCATTTCCATCACTTCTAATCCCCTATCAAAATGAATCACAGTCACCTTAAGACTCAGTGACTCTCTCTCTCTCTCTCTCTCTCTCTCTCTTTCTCTCTCTCTCTCTCTGTCTCTCTCTCTGTCTCTCTCTCTGTCTCTCTCTCTCTCTCTCTCTCTCTCTCTCTTTCTCTCTCTCTCTCTCTGTCTCTCTCTCTGTCTCTCTCTCTGTCTCTCTCTCTCTCTCTCTCTCTCTCTCTATCTCTATCTCTATCTCTCTCTCTCTCTCCCTCTCTGATGTTACAGCAAACTTGGACCCAAAATTCTCTGAACAAAAGCAGTTGCCAACATCTGTGAAAGCCTGAAATTCTTCCTGTCACAGCCACTTGGTTTTCTGAGCAAACTGTCCCCAAAGAGCTATTCCATCCAGGGGTCAGTCCCCATGGGCCCACAGCTGAGCATGCACCAAGGCAGAACTATGATACCCCATGCCTGGCCAACTGAAGCGCTGCAGATGAGACACCTGCATGTACCCTGCGAGCCTCGCCCTCCTCCATAATTTATACAATCTCCATGGCAACCAGGCTCCAACAGGAAAAGAGAATGTTTCCCGATTCCTGCAGCAGCCACTGCTTCCTAGGCTACAGCAATCCTTCGCCCAGGCAGAGGGCCCAAAGGAGTACTGTCAGGCTCAGGAGTCTGGGAAGACCTGAAGTGAGCTCATTCAAACCCCACCTTGACGTCAAAAAACGGTGCAGACCACTGAACTGTGCCACAGCAGTAGATGATACGCTGTAAATTAAATACTAATTTTCACAAAACAAGTTAGCTATAAATATCTTAAGAACCAAATGTCTTAAGCATCCAAAAAAAACTCCAAAACATTCACAAGGCAAAAACTAGCATAAACCTCAAATACAGCATTTCTTGGCTTTGCTGTAATCTAATTTGCTTGATTTGTTTGACCCAAGTCCAGGACCCCTTTCCACAGAAGGGTTCTTCTCTTCACCTCAGTGACACTCAAGTGCCATCTTATGCACAGAAGACCACATGCAGACCCAGACATGGGCAACCGGGAAAGACTCAGCAGAGGGAGACCCCGAGGGGCATGAGGCCAACAGGGGCCCTGCCAACCTGTCGAAACAGATGCCACAGGGCTACACACCTGTCTACCCAACTGCAGCAAACCACACGAGACCAAAAGGGTACAGTGAACTACACAGATGCCATAAGTAGAATTTCTGAAACCTGCATCAAAACTTGAATTGCAGCACCAATTTGATATGTGGGTAAATCAAGCCAAAGCTGGAGTAAAGGTGAGAAATCCTGCTTATAAACAGTGACAGGTCTGGAGCAGCGGCTCCTCCACCAGCCTGCAGACAAGTGGGAAGAGGGGTCCTCCTGTGGGAAGGGGGCGTCCATCCAAGGTGAGGTTGGTGACAGACCCTCAGGCAGGTGAAAACTATCTCAGGAAAGTTAGGAGAGCCAGGCTGAGAGCAGTGTTGGGGAGACTGTGCCACTTGGCAGGAGGAAGTGTTCCTTGGGGTGCAGCAGGGAGAAGCTGGGCAAGATAGGGATGCCAGACAAGCTCAACCAGATTCTAGGCTGCATGTACCCTGCGAGCTCAGGGTGGCTTGGAACAGGGCAAAGACAGCACACTACGGAATTTGGTCAGCTCCTTGTACCCCTGGAGACAGGCCCTGGTTCAACTCCTAGGCAGAGTCAAGGAAAGAGGACTTAATAAGGACCAGTATGGGTAGGTTCTTCAACTGGTCAAGCCTAGGAGCCATGGGGCACACTCCTCCAAGGTCCCACTGTGGAGGACAAGAGGTTCAGGCGCTGCAGGTTCACAGCAAGCTCCCTGGGGTGTGGGGGTGAACAACTGTAGGAGCACACTCTTCGAGGCTTACCCCCACGGCCTGGCCTTGGGCAGCCCCCAGTCAAGCTCTACTCATCCTGAGCTGTAGACTCCAGAGGTCTAAGTGTCCCCTTCATTCACGCAGGCCAGTCTTCAGGTGTGACCATGGGAAAGGGATCCTGTGAACTGGTGAAGATCGAGGAGACCTGTGATTCTCTCTGCCCCAACTTAGCAGCATAGCATCAACCCAGGACCATCATCAGGGGAGTCTCAAGATATGAGGCTCTCTCAGCAAAGCCCTGAGCAATGCGCCCCACCCTGGAGGCCAGCTGACAAGTCTCAGGCGACAGGACACCAACAGAAGGAGGGTCATTGCCACACTCTGTCCTTTCTAATCATCTCCACACTGAATTCCCAGTTTCCAGGACACACCTGGTCCAGGTGAGGTCACCTCCTCACCAACCTCTTTCACTCCTAGGACACACCTGGCCCGGGTCAGATCACCTCTATGTTGATTTCCCCTCCTCCTGGGACACAATCAGCCTAGGCACAGTCATGACTACAGATTTGTATGTTCTCTGGGCTTTTTAGGGCTGGCTTTCCATGTCCCCATTCCCTGATCTGTGCAACCACCTCCTCTCAGCCTCTTGTGTCACTTAGCTGTCCCTGACACTACTTTGCAATTCCAAGCTCTTGAACTCAGTTCTCTGGAGACTGGTTTCCTGCACCAATTCAGGGGTGAGTATCTCAATATGTTCTATGTTCAGGCTGCCTCCAGAAGAGGTCTGGCACTCAGACTCTGAAGCTGCACTATGAGACACTCAGAGTTGTCTTTGCAGGCTAGACTCAGGTGATCACAGTCTTAGGACAGGGCTTGGAGGCTGGAAGCCTACACACTCCTTCCTGTGTTTCACATAGCACCAGATGCAGTATCCCCAGTGTTAATCCTCCTGGTTACAGCGCCACACCAGACAGAGCCAATTAGCCTCACATTCCTGACACCAGCATGGCACAGCAGTACTAGTGCATTAAGCAGAGTCTTCTGCTCCTGGCACAGGATGACCTCAACCCCTCAGAATGCAGGGAGGATTGGCCACACCTTCATGAAAGCCTGCAGCACAGAAGTGGTGTCTTGGTTACTTTTCTCTCATTGAGACAAAATACCCAATGCTCAAAGTGAAGTAAGGGAAAGCTTATTTCTTACAGTTTGGGAGGTTTTAGTCCATACTCAGCTGGCAGGAGGCATTGCAGGGCAGCTGTTCACGGCCACCGCAAACAGCAAGAGCGAACAGAGCAAAAGAGAAAGACATGCCTTCTTCCTGCCCTTATACTGAACACCAGCTCCTCCCCAGGCAGGTGCAGCACTCACATCATCAATCCCAACGCCAGACAACAAACCAACCACAAATGCTAGATTCAGGATTGCATGAGGCTTGGGGGTACTTTTTGAACACAAACCAGACAACGTGATCAGGCAGGGAAGTGCAAAAGGAGGGTACATGCAGGGAGACGAGGGGCCCCTCACAGGGCAAAGGTGACTCCCATGCCCATGCACATTGTCCACTGCTCTCTGCTTGAGGAGTCTGTGGTCAAGCACGGGGAGGCTAGGAGAGGACAGAAACTGTCCTGCTCTGCAAGGACAGCATCCCCAGTTAGTGCTGTGAATACAGCCAGGTCAAGCAGAGGCAGAAAAACACCATGCTCACCCTGCTTCTGCTTCCAACAGCTCCTGATGAACCCTGAGGAAGGGAGAGCTCAGGAAGGGAGGCACCAGCTTGAACCTGCTCACCATGTGGGATGCAAGCAGAGGTCAATCCATCATGACTCACTATTAATAGTCATTAACGTTACGGCTCAAAACCACATCACTCTTCCCATTAAAATGCCAAATTAGACGTCGTGTCACACAGTTTGAATCTGTAATTAATTTTCTTTCCTTTTTACATTGAATTAATTGGAATTTGAAAGTGGAACAGGCTCCCTTCACACCAGTGATATACAAGGCTGATCAAAATCTACAGTGAATGTCTAAATTTTTAAAAAATTTATTACAGTAAAAGGTGCATTGCCATGAATCTTCCGCAAAATACACCTCCTCCCTGCATGGGGCACATTATCCCATCATTCTCCCCAGTTTCCAAAGGAGTTCTGGGAGTCCCCTTTCCTAATAATCCTTACAAGATGTGATCAAAAACACAGTGCCTGCTGCTGCAGGTGCCATCTAAGAGCAAGAGTCCCCCAAAACAGCACAGTGCATCTTTCCCACCTTATCTGCCAGATCGGGCCCTGCACAACTTCTGGCTCTCCCCAGAGTCAGAGTGACCTTGGGAGGTCAGCATTGTGAATTGATTCAGGACGTTGTAGCAGCCACAACACCACAACTAAAGGCATTGGCAAGGACAGTGGGATAAGCACATTCAAGGTGAGGGAGAAGCTGGGAGGGGCTAATGGCTCTGTGCCTTTCACTGTAGTAATGTTCAAAAGTTAAACATCCACCATATTCATCTATCACAGCTCCTTTACCCATGTATTTATATAAGTTTGGGGTATTTTTGTTTTTGTTTTTTTGGTAACAGGGATCAAACTTACAACCTTGCGCTTGCCAGGCAGATGCTTATGCCGCTGAGCTAAATCCGTGGGCCTATATAAGTTATTTTTAAGCAACCCGTAATAAACCTGAGAGAAAAGCAGACACATGTCTAACGACTGGTATACTCTGTCTCATCAGTCAGACTCCACTGCTGTCTCCCACCATTAACAGAACGCAGGAGAGTAATGGAACCCACAAAGTTGGTTTCAAAAAATGTGCAAGTTCTCTCTTGAGGAAAAAACAAACCAAACTCTTAAAATCCTAAGTGTGAAACTCTCCATCTTTCGGACGAGCTGAGCCTGCAATCAGCCTTGTAAACCGGCCCCAGGCAGGCTGCAGAGCACCTTTCTAAAGAAAGGGGCAAAAGATCAAAACCGAGTCTGGAGTCAGCCACTGTTGTGTCATGACCCCATAGGCAGACAGGGTGAGATGTCCCCACACCCACCACCACCTGTCTCTCTGCATCCTTGGCTGATGGGGTAAGCACTTAGGATAGGGTAGGGGGCATGGAGGGCTGATGGAGGCACCGAAGTGGGTGGAAGACCTCCTAGGGTGTGCACCAGGTGGCCACTGTCTTGGGTCAGAGAGCTTGGTGTAACTGCAGTCACTATCAGGGGACTGATTACACAATCGAGATAATAGCACAGCTTGTTAATTAGCATAAACCAAGTGTTAAATTTATCATTATTCAGTGCTCTCAATTCATCGTCACATCTTGGAGACTAATTTACTCCGATGCTATGGTCCTAGATTCACACACGCTGCCTGGTAGGCAGTGCATGCAGGCTGTGGTGTCTTCGGGGGACTGAGACTGCCCTGCCTGAGCCAGCCAATGTCATCCCACATCCAGGAGGCACATGATAGCATGCACAGGAACACACTGCTGGCAGGAAGCGCAGGCGGCCCTTGCTCTCCACCTCTTCTCTTGGAGTCTGTTGTGCAACACAGGGAATGTTTCTTGACCTGGGACTTCAGGGAGTCAGGGGCATTGGTCTTGGTGGATCCTTTCCATCAATCTTCATTAATCCACATTTGCAGCTCATGGTGATTCCACCCAGCTGGGGGAGCAGATACGTGAGCAAGACACATCTTGGTTCTGCTTAGATCACCTCCATCACTTAGTCCTTTTCCCAGGGCAACACCCAGAGCTACAGTCCGCCCGATGCCTAATTTCAAGGGAGGGCTGTTGGCCCTGAACAGCTCACCCAGTGCAGGAGCTGCTTTTCCAGAGATGTGGCAGATGCGTGAGGTGCCCACTCTTGCCACACTTGAGGTAGAGCTGCAGGTGAGCACACTGGGTGTCAAGCAGAGGACCACAGGTCTCACATAAGACCACCAGATGCACACCACAGCCTCAAGCACAGCGAGGCTTTCACCTTTGCAAACCCCAGCTTCTCCATGTAGGGCAGTGAGGAGCAGGTTCCATAGCTGAGTCCCTTGGTGCAGCCAGGCAAGAACTCTGAGGAAAATGGGCTACCTGGAATGCTTACAAATGATAGTGTCCATGGCTGTTGCCATGGTAACTCAGGCTTCAAATGTGCATCCAGCAAGGACAGGTCCACCCCTCCCTACTTCTGTTCTTTCAAAAGCTTCCTTGGGGGTCTGAGGATGCAGAGCAAATAGACACTTGCGTTGGAGGTCCTCTGAATGCTTTTTTCTTCACATTTGCACATTCAGTGACCACACGCTGGGTCTCTCACTCGCCTGTGTGATTTAGAGGGCTGCCCTGCATGCTGCAGCAATTTGATAAACAGAGCTATTCTGTTTTATTGCACTGGAAAAATAAAATAATAAGAAGTTTTAATTTGACACCTGGGAGACTGTGAAAAAGCACAGTTGACTTGAAAAAGAGATTAGGTAGCAGCAATAAAATCCATGCTAGATGAATCATGGGCCACTAAAGAGCAGAAGCCAAGAAACCTGGGAATTCCGGGGTCGCCCTGCTGAGATATGGCCTGGGGCTGGACATCCCACATCATATTACAGAAAGTATGGACCTGTTCTCAGGACACCTATCTGGGGTGATTCCCAAAGAGCTCAGTGGCAGCCCACAAAGGCAAGAGGGCCCAAGGCTCCAAGGCCGGCCTCAACACCACAGTGAGATTCCTTCCAGAAAACAGTCTGACTTAATGGAATGCGGGCTGCTCCCTCACTGTTCTAGGCGCTGCCACTGAGATTGCAAAAGCAGCACCATAGAATCCCTGAGTTAGGAGCTCTTTACTCGGCAGTAAGATCCCCGTGGGCTGTGTAGACTTCAAGGAAATAGAGGGTACAACCACTTCCTTGCCCGATACTGTGAGTCCACTGCTTTGTGGGACCTGGCTGAAGAGGCAAAGAATGTGGCTTCCTAAGAGCCAGTGTCAGACAAGGAGGCCAGGTTGGCTGCTTTTGATGTTCATAAGCAATTCCATTCACAAGCTTTTCTCAGGCCATTTATGAAACATGCTTTTGGGACTGGACATGCTATCCCGGTGCAGACCACTGCAATGGTTAGCACCTTGCACTGGAGCAGAGAGCAGGAACAGAACTTAGAAGCTCGAGCCCCTTGCCCTGCCCACAGCCAGCATAGGGCCCCCTCCTCAGTACCCTAAGCCCCTGTGCCATTTTCCACCGCTGCCTCAGCTTCTCTGACCCCAGGACCTGCAGGATGCCTGTAAAACACAGGTTTCCGTTCTCTCTGTCTTCACTTCTGAAGGTTCCTGGGTGAGGTAAAGTTAATGCGAAGTAAACTGGATACATCTCATGTCCATCTGTCTTTCATCATAGGGGTCTCAGCTGTGGGCCTAGGGTGGGTGAATAAAGACACCACCCTTCGGTCCAGGGCTGGGATGATTCTCTTGTGTTGTGAAATGATGATCTATTCACTCTTCTCCCCTTTCTTCCTTCCTTACTTCCTTCACACCCCTGCAGCCTTCCTTCCTTCCAACACCTTCACCCTGCGCAGCCCCTGTGCCGCAGTAATCCCCTGAGAGGCAACTTTCCTTAACAGGGCCTGAGTCTCAGGACAGAGGCAGCCACTGGCCTGACTTTGTGCCCAGAGAGTTGAGCTGAGAATTTTCGTCCACTCAGTTCTTTCAGTGCCCTGGAGCACGTGCACGTGTGCGGGTCCGGTGGTGATTCCATCAAGAAAGCACGGTTCTCTTGTCAACAGCTCAGGTCTAACCTCCTCACTGAATGGACCCTGGATTCTTGTTTTGTTTTGTAAAAAACAAGTTCATGCAACTGAATTCTCATACAGCACATCCCTCATCCCTTATGGAGTGTGTGATGTGCCTGCATTCGGAGCCCTGCTCCCGCAGAGGTCTCCTCCCCGCACAAGGACGCGGGAAACCAGTGCTGCCACCATACCTGTGGCTGCTGGGTGTCTCCTGCTTGAGGGTGTGAGGATGCCTCTCTGCACAGTCATGCATCGCATGCTTGGGGCCTGCTTTTTTCTGCAGGCCCCAAGTAACTGTGAGGCTGCTTATGTCGTAGTGCAATCTGGGGCTCTATCTGTGCCTCTGCACTTGCTTCCCCTGGGGACCAGACATCTGTGGGTCCCTCTTCAGTCTGATCAGCTGACACTAGTCCAATCTAAGGTGTTAATGAAGTGATGCCATACCACCCAGCCTTCAACCTCTGTGTGCCCCACAAGGCCCCTCAGCACCAAACTATTGCTGTGACAATGGCCGGGGTGAAGCACAAAAGGAGGGAGAGGTGGATCTGACGTGGCCTGCACGCTGAGGCAGAGCCAGCTGGCTGTGAGCTGTACCGCTGCCAACCAGGACAATGCAACTAAAGACACACAGGGTATCTTTAAAAAGGTCAGAAGAGGCCTTCCAGATCTGCTTTGGAAAGTATTCAAAGCAACGGGCAATATTCTGGTGGTATTCATGGCAACAGATCTTTATTGTAATAAGTTTTTCAGTTTAAACTTCCTGGACTTCTTTTTTTTTTGGAGTCATGAACCGAGCTCTGGACCTTGAGCTTGGCAGGCAGGTACTGTGGTGATGAAATACATCCCTGGCCCCTGTTATTTTTTGTTTTTTTTTTTTTTTTAATCAGACCATGTATGGTGTGACTAACTAATTACCATATCTTTGGGACTTCTTCCTAGGACCTGCCATCTATCTCTGGGTCTGTGCCCCATGGAGTTATTAAATGTTATGATTGGTATCCAAAATCTCCCCGCAAAAGACTCACGAGTGTGGAAGGTGTGGCTGCTTTGGGGAGTGACTGAATCACAAGGGTTCCAACTTTGTCAGTGGATTAAGCCATTTATGAGTTGAGCAACTGAATACGTTGGCTAGGAGGCAAAGCCTGATAGGATGAAGCAGATTATCTGGTCACTGCTTGGAAGGGTAAATTTATCCCCAGCCCCTTTCTCTCTGTTTCCATCCCAACTTCCCAGCTGCCAGGAGGTAAGTAGCCTGCTCCACCAGGCCCTCCCACCACGTTTCTGCCTCCGCTCAGCCTACAGCAATGGTGCCAGCTCTGTCTGAAACCAGGGACTGAAACTGAGAGTCAAAATACAGTCAATGCTTCCTCTTTTAAACCGTGATCCTCAGAGATTTTGTCACAGAAATATACACCTAATCCACTGATCAGGACTCAAATCTACTTAAATTATTTTAGGACCTGTTTTCCTAATGCTTAGGATGCACACGTGGCATCCAAACTCTCTTCTTTGCGGCCTGTTCTAGGGTGCTATGATCACTGTACCCTCACCGCACATTGAGAACACCTACAAGTTTTTCTCTAAGAACCAAAATTATGTCAGTTTACTTTTTGCAAAATTTTATTGTGATTAATAAACATATAACACAAATTTATCAACTTAACTGTTTCTAAGTGTACAATTTGCTGGTGCTAAACATATTGATATTATTATACAACCATCAACACTGCATTTCTGGAACCTTTTCATCTCCCCAAAATGAAACTTCATAGCAATTCATAGCTCCTTGCTTCCCCTCCCCAAACTCTGGCACCCACCACTCTACTCTCTGTCTCTCTGAATATGGCAAATGTACGCAAGGAGCCTCATAAAAATGAACACTGTCGCTGGATCACTTCACGTAGTGTTTTCAGGTTCAGGTATGTTCAGCATGTGTCAGAATGTCCTCCCTTTGTAAGGGTGAGCAATAGTTCATGGTGTACCTGGACACCTGCACTGTGTCCACTTTGTGGATTTTGTGACTCATGCTACAGTGCTAACAGGTGTTAGAGAACCCCTTCAGGTCCTTGCTGCTCACTCTTCTGGGGACATATACAGAAGCAGGATTGGTGGATCATGTCTGTCTTTAACTTTCCGAGGAACAGTCATGCTGTTCTTCACAGCACTGAACCTTTAACATCCCCACTTACTTCCCCAGATGCTTGCTGGTGCTTAGTTTTTTCTTACAGTAGTGTCATAGTTTACAGCCAAGTTTCCCCCAAAAGCCTCATACACTTAGAGAGAGGGCTCTTGGAATGCACTCTGATCCCAAGGCACTCTGTTAATCAGTGGGTTCACCCACTGCTGTGTTCCCCAGCTGAGCATGCTGTAGTAAGTGGGGCCTGATTCACTGGGTTTGACCCGGAGGAGTTTAGTCTCCCTCCCCAGTTCTTCCTTTCTTTCTCTACTTCCTTTCCTCCATGACATGAGTCACTTTCTTCCACCAAGCCTTTCGACCATGCCATGTCTGTATTTGAAGCAACCGACAACCATGAACTGAAACTTCTGAAACTGCAAACCAAAATAATACTGTCCTCCTTTAAATTGTTGGTGTGAGATTTTTTTGTCCCAATGAGGAGAAAGTGATTAAAACAGATAGTAATCCTAATAGGTGAGGGTTGGTAAGCAGATTTATCTTTTGACCTTATGAAATGTTATGTCTTGTGTCTAGACGTTCCCCCAAAGCCTCACGCAGTCATGGGGGAGCAGCTTTTTTAGAGGTAGCTGGATCTCACGTGTGTGACTCTAGGATTGATTCATGGTGCAATTCTGCTATTAAGGGCAGTAGAATTAAGGGTGTAAGTGATGCCCACTCAAAGTAACCTGGATAAGGAGAGTTTAAGATCATTCCTCCCAGTGGTCAAGAAACCTCCCAACTTCCTGCTACACCCAACCAGCTCTGCAGGTTTCAGGCCTGCCTGGGCCACGCAGTGAACTTCTCTCAATCCAGGGAACTGGGCGGTCGGAGTCCCAGGAGCTGAGGGCGTAAAAGATGATTTCCAACAGGCCCAGGGGAAGCCTTGGAACAACACTTGAAACAGGGAAATATAGGAAAATGACAAAACGAATGACCAAAATGCAATCTCAAACCTCCCATAGAAGAAAATATATGCCATACACCTAAAATACCTGAAATAATAGCAAATGAAATGAAGAAGCAACTCCAGGAAGCTTTAAAGGAATTCAAACTAGAAATAATCTTCCAAGTAAAAGAAGAAATGATAAAAGTAATGAAAGAGATGCTGAACACATCTAAAGAAGACACAGTTAAAAAATTAGAGGAACAAAACAAAAAGATAGAATCCCTGGATGAACAATATAAGAAACAGAATACACGAAGCAGATTCAAAGAGATATACAGGAAATCAAAAATTTCATTGAAAGTTGTCAAAACCGCCTCAACCAAAGTGAAGATAGAATTTCAGACCTCGAAGGCAAGATTGCAGCTAGTGAGCAGGAAAGGAAAGATCTTTTTAAAAAGTAGCCTGGATAAGATACAAGGGATAGTAAGAGCTGTGGCCACCGCTTGCTTCCTATAATACCTTCTGCCCGCCATATACTATTCCTCCTCTGTGATACCTGTCTGCGATGCGACCCTACCTTAGAGTCAGTCAATTATGAACTAAAATCTCTACAACTTTGAGATAAATAATCCTTTCCTCCCTTAGCTTGTAAGAATTGGGCACAGTGGGCCCTTGGCTTACAAACTCGATTCATTTCTGAGGGCTGTTTGTAGCTCACATTTTCAATTGAAGGCCCAGGCTCCTCTACAGTCTTCAAAGCCTCTCTCCTCCTGCACAGAGGCAGATCTCAGTGTTCTCAGAGAGACATTGTCCCAGGATTCCTCAATTAACCCCCACACAGGAAGAATGCTATAATGTTCCTTCCAGAACACTTTAAGATTTAAATCTTTATCTAAAACCATTTAGAAGCATAAGCAGCTGGCATTTCGGTCATATAAGTTAAAACTAAAATTCTGGTCATAACCTACATTGTCCATAAATCAGGCTGGCTGCATTTTGTCTCAGCAGCAAGAAAAGTAACTAAGACAGAAAGTACCTTATTTGATCCATGCATTTCCATTTTTACTAACAAAGGCCTGTCAGGCTTTTAGAAAATATGTATAAGCTCATGGGATTATGCATTTCTACTTTCATCACAGGAAAAAAGAGCCGGGGAGAAAGAGAAAGATTGAAGTCTGCATATTCTGGAACACTACGGACTTCCTGTGCTCAGTGTGGCTGCCACACCCCGTGGCCAACCAGCTATCTGCTCCACTATAGGGTCACCATGACAACCGTAAATCTAGGCTGCAGCAAAAGCAGCAGGATGTGCTGTTTCTCACTGCTTCCTACCAGAGCCTGGGACGCGGTTGGAGAAGTGAGGAGGTCTGCTTGCTGCCCCTAGACTGAACTGTACTACAAAAGACGCCAAATACCGCCTGTTGCTGTGAACCAAGGCCTGAAGATTTCTCCTTCCATTTAACTCGCTTTTTCTTTTCTAAAGAATGCAAGGCCATTATCTTAACATAACTGCATGCGAGGAAGGCAGGAGGAGTTTAGAGAAAGGAAAACCTTAAACAGTCATGGCATGCTGTCCAGAGCTGCCTTCTGTCAAAGGTAGGTACAGAGTTTCGGGTTTTATTGTGCTGGTGCTGCACACATTTCCAGTCAGCTCGAACACACGCTTGCTTTCTTTACCTGCAAAGTCTGCTGAGTTTGGGAAGATAACATTTTAATTTTATTTTTTAAATTTTCCTTCCAAAGGAAAGCTGTTCAAAGTATATTCCAAGGAACCTAGGGTTCAGCTGGGCAGAGACCACACAGCCAATGTAGTGACATCCATCTCCAAGCTGCCAGGAGCCACCTGACAAACTTCTCTTCTCCTTGTCCTGCATCCAGGCCACTTGTTATACGCTGTGTGGAAACTTACCTGAGAAGGAACAAGACAAGGGAGAACGCTCCCGACTGCCAAGTGCACCCTCTCCCCAGGAGAGAGACGAGCACAGCTCTGCCACCCTGAGACTCCTGCTCTCCCTGCTTTTGCCTTCCAGACCAAAGCAAGTAGTGTGCACCAGAAGGAAGGCCACCTGCACCTGACTTGGGCTTTAGTGACGAGGGTCTCCCACTGCACACCAGGCACCCTCCGGCGCGGAAGGGTTCCCATCACCACCTCTGTGCAGAGAAGTCGGGCACACAGAGGCAGCTTTGCCAATGTACATACTGTGAGGCAGAGCTGGTGGGCAGCAGACCAAGACCAGAGGGCATGTACCCCACACACAGGCCCCACTTCACTTTGGGGAAAGTGGCTTTGTGCGTATCTTTGTCCCTTCGCTGATTTCAGATTTATTTTCTGAGTTCAAACTGTAAATTGCCCCAGGGTGGACAAGGCATGACTCCCTGGACCTCCCTACTAGGAGTCCACCCCAGAGCCTCTCTGTATCTAGCTGCAAAGCCCCTCATGACCCACCTTAAGACACAAAGGACACAGATGAGACACTGGTCCACCCCTCTGCATGTGAGAGAGAGAGAGAGAGAGAGAGAGAAACAAAAAGACCACCTGGCAGGAGAGACAGACCCAGCCTGGCCACTACACACTCACCGTTTACGCAGGCCTCCGTCGGTCCGCAAAGGCCATCCTCTAGCAGGCAGCCTGGGGGGAGACAAGGAGACAGCAGTCAGCGACAGGACAGAGATTGGTGACCCCATCACCCACATGCTGTTGCAAAGGATCCTTGTGGATCCACTTCTTTGAGATGGAGCTGGTTTTTGTTTTGTAGTGCTGTGGATCAGAGTCAGGGTCCTGGGCATCCCGGGCAAGCATGCCATGGAGAGCCACACCAGGTGTAATGCAGCATAGCCCTACGCACACTGGGCCACTCCTGAAGGGAGGCCTCTGCACCACCTTCATCCATACGAGGCGGCAACACCTCTCTGCCTGTGGCCCCAGCCTCTCTGCTCCTCCTGCTCCTCAGGGGCACAGACCCCAGGGCTCCTCCTAGGAAAGGAGCAGGCTCACAGCATCAGGACAGACAAGGACCTCCAGGAGCCCTCATGTACCACAAACCAGCATCAGCACATAACACCGGGAAGGACAAGGACAGAGCACCTGGGGAACAAGAGGTGACCATGGCCACCAATGGGGAAGAAAGAAGTCAGCAGGGCCTAGGAAGGAGGAAAGGAACATGAAGTCAGACAGGAGACAGAAGAGGAGACAGCCACCCTTGGAGAGGGCACAGAACACTGGCTCCTCACTCTGGGGTTCCATCCTCCAGAAAGGAGGCCTGGGAACCCCACATTGGACTGGAATAGGAGCAGGCTGGGGAGGCCACATGTGCTCTGTGCAGCACTCACCTTGGACACAGACAAAGGACACAAGACACCCCCACTCTGCATAAGGAGCCAGGAACTAGGGTGAGGCCAATGTCCTAGGGCCAACACTATAATCACATTCACCCCAGGGCCACCAAAATCCGGTATGTTTGGAACACACAGTGCCTTTCAACACCCTGAGGATGTGTCCTTGCCAAAGCCTCATTCTTTACTCCTGTTCCTTCAACTGACAGACTCCTACACATCCACCAAGAACCACACAGAAAGTCGGAGTCCCCGGCTGGCCTGCTGGTTACTCTGTCCAAGTATCAGACAGGACTTTCCACACTGCACTGGGGCTGTTGTCCCAGGACACACTCTCCCCCTTGACTATGGGGACTCCATTCTTTTGTGCCTCTCCAGGCTGGGCTCCAGTGTAAGTGAAAGAACGGGAACCCAGTAATTAGGAGATAGCTGACAACTACAAAGGGATCCACCTTCGGAGAAATTTCAAAGTGGAACTGTTAACTTCTTGCCCTAAAATCCTCAGAGCTAGAGCATTCGACTACATCAAACATAATCAGTTTGAACATGGCCCAAAACCACGATCCACAAGGACCCAAACATAAACGTCACACAGGAAACAAGGTCAGAGGCACCGCAAATCCACATCAGCAGCCTCCTGAACTTACAGCATTTCGAGCCCCCCAGAGGGAAGGGCAGCAGTTCCAGGGGCACCTCCACCTACAAGGAGCCCAGGTCCATGCCCAGTCAAGGGCTGCACTGCCGGCCCTGTGCCCACCCCCTGCTCACCCCATGCCCACTGGAGCCTGCACCCAACACCAGCAGCCTATTTTTTCCAGAGAGAATTGCACACACTCGCAGACAGCCACGTTCTTCCAGCACATCTGCATGTGTGGCTCCCCTGGAGCTCACAGCTCCTTAGTCCGCCTGGCCTGCCCCGCACTCCCCGTCATCTGCATCCACAGGTGTGGAGCAGTAGGGTGTGAGGGAAGGTGGCAGGTGGCAGTGGCAAAGCATCCTCAGGGTTGCCCTTCAGCAGACATGAAGGTGCGGGTTTGCAGGACATGGTGCCAGACTGGTCCCCGCAAAGGCAGTGACCCAAGGTCACTGCATGAAATCAGCCCTGCTGGGCCATCGCTGGGTGCCCCTGTATGACCTCCCTGCAGGGCAATGGCCTGGCTCTGGGGCATCTTCTGAAGGCTTGATCTTAGCTGGTGAGATGGCAAGAAGGAGCCCCAGGAGATGAGACCTGGCTGAAGAGGAGAGACCAGATATATCCTGAAGGGCATGCTGGTCCCTGGCCTCCTCTGCCCTCACTCTTGCTGTCTGTCCCTGGCTACCACTTCCTGTGCCACACACTCCCTGGCCCTGGTGCTCAGTATCACCTCAGTCCTAGAGTAATGGAGTAAGATCGTAGAGGGAAAACAATGGGCCATGAGCCGAAATAAACCTTTCTCTGGTTTTTTTCAGGTGCTATGCCACCACAATGGGGAGCAGACTGGCACAGAAGCCTACAGGGATGCTAAGCAGTGGGGACTCAGCCACCCACCAGGCCACCTGCCTCTCTTCACGGCCTGGGAGGGCAGAAGCTGGATGGCACTGCAGGAAGGATAGAACAGAAAGTGCCCAAGGTGTGACCACATTGGAAATTTTAGTTGAGTCTTGGTACTGCAGGATCTTTGCATGTCTTGTCATGGTAATGGTCATAGGCCCCAGTACACACAATCATAATATGTGCCCAGCACTCACAGGGACACTGGGACCCTGCAGACACATGGTCCAGGCAGTGACTCACACTCAGAGTTGGTATCTGGCCCAGGAAACAGCAGGTGACTGAACTCTGCTAGAAAGGAACAAGACAAAAGCCTGTTTAGTGCTTCCAGGCTCTGCCTTGATCAATGAACCAGGTCCCAACTTTAGGGCAATTGTCACCAGTGCTGACCTATCAGGGTCTCCCAGGGCCAGCAGCCCCATACTCCCGGGAGGCAAAGTGGCAGCAATATTGCAAGGGATTTATTGCCAGAGCTGCAGGCATGATGCACATTTTACCCTGGCACTCGATATGCTAACCTGATTTATGTGTGTTGTTATTTGCTCTAAAAATAAGGAAGAGATATTTCACTGTGAATATCAGCCACCAGCTAAGAGTAATTATGACCATAAATCAGAGCAAAAAGACACATTGCCAGCAGACACAGGTCTCCTGCTCCACAGCCTGTGACATCCTCCTGAAGGAGCTCCGGCCCCAGTCTACCCAGTACACCACCACCTGCTCCTGCCCACGGGCAACTTGGTGTGGTCCACACCTACACCAGATGATGGGCCATGGCCAAGCAGGCAAATTCATGGGGAAACTGACAGTGGCCAGCCTGCCTTTAACATGCATCACTTGACCTTCAAAACCCAGCGTATCTCAAGTTAGCGCACTGCCCACCTTCTCAGGAAACACATGCAAACTCCAAAAGTCTCCTCCAGCCTCAGTACACCCTGAGCACACATGCACACACATCACACCCTGCAGAGACACACATGACACTCACGCTCCACACGTATACCCACATCTCATGCACACACACACACACACACTGGACTTCGGAGTTCTAATCCTCTTCCCTTTTGTTTCCTCGGTAAGTGAAGCAGTATTTGCCACCATCCACAAGCCTCATTTTTGTTTGCAAAATAAAAATGGATCCAGTTCTGAAGGGAGCCAAACCAACTGCTTCTCTCCTCTGTCTCTCACAGGGGACTCTTCAGAGGTGTCTCATAGGAAAGCGTCAGTGTGAAGAGTTATAGCCCCTACACTAGCCAAAGCTCTGCCCTCCCCTCCCCTGCCTGACCCCCATCACTCTACTCAGCTCTCTTTCTCTCCATTCTTGGGCCTCCTGGCCTTCCCGGACCATCTTCTGCCTATGTAGGAGGAACTGAATGATTGCCCTCCAGCCACCTGTCATGGAGAAAGCCCTGAGACGAATGCAGACACAAACGAAAGGACACGAGTGATTTTGCTACCTAATGACATAAGAAAAGATCGTGTAAAAACTAATTTTATTGCCAAAAAATATTTCCCTCTCAGCCAGACTACATGGACAGCAGTGATGGTTTTGGACGCCTACAGAGCACGTGGAAGATGTTTCCACGCCAAGAGCATTCTCACCAAAGTCTCAAAACTGGAGCTGATAATGACTTGAAACCCAGATTGATTCAGTATTGTAGCCAAGACATCTATGACAAAAATCCATCTGGCATGTGGACCATGTGGCATATGCTAATCGAAGTCTATTATTGTTTTTCCAATGGCAATTGTCCACAAATTACAATGCGTCTGATACACTGATTTAGTATGAGACAGTTTCTCCTCATCCACGTCTCCACGTGGTATGCAGCCACACCTCGTAACAACTCCTCCCTGTCCCAACCAAGTGCCACTCCCACCTGTGGTCGGACCTGGCTTTGACTGTGCACGTGTCCTGAATTCTCTCTGGTCTGGCCATGCCCTGCAGCACACTCCACCAGCACCCAGAACAGACTCAGAGGTCAGCTGCACCCTCAGTCAGAGGCTGGCACATGGTGGAGCCACACTTAGGGCCCGTGTTCCCAGAGCACACGTTCCTCACTGTCCTAGAGAAGAGGTTGTGCACCTTTCCACACGTGTGTCACATGAATGTTCATTCACAGGTCATACTTGAGAGTCACAGCAGGGGTAGACTGCAGACATGTTCCTTCAGTCGAGTTCTTCCCCTGTCTGCAACCCGTGGGCCTCATGACCACCTGTAGCCCCTCGTCCTGTGTGATGTGAGAAGGAAACCAGGTGGCTTCAGTGCCTCTGTCCGGCAGGTGGTAGCACATGTGAGCGCTACAGGGGGTGTCTCCCTTCTCCCAGTGCACACCCTGTCTTGTGGGAGGACCCGCTTGGCTTCTATACGATGCCGCTGGGGTTGGCCCCACACCCTGCTTCCCCTTCCCTCTCCTGGCAGCAGACTCTCCCTGAGCACCCACAGAGGAGGGAAGGGTGTGGGTAGGAACATGTCTCACCTGCGGGTTCACCCATTCTGCCCCTGGAGTGGCCAGCTTTAGGTAGCCTTCACAGCAGGCTCTGCAAACACGAGAATCCACGCAGGAGCAGGGCCCTGCTGGGTGTGGACATTGCTTTTCTCTTCAAGTTTGGTCTTAATTCAATATACATTTCCCTTGGTATCTGTTAACCTTCAAAGGATGTTTTCCTGTCTCGTGTGGACATGAGTAACACATCTATGTGGAGCACCTGATGCAGGAGTCACAGGGGAGCCAGCAGTTCTGTCCCGTGGCATTGAGGTTTCCCCACCAGGTGGATGGCAGGCTCCTCTCATGAATGTGTGTGGTGGGGGGGGGCAGCCTGGACACCTCTGTGATAGTCAGAGTTACCCCTCACCTTCAGATCCTCAGCCCCCGCCTGTAAAGCTCCTATAAACCTTCCCAGCTTCTGTCCCCTCTTCTTGTCCCCTTCCCAAGGCTAGGGTTCCAACCTGCCTGCCCGCCTCCAAGCAGTGGGTACTTCCTAGCTCAGGCAGTGAGCAGATGCTCGGTGAACTAGATAACTTGAGGCCCAAGGAAATGGTCTCTAAAGTGACATGGGTGAATGGGAGGTCCCTGGGGACTCCCAGGGCTGAAGAATGACGATTCTGGGCCCCTATGTCACCACCCATTGGCCCAATGAGCCTTACTCCTGACAGAGTACTCAAAGCCCACAGTTAACAGCTCTGGGCATTCTTTCTGCCTCCCTCATTGGGTGATGGTGACTGCAACAAGGCAGGGTCCCCCCAGCCTGGTCTCAGAGTCCCAGGGGCTGACGTCATGGCAGCAAGAGGGTCTTGGCTGGGCCTGAAGCCTGTGACAACAGGTGTCCAGTCTGGGAGCTAGCGAGGAGGAGACTGAGAAGCTCTGGGACAGGATAACAGAGGCCATGGCCAACTGGCTCTATCCTTGATAGCCCCAGGGCACAAGAGGCATCTTGAATCGCTGGCTGAGCATTTCAAAGGCTGAAACACACAGCTTTTGGGAGCTGGCATGTGACAGCATGAACCATCTGTGAGGCCGCCGTGCCCTATGTGGCACCCAGCCACATATCTCCTCTGAAACTCCAGCCCCTGGACCCCTCCCTTCCTGTCCCTGGGCACCTGGTCATGACCAGGGTCTCAGGGACACTGAGGAGCTTCGATGCCCAAGAAGCAAGTCTTTTGGGAAATGCCCTGTACCTGGGCTTGCTGGCACAAGAATGGATGGCACCGTCAAGCACCCTGATCTTGTGCTACAAGACCTTGGCTCCTGTAAAAGGAACACACAACTCACAACCTGAAAAACCGGGCTCGAGGAGAACAGCACTAGCCTGACCTGTCCTCCTCTGCCTCAGCACCCCTGGACCCACCAGGCCTCACTCCAGGGCCACCTGCAGGGACACAGTGGCCACAGTTCCCCACTGCACACAGCCTGTGCCACTCACTGCCCTACTTTGCCAGCCACTGTGGCAGAAGCAGCTCTGCTGAGTCCCCCTGTCCCCTATAAACCACAGAGCAGTTGCCCCCCGCCCGGACTCCTCTGGTGACCATGCATCATTTCAGCATCCCTCTTGGGAAATTTAAATTATTTTGCCACCATCACAGTGGAACACAGTGTCTCTCAAATTTTGAAGGAACCAACTGGAGACCTGTTAAATACGTACTGGAACCCTCGGCCTGGGAGGACCTGACGCCCCGCATTTCCAGTGAGCTTTCAGTGAGCCCAGCCTGGCCTCCACACATCACCCTGAGAAGCAAGCACAGAGAGCACAGAAGTAATGTTTAACTTACAGCCTTACATTTAAACTGGGATCCAGGCACATTATTCAAGATTGAACCATAAAGTAAATTTAACAAACTTTAATATTTACTCTCTGGATCCAAATTCTTTTTTTTTTTAATGTAGAAAAGCAATTTATTCCATTATAAGCACTTACACAGTTAGTCATGGAGAGTAACAGGCCTGCTGGTGAAACAGGTCACCTGAAATAGAGATGGTATCAAACTAGTGGTCAAGGACTAATTTACTCCTTTAAAAAAAAAAAAAAAAAGCAACTCTTATCAAGGATTAATTTAATTTTAAAAACAAATACAAGCTATCATATCACCCTTCTCAACTTGACAGTCCACCTGAGGCATAACTGTCAGGTAAAAACATACATCTTTACAACTTGGTGGTCCCAAGTTAAAACAACATAAAACCAACAAAAACCATTTCACAGAAAGGAAAGGAATAATATGAAAACAGCTCAAGAAATACACTAACAAGCAAAAATATATGGGAAAAAAGGAACATGTAGCTTTGACTTAACTGAAGAAACCAAGAGGAGACTGGTCTACATAAGAAAATATGCATCCTGGAAAGTCAGGTATGACTTAGAATATGAATCTATGACTTGATTCTCCCCTAATTCCTGAATAAAAATGACGTCCTGCAGTACTTATACTTCATGGCTCAGACACCTACCCTCACTTGGCTCTATTCCTTATTCACTCTAACCTTTACTGAAACAAGTCTGAAAAACTTGGGGATATAGCTTTAAAAGAAAAATAACCACACATTATATTCCCCTTTTCAAAGCTACTTTAGACCTGGGTTTGTTGCTAGAAAATTCCTAAAGAAAATTTAAATAAGTTTGTGGCTTTGCTGAATCAAGTACCCCAGTTAATATTTAGAAAACACCCACTTTTGGGGCTAATAGTATTATTGGTGGTATCTATTATGGAGGGATAGCTGAATAAAGTCTGTATGTCTCAAAACCAGTGTTAAATCAATCTCAGGGTTGAGAGGAAAAAAGGGGAGTCTAAAATCATGAGTGCAGAAATATCTAGGATCCTTGTCCTTCTGGATCCACACTTCCTTCAGGGTCTTCATCATTATAAATGTTCTCTGCCATCTGCCACACTTGCATGATATTGTCTTCTGATAGAGAACAAATCACCCAAGGTTCATTGGGATTCCAAGAAAAATCAGATATCTTAGCAGTGTGACCACCATGAATAAACAACAATTCAGGTGGTCCATCTTCTGCATCTTCTGGAGACTGCTCTTCTCCAATTTTACTTAAATCCCAGACATTCAGTTTGCGATCAGTACCACTGGAAGCCAGGATAGTCTCACTGTGAGGTGACCACTGAACCTGAAATATTTCATCCTTATGTGATTCAAAGGAATGCAACTTAAGTTTCAGATTTCTTAGATCCCACAAAGCAACAGTCTTGTCAGCTGACCCTGTGGCAAGAATGAATTCACTGTAAGGATTGAAAGACAGGCAGTTCACTTCTGCAGTGTGAGCATCAACTGAATGGCTTGGTTTGGAAGTGTTGTTTGATCGAGTATCCCAAATCATAAGTTTCTGGTCATCAGCAACTGACCCAAACAGAGACTCATGGAGCAGATGCCAGGAAACATCTTCTACTACTGCTGTATGCCCTGTAAAGATGGTCTTCGCATCCACCACTTTTCCTTCCTTTGGAACAGCACTGATGTCCCATAGGCAGATGGTATGGTCATCTGAAGCACTCAGTAAGTGCCCACTAAGATTTGGGTTCCAAGAAAGCCCGTAGCCTTCTTTCTGATGTCCACGGAGACGCAAGTCTGGGTTGCACTCTCCAGAGGGGTCTGGTTTAGAAGGATGCTTTGTATAGTCAAAAACAAGAACATCACTGGATGGAGTCTTTGTGGCAATAATGCAAGGGTTCTGGGGCATATAACGGGCCCTGTTTACTTCTCCTTCGTGGTTGATCTTGATTTCTATTTCAATCTTTCCACTAACAGAGCCAAAACCTCCAAATTCTCCTTTCTCACTGTCGTAGTGTGATGCATCAAACTGGGCATCATCATTAGGGAGCTGTACGCTGGCTATCACAAGGTGGTTTTGTTCATCTGATGTGTGTGTCCCCAGGACAAGTCGATGAATACTGAAATCCTTCCCTTCTGGTCTGGTTACATCTGGAAGCCACTGTGCTGTTAGGCTGGGCCACTCAGAGCATGGGTCATCACCAAATCATAAAGAAAAGGCGTGTTCTTTTTCCATATCTTGTACTCCTCGTTGATCACACGTTCTTCCACTGCGTCGTCAAAGGCTGCTTCCTTGTCAGCCATGGCGGCAGGAAAGCCGGGAGGACCCCGAGGCCGAGCGACGCGGGAGGGGCAGGGAGGCTGCGGGCTCTGGATCCAAATTCTTTACAAACCTTAGTAACAAATGACATGCCTTACTCAAATTATTTTAATTATTTAAATTATGTGGGATAGGAGAACCAGCAGCAGCTCCTGAGAGCCACACCATGTTGGAACTTAGGACACTGGGAAGCCAAGCAAGCACCTCCCCTCTCCAGCAAGCGGTGGCAGTGTGTCAGACTGCAGCCCTTCCAGGGGGAGAACCAGCAGTGTCTCCTGAGATCCACGCCACGTTGGAACTTAGGACACTGGGAAGCCAAGCAAGCACCTCCCCTCTCCAGCAAGCGGTGGCAGTGTGTCAGACTGCAGCCCTTCCAGGGGGAGAACCAGCAGTGTCTCCTGAGATCCACGCCACGTTGGAACTTAGGACACTGGGAAGCCAAGCAAGCACCTCCCCTCTCCAGCAAGCGGTGGCAGTGTGTCAGACTGCAGCCCTTCCAGGGGGAGAACCAGCAGTGTCTCCTGAGATCCATGCCATGTTGGAACTTAGGACACTGGGAAGCCAAGCAAGCACCTCCCCTCTCCAGCAAGCGGTGGCAGTGTGTCAGACTGCAGCCCTTCCAGGGGGAGAACCAGCAGTGTCTCCTGAGATCCACGCCATGTTGGAACTTAGGACACTGGGAAGCCAAGCAAGCACCTCCCCTCCCTGGTAAGCGGTGGTGGTCTGGCAAACTACAGCCCTTCCAGGGGGAGAACCAGCAGCAACTCTTGAGATCCACACCATGTTGGAACTTAGAATGATATGAAACCAAACAACCAGCCCGCCTCCTTGCTAAGCAATAGTGAACCTACTGATGCTGATGCACGGCCTAGAGCCAAATTCCCATTCCCCTATCTCCCTCCTCCCCCCCCCGCCCCCACCACCCATTAGCAAATGGGACCAGAAATCTGAGCATCTCCTGGGAGGTTGACATAGCAAATAAGGGGACTTCTTTCTACCATCTCTTTGAAGGCAAATATTTTTATTACTGTTTTGCTCTTTTTTGATTAATGGTACTGCTCTATTCAATATTCTGTTTTAATGTTCTATAATGTTCTATAGTGTTCTATATTTCATCTCATTTTGATATACATGACTGAAAGATCAACTATTATAAAGATAACAAAATATACTGTGATACCTATTACTGTTATCCCAGTAACCTTCTGTGAAGTTCTGTACCAATTTCACTGTACGATCTAATTTGGCTTTATTCTGTGTTGTTCTGTTATATACTTTCAAAATAAAATTTTAAAAATTATGTGGGATAAATAATATATCACCTAATTTTTATAACTCTATTAGGTCTCAACCTCTTGCCCACCTAAATCTCCAGAAGGATGTAGTGCCAGTCCTTCTCTGGCATCTTACTGTGGCAATCCCTACAGCAGAATGGGTAATCTGAAAGAAGATAGTGAGTGTGGTCAGTAACTACTTTTCAGACAAAAAAAAAATGGCAGTGTATAAAACTGCTTGTTATGGATTAAGTCCTGGTGGTCAATTTAATGCCAGCTGGATTACATCAGCATGGCACTGAGCTTAGATGGTCCAGCTGAGGAAAGCTGCCAGCATAAATAGAGACATGGAGAAGGGAGGCATTGAGGTGTTGTGGGTTCTCCTAAGAGTTGCTCTTTGAGCTTTGAGCCGTTGGTTCTCCTGGAGAAGCTTTGGTCCTCACACTGAGCATTGTTTCCTGGCTCTGGAGGGGAAGACGTATGCCGCTTCATCTGCACAATGAACTAGTCACGCTGGCTTCCTGGCATGTACCTGACTGTGCTTGTTGTCAGAGGAGCTCGGAGCCTCTGTGTCACTGAGAATGGCTGTGGTACCTTTCAGGACAGCCCTGGTCTTTGTTGTGAGTGTGACTTCTCGGCTCCAGCGTAGAACCCTCATCCCACCACAGCTCCTTCACCCTGCTGGCATAGTCTTTCTGGCCTCCACTCCTGACCTTTGGGCCTTCGCAGCACGGATCCATAAGAAACTGGTGTGAGTCCTTCTTGTGGGCTCTGGACCTCCAGTTAGACTCATGGGAGGCATTGTCATGGGCTCTGCGTGGGACATTGCTGTGGGATTCAGGCCCTTGACTAAATATTCTATGTTTTTGGTGTTACAGACAGATTTCCTGCATTTTCTTGTTAACTCCGGATGACCATTATAAAAATAATATTATGAACTCCATGTCCTGATTCGAATTGTTCTCTGCACAACCCCTGAATACAACACTACCCTCATTTCTCCTTTCCAGCACTAAGGTAAGTCTGCCTCCCTGCTTCATTACTTTTCTGTGTCACTGTAAAAGTGAGTTTTATACACCTTTGAAAAATAAATAAATAAATAAATAAATAAGGTTCAGTTTTAAGACCGGATGTATAAATACACACTGCAATTTAATTAGGATGAAAGAGGTAAAAACTCTTCCTTAGGCTGATGTTTAGAATTCGTACATTTGCAGGTCAAAAATGAGTCAACAGGTTTGTTTTGATAATTCACTGGTTTTGTTTTTAAGGATAAGAATGTTTCTATCTGCTCTCTCTGAGCCCTGCCCACATATAACCGCCAGTGAGAGATATCTTCAATGCCAGAAGGAAAAGCCAACTTAGATCAAATGTTTTGCTTTCTCCTGTAACATGGGTCTTTGCAATGATGGCAGCTGGATAGAAGAGATTTCACCAGAGGATGAGGACAGATGCAAGAAGCTGGTCTGGATAAATTTAAAAGGCAATTTGTTTTATCCTCCTGTTAAAAGTTACTACACTTCTGGTGTGTCCAGTGTTCCCTCCTGTCCACTCAGGATATAAATTCACTTACTCTCTACTACAGTAAAAGTCCACCCCAGTACTTATCAATGCTCAACAGATGATACAGTTTGGCAATGTAAAGATGTGGTGCTGAGTTAATAAGTGTTACTCAGGAAGGGTTTAGCATAAATACATTTGAAATGCATGAGTTGAAATTAAAGTTCTCTACAGGGCTTCTCGGAATCTGCAGCTCACCCTCTGAAAGAAAGTGACAGTGTTTGCCAAACCCTTTGACCATACAAACTTATCTCATGGCCTCTCATCAGGGTAAGGAAAACTAGACAAGAGAACTACAGTAAGAAAGAGATGACTGTGACCCCCCCCCCCAAGTTTCTACCTGGAGGTCTTATTAAACTCATCTGGGGCAGGGCCAGAGGATGTGCACCTCTAACACATGGAGGCCTGGGGGCCCTTCCCTCCACATAGCCTGGCAGGGAGAAGTCCTCTTGCCAAGTCCACCTAGATCCTTCACATCCTCAGAACTGACAGGGAGATTAGATACCAAAGATTCAGCAAGTCCTCCTATGCTGAGAATTTTATCACCCTTGTGAAATCTGGGATATTTTTGTTCTGCTGTTTAATTTTTATGAACCATTGTATCTTGGTGCCTGCCTATGTACAGAACAACCCAACTGCTGAGCCCACGTGGGGGAAGTACTAGCTGATCTCTCCCTGAAAGGAACTCTTTATAAACTCTTATGTTTCTGTGTAAGTTGGTCTCAAAGCCCTTCTTGCCCCAAGTCCCAGCCTATTTTTTTTTAATTTTTTTAAATTTATTTAAGGAGAAAAAAAAAACAGAAAAAGGGTACAAGTAGTACAAAATTTAAAAAATAAACAGTAATAAATCATTAGTTAATAGATTACATATTCTCATCTTAGAAACAGTTGTTCAAGTTACAAAATTGAAGCATATAAAGTGGACTTTCAAACAATGAGAGTGCCAACAGTTTTGTTCAATGATCCAAAAAAACTCGGTAATATGGTTATCTGTCTTATACACTTAAACATACATGCAGTTAATACCTTTAGAGCACTTTCTTTTCTTTTGTACAATGACACACATTTTGGGTTTTATTACTCCCCCATTCTTATTACTTTTTTTGAAGAGTAAAACCAAATGTGACATATCAGAACAGAGTCAGTCAAATCAAAAGGATGGACATAATAGATAATGTAAAAACAAAATACAAGGTGATCAACAATGGTTACCATACTGTCTCATGCTATTTTAAGAAGAATTGCCAGTTATAATAAAATTGAACCAAACAGTAAAGGATAAAACCAAAGCATTGTAGACATTACAGGCAAGTCCCAGCCTATTATACAGGGCCTGCTCAGTGTCCTGGCTAGGACAGAACCTCTATCCTCCTCACCATATGAACCCCCCCCCAACCAGGATGGGACAGCATGCCTCCAGCTGAACAATCCTGCAGACACCTCAGATCCCCCCACATCCCAGGCCAGGGAGGCAGAAACCCAGATTTGTCAGCAACACTGGGCTCTTGCCTCCAAAACACATGAAAAGGAGGAATAATATGGGGGCCCTGGCCACATGGGTCTCCTGGATCTGACACACAACTGTGGGCTTTGGAGAGAGACGACAGCAGGTATGGGGTGGGAGCAGGCATCATCATGTGGCCCCGGAGGACATTGCATTGCCACCCCCAGGCTGTCCACAGCCACAGAGAAATCTCTCATTACCAAGACAGTGTCTGTGTTCAGACAGCTGGGAGATTTTCAGGGACTTACTGTGTGGGAGATACCTGTATCCGATGGCAGCTCTCAGTGCCAGTCCTTCCACTGCCAGGCACTACACAGAGTGCAGCTTCTCTGCCTTCCAAAAGACAATGAATCTCAGCCCCAGCCCGGGGCTGCACATACAGCCTGCTTCCACAGACCCACTTCCATTCTTCCTTCCTCCCAACAGCCCTCAGTGCCTGCATTTGGCTTATCTTAATTTAAGTGTCTTCAGTCCCAGCACCTGACCTGGTTTCCAGCCTCTTCACCAAGCCAGTCTGGCCCTGAAGCTGCCCATGTGTTAGGACGAGGCACATTTGTGAGCACTAAACACAAAACTTCACAAGTGGCAAAGCCACTGTGGACTAAAACAGCCCCCTCCTTGTTTTCACTGCTCCCATTGGGGAGCGCAATTCCATCCTGTTCCCTGGAGGTTAGCAAGGGAATGGGTCAGCACTTGTGAGGCTTTGGAACACCAGCGCCCACCATAAGCCCTGGCCTGGCCCCAGTGCTGCAGCCGGGCTCTTTGTAAATGAAGTAGCATCAGAAGTAGCCATGCCCACTGGCCAACATGGGCACTTACCTATGGCTGTAATAATACCACCTGTCATCCCACACTCAGACAACTTCCCTGCTAGGGTTTTGGTTTTTGATCTTTTTTTATTTTTTTTTTTTTGGATATTTAGGGATTGTAATGTATATGCATTTTCATAACCTGGCCTTTTATGGAACACACTGTAAACATTTTTCTGTCTTAATATTTGTCACCATTGGGGGCTGGGGATTTAGCTTAGCGGCATAAGCGCCTGCCTTGCAAGCAGGCAGTGGTGAGTTCGATCCCTGGTACCGATAAAAAGGAAAAAGACCAAAAAAAAAAAATATTTGTCACCATCATTATTTTTAATCATTGCTTAATAATTGTGCCTACAAAACCAGTTCAAGCCAGAGCCCTAGGAAAAAAGCATCTCAGTCAGACTATGCACTGCGGGACTCTGAGGAAAAGCCTGCACCAGGCCACATCGCCATGGCAAGGGAGACCCCAACAAGCCCAGGGCAAGATGTCCTCATACGCCTTCTTTGTGCCCACCTGCTTGCAAGAGCACCTGACTTCTCAGTCAACCTTGTCGAGTTCTCCAAGAAGTGCTCAGAGAGATGGAAGACCATGGCTGCCAAGGAAAAGTCGAAGTTTGAAGATATGGCAGAGAGTGATAAAGTTCTCCATGACAGGGAGATGAAAATCATGTTCCTCCCAAGGGTGGTGATAAGAGAGGAAAGAAGAAAGATTGTAACGCTCCTGAAAGACCACCATCTGCCTTCTTCCTGTTTCACTCTGAACATCGCCCAAAAATCAAAAGTGAACACCCAGGCCTGTCCATTGGAGATACTGCAAAAAAACTGGGTGGAATGCGGTCTGAGGCGTCAGCCAAAGATAAACAACCATATGAACAAAAAGCAGCCAAATTAAGGAGAAACAGGAAAAGGATATTGCAGTACACCAGGCCAAGGGTCCTGGTAGGCCCCAGGCTCAAAGAAGGAGGATGAACCAGAAGAGGAGGAGGAGGAGGAGGAGGAGCAAGAGAAAGAAAAGGAAGAGGGGGGAAGAAGATGAAGATGAAGAGCAGGTGGCTGCCCTGTAATGGCTGTGGAGTCTGTGTGCTCAGGCAATTGTTCTGCTCAGAATGTGAATTCAAGTGCCGCTCAACCCTAGCTTCAGTTTAAAAACTG
Organism: Cavia porcellus; assembly: GCF_034190915.1. Classification (NCBI taxonomy): domain Eukaryota; kingdom Metazoa; phylum Chordata; class Mammalia; order Rodentia; family Caviidae; genus Cavia; species Cavia porcellus. The sequence continues at coordinate 61,904,418 of NW_026947489.1, forward strand.
CACAGATTTTAGTGCAGCTGATAAAATTCTTTGCAGAAAAAATACTTTTTTAAAAATACTCAGGCTATAGCTTTTTGAGGGCTACTACAGTTAGATTTTAAAGCTTTAATGTTGAATATTTAGTGCTTTCTTTTATGTGTATGGTAGCACAGCAAATTTGCAGGGACTAGTACCAATAGTATGTTTTATTTTTTCATTATATGCACTTTTTTAAAATTTGTAATAAAATTATTTATATTAAAAGTGTTTCTACACATGCACATCATCTATTTATCAGTCCCATCTTCGAGTAATGTTACATTGCTTATTCACTATTAAATATAAGGTTGTGCCAGGGATATAGTTCAGTGGTATAAGTGCCTACCTGGCAAGCACAAGGTCCTGAGTTCGATTCCTGGTACCAAATAAAATTTAATGTAAAAACATATATATATAAGTTGTAGTCAGCAATCTTGATTGCTGTCTTGGAAATATCTGATTCTTTCCCCTTAAATTTCTATAAAAGAATTCCAGGCATTTTTAAGGCATATGTGAATGGCTGTAGAAAAATATTGCCAAACTGCCCTCTTGTCCATAGACTGCAAGTGAGCTTGGAACTTCAGCCTCTTAATTTATTAAAAGACAAAAATTCTACCTTTTTTTTTTTTTAACCATATAGAGCTGCTGGGAGAACCCAAGGCCATACAAAGTTAAAACATCCTCTAACTCAGAGAAACAGAAAATTGCTAAACATAAAACCACATTCTTGAAGGACACACTTGCTCTGGTCTGGCACTGCCCCTCTGCCACACCACAGAACAAGCCTCAGGTCCCAAGGGGAAGTTCAAAGGTGCCTATGCAGAGATACCCACAGGAAGCCCAATCTTGAGCAACCAGACCCCTGCTGACCTGGATCCCAAAATAAGTGAACACCACCTTGTGTTTTGGGTGGTCTGTCACTACTCAAATAAAGCAGTCCAACTCTGACATGAAGGCACCTGGGAAAATCCCTCGCACACACGCTAGCTGAGGAATCTCAGAGGGTTCCAGAAGGACTCAGCATCAGGCTGGGTTAAATGGAGAGGAAGTAGAGTCGCCATGGTCAAGAAGGAGTGCTACAAAGAGGAGTCCATGTGACACAGGAAGCAGAGAGTGGCAGGGCACTCGGGAGGGACATCCGGGAGGTGACCTCAAGCACATAGGATGCAGAGGCTCCTGAGGGAGGATGGTGGAGACTTGCTCATTGTCACATGAGAGCGAGGCCAGGCAGGCAGATAAAGTTCCTAGAGAGGGCAACGGAGGAGGTGGGCATGAAGGGAAATGTCATGGCAGCCTCCTCACCTCGTGGCACCCAGAAGGCAGAGAGAAGGAAGAGCTAGAGATAAAGAAACACCCTCCAAGGGCCTGGCCCTGGCCCCACCCCGCCCTTCCACCCAGCCTGGCCTCCTGACTGCACAGGGTGAATAGTGTCTCCAGCATCCAACCATCTTCCAAAGCCCCGCCTCCAGCATGAGAGTTCAGGGGTCATTTTAAGCCATAACCGGTGTACTTGTACACAGCCGAGCTGCCCTTTACAGCCTTGAGGGCAGCAGAGCAGGGGACAGGGAACCCTCTTGGCCGACCACTAACTGCAGAGGACCTACCTGTCCACACTGCTACACTGCGGGTCAAGGAGCCAGAGGGAAATTCCTGAATGCAGCCTCCTGCCTGACTCCCTCCCACCTCCCAGTCTTACTGGTTCTTTCTTTGGGGCAGTTCTAAAGCAGTCCAGGGCCACCACTTCTAACCTGAGTCTCTGTTCTAAGTCAGCAGGTCCTGCTGCTCCAGACTTGCTCCTTCCCAATCAGTTCCATGCACCAGTCAGACTAATCTTTGTACAATGCCAAAAGAATCACACATCAGTGAGCTGAAAGACCTTCAGTGGGCCCTGTTGCCTTGTGAACTGCGACTCCAGATGCGTCTCCTACAAAAGCAGGTAACACTTCATCCAGTCCACAAACACACTGTGTTCACACCCACGCTTTCACAACACTCTGCTGTATGAACATCTTCCCTCCCCTCTTGGTCCTGCAAAGTTCCACTCATGTCTTAGGTGCCAGGTACAGTGTGCCCCCCCCAGGGGCTCTCCAAGTCCTGCCCAGGTGAGCTGCTACAGTGTCTATACCACAGTTAGTGCTCCATCAGTGCCTCCTGAAAATAAGCCAGTTAATTGGGATGATGGAAATTTAACTGGGTGGGAGATGGAACATGAATGCATGATAAACCAGAGCTGGTGCCATATTTTATTCCTGTGTTCAAAGGCAAAGTTCTGCTTACCAGGAAGTAGGGTAACAAGGGCAAAATCATTAAGGATTCATCCTTCTCAGAAGCTACAGTGAAGGAGACTTCCAGGCCCTGGAGTCATCAACAGGACAGATCCTTATATATCTGCGACCGACATCGCCTTTTCCAGAGGGACATCTGCCATCCAACCCACAGGTCCTGCTCTGCGTGGATCAGGCAGTGCTCTATCTACAGTGCTCAATAAGAAGAGCACATGAAGACCTGACATGCATCTGCGACATGGGGAGTGGAAAGCATGCGGCAAGACAAGAATGGCAGGAACATGAGACTCTCCATGCCGAGACCAGTGTTGTAGCTCATACCCAGATACGGTAGGAATTGAGAAAGTGACAGACCAGGCTAGCCAGAACTTTCCCCAGAAACTTTAAATATTCAAAATTTACCTTTAAAGGAGGATGCATTTAGATCCACAGAGAAGTGGAAATAAAACTGCACATCAGAAAGAGAGAGAGAGAGAGAGAGAGAGAGAGAGAGAGAGAAGACAGACAGACAGAGAGACAGAGAGAGAGAGAGAGAGAGAGAGAGAGAACCGACAGCCCCGGAGAACCCCTGGGCCTGTGGCACAGGACAGCAGCGTCCTCCAGACTGTGAGGACCGAAGTCAGTCTGAAGCTGACTTAGGATGCCGGGACCTGGTCGTCCCCAGCAATGCTGAAGGACTCCTCTGCACAAACAGCCTCAGTACCTCAACCACTGCGGGAATAAGGGGGTGGAGGCTCAGGCCGGTGGTGCCTGGGCCCTTCCCATCCCAGGGCTTCCTGGGATTTGAATCCCTTTATCCTCAGGGCTGTTTCAGCTGTTGAGTGGGAAGGAGAGAAAATATTAAAAGAAGTCCCTGAACACAGCCTCTGCTCGCTGCCAGCTCATGACCTCCCTGCTGCATGAGTTTCAGTCATCCCAGCTGCCTCTGCTGGGTGCTCGGTTAGCCGCGACAGCTGAATTACTTTTTCACACTGAGACCAGAATTAGTCTATAAATAAATAAAGAGGAGCTAGGGTTGAGCCATCTAAGCTTCCTACTTTCAGCTCTTCTCAGGCCAGATCTGTTGGGGTTCACAAGGCTGTAGAGGGGGCTTCAAGGTTAAGGTGGGGGTCATAAGGATATGGAGGAGACAGGGTTGGGGCTCACAGAGTGTTGGAGGTGCTGTGCTGTGTTCAGGTTCTTCTCTGCACTGAAACCAGTATTCTCTCCACTCCTCTGAAGGCTTCTGACTGAGTTCCTCAGACATTCAGCAATCGAGCAACCATATGCTGTCACTGGTGTCATCCACACCACTAATACAGCTTCCCAGAAGTGCAAGGACTTTCCCATCACCAGTTGCCAAGTGAAGAAGTGAGTCAGTTTAGAAAGAGGAAGATGATGACCCGAATTCCTCCTCTCTCTAATTCTCCAGTTCTCTGCCACCAGCACAGCCACGCGCTGTGAATTAAACCCATCTGCTCACATTGTTTTCCAGCTTTACTTATCATTAGATTAAAACCAATTTCTCCTGTTCAGAGTAATTACTATTCTGCCACATGCACATATTCTGGATAGGACATGTGCCACGGGAAGCATTTCACAGCAGTGAGCTTTCTAAATCAACACAGCGTGATTTTTAGGACTCCTGGCTAAGGCCCTGACTGATTCATTGCTGAATTCTACAAAAAATTTAGAGAAGACCTAACACCACTATTGCTCAAACTCGCTAATGAAATTGAAAGGGAAGCAATACTCTTAAATTCATTGTTGCAAGCAAGATTTACCCTAATATCAAAACCAGAGAAGGATTGAACTAAGAGAATTATAGGCCAGTGTCTCCAATGAACATAGAAGCAAAATTCCTCAGCAAGACACTGGCAAACAGAATACAGCAAAGAATCAAGGAGATTGTATACCACGACCAAGTGAAGTGCATCTCAAGGGTACAGGGATGGTTCAACATACGTAAATCAAAAACTGTAATCCACCATATTAACAGATCAATAGATGGCAGAAAAAGTTTTTGACAAAGTCCAGCACCTATTCATGATAAAAACCCTATAGAAAATTGGAATAGATGGTCTTTATCTTAGTCTGATAAAAGCTATCTATGAAAAACCAATAGCCAACAGCATACTAGATAGACAAAAACTGAAAGCTTTCACTCTAAAATCAGGAACTAGACAAGGATGTCCACTGCCTCCATCTTTATTCAATACAGTCCTGGAAACTTTAGCTAGGGCAATTAGACAAGAGAAAGAAATAAAAGTAATAAAGTAGGAAAGAAAGAAGTTAAATTACCATTATTTGCAGATGGCATGATACTTTATAGAGAAGATCTCAAAAACACCACTTAAAAACTGCTAGATTTAAAAAACAAATTCAGCAGTGTAGCTGGATACAAAGTCAACACTCAAAAATCAATAGCCTTCCGGTACACAAATAACAATCTAACTGAGAAAGGAATTAGGGAAACAACACCTTTCTCAATAGCACCCCCAAAAATGAAATACCTAAGGATCAATCTAACGAAGGATATAAAAGACCTCTACAGTGAAAACTACAGTACTCTGAAAAAGGAGACTGAAGAGAATATCAGAATATGGAGAGATGTTCCATCTTCCTGGGTAGGAAGAACCAATATAGTGAAAATGATCATACTTCCAAAACTGTTGCACAGATTGAATGCAATCCCAATCAAAATTCCAATAGTGTATCTCACAAAATTAGAAAAAAACAACCTTAAAATTCAGCTGGAACCAGAAGAGACCTGGAATACCAAAAGCAATCTTGGTCAACAAAGAAAGGCAGGGGGCATCACAATCCCTAACTTGAAATTATACCATAAAGCTACTGTGATTAAAACAGAGTAGTCCTGGAAAAAAAAGACCCAAAGAGCAATGGAACAGATTATAAGATGCAGAAACAACTCCAGACACACTAAGCCAATATATCTTAGACAAAAGTGCCAAATATATTCACTGTAAGAAAGAGAGCCTGTTTAATAAATGATGCTGGAGAACTGATTCTGCCAGAGATTAAAATTTTACCATGCACTAAACTAAATTTGAAATGGATTGAAAATGTAAATATTCAAACAGAAACATTAAGTCTGTTGGAAGTTAGAATAGGTGTAACTCTTGAAGATACTGATGTAGGCAAAGACTTTATGAATAAAACCCAATCACACAGGAACTATCACAGTGACTCAATAACTGAGATCTTATTGTATTAAAAATCTTTCATATGGTAAGAGTAACCACCAACAGAGTGAGGAGACAACCCACAATGTGGGAAAAAATGTTTTCCATCTGTTCTTCAGATGAAAGATTACTATAAGGACATATAAAGAACTCAAAAATGTCCGACTTCCCAAATTTAAAGACCCAATCCTAAAATGGGCATCTGAGATGAATATACACTTCTGGGACAAAGAAATACCAACAGCAAATATATTTTAAAATGTTCAACATCACTGGTCATTTGAGAAATACAAATTAAAACAACCCTGAGATTTTACCTCTCCAGAAAGAATGGTTATTATCAAGAAATCAACCAACAACAAATGCTGGAGGGGCTGTGGGGAAAAAGGAACTCTTCTCCACTGTTAGTTGGAGTATAGACTGGTACAACCATTGTGGAAATCATTGTGACAATTACTCAGAAAACTAGGATTGGAGGTTCCATTTGACCCAGCTATTCCCCTTCTGAGTATCTTCCCAGAAGAATTAAAGACATCATACCACAGTGATATATGCACACCCATGTTTACAGCAACACAGTTTGTAATAGCTAGATCTTGGAAACAACCCAAATGCCCACTAACTGAAGAATAAATAAAAAAGATGTAGTATTTTTATACTATGCAGTACTAATCAGCCATACACAAGGATAAACTCAAGGCTTTTATAGGTAAATGGATGCAACTAGCGACCATACTCATAAGTGAAATAAATCAGACTAGTATGTGTAAATATCATATTGTTTCCCTAGTGTGAAAGCTAAAAGTGTAAATAGAATCCAAAATGTACCATAGATATTGTAAAATGGGAAGAAGCTTTGAAAGGAAAGAGAAACTGAGATGGGGGAATAGAGAAAAGAAGGAAGGGAAAAGCAAAATATACATATACATATATATATATATTATAGTTAAGATAATCATACTAATAATTTCTCTTAGTTCACTGAAAAGAAAGACTTGAATTCCCTTCCCATGAGCTGGCAGAAACCATGCAGGTCCCAGGAGGAGAAACAAGAAACCAGTTCACCCTTTCTGTGAACCAACCAGCACACGGACTGGGAGACAAGAACATACATACACATGCACACGCACACACACACACACACACGTGTGCACGCGCACGCGCGCACATACACACCTGTAAACAACTGGCTGATCTGGAGAAAGACAGGCTAAATTGTTAGCAACTGAGGTACAAAAACAATTTAATGCTTGTGTTGTTTGATTGACTTTGCAGGCCTAGAGCAGATAATCTATTGAGAGGATAACATGCAATATAGCAAAGATAGGGGATCTCCTTCTGTCTTGTCTTTCAAACTCAAAATTATTTTCACTATTTTGTCTCATTCTGTTTATTGTTCTGTTTTATTCAATGTTCTGTTTTGATTGGTTTTATTCTGTTCCATTTTGTTTGATTTTATTATGTCTGATGGTATGGGCAGCGATTCTCAAGCTAACAAGAGGCATTATGGTAGCCATTGTTGATTTCTTATTATCCTGTTTGAAATTCTGTATCACTTTCACTGTTTTGTTTTGATTGGTTTTATTCTGCTTTATTTTGTTTGGTTTTATTCTCGGTAAAGAAAAATAAATAGTAAATGCCCAAGACACACCAGCACCTGCTTGTAAGCTACTCGTGAAATGCACCAATGTTAACGTCGAGACAGGTTTAGTGAAAACTAATGGTCACACTGCAGAAAACCAGTCTCTTTCTTTACCTTTCCCTCCATGTCCTCGAGCTAATGTTTTTGCTCTGTGACACATTAATACACATTACTGATTCTGTGTTCAAATTTTGAAAATCGAAAGCTGTAAGTCACATCCCTTCAAAATGTTTTAAAAGCAATAAATGTTTCTTGTGTAGTGAAAAAAGAAAACAAAGATTTGTGCTAATATTGTTTAGACGATTAAATGTGGTGTCTTCTGAATAACTAACTTAAATGCTATGCAATGTATTAATCATGGTTACCCTCTTATTATCTCCTTTTGAAATTTTTTTCTCTTTAAAAGAAAAACAAACAAAAAAGAACCCTTGGGCTGTTCCCAACTCAACCTTACCACTTGTTTTCACAAAACAGTTCCAAGGAAGGAAAGTATTTTCCAGTTTAGAGAGGAGCTATGCATCTAATCTTCCAGGAAGAAGACAATAACACAGAGATCAAAGAGAGGATTTCAGTCCCCGAAGGAGGAAAGGTTTATTTCTGCTCACGGTTTCAGAAATTTCAGTCCAAACACAAACACATCACAGCGAAGGGCCTAGCACCGGGGAAACTTCTCAGGCCATGGTGGGCAAGAAGCAAAGAGAGTGGAAGGAGCTGAGGGCAAGAATATCCCCTTCCAAGTCACAGCTCCAATGGCCGCCTCCTCAGGGCATGTTCTGCTAAGAATCATCCGTAGACAGATCCACCCAGGTGGATCCCATTATGCAGTCACCTTCCACACACATAGACTCTGGGAGACAGCCATGGTCCTCTCATCTCTCCCACAGCAGAATACCTGCTGTGGTAGCCACTGCCCTATCATAGGACTTCTCCCCAAGAACGCCTTTCAGAACTGTGGCTGCAGAGCTTTCCTGCCCAGTGAGGCCTCAGGGTGTGAGCTGGGAGATGTCGGGTCATGGTTGGATATGAAACGTTCCCCAAAATTTATGTGTTCCAAGATGGGGCTTCTGGAAGGTGATTTGATCTTGGGGTGCCAATAACTGAATGTGCTTTCAGAAGGCAGAGCCTGGTCAGAAGAGGCATGACCTGGGAAGGTACAGTGGTACCTCAGATCATGAATTCTTTTGTTCGCAACTTGGTTCACAAACACAAGCGTTTGGCAAAAGTTTTGTTTGCAAACTCTGCATCAAGTGATGAACATGACCACAGCAATCGTTCCCACATGAACACAAACTGGCCATCTGTTCCAGAACTGTGGAAAGAATTAAGTTTGTGAACCAAGGTATCACTGTATATCTTATCCCCTTCTCCTTCCCTCTCTCTCTCTTTCTCTTTCTCTCCCTCTCTCTCGCTGTTTCCTGGCTACCATAGGTTGAGCACCTTTCCTCTTCCAAGACCTTCCATCGTGCTCTTTCTGCCTTGGTTTCAGAAAACCCCAGACTGAACCCACTGAAACCGTGAACCAAACAAACCTCTCCATTAAGTTATGGGTATTTGGCGTATTGTCCCAGTGGCAGGAAAGTGAGACAACCAGGGATGTGGCATTGGGCATCCAGGTGGTGATCATGCCCAGTGCCTAATCACTACATAATGTAGATGGAGGACCTGAGCTTCCTAGACCTGGAGTTCTCAGCTGTAGAACAGTGCATGGTTTCTAAAGTCTCCTCTATTTATTTATCAAGTTATGTGGGTCCCTGAACCACTCGAGTCTACATGTGCTCTCACACATCAGTCTCAAAGCACAACCTGCAGGGCAACACATGCTGTGTGAAGTCAGAGCATGAGCCACCAGAGTGCCCAGCACCTCTGCTCGGGTTCAGATGCAGTTCCCAGACACAGACGGCTCACACAGCCACACGGTCCCTTTGAAGATGGAGCTGCGCTATTGCCACACTGAGTGGAGGTTCCCCAGGCAGGCAGATAATCACAGGCCTCCCTCTCTGTTCCTTGCTCAGTAAAAGGACCTCCTGGGCATCCCTGCACTATCCTGTCTGTATTAGCATTTGTCACCTCCTCCCTTTAAGTAGGAAATAATTTATTAGCTGATTCAGCTACAAAACTGGTGTTTATTGAGCACCTACTCTACCCCCAAGTATTGCCTCCCTACCAAGCATTCACACCTATGAGGTAAAAAACATGATTTCGACAAAGTACATCTTCTGCTAGAGCCACTAGACAGGTGCAACAAAAGCTGAAAGCAGAAAGTAAAACCAAATGTGACATACCAGGACAGAGTCAGTCAAATCAAAAGGATGGACATAATAGATAATGTAAAAAGTAATAAGAACTGTGGGAGTAATAAAACCCAAAATGTGTAATTGTCATTGTATAAAAGAAAGGAAAAGAAAGCTCTCTAAAAGATATAACTGCATATATATTTAAATATATAAGATAGATAACCATATTACTGAGTTTCGTTGGATTATTGAACAAAACTGTTTGCAGTCTCACTGTTTGAAAGTCCCCTCTACATGCTTTAATTTTGTAACTTCAACAACTATTTCTAAGATGACAATATGTAATTAACTAGTGATTTCCTACTGTTTATTTTTTCTGAAATTCTGTATAACTTGTACCTTTTTTCTGCTTTTTTTTTTCTTTTTTCTCCTTAAATAAAATTAAAGAAAAAAAAAAAGCTGAAAGCATCCTGAGACTATCTAGATCCATCTTGATTTCAGGCGATTTACCCAAGGCCACCTACTTGTTGAACTGGCTACAAAGCCACGTCCCCCACTGCCCAGCCACGGCACTACTTCTGCACATCATGTTACCCCTCCATGTCTGAATTTAATAAGGAGCAGAAAATGGCCAGATACCGCAGCAACAACAACCCCAGACGGAGTTTACAAGCAGTCTGTGAAGAATAGCACGGCGGGCCGGGTGCAGGGGCAGGTGCTGCTCCGAGTTGGAGCCCGGAGTATCACGAGCTCTAGGCTGGCCCAGCACAAGTGAGTGAAACCTCATCTCAGAAACAAGACAACAGGAAATCAAATTTCAAAAGCAAAACATGCACAGGCAAACAAAGCCAATACAGAGTACCCTGAGGGACTGCGGCTTGGAGAGGCCGGTCAGCATCAGAATTCCTCTTTGCCCAGCTGGAGCTAGTGCCACATGTGCCTCTGCGAAGGCCATGACCATAACAGTCAGGACTCTACAAAGAGTGCAGGAGCGTGAACCCTGCCAAGCAGGTCCAGGGACCTTCCCATCACCTCAAGATGCCACCTGCTCTTCGCTCTGACGCTGCTCGCACCTTCAGTCCCTCAAGCCTGGTTACTCACTCCCCCACGTCCCGTTTGTGGTGTCGTGAGCAGGCACTGCTGAGAGGGGAGAGGGTGAGATGCACTTCAATGAGCTGGAGTTGACATGCTCAGATGAGGCCCATAAATGGAAATATCCAAGAATAGGCCACAGCTTAAACAGAGGATGGGACAACCTGAGACTTGAGTCGTCAATATCATGATAGACGCTAACACCCTGAAACTGCCAAAGGAGGTCTCAGAAGGTCAGTGATGAGAGCACAGGCAGCCAGGGCATGAGTTTCAGGGTCAGGAAGAGACATCAGGCCAGGGACATAGCGCAGCAGTACAGCTCCTGCCTGGCAACTGCAAGGTCCTGAGTTTGATTTCTGGCACCAAAACAACCAAAAAATTGACATCACAGGAAAAGCCAAAGGATGGCCCAGGGGCAAGCAGCACTGAGAGTGGTGTCCAGGGCAGGAACGGAGCCTTAGAGACAGGGGCAGACGAGGATGGGTCAGGAGGAACCACACAGCCTCCAACAGCAGGGCCTCCAGAGCGGTGAGAAGCAGCCTGCTGGGGAGCCGCAGGGAGGAAGCTGGGAGCTGGTCCAGGTAGAATCGTGTCCCTCTCAAATTCTCAGGCCAGAATCCTACCCCAGCCTCTCAGGAGGTGACTCAGCTTGGGAATGGGGTGGTTGTAGATAGGACCATTTAAGTAAAGCCTCAGTCATCATGACAGGCCCTACTCCAGGGTAACCAGTGTCCTCATCCAAAGGGGACATTTGGACACAGACACAGGAAGAAGGCTGTCTGAAGAGGACGGCAGAGATCAGGACAAAGTGTCTCAAGCCCAGGAACAGCAAAGCTCTCTGGCAGGCAGGGAAAGTGGGACAAATCCCTCTGCAGCTCAGGAGAAGCCAGCCCTCCCCAAACCTCAGTCTTAGGCTTTGGGCCTCTAGGAGAGAGACAATAAATTCCCCACATCAAGCCATCCCTTCTGTGGAAACTTTCACAGAATTGAGGAATCAGGTCAATGGGGACTGTACCAACATGTTCTCTGAGAAGCTGGGGCTGGAGCAGGACCGGGGTCTGACCCAGTCTCCCTTCTGGGGAGGTATAAGAGCAGCAAGAGACTCAGCAGGGGCCCAAGAGAAATGCTACTACCCCTCAAGTCTGAGGGGGACGTTTGCACCAGCAGAGAGGGCCACAGCTGTCTTCTGCAGCCTCCTCCAAGATGCCTATGTGGACAAGGACGTGTGACCCACAGGGCTTCCAAGTGACTTCCACACTGACCTAACAGGCTGTAAAATCCTGGCTTAGGGCCTAACAGGGAGGCCAGCGACAGGCTCTGGAGTGAGGACAGAGCACTTGCTTAACAGAGAAGAACCTGCTTCTGGGAGGTGGGCCAGAGGCCATGACTTCCACGTTTTGGAGGCTGGGCACCAGCCACCCCAGCGAAACAGCAGCAGATCCAGCAGCAATGGTGCAGAAAGCTCGGCAGGTGGTATGTTGTCAGTTCCTAGCAGCCTGATCCTGGCGGCACTTCCTGGATTCAGAGCAAGGAACAGAGGCAGAGATGGAGGCCCAGAGGAGCCCCTAGCCTCACCTTGGCTACTGTCTGCAGCTGCATGGGAGTCTCCTGGGAAACCTGGAGCCATGTCCACACTTCCACCCCTCCCTGTCTGTAGGACAGGCACTTCCTGGCCCTCCCTCCCCACCATGAGGGACAGCAGCCCAGGTCCCTGCGGTCCTTCAAGTGTCACCATTAGTGGGTACAGTGTCAACTGTTTCTTGGTATGGTAACATCTGTGTCAGGGATTTGTTTTATATTAAAGAGAATAAAACAAAACAAAACACAGCAAATCATAACAGAACAATGTAAGCAACACAGGACTTCAAAACAAGACAACAGGAAATCAACATAATGTCTCTTGTTTTCTTTGAAATAATTGTCCACACTTTCACATACAATAAATTCAAACAAAACAAAAGTAGTAAAAAACCAATCAAAGCAAAAGAATGAAAGCATTACAGGACCTCAAAACAAGATAACAGGAAATGACCAATGGTTACTATAATGCCTCATTTTCTTCAAAACAGTCATCCATACCCTCCTCAAACATAATAAAATCAAACAAAACAGAATAAAACCAATTTAAAAAAAGAATGAAAGCATTATAGGACTTCAAAACAATATAATACGAAACCAACAATGGTTACCTCAATACATCCTGTTATTTTCAAAATAGCTGCCCATGCCATCAGACACAGTAAAATCTAACAAAACAAGATAGAACAAAACCAAATATAACAAAATTGTGAAAATGATATGAGTTAAAGACAAAATAAGAAATTATTGCCACATTTCCCTCCTAAAATGTTTCCTCCCCATCACTTTCATAATCTCTATTGTGCTTTTTGGATCCCACTAACTCCTGTTTTTTATGCTAGGATTCACCTGTATGAATTCAAACCATTTCACCCATGAGCATGATCTCCAGTTGCATCCATGTACCTACAAAAGCCTCAAGATTATCCTACTTTATAGCTGGGCAGCTTTTCATTGTATGGAAATACCATATCTTTTTTATCCATTCTGCAATTGATGGGCAAGTTATCCTTGCTTTTTCTGGTCTCCTGTGGCATGGAACAATTGTTTCTCTCCTTTGACTTTCAGTCTATGACTTTCCTTTTGAATTAAATGTGTTTCTGATATACAGTATATTGGTGGATCTTGTTTCTTGATCCACTCTCCCGGTGTTTCTTTTTACTGCTGACCTGAGGCCATCTACATTACTGGTTACAACCAACATACATTGGTTCATCTCTGCCATGCTATCCTCCTCCTTTTGGCCCTCCTCTTTTCCCCCTCATTCAATTGCCTGTCCTGTTTGGAGATCCTCCTCTACTGCTATTCTTGGAACAATGGTCATCTTTATCTCTCTCGAGAATATCCTTCAGCATTCTCTGTAGGGTTGGATTAGTGGTCATGAATTCCTTCAGTTGTTCTTTATCAAAAAAGCATCTTATTTTTCATTAATTTTGAAAGATAGTTTTACAGGGTACCTCTACCTGGGTTGGAAGTTGTTTTCTTCCAGGATTTGAAACATTTCAACCAAACTCTTCTTGACTTGATGGTTTGTGTTGACAAGTCTGCCATGATTCTGATTGGTTTTCCTTTATAGGTGTTCTGTTTCTTTTCTCTAATATTCTGTTGTTGTGCTGAATTTCTGGGATCTTGATTATTATATGTGTGGATGTGGGTTTGTTTTGGCTAGTTGGAGTGTTGCAGTCCTTTATGCCTCGTTTATCTGCATGCCAGATCCTTTCCCCATGTTTGGGAAGTTTTCTGCTATTACTTCACTAAACAGCCTTTTAATTTCATTGGTGATGATTCCTGCTTCTTCACTGATACCAATCATTCTTATTTTATTTTATTTTATTTTATTTTATTTTATTTTTGCGTCATCTTGCAGCTATTGAATTGTTATTTCCTGGTTCCTTGTTATTTTTAGGAGTTATTCCCTTTCAGGACTGCTAGCTGCGACCCTGTCTTCAAGGTGTGAGGGTGATGCAGGGAGCAAAAGCACTGGGGAGCAGTGACTACCACACGCACAAGGTATTTAAGATCAAGTCTACAATCATCACTATTTCTTCAGGTAGTGCCAACAGAAGGTCGCTTCCCTTCGCTCACTGGGAGACGTGGTGACTGAGCTGGTGCTTGTGATAATGGCAGCATCCCCACTAAGGACACATCCACCAGTGGAAAACTCACACTTGCCATGGCCTAAAACAAGACTGTAAACGAGAGAACTAAGCAGCACACAGGCCTCAGTGCTGATGCTGAATTAACCTCCCACGTTACAGCTGTGCCAAAGGTAACGCACTAACAGACTTAGCCCACTTCCGTTAGGCTCAGCTCCACCCTGCAGGAGGAATGCATGGGAGAGACAGCACAGCACTCTCACGCATAGGCCCCAGCCGCAGCTGCCACCACGGCCCATCCTGGGACCAGGGAAAATCCCAATGCCACCAGACACCCCAGACCATAAGCTAGGGCACAGCAGCTGGGACTGTCACCCATCAGATTCCCCCCTGGATCCCAAATTTCAGGTTCTGCCTTTCTTTAAAGAGCAGAGGTGTGGACCCATACCTCCCCCTGTCGCCATCCCAAATGCTGAGTGCACGTTTTTCTGTCTGTTGCTTACACAGACAGAAACCTAGGTTTCCTGTGGCAAGGCAGATTTTATTCTTTCCACAATCTTGTCAAAGAAAAAAGCACCTTTAATCTGGCACCTTTAGCACCTTGTGCAGGGAAGTCACGGGCATTGAGCCAACATGCCCAGGGAAAGTGAGCTCTGTCCCCCACCTCATGCTCCAAAGCTACTTTTCCTTTCTGTGAAGCTGGCAGCTCCCACCTCGCCGGGCCATTGGGAGTCCAGTTCCAGCTCATGAGTGAGCTGGGGGACAGTGCCTGGCATGTGACCTGTACTGCGGCCCCCCTCCTGGCCGTCACCTTCTGATACTCCACTGCTGATGGGACCATGCATCCACAGTGTCAGTCCATGAGTGAGACCTGCCTTGGAGACCAGTACAGAGACCCTCATTTCAGCCAAGGATCATTTGTTTAGAACACAGGGCTGGGGATTTAGTTCAGTGGCATAAGTTCCTGACCGGCAAGCTTGAGGCTGTGAGTTTGATTCCCAGTACCATTAAAAAAAAAAAAGTATAGCATTTAGAACACAGAAAAGGGTCACTCAGTGGCCACTTAAAATGAGATTGTGAAGATTGTTTTCAGTTACTTGGAGAACAGCTATAACAATGCAAAGTTTAAAAAAAAAAAAGGCACAGGGGCTGGGGATTTAGCTCAGTGGCATAAGCACCTGCCTTGCAAGCAGGCAGTCGTGAGTTCAATCCCCGGTACTGATAAAAAGGAAAAAGACAAAAAAAAAAAAAAAAAAAAAAGGCAGCATAGAAAGTATATGAGGGGTATGGTATGTTTCCATCCATTTTTTAAATCATTCACTTTAAAAAGCACTGGAAAAAACTACAAATCTTAATATAGTGGCCAAACTTAGTGCTGTTTTTGATTCATTTTTTAACAAAATGTCTGAATTTTCTGAGCCTATGTCATTTTTATAAACAGAAAAAAAAAACTTCAAAAGCAAATAACCTACACTTTAATTCCACAGCAGACAAGATACAAAAGGAAAATAAAACTTCAGTTCCATCTAGTAGGCTGGGCCCTTCCAAACCGGTCACCAGTGATGCAATGGCGCAAACTTCATTAATCCAACCAGTCAAAATAATAAGGATGTTATGGATTACAAAGATGGTCTGAAAGACCTCCATGGTCTGCTGGCCACCCTCCCTAGGTGCCAGGCCATCGGGACCTGACAGAGGCTGGAAGAGACTGAAACTCACTGGGTCCCTGAAGCTGAGAAAAATTTAAGAAAACAAGAAAATAAGAAAAGGCAACATGCAGTTAGTGGAGGGTTAGTGGAGAGACAGGGGCACACGTGTGGTGCTGCCTGGACTCTGGACACGTGGGCTGTGTCAGAGCACAGCAGAGTTAACCTGAGCAAACATCTTGTGGTTAGGTGGAGAGAGACGGCCATGAGCTGACAGCCTGTGACCTCAGGAATCCAGAGTGACAGCACCACTGTGGATGGCGCCAGGGCCTTCGGGCAACCACAGATGATGAGAGGAGTCCTTGACAGCGAGGATACCCTTGTAAGGAGCTCGGGCACTCCCCACTCCTCCGATGAAGCCCCTGCGATGAGGCACACTGGGAGGCACCATTTGCAGACAAGGAAGCAGCACTCCAGGCCCTAATGTGCTGGTGCCGGTGGTCTCAGGCCTGCAACCACTGAAGCTGTTAGTAATAAATGTCCATGGCTTGAGTATTTGTACAGCAGCCTGAACTCAGACAGAGGGCAGTGTCCAATTAAGGCAACATGCAGTTAGTGGAGGGTTAGTGGAGAGACAGTGGACCCAGGAGTGCCCAGGTGTGGGACCCAAGCCCACAGCAACAAGCAGGAGCCCTGATGCATCAAATAGAAGGCCAGTCATGAAGAAAGAGACAGAAACCTGCAGTGAAGCTACGCAAGCACCCATCTGCCCTATCCCTGCCCAGAAGTTTCTGCCAATCAACAGGCAGAGCCTGCTGAGGAAGGACACAGGATTCAGGCCACTACAGGACATGGACAGGTTGGGGCAGTGAGCAGACAGTCCCAGTCCCAGACTCACTCCTTACCCCAGGTGTTTGCCCATGCTGGCTCCATTGCCAGCCCCACTTGCTTCAGAGATGCAAGCATCAGACTATGTTGCCCCTCAGTCTTGTCATTCTCGGCTGGGTCACCCTCTGGTCACTGGATGCCTTGCCAGAGCTTATAGGCTTGTTTTAGGGCTCATTACTAAGACAAAATACTGGACAGCCATAAATTAGGGGAGGCAAGGTTTATTTAGCTCACAGTTTGTGGAAGTTTCAGTCCATAATTGACTGGCTCCAAGGCAGAGTGGCATGGCTCAGGGGCAACAGTTCATGATAGTGGAAGACAGCAGAAGAAATAAGCAAGGAGAGAGAGAGGACAACTCTTTTCCTGCCCCTCATATTGTCACAGGGTACCCATGCTAGGATGGGTGTAGCACTCCCACCCTCAATCACAGCACTGCACCATGAATCAATCACAGCTCTGGATTCAGCTACCTCCCAAAAAGCCCCAGCTAAAGGTGTATGAGGCTTTGGAAGAACATCTAGGCACAGACCATTCCAAGGTCTTTGATCAATGTCTCCTCTTTTTTAGTTATAAATGTTCCTTTCCATGCAATATTGGCTGGTTTCACCTTGACCTCACAAATTTAATTTACTGTTTTAAATTCTAACATCAGGACTGCACTTCAAAATGACAGGAGGCCATCATTCTTCCTGTGGGGAAAAGTACTGATTTTGTTCACTGTTTCTTTCTTTCAGCTCTATGAGCCAAATCCAGATTTCCAAGTGCTAAACCCAGCTGAAGACCTCAAAGGCTGCACAACTCCCAGGGCTGAGCGGAGGGGCTACCAACCACACCATGGCATCTCCACACAGGTGGTTGCATTCTCAGAGCCCTTCTGCAAATTTCCATAGTATCTGAAAAACTTCCAGACACTTTCCTGCTCTGCAGAGTGCACGGTCCAATTGAGGATCCCTCTAACAAGGGAAGTGTTTCCAACTCTGCTCTTTTGCTCACCAAATAACTGAAGAGTGCCATGGCAAATGTCTGTTTTCATCACCTCCCTCCAAGAAACCGGACTCCTTCCTGGGATAGCATCCTCGTGTGGGTGCCAGGAGTGCTGACCGGTAGTGTGGGCCCTGTGTTTCCTGTTCCTGCATGGCCACTGAAGGAACGAGAGCACATGCTCACAGAGAATGATAGTGTGTCCTGTCCTGTGCCTCTTGGGGCTGCTGGGTATGTAGCACAATTCATGTCTTTTTGACAGCTGAGCCATTTCTCTGATGGTTTTTGATGAACTGTAGGGATCCTCCACCCCCATCCTGGACAAGAAAGGGCTCCCACGTGCCAGGTCACAACGCAGGGTTCGCAGGCAGAGGTTGAGTTGACCCTAGAAGGAGGCAGCATTCACACCACAATGCCTGCCATGTGCTCCACGTCCTCACCTCATGACCATGGAAGCTAACACAGAGGTGGCTCCCCCAGGCCCACACTGCAGAGGCAGTAAGCCCAGCCTGGCCCCGGTGGGCTCTGCACCTGCTGGGACAGAGGCAGGTCCAGGATGTGCTTCACGCTGCTGAAGCGCAAATGGGAAGAACCACCTACACCTTTCCGGGTCCAAAGGAAACTAAAGCTGCAGATTCAAGCATTCTGGGAAAACAGTTCTCCCTGATGTTACCTGTGCTCCCCCTGGTTGGAGACTGCAGAGATCCACCCTGGTCATGAACAAGAAAAGGCATGTCCTCCCCTGCAGTACTTTTCCAAATTTCCACTACATGTGTGACTGTGGATTCAGATGAGCCTAAGGATCTGTGGAAGTTTACACTCAAAAGTGCAAGTACTATGCACCATGAATGGTTGGCTTTGCTGTTCACCCTGTCCCTGGTTTAACAGCCACAGCACACAAACTGTAAAAACATGGCTGCAAGTGTTCAACACAGATTTACCCCCATACTGGCTGCTGGTCTTTATGCGTCCTCGGAGTTGCTGCCTATGCAAACAAGTGTTTTATTTCCACAAAGGCCATACACAGAAGCTCCTCCCTATGGATGGAACATCCAAACCCAGCTCCAGATCTCCTCCCAGTCCCACCTGCTCCCCAGAGCCTAGATCTGCAGTGGGATCTGGTATAGACCAAGCTTAGACCTCAGGACAAAGGAGGGAAGGTGTTTCTTCTTTTCTTTAATTTTTTTTTTTTTTTGGTATATTTGAGATAGAACCTTTCGATACAGTCCAGACTGGCCTTGAACTCACTATGTAGCCTAGACTGGCCTCTAACTCATGGTGATATTCCTGCCTCAGCCTCTCAAGTACTGGCATTACAGTACAGGCTACCACATTCAGCAGAAAAGGTGCTGTGGAGAGCTTTCTATGGGTAGACTGATACTTGACACCCACAGTTTAAAGCAGGAGAGGGTTGTTTAGCTTTATCATGCCATTTCTCCAAGGTCAGCACAGAGACAGGGATGTGGAGAGAGCTGTGCAGAAGGGGAGGGACCTGCGCCTGCTCAGAGCCTGCTAGGAGAAGTGGGGGAGCCCCAAAGTTCAGGCAGGAGGACACAGTGTGGGCTCTCCTTTGCCTCTCCAAGCATCTCCACATGGGTCAAGTCCTTCTGCAGGCTAATTGGAGTCTGGGTCCATTGCTGGGGTAGGATGAGGAAAGCACACCCTTCTGTGAGTTTGACTCCACTGTGTCAGTCCCACCAGGACCTAAGTTTCAGGCCCACTGCAAAGACACAACGTGGGGATCGTTAGATTGGTCAACTAAGCACTGCAGCCTTCTGCCCTCTCCAAAAGAGTCCAGAAGCAGGACAGCTGCAGGCAAGAGACTGTGCTCACTCCCTGTGCCGCGTGACCATCGAAGCCCCGCTCGGCGACACCAGAGGTTAGGCCTGCCTAAACCTCAGCCAGTGTCCAGTAAGGACTCATCACACCCAAGCGTGAGCTCTGGGACATCCTTGGGTGCAGGTACACTGCTTCTCTAAGTGTCGGCTTTCTGCCCAGGTTCTGCACCCTGGACTTTGGTTCCTGTGTGACCCAGAAGGTTGGCATGGAATATGAGAAAGCAGCTCAGTTAAGGAGAACAGAGTCTGTCTCTAGCACCCTGTCACCTTGCCCCCGAGCAGAGCTCTGAATTCTTCTGCACCTCACACCACCGTCTCCTCCCTTTCTGTGGCCAGAGGTCCATGGGTAAGTAGGGGCTCTCCAGCCTGGAGTTTACGCAGGGTCCTGTCCTCTCAGCTCCCTTGGAGCTGCAGCCACTCCCCACCATGGAACGGGGTGTCTCCTGGTGCCAGGAGAGCCACAGCCACGCACCTAGCCTTGCACAAATTCTACTGTTCTAGCTTCCATGCCCTGATTTTCACTGTTTCTTTTCTTCAGAAGAGGGTTGTTTTTGTTTTTATTTTTGGTTTCTGCTAATAAGGGAATTGATCATTATGTTCTTGAGCCTCTCCCCATCCAGATTCTTCCCTCACCATCTCTCTGACCTTGGGGCTCTTTGCACTTCCCTTATAAGCCAACACACAGGCAGGGTCCAGCGGCCCTGCAAACAGTCATGGCGTGAAGGTCATGCGCATCTCCCGGCACACACATCACCTACTTTTAATTTCTACTTCTAATTTCCTACTTCTAATTGCCTGCCTGGCAAGTACAAGGTCCTGAGTTTGATTCCTGGTACAAAAAAAATCATACTTCCTATTTCTAATTCCTTCTCACCATTTATCATATTTTCATAAGTACGTTACTGCGTGTTTCTCCCTTTCCTATCCCCTTCCCAGGAAGTAATCATTAATCAGCAGTCAGGGATACTCTGCAGAGGTTCTGTCATGACCTTCAATAGATAGCGGCATTTTTATCCTGGTAGGTGTACAACATAAGTCTGGAGGATACAAAGGAAAAGAAACAATTAAGTATGCATGGGCCAAATAATACAATTAATAGGCTAATTATGAGTACAGTTATCAAAGATTTTCATCAAGAGGTGCTACTGATGGCTTCCTATAGGGAGGATAAGGATAAGGCCCAGGTAATTTTAGAGTCTGATGTGTCATTGATTTGTCAAACAGCTATCAAGATATTTGCAGAAGGATCAGGACTGTGAGGTTAGGAAGCCCCCAGGCCACCTCTAATGGGATAATTTAATTTGCCCCTGTGGCAGGGCATTGCGGGTTCACCAGTGCACTTGGTTCTGAACAAGGTGTGCTACCTCCCGTCCAGCCCAGGATGTGGGCAGCACTGTATGTTTCACACGTGGGGAGCAGATGCAGAAACCCAGAGTTCTCAGCAGCTGAGCCACCACCCCTCAGGAGCCCTGATCCTTTGCCAGTGTCCAGTGACCTCTGGGAACTCATATCAGTCACGCACCTGCCCCTCACCCTGAACTGAGCGACAAGACCCAGCCAGGCCCAAAGCCCACATGTACAGGGTTCTGGATGGCTGCATCAGAGGCAAGGAGTCCTGGAGCTGGGCATCCTCGGGGACCACAGCACCCAGCCACACCCATGCCAGCAGTGCAGGCACTGCCTCCTTCTACGTAAGGCCTCAGTCACAGCATGAGGTGCCGCCTGCCTGCACCAGGCCCCAGGTGTCAGCTGTAGACACAGTGCTGTGTTAGGGACTCTGCACTCCACACAGTGGCTGGGGTGTGGCAGCACTCCTGGCAGCTCCACAGGGGACATGGGAAGTGCTCTGCATGGAGAACAGGGTGATGCTTCAGGAGAGAGGAGGGGGAAGATCCTGGCTGCACCCCTTAGGTCCCTCTGTAGCAGAAGACTCTTCAGGGACACTGTTGGCCATAGCCTCTGAACAGCTCTTGTCAGGACCAGACCAGCTCTGAGCACCATTTTGCAGCAACTGTCTCGGAGGCTCCCAGGAAGGTGGTGGCTCCCATGAGACACACCTGGCTACTCCTGGGTGTCCCACTGTGACTAGCAGCTGGTCGCCAGGCCCAGCTTTCAAGGCCATGGCCATCACCTTAACAGGTATCCTAGAAACTTGAGCAGGACACTGTAAAGACTGAGCTCAAGCCAGGGGCACACGTCTGAATCCCAGCACTCTGGGAGGCTGAAACAGGAGGATCACAAGTTCCAGTCCAGGCTCAGCATACCATCTTATCTCAAAAAAAAAAAGACTGATCTCAGATGCAGGTGCCCACTCTGCATCACCCACGTTCTGGTGGGTGACAGTCAGGGTCTTGCTGTGGATAAGGCTGGCCTCGTGGGACAGGCTTGCCTGCTCCAGAGCTCCAGCACCCCTGACTCTGTCTTTGGTCACTTGGAAATACTAGAAAAATCACTTACTATGCTGCCCCAGCTCCTGTGTCCCTGATCTCTTGTGAGGCATTGGTCAAACTCTGTTTTCTGGACCTTCCTAGGTGCAGTTGAGCACATCGGCTCATGGCTCCGGTTCTGATCCTGCCTATGGCATCTTCTACAGGACCAGAGGGGTGCTGGGCATTCACAGAACCCCTCCAGGGTCACATCTCCAGAGTGGGTGGAGTAGCTAGGCCCTCCTATGGCTCCTCTCATTTATACCACACCCTGGAGCCACCAACAAAAGCAGGATATTTCTTCAAACACTTTCTTCCTGTAGAAAAGAGTGAATTTTACATTCTTGTGACACATGCCTGCATGTCTTTTATCAAAAACGTACTTCCCATGCCAGGCCTGATGGTGCAGGCCTGTAATCCCAGCACTTTGAAGGCTGAGGCATGATGATAGTCATGAGTTGGAAACAATCCTGGGCTGCATAGTGAATTCAAAGCCACCCTGAACTACACAGCAAGACCCTGTCTCAATTTAAAAAAAAAATAGTGTTTCCCTCCTCTCACCAGTTAGACAGGCTGTTCTGTGGGAGAGAGAGCAGGTGAATGACCTACTGGCCTCTCTCATGCTTACCACAGAGGGCAATGAGGGCCAGGCGAGTGGCACAGGAGGCTGTCATGTGCTCATGCTCACAGGGGCTCAGGCGAGAAGGGCACGGCTCGCCAGTTCCTCCTGCCACAAGACCAGGTCAAGGAAGGGCAGCTGCACTAGGGCAGGCTACAGTCTCTGCTGCAGGGCTGCTTTGGAAGCACCAAGCACAACCAGCCAGAACGTGTGTGTGTGTGTGTGTGTGTGTGTGTGTGTGTGTGTGTGTGTGTGTGCGTGTGTGTGTGTGTGTGCGCACGCACGCAGTAACACTTGGGGAGTGACCCAGCTGCCTTCTTCATGATGAGGAATTCTATTTGAGAACAGAGCAAAAGCAAATCTGCAGATATGAGATGGGTAAGGCCTGTCCACATCAGCTCTAAGGAGCAGTCTCCACAGGAGGTGTCGTGCTTGCCAGCAGGCACTTATGCCGCTGAGCTAAATCCCCAGCCCCAAGCAAAAGTGTTTTTAACCAGGCGAGAGGCAGAGGATACTGCCCCCTTTCTTCCTGAGACCTCATTGGCGGATTCCTGCCAGGCTTCCCCTCAGAGCCCAAGGCAGGGTGGCATGGTCAGACCCCCTCATGCCACCCAGGTCCTAACCCAAAGACAGTACCATGAAGCAGAAATGCATATAAAGGAAGGATTCCCAAAGGGGCTGCTGCTGCTCACTGAGGCCTGCGCCTGCCTCTTGCCCTTTCTTCTTCCCAGCCATCTGCCTTGAGGAGTGCCATGCACATGGCCAGGGTGGCGGTGCACACTTGTAATCCCAGCACTATGAGAGGCTAAGGCAGCAGGATTGCAAGTTCAAGCCCAACCTGGGCATGTAGTGGCTTAGAAGACCCTGTCTTAAAAGCAAAACATTTTAAAAAGAAATAGAGATGCACCCCAGTGAGAAGGCCTTGGGTTCAACCTTAGTAGGAGTTTAAGCCCTACTTGTCAGTGATCTCACAAGGGTCCCCTTGCCTTCTTCCTGCCCCACCACAGCAGTCCCAAGACTTCCCCCGGAGTTCAGGCTGCCAGCAGTGCTGGATGCGAGGCCCCGAAAGCATATCCTGGCACCTCCCCTTGCAGGACATGTTCTCCACACTCTCTTTTCTTGTTCCTCCCCTGTTTCTGGCCATTGCCCAAGTCATCTGGATGGGCTGAAGTCCTCAAGCCCCATGGACCCTGAATGAGGCAGGGGTCACAAGTCACAGCCGCTCATCCCAGATTCCAGGACCAATCCTGGGGGCCTTGTGGAGATCACACACCACAGCCACACACTGCTGCTGCCTCTGCCCTGGGCTAGGAGGGGGTCTGCTCTGCTCTTCATGGGTTACTGACCAGTGGCTCAAGGAGGAAGCTGGGGCTGAGACGGGCCCCTCCAGCTTTGTTCTTGTTTCTAGATGCCTCATTTACTCACAGATGTGTGTGCTGGGCAGGACAGAACTGTGTCCAAGGGCTGGCTGGCCACCACCCAGGCTGAAAGATCCCTAGTAGCTTCTGTCCCAGTGTCCACCCTCTCCATCAAGAAAAGGAAGTAAAAGCCATGAATGGCAGGTGGTTCCTTTTTAAGGTTGTACATTTCTCAAATATTCCTGAACCTCACAGGCATGGACCAGACAGAGATCTATGGAATAATAAAAATTCCCAAACCAAGACTCTGCCCTCAGAGACAACCATGGTGCTAGATGGCAAGGACACATACAGCACTGTATGTGACAGATGACAGATGATGGATAGTTATGGATGGCAGGTGCATAGGCAGGTGATAGCTCTATAAGTAGATAAAAAGGTAGCAGGTGACAGATGATAGCTCTAGATGATAAACAGCTAGTGATAGGTGACAAATAGATGATAGCTAAATAGGTAAATGGTAGCATGGTAGCTAAATAGGTAAATGTTAGAGAAGAGATATAAATGGTAGATAAGTAATAGGTGTATAAATTAGAGATAAACAGGCATATAAATGATAGAGATAGGTAGATAGATAGATAGTAGTTACAGATAGTATATATATTATATATATATATATATATGTGTGTGTGTGTATGTGTGTGTGTGTAGATGGATATACAGATGGTAGATGGATAGATGGACAGACAGCAAGTACAGATGAGAGGCAGAGATAGAGACTAGGTGACAGAGAGATAAACAGTTGAGAGAAACACATGTCAGATGAGTATTCTTACACATTTTTCCCCTCCTGTAGCAATCAGCCTTTTTGCACACTGATATAAATTCACTAAGCACTGTAAACCAACATCCTCTCGGGTCTCAGGACCAAGGACAAACAGCAAATTCCCATCGTGCCTCTCTGGTTTCTCTCGGTGTAACAGATTCTTAGAAGAACAAGTACACTGGGAAAACGTGAGCTGAAGGAAATGCAGTTGTACCAAGGAACATCTAAAACAAGTCTCGAGATCGTCTTACAACCTGGGCACGATTAGTGCATGCCTGTAACCCCAGTTACTCACAGGCTGGGGTAGCGAGACTCGAAGTTCTAGGTCAGGCTGCTCCACTTGGCAAGACTCTGTCACAAAACAAAATTTAAAAGGGCTGGTTCGTGTCTCAGTGCCCCGCATAGTAGGGAGTTTTATCTGAGGTGACAGATGTGCCAGTTCCCTGATCTGATCTTTACATACTACACACCAATATGCCTCCCCTGATATTTAAATATATACAATTACTGCACCAATTAAAAATAAAGACTACATTTTTTAAAAAATGGTATCAATTTTCAAAAAATTGCAGTGCAGCACCATAAAGCACAGAGATGTTCTGCAATGAGACAAGGCCACACCCTGGATGCCAAGATGGAGACAGCCCTTGGGGAGATGGCCTGATCCAGGGATCACTGGACACCCTCCCTGGAAGGTGGCCAAGGTGAGCTATTTGGCACCTTTGGCCACAGTGGTCCACTGGCTCTGACCTGCACAGAGGACAAACTCCATGCAGCCTACTGCCCTGTCCCCCACTGCTTCTCTCCCAGGTGGCACAGCGGTAGCTCCACACCACCCCAAGCTCGGACCTATGTTTGCACCTACTGACCTTTCCTGAGGCCCAGCCTGGGAGGAGTGGGGTCTCACTCCCAATGAGGGGACCAGAAGTACAGCTCCACCTGCACCCCAGTGAAAGCTGTAAGCCTCCCTGTAAGGATGGCCAGGCAGGAGCAGAGGCTGCCTCAGCCAGCAGCCACCAAGACACTGCCCGATCTATCCAGATCTGTGGCAGTGTGCTGAGGTGGAAGGTGGGAGCCCTCTGAGGCTAAGCACATACCCTGCAAGGCTGCACCCCGACTCCCAGCCTGCTGCAGGCACCCACATGGGGTGTCATGTCACATAGTGACAGAAAATGCACCCTACTGCTGCTGCCCACTATCCCTCCTTCCCTCCTGACCCTTTAGAGCAGAGGCCAGAACAGTCCCCAGAGGTGTCCTAATGCCCCATTGACAGGTGGGCTTTCACACATGTACTTGGAAGCTGTCAGCACTTGTGATGAAGAAGAGCCCAGACAACTGGGTTACACACACCTATAATCATAGCACTCTGGAGCCTGAGGCAGAAAGGTTTCAAGTTCAATCCCAGTTTCTAAGTAACTGGGCAACTAAGCAACTCAGAGGGATCCTAGTTAAAAAGTAAAGGTGGGGGCTGGGGATTTAGCTCAGCAGCATAAGCACCTGCCTTGCAAGCAGGCAGTCATGAGTTCGATCCCCAGTACCGATTAAAAACAAAAAAAAAAAAAGGTAAAGGTGGACTGGGAGTGAAGCTCAGTGCAAAAGCCCTGTGTCCAATCACCATAGCAGGGAACAAAAAGTGGAGGGGGCAGAGAAGGGTGGGAAGACATGGCCCTTCCAGGCAGAGTACAGAGCAGCTAATCTAACATCCCGTGTGTCCAGGGGAGGGCACAGAGGGGTTGGGCACAGAGAATCAGCCATTGGCTGCTAGGTCTGAAACCAACCAGTACCTGAGGGCCGGGGTCTCTTCCCAGACAAGGCAGGCACCTGCAACAACCTGAGCCTAGGAGGGGGCTCTGCATCCATCTGCTCCTGCAGTGCTGTCATGGGCTCTGATCTGGGCTTCTAAAAGGACCTGGCAGAGGCAAGATCAGGGCTGTCTCCCCACCACTTACATCAGGAGAGTAACTCTGGGACCTTTCAGTCTGGGCAGGTTCCCTGGGCTCTGGGACGTCGGTCCAGGCTCTGAGTATCTGTGGAAATCTGACCCAACATCCTCTAGCCATAATCATGTCAGAGTTAAGGCTCAAAGGCCAGCCTTGGGCGGCCCAGCAGCACAGGAAACCCAAGGGGCAGGGAGCCACCGCTGGGCCAGCACAGATTCATACTCAGACACTCTGTTTAGCCCTGGACAAGAGTCCGGCTCCACCTCACAGCCCGGCAGGGAGGACCAGGAACCTATACAAGTGGACACTTTCCTTCAGAGTGTGGGAACCAGAGAGCACGTTAAAGACTGTAAAATGTCTAAAGGCTTCAGAACATGGAAAGAGAGGATTTAAACAAAGAAAAGGCAGGACAGTAAAACAGAGCAGGGCTGGGAAAATCAGAGTCCCAGGAGGTTGGGGCTGTGTGTTGTTCTCTTCCTCACAAACACAGCGCACCTGCAATAGCGAGTCAGGGCCACAAATGTGGCCAGGTGCAAATACAAGCACACAGAAGGCTCTTCCTAAAACTGCTCCAGGGAAAGCTGGTTTTCTTCCTCTGAGTCTAGGACTGAAGGAAACAGACCTTTTGTATCTAGTACTGCTGTTCCCACCACCCCAGGGACGATTCACCTGCCCCTCCCCACACACCACCAACCATGAGAGGTGCCAGTGCCACCAAGCCCAAGAGGATTGGGGTCTCTGAAAGTATGCAGGAAAGAGGCTCAGACCCCACAGAGTGCTGTTCTGTGCTCTAGGGTAGATCAAGATGGTGCCTCTAGGCCAAGATGGTCCTGTGTCCAAGCAGCAGCCCACAGCAACAGGTCGGGGAGGGTGCTGAAACACAGGCCCGCCTCCTGCCCCAGCTCCAGGAGCACTGCCTCAGGCCTGGATCCTCTGGCACCAAGCCAGGTGTTTGAACATGCTGCTCCTCGCCTCAGGGAAGGTGCTGGCCTTTCCTGTGATTAAGACAGCAACTTCCCCAGAGCCCTGTCCTCCTTTGTGGGTGGCACCACGGGCCAGGTGGCTGCAGAGGAGGGACTCCAGAGAAGGGGCTGGGCCCACGGACTGTGCCTCTCAACCCTGGGTGGCTCTGGCAGGTCGACCACTTTTCTGGGCTTTGTTCCCAGGGTGCTGAAGAGAACAATGGAGATTTGAGGCATGTGACAGACCTGCACAGCCAGCCCAGCTACCTGTCACACAGTGTGTGAGCGGAGCGTGTTAACTCGCTCCTCACTCAGCTTCCTAGGGTCCTGAGCCTGGGTAGGGGGTGTGGGGGTCAGGGTCTCGAACCCACCTGAGGGTTCGGCTGCCAGGACTCCCTCCCCACAGACAGCGGGGGCACTGAGCATGGCTCTTTCACATCCAAGACATCAAAATTGGGACACAGCCACCACCCCCACCAGGGCTCAGGATAGCTGGGCTAGGACTTGCCCCTGGGGGCATGCCTGCAGAATGACAATATGACGGCTGTCAAGGAAGCCTGGTGTGCCCTGCGGCAGACAGCTGGGCCAGGAGTCAATCACACCTTACCTGCCACTTAGGCTTGACTTCTTCCTCTCACAATGTGATGCCACCTTCCCAGGCCAGGAAACAGGGCAGAGGGCTCCGAGGAGCAGGCAGAGCCATTTATTCACTACCTGTCTTCCATAATGATAACGATCCACCACCCTCTCTGTGAAGCACATACAGTAGACCAGTGCTCATGCAGGAGAGACTGCCTTGTTCGTCCTCAGTCTGACCCTCAGCTCCAGGGGTCACTGCACCCAGACACAGGGAGCCTGGAGGCCTGGAGCAAAGACGGGTGTCTGAGAGGCCACAAAAAATACTCTGCTGCTATCTGCAGTCTTCCCACTTATGTTTACTGTGGCACAAAAAAAAAGTGACAAAATTTACACCAACCATTTTTAGTGCAGAACACGCAGCATTAATTAGGTGCACGCTGCACACAGCGGACCTCTAGGACTTTCTCGTCCTCCCAAACTGAAGCTTTGTCCTCAGTCAATACTGACCCAATCTCCTCCCTAGCCCTGGAACTGACATTCCCCTTCCCATCCCTGTGAGTCTGACCACTCAAGCACTGAATCCTACAATGTTTTTCCTTCTGCGACAGACATCTTTCCCTGTGCACAATGTCCTTGCAACTGACCCGCAGTGCAGCTGTGTCAGAATCTTCCTCAGGACTGAACGATGCTCCATCATAAGGATGAGCCTCACTGTGGTCAAACATGCATCTTCTGGGGGACACTCAGATTGCTCTCATGCCTGGCCACTGTGAATGGTGTCACTATGGTCATGGCAGGCACTCACCCACCCTTAGCACAGGGAGGAGCCTGGCCACCCCTGTGGGCTCCAAAAAGAGGCTGCCCCCAGAAAAACAAATCCAGTCTTCAGATGATCCCACCACATAGCCGTCATCTGCTGCGTCTTTCCACAAGGAAGCCTACTGTGTGCAGAGGGACACAGGTCAGAAAGCAACCTTACAGATGTTACCCTGATGTTACAGCATGAAGTACCTGGCTTGCTGAAGAAGAGAGTGGAAGCCTGCATCTCAGGGGCAGGTGCCCAAGTCCACATCAGAGCATTTGGTGTTTGCTGGCTCTGTGCCATTCTGGAAGTCCTGGGCCTCCCTTATTTGACCCCATTCCTAAGGTGCATCCCTGCCAAGAAGACTTACAGAGATCCAGGTTAGCAAATCCCCAGACAGAAAGGCCACACCTGCTCATGGGCAAAGGGTCTGGGAATCAAAGGCACTGGATTCAGGTTTACCAAACTTTGTCACTCTTGTAAACTTGATTGAGTCAGTGAGTCTTAGAAATTTGGGAAGATTAAGCAGAACAGATCAGGTTAAATGATAGAATCAGAATGTTCTAATGATTCTAAACATTCTAACACTAACAATTCTGATTGCTATTTCAGGACATTTTTCAAATTTACAAATTTGTAACACCTTTTACCATAGAGGTCCAAAAATAAATTCACCTATCTTTTAATGAACAGTTTCATTCAAGAATCTGCAGTCTTAGAATCCAACAAGTCAGTTTTCTCCACTTTGCTTTATGGCCTAATGGTTTGTGAGGGTCCCCCACCCCGCCCCGGGCAACCATATGTGCACACACACGATTCAGAAGCCTTCTGGCCATTCACCCCCAGCTGGAAGCTCTGCACCTTGGAGCCAGTCCTTTCACACGCTAGTAGACAGAGCAGGCAATCATCCCACAGAGCTTTGTGCTGGTGTAGACAGGGGGAGGATCAAGTTGATTTCTGGATTTAACGTTAGCACTTTTATACCCAGCTGTCTTTGCAGATCACACTCTCTGGGCCTAACTTTGAATCACAGGGGCTTGCCAGCCTGAGCTTAAACTCCTCAGGGGTCTCTATCAAGCCCATGCCCTGTGGCAGTCTCTTACGGCTCTGTCTCACCTGGTCACTGTGTTAATGTACACTGGAGACCATGAAGTGGAGTTGTCTTGTGACTCAGTTTTACATAATCAATCCTGTCCCACAGTGGCCCCTGATGAAACTCTCTCAAATATGATGAATGCAGCACTGGATTTCTTCTTAATTTCTAGGCTGCTGTGTAGAACAAATCACTTTTGAGGTAAAATCCCACCTGCTTCGCAGTCTACAACAGCCACAGCTTCTTCTGGAGCTAGTGTCCCTGGGCCAGTAGGTTGTCTCTTTCTGGAACCGCCACGCTTCTGGGCTCACCTTCTCTCCCAAGACATCCTCGATCCGTGATCATGTCGGTAGGTTGAGCGGTGCCTCTGCTGTGCCGTGCCAAGGGGAAACAATATGCAGAACAGACTTGGGGTTTGCCAGGATGCAGAATTCATAGGTGAAGATTTGGCTGACGGTAAACTAGCATTCAGACTCCAGGTTTCCTCCAGCTGTAGATCCACTGCACAGGGCTTGAGAGAACTCACAAATGTCTGAGAACACATGCTTGACAAGTTTGATCCATTATGGCCTTTGGAATCCCAGCAAAAACATATATATTGACCTTTAAAAGTTCCCTGTTTTTATTCAACTAAAAAAAAAAAAAAAAAAAAAAAAAGGCAGCATGGGTAACTCAGCTCCAGGCAGGTAAGTGCTTCTCAAGGGCAGTGGCCCCTGCGAGACCCCGGATCAACTGCCCGGGTCCACACATCATCCAGCTGCTCATTCTCAGCTGGGACACTGAGCTCCAGGAAAAGTGAGGATCATGAGACATGTGGCCGAAGGTCCTCCTGGTGCTGAAGGGCAATACTGAGGCAGTGGGCATGCCTCCTCTGTGGAGAAGGGGCACCCCCAGGGAAGTTTCCTGGGTGCAGTGTGTGGGTGGGATGTCACAGCTCAAATCCCACAGCCAGGGAGCCTGTAAGCAGCAGACATCTGTTTCCTTTGGTCCAGAGGCTGCTGGTCAACCAAGATGCCAGCAGGATCAGTGTCCAGAGAGGCAGTGTCTGCTCACTGCATCCTAGTAACAGAAGAGGCAGGCAGCTCTCTGGGGGCACAGTATAACCCATGAAGGGCACACATCCCATGATGGGGCTCATCATCACCCAACAGCAACTTTCCAACACCATTGCCTCGGGGACAAAACTCCATGTACGTCGGGGGGTGGGGGTCACATTTGGACCATGACATGGATGGGCCCACACAGTCAGTCTCCCCTCTTCTCTTCAGATGAGAAACAATCCAAAAATCAATGGTGACAACAAATTGCAGATCAGTGCAGCCACACACTGGGCCTGTCTGCATTAACACACCTACTCCATCTCCACAGATAAACAGTCATGTTAAGGCTGCCCATTATTAATAGTCCATTTAGCCTTAAAAGCAGCAGCGCCGATCCTCACACAAGGCCTGCAGGCTGCTGGGAAGCTGAGAAGCATGTGTCAACAGCATGAGAGGAAAGTCCTGCTCCACAGCGTCAGCCTTAACAATATTTGTAAGGCCCCACACACCTCACCTCACTGTAGCCTCAGAACTGGAGGCTCATGGAAGTGGTGAGAGATTGATGACCACTGCCAGACTGTGAGACAAAACCAGCGGACCCCACTCCAAGCCTCATGCATGGACAGAGAATCAGCAGGATACACTGGAACAGGTCCTGCAGAGACCAGGTGTCCCCACTCAAATGGCATCTGCTGAGATCCCCAGCAGGGCAGCTAAAAGGGCAGGTGCAAGCTTCCCAGCTGTACCATGGCCAACTCTTGTCCTCACAAAGCCCTCCTCCTCCTGCAGGAAGGAAGTCATCCAACCCAGAGTGGCTGAGGAGGACCCGCCTGAAACTCACCTGCAAACATGCCAACTCCAGCAAAGGATGGAAGGCTCCTGTGAGAACCTTGAGGTGTGGAAACAGCTTCTTGGGAAAGGCAGAGTTATTGCCACCCACATCTACTAGTGCCTCCTGCTTAGAGTTCAAGGCTGGATGTGGCCACAGGAACCCAGGTGCAGCATAGCCATGGGAGCCCAGAGCACCCCAAAGCACAGGCCTTGTTCACTGGCAGTTTGCAAATTGACCATGATGTTTCACAACCTGAAGTTTAGAGGAAGCAGTGCCAACACCAGCTGGAGCAAACTGAAAACTCAGCTGGGCTGTTGGGCCTTAAAAATGTGACCTGATTACAACAAACACTTCTCTCCATGGAGCTAACCACACAGCTTTAGCTGCTCCACCGATGATATGCTCAACCAGACATCCTAACACAAAGGCAGCACCGAACACACACCCATGTGCAAGCACCCATCTTTCCACATATGCATCAACCCCATGTGTTATGTGCTCCAGGTGAGAGATACCAGTGGCAGCAAAGGCAGAGAGTGATCAGCTGGGCCCAGCAAGCTGCAGCTCTTCCCACAGTCCAGAAAATGCTCCGAGCCCCAGTGTACCAGGAAAAGAAAGGAGAGGAAAGACCTTGCTGGGAACCAGGGAAAACATGCAAATCCAAGAAGAAGGCAAGCAGACAAGCAGAGCGCAGGTCCTCTGCTGTGCAAACTTGCTTTAAATGGGATTTGTGCTCACAAAACCACAGGGAGAACTATATCCAGGCCCTGCCCGATATGCCATCTTTGCTCAAATGATGAAATGTGTTCCCCAGGCATGCACAGTCCAGGAAGGCTGCTGCCATTTGGAAAATTGTATTGTAGGAAGAGAGGCAAGGACTGGACAGAGGACTGGACCTTTATGAAATTATGAGCAGTCCTTGCTGTCTCCGGAGCCGAATGTCCATTTTTGTGGCCAGCGTTCCCTCTGGACCTTCAGTCTACACAGACATATTTGTGGCTACATAAATGCACACCATCAGCATGGCAGTAACTGAGCAGCTCTCAAACACAATCACTCCAAAAGAGACTCTGCAAAGCAACAGAACCCATCCTGAGGAGTGAGACAGGGACATCTTTGGGCAGTAGCGGTCACCTCAACCAAAGTCACTGGGCACCACCCCAGCAGAGCACGAAGGTAGTGTGTCCCCAACAGGAGTTTCCCTTAGAATCCAAAGAGAGAGCCTGGTGTCAACAGTGAGAATCCCAGACTTGAACCTCAAACTTCCAGTGGGGGTCTGCAAACCTCGTCAACAAAGCTTTTGGGTCACCCGTCAGAAGTGGAGTCAAAACCCTGGGACACACTGGACATGGACTGGGGCCTGCTTGACTTTCTCCATTTGAAAAACAGAAACAACTTCACACCACTCCCCAGCAACCCCCAGGGCAGGTGCTGATACCACCCTATTCACAGATGAGGAAACTGAGGCA
Organism: Cavia porcellus; assembly: GCF_034190915.1. NCBI lineage: Eukaryota > Metazoa > Chordata > Mammalia > Rodentia > Caviidae > Cavia > Cavia porcellus. Next base: position 61,937,844 of record NW_026947489.1, read on the forward strand.
CAGGGTGCTTGACAGTTCCCCTCAGGCTGCCCGATTCTGAATACAGTTGTTAACCTCAGCACTGTCCTCTAAATACTTAGGGCAGCTCTATTTTTCTGTGACTTAGCTATTTTCCTTACTTTTTAAAGTATTCCTCTCAGATCATAAATACTTTTTATAACATTGAAGATTAATACAATTACTGTTTTGTCCAGTGGCATGGGAAGGCTCTGCTGGCCAAGCTTCAGCTTCCACACAACCAGAAGCAGTCAGAGAGGAGGCTGTGGTAACTGTGGACCTTGGCCAGACACCTTGACCACAGCCCCTGAACAGCTTAATACCGTGACCTTTACAAGCTGGGCTGTGGAGCAAAGATGTCCCTGTTACACTCCCCAGGATGGGCCCTGTCGATTTGCAGACCTGTCTCTCGGGATGACTGCTTCTGAGAGCAACTCCTGCTGCTCTTCTGCTGGAGCATGTCTATGTGGAGCAGGATTCCTGAGTTTCTGAGCTTCCTCCTTCACAGATCCAAAGAGCAGAGGGTTTTGTTCTTTTCCTTCACATTTTATTCCTGCGGAGAGGTGCAGTCACTGTTCCTTTCTTTGGCTTTGGGTTTTACAAGGGGCTGTTGCCACATCTGCTTCTTAACAAACACCAGCACCGTGGCCTGACCAGCGAGGCAAAGGAAGGCATGTGGCTCTGCGGGGCCCGGTGCTGCACCCCACAGTGGTAATGGGTTGCGCCAAGATCCCTGGGGCTGGAAAATCCCTGCCCCTGTCCAGTTGCTGTTCAAAGGGGAATGATGACGCTGTTTTTGACTGCACTTTGCACCATGCACACAGACTGCACTGGACACTGCACAGCCGTGTTTATTTTTAGGAAGGCTTTTCATTATTGCCATGCAAAATGTCAAGGCTGAGCTAAGGCAGGCTCTGTCCAGGTCTCCGACTCCAGCTCACTAACACAGTCAGGAGAGTTCCTGCCATGAGCTGAGCATGCACACATCCCAGGGGTACCCAAGTTAATTAACTGATTGGAGACACAGAGGAAGGAAGCCCTGGCGAGGACACACTCCTGGGGAGACAGGGCCTCATGCAAAGGTCAGAGGCGGAGAAGGACAGGGCTCAGGGACAGCAGATGGGGGAGAGGGCAGGGCATCACTCCCCCAACAAGCCTGATCTGGACAAAGAAACGAGTGCTGAGGAGTCCGCAGGAAAGGAAGGTTTTCAAACACACACGTAAATCCCAGGCCCAGCGCAAACTGCAGAAAACCGGGAGGCTAAAGGAATATTCCTGTGGCAAACATCATTCGCATTCAGAGAACTATGAACTGCTTCACAGAACTAGAGCAGTAATTTCTCTCTGTCTGTCTGTCTGTCTCTCTCTGTCTGCATGTGTATTAATGGCCCCGAACTCAGAACCCTTTTTTAAAACTTGGAGTAATCTACATTTGAGGTTGTTGAATGTTTTGTATTTAAAATATTTTTTTTAAAAATCACAATCATTTTATAAGATTTAAAAATCACCAACACTAAAAATGTGCACACACAAAATCTCAGAATGTTAAGAAGCCCCGTGAGTTGGATGTGTCTAACCTGGCACTCTGTGGTGCTTGGTGCTGGCCTTAAGAGGCTCAGCTCGAGCTGGAGAGGATGACATCTCCACAGGGGACCTCCCAGCTGCGAGCAGGCCAGCAGAGAAGCTGTGCATGAGCCCCAGACCATTTCTATCCTTGACCACCAGCTGCTTGAACCTCACAAAGCTGAGGGCCAGAGCAAGGCCAGACCATAGCCTCTTGGCTTTCCCAGCAGCACAGAGACCTGTCCAGATTAATCATAGGAAGTCACGGATGTGTGAGGAGGGCCAGACCTGGCCCATGAAGGAAATGTAATAGCAGGGTCAGGAGGAGCCAAGAGACCTCGGGGATACTGCACATAAGGCTAGTTTGAACAACAAAAAGCCAGGGAACATCATGTCAGATCCTTTCTGAAGCTTCTTAGACCTTCCTCAGTCAGGAGGGGGCATGCTTCTGCTGCTGAGGACAGTACAGATGCCAACCATTAACCACGACCACACTGACTCTGCAGCATGCCAGAAACTGTCAACCACATCATACAGTCTCACTTCATAACCACCACTCACATTACCACTGTGTCCAGGAGAAAACATCCATCTTCTCAGGCCCAGTAGCCTTTAGCTCACAACTGGCCCCAGAAAGAATCTGGTCTGATCCAACAGTACTTTCCCCTCGCATGAAGACCTTCTCCAAGTCATGTGCAGACCACAGATTCAAAAGACACAAAGTGTCGGCTCAACAAGATGCTTCCTTCAAGTACATACTGCAGCCTGCTCCACCGGCCAGTCTAGGGTCCTCCCCACTCCACTCCACTAGCTGAGCGAAACAGGGAGCATGGCCAGTGGTGCAGAGGGCTCTGCCTGAGGAAGAGGTCAGGGGCTGTGCATCGGGGAAACCCTCACCTTCCAGGGGAGGAATGTGACCCACTGGCATCCCCTCAGGCATGTGGGAGTTGGCCAGGATCTTAGTGCCCTTGGTGCCATAGCGTCCAGCCAACTCTTCCTGCCAAGTCACTTTTCCCTGTCACACAGGCTTCGTTTGCACCTTTCTTCCATGATTATGCAGATTACAAGGCCAACAGCACTCAAGGCCCCACTGTGGACACCCAGGATTCTGCCCCAACCCATGGTGCTCAAGACTGAGGACAGGAAGCTCATACTAAGCCAGTAAATCGGCCACCTCTAAGATGGGCTCCAGAGGGACCACTAGACAGCTTCTAACTTCTTCAGAGTCTAATTTCCATACTCAGGAGCCACAGCAGGGGCCAGCCCAGAAAAAGCACAGAAGGAGCAAGTCCAGAGCTAGGGCCAGCCCCAGTGGAGCAGAAGGGGTGGGGTCTGTCCCTCAACCTCCCTCTACCTGAACCTGACCTATCCCTTGCCTCGGTTCCTCTCCTCTGGATCTGTGACCTTCCTACCCAAACAGGCCCAGGTTTCTAACTGAGAGCCTGAGCTTCCCGCCTCAGTTCTTGAGTCACTGAAAAAGCTTGTGCTGTTGGCACTGTGCTTTTGATCTCTTTTAGGGAACCAGTGATGTTAGGTAACAGTCACACTGGACTTAATCCTCCTCTCAGGAGCAAGGTGTGGCCTATTTTGGTTTTGTCTCAGTGTTTATTTCCCTTTGTTTGCAGTCTGATGAAATCGTGTGCCTCTAGTCCATCCCTTGGAAGTTAGTGCCCATTTGTAGTCCAGAATTAAAAAACAATAAATAAGTATCTATGGAGTTAAAGTGGCCTATATACTGACCAAAGTCTTCTCACTGCTGGAAATAAGAGTGGCCCATACCAAGCAGTGTGTGTGTGTCATGGAAAGTCCTCCAGCCTTATTTGAATTAGCCAAACAAATACAAACAAAGTACAAGGATTGGGAATGCTCTGGAAAGACAGAAGTCCTCAATGAGCTTATGGGGAGCCAAGGAAGCTTCTAGAAGTTTCTGGAAGGTGGTAGGGAAGACACTGGGAAGGGGCAATGGGAAGGGTTGGAGGACAGGAGTCCTTCCCTGTTGAGCTTGCTTCCTGATGCTCTGCACAGTTCTTAGCACATGATAGGTATCCAATTGTTTTTAAAAACATGCTTACACTTGGCTAATGGTTTAGTTCATGGGAAATGGAATTTCTTGGTTCTCTGTGAGAGCAGAAGAACTTGACAGAGGAAAACTTCTACATTTCCTCCAGCATAATCTGCCTGGTGCTGATGTCTGTCATTTCCCCGTGGTGCTACCTGCAGCTCCAACAATGCACCCTTCCTCCAGAGACCTGCCTCTGTTCTGCCTGCTCTGTGGACTTTTGCATGCCTGTGTTCCCCAGTCCTCAGGATGGAGCCACCACCACTGGGGTCTGACCCAGGAGGATCACCCTTGTGTGTGCTGTGCTCTTTCTCAGTTTGGGCCTCAGCACACCAGGACCCCTCCCCAGTACAGAGGTTTCTGACCCTGACCCTGACCAGGACTGGAAGTGCCTCCAGGAACAAGTGACCCCTGCCCCTCACCGCCCACTCCTGTGATGCTGGTGATTTCTAACTGTAGATTCTCTCCTGTCTGTGGGAGCACCACTGCTGCACTGAGAGCTCTGTTTGAATCTTGGGCATTGAAATTGCTTTACGTCTTTTTCTTCAGTAGAAAGTGTCTACCTAATACCAGAAAGGCAACTTCTAAATAAAGACGCAAGCGTGATGCCGCTCATGCTGCCCACCTGTGTTGCCAGCAGGAAGCTCCACCCCATGAGTTTATTTTCCCGAACAGTTCACACTGTATCTCAGCTGAATGAGTACACACCACTCCTGAAGTGCTCCAGCTGAAGGAGGGCGGGTAACTCGTTGGAGGTTTTTACAGTAAGAATCAGATTCAAAAGGGATGAGCTGTGGGCAAGAAGAACATCACTAGGCTGGGCTTCCAGTGCCTACTGTGCAGGAAGAGGCTTCTCACTCCCATTTACTGTCATAAAGTACATGAAGAACTATGGAATGGCTGGGGAACAGTGCCTTCTCTGACAGCTGGAGTTCCTTGGAACCCTAGGACCATACTAACCAACTCAGGTCTGTGTGTTGAAAGAATACTGTCTCCTGAAAACCAATGCCAGGATTCTTTCCAGATATAGCCAAGTGATTTTTCAATGTAAGACTATTATTATAAAAATTGTCATCCCACAGTTTTATTTTGTTTTTGTTTTTGTTTTGGAACTGGGAGGAACCTAGGGAGCACTGATCTACATCCCAACCCTTTTGTTTTGAGATAGTTTTTGCTAATTTGCCCAGATTGGCCTTGAATTTGTGATTCTCCTGCCTCAGCCTCCTAGGTTGCTAAAATTATGGGCATGCATCACCACAAAAAAGCTGTGGTATCTTTTTTTTTTTTCTTTTTTTTTTTTTTTTTTTTTTTTTTTTTTTTTTTGGTACCAAGTATTGAACTCACAACCTTTTGCTGGCCAGGAAGGTGTTTATACCTCTGAGCTAGATCCCTAGCCTATGATAGCTTTCTTTATAAAATAAATAAATAAAGCATATATAAGGAGCTCAACTCTAACCCTAGAGGAATCAGCAGAGGCTGCCCCAACTCCTGACTGGAGCAAGAGCTACACAAGCCTCACAGTTTCTCTCCATGGAGTCTGAGCAGGACAGACTCAGAGATGCAGCAGCCTGGGAGGCCTCTGTCCCAGTGGATCCCCAGAAAGTCACTCATAGGCCTCCATCTGCATCTCTCCAAGAAGAAGCTACTTACAAATTGGCAAAACTTAACCAGGACTCTTTCTCAGGGCCCAGAGATGGCAACTGAGGTCTTGATTTTCTCAGCAAAGTTAACAAAGCAGGCCCCACCCAGCCACAAGCCAAAATGCAAGGCATATTTGACACATGGGCTCAGGCGCTGTGGCGTGGGCTGTGATGTTAGCGAGCGCAGGACCACGTGGGCTCGACCCACCATTGCAGGGCCTGGAGAGACCCACAGGTGAGGGGCACCTGAACTAGCACAGAAGCTGCTGTGGCTGGCACAAACACAGACCTTCTAGGCTGCTCTTCAGACACTGGCAGGGACTCACGAGAAGGCTGCCACCCTGCAAACACTCCCAGATGTGACCTGCACACAAGGCCATTGTAGCCAGCACTGTGCTAAGTGTGCACTGTTCGTGGAGGTGACACACACACCCAGAGCTCAAGCAGTGGAGGCAATAGACATTTGAAAAGGAAGCATTTGATGGGGCAGGGTATGCAGGGAAGCACACATGCTTAGCACGTGGAAGGCCTGGGTTCAGCCCCAGCACCCAAAACTCAGTAAGTAACACTAAGTGTCATTAGTAACAACTTTAGTGAGCACAGAAGTATTTGTACTTTCAACAAAATACTTTAATCATGAGCCAGGTGTGGTGGTAAGCGTCTGTTATCCCAGCATTCAGGAGGCTGAGGATATTCCATGAGTTCAAGGCCAGCCTATGGTACATAAGTGAGTTCAAGGCCAGCTGGCATTAGACAGTGAGACCCTGTCTCAAAAAATAATAATAATAGAAGTAACAATTAATCATGAATAATATTTAATCTCTCATCCTTTTAAATCACTACTGAGCTTGCTTTATAATAAATATGTATCCAGTAGAGCACCCACACTATGCGAGGGTGTCTATGAATACCCGGACAAGTGTGCGTTGTCCTCAGGGTGCCTTGGGCCTCTGCGCTGCCTGTGAGAGATGGAAGAGAAGGCAGCTCCAAGGGTCTCACGGGCCACAGGCAAGCCACCTCCTTCCTGAGGTTGGACAAAGTTTCCGGTTGCAGTGGCCGCTCTGGCCCGAACTGAATGAGGACAAGGTTTTGTTCTGTCTTTCAAAGTTTGTTCTGCTACAACGCAATTTATTATATAGCTAAATCTTGGAAGCCCATAGGCCCATCACCAATTGAATGGATAAAAAATGTGGTATTTATATATAATGAAGCACTATTGTGCCATAAAGAAAGGTAAACTTGAGATATAGTTAGTTCAGTTCCCATTATAAATTTCTTTCCTCAATTCAACCCTGCTCCCAAGCAGAGTTTTTGCTTTTTTTTTTTTTAGCACATCCCAGGGCATAGGTGTGAGACAGACTAAGGGTGAGGACATGGGTGCCCAGCCGGGTGGGCCCTGAGTCTCTGTAGGAAGGAGCTGCTGGGAAGTAGCAGGAACAGAGGCTGATCTGGAAAAAAGAGCTTCTCAGGAACCTGATTCAGCCCCACATGGATGGGATTCCCAGAAAACTCTGCTTCCCTGGCTACCCTTAAGCTCCACCCCACAGCAGGAAATCATGGCCACCCTCCCTGCATCCCAGAGAAGAGAGTTGGCCCAGGCTCCCTGCCTGACTTCAGAGGGCAGAGCTGCTCCAAAGGCTGCCAGGCTGAGAAGCCCTGCACCTCCCATCTGCGGGCTTCCTGAAAGCTGTCCTCAAACACTGTGATAACACTGAGAAACAGTGCCATCCAGACTCACAAAATTTATTTTAAAAATTCAGTGTTCTGAATTTTGCATTTATCAAATTTTATATAATAAATATTTGAAAAGAGGGCAACCCATTTGGAGCCCTCCTCTCTCTCAGGAGTTATTCCTACTCCTCCATTTCTTTTTGTCTTTTTCTTATCGGTACCAGGGATCAAACTCATGACTGCCTGCTTGCAAGTCAGGCGCTTATGCCGCTGAGCTAAATCCCCAGCCCCTACTCTTCCATTTCTTAAAAAAATGTCTTAAAAAATTTTACAAGACAGTAGTATGTCTGAAAGAGTATCTACTTTCTTTTTATTATATGTTCAAAACAAACTTGTAAGAAATGTGTACTATTAGGGACTGGGGATTTAGCTCAGCGGCATAAGCAACTGCCTTGCAAGCAGGCAGTTGTGAATTTGATCCCCAGTACCGGGGGGGGGGGGAGATGTGTACTATTATCATTTAAGTCATATTCCATAAGTTTTGTGAGAGAATGATGTCAAGTAAATTTCAGAAGGTGCTGTCATTACTTATTATAACAACATAACCATGCCTGCTCTCAAGTTGTAGGTGACTGTTTTCAGAATGTATATTTAAAAATGTGAGTGATGCTGCTATTCATATATAATAATAATGCTTTTGCAAAAAATGTCAAGTCATCTGAAACTTGGACTCTCTAAAGTGACATTATTTTCATTAATAATATTCCATTTCATCTGGCCACCAAACTCCAATAGTAACTGGAGAAATTCAGAGCTTCCAAGAGTAGCAATTAGAACTTGCTAGAAACTACAGTTATCAAGGCTTCTCCCATCTACCTCAGGTAATTCTCTCAAAAAAGGAAGATTGAAGCCATACGTGGTGATGCAGTCCTGTGATCTGAGCACTCTGGAGGCTGAGGTAGGAGTATCGTTGCAAGTTCAAGGCTAGCTTGGGCTACAAAGTGAGCCCAAGGACAGCCTGAACTGCATAGAGGGACCCTTCTCAAAAAGACAAAAAAAAAAAAAAAAAAAAAGGAGGAGGGGAATAAATTCTTAGATTACAGTTGACCTCCTTTTATGTCTCCAGACTTCTAAATACTAGTCAAGCTGCTAATCTTATCAGACTGGGAAGAGAAGGTCAACTTCTCAGAAAGTCACCATCACGAGTCACTTTCCTTTAATTTGTGCCCTTTATCCATATACACACTACCCACCATTTTAGATCACCTGCAGTTTCACTCTGTAGGAATCTTCCATTTTGAAAAAATTCTTAGTTCTTGTCACCATAATTTCCCAATTTCATGTTGGCTATGTCATGGAAGCAAGGGTCAGAATCCATGGCAAAGTAGGTGTGAGGGTGCTGAAAGATAATGAAGCAGGTGCAAGGATGCAGGAAGGAGAGCATGGACAGGAGAGGATGCTGGGAGAAGAGGATGTAGGAGGAGAGGGTCTTACAGGAGAGAATAGAGGGAAGAGAGGATGCTGGAAGGAGAGGATGAAGCGTAGAGGATGCTAAGAGAAAAGCATGCTGGGAGGAGAGGATGCTGGGAGTAGAGGGTCTTATGGAGAGGATGTAAGGAGGAGATGATGTAGGAGGAGAGGGTCTTACAGGAGAAGATGCTGGGAGGAGAGGATGTTACAGGAGAGGGTACAGGGAGAAGAGGATGAAGCGTAGAGGATGCTAAGAGAAGAGCATGCTGGGAGGAGAGGATGCTGGGAGTAGAGGGTCTTATGGAGAGGATGTAAGGAGGAGATGATGTAGGAGGAGAGGGTCTTACAGGAGAGGATGCAAGGAGGAGAGGATGTAGGAGGAGAGGGTCTTACAGGAGAGGATGCAAGGAGGAGAGGATGTAGGAGGAGAGGGTCTTACAGGAGAAGATGCTAGGAGGAGAGGGTGTTACAGGAGAGGATACAGGAGAAGAGGATGAAGCGTAGAGGATGCAGGGAGGAGAGGATGTTACAGGAGAGGGTACAGGGAGAAGAGGATGAAGCGTAGAGGATGCTAAGAGAAGAGCATGCTGGGAGGAGAGGATGCTGGGAGGAGAGGGTATTACAGGACAGGATGCAGAGAGGAGAAGATGTAGGAAGAGAAGATGCTGGAAATAGAGGCTACAAACAGCAGAAAATGCTGGGAGGCAAGGGTACAGGAGGCCTCTGTGCTCTTCCCTGGGATTCAGGAATTGTACTTGAGCAGAGTCTCAGACTCAGTCTATTTTCAGGCAGAGGGTTTCAAGGGCTTCTGGTGGAGGACCCTGAGCGGGAAGGCCACTGGCCACACCTCATACTGATCCTCCCATGCCACATTCCCCTGACCACCAATTGCTCCACAGACACTGGCTGTCTCAGAGAACATGCAGGTTGCTAAGCTCCCTGCAGTTCCACCTCAGGAAATGCTGTTGGCACCTCCCTCCAAAGGGACGGCTCCATCCATCTGCAGCTGAACACATCTTGCTGTAGAAACCAGGGCTGACCGCACCGCTCATGCAAAGTCCTTTTCTTCTAGAAACCAGGTCAGCAACCAGAATGGGTTTTCAGAACCAGGCAGGACATAGGATGCCCACACCGCAGGGTGGAACTATCCAGTCTTCCCTCCACAACTACTTCAGAGAAAGATGGGTTGCTGAGGGGGGCTGTCCAGGCCTGCCTTCATCCAAGGGTCAGGCTCACAGGAAGCCACTCTTAGATTTGTCTCATGGAAGTTTTCCCTCACTCATCCTTGTACTTATTCTGAAGTGGACTTTCTGTTATGCGTCCAGGATGAGTTTGTACTGCCAGCTCTTTAAGTCCGATTCTTTAAGTCTGATGGACGCTTAGCGAGTGTTTGGAAAAGTTTTCACCAAGACAATATGGAGAAAATGCTATGGGGCATTCACACTCCTGCTCACACAGAAGCCTAATGGGTGCAAAATAAGCCCTCGTCTTCCAACATCAAAGATCCTCAGAATAGACCAAATATTTCAGTCTGACCCCCAAACAAAGCCCAACCAGAAAATGACATCCCTGGCTCGGTGATGGCAAGCATTTTAAGTCCTCCTGGAAGAGGTCCAGCAGACCCCTTGCAGATTCTTAGCTCCCGAGAGAACAGCAGCGGCTGGAGTGGAGACATTCCTGGTTCTGTGGGGGGAAGTGAGGACTAATTCTTGCAGTCTCAGAGCACAGTGCCCTCACAGCACTCTGCCCCTCAGGAGCCACCCTGCTGCACTGGAATCATCCACTGGGAAAGAAAGAGGCTCTGGAGGCCACAGATACTTCCGTAAACCATTTGAGTGAGTCTCCGCCTTCTCACCTATAAGTGGAGCTAGAAATGGCTCCCTGTTTGGGCTGTCCTGGGCACATCATGAGAACACACAGAAAACTCAGCTCAGGACAGGGCCCCAGGGCAAAGGCAGTGGTGGGCTGTCATGGCAGAGGGACGAGCTGTTCTGTGACCCAACAGTGAAGGCACCTGAACTCATACATAGAATGTAGCATGAAAAGAAAATTCAGTACTATTTTAAAGTAAAATTCAGTCTGTCTTGCAACAATGAGTTCCTCCTCGTGCCTGCCATGTGCCTGAATCACCCTAAACTGACTGGTCAGCACAGGCTCCGTGGGCTCGTCCTCTGCTTTCTGAGTCACTGTCACTATTCCTGGAGGGAACAGAGAAAGCAAGCTAAATGCTCTCTTCTCCACCTCCACAGCAACAGTGCACACCAGGCGCCCAAGAATCCGCCACTGGTCAGTGCTCTTCTGGTTTCCTTCTGTCATCTGCATTGGCCTGGCCTCCAAAGGCAAAGGCAGTGCTAAACTCAAAGTCCAGCAAGAGCTGCTGCTTATCAGCTGGGCAAGGCAGACTACCAAACAAAAGGTGCTTAATGTGTGGAGGAGGAGGTGTCCCGGGAGCCACACCCGCATCTACTTCCTGTCCTAGATATTTGAAGAGTGGGTTGGTACAGTAGCCAGAGATAGCACGAATTAAAAGAAAAAAATGTCCTTCCTTCAGCAAACTGTTTCTACTCTGTTTCCAGGCATCAGAAAAGTAGACTGACTATTTTATGCTTCTCGAGTTTTCTGGCCTTCTATCAATCAAGATTAGGAAAAATAAGCCCAGCTGGGTCTACATTTATGAAGGTCAATTTGGACTAATGTGGAAACAGCTGCCAGGTGCATTTATGTGGAACGGAGGGCTATCTTCTGTGAGTTCAGCTGTTTGCTTTCTCTGGGAAATGGAACATCTCATCAGAAAAGATAAGACAGGCTTTGAGCTAGCTTTAGCACACCAGCCTTCATCTCTGAGATGCATCTGGACAGAACTCTTTCTGCCCATTTCTTAAGTCTTTTCTTCACCCCTCCACATACAAAGGATCCTTCAACAAGTAGTGTCTGCACACATCCGGGGAGATCTTAAGTACCTGCCACCCAAAGCCAAGAGCTGTTTTTAGTTTGGGCCATACTGAGTTGCAAAAGGAACAGAGTCACCCAGGGGAGATGGGGACCTGTGCTCAGATACATCAGTGTGAGGCACAAGACAGATTTCTCAGGCAGAGTTAGACAGCAAGAGGAACAGAAAGGAAAAGGAACAGAAAGGAAAAGCAACAGGAGGGGCCTCGAATTTAAGGATTAGCTGAGGTGGATCAGGGCCTAAGGCTCATTCTCAGATTTGGTTCCCACTTGGAGGGCCAACTTTGTTTCCAGGATTGTCCTTGTTTGAGGGTGTGGGGTCTCAGTTCTCATCATGGGGTAGCTGCTCCCACTCTGAAGAGGTGAGCTCATCGTGGGGCTGTCACCAAGGTTCTGCTTCCAGGATCCAAAGTGACTGGAGGTTTAAGAACTTCTAGGCATCCCTCTAGGAGGCTCTTGGAATGGATATTGTGGAAGAGGGCAACTGAGGGTAACAGGGAATTGGTTTCTCTTATCATGAAGCACTTAGTCTTGAAGGGCTGAGGTGGCTGGGGAAACTCAAGGCTAACAGCTAACACTCCTGGAGGTCAGAGGAGCAGGCATGTGACCCATAGTCTTAAAACTACATTCCTTGCTTCCCAGAACCCAGAGAACAGTGGGTACATAACTGCATTCTTGAAGCAGAGTGTGTACAAAATAGAACAAAACAACCCAGAATGTAGAAGCCATCATCACATGGAAGAATCAATAATTACAACAGAATTAGAACCCAAGGCCAGGTTGGGGGTGGGGAGCCACACACTACCTGATCTCCACCCACAGCTCTACTGCCACAGCCATGCTGTTTCTGGGCCAGGACCCCTCAAAGCTGAATATTTCTTGGCACAAGGACACCCTGGCATGTGTGCTGGGAGGAGCCACACTGGGGCAGGCAAGGCAGCCCCTCCTTGGGGGCCACTGAATGGTGACCTTGACAAGTGTGAAACCAGACTGGCTTTGAAAGGAGAGCTAGGATGCACAGCTAAGCCTAGAACACGGAGGAGGCCATTTAAAACCTTCTACTCCCTGCTGACACCTGGAGGTCGACACACTTGACAGCCACCTCTGGACACAGGCACAGCCCCCACACTTACACTCAAGGCATCTCATTTTGAACCCACTGCCTGGCACCCCCTCTCCACACACCCTTGACCTGTCCACGTACGCCGGCCCCAGAGGCTGATGGAGGAGTAACTGACAGACAGGCAACAGCTTACAGATGCAGAGAGAACCAGGCTTCTGTTCATTAACACAGAACCAAACACGATAAAAGGCTCTGGACCCCAGGAAACAAAGATGAGTTTGTGCTGTGGTGAGAGGAAGGATCCTTTGATTTAAAATTAAACAATCAGGCCAACCGGTTCACAAAGCAGCCACTCCTGTCGCGGACAGCTCTGCTTCTCAGCTCCATGTGGGCTCGTGGTTGAATGAAGAATACGTGTGGGTAAACGGGGAGAAAACAAAGGGGCAGAATGAATAGTCACCAGTCTGCACAGCCAGTACCTGGCAAGGTGTGAATCTGGACTCTGAGCAAACTCTGATGGAAGGTTGGCTCAAGGAAAGGCACATTCTTTAGCAAAAGGAGAGAGGGACTTTAGATACCTTCAGTTATGGAGCTATCAAGCAGGTTCACAAACTGACTTCCACAAAACTGCAGAATGGTTGGTTGCTTATGCTCAGATTCAGGGAAAAATACTGAGGACCTGATCAAAAGAGGCCCTGAAATCCCAGAGAAGGGCAGAGAGGGAGGCAGCGAAGAAAGAAAGGAATGAAAGAAATCCAAGACAGAAATACACACAAAGTCACTAAGCTGTCCTGGACAATACTGCCTAGTGCAGGAGATTGGTCTTGGTGAGTTGAATCAAATCATTAAAAAGAGATGCTGTTGACTATAATCCAGCTACTCCAGAGGCTGAGGCAGGACAATTACAAACTTGAGGCCAGCCTGGGCAACTTAGCTATACCCTGTTTCAAACTAAAAAATAAAATAAAATAAAAAGGGCTGGAGATGTAGCTTAGCACTCCCTGAGTTCAATCCCCAGTGCTAGAAAAAAAAAGTGGAGGAGGGCTCAGCCCTGACCCCAGCCTCACTGATCATTAATGCCATGAAGGAACCTTTTCCCATCAGAGAGATCTCTGAATGGGAGATGCCAAGACAGAAAGCTGATGTGGCTAAGAGAAAGTGTGTCCTCCCAGGAGAGGAAATAAGATGGTGGGAGCAGCACCCCATGGTGTACCACAGTGTTCTTTCCTGGGGTCAGCACCCTAGAGATGGCCCAAAGCCCTGAGGATAAGTGCAGATGCACAGTTATTAGCTAGAGGATTTCATCCAAGCAAGAATAACCCCACCGGTAGAACCAGCCTGGTTCTAACCTACAAGGCTGTTTGATGTAACAAAGGCACAAAGACAAGAGTCTTTTCGGCCATCTGTTCTATAGGCCTCAACTTGAGAGGCAACTGATGGCTAGGCCAGATTCAAGGTGTGTGTCTTCAAACTATGTATTCTTATTTGGAATAATGCAGCTCGTGTGACCATTACCAAGATCTAGATGGCAGACAGAGAGAAAGGCAGCACCTGCGTCTCCTGGTGGACCTGCCCCTGCTGTGTCTTCTGCAGACAGGTCCTGAGCATACGCAGCAGCAACTGAGCAGAGATAGTGCAGGGTCAGGCCAAGGGGCACAGACTGGGACCTGCTGTTTTCTATTGCACAGGGAAAATGATGTTGCTCCTGTCCCTCGTATCCTTAGTGCAGACCTTGGGTCCTTTATGGTGTTCCATAAAGACTGCAGGACACAGCCCCTTCAAGCTGAATGGAGGGGAACAGGGCACCCTAGCACCCATGATTCCCTGTGGTCTCTGACCTGCTTGATTCCCAGACTGGCGAGACCGGCAGTGTGGCTGCAGAGGGCACACCTTTTACACAGCATGATTCCACTTTCTGTTGCCAAGACAACATCACTGTGTTCAGCAAGATGGTCCAGGACAGCACAGTGTCTTCATTCGCTTCCATCTTTGGGCTTCCTCCACTCCCCCTCAGCTGCCTCCCCTTTCTCTGTGGTTTTAGTAAAACACTGTGAACTGGCAATCACAAAGGAAAAGGGGCCACTGAGGCCCAGCAGGAAGCTCATTCCATGATGCCCCACCTTCCCCAGGCATGGAGGGTGGCACCTGGCTAGCTGGGCAAACACAGCTCCCATGAGTTCAGGCCAGCTCAAGCCCATGAGGAAGGTGCCACCCCTTCCTGAGAGCCAGGACACAGGAGGGCTGATTGGGCGGGCTGGGGTGAGGGAGGGGAGGACAGGCAGCAGTGAGATCCCAGCTTCCCAAAGCAGGGAAACGCCTGTGCACCGTCCTGGAGCACACACAGTCTGTGCTCTGTCTGTGCAAGATGCCAGCTGCGTGGAGTGACAGAGAGCTGGAAGAGTCCAGGATCACTGTGCTGGCCTGGAGGTCTGGGGGGGGGGGGCTCTGGCTGCCTCCTTTCCTAAGGTTTTTGTTTGTTTGGGAGTTAAGATGGGTGAAGCAACACTGGGACCAAAAGGGGTACCAGCAGGAAGAAGGTACAGGGTTCCTGGCCAGCTTCGAGGCTACATTTGAAACCCGCCCAGGTCTGCTCACTGTCCTTGAACCCCAGGGTTCCCATCCATGGCCAGCAGCTGTCCTGGCCCCACGCTTCCTGCACACATGGCCTCTATGGCGAATCTCCTTAGACAAGACCGGGAGGGAGGTGCCATGTCGGGAAAGACGCCAGTGCCACCCTCCTCTCCGTCGCCTCCCTTTCCTTCTCTAGCAGGGAGGAAAATGTCCTCGGCCCCATTTCCGATCTCAGCGGGGTCGCGGGGCACGGGAGGCCACAGAGCGCCTGCGTCCACGCGGCCCTTTCCTCCACAGTCGCTATCCCGGGCCTGCCCGGGCCTGGAAACTGAGGCAGGGGAGCAAAACACGCCTGTTTCGCGGTGAGGACAGCCAAAGGTCTGAGCCTAGGGTAGCCCTGGGCCCGCGACCTCCTCGCCTCCTCCAACCCCAGCCTCCGCGACCCCTCCCTGCAGGCGCTCCTCCTCCTCGAGGCGCCCTCTTCCAGTCCAGGCACCTCCCCAGCCCGACAGGCACCCCTCCCCCAGCACTGCCTCTCCTCCGTGCCCCTTCTCCCTGTAGCCCCTCACTCACCCAGGCGCCCCGGGAGCTGCCGGCCGCGGGGCGCGGGGGCGGGGGCGGCGGACAGTGGCAGCAGCAGCAGCAGCAGCAGGAGCAGGAGTGGCGGGAGTGGTGGCCCCATCCCCGCGGCCCACCCGACGCTCAGTCCATGGCCGCGCGGGAGCGAGGACAGAGCGGGACTGAGCAGGCGGCGCCAGCTCCCGCGGCCGCGCCTCTCCGCGCTCCTGCGGCGGCGCCGGGCAGAGCTTCAGCACCGGACAGCGCCGAGGGCCCCGCCCACCAAGAGGACACGCCCTGCACACGCCCCCGGCCGCGCGCCCTTCCCAGGAGAGCCTCCTGAGACACGCCCCCGATACGCCCCACCCTCAAGACACGCCCACCTCAGGGGAGGGCCCAGCGGCGCCCGCCTTGTACCCTGCCCTTCTCCCTCACCCCTCCTCCAGTGGGCCTCCCGGGCTTCAGGGGCCCGGTTCATTGCCACACAGACTCGGTGGCCTAGGGGTGAAGTTAAACTGCTCCCCGGTGCTGGCTCCCCTGAAAAACCGAATTCCTACTTACTCGGTTTGAATCGAGTTGACCGCCCACGGGCCCAGCTGTACCTGTGCCTGGGGTTGCAAAGCAGTCAGGGCACTGGCCCAGACTGCACAGGAGGGAGAGCCTCATGCTGGGTTCCACGAGGGGCGGTGAGGTGGCATTTGGGGAGCGGGAAAAATGGCTGTGTGCTTTCTGTTGGGCCTGAGTGGATGTGGGGGGAAGGGTGTGTAGATGTGAGGGGTGTGTAAGTGGGTGGGGTTGAGTATGGATGTGAGGGATGTGAGTGTCGGTATCAGAGCATGTGTGTGCACTTCAGGGAGCCTGTTCCCTCCAACTCATGACCCCTTGGTCCCCAGCCTCCCCATCTGCTGGACATACCCTGCAGGTGCATCACTTTCTTGTCCCCCCCCCCCATGCCCCCTGCATCCTGGGCTGGGGCATAGGGTGGCCACTCACAGTCCAGCCAACTTGAGCATCAAAGTCGATGCTAGGCCTCACCTGGGTGCCCAGCCCAGAATGCTGTAGCTCTGTCTCCATTTTCTCCCTGCTGTGTTGTCTGAGTGATCGCGATAGATTGTTTCTCCTGTGCCTTGTTTCTTTTCATAGCTAGACTGTGGATCAACACACAGCTGGACTGTGGATAAGCGCTGTCACAGGGATAGATAAGACTCCTTGAGCAGAATGTAACTGAGTTGATTCACCTACAGACCTGCTACCCATGGCAGGTGCACACAGGCCACACCCCACCAGCTTATGGAGAGTGTGTCTGGGAAGCTGAGAAGACAGACAGAAGCCCTCTGAGGTCCTGTGAACCAGCTTGTAAACTTGGTGACCTGAAAGACGGGAAAAGCCAGAGACAGACTGGTAGAAGGCTCAGCTCTTTGTGAGCCACAATGACTAGAAGTCCATGAGTAGGGCTGAGCTGTGCCACTGGCTATCTTAGCACTGCCCCGGTACAGAGGAGGTCACTGCCAATGGCCACTTCCCACAGCAGCCAGGCCATTGGCACTGCAGTAACTCAGAGGCTACTGCCAGGGCATATAAGAGGACGCTGGGGGCTGGAGGAGCTTAACTCACCAGTCTGAGCCTACATCCTGGATGACTGTTTGCTTTGGGCTATGGTGTCCCTGGTTCCTTGTTTATTGTTGGACAGGCCCCAGGATGGAACTATTTGTCCTCTCTTTGTTTGAAGACTGCTTAAATTAAAAGTAGTTTCCTCAACAAGGTCCTGTTTCACCCAAGGGCCCTGACCTTGGGATTATGTGTTAAGGCAAAGTTAAAAGGAAAATATCCCAAGAATGGAGAAATGGAGAAACACAGAAGGAGGAATCACAAAGTTATCAGTAACAAAAGCAGGTGGCAGAGGGTATGGCCAGTGTCCCAACACTCCTGGCCTTAGCATTGCACACTCAGCTCTCTGACCTAGGCAGATCAACCCTGGTTCTGCAAAAATGACAGGAGAAACTAAAGGCAGAGAAATGCAGAGGAGTCTGAGGGAAGAAAACATTAGGAATAAAGGCAGGTTATAGGCTAGCTGGCCAGACCGGTGGTCACAGTGACCATGCAGGGTGTAAGATGCAGCTTTGTTGGCACACTCTTCACAGTTGCCTAATGTGCATGCAGCTTTCAAACATACTCTTATTCTCCCAGCCTTTAGATGGTGAGGGTCTATGTCTAGATGTCTCCCTCAAAGCCTGCATGCTCACCAGCTAGGCTGTGGGAAGTGCTTGGATCATGGAAGCTGATACTCCCAAGTGGATTACTCTTAGGAGCACAGGACTGGGAAAGGCCAGGTCCCTGTGGGGCATTCAGGGTGATAGGTGTCTCCACACTGTTTTGAAGTGGTTTCCAGACACATGAAGCTAAAAACAACAAAAGTATGGTCTATCTGGGACACCACCATTTATCTGAGAAAGAGGACTAGTAAGCCACAGATCCACTTACTTTTTAACACAATAAGCCATACACTTAGAAAACGAATTACCTATTTTGGAAATGAGCAAAAACATTTTCATTAAATATATCTTTTCTGAAAATCTAATTTTGGCACCATGTAAATATGATTATAGGTCTAAATATGAGTTTAAAAACCCCAACAAATTGATGCCAAAAGTAAAGAAATACCCGACCATGTACCCAGGTGGGGCAAAATAGCCACATGGAAAGGACTTTGTATTTCCCTGTGGGTTAGCCCAAGAGTGGAAGACAGCATGACCTTGAGCTGCTCAAGGGAACCATGGCATGATAGGCTGTCCTGTCAACACAGATTTCTGGCTGCCGAAGGACATCACCTGTGTCCTCTGAACCTGACAGCCTGGGATGAGCCTGGACTCATCATCCAGTGTTACGCATAACAAAAGCAACTAAGACTACAGTCCTTTCCAGGATCCTCTCCTGACAGTGCTGAGAAAGCTAAAGCCAGCTACTACTGGCCCATCTGGAGCCCATCTCCAGACCAGGAGTCCTTGGCAGATTGCAGGTCCACCACAGGAAACGGAAGGGCCAGGTTGTGAGGCCTTGTGCCACCTGTAGCCCAGCCCTGGTGTAACAAAGCACACCAGCGACACTGCTTCTGGAAGATGGTCATTATTTTGAATACTAATAAATAAAGGGGGAAACCCAGCATCTTTTCTCTTTTCCCAGACAGACCATACAGTGATCATCCAACAAATATCCCAGCTGCTGGCAGAGAAAGGATAGAACCCATCAGCAGCAGGAGTCACCACAGGGGGAAGCAGTCACAGAAGCAAGTGCAGTATGCTGCGGAAGGCAGGATAACCAAGAGGTACATGAAACAAGAAAGAGACTTCTAGGAAGACAGAGGGATCCAAAAGAGACACAGGACATCAATGCAAAATCCTTACTGGGATCCCAATTTAAGGAGGTATGTAATAACCAATTTGAGATACAAAATATACAATCCTCATAACTGTCTTCTAATATAATTTTTTGAGATTGCTTCATAATTCTTTTTATTTTTAAATTTTACTTAGGATTACATCTCTCATGGAGAGCTGGCAGATACTTTTTTATCCCTTTCAACCCTCTCTCAACTCCCTCCACCTCTTGCTCCCCTTCCTTCATAACATGATAAACCTCACTTGCATAATTATTTGGATATAATAGTATTATGATTGTTTTTATGTGATATTTGGGATATGCTTCAAAGTCATCCAGGGGAGCCACGCTGGGTCTGGGAGAAGTACATCAGAAAGCCAGTTCCCCCTTCCTGTGAGCTGACCAGCATGTGGGCTGAGAATCAAGAACTCTACCCCCCACCCCACCCCACCCCAGCCTCCCATATGCAACCAGCTGGTTCGGAGGACAGGCTGAACTGATAGCAACTGAGGTACAAAAACAACTAGATGCTTGTACTGTTTGATTGACTTTGCAGACCTATGGCTGGTAGTCTGAGCATCTATTAGGATAACAGTATGCAACAGAGAAAATATGGGGGATTTCCTTCTGTCTTGTTTTTGAAATCCTATTATTCTGTTTTGATTTTACTATGTCAGATGGAATGGACAACTATTGTGAAGATAACAAGACATGTTATGGTAGCCATTGTTGATTCCCTATTATCCTGCTTCAAAGTTCTGTACCACTTTCACTGCTTTGTGTTGGTTGGCTTTACTGTTTCGTTTGTTGGGTCTTATTCTCTTAAAAACTAAATAAAAGTCATCCAGGGTTGGGGAGGTGAAAAAGGGTAGGCATGAAACAGACATTGCCTTAGAAGGAAGGAGGGCGCAGACAGCAGGGCCTCAGGTCGCCAGGTCACAGGCACTGACACTTCCTCCCCTGCTCAGCATCTGGATGTCCTTCAGGTAGGGGTGGAGTACAGACTGACCAGTCAGAGGTGACAAATCCTGAGACACTGCCACGAAGGTTCCTGATGGAAAAACCTCCATTCAGCTGATACTTGCTCAGTAGCCAGACTGCCAGTCTCCCTTTCTATACCTGCTCTTAGGGTGACAAGAATGACTGGGGCCTTCAGCTGACATTGCCCCAACTCCTGGGGTCTCCAGGCAACAGACCAAGAGGGCTTCACATCAGGACTGAAGTGTTATCCCACAACAGAAACGGGACAGGCTTGGAGAAGATGAGAACTTAACAAAAATCTCCTGGGGTCCTCTGGGAGGCATGGGATCAGACCAGAAGGATCACAGCATCTATATTCTTCTGTAGGAGGCCAGACTTGCAAGGTATGATCATCACAGGCTCCAGGCTAGAAAGTACAAGGGTGCAGAGGTCACAATACACTTCAGCTCTGGTACTGCTGTCTACATCTAGAAGGCCTTTACATGCATGGCCTAAGCTGTCTTTGCTAAAATCGTAATTTCTCGTTGTTCCATAAGGGCTGTTTATGAGGATTTCTTAATGTCCAATTGACATCTAATGTGATTGTTGCTGCCTAATTTACTACTACAGCCAAGGTAACACAGTAGTTAGTAGCTGACATTTGGTTTTCCTTTTATGCCAATATTCAGATTGCTTGGGAGTCGTAATGATAAAAACAAATATATACACATACACCAGGATCATGGGAAAGCAAGGCAACAGAAGACCCTCAAGGTCCCCCAACTCTCCTAAGACAGATCACAGACACACAAATGGAAAGGAAAGCAAATACCAGGTAGCACAACTCTATGAAAAGGTTATATTAAGTGATGAAAAAAACTAAACCACCTAAAATAAAAGACCTAATCAAGAAATGGGCAAGTGAAATGACCAGACCTTTTTCAGAGGAAGAAGTACAACTGGCAAATGAATGTATGAAAAATATTCAGTATCTTTGGCTATTAGAGAAATGCAAATTAAAACAAGGCTAAGATTCCCTCTTTGGCTGGGAATGTAGCTTAGTGGCACAACACCTACCTGGCAAGCACATGGCCCTGAGTTCAATTCTTGGTACCAAAAAAAAAGATTCCCTCTTATACCAGAGAATGGCCCTGATCAAGAAGTCAGACAATAACAGATACTAGTATGAATACAGTAGAAAAGGAACTCTCCTACATTGTTGATGGAAATGCAAACTACTATAACCCACTCTGGAAATCAGTATGGAAATTTCTCAAAAAGCTAAACTCCATATAATCCCTTCTATGTATCTTTCCCAAAAAGCTAAAGAAATCATGCTAAGCTATACATGCATACCGATGCTTATAGCAACACAATTCGTAACAGTTAAATCCTGGAAACAGTTTGCATACCCATCCACAAACCCTCTGATAAAGAAAATGTGGTGGGGCTGGGGATTTAGCTCAGCGCCATAAACGCCTGCCTTGCAAGCAGGCAGTCGCGAGTTCGATCCCTGGTACCGATTAAAAAAAAAAAAAGTAAAAGAAAAAAGAAAATGTGGCATTTGGTATAATGGAATACTACTCAGCTATAAAGAAGAAAAACCTGAGACATTTGTAGGAAAATAGATGCACCTGGAAAATATAGTGGTAAGTGAAACAAATTAGACACAAAAGCATAAACACCATATAGTATTTTTCAACTAAGACAAATACAAACAAAGAGCACAATACAGGATGGCCAGAAGGAGACAAAGATACATATCTTACATATAAATGGGTAAGAGCCCGAAGAACTCTAAGGAGAGGGGAGGGGAAATAAGTAGAATAAAGGTATACCATGTGCGAGAAACTAGTAACTTCAATGAATGGAAACATTTTATGCCACAAATAGGAGTGAAGGTTAATACCAAGAATGAAAATGGGAAAAGGATATTCTGAGGAAGATGAGGGAAGGGGGGGACTGAAAAAAGAATCAAGCTGGATCATGTACTCACATCCCCTCCCCAAGATGATTATACACTGCATGTACCGCAAACACATACTAATAAAACTTAAACATTTAATTTTCAAAAAAGCAGAACTAGACATGCACAGGAAGCCCCTGACAAAACCGCCCAGACCACGCAGTCTGGGAGGGGCTAGAAGAACAGGACGTGGGCAGGGAAGAAACAAAGGCAAGAAAGGCCACAAGAGACCAGTGGGTGGTGGACAGAGCATCCGCATACAAAGGGCCCTCGACTCAAGTCGGAGAGATGGCAGGACAGCACAGCAGGAACAGAGGAGGGCCCAGCCCAAGCCGCAGCTCACCAGCGCAGACCCATACATACTCGTGCCCAGCGCTGGACATACACAGTGCACATGAAGTCACAGCGAGTCACCCTACAATCGGAACACGCAGAACTGAGAGCCTGAGACAGCTGTGGAGCAATCGCTGGGGAATAAAACGTCACAAGCAGTATGGAAATGGGGTACACTTCACACCCTGCCCTACACCTCCAACCCAGGATGCAGTCCCATGCTGTGAACACCATCTATCGACAGGCAAACACAGGAAACCCACCAGCACCGTGCCTGTAGGCTGTCATGTTTGGTGGGGCCCATCGCCTGTCTCCAGGCAAGTTACAGCTTGAAAACTATCGATTTAGATAGCAGAATCTCTTTTTTTTTTTTTTTTTTTTTTTTTTTTTTTTTTTTTGTCTTTTCGAGATATATAGCTTAGGCTGGGTTTGGATTCATTTTGTAGCCCAGGCGTGCCTTGAATTCAGAGGTCCTCCTGCCTCAGCCTCCCAAGTGCTGGGATTACAGGTGTATACAATCATGCCTGGTCCATTTAAACTTTGCTTATTGGATTTTGTGTTCCAACACCTCTCCATTGCAGGGTTTAAAAACATGTACTCATCCTCTGGCATGCAGTCAGGTCCTGCCCCTCTGATGTTAGTGCCTCACTTCCACCCCACCCCCAGGAGCCTGGGACAGACAGGACTTCGGTGCTACAAGTGGGCACTCAACAAGTAACTGAGCAGTTGAAACATCTGTGCCTGGCAGGGGTGATGGGATGTTCATCCTCAGTATGACTGTGAGGTGTGGCTCTGCTCAGTTCCCTACCTGGGTCTCTAGGTCTCCTGAAGGTACCAGGGCCTGGACCACAGCACAATCTATTACCCCATCCCTAACCCCACAGAGCAGCATGGCTGTCTGAGCTCCGCCCTCCACATTCCACTCTGCTCCAGGTGGAGCAGAGTGCTGCAAAGACCTTGGACATGTTCACTACCATAGGACACTGGCTGCAGAGGGGCAAGCCAACTGGCAAATGTGGTCTCTGCTCATGGCGGGCATGCAGCTACAGAAGCACAGATGGCATCTGTGTGGGAAGAGGGAGGGGTATCCAACCCTTCCTCAGTGAACTGCATGATGAATTAGCACCCAACCAGCAGACTCCGATGTATCGAGTGAAATATTCCTGGAACATCAACTCACCAGTAGAGAACAAGTTCAAACAGACAAATTACAATCCCAAAACTCGTGTTTCCAACATGAACCAAGCGGAGCTGCAGCAGTACTCCGTGCACACTTCCTGCTTCTCAGGTGCACCTCGGTGAAACCCTAAATGCTAAGTACAGCAAGTCCACTTCTCATGTCTTCCAGGGATGGACAGGCTGGGCACACTGACACTTCTTAGTCATCTTGCGTGGAGGCCGAGGAAGGCGAAATGAACATCAAAGTCATGCAGCACTAACCCCAGTCTGTTCTGAGGTGTCTGGTGCCTGCAGGGTCAGGGAGAAGAGGCCACGGGACAATGGCCAGCAGCATCAGCTGTGACGGCACTCAGGGTCCTCTGGTTCAGTCCAGGCCCTGGAAGTGGGCTTGGCCCCACAGGAAAACCTCACTAACATTTAAATGCATCACACAAACAGGTTGTCACTTTATTACTCACTGCAAGAAATAGTGTATATAAAAAGTCATTTTTAAAATAACCAAGTTTGTTGGAAAAGTGTCCTTTTATTCTCGGCACCATGGATTTTGGCACCACTGGCACCTGGAATCCTCTATATTAAATATATTATCTAGGCAGGCGCCAGGCAAACCTTTGGGAACTTCTGAGTTCTTGGCTCATGCCCACTTCCCATCCTACCCTATTATCAATATTAATAGCCAGAAAAACACACACATTTCACTTCTGTGAGTCCTTTTCCCACTTCAATATATCCAAAGATGGGACTTGGTCAGGAATTCAGAAATTCTCCCAAAGTCCTCATGGAAGACTCATAGAGAAACCTGAAACACAAAGGAGAAAAAAAGACTCAGCAAAAGGAAAAATGGCAAATGTACATTTTTCAAAAGTACAGTGTAAAATCGGTGTGCAACCAGACACATTTAAAAACAAAGCTAAAGTGAGTTATGCCTGCCGTGTGCTAGGCAGATCAGAACCCCATCTGAGAGGGGTCTGGCAGACACCAACTCTGCTGGGCCTTCTACCTGGTGGTGCCAAGCCAATGAGCACTCTCCTTAGAAGACCCACAGAGTGACACACACTCATCCCTCCTTCCCTCCACTCTATCCTGGGCTGCCCTACTGCCCTCAGAGAAAACAAGAAGCATAAGCCTCAATATGACAGTTTCTCTTATAAGAGAAACACAAAACACAAATAATTACAGAGCAAAAGACAAATACAGGAAACAAGGAGACATCTTTTATAAATGGGATGGAACCAGGAGATTGAGGGGAACAGAGAACAGGCATGTAAAAAGAACTAAGTTGTGCATAACTTACGAAAGTTATGTACTGCAAAGGTGTACAAATGAAAATAAAGTTTTAAAAAATAAAATGAGGTAAATGAGACTTAGGTCACCCACCAGCAGACAAGACCTTGCTGGTTCACACCTTTGACAACCTGTCCCTCCTCCCTACCCACCAAGCCAGGATGGGCTCTGCATTCCCTTGCAGTATCTGTCTATTTCACTTCACTGAGGACAGCTTGTGTGCAGAGTCAGTGCTGTGTTGCTGTTATGGGTCTAAACACTAATTTACAAAGTGCATGATTCACTATTGTTCCTTTTTCTTTACAGTCTAATGACTTCAGGGTGATTCAAGGCGTGTGTCATGGTGAGTCCACTTCCAGGTACTCTTCTCAGAGATAATCTCCACATCTGTCTTCCACTTCAGCCACTTACTGCTGGCTCTGATACCCTTTGTCTGACTTTGCCCCCGCAGATGACAGGCCAGCATCCAGCTCAGCGCTCTGCCATTTCAGATGGTTGTTATCAGACAAGAGAAACATGAAATGTACTTCACAACGCTTGTGGTTACACAGCCCATGTCCACATATACCCACCTGCAGTCAACAGAAGGTAACCACTAACATCTTCTACCTTCCACTGTGCTTCCTTCCCAGCCCTACCCACAACTGTCCACTCCTCGGCAGCATCTGTACTGCCCAGTAGTCCAGAAATCCCTCAGGATCCTCTTGCCAACTCTGAAATTCCTAATCTTATCCAGAGCTATTTAGATGTGTGTATGTGCGTGCGTGCGCAGGTGCACATATATGTATGTGTTTAAATCAATCTCATGCAAACTTCAGTGAAAGGAATCCATAAGATCACAAGTGTCCTAGCATCAAGTCTCAGGACCACTGCCCACATCCTCTGCCATCAGCATGACTGCCCTGCAACAGTGCTTGCATGACCACTGGACACAGCATCTGATCCTCACAACAACCTCTGCTCTGGATATCCTTCTCGTGAGTAACTTGCTTCTAATATAATCTTAGTTAATTTGCAAAGTGGGAAAAATTGATGAGGTAACGCAAGTCTGAAAAAAAATAGTTATCCTTTGTAACTTCGAATTACAAACTTAACACAGTCTTCATACTATTAAAGTAATAAATATACTTGACATTTAAATGCAGCAGGGTGTTGGAAAATGCAAGTTGTTTCTCCTGGGGAAACATGTCCAATTTACAACAGCATATACTGAATGAGGAATCAAACCACAACGAGAAGCACTTTTTATCCAGCACTCAGTAGACCACAGCTAAAACATCAACTCTGCTGGGGAGGAAACAGACTAGTCCCTCCAGAAATGTTCCCCTCTACATGAATGTCCACTGCCTGGAGCAAGGGTTGCCAGTATCTAAAGATGCTTATTGGCTTTGGTGTCTCTAATCTAAACAGTAAATCACTGTTATTTAAAAATAGTCTTGGCCTGGGACATAGCTCAGTGGTAGAACACTTGTCTAATACTGAGAGGCCCTAGATTCAATCCCCAGCACCAAAAAATGAGTAAAAATGTACCCTAAAATCTCAGTTGTTCACCTTCCACTAGATGGATTTTGTGTCATGTATCTTTCAGGTTGATTCTTTTGAGCACTGGTCCCATCACAGACTGCTTCATGTATATGAAGACTCCTGTTTTCTCGACCTTTCTTTTCACCATTTATTTCCTGAGGACTCTCCTTTGAGAACTCTTCCTTCCATCTGCAGGTCACCTGAGTAGGGAGGACAGCAGGTCCTGGTACAAACAGTAGGGAAACAAAGTGCTGCACTCTATGTTAGGTCCCCCACTGCCCTGTTTTCCTTGGTTAAGTTGTGAGCTCTTTTCTCAGTTGAAATTCACTCTGAAAGTATGTGCAGATGGAAATGAAAGACACCCTAACAACGAGCAAGCATTCTTCCTCATCTTCAGCACACTATCAACACTCCATCCTTGTCAATACTATTTCCAATAAGGAAATACTGGAGAATACCTGGACTTCAGAGAATGCTGCTATGTCCTGTGAAAAAATTCTGACATTCTTACATGGCGATTCTCACTGTCCTATTTAGTCTTGTCTCTGGAACATGCATCTGTTCTTCGGTGTGTATTCTGAAATGAACACGTGCTCCTGTCATCTTTAGACTCAATCATTGCTCCCTTCCCAAATTCCTAAAACTGATAGTTTGCTGAGTTTCTTCTTAAAACACAGAGTAACAAACAAAGTCTAACTACATTAAAAGCAAATAAGGTAAGTAGTCAACAGTTTGAGAATAAAGTACAGAATGCATTTCCTTTGTTTATACCGGCTCCCCTGCACTCTAACCTCCTCAAGGTCTCCTCCTAGGGGGCAAGGTTGGACTGACCTGATGCAGACTCGTGGGCAGCTGGGTCCCAGCTCTGGCTACCCTCTTGACTTTATAGAAGGAGCCAGGTCCCAGGGCCAGGGCTCCTCCTGGGGACTCTTACCTTCCCCTGGGTAACCTTTAAAATTCTCTTAAGATCCATCACACCAATCCTGTTAAGAATTCCTGACCAAGCTTTCTTGTCCAAATCACTGTGTGGCTGGTTGCTGCCTCCTCCTATAAGCTGACTCACACAGTACACTGTGGTTCTGATACCCAACACAACAGACCTAAAGGGAGAAGCAGCACTGGAGACATGGAGGAGGGGCCTCCATGAGAACAGGTCAGGTCAACAAGACATGGTGGGGGCTGGGGATTTAGCTCAGCGGCATAAGCACCTGCCTTGCAAGTAGGCAGTCGTGAGTTCGATCCCTGGTACCAATAAAAACGAAAAAGACCAAAAAAAAAAAAAGAAGACATAGTGGCTGTAAACTCAGGAATCAGAAAAGAAGGTCTGTCATTAGTCACTCAAACTGCTTCCTCAGGAAGAGAAAAGGAGCATATGAAATGCAAAATAAGCAGGTGAACAGAAATAATAAAAATCAGAACAACTAAACAGGAGATCAGTAGAGAAAAATCAACAAGGGGCTGGGAATTTAGCTCAGTGGCATAAGCGCCTGCCTTGCAAGCACGCAGTCTTGAGTTCGATCCCTGGTACAAAAAAAAAAAAAAAGACTAAGGAGAAAAATCAACAAAACCAAAAGCCAGTTATTTGAAAATACAAATAAAACTGATGAGCCTCTAAACTGGTGATGATCAATCTTTTAGAGACCAAGGACCCAAACCGCAACCCAAAACCCCTTATTCATCACTGAGTGTCAACACTGCAATTAAACCTGGACAGTGAGGTTTTAGTTTAGAAAAAACAACTCATACAACTCATGTCATCATCACAGAGCAGGCTCTGCGTGCTTGCTGCAGCATGCATGGCCTAGGCTCATTATTGCACTCTCCAGTCAGGCTAATTAAGGGAAGTGTAGATTCCACACGTCAGGAACGAAGAGGACATCACAAACCTTACAGGCACCGAAAGACCAACCATCAGTCTGATAACCTATATGACATAAAACGTCTTCTTTCTTTCTTGAGTCAGGGTCGTGCTATATACCCAAGTTGACATCAAACTTGCAACACTCCTACTTCAGGCCCCCAAGCACTTAAACAAATTTCCTGAAAGTGTGCACCACCATGCTCAGCTTAAACTAATTTCTTCTTTTCTGGGGATGGAACTCAGAGCCTTGCACGTATTGAGCAAGCACTTTACTACTGAGTTACATCCCCAGCCCTCTTTCAATTTTAGTTTGAGATAGGATTTCAGTAGTTTGCTTGTTTTGGTCTCAAACCTGCAATCCTCCTACCTGACCTTTTCACATAGTTAAACCAATGCTTCATTTTTTGGTACCAGGAATTGAACTCAGGACCTTGTGCTTCTCAGGCAGACACTTATGCCACTGAGCTATATCCCTGGCCCTTAAAAGAGCTCTTGAAAAACACAGTCTAACAAAACAATTAGACAATGTAGTAACTATTGCTCTTTTTTTTTTTAGTATCGGTACCAGGGATTGAACTCACGACCCTGTGCTTGCAAAGCAGGCGCTTAATGCCACTGAGCTAAATCCCCAGGCCCTACAGTGTAGTAACTATTGTTAGTCTGATTATGAAATTCTGGGGTGTTTTTTACATAAAATAAAACAATTTTTAAAAAAGACCTAGTAGGGGCTGGAGATTTAGCTCAGCGGCATAAGCGCCTGCCTTGAAAGCAGGCAGTTGTGAGTTCATCCCCGGTACCGGTAAAAACGAAAAAGACAAAAAAAAAAAAAAAAAAAAGACCTAGTAATGCTCAGAATAGCCAATTGAATAAGTCTAAATCTATGAAAGAGATTGAATCAATAATTAATAACCTTCCAAAACAGAAAGTACCAAATCTAATAGGTCCACTGGTGAATTTTGTCAAATATTTAAGGAAAAAAAAAAACTATCCATATTCTTTACAATTTCTTTCAGAAGATAAAAAGAGGGAATTTCTTCTTCTTCTTCTTCTTCTTTTTTTTTTTTTTTTTTTTGTCTTTTTCCTTTTTATCGGTACCGGGGATCGAACTCACGACTGCCTGCTTGCAAGACAGGTGCTTATGCCGCTGAGCTAAATCCCCAGCCTGGAATTTCTTCGTTTTATGAGCCAGCATTACTTTAATACCAAACCAGACAAATATTACACAAAATGAAAATTACAGACTAGTATCTCTCATAAATACAGAGAGGACTGTTGCCAGCATAGAAAGGCGACCTGGAAAAGGAGAATAGTGCTGTGGATTTTCCTAAGTGTTGTTGTTGTTTGCAGCCCCTGGTTCTAAAGAAGCTTGTCATGCTGGCCTCCCAGATATGAACCTGGCTGTTACCATCAGAGGAACTTGGGACCTTGTTGCTGAGGATGGCTGCAGTTTTCTTTGGTCTTCACTTTGAGCATTGCTTTCTGGCTCTGGAGGGAAAGATGTGTGCTGTTTAACTTCCAGGACAAGTTTGTCACATTGGCTTCCCGATATGCGCTCAGCTGTTCTCATCTTCAGAGGAGCCTGGAACCTCCCTGCTGCTGAGGATGGCTGTGGTACTTTTCAGGTGAGCCCTTGGTCCTTACTTTGAGTGTCGCTTCTTGGTGCCAGTATA
This sequence comes from Cavia porcellus, assembly GCF_034190915.1. NCBI lineage: Eukaryota > Metazoa > Chordata > Mammalia > Rodentia > Caviidae > Cavia > Cavia porcellus. The sequence goes on from NW_026947489.1 coordinate 61,967,537, forward strand.
GAACCTTCAATCTGCTGGCATGGACCTTTTAGCTTCCACTGCTGATCTTTGGGCCTTCCCAGCACAGATTTGTGCAATAGATTTATATGGGTCACTGTCATGGGTTTTCAGTGGAACTCATGCAGGTTATTGCCATGGGATCCAGGCCCTCAGCTGGATTTTCTAGGTCTTTAGTGTTGTGGACAGCTTTCCTGCATTTTTTCTTGGTACTTAACTCCTTGGATGATCGTCATAAAATAGTACCATAAGTTATGTATCCTGTATGTAATTGTTCTCCTTGCAAACCCTTACAACAACACTATCCTACATGCCAGGGACAAACAAATGCAATGTGAAATTAAAAGTGTAACACCATTTTCATTGAAACCCATAAGAATAAAATATTGAAGTATAAATCTAGCAAAATATGTATAAAATGTACATGGTGGTAACTGTCAAACTCTGATAAAAAGATATCAATGAGTCAAACGAATGGAGAGCAATCCCACATTCATGGACAGGAAGACTCAACATTGTCACTATGTCAGTTACTCTCAACTTGGTCTACCGATTTACGGAATTCCAGTCAAAATCCCAGCAGATTATTATGGGGATACTGACAAATTTCTAAAGTTTATGTAAAGAGGCAAAGATTCTAAATAGCCAACTCAACACTGAAGTACAAATGTAGAAGACTAACACTACCCAATTTCAAGACTAACCATAATGTCATAGTAACCAAGACAGTATGGTACAGGCAAAAGAATGACAAGGAAGTCAGTGGAAAAGGATAGACAGCCTAGAATTAGACCAACATGAATACAGCCAACTATTACTCACTGAGAAAGCAACAAAGGGAACACAAGCAATGATAGGCTTTTCAACAAAGAATGCTGAAACAACTGTAAAACTCCTGAAGACAACACAGGTGCAAATCCTGACCTCTGACTCTTAGCCTTGGCTTGGTCACACTACTGCCTTCCTTGGTTCTCAGTACCCTGACTGAGACTTCCCTGATTCTGAAGCTTCCACAGTAGCATATGGTATGACTTTTTAGGAACCAACACTCTCTCTCTCTCTCTCTCTCTCTCTCTCTCTCTCTCTCTCTCTCTGTCTCTCACACAAACAAACACACACACACACACACACACACACACACACACACACACGCATCGGTTCTAGGGGTTTAAGGGATGAGCAGACAGGATTACTGGGCCAGGGGAACCACTCTGCATGGTGCTACAGAGGTGGATACAGGTCACTGTACATTTGCACAGATCCTCACAATATATGAACCCAAGTGTGAACTCTAATATAAACAATATACTTCGGGGGATGACAATGTGTACCTGTCAGCTTCTCAGTGCTAATGTCACTTTGATTTAGGGTATCATAGTAGGGGGTATGGACATGCACAAGGGAAAGAATGCAGGGAAAACGTCCATCTTCAGTCCTGCTGTGAAGCTAAACTGCTCTTACTGAAAAAACAAAAAACTTAAGACTGCAATGTGTGGTGCCTGAGCTGTATCCCAAGACTAAAAACAGTGTTGCTCTTTGTGAAACTGTAATGAATAAGGAAATTAAATAGAGGTGTTTCTCCCCTTACACCCTAAGACTTTAGGAGCAGGAATGAAATCACAATGCCAAACACACGCAGTTTCCATGCAGCCACAGCTGGAGGCATCTTGCACTGTACCTTTCGAGACTATCCTCTTCCAAAGTAATCTCCATGAACAGCTTCAGCTTTCTGTGGACCATGGCTGCAGCCTCCTTCACGTTTGAACTTCTGTGTTTACCTAGAAGATTGTATTGAACACAGAGAAAACATCACCACATGCAGAAACAGATACACTCTGTGGTGCACGAAGGTCAATTTCCCCTTCCCTGTAAGGTGACCCCTAAAGCTGTGGGCAAGAGCTGTCCCTCACAGGGAGCTGTGAAGGCCAAATGCTTATAAAAGCATATCAGTTTTCTAAGCTTTTGTAGAATCCACAAGGAACTCACCGGGATGTTTATGGGAAGTATTCAGTCCATGACAATCAACAAAAACAACTAGCATAATTCTGAGTCATTCATCAGTTTAAATATCATGGACTACTAAATGCTTTTGAAATGCAGCAGACAACACCCTGAGGGTCAGGCCCACACTGCTGGGAGGGAACACAACTTGTTCTGGGCGGCTCAGCTCAAATTGCGGGGCAGGCTTCCCTAAGAAGTCTTCTCTGTGACAAAACTAGGTCCAGCAAGCTGGAAACTATTACAGACAGAGCTTTCCTAATCTGGAAATCCATAATCTAAATCAGGTTCCAAATTCTGAAACTGTTTTTTCAAAGGATGCTCTAAGAGTTTTCTTTTTCTTTCTCTTTTTTGTTGAGACAGAGTCTTGCTACGTAGCCCAGGCTGGCCTCAGAGGCACAGTGATCCTCCTGTCTCAGTCTCCTGAATAGCTGCGTCTACAAATCAACAAATATCCAATTCTGAGCATACAGGGATGCTTATATGTGGCCCACAGTGGACAGTGAGAGGGAGACAAGAACTGAGTGGTAGAAAAGCAGGACGCTCATGCATACAGAACCAGGCTGGCAAAGGAGAGGGAAGTCCGGTAGGCAGTACTGTCTTCAGAGAGCACCAGGAGCCAGGCTGGAAAGGGAAGCCTGTGGGAAGCCTGTCCTGGTGGGCAGAAGTCAACACAGGGGATAAAGCACAGAAAATATGACCAACCTTTGTTAATAACCAAAATAATGTGCAGAACTGCAGTAAGGCACACAATGCCCTCAATATCTCCAGACGTCACAGATGCCTTTAACTCCCTCAGAAATGACCTGTGGAAACCAACAAGCAGGAACAGTTACTCCACAGTACATGCCTAAGATAAGCACGCTTACCAGCAACAGAATGGTATTGTCCAAGTAACACAAGAAGTGGACCCAACAGACCCTCTGCTTTTCACTTTCAGCAGGTCATGCTATGCCAGTGAGTTTTAAAATCAAATGATGAGTTGTGTGTGTACTCCCACTAAAGGTAGGAGGGTCACGGGTTTGGGCGCAGGTGGGCGACTCAGCGGGAGCCTCCTCTCGACACAGAAAACACAAACACTGCAGCAAGTGATGAAGAGCTCCTGTCCATCCTCACTGCACACACACAGAGATTAGTTTCATAAAAAGGTGGCTGAAAAGCAACCCAGAGCTGCCGGAGTTCTGAGTTTTCACACACGCGCCCTCTAGAAAGCTCGAGGGGTATGGGATCGCCAGCTACTTCCTGTGAGTCTTCACCCTTGGGGGCCTTAGCAGACCCTCAAGTCAATGCAGGTGACACAGGAGGAAACAAGTCACAGTTGTACAAGGAATAAAACTAAGCTGGCACTTAACTTGGTGAAGTATTCTCAAAGTAAACAGTAGTCAATATGATACCACATTCACATTTTCCCCTTTTCCCAGGTACAGTAACCAGGGACTAGATAAAAACATTTTACAGAAAATTAGAGGTCTTTTTTATGTGATTTTAATGTAAATATTTTCTATCACTGGTAAGATGGAGGAAAACATTCTATGGAATATTTTTCTCAAAGAAAAAGATGTACATTTAAGAATTTGAGAACAGGGCTGGGGATTTAGCTCAGCAGCATAAGCACCTGCCTTGCAAGCAGGCAGTCGTGAGTTCGATCCCCGGTACTGATAAAAAGGAAAAAGACGGGAAAAAAAAAAAAAAAAAGAATTTGAGAATAAAAGGGAATCTGATGAGACAAAAAGTTTGGAACTCAAAAAAAAAAAGTTTGGAACCCATAAAAGAGATGATTACCTGACCACGTTCAACGACTTCATTATTATTCCTATTAAACACCTCGAAAACGGCGGAAGGTCAGAAAGACACTCTGGTGGGGTTAACTCTTCTACATCAGTAACCTAAAACAAGTATCAAATCAGTAAATTATTAATTGAGGCTGAGCTAACTGCTTATTTTACATTGGTCTGAGTTTTCTTCTATACCTGGTAAAAGCATTACAGAAACTGAAATGAATGATTTTACTAAGTGCTGAAATATCTGTAACAATTATGAATCATCTACAGAGAAGTCTCACTCAGTGTGACAGAAATGAAAGACATGTCCCTCACAAGCCTTTGTCCAAGTCCAGTAGTCTTTGCTCTCTGCATCATCTTCTGTAAAGAGCATCTGGGCTCAACGAATTTCGCTGTTTCTCCCTCTGTCGATGAGGACTTTTCATCTCTGCAGTACACTGTGCCATGCCAGCTTGGGAGCACTGAGCGCCCACAACACCCCTTGCTTGCTGCCCAGAGCAGTGGAGCAGCTGTCCAGGCCTTCAAAAGTGCCCAGTTGGATGGTTCTTTTTACCACTGGCCACACAAGGATACAGAAGCTGTCCAACACTGATAAATGAGCTCCTCAGCAAATGGCTCCTATCTAAATCCAGAACTTCCAGTTCTTCCAGGGAGAACATGGTGGACAGATAGCAGCAGCTACGGAGGCTCTCTGAAAGACCCAGCTTAGAATTCAGGAATGGTGCGGAGTAAGGAATCATAAGCAAGTGGAGATATGCCCTGCTGACCGAAGAACGAACTGGCCTGAGAGAAACCAACTTGGAATGCAATCCTGGCGCTATAACAGGAACAGAAAAGCCTCAGTGTGGAAGCTGGAGCCCACGGCATTGGAAGCTGTGATTTGGGTTTCCCGCCGCGTGGCGGCTAGGTCTACATCGGCTCGGCAGGGAGAGAGACGCGTGGAAGCTCTGAGAACGGGAATCGGTGAACGGAGTTGAAAGCAGGACGGGCGGGGAGCTGTGCATTGACTTGCGGTGAGGTAAGTGAGAGAAACTGAGACTCTTCCACAGTTTAGGAGACTCCAACAGAGGACATTCTGGGACTGGGCAGACTTGCGGGAACAGGGCGCTGCAGTGACTTCAGCCACGTATCCCCCTCTCAAGCGGGATTGGTGAGAAGTGCCTAGCCTATGTGACGCTGCTGGCTGAGACCCAGTAGGCTAGCACAACCCAGATCCCAGCACCTGAGGGTGACCTGGAGGGGTGGGCCCCACATAGGCTGCCTGGTCTGCAACTTCCTGGTGTGCTGCAGTGGGCAGGAACACCTAGCTGGCGCAATTCAATCAGACTGTGGCTGACAGGGAAGGAAGCTGGGCCTGCTGTATACGCTTGCATATATAAGGAACAAAGAATATGGGAAGAGGGAGCAACAAGAAAGGCCTTTCGGCCCCCAATCCTGAGAAACAAGCAATAGCAAACACCGCACCAATAGACACAAAGCGTCATCTCCAGAGCCTCATAGATGAGTTCAGGAATGAAGTTATTGATGACCTGAAGCTAGAAATAAGCAGAATAGTTAGAGAAATGCTAAGCACCACCCGAGAAAAAACAGATGGTGGAATGGAAGAACAGAAAAAGAGGGGAGAATTGTTTGATGGAGAAAATAGAGAAAGCATAGAATACGTGAAGCAGGTTCAAAGAGACTACCAGGAAACTAAAAACTCTATCGAAAACTGGCATAACAGCTTAAAAGAAACTAAGGACAGACTATCTGAACTGGAGAGCAGATTTGTAATATGGGAGAATGAAATGAAAAACTTCTTAAAAGTAACAAAGAATCAAACAGCAATAATACAAAGACTAGAAGATGATAAGAGGATCCATAACTTAAGAATTAAGAACATAAAAGAAGAAGTAGGGACACAAACAAATGAACTACAAAAGCTACTCACAGAAATAATCCAGGAGAATTTTCCTAATTTAGCAAAAGGTAAAGATACTCAGTTGTATGAAGCATACAGGACCCCAGCCACCTACAACCCAAACAGAGCAACACCCAGGCATATAATAATTAAAATTCTAGAAATTCAATACAAGAACAGAATATTAAAAGCCGTCAGAGACAAGAAACAGATCACTTACAAGGGAACACCCATCAGAATTACAGCAGATTTCTCTGCACAAACCATCAAATCACGAAGAGCATGGGGGGAAATAATTCAAGCTTTGAAAGATAATAATCTCCAGCCAAGATTGATATATCCTGCACAACTATCCCTGGAAATTGATGGAAAAACAAGGTGCTTCCAGGATAAAGAGGAACTAGGGGAATATGCAACAACCAATTCAACTCTACAGAGAATACTGCAGGATATTCTAAAAAAGTAAAATACGAAGAATTCAGAAATAGTGGCAGAGAGGCCACAATGAATGGAGCAGAAAACAAAATGAAGAAGACAAACTGACAACTAATGACAGAAAAAGAGCTCAACAGAAATGAGGCAGAGAAGATTGGATGATAGGAACATCTTATTTTGGAGAAAATGACATCTTAATAGGTAATACTGATTTAGTATCATCTTGTTTTGAAGTCTCATCAAGCTTTTATTCTTCCGTCTCCATTGGTCTAAACAGGTTGTATCTTATTGGATTTTATTATGTATGATAGTATAAGCAAAAACTTTTAAAGACAAGGAGATTATACAGAAACCATTGTTCGTTTTCTGTTAGTGGATTCTAAATACCCTGTAATGCTGTCATTCTCTTAAATGGTTTTACATTGTTTTGATATATTTGATGCTACAGTATACGAAGTTATACTCAAAGATTTCAAGGAAAGAGACAATATGGTAACTACTTTTATGTCAGGATTATCTTGTGGTGAAACACTATTCTGCTTAAATGGTTATGTTTTGATCTGCGCTGTTTTGCTGTTATGCCCTCTTTTATCTCAATCTCCACTTCATTATTTACTTTTTTATTTTTATCCTTTTAATTAAGGGAAAAATAAAAAATAGCAGGATATATTATGGTAACCCACTTTGACTTTCCATTATCTTGATTTAAAGCCCTGTATTACTCTCACCATCTTGTTTTTGACTGATGTCCCCCTATTCTGTTTTGCTTGATAGTACCAGGTTCGAAAGTTTAGGCAACAGCTGTGAAGATAGTGGGATTCATTATAACGCCCATTCTCGTTGACTATTATCTACTTTTGAAGACCTATAATGTCTCCAATGTTTTGGTTTTGTCGGTTTTGTTCTTTACTGTTTTGTTCAATTTTATTATAACTGATGATATAGGCAATTCTATTACAGATAGCGGGAGGCATTATGGTAACCATTGTTGATCACCTTGTATTATGCTTTTACATTATCTATTATGTCCACCCTTTTGATTTGATTGACTCTGTTCTGTTATGTCACATTTGGTTCTACTCCCTTCCAAAAAAGTAATAAGAACTGTGGGAGCAACAAAACCCAAAATGGGTAATTGTCATTGTACAAAAGAGAGGAAAAGAAAGTGCTCTAAACGATATAACTGCATGTATATTTAAGTGTATAAGACAGATAATGATATCACTGAGTTTTGTTGAACCATTGAACAGAACTGTTTGCAGTCTCACTGTTGGAATGTCCACTTTACAAGCTTTAATTTTGTAACTTGAACAATTATTTCTAAGATGACAATATGTAATCCATTAACTAGTGATTTCCTACTGTTTATTTTTTTCTGTAAATCTGTATAACTTGTACCCTTTCTCTGCTTTTTTTTTCCTCCTTAAATTAAAAAAAAAAAAAAAAGTCCAGAACTTCCCTCCCAGCCCAGGGTTTTGCCACTGTTCTCCACCCATAGTCACTGGGGTGTGAAGAGTCGCTCTCTTTCTCTAGCTCTCCCAGTTTTTTGCCTTACTCTTGGCTATGTTTGAGATCTCCTGTCAGAGGGACACTACTTTAACAAGCCTTCCAGTGCTTCCTCTGCTGGAGTTATCACACATATCTGCATGTTAAAGATAGCCATTAGTAGCTAGGAAACAGCACCATTTATCATCACACTGTGCTGACCTTAAAGTACTGGTACACCATGCAGAGCTCTTGCCTCTAACCCCAGCACTCTAGGAGGGTGCAGTGGAGGATCAAAGTGCAAGCCCAACCTGGGGAACTTGTCTCATAACTTAACAAAAAATTTAACAGGGCTGGGGATATAGCTCTGTGTCAAGGTCTAAATTAAATTACAAAATAAAAACATAAAAAATTCAAAATAAAGTATAGTAAATGATTTCTGTACAGTGAGACAACACTACTGACTAGTTAAAAAATTAATAAAAATGTATCTTGGTATTTTAGGCCAGTATAGATGTGAAACATGATTACAGGAAGACAGGCGGAAGGCTGTAGTGGGAAGAATGCTGTCACTACATTCCTGTGAGCTATGTGGTGGTGCTGATTTCTGAAGGTAGATGTGACAAGTATAACATGCATATAACTAAAATCTCTAAGGAAGCCCCCAAAAGTACACTAAGAGTAATATAAAAACAGCAGTAAAAACATCTGACTCATCCAAAATGGCAAGAAACAACAAAAAGAGCAGAGAAACTGATAGAGCAGATGGAACCAAAGGAAACAAATGCCAATGTAATTGGCTTAAGTCTAAACACATCAATAACGTCACTAAATCAAATGGGTTACAAGTACCCCAAATAAAGGCAGCAACTGTCAGATTGGAGTTTTTTAAAACCACTCATATGGTATTTAGAAAATAAATTAAATAAAGAGACAAGTAGAAGTAAAAAGATCAAAATAGACTTGCTAAGCAATCTTAAAGCATAAGAAAGCTTGTGTGGCTATGAAAATATCAAGCTGGACTTGACAATGAAATCATTACAGGGCCTAGGGATACAGCTCAGTGGTACAAGTGCCTGCCTGGGCAAGTGCAAGGTCCTGAATTGGATTCCCAGGACCAAAAAAAGAAGAAAGAGAAAGAAAGGAAGGGGGGGCGGCAAACAGAAAATATGACAAGACACAGAGGGAGGGATATCACAACCATAACCAAGGACAGTCAATTTACCCTGCACCTGGTAACAAAGCTCCCAAACACAGGAGAGGAAAGCAAGAAGAACAAACAAAAAGAGCCGGAACCAGGGCTGTAGACCTAGCATACCGATGGCAGCAGGCACCCTCCTCAGAAGGATGGAAGCACCCCAGCTACACACGAACACAGGCTCTACCACACCGCCAGCTCTGTGGCACAGCACGAGGCAGTGCGGAAGATGCAGAGCAAACACCACGCGTGCTCCATGGGGCTCCAAGAGCTAGGGCACTGCAGGTTTTGGCAGAGACTTTAATGACTTACAACTTCAGCTACACAGTTCAACAGAGTAAGTCACGCCTAATTTTACTCTACGTCACTTAGCAATTACTTTCCTAAATCAGAAGACCTCCCTTCAAGCTTGATAGAGGGCTTTGAATTTTATTTAATGATTCAGAGTTTAGTAAACATCGTTTTAGTTCCAGTTTTATGTTATAAAGTTCATATATTTTTAAGGACAACAAGCCCTGTGCTGTGTATCAATGTCTAAGTCAAAATGCACGACAGGTAAGTGTCCAGAGCCTGCTCCACCTGCACACTCGTGTCAGCAGCTAAGGACACAGCATTGCACAGTCACCCAGCGATATACCCCTGGACCACGTGCACTGGCCACATGGCACAGGACCACAGCAAACATAGAACTTGGGCATCCGCAGCGGCTCAGCATCCCCTTCTCTCTGGCATGACTTACACCTCTTCTCCAAGAGGGAACACACCCTGACTTGTCATCTGGCCGTGCCCTTTTTCACCAAACAGATCCATAATTTCTGTATTAACAACTTTCCTTCATCAACTACAGTTACTTCTTTTTTTTCTCTCTCATCGGGAGTATTTATTTACATGAACAGCTTTAAAAGTCAGAGCACTCAATTTGTTTAGTACATACTCATGTACAGCTGGCTCTCAGTGGTACACTGTCACATATTTAATTTTTTTATTATTTATTTTTTGGCTTTCTGAGACAGGGTCTCACTATGCAGTTTAGGCTGACCTTAAGCTCACTTTGTAGCCTATACTGGTCTCAAACTTGCAAGGATATCTTCCTGCCTCAGCCTCCCAAGTGCTGGGACTACAGGCGTACGCCAGTATGCCTGGCTGCTGTTACATATTTTATATGACTCCTTTAAGAACACAGGGAATCTGGAAACTTAATGAAAATTAACTTTACATACTAAAATCCTAGTCACCTCTGCTTACTAAAACGTTGATTTTGTGTTATAGCTGGTCTTTTACCGTTACATAATCATCACTGTTCATATCAGAAATGTGGCTCAGGTGATCAAAACACCCATGTCACCCTGGGATCCAGTACCCAGTCAGCCAACGGGAGGTCCTGCTATTCCCCGCTTTCTCACCAGGCCCCAACTCACAGGCCCACAGCTCAACAAAAGGGACAACTTTCTCCTCACATTTTAGATGAACACAGCACAAACAGGTTTTTTCCTTTTTGGTATTTTGAGACAGGGTCTTCTGTGTCAACTACAGTTACTTTTAAGAGAATGAGCCAGTATGCAGGAAAAAATGATTTACTGAAATTGAGGCCAAAAACTTAAATCTCCTATGCTTAGAAATGAAAAAGGTAATAAATACAGCAGGAAGAGAGAAGAACTACATTCTGCTCACACCTGACCATCCCCCCTTGCATCTCCAGGAAATAATCTTCAGAAATGAACTGACCTAGTTAGGTGTCATGGCACACACTTACAATCCAGCACTTTGGGAGGCTAAGGCAGGATTGAGAATCCAAGCCCGGCCTGGGTAACTTAGTAATACCCTGTCTCAAAATAAAAGTCCAGAAAAGGAATGGGGATGTAGCTCAGTGTGAAGGCCCTAGGTTCAAGGCACAGTACCAAAAAAATGACCAATTCATCAACCCTCTCAGTGTCCACCTTTGAGGCTGTGTGGGCCACACTGAGCAGTGTACTAATTAATGAAGAAAGCTTCAGGTCCGCTTAATGTCCATGAAAGCTGCCTTCACGGGCATCTGCATAGGTAGACTGAAATACTACCATCCATGATTACTGCATTTTACTCGCCAGGTCACACAGGCACAATCTGCACTTGAGTACCATGCAACTAAGTCATGAAAAATAATGCTAAGAATCACACATTCGCACATACCTGTCAGTCTGAAGCACTGGTGGCACCACGATCCCAACTGGCAGCTTGCACAGCTGGTAATACAAAGGGATCTAACCTAATAAAATTAATAAAAGTCACCTGATAGGACAGTCATGCATGTACCATTGGTGGTTCAAGCCAGCAAGAACATAACATATTCAAATGAGATCCACCTGACAGTGAGACATGAATTATGGGCCCACTGTAGTGTGCTAACCTTAAGTTTACATCTTATGACCTTATGGGACCCTTTGGCAGCTGTCCAGCGCTCTAGGCTGGACATGTGTACCCTGGAACACAACCAATACAAGTGCCCTGACGTGAATCTGGCCCTATCTTAGACCCTGGTACATATCTCACCATCACATGACTCCCAAATGCCCCTGGGCTGAGCAGAGTGCAATACTGAAAAGCAGGCCCCTCTGAGGTTTAGGGCTGAAAACCTGAACTCATGCTCCTGGTGGAAATGGCACCCTATAAGCCGAAAGAAAGGCAGGGCAGTTTCAGAATCAGACACCTCACCTTCCGCAGCTGGTGGCTGATCTCCACCACAGGTGCAGCGATTAGTGTGGAAAGCACGCCTTGGTGGACGGGGCTGTGCTCATGCCAGGTCTGCACGGCGGTTATGAATTCATGAAGCGGGGTCTGCACAGAGTACAGGAGCTGCAGGGATACACATGAGTCAGTGTAGGTAGCGCTGCATTATCCTGATTAAAGAAACAAGACTTGCAAATGAGCATTCCCAGCTGGTGCTGGTGCATCCCAGGAATCACAGTATTCTAGGGCAGTGAAGCAGGAGGATCAAAAGTTTGAACCTAGCTATGGCAACTGAATGATTTACCAAGATCCTGTCTCAAAATAAAATGTTAAAAGGCCTGGGGTTGTAGCTAAATGAGAAAGCCCTGGGTTCAATGCCTAGTGCTACAAAAATAAGTCTCGCTGGGTGTTGTGGCACTTGGGAGGCTGAGGCAGGAGGACTGTCACAAGTTTGAGGCCAAGGAGGACTATATAGTGAGTTTGAAGCCAGCCTCAATTACAGAGGAAGACCCTGCCCGCCCCAAGAAATGTAAAAATCAGTAAATCAATAAGTGAACACATTAAAAAATTAGCACTCCTCCTACCCCTGCCCCTTCCAAGAGCTATGAGGCTCATCTGCCAGTCACCAGGTCTATATTTTCCTCTCAGCAGCTCACTCAAGTCTCCAGGGCACCACTGCTCACAGAGAACAGCTGTGGCCAAAGCCTTTACCAGAAGCAAAATAAAAATCCTCAAAAACACAAGTGCTAGGGCCATGAAGGAAGGAAGGAAGGAAGGAAGGAAGGAAGGAAGGAAGGAAGAAGATGAAAGAGGGAGATAGAAAGGAAAGGAGGGGGCTAAGGATTTAGCTCAGCAGCATAAGTGCCTGCCTTGCAAGCAGGCAGTCGTGAGTTTGATCCCTGGTACCAATAAAAAAAGGAAAAAGACAAAAAAAAAAAAAAAAAAAAAAAGAAAGGAAAGGAGAAACCTCAATGACATTAAAATAGCAATTTCTGGCAGAAAAATTAAAGGTCTTGGCATAAATGATATTAAATAAACAGATTACAGACACTAAAATAATGCATAAAAAACAGACATTTCAAATTCAGGTATGAATGAGGTTAGGAAAACATGGCAAATAAACTTCAGTTCCTTCCATCAGTCAAGGCTAGAATAAAATTGAAAATCTTTAATATTTTATAAAAACTGTCACCCATTTAAACATTTTTTAGACTCATTAAAAAAATAACAGCTCACTGACAGAAAAAGTAATGGTTCTCTCCCATAACATGAATTTGTTCACAAATTGGCTTTATTGACTTTTAGGAGTGAAGTAAATCTGGCCCAGTTTTCTGTTGTTTGTTTTCTGTTTTACAGTACTAAGCCCTTAATCCAGGGCTTTCACACTGAGTTATATCCCTAGCCCTTTGATTCTTTTTTAAAATTTTCAGACAGGTTCTCACTTGAGCTCTCCACCCTCCTGCCTCAGCCTCCTGAGAGGTTAGGATCACAGACATGCACTACACCCCTGGTACTGACTGTCCTTCTACAAACTGGCTTCTCAAGCTCGGCATGGTGGCACATGTCTGTAATCCTAGCACGTAAGAGGCTGCGGGAGGAGGATCCTTGCAAGTTTGAGACCAGCCTGGGCTACAAATGGAGCCCAAGGCCAGTCTGAACTGCATAGCAAGTCCCTGTCTCAAAACAAACAAAACAAAAAAAACCCAAATTGGCTTCTTGACACTCTGCACATTGGCCTTCCATCATCAAGAGACTGTGGTGCTCCAATGTTGGTGACTGCTTCCAACCAGGGAGGACCACAGGCAGTGGAAGAATGCCTAAATGAACAGTAGCATTCTTCCCAGCCAAGGTCTCTGTCACCCCACAAACAATCAAAATCAGCCTCTTCAAGTCCATTTAGTCTGGAAAAGTCCAGAAGTAACTGTGTGCATGCATGGGCTACAGTGATCAGCTTCCTGTGCTGTAGCTAGTGATCTTGGACTTCTGAAATCCTGTTCTGGGACTGCAGGCCACCTGGGACTCAGGGTCCAGACTCTGCCCATCTCCCTGGTACAGAGATCCCTTTGAGTGAGCCCACAGAAGACAGCGTGCACTACAAGGTGCCTGCAGCACTGCTCAGGCAGCCACAACCCCCACATAGCTCAGTGTGGGGAGCCCATGGGTAAACTCCCTCAGCCTACACCCGCTAGAGGCATCAGTACCCGCAGGCCTTCTGCCGGTTGCCTCTTGAAACTCTGTGCCATGCATTCCAACATTTTCTGAAACACTTTCTGGACCATGTCAAACAGCACTGTAACTTCTTCATCTGAATCTCTTTTCTGAATCAAGGAAATTCCAGTGATCTCTTTCAGAATGCCAAGAAGTAATGACATGTAAAAAGATCCTTTTACTAGAAAGAAAATGGGAAAAATCAGTTAAAATTAGGCATAATCAGGCATAATTAGTAGAAATATCTAACTACATGTAAATAATGGCAAGTGAAAGACATTTATTACCATGAGTCAATATTAACACCAGGTTAATTGGACTGCTCTACATTCTAATTGTTTTGATTGGTTTTATTTGATTTTACTACGTCAGATGGTATGGACAACTATTTTGAAGATAATAAGATAGGGCCAGAGATTTATCTCAGTGACACAAATGCTTGCCTGGCAAGTGTGAGGTCGTGAATTCGATTCCTGGCTCCAAATAAATAAATAAATCTTAAAAACAAAGATAATAAGATATATAACAAAATATATAACAGCCATTGTTGGTTTCCTATTATCCTATTTTGAAGTTCTGTACCACTTTCACTGTTTTGTTTTGATTGGCTTTAATCTGTTTTGTTAGGTTTTATTCTCTTTAGAATTAATTAATTCTAACCTGAATGGAAATGGCTTGCCCCACTTAAGCATAACACTGTATCGGTACTTTGTTCACTGCCGTGGTAAACAGTGCAATTTGGTTGTAACGCCAGACTACCTAAATTATTACTGTCTCTTCTGCTGCAATAGGCACAACCAAGCGGGCTGGAGAACTCCCAAAACATGATGTGAGTATCCCATGGATAGACTAAAATTTCTAACACATGGGAGTAGCTTACAGGTTGTTTCCCTTTTCCAAATAATCAACTTTACTATGCACCAATAATCTCATAAAATCAACTCTAACTAACTTTCTCCTATGATTGATCCTCAGATCTTGACTTTTCCCTTTTCTTTATAAACAACCCTGTGGGTAAACTGATCTACAAAAGCAGTGACTTGTGCTCAGTGAGCTGTCAATGTGTCTAAAGAGATTCCGTTCCTTCTGACACACAGCCACATGGGTTACAGCTGGCCTGAGGGAAGGACTGACACTTTGAGACGCCCTGTTAGACTCCCATGTAATTAGAGTGAAACAACCATGCAATGAAGTGCAGGAATGAGACCACACTCAGGTGGCGAAGAATGCCTGAAACACAGGCCCGGAGACGAGCAAGCGCCACAGCCTACAGAGTAAAAGATACAGTAGGCTCCTCCTGAGACCCAGGAGCAGCCCACAGCCCAAATTCACCAATAAAGACAGCCCTGTTTGTGCCACTTTCTACAATCTTTTTTTTTTTTTTTTTTTAATCGGTACCAGGGATCGAACTCACGACTGCGTGCTTTCAAGGTAGGCACTTATGTTGCTGAGCTAAATCCCCAGCCCCCTACTTTCTACAATCTTATACCCTAGTTTACTCTCTAAAAGGACTTGTGGTCTGGCAGAATTAAAACAAATAAAAAAACTTTGTCATACCTCTAAAAGAACAACAGAAACTTTCATAGAACTCTTCCTACTCAAAAGAGAGGGAAGGACACCCTCCTCACACCTGTTCTCTGCTAGAACCAGTGTGTGGAGGTAAAGAGATGTCACAGAGCTCTTCTACCATGCCCTGCAGACTAAACATCTGACAGACAAGAGTGGCCATCCTCCTGCACCTGTCCTCAGAATAAGTACACTCTAATGTTGACAAACCACAATGAGCTCTAGCTCAACTGGAAAGTTGTTTCATTATATTCAAGCATATGTACTTTATAGACCAAATAGATAACAGGTACTGGTTAGTGCAATGGCTAGAACTCATCCTAAACCCAACAACCACATGCAGGAAGCACTGACCTGGGAGGCCTCACAGTCCCTGGGTTCTACCTCTCAAGGCTGTGAGAGCTTATAGCCCATCACTAAGCAAAGGATGCTGTCATTCTAGTAGGAGTCTGGGTTCCCACAGCTCTTCCAACATGGGATCTGTCAGTGAACAAGCAGCTCAATATGAAGTAGGATGCCCTGCAAACTGAGGGCCATCTTGTGCTGTCCATGGTTGGCAATGGCCTCTGCCTGCCTGACAATGCTCTATATCAATTTTCTTCATCTTTTCATTGAGAAAATGTCCTACATCTAGTGTAATCATATTTTTTAGGAACTTAACATTTATTTTTATTTGTGCTGATACTTTTTATTAGGAAGTCGTCTTTTTCCATGGTCCTGGTTATTTTTAGTGCCTGATACTGTAGAATGCGCAATATTTTTCAAAACATACACGTGTGTGGTTTTTGTTGTTCCTTTGTTGTTTTGTTTTGTGTTTTTTTGGATGATGTTGAGAACTGAACCCAGGACCTCAAGAATCCTAGATCAAGTACCATACCACTGAAATACACCCAGGCCAACACTGTTATAGCAGGAACACCCACATGTTCATGAGCTGGGCTTCTAGCATCTGGACTGTGCGCTGGGCCACCCCTGCCGTGTTACAGGACACATTTCAGCATGAGGGATGTTCCAGTAGAAAGAATACAAGGTACCTAATTTCTTAAATGAAAATGGTTTCCATATTGAAACTCTTTCACGCAGGACAGTAAGTCCAGCAAATAAGTAGATTCTGGGTCTACCTGACTAAACTATTAATTATGTCTGTGGTATATCTGTGGCAGCTATGAAGAGGTGACCCAGTGCTTTCACCCTGGAAATGCCGATTACTATAATGTGTAAATATAAAGGTCACATTGTTTGGTCATAAGACAAGGGAATAGTTTTGGGCCTTATTTGGAGAGAACATAGCACTAAATGACAAAACTGGCTAATGGGAGACCTCCAGTTCTAGCTAACTACAGAAGTAAATTCTATTTACTTTAGAGAAGTAAATTTTATAGGGCTGGGGGTTTAGTTCAGCGGCACAAGCGCCTGCCTGGCAAGTGTGAGCTCGTGAGTTCAATCCCTGGTACCAAACAAACTAACAAGTAAATTGTATAAATACCAAAAGTAGAAAAATAATTCCTAGTAAATTTAAAAATTATTTTGACTGTTCATCATTAAGCTCAAGTATAAAGTGCAATTTTCATAATAAAAAATGTAAACAAAGAAAAGTTAGACCCTGAAACAGACACTGGTTCCACTTAACGCTTACTCTTCAACTTTGGATATTTTAACATGAACGGATAATCTTACTTGTAATCAAAGACTAACTTAAGGTTGCTGACCAAGTTCCCAGGGACGGTGCTCCCAAAGCATCAGCTCCAGGAGTCAAGCTGGAAGAAGACAAGACCCACAGGGTCTACAGAGAGATGTTCACACCATGCGAACAAGACTACAGATGAACTACCACCCAAACACAGACTACAAAACCTAGCTTACTTGGGATGTCACTCTCAGTCTCCTCTAGCAACCTCTGAGGCATAAAGAAATATAAATCTCAGATGCTGCTGCTTCCCTAGGTCTCAGTGACAAGGACATGTAATGAAAACTACTTACAAACAGCCCACATTAGAGGACTGGGCTGGAGGTTGATAGTCAGGAGCAGGACTGGAGGCTAAGAATTAGTGGGTGCTAAGGGTTCAAGGTGGGGGTCACAGCCAGAGACTGATCAGAATGTGAAGGATACTTGGCACCAGCACCAGATGAGGTGCCCCTTCCTCCAGGACCCTAAGCAGTTGCCCTTTCACTACCTCACTGAGCACCAAGAAGCCACTGTGACAGCATGTTACTAGTTGCCATGGGTGACCCGTGCTACCTCTTTTCTTTGGTCTAGGGAGCATTATCTAACAACCCACAACTCATTCCACCCTCTCAGCAGCACAGGCCACACTTCTCTCTGTGGTTTATTACTCAATGCCAGGTGGGAAAATCAGCCTGGCAATGAAACAGATCCCAGGGACAAGCAGAATCCCAAGGATCTGGTCAGAAACTAGATGGTCACGCGTAACATCAGGAATACGAGTGCACAGACTATCTGTACTAGCCAATGCTCTTTTAGCATAAGTTGGTTTGTACCACATACCTGACACCAGTCAGTCAGTCCTAACCCACAAAGTAAGAGAAGGAGACAGGGAGGCTTTGACTTAGTACTCTAAAAGAGCACTTTAATAGATGGTGTATACTGTGCCTGTTTGCATGATCATAATACTCCGCTGCAGAAGCTGTATCTGAAACTTCGGGTCTCCAAGGCCAACCATAACAACATCTTTACACACACTCAGGTAGGTCTGTAGGAGAAAGGAGCCAGGAGAAACCATAAGAAAGGAGGCATGCAATTTTGACAAAGCTTCTCCTACGTGGTACATTAGTTACCCCAGACCAGAAACTTACATTTTCATTTTTGTCTCCCTAAGAAATTTAGATATATTTTATGTAATACTTCCAATCAAACACTTACCACATGCAATGCATAAAATTATACTAAAACCATGCAGTTTACACTTTGTGAAAAAATAAACTCTAGATACTTAAAGGCCACAATGATTATTTTAGAAAGACTAACACTAAGGTGTAAAATACACTCTGAAAGAGAAAAGGACCAACGACCTGCAGCCCATGGTACTGACCTGGATGATTTGCTGATAGACTACTCTGTGGAGCTTTAGGTATTCTTCTTCTTGGTCTTGAATTAAAGCCAAAACCTTACTTTCCAACCAAAGCCCAGTGTCTTTCAAGACAGACAGATGGACTTTCCCTTCACAGCAGAACTGTGCAACACAACCACAAAGAGATGGATCAGTGAGAAAATCGCCCTGATATGAACTGCCCACACTAGGAGGGATGCCACACACCTTGTGCTCAAGATGGATGCTCAGCCGGCAGTGGAGGCTGAAGGCTTGCAGGGCAAGAGACTCACTGAAGTTCGGGGGCTTCCCATCTGGTGATCGCAGAAGTGATTCCAGGTCTGCCTGCAGTAATGTCACAACCTCAGAGCCATATTCTGAGCCCACATAACCAAAACAGGAGGCACCTGACTGCAGACACAGGTGAACCAGCGCACCTGCTCAGATGATACCCACCCTGCTGTTTCTGCACTTGACACCAGCCCGGGGTGGCAGCAGACACACAGCCTGGAAGCAAGTTGCCAGGCACCAGTGCTTTTCTGCAGACCTCTCTTTTTTTAAAAAATAATTTCTCCAAAATATGGAACATACAAATACAAGCACTTTATTCTAAAAAGCAAACAAAAAAGACTGTTTCCATTTTGGGTAAGTCAATTAAGAACTTATGCAAGTTTGTTCCCAGGAGCTATCATATCACTTGTCTCTATGGAGGAAAATGAACTCTAAAAATTAACATGGTTTATCAGTATTTTATAACTATTATTTAAAAACCTAGAGAATGGACATGGTGGTGCATGTCTGTATCCCAGCACTGAGGAGACTGAGGCAGGAGGATCATTGTGAGCTCGAGACCAGCCTAAGCTCAAGGCCAGCCAGAACTGCATAGTGAGACCCTGCCTCAAAAAGACAAAAAACAAATAACAAACAAACAAAAAAACACCTAGAAAGACCCATGATATCCAATAACTTTAAAAGATAAGCTAAAAGACTGCTGTAAAGTCCTTCTCTTTGGTAATGTTCACTTCAGAATCATCAAAAAGTAACCACTTCCCCTCATACTCTTTTTAACTTACACTGCACAGGAAATTTTGTTCTCAAATCCTCTCATGTAAATGCCCATTTGGTCAATGGAATCTTCATTTCTATTGGCTTCCTGGGCCCCATTAGTACTATTAATCTCAGAACTTTTACTTTCAGCAAATGTGGTACTGGCAGGCTTATCAAGACTAGATACTTTGTTATAGGCTCATAATTTGCTTTGCTCTTTTGCCCTCCAAGAAGTCTAATAGTGTCTACATTATTTTGTTGTTGTTTGAAACTTCGCTTGGCTCTGTATTTCCACAAACATTCTCCAGTATTTCATCATCTTAATTTTCAGCTGCACCCCTTGCTTCCTCCTCATTCAGTGGCTCAGGCTCCCCTACTTCACATATCTGGTCAAAGATAAAATTCTCCATGTCTAGTTCTAAGCTGTTGAGGTCAGTGACCTTAACATAAGCAGTGTATGCCCACTGCTAATTGTAATTCCACTATGCATCACAACTACAAACAACCCACAGCTGTAATTAGTAGGCAGCATGATCCACTCTACCAGCAAGAGCTTCAGGGATGTACATACAGACTGTACCTTGCACCTGCTTTGCAGCACAATCATACAGGTGACAGTAGTGACAGTGCTACAGGGAGAAAACACAACCCCATGGGGTCCTGGGGCCCCTGAATTCACACCAAACACTCTCTGAGACCTGAATGGAGCTGGCGCTTCCCCCTTGGTGGGCCACACTGTGTGTGAGTCTTCCCAAAGGTGGTGCACTGAGAAGCGGGAGACCAGCCGGGTCCCACACAGGTCTGCCCCTGGTGAGAAGACCAGGGCTGGGAAGTAGCTGGGCTCCCAGGCTCACCAGCTGGCTCAAGAAGCTGTGGACTGTTTTGCTCTCACCTCTTTTCCAACTCAGAACTTGTTACAGACCTCGATTTTCAGGGCAGAAAGTTACCTTTGACACCTCTAGTGCTTTCAGAAGTTGACGGAGTTTCCTCTGTGGTGCAGAGAGCAGACACTCTCTGTTCTTTGGATGGGTTAGCAAGTATTCCATGTAGACCAAGGCCAACTCGGGCTTCACTGGGCGTGTATCCTGGATCTGTACTTTACGCTTATTTAAGGAGGGCAAAGGGACAGGCAGATGAATGGAAACTGCAAACTCAAGAGAGGATAGAATTTCCAGCATACACTGCCCCTCCTTGCCAGACTCCACAGAAAGTGCACACACACCTTGGCCTGGGGCTGCTCCCGTGGCAGCCAGTCCTCAATGAGCTCCAGGACATGGCCCACCTGTCCCCAGGAGCACAGGCAGTCCAACAAAGTACAGTAGCTCTTGTCTGCAGCACCTTCCTCCTGGCTCCTCAAGGTAGAGATCACCCCACAGCTGACAACATAAAGCCAAGATCACATTTCAACAGCAAGGTCCCACTTTCCCAAAGTGAGGGAAGAGGAAAAAGCTGAAGTATACAGACTCTTTTTACGACATTAAAGGAATATGCGTGCCTCCTGGAACAATGCATGGACAGCAGTTTTTGAAAGCCCTAGATGATCAGGAACCCCAAACATGTAGCCCTCCATTCTTATGTCTCTCTTATGTCTCCAAACATGTAGCCCTCCATTCTTATGTCTCTCAGATTCTACAGCAAGAGTTCATAACACAAGGGGTTAATTTTTGTTTGGCATCAAAAGACTTTGGTTTTTTGGTTTTGTTTTGTTTTGTTTTGAACAGAGGTAACCAAATCACTAAAGCCTCTAGAACCACAGTGTCCAACAGAAAATAGTATGCAAAAGAAGACGGGTGTGGCTCAGTGGCAGGATACTAGCTCAGCAAGCATGGGCCGTGAGCACTAAAAAAAAGAAAAAAACAGTATCAAACCTGGTGTGTAATTTAAAATTTTAGCAACATGTTTTAAAATGTAAAGAAAAGTGAAAGGAATCTCAGCAGCATACCTATTTAATCCAATCTATCCAAATCATTTTAGCACATAATATTTAACATTCTTCCTTTCACACCAGGACTCTGATTCCATATGTATTTTGTGTTCTGCATATTTCGAGCCACAGGCCATGAGTGCTCATAGCTGTCGGAGGCCAGCAGCAGCCTTGGCCTCTAAGCTCACCTCACCAGGGGTCACAAAATCTCTTTTAAGCCTTAGATCCTTAGGGCCTCTCTCACTGCTCAACAGTCCCAGAGCTCACCACGAGCACATCCTGCCACCCGCAGAGGAGGAGGGCTCCGAAGTAAAGCTGAACACAGGCAATCAGTGGCTTGACTGGTGCCACAGCTAAGGTCCACACACTGCAGCATACCTGAACGGAGGGACAGCAGATGCTGGCAGAAAGGACATCAGCATAAACAAAGGGATCTTGCAGCGGTCATCCTAGGAAGATAGGGAGGGAAACAGAACAAACATAGGGTCTGTGACACTCAGACATTCTGGGAGCTTCACCTATGACTTTCAATCATCCATTCCCCAAGTCCCTCAGTCAGCATTCTTACAATTTTTTTGATGCATAAAGGGAAAGTTAAATCTCGATATTGCAATAATGAAACAACTTACGCAGACTTTAATTGCTGAGACTCCTTCAAAAACAACCCACAAGAAACATTGTTAGCTGGCAGAATGAAGGCATGGTAAATTCTAAAGGAAAAAGACATACTATTCCTGAAAATATATGTGAAACAGAAACAGGAGCAATCATTTGCATTTAGTTAACCTCTGGCCCCCAACTCCCAGTAGAGACTCACTCTTAATACTACAAGGAGACTGAGGGGTAGCTCAGGTCTGCTGCTTCGAGGGAGGGGACACAGCCTATTTCAGCTCCTGGCAACAGAAAAACCACTCACAAACACCAGGATTAACTGACCACTGTGCTCTCTGGTCACAGAAACCTCATACTTTGGCTCATCTGCTGTCCTTGCCCCATGCTATAGGCTTTTGGTGACCTTCTGGATTTCTGACCTAACACTGGTTTCTTAATCCACAGTAATGAGCTGTGCTTTAAAATTTACTAGTGAATTTGGCAACTGAGATGATCTGCCTGTGTGGCGGCCATGTTTCCCTTTCAGGAACAGATTGAAGGTCAGAGACTTAACTATCGCAGAAACAAGGATCCATAGTCAAAGCTAAGTGGTCCAAAAGTCACACACAGTTTAGCAGAAGACCACAGAATAACATTTGGGAAGGGTGGTTCAAAAGACACATATTTTTGGATTTAAATTATGCTTTTTAATAGCTGGGAATAACTGTGCACTTTTAATAATCTTTTTTAAAAATTTGGTTTTGAAATATGAACTTTCTGCAGGATTCAGATATAGCTCAGTAATTCAACCCTTGTCTAGTGTGCTCGAAGCCCTGTGTTTCATTTCCAGTACCAAAGACATAAAATACCTGAACTTGTTCAGAAATAAATCAAGGAATGAGAGGGTTGCCTTCAACCAGATAGAAACCAGACATGGAAAGATGATGGCTAATAGGACTAAGGCAGGGTGGGGAAGGAGTGAACTGTCCACCAAAGAACACATGTTCCAACGGGACAGGAAAAAGAGACCTTCTATACAGCAAGATGACCACAGTTGGCAACAACAGATCTTACAGCATTCTCAGGAATCCCTAATAACACATCTTAATAGTTTTTACCACAGAAATTGCTAAGTATGTGGGTAATGCATGTGTTATATAGCTTGGTTAGCTATTCCACAAAGTATACATATTTCAAAACATGTCAAATACAATAAACACACACAAGCTTTGTCAATTAAGAAAAAAATAATTTAAAAAAAATGAGCCAGGAGTGGTGGTGCCAACCTATAATCCCAGCGTTAGGGAGGCTATGGAAAGAGGAACACCATAAGTTCAAGACCAGCCTGGGCTACAAAATGAGTTCAAGGCCAGCCTGCACTACACAGCAAGACCTTGCCTCAAAAAAAAAGGCATAGACAGTTCTGTGTGTCCTTTGGACAAACATGATCCTAGTACCATGGGGCATCTACTCCAAGTGCCTCCAGGCTATAGAGGGGACTGGGGTTGGTGCAAGTGCAGCTCCTGCTCACTAAGCCTCCTTCTCCTGTCTTGCACACTCCTGGATCCTGGAATATGTCTGGTCCTTAGGGCACAAAGGCAGGCGTTCACAGATACGCTGCTCTACGTCAAAGGATATGAAGCAGAAGCCAAGCAACATGAATCCTATGGCAAGGCAAGAGTGAGTTCAGTCTTCCGGCGGCAGAAATAACAAATTCACATAGGAGTAAGCATGCTCATCATCCCCCAATTCTAAGACTTACCTTAAATACTTTCAGATACTCTGGAAGCACAGAGGCAAACTTGTTAACAGTGTAAACTTTGACCTCCTTATTATTTTCCAGACTTCTATGGATGCTCTTCCAGAGAATCACAATGATTTCTAGTAAACCTGCCATGGACCCAGTATCATTTACCGACAGTGTTTTGTCCAGAACCTAAGACACAAACAGTGTTATTGTGAAGAATGTAATGACAAGTACTAAGAGAAAAGAGTACTATAGAATTATGGACCTAAGGCAGAAATGTAAAGAGCATCAAGTCTACAGTTTATATCCTAATATGACTTGATTCTCTATTATAGAGTCTCAACTAGGGAGGTAAATATTTTTTCAAATCCTACCCAAGAAATAAATTCTAAGTTAATTCTATGTCCTCCACGCCCAGCAGGACCCAGCACCACCACTTCAGTCTGAGCCAGTGGAACCCAGACGTGAGCTGGGAATAACAAGGGCTCAGGACAAACACCCACTACAAGGCAGGTGTCTTATTTTTGTCATCTAGCTTTTCCTGAACATACGCTATTGGTGCACAACGATCATAGACTTAAGTATGCTGGGTTAACCACAAGTACACTCTAGTAAAGCCCTTCTGCCCACAGAGCTGGCAGCACAGCCAGCACTGCCAAACATCCTCATCTGTCCCGGTGACCAGCACTACCCCAGTAATGCAGACACAGACTCGCTCCCTGGAGGCCCTGTGTCAAAGGCCTGTGGGATGGTCACACAGGGCAGTTAGCACCTGGCTCCGAGTCAAGGTCATAAAGACTGTCTTGACACAGGTAGCATGATTCAGCTCAGGTCTGGTATTTTTTTTTGTTGCTTGCACAAGTGTGACACTAGGAAAAATTAAATGTGACTAACCAAGGTACAGAAAACCAAATATGGTTTCTATATAAAGTTAGCAATTTCAACTTGCACTTAATAGGGGTAAACACATTGAAGACATTCAAATTTACAAAGCAAAGAAACTCCTAAGGGTATAAAAGCTAGCAAAAGAACAATCTAAAAAGCAGACTGACAGTTTCCACACAGCATTTGATTTTACTTTTTCCCATCACAGCTGTGAGTTTAAGAGGATTGTCACAGTGTCTTTGTGGTTTACACCAAGCATTCAGGTATGTGGTCCCCTCGCACTATCAAGGACACGCTCAGGAAAACACAAGCACACAGTTTTTCAACAAACTAAAAATTCCCATGATTTAGTGCAGCAGGCTCATCCATAAAGTTTCATAAGAAAAACAATATAATCCTTTCAAGAACATCACTTTAGTAGTAGTTCATTAAATATGAGGTCTCTTTTTTATTTTTTTATCTCTATATATATATATATATGTATTTTTGGTACCAGAGCTCAAACTCACAACCGCACGCTTGCAAGGCAGGCGCTTGTGCAACTGAGCTAAATCCCCAGCCCCTGCTTTTTTATTTTATGAGAAAACATCTTCGGTTTTTAGCAAATGTCAAGAAAGGCATAAAGGGACACTCCAAAGAATTCTGCCTCTAGCCAGGTAGACATTCTTACAATGAGAATAGCTATACACATATGATGTACTATATTTTTCTAACACAGGTTACAATGCAGCTATGCAATTTTAAACCTCTTTTTAAAATGCAAATGCCTATATGACAAGTTATGTAAACTTTTTTATACAGGATGCAACAAGAGTACTTATTTCTAAACTCTTGTCTTTTCTAGTGACCAAAAGGTTACAATGCAAGCTTTCTCAATAATGTCTAAGTATGAACAATGAAGTGAGGAATTCCTTCAGTATTTAGAAAATAGAAAAGCTTCTCAACTAAGGTAATACACACATCTTTCCCTTTGAAAAAGCATTTCCAGTCCCAGTGCCAGTGCACTGTGGCCCAGAAGTGCCAGTGCACTGTGGCCCAGAGACAGTTTGTCTGTCCCACACCTGGGTACCTTCACTCTCTGCCCATCACACAGCTAGGCTCTGAGTGCTCAGTGGGGACTTCATTGGGTGGTGATGGAAGCTACTTAAGGCAGTGGTGGTTTAAGGATCTCCTTATGTTACTCCTCCTCTACTGCACACCTGTTTCCCCATACTTTTCTAGTAAAATTCCTCCTGAATAATTTTAGCCTAGAGTAAGTGTCTGTGGGGCAAAAAGAAAAGGGAAAAATGGCTGGCGGGGGTATGGCTAGTGGTCTGCTAGGATGTAACAGGGAATATGCTGGCGTTGGCTAAGAAGACACTATGTGGAAGAGGCAGAGTCTGGACATACCTGACTGCCTCTCCAGAGGGGACAGGGCAGGGTTAGCAGCAGCAAAGACGCACCATGGGCCCAGGACCTGCCATGCAGTAAGCACACCAGCACCAGTTTCAGCAGAGAGAAACTGCTTTTGACATTCTGCAGGTCAGCTTCCTATCTAGCCAGGTGCTTCAAAAAACAACCCTGAAGTTTTACTTTAGATGCCACAGCTTAATATTGGTAACCAGCATGTCCAAGTCTTAAATACTGTTTTCTTCTGCTATAATTGGACATTTTGGAATCTTAAAAAACAGCAAAGAGTTCCTCTGATAAATCACATGTAAAAAGACAATTCTACAAATGGTTCATGTGCAGAAATTCAGCCCCAAAATGTTTTTAGTAGAACCTTGTGTCATGTGGTATGAAAGACACCACCTTTAGTATCAGTACTACAGAATCAGTACCGTATCTGTATCTAGATCCAGAGCTATCTCCAATATTTTACTATCACTACTAAACAAGTAAAAAATAAAGACAACCCTAATGGTATAGCCTGAAAAGGAATCCCATCAAGTTAATGCTTGAGCACTCACGCTCACGTTCTCCTTCTCCCGCTCCTCTTGGTCCTCCTGAAGCTCTTGTAATGCCCTTCGGATACAGGCATTCAAGCAGTGGCGAATAACATGGATCAGCTTTGCTAAAACATTTAATAACAGTTAACTTCGACGTTTCTTTTACAGAATTAACTTTTTTTTTTTTAATTGGTACTGGGGATCGAACTCACGACCACACGCTTGCAAGGCAGACACCTATGCCACTGAGCTGAATCCCCAGCCCCCAGAATTAAGTTCTTTTTTTTTTTTTTTGGTCTTCTTCATTTTTATCAGTACCAGGGATCAAACTCACGACTGCTTGCTTGCAGGGCAGGAGCTTATGCCGCTGAGCTAAATCCCCAGCCCCCAGAATTAATTTCTAACAGGGAACTTATAATCCCAGCTACTTCAGTTATTTAAAGGGAACCACTACGAACTTTATTAATGCATGAAGTTTCTTAAAGGGACAAAGCCTGGCAACTAGGAACCATGTACCAGGCCAGGGCGGGAAGGCAGAGGCAGACCTATGTTGGTGCAGGCGGTATGCTCATGAGCATACTGATAGAACCTCCGGGCGGCTGCAGGGTTCATCTGGATCAACGTGACACAGCGCTCACACCAGATCTCCTCCGGCTGGTTTACAGGCAGGAAGGAATTGAAGATAAGGCTCACCAGGCGCCTGGACACAGGCCGAGACTCTGATTCCAGCCGAACCAAAATGTGCTCCATGGGGCATATTTTCCAAAACTGTAAAGAGTACATGTTAGAAGGAAACCAGCAGTTACCCACGTAATCTCCAAAACTGCTTTGGGACATTTCTGGAACACAAAGACTGAGGCAAGAAGATCACAGGTTCAAGTCCTGCCTGGACAACTTAGTGACTGAGACTTTGACTAAAAATGTTTAAAAACAGCTAGAGATATAGCTCAATGTGAAGGCTCTGGGTTCCATCCTCAACACCGCAAAAAAAGAAAAATAAAGAAAAGAAAATTCTTTTAGAATAACTATATTAGAAAGTCATTTTTCTGTGAAGGGTAGAATTAATAAGGCTACACTTTAAGGGGATGAAAATGGAATTAAAATGTATTATATACATGTACCAACTTCAAACAAAGAAAACAAAGAGTGTACACATGGAGTAACAAAAATAAAACTGGCATGGTGGCACACACCTGTGATCCCAGCACTTCAGAGGCTGAGGCAGAAAGCTTACAAGTTTAAGGCAAGTCCGGGCTACACAGTGAGTTCAAAGACAGCCTGAACTACTGAATGAGAGCCTGTCGAAAGAGAGAGAAGAGAAGAAGAGAAGAGAAGAGAAGAGAAGAGAAGAGAAGAGAAGAGAAGAGAAGAGAAGAGAAGAGAGAAGAGAGAAGAGAGAAGAGAGAAAGAGAAAGAAAAAGAGAGAAAGAGAAAGAGAGAAAGAGAGAGAACAGACAGATAATGAAAATGGAAAAAGGAAGGAAGGAAGGAAGGAAGGAAGGAAGGAAGGAAGAAGAGAAGGAAGGAAAGAAGGAAGAAAGGAAGGAAGGAAGGAAGGAAGGAAGGAAGGAAGGAAGGAAGGAAGAAAAAGAAAAAATACCAACATATAAATCACCCAAGTATAAGGTAGTAGGGAAAGTTAATTATGATTAATATACAGTAAAGTGCCAAACAATAGCCATGATTATTAACCTAACCATTTTTTAAATTTCTTAAAATGTCATAATTTGCACAATATAAAAAGTATTTCAAAACTGTGCAACTAGAATAGGAGATGCAGTTCAGTGGTAGAACACTTGCCTGCTGAGCATGCATGAGGCTGTGGGTTCCACCACCAGCACAAAAAAATAAAAAATAAAACCCAAAATGCAAAACACAACACCAAAAACAAAAATAGAAAGTAAAGAGGTACTAGTTTTGATACGTACACCCTACTCGCTTCTCAGAGGGTACTCCTCTTGGATCCCCATCACCATAGCAGACAGCACCTCTCAACACGAGCCCCTCATTACCCCACACTCAATAGCCAGGTATTTTCCTCCATCTCTTCCATACTGCAGTCCACCTTGCACACTTGTAACATGCCAAATCAGGACAGATCACACTCTACTTCACTGTGAGATCCAGAGTCTCCAGACACTTTCTCCAGTTCTCTTGAGATCCCAGTAAGAAACTGAAAAGGAATGTTACCTACATTTCTCTACCAACCATTACCTCACAAATCACCAGCAAAAACATTTTATACTTCAAACAAAATACTACACTAAAAATATTCAGTTCAGAGTGAGAATTAAAGTTTTAATAGGCTGTTTAAAAAAAAAAGGCAAGCCAGGTACGCTGGCACACTCTGTAATGCCAGCAAGAAAGGCTGAGGCATGAGGGTCACTAACTGTAAGATTGAGGCCAGTCTGGTCTACAATGTAAGTTCGTTAGTCTAAACTATATTGTAACACCTTGTCTCAAAACACAACACAACACAGAAACCAAAAACACGCATTGAAAATTATAGCAGGTTTTGTTGAAACTGATATGCCGTCTTTTTCCAAATGAAATGCAGAATCCAAAATAGCCAGAGAATTTTGAAAGAAAGTGAAACTGGAGAGCTTACAATATGTGAGACTGGAACAAACTAGGTAGCACAGTATTCAGACACTAACACATATAGACAGACAGACCAGCTAATGAATAGAGGCCAGAAACAGAGCATAGGATCTGTGATTTCCAACAAAAGCTCCAAGTAACTCAACTGGGCGTGACATCACTCTAAATCTTGGTTTCTTCTAACACATGTGTACTCCTGGAAACAAAGCCCCACCCTGGCCCTGGACACCTGCCTTATCTCAGGCAGTGGTCACTAGTATCTCGTCTCCTCTGGAGGTCCCTTACTATACCTCAGCAGATGCCTACATATACATAACTCCCTGTCTGTGCTACTGGCCACACACCACGAGCACTCTGCACTCAGCATTTTACTGATATATCTTTCTTTGTTCTTTTGTAGCCACATAGAATCATTTCTCCTATGAACACACTCCAATGACCCTATATGGATGGACCTGTTAGGGTGTTTCAAATCCTGTGGCACAACAAAACAGAACTTAAAGGAAATTTCTCAGGATGCGAAATAGAGAAATTACAGTGTTACCGTGTAACATGGAGGTCAACCTAACATGTTAAGCAAGAAATTAAACAGAATGAGCACTGCAGGGGACAATCATATCAGCAGCTTATACAATGCCTAAGTGTCCACTTATTACCAGGTAAGTATCTTCTTGCTTCCCTTGTGAAGACAGGGCACATAGCCAATCTTCCCAAGTAACACTTCCATGCCTACCAGATATCTAGTATTTAAATACTATAACAAACATTTCAATAAACACTGTCACATATGATTTTAAAAAAACATGTAGGGGCTGGGGATTTAGCCCAGCAGCATAAGCGCCTGCTTTGCAAGCAGGCAGTCGTGAGTTCGATCTCTGATACTGATAAAAAGGGAAAAGACAAAAAAAAAAGTTAAAAAAAAAAAAAAACATGTAATAGGGACAGTTTATATTAATGTATTTCAAAAAGGAAACAAACATTTGAATTTTTGGAACCTTCAATGGAAAACACAAGACAGAATTTTATGACACAAACATGATCAAATATATCAGCTATCAATCTGTTTAAAATGCAGTTATTAAGACCCTTACAGCTGGTGTGGTAGTATATGCCTGTAATTCAGCACTTGGGAGGCTGAGGCAGGAGGATCACTGTTGAGTTCAAGGCCAACCTGGCTGGGCTACATAGTGAGTTCAAGGACAGCCTGAACTATCTAGTGAAACCCAAAACAAAAAAAAAATTACTTTGCTTCCTTTTAGATGAAAACAAATGCACTTGTTTATCTCATGTCTCCAATAAGAACACTCCTGGTTACCTACCTTTGCAGCACGCACAGCTTTGATTTTCAGCAGCATATCCACAAAAGCCACACGCACTTTCTCTGATTTGTCATGGAGACTGTATCTGAGTGCTGGCAACAGCTGCTCCAATAAAGGATGGCTCAGTTTGTTATCCAATACTATCGGCAGGCACTGTGTCAAAGGAAAAACCATTCAAAAATCATAACATGCCAATAAGTTCAGGTTAAAAAAAAAAGTTCAGGTATGAAACATTCATTCAGAAGACATGAAGTTAGGTGTTTATTAGAGTCACTAGAGAGATAATATACATACAGAAAATAATTTCCTCAAAATTTCATATCCAAAGCATATTTTTAGTGAACTGATGTGGTTTCAAAACCAATAATCATCACATCCTTTGCTGCACTCAAACAAGACTGAAGCAGTTATAAAAGAAATCTTCAGAACTTCCTCTTGGCTAAACAGTGGAGGGTTTTGGTGGAAAGAATGAGAACATGCAGGCCAAATGGAGCACTTCTAAAGCAGAATCAAGAATCAATTTATCTTTTAACAGTCCATGAACTCTGTATTTCCTGACTGATGTTGATCCATGCTTGTTTAACCCACAGAACTGACCAGCACACAATCAGACCCTAACAGTGATGGGAAGCCAGCACCTGCAGGAGCCCATGAGTGCCAGCTCAGGATCTAAGTGCCCACATCCCCAGTGCTCTTCTACTTTGTGTTACTATTAAAAACACTTTTGCAAGTTCTTACCAAAAGAGCCTATGCTGATATGCTGTTCAAGTACACAGAGCCACTTTTCTAAAGTACCACACCCAAAGACAGGCTGACTCATCCATCTATCCATCCATCCATCCATCCACCCATCTCTATGTCTGCCTGGCTGCCAAGGCCTTTGGCAGCCTCGCTTCGGTCCAGACCCTCTATGACGGTCAAACTTACCAGCACGACTTCTGCAAAGGTGACTGTATCATGTGAGAGCTGGACTCGTCAGTGGATTAGCTCTGACATTCACAGCTCAATGCGCTATTAGGGGGTAGGATCCAGCTGGAGGTGGTCACAGGGGGCTGACTTGGAAGGGTGCATCTATTACTGGCACTGTTATTGGCACTGTTGCCCTGCTCTGCTTCCCAGTCATCATGAACTAAACAGCTTTGCTTTGCTATAGCCCTTCCCAGTGCTGCTCCTGCCTTGGAGCAAGTGACCATGGACTGAATGCTTTGAAATAATGCATAAAAGGAAACCCCTCTTTATTTAAATTGTGGGTATGGAGTATATGACTCCAGTGGATCTGGGAAAAAGGAAAAGAGAACTGAACACTTAGGGACTCTTTAAGAGTAAAAGGGTGCACTAACAAAGACCACAGAGCAAAAGAGCAATCACTAACACACCCAACAGCAGCATCTAGAAACTCCTCTGCAGAGGAAGAGGTGGGGTCCTTTCTTGGGGGTGACCAAGGAAGAGCTGCTGTCCTTCAGGATACTTGAGCAGAAACAAAGGAGAGAACAGATCCCACAGCAAGGATACAGAAGAGAACCAGGCAGACAGGTTACAAAGGGGCACCAGACAAAGACAGCACAGCCAAAGACCATCTCTCAGCCTATCAGTCTCTTTGAAAGGAAAGAGAAAATCTCTAGCACTGAGCTAAGTGTCAGGAGCCAGCAGCTGCCAACAGCTATCACCAGGGTGGGAAAGTGAGGTTACTTAGCTCCTCTCAGCTGCCACTCTGACAGTGTCACACTCTCTAAACCCAGTGCCTACAACACCTGTGGCACAGTCTAGGTACTTGCCCTGGCTTGCCACCACATCTTCCCTCTTTCATTCTATCACCAACAGGAGAAGAGAAAACAAATCAGTGACCACCACCTAACATCCATGTCACAATTTCCACAAACCCCAGGCACTGTGTCCTGGTGGCTCAGGAAGCAAGGTGTGAGTTGTCTTCGGACATGATGAGCCAGTGAAGGGCTGGCAGGTAGAGTGCAAAAATGCCTAACATTTTAGTCCTTGTATGTGGACATACAAAGCTTTGTACAAATCAAAGTCAATCCCTTTGTAAGAAAGATCTATACACTGGTCAGTTGTGAAGGTGCCAGACACCTCAGAGGGGCTGAGGATCAGCAGGGGGCAGAAACATCACGGCCATGCTCACGTGACAAGACTGTTGGGCCACACACACGCACTGGATTCGGAGAGCATTCAGCCTCCCACACCATGAAAATCAGGCCACATCACCTCACTGGTCCTGCAGACCATGTTCCATGCCTGTTTACACATGTGTATCTTTTCTCTAAGACGCACCACAGGGTGCCAGGAGCATCCTTGTGAAACACTAAACTAACTACTAGTATTTTTTTAAAAACAATCTATTTATTTCCTTATTCACTTGTTTGTGTTTTTTGATCCAGGGCCTCACTACATAGTCCAGGCTAGCATTGGATTTGCAGCAGTTCTCCTGCCTTGGTCTCCAGGGTGCTAGGGTTAGAGGCATGCGCCACCATGCCCAACAACTAACTAGTGTTATGTCAAGAGCCACGTCTGTAAAAAACAGTTCTGGTTTCTTTTAAATTTTACTTCAGAAACACAACCAAAGTATTGATAGGATTATCTCTATGGAGGAGAATAATGGTTGATTTTTTTTCTTTTCTCTTTTCTGTACTTTACAACTATTCTACAATAAATGTTAGTTTCACACTGTAAAATCTTTTCTTTTCTTTTTTTTTTTTTAACAACTGTAAAATCTTACCTTAAAGACAGAGCAACGCACATCTGCTGAGCTGGTATCAAAGGCCAGCTCCCCAGTTACTTTCTTCAGGAGGTCAATGAGAATGGTGGGTGGCATCATTTCCCAATATTTGGACGTTATTTTACAAACACCAAGGATTCCTGCTGAACGGACCATCGGGTAAGGATCTTCTAGAAGGCTCTATAAGCAGGAGGGGGAAAAGGCTTAAAAATCTTAAATGAGCTCCCTTACTATTAATATCTCTTTATGTATTTAGCACTTTGGGAATTTAGAACTTAATAACAGACTTTTAAAGTTATAAAAATACTGGTCATATACCCATTCTCTCTCAGTACCCAAGAAAGATGGCATCCAGGATCAGGGTACCAATCCAGTTGTTTGAAATCCTACATTAACACAGTACAGCATCTGCACATAAGCTATACACATCCTCTTGTGTATTTTCAATCATCCCTCAATCACACATAATACCTGAAACAATGCTATGTATATAGCTACTGTTCTATATCATTTATAGTTCAGTACTGATACTGTACTGTATCATTTAGGGAACATGGACAAGAAAGGTCTGTACATACCCAGTACAGGCACAATTTTTCAAATCTCAAAGTGCAGTGGGCAAAATCTAGATAGAGAACCCACAGGTAAGGAAAACCACTGTGATTCACTGTGTGAATTCCTGCATTTAACAGCCACCTTGAACATGAGGTGCTATGTGCCACCTCCATCTACAGGTCTCTCAGTGGCAGCCTCAAACATCAGCTCCTATACCTTGGTGAGATCTGTCAACTTCTGGAAGCATTCTGGCAGACGCTACTTATAGAGACACCTATCTGGAATCCCAAAATGCTGTGGGGCACAGGGTCCACAGTAAAACAACTCTGCTGTAATGCACTAATGCAGGCCAGCACTGTCTACAGCAGTTAACAATTTTAAAGGAGAAAATAAGACAGTCTGGTCACATACCCTCCAAGGAAGCACAGAATACCACCAGGGCAAATTCTCACACACAAACATAGATGCACCATGTGAATCCCCTCAACGGTATGTAAACTACCGATTCCCAGGAAACGTAAGAGAGGGCCCAGTGCCATGTTAAAGGCACCATGGAAATGAGTTCTACAAAACAAGCTCTAGGAAACCTAGTAGCTAAACTTCTCCAACAAGCTCAAAGGAGCACGTTAAAAAGAAAAGGAAGCCTAGCGTGACGGTGAACACTTGTAATCCCAGCATTCAGGGAGGCTGAGGCAAGAGGACCACAAGTTGAAGTCCAGCCTGGGCAACTTAACTTAGCAAGATCCTGTCTCAAAAAAATGTAAAAAGGAATGGGAATATAGTTCAGTTGAAAGGCTTAAGGTTCAAACCCAGTGCCAGGAAAACAACAAACAAACAAAAAACAGAAAAAGAAAAAGAGAATGGAAACTTGTAATTTAGGAATATCTGATTCTTTAGCTAGATACAAGTTCACATGAACCCAGGAAAATGGGGACAATGACTTGGGAGTTTGATGAGATCAAATGGGATGATTATGTTTAGAAACAAACAAACCAACAAACAAACACGAGATTAAAAACGAAAAAATTAAAATCCAGGAGCTTCTAAATGGATTAAGCACTTATCTAGCTCTTTCCCCACTAAGTAAAATGTTTAGTGATGACACAAATGAAAGGACTGAGGAACTTCTCTAAAACAGAGTTAGGGTCAGACTCAGAGGAAGAAGCAGAGACAGTATGACTGTAACCCTCCACAAGGGGTCACTGAAGCAAGGCCAGAATCAGGGTTGCAGAGACAGGGCACTGGCTCCCAGCAGAAGACACAGAGCAACGCCTGCAGCAAGAAGGTACATGAGGACCAGTAAACACACTGAGCAAGTCCAGGTCTGTGGGGAGGATCCTGCAATAAACACTGGGAAGACAGACTGAGCCACAAGGGAGGAGCAGGCAGAACGTGTCAAGGAGGGCTCCTTGGTTGGTAGAAGGCAACCAGAGCCAGCTCTAATCCAGAACTGAGGAGTGGCCTTCACATAACAGCAGTGCCCATCAGCACCTCCATCACATAAGATACATACATACAATTCTTCAAACTGCTTCTGAATTTCACTATCCATCTCCATCTCATGGAAGTTAGGATCTCGAACAGGAAATGCCTCAACAAACAACAATGCAGCATTTGACCGAACTTCAGAGTTTCTGGCCTATAAAAACAAGAGAATAGTTTTAGAATCCCAGAGATAGCAAAGACTTAAGTCTAGTGTTTCCAAAGCAACACTTCAGTTATCTCAAACCAGACTTAGAATTATAACATTTAAATTGGTTAAACTGGGCTGAAGGGTAGCTCAATGGTAATATGTGTGTGCTCAGTATCTGTGAGGCCCTGGGTTCCAATATCAATCAATCAGCAAATCTGTTAAGACTGCCATAAACTAAGCCAAAACCCAGTTCAGTGCCAACAGATGTTAAAAGATCAGCTTCCTTACTTCAGTGCATTCTTAATGTCAATCAGAGATGGCCGTCTGTAGAAGAGACTCCCACATTCACCAGAATGCCAGGCCTCTGGCCAGTCACTGGCTGGGTGGCTAGAGGATGGGTACGGGGACAGCTCTGCAGCCCAACCAGCCTTGGCGGCACTCAAACACACCCTCTTTCTACTTGGCAACTTCAAAACAGCCCCTTACTTGGCATTCAACTGCTCGAGTTTTCTAGGTAGGCACATCCAAGAAGTGCTTTTTTTTTTTTTTTTTTTTTTTTTTTTTTTTTTAAAGAAGTGCTTTTAACAAAAAAAAACCCCACATTTTGAGAGCCAGACATGGTCTTGCATTTCCAGGTGCTCAAGAGGCTGCGTCTAGGAGTTCAAGGCCAAGTTGGACAAAACAGTGAAACCCTATCTCAAAACAATAAACAGAAAGAAAGAAAGAGAACATTTCTCTCTATATAATACCACAAAGCACTCAGCTGCCTATCGTCTTTTTACTGACTCACTGGACTCTGTTAGCAATGGTCAATTCAAAGTGAATTATGACACCCAAATGTGGATACACTATGTTTAATTTTTAATTCTTATTAGTACATGTTAGTAGTACATAATGATTACATTTATCATGGGGAATCTGTACATATACATAACACATTCCAACTGTTCCCCTTTGGCCAGCATCAGATTCATTGGATCTACTGTTTAAAATGTATACCTTTAGTCCTCTCCAAAGAATGGGCTTATATAATCTATACAGCATCTCTTCCACTCCTTGCCGGACATTCTTTTGATGCTGAAAGTAACTCAGCACCTATAGTTAAAAAAAAGAAAAACACAAAAATGAAAAGACAGTATTATTCCTTTTTGAAACTATTATTTGAAAAGAGCAATAAGAGGGCCTGTTCTCTCCATCCTATGACTGCTTTCCTTGGTGAGAAGCAGGACAGCACTGGAAGCAATGAAGCATGAGACAGAAATAAGCACCAGAGGTTTGCTAGTATAGCATAGGTTGGGTTCTAATTTCTACTATCCAAACCAGGCATGATGACACAACTACTGGGGAGGTTGAGGCAGGAGGATCACCTGAGCTGACCTGGGCAACATAGCAAGATCCTGTCTCAGAAAACAATAAACAAAAATTTTTAAAAATAAATAATTTCTACCGGCCTACTAATAGCCACATAACCTCAATAAAACTGACATTTAACCTCTGACCTTCAGGGTACAAAGGAAATGGTTCTTCTAAGTTCCAAAATGCTCACAACACTGGCTGCTGCTGACTAGTGAGACACACTGGCTCTGGACACGACTTCCTGATGAACAGGGGTCACTACTTGTGACCCTTCATAGGACAAGTTAATTTAGGTACCAAGTTTATGAATAATCAGAAAACATGTCACCCCAGAGGTTCCATTCCTCTCTAGCCAGAATCTTCCCAAAACTGTACAGATGTACAACCCCATCAACAATCACCTTCGCCTTAGTTCTGTAATTAACTCCTCTAGAAGTTAAAATTCATTAGTGAAACAGAAAACTTTAAGCAAGCTCTTAGCCAACAGCCTACATTTGAACTTGTACTATTAGAACCCTAAGAGAACTGTTGGATGAGGATTACTTTTTCACATTGTTAATTCATTTCAGGACATTTTTGTTTTTGTTTTTTTGGTACTTGGAATCAAACTCACAGCCTCACGCTTGCCAGGCAAGCATTGTGCCCTGAAGTACATCCCTGGCCTTTATTTCAGTTTTGTTGATGGCGATAAAAGGCTTTGTATATCCCTGGCCCCTATTTCAGTTTTGTTGATGGAGATAAAAGGCTTTAATCTGCAACTTCCTTTTTGTGTCCATACTATTGAATTTTGGTATCAACAGCATAGTCATGTCATAGAAAGATGGTTTAAATGACTGTGTTGAGATATAACTTACATGCGTTAGAACTCACTCTTGCATTTTTTGTTTATTTACTCATATTTATTTATTTTTGGTCTTTTTGAGACACAGTCTCACTACACAATTCAGGCTGGCCTTCAACTCACTTTGTAGCCTGGGCTGGCCTTCAACTGGCAGTAATTCTCCTGCCTCAGCCTCCTTGGTGCTAGGATTACAGGAGTGCACTACCACGCCCAGCTCTCAAAACTCTTTCATAGCACAGTTCTGACTGTCTCAACAACAGCGTACCTTTTCTTTCCTCATTACAATGTTGATGGCAAGAATAAAACTGCCAAATACTAAGATTCTGAGAAAACCCTCTAAATGACAGTGTGCAAATATAACGTAATTTTTAAAGTTAACCAAAGTGACATAAAAACACTATGCTATCAGCCTGGTCTCTTCTCAAGTAATGCTGAAGACACTTCCTTTAGCACCACTAATTGTGGACACAATCTTAATGATGTACTACAACTGACGGGATTGAAAATGCACACTTGGGGCTGGGGGTTTAGCTCAGCGGCATAAGCACCTACCTGCCTTGCAAGCAGGCAGTCGTGAGTTCGATCCCTGGTACCGATAAAAAGGAGAAAGACACAAAAAAAAAAAAAGAAAAGAAAATGCACGCTCACCTCCCGCACTCTGGAGTGCACTGGGGACCTCCTGGGAAGGTGGATGCCATGGAACATCAAATCCTGGATGCAATCATTTTCGATAGTCTGAAACACAAATGCAACCTGGCACTCAGTGCCTGAGTCCCACAGGTGGAAGGGTGGTGGTCCTGCAGCATGCAGTAGGGTCTGACCTTCCTGAAACCTGGGCCCATCCTTTCCTGGAGCTTTGTGAAGGTTTCTCCACACCTCCTTTCCTCCTCACATACCGAGAGGAATGCTTAGCAAAACTAGCACTAGAGGCTAGCTCACAGGGGAGTGTAGGGACTAGGGGTGAGGTGCATACCCCCAGGTGGGAGCTACCCCAAGCCAGGAAGACCTGGACCTATTCTTCCTGGCTGCCCAGAACTAAGCAGAAGTCCCCCTCCACGGAGGGTGGAACTCTGAAGTGACTGAAATAAGATCACTTGAGGTTGCCACTGAGAAAGGCTTGGGCAAGACAAAATGTGAGAGCTCTGTACAGCCCACTGCACTGACAGTCCCAAAAGAAGCCAGCCTGTAGGAGCAGCCAAAACTCCACAGCCCCGTAAGCAACCTATTGGGGCCTGCAAGTTCCAGGAAAGACACAAGATAGTTTTGCTGTCAGCATGGCCTCTTCTCAAGTAATGCTAAAGACACTCCCTTCAGCATCACTAATTGTGCAAAGTGTCCTGCTGCATGTGTGATGGGATATGAGACAGGTCACACCACCTGCAAACCTACTGTGCCACGAGGGCGGGACCCAAACTAATTACCAGAAGATGGAGTCCTAGGCACCATGGTACAGATCCATAAAGGAAGCAAGGGACAAACGTCTGGAGTAAGTGGTTGAGCAGTCAAGACCATGGGAGCAACCTTTTGGATCTTGAGCAAAGACTGAGAAAGACACCTTCAGAAAGTAAAAGGTTAAAATAAGATTTTTTTTTCTGGTTTTTTATTTTGTCTGAGGCAGGGTCTCACTATGTGGTGCAGGCTGGCCTTGAACTCACATACATCTTCCTGGCTAAGCCTCTCAAGTGCTAGGATTATAGGCATGTACCACCACACCCAGCCCTAAAAGGTTTAAATATGGATATGTCTGATTATTTCCAAAATGACAGACTTACTGATAACTTTTAAAGGTATTATAATGGCACTGAATAACATTTTGGAGATGCACAATAAAGTAGGTAGAAATGAAATATCACATCTGGAATTTGCATTGAAAACTTAAGGAGAAAAGGAAGGAAAGGAAATAAGGCTGAGAAGCACATACTGTTGGTGCAAATTTTGTACATGTCCAGTTACCCTAAGGTACTCATTACAAACTCCTGTTCTCTGAAACACTATTGGAGAAAGGGAAGGGGGACACTTTGAGGACAAATATTATTCTTGAGAACTTATTTTGTGCAGCAACAAAACACAATGAATGTGTGGATCGCTGCCAGAGTGGGGACAGCCAGGCCCAAGCCTCCCTCAGTGAGTCAGCACATTCATGGACTGCAGGGGGAGAGAACCCAGCCTCACTAGGAGGTGATCCTCGCCTAGAAACTAGCGCATGAGTGGGCCACTGCCGGAGTGGGAACAGCCACTCAAGCCTCCCTCCGTGAGTCAGCACCATTAGTAGACTATAAAGGGAGAGAACAAGGCCTCATCAAGAAGCAGCCCCTGCCTGGAAATTAGATCATCTTCATTGTTTTGTTGGGTTATGTTTTATTCTCTTTTATGTTAAATCTGATGGCATGAGCAGCTATTTAAAAGATAACAAGACATATTATGGTAGCTGTTTTGGATGTACTTTTGGCTTGTTTTGAAGTCCTTTATTACATTCATTGTTTTGTTTTTATTGTTTCTATTCTGTTCTGTTTGATTTTTACTATGTCTGAAGGTATCTGCAGCTATTTTGAAGACAACTAATGGCATTATGGTAACTATAGTTTTATTTTCCTTGGTTTTGTCCTCTTTAAAATTAAAAAAAAAAAAAAAAACACAATGAAAAAATGCATAATGACACCCTGGCTTTGCCACTTTGCTCAAGAAATTACACAACCTGCCAGTGATTTAGCTCAGCGGCTTAAGCGCCTGCCTGGCAAGCGTGAGGTCATGAGTTTGATCCCCAGTACCAAAAAATAAATTACACATTCTAAAACTATTTTAAACACTGTCCATGTAGAAATATAACAGATAATTTTTGTTTTCTAGAAGCAGAAGTCACTGGTTAGCCCTCCCAGTGGAAACCAAACTTCATGTGGGCAGAAACAAACTACACCCTGCTTATCCTGCCACAACCACAGCCTGCTCCCCAGAGCGGCACCAGGGTGGAGGTGGCTCTCCAAGGACACTTTTGCACTCAGAGCAGAATTTTACTTTCACATTTGATTACCCTGAATTTTGTCCAACACTTGATTTTTGTCCAAATGAGTCCCAGAATGCTTAACTGGAATTCTAAACTATATCACCACATCTTCATAACGTAATTATTACACTTGCTAAAGGCCGACCATCCATATTTAAAATGAAGATCTCTACATTCTCAAAACAATGTTACCTCAGGCACTGAAGGTGCTGAATGGCACTAGCTACAAAAACAACAGGCTGTGTACCCAGCTTTACCCTTTCTAGAGGTAACATTAAAAACACATAGGTATTTGTTATGTGAAGAATGCATTTGGTTAATATCTTAATAGTATTTTTGTATAGACATATTTTACACATGTATATGTTTATGTATAATACACTTTAGTGTTTTAATATTACACTATACATAAATGTACACTGTACATCCAATTACTATTATTTCAACCTATAACTGGAATCTGTAGAAAGTACTGTAAGAGATATTCTTTGTACAAAGCTTTTGAAATCTGACATGTATCTTCCATGTATAGCACATCTCAACTCAGAATGGTTATCACCCGAGTACCCAATAACTACACATGGCTCTACAGACCCAGAGCAACCAAAATTGGGGCAAAATCCCAAAAGAAGTCCAGCTGCATATCTCAGAAAGGGACACAGGCAAGTGCAGGGAGAGTGCAGACTACCCACATCCATCACACAGAGATTTGTTATTTGGCTTCTTTTCACAGGTAACATGAAGAAGGGTTTTAAAGTAGATCTCCCTGAACTGTGTGCTTAGTAACTAGAATACAATAAACATTTAATAAAATCAAAATACCTCTAATATCTTCCCCGAAGCCTTTTTCCAAGCTCTGAAATAAATTTCTGCAATGTGCACCATCAATGATCTATTAAAAAAATAAAAATGTTAATGCGAACTTAAAGAAATACACCTTCAGCACATATAGTCTCAGGTATGCTACTGTCCTCGGGAGAGGAGACTCAGGTTAGGCAAGGCCTTAACTTGCTGTTCAAAGCTGCCACTTCCCTGTAGTGGAAAGCAGAAAAAGGACACGTACGGTGAGTGGAAATCAAAGTGACTGGCACCTCCTGTGCCTCAGCACAGGCTTCACCACAACTTTCCCACTTTCAGAGAAACTGAGACATAAGCCCAAACCCAATCTGAAAGTCAAAACTCTAAATATAAGTAAATGATTGACTTGAACTCACTTTGGACAATTCAGGCTCTAATTCCTCAACCACAGGAAGCTATAGCGTACCAGAGTTCACATTACAATCATAGAAATTTAGAAATGTATTATTAAACCTATTAGTCTGCAGAGGCTGGGGATTTAGCTCAGTGGCATAAGCGCTTTCCTTGTAAGTGTGCGGTCGTGAGTTCGATCCCTGGTACTGATAAAAACGAAAAAGACAAAAAAAAAAAAAAACCTATTAGTCTGCAAATGAGGAAGTAAGAGAAAGCAATGCGAATCCAGTAGGAGCTTTGCAATCAAGAGATCCAATAATTACAGGGCTGGGGCTGGGGATTTAGCTCAGCGGCATAAGCGCCTACCTTGCAAGCAGGCAGTCGTGAGTTCGATCCCTGGTACCGATAAAAAATACGAAAAAGACCAAAAAAAAAAAAAAAAAAAGAAAAAGACAAAAAAATAGTAATAATAATAATTACACGGCTGCCTGAAACTGGGAAATTCAGTCACCAAAGCCAACCTCAAAGGAGAGTCGTGGAAACTGACACTTAAAATGCAGACCAAGTGCTCAGCACCAGCACAGGAAAAATGAAAGTTCTTGACTCCTGCCTTGCAAGAGGCAGTGTTGAGGCCAGAAGCTCCACGCTGGCTTCTCCCCATTCTTAACATGCAGCACTCTTTTCAGCAACCACACAGCTCCTATACTCACCTGAGAGGTGTAGTTTATAGTCTAAATGCTACCAAAATGACACAGGCTTGTAGTGAGGCTGAGGTCTGATGGGCCACATAATCTATTTAAACAATTATCACATATTAAAATCTTAATCTAAATGATCACTTTAAAGGATTATTTCCTATAGAAGAAAAGCAAAAGCCAGGCACGGTGGTGTACATCTGTAATTCCAGCATTCAGGAGGGTAAGGGAGGAGATCACAAATTTGAAGACAGCCTAGGCTACGTAGTGAGACCCTGACCCAAAAATTCAGAAAAAGGAAAAAAAAAAAATGCCTAGTGATACAGTAGTATAAGTTATAATTTTTAAAGT
Organism: Cavia porcellus; assembly: GCF_034190915.1. NCBI lineage: Eukaryota > Metazoa > Chordata > Mammalia > Rodentia > Caviidae > Cavia > Cavia porcellus. The sequence continues at coordinate 62,010,254 of NW_026947489.1, forward strand.
TTTCGACATATTAATAACCCCTAAAAGTCAGATAACTCTTTCAAAATCAATTAAGATAGAAGAAACTTTTGAAATACTTACTTTTGTAATCCCTGTAACTGGTTTTTAATGGTTCCATGAATCATTTTAATAAAGTTTATATTCCAATTGAAGAGAGAACTAAGAAATCTTCTTCCCTACAAATAAGAAATAGGATAAAACTATCCAAATAGAAAGTTTCCATTAACAAACAGGCCTTTACCTAATATTATCAAAACTAGCCATTCCAAACAGGAGGTATACATTGTTCTAACTTGGAAGAGCACTGGCGGTTCCTGTCTGCAGAAACTGCTTCTGGGGCACAGAGGCCTCTACCACCCATCAAGTGGCTACACTAGGCATCTCCATCCCTACAGAAAGTAGATATAACATAGAACCAGCAACATTCTCATGGACAGCTAAGCTAAAAACCAGAGAATGCTTGAAATCTAGCACTTAGAAAGTGAGAACTGAACTAAGAGTACATTTTCCTTTTAACAAATAAAAAAACTGAGACTCGTTTTGTTAAGAGGCTGATTGCCAGACAAAAATTTTCAAATACATAGAGCCTTCGGTTCACAAGTAACATTAATCATATATAATAATTTGCATATAGGCTACTGGACTATATACACAAGTCTGAAATACAGTATTTACACTCTGAAGACTGCGTCAACTCCAAATTGTCAGTGATAGCACAATGTGTCCCCACTGCTCTCCAGCATCCACTGAGAGCTCTGCGTCTTAGAGATATAGCATGCTGCAGTGATGCCAATGCAGCAACGGCAGCAGCCCTTCACAAGAACTTGCCAAGAGAGTACAGGAAAATGACTAGTACGTCATTAAAATCTGACTGGGAAACTGAGTGCAGACACTTTAAACGCCAAAGGAGCACATCAATTTTTTTTATTTTTTGGTGCTGAAGACTGAACCCAGAGACTTCACAACGAGTTACACGTTAGGATCTTTTTCTCTTTTTGAGGCAGGGCACCCAGCACATCAATCTTTTTATAAAGGATGTTTTAGCCAAGTACTGTGGTGCATGCCTTGTAATCCTAGCACTCAGGAGGCTGAGCCGAATTATCAGCACAAGTTCGAGGCCAGCCAGGGCTATAAAGTGAGTTCAAGGCCAGCCTGAACCATATAGTGAAACCCTGCCTCAGAAAAGCCTCAAAAAATAAAAATAAAATGAAAAGGACATTTTAACACACATATGGGATAAACAAGTACAACTCATCACTGCCTGTGTATAGACCAACACAAAAGATTTATCTGCCTGATTCCATTAGTAACTTCTTCCCTCATAAGCCTGGAGACGCTGTAAGCACAGGCCAGTGTCTGTCATCTTTCCAGTAATGAAGAGGACAACAGCAATGACCTCCTGTGCTCCTCACCTGTGGGTGGTCCCAAATGCCTGCCTTATCTGCTTCTCACAGGGTGTTGGGGAAGAGTCACTGCTGTTCGAGGTTAGGGAAGAAAACTGAGACTCACACGGCCCACCTATCACCTTCTATTTCACGATAAAATACACGAGGACCTGCGAAGTGTCTGTCTCAACACTGCTGTGCCACAGAAACGACACGCGGTAAACACACGGCTCTCAGTGGTCCTGCTGGCTCTTGCGCAGAGACAGTAGGCACAGTGCAGACAGCATTAAGGGCAGCTCAGCAGGATCTGGGTACAGGCACATACTTACAAATTCCAGCTACTCAGAGGCTAAGGCAGAAGGGCCACATTTACTAAAGAAAATGTGCTAGGGATTTATCTCAGTGGTATCCAGTTTCAATTCCCAGTACTTAAAAAAAAAAAGCAGCTTACAAACATCAAAAGAGACAGACTCATTACCTCTTCTTTCCTGATGTAACTAACATTTATGAAGCACTCAAGCAGCATATCTTTAATTTCTCTACTCTCCTCTGAGTCATAATCAAAGCAATACAAAGCTTGATGAACCCGCCAGAGCCGACACACATCTGCACCCTAGGAATAACACAGGAAAGAATGTTACACCTAGCACATAGAGTTTTTTTTAAATGAATAGTAAGGTCTATTTCAAATTATGTATATTTTATATCTATAATAATAATAACTGTAGATGAATCACCAAAGCAGGAAACAGTGACAAGTAAAATCTTAAAATCTGGAAATGTTACTTGTAGTTCTAGAAAGCAATTTTTTTTAAACACAGGAAAAAGCTTTCAGAACTCTGGCACTGTTGAATGCAACCTCCACCATGCCAAGACACTTTTCCTATTCACGCAGCAGACACCAGGCACATCTGGCTCCTGAGATCCCAATGATTGAGATCCCAGGACTACTGCAACCAAGAACCCAAATTTTTCCATTTTTTAGCATTAAATGAAATAGTTGCATGTGGTTAGGGGTTACTGTACTGAATAGCACAGGTTTATATTACTAGGAAAACACTGAAGATGGAATCTTGATTTAAAAGTAGAATAATATTGGCAGGGATGATGAATTGGGGGGCAGGGAACAAGGGGTACTGGGAATCGAACTCCGGACCTTTAGCTTGCCAGGCATTGATCACTGAATTATATCCCCAGCAGAACAATAAATTTTAAAAAGATAAATCAGTGATGGCATGAAAATAACTCCAATACAAATAGATTTCTCAGTCCCTCTTTGCCAGCAGAGAAAATCACAGCGCTGGTCAATGAGCAGCCAGACAGGGCTTTTCTATCCTAACAGCGGCTGTTCCTGGGGGAAGCTGTAAGACCCTCAGATATGAGTGGCAGGAATGTAAGGAGGTACCAGCTTTCTAAGAAGTCACTGGAGTCTTCATGCTCCTCCTTACAAAGTGAAGGTCCTAAGTGGGAAGGTCAAAAAGAAATAAATACCCTTGATATACCTTGGGTGAAAGAATTATGGATGATTTTTATTTTCATCTGTCCAACTTCCTAAGATTAACACACGAATTACTGTTTTGGTCAGGGGAACAGTTGTTCTTTTTCTAGATTTCTGAACTATTTACTGGAGAATAAAGTTCGAGAAATCTTCAAAAGCGCCCTCCATAGCCTAGACACAACTTCCCTGGGACTGCGCCTGAAGTGACATAATCCCCATCACAGTCCGCACTGCACCTGAATCCAGCTCAACACGCCCTCTACCTCCTGGCCCAGGCCCTGTGCAGAGGCCCTACCTCTCAGAGGAACCCTAAGATGCATGGACACCACCATGCCCTGCCTCTCTCTTTTCCTCCAGCAAACAGAGGTGCTCAGTGTCTGAGACAGGCTGGCCTCCCTGCTCCCCTGCTCTGTCTACCTGCTTCAGCTGTTATGAGGTAGAGGGGGAGCAGGTGCAATGCCGTGGAAAAGTGACAAGGCAGAAGCCCCTGGAAGGAAGGAGGAAGGGAAAGCTAGGTTTTTCCATCTCAGTGTGGAATTACCCCAGCCACTCAACCTCTCCATAACTGAGAGCTGACAGCCACCACACCCAGGAAGCTACCCCAGGTACCTCCTAGCCAAACATTCTGAACTTTTAAGTAAAGGAAGTAAACACACGGTTTTGGTCTCCAGACTCCTTCTCAGCAGCATGATGAAAGCTGTCTTCCCCATGTCTTCCTTGGCAGGCAGGCCCTTCTCCCACCACCTGACACACAGGGCCTGTATGGAACTCCGGAGCTTCTTCTCGGACTCTGGCAACGCATACAAAATGCCTACAGTGGAGCACAGGGTTTTTCATCAGATTCCACACACAGAGCGCCTTAACTGCACTGCAGAGCACGGCAAGCAAAACCAGCCAAGTTTTTTTTTAATAGTTGAAGTATCTCTCAGTTACCAGCAAAGTTTAATGTGCCAAAGACTTATGTACATTATTTACAGAATGCAGTGTTTAGCAGGATAAACTGACTTACTACCATTATAAAAAGACAAGAACAGAGAACTTCAGACCTGGGCACCAAAGAAAACACGGGGCTCACACCATAACATTCACTGCAACCCCAATGAACGTTAGCCCATCACAATCTTCCCTCAGTGTGCTGGACTCAGATTTGCCTCGGAGGTAAAAAACAGAAAATATCATAATGAATATAAAAACTCAGGTTCAGCTACATACATACAGCTGTGCATGCTGGAGACCAGGAATATGGTTCAGTTTTAACACTCTTGCCTTGTATGCACACTTGCCTTGTATGCACAAAAACCTGGGTTCAATCCCCAGCACCACAAACAAAAAAAAAATTTCAGTGTGCATGCCTGTAATCTCAGCACTGAGGGAGGCTGAGGCAGGACAGTCACATATTAAGGTCCCACCTGGACAACTTAATGACACTCAAAAAATAAATAAATAAATAAATAAAGCTGCAGAGTTTTCAAGAACAAAAAAGCTTCAAACAATTAATAGTAGTGTGCTCACAATTATGCATAATAGCTGAATGTCACTATGTAAACACAGAACTCCTAACTACCTGGGAATGTGGGAGCAACCACATTACCTCTAATTATCTCATCAAACAGGCGTCTAGAGACTGTAAATAAAACTGGTCATAAAATTTACAAAGTAGGGGGCTGGAGATTTAGCTCAGCGGCATAAGCACCTGCCTTGCAAGCAGACGGTCGTGAGTTCAATCCCTGGTACCGATAAAAATGGAAAAAAAAAAAAAATTACAAAGTACTTGGGAACCATTTTTTTTATCTTGATTAGGAGTGACTTTTTAGTAAGAAACTGTATTTCAAGAATCCAGAGAAAAATAACCTACTGAATCTAAGTTATGCCAAGAATAAAAAGTTTATAGAGATGCCAGCATGGTTGTACGCACTTATAATCTCAGAATTTGGCAGGCTGAGGCGACAGGATCACCAATTCAAACCCAGCCTATATAATTAGAGACCCAGTCTCTCTAAAAATTACCCTGGGAGTAGTAGTGCACGCCTGGAATCCCAACTCTTGGTGGATATGGTCAGAGGCTCACTGTGAGTTTAAGGTCAGCCTGAACTATGTCATAGACCAAAAAACAAAAACAAAACAAACAAATAGACAAAACTTTTTAAAAAATAAAATAATTTTTTAAAAAAGTCTGGTGATGAAACTCAACACAAAGACCCTGGGTTCACTCTCCACTGTCAGATTAAAAATAAAGCTCAATGAGACAATTTGTGCCAAGAGAGCTAAGGGTACTTGGAGAAAATTCTTAAAAATCATTCCTTAAAACAAAATTTCTTTTATAGCTATAAAATAACTTCATGTTATAATCACACTTTTCATTAATTCAGACTACTACATCTCTTAATTATCCATTCACTCCCCACTTAAAGCATGACAAATACAGTCAGGGGCACAGACACCCACAGAATTGCAGCACTCAGGAGGCTGGGCAGCAGGACTATCATGAGTTCAAGGCCAGTCTGGGCTCCACAGTGAGTTCAAGGGAATCTAGACCACAGAGCAAGACTCTGTCTCACAAAAAACAAACAAAAAGAATACCAAAATCTGACAAGTTCCATGGGAATCACTAATTACTCCTCAAATCATGTCATAAGCATTAAAAAATAAAAAAACAAAAACAAATAAATAAATAAATAAATAAAAATAAAAAACAACCACAGATTCTTGGTTAAACTGCCACTATCAGGTATAATACAAACTGGAAAACTGACACTCAGATACTGTCCTTCTGAGCTGGCTGTGGTGGTACACACCTATAATCCCAGCACTCGGGAGGCTGGGGCAGGAGGATCGTTGCAAGTTTGAGAACAGCCGGGGCTACAAAGTAAACTCAAGACCAACCTGAACTGCAGAGTGAGATCTTGTCTCAAAAAGACATTAAAGGGGCTGGGGATTTAGCTCAGCGGCATAAGTACCTGCCTTGCAAGCAGGCGGTCGTGAGTTCGATCCCTGGTACCGATAAAAATGAAAAAAAAGACAAACAAAAAAAAAAAAGACATTTAAAAAAAAGACATTAAAAAAAAAAAAAAAAAAAGAACACAGACACTGTCTTTCAAGTCAGCTCTTGCTCATGCCTTGGACTTGAAGAACCTGAAAATATGGCAGTCACGGCTCGCAACTGCATGTCCTCCCACTGCAAACACTGAGGTGGAGGTGCAGTTCACTGAGTGTCCACAAGCCTCACCTGGGCTCCTCCTGTCGCTGAAGTTCCAGACCTGAGAGCCGAGCTGCATCTTTCCCCACCTTGATGCCTACCTGCGGTACTACTCTAACAGCAGGGCTCCTTTCCAGGCACCCCACTGCTACACATGCTCTAACAGGAAAGGCACTCACCATTCAAGATGACAGCACATTCCAGCAGGGCCTCATAGTTTTCTTTTTCATTGATAACAGAGATAGAAGCCAAAATCACAGATGAAATTGCATTGATTATTTCTAAATTTTTCGTCTATAAGTGAAACAGCATAATGTCAATTAAAATCAACTTAAAACTCAATTTTTAAAAGAAATTGAAATTATTAAACTTCTAAATTCAACCCAATTCTAGATTATTCTAAATAATAAACATACACCCGTAATTCCATCACTTGGGAGAATAAAGCAGGATTACTATGAGTTCCTGGGCTACACAAGTGAGTTCAAGGACAGCCTGTACTACTTAGTGAGACCCTGCCTCAAAAACACCAAACAAACAAAATCACTTTTTTAACACAGAAAAGGGGAAATCTGGCCGGGGATTTAGCTCAGCAGCATAAACACCTGCCTGGCAAGTGCAAGGTTGTGAGTTCGAGCTCTGCTACAAAAAAAGAGGGGGGCAGATTTTTTATTTCTGAAAGATAAATACCACTTTTAGATTTTGCTCTGTTTCCATATTTTCTTCACCCTGGACTTCTTCTATATGCCACCCATCCACTGGGCTTTCTAGTAACATTTCTGTTAACAAATTCTTCAGTCTTTGCCATAATTCTTCTTTTTGTTTCCTTGACAATTCATCTAATAACTCATTTAGGCTGAAAGGATCAGAGGCATCTTTCTGTGAAATAAATACAAAAAATTAGTTGAATCCTTTGCAGAATGACATCAAATGGAAAACTGAAGTACTAGTTATAAGTTTGTTTGGCTGTAGTTTTCAAAATCTATTCATAAAAGTGGAAAAGCTGATTATCATATATAAAATAAGAATTAAAAAACTTCACCCACTGTAAAACCAACTCAAGTATTTACAATCTCCAGGGCTAATTAGGTTATAAAAGTTCTCTAGTCAAACAGTGATAGCAACAATAAAAACACATGGCCACGCCCATGGATACTTCAGCTTTCAGTATTCAACCCACATAGTCCTCAGCTTTCCTTCCTGCTCTTCCCTAGAGAGTTGTCTGTCCCATACCCTAACAAACTTTTCAGATGGCCCCAGCTATTCCCTGTACCCACTGGGCAGAGAACTTCACATACTCTCAATTACAGGTCATTATCAAATGGTACAGAATCCAGTTTAAAAAACTTGCCTTAGCCACTCTGGGACCATCTGAGCACTTACCATTGTGGTGACGGTACAGGACTGTAACTTATGGAATAAAATAATCAATGACAAGGGGTGGGGGTTTAGCTCAGTGGCACAAGTGCCTGCTTGGCAAATGCAGGGTCGTGAGTTCAATCCGTGGCACCTCCCCAAAAATAAATAAATAAATAATCAATGAGGCCTTACCAATAATAAATGAACAATAAAAAGCAAATTATTCATTAACAGTACTGGCATGCTATAGAACGGCAATGAATAAATATGGAAGACACATGGAGTTCAAATACCATAGTTTTATAGCCATCATAATGACAACGTACTTGGGCAAGAATTATCAATGGATGCTAAAATAAGCAGGTGGAAGTCTGCTGAGGAGCAGGACACTTACAGTACAAACAGACTTCCCCACAGACTGCTCAGGATTTCAGAGGTTTCCAGTGGAGACTGTCAGCATCTCTGGCCAGGCACCAATACTGACTGGCATGCTCCCATTTGACAGAGCTGCACTTAGAGCCCTAGAACCACAATGCTCTTGCCAAAGTGCAGATACTGGGTCTAATCAGATCACTAAGCAGACGCAAATGCAGGAACCCACATAAGAACAGCCAAGATTCTTGAACCATAGGTGTCCCGAAAAGGACCAGGAGGAGAGTCCCTCCTTGGTTGGACAGCACTAAGATAACGTGGGATACTGGACTGCATCCTAGGTCAGGAAAGAGCACTGATAAGAAGGACGTTATAGGAGCAGCGTGGAGATGCGAATATGCTCTGCAAGTAATCATCATCTGCAGGTTTCAGAGAAAAACACACTGAAGTATTCAGGGACAGAGCCACAGTCATGCAACCGACTCCTGGAAGTGCAAAGAATATGTGGCGCTATCCCTGGTAAATCTGAGTGTCTGTGTTCTTCTTGCACCTGTTCTTTAACACTGCAATCATTTCAACAGGAAAGAGAATAAAGAGAGAGGGGAAAGAATCAGGAGCCACTGGACTGGGTCCCTCAACATCCAGCACAGAGTTCTTCGTCCTCTGCTCTACGTATGAAGGTTCAGCCTGTCCAGGAGCATGTGGTCAGGCCCCACCATGCCGGCCCTGATGGGACCTATAGTCCTTTCTCTTTCTGCTGCCCTTATCACTCCCTTACTAGTGGATACTGCCTCATGGCACCACCAACTATTCTTACCAACATCCATGACTGACAGCCAGCAGCCATTTCTTGTTCCTCACTCGAGTGTCCTCACTCTGCTCATGACAGCCCCTCTCAGTTCTCCTCCCACCTGATGGGGTTCCAGGGAATGCAGCTGCCAAGGCCTGCAAGGTCCTTAGGACCAGGCCTGGCCACTCCTGCTCACCCTTCTCCTTCCTGGTGATGCCCTGCCTCAGCATCCTGCCTTCCTATATGCCCCGTTCGGACCTCTGTGCAGAATCCAGTAGACCTCTGTGTACACGCTACCCCTTGGAGGTGTCCACTTGACACACTTAGCACTCCTGTCCTTTTTCCTGCCTTACTATTTCCATACTTGCCATATATTTCGCTCCTTCCACACGAGAATAGTGACTCTACAGTGTATGCTCTGCGCATCTACTCTGCAGCATCAGCACTCTGAAGGCATATGAAATGCTTGTCAGGGGGCTGGGGATTTAGCTCAGCGGCATAAGCGCTTGCCTTGCAAGCAGGCAGTCGTGAGTTTGATCCCTGGTACCGATAAAAACGAAAAAGACAAAAAAGAAAATGAAAAAAAGAAAAAAAAGAAATGCTTGTCAGAACACTGAGCCTTCCTCAGGGCTGCAATCTCCTGTCACTGACTCTTTACATGGGATTTGGTACATGGTATATCCAGTTCTGTTCTTATAACACTTCTTTGGAAAAGATTTGTTCCAATGCTATGAATTCATTAAGGAACACAAGGTCGCCCCAAATGCAATGGATTCCTGGCAGCTCAGCCCATATACTCAGGGCCATAAACTGTGTACATCCCACTCAGTGCCACCATAACTGATCCTCCTAACAGATCCCAGAACCCATGTTACCCTCAGCTTCAGTTTTTTCTTCTCTGCTCTCTCGTTCTCTTCTCTTGCTCACAGAGAACAGATACACCATGTAAACATATACTCTTTTTTTTTTTTGGTCTTTTTCATTTTTATCAGTCCCAGGGATCGAACTCACAACTGCCTGCTTGCAAGGCAGGCGCTTATGCCGCTGAGCTAAATCCCTAGCCCCACATATACTCTTTCTACGTACACACGTCCATCTCCTACTCAGACTTCTTCCCTGGGACTCAGACACACCTGTGCATCTGTTTACCGGCCTCGGCCTTCAGCATCTCCCACTGGCAGTCATCCAGCACCCCCAAAACTGAACCATCTTCTCCCTGGAACACTCCTAGACCCAATCCCCTGTATTACCCAGTGAAACAGTGCCACCAATTCTCCACCAGAGATCTTCAGCTCCAATCCACACCCAGCCACCCATGAAGAGTTCACCCCAGGGGCTCGTGGTCGCTTTACACTGGTTTTCACATGCAGCCTTTCATCTCCTTTCTGCTCCAGTTGTCTCCCCACTCTTTGGTTCCCCTTCTCTTTGGATGCAGGTCATTCTTTCTGGACATCCTTCACTCCCCTCAGGACAAAGGGTGAATTTCTTAAAAAGGCAAAGAAGGCCTCCCTTTTCACCTTGTCCATACGTGGGCCCTGCAGAACCTCTTCAGGTGCAAACACAACCTGCCTTCTCCTAGCTGGGGGTCCCCTCAGCTACTCGGTCCTCTGACTGATTTACTTCTGGTACCTTCGGTGTTTTAGCTCAACCCACCTGCAGGTCTAATTGGGTCTGCAGAAGTTTCATTATCTTTTTTTAAAAACAAACACTGGTCCTTATGGTTTCAGTAAAATAACTGCATTTCATTTGGAGCATAATGATGTTAGAACATGATTTTATATTAACCATCAGATGAAACACAGAACTTACATCAAGTTGAACAAATTGCAAAAACTGTCCAACCAGTTCCTTACACACCGCCTGTACAAATGTCTCCCGTTTCTCCATGACAGATGAAGTTGTTCAAATGGCATGTCTTGTAAACCTAGTAAAAAAACGGGCATACTGGAACTTATACTTGGAAATATATTTTTTTTCTACAGATTTAATTTGGTAAAATGTCAAGGAACTGGAAAAAAATCCTGTACCACTTTCAGTGGTGTGTTCCTAACAATATTCTAATTTATAGTAAATTATAATCTAAAATATAATTTCATTACTGAAGATATTATCAACATACCAGTAATACAACATAAGTGATTGTTAATAAAGTTACCAACTAAAGAAAGAAAAATCCGAATAGTCTCAGGAAACTCACCTTCTGTTCTTCTTCACTAGCTAGATGCTAGCTCAGGCAGATCTGAGTTAATTTCGCAGGAAAACAGGCTGATCCCCATCCCTGCTGCTGAATTCTAAAATTCTCCCTTCCTACAGTCTTCCTTCCTAGATGTCACCTTGAGTCCTCTTGTTATTCAATCTGAGAACCTGTTATTCAAAGTAAACACCAGACAGAGGCCTTATGGTCACAAGGGAGCTTGTTAGCTTGTGCAGAAGGCCTGCCAACTTCACCCTCCCTGCCCCTGAAGAATAATGAGTGCTCAGGGACTGTGTACACCGTACTCCTAGCCAGAGTTCCCCCAGGAAATACTACTTTATAGTTACACCACCTGATGCTAGTCCTTCCTTGCTCAAAAGACAAAAATCCAAAGACACAGAAGTAGCAAATGAGGGAACATATTTATACTAGGATTCCCTGTGAAAAGAAAAACAAAGCTTTATGGAAACTTACTGACAGTAACTTTGGAGCTAGGGAGTCATCTTAAAGATACAGCCCTAGATTTTAATTTCTAAATTGAAAAAAAAAAGGTAGAAAATAAATGTATGGGGCTGGAGATTTAGCTCAGCGGCATAAGCGCCTGCCTTGTAAGCAGGCAGTCGTGAGTTCGATCCCCAGTATCGATAAAAAGGAAAAAGACAAACAAAAAAAGAAAGAAAAAGAAAATAAATGTATGACTCCTTCATAAGTAAGCGTGAAGCACAGTCCCATCATCCCTCAACTCAGCCAGCTGAACTATAACTTCTCTCACCAAGAAAGAGGGAAGTGAGAATGGGCAGCAAGTGTGGAATTATGGTGGCTAGTACCAATTTGTGCCTTTATGTTTTTTTTTTTTTTTTTTTTTTATCGGTACTGGGGATCGAACTCACGACAGCTTGTGCCTTTAGAAAAATAAAAGCTAGTTCAACAAGGTGCAACAAGTCCACAGATTCACACGTATGCTGGCAAATCTGTGGCCAGCTCCCTTCTCCAACTCCGGTCACTTTTCTTATTGCACATATCCCAAGAGCACCCTTGTGGCATCTTAGTTGAACACATAATAATCTGTTTCTGCCACACTAACAAACTTGTACACTTCTGACTTCTTCCTTACAGCAGTAACCAGTTTTTAATGGTCAACTTTTCTCGAAGCGGTAACGCTAGGTGTCTCGCATCACGGGCGCCTCCCCCTCCACTGATCCACCACGCAACCCGGTGTTCCTCACACAGGACCCGCGCTCCCACGGGAGACCCCTGTCACTCTCGTCACCCGTGAGTCCCCATGGGCCACGTTCTACCCTCACAAGCAACCCGCGGCGGGTGAGTTCCCGGTTCTGGAACAAGCTCCAGCCGTGTCCAATCCCAGGTCCCTCGCTGGGCTCCAGTCCCAGTCCTTCCCGGGCACTGGGTCCGGCCTCCGGTGATGCAGTCCGCCGCCACGACCCGCGCAGTCAGGACGACCGGGGTCGCAGGGCGGCCCAAGAGCAGAGGCCCGAGGGCCCCGCTGTCTCAGGAGCGTCCTGCCCGCCTCCCTGCCGCGTTCCGACCCCAAACCGAAGCCACCCTCGGCACTCACCTGCTTAGGGACCCGTCGTTTCCCGCGCTCAGACCAGATTCAAACACGCCCGCCCGCGCCCTCACTACGCCCGCCCTCCTGCGCGTCAGCCGCTCAGGCTCTCGCGAGAGCTGGGACACACAGCTCCACCTCGCCCGCACGCCCACCCGCGCCGCGCCCAAACACCAAGCCCCGCCCCCGGGCGTGGTCTCCGGGTCCTGGCTTTGTCCTCCTTGGCGTCTTTTCTGGCCTCGCAAGCGCTAATTTAACCCGGGAAAGAGGAGCTGAGAGCCAAGGAGTGGGAGGAAGAGGAGGAGGGAGAAAGAGAGGACGTGGGGAAGAGGAGGAGGAGCGAGAGAGGGAAGACAGAAAGGAGGAAGGACAGGAGCCAAGAGTGAGTGCGGGCAGGAGAGAAAGAAAGGCGAGAACTGTTGAAGCCGCCGCGGGAGGAGGGCGGGGAGGAGGGAGAGGAGCTGTAGCTGGAGGAAGGTGGAGTGTGGCCAAAGCAGAGCCGGGAATACCAGTCAGGCGCCCGGGGCCGCGGGCGGAGCTGTGTACTTAATACCCAGGTATTTTACTTAAATGCCCAAAATCGTTCTGCGCTGTCATTGGTTTTTTTGTTTTGTTTGTCTTTTTCCTTTTTATCGGTACCGGGGATCGAACTCACGACTGCCTGCTTGCAAGGCAGGTGTTTATGCCGCTGAGCTAAATCTCCAGCCCCTTTGTTTTGTTTTTTACCTTTTGTCAACAAATAACTTGGTTGGGTTGTCTCCGTTTTTGTTAAAAGTACAGCCTTAGAGACTAGTCACTCAGGAGCCTTCACTTTTTTTTTTTTTTTTTTTTTTTTTTTTTGTCTTTTTCATTTTTATCAATACCAGGGATCAAACTCACGACTGCCTGCTTGCCAGGCAGGCGCTTATGCCGCTGAGCTAAATCCCCAGCCCCGGATCCTTCACTTTTTAACCTATGGGCCAGGGGTTTAGCTCAGTGACATAAGCGCCTGCCTGGCAAGCATGAGGTTGTGAGTTCGATTCCTGGTACCAAAAAAAAAAAAAAAAAAGAAAAAGAAACCTCTACCTAGATACATCTGTGACACGTGTTTTTCCATTTGAAAGTTCCTATGATAACACAGCCTTTTAAAATAAAAGTTTTAGGGGCTGGGGATTTAGCTGCTGACCCCTGAGGAGCCCAGAGATGAATAACCAGCCCAGCATGAATCATGATTCCAAAGATGGCTCAAAATGCAGGCCTGATCAAGAGCCATTTGTATGAACATTTGTTTCCTTTTTGTTCAGCACTGTCTGTAAAAAGAAATTTGAAATTGGAAAATGTGAGTGTGGAAGGCCAATCCCTAAAGTATAAGAACTAAAGAAAAAAATGGGTTGCAGCTGGGGATTTAGCTCAGGGACATAGCGCCTGCCTTGCAAGCATACCGTCCTGAGTTCAATCCCTGGTACCAATAAAAAAAGAAAAAAATGGGTGAAAATAATTAAGGCAGGCAACTCACTCAGGACCCCTTCTGTTTCTCTTCAGACAGAAGCTGACTTTTTCTCAATAAATATTCTATTCTTCTCCTCCATTGTTCCTAAAATTCATTCATTCTTCAATTTTAGAGAACACATGTTCAGAGAAAAAAATAAACAGTGAGAAATCACTAATTGATGATTACAGATTGTCTTCTTACAAAGTTATTCAAGATACTAAAGTGGAGCTTATAAAGTGGGGATTCAAACAGTGATATTGCAACCAGTTCTGTTCAACTATCCAACAAAAACTTAGAAATATGGTTATCAATCCTATACACTTAAACATGCATGCAGTTATCCATATCTTCAATTATGTTGAGGTTGAATAAACCCAAGCAAGCTAATATCACTCTGAACAAAGAATAATACTATTGCTGGGTTTCACATTATGACACTCCAGGATCAGCACTCAGTATTTTAGTGTCTCTTTTTCTTCAAAGTATCTGTTCATTTCATCATGTGTCATAAGATCAGTTCTCATAAACTGTTTATAGATTCTACACATGCATGAGTCTTAACATGTATTTCTATCCTTTCTATATTAGAGGGAAAAACAAAACAAAGCAAGGCAAAACAAAACATATTCCTATAAACACATGAAATGAAATAAACATATAAAACCATTGTACAAATCAGTCTACCATAGTTCCTGTGTTGTCTCTTGTTATCTCCAATGGTACTGGCTATATCATCAGACATAGTATAATTGAATATATCAGTACACAACAGTATTAAAAACACAACTTTGTGTATAGTATAGAACTTCAAAAACTGGCAGTTATCAAACCAGAATGTGTATTGCTGAGTCTTGTCATCTTCAGTGTAGTTGCCTATCCTTTCAGACTTGATGTTATCAATCATACCAGTTTTGAATAAAATCTTCTCTGCCTCATTTCTGTTATGCTCTTTTTTTGCCATCAGTTGTTTGCTTATCTTGTTCATTCTGTTTTCTGCTCCATTCATTGAGGCTTCTGCCACTATTCCTGGAATCCTAGTACTCTTCTCTCTCTCTAGAATGCCCTGGAGTATTCTCTGTAGTGTTGGATTGGTGGTTACAAATTTCCCAAGTTCTTCTTTGTCTTGGAAACATCTTTTTTCTCCATTAATTTCTAAAGACAGTTTATCAAGGTATAGCAATCTGGGCTGGAGGTTATTTTCTTTCAGGGCTTGGACTATTTCGCTCCAGGCTTTTCTTGACTTGATGGTTTATGCCGAGAAGTCTGCCGTTATTCTGATGGGCCTTCCTCTGTATGTTATCTATTTCTTGTCTCTAACAGCTTTTAATATTCTGTTTTTATATTGAATTTCTGGGATCCTGATTATTATATGCCTGGGTGTAGCTCTGTTTTGGTTGTAGGTGGCTGGAGTTCTATATGCCTCATATATCAGAATAGCATTTCCTTTTCCTATGTTTGGGAAGTTTTCCTTAATTATTTCTGTGAATAACCTTTGTAGTTCCTTTGTTTGTATCCCAGCTTCTTCATTTATATTCTTTGTTCTCAAGTCGTAGATCCTTTTGTCATCTTCTAGCCTTTGTATTGTTACTGCTTGTTCCTTGTTATTTTTAAAAAGTTTTCCCTTTCATACTCCCACATTGTAAAATTGTCCTCCAGTTTGGATAATCTATCCTTAGTTTCTTTCAAGCTGATTTGCCATTTTTCCATAGAGTTTTTAATTTTCTGGTGATCTCTTTGAATCTGCTTCATGTATTCTATTTTTTTTATATTCTTCACCAAATGGTTCTCTCCTATGTTTGAGTTCCTCCCTTCTTCTTTCTGTGTCTGCTTGAGGGGTGCTTAGTATCTCTTTTATTAGTCTTCTTATATCTTGCTTTATTTGGCTAAATATTTCACTTTTGAACTCGTCTATGAGGTCCTGAAGATATCTCTTTATGTCCACTGGCACTGTGTCTGATATTGCATGTTTGTTGTTCTCATTCTCCTTTGTATTTACCTGTCCTGGGTCAATGTTCTCAGGGTTGGAGCCTGGGAACTTTTTGTTGTTGCTTCCTCTTCCCATCTTTTTTGCTTCTTCTAGGAAGCCCCAGTTTCTTTCTTTGTTGGTTACAATTCTTCTGAAGTGCGCTGGCTAGATGACCCTTCACACTGCAGTGTGCTAGTGAGTTGCAGACAGGGACAGCCGGCCCCTCCCCTCCAGATCAGTCAAGCTGCTGTGGCCTGCACTACTATATTACTTTGGGCCACCTCCTCTCTGGACCAGCTGTTATAACTTGGGCCCTGGTATAAAATCCAAGGAGGCAAGAGACCGAAAATTTAGGTGGCAAAGGCTTTATTTCCAGGCCTGGCGACCAGTCTCCGGGAGCCAATCTGGAGACTGTGTCCCAGAGATTGAAGGGAGGACTTTAAAAAGAGGCTGGAGGAAAAGTGGGGGGAAACAAAGAAACCTGCAGAGCCATCAAACTTGTTGACCCAAGTCTGGAAACTGTATTGCTGTCCACTTAGTGCTGACAATCTCGGGAGTTCCTGGTGTTTCTCAAATTACTCCCATCCTACAGACTGACATTATCTCGGAGTGGCACATCTGCAGCAATATTTGGAGAAGAAAGTGGGGAAGTTAATTATCCCAGGACAGCTCGTTCTCGCTAGTGGGTGTGAAGGGGTCAAGAGTTACAAGAAGCTGAAACTTAAAGTTTTACAAAGATCTGATATCTAACTCATTTGATGCATACAGAACAAAAGGAAAGCACCGATTGGGGTTTGGGCCATAGTATTTCCCGGTAATTTCTTTGAAGCTAAACAGTTCTTAAAATTGGGGCAGGCTCATTTTCTGACAGATCATCACTGGGTCGGGAAGAGGTCACCAGAAACCCAAATTCTTTATGGGCTAGATAGATAGGTGAGGGGAGAGGGAGGCAATAAGGCGCCATACAGAACAGAAAACGGCGGTTATGTGTCAAGGTCAGGTAAAGGGTTAAATTCATACGCAAATCTCTCTGCACACAAGCAGGTTACTTTAAACAAGTATAAATTAATGGGCCATTCTAGTTTTCTTTAGCTCTTTAGCAGAGAATAGAGGTGCCTAACAGTGATTAACAACCCTTGTTAGCTTGTTTTAGCACAACTTCTGTTGTTTGTAGAGGGCAACAATGGTTAACATATCAATTAGGTGAGATTCTTGCAATTCTTTACAGAGGAGAGTGTTGCTCAACATATCAATTAGGTCACTTAACATATCAGTTAGGGAAAAAGGATAAAAAAACATTTAGTAAGCCACGTTTGCAGGGTTGCTATAATACACGTATAACGAAGCTATTTTCTTAGAGTACAACACCAGCCAAACCTCCAAGGTCCCACTGGGCCAGTGTGGTTAGTGTGCTCCACCACTGCAGGGACGCAACCTCAGATAACCTAGTGGGTCTCAGCTGGGTCACATGACCCAGGCCTCACTCACTCCACCAATCCCCTTTGGGAAGGGAAAAATTGACAGAAGTCACTGCTGCCCTTGTACTTGCCAGTCCTGCCAGGTCCCAGAATGTCATCCGCCAGAGCCCCCCTATTTATGGAATGGTTCTACTGCCGTCACTCACCACAGGTCAATGTAGGCTCCCCACCAACTCAGCTCTCTTTCAGCTTGCTGACCCTTGAACTCAATGTAACTGCGCCTTCAGTGAGTCAAAGCATCGGGACCTCAGATAGCTCAGCAAGTCACCTTAATTTCTTCTTGGGATGAGAGAATTCATCTCCTTCTGTTTGAGGCTCCCCATTCTGTATTATGTTGAATTCTAAGTTGACTATCTCAGAGAGCTTCTGTAGCCATTTGTTGTCTATTCACCATCTTTGCTCGTATCATATAGTTTTACTAAAATAATGTGAATCTAAGTTAAAACGTGAAATTTATAATGATATTTCTTTAATGGTATATTATTATTTTGTTCTTTTACAAGTTAAATTTAAATTGGTTGCTAAAGTCACTGGTATTCTTTGCTTGACTATATTTAGACAATAGCATTAGAATACCTCTGACAGGCTCTCATGTAAACTTCCGTAAGATGATTCTCTTAAACGGAAATCTAGCTCAGACTTAGAAAATATACATGCCTGGGGCTGGGGATTTAGCTCAGCGGCATAAGCGCCTGCCTTGCAAGCAGGCAGTCATGAGTTTGATCCCCGGTATCGATAAAAAAGAAAAGGACAAAAAAAAAAAAAAAAAGAAAATATACATGCCTACAAAAAATGGGGACTCCTTTCACCATTTAAGCAGCACTAGGCTGGTGGCCAATCTTAAGTCTTTGAGGACAGGTTTCACTGAGACAGACTGGTTCTGATCCTCCTCTATATTTTAGAGGAAATGTAAGGCCTTTTCTGCTTCAGTTTCTCACCTTTGACTTTACCTCTACTCATTTCCCACTTTGCACTTTCCTTATAGAGGCATATGAGATTAGAAAAAATAGATTATTTCAACCTCTTCCTTCTTAGTTAAGCCCACAGAAAATGAGCATTTGATGTCACAGACAGCGAAGTCATCTTAGATAAAGGACACATACCCAGTCTCTGGGTCAGGTGAGACACTGATCAGAATTGTGTCCATCCAGAACACACATGAGAGCCATGTCATGGCTCAGTGTTCTGGGCAAATCTCCTTTTTCCAGTCAATTGTTCTACCTATCTCTAGAGGAAAGGAGAAAAAGCATCCTACTTCCAACTCACCTTTAAATGTATGCTCTCTTCCAATAAGCAAAGTAGTTTATTACGGAGTTATACTTCCTTCTTTAAGCATTCCTTATGGAAACAAAGCTGGGTTGTGCGTAAGGCCAAGGGTGCATAGGCTGGCCGAATCTGTCTTCTGTTCTCTCCAGATTACCTCCACCAGCTCTGGAGCAGTGTCAACCCAGGGACGCCTAGGGACTAGTTAGGGAATAGGAATAAAAAGGGATGCCAGGGGCTGGAGATTTAGCTCAGTGGCATAAGCACCTGCCTTGCAAGCAGGCGGTCGTTAGTTTGATCCCTGGTACCCATAAAAAAAAATTCAAAAAAAAAAAAAGGGATGCCTTGTTTATCTCCTTTATTTGCATAGTTAGATAGCTCAGTATCATTTATAGCTCAGCGGAAAGGTCCTGAGTTCAATTCTCAGGTACAAAAAGTTTCATACTTATGCCTTGCTTTTACATTACAGACATGGGCAACATGATGCCAAAGCCCCTTCCTCCTTTGGAATGCATTCTTCAACATTAGAAGATGTTCCTTCAATCCTTCCATGTTGAAAAAGAGACAATTGGCATTTCTCTGCAGGAGTGCGTGGCCTACCTACCCCCAGAGCCAGAGTGGAATACAGAGGGAAACATTAATTATGATGCTCTTTTTTTTTTTCTTTTCTTTCTTTACCGGTACCAGGGATCGAACACACGACTGCCTGCTTGCAAGGCAGGCACTTATGCCTCTGAGCAAATCCCCAGCCCCTAGGAGACATTTTCAAGTATGTTTTCTTAAAGGTCTAAGAAGGACAAAAACCAAGCCTTCTAGTTATTTTAAATTGTCAGCTGTTTCTCAAAAAAGAGGTGAAAATCCCTCTGAGTTCTTAGTTCGTTTATCAGAGGCAATGATAAAACATATGTCTATAGGAGCTGGGGATTTAGCTCAGCGGCATAAACACCTGCCTTGCAAGCAGGTGGTTGTGAGTTCAATCCCCAGTACTGATAAAAAACAACAACAACAACAACAAAAAACATATGTGTATAGATCCTGATTCCACAGAGGGACAGATTTTTCTTAAAGACATGTTTATTACTCAGTCAACTCCAGACATTAGAAAAAAGCTACAATGTCATGAGTCTGATCCCCAACCAAAAAAAAAAAAAAAAAAAAAAAATACAAAAGATAGCCTTTGCTCCAGATAGTTCATTTGATACTTTAGTAAAAGTTGCCTCCTCCGTATTTTATAACAGTAATGAGGAGGAAAAACAAAGAGACCAAGAACAAGCAGCTGCCTTACTTGCAGCATTAAGACAAACAGACCCTAAGTCTGTTCTCGGGGCTCCAAGAATTCAAAGACAACACAGACCTGCTATCACTGCCACAGGCCACCTTAAGAGGAACTGTACTCAGAAGCCCCCGGGCCATGCCCCAACTGCAAAGGTGACCACTGCAGGTCGGACTGCCCTCTGAGGCCAAGGCCCCAGGGTTAGACCCATCCTATCAGTTGGTCCAGCAGGACTGAAGGGCTCCAGGACACTCGCTGCCCTCTCCCTCTGGCCGGCCCTGGGTAATTACTACTATAGAGGAAAAAGAAACCAGCCTATTGCTGGATACTAGCGCAAGCCTCTCGGTCCTTCTTTCCAATCCTGGCCTTCCTTCTAGTCACCACACCTCAGTGAAAGGACCTTACCATACCTCACTAGTGAGGAGGTAATTTGTCAATTTTCACAACCCTTAGGCTGTAACTGGGATGGTTTTCTTTTTACACATTCATTTTTGATTATGCCTAAAAGTCTAGTTCCTCTCTTAGGAAGAGATATTTTATCATATTTAAATACTCTGATATATATGCACCCAGGTCAGGTATGCTGCCTTCCCCTCATGGAGACAGAAATCCAAAACTATGGGCACCTAAAGGTAGGATAAGATAATAAATCCATAGGACCAAGCATCTCAATTAACATGGACTGTGCTCTCCAAGGGTTCAGAGATAGTCTACATCTTTTTTAGACAAGTGCTTTCCCATGACTTGGCATGTTTTGAGTTTTCCTAGGTCACAATCTTGCAATATGTAGATAACATACTGTTATGTGCCCCCTCGGAAGAGCTCTAAAGCCAGAACACTTGTGCTTTGCTATATTTTCTAGCAGACAAAGGTTATAAGGTCTCTAAATCTAAGGCACAACTTTGCTGTCTTGAGATATATTTAGGTCTCATTATATCCAAAGGGATCTGAAGGCTAGGAAAAAAATTAAACCCATTTGCTCCTTCCCACAGCCCAAAACTCTTAAATAGTTAAAGGGGATTCCTAGGAGTTACGGGTTTTTGCCACCTTTAGATACCCAGCTATGGGAAGATTATACAACCCTTCTATCAACTTATAAAAGACTCAGAGGGCTGGGGATTTAGCTCAGTTGCAAGCAGGCAGTCGTGAGTTCTATCCCTGTTACCGATAAAAACGAAAAAGACAAAAAAAAAAAAAAATTAAAAAAAAAAAAAAAGATCCAGGACCTGCTCAACAGCCTATAGGGTACCTGAGCCATGAATTAGATATTATAGCTAAGGGATGGCCTGCTTGCTTCAGAGCCATGGCAGCCATGGCTCTCATATTGCCAGAGGCAGCCAAATTGACTTTAGGCAAGGATTTCATTGTATGTACACTTCACCATGTGGCAGGACTCCTTTCTTCTAAGGGAAGTCTGGCTGTCTGGCAACTGATTTCTTAAATACCAGACTCTACTAATAGAAGGGCCAGCCATTCAAATAAAGTCATACTCTTATTAAATCCCTCCACCTTCTTGCTAGAACAGGAGGAAAAAATTGAGATTGATATACACGACTGTGAACAGGTAATTCTTCATACAGATGCCGCCAGAAAAGACTTTTTAGACACCCTGCTTACTGACACAGATTTAACCCTCTTCTGTGATGACAGTGGAAAGTAAAAAAAAGACAGGATATGCAATGGTAACTTTACACCATACTCTTAAAAGCACCTCACTTGCACCTGGAACTAGTGTTCAGCTAGCAGAGCTCATAGCTTTGACCAGAGCCTTACAACTTAGGAAGGGACAAAAGGTCAATATTTATACTGACTCTATGTATGCTCTCCTAGTATTACATGCTCATGCAGCCATATGAGAAGAAAGAAATTACCTAACAGTCAATGAATCGCCTATAAAATATAAGGAGATAGATGATCTTTTATTACAGGCTAGCCTTCAAAATTGGATGGCATTAGATGTTCTAACAGCAGCAGCACAGAGGGTCACTTGTGCAATTGTAAAAAGTGAATGCTGTGTATACATTCTTGATTCTTCTGCTAATGTCTCAGTAGCTATTCAAGATATTAGATAACAAATCAATGACATGTCAGATTCTTAAATTTCCTGGACTTTATTCTTATCAGAATTAATTCTAGTTCCTCTTGTAGAAATTTGTTAACTATACTCCTAATTGTCTTACTGATTTTGCTCTTTGGCCCATACATGCTTAACTATTTCTTTGGCTTTGTCTCCTCCAGACTTAAAAGTTGTGCACATATCTAAGATGAAAATGCCTGGTGTTTATTGAGGGCCTCTAGAAAGGATTTCTGCAGAAGTACCTCGGACTGTCATTCAAAAATTGTGACCCTGTTTAGCCTGAAGAAGTTTGTGATCGGTCATTGCTCGTTATCCCCTCATGGCAGTTCTGGTTACTGCCTCAGAGTGGGGGATTGTTGCAGGCAGCTGAGCTAGTTAAAAATATTATAGGCAGTGAGATAGGGCTAAGGTCCTCAATAGAGCCAGTGCAAACACCCGGCAGCTGCTGGGGAAGCTGATGCCTCCTGCTATGGACCATGCCTCAAGACAAAAGACCATACAAATACACCAATATCCTGGGATTGATACCCAAAATAGGTAGAATCCCCCAGGAGAGTCACAGCTCTGTAAGAATGCCTGCTTTCTATGTGATTCCCTTCCCCATTTGTCCCTAATGTAACCAATTTTACCTGAACTATTGATCTTATTGGCTAACTGGTTATGCCCCACCTTATGCCCATCTGCTTGTGAGTTCCCAGTCTTCCCCCACCTTGAAGTCATGGTTTTTTAAGTCCCTGGAAAAGACAGAGTCCTTGGTAACCCGCTTAGGACCACTTCTGTCTCACTTCAGACAGAAGCTTTCTTTCTCTCAATAAGTATATTCCGGGGCTGGGGATTTAGCTCAGCAGCATAAGCACCTGAGTGAGCATATGATCGTGAGTTCGATCCCTGGTACCGGTAAAAATACAAAAAAAAAAAAAAAATTCTACTCTTCCCCCCCACCAAAAAGAAAATAACCAAAGTATGCTATATGCATGTAGCAATGTGCCAGAACAAAACCAATTATTCTTAGTACCATAAGTAGGAACTAACAAAATTTTAAGAAAAAAGAAGTAATGATAAGCCTGAGGCCCATTTTTCTTTCCTTTTTTGTCTTTTTGAGGCAAGGTTTCACTATGCAGTTCAGGTTGGCCTTAAACTTACTTTCTAGCCCAGACTGGCCTCGAACTCACAGTAATCTTCCTGCTTAGTCTCTTGAGTGCTAGGATTACAAGTGTGTAATATCTTGATGGGCCAGTGGCTCTGCAGGCCTCCTGACTCAAGGGCCTGGCAATGCAGAGGTAAAGGGCATTCCAGACCTGGGATCCCCTGACAGCTGGGTAGTGACTAGAGTGCTTAGGCTATGGGGCTGAATCCCTCTTCATTCCTGAGTTCTCTAGAAAAAAAGAAAAAAAAAAAAAAAAAGGAAGCAGAAATGAGTAGTGGGAGTATAGGCACTGCTGACATCCCTATGTCCCTGGAGACACTCCCATCCCTATGGGCTGGAGTTTGAGATGAGGGATCTGCTCAGCATAGTCCCAACCAGCCAAGACAGGAAAGACCACGCTCATCAGTGTGACCAAAAGTATAGACAACCAAAAGTCCATCAACAGACAATAGACTATTCAAGGAAATAGTTGTAAAAGCAAGGACTTATGAAGATAAGTCCAACATGCTAAGTGAGAGGAGCTTTCTTTGAAGGCCACAGGGTTTGGGATCCCAAACGTGCTTTGGAGCAACTAGCAGATAGGCATGACCAGGAAGGAGGGAGGGAGAAAGGAGAGTGACTGGCAATGGTTATATGTTGGGAGCCACAAATTATAAACTGAGTCTCGGGGATGCTAAGCTTGTCCTTGTCCTTTTCCTGCCTTTTGAGCCAGACTGCAACATGGAAACTCTCCATTCTTCCCTGGTCACAGCTCAAGCCCTCGGGCTAGTGACTGCTCTGGAGCTCAGAAGAGGAAGGCGAGACCTGCTGGACACAATGGGAAAATTTTGGTTTCCTCCTGAACTCCCTGTCTCATCCTATCCTTGCAAGAATGCTTTGTTCTTCTTCCTAGTCCGTAGTAGTGCCCATTACTATTCCCAGAAACACTACCGTCACTTGGCTCCTATTTTCAAATAGCAGACATGACACAGGGATTTATCTAGTGCTGTCTAGTTGCCTTATTAAACACTTGTTCAATACAAGTTTTCAGATTTTGTTTTCTTCAGGTAGACCACCTTATATCAGAAAATGATTTTCCCTGCCAGTAAAATTTATAATCTATTTCTTTTCATATTCAATCACCCAGGAGTTCCAGAACACCACCAAATACATGCAGACTTCTTGGCCTATGTTCCACTTTTATACTCCATTTTTTTTCTCATAATTTTGCTACAGATAGTTGTGCTGTTTCAATAGTATTATTTATTATAATTTTCAGGACACTATTCTTTAGTCTGTACTGGGACTTGACATAGGTATTTAGCCTTCCTTAGGTGGAAACTTATTAAAACTAATGGATGTATACTCTCAAACTTTTTTTTTTTACCGGTACCGGGGATTGAACTCACGACCACCTGCTTGCAAGGCAGGTGCTTATGCTGCTGAGCTAAGCCCCCAGTCCCCTCTCTCAAACTTTTAATCTTTATTTACTTCTGAAACAGGGTGTTGTTAGGCAGCTGAGGCAAGGCTTGAACTCACTATCCTCCTGCTTCAGCCTCCCAAATGCTGGGATCATAGGTGTAAGTCTCTTTCCCCAGCTTGGTCGCTTAAACTTTATGCACCGTATAGTCAGTTTGCTTTGACAATCACACATCAGGAACAACCATCAGGAAAACTTTTTTCTTTTTGATCATCAGGTAAACATTTAAACAATACAGAATCTCTGTCCCTGGGTGTTCACAATCCAGGCAGGAAAATTCTAACTTGTAACTGTGTAAAGCAAGCATAATGATAAGGTACCTGCAGGAAGACCACTCGAGAATGAAGCTGGTAGAACTCAGGAGAGGGTGACTTCATGGTGGAAAGTGCAGGGAGGGCAGGACAGGTGGGGTTGTGAAGCTGCTGCAATGGCCATGTGGGGAGTCTGACAGTAAGGGACTAATAAAGAGATCTGCTTGGCCAGTCTCAGGGCCTTGTGAGCTGTAGTGTGCTGCTGGTCTTTATTCTAAGAGAAGTGGACAACAGCAGAGTGACAGGTTAGACCCCCCTGGCTGCTGGTGGAAAACAGGAATAAAAGAGCAGGGCGAAATGCCAAAACTGGGCTTAACGGTGTTGAGAGGCTGGATCATGGTTCAGGCTCCACAGACGGTGGTGGAAGTGGAGGCCCTCTCAGTGGGTGTCCACTTACTCATTATCTGTGCAGGGACTGAGTGGCAGCAAGGTCTCTAGCTCTAGCACTTCAAAAGACAGCAAACGACAGAGCATGGACACCGACATACCCAGATAGCCAGGTGTCACAGAGACTGGGAGCTCAGAGGAGGGTGTGTACAGGAGAGCAAGTTCATAGCATACCAATGGCATGAAGAACCAGAATAAAACGGAACAGAAACATTGTACTGCTCCAGTAGTTAGTCTGGATACAAAAAAAGCCAATAAAAGATGTTCTTGAGACATGGCTAGTAACACATAAGAATATTTAAAAAGGACTGGGGTGAAGTGTGTGTAGAGCATTTGTCTAGCATGTGCAGGCCCTGGGTTCCAGCCCCAGAATCACAAAACAGAGAGGAAAGAGTAAGGCATAAAGGTCAAGGAAGTCTGGGTTTGAGTAGGAGTGAAGAAGCGGTTTCACGTGCTGAGCTGCTAAGGAAAGACTGTGAAGTGTCCACTCGCGGGTGTGGTGGGTATCAGCAGTGTAACACCCTGGCACTCACGCCCCTCTGTGGGCTCCAGTCTTCAGATGCCGGCCTCCACTGCAGGGTTGATCATGGCTCTGATACACCAGAGCTTTACTGCTTGCTCATCCCAACCTTGCAGAAGAGCTGCTTTCAAAACCCAAAGTCTGCTACGCTAAGCAGGAGAGTCAAACTAAGATGGAAATGAGCAAAGACAGAAAATGCACTGCAAACAAATGCATTTCAGGCAGTGAATACACATGGCAAACGATAACAACTTTCCAAAACTATTTGGTCCACATGGAAAATTTCATGTCAAAAGTAAGAAAGAAAAACACATCACAAGTTAACCAATGTAAAATCTTTATTGAATAAATACATGCACTTCCATGTAAAGTTAGTTAAGCAAAAGAACATTCTGGGGCTGAAATGCTCTGCTTCCCCGCTTTGCAGTGGGCAAGCGGCTTGCACTGCAGTGCACACAGCACAGACACCAAACACACACTGTCCACGTCTGCCCAGGATCTTGACAGGACTAGCATCCAGACCAGAATGCAGCCCCCAGGCTGCATCTGTTCAGTCTGGAATTCAAAACCACCACCTTTGGACTGTAAGGCACAGGGTAAACAAACCGCATGTGCAAGCCAACAACAGCTTCACTTCAGATTCATCTAAGGTAATTTTCTCTCCATTGGTTTTGGCTCAAAGTAGAAATGTAAGTTCCCTTTTCCTAGACAAGCCATTATTAAAACTAAAAGCCACATTCTGAGGACAAAACAAGACGTCTTCTTCACCAGGCCCCTGAAATGCTGAGCACACCCTGAAGGTAATATGCAGTCTTCCCCACATAGTTCACACAGGGCTGGCCGGCTCTTTTAGAGAGGATTGAGCGTTTGCGGGTAGGAACCTTGTGCCCAGATCCTTGGGGACAATCTGCTGGTCTCACTGCACCCCAGGTTAGTTTACTATGTGCTCAGCTGCTTTCTGTGGGCTCTGCATCCTGAACTATGTCCACCATGCCTAACTGTTTAACTTATAAAGTACTGCACTACATGAAGTATGCACTGAGCAGACCAGGCCATCTGGGTGCCAACCCTAGATATTTAGGGCATTGGAAAAATTATTGGCATCATAAAATTTCAATGAGTGTTCTTTTTTATAGACTTTGAGAGAAACCTTTCAATATACCTATTTTTAAAAAAAAAATTTATAAAAAGCTATTAGGATGAACACCTGAATTTGATAAAATACTATCCTTCTGCTACTAAAATGCCATAGGTAAATACTTTATGTGCATATATGTTCACATGTGCATGTGCATGGCACACTCATAAACTACTCGCAGAATAAACAATCTTGTATACTTACTGGAAATGACTTCTAGAGAGGCCTCAGAGAAAAATGTCCGTAAAAGGGGACAGTGAGATTGTACTGGTCCTTATGACTATGTACAATGTGTTATGAAGCTACAGACATCACTATAAATAAATCCATGGCACATAAAACAATTTTGAATGAAATGTAATATGCTTGATGGAGGGAGTGTGTGGAAGTAACAATCAGTGCTCGCCACAGGCACTTTGGTATGTTTGGTCACAGGAGCTACCCAATGTTGTTCAGCTTTAGTTACAAAGCTGTATTTCCCTGTATGTGTGTACACGTCATATAAGTTCTCACAGCTAAGGAAGCCCTTTCTCTTACTGCAGCTTAAAAAGCATAATGAAGCCTCTTTCTGTGCATACTTTGCTTATAGAGATGCACAGCTTATAATACTGCTACACAGCCTCACCTCATACGCAGTTTTGGGGACACTTAAATATATAACACATGCGTTTAATAACCTATAAAGACGACATCAAAATGAAAACTGTAGAACAATACACTGATAATAAGGTCAGTCATGGCATAAAATGAAGCAATACAGGAAGGCCCAGCAGGCACCACAGGCAGCAGGACAGAGCCAGGTCCCAGCAGGCCTGCCACAGCAGCAGTGTGTGGTTTTATGTATAGGACATGACACCTGGCAAGTGAACAGCTACCAGTTTTTAGTGCAATATTCTCCCTAGTCACCTCAATGTCAGGATGCTCCACCTAAAATGACACCGTGCACCTTTGCTGTTAGCAGCGGGGGAAATGCTGGTAACCAAGCAGGCTGGACCTGCTGTGCCAAATGCTTGCCTGAGAAGGTGGAGGGGCTGTCCCTGCCTTTGGAGGCATCACAGGTGCCTCTCTTACTACTTCACTGACTGTTACCACAATCAGTGAAATAAGCTGAAGATACTTCTTTTTAGGTAAGAAACTCCAATCAGTACACATGACTTGTGAACCATGACAATCCCCTGGATGTTTTATACCACTCAGTCACACAGCGTGTTTCCTCGTAAGCCCTTTACTTGACTTCCCAATAATACACCTTTACATTTATGAAAACGTTAAGTTTGAATACTTTTCCTAATAGGCAGAAATATACTAATGTCTACTGATCTTTCTACTTTTTCCTTTTAAAAAGAAACATCACAAAATAGGTCACTGAGAATGTTTTGCTGTAAAGACGAAAATGAGTATTTGCCGTAAGAATTCAATTAAGTTTAAGAAGAAAATATGTATTTCTTTGATCCACTTTCTTCTGAGTCCAAATTAGCATGTAAAGATTATTAAAAAAATAGTCTATTTACATGGCACGGTGTACCACAGTGCTGTACAAACAAGGCAGCAATGCAGAGTCCAGACATAGGCTTCCCAATGGGCACAGCTGACCACACGGTGCTGCACACACAGAAGCTGGCCAAGCCTGGAGGAAATCCAACATAAGAAGCCAACAATAATATTGGCCAAATTTGCCTAAAATGCCAAGAGTTTTTATAAAATTAAGGTATATATTTTATATATATATAGCTAAATACACAAAATTATAAAAATAACATTGGTACATCTGCGAGTGGAGGTGGGTAGGGTGGTCACTGAGGAGGGCACTTCACATCCAGCATGGCTACGTCACCACTTGGGGTCTCGTCCCATCCTCCGTGAGATCATACCTGAGAAGCACAGAGAACACAGCAGAAGGGTCAGGTTTATAGCACGGTGTTGGACACACACCCAGCACCTAGCCCTGCCACTCCCTGGAGTACAGACATACTCACCACTGGGTCCAGCCCTTGGCGAGCTCTTCAGATGCCAGAGCCACCAGCACCTGAGGAAAGAGAGGGGCTCACTGCAATGGGCTGAGGAGCTTCTTTTAGGTCTGCTGCCCGCCTAACCATGTCCTGTCTTAACTAGCAATATGCAGTTCCCTTTTCTCTGAGACTCAGTGTTTATTCTTTTCTACCTTTAGGATTCATTTGTGGTAGCAGCGGGGGAAATGCTGGTAACCAAGCATCTCTTGACTGTAATCAAGAGATTCTGCCTGTCTTCAGCAGTTATAAAATTAAGTCATCATGAACATCAGTGGATACAGTCCCTGGGTGTGGCCTGACACTGTCAAGGGCAGTGCTGCTGAGATGGTTTGCGCCTGGTGCTGCTGACAACACACGCAGGGCTACTGTGCAGCACTCTTCTCCCTGGCTGGACACTGATCTGCATGGCTAAGGAAGACAGAATCTTACTGAAAAGGTAGTGGTGAACATGGACAGAGGCAAGCTGAGCACCTGCTGGAGAGAGCAGTAGAACCAGTGGGGGAAGTGGGCTGTGTGAAACGTTTTTCCTTAGTGTTTTTACAGTGTAATATTGAATGAAAATGTAAAAGCTTGAAAATCAATCTTTTTCCAACTCAAGGTTCCTAGCATCAGAATAATGAATAAGCCAATAATATGAATACATAAAAATCAACAAGAGCAACTTACA
The DNA here is from genome assembly GCF_034190915.1 of Cavia porcellus. Lineage (NCBI taxonomy): Eukaryota > Metazoa > Chordata > Mammalia > Rodentia > Caviidae > Cavia > Cavia porcellus. Next base: position 62,039,781 of record NW_026947489.1, read on the forward strand.
ATATCTCCAGAGTGAACCACCAAGTCTTGGCACATTATGTTACTAACAAGCCCTAACCGCAGAGTAAGCCCACCCTTTCTGCTAATGTAGGGAGTGCAAGGTGCAGTAGGGTGTGAGGATTTCTTCATGCTTACTTTGCCAAGAAGCCCTTTATCTTTGGACAGGAAGCCGCCACTGTTCTTCACAGCTACATCCAGCGTTCTCCTCTGCACCTCAGGGAGTGATACGTTGAAATCAAAGCTGAAAGGAACCAAGGAACTTTCTCTGTAATACTGTATTGTGTCTTCTTTTAACTAAGAATGGCATTTCTACCGATAAGATAATTTCAAAGATTCAGTGTTTTTCCTTATAAAGTCAGGTCCTCCTTTTATGTGGGTAGAGGTTTGCTCTTAAAGTTACTGGAGTGGAAACACAGTGGGCAGCACCTTTATAGGCAAGACGGAGCTGAACCAACAAACTCTCATTTACTGTTTGCAAAATGCTGTCAAAGAAAACAACGTACACATCTTTTTTTTTGGTATTGGGGATTGAACTTATGACCTCGTGCTTGCCAAGCATGCCCCTGTGCCACTGAACTAAACCCTCAGCCTGAGGACAACATCTGAACAGACCATGGTCTGAGGATGGTTGGAGTCATCACACTGACCCTACCAGAAGTTCCAGCCTCTACCAAGCTGGAACACTCAAGAGAGTTACAAAATGTAGTATCATAACTTTTGCACTGATTATTTGTGTAAAATATAGTCATTTTTGACAAGCTATATTTGATACACTATGGGTCTGTATTTGAGATATTATGTTACTGTGAAACAGATCCCCTCCACAGTTTGTAACCTGGATTTATTATGTTCAGCATTCTCGAGAGAAGTTCAAAATGGTTACTTATTTTAGTAAGTATACATGCCCAACACTGGCTGTGGCTCTGCCATCTGTACTTCTTGGCAGAGCAGTGGTACTGTGCTGGCCTCTGAGGACAGGCTTCTCAGCCAGGGAGTATCTGTTATACCTCTGGTCGAACACAGGGTTTAATGTCTTCTTTGACACGTGAGTTTTCCTCCTTCCTGACCTCCTCTTGTCTGGTAATAAATACATGCGGACATATGGATCAGAACCGTCTTCTGAGAAAGCGATGAGATTTCTTGTAACACAGACCAGAAAAGACTAGGTATCAGAATTTAGGAAAATAAGAGCACTGTCACGTTCAAATTTGCTGTATTAAGTTTTGATTTCAAATATGTCTGCACACAAGGAAGCAACAACAGAGCTGGGGTCTAGCTCAGTGGTGGAGCTCTTGTCTGTCATACACGAGTCCCTGGGTTCCTAGCATCTGTGTGTTTGTGTGTGTATGCTTGGAGGTGACAAGGGCCAGTGAGGAATAACTGATATCAAGTTCTGCGAGGTCTTCCCCATTTCTGCCTATTGGTCTTTCTCCCAAGAGACGATCTGACTCCATTTCCAGAGTCCAGAGTTCAGGGGAGAGTCCAGGTCCTTGCTCTTCTTCTAACATGTCTTTCCATCATATTTCAACTGGTTTCTTCCAATGATGAAACAGGAGTCAGGCTTTGGCCAAGCAAACTATCCCCCTGTGTGGCATCCTGTTCCTTTGATGCCTGCCTGGCTCTTCACCTTCACCCATTCTGCACAAGACCTACCTCCACCAAGCCTGCCCTGCTCTCTTCCTAGGACGCCAGGAACGTGCCAGACAAGGTCCAGGACTCATTCCTACGGGCGCTCTAGGCTCTGCACTGACTGGTGACCAGCAGGCCTGGTGGGTATGTGTTGCTGGGCACTCTTCAAGGCCTCTCAGAGCAATCGTCTCAAAGGCAAGAACACACGAGGAGTGCCACGATCACTAAATTGAACTCTTATGTTTACTAATTTTATTTTCCTATGTTTTCTAGAGTTTTATCTTTTTTTTTTTTTAAGTCAGGGTCTCACTGTGTAGTTCAGGTTGGGCTTCAATTCACTATGTAGCCCTGGTAACCTTCACCTTGTGGTGTGATATCTTCCTACCTCAGCCTGCCAAGTGCTGTGATTATGGCGTGCACTACCATGCCTGGATCCTACAGGTTTTTAATAAACTCTAAATATTTATATGATATATTAAGCAATTGCTAAAACAGAGAAGGAACACAGCCCATACCATCATCCTTAATATAAATTAAATTAATATAAATTAAATTTATATAAATTAAATATAAATTAAAGCAACACAGTCATCCCACTTAAGACTAAAATTACAAATCAGCATACCAGAGTAGCTAAATTGTTTCTTGTGACTGTGAGAGAAAACGTATACTCATACCCTTGCAGTATCTATATTAACTCCTATGCTCTTTGTTGAAAGACTAGTATAATAAATATAATAAACCCCAAAACCTTTTGATCTAAATTTTCTTTCTTTTTTTTTTTTGTCTTTTTTCTTTTTATCGGTATCAGGGATCGAACTCATGACTGCCTGCTTGCAAGGCAGGTGCTTATGACGCTGAGCTAAATCCCCAGCCTTGATTCAAATTTTCCTACTTCTGGAAATTAAATCACAAAAATACTTCAAAAAAAGTTCAACACCATATTACATTAATACAGATAATCTAAACATCCAACAATAAAGTATATTATACACTTGGTTAAATTACATTATAACAATTCAAGGGAGCATTATAACATGGTTAGGAATACAATAGAAATGTTCATGAAGTAATAAGAACAAAAAAGGAGTAAGTTATTTACTAAGATTTTATAGTGGAAAACATAAGATTTTAAAGGGTAGTAGAGAAAGGCCAGAATCTAGACTCTAACACAAGACGTGAATATGGTACACACGCATGTGTCTGTGGGTACCACAGGGAGACGCATGTGTTTGTGAGAGGGCGGAAAGAGTGGTGATTTTCTCAGAACTCTCTTTAACACTGCTGCCCTTAAAAAAAAAAAAAAATTTGAATAGCTCATGTTAGGTTTTCCAGCTTCACCATAGACTGGGGAAACCTTTATTTTCTTTAACAACTTCAAACTGTTTTTCCATACATTTCTGTGTACTAAAAATAACCTAGTAAATGCATTATTAATGCTGGGCATGGTGGCACATGTCTGTAATCCCAGAAATTGGGAGGCTGAGGCAGGACTGTTGTGATTTCATGGCAAACCTAGTCTACTCAGAGTGACCTTGTCTCAAAAAAAAAAAAGTATTATTAATAAGAGCAAAAATGTTCTTTACTTTGCTACTTCTTTTGAGAAGATATAATATTCTAATGTAAGTCAAGAAGGCAGAGATTCTTCCCCTAAAACTGCCACATGATAAAACTAACTCTCCAGACACAAAGGGGAAACATGTGACACCCTGAAGTACACTACTTTTATCCGTCTGCTCTGCACGGCAGTTGGAGAGACTTGGTGTGAAGGAGCAGCACACGGGCTCCCAGCGCTGTGGGAAGCAGGCCGAGCTGCTCTGCTCTTCCAGGGAAGCCCCACATGGGAAGCCTGGCTGGCCTGGGATCAGGGCAGCACTGAGCGATGCGCTGCAATTCTGAGGCAGAGGCTGCGCCTGCTCACCTGCAGGAGTGCACCACCACGATGAGCTTGTTTCTCTGCGAGCTGTGCCGGATGGTGAGCTGGACCTGCCCCAGTGGGGACTGCCCGAGCATCGTGCCACTGTGGGAGACAGACAGAGCAGAAGTCACCAGGCAAGTCTGGACACAACACACACAGCGGGGTAACACACACCAATCTCGGCAGAAAGGAGTGAGATTACCCACGGACTTAACCATAATGTGAAACTCTCGTCTAAGTAGAACTGAAGTTGAATTTCACTCAAGGATTCAATACAACTTAATTCTTCAAAACTAAGAGTTCTTTAGTAAGAACCCAAAGTAAAAGGAGACAGGGCTCTCCCTGGACACTGCTCTGTGGCCTTAGCTCAGCAGTGTCCACATTGGCCATCATCAGCCCTGTCCCCCTCTACGAGCCCCAGTGCACCCTCCCTCTACCCTCTGCTTGGGAAGCAGGTTCTGGGACAGTGACTATGCTCAGTATCCCCCACGGTAGTTCAGCTAATCCCCAAACTGTGCTCCTGACAAAAGGTGGTTTCACACTGAAAACTGTGTCCTTTCAAGAGAAGAGACCAAATTTCCCCAAAAACTTGGATATGAAAAAGAACTAAAGAAAAACTGTACACAATCAGAGAGGGCCTCACAGACACGAGCACAGCCACTCTGCCTCCTGGTGTTCCCCTGACCACCAGGCACCTTAGCCTCCAATTCCATTTTTACTTCTTCACCATGCAACACACTTCTTCTAACAACAAGCACGAATAACAGTTTCAAAGACCATTTTACCTCTACCTACAGCAAGTGTCAGCATCTGTGGCTTGTGATCACTACACGCCATTATCAAGGAAACCATAAACAAATCTACGGATCATGGAGCTCAACTAAGAAACCATCACTGACACCTGAAGACAGACAAACAGGGACCCTAATCCACATGAAAGAAGAGGGCCAGTCCTCCTACTGCCAAGAAGAGTCATGCCTTCTGCCAGCCCTTCTTTGTCCCACACACAGAGTGGACAGTCACCCTTTGTGCCTATCTTCCTGGCATGAGGGGAGGTCCTTAGCAGCTTCACAGCTCTAAGCCTCTTGCCATTTTCATGTGTGATACCTCTTGCTCCAGATGTTTTTTCCTTTATTTAAAATTTTTTTAAACAGTGGCAAAGTTTATTCAAGAAAATGAAGTGAAGAGTAGGAGAGAAACTGGCTATGCAGAGCAGGCTTGGGCTGAGTAAAAATAGGATAAAAGAAGAAATAAAAGCACACGCTACATCTGGGAAACACACCATGGCTATTATGGAAAACTATAATAGCCCTTTTTAGGTTTTTGAGACAGGATCTTGCTGTGTGATTCAGACTGGCCTTGAACTTGCAGTGATGCTCTTGCCACAGCTTCCTAAGTATTGGAGTTAACTGTGTACACCACCATACCTGGTGACGGGTTTTATTTTGAAAGCCAAAGACTCAGAAAAACAGTAACACAACCTGAAGGTTTTCTAGCTAACTTAAAGTGGTATCTTCTTCCCCTCAAAGGTCAGAGATGAACTCTGCCCATGTTAACAACAACCCTCAAGGGTATGGGGTTAACAACAGCCCTGTGGCACGTAGGATCTGAATTCTGTGTTAACCACAGCTCCTGGCTTATGTCACAAATTCTGTGTTAACAGCCCCTGCAGTATGTGGAAGATGACTTCTATTGGTGTTCACAGCAACCCCTGCAGCATGTTGGTCATCTCCCTGACTGTGACAAATAAAACAGAGAGCATGCAATTACTTCTCGAGCTGTCGCAGTCTTTGTCGCAGCTCCTGGGTAGCAATAGGCAGAGATATATCTGAAGCAATGCTAGGTGTGGGTTCTTTGATGGAGGCATGGGTTGGCGAGGCCAGGAGGCTGGAGGTGCTTCTGCCCAGGTCACGCTGGGCTGGAGGGCTGGCCTCAGGGGGCTGGGCCTTTTCTTCTGTACCAGGCTTATCTGCAGCTCCAATGACAGGTGTGGAGGGAGCTGTGCTGCTGCTACTGGCGGCTGAAGATGCAGACACTTGAGACTTGACAAGCATTTTCCTCCCATCTTTGGAAATGGAGGGTCGCTTTACTTGAGCTGAATGTTGGTGGTCTGCAGGCCTTTCTTGCTTTTGGAGATGGAGCACCTAGGGGTGGAGATAAACAAGCACTGAAATCAGCGACAGACACTGGCAACACCCTGACACTGGATTATCTCCAAGGATTTCTTTAAAACTGGGCTCCAAACATTAAAAAAAGTCTCATCTATTCAGCTATTTAATTATTAAAATAATATTGTTGTTGTGTTGTTTTTGTCTTTTTCCTTTTTATTGGTACCGAGGATCGAACTCACGACTGCCTGCTTGCAAGGCAGGCGCTTATGCCGCTGAGCTAAATCCCCAGCACTATTAAAGTAATATTATAGTAAAAAAGTTTAGAAAAATTTTAAATCCTTTTAAAGGACTCAACACCTTCTCAATATGAGCACTACTTCGTGTTGCTCTATGCTCCTCTATTCACATATATTCCTACTCAGTTGTGAGACAATGTTTTCCCCACAGAAGCCTGCTGATCACAAAGTCCTCACAGAAGGGTAAATCCCTTGCTCTACACAAGAGTGTGCTAGGAACTCTAGAGCAAGGAAGAATGTCTAGAAACCCTCTTCTCCAGCAGGGTTACCTCCATTAGCAAAGTGGTGCGGGACAAGCAGGACAGCCACACTGTGGAGCCCCAGGCTGAAGTGGCAGGCAGTGCATCTGGGGTTATGACTGTGAGCAGAGTCTATGCTCGGCCAGCGAAGATGGCCTGAGGACCTTTTCTGCTTCATAACATAAAGCAGCAATAAACATCTTTTCATTCTGTGGCCTCCTCACATTTTGCATTATTAGCAAAAATCAGACATTAGGAAAAAGGAATATTAGTGCAAAGGCCAGCAGGGTCTGTGGCTTGGGGATACTGCAGTCCTTTAGGTTGTGCCAGTAACTAGAGCCCTAGCAAGGTGCAAGGACACCACTTCCACTGCACACTCAGCAGACTGAGTCCATCTAGGTTCTACCCTTGTAGGCTCTTAGTAAACCCTCTCCTCTGAACAACCTTGCTTCCGTACAGTCTGCTCGCACACCACTGCCCATGTCTATGCATCACATGGCACGCTGACTGGGTTAGAACAGCAAGCCAGCCTCCCTTCTCATCCCACCCTGACCAGTGCACTGGGATGGGGAGAGCCAGATGGTACCCGGAGGGCGATCTTCATCTTCAAGGTGCTGTTGGGCCCTGAGTTGCTGAGGTGGAAGCGCTGGTTCACAGTCATGTCCTCACTCGCCAGTAGCTGACTGAGCGGGATCCTCAGGGTTCCTAGACTGCACTGGTGCTGCTCATCTTTGACCTGCCGAATCCAGCCAGGGTGGAAAACATATTTAGCTCAGAGACTACAGAAAATGTAGAAAAGTACAAAAATTGTCTTTTACAAAGTATTTTTAAAAGAACCTAAAGATATTTTAGCTATATTCCTTATCCCCAACTGGGGACTAAACCCAGGGAGCACAGAGCTACATTTTAAGAAATTTAAGACACGGTCCTGCTAAGCTGCCCAAGCTGGCCTGGAATGTCACCATTTTCCGACTCAGCCTCTAGAGTAGCTGGCATAGGTATGTGCCATCACAACTGGCCCCAGCCATATTTTTTAAAATACTGTTTTCATAAATGACCACTCATCAGGAAACTTCCTCAGCAAGATAAAACAGTGTCACAAGCAGAATGTCTCTGACACACATGTCTTCATTTGCTCATGACAAAGCTACGATGAACACAACAAAGAATATTATGTTTTATCCTTCTGTTATAAGCAACCTAAGCTAGGAGGTAAAAGACATGTGTAGTGATGTGTGCTACTGGTGACATTTACGTATGGATAAAATACATTTCTAAGTATCTTTTAAGCCTTCTCTGTTCAAAGTCTATATGGTTGCTTCAAACATTTATAGTATCTTCTTTAAATGCATGGTAATTTCTTTATCATGAGTAATAGTAACCTTCAGCATTGGCTTTGTTTTCACAGACTTGCAAACAAGTACCACCCTCACCCCATCCCTTTAGGGGATCAACTTATCTGGAGAAACACAGGCTGTGATGGTAGCTATGGAAGTGAAGTGCAACTGGATGCCTGTGGTGCTTTGGTGTTTCACTAACAATGCAGGGGTAGGGTCAGTGGTCATGGGTTCAGAGGATAGCAGTATGCAGTAAGGCATCTGGGGGGAGCTCCTTCTGAGGGTTGCAGCCATTGTTGATTCCCTATAGTCTTGTTTTGAGGTCCTATATCATTTACATTGTTTTGTAGGGTTGGGTTTTATTCTCTTTTGTTTATGTCAAATCTGATGGCAGGAGAAGCTATCTCAAGGCTAGCAAGATACATTATGGTAGCAATTTTGAATTTACTATTGGCTTGTTTAAAGTCCTTTATTGCATTCACTGTTTTGTTTTTATTGTTTCTATTCTATCCTGTTTCATTTGATTTTTACTATGTATGAAGTCATCTGTAGCTATTTTGAAGACATCAAGAGGCATTATGGTAACTATTGTTGATTTCATAATCTTTTGAAATACTATATCTCTTATACAGTTTTGATTGGTTTTATTGTTTTATCCTCATTTAGAAAATGAATAAAAGATCCTGTCTCAAAAATAAAGCAAAGCAAAACAAAAAAACCCTATAATCATATAAGCAATTTTAAATGAAATAATTATGATGATATTCATAATTCTCAAAAGTTATTTTTGAAATTCAAGATCCAGTAAGTACAGACTATTTTAAGTATTTATGGAAGAGGCCCAGTATGTGGTGCACGCTTATAATCTCAGCACTCGGGAGGCTGAGGCAGAGGGTCACCAAGTTGGAGGCCAGCCTGGGATTTATGGTGAGTTTAAGGTCAGTCTAAATATAAACTAATTAATGAGACTGTCTCAAAAACAAAACAAAGCAAAACAAAACAAAATAATTTAAGAAGAAAAAATTAGCTAGGTAAAATCAAATGATTTTGTACAAAATAAGACATTATAATATAAAGCAACAAACAGGAACAAGGACACAGGGTGTGGCTGCCAGCAGCTGGGTATTCAGCACTCTTTGCTCACATTTGTTTAAAGGTATTCTGGATACATGAGGTAAAAACATACTGAAAGGAATAACAGACAGAGTCACAGACACCAGCACAGATTCACGTTCCATGCTTTCAATCCCTGACACAGAAGATAGCTGGGAAAACCACAAGGAGACAGAGGACCCAGGCAGTACTGCCACCACCCACCATGCCTGTGTCCAGCAGCAGGAGGCACTTTCTGGATATGTTCAGGAGGGACCAAGAGGGACAACACCAGGTCCCCAAACCAGTCTCATGTCAAGTGTGTACTCTGAATACTACACTGGAATTAGAACCAGGGACCTAAAAAGTCCCCAAACACTGGGAAGGGAAATAACAGGCCTTTAAGTCAGTAACTTATGAATCAAGAAAAATCAAAAAAGAAATTTTTAAAGAAATAATAATCAAAAGGAACACAAATGAAACTCAGAAGTAAAAATGTAACTGAAGCAGAACTTAAAGAGAATTCTGTCTAGCTGGGTGTGGTGGCACATCACTTGAGAGGCTGACACATGATGGCTACGAGTTCAAGGCCAGCCTAGACTAAACGAGACCCTGCCAAAAAAGGCCAACTGCTTAACAGACTGAGTAGGAAGAAAAGGAGAAAATACCAACATCACTGTGCTGCTAGGAGGGGAAGCGAGCCTCCTCAGTAGCACATCTCTGGTGCTAAAGGGTCGTCCGACTAGATAAAAGTCAGCAACTTACAGGAAATGAATGAATTCCTTGGATGGCAAAACAACAAAATCCATCAGGAAGAAACAGATAAACTAAAGCTCTGTATATGTATTGATGAATGTGAAACACCTTACAATGAAAACTACAGGCTATCAAGTAAGAAGGACACACTACTCAGATTTTAAACAAGTCTTCCCAAAAATGCAAGAGGGGGGTTGCCATGCCAGTATTACCCTGATACCAAGCTACAAAATGACACCATAAGAAAACAGTATTGGGGCTGGGGATTTAGCTCAGCGGCATAAGCACCTGCCTTGCAAGCAGGAAGTCATGAGTTCGATCCCTGGTACCAATAAAAACGAAAAAGACAAAAACAAAAACAGTATCTTTCCTAAGGTCAAAAGATGCTGACAGACTGGATATATATAAGAGGAACACTGTATCACAGCCTGAATAAAAGTTTGCTAGCAAGGTTTTCAAATGCTAACTTGCAAAGGAAAAAGGCTTGAAAGGTTTATTTAACATCTGAGAACCAATGATGCCACCATAGTTACTACAGACTTAAAAAAACTATGTAAAGATCTGCATCACTTTTAGTGAATTTCCACATCCATTCATGACTACAAACAGAAAGATTAGAAACTTTCCAACCAGACAGACGGGGCCATGGTTTTCTGACACTAGCCCTGCCCCTTGTCAGGCTGAGCAGAGTGAACAGGCATGAGAAGTGAGTGAAGGCATCCAGAAGGAACGGCAAATACAAGCCTGGTCACCAGCAGACAGCATGGCTGTCTCTGGAAAATCCTCAGATGCTTTCAGACAGCAACCAGAACTAAGAAACAAGTTTAGCATGGTTTTGAGACCACATCAATACATAAAAATGAGCTTTTTTATAGCTTAGTTAAAAAAAAGGCAAAAATATCATTTTTAAGACTGCTAAAAAAATATGAAATAGGCCAGGAATTTAGCTCAGCGGCATAAGCGTCTGCCTGGCAAGCACTAGGTCATGAGTTCAAGCCCTGGTACCAAAAAAACCCCCAACCAAACCAAACAAACAAATGAAACAAAAATCAAAACAAAACAAAAAGTATAAAATACATAGGTAAACGGATGTGTGAGGTCTATAATGTACACTAAAATGTATAAATCATTGCTGAGAGAAACTAAATATTTGTACAAGTAGAGGAATGCAATGTTTCTATGCATTGAAAGATTCCACATTGTTGACCTATCAATTCTATTCACTTCATCTATGGTTTTAATTTTAGCAGATTTTATGCAGAAACTGACAATCTGACACTAAAATTCTATGGAAATACAGTCTTAGAACAGCCAAGACAACTGTTAAAAATAACAAACTTCCAGCTAACTACTCAAGAGACTGAAGCAGTTGTAAGGCTCCTGGAGCGCAGGTCAGTGCTAGACTATACACCTAGCATTAGTGAGGCCCCAGGTTCCTCTCCCAGCACCACAAGGACACAAACATGAAAACAAAGTTTGAGGTTTGCACCATTTGAGTCTAGGATCTGTGCATAGAGCACAAGTGATGGAGAGCGAGGACTAGGACTTGACACTTCACAGGTGCAGGACAGCAAGGCAGAAAGCACCCCAAAGAGACCCTCACCTGGGGCCCTATGTCCCCATGGTCACCAAGCACATTAAACAGGCACAGAACCAGCTCTTCAGTAAACACTGCTGAACAATGAGACAGCTAGCTATCTGAGAAAGAGAAAAAAAGAAAGAAAGAAAAGACCCATGACCCTCCCCTCATCCTGTAAAGAAACACTCATTGGATGCAGACCTAAGCGTAAAGCTAGAAATACGAGCTCCAGAAGACAGAGAGGATGCAGTCTTAGAAACCAATAGTTTAGCAAATATTTCTGAAATAGGACTCAAAGAGGAAAAGGTATTAAACTGAACTGCATCAAGTTTTAAACATCTGCTTCTCCAAAGCTACTTTTGTTGTTGTTTCTGTGAAGCTGAGGAGTGAACCTGGAGAACACTGAGCTAAAATTCTCAGCCCTTCTAGTTTTATTTTGAGACAGGGTTTTCTTAACCAACCCAGCCTGGCTTTGAACGTGGGATTCCCACTGCCCCAGTCTCCTGAATAGCTGAGACGACAGAGATGTGGTGCCACACTTGACCCCTTAAACACTTGTAAAATGGAAAGTCAAGCCACAGATTGAGAAAATAATTGCAGAAAATACATCCAAAAAAATACTTGCTTCTAGTATGTATTAATCTTACAATTTAGTACTAAGAACATAAATAACCTAATTCCCCAAAACAGGCAAAGGGATTGAAGACATTTTTCTGTTACATAGAAATACAGATGGCAAGTGAGACAATGGAAAAGACACCCAACATCATCAGGCATTGCACCGAAGACCTCAAGATGCTGCTGTTACCCTCACTGCTGAGGACATACGCCACATGGACATCGGAAACAGAAATGTACTGTGTTTCTCTCCTGTGTATGGATGCATGTCTGTGCAGTTTTTTTTTTTTTTTTTTTTTGTCTTTTTCGTTTTTATCGGTACCAGGGATCGAACTCACGACTGCCTGCTTACAAGGCAGGCGCTTATGCCGCTGAGCTAAATCCCCAGCCCTTGGATGCATGTCAATGATGAAGTTAATTTATAAAGTGTACACAGTGAGAGATGAATAAACAACAGAACAGCTTTAACAATAGTGATAAAATAGTAATAAAAGTGATATGTATGTGGTCTCTCCCGTGCGCTCAAAGTTAGTCTCACTGTGCCAGAAGTGGTGGCGTAGGTCTGTCATCCCAGCACTCAGGAGGCTGAGGAAGATTAAAGTTCAAGGCCAGCTGGACCCTGCCACTCTCTCCCCCTCCTTCCCTTTCTCTCTCGCTTTCCCTCTATCACACACACACATCATGTTGTACTGTAGCCCATCTTCTTGTGATAACATGGCCCAAGGTCCAGTGTGTGGCTGACTGTGGGTAACAGATGCTGCAGGGGTGACACACTGGGTTGGGGCTGCTGCACTTTCAGTCCACTGACTGGAAGGTCGACAAGATGTGCAGAGGGCAATGCAGCCACTTCCACTTGGGGACAACTGGTCAGTAAAACTGGAGGGACATGTCCACACAAAGACTGAGTGCTCAGAGCAGATTGATCTTGCATAGGTCTAGGCAGGAAGAACCTAACTTTCATCAAGCTTTTACTGACAGGTGAATAGATAAACCAACTGTGGCCCATGCACTCCATGAAATACTACCCAGCAATAAAAAAGATGAGCTATTCATACTTGCAATAACACAGTCATTCCATGAAACAGTGCACATAAAAAGAGAACAAACTGTATAATGCTATGTATAAAATTTCAGGAACTGAGAACAGTGATTTACAGTGGTGTACTTAGGGAGAGGTAAGGAGTACAGAGGAAACTTTTTTGGAGATGGACATATTATCTTGATTGTGGTGACAGGTCCACAGGTCACAGTCCATTAGGCTGTACACTTTAAATACAGGTAGTTAACTGTAAGGCAATTATATTACATCACAGCAGTAAAAAGATATGAACAACATACCTCAACCTCAAGGTCCTGTCGCTTGGGATTGTGAATGAAGAAGGTGAAGTTTTCTTCCCACACGGGTTCATTGGTTTTATAGCGAATCTGGAAGAAATGTCCCAATATCAGCTCTGTGATATTTTCTGTAGGAGAGGGCTACCAATATTGTGGTCACTAATCGAAAGTGTTCAGAAGCACAGAATGACTTAAACTCTAAGACATATTTACTGACTGTGTGCCACTATATTAGTTCATGGGGGTGGGGAGCGTGCAGAAACATGGGGAGTGGTCCAAAGCTTCTAAGTGTGCCTGGGAAGTTGGTTTGCACAAAACCCAACCAGTGTGCTGACAGAGACATCACCTGCTCAGTGGCTCAGTGGCCTGGGCCATCACCATATGTGGCCTGTTTGGGCTAACAAATATAAACAATGGCTTCTTTTTTTTTTTTTTGTCTTTTTCATTTTTTTTTTTTTGTCTTTTTCCTTTACATCGGTACCAGGGATCAAACTCATGACTACCTGCTTGCAAGGCAGGTGCTTATGCCGCTGAGCTAAATCCCCAGCCCCGTCTTTTTCATTTTTATCGGTACCAGGGATCGAACTCACGACTGCTTGCTTGCAAGGCAGGCACTTATGCCACTGAGCTAAATCTCTAGCCCCTAAACAATGGCTTCTAATGGAATCAGTTCTGAGATGCTTTCTCTTGAATCGGGAATGACAAACATTACATGCTGAAGAGGCAACATCACCTTTCTGTCTGTGTGTGGGTGTGTAGTATTGGTGACTGAACTGCATCTTTCATAGCTAACTATAACCCTAGTGCTTTTAAGGAATATTTTATTTTGCCACTGGGTCTAAGCTACCCAGGCTGGGCTCAAACTTGCAGTCCCTGCCTTTAGCTTCTGCCTCCTAAAATGCTGACATCACAGGCATGCGCCACCATGTCTGGCTCCTTAATTCCTGAAGTTAGCTACATTTGCTGAATTTTATGCACACTTGGTTTTTTAAAATATTTATGCAGTGCTCAAGAGAAACTTAGGGATTTACACTATTCATGATATCAAGGAAAAGCATATTTGCAAGGTATTTTTCTTTTTTTTTCATATTTTTTGTCTTTTTCCTTTTTATCGGTACCAGGGATCGAACTCACTACTGCCTGCTTGCAAGGCAGGCGCTTTATGCCGCTGAGCTAAATCCCCAAACCCTGCAAGGTATTTTTTAATGCTCTTGAAAAGTGAACAATGTATTACCAATTTAGATGGCCACTGATCTATGAAATGACTGTTTTAAGGGGAAAATAAATACAAAGCAAAAATACTGATGCCTAATCCACCACACAGTTGAACACTGTCTCAATGCTGGTGACAGCAACAGACGTGAGTACGTGAAGACAATCCCACAAGACTGGTTAACACTAGCACCTTACCTTACTCTCCTGAGCCTGGTGACCAACCGACATTTGGACAAGCGGATTTGGGTTGCTGTTTGTTTTCTTCCCTAACTATTTGAAAACAAACGCAAAAGACAAAATAAATACATACATTTTGGAAACACATCTTACTAAAAATGACATTTTGGGCCGATATTGACTCATTTCTATTTACCACTAATACTTCAGATATAGAGAATGAGTATCTAGGAACAATTTAACTGGGAATTAACTGATAAGCATTTTGGATCTATAACTCTGTGAAACAAATTAAGAAAACTTCAATTTGACTACAATTTTTTTTTTTTTTTTTTGAGACAGTCTTGCTACGCAGTTCAGGCTGGCCTTGAACTCATTAGGTCACCCAGGCTGGCCTTGAATTTGCAGTGATCCTCCTGCCTCAGCCTTCCAAGGGCTGGGAATACAAGCATGAATTACCATATCCAGCTTTTTGTTGTTGGAGATGAAAGTTTCCCTGGTGCCCAGGCTGATCACAAACTCCTGGATTCAATCACTCTTTCTGTCTCAGCCTCCCAGGTAGCCAGAACTACAGACATGCTGCCACTGTGGTGAGCTGAATGTTTTGTTGTTTCTGTGCTTGAAACTGAATCAAAGGCTTGTACACTGCGTTACATTTCCAGCCCTTTTAGAATTTTTTTGAGACACAGCCTTGCTAAATTGGTAGAATGGGCTCAGACTTGCCATCCTCCTGCCTCAGCCTCCTACGGTACTGGGATTATAGGCATGCACCACTATGCCTGGCTTGCATTACATTTTTAAAAGTTATAGTATGTTGTTTTTAAGAAAGTTACTTTGGGAAAACTGAATGTCTTAGAACTCTTTAATATTACTTAAGGGTTTTCAGAAGTTATTCACTAGAATAACAAAATGTATAAAGTGTAGTAAATGGAAACCAAATACACAGGGAAAGATAGGTAAAAGAACAGTAATTCAGAATACTTCTCAAGTTGGAGTCATAAAATGCTATAAAGTTCCCGATGAGTGGTTCACATTTTTAATCCAGCACCCTCCTTTCAAACATAAGCAGCTATCAGACATCAAATCTTTCTTAACAGCTGCTAAGTAATTTCGACTGTAAGAACAGACTTCTGTTTGGAATTGCATTAAAGTAAGCCAATAAAAAGGAAATTTTCAGAATAAGAATAAATAGCAAGAAGCATTCTTTAGCACAAATAGCTGATAGAAGAAAACATAGTAAAACACAACAGATACGTGACATGAGGTTTATTTACAACTTAGCCCCACAAGAAGGTGTAGTTAAAAATCTGTTAGTGAAAATTAATTGGAAAATCACAAATTTTTTGTTTTTAGTCAAGTAATTTTAGAGTCAATCCTCGACACTGCAGCAATGACAGAAATAGATGTCAAAATCATGGCTATTGGAAAATATTACTAGCCCAAACCTACTGTGATAATCTATTTCTGGTTCATCTTTTTGAAGTGAATGAGTTCTGCAAAATGAAATAAATACTGTTAAAAGAATATTCAAGGCCATAGACTACTGTGGCAAAACACTAATGTTTCTCTTGAATACATTTACTCTCCTTTGATGGCAGAGCCCCCAGTTTAGCTGAGCGTAATCCCCTATATGCTGAAGCCCCTCTATCACCACGATCCCCTGGATGACTAACAGAGTAACTAACTCTGACCCTGGAGGAGGACGTGGGCCCTGCTGCTCCCGTCCAAAGCATGAGTGACACGGATGGTGCTGCAGAGCCGTAGCACGGATGCCTGTCTTCCCTCAGTCACTGCAGCTGCGAGTGTGACCCAGCTCTGGGTATTCTGTAGTCATGAGAGATGGTTCTCACGTTTCAGTCATTCACTGCGCTTCTTCTTCCTCTCATGTATACATGTGCAAGGTAAAAAAATTGTGTTCATCTTAACTCTAAAAATTTCCTCGGCTGGGGATACAGCTCAGCAGTACAGTGCCTGCCTGGCAAGCTTGAGGTCGAGTTCAATCCTTGGTACTGAGGGAGGGAGAGAGGGAGAGAAGGGGAGAGATAGAAGGAGAGAGAGAAAGAGCGCATAATGGCCCACAGAGGAGGAGGCAATATTAGCAATACACGACCTAGGAAGGGTTTCTACAGTCAATAAAAAAATTAAATAAAATTTTCTCAGTAAATATTAAGTAAATGCTATCAAAATTTAACTGACACTTTATAATCTTTCTCCATCCTTTCTTGCTTTCTTTTTTCTCCCTTTGTGGTGCCAGGGATTAGAACTCAGGGCTTTTACACTGAGCTACCTCCTCGGCCTGCCCAGCCTCCAGCCCTGCTCTTAATTTTTTATTTTGAGGTAGTGTCTCACTATGTCACTGAACTTGTGCTTCTCTTGTCTCAGACTCCAAAAATGTTGGGGGTACAGACATGTGGCACCATACCTGGCTTTACAGTCTGTCTAAGTGGTACCATAAAGGTTATCCTAAAATGGGTGACTTTTAGACTACATGAAGTCAGCTTCAATCACTGTTTCCTACCATGATATAATGTTCAAATGCATCCATACCAATCAAAGGCACAAATTATAATGAAAATAGAAACTTTTAAGTCAGGTTGTCCTGAATTTTTTTTTTCTTTTTTTGAAGTACCGGGGATCAAACTCAGGACCTTGTGCTTGCCAGGCAGGCGCTTATGCCACTGAGCTAAATTCCCAGCCCTAGGTTGTCCTGAATTTAAATTTCAGCTCTTTACCTCTCCATCACCAGGACCTATGTGTTCTGTTATCTGTACTTGCATTTCCATGTCTATAAAAGGGAAGTGACATAATTTCCAGAATCTTAGTGTTAGGCTTCAGTGATCCAATGTAGCGATGTGACAATTATATCTGTTTTCCTGCCTAAAACACTTTTAATGTGCTCAGTAATCCCATGGAAATGACAGACCTCCTCTATAAAGGGAACAGACTGAACGAGGTGTAGGAAGAGGGCATGCGCTGAGAGGCCTGACTGCAGAGCCTTCCTTCCCAATGCTGCTCTGCATGGCAGCGATCACAGGGCAGACAATGGTGAGGGCTGAGCACAGCCAAGGCCGCTGGCCCGGGCAGCACAGTGTGGGCTCTATGCCTGCTGACAAGTGCTCACAGGTGCAGTCACAGACTGGACATCAGTGAGGACCAAGACACAGCACAGGAGGAAGCAGTCCTTCCCAGCTTCCCTCACTGTTTTGGGATACTAGTTAAAAGGCATTCCTGTTTGATTCACTGGGAGTTTTCTCAACAGAATTACATTTGAAACCCCTCTCCCAAATATTTAATTCTAAAATGTTCAGAGAAATTAGAGGAAAAGAATGCAAGACATTGTAAGTTGTGGAAAACTTTTGACAGTTTAACCATAGAATGCACACTAATGTTGTATTTTAGAGAGTGGAGCTGAGTTTTCAATATACCTCATTTAATCAGATTTAAAATTCTGGAATGATCCATTACCCGAACCCGCAGCACCAAAGCTGTGAGGCTGATTCAGGTCGCTACTCAACATATTGGAAGAGGTGATTTCTTACACGTGTATTTGTGGTTTGCAAGGTGTATCTCTGAATCACAGATCACCATTTCACAAACTCAGATCCAAATAAAATACAGGTATTTAAACTCAGGCCAAGAGGATTTATCAACTTTACAAAATTTACCTTTAGAGTTGATGCAGATTCTATCAATTGGATAAGTAAGTGGGAGGTCTCCCACTGAACCACCAGTTACTGTGTCTGTGTGGGAGGGTCCGCCACACGCATGCTGTTTAGACACCACTCTTTCAATATGTCTCGACTGACGCTGTAACCTCGGGGAGCACTGCGTTTACCTTTAATGCTTTCTTAACCGCAGCCTTCTTCAAGACACCGGGGTTAAAGTCTAATGGGTTACTCTTTCAGATCAGAAGAAAATGAATACACCAAGGGTTAATAAAACATGCAATGAGGAGTTTATGTAAGGTTAATGACATGAAAACTTATAAAGATAAATCCAAAAAATTAAACAAAATTTCTAAGAACTACACAAGTAACTATTAAATTCTTCTTTATGCCAAAGATCTTATCTTAGAGTAAAGCTTAATCTAGAAACATCAAAATATACTTCCTTACACTTAATAACACTTTTCTCCCCACCACCCTTATCCTTTGGGAGCTGAAAAATGCAGGAGTGAGACTTTAGGAAAGGGCTCCACTCATTATCCTTTGCTGAATAACTCCCCTAAATAGTACCATATGTAGGGGTCTTACATGCTGCCTAGTTCTGGCCTCAGGGGTCAGATATCACAGGGGCCTCTTCCTGAAGTTCACCCTGGGCAGGTAGAGTGAGCCAAGTGTTCTAACATGCATCAAATACAGGGAAGCAAGTGGGGAGTGTAGTGTGGGGACAAGTATGTGCAGGGAACCATGTGAGGCACAGCCTGGGATGAGAGAGACTGGACCTGAAATGCTTTGGGCTGACGTCCAGGCGAGAGGCTCAGAAGGCAGGCACCCTGCACCTTGGCCTTTCACCACCAGTGGCACAGCAACAGCACCTGCTCTTTTTGTTTAAATGGCAGTCAAAAGAACTTGCACAAAGCATCCCCATCCCTAACGGTCTGCACAACAGTTGCTATTACACAGTTGCGCTGCTACCTTTAAGGCAGGTACTACAAATACTTCTCCTCTCAGGTAAATTCCACATGCAGCATTATGAACCCGTGAGCCTGATAAGGCGACAGCTCTGCTGTTCACTGACCTTGTGGTGGACTAATCCGAGTCACTACGTGCTCGGCTCTGTGCTGTCCGTGTCTCGTGGTCTGGAGGAGTCAATGAGGGAGGGGCTTGTGTGGGGCTCTCAGAGCCTGGCCTGGGTACTGCGAAGTGCTTTCTCAACATGAGTTACTACACAAATCCAATGTTCTAGCGCTGCCATCATAGCCAGAAGACATCTTCCCTGCTCATGCCTAAGGTCCAGTATAGACTTGATCAAAAGAGGAGTGAGGGCAACGATCTAAGCATCTATAGTCTAAAGAGGTCATTTCTACATACCGGGGCAAGTCCTGCTACTTTGCTTTTTCACTCGGGGGTCTCAATGCAGTGGAAATTGAAGGGCTCTGTGCAAGTGGACAGGAGCCATGAGCAGGCAGCCACCTAAAAATTTACGGGTCCAGCCAGGCCGCTGCCTGTCAGCAAGAGCTGAGAAGTTGGATCTGATTTCATACTGGAAACTGGTCGGTGACAAGAAAGTGCTCACATCTATTTCACAGAACACTTTACATGGTTCATACATTTCAATCACAAAGTGCAATGTGATTTTGATAATGCAGGAGAGAAGTTAATTTGAGAACCCATCAGTATCATAGGCTACATACATCAAAGTAATTTAAACATCTGATGCAAAGTCAGAACTGTTTCCTTTCCCCAGAGGAAGCAGCTGTAAATTAGGGAATGTGATTTAGAAAACCTACTAAGAAGAGACTAACAATTTATACAGCGTAGCTATCTTGCATTTATCCTAGTTTATATGACATTTTCCACTAAGAACATCAGAAGCAGAAAATTATTTTCTTAAAAGTGTTAGGATATGTTGTATTACACACCACTGCCTTCCTTAAACATGTGCACAGAATCCAGGAGCCTGGTCTCTACTCACTAGTAGTGTGACTGATAGTTCCTATCTTCCTGGGTCTTGAACCTCTCCATCTATAAAATGGGGCAAAGCATCTATTCCATTCCCTCTTTTCAGAAATACTGTATAAACAGACTGAGAATGCCTACAGAAAGCCTCTGGAAACAAAAATAAAAACTCCAAAATTGCTGAGTGTGGTGGTACACACCTGTAATTCTGACACTCCGGAGACTGAGGCAGTTGATTACTGTAAGTACAAGGCCAGCCTGAGCTACAGAGTGAGTTTAAGGCCAGCTTGCACTATACAGTAAGTCCCTGCCTCAAAAAACCAAAGAAAAGAAAAGAAAAGTCTAAAACTGCAGAATACCTTTATTGGTACATTCAAGAGAAAATAGACTTTGAGAATCTAAGTAATTACTGAAACTAAATCTGAAGAGCAACTTTCTAGACTAATGAGTAAGGCTAGGGTTCCTAGAACCCCAGAGCAAGTGAGACCAGTCACCAGCACCAGTCCCAGAGTGAAGGTCCTAGACATGGCTAGCGGGAACAAAATATCTTTCTCCTGAAATCAGAATCAAAAGTGCTCATAATCTCTCCGGGAAGTGCAGTTCCCTATAGCGAGCTGGATCACAAATGCAATGTGGCTTCTATTGCTCTAGGGTTCTGAGTAAGTCACCTGGGAGAAGGAAGGCTCTCGCCAGGATGGTGACTCCTGTCCTCCCACGACTGTGCCTCAGTGACTTCGAGAGCACTGGGTGGTGTGGGCTGAAAGACAGTGAGTTCTAACACTGCTGTGCTTGCTCAGGAAGAAAATGCAGAATCAAGAAAGTTTTAGGACAACTAACAAAAAGATATTTACATCTCACACTGAGATGAACTACCAGAAAATCAAAGTGAGCACTATGTGTCCTTGTTTTCCTCAGAGAGTTTTACTTTTTTCTGGGCCTGCAGCAGCGGAGGAATCTCCAGTTAGCTCACCTCAGGTCAGATGCACTCACCAATGTTACAGCAGTGTTATATTTTACACAACCAGCAGAGTGAACACATGTAACTGACACCATGCAAGAAAATGTGCACAGCATGCACACCATGCCAGAGGCGCAGACTACATGGAGGTTCAGGCCACACTCTCGCAGTTTCCACTCAAGAAAAGAAGGAATGCTGGAGGACTCACAAATAGTGCTCTATAGACTGAGGTAGTATTTTCACAAAACACTAGTCCAGACGCTCGCCTCTCTTTTAAGTAGCCACACCCAAAGTTTCCCTCGTAGATACTCTTAAGAAAGTGGAAATGGGAGGAGAAAGCAAACAATGGTGGACAGTGGTCAATGTGCACGCAGGAAGTCGGGTGCAGAGGCAGAATCAAGGGACCCCAGTGCAGGGCTAACACCCTGCCCAACAGGGCAGCAGCTCTGCCAGATCCTTTGCCTCTGATGGCCACAGCACACTTCATGCACAAAATGCCCTTGTAACAGAGGATCAGCACATTCACCATGCTTCTTACTGCTATGCAATGTCACTCAAATTTCAACTCAGTCTGACAAAACATTCTAAATCCTGCCCTGCAAGTTCACCAATTCTACTCTCTATCTGCTAAAACAGACAACAAATTCACTCCCACCAGGCACTGTAAAACATCATACCATCACACTGTGAAACAAACATTACTGTGGTCAAAAGGAGAAACTCCTGCTGTACAAGAAATTCTACAGAATGGTTAAATAATGATTAGGTAACTTTTCCCAATTTGAAATTAAGCAAATAAAGAGTTTAGATTAAAGTCAAAGGTTAAGGAAAATTCTTTAAGAGAGATGTAAGAATTTGAGAAATCAGTCAAGAAACCTTTATTGAAAGAAAGAATACAATTATAGGCAACAAAACAAAAAGTTTAATTATATCCTCCTAGCATTAAAAAAAATGCTGTTGTATTTTAATTATTAGCTTTAAGTAAAACTTATTGATGCACAAAGTATGGTTGTTTCATTTTGGAACAAAATCCAAATAAATGAATAATTTTCAAAACTTGAAAGGTGCCAAATGAAACAATTTTGTGACTCATAAAGAAATGGTTTATCAAAAATAAAAGAAAGAAAGAATGGTTTATCCATGGTAAGCAGAACTACAATGGGTGAAGTAACTATCATTCAAGACTAAGATGCAGCATTGAAAAGGCAAAGTGATTCATGGCTTTCTGTCTGGAGAATTATTCATTCACAAATGCATGTATGTGAATGGGTATGTGCATGCAAAAGAACTGTGCAATGGATCACCTTGAGGAAAGAACTCTGTACTAGCAGCAATATTCTTTTTATATACATAATTTGGTTTTTCCAGACAAGGTCTTGCTATAGTTCAGGCTGGCCTTGAACACACACGTGGCCCAAGACGGCCTTCAACTCACAGCAATCCTCCTGTCTTAGCCTCCCCAGTGCTGGGAAACAGGTGTGCATCATCATGCCTAGCTTGGTAGCAGTATTCTTTTTTTCAACAAAAGTGACCATTAACACAGTGAAATAAAGAATCATTACTTGGTAAACAAGAATATGAGCACTCAAAAAAATGATCAAATAGTGTAATAGTGATGACATTAACATGCAGAGGGGGTTTAAAGTACCATAGCAGAAGATCACACTATGCTGGGAAGACAGAAATAACAGTTTTCTTCTCCAAGATTTGCAGCTATTACCTACAAAACTGTACTTTATGGTTTTTTTCCTTAAGAGCAAAATAATTTTAATGGAAACAAACAAAAGCATATATTTTTAGGTTGTAAAACAACATTTTGACAGTGGATTATTCATCTAATGTCTTTTGTTCTGCTAGAGTACCCTGACACCTGAAGGCCTGTGACACCTGCTCAGTGGCACTGTCGTGCCACTTCATGTAGTGGGGATTGCTGGACACAGCAGCTTGTATGACATCCAGACACATCCCAGCTACAATGTGTAATCAGAAATGCTTCATTTTATTTCCAAGTAGAGAAAACTGCCACCTTTAGGCAACAAAATTTTTATAACTAAGATAATCATATGCAAAGCAAGTGCTGACATGTCTTTCTGCTGCTGCACTTGCAGCAGACAAGACTCATCAATGGTTTAAGGAGACTGGCCAGAGCAGTGGTTCCCAGCAAGATCTGCTGCCAGGTGAAACGACCAGGCATGGTGTTACCTACCGGGAGATTTCTTGCTGAATCCAGGTACAAGATCAGCAGAGCAGAAGAAAGACCATCATTGGCTTGATTTTTGTCAGCTCTGATGTCTGTCAGCACCTAGGGGAAGAAAAAGCCTTAGTGGGTACATGTTCACATGACAGTACACCATTTCTGTCTCACTGTCTGATTTCCATTATGTTCAAGGAACTAAAAAGGTAATGAATGAACCATCTAATCCATGCAATAGACTGAGAACTGGAACCATAAATGTCTTTTAGGCAACAACAGTACTGCTGGGGATTTAGCTCAGTGGCATAAGTGCCTGCGTGGCAAACAGGAGGTCAAGAATTCAATCCCTGAAACCAAAAAAAGAAAAGAAAAAGAAAACAAAATAACAGCAGTATTGTAAATCAATTAAAGGGAACACTCAGGTGACTTTTGGCTCTTCAAATCCCTACACTGAGCAAGCATAAAGTCTGAAGTTCTTGTAAAATTGGTATAATGACCTCTATATTTCACTGTTTAAAATTCCATGTAATAGCTAGGAATATAGCTGCATATCTGGAATTCCAACATTTTGGGAGCCTGAGGCAATTGGATCCTAAGTTTGAGACCAGACTAGGCAACTTAGTGACACTTAGCCTCAAAGTAAAATATCAAAACTAAAAGGGATGGGGATATAGCTCAGTATGAAGGACCTAGATGCGACCTCCAGCACTGGGAAAAAAATAAACAAAACACCCCAAATCAAAAACCCATTCTATTATCTTTAGTTTACCCACACATGACACTAAGGTGACAGCACAATAATCAAGATTATTGGCATAATTTTAAATTGAATAGCAACACAATTTGAGACAGACGCCAAGGGCAGGAGAGCTGGCCACTGTGTGCAGACACTGCGCGCACCTTGTCGAGGTGGGAGGCATCCGGCAGCAGGGAGAGCCACTCAAGCTTCAGGTGTAGCTTTCCTCTGGAAACCTCATCTAGACTGAACCACTGAAGAGAAAGTGCAGAAGCTCAGAAGTTCTGAAGCGAAACTTCACATGAAACCTCTTCTCTACACACCACAAGTTCTCAGTGACTACAAGGCAGCAAAGAGTTCTCAGCACTGGCTGGCATGAACATGATAGGTGAGCTCTGTATCCTGCACGCTTGTGATATGTTGCTTTATGACAGGGAGGGCTGGGGCTGGCCAGAGAGGACTCTTAGGCTTTGCATGCAATGCACCGAAATGAATGAAGTCTTGGAAAAGCAATGAATGCAAACTCCACCCCATGAATACAGGATTCCAATAGCCTTCTGCAGATGGATGCACATGGGATTTATAAGCTGAGATACACAACACTGATTCCTCAACACTGAGTATCAGTACTGAGCAAGTTAACATATTTGTTTTGTTCATCACTATATGCCAATTAGTAAAATAACATAAGTTAGTTTCAGCTCCAAAACAATCAAAGGAGGTGCCCAAACACTCAGTGGTGAAAAGGAAAATACAACAGTCCAGGCTCTATCTATTCTATCCAATACTGTGTTCCGTGCCTGGAACCCAACCGATGCACAAGAAACACCTGTCACATGGGTGCTGGGCACAGAACACAGTGATTAGGCCAGTAGGCTTCCCTTAGTTAAATTTATCTGTCTTTTAGAAGCCTCTACACATTTCTCTTTTCTGATACCAGTATCCCTGCTTGAGGTTATGTCTTCTTGCTGTAAATCCCCATTTATTTACAGGTGTCTTTTAGAGTCTGACTGTACTATGCCTTCTCTCTAAGAACTCCAACTACCATGGAAACTACCTTGTGTGGGCTCCTCACAGTCTATGTGCATTTCCTTCTTGTAGGAGCACATTGTCTGAAATGACATCTGTCTTGTGACCAAGAGAACTGCTAGCATATGGTAGCTGGACTCCCAAATTTCTTTTCACTTTGCTATTACTAAAGGCCTCTGTTCTTCTTAATATTTGTGAAGAAAATGCTATCCCTATAGTTCTAGCTAGGACCCCTGAACTGGATGGGTGGGTGACAGTAGTAAACTTCAACTCCCTTGGCACATCGTAGGCACTCAGGCAATGTTTATTAAATAAACCAAAATAAAGAGAACTTACTTCATCTAACAGGCGCTCCTTTTCAACTTCAGTGAGATCAATCATAAGACTACAGGAGTAACAACACAAAGTTTAAAACAGACTCATTTCTTACAATAGAAAGAAAAAGTACTCCAGAAATGTAACAAAATGCTATGCAATTTATCACAAAATAGGCTGTTTCCCCAAAATCTCATTCTAGCTATTGCTCCAGAGTCAGGAGAAGCAGGTACAAGAGCAGGGTTGGGTTTCTGGGGAGTCAGAGTACCCAGTTTGGCCCAGCTAAAGTCAGAGCTATAGTAAACTAATCTTCTGCACAGTGAATTTCACAGCAAAAATGTACAACTTATCTTCCACACTCTTGTTGGCACTGCCACTCTTCACTGTGGACTCAGATCACCACATCCTGAATCAGGACTCTGACCTCTTCTACAGCCGTACTCAAGCCTCACACTGGAAGGCCCATGAGGAAGCCTGCTCTGGGTCTCCTATTCTTAAGGCAGAGAGGATGGCACCAGTCCCCAGGATGCAAGATTATACCTGTGTTCTCCTTCAGCATATCCTGCGCTCTGCCTAGCTACCTGGATCTTGTTGGATCAGGAGCTATTATTATATTGTGGGTTGCAGGCCCCAGCTGGTCTGCAGCCTGCAACCCACAAGCTGATTGTATTACAATGCAAGTTCTTCTGCCCTCATTCCTGTTCAAACAGCTCCTAGCTGTGCTGCTGCATTTACAGTCATGGACTTTGTGGTGAAAACATGTAACATCACTCTGGACAAGGCACAAACCTTTGCAAAGTTATGTTTTCTTACGTTCTTTTTACTGCAGTAAATTCAGTTAAATAATAAAGATCAGGTTTAGGTGTACTTTTCATTTTCCCCAAGCTATATTAGTTGTTCAACTGAAATCAATATTTATTTTCCCAATGTGCAGGCACAGTGTAAATTACTGTACCGCAACAAACTGAAAAAACCCATTTTTATAATCTAGAAGGACATGTCTGTGAACTCCCCTGCAACGGGGGCAGGCTCTGCACACAGCAACTGAGGGCTGAGCTGGACTGCTTCTGGTAACTCAGTGTGAAGCCCATGGGTACTGGTCACTGTGACAGCCATGCTGGAAACTTGTCTTCTCTTCAGTAGGATGTTTTAGTAATAAAAACATCATAAGAAATCAAAGTGAAACAAATGTTATATCTAAGAGCCATTTAAAAATGTATGCTTATAAATAAACACATTTTAAAACTCATATTTGTTACAGTGTGATCAACAGCAGAGTGCTCCTAAACTTTCCCAGCAACAGGAGGGCTGTCTTCACCTTCCTAAGAAGTCATCTTTGTCTGGATCTTCATCAAAAAGTTCAATTTCCAATTCTTGTCCAGGGTGCTCATAGACTAAAGCCTGAAAAACAACAACAACACTCAATGGTGAGTAGGTACTTAATTTTTATGAATACAATAATATATTAACTAAGATGATTGTAGCAAATGTACATACTTCTTTTATACGTATTTTTCTCTATCAATAAGCATTATAAAGAATTCAAAACTTTTATTGTCAAACCACACTCAATAACTGGGCCACTTGAAGTTTCTGCCATATAGAAACAGTCTAGTCTAGGCATCTGTTCTTTTTTTTTTTTTTTCTGGTGGTACTGGGGATTGAACTCATGACCTCGTACTTGCCAGGCAGGCACTTATGCTGCTGAGCTAAATCCCCAGCCCCTAGTCTAGACATCTGAATTACATAGCAATGGGCTGAGGACAATTCCCCTCAAACCAGATCAGTCACATTAGTGAAGATCGAGGATGCATCACTTGAGCCACAAGGTGGCTCCACTCAGATACCAGCCCCAAGTAACTGCCAATTTACCCAGTTACCACTCAGAGCACAAGGCATTTGCAAAACCCTGGTGCTGTACATGGATGGAAGACAGAAGCTGAAGGGGCAAGCACTTTCCTGAAGGACAGCTGTGTCCTGTAAAAGTGCATACCTTGGAAAAGACCCTTTTTACACTACTGTTGGGAGTATAAACTAGTATAACCACTGTGGAAAGATTCCTCTTAGGACTAAAATTAGAAATTCTGGGCCAAGGATTTAGCTCAGTGGCACAAGCACCTGCCTGGAAAGCATGAGGGTGTGAGTTCAATCCCTGGTAACAACAACAACAAAAAATTCGACTCAGCTATTCCCTTTCTGGCCATCTTCCCAAAAGAATTAAGGACATCATATTCCAGTGATACCTGCATGCCCATGTTTACAGTAGCATAATTCATAATAGCTAAATGTGGAAATGCCCTATATGTCCACGAACAGATGAATGCATAGAGGAAATCTGGTATTTACACACAATGGAACACTCCTTTGCCATAAAGGAAGATAAACAAGTCATTTGTAGGCAAGTGCATACGCCTTGAAGCCATAATGCCAAATGAAATAAATCAGACACATAAGCCTAAATACTGCCTGGTTTTCCTCGTATGAGAAATTCAAAGCATAAATAAAGAGCAAAATAAAAGACATAATACGAAGCATGGAGACAGCTTTCTCAAAGAGGAAGAGGATCAAGAGAGGGAAGGAGGAGGGAGTGGAAAAGTGGATGAAAAAAAAAAAGGAATTAGGATATGTTGTGTACATGCACTAACTCCCTAGAAGCAATGTAAACATTATGTACTACAAACATATACCAATAAAGAAAATGATCTGAAAAAATCCAATACTCATGCATTTTGATCCAGCAGTTTTACGCTGAGGAGCTATATACGGGGAAAACTGAACCAAGCGAAGAAAAGCGCGTATCACACGTGTATGCTGCACTGCACACTGGGCCTCCCAGCAGGTCTCCTCAGCAAGGAGCTCACCAAATATCCCGTGGGTCTCTGTCCACTGATGTGTAAAGATGTGCAGTCAATGTGAAGCTCACAAAGCAATGCAATCTCAGTTCTGCACGCATTTCTGGATTAGTGACCACGCAGAACGCTTCACAATAGGAAAGGCTATTCACGTTTTAAAAAATATTTTCCCAACTATTCATCTTGATCACAGTATGAAATGAAGGTTTACAAATCTCATGTGTTCATAGGACAATAAAGTTACATGGTAGAGAGAAAAGGCATAGTATTTTTTGGTCTTTTTCCTTTTTATCGGTACCGGAGATTGAACTCATGACTGCCTGCTTGCAAGGCAGGCGCTTATACCGCTGAGCTAAATCCCCAGCCCCGGCATAGTATTTTTTAAAAAATAGGAAATTAAAGGCAAGAAAGCTTAAATGATGACCTAAGCTTGTGGCACTCCTGTGGGACATGCCTGGAACCGATGCTGACATCTTCACTCAGTGAACCCACCTACCTCATACACTTCGTTCCACTTTGGGTTGAGGTTCTCCTTGATAACCTTACTTTGGAAGATCTGGTTGCCGACACGGATAATTCCATAGGGGTCTGACTTTCCCTTGACCAGCCCCTTGAGAAAAGTATCTTTACCCTGAAGATCCTGAGCTTCAATGAAATGTATCCTCAGAACACCCTGAAAGAAAAGCAAACGTTGAGATCATTCAGAGGCTCATTTATGGAGGATGGGAGATGGCTGTGCACCCAACCCTGTCCTAAGAACTGGGCAAGTTGAGGGAGTAAAACAAAGACCTTCCTCCCAAGCAGGATGTGTCCCAGCAGGGACAGCAATAGTGAGACAGATCAGGTGACAAGTGTTAAGGAAAGACCACAGCATCTGTGTGATGCTGGCTAGACAGGAGGATAGATACCCCAGCAAAAACAGGCAGCCATGTGGATACCCACGGAGCCCATGGCAGGCGACAGGCAGGGAATGAGTCCTGTGATTTCTCCAGAGCCTGTAACACATGGAACACTGAGCACAGAGGTCCTAGCATGGCAATGCGCTCGGCTCCAGAAGCAAGGATGTCCAAACAGTCCCACAACCTGATAGTGGTAACTAGCATGATATGATATGTCAGGTCTGCTGCTAAGTGCTTAATATGCGGTTAGTGTAGATGCTACTCAATTTTTGGAACACTTCTATGAAAGTGTCATTAAATCTGCTGTACAGAGGAGAAAACTGAAACATTACTTATCAACCTTATTATTATTATTATTATTTCCTTTTTTCGAGACACAGTCTCGCCATGCAGTTCAGGCTGGCCTCGAACTTGCAACGATCCTCCTGCCTCAGCCTCCTGAATGCTGGGATTACAGGTGTGCTCCACCACACCTGGCTACTCATCAACTTTAAATGTAAGTCCTTTTCCTCAAATAAAAGAAAATTCACTTCTACTTCTTTTGAGGCAAACAAAGGTGGCAGAGTTCAGGAGGGTAGGGCCTACCCTCAAACTATTAAAACATGAGCATAGGAAGAAAGCACCCTTATGGGCAAACATGCTCAAACATTAAAGCTGGGCACACTGGGTCACACTTGTAATCTCAGCTACTTAAGACTCTGAGGCAGGAGAACTGCAAAACTGAGGCTATCCTAACCAGTGGGGTAAGCCCTTGCCCTGAAATTATTTATATTGTGTGTGTGTGTGTGTGTATGCATGCATGTAAGAAAGATACCTGGGGATACTGCTCCACGGTAGAAAGGTTACTGAGCATGTGTGAAGTCACAGGTTCAATCCCTAGCAGTAAGGCCATGTCTGTAATCCTAGCACTCTGGGAAGCTGGTTGAGGTAGGAGGATCTCAAATTTGAGCCCAACCCAAGCAACCTAGCAACTCAGCAAGACCTTGCCTGGGGGCTGTGAATATAGCTCAGTGGCAGTGCCTGCCTAGCAAGCGCAAAGTTGTGAGTTTGATTCTGGTACCAAAAAATAAAGACAAGATCTTATCCAGAGAAAACACTTTTTAAAAACTGTTTTTAAGGGGGCTGGGGATTTAACTCAGCGGCATAAGCGCCTGCCTTGCAAGCAGGCAGTCGTGAGTTCGATCCCTGGTACCGATACAAAGGAAAAAGACAAAAAACAAAAAAACCCTGTTTTTAAAAGGGCTGGGTATATAGCTCAGTATGAAGGCCCTAGGTTCAATCTTCAATACTAAATAAAAAATGCTTTTCTTATTTATATTTTTGTATAAATAAAGCTTAGATGATCTGGCTGTATCTTTCAACAGCACTGGCTTTTAAGCCCCCAGAATTATAGGTGGCTGAATCTAGTGTTCTTTGTACTTAGGTTACAGATGGCCCTTATGACAAAGAGAGATGAAGATTCCTACTGAGAGCAGCCTTGCATCTTCAGGATGAGACCCCTGAGTTAAGGAAAAAAGACATTCTCTTCTAGTAAGTAATACCACATTAAATC
The DNA here is from genome assembly GCF_034190915.1 of Cavia porcellus. Classification (NCBI taxonomy): domain Eukaryota; kingdom Metazoa; phylum Chordata; class Mammalia; order Rodentia; family Caviidae; genus Cavia; species Cavia porcellus. Next base: position 62,070,238 of record NW_026947489.1, read on the forward strand.
TGTCTATTGCCAACAATATAAGTAATTTGGGCATCAAATTAACTGGACATGTTACTCTTTAAAAACTATGAAGATACAGCTTATGTGTGTTTGTTCATCTGTGTTGTGAGACCCGATTTAACCATAAAAAGTAAAAAGCATCAAGGAAGAGCTACCTCCACTTCAGGAGTGCTGAAACAGCACTGACCTGGCTCCCATCTCAGTGTGCTTCACACTCCAGCTGGCGGCTACAGTGCAGGCAGACGTGTAGTAGACCCCAGTGATGACACCAGCCTGCACAGGCCTCACTTGGCCAGAGGCAGCTCCTCCTGGGGGCAAGCCTCACACGCTGTCCACATAGGGAGGGACTCCACTATCTGTAAACTTACAGATGCAGAAGCTAAGGCCCAGTTTTATGAGTGCCTGCTCTATCACTTTGCCAGTTAAATGACTCCGGAGGTGACTGAGAGAAAACCTACACAAATCATCATACCAAAATTCTCATCATGCTGGCCCTGGTGGCTTACACCTGTAATGCCAGCACTCAGGAGGCTGAGGCAGGAGCATCGTTGAGAGTTCAAGACCAGCCTGGGCTACAAAGTAAGCTCATGGCCAGCCTGAACTGCATAGCGAGACCCTGTCTCAAAAAGACAAAAAAAAAAAAAAAAAGACAAAAAACCCCTCATCATATCAGCAGTCTCACCTAGCTTGTTGCTAAGAGCTGCCATGTTTTGATAAAAACACAAGCAAGCATGTGCCTTCTGAAATCACCAGGATGTCTCCTCAGTTTTCATTACAACCTGGAAGAGCATTTGGAGAATCAGCACCATCAGAATCTAGAGGAACGTAGCTGCGGTTTAAGAGCTACCCTGAGATCTCTGATGTGGTGGTGGGCAGAGTACATGAGCACACCTCTGGAGCAGGGCAGCAGGGTGGCCAATACTGCACTGAGATGCTGTCAGGGGACGTTACACAAGACGTCACAGCACCCTGCATAAAGCCCACACAGTTCAAACGGGGCTCAGTGAATGCCATAGCACACTTACCTTTGGTATAGGAAACCGCAACTGAGCTATCTGAACTTCACTGACAAGAGGAACAGTGATTCGATTGGGAAGCACCAGGTAGTTTGATATTATATCCAAAATGATAGTATCGGATAAGCCACTGTTAGTTGGGAAGTAGAGAAACAGAAAACAAAAAATAGACATTAATACCTGCTATCTGTTTTAACAACACACATACCACAAACAAGATACCCACTTACAGAATACTTCTAAATTCTCCAAAACCGTATTTAAAGCCTATGTGTGTCTTCTTTTTTTTCTGACATTGGGGATTGAACCCAGGGCCTTCATACTAAGTTACATTCCCAGTCAGTCCTTTTTTTTGAGACAGGTTTGAATTTGCCATCCTCCTGCCTCTCTCTCCCAGAGTAACGGAATTAGAGGCATATATTTCACCTTTCACTTGCAATACTACTAAGGCTGGAGGTAGAATTTATTCTTAGAACACAAAGTAAGTTTCTAGCTACGTTTAATAATTTCCTAAATAAATGAAAATTATTTCACCATAAATACTGAAGAATTAAGATATTTCATTAAATTTTTAAAATACATGTTTCAAACATATACACAAATGTAGGGAACAGAACATCCATTAGTGCATTCCATGTTCATACAAATTTCTCTCTACTGTTCTATGGTAGCTTCCAATGAAATAATTTAGTTTGCTTTCTTTGTATTAACATTAATAATTTGGTGCTGCCATAAAAGCCACTGGACATCTACTTTAGAACATGAATAAAAATACTTAAAAGAAATTGTTCAACTCAAAGTAAATGTGAGAATTACATATTGTTCATGTGTTAACTTTTAAAAGCATAAAATCAAAGTTTCATTGCTATGAAACAGCTTTGCCTGAACAGTGAAGTTTAAAAGAACCACAGTTCTTGCTAGTTGGGTGCTAAATCACCAACATACACATGCAGCTGCATGCCTGACAACGCTCACTTACAGAGTAACCACTGTTCACCAAATAGTAACAGCACCTGCTGGTGGACAGCATTCACCTGTGCTGTCACAGACCACCTTATGGACCTATTTACCTGGGAAAAGGACTCTAAAACTCCCCAAGCCCGGAGCCGCTTCCTACTGTGTTCCATATGTAGGAGAACCTAGGTCTGTGCTCCCCGAGGGGGTTCACTGCCAACTGCCTTTTCACTTGTGGACTTTTCTCCAGGCTTGTCTTTCCACACCCCTGCACGCTCCCAACCACTGGGTGCAGTGCTGCTCCTGGCCTTCTGCATGGTGTCACCCGGCACAGTGACTTTCCTGAGACACACTTTTCCTGCTCCTCACCTTCCTTCTGCCTCTCAGAGCCCTCCACTCTGTACCTTGTACCACAGCCTAGAGCCCTTCACTGAGACAGAGTCAGCTGGCATCTTTTTAACCAGGAAGCACAGTAGACAGATGCCCATTTCACACAGCCTAGGACAAAATGTCATGGTATTGGCTCATGGCTACTGAACATGTACCTCTTTGTGGGATATTTGACACATGAGGCTTGCTATGGCTCTGATTTACTTGATCGACTGTAAATGAGAACCTGGAGCCTGAATTTTAATACACAAAATTTACACAATTATATGTATATTTATGTATAAATTACATATAACATTATATTTATGTTATAAATTACATATAACATATATTTATGTATAAATTACATATAACATTTATGTCTATAATTTTGTTTTAAAGGGGTATTTCTATAGAACCCTTTTATACCACAGATATCCTTTTAAGTAATGTATTTTTAATCTCTGTGTATGTAATACATTAGCTAGAAATCACTACTGTATGAAAAGAACCTAATACAACAATTAACTAAAATGAGGCTACTGTGAGCGTGGATATAATGACATGAACGTTTGTTGTGCTAGCACACATACCTTTCTTCAATACAGCTGTATGGGCTGACCCCACCCTTGCCAGGACACAGCATGTCCTGCTCAAGGGACCCTTGCAGGTGGCTAACAGTCTGAGTAGCAAAGCAGATGCTGAACGGACTATTTCAGTTCTCCTGTAACACTGAAGGAAGCCAAGAAGAGTCCTGTCTGCACCAGAATCCTATTGAGTTGCTTGGGTCCCCCCCCCCCCCCGCCAGCTTACTTTTATCACCTCCACCACGCCCACTGGGAGTTTTACCTTCAGGGATCCCCAGTCTGGGGTTTTCTTTGTTTTCTCCAGGGCTACATGTAAGATCAAAACCTAGTCATCAGAATCATGCACATCTGTCCAGACAGGTAGACATGCATGAGCTAGCTCCAGCACTTGCTGGAAGGAATGGGGAAAGGTTCTTTTCCAATGGAGGATGCAGTCTGCCAAGTGGAAGCTGGCAGGCACTGCTGAGCAAGGACACCACCTGCCTGAAGACAAGCTCTATGGATTCATCTTACCTGAGGTAATCGCTACACAGTATTTCTGGGCATGAATACCGTCTGTGCGTCTCACTGAGAGACCAGGCTGGTGTAGCTCAGAGCAAGCACTCAGTCAGTGCCATGTGTCTCCTGAAGAATTTGCCTTAAAAATATATCTTACTGGACTGAGAATGTAGCTTCATGGTAGAGCATGTGCCTACCATGTGCATGGTTCTGGGTTCAATCCCCAGTAGTGAAAAGAAAATAATGTACTTACCTCTTTAAGACCATCTGAGTTGGTATAATGGCTAAATATTAAGCATACCCCCAAGACTCAGGTATTAAGGGCTTGATTCCCAAGGAAGCAATGTTCAGGGATGGGGTCTGAAGAGGACCTGAACCATGACAGTGAACCCTCAGGAGATGAGTCCCTTGTTGAGGCTGTCAGGAGGTGGGCTCAACTGGAGGAAGTGGGTCACTGGGCAGGTACATTCTTATCCCCTGCTCCTTTCTGTCTCTTTCTTTCCTCTCACTTTGCTTTCTGGCTGCAAGAAGGTCAGATACTTACCTCCACTCTGATGTTCTGCCTTATCACAGGCCTAACACAACGGGGCCAGTCAACCATGGACTGTAACTCCTAAACCCTAAACACCATGAAAACCCTTTTCTTCTTTAAATTGTATTTGCCAGGCATTTGATCACAGTGATCAAAAGCTGACTAACATGGCTGGGTTTGTTGTTGTAAGCACAAATCCTAACAGACATTTATTTACACAAATCTTTTATTTATTTAAGACAAAGTCTCGCTGTGTAGTTTGGGGTGGTCTTGGACTCACTGTATGGCCCAGCCTGGCTCAATCTCACTGCAACCATCCGGCTTCAGTTTCTTAAGTGCTGAGATTATAGGTATACTCTGGCATGCCTGGCTTAGCAAATCTTTTAAATCTTTACATTTCTTCTGCATATCTCTTAAAGAAAACAGTACTTTTCTATACTAAACAGTACTTTTCTATACTAAACCACAGGACCTAACATACACTTTTATTTATGACTGTGCCTCAGACTGCTGAAGTTATAATTTCTCCTATAATGAAACAAAATAAAATTTTTTCATATGGCTACTTCAGAGGCAGAAACAAACATATAGGAGCAGAAAAATTAGTTTGCAATAAAACTTTCATAACCTAATTTCTAAACTGTTTCAGGAAAAAATATCCATAGGTAAGCAAAATACTCACTACTCACTAGAAACATGTAACTATAGCCAACAGGCAAAGCATGTTAGTCTTTGATTAAAACCAGCAAACATAAGTTAAAAGGTTATCATTTCAACACTTGCTGCATGGCAGCAGCCTGTCCAGGTCTGTGTATTTCAGGCAGATGGGCTGTGATGCGTGGACATGCCTGTCACTGCAGCAGGCAACTGCTGTGGGCATTTTTCTTGGTTTTCAACACTAAGTTGTAAAGAATGCAGGAGGCATTGCCAGTAGGATGGCATAGACTTCACTTGGTCTCCATTCTCACACCATTCCTTTCAAAAGGGGGTAGATGATGGAAGGAGTAGCTGCAGCTTTGGAAGAAGGCAGGGTGAGACTTTACTACTTATTTATTTTGAGACAAAGTCAGGCTGGCTTTGAACTCACTTTATAGACCAGGCTGGCCTCAAATTCACAGCAACCCTCTTGCCTCAACCTCCTGAGTGCTGGGATTATGGATGTGCAACATCACACCCCGACAGGGTTAGGTTTTTTTTTTTGGGGGGGGTGCCGGGATCAAACTCATAACCTCGCATTTGCCAAGCAGGGACTTAAGCCACTGAGCTAAACCCCCGGCCCCTAGGTTTAGATTTTAAGTACAAGATTCATTTTTCAAGCTTTCTCTATTGTTTACAAGAAAACAATGAAAACCAAATTAAAATTTTAATTTAAAGAACATGAAAAGGCTGATGTATTTTTTTAAACACCATCACTAAGAAGGTACTTTGAGAGGAACAAAAGGCAAAGGCAAAACACAATGCCCTAAGACCCTCTTGGGAGCCGTTCTGCGCCTGCTTATTTGAATGAGGAAGCTCTACACATGGCTGGGGGGAAACCTCAGCTCTGCTCTTTGCTAGTTTTTCAGGAGAACCTGATGGAGGTACCAGCTCTACTTGGTAGATATAAGTCTTGTCCCTCACCTTTCTCATGTTATTTTTTAACTCTTTTTTTTTTTTTTCGTTTTTATCGGTACCAGGGATTGAACTCACAACTGCCTGCTTCAAGGCAGGTGCTTATGCCACTGAGCTAAATCCCCAGCCTCTCTCATGTTATTTTTAAGACTCTTATAAAAAGACACGGCCCAGTAGCACTCACTTCAATCCAGGGATGTCCAGAAGATTGGTCAGTCCCGTCCAGTTAATCTCTAAAAGCTGGTTTTTAAAAAGAACAAGAATAAGTATCTAAGCTGTTTCCAGTTGTCAATCCAATCCACACAGGTTCTCTTTTTGTATGAACACAATGAGTAGTACATAATGTTGTCCTTTATCCTTTTTCTTTGCAATATATCAAGGCTGTCTCTCCTTACAGGTACATGGAGATCTGCTTCTGCTTTCGTTTTCTGATAACACTGCAGTTTTCACTAGTAAACACATTCAATAATTTATTTACCCATCTACTGTGGACAATTACAGTGTCTGCAATGTCTCTCTCATTATAAGTCAGTGATCATTGTTTACACACACGTTCTTGCATACATATGCAGACTAACATTCAAAAAGTTGGATTTAACGCATTTACAATATGGCCCTACAATGTGCATGCTTCACTGCTGGGTGGCTTACACCACTGGAAATACAGGCATGACTGTCCTGCTGCATGACATGCACTACCTGATAGGGCTGTCCCACGCCACCCAATGGGACAGTCATGCATGGAAAACATCATTGGTTCACGCCAGTGGGAACTCTGAGGCCAAGATTTATATTTTTTTTTAGTGTTAAAAAATGGTACCTGTCTCCCAAAAACACTGCACAAATTTTACATTTTCACCAAAAGTATATGAAAATGTCTTTTTCCCAAACCTCACCAAAACAGGCATTACTGAAATCCCATCTTACCCCAGAAAGAATGGCCAACATCAAGGAATCAAATAGTAAGAAATGCTAGTAAGCCTGTGAGGCAAAAAGGAAGCCTTCTATATTTTGATAGGAATGTAAACTAGTAAAGGCACTATGCAAATTAGTATGTAGAGTTCTCAATGAAACATGAAATTTCCATTCAACCCAGGTATTCAGCTACTAGGGATCTTCCCAAAACAGTTAACAATATCATTGTAGTGATACATGCACACTCATGTTTACAATGACATGATTCAAAATAGCCAAATCTTGGTGCTTGATATTCACAAACAGATGGCTGGATAAAGATAATGCAATATTTACATACAGTGGAGGACTACTCTGTCATAAAGAAAGATAAACCAGTTGTTAAAAAAAATAGATGTCTCTTGAGATCATAATGCATAACATCAAGTGAAATAAATCAGACACACAGCCTAATATTACACGGTTTCTCTTACCTTAGATACCCAAAACAGAAACAAAGAGCAAAATAAAAAGGGAAGAAGGAAGACAAAACTTTCTCAGATGAAAAGAGGATCAAGAGATGGAGACAGGGAGAGGAGGAGAGAATTAAAGTAAGGAACTGAGATGTGTTATGTCCATGAGCCAACTCCCCACAAGGAATGTAAATATGTTGGACTACAAATATGTACTAAGAAACATTTTTTAAAAACACTAAAAATCAGCCCATGTGGTAGCTAAAAAATGAGATTTTACCAATGCATTTTCCTATGAGTGGAACATGCTGCATTCACTTATTTCACATTTGTACTTATTTATCTCAGAGCAATAATCTACTAAGTGGACAACAACCAGTTGAAAATGTTGATTACAAATACTGCTTTCTGGGAAAAAAAAAGGCTGCTCTTCCTAGTTTTCAAAAATAGACACTGTACATAATAGAATTACTTGTGTTTTATACTTGTAGAAGAAATGCTAAATGAAACTGCAGGATTGCAGTTGCCAGTTAGGAAAACAAAACTGTTCTAATCACTCCTGGAACTTAAACATAAATGTAAACTAGAAAGGTGGAGTCTACTGAAGAGACCAAAAGTAAGAAAAAGCAACATATTTAAAAATTCCTTCAGGACTCAGAGTTTTCAGCATGTGAATGAGATCTAAAACACAAGAAGGGCCAGGTGTAGTGTACGCCTACAGTTCCAGCACTAAGGAGGCTAAGGCAGAAGGGTTGCCATGAGTTTGACACCAGCTTGGGCTATGTGTAGTGAATTCAGAGCTGAACTATACATGGAGACCCTGTATCATAAAACACAAGAACAAAAAATAAAACAAACAGGGCCAGGGATTTAGCTCAGTGGCAAAAGCACCTGCCTGGAAAACACAAGGTCATGAGTTCAATCCCTGGTACCAATAAAAAGTAAACTTTGCCAAAATAAATAAATAAAATAAAACAAACAAACAAACAAAAAAAACCCCAAAACAACTATCCTCCCCTACCAAAAACCTCAGGAGAGAAAAAAATAAGTACTTAATTTTAAATCTGGACTTTCCATGTTACAGAGCATCCATGTATCTCCCAGGACCCCGCTGCCGCAAATCAGGCCCAAATGTGAGGGCAAACTAGAAAGAGCACCCCGAAACCTTATCAGGATCTTTAGAGCATCCACACGAAGGAACCAGGGCTTTAACAAAGCCGGTACAGTGTGGGGGTGTTTCTGCTCATCAGAGAGAGTCTATAAGGAACATAACGAGGACCCCGTGACTAAGGGTACACAGCTGTGAGAATGGGTCTTCAAACCACCTGGTGGGACCAGAAGGTAAAGTTAGAGCACTGCCACATAGGCTCATTGTCGTTTTTCTTTCCTCCTACGGCAACAGGTCAGAAAAATCTCTTATAAAGGAACAGGCAGTCCTCAAAAACCAAAACACACACACACCTGTAATTCTAGCACTCAAGAGACTGAGGCAGAAAGATCACTGTGAGTTTGCGATCAGCTTGAGCTACCAAGAGCTCAAGGCCAGCCTAAACTGGTTTTGAACTAAGTAGCCACAGGTTGGCTCTGAACTTGTGGCAATCCTTTTGCCTCAAGTTCTCAAAGCTCAGATTATAGAATTGTGCCACAAACTTTTAGCTAAAAAACCCAAAATCTAATCTTCCAAGAATATCTATATATCAGGACATTGAGACATAAGAGGACATTGCACATGTGTAAATCCCATTGTGTGGAAGGTTGAGGTAAGAGGATTGCTATGAATTCTAGGCTAGTCTGGGCTATATAGTGAATACCAAGCCAGCCTGAATGACATCAGACCCTGTCACAAAATAACAACAGGTAAATGAGACCTAGCTTCACCCTCACAGCTCAGTAATAAGACAGAAAGAAATCCTCATGCTTGGTTTTCAAGGTGGTTTTGTGCTAAGCCAGACTCCCACGTCTCCAACATGCCGAGCTTCCTTACCCCAAAGCCCTTCCAGATGGGGCAGCCCTAAGCTTCACTGCACCTACTTCTAGGCCTTGCTACCTTGGTGCAGGTGACGCTGCTCAGATGATGCACAGAACTGCTTCTTCCCTGGACAGCCTTGCTAAAATGACTGAGGTGGGGTCCCCCTAAGTGTGACTGAAATTAAGGGAACTCAATCATAGGAAGGCAGGATTCATGGCAGGGTAGGACCCAGCTGGGCTCTGAAAAAAAAAAAGAGAGAGATCTGAGTGCAACAAGGAAGCCCCAGACAAGGGTCCCAGGTCCAAGGTGCTGAAAGCTCTCACAACTTAATCTGAACACAGCGGAGGGCTTTGGGCTGGAGTCTGAGGTTCAGGGAGTACAAGGAGAGAAAGAATGGGTGTGAGTGAAAACATGGAATGTGAGGGTGAGTGTGAGGTAACTGCCTATGAGAACAGGTGTGAAAGAGAATGTGTCTGAGATTTGAGTACTATGAAAAAGCAATCAAGTGTGAGAGTGAGTGAGAATGAGTATGTGGTAATAAGTGTGAGGGCCTAAGAGCTGAAGATGAATGTGGGGAATGCAAGCGACAGAAAAAGTGTGATAATATGTGCCTAAAAAGACAGCATGAGTGTGCGAGTGAGATATTAAAGCTCAGTCTGAAAAACCTGCACACAGACACCAGGAGGCGCCTTGCAGCAGTGCAAGGGAGTGCCCGGCCTTGGAAAGGAAGAGCTACTGAAATGAGCCTCCCTACCCCACCTGGGCTTCCCAAAGACTGTTGGGGACCCTGGGCACCAGGGCCTCCTCTGGGTGACCAATAGCTCTGTTCAGAAAATGAGGAGTGAGGGCAACATGTGTTCCCAAGCACAGGAAACCACCTTGGAGCAGTGGCAGCTCCTGGTTACAGAAGGATGCTGGCTTCACCAGGGCAACCAATGTATCCACGAATTTCATTAAGACTGCGCTGTTCAGGGCAAGAGTCACCTGCAACCTCTGTAAAAAATACAACTTGACACTATTTTTTATTTTGGCTAGCTGTAAAGTTCAAGAATGATTTCTTTGTTTTAAAATAGGATTTTTGGTTTTTCATTTGGGGTATATAAAACTGGAAGAGCAACTTGATTGGTTTTGGGAATTTTTAGTTCCTCCTCCCAACAAGTACTACATCATCAAAACTAATTTAAATAAATCTTTGGGTGAGACTGTGCACCATGTAACCCAGAACTATGGGATGAGGAAGCAGGAGGGTTGCAAATCTGAGTACAGCCTGGCCACTGAGTCAGACCGTCTTACAATTTAAAAAAAAAAAAGGTGTGTGTAAGGTAAGGACATAGCTCAGGTGCAAAGGGCCTGTGCTCAATTCCCAACCCAAAAAACAAAACTAAAACTAAAGTCAACGAGCAGAAAAATGTGTAAATGTTTTTGTACGAGATCTGGCACTACACTTTTGAATCTGAAAAGTGAGTCATTAAGTAATAAAAAAAAAATTTAAGCTATATTTTTTTAAGCATAGTTTGGCAACTAGTGGTAAATCTGTTTTCGTATTTTCCGGTTGAAAGTAACTGAAAAAATTCCCTTCCCGCTAAAGTATGTTCCAAGACTTTACTCACCATATAAGGAAAAGAGTGATTCTGAACTTTTTGGCCTCATTCTTTTTTTCTGGCATTAAATTTCATTGGGAAGTTAACACTCTACATTATTTATCTGCTGAAGACCCAAACTATAGAAGAATAGCAAGTTTTGGAAAGGATTAACAGATCTGAATTTTGTTTCATTTTGGGAGATGAGAGGGTGAACTTTCCTTAGATTGTTAAGAGTGCCCAGCTGCATTTCTCAGCACACTGGGAGACTAAGGCAGGAGGACTGAAAGTTGAGCTCAGCCTGGGTAACTTAGCAAGATCCTATTTCAAAAAATTTAAACGGAGCAGGAAATGTAACTTGACATGAAGGTCCTGTTTCAGTCCTCAATATTACAAAAAGCAAAGCAAAGCAAACCCACAAAACTGTATGTACAGTACATTCAACATACTCTCCTCAAAAGGGAAGGGTGTTCACCCAAACAAAGGCAGCCCTCATCTCAGGAGGAGTCAGAGAGGCCCAGCTGGGGGACATCACTGCAAAGTGCTCAAGAGCATAAGCTCTGTGTCAGACTACTCTGTGGTTTTGTGCCAGCTTCAGTGTTGTTAGCTGTGTGTCAAGGACAGATAAGACTCAGCTTCAGGTTCTGATCCAAAAAAGGAAACATATTTAGCTTCAGAGGTATTAGGATTAAATAAGCAAATCTCGACTATACAGTGACTGGTGCTAAATGAAATTTAGCTGCACCTTATTCTTTTTTAAAAAATAATTATTTTCTAATTTTCTACAACAAACTATTTTTATAATCATGAAAGAACACTGTTTATTAAGAGATGAAACCAGGTGGGGAGTCACACACCTATCATCCCAGCACTCAGTAGGCTGAGCTAGGAGGATTCCTGCAAAATCGAGGTCAGCCTGGGCTACACAGCAATACCATGTCTCAAAAAAAAAGAAAAAGATGAATCTTTCAGTTAATGAATACAGAAGTACAAAACACTCCGAGGATTCACCTATCAGAAGGAGAAAAAAGTGATGGACAGAATTTTGTTTTGCCACTTTACACCATCCAAATTGTCACTAAAAAGCAGGTGAAAGTTACATAAATGTTGACTTACTGGTTTCCTAAGGAAGAAGATGGACAAAGCTCCAACTAAAGGCATGTCTCCAATCAAGGGCTCCAGGATCACCCGCATTGTCCCATGGATCTAAACTCACAGGAAGCCAAACATATAAAAGAACATAGCACGGAAGGGCTGCTTAGTGACTTTCAAACATCTGACTTCTCTTTCTCCCAACTATGACACAAATAAAAATGTACTTTTAAAACATTCTGCCTTAGTAAACATTTTGTAATTTTCTTTTTGACTATAGCAAGCTTTAGAAATGAAAATTTAAAAAGCTTACCTGTATACTTTTCACGCCAGCTCTACAAAAATAACGTTTGATCTCTAAATCGATCTCACAATTTCCTACAAAACTGGCAAAGAAAAAATTTTCCGTTACATAAAGTGAGTTAAATTAATTGTTCTTTTAGTTGCTACAGAACTGCAAAGCATATAATCTGAGTAAAACAATAGTTAAGCAACCAAAATCAGACTGTAAGCAAAAACCGAAAACACGTGACCGCATTATACTATTTTGCTGCTCCAACTTGCAGGTTCAGACAATCCTCACAAAATCTGTGAAAACTACTGTGTGTGTGTACCCGCATGTACGGAAATACATATATGTGTACGTATACATACAAAAATCTCAGGGGCAGGGGATTTGGCTCAGTGGGATAAACGCCTGCCTTGCAAGTGCATGGTTGTGAGTTTGATCCCCAGTACTGAAAAAAAAAAAAATCTTATTGACTGAATGTAAATGTACATTTTCAAAGGGAAATGCAAGTAATGATGCACAACTTCTAAGTTTTGATGGCAGATAGTTACAAATCCCATGTTATTTAAAACATAAAGAGGTTTTCAGTACCAGTAAATTTCATATTCTTTCTTTTTGATTGTAAAATTCTTCCTGAGCCACTACAAGACTCTGTGACATCAAAGGTCAGAGAAAACATGTCCCTTCAGGGTCTCAGCTTTACATGAGAATTAAGTCATTTTATTATAACACTGAATCCAGAGTCTGTGTCTACTTTTAAAGTAAGCATAAGATGTCACACAGGTTTGCATGGTATGGTGTATGTTTGACCCTTACCCTCGGTTCCTGAAAGCAGGGCATCAGATTTCTGCCTGGCACGTTTGTGGAGTTTGATAAACACTGGTCAGGGAGTGTCCAGGCAGATGAGCAAAAACAGTAACAAAAGGGATCTGGGATGAAATTCTTCTAGTATTTATTGACCTAGTGTCAAAGCCAAACCTACAGATTCTTTTCACTGAGAATTATTCTATGCCTAATGATAAACTTGCCAATAACCTGTTGTAAAACTTTCCGTTTTTTCAACTAAGACTTGGTCACTTTATTTCTAAATCTTTAAAATTTCTCCTTTCCCATCCCCACAGCCAATGTAGTAAAGATCCTTCTCTGGAACACACACACACACACACACACACACACACACACACACACACACAAACATACACCCCGAATGCAAAAGTTGTTATGACAGCATCTTCCACCTGACATCAGTTAACTGTATTATTCAAATATTTACTTAGACAACGTGTATGGAATACTCATTTGGTGCCAGGGGCACCAAAGATAAAACAATTTCAATCCTAATGCATTTATCAGCTTTGAGGACAGGCTTTGGGGACATGGCTTGACCAAGACATGAGTGGGCTTCCTCTCTCCTCTCTCTACTGAGAACAGTGGGTTGATTCCTGGTACTATGGAGAGGTAGTGGAACACTTAAGATGAAGGCTTAGTGGCAGAAGTTCGGTCACTGAGGTTGTGCCTTGAAGAGGGCGCGGGGAACCTGGCCCTTTCTTCTCCCTGCTTCCTGCCTGCCCCGAAGTGAGCAGTTTTCTCCTGCACACGCTGCTGGCAGATGCACTGCCTCACCACAGGTTCAAGGCAAGGGGCAAGCAACTATAGACTGAACTTCTGAAACTGGGACCAAATGAACCTTTTCTCCTTCAGGGGCGTTTATCTCAGGTATTATTTACAGTGACGAAAACTAACAGGCCTCATATGGCATACAGGAAGGCATGAATGAGTTCAAACAGCAATGAGGACAAAAAATGAACTACTATGCTAGGCATACCCTCATCTCCTTTTCCCTCAACTTAAAAAGTTACATTCAAATATGTAACACAAGATTTACAATTTAACTATTTTTAAGAACACAAAGCAGTAGCATTAAATCACCGTAATGTTCTGCAATGTTGTCACCATTTACCTCTGGAATTTTTTCATCTTGCTAACGGAAGCTCTGTACCTACTAAACACTAACTCCTCATCCTTCCTCCCTAGAACTCACCATTCTCCTCTGTCTCTATGGGTTTGATTACGTCAGGGACATCACGTAAGTGAAATCATGTGGTAGTTGCTTTTCAGTGTTTTGCTTATTTGATGCATGGTGGCAGGTGCAGGTGTGTGCAGAGAAGCATGAACACGAGGGACGGGTTTGTTTTCTAACTGCACTCACAGGTGCTCAGCAGCAACAAGCCATGTGGATGAGAAGGGCATTCATCTATCGGTGAGGCTGTGACCGCTGCAGGTATGCAGCCCATCACTGACAGAAACGCTACAGAATGTGACTGTAGTGGTGTTAATATGGGTGTGCAAATATTTGCTCAAGCCCTTGCTTTAATTCTTCCAGGCATCCATGTGATATGTCTGAGTGTGTCCTGTGAGCACTCTTTTGTTAAGACATTCATCTCCCAGTGCAGTGCTGCACTGGAAGGAGGAACCCAGCAGGAGGTGTCTGGGTCACGGGAACCTCCTCACGCATGTGGGCACTCGCTCCTGGAGGCTCTGAGAGCACAGGGTCAGGAAGCAAGCCTACTGCACTTGCTGTTCCACTTCCCCCATGAGGCAGCACGGGGCCTAATTCAAAACCACCCATCGTCAGGCAGTGCCAAAATAAAGCTCTGTTCTATGTGAGCCACTCAGTCTTAGATCCCCTGCTGCAGAGACAGCAGATGGACTAAAACAACATGGTAATTACATTTCTAAGGTTTTCAAAAAGTGCCAAACTTTCCACAATAGCTACACCACTTTTCCTTCCTGTTGGCAGTGCTCAGTTCCAGTTTCTTCCCATCCTCCCCAGCACCTGTTAATCTTTTAAATAGTAGCTATCCTCACGCACGTGAGACGGTATCTATCTGTAGCTTTATTTTCATTTTCCCAATAAGTAGGGTGCTGAATGTCTGTTCATGTGCTTATGGGTCATTTGTGTAACTTCCTTAGAAAAATGTCTTATTCAAGGCCTTTGCTCAATTTTGAAGAGGGTTTTGTTACTACTGAGTTTCCAAAGTTTTCTACATGTTCTGAATATTCATCCCTTATCAGATTTATGATTATAGCTTGTATTAAGTCTGCAGACTGCTTTAGGTAGTATTTCTATTTCAACAGTATTAAGTTTTCAATTCATAAATATAGAGTATCATTCCATTTATATGTCCTGTTCTTTAACTTCTTTGAGCAATTTTTAAAAGTTTTTATTGCACAAATCTTTCATCTGCTGAGTTGTTTATTTCTAAATATTTTATTCTTTTTGATTCTATTGTAAAAGAATTTTTTCTTAACTTCTTCTTTACAAAAAAAATCATGTCATTTATGAACAGAGACAATTTTACTTCTTCCTTTCCAATTTGGATACATTTTATTTCCTGTTCTTGTCTAATTGTTTTGCCTGTATTGAAGATATATGGTGAAAGACATCCCTGCCTTGTTCCTGATCTTAGAGGAAAGAATTTCTTTTTTTTTTTTAATTTTAATTTTTATTTTTTTAGAGGAAAGAATTTCAATTCTCCTCTGTTGTCATAGGATTTTTTCATATGTAGTTTTTATTATTTTGAAATGAGCTTCCTTCTCAGATTTTTTAGTGCTTTTATTATGAAAGAGGATTGAGCTTTGTCAAATGCCTTTTCTGTATCAACTGAGATAATCATGTAGGCTTTTCTTCCCCTTTCCTTCTGTTAACGTGTATATGACACTGACTGACTTTCACATGCTAAATCATGCTTGCACTCTGGGGATAAACCCTACTTGGTAGTGGTGTACAGTTATTTCAACATGCTGCTGAATTAGGTTCACTGTATTTTACTGAAGATTCTTGCATCAGTAGTCAGCTAATGACTGGCCTGTAGCTTTCTAGCTTTCAATTTCTTTTTCGGAACATATTTTCTCAATGGCAGTTAAGAACTGAGAGCTTGAAGATGTATAATATCTGGGTCTCCAGGAAGAATTTAGTCAAATTATAACAGCCAGTAGGTAAGTATGCTTATTACATCCTTTACCTTATGGGTACAGCTAAGTGGCACTACATATCACTAACCATGACACAAATATAACACAAATAAAAAAACTTACCTAACCTGAAGGTCCAGAATAATTTGTCTTTTGTCTACATTTTCGGTATATACCTTAACACCGTTGACCCTAAGGGGCTGAAATAAGAAGTAGCTTATTTTAAAATACAGAGATGTTAAGAAACTAATCAACCAGCCAGTCAAGTAACCAACCACCGTACCTTATAACATATAGCATAGAGGTGATAAGCACAGACTACAGGAATTAAAATTCTGCTTTTACAACACACTAGCTGTTTAACTCAATGCTAAGCCTAACCCTTTTTCTCAGTTTCTTTACCTGTAAGATATAAATAACACACACATCTCTTTCTGACATTACATGGAGGCATGAACACAGAGAAGCAGCATAGCCTCTGCTCGCCGCTTATTTAGAGGCCTCCCAGCTAAGGGAGCTGCCAGCACGTCCCATGGTGCACAGGAGCCTGTACCTGGAACAACTACAGAAGAGACAGCGTGTTCTCTCCTTGGGGAGAATCAGCATAGACAGAGGAAGGTGGCCCACAGTCTGGAGAGCACAGGATGGGCACTGACACGGCCAGCAGCCCACATTACCACCATTACTTGATACTCCCTCGGGCATACTACCACACCCAAACTACATTGCACAGGATGCCTAAGTGCTGTCTGTGCCCAGGGCTGTATGAAATGGGTACAGATTCTGAGTTTTTATTAGTCATGTAACACAGTGCTACCCTGAACTGTCACCAACTTTTGTAAAAACTGAGTTAAAAATAAAAAAATGGGAACTTACTACCCCCAAGTCATAAAACCCTGAGGCTTTCATTATAAATGATATAGCAACCCATAGTTTCCTTTTTATATACAATGTGATTCCATTAACAAAAATCTATCTTTCATCAACATGATCCCACAACCCAGCATCAGGGTCCTTGGTTGTTTTTATCATCTGGAGAGGTAAACATATCAAGCCCCCTGTCAACTACTGGACTTAAGTGATGTCACATCTCATACTCTAGCAGGACAGACTGGAAAAGGTCACTCCAGTAGAATACAGGGTAGCAGGACACACTACAGGAGATCCAGGAAATGTTAAAAAGAAGGCAGGCCATGAAGACAGAGCTGGCCAAAATGGCTCAACGAAAGGAGGCAACCTAGGACCTTGAAGCATAAAAAAGCTTCATCCCAGGGCAGATCCTGAGCTGCACACACCACAGACACATCAGGCGGCCCTCACAGCAGTGGCTTCCTCCAGAACGTGTGGCTTCCTCCAGAACGTGTGGCTTAAGGTGTTTTTATATTCTGACAGCATCCTACTGTACAAGAAGTCCTGGACACAAGGAAGGGGACAAAAGGAGGAGCTGACCTGCTGGCCCATATCCACTTTTGTGAAGCTGAAGGTGCTTAGATGTGTGTTTGCTCCCCGCACAGCTGGCTCTATGGTTTCTCGAAACAGCTTCTCTATGAATTGGCAAATAAAAGGCCACATGTGCTTTACAGTCTAGAAAAAAAAAGAATTCATAGTAAGCAGTTATAATGCATAATATACTTGAGTCATTGTGAAAATCAGAATCACGTAGTTCACCAGAATTTGGTTTTGAAAATGTATGCAGAAATGGTCTTACAGGAAATCAGCACTTCAAAGTTCAATGTAAGCTTTAAAAGGATATTACAACTTGTTATTGATTAACCAATATACTACAAGAATCAGTTATTTTACGTAAATATTCTGTTTAACAATCACTAAATATTCTGTGGTTTCAGCTCATTGCTGGAAACCTTAAAACTTTATAAAACTCAGTAATTATCCGTTATTCCCTCTACCCCCGTGGTACAAACAGAACCCCGCAGGGGCTTTGTACACAATAAACATGTACTCTTCCACTAAGTTACATCCTTACCCCCATGAATTTTTTCAAAGCCAGACTGCTATCTTCCCAGGTTTGTAGGGTGATCTCTAGGTGAGTATTCACTACAGTAAATGCACACAGTACAGTGATGCACAAAATAAAAGGTAAAGAGCCCAGGTAAAGAGCTGTACTGGTCCAAAAAGTATTTTAAAAATACTATAGATATTGCTAGGCTTTTGGGAGTTATCTCCCTCTTCATAATGTTTTCAGAATTTCCACTTGTGACTGCTATAAAATAGATCTGAGTGCACTTCGCTCAGGAAGCGAGATATAAGGCCACACAGCAATGTCAGCCACCCAGCTCTCTTCAGAAAGCTACGCTTATGACTGCACTCTCTGGAGAGCAGAAGCCAGCCTTACTGGACTGCAACACTGCCAGCTTTCAAACTCCCAAATATGGAAAGATGCTATCTCATCCTTTAATTCCCACTGGTCTCTGGTATTTGGAATATTCTAATCTTACCTTATTTAGCCATTCTGCTCTTTCAGTGTCTGGAAAATGAACCTAAGGAAAAAACACACACATGACTTACTGATTCCCAACAACGGTAAATGTCCTACAGATTATTTCATATTCTTACTGTGTGCCCTGCATTTACATAGCACTTTTTAAAAACATTGTGTTCTAATAGTCTCTAAGGAAGAAGCAGAGATGTACAGCATCTAGCCTGCCTCATTCTCAGAACCTGAAGGCAAAAGAGCCAAGTGCCAGCAAAGGTCACGGAAGCCTTCTGTTTCTGTCTCAGGAGTGTCTCTGGGACCCGAAATATCACAGAACACACAAAGCTGATCTCTTTACTCTAAAAACAATTGTCATTAGTATGGCGTTCCGTATGCTCTAGAAATCCAGACTCAGAGCTTTCAGCCCATCCATCCTCTTTTCATCTCCTCTTTCAGTCGAACAGCCAGCACCTTTCCATAAGAAGCTCTTCTCCATAGAGACTCCCACTCTACCCAAGTGCCTGCTGTAGCTACTCTACCGGTAGTGTTCAAATACTGGAGAAGTGTTTAGAAAAGCAAAATAGTTCTTCTGCTGCTGGAGCTAAAATAAAACATCCTTGCAGAGGAAGGCTAGTACTCGTTCTGGGCACTGACAGGTCTCCAAGGAAGGACAGGGCTGGGGCCACACGGACGCTATGATCACACACTTGGTTCAGAGGTACAAGTTTGTACTGGTGCCTGAGAAAAGGGCAGAAAAGGCTCTGATGCTTAGATTTTCCTAAGTTACAGAGAACTTGAACCAACCGAAGCCCCCAGTCCTGTGCTCTGAGACCCTGGGCCAGGCACAGGACCAGGAGGTGGAGTTCAAAGACGTTTCTTTGAGATCTATTCCACTCTCATGTTTGAATGTGAGAACTGAAAATGGAATCAGCGGAGCTGGGGATTTAGCTCAGTGGCATAAACTCCTGCCTTGCAAGCAGGCAGTCGTGAGTTTGATCTCCGGTACCGATAAAAAAGAAAAAGACAAAAAAAAAAAAAAAAAAAAAAAAAAAAAGAAATGGAATCAGCAGACAATCCTTGGTCCCAGAGAGGCCACTGTAAAGATTCAAGGAGGCAGCCACATCAATCCCAGAAGCCGTGGAGTGACGATTCACCTGGGGCTGGTCAGGAAGAGAGCAATGACAACGGCCACTGCCAGCCCAAGAAGGCCTCATTCTTTATACTTCACTTTCTTTTTTTTTTTTTTTTAATCGGTATCAGAGATCAAAGTCGCAACCGCGTGCTTGTAAGGCAGGCACTTAAGCCGCTGAGCTAAGTCCCCAGCCCAAAACCTCATTCGTCACAAATGATGGGTGCAGGGTGGGGGCGGTGATAGGCCACGCCACTGAGCCTTTGTGAGGCTGGCTGGTGGGAGCACAGAGGAATTGAACCAGTGACCTCCCGTTTGTGCAGGCGCACAGACTGCTGAGCCAGACGCCCGTCTGGGCCTCATTCTTTATGCTACAAGGCAGGAAATGCCTTTTTTTTTTTTTTTTTTTTTTGGTCTTTTTCCTTTTTATCGGTATCGGGGATCGAACTCATGACTTCCGGCTTGCAAGGCAGGCGCTTATGCCGCTGAACTAAATCCTCAGCCCCGGAAATGCTTGATTTACTTCAATCATGAAGTGGACTAGAAGGAGGGGGAAGAAACTGTTTCTAGATTAAATTAGCCTGGATCCTCCTGGAAAAAGAAAAGAACCAAAACCAAAGGGCAGGAATCTCCCAGAATTAAGGAAATAGCTGAGAAGCTGAGACAAAATGTATTCAAAAAGCTAAACAACAGGGAAAAGAGAACTTCTAGTGACTGTAGTCCAGAGGATGTGTTCCCATCACTGCCGAGAGGGACTCTGACCCTGGTGGAAATGGATACAGCAGTGGACTGCACTTTCCCCAGAACAGGGGGATAGTTTGGGTATCACAGTGAGGAAAGCTGCAGGGCCTGCTGGACTCATCTAGATCACACATTAATATTGTGCAGTTCACTCCCAACTGTACTCTGCCTCTTCTCAACACTACTGTAAAGTATCTCAGCACACTGAAAGTCAGATCAGGAATTGGATAGATGGCTGCCACTCAAGGTATGCTAAGCATTAATAGAGACATTCAGCTGCGTTGTCTATCAAATGTATTGTAAGGCTGTATTCCTCTCTGCCCCTTCCCTCTGCATCCATCTAATCACGATGACACACAAAGAGCAAAAAGCAAACCCTACACATCTCCTAGTTGGCGACAGTCACAATGTCTTCACTGTATGTGCTCCTCCTTTTGTAAATTCAGAGTAAACACATCAAACATTTCTGCAGATATCTACCTAAACGCTTGATATACTTGCTCTCTCTTTATGTCTGCCTCCTTTACCACCAAATGGCTTCCCAACTGCGATTAATTTAGCCACCAGAACAAGTATTCTAGAAAACAAGAATTTCATTTTAACTTATTCAAGACCTTAAGCTTGTGCTCCTACTCATTTATCAAATAGTTCAACTTTCTCAGGCTGATCTTCAAAGAGAGCACAAATCACATTTTCTTGGGTTTACAAATCAGCAATCTCACTGCTAGCACGTTCCCATGGCTGTCTTCATATAATGGAGTACTACTCAACCATATAGGTGAATGGATGCAACTCGAGAGCATCCTCCCAAGTGAAATAAATCAGACTCACATATGTAAACACCGTATTGTCTCACTAGTGTGAGAAACTAAGTGAGTAAATAAGATCCAAAATGTACAAGAGATATTGTGAATTGGGAAGAAATTGTTCAAAAGCAGAGAGAAACTGTGATGGGAGAAAGAAGAAAGAAAGAAAGGGAAAAGGAAAAAAAATATATACATGAGACAGCTAAGACAGTTAGTTATACAGCCAGTTTCTCTTAGTTCATTGAAAACAAAGGTTTGAATCAACATTGTTTGGGCATTATTTCATGCCCATAACTTATACTCTGAGTAACTACTATGAAGATAACAATATGTAATATATTAATTATTGTTACTCTCCTATTAGTCTGTTTTAAAACTATTTTTATATAACAATTCTAGTAGGTGCTCCATAGCAGCAGCTTCTTCCTGTGCAGTATTATTCTCTACGTTCACTGACATTTCTTGGCCCCTTTTGGGGGTCAACCAGTGTGCAAGTGACTTCCTGTCCTGTCATGGTTAATGCTAGTGACACCCAAGGTCGGATTCCCACCAGTGTCAGGGATAGGGACAATTGAACTCATGTAGTAACAAAGCTTCCCTACTCAACAGTCATGTATTGGAACACAAATGGCTTTTGACACCAGCAAACTGAACTTTTCCTCACTAGCTACTCTGTAACCAACAACACACCTCTTGGCAGTTCTTTCTGAAGATCATACATATTACTCACTTAGGAACCTGCTCCTATCTGAGGAAAGAGCAACAGGAACATGGGAGGGGTCTGATGCTGCCTGAAAGGGTTATTAACTTTTAGGAAGAAGTAGGATGTACATGTTTGATCTCCATCTCCGATTCTTGACATGCAACTCCTAGAATTCTTCTATTTTAGGGTCTTTTCTAAATTTGGTCTTGTCCTTCAGTTTCTGACACAGACTTCCTAAATCACTTGGAATTTCTTGGTTCTAATCAGATGACTTCCCATGGGTTCCTGGAGAACCTCAGGATGGAAGCTGGATGCAACTCAGGGTTGGAGCTTCCAGCCCATCACCCCTCTTTCCCTCCAGAGAGAGAGGACAGGGATCAAGGTCTAGTACCCAGTTACTTACCAGGCCTCCATCAAAATCAAAAGGACTGGATATGCAGGGCATTTAGATGGTTGAACCTGTGTAGGTGTCTAGAGAAGTGCACTTCTTGAGCATGTGCAGTAGGCAGCAGCTCTGTGACCCTTCTTGACACCCTGCCCTATGCATCTTTTCATCTGGTTGGTCACTTGTGTCCTTTGTAATACCTATTATAATAAACCAGTAAACACTGGTGTTTCCCTGGGTTCTACAGCCATCCTAGTACATTAATAACATTCGAGGTGTGTGTTGTGGGAACTGATTTATAACTGGTCAGAAGCACAGTTGACAACTACTATCTCAAGTGTGTATGTGTGTGTGTGGGGGTGCTGGAATTCTTTTTTTTTTTTTTTGGTCTTTTTGAGACAGGGTCTTGCTATGCAATTCAGGCCAGCCTTGAGCTCACTTTGTAGCAGAATTCTTTTTTTTTTTTTTTAATGTTATTTAAAGAAAGACTAAACAAAACAGAAAATGGGTAGAAATAGTACATACTTTCAAAGAAAAAATAAACAGTAAGAAATCATTAGTTGATGATTACATATTGTCCTCTTACAAATAGTTGTTCAAGATACAAAAGTGAAACATACAAAGTGGGGATTCAAACAGCAAGACTGCAATTGGTTCTGTTCAACTATCCAACAAAAAGTTAGCAATATGGTTATCAATCCTATACACTTCAACATATATGCAGTTATCCATAACTTCATTTATGTTGAGATTAAACAAACCATAGCAGGCTAAAATCACTCTAAACAAAGAATAATAGTATTGGTGGATTTCACATCATGACACTACAATATCAGCACTGGATACTGTAGTGTCTCTTTTTCTTCAAAGTATTTGTTCATCACCCGTTATAAGATCAGTTCTTGTAAACTGTTTATAGGTTCTACACATGCATGAGTCTTTTTTAATTTTAAAGAGGGTAAGATTAACCATAACAAAACAGAGCTGGGCATGGTGGCTCAAACCTGTAATCCCAGCACTTGGGAGGCTGAGGTGGGAGGATCATTGTGAGTTCAAAACTAGCCTGGGCTACAAAGTGAGCTCAAGGCCAGTCTGAACTGTATAGTGAGACAAAACAAAAACAAAAGCATAACAAAACGGATCATAAAGAAACAATTTTAAGAAACATCGATTTCAAAGCAAGTCCACTGGAGATCTTCACTGTCTATCTTATTGTCTCTAGTTTTCTTCCAAGTAGTTGTCCCCATCTTCACACACATTGAATACATACTGAACTAATCTAATCGTAACAGGATGATGAAGGCTTTTAGGTCTTCAAGACCTGACATTGGGGAAGTCAATAATGACTGCCATAATGTCCCTCATTCTCTTCATTATAGCTATCCTTATCTTTATGTATGCTGAAATTGAACGTAAGAGACTAGACTAATATCACTCTGAACAGTAAATAATAGTATTGCTAGATTTTATATCATAATGCTACAGAATTAGGTGCTGGAATTCTTACGGGACCAACTCCTTAATCTGTGGGATCTGATACCAACTTCAGGTGAATAGTGTCAGAATAGAGCTGAGTTGTACGATGTCAGCTGCGTCTGCTGGAGAACTGCTTGGTGTGTGAGGACACATGCCAAGAGATAATAGATGAGGCAACCAAGGAAGGGAAATAAATGCCTAGATCCAGACCTTTTTAGTACCATAAGTGAAGTGCTGTGTTGAATGTGTAGCAAAGTCTTGATTTTTCCTATCCCTGTTATGAGGCAAAGAGAAACCAAGATTCTAAGCCATATGGGGTCCACTGTGGCTGCAGTGGAGATGGAGGAAGGGCAGAGAAGCTGGAAATGTGTTCTGGTCTCACTGAGAAGGGCTGGTTTTATTCTGCAAGCCATAGCCACTCAGGCTTCCAATGGAGATGTGTGATCTTAGAGCTCAAGGAGACGACGTGCAGAACCCAGGCTACTCTGGAAGGAACAGAGAACCACTTGCACAAACATGCCAGAGTTGTGTGAAAGATGATTTTGAGCATCCTATCTCCTAAGGTCTTCAGTAGTTCTGAGGTTTTCAATTTGTAAGTGGTTCTTCAAAGAACCAAAGAAAGTAAGAATATATCAGATTTGAAGGAAGTAAACCTATTACTAAGTTTTAAATTCTGCTCACAAAGTGAAAATCTGCTTCCAATACATATCCATAAACATTTGTTTAGGTTGGACAAAATGGAATTTAAAGTAGCAAAAGCATGATGGAGAAAGAAGGAACTATAGGAAAAGCACAAAACATATTCTCAAGCCATACAGAAATGCATGAACACATATTGTTTAGTTTTAAACCTTATCCTCCAACTGAGAAAAAGAACCTACTCAAATTCCTTTAAGTTCCAATTATAAAAGCTTTTATACTTATTATTTAGATTATCTCTGTGAATCAGGAACAATCATTGCAAGATCATTCAAGTTTATATTAAAACCCAGTTTCCTCACAATCTTTAAAAAGAACAAAAGTCTATTTTTAATATGTTGATACTATCAGTCATATTATTTAGAAAAATTAAACCAAATATACAAAGACCATTTAAGGTGCGCCAAGAACTCTACACGCAGTATCTCGCTCAGTGCTTGCAGGAACCCTTTGAAGGATCAATGGCTCTACCTAATAGAGGCAGAGCCAGCACAAGGAACCCAGGTGGGGTCCAGGTTCCTTCCTGTTACAACCTGACGTGGAAAGAATAAACAGATTTATAAAATGGTCTAAATATTCTAATTTTCATTAAACATTTTCTCATTTCTAAGCATTAAAAATATAATTTGGAATATTTAAAATTAAATGAAAGGAATGAACGCCTTCGAACAACGCTCCCATGAAGAACAGCTTAGCACTTGTCCAGGGTGTTACCCTCCACAGTTCTATGCCCTCAGCATCTGACACAATCAGGGTAACTACCAGCAGCACACCAGACTGACCACAGGGTCAGATGGTGCTTTAAAATGCCACCAGCATCAGCGGCACTGAAGAAAGCAGCATAGTCTTGTTGACTCCTTGTTAAGAGACAAATTTATATTAAGTTTAACTAGGTAATATCTGGGAAATGTGATGTCATGTCTAACTCTATTACACCTGAGGCATTACTATGGCATTTAATATTTTCCCATAAAATTTAAAAGATTAGCAACCCATCAAATAATAAACTGGCTAATCAAAATCATTTATTTATGCTCTTATTTCAAGAAAGAGTAATCTTTGCTCAGTTCTACATACATTCAGGCACTATCTCAAAAGAGAACAAAAATACCACAAACTTCTTGCAGCAATGACTGATTATAGATGATACATTCTTTCACTGTCTGAGCCCACAACCAGGAAGGACAGAGGAATCTCAGTCATTTGGCCCAGCAGCTCTGGAACGTGACACACCAAAAAGAACACTAGGATCGGGTGACATTGATGCAAATCCTGCTCCTTTAAGGCTGCTCTCACAGGAAGCGTAATCAAAATCACCCCAGTGCCATAGGTTCAGCACAGGCACTTTCTAAGCTGAAGGGAAAGTCTGTCAGGGAGTGTGTAAAAACACTGATAGCTGTGAAGCTTTCTGAAACTAAGGCCAGGACTGTGACTGCTCGTGTGTGTGCTCACCACAGATCAAATGGAGACCTGCCAGGCAGGGTAAAACGGTTTCCCTGTTTCCTCAGACTCCGTGGTATAAATCAGGGCTCCTGCTGACAGAGATAGCTGGCTGGGCCAGTGGAGCCATGGGCTTGGCGCCACTGTCACGGTGGCACAAGGCTAGGTCCAGCCAGAGGAGAGGCAGTGAAGCAGAGGCCAATGTCTGCTTACTGCTGTCTACAGGGGGTGCTTTAAAGGAGTGCTTATCTATGCTAATCCATTGTATTTCTTTATTATATGAATGATCATTAACTATTTTTGTAGATTAAGAAAAAAGTCTTTAAAAAAATCTAAAAACTAAATTGATTTCCATACCTTCTGTGACAAAGTTGTCTGAGTTATTTGAAAACCAATTATTTCTAATTCACTAAAAGAATATTATTGGAATTTCACATTATATCTGACACATATTATTCACTCATTCATTTATTATTAAGGGGAGCTTACTTTCTAAGGTATGTGTAGAATGATAGCAGAATTTAAGCTAGAACTAACATTCAGTGGCAGTCAAAATAGAGACATCAAGAGAGTTATCTACTGCCTCACAGCATGTGTCCATAGGTGAAATTTTTTAAAGAGTCATGTTCTAACAGAATCCTAACTCCTTGCTATTGCTGACAGAAAAAAAGTCACGCAGATTATCAAATAATCTTGATTTAAAACAAGGTTTTGGTTTGTGTTACATTAATCTACAAATTAAAATCAGACCAAAGTAGAAAGCCTCTCATCTCACCTTCACTAAAACACATAAGACAGTCTGTTTGGCTTTTATTTTAAGTTCAAACATTGCTACTCAAACTGACATGCCTATGTTTTGACTTGAATTACATATCCACTGATATGTAATTATAGTATTGGATTAATTGCATATGTGTCTATCTGGAATCAATTCAGCCTCACTCTACTACATGTATGTAAAAAGAAACTCTCTGAGACTACACTCTTAGAATTCAGAAGTGACAGAAATATCTGCTATCTTACATGGCTTGAGAAGGCAATCAGATTTTTTTACTGGAAAGTTCCCTCCCCCGCCCACCTCTCTCTGTCAGAGACAAGGTCTCACTATGCAACCCAAGCTGGCCTCAAACTCTCAGTGATCCTTCTGCTTCAGATTCTTGAGTGCTAGCATTTTCAAGAAAGATTTATGTCTTTCCTAAGGACTTACACAGACAGCAAACATTTCAAGAGTTGTGAGAAATGTGCTATCCTAAAAGCCTACTGTATCAATCTTTTTAATTATTTATATTTCTTGAATAAAACCATTTATCTTAATAAATGGATGTTTAATATTAAGATTTCAGTGGATCTATCCCAATTATAACTTGTTTGGTACACTACTATCATTAACTGTGATGTCAATATGCAAACAACTTTTCTTAATCCACAGTTTTGGTACTAGGGTTACATTCTAGAGACAGCATGATTTACACTATCATTTCTTTTGTTCTATACAATATACTGAAGGAACCTCAGGGGGAAACTTTCAGAAGTATATATAGCTCTTGATCAAATTTCTTTCTTCAATTTTTCTGAGAAAATTCATTAATTTAATCATTAGGTATGCATAACTACCCATAGAAATGAATAACTAAGATCATAAGATCACTATGATAAAATAAAAAATACATACTGCATCTTTGTCCCTGGCTCCTGGCACACCGTTCCTAAGTACCTTGGGATCTATGGAGTGGTAAGCACGGGATCTGTGGAGTGCCAGGTGTGGGATCTGTACAGTGGCAGGTGTCTTTTGTACACTAACTAGATGACTAGTGGCTGGATCCCTGCAAGCCTCAGGAGGCCAGCCACAGTGCCACCAGCAAGGGATGTAATTGACCCTGCCTACCCAATGGAATCTGCATAGACGAACCCAAGAATGGGTTCAGTGTCCTCCTGGGTTGGTGGACTTATGGGTGCCAGGATGGTGGTGTGCTAAGAACTCAAGGATGCCTTACCTGCAGCACACATCCCCAGGCTGCACCTCAATACCTATTCCTATGCATCTTTCCCTGATATTCCTGTGTAATAAACCAGTGACAGCAAGTGACCTGCTACCTAAGTTCTGTGAGCCATTCTAGAGAATGATTAAACCTATGGGAGTAGGACAGGCATAAACCTATAGTTGGCTGACAAGAAGTATGGAGAGCAGAGGCACCCTATTTGCAGACAGTCTCTATAGTGGGGACAGTCCTGTGAGTCGGATGCTAACTCTGGGTAACACGGAATAGAAGTGAACTGCAGGATACCTGGCTGATGTCCACAGAGTTTCACAACTGACTAAAAAGAAACACATATGTGGTATCATAAGAAACAACAGTTCAAAATTACAGAACAGTAACACAAGCCTCAAAAAGCACAGAAAGACTTTGTGTACTTGTCACCCAATTTCCCCAGTGGTTATACCTTTCTTATACCACCACAGCACAGTATCAAAACCAGGAGATGGATCCTACCCTTCCTCCATCCATCTCATGAACCTGTGTAACCACCACCTGAATCAAGATATGGAAACCAGGAGGTGGATACCCATCCCTCCTCTCCCCATCAAGTGGACCTGTGTAACTGCAACTATAATCAAGACACATTACTGCTCTATATGGTGGCACAAGCCTATGGGAAAATAAGGCTGGAGAATATCAAGCTCCAGGCCAGTCTGGGATACATGGCAAGTTCAAAGCTGGTCTGGACTCTGTACCGTCACTAAACCAGGCAACTCACCAACCACGGAACTGTGCCATCACCAAAATGGGTGATGGGATTCCCTGCCTGCCACTTCATACTTCATTCCCCTTCCTCTGGTCTCTGCAATCCCTAACTCTGGTAACAACTAATATCTTCTCCATCTATGTAATTCTAAGAATAATACACACAGGGAGCCACAAGCCACGTGACTTGTTTGAAACTGGCTTTTCATCCAGCATAGCGCCCCTGAGGTCTGTCCAGTGCGCTCCATGTAGCAGTAGTTGGGCATTTTGCTTATTTCAGTTGTATTATAAATCAAGCCATTATGACCATTTGTGTAAAAGTAAGTTTCATTTCTCCAGAATAAATGTCTAAGCGTGTTGGCTGAACTACATGCTGACGATGTGCTTCAGTTTACCACAAGCTAGTCTCCAGCGTCTTTCCTACTTTGTCCTTCTTCCACAGTGTACAAGAGAAAGATTTCCTCTCCTATTTTTAAGGTATTCTATAGGTACGTAGTGCTATTTCACCAGTCTTTCACATTTTTTATAATTTAGAATTTTATAGCAAAATATAGCAAAATGTATCACTTCAGCCATCCTTAAGTATAAGATTAAGTGGCATTAAACACATTTACAGTGTTATGTAAGTATTACCATGATCTAACTCCAGAACTTTTCCATATTCCCACTAAAATAATCTTTTATCACAGTTTACTCTAATAAAATACTTTCCCAAACAATAACAAAACCAAGTAAATAACTCTAGGGGCCTAG
Source organism: Cavia porcellus (assembly GCF_034190915.1). Classification (NCBI taxonomy): domain Eukaryota; kingdom Metazoa; phylum Chordata; class Mammalia; order Rodentia; family Caviidae; genus Cavia; species Cavia porcellus. The sequence continues at coordinate 62,099,387 of NW_026947489.1, forward strand.
AAACTGGAAGCTTAGTTCACAGCGCCCTGTTAGCAGATTAACCAATAACCATGACACCCTCCTTAAAGAGCACTCAGTCAGTCTCCCTGAGTGGGAGACTCGCCACGGACACACACTCAGAATTCAGTGCAGTGAGACCAGAGACGGCATACACATGTGTGTACATGGCATGCACACGCACACCCTGGAAACACGAAACAGTTGTCCAGTCAAGAAGAGTTCACGGGACTGAAACTCGAAAACTAGAGTAGCATGGTGACACTATGCAGTTCTTCCTTTCAGGAGGTGGCAGCAAAGGGTGGACAATCCATAAAAATGCATCTGAAAACAGAGAAGTCAGCAGGGTTCAGGATGTCTCCAAAAGCAGGAGGTGGGAACTAGAGTCTGGGAGAGCTAAAAGACAAGAACCCCAGAGGAAGCGGCCTAAGAAGGCACTTGCCCCCAGAGGCCTCTCTCAAGAGATACCCAGGGCAAGAAGCCAGCTGGTGGATAGGAAAGTAGGCTTTTGGCTGGCTCTTCACGTTAAAAAAAGCCAGGCTCTGGGAGAGAGGGGCTCAGGACACGGTGCACCCTACAGCACAGAACCAGAAGCAGCACAGCCTCTTCTACAGCCCAGTGTAGACCCTTCCTGGGTGAGCAGCCCAGGCCCATCTGCCTTTCAGAGGACAGCTGAGCCTCTCTGGGGAGGACAGCACTGGCACAGCAGAGAAAGGCTGGCATCTGCTCACTGCTGCTTCTCTGGGATGACTGACTTCACCACACTGTAAGAATCTCCCTTCACACTAAATGCAGGGTTGGGAAAGAAATGCACAGTCATGTGATGATGGTATTAGTCATTAGGGAAATGCAAATCAAATCACAATGAGATGTCATTCCACATCCACTAGGATAGCTATATTTAAAAAACCAAAGACAAAAATAAGTGTTAACAAGGAGCTGAAGGAACTAGAGCCTTATACACTGCTAGTGAGAATCTGGAATAGCAGAGACACTATGGAAAATAGTTTAGCATTTCTCAAAAAGTTTAACATAGACCCAACAATTCCATTCCGAGGTAGATATCCAAGAGAACTGAAAACAGACATTCAAACAAAAATCTGGATAAGAATATTCATTACACTATTTATAAGGTGGAAACAACCAAATGGCCACAAATGAATAAATGGAGAAATTGTGGTATATCTAGGTAATGGAATATTATTCAGCCTTAAAAGAAATTAAATAACAATGCTGTGTGAATCACAAAAATATGCTTAGTGAAATAAGAAACCAAAAGTCACATACTGTATGATTTCATTATTGTATGAAATATTCAAAACAGGCAAATCTGTCAGGTGAAGCAGTTCACACCTGTATCTCAGCACTGGGGAAGCTGAAGCAGGAGGATCATCATGAGGCAGAGGTCAGTGTAGACTACATATTTGAGTTTAAGGGCAATCTAAACTACATAGCAAGATGCTGTCTCAAAAAAGAAAAGAGAAGGTGCTGGGGATTTAGCTCAGCGGCACAAGCGCCTGCTTGCAAGCAGGCAGTCATGAGTTCGATCCTTGGTACCGATAAAAAGGAAAAAGGCAAAAAAGAAAAAAAAAAAAAAAAAGAGAGAGAGAAAAAGGGTAAATACACAGAGACAGTAAGCAGGCTAGACTTCTCAAACTCAACAGGCAAAAACTGAGTCATTGTAACATTCTGTCCATGTGTCTGCAAACTGCTTTTCTTGGAGGCAGCACCAGCCCTTTTGCATCTGGAGTCTGTTACTTTCTCATTCCTGTTCTCCTTTATTTCCGAGGATTCAGAAGCCCCTGCTTCCTCAGACCATCTGGGTATCACTGCCAACTCTGTCTTGCTAAAGCTCCTTTTGAATGGAGACCTAACATTCTTGCCTGTGTTTGATGTTTGCTCAGTATCCAGCAGATAAAAGCCAAATCCCTCCCTCCATCTGTGAACTGACCTGGAGCTATGCCTACAGGGTAGACCACCCAAGACACTTCCCAAAGAGAACCTCAATCCAAATGGGTTTCTCCTTAGGATGTCTGTGTCCAGGAAAGATACAGGAAGTATGGCACATGCATTTTGGAGAAAACAGTTTTAAGTAGTTATTCTGTGCTTTACTCTCACATAAAATACTAGCAAGCCAGGAAAATCAATCTTTTAACTAAAGTCACTTGGGCTCTGTGGAAAAATAATTTAAATATTTTATGCATTTAAAATATAGAAAGGGATAGGTGTGGTGGAGCATGCCTGTGATCCTAGCACTTTGTGCTCAGCTCCTTATTCCACATGGATCTGTGTATTCCAGCCCCAGAAGACCACACACAAATCTCAGGTGGAAAGTGGAAATAACCATGGATGGAATCCAAGATGAGATCAATTATAAGCTATGGTATCATTTTATATGCCACTAAGAATAGGCACTGTGGGTTAAACAGTGCATGCCATCGTGGGATGAGCCTGGTTTCAGAGACATCAAGGGGGCAAACGTGCCTGGAAACAAGTGAGATATGGTGAGGTGAGATTTCTGCTGCTGCCGATCTTCACTGGTTCCTGGAGAGTGCAACACGGGGGCAGGATGCTAGGTAGAACCATGTCCCCACAAAAGACAGCTACATCTTATCTCCAGAATCTGGGAGTACTGCCTTACGTAGCAAAAAGAGACATTTACATATCTGATTTAAGGATTTTTTTTTCAAATCCATATTATTTCGGGGGGGGACCCCCAAATTTCAAAATACTTCATTAGGGGACAATAATGTTATACACATCGTGCACTGTCATTCCCAAATTATTCACCCACAGCACAAGACAGCTGCATTCAATTGTCCAACAACACCAGCACAAATCCTTCTCAGAAAAATCAGCAGTGTAACTATCTTCACTATTTTTATATACATGTATATCCATATATACATGTTTTTTCAGCTCACTAGTGAGACAATACGATGTTTACATGTGTCTAATTTATTTTACTTACAAGTATAGTCTCAAATTACATCCATTTACCTATGGAAGTCTTCAGTTTAGCCTTCTTTATGGCTGAATGGTACTCGATTGTATAAAAACACATCTTCTTTATCCATTCTTTACTGAATGGGCATTTAGGTTGTTTCCAAGATCTAACTGTTACAAATTGTGCTGCTATAAACAGAGGTGCACATATATCACTGTGGTATAACGTTCTTGAAATTTTTTTCTCTTTCTCTGAAATAAAACAGATTAAAAAAAGAAAAACAACAAAAAAGAAAACAGAAGGTCTCTGGACCTTGGGATTGTAATTTTAGAAATTTGTACTGGTATCTCAGAAGCCACATAACCAAAAGCTAGCGTGAACCACGTTTCCAATGTAATAATTACGGCATGAAATGAGCTAAATAATGTTTGCCCACCACATCACTGAATTTATCCTCCACATATCTTATCTTACTCCAGGAAAGATAAATCATAGAACTTCTGCAGATGTAAATGGAAGGAAACAACCCCACATGTAACACGGGTTAGAAGTAAACTACTGAACTAACTCAGATATAAGATGTGCATTTGCAAATCTCCACTTCAGTCACTAACCAGTACTATTCCAAATGACAAATAAGTAGGGCCCTGGATTTACTTTAGGGAGACAGGGAGAAAGAGAAAGCAAAATTTTAAGTCACACCTTCAGTGTTAAAAATAGCCAAGTATTATGGTAGATAAATCCTCAGCAACAACACAAAATAAAAAACTGCAGTGAAACAGAAACAGAAATACTCCAAGGCTTACTTGTTCGGTTCCATGGAGTAGGGGCGGGAGGTGGCAAAGGGCAACTCTGGTGAGAGGCACGGCTCAGGCTGTGCCAGGGCCATCAGCAAGGGGACATCAGTCTCAGGGGTGCATGCCTATCTGTGACTCAGTGGCAACCCAAGGACACAGCCAACCTACCTGCATTTCACTGGGCCTCTCCCCTTTCCAGGTTCACAGGCCCATTTCAGCCCATCTTCCTGACAGGAAAGGGCAGCGGGCAGGGATAGCAGAGGAGAATCACCTCCACCAGAGCTGGGACTCGGGATGTGACTTCTGCAGCGGGAGTCTCACCATTAGTAACGCAACCAGATGACACTAATCTGGCCATGTGGGCACTGCGTCCAGGGAAACACTGGACAATTCGGGAAGTCTCCTCAGAAGTCTCAAAAGTAGCTATCACTCTGTGCTACGGGAAACCACTACTTCACTCAAGAATATTCCTATTAACAAATTTCAATATTCTACACAGGAAGGAAAGCAACCAAAGGCTCTGACTCACTGTAGAGGGAATGCTTCTCTGCCAAAGGTCACTTCCATGAGCGCTGTGGATGAAACTCCTGGTTTGTAACATCTTACATCTGAAACAGACACTGGCTTCCACAGCTAGCCGCCTGCTTTCAGAACTACCATTCTATTTCAACGAGTTCAAATTCATACTAACCTCTAGACACAGATCTAAATAACTCAAGCAAATACACTTTTGTAACCTAAGAAGAAATTAAAACATTCTAACTTTATCTTTTTCTTACCATATATCTAACAATCCTGCTTTTCAAATGTGCTCACTGGACAGCACTTAAATAAAGGGTCCAGTACCACAGATAACACTGCAATAATTGTGGGGATTTTTAGTACTGGGGATCAAGCTCAGGACCTCATGCCTTCCAGGCAGGTGTGGTGCTGCTGAGCTCTATATATCCCCAGCCCCACTGCTGTATTTCTGAATGTGAACCTTAGAAAAACTATCAAAATCAGTTTATCTATAGTTATCACTACTTAGGGATCCAGGTGACTTCCTGTTTATTCTGCTCCAAAGCTTGAAATGTTCCATAGTGAACATGCATTCTTCTCTCGTCAGAAAAAGTGTATTTTAAAAACCTGTCTACACATAGGGAGTTAAAAAAAATACAACTGCCTGTTCATTAAAAATAGACAAAGGGGCTTTACTACATGATTAAACAAAAACCTTCAAGCTCAAGTTTATTTATTTACATTTGAAGTACCAGGGTTTAACCAAGGCCTCACACATCCCAAGCAAGTCCTTTGCCACACAGCCACATGCCCAGCCCTTACCAGTTCTCTTCAATAACTCTACATGAACAATTCTAACGAATTCTAAATGAAGGACAAAAACAATACAAACACCACTCCATTCCACCCCTGTGTTGGCATGGCTGTCCTGTCACACAGGCACAAGGATACTACTACAGCTGACCCCACGGCATGGCAGACAGCCTACTCCTGGGCACTGACATTTTCATGTTTGCCCTGCTGTGATCCACCAAGAAGAGACCCACTGAGCCACGAATTTCCAGAGGCATCCAACAGAAGAGTGACTGTAAAACTCTCCATCAGTTGGGCGCAGTGGTACAACCTGGTTATCTCAGCACTTGGAAGGCTGAGGAAGGATTGCAAGGCCAAGGCCAGTCTGGGCAACATACCAAGACCCTGTCTCAAAATTGAAAATGAAAATTAAAAATGCCTAAGGGATAGAACTAAAACTAGCCTCCGTTCAATTTTTTGTGCAGCACCACAAAAACAAAAACAAAAACAAAAAACTGCCAGTCAGAAAAGTAATAACGTAGCATAAAATTAGATTGAGTTCCTCAATCAATAAACCCTAGAATTGTCAATTCTCATTTTAAAAAGTCTGAAAAATAGATTTTAATTGAGTCCACAAAGTTTAAAAATGTTAACCATACTTTCCAGAACAAATGATTTTTAGTACAGTTGATCAGTGCAAACAGAAAAATCCACAACTCCATTCAGTTTTTCCACCTACTACCATCATGAGTGGTTTGGCATTATGGTTGTTTTCAGTGTATTTTTCTAGTTACTAAAAATGACTTGTCTGTTATTACTTTTGTTAAACCCAAGGGACATAACACTGAATTACAACAACCATCCCACACTTTACTGTAAATTTGTAATTTAATGTAACAGTTACTGGCTCTGTATCTCAGTAGCTGTGCCTGGGGGACACAGAAAGCGATCCTCTTTGTGTCTGCCCACTTGGTATGACCAATGGCAAAGTGTCAAACTGGGATTTTTACTGACATGAAGCTCCAACACTAACAGTTTTGCATATGTTTACCTGAGCATCAGAGTAGAAAAAACACCCACATCTGTAAACATGTATTTTATAAATGCAATGCAATATATTTTATAAATGCATAAATATAATATGGGTATATCATACAGTAGCTGCACCTGGGGAAAGCAAAAATCCACTTGTACAGAAAATCCAAAGCAGTGTCAGATGAGTTTTACAATCATTGCTGAATTTCTGTGCATTTAGGATTTATTTATTTTTTAGGATTTCTTTTTTTCTTTTTTTTGGTATCGGGGATCGAACTCACAACCGCCTGCTTGCACAGCAGGTGCTTATGAGGATTTATTTTTTTAAAAAGAATTCTTTTGATTTTTTTGGTAACTGGAGCTCAATGCAACATGAAAAACCAGATTTGCAAATTTTGGTGAAGGTTGAAAGTGAAACATCAGATTGTTCATGCATGGATGATAAGGATAATGATTCCGACACTGGACACATGAGCCAGACTTCCTGTAACAGTGAAATGGAGTAAGAAGTGACCAGTGAGGGCACCGAATGCAGACTTTCTTAATTGAGATGATGAAGAAAACAGTAATGTGATTATTTATTTGATTAGTAGAAACGGTCAAGTAACCAAATAGAACAATCCTATGTTAGAACTGTGTGGAAGGATAGTGAGGAGTTTGGAGGGGTGAAACTTACTGTGTGGAATGCTAACACTGCCCTTCAGTGTTGGAAACTGTAACAGACAAAATGCAACAACATATTGTGAAATACACAAATGCTAAAATATAAGTAAGATGCTCTGTATGCACCAATAGCCATATTCAAAAACGTATTTAATGCCAGGCATGGTGCACTCTTGCACTTGGGAGGCTGAGGCAGGAGGATTGTTCCAAGTTTGAGACCAGCCTGGGCTACAAAGTGAGCACAAGGCCAGCCTGAATTACATAGTGAGACCCTGTCTCAAACAAACACACACATACACACACACACCCCAGTATTAACTATGACACCTCATTAGCTGAATTGAAAACATTCATAGGTCTGCAGTACTTACCAGGGTTTTCCATTGGCAATTGCAAGAATGTAAAAGACACCGAGAAAACATGAGTGCAGGCTTGAGGTCTGCAGAAGAACAGTGACACTGACTAGATTTGGTTTCCTTCAAAATTGCCTGAGGTTTGATAATAAAACCAACCAGAATGAAAGAAAAAGAAAAAGAACTGATAATCTGACTGCTATGTGCTCACGGCTGGAGAGATTTGTGGGTAACTGCCAGCAATTTACACACCACCTAAATATATGACTACTGACGAACACCTTGCAGCATTTTACGGTCACCAGAGCTTCAAGCAGTATATTTCCAAAAAACCTTTAAAATAAGGCATGAACACTTATGCCCTTATAGATGTGAATACTTACTATGCATTCAATTTAGAAATTTATCCTAGAACTCAACCTCCAGAGCCTTATTCATAAAGCAAAAAACAGAGTGACACTGTGCACGGACTTCCTCTTCTCATCCCCAAACTAACTGGAATACGACATCTGACAACTGGTTTACCAGTTTCCAGCTGATGGTACATTTATTTGGTAACAGAGCACAAGCTGACCAGCAGGAATAAAGAAAAATTCCAAATGAAATGCTGCAATTTCAAAACAGAAAGTTGTAAAGTACAATTTGGATTTCAGAAACATATATGGCTCTGACATGGCCAAGAAAAATAAACTGGTAGTGCTAATGTCAACAATGACTAGGATGGAAACACCTTGATAAGGAAATCTTCACAAAAGGGAAGCCTGAATGATAACTTTTCAAAGGTGGAAGAAAGAAACATTGTTGATGAGCTAGGCAGCAATTATCCTGTCATCCGAAACACAAAGTGTTGGCCGATGGTTTTAGTTTACTGGATTCTAAACATGTGAGGCATAGTTTGATAGTTTAGAAAGAAAACAAGTGTAAAATATCACAGAGAAACTTTCTTCCGAGATTGAGACTTTAGCCAGGAATACAGCTCCTGGCATAACAGCCTGCCTGGCAAGTACAAGGACATGAGTATGATTCCCAGCACCAAAACAAACAAACAAACAAACACCCAAAAAACCAAGATCAGGATGTTAGCTCACAAGAGATCATTTACACTAAAGGAAAAACAATGTTCTGCCCAGGAAACTACTCAAAAAAACTGCGGAGCACTCTGGTGAGTGGACAGGTGAACAGACAGGTGCACAGTCACAAAGCCTTACTATGACAAAAGGAAAACCAAAAAGACGTAAACTGTGCCCTGCAGGAACGTCAGGTAAACACACTTTACGTGCTGTCAGTGTAAGGGATACTTGTGTATGGAATATGCAGTTTTCACATGTGAAGATTGCCATAAGTGTGACAGTTAAAGTGAAGATTATTTCTGTGGTTGACTTTGGTTTCTATTTACATTATAGCTCACAATGGTCTTTATTCTTTCTTCCTTTAGATTCTGTCATCAAGTACACAACTGATGTGAAAATGTTGATTTCTACTGTAAGCACTCATTACACATTTGGAATTTTATTTTACTGATATCTTATTTTCCTAATAGTAGGGAGGTCCTGACAGAATACGAAGACAAGAGAGGTGACAAGAATGCCTGGCACATAGAAAGGGAAGCTAAGCATATGCGCTATCAGTGGTGTGTAAATCGGGCCTGCAGTTGTGTGTTAAGACTGCCTTGGATGTGGAAGGAAAGATTATTTTTGTCATAAAGCCATTTAAATTTTGTCAGCAAGTACACAGCTGATGTGATTTTTCTAAACACACAATACAAATGAAGAATGTTTTATTGATATTTTATGCTCCTATTAACTCCACATTGTATGATGAAGCTCTTGACAAAACAGCAAGATCAGCAAGATGTTAAGTGTGTCCTACAAAAAGGCCAGGAAGGCAAAACGCACGTGCGTCAGTCTGAATGGCACGCACGTATGAAACATGGTGTTACTATGTGCAAACACTTCCTTGGGTGTGACAGCTGAAGTTAAAAGGGGCTTTCATTGAGTTCAATTGGTATTTTTATTGTAGTTTATATAAGAATTTATTTCTGTTGTTATTTTTTAGACTTCATACCTCAAAATGTTAAATTTTAGAGCCAATGTTAAATTTTTAAAACTTTTATTTATTTATTTATTTTGGCTTTTTGAGACAGGGTCTCACTAAACAATTCAAGTTGACCTTGAACTCACTGTGTAGCCTAGGCTGGCCTTAAACTTATGGCAACCCTCCTGCCTCAGCCTCCCCAATGCTGGGATTACAGGCATGCACTACCACATCTAGCTCAATGTTGAAAATTTTGATGCTTTTTAATAAAAGATAAAAATATTAAAAATTCAACTTTATTTTTTGATATTTTTCTCTTAAGTACTCATTGTTTAATAAACTCATAAAATTAAAATTAATAATTCATCAATAGGAATATTTTAAAGAATGCATGTGAGTATTATAATAATAAGACGCCTTTATGATAAAATTGGTATTATGCCCTGCAGGACAAGCCAGAGGTGGGAGGATAAAAAGAGATACTAATCAATGATACAATGTTTCACTTTGGAGGAGTAAGTTCAAGAGATGTACAACATGGTAACTACAGTTAATAACAATGTTATATATTGTTGAATTGCTAAGGAAAATTTTAAGTATTTTCATCACAAAAATAAGTATGTGAGGCAATAATTCAACCATCCAGCAATTAATTGGTCAAGTTCCTTAAAATGTAAATTACCTCAGGAAAAATTCACCAAAATAAAGGGTTTAAGAAAAGTAGAAAAAAAAAAAAAAAAAAAAAAAAAACCAGTGACAGGAAGAAAGGTCATCAAAAAACTTCTGTAAATGTGTTTAAAGGAAAAGATGATGACGTGCAAAAGACAACCAGGGGACGTATTAATTTCTTCCATAAGAGCTATGCCCCACTCAATTCCAAAGAACAAAAAGCACTTGGACTTAAAGATGCAGTAGGATCACAGAAACTAAGAGCTGTCTAAGTGGTGGTGGCTGGGGACTGTCAGCCACAATGATGCTGAATACCACAATCCAGTTGGTATTACCTGTAAGCCCTCTGGTAGATAACAGCAAAAGCACATTCCACCACACAATAGGCCTCCTTTCTGGAATTCACAAGAACTGAGTACACTACACTTTCACCAGTTCCCACTCTAAGTCTAAGAACTGTTGAGCACTGACTGCTTATGAATTTGGAGAATTTTTATGGGAACTCCAGTAGGGTCAGTGGGACATTTCTGTTCCTCACCAGGCAATGCAGGGTAGGACCAATGGAAACACTTCTGCTGCTCAGGAGAGGGGTGTCCTGAATGGCATCCCTGGGAGCACTTCTGCTTATCATTGCTGGACCCTGCTCAGTTCCACCTTTTACCATGTGATAGATTACATCCCCAACAGACCTTCCACAGAGTTCCAGAAAACTACCTCCCATTATCCCCACACACGGGTGCCCTCCTGAGCTCTGGGGCTCCTGTCTCACACAACATGCCATGATTATGCTGCTGTCCACTGGATTCTGTTATGTGTGTATTGATGCATCCCTCACCTAAGTCCTCCTGATCCCTTCTTCAAAGCACATGACACTGGGGTCATCACCATAGCCGGCCTCAGGAGTGCGTCTCATTTTCCTGATGAGAGTATAAATATGAAGACAGGATGATCGCTTAAAACTTTGTCAGAACTGTCCTCAGACTTTAACAAAATTTCTCAGAGACTGAATTGTCATGGAAACTGAAAAAGACAATGATCTGACAAGCCATAACAAAATGCAAAAGACCACAGTAAATTTTAAAATGACAGAGCATACTGTTAAGAGTGCCTGGTATAAAATAAGCCAATCTATAGGCAAACCTTAAATCTAAGACTTAAACACCAATACCTTGAATCAGAGTTAAAAGTTTAAAACACTGACAACACTGATTCAAGTTTGTATCTTTGAAGTATGGATTTCAGTAGTTATGCAATTAGAGGTATATACGGATGCGAGGGGTGTAGTTCAGTGATATAGTACATGCTTAACATATCCCTGTGTCCAGTCAGCAGCAGCAGGTTTATATACACATATAAATGTAAATAAATATTGCATAAATATGTATATAAAAACCTGTTTCAGCCAACACTACATCAGTGTAAAAATGTTAGGTTAAAAAAATACTTACCTACTTAGTTTTTTGCACTCATTCATAAACTCACCTTTTTTATTAAGTATTTTTAAAAATGCAAATACTTCCAAATTTTAAGTTAACCTAGAATACCATATGCAAAGGCATATTGCTCACTTCGCACATGCAAAAGAGCACAGTAAATTTTAAAATGACGGAGCATACTGTTAGACTGCTTGGTATAAAATAAACCAACCTATAGGCAAACCTTAAATCTAAGACTTAAACACCAATACCTTGAATCAGAGTTAAAAGTTTAAAAAACTGACAACACCTTTTCACTTTTACTTTTGAAAGAAATTCAATGTCTATTTAACAACTCTATTAAGATATAATTTACATAATACTATTCAACTCACTCATTTATGCAATGCAGTGGTTAAATGCTGACCAATGTAGAAGTCATGAACTCATAGCAAAGATCAGAGAGTCACTAGAGCTAATGACAATACTAAATTACATCAGTTTTCTGTAGCTAGTTCTTCAGAGGACTGAGATTTATAAATATGTTTTAAAGTACAAACATATGCCTTAATATAAATGTATTTATAGCCTAAATCATTTTTTCTCTTTATTTTAAACAACAAAATCCCAGGTATTTACTGCTCTATTTTTAGCACACTTGGAGTATCACATGCTAACTTACTGAAACATTCAAACCACATAACACAATGCAATGTGACTGTCAAAGTCCTTTCCCCTTTTTATCAGCCACAGGGATATAAACAAGGAACCCAGCAACATTTACAACCCAATCACAGCTTCTCAAACCACAGAATCACTCTGGGATGTAAAGGCTAAGGAAGTACTCAGCTGAAGTAATTCTGAATTCTCAGATGACTATTTTCTTTTATAAAGCTTCACAAAATTTTATAGAAGTATTAAGTCAATGATTAACACTGAAAGAAAAAGCAAATATTTGCCTTCTTTTTATATGAGGCCATAGCATATTTAAAAAAATTTTGTTCTTAGACTAAATGTCTTATATTTTGACTATACTTGAACAAGACAGTTTCCCAAAGAAAGGTTGTGTGCAAGTGTCCAAGAAAACTAACTTCTGTTTTAACTCTCAATAGTCCAAACATTTGAGTAATAAAAGACCAACTAATTTATTTATTTATTTATTTTTGGAGGTGAGGATCAAACTCAGAACCTCATGCTTCCCGGGCAGGTGCTTACACCGAAAGCTAAATCCCCAGCCTAACTGTTAAACAAGCTGACTAATAAAAATGTCAGGTGTAGGTTTCCATATATTTGTAGCCACAACATCAGGAATGTGGACAATAGTAAAAGCAGGAAAAAGTCACAGCTTATCCTGCTGAGTTCTAATTTTTTAAATAAATACAAAAAGCAGTGGGTTCATCCACTTCTGCAGAAACTCTTCAAAAAAATCATTCAGAGTCTAACTTTTCACGTCCCCACTAAAACAAGGCAGATATTTGTACAACAAAATGCTTCATCACGAATCCATCAAGCCTGCCAGGGCTTCTCCTTGCTTACAGAAAAAAAGAGTGGAAGGATGAATTCAGCACTGTTTACATTAAAACCCTATGGCCACACCCTTCAAGAGTTATCACACGTTAAATGGGAGTCATTTATTCATATTCTAATAGTCTGAATCTAGGAACCATAAATATTTCTTCTCAAAGTATTAGTATTTTTATTTATGTCATTCCTAAATTTTTCTGTAATTATATCATACCTAAATTTTTATTAAACAAAGTGGGGAAAAGTTGCCAGTGAGTACATCCAAAATACAATCTTCATTAATGGCTTCACACACTTCCATCCTGCTCAGCCTCTAAACCTTGAAACATGCCTTGAAAACACCCAATCTTGCTCAGCCTCTAAACCTTGAAACGTGCCTTGAAAACTCCCAATCTTGTTCAAAGCACAATAGCAGCTCCAATTTTTTAATCTCAAAAATTACAGAAAAATCCAAGTACCAGTAATACTTTATCTTCTCTTTTTTTAAAAAATCGGTACCGGGGATCGAACTCACGACCACGTGCTTGCAAAGCAGGCGCTCACGATGCTGAGCTAAATCACCAGCCCCTATCATAACTTCTCTTAATCAAAGATTTGTATTGTTGATCTTGTCCCTGCCAACTCCAGGGGCAGAACTTAAGCCACAATGCTAGACCATGCAGTTTATTGATTTTATTATGACAATAACTCATGAGAATGAAAACTAACAAAAACTACACCCAAATCTTTCCTGGATACAATAGCTGTCATAAACCCTTCAGGAAGCTTTCAAGCAATATATATTTAAGTATGGGCGTTTGAGTTATAAGCACAAATAAAAATTCAGAATAACAAAGTGAAAATTTCTGGTGAAAATATAAATTCTTTTGTAAGGGTAATATTATGGTTCATAAGTTTAAGTCCAGCAGATACAAAAATCCATGAAAAGACACTGTCTAATCACTTTTTAATTCCACTAAAAATGCTTAGTTTTTCAAAATAGTGACATTTAATTTACTATGCGAAAATAGCCTGTTTCACAGACTTGCTTACAAGCATATTAATTTGATTATCACCCTATTGCTCAATAACCATTTGTGAAAGTCATCACCACTCTCTTCCCACAAATTTCAGCCCTACATTGTTTTAGTAATTTTACATGATGTTTTTAGCTACTTTGTAAAACCATCTGATTTACTATAAACACAAGATGTCCAGTTAAAGTCCTTTTGCTTTTCAAAGTATACCCTGGCAAGGAGTGGTGGCAAAGAACTGTAATCCCTGCATACAAGAGTCAAAAGAAGGAGGATCACAGGAAATGTGAGGCCAGCGTAGGCTACATAGTGAGCTCTGGGCCAGCCTGAACTACAGAGATCTTGTCTGAAAACACAAAAACTAAAAGCACACCTCTGTTGTTTTTCCTCACCTTGGTTACCCTAACTTCCTGTTTTCTACTGCTGCTAGCTAAAAGCTTTACTAACACTCTGATTCTCCAATATACTCTTGTCCCACGCATCTATCATGTGTCAGCAGACTTTTTAAAGTTCCTGAAAACCCTTATATTCTTATCCCAATGGTTATTTGTCATCACAAGGTGCTATTATGTTTCTTTTGGTTTTGGGTGTTCCTGCTTTCTAATTTTTGTTAGTTGGCCATTTGTATCTTACATCCCATGCCTTCCACACGTTGCCTAGTTGGAAATAGGGAGCATCTACTCTCCACTGCAGAAAATGACTCTCTGAAAGTCACGGCAGCCACTGTCTCACAGAAGTTTACATCAGGTCTATTCTAACGTGAGCATCATTTATCTTTTTGAAAAAGCACTATTTTCATAGTCTGAAATTATGACACCAATTCATCGCTAAGAAAAAATTAGGACAAAACAATGAAGCTAACTTCATTCCTTTCTATCCTGTATAAACATGTTGACAATTGCTCAAGGTAAAAATCCATATTGTAACTCTAGGGACTAGCGAAACTCTTCTAAAACTTCCCGCCATTTGATCTTACATAGAAAAGCTCACTCTCACAACGGGGCAGTGACAAAGTAAAGCACGATTTAATTATTGTTTTGATCATCAGCAAATCTTTCAGGGGACATCCACTGGTCTTCATTTGTGTGAAGACTAAGAAAAGGTAAATCCTCACAGGGCCGGAGTCCCATCTTTTAGATGGGCAAGAAGGAAACTCCGGCCGTTGCCGAAGGGCCTCAGAGTCTCCGGCGGCTCCAAGCAGCAGGAACCCCGCTGACCCCTGCCCGCCAAGGTCCTTCCGGACACCGCCCTCCCTACCTCGCGACCGGCAGGGTGGAAGCAGTGGCCCGGACACCTCATAGGAGCGGGAGGGGGATGGGGACACCGGGCCTGGGTGGAGATCCAGGACGCGCAGGCGGGCAGAAGCTCGGAGGCCCACAGGGCTGGTAGGCTGCCGCGGGGGCGGCAGCCAGAACACACGACAGGGCGGTGTGCTCGAGACTGACCACGGCACGGCGAGGACGCTAGGCGCGAAGGGAGCTCCTTGCAGGGCTGGGAGGCCGGGTACGGACCTGACCAGGCCAGCGAACGGGCCCGGGGCTTGGGAAGTGGTCCCAACGCTGAGCACCCAGCTCAGGATAGGGAAGCGGTTTCCCGCGTACTCACCCACGCCGGCAGGTCGCAGGCGTGCACCCCCAGGCGCACTGCGCGCTCCTCATCCTCCAGCAACGCCAGGGCACGGCACAGGCGGCTGGCCTTGAGGCCGCGGCTGCGACGGCACCAGGCGAGAAGCCCGAGCGCTAGGAGCACCCAGCTGAAACTCAACCCTAGGTAGCCGAGAGCGTACACAGGGAGCAGCAGTGCAAAGCTGCGTGCCAGCTGCGCCAGGAGCCCCGGGACGTCCACGCTCAGCACGCCGCCAGCGCCCTCGGGCGCCGCGCGCTCCCTGGTTTGGGCCGCGCTGGCCCGCGGGGCCTCGTCCCCGGCGCCGCTCATAGCCTGCCGAGGCGGGCGCGGCGCTCAATCCGGGGAGCCCCGCGCGCCAGCACCGCTCGGAACTAACCGCCCGCCCAGGAGCCACGCCCGCCGACCCCACCCGCCAGCCCCGCCCAGCGCGGCCCAGCTCCGCCCAGCGCCGCCAGTAGGGTTCGCCAGCGGCGTCTGGGGTGGGCGCTGAGTGGCGTCAGCACGCCGAGTCCGCCCCGCCTAGTCCCAGAGCTACTCTGAGGTGGAGGGGAGGTAATCTGCAACACTGCCCGGAGTGCGTAGCGCGTGACATCATCACGCACGCCCGGCGGCACCCCGTGGGTTCAGTCTGGCCCGCCCAAGGGTGGGCTGCGTGACGTCATCACCCCAAGGCCACCACGCCCTGGCGCCTCTGAGCTAAGGCCCTGCGCTCCTGGAGGGGGGCGGTGGGCACAGCGTGACGTCATCGCCCCGGAGCGGAGCAAAGTTCGGCGGGAAGAAGAGGTCGACTAGCGTGCGCTGGCGGCTTGTTCTTCGGCTAGGTTGAACGGGCAGAACCGGCGCGCAGTGGCAGGCCGCGGGAGAGCCTGAATGCGTTCCAAGTGCTCCTTTGGGCTGCCGTGGCTGCCAGAGACCCTTGTTCGCTCAGGCGGGGCTGCTGGCCCCCTACTCCGACTCCTTCCCGGGAACCAGCGGGTGGTTGTGTTGGTTCGCGTTTCCTTAAAGCTAAGCACTAGGGAGAGCGTGCCACTTGGGTGTTTCTGAATCTGTTCAGTGATTCCGAGGGACGTTTCCGTCCGTTTGCTAGGCTTGGCAGTGGGAATGAGTAAATACATTCGCCTTTCCGGGCGCGCCTGTCGGTCCGCGCGTGGGGTGGGCATCGCCCAGTCCTTGTCTTGTGAGGAAACCTTTACGTGGTCGTAGCGTTGCGAGTGCGCTGAGCACCAAGTTGTAATAGCGTGTAAACTGTAAATATGTAAAATGGTGCTTTAAACCTATTCCTTGTATATCAGCTTAATGCTTTTAATGTTTTCATTCAAGGCAGTTTTAATAACATCAAAGTAAGACATTTCCTTGTTAACACAGGAAGGGGGAAGAGTCTTGAAGTCTGCTCTATAGATGTATTATTTGGATCTTGTGAAGCCTTGTAGGAACATACCTCACAAAAAATCCTACGCTGTTTGCTCTCCAGCAACCTAGGGATGTAAGATAGTAGAGAAGCAAAATGTCCCCACATAACATTAATCAGCCTTCTTTGGGGCCCCCACTGAGCTTTGGACCCCTGTTCAGTTACTAGAGTTTTGCAGTTTGCTCTTTGTAATCCTCAGTCTCCTATAGGGTGTTCATGTTCCCACTACTCTTCAGCATTAACAGTTCCCTAAGGAAAGGCCCTGCAATTCTTGGAGGACAGAGTCATTGGTGAGAATTCCTGTACTCAGCTGTTAAGTGTAGCCTTTCTGCTTACAGAGACAAGTGCTAGTTTCGGAGGTCAATCCTTCCTGCTTTGAGATCCCTTCCCCCAAACCCCAAAACATATTATATTTTAGAGCCTGAGGCACACAATCTGTATCTCTCCCTCCAAGCCTGTCTCCTGCCACCTTCTCCCCTAGGCTATAGAAACTAGAATTTCTCTTCCCCAAGACAAGCCATAAAAACTACATTTTTCCACAAAGCGAGCATAAAACATAGAAATGTTCATCTTTCCATCTTTCTCCCAGCTACCCTTTAAAACAATTCTCTTACCTACTTTGTCTGACAAAGATCACATGACCCCCAAATTCCAGAAAGGGTCCTGTCCCTTACCAGAGAGAAAGAGATGCACAAAGAGGCCAAATTGACTCAGGACAGACAGGCCTTGCTGCTTTCTCCCTTCATGTGATAACTATTAGGACACCCTCTGTCACATTTCTACATGGCTGTCCATGCCTCTTTAAACCTAAGGATAAAAATTGATGGTTCACAGTGGGTCTTTCATCTTTACACAGCTTTTGCATCATGTGAAGCTTTGATGAAATGAATATGCTATCTTTCTTCCTATTAGTATCTACTGGGTGTTAACAGTGAACAGGAAGCTGATCAGTCCCTTAGCAAAGGAGCTATTCAGAGAATAAATGTTTTAGGTTATTCTATAGCCCAAACTCCATTTATTCTGCAAATATAATGGGACCTGGTGAGAAAGCAGAAATAGCTTCTGCAAAGCTCTGTGGCTGTGCTATATTTGGTGAGCTCTGAGTTAATTCTGTTTGGTGATAAAATCAGGTGTCCAGGAGGTAGGGAGTGATGAGCAATTTGTTTTAGTTTTGTCTGCAATGGAAGATGGGCTAGTAAGGATTTGGAGAAAAATGGACATGTTCATACTCAAGAGATAAGTCTGACAAGAGTTTGTGACTGCAGGTGTCTGGTGGCTTTGTCATTCATTGTCACAGTGAATAAGATATAAAGCCTGCCATATCAGCTGTTTGGTACCTAGCAGTTATGCTACAGCAAACAGAAACACCAAAACTACTGTGGACTGATCAGGCCCATAATCTCCTAAACGAGTGGATGGTGAAGGCTTAAATAAATAAGACAAATGGTGTGATTTTAGGGCTCCAGGAGGACCAAAACCCTTCTGGGGGCTTAGACAACTTCTCTGGAAGAACCATATTTATTTGGTTTTCTTTTCTTTCTTTTTTTTTTTTTTTTTTTGGTCTTTTTCATTTTTATTGGTACCAGGGATCGAACTCACGACTGCCTGCTTGCAAGGCAGGCGCTTATGCCGCTGAGCTAAATTCCCAGCCCCCATTTGGTTTTCAAATAAAGAGAGGGGATACTGAGCAAGACCTTGGGGATCCGTTCAAAGACTTATCCACATAGTAAATTATGCTAATTGAGACCTTTCTTGTCTCCAGATTGATATTTATGGCAGGACTGAGACAGTAGGAGTGAAACACCTATAGCTACAGTCTCTAATTAATTGGGGTTGGACCCAGTGTCCTCAACTGTGGCCTTATCTTGCCCTTTGAGGTGTCACTGGCATCACAGGCCACCATAGACCTCATCCAGGATCAGTGATTCAAAGAGGTTCACTTACTATGAATCCACTGCCCATCTCCAAACGGGGTTTAGGCCTGGGACAGACTTACAAGGAAACATGAGAAAGCCAATTGGTTAATTTTAAATCCTGCTCATAGCTGCTTTGTGGTGGTCTCCATCACAAAACACTCGGGATTTGGAGGCTGATTTATTTTGAGAACACTAATTGGGATCATTCCCAAAATATCAGGCCCTGATCTCTAGGGCTTACATGGGATAAACAAGCAGGAAGTACAGTGGCAGAATGGCTTGTCAATTGGGGATTGGTTTATACAGTGTGCATCATGCATTACAGTGACCTGCTGTTTCTTTTTTTTTTTTTCCCCGATACTGGAGATTGCACTCATGACTCTACACTTGCAAGGCAGGCGCTTATGCGGCTGAGCCAAATCCCCAGCCCATGCTGTTTCTAAGAAACAAAAGTAACAGGAACTGTAATCAGCACTATTACCTGTGCAAGTAACAAGCTGAAGTATACTGGTGGTGGATTGCAAGGTGGGATAATCTGCTGCAGTTAAGAGATGGCACTTTGTTATCAAAGTGAGCCTCACAGAGCAACTCATGCAAGTGAATCATCCTTTGTGGCTGAGGTCTCACCTGACATGAACATAAGACGCTATGGAAGTGCATTACCAAATGACTACCATTTAGTTTGGTGCCTTGCTAGGGGCAATCACTAAATTACAGTTGTCACAGAAATTACCTTTCCTGACTCAATTCCAGTCAGCAGTGAAGACAAGAACAGAGCACAAGCAAATGTGAAAGGTTAATTGGCGCTGTTAATGCTAAGACAAGGAGCCGGGTTTGTAGCCTTGTGCCTGCCCACATTGTAAACACGCGCCTTAAAACAGCGTGCACAGGGGGCTGAGGATTTAGCTCAGCGGCATAAGCGCCTGCCTTGTAAAGCAGGCAGTCGTGAGTTCGATCCCCGGTACTGATAAAAAAAAGACAAAACCAAACAAACAACAACAACAACAAAAAAAACAGCGTGAACAAAATAAATTTCTCTTCTGCAAGAAGACATTGGCCAGGGCTGGGAGCACTCCTGGCACAGGCACAGAGGCTCCACTGTGAGAATGTGGCAGGAGACTGAGGACCACTACAGCTCCTGCCTTGCTGAAGACTGGCTTTATGGTTTTTTTTTTTTTTTTTTTTTTTTTTTTTTTTTTTTTTTTTTTTTGTGTGTGTGTGTGTGTGTCTTTTTCATTTTTATCGGTACCAGGAATCGAACTCACGACCGCCTGCTTGCAAGGCAGGTGCTTATGCCGCTGAGCTAAATCCCCAGCCCTTGGCTTTATGTTTTTAAGCTCTAAACAGAATAAGGCCCAGCCACAGGATATTTGTTTCCTTTCTTTCATGCCTCGTATAAAGTCTCTTAACAACTACTTTGATTCCCATCTATCTTACACAAAGCAGCAGTGACGACAGAATTCCTGAGCGAACGCCTCAACTAATCGCAAAGCGCTTCTTTCTCCCTCATTCCTGAGCACCGCATCTGGGAAATACCGAGGCAGCAATACAGTTCCCCAAAGATGCCGAACGACAGGCGAAGACCAGCGACCACTCGGTGTTCTGCTGCTCCTGCCTGCCGGTGCGAGGGGTAGCGGTTCCGCAGGCAAACGGGACTGTCCCCGTAGTGGGAGACAAGTTTGGGCAAAGAATCGGGGATGCGCCGGCGCACTGGGAGCGGACGCAAGTCGGGAGGCAGGCCGGACTGGGGCCGTTCGGCCCTCTGCTGCTCTTGCCTGCCAGTTGCTAGGAGTCCTGGCAAAGCGCAGACGCACTGAGGGCAGAGCTCTCTCGGCCTTCTGCTGCCCTTGCCTGCCGGTTGCTAGGAGTTGTTGACGCCGCGAGTTGGCAACAACCCTGCAGCGGGCCGGGGCCAGCCGGGGGAGTCAGTGCAGACAGGCTTGGCTCTTTCCAGGGTCTGCACTTGACCGGAAACGAGGGCACTGTGGCCCCCCCCCCCAAGGCCCGTGAGGACAGATGGAGCCTGGGAAGGTCGGTGCGTGGCGGAGTCGTGGGAAGGGGAGTGCAGTGCGTCCTTGGCCGCGTGATGCCGCCTGCGCCTGGCTTCGGATGGCTGAGCTTCTCAGACTCCCGTGCAGGATTCGAGGGAGCCTGGCCTGGGCTGCGGGCCGGCGCTTGTGGGCGTGATGAGCAAGCCAAGTCCTTTCCTTGGAGCAGCTTTTCCCCAAGGGTTGGGGCTGGAAATCCCGGGGCGAGGGAGTGGGATGTGTTCCAGGGGCGAGGCGCGAGGGGCGTAGCTGGGGGCGGATTGTGAGTGGCGGGCAGAGGTTAGGGCGCGCCTGGGGGCGGGCGCGTCTGAGAAGTAAGGTCTAGAGGCGTGTCTAGGGCAAATGTGACTGGACAGAGTCTAAGAGAGAGTCTGCGGTGCTGAGCCCAAGGCCTGGTGTGAGGCTGTGGTGAGCGGCAGGGTTGGTTGTGAGGCTTACGGTATAGAGACATCTTTGAGGGGCGGGATCAATGATCTGAGGACCTTCGTGAGTGGCCGGTTCTAGGAACAGATCCGAGATCGTGTCCGAGGCACAGGGTTTTAAACTTGTGTCTGAGTGCTGGGGTCCAAAGATGGGCTGAGAGGCACGTCTTAGAAGGGAGTGTGAGGGATGGGGTGCAAGCCCAGGGTGTGCAGTGAGTTCTCCACTCAGCACCAGCTCTGGGCTCACTTATCTTCTTTGCCTGTCCAAAGGCAGGAAGGAAAACTGAGGCAAGGCTGAGCATTTCTTGGGGAAAGCACAGAACGCCTGCCTTTCAGGCTCTCAAAGTCCAAACAATATTGAACAGTACACTGTTTGAAAGCCTCCTTTTCCACTGCTTAAGGTGAATGAATCTTGACTACTTTTGTTTTCGTTTTTGCAATACTGAAGATCAGACCCAGGGGCTCTCTACCCTTGAGCTGAGCTGAGCTACATCACCAGCACCAGCTCCCCCTGCCCTCTATGCATTTTCAGGCAGGGCCTCCCTAATTTACACCAGCAGTGCTCGAACTTGCAATCCTCCTGCTTCAGCCTGCTTTTGTGCTAGGAATGCAGCAGTGCACCGTCACTCTTGGCTTCATACGAATTTTTTTTTTTTAATCAGTACGGGGATCGAACTCACAACCGCTCACGACCCCCTGCTTGCAAGGCAGGTGCTTATGCTGCTGAGCTAAATCCCCAGCCCCCGACTCTTTTGTTTAGTTCTCCAGTGGTTGCCTCTGTTACTGTAGTGTATGCTGACACCTTTGTTTCTTCAAGCACTGAGTTCAGCCAGAATGCATCCTGGAGCATGCAGTGAAGCTGGGCTCTGTCTGGTGCAGAGATCCCTGTGGAGGCCCAGTGTCTCCTGGTGCAGTTTGGTAGCTCCAGGCTGTGGCCTCATGCTCAGCACCAGGAAGGGGGCTGCTGCAACTTTGGAACGGATGGTAAATTTAATTCCACTTTAAATGTAAATGGTGAGGTGCCACGACTCCTGGAGGCTGAGAACACAGACTAGATGCTTGGGCTTGAACTCTGGCTCCTGTGTTTTCTTGTGTGGCTGTGGGAAAGTCTCCTCATCGGTGAAATGAACAGGGTAGCACGAGCAATGCCAGAGTGTTGAGGAGTGGAGTTTAGTGAGATGAAATTTAAAAGTGCTTATGACAGTACCTACTGATTTATTACTCAGCAGGTGTTAACTAATGTTACTTTTGTCTAGTTATTAACCACTAAAAGACGAGAAATTTAGTTTGTGCACATTTCTTCCTTCTTTCCCTCTTTTCTTTTTGTGTGCAACTGGGAATTGGATCTAGGAGAAGTATTCTACCGAGCTGCATCCCTAGCCTTTTAATATGTATTGTTAAAATTTTGAGACAGGGACTTATTAAGTTGCCCAAATTGGTTTCAAACTTGTGCTTTTCTTTCGTCAGCCTCATGAGTAGCTGGCCACCATTCCTGGCCCTATTTTCTTATTTTTGTTTAAAAACTCTTTTATTCACCTAATTTGTGTTACATCAAACTTAGTATAACTTTTTTCAAAGATTAGGAAGTTGCTGCCTTAAATTATCCTCTATTTCTCCTTAAATCTACTTCTGTCACTTTGTATTATTCCTTTTACATCCCCACAAGTTATTCTGTACCTTAAGTTGGCGATGATTTGTTTATAGGTTGACACATCATTAGTCCATTGGTAGAATTCACTGTAGACCCAATCTGTGATTGGTTCTATAGAGAAAACCCAGTCCTGGATCCCTAAACTCCTTTTCCAAGAAAAATGTTCCTGGAGGGCCCATTAGATAATCTTTTTCTATATAAAATTAATGTACCACAGAATAGTTTTAGACATCTGCACACTTCAACATAGCGTCTGCATACATCAGACTCCCATCTGTAAAAGCAGGTGCTCACTGTGACAGCTTTCTCTAATTTTCCATATTCAAGAAGTTTTTTAGTGACTTAACTATGATAAGTTTTTATTTTTCATTTGTACTACTTCTGTTTTTTATTTGGATACACTCATTTAAGCCTGTCTGTCATTTGTACTTGTATGGCAGTAGTATTTCTTAGAAGAAAACTGACATCAGGATAATGTTGTCTCATTTCAGCAGGAAGCTGAACTCGACTGATTGATTTGCTCCCCTGAGGTTACCATCATCATTAAGCTGAGGCTTACATGGGGCAGGAACCTGTGTCCTGGGTGCACAATGTTTGCAGTCATATCCCAGAATGAAAAGCTGTGGATTCACAGGCAAAGGGCCTGTGCTCATGCTAGGGAGACAAACACCCCTGGAGGTGACAGTGAGTTGACTGACAGGAAGGTGAAGGTGGAAAAGGGGTAGCCTTAATCTGTGTCACTGATTATCCTTTGGGGTTCTGGGGTGAAGGGTTTGGGATGCCTTGAGAGCATGGTTTGCAGTCACAGTGTCATCCAAAGGCTTAATTGGGCCATGGGTTCCCTTTTACTGCAGCTGTGGGGCTAGTGCTTCTGTGTCTTCATAGCATGGCAGCTGCTTCTCCCTGAGTGAAGAATTGCACATGAACCCCAGCACCAGAGGCAGGCAGTTGTCATCCCGCTCTCATCATTTGGGGTGAGCCTCATTTATGGGAAGGGAATTGGAGATATGCAAAGAGGTGTTGTTGGGGAATTAGCAGACCGTTTTCAGAACACCACACTATGTTTAGCATTTTCCTTCCACTCTTAGAACAGCTCAGATGGCTGATGAGTTATTGGCTCTAGGTGCTCCTTCACAGGGACCCATAGCTTGTATTTTTCATGGCTGGCCTTGGTGAGATGCTGAACAGACCCATCCTGAAGGCTGGAGACTGAAAGAGATGTGATCTGTGCTTAGTGAATAATGCTAGGAGATCAGCAGGAGACATGTATTCCTGCCTTAGAGAGATGTACAGACTTGATCATATTGGAGGGAAGTTGGAGAAAAAAGCTTGACAGACAGCTTATCAGACCAGGTACAGACACTGCGATCCTAGCAAATGTTAGAAGGGTGCAATGCAGGCGTCTGCAGGCATCAATGGAGCTTCTGTCCTCACAGAGCTTGTATGTGCTAGGAGCCTATGTGTGTTTGGTAAGGAGTGTGAGTGTTCACATGGGATGGGGACATGGTTGAGTTTGTAAGCTCCCGGGTGCGAGACAAGATTGTTGAGCCATTCAGTGGGGACCTGCAGGTTTTTTTCACGTTGACCATCATTTGTTCATTCATTCCACAACTGTTTTTCCAGTTGCTATCTTGTGCTTAGCAATGTGTCGGTCTCTGGAGAGGAAGCTGTTTAGCTCCTCTAGGCCTCAGTATCCTTGTGGAAAATGGAACCCATGACCTTCTTAAATTAACAAGGGCCATGTGACTCAGAGGGTTTGTCTGCTCTTCCTAGGCACTGTTTCTACATGGAAAGTCATCCAAAACTTTGTTGTCAGCAGCCCCTGTAATTTGCTTGTTCATCTGTGAGTCTGGACATGCAGAGAAGACAGCAGGGACATTGTGGTTCTGCTCGCTGACCTCTGGATCAAAGCTGCAGGACATGGGCTTGGGGAAGTTGTACTGATTCACAAGTGGGATCCACATGTGGGCTCCTGCATGCTCGTTTCTGGCCTTTGGAGCTGACTCGGCTGCTCTAATGGGGCTCAGCAGAGATGTTACACGTGGCCTCCACCCCTCGGCTTCCTTTCTCCATCTGAGCCGGCCAGCAGTAGCGTAGCTTCTCTGTCCTGATGACCGCACTGTAGCGGGAACACAGATCCCTACCACCACCCAGTGGGCACAGCAGAAGGGACAGATGCCTTGTGGCCATTGAGGGAAACAGTCTGACACAACGTGTATTTTTCATTGTTATTTTTATTGGTATATATTTGCAGTGTAGAATGGCTACATTCCTACATGTATACATCTTAATTCTTTTTGCATTTCCTTCTTCTCTCCTTTCCCCTTCCCTTAATCTCTTGGTCCCCTTCCCTACTTCTATTATCTATCTTTTATTTTGATTTTTATGTACATCTTGAATTTCTCATGTAAGAGAAACCATGGAATATTAAGTTTGTATGTCTGATTTTATTTAGGATTATGGTCTTAGGGTGGCACAATTATTCTAAAACCACAAAATATTTGTTCCTGACTTGTTCAGCTGCTAACATAATGTTTTCTTTTTAATTTGTGACATTTACTGGTTTTGAAGTAGTCAAAGGGTCCATTCTATAGTAGTTTGGATAAGTTTAGGCTAGTTAATTACTTTTTTGCCCCCGTCTCCTGGTACTGGGGATTGAACCTAGGGCCTATGCATTGAACTACATCCCCAGCCCTTTTTAAGGTTTTTTTTTTTTTTTAATTTTGAGACAGGGTTGGGGGTTTAGTTCAGCAGTCCAGGTGCCTGCCTGGCAAGCACGAGGTCATGAGTTCAATCTCTGGTACCAAAAAAAAAAAAAAAAAAAAAAAAAAAATTAAGACTACACTGCAAAAATTAAGACAAGATCCCTAAACTGATAAGTTGCCTGGGTTGGTACCAAATTTGCCATCTTCCTGCATCAGCCTCCCTGAATGCTGAGATTATAAGCATGTACAACCACATCCAGTTTAATTTTTTTAAATCTGTATTTACCATCTTTTAGTCAGTAAAAAAAGTATTTTCTTGCATATCAATAGTCAATTACCATCAGTTTAAGTGTAATGAATAGCAACTTATGAGAGCAAACAACATTAGTTATTATTTTGTACTTTAAAAAATTCTGATTTTATGCTTTTTTTTTTTTTTTTTTTTTTTTTTTTAGAGGCGAACCAAAGATGATACTTGGAAAGCAGAAGACCTCAGGAGACACCTCTGGGTAGTGTATCTTAGAGTTCAGTTGGGGTCTAGAGGAGACTTCTTGCCTGCCTCCTCTTGCACATGGCATGTTTAGAGTGTGTGTGGATCCAAGAAGGAGCTGTGCTACGCCCGTAGAGGATGGGACGAGGGCACTCTTGTCACTGTGCCTGCTGCTCATGGTTCCCTACTCCTACAGGCAGCAGGCGGGACGGAGCAAAGCAGAGGTGCAGCCAGAGTTCTCAAGTGTGAAGGACCCTGGTTTTAATGACACCTGCTGGCTCTTGCCTCAGCCGCGTTAGAACAACTTCACTGTCTCCTGTGCTTTCTAATCTTGTTCTATTTTGGGTTCGAGTGGCCAGTAAATCCAAATGCCTTTAGCATGGGATTCTATTCAGCAGTTTCAAAAATGTTAAGAATGATTGTAATTACTTTACGATTCTAAGAATATACATTTGGGGCCCTTTGCATCTTGCTGGATTTGAAAGCAGTTGAATCAAACCATTTTCAATGTGAGTCTCACATTCAGCTATTAACAGTCAGTGAGGGCTCGTGTGTGGCTGGGTAGGACAGTGCTTGCTCAACACGTGCCAGGCCTTGGGTCACATTGTCAGCTTGAAAGAAAGAAGGGTCATCAATAGAAATGTACCCTTCTATCACAGAGACCCCTTCTTCTTGTGTCATCTTAGGCTGTGCAGTCAGGTGGTGCCAAGGAAGAGAAGAAGCACAGGGAAAGGGAGCTGTACAAGGAGCTGGAAATTGACATCCCTGACTACAAAGAGCACAGGGATCCAGGCCGAGATGTTCAGAGGCACAGGGTCAGGGGCGCCAGCAGAGATGCCCGCACCTCTGAGGAAAGGGATGGTGAAAGACGTGGGGAAAGGAGAAAGGATGCAAGAGACAGGGAGAAAGAGAGGTCGAGAGAGAAACATCGAGAACAAGATACAGAGAGGTCTCACGGCAAAGCCAAGGAAAGAGAAAAGGAAAAAGACAGAAGGCTGAGGAGAGAGGTGCGCCGGGAGACCACCGCCCACCATGACCTCCTGGACAGGGCGGAGAAGAAGGTGCGCTCAGGTGCGTCCCTGTGCCCATGGCTCAGGAGCTGAACCCTCCCCAGTGTGGTCCTGCTGCCTGTTATGGTGTTTCCTGAGCTGCATTTCCTGTAGACCTTACATTTTCCTCTTTAGATAAGTTCTATTCACCATTTTATTTTGTGCCATAGCTGAAGCTTTGGGTTTTCTCTCTCTGTGTGTGTGTGTGTGTGTGTGTGTGTGTTACTTTGATATTTTTATTTTATTTTGGTACCAGGGATCAAACTCACGACCTCGTGCTTGCCAGGCAGTTGCTTACACTGCCGAGCTAAATCCCTGGCTACTTTGATGTTTGTAATACGTATGTAGTGAAGAAACAGGTTTATCATTAGTTAGCATTTTACTATTGAAACATACAAGGGGTGATCAAAATATACGGTGGTATAGAGTTTACATTAAAAAAATTATTGCAGTAAAGGTCACATTGCCATAAAGCTTCCTCAACATATAGGCCTCCACTAGCTTTGAACATACTCATCCTGTCATTCCTGCCATTGTCTGAAGCAGCTCTGGAAGTCCTCTTTCCTGAGCATCTTCATGAGGTGTGGTAAAGCAGGCAGTGAATGTTGGTGCTGATTACCACAGAGAGGCAGGCTGTAAAAACGCAACGTTGTGTCCTCATTCACCGCATTCACCAGATCTGGCATTGAGTGACTTCCGGCTCTCCCCAAAGTTAAAGTGGCCGTAAAAGGGAAGTGATTTGAATGGATTCTGGACATTGAAGCCACGTTGAGACAACCAGGACAGCACAACCAAAGACCCCCGGGAAAAATGACTTCTGGAACTGCTTTAAAAGGTAGCAAGAATATCAGAATAAGGGCTGGGGATGTAGCTCAGTGGTAGAGCGCTTGCTTAGCTTCATGAGGCTATGGGTTTAATCCCCAGTACTGAAAAGAAAAGAAAAAAGAAAAAGAATAATGTGACAAGTGTGTTCAAAGGAAAGGTGATTTGTGTGTGTGTGTGTGTGTGTGTGTGTGTGTGTGTGTGATGGTCTTGCTTGGTAGCCCAGGCTGGCCTTGAACTCACTATGTAGCCCAGGCTGGCCTGGAACTCGTTTCAGTCCTCCTGCCTCAGCCTATTAAAGTGCTGAGATTACAGGTGGACACCACCATGCCCTGCCAGGCTCGTGGTTTTAAGCTACACTTAACTGTTCCTGATTTCCAAGTTTTGATCCCCAGCTGGTCTCCTTCTTGTACCCCAGCTATGTGTCCACTTGTGTTTTGAGGTCTAATGGACATTGCAAACCTAATGGCCCCAAACTGACCCCTGAGGGCCTCACCTATCAGAGATGATGGCAGCAGCATCCTTCCATTCCTGAGGCTAGAGCCAGCTACCATCCACTCCTTGCCTTCTCATCATGAAGTGTCCATAGGTTTCGTGTTCAGGATAGACCCAGAACCCAGCCCCTTCCCTCTGTCTCAGCTCCTAGGAGAGCAGTCAGTGCTTGGTGAGTATTTTTGAAAGAATGAACTTGTTTTCATGATTCCTTGAAGTTTGATTTTGCTCCCATCTTTTAAAGTGTTTGTTTTCTTTTTAAAAAATAATACACTTTAACCATTTTTGATTTTTGATTATAATATGAACAGGATTTGGTGTGCTATCTCAACACACGTGTACAGCATGGTGAAATGTCAAATTTCCTTCATTATAAGTGTGATGAATTTTTGTCTGCAGATTCAGAAATGAAACCCCCACCCTATGGTTCCTTGTTGGATACTTCCAAGTACCTCAGTGACAGGGTGCCTCTTCTGGGTAACCCTGCACATCACTGTATACGCCTCAGCCTCACACTCGGTGGGCTGTGTCCAGCTGCCTGCCTCTGTGTGCTTTGGTAGTGGGTGCCCAGGGTTAGGCTGGGGATTTTTTTTTATGGTTTCCTATTGGCACCCATAGAATTTCAGGGGCACCCAGACATTTGCTAGGTGCCTCAGCAAACTGGGAGGGAGAAGAGTTTTTTCTGTTCCTTAGTTTGGCATTTTGATCTCCCACTTTGTTCCATCTTGAGTTGAGATTCTAGAACTCCTCACTCCTGAGTTTGACAAACATGCTTCAGGTGAAGAATATTTTTAGAAACCTATTAATAACATCATGTGATTAGAGTCTTCAGCAAGTTGGTAGAAGGGCTTTTGGATATACTAAATTTTGGGAATATTAATACTATGTTATATTTTTATAGGAAGTAAAGTAAGAACTGAAGAGAAAGAAAGGAGAGCTGAAGACCCTGAAAGAGGAGATGAAGATAGAGAAAGAAGATACCGGGAGAGAAAGGTTCGCAGATGGGAGGCTGAGGAGGGTGTGGCAGGAGAGCCTGGTCAGGGCAGATTCCAGGGGCAGGCATTCTTCTCGGATTCCGGTGGCTGTGGCAGCCTGGATGTTTGTGGAAAATTTTTAGATACAGATTAATAGCACAAAAATATATCTGCCTTTTTCCTCCCAGAGACCATTATTGATCATACGTAAATGTGTGTGTGTGTGTGTGTGTGTGTGTGTTTAATTTTTTGAGACGGGATCTTAGAATTAGCTCAGGCTGGACTTGAACCTACTTTGGAACTCAGGCTGGCCTTGAAGTCACAGTAATTCTCCTGCTTTAGCCTCTCAAGTGCTGGTATTACAGGCATGTTCATGTATTTTTTTTCTTAAATTGGAATTTTATTGTTTTGTGTGTTGTTTAGACTTACTACATCTTGAACATTTTTGTCAATTGCCATATATTTTTATGGTGTTTAATGGACACATAAATTAACATTCAGTGATATAGCTATCTCATTTCTCTTGACACATCTGATGCTTTTGAATTCATAAGTTGCTTCTTAATTTTTGTCCACAATCCTGATGAGACCTCTTTCCCTCCCGGAGGCACAGAAGTGCTGCGTGCCTGGGTCTTCAGAGTTTTTGATAAAGACTTTCTAACTGATAAACTGAAGGAGTGTGGTCAGAGCCATCTGTTTTCTGTTGGAAGGCTCTGCTAGTGGAGATGAGCACTTGGACTGAGATGGGGAGTGTGGAGGGAAGGAGACACAGGCCCACAGATGGTACGGGGACCTCTGCATGTAAAGATGAGGAAGTAGTGTGGACCAAGTCCTGTGAGTCCATGGGAAAGCTTGGGACGGGTTGTCGGTGCTCCCAGAAATGGGTCTGAGTTCAAATCTCAACACCCATTATCCATTACCAACTGCTGGTGGATGCCACCCATCCTCAAGTGTCCACAGTGTCTCCTGAGGGTACTGGGGTGGCTAAATGATGGCACCCCCTTTTGAAACTGCCCATTTGTGTGGAACTAGTTGAGAAAAAATGGTGCACGTTGTTGTAGGACGTGGGATAGCCTCAGGTTTGGTGCTCAAGGAAGGGACCGCCCTCCTGGGAAGTGATGGTTGGCTGAGGAGATCAGGTACAGTGCAGAGTGAAAATGCTGTAGAGTTAAAAAGGGGTCTGGATTGCTTGGCTAAGTGCAGGAGTCAACTTCTTGTTCCTGTAAAAAAAAATACCTCAGAGAATTGACTAATAAAGAGAAAAGAGTCAAGTGTAGTACAGTTCTAGCTATTTAGGAAGATGGGGCAGGAGGATCACAATTTTGAGTCTAGCCTGGACAACCTAGGGAGCAGTGTCTCAGAAAATAAAATGGGCTGGGGATGTAGCCAGTGGTAGGGCACTCCTGAGTTCCAGGACCAGTACTGGGAAGAAGAACAAAGGTTTCCTGTGGCTCCCAGTTTTGTACGGTCTGGTGTGTGACCATTAGTCCATCTCATTCAGGTTGGTGGTAGGGCTCCCCGTCTTGGTGGAGCAGCAGGCTTATAGCATATGCCTGGGGGAGGAGATCTGGGTCTCTGACCCCTTCCCAGGCTGCTCTAGTGGTGTGAGAACATCACCCAAGACCCTACCTCCCCAAGACACACCTCTTCTCACAGTGCCACCCTGCAGGTCAAGTCTCAGTCCTGCACCCCAGGGCACAGTCAGCATCCAAACCATCACACTGCGGTCCACACACTGAGGGCTGTCGGGCTTCATTAAGTCAGCAGGTAGGTTTTGAGGAAGGAATTTAACAGCAGGAGAGTGGAGGGAGGAAGAGTGGCAGCAGCCATTCTGAAATCCTGCCCGCATCCTCGTCATCACGTGTGTGGAAGCCAGTGCCAGTGTGAGCTTTCATGTGTCTTCCTGTCGTCCCCACAGCTGCAGTATGGAGACAGCAAAGACAACCCCCTCAAATACTGGCTCTATAAAGAAGAAGGGGAGAGACGACAGCGGAAGAAACATCAAGATAAAAGCAGTATCAAGGAAAAGAGAGAAAAGTACTCCAAAGAGAAGAGCAGCTCGTTCTCTGACAAAGAAGGGGAAGAAAAACGCAAAGAGAAGCGACATAAACAAGGCTTTCATGTCGATGAGGAGAGGCACCGAAGCACCTTGGAGCGGAAAGAGAGATCGTTGAAGGAGGAGCACAGGAAGAGGGAGCCCGAGGTACGGTGTGGGTGCTTAGTTGCTGTTGCATGGTTGCTCTGCAGGGTTGGCTCACAGAAAGGGCACAATGCAGGTGGAGCCCAGTGATGGTAACGTGCGCGGCCCAACAGCAGTAACTGAGATGAGAGATGCCCAGGTCCCGCTGTGTCTGTAGTCAGCAGAGGAGGCAGTGCTCTTCTTTTTTTTAATTTTATTTAAGGAGAAAAAAAAAAGCAGAGAAAGGGTAAAGTTATACAGATTTACAGAAAAAAATAAACAGTAGGAAATCACTAGTTAATGGATTACATATTGTCATCTTAGAAATAATTGTTCAAGTCACAAAATTAAAGCTTGTAAAGTGGACATTCCAACAGTGAGACTGCAAACAGTTCTGTTCAATGATCCAACAAAACTCAGTGATAATCATTATCTATCTTATACACTTATATATACATGCAGTTATATCGTTTAGAGCACTTTCTTTTCCTCTCTTTTGTACAATGACAATTACCCATTTTGGGTTTTGTTGCTCCCACAGTTCTTATTACTTTTTTGGAAGGGAGTAGAACCAAATGTGACATAACAGAACAGAGTCAATCAAATCAAAAGGGTGGACATAATAGATAATGTAAAAGCATAATACAAGGTGATCAACAATGGTTACCATAATGCCTCCCGCTATCTCTAATAGAATTGCCTATATCATCAGTTATAATAAAATTGAACAAAACAGTAAAGAACAAAACCGACAAAACTAAAACATTGGAGACATTATAGGTCTTCAAAAGTAGATAATAGTTAACGAGAATGGGCGTTATAATGAATCTCACTATCTTCACAGCTGTTGCTTAAACTTTCGAACCTGGTACTATCAAGCAAAACAGAATAGGGGGACATCAGTCAAAAGCAAGATGGTGAGAGTAATACAGGGCTTTAAATCAAGATAATGGAAAGTCGAAGTGGGTTACCATAATATATCCTGCTATTTTTTATTTATTTTTCCCTTAATTAAAAAATAAAAATAAAAAAGTAAATAATGAAGTGGAGATTGAGATAAAAGAGGGCATAACAGCAAAACAGCACAGATCAAAACATAACCATTTAAGCAGAATAGTGTTTTACCACAAGATAATCCTGACATAAAAGTAGTTACCATATTGTCTCTTTCCTTGAAATCTTTGAGTATAACTTCGTATATTGTAGCATCAAATATATCAAAACAATGTGAAACCGTTTAAGAGAATGACAGCATTACAGGGTATTTAGAATCAACCCACAGAAAACGAACAGTGGTTTCTGTATAATCTCCTTGTCTTTAAAAGTTTTTGCTTATACTATCGTACATAATAAAATCCAGTAAGATACAACCTGTTTAGACCAATGGAGACAGAAGAACAAAAGCTTGATGAGACTTCAAAACAAGATGATACTAAATCAGTATTACCTATTAAGATGTCATTTTCTCCAAAATAAGATGTTCCTATCATCCAATCTTCTCTGCCTCATTTCTGTTGAGCTCTTTTTCTGTCATTTATTGTCAGTTTGTCTTCTTCATTTTGTTTTCTGTTCCATTCATTGTGGCCTCTCTGCCACTATTTCTGGATTCTTTGTATTTTTCTTTTTTAGAATATCCTGTAGTATTCTCTGTAGAGTTGAATTGGTGGTTGCATATTCCCCTAGTTCCTCTTTATCCTGGAAGCACCTTGTTTTTCCATCAATTTCCAGGGATAGTTGTGCAGGATATATCAATCTTGGCTGGAGGTTATTATCTTTCAAAGCTTGAATTATTTCCCCCCACACTTCGTGATTTGATGGTTTGTACAGAGAAATCTGCTGTAATTCTGATGGGTGTTCCCTTGTAAGTGATCTGTTTCTTGTCTCTGACGGCTTTTAATATTCTGTTCTTGTATTGAATTTCTGGAATTTTAATTATTATATGCCTGGGTGTTGCTCTGTTTGCGTTGTAGGTGGCTGGGGTCCTGTATGCTTCATACAACTGAGTATCTTTACCTTTTGCTAAATTAGGAAAATTCTCCTGGATTATTTCTGTGAGTAGCTTTTGTAGTTCATTTGTTTGTGTCCCTACTTCTTCTTTTATGTTCTTAATTCTTAAGTTATGGATCCTCTTATCATCTTCTAGTCTTTGTATTATTGCTGTTTGTTTCTTTGTTACTTTTAAGAAGTTTTTCATTTCATTCTCCCATATTACAAATCTGCCCTCCAGTTCAGATAGTCTGTCCTTAGTTTCTTTCAAGCTGTTATGCCAGTTTTCGATAGAGTTTTTAGTTTCCTGGTAGTCTCTTTGAACCTGCTTCACGTATTCTATGCTTTCTCTATTTTCTCCATCAAACAATTCTCCCCTCTTTTTCTGATCTTCCATTCCACCATCTGTTTTTTCTTGGGTGGTGCTTAGCATTTCTCTAACTATTCTGCTTATTTCTAGCTTCAGGTCATTAATAACTTCATTCCTGAACTGATCTATGAGGCTCTCTAGATGACGCTTTATGTCTATTGGTGCGGTGTCCGCTATTGCCTGTTTCTCAGGATTGGGGGCCGAGGACCCTTTCTTGTTGCTGCCTCTTCCCATATTCTTTGTTCCTTATATATGCAAGCGTATATAGGAGGCCCAGCTTCCTTTCCTGTCAGCCACAGTCTGATTGAATTGCGCCAGCTAGGTGTTCCCGCCCACCGCAACACACCAAGAATTGCAGATCAGGCAGCCTATGTGGGGCCCGCCCCTCCAGGTCACCCTCACGCTCTGGGATCTGGGTTGTGGTAGCCCACGGTCTCAGCCAGCAGCGTCACGTAGGGTAGGCACTTCTCACCAATCCCGCTTGAGAGGGGGATACATGGCTGAAGTCGCCGCAGCGCCCTGCTCCCGCAAGTCTGCCCAGTCCCAGAATGTCCTTTGTTGGAGTCTCCCAAACCGTGGGAAGAGTGTCAGTTTCTCTCACTCACCTCACCGCAAGTCAATGCACAGCTCCCCGCCCGTCCTGTTTTCAACTCCGTTCGCCGATTCCCATTCTCAGAGCTTCCGCGTGTCCTCTCTCCCTGCCGAGCCGATGTAGACGCAGCCTCCATGCGGTGGGAAACCCAAATCGCGGCTTCCAATGCCGCGGGCTCCAGCTTCCACACTGAGGCTTTTGTGTTCCTGTTATAGCACCAGGAGTGCACTCCAAGTTGGTTTCTCTCAGCCCAGTTCGTTCTTGGGTCAGCAGGGCGTATCTCCACCTGCTCATGACTCCTTACTCCGCACCATTGCTGAATTCCAAGCTGGTTCTTTCAGAGAGCCTCCATAGCTGCTGCTATCTGTCCGCCATGTTCTGGCAGTGCTCTTCTGATGAATGTGGCCTTAAATCTTTTGGTTACATTGTGCATGCACCTTTGGTTTGGTTTGCTTGTTTTTTGGTGTACTGGGGTTAAATCCCTTCAAACCGAACTATTCCCTTGGCTCTTTTTATTTTTTTTTATTTATTTTTTTTGTCTTTTTCCTTTTTTATTGTGGTATCAGGGATCAAACTCATGACTGCCTGCTTGCAAGGCAGGCACTTATGCCGCTGAGCTAAATCCCCAGCCCCTTATTTTTTGTTTTAAAATAGGGTCTTACTAAATTGCCAGATTTCTAGGCTGGGTTCAAACTTGTGATCATCTTGCCTTAGCCTCATAGATTATAGGCTACAGCTCTATACCTAGCTTGCAGAGATTTGGAAATCTATTACAAAATTTTGAAATTTAACTTTTAAAAAGAAGCTTTTTTAAACAAACAAAAAAACAGATCTTGTTTCATTGTCCAGACAAGCCTTAAACTCATTGTGTAGCCCCCACGCTGGCCCCAAACTCATGGGGCCTGCCTCAGCCTCCTGAGCAATAGGATTATATGTGTGTACCAACATGCTATGTGGAAACTGATATTTTTATTTTTATTTATTTTATTTTATTTTAAAGAGGGTAAAACAAAACATAAAAAAGCAGAACAAAGCAAATCAGAAGAAAACAATGTTAAGTGACACAGATTTCAAAGAAAGACAATAGGAGGTCTATAGTGGCTGCCATAATGTCTCGTTTTCTTCTAAATAGTTGTGCATATCTTCACACACAATAAATTCATACAAAACAAAATAGTATTAAACTGATCAGAACAGAGTGATGAAGTCATTATAGGCCTTCAAAACCAGACAATAGGAAAAGCAACAATGGCTGCCATAATATCTCTTGTTCTCTTCAAAACAGCTGTCTATACCTTCATGTATGTTGAAATTAAACAATACAAAACAGAGTAAAACCACTCTGAACAAAGAATAGAAGCATTACAAGATTTTGCAGCATGACGACATGGAATTGAAGCTGATATTTTTAAATTAGAAATTAAGCAAATAACTTATAAAATAATGACTTTTAGCAAGGATTGATAGTATAATAGTATCAATGTGGAAAAAACAAAACAAAAATGTGAAACTATTGGATTGCAAAGAATCTAGTGTATATGACTTTGACCTATGATTAGTATTTTCTTGGACTCAGTTTGGTATCTTTTGTTCTCATGTATGTACTCCTCGCTGCTCGGTTTTTATTTATGCTGAAGCTAGTGTGTGGTTTTATTCTGTTTCTTTTTTTTTTTTTATTCTGTTTCTTGATAGCACTTCCTTAAAGTGCAATCAGAGTCTTTCCAGGAGGCTGGGAGGTACCTGAGGCCGGGACAGGTCTTGGCCTAAGCCAGGATTAGGGTTCAGGGCCCCTGAAGGTGCTGTGAGTTTATCGTTCCCATGAGAACAGCCAATGGTGGGGAAAGGCTGCTGCCCTCTGTGCTGTCAAGGTCATGGATCAAAGTCCCAGGGCACCAGACCCTGCTCTCACAGCCCTGTTGACCCGTGCTCTCTCACCTGCAGTTCACAGCCCTCCTGTTGGGTCAGAAGGTTAGAGATGTTAATCACGTTTTTTTGGGGGGGACCCACCAGGGATTGAACCCAGAGGCTGCCCACACTAGGGAATGCTCTGTCCTTGAGCCGTATCCCCAGCTGTCTGAAGGCTGAGGCAGGAGGTTCACTGCGAATTCAAGGCCCAGGCCAAAAGTGAGTTAAAGCCCATTCTGAACCATATAGTGAGACCCTGTTTCAAAACAAACAGTAAGTCAAAAATTTTAAGCACTTGACATTGTACCCTGAGCATCACTTGGGTAACACGTTTGTTTGTGTACTGATTCTCCCAGGTGTCATTCTGGCAGGTCGGGTCAGTTCAACCAGTCGATTCTTGTATTGAATCCATGTGACAGAATTGTTGTTCTTGTATTTCCTGTTATCTTATAAAATTATTGAAAAACATGCAATTTTTGGTCATCCTGTATTTAAATAATTGGACTGGTAAGTAGTTCACAGAGAGGTAGGAGTGTAGCTCAGTGTGAAGATCCTGGGTCAATTCCTAGCCCTCTGTGCCCTGAGGAGCACAATTAAGCTATCTGTCTCCACACAGAACAGCCAAAGTGTGTTCCTGTGGGTCAGAGTGACTGATGCTCTTCGTGTGTGAACCCGTGTACACTCTGCTCTGAGTCTCTGCCTGTGTGTGCTCATTTTTTTTTGTACAGGAATCAAACTCGGGACTTTGTGCTTGTCACGCAGGTGCTGTTCCTCTAAGCTATACCCACAGCCCTGTGTGTACTCATCTGTAACCTCATAGTTTTAGCTTAGACAGTTCACTAATTTGAGAGAAGACTGTTTATATTTTTTCTGTTGGTACACGGTTCTGTGAAGTAACTATATTCTGTGTTGGAAAATTCATAATTTTAAGAAATATGAGGAACTTGTTAGATTTTATCAGTAAAATAATGTGTTGCTTTATGTGAAATGAATGCTATCAAAATAATTTATATGCTGAGCTAATTTATAATCATATTTCCTTATATTTTAGTTACTGATTTATTATAAATAACTAGTAAATAAAATAGTTATTAAAATGTACTATGGGGTAGGTTGTATTGTTAAAATTTGAGTCTAGGTCTGTTTCATAGAGTTTACTAATTATACTTAATTCATATAACATACAACTTAGTGGTGATGGAATTTTTTTCTTTATTATAGAGCGGTGAACACAGAAATCGAGGTGCACATTTGAGAAGAGATGGGACTGGCAGCCAGTAAGGAATACACATTCAGTTAACTATTACTCTCCCACAGTTCTCATAGAATGCTCTAAAAAGGAGCTGTTCTTATTGGGCCTCATTATAGTCAGTAAATGGAAATAAATTATAGTTATTGATTTTTTTCTGGATTTAACCCCTCCAGATTATCCTTTAGGCATACTAAAAGAGACTGGAAACATCCTGTCATAGTTACTTTTTTGTTGCTGGGACAAAATATCTGGTACTCAGAAGTTAAAGGAGAGGTTTATTTTGTCTCACGGTTTGTAGAGACTGCAGTCCATGGTTGCCTGGCTCCAAAGCAGGACAGCACAGCAAAGGGGCACTGCAGAGGAGAGATAGTCCCAGGCAGGTAGGAAGGAAGCAACAGTGTCTTCCTTCTTTCCCTGTGTATTCCACCCAGGCTGCAAACCTATTGGTTGGTTCCTCTTCAGTTATTCCTTAACCCACCCCCAAAACTATGCTAAACCAATCAGTGGAGTAATCCAGTATCACACACCCATGGTCTAGTATCATACACTCATGATCTAGTCATTCCCAAAAAGCCACACCTATGAGCACATACGGTTTTTGGGGGGACATCTGGATATAAGCCATAATACTTGCTATAAATTATTATTTTCAACCTTTGCTCATGTGAATTTAGAGAACCAGTATGCACTTTGAAGAAACTAGTTCATTTGGCTGTCTCTGCCTCTTCATAAAGCTACAGCCACTGCCGTGGGTTGAATCTCTCTTGTAGGTGCAAGCAAATGTGAGGTGCCCCCAAATCCACACTGTTGAGCATTGTAGTTTGTGAACCGCAAAGAAAAACTCACAACTTTAGGTAGCTGTAGACACAGCGCACACAGATGCTGTCAACCTGGGCTAGATTCCATGTCTGCCTTTCAGTAAAATAATGATGCAGCACCTGCTTTTGAAGATTACCTATTACAGTTGTGTATAAATTCATTTTCATGTAAGCTCCAGAATTTATTTTCAGCTTTGGATTGCTGGGGGCAGAAGCCAGGTGCTCTACCACGCAGCTACATCCCCAGCCCTAGCTCTGGAGTTTAATTTGTTATGACACCTATACTTTTGTAGTTCTTTTTTACACATTGGGAAAACTCACATTAAAGTTGCAAATATTTTAAAGTCTTTTTTTTTTTTTTTTTCCGGTACCAGGGATCAAACTAATGACCACGCGCTTGCAAGGCAGGCGCTTATGCCACTGAACTAAATCCCCAGCATGTCTTTTGCTAATGTTTACCAGTTTGAATGAAGCTAGGCTTATACCTAGAGAGCCAAATTCTGGATTGTAAGCGTAAACCTGCTAGAATGAACAGGCGGCTTTGCTGTATTCTGTATATCTGGTAACCCTGAAGTGCTGTGAATATAAATTGTAAAAATTGAGAATCAATTGAAACATGAAAATCTTCATTTTTAAGTCCCAACTAACATATAAATATGATTAAAAATAGAAAATACTTTAGCATAAGTATTTCTTTTGAAAATATGAATATTATATATTAGATATAAAATAGAATTTATGATTGATTAACATTAGAAAAACTTTAAAATCCTTAAAGGACATAGACATATACATAAAGGTTTGTGAAAACACATACATTCTTCTTTCTTTTAATTAATTAATTTTTTTAGTCATGTTTACAGTGCATAATGATTATATTCATCATGGGGAGTTGAAATTCTTTTTTCTAGTAAAGATATTTTTATTTTTTTTCTTTTTTGTACTGCAAATTGAAGTCAGGACCTTGTGCTTACCAAGCAGGTGCTGTGCACTGAGCTGTACCCCTGGCCCCATAAAGATATTTTCCATGTTGAATTACTGCTGAAATAATAAAAATGTTAGGGAGGCTTTGTCATTCAATGCTGTAGTAAAACATGAATTACCAGCCTACAGCCATTCTTAGTTGCAACAAAATATTGATAAGAGCCTTGGCTAAGATCGAACATGTTTTCCTTTTAAACAGTCAGTGTTGATCTTGATCCCATTTCCTTTCTAGGCATGCTGAGAATTTAGTGAGAAGTAGTGGGAAGGATAAAGACTTGAGGAAGGTAAGGCACCATGCAGTGGGATAGGTGTATCCACATGAGAGTGGCCATGTGCTGGCCCTGGCTGCTTGACAGTAGGGCCTGGGAAGAGCGTTTTCCAGTAGCTTGTTTAAGTGGGAATTTCCAGAGCCATGCTAAAGACTCAGTTGAGATTAGGAGACTCAGGTGGATTGAAAGTAAAAAGATGAACAAAGATAAACCAACAAATGCGATTAGATCGGAGCTGGAGTGGTTGTCCCTGTGTCAGGTGAGCTAGAGACTGGAAATATTGCTGGAGACAGACATTCCACAATGACCAGGCAGCGCAGCAGGAAATGTGGCACTTTAAATGAGTATGTACCCCACGAGAGCCCAACATACAAGAAGAATTGGCAAAATCAAAGGGAAAAATAGACGATTCCAATAATAGATTTTAGTGTCCCATTTTGAGCTGTGGCTAGAATACCTTTGTTTACTAACACAGTTTGGACAAGTTGTAGGAAAAGGAATTTTCCTAGATGTTAATTACCAAAATTGTTTCAAGAAAAAATAGGTTTAATAGACCTATGGTTGAGAGTACAGTTTTTATTTCTATCTTTTGGATTTTAGTAGTGTTTATTGCAATTTTGCCTCTTTCTCTTTCTTTTTCCCAAATCTGTTTTATTTCCAGGATAAAAGGAAAAAAAACCTACAGCAAACCTTTAAAACATGTCAATCGGGGGCAACAATGATACATATATTGTGCATTGTCATCCCCAAGTCTGAATAGACCTATAGTGGGCAAAGAAATCATGTTCGTGTTAGGAATCCCCACCAGGAAGCCAGCGTGAGAGGGCTTCTCTTGCACAATGCGCCCAACACTTGTGACTGTGCTAATGTGACCTGACATCCCACTCTCACATGCCTACCTTCACATTTAGATATCTTGCCTCAGAATCTACCATGTTTTCTTCAGTATATCAACATTTTTCTGTGACCTTCATATTTTTATATCATTTCATAATTATAAGAATCACTTTCATAATGGTTATATAATAACTATAAAATAGCACACTGTGGAGTTATGGATATCAAACAATTTTTCTAGTTTTTGGTTGTGTTATTACAAAATGTGGCAAGTGTGCTTTGACTTCTTTCAAGTTATTTCTGAAGATTAATTTTTCTTCCTGCGATTTTTTTTTGTTTTTTTCATCTTTTTGAGACTCTGCAGTTCAGGCTGTACTTGAGTTCACTTGGTAGGCCAGGCTGGTCTCAGACTTGCAATGATCCTCCTGCCTCAGCCTCCAGAGTGCTGGGATTATAGGCATGTGCCACCACGCCCAGCTCTTCCTGTGATTTTTCATTGGAACGCCTGTCTTCGTGATAATCATGTGCAGTGATTTTGGTGCCATGTTTCTGCATGTCTGTGTGCTGTGCACGAACACAAGGTGGGTGGCTGCACAGAGGTGGGCGAGGGAGCCTGGGTCTCATTCATCCATGTAGGGCTGGCAGTTGAGTCTTTTTTTTTTTTTTTTTTTCTTTTTGAGACAAGGTCTCTCTATGCAGTTCAGGCTGGGCTTGAGCTCACTTTGTATTCCAGTGGTCTTGAACTTGCAGCAATTCTCTTACCTTAGACTCCTGAATTCTGGGATTACAAGCATGCACCCCATACCGGCCAATGACTAGATTTCTTGAAGTAGAATTATGGCATTATTTTTATGAAGCGAAATAGTTTTTGTTTGTTTATTTGTTTAATTGTTTTGTTTTCTTAATGTCTCCTAATTTTTTCTATAAGCTCCAGACTGGAATTACTCACTAGAATTATAATGTGAACCATATTCCTGTTCTAGAAGTCAGATTAATGAAGTAAAAAAAGGCATTAATTTTAACACCATTTATAATACAATGAATGTAAAACAGTGTTTTTAAACATCTAATCCATATAAAATTTATCTAGATTTTTCTGATTCTGTTTTTCACCATGTTTTTTTTTTTTTTTTTTTTCTTGGTAGAGGTAAGGATTGAACCTAGGGCCTCATGCATGCTAGGCAAGTGCTTTTCCACTGAGCTACACTCCCAGTCCCCCTGATTCTTTGTTTTCCCACAGGAGTAAAAAGCATGGCACGTTTTTCCCAAGACAGAATCTAATGGGACCTTGATCTCTAGCAGCTTGCTATTGCTTGTGTTGTGATTAGGGCCCCTATCATATGGCATCTGCACTGAATTTATCTTGGTTCAGTTCTTAGCATGCATGGAAAGCCTGCTTGATGCCACGTACTGTCTGCACCCATGGAGAATTATGATTTCCTCATGAGCCTGCTCTGTGCTCCCATCAGTTTCTGCCCTGCCTGGTGTCGGGCAGTGGTCCCTCAGTATCAGACCACCCTAGTGCCAGTGGCAGCA
Source organism: Cavia porcellus (assembly GCF_034190915.1). Classification (NCBI taxonomy): domain Eukaryota; kingdom Metazoa; phylum Chordata; class Mammalia; order Rodentia; family Caviidae; genus Cavia; species Cavia porcellus. The sequence continues at coordinate 62,141,458 of NW_026947489.1, forward strand.
GTATGTGATGATTGTCAGTGCTTGAAGCACATCATTTTATCCAGTCATCTTGCTGGCACTGTGAAGTATGTGTTGTAATTGTCATTTTCCGGAGAAGACGGCTGAGGCATGGAGAGGTTTAGTCACTTGCCCTGAGTCACACAGCTCATCAGCCACGGAGTGAGGCCCCAAGCCCCAGGTGTCACAGTCTACTCCGAGTGCTGAGGGCTAGCACCTCATGGGGAATAGGGATGGCCTCCTGTGGTCCTAGGGCACCGCCCAGTACTTGCACTGATGATGGCCATCCTCTGTCCTTCAGTACAGCTATGAGGAAGGCCTGGCTGTGGGGAAGTCAGCTCTGAGGCAGGGAGCTGAAGAAGCCATTGTAAGGAGTGCCCGTCTTTCCACCTGTTCACAGTCCCATCCCAGTACATCTTACTTATGGTTTTATTGGTATCATTATTATTTCCTGTAGACAGCAGATCAAATATGCAGGGCAAGACAAAATCTCAATATAAATTTCATCTGTACCTGTTTGAATATCTTTCTTGGGTTGAAGGTGCACCTCGTGGTAGGGTGGGAGGAGGCACAGATCCGACTGCAGACTTGAATGTGCAGCCTACGTTCCCTGAAAATAAGACCTAACCAGGTAATGGACTTTGGCTGTAATTAATACCTTTTCATTACCATGGTGACGGCCAGGGTCGTACTGAAGATTTTTACCCCATTATTCTCTTGCTCAGTGGCTCCTCTGTAATGCCAGGTAAGGCAAGGGAGGCTTCTTGGAGATAGTATTCTTGATTTCTAATTAGGGTTTATTTTGGGGGAAACAGGGTATCACAGGAGGGGTGATGGGTGCCAGGCCTCTCCTGGGTTAGGAGGTAGCATTTTTTATTTGTTTGTTTGTTTTGAAATGGGATCTTGCCATGTAGTTCAGGAGGCTGGCCTTGAACTCACTATGTAGCCCAGGCTGGCCTTGAACTCCGCAGCATTCTTCCTGCCTCAGCCTTCCAAGTGCTGGGATTATAGGTTTGCACCACCATGCACAGTGTGGGCTAGGAGTCGTCTGTGGACATGCACAGCCTTCTCAGCCCTGGTTGGCTTCTGAATGGAAGGAAAGTAGGGGGTTTGCAGAGGTTAAACAGTGCAATCTCAAGTGACACTTCAGGCTAATGATAGTAAATAATAATTTTCAGATATTTATGTGAAACCAAAGAAGGAAAGGAGCACAAGCGTCCTCATCTGTGAGGGGAAAGTTGACTTTGGGTGACTGTCTTGTGGGTCAGTGACAGTAGGCAGAAGTGGCCATCTCTGTGGCAGTGACTTCCTAGGGTGCTGTGGGCTAGAATCACACATGTGAGCCTTTTCAGTTAGTAGTAAATGGGTCAGTTTCCACATTTCTTTTTTATGCTGAATATATTCCCTTGTCTGGATACCCCACTTCCTGAAGGGCCCTTGATTGGTAGCTTTGGATTTGGGCAATTGTGAATAAAGCTGCTATTGACATCTGCATGGAGGTGTTTTCTCTTCCTTTAAGCAAGCACCAAGGAGCATACTTGCTAGATTGTTTGGTAAATGTATGTTTGGTTTTGTAAGGAGCTGCCTGATTGTCTTTCAGAGTGGCTGTTTTGCCTTCTTCCTGCAGCCTTTCTGCTCCACAGTCTCTCCAGCACTGGTGCAATCAGTATCATATATTCTGGTTGTCGTAGTAGACACGTCCTGGTTATCTCCCCGTTTTCACTTGCATTCCCCATGATAGCTGATGTAGGGCATCTTTTCCTGTGCTTAGCCTTTGTCTCTGATCACATTTGTTGAGAGGTATGTGAAGGTTGTTGGCCCATGTTTAAATTAAGCTGTTTACTCTTGCTGTTGAGTTTTGAGAGTTATTTGGATATTTGGATAACCACCTTTCATCAGATATCTCTTTCACAAATGTTTTCTTCCAGTCTGTGACTTGTCTCCTCTTTGTCTTGACTGTGTCTTCCACAAGGCAGAAGGTTTTTACTGTCATGAAGTCCAGCTTTTTATTCTTTTCTTTCATGAACTGGGTTGTGTTCTAAGAAGCCATCACCACATTAGAAGTCATCTGAGTTTTTTCCTGTCATATCTGTTAGGAGCTTGGCCATGTCTTTTACACTAGGCTGTGGCCCATGCTGTGTTGTTTTCTAAAGGGAAGGTCTGTGTCCAGATCTCTTCTAATTTATTATTTTGCTCCCTGAGATTGCTTTTGCTCCTTTGTGAATGATTGGCTGACTATAGTGATGTGAGTGTGTTTCCGGGCTCTCTTGTTTTGTTCCATAGTGTATCTGTCTGTCCGTCCTTTGGCAGCACCATGCTGCATTGATTGCTGTGGCTTTGCACTAAGTCTTGATGTCAGGCAGTGTCAGCCCTCCAGCGGTCATTCTTCATAGCAGGTTGGCTTCCAACATCCTATGGAGTCTGTTTGCTGATATCTACAAATTTACTCCCTGGGGTTTTGATTGGGACTCATTGAATCTGTAGAATGAAGTTGGTTAGAATTGTCGTCTTGACAGTCTTGCCTTTTCTTATCAATGAACACAAATATCTCTCTACTTATCTAGTTCTTTGATTTTCTTCAGCAAAGTTATAGTTTTCCTCATAGAGATCATGCACATATTTTGTTAGATTGTCACCCAAATATTTGATCTGGTGATATTAACATAAATGGTAATCTATTTTAAATTTCAGATTTCACTTGTTCATTGACAGCATATTGGAAAGCAATTGACTTTTTTTTTGGTACAAGGAATTGAACTCAAAATCTTGCAGTTGCCAAGCAGATGCTGCGCTGCTGAGATATATCCCTGCCCAGCAATTGACTTATTTATAAACTTTGTCCTGTAAACTTGCTATAATCACGTACTAGTTGTTGTACTCTACTCAAAAAACGGGGCCCCATGATGAAAAACAGGGCAAGACCCCAAGATGACAAACGGGGCAAGACGTCTTTTTTAAAAGAAGCGCTTTTATTTTAGCTGGCCCAGCGACACAGTGCAGATGGAATTTGCAAAGCGGTGCAACTGAGTTAGAGTTTTGACTGATTTTTATAGTTCATTTATGATTAGCTCATTGATCATTAAGTACATAGTGATGAGAAACAGAAATAAGGTGGGCCTTTGTTCCCCTTTGCTTGAGGTAAGAGGCATTTCACAGTGGGTGGTTAGCCAATTCATAGCCCTTGGTCTGCCAATTCCAGGAACATTTGTCCTCATAAAAGGAACAATGGTTGACACAGCATCATTTGTCTCTTACAAGGGGAACAAAAGTTGACATTGCACACAGGTCACTAAGGTAGGGGGGGATGACGCATTACAGAACAGCAGAACGACGCGGTCAGTTAATTTATAACTATGTGGTTGGTGCTTGGTTACTAGGGTAATGAGCTCAGTACAGAATGACAATATTACTAATAACTATCTTTTTAAGTAACTATTTTTGTTAATTATCTTTTAATCAATTATTTTAATTTTTAGCATCTTAGTATAACACTAGTTCCAGGAGTTCTTTTTTTGGGGGGCGGCAATTCTTTTTGATTTTCCACACATACATCATATCATCCGGAAACAAAGTACTGTTCTTTCCTTTTCAATTACCATTACTATGACTTCAGTTCCTTTTCTTGTTCTGTTGCATTAGCTCGAACTCCCAGTGTGATGTGTTGAAAAAGATCAGTGACAAGGGATATCTTGGTTTTGTTCTGGTCTTTTAAAGAAAACTTTTGAGTTTCTCACCAATAAGTGACATTAATTTCAGATTTCTTTTGTTGCTATTTATCAAGTTGAGGGAGTTTCCTTTTACGTTTAGTTTGCTGAGAATTTTATCATGGATGGATTCTGAGTATTGCTGGATGCTTTTTCTGCAGCTATTTATATGATTATGTGATTTTTAAAAACTTGTTGATTTAACAGATTATATAGAATTTTGAATGTTGAACCAGACTTGCCTGCCTGGGATAAATCACAACTGGTTATGATACATAGTTCTTTTTATATATTGTTGGGTTTTATTTGGTACAGTTTCTTAAAAATGAGCTTTGCATCTTCATTCATGAGACCTATTGGTCTGTGCTTTTCTATCTGTAATATCTTGGTCTGCTTTTGGTGTCAGGCTAGGGCTGGCCTCCCTGAATGAGGAAGTTACCTCTGCTTCTCTCTTTTGGCAGAGATTGTTGGGAGTTGTAGGATATCTCCCTGAACATTTTGTGAGTGTCACAGTGCCAGTACCTTCTGGTACCAGCTGTGTGACGCTTTCTATCCTGGAAGGTTTTTGACCGTGGAGTCACTTTTTCCACAGATGTAGGGCTGTTCAAATTGTTTATTCTGGGATGAGCTCTGGAAGCTTGTTTCTTTAAAAAAGTTGGTCCAGTTCATCTAGTCTATCACTTTGTGGGTGGGTAGTTCATTGTATTCCTTCACCATCCTTTATGTCTGTAGGGTCCATAGTGCTGCCCCCCTCTTTCCTTTTAGATACTAATAACGTGGTTCTTTTTTCCATAGGAAACTTCACTAGAGTCTTATTGGTTTATTAGTATTAAAGTCACGGGTGTATTAGGCACGAGGGTACCTTATTAATCCCTCAGTCTAATGGCACATGTGAGCAGAGTGAAACATGTTGATGTCTGGAAGGTCGGAAATGAAGGTATAGGAGGCTTTTTGTAGCATAACTAATTGATTTTGTGGTATTGTTTCTGTGCAGCATTTTGCTAGGTGCTAAAGATGAAAGATTACACTCTTCAATGGTGAAAGACACACTTGAGCAGTGAACTGGCTTCTTTCTGAGCTCTGAGTGTGTACCTCTGTCTTCTGGATGTTCTGCTCATCCTCGTTACTCTTTCTGTACCTGAACCACACTGGTGAATCTCTTTCCCACCCTTTCCTAAGTTTTCTGTCTCTCCTGCTCTCATTTATTGGTTGATAACAAAGATATCTGCTGAGTTTTTAGAACTTGGGGCCTACTTTTCTTTCTACCCTCACCCCAGGTCACTGTTGCTTTCCTGATCACGGATGGTTGGTGGCTTCTCTACTAGGCCTGTGGTTCTTGTCTTGCCTCATTTCTACCCTATGCCTGTCCTTCCTCAGTCACCAGAGTGACACTGTTGCAGGTTGCCTGCCACATCCATGATAAAAGCATAGCTTCATCGAGTTGTGCGTGGTGTATTTCACTATCTGCTGCTGGTGACAGGAGCTACTTGTGCTCTGTGGATGTGTGTGGCATGTTTCACCACATGCTTTAGATATTCTAGATGATGGGGAATATTTCGGCTGTGAGAACCTGTGTGTTCTGTTGTCTGACTGTCTGCTGTAGGGGATGGGAAACCATCTTGGTTTTGAATATGAGTATGGCATGGTCAGATAGGTTTTCTAGAAAAGCACCTCTGTGCTCAGCAAGAATCAAGACACAGTAGGAACCGTGAGTGCTGCATGGAGGTTGAGCATCCAGATGGAAAGGGGGAGAATGGAATGCTGGATCCCATGTTAGGTGGGATGCGTTGGAAGAGTGGGAATATCTTGGAGAGTGGGGGTGTGGGGAAGGTAGAGCAGGACTGTCAGTAAGCAACAGGTAAAGGGCAGATGCAGAAAAAGGAGGAGGGGTTGTTCACGTGAGAAGGGATGGCTGCACATTTGACTTTGTTTTGTAGGACATTTTCTCCCTTAGTGTTAAAGAGTTTTTTTCCAAAGGGCCATGTTTATTAATCATTGTTCCTTGGCCCCACCAGTAACTTAACAAAAGGTCTTTTGTTTTTTATTTATTTTCTTTTTGTATACTTAAAATTATTTTTGGAAAAATCTTCTTTCTAGATTGTTTTAAATTTTTTTTTCTAAATTTATTTATAAGTGACAGAAAGATAAAATTTGTATATATTAATATGGTGCCATAGGTTGTATGTGCAGTATATTTATATACTGTGTAATGTTTGCATCTGGTTGAAGACATGTCTCTTTGGCATTTATTATTTATTTATATTTATTTTATGTTTATATGTATTATATATTTATTATTTTATATTTATATTTTAACTTAAAATGCTTTCTTTTTTCTCTTCATAGTGTTCAGTATATTTTTATTAAGAGTATTTTTATAGCATTTCAAAGATAGACTATGTTATTTGTATTAATATATTTGAAAATTAGTGTGATTACATCAGAGGAGTATCAGGAAACATGTACTTTCCTAAATATTTGCAGCATTCAAGTTTACAATTTATCTCTGTCATGTTTTATTTTGTTACCATTAGGAAATTGAGAAAGAAGACACTGATTTAGAGAATGCTGGGGTTGATGAATACTCTGCGACTTTTGAAGATGATTTTGAAGCAAGTATAAAAGTTAAATTTATCTCAAGTGTATTTATTCTGAGTAATCAGCTTATGTAATTTAATTGCTCTTTTCTCTCTTCTAATACTGTTAACACTGCCTGCTAAGTTTACTGCCTGGAAGCTTACTATACTTCTGTTAGTGTTTGTTGATATGATGTGATTAAATAATTTTATAATTAACTTATCTTTAATTCTGCTGCATTTATATGTATGTGGGTAACTATGCATTTTAGGTAGGGTTGTTTATATACTATTGTTATTAGTAGCTTGGAGTGTCTTTATTGTATATTTTGTGGCACCTTTTTACAGAAGCAAATGCTGCAGTCCACACAAATTTATAATTCAGTAGTGTTAACATCCATGAACTCTAATATCTTCTTTATCCTTAATGAGGGCTTTGCCGGTGCTACAGATTTTAGTGATTCAATCTGTTTTTTTTTTTTTTTTTTTTTATTGGTACCGGGGATCGAACTCATGACTGCCTGCTTGCAAAGCAGGTGCTTATGCTGCTGAGCTAAATCCCCAGCCCTAGCCCTGATTCAATCTGTTGTTGAACGTTTTTGTCTTAGAGGTGTGAAAACATTTGTTCATAGGACTATGAAGATGATTTTGAAGTTTGTGATGGAGATGATGATGATAGCAACAATGAACCTGAATCAAAAGAAAAAACTGAAGAACTTCCTCTAGCTCACAAAAGGGAAATCCAAGAAATTCAAAAAGCCATTCATGCAGAAAATCAAAGGATTGACGAGTTGTCTGCACAGAGGTTTCAGAAGCAGGGTTGGATGGAGAGTAACAAGGACTTCCGGGCAGGTGTGTGGTCAGTGCTGGTCACAGGGTGTGTGCTCTGGTGAACCTGAGTAGCATCTGCTGTAGTTGATCACTGCAGCAAGGTGGGGAGATAGCTAGGGCCTTGTGTGTCTCGATGGTGCCATACCTCTTGTCTGTGACATGGATAGCTACTCTACTCAGGATGGGAGTCCTGCGAAAACAGGTTTGGTCACTTTTCAGTGCAGCAGTGAGGCTAAGAGTGGCTGCAAGCACTGCTGTCACCTCCAGAGTGCATTGGTGCTCGCTGCCTGTGACCATGTGCTTTGTTATTCTGATGGTACTCACCCTGAGTGTGCACAGAAAGCAGTCATGGTGATGGCAGCAGGCCCAGAGCCCCAGCAGGGAGGCCCTGGCCAGCAGGCCTAGGTCTGCTTTCTCTCTCTTTTTTTTTTTTTTAATGCCGCTGAGCTAAACCCCCAGCCCCTTAGGTCTGCTTTCTCAGGAAGCAGACTTCTCACTGGGCCTCTTCCTGGGATCTCTTTAGGGATTTGAGACTGTTTTTCCCCCAAATTCTTAGCATTGGGCCATGATAGGTTACTGATAAGAATAGGAGAAAATATTTTAAAATTGCTTAATGATAAAATATTTGCATTAAAAGTAGCACTAGAGGATGTGAGGGCGATCTGGCTGTGACATCTGTCACCCCATTGATTGCCAGGGTTGATTTGGTTGATCTGGCTGGCTAGGTGGGTGTCCCCTTCCTCCCTCAATGGTCCATGGGCGTCCCTTCCGAAGCTGCGTGTCTGTCGAAGAGGATGACCACCCTGATAGAGGAGGACCGTTCCTCAGTCAAGGGTGTGTAAGTAGCTGCACTTTCCTGCTAGAACTTCCAAACAAGTTCTCAAAGTAGCACTAGAAGTGAAACAAGGCATTACAAATAGCATTTGGTGATATTCTCCCTTAAATCACCTTGTAATTAGCAATGAATTAATTACAGTGAGTAATTAGTACTGTAAGAATACAAATACAAGTCTGGAAGAAGAACCATTGTTCTGGTATTTTGCGCCTGCTATAGAGGTGGCGAAACTGGTGGTCAGTTGCTGGAATGAGTGAGATTTTATTCTTGGAGTGTTTGCTTTTCTCAGCAGATCTGTAATGACCTTTTTTGGTACCCATTTCCTGTGTTGATGCTTAGCATCCTAGCTGCTTAAGTCTGACTTACGGAATCAGCCTGACCACCCTCAGCAGAAGGCTGGCAACATTCGCTTTCTGCTGCCCAGTTGGTGCCCTCGGTACTGAGCTGGTGTACATGGATGGAGGGGAAGGAGCACCCTTCTTGTGGGCCCTACACAGAGGAAGTAGTGCCTGACACTTAGTCCTCATTCTGGAGCTTCAAGTCCTGGCATTGTTGCTTGCTGGCTAGTAGGCAGTTCTTTAAGACTGTTGTTAATTAAATAAGCTAATACACACAAAGTGCTTAGAAGGGTGCCAGATACACACTAAGCTCTGGGGATGTTGCCCACGACTGCAGTTTCATTTCTACCATCAAGTTGCTGATTGTGTTTATGTCCTGTGTCCTGCTTGGGCATCTCCAGCTGTCATGGTGCTATTTTGTGTGAATGCCCTGCTACATCCTGGGGTTAATCTAGTCATAAATGCACATCACGTCTTTTTTTTAAGAGAGTAGAAACCACTTGACAAATAGCTTTCTGCAGTGCACCAGGGTTTTAAAGCATTGATGCATTTACCTCTAGAAGTAAGTGGTCTACGTGGTTGATGAGTGAGGATTGACAAAGTGCTAGCTTTCGGCACAGAGGTGTTCACTCTGCCCCAGGGATTTCATTATTAGAATCTTAATCCTGTGACTTTAGACTTGTCTGCCATATTTCTGTTCTTTAAATCTGGAGCGTACTTCTCTTAAGGCACTTTGAGGTTGGCACTCTGTTCTTCTGAAGCACAGCCTGCTCCCATCCCTCACAGTGGTCTGCATGGCAGGTGTTCTGATCTTGGGAGACAGGTGTGGGGGTAAAGCGACCTCTCACATCATGATGCAGGCCTCGCCATGCTGGGATCTGAACTCAGGTCTCCCATCCCGGATGGCTGTGCTCTCTTGGTACCACTGGCCTTAGGAAGTGAGATACTGTGTGTGTGGGAAGGGGCTCTAAGAAATTGTGACACTGTAAGACGGTACAGTTGCTTATTCTGCCCTTGGTAAGTTCAGATACAAATCCACAAGAGATGAGAGAAGGTTAAGATATAATCGAAGTACCTGTATAAAAGTCTGGACAAATACAAACTGCAGCAGTCCTTTGGAGGAGAGGGGAGGGCTGGCTTGTTCCATGAGAAAGGTGGTAGGATTGGGGTGCTGTCAGCAGCACCTGTGATGTAGTCAGTGATTGACTGAGTAGTGATTTACTTTGTTTCTACTCTTTATCGGGTTTGTATTTCCTTTCCATCTGTGTGGCGCACCCTGAGACCCTCAGTGGATGCCCAAACCTGAAGATAGTACTGAGCCCTACAGATTCAAAGTGGCTGTTACCTGCCCTTTGTGAAGGTGTGTGAATTCTCTGCTCCATACACCATATCTGCCTTCATCCCAGGCTCTGGGGCATTGCCGTGTGGAGCTCATCTGTCCTTCTAGCTCCTGAGTCTCGCTGCTCCTGTGCATTTTCGTAATTTATATTTTCCATGCAGCATCACCCGAAGAGCCCCGTTTCATTACAGCTGAAGACTTGTGTTGAATGCTGTCCTTCCTCTTTGGAAACTTCCTCAGTTCTGCTGGAAATGTGGCAGTGTCTTCCTCAGCAGAGATGGCTTGTCCAGCAGTTTTTGTGTTTTTTAGTCCAGACCGGGCCCTGATTAACCACCTCTCCCTTCAGGAGTGGCAGACGCCCTCGTGTTGGGATGTCTTGTGGGAGTCTTCACACAGGCTCCATGCTTTCTAGTGCCACGTTACCATTGTTGCCATCAGCTGGGACATGTTTTTTGTCTGTGTTTTCTATCCATAAGGCTGTTTTCTAAGCCTTCTCCTCCTTAACTAGACCCCTGTTGTGCACAGAGGCTCTAAGTGCAGCTTCTTGATATATAGCAACAAAAGAAGCTGGAGTTTATTTTTCCTCTTGTTTTAGGATGGAAGATTCTTTGTTATCATAGCTCTTAGCACCTCAGCATAGATTCTTTTTTTTTTTTCCTTAAATAATTGTCACCTTTTTTACTTAGAGAAAGCACTCTATAGCTTCTCTTTGGCACAACTGGATGGCCAGCCTCAGTATGGGGCCATTATTAAGTAAAAGAAGGGTCACTTGAACCCAAGCCTTGCAGGACTGCAACAGTGGATCTGATACCCTAGATGGTTGTTGAGTGACTAATGGGTGGGTAGTCAATACACTGAACAGGGGGACAGTGGGACTTGCATTTTGCTACTCAGAATAGCATGCAATATAGAACTGATGAATCATTTATTTCTTGAATTTTCCACTCAATACCTTCAGACTCTGGTTGACTGTGAGTAACTAAAACTTCAGAAAGTGAAACCATGGTTAAGGGAGATGCTGTATAATCAATGTTCACTTATTTTGTAGGATAGATGGGCACAGAGGACTGTATCCAACATATATTCTTAAATATTTCTTAAACTATGTTTTTTTTTTTTTTTTTTGAGACAAGGCCTCACAGTGTAGCTCAGGCTTACCTCAGACTTGCTGGGTATCCTAGGCTGGCCTCAAATTCACAACTCTTTTGCCTCCGCCTCCAAAGTGCTAGGATGTACCACCTTGCCTGGCTTCAAATTCTTAGTGGTGTGATTGGGACATACAACAGATGGTCAGTAAATTTTGCCTGGTTGCCTGAAGGTTTTTGATTAGTTAGCAAGAGCCAGCCCTTCAATGTTCACGAAAGATGTTTATTGTTATCAGTTTCAAATAGTTTATTGAACATGCTTGCTATACATGCTTGTAATGGTTTTACTGTGAATTTTTTTTTTGCTTGTAGTATTTCATTATAACAAATATTTTTAAAAACAATTTTGTTATCTTGTGTAGATCCAAACCATTCCCCTTCCAGAGCACCTGTCTGTGGGATTTTTGTGGATTTTGCAACAGCCTCACGTCGACAAAAGAGTCGAACTCAGGCCCTTAAACAAAAGTAAGTATTTTGGAAAATTTGCCAAAGATACAGAGGGATTTTTAATATACTTTTCTTCAACACCTTTTTAAAGATAGAGCTTTTCCTATTGCCTGTTTAGGTGTATTCCTCAATTTGTGCTGCGTTTCTGTTGGAGTTTGGATATTATGCTAGTAGTGCCTGCACTGTTTTACCCTGGGATGCTTGGTGCCCACATTCCTGGTTAAATTCGTAGCTGGATGTTGAGGACTGGGGGTCCATTTCTGTTTGGAGCCAGGTCAGGAGCCCCAGTTGCACGTTCACAAATCTGGAGACTGCAAGGTCCCCGATAGAGCAAGCCTGGCTGGTGTTGCACTGCATGTTGGTGTCTCCACCACAGGAAGCCCTGATAGCTTCGGACTGTAGGGATGGGGGAGGCTGAATATAATGGTGGAAAGTGTGTGATAGAGCAGTGGCTCACCAGAGGCAGAGAGAGATGGGAAGGATCAGGGCCAAGCTACCTTCTTCAAGGTCAGACCCCCTGTGACCCGCTTGCTGTGGCTGGGCACTGCCTAGCGGCCCACTGAACTGGGAATTCATCCATTGACAGGTTCATAATTTGATGGCTGTTGGGAGGTGATGGAAGCTGAGGGGTGAGACCCAGTTGAAAGAGCATGTCCTTGATGGCTTGTGTTTGGGTGCTGTGCCTTGTCCTGGTCCCACCTTTCCTGCTCTGTCTGCTTCCTGTCTGCCGTGAGGTGAGCAGTCTCTTCTGCTACATGCTCTCCACTATGGTGCACCAGCTCCTCCCACCGGCCATAGGATGAGATCTCAGTAACTATGAGCCAAAATAATTCTTCTACCTTAAGTTTTTTGTTGTTGTTGTTTTCAAAGATGGAAAGCTAAATCAGATGCCATAAACTATTCGTGCATCAAAAGTCTTAATATGGCAGGACATCAGTTTCTGATAAAATAATTATAGTGTGAAGGCCATTCCAATTTTTAAGTCACAGCAGGTGTGTGTATGTGTGAATTCACATATTTTGGAATGCTGATTCTAAATTGTTAAGGTTACAAGAGATGAAGACAGTATTGATGAGGAAAACAAAGATAGAAGCCTTAAATCAGAGAATGAGTTTTAAAGTTACAGTAGCTGAATTGTGTCTTGGCATGAGGATAGGCAGGCTGGCCCCATTGGAGCTGGAGTCCAGGAGCATTCTTAGATCCCTCTGGTCCCTGACTACATTGTCACTGCATGTAGCAGGTGGAGTGAGCTCCCATAAATGACTCTGGAGTAGTTAATACATGGATGCCAAAAAAGGACCCCATATCTCATACTCAGGAAGGTGTGATAGGCCCAGGAAAGTGAAGGTAGTAGGTGCTGAAGGCTTGAAAGGTTTTGGAAGCCAAACCTGGAACAGTTAGAAGATGGAACAGTTAGAGATTAAGATACAGAAGCCACAGTTTTTGGTAAATCAAAACTGCAGATGATGAGCAGAGGGAAGCAGAGGAAGGGACAGGTGAGTGCAAGTCAGGCTGTGGATGTCGGAGATCATTCATTCATTTGTTCACTGGTTCACTGTGTGTTATTGGGCACCACCTGAATGAAAGAACACAAATGAAAAAATAAAGGTCTCTGCCTTCACCTAGCTTGTGCTCAGGGAGGGGTGGCAGATGGTTGAACTTGGGCTCATCAATGTTAGGGTATCTGGAAGAAAAGGAGAATGCAGCCCAAGCCAAGGGGCAGTCTTTGAGGAAGAGGAAGCCAACAGATGCAGCTGTTTCTGAGGCTGTGGGTAATTTACATTGTCAGGAGCCACCTAGACACCGGAGTCTTGTGGAGCAGTGGTCTGCAGTGGCCTCCAGGGCAGTAAATTCTGGACACCTGCCCAGCTGTGCAGCCCACCACTGCCTGACTGTCTTAGTTACTTTGCTTGTTGCTGAGATGAAATAGCTGACACCCAAAGTTAAAGGGGGAAAGATTTATTTAACTAGCAGTTTGTGCAGGTTTTAGTCCATAATTGCCTGGCTCTGGGAGGAGGGGATAGCACATGGCAAAGGAGCAACAGTACACGTTTGCAAAAGATAGAAAAAGCAACAGTGAAGAGAGGGGACAAGCCTCTTTCTGTCCCTTATATTGTATGCAGGCTACCTGCCCCTAGGGCATGTGTAGCACTCACCTTGGCATTGGACCTTCAATCAATTACAAACTTCAGATCCAGCCATTTCTGAAAAGCAACCTCTCATTCCATTACTGTGTGAAGCTTTCAAACCATAACACTGGCTGATACAACAAATATGCCATCCTTCTAGCCAGAGAGCAATTCCTGTAGCAAAGCAATCACCAGGCAAATGTACATCTTAACTATTTGTGTTGACCTCAGGTGTGCTGCACTGGCTTGTCACATGTTTGATTCATGATATACTCTTTTCCTTGGTCCTTGTGTGACTGTCTTTTACTTAGCTATTTTTAACAAATGTTAATTACCTCTTGTTCACCCCCACAAAAGTCTTTGCTAATAACCTCTGTATGATTCCTCTGTCTTGTACCTTCCCGGGTGTGCTGCTTAATTTAACTTTTTTTTCTTTCTGACTTATTTTAAAGGTCAAGAAGTACAAAATTACTTCGGCTTATTGACTTGGATTTTTCATTCACGTTCTCTCTCTTGGATCTACCACCAGTTAATGAATATGACATGTATATCAGAAACTTCGGGAAGAAAAATACGAAGCAGGTTAGTTTAAGGCGATTTCACTCATTGACAAAATGCATGTAGAGTATCAGTTGTGTCTCCCAGGCTCTTGTTGTGGAGTTTCTGATTGACTTGGGAATGGTCTGCAGAGGCAGTGGTGTAGGAAAAGGCAGTCCTTCATTGCGTAGTGCTCTTCAGCTGTGGAGATGGTACAGACAGTCCGAGGGTTTCCCATAAGCCATGAGGAGTATAGATCGGTGATTCCTGTGCAGCAAGTTACAGTGTGGCAGAAGTTCTGTTGTAGTCAGGGGTTGTACACAGAGAACAACTAGGATTAGGACATGGAGTTTATAATATTTTTATAATGGTCACTGGAAGTTAACACAGGAAAATGCAGGAAATCTATCTGCAATACCAAAAACATAGATTATTTAGTCAAGAGCCTAAACCCCATGTTAGTGTCCCACATGAGTCCAGATAAAAACCCAGAGCTCAGGACAATGCCTCCCACGAGTCCAACAGGAGGTCCAGAGCCCACAAGAAGGACTCACACCAGTCTCTTTTACGGATCCGTGCCGGGAAGACTCAAGGGTCAGCGGTGGAAGCCAGAAAGTCTATGCCAGCAGGATGAAGGAACTGTGCTAGTGGGATGAGGGTTCTACGCTGGAGCCGAGAAGTCACACTCACAACAAAGACCAGGGCTATCCTGAAAGGCACCACAGCCATCCTCAGCGACATGGAGGCCCCGAGCTCCTCCGACGACAAGCACAGATGGGTACGTGCCAGGAAGCAGCGTGACGAGTTCATCCTGGAGACCAAGCAGCACATGTCTTCCCCTCTGGAGCCAGGAAGCAATGCTCGATGTGAGGACCAGAGCTTTTCCAGGAAAACCAACAGCTCAGACAGCAACTCATAGGAGAACCCACAATGTCTCCTTAACACCTCAACCCTCAACACCTCCCTTCTCCATCTATTTATCCTAGCAACTCTCCTCAGGTGGAGCATCTTCGCTCAATGCATGCCGATGTAATCCAGCTGGTGGTAAGTTGACCACCAGTTCTCAATCCATAACAAGTTCCCACTCTGAGTACAGCTTTGTGTGGTGCAGGTGTCTTGTCCAGGTTGGATTTGGTTTTCAGGTGCCAGATGAATAAATAGGAGTGAGTAATACTTGTTTGTATGAAATATTTACAAGCCAAGGACCTTGGAGGTGGTAGTTGCTGTGCATTCAGTGTGGTACCCTGTCCTCTCTGATTCTACAGAGATTTCAAGCCTGGTCTGTCACTGGGCCAGGCTACGCCATGTCTTGTTCATGCTTCCTCCTTCCCTCTGCCCTATCTGCCTGATAACTTCTGTGTCCAAGGCCTATTCTGAAGCACCAAGACCCTTTGCCCCATAACTTATGGTGAATTTTTTTCTCCTCTTTCAAAGTTGCTATTCTATCTCATGAAATTTTGTACTTCCTAATAATACTACTAATCTATAGTCATGAGATAGTCTAAATTCATAACAAAAGTATGATGCCTTTTTATTTTAAAGGCTGAGCATTTAAGCCAGCGCCTTGTGTATGTGAGGCAAGAACACCACAGAGGTTTCTCCAGCCTGGTATAAAGCGTTTGAAGTCAGATAGCATATCTTCTGTTTTCCTATGTTCCTGATAGTGAGGTCGTAAATCTCATGTCTACTTTAGTCTCCTCAGCAATCCTGGTTAATAGAAGGAGGGTCACAGCATGGACCCAGGGAAGCTGGCAGGTTTAACCCAAGTGTGCATGAGACTTACTGATCCTGAGTAGATTGTCTAACTTTTTGCTTGTTTTCCACATCTCACCAGTTATTAATAATAAAACTATCTTCATTGAAGTATGTAGGTAAATTATGTTGGTTTTACAATGCCAATATGTTTGTGAGAACAGCACTTGGGTAGGCTAGGTGGCAGTGTTTTCAAACCAAAGCTAAATTGTCCAATGTGATTTTTGGAAACTTTTTAGAAATTAGGCCTGTAAAGCCAGGTGTGGTGGCTCACACTTGTAATCCCAGCATTCGGGAGGCTGAGGTGGGAGGATTGTTGTGAGTTCGAGACCAGCCTGGGCTACAAAGTGAGCTCAAGGCCAGCCTCAACTGCAAAGTGAAACGCTGTCTCAAAAAAAAGACCAAAAAAAAAAAAAAAAAAAAAAAAGAAGAAATTAGGCCTGTATTTATCAAATATTTGAGACAAAAGCAATCTTTGTATGATCATTATTTATGCATTAATTCTTACTTTGACATTAAGAAAAAGACTTATGTTAACCTTTTAAAACTTGTAATTGTTTTTATTGCCAAATGTTAATTCTCCATACCTTTGTTCTTAAGGCATATGTTCAGTATAATGAAGATAATGTTGAACGAGACATTCAGACTGAAGACATAGAGACCAGAGAAGTGTGGACCCAACATCCTGGAGAAGGCGCCATTGTTTCTGGAGGTGCTACTTTGGTCTTGAATATCGCCTGTCTTTACAGTTTTGTTTTATTTTTATTTCCTTTCTTGTTTTTTCCCATTATGTCTTTCTCTGGTGTGGTTATAAGGCTATGAAAATACCTAGTATTGTTTGAGAGAAACAAACTCGCTTTTGTCAATGATTGCCCATGAGAGCTACAAGCAGGCTTTAAGAGTTCGGGAGAGGGCCTGGCCCTACCAGGATCGATAACCTGTGCTATGAGTCCCCATTCCAGACAACCTCCTGGACGTGAGGAACATACTGTGCTTCCAAGATGGGGACAGTCTGTTCTTACCCATATGGGGGATTTTCAGTTTTTAAAGTGTGGTTTACGGGGCTGGGGATTTAGCTCAGCGGCATAAGCGCCTGCCTTGCAAGCAGGCAGTTGTGAGTTCGATCCCTGGTACCGATAAAAATAAAAAGACCAAAAAATAAATAAATAAATAAATAAATAAAGTGTGGTTTACAAGTAAAGTCCATCAATACAGATTGAAGGTACCAACCAGGTATTCTGCAGCTATTTGTACATTAAATGCTTTTTAATTATTTTTCTTGAGCAATTGTCTCTATCTAGGCAGGAATTATTTCCTTTCCTCAGGTAAGTCTCATGTTAGGAGAGTAATATAGTTTGAGTATCCCTTATTCAAAATGGTTGAGACTAATATGTATTTCAGATTTTGGATTTTTGGATTAGGAATGCTTAATCTGTATGCCTAAATTTGTTACTTAAATAATGAATTGGTTGCCTTTTGTTTTGTTTTGCTTCTGTTTTTGTTTTTGTTTTTGAGATAGAGTCTTGCAGTACAGTTCATTGTGGTCTTGAATTCACTATGTAGCTCAGCCTGGCCTTGAACTTAAAGTGACTTTCCTGTCAGCATCCTGAGAATGAATTGATTCCTTTAACTACTTTCTACACTTAAATAAGATTCAACTTAGAGACTTTCACTAAAATGATATGCAATTGTTTTGGAAAAAAAAATTACTCGTAGATCTAGAAGACAGCTACATGTGGTGGCGCATGCCTGTAATCCCAGCACTGGGGAAATTGAGGAAGGAGAGTTGCCACATGTTTGAGGCCAGCCTGGGTTACATAATGAGTTCAAAAAACAAAACAAAACAAACTAAAAAAACCACCCCCCCCCAGGAAAACTAAAACAAACAAAAAAAACCAACAGCAACAAAAAATCTAGAGAATTTCTGTTTTTCTGGTTTTTCTTTTAGAACTCTTAATTTTCTTTTTCTTTTTCTTTCTTTTTTTTGAGACAGGGTCTCTCTTTATAATGCAGGCTAGCCGTGAACTCACTGTGTAGTCTAGGCTGGCCTTAAACTCAAGGCATCCCTTCCTGCCTCTGGCTCCTCAGTGCTGGAATCACAGGCATGCACCACCACGCCTGACTTTAATTTTCATTTGTAACATCTCTTTGAACTCTGAGATGTGTACAGTACAACTACTATAAAGTCCACTTTGGGGGTTGGGGGTTTAGCTCAGTGGCATAAGCGCCTGCCTTGCAAGCAGGCAGTCGTGAGTTCGATACCTAGTACTGATAAAAACGAAAAAAAGACAAAAAAAAAAAATAAGTCCACTTTGTTGACTTTATGTACTCTCTTTTTGCTAGGTAGTAAAGAAGGAGAAACATCTACTGCTACATTTGTACCAAAGATTAATACTCCGAGGTTATCTAACTTTCTCCGAGCAGCCTGTCAGGTATATGTTGTGTTATATAGTCTCTTCTGTGTGTGAATACTTAAAGATTTCAATGTATGTAGAAGCATAAGGACTATTGAAATCTTGGAGAATTTACAGCTTAGATAAATTAGAGTCAATTATTCATTTTCAGTTACTATTTTTTTTTACAAATCATCAATAGTACATTCATAAACCCTTATGTGAAAAGTGACCCTGGGAACTGTGTATTGCTGGAAGTACTGCCTGTGCCTCTGGGTTCTATAATCTATTTTTTTTTTTTTTTGTCTTTTTTTTCATTTTTATCGGTACCAGGGATCGAACTCACGACCGCCTGCTTGCAAGGCAGGTGCTTATGCCGCTGAGCTAAACCCTCAGCTCCTTTTTTTTTTTTTTTTTTGGTCTATAATCTATTTTTTAAAAAAATTTTTGTTACTGGGAATAAAACTTGGGACCTCATGCTTACCAGGAAGGTGCTGTGCCATTGAGCTATATCCCTGGTCCAGTTCTACAGTTTAATATTAATTTCTTATATTTAAAAATAATTATAAAACATAATTATAGACATATTAAGTTCACACATAAGCATAATGTAGGTATTTGAAAATAATAAATTCATGATTTTAAAAATTAATGATAGAAACTTCCAGATACATACAAAGATAAAGGAAATAGTCTTGTGATTCCTTGTGTGCTTCAGTAATATCACCTCATGGCCAGTTTGTCTTGTTTGACACCTTCACCACATCCCCCCAGCCACCCGTCCATGTGATCAACTTTTCCTTCATAAGTATACAGTGTAAATCTCTAAATAAATCCATGGAAGCATTATTACTAATAATTTTTAATATATTAAAATATAAAGTTGATGTTCAAATTTATTGTTATCTCAAACACTTTTCTATATAAGTTCCAAATTTAAATATAGAGCTGAAATAAACAGCTAAACATTGTTAAATCTTGACATGCCTTGTGTTAAGCCTACTTATCGGAGTTAGGCTTGTGTGAAGCCTGTGTATCAGAGTAAACTCTGAATACCTGGTAGTTACTTTGTCTGAATGCCATTTTTATATAGGAATCTGTGATTTAGAAACCTGTACATCTCACATAATTTTTTGCCCTCCGATTATGTTTTAGTGTAAAGTTCTTGGGGACTATAACAACATACCAGTTGGGTACAATGGCATGGGAAGAGGGAACATGGGGGCAAATGAAATGTAGACAGAGATTGGTCACCATGGGGCTGTGCCCAGTTCACAGCTGTGCATTCATAGTATCCTTGAGTCTTCCTTAGCACTCTTCCTGTCAGTGCTCACTGAGTGTGCCCACCCACTGCACACCATTCCAGTTTGTTCTTAGTGAGTGTGCCCCGAACACAGTCCTCACTGAATGTGCCCACCCTCGACACACCATTCCAGTTTGTTCTTACTGAGTGTGCCCCGTGCCCTCACACCCTCCCTGTCAGTCCTCACTGAGTGTGCCCGCCCACCGCACACCACTCCTGTCCTCACATCCTGTCTGTTTCTCCTGTACACCCTAAGGAGATGAGCCCTTTATTATAGTTGTAGGGATTCAGCACTGTCTTCTGTCTCATTGCTGGGACAGAATAGCTAGTGACCACAGGTGAAGGGAGGAGAGGCTTATTTCAGGTTACAGTTTGTACAAGTTTCAGCCTACGTCAGCTGACTCTAAGGTAGAGCAGGAGGCAGGCGGGCAGGCTGAGGCGAAACCACCCCAGGCAGTGAAGGGGAGGCAACAGCTGCACTTTGCACCCTGGCTACAAGTAGCCTGTTGGTGGCCTTCTCAGTTCCCACACCTAAACCAGGCCAAATCAGTAAGTTACCACGTGTCCATAATCCAGCCACATCCCCACCTCTGAGTGCATGTGGTTTTGGGGGGACATCTAGTTACAGTAAAAGCCATAACGAACACTGCCCCTGTCCAGGGAGAAAGAGTGTAATGGTTTTCCAGTGTTTGTCTGTTATACTGTGTTCATTTAATGGTGTTTGGTAATCAGCCCTTTCTCTTCCTCTGTGATTTCCAGCAGAATATCTGGTGGAAAAAAATCTCCTAGCATTTATCTTAATTGACCTTTTTTCTGTTTTTGTCATCATCATCATCATCATCATCATTATCATCATCTTTTTTTGTTTTGGTTCTGGGGATCAAACTTATGACCTGGAACTTGCCGGGCAGGTTTGTGCTGCTGAGCTAAATACTCAGCTTATCATCACCGTCATTATTATTTTGAGACAGGGTCTCACAATGTAGTTCATGCTGGTCTTGAACTCACTTTGTACCCCAGGCTGGCCTTGAACTTATGTTGATTCGCCTGCCTCAGTCTCCCCAGTGTTTGGGTAACAGGCATGCACCACCACACTTGGCTTAGTTTCTATTATTATTCAGAAAGGAGCATACATTTTTTAAGTTTGTCTGATATGGTGGAGCCAACATTTATTTGTAGAAGTGGATACGATGAAAAGTTGACAGATTGTAATTTACTGAGTGTAAAAGAATACTCACTTGTCTTTGAAAGGTGATTGCTGTTTTGCTTGAAGAGGACCATTTGGCCACTGAACCTACCTGCAATCCCAGGACGCAGGACAGCACCTTGTCTATCAGTGACAGTGCCTCCCGGTTGAATACCAGCCTGCCATTCCTTCAGAGTAAGAGGCCTTTCTGGAACATGGCTTGAATTTTGATTCCTAGACATTTATATTGAAACAATAACTGTAATATTGCATTCTATTTTAATGTGATGTAGTTTATTATATGTAAAACAGAGAGACAGTTTCTGCAGAACTGAAAAGTGAGTAGTTTTTCTTAATATATGTGTTAAATTTTTGATTAGAAATTTTAATAAGTTGATTAGAAGAGGTGTTACAGTAATTTAAATTAGTGAAATTATTTAAAAGCTGAAGACTGAGGTCATCTGTATTTGTTTTAGGTTATCTTTTTCCTCACAGTTGCTCAGCTGCTTCAATCTCTTGGAATAAAATAGAGGAACTGGAGCAGCACTGTGTTCAGGTCAGGCAGGGCTATGCCACCGAAGATCATAGTGGTTTCACTGGTTAGACCTGCGAAGTGGACGCTTCCTGTTTATCATATATATACTTAGATTTTTAAGTTTATCCATGATTACAGAGCAGAAAATGATAAATGCAGATATGACATTGAATGTAAAGAACACTTGCATGTAATTCTGTTAAGTTAGTTTAAAAACTGTGTTTATAAGACTAAAGTTTCTTTAGCTGAAAATGACATGTTGGCCTTTGAGAAATGCCACTAGCAGAGTAGGTTGTGGCCATCATGGCCCTGGTGTGTGTGTGTGTGTGTGTGTGTGTGTGTGTGTGTGTGTGAAAACACAGCAAGAAGGGGCCAATCCAGAAACTGACCTCTCTTCTACAGGTGAGGGCACAGGTGTGCTCCAGGAGAGAAGCCAGAGCCCTCTGTACTTCTGGTTCCAGGCGTTTCTTCCTTCCTGCCTGTATTTAGAGACAGATTAATGCGGGTTCCTCACCTTTTAACATTCACAAAAATCTCATTGTTAACTTAAATCTTTACACTGTTTAAAACTATTTTATTTTAAACCAAAGAGTTGTCTCACTAGAAAAATAGTAAGCCATCATGTGTGTAATATTTAACACCCTGACCACACCCACACCCTCACCCAAAGAAACAGAAGAGAAGGTGCAGAGTGGAGTGGCAGCAGATATCAAAAAACCTCCTTCAAATATTAATACACATTCTGAAGAGACCAACCATATATGAAAGGAGTAGAGATTTTTCTTCTTGCTTACTCTTGTGTTTTAGTAAAATAACTATTGGAGTAACAGAAGAAAAATGAGGTCAGGGCAGAGCGTAAATTGACACAGTAAACTGTCTCATTGTTGTGAACCTAGCATTTGACTCTCATAACGTCCGGGTCTTTGGTCAGACACAGTGATGCCTCAGCCTTCATAGAGAATTCTAATCTTCTGTATCCTACGCTCCACTGAATAGGACAGTCAGAAACCTCCGTCACTTAGGACTAGGAAGGCAGCACACGTGGTAGCTTTTCCTCATGTTAGGTGGTCAAGAAGCACAAACTATCATGGCCCTTCCCTGAGGGGGTGCAATGTGCTGGGGAGGAGCCCTGGGGCTGTGGTGTGCATGTGGAAGGAGGAGACACCCGTGAGTGAGTTGAGGACCTGGTGGGTGGGTGTGGACCTGAGTCATGTGTAGACGAAGTGAATCCATTCCTAGCACAGGGTTGCCACGTGGTACCAGGAGTCTAAAGTGTTGAAGTTCCCAGTAGTAGCGTCCTAACACGTTGCTGAGCAGAGGGGCTGCTTCTGGCTGTCCTTGGTGTTGCCTGCCCTGAGTTCTGCCCTGGGCATGACTGCCTGCTTCTCTGGGAATTGCTGGCAGACAGGAGGAGGCACCCTGCTCAAGCTGTGTTCCATCAAAGCTGATTGTTCCTCAGCAAACCGCAGTGTTGCTTGGACAGAGTCCTCAGGTACGGGCTATGGCCTTCACTGAAACCCAGATTTCATAATGTTTCAGTTTTGGAAGGATCAGGTTTGTCTCTACATTAGTTTGAAATGTATTTGAGTATTCTGACATGTTAATCATATGGCATCTGGCAGATTGCTAAAATGCAAAAACATTTTTTTTATCTTGTCCCCAGACCGCAAGGTGTCCTACTTGCATGCCTCTCAGGTTCAGAGACAAATGGTGGTCTCAGTCCATGATTTACCTGGAAAGGTATTCACCCAGCCGCTGGACTACAGATACATCCTCTGTGTTTGGGATATTTGGCAGCCGTCAGAGCCCCAGAAGGTGCTGATATGTGAGTCCAAGGTACACTCAAGGAGAGAAGTATGAGTTTTCTGAAAGGAGGTGAGTGGAGAGCAGAGGCACAGAAAGAACAGGGGGAGAGCGGAGGACAGCAAAACGGTAAAGGCCAGGGTTTGTCTCATAGCCACTTTACCTGTGCTGCAGGGGTATATTTGCCTTGACTCTAGAAATCCTTAGTTCAGAGGCTCAGTGTGGACTGAGATTATCCTGGGCCAGTAGAGAATAGAAAGTGGGTGTAGTTATAGGCCTAATATAAACTGTGGTCTACTCTGAGCACAGCTCTTATATCCTAGAGGTGATCTTTCTGGGTCCTGGGTATTTTGAAGATTTCTGGAAAGCCGTGCAATTTCCTGGAATGGTTTGAATTGCTCTACAGCTTACTCCAAGCACCCCCACCCCACCACCTCTCCATGTCTCTGGCCTGGCAGGTCCCCTGGGAGGGCTACCCTTTGTGTTTTTGCCACTTGATTTGTAAAACATCTTGTTTACATATTCTTCACCTCAGCACCACTGGTTCCCTCAAAGTCACAGAGTAGAACTTGGACAGGTGCTAGGGGCTTGGAAATAAAGACTTTTTCCAATACAAGATGTAAATAAAATGACAAAGGATGCAGTTTTCATCCTGGAGATAAACAGGAAGGATAATGCAGCGATTTGTGTACTGGGATGTGTGGTTTGTGATGGCAGCGATCCTGCAGGGTAGATTTGTAATCTCTCCTTTCCATCTGTGGAAACTAACACTCAGTCAAGTTAATGGGTTTGTTTTATGGATTTTCTACCCCTTACCCACAGCTTCCTGGAGTGAAGGTTTATAGGGCGTCCATGGGGTAAAGTGAGAAGTGCTGCGTGCTGTGGGGTGAACTTAGCCTCGGTGAACACAGCCTCACACACCCCTGTCGTCTGCTCCCTGTTTCTCTTTTCAGGTCACGTGTTGCAGCTTTAGCCCTTTTAAAGCATTTCTGCTGTTTGCTGGCACTGCGCACGGCTCTGTTGTTGTGTGGGATTTGAGAGAAGACTCCAGGATACATCAGTATGTGAAGTTGAGTGGTGGCCCTTGGACTTTCAGGATACCCACGTTTTCCACTGGTCAGTGTCACTGGTCTGCCAGTCATGCGTCCCTAGAAAAGTATGACAGATTTGAGGTTGAAATCTCAAATTTATTTGTATTTGTTCATTAAGATTATCCAGAGCATAGGATCCACGCCATGGACAAAAGAGGCGTTTCATAAATAGAACAAAAGCAAAGTTCACTGAGTCACCCTTACCCAGTAGCCAGCAACAATGGAAATTTTGTATTAAATTTGTGGATTCCAAAACATTTCAACCAAAGAATTGTGAGATTTAAATTAGCTTAAGGTATATTAGTATGTGGATGGTTCTGTGGTATAGTTACTAATGCTTGAAGTAGTAAAATCAGTCACTCTGTTGGGGATGAAAAGAGAACAACCTGACTTCTTGGGACCCTTAATTGTACTCAGGTGAGCAAATTCCACGGTGAGACACCACATCAAGTAATGAATACTTCCTGTGTCTAGGACCTTGTCGGGGGCTTTGTATATGTCTGCGCACTTAACTCTCCTAAAAGCCCTGGGTCCCAGCACTCAGAATTGTGGGATGTTTGTTTGAAGCCAGGCTGGCTGTACTCACCTGGAATTACCCGACACCATGCACCTTCCCAGGGCGCTGGTGTCTTGTCAATTGAAGGCCCAGGTAGAAGTCTCTCTTAGGTTCTTTTTTTGTCTGCATGTGTCTGCTCGCTCTATGGGCACACCCACACCACACTGTGCCAGTATGCGGTGTTTGTATCACTTCTTTCCCACCAACCATTGACCTGTTTTCTACCCTACAGTCATTCTTTTTCCAGATGTCATAAGAATGGAGTTGTAAGTAACTCAGCACATGTGGGGTTCCTCGGTACCACTGGACATTGCTGAAGACTCTGTCTCCTCTGCTGAGTGGTGTTCTGTGGTACAGATGTCACAGGCGTGTCGCTTAGGTCCCCAGTGGCTATGTGGTTGGTTCATCTCTGTTGTTGATGATTATGGATAGTTTGTACCTGAGTGCCTGTGTCTGTATGCCTGTCCCACTTTGCATTCTCTGCAAAACATGAGTTTCCATTTCTCTACATCCTCACAGAACTTGGTAGTATCACTTTTTGGGGAAGTGTTGGAGTTCTGCAAGCAAAGGGAAAATAAAGGGTCGAACACACTAAAGCTGCCGCCCGGCCAGCCTAAGCAAGTAGCTTTTATTGAGATAAAGAACAAAGAACTCAAATTACACATGCTTAGATTATATAACTTGTTTGCTTCTTGTCCTTACAGGTCCTCGAGTTTTTACCTTGGGGTAGAGGCAGTGTTTCAAGGCCTGCATTTTTTCCTATAACATTGTTGATGCATCCTGGACAAAATAGAGTCAGTTGTGGCTTCTCTACAGGGAAGAAAACTTTTCAGCTTTTGTAGTAATTGTGTGATGACTTCTTATTGTGGATTTGACTTTTATTCCCTAAACCTAGTGATGTTGTACCCCTGTATCTTTGTGGGTACATCTGTTTCAGTGTTTTGCCCATCTTTTATTGAATTGCTTTCCTCCTAAGGTGTTTTGTTTTATTGTTTCTGCTGGGGTTGAACCTGGAGCCTCGTACATGTTAGATACTCACTCACCACTAACCACTCACCACACCCTAGCTGTCATCTTACTTTTTGCCTTTTTTCTTTTCTTTTTTTTTGATCTATTGATTTTGTATCAGATATGTTTATTTGGTTTGATTTTTGAAGAGATTTGGTTGGACTCAGCATATTGAGCTTTGGGCTTCTGTTTCATGCTTGTATTTGTGGAACAGTGAGAAGTTTCCTCAGCTAAGTCCTTTGATTTGTATCTCAGTAGCCTGTATGGAGCCTGACTCCCATTCCTTGATGCTCTGTGATGGGTGTTCTAGGTCAGAGAGCTCGGCTGTGTTAACTGGTAGTTGCCTTCTGTAATGGAGAACGTTGCTTGCGTGGTAGTGGCTGCTGAGGTGGTATGTCCTTTAGCCTTGATTTTTTGTTTTTTGTGGTCCTGAGGGTCCAACTTGGGCCTTTCCCACTGAGCTACATCGCTAACGATTCTGTATTTCTTATTTTGAAATAGGGTTTCTCTGCGTCAGTGAGTTGCTGAGGTAGGAGTCAGATTTGAGAGTCTTCTGCCTCAGCCTCTCGTACAGACATGTGTACCAGCTGCCACACTCAGCTCTGTTAGCTGTGGTTTTGACGACACCTGGTTTCACTCCTCTTCTAGGCTAATGCCATCCAGAGACATGCCCTGGCATTCCTTCACTCTCCAAACCTTCCCCCAGTAGAGGACTTGGGACTCTGGCCTCAGAGTGAGGTCTCCCTTTCTGAGGTGGTTTTGCAGGAGCTTCCTCAGTCTCAAACATACTCTCTTGGTTGGCCTGTTTTGGCCTTTCTTCCCTGCCTTTGAACCATGGTCAGTGTTGATGGCAGCAGCTGTAGGACATAAACACAAGCTTTCGTGCCTGTTTCTCCTTTCCCAAGTATTTGAGGTATGTAGTTCCCATTCCCAGTAGTGCTGAAAGCAAGCTCCTGGGTCAGGTATGTGTGCTTCAGGGAGATGTGAGGAGACGCTTGGGTCTTTCAGACCTGCGGCCCTCTGTGTTTGTCTGCAGAGTATGAGTTGCGTTTCTGGACTGTGTTACTCACATTTGGGTGCATGGGTTTTAATCTCTAGATGGAATCCTGATCTCGGTGAGCCACCAGAGTCCTCTTCAGGCAGTAGAACCCATCTCCATGTCTCCAAGCAGGAAGCAGAACTTTGTGCTTTCGCCCTTTTCTGCTCAGGAAGGTACAGTGTCCTCCTTCCTTGAACCTTGCTCTGGAGTCATGAGATGTGATTTCCTTGTTTAATGCCACTTCTCTTCTTTCATTTCTGTTTTCATTAGGAGCATCAGGATTATCATTCCACATCGCTTCCTTGGATGAGAGCGGGGTTCTTAATGTGTGGGTGAGTCAGGTGTCCAGGCTGGGTAGGAAAGCACCTACATCTTGGGTGGGGCTCAGGGAAGGAATCTGATAGTGGTGCAGGACTAACATGGGAAATCAGAGCAGGCTCGGTAGCTGGTTCTGGGGAGACATGATACAGAGCTTCACCCGTAGCAGCAAGTACAGGGTCCTGCTGCAGGCTCTGGGCCTGCCTTAAAATCGAAACATGGTACCAGTACCAGGGCGGGGGCTGAGAAGAGGACTCTTCCCGTGGGGCAGAAGATCTGGCTGTTGATGAGGCCATGAGTGAGGCCAGGAGTGAGGAGTGAAGAGACACTGAAAGAAAGAATTAGTAAGATTTAACACATTAGCCCGAAAGTTAATGGCTGGTGTTTTTTCTGGAGCAACTGAATTTTATGACTTAATACTTTCTCTTGTCTTAACCTAAGCTATTCTTTGCTTAAATGATTTCATAATTATAAGTGATGTCATTTATTTCATATTCCATTTTTAGGTGGTGGTTGAATTGCCAAAGGCAGATATTGCAGGTTCAATAAGTGATTTAGGTAACTATTAAATTAAAAAATTAATTTTAATATTTACTAAAATGAATAGAGATGAAAGATAACAATTCCTTCTTTGAGAAATGAACACACAGTCACCTCAGCTCTTGAGCCTGTGCCATCCCTCACTGCCTTCATATGCTGTTCTGGATGAGCTCTGGCTGTCTGTGCCCACATACCCTTTCCAGAGCACTCAGTGTCAGGGTCTCTGCGTCCTGCTTACCCTGCAGGATCCTTCCTGGTGTTGGGCCAGCATTCACCCAGGCATGCCTGTATCCCGAGCGTGAGCACTGTGTGCCTGGGCTTTGTCTGGGTGGGTCAGATGGACTGAGATGAAGCACAAATGGGTGTAGAAGTTTGTTTATTTTTTCCTTTTTTTTTTCTTTTTATCCTTGACTACAATGGATTTGAAAGAGTTAGTTTATTCTGTATAAAATGTATTTGCATCACAGTGTTTTATAGTCCCGAAGATGCACAGCAGTGTGTTTCTCTGTTAGAAACTACTGTTTGAAAGCACTGTTTATCCACATTACTCTCAAGGGGGAAGGGACAGTGTCCCCAGACACTGCAGCCACCAGGTGCCTCCAGGCTCCATCACACAGGCCTGAGGTGCAGGCTGAGCCTCGCCTTTCCTTCACTGTGAGTGCAGCACGGTGTCAGGCAGACCATCGCAGAAAAACACAGATTGTGGTTGTAACATGATTTCTAGAGCACAGGGTCTGCCTAGGCCAGGTCGAAGAGGAGGGGTTACAGGCTGCCTCGCCTCTGTGGACAGCAGCTTGAACTTTATTGTGTGGCAGCTGTGACTGTCCTTTTCAGTACACACAGTTTAGTCTTTATGTACAGAGGTAGGCAGCTCTTCAGCCAGAGTTTTAATTTCAAGGTATTGAAATCTGTTCTTGCCTTTGCAGTAATTAAAGGGAGGACCACACTGGGACATACTAGGAGGCAAAGTCAGTGTATGGTCCAGCCATCAAAGCCAGGGAAAATGAGGAAGAAACAGCAGAGCAATCAGGACTGAGAAATCAGCTCTGTGTCATGTGTGTGGGGAGGAAGCTAGGGACCCAGCAGGACAGTTGATGAGGCTGACGGAGCTGGGAGATGCCTGTGCTTGCTGGCAAAGCCTGGGGTCTCAAGGTCATCTGTAAGGTGGGGAGCTCTGTGTGCTCCTGTGGATCATCACTGCTGTGAACTTGGGATGTGATAGGTGTGTGTACTGCCGTCTGGACTGAGACCAGTGGGTCTGGACCCTACCCCTTTCACCTCAGGACACGCACGGGTGCCTCTCAGAAGGAAAGCTGCTCGTCAGTGTACTTTGGTATCATTTCTCAACATAGGAGTGAATAAGCAGTGAATTTCTTAGTTACTTTTCTTATTGCTGAGACAAAACACCCAACACCCAAAGTTAAAGGAGGAAAGGTTTATTTAGCTCATGGTTTGTAGAGGTTTCAGCCCATAGTCAGCTGGCTCTAAGGCAGGGTAGCATGGCAGAGAGGCAGTCGCAGAGGCAAAATGGTTCATGGTAGGCAGAATGTAGCAAAGCAAGCAAAGAACCTTAGCAGTTTTTTTTCTGCCCCTTTTATAATCTGTTTGGGCTACCAGGATTAGTAGGGCAGTACCAAGTCAATCAGTGAACTGATTTAGGCCATTCTTGATCTTAGACCCAGCCAGCTCTATAAAAGCCTCACCTATGACTCCATGAGGCTTTGGGGGGACATTAGATACAAGCCATAATATGAACAGTGCTGGTTTTACTCACCAAGAGGAACTTTTGTTCTGCATGTCTGTTTCCAGGCCTCATCCCTGGAGGGAGGATTAAGTTGGTGCATAGTGCTGTGATCCAGTTGGGTGGCAGGTGAGAGCCCTTCCCACCCTCAAAGCCTGTTTCCTGCAGAAACAGCAGGACCTGAGTGATGGCAAGTGTGGTGAATAGTGTCAGTGTGAGACCAAGACATATTCCTTTATTTTCCATTTTGCTATTTAATTTATTTATTAGTAATGAGTCAGTTTAATAGATACCTCTTCTCATGTGCAAACACCAATTTTTGATAAAAAAGAATGCTTCCTATCTTTTCAATTGATACTCTCTGTTTTCCACCTTGTTCTAATGCAATCCTGAAATTAAAATTAGACGAAGTTTCAGGAACCAGAAATATTGATAGAAAGTTTTATTTAGAAGTTGACGCATACAACTTAACATGACATAGAAATTCTTAGTAAATGGGTAAATATTATTTGTACTATTTTTATGTTCCATATAGACTTGTTCCCAAAGATACAGTTCTTTCTCCTTTACCCAGGGCTATTAATGTAAGAATTACCCTTCAAAAACTCAGTCTCTCAGCCCAGTTCTTTCTCCTCCTCACACAGAATACCTCTATTTTGTGTTAATGAATTTGCATCTGTTTAGAGATTTTAAGCCAACTTTACTTGATTTATATATAATTCAGAAAGCAAATCATTTGTTTTTAAAAGTCATCTAATGTATCTGAGCCCAGGGCATCAGATTTCCACAATCACAGACCCATGGGCCATGCTGTTCCCTGGCTGAGCTTCTTTAGGACTATTTTTATCTGCACTGTGACCCTTCTCACTCAGGCCATGCATTATATTTACTTTATAAATTTCTGCAGGGTGTAAATGTGTACTCAAAGAAGGAATGCATCTCAAGTATCTGATGCTGCATCTTTCCCAGGCTCTCAGTGGTGTCTCCTTTCTGCAGAGGGAGAAGGGACGGGCTGGTTAGCTTAGGATGGGCTCAGCTTTGGAGCCAAGGTGTCCTGGAGGTATTTGTTACCACAGCAGGACCTCAGAAAGGTACAGACTCCCTCATCTGCTGATGGGATACTGTGGTCCCAGAGTTGGCCAGAGCAGAGAAGCCAGCAGAGAAGCTGAGAGTGGCCAGACCCTGACTCTGACTGGGCATCAGGGATTGGGAGGCACCGGGGTGCCTCTCTGGGCAAGGATGTATACTGCATGACAGAAAAACTACACACAAGCCGAATGTGATTGCTACAAAGAAGGGAAAACTGCTAAATGCCAGGAACAAGGAGGGGACTCAGGGACATAAGCTCCAGAGCTGAGGTGTGACAGGCTGGAGGTGGGTGGGGGCCTAGGCCAGCGCAGGCCTTCTCCTTGTGCCTGTGGCTGCAGGTCCAGACAGGAGCAGGAAGTGCTGGCCTTGCTGGGGTCCAGGAGACGGAACTGGGTGTTCCTCAGAGTGAGAGCAACAGAGAGCTCACTGCAAAGGAGGGAGGTGGGAGCTAGGGACTGTGACCTCCCCACTGCCTGTGGACCTGCACATGGCAGCAGAGAGACGCAGAGTCCCAGACAGCAGTGGGCACAGGGATACTGCCTGTAGGGAGGAAGACTTCACAAGCTGGGGCTCACAGGATTCCCACAAGCAGTCTGCAGAGATGTGTTCGTGCATAAAGAAACACCTGACACACAAATAACTTGGAGTGCAATCTAAAATCCCTTCAGAAATGAAGCTATCATTTATGAAAGTCAAATAGCAGATTAGACACAGCTGAGGAAAGAATTAGTGACTAGAATTATCTGCAACAGTTATCAAGCCCACAGTAGCAGAGCAAAAAGGAAGTGGCAAACAGAGTTAAACCTTAGGGTGTCTATGTGGCCCAGTCTGTTATAGGTTGGGGCCAAGTGAGTGTTCAGGGTCTTTACCTCGAGCTTTCACAGTTAACATGTGTTCACTCTGCTGTCTTTTTCAGTTCTTGTCGTAAGGATAGTGAGTTCTGGGGCACCACACAAACCCTAAACATCAAATTTTTGCCTTCGGACCCTACTCACTTCGTTGTTGGTACAGATGTGGTGAGTCAAGTTTTACATTTCATTATATTACTCATCCTGTTCTTTCCCAGAGTAATCTGACACACATGTTTATCTAAGGTTAATTTACTGTTGCTTGGGTTATAGTGTTATTTACATTGTTTCAAGAGTAACATCTTTGGGCCAGGGATTTAGCTCAGCAGCTCAAGTGCTTGCCTGGTGAGTGTGAAGTCCAGTACCAAAAAAAAAAATCTTTGCCCAACTCATACCTGATACTTCTCTTTGCTCTTCGTTGGTCTTTCTGTTTTTACTAGGGTCTTATAACTCATGGCACAAGGCAGGATTTGAAAGTATCTCCCAAATCATTCAAACCTCAAGAGTGTGGGTTAAGAGCAGTGAAGGTTAATGTGATCGACTTCTCACCTTTTGGAGAACCAATATTCCTGGTAAGAAAGTGTTTCCTACAGCACCGGTTCTTTTCTGTGGCATTATTGCCAGTGGGCAGGACATGCTGGTCCATCGGAAAGTCTTGGAAGTTGATTATTTAATCATAGATTAGGTTTCAGGGGTCTAAAAAGAAAAAATGTGAGGTTAAAATAACAAAGTAAAACCAGTTAGTGCAGGAATTTGATTCTCTTAAGAAATACTCTGCTGATTATTTATCATTTAACATACAAAGATTAAATGTCAGCCAGCCCTGCAGTCCCTAATCAGTGTGGCAGCTTTCCCCTTCCATGTGATGGCCATCAACCGTTTAAGGGCATGCAAGGCTGTGACGTTTGTTTCTAGTGGGGTATGGTGCTGCACACCCAGCATAGTCTCAGCACTCAGGAGGCTCAGCAGGAACACTGTCTGAAATTCAAGGCCAGCCTGGACTACTTAGTGAGTTCAAGGCTGTCCTGAACCACATAGCCAGACCTTGTCTCAAGAAACGAATAAAAGTTTATTTTTATATTTCATTTTTACTCCCATTCTCATTGATTTTCTCTCTTTTTTCTTTTGAGTATATGAAAGATTATTTTTCTCTTTATAAGCTAAACAATTGGTCTTTTGTTAAATCCACTAAGTTTTTTTTCTGAAAATTTCAGTCCAACAGGAATATATAGCCACATTATCAATGCAATTTTTTAAAAGGTGACTTGTTTATACCCATGGAGCCATGCTTCATGACCTGTGCTTGCATTGGTGAGGCTTGATACTGTTAAGACACTCACGGTTCATGGTTTCACCACTGTGTTGATTCTCAGGGTGGGGAGCGCCTCCTTGGCAGAGCTGGACAGGTGCTCACCTTTCCAACTCATGGGGTTGGTTTTAGTTTACAATTTTGTATCAGAAAAAAATAAACAGTCTGTGTGTTGTGCAAATTGAAGAAGCAGATTTTCAGGAAACACACCTGGCCGCTATGCTTAGGTCCGGAGAGAGCAGTTCACAGTTGTCCCTGTCACACAGGCCGGCTGCTCAGATGGAAGCCTCCGGCTGCACCAGATGAGCTCCGAGTGGCCACTGGCACAGTGGAACAGCAGCACCGGGGGGCATGCCATCACTGGCCTGCAGTGGTCGCCCACACGGCCAGCCGTGTTCCTGGTCCAGGATGCTGCATCTACCATTTATGTCTGGGACCTCCTGCAGAGTGACCTGGGCCCTGTGGCCACACAGCCCATCTCTCCAGACAGGTGAGTGAAGCAAGGACAGGTCTGGAAAGCAAATGGTCCAATCACCTTGCTTTTTCTTGAAATTCTACATTTTGTTAAATTCTCCAGTTTGTGTAGCTGGGGAAGGAATCTCATTATCCTTTTGTAAAGAGGAAGGTAAAAGTGGCCAAAGTCAGGTGACAGCTTGAAAGAATATCAGGGGTATACTGATAATAGCTGGCAAAAAGTTAGGATTTGAATTTATTTCGTTTGAGTACTAGGTATACTGACATTATCCTAATTATTAAAAAATTAATCAAGAGCTGGATACGGTGACACATGCCTATAATTCAGCTACTCAAGAGATTGAGTCAGAAGGATGGCAAGTTTCAGGAAGCCTCAGCAACTTAGCAAGACCCTGTCTAAAAAAGAAATCAAGAATCATAAAGAATCCAGAGTATGGGTCACATATGAACACATAATATACCCACAGATTGTTGATCTAGAAAGTCTATAAGTATGTCATTTGTTAAACAGTATAGTATTTATTGAGCACTGACTGTGTGCCTGAAGCTGGTCCATGATGGGCATGTGTGTGGTGATCAGGATGCGAGAGCTTAGGGTGAGTGTGAGTTAGAGCACATGCATGGTAAGAATATCACAGGGCAGCTGTGGGCCTATCTAACCACTGCTGCCCCAGAACTCCTCCCGTGTAAGTGCATGAGTTAAACAAATGATGTTTATGCTCAGTTATTTTTCCATAGCTGTAAAGAACAGAAAGAAATGAATAGGAAGGCAGGAGTACAGGGAAGATTCAAGCAAGGGCTGACAGCTCACCTAACCAGCCTCACACATGCTGTGGTGCCCAGGACCTGTCTCCTGGGGTCTGAACATAGGCCAGCAGCCCTGCCTGGAGGATGCCCAGGAGCTGGTAGTACCTGTGTGGTGGTCATAGGTTTTCTGCTTCCCTTGCCTGATTCTGTCCACCATGCCCTTTGTCCAGGAACAGTTCTTTTTTGTTCTTGAGACAGGGTCCCACTATGCAGTGCAGACTAGCCTCGAACTCATGGTAATCCTCCTGCCTCAGCCTCCTGAGTGCTGGAACTACAGGCACGAACTGTCATGCCCAGCTTGTCTAGAGACGGTTCTACCCAGGCTGTGCACATTTGTTTGAAATGATGCCACATCCGTGAACTGCATCTTGTCCATACCCAACAGTCCCGATGCCAGGGAAACCTTCAGGGTTTGCACCATGGGTGGCCTGCAAGGCGGCAGCAGTTGGACATGCCGCCTCAGAGGTGCTCAGTGCTGAGTGGTCAGGGAGGCTGTGTTTCATGACCTGCTCCTTTAGAGGCTCCCCTTCCCTGAAGCCCTGTGGTTCTTTCTGACTGCTGGTACCCTGAGTGGCCCTGTCTCAGGCTGTGTCACCAGCAGATCCCTGTAGCTCTGCCTGCATCACTGTGTGGGGACCCACATGGTCCCATGGTGCCAGTGCCACTCAGGTGCAGGCTGCATCTATGGACATTTGCTGGCTCCCCAAGAAGTTCCCTGGATGCCAGGATCTACCTGAGGAATTGGAGTCCTGGGCAGGGGTTTTGGGGCCTGAGTTCCCAGCTGAGTCTCACAGGACAGGTAACAAACAAGCTGGGCTGGGCCAGTCTGGGAGTGGGCAGGTGGGACCAAGGAGACCCAGGAGGCCAGTCAGGTGGTCTGGAAGCCTCTGGCTGGGGACAGGCTGGAGTGTGGTGAGGTGAGATGAAGGCTGGGTGGAAGAGGGTGGTTGGATGGGGGAGTGTAGTCTGTGTGGCTTGGCCTGGAGTGGGGTGTAGGAGAGGGTTGGGGGCCATGGCAGGGCCATTTACTCCTGAGTAGATGGGAGGGAGAGCAGTCTGTAGATGCAGCACTGACCACTGTGTGACAGTATGTTCTTCTCAGCTTCTTCACAAGCAGTTGGTCTGCATACCTCTAAGATGTAGAAATAGGTTGTGAAGCACTTCCTATCAATTTCCATATATTTGTTTCTGGTGTGACTTTTCTGTTTTGGGGGGTGTTGTTTTGGTGTTTTTTGGTACTGGGGATTGAACTCACAACTGCATGCTTGCAAGGCAGGCACTTATGCCTCTAAACTAAATCCCCTCTAGTCTGACTTTTCATGTCGACATCAATGCTTTTAGAAATCCTCTTCTGGATTTTTCCTCCCTTGGAGGAGACAACTTGGAAGACAGAGACCTAGGGAAGTCTCATGCATGTCCCTTCTTGCCTACAGGCTGGTGGCCATGACTGTCCTGGGGGAGCCGGAGAGGCCCAGCGGCAGCTTCCTGGCTCTGGTGCTGGCCAGGGCCTCAGGCACAGTGGACGTGCAGTACCTGAAAAGGCAGTGGGCATCCAGGCAGGCGGAGGAGGGCCAGTGGCTGTGCCTGTTCCTGCAGGAGGCCCTGGTAGAGCGTGGCTGAGGCAGCTGTGGGCGTGTTGGGAGGACTTCACTGGTATAGCACCCAGAGTCACTCTTGTACCTGTGTGCACTTTACAGAAGATTACTTCAGTGTTCCCACGCATCATTTTTGAATGGAAATAACATTTTTATACATATTAAACTTTGGGGGAAATACTGAGTCATGTCCAGTAGGCTCTTTTCTGAGAGTGTTTCTGGTTATTTTTGGAAGGGCTTTAAAATATTGTCACATTTATTATTAGATTTTAAACAGTCCACCTTGAAAATGTATTTTAATGGGATGTTTTCTTATTCATGCATACAGTAATAATTAAAGGGAATTACTCCACTGAAATGACTTTGTGGTCGTGCTTACTTGACTTTCCTTGAGCACTGAATATCTGAGTGTCACCCACAGGGCTGAGTTTAATGCACTTATCGTTACGTTTATGAGTAATACAAGGAAGTACTCTTGAATCACCCACCTCAGGTGTAGGGCTAGACAGTGCCTTGGGCCACGTGTGCTGCTGTAGAAATGCCTTAGGCAGGTGAATTATAAAGGCCAGAGATGGTTGCTGACATGGAGACTGAAGCCCAAGACTGGGGTTCTGTGAGGCTGCCGTCTGACCGGGGACAGCAGTGCGCTACTGGGTCCCCATGAGTGGGAGGTGGAACACAGTGGGCCAAGGCACTCTGTCCGCCTCTTCCACAGGGCATGGTAACATCCACAAGGGCTCTGCCTTCCAAAAGGCCCGTCTGACAACACTCCTGCCTCAGGGTTCTCATTCCAACTAGTGACTTTTGGGGACACAGACACACAAAGCTCAGCAGGAGCTTTGACGGCAGTTCCTACGCCGTCTCCCTGCCGGAAGATCCTCAAGGAGCACGGGGCTATGCTTATGTCTGGGTAGTCATAGAAGGGCTTCTTTTGTCTAGATGCAGTTGGAGCATCTCTGCACTTTGGGAAGCTCCAGCCAGGCCTCATCTGACACTGAGGCTGACTCGGGGAAGCAGCTCTCACCCCGGGACCACATGCTATGGCTCCTACAGTGTATCTTACCACCCCAGCAGCCGACAGTCTGCTTCTGTTTTCTTTATGTTGGTTTAAAGCTATCAAAACCCAGGTGTTTCTATGAAAACTACTGAACCAGAATGGCACAGACAGTGACCTCTCTCGCTAGTCTCACCCCCCCAAGGCGTGGTCCCTGTCTCTGTGTGTTGCATGCAGATACATGTACAGCACACACAGTCATCTGCTGAGGTCCTGGCTGAAGACCAGCATGTGGTGGTGGCAGCTGGTTTGCTTCTGTCCACCAGGAAAGTCGGAGTTTCATCCTGTCCTGCTGGATTCCAAAAGGCAGGGACAACCCTGGTGTTCTGTGGGGTGAAGAAACCTGAAAAATGAAGCATGTGATCAGCAGGGTGGTGCTGGACTTGCCACAGGCCTAGTGTGTTCACCTGGACTTGCCACAGGCCTAGTGTGGAGCAGTTGCTTCAGCACCTGTCTCAGAGGCCCCGGGTTCTCATCCTCCTCCTGTACCTCCTGCTGATGCCATCTGTTAGTCTCTTTCCAGTTTGTAAGACACATTACCCAGTACCTGCAAAGGAAAGAAGGAGAGGTTTACCCATGGTTTCAGAGAATTCAGCCCCTGGTCAGCTGGCTCCATAGCGGAAGGCTGGTAGAAAGGCCTGTGTGCAAGCTGCCCACATCATGGCAGCCAGGAAGCAGAGAGGCAGGGAGGAATGGGAGAGGGAGGTGCATCTTCCTAGATCACGGCCCAGTGACTTGCCTCCAACCCATGGCAAATTAGCTGTAAAATGGTCTAGTGATGAGTCTCATGACCCCATGATCAGTCACCTTCAAACACAGGGGCTTGGGGACACCCCAGATCTCACCCAATCCACCAACCTTGGTTTTTCCTTTGCTTCCTACTCAGTTACTTGTCTGGAATAGTAAAGATTGATGTTACTTGCAGGCTTTTAGCTTTCAGATTCCATTTTAGAATTCATATTCATCTCTCTTCTTCTTTGGCCCTCTTCTATAGCATGTGATTAAAAAAATACAGTGAGTACTTAAAAGAAATGTATCCCGGTAAAAGACATATTGCCATGAATTCCCCTCAGAATCCTCTGATCCCATTATTGCCACTTTCTTTTTTTGTGTGTGTGTCTTTTTTGAGACAGGGTCTCTCTATGCAGTTCAGGCTTGCCTTGAGCTCACTTTGTAGCCCAGGCTGGTCTCGAACTTGCAACGATCCTCCCACCTCAGCCTCCCACCTCAGCTGGGATTACAGGCGTGAGCCATCACGCCCGGCCCATTATTGCCACTTTCTACAGTAGTTCTGGAAATCCTCTTTCATAAGTGTCTTTAGTTGCACAGTTGGTATTGCCTTGATGTCCCGAATCAAATTTATTAGTTTTTTAAAATCAGATTTTATTGGTGCATTTAGATATACATAATGATCACGTTCATCATAGAGAATTTGTACCTGTTCACGATATAACTTTTTTCCCGTTCCCCTACTCTCCTTTGAATCTTTCCCATTTATAAAAGTTTTGTTTCTGCTTCACTTTTCTTTTTCTTTTTATACTTTTTCCTTCTTTCCTTTCCCCTTCCTCTTTTGTTTCCTTCCCCATTTGAAAAGTTTCTTCCAATTTTACAATACCTATGGCACATTTTGGTCTTCAATCAATTGTATTTTATTTTTTGTCTTTTTGATACAGGGTTTCACTATGCAGCTCAGGCTACCCATGAACTCATTTTGTAGCCTAGGCTGGCTTCAAACTCAGTGATCCTCCTACCTTAGCCTCCCAAGTGCTGGGATTATAGGCAAGCACCACCCCCACGAGCTCCTTAATCAATTTTATTTCTATTTTTATTTATTTTGTCTTTTTGAGCCAGGGTCTCACTGTGCAGTTCAGGCTGGCCTTAGGCTCACTTTGAAGCCCAGGCTGGTCTTGAACTTGCCACAATCTGCCTGCCTCAGCCTCCCAAGTGCTGGGGTTTACAGGAGTGCGTCACCAAGCCCAGCTTTAATTTTAAATATTTACCTTTAGTTACCATTTTGAATCTGGGGAAGTGCCAGTGCTGGATCTGGTGAATAAAGAGGCTGAGGTTCATGGTCACTATCCACTAAGATATTTAACTGTTAGGGCCATTCAGAGGAGAATGGCAGAGGGGCAATGACCTCATGAGTTCTAAACTCAAACCAGTCCAAGTATTGTGACCAAAGATGACTGCACCATTTGAAGTTAGTTTTTTCCCTTGAAGACCTTGGACTCCTAGAGCCTGAGCAGCCCTAGTTCTGGTGCTGGTTCTGGTGCTGGTGCGGGTGTTGGTGTAGCTCCTGGTTCCAGTTCTGCTTTCTGGTATTCAGAACCGAATACCTGTCTGCCAGGCTGCACTCTGCAGGAGACATGGCCCTCCCAGTCATCGTGTGGTCCTTGCGGAGGTGACACAGCAGCATAAACGCAAATCTGCCTGACGTGGGCTCGTGCTGGCGCCCTGGACCAGGGGTGACATTTTGGGGAGGATTTATTGGGAATATTAGAGACAAAGCACTGTGGAGGACCCATGTTAGCCCACTGGCCAGTGCAAGATAAGCTCTGCCTCCCCTGAGGTGTGTCTCCTACTCAGGGTCTGCAGGAGAGGGGTATTTCAGGGGCCCTCCTGGAGGGGTGACACTAACAAAGATGAAAACTCCAGGTAACCTGTGCCGCACGTGGAGATGTTTCTTCTGAAGACTCGGATGGAAACTTCCTGGGGGTCTTCACTGTCCAGCTTCTTGGGGAGGTGCAGAGCCTCAGAGGACCAGGCTGCACCTACAAAACAGGAAAGGCAAGGCTTTAGTTTGCCTGTCTAGTCTTCCTGTGACTAAACTGAACATTGCTGTGGTTCCATTTTAGGTCTTCTATGGACTCATGACTTAGAAAACTCTTTTAAAAAGTTTTTAGTAATACCCTAGCATTGACAGTATCTTTGTCTTTTTTAATTTTTAAAAATTTTAAAACATTTAAATTTTATTTTAAAGGGGTAAAACTAAACAAAACATAAAAAAGCTGATCAGAAGAAAACAATGTAAATGACACAGATTTCAAAGCCAGACAATAGGAGATCTACAGTGGCTACCATAATATGTCTTGTTTTCTTCTAAATGGTTGTCTATATCTTCACATACAATGGAATCATACAAAACAAAATAGTATAGAATTGATCAAAACAGAGTGATGAAGGCATTACAGGCCTTCAAAACCAGACTATAGGGAACTGAACAATGGCTGCCATAAGTCTCTCGTTCTCTTCAAAATAGTTGTCTATACTTTCATGTATGTTGAAATTAAACAATACAAAACAGACTAAAACCACTCTGAACAAAGAATAATAGCATTAATAGATTTTACAGTATGACAATACGGAATCAGCAATAAAAACCATAATGCCTCTTTTTCTTCAAAGTAGCTGCTCATTTTATCATGCATACTATAATCGATTATCGTAAACTGTTTAGGAGAAGTTCTACACGTGTATGAGTGTCTACATGTATACCTGTCCTTTCTGTATTAGGGAGAAAAACAAAACAAGACAAAACAAATTACTAGAAGAACACGAAACAAAAAAAACAAATAGTAAAGAGTCCAAAACACTGACAATATAGGCCTTAAGAAAACAAGGCAGTAGGAGCATAACTTGGGGGGGTTATTTTACATAGTGATCTTCAAGATTTCCTCAGAGCACACACACTAACATGGACAATTGTTCCAATCTTATGGATGTTGACTGTTTTGTTCCAAGAATTTACAGAATTTGTAGCACAATCATCTGAGCTATCCTAAGTGTGTTTATAGAATAGTAGATATTTTTTCTTTTCCCTTCCTTTTCTTTTTCCTCCTTTTCCATGACATTATTTTTCCCCTCAAGCAGATTCTTATCCTCTTCCTGTATTTATTGAGGTTTTTGTATCTTATGTACTCTTACCGTTTCTTACACTAGAGAGACTATACAGTATTTACACATGGGAGTTTGATTTATTTCACTAATGAGTATGGACTCAAGTTGCATCCATTTATTTTAAATATCTCAATGTGATCATTTTTTATAGCTGAGTAGTACTCCATTGCATAAAAATACCACATCTTTTTAATCTATTCCTCAGTTGATGGACACTTAGGTAGTTTCCAAGATCTGGCTATTACAAATTGTGCTGCTATAAACATGGGTGCACATATATCACTGTGGTATGATGTTTTCAGTTCTTCTGGGAATATGCCCAGAAGTGGAATAGCTGGGTCATGTGGGAATTCCAATCCCAGCTTTTTGAGGAACATCCAGACTGACCTCCACAATGGTTGCACCAGTCTATACTCCCACCAACAGTGCAGGAGAGTTCCTTTTTCCCCACAGCCTCTCCAGCATTTGTTGTTGGTAGTTTTCTTGATCCTGGCCATTCTTTCTGGAGTGAGATGGAACCTCAGTGTGGTTTTAATTTGTATTTCTCTAATGAGTAATGATGCTGAACATTTTTTCATGTATTTATTTGCCATTTGTATTTCTTCATCTGAGAACTGTGTATTCATCTCAGATGTCCATTTTTGAATTGGGTCTTTGAATTTCAGGGGTCTAATTTTTAAAAATTCTTTATATGTTCTGGACAGAAGTCCTTTATTTGAGGGATAGTTCACTAAGATTTTTTTCCCAATTTGTGGGTTTTCTTTTCACTATGCTAGAAATTTCTTTTGACATGTAGAAACTCTTTAATAAGATATGATCCCAGTTATTGATTCTGTGAAGTATTTCCCATGTGGTTTGATTCCTGTTTTTGGATTCTCTACCTACCCCTATGTCTTCAAGATTTCTACCTAATATGTCTTCCAACAGATTCAGTGTTTTTGTTTTAATATTTAGATCTTTGATCCATTTAGACTTTACACTAGTACATGGTGATAAGTATGGGTCTAGTTTTAGTTTTCAGCATATGGAGAGCCAATTTTCCAGCACCACTTTTTAAAGAGACTATCTTTTTAAAGAGACAGTGAATGTGTTTGGCCCCTTTATCAAAGATAAGGTGGCTAAGTGTGTTTGTAGTTGTGATTGTATCTTCTAATCTATTCCATTGATCTTCAGGTCTGTTTCTATTCCAGTACCATGTTGATTTTATTACAGTAGCTTTGTAGTATAACTTCAAGTCAGGGATTGTGATGCCTCCTGCCTTGTCTTTGTTGCTTAGAATTGCCTTTGCCATTCTAGGTCTCTTCTGGTCCCAGATGAATTTTAGTAGTGATTTCTCTAGATCTGTGAGGTATTTTAGCGGTATTTTGATTGAAATTACATTAAATCTGTATAACAATTTTTCTAGATGTTTGAGGAGTAGCATCAGATTGTTTATTTGCATTTGTTCTGTTTTCTGGATGTGGGAACTCAGTGCAATAAATTTTCCTGTGAGGACTGCTTTCTTTGCATCCCACAGATTCTGATAAGTTGTATTTGTATTTTTGTTTTCTTGTAGGTATTGTTTAATTTCCTCTTACCCAATGATTGCTCAGGAGTGTATTATTAAATTTCCATGTGTTTGTAGGGGTTTTGCAGTTTCTTTTATCATTAATTTCTAGTTTCATGGTGCTATGATCGGATAACATGCAAGGGACAAATTCAACTCTTTTGCATTTATTTAAATATGTTCTCTGGCCTAATAGATGGTCTGTTTTAGAGAATGTCCCATGTACTGCTGAGAAGAATGTGTATTCTGATGTTGTTGAATGGAACACTCTGTATATGTCTCTCAAGTCCATTTGTTCACAGGTATGATTCAGTTCTGTTATTTCTTTGTTGATTTTCTGTCTGGTTGATCTGTCCTTTGGTGTCAATGGTGTATTAAGATCTTCTGCTATAATTGTGTTATTGCTTATTTGATTTTTCATTTCTATTAATAGTTGCTTTGTATAACTGGGTGCTCTGGAATTTGATGAATATATATTTAAGATTGTTATCTCTTCCTCTTGAAGTTTTCCTCTAACCAGTTTGTAATGACTTTCGTTATCTCTTCTGATCATTCTTGGTTTGAAGTTCACATTGTCTGAAAATAAAATAGCTACCTCCCCCCCTTTTTTTTTTGCATTCCTGTTGCATGAAGTATTGTTTTACATCCTTTGACTTTCAGTCTGTGAGTTTTCTTTTGGGTTAAATGGGTTTCTTGCAGACAGTATATGGTTGGGTGTTGTTTCTTGATCCATTCTGCTAGTCTGTTTCTTTTAATTGGTGGATTGAGACCATTTACATTAATGGTTATAACTGTTATATATTGGTTTATTGTTGACATGTTGTCTTTCTGCTGTTGCATCTTTATCCACCCTGTTTAATTGTCTGCCTTGTTTGGTGGTTTTTTCCTATGTCTATCTAGAATGTCTCTCAGTATTCTTTGCAGGGTTGATTTGGTGGTCATGAAGTTCTTCAGCTGTTCTTTGTTGTGTAAGTATCTTATTTCTCCATCCATTTTGAAGGACAGTTTTCCAGGAGTTTATCAGTCTGGGTTGGAAGTTGTTTTCCTTCAGGATCTGAAATACCTCACTCCATGCTCTTCTTGACTTCATTCTTGTGTTCAGAAGTCTGCTGTGATTCTGATAGGTTTTCCTTTATAGGTGATCTGTCTTTTGTCTCTAAACAGCTTTTAATATTCTATTCTTATGTTGGATTTATCGGATGGTGATTTTTATATATCTGAGTGTAGTTTTATTTTGGTTATGGCTATTTGGAGTTCTATGTGCTTCAGTGATCTGCATGTCAGTTTCCATTCTCATGTTTGGGAAATTTTCTGTAAATAGCCTCTTGATATCATTTATGTTGTCCCCTTCTTTTTCATTTATCCCTATCAATCTTATATTATTTTTGTTTGCATCATCTTCCAGCTGCTGAATTGTTATTTCTTGATTCCTTTTTATTTTCAAAAGATCTTTCCTTTCTTATTCACTAGCTGCAATCTTGTCTTCGACGTCTGAAACTCTATCTTCACTTTCATTGAGGCAGTTTTGACAACTTTTGATGGAAGTTTTGATTTCCTGTATATCTCTTTGAATCTGCTTCATGCATTCTGTTTGTTTCCTATATTGTTCACTCAGGATTTCCATCTCTTTGCACTGTTCCTCTAATTTTTAAACTATGTCTTCTTTAGATATGTTCAGCATTTCTTTCATTACATTTATTATTTGTTCTTTTACTTGGGAGATTATTTCTGATTTGAGTTCTTTTATAGCTTCCTGGAGTTGTTTTTTTACTTCAGTTGTTATCATTTCAGGAATTTTAGGTGTATGGCTTACATTTTCTTCTATGTCCATGTTTGCTAGGCTTGCTTGGGATGGGCTGGAAATTTGAGATTGCATTTTGCTCTTTCATTTTGTCATTTTACTCTATTCCTGGGTTTTGAGCATTGTCCCAAAGCTTCCCCGTGAGCTGGGAGTCACCTCATGCACTTTTGTTTCCTGGGCAGGATGCAGTTGACTGCTAGCTGCTTGGACATTGCTAGGCATGGACCAGTTTGGCCTGCAAGGACCTACCATGCATCCTCCCATGCTTTAGGATG
Source organism: Cavia porcellus (assembly GCF_034190915.1). Taxonomy (NCBI): domain Eukaryota; kingdom Metazoa; phylum Chordata; class Mammalia; order Rodentia; family Caviidae; genus Cavia; species Cavia porcellus. Next base: position 62,185,296 of record NW_026947489.1, read on the forward strand.
CTGGGTGCGGTCTTACTGGCTCTGAGCAATGAATGTTCCAAAGCTTCCTCATGTGCTGGGAATCATCTTGTGTACCTTCAGATCCCAGGGCACTAAATTTTGTTTTAAAGACAAAAAAAAAAAAAAAAAAAAAAAGACAAAGATTGTTAGGAGAGTAACAAGGACTAGTACAGATTTACAGACTTCAGAGGAAGAAAATGAAAAGTTACCCAGAAGCAAGCCCTCCCTGAAAATTGGTGTCATATGTGGGCTACTGGGTGAGGGGGGATAGCCAGATGCCAGACCCCTCTGGCAAGCAGGCTGGGAAACAAGAAGAGCCAAGCACCCTCCCCACTGCCATAACCAACTGCTGATCTGGAGAAACACAGGCTGCAATGGCTGTTGAAGTGGAATACAATTCAATGCTTGTAGTGTTTAGTGTTTCACTGACTTTGCAGGTCTAAAACCAGTGCTCTGATCATCTATTCAGAGGATAGTAGTATGTAGTTTAGCATCTATAGTGAGTCTCCTTCTGAGGGTGATGGTGATTGTTAATTCCCTATTACCTTGTATTGAAGTCCTGTATTATTTTCATAGTTTTGTTAGGTTGGGTTTTATTTTGTTTTATTTTGCTTGATTTTATTGTATCTCATGGTATGGGCAGCTATTTCAAAGATACTGAGATATATTATGTTAGCCATTTTAGATTTACTATTAGCTTATTTTGAAGTCCTTTATTGCATTCATTGTTTTGTTTTTATTGGTTCTATTTGGCCTTTTTTCTTGATTTTTACTATATCTGAAGGTATCTACAGGCATTTTGAAGACATCAAAGGACATTAGAGTAACTATTATTGATTTCATAATGTTTTGAAGTCCTGTGTAACTTATACTGGTCTGTTTTGATTGGCTTTGTCCTATTTTGTTTTGCTTGGTTTTATTCTCTTTACTATAAAAACTTTAAAAATTTTAAAAAACAATGGTTATTACTTTATGCATTGTGATTTTCAAAGTCACTCATTACAAACTATAAGCATGAAAAATTGATCAAACAATATGGACACATACTTTTCCTTTCAGTGAACTAATGTCAATTAGTAGTATAACTATCTCAGCTGGTTTTGTATATATATATATTTTTTTTTTTCTTTTTCCTTTCTTTTCTCCTTTCCCTCATCCCAGTCTCTCATTCCTTTTGAACATCTTCCTTCCACTTCACGATATCTATTGTACATTCTGGATTCTATTTAATTTTTCAGTTTCTTGCACTAGGAAGACAAAATGATGTTTACACATACAAGTCTGATTTATTTCACCTATGAGTATGGTCTCATATTGCAACCATTTACCAATAAATGTGTCAGGTTTATCCATTATAGCTTAGTACTTCAGTGCATAAAAATACCACATCTTTTAACCATTCCTTGGCCAATGGACATTTGGGTTCTTTCTAAGATTTAGCTATTACAGATTTTGCTGCTATAAACATGGGTGTACATATATCACTGTTGTATGATGTTTTTCATTTTTGTAGGAAAGTACCCAGAAGGGGAATAGCTAGGTTGAATGATACTTCTAATCCTAGATTTTTGATGAATCTCCATGCTGATTTCCACAGTATTTTCACCAGTCTACATTTCTACCAACAGTGGAGAGGGATTCCTTTTTCCCCAAAGTCTTTCCAGCATTTGTTATTGGTTGATTTCTGGATGATAGACATTCTTGCTGGGGTGAGATGGAATCTCAGTGTTTTTTAAAATTTGTATCTCTTGGATGTTGAACATTTTTTCATACATATTTATTTGTCATTCATATTTCTTCATCTTAAAAGTGTGTATTAAAACAGATGCCCATTTTTTGGATTGGGTTTTTGAATTTGTGGGGAGGTCTTATTTTTTATAATTCTTTTTATGTTCTAGAGAGAAGTCCTTTGTTGCCTAAAATTATTTCCCAGGTCGTGGGTTTTCTTTCCACTCTGTTGATTTCTTTTGATGTGCAAAAGATTTTTAATAAAATGGGGTCCCAGTTGTCGATTCCTTGAAGTGTTTCCCATGCTATTTGGGTTTTGTTCATGAAGTCTCTGCCTACCCTTATGTCATTGAGACTTTTACCTACTTCTCTTCCAGTGTGTTTAGTGCTTCTGTTTAATATTTAGATCTTTGATCCATTTTGGCATCAGTTTAGTGCATGATGATTGAGGCTTATTTTAGTCTTTAGCATGTAGAGAGCCAGTTTTTCCAACACCATTTGTTAAAGAAGCTATCTTTCTTCCAATGAACATGTTTGACCCCTTCGTCAAAGATAAGTTGGCTAAGTGTATTTGTAGTTGTGTCTGCATCTTCTAATATGTTCCATTGGCCCTTAGGTCTTTTTTTACTCGTACCATGTTGGTTTTATCATAGTAGCTTTGTAGTATAAATTCAAGCCAGAGATTGTGATGTCTCCTGACTCGCCTTTGTTGCCCAGAATCGCCTTTGCTATTCTAGGTCTCTTTTGTTTCCAAATGAATTTTAGGAATATTTTCTCCAGTTCCATGAGGTATGTTAATGGTATTTTTGAACCAAATTGCATTAAATATGTATAACAATTTTGGCAGTATGGCCCTTTTCAGAATGCTGGTTCTTCCTATCCATGAGCAAGAGATATCTTTTCCATTTTGTGATATCCTCTCCAATCTCCTTTTCCAAAGTACTGTAATTTTCTTTTTTCTTTCTTTCCTTTTTTTTTTTTAGGTACCGGGGATCGAACTCACGACCTTGCATTTGCCAGGCAGACACTTATGCCACTGAGCTAAACCTCTGACCCTGTACTGTAATTTTCAATACATAAACCTTTTACTCCTTTTTTAGATTGATCCCCAAGTATTTCTCTTTTTTTGGAGGCTACTCTGAAGGATGTGATTCCCTAATTTTTCTCAGTGAGTTCCTTATTTGTGTACAGAAATGCTATTGATTTTTGAGTGTAGACTTTGTACCTAGCTACACTACTGAATTTAGTTATTAGCTGTAGGATTTTTTTTTTAATTTTATTTAAGGAGAAAAAGAAAAAAATAGAAAAGGGGTACAAATTATACAGAATTTCAGAAAAAATAAACAGTAGGAAATCACTAGTTAATAGATTACATATTGTCATCTTATAAATAGTTGTTCAAGGTACAAAATTAAAGCATATAAAGTGGACTTTCAAACAGTGAGACTGCAAACAGTTCTGTTCAGTGATCCAGCAACTCAGTAATAATGGTTATCTATCTTATACACTTAAATATCATGCAGTTATATCCTTTACAGCACTTTCTTTTCCTCTCTTTTGTACATTGACAATTACACATTTTGGGTTTTATTATTCCTACAGTTCTTATTATTTTTTTTTGAAGAGAGTAAAACCAAATGTGACATAACAGAACAGAGTCAGTCAAATCAAAAGGATGGACATAATACATAATGTAAAAACAAAATACAAGGTGATGAACAATGGTTACCATACTGCCTCTTGCTATCTTAAAAAGAATTGCCTATATCATCAGTTATAATAAAATTGAACAAAATGGTAAAGAATAAAACCAAAACATTTAAGACATTACAGGACTTCAAAAGAAGATAATAGTCAACCAGAATGGATGTCATAACGAATCTTACTGTCTTCACAGTTGTTGCCTATACTTTCGAACTTGGTACTATCAAGCAAAACAGAATAGAGAAAAATCAGTCAAAACAAGATGGTGAGAGCAATACAGGGTTTCAAATCAAGTTAATAGGAAATCAAAGTGGGTTACTATAATATATCCTACTATTATTTATTTATTTTTCCCTTAATTAAAAAGATAAAAATAAAAAAGTAAATAATAAAAAAAGGAGATTGAGATAAAAGAGGGCATAACAACAAAACAGCACAGGTCAAAACATAACCATTTAAGCAAAATAGTGTTTCACCACAAGATATTCTGACATAAAAGTAGTTACCATAGTGTCTCTTTCCTTGAAATCCTTGAGTATAACTTCGTATACTGTAGCACCAAACATATCAAGACAATGTAAAACCATTCAAGAGAATGACAGAATTACAGGGTATTTAGAACCAGCAGAAAATGAAAAATGGTTTCTGTATAATCTCCTTGTCTACAAAAGTTTTTGTTTATATTATCATATATAATAAAATCCAATAAGATTCAACCTGTTAAGACCGATGGAGACAGAAGAACAAAAGCTTGATGGGACTTCAAAGCAAGATGATACTAAATCAGCACTAGCTATTATGATGTCTTGTTTTCTCCAAAATAGCTGTTCCTACCATCCAACCTTCTCTGCCTCATTTCTGTTGAGTTCTTTTTCTGTCATTTTTTGTCAGTTTGTCTTCTTAATTTCACTTTCTGCTCCATTCATTGTGGCCTCTCTGCCACTGTTTCTGGAATCTTGGTATTTTTCATTTTTAGAATATCGTGCAGTATTCTCTGTAGAGTTGAATTGGTGGTTGCAAATTCCCCTAGTTCCTCTTTACCCTGGAAGCACCTTGTTTTTGCATCAATTTCTAGGGACAGTTGTGCAGGATATATCAATCTTGGCTGGAGGTTACTATCTTTCAAAGCTTGAATTATTCCCCCCCACGCTCTTCATGATTTGATGGTTTGTACCGAGAAGTCTGCTGTAATTCTGAGGGGTATTCCCTTGTAAGTGATCTGTTTCTTGTCTTTGATGGCTTTTAATATTCTGTTCTTATATTGGATTTCTGGAATTTTGATTATTATATGCCTGGGTGTAGCTCTGTTTGGGTTGTAGGTGGCTGGGGTCCTGTATGATTCATACAACTGAGTATCTTTACCTTTTGCTAAATTAGGGGAATTCTCCTGGATTATTTCTGTGAATAGCTTTTGTAGTTCATTTGTTTGAGTCCCTACTTCTTCTTTTATGTTCTTAATTCTTAAGTTATAGATCCTCTTATCATCTTCTAGTCTTTGTATTATTGCTGTTTGTTTTCTTGTTATTTTTAAGTTTTTCATTTCATGGTTCCACATTACAAATCTGCCCTCCAGTTCTGATAATCTATCCTTAGTTTCTTTCAAGCTGTTATGCCAGCTTTCGATAGAGTTTTTAGTTTCCTGGTAATCCCTTTGAACCTGCTTCATGAATTCTATGTTTCTCTATTTTCTCCATCAAACAATTCTCCCCTTTGTTTCTGTTCTTCCATTCCACTATCTATTTTTTCTTGGGCGGTGCTTAACTTTTCTCTAACTATTTTACTTATATCTTGCTTTATTTCATTAAATACTTCACTTTTGAACTCGTATATGAGGCTCTGCAGATAATGCTTTATGTCTGTTGGTGCTGTGTCTGATATTGCATGTTTTCTGTCCTCATTCTCCTTTGCATTTGCCTTTCCTGGATCAGTTCTCAGGATTGGGGACTGAGGACCCTTTCTTGTTGCTTCCTTTTCCCATACTTTTTGTTCCTTCCATACAAGCATATGTAGGAGGCCCAGTTTTTTTCTTTGTTGGTTACAGTTTGTTTGAATCTGCCAGCTAGATGTTCCCGCCCAATGCAGTGTACTAGGGAGACACAGACCTGGGCAACCTCTGCTGAGCCTGCCCCTCCAGGTCAGTCAACTACTGAAGGCTTCACTGCTAGGGTGCACCACCAGGTGCTAGGACCTAGTTTGGGCTAGCCTACTGGGTCTTAGTCTGTGGCATCACCCAGGCCAAATGCTCCACACCAATCCCGCTTGAGAGGGGAATATGTGACTAAAGTCACTGCAGCGTCCTGTTCTGGCAAGTCTGCCCGGTCCCAGAATGCCCTTTGTTGTAGCCTCCTAGTCTATGGAAGGGTTCCTGTTCCTCTCACTCACCACAGGTGGATGCAGGGCTCCTCGCCAGTCCCCCTCTCAACTCCGTTCGCTGATTCCTACTCTCAGAGGTTTCATGTCTCTCTCCCTGCTGTGCTGATTCAGACACAGCAGCGGCAGTAGGAAATTCAAATCATGGTTTCCAGAGGCGCGGGTTCCAGTTTCCATGCTGAGATTTTATCTGTTCTTGTTATAGCACTGGGATTGCATTTCCAGTTTGTTTTTCTCAGCTTAGTTCGTTCCTGGGTCAGCAGAGTATATCTTCCCTTGCTTAGGACTCCTCATACCACACCATTCCTGAATTTTAAACTGGGTATCTCAGAGAGCCTCTGTAGCTGCTGTTATCTATCCACCATGTTCTCCCAGAAGTCTCAGCTGTAGGACTCTTTTGGTGGGGTTTTTGGGGTCTTCTATGCAGAATATCATGCCATCTGTGAGTAGTGATACTTTATCTTCTTTTTTTTTTTGAAGGTAATAAAATAGCAAGACAGAACAAAACCAATCAAAACAATGCAGTGAAATTGGTACAGAACTTCCAAACAGGATATTGGGATAACAGTAATAGGTTCCATAGTATATCTTATCATCTTCAAAATAGTTGTCCTTTCAATCAGGTATAGCAAAATCAAACTAAAAACAGAATATTATGAAACCTACCAAAACAGAATATTGAATAGAACAATACAATTAATCAGAACAAACATAAGAGTGAAAACAATATTTGCTTTCAAAGAGATGGTAGAAGGAAATCACCCATATTTGCTATATTGCATATGGTCTTCCACCCAAGAGATACTCAGACCTCTGCCTCCCAGTTGGTAATGGAGGTGGGAATGGGATGTTTGATTCTCAGCCCACACCCTGGTAGGCTCACGGGAGACACTGATTGACTCTCTTCCAGGCTTGCCCACAGCTCACTCAAGTGATGGCTGCTTACCAGGAAGGCAAGTGAATTGCTTTCTTGTTCAGTGCCCTAAGTCCCAACATAGCTGCATCTTGGGAGATGCTGACTGGTTCTCTTCCAGGCTCACCCACAGCTTGCTCAAGCCACAGTTGCTTACTAGCAAGGTGGGTGGGTTGCTTTCTTGCTCAGCATCCTAAGTCCCAACATGGCTGGATCTTGGGACTGGTTCTCTTCCAGGCTTGCCTGCAGCTCGGTTGAGCCACTGCTTACCAAGAAGGCAGGCAGGTTGCTTTCTTGCTCAGAGCCCTAAGTTCCAACATGGCCAGATTTCAGGAGTTGCTGACTGGTTCTCTTCCAGGCTCACCCTGATATTTTAACTTCTATCCTTATTTCTTATCCTTATCTTTCCTATCCTTATTCCTTTATTTCTCTCTCTAACTGATGTCTAACTGATGTCTAACTGATGTGGCTAATGTTTCCAGAATTATACTGAATAGGATTGATGGTAGTAGGCATCCTTGTCTTGCTTGTGATTTTATGTTGAAAGTTTTGAGTTTTTGTCCATTTATTATGATGTTGGCTGTTGATTTGTCATAGATGCCTTTTATCAAATTGAGTTAGAGACCATATATTCCAATTTTCTCTATGGTTTTTAACCATGAATGAGTGTTGGACATTTTCAAAAGTTTTTCTCCATTTATTGAGATGATCATGTGATTTTTGTCTTTTGCCCTGTTATTATGATGTATGACGTTTTTGATTTATGTATGTTAAACAATCCTTGTATTCCTGGAACAAATCCCCTTCTTCATGATATATAATCTTCTTTATGATTTGCTGCATTCTGTTTGCTGTTATCTTATTGAGAATTTTTTGCATCTATGTTCATTAGGGAGATTGGCCTATAGTTCTCTTTTTTTGCTTGGGTCTTTCTCTGGTTTTGGTATCTGCAATACTTGCTTCCAGGAATTGGTTAGGGAGAATTGTTTTCCTTTCAAATTCATTAAAGAGTTTAAGGAGTATTGGCATTAAATCTTCTCTAAATTTCTTGTAGAATTCAGCAGTAAATCCATCAGGATGTAGATTTTGTTGATAAGTTTTAATTGCATTTTTAATATCATTAACTGATATTGGGTTATTTAGAATTTTCATATCTTTTTGGTTCAGCTTTGGCAATTCATGTATATCTAGGGATCTATCTATTTCTTCTGTGTTTTCCATCCTATGAGAATAAAGGTTTTTGAAGTAGGTACTGATGGTCTTCTGAATTTTAACAGGGTCTGTAGTGATTTCACCCTTTTCATTTCTCGCTGCCTGAGTCTAATCTGAGCCTTTTCTTTCCTTTTTTTGATCAGGTTGGCTAAGAGTTTCTCAATTTTATTTGTTCTTTCACTCTTTGATTCATTAATTCTTTGGATTATTATTTTGGTCTCCAGTGCATTAATTTCTACTCTGATTTTTATAATTTCCTTCCTTCCACGGGCTTTGGGTTTGTCTTGCTCTTGTTTTTCTAGATGCTTAAGGTGTAACATTAGGTTGTTTATTTGTGCTCATTCTGTTTTCTAGATGTGAGAATTCACCACTATAAGTTTCCCTCTTAGGACTGCCCTCACTGTGTCCCATAAGTTCTGATATGTTGTATCTGCATTCTAATTTAGTTGTAGATATTGTTTAATTTATTCCTTTATTTCATCTGTGACACCATGGTTGTTTAGGAGGGCATTACTTAATTTCCATGTGTTTATGGAGTTTTCGTGTTTCTTTTGTCATTAATTTCCAATTTCATTGCAGTATGGTCAGATAATATGTGTCTTAATTACTTTTTACTCATCACTGGGACAAAATACCTCATGTACCAAGTTGGGAAAGGAAAGGTTTATTTCTTACAGTTTTGGAGGTTTCAGTCCATACTCAGTTGGCTCCAAGGCAGGGTGGCATGGCAGAGCCGCAGTTCATGGTGGCTACAAACAGCAAGCAGAAACCAGCAAAAGAGTGAGACACACCTTCTTCCTGCCATTACATCACATCCTGGCTCCACCCCGAGGTGGGTGTAGCACTGACACCATCAATCCAAGCACTAGACAATGAAACAATCACGAATGCATAATGCAAATGCATGAGGCCATGGGGCCACCAACGTAAACCATGACATTATGCATGGGATAATTTCACTTCCTTTGCATTTACTTAAGCATGTTTTGTGGGCAAGTATGTGGTCTATTTTAGAGAATGTCCCATGGGCAGCTGAGAAAAATGTGTATTCTCATAATGTTGGATGGAATACGCTGAAACACTCCATTAAGTCCATTTGTTTACAGGTTTCATTCAGTTCTGACATTTCTTTGCTGCTTTTTTGTCTAGTTGATATCTCTTTGCGACAGTAGTGTATTGAAGTCTCCTATTATAATTGTGTTGTTGCTTATTTGATTTTTCTTGTCTATTTATAATTGTCTTATATAGTTGGGTGCTCCTGTATTAGGTTCATACATATTTATGGTTGCTATTTCTTCCTCTTGAATTTTTTTCCTTAACAGTTATGTAGTGACCTTCTTTATCTCTTTCTATCATTCTTGGATTGAAGTTCACATTGTCTGCAAGCAGAATAGCTACCCCTGATTTTTCCTGTGTTCTTGTTGCATGGTTGATTTTTTTTACATTCTTTTGACTTTCAGTCTTTGAGTTTCTTTTTGAGTTAAATGCATTTTGTTTTGTATACAACATATTGTTGTGTCTTGTTTCTTGATCCACTCTGCCAGTTAATAAACTTTAGAGTGGTTAATTGAGGCCATTTACATTATGTTTATAATTGATATGTAGAGGCTTATCTTTGTTATGAAATTTTCCCACTGTTGGTTCCCTGCCTTTGCCCTCTGTTTAATTGCTTGCCCTTCTTGGTGTTTTCTTTTCTTTTTTTTAAAATTTTATTTAAGGAGAAAAAAGAAAAAAAACAGAAAAAGGGTACAAGTTATACAGAATTTCAGAAAAAGTAAACAGTAGAAAATCACTAATTAATTACATCTTAGAAATAGTTGTTGAAGTTACAAAATTAAAGCATATAGAGGGGACTTTCAAACAGTGAGACTGCAAACAGTTTTGTTCAGTGATCCAACAAAATTCAGTAATATGGTTATCTATCTTATATATTTAAATATATATGCAGTTATATATTTTAGAGAACTTTCTTTTCCTTTCTTTTGTACAATGAAAATTACACATTTTGGGTTTTATTACTCCCACAGTTCTTACTACTTTTTTTTTTGAAGAAAGTAAAACCAAATGTGACATACCAGGACAGAGTCAGTCAAATCAAAAGGATGGACATAATACATATTGTAAAAACAAAATACAAGTGATTAACAATGGTTACGATAATGCCTCTTGTTATCTTAAAAAGAATTGCCTATATCATCAGTTATAATAAAATTGTACAAAACAGTAAAGAATAAAACCAATAAAACCAAAACATTGGAGACACTAGAGGACTTCAAAAGAAGATAATAGTCAACCAGAATGGGCATCACAATGAATCTTATTGTCTTCATAGTTGTTGCCTATACTTTCAAACTTGGTACTATCAAGCATAACAGAATAGAGGAAAATCAGTCAAAACAAGATGGTGAGAGCGATACAGAGTTTCAAATCAAGTTAATAGGAAATCAAAGTGGGTTACTATAATATATCCTGCTATTTTTTATTTATTTTTCCCTTAATTAAAAGGATAAAAATGAAAAAGTAGATAATAAAAAGGAGATTGAGATAAAAAAGAGGGCATAACAACAAAACAGCACAGGTCAAAACATAGCCATTTAAGCAAAATAGTGTTTTACCACAGGATAATCTCGACATAATAGTAGTTACCATAGTGTCTCTTTCCTTAAAATCTTTGGGTATAACTTCGGATACCGCAGCATCAAACATATCAAGACAATGTAAAACCGTTCAGAGAATGACAGAATTACAGGGTATTTAGAATCAACTAACAGACAATGAACAATGGTTTCTGTATAATCTCCTTGTCTATAAAAGTTTTTGTTTATATTATCACATATAATAAAATCCAATAAGATACAACACGTTAAAACCAATGGAGACAGAAGAACAAAAGCTTGATGGGACTTCAAAACAAGAGAATATTAAATCAGCACTACCTATTATGATGTCTTGTTTTCTCCAAAATGGCTGTTCCTACCATCCAACCTTCTCTGCCTCATTTCTGTTGAGCTCTTTTTCTGTCATTAGTTGTCAGTTTGTCCTCTTCATTTTGCTTTCTGCTCCATTCATTGTGGCTGCTCTGCCACTGTTTCTGGAATCTTGGTATTTTTCATTTTTAGAATATCGTGCAGTAATCTCTGTAGAGTTGAATTGGTGGTTGCAAATTCCCCTAGTTCCTCTTTATCCTGGAAGCACCTTGTTTTTGCATCAATTTCTAGGGACAGTTGTGCAGGATATATCAATCTTGGCTGGAGGTTACTATCTTTCAAAGCTTGAATTATTTCCCCCCATGCTCTTCGTGGTTTGATGATTTGTACCGAGAAGTCTGCTGTAATTCTGAGGGGTGTTCCCTTGTAAGTGATCTGTTTCTTGTCTTTGATGGCTTTTAATATTCTGTTCTTATATTGGATTTCTGGAATTTTGATTATTATATGCCTGGGTGTAGCTCTGTTTGGGTTGTAGGTGGCTGGGGTCCTGTATGATTCATACAACTGAGTATCTTTACCTTTTGCTAAATTAGGGGAATTCTCCTGGATTATTTCTGTGAATAGCTTTTGTAGTTCATTTGTTTGAGTCCCTACTTCTTCTTTTATGTTCTTAATTCTTAAGTTATAGATCCTCTTATCATCTTCTAGCCTTTGTATTATTGCTGTTTGGTTTCTTGTTATTTTTTAGAAGTTTTTCATTTCATGCTCCCACCTTACAAATCTGCCCTCCAGTTCTGATAATCTATCCTTAGTTTCTTTCAAGCTGTTATGCCAGCTTTCAATAGAGTTTTTAGTTTCCTGGTAATCTCTTTGAACCTGCTTCACGTATTCTGTGTTTTCTCTATTTTCTCCATCAAACAATTCTCCCCTTTTTTTCTGTTCTTCCATTCTACCATCTGTTTTTTCTTGGGTGGTGCTTAGCATTTCTCTAACTATTCTACTTATTTCTTACTTTATTTCATTAAATACTTCATTTTTGAACTCGTCTATGAGGCTCTGGAGATAACGTTTTATGTCTGTTGGTGCCGTGTCTGATATTGCATGTTTTCTGTCTTCATTCTCTTTTGCACTTACCTTTCCTGGATCAGTGTTCTCAGGATTGGGGACTGAGGACCCTTTCTTGTTACTCCCTTTTCCCATACTTTTTGTTCCTTCCATACAAGCGTATGTAGGAGGCCCAGTTTTTGTTTTCTCTTTGTCTGTTACAGTTTTTTTAATCCGCCGGCTAGGTGTTCCCACCCACTGCAGTGTACTAGGGAGACACAGACCTGGGCAGCCTCTGCTGGGCCCACCCCTCCAGGTCAACCTACTGAATGCTTCACTGCTAGGGTGCACTGCCAGGTGCAGGGACCTGATTTGGGCTAGCCTACTGGATCTTAGTCCACGGTGTCACCAGGCCAAGCGCTCCCTACCACTCCCACTTGAGAGAGGAACATGTGACTAAAGTCATTGCAGGGCCCTGTTCTGGCTAGTCTGCTTGTTCCCAGAATGTCCTCTGTTGGAGCCTCCTAGTCTTTGAAAGGGTCCCCATTTCTCTCACTCACCGCAGGTCAATGCAGGGCTCCCTGCCAGTCCTGCTCTCAATGCCGTTTGGTTCGCCGATTCCAGCTCTCAGAGGTTTCTTGCGTCTCTCTCCCTGCCGTGCAGATTGAGATGCAATCGCGGCAGCAGGAAATTCAAATCACGGCTTCCAATGGCACGGGATCCAGCTTCCGCACTGAGATTTTATCTGTTCCTGTTATAGCATCAGGATTGCATTTCCAGTTGGTTTCTCTCAGCTTAGTTCATTCCTGGGTCTGCAGAGTACATCTCCCCTCGCGTAGGACTCCTCACATGGCATCGCTCCTAGATTCTAAACTGGTAATGTCAGAGAGCCTCCGTGGCTACTGTTATTTGTCTGCCATGTTCTCCCGGAAGTCCCTTTTTGGTGTTTTCTTTCTGTTGTTGTTCTTGGAATTGTGGTCATTTTTATCTCCCTTTAGAATGTCCTTCAGTATTCTTTGTAGGGTTGGTTTGGTGGTCATGAATTCCTCCAGTTGTTCTTTGTCATGGAAATATCTTGACTCTCCATTAATTTTGAAAGATAGTTTTTCAGGGTACATCAATCTGGCTTGGAAGTTGATTTCTTTCAGAACTTGAAATATTTCACTAAAACCCTTTCTTGACGTCAAGATTTGTGTTGAGAAGTCTGTTGTGATTGTGATGGGTTTTCCTTTATAGATGACCTATTTATTTTTCCTAATAGCTTTTCATATTCTATTCTTGTGCTATATTTCTGGAATCTTGATTATTGGATGTCTTGGGGTAGGTTCATTGTGGTTATGGCTGTTTGGATTTCTATATGCTTCATTTATTTGCATATCAAATTCTTTATCCATGCTTGGGAAGTTTCCCACCATTATTTCTGTGAAAAGTATTTTTTATAGCATTTGTACTGTCTCCAACTTTCTCATTGACCCCGATCAATCTTATGTCAATCTTTTTTGCTTCATCTCATAGCTGTTGGATTAATTTCTCATGGTCTCTTGCTTTTTTTTTTGGCACTGGGGATCAAACTCATGACCTCATATTTGGCAGGTAGGTTCATATACCACTGAGCTAAATCCTCAGCCCACTCTTGCTATTTTTAGGATATCTTTCTTTTCATAATCACTAGCTGCAATTCTGTCTTCAAGATCTGAAATTCTGAGCCACCACTGGGAATGCTTCCCACAGGTAACCAGCTTGGTCTGGGAGGCAGGAACCAGCCCTGCCCACATGCACACACCAGTTGCCTTTGGGATGCTTCCCTCCAATAACCAGTTGCATGCACACTGGCTACCACCTGGGATGCTTCTCACCAGTAACCAGCATGGGCTGGGAAAAGTAGCAGCCAGCCCCACACCAGCACACATGGCCACCATCAGATACCTATAACCAGCACTAACCAGGAGAACCAGTCAGTCATGCTTTGGAAAAATTGTAGCCAATGAGGGAAATGCTTGGGACACTATTACCTTCTTGTCCATAATACAGGAAAATGTCAAGATGAAGAAATAAAAGGATTTCAACACATGCAGAGCAAGTCCAGGAGGTGTAAACATGGAAGAGATTGGGAATTACACATGTGAAGTTTCTGAAGTGATGGCAACTGAAGTAAAGAAACAACTTCATGAGATTATAAAAGAAATTAGAACAGAAATACTATCTCAGGTATAAAAAGAAATGGAAAACATAATAAAAAGAATTACTATGCCTCTCTAAAGAAGATATAGATCAAAAACTAGAGGTGCATAGGAAAATGAGGGAAACCTTGAAAGAACAATATAAGTAAGACTTAAAATGCATGAAATAGATTCAAAGAGCTATCCAGGAAATTAAAAACTATTGAAATCTGGCAGAACCACTTGAAAGAAACTGCTTTCAGACCTGGAAGACAGGTTTGTATCTAAAGATCAAGAAAGGAAAGCTCTCTTAAAAATAACAAGGAACCAGGAAATAACAATTCAACAACTGCAAGACAGTGAAAAGAAAAGTAATTTAAGACTGATTGGTGTCAGCAAAAAAACAGGGAGGGGGGTAAACACAAATGACATAAAAAGCCTGTTTACAGAATAGCAGAAACCTTCCCAAGCATGGAAAAAGGACATGACACACAGATAAGTGAGGCATATAGAACTCCAGCTAGCCATAACAAAAATGAATCTACACCCTAGACATATAATAACCAAGATCCCAGAAATTCAGCACAAGAACAGAATATTAAAAGCTGATAGAGAAAAGAAATATCCATAAGAATCATGACAGACTTCTCAGAACAAACCATCAAGTCAAGAAGAGGTTAGAGTGAAGTATTTCAAGTTCTGAAAGAAAACAGCTCCCAACCCAGATTGATGTACCCTGAAAAACTATTTTTCAAAATTAATGGAGAATCAAGATACTTCCATGACAAAGAACAACTGAAGGAATTCATGACCACCAAACCAACCCTACAAAGAATACTGAAGGGCATTCTAAAGAGATAAAAATGACCATGGTTCCAGGAACAGTGGCAGAGGGGGATCACTAAGTGGGGCAAGCAACTGAATGTAGGGGAAAAGTAGGCAATAGGTGGCAGGAAAATAGCAAGACAGAGTTGAGCCAGTCTATGTTGGCCATAACCATTAATGTAGATGGCCTCAATTCACCAATACAAAGACACATAGGCAGGGTAAATCAGGATATAGGATCCATCAAGATGTTTTATACAACAAACACCTTTAAATCATAAACTAAAGAAATTCATAAACTAAAGGTCAAAGGAGAGAAAATGCTTTATGTGACAGGGAACCAGAAAAAAGTAGGGGTAGCTTGCCCATCAACTGCAGAATAGATAAGAAAGATACAGCATTTTTATACAATGAAAAGCTACTGAGCTATAAAGAAAGATAACCTTGCGGCTTTTATAGGTCAGTGGGTACAACTTGAGATGATACTTGTGGGTGAAATGCCTCAGAATCATGTGGGTGAGCATTGTATTGTCTCCCTAGTATAAAATACTAAAGGAGTTAGTGGGATCCAAAATGCACAATAGATATTGTGAAAATGAAAGGAGCAGAAATGCCTAAAAAGGAAAGACAATGGCCATTGTTAATCTAGTATCTTGTTTTGAACCCTGAATTGCTTTCATTGTTCTGTTTGGTTTCATTCTGTTTTTTTTTTTTTTTTAAATTATATTTGGTGGCATAGGCAGCTATTTCGAAGACAGCAAAGTATATTATGGTAGCCATTGTGGATTTATGATTTTTTTGTTTTAAAGCTCTGTATTGTTTTCATTATTTTGTTTTGATTGATTTTATTCTATTTTGTTTTGTTTGATTTTATTATGTCTGATGGTATAGGCAGCTACTTTGAAGACAACAAGAAGCATTATGGTAGCCATTGTTGATTTCCTACTATCTTGTTTTGAAGACTCATATTGCTTTCATTATTTTTTTTTGGTTGGTCTTACTCTGTTCTGTTTTGCTTGATTTTATTAAGTCTGATGGTATGGGCACTTATTTCGAAGATAACAAGAGGCATTGTGGTAGCCATTGTTGATTTCCTTTTATCTTGTTTTGAAGTCCTATGTCACATTCATTGTTTTGTTTTAATTGACTCTGTTCTGTTTTCAAAATAAAAAAATAATCAAGATCTGAAATTCTATCCTCTCTGTTGTTTAATCTATTGTGCATACTTTCAGTGAAAGTTTTAATCTCTTAAATTTGTTTGGATCTGTTTCTTCCTGGATTCTGTTTCTTTCCTATGTTGAACATTTTTCGTTTCCATCATTTTTCTAAGCTCATCTATTCTTTTACTTGTGTCTTCTCTAATATCTTTGATGTTCAGCATCATTTCTTTTCGAACCTGAGAGGTTCTATTTTCTATAGCCTTTTCTGCTTGTTTTTCACTTCTGTTGTACTCATTTCAGAAAGTTCCAGTGTTTGACTTCCAATTTCCTCTGTCTCATTCAGTTTTGGCTTGTCTTGGGTGGGCTGGGAGCCTGGGGCTGCATTTTGCTTCTGCATCTTGTTATTTTCTATTTTGTCTTTTTAAAATTTTGATTTCTATATTTATGCTTGCCAAATTCTTATGAAATATAGCTTTATTATTATTATTGAGTCTTCCCTCAAGGAGGGAAGGTGTCTGTTCTCCATGGATGTCTTCTAGATGTAGTTGGTTCTTCATAGCTATCTCAAGAATCCACCTTCCTAATTTGTAAAAGATGCAAAATTGCTTTGGCTTAACTCCCAATCCTTTGGTGCTGGACTGCAGAGCTTATTATGACCCCATAAAATCACAGTGTTATCATACGTGGGAGAAAAACTGTTTATAATATGTATGACATCTTGGCTAAAATACTACAGTTATTAATAACAATATTTTCAAGTGCAGCTCAACTGCTGGCTAACTGTGCTAACCATAAACCTGCTATCTCCATTCATAGGAGCAAACACTGATTATATAGCAAAATGAAACATATACTGTGCACTTGAATGTAGTGACTTTCCACTTAGTGGAATGACTTTACCCTTCAGGGGACATGGGGTTAAAATGGTTAGGGGGGGTACAATGATGAATAAGGTCAGATATAGTAAGTTGGAGGTCAAAGGATGAGCACCCATGTTTTGGGAAACTAGAGGACACAGAATAGAGTGTGAGGGAATAATCAGAAACGGAGTGACAATGATATAACTCACTTGAAAGTTTAAATTGAAGAAGTATCTGAGGAATAAGAGAAAGAGGATTAATAGAAGGAAACAAAAAAAGAAAGATAAGAAACCTAAACAATGAAAACAAGGAAGTAAGAGAAACAGAATGAAAAAGAAAGAAAAAAGACAAGAAAGAAAGAAAAGGGAGACCTGGGAAAGGAAAGGAAAGGAAAGGAAAGGAAAGAAAAGAAAAGAAAAGAAAAGAAAAGAAAAGAAAAGAAAGAAAATCTCTCAAATACAAAAATAACCACGTAATACCAAGCAAAACAAGATGACATCCAACCAGACAAGAAAGGGATAGCCATTCAGACAAACAAGGGAGAACAGAAGTTGTAGAAGATCGCTGGTGTTCTGTGTTAATGTCTATGTTACGTCCCAGAGGTACGCCGGGATGGAGCCTATCTTGGCCTCTGGGTGTGGGGACTGAGCCTGTTCTTCTGTGGGTGGAGTTCTCCAGTGTGCAGCAGCTGTCTCCTCACTGTTGCTTCAGAGGCTTCCACCTTACTGGTCTCACTGATCATTTCACCCTCCAAAGGTGTGTGCATGTTTATGTGCTGGACTGTTGTCCGGGCCCTGGGGTTCCATTGGTCTTACACCCTTCCAGCGGGCTCTCCCCTCCAGGGGGTGATAGAGGAAACCTGGCTGCCAAACTCACTGTTTTCTGGCTGACCCCACCCTCTGGGATGTAGTGGAGGGCACAGAGTGCCATCTCACTGTTTTCCAGCCAGGCCCCGCCCAGGAGGGTGAAGGAAGAGGCCCTGGGTGCGAACTCACTGTCTCCCAGCAGGCCCACCTTGGGATGTCTGTCTAGATTCTTATCTCACTGTCTTATCACTGTTAAGTTTGATTGTATTTTGTTCCAGTCTGTCTACTCATACTAGATGTGAAGGAACAGACAGCTATCCCCAAAATAGCAGAATATACTACAGTAAATATCCTTAATTCCCTATTAACTTAAGCTGAAGCCCAGTATTACTACATTGTCTTACTATGACTGCTCTTATTTGAAGCTGGTTTGTTAGACCTCTTGACTGATTTTATTCGAATTTGGTATGCTTGATAGTATCAAGTCTAACAGAGGCAACTACTCTGAAGATGATAAGATGTATATATAATACCCATTCCGGTTTAATTATTAACTGCTTTTGAAGTCTTAAAATGTCTCCAATGTTGTGTTTTTATTAAAATTGCTATGTAAAGCTATGTTCAATTATATTATGTCTGATGATGTAGACAATTCTATTGAGAATAGCAAGAGAAAGCATAGTAACTACTGTAGATCACCTAATACTGTGGTTTTATATGTCTTTTTCATTTTATGTTTTTCTAGGAATTTGTTTTGTTGTCTTCTTTTGATCTGTTTTTCCCTATAATACAGAAATGATAGGTATACATGTAGAGATTCACACATGTGTAGAATTTCTAAACAGTTTACAGGAACAGATTATATAATGCATGATGCAATGAACAGATACTCTGAAAAAAAAGAGACACTAAGATACCCAGTGCTAATTCTGTAGCATTACGATATAAAATCTAGCAATACTATTATTCATTGTTCAGAGTGATATTAGTCTAGACTCTTATGTTTAATTTCAGCATACGTAAAGATATGGACAGCTACTTTGAAGAGCCATTGTTGACTTCCCTAATGTCAGGTCTTGAAGACCTAAAATGCCTTCATCATCCTGTTCTGATCAGTTTAGTACTATATTGTTCAGTATGTATTCACTGTGTGTGAAGATGGGGACAACTATTTGGAAGAAAACAAGAGACAATATGATAAACAGTGAAGATCTCCAGTGGACTTACTTTGAAATCTGTGTTCTTAAAATATGTTTTGTTCTGTTTAATCTTACCCTCTGTAAAATAAAAAAATGATTCTTATCTCAAACGATGATGTGCTCCTTTGTGGTGTGAGAAACAGCATGGTGTTTCCAGTTCCTCCCTCCTAGCCATATGCTTGCCCATGTAGTATATTTCCATATGTGCTGCAGACAGTACCTTGTTACTTTTTTTTTTTCCTTTTTCTCTTTTTATCGGTACTGGGGACCGAACTCATGACCGTCTGCTTGCAAGGCAGGTGCTTATGCCGCTGAATTAAATCCCCAGCCCCTACCTTGTTACTTTTGCTTTGGATTGTTATCATTTTTTAAAAATTTTATTTAAAAGGAAAAAGAGAAAAAACAAAACAAAGCGGTGTAAGGGTACAAGTAATACAGAACTACAAAAAAAAAAAACAAAACAGTAAGAAATCACCAGTTAATAGATTACATATTATCATCTTAGAAATAGTTGCTCAAATCACAGTATCAAAGAATACAAGGTGGACATTCAAACAGTGAGACTACAAACAGTTGTGTTCAATGATCCAACCAAAAACATTGATATAGTCAGCTATTTAACACCCTTAAACACACTTCCTGTTGTATCCTTTAGAGCTCTTTTTTCCCTCTCTTTTTTACAACAAAATTTACACATTTTGGGTTTTATTACTCCTTAGTTCTTATGACTTTTTTTTGGAAGAGAATAAAGTCAAATATGGCAAAACAAAGCTGTCAGTCAAAACCAAGGATAGACATAGTACATGATGTAAGAACAGAGTACAAGGTTATCAACAATGGTTACCATAATGTCTGTTGTTTCCTTAAAAAGAATTGTCTATCTCATTAGGTATTATAAAGTTGAACAAAACAGTAGAATTGTTATCATTCTTGAATTGCTTGACAATGAAAAGTAGAAAAGTAGAAAAATTAACTTCATTTTACCTCCATGTCTTCCAATTTCTATGCTTTTACTTTCCTTGTGTAGATACAGGTTTTCTAGTACAGTCCTTTTCCCTGAAAAACTTAAGCACTTAGATAAAGTAGATATGCTGGCAATCAGTTCCTGCCATGTTTGTTCATTAAGGAAGTCTATTTCTTCAGGGAGACTGACCTCTCTCAGACAAGAAGGGAATCTCAGGATGGAGGGAGAAGGGAGGCAAGGAGAGAAAGAAAATGGAACGAGGATATGATATGTAAGATGAATATATTCATTATGTGTTAGAAGCTTATACTAATAAAAAGGAGGGAAATCCATCCCTTTATTTTCTTTGTCTTTTTCCTTTTTATCGGTACTGGGGATCGAACTCACGACTGCCTGCTTGCAAGGCAGGCGCTTATGCCGCTGAGCTAAATCCCCAGCCCCCATCCCTTCATTTTCAAAAGCCATTTTTACAGGCTGTCAGATTCTGGTTGGTTTTCACTGAGGCACCAGCTCCTGAGGTATAGCTTTGGCCCTGGTGCCACATATTTGTCCCTCTGGTTCCTTGGGATTTCTCTTGGGCTTTTGTTAGCAGCTTGAGATGTCTCATGGGCTTTGTTAGCAAAGTCTTGGAAGACACAAATTTAGCAGGTGGATTTTGTTCTGTTTGGTTGTGGTGCTTATTCTGCTTGGTGCTCTCTACACTGCACTGACCTGGGGTTTGGTGCCACTGGTTTTGGAAGATTCTAGGTCATTGTTGCCTCAATGATCTCCTCTTTCTTGTTCCCTCTATTCCTCTGGGAATCCAGACATGGATTTATTATGTTTCCTGGCCTAGCTATGGTCTGCTCTTTGTCTTTTCTCTTTTTAACCCAGTCTGGACCATGGCTGTTGACTATCTCCTTCCTCGGCTGTGTGGAGACCACAGCTGTTACCACCTGAGGCACTCTGTGCTTCTGTTTCTCCTTTTCTGTTTTTAAAAAAATTTATTGCACTTACAAATAATTTTTTGTTAGTTTTTGTCTCACTACTGAAAGTACTTATCTAAGCTGTGGGTTGTTTACTTTTACCTCTATAGTATAGTCTCTAATGCACCAATCAGAATGATCTCAAATTCACTGATGAATGGTGCCAATATATTTCATATTGTTGGCTGTATGGGGAACATGTTGTTTATGCTTTTTTCTATGCTTGAGCCACTGCCTCACCCCAGAAATGGCTGTGCTTTCCTCCCACTGGGCCTCTCCTGGGGGAGGAGAAGTGGGTTTCATGGGTCCTGGCCCATATGTGGGTGTTGCTGCTCTGGACCCTGTGGCAAAGCCTTGGATCTGGGTGAGGACAGCTACAGGTTATCTCTTCTATGTCTGCTTGGCCTCAGCCTCTGCATCCCTGTGCTGGACCTTGGAGGGTCTGTGAAGTGCTATACTGTCGTGGTCAGCTAGTGAGGTCCATCTCGGGGCCTATCCTTGCCCCGCACCCCTCCCAGAGCCCAAATCTCCACTGTCCCCCGCCTCCAGCTGTGCAGGGGTCACCTTGTCCTGGGAAGATGTGGGACCTTGTGTGGCCCCAGCTCTGTGCCTGGAGGGGTCTGTGAGAGCCGGTAGGAGGGCTGCTGCATCGGGCACCAGAGTGGTTACTCCACCATCTTGCACACCCTGTCTCTGTGAGACCTGGCTGGCCACAATGCGCTGATGTGGTTCAGGCAGGTGTGTGCCTAGCCTTTGAGAGCCCGCCACCCACCGGGTGGAGCCAGATCACTGCTTCGTTGGAAAGACGCTGCGGTGTGTGTCTGTTTCAGTGAACCTGTATGAAGTGTGCCATGCCGGCCTCCAGAGGGCAGCAGTGCGCAGTGGCCCAGGCCGAGCCCAGGTCTGTATGTTTGTATGCACTAGGATTCTACTCACCTGACTTGTGAGCAGTAAGATGGTTAAAAACACTTTCTAAGAAATATTATTTAAAAAGAAAACACCCACAGAAATCATCTTTTTCAGATTCATGGGAAAGTTAATTTTTAAAAGATGTAGCTTGAGAGGTATGGTGGTGAAATGCTTTAGGCAAAACTTCAGAGAGGTTCTCAGGGAGCTCCCCTGCACATTTGCAGAGAGTGTCAAACCAGCTCTCTAGGCATGGTCACACTTGGGACTGGGGACAGGCCCTGAGGACGTCTCCACTTCCGCTGGGGCCCCTGGCACCAGCACTTTGCACTCATGTGTCTTCTGCCACGTGGGAATGAGCAACAGTGGCTGCCTGCTAGTTCTGTGTTGATGTGTGGAACTGTGTTGATGTCCCTGCTCTGTGTTGATGTGTGGAACTGGATGTGTAAGCGCAGGCATAGGAGTACAACTTGGGAAGCTTTTGGTGACAGCCACAGGGCTTGCTGGTTCTGGAACCAGACTCAGACACAGGGACTCTGGGCTGCTCTGGACCTTGGAGCCCTGGGCGGAACCTGTGTGCTCAGAAACGTGGGAGAGTACGTTGTGCTCACAGGGGCTAAGGAAGAGGGGACAGGCCCTGCCACCCAGGTCCTGTGCAGAGCTCACTCTGCCTGCCATGCCTTTGCTGGGAGGGCCAAGGAGGAGACCCATCCACCAGTCCTGTAGATGCTAGCAGGTGCCAGCTGGGACAAGTCTTTATGTTACACTGCAGCTGCAAACCAAAGTCCTGGGAGCATTTATAGTGCCATCCCAGGCTCACCCCAGACCCTTTCCTCTGTGCCTCTGTGTCTGGCACACAAGTTTTAAAAGTGCTGTGGATTGTTCAACTTTGCAACTAGGACTGAAAACCACTGTCTCTCTATTGATGACCTATCATCTATTTCTATCATCTATCTATGAGATGTGATAAAAATACAATGACTGTTTAAATTTGAAAACATTATTGCAGTAAAAGTCATATTGCCATTAACACACTCAGAATTTTCCTCCTCACTTTGAACATACTTATCCCACCATTCTGGCCACTGTCTGAAGTAGCACTTGAAGTCTTCTTTCACCGGCGTCCTTAGTGGTGCTGTTCTGGCTGCCTCAGTATCCCAGATCCATTCGGAACATTTACCTTTCACGGTCACTGTGACTTTGGGAAGAGCTGAGTTTCACAGTGCAGATCCAGAGACTGAGGTGGATGAGGACACATGTTTTTATGAGCCTTCCTTCCCACTGGACAGCAGCCAGCAGCTGTTTTCCTTGTAGTTTTGATCCCACCTCATAAAGACACTTGGGAAGGGTTCCAGGATTGCTTCAGAAATTGGCAAGAATAATGGGGTAAGTGTGCTTGAAGAGAGTGGGAGGATTTGCAGAGGAATTAATGGCAATGTGTCTTTTACTGTAATAAAACTTTTTATTTAAACATACAGTGTTTATTTTGATCACCTCTTGTATCTATCTGTCTAATCCTGTCTAATCTCTTTCCATCCTCTCTGATTCAGGGACATTTTAATCTTTTCTATCCCGCACTATCCCAGGAAGCCCTGTGACACTTGCCAGGCCTGGGCCTGTGCCTCTTACCCAGTGGAGGGATTTCCATGCGCAGGATTCCAGGTCACAATTTCCTGTCTGCTGTCTGATGTTAGAGGACAGAAGCTCGACCCAGCTGGGCAGTAAGTGTTGATTTGTCTTTGTGAGAAAATAATCTTTGTCTCAAATTTCTCTGATAACTCTAGTGATCAGTTCTATGGTCTCTGGACCTTGGTAATAACTTCTTGGGAGATCGAGGGACTCCCGCTTTCCTGTCTCAGGTGACTGTCCATGTGTGGGAGGCAATGTGGCTGCCCTATTCCTCATGGTACAAGTCTGCTGGGTTTCTGAGTATGGTGTGGGTGTCATGTCCAGCCTGACACTGTGGAGCCCTAAGTCTGGACCATACCCCACCTTCCTGGTGCCTGCAGAAATCCTGTCCTTCCCAGCAGAACACATCTGAGAACATCTCTATTTCTTGCAGCTTGAGTGTTGTGGAGAGGATGTTTCTTATCATTTGCAATTCAGGGTGGATGTCAGCAGGGATGGGATAGCATGTACCAGGCAGGACCACGCAGGTAGGGAGCAGTGGCGATGTCTTCCAGACCCTCAGCTTCTTACAGTTCCCAGGTCCTCACATTTCTATCATATTTTCTTCTAGTCCTGTTTCCTTAATATCTGGGCCAACAGTTAAGTTTTTAATGCATTTTGAGTTGATTTTTGTTAGATGCTTAAAATTTTTATCAAGGAGTTTAGAAAAGAGACTCAAACTACTAAAAACTAGTAGAAGAGGGGATGCAGACCAAAGCCACCTTCTAAGGGTACTGCTTACACCTCTGTAACATCCAGTGTGGTCCAGCAAGAGACAGGATTCACCTGTGGGCTTCCCAAACACAGCACGTCCCCTCTGGGCCCTCTTCTCAGTGCCAGGGACAGGCAGAGTATCCTCCACTCAGTCCCTGCTCCCACCCCAGCTCTGCAGGCCCCTCCCACAGCTCAGAGTCTCAGCTCCACGGGTGCCACCAGCTTTGCATGGAACTTCAGGCAACATTGTGGAGGCATCTTGGCGTCTTCACCAGTTACATCCGCAGGAAGGGTTCTTTACACTGAGGCAGATGGAACTTACCCACATCTCCGAATTTGTCTGTGTGGTTTTCTTCAATGAAAACTATAAACACAGACTACAAGTCTCTTGCTTACATTCTTACTTGGATAAAGAGAGAAATTTTCATGTGTGTGGTGGTCAACGAAACACTAGCTGAACTGAATCAGCATAGTGCTCAGTGTGGATGGTCTGCCTAAGAACTGCTGCCAGCATGAAAAGGAGAAGTGGAGGGGAAGAGAGCAGCATTGTGGGTTCTCCTAAGTGTTATTGTTGTGTAAAGCTGTTGGTTCTTTTGGAGCTGTTGGTTCTCCTAGAGGAGCTTGTCATGCTGGTTTCCCTGATATAAACTTGGTGGTTACCATTGGAGGAGCCTGAGACTTTGTCACTGAGAGTGGTTCTGGTTCACTTTGGGGAGCTCCTTATATTGAGAATCGCTTCCAGGCTCTGGAGGGTAAGTTGTGTGCTATTCAATCTCCAGGAGAAGCTTGTCACGCTGGCTTCCTGATATGAATTCCACTATTCTCATTGTTAGAGGAGCTCAGGACCTAATTGTCACTGAGGGTGGCTGTGGGGAGCCCTGGCTCTTATTTTGAGCATCAGGTCTTCACTGTAGTGTAGAACCTTCAAACCACTGGCACAACCCACTAGCATAGACTTTCTAGTTTCCACCACTGATTTTTGGGTCTTCCCAGTGCAGATCCATGAAATAATTGTGTGAATCATTGTCATGAACTCTAGGCCTCCAGTTGGACTCATACAAGCCATTGTTGTGGTTTTCAGCTAAATCATGCAGGTTATTGCTATAGGATCCAGGCTCTCAGCTGGATTTTCTAGGTCTTTGGTGTTGTGGACGAATTTCCTGCACTTGCTTTGTATTTACTCCTTGGGTGACCATTATAAATAATAGTATAAATTATGTGTCCTGTATATAATTGTTCTCCTTGTAACCCCTGAGTACAATAGGATACTTTGCATATATTCTTTTAATGTTATGTTTAATTAGAAAGTAGTATTTGTACAGTGAGAACTGTCTGGGGGCAGGAAACCACTTGTGGGTGCTGGTGAGCTGGGAAGGTGCATCCCATCTTGCAGCTGCGTATGTCCTGTCACTCACCTCTTTTCTTGTGCACAGGTGTTGTGCTGAGTAGAGCAGGAGATGGTGAGATGTGGCCCTGGCCTTGGGGGTGTGGGCGGGGACACTAGCTCCAGCATAAATCACAGCCCCCACCACACAGGGTTTTGTTTGACCTTTGTAATGTTTAATAAACGTTTGAATAGTTTCCACAGCCGGGCTGGAGTCCCTACTGGTCTCCATCCCTGCTGTTCCTGTCAGTGCAGAGCTGGTGACCTCTGAGCAATGTGGGATCCGTCTAAACACAGGCCTGGACACAGGCTGCAGAAGTGGCGATAAACACTGCCGTCATGAGCGTGGCATTCTCTCAGCCCTTGCCCTGTCTTTGGATAATTGTCCACCTCCGGAGAGACCTGGAAGGGGTCTGCACATGTCCGTGTGTTTAGCTCACCTCCATCTCGGTTGCTGGCAACCTCTGTGAAGCCTTTTTTCTTTCCCTGAAACTCATCTTTCTGGTGTTGGATTTTCAGTGGGCTGAGCTTCTGAATCTGCATTAGGAGACCATGGCTCTTCCCGGTATGTGGTTTTACCTGACCTTACTGTCTGTCTGTCTGCATGGGAAGCCTGGTATGGGGATCCTCCCTGTTAGACTGGACACCATGCCCACTTTTTCCTGCATGCAGGGCAGTCTTGTTTCCCCAGCTTTGCTTCTCTGTGCTTTGAAGTGTCTCAAACTCAAGTGGGTCCTGATCCAGGGCCTCTCCATTTGCCCCAAATCCATCCATGCCAGGTACTCAGTGATTCTGAAGCTGTCCTGAGACTTGTGGGGTCCCTGGAACATTGGCTCCCTGCAGCTCCACTCACCACCTGCCTTATCCTGCCTTCTATCCAGAGCCCTGGACACCAACAGCCCCCTCAGGGTTCCCTCCAGGAGAATACAGTCCTCTCCTTTCTTGTTCCTTGGTCATCTCCAGCTTCTCTCAGCATCTTGTGCAGCACAGTGAGTGTCAGGGTTCTTGGTTTCCATTCCCTATGGCCTCTGGGTTTCTGTGGCTGAGTAGCTAGACACTCACGTGGCCCTCATCAGATCAGCAGCCAGTTCTGACAGCTGCCAAGACGTGGTGTCATGGTTTATGTTTGTGTCCCCCAGGCCTCATGAGTTTGCATTGTTCATTTGTGATGGTTCATTGTATAGTGCTTGGATTGATGGTGTCAGTGCTCCACCCACATAGGGGTGGAGCCAGGATGTGATGTAATAGCAGCAAGAAGGTGTGTCTTTCTCTTTGCTGGTTCAAACTTGCTGTTTGCGGCTGCCATGAACTGCGGCCCAGCCATGCCCGCCTGCCTGGGAACTGACTGAGTGTGGACTGAAACCTCCAAAAACTGTAAGAAATAAACCTTTCCTTTCCCAACTTGGGCATCAGGTATTTTGTATCAGCAACGAGCATAAAGTAACTAAGACACGTGGTCTGTGTGCTACAGCTCTTTTCAGCTTGAAAATTTTGTGACGTAATTTAAGACACCTAGAAATGTCTCCTTCTTATCATTTTATTGTGTGGCCCAGAGGAACCAGCCAATTGTATAACTGATGCTGTTCCATTTCAGTGCATTAGAATGAAGAGGTTTTGAAGGCATTTAAGGCCCTAATCAGTGATGAAGTTGACATTTGAAGTACACTGTGTGGGACCCCGATGCCAGGATTCAGGTGATGACAAGCTGATGACTGGGACCCATGCCCACAGCTTCACACCTGGCCTGTCAATGACCACTGTGTCCTTATGTGACTTCTACTGAATTGATCATGGGAGACACTTAGTGCTGGGAATGGCAAGGTGAGAGCGGCACAGGATGTGGGCTATGCAGACCCCACCGTGGCACTAGCCCCAGCTTCTCCCTGACGTCTGCACCCAGTGCTTGCTGCCTGCGTGTCTGCAGTGTGAATACTTACCTCCTTACCCTCCTTTCTATTTCATGAAGACTCCCGATCCCACTGCTGCTCTGTGCCTTGATGCTGGCTGAGCTCTGCAGGGACAGTCATAGATCCTCTTCCATTTTGTGACTTCCTATCCTGTCCTGTCCCTATCATGTTTGACTCCACACACTGAAAATCCCAGAACGATGAGAAACAAAGACTGGGGTTTAAATGCAGTGCAGTAACTGAACAGAGTGGATTTTACCTCCTCTGCTGATTATTTACACATTTACACATAAAATTCTTCCCACAAATGTGCTCCGAATCCAGTCTATGCTCAGTAAGGGCAGGTTTCATCTCCTTGAATAGGGCTAATTAGTTTGTATAAAGAAATATTTCCTGCATGTCTGAAGAATCCTGTGGAGAGCCCCTCAGAATGGTGCTGGGCAGACAGCAGGGTCTACGTGCCAGGGCCTGGAGAGCAGCAGGGGACAATGCAGCAGGGATGTCCCTGCAGGGCACTATCCCAGGAACACATGGAGATTGTGCAGTTTCTTTGTTTTTCAACTGTAATGTCTGAGGCAGCAGGCAAAGAGCAGGAACCTCCGTTCTGCTTGGCACAGAGAACTGAACATTAAATCTGCCAGGAGCAATGAAGTCATGAGTCTGTGGACTCTGCTTGTAGTCCCTCCTCACAGAGGCCAGGTCATCTGTGTCTAGAGGGACCTTGAAGCATATCTATCAGCTTGTCTTGGTAGATCTCCCATTACCGAGGAAGTGGTCATTCTTGAATTCTGAAAGAAAGTATGTCATCTGGTGCCACATTGAGGGGTTGCCTGTTCCAAACCCTTCAGCTCTCCGATGACCCTGAGTGAAGCCTGATTCTCCTTTGAGACACAGTTCTTTCATGTTCTCCCCAAGACTGGGGTTCAGCATGGGGAGCACAGCACTTTCCCAGTTGCTGCTTGTGACTAGGTGCCCTGGTCTCTCCCTGGTCCTAGGTGTGGATGCAGCCGTCCTTCACCACCAGAGGGCTCAGCTGCATCCTTTTCTATGTCCCCTGGCTGGGTGTCTGTGGAGATTCAGTAGCTCATATTACCTGCATCTACATGGCCTGGAGACCTGAAGGGGGGCCGTGTGTACATGGTGAGTTGCTTCTGGTGAGACCTTAAATTTGGGTGACTCTGTATCCACCCTGAGATCATTCTGGAGGGAAAGTGAAGCTGAGACAATGAAATAGAATTAAATGGGGTGGAGGTCTGACAGGTGCATTCTTTGTGAACCCCTCACTCACATCACAGCAGGCAGCCTCATCTGTATTCATTTTGCTTCCATTTTATATGCAAAAGTGCTTGGATTAAACTAAACCTCTGAAGACCTTACAGATGGTGACTTGGCATCCTGGGTGCTTTGGTGCAGAAAAAGTCTCAGGTTGCATCCAGAACTGTCATGGTTTATGTCTATGGCCCCCAGGCCTCATGAGTTTGCATTGTCTGTGATGGTTCATTGTATAGTGCTTGGATTGATGCTGTCAGTGCTCCACCCACATAGGGGTAGAGCCAGGATGTGATGTAATGGCAGGAAGAAGGTGTGTCTTGCTCTTTTTGCTGGTTCCTGCTTGCTGTTGGTGGCCGCCATGAACTGTGGCCCAGCCATGCCCACCTGCCTTGGAGCCAACTGAGTGTGGACTGAAACCTCCAAAACCTGTAAGAAATAAACCTTTTCATTCTCAACTTTGGGCTTCAGGTATTTTGTCTCAGCGACGAGCTTAAAGTAACTAAGACAAGAACCTTGGCTTGGCCCTGCGAGATTCCAGCAGGGACTGAGGGTGCTGACCTCTTGCCCTTGACCCTTTCTGCTCAGAGAGTCTACGTGGATAGCCACAGACCTAGCTAAAGGGCTGGCTTGGCTGTGGTGTGGTGCAGTGAGTTTCAGACCCACTGCTGGTCACTGGGAAGTTACTTAGTCATACTCTTGGCTGTGTCACAGTAGCCTGAGGCCCTCACTGTCAGTTTTCTACTCAGGAAGTGCCAGTAATTCCATCCCCAGGTACTAAGTAGTCAGGGTTATTTTTGAGAAGTGCTCTATTCCTTGAGAGAAGGTGATGTGTGAGTGTGCACATGTGTAGTGTTTGTGTGTACATATATTCTGGTGTATAGTCTGCATGTGTGTGTGTATATGTGTCCCTCTCTGAGTTTTTCTGAAGCCCTCTGTCCCTGTTCTTGGGTAGAGTTGGGTCTTCCTGGGTTCCCCAAATTCCCCTAGTGCTTATGACTTGGTATTCTCAGCCATCCTTTGGGCTGATTCCCATTGGCAGTGATCTCCTGGCATCGTGGCTTTGCTTATTGGTGAGCACTGTTAAGGCATGTGGCTGTCACAGTGTGTCCTTCTGTGTGGACCACCTTCTGTGTGGCTAGGGTGTGCACATGTGTGTGGGTCATATTCCAGCCTGGCTCTTGGAAAAGTCTGCAGTTCATTGTGGGTGTCTGACAGGTTTTCCTCCATCTAGGGCACAGCTCTAGGGAATGATAAGCCCTCCCTGTCCGTCTTTCTTTCTTCCTGACATCAATGAGCAGGTGAGCTGCCCCTCTGTCACCCTTCCTGAAAGCAGGACAGACTTTGTTTCTCCTGAATCACAGGGACTGACACTCGGGGAATGTGTAAAGATGGCCTGCTCTGGCCTGCTTTCTGTCTCACTCCAGCTCTTTATTATCCTAAAGACAGAGGTACAGTGTTTTCGGAGGTCACGTTTAGGGTCTTAGCCCTGATGTGTGTGGCTGTGCAGTGCAGGGTGAGGTAGCTGAGCTCTCTGTGTTTGTGCCTCCCTCTCTCTACGTTCCAGAGGTGCTGCGACGATCTCTTCTAAGAAGCCAGGGGGCTGCTACGCAGGGAGAATGAAGTAACCCACACCAGATGTTTAGTACAATTTAGCACTGGTAAAAGCCCGATAAACACAGGCTCTAGTCTGTGTTAGTTGTAAAGAACACTAAGTGTGTGGTTGATTGTGGTTATTTAACTTGAGAAAATGAGACCAAATGCATTAGCATGTTTGGCCCGTGGTCATGCATGGAAATCTGGGACTCCAGGGTTGTAGTGTCTCTGTAGCAACAGAGCAACAAACACTGACTGAAAAGTAGGGCATAAATCGGGAATCAGCCTGCAGTAAGACGGTCCTTTACAGGCTCTTTGGTTGCCTCTCCAGGGCCAGAGACACAAGGCAACCCCCCAAGTCCTGGTCACTGGCCCCCGTGGTTCACTGCCAACACCATGTCTTTGTCACCTACAGTTGCTTGCTGGTTTCTGTCTGTTTTGGTTTGGTTTGGCCTTGCCTAGGTCTGGAGCATTCCAGCACTCAGGGAGTAGCTGGTGAGCAGATGGGCCATTTGGCTGCTGGCCGGAGACTGTTGGTCCTTGTGAGGCCAAGCTGATGCATTTAGACTCTGCATGGCTGGTGGGAGCCAAGGCAGGGAAAGAGCGTGGGCCTCTGGTGTCTGCATCAAAGGGAGGGTTGTCATCGGCAGTCTCCAGTTCTGTAGGAACACCTTAGTTACTTGGTGTAAGAATTAATGAGGCACCCAGATTTCCCCCTTAAACTGCAATATTAAGATGCATTACTTTGGGGATGAAAAGTAACTATTTTTCCTGAGAGGAGAGCTTGAGTTTCTAGCCAAGTGGTAAAAATAGGTGTTTATGGTCTTTCTGAGTAGGTTCTGGTGTATCATGATGGCATCTCACAACAGTAACCAAGTATGTCACATAGAGTGACCTGGTCCCTAGATTACCTGGTCCATATCTCTTTGTTGCCAGATTTGGTGTTTTGTGTCTGGTGGCCTAGCCGCATAGGGTGGTTCCCTGGGGGTGCTCATGTGACCTGGAGAACCCTGATGGGAGATTCTTCCAGGGATCCCAGTGTCCCCATTTAACATCTGTGATGGCTTGATTTTTGGGTGGTGAATCAAGGCCACCTTGTAACATGGCTTCCTGTGGTAGTGGTGAGGCATATGGCTGTGTCTGAGGATCAGAGTCTACATGATGCTTGTGGTCTCTGATGTGGGGAAAACTGAGTTCTTTTACAGCTTTCCCAGTCCTAGAGGCGGCCTTTTGTGGCTCACAGATCTCACTGGGCTGGTGAAGGAATGGAGAGCTGTTGCTGTGCATAGAGCTTGGTGTTCTCTGTCTGTCTCTTCCTTCCTGCTTCCTTCTCTTTCCTTCTCTCTCTCTCTCTCTCCCTTTTGCTCTCGCTCTTTCTTTCTCTCTCCTCCTTATCCATTATCTTGTTTTGGCTTTTATTTTCTCAAGAACTCTAAACCTTTGTGACTGAAATGGAGCGTTGTCTAAGGGGTAGCTAGCTGTAGGGACCCTGGTTTGGGGTGACATACCACAGGTGTTTCGAATGTAATGCAGGAGCACAAGCTGAAGATGTCCTTTAATAGACTTGTTATCACTCTCACAACTGAAGTGTGGTTATGTTTTTAGGCTGTTTTTTTGAGATAGGGTCTCACTATGCAGTTCAGGCTAGCCTTGAGCTCACTTTGTAGCCCAGGCTGGTCTGGAGCTCTCAACAATCCTCCTGCTTTAGCCTCCTGAGTGCTGGGATTGCAGGCATGCACCTCCATGCCCAGCTGTTTCTGTGGAGTTTTAAAATAAAAAAGCCATTCCAAAAAGATGCCTTTTCACTAGTGCTGTCTGGAACCACATAGCACTGGATCAGAAGGTGGTGCCATGTCCTGACCTGGCTGGCTTCTACTTGTCGTGCACACTGTGGGAAGAAGAAAGGAAGAGGCTGTTTTGCCTGTGGTGCCCTGTAGAGGACCACCTGGATGACTCTGCTTGAATAAAGAGCAACCCATTTTGGCTAACCCTGGCCCTGTCCCCATGTGCTGATATGTACAGAGTTGGCTAGGCCACTTCTTTATCCCTTCAATTGCTGTAAGCAACAGGGCTAGTTGAGGTGCTGATGCATAATCTTTAAAGCTAGGTGACAGTCACCGCTTCTCTGCCTCATGATTCCCCCAAAACATGGTTGAGCTGGATGGGATGACTCCAGGGCTGTCAACTGGGATGGAACCTTGATATAAGAGGCTATAACTTCCTGGGGCAGAAAAGTTTACACATCAAAGCTGAAGCACCGACTCCCAAACATTAGATATTACCTCAGTAATGTTATACAGATTGGTCTTTCTGCACATCCTTTTTCCTGCATACTGCAGAGGGGCTTTCAGGCCTCCTACCAGCCCAGCTCACAGGACTCACATATTTCCCGCCATTCTCACAATCACTCATCCTCAAGCCACTCCTTTTTCCATGAATTAATAAAACCCAGGTTTGAGAATGGGTTGAAGGCTTTTGCTCCAACGAACCTTCATACCGATTGGACTTAGGATCCCTTGGCTCCTCGTAACTATAAGACTATATATGTCTTATTACCTTTATTCTTGGCATAGGTTGCACTGGAAGTGGTAGATTGGAATTAATTTATTGGAGTTCCAATAACTTTTCCATGGGATTACAAATATAAACTTCTCAGACCAAAACATGGACTGGGATGGCTTTCTTATAATGCCCTTTCTGCTCCTATGGTGTGCTAGGACTTGGCCATATTAATTTGGCACCAGATTGTGCAAGCTATGTCTGAGGTTGTGTTACCTTCATCCTGGAATGGGGTTTTGTTTAGAAGCTGAACTCTGATTGATGTCTTCCAGTCCCTCACAGGTCCTTCTGGGGTCTTTTGATTTATCATTTCTGGTTAAGAATAATTTGCTGTTTTGTCCTTTCCATCTATGCTGTGAGTTTTCCCTTCTGTACTTGGCTTTTCTTTGATTTTCAGCAGTTTGACAATAATGTGGTTAAGTGCTTTATTTGTATTGATTTACCCTTGCTTGGAATTTTTTGAGTTTCCTGGATTCATGGACTCCTTCATGGGATAAACTTAGGAAATATTGTGGATTATTTTTCTGTTTATACTTTGAGGCCTCTGTCTCTGGTTCTGTGACTAATGATGCTTGGTACTATCCATAGATCAGGGGAGTTCTCTTTGTTTAAAAACATTTTTGTTGGTGTTTCAATGAGCATAATCTGTGTTGACCTGTTTACGCTCACCAATACTTTGCTTTGATGTGTTTAATCTGCTATCAACCCTGCAGAGTCGAGAAAGATTCTTCAGAGAACAGTGGTACTTATCTGAGCAGCAGAGCATCATGGTAGGACCATGCAGCATATAAATATTGGTGTTTTGAGGAGGGCAAGGCTAAGGGAGCTTTGAAACGATGACTAAAAAGCAGGGTTCGTCAGTCTGCTACTGCAGGGAGTTGCAAGGGCAGAAGTCTTTGGTGCTGTGTCTTCTGTATGAAGCCGTGGTGGCTTCTGCACAAGATGGTGGTGAGAGCAGTCTTCTGTGATAGCTTCTACCTCCAGTCATATGTAAAAACTCCCTTTACCTTTCTTTCTCAATCTGTCTGTCTGTCTGTCTGCTTATCTCTCTCCTTCTTTCTCCCTCTCTCTCTCAATCTCTCTCTCACTTTTTCTTTCCCCTTCCTTTCAACCAACAAATTTTTTATTTCAGTCACTGCATTTTTCATTTCTACTATAGCCCTTTTAAAAAGGTATCTAAATTCTTACCCATTATATCCATCTTGTAGAAACTTCAACCTATATAAAGACAAAGTTATTTTAGAGTTCTTTAAAGCTCTATTTAGAGTTTATAGTTAGAACATTTTGTTTATTGATATGTCTCCTATGCCTTATTTTTCTCTTAATTATAAGTTGTATTTCCTGTTCCCTCAAAAACATTTTTTATCGGGACTAATATGTCATGGAGACTGGATTCTGTTGTCTTCCTCTGAAGAGTGCTGTGTTCTAAGAGGCAGTTATGTTCCTGGTGGGTCACCTTGAGCTTGTGGAACTTGGATTTATAATTTTTTAGGGTGAGTATCTCTTACAGTTTTGTCCTTGGTTCTGGAACAGTCTCCTTGGGGCTGATTTGCTGTCCTGCTTTCTCTAGGTTTCCAGAGTGAATGTTCAGCAAACCTCAGACCTGGTGAGTTTGAAGCTGATTCTTCAGTCTTCCAGCTCCTACAGTCATGGTGCCGCTCCAAACATAGTACAGGGTGGGAGTGAGGTTAAAGCAGAGCTTGGGCTCCTGCTGACTTTGCCTTCCAGAACTTCCCTGTTGTCCACACAGAAGTGGTTACTCTCATTCTGTTTCCCTCAGGGGAGAGGCAGCACAAATAAGCAGATTGCCTGGACTGTTCCTTGTTCAAGATAGTCTCTAGCAATTTTCTGGCCTTGTCGTGGAGAGCCTGGCATCCAGCTCTCATGGTGCATCGGGAGGAAGCTGTTTGGCTTCAACTCAGGGCAGAGGCTGCAGCCCTGACTTACACTGCTGAGCATGCTGAGCATATGCTCCAGGTGCTGCATGGAGGACATACAAGGAGTGTCCCGTGAGCTCCTTTCCTGATTCATATCAGGTGGCCTCTGCAGCCTTCCTATCCAGGAGCGATCACTGTTTCCTAGCATCTGGCTTTTTTTCTGGCTGTGACCTCTGGTTCCTGGGGAAGGCTGCCTGCCTAGCCCCCCAGCTGGGCTTTGAGGCTAGTGCTGCCCTCAAGCATCTGTGGGTCTCACCTGGACCCTGCAATTACAGCACCTCTTGCCCATCCCCACTGTGGCTTTGGACACCACTTTTGGTTTTCTTAAGATTTCTTTTATTCTTACACAGTGTCTTAGTTACTTTCTTTGTTGATGGAACAAAATACTCAACATCCCCCACTCCACACCATTTACTGGAGGAGAGGCTTATTTAACTTGTATTTCAGTCCATGGTTAGTTGACTCCAAGATAGGACAGCATGGTAGAGAGGCATTGTGAAGGACAGTTGCTTATACCATGGTGGACAGGAAGTAGAGCAGGAAAGAAGACACGGAAGGAGACCGAGCCTTCTAGGTCATGCCATCAGTGACCTATCTCAAGTCAACTGTAGCACCCCCATAATGCAATCACTCGAAATCCCTGCCTCTGAGTTCATGAGGCTCCTGGGAGACATCGTAAGAACTTTGTCTCTTTGTGATGTGGCCTGATTTATAAAGACATTTTTATACTAATGAACCAAGAAGTTCCTGTTCCCAAGGTTTGACCTTATCTTGAGCTGTCCCTGCATGTGATCTCCTCACATGGTAATCCAGGGAGGAGAGACACCTGCCACATGTCGTAGAGAGAAGTGCACTAATTTCCAGGAAAGCATTCCATGCTTGCCTTTTAGGTTGTTTCACTATGTTCTTGGCATAAAAATATTGTATCAAAATGCTAAATATCCATTTTAAAAAGCTTTCTCATGATCCCAAATATCCCCAGGGCTAATTTAAACCAAAGGGGAACTGCAATGTGAAATTGGGTAGGTGACCAAGTCAACAGGTGAGAGAAGCCAGATGTGGACAAACATGGCCAGGACTAGCGGCCTGGTTCAGAGACAGCTTGGCCAGAGCCTTGCTGCCTATAGCATGTTTTCAGACATCTGTTTCTATCAGGACTCTGGGTGCTGACAAACTACTGGGTTCTGGGCACCAGCTAGGTGTGTGAAAGCTCAGCACCCCTCTGCTGTCTCCCAGATGTATTCAAAAGATGGAGCCCATCACAGGTCAGCCCCTGACCAAGAGGACAGAGAAGGGCCATTTGGCCCCTTTGCCTGCCCTAGCCCTGTAGTGGAGAGGATCTGACACCCTATCTCTCATGCTGCCTATCCTGGAATCTGTAGCACATAGATGTGCCAAGGACCCAGGATCAAACTACTCTTCACTGGGCCATTTCCTGGTTTCAGGGGCTGGTTTCAGAGGCAGGGGAGCAGCCTTGGGGCAGAGGTAGGGTTCCTCAACAGTGGATGGGCTGCTCCCTGCTTACCACCTCTGTGGTACCCTCACCTCTGCCCAGAGTTTAGGTGCTGGCTGTGGTGGGTGAAGGAGAAGGTGCTGGCATTCGCTGGTCTCCCATGTCCACAGCATCTTCTGACACCGCTATCAGGTCTGTGCTTAGTCCATGGGCTCATCCTTTTGGGGATTTTCCAAAGCCATAATTCTGACGTGTTACAAGGGCTCCCAGGAGAGGTGAAGGAGGGCTTATATAGGGGAAGGAGGAAGGAGGAGCAAGCCACATAAGTAAGAGCCCTTCCCATCCTGGCAGATGGCAATGACTCTACTTTCTGTCCCTAGGGACACTTTGGACGGGTGGAATCACATGGTTGCCATCTTTAGAGACACTCCATCTTATGTCACCTGGTATAGTGACGCCTTCAGCACCTGTTCCCAGTATAACAATGGCAGGGTTTCATTCCTTCTAAAAGCTGCATAATTTCTCCTCATGTGAGGCTATTTGAATGTGAATGTACATGCATTTCTCTGAATGTCTGCTTTCAATTCTCTGGTGTACTTACTTAAGGGTAGGACTGCTGGTCATGTCGGTGACTTGCTGTGTTCTCTGCTGCTATTGGGGAATACCTGAGACCAGGTCATTTATAGAGGAGAGAGGTTTACTGTGACTCACAGTTCTCCAGGCAAGAATTTCAAGGCTGGGCAGCTGCATGATGTGAGGGTCTTTTGCAGCTTCAATTCACTCAGAAGAGGAAGGGCCAGCAAGCCATGTGAGGGAAAAGAGCCAACTCCTGGCAGCCACCCCATTCCCCAAAGACTTCAGCCCCTCCTGAGGCTCCACCACGACCCAAGTACCTCCCACCATGGTGGCACTGAGGAATGAACACAAACCTGCAGGGCAGCACACACAATCTGGCTTAGAGATTTCATTTTTAAGATTTGAATGTTCTCCTGGCTACTGCACTGTACACATTCCCGCTGGCCGTGCATGAAGCCTCATTTCTCCACGGCCTTTCTATTTTCTGAGCACCTGTCATCCCAGTGAGTATAGTGTGAGAAATCTCACTGTGGTTTACATTTTTGTTTTCCTGACAGTTCATGACATCAAGCCTCGTCTGCATGTTGATTGGCTCTGAGAGACGTCCCTCCCTCCCTTCTGCCCTCAGAGCCGGGCTGTTGGTCTCCCTGTCAAGTGCCCAGAGCTTCTCCTTGCCAGTGTTTGTGCCCACTGTGTCACTGCAGCCCTGTGTCTGGGCCAACTTGACTGTGCCATTTTCCTTTTCTTTTTATTGCTTTAAGAGTAGAATGAATATGCCTTTCCTAGGGATTGTTATAGAACAAAACCACAAGATAAGACAGGTCTAAGGTGAAGTAAAATAAGAAATCATGAGGTGGGCATGAGGTGTGACAAAACTATGGTCACCTAGTAAAATTATGAGCATTCGTTGCTCTTATAATGTTGATTAAACAAAAAAAAATTTTTTTATTGGTACCAGAGATCGAACTCACAACTGCCTGCTTGCAAGGCAGGCGCTTATGCCGCTGAGCTAAATCCCCAGCCCCGATTAAACAAAATTTGAAAGCATAAAATATTTTGGATATTTAAATGAGTTCCAATCCAAAATCTATGAAACAAGGGCAAACTCTTACCTCCTCACATCAGAAGACCTACAAGTGATATAGGGGAAAGAAACTCCCAACCTGCTAAATGTCCAGTACCAGTTTGTATCCTCTAAAATTGAAGAATGAATTCTAGGAACAACAAAGGTTAAGAGTAGAATGTATTTGCTGGGAGCACTTTTCATGGCTTCATCCTATTTCTAGGGCATTAACTTGAATCATCATTTAGAGTGACAGATGTATTGTGCTCTTTAGAATTGAAGGTTAGAAATCTATCAGTGCTCTGGCTTTCACCTGGTGTTGCTGGGAGTGAGTGAGAAATCCTGGCTGTGCCGAAGTGTTCCTTCAAGCCCAGCCCCCTCACAATGGCAGAGCAATGGTGTCACTAATGGCAGCACTAATGCCTTATACAGTGCATAAGCCCAGTAAATATTTGCTGGAAGCTAGGAAAATCCCACAGCAAAAGCACACAAATGGAGTTCATCAAAATGGCAGTGTTTACTCCAGTGCTCAGCGGCATGGGCCAGGGCATTGGGGTCTGAACCTCTCTCCAGGCAATAGGCCGGCAGAGAAGGCTGTGTGCAAATGTGAATCCTGATATGGGACCGTGTGAATCTGTGGAGGATTAGTCATCGGCCTGGATCAAGAGCTTGGGGAGCTTCGGAAGCTTGGGGAGTGTCATGGCCGCCAGCACTAGCATCAGCACTGAGGACTCTGGGTGCAGTGTCCTGTTTTACACTTGCTTCCGTGTTTGGGGGAGCTCTCCACTTATGGCCTGCACACCTCAGACGCGCACTTTCTAGACAGGGAGCAGCTCAGACAGCATGGCCTTCAAATGAGGATTTTGCTAACACACAGTGTTCGCGATGGTCCCCTGGAATCCTAAGGGACAGCTCCCTGCCTCAGCCTCCTGTGATGTTGTTAACATCTCTGCTTGGTCCCTGGAACCCCATGACTCACTGCTCTGGGCCCATGAGCCTTATACTGGCCTCCAGGAGCCTTATACTGTTGGTGGCCCTGGAAGGTATATATTTCCCCACAGCTCTTAAACTCTCATAAAAAATGCAAGCCTTAAATCTTGGATTTTTATGCTAATATCCCAGTGGGCAGATTTCATAGGGATTTTAAGGCATAGCCAAGACAGCTTGATAGTTACCCTGAAATTCTTTCAAACATATACATGGTGGAAATTCTTCTTTGACCTAGAATCTCAGTGCAATTAAGCTTGCTGATGTGTTGGGCGGGCAGGCAAGCGTGAGAAGTTGGGTCTGGCGCTGCTCCTGCCCCATCTTTTCGTGTACATTGTTCATGCTTCTTCCTGAGGTCTTCACAGTGCAGGCCTTCTTGGAGTCTGAAACCCATTCCCATGCATGTGTGGGAGAGGAGGAGGGTGCTGTGTGCTTTAGGGTCTCCCGAATGAGCTACAAAGCTCCTCCAGGCGCCAGACCTTATGTCCCCAACCTGCCCCTGCCACCTTGGCCATCCCCTCCCACCACGGGCTGCAGTGCAAGATCTGAGGGATGAGGCCTCTGGCAACATCTCTGACCCCAAAATGGGAAAATGATATCAGAACATGACAACAGGGGATGCTGTCCAGCCCCTCTTATTGACCACCAATCCTCCTGCTCAGATTCTCTCGAGGCACTTTGCTGTATGGGTCCCCAGAGAGTTCATGATTTAGGTGGCATCTGGGGACTTCACTTTCCTGCCTGAAAATCTCATTTGTTGGCAGATTTTTAAACGGGCTCTTAGGGGACACAACTCCTGGGAATGTTTCAGAGGCCTCACTTAGGTTCTTGTTAGTTCTGCTTTACATTTTGGAGTATTTTCTCATTTATGTGGTTAATTCCTTTGTTTTACAGATGTTTGTTCTCAGGGGACTGGCCCTGTGGCTGGGAAACAGGAAGCCCAGACCCCTACAAGTGTTCAAGGTGATGGAACCGAAGGCAGCTGTGGCTCTCTTGGCACTTGGGGGTGGAAGCTGGCTGGTGACACTGCCCCTGGAGGCAGTTGGGGCTCTCATTCTCCACAGATGTCTGCAGAGGTGGCAGAAGGGATGCTGGGTCCATCTGGAGACATCATGAAAAGAGCAGTTACCTGGTCTGGAATTCATTCCTTTTCCATGCTGTACCCCTGGTGGAGCCCTCTGTTGGCGAGCTCGGTAGGTCCGCACTGATAGGGCTGTCCTCCCCAGGTGAGACCTGAGGCTGCAGCAAAGCTCCTCTCCATTATACTTGGTGTCCTTGCCCTACAGCTGGAGCTTCCTCATCCTTGGAGAGCATGTGGGGTGTGCTCGGGAGGCCACCCACTTTGCCTGCAGCAGAGGTTTCAGTGAGCATTTTTTCTAGAGTTTACATTTTTCTCCTAAATATTTGAGACTAAGCCTATATAGTGCGCACAATAAAACAAATTTCCATTTTAACTTTATAAGCCCTTCTGTTTACAAAAATACCAATCAGAACATGCTGGGCCTGTGAGAGCCCACAACAGGGAGCTCATAGTCAGGCAGACTCAAGGACCTAGGGTGAGGCTGCACCCCAGGAGTTCCTGAGTCATCTGGGGTTTGCCCTGCTTGACCACGAGGGGTTGCTGGGCCTGGGGACAGCAGTTGTGAGGCTGCTCTCCTGTGTGTGTTTGCCACTGTGTCCTGCACGGTTGCTTCTTGCCTTGTTTTGTTCACCTTGGGGCTCCCCAGGTTTCTTCTTCCAAGCCTGGGTGTGCACAGCATCCATGGAACCTTCTCCTGGCCACAGCCCAAACCTCACCCCAGCAACCTCTCCTAAGCAGCAGTAAACTTCAGACCTCAAGATGATATGTTTTTTTTTTTAAGATGATATTTTTTGGAGTGGAGATTTAAAAAAACCAATTAGAAACCAAGTGATTTCAGTTTCTAGCTTTACCCACGTTCTCACCACAACACTCACCAGCGGATTCTATGGTTCTGGTGGTTGCTGGAGGAAAACCAGAAATTTTCAAGGAAAGAGAAATCCTCCCGCTGCTTTGTGGAACCCTGGTCAAGTTTATGTCTTGCGAAAAACATTTCTCACTCCTAAGTGTTGCCATACCACAAGGGGGGGCCCTCTGTGCTGGCTCTCCTAGGCACCCAGCTAGGTGTGGGAGGGGCTGGGTCTCAATGTGCGGCTCTTCTCCCCTCAACCCCTGAGACAGTGAGGCTCTCCCACTAGGTGACTGCAGCTTGCTAGGCTAAAATTCTGGAGTCTCTTTTCTTCATTCTTCCTATCACACAGCCTGCAATGAAAAGCCAAGGGAAGAGCCATGCTTGTTTCTTTTTACTGAGCAGACAAAGAGCAACAGCTTCCTAGAGCCCTTGGCAACAGTTTCTGCCAACTTCCTATCTGTGGGACTTTGGTCAACAGCAGGCTAAGGTTAGACCAATAAAGAGCCAGAGTTAGATCCACAATGGGTCAGGGTTAGACCAGGAGCTGGCTAGGGATAGAGCGATACCTGGCCAAAGTTAGAGGAATAACTCAAGTACTGGATCTGGGTCAGACTGGCTTGCAAGAGCCAATGTTCAAGTTCCAATCTTGAAAGTCAGTTTGTAAACAGTGGTTATGTTTAGATCTCACTTGTTCCCAAAGGCCGTGTGTAGGCAGGTGGCGGGCTGTGCCGTCAAGGGGATGCTGAGGTGATGGCTCTTCTCTCACCCCGTCACTGCCTTGAGGTGGGTGGGTTTCACTGCCACATGCTCCACCATGAGGCACTGCCTCATCAGTACCAGCGGTACCACAAGCTCAGAAGACAGAATCTCTGCAATCATGAGCAGAGACAAGGCTTTATTCCTGTTAGCTGTTTCCCTCAGGTACAGAATGCTAGCACAATAGTCACTATTAAGGATTCAGTTATGGTAACTTACCCATGGAAAGTCATAGATTAATATCATTATATAAGCAAACACATTATATTGAACACAGAAGTGAGAAACACCAAGAACTTGCCCCTTGTGTTTTGCTGTCATTGGTGCTCTGGAGGGTTCTGCATCTTCGATGCCTGTGTGGTGCAAGTGCCAAGAAAGCAAGGAAGACCCAAGGGCCCTGTGTTTGGTTGTTGGCGGAACGGCCTGTCCCCCTGTGACAGGTGAGATGCTGTCATCCATGGTTTATGCCCAGAAGGGACCAAGCAGAGCGTGTGGCTGTTGGCTGGTCATGCCAGGAGACTAGAGGGCTGGGGCTTAGGGCCCAGGGAGTCCAGCAGGGAGGGAGCTGCATTCAACATGAGACCAGTGGTCCTCAGCTAATGAAAGTCCTGGACACCCGGCTCAGGTGGGAACACGGGCTCTGTGTCACTACAGGTTGATGTCCCCCCGAGTTCTGGGGCACACATGTGAGTGGTGCCAGCAGCGCCCCCATCATCCTCTAATGTAGCAGCTGGCTGGGTGCAGACAGGAGTTTGGCAAAATCAAGAAAGCTGCCATGTGAATAAGACTCTAAAGTGTTGGCAATAAGAAGTATTGAACACTATTTTCTGTGTTCTGGGCTATGCATCCCCAGGAAAGCCTGTGACGGCTCTGGTGTGTATGTAACAGGAGCTTTGAGGAGGCCACCGTAGATACGCGGCATCTACTTGCTGAAGGCCACCACTATAGCACCTCTGAGATCTGAATGAAGTGTTTCCTCACTGCCAGCCCATTCCATGGATTTGGGTCTTGTCAGCTCCATCTCTGGTCTCCTCCTACACCTGTGTCCATGTGTCTATGGCTCCCTGCCGCTCTCTGTATCATTTCTCCTGCTGTGCTTCCCAGGAGGGTCTCAGCAAACACACAGTGAATTGGGAAAAGGAGGAAGTATGAAATTTGTGACTTGGCGGGTGAGGAGACAGGAAGGACTGTGCTCATTGCTTCAAACTGTATGGGTAAAACTGAAGGATCAGCATAGATGTTGTTTCACCTTGATTCATGCAGCACAGGGTAGGCGGCACTGCGTGCAGAGCCCTGCCTGAGACCGGCGACACTCAGCTGGAATGTGGCTGTCTCCTAGGCTGGGGCCAGGCCTTGTCTTCCCACCTGTGTGCATCCGCCTCCTGGAGCAGGTGTGGCTGGTCTACCCTAGGATGGCAGCCCGAGTCTGCATGGGGCTGGAGACAGCACTGCTCTGCAGGAGTGAGGGTCTGGGCTGTCCTATAACCCATGCCCTGTGGAGACTTGGACAACCAGAACTGTGAGACAGGGCAAGTGCGCTCTGAACTGGGTCTCTGGCATCTGCTTTATGATATGGATGGCAGGGCTCATGTGTAGTGATCACCCAGCCAACAGTGCAGGCCAAATCCCACATTAGCAAGTTATTTTACAAATAATTTCTGAAAAATCAGAAATGCTCAGTAATCCCTAAGCTAGGACATATTCATCCAAAAATCAGTACCACAAAATTCTAGGAAAGTGTTCAAGTACAGTTTGAACAGAACAGAAATTAGTTGCTCTGAGGGCCAAGAATTCTGAAGATAAGACGAAAACGGGTTTGGATTGGGCTGGGTTGGGAAGCACACCATCCCCCACCTCCCAGTGAGACACCTCAAGGGCAGCAGAGTCATTTAGCTGCTTCCCATGCTGGGTGCTGGGCGGCTCCAGAGCTTTGTGGTGGTAAGACACCCTCTTGGGGTGGCCTTTGATGTGGTTAGGTAAGCACTAAGCAGAGGACAGAGGCACCCTGGGATTTCTTGGAAGCAGTCAGGGCACAGAACCTGTCCTAGTGGTGGAGCCCAGTCCTGGGGTACACAGGCCACCAGCACGTGATGCTGGAGTGGTCCCTGGAAAGCCATGTCCTGCAGGCAGGCTTGTCCTGCTGAGTCTCCTTGGGAATGCAGCAGCTGTATCCCAAGAAGCAGAGCCCCTCA
The DNA here is from genome assembly GCF_034190915.1 of Cavia porcellus. Classification (NCBI taxonomy): domain Eukaryota; kingdom Metazoa; phylum Chordata; class Mammalia; order Rodentia; family Caviidae; genus Cavia; species Cavia porcellus. The sequence continues at coordinate 62,229,030 of NW_026947489.1, forward strand.
TACCTCCTCCTCCACACAGCTTTCCCACCAGTGTTTATGTCCTGTGGTAGGTGGAAGAGCATGGCTCCTCCTCTCACAGCCAAGGCGGCCTTCAAGGTCTGTCCTTGAGCCAGGGAGGGCAGCTTGCTGGGGCCCCTTTAGTGTCGTCTTTGTGGGAGCCTCTGGGGCCCTTTGACCTTTCCCATTCTTCTCGGACTTGGCTCCCAGTTGGTCTGGCAATGACTCAGAGGAAAGTCGTTCTTTGTCTGCTTTGGCAGCAGATGCCTGAGAGGTTGAATTTATAGTTTTCCAGCAAAGATTAATAACCATTCAATGATTAAATGGAAAGATGGCGGATGGTAAACTAACCTCCTGTTCAGAGGTCTCCTTGCCCCTTGGTGTTTGAGGAGGCCTGCAGAAGGCCAGGCGTGGTGGTGCCCTCTGCCCTCTGCGTACTGTGCACAGCTGCATTTGGCCGTGCACGGCTTGTGGATATTCCCTGGTGGTGCTGGCTGAGGGGCAGGAGCCCAGCAATGAGAGGGGCCAGCAGTGCAGCCAGGGCGGCGGGGACATTCTGTGACTTGGTCACCCAACTCTCCTCATTTTTGATTTTTTCTGTGATGTGCACTCTTGTGTCTATTTACATTTTTATTATTTATTTAAGTGGAAGCTTTTGGTTTGTTTTACACAGGAGTTTAGATCCCTGAGTTCTCTTTTTCTAAAATTCATATTTGAAGCTATAAATATCTTCTTGGTAGTACTTGGTTGTAGTCTCACATTTTGGTGCATTTTCTTATTCAGTTCAAACTATTCTGAAATTCCCTTATTTCTTCTTTGATCTGTTTACCAGTAGACAAGTTGCTCAATTTTCAAATATTTGATTTTTAACAATCTTTTGTTGTGAAGTTCTAGTTCTACTTTTGTGTGGCCAGACAATCCACTTTCCATGAGTTTATTCATGCAAAATTCCTCAGTTTCTGCTGTTTGGCCAACATATGGGCTGCTGGGCAGCTGAACAAATCCTCGCCCCAGGACCTTGACCTATGGCTGTTTGGAGGGGGCCTTTTCCGGAGTCACTGGGCTGCTGGCCACTGAGTGGGCACTTGAGAAAACACACATTTTGAAGCTGCTGGGGTCCTACGTATCCCTACATAATCAGGTCGAGTTGACTAATATTCCTGCTCAAATCTGCTCTGTATTTTTGATTTTTTTTTTTTTTTTTTGGAAGCAGAGTCTTGCAATGTAGTTTAGGCTGGATTTGAACTCAAGATGATCCTCCTACCTCAGTCTCCTGAGTGCTGGGATTACAGGTGTGTACCACCATGTCCTGCGTTATTGACTTTTTAATAGGTTCATTTTATCAATTAGAGACATGCATTAAAATGTCCAATTATGGCTGTACATGGGGACACATGCCTATAATCCCAACACTTGGGAGGCTGAGGCAGGAGGATTGCCATAAGCTTGAGTTCAGCGTAGGCTACACTACATATTAAGACCCTGTGTCAAAAACAACAACAACATAGCAACAAACTATGATTGTGAATTTATGTTTCTTCTTAAATTCTGTCAGTCTGGTATCATATATCTTTAATCTTGCTGTGTGCACATTTAGGATGACATTTTCCTGATAAATTGACCCTATATCGTCATGAAGGGGACAAGGGTGAGACTAGGAGAGCGTGTTAAGCAAAGGTGTGGTATTCAGAAGGCAGCAGGCCCCTGTGTGGGACCAGTGGGCTCTGTCGTCCACCTGCTCCTGCATCAAGAGTGGCTGCCCAGAATTTCCCTCTTACATCCTTTCTAGGTGAGTAATTGGATCATGGAATTTGTGCTGCATTATTAACGGTTTACTTGGCAGAGTTAATTACTTGGAGGAATGTGGAGTAGCAGGAGCTCCAAGCCAGAGTTTCCCGCTTTAACGGCTGTTCGGCTGTTCATCCGGTTGCCCTGGGCAGAACCAGCTCCTCCCACAGTGCAGGCATCCCTGGAGGAGGCAGGTGTGCAGACTACCGAGCAGCGGTCCATGGCATGCAGTCCTACGGGCCTCCTAGGCCAGAATCTTTACTTTATATTCATTTCTTAGCCATTGTTATTGATTGAACACTTACCTTATCTTTAATTCTTGTTCATTAGTATTATAAATATCAAATCATAATTCCTCTACATAATTATTTTGCATAACTCTGAACATTAAAGTAGGAAATAAAATTGCAGGGTAAACTGGAATGAACACTTGAGAAGTATTCATTTAAAATATACTTTAAAGTTCAGAGAGTAAATAAGAATGATAAATAATATGCTATGAAATTAACGTTACATAGTGTTGTGAGAATACCTTCACCTAACAAAGCCACACACTGTGGAAGTGACACTTGGCCTGATGCATGCTCACAAGACCTGTGACAATGTTACTGGCAATTAAGGATCCAGATTTAACTGACTTTTCTTACAAAGAGATGTAAGAGTTTGTTAATTCCTTTTTCCTTTTACAGTTGTTGGCTCAATGGTTACCAAAAGCCCACTTTCAGGATGTGGGGTGGCCCTGGGACAAGATGACAGGCCTCTGGGTCCTCATGGAGCCCAGCTCCAGGACACAGGGTGCCTCTGGGACAGCACAGGTATCCTGGTGGTCACCAGACCTAGGTTGCATGGTGGCCTGAGTGTGGGTCTCTGTGGCATCCAATCCCTGTGTCTCAGTGTCATTGGGTGATCCCAAAAGAGACCAGTGAGCCTGGCCCACCATGTCTTGGTTGTGGCCCGATGCACCCCATCATCTTGTAGAGATGTCCATAATCCTGCTTTGGTTTCCATGGGTCAGAACTGAGTAAGTGGGGAGCAGATGCTGCCACATACCCTATTTCCTCCTCTGGGATCACCCTCCATGTGGAGTCCCCTCTGCCCCAATGTCTCAACACCCCAGCTCCTTATGGTACTGAGCCTGGATGGGATCTGGGATTGTTGAACACAGAAGTCCCAGGCACTTGGGCAGAGCAGCAGAGGGCTTAGGCCTCTGTTCTGACCCAGTCCCCAGGCAGCTCTGTGAACCTTAGGAGGTGCTATAGGGTCCTGATCATTCCCTCTTGTCTCTGTCTCTGCTGCCATTCTAGACCTTCTCTGCTGTTCCCCACGTCATCCTGATTGGGCCTTGATCCTGACCTATACCCTCATTCATGGTCACTGACTGGTTTCCCCCAAAGTCCCACAGAGCCCTAGGAGTCCTCCCCATGCTTCTGGAGAACAGAACTGAGCTCACGTTTGCCTGACTGGGTCTCTGTCCAGCTGTCCTGCTGAGAGCCACACCTCTGTGCCAGGCTGCTCTGGCTGACCCAGGCTGTTTCTTGTTCCCACATTCTCTCCACTCCTTCACAGGGGCTTTGGTGCAGCCATCTTTCATGAGCATCGCTGTGCGATCCAGAGCTCCAGTGCACAAACTTGGGCCTGGAACCCCCAGCTCCCGTGAAATGAGGGGGATTCTTGGGGCCTGGGAGGAAGAATAACCTCAGGCTGCGCTGACTCCCGCATCTCAGGGCTTGCTCTGACTGGACTGTGGGAATTTACTTTATGATTTAAAAGTCACAACTCCTCACATTCTGAACTACATTATTTAAACCACAACTGTGTGTGGTTTTCAGGTGCACTGAATCTCTGTGCTGCTTTCCTAGACTGTCAGATGTGGCCTTCACACATGAGGCTGCAGAACCCTGAGTTCAGAGCGAGTCTGGCCCTGGTCCATGTGGCTTGCTGACTATATCCCAAAGGTTTATTTCTCTGATGTTCCTCCAGTTCCAGGTGCTGAATATACAAAGCTCCAACCAAGGTCCCAGGGACAGCCTGGGGGCATCTAGCCAAGGATGGCCCTGCAGGGCAGAAGATGAGGGACAGTGGGGGCTGCTGCCAACTGGAGGCTGCCTGCCCCACTTCCCTCATCAGGGTGTAGAAGACACAAAGGAAGCAAGACACCCTTTTCTTTTCTCCCTCAATGAGCACTTTTTGGGTATAAAAGATGCCCTGGATCCTTTGTGACACCGGCGGCCCCACACAGCAGCTCCCAGGCTCCTGCTGATCTGCAAGCAGCGCTGACATGGACAGCAGGGACACGTGAGCTCCGCTGCAGTGGGAGGCTGGCACTGGTCCACTTCGTTAGTGGGTCAGGTGAAGCTTGGCTTTCAACACAGCTGAAGAGAAGCTCTCTAGAGACAAGATGCTCACCACTCTTTATATTAAAGACAAGCAGTTCAGAACCAGTGGGGCCCTTTTAGGGTTCCCTGGAAAAGACAAAGCTCCCATTGAAGTGTGCGAGGCTTCTCAGAGTGGCTGGAGTGTGACCGGGTCCCACCATCCCCAGGGCATACACTCACCTTAAGGACTTATTCCATGAGAACACTCAGGCAAACATAAATACATGTAAATAGCAGCTCAAACAGAGACGGGGAACTAACCAAATAAACCAAGTTATGTCTAGGCTGTAGAGTGATACACAGCTGTGGAAAATAATGCAGATCTGAGCTGGGCATGCTGGCACACACCTAGAATCCCAGGTATGTGAGAAGCTGAAGCAGGAGGATCTGACGTTTGAATCCATCCTGGTCCACTTAGTGAGACTGTCTCAAAAAAATGGGAATCTGTATGCTCAGATGGGAAGGATCTCTGCTCCATCTTAATTGGAAAAAGCAGGCTGCAGAACCTCTCTTCAAGATGACCTAATTTCCATGAGTAAACAGAGGAGGAAGGAAGATCTGTTTGGTAGACAGGAAATCCTGGACCCACATTAGTGCTCACAATCACTACCTCTGTGGAGCAAGAGGGAGGAGAGCACAGTGTCACTGCACCTGAAACCTGAAGTTGTGTCCCCAACACTTTTTACCTGACAGAGCGCACTGAGCTTTCTCGTCAGACAGGACCAGCACTAGCCCTCATCTACTGCCAGTCGGCTTTGTTCTGAGGAACTCACCAGATGCTGGTCTACTTGACCATTTCTTAGTTTGGCATCCTGAGAGTTTGATTTTTAGCCCTGTGTTATATTCCTCTTGACAATACAGCGGTGTGCTTGAGTGTGGAGTACAGATATATTTTCTCTGTGGCACAGTTGTGGTTAAAGGACACATGCATATATTTCCCTGTGGCACAGTTGTGGTTAAAGGTAGGCACACATATGCATACTCCAGCACACACACGCATACCTGCACACCCTCTTCTGTGTAGTCATATGCCCTCTCGTGCACACTGTACACACACGTGCACCAAGTCCCACTCTGGTTCTGGCTGATGGGTCTTCAGGTTATGGGAGCTGAGGAGCCAAGGACAGGGAAGGTGGTGAGGCTGCACCCACTCCTTGGCCACTTGAGACCTGCCTTTTCCCTTGAGGACTTGAAAGGTCAGGGATAGCTTCCAGGGAAACTTCCTCAAAGAAGTCAGGTGGCCAGTGGGATTCTGTCTGCACCAGTGGATTGAGCATCACAGTAAGTCTGTACTCATGACAAATGTGACACCAGGTTACAGCAGGATCATGACATCACACATACCCTTGGGACACAAAAGAGCATATAATGAGCTGAGCCACCACTCTGCACTAGTCAGCTCCCTTGGCCCTGTATACAGTCTTCTTCCTGTCCCCAACATGAACATGCTGGCTTCAGCACCTGCTTAGACAGCAAGTACATTCCATCTGCGGCTGATGTTCACACCGGTGATTGAGGACCACAGTGCCCACTGGCCCTCAGCCCTGCTCAGGGCGACAGCACTCATCCACACCTGGACATCAGCAGCATCTCACTTCCTTGCAATGGCGGAGAGGCAGACTGAGCTAGGGCTGTCTCTGTTCACTGTGCTCCTCTTTGTATCTGTAGCCCCCTACCTGGTCCCAGGTCGTCCTGTCCTCCATCCCTTAAGTAGGTTAGTGTTTGGGCCTCTGGCTCCCCTGAGCCACCCACCCCACTGCAACTGCAGACATGGGGCCTCTCTGCAGTGCTGTGGAAGCATCCAGAGATGCCCTCCTGGACAAGCAGTGTGGCCACCCCCGGGATGCGCAGACCTGGGCTGGCTCCATCATTTTATTTCCAGGGACATGGGCGTGGGGTCTTGTTCTTTGCTGCCTCTTGGACCCCCTGGTTTCTGGCCTGGGCACATCCATATTGACCACCAGCCCCTGTGTGACCAGGGTCCACATGGCCACTGAAGCCTCCAGGTGGACTCTGAAGGCCTCAGTTGAAGGCACAGGTTGTGTAACCTGTGCTGAGACCCCTGGCAGGGGCTGGCAGGGTCAGCCACTGGGATGACCTGGCCCCTCCCTTTATGTCTGCCTCTAGGCCATGCTGGACATTTCCTTGGGGTCTGTAGACACTTGAAGAAGTGGAAAGCAAGAGCTACTGTTTGCAAATACTGGACAGGAGGGTTCATATCATTTTATAATTTGTTAAAACAATTTCCATTGAAACAGAAATAACTTTAATATTCTCATCAAAAAGAGAATGGTTTACTGTTGCCCCCAGGTAACAACTGTCCCTTGGGCCTATCACCAGGCCAGATAGAGCATTCTCCTGCCAACACAGAATCAGGGTTGTGCCAGGCCCTCCTTGAGACAGCCTACTATCCCCTGGTGGCTGGGGCTGAGGAATTGGGGTGCAGAGGCCTTTAGGGACATAGCCATAGGCCAGGAGAGAAGCAGAGGAGGGCACTGCTCTTGCAGACCCCATCTGGTCTGTTGTGGTTTGAAGATCCAGCTTCTGTCCAGCAGCCTGAGGGCCAAGGGCGTGATGCCCAGTCCGGTTCAGGCCTGGCTCCCAGCACAGGATTTGTGCTGCGTGGACTCAGCAACCTAAGAATGCTTTTGTTTCCTCTGTGTCTCCTGGCCACAGATGTAGTTCTGACATTTAGAGTTGGTCCCCTGTTCACGTTGAAAGTGGATTCACCTAAGTGGTTGAGCAGCATCATGAATGAAATGATCTAAATGCTACCATTTAACAATAATGAGTACTGAATCAAACCCATTACATTGTGGCCTGTCCCACACACAGGGATGAGCTGAGGAGGGGATTTCATGAAGGGTGGGCAAATCTCAGACCAGCTGGGTGGTGGCAAGTCGAACAGCAGGAGGAAGCTGCACACTGCAGGACACGGCTACATGACCGAGGTCTCCGTCTGCAGGAAGGACTGGGTACGGGAGCCCCGGTGAATCTGCAGGGCACTCTCTGAGCCATGCTGAGAGATGGACCAGCTGTGCAGCCGGTAGTTTCGGCCCCCAGGCTGCGTCAGGCACAGGCCTCGCCACCTTCTCTTCAGCTCACACTGCACCTGGGCGAGGGCACTGCAGATGTTAGCTGTTTGCTCTGGGTGGAGGGCCTGCAGCCGTCTCCAAGGCTGAGCAGAAGGATGAAAATGGCCTGGAGCAGAAGGGACGGGGATGCCCAGCCAGAGCAAGAGGAACTCCCTGGGCACCCCAGTGTCCCTAGGGCATGGACCACTCTTGATGGGTTGAAGTGTGGCTGCTCCTGACAGAGGTCAGGAGACGTGGTCTGTTCTAGGCACAGTCCTGGCCACATAGGGATCTCGCCAGGAATCTGAGCAAGGGGTGCTGTTACCTGTGGAAGCTGGAGGGGGGTGATGTGAGGGACTGAAGCTCAGGGAAGAAGGGTGGGCTCTGGAAAAATGTCCTTAACAATGGAGGAGGGAGCCAGGCTGTCAGTCATGGAAGGCTGAGGAGGACCCAGACCTCAGATTCATCTTGGGATGCGGGGGTTTCCTGGAGGTCCTAGCCCCTCCCACCAAAAACCTGCTTTTATGGCCTGAGCCATGGTCAAGGGGCAGGACACTGACAACAGTGGTGCTGGGCTCTGAATTCTACTGTGTGGAGGGAAAAAACTATTGTACTAAGGGGAGCTGGGCCAAAATGTGCAGGGAAGGGTTCTGGCCTGGTCATGAGGGGTGGGAACACAGCACAGAGTAGGGAGGAAACTGGGACCAGGACTCACCTCACTGTTCAGGAAGCAGTAGAGCACTGCCACCACCAGGCCCTGCAATGGGAGAGTGTCAGTGTGGTTCGAGGCTGCCCGCACCCACGTGCAACCCCTGCACCCACCTGGAAGGACCCGACACACAGTTCGAACAGGATCTGGTACTGGGCGGAGATGCCTTTGGGGAAAACTGCAAACACCATGTAGTGGATGCCAAACAACGGGATGAGCAGCAGTGTGGACTTGGCCAGCCTCCTGGGCCAGAAGGAGAGGGGACACAATGATGGTGAGTGAGGGCCGCAAGCCAGGGTGTGTTGGGAATGGGGCATGCATGGCCTCATCTCTTCTTGCACCTTCTATCTGTGACCCTGGCCCTGGTGCTGCTTTCCCTGTGCATGTGGGAAGCAGGTGACAAAGCTTTGTCTCCCAAGGGGGATGCTGTCCCAGGTGTCCTGTGGGGCTCATGCATGCTGTGGCTGTCAGGGGATAGACTGGCCTTATCATTGCTGCCATCATCAGTTACTGGGCTGACCAAAGGGCTGACCCAGCACAGTGTCCTTGGTGCACAGTGGTCTGACAGCTGTTGATGAAGGCACGGTGATGGGGTGGGGTTGGCTGTGGGTTGGTATCAGCTCTGCCAGAGAGTGGCTGTACATTCTGAACGTTACCCTCAAAGCAGGACCTTACCTTCTACCCTGCTTCTCCAATTGTCTTAGCTAGAAGGCCTGGAATTTCAGCTCCTGGGAATCCTGGCATGGAAGCCTAGTGACAGCACAGACCCTTTGGGGCCTACTGACCCCATCCAGTTTTCAGAGGTGACAGGATTCACTCTAAGAGCCCAGCTCTGGGCTGTGGCTCTGTGGCTACTCTTTGGAGTCGTGGGTCTGACCACGTGTCTGCTAACATTGCCCAGGGGCAATGTGCTTCAGACTCTTGGGGCTCAGGGTGAGCCTCCTGCTTGCCTGGACATTGAGCTGAACGAGTGTTCCCTCAGCTGGCCCCCAACACTCAGGAAAGCACCACCACCTTCAACAACAACTTCTCCTTTTCTCCTTCACCATATTTGTCTTCTCCTTCTTGTACTATTTATGCTACATTCCAGTAATTTTAAAATGTTTTCTCTTGAGACAGGCTCTTGCTAAAGTTGCTCAGGCTGGGTTTGAACTCTCAATCCTCTTGCCTCAGATTCCCAAAGAACTGCATTACAACTGCTAACACCAACTTCTTTAACTCATTTTTGTAGTACCTCCCTTAAGTCCACACCTCGTTAGGTAAGGCTAATCCTGGAGGTGTGTTCCTTCCCCTGCACCCAGGATTTCTCCCGCCATGGGTGGGGGCCTGCAGTCAAGGCCCATCCTGGGAACTGTGATGGTCAAGAGAGCCTGCTCACAGCCCTTATTGGCATGTCCACATGGTCACTGTGGACTTGAGCTGGCGTGGCCACCTCTTGCAGAGCCCAGGAGGCACAGCACAGCACCTTGTCCTCCCCATTTCATAGAGAGGTTTCATCAGTCATATAACTCTGTTTCAAAATAAAAGCATCTCTCTCAAGACTGACTTCACACCAAGGAGCCTGCGGGAGGCCAGCACAGATGCTTAGGTCTGCAGAAGGTCAAGTTCCAAGAGTTGCCTGGGCAAGGCAGATCTTAGATTTCCTATGTGACACATGGCTGGATACAAGTGTTCTACAAGTCCTCTCACAGTGCTTCCTTCAGGTACTGTGTCTTCTGGGTGACTTCCAGGGACTCTCAGACCTTGGTGACAGATAGTGCTTTCATTTCACAGATGTAGAAACCAAGGACCAAGTGTGAGTCACTTTTCTTAGCCCCTTACTGGGCTGTGGCCCCATAGCAGGGTTCTTTCCCGGTGGCCACCCTGAGCCCCACATAAGCAGATAGGCAGCCTCCCAGAGGACACAGCTCTGAGCTGTGCAGCACTGTAGATCCATGTGCCAGTCTTCTCCTGAGATGAATCAGCTCTTCACCTTAGACTCAGGATTACTCAGACCTGAGACAGGAACTCAAGCTTTTGCTTATGAACCATGGATAGAAAAGTATAGAATTTCCACGTTTCCTCATGGAGTCCTCAGATCATCACTGATTGGCCAGCCCTCCACTGAGGGATGATGGGGGCATTCACCTAACTTGTGAATGACCACTGGGCTATCACCAAGAAAGGACATCAGGTGCTAGCTGTATTCTCAAGGCTGTGGGCCATGGGGTTTGACAGAGAAGACAGAATTAACCTAAGAGTGATGCATCATCCAGGGGACAGTTTACCTCACAGGATGTGGTTACTGCCTAACAGCATGATCACGCCAGGGACCTGGTATGCTACCTATGCTCACACAGGAACTGGCAGGCCTAGGGGTTGGCATTAGCCATGCCTATGGCTGACATGCCACATGGACACAGGAGCTGGGCAGAAGTACACTCACTTGTACTGGGATTGGTCATTGCCACCCACATCCGGGGATGTCAGCTTTTGCAGTAGAATCCTTATGATGCTGATGAAGAGCGCAAAGTTGACCTGTGCAGAGACACATGGGGACCTGATTTCTCTGTGCACAGCAGGAGTGCCTGGGGCACCGAGAGGCCAACACCCCGTCACCACAAAAGCCACTACCACATGCCTCGGAGAAGTGTGGGGATGCCAATGGGACAGACCCAAGCCCAGCCTCATTGCAAAGTCTAGCTAGGAGGGGCTGGGACCTCCTTCCTACTGGGAACCACATCCCCGAGGCCTCTTCAGTCCTGAAGTCCTCATGGCCTTTTTCAGGACGACTGAGCAGATGGTCATCATATCCAGGGGAGTCCACATGTCCCCAGAAAGTTACTCACCAGGATGGAGACCAGAATGGGTATCCGGATCACCCACCAGGGGATGCTGTGGTCATTTGTGTCCCAGCAACTGCGGAGAAGGAGAGCTGAGTCAGGCCGAGCTCAGCATGAGCACCTGTGCAAGGAATATACCTATGCCTGCAGGGTCCCACACTTTTCTGCCACCACCCTCTCAGATACCAGGCTCTGCCTGGAGGCAGCGCAAGGTGGTATCCCAGTGAGGGAGGCTCTTCCCTTCCAATCTCAGTCCTATGGTCCATAGTATATATATGGGACCAGTGTGGCCCACGGCAGCCCTGAGAAGCTGAGCAGTCATCTCTCACGGGCTAGCGAGGCCCAGCCTCACACTTTTTTCTGCTAACAATATGAACAGGACTTTTTGTTCTGCAGACCAATTTCCTTTCACGCCTCAAATGGAGCTGAGGCAGGTCTGGCTAGGACTTACACCTATTCTGTCTGGCAATAATTTGGATTTTGGTTATCAGTGTGTGGGTTGTCTACTGAGAAGCATGATCCATGCTATAAACAGCCTATCAAACTCCCTCCTAGACCCACATCCCTCCAGGGCCCACAGGATGGGGACAGCAGGGGGCTTAGTCCACTCTCTGGGACCTCCAGAACAGGGGTCTGAGGAGGAATCACTGCAGGATCCCCCAAGTTGTCAATGTGCTGAATCACACACTAGAGCAGGGATTGTGTTAGGCCACCGACCTCTAGGGGCTCTGCTGCTGAGAAGAGCACACACACCAGGCCTTCACAAGGCATGCTTGTGCGGCAATGCCTGCCTATGAGTTTAGGGGCAGAGTCTGGTTCTCCACACACAGAGCATAAGCCATGGGAACTGGTTAGCCAATGCCAGCCATAGAGGTCACTAGGCCCAGTCTCAATCCTCTGCTCTGTAGATACACTTGCCTCCCTGTGGTTTTCATTTGTAAACCTGCTGTGCCACATGAGGTGCCATTCACTTTTGCCTTGGTTTCTCCACAGCCAGACCTGGCCTCGTGCTCTAAGTGTCTGAGGCTTCCCCACTTACAGGACCTAAAATACTCCTTTCCTTACCAGGAACAAGCTTCTCGAGCTCCCACATGACCAGCATGGCCAGACCCATTTTGAAGGCCAGGAGTGGGCACGACTCACCCTGTGTCTTCTAAAGAGAGCCGGGCAGCCGTCCACACTCCAATGCAAATGGTGGGGATGCCTGCCGGAGACACTGGGTCAGACCACTCCGTTCAGACAGCCATCAGGCCCAGCCCACTTAGTACTGGGCCAGACTTCCAGGAAAGAGCTTCCCGCCCAAGGGTTAAGCCTTCACCAATATGGCTGCACCTGGAGCCCAGCTTTCCCAGGCAGCAAGGCAGTCAGAGCATCTGAAAGGCGAGGATCTGACTGAGGCTAGAACAAGGCTTCTGGTGCAAGAAGGACAGCTGCAAACTCAGAGGCTCAACTGATGAGGCACCCTGCCTTCAGGGCCTGACACAGATCCTATGTGGGTGACGTCTGTCCTGCTGCTTCTTCCTGCTTCTGATTTCTGAACACCAAGAGCTGGCTGGCAAGAAGGAAGAGTCATAAAGAACTTCCCTCTTTGTTTGCAGATCAGTTTGAATCTGGAGCAAAAGTGCCAGGAATGGGTTTTTGACTTCTAAATGAAACATTTTAAGCCAGTTCTCTGATTTCCAGAAATGCCCAAGTGTTATGACTTGTGTCTGGATGCCCCCCAAAGCCTCATTGGGCTTTTTCAGAGGTGGCTGCATCCATAATGTGTAACTGACTCATGGTGCAATGCTAGGATTGAGGGCATTATGGTGAAGGGTGTGAGTGCTGCCCACTCTGAGAAGCCTGGGTAAGATATAAAGGGTAGAAAGTTCTGTGGTCCTCCCTCCCTTGTTGCTTTGTTACCTTCTGTCTGCCATGAACTGTTTCTCCTCTGTGATGCCTGTTTGTCACACCATCTTGCATTGGAGCCAGCCAGTTATGAACTAAAACCTCTACAAACTTTGACCTAAATAAAATTTCCCATTTAACTTTGAGTGTTGGGTATTTTGTCTCAGCAACGAGAGAAAAGTAACTAAGGCACCAAGTACTGTCTGCCAGGATCTCCTGTCCCCTACATGATCCTGAGGTACGCATAAAAGAGTGAAAGGTTTTCTAGGCTGAAGAAGTCTGTTTCCTGGGGGGGATGGAGTCAGGGGAGTGAGTCAGGGTAGAGAGGTCCTCACCCCATCCAATCAGCAGGTAGGCTAGGAAGCATCTGCTGGGGGAGAAGATGGCCACCAGGAGAGTGTGAAGGTACAGCCCCTCTACCAGCAGCCAGTAGAAGTTTGCCATGATGCAGTACTGGAAGAATACCAGGCTGAGCTTGCAGCCAACCTGGAACAGAGAAAGTGGAGAATGTGTCCTCAGCAAATACTTACGGCAGATTACTGTTGCCATGTTTGTCTACAGGGTGAAGGATGCGCCTGGGCTCGAGGACTGTGATGCACAGGGATCTCCTTGAGGGGTAACATGGCCAAGAGGGTGGGGAAATCACACCCAGGACAGAGCGCTGTGACAGCTCCAGCTGTGGGTACACTCCTGGGTGCCATGCTCTGCTCAGCTCCCTTGACCTTTGTGGCCTTCTTCCCCACCCCTCTGACATGTGGGCTCTGTTCTTTCTCCATGGTCCACTTGTGTTGTGCTCCCTTGGGACAGGAAGTGGCGTGTGCAGTGTTCCGGGGCTGCACTGCTGCCTGACAGGCTGGGCTGGGAGCTTTGAGCTCTGCTGTGGCTGTGGCTTCTGACCTCTGTGCCCACATCTGAGCAGGATGCCTAGGAAAAGCTCAACTGGGGAGGCCACTTCCCTATCAACATTTCAGGAAGTTTAGGAAGAGAAAACAACTGGTACAGCGAGGTTCCCGATGCATCTTTACAAATTCTGACCCTGTAATTTCTCTGGTAGTAAGATTAATTTTGATTTTCAGAGATGAAATCAAGATAAAGCAAAGGTAAAAGTGAGAAATCTAAAAAATGAATTACTTTCCCCAGGGATCTAAAACTATTGTCCCTAGACAAAAATGCTACATTCTATACAATAAATTCATTCCCATATCCTAGATGTCCTTTCATGCAATTTAACTTACACCTGAACACTGACAGATGGGTGGATACACTGCAGCATGTTCATGTAGTAGATGTGGTTATACACATACACAAGCACATGCTTACACACGTGCACATGCGTGCACACACACACACGAGGGGTCTTCCCAGGGCCTGCTTCCTTTCTCTGTGCACACAACATCCTGCATCCATAGGTGTATAGTCCCTGAGAAAATGAGGGTATTTAGCACCATGTCCCGAAACTTCCCTCTGTGTCCCCAAGATGTGACAAGTCAGGAAACACTAAGTGGATAGGACTGGATGCCACAGAAAGTGTTATGTGGAGGACACTGGGATCTGGGCAAGCTGACACCACCAGCGGAACCACCTCCCTGTGCTGTGTGATCAATCATACCTGGCAGCACTGGTCATGCAATGGGACAAGGACAGCTAAGGATGTTGTCGGGATGTTTTTGCTCTACAAATCTCCCTGAATACCTGCTGCGAGTGACCCATCTAACCAGCCATGGAGCCTGCCAAGTGGTGGTGGTGTTAGGTTCCTGCTGTCCCTCATGGAGTTGCTGGGCGGTGCTGTTGCTGAGTACATACAGAGTCCACGGGATGTGCCAGGAAGTGCTGCTGTTAATTGAGTGTGCATCTAGTGGGATTTGTCAGGTGCTGTCACTGAGTGTGCACTGGGTGGGATTTGCTGAGTGGCACTGTCACGGAAGGACCTGGCTTCTTGTGGACCTTTTGGGGACCTGCCAGGAAGTGTTGTTGGACCCTTATGCATTTCATGGGATTCTCCCTTTCTATTAAGTGGAATTAACCTTTCTCTATTAGTCTTAAACTCATCTCCAGGCATTTTCTTCTGTCCTTCAGGTACAGATAAAGGAGTGAAGCATGTTTTGGACTGAAGGAGTCTGTTGCCTGGGGGAGATGGAGTCAGGGGAGAGAGGCTGGACAGATGCTGCCCTAACCCTAATCAGCTCCCTCAGTTGGGAGGCAGGGGAAAGGCTCTTTTATCACAGTTTCCTTAAATAAGATCTAAAGAAAGACAACTCCTCGGAGCAGGGTTAGAGTCCACCTCAGCACAGAGTGCACACCTCAGGGTCCCTGTCTCAGGAACAGAGCTGCCAGCTGGGGGATCTGCCAGGCAAGGGTTCCTTATCTCTATTATCACAACAGACTCCACATATAACCTAGTCCTGTATCACGAGCAAGGCTGTCCCGGACATGCCTTTATTTACAGGGTGTGTTAATGGCTTCAAGTCACCAAGGGTCTTCCAGCTCAGAATGAAATGAATTCACACCTACTCAGGCCAACCATGTGCCAGCAGATGATTCTGCCACCTGGGGTGTAGGAGGTGACAGTTTCCAACCTCAGAGCTAGATCCCAGGTCAGGGACACATCAGAATCTCAAATACAGAGAGAAATTCAGTACCTTGCAAGTAGGAGCTGCTCATTAAATATTTCTCAATTTGACTTGACTTGATTAGGTACTAAGTAACCACTAATAACAAGGACAAATAGCATCAGGGGAGAAAGACGGCGCCAGCATCAGAAAGAGGGAAACAGTCTTACTGCATTTGTAGAAACTAATAACACAGATCATTTATTCTTGTGACCAAGAGTTGGACCAGACACAATCACAGACATGTAGCTGGCTTCCAACTGAGTTTGCATGGAGTTTACTGATGGTAAAGGCCAGCTTCCTCCAGCAATCTGTATGGAAGCACTGAGTGTTTGGAATCTGGAATGTTAGATAGAAAACACGGGCTGGTTGACATCAGGCTTTTCCAGTTTGCAGCTGCTTGCTCACTTACTGTGGCTGCTGCCCTCATCTTGTTTGGGCTGGGCTTGCTGGGCTCAGGGATGCATTCTTCACTCTCAGCCTGGGGTGTGGCCTGGACCCTGGCACTCCCTGCCTGTGGGGCCTCTCTGGGGCACAGCTGCTGTTCTGCTCTCTTTGTCAAGTTCTCTTCATTACTCAGTCTGACCTGGACAGTGGGCCCACACTGAACATCACTGTCTCACCAGGGAGGCACTGGGTACTGGAGTGTTGAGTCCTGGAGGACTCCGTAGTTGGGGACAGCCTTACCCAAGAGGATGGCTGGTTGAGGCAGTGCAGTGTGCCGGAGCTGGAATACAGGATATCATCCTTGACCAGCACGGAGACGGCTCTCAGAATGAAGGAGAGGAACAGGTTCAGGTGGATGTAGTTTCTGGTACAGTGCAGCTTCCTGAGGAGGACAGGGGAAGGGTAGGACAGATGATCAGATACTGAGGTGCAGAGTGGCTTTCTGTTTTCGGTGGAGTTGGTAATGAAATGCTTATTCTAATATTATTCTAATACTGACATCTTAATATTCATCCTTGTGCCTTAATCTTATGGTTTTCATTTATGAAAAGCAAGCACTTACTCATGTATTCTATTATCATTTTATAGTTAGGTGTTTTTCCTGTTGTGCATTGTGATATGTATTTCTGCAATATGTCTTTCTGATCATTGCCTGAGGTTAGATTTCAGGATACAACTATGAAAGAAAGTCCTACACAAGTGGGCTTGGAGAGTGTGGATATGGAACAAGCCTAGCTGGACTGGGGCTGCCTCTTTTCCTCTGGGTTCTCCTGCTGCATTGAAGGATTCAGGCTGATACGACTGGGCATGGGCTGCATCTTCCCTTCTTCTTCTGTCTTTCCAAGCTTTTTTCTAGAGAGGGAGACTCTCAGTTGCATATGAAAAAGTTGGTTTCTGTCCTGATAGACACTGCTGCAGCTAGAGGAGGTCAAAAATCTGAGCTCACTGGTTTCATCTGGAATTCAAAGCAAGGGGCTAGTATTCCCAGTAGTGCCTCATTGCACTGTATGACACACTTGAAAATATTTGCTCAGTTTTCTCAAGCAGATTCTAAAATACTACCACAATGGTGGTTGATAAAACTCTTCAATACATATAAGGTATGATTAAAATCAATGACGAATGTTTAATTTTTAAAAATACAAGTGATACATTGCCACTAATCCCCCTCAGAATATCCAAGATGCTCTCATCCCTTCAAACACACATCCCACCAATGTGTCTTTTACTGTAAAAAGGTTTTTAAAAAATGTAAGCATTGGCTCTTTTGATCATCCCTTGTATGAGCAAAAGCCACCGATGAGAGAGTTCATGGGGCAGTTTGTGGCAGCAGGAGACAGTTTGTGGCCAGATGATCCTGACCTGGCCAGAACCTACTGAGAGTTTGGAGATTTCACAGGATTGCTCCCACTGTCAAACTGGCACACAGGCTCCTGGAAACAGCATGGCTCTCACGGACCCTCAGCGAGCAGTCAGTGACAGTGTCACTCACAGTTCCCCTGGACATTGTGTTGAATTCGATGCCCCAGGAGTCAGGCAGTCTATTTAATGTAGGTGGAAAGATTGTAAATAACATGCTTTTTCTTTAAAATTAAATCGAATCCAAAAAAGAGACCTGGTTTTGACAATGTTTGACAATTGCGAATATTAACGAAAATGATACTGGGTGCCTGGTTCACTTGCTAAAACTTTAAAGTCTGGACAACTGACCTATGCTTGAGCAACTTTTTCAGTTGCAAATTTTAAAGTCTAAATGTAGACAACTATTCCCACTACAAACCTAGTGGCTATGTTCAGTGATGCTGTGCAAACGACGACCTGAAGATTTATTGTAAACATAGGAATGATACAGAGTACCCTAATGTTCTTGACAGTTGATCACAGATTGAACCAACAATTGTCTGGATCTAATGATTTAAATAAAATGCATTATGACATTTAATTTTACTTGTTTCTTTCTAAATTTAAGATGTAAAGCTTAGGACATTTAAATTATCCAAGTAGTTGGTCTCTGCATCTGCATGACCACCACATGGGAAGGTGCTGGCCCAGGCTCCTCTGTCCCAGATGTCTGTCAAAGCCCTTGACAGCCAATGCAATGGCTCCAGTCCTGAGGGTGTCTCACAGGCTCTAGCATATTCTGTATCCGTCTGTAAGCTTTGCAGGGCCCATGTGTCTGGGGCATTGATAATTTGCCTTTTTCACTCAAGAAATTCTCAAATTAGCTTTCCATTAGCTTTCCCATTATTTGGCTTTAGTGTTTTCCTAGCCCCATTTTCTTTTATTTTGGGTTACTGTATTTTATTTTATTTTTAAATATTTATCAGTACACATTTGCACTACAGTGTGTATTCTCATTGTAGGTATATTTCCATGTACATGACATAGTATTCAACTCTTTTGTACCTCCCCTTCCACTCTCCTTTCCTACTCACTCCCTCTCCTCATCCCCCTCCCATTCTGTGGGAAGCCGCCTATGATGGCGCCCATTTCCTGCTTCCGGGTTCTTCCCGGCCTGAACAAGCCCGCCAAATTGTCATATCTGCCCAGTTACCCGTGACGCTAGCCTATCAGCTTGTTAGGCGCGCTTCTCTGTGATTGGATACTGCTTCCCCTTATAAGAGGTTGTTCCTGCCCCCAACGGCGGAAGAGGAACCAACGTTGAGGGTGGCGGACCTTGTTAGGTCCGGTTCGCTGTACGTAATAAAGTTTGAGAGCTGATCCTGCTCGAGTTTGGCCTCCTGTCTTCCGCGGCTCCGGTCATCTGGTGGCCCCCGTACGGGGAATAAAAGACTCAGCAACGTGCCTCTTCGGCCGGGAGGTGCGATTGCTGTCGCCTGCGGTACGACGGAGGACCTGGCCCAATAACAGCGGAAGGCCGCGAGCACCTCTTCTCTTCACCCTGATCAGCTACGTGAGATACAGCGGTTCCCGGGACAGGTGAGTACTGGGTCACCTGGGTTGGGTGGACGCACCTAACAGATTTTGAGCGCCACACGAGTGGACGCCGGTTTTTTTTTTTTTTTCTTTTCTTTTCCCTTTGCATCTGTTTTGCTTTCGCTTCGCTAATACAGCCCGACAGGCTTTTGATAGAGCTCGATCGGAATGCTCAGAGGAGCCCGGAGCCACTGCCGATTGTGGGTCTCCGGAGGACCCTCAGGGCTCTAATTCTGATTCGGATTTGGAAGGCTCAGAAGAGGAGGTCGTCTTTGCTAAGCATGACCCTCCTACACCGTTAAAAGAGGAACTTAGGGCTCGGGAAGATAAAAAGGGGAACCAAACACCACCCTGCCCGAGCTACTCCGCCTTACGGGAAGACCTTAAGCCCTTCCGCCCTTTGGCAAGTTCGCGACCCACGATCACCCCCTTCAGGGCGCCAGGCCCCACTAAGCCCTTCCGCCCTTTGGCAAGTTCGCGAATTCAGGGCTCGGGAAGATAGCACCGCCGTGGCCGGAAGAGGAGTTGCTCCCTGGGCTGCCACCACAACCTATGGCACCGCCCTGGTTAGAGGGAGAGCTACTTCCTGGGTTGCCTTCTGCGCCCCCATCTGGGGAGGGAGGAGGACGTTCCTTCCACCAGAGGGTATGGTTGCGGCTTCCCTTTGAGTGTTCCGGTCTCCATGCATTCCCGGTACAAGTAGGAGGCAGGGGAGGAGGAGGATATTATGAGCCCTTAGAAATTAAACAACTTAAAACTATCAAGGACGCAGTTTCAGCTTACAATATTTAGATTGGAAGTCCTGGAATGAGGAATTCTGTGTAGAGCAGGCGGCAGCCAACAGGGAAAATAACCAGAGAGAGTGGAACAGGGATATGCTATTAGGGCGAGGAGCCTTTGAGGAAGATCAAACTCAATACCCTCGCCAGGTTTATGAACAAATTAGCCGCTGTGGCCTCCAGGCCTGGAGACGGCTGGCTGGAAAGGGAGAACATACGGGTCACCTTACAAAAATTATACAAGGGCAGGGAGAGCCATTTTCAGACTTTGTGGCCCGCATGCTTGAGGCCGCTAACAGGATTTTTCCAGATGCTGAGGCGGCTCACCCTCTCATAAAACAATTGATTTTTGAACAGTGCACTAAGGAGTGCCGTGATGTCCTAAGAACTAACAAAAATAGGTCCTTAAGAGTGGACACGCCTGTGCCGTGAATTGGGTGGCCACGGCCTAACGCCCAAAGGAAGAATATCATTGGCACTCTTTACCATAATCATTCCCCTGCCATGGAACATAGCAATCCGTCCCCAACCGACAAAGGGCTGGTGAGATGGAAAGATGTCCTTACAGGACAATGGATGGGCCCGGATCCAGTGGTTAGCTGGACCCGAGGTGCGGTTTGTGTCTTCCCACAGGAACCAGGCTGCGAACCGCTGTGGGTCCCGGAAAGATTGACGCGAGCAGTAAACTCCCCACCAATTCCTGATAAAGCACAGGAGGATAAGCCCGCGGACACAAGTCAACTCGACCCTTCTGGGACCGACGCTCAGCGCCCGAGACCATCTACAAACTAAAATGTCTGGTTTGGAGCTTTTTCTATTCTGTGGGTTCCTATTAATCACCCCTGTGATATGCTCAGATTCCACAGAACCACCACAATATCTTTGGGGTCCTTGGCACCACCCGCCCACATTGGCACCTTTTTCGGCGGCCTCGCCCGCCTCACCCAGGGTTTACACCATCAATCAAACAGTCCTTGATTATGACCCACCCGCTTAACTCCGGTCGACCCTCCATTTCTCTTCCTTCTGTCCCACGATTACCTCTTTTTGGATCCTAATTGCCATGGCTATCCTAGTAGGGCTTGTGGTTATTAAATGCTTGTTAGATCGCCTCATACAAACTCAGCAGCAGGTTAAGATCACAGCTATGGCAGCCATGCAAATGGCAGCAGGTGGCCCATCAGGCCAGCAGGCCGCCGCATATCTCCTTCACATTGCAGAACATCAGCTATAAGAGCTGAGTGGGCAAGCCAATGACGGGTAAGACGGGAAAAGCCCTCCCGGTCAACCTAAGACAGGCTCCACTCAGATATACATGGCCTATAAGGCCAGGGGTCCCTTCTGGAGTCAAATTATTGGCATTGAGATGCGAGACCAAGGGTACTGCAGTGCCATCCGCCCCAAAGGTTGGGGGGAAGGCAGGAATGAATGTCTATATGCATCCAGGTTCGGTTCACAAAAGCCTGGCCCTGCGAAAAAATGAACCACTCACCTTGAGCATGGTCCTGGCGCAAGGATATGCACAAAACAGGGTGATGCACAGCAGGGTATAGACCTCTACATTCTCTCATGCCTCGGCCTACAAGGTAGGCCCACTCCTAGGTGTCTAACAGCAACAAGGTCATAGACACCTTGGAGGGACCCACAGACCATCCTATTTTAATAAATAAAAAAAGGGGGAGATGTGGGAAGCCGCCTATGATGGCGCCCATTTCCTGCTTCCGGGTTCTTCCCGGCCTGAACAAGCCCGCCAAATTGTCATATCTGCCCAGTTACCCGTGACGCTAGCCTATCAGCTTGTTAGGCACGCTTCTCTGTGATTGGATACTGCTTCCCCTTATAAGAGGTTGTTCCTGCCCCCAATGGCGGAAGAGGAACCAACGTTGCGGGTGGCGGACCTTGTTAGGTCCGGTTCGCTGTACGTAATAAAGTTTGAGAGCTGATCCTGCTCGAGTTTGGCCTCCTGTCTTCCGCGGCTCTGGTCACCATTCATCTACCTGTCTAATTCCTTTTATCTATCTTCATTTTGCACTTTATCTTATTTGTATTTTGGCTTTCTCATATGATAGAAACCATACTGTATTTACATTTGTGTGTCTGATGTATTTCACTTAACAGTTTGGTCTTAAGATGCATCCATTTTCCTATAATGACTCAGATTTGTAGCAGAGGGGCAGTCCACCATGCGTCAATACTGCATTTACTTTTATCCATTTGTAAATGGCCTATTTATCTATACTGTGCTGCTATAAATGTGGGTATACATGACTCATGGTTGTATGATGCCTTTAACTCTTCTGGAAGATACCTAGAAGAGGAATAGCTAGGTAAAATGGAATTTCTAATTTTAGATTTTTTTAAAGGAATCTTCATACTGATTTCTATAGTGCTTGTACTAATTACATTCTCTCCAAAAATGTGGGAGAATTTCTTTTTCTCCCCAGTCTTGCTGGTATTTGTTATCGATATCTTGATAAATCTATTCTTTCTGGAGTAACAAGGAATCTTGGTGTTGTCTTAGTTGCATTTCTTTAATGGCCAGCAATGCTTAATATTTTGATGTGTTTATAGGCCATTTGTCTTTCTTTTTCTGAGAAGTGTCTATGTATTTCAGTTGTCTATTTTTTGACTGGCTCTTTTATTTGGGAGGTTCTAACATTTTTTGAGTTGTTTATATATTCTATATATTAGTCTTCTTTCCAAAGTATAGATAGAAAACTTTTCTTATTCTGTAAGTTGTCTCTTCACGCTGATGGTTGTTTTTTCTTTTGCTGTGCAGAAGCTTTTAAATGTAACATAATTTTGTTTGTTGACTTTTGGTGTTATTCTTTTGTAACTGGGGTTCTGCTCAGAAAGTCCTTGCCTAATGCCCATGACTTCAAGAGTTTTATCTATGTTTCTTTCCAGAGAGTTTAAGTGTTTCTGTTTTCATGTTGGATCCATTTTGTTCCTACATTAGCACATGGTGAGAGATACGTGTCTAGCTTTACTCTTCTGCATGTAGACAGTTAATTTTCCAGCACCATTTGCCAAAGAGCTATCTTTCCTCCATTGCATGCTTTTGGCTCTTTGTCAAAGGTCAGGTGGCTGAATGTGTTTGGGTTGTCCTCTGTTCTGCTCACAGATGCACATGTCTACACCATGCCAATATCATGCTGTTGTTATCAGGGTAGCTTTGTAACATAACTGTAAACCTGGGATGGCAATTCTTCTGCTTTGCTCTTGTTACCCAGGATTGCTTTTGCTATCCTGGATCTCTTCTGGTTTCATATGAATTTTAGGATTGTTTTTTCTAGTTCTGTGAAGAATTCTGTCAGTATTTTGGCTGAGATTACGTTAAATCTGTATATAAGAATTAGAAACATGTCTGTTTTGACAATGGTTGCCTATCCAGAAACAGCTTTAAATTTTTCTGATGTCCCTTAATCTCCTTTTTTAGAGCTCTATAGTTTTCACTGTAGTGCCCTTTTACTTCCTTGGTTAGGCTAGGTCATAATTATTTAGTTTTTCTTGATGCTAATGCTTGTCTACACTTCTCACCATGTAGGGGAGTTAATTTATTTGGTTCTCTGCCTGCCTGCACTCCCAGTAAAACTTCTCGTGTGATTCTAGTTCTTTAAAAACCACCAAATGTCAGTGTCAAGTTTTGAGTTTAACTTTATGTGCATATTCAAAAAATGCTCAGGAGTTTTACTTTATAACTCTTGTGTTGCACAAATTCTGCCTTGAGGAAGGCTTAATCTCAATTTACTCTGACTTTGAGGGCACAGGCTGCATCTGACACTGTTCATATCCTTTTTATCTCCACCTGACTGCTCCTTTCTGTGACCCAAAAGAGTAGATACTCATTAAATGCTTGTTGAGCTTTTCTTTCCATGTATGAAGAAGGTTTTGGTGGTTATCCTATACCTTTTACACTTTGGTGTCTAGAATGGAATTGGTTTAGAAAATCAAATAGAAAATTTGAAAATTAAATTGCTAAGTTTTTGAAACTGACAAAAACAATAACAAATCAAAAAACTCCATAAACACTATAAAAAATAAATGTATAGAAAACCACATTAAGTCTCCTGAGCATTTAGCTGCTGAAAAGCAAAGACAGAGAAAAAAATTTTCTGAACATCAAGAGAGAAAAGACTAACCACAAGGAACAATGGTGAGACTGGCAGCTGACTTTACAAAAAAAACAATGACATACATTCTCAGTATGATAAGAAAAAATAAATCTAACTAAAGATTTGGTATTCTCAAAAATAACTTCAAAGATGAGGGCAAAATTATGACAATTCTAGGCAAGCAAAACTCATGCCTGTGTCTTGCACAACAACTTTGAAGATAACTATGCAATATTTTAACTAGTGTTAATTGTCTATGGTTTTGTTTTGAAATTCTGTCACTGTTTTTATTCTTTTTTTGTTTAAAACAACTCATAAGTCTTCATGCAGCAGGATGAAGATTCTGGGTGGAAACAGGGACCAGGAAGAAGGGAGCTCCAGCAGTAAACCTGTAGACACCCTAATGAGCAGCAACTTAAACAACCACAGTACAGTAGCTGTCAGACCTGATGTACACACAGAGTCAAAATACGTGAAAAAACACAAAAGACCTAAGAGGGTAAATGGAATTAAAATGTTGCAATGTTCTTGAAATCAGGGAAAGTGGTCTGGGAGCTGCTATGTGTGTTGTGAATGAAAGTGCTAACTAGAGGAATAAAACCAGGATTACATAGTTAACAGTGCAATGGATAAACCAAAGCAAAGAAAATACTTGACCAACTCAAAGGGAACAAGAAGAGAGTGCAAAAGCAACAAAGCACAGCTGAGACAACTAGAAAGCAAGGACACAAAAGCTAGGTTAAAACTCAGCATTGCCAAAAAGTAGATTATGTGGTTGTAAAAATACTGCATTTTAAAGTAAAGATTGCTAGGGTGGAGATAAACAGTAAATTTCAATTAATGAAGCTTATAAGATATCCAAATTAATAAAATATAAAATTGAAAATAAAAGCATAGAACACAATATACTTTGCAAACACGAAATAAGACGATGAATACAACTATGTAGCAGAGAAAGTAAACTTTTAAGGCAAGGGGCATTATTAAACTTGGTCAGTTTATGCTGGTATATTCCTAAAAACACAACCTCAAAACACATAGAGCAAATAGTGAAAGAAATAAAAAGTGGAATGGATAATCCCACAATCGTAGTTGGCAATGTGATACATTTACTTTTAGAATAAGCAGTTAAAACAGTGATGTAAGTCAACAGCTGTAGAATTAACACTGTTGTCACATGAAAGTGAAACAGCACAGTTGGACCACAAGGCAAGTCCCAAGATGATTGACAGTGCATCCTTAGAAAGAACTGCGCAGACTACAAGGCCTTGCTCACAGTCACGCAGTCTTCTCTACCAGCACTATCCAACAGCAGCCTCTGATGTGGCTGCATTGGCCTCTGCACTCTACAGCTGCATGAGGGGTTGGGTCAGTTGTCCAACGGCAACTGAGAGAGCTCAGCATTTTCTCTCAGGAGGGTACTCAAGACCTAAGTGGTGAGGGAAGGCCACATTGCTCTTGTATTTTCACACATTTGTGTGATGCCTAAGAATTTAATAACTGATAGCTTGAGTGGATTTTACTCAAAGTCAGCACCATATCATTTGTTCACATGGGAAATGCAGACTCCATGCTCACACGCTCCAAGAGCTTGGCACACAGTGGCTCCAGACTGGGGGTCCCCATCTTCTTCCCCTCACTGGTGCCAAAAACTATATAGAAACCTTGCTTGGTTCATACTTTCTGCAGAATTGCTTATTTCTGCTCCTTACCTGAAGAGGCAAAGAATTATGCTTCCGGTTGCAAGTGACATCAGAGAGACACTGTAGCCCAGAGTGTAAATGGCCTTCACCAGAATATAAAACGTGACCTACAAAGAAAGAATATGGATCTGTAAGCCACTGGTGATCTGCATAAAACAGCAGGATGTTCTGAGGTCTGGCCATGTGGTGCTGATTTTCAGAGGGCAGGAAATAGGGTCATTTTGTACCTGTACCTCTCCATCTTGATCCCAAAGGATCCCTTTGAATATATACCCTGTCATACAACCTACTAGGAATGATTTGGGGGTGGCTTCTATAAAGAGATCTGTCTGAGGGAACTAGGAACTAACAGGGCCCACAAAAACACAAAGCTGAGCTGTACCCAGCAGGATGAGAGTCCTTGTGCCATGCAATGTGAATATGTCACTTCCAAGTGACACTTTCCTGACCACATATCAAAGCACCCTGACCACATATCAAAGCACCCTATGAACCATGTGGCTTTGCAGGTCTCAGCAAGGCACTTGGAGTGGCCTTGGGGATTTTATCATCTAGTATTTCTTCAGTTAGCAGCTTCATGGCTCAATATTTTTAACCTTCACAAAGTCAGCAGGCACAGGAAAGATAGTGATAATCACAGTCACAGAAGCCAATCACTTTCTTGCACATGTTCTGCCTGCTGACAGCCTGAGGGTGGGCCAGGAAGGACCTCTGCTGCAGCCTCCCTGGATGCGGTTAGAGATCTACCGTATGTGAGAGCGCAGAGAAATCATCTCAACAACAGCGGTTTCTTTTATGAATTTAACAAAAGCTTAAACACTGGTTATCAGTGTGGGTAACAGGAGGTGAGCTCAGTGCACTGCCCCCAAGTTCAAGAAGTCACCAACTCCCAGAAATGTTCCAGAAGGCCAGAATGTCACTGTCACTAAGTCAACAACTGCTTCCTGGACTCCACCAGGGTTCCAGGGAGGAGTGTGAAGTCTGGACAAATACACCTGCAAAAAGACAAACCCTTCATTATGTAGAAACAGGAGCAGCCTAAAACCTGTACAGGGAGAGGTGGTTAGCTGCAGTGCCAGCACACAGCTATATCCACTGTTTTCCTCATGTATTTACCAGGTGCTTCCTGGGAAGCAAACAGACCAGATCAGCTGCCTCAGGGATCTTATGCTTTAGGAGGAGGAGAACAAACACTACCCCCAGAACTGACAGATGAACCACAGGTTGAGTATGAGGTGGTTTTGGGAGAAATGCACATGGCACAAGGTCCAGGCTGGCTGTGTGCGCAGAGATGAGGTACACTCATGAGAAGTGTGGTTGGAATCTGTCTCGGGGTGAAGAGGAACAGTCAAAAGATGGAATGGCCAATGCAAATGCCTATGGTGATGAGGCCTATGAAGACTGTCAGGGAGGGGGCAGGTCGTAACATTCTGTAGCTATGAGAATGGGACTTGCAAAAGCAGGGTCCATGGGGCAACATGACCTACCAGTGCCTTGGGCTGCTGGGTTGGATGGACGCACAAGGGCCAGCAATGAGTGTGGATCTTCCTGGTGCTGGGTGCATGTTCCAGCTAGGTACCATGGGAACAGAGTGAAAAGAAGTGGACTCCTAACAGCAGTGGCTTGAAGTAGGGCCAAAAGGGCTTCCCAGTAGAAAACTAGAGGGTCAGAGAGAAAATGGAGGCACAGTGGATCTAGTGAGGAACTGGTGAGAAGCTGTGTGCTCCGAGACAGGAAAGGGCAGGAAGGGCATTTTTGATGAACTCCAATCCACATAGCAAAGAGCATCAGATTGATCAAGAAGGATTTCATCAGAAATCAGAGGAAAGAGAGGTAGCTAAAAATGAGAAGGAAAACTTAAGTAGTTCTGCTCTTGCACTTGGAAGCCATTACTCCTGTTCAAGTCCTCCACCCTCAGTTCTTCCCTGATGTCCATCTCACCCTGCATATCTCTCCCTGTGGACTCACTCAGGGCCTCTGACTATGGCATACCTGCTTCCTCTTGGTGTTTCCAGGACACCTGTCACTATTGTGACCACAGTGTCCACTACATAGCATTGGGCCCAGCACGGTGCCCAGCCAGCACTGTACACTATTTAACAACAAAGGAAGACAGAATGAGTACGTATGTGTGCAGTGTGGGCTCTTCTGGAACAGCAGGAACCTGTTTTGAAGCAGTCATCTAGCCTGATATGTCATTTACCCTGTCTCTACAGGTACAGGTACAGGAAATAGCCTTTCCTTCAAGGCCTCTGCTCTCCATCTAGCCTAGAGGGCTTGATGCCAACCAGCACAGGCAGGTGGCTGGTGTCTAAGGCCAGCAAGCCTCACTTTCCTGCTCTACTCTCCACATCCTGCTGTGATAGGGTCATAGCACCAAGGGACATTCCTGGGCAGTCCTCTTGCACCTGTCCAGCCTGGGACTGGGCCTCAGGCTGATCGAACTGACCAGTGCAGCCCTTCACTTAGTGCAGGGAGAACACGTGTTTGATCTAGCAAATGAATGTATTAATAAAACATTAGAAGGAATTTTTTCCTGCCTTTTGAAACCTTAATGGTCAACCACAATCCCATTATATGGAACTCTGGTACTTTCCAAAATGCCTCTTGCCATCTATTACTCTTCAAAGTAATCAAAATTAATGCAATTTTAAACCCCAGTTATTTGGTTGTACTGACCATGTTTCCATGGTCCATGTCCCATGTGGCTAGCAGCCTCACCCCAACAAGGCAGATGGAAAGGATTTCCATTCCAGGAAGAGGCCCTATGGGATCAGCACTCAGCAACACCTATCTGCATTTATCTGCCCTTGGGCTGTTAATTCCCAGTCACTTTTAACTTCCATCCTACTTGCAGGAGGAGCCAGCAGATACTTTGAAGACTCTTGGAGGTCACCACCTCCACTCTGTTGTAAGAGGTAAGGTTTATTCCCAGTGCAGAGCCCGTGCAGAGTAGAGTGTGGGAATCACACATAGATACAACCACAGTCACACCAGGCTCTTCCCATTGCACAAAATGAGCCCTGCTCACACTCAGTTTTTCTGTAGAAAGGACTCAGTGTAGGGGAAGGGCCACACCATCTTGGTACCACAGTGATGCTCATCTTCCCATCTCAACCCTTTTGCTGTCCTCTCAACAAAGAAGTTTATACACAACTCAGTGTATAAATCTGGAGAAAGAATATGGGCCCCAAACACCACAGGGTTCTAAAAATGTATGATTTCAGACTAAAAAGAAAGCAGCCCAGGAGGAAATGTGCATTCTTGGTAAGAAAGGGCACAGTCCCATAGCTGTGAATTCAGTAGTTAATTCTAGTACTGATTTTGATGGAAACACCTGTAGGCCTTGCAGTTCTTTCTGTAAATTTAAGGTCCCTCTGGAGCCAAGGAGAAGACAAAAGACAGTTTCTACAGAGCAGGTCCCCAGCTGCAGCCAGCTCACCACAGTTGTCCACTAGGCAGGTCCAGGCTACCTCTCTGTGCCTACCATGGGGGGTTAGACAACAGTGCACATCCACAGAACATAACACCGAAATCAGTGGTGTACCCTGAAAACAAGGAACGTCTATCTGAGTGTCTGCTTTGGGTGTGCAGCTGTCCTGCTCACAATCCTGTAAAAGACTCACATGTAAACCTGAGGAGAGGAAGGAAACAACCTAAGTGTCGATCAACTGAGGAATGGATAAAAAAGCTGTGGTATTTTTATACAGTGGAGTACTACTCAGCTGGAAAGAATGATCACATTGAGATATTTATAAATAAATGGATGCAGCTTAGACCATACTCATAAGCAAAATAAATCAAACTCACACATATAAATACTGAATAGTCTCCCTAGTGTAAGAAATGGTAAGAGTACATAAGAATTTATAGTAATCATGATTCCCATTACATTGCTCTGAAGCCTTATAATGTCTACACTCATTAGTTGGAATGGTTTTATCCTGGTTTGTTTGATTTTATTATCTGTGATAGTATAAACAGCTATTTTAAAGAAAACAAGACATTAGACTAGCCAGTGCTGATTTAGTATCATCTTACTCTGAAGTCCTACTATGCTTTTGTTTTTCTGCTGCCTTTGGTTCTGTTCTGTTATGTCTTATTGGATATTATTATGTGTGCTAGTATAAACAAATTTTCTATGGAAAATGAGATAATATAGTAGCCATTGTTCATTCTCTGCTATTTGGTTCTGAAAGCCCTGTAATGCTTTCATTCTCTTGAATGGTTTTATACTGTTTTGTTCTGCTTGATACTATCCTATATGAAGCTATGCTCGACTATTTCAAAGAAAGAGACACTATGGTAGTTACTGTTAATTATGGGTTGTCTTGTGGTAAAATGCTATTACTTGCATTGTTCTGATCTGATCTGCTTTGTTACATCCTCTTTTGTCTTAATCTCTTTAAAATTAAAAAAAAACTGGCCTTTTAAAATTCAGGCTCAGTCTTTCCCCTGCCCTCTCTTTTTTTTTCCTTTAAAGTACTAGGCCTGATAAATGTGTCAGGGAAATGCTACATGTTTAGTGTGACAGCAAAGCCATCCACTCCAAGCCTAAGGTTCTCTTTCCCTAACTGTCAGCTTCTGAAACAATGCATTTCTCTGCTTCTGCAGGAAGAGAGACCTCCTCCTCGGTGTGGCGTCTGTGTCCCAGGGCAACCCTGGCTGGGCCACAGTGGGCTGAGGAGCAGTGTCCTGCCCTGGAAGGAAAACCTCTGGCTCTTTGGAGGGAGAGTATTTTTCACTCCCAATTTTGTGTGTGAAATTTGTATTCTTTGCTGAACATGTTTGGTATCACTGGTTAATTTGATTTATACAATACATTACAGGAAGCTTAACTTAATCCAGACACTGCAAAGTGTTCTGGGAAGTACAGCAACTGATAAGCCAAACTACAGGCTTTTCTTCACCATAAGAACTTTATTCTGAGGATTATCCCAGGACACATGAGCTAGAAATTGATGTAGGTATGAGTTAAAATTTGCAAAACTCAAATTTTTGCATCCACTAAAAAAATAGGAACATCCACATTTCAAATATTAGTTCCTCAAGGCTGGCTTAGAGTGTATACATTGTTATGGTTTGGAACAAAAATGTGCCTCAGAAGGCTCATATGTTTAGCAGTGGTACTTTTGGAAGGTGATTAGTTCCTGGGGATACTAACTTTACCAAGAGATGAATCAACTGACGAGGTCAGAGCTGAGTGCACTCTTGGGAGGTAAGGCCTGGCGCAGGTAGTTGGTCACTGGGGGCTTACTCTGGAAAGGATATTCTTGACACTGGTGCCTCTGGTCTTTTCCTACTGTCTGCTTCTGGCTGCCATAGGCTGAGTAGCCTTTCTCTATGAGGCCCTTCTGCTATGATTTTGCTTTGAAGCCAGCCCACCAAGGCTGAAACCTTTGAAACAAACCTCTCCTTTACTTATGTGTATCAGGTGTTTGGTCACAGGACTAAAAAGCTGAGATACACATTCTGGTGTCAGGCATTTAAGAAAGCTTCATTTGATTACTTACAACCACCCTACCAGAACCTTGTGGAGTAGAGCAAGCTGGAGACCTGAGCCCGGCGCAGCCTGGGGAAACCTCTACTTCAGAATGCTCTATGGCAGAACCCAAGGAGCCACCAAGCACTGCTGAACACACCCAAGTGGACAGAAGTCTTTTCTGAATCAGCTTTCAAGAGAACAAGATGAATCACAACGGACTGGGGTAAGCAAGTAGGAGGAGCAGACTCCAGATCCTTGGTCTCCAGGACAGAGGAGGATGAGCCAGGCCAACCTATGGCGGCCTTCTTGAGGATGTGGGCCAGGGAACTGCCAAAGGGCAAGGGCCACAAGAGGTCAGGCTCCCAGGAGGCAGGTGTAGCACTGCAGGAGGTCTCTTGGTCTCTGGGGCCGGCTAAGTCCTCTGTCTGGCACTCCTGAGGCAAGGATGGGTTCCCAGGGACCCGCCTGGGTACAGTTCATTCCTGAAGACCAGGGTACCAACACCAAGCCTCGACGAGGCCCCGCCCAGACCACGCCCTCCACCTGGTGCTGGGTGTGTGTGTGTGTGTGTGTGTGTGTGTGTGTGTGTGTGTGTGTGTGTTTGGGGGGTGGGGGGCGGAGCCAGGCTCCTTCTGTCCACAGGACCTTCCCAGGTACGAACTCAATGCTAAATATCACTAAACAGATAGGAAAAGTTTTCTCTTTAATTTAGATCCAAAGACTACAGAAGAAAGGCTTTCAGAGCCAAGTCTTCGGGTAGCTGTTAATCAATAATATGTAAGGTATCCTGAAACTCGGTGACACCCCCACGCCTTGTTGGTGAGTGGGCAGCTTGCAAGAGGAGGGGTGTAGGCAGAAGTGCCACAGGAGCCAGAGCTGAAGTACTGAGTCCTTAAAGCAGGTAGGGTGCAATATATACAGTGCGAAGTGTGAGATTAGTTAAAACTTGACACACAGTCAACCTGTTTCTGACTAAAATAAAAAATGAAATTTAAATTTAAAAAAATCTGAAAAATGAAAACTTTAACATTACCATCCATTTCAAAACTGTTATCGGCAACATGATTAAAGCCTTAAATGCCTCTATTAACAAATAAGAAAATTAAGCAGTATGACATAAAATTACAAAACAAGCCAAACAGAGCATGAAGAAAGGAATAACTGCTGAAGAACATGAACATGAAAGAATTAGGCTAGTTGCTTCTTGGGGGTGAGCTCCACGAGGACATGGGTTTGCTTAGATTTACTTGGGTTAATCAGGAATTTTCCAAACATAGCCAGCACATAGCAAGACTGCATACCTACTAGTGGGTAACCTGGAGAATCGCCAGATTTACATGCATGTGTGTGGAGGCCAATAGAGATGTAGATATGTATATGAAATATCAAAACAAGAAAAATAGCAGGAAACCAACACCTAAAGCTGTTTATTCATATTCACACATTTTAACTAACGAGCGTGATGCATAATAAAGTGCTAAAGTCAAAACTTTAAGGAAACAAGTCATTATGCCAAGACAGAGTTAAAGAAAGCCTCCATAGACTGCAGCCCTTCAAGGGGGAGAACTAGCAGCAGCTCCTGAGATCTGTGCCATGTTGGAACTTAGGACACTGGGAAACCAAGCAAGCACCTCCCCTCCCTGGTAAGCGGTGGCAGTGTGGCAGATTGCAGCCCTTCCAGGGGGAGAACCAGGAGCAGCTCCTGAGATGCACACCATGTTGGAACTTAGGACACTGTGAAACCAAACAACCAGCCTGCCTCCCTGCTAAGAGTCAAATGTCCCACTCCCCACCCCCCCCGCCCACCGCCTATTAGTAAATGGGAACCAGAAATCTGAGTGTCTCCTGGGAGGTTGACATAGCAAATAAGGGAGACTTCCTTCTAACATCTCTTTGAAGGCAAATATTTTTATTACTATTTTGCTCTTTTCTGATTAATGGTACTGCTCTATTCAATATTCTGTTTTGATAAGTTCTATAGTGTTCTATATTTCATCTCAATTTGATACATGTGATGGAAAGAACAACTATTATAAAGATAACAAAATATACTGTGATACCTATTACTGCTATCCCGATAACCTGCTGTGAAGTTCTGTACTAATTTCACTGTATGATCTTAGTTGGCTTTATTCTGTCTTGTTCTGTTGTATACTTTCAAAATAAAATTAAAAAAAAAGAAAGCCTCCATATACCAATGAAAGAGAAGACATTTTTAAAAGTTGGTGAAATATAACGTGCAACACTGTTACTGAACCCAGGTAGGCTCTACAATCTTCTAAGGAACAAATGTAAAAATTATTCCAGAACAAAACAAAAAATTAAGGAAATGCATGACATTTTATTTATGAAGTCCTGTAAGTCAGCTATCAAAAGTACACAATAAACATATAAGGCAAATAAAAAACTGGAGCTAATACCACTTTCAATGCAGAAGAAAAAAAATCTCAAAAAATCTAGGCTACAACAAAATCAAGTGAGAATTATGTTTTAAAAACCAAAACTACACACACATACCTGAATTAAGTGGATCTCCCAATGTGTAGAAGTGACACTCTTACGGGTGTGCAACATGTCTGTGACATGGAGATGGCACTGTCTCCAAACACCGTGGCCATCTTTGTCCATCTCTGCAGTCAGCAAGGTTATAATTTCTGAGGACTCCACAATCAGCACTAGGACTTCAAGGCACCAGCAGTGCCACTGGAGGGTGAACCCTTGGTGGTGCTCGAATGTTTTGGGTTTTGGGGCTTTGTGATTGTCTAAAGATAGCATGGAACTTCTTCAGAAAAAAATACCCACAGCCGTGTGTGCAAGGACCCGTGTGTGCAAGGCCCCGTGATGCTGCATATAGAGCCTGCCCCGAGATTCTCCTTCAGAGTCAGGGATGTGCACTGCTGCTTCTACTAGAAAATGCTTTCCAAATCTTCACCCGCAAAATAAAACATAAAGAATAATGGCTTTTTACACACTGGCAAAGAACAAGCAAAACTGCCGTTTGCAGATGGGCAGGTACACACCCAGAAAAGAAAAGGCAGTAAAAATGATACAACTACCAAGCAGGCTTAGCCAGGTATTGTCCAAACTACACAGATGCAAAATACTTAGCAGTAAACTTTAAAAATGTTCAACCCTCAAGTAAGGAAACTGAGCTTGTCCCTGAGCCAGACCTGGTTTCTTGCAGGAAGACTCAGCTGTCAGGACAGAGCTTTTCTTCCTACACATAGATGAAGTTCACACCAACACTGCTACGTCGCAGGCTCTAAGGAGGTGGGGGTGAACTTCTCATACATGTGCAGCAGTGGGCTGCTTGTATCACTGAAAGCTCTAAAAGGTTTGCCAGCACTGGGTTAAGGGCTTGGGGTGGGGGGTAGAAATCTTGAGGAGGTTTATTTGGTAGAGTGAACAGCTAAAACAGGCAAAAAGTTCTGGCTGGGGCAGAGGCAGATGGGACAGCTTAGAGAGCGGTCTTGGGGTGAACCAGTGGGTGTGGGCTTGGCCATGCTAGACAGTGGTTTCCAGAGAGGGAAGGACAGGGGACAAGGGGACCCTGTGACAACTGATTGAATTCCTACGAAAAAAATCAGTTATTCTTTGTCAGAGTTAATACAAATACATTCCAAATGTGTTAGAAGATTAATGTAAAAATTTTATAAAATAAAAGGGGAAAAATACAGGTATATGGGTATCTGCTTTTAAAGAAAGCCCTTTATACTAAAGCAAAGGAATTATTCATAAAACAAGAGACAAGTGGATTTTTATTTGTACTATCAAAGCAAACTTTGAGACCAAGGTAGGGAAATAAGTGCAAGAGAAAGGATAGTTCTTTTTTTTTTTTTTGTACCAGGGATTGAACTCCCAACCTCACACTTGCCAGGGCAGGTGTTTATGACCCTTAAGCTAAAGCCTGGCCCTAAGGATAGTGTTCTTACTGGGTAAAACAGTCTCACAATGAATGAGAGAGAGGAAAGCATTCCCATGGGAAAATAGGCAAAGGAAACAGATCAAAACGAAGCAAAAAATAAATCAACAGTAAACCACAAAAAACTTTTAGCTTCACTACTAATCAGCCAAATATAATAGCATATGTTTTTTGGTTCATGAAATTGGTGACAATTGGAGATACGTTAGACATGGTGTGGAGGTGCTATGGTCTGGAGGTGAGGCCTCCCGTGCTGGCATGCTGAGCCCTGCACCCTGTGGTGCTGGCATGAGGGGCAAACTTTGGGAGGTGGCTGGCTGAGGTCCTCATAGAGAGGCCTTGAGAGATCTTTGCCCTCTGCCATGCAGGAAGGAGACAGCTGTCCGTGAGGAGAGTCCTCACCAGACCTGGAGTCTGCCAGTACCCTGGTTCTAGATTTTCAGCCTCCAGAACTGTACGGAATGAATCCTGCCTGGGAGACAGATCCCAGCAAAGTCAATTCTTTTAATAATTAAAGGTCATCACTGTAAATTTACTGTCAGCCACTCGTCAGGAGGCCCTGTGTTCACCAAGCAGTACACACAGCAGAACACCAAGGCTGCTTCCAGAAATGGGCAGGCACCCAGCCAGCCACCGCACTACCAACTCTTTTTTTTTTTTTTGTATCAGGGATTAAACTCACAACCTGGTGCTTGCCAGGCAGGCACTTATGCCACTGAGTAACTCCCCAGCCCTCTTTTAACCTGCTCTTTATTTGAAGGAATCTGGCAGGTGCAGATACCCCTCTGCTCCATTGATTACATGATAACTGGCTCACTGTCAGGCAGGGAAGTCTTTCTGGCTTCTAGTTGTTTCTAGTCTAGTACAAATTCCTGATTCCAAATGAATCTGATTCCAGGTTGATGAATAGACAGAGAATATTTTGGAACTGCTGCATGTAGTCTTCAAAAACATTGTGTTACTCAGGCAGATTTCATTGTAGCAGTGTTAATGGACTAAGATAAATATCTCTTACGATGAGATTTCCAGGAGAACTTCTTTTCCTTAAACCATCACCACCAAGATGATGACAAGTAGGGAAAGCTGAAGTTTGCATTGCTTTTGATTCCGTAAACATTCAGGTACCCACTAGGCCTGAAAGGCAGGGCAGGGGCAGGAGCTTCTACAGCATTCAAGTGATCTCTGGTAGTTCCACTTTTGGAGAAGTTTCGATGAATCCAGGTTCCAGTAATAAACATTTACTCCCACATATGCCATTTGTAGATTCTTGCATCCCTGCTCCTAACCCATTAAACAACAGTAAAGCTGAGGCTAGGACTGACCTTCATCATTAAAGCATTGGCTTCCTTCAGGCTCAGCCAAACTCAGAGAGTCCCTGAGCTGATGGGATTGCAGGTGAAGCTTGCTCTTTGCTCCTGTGGCTTCCATCCAGCCTCTGGTTGCTGTCTGAAAGTGGGAGAAGTGTCCATTCTCCATGCGCTGACAGATTGTCGAGAGGCAGGACCCTCACAGCTGGTGTCTTAGGGAAATGACAGTTAAGTCCTAGCTGGCCTAATGTTCACTATGAACCAGGTTCTTGTGCCTTTCTGGAAAATTGAGTGAGTTTCAAGTAGGATAACTTGCAACTGCTTGAGGCTCTCAGTTTTGATATGAGGTCCACCAAGGTGTGGGGGCATCCTGAACCTCTCTGGGACAGAAAAGGACAAAAACTTTAAAGAAATAAAAGACCAAAAGAATCCTGACAGTGTGCAGGTGGGGAGCCCTGGCAGAGAGCTGGAGCCATGGAAACGGATGACAGGATGACATTTTCCAGGGTGAGCCTAGATGTTCCTTACACAGCAGTACCTCTGTTCACAGACTTCTTTCCACAGTTCTGGTCATGAACTGAGTTAGATGAAAGCCAAATCAAATTCCACAATCAGGTTTAGTGTTGGTGTTATGGGGAAAGTTGATTGTGTTCTCGACTTTGCGAACTCAGGCACCTCTGTAAAGTGTGCAATTAGACCTGTGCTTCTCACATGGCTCGGAGTGAGAGCTATTAGACCTCTGCATGCATGATGTTAAGCATGCATGATATTTCCACCTCTGTATGGTATTGCCAAGATTTACTTTTAACAGTTCTATTTAGTTGACTAAAAGAAAAAAGGCACTTCTGTAAATAAAGTATTCCTGAAACTCTTGGAAAAACAGGAATTAACAAATGTTTCTCACATTTTTGTGACTTAGGGAATCTTGGGTAAATAAGAATATTGTTAATTAACTTCAAAAAAGTTTATACCTTTATTGTTGTTAACAGTCACTTTTCAGCAATAAAAATGAACAACAAATGGATTAAACAATGTAAGTTCAAATAAGGTGAAATACCAAAATGCTAGTTGCTAAATGTAAGTGTCTCTCTTTTTGCACAGAGGCTGAGGAGACCTGGCCTGTCCCACTGCTCTGGGTCACACGGAAACACTGTGTGGTGGGTGTGCGGATGTGGGACACCCATGTGACCGCGGACAGTACCTATGGACTGCTGGTGAGAGAGACAGCAAGACACTGCTGCATGCTCAAGCTGGCCTAAACTGAATTATTAGGGCTTTAAAATGAGGATTAACATAAAAAATAACACACAATTTGTTCTCTCTGTTAACAAGGCACAGTTTTGGTCTGATCCTGATGAGAGATTTTGAAACGTTTTCCTTGGTCCTTTAAGTAGTCTGAGTAGGAAGTAAAAATTCTATGTTTTATCAAAATAATTTCCTGTGCCCCATGTTGGTTTATCAGGGCTTTGATTATTTATATCTCTCTATTAATGAGCTAGGGTTTTGTGGCGGGGGTGGAGGGCGGCAACTTTGTGGCCTCTTATATTTGCCTTTAAAGCTTTGTCACTTTAAGGCAGATAACTGCCTATAATTCTAAGCAATTGAATGTTTTACATATTTTGATATTTTTAAAAATACTTTTAGCCTTGGGTTTAGCTCACTGGGCTACACACCTGCCTGGCAAGCATGAAGTTGTGTGTTCGATTCCTGGTATGAAACAAAACAAAACAAAACTCCAAATTTAATACTAAATGAGACTTTTAAAAAAATTTTAAGCTAAGTTGGAATTTTCCAGAGGGTTCTAGAAAACCTCAAAAGAATTTGTTTTCTCTCTTTATAAAACAGAGAAATGTCAGGCTAAGTAGGCTATTGCAGGGGAAGCCTTGAGCCATGGAGGTGGGTCTGATCTTCATGTTATATCTGGTATATGTTATTAATGCCAGAAATGGAAGAAATTCCTAGAAAGCTGATATTTCCCGTATAGTGTTGTCGGATACAATTATAGTTATTATCTTAAAATGTTATTAATAAAACCTTTAGCCATAGTTCTTTTTAAGTCTTTGGTCATCCAATTTTATTTTTTTTGTTTTTGTACTGGAAATCAAACTCAGGACCTTATGCTTGCCAGGCAGGTGCTTATGCTGCTGAGCTGTATCTCCAGCCCAGGCCATCCCATTTTCATTTTACTCTGATGCTTTCCTGAATGTTTTCTCAAGTAGCTAAAATCCTAGAGGACACAAAGAATGCTTGCAAGTACAGGTCTCTGAGTGTGTCAGGAGATACCACTGGACAGGGCAACAGATTCCTGAGCACCACAGGACTGGACAGAGTGAGGAGACCACTGCCTGGGAGCAGCCAAAGAAGAATTAACTGCATGGGGCCAAGTGGCCAAGTAGGGCGATTAGGACTGTCATGACTTTTTGTCTGAAACATTGCTGGGGTTTGATGTTTTGTTTTCTAGATTTACAGAACACTTCTCTTT
Source organism: Cavia porcellus (assembly GCF_034190915.1). Taxonomy (NCBI): domain Eukaryota; kingdom Metazoa; phylum Chordata; class Mammalia; order Rodentia; family Caviidae; genus Cavia; species Cavia porcellus. The sequence continues at coordinate 62,267,468 of NW_026947489.1, forward strand.
TGACTTAAGACATCTATAACTCATGGTAGCTTTGTAAAGGACACTTTTGTAAACAAAGAAGAATAGCTATGCTTTCCCCTTACTGGTCCCTCCTTATTGTGCATTCTCATTTTAAGGAATTATGAAATGTAGGAATTTACATAAAATTGTGTAACATTGTGTAAAACAGGAAACAACTGGGTAGATTCTCAGTCAAAAGGCTTTTGAAAGTCTGAGCTTTCTTATTAGTGGGACAGTTTTAAGATGGCAGGATGGGTTCCTTTCCTGTCTTCCTGCCTTCCTCTCTCCTATGGAGAAACATGTTATAAACTGTTTGTTGACTGGTTTCAGGTTTCCTCACTGGCAAACATCATGAACATCTGTTGGACATCGAAAAAGTATTAATAACTTGTAATAATGGCAATAGTCCTCATTGCCAGAGTACCTTGGTGGTTAGTATCTTAAAATGATAGGTTCAAGTCCTCTGCTGACTGATAGGACTGTGATAAGCATTTTGCAACAGAAGGGCTGCTAATAGCTGTCTAACCTGGCAGTCTTCCTCCCTCTCACAAACAGCCTCGAAAACTTCTGTTGCACATGGCAGGATTCACAAAGCAGCCCAAGAGACCCTTCCCCCTGCATGCATTCCTTATACAGCATCAGCAGTGAGGGTGGAGGCCTGTGGGACCCTGCCTGGATCAGTGTGGGGATGATCTGGGGATTAGCACAGAAAAGAAAACTCCTCACCCAATGGACAAGCCAGGCTGCCTGTCCAGGCAAGAAAGCAGACTCCTTGCCTGGGCCATAGTCAGTCCTGCAGGAAACGGACATACAAGTGCTGACCTTCTTTGTCTCCCCCTGTCTAGCCCACTCCCATGACTGTGCTGAGCCTGTGGGTGGACTGTTTTTAAGTAAAAGGCCTCAGCAGCAGTCTGCTGGGTCCCAGGGCCACAGAGGCAAATTTGAGATCTGTGACTCATGGGCCTCTGCTGACAGGGGTGCAACTCAAGGGCAGGAGGAGGGATGGTGCTGAGTATGCTAGTTTTCTCTTCAGAGCAGCAGAGGGAGGAGCGTTTCTGGATCCTGATCCATCACTGCTCTTTGAGACACTTCTGTGCAAGTGTCTACCCTCCTTTTACTCAAGACTCCTGTAACATCAAGGGACAGCACCCACCATAGCTCTCCGACCAGATCCCTACAGCACACAGCAAACTACTCTCTGCAAGGCAAGTAAGAGGGAGATGTTCACATCTGGCTCTCAGCCTGAGGCTGGGGGCCCTCGGTGCTCTGATGGCCTGGGGCAGCCTCAAGGACTGTATGTCAGATCAAACTGCCCACCTGCCCCCAACTGTGGTGCCAACAGCAGCTGCCTTCTCTCAGTTCACAAATGTGCATAGGGTTGAGGTGGAGGTTGGGACTGGAGTCGGGGCAGCCTCTCCAGGGCTCCTGGCCAAGGGAACTGAGGGGGCTAAGAGAATTTGAGACTCCACCCATCATGACTCACTCCAACCCTTGGGAGGTGTGGTCAGGTCGGGTGAGGCCGTGAGCGGCAGGAAAGAAGTAGAAAGTATTTCTTCTCAAAATCCTGGAAGTTCCTGGAGTCAGCAAGAGGTAAACACAACTATGTATATTTAATAAGCAGCAAAGTGGAATCTGGGCAGCCTTCTTGCACTCCCTCGCTTCTCCTGTCCAGATGGGCAACGCCCTCACGGGAGGTGGATTTGTTGATCCAACCCATCTGCTCAGTCATCTTCCAGGAAAATTCTTTTGGACAGATCATGTGTAAGGAGAAGCACCCTTTAGTAAAAAGCTCACAGCTGCTGAGGTTTGAGGATGTCTTCAAGGTGCTGGGGATTCAAGATTCATTTATTCCCACCTGGAACTGTCTCTGTGGCTCAAGGGAGGAGCCAAGAAAGTCTCTAGGATATACCTAGATATCTAGGGTTGGTCCCCGGACCCTCAGGACACAGGAATCATGGTGTACTGGTCCCCAGAGTAATGGTGCAGTATCTGCGTAGAACTGGCACACGTCTTCCTGTGCACTTTACATCACCTCTGGATCCCTCACAATACTCAACACAGCGCAAACACTGTAGGAGTTGTCATACTGTAGTCTTGATCCGATGCAGGGCAGTTAGCACTGCATTCCTATCGGAGATGGGCTGAATTCTGGGTAGCCTCTCATAGGGACTCCCACCACCCATTGAGGGCTGAGGGGAGCGTAACAGAGCTCAGCCAGCTCCAGTGACCACAAGCCAGCACTGAGGCATACACAGGATCCTGGCATTACTGGCGACTACCTCACCTCAAAATAGGTTTTCCGAAAGACAAGAGAGATGCAGGTGATGAATGAGTTCCCCACTGTCCAACAAAGACCACAGTCAAAAAAAGAAATTGCTATGAATGCATTATTTTTGAAAGGCTTAAAATTTGATTGCATGCAAACACAAAAACAATGCCTGCTTACCACGGAGGGTGTTACAGAGAATACCAACACAGAAAGGCTACAGCTTCCTCCGTCCCCACTGATGGCTTGTCACTGGCTGCCAATTTCCCCTGCCCCAATTATCTGTTCCCCAAATCACAGGACATAACGGGCCCAGGCAGTCAGAACCCCTTGTCCTGGTCCCTAGGCCTTTCAAAGATCACCTGGCGCCCAGACAGGCAACAGTGTAGGTCTGAACTTTCTTTGTCCCCAGCGCTTTGAACTCCTGCCCTGCATCAGTCATGTGAAAAGTGATGATCCAGTGAGCAATATGGTGGCTTTCACGGTGTCCTGGTCACATTGGCTGAGATGACCACTCCTCATGGTTCACAGCAGGGCAGCCAGGGTGCTCGGTACAAATACCTTTTGTAACCTTGAAGCCACATGTGAAAGGCCTGGCATGGCCATGGAGCTACCTACTGATGGCCACACACCTCCAAGCACAAAGCCCTTTACAGTGGCTCCTCAGCCTTACCAAGGCTTCCTGCACATCATCTCATCCAAGCAATCTTTTACTTCCTAGATTACACAGTTCCTAACTCTAGCACTTCCTCCCCCTGATTTTTAGGACAGTCTTTCCTAATTTTTTCAGGACTTAGGGACTCTGGAGACCCATCACCTGTGCCTGGCCATGGGACATCTGCAAGACTTCCTTAGCCTCCTCCCATTCTGCTTTTCCTTTGGACTTGAAAAACCTCTTCTTGTACTTGCAGAGTTCCAGGTGCATGGCCTCAGTTACAAGCTCAAACATGGTCCTCATCTTGATCACAGTTTGCGTGGCAAATATTAAAGAGTGTTACTGTGGATGCTTCCTTACAACTCCAGGACAAATGTGTTCCCCCTACCCCTGGGGCAGTTGGGGGTCAGGCTGGTTCTGAGGCTGAGCCATCAAGGTGAAATGCCTTGGAGATGCAAAACAGCAGCCAGAGGGTAAGAGTGGCTATGGTGGCCAGGACATCGAGAGGAAATGGTGTACATATTTTTAGGAATATGGCATAATATGGAAGAAATGTGTCCACTTGACACAGAGAAGGCTGAAATACCAAACAGCTCATGGCTAAATTTAGTAGAAGTGCTTTTACTAGAGAACTGCGTAGGCAAAGGCTTCATAATACAGAAGATGTGCCCAGGGGAACCTGCTGGGCCTCCACCACTGCTATGCTATGTTCTGGCAGGGCTGAGTCTGGGGCTACCTGACCACGGGGGTGGATTGTGGTTACACAGTGCTGGAGATAAGAGGTTCAACTGCTGTGTCCCCACCAACCACAACTCAAGGCTCCCAATTATCTGCTCTCTTAACTGTGTCCAAGGTGACTCTTTAATTCCCCAAAGCAGAACTGTGCTCCTTGAAGGTAGGAGAATGTTTATATGTTCTTTCCAATACCTCAGTGCAGAACATGGGTGCAAGGAGGATCTCTGGAGAACTTGAGTAGGACCCCGAGCCATGGGCAGGGGCTTTCTAGTGTCTAGGTTTGACCTGCAGTTTTTCCAGACTTCCTTGGTTATTAGACACTCAGCCTTGATGGCCAAGATTCAGGCTTCCCAACTGTCAGTATCTTGTGGTGGGACATGAGTCTTCCCTCCCACTGGCTGAAACGCAGAACTGTCCCAGTGGCTAGATGGTTTGTGTATGGAGCCTGAGCCCTGCCTGGCAGAAGGAGAAATTTCTACCTTGCACCAGTCATGGCTTCTATCTTCTCCCATCATGCCTGCGGTCACCTGTGGTGGTTCTTGATCTGTTTTCTATGCCTATTTCCAGCTCCAAATGTGGGCACCACCTAGCAGGGCAGTGCAATGGCACTGAGGACTTTCTCTACATGCGACACTGGGCAGCTCCAGGTTGGGAACATGCAGAACAGGACAGCTGGGCATGGAAGCTGATTACAGAGCCCAACTAACTGGGTGGGTCAGAATCTGATATAGGCTGTGGGATCCACAGGTCAGGGCCTAGACCTTGATGACTTTAGCTCCCTGTGCCCTCTCTCAGGGTTGTGGGGACTCTGGACATTCACTATCTTTGCCTTTTGACTCCTTTGTATGCAGCTAAGCCAATAGCTTTAGTGGAGACCACTTTTTCCCCTCAAATGAATTAATTTTGAAGCCAGTAAGAATGGCATGTAAGGGAGAGTATGGCTGTTGGTGAGCAGGAAATTCAATTAAATCCTGGGAGCAAGCTGAGGGGCTGACAGATGGAATGGAGGGAATCTTGGACAGTGTGTGCTCACCCTAAGGTAAGTGGCATCACTGGGTCTAGTTCCAGCTCCTGAAACATTCAAGGGTCCAAAGTTTGCAGCAGAAAGTGCCTTTGGAAAGAAAAATTACTGTTTGGGTTTTGTGCCACATTTTTTATTGCTCTTTCAGCTTAAAATATTTTGACTTTCTAATCCATTATTATGGAATATGTATTTATGGTATTTACAGGGCCTCTGAAATGTTTAATTAAGACGAGAAACAGTTCTTCAAGAGAATCAGTGCCAGAGACTTACCCTCGCAGGCTGCAGGGAGGTCCACAAGGGACCTTGCTCCTGGGCCAGAGGACTCCTGCCTCAGCCCTGTGTACTATGCAGGGTGCTCAGAAGCCTCTGTGCCTTGCTCCTGCCTCAGCCCTGTGGACTACTCAGGGTGTTCAGAAGCTTCTGTGCAGGAATAAGCACGAGCATGTGCACAAGCCTGCCAGGCCTGCCTGGTTCAGAAGCAGCACATACTCTTGCTGCCCACCAGAGAATGTGCATATGTGAATAAGACCCACACCTCTCAAGGCTGCACATAGCCCTGAGTACTCTAGTTGCTTATCACAGGTCACAGGCATGGCCATAGGACTTCTTGGTACCGGAGTCTTGCCATTTCTCAAGAACAACAGCAGACCAGGGTCAAACGTGAGGTGAAGCTCAGATGGGGCGCCTAAAATGGCAGGTGGTCCCTCCTGGACATGCAGTCTTCTTCCTGAAGCCCAGAAGCCCTAGGACTCCTGTCACTGTGTGGGAATCCATACCTCCTAAGATAATCTGTTGAGTCCAGGTGGGTCAGCACAGGAGGGTCAGCAACCCAGCGACCCAGGTCTCTGGTTACCATCTCCCTTGGGTCAAAATCCAGGAGCCTCAGAACAGGGCCTACTGATCTTTTTTTCTAAAGAATTAGCCACTGAACCAAGTCAAAGCCTTCTCAGAGATGCCATAGGATGGTCTCCTGGTGTGAAAATAATACTACAGAGCAGTGGGCCAGCCTGGAAGCCTGGAATCCACTCACATCTCCCATGGAAATATGATCTGAATTCAAAATCAATGTGAACAGGGCTAACCTGGGTCCTGAGCTGGGTTCTCCTCCATCTGCCCACATTTCCCTGGTTCAGTGGTAGAGTGTGACTACACTAATTCCAGGTGCTCCTATAATCACCAAGTGGAGATCACACAATGGCTGTATGTGCTTTCTGTGCTCCATGGCACAGGGTCACTCACGCTCTTTGCATAACCAGTGGGTGACAACCTTTAGAAACATTGAACACTTGACACAGAAAGGTCAACACAAGAGGCTCACAACACCTACTGAGGCTATTCCTTCCTTCAGGTCCCTGAGGAGAAAAGCAAGGCGCCTTCCCAAGGGAGTCATCTTCACTGAGTAGCATCACATACAGCAAAGCCAGGTCACCAGCCATTTGCAATGTGGGGACAGGAAGGCCATGAGACTCTTCCTCATCCTGGGGCTCTGGAAAGAGTCGCCTGCAGGGTGAAGTGAGCCCCATCCATTCCCTGAGCACATGCGGTGCTGTGAGGATCCCAGCTCCGACATTCAGCTGATCTCTCAGCTATGCTAGACCTACTGTGTCCTGCTGTGTGGAGGACACTACTGTCCCTGTGGGCCTGTGCCCTTTTCAGCAGAAAACTCACAACAAGTACGGGCAGCCACGAGTGACAAGGCTTCTCTAAGCCTGTTTCTCTGGATGGAGGGCGCTCTCTGGCCTGACTGGGATAATGGTGCTAACAACATCTGGCTCCCCCTGTGCACTCAGTACTGTTGCTGGCAATCTTATCGTCCTCACAACTGTGGCCTACAGCAGGAAGCACTGCCTGCTATCTAGCAGCACATTGACTAAAATGGAGTGTTTTCTTTCCTAGGGCTTCGTAATTGTTAGGAAAATAATTGGCTTTGAATTGTAAATTTCAGTGAAGGCAAGCTTGAAGGAAGAGGTTGAGGAGGCAGAGTGATTCCCAAAAGCTCCAGTGGGGAAGGGCGCCATGCCAGGGCGGTGTGACCTGCTGCAGGCCAAGGGGTGGGCTGAGCATCCTCCCATGCTCTGCAGCTGAGGAGCAGTGTGAGAGAGGCTGGTACTTCCCAGTGTCTGGAACCACTTGACTGCCCTGCACTTGTGCAGAAGTGTGTCCACACACTCTGACTGCACTGTGTGAGACGACTAAGACGGGATTGTGGTCTGTCTGGCAGTAAGAGGACCAGTCTGACAGTGGTGTAGGCCGGGAGAAGCAGTGCTCACAAAGCTGGGCAGAGGCACAGGCCGAGGGTGGACCTGTTCCACACAGGAACGTCCTTGATTGTTAAGAGCGTGTTCCCTCAGGAAAGCCGCTGTGGGAAGCCAGGCTGGCAGTGCTATAGCTCTACTGAGAGTCTCTGATTAGTTGTCAGCCGGACCTGCCCAGATGCCTCTCTCCAAGGACGGACCCAGGCTGAATGAAAGGTGCTCACCCTGGGTCAAGTCTACCATGGGCTCAGGGCTTCTCATCGCCCAGACTGTGGCGGAGTCTTAACTGGAATGAGGAAACCCACATGGCAGGAAGGTGGTCTGCTCAGAACCAGACATGGAGCCTACTGCCAGGGCCTCCTTACCCAGAAGGGTGCAGAAGAAGACTGGCTCTCAAGGCCTCTGAATTGTGTAGTGGTCAGCAGCTCCCACATGCTGGGCCACAGGGCAGAGACAGAGACCCTGACAGCACCAGTCACATGCTGCTCAGAAAAGGAAAGCTTCATGTTCTCACAGGGACAGGAACACTGCTGGGCCTGTGGTGTCAAGGACGGAACCTACCTTACTTTCATCCTCGGGGTCACTGTAGCCACATGCATCTATGAAATCTGGGAATGTCTCTGACCATCCATCACTTGTACAGTTTTTGCTTATGTTTCCTGGAAAGCAAAGTTTAAATATTTTATCTGCGAGTCTGTGGAACTCAACTCAGGACCAATGACACAGCAGGGCCGAGGCCTGACCATCCTGTAGCAGCGAGTATCTGCTCTGCCTACTCAGAAGCTCTTTCTTGGCTTTCCCACTCATACCATCTGTCCACTTCTGCTTCAAGGGCTTAGTAGAGACCTGCGGACATACCCCGTCGTAAGTCAATAAAAAGAAGTTGTAATTCTAACTTCTGTAACTTTGAATGCTTTTATTTTGAAGCAGAGTAATTTTGAATTTTTTCACCATGAATCACTGTGGCCAAGTTGGACCCTGCCACCCACTATGGCTACTAGTCCTCCTCTGCTCACTGGACCTGCTCTGAGCACTGTCCCATGCTCTCCTATTATGCCACAGCTCCTGGTACTTGTTTTTCTCTCTTCAGCCCAACTCTGATCCTTCTCTGCCCAAGAAGCAACAGCTCCTGCCAACTGGAATTGTGGGGTTAAGGTTTATCTGCAAGAAATAAAGGCAGCTGTGATTTCATAATCTGCCTGTTTGTACCTAAATCTAAAGTTCCACATTAAGCTCAGAAATGCAGTGTCCTCTTTGTCTCCAAAGAATGTGTCCTCACCAGTAGCCACACAATCAGACAAAGAAAGAAAGGCTTGAGCCCTCCTGAGCCTACCAGGCCTAAGAACCTGCCCAAGCAGAGTCTCTGTGCCCTCCCCAGAGTTTCTGCTTCCTCTGGGCAGTGCCCACAGGACCCAGAGCATCAGATTTAGCAAATTATCTTCACTTATATCACCTCTTTATTTTTGGGGCAACCTCAGGAGCTAGAGTTGGTGGGTGCTGCTGATCCCACTTTACTGATGGAAGAATAAGGTCCTGAAGGTTAGATGACTACTGAGTAGGAGACAGATTTTCTGACTCCATAGTCCTGATACTTCTTTACAGTGTGGTTGCTTCCCTGCCCATGGCTTTGAGTAATCAGACAAAACTGAGAGCAAGCTCATTCTACTGCAGCGGCAACTCACCACCAACTCCTGTCAGGCAAGGTGGTGAGTGGGGCAAGACCAAGGCCTGATTCCATAGGCTGCAGAGTTTCTCTGGGGACCACTTTTTTGATGGTCCTCCAGAGGTGTCTCATTCTCAAGCCACATTTGACAGCTGTTCACAGGGCCAGGCTGCTTCCTGGCCCTGTGCTAATAGCATTGGAACTTTTCAGAATATTTACGACCCAGTCATTGACTGAGTGGGAGTTTTAAAGTTCAGATTCTCTCAAGTGATAGGTCACTCAACACTGTAGATGACTCATACACAGGTGTGACATCATCTTTGAGCTGCTGCAAGTAAGGAGCAAGGGTCCTTCCCCCATCCCAGTCTGTTCCTAGAACTTTAAAGTTCAGCATTATCAAGCTTCAAAGTTTCCACCCTCTAGCACTCACGCAGAAAAAAATAAAGTTCTCCACAGTTCTGCAAGCATCAGGCTTTCCTGTTTCCTGTTTCTAGATGCATCTTCTATTCTCCAGTTTTACAGATAGATGTCTCCATGATAGGAAAATCTGGACTACTCACAAAAACTAAACCCTCATCTCAGAAACAAGTGGCGTGTGTGCCTTGTGCAGAGCAAGCCAGGCACAGAAGAGGGGTCTGGGCGATGTCTGAGACTGCAGACTCAGAAGATGCAAACTTGAGGTAACATCCAAAGATCTGGGGAAGTGGGGCAGAGGACAGTAGGGTCAGTGCCGCAACCTGGCCACCACCCAAAAGAGGAAAGCTCAGCCTAGAGATTCTCCTGCCAGTGTCAGAGCTTCAGGAGCTGATTCTTCCCTCTTCCCTCACAACCCAGGGCACAGGGCTGGGAGGTAGCTTGGCACAGTGCCTGCCTGGCAAGCATATGGTACTGAATTCAATCATCCCCCCCCCCCCAAAAAAAAAAAGAAGATCCAGGGAACATTCTCTCAGGTTTATGGCAGTTCTTCTCTGCAGAGGCCACTGGAATCTTTGCCACTTTTCCCACTACCCCGAAAGCAGTTTTGATGGTGACTCTCTAAGTGCATCTCAGGTTGTATCTCAGGCTGCATCAAGTGGATGGTGTCCTCCTGCTCTCCAAAGTCAGTGCTCATCCCAGCACAGCCATGCTGTTCTCTGGCTGCACTTCGTAGCAGAAGGGGCCAGAAGTGGCCACAGGAAGAGAGGGAAAAACCGACCCTCAGATGCAAACTCCGGGGGCAGGAGTCAGCACACATGACATACCTGGCTTGGTGTAGAAGTTGCTGAACACCGTAGGGCAGGGCACGGTGACTGTCTCCCCCAGGTCCGCAGCGTGCCAGCATGTGAGGTTGTCCCAGATGCCAGGGCAGGCTGGAAGGAGAAGCAGAGTGTGAGGGCATATAGCCCACGCGGCTCACAGAGGCAGTGGCTGTGGTCAGACATTAGCAGGGAGGAAATCCACAATCAGACAACTATCCTGCAGGCTACTTCTGAGAAGCGCAAACAGCAGTGTCTCCAACAGCAGCCTGGGCACTCATTTAATTAATTTTGGTGAAACAACAAGGTCTGTGCTAGAAAATATTTGAATAATTCAAGTGCTGTGCACTTTTAAAAGCTTTATTTCAATTAAGTGACAAAAATAACTTTATGTATTTTTGGGGTAAAAGTGGTGTCACTGTACACACTAATGAGCATATCCACCACCTCAAGTATTTACCACTTCTTTGGGATGAGATTAGTTAAGTTTTACTCCTGTAGTATTTTGAAATACACATTATTAAGTACAGATGCCTGGCTGTGTGATAGCTCCCTGGGACATACTCCTCCCTTCCAACCAAAAGTTCACATCCTCTCCTCCCCAGCTGCTGGCCGCCACCTCCCTCCTCTTTGCTTTTGTGATCAACTCATAGATTCCAGTTCCCCAGGAAGTGACCCTGACGCACCTGTCTTTCTAAGCCTGTTTCAGTGATGTTTTGCTTCAGAACCATCTATGTTGCTGCAAATGATGTGATCACCAGCTCTTTAATGACTGAATAGTGTTCCACTGTGTATCCAGACCATTTTTTTTTTTTTGTATTTTTGATACCAGGTATCAAACTCAGTGCTTTAGGCTTGCCAGGCAGGTGCTGCACTTCTGAGCTACATCCCTACCCCATCACATTTTTAATAAAAAAATCTGAATTTAAAAATTCAAAATTATGTTTCCATTTCAAAAGAATCACTGCTTACTTCTTATTGATTTGCACCATGCTGTGGCAGAAGGGGCATCTTTTGGGTAATAGTGTTGGAGACTTAATTAATGGGGTAGAGACAGTCAGGAGCCCAGCGAGCCAATCCTAGGTAAAGTGGAAGTCATAAAACTCAGTTCCTCATTGTTCTAATTAAAAACATGAGTATGTGCATTATGTTGGCTTAGCGTTCAGAGCTGAAGGCCTTCTTCCAGCTTGAGCCGACCCTAAATGCAGGGTGGAAAACCCAGCTCTCGTGGGGTCTCCTGGAAGGGCTGGCCCTTTGCTGTGAGAGAAGCCATGGTGAGAGCCACGCAGCAGTGTGAAGGCTCGAGTGCCTGCCAGCTGGATGTGCTGGAGAAGTGACCCAGCTGCCATGGATAGTGCCACAGGCACCCTCCACCCGCCACCCAAGAGGCTCCTCCACAGAGCTCCTGAGACCCCAAGGCTGTGCAGGAAGGCCCAGTAGTGTCAGGGAGCTGAGCTGGATGGAATCACAGCATCTCCCACCAGCAGCAGGGCCAGAACAACTTTCTTCCTACCCGACCAGGCTGAAAACCTTACCATTCATACTTGCTCCTTTCCTGTTGCTGGGGTGCAGGCACAACACCCACAATTTGAGGGAGGAGGGGCTTACTTTCCTGCGTGAGTTCCGTCTATGGTGGGCTCCAAGGCAGAAGCAGCATGATGGAAGGGGCCTGGCTGAGGGCTCCAGGTTAGGAAGCAGAGAGCAAAGGGAGGCACAGGGACAAGAACCCTCCTTCAGATCCTGACCCACTGACCCATCTCCAATCAGGTCCTACCTCTGACCAGCACACTCAGCTACTGAGCTCATGAGTGGACAGATCCACTGGTGACTATGATACTCCATGATCCAATCACTTTGCAACTGCAAGAGACTTCTAGGGGACATTTTACTATGCTCTTTGTTGTTTGTTTTATTTTTTGGTACTGAGGATTGAATTCACGACTGTGTGCTTACAAGGGAGGCACTTACGCTGCTGAGCTAAATCTTCAGCCCCTAGGGGACATTTTAGATCTAAATGATGACACTGTTCCATGGGGATTTAAATACCTCCAACCACCATGTCCTCTGGGACTGTGCCGTCTGCACATGAGCAGCCAGGCTCCTCCCAAGGACACCATTTGAGTAAGACATCTTCCCAGAGGCCTACTACTGGAATGGGTACACCACTGGGTATCATATGGTGTGTGTGAGAAAAGCCATGGTGAACAAGATGGGAATCATTTCATTGCCCAGATGGAGGGAGAACATGGCCTGAACATCACTTCACCATCCCCTGGTTGTGTCTCCTCTGTGTGCTGGGTATTGAAGGCACAGAAGGATGTTAAAATGTTAGCAAGAAGATGAGAGACAAGGAGAGAGGAATTAGAGAGGGGCCCTATTTGAGTGTGGGAAGAAAAGTGGCTCAGGCCTCTGTCTGGACCAGCTGAGGTGAGCCAACTACAGTGGGGACCTCACAGTCAGGTCCAAGATCATTTATTATAGAGGGTGATTCTTTTCCTTCCTAGGAGAAACCGCAGAAAAGTACTCTCTGTACCCTGGCCACTTCTAGTATTGCATTTGCTGTGGCCAGAAGAGAATGGCCATCTGGCAGGATATGGAGCTACACAGAGCTCCTCTCCAAGGCTGTGGTTCTCTCAGGTTTACCTGAGTCATACTCTAGGAAGAAGAGCCAGGAGTGGGCCAGGCTTACTGTCCAGCACCCTGAGCTCCTGAGGACAGAGCTCTGAAGAAAGTCAACTGTGAGGCCCCATGCTCCAGATGCTACACCAGAGCTATAGCAGAGCTGAGGGGAGCTGGACTTGGCCTGTGAACTCCTTGGCTTGGTGCTGCCTCCTTGGCCCATGCTATCAGCTTTTTCCAAGGTCCCTTCACTGGAGCACTGCACCCATTCTACATTTTCCAGACTTGCTGCTGCATGGCCCTCCAGGCCAGCTGGCTTCATGGGGTGACACTGTGAGGAGGCTCCAAGTAGCGCTCCCTGCCCAGCAGCACCCAGTGTCCAGCTGCTGTTTGTAACCATTGCTTTCTCCCAGTGCATCCTTCCTGCAGGTCTCCTCAGGTGGGGTTTCCCCTTCACAGGGGACGGCAACTCACAAGCTCCATCACCAAGCCTGCAGAGGGTCCTGTAAGGTCCACTTACGAGTTCTGCTCAGGGCACCTGGTCCCCATGAAATAGACCTGTCCCCAACACAAGTTCTTTTTACAGAAGCAGGAGGTCATTCACACTGACACCTTCCTTCCTTCTTTTTCATTTAACAATGTATCTCTTACATTTTCATGTGATTTGGGTAGAGTGTTATCAGTTTAATGGCTGCATAGTGTTCCAGTCTATGAAGTGTGATCAAAATATTCCATGAATGTTTACATTAAAATTTATTGCAAAGCACATTGCCATTGGTTCTCTTTAAAAATACTTTGAACCTCACACTTTGAACACATTTATCCTGTCATTCTCATTTAGCACACTTTTGATCACACTGCATGTAACAGTTAAATCTTCATCTGTAAGCCCTTAAATATGCACTATACTTATGATGAAATAATTGTCTCACAGGATACATAGTTATTAAGTACTGAACAAGGTAAAATATGCTTGATTTTTGGTTTTTTAGGAAGAATTTTTGTTTTTTTTTCAATTGATGAGGAAACTATGAGACTTTGAGAATGCTGATTAGTGAATATGTAAAGAGCAATTAGAATTAGAGAATCCAACACATTCCTGCTTCCAAACATAACTAGTTTGGATGAAAATCAATAGATTACAAGATACTGATACTATTTCTGAATTATTGAAATGAAAACGCAGGTAGCCACTGACAGGTTTAGGAATAGCAGAGGCTTCATGATGACAACACAGCCATCGGTTCTGAGGTGTGCTTATCTTGGTGGACCTGAAGCTGTGTGGAGATCACCTGTGTGGGGCTGCACCTGTGCAGGGTTTGCTGTGTGCCTCACCTGTGTGTTCCTGGGTCTGTGCAAAGCACACCTGTTCTGGGCTGCCCTGTGAGTGTTTGTGCCTGTTGTCCCTGTACCTGTGTAGAGATCAGTCACATTGGGCTGCACCTCATGGGGTTCACCTTTGTGAGGCTGTCTTGAGTGGGCCTATACCTGTGTGGGGTTGCACTGGTGCAGGGCTCACCTATGCAGGCTCACCTGTATGGGGATCACTCATGCAGGCAGGTTTCTGTCTCCTCCAATAAGGTGTGGGCTGGGCAAAGAGTTTTCTGGGATTCCTCTGAGTTCTACATTTTGAAGTCCTTTAGAAAAACTTATAGTCTTCATTTTGGCCTAAAGCCACTGATCCTCTATGCATGCTGTCACGGAGCTAAAAGCTGGATGGAACTGGGAACAGAAATTGTTTGCAGGTTCTTTGTCCTCTGAACTATAGCCATCTGTTCTGACCTGGATTGGCCCCTGTAAGTAACTCTTTCCCGCCAGCCTCATATAGCCGTGGCATCACTCAGGCTCACAAAGGACACTGTCTTCTCTTAGGCTCTTGCAGGACCTGAGCCAGCATCTCTTGTAGAGTTGCCCTGCTTGGGGGGCCAGCATACTGAAGATCTTTCTCATAACCTGGAGCCTAGATCCAGCTGTGTACAACCTCTGTCCCAGCCCACAGGGGCCTCCGAGGTGAGATGTCAGTATTTTGGCAGTATTTCCATCACTACCTCACTGTGGGTTTCTGCTCAGAGACCTCTCACAGCGACACCATTCCGAATACCTGGTGTCACTTGGACACTTGGTATAATCACTTCACAGCCATATAAGCTGACCATGAAGAGCATGACAGACTCTGTGGAGTCTATTTTCTGAGCTTGGGCCCATGGTAGAGATGCAGATAGTGGTCTTTGGGAAGTTGCTTATCAGGGAACCATGGCACAAGAGGTCCCTGTGGGAACATGGAGGAAGCAAAGTATGACTGCCCCAGGTCCAGATCTCATGGTCCTGAGGGGGAGAGCATGGTGACAGGGCAGTGAACCCTCACCTGCAGATGGCCACACTGCCAGTGCCCTTGGACCTGGGCTCCTCTGCAGACCTCACTGGAGACTGCCTGCTCAGGTGGTCGACAATCAAATACCCTGTTGCTCTGAGTCGCAGTAAGTCCTGGCACGCTGAGTGGAACAATGACTATACGAATTCTGCCACATGAAGGATGTATTTTCTTTTTGTTCTAAGGATGCAAATTTACATTATTTGTCCTTAAACTATTTCCAAATAAGACAAGGAGAAATACATTTATAGATTAGCAAAGGTGGGTACGGTGCCAAATGCCAATTTACAAAAGCTGCAATTAGGAATGACAATAATTGCTACTGGCAGAAGCAGAGAAGAGGAAGCCTTTTGAGGGAAATCCCCAAAGTGACTGTCAGAACGATGAGAGGAACATACTCTGAAATAGGTGGAGGGCAAAATGTGGTGTATTCTTCTCGAAGACAATCAGGATAGCTGTAAGATTACCCCATGCTGTGGGGCTAGAGATTACTTAGGAGACAAAGACACAGCTCAGGGTGTAATGATAACCTGTCCGGGACAGATCCTAAGCAGTGGGTTGCTCCTTCCCACTGATTTCACATGGCTTTCTAGATGAGCTCCAGCCAAGTGTCTTATGATTTTCAGTACTGAGCACTTACTAATGCTCGCTGACATCTGTGGGCAATTTCATGAGCCAGTGTAGACAGAGTGACCCTGACCTTACTGCGGTTTTACAAGCTATGATGTGGGCCAAGCGACCTTCACTGTGTTGAGCTCTCATGAGCCACAGTGTGGACAGAGTGGCTGTTATCTGATGGCTGTCTCATGAGTCACAGCGTAGACAGAGCGGCTGTCACCTTATGGCACTCCCAGGAGCCACGGGGTGGATGGAGCGGCTATCACCTTACTGCGCTGGCATGAGTCACAGTGTACACTGAGTGGCTGTCTCCTTATGAAACTCCTTCCAGCTCTGGGACAAAGCCCTTCCCAGCAGAAGGACAGCAGCATCTAAGTGGCCAACACAGCTGTCAACGTGTGGATTGCTGGTTGACATGCCGGGCTACAGTCAGGTGCACATGTCACTGAGGAACATAGAGGAAATAGGGAAAGGAGGGAACTGAGCCCCCACACAGCTGGGATGCCACGTATGTTTTGAGTGCTTCCAAGACACTGTGAAGACAGCTCTGCAGACCCTGGGGAGACCTGGTTGTCTATCTAGTTCAGGGATGTCATCAAATAGATCTGATGTGACCTCTAACACATAAGAGATGAGAATGTGGCTTAAAGAGAAGCTACTGGACCACCAGAGGCCATTCCAATACTATGATCTTGAAGTCACTCTTCAAATGGTGGTGAAATATTTCATTCCTAGCAACTAGGACACCATCTGTAGCAAAATAACATCAGCTGCCCAGGAGCCTGAGAGAAACCAAAGGAACACGCCAGAGTCTTATACAGCTCTTACACAGAATTTATGAATGAATCCAGAACAGTCTGAAGATGGACTACTAAAAGCTACAACATAAAAAGAAGAGAATGACAATCAGAATAAATGGACACATTGTGTGTCAGCAGTGTGCATGCAAAGGACAGAAGGTGCTGTGTGCGGGGTCACAAGGGGGGCTGGGAGGTGCTGGCTGCAGTGAGGTCTGGTGAGGATGCTTCTCACCGTATATATTTTTAAACAGTATTTTCCCATGTGAACAAATTGCTCTTTTTTATTGATGGGTTCACTGAATGCAGCTCTTGAGCTCAAACATAAGGCAAGTGCTCTACAACTAAGGTTAATTCCTAGCCTCTCACTTAACTTCTAATGTAAGAATGTTCACTAATTCCTTAAACAAAAGCTTCTAAAATACGTTTCTAAAGCCTGTAGGACTTGGGGTGCAAGCCAAGTTTGGTGACACACACGTGTAACCCCAGCACTCTGGTGGGGATCGTAAGTTTGAGGCCAGCCCGAACCACCTAGTGAGGGCCCTGTCTCACAAAACCAAAAGGGAAAAAATGATAAATGAAAGATTTGGGGGATACAGCAGGAAACAAGATCCTACCTCTCTTTGAGGATGATGTGGTAGAAGGTGTAGCAATCACAGTGAGTGGTGGCCAGTACGGTGACCATGTAATATCCCTGGGCAGTAAAGGTTATCCAGCTTCCTGTGGAGTCACCTGGCCTGTGGAGCTGTCCCCACGGGCACCTCATCTTTCTGATGCGTAATCTTGACCTTCCCCTGGCTGTTCAATGGTACAGGCACCCATTCTGGAGCACAGAGGGTACGGTGGCCAGTAGCCCCCAGTAGATGTAGTGGTTTCCTGAGCTGTGATACAAATGTCTTTATGAACACAGCCACCTGAATGGATGTCATGAGACCCTGAGGACACGAACTCATGCTGTGTGTAAAACCACAAGTAGTAAATCTCTGGTCTCTGGTTCCTGGCCCCAGATCTTGTGTTTTCTTTTGGCATCTATGAAACCATGGTTGACAGCTACTTTGTTAACTTGCAAGTGGGAGCCCCTCCCAGTTCCTAACACGTAGACCTTGGTCCATTTAGTACCTTCTATTTAAAACAAATTAAGCCCAACTGTTCAGACTAGCACCTTTTGTGGCCTGGTCCTGAGTCAGTATTTGCCATGCATGCTTCAACACTATGCCATGCAGGAAAGGAACTGCCTAGAAAATGCAGCTGTCCCCACTGTTCTGCCAAACACTGCTGCAGCCCATGGTAGGCAGGAGATGACATGAAGTCACAGGAGGGTACTGCAGGCCCTGGGGGAGGCACAGACAGTGTTGGCAAGTCTCTAGGCATCTATGGCCTTGAGCACTGCACCCACAAGGTGGCAAGTCTAAGATGGGCTTGGTGACGAATCTGTAATCTACTCCTCCAGGGACAGAGCAGCTCAATTCTGCACCTCTAAAAGCATTCAGCACTGAAACTGGTCTTTGTTCTAATTTGTTACGAGTTTTGTTGATTCATTATTGTTATGATTTGGGTCTAAAATGTTCTCCAAAAGTCTCTATGTGTTCAGAGGATGCGCTTTTGGAAGTTTACTGGATCATGAGGGTCTATTCACATGTGGATTCATCTATAACTTGAGGGCATTATCACAGGCAATAGAAGCAGGAGCATGGGGCCTGGTGGGAGGGAGGGCTTGGGGGTGTGGCTTGGGGGGCTGTATCTGGTTCCGGACTTTCTTCTTTGATTCTTTCTTACCTGCCATGAGGTGAGGTGAGCAGCTTTTCCCACCCAGGTTTCCACCATGATGCTCTGCCTCATCTCAGGCCTACGGCAAAGAAGCCAGCTGATGGAAACCTCTAAAATTGGAGCCAAAAACAAACCTCTCCTCTTTTAAGGTTTTCTTCTCAGGTATTCTGTCACAGGGACAGAAAGCTGACTAACACAATCATGTAACGAGACATAGAAATTTCCTCACTAGAACTGAAAACTAGCAGCTGTGAGCTGTGGCACAGGTTTGTAATTCGAGCACTCCAGGAGACTGAGGCAGGAGAATTGGAAATATGAGCATGGTTTGGGCAACATAGTGAGACCCCATCTCAAAATACAAAAATGAAAAGGGACTGGGGATATAGCTTAGTGAGAAGGCCCTGAGGTTTAAGCCCCAATACCACAGAAAACCAACAAACAAAAAAGGAATTGAAGCCAGGTGTGGTGGTGTACCCCTGTAATCTCAGTACTTGGGAGGCTGAGGCAGAAGGATCACCATGAGTTCAAGGCCAACCTGGGCTACAAAGTGAGCTCAAGGCTACCAGAACTGCATAGTGCAACCCTGTATCAAAAAGACAAAAAATAAAAAAGAAAGAAAGAAAGAAAAGAAAATCAGTTTTTCTCATTTCTGTTGCTCTTTCACACTTATTTATTGTCACTATGGAATCTCAAAGTGATTCCCACAGAAAAATACTTCTTTTGACTTTGTGAAGCAAAAGCTTGCTCACAAATGTCTGCTCACATGGTGTGGTCTTGCTCAGAGCTGGCTTGGGGTCATGTGCTGTGGACTCTGGTTCCTATCACCTGCAGTATCTCCATCCCGGTAGCTCACCACTATTTATATCCCTGGCATTTGAGCCATGCATATTTCAAAGAGTAAGAAGAAGCACTGTGGACACAGTCTGTCTTTGAGCTGAGGACAGTGGCCCGGTCAGCTCCGCTTTTCCACAGTGGGCCGCTGGCCAGAGCACATCCTGCCAGTCAGAGAGGTGGAACAAATCAGATGCACACATTACATATCTTTGCTACAAGGTGATATTGAACTTAAGAGCAAACACTTCCTATCACAAGAAAACGGAGTGAGATTTCTGCTGCATCCAGGAAAGGCAGCATTCTGCGGCCTGGGTCTCACTCACTCTACTCAGCCACACTGGTGCAAGAATTCTGCACCTCAGGAACAAAGGCCCAGGTCCCTGCTGATGCTCACAGATGCTCTCTGAAGAGTACTTTTCAGTGCGCTGACTTATCTTCGGAGAGGACACCCAGCAGAAGTCACTGCCATCACCCTTGAAGCAGGCAGTGCTGGCCACAGAGGTCTGCCTGCTCCTGCAGAACTTGTTTTGAATGCACTGTTTGCAAAGTTTTTAAAAAACTGAAATATTTTACATAAAGTTTGTATTTCTGGTAAGCACTCTGAAAATAGGGAGCCAGACCATTTGGAACCTCCTTTTCCTCAGGGAGTAGTGAGCGAAGGGACAGAGGGCTGTCCCTCAAGACCCCAACAGCACATGATCTCAAGCCCTGTCTTCTAGGGTTATCTGGATTTTCACTGAAAACAGCAGATCACACAGCCATAAGCTCACTCACCCAGTTTGGTCCCCAGAGCCATCCCTCAGCACGCACTGTCTCTGAAGCTGGAAAAGGCCCTGGAGCCAGATCGCTATTTTCCACATGAGGACATGGGGGTCGAGGAGGGCAGAGATGCCTGTCTCTAACAGTTAGAGCCACTATATTCAGCATGGGAGTACTGGCTGCCTGGCCCAAATGGCAGTGTACTGTTAGGTGCAAAAGCACACCAGGCTTCTGAGACTTCTAAGCAGGAAAAATGTAAAAGTAATAATTTTAATGTTAAGTGTTATAGATAAAAATGATAAACAGACATCTTTGGGCAGATATAATGCACTATTAAAGTAATCTCACATTTCTTTTTACTATTTTAATGTGGCTGCTAGAAAAACCCAGTTACCTACATGGCTCCTATTCTGCTCTACCAGGCAGGGTATCAGGCTGTCATGACAGTCTCAATTTCATTTCAATTTCATTTTGAAGAAGATAAACAAGGGCATGAGTACAGAAAAGAAGCTTACAGGCAGAAGTCTTTCACTATCAGTGAACGGCAAACCGGACCCAGAGTCTCCCCAGCATGAGCCTGTGCTGTGGAACCCACAGCAGCCCTCTGCACATCTCAGAGCATGCCTGCAGGTCCACAGTACTCACAATAGGTCTTCTGCATGAAAACAGAAGTCCATGTCCCTGTTCACTTTCTGATAAGTTTCTACTGTCTTTCACTGGACAAGAATCATTGTGACCCGACTAAGATTTTAAAGTTCAAGAATGTGGATTAATGTTCCTCCTATGGCAAAGTAAAGCCGTGCCTGCAAAGCGTAACAAATCCATGAAATTATGTCACTGTTGCTGTTGTTCTTAAATCACCGAAGCCATCAAAGGATTAAGGTTTTGTTTTAAAAGGTTGGTGTGGTAATCTCACTGACACAGTCCTGCATGAGTTTTGCCACTGTTTTAATAAACCTCTGGAAAGTGGACCTGCCATTAAGAGGTAGACACCTCACCACTGGCAGGAGAGGGGCTCCGAACTGTGGTAGTCAGACATTCTCCACATACCACGAGCACAGCCTACCTCCTCCCGTTACCACCTACCTTTGTACTTTTCGGTTTGAGTGCTGAGAAGCTCTGAACATTTTGTTTCTTCCTTTTGTATTTCCAGATGAAATCGGCATTCTGGGTGAATGCCATACACCTGTCCAAGGTTATAAGAAAGAGAAGTAACTACAAATTGCCTAAGCAGAAGTTCTACAAGAAGAATCTAAAATCTCACAGTTCTAAGCTGCTCCACAAAAGAAATTCATTTAGAAGCCATCACCGTCATTTTTCTGGCATGGTTATTTACAAAACCCTTACCATTTATTTTGTAAATGTTTCATAAAACAGATATAATACCTAGTGGAGTTTTTTTCTGAGTAGGAAAATAAACTAACAGAATACATATATGTCATTAGAACTCATTTTGGGACCACAGAGCCCTTTAAGCCACTCCTCTCAATACTCAACCTTTCACTTCACATTGATTTGATTAAATCAAACGCACATTTCCTTGTAGGACCACTCTTGGAGATGCCAGTTTGCTTTCTCCGAGGGCTTCTCCATGTCTGCTGCAGACAGCCATAATAGGATAGCTACATTTTTAAAAGCCTCAGGACACGTCCAAAACTTAACCCTATGAACGCAGATAAAATTGCAATCAGTTTTTTACTCTAGAATTTGGTGTGAAAGAGCTTTCAGAAGGATTAAAAAGATGAGAGGGGGCAGCAGGAAGAGAATCCACTACTATGACTTCAGGGAAAATGGTAATTTCCAGTCAGAACCATTGTGGGGTCTACCGATGTAGCAAAACTTGTCACTGATGGTGTTTACAGACATATGAAAGACAGTGCCACATGAGGTTCCAGTATCAGAGGATATCACACTCTGATTGCTCGTTTTCTTAGCCTCTGCCAACCTCAGTAAGGGCCTACACTACTGGCCCAGGGCCCTGTTGCTCATTAGGTTCTATCTCTGCCTTCTGCCTGCCTATCTCAGTCTCTCTCTGTCTCTCTTTACTCTCTTTCTCTCGGTCTGTCTTAATCTATCCTCCTCTCCTTACCAAAATTTTACTAAAATAGCAACCAAGGAGCATCACACTCTTGGCAATATCATGGTCATCTATGTTTAGTTATCCTACTATTGACACAGCCAAGAATTCCAATCAGGAATCTATTTCCCTAGCAGAACTAAAAGAAACTTAATGCTCTATCATTCTGTCACATTTATCCCCTTACAAAAAACTCTGCGTTTTCTTTAGTTTTACTAGCTCCTTATTTATTACACAACCATTAAAGGTAGACTCCTGATTCAAGCATACTGTGTTTTTCATATTTAAACACGTCTAGGTCTAAATCTCAGACGTGGGGAAGTTATGTCGATTTAAAAGGCAAAAACATTAGGATAATACCCAAGACTACCTGAGTGTGCAGACCCCACTGACTAATGAGGATCCCACAGGTTAGAGACCGTCACCCCAGATTTCTCATACTGCCTCAGCCAGGCTTGGCTCTGCTCTCATAGCATAGAGGATCGAGAAGCCCGGGACAACCGGCCCGCAGCTGTTCCCACATGCACGCGCTCCCCGTGAGTGGGCAAGAGAAGGTTGCCATCCTCCCAAAAAGGTTTTTAAACTAAGGGAAGAATTCGTGAGAACGACACAGCAAACTTGTATTCAGTTTGTTATTCCACCGGCGCTCTTGAGACAGGCAGAACGGTTTCCTACAGAAAACTTCCCTGCCGGCCACGTCCCCTCGGCATCCGCGGTGACAAGGACCAGGTGGCGGAGCGCTCGACGACCGGCCGCCGCAGGGCCGGTGTGGCGGCAGGAACCCGAACCTGGGCCGACTCACCCCAATTCAAGCCCGGACTGGACCCTACTCGAACTCTAACCAGAGCCTGAACTCGAATCCGAAGGAACCCGACCAGAGCGCGAACCGACCCAAATCCGATTAGATCCGAACCCAACCCGAACGCGATCTTCCCGGGAGCTCCACACAAGTCCAAACCGAGCTGGATCCCAACCCTGCGGCGCGGACCGCAAGTCTGGGGCCCAGACCCTTGGCGTGTTCGGGGCGCACCCCTCGGGCATCGCACCGGCACAGAGGTCGTGGTACTCACGGGGACCAGAAGCCAGCAGCAGCAGCAACAGCAGCAGGTCAGCAGCTCCGGCGCCCTCATCCCGCGCGCGGTGCCACCTAGTCCCGCGCGCCGGCGGCTGCGCCCCCAGCTACCAGAGCTCCGAGGCTGGGCGCGGGCCGGGCAGGGGACCGCCGCCCCGCCCACAGCCCCACCGAGGGACGCCCCGCCCAGTCCCCGCCCACAGCCCCCACCACAGGACGCCCCGCCCAGTCCCCGCCCACAGCTCACGACACGACGCCCCGCCCACACCCCCGCCCACACCCGGGTCTCGACACTCCCCTCCCCTCGCTCCTCCTCTCCCCTCCCACCCTTTCCAGGCTCCGGACCCCGTCTGCACCTAGCTCCTCGCCTACCCGCGTCCCGCACCCTGGGCCCAGCGCCGTCCCCGCGGCCCCTTCCCCTGCTATCTTCGTCTCTAGGTCGCTTCTCGCCCGCCGCCTGGAATGCGCGCGCCTCCCGGCCCTCAGCCGTCGGCGAACAGCGCGGGGACTGAAGGCGGCAGGACCGGCCGGCGCGAGGTTGGCGAAGGAAACTGCAGCGGTTCTAGGGGATCTACGGCCTCTGCAGAGGAAGTGGGGTGCGCTGAAGGGGACTCCCGCGGCCGCGGGCCACCTCGGCCACCGGGGACAGCGCCGCCTCACCAGAGCGGACGCGGCGCCAGGCTGTGCGGCTTTGGGAGTAATTCCCAGCGCGTAGCTGAGTGAGTGGGAACCGCTCGAAGCGCACCCGCGTTCCGCCAGCAAGGCTTCTGGTCGCTGAGCTGGGCGTACTGGAGCTTATGCAGCGCCCTCCACCCTAAAACCATCCATCCTGTCTTCTGTGCCCTCCACCTGTTCCCATGACCTGTGATCCACCACTCGGCTGCCATTTATCTGTCATCTAGTAGACCTCCGCACTCTCTGCGCCTCCAAGGAGAGTTACAACTTGCACCTTCGAATAAATGCAGTATTTACCAATTCGTTAATGTTTCACAAACCTGGAGATTAGGCTTTAATTACAAACAAATAAAACTTCCCCTCCCCGAAGCCTGAAGTGTTGGAGAACCTGGTCCTTGTTGGTCCAGTTCCTTCCCCACTCCTAGCTTTGGAATCCCCCAGCTTTGGAATTCCCTGTAAGAGGTCAGGCAGTGAGTGGGCGGTGGGATCTCTTTCTGAGCCTGGGCCCTGCTGGTTCTATGCTTCCGGGATACTCCAAGCAATCATGGCGCGCGGTTTTCTGCGATGACCATACAGTGTCCAGTTCCCAAAGGCAGGTGGCATGGCATCTCTCACTGTCCATGCTGGGAACATGTTGCCCATGTGAGCTGTGTTAGCTGTGTTAGTGTAGCGTCCCTAAGAGAATCTGGCAAGTTCTTAAGATGAGTCGGGCCGGCATGGAACCTCCATGCACACAGAATGAGTATTCGGTGTGTCTCTGTCGGTCTGTTTCTGGGCTCTCTCATATGCCTCTTCCCTGTTTGTCTGTTCTTTGGTTAGCACCACACTGTCCTAACCACTGTCGCTTTCAAGCATGTCTTGAAGTCAGATGATGTCAGTGTTCCAATTTTGTTTTCCTACAATATTGTGTTGAGCCTTTTGCTTTGCCACATAAACCTTAGAATAAGTTTGGCATATCCACAGAACAAGGTGCTGAGATTTTGTTAGAGTTTGTGTTTAATCTACAGATTGAGTTGAACAGAACTGACACCTTAATAAATTTGAGTCTTCCTGTCTTATCTTCTGTCTGTGCAGATCTTTGATTTCTTGTGCATTTAACATTTTGGTGCTGAGGTAAATGGCATAGTATTTTAAACGTTGAATTGTAATTGTTCACTTATGGTAAGAAAGCAATTGAGCTGGGTTCAGTGCCACTCACTTGTAATCCTAATCACTCTGAGTGGCTGGGGCAGGAGGATTGGAAATTTGAGTCTTGCCTGGGCAACTTAGTGAGATTTTGTCTCAAAAATGAAAATTTAATAAGGTCTGGGTATGTAGTTCACTGTGACTTTCAGGCTCTGGATTCAATCCCCATACCACTGAAAAGAAAAAAAAAATGCAACTGACTTTGTACTATAACATTAACTATTAGTCAGTTTTCTGTTACCAAAACAAATAACCTGATCCCCAACAATTTAAAGGAGGAGAGGTTTATCTGGTTCACAGATTCACAGAATTTAGAGCATGGTGTGCTTGTTCCAAGGCAGGAGCATTGTGGCAGAGGGATTTGGTGGAGCAAAGCTGCCTTGTTCATGGCAGCTGGAAAGCAGAGCAGGAAATAAGCACCAAAGAAGAAGGGATGAAGCACTGGGTATTGAACCCAAATCTCACCTCTGTAACTCCACCAAGGTACATTCAGAAATACGCTTTACTAATCCACTAGGGGCGCTCCTAAACCAACCTATTTGACAATCTGGCCTAACCGGCACCTCCTACCCCTCGTCAGTGGCTACCCAAACAGTGTCCTTAAGCCATACTTAATTTCTAAATAAACACAAGGTCACAGTTCTATCTAGCTTCATACAGCTATCCCACATAAGACCAAATATGATAATCTGTTTCCCAAAGTCTTAGTAGTTTTAGCATTGCTAAAATGTCCAAGTCGGGGCTGGGGATTTAGCTCAGCGGTATAAGCGCCTGCCTTGCAAGCAGGCAGTCGTGAGTTTGATCCCTGGTACCGATAAAAACGAAAAAAAAAAAAAAAAAAAAAAAAAAAGACAAATAAAATAAAATAAAATAAAATGTCCAAGTCAGTCTCCTCTAAAATTCAAGATAAACTCTTGGCTATGAGCCTCTAAAAATAAAGAAATAATGTACTCCCAATGTACAATGGCAAAGGATAAACATTACCTCTTTAAAAGGGAGGAATAGGAGGATACCAGAACCAAAGAAAGACTGAAACCCAACAGGGCAAATATTAAACCCTTGTACCTCTCTACAGGTAGCCCCCCCCCCCCATGCTCTTTGTACTTGCCTTTCTCTTGATCTGGCTCCACTTAACTACTGTGACTTTCCTTGGCAGATGTTCTACACTCCTGGTATCTCCTACTTCCTGGGGTACCCACTGCAATTTTGGCTTCATTCTCTCACATTCATGAACTGCTCCCTTAAAGACTCCTCACCTAGACTCCCAGGCTTCATTTGAAATTTGGGTCAAAGCCTCTATGACCCCATAACCCTTGCATTCCACATGATCATAAAGCCAGTATCAACTGGATAATGCCAAGGCCTGCTGCTAGCATGAGCAGGAGCCAGGACCCCTTGGGCCATGGTGCCATGGCCTCTCAGTGCCTGGATAGCTAAATATGGTGAAATAACACCCGGAAACCAGTCCTCTAGACAGCCCTTCTCAAGCAGGGCATGAGCCCAGGGGATCTTTTCTCAAATGAAAGGTTTCTGCTTTTACAGTCTTAAATCTGCAGTGCCTGGGGGTTTTGCTGATTCATATAATTCCCTTAAGTTATCTTTTTTCTTGTTCTTGTTGAAAGTATTTAGTGTTTTTTAATGATGCTTGTCTCTCCAGCAACCACAATTACTTTGGATCCAATTTTGCACGTTTTTCTTTTTGTGCCCAAATTTGTGTTTTTCAAATGGTTTTGCCCTGCTCTTTGCTCCCAGTTTTTACTACAAGTCTAGTTTAGAGTGGCCATCAGCATCCATGCCACAGCCTGAATGCTTGGCTGCCTTGAAATTCCTCTACCAGATCTATTTATCCACCCCCCACCCTTAAACTCAACTTTTTACAGTCTCAGGACATGGGCAAATATAAACCAAAAAAATTTGTTTGCAAGAGCATAACATTGTAGCTTTTAGTTTGCTTGGTAATAGAGCCCTTATTTCCAGCTGGAACCTCCTGAGCCTGGCCTTGACTGTCTGCATTCCTGACAGCAATCCAGTCTTCTAGCTCTTACCTGTTAGGCTTGATTTATAGCATTTTAGGCTTTGCTTTTCCAAAGTCCTTCTGCAAACTAGTTCTAAAGGCTTCTGAACCACATGGTCAGGTGTAGTCTTTTTAGGTATGATTAAAAAACACAGTGAGTGCTGCTACCAAGCCCCATCTAATAGAAAAGTGAGTTTTTAAAAATGTTACCATGTGTCCTTATCCACCTGTTCAGTGGATCTGGCACCATGCAACTTTGGGCTATTACCCAAAGTCAAGATGACCATGCAAAGGAAACATTTTGAGTTAAATAAGGGCACTGAGGCAGCCAGGGAAGTATAACTGAAGACATTCATAAGACAAGACTACCAAAACAACTTCAAATGTGGCAAGGAAAAAGTGACATACATCTGAAGTGAAAGAGAGTATTTTGAGGAGGATTAATGGCAATGTGTCTTTCAGCATAACTTTTTAAATTAAATTCACTGTATTTTTAAAATCAGTTCTCATATGCATTCAATGCTGAAAATTTCCATCAGTCCTGAAAATTTTGATAAGTTATATTTTCATATGCTTTTATTTTAAAATATCTTTAAATTTTTAAACATTCTTTGATCAGTGTTGTATTTAGAATTGGGTTGTTTAATCTTTCAGTGTTGTAAGAGTTGTAAACTGTCTTTCTGTGATTGATTTCTATTTTAATCCTAATGTGGGCACAAATTGTGCCCAAATTTGTGTTTTTCAAATGGTTTTGCCCTGCTCTTTGCTCCCTATTTGCTCTTTGCTAATCCTATTGTAGCCTTTTTCCCTTTTATGTCACTTGATGTGTGTTTTATTGTGCTAATGTGGCCCTTCTTGGTGAAAGTTCCATCTGAGATTCAGAGGAATGTGTATTCTGCTGCTGTTGAATGGGATATTCTATGACTGTTAATTAGACCCACTTGGTGATGTAGGGCTCAGTTCCACTGTGTTCTTGTTACCTTTCTGCCTGGGAGACGTCCCTTTCTGATAGAGGATTTTAGAATATACAGCAGTGACAGTGGATTCTTCTACTTTTTGTCTTTGCTTTGCTTTGTGTGTTTTCATGCAGTATAATTAGACAAACACACATTAAATATTGTGTGTGAAACCGACCTTTGATTGTGTAATGCCCCTTCTTATCCCTGACAACTGTTCTTACTTTGAAGTCTGTTTTCTGCTAAGGTTATGTAAGTACTTCTGCCTTCTTTTGTTTATATCTTTTTCAACAATTTTACTTTTAATGTAGCTGTGTCTTTCCATTGAAGGTGGGTTTGCTATAAGCATCCGATAGTTGGCTTTGGATTTTTCCATGCTAACAGCCTCACTATTTAATTGTTTTACTTGAACCATTTGTATTTGAAGTGATTTGATACAACTGGATTTGTGTCATATATAACATTTGTTATTGTATTGTAGTCTTTAATCTTTTGTTTTGCTTTTTGAGAAAGAGTCTCAATAAGTAGTTCAGGCTGGTTTTGAACCCACTATGTAGCCCAGGCTAAACTTGAACTCAGTGATCCTCCTGCCTCAGCCTCCAGAATGCTGGGATTATAGGCATGTACCATCATGCCCAACTTCTATTTATTTTCTTACTCTTTTCTTCTTTATTTTTATACTCCATTCCCTCCTGCTTCCTCTGGTTTTAATGGAGGATTTTATTTTTCTTGCCTCTTATCCTTTTGTTTTTTACTTTTTTTTTTTTTAGTACAGAATGATTATCCTTGAGTTTTCAAGGATAATCCAAGCCTGTTGCTCACTGCAGCACTTTCTGGGAGAAGCCTAGGCCCTGTGAATATTTACATAATTCCTTCTGTTCCTTATAATTTCTCATATCACTTACTTATCTACAAGTTATGATTACTAAATATTGCTGCTATTATTATTTTGAACAGGCTATTTGTTTTATCAATTAGGAGTAGAAATCAAGGCATGTTATTTGCTTTAATTCCTGCCTTCTTTTTCTCTCCCTTTACATATGTCTGAGTCTCTGAACTCTTGCATTTACCTTTTCTTTGAGTAATTTTTAAAAAAGCATTTCTTGCAGAGCAGGACTACTGATAACAAATTCTCTTAATTTTTGTTTGTCAGAAAGTCTATATGTCTTTTTCACTTTTGAAGATTAATTTTGCTGGACACAGAATTCTAGGTTGGTAAGATTTTCTTTCAATATTTTATACACTTCACTATACACTTTTTAAATTTTATTTTAAAAAGAGAAAACAATAAAAACAATGATAGAAAATTTCAAAAACAATGATAATAGGAGATTAATCATGGTCAATATCTTAGATATTGTTATCTTTTAAGTAGTTGTTCAGTTGTTCAACTACTTAGAATATACAAGCATGAAAAATTGATCAAGCAATATAAGCACAAACTGTTCTTTTCAATGAACTAACAGCAATTAGTAGTGTAATTATTGGGTTATATATACATGTATATATATATTTCCCTTTTTTCCCTTTCTTGTTCCTTTTACTCATCCCAGTTTTTCTTTCCTTTTGAGTGTTGCTTCCCCTTTTACAATATCTATGTATATTTTGGATCTTATTTACTTTTTCAGTTTCTTACACTAGGGAGACAATATGATGTTTACACATGAAAGTCTGATTTATTCATTTATGAGTATGGTCTTGAGTTGCATCCAGTTACCTATAAAAGCCTCGTTTGCCCTTTTTTTAATAGCTGAGTAGTACTCCATTATATAAAAACACCACATCTTTTTATTTGTCCCATAGTTGGTATTTGGGTTGCTTCCATGATTTAGTTATTATAAAATATGTTACTATAAACATGGGTGCATATATATCTCTGTGGTATGATATTTTTAATTCTTACGGGAAGATACCCAAAAGAAAACACCTGGATTGAATGAATCTCTAATCCTAGATTTTGAGGAATCTCCACATTGATTTCCACAGTGGTTGTACCAGCCTACACTTCTACCAACAGTGGGGAAAGGTTACTTTCTCCCCACAGCCCCGCCAGCATTTGTTAATGGTTGATTTCTTGATGATAGCCATTCTTCATGAGATGGAATCTCAGTGTTGTTTTAATTTGTATCTCTCAGATGATCAGTGATGCTGAATATTTTTTCATGTATTTATTTACCATTTGTGTTTCTTCATCTGATAAGTGTATTCATCTCAGATACCCATTTTTGGATTGAGTCTTTGAAGTTAGGGTGTCTTATTTTTTTCAGTTCTTATATGTTCTAGATAGAAGTTGTTAGTCTGAGGAACAGTTGGCTAAAATATTTTCCCACTGTATGGGTTTTCTTTTCATTCTGTTGGTAATTTCTTTTGATGTGCAAATACTTTTTAATAAGATGCATTTGTGTTCATGCTGTTTGAGTTTTGTTTATGAAGTCTCTGCCTACCCCTTCAAGACTTCCAAGATTTCTACTATTTTGTCTTCTAGTAGATTTAGTGTTTCTTTTTTAATATTTAGATCTTTGATCCATTTTGCCTTTAGTTGCATGCAAGGTGATAGATATGGGTCCAGTTTTTGTCTTCAGCATGTGGAAAGTCAGTTTTTCCAGCACTATATATTAATTTTTATTCATATAATTATTATTCCAACACGATTTTTAAAATAGACTTTCTAGGGGCTGGGAATTTAGCTCAGTGGCATAAACACCTGCCTTGCAAGTGTGTGGTCATGAGTTTGATTCCCGGTACTGATAAAAAAGAAAAAGAAAAAAAAATAGACTTTCTTCCAGTGAGCATGTTTGGTACCTTTGTCAAAGATAAGGTGGCCAAGTGTGTTTTTAGTCATGTCTGCATCTTTTTAAACTGTTCCACGTATCCTCAGATCTTTACTTCCTTCCTTTCTTTCTTCCTTTCTTCCTTTCTTTCCTTTCCTTCTTTCCTTTTCTTTTTCCCTCTCTTTCTTTTGTGAGTACTATGCTAATATTATGACAGTAGCTTTGTAGTATAATTTCAAGTCAGGGCTCCTTGCCTTACCTTTGTTGCCCAGGATTGCCTTTGCTATTCTAGGTTTCTTCTGTTTCCAAATAAACTTTAGGAGTGTTTTCTCTAAATCTGTGAGGTGTACTAATGATTACTGGGGACCATGAATTCACAGTGGCCGAATGGAGGCTTGGGATTATGAGACTTTCCATTAACTCTTGGGTTGGCTATTCTTCCCCACCGAGACTAAAATAAGACTACTACCATGAACACTCTTGTGCAAGATTCTTCTATGCACAAGATCATCTCTACCCTTTTGGGTTAAACCAAGATTATCTACTGCCTGCATGTCATGGGCCTCTGAATCTTTTGCTAGATCCTCCTATCATTGTTTATACCTATTGCATTGTACACACCCAATAAATAGTGGCTGGTTTGGAGTATCTGGGTCTTTGACATTCCTGAGGTATTGACTTCCAAGCCCCCTATCATGCATAACTAAATTTGCCTCTGTGTCTTATTTTTTTCCAGTCACCACCTTGTTTCTTATTTTATCTTTTATCGTACCCCTCATACAGGCCAGGTCCTCCATAAATAGTATTTTGATTGGGATTGCATTAAATCTGTATAACAGTTTTGGGAGTATGGACATTTCCACAGTGTTGGTTCTTCCTATCCATGATCAGGGGTTATCCTTTTTGACACCCTCTTTGAACATTTTCCAGAGTTCTATACTTTTCAATGTGTATATCTTTTACTTCCTCTCTTACATTGATTCCTAAGTATTTCTTTTATTTATTTATTTTTTGCATGCTATTGTGGAGGGTGTTCTTTCCCTAAGTTCTCTCTCAGTGAGTTTGTTGTCTGTACACAGGAATGCTATTGATTTTTGAGTGTTGATTTTATAACCAGAGATGCTACTGAATTTGGTTATTACATCTAGAATCTTTTGGTGAAGTTTTTGGGGTATTCTATGTAGAGTAACATGTCATCAGTGAATAACAATTATTTAACTTCTTCCTTTCCTATCCTTATTCCTTTTATTTCTCTCTCTTGTCTAATTGCTCTGGCTAATGTTTCCAGAACTACACTGAATTAGTGGTGTTAATGGACATCCTTGTCTTGTTCCTGATTTTAGATTGAAAGCTTTGAGTTTTTTTTCATTTAGTATGATGTTAGTTATTGGTATGTCATAGATAGGTTTTATCAGATTGAGGTAAATCTATTCCGATTTTCTATAGGTTTTTTTAAATCATGAATGAGTGTTGAACTTTATCAAGAGCTTTTGCTGCATTTATTGAGATGATCATGTGATTTTTGTTTCTGGTTCAGTTGACATGGTGTGTTACGTTTATTGATTTGCACATGTAGAACCATCCCTGCATTCCTGGAATGAATCTCACTTGGCCATGGTGTATAATCTTCCTGGTGGTTTGTTGCATTTGCTACTATGTTTGCTACTATGTTATTGAGAATTTTTGCATCTATGTTCATTAAGGAGATTGGCCTGCAGCTCTCTCTTTTGGTTGGGTTTTTCTGTAGTTTTGATATATGGGTACTATTTGCCTCCAGGAATGAGTTAGTGAGTATTGCTTCCCTTTCAATTTCATTAAAGTTTGAGGAGTATTGGCATTAAATCTTTTCCTAATGTCTTGTAGAATTCAACCATGAATCCATCAGCACCTAGGCTCTTTTTGGTAAGTTTTAAATTATGTTTTCAATTTCATTAACTGATATTGGATTATTCAGAATTTTTAAATTATCATGATTCAGCTTTAATAGTTTATATGTTTCTAGGAATTTGTCCAGGTGTTGTTTTCCAGTCCTCGTGAATGAAGATTTTCAAGTAGATATTGATTTTCTGAATTTCCACATGATCTGTAGTGATTCCACCCTTTTCATTCTTCATTGCATGAATTTGAGTTCTTTCCTTTTTTTCCATAATGTTACTAGGGGTTTATCAATTTTATTTATTCTCTCAAAGAACCAACCTTTTGATTCATTAATTTGTTGTATTATTTTCATAGTCTCAATTGATTAATATCTGCTCTGATCTTTATAATTTTCTTCCTTGCATAGACTTTGGGCTTAACTTGCTCTTCTTTTATTGAAGCTTGAGGTATAACATGAGATTGTTTATTTGCACTCATTCTGTTTTCCTGCTATGAGAATACAGCACTGTAAGTTTCTCTTTTAGGACTGTTTTCATTATGTCTCACAGGTTCTGATAAACTGAATTTGTATTTGTCTTGTCACTTGATTATAGATATTGTTTAATTTCATCTTTAATTTTATCTGTGACCCATTGGTTTTTCAGGAAGGTGTTATTTAATTACATTTATTTATGGAGTTTTTGCAATTTCCTTCATCACTAATTTCCTATTTCATTGCACTATGGTTCGATAATATGCACGGGATAGTTTCAATCCCTTTGCATTGACTGAAGCATGTTCTATGGGCAGCACGTGATCTATTTTAGAGAATGTCCCATGTGCAATTGAGAAGAATGTATATTTTGATGTTGTTGTATGGACCATTCTGTACATGTCTACTGAGTTCATTTGTTTACAGGTGTGGTTCAGTTCTGTTATTTCTTTGGTCATGTTTATGTAGTTGATCTATCTCTTTATGACAATGGGATATTAAGTTCCCCCATTACACTTATGTTATTACTTATTTCATTTTTCATGTCTATTAATGTTTGTCTTAGTTTGGGTGCTCCTGTATCTGTAGCATACATGTTTATGATTATTATCTCTTCTTCTTGAAGTTTCCCCCTAGTAAATATCTACTGACCTTCTTTATTGCTTTTGATCATTCTTGGTTTGAAATCCCCATTATCTTCCAGCAGAAGAGCTAGCCCTGCTTTTTTTCTGGGTTCCTGTGGCAAGGAGCATTGTTTTCCATCCACTGACTTTCAGTCTATGAGTTTCTTTTTTGTTTAAATGTGTTTGTTGTATACAGCATATTGTTGGATCTTGCTTCTTGATCCATTCTGCCAATTTGTTTCTTTTGATTGGTGAATTGAGGCTACTTACATTGATGGTTAAATGGATATCTATTGGCTTATCTTTGTCATGTTATTTTGCCACTGTTGGTTCCCTGTTTGTTCACCCTGCTTAATTGCTTGTCCTGCCTGGTAGTTTCTTCCTGTTGTTGTTGTTAAAATTGTAATTTTTAGCTCTGTCTAAAATATCTTTTAATACTCTTTATAGGGTTGATTTGGTGGTCATGAATTTCTTCAGTTGTTCTTTGTCATAGAAATATCTTATTTCTCAATTAATTTTGAAAAACAGGTTTGCAGGACACATCAATCTGGGTTTGCAGTTGTTATCCTCAGGACTTGAAAAACTTCTCTCTATGCTCTTCTTCCTGTATTGATTATTCACATTTTCCATCCTTTCCCTGTCATTATCTATTTCTTTTTGGCCTATGTCTACTCTAAATTTGCTGAGCAATTCCTTCATGAATTTTCACATTTCCTTTTTTTACTTGAGAGATTATTTCTGCTTTTTAAAATTTCTTTAGAGTCATAGATTTGTTGCTTCACTTTGGTTGCTATTATTTGAGGAATTTCAGATGTGCGTTTTCCTCTATGTCCTTGTCTCCTGGACTTTTTCTGGGTGGGCAGGGATAGAAGTGTGAGACTGCATCTTGCTTCTGTGTCTTGTCATTTTCTGTTTCATAATTTTTTAATTGTTTTCTGTGTTGATCCTTGTAAGTTTTGTAGAAGATAGCTGTATCACTAGTATCAAGTCCTCTCTAGGAAAATTGTGTTCCTCAGGATGTCTTCCGTGTGTAGGAGGCTCTTGGCTTGTGCATTTTCCAAGATCGTACTTTCATAGTTAATTAACAGTGAGATGCTGGTATCTGTTTGGAACAGTCCTCAGTTCTTTGATGTTGGGCTGTGGTGAAGTTATTACTCCAGAGCTTCCCAGTATTCCTACAGAAGGGAGAATAACTAATTACAACAGACAAGGCATCCTAGCTAAAGTACTATAATTATCAAAACAACGGCATTAGACACAACTAAGAAACTGTGGTAACTATTAACTTTGTACTTTAAACCATAGGAGCAAAATATACAATTATATAACAGAACAATTATATAACATTTGTAAATTGGGAGCTTGTATTCAAAGTGTTTCCACTTGGTAGAGCGGCTTTACCCTGTGGTGGGGGAATTTAATAAGATAGTGGATAAAACAAAGATAACTTAAAGAAAGTAGAAGCAAGGCTGGAAGACACACAATGATCACATAAACCTTGGGAAACTAGAGGAGAGGCAGAAGAGAAAGAATGAGGGAGTAAGCAAGGGATTGTCTGAATTTGGTCTCTGGGTTTGGGGGATAAGGTTAGTTCTGTGGCTAGAGTTCTCCCCAGCCATTTACAAAAAGGGAAAAAGGACAAGTGAAATGAAAAGAAAAAGAAAGAAAAAAAAGAATAGAAAAGAAAAGCAGCAACAATAAGAGAAAACGAGACAGGCCCACTCTCCTGAGTCTCTTCTGTGTGTCTTTGTCTCCAAGCACAATGCTGCTTCACCTAACATCACCATATGTTGCATTGTCATTGTTATTTTTGCTTGAGATTTTTCACATCACTTATGAAAAGTAGGAGGTTCTTGGCTTGTGTCCCTAGTTGGGACCCTACTTGGTTGTGGGCATTTTCTTTTATCTCTGGGCCATCCAGAGCAGTTCACACCAGTCATGGTGGCCACAAGGGGAAGGGATGTTCTCTGGGCCTTCCAGCACAGTTCACCTGGATTGAGGCAGTGTCAGTGGTGACATAGTAGGAGCTCACTTTTCTTCTCTGTGTGATTTTTGGAGATAAGTCTGGTAAAGTTCTTAGGTAGGCTCCTGGTAAGTAAGATTCCTGCCTCTGTGTTTTGTCTCAGGATTTTCTGTGTTTTTGACTTCCTTCAGTTTCAATGTAGTCTGCACAGGTCTGGTTTTACATTTATTCTGTTAGGTTTACTCTGAGTGTCCTTAATCTGTGGTGCCTACCGTTAATTTGGAAAAAATATCAATCACTGTTGCTTCAAGAATTTTCTGTTATTTCTCTCTTTCTTCTGCTATTCTCATGTGAATGTTTCACATTCTGGAATTGTCTCACTGTTCTAGAACATTCTGATAGAAAAACAAATAAAATAGTCTGTTCCAATGTTTTTGTTCTTTCTTCTCTTTGAATTTCAGCTGTGAACATTTTTGTTAGCATTTCTTGAAGCTCAGTGACTGTTCTCTAGCCATGTCTAGATGAATTCATCAAAGCATTCTTCGTTTCTTCCTCCCACCCCCATTTCCTTTTGATTCTTGGCATTTCTACATCTCTGCTTTTTGGCTTGCACTTCTCTGTGTCCTTCCATGTTTCCTATTTTACTCATCATCATCTTTATTGTACCATTCATATTTGTTCAGTTCTTGATCTGATAATTCCAGCATTATTCCCAGGTATGGCTTGACCTCTGCTGTCTCTTTAAGCAGTTTTACCTTTTAGTAAACCTTGTCAATTTTTGTTGAAAGTCTGATGTAACTTTCTGCACAGAAGGAACTGACCTAAATAAGCCTTTATTTTTTTTAATTTTTTTTATTTAAAGAAAGACTAAACAAAACAGAAAATCGGTAGAAATCATACATACTTTCAAAGAAAAAATAAACAATAATAAATCACCAGTTGATGTTTACATATTGTCCTCTTACAAATAATTGTTCAAGATACACAAGTGGAACATGTAAGTGGGAATTCAAACAGTGAGGTTGCAAATAGTTCTATTCAACAAAAATTTAGTAACATGGTTATCAATCCTATGCACTTAAACATACATGCAATTATCCATATCTTCATTTATGTTGAATTTAAACAAACCAAAGCAGACTAAAATAACTCTAGACATAGAATAATAGTATTGCTGGATTTCACACCATGACACACAGGGATCAGCACTGGGTACTCTAGTGTTTTTTTTCCTTCAAAATATTTGTTCATTTCATCATGTGTCATAAGATCAGTTCTTGTAAACTGTTTATAGGTTCTATGCACACATGAGTCTTAACATGTATTTCTATCCTTTCTATATTAGAAGGGGAAACAAAACAAAGCAGGACAAAACAAGACATATTCCTATAGACACATAAAATGAAAAGACATATAAAACCACTGTTAAAGGAGTTCTACTATGGTTACTGTGTTGTCTCTTGTTATCTTCAATAGAATTGGCTATATCATCAAATATAGTATAACTGAATATATCAGTACATAACAGTATTTATAAAAATACAACTTTGTAGATAGTGTAAAACTATAAAAACAGGTAGTAATCAAACCAGAATGGGTATCGTAGTGAATCTTGTCATTTTCAGTATAGTTGTCTATACTCTCAGATTTGATACTATCAATCATAACAATTTTGAGTAAAATCTGTCGATAACAAACAGCAATCAAACAAACCAGATTTAACTAAGATAAGTCATGATATAACAGTATAAGTCACAAAGGCTCCAGATTAAGTTAATAGGAAATTAAAGATGATTACTGTGCTATATCCTGGTATTTTTGGGATAGCTGTCTGTGCCCTCAGATCTAGGGCTTGTAGACAAACTGGGACAGAATAAGTTTTATCTAAGCAGAGCAGTGTGAGTAATATGGGTTTTAATTCCTGATACACTATTAATAATATCTTCTGCTGCCTCTTTAAAGACTATTCCTCCCCTTTCACTCCCCCAGGGTATACATTTTTGGGTCCCACCAACACCCTCGGTTTTAAATTGGGAGGGCAACCTGCTATTTACCTAAGTGGTTCTGAACCTTCTCCCTCCTGGACTTGATCTCTAGTTGTTTTTCTTTACTTATTAAAGCCTGTCTTTCCAATCTATCCACAAATACTGGTCTAGTTGCCCCTATTCCTCTCTGGTTCCCTGTCACAGAGAGCATTGTTTTCTCATATTTGAATTTTGGTCCATAAACCATTTTTCAGGTTAATTATATTTCCTATAAAGAGCATCTTGGTGGACCTTACCTCCTGATCTATTCTGCCTGTGAGTCTCTCTTTTTTTAAAAAAAAATTATTGTAGGCCATGTATATTAGAGATTATAGCTAACCTTCTCTGCCTCATTTTTGTAGTGCTCTTTTTCTGTCATTAGTTGTCTGTTTGTCATTTTCACTTTGCTTTCATTGAGGCCTCTCTGCCACTGTTCCTGGAATCCTGGTACTTTTCTCTTTCTTTAGAACGTCCTGCAGTATTCTCTGTAGAATTGGATTGGTGGTTGTGAATTTCCCCAGCTCCTTTTTGTCTTGGATGGATCTTGTTTCTACATTAATTTCTAGAGACAGTTTTGCAGGTTATATCAGTCTGGGATGGAGGTTATTTTCTTTCAGGGCTTGGAATATTTCACTCTAGGCTCTTTCTCGATTTAATGGTATGTGTTGAGAAGTCTGCTGATATTCTGATGGGCCTTCCTTTATAGGTTATCTGTTTCTTGTCTCTAACAGCCTTTAATATTCTGTTCTTATATTGAATTTCTGGGATCTTGATTATTATATGCCTGGGTGTAGCTCTGTTTTGGTTGTAGGTGGCTAGAGTTCTGTATGCCTCATGTATCAGAATATCATTTCCTTTTCCTATGTTTGGGAAGTTTTCCTTAATTATTTCTGTAAATAGCCTTTGTAGTTCCTTTATTTGTACCCCTGCTTCTTCATTCACATTCCTCATTCTTAAGTTATAGATCCTCTTGTCATCTAGCCTTTGAATTTTTACTGCTTGTTTCCTTGATACTTTTAAGAAATTTTTCCTTTCATATTCCACATTGCAAACCTGTCTTCCAGTTTGGATAATCTATCTTTAATTACTTTCAAGCAGTTTTGCCAGCTTTCAATGGAGTTTTTAATTTCCTGGTAATCTCTTTGAACCTGCTTCATGTATTCTATGTTTTCTTTATATTCTTCATCAAACAATTCTCCATTTTTTTTTTTGTGTTCCTCTATTCTTCCATCTGCGTCTTCCTGAGAGGTACTTAGCATTTCTTTTATTAATCTATTTATATCTTGCTTTACTTGGTTAAATATTTCACTTTTGAACTTGTTTATGAGGTCCTAAAGATATCTCTTTATGTCTGCTGGTGTCTGATATTGCATGTTTGCTGTCCTCAATTTCCTTTGTATTTATCTTTCCTGGATCAGTGTTCTCAGGGTTGGGGGCTGGGGACTTTTTCTTGTTGCTTCCTCTTCTCATATTTTTTGTTTCTTCCATACAGGTGTATATATAGGAAGCCCCAGTTTCTTTCTTTGTTGGTTACAATTCTTCTGAAGCATGCTGGCTAGGTGCTCCTGCCCACTGCAGTGTGCTATTAAGATGCAAACAGGGGCAGCATATGCTGGTCCCTCCCTTCCGGGTCAGTCAACCTGCTGAGGGCTTCACTGTGTTAGTGTGCGCCACCGGCATAGATAATTGATTTCGGATAACCTATTGGGTCTCAGCCAGGGGTGTGACCCAGGCCAAGCACACCCCACCAATCCTGCTTGGGAAGGGAGCAACTGACTGAAGTCACTGCTGCCCCTTGTTCTTGCCAGTCCTGCCCAGTCCCAGAATGTCTGTTGGAGCCCCTTTTCTGGAGCACTCACCGCAGGTCGAAACAGGCTCCCCACCAGCTCAGCTCTCCATTCAGCTCACTCTCCTTTGACCTCAGTGTGACTGAGTTTCCAGTGAGTCAAAGCGGTGGGATTTCCAGCAGCTCTGTAAGTCATAGCTGTGAGAATTCAGGTGCTGCGGCAGGAGCACTGAGCCTTTAGCTGTTCTAATAGTAGCACCAGGACTGTATGTTTGATTGGTTCTTCTCACCTTAGCTTCTTTCTGAGTGAAGACGACCCATTTCCCTCTGGTCAGGACTCCCCATGCTGTATTATTCTAAGTTGACTATCTCAGGGAGCCTCTGTAGCCTGCTGTTATCTATCCACCATCTTTACCAGAACTTAAATAGAACTGTAACGTGAGCTTTATGTTTGTCTGTGCAAAGTTATAATTTCTTACTGTCTGTGGAGGCTTTAGGCAGATCAGAGATGGAACTTCCTTGGTGGGTTGTTTGATTCTGCCCGGCTGTAGGTCTAGTGAGATGAGACCTTCATCTCAGAAAGCCCAAGGCTGCATCCTCTGCACTGCATTTCCCTGTTTGTTGGTGAAGCCTGAGGCAGGAAGAGTCCTAAAGTCCTGGCTGTGACTGTCACAAGTGCTGCTCACCTTCTGCTCCTGGTGGGACAGGAAGGCTAGCGAGGTGGCCTCTCCTCAGGTTACCTCAGCACAAGTGGCTGCCTTATGCTGATGTACCCACTGATCCTAAGATAGGTGCTCCAGCTACCCAGCCCTCACTGTCTTTTCCTGCGTCTGCCTCCAGGTTACTGTCAAGTAGTCTGGCACCTCCACTCTCCCTCATTTTTTTCAGGAACCACACCATGGCCATGTCACTCGTGTTTTTGTACTAAGGGCCTGGGTAGCTACCCAGGTGCTGTGCTGGCTTCTATACTTCTGCTCAGGGTGGCAGGTCGAGGTGACACCTGCCCTAGGGACATCCTTGCAAGTGACACTTGCAGGTACATAATCTGGGGTAGGCACAGATGTGGAGAGGCAGAGGTGTGATGCCCTCACTGGCTCTTATCTAGGGATAGCAGGACACAGGCAGATCTGAGAAGCATGCAAGCACACAGAGCTACTTTAGTTGCATATTAAGTAGAACGAGAATCTAATTGAGAAGTAAATTGGTAAATGGGACCAAGTTTAAACGTTTGCTTCAAAGTGAACAGGGAAGGATAATTAATTACTCATTGGTCCTTACATAATTAATAGTCTTTTCCTGCTAGTAATTAAAATGAAGGTTTTCTGAACCAAATTGTTCTCAAGAAGGATTTTACACAAACCCAGAGCTTCTGAAATGTCAAGAAGTTTTGTTCTCATCTTTTCACTGAAGTATTTCTGTTTTCTCTGTTCTTCAGCCTTTTTTCCTGCCCTTCAGCCTAGTTTATTAGGCCCTGTTCCTACTTCCAAATGCACTTTGAAGTTGGAAGGGGAGAGGCTCAGGAGGATGGGGCATCTTGATTT
This sequence comes from Cavia porcellus, assembly GCF_034190915.1. Taxonomy (NCBI): domain Eukaryota; kingdom Metazoa; phylum Chordata; class Mammalia; order Rodentia; family Caviidae; genus Cavia; species Cavia porcellus. The sequence goes on from NW_026947489.1 coordinate 62,308,103, forward strand.
ACAAGTGAGGGTGCAATTTTCCACAGTGCCTGCACCACAGTTACTCAGTGGTGCCGGTAGAGAGCTGAAGCCCACAGTGGTGACTGGAGCTGTGAGCTGAGGGCTGCAGTGCTATGGTGGTGCTGGGCACTCACTGCACAGCCCTCTCTGAGTCAGTGGCATGGACATCAAGGCACTGGGCTGTGTGTGGCTCTGCCACATGGTACTGGCCTCCTCACTTCTCGGAATACAGCCTGCTCCCTGAGGTGAGTGAACATGGCTGCTGGTTATGAAATCATTAAGCAAACTGGAGTCCTACTTAATAATTAGACTCAGGTGATTTTTCTGGTTGTTTGGAGCCAAAATGAATTTAATTTTGTGAGGGATTTTATCTTCTGTGCTGTCATGCTGGGAGAAATACCTTATCATGAACTTTATATACAAATGTGAAAGGTTGAATATAAGGCCTGTTTGCACACCTACAACTAGACACAACTCACAGTATGGTCCACAGCTCTGATCTTCAGGGATAGGAGGGAGCATCAGGAGAAAACCTGCTCACCAGAAGGAGACTAAGACACCAGTACTGGAACTCATGTAATTGCCTCTGGGGTGCACAGCTGGACACCTCTCCCACGATAGTGGCTTACACATGGTGTTGTTGGACTCAACTGTCAGTTCCTGTTATGGTTTGTGTCTGCGTGTCCCCCCAAAGCCTCCTGCAGTCATTGAGAGGTAGACTTTGCAGAGGTGGCCGAATCTGGAGTTGGTGACTGATTCATTTTCTAGTGCTGGGACTAAGGGTGTGAGTGCTATATCTGACCCAGGACAGGCAGCCTGCATACAGTACAAGGAAGAGAAAGAGGCGTGTTCCTTCCTCCCCTTGTTGCTTTTGTTGTCTTGTCCCACCATGAACTGCTGTCCTCTGTGAAATCTCCCTGCCTTTGAGCCAGCTGATTATGGCTGAACCCTCTACAAACTATGAGCTAAATAAATTTTTCCTCCTTTAATTCTGTGTGTCTTTTGTGTTTTTTCTCACCAACCAGAGAAAAGTAAGACAGCTCCTGATGGTAGGAGGTGGCTGGGAGACTCTCAGGCTCATGGACAACCACAAAAACCTGAAGAGTCAATGTCAAATCACAACAGATACAGGAACCCCAAAACAATGCCTGTGTGGTGTCACTGACATAAATGGACCTGATTAGCATCTCTGAAGAAACAAGACAGCAACTGTGCCTGGGGTATTTGGAAAGCTGAGGCCTGAGAATGTTGAGATCGTGGTCACAGTGGCCTTGAGGTGCCAGTTCCAGCCTGTGTAGTCTTCCCTATGGGGCAGCAGATCCTGGTTCTAGCCCAGGGAAGTTGGGGTAAGGTGGTCTCTGGTCCTCTTCCTGAAAGAATGGGTAGTCCACACAGCTCAGACCAAGGTCCTGAGGTTACCAGGAGTCAGGCCCTGCCTTGGTACCCATAGCATGCTGGTGCCTTCCATGTACAGTGCCAGCTTTCAGTGTCACTGTAGGAAGGACAGTGACCAGGGGAGGGTTGGACACACAGTCAGTGCTCTCTGCTTGCCATACTTATTGAGAAAGTTACTTGTGGTCACTTCTGGCAGAAGGAAATGCCTTCCCAGGGCCAAGATGAGACAAGAATATGTGGAGAGGCTCACTGATGGTGGTTGCCAGGGGCCTGAGGTACAGAAACCACTGCATTGCTCGACTAGCAAACTCCTCATGGCTCAGTGTCCTTAAACATGAGTGGAGGACCCACAAGATCCCAGGGCTGGCTTGGGATCTGGGAGAGCAGTGCCAGCTCAGATAGCAGTGTGAGTCTCTGATGTCTGCCAGTGTCACGGCTTTCACTGGGCACTGGCTGAAACAGACCTCACTCACTACTGGACAACCACTGTCTTCTGGCCTAAGCTACTGCTGACCATAACTGAGTCCCTGACACTAGGAGGTGGCCAGTGGAGGTCTTCTGGATCCACAGCACTGCATCCAAAGGCAGCCTTCGGGGTTCACACCTGTGACAGCACTCTGCAAGGCTGGGGTAGGAAGCTTGTAAGTTTGAGTCAAACTTGAACAACTTAGATGTTTGGGGGCCTCTCAGTGCAAAGGTGGCTACAGGTGCCATTGCCTTGCTTGAGTCTCATCTGCTGTGTGTCCACCTCCTCCACTGTTCACAGCTGCACTACTGTTAACTTGGAAGTTGCAACCAGCCAGGACTTGGCAAACTGACCGTCTTGTCTGTCACTGGCTAAGCCAAGTCCCAATGTGGTTGACTCTAAATATGATGCATATGACAGCAGCTGGTGACTATGTGTGGATGTCTTCCAGGCCCTGAGTTTAAAAACTGAGGCCCCATAATGGCTCGGACTGACCTCTCCCTTGGGCCCAAGCATGAATCAGAGGGAACACAGAACTAACATACTATGCCCCAAAGCCAGGTCCTCCTCACATCCTCTACAACCGCAAAGGCAGAGCCACAGACCTCACCACTAAACCTGTGCTGAGACCAGGTCCCTAAGACCCCAATCCTCACACCAAATGTGATGCAGGAGGTGGATAGATATTCTCAAAACCCTGTCCTTGATATGGGCTGGCACTCTGAGGACACATCTGTCTTTTCAGTTCTGACCCCTTGGGGGTTACTGAGTGCCTTGGTGCAGGACTGCTGGCAGCTCCTCGGGGATCTTGCTGTCTTGGCCAAGCCTGTGCTAAGGAGTGGCCATTCCTGTATCAGATGCTTGGTGGCATTGCTGGCATGTTGGGGTGGCATTCAGAAAGAGAAGGCTGGGATGATCATTTTTGCTTTGGAGAAAGAACATGATGATGTTGTTTGGGATGCTAGCTTGCATCAATCAATACGTCTCTACCTTCTCCTGATGACCACACAGGACAGAAACCCTCCTGTGTCTAGCCGGACATTCAACAGGCTTAGTGCTCATGCATACCAGGGGCTTGCTGGGCTACTGGGACCAGGATAGCATACTCCTAGGACATCATGTAGTTGGTGGGAAAGATGAGTGTCACCCATATCAGCAGGTACTATGTCCTCTCCTCGACCAGCCAAATGACTCAGATGGACCACAAGGAAGGGAATATTGAGCTGTTGCCCATGTGCCTCCCTGAGAGGATGAGCAGCCAGAAATCACCACGGATATTTTGTGCTGCAGATGGGAACCATCTCTTATGCCCATGGCCTGGGGTCTTTGTGCTAATGGAGAGCATTTCACCTGATGGCTTTAGTGTCCCTTTCCTCAGATCATGTTTGCTTTAATTTCTTCATGAGGGTGCTCCCCATCTAGAGTGGGGAGAGGTTAATGAAAATGTTGAGAGCAGGAAGTGAGGAAAACTGGAAGGGGGACTGAACAGCAAAGTGCAGAAGCCACAGTCTCATGACCTTGCCAGTTTCCTCCACACCATTGCCCCGAAGGGGACCTGTGGAAGGGCCATTTGTGTCACCTTCTGATGGTACTGTGTGGGTGACTGCCCTCAAGCTCCCTGAGTCTGCTTGAGTCCCATGTCACTGGCACAGATTTCCTGAAAATGCAGGAGCAGTGACCTATATGCTCCTCAGTACATTTCTAGCCCATAGAGGTTATGGTGCACAGGACACTGGTGACCACTCAGCGCTTCTGTGCCTCCGACCACAGGGTCAGACACTTGCTGAAAGACACATGGGTATCTGGGCTGGCCAGATGCAGCTTCTGTTATTCTCTTCAGTGTGCGAGATCCCATTAATCCATCAGGGTCCCTCATTGGCACACCCATGGCTAGTCAGGGTGGCAGGACCCAGGGCCACCCTGGGAGATTTGGGAACCCTGCTCTTGTTATAGCTGAATTCTAATGGGGAGGTGATGGTCAGTGTGGGGCCAGGTACTTGTGCTCAGGAGATGCAGGGAAGTGAGCTAGGGAGTTCTTGTCCTGTCCACTTTGTCCTGAGAATGTTTACTAAATGCACAATAATCCCACAGTCCCTGTGGGATGGATGTCACTATCATGTTTGTTTTAGTGACAGGGAGTGAGAGTTGGTGGGGTGTGATGTGGAGCTCAGTAGTCTAATGTGGCCAGGAGCCAACCTTTTCCTGGGCCTCCCTCATCCCATAGCCCTGGCAGGGGAGTCACACTGATGTCCATGAGTCTTTGCTTGCCTACACCCTCCATCCAGGTACACAGCCTCCATCTGCATCTCACCCCATGCCTGCCACAAGGAGACAGATGTGAGAGCCCCAGGAACTTGACAACACCAACTTCACATTCTCATTCCTAGAGAAAAAAACCTCAGTCACAGGAATGGTTGTCACACTGAACAAAACATCCTTTGTTCACTCAGGGATGAGGTCCAGGCCAGCCTTTGCCATGAGACTGTGGACATCCTCCTGGTCTTAGACGGGTCTAAGACTACATTCTAATATTCATTTATTTCTCTACCAATGTGTCTGGGACTTAAAGAATAAAGCAGCTTGCGGCAAACCCTTCATTCCAGGCCAAGTCATTGGTGGCTCTTGGTCGTGTCCCGTCAAGCCTAGGGTGGTGGGAGGTGCTTGAGGCGCCCTGTACTGGGTATCCTTGGACACTGCTGCTGACATTGGCCTGTTCTCTTGGTCTAGCACCCAGGCTATATCTGAGCTACATAGATAGTTGAGACAACTCCCCTTTTGTTTAATCCTTTTTCTTGGGTCACAAATTTAGCGTTTAAAATGAAATTTAGTTACTCGAGTATTTCAGACAAAATCTCCCTGCTCCCTGCTGCAAAAAAATTTAGAGTTTTTGGTACAAAAGGAAAATCTATAATACAGCAAAAAATTCATCCACAAATTAGAAAATTCTTTCGAACCATACATCATCTGAGGGATTAATTATCCAAAATATATAGAGATGAAATGACTGAATAGTGAAAAAACAAATTATCTGATTAAAAAATGAGCAAAGGACCTGAACAGATATTTCTCCAAAGACAACAAACGGCCAGCAGTTTAACAGAAAAAGGCTCCAGCTCACTGATCATCAGGGGAGTGCAAAGTATAGGCACAGTGACAGCCATCTCACACAGGTGAAAATGGCTTTGTTTGAAAGATGAAAGACAACAAATGCTGGCTGGAGAGGATTGTGCTGTCAATGGCACGGCTACTGTGGAAACAGGGACTCCTTAGAACACTAAATATAGAGCTACCACGTGATCCAGCAACCATCCCACTGGTGTACATCCAAAGACATTGGAACTGGGAAGTTGAAGGGAAATCTGCACTCCCATGTTCACTACAGACTTATTCTCCATAACCTATATGTGGAAACAGCCTGAGTGTCCATTGGCAGAAAAATGGACACTGAAGAGTGAGGCATATAGACTGCAGCTCTTGCCTCATGATCAGGAGTCCTGGGCCCACCCCCAGAACCACTCTTTATCTATCTATCTATCTATCTATCTATCTATCTATCTATCTATAAATGCTTCTGTTAGCAGTTTGCAAAAGCGGCAAAATTTTGCTTCTGTTTGCAAATACAACTATGGCCATCTTCCCCACACAAACAAAGTCACAGCCATCTACCCCCAAATAGTAAAACGAACTAAGTTTTTAAGATTTTAAAAAATCAGGAACTCCTGTCATTTGTGAGAATGGACAGAGCTGGAGAGCACTGCGCTAAGTGACGTAACCAAGTTACTGAGAGGCAAGTGCAGGGGGAGTTCCTTGTTCATAAGAGAATTTGAAAAAGCCCCAGAAGCAAGGACATCATTGATGGAGGAGGCAGACAGGGGCTGGGGGAGCCAGTGAGGGCACCCTGTTGAGGATGTGAAGAATCTTGAAAAGGGTGAAGCAGGGTGACTGGACTTCAAAGTAATACATATTTTAAAATTGATGATTGATGATTTTAAGAGATGATTTTCTTAATTTTAAATGCTCTTATCACAAAAAAATGTAAGTGGTATTGGTATGGATATGCAAATTAGCCCCAGGGGAGTCATTCCATAGTATATACATGTCTGAAAGGTCTCCTGGCAATGTGCACAGTTAGGATCTGTCAGTTAAGAATAAGGGAAAATAAAAAAAAAAGGGGAGTAAAGGAAGAATCCTCCTCTGAAGGGCTCTGGGACAGTGGCATCTTCCTGCCTTTCTGGTAGAGAGCAACAGAGAGTTGCAACTTTTCTATTTGCACTCACAATGCAGACAAAGCTGGTACTCCAAACACTCACCCCAGGTGAGTGGGGCTTCTGTGGGCCTGTGGTGTGGAGCATGGGGCCAAGGCAGCAAACTGACCCTGGATTTGCTGCTCATGGCTCTCAGGTGTGGATCTCAAAGGTTTGCAGGCTGCAGAAACCCATGTGGCTGCTGTTCTCATGCTGGCCTTGACCCATCTTGAGTAATCCTGGGGCTGAATCCAGCCCTGGCCCACACTGAGTGACATGTCTAGTGTGGGGCCTGACATGAGCTTAGACATCGGTCATGACAGACATTCACAAGACCTTTGTCAAGCTCTCCTCTGGAGACAGTGGGTACCTCACAATGACAGGGAGCCACTATGCTGAGTTAGTACCACACCAGCCTCTCCAGGGCCTTTCTGCCTTAGCCTTATCCCTCATTGCCACATGACCCAAAGCCCTGGGAGATAATGGTACCATCCACACAGGTGCCACCCATGCAGGTACAGTGAAGGGGAATGTGTGTTCTGGACAGCTGAGCTAGAAAGAAGTCAGTGGGCTGCCAGGCAGGGATGGGACCTCGTGGGAGTCAGTGTAGAGAAGGCCATGTCAAAAGCATGGCAGGAAGGTACACCTGAAGAAGGCCAGGCCTGAGGATGAAGACTCAGTGGCCAGGCCTGCATGCCCCTCTTAGGGATAAACAGTAACTTGCAGTTATTCTTGGTTTGTGAACTTAGTTCTTTTCACAATTCTGATTTCAAACCAAGTTGGTTGAGAACCAAATCAAATTCAATGGTTAGGTTCAATGTTGATCTTATGGGGAAATTTGATTTGGTTCTCATCCTATTTGGTTTGTGATCAGAATCGTGGAAAGAATTAAGTTCATGAACCCAGGTACCACCATACTATAATTAGCACCACCCAGTCCAGTAAGTCCAGATAGGTATCAGATGCCCAGATGGGTGACCAGAGCATCATAGCCCATCTCTTCTCAGAAACACTTTTGTTCTATGTTAGAATTTATAAGTAAGCTAAAGTTAATGATGCTTGCCATATATATATAAAATCTCCTTACTTTGTGCCTTGCTTCATTATTGGATAAATATTAGCTAAATGACTGCAGATGTAATCCTACTGGTTGATTATAATCCTATTGGTCGACCCACATTATTCTTACCTCATGATTTGGCTCTATAATGAGTTCTCAGAGAACTAGCCTCTGTGCTAACCCCTTTTGTGACCCCTCCTGTCTCTCAGAGGCTTTCTCTTAATAAAATTTTCCTACTTTTAACTCTTTCATTCCTTAGAATTCATTCTTCGATATTGGGGGGACACCAGTTTGACACCTCTGGCATCTAGCAAGTTGGTGGTTAGTTTTCCTGTATTGCACATGGATGCCCTGGCACAGTCAGCAGTGTGAACACCTTTTGGCCCTCACAGCCTGGCTTGACCTCACCAGGCACCGGGCCTGGGAGAAACTGACCATCTTTCCTCTTGCCAGGCAGTCTCCACAGAGCAGCATGCAGTCTGGCCCCTGGCTTCTTTTTGTTGGCTGCAGTGCTGTATGATAAATGACAGAAGAGACGAATGAGGAAAATACTCAGGACAGCAGAGGCCTGCAAGGCTGCTTAGTTGTTGGGAGCCGCAGCCCCGAGCCCGGTCGCCTCACTTGGCGGACGTGAGGCCTGTAGTAAAGAGTGAGGCCTGAGGTAGATTACCCCTCCCATCGAATATGCTAGTTTCCTGCTTACCGCGTAAACAACCCGCTCAACAATATAGTCTGCCTAGCAACTGATGATGTTAGCCAACCAGCTTGCCTTGCTTACTTTAACATGATTGGACACTGTATCCGTATATATACCGGTGCCACCCCTGGGAGGAAGAAGAAGCCAGATAGAAGCCCGGAAGTAAAAGCCCAAAAGGAGCCGCGGAGAGCGGACCGATAGAGGCTTCGGGGCAGACTGAAGCACAAGAGGAGCCGCGGAGAGCGGACCAAAGGAGGCTTCAGCTGGGAGAACCCAGGGCAGGCTGTACGGAGAAGAAGAATAAAAAGAAAAGGTTGTCCACTACCAGACTATGTCGTGTGTCCTTCCTGCCGGCCGGGAGCGGACATCGACATTTGGAGGCCCGCCCGGGGACTGATCACCCCCGCGACGTGGAAGTGGACAACGCTCCAGTACAGAGCTGCGAGACAGGTGAGTTGGGGATAAGCCTGGGCTCTGGGTGGCGCGCACCTACAGGGCTTTTAGACTCCCCTCAGGCTCACGCGTAAGTGGCGGATTCCTTGGGCCTCACGCGGTGAGTAACATATTAAAAAATGGGAAACATGCTAGGTAGCGGCACTAAGAGCGAGGGTGGTTGTGGAGAAAGCTCTCAAGAGCTTACAAAAGTATGCAGGGTATCTGAGCAGGCCCAGTCAGGGAGCTCCCGAGAGGTGTCTGTCAAGGGGAACAAGGATGCTAAGGAGGAGGACGGGGCTCTAGCCTCGGAGTCGTCTGACTCCGAGGACGAGGGAAAGTTGAATGGCAGGGAGGCCAAAGAGACTAGCTGTCAGGAGCCTAAGTCGCTCCATAAGGAGTCGGGTCTGCGGAAGAGTAGAGAGCTCCTGAGTGCGCCCCGGCGCGAGAGGGAGGCGAAGCCTTCCGCCCCACCTTGGGGGCCGTTTCCGGAGGCGATCCCTCGCCGCGGGGCGGCCGCCCGGGAGCTCCCTTCCTCTTCGCCAGAACAGGAAGTGATGCACGGGCCCCCATTTTCCGCCCAATCACGGCCGCTGTCTTATGCTCCGCCGCCGGCAGGTCGGTATTTTCACAGGTGGCTTTGGCAGGGGAGACGCTTGTTTCATGAGGTACATCCACCACCTGGGATGGATAGTGACCCCTACGAGATATTTCCTGTACAAGTAGCTATGGGCCAGGGACGCAATGTATGGGAGCCTTTTGAGATAAAGCAGATTAGAGAACTTAAAAATACAGTTACAACCTTTGGGCCGACTGCGCCTTACACCATTGCCATGCTGGAGAATCTGTCTTCTGGGCCCCTCACCCCCGCGGACTGGATTCAGCTGGCGGGGGCGTGTCTGCCCTCGGGTGGTTACCTGGATTGGCGAGCCTGGTATGCAGAGTCCTCTGCAGAGCAGGCTGAGAGAAACGCCAATCGGGGAGACCGGGGGTGGAACAAGAAAATGCTTGTGGGAGAGGGTCGGCGCGCTGATGGTCAGACTCGGTTCCCCGGCGCTCTCTGGCGGGGAGGAGATAGAGAGCCATCCGCTCCGCCCTGGAGCTCTTTTCTAAAAGCGGCTCCCCGCCGAGAGGCCGCCACAGGAAACCCTCCCTTCCCTCAGCCGGCACAGGAAGTGACGCCCCGTTTCACTCTGTCGCGACCGCAGTCTTATGACGTCGCGCCGCTGGGCAGACGGTATTTTCATGGGCGGCTACTCTGCCGAGCAGGCTGAAAAAAACGCCGGTCGAGGAAAAAGGGGGCTGGGGATTTAGCTCAGCGGCATAAGCGCCTGCCTTGCAAGCAGACAGTTGTTAGTTCGATCCCTGGTACCAATAAAAAAAAAAAAAAAAAAAAAAAAAAAAAAAAAAAAAAACGAAAAAGATAAAAATAAAAAATAAAAAACAAAAAGGGGGAGTAAACCCTCGAGGTTTGATCCCTGGTGATGTTTGGCAGATGGACATCACACATATACAGGAGTTTGGGACTCTTAAATATGTTCATGTTTCCACAGACACCTGTTCTCACGTCATATTTGCAACAGCAGAAACAGGTGAAAAAGTGTCTAATGTGATCAATCATTGCCTGGCGGCTTGGGCCGCATGGGGCAAACCAAAGATATTAAAAACTGATAATGGACCAGCCTATATAGACAAAGCTTTCAATGAGTTCTGCAAAATGATGGAGGTTCAATTAAAACATGGTATCCCATACAATCCCCAAGGTCAAGGAATCATTGAGAGGGCTCATAGAAGCCTCAAAGAAATTTTACAAAAACAAAAAGGGGGAGTAGGCCAAGGCCTGGCCCCAAAGGCACGATTATCCATGGCACTATTCACACACAATTTTTTAAATTTAAATAATGATAATCGCTCCCCAGCTGTGGAGCACTGCAACCCTTCCCCCAACCATAAAGGGTGGGTGAAGTGGAAAGATGTCCTGACAGGACAGTGGATGGGCCCGGATCCAGTGGTCAGCTGGAACCGAGGCGCGATTTGTGTTTTCCCACAGGAACCGGGACGAGAACCACTGTGGATACCGGAGAGACTGACACGGGCAACAAAGCCCTCGACTGAAGATCAGACCTGCCCTACTGGAGATCCATCACAGACCAACCAACAAGATGAATAGAAATAGCGGTAGCCCGAAATGGACAAAAAGATCCTCAGGCATATGCATGGCTTGCTCGATTGGCCCACGACCGAGTCTAGATATGGCGGGCATCCTTCATTCTCCTCCATAAGGTGACAATACACAGCAGGGTAGATGAGTCAATGACGGGTAAGAGCGTGCCTCCCCAGCATGACTCGACCTAAGCCAGGCCCTACCCCATCCTGCACGTAAGCCGCTGGACTGTTAGATGCTGCCCAGGTCTAAATTTCTCTCCGAGGAGATTTCTTTACGGAGAGGAAATGAGTGCAAGCTTGTGTGCATCCAGGTTCCGTCCAGTTTGTGCCTGGCCCTAGAAAAAGGACGAGGGCCTCAGGGCCTTGGCAGACCATGGGACGGCCGACCAGGGTCTAAGCCAAGGACCTACGGTGGGCCTACGCATAGGGCATAAGCCTCTGCACCCAGTCCAGGAAGGGCTACGATGCACACATTTATAAAAAAAAAATAAAATAAAAAAGGGGGAGATGTTGGGAGCCGCAGCCCCGAGCCCGGTCGCCTCACTTGGCGGACGTGAGGCCTGTAGTAAAGAGTGAGGCCTGAGGTAGATTACCCCTCCCATCGAATATGCTAGTTTCCTGCTTACCGCGTAAACAACCCGCTCAACAATATAGTCTGCCTAGCAACTGATGATGTTAGCCAACCAGCTTGCCTTGCTTACTTTAACATGATTGGACACTGTATCCGTATATATACCGGTGCCACCCCTGGGAGGAAGAAGAAGCCAGATAGAAGCCCGGAAGTAAAAGCCCAAAAGGAGCCGCGGAGAGCGGACCGATAGAGGCTTCGGGGCAGACTGAAGCACAAGAGGAGCCGCGGAGAGCGGACCAAAGGAGGCTTCAGCTGGGAGAACCCAGGGCAGGCTGTACGGAGAAGGAAAATAAAAAGAAAAGGTTGTCCACTACCAGACTATGTCGTGTGTCCTTCCTGCCGGCCGGGAGCGGACATCGACACTTAGTGACTGCCTTTCCCCACATAACCCCAGTCTGAGATCCACTAGCTGACCAGCTCAGTATTGTACCATCTCACTTCACAGCCTCCAGCCAGGTAGACTGCTCAGCTGGATCTGGAATCCTCCATCTCCCTAGCTTTCCAGGGGGCAGACTGGACAGGGCTGGTGGAGTGTTTAAGCCCTCACCTCCTCACAATCCCAGTGAACAAATCACTTCTCCCTGGGCCCCATTGATAGAACTGCCCTCCTTGAATAACTGAGGTCCCTGAAAAGCAATGTTTTCTTGGAACTCTCAGTAGGACTGAGCTCTTATGCCAGGCCAAGAGAACACAATTCCAAGTTTCCTGTGGTTGGATGAACCATAGACCCAGGATTTATGATTTTATTTTGCAGACAGAAGGAATTCTGGTTTCTTAACATTTTCAAATTTCTAGTCCAAGATTTTAGGGATACTAATTTATTTCTGAGTTCATGACAGGCACAATTTCTAGGTCATTGTGACTTCCAGCTCTTTTTTTGTTCCCAGCTGCCATTACCTGCCCTTCCTGACCCTCTCTTTCTTTGGGTGTCCTGCCAACACTTACCTGTTTGTATCTTATTTTCCTAGAAATTATGTTATTTGTTAAATCTCTGCTGAAATAGTCATTCCTCAGGTTCAAATGTTTATGATTTAAATGCTAAATTCTGATTGAGGTCACATTGCTATTGGTCATCATGATTTAGAATTTCCCGCCCCCATTCTCTATGTAAAGGCAACAGATACTAGATGACTCTCCAAGGACCCACTATTAAGCCAGTATCTCCATATATGCAGGACCCACATGATGTGGGGTTGGAAATGTGTGCACCTGGTGAGGACAGAGGCCGAACACCATGGAGAGTGTTAGCTCAAGTCCACAGACAGGCTGGCTGCACCACAGGAGCAGGGCCTGGGCCACATAGCCCTCTGGGGACTGGGACCTGCTGGTCTCCTTGCAGACTGAATTGGGAAGAAAGCAGGGAAGTTCTAGCTGTCCTTGAAGGTTCTGCTTCCATGTACCAGGGTCTCACCTTTGTGACTCATTTTCCTTCAAAGACTTCCTTTCAAAATCCAAAGCAGCCAGAGAGAATTAACATGGAAAACTGGAACACAGTCCATAGCTAACAGCATGTAATTCATGAGGTGGTGAAGCAATTATATGTGTTCTAGGTTCTTTTCATTTTGAAGAAGTAAAATACTAATTTATTTTCTAAGTAAAATATGTGTGTACTAATCTCAAATATAACCAGAAAAAGTATAGTAATAGAACATATAATTATCAAGGATGTAGTGAAAAGGAAAAAAACAAGAGACAAAAATTAATACAGTAGAATTTTCACAGAGAAAATAGGAATGTAAATAGATGAAACAAGTAGAAAGTAATTAATAAGTGGGTAAATGTTAACCTAAATATGTCAATAACTATTTTACATAAAATGCAATGAATAATTATAAGACAAAGTTTAGACCCAAAAACTACATTTTGAATCTAAGAGTCATGTATGAAATATGTTTTAAAAAGTTGAAAGCCATAGGATGAAAATACCATGAAAACAAAAACAATTTGTTGGAGGCAATAGATATTCTACAAATATATGCTCTAAATAATGGCTTCAGAATGTTTAAAGAAAAAATCTACAGAGCTAAATAATAATAAAAACAACAATAATAGTAATGAAAAATTTTGGTATATCTCTTATAGTACCTGATAGAACAGTAATTTTATTTTATTTTTTATTTTAGGGAGAGTAAAATAAAACATAACAAAACAGAACAAAGCAGATCAGACGAAACCAATTTACGTGACATAGGATTCAAAGCAAGAGAAGAGGAGATCAACAGTGGATGCCATAATGTCTCTGGTTTTCCTCAGAATAGTTGTCCATATCTTCGCACACAATGAATTCAAACAAAACAAAATAGTATTAAACAAACTGATCAGAACAGGATAATGAAAGCATTACATGCCTTCGAAACCAGACAATAGGAAAATCAACAATGACTACTGTAATTTCTCTTGTTCTCTTCAAAATAGCTGTCCATACCTTCATATATGTTGAAATTAAATAATAAAAAACAGACTAAAAGCACTCTGAACAAAGAATAAAAGCATTACTGGATTTCACAGCATAGGGAATCAGCTATGGCTACCGTCACGTTTCTTTTTCTTCAAAGTAGCTGTTCATATCATAATGTATAATACAGTTAATTCTCATAAACTGTTTAGAAGTTCTAGGAATGTGTAAGCCTCTATATGTACATCTATCCTTGTGCATGAGAAGGAAAACCAAATAAAACAAAATGAATTACTAGAAGAGCAAGAAACAAAACAAAATGAATTACTAGAAGAGCAAGAAACAAAAAGACAAATAACAATAGCAAAGAGCCCAAACAACGACAACATAGGCCTTCAAAACAATCTTCAAAAGAGTTCCTCAGATTTGAACAGTAACTTTAAAGTATAAGAATATAGATGAATAAAGTAAGCCTAATGTATGGAAAATATTCCCCAAAACATCAGAATATACTTGTGTACCCATAAAACATCAACCAAAAATTCGCTGTAAAATACATCAGAATAGATTCTGAAGTCCTGAAATAATATGAAATATTGTTCCCATCACAATTCTATTGTTAGATAAAATAAAGAAAGGGATGATACAACTAGAAAATTCCTTTGTATTTAGAAACTTCAAAATACGTTTCTGGGCCAAGTGTGGTGGCCCATCCCTATAATTCTAGCACTTGGAGGCTGAGGTAGGAGGATGGCCACATGTTCAAGGCTACCCTAGACTGAATAGCAAGATTCTGTCTAAGAAAATGTTTTTGTACTAACTGGATATTTGCTCCTGTTTAATGAATTATTTTAGATTTTAATATGTGGGTATGTAATTATGGTTATATTTGTTAAAGCATTCTTATCTTTTAGTGGTATGTATTGATATAATTATTTGGCTACTAGAATCTATTTTAAAACCATCCAGTGGAATAAGTGGGATAGACAAGAAATCAGCCCAAGCCTATAGTTTCTGATATAAGCTGTGGGTGTTTGAGTTTCTCAGTTTCCCTGTCTCATTTTGTGTATTTCTGAAAGTGTCTGTAGTAACAGGTTAAATGCATACAGTTTTAAGTAAATGATTCAAGGAGAAATTAGAAAGTATTTGGAACTTAGCAGAAGTAGCATAAATCAAGACTTCTTACATGCACACCTAAAAATATATCAAAATCTTTGATAATCGAACCAATATTCAATTGCTATCTATTTAGCCGGATGGAAGTTTTGGTCTGAGCTTAATAGGGCTGATTGCAGAATGAAATAAGTATCAAAGTCTTTGGAGGATTTTACCAGAACTCACACCTCAACACAACAGGCTAGAGCTGAGGATAGTTTCCAAAATTATACACACACCAAGAACTGGAACTCACTTCATACAGAGAGATAGAAACTGAAAGGAAGCACCAACTGGACTGTTTAGAAGTGTAAAAATGTATTTTGAAATAACAAGGATGAAAGTGATGATGATAAAGGACCTCCTGGGCAGGCTCGGCAGCAGAGGACAACTGTCTCCCATTCCTTGCTGGTGTGAGCCACAGAGTGGGCACCTGGCCAGGCAGAGACCTAGCTATACTGCCAGTCTGTGGTCTGCACCCACAGGGAGGAGGAACGGGGGAGGGGGGAGCAAATGGGAGCCAGACACATTTGCTGACCCTGGGGAGCTCTCAATGGTCCTAATTTGGCCTTTTTCTCCACTTGGTTTGGGTGGTGGGTGGGGACAATATGTGGTCATGGCACAGGAGTTCCCTCTGCTGACAATAGGAACTGGAGCTGGCGGGATGGGAGAGAGCGTCTGAGGACGGGTCCACATGCACTGCTTGTCCTGTGACTCTGCTCTACCCTGTTTCGCAAAGAGCAAAGCCAGGCAGGGACAAGAACAGGGCTGCAGCCAGCACCTGCTGTCCCCGGCCTGGCAGCACATGTGGGGGTCGTGCACTGGTGTTGTATGTGCTCTTCTCATGTGTATTTTTCTTCAGAAGATAGGAGGTGTCTGGGATGGTAAACATGGCGGGGCTTGGGGAAGCTTGAACTCTGGCACACCTTGCAAATGCCGGCCACCGGGAATGTCCTGGTTTCTCAGGGAGGAATTTTTTTTCCAGAGGCAGTCCATCTGTTTTTTTTTTCTAGTCAGTAAACTGGACTTTTTCCTTATTTTTTTCTGGTTGAAGTGACCTAACTGCTGTGTGTGCTGTTTTTATACCAAAAGTTTTGAGTGACTGAGCCCAAAATATTTTCTTTTAAATCATTGTGCAAGTTGCCTCCATTCTGTGGAATCTGGGGTGTGCAGTGACTGTATAGTCATCTGCTGTGAAGACAAATCAAGAGAATGCCCATATCCAGCAGTTTTGAAAAATCATTCATAGCAGGATGGTATTTTAATACCTTTGAATTGGGAGAACTGAGTAGGATGATCCCAAATCACGTCTTTCCAGTTCCTCTTAAGAAGATCCATGGAGGGTGTACTATAATTATTCTAGTGACCTTGTGGATGTCCCCATACTCAGGAACTTGTTCTCAAGAATCAGGCTCTTCTACAAGTGGGCAGAAAAATGTATATTTTTCACTTAAATCAAAAGGACCCAGAATTCTTTTTTTTTTTTTTTTTTTGTTTTTCGTTTTTAGCAGTACCAGGGATCGAACTCACGACTGCCTGCTTGTAAGGCAGGTGCTTATGCCGCTGAGCAAATCCCCAGCCCTAGGACCCAGAATTCTTGTTTGCATTTGGGAAAGGAGCTTTAAAGGCAAGGGACCCTGTTGGGAGCCGCCGACACCGGTCGCCTTACTTGGCGGACGTAGGGCCTGTGGGTGGGAGCGGAGCCTGAGCTAGATTGCCCCTCCCATCGAGTGAGTCAAGTTGGCGCCTGCTTCCTGCCCCCTGATTGCGCTGGCGACTTAAACAACCCGCTCTGTAAGATAGTCTGCCTAGCAACAACTGATGTTAGCCAATCAGCCCGCATCGCGCGCTTTGAACTGATTGGCCACTGTCACCCTATAAAAGTGAATGCCTCTCCCGCCACGAGACAGGAAGCACAGAGAGAGATAGAGAAAGTCCACCGGCGAGAAAGGGCTGGTGGCAGAGAGGAGGCCTCGCGGGGCCCACGCGGAGACAAATAAAGGCAAGGTTGCACACCGCCAGACTTTGTCGTGTGTCTTTCCTGCCGGCCGGGAGCGACCCTGACAGGACCCCAGCCCAGCTAGTTTATAGCTAACTCTGAACTGTAGCCATGCAGTTAGGGAAGGTAAAGGTGGTAGAGAGCCATGCAGTTAGGGAAGGTGAAGGTGGTAGAGAGCATGGTTATAAAGAGCTGGTGCACACCCAGAGAAACATGGGCAAAGTCTTCCAGCCCTTGCTGTGATTGACAGTGATTTTGGAAGAGATGAACGGAGGGTGGGATGGAGGGGTCCAGAGACTGACATCAGCCCTGTTGCCCAGATGGCCAACCTGTTCTGGAGCCTAGTTGTGTCCAAAGAACCAGCATGAAGTCATCTTTGTGGGCAGGAAGGAGGAGCTGGCATGCTTGCCCCTGGGCCATGTGACTCCCATAGGGCTGCTGTGTCGCCTTGTGGACCTCTGCACGGATAGGGGCACTCCCCCTCTGCAACCACTGAGAGGTCATGACCTGAAGTTGGCAATGGTGACAGGTGCTCCAAAGCAAAGACAGGGCAGACCATGAGTCTGAATGACAGGAGGGGTATGCAGATTGTTGTCCAAAACCACCAACTTTGCTTTCCAGTTCCCAGCATCAGGAAGCCCAATGTTTGCAATTGGTTTGAGTTTAACTTGCAGCATCTGCCAAAGTTTCCTAACTGTTACCTTGGTTGGCCTTTGTGCCTTTGCACCAGGCCATTTCCTTTACAGGCTCACAGCTTCCTATGAGTGTGAAGCTATTATTGCCTTCAGTTATGAGCCTGGCCTCTCTCCACGCTGTCCTTGAACCCACAGACCATGTAGCAAAGATCCATTTGGCTGAGTGTTCCACTGCGTTGCTGAGGGAACTCTGGACACAGAAAGTTCATATCCACATTTAGTAAAGGCTTCTTGTGTCTCTGGGAACTCACAAATTCTTTCCGATTTCCTAACAAAGCCAATCCAGATATCCAAAGTGTCAGATAATAAGTTGCCCTGACCTCTGTAGTAAGCACTGTTATGCTGGTTTCTCTCAGCCTGGTCCCTGAGTCTTCTTCCCCAGACCTGTCCCCTGCCTTCCAAAGCTGAGCATGAGGTATTCCTGCTGTGCCACTGTATGGCTTGTGTCTAGATGTCCCCCGAAGCCTCCTGTGGTCATAGATGGGGCTTTTCAGACACGGCTGAATTTAGAGTGTATAATACTAGAATTAAATGTATGCAGTACCAAATTAGTCCACTAACTGAAATTAGCAAAATTCTGGGTGTAGATAATGGGAAGGTTGGTGTGGGTAGCACAAATCAAAAGGGTTGTAGCCTGGGTAAGAAGCCTGGGAGAGAGGGCAAGTAGGCTTTTAATTCTGCTTTTCCTGTGGGAGAAATTAGAATATTTCCCACAAAGTCAATTTCAAAGCACTAAAGGGATAGTTTGAGTAGTCATAATTGCCATGAAGAAACAACAGCCACAAATCTGTTAGTGCCGCACTGGAAGTAAATTTTCAGTCTTTAAAATCTGTTAGTAAGAAATAGCATGGATTTGCTATGCCTCGTACACAGAAAAATACTTTTCCCTGCAACCACTTTCTTGAGACTTTCCAGAGTCTGCACTGGCCTTGCTGTGCACAGGAGGGCTTCCTGGTACCTCCTGGAGCACTTTCAGCCTCTGTCAGTGAAACCACCTAATCCTAGATGTCCAGTCACTGATGTCAGATGCCTTTCTGGAAATGCATCAACAGCCCGGGCCTGAAAGGGCCGTCACAGAGGAACAGGGTGTCTGTGTTGGACAGCTCCTGTCCTGGGAAGGTGGGGCCTGTGTCAGGATTGTCCAGAGAAGCCACGCTGGGAGATTCAGGCACCTGCATGTTTCTGTGGAGAGGGATTAATAAGGACACAGGGGACAAGTCCTGACCTGGGGGCTGATGCAGCTGCAGTATTTGGGGGTTAGTGCAGAATTCCTTCCTTCTCAGGAGAGCTTCATATATTTTTTTGAAGTCCTTTAATCTCGAGAATCTCAGTGTCCTCACAATTCAGGCTCTTCCCTGCAGCCCACACTACATGATGGTGTGACATCTGTTCACTATTGTGTATCTAAAGATTCCAAGTGTTCATAGAGACCTGTGATGTGCCAAGCGCTGTCCAAGTTGCCGACAGTCACCTCTAACCATGACCTTCCTATCATGCAACATATATACACTCTGAATTTTCCATAAATGGTCAAGATTGTGGGAGAGTTATTGGCTAAAATCTCTGTTCCCTAGAAGCCTTAACTCGTTAGTCTTTTCACCTTTCTGAAATTTTTAAAAATTTTATTTAAAAGGAAAAAGAGAAAAAACAAAACAAAACAAAGCAGTGTAAGGGTACAAGTAATATAGAACTACAAAAAAAAGTAAGAGATCACCAGTTAATAGATTACTTATTATCATCTTAGAGATAGTTGCTCAAGTCACAGTATCAAAGCATACGAAGTGTACATTCAAACAGTGAGACTGCAAACAGTTGTGTTCAATGATCCAACCAAAAACATTAATATGGTCAGCTATTTAACACCCCTAAACACACTTGCTGTTATATCTTTTAGAGCACTTTTTTTCCTTCTCTTTTTTACAACAAAATTTACACATTTTGGGTTTTATTACTCCTAGGTTCTTATTACTTTTTTTTTTTTTTGGAGAGAATAAAGTCAAATATGGCAAAACAAAGCTGTCAGTCAAAACCAAGGATAGACATGGCACATGATGTAAAAACAGAGTACAAGGTTATCAACAATGCTTACAATAATGTCTTTTGTTTCCTTAAAAAGAATTGTCTATCTCATTAGGTATTATAAAGTTGAACAAAACAGTAGAGAACAAGACCAATAAAACTTAAGTGTTGTAAACATTATAGGACTTCCAAAGGAGACAATAGTCAAACCAGAATGGGCATCTTAGTGAATCTTATTGCCTTCAAAGTAGTTGCCTATACCCTCAAACTTGATACTATCATACAGAATGGAACAGAGTCTAATCAGTCAAAACAAGATAGTGGGAGTATTACAGGACTTCAAAACAAGTTAATAGGAAATAAAAAGTTACTATTATATATCCTGCTAATTTAAAAAAATTTTTCCCCTTGATTAAAAAAACCATAAAAAATAACTAAATAATTTTTGTAATGAATAAGGAGAGATTGAGATAAAATACAACATAACAATATAACAATACAGATCAAAGCATGACTGTTTAAGCAACCTAGTGCTTCACCACCAAATAACCCGACTTAATAGTAGTTACCATAGTGTCTGTCTTTTTCCTTGAAATATTTGAATAAAACTTCATATACTATAGCTTCAAATATTTCCATATCAAGAAGCCCAGAATAAAGCCTTTCCAATTAATAAATGAAAACTTTATAAGGCTTCAAGGCCACATAATGGGGAATCATGATTACCACATATTTTATATATTTGAATCGTTACATACATTAGGGAAACAATTTGGTATTCACACATGCGAGATTGATTTATTTCACTTATGAGTATGGTCTCAAGCTGCGCCCATTTATTGATAAATATCTCAATGTGATCCTTCTTTATAGCTGAGTAATACTCCATTGTATAGAAATACCACAACTTTTTTATCCATTCCTCAGTTGATGGACACTTGGGTTGTTTCCAAGATCTGGCGATTACAAATTGTGCTGCTATAAACATAGGTGCACATATATCATTGTGGTATGATGCTTTTAGTTCTGCGACTATGCCTAGACGTGGAATAGCTGGAATAAATGGGACTTCCAATCCTAGCTTTTTGAGAAATCTCCAGACTGACCTCCACAAAGATTGTACCAGTCTACACTCCCACCAACAGTGGAGGAGAGTTCCTTTTTTCCCACAGCCTCTCCAGCATTTGTTGTTGTTGGTTTTCTTGATCCTGGCCATTCTTTCAGGAGTGAGATGGTATCTCAGTGTGGTTTTAATTTGCATTTCTCTAATGACCAATGATGATGAACATTTTTTCATGTATTTATTTGCCATTTGTATTTCTTCATCTGACAAGTGCGTATTCATCTCAGATGCCCATTTTTGGATTGGATCTTTGAATTTTGGGGGTCTGAGTTTTTTTAATTCTTTGTATGTTTTAGACAAGAGTCCCTTGTCTGAGAGAGAGTTCACTAAAATCTTTTCCCAGTTTATGAGTTTTCTTTTCACTATGCTGAAGATTTCTTTTGACATGCAGAAACTTTTTAATAAGAAGTGGTCCCAGTTATTAATTCTGGGAAGTATTTCCCGTGCGGTTTGAGTCTTGTTCATGAATTTTCTACCTACTCCTATGTCTTCAAGGTTTCTACCCAATTTGTCTTCCAATAGATTTAGTGTTTCTGTTTTAATATTCAGATCTTTGACCCATTTAGATTTTAATTTAGTACATGGTGATAGACATGGGTCTAGCTTTAGTTTTCGGCAAATGGAGAGCCAGTTTTTCCAGCACCATTTATTAAAGAGACTGTTGTTCTTCCAGTGAACCTGTTTGGCTCCTTTATCAAAGATAAGGTGGTTGAGTGTGTTTGTAGTTGTGGTTGTATCTTCTAATCTATTCCATTGATCTTCGGCTCTGTTTTGATTCCAATACCATGTTGATTTTATACTGTTGCTTTGTAGTATAACTTCAAGTCAGGGATTGTGATGCCTCCTGCTTTGTCTTTGCTGCTTAGAATTGCCTTTGCTATTCTAGGTCTCTTCTGGTTCCAGATGAATTTTAGGAGTGATTTCTCTAGATCTATAAGGTATGTTGATGGTATTTTTATTGGGATTGCATTGAATCTGTGTAACAGTTTTGGGAGAATGGCCATTTTCACAATGTTTGTTCTTCTTATCCATGAGCAAGGGATGTCTTTCCATTTTCTGAGATCATCTTCAATTTCTTTTTTCAGTGTACTATAATTTTCCTTGTATAGGTCTTTCACTTCTTTCATAAGAGTAATTCCTAAATATTTCATTTTTTTGCTTGCTAATGTGAATAGTCCAGTTTCTCTTATTTCCCTCTCTGTGATTTTGTTGTTCGTGATAGGAATGCTATTGATTTCTGAGTTTTGATTTTGTATCCAGCTACATTACTGAATTTATTTATTGTATCTAAGAGTCTCTCAATGGAGTTTAGGGAGTCTTCTGTGTAGAGTATCATGTCATCTGCAAACAATGATAATTTAACTTCTTCTTTTCCTATTTTTACCCCTTTTATTTCTCTCTCTTGCCTAATTGCTCTGGCTAGTACTTCCAGTACAATAGTAAATAGGAGTGGTGATAAAGGACATCCTTGTCTTGTGCCTGATTTTAAAGTAAAGGCTTTCAGTTTTTGGCCATTTAGTATGATGCTGGCTGTTGGTTTGTCATAAATGGCCTTTATTATATTGAGGTAAAAACCATCTATTCCAATTTTCTGTAAAGTTCTTATCATGAAGAAATGTTGGACCTTATTGAAGGCTTTTTCTGCATCTATAGAAATGATCATGTGATTGTTACTTTTGGCTTTATTGATATGGTGGATTACATTTATTGATTTACATATGTTGAACCATCCTTGCATTCCTGGGATGAATCCCACTTGGTCATGGTGTATAATCTTCTTGATGATTTGCTGCATCCTATTTGCCAATATTTTATTGAGGATTTTTGCATCTGTGTTCATTAGGGAGATCGGTCTATAGTTCTCTTTTTTAGTTGGGTCTTTCTCAGGTTTTGGTACTAGAGTAATATTTGCTTCCAGGAATGACTTAGGAAGGATTGCTTCCCTTTCATTTTCATTGAATAGTTTGAGGAGTGTCGGCATTAGGTCTTCTTTGTATTTCTTGTAGAATTCTGCAGTGAATCCATCTGGGCCTGGGCTCTTATTTGTAGATAAGGACTTAATTACATTTTCAATTTCATTAACATAGATTGGGTTATTCAACAGTTTTACATCCTCTTGATCTAGTTTTGGTGCTTCATATGTTTCTAAGAATCTGTCTATTTCCTCTGTGTTATCAAACCTTTGAGAGTAGAGGTTTTCGAAATAGGTGTTGATGGTCTTCTGCATTTCTGTAGAGTATGTAGTGATTTCACCTTTTTCATTTCTTATTGCATGAATTTGAGCTTTTTCTTCCCTTTTTTAAATAAGGTTGGCTAGGGTTAGAATTTCAGATGATAGAATTTCAGATGATAAAAGAAATGAAAGAAATTCAGAATATATAAATAAGGTTGGCTAGGGTTAGAATTTCAGATGATAGAATTTCAGATGATAAAAGAAATGAAAGAAATTCTGAATATATCTAAAGAAAATACAGCTAAAAAATTGGAGGAACTAAACAAAAAAGATAGAATCCCTAGATGATTTTATTTATTCTTTCAAAGAACCAACACTTTGATTCATTGATTCTTTGGATTGTTTTCTTAGTCTCTATTGCATTGATTTCTGCTCTGATTTTTATAATTTCCTCTCTTCTTTTGGCTTTGGGCTTGACTTGCTCTTCTTTTTCTAGCTGTTTGAGGTGTAGCATCAAGTTATTTATTTGTATTCGTTCTGTTTTCCTGATGTGGGAACTCAGTGCAATAAATTTTCCTCTGAGGACGGCTTTCATTGCATCCCACAAATTCCAGTAAGTTGTATCTGCATTTTCATTTTCTTTTAGGTATTGTTTAATTTCTTCTTTAATTTCTTCTGTGACCCACTGATTACTCAAGAGTGTGTTATTCAGTTTCCATGTGTTTTCGGGATTTTTGCAGTATCTTTTATCATTAATTTCTAATTTCTGAGCGCTATGATCTGATAACATGCAAGGGATGATTTCAACTCTTTTACATTTGTTTAAATATGTTCTGTGAGCTAATATATGGTCTATTGTAGAGAATGATCCATGTACTGCTGAGAAGAATGTGTATTCTGATGTTTTTGGGTGGAACATTCTGTAAATGTCTATCAAATTCATTTGTTCACAGGTGTGATTCAGTTCTGTTATTCCTTTGCTCATTTTCTGTCTGGTTGATCTGTCTCTTGGTGTCAATGGCGTATTAAGGTCTCCTGTGTATTAAGGACAATTGTGTTACTGATAATTTGAGTTTTCATTTCTGTTAATAGTTGTTTTATATAACTGGGTGCTCTGGAGTTTGGTGCATATATATTTAAGATAGTTATGTCTTCCTCTTGGAGTTTTCCCCTAACGAGTATGTAGTGACCTTCTTTGTCCTTTATGGTCATTGTTGGTTTAAAGTTCATGTTGTCTGCAAACAGAATGGCTACTCCTGCTTTTTTTTTGGATTCCTGCTGCAGGAAGTATTGTTTTCCATCCTTTGACTTTCAGTCTGTGAGTATCCTTCTGGGGTTAGATGGGTTTCCTGTAAACAGCATATGGTTGGATTTTGTTTCTTGATCCATTCTGCTAGTCTGTTTCTTTTGATTGGTGCATTGAGACCATTTACATTAATGGTTATTACTGTTAAATGCTGGTTTATTGTTGACATGTTATCTTTCTGCTGTTGCTTCTTTATCTTTCTGTTCTGTTTAATTATCTGCTTTGCTTAGTGGTTTTTTCCTTTGTGTATCTAAACTGTCTTTCAATATTTTTTGCAGGGTTGATTTGGTGTTCATGAAGTTCTTCAGCTGTTCTTTGTCATGGAAGTATCGTATTTCACCATCAATTTTGAATGATAGTTTTTCAAGATACATCAGTCTAGGCTGGAAATCATTTTGCTTTAGGATCTGGAATACTTCACTCCATGCTCTTCTTGACTTTATTGTTTGTGCTGAGAAGTCTGCTGTGATTCTGATAGGTTTTCCTTTATAAGTGATCTGTCTTTTTTCTCTGACAGCTTTTAATAATCTATTCTTGTGTTGGATTTCTGGGATGGTGATTATTATATGTCTGGGTGTAGTTTTATTTTGGTTATGACTATTTGGAGTTCTATATGCTTCACTGATCCTGATGTTGGTTTCTGATCTCATGCTTGGGAAATTTTCAGCTATTACTTCTCTAAATATCCTCTTGACATCCTTTATGTTGTCTCCTTCTTTTTCATTAATCCCTATGATTTTTATGTTATTTTTCTTTGCATCGTCTTGCAGTTGTTGAATTGTTGTTTCCTGATTCCTTGTTATTTTTAAAAGATCTTTCCTTTCCTGTTCACTAGCTGCAATCCTGTCTTCAAGGTCTGAAATTCTATCTTCACTTTCATTGAGGCAGTTTTTACAACTTACAGAGGAGTTTTTTATTTCCTGTATATCTCTGTGCATCTGCATCATGTATTCTGTTTGTTTCTTATATTGCCCATCTAGGGATTCTATCTTTTTTGTTTAGTTCCTCCAATTTTTTAGCTGTATTTTCTTTAGATATATTCAGAATTTATTTCATTTCTTTTATCATTTCTTCTTTTACCTGGGAGATTATTTCGAGTTTGAATTTCTTGAAAGCTTCCTGGAGTTGCTTGTTAATTTCCGTAGCTATTGTGGGCGATATTTGAGGTGAATGGCATATATTTTCTTCTATATACATTGCTCCTAGGGTTTCTTGAGATGGGCTAGAGGTTTGAAGTTGTAATTTGGTTTTTCGTTTTGTCATTTTCCTATATTTCTGTGTTTCAAGTGTTATTTGAAAGCTTCCTCAGGGTCTGTTGGAAATCCCCTTCTATGTTCGCAGCTCCTGAGACTCTGGCACCCCGTTACCCCAAGCCACTGGGCCTGTAGAACCAATGGCCCTCTTCTGCCTGTTTAGAGCTCCATAGTGCCAGATAAGCTGGGCTTCAGGGACACTGTGCACCCACCTGCTTGTTGGAAGCTCCACAGTTCTCCAATCGCAGCCGGGATGGGGAGGTGGATGTAGATGCCTCAAACCCACTTATCCACTTCACTGCACCCGGAAGCCTGGAGGGTCCTGAACAGTCTGGGCTTTGGGCACAGTGCCCTGAGCACTTACCACAGGCTGCTGGGCCTCTGGAACCCGCAATACTCCTCTGCTTGCTGAGATATCCACAGTCCTCCAGACACCCCTTTCTGAAATTTTGACCCTGAGTTTCAACACAGCAAGGTTTAACCCGGCAACCTAAAGAATCAGTATCAGTTCCATCCTTCACTAACCTGAGATGAATGATACTGATGGGGACTTGGGGCTGAGTGAAAATCGGGAGAAGAAGAAAGAGGTGAGCAGGGCTCGGGATTTAGCTCAGTGGAGTAAGCTCCTGCCTGGCAAGTGTTGGATCATGATGTTGATCCCCGGTATCAAAAACAAACAAATAAACAAACAAGCACAAACAAAGAAAGAAAGCAGGAGAGGAGATCAGCCCACGAGATTCCTGAGTAAGGGAAAAGCACCCATCAAGGGGAGACAATACAGGATGGGCTGGAGAGGATCCATGGCCTGCATAGCAAAGCTCCATCAGGGCAGAAGACTAGCACTGACTGACTTCTGTAGGAAACACCCAAAGCTTACCCTGGGTTCTTGCTTGGTGTGGTTTGGGGAAGGTCATGGCTGTGGTCCTCAGAGCAGGATCAAGGAGATTGCATGTCAGAAGTAGAACCAGTAAATGTGTGGTCAGTGGGAATGAAGAGAGGTCAGATAAGACTCTCAGATTCTGCAAGAATGGCTGAGTCCTAGAATGATTTACTGTGATGAAAAACAGTGTAGAGAACAGAGTTGCTTTCTGCATAGAGAAAAAGCAGTAGAGCCCAGAGCCTCAGCCAAAGGTCAGGATATCCCTGTTCACAGAAATACCACAGGCATGGAGGTCAGTTTTGTCCAGAAATAGGTCTTTATTGCTGTTGCTTTGTGAATTCAAACTTTCTGAGTCCCATTGTGGTTAACATCAGATATTATGGGTCAACCAAGTGAAAACTCAGTGACTCATGTGATTGGCTGGTGGCAGAGATCTGGACCAAGGCCTTGGCCACAGCCAGCACAAAACAAAAAACCCCAGTAATTTCCTGTCTCTCCCCTCTCATTGTTTTAGAGCAAAAGTTATAGTTAAATCATCTAATGCTAAAACAAATGTTTTACCTAGCCCAGCCATTTCTGTCTCCAGCTGGTGCTACCGATGATTTTATGATGAGTAAACTGCTTTGCAGGAAACTTCAGCTGACAGAGGAGAGCAGAGCTGGCATGAGGAGCAGCTGGAGGCTGTGCTAAGATCTACCTGACTGTTACAGGACTGGGGAGCGGAGAGCAGAAGCAAATTAGTTCTGCATCATATATAAAAAGGAAAAATACTTGAATGACAGGAATTCTCAAAGCTCACTTGGGAAGAAATGGATAGCCTGAGCACTGCTGAGTCATACATTAATTAAAGTGAACAAAATCTTAAAAATGTTCTCCTCAGGAAACACCAGGCTCAGATGGCTTTGCTGGTGAATTTTATCAAACAATTTCAGTAGGAAAATGGTCTAGAATATTTAATAGGGGGGAATGTTTTTCAACTCTTTTAATGAGGCCACATCATGACTTGAAAACCAGGTAGCAGGTTTACAAAAATAAAACTATGTACAGTACCAACATGACTCACAAACATAGATGAAGAGTTTATAAATAAAAATTTAGCAAGTTAAATAAAAATCTACTTAAATAGATAACAACAATGACCAAATAGATTTTGTCACAGTGGCACAAAATTGGTCTAACATTAAAAAATAACTAACATTCATACTATTAACAAATTACAAAAGAGGAGATCTTGTTATGGTTTAGGTCTAAAGTATCCCCCAAAAGTTTCATGTGTTCAAAGGGGGAACCTTTGAGAGATGAGTGGATCATGAAGGCATTATTCTTACCAATGGAGAAACTGGGGCTTTGTGGAAGGGGGTGGGTCATTGGATGCGACTTGGAAGGGTGAGTTCTTATTTCTCTTTCTATCCCTCCTCTCTTCCCCTTCTTCCTGGCTGACAAGATGTGAGCAATTTTCCTCCACTGTGCCCTGATGCTATGTGATTTGTGCCTTGCCAGAAAACTACAGACTAAACTCTCTCAAACCCTGAGCCAATAAACCTATAAGTTTTGGGTGTTAGATGTTTTGTCTCAGTGACGGGAAAATGACTAATACAGATCCTCTCAATGTGGAAGAAATGCATTTGAAAAGCCACTATCATTGTTAATAAAAATTCTCAAAAAATTAGGAATAGAAGCAAACTTCTATGTAGTAAAGGGCATCTATGAAAATACTTCTGAGCCATTCACATACCAGGGGTAAAGAGAAGGCCACAGTAGGAATCAAGTCCAGTCTGGGAACCAGTGCCATGTGTGGCGGCCTCCAGACTGGAACAGACAGACCCTATCTTCTCTGAGTCAGCACCATTCGCAGACTAGGGGTAGAGAGAACAAAGCCCCACCAGCAAGCAAGCCCAGTCTGGGAAGCAGTGCCTTGCACAGCTGCTGGCAGACTCAAACAAACAGACTCAGCCTGTGGGCTACAAACAAGAAGCATCCCCCCCCCCAGCAACCAGATTATCCAGAGAAATACAGGCTGTGATGATAGCTAGCAAGGTGAAATGCAATTGGATGTCTGTGGTGATGTGGTGTTTCACTAACATTGAAGGTCTAGGGCCAGTGGTCTGATCATCGGTTCAGAGGATAGAGGTATGCAGTGTGGCATCTGGGGGGGTCTCCTTCTGAAGGCTGCAGCCATTGTTGATTCCTTATTGTCTTGGTTTAGAAGTCCTATATTATTTCCATTTCTTTGTTGGGTTGAGTTTTCTTTTCTTTCTTTCTTTTTTTTTTTTTTTTTTGATTATGTCAAATCTGATGGCAGGAGCAGCTATTTCAAAGATAGCAAGAAATATTATGGTAGCAATTTTGGGTTTAGTATTGATTTGTTTTGAAGTCTGTTATTGTATTCATTATTTGTTTTTATTGTTTATATTCTGTCCAGTTTGATTTTTATTATATTCGCAGCTATTCTGAAGACATCAAGAGGCATTATGGTAATGATTGTTGATTTCATAGTGAAGTCCTGTATCTCTTACACTGGTTTCTTTTTGCTTGGTTTTATTCTGTTTTATTCACTTTAAAATAAAATAAAAAAGAAAAGAAAAACATTCTGCTAGCTTTACAGTTAAGAGCCAAAGTCAGAACACTTTCCAACTAAGACTAGGAACAGAGCAAGGACATCCAATCTCAGCATTTTTATTTTAGATTGGACTGGATGTCCTCACCAGAGCAGAAAAGGAAAGTCAAATTCTCACCTGATGAGAAGGAAGTAAGTCATTATATTTGTGGGTAGTATAGTCATCTGTATAGAAAATTCTATGGAATGTAAAGTAAGTTACAGCTATATGGCTAATAACCAGAAGGCTTTTTAAAATTTTTGTAGAAATGGACAACTGATTCTAAAACGCATACACAAATGTGCAGAATTAGAAGAACCAAAGCAATTTTGAAAGAGAAGGATATGGTTGGTGGACTAACATGATTTCATTTTAAGGTATATTGTAAAGCTATAGTAATTAAAACAGTGTGATACTGGACTCATAGACAAATTGATCAGTGGAACATAACACTGACTTATGCAATATATATGTAATTTTCACAAAGCATAGACAATTTAGTAGAGATAAATATAGCCTTTCAACAGTGGCTTGGACAACTATACATGCATAAGTAAAACACATTAATAATCTTCAATCCTTGCCTCATACCATATACAAATATTAGTCAAAATGGATCTAAAAATTACACAACTTCCAGAAAAAGGTGAGAAAAATCCCTTTTGATCCTGGTTTGATAGCTACAATATAAAAGCTCAGTCTATAGTAGAAAAAACATAAAGTATATTAACATTAAGAGTTTCTGCTTTTGAAAGATATTAAGAGAACAAAATATAAACAATCAATAAGGGGAAATATTTTCAAATTGGTTATGTGATAAAACTTTGTATATTAAGACTGAAATCTCATTGATATGAAAGCAAATCAGCCCAACACAAAGTGGGCAAAAGATTTGAATAGGTAATTCATTAAGGAGATAGAAGAGAGGCAAGTAAACAAATGGCAAGATGGTCAGTATCACTATCCATCTGTGAGATGCAAAGCAAAATCACAAGATACCATTACCTATCTATTCGAAAGGCTTAATGAAAAGACTGGTAATACTATGTGCTGGTGAGGACATAGGGCCACTTCCTCCTCCACTGAGAACATAAAGTGGTGCAATTATGTTAGAAAAGAACTTGCTAGTTTCTTAAAAAGTAAAGCACACATTTATATTATCTGACTATTTCAATGCTAGCTGCTTATTTAAGAAAAAATGAAGTGTGAACCCACACAAATTCTTGTGCTCATTTGTAAGAGCTAGGAGCAAGAAACAGCTATGTCCACTACTAGTGGGTAGATGGATTATTATTCAATAATAAAGGGGAATAAATTATTGATATACACTAGTAAAAGGACGAATCCCTGCATATTATATTGGTGAAAGTAACCAGATAAAAAGTAATATGTACTATATGGTTCTGCTTACATGAAATTCAAATGCAAGTGAAGCTACTGTTATAGAAAGAAGATCTACAGTTTAGTGAGTCTAGGAGAGAAGGGAGGAGGGGATAGGCAGAAATTAAAAGGTGAGCTGGTGATGGGGTGTTTCTTATACAGTGGGTGGTGAGGTTATGGATACATCAACATTCACCAGATTGTACATTTTAATGTGCATTTATTGCATGTCAGTGGTACTGAAACTTTTTAAAACTCACGAGACATGATAGCTGTTACTCTTCATGACTGGTAACAACCAGGGTGTTGAAAACAGGACCATTGTTTAGCACTGTTGAGTAATGGCTAGAACCACAGCATCTTATGGTAAAAATTGACCCATGAACTTATTGAGGTCAATTTCTCCTGGGTCCAGGAATTCTTTACACCTTATTTTGATTGTAGGCACCTATTTTTTGAGTTTGTCATAAGTTTGGCATTAAGTCATAGGAAAATAATCTGACCCCTGGCACAGTGGTTTTACTGGGATGGGGCTAGATATGAACTTGTAAACAACCAGTTCTGCCTCTTCTTTCATATTTATGTCATTCCTCAGGGCTAGAGCTTGGTTCTTGAGGCCTGTAGCCCATCCTTCCTACATCCTGTGGCTGTGCCCTGTGCAGGAGCTCTGCCCTGGGCAGGAATGGAAAGTTCCATGAGCGCAGTCCCCAGGATGATCTGGCCAATCCATGCCCACTTCCCTGTCCTGGATTTGGCTTGGGCTGGGCAGTCTCAGCCTGCAACTTTGCCATCACCCATTGTGTTCTCTTCCAATACACATTGTGTGTGAGAGAGTTCGGCGGTCATTATGCCACACAATGAATTTTATATCCTCCATCATTTAAAATAATCATAGAAATAAAAACAAGTCTTATAAATTAAACATTATTATGAATGTAACTTCCAAGGATGCTCAACTAATTTTAAGTGTAAGATTTTTATTTCTTTCAAGATATTCTCTCATTCATATAGTGAGTTCATTAACAGATTATAGTTACCCAAATTTAAAATGAAACCATCCACATGCAGGGAATTACTCAAAATTCAGAGTATCACAGTATCATTGTGGAAGATAACACTTCCTAACATGGAACCATGTCATTTGAACATTTCAGTTTGCATTGCTTTCTGAGTAGTTTCTGGCATTCAAATGCAGAGCTCTTCTGAATGGTTTTAGAACTGTCAGAAGTTTGTGCCAATAGAGCTACGATATTTCAGAAGAGATCTCACATGATTTCTTTAAAAGTCATCTGCATCAGAGAAGCTCATATAGTTATAATTCAGTAGAAATACATTTACAGTTCTCAGGGACTTAACTTGGAGAAATAATAACCAACATGTAAACCATCAAGGCCTGAGTTTTCACTGTGGCCAGCTCAGCTTAGGCAGCAGCTGACTGGGGAGCTGCCGCCGGGCTTGGAAGTTCTAGGTTGTACAGAACTGGCTCAGAGCGTGAGGGTAATAAACTCTTCTTCCTGTTACAAAACACTCCAACAAGTCAGTGTGTTTGGGCAGCCTAATGGCCTAGTAAATGCAAATATAATAAACTCCTTTAACTTAGCCAAACTTGGTAGGAATGTTTTTTCAGAGAAATCATTTGAATCCAAAATTATCTAATATTCAAGGTCTTTCCTTTTGATAACCCTCCAAACTCACTGGACATAATGTGAGTCCACTTGAAGGGGTGTCCCAGTGTCTCAGAGCAGCACATGCTCTGAGAAGCCTTGGGGGACCACAGCAGAGGTCAGGGTGGGGACACGGCAGCCTGGATCTCAGGTTGCCCTCCAAGACCTCTGTGGCTACATCAAGTCATTTCAGGATGCAAGGTCATTTCTGTCCAGGCTAACCATGCTCTGCTAACTTCCAGGGACATCACTCAACCCGTAACCTGGATCCAGCAGCCACCCCACTTTTCCAGGCTCTTCCTGTACCCAGAGCAACTCACCTGGTGCACAGAGAGGTGCTGCCCTGAGCAGATGATACCAAAGGGAAGTGAAAATTCTGAAATTTCAACTTTTTAAAATTCTATCAGCAAGAGGCTCAACTGCAAGCTTTTTTGTTAAATCAGCCCTGCATATTTCACTAGCCACTTAAAATACTGAAAGCCTTTTAGAGAATATAAAGTCCTACTCTGACATAACAAGGAAAGGTCCTAAGGGTTTATTTCATTTTCTGTTCTTTTCAAATCAATTTTGTTTCAAAAAGAGAAAAAGGAAAAAACTCCAAAATTTCAAGCACAACAGTCAGGGGACTTTTTTTCAATGTACCAAATTTCCTTCATTCATCGGTTGATGGACACTGGCTTATTTCCACCTTTTGGTTATTATGGTTAACACTGCTATGAACGTTTGTGTATACGTTTTTGTGTAAGCAAGGGACTGCCACCATGTTAAGCTCTGTCATTTTGTGTCACAGGGTAGATACGATATCCTGCAGCTCTAAGACATTTACTCTCAAACCAGACCCAAACTGGCTCATGTCCCACTGCCACCGTGTACAATGATCAATCAAAGTAACAGATATTTTCCAACTCAGACATATCACATTCAGATTGGTCAAAAGAAACTCTCAATTTTATTTTCCTATTTTGAAAATTCCTCTGTGATATTGAAGTAATTATTAAATGTAAGTACAGAAATAGAAATTAAATTTTAAAATACATAGTAGATTTTGATTTGGGAATATCTATTCACAATAATTTAAATACAGTGATGCATTTTTATACTGATCAGGGGATGTATTGCTAATCTAGGGAATGTTGAACTTATACTTTAAGTTCATGAATGCCTTGGAGAGTTAATGCCTGCATCTTTCCTCCTCCTGTTTTAACAAGATTAGCTCATAGGTACTGGGAGTTTGCTGGGAGACCAAGGAATTGGAGCAGAGAAAGTCTGTCAGTGTAGGTCTCAGGAAAGCAACAGTCCAGAGAAATATCCCTGGCTTCCATGATAGACAAGAATGTCCCTTACTGTAAGACCTCAGGAGAATCAGATTGTAGGACCACAGTTGTACCATCTGGGCCTGCAACGTGCTCCAGACCTTCCTCTTTCCTCATGGAGTTCCAGGGCATCTCTCCAGCCTGCCTGGCATTCTCTTCTAGAACTTTGCCAGGTGTTCCTTGCTGGGCCGTGTGGACCTCATTCCTTACTGTGGCCCAAGTCCTATGCCTGGAATATGGTATAGTGATGAGAGGAGGTGAACACAGGGCAACAGCACAACCCTCTCCAACTGCTGTCCCCTCAAGTAAGTAACCCCTCCGTTACATCCTGATGCCTTCCTTTTACCCTCACCTACTTGGATCTTCAAAAAGCCACTTAGGATCAAGGCGAACCATGTGTCTGCAAGGAATGGCACCTTTTTTCCTGAGGATGAGATGACTGTGACAGCAGTCTCCCTGCTAACACTGAGCTAGTCCCCTGCTGCAGCCCGGTGACAGCTCACCATCTTCAGTGGCTCTTGTAACTCCCAGAATAGCTAGAATGGAGCTGGCTATGAGCCCTGCCTATCCTCTCTGCCTACCCTACAGCCCACCAGGTGAGCTGATCCTGTCTCCTCTCTCAGAATCTGTCTCTCCCCTTCTTTACTCATCCTCTTGGAGTAGGATCATCTGTCCTCTGCAGAAGGGCCGCTTCTTCTCGAATTCCAGCTCCCAGTCTGAACTGTCTGCTGAGCACCATGAAACAGCCATTACCTCATGGTGCATACTGCACGTTGTGGGTCCACTGCCCTACCTCTGAGCTTCTCTGGGATTGCCTCATTCTTTCACTCCCTCACTGTGCTCTTTGGCTTCTGTTGAGAGGCCTTTTGAGCACATTCTGAAACTGTGTCCAAGTAGCTGCATGCACACGTGCATACAAGTGCAGGAAGTCAGAACCTGTGGTCAGTGTCTGTGTCTGTTTTGTGACTGTCCTCCCTCGAGGATGGGTTGTTTGTTCAGTAGTGAGTCCCCATGGTCTTGTCCATAGTATTGTGCAGGGTGGCACTCAGGAAAGCTTTGTGAGGGGGTGGGATGGGAGGCTGTTGGTGGCAGGCAGCTCTCTTACACTTGAGAACCCAGGGCTGTTTCATTGCTGAGTATTTCCCTGGGGGTCCTGGTCTTCTCACAATGTCCACTGCTCTGCAGATGGCCTCTTGGCAATGGTTGTGCTTTGCTCTGACAGTGACAGTTTCCCTCAGAGCCTGTCACCTATGCAGCAAGCACAGAGTAAAGAACGTGGTGGCTGTGTTTCCAGGTTCTACACAGAGGAGAGGCCTGAATTGCTCCTAATATCTGGATAAGTTCCCTGAGGTTGAATTTTCCTGACCAGGATGGGTGGAGGTCCCAGCCATTTAAGAGCAGGTGGCCCACTTGTGGAGATCCAACCCTCACAGATGTGCCCCACTGCACCCTGGGTTTCAGCTCCACATCCACAGTGAGCTGAACTGGGAGTTCCCCCAAAACCTGCTCTGGGATTTTGCTGAGCCCTGGGTGGTACCTAATGTTTACTTTCATGAGAATTTGTAAAGACTACAGCTACTTTTAATTAGCACCTGTGAAGTGAATTTTAACTAAAATTATATCATTTTCCTCATTAGAAATTTAGACATAATTTATTATATTTCTCCCTAGATTATACTCCTGTTGCTATCGTAAGTGCATTTTTTGTACTTACATTCTAACATTCTGGTTTCCAGAAAGAGTGCTTCGGGCTGATGTGTTTGAGCCTCAGATTCCACAGCATGTCTTTTACCCCTGATGTAGACACAAGAGCCCTCTGTCCTAAAGGAGCAGTGGGAACGATGGTCAGGCCAATGGATCATCCTTTGCCTCTGGGCTTCTCTTTGCAGCTCCATGGAGGCAACGCTGCAGGACATTCAAAAAACACAGAAAAGATGACTAGGGAGCAGCTCGCAGCTATTCTCCCTTCACGCAGACCCCACCTCCCACCCCACTGTATCACTTGGTACAGCAGTCACCTGCCTCTCAAGTGTAGTGTCAGAAGCAATTTATACAATTCTTCAGTGATGGAGTTGGGCCAGGTCTTCCGGGCAAGGAAGGAATGAGCAACCTGAGGCCCATCTGGACTCATGGTGTAGACTGATTGTGGTCACAAGGCTGCTTGGGGTCAGAGATAGGAATGCGGTGCTGTGAAGATGTTTGGGACCTGGAGCCAGGCCACCACGGGTGCTGGTGCTTCCTCTCAGGAGAGGCAGTGCTTTCAGAGATTATTGCTCTCAGCACAGTCTCCATGCCCACAGAATCATGCTGTGAGTGTTTCACTAACAGAGAGGGGCAGGAACGTATATGCATCTAAAGATTTTCACCTGGTTGAGGAAGGAACTGAATTGCCAGACCCTACAGAAGCCTTGGGACATGGAGAACCCATGTGTGTATGTGAGAGTGCTGGAGGCAGGAGGCCCAGTGTGCATCCTCACACCCAGTGCATTGTCCAGTGTTATATCTGAATCCATCCTTCTGGTCCTAGAAACTTGAAGACATTCACAACAAATATTTCAACACAGAGAACTTGACCTCTGAGTGACTCAAGTAGCTCCCAGGTGCTGAGGTCCCTGTGGAAAAGGACTTGGCTGGGTCCTGCCCCCTGATCTTGTCTGAGAAAGGCCACTTTCGGGACCATGTGGCCAGTGTTTAGGCCAAGTTCAGGAAGTAGGGTAAACAATGCTGGGTTCCTGGTTGAGGATGAGTGCAGTGGAGACGGCCCAGCCTTGGCCTCCCTGTCCTGGCTGGGAGAGGCACTGAGTTCCCAGGGTGCATCTGAACCAGGGGTGGTCAGTCTGGTGACACCCCACCTCTCTATGACAGTAAGAGCAGCGGGGTAATGCAAAATGCTGGGAGGGCTGATGTGACCTCTCACTGCTGAGAAGACAGCAGATCTATAACTGTCAAAGGGGAAAGAGCAGAGCCCTGTGGCCAGGTGACTCTATGCCAGCTCCAGGGGACAATGGAACCTGACGATGTCATTCAGCAATGGATAAACCACAGTGACTCTGACAGAGCCAGGCTGGGGTAGAAAAGTTGCCAACTTGGAGGAGAATTGGGCCTCACAATGTCCTATAGAGAAGAAATGTTAAAAGCAATCTTGGAAAATACTGAAGAGTGAAGCAACTGTTTATTCCCTTGAAAATCTTGCCCAGTCTTTGCTTCAGGGCAGAGCCTCTGTGACAGGGATGAAGGCCTGTTAGGATGAAGGGAGAAGGGAGGGAGAACAGAAGCAGAAAGAGCTCTGATGTTGCTGAGACCATGGCCAAGAGCAGAGAGGGTGTTGCTGATCCTTGTGCCAAGTCTCTCAGCTGAAGTTCTTTTAAAAAATTGTATCACTCACTAACCTGTGAGCTGTCTTGGTATCCGAGCTTCACTGGGGCCCAGGGTACAATTCAGCAGCCCGAGCACCTGCTTAGCAAGCATAAAGGCCTGAGTTCAATTCCTGGCAAAAACAAAACAAAACAAAACAAAACAAAACAACAAACCACTCATTTTGGTCAATTTTGTATTCTCTGGCTTGGCAGCATTCTTGCAATAGAGTAGATGCTTAGTAAATATATCTAAAAATGAGAAACTGTATAAATATGAGGACCCCCCAGAGGACCACATTCCATGAGATTTTAGGGCAGGCAGATTCCTACATGAAGGAACTCTCTGAAGGCCATGCCCAGAACAGTTGGGGGATGAAGGAGGGAGATGTGGGGACTGAGAAGAGTTTGGGGTTCAGCAGAGCAGGAGAGTAAGGTCCTTCGTACTCTCCCAGCCTCCTTTCAGCTATTCTTTGCTGAGGAGTCTGGACTAGGCCAGGGTCCTGCCAATCCAATTACAATGAGTAGAGATGGAAGCTCTCCCTGTGAAGGTGGGATAGATGTCTAGAAAGCTGGAATTGATGAGAGGCAAAGGAGGTCCCATCTTGGGAGTGAGTGAGCCTTCTGACCCTCACTGTGATCCTTAGTCAGTGTCACTGTCACCTGTATGACACCAGGATGCCAGGATTCAGGGCACCACATGTTTACAGCAGTGCCAGCCAGAGCCATAAGGCCTGAATGTCTTGGCACCTGGGCTGGGTCCAGTTCTGAATGCCCAGGTGGCACTTTTATTTTTCAGTTTTTAGAATGGTTCCCAGGGCTGTGCATGTGCTGGGCAAGGACTCTCTGCTGAACTATGTCTGTCTAGTGTCTGCTAAGTGAAGACCATGCAAAGGATGGTCCTTGACTCCAGTGAGGGTTTCATAGGCTCCTTTGTGCTGCAACAACTCTGAGCCTTCACTGAGAGTTCAGGGCTCGTAGGGCCCATTGTCACCTGGGGCCATCATGACCTAGGCTTCCTATTCTCAAATACTATTTGTTTGACCGACCAACATTCCCAAGCTTTCTCATGTGCTCCATGCAGAAAATAATTTTTGCACTCCTAGGTAGAAGGTTCTAGAACTTTCTGAGCCTTCTTCTCAGGCATGCATAATTTGAGGAAGGTTAGTATCTGGGTTTGCCCATTCAAAGCCCATAACTCTATAAAACTTTGATGAGTTCTTCAAGAGAGCTGACTACCTAAGCAATCTCAGCTCCACCTGGGCTGTACAGAGAATGCTTTACAGACTGTAATTTAATTTGTAACGCTGACAATTTTAGTAATATAAGACTACTTATTTGGAAGCATGGGCCTTGGCTTTCTTTCTTTCTTTTATTTTTTTAGACAGGGTTTCACTATGTAAGCCTTGCCTTGAACTTGCTTACATAGCTCAGGTTGTCCTGAACTCATGGTGATCCCCCTGCCTCAGCCTCCTGAGTACTAGGATTACAGGCATGTGCTATTACACTCAGCAAGGTATTGGCCCCTCTCTTTGTGTGCTTGGGTATTAGAACCTCAACCTCAATAGTGAGGTTTAGGGTGCTAAACAGGTCAGACTTCCAGATCACCATTCACAAGAATGTTTTGCTCATGACAGACAAATGCAGAGACTCAGCAGCTCTATGGTTCTCGGGATACAAGCTTACAGCACTGTT
The DNA here is from genome assembly GCF_034190915.1 of Cavia porcellus. Classification (NCBI taxonomy): domain Eukaryota; kingdom Metazoa; phylum Chordata; class Mammalia; order Rodentia; family Caviidae; genus Cavia; species Cavia porcellus. Next base: position 62,346,194 of record NW_026947489.1, read on the forward strand.
CCCAGGAGAACTAAGGCTGGGTGAGAAGGTCATCATCAACTTCTGAAGGAGGACATCTCACACAACCATGTCCCCAACTCACAGCATCGCCACTACTTTCAAAATGACATCAGCATGACCACTTAGCCACTTTGCTGTGCATCTGGTGACATATCTGTGTCCCCTCCTGTCTTTTAGTTACTTTTCTCTCATTGCTGAAGCAAAATACCTGACATTCAAAATGAGAGTAGGAAAGATTCATTTAGGTTTCATTCTATAATCTGTTGGCTTCAAGTCAGGGTGGCATGGCTGAGGGGCAATATGGCAGCTGTGGCAAATACCAGAAGTGACCCGAGCAAAAGGACAAAAGTGAAAAGCACACCTCCTTCCCTCCCCTATATAGTGTGCTGGCTACCCACATCTGGACTGGTGCAGCACTCACACCACCAATCCCAGGGCTAGACAACAAACCAATTGCAAATGTTAGAAATCAGCCATCTTTGAAAGACCCACCCCCATGGCCATATGAGGTTTCAGGGTGACATTTAAATACAAACCATAACATCTCCCCAATCTCAGCTGCCAGGATCCAGTAGTAGCCAAATTGGGCAAAGCAATTTTCAGTTTTTCCAAATAGTTATTAAAAAGTTTATGCACCCCTATATTTTTACAAGCTTATAATTTATAAATGCTGACACATGTGTTGGACATTACTATTTTGAGCTCCCACTTAACATTCTAGTTTTAGAACCTTTTTTCTCTTCCATCAAGAGTATATCCTGAACATTTCCTGCCTTGGAGGTAGGAAAACACCATCTGGGCTCCAGGGCCTGGCAGGTGGGAAGGAGGTGATAGGAAGTAAGAGGTGATGCTTCTACATTTGTGTCCATAGGGAAAGGCCAGGGCCTGGGTTTGTTGGGCAGCTGAGGATAAAGTCAGGGTTATGGGAGGTAATTCAAGAATGCCCTCTGTTACCAATGTGACAGACCTCCAGTCAAAAAGAAACAATTTGTGCAAATTCCCTGGAAGACCCAAATGACTAACACACATTCAAGAAGAAATGTAAAAGTTTGATAACTCACACCTTTTAGGGAAAATTAAACCCATAGAAAAAAAAGAAATATCTAAAAGGAAAGAAATCCACTTCTGTCCACCAAACATTCAAACAAAATGAAATGAATAACTCACTTCTAGGCAAATCCTTTGTAAGCCAAAAAGAAGGAACACCTCACTCCCAATTTTATGAGATTATCGTTTTCCTGATAGCAAAACCAGATGAAAACAGTACAAGAAAATTAAACTATAAAAACCAGTATTCTTAGCAAACATGGAAAAATCCTTAAAAGAATTAGCAGAGTATAGCATTTTATCAATAAGTAATCATCACTACCAAGTGGTTCTCTAGACCATACACTGGCTTTGACTTTCAAATATCAATATAATTCATCATATTAAGAGACTAGAACTAAGAAAAACAAAACTATCTACTCAAACCAAGAGATACAGAACACGTTTGATAAAATTCAGGATTGTGTGATTCCCATAGTGTAGTGGTTATCACGTTCGCCTCACACAAAATTCAGTATCAATACAGCTGACAAGAAATAGCAGGCAATTCTGGAACACCCACACCCAGTGGCCTTCGGGTAGACAGAATCTAAAGCCTTCCACTGAGGTTTGAAGCAGCACTAACCATCTGCCCTTGTTGCTCCTGAGTCACGTTGCACTGGAGTTCCCACCTGGGCAAGAAGAAAAGAAATGAGAGTAAAACCAAGAGATAATGGAGAGAAATTGATTGAATTATTTTTCTTCACCTATTGTATATATTCTTAAAGAATGTATTGTAAAAGTCACCAGAATCTGAAAGTGAATTCAGCAATGTCTTGGGACACAAAGTAAAATGATGTGGTATTTTATGCAATGGAGCTATAAAGAAGGATAATCTTGAGGCTTTTATAGGTAAATGGATGCAATCTGAGACCATACTCATAAGTGAAATAAATTAGACTTGCATGTGTAAATATTGTATTGTCTCCCTAGTGTAAAAGAAAACTGAAAGAGTTTATAAGATCCAAAATGTACAATAAATATTGTGAAAATGAAAGGGAAAGAAATTTCTCAAAAGGAAAAAACAATTGGGACAAGGAAAAGGAGAAAAGAAAGAAAGAAAAAGTGTGTGTGTGTGTGTGTGTGTGTGTATGTAATAGACAACTATACTACTAATCTGTTAGTTCATCAAAAAGAACAGTTTGTGTTTTCATTGTTTGATCATTTTTTTCATGCTTAAATCTTGTAATCTGAACTACTTTGAAGATAACAATATGCAATATATTAACTAATGTTAATTTCCTACTATTTTATTTTGAAATTCTGTATCATGATTTTTATTCGTTTTTGTTGTTTTTAAAATTAAAAAGTCAAATTTCAAAAATAAATTGTATTGCAACATATTAGCAATAAAAATTAGAAATTTAAATTATAAAAATATACATTTATATTACAAAACACACAGCACTTCAAGGACAAGTTAATAAAGTGTTGCAGTATCTGTATGCTGAAAATAGTAGGAATTGCTAATTAACTTAGGGAGTCACCAATGTTTGGTGTGTCAGTTCATTGGAAGGGTTGATAAAAATGTTGCCTCTCTTCAAAGTGATTTAAAGATTCACCAAAACCTCAGTTTTTCAACAATTTTTGTAAAATTTTACAAGATGATTATAAAATTGCATGTTTAATTCAAAAGCTGCAGAATCCCAAAAATAATTGTGAAAAATCAATAATTTAGAGGATATGTAATGTGTGATTTAAAAATAAAGCTGCACAAATTAAGACAATGGGCTATTAGTGTGACTACAGATATTTAAACGCGTGTAACTAGTGAGAGATTAAGACTATTTATTTATTTATTTATTTATTTATTTATTTTTGGTACCAAGAATCAACTCATAGTTTATTTTTGACAAAAGAGCTAAGGTAATTAATGGATAAAGGATAATCTTTGCAATATATGTAATTGAAACAAATTATATATATACATGAATAAAAGATCATTTATCCTTAGCTTCATGCCATATACAGTAATTCACTGGTGATACACCATAGATCTAAATGTAAAAATTTAAACTATAAACCTTCTGGAAGAAAAAGTGGGAGATCTTTGTGGCTTGGATTTAGCAAAGATAAACTGGTATGAAGGCAAAAGTATGAACAGAAACAACTGATGAAAATTGGATTTCTCTATGATTTCCACAGCACCATATAGAAAACCCCTGAAGAACCAGCTTCAGACTGGAAAGAAAATACATTTTGTAAGGGAAATGTGCTCACACTGTATAAGAAGTGCAGGAGAGAGACTGAATGGGTGCTGCACTAAATTGAGAGATACGACTTTGTCAGTGAAGAGAAACACACTTGAGAAGATGCTCAAAGCCTTGGTCAGTAGGAAGATAAAAGTAAAACCATTCTGAATTTCTGTTTCACAATAGCTGGAAAGGGTAATATCTAAGAATGGACAAATCCTAGTGTTGAAGATGTGGGAAGGAACTTTTGTCCCTTGCTAGTGGGAAGGCAAAACGGTGCAGCTGCTGTGGAAAACAATGTAGCAGTTTCCCACAGGACAACGTACAGATAATGTTTAACCCAGAGATTCTGAAATAGCTGCATGTGCCTCTGCAGTAAGTGGGTAACCCAACGGTAGTGAACCCACTGCAGTGTGTGCAATTTGTCCTGAATGGAGGGCACAGCTCTGGCACAGGGCAGCAGGAAAGAGCCTCAGCAGCATCAGATGACCTGAAGATGGAAAAAGCAGGCATGTCACTGCATAGTGTGTCATTCTCTTTGCATGAAGCTCAGGAAAGGAAAGCTGCCAAAGCAGAAAGCAGGTTTTGGTTGCCTGGAGTTGGAGGGAAGCAGAGGGAAGGCATGAGGTGATGGGATGCTCCCTGTCCTGGTTGACACTGCAGACACATAGTACAGTTTAAAACCTCAGTTAGCCAAATACATGAGTGGCCTGTAGTGTATGCAACTCGCAAGACAATATAGTTGATTATAAAAGAAAGAGCACATCTAGTAAAAACAAACTGGTAAAACTTTTCTAAAAGCTAGTTGTGCAATTTTTCAGGTTGTTTCTATGCAATGAGGGATACCAATCAGACTGCAGAACCATGACTGCCAGTGGAGGGAAATGCTGGAATGGTTACTTCTGGGCAGACAGGCGTAGCCATCTCTTTGATCCAGGATTGTGGAAAAATCCAAGACCTCCACAAACCTTGTGCCAACATCCATTTTCTGGTCTTGATGTTAGGTGGTAGACACAGAATTCTCTGTGGTACTTTTGTCACTTACTAAGTATAGTTATTTCAAAATAGTGTTTAAAATACTTAAAATGGGCAAAGGCCCTCAATAGATATTTCTCCAAAGAAAACATATGAATGTCCAGTAGCTGTGTGAAAAGTGTTCAGATTAAAACTATAGTGAAGTTTTGTCTCCCATCATGGCTATTATCAGAAAGATAAAAGATAATATTGGTAAGGATATGAAGAAAAAGGAACCCTGTATACTATTGGTGGGAATGCTGCAAGACATTATAAAAACTGTATGGAGATTCCTTAACATACTAAAATTAGAGCTTCCATAAGATGCAACAATCTTATCTCTGGGTGTATGGTCAAAAGAATTTGAAATCAGCATTTCAAAAAGACATCTGCTTTCCATGTTCATTGCAACATTATTTGCAATAGCCAAAATATGGAATCAAACTAGTTATTCAAAAGGCAAATGGATAAAGAGTAAGTCCTGTATTCCATAAAGGAACACTAGTCCCCCTTTAAAGAAAAAGACATCGTGAAATATTTGACAACAGGATGACCCTGCAGAACATCATATTAAGTAAAATAAGCCAGGCACAGAAAGACAAGTGCCATCTTACTTTGTTGTGTGACGTGAAGTAGTTAGGACCACAGGGGTGAAGGTTAGAATTCTGTGGATGGAGGCTGGAGACAAGCCAGTGTATTGGCTGATACACTGTCAACTTGAGAAGTCTACAAACTTTACTAAGTAACTGAGCAGTTCTACATCTTAGGGTGTAGATGACATGCCCTTAGCACTCTACCATGTATGTTGTTCATAGTGTCAATATGAGAAGTTCAAAAGTTTAACTAAGTGACTCAGCAGGGAGCCAGGGTCCTCACTTTGTAAACATCCTCATCTTGTGCAAGGCATGGAAGGCATGGAGATGGGGTGAATGCTATACCTGCCCTAGTTTGCAGGGAGACAACAACCCGCTTACAATATAAGACAGGAAAAGAGATTTGTTCTCCACCTTCTTGCTTTTGTTGATATTGCTGTTTTTTTCCACCTTCAAGTATTGCCCTTGTGCCATGCTACCTTGCCTTGGAGCCAGCTGATTTTGGACTGAAACCTCCACAGATTGTAAGCAAAATAAATCTTTCCCTCTTTAACTTTGAATGTTGAATGTCATACCTTAGCAAGAAGAGAAAAGTAACCAAGATATTGGTCAAAGGAGATGAATTTTCAGCTAGAAAGGAGAAATAAGCTTTGTAGTAGATCACACAGCATGGAGACTATACTAATAGCGCATTGTATATTTCAAAATGGCTCTTGATCTAATCATTTTGCATTATGTACATATACCATAATACCACAGTGTACAGTCATAACTTGTCAATCAAAAATAAATGATACAACTTAAAAGTAACTAATTATATTTCAAGAAAACTTACAAAAGAGGGGGAGGAGCAAAGATGGTGAATAGATAACAACTGGCTACAGAGGCTCCCTGAGATAGTCAACTTAGAATTCAACATAATACAGAGTGAGGAGCCCCAAACAGAGGGAGGTGAATTCTCTCATCCCAAGAAGAAATTAAGGTGAGAAGAACCAACTGAACATACAGTCCTGGTGCTATTATTGGAACAGCTAAAGGTTCAGTGTTTCCACTGCAGCGGGTGACTTGCCGACCATCCGAGGTCCTGCCATGAATTGCCGAGATCCCACCGTGACCTGCTAAGCTGTTCGAGGTCCTGCCACTTCAACTCACTGGAGGCGCAGTTACATTGAGTTCATGGGTTGGTGAGCTGAATGGAGAGCTGAGTTGGCAGGGTGCCTACATCGACCTGTGGTGAGTGACGGGAGTAGAGCCATTCCATAGAAAGGGGGGCTCTGGCAGATGACGTTCTGGGACTGGCCAGGACTGGCAAGTACGAGGGGCAGCAGTGACTTCAGTCAGTTGTTCCCTTCCTGAACAGGATTAGTGGAGGGAGCTAGGCCTGGGCCACTTAACCTGGCTGAGACCCAATAGGTTTTCTGAAATCAAGTCCCTACAGTGTGGTGCACACTAACCACACTAACCCAGTGAAGCTTCAGAAGTTTGACTGACCTGGAGGGGAGGTGGTGCAAAGTAATATAGTGCAGGCCTCAGCAGCTTGACTGACCCAGAGGGGAGGGGCCAGCATATGCTGTCCCTGCCTGCAACTCACTAGCACACAGCAGTGTGAAGGGTCATCTAGCCAGCATGCTTCAGAAGAATTGTAACCAACAAAGAAAGAAACTGGGGCCTCCTAGAAGAAGCAAAAAAGATAGGAAGAGGAAGCAACACCAAAAAGTCCCCAGGTCTCAACCCTGAGAACATTGACCCAGGACAGGTAAATACAAAGGAGAATGAGAACAGCAAACATGCAATATCAGACACAGCACCAGTGGACATAAGGAGATATCTTTGGGACCTCATAGCCAAGTTCAAAAGTGAAATATTTAGCCAAGTAAAGCAAGATATAAGAAGATTAATAAAAGAGATACTAAACATCCCTTGAGCAGACACAGATGGAAGAAGGGAGGAACTCAAACAAAGGAGAGAACCATTTGATGAAGAATATAAAAAAATATAGAATACATGAAGCAGATTCAAAGAGATTGCCAGGAAATCAAAAACTCTATGGAAAGGTGGCAAATCAGCTTGAAAGAAACTAAGGATAGATCCAAACTGGAGGACAATTTTGCAATGTGGGATTATGAAAGGGAAAACTTTTTAAAAATAACAAGGAAACAAGCAGTAGCAATTCAAATGCTAGAAGATGACAAGAGGATCTATAACTATTCACAGAAATAATTAAGCTATTCACAGAAATAATTAAGGAAAATTTCCCAAACATAAGGAAAATGAAATACTATTCTGATATATGAGGCATACATAACTCCAGCCACCTACAACCAAAACAGAGCTACACCCAGGCATATAATAATCAAGATCCCAGAAATTCAATATAAGAACAGAATATTAAAAGCTGTTAGAGACGAGAAACGGATAACCTATAAAGGAAGGCCCATCAGAATAATGGCAGACTTCTCGACACAAACCATCAAGTCAAGAAGAGTCTGGAGCAAAATATTCCAAGCCCTGAAAGAAAATAACCTCCACCCCAGATTGATATACCTTGATAAACTGTCTCTAGAAATTAATGGAGAAACAAGATGCTTTCAAGATGCTTCAAGAATACTCCAGGGCATTCTAGAGAGAGAGAAAAGTACTAGGATTCCAGGAACAGGGGCAGAGAGGCCTCAATGAATGGAGCAGAAAACAGAATTAAGAAGATAAGCAGACAACTGATGGCAAAAAAACAGCATAAAAGAAATGAGGCAGAGAAGATTTTATTCAAAACTGATATGATTGATAGTATCAAGTCTGAGAGTATAGGCAACTGCACTGAAGAAGACAAGACTCTGTGATACACATTCTGGTTTGATAACTGCTGGTTCTTGAAGTTCTGTACTATATACAAGGTTGTGTTTTTATTAATACTGTTATGTACTAATATTTTCAATTATACTATGTCTGATGATATAGCCAATTCTATTGGAGATAACAAGAGACAGCACAGGAACCATGGTAGGACTCTGTACAACTGTCTTACATGCTTTTTTCATTTCATGTGTTTATAGGAATATGTTTTGTTTTGTCTTGCTTTGTTTTGTTTCTCACTTTAATATAGAAAGAATAGAAATACATGTTAAGACTCATGCATGTGTAGAATCTATAAACAGTTTATGAGAACTGATCTTATGACACATGATGGAATGAGCAGATACTTTGAAGAAAAAAAAAGACACTAAAATACCCAGTGCTGATCGTGGAGTGTCATAATGTGAAACCCAGCAATAGTATTATTCTTTGTTCAGAGTGATATTAGACTGCTTGGGTTTGTTCAATCTCAACATAATTGAAGATATGGATAACTACATGTATGCTTAAAAGTATAGGATTGACATCCATATTTCTAAGTTTTTGTTGGATGGTTGAACAGAACTGGTTGCAATCTCACTGTTTGAATCTCCACTTTATGTGCTCCACTTCAGCATCTTGAATAACTATTTGTAAGAAGACAATCTGTAACCATCAACTAGTGATTTCTTACTGTTTATTTTTTCTTTGAAGTTATGTATTATTTCTACTTGTTTTCTGTTTTATTTAGTCTTTCTTTAAATTAAATTTTAAAAAAAGCACTACAGTACCCAGTGCTGATCATGGAGTGTCATGATGTGAAATCCAGCAATACTATTATTTTTTGATCAGAATAATCTTAATCTGCTTTAGTTTGTTTAATCTAAATATAAATGAAGATATGGATAACTGCATGTATGTTTAAGAGTATAGTATTGCAACCATGTTACTAAGTTTTTGTTGAACAATTGAACAGAACTGTTTGCAGTTTTGCTGTTTGAATTCCCACTTTACATGTTCCATTTTTGTATCTTGAACAACTATTTGTAAAATGACAATATGTAAACATCAACTAGTGATTTCTAACTGTTTATTTTTTTCTCTGAACATATGTATTATTTCTACCTATTTTCTGTTTTGTTTAGTCTTTCTTTAAATAAAATTTTAAAAAGTTATAGAAGAAAAATAGGAAATCAAATCTCTAAAAATCCCTAACCATCTTATACTCACATTAGGCCTCTGAAAACCCTGCTCACAGTTCTTAATTTTGCTGAAATTTGTTGAACACTGAAGGAGTCCTATTCAAGTAAAATTACCTGCTGATTGGCATTTTGTTTTAAGATGGTCCCCTTACACCCAGGGTTGCTTTGGTGTAGGTTGCTTTAGACGCAGATTAAGTTAGCTTGTTGGAATTGTTAGGGAGCAACATATGTGTCTTGTCTTAGCCTCAGGTGGATTGGGGAAGTCATTTTTACCACCAGGTTGCAGGGGAAGAATCATTTATCTGCCAAAAAAAAAAAAAATCCACATCATTCCTTTTCTACACAAATCTGGGATGCTATTCTACTATTTCTAGCCTAACTTTATTCAAGGCTTATGTTGCCTTTTAGGGAGCTCACTCAGGCAGCCTCATTTCTGCTGAGGATGAAGGATTCAGTCTGTTTTGCATTGTCCTGGCTCTCTGCAGGGCCTCTGCTTCACGCTTCCTCACATATATTTGGAGCAGCACTGCAATCAGAGCGAGGCTGCTCTATTTCCCAAGGGAACAATTATGAACTTGCCTTAAAGCATGGGGCACAGACAGACAAGCTCTTAGCTGGCCTTAGATCATTTTGTTCAGCAAGTTCCAGGAAGCAAGGACTTTCTGGTGCTAAACAAAGATAAATCGGAAAGTTGCACATAATCCTACAGTTCAGTTAACTTCTCAGAGAACAGAAATGGAAAACTTTTGGACAGCCAACCAAAAGATTCTGAGACTATGGATCCTGGATCTCAAATCTTGGGATGATATCTGTCCTTATCACAAGAAAGAACATGTGGCCCACACTCAAGGTTCCCAGACTTTCAGTTTTTTTGCCAGTGATGACTGGCCATTTCCCCCAAGGGATCTATTCATTTCATGTGTTTTCTCCATGAAGTTAATCACAGCTTGTGTTCAAACCATAGGAGCCTTGCAACCTCCATACTTAGGTAATATTCAGGGAGTAAACCTAGAATGGGTGATTTGACACATAATCAGACTGGAAAGGCTTAATCCCGAGAAGACCATGAAATATTTTTTAGTTCTTCAATTTATTGTCTCTTACCCTGATAAGGGGAATTAGGGCCTAAAAATTAACTGAGCCCATCATCTGGTAGGAAAATTAAGATTTGGGCAATGTAGATTCTTCCCTTATTTACAAAAGCCAGAATTTTACTTAAACAGGTTACTAGGGTTGGCAATAAAATATGAAGTAAAAGTGATGAATTTTCTGACTCCAGGTCACTACTGTAGACGTCAATTTCAGTGAAAGTCATGGTTGGCAAATATGAGAGGAAAGTATTCCAGCAAAGTGGTAAAGGAATAAAAACTTAGCCCTGGACTCTCTGATGACCTTGACATCAGCAACGATTTTAAAGTAAGACAACAGAAAATTCCCTTCCAGGACGTGAAGTCCGTGGCTCAGAGACACAAAATGTAGCTAATGCTCAAAGTGGATGGGTCTGTTCTGGACAGTGATCATCGTCTTGAGATGACAGCTTGCTCTGCAGAGGACCAGTCAGTGGGAAGACTTCAGGCAAGTGTGATCAGATGGACCTGGACAGCCTGAGGTGAACCCAATTTCACTTATTTCTTGCAAGATATAGAATATTTTAAGCTCTTTTAGCATCATTTCCTTACAGTTTAAATAGCACGAACAAAATTCCCTATGTCTGAATCATCTTTGGACTGTTAAGTGCTCATGCTGGCCACAGTAAGGTTGGGTGATGACTCCTGACTGTCTGCCCTTCAAAGTCTTACAAGTCACAATGGTGACAGGGCTATGGATAAATTTCTCTAAGTGAGTTGATCTGAACATGCAGCTTCATTGACATGTGCGTTATTTTCTTTCCCTGAACTCCTGATTAGCAGATACTTACATCCTCATGGGACATTTGTCTGTATTCCATGTTTCCATGTCATGCTCTGAGCTCTGAACGTATTGCACAGAGAATATCTGTGGCTGAAGCATGGCACATAAACTGTGTCTACACTTTGGTGTAGAATATATGATCCATGCACATGTGTTTTGTCTTACACAAATATAAATTTTTGTAGCATGCTTGTATAGCTTTTATTGTATTTTCAAAATTAAATACTAAAAGTAAAAATGAATTAAAATATCCCAGTGTTCAAGTGATTTGCTCTCACCACCAAATGCATTAAGTTCTGTCAAATCCAACCTTTCTCTTACCCCCATGGCAGCAACAGAACATTGTCTTGGCTTCAGCTCCATCTCTTGCTTCTATTCTGGGACACTTGTGCTGTTTTCCACTTTTTTTTCTCCTTCAGACCCACAGATGATTTGTGTATCTTTATCACCTTTCTGAATTTCCATTCTCAGAGTAGAGATGGCCTCAGCCTGCGGATGCCCTGGGCATTCTGTCTCAGACAGTGCCCATGTTGCCCAGTCTTCCCTCAGGCCACACATCTGGAATATAGGAAAGCCAGACTAGATTTGGTGCTCCCAAGCCTGTCTGCAGAGCAGAGTCACCTTGCTGTTCCTAAAGTCCCATGTACTCCTGCTTCTGAAGCTTCAAGTTGTGATGTGCTGGTCTGAAGGTTGGGAGCCCTGTGGACGTGCTGCTCCTTTCTGCAACTTGGTGACTTGTGTGTCTGTTGCATATATCATGAGCGAAAAGACCTTTCAAGAGGATGGTAGCCTGATGAGGACGAGCTTGCTAGATGAGATTTACAGACAGCAAGCTGTGTCTGTCATGGGTGGGAGTGTAGCCAACACTGCACTCACATGCTGGGCAGCGTGTTTTGTTTTTCCTCTAATGATCAAACCATTCATTTCTTCATTGTTTTATAGACATTTTAATGAATACATATTAAACATATATCCAATACTTAGGTAGTATCTGTTAGATATTGGCTGGTACTATGAGGGGCACCAAGATAAATAAACAGTATCTGGCAGTACATGCTAGGAAAGCAAGGAAATAAAGATGGAAATCTGTGGGAGAGACCAAAGTCTGTAAGTCCTGAGAAGAAAGAAGTCACTTTGGGTGAAGCAAACAATGCTAAGGGTTTGGTATAGTTTATTAATATCTTCAGGTTTGCTCAACAGCTGAGGACAGAAGAAAGACAGTCAGATTCTGGGAAGGTGACACATGCTCCGGAGCTGCTAGGGATATAGGGGTATGAAGCTCCTGACATACATATGTCTATTATGAGTTCATGCTCCCTAAAATCAAAGAATGAATTTTAGGAACAATGGAACATAATGGGTTTATTGAGAGAAAGAAAGCTTCGGTATGAAAGAGACAGGAGGGGTCCTGAGCAGGTTGCCAGAGTCGGTCTTTTCTAGGGACTTTTATAGAGTAAAATCATGGGGTGAGATGGGTTCAAGGTGAGGAAAACTGGGAACTCACAAGGCAGATGGGCATAAGGTGGGACAGAACTATGGTTAGCCAATAAGATTAACTGTTCAGGTAAAATTGATTAAATTGAGGACAAATGGGGAAGCGAGTCACGCAGAATGTGGGCATTCTTAGAGAGCAACGACTCTTCCCTAGGGAGTTGGGATGGTGACCCCTGGCTTCCTCAGGATGATAGGGAGCTGTTTAGTATATCAGTCCTTAGGACGTGGATGTTTTGTTTGATTTTTTGTCTTGGAGGCCTGGCCCACAGCAGGAGGTCTCTCTATAATTGCAAAGTATCTGGGCTTCTTCACCACCTTTCTATAATATTTCACCTATAATATTTATAATTAACTCAGCTGCCTGTAACACTAGGACTCTGAGAGACAGAGAGAATAACAAGCAGAGACAGCAGGATCAGCACAATGTACAAATCCGGGTCCCACAGATTCAGAGTTGTATGCAGAACTCTGGGGGCAGCTCCTCCATCTTGTCCTATGGACCTCACATTAACACCAGAACTCACACTTCAGGGGAGACATTCTACCCTTCCTCATCCTGCCTGTGTACTGAGCTACTGTCCAGGAGCCTGAAAATCATTGACCGTCTCTGTCACTTATAACAGCTTAGTGGTTTCTAAAAATTTTCAACAACAGAAACATGAACTCATTATAGAGTAAAACTCATTTCTCTGTGCCACTCAACTGAGATTCTTGTAAACCACACTTGGTCTTCCTGGTACTGATGCCGCACTTGTCTAGGTTCAGACACATCAGAGCCCTAATCCTGCAGATCTGATTAACCTTCCCCACTCTGACTGGATATGACCCCTGCAGGCCTACAGTGAGGCAATGCAGTAGGGAATTGTGCCTGGTCACACATGCTTGGCATTCATGTTAAATTGGCAAGTCTGAGGAGCCCTAAAAAGTGTTTGCATCACTGGCCCAGATGTTGACTGAAAGCAGAGGCGACCTGCTATTTTGGAAGCCAGGCCTTGGCCTAGGGCAGCTGCAGCTAAAGACCACTGTGTGCAGGTGTGGACAGCCTGCTCACCCGTCCTGGGAGTGATTCTCTCATGCTGGTGTTGCTCTTCCCCATTGTGAGTTTTCCCAGAAAAAACAAGACCCATAAGGAGGAACAGATGAAAGAAAACAGTATGAAAGAGAAACAAAACCAAAATGAACAAAATTCTTCCAGTTAAAGGAGGGGAACATAGAATTCTAGTAGCCCCTAAAAGATAACGTGATTATCTTTTACTCCTTTTCTTGACATTTCTGTTGCAAAAACACTTTTATCATCCGTGTGAAATTGGTCTGTAAAAATTTCCATAGAATGATAGCTACTTCCTGAGGACATGTGGGTGTTGCCTTCCTTGAGGCAAAAGAGATTATCACGAAAATTGCTAAGCTTTCTGTGACTCTCAAAGTAAATGCTGAGAAAAGTCTCTGAAGTCACAGAGATACTATCAAGAAGATAAGAATCATTATGTGATCATCCAAATAACAGCTTATCTTTTGCTAAGAGTTAGTATAATACTCTCTGTTTATTCTATCACTAGCACAAATGCACTGTTCTGATGTTTAGTGCCACATGCAGAACTGTTTTCCCTTGATGCAGACAGAGAAAGAGCTCCACACATGGAAGTGAACTGAATAAAAAATGAGATCAGACTGCTTCCTGAAAAGGTAGATGTTTGTGAATTTAAAAACATTAGTCCTCTATCCTTTGTTTTCTTTTTAAAATTAAAAACAAAAATTAATCCTCTAGTAAGATGTGGTGGTTTATACCTCTAATCTTAGCTCCCTGGGAGGCCGAGACAGGAAGATTGACAGTCATAACACAACAGGGCAATTTAGCAAAGCTCTATCTCAAAACAGAAAATAAAAAGGTCTGGGGGTGTAGCTCAGTGTGAAGCCCCCAGGCTCAATCTCTAGTGAATGAATGAATGAAGTAAAATACTAAATAAAGTACATTTTAAAGTGAAATTTGAAAATTAGTCCTAAATAAATTTTTAGACTCGTATTTGTCATATTTTCTGCATTATAAACTTAAGATTTAACCCCTATAACACCCACTGTAAAGGAAATTTATTAGTAAGAGGAATAAAATCATGCAAAGAACTTAAAATAAGTAGGATGGATGATTGTAAATTAGATTTCAGCTGAGTTTATCTGTTTAGAAAGGTCATGTTTTCTTCACTCAAACCACTCTACTGAGGTGAAGGTGTTATAACCTAAGCCCCCCTAACTATCCTAAGGTCTGTTCTAAGGTATAAGCCCACCTGCTGCTTCCCCTCCCCTTCTCCCTTCAAATCTAACTAGGTTAAGTTTTAACTTCCTAAAGGCCATAAAACAAAGGCCTGAGGTAATAGCTCCTGACAACCTGGGTCTTCCCTACCCAAAAAGACCCGGTACCCCGTCACACATTGTGTTAATTGCATTAGATTGTATTAGATTGTACATTCTTCACTAAAATAGCTTCGTTTGTATCGTAACAATAACTGTAACTTGGCCTTACTGTAAATGTGTGTTTTCCTTTCCCTGTGGGCAAAGGATTGATATGTTAATCAATGTTCTCCTCTGTAAAGAATTGTAAAATCTTACCTAATTGATATGTTAACCATTGTTGCCCTCTACAAATAGAACAGTTGTGGTGCTAAAGTAAGGTGACTAAGGTTGTTAATTGCTGTTAGACTTCTCTATTCTTTGTTAAGAAAACCAAGATTTCTTCTTATCTAAA
Organism: Cavia porcellus; assembly: GCF_034190915.1. Lineage (NCBI taxonomy): Eukaryota > Metazoa > Chordata > Mammalia > Rodentia > Caviidae > Cavia > Cavia porcellus. The sequence goes on from NW_026947489.1 coordinate 62,361,252, forward strand.
CTTGCTAGTATGCAGGGAGACTTGGAATTGCCATTTCTGCTTTGTAGTGCGTCACACCCCCACCCCCCTCCTTACATTGTGTGACCAACAGCTGTTTGTGGATTTACAAGATAAAAAGTCCTGACTTTTAGCTGTGAGGTGCGCAGTCTCCAAATTGGCTCCCGGAGACTCGTCACCAGGCCTGGATTTTACCTAATAAAGCCTTTGCTTCTCAAATTTTAATTTCTTGCTTTCTTGGATTTTATACCGGGGTCTGAGTTATCACAAAGGAAGGCTTCTAATGCTGTTTTAAAGAACATTTATGCCCAAACATTGTTACAGGCAGCTGAGTTAATTAAAATGTTACAGGCAGTCAGACAGGCTAGGCCCTCAAAGGAGCCAGTGCAGAATACCAGGTATCTTGCAATCTTGGGGCAAGGCAACAGACATCTTTCTCTGTGGGCCAGATCTCAGAATAAAAGATCAAACCAGTATATCCACATCCTAAGGACTGATATACTAAATAGGTCTCTATCCCTGGAGGAAGCCAAAAGCCACTAACCTAACCCCCTCGAGCCAAAGGCCCTGGTCTGAATTCATTTCCACTTGCTAATGACTTGCCTCCCCATTGGATCTCAATTTAATCAATTTTACCCGAGTAATTACACTCATAATCTTATTGGTCGACCACAGTTCTGTCCTACCTCATGCCAGCCTGCTTTGTGAGTTTCCATTTTTTCCCACCTTGGACTGCCTCACTTCATGGTTTTGTACTATAAAATTCCTAGAGAAGGCAAGGTCTTTGGCAACCCACTTGGGACCCCTTTCTCTCTCTCAGACAGAAGATTTCTTTCTGCCAGTAAATACTTTCTGCTTTTAACCTCTGTGGTTCCTACAATTCATTCTTTGATTTTAGAGAACATAAACTTGCATTGGATATCTAGTAGGTTAGGAGTTTCTTTCCCCTATATTAACATCACACAAGAAAACCAAGAAGGAAGTATCCAGAAGGACTCTGAGCACTTATAACATGTCCTTTACATATAAATACAGTTGTTTACAGATAATGTGACCAATGTGTAAAAGTGACAAAAGAGATTAAAGATAAGAGCCACAGCCAGTTAAGGCAGAAGCAGAAACAGGAGGATTTTCAAGCAAAATATATAGCTCTGAGCTCCTTGGAGCCTCTGGCTCAGGAACTTGAATCATGCTGTCTCTCTTGTAAGGTTTGTTTCAGACACTAGGCAGCTTCCAATTTTGCCCTGCTCTAATTCATTATATGATGTGTTTTTTTCACATCTTCAAGTAATAATAACTTTAAAATAGTTCAGAGAACCAGTTGTTGAACATTACACTGTGCTTCTTATTTACCTCTCATTTATTCTATCAGCAACCTCTCAGTCAGTTTCAGAGGAGGAGAACAAAGGCTGAGAGGCCCTACCATTTCCCAAAGGCAAGCAGCAAAGTCAGTGATGGGCCTGAGATTTGCACTCCACTCCTGCTGCTCCAAAGACTGCAATTGCTATATTCAGATAAACCACTGCTCTGCTGGGACACGCGGCTGCCAGGATCTTCTGGGATCATAAACTCAGCACTAGTGATGAATTAAAGAGCAAAGTTTAAAATAAAGGAAGATGGTTTATTTGGAAAAGGGCAGGGAAAAGAAAAAGACAAGCATGGCAGTTACTCTGGAAAAATAGGGGCATCAGAAAACAAATACCCCATAGGCTTTTGTCCTGAACTCTTTTTATTAAGACTGGGGCCCCTGCCCCACTTTGGGGCAACCTGATTGGCTTGTAACAGTCTGACTCTCTGGCTGTCTTTGACCCCAGCATGGGCACCTTTTCTACATCCTTTGGCCATTTGATTCTTTCCTGCCCCTTGTGATGGATAAGTGTAGGGACGGGGAACATCGTAAAAGGGAAGCTTAGAGTCAGAAATGAAGTCAGGAGGACCTGTGTGTCCCTGGTGCTACAATGAGAACATACCTGTAAGTATTTATGGATAGGTGTGTGTATTTTCTATATTAAATGTCCTTGGCTGGCTGCCCCTCATCCCCTTTATATTTTATGGGGTGTGTGTTTGGGGGGTACTGGTTGTCCTGTACTTTTGTGTTCTTGGCTGTACCCTTGTTTCGCCTGTTGACTCTTTCTATTAAATTCTTACGTTACTTGTGTCACTTGGTACCTTCCCAAGTCTAGTTTTTCTCTCTTTTTTTAATCTTTGTTTTTCTAATTAGTGGAGTCTAAGTATAGAGGCAAATGCTGCTTTAGTAAGATTTCCTGTTAGTTCTTTAAATAAAGCTTAATGGGATCCTGTTTTATTCTTTGTCCTTGCTGTGATTCATGTCCCTGCAGTTGTACTTCTACTCACAGCGAAACATGGTTATTCACATGCTTATAACTGCTTACAGTGGAATCTGCACAAAATATCAACAACACAATTCTTAAAAGTAAAACTTCACAGCAGAAAATGTACGCTTTCTGTAGAAATTTTAATAATACCAGATTCATCCTATTGATAAGGGAAATGAAATGCCCAACCTACTATGTCTGTGAGTTCATGTTCTATTAAAGTGAAGAATGAATTTTAGGAACAACAGAGGTGAAGAGTAGAATATATTTATTGAGAGAAAGGAAGCTTCTGTCTAAAGAGAGACAGAAGGGGTCCCGAGCAGGTTGTCAAGGACTCTGTCTTTTCCAGAGACTCTTATAGAGTAAAGCCGTGGGTTCAAGGTGGGGGAAGACTGGGAACTCACAAGGCAGATGGGCGTAAGATGGAACATAACTATAGTTAGCCAATAAGATCAATAGTTCAGGTAAAATTGATTACATTAGGGAAAATGGGAAGCGAGTCCCGTAGAAAGCAGGCATTCTTATAGAGCTGTGACTCTCTCCCAGGGGGATGGGAACTATTTAGGGTATCAATCCCAGGATATGGGTGCATGTGTATGGTCTCTGTCTTGGAGTCTGGCCCACAGCAGGAGGCATCAGCTTCCCAGGCAGCTGCCAGGTGTCTACACTGGCTCCATTGGGGACCTAGGCCTGTCTCATTGCCCATAATATTTTAACCAGGTCAGCTGCCTGCAACATTATTAATAAAGTAACAGTGGAAAGTTGGAGGTGGCAGACATTATCTTTCTGGGCTTTTCTCTTGGCCAGGCTCTTATGCTCATGCTTACCAATGTCACTAGCACCTCTCAGAGCCCCTCCCTTGTTGTCATGTTAGCTCAGCACTGTTCAGAACTGTCGGGGGGGAGGGGTGCAGGCAGATTTAAGACCTCAGTGCAGTTTTTTTTTTTTTTTTTTGGATAAACTCTGCAGGAGGATTTCTGCTGCCTACTTCCATCCCTTACAGCATCCATCTCCTCGACTGATACCGTTGGATTATGACTCTATCAATTGGTTAATCTACTCGATGAAGTTAGAGTTCTCATGACCCAATCACTTCCTAAAAGGCCAGAAGCCCATAATCTGATGGTTATGCCTTCCACACACACGAGATGTTTGGGAGGACATTTTAGATTCCAACCGTAACAACAGGTCAATGAAACATGATAGGGTTTAAAGTCGTAAGTACTTAACTTTCAGACTGATAGCAGTTAGTGCCACGAGGCTAGAAGCTGTTTGCTAGTAATCCAGCCCTGTGCCCTGCGTGATTCTCTCCCACCAAGTGTGGGCTGGAGATAGAGATTTGTGTCTAAGAAAAGATTATGGCAAAAGGGCTGAGATGTCATTTCCAAAATTCAGCTACAAGGGATTGTGACTTCATTCCGAGAGAAGCCAGGCATGGTGTAGGCGCCTGAGGAGAGGTGCTCAGGAAGCACCCAGCGCCCCCAGCTCCACGGCCTGCATCTGCATGGCTGCATTGCCCTCCTCCTGACCTTCCATGGGCCACTGCTCAGCCAGGGTGCCAGCTGCAGCTCTGTGAGCACTCATTGAGTTGTGAGAGAAGGGACTGCTGTTTTGAACAGCTAAGTTTGTTGTGCAACAATACGTAACTGATACAGGAAGGTAACAAAAGCATAAATTCCTATGTTGGTGATTTATTAATTCACTTTACTAAGGCAGACAATTTACTAAGAAATGAATGCTTATATCCCTAAACTGCAGTTATCAAAATATGGTCAAATGCCACGCGTGAGTCTCTGATGGAGATTGTTTTAGAAGTTGTTTTCCTGGAGCCTCAAGTGTGCTGGTTAACAATCTTTCAGGATAGGCTTGGGAATCTGCATTTGAGCAAGCTTGCCTTTCCAGTAGGCACTCTAAGGAGGACAAACATAAGGACAAAAGACAAATGATCAGGATGAGAACTAGAAGGAGGGCCATTTCCCAGACCTAGTGGGCCCCTATCTTATCTTTTCCTCTACAGCGTCTGCTCTGAGAAAGCTTTCTTCTCTTGAAACCATGTGGCAGCATGTGTGACAGATCCAGGCTGGCTTTGGCTAGGGTACTTGGATTTAAAAGTCACGAGAGGCTGAGGATTTAGCTAAGGCACAAGCAACTGCCTGGCAAGTGCAAGGCCTTGAGTTTGGCTCCCAGCACCAAAAAAAAAAAAAAAAAAAAAAAAAAAAGGAAAAGCCATGTAGAGCAGAGAAGGCTTTGAATCGGGGCACATACCAACCTTATCACGTTATAGAAAGACATATTTTTTCCTTTTGTGGGTCATCTCAGTGTGAGAATGATCAGAATTCAAAATAACGCTCAGCCTGTCTCTCCTTCAAGTAGAAGCAACCCCCCAGGTTCCAAGCAGGGCCAAGTAGGATGTCATAAGTCCCTCTGGAGGAGAGAAGACAGATCTTGCTTGAGGGATGTTAGAGAAACGGGGTGGCAGTGGCTGAGCTGAGTCTGTACTAGGCTTCCTTTCACTGTGATAGAATGTTCAACCCCTTGGTGCCCCTTGTTCTTGTGTGTGGATGGGAATACTTTTCTAATGGAGAGTGAGAGAGTGCATTTATTTTTCTTGAAATTAATCTTTACTAATCAGTGGTGTTTATCTTCCTACTTTAACTGAAGATATTGCTACAACAAAAGGCACTTCCTGTATTGTTTTGCTTTGTTTACAGATTTGTATAATCTAATGTCTTAAAAACTGTACCCCATAATTCCTGTAGAATATCTTAAAACATTAAAAGAGTGAGAGCAATAGCTTTAATACCATTGTTTCCTCTCATCAGTAAATGTGAAACTCTAGCAAATGTGATTTTTAAAAGAATATTCTTTGAGAGGGTTTACCTGACATCAGGGTAACAAAATATGAGCTCTAACTAATTTTATGATTTATGAAACAAAGCCTCAGGGGAATTTAGATTGTTCCCTTAGATTCAGTTTCTATCTACATTTAGTAAGTAGTGTGTGTTTGTGACTTTAGTGAATTCCGAGGTGCTGTCAGTTCAGGTTGGCCTTGAGCTTACCGTGAGGCTGGCTATGAACTAGAGGAGATCTTCTGCCTCAGCCTCCTGAGTGCTGGGGTTGCAGGCATGTGCCATCATGCTGGGGTGGTTGCTTTTTTTACTCAACTAAACAGGAGGCTTTTTATCAGTGCAGAAATCTTTAGAGGGCATGCATATAAATAAAGCAGAATTGCATTTTAAATAGCTCTACTACTCAGTTGCGAAAGTTAAATGACATCATCTTTCTTGTGTATATGTAAATTCATCAGCAGTCAGTGCTGGAAGTTAATCTCAAGAGCGAAAAGTACGTGGTTTTGTTTGCAGGACAAAACAAGTGTCCGGGCAGGCAGGGTCCTGTTTGCCGTCCAGCAGAACATGGTTTGGAAATAGGGGAGTGACTGCTCTCACAACAGGCGGTTTCAGTTTCCCTTGTTAAACGTGTTTAACAATCTGAGTGGTTCTAAATATTGACTCTATCTGGATTTATCTGCTGAAAAGATGTTTGCAAAAGTTTAAAGAAATGTCAACACTTCTTCCTCAGTGAGTTTGCCATTCTGGGCAGAGAACACGGTGGTGGTAAAAACCCGCTCGGCTCCAGGACAGCACAGTGTGCTGAAAAGTCACCACTATGCTTGCCTGGACAGAGGCTTCCTCTCAGGCCTGGTAGTGTGTGCCTGCAATCCCAGCACTGGCTGAGTCAAGGAGACCACGAGTTCCAGCCCAGCCTGGTCAGTTTAGCGGCTTAGCAAGACCCTGTCCCAGAAAAAGAAAAGCTCTGGGGATGTAGCTCAGTAGGAAGGCCCTGGGTTCAATCCCCAACATGGAAAATGCAAAGGACCTACTCTCTCTGTACCTCAAAGTTTGATTAGTTTATTTCATGAGTATTTGTCAAGGATTTATAATGTACTACATGAAGACAGCTGTTCTAAGAAATGGTTTATATATTGCTATTTTTTCTGGAACATATTTAATACTTAATTAGCATTTTTATTTTCTGATTGGATTCATTAATTAAATATCATATTTAAGAGAAAAAACAACTAGAAAGAGAATATGAGGTATGATACAAAAATAGGGTGAATGCTTGATGTTTAAAAATTTACTACACTAAAAGACACATTGCCTTGGATTCCTCCCCACAATTCTTTTCTCTCTTCCCCTTCATATATACTTATTCCATCATTATTTCTACTTTCCAAAGCCTGGTGGAAGTCCTCTTTCATGAGTGTCTGTTTTAGCGCTGTTGTGGTTTCATTGATATCTTGAATCCATTCAAAATGTTGACCTTTTAAGATCATTTTGACTTTGGGGAAAACCAGAGGTCACACAGTATTGGAATCTGGTAAGTAAGATAGATAAAGACATATTGTTTTTCTGTTGGATGATCCTCAGCAAAATAATTCACTGAATTTTTGTTTTTTCTTTCTTTCTTTTTTTTTTTTTTTTTTGTCTTTTTCATTTTTATTGGTACCAGGGATCGAACTCACGACTGCCTGCTTGCAAGGCAGGCGCTTATGCTGCTGAGCTAAATCCCCAGCCCCAATTCACTGAATTTTTGATCATAACTCTAAAGATACCCAGAAAGAGAATCAGAAAGTGGCAAGAACAGTGGAATAAGTGTGTTCTGAAAGAGGGATTAATGACAATATGTCTTTTACTGTAATATATTTTAAAATTTAAACATTCACTTTATATTTTGATCACCCCTTGTATAGTCTAAGAAAAGAGGAGGGAGGCTAATATAAAACTATATTCATGAACAAGAAGTCAATAAAGCAAAAACTTTTAAAAAGATGGTTAGGAATGAAAGGGAAGAGAAGGGCAAAGCGGGAGGGGACAGAGCTGGATACTAGAAATCAGCCTTCTCTTCCTATACTTGGGCCTGTCAATAGCTTAGAATTATGTAATATTCTTAGATAATTTTAAAGCAAAAAGTTAAAAATCAATGAGTAAAAAGCAAAATAAAAAGAATTTAAATGTGCATTGCATTGGTAACAAACTACTCAGAAATTATTTCACAATTACCTTAAAACATAAAAGCTGGTTATATGTCTTCACAAGATGTACTGTAAGGACAGAAGCATGCAGAAAACCCTGAACTGTTTACAGAAATAGAATTGCTGGTGTTTGTGTTAATATTGAAGTAGTGAGACCATTATTTGTATATTATGAGTTAAAGAAAATTGTTGTCATGGCTATCTCATTGGAAATGTGTATTTTTCAACAAGGGGAGAATTTAAAATATTAGAGGACTTAGCATCCTACAGTGTTGAATTTAAACTGCAGCATCAGTATGCACTCATAAAGTAATTTATTTTGCCTATATGGATATGCATGCCCACTGCAAAAGCTGAGGAACTAGAATTAATGCAGGAGTGGCCATGAGTAGCCCTGGTGCCTGGATCATGGCTTGTAAGTACCATTTCCACAGAAGAAATCAGATTTCACTGAGAAATGACTTCAGTTTTGAACCCACAGTATCAGCAAGTAAACATTTCAACTGTGTGGAGCGCACGTCGCACGCCCCCTAGTGTAGCAGCTGCATGTGACAGCTGAGAGTGCTTGACCCGTAACGCTTAAGTTTGTATGTGAAGTACCGCCAGGCTGGCCCACAACTTGGCAGCACCTGGAGAAGCATGTCCTGTTAGTGGGCGTGGTATCTTTGCACGTGAATTCCTGGAGAAGCAAGCACTTTCATGGTGCTTGATATCTTTCTATGGCCCTCCATCAAGCTGGGAACAGCCTCTGTTTAGCATCTTTGCCAACACCGAGAAAAGGAAATCACCTTTAGATGCTGCAGTCTTTTTGCTGAGCTAAGGAAGATGCGTCACTTGGAAACCAGGGTTGAACAATTTCAAGACAAGGTGTTTCTTTCTTTTCTTTTTTTTGAAAATCTCAGAAAGGAGAATTTCTAAGGGTTAGCACATTTCCAGATTTCTTGGACACCCACTTTCTTACAAAAGTGAAGAATAAGGTATAAAGATAACAAAGATTATCATAGTTAAAGTTTCTGGATATATGTAATCAGTATCTTCCTCCAGTTATTTAAAACTTATTGTTTCTAGGAGTTAATTTGGTTTCTTCCCTAGCATTCAGTCTTCTCATTCTAAAATGCTAACACCAATTGCATATTTGAAGACTGAAATGTTTTCATAACTACCTTATATGTGTGAAGAATGTGCCTTTTCCTTAGATAAGTTTAGTGATTTTGAAAAATGAAATAGTGGTCTGGGGCTGTGACTCAGCGGTAGAGTGCTTGTCTAGCACGTGTGAAGTCCTGAGTTCAATCTTAGTAAGGGAAAAATGCTAAAAGCATTCAGAATAAAAACTGCAAAAATCTGTCACTGCTTCTTGTGAAGTAAAAGAGCATTAATATGCAGCATTTTGAAACAAGGCCAAAGTAGGTAAAACTTTGCAGCTCCGTGAATCAGAAAGCAATTCTAAAACTTAGAAGTATTGATCTCAACTTGATATTTGGAATGTCTATATAAATAAAAATAGCTATTATGCATTGGAAGTTCTTGAATAAATATGAATCATTTTTCTTGTCATTGTACTGATGAAAGGACACAAGCTTAAAACCTAATGTATTTCAAAGTGCCTGAATTCTTGCTGTGTACCTCAATTTTTTTGTTATGCTACTTCTGCTTTGTTGTTGAAAATGAAGCTATTAAAAATGTTAGAATAAATGTCTCTGTCTTTTAAATTGGTTCTTTCTTTTTAGGGCAAGAGTGAACACTAATACATTTGTGCAATCTTTTTGCAGGTGTTTGTCAGAACACAGCAAAAGCTTAGGAAATATTAGATTCTTTGATCAAGAGACATTTTTTCAGACATATAAACAAGGGAAACAACTAAAAAAATACAGTTTAAATAATGCCTTGGTTATCATTGTCTTGGTTACTTTTCTCTCATTGCTAAGACAAAATGCCTGACATCCAAAATCAAAGAAGGAAAGGTTTATTTAGCTCACAGTTTGTGGAGGTTTCAGTCCATAATCAGCTGGCTCCAAAGAAGGATGGCATGGCACAGGAGCAACACTTCAAGGTAACAGAAGACAGCAAAAGCAACAAGAACAAGAAGAAGGGGAAGAACTCTCTTTTTATCATTTATACTGTAAGCAGACTATGCCCCTTGGGTGGGTATAGCACTCACATCATCTCTGTGCCCTCTTCTTGCACAGGACGAGGTTGTTTACAAAGTAAGGATTTTGGCCCCCTACTGAATCACTTGGTTGAACTTCTGACCTTTTCAAATTGACACAATGGACAATATCCTAGAGAGTTACTTTACACCTGTCCTTTACATCCAAGATGCAGAGTTACTTAGGTAAGCTTGTAGACTCTCAAGCTGACACAGTGTATCAACAATAACAATCATGCAACCTAGACATAATGTTCTAGAACTGTGCTTACTAGCGTGCTTTTTACTATGGGCTGATTCCCTCAACATCCATACAGCCTGTTGACTTGCATTATTTATTCTAGAAGTTGGAAAGCTGCAGAGATATTTTCCAAATTCCCTTGCAGCTAGGAGGTGACATGTGCCTTGTGCAAAACCTGGACATGGAAGAAGTGATGGGAAGATGTTCAATAAAATGTAACTGTGCTTCCTTTTAGTGGTAGAATTGTGTATGATTTTCTAATTTTCATTCTTTTGACTTTTTAATTTTTCCTCAACAAACATGTATTAAATGCTAATTACATAAAAGTCTGTCCCAAAGCGCTACATTGAGACTGACATTCCTGGGTCATAGTCCTTGCTCTGTAGTGACATGGGGTCTAGGATGGGACAGGCATGTCTGCCCACAGTACTATCAGTTATGGAGTGTTTATGAGGCCATGTCTTCTGCTAGTGTACTTTTCCTGCATGAGAGGTGGGATAACAAGTTTTACATCCTTTGCAATATAACCTGCTATTCCTGTGTTCATATTCAGGGGCAGAGTTCACTAGCGCAAGTGGAACAGCTTTGAAAGCTGGTTCTGAGAAGCCAGTAGATGGTAAAATTCCCCACATTGCTTTCAATGTTGTCAGGGTTGCAGTTGTTTCCTGAACTCCTCAGCACCCATCTCTTCCCTGCCTTTAAAATGAAAACTTTTTAGAACCTCACTATGACTAAAACCCTCTATATTTTGCCCCAATTTTAGAGCCCACAGAATTCTTAGACCATGGAGCCTCCATCCTTTCTTCATGGTCCCCACCTGCCTCATGTCCTCATTTCCCGCTTGTCTCAGCCCACTTTCCAAGACCCCAGGAACAGCTCCCAGCTCCTGACCCTCTCTTCTCTGCCTTTACCTGTGGGACTTGCAACCTGGATGAAATCTTGCTCTTCTCTGATCCTTTAGTGTCTTGGTGGGAGAGCCCCAAACTTGCTGTGTGATTTTATTCTGACCCTTCTCTGACCTTGACTTGCTCGTGGGGTGCCTGGGAGCTCTCCTGGGCCCTGAAAAACTTGCTTCCCCACCTCCAAAACCAAAGACAGGTCTCTAATACTCTCCCAATGTGCTTTCACATCCTTCCCTACTGTCTTGCTCCAGTAGTTTTATTTAATTTAATAAAACTGGAGCATGAGACAAAGATCCGTTTTTCAGGTTCGAGTGGGTACCCAAAGATTTGGCCATCCTGTCTGGGGATGGACTCTCAGTGCATCAAAGCAGTCCCGCCTTTTCTCAGTGGCTTTGTTCTGGAGGGATCCTGGCTCATCCACCCTCCACTTGATTCTCCCTTACTGGAAGGACCTGGACACTCAGGTCAAGCATAAGACTATAAATTTCCTCTTCCTTGCTCACCCCAGCTTCCAAGCTGGTGGGTCCTGAAGGTGGTATCTGTAAAACATAACTTTCCCCTGCTTCTTGGCTCCCATACCTCTGCCACAGCATCTCCCTGCCTGTCCAGAAAGTCCAGAGGCTATCTGGCTCATCTTTCTACTCCATCTTCCTTTCATTCCTCTCTGCTCTGAGAGCAGGAAGAACACAGATTAACTGTGTCTCCATGCAACAGCTTCTCACAGGATCTCTCTGCCTGCAGAATAACCTCAGTTTCCCTCAGAGATGCATCCACTCTCTTCTACACTCTCACTGTTTTCTACTGGCAAGTCAGTTACTGGGCTGTGGTGGGGACACACGACCATTTGTGGGCCTCCTGCAGCTGCCTGGGCTTCCAGAACCAGGGGCCTATCTTAGTCACTGGATTTTCTCGGTTGGGGCCTCTCACAATCTTCTATCTCTCAGTCAAGAGCCTTCTTCAGTCACTTGGGTTTGCTTAAGTTGGGAGACTCCCTGGGTTATGTTTTCCTCAGTCCTCGTGCCTGCCTCAGTCATGAACCTGCCTCTGTCAGGTGTTTCCCTCTGTTGTGTGCCTTTCTCAACCACATACCTGCCTCAGTCATGAATCTCTGTCAGTCAGGAGATGTCCTCAGCATCTAGCCTGTCATTCAGGGCTTCTCTCAGTCACATGTCTCTTCCATCAGTGGACTCCCTCAGTGACAGAGCTCTCTGAGTCATGAGTAACTCCTTCTGTCAGGGGCCTCCTTCTCTAACCCTCTTACTTCAGTCAGGATCCTGTTCAGCCCTGTGGGCCTCCCTAGTCAGAGAACACCCTCAGCAATGTGGGCCATCCTCAGTGAATGATCTTCCTCCATCAGGAGCCTCTGTCAGCCAGGGACCACCCTTAGTCATGGGCCACTCTCATTCAGGACCCTTTTCAGTCAGCGGCCTCCTTTACATGCCTGAAGCCCGCTGTGAAACCAGCCATATCCTCCATCTCATGGCCTCCCCAAGGTTTTCACAGTCACTCTCTCTGCAGGTCATCCTCAGCCAGCCCACCTTCTCAGTGTTGTCCTTCCAAAGTGTATTCTCTCTTGTCATATAAATGCATAGGCCTCTCTTTTGACCTCTATTGTATGTATTTGTGCTTGAAATATAATAGTGTATTGTCATCTCTGCTTGTTCCTTTCATTGAAATGAAGCTTTCATAGGCAGGGGCCTCTGGTGCTTTCCATGCTGTGTGCACTGCACATGGCAGGCACAGTGAATGTGTGTGAACTCACGCTGGCTCTGAGGCCTGCTCCTCACCCTCACGCTGCTTGCTGTGGGGTGTTATCCTCAGGGAGAACCTGGATGGGTGTTTCCAGAGCAAGATCTGTGAAGCAATCGCACATCAACTATGAATGCCAAGCAGCTCTGTTCCTCCATCAGAAGGCAAGGTCAAAGTACAAAACAATCACTGCAATTTGTTTATTTCTAAAGTTACAGAGCTTAGGATAATTTTTTTCCCTTTTGACACACACACAGCTAGTTTGGCAGCTGATGTGGGCTGTGAAATGAGTTTGACGCTGTTATTGTTCTGGCATTAATCTTTTAACTTGCTTAATAAAAATATTTATATTTTAAAATTTCCATCGTTTTGGATTGAAACTCAACAAAGAGGATCATCAAATTAGATTTCTTATGTATTAGCTTTTGCAGAACCATTCTGTATTAGAGCATGTAGTGCCCTTGCCAGGGCACTGCTAGTGGGAAAAGGGCTTGAGTGAGGGAACAAGTTCCTTGGGGCTTTATTTACAGTACCCAGAAGTGTTATTGGGCTTAGTAAGATTAAATCTTAGTAATTCAATGTTCATTGTTTTATGAACATTAAAACATTAGTGTTATTTGTTTTGGGGGAAATGACAGTTGCATCATTTTTATTCAATAAGAATTTATTTCTTTAGCATACGACGATATGATTCTTTTACATAAATGAATTTCTAGAAAGCCAATGTATATTAGCACTCATTACATAAATGTACATATTAACCAGAGAATCCTCAGCACACTTTTAGCCTTTTTCTTATGACTCAGTCACTGTAATAAAATTCAGTGTTGTACTGAGCTAATAATGAAGTAGCCAGCTATCTGGACCACTGAAAGGATTGGGTGGGACTTTAGGTGAAGGGAACTGCCCAGCGCTGGGACCATTTTAGTGTTGTGAACTTCCCACCTGTGTGGACACAAATACTTGAGATCATCAATTGGTAAGAGTGGAGTTTACTTTATTCTGGAGGCTCTGGTCCATAATTGACTGGCTCCATTGTTGTAGGCCTGTGACAAGGCAGCGCTCTTTTGCAAAACCCTAGGAGTGAACTAAGTGAGGAAGAGGGCAGAGAGATGAGTCCTTTCAAGGCATCCCTCAGTGGCTCACAGGCCTCCTGCTAGTCTCCACCTCTCAAAGGTTCTTCCACCTCCCAGCAGCACCACCCTGGCAACCACGCCCTAATAGATGGGCCTTGCTGGAAGCATTTTAGATCCAAGGTACATCACTACCCTGAGTTTAACTTGTTGTCTGCTTGCTGCTTATCTTCCTTGCTGCTGATCCAAAAACCCAACACTGTAGAATTGAGTTTTAGGTCTAATCCTGAGGTTACCTGCAAAACTCCCAAATAGCATAGAGCTTCCATTTCATTATATGTGTGTGATGGGAATGTGAGGCTTCCAGCTTTCCTCCATGTATCTCAGCTGGTTGTTCACCAGGTTACACCCCAACACAGCTGACTTTGCTCCATGCATGGCCTGGATAACAGTCCCCTTTACCTATAGCAGAGGTCCCCGCTGTCTTAAGGGCATATGTGCCTGGCATATGTGCCTAGATATGGAACTGCAGCCTTTCCTGCCCACCCAGGACCAGGAACATCTGTTTCCAGAACCTTTGTGAACCCTGAAGCTTGTTCCCATGGGCGTTTTCACCACACCCATGATAGGAACCTCAAGAAGTCTCATGAGTGGTTGTGGGGTGATAAATGTAAGCTTTAAACTTCTTACCAGTACCTCAGAGAGGTGTGAGGGAGAAGGTACTGTGTTGTGGAAGTTGCCAACTTGAGGAAGATGGAGAAGCATCATAAAAGTGGAGACTCCGTCTAACCTCTAGGTCACTGGAAGGGGACTCGTTCATTGTGCAGAGGGCTACTCAAGGCTGCAGCTGTTTGCCTTTAATAGGGAATAATTCCAAACTCTCTTCATGAGGCTGGCATACATTTGATACAAAGCAAAACAGCAATATTACTGGAAATAATGAGGTATGAGAGTGTGTGCTTTGAAACTCAAGCATGTCTTTTAGGGCAAGAGACATGTCTGAGGATGCAGAAATAGCAGGGATTTTGAATTGAACATGGACTTTAAATATACTGGTGATGGATTATGTGCTCTTTCCATGCCAGTCTTCACAGTGGTGAAGAAAGAGACTGTCAGTTGGGTGCCAGGAGCCCCTGGAATCCAGGCAGTGTCTCTGCAATCTACCTTTCAGCCAACACAGTGGCTGCAGCAGAGACTTGGGGTGTTTTGCTGAAGAGCCTGGACTCCTCACTGTGTCTTCAGGTGCTCACTGTGTTACAGAAAGCAGGATGGAAGCCTGGCTGTCTTCATTTTTTTTACTATCCGCTTTGTCACATTAAACTTGAGATCAGTTTTCTGCTCAGTTCTGTGTGAATTGCACAGAACCAGACCCGAGATGTGACCACCTCCACAGTTTGGCCAATACTATTGTCTCCATTGTTGTTCCTTCTACACAGTCCTGGAGTTCAGGACAGATCCCAAAGACAGGGCTTAAGACGCTGGCCACTTGCTTCCTAGGGTGGCCACATACATGCTATACCTCTGACTTCAACATTATTTTCCCTGTGAATTTTGGGCTGAGTGACTGGAGCTGGTCTTTGGAACACCAAAGTCAGGGCCCCTATGGTTTAGGGATGCAGTAACACTTCTGTGACCTCGATTAGCAAATGGGCCCTCATTTCCTCATTTGTTTGTATGTTGAAATATGTATTTTCTTCCTCACATTACTGCAACGACAACAAGGAAAAGTCACTTCTAGAGTGTCTTAAGGGATATTTTGGAATCTGATCAAGAATCATGAATTTGATAAGGTCCAGGTCCTGTTTCCTGTTGCTGCCTCTTGGTGGTGCTGGATGGACTTGCTGCAAACCCGTCAGCCCACTAACTCAAACAGGCATGGATGGCCAAGTCTTTTGGCTGTACTGCAAACTGGAATCTGCCAGATTCTCACTCAGGGCTCCTGCGCCAGGGCAGCTGTGTGATAAATGGGCCCCATCGGGACAGGCATAGGTGCCAGGGCACAGATGAAGGAGGGGATAAAATTAGGTCAGAGTTAAGGTTAAAGTTAGGTTTAGGATGCAGGTGAGGACTAGGATGAAGACTATATCTTCTGGTAAGGTTTAGGGTGAGAGTGAGGATGAAGTTAGGGTTAAGGATTAAGGTAAGGGTCAAGGTTACAGCTACTTTTAAGGCTAGGGTCAGAGTGAAGGTTGAGCTAGGGTTAGGATTTAGGGTGGGGTGAGGGTGTGGGTTAGTATTTGTGTGCAAATGATGGTGAGGATCACTTTTAGGGTTAAAATTAGAGTCAGGTTCAGGTTTCAGGGCCATTGTTAAGGTCCGGCTCAAGGTTTGAGTTAGTTGATTATGGATAGGAATGGAGTCAGGGGTAAGATGAAGGTGAGGTTTAGGGTTAAGGTGAAGGTATGGGTTAAGATTAGCATTAGAGCTAGGGTTATAGTAAGGGTGAAAGTTACAGTTAATTCATTAGTAGTAGCAACAGAGTCAGGGTTAAGTTTAGGGTAAGGTTTAGAGTAGGTGTTAGGCTATGATTTGGATCAAATCTAGGATTATGGGAAAGTGATGGAGAGAACTAAGCTTAAGGTTAATAGTTAAATAAGGACTTAGGATCAGAATTAGGGTCAAATTCAGTGTTAGTGTCATGGTTAGGGCTAGTTGACTAGGGGTAAGGACAGAATCAAGGGCAAGATTTGGGCGAGGTTTAGTGTTAGGTTTATAGTCGGGTGAGGCTAAGTGTTAAATTTAGAAGCAGAGCTGGAGAGAGGGAAAGAGTGAGAGGGAGGGTGAGGTTAGGGTCAATGCTAGGGCTAGTTCATTAGGGTTCACAACAGAGTCAGGGTTAGGATTAAGGTCAGGTTTAGTGCAAGGATTAGATTAGGGTTAGGGTTAGAACTTGTGTAAGAGCAATGGTGAGAATTAGAGGGGTATGGTTATGGTTATGGTTATGGTTAAATTCTAGGCCACATCTACCTGCTGTGTTCTTAGCACATGTCAGGTATTTGGTGGGGTTAAGCGTGTGGTGGGGTTTTGTTTAAGGCTTTTAGATGAAGAGGGAGATTTCAGGCCTGCAGCCTCTTGGCTCCTTTTTTTGGACCCTGAGTGGCCACTGTGAGCAGGTCCTGTGCTGGTGGGCTTGTGCTCAGGAAGTACCAACACCAACAGTTTTCATATCACCTCGTTCCTGTAACCTTGGCTTGTCAGCCTCTGCATTACCATTGTTCTGACAGGGTCATCCATGTGGTGATGTTGCTGAGCAATGTCCCTGATCTACCCATCTGCAATGCCCTGCGTTTTGCATACTTGAATATTTTGAAAACACAGCATCAGTCCAGTAAATGTCCCCACTCAGCGTCTGCTTCCTCTCCTCAAGAAAGGCCAGAGGCTCCCTCTACCATCCTTAAAATCTCTGTCTCTCCTGGTGTGCAGACTGTTTCTACTTGAGTGGCCTGGAAGAGAAAATTCCCTAATATAACATCTGAGGCTAACCAAACCAGTAAGAAAAAGAAAATGACCCCATGTGTCTTTCATGATTATACATGTAAATCTTGTTAGCAAACCATCAGCCAACCCAAGCTAACAAAGTATAAAATTACAATTAGAAGACTAGTCCAGGTCATGTTTATCCCTGTAAGACATACTGGGTTTATCTTCACAAAATCTATTCATGTAATTCACCACATTATTAGATTAAAGGAGAGAAGGCTTATGGTTACCTCCACACATGCAGACAGGCACTTAATAAAAAACATCCATTTACAATTAAGCTCCAGGATTTGTCTTATCTGGTACAGCATGCTACCAAGCCACAGGCCTCAGGCCAAGTGTGTGATACTCTTCAGGCAAGACCAGGCATTGAGCCCACTTGGGAACTGGGAAGATAGGAGCCAGAAGGAAAGAAAAGACCTCGGGTCTTTCATCACACCTGTTCTCTTACTGCTTCAGCATAAGAATTTAAAATGCCTGGGGATGCAGCTATAACTTCATGCCCTGGATGATCAGGAGACACCTTAATGTCTCTGAGGAGGGTGACTGGGGCCACCTTTCTTGGAGGAGGGGAAGCTCAGGGGCAGATTGCCAACACAAGTGGAGAGATCTGACTCTAGGTGAATCTCTATTCAAGTGACCCAGAATGTGCCCTAGAGACCCTCTCATAATTCTTCCCATAATACCAGTGGTGTTAACCCCAGACCAGGGCAAATATTATAATTACTAGTGAGAAATAAGAAGTAAACCATTATCGCAATAATAAGATAATCTTGCAATGGAACTTCCAGTTATCATAGTAGAATTTTTTCTGTATTTGCAGAACATATGATTATTTACATAGAAAATTCAAAACAATCTCAAATTGTTAGAATTGATAAAAATATTTTACAAGATGCCTGGTTATAAGTTGTGTGTTTGTGCTTATCTATGTGTATTACAACAGTTAGAAAGGCATTGTAAAAGTAACATTTCCAAAGCAACAAAATATAAAACATTAAACATCTAGGAATAATCTCTTCAAAGATGGGTCAAATTATTAAAGCCTATTATGCAGATAATGATAAAACATTGAAAGAGAATAAAGATACTTAAAGTAAGAGCTATACAAACATTGTTGGTTGAAAAAACTCAATTATAAATACTTCAATATTCAATGTAGATGAATATTATTTGAAACTGATTCCATGCACTTTTGAACTTGTGTACATTTGTGAGAGCATGCATATGTTTAAGATAAAATATTGGTTATAGATTTTATATGAAGAACAAAGGACCATAAATGGCTCAGGAAGTGACTTATCTTCTCAGTTTTCAAGATTGGTTTTAACATCACAGTTACCAGGTAGTATAATATTTCCAAAAACAGACTGATGCTTAGTTTCACTGGTATTATGAAATGCAAGTTAAAATCACTAGATACTCACTGATTAGTGAAAATTAGATGTCTGATAATAACAAGACTTGGGAAGTGTGTGAGGCAACAGGTACTCTCACACTGTCAGTGGATATTTAAGTAGAGAACCCAAGAAAAGATAAATTACTGTGCAGACTTTCAAGTTACTTTAAAAGGTAGAAAAATATGTTAGAATAATGTTGGCACAGCATATTCATAGAGAAATATCTATTGTTTAATAAAAGATTCCAGGACCATTTATTTACCTATGTAGAAAATGGAATTGGATTCTAACTCTATACCATTTATGAAAGTGAATTCCAAGCAGATTTAAGAAAAATGTAAGAGATAAAACTTTAAGAAGAAAATGTAAGAGACTATGTTTATGACTTCACAGTTCTTAAAGGTTCTTAAGCAAGACACAAGGGCCAATCATAAAAAAACAGATAAACTTGACTTTATAAATTGATTACTTATTTACTAAAAATCAACAATGACAAAAACACTTTAAAGAAAGAAAAATGACATGCCTCAGATTGGGGGAAAATGTTAGCTATGATTTTTACGACAAAGTATAATGATAAAAATAATAAAAAGATAAAGAGTCAAGTTAGAAATATGAGCAAAGGATTTATAGAAACATTCATAGAGACTTCCGGGAGAACATGGCGGACAGATAACAGCAACTACCGGAGGCTCTCTGAAAGACTCGGCTCAGAAGCCAGGAATGGTGCGGACTAAGGAGACATAAGCAGGTGGAGTTATGCTCTGCTGACTCAGGAACGAACTGGGCTGAGAGAAACCAACTTGGAATGCAGTCCTGCTGCTAAAACAGGAACAGAAAAGTCTCGCTGCTGAGGCTGGACCCCGCGCCATTGTAAGCCGCGATTTGGGTTTCCCGCCGCGCGGCGGATGGCTGCCTCTATAGTGGCTCGGCAAGGAGAGAGACACGCAGAAGCTCTGAGAACGGCAATCTGCGAACGGCAGGGAGGCGTGCACTGACTTGTGGTGAGGTGAGTGAGAGAAGCTGACACTCTACCACAGTTTGACTCCAGCGGAGGACTTTCTGGGCCCGAGCAGTCCTGCGGGAGCAGGGCGCAGTGGCGACTCCAGCCACACATCCCCCTCTCGGGCGGGATTGGTGAAAAGTGCCTGGCCTGCGTGACGCTGCCGGTGGACCTGGTAGGCTGTCCCAACCCAGATCCCAGAGCCTGACGGTGGCCGGGAGGGGAGACGCGTAGGCTGCCTGGTCCGTAACTCCCTGGTGCACAGCGGTGAGCGGGAACACCTAACTGGCGCAATTCGATCAGGCTGTGGCTGACTGGGAGAGAAGCTGGGCCTCTTATATAAGCTTGCATATATAAGGAACAGAGAAGAAGAGGCAGCATGGGAAGAGGCAGCAACAAGAAAGGCTCCTCGGCCCCCAATTCTGAGAAACAGGCAATAGCAGACACCGCACCAATATACATAAGGCACCATATAGAGAGCCTCATAGACCAATTCAGGAACGAAGTTATCAACGACCTGAAGCTAGAAGTATGCAGAATAGTTAGAGAAATGCTAAGTACCACCCAAGAAAAAACAGGCGGTGGAATGGAAGAACAGAAAAAAAGGGGAGAATTGTTTGATGGAGAAAACAGAGAAAGCATAGAATACGTGAAGCAGGTTCAAAGGGACTACCAAGATACTAAGAAGTCTATAGAAGACTGGCATAACAGCTTGAAAGAAACTAAGGACAGACTATCTGAACTGGAGGGCAGACTTGTAATATGGGAGAATGAAATGAAAAACTTCTTAAAAATAACAAAGAAACAAACAGCAATAATACAAAGACAAGAAGATGATAAGAGGATCCACAACTTAAGGATTAAGAACATAAAAGAAGAAGTAGGGACACAAACAAGTGAACTACAAAAGCTACTCACAGAAATAATCCAGGAGAATTTTCCTAATTTAGCAAAAGGTAAAGATACTCAGATGTATGAGGCATACAGGACCCCAGCTACCTACAACCCAAACAGAGCAACACCCAGGCATATAATAATAAAAATTCCAGAAATTCAATACAAGAACAGAATATTAAAAGCTGTAAGAGACAAGAAACAGACCACTTACAAGGGAACACCCATCAGAATTACAGCAGATTTCTCGGCACAAACCATCAAATCACGAAGAGCGTGGGGGGAAATAATTCAAGCTTTGAAAGATAATAATCTCCAGCCAAGATTGAGATATCCTGCACAACTGTCCCTGGAAATTGATGGAAAAACAAGGTGCTTCCAGGATAAAGAGGAACTGGGGGAATTTGCAACCACCAATTCAACTCTACAGAGAGTATTGCAGGATATTCTAAAAAAAGAAAAATACAAAGAATCCAGAAATAATGGCAGAGAGGCCACAACGAATGGAGCAGAGAACAAAATGAAGAAGACAAACTGACAGCTACTGACAGAAAAAGAGCTCAACAGAAATGAGGCAGAGAAGATTGGATGATAGGAACAGCTATTTTGGAGAAAATGACATCTTAATAGGTAATACTGATTTAGTATCATCTTGTTTTGAAGTCTCATCTAGCTTTTGTCCTTCTGTCTCCAATGGTCTAAATAGGTTGTATCTTACTGGATTTTATTATGTACAATAGTATAAGCAAAAACCTTGTAAAGACAAGGAGATTATACAGAAACCATTATTCATTTTCTGTTAGTCGATTCTAAATACTCTGTAATGCTGTCATTCTCTTGAATGGTTTTACATTGTTTTGATATACTTAATGCTACAGTATACGAAGTTGTACTCAAGGATTTCAAGGAAAGAGACAATATGGTAACTACCTTTAGGTTAGGATTATGTGGTGGTGAAACACTATTCTGCTTTAATGGTTATGTTTTGATCTGCGCTGTTTTGTTGTTATGCCCTCTTTTATCTCAATCTCCACTCCATTATTTACTTTTTTATCTTTATCCTTTTAATTAAAGGAAAAAAATAGCAGGATATATTATAGTAACCCACTTTGACTTTTCATTACCTTGATTTAAAGCCCTGTATTACTCTCACCATCTGGTTTTTAACTGATGTTCCCCTATTCTGTTTTGCTGGATAGTATCAGGTTCGAAAGTTTAGGCATCAGCTGTGAAGATAATGAGATTCATTATGACGCCCATTCTTGTAGACTTTTATCTACTTTTGAAGAACTACAATGTCTCCAATGTTTTGGTTTTGTCGGTTTTATTCTTTACTGTTTTGTTCAATTGTATTATAACTAACGATATAGGCAATTCTATTAGAGATAGCGGGAGGCATTATAGTAACCATTGTTGATCACCTTGTATTATGTTTTTACATTATCTATTATGTCCACCCTTTTGACTTGACCGATTCTGTTCTGTTATGTCACATTTGGTTTTACTCTCTTCCAAAAAAGTAATAAGAACCGTGGGAGCAATGAAACCCAAAATGTGTAATAGTCATGGTACAAAAGAGAGGAAAAGAAAGTGCTCCAAACTATATAACTGCATGTATATTTAAGTGTATAAGATAGAAAATGATATCACAGAGTTTTATTGGATCAATGAACAGAACTGTTTGCAGTATCATTGATGGAATGTCCACTTTACAAGCTTTAATTTTGTGACTTGAACAATTATTTCTAAGATGACAATATGTAATCCATTAACTAGTGATTTCCTACTGTTCATTTTTTTTTCTGTAAATCTGTATAACTTGTACCCTTTCCCTGCTTTTTTTTCTTTTCTCCTTAAATAAAATTAAAAAAAAAATAAAAAAAAAATAAAAAAAAAAAAAAAGAAACATTCATAGAAGAGCAGATTTACAGGGGTAAGAAATGAGAAATATGCTTAGTTTCATTAGCATTGTAAAATGTAAATTAAAACCACTGGATACCCACTGATTAATGAAAATTAGGTGTCTGACAATGCCAAGATTGGGGGAGTATGTGAGGCAATAGGTACTCTCACACTGCTAGTAGCTATCTAAGTTCCTTCTATTTCAGAAAATAGTGTATAGCACTATTCAGTATCCAGTCCTAGCATTATAACCAGAGAAAACTGCATATCACACCAGGAGTGTGGTGTCAGAAAGTTTTAAGCAACTTGGTTTGCAACAGCAAATGTTGGAAGTTATCAGTCAACAGAAGGAAGGACAAAGAAATCAGACATTTTTTCATTAATATGTCAGGGCAAACAAATAAATCATAGATATTCACATCTATAATAATGAATCTCTGAAATATAGCACTGAGTAAAAAAGCAAGTCATATGAATACATAAAGAGAAGAATGACAACATTCAAAGCATGTAATAAAGGATATACATACTGGGAATCCATCAAGGAAAGCATGGAGTTAGACACAGTTCTGTCTGGAGTTATTGTCAGCAGATCTGGAAAGTACCGCCTTCCCTATCCCCTGAATTAAGTGGCAGCTCATACCAGGAAAAAGAGAAGGCTGAGGGTACAAACCATATACCTGCATTGAATCCTGCTGTTTTCACTCTACTTCATACTGATATCAGGGAACAAGTACAAGTTCACGTTCTCTAAAATCAAACAATGCATTTTATGAACAATGGAGGTTAAGGGCAGAATATATTTATTGAGAGAAAGAAAGTTTCTGTCTGAGAGACAGAGACAGAAGGGGTCCCTAGTGAACTGCCAAAGATTGTCTTTTCTAGAGAATGTTATAGAGTAAAACCACAAGGTGAGATGGATGCAAGGTGGGGAAACATGGGAACTCACAAGGCAGATAGACATAAGATGGGACAGAGCTCTGGTCAATCAATAAGATTAATTGATCAGGTAAAATTGATTAAATTGGGAACAAGTGGGAAGAAAATCACATAGCAAGCAGGCATGCATAAAGACCAGCAATTCTTCCTGTAGGAGGTTGAGATAGTAACTCCTGGCTTCCTTAAGGTAATAGAGAACAGTTTAGAATATTAATACTTAGGATGTGGATGTATTTGTTCGATCCTTTGTCTTGAGGTCTCGTCCACAATGTGAGGTGTCTGTTTCCTTCCTCCAAGGTTGCAAAGTATCTAGTCTTGTGTACTGTCTCTTCTGAGGGCCTAGAACTGTCAGTCTGGGTGTAATATTTGTATCTAACTCAATTGCCTGTAACAATCCCATTTCTGAAGTAAGCTGAACTGCCATGAGGGAGTAATGGGTGATGCCTGAGTTGGTTTCCTCAGGCTGAAGGGAATCATAGATGTTGATCAGCAGTCAGGGATACTCTGCAGAGGTTTTATCTAATGATCCTCAGTAGATACCAGACATTTTTATCCTGGGTAGGCTTACAGATTTAGGTCTGGAGAGACAAAAGAAAAGAAACAATTAAGTATACATGGGCCAAATAATATGATTAACAGGATAGTTATCAAAGATTTTCATCAAGAGGAGCTACTGATGGCATCCTATAGGGAGGATAAGGATAAAGTCCAGGGAATTTTAGAGTCTGATGTGTCACTGATTTTTTTTTCTTTTATTTAAGGAAAAGAAGGAAAAAAAGCAGAAAAAGGGTACAAGTAATACAAAATTTAAAAAATAAACAGTAAGAAATCACTAGTTAATAGATTACATATTCTCATCTTAGAAATAGCATATAAAGTGGACTTTCAAACAGTGAGAGTGCAAACAGTTTTGTTCAATGATCCAAAAAACACTCAGTAATACGGTTATATCTTATACACTTAAACATATATGCAGTTATAACCTTTAGAGCACTTCCCTTTTTTTCTTTTGTACAATGACAATTACACATTTTGGGTTTTATTACTCCCACAGTTCTTATTACTTTTTTTGAAGAAAGTAAAACCAAATGCGACATATCAGAACAGAGTCAGTCAAATCAAAAGGATGGACATAATAGATAATGTAAAAACAAAATATAAGGTGATCAACAATAGTTACCATACTGCCTCTTGCTATTTTAAGAAGAATTGGCAGTATAATAAAATTGAACTAAATAGTAAAGAATAAAACCAAAGCATTGGAGACATTACAGGATTTTAAAAGAAAATAATAGTCGACCGGAATGGGCATCATAATGATTCTTATTGTCTTCACAGTTATGCCTATACTTTTGAACTTGGTACTATCAAGCAAAGCAGAATAGAGGAAAATCAGTCAAAACAAGATGGTGAGGGCAATACAGGATTTCAAATCAAATTAATAGGAAATCAAAGTAGGTTACTATAATGTATCCCGCTATTTTTTAATTTATTTTCCCTTAATTAAAAAAATAAAAATAAAAAAGTAAATAATTCATAAAAAGGGGATTGAGATAAAAGAGGGCATAACAACAGAACAGTGCAGTTCAAATCATAACCATTTGAGCAAAATAGTGTTTTACCACAAGATATCCTGACATAAAAATAGTCACCATAGTGTCTCTTTCCTTGAAATCTTTGAGTATAACTTCATATACTGTAGCACCAAACATATCAAGACACTATAAAACCATTCAAGAGAATGACATTATTACAGGGTATTTAGGACCAATTAATGGAAAATGAACAATGGTTTCTATATAAACTCTTTGTCTATAAAAGTTTTTGCTTATATTATCATATATAATAAAATCCAACCTTTTAAGACCAATGGAGACAGAAGAATAAAAGCTTGATGGGACTTCAAAATAAGATGATACTAAATCAGCACTAGCTATTATGATGTTGTGTTTTGTCCAAAATAGCTGTTCCTACCTTCCAATCTTCTCTGCCTCATTTCTGTCGAGCTCTTCTTCTGTCGTTTGTTGTCAGTCTGTCTTCTTCATTTCATTTTCTGCTCCATTCATTGTGGCCTCTCTGCCACTATTTCTGGAATCTTGGTATTTTCCTTTTTTAGACTATCCTGCAGTATTCTCTGTAGAGTTGAATTAGTGGTTGCAAATTCCCCTAGTTCCTCTTTATCCTGGAAGCACCTTGTTTTTCCATCAATTTCTAGGGACAGGATATATCAATCTTGGCTGGAGGTTATTATCTTTCTTTCTTTTTTTTTAGATAAGGATTTTTTATAGTGAATTCTTTTTTATACAAAAAAGCTACTACTATAGCTAAAATACATCACAAATTGCTTACATCAGTGGAAAGGGTTTATTTTCAGCACTTCTGCGTACTGAATGTTTTGGCATGTTGGTTGTACCATAGAGGTTCTACGCAGTGTGATACTTTCATTAATAATAAGGTGACTGTTTTACAGAAAGATTTCCCACATTGTTTACATACAGAGGGTTTCTCCCTAGTGAGAGTTCAATCGTGTGCATTAAAACAATAGGCTGTATGGGATGCGTTCCCACATTTGTTGCACACATAGGGTTTCTCCCCAGTGTGAATTCTTTCATGAATAATAAGGGTACCATTTTGACTGAAAGATTTTCCACATTGCTTACATACATACGGTTTCTCCCCAGTGTAAAATCTATCATGTGCTTTACAACCCGAGTACGTCCTAAATGCTTTCCCACATTTGATGCATACATAGGGTTTCTCCCCAGTGTGTATTCTTTCATGTGTAATGAGGTTATTATTTTGACTGAAAGATTTTCCACATTGTTTGCATAAGTAGGGTTTCTCCCCAGTGTGAATTCTATCATGTATGTTACACTCTGAGGCTCTCCTGAATCTTTTTCCATGTCTGTTTGTATACATAAGGTTTCTCCCCAGTGTGAATACTTTTAGTCTTTGACAGCTACTGTGTGTGCTGAATGCTTTCCCACATTGATTGCATTCATGTTTGCTTTCCAGCATGATGTTTTTTAAAGGTTTTTAAAGCAATTATTGTGAGATAATGTTTTTGCACATTTCTCAGTTATATAATGTTTCTCTCCACCATATTTTCTAACATCTTTTTCAAAATGTTATGAAGAAATAAAACTATTCTCATAGTGGTTTTGTACATATGAGTTCCCCAAACTGTGATTTCTCTCATGGATTTGAACACTGTTAGGTGTTGCACAGATGCCAGGTGCCGCGGCCAGCTTGGGGAAGGAGTCAGGCGAGAGACTGAAGACGCAGGGAGACCAGTTGCTCAGGAGGCAAAAGGCGATTTATTAAAGGACTCCAGAGTTTTTATAGTGTTTCAAAACAAAAAGCAGTACAAGTCACTTCAGGACACTTTCTTGTGCATACAGCAAAGGTAAACATGTTCCTGGGCCCATGAGAAACTTCTTTGTTGTGCATCCCAGGAGATAAACATGCTCCTGGGTCCATGAGAAACTTCTTTGCTTATGTTATGAAGCTATTCCTAGGTTAATATCAGCGCGATGCTTTGTCTAGAAGGCTGAGGTTACTGCAGGATAAGGAATTGGTTGAGGTCCAGCTTCAGTGTGTGGTTTTCCACACCCGTTCACTGCCGGACCCCTGGTTCCTGCTCCCAACACACAGACTTTCAAACTTTTCTTACTTAGAAAGGTTTTCTGCCCAGGGTGAGTTTGTTCACTAAAGTCAGAGCTGTCCTCCCTACATTGCCCATATTGACAGGGTCTCTCTCCAGTCTTCTTTATTTCATGCTTCTGAAAGGATTCAAAATTATTGCAGATCATTATACCTTCATTATATTTATATTGCTGTTCTTCAACTGTCAAATATTTGTCTTCATCATATCTTAGATTTCTTGAAAAAATTTGTCCTCTTCTTTAATTTGCTGATTATGCCATATTCTACCTGTTACCATAATATTCATATATTTTCCCCACATCACATCTATGTAGAGCTTCTTTTGGAATGGAGTAAGCAAATCCCAGTCTTCTGTGGTAAAGTTCACCGCTACATCCTCAAAGGTCACTGTCTCCATTGTGATGCTTGAGGATTTCCGAGGATCCTTTGCAGGCCTCAGTAAGAAGTCACAGAAACTAGAAGAGCTCTCAGCTCCAGGCACTCAGCACTGACGAGGTTATTATCTTCCAAAGTTTGAATTATTTTCCCCCATGCTCTTCATGATTTGATGGTTTGTGCTGAGAAGTCTGCTGAAATTCTGAGGGGTGTTCCCTTGTAAGTGATCTGTTTCTTGTCTCTGACAGCTTTTAATATTCTGTTCTTATATTGGATTTCTGGTATTTTGATTATTATATGTCTAGGTGTAGCTCTGTTTGGGTTGTAGGTGGCTGGGGTCCTCTATGCCTCATACATCTGAGTATCTCTACCTTTTGCTAAATTAGAGGAATTCTTCTGGGTTATTTCTGTGAATAGCTTTTGTAGTTCATTTGTTTGTGTCCCTACTTCTTCTTTTATGTTCTTAATTCTTAAGTTATAGATCCTCTTATCATCTTCTAGCCTTTGTATTATTGCTGTTCGTTTTCTTGTTATTTTTAAGTTTTTCATTTCATGGTCCCACATTACAAATCTGCCCTCCAGTTCAGATAATCTATCCTTAGTTTCTTTCAAGCTGTTATGCCAACTTTTGATAGAGTTTTTAGTTTCCTGGTAATCTCTTTGAACCTGCTTCATGAATTCTATGTTTTCTCTATTTTCTCCATCAAACAATTCTCCCCTTTTTTTCTGTTCTTCCATTCCACCATCTGTTTTTTCTTGGGCGGTGCTTAACATTTCTCTAACTATTCTACTTATATCTTGCTTTATTTCATTAATTACTTCACTTTTGAACTCATCTATGAGGCTCTGGAGATAATTCTTTATGTCTATTGGTGCCGTGTCTGATATTGCATGTTTCTCAGGATTGGGGGCTGAGAGCCCTTTCTTGTTGCTCCCTCTTCCCATATTCTTTGTTCCTTATATATAAGTGTATAATGGAGCCCCAGCTTCCTTCCCTGTTGGCCACAGTCTGTTGGAATTGTGCCGGCTAGGTGTTCCTGCCCACCGCAGTGCACCAGGGAGACACAGATCTGGGCAACCTATGCCAGGCCCGCCCCTCCAGGTCAACCTACCAAAGGCTTCACCGCTAGGGTGCACCTCCAGACACTGGGATCTGGGTTGGGCTAGCCTACTGGATCTCAGCCAGCGGCGTCTCTCAGGCCAGGCACTCCCCACCGATCCCACTTGAGAGGGGGGATGTGACTGAAGTCACTACAGCATCTTGTTCCGGGAAGTCTGCCCGGTCCGAGTATGTCCTCCGCTGAAGCCTCCTTCTCTATGGAAGGGTCCCAATCCACTCACTCACCGCAGGTCAATGCAGGGCACCTAGCCAACCCCGCTCTCAACTCAATTCAATGCTTCCCACTCTCTGAGCTTTTGCACCTCTCTCCCCGTTGTGCCGACTGGATGCAACAGTGGCTACAGGAAATTGAGATCTCAGTTTCCAGTGGCGCAAGGTTCAGCTTCCATGCTGAGACCTTATCTGTTCCTGCTGTATCACCGGGATTGCATTTCTAGTTGGTTTCTCTTAATTTAGTTTGTTCCTGGGTCAGCAAAGAATATCTCTCCTTGCCTAGGACTTCCTGCCTGGCATGATTCCTGGATTTCAAGTGTGGTTTCTCAGAGAGCCTCCAAGGCTGCTGCTATCTATCCACCATGTTCTTCTGGACTGATGATGTGTCATTGATTTGTCATTTAACATCTTGAGCAGCTATAGAGATACTTGCAGAAGGATCAGGAATGATTACATGTGCAGTTTTTACAATTGTATAAGTACCTCCTCTGTTGCTGTTAGAATGTTTAATGCCATATGATTTTGGAGGATAGTCTGTTTTATTAATTTTTTTATTTAGGAGAGAGAGACCAGCTGTGATATCATTGAAGGTCTGCTGGTATAGTTAAAGCCTCAACATGTGTTATTCAACCTTTTTTCTGGACAAGATCTAGTGGGTCCCAGTAAAAGGAATCTAATATATTTGTTACTGGTTTTGTCTGTATGATTTCTTGGGGTTTGGCACATTTTAGACAACAACAAATTTTAATCAAAACATATATAATCAAAGTACATATACAAAGGCATGCATAATTGAAGCATTAACATAAGAACTAACTGGTAAGTTTAGAAACTGTTTCTAAGAAATAGCAATTGTAACCCATTGCTTAGGTCCCTTTATTGATGAGTATGACATTTTGTCATAAATTCCTCTATCCTTGGTTATAATTATCTTTAATTTTTTTATTTTAAAGATAGTAAAATACAACAAAATAAGACAGAACAAAGCCAATCAAGACAATGCAGTGAAATTGGCACAGAACTTCAGAGCAAGATATAGAAATAACAATAACAGGTGCCATAGTATATCTTGTTATCTTCTCAATTGTCCATTCAATCAGGTATAGCAAAAACAGAACATCATAAGACCAATCAAAAGAGAATATGAATAGAGCAAAGTAATTAATCAGAACAAAGCAAACCAGTGAAAACAATATTGGCCTTCAAATACAAGATAGAAGGAAATCCCCCATATTTGTTATACTGTACACTGTCATCCTCTCAAGAGATGCTTCAAACTTTGGTCCCAGGTCAGCATAATCAACCAAACAATACAAGCATTTAGTTGTTTTATGTACCTTACTACATACTGTAGTTGCTATCAACTGCAGATGTCCTTGAAACCATCTAGTTGCTAACAGGGGTGGGGAGTGGTCACAGGACTTTTGATTCTCAGCCCATGTGCTGGAAGACCCATGGGAGACACTCTCCCTGGTGCACCCACAGCTCATGACACTTACCAGGAAGGCTGGCTCATTTGTTTCTCTGTCAGTCCCCCAAGTTTCAGCGTAGCTGATTTTTTGGAAACACTGACTGGTTTTCTCCTTGGTGTGCCTGGGACTTGCTTGCTAAATTTTTGATAACCTATGAGAACTAGATTGATATGTTACTTTTTTATTTTGAGGAGAATAAAATCAAATGAGAAAAAAAACCAAAATGGGATCAGTCAAAACAAAAGGATAGACATAGCACATGAAATAAAAGGTGATGTCTACATGGTTACCATAGTATCTTTTTTATCTTCAATAGAGTTGCTCATATCATTGGGCACAATAAAATTGAACATAGCAGTACAGAACAAAATCAATAAAAACGAAACACTAGAGACATTATGTAACTTCAAAAGAAGGTAATAGTCAAACCAGAATGGGTATCATAGTGAATCTTATTGTCTTTAGAGTTTTTGCCTATACTCTCAGACTTCATACTATCAAATATAACAGATTTGAATAAAATCAGTCAAGACAAGATAGCAATCAAATAAAACAGATTCAAATATAATCAATCAAAAGAAGACAGTGAAAGCAATACAGGGCTTCAGATTAAGCTAATAGGAAATTAAAAATGGTTACTATAGTATCTCCTGCAACCTTTAGAACAACTGTCCATGACATCTAGTGTAGTACCAGTAGACAAACTGGAACAGAAGATAACCCAACTAAACAGAGTGATGAAAACAATGTGGGTTTCAAATAATGATACAAGATTAACAATGTCCTCTGCCTTCCCTTTTTAGATAATTCCTCCCCTTTCACTTTTATAGGGCACATTATACATTTTGTGTCCCACTAACTCCTTTAGTTTTTTATTTTTTGTTTTCTAGATTAGAGAGGCAACCCACCATTTTACCTAAGTGAACCTTTTTACTCCTGAGCTTGATCTCAAGGTGCATCCATTTACCTACAAGAGCCTCAATATTTTCCTTCCTTAAAGCTGAGTAGTTCTCCATTGCATAAAAGTGTTATGCCTTTCTAACCAATCTGTAGCTGATAAGTGAGTTACCCCCACATTTTTTTTTCTGGTTCCCTGTCACATAGAACTTTATTTTCTCATCTTTAACTTTCAGTCCATAAACTCTTTCAGGTTAATTATATTTCTTATATAAAGCATCTTGATGGACCCTATCTCCTGATCCACTCCACCTATGTTTCTTTTTATTAGTGCATCAAGGCTATCCATGTTACCAATTATGACCAACCTACTCTGCATCATCTCTGCCATGCTATTTTTCTGTCATTGTCTACTTCATTCCAATGTCTGTCCCATTCAGTGAGCTCCCTCTGTCACTGTTCCTGAAGCCATGGTCTTTTCTCTCTCTCTCTCTAGAATGTCCTTTAGTATTTTTTGTAGGGTTGGATTTGTGGTCACAAACTCTCCCAGTTCCTCATTGTCATGGAAGCATTTTGTTTCTCAATTAATTTTGAGAGACAGTTTTTCAGGGTACATCAATCTGGGTTGGAGGTTATTTTCTTTCAGGGCTTGGAATACTGCACTCCAAACTCTTCTTGATTTGATGGTTTTTGTCGAGAAGACTGTTGTGGTTATGATGGTTTTCCTTTATAGACGATTTGTTTTTTTTCTCTGACAGCTGTTAATATTCTGTTCTTGGACTGTGAGTTCAGTGCTAGGTGCCTGGAGCTGAGTTCACGTGAAGTTTCTGTGAATTCTTCTTACTGAGGACTTGAAAGGATCCTTGGAAATCCTCAAGCATAACAATGGAGAGAGTGACCTTTGAGGATGTAACTGTGAACTTCAGCCCAGCAGAGTGGGAATTGCTGACTCAATCCCAAAAGAATCTCTACAGAGGAATGATGTGGGAAACATATATGAATATTACTGCAACAGAAAGAATATGGGATAATCAGCAAATTAAAGAAGAGGACAAAAATTGCTCAGGAAATCTAAGATGTGATGAAGAAAATTATTTCAGAATTAAAGAGCAGCAGTATAAAGGTAGTGAAGATTTAGAGTCCTGCAGTGATTTCCAGTCCTTTCAGAAGCATGAAATATGGAAAATTAGAGGGAGAGCCTGTCATTATGGGCAATGCAGAGAGGACAGTTCTGATCATAGTGAACGAACTCATGCTGGGCAGAAAACCATGATAGGTAAGAAAAGTGAGAAAGCCTACAAAACACCTAACAGTGTTCAAATCCATGAGGGAAATTGCAGTTCATCGAGCTCATATGTAAACAAATACTATGAGAGTAGTTCTGTTTCTTCAGATCATATTGAAAATGATGTTAGTAAATATAATGGAAAGAAACATGATATAACTGAGAAAAGTGCAAAAGCATTATCTTGCAGTAATTCTTTCAAAAAACATTAAAAAATTCACACTGGGAAGCAACCATATGGATGCAAACAATTTGGGAAAACACTACCCACAGTAGCTCTCAAAGACGTGAAAGGATTCACACTGAGATGAAAAAGTATGTATACAACAAATGTGGGAAAGCATTCATCAGAGCCTCTAGATGTAAAGCACATGATAGAACTCCTACTGGGGAGAAACCCTTTCTTTGCAAGCAGTGTGGGAAATCTTTCAGTCAAAATGGTAACCTTATTATACATGAAAGAATTCACACTGGGGAGAAACCCTTTGTTTGTAAGCAATGTGGGAAATCCTTCAGTCATAGCAGTAGCCTTAACAAACATGAAAGAATTCACACTGGGGAGAAACCCTTTGTTTGTAAGCAATGTGGGAAATCCTTCAGTCATAGTGGTAGCCTTACTATACATGAAAGAATTCACACTGGAGAGAAACACTTTGTGTGTAAGCAATGTGGGAAATCTTGCAGTCAAAGTGGTAACCTTATTATACATGAAAGAATTCACACTGGGGAGAAACCCTTTGTATGTAAGCAGTGTGGGAAATCATTTGGTCGAAATGGTCAACTCATTATACATGAAAGAATTCACACTGGGGAGAAACCATATACATGTAAGCAATGTGGAAAATCTTTCCATCAAAGGAGTAACCTTATTATTCATGAAAGAAACTCACACAGGTTATAACCTCTATGGATACCACCAATATGCCAAAGTATTCAGTATGCAGCTGAAAATAAGCCCTTTCCATCCATGTAAGCAATTTGTGATATCTTTCAGCTACAGTAATATCTTTTTTGTGTATGAAAGAATTCACTCTACAGAAAAATTCGATCCATATGAAAAATGAGTAAATGGATTTGTCGATACATTCTTACTTTATAAACATAAAAGATCCCACACTGGGAAAAAACTCTTATGAACATACTGAATGTAGGAAAATTTTCCATATCATAGAGATTGGCACTGCATTTAAGAACATTCTCTGTGTAGTAATTCTATGCATTGGAAAATGGTGGATAATATGTAGCACACGAAAATGACATCAATAGAGAAATTATGCACACAAGGAAGAAACACTGTGTATGTAGGCAGTGTGGCAAAGATTTGCTGCAGTGTTTCCCTTTTGCAAACATAAGATGCTCCTCACATTGGGGAGTAACTGCATGTAAGAAATATTTGGTAAAATTTCAGCTGACAGAGCTGCTAACTTTCTGGCTGATGTCATATTGTGTTCTGAGACTATGTATGCAATGTGGGAAAGCACTAAATATTCATGGTTATTGTCAGAAGTGTGAAAGTAATCATAATTAAGTGAAGTGATACATATGTAATTGATTATTTTGAAAATACTTTCAAAATTACTCCTGTAGAGGAGACCTGCCAAAATATTATAAATTATTGCTGTCAATATATGTTCATACATTTTTTGAAGACAAACTGAAACACAGAATTATCCTAAAATGTTGTGTTTTTATAAATCACACATACATATTTGATCTATTTAATATAGTCTTAATAAAAATGTTGCACTTTTTAAAGAAAAAATATTCTGTTCTTGTGTTGAATTATTATATGTGATCTTGATTATTATATGTCTGGGTATAGAATATGTTGGTTATAGCTAGCTAGAGTTCTGTATGCCTCACATATCTGAATATCATTTCCTTTTCTTATGCTCAAGTTTTCTTTAATTATTTCTGTAAATAGCCTTTGTATTTCATTTGTGTTTGCCCCTGCATATTCACTCACATTTTTTATTCTTAAGTTATAGATCCTTTTGTCATCTTCTAGCCTTTGTATTGTTTCTTCCTGGTTCCTTGTTACTTTTAAGAGATCTCTCCTTTCATGATCACACATTGCAAGCCTGTCTTCAAGGTTTGACAGTCTATCTTTAGTTTTTTTCAAGCAGTTTTGCCAGCTTTCAATGGAGTTTTTAATTTCCTGGTAATCTCTTTGAATCTGTTTCATGTATTCTAGATTTTAAAAAATATTCTTCATTGAAGGTTTCCCTCCTTTTTCTATGCTCCTCATTCTTTCAACTGTGACTTCTTGAGAGGTGCTTAGCATTTCTTTTATTATTTTTCTTATATCTTCTTTTACTTATATTAGCATTTCTGGGTTTTTTTGGTCTTTTCCTTTTTTTTTTATCAGTACTGGGGATCAAACTCATGACTGCCTGCTTGCAAGGCAGGTGCTTTTGCTGCTGAGCTAAATCCCCAGCCCCCTAGCAGTTCTGTTTTGAGTTCTTTTGTAATTCCTGAAGATATTTCTTTATGTCAAATGCTGTTTCTTCAGAAACTGCAAGTGTGCGATCCCTCATCTCTTCTGTGTTTACCTCTCCTGGGCCAGTACTGCTTGAGTTGAAGGCTGGAGATTTCCTTTTGTTTCTTCCTCTTGTCATCTTTCTGGTTTCTTCCAGACAAGTGGGCAGTGGGGGCCCCAGGTACTTTCTGTATTGGTTACAATTACTCTAAAGTGTGCTGGCTAGGGATTGCAGCTTGTTGACCACTGGAATACAAGCAGGTGGCCTCTCCATTTTGAGCTGGTCAACCACTAGGAGTCTTCACCACATTAGTGTGTGCTGTGTGAATGGTGCCGGTTAGAGATAACTTCAGGGAAATCTCGGTCTTGGGTATTGGATCACACACAGGGGTGGAACTCGTCCAAGCAATTCTCACCAATCTGCTCTGTGTTAGGAGTGCAAGAATGAAGCCAACTGCAGTTTTGATTCTGGACTTATCCTGCCCAACTCCAAAATGTCACCTGGTCAATCACCCACTCCTGTGGGAGGACTGAGTTCCCTACACTCACCATGAGCTGGTGCTGTTCTCTGCCCTGCCATTCCCCTCCACAACTGCACCCTCCCACTTGAATCCCCCTGGCTTGCCAACTCCCAACTTCACTGTGACTGTATGTCTTTGGAATTCAGTGATGTTTTGCACACAGTGGGACTAGCTCCAGTGAGAGTGCACCTGGCTACAGCCTTCTGTCCACATTTTTCTTCTTTTTCTTTCTTTCTTTCTTTCTTTCTTTCTTTCTTTCTTTCTTTCTTTCTTTCTTTCCTTCTTTCTTTCACTTTAGTTTCTTCCTGGTAGAGACAATATTTCTCCTTCTGTCTGGTCTTTTCCAGAATGCTACATTCCAGCATCTGAACAGTTTCCCCACTGCACCGTCCCATTCACGCAGGCCCATTCCCCGCCGGGGTAGAGGGTGAGCCCAGACAGTGTTGAGAGATATGCACGGGACTGTTTTAAGCTGCTTTTGGGCAGCTTTGGGCTCTTGCGCGCTGCGGCTCCCAGCTCCGCACATGGTGTTTCAGCTCTCACATGGCCAGGTCCAGACACAGTTTGGCTTTAACACTGCGTCCTGGTCCATGCCGTGGATTCAGCTTTTTGTGCCATGCCTCCCAACTTTGCGCATGGCATTTCAGCTCTCATGCCGAGATTCAGGTCCAGGCGTGATTCTGCTTTAATGCTGCACACTAATCTGCGCTGCAAGTTTGACTTTTAACACCACACCCTGGGCCGAGCGCCCCCCGAGCGGCTCCTGCAGGTGACGGTTTGCCGGCTTCTGGCCGTGTGCCTCTGGGAGTGACACCCGGTTTCACGCTGTGTCGCAGCATCTCCCAACCCCACTGCCGCCGCTGCTGTGCCCCCCTCCCACACCGTCACCACTGCTGCCCTTTGCCCCACATGCTGCCAGCTCCATCACTAACAACAAGTCAGCCCCTGTGCCGCAAGCCCACCACCGCAGCCACCGTGAGCCTGCCGGCCGTTGCAGCCAACGCTGCCCCCCCCCCCACCGTGGCAGCTACATTGCATGTTTCCGGGCACCATCGTCTTGCTGTCTTACACATTTCCAGGTGTGATCTCAGCCCGCCCCTGCGCGCTGTGTCACAGCACTCACCCCACCCACTCTTCATGTTCCACCTACACACTGCGTGCCCCAAGCTCAAATATGCTCTTTCTATAGCCGCACTCTGTCAAAACCACTAGCTCTGTTCCAAGACAAGGGTTTTGTTAAAAATTCTAATGTTGTCCACCACCAGTAATGTTCTCTGTTAAACTTATTGCCTCTACTGTACTATGTTGTCACCAATCTCCTGTTTAACAACTAAGGTTATAATAACTTGAGAGTATATACTAAGTTATACTAACTTGAGGGTATATTTGGCTTGGTTAAGACTTGAGGGTATGTAGAAATTTATGTACGGCTCAAAAAGATGTAAGTTGTAAGCTTGAGAGGCTGGTAACTTGAGAGTATATAGTAAGTTAATAGATTTATTCATAAGATTGGTAAATCTTTACTGAAAAATGTTTCCATTAAGATTTTACTCCAAAACGCAAAAGACTAAAGCCTTTTTTGTTAATTCCATGTGGCACCATATAAAAAAGCGGTATGCCATCCAGATAAAGCCTGCTCTCTGACCTAAAATGTCAATATTATACTCCTACATACTTACTTAATTCTACAGATACCTTTTATTGAAGTCCAGATCTCAAACAACAAGGCAAAACTTGTCCTTCAAGCTCCACAGAGATCTTGATATGGTTTTTCATATTTTAACACTTATAACACTTGCAGTTCTGAGACAGACAAACCTACACAAGGTGGAGCTACCTGCCCGCCTCCCCACCATGGACCACACTCAAATGTAGCAGAAGACATCAGGCAAAAAAGTGCCTCATCCTGGCGTTCTTTGAGACATTACTCCAGGGCTACGGGGCTGTCCTGGCCACCAGAGAGTGGGTGGGCCATCCTAACTTCTAGCCCTCACAGGACACCACCAGATTCGTCGCCAACAAAAATTGCTGCCAAAGACTGAGGGGCTC
This sequence comes from Cavia porcellus, assembly GCF_034190915.1. Classification (NCBI taxonomy): domain Eukaryota; kingdom Metazoa; phylum Chordata; class Mammalia; order Rodentia; family Caviidae; genus Cavia; species Cavia porcellus. Next base: position 62,398,426 of record NW_026947489.1, read on the forward strand.
AGGGCCAACAAAGTCCCTTTGTGGGTGTCCGTCTCAGAGTCCAGGTCACACTAAAACTCTCAGGTAAGACATTCTCTATATTTGTGGACATAGAGGCCATATAGACAGAGTTCTTCCTGAGTTTTCAGGCTACTATAATAAGTCCTCAATCTCTGATGGGGTATTGATGGTCAACCTATGCCATTTATAAACAGGGCCTATCTTGTGCAGGTCCCAGTCCTAAATCTTAAAATGCTTTTATTCCTTTTTATAGGCTGACAGATACATTTTGTCTTCTCACTTTGTTTATACTTTTTCAGGATACATAAAGCCTTTCCCACAACCAGGTAAACTGCTGATATACTTGCTAAAGTTCTGTTACACCAAATCATTCCAAGGACTAATTTGCTAGACTGCCATTCTGGTTTCATATCACTTAGGCCCTAGATCTGACCATCCTTTTCATACTCATCTCTGCCTTACTAAAGCCTCATGGCCACGGCTCACAGGTTGGCATGTGTTGCTATCCACTTTGGTTCCTAATTTCTTACGTTCTACTAATGATCATTTTTACAGCAGGACTCTTTAACACTATTGCCTACAGACTCCAATGTCATACATACCAGAGACAAGCCTTACCAATCTACCTTTCAACTTTTATGCTTTCAGATGGGGGAGTAAACATGTCTCATAATTTCACTCCTCATAATCCCACGTTTAATTTTCAGAATTCCGCCTTACCATGGAAATGTTTCTACCACAACATGGTCCTAATAAAATGACATGTCTAAATCAAAGTCACCTTTTCTTCTATCTCACCTGGGTCCTTAAATATGACAGTACCATGTGTCTTCATAACATCTTGTCTCTTTGTTTTTCCAGTCTAACATACGTGCATTCACCAGTGAAGTTGTCCTGGCTAAAACACCTGACACCAGCTTCTACCTGGACATCAACTGTCATCCTGTCAACTGCGCTAGACCCCAGTACAGAGCCCTCAGCCAGCAGGAAGTAGTTAAAGAGAGAAATCTTTGCCCCTTTCATAATAATCATAAGACAGGATATGAAAGGGTTTTGGCCCAGGCCGGACACTGCAGCCAGTAAAGCCAAGGAGCTCCTATCTCCCCCACTCTTAGGAATCTACCTCTGGCACCAAACTAAGACCAATGGGCTACCTGTGCATCCCTAATGCCCCGCTTAGGTTCCACCCCAAGCCGAAGCTACTTATGTGTCTCACTCCACGTGTTCCATGGAGAGATCACCGGCCCCAGGGTGGAGATGCCACGCCCCAGGGGGTTGGGGGTATCTCTCCCCAAATTCCCAAAATAAAGGTTATTTATATTTTATACTTCTTATCTTTTCAGCCGCCGCCGGTCCTCCCTCCACAGTTCTATCAACCAACCTCCATTCCCCATAGGATTTCTGAATTCCTAAGATTGGAATATTGCATGACTATTCAGGGCTCAAGTAAACCTTGTGTCCTTAGGTTATCAATTATAGGTGTTAATCTTCTCTTAACTTCGGATTTTAAAGGATACTGTCTCTGATGAGGAAAAATGGTACAATCTCTGAGATGTATCTGTACTCGAGCAGCTCTTATTGCCCTATCTATTCTACATTAATTGCTCATACTTAGGCTCCATGAGGAGAAGGCAGTATACCTGACCTGGGTGTACATACATAACAGTATTTAAACATGATAAAATACTTCTTCCTAAGGGGGATCTAGACTTTAAGGCAAAATAAAAAATGAATGTGTAACATGACCAAGTGGGATTCATTGAAGGAATGTGGGGATGGTTTAACATATGAAAATCAATAAATGTAATACATTACATCAATAGAGCCAAAACCAAAAATCACACGGTCATCTCAATTGGTGCAGAAAAAGCTTTTGATAAAGTCCAACACGTGTTTATGATAAAAACCCTTCAGAAACTCAGAATACATGTTGTCTACCTCAATCTTATAAAGGCCATCTAGTGACAAACCAACAGTCAACATTATACCAAATGGACAAAAACTGAAAGCCTTCACTCTAAAATCAGGAGCAAGACAAGGATGCCCACTATCACCATTCCCATTCAATATAGTTCTGGAAATGCTAGATAGGGCGATCAGACAAGAGAGAGAAATAAAAGGAATAAACACAGGAAAGGAAGAAGTTAAATTATCACTATTTGCAGGTGACATGATACTCTATATAGAAGATCCAAAAAACTCCATTAAAAGACTATTAGAGGTAATAAATTCAGCAATGTAGCTGGATACAAAGTCAATGCTCAAATATCAATAGTATTCCTGTACACAAACAAAAAACTCACTGATAAACAAATTATGGAAATATCATCTTTCGAGCTGGGTGTGGTGGCTCACGCCTGTAATCCCAGCACTCGGGAGGCTGAGGCAGGAGGATCATTGTGAGTTTGAGACCAGCCTAGGCTACAAAGTGAGCTCGAGGCTAGCCTGAACTGCACAGTGAGACCCTGTCTCAAACACACACACACACACACACACACACACACACACACACACACACAGAAATATCCTCTTTCACAATAGCATCTAAAAAATGAAATAGTTAAGAATCAAACTAACTAAGAATGTAAAAGCCCTATATGTTGAAAATTATGCTATGCTAAAAAAAATTGAAGAGGATGTTAGAAAATGGAAGGATTTCTTTCCTTCTTTGCTCTTCGCTAGGAAGAACCATTGTGAAAATGGACCATACTCCCCAACTGTTATATAGATTTAATGCAATTCCAATCAAAATACCAATAACATACCCTACAGATCTAGTGAAAACATTCCTAAAATTCATTTGGAAACAGAGTAAACCTAAAATAACAAAGGTGATTCTGGACAACAAAGGCAAAGCAGGAGGCATCTCAATTCCTGACTTAAAATTATACTACAAAGCCACACAGTGATAAAATCAGCATGGTATTGACAAAGAAATAGACCTGAGGATCAATGGAACAGATTAGAAGATGCAAGCACCACTGCAATGACACTCAGCCACCTAATATTTGACAAAGGAGCTAAACATGTTCACTGGAAGAAAGATAGCCTTTTTACTAAATGGTGTTGGAAAAACTGACTTTCCACATGCTGAAGACTGAAACTAGATGCATGCCTACCACCCTGCACAAAATTACAGTCAAAATGGATCAAAACTCTAAATATTAAAACAGAAGCACTAAATCTACTGGAAGACAAGATAGATAAAAAACTTGGAGACATAGGGGTAGGCAGATAATTCATGAACAAAATGCAAACTACACAGGAAACACTTCAAAGTATCTGGGATCTCATATTATTGAAAAGTTTCTGCACTTCAAAAGAAATCACCAACAAAGTGAAAAAGAAAACCCACAGAATGGGACAGAATTGTAGCCAACAATCCCACAGACAAAGGACTTGTATCCTGGATATATAAAGAACGGAAAAACATCAAGCCCCCAAATTCAAAGACCCTCTCCAAAAATGGGCATCTGAGATGAACACACATTTCTCAGATGAAGATATACAAATGGCAAATAAATACATGAAGAAATTTCACCATCATTGGTCATTCAAGAAATGCAAATTAAAACAGCATTAAGATTTCATCTTACTCTAGAAAGAATGGCTGCCATCAAGAAAACAACTGATAACAAATATTGGCAAGGCTGTGGGGGAAAAGGAACCCTTCTCTACTGTTGATGGGAGTGCAGACTGGTGCAGCCACTATGGAAATCAATATGGAGATTCCTCAACAAACTAGGATTGGAAGTTCCATTCAATCCAGCTATTCGCCTCCTGGGTATTTTCCCAGAAAAACTGAAAATGTCATTTCATAGTGATATATGTGCACCCTTGTTCATAGCAGCACAATTTGTCATAGCTAAATCTTGGAAACAATCAAGATGCCCATCAACTGCCTAATGGATGAAAAAGATGTGTTATTTTATACAGTGGAATATTACTCAACTATAAAAAGGATAATCTTTAGACTTTTATAGGTAAATGCTGGTAACTCAACATAATAGTAGTTACCATAGTGTCTCTTCCCTTAAAATCTTTGGGTATAACTTTGTATACTGTAGCATCAAACGTATTAAGACAATGTAAAACCATTCAAGAGAATGACAGTATTACAGGGTATTTAGAATCAACTAACAGAAAATGAACAATGGTTTTGTATAATCTCCTTGTCTATAAATATATAAAATCCAATAAGATATAACACGTTAAAACCGATGGAGACAGAACAACAAAAGCTTGATGGGACAAGAGGATATTAAATCAGCACTACCTATTATGATGTCTTGTTTTCTCCAAAATGGCTGTTCTTACCATCCAACCTTCTCTGCCTCATTTCTGCTGAGCTTTTTTTCTGTCACTAGTTGTCAGTTTGTCCTCTTCATTTCGCTTTCTGCTCCATTCACTGTGGCTGCTCTGCCACTGTTTCTGGAATCTTGGTATTTTTCATTTTTAGAATATCTTGCAGTAATCTCTGTATAGTTGAATTGGTGGTTGCAAATTCCCCTAGTTCCTCTTTATCCTGGAAGCACCTTGTTTTTGCATCAATTTCTAGAGACAGTTGTGCAGGATATATCAATCTTGGCTGGAGGTTATTATCTTTCAAAGCTTGAATTATTTCCTCCCACGCTCTTCGTGATTTGATGGTTTGTGCCAAGAAATCTGCTGTAATTCTGATGGGTGTTCCCTTGTAAGTGATCTGTTTCTTGTTTCTGATGGCTTTTAATATTCTGTTCTTATATTGGATTTCTGGAATTTTGATTATTATATGCCTGGTGGTAGCTCTGTTTGGGTTGTAGGTGGCTGGGGTCATGTATGCCTCATACATCTGAATATCTTTACCTTTTGCTAAATTAGGGAAATTCTCCTGGATTATTTCTGTGAATAGCTTTTGTAGTTCATTTGTTTGAGTCCCTAATTCTTCTTTTATGTTCTTAACTCTTAAGTTATAGATCCCCTTGTCATCTTCTAGTCTTTGTATTATTGCTGTTTGTTTTCTTGTTATTTTTAAGAAGTTTTTCATTTCATGCTCCCACCTTACAAATCTGTCCTCCAGTTCTGATAATCTATCCTTAGTTTCTTTCAATCTGTTATGCCAGCTTTCAATAGAGTTTTTGGTTTCCTGGTAATCTCTGTGAACCTGCTTCACGTATTCTATGTTTTCTCTATTTTCTCCATCAAACAATTCTCCCTTTTTTTCTGTTCTTCCATTACACCATCTGTTTTTTCTTGGGTGGTGCTTAGCATTTCTCTAACTATTCTACTTATTTCTTGCTTTATTTCATTAAATACTTCATTTTTGAACTTGTCTATGAGGCTCCGGAGATACTGTTTTGTATCTATAGATGCCGTGTCTGATATTGCATGTTTTCTGTCTTCATTCTCTTTTGCTTTTACCTTTCCTGGATCAGTGTTCTCAGAATTGGGGACTGAGGAGCCTTTCTTGTTGCTCCCTTTTCCCATACTTTTTGTTCCTTCCATACAAGTGTATGTAGGAGGCTCAGTTTTTTTTTTTTCTCTTTGTCTGTGGCAGTTTGTTTGAATCCGCAGCTAAGTGTTCCCACCCACTGCAGTGTACTAGGGAGACACAGACTTGGGCAGCCTCTGCTGGGCCCGCCCCTCCAGGTCAACCTACTGAATGCTTCACTGCTAGAGTGCACCGCCAGGCACAGGGACCTGATTTGGCCTAGCCTACAGGATCTTAGTCCGCGGAGTCACCAGGCCAAGCGCTCCCCACCACTCCTGCTTGAGAGGGGAATATGCAACTAAAGTTACTGCAGGGCTGTGTTCCGTCTAGTCTGCCCGTTCCCAGAATGTCCTCTGTTGGAGCCTCCTAGTCTATGAAAGGGTCCCCATTTAACTCACTGCAGGTTGAGCTAGTCCTGCTCTCAATGCAGTTTGGGCCAATTCCCACTCTCAGAGCTTTGGCGCACCTTTCTCCCTGCCATGTGGATTGGGATGCAGTATCGGCAGCAGGAAATTCAAATCGCGGCTTCCAATGGCGCGGGATCCAGCTTCCGCACTGAGATTTTATCTGTTCCTGTTATAGCATCAGGATTGCATTTCCAGTTGGTTTCTCTCAGCTTACTTTGTTCCTGGGTTGGCAAGGTACATCTCCCCTTGCGTGGGACTCCTCACATGGCACTGCTCCTGGATTCTAAGCTGGTAATCTCAGATAGCCTCCGTGGCTGCTGTTATTTGTCCGCCATGTTCTCCTGGAAGTCCCGATGTTTTCAATTCTTCTGGGATACTGGGATAGCTGGATTGAATGGGAGCTCCAATTCTAGTTTTTTGAGGAATCTCCATACTAATTTCCAGAGTAGTTGTACCAGTGTACACTCCACCAACAGCGGAAAAATGTTCATTTTTCCTCACAACTACTCCAGCATTTCTATTGGTTGATTTATTGATGACAGCCATTCTGTTTTTATTTTAAAGAGGGTAAAACAAAACAGAACAAAGCAGATCAGAAGGAAATAATGTGACACAGGATTCAAAGCAAGACAACAGGCAATCAACAGTGACTATCATAATATCTTTTGTTTTCTTCTAAATAGTTGTGTATATCTTCACACACAATGAACTCATACAAAACAAAATAGTATAAAACTGATCAAAACAGAATAATGAAGGCATTACATGACTTCAAAACCAGACATTAGGAAAATCAACAATGGCTACCATAATGTCTCTTGTTCTCTTCAAAATAGTTATGACAGCCATTCTTTCTGGGGTGAGATGCAGTCTTAACGTTGTCTTAATTTTCATAATCTCTAGCTGTGATCCTGTCTTCAAGGTCTGACAACCCATCATCAGTCTTATTCAAGCAGTTTTGCCAGCTTTGAATAGAATTTTTAAATTCCTGCATATTTCTTTGAATTTGTTTCATGCATTCTATTTCTTTCCTATATTGCTCATTCAAAATTTCTATCATTTCCCCATGTTCCTGTACTTTTTTGTCTTCTCTAACTATGCTGAGCAACTCCTTTATTAAGGTTGTCATTTCTTTGTTTACCTGAGAGATTACTTCTCTATTTCTATAGAGATTTCCTCTGTAGCCTCATAGATTTGTTTCTTTATTTCACTTGCTATCTTTTCAGAAATTTCAGTTGTGTGACTTCCAATAACCACTATTTTGATGTCTCCCATACTTGTTCCTGGTGGGCTGGATCTTTGAGATTACATTTTGCTTTTTCATTTTGTCATTGTTACCTCTTGAGTTAATATTTTGGTCTTTTCAATCCTGCTAGTCTTGACTATTTATCATATGTGTCTTAGGGTCCCTACTGTGTGGCTGATGTTCACCCTGTTGTTGAGTCCCACAGTGTAGAGGAGGGGCCAGTCACCTAAATTATTCCTGTGGGTCAGCTGTGTGAGTGCTATATTCTTCCCAGGCTGACCAGCCTAGGAGAATTGGTGTGAGCCAATCCTTAGCTTGTTATTATTAACGTGGCATCAGGGTGTTCCAGGCTGCCAAACCAACCTGCTATAGTGTGTCCCCCCATCTGGGACCCTATTGTATCACTGGGAGTCTCACAGGCCCATTTAGATTTCTTCAGGTGGGGAAGGGACTTCCTGGAACTCTTGCCAGCCCAACCAGGTTCTCTATATGGCAGAAGGCTCACCCCTGCTCTCGCCAGCTTGCCAAGGTCCTCCCAGTGAGAGGAGGATTGTTTGAGGCTCCAGTTGACCCACTGAGGTCCTCTGCTTGGTGGAGACTCACCACAGTCTCACTGGCTGGCCAATGTACTATGCATGGTAGAAGGGGTCACTGATGCGCCCATGGACTGCTGAGATATTCTGAGTAAGGGGGTGGCATGGTTGAGGCTTCCCTCAGCTGCTGAGGTCATCAGGGTGTGGGTGAGGGATCCACAGTAGAAAAATTTTGAAGAAAATAAAGTATTATTTATAAAAATTAATTGTGAAACCAAGCAGGAGAGGAAAATATGAAATGTGTAAGCAACTGAAAGTAAATGGTAAATCTAACTGTATGAACAATAACATTAATTGTAAGCAAATTAAAATATGCAATAAAAACAACAGATTTCCTAGCATGGTGGCACATGTCTATAATCCCTCCACTTTGGAGGCAAATTGAAGGCCAACCTGATTGATTTAGTGAAAGCCTGTCTCAAAATAAAAATTGAAAAAGGGTTGGAGATGTAGCTCAATGCAAAGGCCCTGGGTTCATTCACCAGAACCACAAAGATAAAAGTGACAGATTGTCAGATTTTATTTAAACTCTTGATTAAAAAATATGCTGTCTTCAAAAAAGATATTTTATATTCAAAAATACAAGTAGACAAAGTAAAGGGAAAGAAAGATGTATTATGTAAACAACAACCATAAGAAAACTGGGTGACATACTAATATCAGTAAATAATTACTTTAAACAAATTGTACTACAGATAAAAGATATGTCATAATGAGATAGTCAATCCATCAGGAATATGTAAGAATTATAAATATACATGCATCTAATAACAAAGCATCAAAAATCTGACAGATATAAAGGAAAAATAAACAATTAAATACCTATGTTAGTCATCTTTCTGTTACTACAATGAACACTTGAGACAAACAGCTTGTAAAGAGAAAAGGCTTGTTTCAGTTTTGGAGGTCCATGATTAGAGTCTGTCTATGGTCAGCTGACTCTTACTTTTGGGCCTGTGGTAATGCAGCACATAATAGAGGAGTGTGGGACAGAGGAAAGCCACTTACCTCACGGTAACTGAGAAGAAAAAATAAAGGTAGGAGTTGGGGTGAGTTACACAATCTCCATTGAAGTCACAGCCCCAGTGACCTAAAGATCTCTACTAGTTCCAGCTTCTGAAGACTTCACCAACTCTCAACAGTACCACTCTATAACACATGGGCTTTGCAGTACAGTAAAGATCCAACCCATAACAAATGCCCCACTTTCTGTATTATACAGAAACTGGAGAGAAGTTGAACAAAGTAAGAGTACAACCAATGAAATCAAATAGACATTATGCAACTCTCCATCCAATAACAAGAATGTACTTTCAAATGCATATGAAACATTATCTGAGATAGACCATGAAATACACTTGATGAGTGTAAGTATAAAATATGTTCTCTAGCCACAGAAATAAAATTAGAAGTCACTAATAAAAAATTGGGGATCTCACAAATATGTTAAAATTAAGCAATCAGATTTCTACCTAATCAAAGAGTCAAAGAACTCAAAAGGCAAATCATAAAATATCTTCACTTGAATAAAAATGAACATGAAACACACCATCACTTACAGGATGAAGGTAAAATTGTGCTCAGAGGAACAGTTGTAGCTCTAAAGCCCTATATTAAGAAAAAAGAGAAAGATCTGAAAGCAATAATCTAATCTTCCACTTGTAGAGATTGAAAAAAGAACATTGAAGTAAACCAAAAGCAATCAGAAAGAAGGAAATGGTAAATATTGAAATAGAATTAGTGAAATAGAAAGAATTAAAAATATAATTGAGAAAATCAGTGAAAACAAAATTGATTCTTTGAAAAAATCAACAAAATCAACAAACCTTCAACTAGATTCTAGACAATTCAGTGAAAATGAGAGATATCTCAAATTACTAGTATCAAAAGTGAAAAAAAGGGAGCCAAGGATATAACTCAGTGGTGCAGTACCTGCCTGGCAAGTGTGAGGTCCTGAGTTTGATTACTGGTATTCAAACTGCCTCCAAAATGGAAAAGAAGGTAAAGTTTACATTACAGAAATAAAAAGAATTGCAGAAATATATCATAAATAATTGTACACCAAAAATTAGACAACTTGGACCAGGGATATAGCTTTGCAGCACAGTACCTGCCTAGCAAGCACAAAGTGCTAAGTTTGATTCTCGATACCAAACAAAAATACACAAACAAAAAATTGCACAACTTAGAGAAACAGGAAAACCCCTAGAAAGACAAAAATTATGAAAACTTACTATGAAACTTAAAAAATAGATAATATGAGTAACCAATAACAGGTAAAGAAATTGAATTGGTAGTAAAAAAACTATACACATGATAGAATACCTAGCTAAATCTCAAGTGCTGCATGTATGCCCCCCCCACTACACAGAGAGAAACAAAGGTCCACATGCTTCACTTCTGACATCTACCAAGCATTTAAAGAACATCTAGCATCAATATTCACAAACTGAACATATAGAAGAGGAGGAAACGCATTCCTCTCATTTTATAAGGTCAATATTATCCTAGTGCAAACACCAAAGACATCAAAAGCAAAAAAAGAGATACATTTTATTTATACATATGGATATAAAATCCTGAAAAAATACTGACAAGCCACAAATTAAATTCCACAAAGTACTGAAATTATCCCTGAAAAGCAAAGCTAGTTAACGTCCAAAACAAAACAAAACAAAACGGAAAAAGAAAATAGAAAATCAACTAGCTACTGAAATAAATTCTTCCTGTAGCTACATAAAATAAGATTTACTCATGTAATAGGTAAGAATGAGGAGGTAATGTAATAGGTAAGAGGAGGAATGTAAAGGGGTCACAAGGTGAGGAAAAGAAAAAGACTACTTAACAATTAACCCTATCAGAACCAGGCCTAATGTGATGGAGGATAGCTCTTCTGAAGACATCCAGTTCTAAATCCCACCTTGAGAGGAGGCATGCAGCTGTCATCACCAGGACTACATTAAAATCACAGAGTGTGGCCATGGCCTTGTTTGTTTCTGTTTTGAGACAGAATCTTGCCATGGCATCCAGGCTGGGCTCGGACTCATGGCTATTCTCCTGCTTCAGGGTGCTAGGATTATTGGTGTGCACACTGCATCCTGCTTTTGTCATAGTCAACTGAAATTTGACCAACGGCACATTTTTCTTGTCTTACTAGCACACTCTGAGGGAATACTTGCCCCTCAGCTCCTCACCTGGCTACTCCTCTATGAAGGAGAGAAAGCATCTTGTTACAGCACACAGGCACAGAGAGAGAGATAGGGAATTAGAGGAAGGGGCAGCTGGGAAGGAGAAGAGTGTATGTTAGGAGAAACCAGGGAAGCTTTGGCTTGCACAGTTTGACTGAACAGAAAACAGCAGCCAACAACAAACCCAAACATTTTAGACCAGATGATTTAACATCTCAATATGTAAGTATATTTTGTAACTAGAAAATGGCCTTGACCACCATACTAGACAGAATAGTGTGAGAAAAACTAAGTTTTACTCCTGTTTTCACATGCAGTTTTCATGGCTCTATCTCTAGAATTTTCTCCTTTGTGTACTAACGAATGGACCTGTTACTAGGTTAGGAGACGCTTTATTATGTGCAGTAGTGTTTGTCTGATTTTAAAATACCTGAAGAGTATGGTATTTTCTTTCTGTTTTCCTGTTAATTAATTTCTTGTTTTCAAAATTATCTTCATGTTTATCTGACAGCTTCACATTCTCAAAAGATGAGCAAATCTCCAACTACACCAAATCCCAAGGGAACAGAGCAATCTTAACTTTTTTTTACATTGCTGAAATGTTACACAAAATATTATTGGAATCATAACCTTTAGGAATTCTTTGGTCAGATGTTTCACTTCGCAGAGGAGGAAGCTACACCACTAGTGTTTGCCAGCACCCAGTTAGAGGTAGGGGTGGAACTTGAACCTGGCCTTCCTCACTCCTGCCTGGAGCTGTTGTGTAATTATAAAAAATAAATGACTCAGAAACTGGAGTATAAAATCTTTGAGGTATTTTTGTGCTTTAATATGTAACATTTTTGTGTATTCATGAGTAACAGCTCTCTTCTACAAATTTATTATAATGACTGGAATAGATATTCAAGAATATCTGAAAAATTCCCAGAAAATTGCTTATGGCAGGCACAACCCAGACACGATCACAGTGTTTAGGGATGAAAGGAATATATCTGACCACTGGGCTGAACTCAGACACCCTACATAAATAGCAGGCCATAGAAAGGAGAATAATGAGCTTGCTGCTTCTGCCTGTCTCTGCTCAGCACCTCAAATTCCTACTTCCCAAAACCCTTCAGCCACATTTTGGGTTTGACACCTCTACTCCTCTAAGCCCTGGGTCTAACATAACATTAGTCCTGATGCCAGCACTGGACTTTCTGGTTCAAGCAGGAGATACGTTCTGTGGTAGTATCCAACTATGGGGTCATTCTAGACTTGTGTCTGTGTGCCCGTGGGTCAGTTACTAAACTGTTTGGGCCATTTATGCTCCTCTTTTTTGAAACAAGGCATTGAATAACTCAGCAAGTATTGACTGGCATCTACACCTGTCATCCCTGCAGGAGAGCCTGCTTTATAAGATAGCAAATGTTCCAAGGAAAACTTACCATGGTTAATACTCCTCGGAAACATTTGTTAAAACTTAAGTGAAAGAGACATCACTGTGACAAAACATCTCAAGGCTTTTGACACAAATGTGCCACCCTGGAGTTATGACAGAGCAGCCAAAAACTGGCCAAAAAGACTGGGGATTTACTGAATGTACCCACTGAATTCTCACTTACATGATGAATGGTTTGAAAGTCCTTTCCAGAGCCATTTTGTCTCAGCTCTAAAAGAAATATTCAGTTGGCTCAAGAGTAGAATTAAAACATTAAGTTGTGGAAGGTGATGGCAGCAGCTGAATATGGGGTATTTCCCTTCTATCAGCTGCTGCACTGAGGACCTCACTTGAAGAAGTTGGGCTTGATACATGCTCATGTCCAGCATACATTTTTTTAAAAATGTTTTTTATTTTAAAGAGATTAAGATAAAAAAGGAAATAACAAAGCAGATCAGAACAGAACAGTTTAATCAACACAGTATTTCACAACAAGACAGCCCGATATAACAGTAGCTACCATAATGTCTCTTTCGTTGAAACAATTGAGCACATCTTCACATACAATAGTATCAAACACAACAAAATAGTATAAAACCATTCAAGAGAATGAGAGTGTTACAGGGCATTCAGAACCAAATAACAGAAAATCAACAATGGTTATAAAATTATCTTATTTTCCATAAAAGATTTGTTTATACTATCACCCATAGTAAAATCCAATAAGATACTACATGATAGAACCAATGGAAACAGAAGAACAAAAGTGTGGTAGGACTTCAAAACAAGATGATATTAAATCAGCACTGGCTATTATAATGTCTTGTTTTCTTCAAAATAGCTGTTCATACCATCACAGACAATCAAATCAAACAACCCAGGATAAAACCATTCCAACTAGTGAATGGAAACATTATAAGGCTTCAAAGCAATTTAATGGGGAATCCTAATTACCATAAACTTTTATGTACTCTTACCATTTCTTACACAAGGGAGACTATATGGTATTTATACATGTGAGTGTGATTTTTTTTTATTTAAGGAGAAAAAGAAAAAAAGACAGAAAAAGGGTACAAGTTATACAGAATCTCAGAAAACATAATCTATTAACATAGTTAATAGTTTACATATTGTTATCTTAGAAATAGTTGTTCAAGTTACAAAATTAAAGCATATAAAGTGGACTTTCAAACAGTGAGACTGGAAATAGTTTTGTTCAATGATCTAACAAAACTCAGTAATATGGCTATCCATCTTATACATTTAAACATATATGCAGTTATATTCTTTAGAGCACTTTCTTTTCCTCTCTTCTGTACAATGACAATTATACATTTTGGGTTTTATTACTCCCAAAGTTTTTATTACTTTTTTTTGAAGAGAGTAAAACCAAATGCGACATATCAGAACAGAGTCAGTCAAATTGAAAGGATGGGCATAATAGATAATGCAAAAACAAAATACTAGGTGATCAACAATGGTTACCATACTGCCTCTTGCTATCTTAAAAAGATTTGCCTATATTTTCAGTTATAATAAAATTGAACAAAACAGTAAAGAATAAAACTAAAACATTGGAGACATTATAGGACTTTAAAAGAAGATAATAGTCAACCAGAATGGGCGTCATAATGAACCTTATGGTCTTCACAGTTTTGCCTATACTTTCGAACTTGGTACTATCAATCAAAGCAGAATACAGGAAAATCAGTGAAAGCAAGATGGTGAGGGCTATACAGGGTTTCAAATCAAGTTAATAGGAAATCAAAGTGGGTTACTATAATGTACCCTGCTTTTTTTTTATTTTTCCCTTAATTAAAAAGATAAAAATTGACAGTATTACAGGGTATTTAGAACCAACTATCAGAAAATGAACAATGGTTTCTGTATAATCTCCTTGTCTATAAAAGTTTTTGCTTATATTATCACATATAATAAAATCCAATAAGATACAACCTGTTAAGACTGATGGAGACAGAAGAATAAAAGCTTGATGGGACTTCAAAGCAAGATGATACTAAATCAGCACTAGCTATTCTGATGTCTTGTTTTCTCCAAAATAGCTGTTCCTACCATCCAGTCTTCTTTGCCTCATTTCTGTTGAGCTCTTTTTCTGTCATTTGTTGTCAGTTTGTCTTCTTCATTTTGCTTTCTGCTCCATTCATTGTGGCCTCTTTGCCACTGTTTCTGAAGTCTTGGTATTTTCCTTTTTTAGAATATCCTGCAGTATTCTCTGTAGAGTCGAATTGGTGGTTACAAATTCCCCTAGTTCCTCTTTATCCTGGAAGCACCTTGTTTTTCCATCAATTTCTAGGGATAGTTGTGCAGGATATATCAATCTTGGCTGGAGGTTGTTATCTTTCAAAGCTTGAATTATTTCCCCCCACACTCTTCATGATTTGATGGTTTGTGCTGAGAAGTCTGCTGTAATTCTGATGGGTGTTCCCTTGTAAGTGATCTGTTTCTTGTCCCTGACGACTTTTAGTATTCTGTTCTTATATTGGATTTCTGGAATTTTGATTATTATATGCCTGGGCATAGCTGTGTTTGGGTTGTAGGTGGCTGGGGTCCTGTATGCCTCATACATCTGAGTATCTTTACCTTTTGCTAAATTAGGGAAATTCTCTTGGATTATTTCTGTGAATAGCTTTTGTAGTCCTTTTGTTTGTGTCCATACTTCTTCTTTTATGTTCTTAATTCTTAAGTTATAGATCCTCTTATCATCTTCTAGCCTTTGTATTATTGCTTTTTGTTTTCTTGTTATTTTTAAGAAGTTTTTCATTTCATGGTCCCACATTACAAATCTGCCCTCCAGTTCAGATAATCTATCCTTAGTTTCTTTCAAGCTGTTATGCCAGCTTTCGATAGAGTTTTTAGTTTCTTGGTAATCTCTTTGAACCTGCTTCATGTATTCTATGTTTTCTCTATTTTCTCCATCATACAATTCTCCCCCTTTTTTTTTGTTCTTCCATTCCACCATCTGTTTTTTCTTGGGCGGTGCTTAGCATTTTTCCAACTATTATACTTATATCTTGCTTTATTTCGTTAAATACTTCATTTTTAAACTCATCTATGAGGCTCTGGAGATGTCGCTTTATGTCTATTGGTGCCATGTCTGATATTGCATGTTTTCTGTCTTCCTTTGCATTTCCCTTTCCTGGATCAGTGTTCTCAGGATCGTGGACTGAGGACCCTTTCTTATTGCTTCCTCTTCCCAAACTTTTTGTTCCTTCCATACAAGTGAATGTGGGAGGCCCAATTTTTTTCTCCTTGTCAGTTACAGTTTGTTTGAATTGCACCAGCTAGGTGTTCCCGCCCACTGCAGTGTACTAGGGAGACACAGACCTGGGCAGCCTCCCCTGGGCACCCCCCCAGGTCAACCTACTGAAGGCTTCACCACTAGGGTGCACCTCCAGGTGCTGGGACCTGGTTTGGGCTAGTCAACTGGGTCTTAGTCACGCATCACGCAGGCCAGGCACTCTCCACCAATGCCACTTGAGAGGGGAATATGCGACTAATGTCATTGCAGCATCCTATTCTGGCAAGTCTGCCCAGTCCCAGTATGTCCTTTGCTGAAGCCTCCTACTCTATGGAAGGGTTCCCATTCTGCTCACTCACTGCAAGTCGATGTAGGGCTCCCTGCTAGTCCTGCTCTCAACTCTGTTCACAGATTCCCACTCTCAGAACTTTTGCATGTCTCTCTCCCTGCCCTGCAGATTTGAACGCAGCAGCGGCTGCAGGAAATTCAAATTGTGGCTTCCAGTGGTGTGGGTTCTAGCTTCGGTGCTGATTTTTATCTGATCCTGTTATAGCACTAGGATTGGATTTCCAGTTGGTTTCTCTTAGCTTAGTTCATTCCTGGGTCGGCAGGGTGTATCTCCCCTTGTTTAGGACTCCTTGTACTGCACCATTCCTGGATTTTAAGTGGGGTATCTCAGAGAGCCTCTGTAGCTGCTGCTATCTACCCACCAGGTTCTCCTGGAAGTCCACGTGAGTATGATTTATTTCGCTTATGAGTATGGTCTCAAGTTGTGTCCATTTATTTATAAATATGTCAATGTGGTCATTCTTTATAGCTGAGTAGTACTCCATTGTATAAAAATACCACAACTTTTTATCCATTACTCAGTTGATGGACACTTAGGTTGTTTCCAAGATCTGGCTATAACAAATTGTGCTGCTATAAACAAGGGTGCACATAATATCACTGTGGTATGATGTTTTCGGTTCCTGTGGGAATATGCTTAGAAGTGAAATAGCTGGATCAAATGGGACTTCCAATCCCAGCCTTTTAAGAAATCTTCAGACTGACCTCCACAATGGTTGCTTCAGTCTACACTCCCACCAACAGTGCAGGAGAGTTCCTGTTTCCTCACATCTTCTTCAGCATTTGTTGTTGGTAGTTTTCTTGATCCTGGCCATTCTTTCAGAAGTATGGAATCTCAATGTGGTTGTAATTTGCATTTCTCTAATGAGTAATGATGATGACCATTTTTTCATGTATTTATTTGCCATTTGTATTTCTTCATCTGAGAACTGTATATCCATCTCAGATGCCCATTTTTGGACTGCATCTTTGAAATATGGGGGTCTGATTTTTTAAATTATGTAAATGTTTTGGACATAAGTCCTTTGTCTGAGGGAGAGTTCACTAAGATTTTTTTCTCAGTTTGTGGCTTTTCTTTTCACTATGCTGGTGATTTTTGTGACATGCAGAAACTTTTTAATAAAAGGTGATCCCAGTTACTGATTCTGGGAAGTATTTCCCATGCAGTTTGGTTCCTGTTCATGAATTTTCTACCTACACCCGCAATTTGGTAAAAATCTTCAAGATTTTTACCAAAAATCCAACAGATTTAATGTTTCTGTTTTAATATTCAGATCTTTGATCCATTTAGATTTTAATTTAGTACCTGGTGATAGGCATGGGTCTAATTTTAGTTTTCAGCATATAGAGAGCAAGTATTTCCAGCACCATTTATTAAAGAGACTATCCTTCCAACGAACATGTTTGGCCCCTTTATCAAGGATGAGGTTGTTGAGTGTGTTTGTAGTTGTGGCTGTATCTTCTAATCTATTCCATCGATCTTCATATCTGTTTTTACTCCAGTACCATGTTGATTTTACTACAGTTGCTTTGTAGTATAATTTCAAATCAAGGATTGTGATGCCTCCTGCCTTGTCTTTGCTGCTTAGAATTGTCTTTGCTATTCTAGGTATTTTCTGGCTCCAGATGAATTTTAGGAGTGATTTCTCTAGATCTATGAGGTATGTTGATGGTATTTTTAATTGCATTGAATCTGTATACCAGTTTTGGGAGAATGGCCATTTTCACAATATTTATTATTCCTATCCATGAACATGGGATGTCTTTCCATTTTCTGAGATCCTCTTTGACTTTTTCCAGGATATTATAATCTTCCCTGTATAGATCTTTTACTTCTTTTGTGAGATTAATTCCTAAGTATTTCATTTTTTTGGATGCCAATGTGAAGGGTGTAACTTCTCTTAGTTTTCTCTCAGTGAATTTGTTGTTAGTGCATAGGAATGCTATTGACTTTTGAGTATTGATTTTGTATTCAGCTACATTGCTGAATTTAGTTATATCTAGGAGACTTTCAATGGAGTTTTGGGGGTCTTCTGTGTAGAGTATCATGTCATCTGCTAATAATGATAATTTAACTTCCTCTTTTCCTTTCTTTACCCTTTTTATTTCTCTCTCTTGTTTAATTTCTCTGGCTACTATTTCCAGTACTATGTTGAATAGGAGTGGTGATAAGGGACATTGTTGTCTTCTGATGATTTTAAGGTAAAGACTTTCAGGTTTGGCCATTTAATATGATGCTGGCTGTTGGTTTGTCATAGATGGCCTTTATCATATTGAGATAAAGACCATCTATTGCAATTTTCTGTAAGGTTGTTATCATGAATTAATGTTGGACATTATCAAAAGCTTTTTATGCATCTATAGAAATGATAATGTGATTCTTATTTTTGTCTTCATTGATATAGTGGATTACATTTATTGATTTACATATGTTGAACCATCCCTGGAGCTGCAAACCTGGAATGAATACCACTTGGTGGTGGTGTATAACCTTCTTGATAATTTCCTGCATCCTGTTTGTCAATATTTTATTGGGGATTTTTGCATCTGTGTTCATTAGGGAGGTTGGCCTGTAGTTCTTATTTTTAGTTGAGTCTTTCTCAGATTTTGTTACTAGAGTAATATTTGCTTCCAGGAATGTTTTAGGAAGAATTGCTTCCCTTTCAATTTCATTGAATAGTTTGAGGAGTGCCGGTATTAGGTCTTCTTGTATTTCTTGTAGAATTCCACAGTGAATTGGTCTGGGTCTGGGCTCTTCCTTGTAGGTAGGGACTTAATTACATTTTCAATTTCATTAATAGAAATTGGGTTATTCAGCAGTTTTACATCATCAGCTTTGGTAGTTCATATGTTTCTAGGAAACTGTCCATTTCTTCTCTGTTATTGAACCTATGGGAGTAGAGATTTTTGAAATAGCTGTTGATGATCTTTTGTATTTCCATAGAGTGTAGTGATTTTGCCTTTTTCATTCCTTATTGCATGAATTTGAGCTTTTACTTTACCTTTTAAATTAAGATTGGCTAGGGGCTTATTAATTTTATTTATTCTCTCAAAGAACCAACTCTTCAATTCATTGATTCTTTGGATTGTTTTCTTCATCTGTATTGCATTAATTTCTGCTCTGATTTTTTAAATTTCCTCCCTTCTTTTTGCTTTGGGCTAGACTTGCTCTTATTTTTCTAGATGTTTGAGGAGTAGCATCAGATTGTTTATTTGCATTTGTTCTGTTTTCTGGATGTGGGAACTCAGTGCGATAAATTTTCCTGTGAGGACTGCTTTCTTTGCATCCCACAGATTCTGATAAGTTGTATTTGTATTTTTGTTTTCTTGTAGGTGTTGTTTAATTTCCTCTTACCCAATGATTGCTCAGGAGTGTATTATTAAATTTCCATGTGTTTGTAGGGGTTTTGCAGTTTCTTTTATCATTAATTTCTAGTTTCATGGTGCTATGATTGGATAACGTGCAAGGGACAAATTCAACTCTTTTGTATTTATTTAAATATGTTCTGTGGCCTAATATATGGTCTATTTTAGAGAATGTGCCATGTACTCCTGAGAAGAATGTGTATTGTGATGTTGTTGGATGGAACACTCTGTATATGTCTATCAAGTCTGTCGATGTCGCTCCTGGCCGGCAGGAAAGACACACGACAAGGTCTGGTGGTGGTCAGGCTTTTCTTTATTCTCTCCTTATACAGTCTGCCCCGAAGCCTCTACCGTCCGCTCTCCGCGGCTCCTTCCGTGCTTCAGTCTGCCCCGAAGCCTCTACCGGTCCGCTCCCCGCGGCTCCTTCCGTGCTTCAGTCTCTCTCTCGGGGGTGGAGGCACTGGCTATATATAGGATTAATAGCTAGGCAGACTACCCTGTGAGGTGGGAACTTAGTGGGGTGATAAGAAACAGGTGCCACACAGGCGGGCTCGATGAGAGGGGTAATCCAGCCCAGGCTTTTGTACTTTCCCACAGGCCTCGCAATCACCGCGTCTGATGACTTGACAGTGCCACGGCTCCCAACACAAGTCCATTTGTTCACATGTGTGATTCAGTTCTGTTATTTCTTTGTTGATTTTCTGTCTGGTTGATCTGTCCCTTGGTGTCAATGGTATGTTAAGGTCTCCTCTTATAATTGTGCTACTGCTTATTTGATTTTTTCATTTCTATTAATACTTGCTTTGTATAACTGCATACTCTGGAATTTGGTGCATATATATTTAAGATTTTTATCTCTTCCTCTTGAAGTTTTCCCTTAACCAGTATGTAGTGAACTTGTTTATCTCTTTGGATCATTCTTGGTTTGAAGTTCACATTGTCTGGAAACACAATAGCTACCCTCACTTTTTTTTTTTTTTTTTGGTTCCTGTTGAATGATGTATTGTTTCTATCCTCTGACTTTCAGTCTATGAATTTCCTTTTGCATTAGATCAGTTTCTTATAGACAGTATATGGTAAGGTGTTGTTTCTTGACCCATTATGCTGGTCTATTTCTTTTTTTTGGTGAATTGAGACCATTTACATTAATGGTTATACCTGGTATATACTCGCTTATTGTTGACATGTTATCTTTTGGCTGTTGCATCTTTATCTTTCCATTCTGTTTAGTTGTCTACCTTGCATAGTGGTTTTTTTCCTATGTGTATCTAGACTGTCTTTCAGTATTCTTTGCAGGGTTGGCTTGGTGTTTGTGAAATTCTTCAGGTGTTCTTTGTCATCAAAATATCTTATTTCTCCATTCATTTTGAAGGACAGTTTTCAGGGTACATCAATCTAGGTTGAAAATCATTTTCCTTTGGGATCTGAAATACTTCACTCCATGCTCTTCTTGACTTCATTGTTTGGGTTGAGAAGTCTGCTGTAATTCTGATAGGCTTTCCTTTATAGGTGATCTGTCTTTTCTCTCTGACAGCTTTTAATATTCTATTCTTATGTTGGATTTCTGGGATGGTGATTATTACATGCCTTTGTGTAGTTTTGTTTTGGTTATGGCTATATGGAGTTGTATATGCTTCAGTGATCTGTATGTCAGTTTCCATTCTTATGTTTGGGAACTTATCAGCTATTACTTCTCTAAATAGCCTCTTGATATCATTTGTGTTGTTCCCTTCTTTTTCATTTATCTTTATCAATCTTATGTTGTTTTTCTTTGAGTCATCTTGCAGCTGTTAAATTGTTATTTCCTGTTTCCTTGGTATTTTTAAAAGATGTTTGATTTCCTGTTCACTAGCTACAATCTTGTCTTTAAAGTCTGATATTCTATCTTCACTTTCCTTGAGGCAGTTTTGACAACTTTCAATGGAATATTTGATTTCCTGTATATCTCTTTGAATTTGCTTCATGTATTCTATTTGTTTCTTATATTGTTCATCCAGGGATTCTATCTTTTTGTTTTGTTTCTCTAATTTTTTTAGCTGTGTCTTCTTTAGATGTGTTCAGCAGGTGTTTCATTACTTTTATTATTTTTTCTTTTACCTTGGAGATTATTTCTAGTTTGAATTCCTTTAAAGCTTTATTTCAGTTCCTATTATATCAGGTATTTCAGATGTATGGCATATATTTCCTTCTATCTGCATGGCTCCTAGGAATTTTGGGATGGACTGGAGGTTTGAGATTGCATTGTGATCTTTTGTTTTGTCATTTTGCTATATTTCTATGTTTTAAGTGATGTTCCAAGGCTTTCCCTGGGAGTGTTGGAAATTGTCTCCTATGCCCTGGACTCCAGATTGAAACAATGTTACTGGGCATGGCCCAGGCAGGCCCCAAACCTGCAGATCCCAGTATAGTGTGGCTGGAAGCTCAGCGGGTCCTTGATCACTGGGAGTGATGATCTTAAACTCTCTTGGGGCTCAGGATAGTGTGCAGGGACTCACCTCCTCTGGCAGCCCAGTTCCCTGGATTCATGTCCAGCATCCTTACACCCAGGCCTTATCAAGAGTCAGTTATACCTGGTCTGTTGTCTGCTTGAAGAGTTTTGAGACTATTTCAGTATTTAATGTTGCAATAGTTTTAAATTATGATAAAAAATTAACAAATGAAAATCATTGTGTGTTTTTATGCTCCATTTTTATGCTTCTTAGCCTATGACACTGCTATGGTAAGAGTCCCCCGGCATAACAGAGGGAGCAAACAGCCTCTCTTCAAACTACTGAGAACATGTTTCATCTTAGACTGATCAGAAAACACAAATTCTTTCACTTAAGTCAATAATAAGGGTTTTTCTTAAGCCACTGATGTAGATCATAGTCTTCATTATTTTTTGAAGGCCATTCTTACTAACCATGATGAATTCTTCATAATGTCATTGTGACTATGTTAAATGATCTGACGTCCCAGAAGTTTAGAATGAGCAACAGCAGTTCTCTACATGAATCTTACTATATGCAATTGACTTAGAACTAAAATTCCCAGTTGATTACTTATTTGTGTTTTTTTTTATTTAAAGAGAAAAAAAGAAAGGAAATAAAATTTAAAAAAACAAAGCAGTACAAGGGTACAAATAATACAGAATTTCAAGGAAAAAATACAGTAAGATATCACTGGTTAATAGGTTACATATTGTCATCTTTGAAATAGTTGTCCAAATTATAAAATTAAAGCATGCAAAGTGAACATTCATACAATGAGATTGCAGACAATGCTGATCAATGATCCAACAAAAGTTCAGTAATATGGATTTCCATCATACACACTCAAACATACATGCAGTTATATCCCTTAGACCACTTTCCTTTCCTCTCTTTTTAATAACAATTACACATTTTGGTTTTTTTTATGCCCACAATTCTCATTATTTTTTGGAGAGAATAAAACTTAATGTGGCTAAACAAAACAGAGTCGGTTAGAACAAAAGGATGAGCATAGTACATGATGTCAAAATAGAATATCAGGTGATCTAAAATGATTACCATTTTGCCTCTTGCTATTTTTTTAAAAAGTTGCCTATATTATCAGGTATAATAGAATTGATCAAAACAGTACAGAACAGGACCAATAAAACTTACACTGGAGACCTTACAGGATTTGAAAAGAAGATAAGAGCCAAACCATAATGGGCATCTTAGTGAATCTTATTGCCTTCAAAGTGGTTGCCTATACCCTCAAACTTGATACTATCAAACAAAATAGAATACAGTAAAATCTGACAGAACATGATTGGGAGAGCAATACTGGGGATTATATCAGGTTAATAGGAAAACAAAAAAGTTACTATAATATATTCCGCTATTTTTAAATTTAGTTTTCCCTTAATTGAAAAAAAATGTAAGAAAAAATAGATTAATTTTAAAAAAGGGTGGGATTGAGGTAAAAGAGGACATTGTATTAGAACAACACAGGTCAGAGCCGAACAATTTAAGCATCATTGTGTTTCACCCCCAGATAATCTAACATAATAGTAGTCACTATAGTGCCTCCTTCATTGAATTATTTGAGTACAACTTTATATACTATAGCATCAAACATATCAAGTCAGTCTGAAGCTATTCAAGAGAATGAAGAAATTACAGGGTATTTAGAACCAGTTAACAGAAAATGAACAATGGTTTCTATATTATCTCTTTGTCTATAAAAAATTTTGTTTATACTATCGCATGTAGTAAAATATAGTAAGATACCACATGTTAAAACCAGTGGAAACAGGTATAAAACAGCTTGATGTGATTTCAAAACAAGATGATATTAAACCAGCACTAGCTTTTATGATGTGTTGTTTTCTTCAAAATAGCTATTTATACTATCACCGATACTAAAATCGAACAACCCAAGTTAAAACCATTGCAATTAATGAGTGATAACATTATATGGATTCAAACCAATATGACTGGGAATCATGATTACCACATACTTTTATGTATTCTTATTGTTTCTTACACTAGGGAAACTATTCAGTATTTATACATGTGAGTTTGATTTATTTCACTCATGAGTATGGTCTCAAGCTGCGTCCATTTATTTATAAATGTCTCAATGTGATCATTCTTTATAGCTGAGTAGTACTCCATTGTATAAAAATACCACAACTTTTTTATCCATTCTTCAGTTGATGGACACTGAGGTTGTTTCCCAGATCTGGCTATTATAAATTGTGCTGTTATAAATGGGTGCACATATATCACTGTGGTATGATGCTTTCAGTTCTTCTGGGAAAATGCCTAGAAGTGGAATAGCTGGGTCAAATGGGGCTTCCAGTCCCAGCTTTTTGAGAAATCTCCAGACTGACCTCCACAATGGTTGTACTAGTCTATACTCCCACCAACAGTGTAGGAGAGTTCCTTTTTCCCCACAGCCTCTCCAGCATTTGTTGTTGGTGGTTTTCTTGATCTTGGCCATTCTTTCAGGAATGAGATGAAATCTCAGTGTGGGTTTAATTTGCATTTCTCTAATGACCAGTGATGCTGAACATTTTTTCATGTATTTATTTGCCATTTGAATTTCATCTGAAAATTGTTTATTCATCTCAGATACCGTTTTTGGATTGGGTCTTTGAATTCTAGGGGTCTGATTTTTTAAAATTATTTGTATGTTTAAGATAGAAGTCCCTTGTCTGAGGGGCAGTTCACTAAGATTTTTTCCCAGTGTGTAGGTTTTCTTTTCGTTGTGCTGGAGATTTCTTTTGACATGCAGAAACTTTTTAATAAGAGGTGATCCCAGTTATTGACTCTGGGAAGTATTTCCCATGTGGTTTGAATCCTGTTCATGAATTCTTTACCTACTCCTATGTCTTCAAGGTTTTTACCCAATTTGTCTTCCAATAGATTTAGTGTTTCTGTGGTAAATTAAGATCTTTGATCCATTTAGATTTTATTTTAGTACATGGTGATAGGCATGGGTCTAGTTTTAGTTTTCGGCATATGGAGAGCCAGTTTTTCCAACACCATTTATTAAAGAGACTGTCATTCTTCCAGTGAACATGTTTGGCCCCTTTATCAAAGATAAGATGGTTGAGTGTGTTTGTAGTTCTGGTTGTATCTTCTAATCTATTCCACTGATCTTCGGCTCTGTTTTGGTTCCAGTACCGTGTTGATTTTACTACATTTGCCTTACAGTATAACTTCAAATCAGGGATTGTGATACCTCCTGTCTTGCCTTTACTGCTTAGAACTGTCCTTGCTATTCTAGGTGTTTTCTCACTCCAGATGAATTTTAGGAGTGGTTTCTCGATTTCTATAAGGTACATTGATAGAATTTTTATTGGGATTGCATTAAATCTGTATAAAAGTTTTGGGAGAATGGCCATTTTCACAATATTTATTCTTCCTATCCATGAGCAAGGGATGTCTTTCCATTTTCTGAGATCATCTTCAATTTCATTTTCAGTGTATTATAATTTTCCCTGTATAGGTCTTTCACTTTATGTTGTTCCGCTTTGCATTGTCTTGCAGGTGTTGGATTGTTATTTCTTGATTTCTTGCTATTTTTAAAAGATCTTTCCTTTCCTGTTCGCTAGCTGCAATCTTGTCTTTGAGGTCTGAGATTCTATCTCCACATTTATTGAGGCGGTTTTTACAACTTTCAATGGAGTTTTTGATTTCCTGTATATCTCTTTGCATCTGCTTTATGTATTCTGTTTTTTCTTATATTGTTCATCCAGGGATTCTATCTTTCTGTTTAGGTCCTCCAATTTTTTAACTGTGTCTTCTTTAGATATGTTCAGCATCTCCTTCCTTTCTTTTATCATTTCTTCTTTTACCTGAGAAATTATTTCTAGTTGGAATTCCTTTAAGGTTTCCCAGAGTTGCTTCTTTATTTCAGTTACTATTATTTCAGGTATTTCAGGTATGTGGAATGTGTTTTCCTCTATGCGTGTGGTTCCTAGGCTTTCTTCAGATGGGCTGGATGTTTGATGTTGCATTTTGGTCTTTTGTTTGGTCATTCTCCTATATTTTTGAGCTTCAAGTGTTCCGAGTGAGGGAGAGAGTTCCCCCAGACTGTGTCTAGGCCCAACTGGCCTGGCCTGGCAGGAAACCATGCACTGGTCCCCAGGTGACAAAGTGAGTTCCCTCAGACTGGGGTGGGATTCCAGGGGCAGGATTCTGTGCGTAGGCCCCACTCGCTGGTCCTTGCAGCAAACCATGTGCTGGTCCCCAGGCGACAAAGAGAATTCCCCTAGACTGGGGCGGGATTCCTGGGGCAGGATTCCTTGCCTAGGCCCCACTCACTGGTCCTGGCAGGAAACCATGTGCTGGTCCCCAGGTGACAAAGAGAGTTCCCCTAACCTGGGGCGTGATTCCGTGCCTACCCGACTCGCTGGTCCTGGCAGGAAACTGCAGGCAGATCCCCAGGCAATGAAGAGAGCTCCCCCAGATGGGGGCAGGATTCCTGGGGCAGGATTCCTTGCCTAGGCCCCACTCCATGGTCCCGGCAGGAAACCACATGCTGGTCCCCAGGCGACAAAGAGAATTCTCCTAGACTGGGTGGGATTCCGTGCCTATCCAACTGGCTGGTTCCAGCAGGAACTTGTGTTTTTATTCTGAATATTCTGAACAGCTTCAACTATGAAAAACTGTAATAGGAAAGTTTGATAATCTTGTTGAGTACTCTTATTCATATATCTGACACTTCAAAAGAGGAAAATTTCTGTCAGTATATTTTGCTTTTCAAATCTTCCCCATGCCAGTTATAAATTTAACAATTTATTTCTGCTTCATTTCCTTCTAACAATGATGACCCTGCTACTAAATCTGAAAATCCTTCTAACTGTGTGCCCCTCCCCTAACAAGTCATAATCCAATATGGATAGACAATTCAGCAGGCATCCAGGCTCAGCAGCCTCCTGATATCCAAACTCTGCGTTGTCTGAAAGACTTTGGTTATGTGCTCAAAGTTTTTCCATATTTACAGAAAATGTGATCATTATTTATGAACATTTCAATTGCATTTACAGTAGACACAGCCCCCACAACCATTTGTTACTACAGAAATGAGTAAGGGCTAAAAGCTACTGGGAGGATCTGAGACAAGCTGCAAGATGCTTCACCTGGATCTGAGGACAAGGGTCTGAGTCTTTCAGAACAAATGTACCCCTCTTTGCTTTTCATGGCAGCGAAAGGAAGTTGAAATGACTGAGTATAAGAAAACAGAAACAGCATAACTGAAACAACTGATCAAAATGATCAGCTGATACTTAGTCACCAAGCCAAACCAAGTGTCAGATCACTAAATTAGTTTTCATTTGATTTTGGAAACTCAATTTTAAATGACATCTTTAATTGCATTCTACTATTAGATTATGGGAGATTATTAGAGATATAAGATATTTTTATATCTTTTTGATTCAGTTTCAGTAATTTATATGTATCAAAAATCTGTCCATTTCTTCTGCATTTTTATCTTACTAGAACATAGATTCTTTTTTATTATAAAAAGAGAAAAATAAAACAGACATTCAAAAAATAGGACAGTAATAATAACCAATGCATAGCACATTGTTATCTTCAGAGTAGTTACTCAAGGTATAAGATATAGGCATGAGATATTGTGCAAATAATATTAACACAAACTTTGCAATGAAGAGAAATTATCATTAGAACTATGTTAGCTATTGTATACATAGTGTTTTCCTTTTTTCCTTCCATTCCCATTTTTCCCAGCATAGTTTCTCTTTTCTGTTTATTTTTTAGAGAGATTAAAAGAAAAAAACAATAAAAACAAAATAATAGAAACAATATAGGACTTCAATACAAGCAGATAGGAAATTAACAATAGTCACTATACTGCATATTGCTCAAAAGGAAAAAATAACTGAGTTGGGGAAAAAGAGAAAACAAGAAAGGGATATATATACACAAGATAGCTAAGATGATTGTGACCTCTTTACATTTCTTCTCTGGTCTCATTCTTACCTATTACCTGAGTAAATCTTATTTTATGTAGCCACAAGAAGAACTTATTTTAGTAGTTAGTTGATTTTCCATTTTCTTTTTCCTTTTTGTATTTTTTGGATCTTATTTAATCTTTCAGCTTCTTACATGAGGGAGACAATATGTGAGTCTGATTTATTTCACTTATGACTATGGTCTCTAGTTGCATCCATTTACCTATAAAAGTCTTGAGTTTATCTTTCTTTATAGGTGAGTATCACTTTTAAAAAAATCCATTCCTTAACTGATGGGCATTTGTGCTGTTTCCAAGATGTAGCTATTATACATTGTGCTGCTATGTACACGGGTGCACTTATATCACTGTGATATGATGCTTTTAATTCTGGGAAAATATTCAGAAGAGGAATACCTGGGTCTATTGGGACCTTTAATTCTATTTTTTTGAGGAATATCCACATTGATTTCCACAGTGGATTCACCAGTCTGCACTCCCACCAACAATGGAGAAGAGTTCCCTTTCCCCCATAGCCTCACCAGTGTTTGTTATTCATTGATTTCTTGATGACAGCCATTGTTTTTGGGGTGAGACCGAATCTGTGTAGTTTTAATTTGCATTTTTCAAATGACCAATGCTGTTGAACAGTGTTTCATATATTTATTTGCCATTCATTTTTCTTCATCTGAGAAGTGTGTACTCATCTCAGATGCCCATTTTTGAACTGGGTCTTTGAATTTTAGGGGCCTGATTTTTAAAAAATTCTTTATATGTTGTACATAGGAGTCCTTTGTCTGAGGGATAGTTAGCTAAGATTTTTTTCCAATTCATGGGTTTTCTTTTCACTGTGTTGGAGATTTCTTTGACATGTCAAAACATGTTAGTAAGCTGAGATCCCAATTGTTGATTTTGGAGTATTTTCTGTGCAGTTTGATTTTTGTTCATGAAATTGCTGCCTGCTCTTATGTCTTCTACCTATTTTGTTTTCTAGCAGATTCAGTGTCTCTGTTTTAATTTTTAGATTTTTGATCCATTTTGACTTTGATTTAGTTCATGGTGATAGAAATGGGTCTAGTATTAGTTTTCTGCATACAGAAAGCAAGTTTATCCAGCACTACTTTTAGAGAGTCTCTTTCTTCCAGGGAACAAACTTGGCCTTTTTGTTGAAAATAAGGTGACTGAATGTGTTTGTAGTTGTGGTTGTATCTTCTAATCTATTTCACTGATCTTTAGGTCTGATTTTTGCCATTTTCATGCTGATTTTACCACAAAAGCATTGTACTATAATTTCAAGTCAGAGATTATGATATTCCTTGCCTTAACTTTGTTGCCCAAGATTGCCTTTGCTATTCTAGGTCTCTTCTGTTTCCAAATGAATTTTAGGAATCATTTCTCTAGACCTGCGATGTATTAATGATATTTTGATAGGAATTGCATTAAATCTTCAAGACAATGTTGGGAGAATGGCCATTTTCACCATGTTTGTTCTTTCTATTCATGAACAAGAATTTTTCTGAAATCCTCTTTGATTTCCCTTTTCAGAGTATTGTAATTTTCAATGTATAAATATTTTACATGCTTTGTTAGACTGATTCCTGTTTCATTATTGAGAATGATACGGTGAAGGGTGTGGTTTCTCTTATTTCTCTCAGTGATTTTGTTTGTGTACAAGAATGTTATTCAGTGTTGGCTTTGCATCCATCTATACTGTTGAATTTGCTTATTAATTCTCATAGTCTTTTGGTTGAGTTTTTGGGGTCTTCTCTGTAGAGTTTTATTCCATCTGCAAATAATGATAGTTTAATTTCTTCCCTCCCTGCCCTTATTCCTTTTATTTCTCTCTCTTGTCTAATTGCTCTTGCTAATGTTATCTATTGAATAGAAGTGTTGATAGTGGATATCTTTGTCTTGTTCCTGATTTTAGGTTGAAAGCTTTTAGCTTTTGTTCATTTAATATGATGTTGGCTATTAGTATATTATATGTGGCTTTTATCAGATTGAAGTAAAGATCATCTATTCTGATTTTCCATAGGACTTCTTTATTTTTTACATGAATGTTAGGTATTACCAAAAGACTTTTCTTCATCTATTGAGGTGATCGTATGATTCTTGTCTTTGGCTCTGTTGATATGGTGTATTATGTTTACTGATTTGCATATGTTGAACCAGCCCTACATTCCTGGAATGAATCCCACTTCCTCATGGTGTATAATCTTCTTGATGATTTACTGCATTCTGTTTGCCAGTATTTTATTGAGAAATTTTGCATATATATTCATTAGGGAGATTGACCTGTAGTTCTCTTTTTTGGTTGGGTGCTTCTCTGGTTTTGGTATTAGGGTAATACTTGCTTCCAGAAATGAGTTAGGGAGAATTGCTTCCCTTTCAAATTGATTAAAGAGTTTGATGAGAGTTGGTACTAAGTCTTTTCTAAATGTGTTGTAGAATTCAGCTGTGACTCCTTCAGGATCTGAGCTTTTCTGTGTTGGTAAGCTTCAATTACACTTTCGGTTTCATTAATTGAAATTAGTTATTTAGAAGTTTTATATCTTCTTGATACAGCTTTGTTAATACATATGTTTCTAGGAATCTGTCCATTTTTTCTGAGTTTTCCATCCTACGAGACTAAAGTTTTTCAAAGTAGTTATTGATGTTCTTCAGTATTTCCACAGCATCTGTAGTGATTTCAGCATTTTCATTCTTTATTGCACGAATTTAAGTATTTTCTTTCCTTTTTTTGATAAGAATGGCTGTTTATCAATTTGATTTATTCTTTCAAAGATCCAACTCTTTGATTCCTTAATTCTTTGTATTGTTTTCTTAGTCTCAACTGTGCTAATTTTTGCTCTCATTTTTATAATTTCCTCTCTTTTTTTGGGTTTTAGGGCTTGACATGCTCTTCTTTTTCTAGAAGTTTGAGGTGTAACATCAGGCCATTTATTTGTGTTCATTATTTTTTCCAGATGTGAAAATTCAGCACAATAAATTTTCCTCTGAGAATTGCTTTCATTGCATCCCATAGGTTTTGGTATGTTGTATTTGCATTTTTGTTTGTTTGTAGGCATTGTTTAATTTCTTCTTTTTTTTTTTATTTAAAAAAAAGGAAACGAAAAAAATACATGGAGATTAAAAAAAAGGGTAGAAATAATACAAAATTACAGACAAACAAAAGGTAAGAAATTGCCGGTTGATAAGTTACACATTGTCATCTTCGAAATAGGGGTTCAGGTTATAGAATTAAAGTATTTAGAATGACATTCAAAAAATGACCCTACAAATCATTCTGCTCTATGATCGAACAAAAGCTCAGTAATATGATTATCAGTCCTACACATTTGTTTTACATCTCAAAGAGGGTAAGATTAAACATATCAAAACAGAACAGAACATTAAAAAAAACAATTTAAAGAAATACAGATTTCAAAGCAAGTCCACTGGAGATCTTCATTATCTAACTGTCTCTAGCTTCTTACAAATAGTTGTCCCTATCTTCACCCACTTTATATACTTATTGCATATTATAGAACTAATCAAATCATTACAGGATGATGAAGTCTTTTTAGGTCCTCAAGTTCCAAATTAGGGAAGACGTTAGCAACTACCATCGCATCTCTCATTCTCTTTGTGATAGCTGTCCCCATCTCTGCATATGCTGAAGTTGAACTGAAGAAACCAGTCTAATGTCATTCTAATCAGCAAACAATAGATTGCTAGAATTTATATTATAATGCTACAAAATAAGCCTCGGGTTTCTCAGCGTCTCTTCCTCAGAGTATCTGTTCCTTACATCTTGCATTATATAATCTGTTCCCATAAATAATTAAAAAAAATCCATGTGTGAATTTCTACCTATATATCTATCCTCTCTGTATTATAGGGAAAACCAAGTCATAGCAAGACAGCAAAACAATTTCCTAAAAAAAACATGCAATGGATAAGACATATAAGACTACAATATAAATGATCTTCCGTAGCTACTATGTTTTCTCTTGTTATTTTCAATAGATTTGTCCACAACACTGGCTTATTATAGTTAAACATACTATCACCTATTTTTATAAAAACTTAACTTTGACAGCATTGTAGGATTTGAGAGCTGTTACTGATTCATACCAGTATGGATATCCTTTACATCTTGTCATGCTCAGAGTAGTTTCCTCTACTTTTAGGGTTGATACTAACAAGCATACCAATTTCAAATAGAATCAGTCAAGGCCAACCAATAGTCTTATGATTCAGATACAATTAAGATCAGTCATAGTAAGACAATGCAAGTAATACAGGATTTCAGTCTAAGTCAATAGGAAAGTAAGGATAGTTACCATGGTATAACTTGCTATTTTTGGTTCTAGAGGTCTGTGTCCTCAAATCTGACATGAGTGGACAGACCAGAACAAATTAAATTCAATCTAAATATGGCACTAGGACTACTATGTCTTTTAAATCATTATACACCATTAGCAATGACCTCTGCTTTTTTTAAAAATATAGTTTCAGAGCTGTCTATACTAAAGACTATAGCTTACCGTCTCTGCCTCATGTCTGCTACTCCACTTTTCTGCTATAATTTGTCCACCTTATTCCCTCATTCCATTGTCTGCCCCGTTCACTGAGGCCTCTCTGCCACTGTTGCTGGAATCCTGGTATCTCTTCCTCTCTTTCTCTGTAATGTCCTTCAGTGCTCTCTGTAGGGTTGGATTGGTGGCCACGAACTCCCACAGTTCCTCATTGTCTTGAAAGTATCTTATTTCTTCATTAATTTTTAGAGAGAGTTTTGATGGGTATATGAACTTTGGTTGCATATTTTTTTCTTTCAGGACTTGGAATATTTCTCCCCACTCCCTTCTTGACTTAAGAGTTTGTGTTGATAAGTCTGCTGTTATTTTGATAGTTTTCCCATTATAGGTAAACTGCATCTTTTCTCTGGCTGCTTTTAATATTCTGTTCTTTTGGTGGATTTCTGGGATCTCGATTATTATATGTCTAGGCGTAGATCTGTTTTGGTTGTAAGGAGCTGGTGTTCTGTATGCTTCTTTTATCTGGATATCATTTCTTTTTGCTATACATGGGAAATTTTGCTTTAATATATCTGTGAATATTTTTTGTATTTCATTTTTGGATGCTCCTGCTTCCTCACTCACATTCTTTATTCTTAGGTTATGTATTTTTTTGTCATCTTCCAGTTTTAGAATTGCTTCTTTCTGGTTTCTTGTTATTTTTAAGAGGCTTTTTCTTTCACATTCATATGCCCTAAATCTCTCTTCAAGTTTCAGAAGGCTGTCTTTAGTTTCTGTCAAGGCATTTTGCCAGTGTTCAATGGAGTTTTTAATTTCTTGATATTCTCTTTGGATCTGTTTCATGTATTCTAAGTTATGTTTAAATTCTTCTTCAGATGCTTCTCTTTCTTTTCTGATTTCCTCAGTTCTTCCATCTGTGTTCTCTTGGGCGGGGCTTGTCATTTCTTTAATTAATCTCTTTATATCTTGCCTCACTTTGATCAGGAGTACAGCTTTAGATTCCTCTATGAGATCATGTAGGTACTTTTTAATTTTGGCTGATGCTGTGTCGAGTAGTGGATGGTTACTGTGCTTGTTCTCTTCAGTGTTTAGTTCTCCTGGGCTTATTTTCTCCTGTTGGGCAGCTGGAGATTTTTTAAAAATTTTTATCTCTTGTCATGTTTCTGGTTTCTTTCAGACTGTCCTGGAGTTCTCTGGCCCTCTCTGAATTGCTTAGGGCCTTTCAGAAGCGTGCTGGCTTGAGTTTTTTGCTGTCCTCCCCAATTTACTGTTATCTGGGGTAGGCTGGGATGCAGGGGTGGTACAGGCTAGTCTCTAGCCTCTGTGCCAGTTAATTCATAAATTAGGCTGTACTTTCTGGTTGTCACTGAGTTGTGACTATTTTGTATCCGCTTATTGGGCCCCAAGCAGAGGCTTGGTTTAGCCCCAGTAGCTCCTGCCAGTTCTCTTTGTACCAGAAGCAGCTGAGTAATGTCACTATGGCACAGGGTTCTGCCCAAATCCCAGCCGTTCTCTTCCAAACCTTCTGTGACAGAAGCACCAGAATAGCAGATCTGCCCAAAATCAAGATGTCTCCCACTAAGTTCTCTGTGTGGAGCTGAAGCCAGCACGTAATCAGGCTCTGCCAGAATTCAAGATGTCTTCCACCAGCCCTCCCTACAGGGGGACCTGGTGATGTCACCAAGCTGCAGTTTCTGCTGCCAGACTAAGATGTCTGCCACCAGACTCTGTGTTATTGATTTCCCCGTGGTGGCAGGCCAGCTGCTCTCTGGCCAACCCCAGCAGCCGCAGGGTTCCCAGTACTCACCAGAGTCCGGCGCAGGTCCTCATTCCGGGACCACCGCACACCAAGCTGCCCACCTTTCCTGCACTCCCAGCACAGCGCACAACGGTGCACAGCGTGCACTCCTGGCACAGCGCAGAACATTCAGATATCTGTGTACCGTTTAGATTTGAAACGCCAGAGCCTTGTGCATCTCCTCTGGTGCAGCGGTGCAGTCCTGGCTGCAACTCGGAGTCCCGGGTCTCAGTTTCCCGCAGTCACCGAAAGCAACTCAGCTTTTCCTGCTGGGTCCATGGGTCAGTTTGTTGTTTTAAAGGCGCGGGATTTGCAGCCTCCCGTTATCAGCGTTCACGGTCTCAGCATGACTTTAAATCCTCCAGCTGTACTGTCTTGGTTAATAAGAATCGCTATCGATTTGTCTGGCCCTCTCCATGTTATCATTTTTTAGCTTCTAATATAATTTCTCCGGAGAGACTCTTCGCTCGATCCCCTAGCAAGCCACCATTTTTTCCTCCCCGAGACCTGCGCTGAGAGGTGGCACTCAATCTGCCACTTTTTCGTCAACTTCTGGAATGGTTGAGGGGCTGCGGGCCCAGGGAGGGAGCGGGCGGCCCCAAGGAGGAGGGGTCGGCGCGGCCGGTGGGCTAATTTCTTCTTTAATTTTCTCTGTGGCCCACTGGATTTTCAGGAGGGTATAATTTTTATGTGTTTATGGAGCTTTTTCTTTTGCCATTAATTTCCAATTTCATTGCATTATGGGCAGATAAAAAGCATGAGATAATTTTGATTCTTTTGCATTTATTTAAGTATGTTCTATGGACTAGTACATGGTCTAGTTTAGAGAATATCCTGTGTGCAGCGGAGAAGAATGTGTATTCTGATGTACTGGGGTAGCATAGTCTGTACATTTCTACTAAACCCATTCTTTCACAAGTTTGATTCAATTTTGTTATTTCTTTGCTGGTTTTTGTCTAGTTGATGTGTCTCTTTGTGACAATGGAGTGTTAAACTTTCCCATTATAATTGTGTTGTTGCCTGTTTGATTTTTCATGTCTATTAATATTTGTCTTTATAAAACAAATACTTATAAACTGGATACTCCCATATTGGGCACATATATATTTAGGATTGTTATCCTCTTGAAGTTTTCCCTTAGCCAGTATATAGTGACTTTACCTCTTTTGATGATTCTTGGTTTGAAGTTCACATTATCTGCAAACAGAATAGCTACTATTTGTTGTTTTCTGATTTCCTTTCACATGGAGTATTGTTTTCCAACACTTGACCTTCAGTCTGTGAATTTTTTTTGTGTGTTAACTAAGTTCCTTATATACAGCAAATGGTTGGATTTTGTTACTTGACCTACTCTGCCAATCATTTCTTTTAAATGGTGAATTGAGGCCATGTACATTAATGGTTATAACTGATGTGTACTGGCTTATTCCTATCATGTTATCTTTCTGATTCTGTTTAATTGGTTGCCCTGCTTGATGGTTTCTTTCTGTTCATTTTCTTGAAACTGTTGTATTTTTATCTCTATTTAGAATATCTTTCAATACTCTTTGTAGGGTTGGTTTTGGCATCATGAATTTCTTCAGTTCTTTGCTGTGGAAGTATCTCACTCTCCATCAATTTTTAAATGTATCTTATGTATTTAATTTTAAATGGAATAAAACAACAATAAAACAGAATGAAACACTGATAAGGAAGTTGGAAATCTACAATAGTTACTATATTGCATGCTGTTGTCCTTTAAGTAGTTGCTCAGACTTCTGGCTTTTGCTGGCACATAGTTGGGGGCTTAGCTTCCTTTCTGGTTCTCCATTAATTTGCAAGGTGGTTTTGCAGGGTACATAAGTATGTGTTGGAAGTTGTTTTCTTTTAGTACTTTAAATACTTCACTCCAATCTCTTCTTGACTTGATTGTTCTGTGAATTCTGCTGTGATTCTGATGGGCTTTCTTTTCTCTAACAGATTCTTATCTGTTTCTTTTCTCTAATAGCCTCTAAGATTATGTTCTTATACTAAATTTCTGGGATCTTGATTATTACATGCCTTGGTATAGATTTATTTTGGTTATGGCTAGTTGGAGCCCTATGTGCCTCACTTATCTGTATGTCAATTTGTTTTCCCATGCTTGGGAAATTTTCTATTACTATTTTTCTTTTTTTTTTTCTTCAATGCAAGAAACAGTCTTATTATCATCTGCATCCTATGATAATTTAAGTTCAGGATTATCATGCAGAATCATAATTTCTAGTTAAAAGGTTCAGATGGTCTCTTATGTAACCACTATTGTTAAAAGGGAGAAGATATTTGAACAAACTGCATGTAATCAAAAGAACTCATTCAATGACACATTCTTCCCTTCTCCACTCCATATGTCATTCCCTGTATTATGCAAGAAACATCGGTATAAGGCTCCTGCAGGTTAAGATGACTCTTCCGACTTTTAAAATTACCATTCATACTGAAATACAGAGCTGAATATATGGAATGAAGATCAGTTTGCCCTAACCCCAATGCTCTAGATAAAATTAGATAAGCAAGATCATGCAGTTGAATTAAACATTGAAATTTGCTACCAAAAATCTAGCCTGAGACTTAGATATATACAGGCACAATAGAAAAATATGAATTTAACTTCAAGAGAGTACTTTATGAACTCTGAGATGTAGTAATGCTTCAAATATAAAACAAAAATAGGCATCACCAGTCAGACACACCCTTGCTAAAGTATGCCTCACAAGGAGAGATAAACGAATGCATCCTGGTCATTGACTTTTTCATTATGCAGCTGAATAAGACAACTCTCTCCTGTGTGTATGGTCTCCCAACCCACCGAGCCACTGGGGAGAGGCATGCTTTCCTCTCTTTCCCGGGACTTCCGTAAAACCATGCCAGAAATCACCCGCTCTCTTACTGATGGCAGCACTTTCTCTTTATGCAAGATGGTGTACTGGTCCTGTTCTTCTGTGAGGCCCCCTACATAATGGGTAACAGCTAGGGCTTTCTGCTCATCCTCCTCCAGATCAACACCAGTCACCAACATCATTTGGCACTAGAACTCTCTTTTGCACTCTGCTGCGCAGGTCTGTTCCTACAGGTAATTATATTTACAAACATAATACCACTTTGTGGCATCACACAGGAAGAATGGGTACATTTAACTAAGTAATAAGTTGGAAAGAATTTTTCACTGTCAGTGCAGGCACATCTGGTTCTGTTTTAGGAAAGCAATGAGAAAGCCCTATCCTTTGGAATTTAGTACCACCTTTTTACCAATACCTTGGTTTCCATACCTTTGCAGCTGCTGATGAGTTGGGCTTCTTCAGCAAGTCCCAAAGTTTCTTCCGTTTCTCAGGGCAGCAAGTATTATCAAACTCCTCTCTCTCGCTCACGCATGGTCTCTGCCTTTCGCCTCAGTTCTTTGTTCATCTGTTCTTTCTTCTGATGGTATCTGGGTTGGCAGCAGGATCTCATCAATCCCCCTTTCTTCATCATACGCAGCTTCCCTGTCCGGTAGAAAGTTATGCACGTGAAGGCTCCGGGATGTGGATCAAAGAAACACTCATTCTCTTTGAGATTATAGTTATCACACACCTCCAGAAGGCTCTTGTGCATGCTGCAATCCCGCAGCTTCCCCAGGTGCGTCCTGGGCAGCTTGTCCAGCGTTCTCCATAGCACCTCGTGATTGAGGCCTCCACGTTGATCTTCACTCTCCGTGAGCATGTTTTGCTTCTGATAATGTCCACAGGTAGAGAAAACGTCGACCTTGAAGTCTTCCTATTTAAATGCTTGGAAACCTCTTCTGCCATTTTGCACCGTACAAAGCTGCACAGCCAGGGTCTTTTAAAAACAGCGAGGTCAGCTGCAGCTGTGTTTCTCTGAGGCAGGCGTGTCCACCGACCCCCAGCTCCCAGAGACCCCGCCCAGCGGGTGGCACTGGCTAGGGCGCCAGGGAGGGTTGTGGAATCCCCGCTCCCTCCAAGGCCGCTCTCCCTGTGGCTAGAGATCCCCCACCCCTCACCTATCATGGAGAGGAGCGTCTCCCCTGCTGGCTAGAGCTCCTGGTTCATTTCTCGCTCTCCTCACATCCCTGACTTTGGCGCACAGTCTCTAGTAGCAAGGTTCCAAGGAGAGGCGACAGGAAGAAGCTAAGAGATCCTTTAAAGAACATCAGTCTTCACTGATCTTCACCCGCTTCTCCGTCCAGGGCCCCCATCCCCTGAGGTCACTACCACTCAGACAGGAGAGCGTTGGAAGAGAGAAGGAAAAATCCAGCGGGGCTGAGCTCTCCGCGGGGAAGGAGCCAGAGAGTAGAGCCACGTCTGCCCGGAAGTTGCCGCTTGGGGGCGGGGTGTCTGTCTCTCTGTGGAGGAGCAGGAGAGGCTGCGCGCATGAGGCAAGGCGGGCGCTAGGGGGCGCAGTCCTCGCCCCGGCTCACCATCCCAACAGCGCACACCTGCCTGTTTTACTTTTCAAGTAGTCTTGTATGTCATCAGTGATGATTCCTTTTTTTGCTTATATCTACCAGCTTTATAGTTTTTCTTTACATCATCTTGCAACTGCTGAACTTTTACTTCTTTGTCCCTTGTTATTTTTAAGAGATCTTTCCTTTCTTGATTGCTAGCTGCAGTCTTGTCTTCAAGATCTGAAAGTCTACTTTCACATTTGTTCAAGCAGTTTTGCCAACTTTCAATGGAATTTTTGACTTCCTGAATATCTCTTTGAACCTGTTTCATGCATTCTAATTTTTCCTATTTTTTTCATTGTAGGTTTCCATTATTTCCCAATGCTCCTCTATATTTTTATATCTATATCTTCTTTAGATATGATCAGCTTTCTTTCATTATGTTTATGATTTCTTGTTTTACCTGGGAAATTATTTCTGATCTGATTTCCTTTACAGCTTTGTGGAGTTGTTTCTTTACTCAGTTGGTATCATTTCAGAAATTTCACTTTATTCTATGCCCATGTCTCCTGGACTTGTTTGAGATGATCTAGAAGTTTGAGATTGCATTTTGCTCCTTTGTGTTGTCATTTTCTTGTATTCTTCTGGTACAGCTGGAAGCAAAGCCCAGTTGCTTCCTGTGTTGGCATTGGCTGTGCATCCAGGGGCAGGCCTATTTGGCTGGACATAGGCCACTTGGTGGGCCTTTCCCAGGCCCCACGTGGTGCGCCAAGTCTCCCCAGCTGGCTTTGGGTCATGGGCAGCCCTTTCTTGGGACCTTTAAAGCTTTCCAGCTGGCTAGACTCACTGACTGGGCAGACTAGACAGGGCTAGACTCATAGCCCTGTGCAGCACATCAATGTTCCCTGGCTAGCTTGGGGTCACTTGGCAGCCTTTCCCGGCTCCATGTGTCTCACTGAGGCTTCCTGTCTTGAAAGAGTTTGCTGGGCAAGCCTTTCCAGGGTCCTGTTTGGTGCACCAATGCTCCCTAGCTGGTTGGTGCTGCTGGGCTTTTCTTTTTTATTTTAAAGGGATAAATGATTTATTTGGTAACGTGGAGTATAAGAAATTTTTGTTCCTCTTCTCTCTTCTGGTGGCTGAACTGAATTGTGGTGGTCAAATGGATGACTACACATAAATATTCCTTTACAGACTTGATTTTTTTGCACAAATGCAGATACCTGGGTCAGAGTTGGAATTATTTTCTACACTGCAGTACCAATCATTGTGCTTTGCACTGGGTCAGTGACTGCTACAGTCTTCTTGTCTTCTGGCTTCATGGCAGGAAACAGGAGTACTTTCTTTCTTTTTTTTTAAATTTTATTTAAGAGGAAAAAGAGAAAAAAACAAAACAAAGTGGTGTAAGGGTATACGTAATACAGAACTACAAAAAAAAAACATAACAGTAAGAAATCACCTGTTAATAGATTACATATTATCATCTTGAAAATAGTTGCTCAAATCACAGTATCAAAGAATACAAAGTGGACATTCAAACAGGGAGACTGCAAACTCTTGATGTTATTGAAGTCTGTGAGGAACATGGTGATGATGCAGTCAATGCCCATGTCCCAAACAGCTATGGGAGGCCACCCTATTCCAGGGTACTGCAGAAATTTTCATTTATAAAGAAGATCTCATCATCACCTGCATCCTTGGCCTTGGCCTGTTCTTCAAACAGCCACCTCTGTTATATAGGATCTTTCAGCTCAGTGTAAGCATTGCATACCTCCATCTTCAAGTCCAAGAGCTCAAAGTGCTTGGTCAGAACCTATTCAGAGTAGTCACATTTTGCTAATAGGCTCGTGATGTGTGAATGATCACAGAGAAATGTAGGACTGAGGCATGTCACTTCCAGGAACTCACTAAGAAGCTTATCAAGGAGCCTGGTTGTGGTCTGAGATTGAGCAATAGCTTTTGCTACACAGATATCATCAAAAATTTTGTGAGTTTCTTCCATTTCAAATGTTGGTTTTAGGCAGCTTCATTTCTAGGGCTTTCTCCAGCTCTTCCACCATGCTGATTCTCTGGAACGGAGGGGTGAAGTCAATCAACAGGTTTTGGTCTTTGGGTGGTAGCTGATCTGGTAGCTGCCTGTAATGCTCTTCACCATTCCTGAACCAAATTCTCTGCGATTTCCATAAGACTGTGATAGTCTACATAGGCCATGCACTCACAGGTGATGAACTCAGGATTGTGAGTTAAATTGATTCCTTCATTCTAGAACTAACATCTGATTTCATAAGCCTAGTCAGTGTCTCCAACCAGTAGCATCTCATGGTAGAATTCTGGAGCAATTCTCACATATAAGCTCATATCTAGTTCATTGTGACATGTGATGAAAGGCTTGGCCACAGTTACCCTTGGATGATGTTCATCATAGGAGTTTTGATCTCTAGGAATCCCAGCTCATCCAAGAAACTTCTTATATATGTGATGATCTTGGAGCAGATGATAAATTTTTGCCTCGCAAAGTCATTCAACATCAGGTCCAAGCATGTCTGTTGATACTCTGTTTCCTTGTCTTTGAGGCCAAAGTGCTGATGAGGCAGTGTATGCAGGCTTGGAGACAATAGTGTGATCTCATAGAGAACCATGCTCAATTCGTCCTTTTTGGTTTCCCCAGGAGTCTGCTGAGCTCCAATTATGTCTCCCCTGTGCAGTTCGTTGTTAATATGAATAAATTATTTCCTCTGATATATAATTTCTGTAATTGGCTATGACTTGCAACTTAACTTCTTCTCCTTGGAGGTAATAGAAGACAGGCTTTCTCAAAAGCTCTTTTGACATGGATTCTA
Organism: Cavia porcellus; assembly: GCF_034190915.1. NCBI lineage: Eukaryota > Metazoa > Chordata > Mammalia > Rodentia > Caviidae > Cavia > Cavia porcellus. The sequence continues at coordinate 62,439,713 of NW_026947489.1, forward strand.
CTTGTCATCTTCAGTGGGCTGTTGGTTAGGTGGTACCCAGGCTGCAGGTGACTGTATTATTGGATAAAGTGAGTAAGTGAGTCTACATGGAACTTGTGTGGCTACAGATCCTCTCCATTGACCTGTAGCTGGCAGACTGACTGCGGATCTTGTAGCCTGAGTTTTGGTCCAGGCTCTTTTCCTTGGCACTCATAACCATTGTCAGTGGTGTCATTGGTGTCACTAGGAGTAGCCTGTATTAGCTATTTCTCACTGAGCTCTTTTTGCTTGGTCTCCTTCTCTACTACTTTCTTTTAGCTTTCAGGCTGCTTTTTAGTTAATTTTTGGCTCACCATCCACCTTCACCTCAGCCCCCTGCACAGTGGCCATCTTTTAAACAACCCAATTTAAAAGTGACCTCTAATTTCTTTTGAACAGTTTCTGCTGAATTCACAATATATAGTGAACATTTTGTGTCTCATTTACTTGTTCAGCTTCTCACACAGTGAGACTATATGATAATTACATGTGTGGGTTGGATTTATTTCACTCATGTGTATGGTCTCAAGTTGCATCCATTTATTTATAAAAGTCTTAAATGTATCCTTTATGGATGAATAGTACTACACTATAGAGAAAAAAAAACAAACCTTCTTTATCCATTTCTCAGTTGGTGGACATTTGGGTTGTTTCCAAGATTTAGCTTTTATAAATTGTGCTGCTATATCTATTATCATCACTTCTACTTAATAAAATCTTGGATACTTAAGCCAGAGCAATTAGACAAGAGAGAGGGAAATAAAGGAATAAAGATAGGAAAGGAAGAAGCTAACTTATCACTATTAGCAGATTATGTAGTACTCTACACAGAAGATCCTAAAAACTCCACCAAAACACCTTGTAGATTTAATATCCAAATTCAGTAATGTAGCAGAATACAAAGTCAACATCAAAAAATCAATAACAACAAACACACAGAGAGAACTTAGAAAAAGCATGTGTTTCATGATAATATTTTAAAAAATGAAATAGGATGTAAAAAACCTGTAGAGTGAAAATTAAAATATCCTTAAAAAGAAGACTGAAGAGGTTATCAGAAAATGGGAAAATATCTCTTGCTCTAGGATAGGAAGAACCAACATATAGAAAATGGCCTACTCCCAAAATTGTTATATGGATTTAATGCAATCCAGTCAAAACACCAATAACATACTTCACAGATCTAGAGAAAACATTCCTGAAATTTACTTGGAAACAGAAAATACCTAAAATAGCCAAATCAATTCTGAACAACAAAGCAAGTCAGAGGACATCACAACCTTAGACTTGAAATTGTACTACAAAGCTGCTATAATAAAATCAACATGGTACTGTTGATTTTAAACCAGACCTGAGAGTCAATGGAACATAACAGGAGATAAAGACACAACTACAAACACACTCAGGCACCTTATCTTTGATAAACAAGTCAAACATGTTCACTGGAAGAAAGATAATCTCTTTAATGAGTGATGCTAGAAAAACTGGATTTTAACATGCTGAAGACTAAAACTAGACCCTTCCATATACTAAAGTCAAAATGGATCAAAGATGTAAATATTAAAACAAACACTAAATTTACTGAGAGATAAAATAGGCAGAAATCTCAAAGATACAGGTGTAGGCATAGGTTTCATGAACAAAATCCAGAAATGCTGGGGAAAAAATAGTACCAAGAATCAATAAATGGGATTTTACCTTATTAAAAAGCTTTTGCACAACAGAGTGAAAAGACAACTCTCAGAATGGGAAAAATTTACAGACAGTTGTCTGAGAAAGGACTTATATCTAAATCATATAATGAGTTGAAAAAACCAGATCTGCTCAAATTCAAAGACCCTGTACATAAATAGGTATCTCAGAGGGGAATACATACTTCTCAGATGAAGAAATACAAATGGCAAATAAATACATGAAGCAATGTTCAGTGTCGCTGGTCATTTTATAGATGCAGATTAAAACAGCACTGAGATTCTATCTCACCCTAGAAACAATAGTTATCATAAAAAATCAACTTATAAAAAGTGCTGAAGGGCCTGAGGAGAAAGGAGCTCTGTTGATCAGAAAGTAGAGTAGTGCAACCAATTTGGAAGTCACTGTGGAGATTTCTTTTTTAAAAACTAGGATTAGAAGTCCCATTTGAACTAGCTATTTCCCTTTTGGGTATTTTCCAATAAGAATTAAAAGCACCATACCACAGTGATATAGGTGCACCCATGTTCACAGAAGCATAATTTGTAATAGCTAAATGTTGGAAACAACCCAGGGGCCCATCAACTGAGGAATAGATTAAAAGATATGGGTTTTAATATAATGGGGACTACTCAGACATAAAGAAGTATAAACTTGAGGTTTTTGTAGGTAAATAGATGTAACTAGAGACCATAATCATAAGTGAAATCAATTGGACCCATGTATAAACATCATATTGTCTCACTAATGTAAAAAACTGAACAAGTAAATAGGATGAAAATGTATATTAGATATTGTGAAGTGAGAAGAAGTTGTTCACAAGAAAGAACAAACTGTGATGGGAGAAAGAGGAAAGGAAGGAAGTGATAAGAAAAAATACATATACACACAAGATAGTTAAGATGACTATACAGCTAGCTTTTCTTAGTTCCTTTAAAAGAAAGTTTTGTGCTAACATTGCTTGGAAAGTTACCATGCTTATAACTTGTACTTTGAACAACAACTACAAAGAAAACATACAGTGTATCTACTATTGTAATGGTCTTACTAAACCTGTTTTGAAATTCAGTTTCATTGTTATGTTTACATTTTTTCTTTAAAATAAAATACAATACATTAAAATACAAATTGTGCTGCTATAACAATGTATGCACATGCGTCTGGAGGAGGGAGCTGAGCTCGGCTGTGTGGGCCTGCACCAGCCTTGCTGGTGACCTTTTCTGAGCCTGGAGAGCACTGCCACTGCTGCTGCCACCTCGAGGAGGGAGTAGCACTATGGAGGAGGTTTGAGACCTATCTAGAGCATGGGAGGGGGGGACCTTCTTTCAGCCCAAGGAGCCTTGCCACCCAAGGAGGTGGATGCCTGCAAAACATTCGATCCCCAGGAGAGTTTCAGATCTTGCTCTGAGCAGTTGGGGGCCCACTTGGCTTGCAGCCACACCAGATTGGGCTTGGCAGGATTCGGGCCTGCTGAACCAAGCCTGGTGGTCTTCTTTCAGTCCAGAGGAGCTTTGCTGCTAGAGTGGGGAACTGTGCAGCTTGAGGGAGGCCTTAAGCCTACCTGAGCCACACTTGGTAACCTTATTTTAATCTAGGGGGCCTCTCTGCCCAAGGAAGGAGCTACGCTACCAGAGGAGGCCCAGGAGCCCAGGACATAGCAGACAATTTCCAACACACCCAGGGGAAACTTTGGAATAACACTTGAAACACAGAAATATAGGAAAATGACAAAACAAAAGACCAAAATGCAATTTCAAACATCCAGGCCATCCCAAGAAACCCTAAAAGCCATATACATAGAAGAAAATATATACCATATACCTGAAATACCTGAAATAATAGTAACTGAAATAAAGAAGCAACTCCAGGAGGCTTTAAAGGAATCATACTAGAAATAATCTCCCAGGTAAAAGAAGAAATGATAAAAGTAATGACAGAGATGCTGAAAACATCTAAAGAGACATGGTTAAAAAATCAGAGGAACAAACAAAAGGATAGAGTCCCTGGAGGAACAATATAAGATACAAACAAAATACATGAAGCAGATTCAAAGAGATATACAGGAAATCAAAAATTCCATTGAAATTGTCAAAACTACCTCAACAAAAGTGAAGATAAAATTTCAGATCTCAAAGACAAGCTTGTAGCTAGTGAACAAGAATGGAAAGATCTCGTAAAAATAACAAGGAATCAGGAAATAACAATCCAACAGCTGCAAGATGATGCAAAGAAAAACAACATAAGATTGATAGGGATAGATGAAAAAGAAGGGGACAACACAAATGATATCAAGAGACTATGGAAGTAATAGCTGATACTTTCTCAAACATGAGAACAGAAACTGACATACAGATCGCTGAAGCATATAGAACTCCAAATAGCCATAACTAAAACAAAACTACACTCAGACATATAATAATTACCATCCCAGAAATCCAACATAAGAATAGAATATTAAAAGCTGTTAGAGAGAAGAGACAGATAGCTATAAAGGAAAGCCTATCAGAATAACAGCAGACTTCTGAATACAAACAATGAAGTCAAGAAGAGCATGGAGTGAAGTATTTCAGAACCTAAAGGAAAATGATTTCCAAACCTAGACTGATGTACCCTGCAAAACTGTCTTTCAAAATGGATGGAGAAATAAGATAGTTCCATGACAAAGAACAGCTGAAGAACTTCATGATCACTAAGCCAAGCCTGCAAAGAATACTGAAGGACAGTTTAGATACACTTAGGAAAAACCCACTAAACAAGATCGACAATTAAACAGAATGGAAAGATAAAGATTCAACAGCAGAAACATAACATGTCAACAGTAAACCAATATATAACAGTACAACCATTAATGTAAATGGTCTCAATTCACCAGTTAAAAGAAACAGATTGGCAGACTGGATCAAGAAACAATATCCAACCATATGCTGTCTACAAGAAACCCATCAAACCCAAAAGGAAACTCATAGCCTAAAAGTCAAAAGATGGAAAAAAAAAATACTACATGCAACAGGAACACCCACTCACCCCCCAAAAAGTGGGGGTAGATATTCTGTTTGCAGATAATGTGAATTTCAAATGAAGAATGGTCAGAAGAGATAAAGAAGGTCAGTAAAATACTGGTAAACAAGATGCAGCAAATCATCAAGAAGATTATACACCACAACCAAGTGGGATTCATCCCAGGCAGGCAGAGATGGTTCAACATAAGTAAGTCAATAGATTCGCCTCCCCATGTGTCTGGAGGACTGTGGATTTCTCAGCAAGCAGGCGAGCATCACCAGTTCCAGAAGTCCCGCAGCCTTCTGTAAGTGCCCAGTGCACTCTTCCCCGAGACCAGACTGTTCGGGACCCTCGAGCCTTCTGGGTGCAGTGAAGTGGCTAAGTGCGTCGAAGGCGCCTATATCCGCCTCCCCATTCCAGCTGCACTCGGAGAACTGTGGAGTTTCCAGCAACAGGCGGGCGCACACTATCCTCGGAGCCCAGCCTATTTGGGACTCTAGCACCTTCTGTGTGCAGAGTAAGGGCTGGGTGGATCTGGGGTGCCTGCATCTGCCTCCCTGTGTGTCTAGAGGATTGTGGATTTCTCTGCAAGCAGGCGGGCATCACAAGTTCCAGAGGTCCCGCAGCCTGCGGTAAGTGCCCAGTGCACTCTGCCCCAAGCCAAGAATGTTCGGGACCCTCAAGCCTTCCGGGTGCAGTGAAGTGGCTAAGTGGGCCCCAGGGGCCTACATCCGCCTCCCCATTCTGGCTGTTCTTGGAGAACTGTGGAGTTTCGAGCAAGCAGGCAGGTGCACAGTGTCTCTGGGGCCCAGCTTATCTGGAACTACGGAGTTCTAAACAGGCAGAAGAGGGCCACTGGTTCCAGAGGGCCAGCAGCCTGGGGGAACTGGGTGCCAGAGTCCCAGGAGCTGCAAGCATAAAAGTGGATTTCCAACAGACCCTGAGGAAGCTTTCAAATAACACTTGAAACACAGAAATATAGGAAAATGACAAAATTAAAGACCAAATTACAACCTCAAACCTCCAGCCCATCTCAAGAAACCCTAGGAGCGATGTATATAGAAGAAAATATATGCCATACACCTCAAATATCAGACATAATAGCTACTGAAATAAACAAGCCACTCCAGGAAGCTTTAAAGGAATTCAAACTTGAAATAATCTCCCAGGTAAAAGAAGAAATGATAAAAGAAATGAAAGAGATTCTGAATATATCTAAAGAAAATGCAGTTAAAAGTTGGAGGAAATAAACAAAAAGATAGAATACCTACATGAGCAATATAAGAAACAAACAGAATACATAAAACAGATACACAGAGATATACAGGAAATCAAAAAATCCACTGAAAGCTATAAAAACTGCATCAATGAAAGTGAAGATAGAATTTCAGACCTTGAAAACAGGATTGCAGCTAGTGAACAGGAAAGGAAAGATCTTTTAAAAATAACAAGGAATCGGGAAATAACAATTCAACAACTGCAAGATGATGCAAAGAAAAACAATGTAAGATTTATAGGGATTAATGGAAAAGAAGGGGACAACATAAAGGATGTCAAGAGGATATTTAGAGAAGTAATAGCTGAAAATTTCCCAAGCATGAAATCAGAAACCGACATCAGGTTCAGTGAAGCCTATAGAACTCCAAATAGTCATAACCAAAATAAAACCACACTCAGACACATAAATAATCACCATCCCAGAAATCCAACACAAGAATAGATTATTAAAAGCTGTGAGAGAGAAAGATACATCACTTATAGAGGAAAAACTATCAGAATCACAGCAGACTTCTCAGCACAAACAATAAAGTCAAGAAGAACATGGAGTGAAGTATTCCAGATCCTAAAGCAAAATGATTGATAACCTAGAATAATGTACCCTGCAAAACTATCATTCAAAATCAATGGTGAAATATGATAATTCCATGACAAACAACAGCTGAAGAACTTCATGAACACCAAGCCAACCCTGCCAAAAATATTGAGAGACAGTTTAGATACACAAAGGAAAAAACCACTAAGCAAAGCAGATAATTAAACAGAACAGAAAGATAAAGATGCAACAGCAGAGAGATGACATGTCAACAATAAACCAGCATATAACAGTTATAACCATTAATGTAAATGGTCTCAATGCACCAATCAAAAGAAACACACTAGCAGAATGGATCAAGAAACAAAATCCAACCATATGCTGTTTACAGGAAAGCCATCTAACCCAGAAGGATACTTACAGACTGAAAGTCAAAGGATGGAAAATAATACTTCATGTAACAGGAACCCAAAAAAAAGGCACGAGTAGCCATTCTGTTTGCAGACAATGTGAACTTTAAACCAACAATGATCAGAAAGGACAAAGAAGGTCACTACATACTCGTTAGGGGAAAACTCCAAGAGGAAGAGATAACTATCTTAAATATATATGCACCAAACTCCAGAATACCCAGTTAAATAAAACAACTATTAACAGAAATGAAAACTCAAATTATCAATAACACAATTTTAACAGGAGACCTTAACACGCCATTGACATCAAGGGACAGATCAACCACAGAAAATGAGCAAAGAAATAACAGAACTGAATCACACCTGTAAACGAATGGACTTGATAGACATATACAGAATATTCCACCCAAAAACATCAGAATACACATTCTTCTCAGCAGTACATGGGTCATTCTCTAAAATAGACCATATATTAGCTCACAGAACATATTTAAACAAATGCAAAAGAGTTGAAATCGTCCCTTGCATGTTATCAGATTATAGCGCTTTGAAATTAGAAATTAATGATAAAAGATACTGCAAAAATCCCGCAAACATATGGAAACTAAATAACACACTCAAGTAATCAGTGGGTCACAGAGGAAATTAAAGAAGAAATTAAAAAATACCTACAAGAAAATGAAAATGCAGATACAACTTACCGGAATCTGTGGGATGCAATGAAAGCTGTCCTCAGAGGAAAATTTATTGCACTGAGTTCCCACATCAGGAAAACAGAATGAATATAAATAAATAACCTGATGCAACATCTCAAACAGCTAGAAAAAGAAGAGAGAGTCAAGCACAAAGCCAAAAGAAGAGAGGAAATTATAAAGACAAGAGCAGAAATCAACGCAATAGAGACTAAGAAAACAATCCAAAGAATCAGCGAATCAAATAATTGGTTCTTTGAAAGAATAAATAAAATCGATAAGCCCCTAGCCAAACTTATTAAAAAAGGGAATAAAAAGCTCAAATTCATGCAATAAGAAATGAAAAAGGTGAAATCACTACAGACTCTACAGAAATGCAGAAGATCATCAACACCTATTTCGAATACCTCTACTCTCACAGGTTTGATAACACAGAAGAAATAGACAGATTCCTAGAAACATATGAAGTACCAAAGCTAGATCAAGAGGATGTAAAACTGCTGAATAACCCAATCTATACTAATGAAATTGAAAATGTAATTAAGTCCTTACCTACAAAGAAGAGCCCAGGTCCAGATGGATTCACTGCAGAATTCTACAAGAAATACAAAGAAGATCTAATGCTGACACTCCTCAAAATATTCAATGAAATTGAAAGGGAAGCAATCTTTCCTAAGTCATTCCTGGAAGCAAATATTATTACTCTAGTACCAAAACCAGAGAAGGACCCAACTACAGAAAAAGAGAACTACAGACCAATCTCCCTAATGAATACAGATGCAAAAATCCTCAATAAAATATTGGCAAATAGGATGCAGCAAATCATCAAGAAAATTATACACCAAGACCAAGTGGGATTCATCCCAGGAATGCAGGGATGGTTCAACATACGTAAATCAATAAATGTAATCCACCATATCAATAAAGCCAAAAGTAAGAATGACATGATCATTTCTATAGATGCAGAAAAAGCCTTTGATAAGGTCCAACATTTATTCATGATAAGAACGTTACAGAAAATTGGAATAGATGGCCTTTACCTCAATATAATAAAGGCCATGTATGACAAACCAACAGCCGGCATTATACTAAATGGCCAAAAATTGAAAACCTTTACTTTAAAATCAGGCACAAGACAAGGATGTCCTTTATCACCACTCCTATTTAATATAGTACTGGAAATACTAGCCAGAGCAGTTAAACAAGAGAGAGAAATAAAAGGCACAAAGATAGGAAAAGAAGAAGTTAAATTATCATTGTTTGCAGATGACATGATACTTTACATAGAAGACCCCCAAAACTCCATTGAAAGACTCTTACATATCATAAATAAATTTAGTACTGTAACTTGATACAAAATCAATACTCAGAAATCAATAGTATTTCTATACACTAACAACAAAATCACAGAGAGGGAAATAAGCGAAACCACCCCCTTCACACTGGTAAGCAAAAAATTGAAATATTTAGGAATTACTCTTATGAAAGTAGTGAAAGACCAATATAGGGAAAATTATAATATACTGAAAAAAGAAATTGAAGATGATCTCAGAAAATTGAAAGACATCCCTTGCTCATGGATAGGAAGAACAAATATTGTGAAAATGGCCATTATTCCAAAACTGTTATAAGGATTCAATGCAATCCAAATAAAAATACCATCAACATACCTTATAAATCTAGAGAAATCACTCCTAAAATTCTGCAACCAGAAGAGACTTAGAATAGCAAAGGCAATTCTGAGCAGCAAAGGCAAGGCAGGAGGCATCACAATCCCTGACTTGAAGTTTAACTACAAAGCAACAGTAGTAAAATCAAAATGCTACTTGGGATCAAAACAGAGCCAAAGATCAATGGAATAGATTAGAAGATACAACCACAACTACAAACACACTCAACCACCTTATCTTTGATAAAGGAGCCAAGCAGGTTCACTGGAAGAATGACAGTCTCTTTAATAAATAGTGTTGGAAAAACTGGCTCTCTATTTGCCGAAAACTAAAACTAGACCCAAGCGTATCACCATGTACTAAATTAAAATCTAAATGGATCAAAGATCTGAATATTAAAACAGAAACACTAAATCTATTGAAAGACAAATTGAGTAGAAACCTTGAAGACATATGGGTAGATAGAGAATTCATGAACAGGACTCAAACCGCATGGGAAATACTTCCCAGAATCAATAACTGGGACCACCTCTAATTAAAAAGTTTCTGCATGTCCAAAGAAATCCCCAGCATAGTGAAAAGAAAACTCACAAACTGGGAAAAGATCTTAGTGAACTCCCCCCAGACTTTGTCTAAAACATACAAAGAATTAAAAAAACTCAGACCCCCAAAATTCCAAGATCCAATGAATATGCACTTCTCAGATGAAGAAATACAAATGGCAAATAAATGCATGAAAAAAATGTTCATTATCATTGTTCCCTAGAGAAATGCTAATTAAACCCACACTGAGATTTCATCTCACTCCTGAAAGAATGGCCAGGATCAAGAAAACCACCAACAGGGGCTAGGGGTTTAGCTCAGCGGCATAAGCGCCTGCCTTGAAAGCAGGCAGTCGTGAGTTCGATCCCCAGTACCGATAAAAAGGAAAAAGACAAAAAAAAAAAAAAAAAAGAAAGAAAGAAAAAAGAAAGAAAACCACCAACAACATGCTGGAGAGGCTGTGGGGAAAAAGGAACTCTCCCACGCTGTTGGTGGGAGTGTAGACTGGTACAACATTTGTGGAGGTCAGCCTGGAGATTTCTCAAAAAGCTGGAATTGGAAGTCCCATTTGTTCCAGCTATTCCACTTCTAGGCATTTTCCCAGAAGAACTGAAAGCATCATACCACAGTGATATATTTGCACCTATGTTTATAGCAGCACAATTTGTAATTGCCAGGTCTTGGAAACAACCCAAGTGTCCATCAACTGAGGAATGGATAAAAAATGTGGTATTTCTATACAATGGAGTATTACTCAGCTATAAAGAGGGATCACATTGAGATATTTATCAATAAATGGGCACAGCTTGAGACCATATTCATAAGTGAAATAAATCAATCTCTCATGTATGAATTCTGAATAGTTTCCCTAATGTAAGAAATGATTCAAATATATAAAAGTATGTGGTAATCTTCATTCCCCATTATGTGGCCTTGAAGCCCTATAAGGTTTTCACTTATTAATTAGAATGGCTTTATTTTGGGCTGCTTGTTATTATTGCCTGTGATGAAATGAACAGCTATTTTGAAGAAAACAAGTCATCATAATAGCTAGTGCTGATTTACTATCATCTTGTTTTGAAGCCCCACCAAACTATGGCTCTTCTATCTCCATTGTTTTTATCATGATGTATCTTCCTGGATTTTATTATATGTGATAGTATAAACAAAAATTGTTATAGGCAAAGAGATAATATAGAAACCATTGTTCGTTTTCTGTTAGCTGGTTCTAAATACCTTACAATGCTTTTATCCACTTGAACGGTTTTACACTGACTTGATATGTTTGAAGCTATAGTATATGAAGTTATATTCAAATATTTCAAGGAAAAAGACCCTACGGTAACTACTATTAAGTTGGGTTATTTGGTGGTGAAGCACTAGGCTGCTGAAACTGTCATGCTTTGACCTGTACTGTTATGTTGTTATGTCTCTCCCTTATTCATTAAAAAATTATTTAGTTATTTTTTATGATTTTTTTAATTAAGGGGAAAATGAAAAAAAAATAGCAGGATATATTATAGTAACTTTTTTGATTTCCTATTAACTTTATTTGAAGTCCTGTAATACTCCCACTATCTTGTTTTGACTGATTAGACTGTTCCGTTCTGCATGATAGTATCAAGTTTGAGGGTATAGGCAACTGCTTTGAAGGCAATAAGATTCACTAAGATGCCCATTCTGGTTTGACTGTTGTGTCCTTTGGAAGTCCTGTAATGTTTACAATGCTTAAGTTTTATTGGTCTTGTTCTCTACTGTTTTGTTCAACTTTATAATATCTAATGAGATAGACAATTCCTTTTAAGGAAACAAGAGACATTGTTGATAACCATTGTTGATAACCTTGTACTCTGTTTTACATCATGTGCTATGTCTATCCTTGGTTTTGACTGACAGCTTTGTTTTGTTTTGCCATATTTGACTTTATTCTCTCTCCCCCCAAAAAGTAATAAGAACTAAGGAGTAATAAAACCCAAAATGTGTGGATTTTGTTGTAAAAAAGAGAGGGAGAAAAAGAGCTCTAAAGAATACAACAGCAAGTGTGTTTAGGAGTGTTAAATAGCTGACCATATTAATGTTTTTGGTTGGATCATTGAACACAACTGTTTGCAGTCTCACTGTTTGAATGTCCACTTTGTATGCTTTGATACTGTGATTTGAGCAACTATCTCTAAGATGATAATATGTAATCTATTAACTGGTGATTTCTTACTGTTTTTTTTTTTTTTTTGTAGTTCCGTATTACTTGTACCCTTACACTGCTTTGTTTTGTTTTGTGTTTTTCTCTTTTTCCTTTTAAATAAAAATAAAAAAATTTTAAAAACTGTTATACTACAAAGCTACTGTAATAAAATCAACATGGTACTGGAATAAAAGCAGATCTGAAGATCGATGGAACAGATTAGAAGATACCACCACAACTACAAATACACTCAACCACCTTACCTTTGATAAAGGGGCCAAACATTTTCACTGGAAGAATGACAGTCTCTTTAATAAATGGTGCTGGAAAAACTGGCTCTCTTGGGGGTCTTCTATGTAGAGTATCATGTCATCTGCAAATAATGATAATTTAAATTCCTCTTTTCCTATCTTTACCCCTTTGATTTGTCTCTCTTGTCTAATTCCTCTGGCTAGTATTTCCAGTACTATATAGAAAAGAAGTGGTTATAAGAGACATCCTTGTCTTGTGCTGATTTTAAGGTAAAGGCCTTCCATTTTTGGCCATTTAATATGATGCTGGCTGTTGGTTTGTCTGTCATATATGGCCTTTATCATATTGAAGTAAAGATCATCTATTTCAATTTTTTGTAAGGTTCTTAACATGAATGAATGTTGGACCTTATCAAAGGCTTTTTCTGCATCTATAGAAATGATCATGTGCTTCTTACTTTTGGATCTATTGATATGGTGGATAATGTTATTGATTTACTTATTTTTTAATATTAATTAAAAGGAAATTATACTACAAAGGTACTGTAATAAAATCAGTATGGTACTGGAAAACAGAGCTGAAGAGCAATGGAATAGACTAGAAGATACAACCACATCTACCAACAAACTCAATCACCATATTGTTGATAAAGGGTCCTAATATGTTCACTGGAAGAATGACAGTCTCTTTAATAAGTGGTGCTGGAAAAACTGGCTCTCCATATGGTGGAAACTAAAACTAGACCCATGCCTGTCACCATATACTAAACTAAAATCTAAATGGATGAAGGTATGAATATTAAAACAGAGACACTAAAGCTGTTGGAAGACAAAGCAGGTAAACATCTTGAAGATATAGGGGTAGGTAGAGAATTCGTGATAGGAATCAAACCACACGTGAACTACTTCCCAGAATGAATAATTGGGATCACATCTTATTAAAAAGTTTCTGCATGTCAAAAGAAATCTCCAGCATAGTGAAATGAAAACCCACAAACTGGGAAAAGATCTTAGTGAACTCCCCCTCAGGCAAGGGACTTCTGTCTAAAACATATAAAGATTTTTAAAAAATCAGATCCCCAATTAAAAAAAGGCACCTGTGATGAATACACAGTTCTCAGATGAAGAAATAAAAGTGGCAAATTAATACATGAAAAAATGTTCATCGTCATTAGTCAATAGAGAAATGCAAATTAAAACCACACTGAGATTCCATCTCCCTCGAGAAAGAATGGCCAGGATCAAGAAAAGTACCAACAACAAACACTGAAGAAGCTGTGGAGAAAAAAGAACTCTCTTGCATTGTTGGTGGGAGTGTAGACTGATGCAAACATTGTGGAGGTCAGTCTTGAGATTCCTCAAAAAGCTGGAATTGAGGACCCATTCGACCCAGGTATTCCATTTCTGGGCATATTCCCAGAAGAACTGAAAACATCATAGCACTGTGATATATGTGCACCCATGTTTGTAGCAGCACAATTTGTAATAACCAGATGTTGGAAAACACCTAAATGTCCATCAACTGAGGAATAGATAAAAAGTTGTGATATTTTATTTCAAAATGGAGTACTACTCAACTATAAAAAAGATCACATTGAGATATTTTCTGGGCACAACTTGAGACCATACTCATCAGCGAGATAAATCAAGTCAACATACATAAATATCGTATAGTCTCCCTAGTGTAAGAAACAATAAATGTACATAAGAGTTTATGGTAATCATGAGTCCCCATTACATTGTTTTGAAGCCTTATAATGATCACAATTATAATCAGTTTGTCCTGATTTTTTGATTTTATTATCTGTAATAGTATGAACAGATAATTTGAGGGAAATAAGTCATTATAATAGCCAGTGCTGATTTAGTATCATCTTACTCTGAAGTCCTACCATAGTCTTGCTCTTCTGTTTCCATTGGCTCTATCATGCTATATCTTATTGGATTGTATTACGTGTAAAAGTATAAAAAAATTTTCTATGGAAAATGAGATAATATAGTAACCATTGTTTGTTTTCTGTTATTTGGCTCTGAATGCCTGGTAATACTCTCATTCTCTGGAGTGTTTTTATACTCTTTTGTTATATTTGATACTATTGTATATGAAGCTATACTCAACTATTTCAAAGAAAGAAACATCGTGGTAGTTACCATTAATTATGGGTTGTCTTGTGGTGAAATACCGTGTTGCTTACATTGTTTTGTTCTGATCTACTCTGTTATGTCCTGTTTTGTCTTAATGTCTTTAAAATTAAAAAATGTGTGCACATATGTCACTGTGACATGATTTTTTACAATAATGCTTTTATCTTTGATCCTCACATGATTTTTTATATTACTTTTCACATATGTTTATATATTGCTTGTGTCAGAAAAAGACAGATAACCAAATATTAATGATACCCCAAACTGAAAGAGTGAAACCTTACACAATGGCCAGCAGTAAACATCCCAGTATAAACATATCACGTATGCATACACGTGTATGTGTGCACAGGTTGATGGATGGTAGAGGGCACACAGCATGGCTTCATCCAGTGTTATGGTGAAAAATCTATAAAATGCAAGTATACTTTTCATGCCTTCAAACAACAGTCACAATAAAATGCATACAAATAATTTGTTTGTGACATCCTCTATTAGAATTAATAACATATTCTGGATGAATAGATATTAGGAAAGATGGAAGAGGGAATAAGAAAGAAAAAACCCATGAGTATTACTCTAATTGCTGCCCATGGGGATGTAACCACATTTTATGGCCACACTCCAATCTTCATCAATCTATGTATAGATCATCTTTGGGAATACCAGCAGATCTTGTATAATGCTACACATTCTTTTATGTTAAAGAGAAAAAAACTATAAAAATCAAGAAGCAAACAAATAATTAAAAAACAACAAAAGCAAAATGATGACAGCAACAACATAGTGGTAACATAGGATTTCAAAACAAGATGATAGGAATTTAACACTAGTTTTTACATTGCATATTTTTATCCTCAAAGTAATTGCTTAGGCTGCCACATACAGGTATGCAAGATTGACCAAACAATAAAATTTTCATTTGGACAGTTTCTTTCCTTTTTACTATATCTGTTGACATTTTTGAATCTTATTTACACTTTCAGTTTTTGACACTAGTAAGACAATACAGTGTTTACAAGTTTGGTATACTTCACTTATGTGTATGGTTTCTAATTGCATACACTAATCTACAAAAATCTTGAGTTTATCATTCTTTATGTCTGAGTAGTATTCCATTGTACAAAAGTACTACATGTTTTTTTTGTCCATTGCTGAGTTGATGAGCATTTGGATTGTTTCCAAGATTTAGTTCTAACAAATTGTGTAGCTATAAACATATCTCACTGTGATACAATGTTTTTAATTCTTCTGGGAAAATATCCTGAAGGGGAATAGCTGGGTCAAATGGGACCCCAAATACTACTTTATTGAGGAATTTCCACACTGACTCCTACAGTGGTTGTGCCAGTGTACACTCAATAACAATGCAGACGGGTTCCTTTTCCCCCATGGCCCTACCAGCATTTGCTTTGGTTAATTTCTTGATGTTAACTATTCTTCCTGGAGTTAGATGATGTTTCAATGTAGTTTTTAATTTGCATTTCTTGATTCACCAATGATGTTGAATTTTTTTTTGTATATTTGTTTGCATTTGTGTTTCTCTATCTGAGAATTGTATAATCATCTCAGATGCCCATTTTTGGATTGGATGTTTAAATTTGGGGGAGCCTGATATTTTTCAGTTTTTTCATACATTCTAGATCAAATTCCTTTGTCTGAGGGAGAGTTGAAAGAAATATTTTCCCAATCTGTGAATTTTTTTTCACTCTGTTGGTGATTTCTTTTCTTTTAAAATTTTATTTTAAAGAAGGTAAAATTAATCAGAACAAAACAGATCATTAGAAAACAATTTAAGAGACACAGATTTCAAAGCAGGACAAGTGGAGATCTTCACTGAATATCACATTGTCTCTTGTTTTCTCCCAAATAGTTGCCCATATCTTCACACATAATCAATTCATACAAAAGAAATTAGTATAAAACTGATCAGAACAGGATGATGAACGCATTTTAGGTCAACAATGGCTGCTATAATGTCTCTCATTCTCTTCAAAAATAGCTGTCCATACCTTCACATATGTTGAAATTAAACAAAACAAAACAGACAAAAATCACCCTGAACAAAGAATAATAGTATTGCTGGATTTCACATTACGGGGCTATGGAATCAGCACTGGGTACCTTAGTGTCTTTCTTTCTTCAAAGTAGCTGTTCATTTCATTGTGTATTATATAATTGATTCTCATAAACTGTTTAGAAGTTCTATGCATGCATGAGTCTCTATGTGTATACCTATTCTTTCTGTATTGGGGGAAAAACAAAACAAAACACATTCCTAGAAAAACATGAAATGAAAAAGACATATAAATAATATTAGCAAAGAGCCCAGAACACTGACAATATAGGCCTTCAAAACAAGGTGGTATGAGTGTAACTAGGGTTGTTATATTACATAATGATCTTCAACATTTACACAGATCACCCTACATTAATATGCCCAATTGTTCTAATCCGATGAATGTTAACTATATTGTTCCAAAAACTTACAGAGTTTGTAGCACAATCATCTTAGTCATACTGTGTGTTTATATAATTTTATATTTTTTCTTTCCCCTTCCATTTTCTTTTTCTTCATTTTCCCTGATATATTATTTTTTCTCTTTAAGCAGGTTCTTCTCCTTTCACTGTGTTTATTGAGTTTTTGTATCTTATGTACTCTTACCATTTCTTACACTAGGGAGACTATATGGTATTTATACAGGAGAGTTTGATTTATTTCACTTATGAGTATGGTCTCAAGATATATACACTTACTTACAAATATCTCAATGTGATCATTCTTTATAGCTGAGTAGTACTCCATTGTGTAAAAATATCACATCTTTTATCCACCCCTCAGTTGATGGGCATTTAGGTTGCTTCCAAGATATGGTTATTGCAAATTGTGCTCCTATAAACATGAGTGCACATAATTCACTGTGGTATGACATTTTCAGCTCTCCTTGGAATATGCCTAGAAGTAGAATAGCTGGGTCAAATGGGATCTCCAATCACAGCTTTTTAAGGAATGTCCGGAATGACCTCCATAGTGCCTGCACCAGTCTGCTCTCCCACCAGAAATGCAGAAGAGTTTTATATGCTTCACTAATCCTTTTTAAAAAAATTTTATTTAAAAGGAAAAAGAGAACAAAACAAAACAAAACAATGTAAGGGTACAAGTAATACAGAACTTAAAAAAAAGGCAGAAATCACCAGTTAATAGATTACACATTATCATCTTAGATACAGTTGCTCGAGTCACAGGATCAAAGCATACAAAGTGGACATTCAAACAGTGAGACTGCAAACAGTTGTGTTCAATGATCCAACCAAAAACATTAATATGGTCATCTATTTAACACCCCTAAACACACTTGCAGTTGTATCCTTTAGAGCACTTTTTTTCCTCTCTTTTTAACAACAAAATTTACACATTTTGGGTTTTGTTACTCCATGGTTCTTATTACTTTTTGTTGGAAGAGAATAAAGTCAAATATGGCAAAACACAGCTTTCAGTCAAAACCAAGGATAGACATAGCACATGATGTAAAAATAGAGTACAAGGTTATCAACAATGGTTACCATAATGCCTCTTGCTTCCGTAAAAAGAATTGTTTATCTCATTAGGTATTATAAAGTTGAACAAAACAGTAGAGAACAAGACCAATAAAACCTAAACCTTGTAAACATTACAGGACTTCAAAAGAAGATAATAGTCAAACCAGAATGGGCATCATAGTGGAACTTATTGCCTTCAAAGTAGCTGCCTATACCCTCAAACTTGATACTATCCTACAGAATGGAAGAGTCTAATCAGTCAAAACAAAAGAGTGGGAGTATTACAAGACTTCAAATAAAGTTAATAGGAAATCAAAAAAGTTACTATAATATATCCTGCTATTTTTTGATTTTTCCCATTAATTAAAAATCATAAAAAATAACTAAATAATATTTTAATGAATAATGGAGAGATTGAGATAAAAGAGGACATAACAACATAACAATACAAGTTAAAGTATGACAGTTTCAGCAACCTAATGCTTCACCACCAAATAACCCGACTTAATAGTAGTTACCATAGGGTCTTTTTCCTTGAAATATTTGAATATAACTTCGTATACTATAGCATCAAACATATCAAGTCAATGTAAAACCATTCAAGTGGATGAAAGCATTGTAAGGCATTTAGAAACAGCTAACAGAAAATGAACAATGGTTTCTACATTATCTCTTTGCCTATAACAATTTTTTGTTTATACTATCACATATAATAAAATCCAGCAAGATACATCATGATAAAACCAATGGAGACAGAAGAGCCATAGTTTGGTGGAGCTTCAAAACAAGATGATAGTAAATCAGCACTAGCTATTATGATGACTTGTTTTCTTCAAAATAGCTGCTCATTTCATCACAGGCAACAATATCAAGCAGGCCAGAATAAAGCCATTCCAATTAATAAGTGAAAACTTTATAAGGCTTCAAGGCCACATAATGGGGAATCATGATTACCACATACTTTTATGTAGTTGAATCATTTCTTACATTAGGGAAACTATTCGGTTTCCCTAATGCAAGATTGATTTATTACACTTATGAGTATGGTCTCAAGCTGTGCCCATTTATTGATAAATATCTCAATGTGATCCTTCTTTATAGCTGAGCAGTCCCCAATTGTATAGAAATGCCACAACTTTTTTATCCATTCCTCAGTTAAAGAACACGGGTTGTTTCCAAGATCTGGCGATTACAAATTTTGCTGCTATAAACATAGGTGCACATATATCACTGTGGTATGATGCTTTCAGTTCTTCTGGGAATATGCCTGGAAGTGGAATAGCTGGAACAAATGGGACTTCCAATTCCAGCTTTTTGAGAAATCTCCAGACAGACCTCCACAAAGGTTGTACCAGTCTACACTCCCACCAACAGTGTAGGAGAGTTCCTTTTCCCTCACAGCCTCTCCAGCATTTGTTGTTGGTGGGTTTCTTGATTCTGGCCATTCTTTCAGAAGTGAGATGAAATCTTAGTGTGGTTTTAATTTGCATTTCTCTAATGACCAATGATGCTGAACATTTTTTCATGTATTTATTTGCCATTTGTATTTCTTTGTCTGAGAAGTGTGTATTCATCTCAGATGCCCATTTTTGGATTGAATCTTTGAATTTTGGGGGTCTGAGTTTTTTTAATTCTTTGTATGTTTTAGACAAAAGTCCCTTGTCTGAGGGGGAGTTCACTAAGATCTTTTCCCAGTTTGTGGGTTTTCTTTTCACTATGCTGGAGATTTCTTTTGACATGCAGAAACTTTTTAATAAGAGGTGGTCCCAGTTATTGATTTGGGAAGTATTTCCCATGCAGTTTGAGTCCTGTTCATGAATTCTCTACCTACCCCTATGTCTTCAAGGTTTCTACCCAAGGTTTCTACGCAAGGTTTTCTACCCAATGTTAGACCTTATCAAAGGCTTTTTTGCATCTATAGAAATGATCATGTGATTCTTACTTTTGGCTTTATTGATATGGTGGATTACATTTACTGATTTATGTATGTTGAACCATCCCTGCATTCCTGGGATGAATCCCACTTGGTCATGGTGTATGATCTTCTTGATGATTTGCTGCATCCTTATTTGCCAATATTTTATTGAGGATTTTTGCATCTGTGTTCATTAGGGAGACTGGTCCATAGTTCTCTTTTTTAGTTGGGTCTTTCTCAGGTTGGTACTAGAGTAATATTTGCTTCCAGGAATGACTTAGGAAGGATTACTTCCCTTTCAATTTCATTGAATAGTTTGAAGAGTGTTGGCGTTAGGTCTTCTATGTATTTCTTGTAGAATTCTGCAGTGAATCCATCTGGGCCTGGGCTCTTCTTCGTAGGTAAGGAGTTAATTACATTTTCAGTTTCATTAATAGAGGTTGGGTTATTCAGCAGTTTTACATCCTTTTGATTTAGCTTTGGCACTTCATATGTTTCTAAGAATTTGTCTATTTCTTCTGTGTAATCAAACATTTGAGAGTAGCGGTTTTCAAAATAGGTGTTGATGATCTTCTGTATTTCTGTAGAGTCTGTAGTGATTTCACCATTTTCATTTCTTATTGCATGAATTTGAGCTTTTTCTTCCCTTTTTTTTAATAAGGTTGGCTGGAACTTTATTGATTTTATTTATTCTTTCAAAGAACCAATTCTTTGATTCGTTGATTCTTTGGATTGTTTTCTTAGTCTCTAGTGCATTGATTTCTGCTCTGATTTTTATAACTTCCTCCCATCTTTTGGCTTTGGGCTTGACTTGCTCTTCTTTTTCTAGCCGTTTGAGGTGTAGCATCAAGTTATTTATTTGTATTCATTCTATTTCCTGATGTGGGAACTCAGTGCAATAAATTTTCCTCTGAGGACGGCTTTCATTGCATCCCTCAGATTCCGGTAAGTTGTATGTGTATTTTCATTTTCTTGTAGGTATTGTTTAATTTCTTCTTTAATTTCCTCTGTGACCCACTGATTACTTGAGTGTGTTATTCAGTTTCCATGTGTTTGCGGGATTTTTGCAATATCTTTTATCATTAATTTCTAATTTCAAAGCACTATGATCCTATAACATGCAAGGGATGATTTCAACTCTTTTGCATTTGTTTAAATATGTTCTGTGAGCTAATATATGGTCTATTTTAGAGAATGACCCATGTACTGTTGAGAAGAATGTGTATTCTGATGTTGTTGGGTGGAACATTCTGTATATGTCTATCAAGTCCATTTGTTCACAGGTGTGATTCAGTTCTGTTATTTCTTTGCTCATTGTCTGTCTGGTTGACCTGTCCCTTGGTGTCAATGGTGTGTTAATGTCTCCTGTTACAATTGTGTTATTGATAATTTGATTTTTCATTTCTTTTAATAGTTCTTTTATATAACTGGGTGCTCTGGAGTTTGGTGCACATCTATTTAAGATAGTTATCTCTTAGTGACCTTCTTTGTCCTTTCTGATCTTTGTTCGTTTAAAATTCATGTTGTCTGCAAACAGAATGGCTACTCCTGCTTTTTTTTTTTTTTGGATTCTTGTTGCTTGAAGTATTGTTTTCCACCCTTTGACTTTCAGTCTGTGAGTATCCTTCTGGGTTAGATGGGTTTCCTGTAAACAGCATATTGTTGGATTTTGTTTCTTGATCTGTTTTGCTAGTCTGTGTTTTTGATTGGTGCATTGAGACCATTTACATTAATGGTTATAACTGTTATATGCTGGTTTATTGTTGACATGTTATCTTTCTACTGTTGTGTCTTTATCTTTCTGTTCTGTTTAATTACCTGCTTTGCTTAGTGGTTTTTTCCTTTGTGTATCTAAACTGTCTCTCGATATGTTTTGCAGGGTTGGCTTGGTGTTCATGAAGTTCTTCAGTTGTTCTTTGTCATGGAAGCATTGTATTTCACCATCGATTTTGTATGATAGTTTTGCAAGGTACATCAGTCTAGGTTGGAAATCATTTTGCTTTTGGATCTGGAATACTTCATTCCATGCTCTTCTTGACTTTATTGTTTGTGCTGAGAAGTCTGCTGTGATTCTGATAGGTTTTCCTTTATAAGTGATCTGTCCCTTCCCTCGTGAAGCCTATAGAACTCCAAATAGTCATAACCAAAATAAAACCACACCCAGACATATAACAATCTTCATCCCAGAAATCCAAAACAAGAATAGAGGGATGGTGATTTTTATATGTCTGGGTGTGGTTTTATTTTGGTTATGACTATTTAGAGTTCTATAGGCTTCACTGAACCTGATGTCGGTTTCTGATCTCATGCTTGGGAAATTTTCAGCTATTACTTCTCTAAATATCCTCTTGACCTCCTTTATGTTGTCCCTGTCTTTTTCATTAATCCCTATCAATCTTATGTTGTTTTTCTTTGCATAATCTTGCAGTTGTTGAATTATTATTTCCTGATTCCTTGTTATTTTTCAAAGATCTTTCCTTTCCTGTTCACTAGCTGCAATCCTGTATTCAAGGTCTGAAATTCTATCTTCAGATTCATTGAGGCAGTTTTTATAGCTTTCAGTGGAGTTTTTGATTTCCTGTATATCTCTGTGCATCTGTTTTATGTATTCTGTTTGTTTCTTATATTGCTCACGTAGGTATTCTATCTTTTTATTTCCTCCAAGTTTTTAACTGTGTTTCCTTTACTTATATTCAGCATCTCTTTCATTTCTTTTATCATTTCTTCTTTTATGTGGGAGATTATTTTGAGTTTGAATTCCTTTAAAGCTTCCCAGAGTTGCTTGTTTATTTCAGTAGCTATTATGTCCAATATTTGAGGTGTAAGGCATATATTTTCTTCTATATACATCCCACTTAGGGTTTCTTGAGATGGGCTGGAGGTTTGAGGTTGTAATTTGGTCTTTCATTTTGTCATTTTCCTATATTTCTGTGTTTCAAGGAGCTGCAAACATAGAAGTGGATTTCCAACGGACTCTGGGGAAGCTTTTGTAATTTGATCAGTATTGCATTAAATCTGTATAACAGTCTTGGAATTATGGCTATTTTTACAGTGTTGATTCTTCCTATCTGCAAGCAAGGAATATCTTTCCATTTTCTGAATTCTTCAATTTATTTTTTAGAGTAATGTAATTTTTAATGTATAAATCTTTTACTTCCTTTGTTGGATTTATTCCTAAGTAGTTTTTGTATGTTATCATGAAGGGTGTAATTTCCCTAATTTCTCTCTCAGTGAGTTTGGTGTTTGTGTACAGGAATGCTACTGACTTTTGAGTATTGATCTTGTACCCAACTATGCTGTTGAATTTGTTTATTAAGTCTAGAAGACTGTTGGTGGAGTTTTTAGTGGTCTTCTATGTAGAGTATTATGTCATCTGTGAATAATGATAATTTAAATTCTTCCTTCCCTATATTCATTCCTTTTATTTCTCTCTGTTGTCTAATTTCTCTGGCTAATGTTTCCAGAACTATATTCTATAGGAGTGGTGATAGTGGACAACCGTATCTTGTTCCTAATTTTACAGTTTTTGACCATTTGGTATGATGTTGGTTGTTGGTTTGTCATAGATAGCTTTTATCAAATTGAGGTAGAGATCATATATTCTGATTTTCTGTATGGTTTTTAACATGAATGAGTGTTAGAATTTCTCAAAAAATCTCTCTCCATCTATTGCAATGGTCATGTGACTTTTGTCTTTCACTCTGTTAATATGATGTATTACATTTATTGATTTGAATGTGTTGAACCTTTCTTGAATTCCTGGATGGACTCCCACTTGTTCATTTTGTATAATTTTCTTGCTGACTTGATGTATTATGCTTGCTAGTATTTTACTGAGGAATTTACTGAGATTACATGCATCTGTGTTCATTAGAGAGATTGGTCTTAATTTTCTTTTGGGGGGTCTTTCCCTAGTTTTTGTGTCAATGTAATATTTGTCTTCCAGAATGAATTAGGAAGACCTGGTTCCCTTTCAATCCCATTAAAGTGTTTGAGGAGTATTGGCATTAAATCATCCCTAAATTTCTTGTAGAATTAAGCTGTGAGTCCATTAGGACCTGAGATTTTTTGCTGTTAAGTTTTTTTTTGGTCTTTTTCCTTTTTATTGGTATCAGGGATCAAACTCATGACTGCCTGCTTGCAAGACAGGCGCTTATGCCACTGAGCTAAATTCCCAGCCCCCTGCTGTTAAGTTTTTAATTATGTTTTCAATTTCATTAACTGATATTGGGTTATTCAAAAGTGTTAGATCTTCTTGATCCAGCTTCATTAATTCATGTTTCTAGGAATCTGTCCATTTCTTTTGTGTTTCCTATGCTATGAGACTAACGTTTTTTTGAAGTAGGTATTGATGATCTGTATTTCCACAGGATATGTAGTGACTTCAGCATTTTCATTACTTATTGCATGAGTTTGAGTTTTTTCTTTCCTTCTTTTGGATAAGATTGGCTAGGTGTATCAATTTTATTTATTATTTCAAAGAACAAACTTTTCAATTCCTTAATTTTTTGCATTGTTTTCTTAGTCTCAATGACATTAATTTTTGATCTGATATTTATAATTCATGATCTTATTTGGGCTTTGGGTTAGACTTGTTATTCTTTTTCTAGAAGTATGAGGTGCAGCATTAGATGGTTTATTTGTGCTCATTCTGTTTTTCTGACATGAGATATCACTGCTATCAATTTCCTACTGAGAACTCCTTTCATTGCATCCCACAGGTTCTGGTAAGTTGTATTTGCATTGTCATTTGATTATATATATTGCTTATTTTCCCCTTTAATTTCCTCTGTGACTCTTTGGTTGTTCGGGAGGGTGTTATTTAATTTACACGTGTTTATGGAATTTTTGCTGTTTTTTGTCATTAATTTCCAATTTTATTGCACTATTATAAGATAATATGTATGGGATAATTTTGACTCCTTTGTGTTTACTTAAGCATGTTCTATGTATACGGTCTCATGTGCAGCAAAGAAGAATGTGTATTCTCATGTTGTGTGGAATGTTCTGTGCATGTCTTCTGAATCCATTTGTTCACAAGCTTGATTCAGTTCTGTTATTTCTTTGCTATTTTGCCTAGTTGACCTTTGTCTTTGAGTCAATGTATGTTAAGGTCCCCTATTATAATTTTATTATTGCTTATGTGATATTTTATAATATTTGTGTACATAGTTGGTTGCTCCCATATTTGGTGCACATATATTCATGATTGTTATTTCTTCTTTTTGAATTTTCCCCTAAATGGTATGTAGTGACCTTTTAAAAAAATCTCTTTTTGATGATTCTGTTGTAGTCAGGGTTTGTACAGAGAACAATTAGAATCAGGACATGGAGTTTATAATATTATTTTTATGATGGTCACCAGGAGTTAACACAAGAAAATTCAGGAAATCTGCCCATAACACTAAAGACATAGAATATTTAGCCAAGGACCTGAATCCCACAGCAATGTCCCACATCAGTCCAGATGAAGACCCAGAGCTCATGACAATGCTGCCCACAAGTTCAACTTGTTTGAAGCCCACAAAAAAGACTCACGCCAGTCTCTTTTATGAATCCATGCTGGGAAGGCCATAGGTAAGTGGTGGAAACTAGAAAGTCTATGCCAGCAGGATGAAGGAGCTGTGCTGGCAGGCTGAAGGTTCTACACTGGAGCTGAGAAGTCATACTCACAACAAAGACCAGGGCTGTTCTTTAAAGCACCACAGTCATCATCAGTGACACGGAGGCCCTAGGCTCCTCTGATTACAAGCACAGTTGAGTATATGCCAGGAAGCCAGCATGACGAGTTCATCCTGGAGACCAAGTGGCACATGCCTCCCCCCCCCCCGCCTCCAAACCAGGAAGCAATGCTTGATGTGAAGACCAGAGCTTCTCCAGGAGAACCAATGGCTCAAACAGCAACATGTAGGAGAACCCAAAATGCCTGAATAGCTCAATGCACCAGTGCCTTCCTTCTCTTTCTCTATGTCTCTATTTATGCTAGCAATCTTTCTCAGGTGGAACCTCTATGCTCAGTGCCCTGTTGATTTAATTCAGCTGGCATTAAGTTGACCATCAGTTCTTAATCTATAACAGATTCTTTGTTTGAAGTTCACATTATCTGCAAATAGAATAGCTATCCCTGTCTTTTTTCTGGTTTCCTTTCACATGGAGTATTGTTTTCCATCATTTGACTTTCAGTCTATAATTTTTCCTTTGAATTAAATGTGTTTCTTGTATACAGCATATGGTTGGACTTTGCTTCTTGATCCTTCTGCCACTGTGTTTCTTTTGATTGGTTAATTGGTTAACTGAAACCATTTATTTTAATGATTGTAGCTGATATGTATTGGCTTATCTCTGTCATGTTAGCTTTCTGCTGTTGGTTCCCCACTTTTCCCCTCTATTTAATTGCTTGCCCTGCCTTGTGGTTTCTTTGTGATGTTGTTCTTGGAATTGTGATTAACTTTATCTCTTTCTAGAATGCTTTTCAGTACTACTTTAAAGCTGATTTTATGGTCATGAAGTTCTTCATTTGCTTTTGTCATAAAAGTATCTTATTCTTCTATTTATTTTGAAAGATAGTTTTGCGGGGTATATCAAGCTGGATTGGAAGTTGTTTTCTTTGAGGATTTGAAATGCTTCACTCCAGGCTCTTTTTGAGTTGATGGTTTGTGTTGAGAAGTCTGATGTGACTCTGATGGGCTTTCCTTTATAATAATTTTTTTCTTTTCTCTAGCAGCTTTCAAAATTCTGTTCTTAAGCTGAATTTCTGGGATCTTGATTAGTATATGTTGAAGTGTAGATTTATTTTGGTTTTGGCTAATTGGAGCCTAAGTGCCTTGCTTATATGTCTGGTTCTTTTCACATGTTTGGCAGATTTCCTGCTATTACTTCTACAAACAGTCTTTTTGTGTCATTTGTGTTGTCTCCTTTTTCTGTTGACACCTATCAGCCTTACAATTGGTTCTCTTTGCATCACCTTGCAGCTGTTGAATTTTTATTTCCTGATTCCTTACTATTTTTGACAGATCTTTCTTTTTATGATCACTATCTATGATCCTGTCCTAAAGGTCAGACAGTCTGTCTTCAATTTCATTTACTTAGTTTTGCCAGTTTTCAATAGAATTTTTGATTTCCTGGATATCTCCTTGAATCTATTTCATTTGTTCTAATTTTTTCCTGAATTGTTCATTCGAGTTTTCCATTTTCTATGTGCCTCTATTTTTAAACTATGTATGCTTTGGATATACTCATCAATTCTTTTATTATGTTTATCATTTCTGCTTTTACCTGAGAGATTATTTCTGATCTGATTTCCTTTACAGCTTCCTGGAGTTATTTGTTTATTTTAGTTACTACCATTTTAGAAATTTCAGGTGTGTGATTTCTATCTTTCATCCATGTCTATGTCTCCTGTGCTAGATCTAGATGTGCTGGTATTTTGAGATTGCATTTTATTATTTCATTTTGGCATTTTTTCTGTGTTCCTTCAAGTCATTTGTCTACCATGTCCTATTTGCTTCCTGTGCTGGCAGCCTATCTAGCAGCCTATCTAGCAGATAAGGTGAAATCTCATTGCTATTTTAATCTGCATTTCTCAAATGACCAGTGATAGTGAACATTTTATCATATATTTATTTGCTGTTTGTATTTCTTTCTCTGAAGACTGTTGATGGCTGTGATTTTCTGGGTGCAGACTTCCAGTCCCTGTGGGCTTCAAAGATGGCTTCTTGTGTGCAAGGTTCACTGCAGGCAGACTTTTAGTCCCTGTAGGCCTCACTGAGGATTCTTGGGTGACTTTGGGTTGCTTGGCATGTACTCCCAGTCCCAATGGGCCTCACCAAGGGTTTCTGCATCACTGCAGGTCACTGAGTGTGGACCCCCAGTCCCCACAGTCCTCAGTGAGTTTTCCTGGATGAATGCAAGTTAATGGATGCAGCTTCCCTGGAGCCTCACTTATGGTTCCTGGTTGTGGGTGGGAAACTGGGTGCAGCTTCCCAGTCCCTGTGTGCCTTATTGTGTCATCTCAAATAACTGTAGACCTCAGGCCACAAACTCACCATCTCTATGGGCCTCAGAGATGGTTCTTATACCTGGGAAGATCACTGGGTGCAGCTTCTCAGTCCCTGTAGACCTTACTGTGGGTTCCTGAATGAGCATGGGTCTCTTGGCACAGACTCCTTGTCCCTGTAGGCCTCAGAATTGGTTACTGTGTGTGGGAAGATTGCTGAGAATAGCTTCCCAGTTCCCAGGAACCTCACCTACAGTTTCTGGGTATGGGTGGATCACTGCTTGCAGCTTCCCAGTCCCTGCATGCCTCACTGTGGGTTGCTGGATAACCACAGGTTGCTAGGTATAGAAAACAAAATTTTAAAACAAGGTAAGTAGAGGGTAACAATGTTTAATACATTGTGTATTGTTATATTTAGTTACTCAGAGTACAAGATAACTGTATTTAATTGTCCAATTTAATAAAATAAAAGAAATTAGTAGTATAATTATCTCAACTATCATATATATATATATATATATATATATATTTATATTTATAAATTTCTTTCAGCTCCTCACACTAGGGAGACAGTTCAATGCTTATACATATGAGACTGACTTATTTCACTTATGAGTATGGTCTCTAGTTGCATCCATTTACCTATAAAAGGCTCAAAGTTTGTCCTTTATGGTGGAGTAGTGCTCCATTATCCAAAAGTACCATATCTTTTATCCACTCATTGTTCAATGGGTATATCGGTTGTTTACAAGATATTATGAATTGTGCTGCTGAAAACATTTGCACACATCACTCTGACATGATGTTTTTTAACTTCTCTGGAAAGATACAACAGAAGGGGAATAAATGCATCAAATAGGATTACCAATTCCAGTTTTTTGAGGACTATCCCTAGTGATTTCCAGAGTGGTTGCCCAAGTCCACACCCCCACAAACAGTGGAGAAGCATTCCTTTTTCCCACAGCCCTGCCAGCATTTTTCATTGGTTAATTTTTTGAGAAAAGCCATTCTTTCCAGGATAAGGTGAAATCTCATTGCTATTTTAATCTGCATTTCTCAAATGACCAGTGATAGTGAACATTTTCTCATATATTTATTTGCTGTTTGTATTTCTTTCTCTGAAAAGTATATTTGTCTCAGATGACCACTTACAGATTGGGTCTTAGATTTGAAAGGGATTAATTTCATTTTTTTTCTTTAAAATGAAAAATAATTTAAAAATAGATACAGAATTTTAAAACAAAATAATGGGAAATTAACAATGTCTGTCTGTGTGTGTGTCTGTCTATCTTGGCTTGACATCACCAATGGATTCCATCTTGAGCTATCCCTGAACATGTATAACTAGTGTCTGTGCTGTATCTCACTTGGGGAACAGAAAACTACTCCGCAGGGGTACCAGTCCCCCTGCCATGAGAAAAGGACAAAGAGCTGTCCCCATATGCACACAGGAGAAAAAGCAATGCATTCACTCACTCCCTTGCTTGCTCACCCAAAGAAGCAGGAGATGGATGAATGTACTTGTCTGCTGACCAAAATGCAATGTCACATTCTAGCTAGCTGCAGTGTTCCCCACGGGATGTCTGTGTGTCTGTCTGTCTATTTGTATTCCAAAGCTTTGTGAAACACTGAAAAATCACTCAGGGAGAGATGGTTTGAGTGCCATTATCCTCAACCTCACCCTAACAACACACACACATGCCCTGATCCTCACCTTAACCCTAACCCAACACACACATGTGCCCTGCTACTCACCCTCACCATATCAGTACACACACATGCCCTGAATCTCATCCTCGTCCTAAAAAGACACACACATTACCTGATCCTCACCCCAAACCTAACAACACACACACACACACACACACACACACACACACACACACACACATGTCTGTCTGTCCTTTTCTGGTGGTTCTGTGTTCCAAAGCTTGGTGAAACATGGAAAATCACTCAGAGAGAGAGTGTCTAAGTCCCACAATCCTCATCCTGACCCTAGCAACACACTCACATGCCTTGTCCTTACCCTAAAGCTAGCCCTAAAACCACACCAAAAATCAGTACAGGATTGTCCTTCAATCATTCCTGAAGGGATGTCTGCCTGTCTTTTCCTGGCTGTTCTGGGTTCCAAAGTTTTGTGAAACATGGAAAATCACTCAGGGAGACAGGGTCTAAGTTCCATGATCCTCACTCCAACACACACACTCACATGCCCTGATCCTCACCCTAACCCTAACATACACCTGTCCTGATCCTCACCCTACCAGCACACACATGCCCTGATCCTCAACCTCATCTTAACACTGCAAAAGCATCCACCTGGCTGCTTGGATTCCTTTGTGTGTTATTCACAAACCCACTTCAGCCCTTTTGCCTCTTTTTGCTCTCTGGTTTGTTAGTAGCTTGGCATAACTGATGCCATTGTGAGCCCTGCATTTCATTAGTGCCCTGTATTTGAATTACTCAGAGTATAAGTCCCATGAAAAAAGCAGAATGAGCTGTAAGTAGCATCTACAGGAGAAAAATGAAAACCTACTCGACCAAAGAAGCAGAATACAGGTGTCAGTCAACTGAAAATGAATGAAAGATTTGAGCTAAATTGTGTCCAACAGGATGTCTTTTGTGATTTTCTCTTTTAAAACTCTGTCACTTTCCAGTTCAGGGCCACTTGTTTGGAACCCTGAACCATGGGGGGGGGGGGTTCTGTATGTGAGTGGTCCTGAGCTCAGTTAATTAAATTCCAAATTTATCAATGTGGTTACCTGGATTCCTATATTGTTGTTCACAAATCCACTTCAGGCTCTGCTTTGTTTTGAGTCCTTTGCCTCTTTTTTGCTCTCTCTCAATTTCTGCTTTTTGGTGTTTGTCTGTCTAACCAAAAATCGGTGAATGTGAGAGTCTACCTAAATCATTCCCAGAGGGAAGGAAGTCTCTTTTCTGTGGTTGTTCTCTGTCTGAAATATTTACACTTTTCCAGTTCAGGGGCAGCCACTCTGAAAGAAGGTCCACATGAGTGGTGGTCATCCAGCTCAGTTCAGCTCAGCTCAGCTCAGCTCACTAAACTCCAAATGCATCTCTCCATTTGGCCACTGCTTGGACTCCAAGATCATTCAAAAACCTACTTCAGTCCCATTTGCCTCTTTTTGTTCTCTCTCTTTCTCTGTCTCTGCTTTCCTCGGGCCCTTTGCCTATCTTTGATTCTCTCTCTGCTCTTGTTTCCAGGGCCCCATTCCTCTTTTCACTCTCTCTCTGCTTTTCTCCATTCCCTCTGCCTCTTTTTGCTTTCTCTGTGCTTTTTTTTTTTTTTTTTTTTGGCTATCTTTCAGTTGTTTTTCTGGCCCTGTGCCTCTTTTCACTCTCTCCCTGCTTTTTCTCAGACCTTAACAACACACACACACACACACACACACACACACACACACACACACACAAGCCCTGATCCGCATCCTAACCCTAACAACACACGCAGAGGCTGTGGGGGAGAGGCCACTTCGCTCTTGAGCAAACTGGGTAGCAGTAGCCAGACCTAGGCCAGCACAGGCTGAGCTCTGGCCTCCTAGTGTAGATGTGCAGCATGAGCTCATCTGTACTCTGCATGGATGATTTAATGCTCTGGGAAGCCATCTGCTTCTGCTTATGTCCACACAGCCAGGAAGGAGCCCACCCTATTCATTTGGGGAATGAGCCCTGACCCCACTGGGAACCTATTCCATGGCCCACATTCCCCTCTGGCTAGCTAGGCTAGGCAAACCTCATGGGCACACTGGGCTTGAATGAAGATGAGCAAAATCTGTCAGGGTGGAGCAAGTGGGCTGTGGAAGTTAGGAAAGGTGCTCTGACTCTGGCTTTTCTGGGGACTGGAATATTCCTGGGGTTAGCTGTGGTCTTGCATCTGAGCCCAGTGTTTGTTCCCTGTCTCTATTTTTAGCCATAAGAGGCTGGAGCTAGCTGCTCAGAATGTCATCTACTCCAAGGATCACACCACGTTTCCTCTGGTGCCCACGGCTTGTCATCTCATAGGCAACAGTGAGTGCCATGAGATGCTAACCACTGCCCTGCAAACAAGAGCCTTGAGCCCTCCCTCCACTGCAGAGGCCGTCTTCCCTAGCTATTGTCCTGCCCTGGGAGTCAGCAGGCAGGGAGGGGCTTCTTGGTGTTGTCAGAGAACCTGGATCCTGGCAGTGCCTCTGGGAATGATGTGCGTGTCCCCTTTAGCCACCAGGGGGCACTGTCTCATCATGCAGAAGAGTGGCAGGCAGGAAAGCCAATGGCAGGGCAGTGATGGTTCTCTCTTTCTTGCAGGCGACCACATAGCATGGCATTCGGTTGGTGTGGACTGTGAGTATCTGTCGGCTCACATCGAGGAGTATATCCTTTGTGCAGGACTTCCCGTGTGGGGCCGAGGCTTCAGTTGGTGTCTGGAGGCCACTAGGTTCGATCCCCCTCTGGGTATTTTCCCAAAAGAATAAAAAATATCATACCACAGTGATATATATATATATATCTCCATGTTTATAGCTGCACAATTTGTAATGGCCAGATCTTGGAAATGACCTAAGTGTCCATCAACTGAGGAACAGATAAAAAAGATGTGGAGACTTTTATAGGTAAGTGGATGCAACCTGAAACCATATTCATAAGTGAAATAAATCAGACACATATTGTTTCACTAGTGTAAGAAGCTGAAACATCATACATACATGTATATAGGCATATAGAAAATATTATTGATTTCTCTGATTCATGGAAGAGAAAAATGTAGGCACGTATTGTTCAAACAATTGAATGCAGAAGTCTTATGTTCTGGGTGACCGGGGGATGACAATAATAAATGAAAACAAGAAAACCAAAAAACAAATGAAGAACTTCCTTCAGTCAAAAGTCAATCAATCAATCAATCAATCAATCAATCTAGCCCTCAGGATTTAACAACCAGAGTCCTTAAGGCATCACCAAATCACTGCCCTCCTTATCCTACATTCCCTCTTCCTAGTTCCAGGCTTTAGTACCCAGGGCCTGGAACCCTAGACTGCCCTCCTGGCTTGGGCCTGCCTGGGGGGTTTTTGTCTGGATTGGGTTAAGCTGGGCTGGGTTTTGTGGCCCTGCGGATTGAAGCCAGGCCCTTTGCACTGAGCTACATCTCCAGCCCCTTTTTATTTATTTTGAGACAGAGCCTCCCTAAATCTCTAGGTTGCCTAAGCTGGGGGCAAACTTGTGATCCTCCTGCTTCAGCCTGCCACAGTGCTTGTAAACTCCTGGTTGGGAGGAACTGCTGTTACCCATCGCTGCTAGAAGGACAGTACCTCCCTCTCCCAGCACAGCCACCTAGTGAGCAGGCCTGTGACCACTATCCTCCAGGGACTCTGAACCCAAGGCTGTCACTATGTGAGTGTGGCCCAGCTTTCTGGCATCTCCTGAGGACCTAGCTATTTTCTGTCTTCCTGCCAGCCTCAAGCCTTGGTCCCTCAGTTGGCTGAGCCTATGCCCTCAGGCTGCCACCAAGCACCCAGGGTGGTGACACTAAGACATGTGTCCCTGAGCTCACAGGGCCTGACTGCATGCTCCATGCACTGCATCTCCACCCCTGCCCATGTGGCAGGCTCCTCAGAGCAGGAACCATGCATTTCTTTACCCTCATGTTGTTAGTTTCTGGCTATGGTTTGGACCTAAAGTGTTCCCTAAGTCTCCTGTGTGTGCACGGCTCTGCCTAATCACTGTTATTACCCAGATTCGCTTTATTAGAAGGTGTCAGCAAGACCTGTCCCTGCATAGGGCTCCATGAGAAAGATCAATGTTATCAGCGTGGTTCTCACAATTGGGAGTTTTTCCAAGCAGGAAAAAAAAGATGTTGCCCAATTTTAAAGACAAATCAACAACTACCATTTTTACACACACACACACACACACACACACACACACACACACACACATACACACACACAAAACTATGAACGGCTGGGCATCTGTCATCCCAGTGCCCAGAAGGCTGAGGCAGGAGAACTGCCACCAGTACATGAGACCTTATCTCAAAAAAATAAATAAAGCCTATTAGCTTTTTGTCTTATAGAAGCATCTGATGACCAAAGATAATTATTAGGTTGTAATGCTGGCCTGGGCGGTGTTGTGACATGACTGCTGGGTATCCAGAGTCCCTGGAACTTAGGGTTCTGTACTTCCACGTCTCCTTTTCTTCTAAGATCAGGAAGCACTAGCTCCAGCCAGCACCTGGAACCCAGCCTTCCACGTCTCACGTCCAGGAGCCATGTTTTATTTTTAGGATCCAGGGGCTCCAGCATTGGGCTACACCCCAGCCTGGCCCTCTGGGTGAGAACAAAGGACACAGGCGGCACCTCTGATGCTCCAGAGGTTCAAGGACACAGAATCTTAATCAGTGTTTTAATGTAGCAAGGTATCAACCAAGAGATACATAGGGGAAGCAGCACACAAAATAGTAAAATAGCCAGTGATTGTTTCATTATGTTAAATCACTCATGGGTATAAGTCAGCAAAAAGAAAAAAAGTAACAGAAAAAAATCACTTTTTGTTTTGGCTTTCTGAGACAGAGTCTCACTGTGTAGCCTAGGTTGGCCTCAAGCTCCTGCAATCCTCCTGCCTCAGCCTCCCAAGCACTGGGGGGACAGGCATGTGCCACTGTGCCTGGTTCTGGAAAATCATGTTTTTAAAGACAAGATTTTCAGCCGGGCATGGTGGCGCATGCCTGTAATCACAACACCTGGGAGGCTGAAGCAAGGAAATCATTGTAAGTTTGAGTCCATTCATTTGTAAGGGGATTTTTTTTTATTTCCTCAGCAATTAGAATATAAAAGTGTTCATTAAGAACTTTCTTTTTTGGCTTAAAAAATTATATTTCAAGCTCTTGCATCTGTTAAGATTTGTGGCAAGAAATTTGCCATCATTCTGATAGGCTTGCATTTTAAGTTATTTGATGTTTTTCTAATATGTTTTGTATTTTTATTTGTTCTGAATTTCTAGAATTTTGAGTATGATATGTCATGGAATTCTTTTCTGGTCATGGCATTTGAAGTTTTATAGGATGGAAGATTGAGTTATTTCCCTATATTTGGAAATATCTGCTATAATTTTGGTGAATAATTGCCTTATATATTTTGAGTCCTTTGTAATCTTTTAGTACAATAATTTTTCTTTTTTCATCCAATTGATGTTGAATCCAGCTTTCATGGTGTCTTTTTCCCTTTAGGTTACTGTTGAGCACAATAACTTTTGAGAGTGATTTATTATCTCAAATTTTAGGGTTTCATCTTCTTTTTGTTGTTCTTCTTGTTCTTGTCCTCCTCTTCCTCCTTCTACTCCTCTGCTTCCTTTTTCCCTTCCTCCTCCTCCTCCTGCTCCTCCTCCTCCTCTTTCTTCTTCTTCTTGTTCTTCTTCTTGTTCTTCTTGTTCTTCTTGTTCTTGTTCTTCTTGTTCTTGTTCTTCTTCTTGTTCTTCTTCTTGTTCTTCTTCTTCTTCTTCTTCTTCTTCTTCTTCTTCTTCTTCTCCTCCTCCTTCTTCTTCTTCTTCTCCTTCTTCTCCTTTTCCTCCTCCTCATCCTCCTCCTCTTCCTTCTCCTCCTCTTCCTCCTCCTTCTTCTCAGACTAACTGTGTATTTGTACGGGGTCTTAAACTTACCATGTAGCCCATTATGACCTTGACCTCATGTAAATCCTCAGGCATCAGTCTTCCAAGTGCTGGTATTACAGGTGTGTTCCACTATACCCAGACACATTGGTTGTATCTTCTCCCCATATTTTCAATTGAATTTTTTATAATTTAAATTAAAACACTAGGTAATTCTTACAGTTCATTTCCCAAATACAGTCAAGTTTCATATATATATATCAAATGAAAAGTGAAAAGAAAAAGAAAGCCAGAAAATCTCACAAAGGTACAAAAATAAATGGTCTTCTCCAGGAGAATCACTAAGCAGGTTAGTGGTTCTTTCTTCAGGCAGAGCTCTGTTATGTTTCAGGTGCATTTATGATATATGATCACGAAAGAAAAGACGTCTTAAAAATAACAAGGAACCAGAAAGAAACAATTCAAAGGCTAGAAGACAAAAAAAGGATACATAACTTAAGAATAAGGCATGTGAGTGAGGAAGCAGGAGTAACCAAAAATGAACTACAAAGAATATTCACAGATATATTAAAGGAAAACTTCCCAAGCATAGGAAAAAGAAATGATATTCAGATAAATGAGGCATACAGAACTCCAGCCACCTACAACCAAAACAGATCTACGCCCAGACATAATAATAATCAAGATTCCAGAAATCTACCAAAAGAACAGAATACTAAAAGCAGCCAGGGAAAAGAAGCAGATTACCTACAATGGGAAAATTATCAAAAAAACAACAGACTTATCAACACAAACTCTCAAATTGAGAAGAGCCTGGGGAGAAATTTCTCACCTTAGTTTCTTGTTGGGACGAGAGAATTCCTCTCCCTCTGTTTGGGGCTCCCCATGTTGTATCATGTTGAGTTCTAAGTTGACTATCTCATGGAGCCACTGTTTCTGGCTGTTGTCTATCCTCCATCTTAGCTCCGCACACTGGGATGTATTGTCTATTTGAAATAGCCCTAGGTTCTTTGGCACTGGCTGATAGCATTGTTTGTGACCCATAGGGAATTTTAGTCTTGGAATAGCAAGAAAAACCAGTAATTAGAACAACTATGTCACTTTGGCCAAAGTACTACATAACCATCAAAATCAATAGCAACAATTGCAATTTAGAAAACTACAAGCTTAGTAATTCTAAATTTCCTACCATTAACCATGTGAACTGGATTTGTGGCTATACCACAAAATCTAAAATGAACCAGAAATTTTATAGGGTAAATACGCCTTTAATAGAGTGATGCTAACCTGGGGAAGAAATTTTAAAAGGGATTTGTGGGGACAGTAGAGAATTTGAAGAAACAAGGCTGCAGGAATGAAAGATCACACAAACTTTGGGCAACAAGTGCATAAGACATGAAGGAAATAGAAAAGCAAAAACTCAAACAAGAACTAAACAGAATGACTACAACAAAAACCTAGTTATTCTGTTCACACACATATAAAAACAAAAACAAACCTCCAAGAAAATCAAGACAAAAACAATAAAATAAAATAGAAAAAAGATCCACTTCACGACATGCTTATGCTATCACTGGTAGGCAATATGGGGAGGTAGAGTCCATGTCTAATTTGATTAATCCCATTGTACAGCAAGCCTGCTGTACATTTATGATACAGTAGTGAATAATCCTAGTAAGACTGTACATTTGGTTCTCCAGAAATTCCAACTGGCTCTTTTGGTGAGTCTGAAACTCAATTTGATTTTCTGTACACTCCATGCGCCTCCTGACAGCTTGAAGATGAGTCTCTGACATCCTGCTGAGGCAGCTTCACCCTGACACAGGGAGCCACTAGATGGAACCACTACACATCTGTTCTAAATTCTGAGTTCAATTGGCCCTTTTCCGAGATTGGTTCTGGTCAAGTGATCTCTCCTGTTCTGTTCCACTGGAGCATTTCTCCATGGATGCCTCTGGGGTGGCCAATTGTCTATAGGTTTGAGCTGCCCCTCCTATGCAATGAGTCCAGGTTCAGAAAGAAAGCACTGCCTGCCACTTCCTCCTTCATTGGAATCTCTTTTCAATCTTCCCATGGATTTCCATTCTTATTTATTTTTCTTGGTCCCTGGGACACACTTCTCTCCTTCTTCTTTTACTCACATTGCTATATTCCAGCATCTCCTAGTTACTGTTTTCATGTCACAAATTCTTTTGTACTTGTGGTTATTGATTTTATACTATATTGTTTTATTTGATGAGTAAGAACTTTTATGACTTGATATACACATATACATATATACAGGGAGGGGAGAGAAAGGAGGAGATAGGGGGAGAGAGAGAATTAGTTAATGATCTGTCCCACAGATCAGTCCTTGGGCCTTTGCCTGGAGAAGGGACGGGGATGAAGGGCAGGGCAAGAGAAAAGAGAGATGAAGATTTGGTGGGATTCCATTCAAGTCTCATTTATTTTTAAAATGGCTACAACTTATATAGGGTGGAGGCGGGCCAATGGGGCAGGAAGAGGGCATGAAGTGTTATCTGATAGGTCATCGTCACATCCAGATATATGACGTAAGCAGGAGAGGATTATGGGTAATGTAGGCAGACATGAAGATCATGGAAAATGTAGGCTGAAGCAGGAAGTTGCTTATGTCATGCGCATTGTAGGCAAGGGGAGGATCATGGGAAATGTAGGCTGACACACAAAATGCCCTCAAGTGGGAGGGGCAGGGCAGCAGCTGCCATTCTGAACCACTCCCTACATCTCCTCCCTTATTATTTTATATATTTTTTAGGAACATGGCAGGCCCTGGGAGGACAGCACCTGTCTTGTGTTAAGGACTCCTCATATGAACCCAATCGAGCCTTACCCATCATGGGCCTGCAGGACAGCTGTTGGTCCTGGACCTGTCTTAGGTGGCCAATTGGCACTACATATGTGTCCTAGTTGCCTGTCTCTAGCTGCCTGTCCAGTGCCTCAGGGCATTTGGGCCACAGTATCATGTGGGCCGTCGGTGGGTGTTCTTTCTCGATAAGTTTGTTGTTCTGCCATTTCCAACTGGTGGTAATGTACCTGAATGGGCTTTGCCATAAATGTGTCAATCCTGTTATTAATGTTATTAATGAGCATCATGATCCTCTGAAAAATACAAGGTCCTACAGTAAGCAGTAACAGCAAGGCGGCTAGGGGTCCCAAGAGGGGGGCAATGTAAGGGAAGAGACCCCCCCCACATGGAGGAGAAGGTGGTTTCTCTGAGGCGCTCTTTTTCTCTCTCTTTGAAGTGCTCTCTTAGTTTACTCATGGACTCTTTGACGACTCCCAAGTGGTCAGCATAAAAACAACACTCTTCCTTGAGGGCAGCACATAAGCCACCCTCCTTCATAAATAGGAGGTCTAGCCCTCTTCTATTCTGTAGGACTACCTCAGATAGAGATGTCAGGGACACCTGTAGAGCCGTCACAGATGTTTCTATTTCTTTTAAATCCTGATCTACTGCTGCATGTAATTGAGCTAGATGCTGATTTCCCAACACTAGAGCTGTAGTCCCTGTTCCTATTCCCGTTGCAACTCCTAACCCCAGTAATACAGCTAAGGTGAGTGTCGCAGGTTCTCTCTTAAATATATAGCCGGTCTGTGATGCCTGGAGGTAGTAGTCTCCTGGGTGGAAGGTTATGCAAGGAAGAACCTATACAAGAACACAAAAATCTGTAGACTTGTTAAAAACAATAGTTGCTATACAGGGTGAGAGGCCAAAATTGCAGGCCCAAGATGTTCCTGGGGGTGGAATGAGGTAATTATTTGGCTTGAACTCTGAATGAAGCTGGGCACAGAGTCGTGCTGCCAGTGCTGGTGGACAGCTGGAATCCCCAAGACAAGTCCTTCTACCTGAGACATCAGGGAGAGTCAGCTTGTGGTGATTGCCCCAGTCACAGGCAGATGAGCTAGAAGAACTCTTAAAGGTTAAATTGAGGGCCTTTCCTTTATAATATGGGGGAGGAGCAGCCAAGCATAACCAACAGGATTGGGTGAGATCGGGTTGGGTATGATTTAAAGCTATGTATGCCCTTTAATCAAACTGAATAGGTTAGAATGTTAATATTGAGGGGAAAGTAAATGATCTGCCTGGTGTGGCAGGACTTGAGAAACCCTTATGGTTGGGTGACTTACTGTGGTTGTTTGAACAGCAGTAACAGGATCTGTATTGGACTGATTGTATTTTGGATTTGGATTATATTTTGGCTTTAGAGCAAGATTTGGGCCTATGGGCATGGATGAAATCTGTAGGGGAACCTTTTTTATGAGAATAAGATTTCCCCTGTCTTTGCCTGACTCATAAACTCGAAGTCCCCAGGTGCGTCCTGTCAGCCAGCCAGGGTCTTCAGGAGTGGTGACAGTGACGTTTAGTACCTGACAGGGTCTTTGATTGGCTGGTAGGTAGTCATCTAGGCTGCATCCCAGCGGCCCCCATGTCAGTTTAAGGTGTTTATCGGGGAAGGCGGGTTGCCACCCTGTTGCAACTGTTTTGCAGCCCCAACGAGCACAAAAATATTCTCCCAGGGAATTACAATATGATCTGCCCCCTGTTGCTGTGGGACAAAGGTAGAATTGACTTTGCCTGGGACACTGGAGCCCCGGAAAGAACCAACCCCAGAAAGTCCAACCATGGACTTCCTGATCCTACCCAAGTCCAAACCGTCTCTTGGTCGTTCCAGAGGCTAAGCTCCCATTTCCAGGGTTGATGGGGGTTGCTGTCCATTAGGTATAGTTTTGTCAAAAGTCCAACGATGGTCCATAAGGTTTTGAGAAGTTGCACCATCTGTAGGAGAACACAGGGGATTGTGCCTCAGGAGAGGATATTACTCCTGGGCATCACATTGGGTCCTCGATGAGGGACTGTCTACTTGTTTTATAAGCCATTCAGGGAGCCATCTAGCTCCCTTTTCCTGCTTGGAATAAATGCATACAGAGCCTCATCCCCAGAGGAGGACTGGGTCTGGGCCATTCCATGTGTTGGTCAGGGGATCTCTCCAGAGAACAGATGCATATTGTGTGACTGTCTGTGTATGCCAGAAGCGAGATGCTGCTGAGTAGCCTAAGGCATCCAGGGATAGAAAATTTAAAATAAAAAGAGCATGTGAAAGAATATTTTTAGGAGACTCTCGGGTTGGATACCAGGTTTCTCCCTTTATTTTATCTATGGTAGATTTGAGGGAGTGATGTGCATGTTCAACAATACCTTGTCCTTGAGGATTGTAAGGTATACCCGTGGTGTGGAGAATATTAAGGCACTTGAAAAATTTGGCAAAAGAGGTACTAGTATAGCCTGGGCCATTGTCAGTTTTGAGCTGTTGGGGACATCCTAGAACTGAAAGAGCTGATAGCATATGGGCTATAATATGTTTAGTAGCCTCTCCAGTCTGGAGTGTGGTAAAGATGAAACCAC
The DNA here is from genome assembly GCF_034190915.1 of Cavia porcellus. NCBI lineage: Eukaryota > Metazoa > Chordata > Mammalia > Rodentia > Caviidae > Cavia > Cavia porcellus. Next base: position 62,480,604 of record NW_026947489.1, read on the forward strand.
TGTATGTATCAACAATTACATGTCTATATTTTAGGTTGCCAAATTCATTAAAATGAGTGACATCCATCTGCCACAAGGCATTGGGGACTAAACCTCTTGGGTTGACTCCCAGATATTGAACAGGCAAATGAACAGCAGAAGAGGGGCAATTTTTTACAATTTGCCTGGCTTGTTCCTGAGTAATTTTGTGGAGGAGGCGAAGGGTCTGGGCATTGAGATGGTGTAGCTGATGAGCCTGTTGGGCCTCAGATATCTTGGAGTCATCTATAGGCCCAGAGTGGGCCATGAATACCTGTGTCCATGTGGCAATATCAGCCAAATGATTTCCCTGAGCAAGGGGACCTGGGAGGCCAGAATGAGCTCGCAAGTGGCCAATGAAAAACTTATAACTGTGAAGCCGAATCACGTCTTGCAATTGTTTGAATAGGTTTGCAGCTGGGCAGGCGTGGCTTATGGTTGCAACAGTTTCTAGTAATGGAACAGACTGGGCGAGGTAGGCACTATCAGTGAACAAATTGAAGGGTTGATTGAGGTAAGCCGTGAAAACTGCCAGGATGGCCTGTAATTCAGCCAGCTGTGCAGAAGAGGTGTCTGTCTGGAGGGTGAAAACATTGTCTTGAGCTACATAGGCAGCCTTGCTGGAGGAGGAGCCGTCAGTAAAAAACACTGGGGCACCAGAAAGGGGCTATGAAGCTGTAATTTTGGGGAATACAAATGGGTGACAGTTAGCAAAATCAACTAACTTATTTGGAGGGTAATGGTTATCAATGGTCCCTGAGAAGGAGGCTATAGCAATAGGCCATGCCTCAGTGGTCTGGAGTAGCCAGTCCACTTGATCTTTGGTGAAGCGTTGAATGATAATATCTGGTTCCTTTCCAAAATAACATTTTTCTAGCCTTCTGCCTTGAATTATCAGATCAGAGACTGCTTGGTAGTAAGGCAATAATACTCTCTTTGGGGAGACTGGCAGATGAAGCCACATAAGAGGAGCTTGTTGCCAAAATACTGCCATGGGAGAAAGTTTTGTATTAAAAATGAGATATTGTAGTGGCCTATGAAGGAGACAGTTTGTCGAGCGATAGCCTCTTCTACTGTATGGAGTGTTTTTCTAGCATTGGATGTAAGCTCTCGAGGGGAAGTTGGGTCAGTGTCTCCTCGGAGGATCTCATAAAGGGGTTGTAGGTCATGTTTGGTCAATTTTAAATAGGGTAAAAGCCAATTAATATCACCTAGAAGCTTTTGAAAATCATTAAGTGTCTTAAGGCCGTTAAGCCTTAGCTGAGGCTTTGGAGAAAACACCTGAGTGCCTTATAACTGAAAACCCAAATATGTATATGGGTCAGTAAGCTGGACCTTGTCAGGGGCTATTTGAAGCCCAGCCTTTTGTAAGGCAGCTTGTAGTGCCTGGTAACACTGTAAAGTCTGGTCTTGACTCTCTCCCACCAAGAGGATATCATCCATATAATGGGAGATATATATATTTGGCCAATGATCTCTAACTGGCTGTATTGCGGCAGTGACAAAAGACTGGCATAGCGTTGGGGAGTTAGCCATTCCTTGTGGTAAGACTCACCATTGAAATCTCTGCATAGGGGCTCTAAAATTAATTGATGGGAGACTGAAGGTAAAACGCTTTTGGTCATTTGGATGTAAGGGAATAGGAAAAAAGCAATCTTTAAGATCTATGACAATTTTAAAAAATCCCAGGGGAATGGCACTGGGTGAAGGGAGGCCTGGCTGTAGGTGTCCCATTAAGACCATGGTCTTATTTATTGCCCTAAGATCTTGTAGCAGCCTCCATTTCCCAGACTTTTTCCAAATAACAAAGATAGGTGTGTTCCAAGGGGAATCACTAGGGATAATGTGGCCTGCATCTAACTGGTCCTGCACCAGCTGTTGTGTGTCTGCAAGCTTTTCAGAGGTAAGGGCCATTGATCGACCCAAACAGGTTTTTCTGACAACCAGGTAATCTCTTTGCATGGGATGCAGGAATGTCAATGACCCCTATTGAAAATGGCCTAGGCCTGTTTTAGAGGGGTTTGGGGTTGGGGAGATAGGAACTTTAATGCCTGAGCCCTGTTTACCTAAACCTTGATTAGGAAGGAATCCCTGAGTGAGCATTTGTTTGGTGACTATAGTATTGGGGCTGCCCATCATCATTCCCATTTGAGTTAGCAAATCTCTGCCCCACAAGTTAAGGGGTAGCCCTTCTCCAATAAAGGGTTGTATGGGCCCCTTATTGTTCTCTCTATCTTTCCAGGTAAGTAGACTGGCACTACATTGTGGATTTTTAGATTGTCCAATTCCTTGTAAATGTGTCATAGTGGTTTCCAAGGGCCATGTGGGAGGCCAGTCCTCCTTTCTAATGACTGTTACATCAGCACCTATATCTATGAGCCCTGAGAAACTTTTCCCATTAAGCAATAAAGCTATAAGGGGTTTATCTTTGGAAATGCATTGAGCCCAATATATATCTGAGGATCCAAGGGAAGAATTTCCCCTGTACGAAGCCACAGCTGCATTAGGAGTTTGGACTAAAGGCAACATCACCAATTGAGCAATACGTTGTCCTTGGCCAATGGAAACCAGGCCAGAAATAGAGGATGCCATGACAGTAATCTCACCAGTATAGTCATTGTCTATGACTCCTGGGACAACTTGTAATCCTTTTAAGATTGTACTACCATGTCCAAGAATTAATCCATATGTGTCATTGGGAAGAGGGCCATAAATCCCGGTACGGATGGCTTGTATTCCCATGTCAGGAGCTAATACTGTATTGGAGGTGGAACAGAGGTCCAGTCCTGCACTTCCTGGTGTGGTGCGGAGGAGGTTTGAAATGGATCGTTTTGTGCCAGGTTGTGTTGTGTCAGGTTGTTTTGTTGTGGGACAAACCTTATAGCCCCGGAGGTCTGCCTGAGGTTGGGGGTCCTGGGGCTGACCCTGATTCCCATTTCCCTGCTGGGGGAGGGGATTGCCATCTGCATCTGTCTTTGACCTGCATTCATTAGCCCAATGATATCCATTTTGCATTTTGGGCATAGACTTGTGGGTTTTGACCTTGAGTTATTGTACTGAGACTTTTGGGCCACAGGGCAGTCTCTGGCAAAATGGCCTGTCTGATCACATTTAAAGCATTTGCCATTATTTGTTTTCCCTCCTTGCTTGTGTGCAAGGAAGATTTCTTTTACAGCTGTAGCTATAGCTAAGCCTTGATGATAGGCAGGGCCTATGTCAGCACACAAGCGAATATAACCCAAAAGATCCTCTTTTTTTTCTATAGGGTTTGATAGTAGCTTGGCAGGCAGGAGTAGCATTTTCACAAGCCAGTTGCCTAACAAGGCCAGTGTTATCCTCGGCGGTGCCGAAGAGACACTCAGTTGCCTGTAAGATGATCAACAAAATCAGAGAAGTGTTCCTTGGGTTTTTGTTTTATTTTTGTCAGGGAAGAAGTGGCTCCACCAGAGGGGAGCCTTTGCCACGCTCTGCTTGCTGCCAGGGTGATCTGAGCAAAAAGGCCTGCCTCATATCGCATTTGGGCTTGTTGTGTAGCATATCGGCCTGTTCCCATCAGCATGGGAAGGGTGTAATGATTTTTCCTGTTAGTATTGTCTTTAGCTAAAAGTTCACATTGGTCTTGGAATTCCACCTTCCAGAGCAGATAGTTGCCCCCTGAAAGTGTAGCTCTGGCTAAATCCCTCCAATCATTAGGTGTAATCCAGCCTTGGGTTAAGGACCCTAAGACCGCAAGGGTGAAGGCTGCCATGGGACCATATTGGGATACTGCTGTTTTTAATTCTTTTAGGGAAGTTACTGGGAATGGTGTATGGGCACTATTAGCTCTCAGTGCTAGGGGCAGTGGGTCTGTGTCTGTATCACTGCCATGCAAGTCAGAGTCATTTTCTTCCTTGCTATTATCAGTGTCTATATCTTGTCTCTGTAGACATGGTGGCTGTCTTTTTTTATTTCCCCTTGTTGTTGTAGTGGCCTGTATTTTATCCCTTCCATGTTCCTGACTTGGGGATTGATTCCCACGTCTAGTTCGCCTCTTTTGTCTTCCCCTTTCCCTAATTGTTTCACTGTTGCTGTCTTGTGGACTGGCGCCACTTTGGGTGGGTCGAGTCGTCTCCCCACCATCGTGTGAGTCATCCCCACACACTCAAGTTTGGGCAATTTCCATTACAGGAAACAATAAGGGATGTGCTACTCTTAAGGCCTCTGTTTTGGGAGGGCAGATAGTCTCTGTTACCGGAAACATCATTGTGGGCAGACCACGTGGCAGACCTGAGATAGGTGCCATCTTAAGGAGTGGCAGACCGGTGACAGCCGCCATTTTAGGGGGGTTTGCATGCAATGCTTGGAGCTCTAAGGAAAGCCTTTGTATATCCTTAGTCAGCTGAACTTGCTATTGTAGATCATGAAATTGTTCCTCTAATGAGAGAAGGGCAAGAGATGGGCCGGGCGGTCGCTGAAGACCGGGGGTAGTTCTGCAGCAATGGGAGCTACAATCCAGGGGGAATGGTATTGGGCAGCCTCTTCTGCTAATTGTGACCAATCAACATCCTGGCAATTGGAAAGGTCAGGGTAAATATGGTGGTATGGAAGAGGGAGCGTGGCAATGCCATTTTGAGTATCAGGGTGGTGCGTGCCATTTTGAGTACCCTCGTGGTCTCCAGACAAAGGGAGTGGTGGCACATCGCCATCTTGAAAAGGCTCCGGGATATCAAGGACCACAGAGCCGGGAGGGCTGGGTGTTTTAGATAGGTCCGGTGATGGCAGAGTACAATTGCGGGAGGCAGCTAACACAGCCTCACCCTGGGCGAGCGTCTCTGCGACCGGAGGATCTGCATGACATTGTGCCAGGAGCTCAGAGATTAAAATCCAGTATGAAAAAGCAGTTATGGCAATCTTTTTTGGGCCAAAAACTTCATAATAGTCTTTAAGAGTGTCTCCTACTCTTTTTCACCTGTTTAAATTAATGGTACCCTCTAGGGGGAACCATGGACACACTGAATGTATAAACTGAAAGTACTTTATCAATTCTTTTGTCTTAACCTTAATCCCTCTAGTCTTGAGTGCCTCCCTGAGGCCAGTCACGAACAATTTGTGCTCACTGAGTGTTTGCCCCGTGCTAATTCTGTTCACTTACCGTGATTCAGGGGAGACGTAAGGTGGCTGCCTGCACAGATCACAGGAACGAAGTCCCGAAACAGTCATGCTGGCCAGCGCTTTACTTCCATGAACGGTCCTGCGTCATTATCCCTCATGTCAGATATGACTCCAAATAGTCATAACTAAAATAAAACTACACCCAGACATATAATAATCACCATCCCAGAAATCCAACACAAGAATAGATTATTAAAAGCCATCAGAGAGAAAAGACAGATCACTTATAAAGGAAAACCTATCAGAATCACAGCAGACTTCTCTGCACAAACAATAAAGTCAAGAAGAGCATGGAGTGAAGTATTCCAGATCCTAAAGCAAAATGATTTCCAACCTAGACTGATGTATCCTGCAAAACTATCATTCAAAATTGATTGTGAAATACGATACTTCCATGACAAAGAACAGCTAAAGAACTTCATGAACAGCAAGCCAATCTTGCCAAAAATAATGAAAGACACATTATTTTTTTTTTTTTTTTGGTGAAAGACACTTTAGATACACAAAGGAAAAAACCACTAAGCAAAGCAAATAATTAAACAGAACAGAAACATAAAGATGCAACAGCAGAGAGATAACATGTCAACAATAAACCAGCATTTAACAGTTATAACCATTAATGTAAATGGTCTCAATGCACCAATCAAAAGAAACAGACTAGCAGAATGGATCCAGAAACAAAATCGAACCATATGCTGTTTACAGGAAACCCAGCAAACCCAGAAGGATACTCACAGACTGAAAGTCAAAGGATGGAAAACAATACTTCATGCAGCAGGAATCCAAAAAAAGGCAGGAGTAGCCATTCAGTTTGCAGACAATGTGAACTATAAACCAACAATGACCATAAAGGACAAAGAAGGTCACTACATACTTGTAAGGGGAAAACTCCAAGAGGAAGAGATAACTGTCTTAAATATATATGCACCAAACTCCAGAGCACCCAGTTATATAAAACAACTATTAACAGAAATGAAAAGTCAAATTATCAGTAACACAATTGTAACAGGGGACCTAATACACCATTGACACCAAGGGACAGATCAACCAGACAGAAAATGAGCAAAGAAATGACAGAACTGAATCACACCTGCGAACAAATGGATTTGACAGACATATACAGAATGTTCCACCCAACAACATCAAAATACACATTTTTTCAGCAGTACATGGATCATTTTCTAAGATAGACCATATATTAGCTCACAGAACATATTTAAACAAATGCAAAAGAGTTGAAATCATCCCTTGCATGTTATCGGATCATAGCGCTCTGAAATTAGAAATTAATGATAAAAGATACTGCAAAAATCCCGCAAATAAATGGAAAGTGAATAACACACTCTTCAGTAATTAGTGGGTCACAGAAGAAATTAAACAATACCTAAAAGAAAATGAAAATGCAGATACAACTTACTGGAATTTGTGGGAAAGCCATCCTCAGAGGAAAATTTATTGCCCTGAATTCCCACATCAGGAAAACAGAATAAATACAAATAAATAACTTGATGCTACACCTCAAACAGCTAGAAAAAGAAGAGCAAGTCAAGCCCAAAGCCAAAAGAAGAGAGGAAATTATAAAAATCAGAGCAGAAATCAATGCAATAGAGACTAAGCAAACAATCTAAAGAATCAACGAATCAAAAAGTTGGTTCTTTGAAAGAATGAATAAAATCGATAAGCCCCTAGCCAACCTTATTAAAAAAAGGGAAGAAAAAGCTCAAATTCATGCAATAAGAAATGAAAAAGGTGAAATCACTACAGACTCTATAGAAATACAGAAGACCATCAACACCTATTTCGAAATCCTCTACTCTCAAAGGTTTGATAACACAGAAGAAATAGACAGATTCTTAGAAACATATGAAGTACCAAAGCTAGATCAAGAGGATGTAAAACTGTTGAATAACCCAATCTCTGTTAATGAAATTGAAAATGTAATTAGGTCCTGACCCACCAACAAGAGCCCCGGCCCAGATGGATTCACTGCAGAATACTACAAGAAATACAAAGAAGACCTAATGCCGACACTCCTCAAACTATTCAAAGAAATTGAAAGGGAAGCAATCCTTCCTAAGTCATTCCTGGAAGCAAACATTACTCTAGTACCAAAACCTGAGAAAGACCCAACTAAAAAAGAGAACTATAGACCCATTTCCCTAATGATCACAGATGCAAAAATCCTCAATAAAATATTGGCAAATAGGATGCAGCAATCATCAAGAAGATTATACACCATGACCAAGTGGGATTCATCCCAGGAATGCAAGGATGGATTAACATACGTAAATCAATAAATGTAATCCACCATATCCATAAAGCCAAAAATAAGAATCACATGATCATTTCTATAGATGCAGAAAAAGCCTTCGATAAGGTCCAACACTTATTCATGATAAGAACTTTACAGAAAATTGGAATAAATGGTCTTTACCTCAATATAATAAAGGCCATTTATGACAAACCAACAGCCAGCATCACACTAAATTGCCAAAAATTGAAAGCTTTTACTTTAAAATCAGGCACAAGACAAGGATGTCCTTTATCACCACTCCTATTTAATATAGTACTGGAAGTACTAGCCAGAGCAATTAGGCAAGAGAGAGAAATAAAAGGGGTACAGATAGGAAAAGAAGAAATTAAATTATCATTGTTTGCAGATGACATGATACTCTACATAGAAGACCCCCTAAACTCCATTGAAAGACTCTTAGATACAATAAATAAATTCAGTAATGTGGCTGGATACAAAATCAATACTCAGAAATCAATAGCATTCCTATACACGAACAACAAAATCACAGAGAGGGAAATAAGAGAAACTGCACTCTTCACATTAGCAAGCAAAAAAATGAAATATTTAGGAATTACTCTTACGAAAGAAGTGAAAGACTTATACAGTGAAAATTATAATACACTGAAAAAAGAAATTGAAGATGATCTCAGAAGATGGAAAGACGTCCCTTGCTCATGGATAGGAAGAACAAACATTGTGAAAATGGCCATTCTCCCAAAACTGTTATATAGATTCAATGCAATCCCAATAAAAATACCGTCAACATACCTTATAGATCTAGAGAAATCACTCCTAAATTACATCTGGAACCAGAAGAGACCTAGAATAGCAAAGGCAATTCTAAGCAGCAAAGCCAAGGCAGAAGGCATCACAATCCCTGACTTGAAGTTATACTACAAAGCAACAGTAGTAAAATCAACATGCTATTGGAATCAAAACAGAGCTGAAGATCAGTGGAATAGATTAGAAGATACAACCACAACTACAAACACATTCAACCACCTTATCTTTGATAAAGGAGCCAAGCAGGTTCACTGGAAGAACGACAGCCTCTTTAATAAATGGTGCTGGAAAAACTGGCTCTCCATTTGCCGAAAACTAAAGCTAGACCCATGTCTATCACCATGTACTAAATTAAAATCTAAATGGGTCAAAGATCTGAATATTAAAACAGAAACACTAAATCTATTGGAAGACAAATTGGGTAGAAACCTTGAAGACATAGGAGTAGGTAGAGAATTCATGAACAGGACTCAAACCGCACAGGAAGTACTTCCCAGAATCAATAACTGGGACTACTTCTTATTAAAGTTTCTGCATGTCAAAAGAAATCTCCAGCATAGTGAAAAGAAAACCCACAAACTGGGAAAAGATTTTAGTGAACTCTCTCTCAGACAAGGGACTCTTGTCTAAAACATATAAAGAATTAAAAAACTCAGACCCCCAAAATTCAAAGATCCAATCCAAAAATGGGCATCTGAAATGAATACGCACTTCTGAGATGAAGAAATGCAAATGGCAAATAAATACATGAAAAAATGTTCATCATCATTGGTCATTAGAAAAATGCAAATTAAAGCCACACTGAGATACCATCTCACTCCTGAAAGAATGGCCAGGTGAAGAAAACCAACAACAACAAATGCTGAAGAGGCTGTGGGGAAAATGGAACTCTCCTGCACTGTTGGTGGGAGTGTCGACTGGTGCAGCCTTTGTGGAGGTCAGTCTGGAGATTTCTCAAAAAGCTGGGATTGGAAGTCCCATTTATTCCAGCTATTCCACTTCTAGGCATATTCCCAGAAGAAATGAAAGTATCATACCACAGTGATATATGTGCACCTATGTTTATAGCAGCACAATTTGTAAATGCCAGATCTTGGAAACAACCCAAGTGTCCATCAATTGAGGAATGGATAAAAAAGTTGTGGTATTTCTATACAATGGAGTATTATTCAGCTATAAAAAAGGATCACGTTGAGATATTTATCAATAAATGGGTGCAGCTTGAGACCATACTCATAAGTGAAATAAATCAATCTCGCATGTGTGAATACCGAATAGTTTCCCTAATGTAATAATGATTCAAATATATAAAAATATGTGGTAATCATGATTCCCCATTAGGTGGCCTTGAAGCCTTATAAAGTTTTCACTTATTAATTGGAAAGGCTTTATTCTGGGCTTCTTGATATGGAAATATTTGAAGCTATAGTATATGATGTTTTATTCAAATATTTCAAGGAAAAAGACAGACACTATGGTAACTACTATTAAGTCGGGTTATTTGGTGGTGAAGCACTAGGTTGCTGAAACAGTCATGCTTTGACCTGTATTATTATATTGTTATGTCCTCTTTTATCTCAATCTCCCCCTTATTCTTTAAAAAATTATTTAGTTATTTCTTATGTTTGTTTTAATTAAGGGAAAAATTTAAAAAAATTAGCAGGATGTATAATAGTAACTTTTTTTGATTTCCTATTAACTTGTTTTGAAGTGCTGTAATAGTCCCATGATCTTGTTTTGACTGATTAGACTCTGTTCCATTCTGTATGATAGTATCAAGTTTGAGGGTATAGGCAACTACTTTGAAGGCAATAAGATTCACTAAAATGCCCATTCTGGTTTGACTATTGTCTCCTTTGGAAGTCCTGTAATGTTTACAATGCTTAAGTTTTATTGGTCTTGTTCTCTACTGTTTTGTTCAACTTTATAATATCTAATGAGATAGACAATTCTTTTTAAGGAAACAAGAGACAACGTTGATAACCATGGTTGATAACCTTGTACTCTGTTTTACATCATGTGCTATGTTTATCCTTGGTTTTGACTGACAGTTTTGTTTTGCCATATTTGACTTTTTTCTCCCCCCCAAAAGTAATAAGAACTAAGGAGTAATAAAACCCAAAATGTGTAAATTTTGTTGTAAAAAATAGAGGGAAAAAAGAGCTCTAAAGGATACAACAGCAAGTGTGTTTAGGGGTGTTAAATAGCTGACCATAGTAATGTTTTTGCTGGATCATTGAACACAACTGTTTGCAGTCTCACTGTTCGAATGTCCACTTTGTATTCTTTGATACTGTGATTTGAGCAACTATTTCTATGATGATAATATGTAATCTATTAACTGGTGATTTCTTACTTTTTTTTTTGTAGTTCTGTATTACTTGTACCCTTACACTGCTTTGTTTTGTTTTGTGTTTTTCTCTTTTTCCTTTTAAATAAAATTTTAAAAAAAGAAAGTTGTATAATGACTGAGGTGTCTTCATGCTTAGGATTCCTGATAGTAACAACTCATCAGCATAACGAGCTTTTTCCCTGTTAGTTAAATGGTAAAGTTTCTGATGTACAGATATTAAATAAACTCTATCTATAAAAAAAAGAAGTGAGACTTATCAATGTTTTATTAATTCAAAATATTTAATGAATTTCTTTAAGTGTTTGACATTATAAAATATTGCTCATATTTCTGAATTAGTGACAAAATCATGCTTTATCTTACCTCAATGTTACGTTAAATTATTTTATTATTCATTTTATATGTATATTTTGTAGACTCTGTATTTGTAAATATTAGTGGTTGTTTGCATTTGAAACATAAAAGTATAAAAGCCTTTATTCTTTCATATGTTTACCAGTTATTTCTTTTTTCAGTTATGTTTATTAAATGTGATTTTTTTTCCTTACATTAATTTTTATGTAGGCACATGTGTTGGAAAACTTTTGCTATCTGTTTTTGTTGTCAACCTTACAAACAGAATCTGAATTTGTACACATATAAATTAGGAAAATTCTTATATTTGAGTTAATTAGGGCTATTTTATTTTCTTTATCACATAGGGTATAAAGTGTTTATACCATATTATTAACTAAGCATAACATAATCTACTGGCTAGAAGAAAAATTTGAACTATTTGCTTTTGCCCTGTCATTTCTTATATAACTATACAGCCCATATAATGAAAGTTGTTTCTCAGAAATAATTGAAGATATCATGCTCTCTTTCTTGGTAGCAGGTCAATTAGCTGTGTAATACAAATTTTTTTTAAAAAAGCATAATACAGCATAGCAAACTGTGAACACCTGTTTTAACTTCCTACTAATTAATGAATAAGACAGTAATACTGCTGTTATATTTATTAAAACAAAAGTCAGTTCGTGGCTGATGACAGGCAGAGTAATCATATGAGGAAACAGTTTTCTTAGTGAAATAAAAATTCAGGAATAGACTTACTCAACAAAAAGTGGTATTCTTGGTTATCATATGGGTTTACTGCTGTTTCACATTTATCTTACTGATCAAATTGCTCGGGTTTGGTTGTTTTGAGCAAGTAATTTAGTGCCCAGGATGTCCTATGTTTCTGCTTTTATTTCCCACAGTTACCTTCTTTCACATGAACAGAGTTCATCCACCCTGCCACCCATCAATCCAGTGGGAAGGATAGATGAGAAAACCATTACCAAGATTTCATTCATGTGAATGTTTCCCATAAAATTATTTCATTTATTAAGTAAATAATTACACTCATTACCTTTTTCTCCACCCATGCCTTTAAATCTAATTCATTAACAGGATATATTTATAATATATTTTGGTTTCTGTTTTAATTTTTGGGAGGACTTGCTGATATCCTTATTTTATTCTTGATTTCTCTACATATGCAAGTCTCCTTCATAGTTATCCCTCCCAAGATGCTTTGAACTTTATAGTCAATGGCTTCTTATGCTTCTTATTGTTAACAAAGTATTAGCTATTATTTCCTCACATTTTTCCTGTTCTATTGTTCATTTATACTAAACTATTTGACAGTGGCCTGTAGCTATTTTATACTTTTACTCATTCTGTTTTCTTAACATTATTTTTGTGTAGATTTCATTTTTCTTGTCATAATTTCTTCTTACTCTGCAGTAGCTCTAGTGATGATCCTCTTGTAGGACTCTAAGTACTTGAGTTTGTATGTAAATGCAAGTGTATTTCGGTACTATTCAGAACACTTTTCATAAGTTCCTTTGCTTAGTGCAAATTCTCTCATAGTCATGCATGGTGTTTACTATATCAACTAGAACCCTCATTCAAATGACAGTCAATACCATAGACAGATCCTATCAGAAATGCATATATTTGAACAAGATGTTTATATTACTTATTCACATATGTGTTTGATAATGACAACAAGAGAAGACTTTAAGAATAAACTGAGCTCTTTCAATTACAAGGTTCCTGGTTTCTGCATCAGCCCATATTTGACTTTAAGTATGGTTGTATGTGTGGCTGAGATTCCTGCGTGCTCCTGGAGTTTGATCAACTCCTGTACTTTGCACACAGTGAGCAATATTACGGGTTTCACATCTTCTTGGTAGGGACTTGCCTTTGAAGTTTAGATTACTTGAATGAATGTGAATTCAAATTTGGGAAAGTTTAAAAGAAAATTAGTATTTTACTTTTAAATGGATATTTTAAAAACAAATACAAATTTTTTTTCTTGTAGGTTCTTACAGCCTTAGTGTAAATGCAAATTCTCTTATCTTTCATTATGGCTTCTAGAATCTTTTGTACTTATAACACCATGTTTACCAGTGTATTATCAACTTCCAAATCTTGACAATGTAAGGACCTTCACTCATCCTTTTTGGGGGGGGGGAGAGAATACAGTCAAATATGGCAAAACAAAGCTGTCAGTCAAAACCAAGGATAGATATAGCACATGGTGTAGAACAGAGTACAAGGTTATCAACAATGGTTATCAACGTTGTCTCTTGTTTCCTTAAAAAGAATTGTCTATCTCATTAGATACTATAAAGTTGGACAAAACAGTAGAGAACAAGACCAATAAAACTTAGGCATTGTAAACATTACAGGACTTCCAAAGAAGACAATAGTCAAACCAGAACGGGTATCTTAGTGAATCTTATTGCCTTCAAAGTAGTTGCCTATGTCTTCAAACTTGATACTATCATATAGAATGGAACAGAGTCTAATCAGTCAAAACAAGATCGTGGGAGTATTACAGGACTTCAAAACAAGTTAATAGGAAATCAAAAAGAGTTACTATTTATATATCCTAATTTTTAAAATTTTTTCTTTAATTAAGACAAACATAAGAAATGACTAAATAATTTTTTTAAAAGAATAAGGGGGAGATTGAGATAAAACAGGACATAACAATATAACAATAGAGGTCAAAGCATGACTGTTTCAGCAACCTAGTACTTCACCACCATATAACCCGATTTAATAGTAGTTACCATAGTGTCTGTCTTTTTCCTTGAAATATTTGGATAAAACTTCATATACTCTAGCTTCAAATATTTCCATATCAAGAAGCCCAGAATAAAGACTTTCTGATTAGTGAGTGAAAACTTTATAAGGCTTCAAGGCCACCTAATGGGGAATCATGATTACCACATATTTTTATATATTTGAATCATTACTTACATTAGGGAAACTATTCGGTATTCACACATGCGAGATTGATTTATTTCACTTATGAGTATGGTCTCAAGCTGCGCCCATTTATTGATAAATATCTCAATGTGATCCTTCTTTATAGCTGAATAATACTCCATTGTATAGAAATACCACAACTTTTTTATCCATTCCTCAGTTGATGGACACTTGGGTTGTTTCCAAGATCTGGCAATTACAAATTGTGCTGCTATAAACATAGGTGCACATATATCACTGTGGTATGATGCTTTCAGTTCTTCTGGGAATATGCCTAGAAGTGGAATAGCTGGAATAAATGGGATTTCCAGTCCCAACTTTTTGAGAAATCTCCAGACAGATCTCTACAAAGGCTGTACCAGTCTACACTCCCACCAGCAGTGTAGGAGAGTTCCTTTTTCCCCACAGCCTCTCCAGAATTTGTTGTTGGTTTTCTTGATCATGACCATTCTTTGAGGAGTGAGATGGTATCTCAGTGTGGTTTTAATTTGCATTTCTCTAATGACCAATGATGATGAGCATTTTTTCATGTATTTATTTGCCATTTGCATTTCTTCATCTGAGAATTGCGTATTCATCTCAGATGCCCATTTTTGGATTGGATCTTTGAATTTTAGAGGTCTGAGTTTCTTTAATTCTTTATATGTTTTAGACAAGAGGCCCTTGTCTGAGAGAGAGTTCACTAAAATCTTTTCCCAGTTTGTGGGTTTTCTTTTCACTATGCTGGAGATTTCTTTTGACATGCAGAAACTTTTTAATAAGAAGTGGTCCCAGTTATTGATTCTGGGAAGTATTTCCCGTGCGGTTTGAGTCATGTTCATGAATTCTTTACCTACTCCTATGTCTCCAAGGTTTCTACCCAATTTGTCTTCCAATAGATTTAGTGTTTCTGTTTAAATATTCAGATCTTTGACCCATTTAGATTTTAATTTAGTACATGGTGATAGACATGGGTCTAGCTTTAGTTTTCGGCAAATGGAGAGCCAATTTTTCCAGCACCATTTATTAAAGAGGCTGTCATTCTTCCAGTGAACCTGCTTGGCTCCTTTATCAAAGATAAGGTGGTTGAGTGTGTTTGTAGTTGTGGTTGTATCTTCTAATCTATTCCACTGATCTTCAGCTCTGTTTTGATTCCAATAGCATGTTGATTTTACTACTGTTGCTTTGTAGTATAACTTCAAGTCAGGGATTGTGATGCCTCCTGCTTTGTCTTTGCTGCTTAGAATTGCCTTTGTGATTCTAGGTCTCTTCTGGTTCCAGATGAAATTTAGGAGTGATTTCTCTAAATCTATAAGGTATTTGATGGTATATCTATTGGGATTGCATTGAATCTGTATAACAGTTTTGGGAGAATGGCCATTTTCACAATGTTTGTTCTTCCTATCCATGAGGAAGGGATGTCTTTCCATTTTCTGAGATCATCTTCAATTTCCTTTTTCAGTGTATTATAATTTTCACTGTATAAGTCTTTCACTTCTTTCGTAAGAGTAATTCCTAAATATTTCATTTTTTTGCTTGCTAATGTGAAGAGTGCAGTTTCTCTTATTTCCCTCTCTGTGATTTTGTTGTTCGTGTATAGGAATGCTATTGATTTCTGAGTATTGATTTTGTATCCAGCCACAATACTGAATTTATTTATTGTATCTAAGAGTATTTCAATGGAGTTTAGGGGGTCTTCTATGTAGAGTATCATGTCATCTGCAAACAATGATAATTTAACTTCTTCTTTTCCTATTTTTACCCCTTTTATTTCTCTTTCTTGCCTAATTGCTCTGGCTAGTACTTCCAGTACTATATTAAATAGGAGTGGTGATAAAGGACATCCTTGTCTTGTGCCCGATTTTAAAGTAAAAGCTTTCAATTTTTGGCCATTTACTATGATGCTGGCTGTTGGTTTGTCATAAATAGCCTTTATTATATTGAGGTAAAGACCATTTATTCCAATTTTCTGTAAAGTTCTTATCATGAATAAGTGTTGGACCTTATCGAAGGCTTTTTCTGCATCTATAGAAATGATCATGTGATTCTTATTTTTGGCTTTATGGATATGGTGGATTACATTTATTGATTTGCATATGTTGAACCATCCTTGCATTCCTGGGATGAATCCCACTTGGTCATGGTGTATAATCTTCTTGATGATTTGCTGGAACCTATTTGCCAATATTTTATTGAGGATTTTTGCATCTGTGATCATTAGGGAAATGGGTCTATAGTTCTCTTTTATAGTTGGGTCTTTCTCAGGTTTTGGTACTAGAGTAATATTTGCTTCCAGGAATGACTTAGGAAGGATTGCTTCCCTTTCAATTTCATTGAATAGTTTGAGGAGTGTCGGCATTAGATCTTCTTTATATTTCTTGTAGAATTCTGCAGTGAATCCATCTGGGCCTGGGCTCTTCTTGGTGGGTAAGGACTTAATTACATTTTCAATTTCATTAGCAGTGATTGGGTTATTCAACAGTTTTATATCCTCTTGATCTAGCTTTGGTACTTCATATGTTTCTAAGAATCTGTCTATTTCTTCTGTGTTATCAAACTTTTGAGAGTAGAGGTTTTCGAAATAGGTGTTGATGATCCTCTGTATTTTATTGGGTCTGTAGTAATTTATCCTTTTTCATTTCTTATTGCATGAATTTGAGCTTTTTCTTCATTTTTTAAAATAAGGTTGGCTAGGAGCTTATCGATTTTATTTATTCTTTCAAAGAACCAACTCTTTGATTCATTGATTCTTTGGATTGTTTTCTTAGTCTCTATTGCATTGATTTCTGCTCTGATTTTTATAATTTCCTCTCTTCTTTTGGCTTTGGGCTTGACTTGCTCTTCTTTTTCTAGCTGTTTGAGGTGTAGCATCAAGTTATTTATTTGTATTTATTCTGTTTTCCTGATGTGGGAACTCAGTGCAATAAATTTTCCTCTCAGGACGGCTTTCATTGCATCCCACAGATTCCAGTAAGTTGTATCTGCATTTTCATTTTCTTTTAGGTATTGTTTAATTTCTTCTTTAATTTCTTCTGTGACCCATTGATTACTCAAGAGTGTGTTATTCAGTTTCCATGTGTTTGTGGGATTTTTGCAGTATCTTTTATCATTAATTTCTAATTTCAGAGCGCTATGATCCGATAATATGCAAGGGATGATTTCAACTCTTTTGCAATTGCTTAAATATGTTCTGTGAGCTAATATATGGTCTATCTTAGAAAATGATCCATGTACTGCTGAGAAGAATGTGTATTCTGATGTTGTTGGGTGGAACATTCTGTATATGTCTATCAAACCCATTTGTTCACAGATGTGATTCATTTCTGTTATTTCTTTGCTCATTTTGTGTCTGGTTGATCTGTCCCTTGGTGTCAGTGGTGTATTAAGGTCTCCTGTTACAATTGTGTTACTGATAATTTAAGATTTCGTTTCTGTTAATAGTTGTTTTATATAACTGGGTGCTCTGGAGTTTGGTGCGTATGTATTTAAGATAGTTATCTCTTCCTCTTGGAGTTTTCCCCTTACGAGTATGTAGTGACCTTCTTTGTCCTTTATGGTCATTGTTGGTTTAAAGTTCACGTTGTCTGCAAACAGAATGGCTACTCCTGCTTTTTTTTTGGATTCCTGCTGCATGAAGTATTGTTTTCCATCCTTTGACTTTCAGTCTGTGAGTATCCTTCTGGGTTAGATGGGTTTCCTGTAAACAGCATATGGTTGGATTTTGTTTCTTGATCCATTCTGCTAGTCTGTTTCTTTTGATTGGTGCATTGAGACCGTTTACATTAATGGTTATTACTGTTAAATGCTGGTTAATTGTAGGAATGTTATCTCTCTGCTGTTGCATCTTTATCTTTCTGTTCTGTTTAATTATTTGCTTTGCTTAGTGGTTTTTTCCTTTGTGTATCAAAACTGTCTTTCAATATTTTTTGCAGGGTTGGTTTGGTGTTCATGAAGTTCTTCAGCTGTTCTCTGTCATGGAAGTATCATATTGCACCATCTATTTTGAATGATAGTTTTGCAGGATATATCAGTCTTGGTTGGAAATCATTTTGCTTTAGGATCTGGAATACTTCACTCCATGCTCTTTTTGACTTTATCGTTTGTGCTGAGAAGTCTGCTGTGATTCTGATAGGTTTTCCTTTATAAGTGATCTGTCTTTTCTCTCTGACAGCTTTTAATAACCTATTCTTGTGTTGGATTTCTGGGGTGGTGATTATTATATGTCTGGGTGTAGTTTTATTTTGGTTATGACTGTTTGGAGTTCTATATGCTTCACTGATCCTGATGTCAGTTTCTGATCTCATGCTTGGGAAATTTTCAGCTATTACTTCTCTAAATATCCTCCTGACATCCTTCATGTTGTCTCCCTCTCTTTCATTAATCCCTATCATTCTTATGTTATTCTTCTTTGCATCATCTTGCAGTTGTTGAATTGTTGTTTCCTGATTCCTTGTTATTTTCAAAAGATCTTTCCTTTCCTGTTCACTAGCTGCAATCATGTCTTCAAGGTCTGAAATTCTATCTTCACTTTCATTAAGGTGGTTTTTACAACTTTCAGTGGAGTTTTTTATTTCCTGTATATCTCTGTGCATCTGCATTATGTATTCTATTTGTTTCTTATATTGCTCGTCTAGGGATTCTATCTTTTTGTTTAGTTCCTCCAATTTTTTATCTGTGTTTTCTTTAGATATATTTAGAATCTCTTTCATTTCTTTTATCATTTCTTCTTTTATCTGGGAGATTATTTCGAGTTTGAATTTCTTTAAAGCTTCCTGGAGTTGCTTGTCAATTTCAGTAGCTATTGTGTCCGATATATGAGGTGGATGGGATATATTTTCTTCTATATACATCGCTCCTAGGGTTTCTTGAGATGGGCTGGAGGTTTGAGGTTGTAATTTGGTCTTTCATTTTGTCATTTTCCTATATTTCTGTGTTTCAAGTGTTATTTGAAAGCTTCCTCAGGATCTGTTGAAAATCCCCTTCTATGTTTGGAGCTACTGAGACTCTGGCACCGCGCTACCCCAAGCCATTGGGCCTGCAGAACCAGTGGCCCTCCTCTGCCTGCTCAGAACTCTGCAGTTCCAGACAAGCTGGGCCTCAGGGACACTGTGCGCCCACCTGCCCCTTGGAAGCTCCACAGTTCTTCAATCGCAGCCGGGTTAGGGTACTCACCACAGGCCGCGGTTCCTCAGGAACCTGTGGACCCTCCCTGGTTGCAAAGATATCCACAGTCCTCCAGAAACACAGAGAGGCCGGTGAGGGCACCCCAGATCTGCCCAGCTCCTCCTCTGTACACTGATGGCTAGGCGTGGCCGCAAAACAGGCTGGGCTCGGCTGATAGTGTGGGCCGGCCCACCCGTCGGGAGCTCAGCAATTCTCCAAGTGTAACTGGAATGGGGAGGCTGATGTGGAAGCCTCAAACCCACCTCTCCCCTTCACTGCACCTGGAAGCCTGGGGGGACTCCAGCAGTCTGGGTGGAGATATCCAGAGTCCTCCAGACACGCAGGGAGGCCGGTGAGGGCACCCCAGATCTGCCCAGCTCTTCCTCTGCAGACGGATGGCCAGGAGTAGCAGCTAAACAGGCTGGGCTAGGCTGATAGTGTGGGCCCGCCCACCCGTCGGGAGCTCAGCAGTTCTCCAAGTGTAACCAGAATGGGGAGGCTGATGTGGAAGCCTCAAACCCACGTCTCCCCTTCACTGCACCTGGACGCCTGGGGGGACTCCAGCAGTCTGGGTGGAGATATCCAGAGTCCTCCAGACATGCAGAGAGGCCGGTGAGGGCACCCCAGATCTGCCCAGCTCCTCCTCTGCAGACCGATGGCCAGGAGCGGCAGCTAAACAGGCTGGGCTAGGCTGATAGTGTGGGCCCACCCACCCATCGGGAGCTCAGCAGTTCTCCAAGTGTAACCGGAATGGGAGGCTGATGTGGAAGCCTCAAACCCACCTCTCCCCTTCACTGCATCTGGAAGCCTGGGGGGACTCCAGCAGTCTGGGCGGAGATATCCAGAGTCCTCCAGACATGCAGAGAGGCCAGTGAGGGCACCCCAGATCTGCCGATCATGCACTTTCCAGGCCTGCTCTTATGTCACTGAACTATATTCCCGGCCCTTTATTCTTTCTTTTATGTTTTCTCCATCCTTCCTCCCTCTCTATCTCCCTCTTACTCTGTTCCTTGGTATCTACCTTCCTTCTTCCCTTCTATCATTCCTTTCTTCTATTATTGATAGTATTCCTTTATAGTTTACAAATGTCTTTACTTAATTCAATTTAATTTAATTTATAAACAAATAATCAAAAAATAAGGCAGCCATTCCTGGTTTTGTATTTTAATTAAGGTAATATTTTGAAATAGAATTAAGTTATAGGAAAGTGATATAGCTTAAGGTTGCAGATAATTTGGAAAATAAGTATTAAAGAAAAGACAATCAGTCACAGTTTTGTGCAAGTTTGTCTAGATCCATTGTTATGAACATAGGCTTATACATAAACACAATTCCTGTGATTCCTTGTGTAACTTTTCAACTTAATTCACTTTAAAGTTTAACATCTAATAATTTTTTTAAATATACACCTGAAAGATTAAAATATATTCAGCACATGAGCAATTCTGACTTTCATTGTGTAAAGATTTGAACCTGAGATGTGTGAATTTTTGAATTCAGAAATGGGTGAGCAGTACCAGCTTCTAGGTGCATTCCTCGGAGCCATGCTGCAGCCTCTCCTTTCTGCTACATGATGAAGAGCCCCTGATTCTTTGCCTATCTCCTGATATCTTCAGGTTTGCAATGTTCTCTAAAAATAAATTAAGGACTATAGATTTGTGTTACTTATTGTACTTTTAAAAATAAAAGTTTGGCAAATGAAAATTTTGACAATGAATGTAGAATATATGGAATTCCCTAAATTTAGATCAGAAAGACGCTACAAATCTTATCTTTAAATGAATATCGGTGTATTTACATTGCCAATTTAAAATTTCTCATTAGTATTTTAAAGTTATTTTACAATGTACCATTCCAAGTAAGATATTTTATTTACACTTATCTAGCAATTATACTCATTACTTTGCTCCAAACTTGTGAGTATAAAATTTATCTATTTTGAGAAATTTAAGTGTTTTTTCTTGTGACACAAATTTCATTATTTTGGGTGTCTACAGTACAACTGGTCCATTTTAAAAATTGAGTCATTAATGTTCTAATGACATGACAATTCCTTTATTTAAATATTTTAAAATGTAACATATTTCATATATTTCAAAATCAATGACAAAATTTTGCCTTTTATTATATCAATATTATTTCAAATCATAATTTACTCTGCCTTCAATATCTAGAATTTATATTTGTAGATATTCCTGCTTGCATTTCTTTGTGATTAAGGTTAAGAATGTAATAAATATTCATGGCTCAATAGATTATTAGTTGTCTTCTCTCATGCCATAAATGCCTTAGTAATTTATATATTTATGTGCTCCAACTCTCTACTTTCTACTATTTATTTATTAGTATAAGGCATAGTTTTACCTTGTACTTACTTATGTGTATTTTTATATTTTGAAAGTATATTATATCAATTTTTTGACATACCCATCTATAGAGTGTATAACTTTGAAGATAACATTTGGGGCTGGGGATTTAGCTCAGTGGCATAAGCACCTGCCTTGCAAGCAGGCAGTCGTGAGTTCGATCCCTGGTACTGATGAAAACGAAAAAGACAAAAAAAAAAAAAAGTTAAAAAAAAAAGATAACATTTAAGTTGAAGAAGTTCTTTAATTTTAATTAAATTAGGGGTGTATTATTTTCTGTATTTTGTTGGATGGAAAGCATATGGAATCTATTATCTACAGGAGGCATGCTGGTTGAACTGAATTGCACAAAGGCATTGGGCCTCCATGTATCCAGCAGCAAGGGTTGAGTATTTAAGAAACTTTGGTCCATGGTTGGGATCTGAACACATGTTATTCAGATGCTTTGTTTTCTCACTACCCTCATTTCCAAAAGGAGAGGGGACTCAAATATCAGGTGTGCCTCACATGGAAGAATAATTCCTCTGTGTGTGTGTGTGTGTGTGTGTGTGTGTGTGTGTGTGTGAAGAGAGAGAGAGAGAGAGAGAGAGAGAGAGAGAGACTTACAGCTATTCCTTTTGTTGTCATAAGGTATCATCTTGTCCCTGTCATGTTTCTGCATAGCTACAGTGGTTTCATGTGGTTCCCTAACTACTGAGTATAGAGATGTGCACCTCAGTTTCACTGTCCGAGCAGCTCATCAGTATTTAAACTCAGCTGCAAGGAATGAAAGGAATTAAGACTAAAAGTAAGAACAAAATCATCCTATTTGTAAGAAAAGAGAAAAGCTGAGGACAAAATGCTTTCCTGTGAGATGTCCATAGGGAGTTTAGAAAAGGTATTAACTAGGAGCCTTAGTGTTGAACTACCTTTAATCAGCATAATAGTCTCCATCTCAGATCCATACTAGAACCTGTCACATGAATGCTTCTTTGCACTGTCACTGATGGAACCCAGGCCCTAAAATCCTAACCTGAGGTCGCACTGTCCAAGTGCACATTCCTAATTGGGCCAGCTGGTCCTTATTGGGCCTTAATTCTGTAATTCATAGTTTGGTTAGGAGGAAATTACAGAGAAGTTGGACTTAGTGACTGAGCATCCGTTACATTATATATATATATAGTACCCCAAAATCAAGACCCCAAAATGCTGTTCAAAAAGTGGGGCAAGACAACTTTAAAAGAAAACAAGTGCTTTATTTAGGCTGGTACCCAGCAACACAGTGCAATGGAGTTTGCAAAGCTGTGCAACTAGGTTAGAGTTTTGGGAGGCTTATAAAGGAAAAAAACGCAAAGCAGGGGTGGAAGGGGATAAAGGTGGGAAAGGCTTTTGTTCTCTAATTGGGCCTGGGGACAGAGTTCCTTGATTAATCAGTTGCCTTTATGGGAAGTTTTGCAGCTGATGGTCAGCGAGTTCCTCCTTTACAGAACTTGACAACTTGTAGTTGGCTAATTCCAGGAACAATTGTCCATCACAAAGGGGGACAAAGGTTGACACAGAATACAGGATTACCAGGGTAAAAACACATACAGAGCAGAATGGTGGCACTTTTGTCAGAGCACAACATTCCCCACTGATTTTTGTCTGTGAGTCAAATAATTGACCCATGGAAGGGATATCTGTTTATAGCCTTGTGTCTATAAGACCATTAATTTATTGGTTTGAACTCAGTCTTTAACATAGCTTATCAATTTGTTTATAATATCGGGCCTGATAGTTACACAAATGAGAATTAACAAAGGTCTTATGGCTGCCATTATTAAAGTTGTTAACCAAGGGGAAAAAGAAAAACCAACATTTAAACCAGCACTGTTTTGCCTTCCTGGCTCTCTTTCATTCTTGCAATTACTTTTTGAGTTTAGCCAGGTTTTGCCTGATGACTCCAGAATGATTGGCGTACAGACAGCAGTTTTCCTCTAAAGCTAAACAGAGATCTCCTTCTTTTAGGAATAGGAGATCTAGTCCCCATCAGTTTTGTAAAACCATCTCAGCCAGGGAACTCAAAGAATCTTCTAGCTTGGAGACAGAGTGATTGAGTGTGTCTAGTGTTGTACACTAGAAAAAAGAGCTTCGTTATATTTATATTATACCAAAATACCTGTAATGTGTCCATACTGTGTATGTGTTTTCTTTACCCCTCTGGGTGACCTAATTGATATATTAATCAATGCTCTCCTCTGTTAAGAATTGCAAAATTTTACCTAATTGATATTTTAACCATTTTGCCCTCTATAAATAACAGATGTGGTGCTAAAATAAGCTAACAAGTGTTGTTAATTACTGCTAGACTGCTCTGTCCTCTCCTAAGGAAAATAAAGGTCTTCCTCATTAACAGTTTTCCCAATCCACGCCCATGACCCCCTACTTTGTAAATTGTGATATGTACTTAAAGTAGGCAGGTATAGAGGAGCAACACACACACATAGCTTTTGTAATCTCCAACTGCACTGTGTTGCTGGGCCTAGGATAAAATAAATCAGCGATGCTTTTTAAAATATGTTTTTGCTTCATTTTTTGAACTCGAGCTTGGGAGCTCGTTTGTGGATTACATATTTGGGGCTCGCTCAGGATTAATGAGGGACCCTCCCCAAATTATTTTTTCACCAATATATCAGCTAAACATCTGTAAGTATTTGTTTTTTTGTGCCTGTTTATAATCTGAGTGCACACATTTGTAACTGCAGATGAAATGAGACAACTTCTGGGGGCCTTTTTCCCCCTTTTGTATTTTAGGGCTTTTGGGGCCCATTCGTAACTTTGTTTGGGTTTCGGCCCATGTGGGGGTTTTTGCCCATTTGTAATTGGATGTGCGCAATGACTGCAGACGAGCTAGGGCTCCTTCTGCACCACAATCTGGGGGCTATTGCCTGTTTGTAATGTGTGTCGATTTAGCCCATTTGGGGCTTCGGCCCATGTGTGTGGGTTTTTGGCCCATTTGGGGTTTTGGCCCATTTGGGGCTTCAGCCCATGTGTGTGGTTTCGGCCTGTTTGGGGCTTCAGCCCATGTGTGGTTCTTCGGCCCGTGTGTGTGGCTTCAGCCCTTTTGGGGCTTCGGCCCATGTGTGTGGCTTTGGCCTGTTGCTTTGACCCATGTGTGTGGTTTTAGTCCATTTGGGGCTTCAGCCCATGTGTGTGGTTTCAGCCCATTTGGGGCTTCGGCTCATCTATAACTTTGGGGCATTTTGCCAGTGTGTATTTATGTTCAATGTTTTTGTATTTTGGAAATGTCTGCCTGTTTGAATCTGTTACTAACTTTGGGGGTTTTTTTGGTCCATTTGAACTTGTTGAATTTGTTACTAACTTAGGGGCTCATTACCCATTTTTGTTGCAGGATCCATGTGCCTCATTAGACTCAAGGTTCATAGTAAAAATTATTCCCTTTAGCTCACCAAACTGTGCACAAAACAACCTCTGTTTGTGTTTTTAATGTTGGTCTTGTCTTTCGTGGTGCCTTGTTTAATGTTTTAGTCCTCAATTGTTTACTTGCAACCTCGGTATGCCTTTTAAAAAATGTATTTTTCTTTCTGGTTAAAATGTGAATATTTGTGCACATATATATTGTAAGACCGGTGTCGCAAAGGAGACCTCAAGGACTCCGCTCTCATGTAAGAACAAAGGGGTTTTCATTATTCCATGCACACGGGGTCCTCCAAACAAGCGGGAACAGAGGGCCCCGAGTGCAGGTGAGGCAGGTGCTTTTAAGGGGAAAAAACCACAAAGCAAGCGTTTTTTTTTTTTTTTTTTTTTTTTTACAGAAGCCAATCATAGCAGTTAGAGCGGGATAGTTGGCGGTCTGTCTATTTGTGGTTGGTTAGCTCATAAGGGATGACCAGTGGGTCAGAGTTAATTAACTGTCTTGTTCTGCACAACTTATCTTTAGGACAACTGGTTTCTGTATGGTTCGAGTTTGACATGCTTTACAACCCTGATTAGCGTAATCGGCAGGCTTTATCTCTGAATTCCCTGGCACAGTGTAGCCAGAGCACATCACATTTTGCTGGTGTTTCCTTTGATCTTCCTGCAGGGCTGAGTTAGGACTGAGTCATGAGGCCCAGTTCTGTTTCTAGCTGAAAAACAGCATCTTGTTTTTAACCTTTAAATTTCTGGTCCTTCATTCCCCCCTTTTGTTGTATGTTACCTCTAATCCTAGAGGTTAGTCGTAGCTAAGGGAGTATATTGTTGTCTAAGGACCATTATTTTTACCTGAGAGACTTGGGAGTTAATAAACTGAGTTATGTGATTTACAAAGAAACCTGCAGAGCCATCAAACTTGTTGACCCAAATCTGGAAACTGTATTGCTGTCCACTTAGCTCTGACAATCTCGGGAGTTCCTCTGTCAAGGTCAGGTAAAGGGTTAAACTCATACGCAAATCTCTCTGCATACAAGCAGGTTACTTTAAACAAGTGTAAATTAATGGGCCATTCTAGTTTTCTTTAGCTCTTTAGCGAATAGAGGCACCTAACAATGATTAACAACCCTTGTTAGCTTGTTTTAGCACAACTTCTGTAGTTTGTAGAGGGCAACAATGGTTAACATATCAATTAGGTGAGATTCTTGCAATTTTTTACAGAGGAGAGTATTGTTCAACATATCAATTAGGTCACTTAACATATCAGTTAGGGAAAAAGGATTAAAAAAAACACATTTAGTAAGCCACGTTGCAGGTTTGCTATAATACACATATAACGAAGCTATTTTCCTAGAGTACAACATTTCCCACTGATTTTGGTCAGTGAGTCAAATCATTGACTCATTGGCATCTGTTTATAACCTTGCATGTGTCTTTAAAATCATAAGCTTTTAAGATCTTTGACATAGTTTATAAACTTGTTTACAATACAAGGCCCAGTAGGAGGATTAATAAAGGTCTTGCAGCTGTCATTAAAGCTGTTAACCAAAAGGAGAAAGAAAACCAACATTTAAATTTACTCTGTTTTATCATACAAGTAACAATTTTTAAGTCAGACAGAGGACTCCTTGGGGTCTCTACAAAGGAGGAGAACACAAAATTATCAGTTATATTAGACAATCTTAAGCTTTAAAGAGTCCTTGTAAGAAATAACAGTTTACTTATCCGCAGGCTGATGGTCTTTTGAAGTTGGGACCTGCTTGCAGTGGGAATGTTGAATCCAGGCAGGCTTTCAGCTACTTTGACAGTCCATTGCAGCTCAAGAGATTCACGGTGAGGTCGCTTGTCCAGGTGCCTAGGCTCTTTAGCTCGCAGTGGGCAGCAGCGAAATAACCAGTGGATGGAAGTCAGAGCTAGCTGAAAAGTCTGGGGGAGACTTAATAAGATCTTGATTAGTTAAATCAGCTAATTTTTTAGAACCCTTTAAGGATAAGAGGAAGATCTCTCACATAAAACCTCAAAAGAGGAAATATCTGCAACATAGGGGGTGCATCATGCATACAAAAGGGGCAAAAGGAAAAGAGACTCACCCAGTTTTCGTCAGTTTTTAAGGCCAGTAGTAATTATAGTCTTTAAAATCTGACTTATCTTTTATCTCTCCTGAACTCTGAGGCTGGTAAGCCCAATGGAGTTTTTTTTTTTTTTAATCTGCAAAGCTTAGGTTAGTTTGAGTTACTAGGCTATAAAAGCCAGGCCATTGTTGGACCCCATGGATAAAAAGAGGAGACCAAATCAGGGAAACTGCTATCAGAGCTGACTCAGAATAAGTAGAAAACACTTTTACCCATCTAGTGAAAGTATCAACCATTATAAGTAAACACTTATATCCTTGAAGTTCAGGCTTTTTATTTTTGTAAAATCTATTTTCCAGTGTTTTTTTTTTTTAGGCGTAGTCCCACGATAACCAGTGGTTTCTATTTGTTGCAGTACTTTTGGATTTACCAATTGGCACTGAGGGCATCTGAAGCTCACAGACTGGGCTAGCTTGATATTAGCCCCTGGGGATCTCTCGGAAGTTGAGCTGCCAGATTCTGGTCTTTTCAAGTGCAAATGGGCTCTTGATAGATGTAACTGCTTCCATCAGAGAAGTAGGATGGAACTCTAGATAGTAGCTTATCCACTAGATAAGGTCGAAGTCTCGTGAGGTGATCAATGACCTCAGTACAATTGTGGTGAGGCAACGAGGGGCCATCCTCAGGCAGCAAAGTAGCCGAGTTTGAAGCCGCTGTTTCCAGAAATAGTGCCTGGTAATGTATGGCTCGGGAATTAGACATCCATCGGTCTGGTGGGGCTTTGATGAGAGTCTCCAGCGAATAGGAGGAGACAATTAATAGTTTGTGTCCAAAAATCAATTTTTAAGCCTCCTTTATGAGGGGGCCACCGAGGAAATCACCACAGACAGGGTGGCCATCTGGCTGCCACAGAATCAAGTCTCTTGGAAAGATAGGCAACAGGCGTCTGCCAGGGTCCCAAACTCTGGATCAGTCCTGTGGCACCTAGAAATTTTGCACTTGTCTCTTAGTCACAGGGACTGGAATCTGTTAGATGGCTCACAACAACCAGTGTAGTCTTTTTTTGTGTAGACTGGTTCTGACAAGGTCGGGGGGACTAGCATTAGAGCAGTTACTTTTTTGGTTGACCCCTCTGATGTGGTTGTTATTTTTTAAGTGGCTTGATCTGCCATACTGTTTCTTAAGGTGACAGTGTCATCTCCTGTCTGGTGAGCCTTGTAATGAATAATAGCAACCCATTGAGGCAGCCAGACAGCTGCTAGCAAGTCTAGAATCTGTGGAGCATTTTTAATCTTAGTCCCAGCTGAGGTTAAGAGACCTCACTCTTGATAGATGGCTCCACATACATATACAGTAGCAAAGGCATATCTACTGTCAGTAAAAAATGTTTACCCTCTTTCCCATGGCTATTTTTAGCCTCTCAGTCAAAGCAATAAGCTCCACCTTTTGGGCGGAGGTGCCAGGCTCTAACCGATTAACCCAGAGTACCTTCTTTTCGGTGGTCACTGCTGCCCTGGCCACTCATTTGCCGTTCTGGATAAAGCTGCTTTCATCGAATGGTTGTCGGAATTTCCCAAAAGCTGGTCGGTAAGATCAGCCCGTAGGTTCTGCGACAGTTCGAGGATGTCAGCACACTCATGGAGAGAGGTGTCTTTTGTTCCTCTGGATCATCATCAGGCATAAGGGTGGCTGGGTTTAAAGCTGAAGAAGTCTTGAATATCATTGACTCTGGGTCTAGAAGCAGGGCTTGACAGTAGAATTTTGACGTTTGAGAGCCTTTTTTCAGGAGGGGTTTTGATAAGAGTCTCTAAACTGTGAGAGGTTACCACAGAAATCACTTGCCCAAAGCGAGTTTCTTTGCCTCCTTAAGTAGCATTGTCACAGTAGCTAGTATTCTTAGGCAGGGGGGCCATACTCTTGTCATTGGATCAAGTCTTTTGGAGAGGTAGGTTATAGGTCTCTTTCAAGGGCCAATGTCCTGAGTTAGGACTCCTTTGGCAATGTCCCTGAGTTTATCTATGAACAAGGCAAAAGGCTTGGTAACATCAGGAAGTCCCAGGGCTGGGGCCTCTGTCAAGGCCCACTTGAGCTGCTGAAAGGCCTGTTTACATTCATCAGTCCAGTTCAGCGAATTTTGAGTTTCTCCCTTATGGGAGTCATATAGAGGCAAGCTTTTCAGTAAAATTTAGCCTATAGTATCCAATCACCCACAGAAACTCTCATGTGTTTTTTTTTTTTTAAGTTTTCTCTCATAGAGCAATTTTAACACCTTGGTTATCTTTTTGTAAATTTTTTAGTTCTCAAAGACCTTTTTGTGTTATCTCTATTAACTGGCTGAGGGGCATTTTTTAAATCTCTCAAACCTTTGTAATTTTTGTCTAACATGTGGGTCCAACTGAGTTACAAAGAGAACAACTGGCGATACTGGGAAACCCCCTTACCTCTGGATGTCCAATTGGGGTGGCACAAAAAGAGAACATGGTTTTGGCATTCCGGATCAGAGAGCAGGCTTTATCTGGATGGCACACCGCTTTTTGTCCAAGGGTGTCACGTGGCAGGCCATCATTTTATTGAAATTATATTCTTAACAAAAAGGGCTTTTGCATAGGTAACAAAATTGTGCTGTATAATCTCCCAGATGTTTACAGCACATGCAAGAACTTGTATCTTATCTCTATTATCATCTATAATCTCATATTAATGGAAACACTTTGCAGCAAAGGTTTAGAATCTTATAAATAAATCTACCAAAACTGATCTAATACTGTCAAATTTTGAACACATTTACTTCTTGTCAAGCCTGTTGTTTTCAGTACTATAAACCAAGACAAATAAAATTCACATTTTCTTGAGCCTTTTACAACTTATAATATACCTCTCAAGCTAAGCTTTAATCTTTTTTTTACATTCTGGCACAACCAGACATCTTTATTTGAAGACCACTCTCTTTGTCCCTCTTTTTACTATTACCAGTCAATTATCTTTTTTTTTCATTTCTCAGACAACATCAAAACTCTTAACAAAACCCTTGAAGTCACCTTTTAGTAGTCCAAAACATACTTATTTTATGTCTTTTTACCACATAAAAATGCTGTATTTCAAAAACAAACTTGGTAAAGTTGATATGATTTTTAATAACCATAAATATACATATAATGTGCACATGTATATATTTTAACCAGAGAGGAAAATACTCTTTTTAAAAGGCATGCCGAGGTTGTAAGCAATCAGTTGAAGTCTTACATATTAAACAAGGTACCACAACATTAAAGACATAAACGAAGGGTGCTTTCTTGCACAGTTTGGTGAGCTAAAGGAAATAATTTTTCTTATTATGAACCTTGAGTCTAATAAGCCATATGGATCCTAAAACAGAAATGGGCAATCAGCCCCTAAGTTAGTAACAAGTTTAAACAGGCAACCAAGGAGGAAAATGGCCAATACTGTAGGGAGGGCATTTCTCCCTCAGCTGTACCATCATTAATCATGCCCTTCTTAACCTGGAGAGAAAGACTGTGAGCTCGCTCCCGAACCTCGGGCCAATGGTCCAAGGTAAGGGAGAGAGGGGTTGAAGTCGTCTGTCCCATCTTATCCTGAAGGGAAAAGAAGAATTACAACAGACAGAGAAGACACGGACAAACACAAACACCATTCACGAGCCGGCATCACGCATACACACACCAGAGCCACTAGGTGGTGGAAACAGACCGGCGGAGAATCCCGCGGGAACAGACTGGCAGAGAAATCTGCTGCAGACGGTAGGAGTGACCTACCCAACTCGGCAGGAGTGACCTGCCTACGCGAATCGGTGGGGAACCACCGGCAGACGTTCCGCAAGGGAACTTTGGGGCGTCCCCCGAAAGGAACAGACTGCCCTTGAAGTCAGGACCAAAGAAACAACACGAACGGTCCAGGGCAGTAAGAGAAGAGAGAGAAAATAAGCGAACGATCGAAATGAAAGTAAACAAAAAATCGGCCGTACTCACCCCAGAGAGGTGCCGTTGGGGTCTCCTCCTGTGAGGAGGTCTGATCTCAGTCTGATCTCGATGGGGCCTCCAAATGTAAGACCAGTGTCGCAAAGGAGACCTCAAGGACTCCACTCTCATGTAAGAACAAAGGGGTTTTTATTATTCTGTGCGCACGGGGTCCTCCGAACAAGCGGGAACAGAGGGCCCCGAGTGTAGGTGAGGCAGGTGCTTTTAAGGGGAAAAAACCGCAAAGCAAGCATTTTTTTACAGAAGCCAATCATAGCAGTTAGAGCGGGATAGTCGGCGGTCTGTCTATTTATGGTTGGTTAGCTCATAAGGGATGACCAGTGGGTCAGAGTTAATTAACTGTCTTGTTCTGCACAACTTATCTTTAGGACAACTGGTTTCTGTATGGTTCGAGTTTGACATGCTTTACAACCCTGATTAGCGTAATCAGCAGACTTTATCTCTGAATTCCCTGGCACAGTGTAGCCAGAGCACATCACATTTGCAGGTGTTCCCTTTGATCTTCCTGCAGGGCTGAGTTAGGACTGAGTCATGAGGCCCAGTTCTGTTTCTAGCTGAAAAACAGCATCTTGTTTTTAACCTTTAAATTTCTGGTCCTTCAATATGTATATTTATGGTTTTAAAAAATCATATTAACTTTACCAAGTAAAAGCCAGGTCATACTGTAACTGAGCCAGGTTTCAATTTTTTAAAAATGTAGCATTTTAATGTGGTAAAAAGACATAAAATGGTTAAATATGTTTTAGACTGCTAAAAAGGTCACTTCAAGGATTTTGTTAAAGGTTTTAATGTTGTCTAAAAAGCAAGAGAAAAAGTAATTGACTGGTAATAAATAAAAAAGAGGTGGTTTTGTCTTAAAGTATAAATGTAAAAGAGGATATGATTTCTTTTTGTGGCATGGCTATCAAGTGCAAAGAGCCCAACAGGATAATTTGCAATACTGTGAGTTTGGGGGAGGGGAATTTCCAGAAATGCTATAGGTTGCAAAGACAGAGTTGAGATTTTGATTGATAAAAAAAAAAATAATTCGTCTTGTTCTGGAAAAAGCCAATCTAAATTTAAAATATAATAACTATTGTGCTAATGTGATTGGTGATTATAGATATAAAATACAAGTTCTTGCATATGCTGTGGACATCTGAGAGATTATATGGCACAATTACTTTTGTTAACTATAAAAAAGCCCTTTTTTTGTTAAGTATGTAATTTCAGTAAAACAATGGCCTTCCCTGTGGCACCCTGGGACAAAAAGCGGTGTGCCATCCAGATGAAGCCTGCTCTCTGATCCAGAATGCCAGAACCATGTTTTTCCTTTTGTCCCACCCTGACTGAACAACCAGAGGTAAGGAGGTTCCCCAGTATCACCAATTGTTCTCTTTGTAACTCAGTCAGCCCCAGGCATTAGACAAAAATTGCAAAAGTTTGAGAGGTTTGAAAACAATGCACTTAAGTCAGTTATTAGAGGTTGCTTAAAAGAGATTTGACAACCTAGGGGACCCTAAAGACCAGGCTTAAGAGGTTTCTGCTGGGAAGAAAGACTATACTGGTTGTTGGACTCGCCATAAAAAAAAGACTCTTTCCTCCCAGCAGATGCAAGCCCATCCAACAGATTCCAGTCCCTGTTACTAAAAGGCAAGTACAAAAATTTCTAGGAGCCAAAGGCCTGATCCAGAGTTTGGGACCCTGGCAGAAGCCTGTTGCCTATCTTTCCAGGAGACTTGATTATGTGGCAGCCAGATGGCCACCCTGTCTGTGGGTGATTTCATCGGTGGCCCTTCTGGTTAAAAAAAAGTTTAAAAATTTACTTTTGGACAGAAACTCTCAGTTGTTCCATCCTATTCGCTGGGGACTCTCATCAAGTCTCTGCCAGACCGATGGCTGCCCAACTCCCAAGTCATGCACTATCAAGGCACTACTTCTGGATCTGACTACTATCAGTTTCAAGGAAACAACAGCTTTAAATCCAGCTACTCTGCTACCTGATGATGCCCCTCCACGACAGTATTGGGGACCAGACTTGACAGATGAGCCACTACTCAGAGTTCCTT
Source organism: Cavia porcellus (assembly GCF_034190915.1). Classification (NCBI taxonomy): domain Eukaryota; kingdom Metazoa; phylum Chordata; class Mammalia; order Rodentia; family Caviidae; genus Cavia; species Cavia porcellus. The sequence continues at coordinate 62,513,524 of NW_026947489.1, forward strand.
TATATTTCTTGAATGGAAGCAGTTACATCTATTAAGATAAGTGCATTGTGGGAGCTACCGTTACCACCGACTCTCAGATTTTATGGGAATCAACACTGGAGCTGGAAACATGGGCCCAATGGGCTGAACTCATTGCCCTCACTGAGGCCTCAAGTTGTCAAAGTATGCATTTGTTACTGCCCATGATCATGGGGCCATTTATCAAGAATGGTGCTTATTGACTTCTGGAGTCAAAAGATTAAAAATGCTCCCCAAATTTTAAACTTGTTGGCTGTCATCTGGATGCCAAGGAGAGTGGCTATTATCTGCTGTATAGTCCAGTGGGCAGGAGATGACCAAAAAGTAATTTGGCAGATGCCACCACCCAAAAGGCAGCCACAAAATCAGTGGGGATTGAGATAAGCTTGACATTACTGCTGATCCCACCTACTTTGTCAGAGCCTATTTGCACTTATGAAGACTTACATCTGGCAGCTCAACTTCCAAGTGATCTCTGGGTGCTAATATAAAAGCTGGCCCAGTCTGTGAGCCTCAGATGCCCTCAGTGCCAATTGGTAAGCCCAAAACAACTGCAACAAATAGAAACCACTTGCTACGTGGGACTATGCCTAAAAAAATTGAGAAATAGGCTTTACAAAAATGGGAAAGCCTGGACTTCAAAAAAATAAGTACTTCTTAATAATGATATTTTTTACTAGATAGGTAAAAGCTTTTCCTACAAAATCTGAGTCAGCTCTGATAGTAGTCAAAAAGCTCTTATATGAGGTTGTCCCACGATTTGGCCTCTCTTTTTACCCATGGGGTCTGACAATGGCCCAGATAACTTAAAAATTAACCTAAGCTTTGCAGATCAATTGGAAACTCCATTGTGCTTACCAGCCTCAAAGTTCAGGACAAGTAAAAAAGATAATTCAGATTTTAAAGACAATAATTACTAATGGCCTTAAAAACTGGCAAGAACTGGGTGAGTCTCTTTTCTTTTGCTCTTTTGTGTGTGTGATGTACCCCCTATGTTGCAGGTATTTCCCCTTTTGAGGCTTATACAAAGCCCATACAGGGAGACCTCTTCCTCTTATACTTAAGGTTTCTTTAAAAAAATTAGCTGATTTAGCTAATCAAGATCTTATTAAGTACCCCCAGACTTTTCAGCCAACATTCCTCCACCTGCTGTCTACTGCGAGGACAAGCACCCTGTTGTGGAGCCTAGACACTGGTCCTCATCAAGAGGCCTCACTGTAAATCTCTTGAGCTACAATGGACTATCAAAGTAGCTGGAAAGCCTGCCTAGATTCATTATTCCCACTTCAAGCAGATTCCTGCTTCCAAAGGTGATCAACCTATGGATAAGATCAAACTATGGATAAGTGGACTGTCATTCCCTCCAAGGACTCTTTAAAGCTTAAGATTGCCAAATGTAACTGATAATGTTGTGTTCCCCCTTATAGAGACCCCAAGGAGGCCTCTGTCTGACTTTAAGAAAAAAATTGTTGACAGAACAGAGTAAATTTAAATGTTGGTTTTCTTTCTCCTTTTGGTTAACAGCTTTAATAAAGACAGCTACAGACCCTTGTTAATCCTCCTATTGGGCTTTGTATTGTAAACAAGTTGATAAACTAAGTCAAAGATCTTAAAAGCTTATGATTTTAAAGACACACACAGGGTTATAAACAGATACCTATGAGTCAGTGATTTGACTCACTATCTAAAGTCAATGGGGAATGTTGTGCGCTAGAAAAAAAGAGCTTCATTATATTACACCAAAATACTTGTAACATGGCCATACCATGTATGTGTTTTCTTTCCCCCTCTGGGTGACCTAATTAATATGTTAATCAATGATCTCCTCTGTAAAGAACTGGAAAATCTTACCTAATTGATATGTTAACCATTGTTGCCCTCTACAAATAACAGATGTGGTGCTAAAATAAGCTAACAGGGGTTGTTAATTACTGCTAGACTGCTCTGTCCTCTCCTAAGGAAAACAAAGGTCTTCCTCATTAACAGTTTTTGCGACCCATGCCCATGACCCACTTACTTTGTAAATTGTGATATATACTTAAAGGTGGCAAGTATAGAGGAGCAACACACATACTTTTGCAATCACCAACTGCACTGTGTTGCTTGGCCCAGGATAAAATAAATCAGCACTGCTTTTTAAAATATGTTTTTGCCTCGTTTTTTGAACTCGAGCTTGGGGGCTCATTTGTGGATGACAAGAGCTAGACCCTGACCCACAAGACAACTTAAGTGCCTGTAATTCTGGTTTCTGATTACTAGGCTGGATACTCCTAAACCCATTTATCCTGCCATCCAATATCTACAAAAGTGTTTTATTTTTAAGGACTGTGAACACCTCCAGGTATGATAATCTCTAGATACTCCACTATGTGCAAGGTCAGTAGTTGGTTGTTGTCTCTGGGGACAGAGGTACCAGCCAATGGACTGTATTTTTTTTTTACTATTTAGGTCTTTGCAAGGCTTAGTTTGTCTTCCTTTAATCTGCCAGGCATGCTGTATGGCATATTGTCCTACTTTTATCTTCTTTTGTCTAATTTTTACTGGGATTTTATTTAACAGAGGACAAATTTAGTTTAATTATGCTATGGACAGTGGCATTGGTTGCCAACATCTCACCAGTATTGTAATCAGTTATCTTTCAAGTTCCAAATTGAGGACTATGAGACATGCCCCTGAAATCTCCATAAGGGAGTACTCGTAGGAACAAGACTATTAGGTAGAATGGCAATCGTAAGCTTTAAGGGGTCCTTGGATAGGATAACAGTCCACTTATGTGTAGGTCAATTGCTATCAGAGGCTGGGACCGACTTGAAGTGAGAATGATGGATCCAGGCAGGTTTCCTAGGGTTGACTAAGCAATGGGTCACTTAAGGACACTAGTAGTGGTTTTCACCACACTAGACATAAAATATGTAATTTTTATTAAGAGCACCAAGTGTTATATATTCATACCCACTACATAAAGTTTGCAAGCTCCCTAAATAAAATAAAGCAACACATATAATATTTGTAATTCATAATACAGTAATAAGTGCAAAAATACAGTCTCCCAGTTAAACTTCTAGTGCTATAAAAAACAAGATTCTATTCTTCCTTATGACTGAATAATAGTCCACTGTTCATCTGTGCTGTTTTTTTATGTATTCATTTATTTCAGATCACCTGAGCTCATTGTATATGTTGGTTATCTTAATTATTGCTGGGGTAAACCTGAGTCTGAATTGGAAGAAGGCAGATACTGAAAGATAAGTACTTCAACTTCTATTTCATACACCAAACTTAATGTCAAAGTGATATAGGGGAATGAAACTTTTAACTTATTGTGTCTGGTATGAGTTTGTGTTTTTTAAAATCAAAGAATGAATTTGAGGAACAACAGAGATTAAGAACAGATATTTATTGAGAAAAGAAAGCATTTGTCTGAGAGAGGAAGAGAGTGAGAGACAGACAGACAGACAGACAGACAGGCAGATGGAGTTCTGAGGTGGTTTCTAGGGACTCTGTCTTTTCTAGGGACTTTATAGAGTACAATCATGAGATGAAACAGGTTTGTGGTCGAGAAACAGGGAACTTGCAAGGCATAGGGGCATGAGGTGAGACAAAACTATGGTTAATCCATAAGATTAACAGTTTAGGTAAAGCTAATTAAATCGGGACAAATGGGGAAGGGAGTCACCTATAAAGTGGGCATTCTTAGAGAGCAGTGGCTCTTCCATAGGGGTTTGGGGTGGTGACTTCTGCTTTCCTCAAGGTGATAGGGAACTATTTAGAACATCAGTACTTAGGACATGGATGCATTTGTTTGCTCTTTTGTTTTGAGACCTGGCCCAGAGCAGGAAGTGTCTGTCTTCTTCCAGTTGCAAGGCATCTGGGCTTTTGCACTGGCTCCTTTGAGGACCTAGCCCTGTATCACTGCCTATAATGTTTCTAACTCAGCTACCCATAACAAAAGTAAGCATAAAATCAGTAGTACTAGAGGTTGAGGAGAGAGTGGGAGGAGGTTGACTAAAGGGGAAATTAGAATTCATCAGTGAATGCCATAGGCTGTGAATGTAGAAATTTGCCAAGAAACCCATTAACATGTGCCACCAACATATTTTATTCAAGAATGAAATACAACGATTTACAGTACCAAATATGATTACTAGACACAGTGTTTTTCTTTCTTGGTAAATATTAGTTTTATATTCATTAGTACAAAACATCTCCTTCAGGATCGCCTTCATCACTAATGCTCCCAATTTTGCTTTGTGTGTGTGCATGCGTGAGTGTGTGTATTTGAGCACATGCACATGTTTATGTTGTACCACACATAGAGGTGCAGCATCCCAGTACCAGATCACAAGGCATGGCATTTTATCACTAAGCACAAACAAAGATGTTATGCAGTACCAGTGGGTTGATAGCCTATCTCTATCTTACTTGAGGAAAAACTGTACAAAAGTGTGATCTAATGGACTATAGAGTCCCCACCACTGAATTCTGTATTTTTATCATTAGTATAATTATATCTTGAGACAACTTCTAAGCATTTATTCTATTTTCCAATTATACATATTGTGTTCATATGTGAGAGCAAAAAGCATGATTCTTCTTATCACCTTCATCCCTGTATTATAGTCCATGTTCATCTTTACACATTTTTAAAACGCAAAACTAAAGAACATAGTTTAATTTCATGTCCATAATATCATGCATAAATGCACTCCCATACCTACATAAAACATTGACAATATATTTCTCATGTGTCCTGGACCTCAATGTGACTGGCAGGTAAGTGCATGGCCCAACATATCACAAAATACTGGCCCAACAGCATAGCATTCTATCAACATATCACAAAATACTGACAGTAAAAATTCCTAAAATGTAGTTCCTAAAGACTTCAGTACCAAATCTGCAGACTGACACTAACGATTTAAGATACAGATGTACTTAAAACAAATATGCACTTTTATTTTAAGGGTTAGATAAATCAGTGATAATGCACACTACACACATAGAGATACATAGACAGTGATTCAAAACATGGCCTCACAGCAATGGGGCTCTAAGAAGAGCATGGAGTCTAGTTTTCCTCATTACCTTGTTTGTTCAGACTCTGAAGTAAGATCCCATGGGACAGAGATGTAGACAGGACTATGAGCCAACTACCATCTGCACCTACCACATGGAAACACAAAAACACATCTTCCCTGAGTAAATTAAAAGAAATTATTTCAATGTTGGACTTTATATGTTCATGGGTAAAAACGTCACAATAGTATTTTAGAACTTAACTAAAATACAGGTTAGTTCAGTAGGTTAGAGTAAAAACTAGAGTACATTTTCTAAAATTCAGTTAAACAGTATTTTCTAGATTTTACTTACATTTGATACATATATTCAAATAATATATGAATATCCCTGAATAGTTTGAATTGCATAAAACTTCTGCTTTGAAATGATCAAGCTTCTGACTGACTAGATTATATTCCAGGAACACGTTGCTTTCTACTCTTGTAGCAGCTAAGATTTAGCTGTGTTTAGTGCACATACATTAGTGAAGGTCACCACAGCCACTGTAGAGTTATTTTACACAGAAAATAGAAGTTTGAGAGAAAGTGGAGAAACTTTAAAATATCACTGCTAAAGTATTTCTTATATTCTCCAGCCCCTAATAACTGGAAGGAGCCTCATTAACAAACGAAGAACAGCTCTTCTCAGGACCATAAGGCATCTAAAGTCCATCAGAAGAAGGGTGAACACAGATGTGTTAAGTGAGAGAATATAAATGAGATGATATCCAAAGTGTTTCTAAAGCACAATTAGGAAAGATGCTGACTTAATAGAAGGGACAGCAAGTAGGGTTTCATAAAACACATTTGGATTAAAATATGTCTTGAAAGATAGGAAAGTCCCTTTTAATGTACTTTTTTTCCCTTAAAGAGAAAGGAAGCTGAGATGGCAGGAAGCAGAGATGGATCATGTTGACTGGAACAAAACTGAAGGGAGTGGAGATTGTAAGAATATTCTGTACTATGGTGTAAAAAGTCATATTCACATTAAAAAATCAGCATGAACTGTCTCTAATAGTCAACACTCAGAGAAGGGATCTCGTTTGAGAAGCAAAATAAGTGAAAAATTTATCTCACTTTTTTCTTTCCACTTCTTTGCTTTCATTTTTCCTAGGTTTTGGGTCCAAATTGACTTTCATTTTCTTAATATAGTCATTGGAGATTTGGAAGTTGTGGGTTCCTAAGCACTTATTTTCTTACATTTTTGTGATGCTATGATTAGATCTGAATGTGTTTAGTATGTTTTTAGGATTTCTAGTGTACATTTTATTGAGAATTTTTTGAATTTATTACATAGTACTTTTCAATAATTGTGTTAAGAAAAAATGTTAAAAAATGTATTTTTCAATAAAATAAATAATACATGTTAGTACCTGAAAATTTTTAGTATATTTAGAAGACACATGAGGAACTCGAATGCAGTTCTAGATTTCTTTGAGGAGTATTTTTAACATGTACAAAGAAATTTGTCCATTTTAAATAAGATTTCCTTTTCAATTTTCAGATGCAAATGTGACAGAGACTAAGGGTGTAAGGGAAAGAAACAAGGAAATAGGGATTATTGGCATTATTAGGACATTTGCTATTTCAATTATGAAAATTAGTCAATGTGATTAAGAAAAACAGATACACAAATTAAAGCATAGTAGACAAACCAGAATTAATTTACAAAGTGACTTGTAAGTTAATATATAAACAAATTTCCATATCTCTTAGAAACAAAGCATAATTTTTATTCTGATTAAAATTTCAATATAATTTGATATACAATGATGTTATGTTTGAAAATTTGGATAGAAATTAGGCTCTACCAACAGAAGAAATATAGTGTATTATACTGAGTACAGTTAGGACATGCAAGCTCTTTAGTAGATATTATTTGGCTTTAAAGCCCAACTTATCCAAAACACATCTGATGTTTGGATGTTTTTATTTTGCTCTCCCCTTTATAATTTTTAAAATAGGCATAAACATTGGATTTTCCATTAAGGTTTTTGACATAAACATGATATTGTGCCTTTCATATAGTTATGAATATTTGAAGTATTTACATACCATTATGATTATATTGTGATCCAGACTGCTATATGTAATAAATCACTGATATTTGCAACAAATCACTTATGCAAAATAAAAAATACAACATTGTACACCTGGTACCTTTGGGACAATAATCAGTTTGTTTGCGTCTGTCCTAGTGACAGTACTGCAGTAGATTCACTGCATTTTTAGATCTCCTCTACAAATGCACAGCTGAGACAAGGCAACCTCTCCTTCTAAATAGCATATAAATTGTTTGTTCCTACACCAAGATGACATGGTGTATGTCACAGTCTCTATTTATATGTATAAAAATGGAATATAGGGAAAATAAAACACTCTTTTCTCACCAATATCTCTTTCTACCATCCATCCCATTCCCAAAACCAGTGTGATTGTAATCTTTATAGTAGGGGAAAATAAAACACACAAAGAGAAACAGTTTACCCAAAAGTACAAGCTACAGTCATGGATTCTCTGAACAATGTCACAAATACAGACCTTGTAAATTGGTCTCCTCTACTGAGCCACACGGATGTCCTGAGGACATAGGGCTGACATGAACTGCACACAGGTAACAGACTTCACTCTTTCTGGTCTCACAGACCAGCAGGCATTGACTACACCCCTCTTCCTGCACTTCTTATCCACTTACATTTTCACAGCTGTGGGCAACCTGGGTTTGATCCTGGTCACCAGAGCAGATGCAAGACTCAACACTCCCATGTACTTCTTCCTGAACAACCAGGCTTTTGTTGATTTCTGTTACACTTTGGTCATCACACATAAAATGCTGAGGAATTTCCCCTGTCTACGAAATGCTGTCTCCTTATGTCTGCGCTGCTCAGCTGGATTGACTTCTCACCTGAATGGTGTCAGAGTGCTTGCTCCTGGCCTCCATGGCCTATAACAGGTATGTGGCCATTTGCAGCCCTCTGCTCTACATGGTCAGAATGTCCCCGGGCTTCTGCATTCAGCTCATGGCTGTGCCCTACAGCTACAGCTTTTTCATGGCACTGTTTCACACCATGCTGACCTTCCACCTCTGCTACTGTCACTTCAATGTCATCAATCATTTCTACTTGGATGGCATGCTTCTGCTCAGGCTCACATGCTCAGACACTCACTGCAAACAGCTGTGGGTTTTGACCTGGGCTGGGATCACATTCATTGCCTCTGTCCTGATTATGTTGGTCTCCTACATGTTCATTGCCTCTGCCATCCTGAGGATGCTCTTGGCTGAAGAAGGTGCAAAGCCTTCTCCACCTGTGGCTCCCACATACTGGTGGTGGTCCTGATCTTCATGTACCTGCAGCCCAGCTCTACCCATTCCCTGGTCATGGACAAGGTGGCCTCAGACTTCTACACAGTGCTCATCCGGATACTGAACCCCTTGATCTACAGCCTCCAGAATAGAAGGTCAAGGAAGCACTGAGAAAGCTGTGGGTAGCAGCAGCCAGGCTTCCATGCTCCCGAGATTTCAAAACTTAACTCTTTCATGATCTGCTTTTATGCCCCTAATAAATCATTTTCTAGTTTTGTTTTGGTTTGGTTTTTTGTAGGCAAGTTTAACTTAGAAAGATACTTTTATAAGTAGGGGATGAAGGAACATTTTACATTAAATGCTATTTCTTCCACAAAAATGCATTTTAAACTTCTTTCATCTGACAAGCATACAACTAGATTTTGTCCAATGATGACCAAATTTAAGGCTCCCTTAGTTCCCTGTTTAGATTATTATCCTATTATAATAGATTATTAGTATATATTAAGCATAATTAAAGTTTCTAATTAAATTTCGGGCAACTGTAAACTAATGGCTTATACATGGTGTCATTTTGCTCTGCATGATTATTGGGCAATGGAGATAATTATTTATTGTTAGGGCAACAGCATATGTGAATCTTGCTAGCTGGAAAGAGATGGCAGGGATGTTAAAAAGAACCTAAGTTTCACACCAGAGGCCTCTGTACATAAATGTTCCCTGACAAATCGGGGAGATCCCCGGAATTAGGAAGCTCACGGTAAACAGTTATTCACTGACAGCCACTGTGGTGACTTCATTCAGATCAGCAGGCTTCCTGGGGCTATTCTTGTCTTGCCTGCTGGTCTCTCCTTACCTGTTTTATCAATTATTTAGGCTGCTAAATCTTGAGCTAAATACGGTTATCCTTTTGCTATTTGTCAGTTCTTTCTGACATTTTGGTGCTTTTAGTCCAAATAATAATGACAAATTTACCTCTGTTTCTTTCAGTCACCATTATTAAATGTCTCTCTGTTTTAGAGTAACAATTACTGATTTAAATACTTTCTGTAACTTTACTATAATTTCTGCAACTCTCTTTTGGGTTTTGTTTTCATGCAATCATATGTGGTTTATTATCAATATATTTCTGATTTTGTATGTAATTTCTGCCTAAATTTAGATTAATTAATTTTGATTAAATTAAGCTTTAATGGACAACCCATTCAGTATCCCTCCTGTATTCAGGAGCTATTCCTATCCATGCCTGTAATCCCAATACTCAGGAGGGTGAGGCAGGAGGATCATTGCAAGTTCAGATCAGCCTGGGCTACAAAATGAGCTCAAGTCCAGGTTGAACTGCAGAGTGAGACCCTGTCTCAAAATAATTGCTTTCAATTAAAGTTTTAGGCCATCCAATTTCAGATAATTATTAACATTTTTGAATTTATGTATCATTTTCTAACTATGCATTATGTGTCTTGTGCCTTTTATATTTTCTGCTTTCAACTTTCCTCCCTTGTGTTGAAAGTTTTTCCATGTTAATTTATTCCTTTTAGTCATCATATGCCTGTCTCCACTGGCAAATTCCTCAAACCAAAGTGTTAACTTTGTTAATCAACTCTTCCTACAATATTGAACATTTTCTCTAGTATTTTTTGCTGGACTTTTTGAATAAAATTTGTGTTTTCATACTGTGTGATACAATGATATTCCCTAAATGCAAAAGTTTTGAAACTAATGCTAATTTATTTCATCAAGATTCATCAATTATCTTTGAATATACACTTTAAATGAATGCTATGCTTTGATTCCCAATGCTGTGTGAAATTTGATCCATAAATATTTCCCTTACTTTTTTGTTGATATTTATTTTATTTTGCTTTTTAAGAGCAGAAAATTTGTTGGAGGAAAAGAATGGGAAACAGGAATAGGGAATAGGAAATAACTCCTGAGAGACAGGACAGATCTCATATGAAATTGTGTTGATTTTTTTTACAAGAATACATTCATGCAAATCTTGACTGCACTGTTCCATAAATCCTTCATTTTTTATTTTTAAAATACACAATAATCATTTTCATTCCCTTAGTTAATTATAATCTTAAGACTATGTAAATAAAAACATTTTATCATAAAGTTGAGAAACAACTAGAAGAAATGACTTAACATGTCTAGAAGAAATGACTTAACATGTCTTTCACTGAAATAAATCAGTATACGACTACCTATTAATGATGTTTTAAAAGGCCATTTTCTCATCCCTTATGAGACAAAGTTAAAATTTTTCTATCAAAGATGGGTTTCTGCATAGAATCAAGAAGACAGATGCACATTTCTGTGAAGTTGTACATTGTGATCTCTTCCTCTCTATGTAACTATTTCTGAAAATTGACTTAAATGACAATGAAGATCAAAAGTTCCAGGAACTTCTGCTTTAAGAAGAGGAAATAAAATCTGGTGACTTAATTCCAATCAGTATGGAAGACCTATTGTTAACTGGAGCTTTGAAGTTTACCTGTAGTCTGGGCAGAAGACCTGAGAACCAGAACCTAGAGTCAGGAGGCTGAGCACAACACTAGCTCTGGGGGAAAACCTCTGGAGCCAAATTCCTGAGAACAGAGGACAACAAAGACAGATGTTCCAGCAAAAACATGAAAATAAGCTTTTCTTCTACCTTTTGCTTTGCTTTTGTATTCAGTCAATAGTAGTATGCCACTGGCACTGCTTGGGTGGATTTTCCCTTTGCCTATGGACTGAAAGCTTAAGTCATCCAGCAACAAACTCTCAAGAAGACACCTAGATATAAACCTGACCACAGACCTGGATGTCCCTCAACCCAGCTAAGTTGATAGAAACTGAGCCTTCCCAAGAGGCCACAGATTGCATCTGGATCCACAGGTGAAAACAATATCTGTTCCACTGATTGCAGAAATGCCCATGGAGAGAAAGCAGTCTTTCAAAGTAATTCATGTGAGCAACTGAAAATTTGTTTTTTACCTTAGTACTTATAAATTTCTTTAACTGATATATGTTTGTAATATGTAATAATTATGCTAAACAGAAGGTTGGCACAGAAATCCAGAGAGAGTCTTCATCATGTTTAGACCCCTTCCTCTTGATTTCTGTTCTCATTCCTTTTCCAGTCCTCCTCCCATCTCTCTAAAGCCGACCTTTCTGTTTCCTAACAGTTGTCCTGTATTTTGATCTTTAAATTTTTACACTTTTGATCTTTATATTAAGAAACTCTGTGATATGTAACCTTTTGTAGATGACTTATTTCATTCAGTATTACAGTTTCCCAATCCATGTATTTTCCTAAAGATGACTCACATTTATCCCTCCATGCACTATAACTGAACATTGTTCCACTGTGTACACGGTACACTATTTTCTTTATCCTTTGATTTATTGATGGGCATATAGGCCACATTCATGATTTAGCTACTGCAATTTATGCTACAATAAATATATGTATATAATATAATGAATTTAACTCTTTCAGCTAAATAGCTGGGAATGATATTTATGAGTCAAATGAAATTTCTATTCTTACTGTTTGAAAGACTCTCCATACCAAGTTTCATAGTAGTTGCACTAGTTTACAATCTTACTAGCAACATAAAAAGATTTCTTTTTTTTTCTACAATTTTGCTAGCATTTGATGGTTGTTTTAAAAATTTCTAATGAACATTCTTGCTGCAATAAGGTGAAATTTCAGTATCATTTTACTTCGCATGTGTCTTCCCCGAATATTCAAGAAATTTTTAATGTATTTATTTTTCATTAGTATCTCTTCTTCAGATAGAGATAATTACTTTTCTTCAAAATAAAAATCACTTTTTCTCTCTTCTTGCCAGGAGAATATTTTTCAGTTTAAGAAAAAGGAATCCCACATAGTTCAGAACTGTATAAAGTTCATAAAAACTGAAAGATAAGGAGGCCATAATATTAGAAAAATATGTTTTAAAGCAGTAGTTGCCATGTACTGTAGAAATGTGCACAGGATTTTATGCAGGATAAGATTGAACATTTCAAAATCAAATCACCAATGTCTCACTTAAAATATCTGATACATGGAAGAACATAGTTATGAACAACTAGTACAAGTATTGAAAGGTTATTGCAAAAGATAATGTTTAATTTTCCAGCACAAAATATATACAAAGCTATACAATAAAATCAATAGAAACTCATAGTGTAGGGCCGTGAAAGGTCTGTTGAGAGATTAAGGAGGAAAATGGGTAGGTGTCATCAATGGGCACACATTTCCAGAACACAAATAAGAAAGATGCAAATTGAAACCAGAGGGACCCTGATGTGTCTCCTTGAATTCCTAGAAGAGGACTTTTCTTGGGAGCTGATCCCCAGTGGCACTTTCCCCAAGGATGAAGCAGAAAATGTTTGGCTAAGACAACTTGTGACTTGGGCTCTCAACAATTTATAGAGCCATCAGTTCTTACTGCTGTCACAATGTGGACTCTTACTCTGACAACTGGAAGCAGAGTCCGCAGTAGAGGTGGGTAGAGGATGTGTTACTTATTTTTTTGGTAAGGACATTTAAAAATTACAAACCAATTCTCCAAAGGAGACAACCCACTTTCCTTTTGAAAGATAATATGAAATATGTATAATCAAATAAACAATACATATTCTAATATTTATTTATAAAGTTATAATTCCTTTCAGTAATACAGGTATTTATATTTGACAAATAGTAAGATCTCATATATTAACTAATCATACCAGTTCTTAATTTTTTCATCAGTGAGTCTATTTATGTAATAATATTTTCTTTGCTCTATTATATAATCAAAAATTCCATTAGATAAAAACCTTATATTTCATAGTAAAGTATGTCTTCCAATATTTCAATTAGAATATATTAAAATGATTACTTTGGTGCAATGTTAAAAAGACGGACTTCCACTACAGGAGTGGCGGCGGACTAGGAAGGTAGAAGACTTCAGCTGCAGAAGCATGGACTACTGGCTTAATGAGATGAGATCTCTATGATATTTTCAAAGAAAGAATAAACCTGAAATGAAAGTAAACATTTTTTGGTTTGCCCTAGCTCAACTGACTAAAATAGAATGCCTTAAAAGTTTCACATGCCTTTTATTTTTATTTAAGGCATCTCTTCTAAATTGGGAAGATTGGCCTTCCTCTACATTAAGGGGACTAACCTTCAGTGAAAAAGCATGGGAAATCAATGGCGAATAAGCAAAAGGAAAAGAAAATTTGACTTAAAAACAGAAAAACCAAAATACATGCACAAATTCTAATTATTAATACTGAGGTTATTGAAGTATGGATGTGCTTTATAATGTAATATTTAGTTATTTGAATGCTTACAAAATTCTTTGTAGTTGACCAAAGAGTGATGTGTTGAAAACATCAATTCAACTACTCTGTCTTAAACTATAGACCACGGGGATGGCAAGTCTTTGAGAGACTGAGTGCCAAACTGTAACCCAGAAGCCATTTATTTATTACAAAGTGCCAACAGTGTAATTAAATCTGAACACTGAAATTGTAATTTAGAAAAAGCAACTTGCACATTAACATTTTGTCCCTAAAATAAAGGCAAAATAACATGGGTGTCATATGTTCACCACCACTGCTTCAGTGTGCAAAGTAGGTCGTGAGCTATGACTGCACCACCAAAAATCTCATAAAGTCTACCTGTAGTGCACCCCACTTATTTCACATGTATGCCATCTGATTCATCATATGATTTATATAGAATCAACCATTGTTTTCACCTTCAAACCATCAGATTTAACAGAGTTAGCAGATTCTCTGTACATAACTTCTCAAGTTTGGTTTACAAAGCATTCTCTTATTTCAAAACATCCCATAAGATATGAATAAATGATCTGATATTTTTAAAACCTTCAACATATGCCCTGCTGTATCTTTTTCAACTCTTATAAATCTTTGTCTTCCTAACTGTAGGAGTAATGGTTTGAACTTCAAAGGTGAGTATGAATCTCATCTATCTTAATATAGTTCCAGAGTTTAAAATTTACTTTAAATAAATCATTATTGTAAAGATAGTTTGTTCTGGTTGTTCATTATTATTCTATGACATTATTAAGCAAACACTTTCCACATATAATAAACCTAAGTGTTAATTCCCTACCTCTGGGATCACCTAAGAGCCTCAGTGTCTGGAATGCTGCATTCTTCTTGCTAAGATTTACTGAGTAGCTGTTTCCTACTGCTTAGATTTTGCACCAAATATCACCACCTCAGAAAGGATTTTTCAAACATCCCAGGCTAGTTTCATGTATCCTCATGTTTAAATTCAACATTCAACAATACAACTCAGAACTATTTCTATTCAATGTATCCTAACAGATTTTTGTCTGCTCTCCATAAATGGAAAATTATTTTCATGACATGACATGAGGGACAGTAAATTTATTTACAGCTAGAACATCATCAGAGACAGAGTATAAATTCAGTAAATATATTATTAATGAATAAATAATAAATCACTGGAAGAAACCAAAGGAAAAGGACAATGCTTGTTGTCAGAAATAAATACATTATGAATTTAAAATGTTGCTGGTTATTTTAGTCTTTAGTATTATCATTTTGTTTTCTTTTTTCTTCATATAAGATTGGTTTTGTATATTTTGTCCCATGTTGCTATGTTGTATTCACAGAGACAGACAGACAGACTGACAGAGACAGAGAGACACACAGAGACAGAGTCAGGGGGAGGAGAATGTATATCAACAAGTGTATGGTTTTACCACTCACACAGTGAATCAGTCTGGACTCTGGAAGAGCAATCCGAAAGATTTAGAGGAGATATGGTGACCTGAGTTGCTCAGGGGAGTGCCATCAACTGCTAAGACAGAGCCTCTGATTGCTCTTGTAGTGGGCATAAAATCTTCCTGCAATAAACAGAAGAGTGCCAGACTGTATTAAAAAATGTGATCATGCAGCAAATAAATATACAGAAGTTATGTTAGAAACCATACAAATCAAACATATTTCTTAACAGGACTCCATGTATCTTTCTCCCATTTAATTAAAAATAATTAAGGACAAAGCAATTGACAAATGTGGATACTAAAGTAGAGAAATGAAACATTCATTCAGTAGGAATGGTGGGGCAAAATGCTTCCCAGAATGATTAATTCTTGAAAAAAAGCATGAGTTGGGACTGAAAAATTTTCAAAGACAATTGGGCTTTTGTAGGACTGTGAAATTTCTCAAACCTGCTTCATTTTCAATGAGATATAGTGATAATTAATTTATCAGTGCAAGCTAAATCTTCTAAAACTCAGTGAATGCCAAAAATGAGTGTTCACATATTACATACACGTGGGTCATTTACTTTATGCTTAATTCTATTTTCTTCCCAGTGTTACAATTTTACATGCAATCCTTAGAAGACTGAGGTTACAAGTGGGTTACATTAATGCAAGATTCAGGGAAACCTCACCCAAGAGTTGCTTTACCTTCTAAGAGAAGTACTAAAATTGTTCCCTTAACTTTATGGCCACTTCTTTTCTTCCCTGCTTTATTTAGAAGGTTCACCCCCATGTTTTTTCCCATGGCCCCTTCCTCCAAATGACAAAATTCAATTGTTGCAACTGATTTCTCTTGTAATCCAAAAATGAGCCCCTAAACTCGGGTTCAAAAATGAGGCAAAAACATATTTTAAAAAAGCAGTGCTGATTTATTTTATCCTGGGCCCAGCAACACAGTGCAGTTGAAGTTGCAAAAGCTGTGTGTCTCCCTCCAAGCTTGCATCCTTTATGTACATATCACAGTTTACAAAGTAAGGGGTTATGGGCTTGGATCAGGAAATATGCTAATGAGGAAGACCTTTGTTTTTCTTAGCAGAGACAGAGAAATCTAGCAGTAATTAACAATCTTTGTCAGCTTATTTTAGCACCACATCTGTTATTTGTAGAGGGCATCAATGGTTAACATATCAATTAGGTTAGGTTTTCAGGGATTTACAAGTCTTTATAGAGCAGAGCATTGATTAACATATCAATTAGGTCACCCAGAGGGGGAGGAAATGCATACAGAACAGTAGATGGCGTTACAGCTACTTTGGCATACCACAAACATAACTAGCAATAACGAAGCTCTTTTTGCTAGTGTACAGCAATTCCCATCATCTGTTGGTATCCTAACCTCACATAAAGGTGTGCACATGTGTGTGGATGTATAAATGTCTATGTTTATGCTTAAACATGAGATAAATTCCTAAATATAAATGTAAATTGCAAAATGTGACCTATACATGCAGCAGTTTTTAAATCTGCACAATGAAAAGAGTCACAAACGTTATAAAAGAAACAGGCCACAATCTAGGGAAAATAGCTAATTGTGCAAGAATTGTATCACAATTAAAACAACCAAAAGTAAATTCCACAGAATAATGAAGAAAAGTCAGAATATTTAAGATTAGTAGAATCCCTTAGTGGATTAAATTATATTGAGAAATTTTGGCAAGCAGAGAAAGTTCGCAGATGGGGAAAATCTTCAAGGTCCCGTCTTCTCAGAGTCACACTATTTGAAATTAATTCAAGCACCAAATGCACTTTAGAAGAGCTAAGGCAGTCAAGTGACAGACCTGGTCATGGAATAAAAATGTTGAAACAGATGGAAAGAAAAGGCTTCTGTGCAATTTCCTTCCTATAGCGCTAAGCAGACAGCACAGAAAAACCTGTGAAAAAAGAAGCCTCCACCTTGTAAGATGAAGAAACAGTGCAGTTCAGGACTTAAGCCTGAGCTCCAGGACCTTGCCTGCTACAGTGAATCCTACCAGTAAGAAGAGTCCCAGCCCTACATGAAGCTCAGTACCTGCAGGCTGAGTTACTGGCCCTGAGTTACTGAGGCTATACAGGGAACCCCAAACTCTGGGTGCAAAGCAGGAAGTCAGATTCTAATTATGGGGGGAGCAGGGTGGGAGTGTGAAAGGTAGCTCACAGCCTGTTCTAAAGCTTAACACCACTACAGAGAAATCCAGGATGAGGTAAAAAACAAGATGCCCTGGACTCACAATAAGTCCCACAGACCAAACCTCCAGCCTCATGGTGTAGAACTTCATTTGCTAGGGTAGGTGAGGTTACTTAACATGGACATTTAACCCAAAACTCAATTCAGGACAGCAGGGTTCTTTATCGACTCAGTACCCAGTCCTTGCTGTGAGTGGACTCAGTGACATCCTTAGTGTCAGCAGAGACACACAGCTGCAGTGCATCCACTGTCATCATTTGTGGCCAGCTGCAGGATCTGTGGCCATGAGGAGACCTCGGTAGTAGGCAGCACACAGCAATGTGCACTGTGGATTTTCCAGTACTGCACTGGTCTTACAGGCTGTACACTGAGCTGTGACACAACTTAAGTTCTTTGCAGAGAAGAATTGAACACTGGAGTCTAGGTCCAATGGGTATTTAACACAGAATCCCTCAGAATCCTTGATTTTGTGCTAAGGACAGTGGAGGAGACAGTCGTACATAATGGTGTCTGCAATGAAAGGTTTCTACAACATTAACAATATTTTAACATAATTCCCGTTTTAAATAATTTAAATATTACTGAACAGCACAGAAACATACTGTTTTGTACCCAGCTGTGCTTCCATGGTCCTCTAGGAATGAAACAGTGACAAAACATCAGCTGTTATCTTTTGAAATATGGACTTACATTTCCATCTAGTGGTATGGAACAGAAATGGCTACAGGATCAAAAAAAAAAGGAGCATATTGCTTAGCTTTTCTGGAAAGACAAGGCTGTCTCACAAAGATTAGAATAAAAACCCAGTCATTTACTTACTTTATGATATCAATGCTCACAAAAATAAAAAATTCAAGCAAATGATAATCTATAATCAGAATTTCTCCACATAGACCAATAGTTGTCAGAACACAGAATTTTAAAAAGAAGTCAATTCTTGCCAGTAGGTGGTTAAGTGACCTGGTCATTTAAATAATGAATTGCAGATAGTAGGCACATTACAATACTCAGAACAAAGACGATGTCAAAGGTAACCCCAACTTGAAGATTTTGTTTCACTTGCATATCACTTACATGCAGTGCTCTAACGTGTATTATAACAAAAACTGAAGTACTGTTCTCTGCAGTACAAATAGCAAAAATAACAGTGCTATATACATAAGATTCAGTTTACAGAAAGATATCGAAGCATTATGAGCAGAGATGTGCCAAAAACAAAACAAAACAAAAAAACCCAAAATGATGAATTGTAAGTCTGAGCCATGCTTCCTAAGTCCTTTAAAACAGAACACGGATCTCTGAATGTAACACATAATTAGCATCGTAAATCATCAGATAAATGCAAATCTGAAATGTTTTATACACTGCAAGATAAACCATAAATATGTACAGTATTAGTAAAAACTTAAACATTTTAATCAGGGTCAGAAGCCTGCTAATCAACACACAGCAGCAGATTATGCCTTACTCCAAGACTTTACACTTTTTCATTATGGAGTAAATCATTATGTTTCTGTTTTCGAGATAATTGAGCCCTACTCCTCTAGGAAGACAGTGAAAGGACTGGATAAAAACAACTTAATTGAGACATCTTCGCAGTTTGCTGTTCCTTAGGGAAGAGAAATTTTCAGATAATTTGAAACACATTTTTGTGGAGACAGAACCTAAAATTTCAGGAATATCTATGTTATTTTCAGAAAATATTTTAGGTTCAAGGGTTTAGCTCAGCCATATAAGCACCTGCTTGGCAAGCACAGGTCATGAGTTCCATCCCCAGTAACAAAAAAAGTAAATACTTTGCTGCTGACACCATTCAACATTGCTTGTGTATTCCATGTATGAATAATGTGTACTCATTAGGACCTAATTTTAACAGAATTTTCACAAAAATTTGAAAAACACTACTTGGAAAGAAAGAAATCATTAAAAATGTATAGCTTTCAGTTGTATAACTAAAAATAACTACCTTTAGAGTGAGTTCTTTACTTCTAGTGACTCATGATTATAGCTTAAAATAAGAACAAGTCACAGAATCTATTGAGCATTTGACATATTCAACTATAAGTACTATGCTTTGATATTATAAGGAAAACTATCAATAACACTTTAAAATCTGTATTGCGATATCATCTATTCTTCTTTTATCATCTTATGTATTTTGTATTTCTTACCTTTAGTGATTTAAAAATATCAACACTCACCAAAACGTCTTTTCCTTTAATTCCCCAGGGAACATGGATTTTCCAGTAGTGTTCTGAGGCCATTCTGCAGAAAAGGCAGGCAAGAACTGTGGAAAGTGTGATGCGATATGAGGAAGGTTTTGGAGTGAGTCTTGATTCTATAATTATTAACTAGGGAACAGCAACCAACATGTTACTATTTTACAAAGTGTGTTTGCACACACATTTTGCACTTGATTCTGCAGTAAGTGATACAAGCACTCCTCTCAGACCTATATGGATATGTTGTGGGAAATTATACACTGTTTACATACACGCTGTCCTACATGGACCTTATGGAAATATATAGGCTTGGTTCCTGTAGTATTAGGTTACAGTTACATTCACTCTCTCCTAGAAACATAATCTATCACTTACAGGTATCTTTGAGTTTGTCTTGTGACATAGTGGCATAAAGAATCTCACCAAAGTCACCACATTTGCAATAAAGGGATTCACTGACAACCCTGATCTGCAGCTCATCCTCTTCCTTCTGTCCCTAGTAGTTTACATATTTTCACTCTTCTGGGAAATTTAGGGCTGACTGTGCTGCTCACTGGGGATTCCCAGCTGCACAATCCAATGTACTACTTTTTGAGTCTCTTGTCCTCTGTGATTCCTTAGTAATTACCCAAAATATGTTGGTAGATTTCATGTCAAAGGAGAAAGTCATTCCACTCCTGGGATGTGCAGTGCAGATATTTCTGGCTGTACTGCTTGAAATCAGAACACTTTCTCTTGCTAGCAATGGCTTATGAGCACTACGTGGCCATCTGTGACCTGCTCCTTTATTCCATGAGCCTGACACCCAGGGTTTTCGTGCTGCTCATCACCCCTTCCTGCCTTGCAGTGGCGGGGACACTGCATCCCATTGTGCACACAATGGCCACATTCAGTCCATCGTTCTGAGGACCTAATGTAATCCAACATATCTTCTGTGACATCCCTGCTGTGCTCTGCATGCAATTTCTTGCTCTGACACTCACACAAACCAGCTTCTACTCTGTTATTTTGCTGGCTTTATTGAGATGTTTACTGTACTAACCATCCTGATCTCCTATGGCTTTAACCTGTCAGCTGTTCTCAGGATACACTCTGCAGAAGGGAAGTAAAAGGTCTCTACACGTGGATCTCACCTTACTGCAGTGTCCGTTTGCCATGGATTTGTGCTTATCATGTACAGAAGACCAACTTCCAGTGACACCTTACAGCATGACATGGTGATATCTGTAATCTACACCATTGTGATTCCTGTACTGAAGCCCATCATCAGCAGGTTGAGGAACAAAGATGTCAAAGAAGCAATACAAAAAAGATTTGGGAAAAATCGTTTATGAATAAAGTATTGTTTACTTTACAATACTGCTAAAATCACAGTTAATATTTTGTATGCTACTGTGAAAACATTTTGATGAAAATATTCAATATACTATATGTTTCTCTTTTGTGACTACTTAAAGTTTAGGACATGAGTTATATTCTGCTGTGAGGTACTGAAAGCAGAAATAAACTAATATACATTTATTTTCATAATATTCATAACAATATATGTACATGTTCCCATACATAGATACTGGTACCAACCCGCATGCACACACTGCATGCACAGCCCTAAATACCTATAAACTTTAACACACTGTGTATCATATTTTCTTAGCTTCTTTAAATTTTGTCTCAGAGTTTCCTATAATTACATTTATGAATAGTTCTGCAGCTTTAGCTAACTGGCTTGGTCACATGCTGCTATTCACTGGATGTTCACACTGCTCCTGCAATCCCAGAACATTTTCTATAGCGACCTGAATGCTTAATTCCAATTTGCAACAACCTACTTCATTCTTTGCAGCATGCATCATTTGCATCTTTGTTTATTATCTTTCAGATTTCTGGGTTCATCAGGGGTCTGATTTTAAGAGCGAAGTTACATTGCTTTAATTATATGTACTATTGAAACACACGCAGAAATTCCATTTTTAAATTCCACAGCAATAAGGGTCAGCATTTATCAGGACTAATTAAGCTCACCAAAAACCACCATGACAACACAGTGCATTTAATTAAAAAGAAGTTTTTCCTCTTCTGACACTGGAGTCAGCATTACTCCTTAGGAGAATTTTCACAGCCCTGCCCCCTCCTCCACGTTTGTCTCCATTTTCTTTTGACCTCTTCCATGCTCTGAGACCCTCAGAGGCCCCACCTTTCCTCACTACCCAGATCCCAGATGGAAATGACAGAAAATGACCTCGCTGTGCTGATGCCGAGTCCTGCTCCCAACACATCTCAATTTCTCTGCACTTCTCCACCTTCCACAAGGTGAATCTAACTGTAAACTCTTACTACTCCATTCTTCTTAAATTATTACACATAAATCATAATTTTCTGAATTTGTTTACTCTCTCAAGGATTCCCTTTATTCAGTAACTATAGTAACTCTTTTAGCATGTAGAGTACAGCCGCTTGTAATTTACTGAAATGTGATTATACATTTAAATTACACTACCACAGTCAAATACACTGTAATCAGAGAGGTATATTCCAATACATTCCTACATAGTACCTCCAAAATGATTTTATTCTTCTGTTGGACAATTCCAAAAAATGAATAACACAATAGATGTTGTCACATCACAACATTAATTCATTCAAATGTAAAAACTCAGACCTTATCCATGATTAATAGGTAGTCAGAGAATATATATTTGGGCTATTGAGCATATAAGAACTTAAACGTATGTGTTAGGATGTGTATATTACTAAGAATTGAAGAGTTAATTGAACAACCTAACAGAAAAACTGGCAAATTGTATGCATATAACATGTTTGATTTTGAATCAAGGGCTCAATCACAATCATAATGAAAGAATAAAGCATACACTCAAAAATTACACATTTTTTGAATTAATAAACAGTACACTATTAATCCATAGGTCAATATGTAGCAAATACATCAAAATAAAAATTATAAATGAAGAAATCTCTCATGGCACTTAATTTTAAAATCACCTCAAAATTTCAAATATAGAGCCACATTAAATGCAGGTAAATCTTATAAACTTGGTGCAAATTTAAAAGCTGCCAAGTTGAAAGTGGTGGTGGGGGGAGATCCTGTGTTCTGGAAAATTTTAACAGTAACAGATATTTTGCCAAATGTTGTAAAAACTTCTATCAAATTTATGCATTCATCCAAATGAGAGAATAATTTTTAGCTAATGAATTAACAGAAAGGAAGTAAAAACAAAAACAAAATGAAAAACTAAGATATTGGGTAGTATGTTAGAAAGATTTAGATAAATTTCTGCAAATATATAGAATATTTTACTGATGAAAACATAAATGAACAAAAGAATTACATATGATAGTTAGGTATTATATGAGAAAACTGATTGAACTGCATAAAACTAAGATTCATCGAAAAAATGCACACAGTCATTTTCAAAGGTATAAATACAATTTAATGGTAAAAGGAATAAAAGATAGATTAATCTAAATGTATATAAAGTGAGTGGCACTCTATTGAATATCTATAATAATATTTCTAATTCAAGTTAAAAAATAAGATACTATTATTTTTACAAGAACAAGTTGCATAAAATTCCTTTAGTTTTTAAAGTGTCACTAGTTGAGTGAGAACCTGACATAAACAACTTTAAAACCAAAAGGCTCATTTTGTTTCACAATTCACAGGTTGCAGTCCATGGTCTACCGATTTTCTTGGTTTAGGCTTGCAGTAAGTCAGAAAGAGCAGAAAAGGCAAGGAAGAGGAAAGTGGCTCAGCAAGGCAGCCAGGCATCAGAGAGGGTCCAGGAGTCAGAGAGGAAAAATTCTGGGAACAGATACATGCTTCAAGGTCACCTCCATGATCTGCCAAGGCCATTGCCTTTATTCATCACCTGCCTATAATGATATTCAGCTATTCTTGCTGCCTTTATTATCTGATCATTTTCCAAAAGGCCCATCAACTCTCAACTAAACCTTTAGTTTTAGGGAACATTTCACTTCCCTACCATGACACTCCCATAGCTGTAATCACAAATAATACTGCTTGTATCTGAATGTCTTAACCAAACATCACCTATCCAAAGAAAAAAAATGATCAGGCAAATTCAGATCATTTTTGATGGGCTCACAGCTACCTGATTCCAGTTCAAAACAGTCACCTCCTTTTTGGAATGTGTAACAAACTAATCATGCCATATGTTTTAGATACTGTTGTAGTCAGGGGTTGTACACGAGAACAATTCAGATCAGGACATGGAGTTTATAATATTTTTATAATGGTCACCAGAAGTTAACACAGGAGAATGCAGGAAATCCATCCACAACACCAATGACAGATTATTTAGTCAAGAGTCTAAACCCCATGGCAATGTCCCACATGAGTCCAGATAAAAATCCAGAGCTCAGAACAATGCCTCCACGAGTCCAACTGGAAGTCCAGAGCCCACAAGGACTCACGCCAGTCTCTTTTACGGATCCGTGCAGGGAAGACCCAAGGGTCAGCGGTGGAAGCCAGAAAGTCTATGCCAGCAGGATGAAGGAGCTGTGCTAGTGGGATGAGGGTTCTACACTGGAGCTGAGAAGTCACACTCACAACAAAGAGTGGGGCTGTCCTGAAAGGAACCACAGCTGTCCTTGGCGACACGGAGGCCCTGAGCTCCTCCGATGACAAGCACAGTCGGGTATGTGCCAGGAAGCAGCGTGAGGAGTTCATCCTGGAGACCAGGCAGCACATGTCTTCCCCTCCGGAGCCAGGAAGCAATGCTCAATGTGAAGACCAAAGCTTCTCCAGGAGAACCAACAGCTCAGACAGTAACTCATAGGAGAACCAACAGTGCCTCCATAACACCTCCATCCCTCTCCACACCTCTCTTCTTCTCCATCTATTTATCCTGGCAACCCTTCTCAGGTGGAGCATTTTCTCTCAATGCATGCTGATGTAATCCAGCTGGTGTTAAGTTGATCACTAGTTATCAAACCATAACAGATACCAATTATAATGTGCTCAAATTCCTGATGCCATCACCGAGATGGTCATGGGGGTGAATTAATTCCCATTTCATTATGTCCTCCAAAGCACAGACATCAATCACTTTGTTTAAATTCTCACTGATTTTCAGGATTATGCACAATTAATATTATTATTCATTTTAAACCACATATTGATAAACATATTTTATAGTATTGAAATTAGGAACAGACTGAAGATTCTATTTCCTTTACAACTGCTCACTTCTGCCTGGCCCCAGGAGAACAGTCACTGAGAGTGAAGAAGAATACCACAGTGAACAGCCAGGCTTGGTCCATGTGGTGTGCTTTCACCAAACTCTACTTTATTCAATTAAAATTTTTTCAAATAATTTAAGAAATGAAAAATAAATGCCATATATACTATATTTTTGGTTCCAGAAACCAAAAACACTTTTCTTTAAGGGTTGGGATCTGATTTTTCATCCTGAACTGTAAGCATCATCATAAACCTCATCTTCCTGGTACACCTACCCCTTTGTCTACTCCAACAATTATCAATAACCCTAAGCCTCCCCAAATATTCATCCTATTAGAAAAAATAATCATGACTCTAACTTCAACACTAACCCTAACCTTGTAACCCGAAGACTCTGATCATAGCAGGAAAACTAAGCATATATGAACAGTAACCCCAAACCTATTACTCATGTGCACTCTACCCTAACACTAACAATACCTTACACTAACACTAACAATACCCTACACTGACACTGACATCACCAACTCTGATTCCTAATTCCAACCCTCAATCTAACACAAAAGAATTGAACACTAACAATAGTCCTCCACCATTAATCCTATTCCAAACTCTGCTTCTATAAACAAAGATTAAACTCAACCAATGTCAAGACCTAAACACTAAACTTTATCTTAATCCTAACTTGAACCCTAAATATGACCAGCTTTATCTCTGACTCTGATATTAGCTCTAACTGGACCTGTATCCTGTAGTGTTAATTGTAAATGTAACCCTAATCTTAACTCCCAACTAAAAACTCACACTGACCCCTAAGACTAATCACTAAAACTTGCCCTAATTCCTAACCTGAACCTGAACCCTATTTTTGAAATCTAATCCTAACCTCTAACCTCTGCCCCTAACACTATATTTAATATCTTTAACACATACTCTAGCTCTAAAACTGGGTCTAATCTAGCCCTCATTCTAACCCAAAAGCTGACTCTGAACTAAACCCTACCGTTATTTATTCCACCAAACAAAGCTGAAACCTTAAAAAACCATTATGTGGGAAGCCGCCTATGATGGCGCCCATTTCCTGCTTCCGGGTTCTTCCCGGCCTGAACAAGCCCGCCAAATTGTCATATCTGCCCAGTTACCCGTGACGCTAGCCTATCAGCTTGTTAGGCGCGCTTCTCTGTGATTAGATACTGTTTCCCCTTATAAGAGGTTGTTCCTGCCCCCAACAGGCGGAAGAGGAACCAACGTTGAGGGTGGCGGACCTTGTTAGGTCCGGTTCGCTGTACGCAATAAAGTTTGAGAGCTGATCCTGCTCGAGTTTGGCCTCCTGTCTTCCGCGGCTCCGGTCATCTGGTGGCCCGTAAGGGGAAAAAGGTAAAAGACTCAGCGACGTGCCTCTTCGGCCGGGAGGTGCGATTGCTGTCGCCTGCGGTACGACGGAGGACCTGGCTCAATAACAACGGAAGGCCGCGAGCACCTCTTCTCTTCACCCTGATCAGCTACGTGAGATACAGCGGTTCCCGGGACAGGTGAGTACTGGGTCACCTGGGTTGGGTGAACGCACCTAACAGATTTTGAGCGCCACACGAGTGGACGCCGGTTTTTTTTTTTCTTTTCTTTTCCCTTTGCATCTGTTTTGCTTTCGCTTCGCTAATACAGCCCGACAGGCTTTTGATAGAGCTCGATCGGAATGCTCAGAGGAGCCCAGAGCCACTGCCGATTGTGGGTCTCCGGAGGACCCTCAGGGCTCTAATTCTGATTCGGATTCGGAAGGCTCAGAAGAGGAGGTCATCTTTGCTAAGCATGACCCTCCTACACCGTTAAGAGGAACTTAGGGCTCGGGAAGATAAAAAGGGGAACCAAACACCACCCTGCCCGAGCTACTCCGCCTTACGGGAGGAGCTTAAGCCCTTCCGCCCTTTGGCAAGTTCGCGACCCACGATCGCCCCTTTCAGGGCGCCAGGCCCCACTGCACCGCCGTGGCCGAAAGAGGAGTTGCTCCCTGGGCTGCCACCACAACCTATGGCACCGCCCTGGTTAGAGGGAGAGCTACTTCCTGGGTTGCCTTCTGCGCCCCCATCTGGGGAGGGAGGAGGACGTTCCTTCCACCAGAGGGTATGGTCGCGGCTTCCCTTTGAGTGTTCCAGTCTCCATGCATTCCCGGTACAAGTAGGAGGCAGGGGAGGAGGAGGATATTATGAGCCCTTAGAAATTAAACAACTTAAAGCTATCAAGGACGCAGTTTCAGCTTATGGGCCCAATGCACCATTTACCATGGCGCTTTTAGAGGCATTGGCAGGTCTGCTTTTAACTCCTGGAGATTGGACCCAGCTGGCACGCGCCTGCCTCTCCCCCGGACAATATTTAGATTGGAAGTCCTGGAATGAGGAATTCTGTGTAGAGCAGGCGGCAGCCAACAGGGAAAATAACCAGAGAGAGTGGAACAGGGATATGCTATTAGGGCGAGGAGCCTTTGAGGAAGATCAAACTCAATACCCTCGCCAGGTTTATGAACAAATTAGCCGCTGTGGCCTCCAGGCCTGGAGACGGCTGGCTGGAAAGGGAGAACATACGGGTCACCTTACAAAAATTATACAAGGGCAGGGAGAGCCATTTTCAGACTTTGTGGCCCGCATGCTTGAGGCCGCTAACAGGATTTTTCCAGATGCTGAGGCGGCTCACCCTCTCATAAAACAATTGATTTTTGAACAGTGCACTAAGGAGTGCTGTGATGTCCTAAGAACTAACAAAAATAGGTCCTTAAAAGAGTGGACACGCCTGTGCCGTGAATTGGGTGGCCACGGCCTAACGCCCAAAGGAAGAATATCATTGGCACTCTTTACCATAAATTTTTTAAATCTTAATCACAATAATCATTCCCCTGCCATGGAGCACAATAACCCGTCCCCGGCCGACAAAGGGCTGGTGAGATGGAAAGATGTCCTTACAGGACAATGGATGGGCCCGGATCCAGTGGTTAGTTGGACCCGAGGTGCGGTTTGTGTCTTCCCACAGGAACCAGGCTGCGAACCGCTGTGGGTCCCGGAAAGATTGACGCGAGCAGGAAACTCCCCACCAGTTCCTGATAAAGCACAGGAAGATAAGCCCGCGGACACAAGTCAACTCGACCCTTCTGGGACCGACGCTCAGCGCCCGAGACCATCTACAAACTAAAATGTCTGGTTTGGAGTTTTTTCTATTCTGTGGGTTCCTATTAATCATGCTCAGATTCCACAGAACCACCACAATATCTTTGGGGCCCTTGGCACCACCCGCCCACATTGGCACCTTTTTCGGCGGCCTCGCCCGCCTCACCCAGGGTTTACACCATCAATCAAACAGTCCTTGATTATGCTAATTGCCATGGCTATCCTAGTAGGGCTTGTGGTTATTAAATGCTTGTTAGATCGCCTCATACAAACTCAGCAGCAGGTTAAGATCACAGCTATGGCAGCCATGCAAATGGCAGCAGGTGGCCCATCAGGCCAGCAGGCCGCCGCATATCTCCTTCACATTGCAGAACATCAGCTATAAGAGCTGAGTGGGCAAGCCAATGACGGGTAAGACGGGAAAAGCCCTCCCGGTCAACCTAAGACAGGCTCCACTCAGATATACATGGCCTATAAGGCCAGGGGTCCCTCCCGGAGTCAAATTATTGGCATTGAGATGCGAGACCAAGGGTACTACAGTGCCATCCGCCCCAAAGGTTGGGGGGAAGGCAAAAATAAATGTCTATATGCATCCAGGTTCGGTTCACAAAAGCCTGGCCCTGCGAAAAAATAAACCACTCACCTTGAGCATGGTCCTGGCGCAAGGATATACACAAAACAGGGTGATGCACAACAGGGTATAGACCTCTACATTCTCTCATGCCTCGGCCTACAAGGTAGGCCCACTCCTAGGTGTCTAACAGCAACAAGGTCATAGACACCTTGGAGGGACCCACAGACCATCCTATTTTAATAAATAAAAAAGGGGGAGATGTGGGAAGCTGCCTATGATGGCGCCCATTTCCTGCTTCCGGGTTCTTCCCGGCCTGAACAAGCCCGCCAAATTGTCATATCTGCCCAGTTACCCATGACGCTAGCCTATCAGCTTGTTAGGCGCGCTTCTCTGTGATTAGATACTGTTTCCCCTTATAAGAGGTTGTTCCTGCCCCCAACAGGCGGAAGAGGAACCAACGTTGAGGGTGGCGGACCTTGTTAGGTCCGGTTCGCTGTACGCAATAAAGTTTGAGAGCTGATCCTGCTCGAG
The DNA here is from genome assembly GCF_034190915.1 of Cavia porcellus. NCBI lineage: Eukaryota > Metazoa > Chordata > Mammalia > Rodentia > Caviidae > Cavia > Cavia porcellus. The sequence continues at coordinate 62,542,576 of NW_026947489.1, forward strand.
TTTGGCCTCCTGTCTTCCGCGGCTCCGGTCACCATTACCTCAAATAAACATCTCTTCATAAATTGAGACTATTGCTTCTTTCTTCTCAATAATAAGAAAGTGTCCTATATACCTCTTGAATCTCTCTCTCTCTCCCTAAACCCAAACCCTAAACACAACTACAATGCTAATCCCTACCCAAATCCTGAGCAACAGAATGAGCCAAGGTTTATAGCAGCAAGGTTCTTAATAGCAAAATCATGGAAGCAGTCTGTGTATCCACTAGTGACCATGTAAAGAAAATGTGCTATCTATACATAACAGAAAAAAGTAGAATAAAAACGTGCCATGTACAGGAATTTAATATGCTAAGTGAATGTGAGCACTGTGTGTCTTATGCACAAAATGAGATTAATAGCATTAACAGGGTCAAGCAAAAGGGATTTAGCAGAGGAAGAGGGAAGGGGATTAGAAAACAAATCTACTGTATATGTGTACTCACTCCCCAAACTGTTTGTAACTACAGGTACTGCAACCATGCATGAAGAAAGAAACACTTTTTTAAAACTTTGAACCTAATTTCTAACACTTCATCTCTCACTCTCAGCCATTACACAGTGCTAAATCTCATGTTAAACCTCCACTAAATCCCAACAAAAACCTCAACCCAAACACCATGAAAAGCAGGCAGGAGCAGGAGCGTGAAAAATCCAACAGTGGTCAGTGCTGGTTTAGGGTGCAAGTGAGCACACAAGGGTCTGTTCAGGTGAGAATTCATGCTGACCAGGACTAAGCCCCAAAAAGGTGACTTCCCTGGGTGATGGCTTAGGGCTTGACCATAGAAATGACCTGCAGTCCTGTTGCCAAAGGAATCTGGTCTTGCTTATACCCTCTGATAACTTAAATCAGTGTAAAGTTTCATATCATGCATTTGTAGAATCAGAGCAAATATGTTCTGAATCATTTTCCTCTAAGCCAAGATATGGACAATCTGGTTTGGTGCCACTGCTTATTTAACTGCTCCAAGTATCCCATGTGCAATAAATTCCAACATCTTTTTGGGCCTTCTACACATCCAAACTCTCACCAGGAAGGTTCCACAAAAAGTAAGAGTTCTGTATACTCACAAAAAAATAAACTTTGCTAAACTGCTCTGCACATTTCTCATAGTGTCATATCAAGAACATGTCACTTCAATTCCCAGTACCAAAAAAGAAAAATAAAACCATATATCTACAGCCATATCAGGTAGCAGATATAGCCTCCCATGGCTGCACAATATTCCATTAAGAAAGATAAATTCTGGCAGAAGCTCATTTTTTAGCATGAGTGGATCAGATGGCACTTCTCAGTAATGTACAGTGAGCAGAATGTGAGTCTGTGTGTCCTAACAGGTGGTGTCCAGTGTCCAGTGCTGTCACAACACAATGACACAAGTGGCAGCTGTAACAACAGAAATGTATTTGGCAACAGTTCCAGAGGCTGCATGTTAAGATGCTTCCTGGAAAGATTTATTCTGAGGCCACCCTGCATCTCCCAGTCTCTGTGTCTTTGAGGGAAATAAGGTTGCAGTACTGATCCTCAGGGCTCCCCTTAACCTAACGTAGGGGAAACCAGCTGTGCTGCTTCAGTTAAAAAGTTTTTCCAGCATTTTGTCCCATGCACTGTCCTTATCATGTGGAGGAAAGTAGGTTACTCCAGAACCTTCCAGTCTGTATCAGCAGCAGCCCACATTCCAAGTATTTTAAGGGGAAGTCTACACATTACGAACTACGAGTGATTCTCAGTTCTGAAACATGTGCCACTGAGCAGCCACTTGTCATACAGAAGCTTTTACTTTCTCATCTCTACAGTGGGAATGTTTTGGATAATGCTCTCCATGTAGGTTATTAATAAAGGCAGGTGCTCTGATCCACAGCAAAGACTACCTTAAAGACACCACTTGTTTATCATTCTCTGGTCTTAACTCTGAATTTTGAGTGAAAATATTTGAATCTTTTTCACCATGGGCACACACATCCTCTGCATTCATAAACATAAATAGTTGAGTCTTTCTTGTCCAACCTCTGGATCCCACTCTTCTTGTGGCTCATGCTGTTGCTCCTGACTGTGTGTTTCTCATTGTTTTCTCCAGGCTGACAATGAATCCTTCTTCAAGGAAGTGGAGACATGCAGGATGAAGACTCTCTGTCTAAGACAATGGGAGAAGTTGATTGGGCTTTTGGTACCATCCATCCCAATTAGACCCATCTCATACTTTACCAACTTTCTGTGTTCCTCCTGGGACTTTGACACTGTTCCGTACTCTGTGGACAAGCTCTTGGGGAGGTGAGTGTACCCGCCACGGCACAGTACACAGAACCATCACATACTGTTTCAGCAATGCACCTGCAGCTCTCCTCTGTATGCTCCTCTGAAAACTATGATAGGAAAGGAACAAACCTCACAGGGTTTTTGTAGGGATACATACCATAACATGTGGCAAGCCAGTGCTTTCCATCTTGGTCTACAGAAAGGGGGCTGGAAAAGCTGTCCTCATTCATATTTATATTTTTCTGTGTCTCCAGTGAGGATTGTCTCTGCTTCGGTATCCCATGTCCATCAACATGAATAAAAACTTGTAAGAGCATACAGTATTTCCATGTCTGAAGTACATTCATGATGTCTCCTAGCTTGTTTTTTCTCTTGGTACACAATACACAAGGGACCACTGGGTCCAGAAAGGGGAACCTCCAAGCATGCTTGATATCAGAGAAAGTCATTTAGAGATTTCATTCACTCAACCTGCATCTCTATAACACTTACATTATCCAGTGACTTTTCTGCACACATAGCATAATGCTGGGAGCAAAGAAAACAACAATCACTGGGATCAAATTCTATTTTTTGAGGTAAACAATAATGTAGAGGTCACAAGACACAGCTCAGGACTGAGAAGAATTTCAGAACAGAGTAGTGGTAAGAAATGAGTGATGGATCTCAGGACTTTGATTAAGGAGACAGTGACAGCATCCTGGTGCTGGTGTATTTTTTTGATTCTATGGGAAAGACATGGTCTTGGGGTTTTCCTACCAGAAGTAGGAGTCAGATAGTGCCGTAGGTGGAATTTTTAGAGTCCCTGCAAAGTAGAATGGAGAATGAGCTTCAAAACCAGCACCTGAGTAAACCAGCTCTCATTTCTTGTTGCTCTCCATGTCAATCTACCCATCCCTACTCAGAATGACCAGGGGCCAGGCTGGAGGTAGGATGCACAGACTGCTCTCAAATCTGCTTGGATCCCAAACCTGGGAGATCAAATGCATGGAATTTTGCACCTGCTTCTTTCTGAAAGAATGTTACTATGAAGTGGAGACTCATAGGATTAGAATTTGCCTTTGTAGGCAAAGCCAGGCAATGCTAGGACATTCACAGGAGGCTAGGGGTGGGGGTGGGTTGTCCTCAAGGCAGAGAGAGACAGGACCAGGCAAAACACAAGCTTGTCTTGGAAAGACAAGGTGACAGGCAAGGCTGGGCCTCTGACTTCACTGCTCATTCATCTCTCCCCAGCACGATTGCATCCATTTTTGAAAACTGGCTGGAATGGTACCATCCACCATATATTCTGACACTCACAATTTCAGAGGCCTGCATGCAGGCAAAGTCACATGGAGTACACCTGGAGCCTGCTTTGCAATTTGCCATTTCTGAAGTGGAACATCTAGAGCCCAGCAAGGCCCAAACAGATGGTGAGGCACAAACACCACAATTTGGAAGATTTTCATGGGTTTCAATTGGGCATTTTAATTCCCAAAAGAGTAGCTATGTCTTTTATGCTCTTGACATGTGCCTAGAAAGTGATTAACTTGGTAACCTTTCCCCCTTTTAGCTCCTGCTCCATGTTACCAACAACATGAATCTGCTTTGCAGCCAGAACCAGTAGCAGAGCCAAAGCCTCTGCTGGAGAGAGGAAAGCAGCAGAATCCAGGTGTTGAGCCCTCTTGCCTCTTTTCTGAAACAGAGGATAGGTCCATGCAGGAGGTGCTCTTAGCCTTCTCTCCTAAGCTATTAGCTCAGCAACTGATGCTGATGGATGCAGTGAGCAGCGGAGCTCAGTGGGGCCGGGTAGGGCCAGCCCCTCCTTCCTCACTCTCATCTCAGTCTAACTTTTCCTTGACCAGATTACATGGATCTATGACAGACCACAGTTCCATATCCTATGTATTGTGTCACCATACTTAGCACATAAGCCCTTAGCACATAAGCCAGCCCTGTCCTCATGTGGATGAAGGCAATGGAAATAAAGTAATAATGAGAGCAGCTTCACAAATTGACTGAGAAGTCCGACTAAGATTGGACAAATGGAAGCAGGACAGAGATTAGGCCCACATGACAAAATAGGGTGTTTACAGAGATGTAGGCAGGGGTATGCATCACCTAGCCATCTTCCCAGAACACATGGCCACAATTTCCACTTGGCAGGCATTTGAAGTACACTAGATTCTACATCAGACAGCCAGACACATCTTCTAGTCATAGTTGTCACAGGAAATTTGCATTGAAGTGAACATAGGAGCAGAGGGCAGATGAGCTCAGGAAAAGAAAAAACTAGTCTCAGAACTAACAGGACTGAGAAGTCATCTATTGCTGGAAATTTGAGGATGGTCAAGGAGGAAATCCCACTGACTTTTCACATCAGTGCTGGGTCTTCCTGAGTTGGCCTCAACCAGTGGGGAAAGAACAAAACTCTGTTCCTATCTACAGCTTTTTGATCTCCAACTCAGACTGCAGCCACTTGCCTATCACCAGCTGAGACTGCAGGCTGTAGCTGGAGTTGAGTATGCCCATGTGACATTTGTCCACAGGAGCTGTTCAAGAAAGTGGTACCCTGTGACTGCCTGGCCTCCATCTGGACCCAGAGGAACAAAAAGGGAAATGAGCACCTGGCACCCACTTTTTGGGCCACCATTTCCCAGTTTAACAATGTGGCCCACTGTGTCATCTCCACCTGCCTTGCGGAACCCAGTATGCAGGCCATAGACAGGGCCAAAACAGTGGAGCACTGGATTAAGGTGGCCAGGGTAAGCTGTGAGAGGGCACTGTGAATTTCCTCTGGTGATCTAGGATCTGCCCATCCTTCATCAGCTCTTATGTGTGAAAGATTTTTCTGAGATGTGCAATCCTTTGGTCCTGCCTGTCATAGGCACATTGATCCAGACTCACGTGGTATGTGGCATGGAGGGTGTGGTCAACCTATTTCAGTTTCTTCTTTGACTAACTAAAATTCTTCCCCATGACAGTTGTGTTACTTGAGGCCTAGTGAGTTTTATTGTGGCACTCAGTTAGTTGCTTCTGGGGCTCCCTGGGCATCATCTCATTGAGAAGGGTTAAGGCAGCTGAGGCAGCTGAAACTGCAACAGGCTGGTCTCCAGCTTCCCCAGGCCCACATGAAATGACTGCTTTGTTTCCCTTCCTAGGAGTGTCTGAAGCTCCAGAACTTCTCCTCACTGCATGCCATCATGTATGCTCTACAGACTGCATCCATACATCGGCTAAACAAGACGTGGGGAGAGGTGCCCAGGTGGGCCTGCTTATCTTCATAAGGAAACCACAGTAGATAAGTGGTATATCTGACACAATAGATCTACCTTCTGCCCTCTGCATGGCCCTGGAAAGCCCTGGGTCACTGAGGGTAGGAGTCACATTGTAGGTGGGATCCCTAAGCCTCTCTGTTCTTTTATGACAGGGTTTCCTTCTCAGGATTAAAGTTACTTAATGTAAGGCACAATTATTCATAAAAAGTCTTTCCTCAAGTGATCACTAAACAGCAATAGAACTCTTTATCCAGTTGAAACCATAACTGCAAAAACAGACAAACTCTATGGCCAGCTAAAATGTGAGGGACAGGATGTTCAAATGAGAGCTCCCATCCAGTTCTTGGGCTTGCATAGGTTTTATATGAATTTAGTTAGAAATGCTCATCAGGTAGTTTGTTTCCCTTTGGTTCTCAAATGAAAAGAATTTGAACTCCCATGCCTGCTGTTATTCGGCAGTTCCTCCTTATGGTTTCTCTCTCAAACAGGAAAAAGTTCAAACTTTTCACAGAGCTGTGCACCAAAGACACTGCAGAGAACAGGAATCTGCTTATTAAGGTAAATAGAGATGGGGATCTGTGGTGAAAGTGTTTCAAAGAGAGAAAGGAGCAATTTTGGAAGAAGTTCAAGGGCAGATATGGGTTTTACATTTGTTTTCTCATTTCTTTGTCTTTTCTTCATTGATAATTTGAGAAATTCCAGTTGTATCTTTGGGAATCACAGGAAGGCAGCTGGATTTGTACTTGATTAGGCTGGAGGCTTTGGTACATGAAGCTCTAGTTTTGGTACGCTACTGGGCTCTCAGGAAAGCTCAGTGAAAAGGAAGGGTTGATGGGCTGGGAGAATTAGCAAGTGTCTGGCTGCCATACTAGGAAATGGGTGGACAAAGAAAAGCTTAGCTCATGTCCCAGTGGGTAAACCTGGGACCAATTTGTGGGTGTACAGTCATTTCTCTCTTGGCTCCTGTGCATGCACTGATGGGTCTTCACATTCCTACTTCAGTGCCCAGTTGGCAGCAGTACTGACTCCTGATGACTCTGAGAAATAACTTGAGGTCTCATCAATTCAATAGCGGATCCTTAGTGAGCAGAGCTCAGACCTCACTTCCCAAGGAATTCCTTGCTCTTTCATTCAGAGATAACACCTGAGGAGATCACTTTCTACATGGCAGAGTAGAGGCTGTGTCAAAGAACTGCCTTGGAAGATTCCTAGGACCACAGGAAGTTGGGTGTGGCCTCCAGTCTAGCCGTGGATCTACAAGTTCAGGGGCCTAGGCCAGGAAGGTGCTTCTCTCACATGATGTGTGACTGACCTTTCCACAGTGGATGGGCATGGCAGGGTACCTGGACACACACCAGGAGCTGAGAGATAGGGTGGTGGTTAGGGGTGCTGCTGGAGTATAGGGTAAAAGCAGCTGAGATTTTATTTGAGCTGGCAGGAGCAACTGGTTACCCTCATAGTGTCCTGGGAAAGTCACTGACCTGCTTGAAACATTTCTCATTTGGAGAGAGGAGAGTTGAAAGCTTAGTGCAGGCAGCACAATGTGGCAATGAGTGCAAGTTCAGGTGTTTCTCTTGGATCTTCCTCAGAATAGAATCATCATTAAGAGCAATGAGTCCTTGGGAGAGGCTATGAGGCAGGTGTATGTCAAGAAGGGGAAGTGAGCTCAGGGCTTCCAGGCAATATACACAGGGTGAAATTCAAAGAAGTCATGGGAGCTGGGATTGAATCTAGAAACAGATTCAGAAGGTAACAGATCTTTTACCAGCTGACAAGAGCCAGGCCTATAGGACATTGCTCAGAGGGTCAGTGCTGTGAGGGAAGAAAATCCAGGCAGTAATCCTGCCTGGCCCTGGCAGGTGGGGCTCTCCAAGAAGGCCACCCTGGAAATCAACCCTCAGAGAGCCCAGATGAGGCAGTGGCAGAAGAAGAAGTTGAATGAGGTCTGTTAGGGTGGGTGTGAAGGCTCTGAGTGCAGGAAAGCATCCCGACCATCCAGCCTGAGCCAAGCCCCAGGCAGCCTTCACTTAAAACAGATATAAGGAGATGATGTGTTAGACACCCCACCATGGGATACAAGTTAACTTTTACTATTTAATCTAAGCACGGTAGCATGTGACTATACTCATAGCACTCTGGGAGCCTGGGGTAGAAGGATCACATCTTCAAGCCCCGTCCGGCAATTCAGTGCTTTAGTAAGGCCTTGTCCCAAGGTCAAAAGACAAAAGGCTTGAGAATGTGTCTTTTGCAAATGCCCTAGTTTTGGTATCCAAGAAGAAAAGAAAATGCCATGGAGGTTATTAGGGGTGCTTAATGTCATAAGAAAAGAGGCAAAAGTGAGAGAATTGAGGGAGGGTAGTTTAGTGTCTCAGAGAGGGACAGGAATCAGGTGCATTAAATTTTAGGGGACTTTATAGGCCTTGAGTGGGACCTGGGAGGGGGACTCATCTTCCCTGTTTCCCAATGGCACAGGGCATGGTCCCCTTCCTGGGCACATTCCTCACTGTCCTGGTGATGCTGGACACTGTGATGGAGGAGTATGTGGATGTGAGTGATCCTTGGGGCACCAAATTGCAGAATAGGATCCCTTTGGACCTGAAACAAGTCTCCTGTTGCTAACCCTTAGGTCTCAGTATTTGGCAAGCCTACTCTTGTCAGGTCCTCACAATTCACCCTGTGTGCTGCTGGCACCAAGTCCATCTTGCCCATGAGTGAAGGACCCTCTACAATGACCCTGAATCCTTCTTATCCGAACCCCGAAGCTGCAGAGCTGCCCTGCGACAAAGGTGCATAGTGCCTTGGCTGAGCTGAACTCAGTCTCTCCCTCAGGTGGTGGCCAAGAGAGGGGAGAGAAGTAGGTTTCCCAAGGCCCATGTGGCTAGTACTCTTTCCTTTCCTATGACCTCAGTTTCCCAGTCTGGCATAAACGGGCATTTGGGTTTAAGTCCCTCAGCCTCAGCTCTCAAGTGAGCCCTATCCAGAGCCCAAACCTGACATAGGGCCTCAACCATTTCTCTGCACTCTTGACCACCATGGGCCTTGCCACAATGCACACATGGTAGAGATGGGCTACTCATGTTCCAGTCTTTCTCATGAATATTTGCTGTCTTTTTTGCAGGAGAATTTGATCAACTTTGAGGAAAAAAAAAAAGAAAGTAAGCCACTGTGTTCTGTAGTTCCTGGAGCGAGGGAGGCAGAACTCAGAAACCCCTCTTTGCCCCCAGCTCTCTGCATCTTTGTTTTATTAGGAGAGTTTTTTACACTGAAAACATCAAAACTACCCTAATGGAGGGTGTGCCTAGACATAGACATATATGTAACTACCTGGACATGGTGCTGTTTCAACACACCTCAGAACAGCTTGGGGCTTGGAAGGGATGGAGAGCAGAGGGGACAACTAAGCCAAAAAGTTCGGTACACCAGTCCTTAACTCTCCCTTCTCTGGGCAAGGCCCCCACCTCATTGCCAGTTCAAGTCCTCTCAGTATGGTGTCTGTCCCTTTTGCCCCAGGAAATGAAAGTCCTTCAGGAGTTACAGCTTTGCCAGGTGGCAGTCAGCAAATACAACCTCAAGCCTAAGGAAAATTTTCAAATCTGGTTCCACTTAACAGAGTGGCTGCTTGACAATGAAAGGTGAGAACCAGCTAGGAGTTGTGGGAAAGCCCAGGGTTGGGGGCTCTCCTTGGTTGACAGCTGCACACAGCCAATGCCCATGGCTCCACTGCTGTGCTCAGACCCTGTTGCATGGTGACTGCTGCATGTGGCAATAGGACTTGGGATGCTGGGCAGGCACTACTGGGAAGATTCGAGGCAGGGCTCTCGGGAGACTCAAAAATACCTCTCTGTCCTGCAGCTACAAGGTGTCCCTCCTTCGGGAACCCCGACCCAAGCAGGCCAAGCAACACACTCACTGCCAAGAAACAATCATAAACCTCAGAGGCAACTGACTTCCCAGACCAGCTTGTGCAGGCGGCCTCAGTACTCCATGACATCTGGATATAAAAACCTGGCACTCCAGATTTTGTTAAGTCCCATTTTTCATTCCAATCCCTTTTTCTTTCTTATCTATCTTAATCCCCTGCCTGCATGGGCCACTGCCAGAGAGGGGACAGACAGATCCAAGCGTCTCTTCATGAGTCAGTGCCATTTGGGGACTGCATAGGGAGAGAAACCATTCATCAGGAGGAGGAGATCTCCATCCAAGAAAGTGCCACCCACAGGCCACTGCTGGAGTGGGGACAGAGAGACCCGAGCCTCTCTCTGTGAGTCATCACCCTTCACAGACTGCGGAGGGAGAGAACCAGAAGTCACCAGCAGGTGATGCCCACCTCAGCAGCAGCACCATGTGTGGGCTGCTGCCAGAGTGTGGACAGACAGAGGGCAGGTCTCTCACTTTGACTCATCACCATACCCAGACTTTGGAATGAGAGAACATGGCAGAAGATTGATGTAAAACCTGTAAGACAATAGCACTGGATACTAGCTATTGTCATTAGATGCTTGCTTTCCTATAATATTTAATACATAATAGATATATTTTTGAGTAATATTTCTTCATGTTTTATCACTTGTTAATGTATAAATACAAAACTTAGAAAGTTAAAAAAAAAGACAAGGAAGGAGTCTCCACTTTGCATTCTAAATAAAGCTAAATATTAAATTAGAGTTATAAGAAGGTGATATGTCTTAATATTGAAGACACTTTACATTTGTACTTTGCATATCCAAAGTAAAATACAACAACACTATTTAGACTGAGATTCATCAGTGTTTTATTAATTCAAAACTTTTGATGAATTTATTTATATATTTTACATTGTAATATATTGCTTATATTTGTGAATTAGTGACAAAATCATACACTGTCCTATATCAATGTTATAGAAAATTATCATTTATTATTTGTTTGTGTCTGTATTTATAAATGCTGTATTTGTACATATTTCTAGTTGTTTTTCTTTGCTATATAATTAATTTAATATACATTTATTATTTAAAATGTTAGGCTCATCTCTCAAAATATAAAAGGCTTCAGAGTTTCATATATTTAAACACTGTTGTCAATTTTCAGTTATGTTTTATTACATGTGATTTTCTTTCTTGCATTTATTTTTTTTGGTACTGGGAATCAAACTCAAGATCTGACACTTGCCAGGCAGACACTTGTGCCCCTGAGCTCTATCCCCAGCCCTCTTACATTCATTTTTATGTATGTATATGAGTTTGAAAATTTATACTATTGGTTTTGGTTGTCAAACCCATCAATAGAATCTGACATTGCAAATAATAGATAAATCAGGAAATTTTAAATTCTAAATAAATTAGGGATATATTATGTTCTTTATTACATAGGGTAGAAAGCATTTATATCATGTTATTAAGTAAGAATAATATAATCTGCTGGCTGGAAGAAACATCTGAACTATTTGCTTTTGCCCAATCATTTCTTATATCACTACACATATCACATAATGGAAATTATTTCTCAGAAATAATTGAAGACCTCATGTCCTCTTTCTTGGTGTCAGGTCAATGTGCTGTGCAATACAAATATGATTGTTTTAAAAACTACAATGCTGTGCAACAAACTATGAACAACCTGTTTTTGCATCCTAATACTTAATGGATAGAGAGTAATAGTGCTGTTACAGTTACTAAAGCAGAAGTCAGTGGAAAGAACACTTATCAGATGGTGCCTGATGACAGGCAGGGTAATCACACTAGGAAACAGTTTTCCTAGCACAATATAATTTTCAGGAATAGGCTTGCCCAACATAAAACAGCATTGATGGCTAGCACTGATTTTGCTGCTGCTTCATACTTATCCTATTCCTCAGGTTATTTTCAGTTTGGCTGTATTGGGCAAGTAATTCAGTGCCCAGCATCACCTATTATTTGCTTCTTAAATCCTCCTATTAGCATCTTTCACATGAAAAGAGAATGCATCCAATCTGATGTCCATCATTACAGTGGGAAGGATAGAATTTGTTTTACAAAGGAAAAACCACTACTAATATTTCATTCATATGAAGGCTTCTCATAAAATTACTGCACTTATTAGGTAGGCAGCTACTCTTATTATCTCTTTCTTCTAATGTACCTTTAAAGAATTTTGCTTTTTAATCATCAAATTCATTAACAGAAAACTATATTTTACTTTCCATTTTAAGTTTTTGAGAACTTGATGATATCTTTATTCTATTCTTGATATATTTGTTTTTCTTCATGTAGTAATGACATTTTATTTTAGAATTCATAATATATTAAGATAACCTTAATATATGAAATGATTTCATGCATTTGTAATGATATATGAAATAACTTTTTTTTTTTGGTGTGGAGATTGAACCCAAGTCATGGAAAACAGTAAATATAGACTATATAATTCAACCCTTATTGAACAAATGGCTGCATAAGAAACTTTGCATAATATTGATCAATCTTCCCTAATTCTTTGTTATTTGATTCATAACCATTATTATATGTGGCTGAAAGTTATAATGCAATAGTATGTTTCCTTTAGTACTTTAAAGTAATGAAAATTATTATACAATATGTTTATGCTTTGTATTCCTTCCCTGCACAGACTGAGGTCTCCTCTAGTTTTATCCGTCCCAGGATGCTTTGAGCTGCATTGCCAATGGCTTCTTAAATTTTTTACTGTGAAAACAGTATTAACTGTTCTTGCCTCAGTTTTCCTCTTCCTTTACTTCTTATATCAGATTATTTCATAGTGCCCTGAAGTTACTCTATACTTCTGTTCATTCCATTTTCCTAGTATTTTCTCATTAATTAAGTTTTGTTGTTTCTTTTTCAAGTTCACAATTATTTCTTAATCTTCAGTAACTCTTGTAGGACTGATGATCCTCTTGCAGGATTCTAAGTATCACATTTTATGTGTGAATACATGTGTGTGTGTGTGTATGCAAGTTTATTTCCAGTATTACATAGAACACTTTTAATAACTTCTTCTACCTAGGGAAAATTCTCACATATTCATGGATGGTATTTATTATATCAACTATAGCTCTTATTCAAACGACTGTTGATATTGTTAGATAAACACTACCAGGAGTGTGTGTATTTGAACAAGATGATTATATTATTTATTCTCATATGTATTTGACAGTGACAACAAGAGAAAGCTTTCTGAGTGAGGTGAGCTCTCGTGAAGGCAGGTTGCCTGGTTTCTGCATCTGCACAAGTTTGACTTTAACTACTGCTCTGTATTTCAGCCCCGTCTTGCTCTTACTGTTCCCTCCAGTAAAGCTTTAACTAGCTGCTGTCAGGATTAGCCAGGAAGCCTAAAGAGGCCTTTCTCTGCCTACAGATTCCTTTCTTCTGCCTGACAGTCTGTCAGATACATGCACCTGCTTGCTCATTCACTGGGATAATCTCATTATATTTTTCTCATATTCCATTCATATTTGCTTTCCTTCTTTATTCCTTCTCTTTTTATAGTCTCTCATTTTCTGTTATGCATCAATATTCTCATTAAAACCTATTGTTCCCCTAGCAGATCCCAAATTATTATGTCCTCTGTCAGTTTTTGAGTAATGAAACACTTGGAGAATATTTCAAAGAAGTTTTAAATTACACATGAATTTATGGGTTATTTTTCATATATTGATATACTTGGTGGTTACTCTGTCCTCAGAAACAGTGCTAAGAGCTCAATCTAGTGCCAAATTGGAGTACAAAGTGTTGACTATATTGTTTCTTGCTGGAACCTCAACAGCCTAAGACACATCACAAAGAATAAGCCACTTCCTCAAAAGGTCTATGCACAATAAGTCTTTCACTCTCCAATTCCAGTGATCTTCAAACTTCAACACATTACACTCACACACATACTGTCTCACACACACACTGGATTCATCAGAAAGCAAGGAAAATAGCTTCCCAATATTTGCAGCTCTCTAAAACCAATTTCTACTGATATTGCAATCAAAATTTCAAAGAATTTTAAATCAGGATAGTGAAAATAATCCATTACATCAAAGATGTTGCAAATAAGGAACTAAATTAACCAAACACTTTATTATTTAATGAGGTCAAATAAGATACAATAGGGAACTGAATGATTCCAAGAGGAAATCATGGTGCAATATATGATATACTGCTTCAGTAGAAAAAGAAATTTGGAGAAAAAAATCCTAAGGATTCCTAGAAGTCAATGCACAAATAGTCTTATTAGAAATTCTACTGAAATTCTCAAAAAAATTTAAGATGAATTACAAGTAATGGTATCAGAATTATAGGACAAACTGGATGCGCTTGATTAATGACACAGAAAATAAAAATGAGATGTGATGAGAAGAGGAATAGGCCAGTGAAGAACACGAAATTAACATTTCAGATGTATAAAAGTGTTACCTAATATGTATTTTAAAAATAATTCAGAAAATCACATTGCATTTAGCTATAAAAGTGGAAAACTCACTTTACTGATGCAATATGAAAGAATAAGAGAAAACCAACTAAAATATAAAAGTGAAAAATAAAATGACACCCTCAAAGTAAGTGGAATTGTATTTTAACACTGTGAAGCACACAAAATTTAAGAAAGGAAGCTAGTAAAACTAGACAGTAGAGACAAAAATTCAACCAATAAATTAGAGTAATATTTTAATATGGAATTAAGTACTATTTTTCACATATTCCATATCATTTAGCAAGCAGTGAAAAAGACTAGCAAGTTATTCACTGTGAAGCAATGATAAAGGTGTATTTTGATGGATATGTTATCTCAGCTGAGTTAATAGCTATCCACATGCATGTATCAAATTATCACAATCTGGCAAATTCACACAAATATTGCCACTTCAACTATGTAACCTTTAGTTAATCTTTGAATAATAATTTTTGAACAATAATGGTTTAGATCTAGAACGTCCTTCTAAGGTCTCATGCACTTACAGGCTGGGGTTTTAGAAGGTGAGGAAATCACAGAGCTACCTGTAGCTGGGAGCCTGATCACTGAGCCCATGAACCTGGGGGGATGAATATCTCTTTCTGGCTTCTCCCTCCTCCCCCTGCTTCTGGTCTTCATGAGGAGAGCAGTGTTTGCTCCATGATGCCCTTTCTTACCCTGTTTCTGCCTTGCAGTCAGCCCACCATGGAATGACACTGTGAAACATAGGAAAGTTTTCGTCTTTTGTGTTGTCAACTGTTTTGCCCCAGTCACAAGGAAAGAAAGACATGCATGGGAAGTAAGTACCAACTATCTTCTGGCAAACACAAAGTAGAAAAAATATTGAACTTACATTTGCAGAGGTAGATAAGAGTCTCCTAGTTGTGCATGTGTATTCCTTCTCCTGATGGCGAAGATAACCTGAAGTGAGGACAAGCAGGAATCTAACAATAGAAAATAGATGTTTGCCAGGTTCAACATTTGGTTCATTCTATTTCATGAAAAGGAAAGTAATTTCATAAAATCCATGTGCTAAAGCACACACATGTACACACACCCTGCACACACTCACATATCGTACACACACAAATACACATGTGGACATTGTTCACACCCTTGAGGATCACAGTGGTCATTATTTCATAACAGTATGAGCTGTAAGTTTTGTGTATCTTCCATTTTGTCCTCTGTGATTTCACCATGAAGAGTATCAGTGAAGTTACTGTATTCAGACTGAGGGATTCAAAGAGAATCTTGAACTGTGTATCATTCTCCTCTTCTTTTTACTATCAATTTATCCCTTGAGTCACGGGAATTAAAGACTCATTTCATCCCTCATTGGCAACTTAAAACTGAATATCAAATACAGTTTCGTGTGTGTTTCCTTTTGCTTTTCAGTAGCTACATGCTACTCCTCTGACTGTCAAACATGTTATTGAAACTCATGTCAAACATGAAAGTCATTTCATACCTTCAGTGTAAGAAAAGGGGTAACTGTGGTTGTAATGCCTGGAAAAGCAGAATGCTTGCTCTTTGGAGTGTTAGAATGTGTTCTCCATGTGACGATAGTAAACGCTATCTCTGTTCAGTAGTGTAGCTTCCAGAGTCCATGTGCCATCACCATCATGGCCTGTGTTGGTGGAACTCTGCATGCTGTTACACACAGAATGAGCTCCGTGACTCTATCCTTCTATGGACTAATACAGTCAGACACATCTACTATGACTTTACTATCACTCTGTGCCTGTTTCTTTTCATACACAAATTCCTTTCTTTACCAACACTAATGCTTTTTGAGTTAACGTATTAATAACTCTGGCAACTTAGGCTCTCCTCCTGTAGCTTTTGTGATGATACTATCCAGAAAAGAAAATAAAGTCTCTTATATATGTAGTTCTCACTAACTGGACTGCTCATTTGTCATTGTACAATTCTTTTAGTGTATATGAGAAAAATCGTACCTGTGTGTAGCAGCATGGCATGCTAATTTTAATATTCCACAGCATAATGATTCTAAGATTGAATCTCACTATTTGAGGAACAAAAATGTGAAAGATACAATTAACAATGTGCTTGGATAAAAGTTTATCATTAAAATATATTTTCCAGGTTCCCTGCCTTAATGGTGAGTGGAGCAGCAGCGGCGTGGAATCCCGCCCCAGCCTGGGGGAACTCTCTTCCTGGCTTGGGGGCCAGGCCATGGTTCCCTGCCGGGTCCAGTGAGTGGTGCCACCGCAGGGAACCCCATCCCAGGCTGGCAAAACTCTCTCCCACACTTAGAACAACACTTGAAGCTCAAAAATACAGGAAAACAACAAAATGAAAGACCAAAATGCAATCTCAAACATCCAGCCCATCCCAAGAAAGCCTAGCAGCCATGTGCATAGAAGAAAACACATGCCACATAACTGAAATACCTGAAATAATAGTAACTGAAATAAAGAAGCAACTCCAGGAAGCCTTAAAGGAATTCAAACTAGAAATAATCTCTCAGGTAAAAGAAGAAATGATGAAATGAAGGGGATGCTGAACATAGCTAAAGAAGACACAGTTTAAAAACTGAAGGAATTAAATAAAAGGACAGAATCCCTGGATGAACAATATAAGAAACAAACAGAATACATAAAGCAGATGCAAAGAGATATACAGGAAATCAAAAACTCCACTGAAAGTTGTGAAAACCGCCTCAATGAATGTGAAGACAGAATCTCAGACCTCGAAGACAAGATTGCAGCAAGTGAACAGGAAAGGAAAGATCTTTCAAAAATAACAAGAAATCAGGAAATAACAATTCAACACCTGCAAGACAATGCAAAGCAGAACAACATAAGGTTGATAGGGATAAATGAAAAAGAAGGGGACAACATAAAGGACGTCAAGAGGATATTTAGAGAAGTAATAGCTGCAAATTTCCCAAACACGAGATTGGAAAATGATATCAAGATCAATGAAGCATATAGAACTCCAAATAGCCATAAGCAAAATAAATTTACATCCAGACATATAATAATGAACATCCCAGAAATTGAACAAAAGAATAGAATATTAAAAGCTGTTAGAGAGAAAAGACAGATCACCTATAAAGGAAAACCTATCAGAATCACAGCAGACTTCTCAGCACAAACAAGGACAAGAAGAGCATGGAGTGAAGCACTTCAGATCCCAAAGGAAAATGATTTCCAACCTAGACTGATGTACCCTGCAAAACTGTCCTTCAAAATCGATGGACAAAAAGATACTTCCATGACAAAGATTGGCTGAAAAACTTCATGATCACCAAGCCAACCCTGCAAAGAATACTGAAAGACAGGCTAGATACATTTAGGAAAGAACCACTAAACAAAGCAGACAATTAAACAGAGCAGAAAGATAAAGATGCAACAGCAGAAAGATAACATGTCAACAATAAAACAATATATAACAGTTATAACCATGAATGTAAATGGTCTCAATACACCAATTAAAAAAACCAGACTGGCAGAATGGATCAAGAAACAAAATCCAACCATATGCTGATACAAGAAACCCATCTAACCCAAAAGGATACTCACAGACTGAAAGTCAAAGGATGGAAAACAATACTTCATGCAACAGGAACCCCACCAAAAAGCGGGGTGGCTATTCTGTTTGCAGACAAAGTGAACTTCAAGCCAATAATGATCAGAAGGGATAAAGAAGGTAACTACATACTGGTTAGGGGAAAACTCCAAGAGGAAGAGCTATCTAACTTAAATATATATGCACCAAACTCCAGAGCACCCTGTTATATAAAACAAGTACTAACAGAAATGAAAAACCAAATTAGCAGTAACACAATTCTAACCTGAGATCTTAACACACCATTGACACCAATGGACGGATAAACCAGACAGAAAATCAGCAAAGAAATAAAAGGACTGAATCGCACCTGTGAACAAATAGACTTAATAGACATAAACAGAGTATTCCACCAGACAACAACAGAATACACATTCTTCTCAGGAGTACATGGGACATTCTCTAAAATAGACCATATATTAACTCACAGAACATATTTAAATAAATGCAAAAGGGTTGAAATTATCCCTTGCATGCTATCAGACCATAGCGTTATGAAATTAGAAATTAATGATAAAAGATACTGCAAAATTCCCACAAACACATGGAAACTGAATAACACACTCTTGAGTAATCAGTGGGTCACAGAGGAAATTAAAAAAGAAACTATACCTACAAGAAAATGAAAATACAAATACAACTTAGCGGAATCTGTGGGATGCAATGAAAGCCATCCTCAGAGGAAAATATATGGCACTGAGTTCCCAAATCAGGAAAACAGAATGAATACAAGTAAATAACCTGATCTTACAGCTCAAAGAGCTAGAAAAAGAAGAGCAAGTCAAGACCAAAGCCAAAATAAGAGAGGAAATTATAAAAATCAGAGCAGAAATCAATGCAATAGAGACTAAGAAAACAATCTAAAGAATCAATGAATCAAAAAGTTGGTTCTTTGAAAGAACAAATAAAACCGATAAGCCCCTAGCCAACCTTGTTTAAAAAAGGGAAGAAAAAGCTCAAATTCATGCAATAAGAAATGAAAAAAATGAAATCACTACAGACTCTATAGAAATAAAGAAGACCATCAACACCTATTTTGAAATCCTCTACTCTCAAAGGTTTGATAACACAGAAGAAATAGACAGATTCTTAGAAACATATGAATTAGCAAAGCTAGCTCAAGAGGATGTAAAACTGCTGAATAACCCAATCTCTATCAAAGAAACTCAACATGTAATAAATTCCTTACCTACAGAGAAGAGCCCAGGCCCAAATGGATTCACTGCAGAATTCTACAAGAAATACAAGAATTCTACAAGAAATACCCCCTAAATTTCATTGAAAGACTCTTAGATATAATAAATAGATTCAGTAATATATCTGGATACAAAATCAATACTCAGAAATCAATAGCATTCCTATATACTAACAACAAAATCACAGAGAGAAATAAGAGAAGTCACACTGTGCACACTAGGAAGCAAAACAGTGAAATATTTAGTAGTTACTCTTATGAAAGAAGTGAAAGACCTATGCAGGGAAAATTATAATACACTGATAGAAGAAATTGAAGATAATCTCAGAAAATGGAAAGACATCCCTTGCTCATGGATAGGAAGAACAAACATTGTGAAAATGGCCATTCTCCCAAAACTGTTATATAGATTCAATGCAATCCCAATGAAAATACTATCAACATACGTTGCAGATCTAGAGAAATCACTCCTAAAATTCATCTGGAACCAGAAGAGACCAAGAATAGCAAAGGCAATTCTAAGCAGCAAAGCCAAGGCAGGAGGCATCACAATCCCTGACTTCAAGTTATACCACAAAGCAACAGTAGTAAAATCAACATGGTGCTGGAGTCAAAACAGATCTGGAGATCAATAGAATAGATTAGAAGATACAACCACAACTACAAACACACTCAACCACCTTATCTTTGATAAAGGAGCCAAACAGGTTCACTGGAAGAATGACAGTCTCTTTAATAAATGGTGCTGGAAAAACTGGCTCTCCATTTGCTGAAAACTAAAGCTGGACCCATGTCTATCACTATGTACTAAATTAAAATCTAAATGGGTCAAAGATCTGAATATTAAAACACAAACACTAAATCTATTGGAAGACAAATTGGGTAGAAACTTTGAAGACATAGGAGTAGGTAGAGTATTCATGAACAGGACTCAAACTGCACGGGAAATACTTCCCAGAATCAATAGCTGGGACCACTTCTTATTAAAAAGTTTCTGCATGTCATGAGAAGTCTCCAGCATAGTAAAAAGAAAACACACACTCGGAAAAGATTATAGTGAACTCTCTCTCAGACAAGGGACTTTTGTCTAAAACATATAAAGAATTTAAAAAACTCAGACCCCCAAAATTCAAAGACCTAATCAAAAAATGGGCATCTGAAATGAAAACACACTTCTCAGATGAAGAAATACAAATGGCAAATAAATACATGAAAAACTGTTTGTCATCATTGGTCATTAGGGAAATGAAAATTAAAACAACACTGAGATTCCATCTCACTCCTGAAAGAATTGCCAGGATCAAGAAAACCAACAACAAATGCTGGAGAGGCTGTGGGGAAAAAGGAACTCTCCTACACTTTTGATGGGAGTGTAGAGTGGTACAACCTTGTGGAGGTCAGTCTGGAGATTTCTCAAAAAAAGGAACAAATGGGATTGGAATTCCCATTTGTTCCAGCTATTCCACTTCTAGGCATATTCCCAAAAGAACTGAAAGCATCATACCACAGTGATGTATGTGCACCTATGTTTATAGCAGCACAATTTGTAATCGCCAGATCTTGGAAACAACCCGTGTCCATCAACTGAGGGATGGATAAAAAGTTGTGGCATTTCTATGCAATGGAGTACTACTCAGTCATAAAGAAAGATCACATTGAGATATTTATTAATAAATGGGCTCAGCTTGAAACCATAGTTATAAGTGAAATAAATCAACCTCGCATCTGTGAATACCAAATAGTTTCCCTAGTGTAAAAAATGATTCAAATATATAAAAGTATGTGGTAACCATGATTCCCCATTATGTGGCCTTGAAGCCTTATAAAGTTTTCACTCATTAATTGGGATGGCTTTTTTCTGGGCTGTTTGATATTATTGCCTGTGTTGCAATGAATAGCTATTTTGAAGAAAACAAGTCATCATAATAGCTAGTGCTGATTTAATACCATCTTGTTTTAAAGCCCCACCAAACTATGGCTCTTCTGTCTCCATTGGTTTTATCATGCTGTATCTTGCTGGATTTTATTATATGTGATAGTATAAACAAAAATTGTTATAGGCAAAGAGATAAATATAGAAACCATTTTTCCTTTTTATGTTAGCTGGTTCTAAATACCCTACAATGTTTTCATCCACTTGAATGGTTTTACACTGTCTTGATATGTTTGATGTTATAGTGTACGAAGTTATATTCAACTATTTCAAGGAAAAGGACACTATGGTAACTACTATTAAGTCAGGTTATTTGGTGGTGAAGCACTAGATTGCTGAAACTGTCATGCTTTAACCTGTAGTGTTATGTTGTTATGTCCTCTTTTATGTCAATCTCTCCCTTATTCATTAAAAAATTATTTAATTATTTTTTATTACTTCTTTAAACTAAGGGGAAAAATAAAAAAAAATTAGCAGGATATATTATAGTAACTTTTTGATTTCTTATTAACTTGATTTGAAGTCCTATAATACTCCCACTATCTTGTTCTGACTGATTAGACTCTGTTCCTTTCTGTATGATAGTATCAAGTATCAGAGTATAGGCAGCTACTTTGAAGGCAATCAGATTCACTATGATGCCCATTGTGGTTTGACTATTATCCTCTTTTGAAGTTCTGTAATGTTTACAATGTTTAGGTTTTATTTGTCTTGTTCTCTACTGTTTTATTCAACTTTATAATACCTAATGACATAGACAATTCTTCTGAAGGAAGCAAGATGCATTATGGTAACCACTGTTGATAACCTTGTACTCTGTTTTTATATCATGTGCTATGTCTATCCTTGGTATTGACTGACAGCTTTGTTTTGTCATGTTTAATTTTATTCTCTTCCAAAAAAGTAATAAGATCTATGGGAGAAATAAAACCCAAAATGTGTAAATTTTGTTGTAATAAAGAGAGGGGGAAAAGTGCCCTAAATGATACAACAACAAGTGTGTTTAGGTGTATTAAATCTATGAACATATTAATGTTTTTGATAGGATCATTGAACACAACTGTTTGCAGTCTCACTGTTTGAATGTCCACTTTGTTTTTTTTTTAATTTTTATTTAAAAGGAAAAAGAGAAAAAATCAAAACAAAACAAAGTGATGTAAGGGTACAAGTAATACAGAACTACAAAAAAAAAAACAGTAAGAAATCACCAGTTAATAGATTACATATTATCATCTTAGAGATAGTTGCTCAAATCACAGTATCAAAGCATACAAAGTGGACATTCAAACAGTGAGACTGCAAACAGTTGTGTTCAATGATCCAACCAAAAACATTAATATGGTCAGCTATTTAACACCCCTAAACTCTTGCTGTTGTATCCTTTAGAGCTCTTTTTTTCCCTCTCTTTTTTACAACAAAATCCACACATTTTGGGTTTTATTACTCCTTAGTTCTTATTACTTTTTTGGGGGGGGAGAGAATAAAGTCAAATATGGCAAAACAAAGCTGTCAGTCAAAACCAAGGATAGACATAGCACATGATGTAAAACAGAGTACAAGGTTATCAACAATGGTTATAAACAATGTCTCTTGTTTCCTTAAAAAGAATTGTCTATCTCATTAGATATTATAAAGTTGAACAAAACAGTAGAGAACAAGACCAATAAAACTTAAGCATTGTAAACATTACAGGACTTCCAAAGGAGACAATAGTCAAACCAGAATGGGCATCATAGTGAATCTTATTGCCTTCAAAGTAGTTGCCTATACCCTCAAACTTGATACTATCATACAGAATGGAATAGAGTCTAATCAGTCAAAACAAGATAGTGGGAGTATTACAGGACTTCAAAACAAGTTAATAGGAAATCAAAAAAGTTACTATTATATATCCTGCTAATTTAAAAAATTTTTCCCCTTAATTAAAAAAACATAAAAAATAAATAAATAATTTTTTTAATGAACAAGGGAGAGATTGAGATAAAACAGGACATAACAATATAACAATACAGGTCAAAGCATGACTGTTTCAACAACCTAGTGCTTCACCACCAAATAAACCGACTTAACAGTAGTTACCATAGTGTCTGTCTTTTTCCTTGAAATATTTGAATAAAACTTCATATACTATAGCTTCAAATATTTCCATATCATGAAGCCCAGAATAAAGCCTTTCCGATTAATAAGTGAAAACTTTATAAGGCTTCAAGGCCACATAATGAGGAATCATGATTACCTCTTTTTTTATATATTTGAATCATTACTTACATTAGGGAAACTATTCAGTATTCACACATGTGAGATTGATTTATTTCACGTATGAGTATGGTCTCAAGCTATGCCCATTTATTGTTAAATATCTCAATGTGATCCTTCTTTATAGCTGAATAATACTCCATTGTACAGAAATACCGCAACTTTTTATCCATTCCTCAGTTGATGGACACTTCAGTTGTTTCCAAGGTCTGGCAATTACAAATTGTGCTGCTATAAACATAGGTGCTAATATATCACTGTGGTATGATGCTTTCAGTTCTTCTGGGAATATGCCTAGAAGTGGAATAGCTGGAACAAATGGGATTTCCAATCCCAGCATTGTTTTTTTGTTGTTGTTGTTGTTGTTTTTTTGTTTGTTTGTTTTTGTTTTTTTATCGGTACCAGGGATGGAACTCATGACCGCCTACTTTGCAAGGCAGGTACTTATGCCGCTGAGCTAAATCCCCAGGCCCCTAATCCCAGCTTTTTAAGAAATCTCCAGACTGACCTCCACAAAGGCTGCACCAGTGTACACTCCCACCAACAGTGCAGGAGAGTTCCTTTTTCCCCACAGCCTCTCCAGCATTTGTTGTTGTTGGTTTTCTTGATCCTGGCCATTCTTTCAGGAGTGAGATGGTATCTCAGTGCGGTTTTAATTTGCATTTCTCTAATGACCAATGATGATGAACATTTTTTCACGTATTTATTTGCCATTTGCATTTCTTCATCTGAGAAGTGTATATTCATCTCAGATGCCCATTTTTGGATTCGATCTTTGAATTTTGAGGGTCTGAGTTTTTTTTTAAATTCTTTATATGTTTTAGACAAGAGTCCCTTGTCTGAGAGGGAGTTCACTAAACTCTTTTCCCAGTTTGTGGGTTTTCTTTTCACTATGCTGGAAATTTCTTTTGACATGCAGAAACTTTTTAATAAGAAGTGGTCCCAGTTATTGATTCTGGGAAGTATTTCCCGTGCGGTTTGAGTCCTGTTCATGAATACTCTACCTACTCCTATTTCTTCAAGGTTTCTACCCAATTTGTCTTCCAATAGATTTAGTGTTTGTGTTTTAATATTCAGATCTTTGACCCATTTAGATTTTAATTTAGTACATGGTTATAGACATGGGTCGAGCTTTAGTTTTTGGCAAATGGAGAGCCAGTTTTTCCAGTACCATTTATTAAAGAGACTGTCGTTCTTCCAGTGAACCTGTTTGGCTCCTTTATCAAAGATAAGGTGGTTGAGTGTGTTTGTAGTTGTGGTTGTATCTTCTAATTTATTCCATTGATCTTCTGCTCTGTTGTGATTCCAATGCCATGTTGATTTTACTACTGTTGCTTTGTAGTATAACTTCAAGTCAGGGATTTTGATGCCTCCTCCCTTGGCTTTGCTGCTTAGAATTGCCTTTGCTATTCTTGGTCTCTTCTGGTTCCAGATGAATTTTAGCAGTGATTTCTCTAGATCTATAAGGTATGTTGATGGTATTTTTATTGGGATTGCATTGAATTTGTATAACAGTTTTGGAGAATGGCCATTTTCACAATGTTTGTTCTTCCTATCCATGAGCAAGGGATGTCTTTCCATTTTCTGAGATCATCTTCATTTTCATTTTTCAGTGTATTATAATTTTCACTGTATAAGTCTTTCACTTCTTTCATAAGAGTAATTCCTAAATATTTGATTTTTTTGCTTGCTAATGTGAAGAGTGTAGTTTCTCTTATTTCCCTCTCTGTGATTTTGTTGTTAGTGTATAGGAATGCTATTGATTTCTGAGTACTGATTTTGTATCCAGCCACATTGCTGAATTTATTTATTGTATCTAAGAGTCTTCTAATGGAGTTTAGGGGGTCTTCTATGTAGAGTATCATGTCATCTGCAATCAATGATAATTTAACTTGTTCTTTTCCTATCTTTACCCCTTTTATTTCTCTCTCTTGCCTAATTGCTCTGGCTAGTACTTCCAGTACTATATTAAATAGGAGTGGTGGTAAAGGACATCCTTGTCTCGTGCCTGATTTTAAAGTAAAGGCTTTCAATTTTTGGCCATTTAGTATGATGCTGGCTGTTGGTTTGTCATAAATGGCCTTTATTATATTGAGGTAAAGACCATCTATTCCAATTTTCTGTAAAGTTCTTATCATGAGTGAATGTTGGACCTTATCGAAGGCTTTTTCTGCATCTATAGAAATGATCATGTGATTCTTATTTTTGGCTTTATTGATATGGTGGATTACATTTATTGATTTACGTATGTTGAACCATCCTTGCATTCCTGGGATGAATTCCACTTGATCATGGTGTATAATCTTCTTGATGATTTGCTGCATCCTATTTGCCAATATTTTATTGAGGATTTTTCATCTGTGTTCCTTAGGGAGATCGGTCTATAGTTCTCATTTTTAGTTGGGTCTTTCTCAGGTTTTTGTACTAGAGTAATATTTGCTTCCAGGAATGACTTAGGAAGGATTGCTTCCCTTTCTATTTCATTGAATAGTTTGAGGAGTGATGACATTAGGTCTTCTTTGTATTTCTTGCAGAACTCTGCAGTGAATCCATCTGGGCCTGGACTCTTCTTTGTAGGTAAGGACTTCATTACATTTCCAATTTAATTAAAAGTTTGGGTTATTCAGCACTTTTACATCCTCTTGATCTAGCTTTGGTACTTCATATGTTGCTAAGAATCTGTCTATTTCTTCTGTGTTATCAAACCTTTGAGAGTAGAGTTTTTTGAAATTTTTGTTGATGATCT
Organism: Cavia porcellus; assembly: GCF_034190915.1. Classification (NCBI taxonomy): domain Eukaryota; kingdom Metazoa; phylum Chordata; class Mammalia; order Rodentia; family Caviidae; genus Cavia; species Cavia porcellus. The sequence goes on from NW_026947489.1 coordinate 62,568,264, forward strand.
TCTTTATTTCTATTGGGTCTGTAGTGATTTCACCTTTTTCATTTCTTATTGCATGAATTTGAGCTTTTTCTTCCCTTTTTAAAATAAGGTTGGCTAGAGGCTTATCGATTTTATTTATTCTTTCAAAGAACCAACTCTTTGATTCGTTGCTTCTGTGAATTGTTTTCTTAGTCTCTATTGCATTGATTTCTGGTCTGATTTTTATAATTTCCTCTCTTCTTTTGGCTTTGGGCTTGACTTGCTCTTTTTTTCTAGCTGTTTGAGGTGTAGCATCAAGTTATTTATTTGTATTCATTCTGTTTTCCTGATGTGGGAACTCAGTGCAATAAATTTTCCTCTGAGGACGTCTTTCATTGCATCGCACAAATTCTGGTAAGTTGTATCTGAATTTTCATTTTCTTTTAGGTATTGTTTAATTTCTTCTTTAGTTTCTTCTGTGACCCACTGATTACTCAAGAGTGTGTTATTCAGTTTCCCTGTGTTTGCGGGATTTTTGCAGTATCTTTTATCATTAATTTCTAATTTCAGAGTGCTATGATCCTATAACATGCAAGGGATGATTTCAACTCTTTTGCATTTGTTTAAATATGTTCTGTGAGCTAATATATGGTCTATTTTAGAGAATGATCCATGTACTGCTGAGAAGAATGTGTATTCTGATGTTGTTGGGTGGAACATTCTGTATATGTCTATCAAATCCATTTGTTTGCAGGTGTGATTCAGTTCTGTTATTTCTTTGCTCCTCTTCTGTCTGGTTGACCTGTCCCTTGGTGTCAATGGCGTATTAAGGTCTCCTGTTACAATTGTGTTACTGATAATTTGAGTTTTCATTTCTGTTAATAGTTGTTTTATATAACTGGGTGCTCTGGAGTTTGGTGCATATATGTTTAAGATAGTTATCTCTTCCTCTTGGAATTTTCCCCTTACGAGTATGTAGTGGCCTTCTTTGTCCTTTATGGTCATTGTTGGTTTCAAGTTGATGTTGTCTGCAAACAGAATGGCTACTCCTGCATTTTTTTGGATTCCTGCTGCATGAAGTATTGTTTTCCATCTTTTGACTTTCAGTCTGTGAGTATCCTTCTGGGTTAGATGGGTTTCCTGTAAACAGCATATGGTTGGATTTTGTTTCTTGATCCATTGTGCTAGTCTGTTTCTTTTGATTGGTGCATTGAGACCATTTACATTAATGTTTATTACTGTTAAGTGCTGGTTTATTGTAGGAATGTTATCTCTCTGCTGTTGCATCTTTATCTTTCTGTTCTGTTTAATTATCTGCTTTGCTTAGTGGTTTTTTCCTTTGTGTATCTAAACTGTCTTTCAATATTTTTTGCAGGGTTGGTTTGGTGTTCATGAAGTTCTTCAGCTGTTCTTTGTCATGGAAGAATTGTATTTCACCATCAATTTTGAATGATTGTTTTGCAGTATATATCACTCTAGGTTGGAAATCATTTTGCTTTAGGATCTGGAATACTTCACTCTATGCTCTTCTTGACTTTTATGTTTGTGCTGAGAAGTCTGCTGTGATTCTGATAGGTGTTCGTTTATAAGTGATCTGTCTTTTCTCTCTGACAGCTTTTAGTAATGTATTCTTGTTTTGGATTTCTGGGATGGTGATTATTATATGTCTGGGTGTAGTTTTATTTTGGTTATGACTATTTGGAGTTCTATATGCTTCACTGATCCTGATGTCAGTTTCTGATCTCATGCTTGGGAAATTTTCAGCTATTACTTCTCTAAATATCCTCTTGACATCCTTTATGTTGTCTCCTTCTTTTTCATTAATGCCTATCATTCTTATGTTATTTTTCTTTGCATTGGCTTGCAGTTGTTGAATTGTTGTTTCCTGATTCCTTGTTATTTTAAAAAGATCTTTTCTTTCCTGTTCACTAGCTGCAATCCTGTCCTTAAGGCTTGAAATTCTATCTTCATGTTCATTAAGGCAGTTTTTACAACTTTCAGTGGAGTTTTTAATTTCCTGTATATCTCTGTGCATCTGCAGTATGTATTCTGTTCGTTTCTTATATTGATCTTCTAGGGACTCTATCTTTTTGTTTAGTTCCTCCAATTTTTAATCTGTGTTTTCTTTAGATATATTCAGAATCTCTTTCTTTTTTTATCATTTCTTCTTTTACCTGGGAGATTATTTTGAGTTTGAATTTCTTTAATGCTTCCTGGAGTTGCATGTTAATTTCAGTAGCTATTGTGGGCGATATTTGAGATGAATGGCATATATTTTCTTCTATATACATTGCTCCTAGGGTTTCTTGAGATGGGCTGGAAATTTGAGGTTGTAATTTGGTCTTTCGTTTTGTCATTTTCCTATATTTCTGTTTTTCAAGTGTTATTTGAAAGCTTCCTCAGGGTCTATTGTAAATCTACTTCTATGTTTGCAGCTCCTACAACTCTGGCACCCCGTTACCCCAAGCTAGTGGGCCTGCAGAACCAATGGCCCTCCTCCCTGTTCAGAACTCTGCAGTTCCAGATGAGCTCAGCCTCAGGGACACTGTTCACCCACCTCCCCATTGGAAGCTCCACAGCTCTCCAAGCACAGCCGGCATGTGGAGGCAGATGTAGATGCCTCAAACCCACCTCTCCACTTCACTGCACCCGGAAGCCTGGAGGGACCCGAACAGTCTGGACTTTCGGCAGATTGCGCTGAGCACTCACCACAGGCTGCAGTGCCTCTGGAACCTGCGATGCTCCATTGCCCGCTGGGACATCCACAGTCCTCCAGACACAGGGGGAGGCTGATGCAGGTGCCCCAGATCCACCCAGTCCGTCCTCTGCACACCAATAGCGAGGTGTGGGTGTCCCAAACAGGCTGGGCTCTGGGGATAGCATGGGCCCGCCTACCCGTTGGAAGCTCCACTGTTCCCCAAGTGCAGCCGGGATCGGAGGCGGATGTAGAGGCCTCAAACCCACTTCTCCACTTCACTGCACTCGGAAGCCTGGAGGGTCCTGAATAGTCTGGGATTTGGGCAAAGTGCGCTGAGCACCACCACAGGCCACGTTGCCTCTGGAACCTGCGATCCTCCCCTGCTTGCTGAGATATCCACAGTGCTCCAGACACACGGGGAGGCTGATGCAGGCCCCCCAGATCCGCCCAGCACACTGATGGTGAGATGCGGTCATCTCAAACAGGCTGGGCTCCGGGGATAGCGTTGGCCTGCTCACCCGTTGGAAGCCCCACTGTTCTCCAAGTGCAGCCGGGATAGGGAGGCAGATGTAGAGGCCTCAAACCCACTTCTCCACTTCACTGTACTCGGAAGCCTGGAGGGTCCTGAACAGTCTGGGCTTTGGGCAGAGTGTGCTGAGCTCTCATCACAGGCCGCAGTGCCTCTGGAACCTGCGATGCTCCCCTGCTTGCTGAGATATCCACAGTCTTTCCACACATGGGGAGGCTGATGCTGGCCCCCCAGATCTGCCCAGCACACCGATGGTGAGGTGTGGGAATCCTAAACAGGCTGGGCTCCGGGGATCGCTTATGTGATTTCTATAATACTGCATATTCAGTCTAATCCTAATATTGCAGTTAACACATGTAATCTATTTTTATTTTATTTGAAAGAGGGTAAAATTAAACATAACAAAACAGAACAAAGCAGATCAGAATAAAACCACCTAATTGACACATATTTCAAAGCAAGACAACAGGAGGTCTACAGTGGCTACAATAATGTCTCTTGTTTTCTTCTAAATAGTTATATGTATCTTCACTCACAAAGAATTCATATAAACAAGACAGTATTAAACTGATCAGAACACAGTGATGAAAGCATTAGAGGCCTTCAAACCCAGACGAGATGGGAACTTCTCTATACACCTCTTGGAAGAAACCAACAAAATGACAAGTGAAAGAAACAAGAAAAAGCCCCCAGCCCCCAGCCTGAGAACATTGATCTAGGAGAGGTAAATACAAAAGAGACTGAGGGCAGCGAACTTGCAGTATCAGACATGGCATCAGAGGCTATAAAGAGATATCTTCAGGACCTCATACACAAGCTGAAATGTGAAATATTTAATCAAGTAAAACAAGATATAAGTAGATTAATAAAAGAAATGTTAATCACTTCTCAAGAAGACAGACAGAAGAATGGAGGAAACAACAACAAAAAAACATTCTATGAAGGTTATAAAGAAACCTAGAATACATGAAGTAGGTTCAAAGAGATTATAAGGAAATAAAAAACTCCATTGAAAGCTTGCAAAACTGCTTGAAAGAAACTAAGGACAGACTATCAAAACATGAAGACAGGTTTGCATATGTGATCACAAAAGGAAAATTCTCTTAAAATAACAAGGAAACAGGCAGTAACAATACAAAGGCTAGAAGATGACAAGAGAATCCCTAACTTAAGAATAAAGAATGTGAATGAAGAAGCAGGAGTAAAAACAATAGAAATTCAAAGGCTATTCACAGAAATATTTAAGGAAAATTTTGCAAGTATAGGAAAAGGGAACGATATTCAGAAGTATGAAGCACACAGAAGTCCAGCCATCTACAACCAAAACAGAGCTACACCCAGATATATAATAATCAAGATCTCAGAAATTCAATATAAGAACAGAATATTAAAAGCTGTCAGAGAATATAAAAACACATCAAAATCATGGCAGACTTCTCAACACAGAATATCAAATCAAGAAGAACTTGGAGCAAAGTATTCCAAGCCCTGAAAGAAAATAACCTCAAGCCCAGATTGACATACCCTCCAAAACTGTCTCTAGAAATTAATGGAGAAATAAGATGCTTCCAAGACAAAGAAGAACTGGGGGAATTCACAACCACCAATCCAACCCTGCAGAGAATACTGAAGGACATTCTAGAGAGAGAAAAAGTACCAGGATTTCAGGAACAGTCTCAGAGAAGCCTCAATGAATGGAGCAGAAAGTGGAATGAAGGAGAAAAGCAGAAAAATAGCATAGCAAATAGAATATAAGAGACATATATATAAATAATAAATATATAAATAGAAATAGGCAGAGAAGTTTGGCTATAATCTCTAATATAGATGGCCTTGATACACACACAAAAAAAGAAACACAGGCAGAGTAGATCAGGAGGCAGGGTCCCCCAAGATGTTCTATGTAGGAAATATAATTAACCTGAAAAAGGGTTTACAGACTGAAAATCAAATATGAGAAAACCATCCTCTATGTGACAGGGAACCAGAGAGTAATATGAGCAACTCAACCAGCACCTGTAGATAGCTTGGAAAGACAGGTTTGGTAGCTAAAGGCATACAACTTGAGATCAAGTCCAGAAGGGAGAAAGTTTGGAACCCCTTAGGTAAATAGCAGGTTGCCCTCTCAGTCTAAAGACTGAGGGAGTTGAGGGAAACAAAAAATGTACAGTGCACCCTGTGGGAGTGAAAGGGGAGGAATAATCTTAAAAAAGAAGAAAGAGGATATTTTTTAAAGTGTATTAGGATTTAAAACCCACATTACTCACACCACTCTGTTTAGACAGGTTATATTATGTCCCAGTTTGTCTACTTGCCCTAGATCTGAGGGCACAGCTATCCCAAAAATAGCAAGAATAATGTAGCACAGTAATCATCTTTAATTCCCTACTGACTTAATCTAAAGCCCTGTATAACTTATATTGTCTTACATTACTGATCTTACATGAATCCAGTTTCTTAGGTTGCTGTTTGGTATCAACAGATTTTATTCAAAACTGTTTGTATTGATAGTATCAAGTCTGAAGATATAGGCAACTACACTGAAGATTACAAGATTCACTATGATATGAATTCTGGTTTGATTATTACCTTCTTTTGAAGTTTTAAATTATCTACAATATTTTTCTTTTATTAATATTGTTATGTACTGCTATATTCAATTATACTATGCCTGATGATATAGACAATTCTATTGAAGATAACAAGTGACAACACAGTAGTCATTGTAGAACACCTTGTACTGTGGTTTTATATGATTTTTTCATTTCATGTGTTTATAGGAATATGTTTTGTTTTGTCTTGCTTTGTTTTGCTTCTCCCTCTAATATAGAAAGGGTAGAAATTCATGAAAAGCCTCATCTATACATAGAAACTATAAGCAGTTTATGAGAACTGATCTTATAATGCATGATGAAATGAACAACTACTTTGAAGAAAAAGAGACACTACAGTACCCAGTGCTGATCCCATAGTGTCATGATGTGAAATCTGGCAATACTATTATTCTTTGTTCAGAGTGATTTTAGCCTTCTTTGGTTGAATCTTAACATACATGAAGCTATGAATAACTGCATGTATGTTTAAGTGTGTAAGATTTTTAACCATATTACTAAGTTTTTGTTGGATAGTTCAACTGAACTGTTTAGAGTCTCACGGTTTGAATGTCCACTTTGTATGCTTCACATTTGTAACTTAAAGAAATATTTGTAAGAGGACAACATGTAATTATCAACTAATGATTTCCTACTATTTAATTTTCTTTGAAATTATGTATCATTTCTATCTTTTTTCTGTTTTTTTATTTTCTTTAAATAAAATTTTTTAAAAAGGTGGTAAGAGCATAAACTAGGGTTGTTACTTTACATAATGATTTTCAAGAGTTCCTCAAATCACCAGACACTAACATGCAAAATTTTCCCAATCCTATGAATGTTAACTGTTTTATTCTAAGAACTTAGAGAACTTGTGGCACAATCATTGTAGCTATTCTAAGTATTGTTTATACAATTTTACACATTTTTTCTTTTTCCTCATTTTCCCTGAGATATTAATTTTCCCCTTTGAGCAGATTCTTATACTTTCACTGTATTTATTAAGGATTTTGTATCTAATGCACACTTATCATTTCTTACACTAGGGAGACTTTATGGTATTTACACATGTGAGTTTGGTTTATTTCACTTATGAGTATAGTCTGAAGTTGTATCCATTTATTTATAAATATCTAAATGTGATCATTCTCTATAGTTGAGTAGTACTCCATTGTATAAAATTGCCATTTCTTTTTATCCATTCCTCAGTTGATGGACACTTCATTTTCAAAACCTTGCTATTACAAATTGTGCTGCTATAAAAGGTGCACATATATCACTGTGATATGATATTTCAGTTCTTCTTAGTATATGCCTATAAGTGGAATAGCTGGGTCAAATGGGACTTCAAATCCCAGCTTTTTTGAGACATCTCCAGACTGACCTCCATAGTGGTTGCACCAATCTACACCAGCACCAACAGTGCACAAGAGTTCCTTTTACTCCACACCCTCTCCAGCATTTGTTGTTGGTAGTTTTCCTGACCCTGGCCATTCTTTCTGCAGTGAGATGGAATCTCAGTGTGGTTTTTATCTGCATTTCTCTAATGACCAATGATGCTGAACATTTTTTCATGTATTTATTTGCCATTTGTATTTCTTCATCTGAGAACTGTGTATTCATCTCAGATGCCCATTTTTGGACTGCATCTTTGAGTTTCAGGGGTCTGATTTTTTAAAAATTCACTATATGTTCTAGAGATAAGCCATTTGTCTGAGGGACAATTTGTGGGTTTTCTTTTGACTATCCTGGAGATTTCTTTTGGAATGCAAAAACTTTTTAATAAGACATGATACCAGTTATTGATTCTGGGAAGTAATTCCCATGTGATTTGATTTTTGTGAATTAATTTTCTACCTGCTCCTACTTCTGCAAGATTTCTACCTAATTTGTTTTCCAGCAGACTTAGTGTTTCTGTTTTAATATTTAGTTCTTTGATCAATTTTGAGTTTTGCTTATTACATGGTGATAGGCATGGGTCTAGTTTTAGTTTTTGGCATATGGAGCACCAGTTTTTCCAGCACCATTTACCAAAGAGAGTGTTATTCTTCCACTGAACCTGTTTGGCCCCTTTAACAAAGATAATGTGGCTGAGTGTGTTTGTATTTGTAGTTATGTTTTTTAATCTATTCTATTGATCTTCACATCTATTTTTATTTCAGTACCATGCTGATTTCATTACAGTAGCTTTGTAGTGTCACTTCTGGTCAGAGATTGTGATGCCTCCTGTTTCTTTTACTTGGAGAATTGAGGCCATCTACCTTAGTGGTTATTACTGATATAAATTGATTTATTTTTTTATATCTTATCTTTCTGCTGTTGATTCTTTATCTTTCCACTCTGTTTTTTGCCTTGCTTAGTGTTTTTTTCCTATGTCTATCTAGATTGTCTTTCAGTATTCTTTGCATTGATTTAGTGGTTGATTTTGTGGTCTTGAAGTTCTTCAGCTGTTTTTTTGTTGTGGAAGTATCTTATTTCTCCATCCATTTTGAAGGACATTTTTTCTGGGTACATCAGTCTTGATTGGAAGTTATTTTCCTTTAGGATCTGAAATACTTCACTCCATGCTCTTCTTGACTGCATTGCTTTTATTGTGAAGTCTACTGTGATTCGGATAGGCATTCCTTTATAGGCTCTCCATCTCCTCTCCAACAGCTTTTAACATGCTGTTCTTATTTAGATTTTTGAAATGTTGATTATTAAATGTCTGGTGTAGTTTGATTTTGGTTATGGCGTATTTGAAATTCTATATGCTTCACTGATCTGTATGTCAGTTTACATTTTTATGTTTAGGAAATTTTCAGCTATTACTTTTGTAAATAGCCTCTTTATCTCATTTTTGTTGTCATCTTCTTTTTTGTTTATACCTATCAATCTTATGTTGTTCTTCTTTGCCGCATCTTGCAGCTACTGAATTGTTATTTCCTGATTCCTTATTATTTATAAACTATCTTTCCTTTCCTGTTCACTAGCTGCAACCTTGTCTTTGAGGTCTGAATGTTTATCTTCACTTTCATACAGGTGGTTTTGCCAACTTTCAATGGAAATTTTTGTTTCTTGTGTATCTATTTGAATCTGCTTCATGCATTCTGTTTGTTTCTTATATTGTTCATTCAAGGTTTCCATCTTTTTGGATTGTTCTTCTAATTTTTTAACTATGTCTTTTTTAGATGTGTCCAGCATTTGTTTCATTACAAATAATGAAACAAATTTCTTCTTTTACCTGGGAGATTATTTCTGAGTTCTTTTATAGCTTCCAAGAATTGTTTCTTTACTTCAGTTACTATCATTTCAGGAGTTTCAGGAGTATGGCTTACATTCTGTTCTATGTCCATGTCTCCTAGCCTTGCTTGCAATGGGCTTGCAGGTTTGGGATTGCACTTCGCTCTTTTATTTTGTCATTTTTCTATATTTTTGGATCAGAGCAATACAACAAATCTGGAAATCACCTTGTGCACTTTGGCTTGTGAGGCAGAATGCAGACAGCATTGGGCCACTCAGGTGTTTCTTGGCATGGCCCAGATAGGCCCACAGGGATTTCCATTGCATCTTCCAGTCATTTGGGACACTGGTTATTGCCTTATCAGGCTGGGAGCGATGTTCCAAAGCTTCCCTGTGGGCTGGAAATTACTCACACACTTTTAGCTTGACAGGCAGTATTGAGACCTTTAAACTAACATGGTGTGTGTTATGGTAGTGTTTTCTTAACTGACACCACCATGTGTTATGTATTCTAAAGTACCTGGGCCTTCACTAAATAAACTGAGTCTGCAAAGTTCAAAGATGCACAAGTACCATAAAACAGTAAAGTACCTTCCACATGTACAGATTGTAGAAGAAAGTGACACTGGCCCAGTGTAAATGGATGTTCTCTCGCACAACCTGGGAGTCTAAAAATGTGCATTTTCATCCATTGTTAATTTCAAATATTTATTATCATTTCAGTTTCTCTAGCTTTTAAAATAGTCCATGTCTTTTTATTTGTGCTTAATCCCTCATTTTTGTATCCAGTAGATATAAAATTACAGGTATCACAATTAAAATGGTTCCTACCTGTGCACCACATACACATTTCAGGGTTTCCTATCAGCTCTCAATGAAGAGGGGGAATGTTGAAAAATTATGAAGAAATAAGGAGAGTGTATCCCTTTGCTGCTCAAGGACTATGGACTAGTAGAAAGCACAGAAATTGAGCCAGAAATAACTTTTGACTTCAGATGGAAAACCACACAAAACATGAACATTTCTGTAGACATGACAAGATATGTCATGCTGTTAAACCTGTCTTTGTTACCTGTGTTGAAAACTATGTCTTGATTAATCCATGGATTTCTGATCATCTCATCATCTTTGAAGCCAATTTATGAAAATTTTACTTTTTTACTCTCTACAAGGAGATGCCTACCAATTTATTGATTATCCCTAAAGCATCTAAATGACTTGTGAAATCTTTGGAGGTTGTCCACTAAGAGACAATTTGCTCTCAACTTTGAATCAATTTCTTCATTGTAAATTCCAGTAAATATTATTTTTGGGTTCATACTCAAAACTCTCTATGTTATATATTGCAAAATAAATGAATTGTAAAGACAGGCTGTGAAACAGGGTACAAATTTTCTGTCCTTGGAGTTTAAAACTTCTGGGAAGGTTGTTGCAAAACTTCCTACAATTGTTGAAGGGAATGTAAATTATTACAAGTGCTCTGAAAATAAGTATAAAGATTTCTTAAAGGCTACAATTGGAAACTCTGAATGACTCAGCTATTCCCCAGGTAGGTGTACTTGACAGAGTTTAGGACATTGTACTACAGTGATACATGATCACTAGTGTGTAGCCCCTTCATAATAGTGAAATCCAGGAAGGATCCCATATATCCATCAAAACATGGCTGAATAAACAAACTATAGAACCTATACGCAATGAAAGTCTTGTTGGTTCAAGACATTATAGGAAACTTTAATATTAAAAAAATAAAATTCACCATTTTGCTGAACTTTAAAATGTTCAAGTAGAGAATTACACTAATGAATCCAAGCAATTTTGCTATATTCCACATGCCAACAAATAGCAAATCATTTCTTATCTTTAATATATTTTAATGTGAAAAATATATTTTAATGATAAACTTTTTCCAAGTGCATTGTTTGTTGTCTCTTTTTCCTGAAATACTGGCTTTATTCCTCAAATAATGGCTGTTGATTTTCAGCCTTAACATCACCATGGTGTAGAATATTAACACAATCATTTTATGCTCTGAAGCATAGTAAGATTTTCTTTTACACACATAAAAAGAACAGCACAAAGACAAATAGTCACTTCTGTTACATTATAAATGATGGTAGAAAAGATTTTTCATTTTACTTTTCTGGATTGTCTCATCAGAAAAGCTACAAGAGTAGAGCAGAGGACAATGAGGTTATTTGTATGCTAGATATCTCAAAAGATAATCAATGTTGGAATAGAAAAAGTTTATTTTTCAGAAGTTTTAGAGAGAGAGAAATCAATGTAGTTATGTCATATTATATTGAATCCATAGAAGAGCAGACTGAAGGCATTTGTTCTGTTTATAACAGAATGCATAATTCCACCAACATAAGTGACAATGATGATGCCACAGCTATGGAATCTACTCAATCTATTCTCTAGAATTGGGTTTACTCTGCCTGCATGGAGACCATATTCTGATACAGATAAGAGCAAGTATTCTACTTTTTTACAGCCATAGTTACTCCTTTTATACACTTAAGGTATTAAATTATTTTCTTTTTTAACTCGACATTTAGTAATACCAGGTAATACTACTAAAGGAATGTCAGGCAGCTACTGAAAAAAGAAAAACACACACATATTAAACTGTATTGGGTTTTCAAATTAGCAATTTCCAATGGCAAATAAAATGAGTCTCCAATTCCTACAACTCAAAAGATAAATTGCTAGTAAAAGGAAGAGAATCATCAAGGAGGAAAAATAGGGAAAAATAATAAATAAAAGGAGGAGAATATAATATGAAGTTCAAGATTCCCTATGATTCTATTAATATAAATAGAGTAATTTTACTGATACTATTCATGTTGAAATCTCACAGAACAAAATAGAAATTATCCAAAACTTACAGTTCATACTATTATGAAATAATTATGATCATTATGATCCTCAAGGACATGACCTTTGTCCATATGTGTATTTGTGTGTGTATGATGTGTGTATATGTGTATGCGTGCTAAGGCAAGGATTTTATGAAATTGATTTCCTATTCTTGAACTGGAATGAGCCAGACAGTTGAATCTGGCAAAAGTTTTGTCTTCTATTTTTATATTCATACTTGTCCTTACTTCAGATTATCTTCATTATCGGGAGAAGGAACACACATGCACAACTAGGAGACTCTTATTATCTCTGAAAATATAATTTCAATAATTTTTCTATCTTTTCTTGTTTTACAAAAGACAGCTGGTACTTACTTGCTATGCATAACTCTGTATAAACCAGAGTTTCATAAATACTCTTGATCAAAACATGGAAATAAGCAATAACAACAATTAGACTTTAGCCTATGATGCTTACTAGCTAAAATGCTGGATACCAAAATGAAAGCCGTAATTTACAGGTTTAAATTACATCTTCCAAATCATTCTTCATATTATCTTACATTTTGTGTTTCTGAAAAACAGCAGTTTCACTGTTGAGCGTACTGTGATGAGGCTTAACAGATGGAACATATATTGTAGCCTATGACTGTAAATTAAGGAGTTTCTTTTCATTGTCAATATTAATTTCATATTAGATACATGCTTTACAAATATTTTTCTTACATTGTATTTCATCATTAGACCTCCTCAGTTTTTGTATTTTTTCCATTATTAGGTGTAGTAATTTTTATGTTGTATAGGGGTCTATTTATTTTATTTCTGACTTCTGGTGTTATATTAAGAAAACTTATTTCTCAGCACAAAGACAGAATCTTTGACCTTAGGTCTTTGTTTTCAGAAATATACTTTTCTTGGTCTTGTGCTCAAATCTTTACTAAAAATTACACTTACTTTTCCATATGATGTGAGACCAGTCTATTTTCATACATTCACATGTCCTTGTTCAGTTTTCCCAATGCTGTCTTTGAAGAGATCATGCTATTGGTTGAACAAATGTAGATGAGATTTATTCAAGGCTCATAAATACATGTACTTGTGTGAATACATATGTATTCATATATTTGTATTATATTTAGATTTGTGTATATTAATAACAAATACTTTATTTACTTTTAATCATAACTTTGTAACATGTTTTAAAACAATAACTGTGATCCCTCCAACTTTGTTCTTGTTCAAGATCAATTTGTTCTTTTTGTATTGCTTGTGATTGTTTGGCATTGATTTTTTCATTTCTTTAAAGCATACAACTGAGGTTTTGGAAAGATTTCATTGAATTGAAACACCATTCTTAGTAAACTGGAGATCATAAAATCAGAATATGAATTCTCTTACATATGTTAGCACAGACATTATTAAAAGAAATAGATGGAGAATGAAAATGGTCATGAAAATGTGGAGAAATTGAAGCATTTATATATTGTTAAAAATGGAAATGCATTTCGCACTATCGGAAATAGTATAAAGATATTTTTTTTTATTTAAGAGGAAAAAGAGAAAAACACAAAACAAACCAAAGCGGTGTAAGGGTACATGTAATACAGAACTCAAAAAAACAAAACAAAACAAACAAACAAACAAAAATAACAGTAAGAAATCACCTGTTAGTATATTACATATTATCATCTTGAAAATAGTTCCTCAAATCACAGTATCAAAGAATACAAGGTGGACATTCAAACAGGTAGACTGCAAACAGCTGTGTTCAATGATCCAAAAACATTGATACAGTCAGCTATTAAACACCCCTAAACACACTTGCTGTTATATCCGTTAGAGCTCTTTTTCTTTTTTTTTTTTCCCTCTCTTTTTTACAACAAAATTCACGCACTTTGGATTTCATTACTCCTTAGTGCTTATTACTTTTTTGGGGAGGGGGATAGAATACAGTCAAATATGGCAAAACAAAGCTGTCAGTCAATACCAAGGATAGACATAGCACATGATGTAGAACAGAGTACAAGTTTATCAACAATGGTTATCAACGTTGTCCCTTGTTTCCTTAAAAAGAATTGTCTGTCTCATTAGATATTATAAAGTTGGAGAAAACAGTAGAGAACACGACCAATAAAACTTAGGCATTGTAAACATTACAGGACTTCCAAAGAAGACAATAGTCAAACCAGAATGGGTATCTTAGTGAATCTTATTGTCTTCAAAGTAGTTGCCTATGTCTTCAAACTTGATACTACCATATAGAATGGAACAGAGTCTAATCAGTCAAAACAAGATCGTGGGAGTACTACAGGACTTCAAAACAAGTTAATAGGAAATCAAAAAGAGTTGCTATTTATATATCCTAACTTTTTGAATTTTTTCTTTAATTAAGACAAACATAAGAAATGACTAAATATTTTTTTTTAAAACAATAAAGGGGAGATTGAGATAAAGCAGGACATAACAATATAACAATAGAGGTCACAGCATGACTGTTTCAACAACCTAGTACTTCACCACCATATAACCTGACTTAATAGTAGTTACCATAGTGTCTTTTTCCTTGATATATTTGGATAAAACTTCATATACTCTAGCTTCAAATATTTTCAAATCAAGAAGCCCAGAATAAAGCCGTTCTAATTAATGAGTGAAAACTTTATAAGGCTCCAAGGCCACCTAATGGGGAATCATGATTACCACATATTTTTATATATTTGAATCATTACTTACATTACGGAAACTATTCGGTATTCACACATGCGAGATTGATTTATTTCACTTATGAGTATGGTCTCAAGCTGCGCCCATTTATTGATAAATATCTCAATGTGATCCTTTTTTATAGCTGAATAATACTCCATTGTATAGAAATACCACAACTTTTTTATCCATTCCTCAGTTGATGGACACTTGGGTTGTTTCCAAGATCTGGCAATTACAAATTGTGCTGCTATAAACATAGGTGCACATATATCCCTGTGGTATGATGCTTTCAGTTCTTCTGGGAATATGCCTAGAAGTGGAATAGCTGGAATAAATGGGATTTCCAGTCCCAACTTTTTGAGAAATCTCCAGACAGATCTCCACAAAGGCTGTACCAGTCTACACTCCCACCAGCAGTGCAGGAGAGTTCCTTTTTCCCCACAACCTCTCCAGCATTTGTTGTCGGTTTTCTTGATCCTGGCCATTCTTTCAGGAGTGAGATGGTATCTCAGTGTGGTTTTAATTTGCATTTCTCTAATGACCAATGATGATGAGCATTTTTTCATGTATTTATTTGCCATTTGCAGGAAATAGTATAAAGATATAAAACTATTAAAATGTACCTAACAGTCCACCCAGCAATCTGATATCCACTTATCCAATATATTTGAATTTAAAATATCTGCAACATTATTCCAAATACTGAAAATGTAGAAATGCTGTTAATTCCCATTGAATCTGAATGGCAAAAGAAGAATGTTTAGCACATATAATGGAATCTTACTCAGTTATAAAAATGATGCAACTCTGTCAAGTATGACACCACATATAATCTGAGGGCCTCTATAGTGAGAGAAATAAACCAGGAACAGAAAAAAATCAATGCTTGTTCCACTGAAACAATCAAATCCTTAGACAAAAGTAGGATGATTCTTGTGAGGAGCTGGGAGAAGGAGGAAGCAAAATTCAGAAGATGAATGAGATCTCAAGGTCCATGTGAAACATTGTTCCCATGCTCAGCAATACTGTACCATGTACTCAGCATTTCTGAGAAATTCAATCACTTGAAAGGATTTCTGATCGTCATGGGACAGAAAGATGGCCAGTGGTTTATCCTTTCCAGGTTCTTGCTGTCCTGTTCAAAGAACTGAATGACACACCAATGAATGTCAAGTTCAAGATCAAATAAGAAGAAAAATGAAAGGGAGTGTGAAAAGATATCTTCAAGTTGAAGAAGTCCTCTGAATAAGATGATGAGCCTTGCATGTGATACAACCCACTCACACAAGCCAGAAGGCAGTGATAAGTATGCTAACAGCATCATGTTTTCTATCTTCTTTTGACATCAGATATGGGTATCAAAAGCTGCTATGCACATGTATCCCTACCATGATTTTACAGGGCTCCTTGATTGATATATCAAGCCTGATTGTGCAACCAACTTGCTGTGGCCTAATCACCTGCCACATTGTCATACCAATTTTAACCCAAGCAAAATTTAGAAAGACCTACCAGAAAAAAATTCCATGGTTTAGCAATGCAAAAGACCTGTTAAGACACAAGACACATTCTTAGATTACAGTTCGGGCAGGGATTACAACTTCTCTGAAGGCCAGCTCTCTCTTTTTTCAACATAACCTGTTTTATATTGCAGTCAATTGGCATAAATGATAAATTTTAATGTACAAAATTATAAGGTATTGACTTCAAGTTAGAGGAAATGGAATCTTTTTGTTTCAATTTCATTAAACTAGTAACTCATTCAAATTTAAGGCCTGTGGTGTGAAAATGTTCAAATCACTTTTATTGTGATCTCTCATTTATTATTGTATTAGTGTTTATTATATGTATTAAATTATTGTATTATTATTATATGTATTAAAATAAATATATCAATAGATCTCTATGTCAGTGTCTGGAATGCTACACATCCATTGCTTTCTTTTAGCAGTAGTGTTATTTCATTGTTTTATTGTCTTCTTGATGTATGAGTGTTTCAATATAAACAAATTATACCATCTTTTAGGTCATAAATATGAATCACTTATAAGTCTTGGAAATCTGCCTGGACCTCACTACATCAAAATTTTTACACTTCTTAAAAAAATTTTCATACAATGTGGTGAAAGAAAAAAAGCAGCCCCATAATAAGATCTTTTCCTCAATGAGAGTAAATCCAATATTTTATTGTGTTTCTGAAACTGAGGTTTTCAGTATAAAACAGGTAACTTGTATTTTTTAGCTTATGTTTTACCACACTTATCTTACTTGAGAAAAACTTTGAAGACATTAAGGAGTAAACTCTGAAATTGATTATATGTCTGTCATTTTTAAAATTTTAGCAGTAGCTTCTAAATAAAATTATCAAATGAAATTTATCTCAGTTGTGTTAGAATTGCCACAATGAATTATATATTTAATAGCCAAAATTAAATTTTCAACAAAAATACATCCTAAAGTTATTTCAAAGAGTTTGAAAGTAAACTGATCAAACAATTTGAGAAACATATCACACTATCATTAAATTAAGTTTGAAATAACACAGTGATGCAATAAATTAGTGAAGTCAAACAAAGGCAACTGTTTTACATATATTTAGAAAGAAAACTAAATATAAATTGGCAATGAGGCCCTCTCAGCCACCCCTCAGTTCCAGACCTCCTGTACACAGAGCAGGGTGCTTCCATGCCCATTCTCCCAGACACCCCTCAACCCTAGACCTCTATCTGAGAGGGTAGGCCACTTCCAAGCCTCCCAGGTTCCCCTTGGGGACCCTCCTACCTCCTGGGCCTAGTATTGCTGTTGACTTTTGGCTGCACCTTCTTCTGACAGAACATTGAACAGCAGTGGATTCACCTTGATGGGTTGAGGGGAGACTAGTAACCCCTGATTCGAAAAGAGGACCTCAGCAGGTCCCTAAAATAGAGATCTTCATTGAGCAAACAGAAGTAGTGATGTAGGACCTTGGCGAGCTTGGCAAGAGTGTGAGTGAGTCATTCTTTCATACAGAGAACATCAGGTGGGTTGAAGAGAGTACCAATAAGGCCTCATACAACCTGAAGAAAATGAAAAGTATTTATGAGACACAGTAGGGTCTCAACCAAAACAATATAGATAGGGAAATCTGGAGGCCTGGAACAACTTGAAGACATAGTAATAACAGTGGGGAAATGAGGGTTGACCTACATCATTACTCCTAGGCTATTCAGCACAGGAAGAATACAAGACTCAACCAACAGGACCTGCAGGAGGAATTCAGGTGACTGTCCCTCTCTTCATTGTGGTACTCAGCAACTGGACACATGTCAACCACATAGTAGGACCCTAAGATACACACTACCAAAAGTTGAGACTAGTGCGATTGAAAGGCCAAATATTGGCGCAAAAGGTGAAAATGATAAAATGAAAAAGCAAAATAAAATCTCAAACATCTAGTCCATCAGAAGCAAGTACGGGTAACACTGAAGGACTGTAAAAGTCACACACCAGAAATCTCTGAAAATATATCAAGTGAAATAAAGAAACAAATCCATGAGGCTATAAAGGAAATTAAATTAAAAATAGTTTCTCACTTAAAAACAGAAATTACAACTCTAGCAAAGGAATTGCTCAGCATTGCTAGGGAATAAATAGAAAAATACAGGAGCATGGGAAACTGATTGAAACATTGAATAAACAACATAGAAAACAAGCAGAATGCTTGAAACAAATTCAAAGAGCTATCCAAGAAATAAAAAGTTCTATTGAAAGCTCACAAAACCATTTAAAGGAAGGTGAGGATATAATTTCAGACCTTCAGGACAGAATCACAGCTAGTAATAATGAAAGGATAGAACTTTCCAAAATAACAATGCAACAATGAAATGGTGATTCAGCAGTTTCAAGATGATGCCAAGCAAAGTAATATAAGACTAAGCAATGAAGATGCAGGGGTCAATGCAAATGACATCAGTAAATTATTTTCAGAAGTAATAACAGAAATTTTCCCAACATGGAGAAGGAATTTCAATTCAGATGTTAAGCATATAGAATGCCAAACAGTCACAACAAACATAAATCTGCACCCAGACATACAAATTAAGGTCTCAGATATACAGCATAAAAACAGAATGTTAAAAGCTGTCAGAGAAAAGACACAACTCACCTATTAAGGAAAGCCCATTAGAATCATGGCAACCACTTCAGCACAAACACTGAAGTTAAGATGAGCTTTGAGTGGGGTATTTCAAGTCTTAAAGGAAAACAAATTTCAGCTGGGATTGATGTACACTGCAAAACATTCTTTGAAATTTAATGGTGAAATAAAATACTTCCATGACAAGGACAACTGAAGAAATTCATGTTCACCAAGCCAGTCCTACAAACAGTACAGGAAGATATATTAGATAGAGATAAAAATGGTTACAATTTGCAGAACAAAAAAGAAAGAAACCACCAGAAAGAGCAGGCAATTAAACAAGGGGGAAGAACAGAAAATCAACAGCAGGGAAACTACATGACATAGTTGAGCCAATACATATCAGTTATATCCATCAATGTAAATAGCCTCAGTTCACCTATTAAAAGAGATAGATTGACAGAATGGATCAAGAAACAGGATCCCACAATATGCTGTATACAAGAGATACATTTGACTCAAAACGAAACTCATAGACTAAGAGTCAAAGGATGGAAAGTGATATTTCATGCAACAGGAACACGTAAAAAAGCAGGGGCAGCTATGCTATTGGAAGACAATGTGAACTTCAAATCAAAAATGATAAAAAGATCAAAAAGAGGACTTGCAGTGAAGACTGTGGATTTGTAAGTAGCAGCATAAAGAGCTTCTCTGAGAAAAACAGCTCAGACACTGGAATTTAATACTATGGAGAAGACCAGATGAAAGGAGAGGGATTCTCACAATCCAGGAAGAAACTGACAAAAAAGAAGAGAAGGATGGAAAAATGTCGATGAAAGGCCGGAACCAGATGCACTCTCACTGGAGCTAGTCCCACACTGTGCTGTGCATGCCTTGGAGTCAGATGACTTATGGTCATGCTGAAGTCATTGTAGCACTGAAATAGGGGGTTGGTGAGCCCAAGGCCTTTGGTGGGAGGATGTGGTGCAATGGAAAGTGGAACCAACATAGAGAGCTGCACTGACCCATGGTGAGTGCTAGGAATTGTGTTCCATGGGGGTGGTGATCACCTGCATGATGTATTGGAGTTGGGCATGATGGGCCTTAACCAGAAACTGCAGAGATGTCAGCCACTTCTGGCTCAAAGAGAACTGGTGGGATCTGCTTGGGCTGGGTCAAGCCTCTGGTTGGGACACAATAGCCAAGGATGAAACTGTCCCATTCCTGTGACATCCACATAGCACTGACTATGATATTTGTCCAATTGCTGAGTACCACAATGAAGAGAGGGTCAGTCACCTGAATTCCTCCTGCAGGGTCTGTTGGTTGAGTCCAGTATTCTTCCTGTGCTGGCTGAATAGCCTAGAAGTAATGATGTCAGTCAACCCTCATTTCCTCACTGTTACTATGTCTTGACCTGATGCTTGCCAGGCAGGCGCTTAAGCCACTGAGATAAATCCCCAGCAAAGGAAAGAGCCCTTGAAAATAACAAGGAACCAGGAAGTAAAAATACAAAGGCTAGAAGATGACAAGAGGATCTATAAATTAAGAATAAAAAATTTGAGTGAAGAAGCAGGAGTAAACACAAATGCAATACAAAGATTATCCACAGAAATAATTAAGGAAAAATTCCCAAGTATAGGAAAAGGAAATGATATGCAGATATACAAACCATACAGAATTTCAGCCAGCTACAACCAAAACAAATCTACACCCAGACATATAATAATCAAGATCCCAGAAATTCATCACAAAAACAGAAGATTAGAAGTGGTCAGAGAAAAGAAGAAGAGCACCTATAAATGAAAACCCATTAAAATTATGACAGACTTCTCAACCCAAGCTATCAAATCAAGAAGAGCTTGGAGCTAAGTATTCCAAGCCCTGAAAGAAAATATTCTCCAACCCAGATTAGTGTACCCTGAAAAACTGTCTCTCAAAATTAATGGAAAAACAAGATGTTTCCATGACAAAGAGGAACTGTGGGAGTTCATGACCACCAATCCAACCCAACAAAAAATATTGAAGGGTATTCTGGAGAGAGAGAAAAAATCAGTATGATTCCAGCAACAGTGGCAGAGAGGCCTCAATGAATGTAGCAGACAGTGGAATGAAGAAGAAAAGTAGATAACCAACAGTAGAAAAATAGCATAGCAGAAATGAGGCACAGAAGACTGGCTATACTCTCTAACACAGATGGCCTTGATGTACTAACAAAAAGAAACATCGAGTAAATGAGGAGATAGGTTCCATTGAGATGCTCTGAACAGAAATATAATCTACCTGAATGAGGGTTAATGAACTGAAAGTCAAAGATAAGAAAATAATGCTCTGTGTGACAGGGAGCCAGAGAGAAATAGGGACCCTTCGTCCAGCAGCTGTAGATAGGGTGGAAAGTCATGACACTTTTGTGCAGTGGAGAACTACTCAGCTATAAGGAAGGAAAACCTTGAGGCTTTAGTAGGTAAAGGAATAAAGCTCAAGATCAAGCTTAGGGGTAAAAAATTTCAGAACCACTTCAGTAGATAGTGGGTTGCCCTTCTAATCTAAAAACTAATGGGGTTAGTGGAACCCAAAGTGTACAAAGCACCTTGAGAAAGGTAAAGGGGATGAATTTTCTAAAAAAGGAAGGCAGAAGACATTGTTAATAGTGTATCAGGATTTAAAAGCCACATTATTCCTATCACTCTGTTTAGTTTGATTTTATTCTATTCCAGTCTGTCTACTTAGACTTGATTTGAGAGTACAGACAGGTATCCCCAAAATAGCAGGATAATTGGTTAACTATCCTTAATTTTCTATCAACTTAACCTGAATCCCTATATTACTTACACTGTCTTACTATGACTGATTTTATTTGAATCTGGTTTGTTAGATTGCTGGGGTTTTTTTTGACTGATTTATTCAAATTTGGTATGCTCGATAGCATTAAGTCTAAGAGCAGAGGCAACTACTCTAAAGATAACAAGGCGCAATAGTATACCCATTCTGGTTTGATTATTAGCTTCTTTTGTAGTCCTATCATGCCTCCAATGTTTTGTTTTTATTAAAATTGCTATGTTGTGATGATCAATTATATGCCTGATGAGATAGACAATTGTATTGCAAATAACAAGACATCATAGTGACTACTGTAGATCACCTAGTATTGTGGTTTTATATGTCTTATTTGGTTCATGTTTTTCTAGAAATTTGTTTTGTGTTCTTGTTTTGATTTGGTTTTCCCTGTAATACAGAAAGGATAGGTATACTTGTAGAGATTCACACATGTGTGAAACTTTTAAACATTTATGAGAAGAGATTCTATAATGTATGAAGTAATGAACAGATACTCTGAATAAAATGAAACACTAAGATACCCAGTGTTATTTCTGTAATATCATGATATAAAATCTGGGAATACTATTCTCTGTCCAGAGTGATATTAATATGTTTTCTTTTGTTTAATTTCAACAGATGTAAAGATATGGACAGCAATTTTGAAAAGAATGAGTGACATTATGGCAGCCTTTGTTGACTTCCCTATTGTCTGTTCTTGAAGACTTAAAATGCCTACATCATCCTGTTATAATCAGTTTAGTACTATGTTGTTTGGTATGAATTCACTATGTGTGAAGATATGGACAACTATTTGGAAGAAAACAAGAGACAATAAGATATATAGTGAAGATCTCTTGTGGTCTTGCTTTCAAATGTGTGTTTCTTAAATTATTTTCTTATAAAAAAGAGATCAAAAAGGCTACTAAATATTTGTTAGTGGAAAAATTCAAGAGGAAGAACTAGCAATTATAAATATATATGCACCAAATACAGGAGCACAGAACTACATAAGACAAATACTAAAGGAAATGAAAATCAAGCACACAAGAACACTATTGGGAAGTAATAAGGGACATTAATAGCCCTTTACCACAGAGATAGATCAACTAGACCAAATATCAGTAAAGAAATAATAGAATTAAATGAAACTGGTGATCAAATGGACTTATTAGATGTTTACAGAGTCTTCCACCAACCACATCAGAATACAACATTTTTTTGAACTGCACATGGGATATTCTCCAAAATAGACCATAGATTAGCCAATAAAATTGAAATTATCCTATGCATATTATCTTACAATAATGCGATGAAATTGGAAATTAATAGCAAAAGAAATTGCAAAACCTGCAAAAAATATATGGAAATTGAATAACAACCTCCTGCACAATCAATAGGCTACATGTGAAACTAAACAAGAAATAAAGCAATACTTACAATTCAATGGAATTGCAGATACAACACACCAAAACCTGTGAGATGCAATGAAAGTGGTCCTAAGAGGAAAATATATAGTAATAAATTGTCATATCAAGAAAATAGAATGAATACAAATAACCTAATGCTACACTTCAAGCTTCTAGATAAAGAAGAGCAAATGAAACCTGAAGCTCACAGGAAAGAGGAAATTATAAAGATCAGAGCAGAAATTAATACATTTGAGACTAAAGAAAAAGTACAAAGAATTAATGAATCAAAGAGCTGTTTTTTGAGTGCATAAAGAAAAGTGATAAATCTCTATCCTACCTTATCAAGAAAAAGTAAGAAAGATACTCAAATTCATGTAATGAGGAATGAAAAGAAATAAATTACTACAGATCTCATAAACGTTAAAAAGATCATGAATATCTACCTTGAAAATCTTTACTCACATAGAGTGGAAAACACAGAGGGAATGGACAGATTTCTAGAGGTGTATGAACTACCAAAGCTCAATAAAGAAGATATAACAACTTTAAATAACCAAATTTTAACTACTGAAATTGAAAATGCAGTTAGAAACATACCAACATAAAAAATCCAACGTCCTGATGGATTTGCAGCTGAATTCTACCAGAAACTTAGAGAAGATTTAATGCTATTCCTCAAACTCTTCAATGAAATTGAAAGGGAAGCAGTCCTTCCCAACTCATTATTAAGGCAAGTATTATGCTGATACCAAAACCAGAGTAAGAACCAAACAAAAAGCAAAACTATAGGCCAATCTCACTAATGAACATTTATACAAAGAATCTCAGTAAAATACTGGCAAATAGAATGCAGCAAAGCATCAAGAAGATTATACAACACAACTAAGTGAGATTTATCCCAGGAATGTAGGAATGGTTTAACATAGGTAAATCAATAAGTGTAATATACCATATCAACATATTTCAAAACAAAAATCACATGGTCATCTCAATGAATGCAGAAAAATCTTTTTATAAAGTCCAACACATGTTCATGATAAAAATGGTACAGAGACTCAGAATAGATGGTAACACCTCAATCTGATAAAGGCCATATGTGACAAACCAATCGCTGACATTTTACTAACTGGACAAAAACTAAAAGCTCTAAAATCAGGAACAAGACAACAATGTCCACTATCAACAGTCCTACTCAGTATAGATCTGGAAATACCAGCCAGAGCAATCAGACAAGAGAAAGAAATAAAGATAGGAATAAAGATAGGAAAGGAAGAAGTTAAATTATCACTATTTGAAGGTGACATGATACTCTATATAGAAGACCCCCAAAATTCTATTAAAAGACTATAGGAATTAATAAACAAATTCAGCTGTGTACCTAGATACAAAGTCAATACTCAGAAATCAATAGCATTCCTATACACAAAAAATTCACTGAGACAGAAATTATGGAAATAACACTTTTGACAATAGCATCCAAAAAATTGAAATACTTAGGAATCAACCTAACAAAGAATGCAAAATACATTTATGTTGAAAATTATACAACTCTAAAAGAGGAGATTGAAGAGGATATGAGGAAATGGAATTATATTCCTAGCTCTTGGTTAGGAAGAACTAACATTGTGAAAATAGCCATACTCCCAAAACTGTTATAAAGTTTTAATACAATCCCAATCAAAATGCCATTAACATACTTCATGAATCTGAAGAAAACATCCCTAAAGTTCAATTGAAAACAGAAGAAACCTAGAATAGCAAAGGCAATTCTGGGCAACAAAGGCATGGTAAGAGGCAACACAATTCCTCACTTGAAATTATACTATAAAGCTACAATGATAAAATCAACATGGGACTGGAAAAGAAACAGACCTGTGGATCAATGAAATAGATTAGAAGATGAAAACGTAACTACAAAGACACTCAGCCACCTGATATTTGACAAAGGAGTTCAACATATTCACTGGAAGAGAGAAAGCTCTTTTTCATTTAAAGGAAAAAAATAAAAACAGTATAAAGGTACAAGTAATACAGAATTTCAAAAGAAAAATCAGTGAGAAATCACTAGTTAATAAATTACATATTGTCATCTTAGAAATAGTTGTTCAAGTTACAGGAATAAAGCATACAAAGTGGACATTCAAACAGTGAGACTGCAAATAGTAGTGTTCAATGATCCAACAAAAACCCAGCAATATAGTCACCTATCTTAACACACCTAAACACACTTGCATTGTATCTTTAGAGCACTTTCTTTTCCTCTCTTTTTTACAATAACATTTACACATTTTGGGTTTTATTACTCCCACAGTCTTATTACATTTTTTTTGCAAGAGAATAAAACCAAATGTGACAAAACAAAGCAATCAGTCAAAACAAAGGATGGACATACCACATGATATAAAAACAGAATACAAGGTAATCAACAATGATTTCCGTAATGCCTCTTGCTACCTTAAGCAGATTGTCTATATAACTAGGTATAATAAAATTACACAAAGCAGTACAGAACAAGACCAATAAAACCTAAACATTGGAGACATTACAGGAATTCAAAAAGAGATAATAGTCAAGCCAGAATTGGAGTCATAGTGAAACTTATTGCCTTCAAAGTAGTTGCATATACCCTCAAGTGATACTATCAAACAAAACAGAACAAAGTAAAATCAGTCAAAACAAGATGGTGGGAGCAATACAGGGCTTCAAATCAAGTTAATAGGAAATCAAAAAAGTTATTATAATATATTCTGCTAATTTTTTTGAATTTTTCCCTTAATTAAAAAAATAATAAATAAAAAATAAATAATTTTTTTTCACAAAATGGGGGAGATTCAGATAAAAGAGGACATAACAACATAACAATACAGGTCAAAGCATAACAATTTCAGCAACCTACTGCTTCACCACAAGATAACCTAACTTAATAGTAGTTACCATAGGGTCTCTTTCCTTAAAATATTTGAGTATAACTTTGTATACTATGGCTTCAAACATATCAAGACACTGTGAAACCATTTAAGAGAATGAAAGTATTACAGGGTATTTATAACCAGCTAATGGAAAATGAACAATGGTTTCTATATTATCACTTTGCCTATAACATTTTTTTATTTATACTATTACATATAATAAAATTCAGTAAGATACAACATGACAAAAACCAAAGGAGACAGAACAACGGTTTGGTGGGACTTCAAAACAAGATGATATTAAATCAGCACTAGCCCTTATGATGTCTTGTTTTCTTCAAAATAGCTGTTCATATCGTCACTGGCAATAATATCAAACAGCAAAGAATAAAGCCATTCCAGTTAATGAGTGAAAACGTTTTAAGGCTTCAAAGCCACATAATGGGGAATCATGATTACCACATACTTTTATATATTTGAACAATTTCTTACACTAGGGAAACTATTTGGTATTCCTACGTATGTGTTTCATTTATTTCACTTATGAGTATGGTCTCAAGCTGCATTCATTTATTTATAAATATATCAATGTGATCCTTCTTTACAGCTGAGTAGTATTCTATTGTATAAAATACAACTTTTTAATCCATTCCTCAGTTGATGGACACTCAGGTTGTTTCCAAGATCTGGCTATTACAAATTGTGTTGCTATAAACATCAGTGCACATATATCACTGTGGTATAACATTTTAAATTCTTCTGGGAATAGGCCTAGAAGTGGGATAGTTGGAACAAATGGGACTTCCAATCCCAGGTTTTGAGAAATCTCCAAACTGACCTCCACAATGGTTGCACCAGTCTACACTCCTACCAACAGGGCAGGAGAGATCCTTTTTCCTCACAGCCTCTCCAGCATTTGTTGTTGGTAGTTTTCTTGATCCTGGCCATTCTTTCAGGAGTGAGACGGAATCTCAGTGTGGTTATAATTTGCATTTCTCTAATGACTAATGATGATGAACATTTTTTCATGTATTTAATTGCGATTTGTATTTGTTCATCTGACAAGTGTGTATTCTGCTCAGATGCCCATTTTTGGATTGGGTCTTTGAATTTTGTGGGTCTGATTTTTTAAAATTCTTTATATGTTTCAGACAGAAGTCCTTTGTCTGAGGGAGAGTTCACTAAGATTTTTTCCCAGTTTGTGGGTTTTCTTTTCACTATGCTGGTGATTTTTTTTGACATGCAGAAACTTTTAATAAGAGGTGGTCCCAGTTATTGATTCTGGGATGTATTTCCCATTTGGTTTGAGTCCTGTACATGAATTCTCTACCTAGCCCTATGTCTTCAAGGTTTCTACCCAATTTGTATTCCAATAGATTTAGTGTTTCTGTTTTAATATTCAGATCTTTGATCCATTTAGATTTTAATTTAGTACATGGTGATAGGCATGGGTTTAGTTTTAGTTTTCTGTATATGGAGAGCCAGTTTTTCCAACACCATTTATTAAAGAGACAGTCATTTGGCTCCTTTATCAAAGATAAAGTGATTGTGTTTGAAGTTATGGTTGTATCTTCTAATCTATTCCCTTGATCTTCGGCTCTGTTTTGATTCCACTACCATGTTAATTTTACTACATTCGCTTTGTAGTATAACTTCAAAAGGCAAGATTTGTGATGCCTCCTGCCTTGCCTTTGTTGGTTAGAAATGTTTTTGTATTCTAGGTCTCTTCTTGCTCCAGATAATTTTAGGAGTGATTTCTCTAAATCTATGAGGTATGTTGGTGGTATTTTTATTGGGATTGCACTCAATCTGTATAAGAGTTTTGGGAGAATGGCCATTTTTGCAATATTTATTCTTCCTATCCACGAAAAAGGGATGTCTTTCCATTTTCTGAGATCACCTTCAATTTCCTTTTTCAGTGTATTATAATTTACCCTGTATAGGTCTTTCACTTCTTTCATAAGAGTAGTTCCTAAATATTTCATTTTTTTTGGTTGCTAGTGTGAAGTGTGTGGCTTCTCTTCTTTCACTTTCTGTGATTTTGTTGTTAGTGTATAGTAATGCTATTGATTTTTGAGTATTGATTTTTGTATCCAGCTACATTGCTGAATTTATTGATTATATCTAAGAGTCTTTCAATGGAGTTTAAGGGGTCTTCTATGTAGAGTAACATGTCATCTGCAAATAGTGATGATGTAACTTATTCTTTTTGCTATATTTATCCCATTTATTTCTCTCTCTTGTCTAATTGCTCTGGCTTGTATTTCCAGCACTATATTAAATAGGAGTGGTGATAAAGGACATCCTTTCCTTGTGACTGATTTTAAAATAAAGGCCTTCGATTTTTGGCCATTTAGTATGATACTGGCTGTTGGTTTGTCATAGATGGCCATTATTATATTGAGGTAAAGACCATCTATTCCAATTTTCTGTAAAGTTCTTATCATGAATGAATGCTGCACCTTATCAAAAGCTTTTTCTGCATCCATAGAAATGACCATGTGATTTTTACTTTTGGCTTTATTGATATGGTTGAATATGATTATTGATTTATGTATGTTGAACCATTCCTACATGCCTGGGATGAATCCCACTTGGTCATGGTGTATAATCTTCTTTATAATTTGCTGCATCCTATTTGCCATTATTTTATTGCAGATTTTTGCATCTGTGTTCATTAGGGAGATTGGTCTATAGTTCTCTTTTTTAGTTGAGTATTTCTCAGGTTTTGGTACTAGAGTAATATTTTCTTCCAGGAATGACTTAGGAAGGATTGCTTACTTTCAATTTCATTGAATAATTTGAACAGTGTCGGCGTTGTCTTCTTTTTATTTCTTGTAGCATTCTACAGTGAATCTGTCAGGGACTGGACTCTTCTTTGTAGGTAAGGACTTAATTACATTTTCAATTTCATTATTAGAAATTGGATGGTTTAGCAGTTTTCCATCCTCTTGACCTAGCTTTGGTACTTCATATGTTACTAGGAATTGTCTATTCCTTCTGTGTTATCAAACCTTTGATAGTACAGGTTTTTAAAATAGATGTTGATGATCTTCTGTATTTCGAGTCTGTAGTGATTTTGTCTTTTCATTTCTTATGGCATGAATTTGAGCTTTTGATTCCCTTTTTAAATAAAGTTGACTAGGGGCTTATCAATTTATTTATTCTTTCAAAGAACCAACTCTTTGATTCATTGATTCTTTGGGTTGTTTTCTTGGTCTCTATGGCATTGATTTCTTCTCTGATTTTTACAATTTCCTCTTCTTTTAGCTTTTGGCTAGACTTGCTCTTTTTCTAGATGTTTCAGGTGTAGCATTAGGTTATTTGTTTGTATTCGTTCTGTTTTCCTGATGTGGGAACTCAGTGCAATAATTTTTCCTCTGAGGACAGATTTCACTGCATCCCACAGATTCCACTATTTTATTTGTATTTTCATTTTCTTGTAGGTATTGTTTAATTTCTTCTTTAATTTCCCCTGTGACACACTGATTACTCAAGACTGTGTTATTCAGTTTCCATTTGTTTGTGGTATTTTTACAGTATCTTCTATCATAAATACCATTTCATAGCGCTATGATCCAATAACATGCAAGGGATAATTTCAACTCTTTTGCATTTATTTAAATATGTTCTGTAAGCTAATATATGGTCTATTTTAGAGAATGACCCATGTACTGCTGAAAAGAATGTGTATTCTGATGTTGGATGGCACACTCTGTATATGTCTATCAAGTCCATTTGTTCACAGGTGTGATTCAGTTCTGTTATTTGTTTGCTGATTTTCTGTCTGGTTTATCTGTCCCTTGGTGTCAATGGTGTGTTAAGGACTCCTGTTATAATTGTGTTGCTGATAATTTTATTTTTCTTTTCTGTTTATAGTTGTTGTATATAACTGGGTGCTCTGGAATTTGTTGCACATATATTTAAGATAGATATCTCTTCCTCTTGAAGTTTTCCCCTAACCAGTATGTAGTGACCTTCTTTGTCTCTTCTGATCATTATTGGTTTAAAGTTCACATTGTCTGCAAACAGAATGGCTACTCCTGCTTTTTTTGTGTGTTTCTGTTGCGTGAAGTATTGTTTTTCATCCTTTGACTTTCAGTCTGTGAGTATCCTTTTGGGTTAGATAGGTTTCTTGTAGACAGCGTATGGTTGCATTTTGTTTCTTGATCCATTCTTCCAGTCTGTTTCTTTTCATTGGTGCGTTGAGACCATTTACATTAATGGTTATAACTTTTATATGTTATTTTATTGTTGACAACTTATCTTTCTGCTGTTGCCTCTTTATCTTTCTGTTCTGTTTAATTATATGTTTTGCTTAATCTTTTTTTCCTAAGTGTATCTAAACTGTCTTACTATATTCTTGCAGGGTTGGCTTGGTGATCATGAAGTTCTTTAGCTGCTCTTTGTCATGGAAGTATCTTCTTTTTCCATCAGTTTTGAAGGACAGTTTTTCAGGGTACATCAGGCTAGGTTGGAAATCATTTTCCTTTAGGATCTGGGATACTTCACTCCATGCTCTTCTTGACTTTATTGTTTGTGCTGAGAAGTCTTCTGTGATTCTGATAGGTTTTCCTTTATAAGTGATCTGTCTTTTCTCTCTGACAGCTTTTAATATTCTATTCTTATGTTTGATTTCTGGGATGGTGATTATTATATGTCTGGGTGTAGTTTTATTTTGATTATGACTATTTGGAGTTCTATATGCTTCTCTGATCCTGATGTTGTTTTCCCATCTCAGTTTTGGGAAATTTGCAGCCATTACTTCTCCAAATATCCTCTTGACATTCTTTATGTTGTCCCCTTGTTTTTCATTAATACGTATCAATCTTATGTTGTTTTGGGGTTTTTTGTGGCATCTTCTAGTTGTTGAATTGATATTTCCTAATTCTTTGTTATTTTTAAAAGATCTTTCATTTCCTGTTCCCTAGCTGCAATCTTGTCTTCAAGGTCTGAAATTCTATCTTCACTTTCATTGAGGCAGTTTTTTCAGCTTTCAGTTGAATTTTTGATTTCCTGTGTATCTCTGTGCATCTGCTTTATGTATTCTCTCTGTTTCTTATATTGCTCATCTAGGGATTCTATCTTTTTGTTTATTTCCTCCATTTTTTAACTGTGTTTTCTTTAGATATATTCAGCATCTCTTTCATTTCTTTTATCATTTCTTCTTTTACCTGGGAGATTATTTCTAGTTTGAATTCCTTTAAAGCTTCCCAGATTGGCTTGATTATTTCAGTTGGTATTATGTCCAGTATTTGAGGTATATTGCATATATTTTCTTCTATATACATTGTTCCTAAGGTTTCCTTGGATTGGCTGGAGGTTTGAGATTGTAATTTGGTCTTTTGTTTTTTCATTTTTCTATATTTCTGTGTTTCAAGTGTTTTGAGTGTTATTGTAAGGCTTCCTCAGGGTCTGTTGGAAATCCTCTTCTATGCCCTCAGCTCCTGGGACTCTGGCACCCAGTTCCCTGGTGTGATAGAGGGTCACTGGGGGTGGAGCAGGCCAGTGCAAGCCCAGTCTCTGGAACCGATGGTACCTGCCTGCTTCCTTAGCACTCCACAGTCTGCCTAGCACACTCAGGAAAGAGGAGGCAGATGCCTGCTTGTGAGACCTGCCATGCTGCTCCAGTGCACCTGGAGACTAAGAGGTTCTCTGGCCAGGACTGAGAGAGGGTCCCAAACTAGCTTGGCTTGGGGGAAATTGCATAGGGCACTTATGCCAGGACACCAGGCCTCTGGAACCGGTGGTGCCTGCCTTCTTGCTTAGAACTCCACAGTCCTCCAAGCACGGCCGGGAATGGGGAGACTGATGCAAGCATCCCAGACCCAGAGCTGTTCCAGTGCCCCTGGAAGCTGCGAAGGTCCCAAACAAGCTGGACTTGGGGAAAGTGTGTGGGGCACTCATGCCAGGCTGCCAGGCCTCTGGAACTGGTGGCGCCCGCCTGCTTGCTTAGAACTCCACAGTCCTCCAAGCACAGCCAGGAATAGGGAGGCCAATGCAGGCTCCACAGATCCTCTGAGAGAGAGATAGCTCTTTAATAAATTGTGTTGGAAAAACTGGCTCTCCACATGCTGAAGAATGAAACTAAACCCATGCCTAAACTAAACTAAAGTCAAAATGGGTCAAAAATCTAAATACTACAGCAGAAATACTAAATCTACTAGAAAACAAGTTAGGTAGAAATCTTGGAGATATAGGGTAGACAAAAATTCATGAACAAAACACTCCACACAGGAAATACTTCAAAGAATCAACAACTGTCTCAAATTATTAAAAAGTTTTTGCACTTTAAAAGAAATCACCAACAAATTGAAAAGAAAATCCACAGAATGGGAAAGCATTTTAGCCAGAAACCCCTCAGACAAATGATTTACATCCCCAGAACATATAAAAAAATGAAAAACATTAAGCCCCCCAAACTCAAAGACCCTCTCCAAAAATGATCATCTGAGATGAACACAGCATTCTCAGATAAAGACATACAAATGGCAAATAAACACATGAAGAAATGTTCACCATCACTAATCATTCAAGAAATACAAATTAAAACAGCATTGAGTTTTCATCTCACTCCAGAAAGAATAGCTGCCATCAAGAAATCAAATGATAACAAATGTTGGTGAGGCTGTGGTAAAGAAGGAACACTGCTCCACTGTTGGTGAGAGTGTAGACTAGTGCAACCACTATGGAAATCAGTATGGAGAATTTTCACAAAACTAGGTTTGAAAGTTTCATTCAACTCAGCTATTCCCCTCCTGGACATTTTCCCAGAAACTTTGAAAAGGTCATATCACGGTAATGTATGTGCACTCATGTTTATAGCAGTGCAATTTGTAATAGCTAAATCTTGGAAGCAACTCACATACCAATCAACCACAGAATGGATAAAAAACATTTGATATTTTTATACAGTGAGAGATTACTCAGCTATAAAAAAGGATGATCTTGACACCCTCATAGGCAAATGGAGACAACTTGAGGCTATCCTCATTAGTGAAATAAGTAAGAATCATATTTATGAATATCACATTGTGTCTCTAGTGTAAAAAGAAATAATAAATGTAGGAGTAATAAAGCCCAAAATGTGTAATTGATATTATAAAAAAGGCAGGATAAGAAAGTGTTCTAAAGAATATAACTGCATGTATGTTTAACCGGGTAGGATTGATAACCATATTACTAAGTTTTTGTTGAACATTTGAACAGAACTGTTTGCAGTCTTGCTATTTCGATGTCCACTTTGTATGCTTTACCTTTGTAACTTGAACAATTATTTCTAAGAAGAGAATATGTAATTATCAACTAGTGATTTCTTATTGTTCTTTTTTTTGAAATTATTATCTCACCCTTGTTATGTTTTTTCTTTAAATAAAAACTTATAGAATACATGTAAAAGAGAAAGAAAATAATTGGCACCTTCTCTCTGAGTACTTAACAGTTTTATTTTATTTTTCATGGAGTTTTATTTAAATTTAGATCTGTTAACATGCTCTGTCAAGTTCCTGAAGCTAGACAATGTGTCATGCTGGCCTCAGAGTTGGATCTCTGAGATTGAAAATGTACCTGGCACACATGATTCACTTCAAAATTTATTATGGGGAAAGTAAATGAGTGAATGAATCATACTTGTCCTTATGTGGTTGCACTGTTTAAAATTCTTATGTTCAAACTTTTCTGTTTACCTGTTTTCATTCCTATCTCTGTTTTGGTCCTTTTATGAATATTTTATTTCCGATTTACTAACACAACTCTTGCCCATCCAGAACACTCAACTCCTAATTTTTGTGAAGCTTCTATGAAAGTTGCACATGGAAAAATTATTAGGGATCAGAATGAAACTCCACAGGGCTGGGGATTTAGCTCAGCGGTATAAGCGCCTGCCTTGCAAGTAGGCAGTCGTGAGTTCAATCCCTGGTACTGATTAGAAAAAAAAAAAAAGAATGAAACTCCACAAAGTACATCTCTTTGGTGGATTGAGACCTTTGAAAGGAAGGAATTGGGGAGCCTCAGAAGCAATATCTCTCTCACCTTTCTCTAGCAATTTTCTCATGAATTATTTTCACCCTCAAAGCTAGATTCATAACGTCTCATTCAACTTCTTATCATCATATACACACAAATGTCCCAAATAATTCATAATCTAGAAATAGATCTCTGGCCTTCTACCACCATTTCTGTGTATAATCTGTACTTCTTGTGAAAGTATGCCATTTAATCTTCATTCTAGAAGGGTCTCAAAGTGTACCCAAATGTTACACAGAAAGCCCAGGTAGTAAATGACAGAATGTGTATTCTTCTCTCCTCAGTGATCATCATTCCACCAATCCCCTTCTCCTAATGGCAGTGTTTTAGTGTGGTCTATTTTTAATTGAACATTTAAATAAAATAACTTTATTCATATCTATATTCCTTCATTTCAACAGTTCTGTTCACCATGTAAAACTTTTTTTAAAAATTGCATCAAACTTAGTCATGTGTAATAAGATTTGTTTTAGTATCTAGATGTATGCCTAGGATATATTTTCATTACTTTCATTTGACTACAAACATTACTCCCTCATTCTGAGAGTCACTGCATCAATTAAGCAAATTAATTTTCAAGTTTTCTGTCTTCTTTTACCCAGTTATTTTTAAACTGTAATATGAAGGAGACATGTGATATATAACCTTCTGAAAATGGCTTATTCTATTAATATTATAATACCTTGTAGCATCCATTTGATTTTTTTATAGCTGGATCAAATGATATTTCTCTTTTCAGTTTTGTTGAGATCCTCCATACCTGTTGCTATACTGACTACAATAGTTTGCTCTCCCATCAAAAATGGAAGAAGTTTACTTTCTCTCTCATCCTTGTCAATACTCATTGCTTTTGTATTAACATTCATGTATTATAGATAGCATGTATTATAATGCTGTGCTTTGATCCAGCCTGTCATTTTGTGTCACTTAATTAAGAATTATGACAGTTTCATTAAGTAGTTTAAATTCCCTATATTAATTTATTTCACTTTGTTATTTTTCTAGTGTTTGTTTCATACCTGCATTTTGTTTTATTTTAGCTATTCTCTTAATCTCAAGACTGAGATTCCCCACTAACTCTGTTTTAAGTATTTTTGTAATAATTTTTGCAATACTTGCTCATGTGTTTCTTCATATTTTCCTTTGACATTATTTGTTTTTCTTCAGTTTGACAAGGTACAGTATTGGAAGTTTGCAATTATTTTCATCAGGGCTTGAAATTCTTGGGTTATTTTTAACCACTGAGTTAATTGTTAGTGACTTAGCATTTCTTTGTATTTGCTTTGAATAGTCTATATCTAAATTTCTTGCCAATGTCACCATGGTATGCTATGAGGAGTTTCTTTTATGGTCAGGTTTATTTGATAGCAGCAGAAGTGAAATTGTGCAAGAGGCTATAGAAAAAAAAAACCCCAAAGTGCAAAAAGAAATCACTGTCAAAATAAAAGATAATGAAGCACAGAGGAGCAAATAGAAGAGCTCGTGGAAACTATGGAAATTATGAATGCCAAACAAGAAATATAATCAATGAAGCAGATCCAAACAGAAATGCAGAATATTAGAAACTCCATTGAAAATATATGCAGCAGATTGAATGAGGGCAAGGATAGAGTATCAGATGTAACAGATATGAACATGACTAGTAACTAGGAAAAGAAAGATATCTTAAAATCTAGCAGAACATGGAAACTCAATCCAGCAGTGGCACAATGAAGCAAAGAACAAGTGAAATCAGTGATAAAGCTGGAGACACCGTAAAAAAACAAAATTATGGGAGAAAAATTCACAAACATGGATAAAGAAATTGACATACAAAGAAGTGAAGTATACACAACTGCAAATAGCTGTGACCAAAATAAATCTACACTAGAACACAGGATAATCAAGATTTCAGAAACTCAGTGCAAGAATAGAACATTAAAAGCAGCTAGAGAAAAGAAACAGATCACCTATGAAGGAAAACCCATCAGAATTACAGCAGACTTCTCAATATATACATGCAAATCAAGGAGCTCTTGGAGCAAAGTATTTTAAACCCTAAAGGAAAAAAGAAACTTTATCCCAGATCAACATATACTGCAAAATTATCTTTCAAAATTGGTGGAGAAATAAGATATTTCCCTGAAAAAAACACATGAAAAAATTTATGACCACCAGCCTTACAGAATTATCTGAAAGAAATACTAGAAACAGATAAAGAAGACCATAAACACAGGAACACCAATAGAAAGAAGTCACCAGGCAGGGCAGCAATTAAACAGAGCAAAAAGACAAGGAACAAATAACAAGGAAACAACATGAAAAAGAAAAGTCAAGTTATCAGTTATAACCATCAATGCAAACTGTATCAATTCACCAATCAAAAGAAACGAATGGCACAATGGACCAAGAGGCAACATCTATAACTACTGTGCATCTGATAGTACATTTAACCCAGAATGAAATTCATAGACTAAAATCAAAGGATGAAAAAAATTTCCCATGTTGCCAGAATCCAGAAAAAGGCAGGGGTAGTTATTCGATTTTGCATACAAGGCAACCCTTAAGCTAAAACTGATCCAAAAAGCCAAAAATTGTCACTACGTATTTGTTAATGGAAAACTCTAGGAAAAAGAGATAAAAATCATAAATATTTATGCACTAAACATGGGTTCACCCAACTACATAAAACAAATATTGACAGATGTGAAAAACCAAAAAAGCTCTATACAATTGTAATGAGGGACTTTAATACCCTGTTCTCACAAATAGATAGATAAACTGGATAAAATATCAAAAAAAGAAATACTAGAATTAAACCAAGCCTGTGCATAAAGGATTTTGGTAGGTGTCTATAAAATATTCCACCCTAAAACATCAGAATACACATTCTTTTCATCTGCACATGGGATATTCTACAAAATAGATCATATGTTATCTGAAAAAAACTTGTTTAAGTAAATGTAGAGGAACTGAAGTCATCCCATGCACACTATCTGACCATAGTGCAGTAAAATTGAAAATCATTGACAGAGAACTGTGGAGTTTCCTGCAAGTAGGCGGGTGCACACTATCCCTGGAGCCCAGCCTATTTGGGACTCCTGCACCTCACCATCGGTGTGCAGAGGAAGGGCTGGGCAGATCTGGGGCGCCTGCATCCAACCTCCCTGTGTATGTGGAGGACTGTGGATATCACAGGAAGCAGGGGAGCATCACAGGATCCAGAGGCCCCGTGGCCTGTGGTATGTGCTCAGCGCAGTCTGCCCAAAGCCCAGACTGTTCGGGACCCTCCAGGCTTCTGGGTGCAGTGAAGGGGATAAGTGGGTTTGAGGCACCTACAGGCACCTCCTCATTCCAGCTGCGCTTGGAGAACTGTGGAGCTTCCAACAAGCAGGTGGGTGCACAGTGTCCCTGAAGCCCAGCTTATCTGGAACTACAGAGTTCTAAACAGGCAGAAGAGGGCCATTGGTTCTACAGGCCCAGTGGCTTGGGATAACTGGGTGCCAGAGTCTCATGAGCTGTGAACATAGAAGGGGATTTCCAACAGACCCTGAGGAAGCTTTCAAATAACACTAGAAACACAGAAATATAGGAAAATGACAAAACAAAAGACCAAATTACAACCTCAAACATCCAGCCCATTTCAAGAAACCCTAGGATTGATGTATATAGAAGAAAATATATGCCATTCACCTCAAATATCGGACATAATAGCTACTGAAATTAACAAGCAACTCCAGGAAGCTTTAAAGAAATTCAAAGTCAAAATAATCTCTCAGGTAAAAGAAGAAATGATAAAAGAAATGAAAGAGATTCTGAATATATCTAAAAAAACACAGTTAAAAAATTGGAGGAACTAAACAAAAAGATAGAATCCCTAGATGAGCAATATAAGAAACAAACAGAATACATACGGCAGATGCACAGAGATATACAGGAAAAAAAACTTCACTGAAAGTTGGAAAAAACGCCTTAATGAAAGTAAAGATAGAATTTCAGACCTTGAAGACAGGTTTGCAGCTAGTGAACAGGAAAGGAAAGATCTTTTAAAAATAACAAGGAATAGGGAAACAACAATTCAACAACTGCAAGACAATGCAAAGAAAAATAACATAAGAATGATAGGCATTAATGAAAAAGAAGGAGACAACATAAAGGATGTCAAGAGGATATTTAGAGAAGTAGTAGCTGAAAATTTCCCAAGCATGAGATCAGAAACTGACATCAGGATCAGTGAAGCATATAGAACTCCAAATAGTAATAACCAAAATAAAACTACACCCACACATATAATAATCACCATCCCAGAAATCCAACACAAAAATAGATTATTAAAAGCTGTCAGAGAGAAAAGACAGATCACTTATAAAGGAAAACCTATCAGAATCACAGCAGACTTCTCAGCACAAACAACAAAGTCAAGAAGGGCATGGAGTGAAGTATTCCAGATTCTAAAGCAAAATGATTTCCAACCTAGAGTGATGTATACTGCAAAACTATCATTCAAAATTGATGGTGAAATGCGATACTTCCATGACAAAGAACAGCTGAAGAACTTCATGAACACCAAGCCAACCATCCAAAAAATATTGAAAGACAGTTTAGATTCACAAAGGAAAAAGCAACTAAGAAAGCAGATAATTAAACAGAACAGAAAGATAAAGATGCAAAAGCAGACAGATAACATGTCAACAATAAACCAGCATTTAACAGTAATAAACATTAATGTAAATGGTCTCAATGCACCAATCAAAAGAAACACACTAGCAGAATGAATCAAGAAACAAAATCCAACCATATGCTGTTTACAGGAAACCCAGCAAACCCAGAAGGATACTCACAGACTGAAAGTCAAAGGATGGAAAACACTACTTCATGCAGCAGGAATCCAAAAAAAGGCAGGAAGCCATTCTGTTTGCAGACAACGTGAACTTTAAACCAACAATGACCATAAAGGACAAAGAAGGTCACTACATACTCGTAAGGGGAAAACTCCAAGAGGAAGAGATAACTATCTTAAACATATATGCACCAAACTCCAGAGCACCCAGTTATATAAAACAACTATTAACAGAAATGAAAACTCAAATTATCAGTAACACAATTGTTAACAGGAGACCTTAATACGCCATTGACACCAAGGGACAGATCAACCAGACAGAAAATGAGCAAAGAAATAACAGAACTGAATCACACCTGCAAACAAATGGATTTGATAGACATATACAGAATGTTCCACCCAACAACATGAGAATACACATTCTTCTCAGCAGTACATAGATCATTCTCTAAAATAGACCATATATTAGCTCACAGAACATATTTAAACAAATGCAAGAGTTGAAATCATCCCTTGCATGTTATCGGATCATAGTGCTCTGAAATTAGAAATTAATGATAAAAGATACAGCAAAAAAACCACAAACACATGGAAACTGAATAACACACTCTTGAGTAATCGGTGGGTCACAGAAGAAATTAAACAATACCTAAAAGAAAATGAAAATGCAGCTACAACTTACTGGAATTTGTGGGGTGCAATGAAAGCTGTCCTCAGAGGAAAATGTATTGCACTGAGTTCCCACATCAGGAAAACAGAACGAATACAAATAAATAACCTGATGCTACAACTCAAACAGCAAGAAAAAGAAGAGCAAGTCAAGCCCAAAGCCAAAAGAAGAGAGGAAATTATAAAAATCAGAGCAGAAATCAGTTCAATAGAGACTAAGAAAACAATTCACAGAAGCAATGAATCAAAGAGTTGGTTCTTTGAAAGAATAAATAAAATCGATAAGCCCTAGCCAACCTTATTTTAAAAAGGGAAGAAAAAGCTCAAATTCATGCAATAAGAAATGAAAAAGGTGAAATCACTACAGACCCAATAGAAATACAGAAGATCATCAACAAAAATTTCAAAAAACTCTACTCTCAAAGGTTTGATAACACAGAAGAAATAGACAGATTCTTAGAAACATATGAAGTACCAAAGCTAGATCAAGAGGATGTAAAAGTGCTGAATAACCCAATCTCTGCTAATGAAATTGAAAATGTAATTAAGTCCTTACATACAAAGAAAAACCCAGGCCCAGATGGATTCACTGCAGAATTCTACAAGAAATACAAAAACTCCTAATGCCAACACTGCTCAAACTATTCAATGAAATTGAAAGAGAAGCAATCCTTCCTAAGTCATTCCTGGAAGCAAATATTACTCTAGTACCAAAACCTGAGAAAGACCAACTATAAAAGAGAACTATAGACCGATCTCCCTAATGAACAGAGATGCAAAAATCCTCAATAAAACATTGGCAAATAGGATGCAGCAAATCATCAAGAAGATTATACACCATGACCAAGTGGGATTCATCCCAGGAATGCAAGGATGATTCAACATATATAAATCAATAAATGTAATCCACCATATCAATAAAGCCAAAAGTAAGAATCACATGATCATTTCCATCGATGCAGTAAAAGCCTTCAATAACGTCCAACATTCATTCATGATAAGAACTCTACAGAAAATTGAAATAGATGGTTTTTATCTCAGTATAATAAAGGCCATTTATGACAAACCAACAGACAGCATCATACTCAATGGCCAAAAATTGAAAGCCTTTATTTTAAAATCAGGCACAAGAGAAGCATGTCCATTATCACCACTCCTATTTAATATACTACTGGAAGTACTAGCCAGAGCAATTAGGCAAGAGAGAGAAATAAAAGGGGTAAAGATAGGAAAAGAAGAAGGTAAATTATCATTGTTTGCAGATGACATGATACTCTACATAGAAGACCCCCTAAACTCCATTGAAAGACTCTTAGATATAATAAATAAATTCAGTAATGTCACTGGATACAAAATCAGTACTCAGAAATCAATAGCATTCCTATACACTAACAACAAAATCACAGAGAGAGAAATAAGAGAAACCACACTCTTCACATTAGCAAGCAAAATAATGAAATATTTAGGAATTACTCTTACAAAAGAAGTGAAAGACCTATACAAGGAAAATTATAATACACTGAAAAAAGGAAGTTGAAGATGATCTCAGAAAATAGAAAGACATCCCTTGCTCATGGATAGGAAGAACAAAC
Organism: Cavia porcellus; assembly: GCF_034190915.1. NCBI lineage: Eukaryota > Metazoa > Chordata > Mammalia > Rodentia > Caviidae > Cavia > Cavia porcellus. The sequence continues at coordinate 62,609,192 of NW_026947489.1, forward strand.
ATTGTGGAGATGGCCATTCTCCCAAAACTGTTACACAGATTCAATGCAATCCCAATAAAAATACCATCAACATACCTTATAGATCTAGAGAAATCACTCCTAAAATTCATCTGGAACCAGAAGAGACCTAGAATAGCAAAGGCAATTCTAAGCAGCAAAGGCAAGGCAGGAGGCATCACAATACCTGACTTGAAGTTATACTACAAATAAACAGAAGTAAAATCAACATGGTATTGGAATCAAAACAGAGCTGAAGATCAATGGAATCGATTAGAAGATACAACCACAACTACAAACACACTCAACCACCTTATCTTTGATAAAGGAGCCAAGCAGGTTCACTGGAAGAATGACAGTCTCTTTAATAAATAGTGCTGGAAAAACTGGCTCTCCATTTCCCGAAAACTAAAGCTAGACCCATATATATCACCATGTACTAAATTAAAGTCTAAATGTGTCATAGATCTGAATATTAAAACAGAAACACTAAATCTATTGGAAGACAAATTGGTACAACCCTTGAAGACATAGGAGTAGGTAGAGAATTCATGAACGGGACTCAAACTGCATGGGAAATACTTCCTAGAATCAATAACTGGGACTACTTCTTATTAAAAAGTTTCTGCATGTCAAAATAAATCTCCAGCATAGTGAAAAGAAAACCCACAAACTGGGAAAAGATTTTAGTGAACTCTCTCTCAGACAAGAGACTCTTGTCTAAAACATATAAAGAATTAAAAGACTCAGACCCACAAAATTCAAAGATCCAATCCAAAAGTGGGCATCTGAGATGAATACGCACTTCTCACATGAAGAAATACAAATGACAAATAAATACATGAAAAAATGTTCACCATCATTGGTCATTAGAGAAATGCAAATTAAAACCACACTGAGATACCATCTCACTCCTGAAAGAATGGCCAGGATCAAGAAAATCACCAACAACAAATGCTGGAGGGGCTGTGGGGAAAGAAGTCTCCTACACTGTTGGTGGCAATGTAGGCCGGTACAACCTTTGTGGAGGTCAGTCTGGAGATTTCTCAAAAAGATGGGATTGGAAGTCCCATTTATTCCAGCTATTCCACTTCTAAGCATATTCCCCGAAGAGCTGAAAGCATCATACCACAGTGATATATTTACACCTATTTTTATAGCAGCACAATTTGTAATCACCCAATCTTGGAAACAACCCAAGTGTCCATCAACTGAGGAATGGATAAAAAAGTTGTGGTATTTCTATACAATGGAGTATTATTCAGCTATAAAGAAGCATCACATTGAGATATTCATCAATAAATGGGTGCAGCTTGATACCATACTCATACTTGTAATAAATCAATCTTGCATTTGTGAATATCGAATAGTTTTCCTAATGTAAGTAATGATTCAAATATATAAAAGTATATAGTAATCATGATTTCCCATTATTTGGCTTTGAATTCTTATAAAGTTTTCACTTACTTATTAGAAAGGCTTTATTCTGGGCTTCTTGACATGGAAATATTTGAAGCTGTAATATATGAAATGATGTTCAATTATTTCAAGGAAAAAGACTATGGTAGCTACTATTAAATCGGGTTATTTGGTGGTGAAGCACTAGGTTGCTGAAACAGTCATGCTGTGACCTATATTGTTATGTTGTTATGTCCTATTTTATCGCAATCTCTCCCTTATTCACTAAAAAAATTATTTAGTTATTTTTTATGTTTTTTTTAACTAAGGGGAAAAATTTAAAAAATTAGCAGGATATATTATAGTAACTTTTTTGATTTCCTATTAACTTGTTTTGAAGTCCTGTAATACTCTCTCTATCTTGTTTTGACTGATTAGACTCTGTTCCATTCTGTATGATAGTATCAAGTTTGGGGGTATAGGCAACTACTTTGAAGGCAATAAGATTCACTAAGATGCCCATTCTGGTTTGACTATTGTCTCCTTTGGAAGTCCTGTAATGTTTACAAGGTTTAGGTTTTATTGGTCTTGTTCTCTACTGTTTTGTTCAACTTTATAATACCTAATGAGATAGACAATTCTTTTTAAGGAAGCAAGAGGCATTATGGTAACCATTGTTGATAACCTTGTACTCTGTTTTTACATCATGTGCTATGTCTATCCTTGGTTTTGACTGACAGCTTTGTTTTGCCATTTTGACTTTATTCTCTTCCAAAAAAAAAGTAATAAGAACTAAAGAGTAATAAAACCCAAAATGTGTAAATTTTGTTGTAAAAAGCAGAGGGAAAGAAAGTGCTCTAAATGATACAACTGCAAGTGTGTTTAGGGGTGTTAAATAGCTGACCATATTAATGTTTTTGGTTGGATCATTGAACACAACTGTTTGCAGTCTCTCTGTTTGAATGTTCACTTTGTATGCTTTGATACTGTGACTTGAGCAACTATCTCTAAGATGATAATGTGTAATCTATTAACTGGTGATTTCTTACTGGTTTTTTTTGTAGTTCTGTATTACTTGTACCCTTACACCGCTATTGTTTTGTTTTGTTTTTTCTCTTTTTCCTTTTAAGTAAAATTTTAAAAAACAGAAAATCATTGAAAAAGGAAATAATAAAAACTATATTAACTCCTGGAAATTAACATCCTTCTAAGCAACAAATGGGTAATGGACTATGAGATTATGGACTAAGTTAAACCCTATATACAATTAAATGATAATGCTGACACGGCACACTGAAGCACAGGATGCAATGAAAGCAGACTTCTCAGGGAAATTTACAGCGATTAACTCACACATCAAGAAAACAAAGGTAGCTCAAATAATCAGTCTAATGTAGACTCTCAAACTCCTACAAAATTAAGAACAAATTAGACCTATGGGGGCAAATGATAAAGATAAAAACAGAAGTTAATGCAATAGAGTCTAACAAAACAATACAAAGACTCAGTGAATTTAAAAGTTGGTTCTTTGAAAAAATAAATTTGGTAAACCATTAACCAACATCATCAAAAAGAGGAAAAAACACAAATTCGAGCAATTAGGAATGAAAACTGGGAAGTGAAATAAATCAAATTCACATGTATGAATACCGATTAGTTTCCCTAGTGTAAGAAATAATACAAATACTTAAAAGTATGTGGTAATCATGATTCCCCATTATATGGCTCTCAAGCCTTATAAAGCTTTCACTCATTAATTGGAATAGTTTTATTCTGGGCTGTTTGGTATTATTGTCTGTGATGATATGAACAGCTATTTTGAAGAAAACAAGACATCATTACAGCTAGTGCTGATTTAACATCACCTTGTTTTGAAGCCCTATAAAACTGTTGTTCTTCTGTCTCCATTGCTTTTATCATGTTGTGTCTTATTGGATTTTATTATATGTGACAGTATAAACAAAAAATTTTATAGGCAAAGAGATAATATAGAATCCATTGTTCATTTTCTATTAGCTGGTTCTAAATACCCTGTAATACTTTCATCCTCTTGAATGGTTTCACACTGTCTTGATATGTTTGATGCTATAGTATACAAAGTTATACTCAAATCTTTCAAGGAAAGAGACATTATGGCAACTAATATTAAGTTGGGTTATCTTGTCGTGATACACTATGTGGCTTAAATTGTTCTGTTCTGACCTGTATTGTTATGTTGTTATGTCCTCATTTATCTCAATCTCCCTTTTTAAAAATTTGTTTGTTTTTCATTATTTTTTAATTAAGGCAAACCATTTTTTAAAAAATTAGCAGGATATATTATAGCAACTTTTTTGGTTTCCTATTATCTTGATTTGAAGCCCTGCATTGCTCTCACCATCTTGTTTTGACTTATTTTACTCTATTCTGTTTAATGGTATCAAGTTTGAGGGTATAGGCAACTACTTTGAAGGCAGTATGATTCACTATGATGCCCATTCTGGTTTGACTATTTTCTTCTTTTGAAGTTCAGTAATATTTCCAATGTTTATGTTTTATTGGTTTTGCTCTGTACTGTTTTGTTCAATTTTATCATACCTAATGATATAGGCAATTCTTTTTAAGGTAGCAAGAGGCATTATGTTAACCATCATTGATTACCTTGTATTCTGTTTTTACATCATGTACTATGTCCATCCTTTGTTTTGACTGACGGCTTTCTTTTGTCACATTTGGTTTTATCCTCTTCCTAAAAAAAGCAATAAGAACTGTGGGAGTAATAAAATCCAAGGTGTGTAATTGTTATTGTAAAAAAGAGAGTAAAAGAAAGTGCTCTAATGGACACAACTGCAAGTGTGTTTAGGTGTGTAAGATAGATGATCATATTACTGTTTTTGTTGGATCATTGAACACAACTGTTTGCAGTCTCACTGTTTGAATGGCCACTTTGTATCCTTTAATTTTGTAACTTGAACAACTATTTCTAAGATGACAATATGTAATCTATTAACTAGTGATTTCTTACTGTTTTTTTTGAAATTCTGTATTACTTGTACCCTTTTACTGTTTTGTTTTGTTTAAATAAAAATTTTTAAAATGTTCAAAAAAATCATTCCGTAAATTTCCTTTAGAAATGATATGTTTAAAATATTTTAATTATTAGCAATTGCAAGACATACATGTCAACCCTCCATGTTCTATGAATAAATTATTTATCTGGGCAATGTTAAAACAGTTCATTCCTTTGCAAGTAACTTCTGCAGTTGCTAGAAAGGCTTTAATGACATCACGATTCATAGTTGTGCATCTGTGAGCAAAAACTACAAATAGATGAAAAGCGTATTTGTCACTTGGCAGTGTATCTCAAATGTCACTCACAATGTAGAATGCTAGCCAAATGATTCTGTATTATTACTCTGAACCTAAGTAGAAAATAAGCATAAATCAACACATGCAGCTAATCATAAAAATCTAACCTATATTGCTTTATCACTTTTATACCTAAATTTTGTAATTTGAGCTACTTTGAAGATAATAATATGCTATATGTCAACTAGTGTTAATTTCCTATTACTTTTTTTGAAATTCTATATCATTTTATCCTGTTTTTGTTTTTAAAATAAAAAATCTTAAGGGTGTAAGGATCTTTATGTTTGTAAATAAATTATTCATTCTAAAAACCCACAGAATAGTGAGAAAATCATTATATTCCAATAACACTGCATATTGTTGGCATTCTTTGGGGTGAGGATATAGAGAAAAACTGAAAAAGCATTGGACTTCTGGCCAGGCCCAGCCTTTCCTGTAGCCATATCATAAAAGGATTTTAGTGACTAAAGGGGATAAACACAGCCCTCAGCATTGCACCATCATAGTATCTATTACAAATGAGGGACTGAGCAAGGAAACACTTTTAATTCTTTGTGGACTCTGGGGCAAAACCAACACAATAAATGGATATTTTGCTTGTTTATTGCTTCTATATGTTTCCATGTCCATCCTCCAAGGGCAACACAACTGTCCTTGTTTCTTGAGATAAGATTAAATTCTTTCAATTCCTGGAAATAGTTCGAGCCTCTCAAAGCAGTGATTGAAAGAATATTCAGACTGAACTCCATGAATTTTTTTAAAATGCCAGTGATTGGCCGCTAGTTATTTTTATTGTCTCATAATATATAATCCATTCAGTGACAACATTGTAATTTTTTTGATTAGACAATAACTTATAACCAGTGTTTTGTTTTTACCAAAATTACACTGTGAGCTAACATACTATTTTTTAAAGAGAAAACAATGAGAGGCATAACAATGAAAATAAATTTCAAAACAGGTGGTAGGTAGGACAGTAACAATAGTTGATATATTGTATATTATTGTCTTTGCAGTAGTTACTCAGAGTATGAAATGTAGACAAAAAATATTGTACAATGTTAGCACAAAATTTTCTTTTCAATGAACTGAGAGAAACTACCTGTATCACCACTTTCATTCTCTTGAATGGTTTCACACTATCTTGATAAGTTTGATGCTATAGTATACGAAGTTATACTCAAATATTTCAAAGAAAGAAACAGCATGGTATCTACTATTAATGTCAGGCTATCTGGTGGTGAAACACAATGAAGCTTAAATTGTTTGGTTCTGACCTGTGTTGTTCTATTGATATGTTCTCTTTTAGCTCAATCTCCCCCCTTTTTTTCTTTTCTTAAAAATTAATTTCTTATTATCTTTTAATTAAGGGAAAACTATTATTAAATTATTAAACTTATTAATAAATTTAAGTCATTTATATTTATAATTTATATATTTATATATTATAATTTATAATAAATTAATTAATTTAATAATAAAATTATTGAATTATTAAATTAAAACTATTATTAAACTAAATTAAAAATAGTGGGATATATTATAGGAACTTTTTGGTTTTCCTATTAACCTGATTTGAACCCCTGTAGTGTTATACACATCTTATTCTGACTGATTTTATTATATTCTGTTTTGTTTAATAGTATCAAATTTGAGGGTATAGGCAACCACTCTGAAAGCAACAAGATATTCTATGATGCTCATTATGGTTTGACTATTATCTTCTTTGGAAGTCCTGTAAGGTCTCTGATAAGATTATATCCAAAAGATGAGAAGTATAAAACAAAAGAGGCTTTTATTCTGAGAACATGGAGAGAGAAAGCCAGAACCCCTGACTGCTGGAGTCCGGCTTTTTCTCTGGCAGAGACACGGCATCGGGGGTATGTAAGTAGCCTAGGTTGGGAGTGGAACCTAAGGGGCATCAGGGATGCACGGGTAGCCTACTGGTCTTGGTTGGCACCATAGGTAAATTCCTAGGGGGTGGGGAAGATGGAGTCACAGGTAAATTCCTAGAGGTGGGAGAGATAGGAGCTCCTTGGTTCTGCCTGTAAGGCTTCACCAGCTACAGTGTCCTGTCTGGGCCAAAGCCCTTTCATATCCTGTCTTATGATTATGATTATTATTATGAAAAGGGGTGAAGATTTCTCTCTTTAACTACTTCCTGCTGGCAGGGGGTGCTATACTGGAGTCTAGGGGAGTCCACGGATGGTTGATGCCCAGGTAGATGCCGGTGCCAGGTGTTTTAGCCAGGACAACTTCACTGGTGAATGCATGTATGTTAGACTGGAAAAACAAAGACACAAGATGTTGTGAAGAGACATGGCACTGTCATATTTAAGGACCCAGGTGAGGTAAAAGGAAAGGTGCCTTCGGCTTACACATGTCATTATATCAGGATGATGTTGAGGTAGAATCATTGTCATGGTGAGGTAGAATTCTGAAAAATAAGTGTGAGGTTAGGAAGAGTGAAATTATGAGAGGTGATTACTCCCCCACCTGAAAGCATAAAAGTTAAGAGGGTAGGTGTATAAAACTTGTCTTTGGTCCAGGAGTTGAATTGAAAAAAATAGGGAGAGCAGGGAAGGTGGTGGCTGTACCAGTATAGGGAAAGTAAGGCTTAGGCTTTCAGGGATGTCACGTTTAACCAGACAGAGGGTAAAAAGAACTGTGACAGTCATCACATAGAACATTATGAAGATTATCTTACACATGAGGTAGGAGTCTTTAGGAAAGATTGTCAAGAGTCCTGCTGTAAAAATGATCATTAATAGAACATAAGAAATTAGGAACTAAAGTGGATAACAAAACATGACTCAGCCTATTAACTGTGGCTGTGAGGCCTTTATGAAATGGAGATGGGTTGGTGACAGAAGATGAGATGACCACTCAGAATGATCAGATTTAGGGCTGGGAGGGCACCACTTAGCCTGAGTGATGTGAAACCAGGATGGGAGTCCAGCAACTTTGACTGCTGTAGGGGTTGTCAAGTAGACCAGATAGGGGCCACTCCACCTTGGTTGTAGTCCTGTGGATTTAGAACATTTGAGATAAATTAGATCTCCTGGGGATATGGGAGGATCTGGTTTGGCCTCTCCAGAGGGTTGTGGAAGGCAGAGATCAGCATGTTGTCACAACAAGTGTCAGAGGAAGGAGAGGACTAGGACATAGTCAGCAAGGGGAGGGAGATTTTGGGGAGTAGGAAGATTGTGGAGTAAGAATGGCCTGCCATACATAAGTTCAAAAGGACTTAAAGTAGGAGCCCGGGGGAGTGCCCTGAGCTTGGCTAAGGCTAAGGGCAAAAGTTGAGGCCAAGGTTGGTGTAGTTCTAAAGTGAGTTTTGTAAAGTGTGTCTTTATGAGGCCATTTGCCTTTTCTACTTTCCCTGAGGATTGTGGATGGTATGGGATGTGTAGATGCCAGCTGATGTGTAAGCTTGAGGATACCTGTTGAGTGATCTGAAAAATAAAGGTGGGACCATTATCTGACTGAATACTCTGAGGTAGACCAAACCTTGGAATGATTTCACGTAATATGACTTTTGTAACTACATCAGCAGTTTCCCTGGTTGTGGGAAAGGCTTCTATCCATCCTGAAAAGGTACAAACAACGGTGAGAAGATATTTGAGAGTTTTGGGTGGGGCATGTATGTAAAATCTATCTGCCAGTTCTGACCAGGAGTGTGTCCTTGAAACAGATGGGTAGGAAAGGAAGGGGGTGCTATATGTCCTTGAGGAGAGGTCCTAGTACAGAGATCACAGGTGTGAGTAATCTTAAGAATGGTATGTTTTAGAGAAGGGTGTGTGACTATTGGGGTTAAGAGTTTGTATAGGGCCTATGATCCTATATGAAAACAGTTGTGTGAGTCAGTGATAATGTCTAAGGCCTGTTGATGTGAGAGAACAAGTTTAGATCCCTGAAAGATCTATCCCTGAGTGTTTTGTGTGTAACCTGGTTTATGAAGTAGCTGTAACTGCTCTGGTGAATAATTAGGCTCAGGTAGACTGTTTTGGGACTAACGGGAGAAGGTGAGAAGGACAGGGCCCTTGTGCAGCTAACTTGGCTTGTGAATCTGCAAAGGCATTGCCTTGAGCAATAGGCTATGTAGAGTTTTGGTGTCCTCTACAATGAATAACTGCTGCCTGCTTTGGAAGTTGGGCTGTCTCTAGAAGTTTAAGGATAAGGGGAGCATTAATGATGGGGGTTCCCTGAGTGGTAATAAAACCCCATTCTTGCCAGATAGAGGCATGAGAGTGTAAAATGCTAAATGTATACTTTGAGTCAGTGTATATATTTATAATCTTGTCTTTTGCTAGTGTAAGAGCCCTTGTAAGGGCAATAAGTTCTGCTCTCTGTGACAAGGTGTCAAGTGGCAGTGGATTTGCCTCTTTAACTTTTGACTGGTTAACTATTGAATATCCTGCTTCTTTTGGTTGTCTGTGTTTGTTGAACTGCCATCTATGAACCACATGTCAAAGGCTAAAGAGAGAGGTGTGCTACTGATGTGAGAGAAAGGGGTGGGAGTCATCTATAAGAACTCAATACAGTCATGGTGAGGATGGCCCTCTGAGGTGGGAAGTAAGTTTGCCACATTAAGAGGACCACTAGTTGCAATAGAGATGCAAGGGTCTTGAGAGAGAGCTAAGTGTACCCATTGAAGGCAAGAAGGGGTCATTAGGGCAGGGTGCACCTTATGTGAGATAAGCTCACAGGTGATGAGGTGAGTGTACTGTAATAGATTGCCCTAATGTAAACTTCTTAGCTTCCTGTGTCAGGAGGGCTGCAGCTGCAAGGGCTCAGAGACAAGGAGCCCATCCTTTTACTGTGTGATCTAACTGGTTTTTTTTTCCTTTTTTTTATTTAAGGAGAAAAGAAAAAAAAACAGACAAAGGGTAAAAGTTATACAGATTTACAGAAGAAAAAAATGAACAGTAGGAAATCATTAGTTAATGGATTACATATTGCCATCTTAGAAATAATTGTTCAAGTCACAAAATTAAAGCTTGTAGAGTGGACATTCCAACAATGATACTGCAAACAGTTCTGTTCAATGATCCAATAAAACTCTGTGATATCATTTTCTATCTTATACACTTAAATATACATGCAGTTATATAGTTTAGAGCACTTTCTTTTCCTCTCTTTTGTACAATGACTAGTACACATTTTGGGTTTCATTGCTCCCACGGTTCTTATTGCTTTTTTGGAAGAGAGTAAAACCAAATGAGACATAACAGAACAGAATCAGTCAAGTCAAAAGGGTGGACATAATAGATAATATAAAAACATAATACAAGGTGATCAACATTGGTTACCATAATGCCTCCTGCTATCTCTAATAGAATTGCCTATATCATTAGTTATAATACAATTGAACAAAACAGTAAAGAACAAAACCGACAAAACCAAAACATTGGAGACATTGTAGGTCTTCAAAAGTAGATAAAAGTCAATGAGAATGGGCGTTATAATGAATCTCATTATCTTCACAGCTGATGTCTAAACTTTCGAACCTGATACTATCCAGCAAAACAGAATAGGGGAACATCAGTCAAAAACAAGATGGTGAGAGTAATACAGGGCTTCAAATCGAGATAATAGAAAGTCAAAGTGGGTTACTATATTATATCCTGCTATTTTTTCCCTTTAATTAAACGGATAAAATAAAAAGGTAAATAATGGAGTGGAGATTGAGAAAAAAGAGGGCATAACAGCAAAACAGTGTAGATCAAAACATAACCATTTAAACAGAATAGTGTTTCATCACCAGATAATTCCGACCCAAAAGTAGTTACCATATTGACTCTTTCCTTGAAGTCCTTGAGTACAACTTTGTATACTGTAGCATTAAGTATATCAAAACAATGTAAAACCATTTAAGAGAATGACAGCATTACAGAGTATTTAGAATCGACTAACAGAAAATGAACAATGGTTTCTGTATAATCTCCTTGTCTTTAAAAGGTTTTTGCTTATACTATCATACATAATAAAATCCAATAAGATACAACCTGTTTAGACCATTGGAGACAGAAGAACAAAAGCTAGATGAGACTTCAAAACAAGATGATACTAAATCAGTATTACCTATTAAGATGTCATTTTCTCCAAAATAGCTGTTCCTATCATCCAATCTTCTCTGTCTCATTTCTGTTGAGCTCTTTTTCTGTCAGTAGCTGTCAGTTTGTCTTCTTCATTTTGTTCTCTGCTCCATTCGTTGTGGCCTCCCCGCCACTATTTCTGGGTTCTTTGTATTTTTCTTTTTTTAGAATATCCTGCAATACTTTCTGTAGGGTTGAATTGGTGGTTGCAAATTCCCCTAGTTCCTCTTTATCCTGGAAGCACCTTGTTTTTCCATCAATTTCCAGGGACAGTTGTGCAGGATATCTCAATCTTGGCTGGAGATTATTATCTTTCAAAGCTTGAATTATTTCCCCCCATGCTCTTCGTGATTTGATGGTTTGTGCAGAGAAATCTGCTGTAATTCTGATGGGTGTTCCCTTGTAAGTGGTCTGTTTCTTGTCTCTTACAGCTTTTAATATTCTGTTCTTGTATTGAATTTCTGGAATTTTATTATTATATGCCTGGGTGTTTCTCTGTTAGGGTTGTAGGTAGCTGGGGTCCTGTATGCCTCATACATCTGAGTATCTTTACCTTTTGCTAAATTAGGAAAATTCTCCTGGATTATTTCTGTGAGTAGCTTTTGTAGTTCACTTGTTTGTGTCCCTACTTCTTCTTTTATGTTCTTAATCCTTAAGTTATGGCTCCTCTTATCATCTTCTTGTCTTTGTATTATTGCTGTTTGTTTCTTTGTTATTTTTAAGAAGTTTTTCATTTCATTCTCCCATATTACAAGTCCGCCCTCCAGTTCAGATAGTCTGTCCTTAGTTTCTTTCAAGCTGTTATGCCAGTCTTCAATAGACTTCTTAATTTCTTGATAGTCCCTTTGAACCTGCTTCATGTACTCTATGCTTTCTCTGTTTTCTCCATCAAACAATTCTCCCCTCTTTTTCTGTTCTTCCATTCCACCATCTGTTTTTTCCTGGGTGGTGCTTAGCATTTCTCTAACTATTCTGCATACTTCTAGCTTCAGGTCGTTGATAACTTCATTCCTGAATTGGTCTATGAGGCTCTCTATATGGCGCTTAATGTCTATTGGTGCGGTGTCCGCTATTGCCTGTTTCTCAGAATTGGGGGCTGAGGAGCCTTTCTTGTTGCTTCCCTTCCCCATATTCTCTGTTCCTTATATATATGCAAGCTTACATAGGAGGCCCAGCTTCCCTGCCTGTCAGCCACAGCCTGGTCAAATTGCACTGGCTAGGTGTTCCCGCCCACTGCTGCGCACCAGGGAATTACGGACTAGGCAGCCTACGCGGGAGTCAGTCTCTCCTCCGGGCCACCATCAGGCTCTGGGATCTGGGTTAGGCCAGCCTACCAAGTCCGCCCGCAGTGTCACGCAGGCCAGGCACTTTTCACCAATCCCGTCCGAGAGGGGAATGTGTGGCTGGAGTCACCACCGCGCCCTGCTCTTACAGGACTGCCCGAGCCCAGAAAGTCCTCCGCTGGAGTCAAACTGTGGTAGAGTGTCAGTTTCTCTCACTCACCTCGCCACAAGTCAGTGTACGCCTCCTTGTCCCTCCTGTTTTCGACTCCGTTCGCAGACTCCCATTCCCAGAGCTTCTGCGCATCTCTCCTTGCCGAGCCGCTGTGGAGGCAGCCAGCCGCCGAGCGGCGGGAAACCCAAATCACGGTTTCCAATGGCGCGGGGTCCAGCCTCCACACCGAGTCTTTTCTGTTCCTATTTTAGCACCAGGACTGCATTCCAAGTTGATTTCTCTCAGCCCAGTTTGTTCCTGAGTCAGCAGAGCATATCTCTGCCGGCTCATGTCTCCTTAGTCCGCATCATTCCTGTCTTCTGAGCCGAGCCTTTCAGAGAGCCTCCGGTAGTTGCTGTTATCTGTCCGCCATGTTCTCCCGGAAGTCCGATCTAACTGTTTTGACAAGTAAGCTACTGCTTGAAAAGAAGGTCCCTTTTTGTGTCCTAGTATACCTATAGCATTGTGGCCCTCAGAAGTAGTGTATGGGGTGAAAGGTTGGGTGGGATCAGGAAGGGTAAGAGCTGGAGCTTTTAGGATAGCCTCTTTTAATTTATGAAAGGAGACATGTATGGGCCTAGTAGGGTCCAGGGGTTCTGATAAGGGACCCTTAGCAGCCTTGTAGAGGGGTTGAGGTAGGGCTGCAAAGTTAGGAATCCAGAGATGAAAGAAATTAGCTAAACCTAGGAAAGATGTAACCTGTTGTTTAGTTGTGGGTACCTGGAGAGCTCAAAGAATTGCCTTTCGATCTGTGGTGATGGAACAAGTGGTAGGGGTGAGAGTGAGACCTAGGTATTTGACTTTTGGGGAGGCCATCTGGGCTTTAGCAGTAGAGGCCCTGTATCCATGACTAGCAAGGAAATTAAGAAGACTGGCTGAATGGTGTATGGCTAACATATGGAATGGAGAACATTCTATGTATTGAAGAAGGACACTAGGTTTGAGATCAAGTTCTGTGATGTCAGTAGCAAAAGTTTGACTAAAGAAGTGGGGACTATCTCTGAATCCTTGGGGGAGCACTGTCCAAGTAAGTTGTTGAGACCTGAGAGTGTCTGGGTCTGTCCATGTAAACGCAAAGAGGTTCTGGCAATCAGGGTGTAGGGGGATAGTAAAGAAGGCATCTTTAAGATCTATAACTGTAAAGTGAGTGGTAGAGGGAGGGATATGAGAGAGCATGGTATAGGGATTTGGCATGACTGGGTGAGTTGGGGTAATTATCCTAAGGTCCTGTACCAGGTGATAGGACCCATCAGGCTTGAGTACCCAGAGAATGGGAGTATTGTGGGGTGAATGGGTAGGTTTAAGAAAACCATTGTCCAAAAGGCACTTAATTATGGGTTTAAGTCACCTTAAATGTTGGGGAGCTATGGGGTATTGGGGAATGCAGGGAAAAATTGAAGGATCCCTGAGACAGATTAAAACAGCTGTGGCATGTGTAGCAAGAGTGGGATTGGATGTGTCCCAAACTATGGGGTCAACCAGAGAAGGAGGAAGGGGAGGGAATGGCTTTGCGATGCATTGTGAGGCTGTTTTCAGGATTAGAGCTGTGGGGAGGGAGAAAGTAAAGGAGAAGTTAAGCTTTTGAAGAAGGTCTCTACCTAAAAGGAGTGTGGGACATGTTGGGATTACTAGGAAGCTATGGGTAAAGAAAAGAGTCTGAAATCGACATTGGACAGGCCCAGTTTGCAAAGGCTGGGTAGGCTGGCTGTCAATGCCCACAACAGAAATCAAGGACTTACTACAAGGTCCTGGAAATTCAAGAAATACACTATAGGTTGCCCCCATGTCTACAAGCACAGATATTGTCTTACCTGAGACCTCCAGTGAGACTTGGGGCTCCGACAAGGTTACCGGAGTGAGGGGCTGTGAGCCCCAAGCCCCGTCAATCTTCTGCAGCAAGTCCGAGCAGGTCAGTCAGTGATGAATCTGGCATTGATGGAGTCTCCAGTGAGGGTGAGGAATTAGAGGATGGCTTAACCACTCACTGGTGGCTAGGACAGTCACTCTTCCAATGGCCCTTAACGTTGCAGTAGGGACATGGCTCTAGAGGAATGCCAGGGTTGGGGCAATCTTTTGCCGAGTGTCCTTGTTTGCTGCACTTAAAGCATGGTCCGGGCGGGACTCAGGCAGCCACACTTTGTTTTGGATTTCTTGTCCTGGGAGCCCCAAATACCACTGCTAAGAGATCAGACTGATACTTAGCAAACTTTATTTTTTGAGCTTGTTTTTCCTCTTTTTGAAATTTTTCTCTGTTGTTGAAGACATGGAAAGTTAATTTAAGAAGATCCCCTTGTGGAGGTTGAGGGCCATGTTCAACCTTTTGTAATTTTGCACAAATATCAGGAGCAGACTGGGAAATAAAATTAGAGTTAACAACAATTATCCCTTCATGAGAGTCTGGGTTTACATTAGTGAACTTAATTAAGGTTTCCTGAAGCTGATTTAGGAACACAGCTGGGTTTTCAGTAGCCTCCTGGACCTTTTCTAAAAGTTTGTTATAATTAGTATGTTTGTGAGCAATCTTATTAACCCACAATTAGACACTCAATCATTTTATGTAATTTTGTTGAACCTTCTCCATTTTGATAGTTCCAGTTAGGATCTTATTCTGGCATAGCTGTAGGCCCAGGGTCATTATCAGTGGTGTTCACCTTATGTCTGCGATCAGCTTCTTCTCAAGCTGCCTGCCACAGCTGAGTTCGCTCTTGTGAGCTGAGAGTGGTATTTAGAATCATAAGCATCCTTAAAATGTAAATCATAACAATTAGTTATAATTCAAATTCCCTGATATAATTCTGTGGGTCAACAGGGAAGCTACCTAATTTATGGGTAATCTGAGATAAGTCAGAAAGGGAGAAAGGCACATGTATATTAACAAATCCCTCGGGGCCAGCTTGCTCCTGAAGTGGTAGCACAGATCGAGGAGAAAATTGTGGAGTAGATGGCCATTGGGAAGCCATCTGTCTGGTAGGCACGTGTGAGCAATTATCTGTAGACTGGCTACAAAGTGGCTGCCGGTTAACATGGGACAAGGAAACACAGGCTGTTGGTGTCTCACTATGTGCCTTGCTGCGATGCAGTTGCTGTCCACAGCACAGTCAACCATCATGTGGTCCGCAACAGGGTGGCTGTTGCTGATCACAAGAGGAGCCACAAGGGGGCGGCCATTGACTGTGTGATCCATCCCAAGATGGCAGCACCCTTTCATGTGGTGGAGGGCCACAACATGGTGACCATCCCCCACGCAAGCTGCAACAGTCACACGGCCTGCCAGAAGGATATAGCGACCAAGACCTAGTATGGTGGGTGGGAGGTGAGAATGCCGTAGGGGACAAAGAATTCTCAGGAGAGTGAGAAGTCGGAGACTGAAAAGAAGCACTAACAGAGGGATTAGAGTCCCAAGAATTCTCAGGAGAATGAGAGGTTGGACACTGTAAAGAAGCACTAACAGAGGGATTAGAGCCCTGGGAGAGTGATGGACCCCGGGAGAGGGAGGGGGAAACAATCACACAGCAGGAGATAATGGCGAGGAACCATTTTGGGGATAGGGAGGAGGCAGCCAATAAAAAACCGGGGGTACTTCCTCTAGCGGATCATGAGGGCAGGAGGGAAGAGTTTGAGGTGCAGTAGAGTTAGCTAAAAGTACCTGGGCAGGGGTAAAAGTTTTAATGAGAGACTGGCACATTCTCAGAGCAAGCAAAGCCTGTACATAAGGGATTTCTGTTAACTTGTTGCCAGTTTGGCAAAAATCATATAAACTTTTGAGAATACAGGGGTCAAACATTCCCCCTTTGGGCCATGAGCTGCAAGTAAGTGGGTAGGTCGGCCAAACCTCCTGGCAGTAAAAGATTAATTGTTTAGTTTTTATGGTGCTTTTAATTTTAAGAGTACGCAGATTGGAAATCAAGCATTGCAGAGACGTCTTTTAGGAAGTAGAAAAAGCGTTTCCCATGACTAATTCAGGCAAGAAATGGGCCATGTTCCAGAGGTTGAGCTGTCATTCTTCCCATGGCACCAAAAGGCAGTTAGAGTTCCAACAACTCATATTTCCCAGTCATCACTGAGAGATCGATGAGTGGATTCCACGTGGGTTCAGTAACAGTTCTGCCCATGAGAGTGTGAAGCTCCGAAGGATGTGAGAGTCTTTCAGTGTGGGCTGGCCCAGGAAAACTGCCTTGGGCTATCTGAACCCAAAGGACGTGAGAGTCTCTGAGTGTGGACACAGGTTGCCCAGAAAGACACTTCCCGGGCTGTCTTAAGGATGTGAGAGTGTCACGAACCCACAGAAAGGGAGAGAAAACCCACCTGGGGCTGAGCCCAGTGCTGAAGAATTTTCCAGAGTTTGCTCATCTGAGATAAATTGGGCCGGGGTTTTGTGCAAGTGGTTGGTGATAAATTAGGCAGGTCCTGGGAGAATTAATCCAGGATGTAATCTGGTTCATGAATTGACTGGGGACTCGAACTGGGTGGGCCCCAGGAGTCAATCGAGTCATGGCACCAAATAAGATTATATAGTGCGTCCAAAAGATAAGAAGTATAAAACAAAAGAAGCCTTTATTCTGAGAACACGGAGAGAGAAAACTAAACACCCCCCAACCGCTGGAGTCTGGTTTTCTCTCTGGTGGACACGTGGCATGGGGGTATATAAGTAGCCTCAGTACCCTGTAGCCCTTGCCTGCTGGCTGCTCTACTGAGCTCTCGCTCTCTGCGAGCTGTGCTGGACTCCAGTGCTAATGTCACGGTCGGTCTTACCTATGCCCACCTGGTCTCCTCCGTCAACCTTTGAGTTGACAGCGACACGATGGCCCTAACTCCCATCTCTTTGTGATGTGAGCGGACTGGAGTCCCATGGTTTCCTAACCTACTTGTCTAACCTCAGTCTCCATGGGCTTCCTGGAGACTGGAAACTGCTCTGAGGTGATTGCCAACTCTCGCGCATGCACAGAAAGCAGGCAGCTGGAGCACCACAGCCGCGGGGTGTGCCTGGGAAACCAGATATTCTTTGGTTTCCCCACCCAGCCTTGTCCAGGATCAAGCCTGCCCCCCATTTGGTTGTTATGGTAAACAGAGGCCTAATGGAGACCTCTGAGTCAGGAGATTTTGAAGCAATAAACAAAGTTCATTGGAGCCTGGGTGCAGGCAAGCCCAGGGCGATAAGACCATTGGCCCTGAGCAAAGAGCAGGGGAAGGTTTTCAGGAGAGATTGAACAGGGGAGAGGTAAGGGAGAGAGGAGTAGGAAATTTTTAATCTGGGCTGGGGAAGTTTGTAGTCTTGATAACATCGGTATCTTAAATGTGCCACTGCCTGGGAGGACTGTTTGTCCATCTCCTTTTGCAAACTCAGGCTCCCTCTTGGGGCTGGGTCTCTGCAACTGCGGTCACTGGCTCTGCCCCTGGTCTCTGTTGGGCCCGGGTCTGACTGTGGAGACCAGAGAGTAAATGTGTGTGTAGATGAGTGAGTGATCCCGTGAATGTGCATGGCTCAATGTGAGACCTTGTGATCATCCTGTGCTTTGTAAATGAATGGGTTAGTATGGGGTTGGGGGTGTGTGAGCATGTGAGTGTGAAGGTGCACATTTGTCCCCAGCAGGAAAGGGACAAGCAGCTGGTAACAGCCTGAGGATTTTCCTTTTAAGGCCTATGGGGTAGAGGATTTGCAGCTTGTCTTCTTAGAGGTGGTTGTTGTTGGTCACTGTCAGGGTTGTGATCAATATAGGCAGGTACAGTGGACTCCGTGGTCCAGCAACATGGCATCTGGGACTCTCTTCGTTTCATTGGCTCTGTGCTTTGCTGCCTGTGGAGCACTTTATCTTGGTCAAAGTGCAGGACTAGAAGGAAGTGGCAGTAGTCACTGGAGCTGCGGAATTTTGGGGCACTGCTGCAGAAGAATGTACCCGCCTCTGCTCACGTTACGGACGCATATGCTTACATAAAGGTGATATCCGCTGTGTGTGTGATGAGCTGATGGAATATGTCCAGGCATAGGAACAGTTAAAAATAAGAAATGTGAGCAGCGCTGAGAGACAGGCACGGTGGTTTGCCTTTCTCCAGGGAGCACAGATAAACAGAGGTGAGTAGTGTGAAATCCAAAGCCAGGACACTAGGGAGCAAAGCTCCGTTCAGTGCTAGAGCTGTGTTATTAGACAAATGAGTTCACATTCCTGTGCCATGGTGTCCACATCAGTGACATGAGGTTGACAGTAGTGGCTGGCTGCTAGGACAGTGGTGACAGTTGTACATGGGAAGTCTGTAGAATGTGGTCGGCATGCAGCAGGTATGGCTGTCATTGTCCCCTCGTGCTGTGCATGGTCAGTGCACATTACTTCTGGCATAGGTACAGGTACAGGTGATTCTATTCTGTCCCCTGAGGAGGAGTGGCACCAACTGCTGCGACATTTGCCTGAGTCCTAGGAACACGGGAAAGGGCTGGTATTTACTGAAAATCTACTCTGTAGCAGGCTCACTTGCTACCAGCATTTTGGAGAAGGGGAAATGTGACACACAGAGGTTAAGAGACTGACATGAAGCACCCAGCTTGTGACTGTCAGCACCAGGGCTGCCCAAGGGGAGCACATGGGCTGTAGGAGCCTATGCTTGTCAAGGGTAGAGTAGGATTTTGGAGGGTGGGGCTCCCCATCTTATACCTGCTCTCTCAGCTACATCCTCATCCTCACCAAAATAATCACCATTCTGGATCCCTAGACTACATCTGTGTTTTGGTGTCTTTGTGAATATCTCAGGATTGGAAAAGCAGCAGGACAGTTGGAAATGTGTCCTCTCTGTCAGGCTGCCACCATGTCCTCTATGTCTCATTCTAATCAGTTCCTGAGCCAACATGGGTTTAGATCCATATTTTCAAGTTTCACCTCAAAATACCTCAGGAGAGAATTTCTGCAGGGACTTGTTAAGCTTCCATTTCCCGGAAGGCAATGCATCAGATGGTAAACAGGGCCAGCTGCAGGCTTTTACGGTCCATGTGATAGAGCTCAGAGAGTGGTGGACAGGAGAGGTGGGTGATAACCAGCTGGCCCAGGGCTAATGTCACAGAAGAGGAGAGCAATTCTCACTGGCAAGAGACCCCCCTTGAGAGCAGAGCTGTGGGATGTGCCAGTTTGGAACTGCACAAAATGCCCCATCACAAGTGTTTGGGCAGTGAGAAGAGAAAGATATTTCTGGTCCACTGGAGAATCACCCTGCAAGGTCCCCACACAAACCTCTAGTTTGGACACTGGCCTTGTGGAATGGCAGATGCAGGTGCTTTCAAAACCTGGTCAGGTATAGTTCAGGCTTTGATTACCATCTGTTACTGCTGTCCTCAGTGGAGGGGAGTGGGGCCTGGTGTGTGCGTGGAGCAGCACCCACAGCCTGAGCACTTCCTCACCCTGATGGCCTTCTTTTCCTTTGCTGGCACCTCCCCATTTTTCAGGAAATGTGCTGAGAAAGGCACTGCTCCTGGGGTCTAGGAGGATGCCCTGAGTAGTGGTTCAGAAGCGTGGTGCCCTACGTGGGAGCAGGTTTGTGCTCAGGCATGGTGAGCTCTCATACGCACAGGCCTTGCTCCTAGGATGGGGTAAGGACTGTGCTGGGGGCCACACTGTGACAGCCTGGGAAAAGAAATCAGGCTGTATTTTGTGTGGACCTCACTGGTGCCATTAAAGGCCCACCACTCAGTGCTTGATATTAGAAGTTTTTATCCAAAAGTGCATGTATATTATGCAATTATTTTACTATGTAATAATGAATTACTGATCCTGTCAAAATAATCAACAATTATTTTGTGTGATTAAATTCATTTGTGAAGACTTCAAAATATCAGTGGAGAAATTTTTGCACTTATTACTTGCAGAAGAGAACAAGCAAAGGACCTTAGCAGCTTCTTTCCGCCCTTTTATATTCTAACGAGGTGCTTGGAATTAGAACACTGCTAAACCAACCAGTGGACTGAGATAGCAGTAGGTACCCTTAGTCCCAGCATCACACGCTGGAGGTCCCGCCCTCTCTGAAAAGATCTATTTCTGACTTCAGGGGGCTTTGAGAAGCATCTAGACACAAGCCATAACCCTAAACCCATAACTGAAATACTTCCTCTCTTAAAATGAGCAATATTTATGATTATACATGACAGCCAGTTCTAAACTTCTGAGGATTCAATGGGAGAAAATACTGTCTAAAAAAGCCTCAGCCATATTACAGTAGTGCAACCTCAAAAAAAAAAAAAAATACAAAGCCAAAGGAGTGCTTCAAAATGAAATAAAGTTAATAAAATATATTAGAGGATTGAGAAATAAGTGGTGCACAAGCACAGATTTAGTATATTAAAGAATTTACAAAAAATGATTCAAAACCTATGGGAAAGACAGGTAAAACTAAAGAATATAATCACAATTAAGCAGAAATAGTAGAATAGGTTGTGGCTTAATTGGGAGGAAACAAAAAATATCCAGTGTAAATCTCCATTGAAAACGATGATAGCTACAAACTATGGTAACAATGCCATTACAGACAGAAATTAGAGTCAATGTTGGCCGAAATAATTCTTAAAGTATAATCTAATACAAATGGTAAAAATAGTGTAGCCTTGCTATGTATTTTCAGAAACATGTTTAAACCTAAGTAAGCTTAAGGCTCCCAGAATTTTTTTTAATCTCAGAACTCACACAAAAAGTTTCTTTCTGATCTGAACAAAACAATGAAGCACTTAGGGACAAAGATGCAGCCCAGCAGCCCTGCACTGGAGGCCAAGATGGAGAAGACCTCCAGGGCAACCATCACCTTCCCCTTGCTGCTGTGGTACACAGGGAGGAAGGGGACCCACACACCGCAGAACACCAGCATGCTGAACGTCAGGTACTTGGCCTCATTGAAGGTGTCAGGCAGGTTTCTTACCAGAAAAACCAGTATGAAGCTGAACAGGGCCAGGGAGCCCAGGTATCCCAGGACATAGTAAAAGGCAGTGAGGGAGCCCTTGTTGCACACAACGATGATGTGGCTGTGTTCAGAGTGTGCGTCTGTGTCAATGTAGGGTGCATTTGTCCCCATCCAGATGGCACAGAGTGAGTTTAATCAGGGAGCAGATGGGGATGATGTAATTGGTGGCCCTGATACCAGCAGCTGCCTCATTCTTCTGCCTGGAGCAGTGACCTTACAGGCCAGCACCACAGTAATGGTTTTGGCCAAGACTGTGGAAATAGCCACAGTGAAGACAACTGCAATTGTGGTCCACTGGAGGATGAAGCTGGCTGTGCTGGGACAGCCAATGAAGAACAAGGAGCAGGGGAAACAGAAGGTGAGGGAGATGAGCAAAGTGTAGCTGAGAGCCTGGTTGTTGGCCTTGACTATAGGAGTGTCTCGGTGCTTCACAAAGAGCCTAAGAGTAGCTATGGGAGTTGTGAGGCTCTACCAAACAGGTTCTTCCCCAAGGGGCCTTTATAAGTTAGAAAATCCACACTTTGCAAAGAATTGTTTTGCTGAATGTTGGCGTATTGATTATCTAGACATTTCACACAGTGCTCCTTGTCTAGTGACAAATTCAAATTTTTATTTCTTTTGCTATTTTTCTCTTATTCACAGGCCCACCCCAGAATCTCTTTGGACTTGTTGAACCCACTTTTGTTGCTATATGTCCTGCCCTATCTTTGCCTTTCCATTGCTTCTTACACTTATACTTTTAAAATGTTTATTATAAATATAGCTTCTTTTTTTACATCGAACTAGTATCACATCACCACTAAATTTAATTATTAATTTATCCATTTACTAGATTCTTCTACACCAATGTTCTGAGGAAATCATGTGAATTATAATTGTTTCCTTCAGATACATGTTTGCCCTTTTTATTTTCTAGAGTACACTACATTGGCCAAAATCTTCAGTGAAATGTCTGATAGAAGTGGTTTTCAGATTTGAGCCACAAAAATGTAAGTTGTTTAGGGGAATACAAATAGCATTTATGCAATACAGACAGTTTCCTACTACTCCTAATATAGTGAAAGTTATTTTTGTTGTGTAGTTGTACATTTGTGTCTAAGTGGACAAGGTTACTTTCAACACATGAGTTGATAAGCAATATTTTGAAGTACAGACAGCTTAATTCCTTCTATAAACTACACAGTATTGAGAATTGTATTTCATGAACCAGAAATATTTAGTGCTTGACATTTTACATACAATATCAAAATGTTCTCTGTAGTGTACAATCAGAATCTGAGGAGATTCGGCCATGGTGGGACTTATGCAGCTTATTCTTCCACCCGCTTGGTAAGTGCCCTAGCATGGGCCAGGAGGAGAACTAGTAGCTCCTGTGAGCCTACTGGTGCTCAGGCTGAGAATCAAGCACACCCCCATAGCTACCTGGGATAGATGTGCCAGCACCTCTTGGGAGGATGACCATATGCAATATAGCAAATATGGGGGATTTCCTTCTATCTTCTGTTTGAAGGCAAAGGTTGTTTTCACTGTTTTGTTTTGTTATGTTTCTTTTGCTCTACTCAGTACTCTCAATCAGTTTTATTATGTTCTGTTTTTGGTTTGATTTCACTATACCTAGTTGACTGGACAACTATTGTGAAGATAAGGAAATATACCATAGTACCTATTACCATCCCAGTATTCTACTGTGAACTTCTGTACCAATTTCACTGCATTGTCTCAATTGGTTTTTTCTGTCTTGCTATGTTGTATTTTTACTACTTTCAAATTAAAAGGAAAAAAAAGAATCTGAGAAAGAGCAATGGAAATTCTGGAGCCAGTGCATAGCAAAGTAAGTATCTTGTGGGTGTTTGGAAGGGTTAGCTGTCTGAACAAAATTTTTGAAACTAGAAATCTCATGGTGTTTTGAAAAAATGAAAGTACCATGAAGTCAAGGATGAAATTTCTCACAATTACATCATCATACCATAGGGAAATTGTCACCCAGACTCTCCAAGTTACTAAATATTGCTAGATATCAATATTGACTTCATTTAGACCGTCACTGTCATATTAAATAATAACCACATTTACTGATGTTGGTTCCTTTATCAAGCTATTTTGGTGCTGCATATTTGAGACATACAACACAAAAGGATTTGAGATCATTTTTAGAAATTCGATACATGTGTCATTCCTGTCCATCTCTGCTTTTGTGTCTGAGAGAGATTGAAGACTTATATGATCTTCTGTAATGAGCAGTCCTGTCCAGGTCCAGCTGAAGTGAATTGTCAAGGAGACCATGTGTCCTTTTCAGCTACATGACAGAAGGAAGCTGGGCATTGTCTCTAAACATAGGATCAAAAGAATTAAAAGTAACCTAAAATGAAAAGAAAATTGGGAGCAATATCAAGAAGTGTGTTCATAAAACTATGCTACTAGAACCAAAAAGTAGTAATGGCTAGATGCAATAAAAGGAGATACTGGTTGCTTCCATCTTTTTAATCATCTCATTCATGGAAAGTTTTTTAGAAAATAGCTGAAAAGACTCAAATTTCCACAATATGCCTTTACTTTTTTAAGATCTTACTTGGACGGGACTTTTCTAGCACCTGAATTGTTTTTCAACAGCAGAGAAAGCCAGCTCAGCACAAGTGCTATTGGCCTTGCGAAATTAGAACAGAATGTCATAAAGAAGAAATATGATAGACCACACTCCCAGACATCTGGTACATTTATACCAGGTCCCCCGAGCACTTGGAGCACAGAGGAACTAGAGAACTTTCACCATGGTCATTTGCCCAGATGTCCTCACCTGAGGTCCCTGGCTTCACCTCTACCGTTATATACATTGGAATGAACATATTGATAATAAAGAGACAGAAATACTTAAAGCCCAATGTAGGTCCAGAGTTTTTCAGCTAACAAAGGCCTACCATTCCAGGGGCCACATCTGGGCAGAGTCTCCAAGAGCTCACTGTGTTGAAACAAGATGATCTTAAAAGGGGACCACTGGGCTATTTTTGTTATGAAACAATACATTCCTTATAAATTTTGTCACATTCAGATCAACTGTACAAATTTAAGAAAATGTGGAATTCTTTCAGTTCAGTATCTCATTTATAAGATTAAAGTGAATATTTATTTTCTTAAATTTGTCAGTCTCTGATACTGAAACTTTAGATGTGGCCATTTTACAGCAAGTGAAATAAACCGGTACGTCACTCAAGAAGTGCCAAAAGTACTGTTTGCTTTCTTACAATCACATACAATTATATCCCTCTATTTTTCCCAATAAATGCTCTCTTGGAAATAGCATGGATAAGGAGACTGTCTCTTTTCTTTAATTTTATTTAAAAGGAAAAAGAGAAAAACACAAAGCAAAACAAAGCAGTGTAAGGGTACAAGCAATACATAACCACAAAAAAAAAAAACAGTAAGAAATCAACAGTTAATAGATTACATATTATCATCTTAGAAATAGTTGCTCAAATCACAGTATCAAAGAATACAAAGTGGACATTCAAACAGTGAGACTGAAAACAGTTGAGTTCAGTGATCCAACCAAAAACATTAATATGGTCAGCTATTTAACACCCCTAAACACACTTGCTGTTGTATCCTTTACAGCTCTTTTTTCCCTCTCTTTTTTACAACAAAATTTACACATTTTGGGTTTCATTACTCCTTAGTTCTTATTACTTTTGGGGGAGGGAAATAAAGTCAAATATGGCAAAACAAAGCTGTCAGTCAAAACCAAGGATAGACATAGCACATGATGCAAAACAGAGTACAAGGTTATCAACAATGGTTATCAACGATGCCTCTTGTTTCCTTAAAAAGAATTGTCTATCTCATTAGATATTATAAAGTTGAACAAAACAGTAGAGAACAAGACCAATAAAACTTAAGCACTGTAAACATTACAGGACTTCCAAAGGAGACAACAGTCAAACCAGAATGGGCATCTTAGTGAATCTTATTGCCTTCAAAGTAGTTGCCTATACCCTCAAACTTGATACTATCATACAGAATGGAACAGAGTCTAATCAGTCAAAACAAGATCGTGGGAGTATTTACAGGACTTCAAAACAAGTTAATAGGAAATCAAAAAAAGTTACTATTATATATCCTGCTAATTTTTTTAGTTTTTCCCCTTAATTAAAACAAACATAAGAAATAACTAAATAATTTTTTTAAAGAATAAGGGAGAGACTGAGATAAAACAGGACATAACAATATAACAATACAGGTCAAAGCATGACTGTTTCAGCAACCTAGTGCTTCACCACCAAATAACCCAACTTAATAGTAGTTACCATAGTGTCTGTCTTTTTCCTTGAAATATTTGAATAAAACTTCATATACTATAGCTTCAAATATTTCCATATCAAGAAGCCCAGAATAAAGCCTTTCCAATTAATAAGTGAAAACTTTATAAGGCTTCAAGGCCACATAATGGGGAATCATGATTAACACATATTTTTATATATTTGAATCATTACTTACATTAGGGAAACTATTCGGTATTCACACATGGGAGATTTATTTATTTCACGTATGAGTATGGTCTCAAGCTGCGCCCATTTATTGATAAATATCTCAATGTGATCTTTCTTTATAGCTGAATAATACTCCATTGTATAGAAATACCACAATTTTTTATCCATTCCTCAGTTGATGAACACTTGGGTTGTTTCCAAGATCTGGCGATTACAAATTGTGCTGCTATAAACATAGGTGCACAAATATCACTATGGTATGATGCTTTCAGTTCTTCTGGGAATATGCCTAGAAGTGGAATAGCTGGAATAAATGGGACTTCCAATCCCAGCTTATTGAGAAATCTCCAGACTGACTGCCACAAAGGCTGCACCAGTCTACACTCCGACCAACAGTGCAGGAGAGTTCCTTTTTCCCCACAGCCTCTCCAGCATTTGCTGTTGTTGGTTTTCTTGATCCTAGCCATTCTTTCAGGAGTGAGATAGTATCTCAGTGTGGTTTTAATTTGTATTTCTCTAATGACCAATGATGATGAACACTTTTTCATGTATTTATTTTCCATTTGAATTTCTTCATCTGAGAAGTGCGTATTCATCTCAGATGCCCATTTTTGTATTAGATCTTTGAATTTTGGGGGTCTGAGTTTTTTTAATTCTTTATATGTTTTAGACAAGAGTCCCTTGTCTGAGAGAGAGCTCACTAGAATCTTTTCCCAGTTTGTGGGTTTTCTTTTCACTATGCTGGAGATTTCTTTTGACATGAAGAAACTTTTTAATAAGAAATGGTACCAGTTATTGATTCTGGGAAGTATTTTCTGTGCGGTTTGAGTCCTGTTCATGAATTCTCTACCTACTCCTATGTCTTCAAGGTTTCTACCCAATTTGTCTTCCAATAGATTTAGTGTTTCTGTTTTAATATTCATATATTTGACCCATTTAGATTTTAATTTAGTACATGGTGATAGACATGGATCTAGCTTTAGTTTTCGGGAAATGGAGAGCCAGTTTTTCTAGCACCATTTATTAAAGAGACTGTTGTTCTTCCGGTGAACCTGCTTGGCTCCTTTATCAAAGATAAGGTGGTTGAGTGTGTTTGTAGTTGTGGTTGTATCTTCTAATCTATTCCATTGATCTTCGGCTCTGTTTTGATTTCAATACCATGTTGATTTTACTACTGTTCCTTTGTAGTATAACTTCAAGTCAGGGATTGTGATGCCTCCTGCTTTGTCTTTGCTGCTTAGAATTGTCTTTGGTATTCTAGGTCTCTTCTGGGTCTGGATGAGTTTTAGGAGTGATTTCTCTAGATCTATAAGGTATGTTGATGATATTTCTATTGGGATTGCATTGAATCTGTATAACAGTTTTGGGAGAATGGCCATTTTCACAATGTTTGTTCTTCCTATCCATGAGCAAGGGATGTCTTTCCATTTTCTGAGATCATCTTCAATTTCTTTTTTCAGTGTATTATAATTTTCACTGTATAAGTCTTTCACTTCTTTCATAAGAGTAATTCCAAAATATTTCTTTTTTTTTTTTTTGCTTGCTAATGTGAAGAGTGCAGTTTCTCTTATTTCCCTCTCTGTGATTTTGTTGTTCATGTATAGGAATGCTATTGATTTCTGAGTGTTGATTTTGTATCCAGCCACATTACTGAATTTATTTATTGTATTTAAGAGTCTTTCAATGGAGTTTAAGGTGTCTTCTATGTAGAGTATCATGTCATCTGCAAACAATGATAATTTAACTTCTTCTTTTCCTATCTTTACCCCTTTGTTTCTCTCTCTTGCCTAATTGCTCTGGCTAGTACTTCCAGTACTATATTAAATAGGAGTGGTAATAAAGGACATCCTTGCCTTGTGCCTGATTTTAAAGTAAAGGCTTTCAATTTTTAGCCATTTAGTATAATGCTGGCTGTTGGTTTGTTATAAATGGCCTTTATTATATGGAGGTAAAGACCATCTATTCCAATTTTCTGTAAAGTTCTTATCATGAATAAATGTTTGACCTTATCAAAGGCTTTTTCTGCATCTATAGAAATGATCATGTGATTCTTATTTTTGGCTTTATTGATATGGTGGATTACATTTATTGATTTACGTATGTTGAACCATCCTTGCATTCCTGGGATGAATTCCACTCGGTTATGGTGTATAATCTTCTTGATGATTTGCTGCATCCTATTTGCCAATATTTTATTGAGGATTTTTGCATCTGTGTTCATTAGGGAGATCAGTCTATAGTTCTCTTTTTTAGTTGGGTCTTTCTCAGGTTTTGGTACTAGAGTAATATTTGCTTCCAAGAATGACTTAGGAAGGATTGCTTCCCTTTCAATTTCATTGAATAGTTTGAGGAGTGTTGGCATTAGGTCTTCTTTGTATTTCTTATAGAATTCTGCAGTGAATCCATCTGGGCCTGGGCTCTTCTTGGTGGGTAAGGACTTAATTACATTTTCAATTTCATTAAGAGAGATTGGGTTATTCAACAGTTTTGTATCCTCTTGATCTAGCTTTGATACTTCATATGTTTCTAAAAATCTGTCTATTTCTTCTGTGTTATCAAACTTTTGAGAGAAGAGGTTTTTGAAATAGGTGTTGATGATCTTCTGTATTTCTATTGGGTCTGTAGTGATTTCACCTTTTTCATTTCTTATTGCCTGAATTTGAGCTTTTTCTTCCCTTTTTTAAATAAGGTTGGCTATGGGCTTATCGATTTTATTTATTCTTTCAAAGAACCAACTCTTTGATTCGTTGATTCTTTGGATTGTTTTCTTAGTCTCTATTGCATTGATTTCTGCTCTGATTTTTATAATTTCCTCTCTTCTTTTGGCTTTGAGCTGACTTGCTCTTCTTTTTCTAGCTGTTTGAGGTATAGCATCAACTTATTTATTTGTATTCACTCTGTTTTCCTGATGTGGGAACTCAGTGCAATAAATTTTCCTCTGAGGACGGCTTTCATTGCATCCCACAAATTCTGGTAAGTTGTATCTGCATTTTCATTTTCTCTTAGGTATTGTTTAACTTCTCCTTTAATTTCTTCTGTGACCCACTGATTACTCAAGAGTGTGTTATGCAGTTTCCATGTGTTTGTGGGATTTTTGCAGTATCTTTTATCATTAATTTCTAATTTCAGAGCGCTATGATCCACTAGCATGCAAGGGATGATTTCAACTCTTTTGCATTTGTTTAAATATGTTCTGTGAGCTAATATATGGTCTATTTTAGAGAATGATCCATGGACTGCTGAGAAGAATGTGTATTCTGATTTTGTTGGGTGGAACATTCTGTATATGTCTATCAAACCCATTTGTTCACAGGTGTGATTCAGTTCTGTTATTTTTTTTGCTCATTTTCTGTCTGGTTGATCTGTCCCTTGGTGTCAATGGCGTATTAAGATCCCCTGTTACAATTGTGTTACTGATAATTTGAGTTTTCATTTCTGTTAATAGTTGTTTTGTGTAACTGGGTGCTCTGGAGTTCGGTGCATATATATTTAAGATAGTTATCTCTTCCTCTTGGAGTTTTCCCCTTACGAGTATGTAGTGACCTTCTTTGTCCTTTATGGTCATTGTTGGTTTAAAGTTCATGTTGTCTGCAAACAGAATGGCTACTCCTGCCTTTTTTTGGATTCCTGCTGCATGAAGTATTGTTTTCCATCCTTTGACTTTCAGTCTGTGAGTATTCTTCTGGGTTAGATGGGTTTCCTGTAAACAGCATATGGTTGGATTTTGTTTCTTGATCCATTCTGCTAGTGTGTTTCTTTTGATTGGTGCATTGAGACCATTTACTTTAATGGTTATTACTGTTAAATGCTGGTTTATTGTTGGCATGTTATCTCTCTGCTGTTGCATCTTTACCTTTCTGTTCTGTTTAATTATTTGCTTTGCTTAGTGGTTTTTTCCTTTGTGTATCTAAACTGTCTTTCAATATTTTTTGCAGGGTTGCTTTGGTGTTCATGAAGTTCTTTAGCTATTGTTTGTCATGGAAGTATCATATTTCACCATCAATTTTGAATGATAGTTTTGCAGGATATATCAGTCTAGGTTGGAAATCATTTTGCTTTAGGATCTAGAATACTTCACTCCATGCTCTTCTTGACTTTATTGTTTGTGCTGAGAAGTCTGCTGTGATTCTGATAGGTTTTCCTTTAAAAGTGATCTGTCTTTTCTCTCTTACAGCTTTTAATAATCTATTCTTGTGTTGGATTTCTGGGATGGTGATTATTATATGTCTCGTGTAGTTTAATTTTGGTTATGACTATTTGGAGTTCTATATGCTTCACTGATCCTGATGTCGGTTTCTGATCTCATGCTTGGGAAATTTTCAGCTATTACTTCTCTAAATATCCTCTTGACATCCTTTATGTTGTCTCCTTCTTTTTCATTAATCCCTATCATTCTTATGTTATTTTTCTTTGCATCGTCTTGCAGTTGTTGAATTGTTGTTTCCTGATTCCTTGTTATTTTTAAAAGATCTTTCCTTTCCTGTTCACTAGCTGCAATCCTTTCTTCAAGGTCTGAAATTCTATCTTCACTTTCATTAAGGCAGTTTTTACAACTTTCAGTGGAGTTTTTTATTTCCTGTATATCTCTGTGCACCTGCATTATATATTCTGTTGGCTTCTTATATTGCTCATCTAGGGATTCTATCTTTTTGTTTAGTTCCTCCAATTTTTTTATCTGTGTTTTCTTTAGATATATTCGGAATCTCATTCATTTCTTTTATCATTTCTTCTTTTACCTTGGAGATTATTTCGAGTTTGAATTTCTTTAAAGCTTCCTGGAGTTGCTTGTTAATTTCAGTAGCTATTGTGTCCGATATTTGAGGTGAATGGCATATATTTTCTTCTATATACATTGCTCCTAGTTTTTCTTCAGATGGGCTGGAGGTTTGAGGTTGTAATTTGGTCTTTCGTTTTGTCATTTTCCTATATTTCTGTGTTTCTAGTGTTATTTGAAAGCTTCCTCAGGATCTGTTGGAAATCCCCTTCTTGTTTGCAGCTACTGAGACTCTGGCACCACGCTACCCCAAGCCACTGGGCCTGCAGAACCAATGGCCCTCCTCTGCCCTTTAGAACTCCGCAGTTCCAGACAAGCTGGGCCTCAGAGACACTAGGTGCCCACCTGCCCTTGGAAGGTCCTCAGCTCTCCAATTGCAGCCGGGATGTGGGGGCAGATGTAGAAGCCTCAAATCCACCTCTCCACTTCACTGCACTTGGAAGCCTGGAGGGACCCAAACAGTCTGGCTCTGGGCAGAGTGAGCTGAGCACTCACCACAGGCTGCAGGACCTCTGGAACCCACGATGCTCCACCACCCGCCGAGACATCCACAGTCCTCCAGACACACAGGGAGGCTGATGCAGGTGCCCCAGATCCGCCCAGCCCCTCCTCTGCACACCGATTCCTAGGCGTGGCAGTCCAAAATAGGCTGGGCTCTGGGGATAGTGTGGGCCTGCCCACCCGTTGGAAGCTCAGCAGTTCTCCAAGTGCAGCCGGGATGGGGAGGCAGATGTAGAGGCCTCAAACCCACTTCTCCACTTCACTGCACCAGGAAGCCTGGAGGGTCCAGAACAGTCTGGGATTTGGGCAGAGTGTGCTGAGCAGTCACCACAGGCCGTGGTGCCTCAGGAACCTGTGATCCCTCCCTGCTTACTGAGATATCCACAGTCCTCCAGACACACAGGAAGGCCGATGCAGGTGCCCCAGATCTGCCCAGCCCCTCCTCTGCATACGGATTCCTAGGTGTGGCAGTCCAAAACAGGCTGGGCTCCAGGGATAGTGTGGACCCACCCACCCGTTGGAAGCTCTGCAGTTCTCCAAATGCAGCTGGGATGGGGAGGCGGATGTAGAGGCCTCAAACCCACCTCTCCACTTCACTGCACCAGGAAGCCTGGAGGGTCCAGAACAGTCTGGGATTTGGGCAGAGTGTGCTGAGCACTCACCACAGGCTGCAGGGCCTCCGGAACCCGTGATGCTCCACTGCCCGCCGAGACATCCACAGTCCTCCAAACACACAGCGAGGCTGATGCAGGCACCCCTGATCCGCCAAGGAGACTGTCTTATAGGGCACAAATTGCCATGTTTTTGCCAATGATTATTTTTAAAGAAACCCTCAAGTTAAGGAAAGTTATAAAGGAGTCCACAAGATACTAAATGTCTGCTTGCTACATGAAAATCCAAAGTAAAGGCCATCATCTAAGTCACTCTCACTTCCCAACTCTACAAAGAAGTGATGGAGAGCTTCACCATAGTCTGCCTGTTATTTAAAGTCAAATTTGTGACTTCCGGGAGAACATGGCGGATAGATAACAGCAACTACCGGAGGCTCTCTGAAAGGCTCAGCTCAGAAATCAGGAATGATGCGGACTAAGGAGACATGAGCCGGCAGAGATATGCTCTGCTGACTCAGGAACGAACTGGGCTGAGAGAAACCAACTTGGAATGCAGTCCTGGTGCTAAAATAGGAACAGAAAAGTCTCGGTGTGGAGGCTGGACCCCGAACCATTGGAAACCGCGATTTGGATTTCCTGCCGCTCGGCAGCTGACTGCCTCCACAGCGGCTCGGCAAGGAGAGATGCTCAGAAGCTCTGGGAATGGGAGTCTGCGAACAGAGTCGAAAACAGGAGGGACAAGGAGGCGTACACTGACTGGTGGCGAGGTGAGTGAGAGAAAATGACACTCCACCACAGTTTGACTCCAGCGGAGGACTTTCTGGGCTCGGGCAGTCCTGTAAGAGCAGGGCACGGTGGCGACTCCAGCCACACATTCCCCTCTCGGACGGGATTGGTGAAAAGTGCCTGGCCTGCGTGATGCTGCTGGCGGACTCAGTAGGCTGGCCTAACCCAGATCCCAGAGCCTGACGGTGGCCCGGAGGAGCGACTGACTCCCGGGTAGGCTGCCTCCTCCGCAACTCCCTGGTGCGCAGCAGTGGGCGGGAACACCTAGCCAGCGCAATTTGATCAGGCTGTGGCTGACAGACAGGGAAGCTGGGCCTCCTATGTAAGCTTGCATTTTATAAGGAACGGAGAAAATGGGGAAGGGAAGCAATAAGAAAGGCTCCTCGGCCCCCAATTCTGAGATGCAGGTGCCCCAGATCCGCAATAGTGGACACCGCACCAATAGACATTAAGCGCCATATAGAGAGCCTCATAGACCAATTCAGGAATGAAGTTATCAACGACCTGAAGCTACAAGTATACAGAATAGTTAGAGAAATGCTAAGCACCACCCAGGAAAAAACAGATGGTGGAATGGAAGAACAGAAAAAGAGGGGAGAATTGTTTGATGGAGAAAACAGAGAAAGCATAGAGTACGTGAAGCAGGTCCAAAGGGACTATCAAGAAATTAAGAAGTCTATCCAAGACTGGCATAACAGCTTGAAAGAAACTAAGGACAGACTATCTGAACTGGAGAGCAGACTTGTAATATGGGAGAATGAAATGAAAAACTTCTTAAAAATAATAAAGAAACAAACAGCAATAATACAAAGACAAGAAGATGATAAGAGGAGCCATAACTTAAGGATTAAGAACATAAAAGAAGAAGTAGGGACACAAACAAGTGAACTACAAAAGCTACTCACAGAAATAATCCAGGAGAATTTTCCTAATTTAGCAAAAGGTAAAGATACTCAGATGTATGAGGCATACAGGACCCCAGCTACCTACAACCCTAACAGAGAAACACCCAGGCATATAATAATAAAAATTCCAGAAATTCAATACAAGAACAGAATGTTAAAAGCTGTCAGAGACAAGAAACAGACCACTTACAGGGGAACACCCATCAGAATTACAGCAGATTTCTCTGCACAAACCATCAAATCACGAAGAGCATGGGGGGAAATAATTCAAGCTTTGAAAGATAATAATCTCCAGCCAAGATTGAGATATCCTGCACAACTGTCCCTGGAAATTGATGGAAAAACAAGGTGCTTCCAGGATAAAGAGGAACTAGGGGAATTTGCAACCACCAATTCAACCCTACAGAAAGTATTGCAGGATATTCTAAAAAAAGAAAAATACAAAGAACCCAGAAATAGTGGCGGGGAGGCCACAACGAATGGAGCAGAGAACAAAATGAAGAAGACAAACTGACAGCTACTGACAGAAAAAGAGCTCAACAGAAATGAGACAGAGAAGATTGGATGATAGGAACAGCTATTTTGGAGAAAATGACATCTTAATAGGTAATACTGATTTAGTATCATCTTGTTTTGAAGTCTCATCTAGCTTTTGTTCTTCTGTCTCCAATGGTCTAAACAGGTTGTATCTTATTGGATTTTATTATGTATGATAGTATAAGCAAAAACCTTTTAAAGACAAGGAGATTATACAGAAACCATTGTTCATTTTCTGTTAGTCGATTCTAAATACTCTGTAATGCTGTCATTCTCTTAAATGGTTTTACATTGTTTTGATATACTTAATGCTACAGTATATGAAGTTGTACTCAAGGACTTCAAGGAAAGAGTCAATATGGTAACTACTTTTAGGTCAGAATTATCTGGTGGTGAAACACTATTCTGCTTAAATGGTTATGTTTTGATCTGCGCTGTTTTGCTGTTATGCCCTCTTTTTTCTCAATCTCCACTCCATTATTTACTTTTTTATTTTTATCCGTTTAATTAAAAGGAAAAAAATAGCAGGATATAATATAGTAACCCACTTTGACTTTCTATTATCTCGATTTGAAGCCCTGTATTACTCTCACCATCTTGTTTTTGACTGATGTTCCCCTATTCTGTTTTGATGGATAGTATCAGGTTCGAAAGTTTAGGCATCAGCTGAGAAGATAATGAGATTCATTATAACGCCCATTCTCATTGACTTTTATCTACTTTTGAAGACCTACAATGTCTCCAATGTTTTGGTTTTGTCGGTTTTGTTCTTTACTATTTTGTTCAATTGTATTATAACTAATGATATAGGCAATTTTATTAGAGATAGCAGGAGGCATTATGGTAACCATTGTTGATCACCTTGTATTATGTTTTTATATTATCTATTATGTCCACCCTTTTGACTTGACTGATTCTGTCCTGTTATGTCTCATTTGGTTTTACTCTCTTCCAAAAAAGCAATAAGAACCGTGGGAGCAATGAAACCCAAAATGTGTAATAGTCATTGTACAAAAGAGAGGAAAGAAAGTGCTCTAAACTATATAACTGCATGTATATCTAAGTGTATAAGATAGAAAATGATATCACAGAGTTTTATTGGATCATTGAACAGAACTTTTTGCAGTATCATTGTTGGAATGTCCACTCTACAAGCTTTAATTTTGTGACTTGAACAATTATTTTTAAGATGGCAATATGTAATCCATTAACTAGTGATTTCCTACTGTTCATTTTTTTCTTCTGTAAATCTGTATAACTTGTACCCTTTCACTTTTTTTTTCTTTTCTCCTTAAATAAAAAAAAATTTAAAAAAATAATAAAGTCAAATTTGCAATTGAGCTCCATTCCTATGTAGGCAGTGTAATTGGGGAGTACACAGACAGAGAACTGCTTAAGTATAGAGTCATACATTCATGACATTTGCCAGATGATGTAATTCACTTTACTTCAGCAGAAATTATAATAAGAGGTACATAAAATATTACCACCTCAGCAGTTTATTTGATGCTAAGGTCTGGCTGTGGAGAGTGTAGTTTACATTTGTATCATGCCCCTTACAGCACTCTAACATAGCCTCTGCCACATGGAGTCACTTTCCGAAGGGTGCCAGCTCCACTTCAGTGCCCCGTCCTGAGGCTCATTTGGCTTTTTGATGAGGTGCTGATTTTCTCAGCAGCAGTAAGGCAGAAAATGAATAAACATGGATCATTAAATGTAGAAGACCAAGTAAATCTAAAAAGTGAGTACAGTCTTCTCAGAGCTGTACAAAGTGTCCCATGCATACTCAATAATGTGTGGTGCTGCTACATGGTAAGGATTCACGTCATAGTGGTGAGGTTTCTTTCTAGTGAATCTGCACACAGAAACTTAATAACCTTGAAGCTTTAGGAAATGAGTGTGCAGGTGTTTTGGGCCCTGCTTTTGACCTTGCCTGTTACTTTAAATGAGCCTTGCAAGTACAGTGTGGGGTTCCAATTATTTTTCACAAGATGCTCCTATGGTCTAACATCTCAATGTACTGCTTTTGTCCTTAGGGTTATTGTAAATCAAATTTGTCACCTTACAGAGATGTCAGAAAATTATTTTGTTGTGAGCTGCTGCTATTTTACAATTTTAAATGAGAAATTACAAGGTTAGAAATTCTGTGATGAAGATATATGCTGAGGATCTGTAATACAATCATCATGTTTCACTGTACTGTTGATCTCATGTTGTGTTTAAATTTCAGAACAACAGCACAGGTAAAATCTGAACTTTAACGATCCCTTAAGTTCATTCAAAAATTAATTAGATCTGTGCATGGTGGCACATGACTGCAGGGCCAGCTACTTGGGAGCTGAGATATCCTAGGATATCAAAGCCAACGTTGGTGACTCTTTCCTCCTGGTCACTCCCTCTTGCAATCTCCCAGCTCTGTGTGGATAATGCACAATGAGTGTCACTATTCTGCCCTGGGCAACACAGGATGGCAGTAAGACACTAAAATTAAACTGTTCTTCCCCCTTCTGACCCTGTCATACCCTTAATCTGTCTGAGTTTTTTTCCCTCAGGTGTATAATTGTCCTCATTTTATCATGAGATCATTCAAAATAGCACATGTGAGAAATCTCAGCATCAAACAATTATGCAATCCATGACTTGAAAAGTTTACTTTTTCACTGACATTATTATTTAGGCAGTACTCTTTGCAGTTAGCTAGTAAACAAGGTAAGGCAATCAGAAATAGGACACAAATTAGGAATGACTTCAAAGTCCAGCTGGGCTCTGTTTTTTCATAGAGCGATTATCTTTAAAACTGTTTTTCTTCTGCCTTAGCAATTTGTTTGCCTACTGAGGAGAGGAGACTAGGGACACAATTACATTTCTTTGCTTAAATTAAGAATGGTTTGTGGTCTGAGGCAAGGTTAGAAAAAGACGGCGATGGCTTTTCCATCAAAATGCTGCACTTGAGTCTAAGCTTCTAGTCATGATCACAGTCATGAGAATGAAAAGCCATGCATAATGATGAATTTTGGTGTGCTGTCACCTTCTCTGTGTCCCAGAAGGCATCAGCTACTGATGTATATTTTACAAATTAAGCTCAGTTACATGTCAAATAAGCAGGCTTAACACCCAGAATAGAGCCTCATATGTATTAGGTCTTGCTAAATAGTTTAAAAATAAATTTTTGGATTGAGTCAACTACTTCATTTTTAACCCATTATGAGGCCTGATTGTCTATGTAAAAGCAATGATCTTATCACCTAGTTTTTAGAGTTACAGTAATGCAACAGAAGTTTAAAGTCTCCCACCCAGCAGTATGGCACATGGATGCAAAATAAAGACAAAGAGAGAAAGTTTTGCACTTGAGAAGCTCTGGGTTGACCAATATTCTCTTTAGAACAAAAGACTATGAGTCCAAAAACTCATGGCTCTTATTGGTATTAATCAGGAAGGTGGGGGGGGGTGATCATGGCAAAGTACTAAGGAAAAGAAACTTTGCAGGCATTGACTGTAAAAAGATATAGAGAAATACTGTACCAGGCACAAAGGCTTCCAATTAGCAATTGGAAGCTGGTACCATTAGCAATTGGAAAGCTGGTACCATTACTGCCAAGAAAATATAATTCTTTTTGAGTCCCATGGCCTGTGGTGTTATCTCATATCTCAGCTCTGGACTTTCACAGGCTCCTGCACAAGCCTTGTTCTAGGCATTAGCAGTGGATGAAGGGAGGTGTACAATTCTTGTTTAGCCAACTAAGGGAACATGTGTTTCAATACCGCCAAGTTTGCATGTGTCAGTAAATGGGGTTGAAGGAGAGATTAGGAAAAGATCTAGACAAGGGGCTTCACTTTTCCAGAGAGTGAAGCTTGGTAAGATATTGGTTTCTTACCAGGTGCAGAAAAAAACAGTGCTTTATCAAAAAATTCTAAAAAGACACACAGTTTAAAGTCCACATATAAGTTATTGCTTTCTTAATGAGTTAGCATAGGAATGTTATCAAGCATGATAAAAACTATCTTTAATTCTGACCAAGTATCACAGATGAGTTTTATTTTGTGTAAAGTTCTGGAATACTTTAAAATAGTGCTTTAGTTGTAAACATTAGATATTTTATAGATTGTGTTATCCTTAGCCAAGACACTGGGACCTGAAATATTTTCAGATTTTTAGAGGATTTTTTTTTATTTTTAAAGAATTGGAACATTTTTACAGGTTACAAGTAAAGTGGTAGCCATTTCATTATGACATCATTAAAAATGGTGTGTGTTAAAGATCTTCCAGTGCTGCCACCAATAATGCAAAATATAGTTTACAAATTTTTAGTGATGCTCAACTTAAATTACAATTAGCTAAAAGTCAGGCAGATACTAGTAACAAAATCAATCTCGATGCTGAGAATAACATCTTAGTCACTTTCCTATCACTGGTACAAATATTCAATTCACAATCTTAAGGATGAGAAGTTTATTTTGGCTCATGATTTCATGCCATGGTTGGCTGGCTCCAGGGCAAATGGATATGGCAGAGAAAAAATTACTGAACCCATCACAGCCAAAAAGCAGAAAGATTAAGCCTGAGAGTACAATGCATCCTTCCATCGCTCAACTAAATGATCCATCTCTAACAAGGCCCTGCTTCTAAGCAGTATAGTTAGCTACTGAACTCAGTGAAGCTGAGTTTGGTGCCCACACAATCCATTCATCTTCCAAAAGCACCGCCTGATAAAACTTGAGGGTTTGGAGGGGGATATTTTGGTTCTAAATATAACAAATAGTACAAACCAAGTTTCAATTACAAGAAATTCAAGAATTGAGGGAGGTAATGAGCAGCAAGGTGGTTAATCACATTCAGTGCTGTTACTGTGCAGGCTGCTTCTAGGATGGACCCACTGCCTGCAGAGGTTTCAAGTTCAACACAGTTCTGCCCAGATCACCCTCTGGGAACCAGATGCTTAACATCTGCATGATCCCTTCTGAACCTGTGAGTCTCTGGAGTAAGTTTTGCCTACATTCATTCCTTTTATTAAGATATAACATAAATATCTCCCTTGAAAATAATCTGACAGTAGACTTAGTTGTCAGAATTTAAAGAAAAGGCAAAGGAAAAATAGACATACTACTGAAGTATGAAATACAGTCTTAAATTCAAATTAAGTCTTCATCATGCTCAGTTAGTTCGATGAACATTTCACAGTGGATCCTACTCAGGAATGTTGCATAATTCTTTTCATGGATTTAATAATTCTGTTGTATCTAAAAGAGATAGATTATGTCCACTCTGAGTAACCACACTATTTATTCATAATCTCTAGCAAACCAGCATAATTGTATTGAATTAGCCTGTTGTAATGTTAAACACAGGCCTGATGACAAAAACTTAGTTCAATTTTCATTTAGTCATCTTCCCATTAGACACAGTCCATTTTTATAGAATATGAACAAAGAAAAATTCTCATGTAATTTGTTTTGCTGAGAAAAATTGTTAGCTAATGCTTTAAGGATAAAAGCAAAATACTCCAGTCTTATAAGAGAACAACAAACCATGGTGAAGCATTAGTATTTTACTCTGTAATAAGTGTTCCACATTGTTAACAAAATGCTGACAATAGGTTACAGAAAAACAGGACCTTTTAGGAACCAGGAAATAGTTTGCTCATATCTTAATTTTAAAAATTCAAAGCAATTTAATAATGTAAGAAAATTCACCCATTTGTTATAAAGTATGGTCCCCCAAACTAATGGAGATCCAATATTTGATAGCAAAACATCAAAACCTCCCCCACTAAAAGAGAAAGAATGCAAAGAAGATCAGGGTCACTTTGCATCAATACATTATATTAGCAATAAAAGAAGCAGAAAGAAAATCCTTAAGGAGTTGGAGAGAGAAGATAAAATACCACTACAAGATCACATGATTTAAAAGTACAAAAGATTTGGCAAACACTAACATAGGAACCAAGAAATTAGGTTAACCTTGATACATGAAATTTATGCTTTTCTTGTAAGCCATAAATAAAACATAAAAATATGACAGGTAAGTGATTTCATTTCACATACTCAGCAAAATCTAAAAAAAATAGCCAGGAATAAGAACACAAATAATTTTTGCATACATATAATTGCATGTATATGTAATGTTCACAAAGAAAGATATAGTAAATACACACATGCATCCCCGTAACAAAAGATAAATAAACAAGATAAGTGGGAAAAAAAACTTAGCAATTGGAGGCAGGAAAAATACTTTTGTAATCTACCTAGCTCTCCCCTAATTTTAGTAATCAATACATTGCCATGTTAAATTCAGAGGGTTTAGTTTATGGTCAGACAATTCTAGAATTCTCAAGGTCATGCAAGGCTAATCAACTGTAAAAACATCAGAAATGTTTAAGAATGTGAAGGCAAGAAGACAAATAAAAAGCCAACTATTTAAATGTAAAACAATCAAAATATGAAAAGCATAGCAGTTCTTAAAGAGAAAAAAATATTTACTAGGGTTCATGAAATATTATGGCCTAAAAAGAGTTCATCAAAAATTAGTAAAAATAATGAGAGACTAGGGTAAGAGACAAAATAAAATTGACTAAAATATCAAAATTATGCCAAAATAATAGAATTAATGGCAAATTTAGGAAGGGACAGGGGACACAGAAAAATTAAGACGTGCCACATGCATGTGCCAACTGTCCATGGTGAAGTGAGCATCATGTACCCCACACACACACTAATGAAAATAATCTGGGGCTGTAACACAAGGGTAGAAGTCATTGAGCTCAATTTCCAGTAATAGGAATGATGAGAATGTCAAAACAGAAAAAGGAAAGAACAGACAAAGGAGGCAGAGCGTATTTTAACAGACAGAGAGCTTTTGAAGAGGGCCTAATGCTGAGAAAAGTTAAATTTTTAATTGAAGAAAAAAGCCCTTTTATCCTTGATGACCTCTTTAAACATTCTGTCATGTCCTGGGGTCACGGGGCTGTGAAAGGGAGGTGGTAAATGTGTTTTAAGGTTCTGCTCCTACCCAAGGCCTCAGCAATCCCATTTTCAGGACAAGGTATGTGATCAAAAGAGCAGGCAGCCCTTTCCTCCTGTGGAGATTTCCTAAATCCAGGACCACACCTCTCACTGCACATGGACTGGGAATGCCGAGGCAAGATAACTGTGTATTGCTAACTTCTGTGTTTACCTTATTCTTCATGGAGTGATAAAGTTAATGTCTTTATGTGCATAAATTGAGTTATTCAACAAGATGCCATATTTAAAGAATGATAGAATATCTGTGACCATTTATAAAAATATAGATAAATAAATTCCTTTGCCATTCATGAGACTGTTGTTCAATGGGAAAATTACGTTGGAAGGCATTTTGTTAAATTTTTGTACGTGGTCATTTTCTGAGCAAAATTGGGTGCAGAAATCCCACAAAAAGATTGTGCTTTTTCATGGCCAATGATAAGCATTATGGTTATATGCAATATATCTCTGTAATACCCACTTTCATAGTCTCAAAGATGATCCTTGACAATCAAGAGTATGCAAGGAAAATGCTCTTACTTTAAAACTAATGCCTTCTGGAAAATTCCAAAAATTGAAAATGGCATATTCTGCATTCAGTTTCTTTTTCTCATCCAAATTCACTTAGTGTCCAGCAGGATTTTTAACTTGAGTGTTCC
Source organism: Cavia porcellus (assembly GCF_034190915.1). Lineage (NCBI taxonomy): Eukaryota > Metazoa > Chordata > Mammalia > Rodentia > Caviidae > Cavia > Cavia porcellus. The sequence goes on from NW_026947489.1 coordinate 62,650,708, forward strand.
TCAGAAAAGGCTGCAGCTATAAGAGATACATTACCCTCTGATGAACAGAGTCTCAAATTTAAGACAGAAAACATGACAGAGGGAAGTTACCTAATATCTTTAATCTTAGTTTTATAAAATATATTTAACAGGAATTCCATGGAGTAGAAAAAAATGAAACCTATGGTTGATTAAATGTCATAGTATTCCTAAAATTTCAATCATTTTCAAGAAGAAATACTCTAGTGAAGTCCACTTAAATAAACAGCATACATGGGTGTGACCTCCAACTCAACTTTGGATCCAAAACTTTCCCCAAACCATGTTTTTCTCTGATTGTGTGACATTTCTTCCAGTCATGTCTGTATGCTAGTGTGTTTGTCATCTTGACTCTCCATGTCCCCAGATATTGTCCTATACCATGATTTGCATCGTTTAGATTCTCAGTATCATAGTAAATGCTAACCACATTTACTGGTGATTTTTCCTTGATCAGGAAATCATTTCGCTGTGTATGGAAGACATGGAACAGCACCATTGGATGTCATTTTCACAAATGCTACACAGACTCCTTTCCTGTGCATCTCTTCTCTCACATCTGAGAGAAACTGAAGACCTTTCAGGCCTTCTGTGATGCCCAGTCCCACCCAGATGCAGCTGAAATGAAGCCCAAGGAGACCATGCCACGGTGCAGAGATGTGACCTTGAGGATCATCTGAGACACAAAGGAAACTGGTCATTGTCATTCAACATAGGATCAAAAGAGCCAAAGACAAACTCAAAAGAAAAGGAAACTGAAAAATGTCAGAAAGAGAGTAGATTTGAATTGAAACAGCTTAATGTGGCATAGTAAGATCCTGCTTCCTCTTGTCTTTGTAACTATCACATTTCCTGAGATTTTTAAACTGAGTAAACATCCAATCTTACTCAAAATTCCAAAACTCTTCTCTGCTTTCTTCACTCTGTCCTCGATGTCACAGGCACAGTATGGGTGATCATCCCAGTCTCCATGCACCACCCTTTGTCGTGTTACATTTTGAGATCTGCATGGGCCCCGTTTCCACTCACCATCTTAGCACCTGGCACTGGCACTAAATGAGGCATAGTTTGCCTCCAGACTGCCCACCCTCCTGTGTGGTAAAAGTGGCCCAGTTTGAGAAGTTGCCTATGCTGCTCCTGTTTGTACTGCTGTTGACCCGCTCTCTCCCCTGTGGGTATAATTAGGGGCATCATCCTGTCCTGTTGCCAAATTGGGGAACTCTCCAGTGTCCTCCAATGGCTGTGCTGGACATTCTGGAATTCATATCCCCAGAGATAGAGTAGGGGAAAGACAAGGATTCTGGTTGATCTCTTTTATAGTAAAAATAAGGGCTAGAAAGTCCTGGTCACCACTGGTAGCCTGCATGAGGAGTCTAGATGTCCTTAGAGAAAAGACACAATACGTGATTATCATCCAATGCAGTGCCATAACTTGTGTGAACTAAAAGCCTTCATCCTGTCTCCAAATTCATATGGTAAGAGCCTAAGCATCAGTATGATGTGTTACAAGGTTGATCTGGCGAGCTGATGAAGGTAGATTAGGTCATGATGGTGAATTTCTCGTGAATGAGATTAGTGTTCTTACAAGGGTCAATCTAGAGAGAATCTCATCATTCTGTCACGTGAGGAGACACTGACGATGGTGTCACTCACAAACTAGGAAATGGAGGCTCTCTTTCTTAAGTTCTACAGATGTTAAAAATCAATAATTATAATTTTAAACACCTAGATTTTGATACATTTATTAGAATATTCAGTATAAAAACACTGTCCTAATTAAGGATAAATACTAAAAAATATAATCTGTCATTGAAAGAGCTTATTCTTTCAAGGCTTTAGAATTTATACCTAAAGAAAACTATAGAACTCAGACCCTTTAACACCCTTACTATTGTGTGCATGGAGGAAAAGGCCTGCATATCCAAAGCAAAATATGAATAATGGAGCAAAATAATTTATGCTGTGTTTTGTAGATAGTACTTTGTATCAAGAACTAAAATAATTGCACAAATTAACACATCAAATGCTTCATATTACAACATTGGCATTCACATGAAGTTGGAAATAGCAATGAGGAGGAATAGTCACTTTGAAAGAAGGTTCTGGAAGATGCAGAGAAACATGGCCTATGCGGAAGAATTGCATGGCAGAAGGCTGATAACTGATGCACTGATGTCATTGCCCCACCAAAGTTATGTAGGCATCGTCATCAAAACCCAAGAAAATAACATAGAATTCCAAAGTCCAGTGAAGGAAGAATCATTAAAAAGGCAGGGACATCTCTGTTCACCTCTGCTAAAGCATGAAGTGTTGGGAAGCCTGGAAGGAGACAGCACATTGTAAGTTTTATCATCAGTTATTTTTTTTTTTTTACTTTAAAGAAAAGACAAGGCACAGAAAAATTAGCAAGTAAGCAAACAAAAGCCAAACTATGATGACAACAACAACAGAATAGTGATACAGGATTTCAAAACAAGAATAGGAATTTGACAATGGTTGTTATATTACATATTTTTATCTTCCAAATAGTTGCTTAGATTAGGAGATACAGTCATGCAAAATTGATTAAACAATATGATTTCCCTTTGAGCATTTCTTTCCCTTTCACTATATCTATTGTAATTTTTGGATCTTATTTACTCTCAGTTTTGTACACTAGCAAGACAATACAGTTTTTATCATCTTTTTAGTTTAAAAATATAAAAACAATGGCAATACAAAAATAGACATTTCTTAAAGTGCTTATTCCAAATAACTCCATTCACTTCATCTTTTCTACAACAGAAACACAAATAGTCTCTCAGTTTTGGAAAGCTTTACATTTATATCCCTTGATATCATAAATTTCTTCAAGAAAACAATAAAAAATGCCTTGTATTGTCCTTAATTATCACATGTCTTCATTAGCTTTTAATTTTAAGACAGAGTCTTGCTATGTAGTTATGTTCCCCATGCTGGTCTTGAACTTGCCTCTGGGTGGATGCACCCAGAGTTCTGTGATTATGGATGTGCACCATCACACTTGGGATGTGTTGCTTCTTGACTTACAGCCCAGCTCATGTTCACTCCTTATTAATAAGCTCTATGTGAATGAAAAAAAACATTTATTCTTATGTTCCCCAAAGTAATGTAGAATAAACTCTGGGCCTCCTACATGTCTGACAAGGGCTCTACCACTGAGCTACCTATGGCCCGGAGTATGTACTCTTCTGTTAGGGAATATAGCTATCTGTATGATGAATTCAGCTTGCTAATTTAATTTTGAAATATTCTATCAATGCATAGATGTTATTTTTTTCTTTAAGACATAATTGTTGTGATTTCTCAGTATAAAGCCATATAATTCCCTACTGATATTTCTTTTTTCCTCCCTCTAAATCTCCCCACATATCTTTCTTCTCCTCTTCATCATCATCAAATTCTTCAGTTTCTTTTTTTTTTTATTTGAGGCTACAATATCTGGAAATGTCATGATTTATAATTTTATAATATCAAAATTAATTTTTTGTGATAATTTGAACCTCTATACAATAATAAATGAAGTATGCATTGACTTGTTTTTATTTCAAAATTGTATTTATGTACCAGAGTTATTCTGCTGTGCATTTGATCAGTAACATCTTTGTACTTACAACATGTATTTGAATTTTTCCATATTTATTTAGCTTAAGAATGTCTTTTAAAAAACAAAAGGCAATATGATGTGTCCTTCAATTTGACAATTTATATTTAACTGAATCATTTATTCTATTTACTCTTTCGTGGCACTATACTTCCATTGTTCACACTAATTTATATTTTTCTATACACTTTCAGAAAACTTCTAGGTTATTTTATATGGTTGTTTTTCCATTTATTAATCTGCACTTGCAGCATGGGCAGAGATACACAGCCAGATCCACCTCTATGCACCCACCACCACCATCCAAAGGCTTGCTTTCTCTGGGCAGACAGCACAGGCAGGGAGACACAGCCACATCCTTCCCTATGTGCCTGCCCCCACCATCAGAAAGTCTTTCTTCCTGAGAGCAGAGACACACACCCAAATATGTCCTGTGTGCTGCATGTTTCCACTGGAGACCCTAGCTTCCTTCAAGCAGTCATCACCTACCAGGAGAATCAGACAAAAACACCCCTGTGTTTCTGCCACCATCAGGGGAGCCCTGGTATACACATGTAGGCTGAAAAAAGTAGCCCTGCCACCATCCATCCCTTGCCATTGAGGAAGCCTCAGTGTAGCTGCACAAGTCTGGAAAAAGCTTCCCCCATTCCCTGCTCTCCTTAGGAATCTGGGGTCAGAGAAACCCGGGCGCCTGTTCCATTCTCCTCACCACAGAAGGTCAGCCAATGTGGGAGTCCCTGGGACTCCACAATTGTTTTGTTGGAGGAACCCAGGAGAATGTCAAGATGAAGGAGCAAGAGGCATTCTCAGACCTCCAGCCCACAAAGAACAAGCCTGGGAAATACAGTCATGGAAGACAGTGGAAGTCACACACCTGAAATCTCTGAGAGGATAGCAACTAGACTAAAGAAACAACTTCATGAGGCTGTAAAAGTAACCAGATCACAGACAATATATCACATAAATTAGAAGTCAAAAACATAAAGCATTGCTGAGAATAGCTGAAGAAGACATAGATTTAAAAAAGAAGCATAGAAAAATGATGAAAACTTTGAATGAACAATATAGGAAGGAATTACAATGCATGAAACAGAGTCAAAGAGATATCCAGGAAATTAAAAAACTAGCAAAGCTCAGACCTTGAAGACAGTATTGCAGCTAGTGATAGTAAAAGGAAAGATCTCTTAAAAATAATGAGGAATCAAGAAATAACAATTCAACAGCTGCAAGACAACACAAAGAAAATAATTTACAGGTGATGCGTATCAGAAAAAAAGCTGGGGGTCAACACAAATGAAATAAAAAGACTATTCATAGAACTATAACAGAAAACTTACCAAACATGGGAAGAGGATCTGGCATACAGATAAGCGAGATATAGAGAACTTCAACTAGCCCTAACCAAAGTAAGTTTACATCCAGACATATAATAATCAAGATCTCAGAAATTCAGCAAAAGAACAGAATATTAAAAGCTGTTAGAGAAAAGAAACAGATCACCTATAAAGGAAAACTAATCAGAACCAATCAGATGGTTGTCAGCACAACCATCAAGTCAAGAAGAGTTTGGAGTGAACTGCTTCAAACCCTGAAAGAAAACAACTTCCAACCCAGATTGATGTATCCTACAAAACTATCTTTTAAAATTAATGAAGAAATAAGATACTTCCATGATGAACAACTGAAGAACTTCATCATCATCAAACCAAACCTACAGATAGTGCTGAAGGATATTCTAGAGAGACATAAGGATGCCCATGGTTCCAGGAACAGCAGCAGAGAAGGACCACCAAACAGGACAAACAGTTGAACAAAGTGAAAAAGTAAAGGGCCAACAGCAGGAAGATACCATGGTTCATCTCTCTGGGGGTCTATTAGTTCTATGAATAGTCTTTTTATTTCATTTGTGTTGACCCCCAGAGATGAACCAAAGTGTGCCGGTTGTAATCATTAATGTAGATGGCCTTGATTCACCACTAAAAAGAAACAGGTAAAGAGGATCAAGAAACATGACCCTTCAATACACTGTATACAGGAAATACATTTAACTGGGAAGGAAATTCAAAGGCTAATAAAGGAGACAAAACAATTGTTCCGTGTGACTGGAGACCAGAAAACAGTAAGCATAACTTGCCCATCAACCACAGAATAGATAAGAAAGATACAGTATTTCCATACAATGGAAAGTTACCCAGCTATAAAATAGGATAATCTCAAGGCTTTTGTGGGTAAATAGATGCAACTGGATGATGCTCATGGGTGAAATGGTTTGGATTCATACAGCTGAACACCAAGTTATCTCCCTAGCATAAAAAACCAAAGGAGTTAGTCATTCCCAAAAAAGCACAATACATATGAAAATGATTAGGGGAAGAAAGGCCTAAAAAGGGAAAGTGGTATCCACTGTTAATGTCCAGTTGTCTTATTTTAAATTTTTGTATCATTTTCATCATTTTGTTAGGTTTGGTTTTGTTCTGTCTTGTTTTGTTAGATTTTACTGTCTGATGGTACAGGGAGCTACTTTGAAGATAAGATATATTATGGTAGCCATTGTTGATTTCCTATTTTCTGGTTTAGAAGTCCTATAATGTTTTCATTGTTTTGATTATTTTTATTCTGCTTTGTTTTGTTTGTTTTATTATGTGTGATAATATGGGCAGCTATTTGTAAGAAAACAGATATTATGGTAACCATTGTTTATTTCCCGTTATCCTGTTTGGAAGTCTTGTTATGTTTTCATTGTTTTGCTTTGATTGGTTTTGTTCTGGCCCAGGCATCAGACTAGTGGAGGCACTGGAAAGGACACAAGGCAGGACAGGAGTGACAGGTGGGCTGCAATGTGAAACTCAGGCTCAGTGGACCACAGGACGTGCATATGCTGTTCGCCAGTGTCCTGCAGGCAGAAGGCCTGTCCTCTGACACCTGTACCTCAGCAAGTCCCAGGGCATCCCAAGAAGCCCAGTCCTGCCTACCACAGTTACCCACAACTGCAGGGACCCTGCCCCCCCCCCCCCCCCCCCCCGGCCACTGTTGCTGGCCTCTAGGAGGGGCACAGTGAAAGGGCAGGGTGAGAGAGGCTAGTTGGAGACACAGCACTTCAGAGACTGGGACAACCAGGCAAAGAGGCCCCAGATCTCTAAGCCACACATGAAGGCAGCTGGCAGCCCTGAGCTCTTAGGAGGGTTGCTGAGTTAACCAAGTGAAAATCTGGGATGCCTAGTTAATAGTTGATGCCAGACAAACAATGCTTTAGCACAAGTAGGAAATTAAGCAAAGCACATGCTTATGCTAAAAAACATTACTACTGTTTCTCTGAAATGCAAATTTATTATACATCCAGTATTTTTTCACCTAGTGACCTTGAAAGGTTTGCAAGAACCAAGTCAGGAGCTCACAGAAGAACCATTGCCTGTTCTGGGCTGGAGCTTCTGCAGATTTAACTTTTCAAAAAGCATTTGTTTTTCTATTCCTTTCTCCCTTTCTCTCTACCCCCCCCCCTTCTTCCGGCTAGCTTTCACTGTGATTTTAAACATCCATAAACGTTGCCACTTAAGCTCTGCGTGTGTGGTGTGCACCAGGGCCGGGCCGTAGTCCTCTGGGAACAGGTCAGTGGCCCACAGCGTTCACAGGGTCTGCAGTCACCCCACCCTTCTCAGGAAGCGCTGAATCTTCCTGAATTAATGTTAAAACCGGGCCCATCCAAAACCAACGCCTCTCCCTGCCCTGCTTCACAGTCCAGTGTCTCCGTGAGGCTGACTGAGAATTTCAGGCATCCATGCAGTCACATTGGTCCTAACCTGAGTGCTTTCATTCCCCACATCAAAGATTAAATCTGAGGACAGAAGGAGTAGTTTAGGAGATTGCCTTTTGGAAACACTAAGAAAAAAGTACAAAGCCCTGGCCTAGGCATTGCGTAGGAAACGCTGGTGACCCCGCGTGTCTGATGCCTCTGCCTCCGGGGTGCGGGTGATGTCCAGGTCCGGGCAGGGAGCGCTGTCTGGGACTCGGCGCACCTCCAGCCCACTTTAGAAGCTCAGGGCTAGCTCTAACTGCGGCTTCTCCGGAGTCGGCCAGGGAGCCCGGCTGCTCCGGCTGCGCCCCGGATGGGACTGCGCCCCGGTGTCCGCCCGCAGTCGGGTTTCTGCACCGCGTATCTGCGCCTGGCTTCCACATTCCTCATTTATTTGGGCCGGGGAATCAGATCCAGGACCTCCTTGAATGCTATACTCTGAGCAAGGGTGCCGGCAAGGAAGCGTCTTTCCTCCACAGGGTAAATCAAGTCTCAATTCAAGGAGGCTGAAAGCCTCTGATCGCAGGAAGGGCTCAAGGCCGAAGGGGCAAGGTTGGCGGCTCAGCGGGGCGGCGCTAGGACCCAGCGGTGTCGGCGGAAGAAAGGCGGGCGGCAGCGGGCTTCCGGGCCTTGGGGCTGCGGAGCCAGGTAGGAGCGCAAACACCGGCTGGGCCTGGGGCGTGGGGTGTAGGGTGTAGACAGGAGCCGGGGTTGAGGTCGAGGGAGGTGGGCTATGACTGCTACCCTGCCGTCGCCCTGACACCACTGGGCCCCAGGTCCAGGCGGCAGCAGCAGCAGCACCGGCGTTTGCGGCAGAGCTTCATTCCCGGTTTGGAAAGGATCGGCAAGTCAGGCAGGGTGGTGCACGCCTGTGACCCTGCACTCTGGGAGGCCGAGGTTAGAGGGTCGCAAGTTGCAGCCCACTTTGGGCAACTGAGAGTCCTAGGGAGACCCTGTCTCAAAATAAAACGTAAAAAGAGGGCTGAAGATGGAGCTCAGTGGGTTCGGAGGAAAAGAGAGAAAAAAAGCAGTAAAAATGAAGCTGAGCCAGCAGGAGGTGTCAGAGGCCTGGAGTGATTGCAGGCAGCAGTTATGGAGCCAGGACTTACAGTAACAAAACTCCCCAAGGTGGGCTGCTTTGGATGAAATGCACAGCTTTTTATTTTCAGCTGCATCCCTGGCTTTCTAGGGTATTGATTGTGCCCTCCAAGGGGGTTGTGAATCGTTTTCAAAGAGACCGAGGGCCTCTTGGAAGTTGTCTGTTCTCTGTACTGGGCTTTCTCACTGTCAAAGTGTGGTGAGGAGATGACAGAGCCAGGTCCAGGTCTAGAAAGTGCTGGGGACCAGGCGGGCCTGGTGCAGCATCCCAGCACCTCTCCTTAGACAAAAACCGCCCTACACCAGGGGCCCAAACAGTGCCTCACACCTAAGGCTGAAGCTTTGACTTCTTAAGATTTGCATTTTAATGCATTAAAATGAAAAAAAAAAAAACACTGATAAGTCACCAAAGTTCTGAATTCACACAGTACAACTTAAGTCTGGCTTGATCCCAAGTAGCATTTTGATGATTAAAAAAGTGCTATTTGGTTGGTCCACCTTCATTTCCTCATCAAAAACTGGGGACAAAAAGAAATTCACTAAGAATGAAATAATTCTTGAGGAGTGGAATGGCTCTAAGGTGTGTAGGTGTATTATTAGGTAACTGAATTCATAATTATTCGTACCAATGAGCATTGCTAATACTGGTGCTGAGGTTGTAGCACATGAAAATATACTGAAAGATGTTTCAAATGATTATCTTCATGATAATTATTTAAGGGCTACCAAATATTAGAAGAGGGGATGATAATGTGAGACCATTATGATTAACGTGGTCCAGAATCCAGTCACTTAGTGCTTTTAACTCACATAAAGATTTTTTTTTTTTTTTTTTTGGTACCAAGATCGAACTCAGGACCTTGTACTTGCCAGGCAGGCACTGTGCCACTGAGCTATATCCTCATCCCTCTCACATGCTTTTAAAAGTAAAAAGAAACTGATGAAATCAGCAATATATTTTATTTCACCCAGCAGGTTTAAATGTGGTCACTGCAGCATGGAATCCATATAAACCTATTTTCCATTATTTTTTCTCTAAGCCTTGGGATTTGAGTTGCTCTTCACACTGAGTGCCTCTCAGTTCCAGCAAGCCATACTTTCAGTGCTTCCTGCAGCAAAGCTGGTGGTCCCGTTCCTGCTCCCTCCCACTGGAGAGCATCGTGGTCTGCTAAGAGGCTTTTCTGGGCTCCTGACCCAGAAGCAGTTTCTCCCTTAGCACTTTACAGGAGGCTGGACAGCATGCTTATCCTGAGGGTTTTGCTGTCTCTGAGGTTGTGTCGCTGCCTCACAGTCTCTTTGGCATCTTTGTTGTGGTCCTGGTCTCCGCTTCACAGCTGAGCAGCAGCTGTCTGCAGACCACAGGAGGAAACCTCCAAGTGGCTGCATTCACTCCGCAGGTCCTTGTTGAGGAGACAGGAGGCTGGATTTCTCCCTCACAAACCCAGATATATAACTAAGGAGAGGTTCATTCTTGTGAGTCCTTCTTGGACTGATCCAAGAAGATCACCTTCTCCGCAGCTCAGGTGACTGGATGTTGGGGTGGGTCATGCCCACCATCACCAGGCACCTGGGGGACATGGAGGTGACACCTGAGGCTCCGCCCTTGCTCTGCCCACCAGATCCAGCCTGGGCCAATGAATGGAGTCTCCAAGGCCTCAGCCTGGCTTCTCGCTCCATAGTCAGCACCCCCCTCCCTGCTGCCCCCTCAACACCCTGAGCACCCTGTCTGCATACAGAATCTGCAGCATGAGACCACGGCAGGTGCAGGGACCCAGCAGGGAAGAGGGTGCACCTACCAGCCCAAGTCGTCAGAGAAGTTGATCCCTTCACTCATCTTCCCTCCCACCACAGAGAGGAGGAAGGCCCTGGTCACTGGGCTTCCTGCCTGTCCACAGCTCTGTGGAAAGCCCCATCTGGGGCACTGGGCTGGGGCCAGGAAGATGCCAGGCCCACATGGCCCCCATGCCCAGGCTGTACCCCTTACCTTAATGCACCTGGAATACACAGCCAGCACCTGACCACCTTGCTGGCTCTCTTGGGCTCCTGGAAGAGCTGCAGGGAAAAACAGTCTCCCAGGAAAAGGGGGCCGTGGGTGCTCACATCAGCTCAAAGCCTTGGATTGCACTCTGGGGTCAGGCCACCCTCACAGTGCCCAGCTTTAGGGATCCCTCTGGCCAGATGCAGAGACCTTAGAAGGAAGGGGTGCAGGCAAGGGACCGGGAGGAGCAGTACCATCTGGGTTCAGGGAGCCCCCAGGATCTGCCACCCCGAAGAGACCTGTTGGGTAAGGAACCATTCACCTTTTTCCTGATAGAAAGGTGGGCCAGCAGGCCGCTCCTGTCCCAGTGGGTGAGGACCTGGCACTGGTACTCATAGGAAGAGAAGCAGACCAGCCCCCCAGGGATCACGTTGCATAGGTTGCAGAGATTGTGCCCTGTCTCATCCATCTAGGAGGCAGACAGATCCTGAGGAGCATGCCTGGGACACCATAGCTGGGCTCTAGGCTGAGGGCAGAACTCAACCCAGTGCATGAGTGGGCCCAGGAGCATGACAGCCACATTGGAAGGCACATGTGCCAGCCTCTTGCCAAACACGCCTGCCTTTGTGACCTAGGTCCCAGTGCCAGCACCAGAGAGAGGACACTGTCAGAGTCAGGCCACTGAGTCCCCCATCTCCCAGCATCCTGACTTGCAGCATCTAAGATAAGGGAGGTGCCTGCCCCCAGGCAGCATTGGAGATGCGTCCCCAGACCTGTGCCCACCTGGGGTGGTGCTGACATTACTAGGGGAACCAGAGCAGGAGGCAGTCCCTCATCCTCAAGGGCCATCTGAAAGGCTAAAAGAAACTCATTTAGAGGCCCAGGGGTAGCCGCAGCCCATGACTTCATGAGAAATATCTAGAGACTCCGCTCATTGGGAGGCCAGCTGGAACGGGAGACCAGATACCAATTTCCCCATTGCCAGGACTGACCAGGCTGACCCAGAGTGCTGTGCTGCGCCCTGGGCGCTGTGGGCACCGAGACTGGCACCCACCATTGCAGGCAGCTCTCTCTGCTGGAAGGTAAATTTTAGCTGCTGGCCGGCAGACCTGCTGCAGAGAACCAGGGGCAGGATGATGCCTGGTGGGATCAAGTGACCTGGTAAGATGGGGAGGGGTGGGAAACTGCTCTTAAGGCAGATAGGGTCCAGGAGGGTGCTCCCCACCCATCTCCCACACAAAAAGAGGGTTTACAGCTCTCACTGAGAGTCCCTGGGGCAAGGAAGGCAGACAATGCAGATGGCAGGTCACAGAGCATGAAAGTGGGAAGGGAGCAGGTGACAAGCCATCTGGTGGTGTCCCCATCTAGGGCCCAGCCAGTGGCAAAACACAGTGAGCAGAGGTCATGGTACAGGGTCTTCTTACCACAGGAAAACTCCACTACATCCTCCACTTCCATCCCAGCCCAGGCCAGCACCCTGCATGCTGGGTTTGAGGTGTGTGACGCCTGGAGGGCCAGGAAAGGGACCTTGAGCCTTGGTATGGAGTGCACAGAGGCTCCTCAGGAGAACAGAGGGAAAATTCTGAGCTGGGTAGCCACAGGCACACTGCACAGGAAAAAAGCCCAGAAAGGCTGATGCAGAATTATCAAAAAGAAAATAACTGTTAATGACCCTCTGCCCTGCTGGCGGCCTCTTCAGATGGCTGAGGGAACACAAGAAAGGTGGCCGATTTGGCACAACAGGTCTCAAACCTGGCGTCGGATTAAAATCACCACAGGAAAGTCTTTAGATCCACACAGCTGCCACCTCTCCAATGGGGCAAAACCCTTAAAGCTGAAGCACTGGGTGGAGGAACCAAGCTCTCAGACATTGCCCGGGGGGTATGTCTGGGGGGCTACACAATGGTCATGAACCCCAGACAGGGGAGTTTTGCACTGTTTAGCAAGTGACAAGTAGTTTCACTTTTCTAAACCAGGAGTTATATAGGAGTCTAAGCTTCAAACAGCTGAGAGATGCAGCTTAGCCAGGCAGAAGTTTTTCATCCTCAGGATACCATCTGCACATTGAGATGGACCCTGGGGAGGGGTAGAGGCCGCCTGCTGCATGAGCAGTGCCACTTCTACCCAGCCCAAAGCCAACAACCACTAAAGCCTGCAGACCTCGCCATGCTACTGGCCAGCACGAGCCAGCAACCATGAGGCTACAAGCCGAGGCTCTCACGGACACAGGAAAGAGCAGGCTCATATTTATTTTAGCAAAAAAAAAAATTTTTTAAATCTCGTTCCCCATGTGTCTGGAGGACTGTGGATATCTCAGCAGGCCGGGGGGGCGGGGGGCGGAATCGCAGGTTCCTGAGGCACCATGGCCTGTGGTGAGTGCTCACAACACTCTGCCCAAATCCCAGACTGTTCCGGACCCTCCAGGCTTCCGGGTGCAGTGAAGTGGAGAAGTGGGTTTGAGGCCTCTACATCCGCCTCCCCATCCCGGCTGCACTTGGAGAACTGCTGAGCTTCCAACAGGGGGGCGGGCCCACACTATCCCTGGAGCCCAGCCTGTTTGGGCCTCCCACACCAAGCCATCGGTGTACAGAGGAGGGGCTGGGCAGATCTGGGGCGCCTGCATCAGCCTCCCTGTGTGTCTGGAGGACTGTAGATGTGTCGGCGGGCGGTGGAGCATCGTGGGTTCCAGAGGCCCTGCAGCCTGTGGTGAGTGCTCAGTGCACTCTGCCCAGAGCCCACACTGTTTGGGACCCTCCAGGGTTCCAGGTGCAGTGAAGTGGAGAGGTGGGTTTGAGGCGTCAACATCTACCTCCACATCCCGGCTACAATTGGAGAGCTGTGGAGCTTCCAAGGGGCAGGTGGGCGCACAGTGTCCCTAAGGCCTAGCTTGTCTGGAACTGCGGAGTTCTGAGCAGGCAGAGGAGGGCCATTGGTTCTATAGGCCCAGTGGCTTGGGGTAGCGTGGTGCCAGAGTCTCAGTAGCTGCAAACATAGAAGGGGATTTTCAACAGATCCTGAGGAAGCTTTCAAATAACACTTGAAACATAGAAATATAGGAAAATGACAAAGCAAAAGACCAAATTACAACCTCAAACCTCCAGCCCATCTCAAGAAAACCTAGGAGCAATGTATATAGAAGAAAATATATGCCATTCACCTCAAATATCGGACACAATAGCTACTGAAATTAACAAGCAACTCCTGAAGCTTTAAAGAAATTCAAACTCAAAATAATCTCCCAGGTAAAAGAAGAAATGATAAAAGAAATGAAAGAGATTCTGAAAATATCTAAAGAAAACACAGATAAAAAATTGGAGGAACTAAACAAAAAGATAGAATCCGTAGACAAGCAATAGAAGAAACAAACAGAATACATAATAAAGATGCACAGAGATATACAGGAAATAAAAAACTCCACTGAAAGTTGTAAAAACTGCCTTAATGAAAGTGAAGATAGAATTTCAGACCTTGAAGACAGGATTGCAGCTAGTGAACAGGAAAGGAAAGATCTTTTAAAAATAACAAGGAATCAGGAAACAACAATTCAACAACTGCAAGACAATGCAAAGAAAAATAACATAAGAATGATAGGGATTAATGAAAAAGAAGGAGACAACATAAAGGATGTCAAAAGGATATTTAGAGAAGTAATAGCTGAAAATTTCCCAAGCATGAGATCAGAAACCAACATCAGGATCAGTGAAGCATATAGAACTCAAATAGTCATAACCAAAATAAAACTACACCCAGACATATAATAATCACCATCCCAGAAATCCAACACAAGAATAGATTATTAAAAGCTGTCAGAGAGAAAAGACAGATCACTTATAAAGGAAAACCTATCAGAATAACAGCAGACTTCTCAGCACAAACAATAAAGTCAAGTAGAGCATGGAGTGAAGTATTCCAGATCCTAAAGCAAAATGATTTCCAACCTAGACTGATGTATCCTGCAAAACTATCATTCAAAATTGATGGTGAAATATGATACTTCCATGAAAAAGAACAGCTGAAGAACTTCATGAACACCAAACCAACCCTGCAAAAAATATTGAAAGACAGTTTAGATACACAAAGGAAAAAACCACTAAGCAAAGCAGATAATTAAACAGAACAGAAAGATAAAGATGGAACAGCAGAGAGATAACATGCCAACAATAAACCAGCATTTAACAGTAATAACCATTAATGTAAGTGGTCTTAATGAACCAATCAAAAGGAAGACACTAGCAGAATGGATCAAGAAACAAAATCCAACCATATGCTGTTTACAGGAAACCCATCTAACCCAGAAGCATACTCACAGACTGAAAGTCAAAGGATGGAAAACAATACCTCATGCAGCAGGAATCCAAAAAAAGGCAGGAGTAGCCATTCTGTTTGCAGACAACGTGAACTTTAAACCAACAATTACCATAAAGGACAAAGACGGTCACTACATACTTGTAAGGGGAAAACTCCAAGAGGAAGAGATAACTATCTTAAATATATACGCACCAAACTCCAGAGCACCCAGTTATATAAAACAACTATTAACAGAAATGAAAACTCAAATTATCAGTAACACAATTGTAACAGACTTTAATACGCCATTGACACCAAGGGACAGATCAACCAGACAGAAAATGAGCAAAGAAATAACAGAAATGAATCACACCTGCAAACAAATGGGTTTGATAGACATATACAGAATGTTCCACCCAACAACATCAGAATACACATTCTTCTCAGGATTCCATGGATCATTCTCTAAAATAGACCATATATTAGCTCACAGAATATATTTAAACAAATGCAAACGAGTTGAAATCATCCCTGGCATGTTATTGGATCATAGCGCTCTGAAATTAGAAATTAATGATAAAAGATACTGCAAAAATCCCACAAACACATGAAAACTGAATAACACACTCTTGAGTAATCAGGGGGTTACAGGGGAAATTAAAGAAGAAATTAAACACCATCTACAAGAAAATGAAAACACAAATACAACTTAAAGGAATCTGTGGGATGCAATGAAAGCCATCCTCAGAGGAAAATTTATTGCACTGAGTTCCCACATCAGGAAAACAGAACGAATACAAATAAATAACTTGATGCTACACCTCAAACAGCTAGAAAAAAAGAGCAAGTCAAGCCCAAAGCCAAAAGAAGAGAGGAAATTATAAAAATCAGAGCAGAAATCAATGCAATAGAGACTAAGAAAACAATCCAAAGAATCAACGAATCAAACAGTTGGTTCTTTGAAAGAATAAATAAAATCGATAAGCTCCTAGCCAACCTTATTAAAAAAACGGAAGGAAAAGCTCAAATTCATGCAATAAGAAATGAAAAAGGTGAAATCACTATAGACCCAATAGAAATACAGAAGATCATCAACACCTATTTCAAAAACCTTTACTCTCAAAAGTTTGATAACACAAAAGAAACAGACAGATTCTTGGAAACATATGAAGTACCAAAGCTAGATCAAGAGGATGTAAAACTGTTGAATAACCCAATCTCTGTTAATGAAATTGAAAATGTAATTAAGTCCTTTCCCACCAAAAAGAGCCCGGGCCCAGATGGATTCACTGCAGAATTCTACAAGAAATACAAAGAAGACCTAATGCCGACACTCCTCAAACTATTCAATGAAATTCAAAGGGAAGCAATCCTTCCTAAGTCATTCCTGGAAGCAAATATTACTCTAGTAACAAAACCTGAGAAAGACCCAACTAAAAAAGAGAACTATAGACCGATCTCCCTAATGAACACAGATGCAAAACTCTTCAATAAAATATTGGCAAATAGGATGCAGCAAATCATCAAGAAGATTATACACCATGACCAAGGGGGATTCATCCCAGGAATGCAAGGATGGTTCAACATACATAAATCAACAAATGTAATCCACCATATCAATAACGCCAAAAATAAGAATCACATGATCATTTCTATAGATGCGGAAAAAGCCTTCGACAAGGTCCAACATTTCTTCATGACAGGAACTTTACAGAAAATTGGAATAGATGGTCTTTACCTCCAATATAATAAAGGCCATTTATGACAAACCAACAGCCAGCATCATACGAAATGGCCAAAAATTGAAAGGCTTTACTTTAAAATCGGGCACAAGACAAGGATGTTCTTTATCACCACTCCTATTTAATATAGTACTGGAAGTACTAGCCAGAGCAATTAGGCAAGAGAGAGAAATAAAAGGGGTAAAGATAGGAAAAGAAGAAGTTAAATTATCATTGTTTGCAGATGACATGATACTCTACATAGAAGACCCCCTAAACTCCATTGAAAGACTCTTAAATACAATAAATAAATTCAGTAATATGGCTGGATACAAAATCAATACTCAGAAATCAATAGCATTCCTATACATGAACAACAAAATCACAGAGAGGGAAATATGAGAAACTGCACTCTTCACATTAGCAAGCAAAAAAATGAAATATTTAGGAATTACTCTTACAAAAGAAGTGAAAGACTTATACAGTGAAAATTATAATACACTGAAAAAAGAAATTGAAGATGATCTCAGAAAATGGAAAGACATCCCTTGCTCATGGATAGGAAGAACAAACATTGTGAAAATGGCCATTCTCCCAAAACTTTTGTACAGATACAATGCAATCCCAATAGAAATACTGTCAACATACCTTATAGATCTAGAGCAATCACTCCTAAATTTCAGAAGAGACCTAGAATAGCAAAGGCAATTCTAAGCAGCAAAGACAAAGCAGGAGGCATCACAATCCCTGACTTGAAGTTATACTACAAAGCAACAGTAGTAAAATCAACATGGTATTGGAATCAAAACAGAGCCGAAGATCAATGGAATAAATTAGAAGATACAACCACAACTACAAACACACTCAACCACCTTATCTTTGATAAAGGAGCCAAGCAGGTTCACTGGAAGAACGACAGTCTCTTTAATAAGTGGTGCTGGAAAAACTGGCTCTCCATTTGCCAAAAACTAAAGCTAGACCCATGTCTATCACCAGGTACTAAATTAAAATTTAAATGGGTCAAAGATCTGAATATTAAAACAGAAACACTAAATCTTTTGGAAGACAAATTGGCTAGGAACCTTGAAGACATAGGAGTAGGTAGAGAATTCATGAACAGGACTCAAACCGCACAGGAAATACTTCCCAGAATCAATAACTGGGACCACTTCTTATTAAAAAGTTTCTGCATGTCAAAAGAAATCTCCAGCATAGTGAAAAGAAAACCCACAAACTGGGAAAAGATTTTAGTGAACTCTCTCTCAGACAAGGGACTCTTGTCTAAAACATATAAACAATTAAAAAAACTCAGACCCCCAAAATTCAAAGATCCAATCCAAAAATGGGCATCTGAGATGAATACGCACTTCTCAGATGAAGAAATGCAAATGGCAAATAAATACATGAAAAAATGTTCATCATCATTGGTCATTAGAGAAATGCAAATTAAAACCGCACTGAGATACCATCTCACTCCTGAAAGAATGGCCAGGATCAAGAAAACCAACAACAACCAATGCTGGAGAGGTTGTGGGGAAAAAGGAACTCTCCTGCACTGTTGGTGGGAGTGTAGACTGGTGCAGCCTTTGTGGAGGTCAGTCTGGAGATTTCTCAAAAAGCTGGGATTGTAATTCCCATTTATTCCAGCTATTCCACTTCTAGGCATATTCCCAGAAGAACTGAAAGCATCATACCACAGTAATATATGTGCACCTATGTTTATAGCAGCACAATTTGTAATCGCCAGATCTTGGAAACAACCCAAGTGTCCATCAACTGAGGAATGGGTAAAAAAGTTGTGGTATTTCTATAGAGTGGAGTATTATTCAGCTATAAAGAAGGATCACATTGAGATATTTATCAATAAATGGGCGCAGCTTGAGACCATACTCATAAGTGAAATAAATCAATCTCGCATGTGTGAATACCGAATAGTTTCCCTAATGTAAGTAATGATTCAAATATATAAAAATATGTGTTAATCATGATTCCCCATTATGTGGCCTTGAAGCCTTATAAAGTTTTCACTTATTAATTGGAAAGGCTTTATTCTGGGCTTCTTGATATGGAAATATTTGAAGCTATAGTATATGAAGTTTTATTCAAATATTTCAAGGAAAAAGACAGACACTATGGTAACTACTATTAAGTCGGGTTATTTGGTGGTGAAACACTAGGTTGCTGAAACAGTCATGCTTTGACCTGTTTTATGTCAATCTCTCCCTTATTCCTTAAAAAAATTATTTAGTTATTTCTTATGTTTGTTTTAATTAAGGGGAAAAATTTAAAAAATTAGCAGGGTATATAATAGTAACTTTTTTTGATTTCCTATTAACTTGTTTTGAAGTCCTGTAATACTCCCACGATCTTGTTTTGACTGATTAGACTCTGTTCCATTCTGTATGATAGTATCAAGTTTGAGGGTATAGGCAACTACTTTGAAGGCAATAAGATTCACTAAGATGCCCATTCTGGTTTGACTATTGTCTCCTTTGGAAATCCTGTAATGTTTACAATGCCTAAGTTTTATTGGTCTTGTTCTCTACTGTTTTGTTCAACTTTATAATATCTAATGAGATAGACAATTCTTTTTAAGGAAACAAGAGACATCGTTGATAACCATTGTTGATAACCTTGTACTCTGTTTTACATCATGTGCTGTGTCTATCCTTGGTTTTTGACTGACAGCTTTGTTTTGCCATATTTGACTTTATTCTCTCCCCCCAAAAAAGTAATAAGAACTAAGGAGTAATAAAACCCAAAATGTGTAAATTTTGTTGTAAAAAAGAGAGGGAAAAAAGAGCTCTAAAGGATACAACAGCAAGTGTGTTTAGGGGTGTTAAATAGCTGACCATATTAATGTTTTTGGTTGGATCATTGAACACAACTCTTTGCAGTCTCACTGTTTGAATGTCCACTTTGTATTCTTTGATACTGTGATTTGAGCAACTATTTCTAAGATGACAATATGTAATCTATTAACTGGTGATCTCTTACTGTTTTTTTTTTTTGTAGTTCTGTATTACTTGTACCCTTACACCGCTCTTTTTTGTTTTTTGTTTTTCTCTTTTTCCTTTTAAATAAAATTTTAAAAAAAGAAAAGAAAAGAAAAATCTCTCAAATCAAACACTCAGCATCGCCACCCAACAAAACCACCAGAAAGCTCCAGTCCCAGTTGAGGAAAACAATTCCCCACAGGGTGGGGTCCAGTTAGCTGAGGAACAGGGTAAGAGTCCCTGGCTGTATTTTTTAAAATAGCTTTAACTTTTGAACTGCATGGGTGTTTACATGTTTTAAAAACAAAAATTAGATTGAAAGAGAAAAAAAGCAAGCTCTAACCACACTGAAGCCACAAAGTTCCCAATGACTGGTTCCACTACCAAAAGAAGCACTGAGAGAAAAGCCTGATTTCACAGGGCGCTGCACCCTACCAAGGCGGGGCTTGCAGGTGGAGCAGTGCCCCTTCACTCAGCAGGTTTCCTGTGGGAGCAGGAATGTGATTCACAGGCTGTTTAAGGATACTGAGAGATTAAGTAAATAGTTATGTTAAGCTAACAAGAAACCACATGTTCACTCAGCAACCAGATACCACATATTTTTTGTTGTCATTGTCACTAAACACATATTTATCTACTCCTCCATGTTCTGCCTGCCCTGAGGGATCTAAATGTAAGGTCGAGGAAGTTAAGTTTTTAATTTTGATTCAGAAATACCAGTACACACTCTTGCTTTTCAAACTGCATCTCATCAGTGTCCCTGAGACACAGCCTAGACACTATGATAACTGGAAACAGGTGGGTCACCCAGGTACTGAGTGTCAGGTACCACCCTCCACTGATGTGTTGCTCTGCCCTTTGTGAAAATGAGCCAGGTATGGGGTCAGACAGAGGGGTGGGGCCAGCTGAACACAGGGCTCCCGGGTGACTTGCAGGACACACATGGGCCAGCACACAACAGGGAGTCCAGCCCTGCTTTCCCTCTGGGACAAGTGTCAATGTAGACAGCACAGCCATCACACATGCACACACAGAGACAAAGCATATCCAGGTGCAAAGCGAGAAATCAATCCAGGTCACACAGTCACAAGGCAACTTCCCACCCTTAGGGCCATTACCCACCCTGGCCATTGCTAAGCCGGGCAAGGCTGGGATGTGCCTGGCGTCCCGGGTACAGCTCCCTGCTGCAGCCTAGCCGGGCTGGCTGCTCAGTACCTTGGTGGTTCAGGATGACCCTGCCATCCTAGTTGGCAATGGTGAGGGCTGCGAGGAAGCCTTTGATGTGCATCAGTGGGGAAGCAGCCTGCGTGGCCTTGACCTCAGCCTCTTCCGTGGGGGCAGCGGGAGCTACATGGGTGGAAGGAGGAAAGAGGACAGGACTCCAGTGAGGTTAGGTCCAGCGCCACCTAGGTCCATAGCCCCGCTTGACTTCCTGTCCTGACTCACTCTCAGTCACCCCAGGCTGCAGGATCTGCAGGAAATGCTGGCGCCCTGCCAGTCTGGACCACTCCTGGGACGATGGGGGGATGTCACCACAGCTTTCCATGAAGCCACAGAACTGGTAGAGGAGAAAAGAAAGTGACGAGGTAACACAGGGACTCCAGAAGGCTGCATCCCATACCCCTCCCCCAGCCTGAGGAGCAGGGACAGAGACGATCTGGGGCCCCTGAGGCAGGACACTAGGCAGTGGCCTTACCTTCTTGCTGACCTTGCTCTTCTTGAAGTACTGCTGCACCTGCAAACATGAGACAGAGATGGCTGTGAGGCAGTGGCGGCCACAGCATGTACTTTACAAAGCAGCATGCCAGGTGTCATGGCGCACACCTATAATCCCAGCACCCCAGAGACTGAGGTAGGAGGATCACTGCAAGTTTGAGACTAGCTTGGGCTACAAAGTGAGCTCACACCAGTCTGAAATGTATACAATACTCTGCCTCAAAACAAAACAAAACAAGCTTGAAGCTCAGCTCCATGCCCACCCTGCCCCTTTCCTTTCCTCCTCCACCTCTGACCATCAGCATGGTGCCACTTCTGTGGCCTCCTCAGAACTGTCCCAAGACTCTCATCACTCCACAGATGCTCTGCCCCTGCTTTCCTTCCCAGTGATGGCAGGTGAACTGGACCCTGAGGAGCTCAGAATCAAAATAAAAACAAAACATTATAAGCAAAGGCAAAAAGCAGGTGCACCCCAGACACTGGGTGTGGGGACTGTTCCACCCATAACTCAGGGTGCTGTCATGTGGCCCCCACCTGTCACCTCCCAGGACACAGCATGTGCTCTGTCCATAGGGGCAGCTAAGGCTGTAGTCACTGGGCAGTGATTCCAGTGACAATGGCTGTCCACCATGTACAGGACCCGAATGTGCAGGGTGAGTGCGAGCATAGGTTGGAGGCTATGATCGAAGTTAAGGTTCCAGGGTGAGATGGAAGAGGAGTGGGGGGAACCTGCAATCCCACTGTGCCACCTAGGTCCAAGAAAGGCTCCTCTTCCCACCGAGCCCAACCCAGAGTGAAGGTCACTTAGTTCCTGGGTATAATGCTTTAAGGGGCTGATAATCTCCCTCGTCTGTTTTTCAGGTCCTCAGACTGCCATGTGATGGGGTCTCTGCTTTTTATTCCTTCTGTGATCTGAAAGCAGCAGCGCCCATAGCTGGCACCAAGAAGGATGTGTGATAGGCCCAGATTGAAAGGCGACAGCTCTACCTTGAACAGGTTAATGTTGTCCGCTTGGCTCTGAAAGAGGAAGTCGTTGATGGTCTTTAGCTCTGTTCCTGAGAACAGACAGGAGGAAGACTTGGGAGCCTGCTCAGAGCCCGGCTTCCGGTGTCACAGGGACAGAGCAGCTCAAGTCAACCAGGTCACTAAGGAATCTCTCACCTGTCTTTGAGAGGCTCTGTATGTTGGGGTTCTGCTTGATATTCCCAGAGAGAGAGACATAAACAGGTCAGAGTAGGGTTGCCTACCCATCAATTCTGCCTTCTCCTCTCCACACTGCTCATCTGACTAAGCCTTCCCATCTCAGCAAGCTCCGGCAGCTACTTTACTTTTGGCCATTTTCAGTAGGCAGCAAACTCACTGAGAGGGCAGAGGTTCCAGGTGCTTCGTGGGCCTGATGCACACAGAACCCATTTCCTTCCTTTCAAGCCTCCTCCTGGGCAGGGCAGATGGCTGCCCACCATGCATTAGCACAAGGAGCAGATGGTTGTTGGGACCATGGGCTGCAGTGGCCATGACAGAAGAAGCAGGGAGCTCCATGTAGGTTAAGATTCTTCTGCAGATCCCCACCGGCTCCACACCTTCATGGGCACAGATGCACAGAAAGGCCAGGGGTCCACACCGGGGTCACAGGAGAAGCACCTGGTCTCCACTCAGGGAATCATCTGTGAACACAAGTTCAAAGCACAGGCTGCTCCCGTCACAGGACAAGTGAAACTGTGGCCCTGGGGCTGGGTATTTAGCTCAGCAGCATAAGAGCCTGCCTTGCAAGCAGGCAGTCGTGAGTTTGATCCCTAGTACGGATAAAAATGAAAAAAGATGAAAAAAGACAAAAAAAAAAAGAAAGAAACTGTGGCCCTGCAGGATGCTGCAAATGCTGCCAGACTGCAACCCCTTCACAGAATGTCATGCATTCCGTCATGGGTAGAGAAGAGTATGGTGGGAGAAAGGGCACAGAGAGGGTGGGGCACAGCACCTGCTTGGCAAGTGCAAGGTCCTGAATTTAATTCCCGATACCAAAAAGAAAAAAATAAAAGGGCACAGAATGTGGGCAAATGCACTAAACTGTGAGGTTTGACTCCTGGACTCAGCAGAAGGAATGGAATCTTGCAGATCAATTACTGAGACACAACTCCTGTGGGAGATTTTAGAGTCCCTGCTGGTAGCCAAGGAAAAGGCGGGGTGTG
Organism: Cavia porcellus; assembly: GCF_034190915.1. NCBI lineage: Eukaryota > Metazoa > Chordata > Mammalia > Rodentia > Caviidae > Cavia > Cavia porcellus. The sequence goes on from NW_026947489.1 coordinate 62,674,120, forward strand.
GGGTAGTGCCTGCCTACCTTCCAGCATGGCCACAAACTGCTTCAGCAAATACAGGATCTGCTTAGGTTCTTGGCCTTCAGAAGCTTCCTGAGGAGAAACCTGCAGGCCTCGAGTGGGGGCTTCCCTACAGCTCCCTGCTACCTGGCCAGCTCACAAATTATCACCACCCCAGGAAGAAGGCAGGCTGGCCCCCAAGAGCCAGCAGTCCTGTCCCAAGCAGGCTGGCCCCTTGAGGCACCTGTTGTGGACACAGGACCAGGACGGGAATTTGGCTGCACACACCCTCTGCAGGCCAATGGGACCAGATCGTCCCTCCTGCCCCAGGGCTGTGTCCCACCTGTACTGCTCTGTGTACTGCAGCAATTGGGAGTTGGCTTGGCAGAACTGGGGACAGAGCATGGAGCACAGGCTGAGGTCAGACCAGGCTCTGGATAAGCAACTGAGGGCTAGGCCAGAGAGAACTGACACTGTGCCCAGAAAACGCCAGCTTGGGACTCACAGGAGCCGTCACAGGAATGGGGAGTGGGAACCAGGAACCCACAAGCGTGGGTCTTTGGCCCTGGGGCTGATGGAGCTGAGGGCGCAGGAAGGTCTGCTCTGTGTGTAGCTGCTTCCAGGCTGGGCAAACCAAAAGGCTGAAACCCTCAGGTAAAGAAGCTCCCTGCTGGTTTTCACTGGACAGGGAAAGACTTGGAGTTTCCCATGGTAACCATCACACCCTGGCCTAAAGTACCTGGACCTTGTTCAGCTGGTATGAAGCCAGTGGTCCCCTCCCCACTCACCATCGCTGCACTGTGACCATGGGCCCTGGCCTCACCTTCTGAGTTCCCAGGCTCCCAGTGTCAGCCAGGACTCCAGCCCCACTGGGGGTCAGTGTGGAGGGCAGAGGCACACAGGATGTGACAGATTACAGACAGAAACTCCTGAGGACCCCAAGTGTGCCCCAATTAAATCCTACTGAGCAACACAGAGAATAACAAGACCCAATGACCCAAGACTTCTGCTGCTCTCTGGCCCCTGTCCCAGCTGGAGAGCAGCTGCTGTGCAGCTCTACCAAGCACTGTCCCCAGAAGAATTGAGGTCTGGGGCCTCGGGCAAGGGTCCACAGCCCACAGCCCCATGCCAGCCAATCCACCTGGGACCCGCCAGACCTCCAAGCTGTGGATGTCCATGATGGTGTTGATCAGGTTGTGTGCCTCATCTATGATGACGACCTGGCCCTGCAGCCGGATGCCAGCAGCCTGCCACGTGGCTGCGTGCAACAGCATTGGGTAGGGCAGCACAACCAGCTAGAGAGCAGAACAGGCCACTGGAATGGTGGCCGGGTCAGTCCTGTGGGGAACCTGCCTGCCTGCCTCGGTCCTGATGGAAGCTGTGTTGTTTCCTGCCCAGGCCATCCATGTATAGGGAAATTCGGGAGGGAAAGTGACTGCATAGACCTGGGCTGTAGCCCAGCCCATCTCAGAAGTACAGGGAGGGGAGGTGCTGGCTTGCAATTGACCAACTCAGAAGTGACACAAGGATGAGAAGGAACTGGAGAAATCCCTGCTGCTGACCTCCCTTAAGCCCTCAGGCAGCTGAGGCCCAGGAACCAAAGACTTCCAGCGTTGGGGCTGCTGCCTTCCAGCTGTGTGATTCTGCAACAGCTGTCTAATCTCAGAGCCTCGGTTTCCTCATCTGCCCCGTGGCTTGATAAACTCTGCCTCAGCTGAGGGCAGAGGAATGATAACCAAAACTAAAGTACTTTGTCAATTTTAGGTACATTTTGTTGTAAAGATTTTCCAAGGTGGGTGTGGTGGTACAAGTGTCATCCCAGGATCCTGAGAGGCTGAGACAGGAAAGTTCCAGCTCAGCCCGTGTATCTTAACAATGTGCTGAGACTCTGTCTCAAAAATTTTTTAAAAAATAAACAAAAAAGGGTAGTGTGGCCCACTGCAGCCCTTCTAGGGGGAAAACTAGCAGTATCTCCTGAGATCCACACCATGTTGGAACTTAGGACTCTGGGAAGCCAAGCCAGCACCTCCCCTCTCTGGTAAGTGGAGGCAGGGTGGCAGACTGCAGCCCTTCCAGGGGGAGAACTAGCAGTGTCTCCTGAGATCCACGCCATGTTGGAACTTAGGACTCTGGAAAGCCAAGCCAGCACCTCCCCTCCCTGGTAAGCGGCGGTAGTGTGGCCCACTATAGCACGCCCAGGAGAGAACTAGCAGTGTCTCCTGAAATCCACGCCATGTTGGAACTGAGGACGCTGTGAAAACAAATGACCATTCTGCCTCCTTGCTTAGCAATAGTGAACCTATTGCTACATGGCCTAGAGTCAAATATCCCACTTCCCATATCCTTCTTCTCCTCCTCCTCCCCGCCCATTAGCAAATGGGAACCAGAAATCTGAGCATCTCCTGGGAGATTGACCATAGCAAATAAGGGGGACTTCCTTCTACCATTTCTTTGAAGGCAAATATTTTTTATTACTGTTTTGCTCTTTTCTGATTAATGGTACTGCTCTATTCAATATTCTGTTTTGATAAGTTCTATAGTGTTCTATATTTCATCTCATTTTGATATATGGGATTGAAAGAACAACTATTATAAAGATAACAAAATATACTGTGATACCTATTACTGTTATCCCGATAACCTGCTGTGAAGTTCTGTACCAATTTCACTGTACGATCTTAGTTGGCTTTATTCTGACTTGTTCTGTTGTATACTTTCAAAATAAAAATTTTTTAAAAATGAACAAAAAAAAAGAGGTGGGAGTAATGTAGCTCAGTGCAAAGGTCCTGGGTTCCATACCGCGTGATGAACAATGAAAACAGTGATGAACAATAAGAAATACTCAGAACCTGGGAAGCATAAGGTCCTGGTTCAGATGTGAGCACCACAGCTCATGCTCAGTGACCACACAGGGCAGTCACTGAATGTCACATGCAGCATGCAGCCACCTCAGTGGGTCACCATAAGGGCAAAGCTGACTGACCGCCCAGCCTCCTCCAGTGTATCCATCAGCAGGTCCAGCACTCTTTACACTCACCTCACCCATGCAGGGCCAGGGTCAGGCAGGAGACTGCAGCAGGGTGGAGTGTGCCTCAGTTTCTCTGTGAGCACCCAACCAGTCTCCCACCAATGAGTGGCCTCCCACCCTTGGGTCCATCAGAGTTGGACAGCTTGGCTGACTACAGAGCAGAGGCCCCAGCAGTAGCACATGCTCACCTGGGCCACGGGGATGGGGAGCCGGATACCCTAGTAGGGGCAGGCCCGGGCCTCCTTCCTGAGGACCATCAGCTGCTTCATATCCCTATCACCACCAGCATAGCCATGGCCTCACTGGTCCCAGCTTCTACCATGAGGGCTTCTCTGCGTCTCCATGCAATGGTCACTGATCAGCTGCACAGCACCCAGGCTTCTCACGTCTTCATTCACACAAAGGTTCTAAAGCCAAGAGGATGAGGTGAAGAAATGGGTGGTGAGGAACATGGAGCCACTTCTCCTCCTTCCCAGGAGTGGCAGACAGGGCCAGGCTGTGCCCACAGCTCAGCCACCTTGGCCCCACTGTCCCTCCTTGCTGGGACCCTGGACTGGGAGACATAGATGCAGGGAAGGCCAGAAGGGAACCAGGGCCAGGATGCCTGGATATGGCTCATCTGCCAAGAGCCAAGGGTCAACAGCCTGGTGTCTGTGCCGAAGAGGCTCTTCCAAACTTCCTGGACAAACTGGGCCAGCTGGGAGTGCATCTGGCTGCAGTAATAAATCTGCCCAGAGCAGATGAAGGGAAGTCAAAGAGGAACAGAACAGCCCAAGTGCTCTTGAAGCATTGAGGCCTAGAGCCTGCAGGACAGGTACAGTGACTGCAAATGCAGGACCTTAAGGAGACAGCACCATCTGCATCAGATGGCACCAAGGGAGGCTACCCAGGCGACCCCAGCTAGGCCATGCCTCTGACTCAATTGAAGCATAGCACTCAGGGTCTCTTTTGGGATGGTCGTGTCTCCACCCTCACCTCCTGGGGACAGTGTGGAGGGGGTGAGGGGCCATTCCCATGCATCACCCCAAGTGTGAGGCAGAGGCCAAGGCAGATGCTCCATCTCCTCTGGGACTTCAGAATGAGGACAGCAAGAGAGAAAAGCAGTGCACGTGGGGCAGCCTTGCACAGAAAGCCCGAGCCAGGCATCTTACCTTTCTGACATGCTCTTCCTCCAGGTCCTCCTCATCCTCATCCACCCTAAGGGACAGAATATGCTTCAGTCTCCCCTCAGTATCTCAGCTAAGTGAGGGACAGAAAGTGACAAGCCCAGGGCAAGCCCTTCCCAACAGCTCTGCTCCCAGACACCAACTGAGCTGTCAGGGGCTTGGGCCAAGAGCCAGCAGAGGTTCACCCTATATAGCAAGGTACCCCACAACCACGGAGATGCTGCCTGCCACCCTGCAAGCTCTCACCCTGCCTGCCCTGCTCCTCTGGTCTGTGTGGCCCAGGGTGTGTGGGGAGGAAGGGCAAGGGGCACAATCCCCAGGCCCAGACTCAAAAGTAACTTAAGAAAGAGCCATGGTGTGACTGAGCATGGAAGGTGCTGAAACAGGACCTGGAGTCCCTGCACAGGAGGCTTCGGCCATGCAGCAGCCCAGGCCCAGGGAACTGGAGAACAGACTCCAATACAAGTGGTCTTCTACAATGGCGGGGGGCTGACACCCAGGCCATGGTAGCCACAGAGCTGGGCCTTGTAGGAGCTAGAGACCTATGCCAGGGAGGAGGAAAGGACCCTGGGGACAATGTGGGAGGTGGGTGCCAGAGAGGCCTGTTATGGAGCCAGGCAGGGTGACTGGGGTATGACAGTGGTCAGGGGAGCCTGCTCCAGGAGATCTGCATGTGCCCCTCCTAAGTCTCAGGGGCTCCAGCCTCAGTTACACTCACTCAGGCTTGGGGACAGCAGCATAGCTGATGGAGAGGGGCTCACAGGCCTTATCGCCCCAGACCTCTATGGAGTCGGGGGCTGATACCTTGGAAGAGCTGTGAACTCTGGCCTCCTCCTGCTCTCTGAGGGACATCAGTCCCTTCCCTGGCCTATGGAGCCCACAAAAGCTATCACCTCATTGTCCCTCATGCTCCTGTCCATCCTTCCTCTCTGCTAGCACATGGGTGCTTGCCTACAGCAGTGCTATCTCTCTAGAGGCTGTGACAGACCCCATGGGTCCCCATGCTCGCTGATACCGTGTCTGCCTGGTAGTGACTGAGTCACAGGACAGGTGATGTGCCTGGTGCTAGAGGAATTACAGTGGGACAGGAGGTGCTTTGAGCTAGGGGAAACTAACCCTGCTCATGGAGCAGGAGGAGGGGGCTATGGGAGGAAGTGGGGAGGGCGAGGCCTGGCAGGGAACTCCAGGAGGGAAGAGCTGCCTTCAGGAGCCCACTCCTGGCCACAGGTGGGGACATAGGGGACACGGCAGCCACTGTCTCACCCACTGGCGGCTGTCCTCTCCTCGTTACTCACATATTCCACCAGTACCAGCTCTTCTTCCCCAGGCTCCAGCAGCTCCAGGCCTGGCCCCTTGGCCAGCAGCTCCCTGCTGAGACAGAGCAGCAGCTCAGTCTCTTCCTTTTCCTGCCTCTGCAAAGCAGCACAGAGAGAAGAAGGCTTGGAACTGGGACCTGGGGCCCTGATGGCCTCAGCCTCAATCTGGCTGTCACCAAGGATGTCCCTCCATGGACCATGGACATAGTCTTGCTGCTTGCCTGGGAGGAACCCAGGCCTGGACTCCATTCTCTGCCACCAGGCTGTCCAGCTGCAGGAGGAGGATATGGCTGGAAGCCTGACAGCCCGGCCAGGTCTGCAGCAGTATGGCAGGGGCAGGACAGGAGGGCACCCACCCGGCCCTAGGCTGCAAACTTGAGCTGTGCACTGTGGTGGGTCTGCTGCAGCAGCTCCTCTCGCTTCCTCCTCATGCTCTGCTCCTCCTGGGGGGACACAGGTTTGAGGAGGCTCCTGCGGGCACCTCTGCCAGCCTCCAGTGTATGGGGGATGCAGCAGCCCCTCTGAGGCCCTCAAGCTCAGCAAATAAGCCTTGGCCTGCTCAGCTCCTCCTTCCTCTGCCTTGGGCCAGCACTAAGGGGACCAGTGCAGAGTGCACAGTGACTGGGGAAGGACAGAGGCCACTGCAGCCACCCTAGGATACCACCCAGACTCACCTTCACTCGCTCTGCCAGCTTCCTTTCCTCCTTCCTCTGCACAAACTGGGTGACCCAGTCTGGCTGTCTTCCAGGCCTCAGGTCAGTGGGGGTCACCTGGCAGGAAGATGGGACTGCAAGACACAAGTCCTGGCCTCAGGCATTGACCTGGCTCCAGGCACAAGGAGGCAGCGAGCCTCTTCCTGCTGTTTCTTCTGTTCAAAGTCATGGAGCCAGATCAGAGCCCTGCAGATGAGACCCAAGGACTTTCCCTGCAGGAATGGAGGCCACTGCACTGAGCGTCTCTCCTCTTGGATGGCAGTGTTTCCCATGTGAACTCACCTGCTTCCTTCCAGGCAGTGCTACGCCACTGAGCTACAAACTGGACCTTTTTATTTTTCCACTTTTAATTTTGAAACAGAGTCTTGATATTTTGCCAGGCAAGACTTGCCCCTTTCACCCACCCAGCTCAGCCTTCCAAGTTGCTAAAATTTAGAGGACTTTCCCCATTTTCGTAAAGGCTTCAAAGCCCTGGCTTTAAAAGTTAGAGGGTGCCCTGAGTCCACCAAGGAAAGGAAAGGAGTGGCCAATACAACAGCCAGGACAAACATGAAAAAGGAAAGAAACAGACATGGGACCCAGCAGCAGGAAAGAACTTCTTTAATCCTGATGCTCAGCACTCTGAAAGGAACTTATGGTGACTATGTGGTGTGCATACAAATTCTACATGGTAACAACCAGTGATAAGAAATTAGATTAGCCACCTCTGCCAAAAGAATTAAGGTATGTGTCCCTGTAATACAACATTCTTAACTCTCTGGGGAAGACACCCAGAAAGGGAATAGCTGGGTCAAATGCAATTTCTACTTTTAGGGTTTTGAGGGATCTCCACACTGATTTCCATGGTGGCTGTAGTTTACATTCCCACCACCAGTGGAGAGGGATTTTTCTTCCCCTCAGCCTCACCAGGATTTGCTACTATTTGATTTCTTCATGACATCCAATCTTTCTGGATAAAAAAAGGAATCTCTATTGCTTTAACTAGCATTTCTCTAATTTCTCTCAGTGATGCTAAAATTTTTTAATGTATTTATTGGCCATATTTACTTCTTCAGAAGTGTCTACTCATTTCAATTATGCATGTGTACTTTATAGCAGCATGTTTGTAATAGGTAAATCTTGGAAACAACCTTTATGTCCACCCATAGATAAATGGATAAAGAGAATGTGGTATTTACATACAGTGGAGTACTACTTTGCCACAAAGAAGGACAAATTTGAGTCATTTGTGGGAAAATGGACATACTTTGAGCTCATAAGGTTAAGTAAAATAAATCAAGCATACAAGCTTAAATATCATGTGGTTTCTTATGAGAAAACCAAAATATAAATAAAGAGAAAATTAAAAGCGAGAAAACAGGAAATAGTGAGAAACCTCTTTTGCAAATAAGAAGAAGACTAAGAGATGAAGGGAGGGCAGAAGGAAAGGAGGCGAGGGGATGGGAGAGGATGAAAAGGGAATTAAGATGTGCTGTGTGCGTAGGCCAACTTTCCAAGGGAAGGGAATCATTATGTGCTGCAAACATGAACTAATAAAAACTAAATTGGATTAAAAAGGAATTCAGAGCAGAAAATGCAGAACAAATCCACAGAATCGCCAAGGGGCAGCCACTGTTAGCCTCAGCTTTAAAGCAACCAATGTGCAGTCACAACACCATCTGTCCTAGTGCTTAAGGTTTTGTTTGTTTTTTCCCCCCAAAGCCAGACAATTGCTCTGGAAATGTGATTTAAATATGAGAATTTTCCCTGTGACCCTTGTTGTAGGCTGAAATGAATTCCCCCCAAAGCTGGGATGTGGAAGTCCTTGCCCTGTCTCAGAAAGTGACCTAATTTGGGCACAGGATCACTGTAGATGTAATTAGCAAACCTGAGGCTAGGGAGAGCTCTAGTGCTTCCCAGGACCCATGTGTTGGGGTGGAGGCTGGATGAAGTCAGAAGGTGAAGACTGTGCCCTTGGAGGGAATGGTAGGGACCTGGACAGACCCTTTCACTGCAGCCCTAGGAAGAGCCAGCCCTGCTGCCACTTTGCTGTCACCTCCAGTATCAGGTCCTGACCGAGATCCCCAATCTCCCAAATGAGTATACAGTAAAGGTTAAATAAAAAGAGACAAAGTATATGGTTTTAGGGCTCCAGGAGGGTCAAAACCCTTTAGTTGAGCTCCAGACTCCAAGGGATATGACAAATACTTCTCTGGATCAGCCCATTTTTATTAGGACCAAGGACAAAAGGTGAGGAAAGTGCAGGCAATGAGCAGGACTTTGGGAGTCACTTCAAGGACATCTCCAAGTAAAGAATCAAGTAAATTCAGTAGCACTGTCTTATCATGAAGACATGGTAGAAGTGAGACTGTAAAAGTAGTTTCTTGCAGCTGCAGTCTCTGTTTTGTTAACTGGGGTTGGAGCCAAGTGTCTGCAGCTGTGGCCTTATCTTGCCCTTTGAGGTATCTCTAGCCTTAACAGGTCACTACAGACCTCAGCCAGGACCAGTGATTCATAGAGGTTCACTTACTCTGAATCAGCTCCCATCACAAGGCAAGGGGCCAGGCCTAGGACAGACTCACAGATAAACATAGAAAGCCAATTAGTAAAATTTAAATCCTGCTCAGAGGCACTTCATAGTGGTCTCCAACATGCCAGAAGTGCGAGACAGCGGATCCTGCTGTGTGAGCCCCTCAGGTATGAGTGAGGTTCCAGATCCCAAGGTCTCAGACACAGACTGAGTCCACAAGCTGCTGCTCCAGGCACACTTGGTTGGCTCAAGTCCTTGGCCCCTCTGCCCAGGGATGAAGATGCTGGCATGTCAGAGCATAGGCGTGAGCTCCTACCCTATTGCAAGCTAAATGTACTGTAGGGAGACAGAGCCCTGTGCCCAGCAAGAAGGAAGTGCAGAATGGCACCTAAGTCTTCAGATGCCACCGCCAGGCTGCATGGGCTACATCTGAGCTCCTCCGCTTGCCAGCTCTGGGGTTCTGGGGTCACCTTGTTCACCACATGTGTATGCAAAAAGGGATTGATGGAGCAGCTCTTCCTCACACAGAAGTGCAGACACTGAGATTAGTTAAAACATAAAGGCAAATGCCTGTAGCAGGATCCAAAGAATACCTGGCACACAGTAAGTGAACAGCTACAGCGGGAGATGTATACAGTACTAATTAAATTATCATCATCCAGAGATATGGAAGCTATAGGTGTCCATTAGACCTTGAAAGGCCCTGTGCCAGAGTACACTGCTGTTGTGTGCAGGATCCCACACCCACTGTTTCACTCAGCTCCCAAGAGACACTGGATGGCAACGTTCTGGGCAGCATAATCAACAGAACATGGGCCGCTGCTCTAGGCAGCATGGGACATCAGCAGCCAGCCAGGTGAGTGAGTGTGGGGAGCGGGGCTGGAGCAAAGCTGGTCCTGAGAATGAAGAGTGCCTAAGGTGAGCCACATGAACAAGCTGCTCCAGCTCTGAGGACATGGAGAGCCCAGTCAACACAAGCAAACAGATTGCTAGGCAGAGGAGTGTCATGTGACATCAACATGCCGAGTGTATAAATAAACGATTGCAGAGATCTGAGGATGTAGCTCCATAGTACGGCGCTTGCCTGGCATGGAAAAGGCCCAGATTTCAATCTCCAGTACCAAAAACAAAAGCAAACAAACCAAAAATAAAACAAAACTCCAAGCAAAATTCTAAAATTAGAGACATCGAGCAGACTTCAATGAACACTCTCAGAGCACCAAGATGAGTGATGGCATCTCATGCAGCATCGCCCCATACACCTAGTTGTAAATCTCACACCCAGGAAAGGAAATTCATTCATTTTCCTGACACCTCCTGGGTGCAGGGAAAAAAGGGACTGGCCATGTGCAGCTGTGCGATGCCCTGGAAAGTGCCCAGAGGAAAAAGTAATGTGTATTTGGAAGGACAGCACATACTGTGGTAAAATCTAGATGGTGACATTCCCAGAGCTGCAGTGCCATGCAGGGCAGTGCAGGCACCAAATGAAGATGCCACCTCCAGGTGCTGGAATCACAGAAGGTTTCACAAGTGACTCAGAAGGTAACCAGGCATCTTGGGCAGCAGTGGGAGGAAGGCTATGCATTAGAAACAGGAGAGTAAAAAACATCCACTTGGTGTGAGAGGACATGGCACCTATGTAGCTCCATAGTAGCGTGTGATTTAGAAGACACCAGAACACAAAGGGAAATAGTGTCATGGGGGCAGGTTTCTACAGAAATGGATACATGAGAAGAGGCCATGGAACCAAGGATAAACACCAAAAGGCTGGGGGGAGTGAAGGGACATGTGAAAGGAACAGAGGACCAGGATGGAAATCCAGAAAGGGAGGTGCAGGGCCAACAGGGTAAACAAGGCAAAATCTAACATGGCTCTTCTGCATTTCCTGCCAAATCCTCTTATACTGGACAAAAGTCAAGCAATTCACACTCACAAAACAAAAAAAGCAGGAGAGCAAATAACCAGCTCAAGGACAGACAGAGAGACAGAGAATTGGACCTGAGTCAGCCAAGCAAAGATCCCAAAGCCTAAGGGCCTCAGAGGTTACCAATCGAGTCACAGGAGCTCAGAAATAATCTGAATAACCATGATGCCCAACTTCCAGCTATAAGAATCTCTGCAGAGGCGAGATTCTCAGCCATCATCCCATGTCACACACATACCGTGCCAGTGGGACTCTTGAATATCCCAATCTTGCCAGCCCCCAACACCTGGTACAGCTCTGCCATGAAGTCCTTCCAGATGGAGTAGGGTAGGAAAGGAAAGGGGAAATTGATGTCACCAGATCCTTGGGTTTTATCAGTCATGGTTCTAGGTAAAAAACACAAAGAAAAGTGTTACCTCTTTGACGACCATGGTACGTAACAGGCTCCACAGTGGTCACAAATGTGTGTTGGATTGTACACTCTGTGGCAAGCAAGGTCCATGTTCTCTCTATGCATTGTGTACCTACAGGAGCCTACAGGAGACTGGCACATCTCATCTAGATCCTTCATTCGCAGTGGCTAAAAAAGAGCCCAAGAAAGCACCTCCCAACCCCATCTGTCCCACTAGCTCACTGCTGCCTGGATACCTTTCTAATAATTTTATGCAGAAAGATGGTGCCATGGGATCAAGGCTGGCACTGGTGAGTCCTCTGCAGATCTCCTCGCAGGCCTCAGCCATGTGGCACCTGCAGACCCCAGCTGCCTTGCCTTCTCCGTAGGGAAAGCCCATGAAACCCTGGCACGAGCAGAGTCACCAGCAAGGCTTGTTCAGAAGGCGCAAGTGATATGCACAGTCCTTTGACACAGCATTTGTCTTCCCCAGCCAAGCAAGGGCTCAGAGCAATTTCTTCATTTCATCTTTTCTCTCCTCTTCTGAAATTTTCCAAGACAGCCTTGCACATTCTTTCCTCCTCTAACTGCCATTCTTCTATTTTGGTTCTTCTATTTTGTTTCCTATACCTCGGTGTTTGGAAGTAATTTCTCTAAGAAAGTTGAGAGATCCATCTCTTCTCAGTATATATTTAAAAGCCTAAAACCCACTGTATTACTACATCTTTATTCTATTAGTCTCTGCAACACAATACAGCTGTTTGATGGCAATGTATATAGAAATTAAATAACTGATCCATGTCCAGGAGGATGGAAGAGTGGTGAGCAGCAGAGAAATGGCCTCTACAATATTTGAAATCCGGACACTGGAATATAGCGATGTGATGAGGAAGAGGAGGAGGGAAGTGGGTTCCTGGGACCTTGAAAGGATCTGAGGTGAGAATTACAGCCTACGAGGAGAGTGAAGAGGGGAACCACAATGCAGAACTGGGAGGTGGCAAACAGTGTTTTCTCTCAGAGCCCACACTCTGGGAGAGCAAGGGGCTGCTTGAACCCCCAGAGGCACCAGGACTACCAGTGACCCCAGAGGCTTCCATGGAGAAACACACAGCTAGAACAGAGCAGTGGATGCTGTGGACTGCCGGGGCTGGTGAGTTATTCAGGTTCAGACATCCACCAGGAAAGGATGACTGGTCAGCAGCCATTCAAGAAAGGGGCAACAGAAGTCACAGCTCAGACCACCTGGAGGCTTGGCTCCATCTAGTGGCCACAAGTGTCAGAGTGAAGCACAGCCAAACTCAAGTTGGCAGATCAGGGAGCAGAGTTCAAATCAACAGAAGTCATTTGGAGTGTAGTGGGCTGAAAAATCAAGTCCAAGCCAATTGCCAGAAACCAGAAGTAGTCTGAACTTTAGGGGAAACTAAAAATCCAGGTTTGGTGAGATTACTTACCGCTACCATAATTCCTCTGCTGGTTTGCTGGGATCAGTCAACATGGATCTGGGCTGTATCTGCCCCCTGTTAACCAGTAACAGCACAGACACATCCTAAAGTGGACATTTCTTATTTCTACTTTCCTTCCTTTGTTTTTTAAATTTTTTAAATTTTTATATTATTATTTTCAATTTTTTCTTTTTCTTGATTGATTGTTCCTGTTTTTATACCACAATATGTTTCAAATTACTTAGTTTTTGTTTCTTTTCTACTGTACCTCATCTTTCTTCCTTCCTTTCCCTCCTGTCCTCTTCACTAGTTCCCCAAGCCTGTATAGTCTTTCTTTGTCCTCCAGACTTGCTTCTAATCCCTTTCTCTTCTTTTCTTGCTCTATTTTTCCCCCTTAACTCATTTTTAGTTTTCTTCCCTGAGGATAAAAAAAATGTCTTCTGAGGGGATACTTACTGTATAGAGTTTTCTGGCTTCTTTTAGACTTGGTTAGGTAGCTACAAGTCATGTTCATATGTATAAAGGTGGCAAATTAATAGTTATGAAGGTTGTCATTTTCCAGGCAGGCACTTGTGCCACTGAGCTATATCCCTGGCCCCAAGGTTGTCATTTTTTAGGGGGTGTAGGATGCTATTATTACTCATTGTACTACTTTAGCCAAGGTGATAAAACCAGTATAATCATTTGTTCTTCCATATATGCCAAGAATGAGACTGCCTGAGGACCATAAACAATACTACAGGCCAATGCCAAGAACCACAAGCTATTAGGCCAAATAAGCAGCAACTTCTCATCCCCACTAATTTGAAGAAGTAGAATCTTACTACAGAATCAAAACTCAAAGTCAGCTACAACGTGAAGACATCTCTAAGATATAGTCATTTCTTAAGAGTTGTTGAGAATAGAAATCAAGATGCTTACCATAAGCAATTTACAAGCATCAATGCATAAAATATGCTGAAATAAAAAGTAGAAAATAAGAAGACACAGAAGCCAGATGCAACTACTGATCTGTAGTTCCCCAAAGGCAAATCCAGTGGACAATGAGGTGGAACAATTTGAAAGCAACCCTTCTGGACTCTCTGAAGTGGTATCAGTAAAAGGAACAAAGTAGATGAATGAGACTCTAGGAAAAAATCAAATCAGAAATAACTTCTCAGATATCTTCAGAGATGAGGGGCATAATGAAGGGCATGATTAGTGATTCTAGAGAAGATATGCATAAAAAAGAGGAGCATAGGAAAATGATGGAAACCATAAATGCCCAATATAGGGAAAAAATGAAAACTATGAAACAGACTCAGATGGATGTCTACAAGATTTAAAATTCCATTTAAAAGATATACAGGAGCATGAGACAATGTGGGGACAGAATATCAGATCTAGAAAACAGAATTTGGGGTTGTGACCATGAAAAGAAACTTTGTTAAAAATAGAAAAGGACCATGAAAAATCAATCCACCAACTGCTAGGTGCATCAAAGAATAATATAAGATTGAACAGAGTCAATGGCAACTTAGGAGATAATGCAAACAACATAAAAAACTTATTTATGAAAGTAATGGCAAAAAACTTCCCAAACATGAAGAAACAATTTGACACACAAACAAGTAAGGCATATACAATTCTAATTGGCCATGATTTTAAAAATCTAGCTCAAGCCAGACATGGTGACACACACCTATAGTCCCAGTGATCAAGAGACTGAGGCAGGAAAACCACCATGAGTTCAAGGCCATCCTGGGTTACACAGTGAGTTCAAAGTCAATTTGTACTACAAAGCAAGACCCTGTACCAAAACAAACAAATAAATGTAAATAAAATGTACCCTAAGGTATATAATAGTCAAGATTCCAGAAATTCCGCACAATACACAATACTAGAAGCTGTTAAGAGAAAAACAAATCAACTATAAAGGAAGACCATCAGAATCACGGAAGACTTTTCAACACAAACCCCTAAGTCAAGGAGAGCTTGGAGTGAAGTATTTCGGGCCCCAAAAGAAAACAACCTCTAAACCAGACTGGTATGTCCTGCAAAGCTATCTTTCAAATGAAGAAATAAGATACTTCTATGACAAAGAACAACTGAAGAAATTCATGATCACTAAACCAGCTCTACAAAATATTCTGAAAAATATTTTAGAAAGAGACAAGAGTACAATTCCAAGAACACCAATGATAAGAAACCACCAGGAAAGGCAATCAATTAAACTGAGGGGAATGGTAGGGAATCAACAACAGGAAAATACAACAAGGATAAATCAGTATATATCACTTATAACTATCAATGTAAATGGCCTCAGTTCACCATTCAAAAGAAGCAGAGTGGCAGAGTGGATCAACAAAAATATCTAACAATACGTTGCATACAAGAAACATTTAAACTCAAAAAGCAATCAAGAGACTGAAATCCAAAGGATGAAAAACAATACTTCATGCAATAAGAACCCAGAAAAAGGTGCAAGTAACTATTTTATTTGCAGACACAGTGAAATTCAAGCCAAGACTGATCAAAAGAGACAAAGAAGGTCACTACATACTTGCTAACAGAAAACTGCAAGAGGAAAAGATCATAAATATGAATGTACCAAAAGCAGGTACATCCAACTATATTAAAACATATTAACAGAATGAATAATCATATTGTAATAGTGGATCTTAATATTCAACAGACACAAATAGGCACATCGACTAGACCAGAAATCAACAAAGAAGTATCAGAATTGAACCAAACCTGTGAACAAATGGATTCAGTAGATACATACAGAGTGCCCCACTCTACAACATCAGCATACGCATTCTTCTCAGCTATGCATGGGATGTTATCCAAAACAGAAATCATACCAATCCACAGAACATGCTTAAGTATATGCAAAGGAACTGAAATTATTCCATGCATAGTTATCAGACCATAGGATACAAATTCCCATACCTACTCAAGATAAAACCCTATAGAAAATTAGAATACATCACCTTTATCTCAATCAGATAAAAGCCATCTATGACAAATCAACAGCATCATACTAAATGGAAAAAAACTGAAAGCTGTCATTCTAAAATCAAGAACAAGACAAGTATGTCCACTATCACTAATCCTATTCAATATTGTTCTGGAAATAATAGCCAGAGCAATTAGAGAAGAGAAAGATATAAAAGGAATAAATGTGGAAAAGAATAAGTAATTATTTGTGCATGACATAATACTCTACATAGACAAAACCAAAATGTCCAACAAAAGACATCTAGATTTAACAACCAAATTCAGTAGCATAGCTGGATAAAAAAATTCATTGCATTCCTATATACAAATAATGAAATCAGAGAGAGAAGTTAGAGAAACAATATTTTTTGCAATAGCATCCAAAACAAAGGAATAATTAAGAATTAACCAAATGAAGGAAGTAAAAGAACTTACCACTGAAAATTACAGCATTTGGGAAAAGGTGATTGAACAAGATATCCAAAAATAGACGCTTATCCCTTGTTCTGGGGTAAGAAGAACCAATATAGTGAAATTGTGCATACTCCCAAAACTGTAATAAGGATTTAATGCAATCCTGGTGAAAATACTTCACAGAGCATACCTCACAGAGTTAGAGGAAATATTTCTAAAATTGATTTGGAACCAGAAGAGACATAGAATAGCAAAACAAATCATGGGCAACAAAAGCAAGGCAGGTGGCATTACAATTCCTGGCTTTAAATTATACTACAGAGCTACTGTGACAAAAACAGCACAATACTGAGAAGGAAAAAAAGCAAAAATAAATAAATAGGTAAAACAACAACAACAACAACAAAAGCAGACCTGAGGATCAATGGACAGCACAGAGGATATAGAAACAACTCCGAACAAACTAAGCCACCTTATGTTTCACAAAATGTTCAAATGTAATCATTGAAACAAAGCCTCTTTAAGAAATAGTGTGGGAAAAGCTGGCTTTGCCACATACTAAGGACTAAAACTAGATCTGTATTTCTCACTATGCACTAAATTAAAATCACATGGATCAAAGATCCAACTATTAAAAGAAACACTAAACCTGCTATAAGAGAGAATAAGTAGAACTCATGAAGAAAAAGGTGTAGATAGGTAAACACTTAATGAACAAAGCCCTAATCTCACAGTAAAAATCACAAAAAGTCAACAACTGGGATCCTGTCATACTAAAAAGTTTTTGCACAGCAAAAGAAATCACCAACAGAGTAAACAGACAACCCACAGAGGTGGAAAAAAAAATTTATCATCCTTCCTCAGACAAAGAACTATTATCTAGAATATATAAAGAACTCAAATAAAGTCAGACCCTTCAAATTTAAAGCCCCAACCTAAAAATGGGCATCTGAAATGAATACACACTTCTCAGATCAGGAAATACAAATGGCAAATAAACACATGTAAAAAATGTTCAAGGTCACTGGTCACTTGAAAGATGCGAATTAAAACAACACTGAGATTTCATCTCACTACTGTCAAGAAGTGGCTATTGTCAAGAAATCAACCAATAATAAATGCTGGAAGGGCTGTGGGGAAAAAGCAGCCCTTATGTCCTATTGGTGGAAATATATACTGGTATAACTACTGTGGAAATTCCTCAAAACCTAGGCTTATAGGTTGCATTTATCATATTTGTTCACCTTTTTGGTATCTTCCCAAAAGAATTAAAAGAATCACCACAGTGATATATGCATGCCCATTTCTATAGTAGCAATTGGTAATAGTTAAATCTTGGAAACAACTCAAATGCCCATCAACTTATGAATGGATACAGAAGGTCTGGTTTTTTTTTTATATATAATGGAGTGCTATTCAGCCATAAAAGCTTGAGACATTTCTAAGTAAATGAATGAACACTGAGTCTTAAGTGAAATTAATCAGACACATATGCTCAAATATTGCATGGTTTATACAAAGTGAGAAACTGAAAGTGTATATTTATACTTGGATTAGATACTGTGAAATAGGAGGAAAATATTCAAATGAGAAGGGGAACCAGGGAGAGGATTGGGAATAGAAAAAGGGAGAATAGAAGGAAAAATGAAAACAAAGCTTTGTAAATAAGGAAGAGACTAACAGTTTAAGGGAAGAAAGGGAAAGGGAAAAAAGAAATCAAGTTATATCATATACAGGCACAAATTCCATATGATGAATGTTAGCATTATATATGTATAAAATGCATCAATAAAATTAATTAATTAAAAAAAGAAACAATAATTTCTGGCTGGACCAGTGGCTCAGAGTTAGAGCATTTGCCTGCACAAATACTTGGGTCCACTCTGAAGCACTGGGGAAGGAGGAGACAGTAAATAAGTCCTCAGAGTCATAACTAACCGGAGGAAAACCATGCTTTAAACCTGGTACATTTGCCTCTGCTTTCATCTGATTCACATGGGTGCAAGATATCTTGCTAAAGTACAAGAGAAATTTACTGACATGATACACACTGAAAAATTACCTGAGCCTCTGGGAAAATAAGAAACATGTTATTGGCAGGATGCACTCCTTCCAGGTGAGAAGCACAAGCCTGCTCAGTCTTCCAACAGCTTTAGGAGCCTCACCAATAAAAAAAAATACCATGGACCATAATTCTGCTGTCCAGGCAGATGCCTGATAGAGCCCCAATCTGACTTCCTTAGCCTACTCCTATTTTCTGATCATTTAGATTTTTTAGCCTGCACACAGCCTCTTCAATCACCTCTGCCATGTAAAAGTTCTTTTCCTGTTTCTTAGTTCTCAATCCCCAGACAAAGACGATTAGCATCACCGACTCCCTCTCTCTAAAGGTAGCTTGCGGGGTCAGTCTACATACCTTCAGCCAGACACTGAGCCTCACCTAATCAGCTTGTGCCTACTAATCGCTAGTTCCCCCGCCTTGGAAATGATGACTCAATATTCAGCACTCGGCTCACTCCCCAGTTTCACCACTTAACAAGAGTCCAAAACACTGAAATGTACACACATGCACCATGTACATGTGCACATACACGTAGCATGCACACATGCTGCCTTAGGTCGCACCTTTATCATATTACCTTGTACTTAATTTCTTTGTAGCTCTTAGCACTAACTGAACCTTTTTCACTATTTTCCCCCATGAGTGGAATATAAGCTATGTAAAAGGAGAAATGTCTTGCTCTTCTTGGCTTCCAGGTCTCTGGGTAGGGGCGTAAGCATCACGAGGGTGTTTAATAAAATTGTGATAAATATGTAAGTAGCCAGCTAGACTAGACATAAGGGGCCATAGCCAAAGGTTTCTGCTTTTCACTGCTGTGGGTAGGGAGATGTCCTGACTTGAATATCCAGTCCAAGCGCCATCCTTAATGGCAACAACCTCCTGTGCTTTGTATTTCCATCAACTTTTTCATGGGTAAAGAGGATGAGACTCGGAAAAGTGACTTGATCAAGTTCACCCCGGCAAGTGGCTGAGCCCAGGAGGTGAAAGATCTCTGCTGCTCCCCAAGCCCTTGAGCATCATATTTCCTGTCTCTTACACTCTCCACAATAAGGTAAAAGAAAAGGCTGTTATCTAACTTTAGAATGACAGTATTCAAGAACATAATCATCATTTCCCTTCCCAGTGAGCGTAACTAGGGATCTCATTACTCAAGAAGCAGCACAGGTCAACCAAGGTTAAATAACAGGGGAGAACAAATCCCACAGCAACAGACTCATTCAGTACTGCTGAGGATTTCATCTGTCACACCCTCAGACCTCCTCAGAGGCTCCGTGGGCACGAGCAAGATCTCCCGCCCACGTTTTCCGTGGAACTCCTCGCCAGGGCTGTGGCGCACACGCTCCAGAGTGGCGATCACTAAACGCTTTAGGAAGGCGCTGGGCACAGATTCCCCAAATTAAGGCCAGAGGTCCCCCGAGCTGTCCTCAAGATAGCAAACAGCGAGCAGGTTCTCCGAAGGCCCAGTCCTTACGGGCCCGCCCTCCCCCATTGGCCAATCGCCCGTCCATCACAAGGCCCCGCCCCGCACACCACACGCACGCCCCTCGGCTCGCTCCCTCAGCCTGTAAGGACCACCTACTCCGGGGTCTGACCTTCCTGGAGCCCTTTCTTCAAGTCCTCAGCTCCGCCACCTCGCCCACCTTCCTCCCCTAGGGCAGGACCGTTGGGCTGGGTGCAGTGGGGAGAGAGATCCTGGGACACCAGGCTGAATTGGAATCGCGCCTCCTCAGCCTCATCGCAGAGGACCGCGAAACATGATGCCACACTCCCCATCTCTGCGCCTGCGCACTTGGAACAAGCGCGGAACGGGGGGCGCTCGGCCTCCAGTAAGAGGGAGGCTTTATTTCCGCTGTGCTACTGTGCTTGGGTAGTTTTCCTTGCCAAGTTTGATTTTCTGGAAACAAAATCGTAGAACTGACTTGGTCTTACGAGCTGTGATCTGGTTTTCGATCATAAACCTGGCCCTATTACCGTGCTCCTGGGAATCTCCAGATAGTGCGAGGGATTCTCTACCTCTTCGCCGAACGTAGGAGGCTGATTAAGCAGTCGTTTTACTTGATAAAGTTACTAACAAAGAGCAAAGTTTATTATGTGTGTTCGCCCAATTGTCTGGGATTGGTTTACTTGAATATTTGTTCTCAAAGCTAAAAATACTGTCCCGTTTGGTGCTTTGCTGTGGATACCTGCAGTTCGAGTTCTTTTCCTCAGATCTTTCCCTGTTTCTCTCCTGTCTCTGGTCCCAGGTCTGGTACTGTGCGCAGTGGTGAGTGGGGAAAAGCCTGGCTGGTCTCCTGTTTTAGCTTCACTTCCTTTCCTGAAGTGAAGCTTAGTGTTTATCATGACTTATGCAGACATTGCCTTGGTTTAAAAGAAATTTTATTACTATATTTGGTATGCTTAACTGATAGATTTCTGTTGTAGTGGACACGTGTATGCATTATTTTTTTCAAAGGAAAACATCTTAGAAAAAGAAAATAGACTCACCTAAGAAATGTATGGGTCACAATCGATAACTGGGCAAAGGTGGATTTCAGCCATCGTGATAAAACAGAGTTTATGTTTTGCTAGAGGACTGTGTCAGCCTTCAGGGAATATTATTTCAGTCACCAGAAGTGACACACTGCCTCAATGAATTGGTGATAATAGAAGAACCCAACTCATTTCTCAGCTGGAGGGGCTGTGTAGTCTGGCCAACAGCAGACTGGCCTTCTGTCTACTCCCCTTTTCTCCTCCTTGCACCCCAACAGACTGGGACAGTTTGCTGCAGTATCCTCCCTGGCTATCAAGCCCCATCCTCTACCACAACAGGAGGGCAGCCAGACAACCTGCTGCCCCTTCTCCACTGATTTATATATAACATGTATTAAATAAACACTAGACATGGTTCATGTTAACAAAGGATTATTGAACAAGGGTACATGGGAAGATTCATACAACTATGCATGGGAAAAATCAGTACTACACACATATTCACACCTGAGTTAAAATACAAATTTAACACCTTGCCATCTTAAAGAATATTTCTTGTAACATATGATGGGTAATTGCTGGAATACTAGCAGACTAATGTGAGAGAAATTCTTAAATGCTTAAGGGGATTGAAGAATTGGATCTATAACTAAAAGTGTGTTAAAATTCCTAACTACTGAAAAATTAAATGAGAAAAAATGAAAGGGAATAACAATCAAGTTTAAGACATAATAAGATTGGTTGTAGAATCAATGGGACAAAAATCTAGAATCTAGAATAAAATTCCAATTGAAAGATGTGATAGTTACTGACAATTACAAGTGTAAGATTGTTAAGAAAAAACTAATAGTCCTTTATTTGAGTAAATCCCAAACTATATCAAATATGACTAGAAAATGATGCAGAATTGCCTCATACACTTTATATATTTTAGTAAAAGAGTATATTTTCAATTTAAGAAGGCTTTTTTTTCCTTTCAGAACGTGTTTTACCTTGAACCCAGGGAAAATATTTCCTTGTGGTCTTAAGAAAATAATGTAGCACTTGGCAAAGATGCAGTCCAGCAGCCCTGCACCAGAGGCCAAGATGAAGAAGACCTCCATGGCCATCATCACCTTCCTCTTACTGCTGTGGTACACAGGGAGGAAGGTGACCCACACACCGCAGAACACCAGCATGCTAAATGTCAGGAACTTGGCTTCATTGAATGTGTCAGGCAGGTTCCTGGCCAGGAAAGCCACCGTGAAGCTGACTAGGGCCGGGGAGCCCAGGTATCCCAGGACACAGTAGAAAGCAGTGAAGGAGCCCTTGTTGCACACGATGATGATGTGACCATGTTTAGATTGTGCATCTGTGTCAATGTAGGGTGGATTTGACCATCCAGAATCCACAGAGAGTGAGTTGGATCAGGGTGAACATTGGGATGATGTAGTTTGGTGCCCCTAATATGAGGAACTGCCTCATTCTTCTGCCTGCAGCAGTCACCTTAAAGGCTAGCATCACAGTAATAGTTTTGGCCAAGACATTGGAAACAGCCACAGTGAAGACAACTGCAAATGTGGTCTGCTTCAGGATGCAGATGGCTGTGTTGGAACAGCCATGGAGAGCAAAGAGCAGAGGAAGCAGAAGGTGAGGGAGATGAATAGGATGTAGCTGAAGCCCGGTTATTGGCTTTGACAATGAGAAGGAATGACTCATTGCTTCACAAAGAGCCCAAAGACAGCACCCTAAGGATCTTCATAAGCCAGAAAAGTCACAGCTTTTTGCAGTCAGTTTTTTCTGAGTGTTGGCATATTGATGGTTCGGACACTTCACACACTGCTGCATAGCTATTAAGAATGAAAACTGTCACTTGCCTAAGTATATTATTTCCCTTTCCCCCCAGCAAGATCATTCCTAGAAACTTACCAGACTTGAATTAAATTGTCAATTTTTAAGTTTTTGCTTTCTTTTTCTTTCTTTGTCAGTATGTGGAATTGAACTCAGTAACTTTGCCCTGAGATATATTCCTAATCTTTTTTAATTTTGTTATTTTGAAAAAGGATCTCCTTAATTCACTCTGTTGCCAATGCTGTGTTCCCACAGAAAATCCTCTTGCCTCAGTTAGCCAGAGCCATAGATTACAGGCATGCATCACCGCACCTCACTTTTGCATTTGTTTCTACACACAAAATAAAAGAATAATTCGTGTATAATACTGCTTGTTATTTATTCTCCTTTCAAAATCTGGCATACGCAAAGCTTTCTATTTTTACAAAGTAATAAAGAATGTGCCTTTATTACTTCTCTTACTTCACTTATTTTATCTATATCAAAACTGTATAAATTATTTCCGAGGTGTTCAGTGAACAGTCTCATATTATGAAGCCAACATGATTGCTAAGCCCCTGGGAAATAAATATGAAGCGACATTGAAAGAGAAATTGTTCCATTATTGAGCTTCTCCATCTATGAATGTGCTTGATGCAGCCACCAATTTAATTTTTATTGTTAAAGGAGTATTTCAATAACTTAACCTTGATATCTTTCAAAACCATTTACAGGATACATCAGCACATATTTAATGATTTTTAAATGCTACAAAAATCAATTTTCAGAATTTTTTATAAGCGCCTTATGACTAAGGTATGAAAAAAGGTTTCATTTTTGTGATAATCTTGTATTCCACAACTAGGAAATTCAATATCATGTTATTTTATTTACATGAATTTTATACTTAAAAACTATCATCACTGGAAAATTCCATCATTCACATTTCTCCCTTTTTTTCAGTGTTTTCTTTATTGCACTGCCCGTGGTGTAGAGTGTGGCAGTAGTATGATAGCAAAAGTTGTGATCTCATTGTTTCTTTCAAAAATAAACCACAAATTGTAAAGTGTGCTATAGGGTAACATAAACACCAATATTGAGGGGAAGCTACAGACCTTCTCCTAGACCTAATTTGGTAATACATAATCTTATAGCTTTTAAATCACAGTGATGTCCAACTTTATTATATTATCACCATTTGGTAGTCTCATTTTTTATTTTACTAGGAGCTAGTATATTTAACTATGTTTTATAAACTGAGTTTGCTATGGTATGCCATTCCTGAAATATATACCTCAATTTGGAATAGAACATGTAAATTGAGTTTAAAAAGGAAAGTAGACTGTGAACTTTGTTTCTTCCAAGTGCGCTTTCAGCTATGATTAACACAATTTATTTCCTGACAAAATGACTTGATTTTCCTCTGTTCTGAAAGAATGAAGTTAACATTAATATATTTTTGAATGCTCATGCAGTTCATTGTTGGTATTATTAATCAACAAATATTTGGAGTGAAAAATTACACTGTATACTCCTATAGGTTAAGAGACATGGTAATAAGGAGATACAACTGTTATAAAGACAATTTTTTTCCTTAGGACTGTTATGCTGTTTTCCTGTGATTTTATAGATTTCAAGACATAGGGTGATATTAAATTACTTATACTTTCATAGAAAAAATTTTCATATAACAATACTAATGGAGAAATTTCTGTCATATTAAGTTAGCTTTAAATATTTTTAAATATTCTCTTATTTTTTGGAGAATTGTACTCAGAATTGTTGCTTTTTGTTACCAGAATCACATTTATCTCTGCTCATTTTCTCTCAGTGTCTTAATTTTTTAAATATTACTTTCAGATTGTATCCCAACTTTCACTTCTTTATGTTTAATTTGTTCTTTTTTCTTATGTGTAATGAATATTTTTTTTATTGGAGTTTTTTTTGTACCAGGGATTGAACTCATGACCTTGTGCTTCCAGGCAGGACTTATGCTGCTGAGCTAAGTCTCCAGCCTGTAATGAATATTTCAAATGTAGAACTTTACCTTTTTAATTTAAATATAGAACAATACGAAAGTATACATAATATTAGAATGAACATTTGTCTCTATATAGAGTATTGGCTTCAATTATCAGGATTTTCAGTTGCACATGATTTTTAATTTGTGCTTTGATCTATTCTATACTCTATGTATGACTGAGAATTTTCATACCTGAAGCAAGTATTAACTGATATTAATGGGTGCATTATTCTCTACATGGGCAAATACAACATTTTATTAAAAGTACCATATTCCCATACTTTGTGGAGAACATAAGTTCAAATAACCTCATAACACAGTACATAATCAATCTTGATGCATTTCAGAGAACATTTAAAATCATACTAAATATATTTTGAAATCAAAATTTGTATTAGTCACAAAACCAAATTAGAAGATATTCAATGGGAAGATGATTCCACCATGTCATGAATTATAGGAAATTTAAATACTTTCAAAGAGGTATTTATGGTATGGAACAGTTTTTATCACCAGATTATTATAGATTTTATACAGTATGTTTCAATCATCATCCTCATTTTATCTGTTTTAATAACATGGTATTTTCCTATAGGTTATTTGACTATACTATCAATGGCAAATGTCATTTTTGCCATTTCTAGTAATCCTAGAGGATTTATGCCACCTCTTTTTATTCTGATATAACACTAAAGCTATGATCTCTGTGAAACTGCCTCTAACACCTTCCCAAAATGTATGTAACATTTTAAATCCCTTATTCTGTGTGCATATCATCCTTGCAGTTCTGTAGTACAAACTTTATGCTACAGTCTACAGACTGTATGCATTTTATGCATTCTAGCAGAATTAAATTGTATTGTGTTATAAGCATTTTATACATCAAAGACATCCCCCTATCTCCAAAAATGACTCACTTTCTGTGATTACCTGCTTTGTATGACAAATAGCATCAGCCACAGGAAAATGAAGTTATGCCTGACCTTGTCTTGACTGTAATCTTGCTATGATTCCAAAGGGTGTAAGGAGTTGGCTTTAATCATGCTCCATGTTAAGTTTCATGATGCAGATGAAACTTAGATGCTGTGCTGTACGGGAAAGGGCTTGTCTTCAGAAAAGAATGCTTTTAATGGGACCAGAAAAATAATTCAATGTTGGTAGGCATGGCAGTGCATAAGTGCTATTCCAGGGAATTAGGGAGCTAAGACATGGTTCTTGAATTTTTGAGGAAGTCTGAAGAAATTAGTGCTATTCTGTCCTATAATAACCATAAAAGAAGCTGGGGACATAGATCATTGATAGAACACATTTTGGGTTAATTGCTAGCCATATAACAAATAACAAACAAAAAGATTGATAAGAATTGAACAAAAGGAAAAACGAATTTGAGTGCATTTCAGAGGGGTAAATGTGATTTCCAAAAGGCACTTAGTATAACAAGTAATTTGATAACTGAAGGAAGTATTTTATCATCAGTGTCCTTTGTAAGAATTTTTCCATTTCCTCGACAGATAGAGTGAATATAAAATAGAATACAAATGTGTCCACAGGATATGTACCTACCTGTGTCATTGGTGATCTCACTATCTGCACAAGGGGTACAATCAAAACAACACACAGCCTTTCCTTCCTGAGGGCTTTTTCTAAATCCAGGATTGGAACTCTAACTGCATACTGAGTGGGGAGTCTATGGAAAGAAATATGTTGGTAACTTACACTTTTACTTCTTCAGAACTACAAGAGTAAATTTTATTTGAATACATACATAAACATAAATATTTAATTACATGCTAAATTTACTTCAGAGTATGAAACATATTTACAAAAATATGATTAATCAAAAGCATTTCTTTCCCACTCATTAGAAGGCTTATACACTTTTTTTTTAAATTGAAAATTTAGATATTCAGTTTCCACGTGTGATCATTGGTTGAGCAGAACTGGGATCACACAACCTGTGATAGATTTTATCTTTCTTGTGCTTAAGAAAGTGTGTCATGAATAGACACAACATACCTCTGTACCTCCTGAGGTCCACTCTATCACATTCTCAGGTAAAGTCATTTTTTGGTCATGTAGACCATGTGAGAAAATGTTTCTAGTTTAACCTTAAGTGTTAAGCCTTCTGGAAAATTCCAAAAATTGCAAATGTCATGCTCTGAATCCAGTTTGCTTCTGTTATTTGAGTACTTGGTCTCCAACAAGATTGTAAAATTGGATGTTCTTCAGAAAGGGATGCATCTAAGAGAAACACATCATCCTGTGTAAACAGAGCTCCAGGATAAAGACAGAAAATATAGTAGATGGAAAGTTCCTAAGTGTCATTTACATAAAGCAGCTTTAACACTGGTATCTGTTGAAATGTAGCACATGAATATCTAAGGACTAAAATTTCATGGTTAAGAAATATCAGTGAGTTTCAAAAAAATTCCATGCAAACCCATTTCAATAAGGTCTGCAGTTGGATTAGGTAAAAACATCAACTGTAGTATTGAATTTTCTTTTTTTAAATTTATTTTATTTTAAAGAGATTAAGACAAAAGAGGACAGAACAGAGCAGACTAGAACAGAACAATATAAGCAAAACAGCACTTCCAAAAGGACAACTGGATATTAACAGTAGCTACCATAATGTCTCTTTCTTTGAAATACTTGAGCATACCTTCACATAAAATAGTATCAAACATAACAAAATAGTATAAAACCAAGAGAATGAAAGTATTATAGGGCATTCAGAACCAAATAACAGAAAATGAAAAATGGCTACTATATTATCTCGTTTTCTATAGAAAACTTGTTTATACAATCACATATTAAAATCCAATAAGACATAACATGATAGAACCATTAGAAACAGAAGAACAAAACCATGGTAGGACTTCAAAGCAAGATGATATTAAATCAGCAATGGCTGCCATATCTTGTTTTCTTCAAAATAGCTGTTCGTACCATCACACATAATAAAATTAAACAAAACAGAATAAAACCATTCAAACTAATGAATGAAAACATGTCTTCAAAGCAATATAATGGCGAATCATGATTACCATAAAATCTTATCTACTCTTACCATTTCTTACACTAGGGAGACTATACAGTATTTATACATGTAAGTTTGATTTATCTTGCTTGTGAGTATGGTCTCAAGTTGCATCCATTTATTTATAAATATCTCAATGGGATCATTCTTTATAGCTGAGTAGTACTCCATTATATAAAAATATCACAACTTTTTTATCCATTCCTCAGTTGATGGACACTTAGGTTGTTTCCAAGATCTGGCTATTACAAATTATGCTACTATAAACATGTGTGCACATATATCACTGTGATATGATGTTTTCAGTTCCTCTGGGAATATGCCTAGAAGCGGAATAGCTGGGTCAAATGGGACTTCTAATCCCAGCTTTTTGAGAAATCTCCAGGCTGACCTCCACAGTGGTTGTACCAGTCTATACTCCCACCAGCAGTGCAGAAGAGTTCCTTTTTTCCCACAGCCACTCCAGCATTTGTTGTTGGTAGTTTTTTTCATCCTGGCCATTCTTTCAGGAGTCAGATGGAATCTCAGTGTTGTTTTAATTTGCATTTCTCTAATGAGAATGATGATGAGCATTTTTTCATGTATTTATTTGCCATTTATATTTCTTCACCTGAGAACTGTGTATTCATCTCAGATGCCCATTTTTGGATTGGGTCTTTGAATTTGAGAGGTCTGATTTTTTTTAATTCTTTATTGTTCTAGACAGAAGTCCTTTGTCTGAAGGACAGATCACTAAGATTTTTCCCCAGTTTGTGGGTTTTCTTTTCACAAAGAGATTTATTTCGACATGCAGAAACTCTTTAATAAGATGTGATCCCAGGTTTTGATTCTGGGAAGTATTTTCCATGTGGTTTGATTCCTGTTCATGAATTCTCTACCTACCCCTATGTCTTCAAGATTTTTATCTTCTTTATCTTCCAATAGATTTAGTGTTTCTGCTTTAATATTTAGATCTTTGATCCATTTACATTTTAGTTTAGCACATGGTGATAGGAATAGGTATAGTTTTTAGTTTTTGGCATATGGAGAGCCAGTTGTTTCAGCACCATTTATTAAGGAGACTATCGTCCTTCCAGTGAACATGTTGGGCCCCTTTATCAAAGATATAGTGGTTGAGTGTGTTTGTAGTTGTGGTTATGTCTTCTAATCTATTGCATTGATCTTCAAATCTGTTTGTATTCCAGTACCATGTTGATTTTATTATGGTAGCTTTGTCATACTTCAGGTCAAGGATTGTGATGCCTCCTGCCTTATCTTTGTTGCTTAGAATTGCCTTCGGTATTCTAGGTCTCTTCTGGTTCCAGATGAATTTTAGGAGTAATTTCTCTAGATCTATAAGGTATGTTAGTGGTATTCATTGGGATTGCATTGAATCTGTATAACATTTTTGGGAGAATGGCCATTTTAACAATATTCTTCCTATCCATGAACAAGGGATGTCTTTCCCTCTTCTGAGATCTTCTTTGATTTTTTTAAGGTTATTATAATTTTCCCTGTATAGATTTTTACTTTTTATTTAAAGAAAGAATAAAAAACAGAAAAAGGGTAGAAATAATGCATAATTTCAAAGAAAAAAAAACAGTAAGAAATGCCTAGTTGATAATTACATATTGTCCTCTTAAAAATAGTTGTTCAAGCTACAAAAGTGAAGCACACAAAGTGGACATTCAAACAGCGAACCTGCAAACCATTCTGTTCAACTTTCCAACAAAAGCTTAATAATATGGTTAACAGTCCTATACACTTATACATATATGCAGTTATCCATATCTTCATGTATGTTAAGATTAAACAACCCAAAGCAGGCTAAAATTGCTCTGAACAAAGAATAATAATATTGTTGGATTTCACATCATGACACTTCAGGATCAGCACTGGGTACTGTGTGTCTCTTTTTCTTCAAAGTAGTTGTTCATTTCATCATGCATTATAAGATCAGTTCTCATAAACTGCTTATAGGTTCTATGCAGGCATGACTCTCTACATGTATTTCTATCATTTCTATATTAGGAGAAACAAAACAAAGCAGGACAAAACAAAACATATTAGTATGAAAACACAAAATGAAAAAGTCATATAAAAGCAGAGTACAAGGTATTCTGCAATGGTTACTGTGTTGTCTCTTGTTATCTTCAATAGAATTGTCTATACGATCAGGCATAGTATAATTGAATGTAGCAGTACATAACAATATTAATAATATTGTAGATAGTGTAAAACTTCAAAAGTAGGTAATAATCAAATCAGAAATCAAATCAGAATGGGAATCATAGTGAATCTTGTCATCTTCAGTGTAGTTGCCTATACTCTCAGACTTGATACTATCAATCATAACAGTTTTGAATAAACCCATTGATGCCAAACAGCAATCTAACCAACCAGATTCAACTAAGATCAGTCATGGTAAAACAGTATAAGTTATATAAGGCTTCAGATTAAGTTATTAGGGAATTAAGGATGATTACTATACTATGTTCTGCTATTTTTGGGATAGCCATCTGTGCCCTCAGATCTAATGCAAGTAGACAAACTGGGACATCTAAACAGAGCAGTGTGAGTAATGTGGATTTTAAATCCTGATACACTATTAACAATATCCTATACCTTCTTTTTTTAGACTACTCCTCCCCTTTCATTCCCACAGTGTGCACTGTGCATTTTTGGGTGCCACCAACTCCCTCAGTTTCTACATTGGGAAGGCAATCTGCTACTTACCTAAGTTGTTCCAAACCTTCTCCTTCCTGGACTTGATCTGAAGGTGTATTCCTTTACGTACAAAACCTATCTTTCCAACCTATCTGCAGGTGCTGGTCGAGTTGCCCCTAATACTCTCTGGTTCTCTGTCACATAGAGCATTGTTTTCTCATATTTGATTTTTGGTCTGTAAGCCCTTTTTCAGGTTAATTATATTTCCTATATAGAGCATCTCAGTGGACCCTGCCTCCTGATCTACTCTGCCTGAGTTTCTTTTCTTTTTGTTTCTTTTCTTTTTAGTGTATCAAGGCCATGTATATTAGAGATTATAGCCAACCTTCTTTGCCTCGTTTCTGTTGTGTTATATTTCTGCCATTAGTTGTTGGATTTCACA
Source organism: Cavia porcellus (assembly GCF_034190915.1). Taxonomy (NCBI): domain Eukaryota; kingdom Metazoa; phylum Chordata; class Mammalia; order Rodentia; family Caviidae; genus Cavia; species Cavia porcellus. The sequence goes on from NW_026947489.1 coordinate 62,704,490, forward strand.
TCATGACACTGATTTTCCTCTTCACTCCATTTCTGCTCCATTCATTGAGGCCTCTCTGCCTACATTCCTGAAATCCTGGTACTTTTTTTTCTCTCTAGAATGTCCTCCAATATTCTCTGTAGAGTTGGATTGGTGTTCACGAATTCCGCCAGTTCCTCTTTGTCTTGGAACTATCTTGTTTCTCCATTAATTTCTAGAGACAGTTTTTCAGGGTACATCAATCTGGGCTGGAGCTTATTTTCTTTCAGGGCTTGGAGTACTTAATTCCAAACTCTTCTTGATTTGATAGTCTGTGTTGAGAAGTCTGCTGTGATTTTGATGGTTTTTCCTTTATAGATGATCTGTTTCTTTTCTCTGATGGCTTTTAATATTCTGTTATGTTGAATTTCTGGTATCTTCATTATTATATGTCTGGGTGTAGCTGTTTTGGTTGTAGGTGGCTGGAGTTCTGTGTGCCTCATTTCCTGAATATCTGAATATCATTTCCTTTTCTTATGCTTGGGAAGTTTTCCCTAATTATTTTTGTAAATAGCCTTTTTATTTCCTTTGTTTTTACTCCTGCTTCTTCATTTACATTCTTTGTTCTTAAGTCATAGATCCTCTTGTCATCTTCTAGCCTTTGTATTGTTACTGCCTATTTCCTTGTTATTTTTAAAAAATGTTTCCTTTCATGACCATATATTGCTAACCTGTCTTCAAGTTTCAATAGTCTATCCTTAGTTTCTTTCAAGCAGTTTGCCAGCTTTCAATGGAGTTTTTAATTTCCTGGTAATCTCTTTGAACCTGGTTCATGTAGTCTAAGTTTTCTTTATGTTTTCATTGAACATTTCTCTCCTTTTTATGTGTTCCTCCACTCTTCTGTCTGTGTCTTCTTGAGAGGTGCTTAGCATTTCTTTTGTTAACCTACTTATATCTTGCTTTACTTGATTAAATATTTCACTTTTGAGCTTATGTCCACTGATGCCATGTCTGATATGTATGTTTGCTGTCCTCAGTACCTTTTGTATTTATCTTCCTGGACCAATATTCTCAGGGCTGGAGGCTGGGGACTTTTTCTTATTTCTTTCTCTTGTCATGTTTTTGGTTTCTTCCAAACAAGTGTATAGAGAAGGTCCCAGCCTTTTTCCTTGTTGTTTATGGTTCTTCTGAAATGCACTGGCTAGGGCTTTCTGCCCACTTCAGTTTGCTGTTGGTCACTGAGGTGCAAATAGGGGCAATGTATGCTGGCCCTTCCCCTCCAGGTCAGTCAACCTACAAGGGCCTTCACTGCATTAATGTGCTCTGTGCATATGGAATTGGTTTGGGGTGACTTATTGGGTCACAGCCAGGGGCATGACCCAGGCCAAGCAGATCCCACCAATCTGGTCTGGAAAGGGAACAACTGACTGAAATCACTGCTGTTCCTTGTTCCTGCCCTTGCTGCCCAATTCCAACATGCGGTCCCGTTGGTCGCCCCTTTCCTGTGGAGGGTCTTATTCCCAGCACTCACCATGGGTCAATGCAGGTCTCTTCCCAGCTCCGATTTCAGTTGGGCTGACCAACCTCTCACTTCAGCATGACCGTGGTTTCAGTGAGTCGCAGCGGCTGGAGTTCAGGTAGCTCAGTCAAAGTGGCAGGAGTTTGGGCTGCTCAGCAAGTGGCAGCTGCATGAGTTCGGGCACTGCAGCAAGGGCACCATGGCCACTAATCTTGGTTGCTCCAATGGTAGCCCCAGGACTGCATCTTTGATCAGTTTTTTTCCCTTTAGTTTCTTCCTGGATCAAGAGGAGCCATCTCCTTCTGTCTGGACCTCCCCACGATGTTTTATTCCAGCATTTGAGTTGTTTGTCTCAAGGAGACTCTGTATTCTGCTGTTTATCTCTCCACCACTTTAGCTCCTCCCCCCAGATCTTTTACTTCTTTTGTGAGATTAATTCCTGAGTATTTCATTTGTTTGGATGCTAATGTGATGTGTGTGGCTTCTCTCATTTCTCTCTCAGTGATTTTGTTGTATAGTAATATATACAACAAATATGCCTTAATAGTATAGAAATACTATTGATTTTTGAATATTGATTTTGTATCCAGCTACATTGTTGAGTTTATTTAATATATCTAGTCGTCTTTCAATGGAATTGTGGGGGTCCTCTATGTAGAGTATCATGTTATCTGCAAATAATGATAATTTAACTTCCTCTTTTCCTATCTTTGCTCCTTTTATTTTCTCTCTTCTCTAATTGTTCTGGCTAGTATTTCCAGTATTATGTTGAATAGGAGCAGTGATAAGGGACATCTTGTCTTGTGCCTGATTTTAAGGTAAAGTCTTTCAGTTTTTGGTCATTTAATATGATGCTGGCTGTTGGTTTGTCATAGATGGGCTTTATCATATTTAGGTAAAGACCATCTATTCCAATTTTCTGTAAGGTTCTTATCGTGAATGAATGTTGGGGTTTATCAAAAGCTTTTTCTGCATCTATAGAAATGATCATGTGATTCTTACTTTTGGCTCTATTGATATGGTGGGTTACATTTCTTGATTTACATATGTTGAACCATCCCTGCATGCCTGGGATGAATCCCACTTGGTCCGGGTGTATGATCTTTTTTTAAAATTTTATTTAAAAGGAAAAAGAGAAAAAACTAAACAAAACAAAGCAGTGTAAGTGTACAAGTAATACAGAACTACAAAAAAAAAAAAAACAGTAAGAAATCACCAGTTAATAGATTACATATTATCATCTTAGAGATAGTTGCTCAAGTCACAGTATCAAAGCATATAAAGTGGACATTCAAATAGTGAGACTACAAACAGTTGTGTTCAATGATCCAACCAAAAACATTAACATGGTCAGCTATTTAACAACCCTAAACACACTTGCTGTTGTATCTTTTAGAGCACTTTTTTTCCTTCTCTTTTTTACAACAAAGTTTACACATTTTGTGTTTTATTACTCCTTAGTTCTTATTACTTTGGGGGGAGGGGTAGAGAACAAAGTCAAATATGGCAAAACAAAGCTGTCAGTCAAAACCAAGGATAGACATAGCACATGATGTAAAAACAGAGTACAAGGTTATCAACAATGGTTAGCATAATGTCTCTTGTTTCCTTAAAAAGAATTGTCTGTCTCATTAGGTATTATAAAGTTGAACAAAACGTAAACATTACAGGACTTCCAAAGGAGACAATAGTCAAACCAGAATGGGCATCTTAGTGAATCTTATTGCCTTCAAAGTAGTTGCCTATACCCTCAAACTTGATACTATCATACAGAATGGAACAGAGTCTAATCAGTCAAAACAAGATAGTGGGAGTATTACATGACTTCAAAACAAGTTAATAGGAAATCAAAAAAAGTTACTATTATATATCCTGCTAAATTTTTTTATTTTTCCCCTTAATTAAAAAACCATAAAAAATAACTAAATAATTTTTGAATGAATAAGAGAGAGATTGAAATAAATGAGGACATAACAATATAACAATACAGGTCAAAGCATGAATATTTCAGCAACCTAGTGCTTCACCACCAAATAACCCAATGTAATAGTAGTTACCATAGTGTCTGTCTTTTCCCTTGAAATATTTGAATAAAACTTCATATACTATGGCTTCACATATTTCCATATCAAGAAGCCCAGAATAAAGCCTTTCCAATTAGTAACTGAAAACTTTATAAGGCTTCAAGGCCACATAATGGGGAATCATGATTAACACACATTTTTATATATTTGAATCATTACTTACATTAAGGAAACTATTCGGTATTCACACATGCGAGATTGATTTATTTCACTTATGAGTATGGTCTCAAGCTGCGCCCAATATCTCAATGTGATCCTTCTTTATAGCTGAGTAATACTCCATTGTATAGAAATACCACAAGTTTTTTATCTATTCCTCAGTTGATGGACACTTGGGTTGTTTCCAAGATCTGGCAATTACAAATTGTGCTGCTATAAACATAGGTGCACATATATCACTGTGGTATGATGCTTTCAGTTCTTCTGGTAATATGCCTAGAAGTGGAACAGCTGGAATAAATGGGACTTCCAATCCCATCTTTTTGTGAAATGGCCAGACTGACCTCCACAAAGGTTGTACCAGTCTACACTCCCACCAACAGTGTAGGAGAGTTCCTTTTTCCCCACAGCCTCTCCAGCATTTGTTGTTGTTGGTTTTACTGATCTTGGCCAATCTTTCAGGAGTGAGATGGTATCTCAGTGTGGTTTTAATTTGCATTTCTCTAATGACCAATGATGATGAACATTTTTTCAAGTATTTATTTGCCATTTGTATTTCTTCACCTGAGAAGTGTGTATTCATCGCAGATGTCCATTTTTGTATTGGATCTTTGAATTTTGGGGGTCTGCGTTTTTAATTCTTTATATGTTTTAGACAAGAGTCCCTTGTCTGAGAGAGAGTTCACAAAAATCATTTCCCATTTTGTGGGTTTTCTTTTCACTATGCTGGAGATTTCTTTTGACATGCAGAAACTTTTTAATAAGAAGTGGTCCCAGTTATTGATTCTGGGAAGTATTTCCTGTGTGGTTTGAGTCCTGTTCAGGAATTCTCTACCTACTCCTATGTCTTCAAGGTTTCTACCCAATTTGTCTTCCAATAGATTTAGTGTTTCTGTTTTAATATTCAGATCTTTGACCCATTTAGATTTTAATTTAGTACATGGTGATAGACATGGGTCTAGCTTTAGTTTTCGGCAAATGGAGAGCCAGTTTTTCCAGCACCACTTATTAAAGAGACTGTCATTCTTCCAGTGAACCTGCTTGGCTCCTTTATCAAAGATAAGGTGGTTGAGTGTGTTTGTAGTTGTGGTTGTATCTTCTAATCTATTCCATTGATCTTTGGCTCCGTTTTGATTCCAATACCATGTTGATTTTACTACTGTTGCTTTGTAGTATAACTTCAAGTCAGGAATTGTGATGCCTCCTGCCTTGGCTTTGCTGCTTAGAATTGCCTTTGCTATTCTAGGTCTCTTCTGGTTCCAGATGAATTTTAGGAATGATTTCTCTAGATCTATAAGGTATGTTGATGGTATTTTTATTAGGATGGCATTGAATGTGTTTAACAGTTTTGGGAGAATGGCCATTTTCACAATGTTTGTTCTTCCTATCCATGAGCAAGGGATGTTTTTCCATTTTCTGAGAACATCTTCAATTTCTTTTTTCAGTGTTTTATAATTTTCCTTGTATAGGTCTTTCACTTCTTTCGTAAGAGTAATTCGTAAATATTTCATTTTTTTGTTTGCTAATTTGAAGAGTGTGGTTTCTCTTATTTCCCTCTCTGTGAATTTGTTGTTCGTGTATAGGAATGCTATTGATTTCTGAGTATTGATTTTGTATCCAGCTACATTACTGAATTTGTTTATTGTATCTAAGAGTCTTTCAATGGCGTTTAGGTGGTCTTCTATATAGAGTACCATATCATCTGCAAACAATGATAATTTAACTTTTTCTTTTCCTATCTTAACCCTTCTATTTCTCTCTCTTGCCTAATTGCTCTGGCCAGCACTTCCAGTACTATATTAAATAGGAGTGGTGATAAAGGACATCCTTGTCTTGTGCCTGATTTTAAAGTAAAGGCTTTCAATTTTTGGCCATTTAGTATGATGCTGGCTGTTGGTTTGTCATAAATGTCCTTTATTATATTGAGGTAAAGACCATCTATTCCAATTTTCTGTAAAGTTTGTATCATGAATGAATGTTGGACCTTATCGAAGGCTTTCTCTGCATCTATATAAATGATCATGTGATTCTTACTTTTGGCTTTATTGATATGGTGGATTACATTTATTGATTTACGTATGTTGAACCATCCCTGCAGTCCTGGGATGAATCCCACTTGGTCATGATGTATAATCTTCTTGATGAATTGCTGCATCCTATTTGCCAATATTTTATTGAGGATTTTTGCATCTGTGTTCATTAGGGAGATTGGTCTGTAGTTCTCTTTTTCAGTTGGGTCCTTCTCTGGTTTTGGTACTTGAGTAATACTTGCTTCTAGGAATGATTTAGGAAGGATTGCTTCCCTTTCAATTTCATTGAAGAGTTTGAGGAGTGTTGGCATTAGGTCATCTTTGTATTTCTTGTGGAATTCTGCAGTGAATCCATCTGGGCCTGAGCTCTTCTTTGTGGGTAAAGATTTAATTATGTTTTTTATTTCATTAATAGAAATTGGGTTATTCAGTAGTTTTACATCTTCATGACCTAGCTTTGGTACTGCGTATGCTTCTTGGAATCTGTCTCTTTCCTCTGTTATCAAACCTTTGAGAGTAGAGGTTTTTGAAATAGGTGTTGATGATCTTCTGTATTTGTATAGGGTCTGTAGTAATTTCACCTTTTTCACTTTTTATTGCATGAATTTGAGCTTTTTCTTCCCTTTTTTTAAAATAAGGTTGGCTAGGGGCTTGTGGATTTTATTTATTTTTTGAAAGAACCAGCTCTTTGATTCATTGATTTTTTGGATTTTTTTTGTCTCTATTGCATTGATTTCTGCTCTGATTTTTATAATTTCTTCTCATCTTTTGGCTTTGGGCTTGACTTGCTCTTCTTTTTCTAGATGTTTGAGGTGTAACATCAGGTTGTTTATTTGTATTCATTCTGTTTTCCTAATGTGGGAACTCAGTTCAATAAATTTTCCTCTGAAGACAGCTTTCATTGCATCACACGGATTCTGGTAAGTTGTATTTGTGTTTTCATTTGTTTGTAGGTATGCTTTAATTTCTTCTTTAATTTCATCTGGGACCCACTGATTATTCAAGAGTGTGTTATTCAGTTTCCATGTGCTTGTGAGATTTTTGCGGTATCTTTTTTCATTAATTTCTAATTTCATAGCACTATGGTCCGATAGCATGCAAGGGATAATTTCAACCCTTTTGCATTTATTTAAATATGTTCTGTGAATTAACATATGGTCTATTTTAGAGAATGACCCATGTACTGCTGAGAAGAATGTGTATTCTGGTGTTGTTCGGTGATATACTCTGTATATGTCTATTGAGTCCATTTATCCACAGGTGCAATTCAGTTCTTTTATTTCTTTGTTGATTTTCTGTCTGGTTGATCTGTCCATTGGTGTCAATGGTGTGTTAAGATCTCCTGTTAGAATTGTGCTTTTTCTTTTTCTTTCTTTTTTTTTTTTTTTTTTTTTGTCTTTTTCCTTTTTTATCAGCACCAGGGATCGAACTCACGACTGCTTACAAGGCAGGCGCTTATGCCGCTGAGCTAAATCTCCAGCCCTCCTGTTAGAATTGTGTTACTGCTAATTTGGTTTTTCATTTCTGTTAGTACTTGTTTTATATAACAGAGTGCTCTGGAGTCTGGTGCGTATATATTTAAGATAGTTATCTCTTCTTCTTGAAGTTTTCCCCTAACCAGTTTATAGTGTCCTTCTTTATCCCTTCTGATCATTATTGGTTTGAAATTCAGATTATCTGCAAACAGAATAGCTACCCCTGCTTTTTTGGGGGGTTCCCATTGCATGAAGTATTGTTGTCCATCCATTGACTTTTAGCCTGTGAGTATCCTTTTGGGTTAGATGGGTTTCTTGTAGACAGCATATGGTTGGATTCTGTTTCTTGATCCATTCTGCCAATCTGTTTCTTTTAATTGGTGCATTGAGACCATTTACATTAATGGTTAGAACTGTTCTATATTTGTTTGTTGTTGACATGTTATCTTTTTGCTGTTGCATCTGTATCTTTCCACTCTGTTTAATTGTCTGCTTTGTTTAGTGTTTTTTTCCTAAATGTATCTAGGCTGTCTTTCAGTATTCTTTGCAGGGTTGGCTTGGTGATCATGAATATTTTCAGCTATTCTTTTTCATGGAAGTATCTTATTTCTCCATCAGTTTTAAAGGACAGTTTTGCAGGGTACATCAGCCTAGGTTGGAAATCATTTTTCTTTAGGATCTGAAATACTTCACTCCATGCTCTTCTTGACTTTATTGTTTGTGTTGAGAAGTCTGCTGTGATCCTGTTAGGTTTTCCTTTATAGGTGATCTGTCTTTTCTCTCTGACAGCTTGTAATATTCTATTCTTTTATTCAATTTCTGGGATGTTCATTATTATATGTCTGGGTGTAGATTTATTTTGGTTATGGCTATTTGGAGTTCTACGTGCTTCATTGATCTTGATATCAGTTTCTGATCTCATGTTTGGGAAATTTTCAGCTATTACTTCTCAAATATCCTCTTGACATCCTTTATGTTGTCCCCTTCTTTTTCATGTATCCCTATCAACCTTATACTGTTCCACTTTGCATTGTCTTGCAGGTGTTGAATTGTTATTTCCTGATTCCCTGTTATTTTTAAAAGACCTTTCCTTTCCTGTTCGCTAGGTGCAATCTTGTCTTTGAGGTCTGAGATTCCATCTTCACATTCATTGAGGCAGTTTTTACCACTTTCAATGGAGTTTTTGATTTCCTGTATATCTCTTTGCATCTGCTTTATGTATTCTGTTTCTTGTATTGTTCATCTAGGGATTCTATCTTTTTGTTTAGGTTCTCCAATTTTTAACTGTGTCTTCTTTAGATATGTTCAGCATCTCCTTCATTTCTTTTATCATTTCTTCTTTTACCTGAGAGATTATTTCTAGTTTAATTCCTTTAAGGTTTCCCAGAGTTGCTTCTTTATTTCAGTTACTATTATTTCAGGTATTTCAGGTATGTGGAATGTGTTTTCTTCTATGCATGTGGTTACTAGACTTTCTTGCGATGGGTGGATGTTTGATGTTGCATTTTGGTCTTTCGTTTTGCCATTTTCCTGTATTTTCAAGCTTCACGTGTTGTTCCAAGTGAGGGAGAGAGTTCCCCCAGACCGTGTCTAGGCCCGACTGGCTGGGCCCACAGGGAACCACAGCCTGGCCCCTCAGGCGAGGAAGAGTGTTTCCTGAGCCTGGGATGGGATTCCATGCCTAGGCCAAACTGGCTGGGCCCGGCAGGAAACCGCGCGCTGGTCCCCAGGCGACAAAGAGAGTTCCCCTAGACTGGGGTGGGATTCTGTGCGTACCGGACTCACTGGTCCCCGCAGGAAACTGCAGGCAGATCCCCAGGCAACAAAGAGAATTCCCCCAGACCGGGGTGGGATTCCCAGGGCAGGATTCCTTGCCTAGGCCCCACTAGCTGGTCCTGGCAGGAGACCGCGTGCTGGTCCACAGGTGACAAAGAGAGTTGCCCCCATCAAATAAAATATTCTAAAGATAGTTAATTAAAGATATGCCTATATATCAACAACTTAGAACACTTGTCCAATGTAACAGTTAAGGATTTAAGAAATATATAAATAGTTTATGTAAATATTTTTATTTTCCAAGAGTTCTTTTCTTCTTTTCTTCTCATGTTAGCAGGCCGAAAATTATGTCCTGAGTCCTTAAACTCTTGTTCCTTTTGGATGCATCAGCCTTGGTATAAAAACTCCAAACTGCAAATGTGTTCTTTTCAGCCATAGACAGAGCCCACAGTGCCTTGGTCTAGAACAGAGCTAACTACAAAAGCAACTTGATTCTCTGAGCATATGTGAGGACAGGAGAGGACAATGGAAGAGTTGAGGCTTATCCTCTACTCCTAGGAATAGAAACACATCCCACATCATTGAACTACTCTTCAAATCTGATATTTGATATCTTATCAGTTTCTTATTCCCCACTATCCTCAGATGATGTCTGATCACACTGGCCTGTCTTTAGTTAGTATCCTCTCAGGCAGGTTTACCTGGACTTGCTTATTTGCCCCCTCCATCTTCCTGATTAACACTAAATGCTCATTAGCCCATCCACCTTTCACAATCTACCTACCCAAATGAGCTACATTTCAGAGGATTCTACACTGTGGATTATGTGTCAATCAAATGAACTCCTTCTTATTTTTTTTGATAAGTGACATGATATCCTCTCACAGGGTTTGGGAGATTTTGAGCAGAGTTCTCTGGTTCAAACACTTAAAAACAGTTCTGATGTGTCACAAAAAAGAAACACTCATTTAGTGGGAACCAGAATCAAAATCTGAATATTAAGCACATCTGTAACAACACACATTTTAGAAAATTATGGAAGAAAACACACTTTCAGTATATAATGACAAATGTCTGGAATGCCAGCTGTTCATGAAGCTTTAGCAGAGAAAATTCTTGAGCCCAGGAGTTTGTTGGTAGCATACTCAGAACAGTAAGTCCCTGTCTTAAATTCAATATAACCATGGGGAGTATGTCATTTGATAAAAATATAAGCAAACATCTAGACATTATAAGAAGTATGAGATAGGTAGAGATCCTATCTACAGAAGAAAAGGCCCTAATTCACTCCTCTGCCATCCCTGCTTCCAAGTAGGGGGTTGCCTTAAATAGATCAAGGCCACGGCTTGTTAACATTGGGGTCTGAAATCACAACTATCAAAAGCCTCTATCACCACGTTCAAAACAAAGATTAATAAACTCTAAGTTAACACATACCTCACAACACACAAATATGAGAAATCATATAAAAAGTTACATCACCAGGTCAGAAGATCTTCCACCCCTAAAATTCCAATTCTAGTGATTAGTCCCTTCATATGGTATTCAGAATTCTGATTAAGAAGGAATTGGGCGGAGTGTGTTTTTTATGGTTCAGATCCCAAAATCCTTCTCCCAGTGAAATCCCTTAAAATCTGGTTAAGACAAAAGTGGTAGTGTCTTGACTTTGTGCATGACCAGAAGCAGGGACTCTGTAATCCCTAGACCTGGCCAATCACCTTTTGGAACAAACATCTGCATCTTCTAGATAGGTAAGAAAGAAACTATTTGGGAGCTGGCCAGGCTAGCAGTGAGTGACTCATATCAGGTTGTGTGCCAAGCATCCTAATGTGTAATCTTTAGAACAAGGCCATGGCATTGTGATAAGACAATGAAAGACCTTTCTGGACTTCTGCAAGCAGGGAGGGATCGCAGGTTCCTGAGGCACCTCAGCCTGTGGTGAGTGCCCAGCACAGTCTGCCCAAATCTCAGACTGTTCCGGACCCCCCAGGCTTCTGGGTGCAGTGAAGTGGAGCAGTGGGTTAGAGGCCACTACAGCCGCCTCCCCATCCCTCCCGGCTACACTTGGAAGTCTGCTGAGCTCCTGACAGATGGGCGGGCCTACACTAACCCCTGAGCCCAGCCACGCCTAGCCATCTGCCTGTAGGGGAGGAGCTGGGCGGATCTGGAGTGCCTGCAGAGGTCCCTTCCTTTGCCTAGAGGACTGTGGATATCTCTGCAAGCAGGGAGGGATCACAGGCTCCTGAGGCACTGCGGCCTGTGGTGAGCACCCTAACCCGGCTGCGATTGAAGAGCTGTGGATCTTCCAAGGGGCAGGTGGGCGCACAGTGTCCCTGAGTCCCAGCTTGTCTGGAACTGCAGAGTTCTGAGCAGGCAGAGGAGGGCCACTGGTTCTGTAGGCCCAATGGCTTGGGGTAGTGCGGTGTCAGAGTCTCAGTAGCTCCAAACATAGAAGGGGATTTTCAACAGATCCTGAGGAAGCTTTCAAATAACACTTGAAACACAGAAACATAGAAAATGACAAAACGAAAGACCAAATTACAACCTCAAACCTCCAGCCCATCTCAGGAAACCCTAGGAGCAATGTATATAGAAGAAAATATATCCCATACACCTCATATATCGGACATAATAGCTACTGAAGTTGACAAACAACTCCAGGAAGCTTTAAAGAAATTCAAACTCGAAATAATCTCCCAGATAAAAGAAGAAATGATAAAAGAAATGAAAGAGATTCTAAATATATCTAAAGAAAACACAGATAAAAAATTGGAGGAACTAAACAAAAAGATAGAATCCCTAGACGAGCAATATAAGAAACAAACAGAATACATACTGCAGATGCACAGAGATATACAGGAAATAAAAAACTCCACTGAAAGTTGTAAAAACCGCCTTAATGAAAGTGAAGATAGAATTTCAGACCTTGAAGACATGGTTGCAGCTAGTGAACAGGAAAGGAAAGATCTTTTAAAAATAACAAGGAATCAGGAAACAACAATTCAACAACTGCAAGACGATGCAAAGAAGAATAACATAAGAATGATAGGGATTAATGAAAGAGAGGGAGACAACATAAAGGATGTCAAGAGGATATTTAGAGAAGTAATAGCTGAAAATTTCCCAAGCATGAGATCAGAAACTGACATCAAGATCAGTGAAGCATATAGAACTCCAAACACTCATAACCAAAATAAAACTACACCCAGACATATAATAATCACCATCCCAGAAATCCAACACAAGAATAGATTATTAAAAGCTGTCAGAGAGAAAAGACAGATCACTTATAAAGGAAAACCTATCAGAATCACAGCAGACTTCTCAGCACAAACGATAAAGTCAAGAAGAGCATGGAGTGAAATATTCCAGATCCTAAAGCAAAATGATTTCCAACCAAGACTGATATATCCTACAAAACTATCATTCAAAATAGATGGTGCAATACGATACTTCCATGACAAAGAACAGCTGAAGAACTTCATGAACACCAAACCGATCCTGCAAAAAAATTTGAAAGTTTAGATACACAAAGGAAAAAACCACTAAGCAAAGCAAATAATTAAACAGAACAGAAAGATAAAGATGCAACAGCAGAGAGATAACATTCCTACAATTAACCAGCATTTAACAGTAATAACCATTAATGTAAATGGTCTCAATGCACCAATCAAAAGAAACAGACTAGCAGAATGGATCAAGAAACAAAATCCAACCATATGCTGTTTACAGGAAACCCATCGAACCCAGAAGGATACTCACAGACTGAAAGTCAAAGGATGGAAAACAATTCTCCATGCAGCAGGAATCCAAAAAAAGGCAGGAGTAGCCATTCTGTTTGCAGACAACGTGAACTTTAAACCAACAATGACCATAAAGGACAAAGAAGGTCACTACATACTCGTAAGGGGAAAACTCCAAGAGAAAGAGATAACTATCTTAAATATATACGCACCAAACTCCAGAGCACCAAGTTATATAAAACAATTATTAACAGAAATCAAAACTCAAATTATCAGTAACACAATTGTAACAGGAGACCTTAATACGCCATTGACACCAAGGGACAGATCAACCAGACAGAAAATGAGCAAATAAATAACAGAACTGAATCATACCTGTGAACAAATGGGTTTGATAGACATATACAGGATGTTCCACCCAACAACATCAGAATACACATTCTTCTCAGCAGTACATGGATCATTTTCTAAAATAGACCATATATTAGCTCACAGAACATATTTAAACAAGTGCAAAAGAGCTGAAATCATCCCTTGCATGTTATCGGATCATAGCGCTCTGAAATTAGAAATTAATGATAAAACATACTGCAAAAATCCCACAAACACATGGAAACTGAATAACACACTCTTGAGTAATCAGTGGGTCACAGAAGAAATTAAAGAAGAAATCAAACAATACCTAAAAGAAAATGAAAATACAGATACAACTTACCGGAACCTGTGGGATGCAATGAAAGCTGTCCTGAGAGGAAAATTTATTGCACTGAGTTCCCACATCAGGAAAACAGAACGAATACAAATAAATAACTTGATGCTACACCTCAAACAGCTAGAAAAAGAAGAGCAAGTCAAGCCCAAAGCCAAAAGAAGAGAGGAAATTATAAAAATCAGAGCAGAAATCAATGCAATAGAGACTAAGAAAACAATCCAAAGAATCAACAAATCAAAGAGTTGGTTCTTTGAAAGAATAAATAAAATCGATAAGCCCCTAGCCAACCTTATTTTAAAAAGGGAAGAAAAAGCTCAAATTCATGCAATAAGAAATGAAAAAGGAGAAATCACTACAGACCCAATAGAAATACAGAAGATCATCAACACCTATTTCGAAAACCTCTACTCTCAAAAGTTTGATAACACAGAAGAAATAGACAGATTCTTAGAAGCATATTAAGTGCCAAAGCTAGATCAAGAGGATGTAAAACTGTTGAATAACCCAATCTCTATTACTGAAATTGAAAATGTAATTGAGTCCTTACCCACCAAGAAGAGCCCAGGCCCAGATGGATTCACTGCAGAATTCTACAAGAAATACAAAGAAGACCTAATGCCGACACTCCTCAAACTATTCAATGAAATTGAAAGGGAAGCAATCCATCCTAAGTCATTCCTGGAAGCAAATATTACTCTAGTACCAAAACCTGAGAAAGACCCAACTAAAAAAGAGAACTATAGACCGATCTCCCTAATAAACACAGATGCAAAAATCCTCAATAAAATATTGGCAAATAGGATCCAGCAAATCATCAAGAAGATTATACACCATGACCAAGTGGGATTCATCCCAGGAATGCAAGGATGGTTCAACATACGTAAATCAATAAATGTAATCCACCATATCAATAAAGCCAAAAATAAGAATCACATGATCATTTCTATAGATGCAGAAAAAGCCTTCGATAAGGTCCAACATTTATTCATGATAAAAACTCTACAGAAAATTGGAATAGATGGTCTTTACCTCAATATAATAAAGGCCATTTATGACAAACCAACAACCAGCATCATACTAAATGGCCAAAAATTGAAAGCCTTTACTTTAAAATCAGGCACAAGACAAGGATGTCCTTTATCACCACTCCTATTTAATATAGTACTGGAAGTACTAGCCAGAGCAATTAGACAAGAAAGAGAAATAAAAGGGGTAAAGATAGGAAAAGAAGAAGTTAAGATGTCATTGTTTGCAGACGACATGATACTCTACATAGAAGACCCCCTAAGCTCCATTGAAAGACTCTTAGATACAATAAATAAATTCAGTAATGTGGCTGGATACAAAATCAATACTCAGAAATCAATAGCATTCCTATACTCAAACAACAAAATCACAGAGAGGGAAATAAGAGAAACTGGATTATTCACATTAGCAAGCAAAAAAATGAAATATTTAGGAATTACTCTTACGAAAGAAGTGAAAGACTTATACAGTGAAAACTATAATACACTGAAAAAGGAAATTGAAGATGATCTCAGAAAATGGAAAGACATCCCTTGCTCATGGATAGGAAGAACAAACATTGTGAAGATGGCCATTCTCCCAAAACTCTTATACAGATTCAATGCAATCCCAATAGAAATACCATCAACATACCTTATAGATCTAGAGAAATCATTCCTAAATTTCATCTGGAACCAGAAGAGACCTAGAATCGCAAAGGCAATTCTAAGCAGCAAAGGCAAAGCAGGAGGCATCACAATCCCTGACTTGAAATTATACTACAAAGCAACAGTAGTAAAATCAACATGGTATTGGAATCAAAACAAAGGCGAAGATCAATGGAATAGATTAGAAGATACAACCACAACTACAAACACACTCAACCACCTTATCTTTGATAAAGGAGCCAAGCATGTTCACTGGAAGAATGACAGTCTCTTTAATAAATGGTGCTGGAAAAACTGGCTCTCCATTTGCCGAAAACTAAAGCTAGACCCATGTCTATCACCATGTACTAAATTAAAATCTAAATGGGTCAAAGATCTGAATATTAAAACAGAAACACTAAATCTACTGGAAGACAAAGTGGGTAGAAACCTTGGAGACATAGGAGTAGGTAGAGAATTCATGAACAGGACTCAAACCGCACGGGAAATACTTCCCAGAATCAATAACTGGGACCACTTCTTATTAAAAAGTTTCTGCATGTCAAAAGAAATCTCCAGCATAGTGAAAAGAAAACCCACAAACTGGGAAAAGATTTTAGTGAGCTCTCTCTCAGACAAGGGACTCTTGTCTAAAACATATAAAGAATTAAAAAAACTCAGACCTCCAAAATTCAAAGATCCAATCCAAAAATGGGCATCTGAGATGAATACGCAATTCTCAGATGAAGAAATGCAAATGGCAAATAAATATATGAAAACATGCTCATCATCATTGGTCATCATAGAAATGCAAATTAAAACCACACTGAGATACCATCTCACTCCTAAAAGAATGGCCAGGATCAAGAAAACCAACAACAACAAATGCTGGAGAGGCTGTGGGGAAAAAGGAACTCTCTTGCACTGTTGGTGGGAGTGTAGACTGGTACAGCCTTTGTGGAGGTCTGTCTGGAGGTTTCTCAAAAAGTTGGGACTGGAAATCCCATTTATTCCAGCTATTCCACTTCTAGGCATATTCCCAGAAGAACTGAAAGCATCATACCACAGTGATATATGTGCACCTATGTTTATAGCAGCACAATTTGTAATCGCCAGATCTTGGAAACAACCCAAGTGTCCATCAACTGAGGAATGGATAAAAAAGTTGTGGTATTTCTATACAATGGAGTATTATTCAGCTATAAAGAAGGATCACATTGAGATATTTATCAATAAATGGGCGCAGCTTGAGACCATACTCATAAGTGAAATAAATCAATCTCGCATGTATGAATACCGAATAGTTTCACTAATGTAAGTAATGATTCAAATATATGAAAATATGTGGCAATCATGATTCCCCATTATGTGGCCTTGAAGCCTTATAAAGTTTTCACTTATGAATTAGAAAGGCTTTATTCTGGGCTTCTTGATATGGAAATATTTGAAGCTATAGTACATGAAGTTTTATCCAAATATCTCAAGGAAAAAGACAGACACTATGGTAACTATTATTCTTTAAAAAAAATTATTTAGTTATTTCTTATGTTTATTTTAATTAAGGGAAAAATTTAAAAAATTAGGATATATAATAGTAACTCTTTTCGATTTCCTATTAACTTGTTTTGAAGTCCTGTAATACTCCCACGATCTTGTTTTGACTGATTAGACTCTGTTCCATTCTGTGGGATAGTATCAAGTCTGAGGGTATAGGCAACTACTTTGAAGGCAATAAGATTCACTAAGATGCCCATTCAGGTTTGACTATTGTCTCCTTTGGAAGTCCTGTAATGTTTACAATGTCTAAGTTTTATTGGTCTTGTTCTCTACTGTTTTGTCCAACTTTATAATATCTAATGAGATAGACAAATCTTTTTAAGGAAACAAGAGACAACGTTGATAACTATTGTTAATAACCTTGTACTCTGTTCTACATCATGTGCTATGTCTATCCTTGGTTTTGACTGACAGCTTTGTTCTGCCATATTTGACTTTATTCTCCCCCCCCAAAAAAGTAACAAGAACTAAGGAGTAATAAAATCTAAAATGTGTAAATTTTGTTGTAAAAAGAGAGGAAGGGAAAAAAAGAGCTCTAACGAATATAACAGCAAGTGTGTATAGGGATGTTGAATAGCTGACTATATTAATGTTTTTGGATCATTGAACACAGCTGTTTGTAGTCTCTCTGTTTGAATGTCTACTTTGTATTCTTTGATACTGTGATTTGAGCAACTATTTCCAAGATGATAATATGTAATCTATTAACAGGTGATTTCTTACTGTTATTTTTTTTTGTAGTTCTGTATTATATGTAACCTTACACTGCTTTGTTTTGTTTTGTGTTTTTCTCTTTTTCCTCTTAAATAAAAAAAAAGGAAGACCTTTCTGTATTTAATTTTAACACTTCACGTAGACAGGTACCAGAGGAACACCGTGGGGCCAGCATTTTCTATAAGACACAATCAATTGCTGTTCCAATGACATCTCCTTTTCTCGCAAAAGCAAAAGTCACTTGCTGGAATTCTCTGATCCTTTGGAAAAGTCATTATTTACTTACATGTGTGGCAGTGTGGAACAAGATTTGGTGACATAGTGTCTGAATAGAGAAAAGATACAGACATCCAACTAAGGAAGAATTGCATTGGTGGGGAAAAATCTCACAGATAATTTATCCCTTATTTTGGGCCCATCTTATAAATCTAGGAATCTTGAAGCGCCCTAAAATTTATTTGAAGTAGTAATTGAATATTTACCAACAGCAGTTCCTCCAAGCAGAAGTAGTAGACATATCAGAAGACAATCTGTAAGAATGTAAGGAATTTTTGCACAGTTAGAGAAACATCATCAAATTCTTCATTGTATTAAGGAATATTTGGCAATAGCCACTTACCATTCAATTTAATCCAAGGGTTCAATTGTGATGAAGAACATGACCTAATGCCATGCTGCTACATCTAAATAGAAGGAAGGACATGAACCATGGATTATGGTGGAGAGTGGAGTCTCAGGATCCAAGATCATAACAAGAAGTTAATAACACAAACAAAATTAATATTATCTTCCACATTCAAAATCCTAAAAACAGCAGAAGAAAAACTGGCAGGCCTGTTGTGCACATGTGAATGGGCAGAACACAATAACAACACAGACAATATTGATGAATCAATCCAAGATCTCTAGTCATTATCTATCCTAAAGTGCAGAGGAAAACAAACATATGAAGACACTTACTGAATGAAATAGAATTCTCTGGTTGGCCTTATATGAAAGATGTCAGTATAGTAGATATAGTAATAAAGAGACAAAAAAACACCAGATCACCATATCTCCATCCTTGTGCACAATAGTGCTCCTTCAGTGAAGGCAAGCTTCAGTGTCAAAATTATACACTAAGATAGGAAGCTGCAGGAGAAGGAAGAAAATAATCGAAGGAAAAATCTTAAATGTATGTGCAACATTTCAATCTGAGTTAAGTAGAAACTTGCAGTGTGAGCCAGGTATGTAAATGCTTAGTGTGTGCATGTGCATGTGCGTATGCGTGTGTGTGTGTGTGTGATTCAGTATGACATTGTTTCTGACTTCCAATAGACACTCTGATGCCCTGACTACTGTCACCGGTGCCTCCTCTATGTCCCTGGATAAGTTTGAACCCATTGCCCTATGGGCTTTAAATCCAAGGACTGGTACACAGGAGAAAAACAAAGGCCAGAAAGTGTACCTGAATGTCATTTTCTTCATCTGTTGGCTCCATGATTTAATTCAGGTCCACTGATAGCAACATCCCAGGAGACATCTTCTCTTGGGCAGATTTAAGTCTGTCAAGACATTAGCAAAGAAAGCATTTGCACTATAACATTTAATGCTATTGTTCTGTTGAAATAGTCTGAAAAGCCTCAAGGTCAGGCAAGAAACATTGGACATTCTGCCTTCCAAAGTGGAAGACTAAAAACTATCATCCGATGGGCCTATGATTAAGAGTTGCACACCCAGAACATTCCCTTTGTAACTGTGTTGTCTGTGAACCTATCAAGTGCTAAAAGTCACAGCCACACAAGTTCTTCACAGAGTCTGGAGACCCAAATTAGTGGCTGAAAGATCACTGCAGAAATATAATGTATAATTCAACCTACTTCTATACTGCTTCATTCTGTCAGGTGCTTCATTCTATGATTTAGTATGTTGTCATAATATATTTATACTTCTACAAAGTTGACTCCCATCAGTATTTAGGCTTTTATGAGAACATGAGTCTGTGTGGCAAATTTCTCATTTTCCCTCACCTTGATGTAGAAAAGTAGAGCTGAAAATGACTTCTATATTTCTCTTCTCTTCTCTCTCTCTCTCTCTCTTTCTCTCTCTGTCTCTCTGTCTCTCTCTCTGTCTCTGTCTCTCTCTGTTTCTGTCTCTCTCTCTGTCTCTCTCTCTCTGTCTCTCTCTCTGTCTCTGTCTCTCTCTGTTTCTGTCTCTCTCTCTGTCTCTCTCTCTCTCTCTGTCTCTCTCCCCTTTCTGTGTGTGTGTGTGTGTGTGTGTTAAAGGGAATAAAATGAAGTAAAACAATGATAAGACAGTAGAACATCTACAATATTTAATATATTGCATATCATTATCCTCTAATTATTTGTTCACACAACCAACTATAGGCTTGCAACATCAATCAAACAATACAGTCCCTCTGAAACAGCCAGTAACTTAGGAGTTGTGGGCAATGTTGTGCTCTCCCCAGTCCTCATGGCAGCTGGCTCACAGGAGTTTGTTATAGCGTCCTTCTTGGCTTTCCTCTGCCTGTGTGGATGCCACTGACTCCTTGTGTGTTTGGAGGAGTATACTTTCTTTCCTGGGTCTCCTCAACCAGTGTGGTCACTGTGATTCATGGGAGAGGGGCATAGCTTCCTTCCTGGTTCTCCCTGGCTTCTGTGGTTGCTGCTGACTCACTGTGGGAGAAGTATAGCATCCTTCAAGTTCTCCCCAGGCCATATGCCAGCTGGCTTACTGTGGGGGGTTGTGGCTTTCTTCTTGGCTCTTCACAGGCTGTGTGGGTGCCATGCTGTCACTCAAATTTTTGAGGAGCCTTCTCTGAAACTCAATGGAATTTTCACAACAGTTATATTATTTGAAATAATAGCCTATTACTTCACTGTATGCTATTTTGTATTTTTCAAAATCTAAATAATCAGCACAAAGAGTGAGCCTCAATGTGAACTTAGACTTCACTTATTATATATCACAAATTTTGGGTTATAAACTACAACATGTTTGTAATAGGCAATCTGTTAAACATGGAAGAAAATATAGATGTTTATAGAGCTAAACTTTAAAAAAATTAAAGTATATATATTTTGAGAAAATATTTTTCCATAATTGGAAGATGTGAGCCTCAAGTTCTCATTAGCATTTGGAAAATAGCTAGTCAAAACAATGTTGGGCTGTAAATACAAAATCTACAAAGAATTTCAAAAAATTTAAGATGTAATGAACTATGTAATAATTATGTAACAACTGTAATGGTTGCTACATTGTATCAACCTGTGAAATTTAGAAGCTTAATGAAGTAATTTAGCACTTCTACAGCCTAGAGTACTGAGGACATGCCCTAGGGTAGTTGTTTAGAGTCTAAGATGTTGTAATGATTAATTCACTGTGTCAACTTGAGAAGATTAGCAGTTTAGCTAAGTGACTGAGCAGGGTACCAAGGTCATCACTTTGTAAACATCCTGAACCTCTTGAAGAGGAGTGCATAGAAATGATGTGAGTGCTACAACCACACCAGGGCAGGAAGCCTGTTAACAATAAAGGGAGGGGAAAAGGTTTGATCCCCATTTTTACTCTTGTTGTCTTTGCTGTCTTTGAAACCCTCTGTCATGCCACTCTGCTTTGGAGCCAGTTGATTATGGGCTGAAACATCTATAAACTGTGAGCTAAGTAAGCCTTTTTTCTTATATCTTTCAGTGCTGGGTATTTTTGTCTCACCAATGAAAGAAAAGCAGCTAACACAATAAATATATGAAAAGGATAGACTTCTGGAAGAACATGGTGGACAGATAGCAGCAGCTTTGGAGGCTCTGTGAGAAACTGTACTTAAAATCCAGGTGAGAAATCCTAAGCAAGGGGAGATATACTTTGCCGACCCAGGAACGAACTAAACTAAGAGAAACCAACTGAAGACACAATCCTGGTGATATAACAAGAACAGATAAGGTCTCAGCATGGAAGCTGGACCCTGTACCACTGGAAGCTGTGATTTGAATTTCCTGCAGCAGCTGCTGCATCCCAATCAGCACAGCAAGGACAGAGACATGAAAGCTCTGAGAGTGGAAAGTGGTGAATAGAGTTGAGAGCGGGTCTGGCCAGGAGCCCTGCATTGACCTGTGGTGAGTGAGCGGATCGGGGACCCTTCCATTGAGTGGGAGGCTTCAGCAAAGGACATACTGGGACTGGGCAGACTACCCGGAACAGCATGCTGCAGTGACTTCAGTCACATATTCCCCTCTCAAGCGGGATTGGTGGGGAGTGCCTGGCCTGCGTGATGCCACTAAGACCTAGTAGGCCAGCCCAAACCAGGTCCCAGCACCTGGAGGTGCACCATAGCAGCGAAGCCTTTGGTAGGTTGACCTGGAGGGGTGGGCCCAGCATAGGCTGCCCAGGTCTGTGTCTCCCTAGTACACTGCACTGGGTGGGAACACCTAGCCGGCGCAATTCAAACAAACTGTAACCGACAAAGAAAGAAACTAGGCCTCCTATATACGCTTGTATATAAGGAACAAAAAATATGGGAAGAGGGAGCAACAAGAAAGGGTCCTCGGCCCCCAATAGACATAAAGCGCTATCTCCAGAGCCTCATAGACTTCAGGAATGAAGTCATTAACAACCTGAAGCAAGATATAAGTAGAATAGTTAGAGAAATGCTAAGCACCACCCAAGAAAAAACAGATGGTAGAATGGAAGAACAGAAAAAAAGGGGAGAATTGTTTGATGGAGAAAATAGAGAAAACATAGAATACGTGAAGCAGGTTCAAAGAGATTACCAGGAAACTAAAAACTCTATCGAAAACTGGCATAACAGCTTGAAAGAAACTAAGGAAAGATTATCTGAATTGGAGGGCAGATTTGTAATATGGGAGCATGAAATGAAAAACTTCTTAAAAATAACAAAAAAACAAACAGCAATACAAAGGCTAGACGATGATAAGAGGATCTATAACTTAAGAATTAAGAATATAAAAGAAGAAGTAGGGATACAAATAAATGGACTAAAAAAGCTATTCACAGAAATAATACAAGAGAATTTCCCTAATTTAGCAATTGGTAAAGAGACTCAGATGTATGAGGGATACAGGACCCCAGCCACCTACAACCCAAACAGAGCTACACCCAGGCATATAATAATCAAAATTCAAGAAATCCAATATAAGAACAGAATATTAAAAGCTGTAAGAACAAGAAACAGATCACTTACAAGGGAACACCCATCAGAATCACAGCAGACTTCTCGGCACAAACCATCAAATCATGAAGAGTGTGGAGGGAAATAATTCAAGCTTTGAAAGATAATAACCTCCAGTCAAGATTGATATATCTTGCACAACTGTCCCTAGAAATTGATGGAAAAACAAGGTGCTTCCAGGATAAAGAGGAACTAGGGGAATTTGCAACCACCAATTCAACTCTACAGAGAATACTGCAGGACATTCTAAAAGAGAAAAATACCAAGATTCCAGAAATAGTGGCCGACAGGCCACAATGAATGGAGCAGAAAGTGAAATGAAGAAGACAAACTGACAACAAATGACAGAAAAAGAACTCAACATAAATGAGGCAGAGAAGATCAGATGGCAGGAACAGCTATTTTGGAGAAAACAAGACATCATAATAGCTAGTGCTGATTTAATATCATCTTGTTTTGAAGTCCCATCAAACTTGTATTCTTCTGTTTCCATTAGTCTTAAAAGATTGTATCTTCTTGGATTTTATTATATATGATAATATAAGTAAAAACTTTTATAGACAAGGAGATTATACAGAAACCATGGTTCATTTTCTGTTAATTGGTTCTAAATATCCTATAATAATGTCATTCTCTTGAATGGTTTTATAGTGTCTTGATATGTTTGGTGCTACTGTCTACAAAGTTATACTCAAGGATTTCAAGGAAAGAGTCACTATGGTAACTATCCTTATGTCAGGATATCTTGTGGTGAAATGCTATTTTGCTTAAAGTGTTAAGTTTTCACCTGCACTGTTCTGTTGTTACACCCTCTTTTATCTCAATCTCCCTTTTTTTAATTATTTACTTTTTTCTTTTTATCTTTTTAATTAAGGGAAAAATAAATTTAAAAATAGCAGGATACATTATGGTAACCTACTTTGATTTCCTATTAACTTGATTTAAAATCCTGTATAGCCCTCACCATCTTGTTTTGACTGATTTTCCTCTATTCTGCTTTGCTTGATAGTACCAAGTTTGAAAACTGTGATGACAATAAGAATCATTATGACACCTTCCAGTTGACTATTATTTTCTTTTAAAGTCCTGTAATGTCTCCAATGCTTTGGTTTTATTCTTTACTGTTTTGTTCAATTTTATTAAAACTGGCAGTTCTTAAAATAGCAAGAAGCAGTATGGTAACCATTGTTGATCACCTTATATTTTGCTTTTACATTATCTATTATGTCCATCCTTTTGATTTGACTGACTCTGTTCTGATATGTCGCATTTGGTTTTACTCTCTTCAAAAAAAGTAATAAGAACTGTGGGAGTAATAAAACCCAAAATGTGTAATTGTCATTGTACAAAAGAAAAGAAAAGAAAGTGCTGTAAAGGTTATAACGGCATATATGTTTAAGTGTATAAGATAGATAACCATATTACTGAGTTTTTTTGGATCATTGAACAAAACTGTTTGCACTCTCACACTGTTTGAAAGTCCACTTTATATGCTTCAATTTTGCAACTTGAACAACTATTTCTAAGATAAGAATATGCAATCTATCAACTAGTGATTTCTTATTGTTTATTTTTTAAATTTTGTATTACTTGTACCCTTTTTCTGTTTTTTTCTTTTTCTCGTTAAATAAAAAAATATATGAAAGGATAATATATTGAATCTAAATGATTCAATAAATTGTATAAAGGTATGTTTACATGAAAGGACTTTATGTCCATTAAACTGGGTAATGTGAGTTGTCTGCAATAAAAACACAAATATTTGAAAATACACTTGAGTCCTCCACATAAACAATTACTTGCCAAACTCAAGACTTATTTTTCTAACTTGGGTCTGATTATTATCTGGATTGAACTGTGTTTCAAATGTCATGACCCAAAATATCTTTCTTTCTAACAGGAAAACACTATATAAGACTGTGGCTCATAATAATGTTCTAAGTGGGCTGAAGAAGTAGTTAAATGGGAGTACCTGTTGAATATATGAAAAACTTTATATTCAATCCCCTATGTCACAAAAAAATTGAAATCCTAAATTCATATACATACTGGAGTATACAATACACACAAATTCAGGAAACTACTCAGTAAATGATTGCTTTTGTAAAATAATAATTTCTCCAAAGTGATAAGACATATAATACAACAGAAGAAAGACTTGACAGTGTCCCTCTTTTCCCAACACCACTGAAGACAGTGGCTATTTCCTTACAATCTGAAGACTCCTAAGTTGCATAGAATACAGGCAGTTGCCTTTTCTGCCTTAAGGAGACAAAACTTTTGTCCTTGGTGGATCTTCTAAGCTTTCAATGGATAGAGCATTCATGTGTACCCCCCATGTAGAAATTGCCTGTTCACAGGTATATCCCCTGCTGCCTGTGAGGATGTGAATCAAGGTGGGAAGAGTTCATGTATATCAAGAGGCCATACATATTACTCCCATATTACTTCTCTATCTGGATTAATAAAATGTAGTGTTCAGATTATTTTATGTAATAAACAAGGAAATTAAGGCAGAAATTCTGCTTATTTTTCTATGCAATGATGAAGAATGATGGCAACAACAAGAATTCAAATTGCACAGTCAATAGGTACACTAAGCTATTATCCTATATATTTCTAATCCTAGTTTTTTGAGAAATATCCACACTGTTTTATGCAATGGGTGGACCAGTCTCCACTTCTTTCAACAGTGCAGAAGGATTTCTTTTTTCACACATCCCCTCCATCATTTATAATATGTTGATTTATTGCTGATAGTCATTCTTTCTGGGAGGAGATTAAATCTCAGAATTGCCTGAAATTCCATCTCTCAAATGGCCAGTGACATTGAACAGACGTGAGAGCCAATGCAAAAAATTAGAAGATGAAGAAAGAACACCACACACACCCCATCTTTGATGATAAGTATATTCAGTGGAAAAAAGCCTTTTTAGTGAATGGTGCTAGTAAAACTGATTTTCCAACACACAAGACAAGTTAGACCCATGTCTTTCACCATGCACTACACTAAAGTTAAAAAATCAAAGATCTAAATAATAAAACAGAAATGTTAAATTTGCTGGAGGAAATAATAGGTACACCTCTTGAAGACATAGGTGTAGGGAAAGATTTCATGAATAAGACCTAGATTGCATAGGAAATACTACAAAGAATGAACAACTGGGATCTCCTCTTATTAAAAAAGGTTTTTCACAGCACAAAAAAAAATTACCAACAGAATCAAAAGACAACACACAAAGTAGGAAAAAATTTTAGCTAGTTGTCCTTCAGATACAGGACTATTATCTGGAACATATAAAGATTTAAAATAACTGAGACTCCCTCCAAATTGAAAGACCCAAAAGAAAAGTGAGCATCTGAAATGAATACTCATTTCTCAGAGGAAAAAAATATAGATGATAAAGATATATGTGAAAAAATGACCCAACAATATTTGATTCATAATTCACACACCCTAAAAACTGGCTTGTTTAGAAATGAATACACCCTTGCAGTTTAATCAACTTACTAGTCTGTGGAGTAACCACCACTAAATAATTTTAGAACTTTTCCTTGTGGCCCAAAGGATTCCCTACTCCCCTCCATACACCCATTGCACAATTAACTTCCATTCAAATTTCACCAGTCTTCTGCAAAAACCACTCAATGTTCAATCTCAGGGACTTATCTACTCTGCACATTCCACAAAAATGTTGTCATATAGTACATAACCTCATATGTGTGATTTCTTTTACTTAGAGAAATATTTTCCATAGTCACCATTGATTTTGCTTGCCATCAATATTTTTTCTTTTTTTATTATTGCATATTTGTTATGCAGAGTATATGTTACCATATTCTTTGTGACTTTTTTTGACAGCAATGGTTGTAAATTTATTCTGTTAATGAGGAATAGAGCCTCTTTGAGATTTAACTTTCAGACAGTGAAATATAGCATCATGAGGAAGACAAGAAGGAGGGAAGTGGGTCCGTTGGACCTAGGCAGAATCTGAAGTGTGAAATGGAGCCCACAGAGAGTGAAAAGTAAAACTTAAAGGAAGAAGGCAGTAGCTGAGATGGGACTCACTGCATGAGAGGAGTTGTTTGAACTTGGAGACTCACGGTTGGGATGATGGTGATGTCTCTGCAGGGAGACATGCAGTGGAGGGGAGCAGGGGACATGGAAGACTTAATTGGCTGGTGGTAAGTACAAGGGACTTAGTTGTCCTATGGGGAGAGAGTGATTATTCAGGAGCCATTTTGGAGATGGGCTGGATGAGCTCAGAACAAATAACTGCTGCTGGTTTCATCTAGAAGATCCCAGATGGGTGTAGACTTGCAGAAATTGCTTGGGGGGCAATGAGCCCTGAGATTATCCATTAGTTCACCAAAAAACAACTGCTGACTTGCTGGGACAGATTGGCATTGGCAATTGGGACTCTCTGTCTCCACAAATTATCTACTAGTGAAACAAGAGAAAATCCTGGAAGTGGACTGTTTGTCCTCCAACTTTACCTCTAATCTCTTTCACTTCTTCCATTTTCTATTTTCTTCTTAATCCATTTTCAATGTTAATCCCCAACAGCAAAATTGACACATTCAGAACTCATATATTGCATATAATTATCTGGTTTATTTTACAGTTTGTAATATAATCACGGTTCTAATTCATATGGTTAAAAGTTGTAAATTAAGAGTTAGCTCAGTTTGTTGCTTTCTAGGCTGTGTTTGATGCTATTAGTACCACTATAGCCAAAATTGACATTATTATTCTAAATGGCTATTAGCCCTGGTATTATAATGAGGAATACATTCTAAAACATTATATGACATGAATAATTTGGTCACGCCATACTAACTAAAATAAACCAGACACCAAATTACAAGTACTATATGATAATTTTTATAAGGTGTCTACAGTGTAAAAATCTATGAACAAAAGAAGTAGAACGGTGGTTGCAGTGGTAGAAGAAACGGAAATGGGAACTCTTAGTTCCTAGGGCATAGAGTTTCAGTGTTCAAGAGAAAAAAGACTTCTGGAGACTGACTTCCTAATAGACACTACATTACTGAACAACATATACTTAGAGACAGCCATGGCATGACAACCAGACTCTGCTCAGCACAACTTCTCAGACTTCTGAAACTTATCTCAGGTCCATATGTGTTTTTTTTAGTAAAATCCAGATTTAGAAAAACAAGGCATCTTATCATGAATCCTCATCATTTATATCCAGTAGCCTTTGATATCTGATGAGGCCCCTCACCTCCAACCACTCAACACATAATGTCTAATCACCTTGGCTTGTCTTCCTTAAGAATCCTTATATTTTGATTTGATACCCAAATTCAGTGTTGTTTATACCTGATTCTTCCACTTAGCCACTGTCCATTCATGAACACCTAACCTGTTGCTCCTTAAATGGAATTTTGAGGTACTCACGGTATTTTCAGAGTTGAGTGCAGTACTTTTACCCTGCCAAGGCACTTATTTGAGTTCTTCTCTATACCTGCCTCAGTGGTCTTCAGTTATGTGTGCTTACTGTGCTTAGTGAAATGTTACTGAATGATTTTTTTATTGAATAGATAGTTGTTTTGTGAATTTTTCCTGAAAGTTACATTGGGGAAAACTAGAAAAATATTTATGATGTGAACTATTTAATCTTTATCTTCAAAATTCAGGTAAATTTATTCATATCTACCAGTCTTATTACTCACATTAACTTCTTATAATAAAATGTCTACTTATGCCCTAGTAGTTCACAGAATACACATAGTGCTACAAAATTATCAACCAACAAGTAAGTTCATTTAGTCCCTCTTCAGCAAAGCTTGAGAAATATTTTACCCTTTCTACAAGAAAAAGCAGGAAAAGTTTAGAAATTTTCTGGAACAAAGCAGTATTTATGTAATAGTTAAATAGGAGTTGGCCTCCTCACTGCATATGTTTTAATTTTCAAGACATGGAGTAGTCTCATTACTTTCTGGAATCTGGCCTCCAATTGTTTGATTGAGGTTCTTCTCCTGCCTCGGCTTCTCTGGTATGAGCAAGATAGGTGTATGGCACAGCAGTCAACTTCTTAAAAAATATTCTTAAGAGGTGGTTAAAATAATTTCTTCATAAACAGTTGAATGACCTTTGATTAAAATTCTCCATTTACCAATAAACAAATTATTTGTTTTATTGAAGAATATTTAAGGCAAATTTAGAATGTTCTCATACTCAATGAGAACACACATACTAATTTTACTATCTTTATAGTTGAGAACATGTCCTATAGGGACTAGTGGAATGAGAAGAAAATGTTTTTGATAATTTAGGAAGTTACAATTGTAGATCATATTGAAACTTGATGGAAATATCTGTATTCTTTCCACATTGTCTTTAAAGAAGAATGGTTTTCACCTATTATGCATTCTAAGAAAAGTCATGAAGACACCTCTGAATCTATTTTGTAACATCAAGACAAATTTCTTAACATAAGTCATAAAATTTTAAAATTTACACATACAATAAAAACAAAATAGTCTTTAAAATGAGATTTTTATTACCCATATGTGGTGAAATAACCCAGTGAAAGTACAAATGACATATGACTTTGAAAAGAACAAACACTCCCAATTTTGCTAATTAGTAATACCACTCATAATGGCACATAGCAAGATAATATTTATCTCTTTCATATTTAATAGTGGAGTATGAACCAAACTCTTAACATATATTTCTTGGAAAATAATAACTGAAATTTTCATGTTTAATTGTATAATGCCATGAATCACTGCAAAATAGGTAAAACTGAGAAATTACATCCCAATTATTAACTAAGTTCTGCTGAAAGCTTTAGGACACTGGATAAGTGGTGGCAAGAGCATGAGTATGCATTCTGAAACTTTGGAATGCAAGGAGTTTTTTCAACTCCAGATGCATATAATTCATTTATTAAAAACCCACTATTTTTCTATTGACTGCATTCGTGACACACATGGACAA
This sequence comes from Cavia porcellus, assembly GCF_034190915.1. Classification (NCBI taxonomy): domain Eukaryota; kingdom Metazoa; phylum Chordata; class Mammalia; order Rodentia; family Caviidae; genus Cavia; species Cavia porcellus. The sequence goes on from NW_026947489.1 coordinate 62,734,012, forward strand.
AATACTGGATTTTATAAGGTTTATTTATATTTGTCTCAGATAAACAACTAGGGATTTGTTTCAAGATAATGTTTTGAATCAGAATGCTTGGTGGAGTGTGGTAAATTAACTAATGGTCAACTTGTAACACCCAGCCAAATGACTTGGTATGGTGCTGGGTGAGGAGGGTCCACCTGAGGATTTTTGCCAACATTATAAAAGGAGAAGTGGAGGGGAAGATGGTGTACTGCTGATTCTACTGAAGAATCTTATGCTGGTTTCCCTGATGGGAACTTGGTTGTTACCATCAGAGGAGCTCAGGTGCTCACTGTTGCTGAGGATGGTTGAGGTTTCCTTTGGGGGAAGCTCTGGTCCTTACATTGAGCAGTGCTCCTGTTTGGGGGATTATCAGGTACAGTCTTTGCACTTAGGACTGTTTTCATTGTGTTCCATAATTTCCAGTACATTGTGCTGGCATTATTGATTCTAGGAGCTGTTCAGTTCCATGATTCCTCCTAAGACCCATTGAATATTAAATAGGAGTTTCCCTCTAGGTCCCTGTCTTTGTAAAAATATAAGTAATGTAGATCTCACATATAGATTTTAGTGTATAGATGTAGAAATGGGTCATGAGATACAAGTTCTTGTAAGAACAGAGGAATGGAAACAAGTTAATAATATAGAAGGAATTCAACATTATAACTCAGGAGTTGTCATTTGAGCTTCTCAATGGCATTGAGTTGTGGATTTGAGTTCCTCAATTCAGTGCAATTGCGGCTTTCCCAGAAAATTCAAGTAACTATCAATGTTTTAGTGTCTGTGATTGAAATGCAAACATGAATTGACTATACAAAGAATTTTTTCTGACTCTACTTGACCCTGAGCAGGTAGGGTTACACCTACTTATTTGAAACTTTTTAAGGAGGGCAAGATGTTCAAATGTCCTATCTAAACCTGGACACTTTGAGACCATTACACAAATGGCCTTACATTCAATTACCATTGCAATTACTTGGCATCACCCCAAATGGCATTCATGCAAATAGATTATTGGTACAAGCTCGAGATTCAATCTGTCTGAGAACAGGCAGCCTTTGGGGCTTTGCAATAAATAGATGTTTATGAAACAATGGTCCATGGATGTTGAGAGACTGATCAATGATATGTTTTTTTTTCTTTCTTTCTTCCTTTCTTTCTTTCTTTCTTTCTTTCTTTCTTTCTTTTTTGTTTTGTCTTTCAAGACAGAGTTTTAGAATGAAGTTTAGGTTGGCCTTTAACTCATGTTTTGCTCAGTCTGGCCTCAAACTCTAAGAAATCTTCCTGCCTAAACATCTTAATTGCAAGGGATTACAGGTGTGCACTGCCACACCTGGGATCAACATATTTTGTACCTGTGTTTTTCACTGAGACATGAAATGTCAGAAGTACAGCCAGAAGGTGGAAAAACTAACTGTTTCTCCAGGGTAGTGTGGAAGGAGTAATTGAAATGTTTCTCTATGCTCACAACAGTAAGACATGAACACCAAACCAACCCTGCAAAAAATATTGAAAGACAGTTTAGATACACAAAGGAAAAAAAGCACTAAGCAAAGCAGATAATTAAACAGAACAGAAAGATAAAGAAGCAACAGCAGAGAGACAACATATCAACACTAAACCAGCATTTAACAGTAATAACCATTAATATAAATGGTCTCAATGCACCAATCAAAAGAAACAGATTAGCAGAATGGATCAAGAAACAAAATCCAACCATATGCTGTTTAAAGGAAACCCATCTAACCTAGAAGGATACTCACAGACTGAAAGTCAAAGGATGGAAAACAATACTTCATGCAACAGGAATCCAAAAAAAAGCAGGAGTAGCCATTCTGTTTGCAGACAAAGTGAACTTTAAACCAACAATGACCATAAAGGACAAAGAAGGTCACTACATACTCGTAAGGGGAAAACTCCAAGAGGAAGAGATAACTATCTTAAATATATATGCACCAAACTCCAGAGCACCCAGTTATATAAAAGAACCATTGACAGAAATGAAAACTCAAATTATCAGTAACACAATTGTAACAGGAGACATTAACACACCATTGACACCAAGGGACAGATCAACCAGACAGCAAATGAACAAAGAAATAACAGAACTGAATCACACCTGCAAACAGAAGGATTCGATAGACATATACAGAATGTTCCACCCAACAACATCAGAATACACATTCTTCTCAGCAATACATGGATCATTCTCTAAAATAGACCATATATTAGCTCACAGAACATATTTAAACAAATGCAAAAGAGTTGAAATCATCCCTTGCATGTTATCAGATCACAGCCCTCTGAAATTAGAAATTAATGATAAAAGATACTGCAAAAAAACCGCAAACACATGGAAACTGAATAACACACTCTTGAGTAATCAGGGGGTCACAGAAGAAATTAAAGAAGAAATTCAACAATACCTAAAAGAAAAGGAAAATGCAGATACAACTTACCGGAATTTGTGGGATGCAATGAAAGCCGTCCTCAGAGGAAAATTTATTGCACTGAGTTCCCACATCAAGAAAACAGAACGAATACAAATAAAGAACTTGATGCTACACCTCAAACAGCTAAAAAAGAAGAACAAGTCAAGCCCAAAGCCAAAAGAAGAGAGAAAATTGTAAAAACCAGAGCAGAAATTAATTCAATAGAGACTAAGAAAACAATCCAAAGAATCAATGAATCAAAGAGTTGGTTCTTTGAAAGAATAAATAAAATCGATAAGACCCTAGCCAACCTTATTTTAAAAAGGGGAGAAAAAGCTCAAATTCATGCAATAAGAAATGAAAAAGGCGAAATCACTACACACCCAATAGAAATACAGAAGGTCATCAACACCTATTTCGAAAACCTCTACTCTCAAAGGTTTGATAACACATAAAAAGCAGACTCCTAAAAATATATGAAGTACCAAAGCTAGATCAAGAGGATGTAAAACTGTTGAATAACCCAATCTCTGTTAATGAAATTGAAAATGTAATTAAGTCCTTACCTACAAAGAAGATCCCAGGCCCAGATGGATTCATTGCAGAATTCTACAAGAAATACAAAGAAGACCTAATGACAACACTCATCAAACTATTCAATGAAATTGAAAGGGAAGCAATCATTCCTAAGTCATTCCTGGAAGCAAATATCACTCTAGTACCAAAACCTGAGAAAGACCCAACTAAAAAAGAGAACTACAGACCAATCTCCCTAATGAACACAGATGCAAAAATCCTCAATAAAATATTGGCAAATAGGCTGCAGCAAATCATCAAGAAGATTATACACCATGACCAAGTGGGATTCATCCCAGGAAGGCAAGGATGGTTCAACATAGGTAAATCAATAAATGTAATCCACCATATCAATAAATCCAAAAGGAAGAATCACATGATCATTTCTATAGATGCAGAAAAAGCCTTCAACAAGGTCCAACATTCATTCATGATAAGAACTTTACTGAAAATTGGAATAGATGGTCTTTACCTCAATCTAATAAAGGCCATTTATGACAAACCAACAGCCAGCATCATACTAAGTGGCCAAAAATTGAAAGCCTTTACTTTAAAATCAGACACAAGACAAAGATGTCCTTTATCACCACTCCTACTTAATATAGTACTGGAAGGACTAGCCAGAGCAATTAGGCAAGAGAGAGAAATAAAAGGGGTAAAGATAGGAAAAGAAAAAGTTAAATTATCATTATTTGCAATTGACATGATACTCTACATAGAAGACCCCCTAAACTCCATTGAAAGACTCTTAGATACAATAAATAAATTCAGTGATTTAGCTGGATACAAAATCAATACTCAGAAATCAATAGCATTCCTATACATGAACAACAAAATCACAGAGAGGGAAACAAGAGAAACCACACTCTTCACATTAGCAAGCAAAAAAATGAAATATTTGGGAACTACTCTTATGAAAGAAGTGAAAAACCTATACAAGGAAAATTATAATACACTGAAAAAAGAAATTGAAAATGATATCAGCAAATGGAAAGACATCCCTTGCTCAAGGATAGGAAGAACAAACGTGAAAATGGCCACTCTTCCAAAGCTATTATACAGATTCAATGCAATCACAATAAAAATACCATTAACATACCTTATAGATCCAGAGAAATCACTCCTAAAATTCATCTAGAACCAGAAGAGACCTAGAATAGCAAAGGCGATTCTTTTTCTTTTCTTTTTTTTAAATTTTATTTAAAAGGAAAAAGAGAAAAACACAGAACAAAAAAAGTGGTGTAAGGGTACACGTAATACAGAACTACAAAAGAAAAAAAAGACAGTAAGAAATCACCAGTTAATAGATTACATATTATCATCTCAGAAATAGTTGCTGAAATCACAGTATCAAAGAATACAAAGCGGACATTCAAGCAGTGAGACTGCAAACAGTTGTGTTCAATGATCCAACCAAAAACATTAATATGGTCAGCTACTTAACACCCCTAAACACACTTGCTGTTGTATCCTTTAGAGCTCTTTTTTCCCTCTCTTTTTTACAACAAAATTTACACATTTTGGGTTTTATTACTCCTTAGTTCTTATTACTTTTTTGGGGGGGAGAGAATAAAGTCAAATATGGCAAAACAAAGCTGTCAGTCAAAACCAAGGATAGACATAGCACATGATGTAAAGACAGAGTACAAGGTTATCCACAATGGTTACCATATGTCTCTTGTTTCCTTAAAAAGAATTGTCTATCTCATTAGATATAAAGTTGGAAAAAACAGTAGAGAACAAGACCAATAAAACTTAGGCATTGTAAACATTACAGGACTTCCAAAGGAGACAATAGTCAATCCAGAATGGGCATCTTAGTGAATCTTATTGCCTTCAAAGTAGTTGCCTATACCCTCAAACTTGATACTATCATACAGAATGGAACAGAGTCTAATCAGTCAAAACAACATAGTGGGAGTATTACGTGACTTCAAAACAAGTTAATAGGAAATCAAAAAAAGTTACTATTATATATCCTGCTAAATTTTTTTATTTTTCCCCTTAATTAAAAAAACCATAAAAATAACTAAATAATTTTTGAACGAATAAGGGAGAGATTGAAATAAATGACGACATAACAATATAACAATACAGGTCAAAGCATGACTGTCTCAGCAACCTAGTGCTTCACCACCAAATAACCCGACTTAATAGTAGTTACGATAGTGTCTGTCTTTTTCCTTGAAATATTTGAATAAAACTTCATTTACTATAGCTTCAAATATTTCCATATCAAGAAGCCCAGAATAAAGCCTTTCCAATTAATAAGTGAAAACTTTATAAGGCACAAGGCCACATAATGGGGAATCATGATTACCACATATTTTTATATATTTGAATCATTACTTACATTAGGGAAACTATTCAGTATTCACACATGCGACATTGATTTATTTCACTTATGAGTATGGTCCCAAGCTGCGCCCATTTATTGATAAATATCTCAATGTGATCCTTCTTTATAGCTGAGTAATACTCCATTGTATAGAAATACTACAACTTTTTTATCCATTCCTCAATTGATGGACACTTGGGTTGTTTCCAAGATCTGGTGATTACAAATTGTGCTGCTATAAATATAGGTGCACATATATCACTGTGGTATGATGCTTTCAGTTCTTCTGGGAATATGCCTGGAAGTGGAATAGCAGGAATAAATGGGATTTCCAATCCCAACTTTTTGAGAAATATCCACACAGACCTCCACAAAGGTTGTACCAGTCTACACTCCCACCAACAGTGCGGGAGAGTTCCTTTTTCCCCACAGCCTCTCCAGCATTTGTTGTTGTTGGTGTTCTTGATCCTGGCCATTCTTTCAGGAGTGAGATGGTATCTCAATGTGCTTTTAATTTGCATTTCTCTAATGACCAATGATGATGAACATTTTTTCATGTATTTATTTGCCATTTGCATTTCTTCATCTGAGAAGTGCATATTCATCTCAGATGCCCATTTTTGGATTGGATCTTTGAATTTTGGGGGTCTGAGTTTTTTAAATTCTTTATATGTTTTAGACAAGAGTCCCTTGTCTGAGAGAGAGCTCACTAGAATCTTTTCCCAGTTTGTGGGTTTTCTTTTCACTATGCTGGAGATTTCTTTTGACATGCAGAAACTTTTTAATAAGAAGTGGTCCCAGTTATTGATTCTGGGAAGTATTTCCTGTGCGGTTTGAGTCCTGTTCATGAATTCTCTACCTACTCCTATGTCTTCAACGTTTCTACCCAATTTGTCTTCCAATAGATTTAGTGTTTCTGTTTTAATATTCAGATCTTTGACCCATTTAGATTTTAATTTAGTACATGGTGATAGACATGGGTCTAGCTTTAGTTTTCGGCAAATGGAGAGCCAGTTTTCCCAGCACCATTTATTAAAGAGATTGTCGTTCTTCCAGTGAAACTGCTTGGCTCCTTTATCAAACATAAGGTGGTTGAGTGTGTTTGTAGTTATGGTTGTATCTTCTAATCTATTCCATTGATCTTCGCCTCTGTTTTGATTCCAATACCATGTTGATTTTACTACTGTTGCTTTGTAGTATAACTTCAAGTCAGGTATTGTGATGCCTCCTGTTTTGTCTTTGCTGCTTAGAATTGCCTGCAGTATTCTCTGTCGAGTTGAATTGGTGGTTGCAAATTCCCCTAGTTCCCCTTTATCCTGGAAGCACCTTGTTTCCATTAATTTCTAGGGACAGTTGTGCAGGATATATCAACCTTGGCTGGAAGTTATTGTCTTTCAAAGCTTGAATTATTTTGCCCCATGCTCTTTGTGATTTGATGGTTAGTGCTGAGAAGTCTGCTGTAATTCTGATGGGTGTTCCCTTGTAAGTGATCTGTTTCTTGTCTCTGACAGCTTTTAATTTTCTGTTCTTATATTGGATTTCTGGAATTTTGATTATTATATGCCTGGGTGTAGTTCTGTTTGGGTTGTAGGTGGTTGGGGTCCTGTATGCCTCATACATCTGAGCATCTTTAACTTTTTCTATATTTGGGAAGTTCTCCTTCATTATTTCTGTGAATAGCCTTTGCAGGTCATTGTTAATTCTTAAGATATAGATCCACTTATCATCTTCTAGCCTTTGTATTGTTACTGCTTGTTGCCTTGTTATTTTTAAGACATTTTTCCTGTCATGCTCCCATATTGCAATCCTGTACTCCAGTTCAGATAATCTATCCTTAGTTTCTTTCAAGCTGTTATGCCAGCTTTCAATAGAGTTTTAATTTCCTGGTAATCTCTTTGAACCTGCTTCATGTATTCTATGTTTTCTCTATTTTCTCCATCAAACAATTCTCCCCTTTTTTTGCTCTTTCATTCTACCATCTGTTTTTTTCTTTGGAGGTGGTTAGCATTTCTTTAACTATTCTTCATATATCCTGCTTTACTTGGTTAAATACTTCACTTTTGAACTTGTCTATGAGGACTCTAAGATATCGCTTTATGTCTATTGGTGCCATGCCTGATATTGTGTATTTTCTGTCCTCATTCTCCTTTGCATTTATCTTTCCTGGGTCAGTGTTCTCAGAATTGGGGACCAAGGGCCCTCTTTTCTTGCCTCCTCTTCTCATGTTTTTTTCCTTCCATATAGGCATATATAGGAGGCCCAGTTTCTTTGTCAGTTTCAGTTTGTCTGAAGTGCGCTAACTAGGTGGTCCCACCCACTGCAGTATACTGGGAGGTACAGACCCTGCAGCCTATACTGGGTCTGATCCTTCAAGTCAACCTACTGAAGGCTTCACTGCATTAGGTTGCACTGCCAGGTACAGGATGTTGGTTTGGGCTAGCCTATTGGGCCTCAGTCTGTGGAATCACCCAGGTCAAGGGCTCCCCACCAATCCTGCTTGAGAGGGGAATATGTGACTGAAGTCACTGCAGCACCCTATTCCAGTCAGTCTGCTCAGTCTCAGAATATCCTCTGTTGGAGCCTCTTTGACTATGGGAGGGTCCCTGTTCCTCTCACCCACCGCAGGTCAGTGCAGGTTCCTTTCACCCACTGCAGGTTTATGCAGGTTCATCTCACCCACTGAAAATCAATTTAGGGCTCCCCACCAGTTCTGCTCCCAATTTGGTTCACCAGTGCCTGTTGGAGTCGCTCCCGGCCGGCAGGAAGAACACACGACAAGATCTGGCAGTGGCTAGGCTCTCTTTATTTTCCTTCTCTGCACAGTCTGCCCCGGGATTCTTCCCGGCCGAAGCCTCTACCGGTCCGCTCCCCGCGGCTCCTTTCGTGCTTCTTCTCCCGAGCGGGAGAGGCACTCGCTTATATGCAGGCACATCATCCAATCAAGCCGAAGCGGGTCAGGCAAGCTGATTGGCTAACCTCACTAGTTGATAAAAGATGTAACCCATCGAAGCACGAACGGCCCTATAAGCAAGAGCAGGAGCAAAGAGCACAGGGGGCTGTCAGCCACCCAACACTAACATCGTGACTATTATTTTTTGGCCATCTCTGGATACAAGTTGCATTAAACTGTGGCACATATTGGACTTGAAAAGGTGGCCCATGTGTGCAATTTTGGGGTACACTAAAATTATGGGAGTCACTGCTATTGTAAGTGACTGGTAGGGCCAGCGGCCATGACTCTCCCATCATCATGCACAGCCAACAATCGGAGGCCAGGGCTGGATCAGTTTGATTAAGTGCCCTATGGGTGGCTTCTAGGATGTCCTCTGTAGCGGGGTCCAGGCTGATGCCTCGGGACTTTGGGCGCAGAAGCGGGTGGTAAGTTATCTCGGGGAATGGGTCTAGTTGTTTCCATCGCTCTATGATCTGTTCCTGCTGATACTGATCTTGGACCCCCCCCCACTGTCCGAGATATGGACGGGGGATACCATCTGCCAACAAACAACATCTCCAATCTCTCCATTGCAGCCCGCCTGCATAAATGGGGAGCTACCTACAACAGTGGGGAGATGGCCAGGGGCAACTGGAACTGAACCTCTAGTGAGGCTTGCCATCCAATAGGTTTTGTTATTGACCACACATGATTGTGTTTGTGTATAACAAGTCGAATGTACAGATTCTTCGAATTTCTTGCAAGGGCATGTCTGGGGCTTGCCTGACTCAGGGTTCACCTTAGGCTTCTTCACACACTGATAGGAGGGAACTGTCGGCCCTGTCCCACTAGCATAGCTAACGAGGTATGCAATTTTCTCCCCACAATCAGTTGAGCCAGAGTGAGGGGTAGAAGGGGGAGACGTGATTATGCCGCCTCCGCAATCACATGGGTTGCCATACAGGGACTTATATAGATCATCTCTAGACACGGGACCCCCTAGTCCAGCATGCACCATACTTATCCTAAGGAGGGTTAGGACAGCACTCCCAAGGAGGAGGGCAACCTCCTTTTGGCACATCTTGTTAGCTGGTCTGTGACTGATCTCCGGCGGGACAGGTCTGTTCTTCGGTCGAAGGACTTGTCGCTCGCGTCAGCCTTTCTGGGACCCACAATGGTTCTCGTCCCGGTTCCTGCGGGAAAACACAAACCACACCTCGGTTCCAGCTGACCACCGGATCCGGGCCCATCCATTGTCCTGTCAGGACATCTTTCCACTTCACCCACCCTTTATGGTTAGGGGACGGATTACAATGCTCCATAGCTGGGGAGCAATTATCATTGTTTAAATTTAAAAAATTGTGTATGAATAATGCCATGGATAACCGTGCCTTTGGGGGCAGGCTCTGACTTACTCCCCCTTTTTGTTTATCTAAAATTTCTTTGAGACTTCTATGAGCTCTTTCGATAATTCCTTGACCTTGAGGATTATATGGGATACCATGTTTTAGCCGAACTTCCATAGTTTTGCAGAATTCATTGAAGGCTTTCCCTGTGTAGGCTGGTCCATTGTCTGTTTTTAACATTTTGTGTTTGCCCCAAGCGGCCCAAGCCGCCAGGCAATGATTAATCACATTAGACACCTTTTCACCCGTCTCTGCCGTTGCAAATATAATGTGAGAACAGGTATCTGTAGAGACATGGACATATTTAAGAGCTCCAAACTCATTTATGTGTGTGACATCCATCTGCCAAATATCGCCAGGGATCAGACCTCTAGGGTTTACCCCCATCGGTATATCAGGTTTATATGCGGCACAGGAGCCGCATAATCGCACGATGTCTCGTGCGTTAGCCCTGGAAATGTGGAAATGGTTTGCTAATGTCCTGGCATTGACATGGAACTTGTCATGGAAGGCACGGGCCTGTTCTATTGGTGTTAGTATGTTGAAAATCCACAGCAGGCGAGTGGCCGCATCAGCAGCCGCATTTCCCTGTGCCATGGGCCCTGACAGGTGTGTATGTGCTCTTATATGGGTGGTGAATACTTTATGGTGTCTATTTAGGAGTAATGTTTGGATAGACAGGAGCAGTTTGGTCACTGTAGATGTTGGTTTGATTGGGCCCGCGGTCTCAAGGATCTGCATCGCATTGACCACGTATTTTGAGTCGGAGACGATGTTAATGGCTCCTGGGAATTTTTCAAGGACAGTTCTGACAATCTGTAGCTCTACCACTTGTGGTTGATCTGGCTCAAACTGTATGCTAACTGGAGGCGTGCCTGAGATCACATAGGCTCCTATCCCAGTCTTGGATCCATCCGTATAAATTGTTGTTGCTGAGGCAATAGGCTCGGGGGCGGTGACTTTTGGAAAGACTACTGGGTGTTGAGTAACAAATTGTAATAGAGGGTCCTTAGGATACTGATTATCTATTTCCCCATGGAAAACACATCTCAGAATAGCCCAAGTATCTATGCAAGCAGCTAGAGTCTTAATTTGGCTGGCGGTGTAAGGTACCCGAATGGCTTGAGGCCCTGAGCCAAAATGTTGAATAGCTCTATTATGTGCCTCGAGGGCCAGAGAAGCAACTGCTTCCGGGTAATGTTCAATAACCTTAGCAGGTGAAACTCTGGGATGTACCCACAGGAGTGGTCCTGTTTGCCAAATCACCGCTGTGGGCTGGGAGCTGGTTTGCAGTAGGCAGATGTCAAAGGACCGCTCTGGTTCAATTCTTTGTAATGTGGCCTTGCCTAAGGCCTCTTCTATTTTTCTTAATGCAACTCTGGCTTCTGGGGTGAGGTCTATGAGACGCGATATCTGGATTTCCCTTTAGAAGATCAAATAAGGGCTTTAAATCTGAATTAGGGACATGTAAGTAAGGTCTAATCCAATTTATATCCCCCAATAACTTCTGCATGTCATTTAAGGTTGTAATACCATCTGTTCTAATGGTCACCTTTTGTGGTGAGACCAATGTAGGGGAAATCCTGGCACCTAGATAAGTCACCATGTCCCCTCCCTGAATCTTGTCGGGGGCAATATGTAAATTGGCTTTCCTCAGGGCCTCGACCAATTGGCCGAGCATATCATTCAGCATTTTTGTGTCTTTACCACTAATCAAGAGATCGTCCATGTAATGCACACACCTAACCCTAGGGAAGGCCTTACGTATGGGGACCAATAAGGAATCTAGATATGTCTGGCACATAGTGGGGCTATTAGCCATGCCTTGTGGTAAGACCACCCATTCATATCTAAGATCAGGGCTTTCTTGATTGATGGTGGGCAGGGTGAAGGCGAACCTGTGGGTGTCCTCAGGATGCAAGGGAATTGAGAAAAAACAGTCTCTGAGGTCTATGATATAAGTTGGCCAGGATCTAGGAATTGCCGAGAGGGCCGGCAACCCTCTTTGAACTGCCCCTAGGGGTTGCATCTGTGCATTAACTGCTCTTAAATCATGGAGTAGTCTCCACCTGCCTGACTTCTTTCTAATTACAAAAATGGGAGTATTCCACGGGGAAGTTGACGGCTTAATATGTCCTGCCTGGAGTTGGGTGTTAACTATTTCTGACAAGGCTAGGAGCTTCTCCTTGGGCAAGGGCCACTGAGGTACCCAGACCGGATTTAAAGACTTCCAGGTGATCTTGATTGGAGTGGGTAGGAGAACTTCCTCAGCGGCCCCTAGGAAAAACCCAGCCTGTGTCTACCTTCCCTTTTTTCTACAGTCACGGGAGATGTCCGGCCCTGTAGGGCAGAGCCCAGGCCCTTGCCGGGAACATATCCCTGATTTTTAAGTATACCCTTAGCTTGAGGAGAGCAGGTGGATGTAAGAGTAACATCCATCTGTGTGAGGATGTCCCTCCCCCACAAAGACACTGGTAGCTGCAAAACAAAAGGTTGAAAGTGATCCTGATGACCCTCCCCATCGCACCAGAACAATGCTGTAGCACTAACTTGAGGGGCAGATGCCATCCCCAGGCCCTGAAGCGTGTTGTCCGCAGTGTTGGTGGGCCAACTGGAAGGCCAGTCCTTTTTGGAGACAATGGAACGGTCAGCTCCTGTATCTAGGAGCCCTGTTATATTCTTGCCATTGACCTCAAGTGAGAGCATGGGCCTTTTATCAAGTTTCATATGGAGTCCCTCGAAGATTTCCCCTGAGGAACCGAAGCGTTGGCTTTTTCTAACTTTCTGCTTTGAGGGAAATCTCTTGTGGAGACTGGGGAGCAGCAAGAGCTGCACTATCTTGTCTCCTTTATTGATTACCATAGTGCCCACAAGAGATTGAACCATAATTTTAATATGTCCTGTGTAGTCTGAGTCTATGACCCCCGGGACTACTGTGAGACCCCGAAGGGCCGTGGAGGACCTTCCAATCACTAGACCGACGGAATCCTCGGGTAATGGTCCCTTGAAAGTGGTTTCCACCACCTGAACACCCATGTCTGGCGCTAATATGAGTCTGGAGGTGACACAGAGGTCCACACCGGCTGACCCAGGGGTAGCCCTTGCTGAAGGCTGCCATCCTGCGCTGTCCTGTCTCGGGGGCGGGGGCCTGCCGGCGAGGAGGGCCCCCTCTGGCCGTTTTTTGGCTCGTTTGCATCTCGGCCACAAATACGATTCCCCTGAGTGTCATAAACTGACCTGCAATCCTTTGCCTTGTGTGGTCCCTTTTTGCACCGCCCACAGACGTTATACGATCCTTCATTTTTAAGGCGAGGCTTGGCATCTGCACTATTTGGGCAGTTGCGTTTAATGTGTCCTGGGTCCCCGCAGCTGAAGCACCCCTTGGCTTTATGTTCCTCTCTAGGCCCGCGAGGTCCCCTTTGTTGCACTGCCGCAGCCAGGAGAGCTGCAACTCCCGAATTAGAAAGCGGCCCCCCTATTTCTCTGCATATTCTGATCCAGGCATTAAGGTCTTTATTCTTATGGGGAGCTATCGCTGCCTTACATTCCTTTGTGCATTGTTCGAAAATCAACTGCCTGACAAGCGGACGAGCCACATCCTGGTCGGAAAATATTTTGTCAGCAGCGTCCTGCATTCTGGCCACAAAGTCAATAAATGGCTCCGTGGTGCCTTGAACTATTTTTGAAAGACATAGGGAGGCTGTTCCAGCACCACTTACCTGCTTCCAGGCGCGAAGCCCTATGGCATTAATTTGTTCATAAACAGTGCTGGGGAACTGGGTCTGATCATCTGCGTGTTGGCCTTCTCCCATAAGCATACCCTTATTCCATCCCCGGTTTCCCCGGCTGGCATTTCTCTCAGCCTGTTCGGCGGAGAACTCCGCGTACCAGGCTCGCCAGTCTAGGTAACTACCCGAGGGCAGGCAGGCTTTTGCCAACTGGACCCAATCCGTGGGGGTAAGGGGCCCGGCGGATAGGTTCTCCAGCATGGCAATGGTATACGGTGCAGTAGGTCCGAAGGTCGTAACAGCACTTTTAAGTTCTCTAATCTGTTTTATTTCAAAGGGTTCCCACACATTACATCCCTGGCCTAGGGCCATTTGTACAGGATATATCCCATAGGGGCCGCTATCTATCCCTGGGAACGGGTGGTCTTCATTAGACACACGACCCCCACGCCACAGCTGTCTGTGGAAATAACGTCCTGCCGGCGGCGGAGCATCATAAGATGGCGGCCTGTGCGTTACTTCCTGTACTGACGGAAGAGGGGGGAGTTCCCATGCGGCGGCCTCGCGGCGAGGGACCGCTTCCGGGAACGAGTTCCAGGGCGGAGCAGAAGGTTCTGTCTCCCTCCCCTGCCAGGGGGCGCTCAGAAGCTCTCTGCTTTTTCGTAAGCCTAGCTGAGCGGAGCGCAATTCGCGGCGCAACGCAGCGAAAGAGCCTTGCGTCTCCCCATCAAGCGACTTAGCCTCCTGACAGCTGGTCTCTTTGGCCTCCTTGCCATTCAACTTTCCCTCGTCCTCGGAGTCAGACGACTCCGAGGCTAGAGCCCCGTCCTCCTCCTTAGCATCCTTGTTCCCCTTGACGGACCCCTCTCGGGAGCTCCCTGACTGGGCCTGCTCAAATACCCTGCGTACTTCTGTAAGCTCTTGAGAGCTTTCCCCGCAACCACCCTCGCTCTTCAGGCATGCATGTATCATCTCCCACAATGGCCGAGCAGAGACGGAAGCTCTGCCCTCCCTCTCCGCTAGAGAAAGGTCTCTGCCCAACTTTTCCCAGGACGACAGGTTTAAGTGCCCTATAGGCAAGAACCAGGGAGCGAAACTGTCATTCTCTTCAAGGAAGTTTTCTAGAGTTTTGCGTCCCACCATGAGGTCCCTGGACTTTAAGAGCCTCCGGAGGACCTGTACCAGGGGCCGAGTGCCGCTACTTGGCATGTTTCCCATTTTTTAATATGTTACTCACCGCGTGAGGCCCGAGGAATCCGCCACTTACGCGTGAGCCTGAGAGGAGTCTACAAACCCTGTAGGTGCGCGCCACCCAGGGCCCAGGTTTATCCTCTACTCACCTGTCCTGCAGCACCGTATCAGAGGATATCGTCCACTGCCGCGTCTCGGGGCTGATCAGGTCCCCGTACGGGCAACCAGATGTCGGAGTCGCTCCCGGCCGGCAGGAAGAACACACGACAAGATCTGGCAGTGGCTAGGCTCTCTTTATTTTCCTTCTCCGCACAGTCTGCCCCGGGATTCTTCCCGGCCGAAGCCTCTACCGGTCCGCTCCCCGCGGCTCCTTTCGTGCTTCTTCTCCCGAGCGGGAGAGGCACTCGCTTATATGCAGGCACATCATCCAATCAAGCCGAAGCGGGTCAGGCAAGCTGATTGGCTAACCTCACTAGTTACTAGGCAGGCTATTTTATAGAGCGGGCGATCAGTGCAACGATAACAACCCGGAAGCAGGAAGCGGGCGCCATCTTGGCATACTCGATGGGAGGGGTAATTTAGCTTAGGCTTTGCTCTTTCCTACAGGCCGTATGACCATCACACAAGGTGACCTAGCATTGCTGCGGCTCCCAACAAGTGCCCATTCTCAGAGCATTCACATTTCTGGTGAGTTGCATCTAGCAGGCTATCCCAGCTGTGCCAATTCAGGTGTGGCAGCCACAGGGGATTCAAGTGTGAGTTTTTTAGATGTTCCAACCATAGCACCAGGAATGCATTTCCAATTGGTTCCTCTCAGCTTAGTTCATTCCTGGGTCAGCCTGGTATATCTCTCTCTGCTTAGGACTCCCCACACTGTACCATTCTGGAATTTAAGCTGGCTATCTCAGAGAGCCACTGTAGCTGATGTTATCTATCCACCATCTTTTCTCGGTTCCTAGAATTTTGTATCTTGATTCAGCTTTGTTAATTCATAACATCCAGGAATCTGCCAATTTCTTATGTATTTTCCATCTTATTAGAATACAAGTTCTCAAAGTAAGCATAGATAATCTTTCATGTTTCTGCAGAATCTGCTGTGATTTTACCCTTTTCATTCTTAATTGTATGAATTTGAGTCTTTCCTTTTCTGATAAGTGTAGCTAAGAGTTTGTCTATTTTATTTAATCCTTCAAAAAACCAACTCTTTGATTCATTGGTTCATTGTATTATTTTTTAATCTCAATTGCTTTAATTTCTGGTCTGATCTTTGTTATTTTCTCCCTCAGGTGTGCTTTGAGTTTAACTTTCTTTTCTTTTTCTAGGACTTTGAAGTTCACCATTAGGTTGTTTATTTGAGCTTGCCCTGTTTTTTTAATATGGGAATTCACCACTATAAATTGCCCTCATAGGACTGCTTTCATTGAATCCCATAAGTTCCAGTATATTTTATTGACATTACCATTTAATTGTAGAAATTGTCTAATTTTACCTGTGATCCATTGGCTGTTCAGAAAGGTGTTACTTAAATTCCATGTATCTATGTAGTTTTTGTGGTTTCTTTTGCTACTAATTTCATTTCATTCACTATGATCTTATAATATGCATGGGATAATTTCAGTTCTTTTGCATTTCCTTAAGCATGTTTTATGAGCTAGTATGTGGTCTATTATGGAGAAGTCCTGTGTGCTCCTGAGAAGAATGTATATACTGTGTATATAGTAAATGTCCACTCAGTAGAGTGAGTTTATCCTCAGAGGGAAAAATTTTAAATAGATATAAAAAATAGAAAGTGATTATGAATAATACTGAAGAATAAAGGAAACTGCTAAGGAAGACAGGAGGGAAAGAAAGAATAAAAAAATTAAAAACAATGTTCACACTTATGAAAAAACAAAACATAGATCTGAGTATCTTTACCTTTTCCCATATTAGGGAAGTTCTCCTTGATTATTTCTGTGAATAGCTTTTGCAGTTCATTTGTTTGTATCCCTGCTTATTCCTTTACATTCTTCATTCTTAAGTTATAGATCCTCTTATCATCTTCTAGCCTTTGAATTGTTACTGCTTGTTTCCTTGTTATATTTAAGAAGTTTTTTCTTTCATGCTCCCACATTACAAAGCTGTCCTGCAGTTCAGATAATCTAACCTTAGTTTCTTTCAAGCTGTTATGCCAGCTTTCAATAGAGATTTTAGTTTCCTGGTAATCTCTTTGAACCTGCTTCACATATTCTGTTTTCTCTATTTTCTCCATCAAACAATTCTCCCCTTTTTTTCTGTTCTTCCATTCCACCATCTTTTTTTTTCTTGGGAGGTGGTTAGCATTTCTTTAACTATTCTACTTACATCTTACTTTACTTGGTTAAATACTTCACTTTTGAACTCATCTATGAGGTCCCAGAGATATCACTTTTTGTCTATTGGTGCCGTGCCTGATATTGCATGTTTTCTGTCCTCATTCTCCTTTGTATTTACGTTTCCTGGATCAGTGTTCTCACTGAGGGCCCTTTTTTGTTGCTCCTTCTTCCCATACTTTTTGTTCCTTCCATACAAGCGTATATAGGAAACCCAGTTTCTTTCTTTGTCAGTTACGGTTTGTTTGAATTGCGCTGGCTAGGTGTTCCCACCCGCTGCAGTTTACTAGGGATACACAGACCTGGGCAGCCTATGCTGGGCCTGCCCTTCTATGTCAGTCAACCTGTTGAAGGCTTCACTGCATTAAGGTGCACTGCCAGGTGCAAAGACCTGGTTTGGGCTAGCCTATTGGGTCTTAGTCCATGGCATCACTCAGGTCAAGTGCTCCCCACCAATCCTGCTTGAGAGGGGAATATGTGACTGATGTTAGTGCAGTGTCCTGTTCCGGCTAGTCTGCCCAGTCCCAGAATGTCCTCTGTTGGAGCCTCTTTGTCTATGGAAGGGTCCCCATTCCTCTCACTCATCGCAGGTTGATGCAGGGCTCCCTGCTGGCTCTGCCCTCAATTCGGTTTGCTGATTCACACTCTCAGAGCTTTCATGTCTCCCATAGCCAAAGATGCTCCAACAGAGGACACTCTGTGCTGATTCAGATGCAGCAGCAGTGGCAGGCAATTCAAGCCGCAGTTTCCAGAGGCACAGGTTCCAGCTTGGCACTGAGACTTTAGCTGTTCCAGTCATAGCACCAGGACTGCATTTCCAGTTGGTTTCTCTCAGTTTAGTTCGCACCCCTTCTGGAATCTAAGCTGGCTATCTCAGAGAGCCTCCGTAGCTGCTGTTATCTATCTGCCATGTTCTCCTGGAAGTCTTCTTACACTTTTATCAAGGTGTCATACTTAAGGCCTTCCCAGGGAATCCACAGAATTCATTTCACTCAAGTGATTGCTTTATTTTTTAAGGAGAAAAACAACAGAAATAATGATATAAGATTTCAAAACAAGAAAATGGGAGATTGATAATGCTTAATACAATATGTCTTGTTATCTTCAAAGTAATTGCGCAGATTACAAGATATGCACATTAAAAATTGATCAAACAATAAAATACAAAACATTCTTTACTTTTTATTTTTGGCTCTCTTTTTTAATTTTAAAGAAGGTAAAGCCAAGAAAAACACAACCAAATACAACTAATTAAAATAAACCAGTGTAAGTGATACAGGACTTCAAAACCTTAAGAAATCAACAATAGTTACAATGATGCTTTTTGTCATCTTCAAATATACTTGTAGATACCTTCAGACATGGTAAAAATTGAACAGAATAGTAATGATAACAACAAAACAATGAATGCAATAAAAGACTTCAAAACAAGCCAATTGTAAATGCAAAATGGCTACAATAATATGTCTTGCTGTCTTTTAAATAGCTGCACCTGCCATCAGATTTAACATAATCAAACAAAATGAAAGAGAATAAAACCCAACCAAATGAAACAATGTAAACTAATATGATTTCCAGGCAGGGATCAATTCCTGGTGAGGCCTTGTCCTCTCCCACAGCAGTCTGCAAGTGGCACTGACTCAGACAGATAGCTTTGGGTCTGGCTGCCCCAATTCCAGCAGCAGCCCATAAATGGCCCTGGCTTCCAGGCAGGGATCACCTTGTGAAATCTAGTTCTCTTCCTGTGCAGTGCAAAAATGGTGCTAACTCACAAAGAGAGGCTTGGGTCTGGCTGTTCCCACTCCAGAAGCAGCTGTGCATGGTACTGCATTCCAGGTGGGGATCACCTCCTTGTGAGATCTTGTTCTCTCCCCCCAACACCCTGAAGTCTGTGAATGGTGCTGATTCATGGAGAGAGGCTTGATTCTGGCCATCCACTCCAGTAGCAGTCCACACATGGTGCTGGTTTCTAAAACATTCTTTTCAATGAACTTATAGAAATTAGTAGTATAATTATCTTAGCTGTTACATATGTATAATATAGATATCTTCTATCTATCTACCTATCTACCTATCTATTCTTTTACCTTGCTTCTTTTCTTCTTTCCATCATCTCAGTTGTTCTTTCTTTTTGAGGTGTTTCTTTACCTCTCACAATGAGTATTGTACATTTCTATCTTATTTATACTTTTAGTTTCCCGTATTAGGGAGATGATGCCATATTTACACATCTGAATCTACTTCACTTACAAGCATGGTCTGAAGTACATCCATATACCTATAAAAGCCTCAAGTTTATCCTTCTTTTTAGCAGAGTATATTCCACTGTATAAAAATTCCACATCTTTTTTTATCCATTCTTTGTTTGATGGGTATTTGTGTTGTTCCAAGATTTAGCTATTATATATTGTGCTGTTATAAACATGGGTGTAAGTTTATCTCTGTGGTATGATGTTTTTAATTCTTGTGTTCAAATACCCAGAAATGGAATAGCTGGATTGAATGGGACCTCCAAACCCAGTTTTTTGAGGAATCTTCACACTGATTTCCATAGTGGTTGCAAACTCCCACCATCATTGAAAAAGAGTTCCTTTTTCCCACTAATAATTGTTACTGATGATTTCTTGATGATAGACATTCCTTCTGGGATGAGTTAGACTCTCTCAGTGTTCTGTTAATTTGCATTTCTCAAAAGACCAATGGTGTTGAACATTTTTTCATGTAATTATTTGTGATTTGTATTTCTTCATCTGAGAAATATGTGTTCTTCTCAGATGCCCATTTTTGAATTGAGTCTTTGAAATTGGGGGCCTTACTTTTTTCAATACTTGATATGTTCTAGATAGAAATCCTTTGTCTGAGGGACAATTGACTAAACTTTTTTACCAATCTGTGGCTATCTTTTCACTCTGTTGGTGATTTATTTTGGTGTGCAAATATTTTAATAAGATGAGAAACCAGTTGTCGATTCTTCAAAGCATTTTGTATTTTATTCATGAACTCTCTGTTTACCCTTATGTCTTCAAAGTTTCTATCAAATTTCTTGTCCAGTATATTTAATGTATCTGTTTTAATAGTTAGATCTTTGATCCATTTAGACTTTAGTGCATGGTAATAGACATGGATCCAGTTTTAGTCTTTGGCATGTAGAAAGATAATTTTTCCAGCACCATTTATTAAAGACACTATCTTTTTTTCCAGTGAAAATATTTGACTCCTTCATCAAAGATTAGGTTCCTGAGGGTATTTGTAATCACATCTGACTCTTCTCATGTGTTCCACTAATCCTCATGTCTTTTTTTTAACCTTTTTTCTTTCTTTATCTCTTTCTTTCTTTCTATCTTTCTTTTTTTTTTTTTTTTTTTTTTTTGTACTGGGGGATTGAACTCACAACCTCATGCTTGTGAGGCAGGTGCTTATGCCACTAAGCTAAAGCCATGCTCTCATGTCTGTTTTTGTTTTTGTTTTGTTTTGTGTTTGTCAGTGTCATGCTGATTTTATCACGGTACCTTAATAGTATAATTTTAAGTCAGAGATTGTGGTGCCGCCTGCTTTGTCTTTGTTGCACAATATTACCTTTTCTATTCTAGGTATCTTCTCTTTCAAGATGAATTTTAGGAACATTTTCTCTAGATCTGTGAGGTATTCTAAAAGTTCAGAAGACATTGATGTAGAAGAAATTGGAAAACTTTGAAATTTCTGAATTGATAGCAAGTGAAGTAAAGAAAAAATCTGTAAGAATATAGAGGAAATCAGATAGGAATCTCTCACATTAAAAAAGTGAAGGAATTGCTCATCATATTTATAGAAGACAGATAAAAATATAGGAGATATAAGAAAATGATGGAAACCTTGAATAAACAATATAGGGAAGGAATAAAATGCATGAAATGGATTCAAAGAGCTTTCCAAGAAATTAAAAACTCCACTGAAAGCTGGCAAATCTGCTTGAAGGAAACTGAAGATAGACTTTCAGACATTGAAGACATCATGCCTAAAGATCCTGAATGGAAAGATCTCTTAAAAATAATAAAGGATGCAGCCACCCCTGGGGAAGAACCACAGTGTCTCCTGAGATCCATGCCATGTTGGAACTTAGGACACTGGGAAACCAAGCAAACAGCTTGCCTCCTTGGTAAGTGGCTGCAGTGTGGCAGCCTGTGGCCCCTCCAGGGGGAGAACCATCAGCATCTCCTGAGATATGCACCATGTTGGAACTTAGGGTGTTGGGAAACCAAGCAAGCAGCTTGCTCCTCTGGTAAGCAGCTGCGGTGTGGCAGTCTGAAGCCGCCCCTGGGGAAGAACTCCCAGTGTCTCCTGAGATCTATGCCATGTTGGAACTTAAGAAGCTAGGAAACCAAGCAAGCAGCTCACCTCCCTGGTAAGTGGCTGTGGTGTGGCAGGTTGTGGCCCCTCCAGGGGGAGAACCAACAGCATCTCCTGAGATCTGCACCATGTTGGAACTTAGGGTGCTGGGAAACCAAGCAAGCAGCTTGCCTCCCTGGTAAGCGGCTGTGATGTGGCAGGCTGTGGACCCTCCAGGGGGAGCACCCCCAGTGTTTCCTGAGATCTGCACCATGTTGGAACTTAGGGTCCTGGGAAACCAAACAAGCAGCTCATTTCCCTGGTAAGTGGCTGTGGTGTGGCAGGCTGAAGTTACCCCTGGGGAAGAACCACCAGCATCTCCTGAGATCTGCACCTTATTGGAACTTAGGCCACTGGGAAACCAAGCAAGCAGCCTTTCTCCCTGCTAAGCAATAGTGAGCCTACCAGTACATGGGCTGAGAGTCAAACATTCCACTTCCACTTTCCACTTGCCCCCCATTAGCAAATGGGAACCAGAGATCTTGGGAGGTTGACCATATGCAATATAGCAAATAAGTGGGATTTTCTTCTACCATCTCTTTGAAGGAAAATACATTTATTACTGTTTTGCTTTATTCTATTTAGTGATACTACTCTACTCAACATACTGTTTTGATAAATTCTATAATGTTCTGTATTTCATTTTGCTATAAGTAATTGAAAGAACAACTATTGTGAAGATAAAAGTTATACCTATTACTATTATCTCCATAACCTGCTGTGAAGTTCTGTACCAATTTCACTGCACTGTCTCAGTTGGCTTTGTTCTATCTTGTTCTGTTGTATTTTACTATCTTCAAAATAAAAAAAAAGAAAAGAAAATTTCCCCATGAAAAAAATAATAAAGGAGCAGAAAATAAAATACAACATCTGCAAGATGATTAAAATTAAAACATAAGTTTAACAGACGTTAATGAAAAATCATAAATCAATGCAAATGACATAAAAAGATTATTTGTAGAGGCAATAATAGAGGATTTTCTAATTATGGAAACAGAATCTGATATACATATAAGTAAGTTGTATAGAATTCCAAACAGTCATGAACAAATAGTTCTGCACCCAGATACATATATATAATCAAGATCCCAAAAATTCAGCACAAAATAATATTTAAAACTGTTAGAGAAAAGAAACAGATTACCTGTAATTGAAGGTCCAATAAAAATCACAGCTGACTTCCCAACACAAACCCTCAAGTCAAGAAGAGCTTGGTTCGAGACTTCTGGGAGAACGTGGCAGACAAATGACAACAGCCACAGAGGCTCTCTGAGATTACCAGTTTAGAATCCAGGAGCGGTGCCGTGTGAGGAGTCCTACGTGAGGGGAGATGTACCCTGCTGACCCAGGAATGAACTAAGCTGAGAGAAACCAATTGGAAATGCAATCCTGATGCTATAACAGGAAAAGATAAAATTTCAGTATGGAAGCTGGATCCCACGCCATTGGAAGCCGCAATTTGAATTTCCTGCTGCCGATACTGCATCCCAATCTGCACGGCAGGGAGAGAGATGCGCAAAAGCTCTGAGAACTGGAATCGGCGAACCAAACAGCATTGAGAGCGGGACTGGCAGGGAGCCCTGCATCGACTTGCGGTGAGTGAGAGAAATGGGGACCCTTTCATAGAGTAGGAGGCTCCAACAAAGGACATTTTGGGAATGAGCAGACTAGCCGGAACAGGGCCCTGCAGTGACTTTAGGGTCTTCCGCACTCCTTCCCTATTGACACCACACAGCAGGGTGGGTGAGTCAATGACGGGTAAGAGCGTGCCTCCCCAGCACAACTCGACCTAAGCCAGGCCCTACCCCATGGCGCACGAAAGCCGCTGGATTACTAGAATCTGCCCAGATCTAGATGCCTCTCCGAGGGGATCACACGGAGGGGCATGAGTGCATGCCTATGTGCATCCAGGTTCCGTCCAGTTCACTCCTGGCCCTGGAAAAAGGACGAGGGTCTCAAGGCCTTGGCAGACCCGGGGGCGGCCAACCAGGGTCCAAGCCAAGGGCCTACGGTGGGCCTCAACACAGGGCATAAGCCTCTGCACTCGATCCAGGGCGGGCTGCGATGCATATATTCATTCAAAGTAAATAAAATAGGGGGAGATGTTGGGAGCCGCCGACACCGGTCGCCTTACTTGGCGGACGTAGGGCCTGTGGGTGGGAGCGGAGCCTGAGCTAGATTGCCCCTCCCATCGAGTGAGTCAAGTTGGCGCCTGCTTCCTGCCCCCTGATTGCGCTGGCGACTTAAACAACCCGCTCTGTAAGATAGTCTGCCTAGCAACAGCTGATGTTAGCCAGTCAGCCCGCATCACGCGCTTTGAACTGATTGGCTACTGTTGCCCTATAAAAGTGAATGCCTCTCCCGCCACGAGAGGAAGCACAGAGAGGAAGCACAGAGAGAGATAGAGAAAAGTCCACCGGCGAGAAAGGGCTGGTGGCAGAGAGGAGGCCTCGCGGAGCCCACGCGGAGATAAATAAAGGCAAGATTGCACACCGCCAGACTTTGTCGTGTGTCTTTCCTGCCGGCCGGGAGCGACATCGACAATGACCCTGCTCCCATTTCTGCGCTGTGCTAATGGGAGGGGTCGAACAATTGTGGAGAGGATGTCATGAGGACTGGAGTGGACACCATGACCTTGAGGCAGGAAATTGTTCAGTCTGGAGTCATACATTCTGTGTTTGAAGACTTACAGCCCACATTATATCCCTGGGTCCCATTGCCTACATTGGGATAATAGGGCATATCTCATTGTGCTTTTGCTGCACAGAAGTAGACTAATCTTTAGAGTGCCTAGAGCAGATCTGGGCAGTAGACAGCATTTTAGAAGACTTGGCCATGCCTTTTATGAACTGAAGTTTTGGGTTCTATCCCATGCCATTTTTGCAGCAATGACACAGGTGTCTCATTAACATCCTTGTATGTATCATAAAAGAAATTTCTGTAATGTTTAGGCCATAGCTCATTTTAGAGGCTGCTCTAGGTGGCTGACAGTCTCTTGCTCAGAGTAGTGGTTGGATCAGGATGTGAGGAAGTCCGCTTGAATGAATAGGACACCTTGTGACCTCTGAGTTGGTATGCTGGTTCTGCCTGAAAAGTCATCTTATTTCTTTGATCCTCAGTTTCCCATTTCAATCTGGTCTGCATGAAGTGGGCATGGATGGGTAGAGTGTAATATGTCTTTTCACACTGAATATCATGTGAAGGCTTCAGGATTCTTTTCTACTTTGGGTTTACTATCACACTTAGTTTGCAGCCCCATGAAGCCATCCCAGAAAATTAAAATTAAATCACTTGATAAGTTGCAACTAGTAACAGGTGAATGTCACCTCTTGACAGAAAGTTTTGACAAAAGCCTGGACCATAACTCAAAATTATACCCTGCCAGTCATGGGGCATCAGATGCAATCATGGGCCAGGAAGAGAGTATAAGTGGGGTTGGCGAAGGAGCTGCCCAACCTGGATCTTGAATTCTAGTTGTGGCTGGTTTCTAGGAGGGTGATCTCAATGAGTAATTTCTCTCTTCAAATATCTAATATACAATTTGTAAAATTGTGGAGAATAATGTCTACGCTTGAGGCTGGTGTGAACCACAAAGAAGGCCTACTGTGATTCTGGCAACAAGTAAGTGCTCAACAAATTTTCCTTTCTTTCCACTCCATTTTTTCTGCAGCATCTGATAGATATCACCAAAAATCTTCTGTTTAAAAGGCGATTACATTCTGGGTCCTGTATTCATCAGTAGATTCAACTTTGGATGAGTTTAGTGCAGTTATTGGAAGTGGGTTTCTGGGGACTTAACCCAAAAAGCTGTGTCCTTGTCTCCAAATTTTCTTATGTCACTTTGCTTTGTGACTGCCATTTTTCAATAGCTTTCTTCTGTCAGGCCCTTCTCTGCTGTCTTTCTGCCTCATACCTGCTGATCTGTAAATGAATCCATTAAACCTGTCTTCCTTTAACCTGCAGGTCATCAGTGCTTTTCCTCACCAATGAAGGAGTTCCTTACAGAAGTTTTGGAACCAGAGAACTGGAATTGCTGCTGTCAGTGTACCTGAGCATATAGTTTGAATGTATTTGGAGCTACTTTGTGGGAAGAATTTGGAAAGGATTGAAAGTGTCAGGTAAAGAAGCCCTAGAATGTGGAAATAAAGAAAATGGAGACATAGTAGAGGAAGTTAAAAGCCCAAGTAATTACAAATAAATTTAATCGGATGAATCAGTCATGCTGAGAGCTGGGGCTGGGCAGAGCTGAGGGAAATACGAGGGAGCAGTTGAATTTCTTGAAGTTTGTTTCACATGGGGGAATGACAAATTACTGTATTTTGTATTTTAGTTGTACTGAAGTTTTGATGGACTATATGGGGAACATCTAAAGAGAACAACAAAAGAATAAAATGGTTCAACTCTCCATTTTGTTTTTATTTATAATTTGCTCCCTTATCCATGTCTCCATTTAGTTTGCTCCCTAATTTTCCTTCACTCTTTAGTCCCATTGATATATCCATGAACTCTGCTCATCCTTTTTTTGCCTCTGATACTCTTTTCTTCCCACTCATCCTTGTTTCTGTCTACCCATCCAATATAAACGCTGTTTCGTTCTGTTCATTTGTGGAACATTTTTTTACTGTATATGCATTCTCATAAATCCAATAAAGGAGAAATGCTGTCTCTTTCTTTTAAAATGGATAGCAAATATTGATTTCAACTAAGCTCTCTAAGTGTCGAAGATCTGCACATGGTGACCAATTAAGGTTTTAATCAGAAATAAATTTTCAATATTAATAATGGAATTCTTCAATTTAAAAACTGAAAGAAAAAATAGTGACTCAAAAGCCAAAAACTGGATGTGGGCACACGATGAGCTACATCTACTGACTTATTTAATGTTAATTTTCAGACAGATGCTTGTTGTCTTGAGATATTCTAGGTTGAACTCAAACTTACAATCTTCAGCCTCACTATCCCATAGTGCTGAGATCACATGTGTATACCACCACAAACAGAATAAAACTTCATATATATGGATTAACATGAATATATATATCAGATTATATAGCAGATAAATCATTTCCTGTCACATTTTCTAAAAATTCTTTATAATACTTGGATATAAAATGAAAAGAAAGTTTATTTTATAAACTATATATATAATGCAAATGTACATTATACCTCTCAGTCAAGAATAATTAATAAGGATACAAGGAAATACAAATGTGGAATGGAAAAAGTTTTATTGCATATCTAGAAGATTCTTCTCAAAGTAGTTTACAAATTCAATACATTGGCATCATAAAATCAAATTGTAGAGGGGCTGGGGATTTAGCTCAGCAGCATAAGCGCCTGCCTTGCAAGCAGGCAGTCGTGAGTTCGATCCCTGGTACCGATAAAAATGAAAAAGACAAAAAAAATCAAATTGTAGGATCTTAAAAGCCATGTAAGACATAACACTTAAAAGTAATGCAAAGTAATTGCAAAAGGGAAATGAAAGAAGACAGGTATGCATACAGCTACTAAAATGTACTATAACAAGCACATATAAGACAGGATATACCTTCAAAAGAAAATGCAATAAAATATATTTATAAATTCAGAACACAGTAATAAACAGGAAGAGTTTTAATATCATTTTAAAATGAGACAAATATTGAGAAAATTTAAAAAAGACAATAAAAGTGAATAGTGTGATAGAAACAGGTAAATTTTGACTGAATTAAACAAAATATGTGGAATAAAATTCAACTGGAAGATATGAGGACTACAGTTTCTAGTGATCATAATGTTAATAGAAAAAGAAGTTGCATCACTTACTAAGGATCCAAGTCCCATATAATAGAATATAGTGTCTGCCTACACACATGGTTCAGCTTTGACTTCAAGACCACAGGTTATATTAGAAAGCAAATATGTTTAATGATAAGAAGATTCCTTTCTCATAGAATGTGTTTTATTCCTGATTCGAATAATAGAATTTCTCTCTGGTCTTAACAAAATAATGTAGCACTTAGGTACAAAGATGCAGACCAGCAGCCCTGCACCAGAGGCTAAGATGGAAAAGACCTCCATGGCCACCATCTCCTTCCCCTTGCTGCTGTGGTACACAGGAAGGAAAGTGACCCACACACTGCAGAACACCAGCATGCTGAACGTCAGGAACTTGGCTTCATTGAATGTGTCAGGCAGGTTTCTAGCCAGGAAAGCCACAGTGAAACTGACCAGGGCTAGGGAGCCCAGGTATCCCAGGACACAGTAGAAGGCAGTGAGGGAGCCCTTGTTGCACACGATGATGATGTGGCCATGGACAGAGTGTGTATCTCTGTCAATGTAGGGTGGATTTGTCCCCATCCAGATGCCACAGAGAGTGAGTTGGATCAGGGAGCAGATGGGGATGATGGAATTTGGTGTCCTTGATACCAGCAACTGCCTCATCCTCTTGCCTGGAGCAGTGATTTTAAATGCCAGCACCACAGTAATGGTTTTGGCCAACACAGTGGAAACAGCCACAGTGAATGCAACTGCAAATATGGTCTGCTGGAGGATGCAGGTGGTTGTGTTGGGATGGCCAATGAAGAGTAAGGAGCAGAGGAAGCAAGAGAGGAGAGAGATGAGTAGGGTGTAGCTGAGAGCCTGATTGTTGGCCTTGACAATGGGAGTGTCTTGGTGCTTCACAAAGAGCCAAAGGACAGCGGCTGTGAGGACAGTTAGACTCAGGGCAGTGCCAGCCAGAACTTTTCCCAAAGGATCTTCATAAGCCAGAAAGGTCACAGTTTTATGCAAGCAGTGATTTCTCTGAGTGTTGGCATATTGATGACCTAGACACTTTGCACACTGCTCCATATCTAGAAAAAATTAAAATTGTCACTTGCCTCAGTTTATTATTTCTTTTTCACAGTCCCATCCCCAGAAACACAGTGGACTTGAACTAAATGGTGGCTTTTTGATATTTTTTGTCTTGTCTTTCTCTTTCTTTTTCAGAATGTGAGATTGAACTCAGAAACTTTGCCTTGAGATATATTTCAATCCTTTTAAATTTTATTATTTTGAGAAAGAAATCTCCTTAAGTAATTATGTTGCCAATGCTGTTTTGACTGAAAATCCTCTAGCCTCAGCCTCCCAGAAACCTGGATACCAAGCATGCATCACCACACCTCACTCTTCCATTGTATTCTAGGCACAAAAATAAAGAGTGGTATATAGAGAATAATTTCTAAGTAATACAATTTATTGCTTGCTATCCTTTTAAATGTGGCATACTCATAAAAATACTCTATGTTTACATATAATAAAGGATCTACCTTTATTATTTACTTCACTTATTTGATCTATATCAAATCTTTTTTTTTTTTTTGTCTTTTTCGTTTTTTATTGGTACCAGGGATCGAACTCACGACTGCCTGCTTGCAAGGCAGGCGCTTATGCCACTGAGCTAAATCCCCAGCCCCTATATCAAATCTTTAAAAATGATTCCCCAGATATTCAATGAACAATCTCATATTAGGAAGCCAACATAATTTACTATGTCCCAGGGAAATATATATGAGGAAGTGTATTGAATGAGATTAATTCCATCATTGAACCTTTCCATCTATGCATGTGTTTTCTGCAATAATTTTTAAATTTTTATTTTCAAATGAGTGTTTCAATAGTTTGATTGAAGCATCTTGTAAAATCATTGCAACTTATATCGCCACATATTTAGTGATTTTGAAATGCTGCAAAATCATTTTTCAATATTTTACATATGAATGCCTTATGATCAAGGTGTGGACACAGGCTTCTTTGTAATAGTCTTGTATTGAATAACTAGGAAAGTCAGCATAATTTTATTAATTTACATGAATTTTATAGTTGAAAACTAATATCACTGGAAAATCTTATCATCCACATTTCTCCATTTCTAATATATATTTTTCATTAGTTTTCTTCACTGCATTGACCATGATGTAGAACATGATGTGTGGCAGAACCATGATACACAAAGTTCTTGCTAATGGACCACAAATTGTAAAATGTGTTACAAGATTACATAACATAATTTTTGAATGATAATTAGAGACTTTTCTCCTACTTCTTAATTGGTAAGTAATGTTCTTCTTGATGTTTCTTTTTAACATCAGAAGGTGTACAAAGCACTTCAAACCTCAGTTAATTGAAGACATTTTTCAAGCTCTTTGATCAGTGTTTGAGTGAAGATTTTTGATGAGTTTAATTGTCCATTTCTGTTTCTGTGGTTTGAAAAATTATCATCCTGTGTACCATGAGTTAGTGTTAGAATAAACTGAAATTGGGGATAAATACTTTGTGAAAAATGGCTATCAAAATCTAAATTGTTGTCAAATGTCCAGTGGTTGGAATAGGACTGCTTTGGTGAATTTGAAGGAGCATGTTTGTGGTCTACAAGTTGTTCAATAATCTTGTGCTGCTGACCTAAAAAATATGCCTTAACCATTGATAAAGGCAGGCCCACAAAGACCTCCACTTGTTAATAATTCTACAGTTAGGATTCATTTTTCTTTGTACTTGACTTAACAAAAGCATACTTCTAAATATTTACTGATGCTTTTTTAATAAATCATACTTCTATTTGATCCAATTGCAGTGGTGTTTTATACAAGCCAAAATGTAGTCTCCCATCACCTTGTACTCCAAATGTGATGTTTGGTGATCAGGAGCAGGTCACTCATGACAAGAACACTTTGGACAGTTACTAAAGCATGTCCCCAGAATTCAGACATTTCCTCCAATTTTCATGCCCTTTATTCTTTGTTTTCTATTTTCTCATTCCTCTGCTACTGGAATGTTCTTCAAGTCTACCATTAGCATTTACTAAATAGTGGTCAGGACTGACAAATCACCCATCCTTGACACCCTTTACAATGAGTCATATCTTAGGATATTGTAAAATCTCTAAAAAATAATCCTGCTCTGAGTAACCACCAACTGATCCACTGTCCTGACTCTTAACCCAGCATTCACTGCCAGTCTTCCTCTGTTCCTTGTCTTCAGTTCCTTATATCTTATAAAGTTGGATCAGAGGGTTTTGTGATTGTTACTGTATGGATAAAAATATCCATTCAAACACTGTTTTAGTATGTTTAGCCTTTGAAGTAGGTAGTTGCATGGGTTTTATTCTACAAATTACTTGTGATACCAGTAGTCATGAATGTATACTTGTATTTGTGGATTACATAGCTGTTGAGAAGAACATTCTACTCCGTATTACACCCTCAAATCTGTGACTGCATCTCTAGCATTTACTATGCAGTGGGGTACTTTGCCTATAATCAAAGCACTAAAAATAGATGCTTTTTCTGTTAAACTTGTGTAGAGTTGGGAGTTGATGCTGAAAATTGTCATTTAGCCCTTCTAAAACTGTAAAATTGTAAAATATCCAAAAACAAATTGATCTGCCTAATTTTTATTACAAAAAATAAAGTAAATCAATGTAGCCAGGTATGGCAGTGCATAAGGGTTATTCCAGAAATTTAGTGAGCTGAGACAGGCCTTTTGAATTTTGGGGGCAATCTGAGGCAAATTGGTGAAATTCTGTCACATAATATCAATTGAGAATAGCTGGGGACATGGAATATTGATAGAGAACACTTTGGTTTAATAACCAGTAAAGGAAAAAGGATTAATAAGAATGTAATAAAAATAAAATGAATTAGAGTGAATTTCAAAAGAGGAAATGTGTTTTCCAACCAAGCAATAGCACTGAATTAAACAAATAATTGAGAGTGAAGGAAGAATTTTGTCATCAGTGCCCTCTACAAGACTTTTTTCCACTTCCTGAAGGAGTAGAGTGAGTGTAAAATATAGTGAGTATGTGTCCACAGGATATGTTCCTACCTGTTTCATTGGTGATCTCATTGTCTGCACAAGGGATGCAATCAAAACAACAGGGAGCCTTTCCCTCCTGAGGGCTTTTTCTAAATCCAGGATGGCAACTCTCACTGCATACCGAGAGGGGGATCTAAGGAAAAATTATATGGTAGTAATTTTTTTAGAAAGTTACTTACTTCAGAATTTCAAGAATAAATTTATTTTTGTAGATACATAAACAGAACTATTGAATTCTCATGCCAAATTTATTTCATCCTATGAAATATATATTTACAAAAATAAATTCACTCCTTTCCTATTCATTAGAAAACATATAAACAATTATTTTTCAAGTTGAAAATTTAGTTATTCAATGTTCACACATGATTATTACATGAGGACAATTGGAAGCACAAAATCTATGAGAGATTTAGCTTACCTGTGCTTAAGGAAGTGCATCATGATTAGTTAAAACATACCTCTGTAACTCCTGTGGTCCACTCTATCATATCCTCAGATAAAGTCATTTTTTGACCATGTGGACCATGTGAAGTAAATGTTCCCACTTTAACTTTAAGTCTAAGGCCTTCTGGAAAATTCCAAAAATTGAGAATGTCATACTCTGAATCCAGTTTGCTTCTGTCATTCAAATTCACTTGGTCTCCAGCAGGATTGGAAAATTGGATGTTCTTCAGAAAGGGATGAAGCTAAAAGACACACAACATCTTATGTGAACAGGGCTCCAGAATACAAGCAAAAATAGGAATGTAAAAAAGACACTAAGTGTCACCAATCTCATTTACATAAAACAGTTTAAAAACTGGTATCAATTAAATTGGAGCATGTGAATTTTGATGAACTAAAATGTAACCATATTCAAGAAACACCAGTCAGTTTCCGAAAAATAATCTTTTGCATTCCAATTTAAATAAAGTGTACAGTTGGGTTAGAGAAAAACACCAACTGTGAAATTAAAGCTTCTCAGTCTTACAACTTCCAGCATGTATTCTGACTCATAAGACGAAAATGCACACAGTGACTTCCAGCCCACAGGGAAGCTTTTGCACCTTTCTCCTAGACTGGCAAAGCCCCACCCAGAGTCCCTTATCACTGGAGGATGCACTGGAGGGTCCCTGCAGGCCTAACTGGGCCCTGCCCAGGGACCCCTGTGGCATGAAGCCACCTGCATTCCACCTTATGAGCCGAAAGTGTGTGCAGTGATTTCCAGCCCATGGAGAAGCATTGGTTTGTGGCTCCAAGTCAGGTAAGGCCCCGTCCAGCACCCCACATCACTGAAGGACAAACTGGAAGTTCCCTCTGGCCCTATTTGGGCCCCAATCAGCCAAGAATCCCCTGAAAAAATGCAGAAGTAACTATTCTGTTTGCAGACAATGTTGAACTTCAGACTAACAATGATCCAAAGAGATAAAGAAGGTCCCTGCATACTAGTTAG
Source organism: Cavia porcellus (assembly GCF_034190915.1). Lineage (NCBI taxonomy): Eukaryota > Metazoa > Chordata > Mammalia > Rodentia > Caviidae > Cavia > Cavia porcellus. The sequence continues at coordinate 62,766,615 of NW_026947489.1, forward strand.
AGGAAAACTTCAAGAGGAAGAGATAACAGTATTAAATATATATGCTCCAAATTTGGGAGAACCCAGCTATAAAAAAATATTAACATAAAAAATGAAATAAGCAATAACAATTATAACAGGAGAACTTAATACTCCATTGACACAAAGAGATGGATCAACTAGATAGAAAATCAGCAAAGAAGTAACAGAACTGAATCACACCTGTGAACAAATGGACTTGGTGGACATATACAGAGTGGTCCACCCAACAACACCAGAATATACATTCTTCTCAGCAGCACATGAGACATTCTCTAAAATGAACTTTATACTAGCCCACAGTACATGCATAAGTAAATGCAAAACAATTGAAGTTACCCCATGCATTTGATTGGATCATAGTGCCATGAAACTAGAAATTAGTGGCAAAAGAAACTGCAAAACCCCCACAAACAGTGAAAAAAGAATAATATGCTCTTGAGAAATCAGTGAGTCACAAAGAAAATTAAGGAAGAAATTAAACAATGTCTACAAGCAAATGAAAATACAAATACAACATACCAGAACCAGTGGGATACAATGAAAACAGTCCCCAGAGGAAAATTTATTGCAGTGAATTCCTACATCAGGAAAACAGAATGAACACAAATAAATAACCTGATGGAACACCTCAAACATCTAGAAAAATAAAAGCAAGTGGAACCCAAAGCAAGGGAAGGGAGGAAAATTATAAAGATCAGAGCAGAAATTAATGCAATAGAGACTAAGAAAACAATACAAAAAACCAATGAGTCAAAGAGTTGGTTCTTTGAAAGAATAAATAAAATTGATAAGCTCCTTGCCAACCTTATTAAAACATCAAAGGAAAAAACTCAAATTCATGCAATAAAGAATGAAAATAATGAAATCACTACAGACCCTGTGGAAATACAGAAGATCATCAACATCTATGTTGAAAACTTCTACTCCCATAGGCTTAACAATACAGAAGAAACAGACTCATTTCTAGAAATATATGAATTACCAAAGTGGGATCAAGAAGACATAAAACTTCTGAATAACCCAATTTCAATTAATGAAATTGAAAGTGTAATTAAAACCTTACCATCAAAGAAAAGCCCAGGTCACAACGGATTCACTGCAGAATTCTACAAGAAATTCAAAGAAGACTTAATGCAAACACTCTCCTAACTCATTCCTGGAAGCAAGTATTACTCTAATACCAAAACCAGAGGAAGACCCAACCACAAAAGAGAGCTACCGGCCAATCTCCATAATGAACACAGATGTAAAAATTCTCAATAAAATATTGGCCAAAAGAGTGCAGCAAATCATCAAGAAGATTATACACCATGACCAAGTGGGATTCGTCCCAGGATTGCAGGGATGTTGCAACATACACAAATCAATAAATGTAATCCACCATATCAATAGAGCCAAAAGTAAGAATCATGTGGTCATTTCTATAACTGCAAGAAAAGCTTTTGATAAAGTCCAATACTCATTCATGGTATAAACCTTACAGAAAATTGGAATAGATGATCTTTATCTCAATATGATTAAAAAAACATCTATGACAAACCAACAGTCAGCATCATATTAAATGGCCAAAAACTGAAAGCCTTTAATCTAAATCAGGAATAAGACCAGGAAGTCCATTATCAGCACTCCTGTTCAATATGTGTGCTGGGAATACTAGCCAGAGCAATTAGAAAGAGAAAGAAATAAAAGGAATAAGGATAGGAAAAGAGGAAGTTAAATTATCATTATTTGCAGGTGACATGATACTCTAAGTAGAAGACCCCCAAATTCCATTGAAAGACTCCTAGGTATAATAAATAAACTCAGTTATATGGCTGAATACAAAATTAATACTCAAAAATCAATAGCATTCCTATACACAAACAACAAACTCACTGAGAGAGAAATAAGAGAAGCCACACCCTTCATAGTAGCATCCAAAAAAGTGAAATACTGAGGAATCAATCTAAAAATCTATTCATGAAAAATTATAATACCCTTAAAAAGGAAATTGAAAACTACATCAGAAAATGAAAAACATTCCTTGTTTATGGATAGGAAGAACAAATGTTGTGACAATGGTTATTCTTCCAAAATTGTTATACAGATTTAATTCAATACCAATCAAAATGCCATCAGCATACCTCACAGATCTAGAGAAATCATTCCTAAAATTTATCTGGAGCCAGAAAAAAAACCTAGAGTAGCAAAGGCAATTTTGGGAAACAGAGAAAAGTCAGGAGGCAACACAATCCCTGACTTGAAGTTATACTACAAAGCTACTGTAATAAAATCAGCATTGTACAGCAGTAAAAACAGACTTGAAGATCAATGGAATATATTAGAAGATATAGCTACAACTACAAAGACATGCAGCCACTTTATCTGTGATAAAGGGGCAAACACAATACTGGAAGAAAGTTTCTCACATAAATGGTGCTGTAAAAACTGGCACTCCATATGCCAAAAACTAGACCCATGCCTATCACCACGTACTAAACTAAAGTCTAGATTGGGTAAAAAAATGGCGGCTTGCTAGGGGATCAGGCGGAGAGTCTCTCTGGAGAAATCATATTAGAAGCTAGAATATGACAACATGGAGAGGGCCAGATGAATGCATAATGATTCTTATTAACCAAGGCAGTGCAGCTGGAGGATTTAAAGTTGTGCTGAGACTGTGAAGGCTGATAATGGGAGGCTGCAAATCCCGTGCCTTTAAATCAGCAAACTGACCCGTGGACCCAACAGGAAAAGCTGTGTTGGCTTTTGATGACTGCTGGAAACTGAGACCTGGGACCCTGAGAAGCAGCCAGGACTGCCCCGCTGCACCAGACGAGATTGTGAAAGGCTTTGGAGCTCCAAAGCTGAATGCTGTGCAGTTTTCTGACCATTCCATGCTGTGCCGAGAGCACAGAGAGGGCGAGCAGCGTGGTGTGCAGTAGACCCAAGAGGAGGACCTGCACCGAAACCTGGTGAGTACGGGGGACCCCGCGGCTGCTGGGGTTGGCCAGAGAACATCTTGGAACTGGGCAGAGCCCACCACCACGGGGACATCAATAACACAGAGAGCCTGGCGGCAGACATCTTAGAGTTGGGCAGAACCTACAGCTCGGTGACAGCACCAAGTCCCCCTGTAGGGAGGTCTGGTGGAAGACATCTTGAAATTGGGCAGAGCCTGATGCCATGCTGGCTTCAGCGTCATACAGAGAACTAGTGGAAGACATCTTGGATTTGGGCAGACCTGCTGTCATGGTGCTCCTGTCACAGAGAGGTCTGGAAGAGAACAGCTGGGATTTGGGCAGAAACCTGTGCCATAGTGACATTAGTCAGCTGCTTCTGGTACAGAGAGAACTGGCAGGAGCTACTGGGGCTAAACCAAGCCTCTGCTTGGGGCTCAATAAGCAGATACAAAACAGTCACAACTCAATGACATCCAGAAAGTACAGCCTAATTTACGGATTGACTGGCACAGAGGCTGGAGGCTAGCCTGTACCGCCCCTGCATCCCAGCCTACCCCATATAACAGCAAATTGGGGAGGATGGCAAAAACTCAAGTCAGCATGCTTCTGAAAGACCCTAAGCAGTACGGAGAGGGCCAGGGACCCCAGGACACTCCAGTCTGAAAGAAACCAGAAACACAACAAGAGATAAAAATTTAAAAAAAAACTCCAGCTGCCCAACATGAGAAAATAAGCCCAGGAGAAGTAAACACTGAAGAGAACAAGCACAGTAACCATCCAATACTCGACACAGCATCAGCCGAAATTAAAAAATACCTTCATGACCTCATAGATGAATTTAAAACTGTACTCCTGATCCAAGTAAGGCAAGATATAAAGAGATTAATTAAAGAAATGACAAGCCCCGCCCAAGAGAACACAGATGGAAGAACTGAGGAAATCAGAAAAGAAAGAGAAACTTCTGAAGAAGAATTTAAACATAACTTAGAATACATGAAACAGATCCAAAGAGATTACCAGGAAACTAAAAACTCCATTGAACACTGGCAAAATGCCTTGACAGAAACTAAAGACAGCCTTCTGAAACTTGAAGAGAGATTTATGACATATGATCGTGAAAGAAAAAGCCTCTTAAAAATAACAAGGAACCAGAAAGAAACAATTCAAAAACTAGAAGATGACAAAAAGATACATAACTTAAGAATAAAGAATGTGAGGAAGCAGGAGCAACCAAAAATGAAATACAAAGAATATTCACAGATATATTAAAGCAAAATTTCCCATGTATAGCAAAAAGAAATGATATCCAGATAAAAGAGGCATACAGAACACCAGTTACCTACAACCAAAACAGATCTACGCCTAGACATATAATAATCAAGATTCCAGAAATCCACCAAAAGAACAGAATATTAAAAGCAGCCAGAGAAAAGGTGCAGATTACCTACAATGGGAAAATTATCAAAATAACAGCAGACTTATCAACACAAACTCTTAAGTCAAGAAGGGAGTGGGGAGAAATATTCCAAGTCCTGAAAGAAAATAATATGCAACCAAAGCTCATATACCAATCAAAACTCTCTCTCTCAAAATTAATGGAGAAATAAGATGCTTCCAAGACAAGGAGGAACTGTGGGAGTTCGTGGCCACCAATCCAACCCTACAGAGAGTGCTGAAGGACATTACAGAGAAAGAGAGGAAGGGATACCAGGATTCCAGCAACAGTGGCAGAGAGGCCTCAATGAATGGGGCAGACAGTGGAATGAGGGAATAAGGTGGACAAATTATAGCAGAAAAGTGGAGTAGCAGACATGAGGCAGAGACAGTAAGCTATAGTCTTTAGTATAGACAGCTCTGAAACACTATTAAAAAAAGGCAGAGGTCATTGTTAATGGTGTATAAGGATTTAAAAGACACAGTCTTATCACCATATTTAGTTTGAATTTAATTTGTTCTGGTCTATCCACACATGTCAGATTTGAGGGCACAGACATCTTGACCCAAAAATAGCAGGTTATACCATGGTAACTATCCTTACTTTCCTATTAACTTAAACTGAAATCCTGTATTATTTACATTGTCTTACTATGACTGATTTTAATTGAATCTGGATCATAAGACTATGGGTTGGCCTTGGCTGATTTTATTTGAATTTGGTATGCTTGTTAGTATCAACCCTAAAAGTAGAGGCAACTACTCTGAAGATGACAAGATGTAAAGGATATCCATACTGGTATTAACTATTAACAGCTCTCAAATCCTACAATGCTTTCAAAGTTAAGTTTTTATAAAAATAGGTAATACTAGGTTTAACTATAATAAGCCGGTGTTGTGGACAAATCTATTGAAAATAACAAGAGAAAACATAGTAACTATGGAAGATCATCTATATTGTGGTCTTATATGTCTTATCCATTGCATGTTTTTCTAGGAAATTGTTTTGCTGTCCCTATAATACAGAGAGGATAGATATATATGTAGAAATTCACACATGAGTTTTTTTTTAATTATTTATGGGAACAGATTACATAATGCAAGACTCTGAGGAAGAGACGCTAAGAAACCCGAGGCTAATTTTGTAGCATTATGATGTAAATTCTAGCAATACTATTGTTCACTGATTAGAATGACATTGGACTGGTTTCTTGAGTTCAATTTCAGCATATGTAGAGATGGGGACAGCTATCACAAAGAGAATGAGAGATGTAATGGTGGTTATTATTGTCTTCCCTAATGTTAGATCTTGAAGACCTAAAAAGCCTTCATCATCCTGTAATGATTTGATTAGTTCTATAATATGCAATAAGTATATAAAGTGGGTGAAGATGGGGACAGCTATTTGTAAGAAACTGGAGACAGTTAGATAGACAGTGAAGATCTCCAGTGGACTTGCTTTGAAATCTGTATTTCTTTAAATTGCTTTTTTAAACTGTTTTATTCTGTTTTGATATGTTTAATCTTACCCTCTTTGAGATGTAAAACAAATGTGTAGGACTGATAACCATATTACTGAGCTTTTGTTCGATCATTGAGCAGAACTGTTTGTAGTGTCACTTTTTGAATGTCATTCTAAATACTTTAATTCTGTAACCTGAGCAGCTATTTCCAAGATGACAATATGTAACTTATCAACCAGCAATTTCTTACCGTTTGTTTTTCTGTAATTTTGTATTATTTCTACCCTTTTTTTTATCTCCATGTATTTTTTTGTTTCCTTTTCTTTAAATAAAAAAAAAAATAAACTAACGTCTAAATGGATCAAAGATCTAAATATTAAAATAGAAGCACTGAATCTGCTGTAAGAAAAAGTAGTTAGAAATCTTGAAGACATAGGGTTAGGGAGAGAACTCGTGAACAAAAATCAAACCACATGGGAAATATTTCCTAGAATCAACAACTGGGATCACATCCTATTATCATGTTTTTGCATGTTTAAAGAAATCTCCAATACAGTAAAAAGGAAACCCATGAATTTTGAAAAAAATCTTAGTCAACTGCCCCTCAGACAAATAACTTCTTTCTAAAACATATAAAGAATTTTTTAAAAATCATACTCCCGGGGCTGGGGGTTTAGCTTAGCGGCATAAGCGCCTGCCTTGCAAGCAGGCAGTCGTGAGTTCGATCCCTGGTACTGATAAAAACGAAAAAGACAAAAAAAAAAAAAAATCATACTCCCAAAATTCAAAGACCCAATCAAAAAATGGGCATCTGAGATGAATACACAATTCTCAGATAAAGAAATACAAATGGCAAATAAATACATGAAAAAATCTTCAGTATCACTGTTCAGTAGAGAAATGCAAATTAAAATCACAATGGAACTTCATGTCACTACTGAAAGAATGGCCAGGATAAAGAAAACTACCACCAACAAATTCTGGAGATGCTGCGGGAAAAAGGAATTCTTCTGCACTGTTGGTTGGAGTGTAGATTAGGGCAACCACTGAGGAGGTCAGTCTGGAGGTTCCTCAAAAAGCCTAGATTTGAAGTCCCATTTGACCCAACTATTCTGCTTCTAGGCATATTTGCAGAACTGAAAGCATCATATCTCAGTGATATATGTGCACTCACGTTTATGGCAGCACAATGTGTAATAGCCAGACATAGAATAACTTAAATTCCCATCAACTGAGGAATGGATAAAAAACATGTGGTATTTTTATAAAATGGAACGCTGTTCAGCTATAAAGGACTGGATTAAGATATTTATAATGCATTCTAACTTCTTAAATTAGATACTATTAGAATTTAGTATAGATGTACCTTCAGACTATTTTCATAAATAAAATAAACTCACATGTGTAAATAATGTATTGTCTTCCTAGTGTAAGGATTGGTAAGAGTACATAAGATACAAAATCTCCTATAGAGTGAAAGGGTAAGAATGTGCTCAAAGAAGAAATAATATCTCAGGGAAAATTTGGAAAAAGAAAAAGGAAGGGAAAAGATATCTAAATTTATATAAACACACTTAGGATAGCTAGGATGATTGTGTTACAAATCCTGTAAGTCCTTGGAACAAAACAGTTAACATTCATAGGATTAGAACAATTTTGCACGTTTGTGTCCTGTGATCTTAGGAACTCTTGAACATAACTAGGTAAAATAATAACCTTAGTTCTGTTCCTACCGCCTCATTTTGAAGGCCTATATTATCATTGTTTTGGGCTCTTTGGTATTGTTATTTACTTGCCTTTTTTGTTTCTTGTTTTTCTAGTAATCTGTTGTGTTTTATTTTTTTCCTCTAATACAGAAAAGATAGGTATACATGTACAGGCTTATACATGCCTAGAATTTCTAAACAGCTTATAAAAATCAATTATATTGGCCCGACTACCACTGGGGATGGGAAGGTGAGCGTCCAGCCGAGTGGAGGCCAGCCCTGCTGCCGCCTCTCCTGCCCAGGGCTCAACTACCACCGCTGGGGACCAGAAGGTGAGCATCCAGCTGAGCAGGGGCCGGCCCTGCTGCCGCCTCTCCTGCCCGGGGCCCATACTACCACCACTGGGGACTGTAAGGTGCGCATCCAGCTGAGCGGAGGCGACTCCGGTCCAGCCCTGAAACTGTGCAAATTGAAGAAGCTTTAGGTCTACCTGAGAGGAGCCTGGCAAGCCTCTTTTAATCCAGGGGCTCCGCTGCCCAAGGAGGGAGCTACTACAAGAGGAGTCCCAAGAGCCCAGGACATAAGAGTCAATTTACAACACAACCAGGGGAAACTCTGAAACAACACTTGAAACACAGTAATATAGGAAAATGACAAAATGAAAGACCAAAATGCAATCTCAAACACCCAACCTATCCCCCCAAAAAAGCCTAGGAGTCATGTACATAGAAGAAAATATATGCCATATACCTGAAATACCTGAAACAATAGTAACAGAAATAAAGAAGCAGCTCTGGGAAGCTTTGAAGGAATTCAAACTAGAAATAATATATCAAGTAAAAGAAGAAATAATAAAAGAAATGAAGGAGATGCTGAACATATGTAAAGAAGACACAGGTAAAAAACTGGAGGAACTAAACAAAAGGATAGAATCTCTGGATGAACAATATAAGAAACAAACAGAATATATAAAACAGATGCAAAGAGATATACAGGAAATCAAAAGCAACATTGAAAGTTGTAAAAACCGCCTGGATGAATGCAAAGATAGAATTTCGGACTTCAAAGACAAGATTGCAGCCAGTGAACAGGAAAGGAAAGATCTTTTAAAAATAACAAGAAATCAAGAAATAACACTACAACACCTGCAATATGACACAGTGAAAAACAACATCAGGTTGATGGGGATAAATGAAAAAGAAGGAGACAATACAAAGGATGTCAAGAGGATATTTAGAGAAGTAATTGCTGAAAACTTCCCAAACATGAAATTGGAAACTGATATCAGGATCAATGAGGCATATAGAACTCCAAATAGCCAAAACCAAAATAAAACTACACCCAGACATATAATAATCACCGTTCCAGAAATCGAACAAAAGAATAGAATATTAAAAGCTGTCAGAGATAAAAGACAGATCACCTATAAAGGAAAACCTATCAGAATCACAGCAGACTTCTCAACACAAACAATAAAGGCAAGAAGAGCATGGAGTGAAGTATTTCAGAACCGAAAGGAAAATGATTTCCAACCTAGACTGATGTACTCTGCAAAACTGTCCTTCAAAATTCATGGAGAAATAAGATACTTCCACGACAAAGAACAGCTGAAGAAATTCATGATCACCAAGCCAATCCTGCAAAGAATACTGAAAGACAGTCTGGATACACTTAAGAAAAAAACCACTTAACAAAGCAGACAATTAAATAGAACAGAAAGATAAAGATGAAACAGCAGAAATATAACATGTCACTAATAAACCAATATATAACACTTATAACCATTAACATAAATAGTCTCAATGCACTAATTAAAAGAAATAGACTGGCAGAATGGATCAAGAAACAAAATCCAACCATATGCTGTCTATAAGAAACCCATCTAACCCAAAAGGATGCTCACAGACTGAAAGTCAAAGGATGGAAAACAATACTTCATGCAACAGGATCACAAAAATAAGTGGGGGTAGCTATTCTGTTTGTAGACAATGTGAACTTCAAACCAATAATGATCAGAAGAGACAAAGCAGGTCACTACATACTGGTTACGGGAAAACTTCAAGAGGAAGAGATAACTATCTTAAATATATATGCACCAAATTCCAAAGCACCCAGTTATATAAAACAAGTAATATCAGAAATGAAAAACCAAATTAGCAGTAATACAATTATAACAGAAGATTTTAACACACCATTGACACCAATGGACAGATCAACAGGACAGAAAATCAGCAAAGAGATAAAAGAACTGAATCCCACCTGTGAACAAATGGAATTGATAGACATATACAGAGTATTCCGCCCAACAACAACAGAATACACATTTTTCTCAGCAGTACATGGGTCATTCTCTAAAACAGACCATATATTAACTCACAGAACATATATAAAGAAATGCAAAAGAGTTGAAATCATCCCCTGCATGTTATCAGATCATAGCGCTATGACATTAGTAATTAATGATAAAAGATACTGCAAAAATCCCATAAACACATGCAAACTGAATAACATACTCTTGAGTAATCAGTGGGTCACAGAGGAAGTTAAAGAAGAAATTAAACAATACCTACAAACAAATGAAAACACAAATACAACTTACCGGAATCTGTGGGATGCAATAAAAGCTGTCCTCAGAGGGAAACTTATTGCACTGAGTTCCCACATCAGGAAAACAGAACAAATACAAATAAATAACTTGATGCTACACCTCAAACAGCTAGAAAAAGAAGAGCAAGTCAAGCCCAAAGCCAAAAGAAGAGAGAAATTATAAAAATCAGAGCAGAAATCAATGCAATAGAGACTAAGAAAACAATACAAAGAATCAATGAATCAAACAGTTGGTTCTTTGAAAGAATACATAAAATTGATAAGCCCCTAGCCAACTTTATTTAAAAAAGGGAAGAAAAAGCTCAAATTCATTCAATAAGGAGTGAAAAAGGTGAAATCACTACAGACCAAATAAAGATCATCAACACCTATATCAAAAACCTCTACTATCAAAGGTTAGATAACACAGAAGAAATAGACAGATTTCTAGAAGCATATGAAGTACCAAAGCTAGGTCAAGAAGAAGTAAAACTGCTGAATAACCCAATTTCTATTCATGAAATCGAAAATGTAATTAAGTCATTACCTACAAAGAAGAGCCCAGGCCCAGATGGATTCACTGCAGAATTCTACAAGAAATACAAAGAGGACCTAATGCCAACACTCCGCAAACTCTTCAATGAAATTGAAAGGGAAGCAATCCTTCCTAAGTAATTCCTGGAAGCAAATATTACTCTAGTACCAAAACCTGAGAAAGACCCAACTGAAAAAGAGAACTACAGACCAACCTCCCTAATGAACACAGATGCGAAGATCCTCAATAAAATATTGGCAAATAGGATGCAGCAAGTCATCAAAAAGATTATACACCATGACGAAGTGGGATTCATTCCAGGTATGCAGGGGTGGTTCAATATATGTAAATCAATAAATGTAATCCACCATATCAATAGAGTCAAAAGTAAGAATCACATGATCATTTCTATAGATGCAGAAAAAGCTTTTGATAAGGTACAACATTCATTTATGATAAGAACCTTACAGAAAATTGGAATAGATGGTCATTACCTCAACATAATAAAGGCCATCTATGACAAACCAACAGCCAGTATCATACTAAATGGCCAAAAATTGAAGGCCTTTACTTTAAAATCAGGCACAAGGCAAGGATATCCCCTGTCACTACTCCTATTTAGCATAGCACTGGAAATACTAGCCAGAGCAATTAGACATGAAAGAAAAATAAAAGGCGTATAGATAGGAAAAGAAGAAGTTAAATTATCACTATTTGCAGATGACATGATACTCTACATAGAAGACCCCCAAAACTCCATTGAAAGACTCCTAGATATAATAAATAAATTCAGCAATGTGGCTGGATACAAAATCAATGCTCAAAAATCAATAGCATTCTTATATACTAACAACAAAATCACAGAGAGAGAAATAAGAGAAGCCACACCCTTCACACTAGCAACCAAGAAAATGAAATATTTAGGAATTACTCTCACGAAAGAAGTGAAAGACCTATACAGGGAAAATTATAATACATTGAAAAATGAAATTGAAGATGATCTCAAGAAATGGAAAGACATCCCTTGCTCGTGGATAGGAAGAATAAATATTGTGAAAATGGCCATTCTCCCAAAACTGTTATACAGATTCAATGCAATCCCGATAAAAATACCATCAACATAACTCATAGATCTTGAGAAATCATTCCTAAAATTCATCTGGAACCATAAGAGACCTAGAATAGCAAGGAGGGTTCTAAGCAGCAAAGGCAAGGCAGGAGGCATCACAATCCCTGACTTGAAGTTACACTGCAAAGCAACTGTAGCAAAATCAACATGGTACTGGAATCAAAACAGAGCCGAAGACCAATGGAATAGATTAGAAGATATAACCACAACTACAAACACACTCAACCACCTCATCTTTGATAAAGGGGCTAAACAGGTTCACTGGAAGAATGACAGTCTCTTTAATAAATGGTGTTGGAAAAACTGGCTCTCCATATGCCGAAAACTAAAACTAGACCCATGCCTGTCACCATACACTAAAATAAAATCTAAATGGATCAAAGATCTAAATATTAAAATGGAAACACTGAATCTATTGGAAGACAAATTGGGTAAAAACCTTGAAGACATAGGGGTAGGTAGAGAATTCATGAACAAGACTCAAACCGCACGGGAAATACTTCCCAGAGTCAATAACTGGGATCACATCTTATTAAAAAGTTTCTGTACATCAAAAGAAATCTCTAACATAGTGAAAAGAAAACCCACAAACTGGGGAAAAATCCTAGTGAACTGTCCCTCAGACAAAGGACTTCTGTCTAAAACATACAAAGAATTAAAAAAAATCAGACCCCCAAAATTCAAAGACCCCATCCAAAAATGGGCATCAGAGATGAATAAACAATTTTCAGATGAAGAAATACAAACGGCAAATAAATATATGAAAAAATGTTCAGCGTCACTAGTCATTAGAGAAATGCAAATTAAAACCACACTGAGATTTCATCTCACTCCTGAAATAATGGCCAAGATCAAGAAAACCACCAATAACAAATGCTGGAGAGGCTGTGGGGAAAAATGAACTCTCCTGCACTGTTGGTGGGAGTGTAGACTGGTGCAACCATTGTGGAGGTCAGTCTGGAGATTTCTCAGAAAGCTGGGACTGGAAGCACCATTTGACCCAGCTATTCCACTCCTAGGCATATTCCCAGAAGAACTGAAAGCATCATACCACAGTGATATATGTGCACCCATGTTTATAGCAGCACAATTTGTAATAGCCAGATCTTGGAAACAACCTAACCCAACCTCAGTCCATCAACTGAGGAATGGATAAAAAAGTTGTGGTACTTTTATACAATGGAGTACTGCTCAGCTATAAAAAATGATCACATTGAGACATTTATAAATAAATGGATGCAGCTCGAGACCATACTTATAAGTGAAATAAATCAAACTCACCTGTATAAATACCGAATAGTTTCCCTAGTGTAAGTAACGATAAGAATTCATGAAAGTACGTGGTAATCATGATTCCCAGTCACACTGGTTTGAAGCCATATAATGTTTTCACTCATTACTTGGAATGGTTTTAATTTGGGTGGTTTTATTTTATTGTCTGTGATACTACAAATGACTATTTTTGAAGAGAATAAGAGCATAATAGCTAGCGCTGATTTAATATCATCCTGTTTTGAAGCCCCATCAAGTTTTTGTTCATTTGTTTCCATTGGTTCTAACATGTGGTACCTTATTACATCTTAATGTATGTGATAGTATAAGCAAGTTTTTTATAGACAAAGAGATAATATAGAAATTGATGTTTGGTTTCTGCTAGCTGGTTCTAAATTCCCTGCAACAATTTCATTCTCTTGAACGGTCTTACACTGTCTTGATAAATTTGATGCTATAGTATACGAAGTTAGACTCAAATATTTCAAGGAAAGAGTCACTATGGTAAGTACTATTAATGTCAAGCTATCTAGGGGTGAAACACAATGATGATTAAATTTTTCAATTCTGACCGGTGTTGTTATATTGATACATTTTTTTTATCTCAGTCTCCCCCTTTTTCTTTCCTTTTTTATAAAAAATTAATTTATTTCTTAGTATCTTTTAACTAAGGGAAAATTAAATTAAAAATAGTGTGATAGATTATAGTAATTTTTTGTTTCCCTATTAACCTGATTTGAACCCCTGTAGTGTTCTCCATATCTTGTTCTGACTGATTTTATTATATTCTGTTTCGCTTAATAGTATCAAGTTTGAGTGTATAGGCAACCATTTGGAAGGCAACCAGATATTCTATGATGCCCGTTATTATTTGACTATTATCTTCTTTGGAATCCTGTAAGCACTCCAATGTGGTTTTACTGGTCTTATATACAGTTTTGTTCAATTCCTTTATACTAGCTGATATAGGCTACTCTTTTAGGATAACAAGAGGCATAACGGTAACCACTGTTGCTCACCTAGTAATCCCCCCTTAATTTTTTTTTTCATTTTATGCTATGTCCATCCTCCTGATATAAATGACTCTGTTTTGCTTCGTCACATTGGGTTTTTCTTTGGTCCGTCTTGCTTTGTTTTTTGTTTTTTGGCCTTTTTTTCAATCTTTTTTCTTTTCCTCTTCAAAGAAAAAGTTTAAAAAACTGTGGAAGTAATGGAAACTAAAATGCGCGATTGTTAGTATAAAAAAGAGAGAAAGGAAAGTGATCTCAAGGATATAACTGCAAGTTTATTTAAATGTGTAGGAAAGAGAACCATATTGCTGAGTTTTTCTTGGATCATTGAAAAGAACTGACTGCAATCTCACTGTATTAATCTCCACTTTGTACGCTTTAATTTTGTAATCTGGACAGCTGTTTGTAAGTTGACAATGTGTGATCTATTAACTGGTGAACTCTTACTGTGTGTTTTTTCTCTTGAAATTCTGTGTTGCTTCTAGCCTTTTACTGTCTTGCTTCGTTTAGTTTTGTTTTTCTCTTTAAATAAAAAAATCAATTATATTATGCATGATGAAATTAACAGCTACTTTGTAGAAAAAGAGACATTATGGTATCCATTGCTGATTCCATATCATCATGCTGTGAAATCCAGTAATGATTTTATTCTTTGTTCAGAGTGGTTTTAGTCTGTTTTGTATGGTTTAATGTCAACATACATGAAGGTACAGATAGCTATGTTAAAGAGAACAAGAGACATTATGGTAGTCATTGTTGATTTTTCTTTTGTCTGATTTTGAAGGCATGCAATGCCTTCATTACTCTGTTCTGATCAGTTTTGTACCATTGTGTTTTGTATGAATTAATTGTGTATGAAGATACGGACAACTCTTTAGAAGAAAACAAAAGACACTATAGCATCCACTGTAGATCACCTGTTCTCTTACTTTGAAATCTATGTCACTTGCATTGTTTTCTTCTGATCTGCTTTGCTATGTTTTGTTCTGTTTAGTTTTACCCTCTTTGGAGTAAAAAAAAAACTCACAACTTCCATTGTCTACCTGACTTTTCTCATAAAGTCTGCCTAAAAAATGAGTTCAACAATAACTCAAGAGTTGGCAGAATTAAATAAAATTTAATTACATGTATTGTTGGGTTTAACCCACTATAGTTTTGGAAAGACTTTTTAAACCAAGTATTGAAATCATGACCTTGCAATGAACAGCCACTTTGAAGAAAATAAGACATAATAACAGCTAGTGCTGATTTAATAACATCTTGTCTTAAAGCCGTACCAAACTATGGTTCTTCTGTCTCCATTGATTTTATTATGTTGTTACTTGCTGGACTTTATCGTATGTGGTAGTATAAACAAAATTGCTATAGGCAAAGAGATAATATTGAAACCATTGATCATTTTTTTTCTGTTAGCTGGTTCTAAATACTCTACAATGCTTTCATCCACTTGAATGGTGTTACATAGTCTTGATATATTTGATGCTATAGCATATGAAGTTATATTCAAATATTTCAAAGAAAAAGACTCTATGGTAACTACTATTAAGTCAGGTTATTTGGTGGTGAAGCACTAGATTGCTGAAAGTCTTATGCTTTAACCTGTATTGTTATGTTGTTATGCCCCCTTTTATCTCATCCTCTCCCTTATTCATTAAAAAATCATTTAATTTTTTTAAAAAATCAACCAATAAAAAATGCTCCCGGTTCTGTAGGGAAAAAGAAACCCTTTACAACTGTTGGTTAGAGAGTAGATTAGTACAAACACTGTGGAAATCAGTGTGGAGATTCCTCAAAAAATTAGGATTAGAGGCCCCATTCAACCCAGGTATTCCCTTTCTGTGTATCTTCCCAGAATGATTGAAAAACATCACACCACAGTGACATATGTGAAACCATAAGGTTCAAAATATACAATAGTCACTGTGAAATGGAAGGAAACTGTTTAATAAAAAGAAGAAACTAAGATAGGAGAAAAGAGAAAGGATAGAAGGGAAAAGAAAAAAGTGCAAGTTAGTTATACCATTAGTGTCACTTAGTTCACTGAATAGGAAAGGTTGTGCTAATATTGATTGAAGTAATTTTTATGCCCATATTTTGTACTTGAGTGACTAAAGATAATGTTGTATAATTTATTAACAATTGTTACTTTTTCATTATTTTGTTGTGAAAATTTGTTTTACCTTTTCTTCTTAATATTAATAAATAAAGTAATAAAAAAAAAGAAATCATGACCTTGCACTTGCTAGGCATTTGTTTATACTCCTGAGGTAAATCCCTTGGCCCATCCCAATTTAGTTTTGCAAGTTTCTACAGCTTTCCAAGATGTTCTTAAGAAAATCACAGAACATGTTTAAATGGGTGTGGCACTGACATCTTTTAGACCAGTTAGCTTGGGTTTTGTTTCCTCCTCCTTGCCAATGGAGGGTGGAGGGTGATTTCAAGTAAACTCAAAAATTATCTCCTTAGCAATAAGTGTGATACACAATGCCTTGTATTTTATAGAAATGGTACTAACATTCTTTGGTGAAGGACATGCAATATCTGGAGAGAGACCTTGATGACACTGCATGCCAATTCAAAGGAAGATTCATTACCTGCC
The DNA here is from genome assembly GCF_034190915.1 of Cavia porcellus. Lineage (NCBI taxonomy): Eukaryota > Metazoa > Chordata > Mammalia > Rodentia > Caviidae > Cavia > Cavia porcellus. The sequence goes on from NW_026947489.1 coordinate 62,783,309, forward strand.
ATGAGGAAAACATCATCATTTTTCTGTTTCTCATTGGTGGCCCTTGTTCTTCTCCAAAAAGCATAACATGGAGAGCATGGGCCACAGCATACACACCATTGTATATGTTGTAACTCCTATCACTCATGGCTGTGTCAAAATGATTCAGAGGCAGCCAAGCCAGAGAGACATTAGGTGTGCAGTTCTTCAGTGTACAGTCAGACTCAGAGAATGAGCAGTGGAAATTCTTGTACCAATACACAAAGAGATAAGTGTCACCTGGGTATTTGAAAGGGGTAGCTTCCTGGACATAAGTTTTAAAACCTGAAATCTCTTCATGGTGGTGTGAAAAAACAAGAACCCCATGGAATGAGTCAAGTATGAAATTTCTTCCATCTAGGACAGCTTGCCATTGTGAGTTTGTCATCCAGACCTTCCATGTCATTAAGTTTTGTACTATGTTGTAACTCACATCATTTTGACTATCTGTATCATAGTAAATAACCACCACATTGACTGATGATGTATCTGCAGTCCAGATATCATGTTTCTGCATCACTGAGAGATATGACACAGTGGCACTTGACACAATTTTCACAAAAGCTACACAGATTCTATTCCTGTCCATCTCAGTTCTCACATTTGAGAGAAACTGAAGACCCTTATGGCCTTCCGTGGTGAGCAGCCCCACCCATGTCCAGTGGAAATGAAGCATCAAGGATACCATGCCAAAGGCCAAATGTGTGTCCTTTTGAGCCACCTGATGGAGTGAAGGATACTGGCCACTCTCAGTGAATGTAGGATCAAAAAAGCCAAAGGAAACCTAAAATAAAAAGAAAATTGGGTAATATACTAGTATTGATGGAAAGAAATATTAGTCCTAAAGTGTACTGAGTATCCTATATGAATTTTAGAAGAAAAACATGTTCTCCCCATCTTTCTAAACATCTACCACAGCAGATTTTTTTTAAAATGAACGAATCAATCAGACATCCAATAAATGTATTTTCCTTCTTTCTTGCACCTTGGATCCAAAAAATGATAAGGAAAAAAAGTTGTTTGTAACCTAGGAAGTCTCTATGTACAGACTCTGGTGCATTGTACCATTTGAAAGACACTAATTGCAGTCATCTTTAAACTGTTATGCTTCTGGTATCTGAAACACCAAATATATGTTTCTATAATTTTCTGTCACAGCAATCCTCACCTGTGGAAATTTGTAGAGTTCCATCAGTGGTCCTATCTGAGCTGAGGTATCCCATGGAATATCTGTCAATACTGCTGAACACTTGCTTTTTTTGCCACACACATAATTTGGAATCTCATGTTGTCCTGTGAGCAAAATGAAGGAATTCTCTAGTATCCTCCAATGACTGTAAATGAAATTATGGAACTCATAACCCAGAGAAATGTTGGGTAAAAGATGAGGATTCCTGTTGATCTCTTCCACAGCGAAAGTGAAAGCTAGGTAGTTCTGGTAGTTGCTGGGTGTAAGCCTGCATGTAAAGCACAGAGATCCTTAGGGGAAAGACTAAATCAATGATTATCTTCCAATTCAGTACAATAGCATTTATGACCTGAATGCTTGAGTTCTAACCACACACTCATATATTTATAATCTAAGTGTGAACATGGTGATATTAGAAGATTGACTTATTGGAAGACAATTATAATTTAGATGAATCATAGGGGTGAATTTCTCATAAAGGGGCTTAGTGGGCTTACAAGATTCTCAGAAGGGTTGCTTCATTAACTGTTATATTTGTTATACAGTTAACATGACCTTGCTACATAAATTCAGAATAAATTTTGTATAATTGAACTATGTAGGTCTTTAGAAAATGTTATATTTTTAAAATATCCTCACAGTATTCCAGGTGAAAAATAATATATTTATGAATTACATATGGTATTCAGCACCAACAAGCATTCATTTCTATTTGAATGCTTCATTTTAGGTAAAAAAAAATTCCTTAATATTATTATTTAAATATATCCCAAACAAAATTGCTATTCACTCTTATGCATGAGAAGAAATATTAAGCTGATTATATATTAATCTGCTTGATTTACTGTTTAGGTAACATAAATATGTAGAGGCATATTACACTGCATCTATCAATATAAAATTGAATGTGGTAGCTAAAGATAAAATTAAAGATAAAACTAAAATTCTTTCAAGTCAAAACTTAGATTTGCTTAAAGAATAAAGCATGAGTCACCACTGGCATACAAGTTCATACTGTTTCAGGAATTCATCACACAATTATCCACCCTTCTGCTGAGAGATTTCTGTTAATACAGCTATAAAATTACTACTGACAAAGTGAAATCTCCTTTCAATATTGTGGAATAAATCTAAAAAGCAGTATATCAGGGTGTTTTCATGGAAAAGGTTTCCAAACAGTATTTCTTTGTTAACATCAGAATCTGTTAGCATTTTCTGGAATTTCTATGTCACAGAAATTATATTCAGCAAGTTTTAGAGAAAAAAGAACTGAAGAGAAAACCAGGCATTTCTACATCATTAAGAAAAAGATTATTCACCTAAAAAATAGAAGAAGATTTTAGTACAGGCTCCAAACAAATTTAAGTAAATGAGAATAAAAGAGGGTTACAGTATAAAATTGGTAAGTGAAACTTTGTTGAGAAAAACATATGTAATATTGCAAAAGCTTTAACAAAACTTAAAATAAGACTTCTTTAAAAGTCTTAAAGTTGTGGCAAAGAGATAAAAGCATTGAAAAGAATACTCCACAAAATTTAATATTAAAAAGTTCTATCAGTGTTGCCACTATTAACCAATATTTAAAGAAGTGATAATTTTATATCAATGACACATATTATACAAATACCAGAAAATGTTCAAAAATCTGAAAAAGTAGTGAAACTGTCTCATAAAACAGAAGTACTGTGGTATTTAGAGAAAAAGAAACTAAAGATATAGCTGCATCAATGGAACAGGCCATAAAAATAACCTGTCCTTAAAACTTGCTCTATATCTGTCTCATCATCTATCATTTTTATCACAAGATTTGTTTAGAACTTCACTATTAAATTATGTTATTGATAGCAAAAATAATATGAAAACAAATTAAGAGTGCTATTCACACATTTATGGCCAAATAAATTTTAAGTACTAAATAATTAATTAAAATGTAAAAGTAATAGTCAACATGTATTTTCAAAATTATGCATTGAGATGCATTACAAATAGGAAAAACAAAAAGGTAAATGATGAGTATTTTTTCCAGCCTACAAGCTCATATCTATCTCTCTTTAAGCATGATTTATGTAAAAACATTTACTTCAACAAAGTGCTAGTCAATCATTTTAAAATTATCTAATCAAGAATATTTTCCTTTCCTTGATATACAAAACATTATTTTGCAATTTAGAAGGCCTTTCCTAAGGCAAAAATTGAATTGAATATATCTATATTTATGTGCAGAAAAGCCAAGAATACAATATAAATATTATGACTACTGCATTTGAAATATGATCCTGAAAAGTATTAAAATTAGATTCTTCAATATGTGGTTGGTATAAAAGATACAAATTGTTTATGTGTAAGCATTTTTATTTTTTGAAAGTTCTTTTGTTTTCTTTCTGATTTTATCAAGAATCAAAATTCCCTTCTGAGTCCCTAAACTCTCATTCCTGGTAGATATATCAGCCTGGACATACAAGCTCAAAATTCTAAATGTGAACATTTTGACCACAGACAGAGCTCACAGCATATGGGTAGAACTTTAAAAGCTGCCTGATTCCCTGAGCATATGTGGTTCCATAGAGGACAATAGGAGGGTGGGTACCTTATCTTCTTCTCCTAGGAATACAAAGAGCCTACATGCTTGAACTACTCTTGAAATCTGACAATGGTTGGTAGATACCAAGATCAGTTTCTCATTCCCCACTATACTCAGATGATGTCTGATCATACTGGGATTTTTGTAGTTAGAATCCTCAGGCAGGTTTAGCCAGACTCCCTGATTTCCTGCCTCCATTCTTCTGGTTAGCACTAGATGCACAGTAGCCTATACACCTTTCAGAACCCACTTTCCCAAATAAACCACGTTTCATTGGATTCTCTACTGAAGATTATGTCTTGCTCAAATAAAACCCTTCTTAATCTTTTCAATAAGTGACATGAGTAATTAATCCTTTCATAGGGTTTAGTTGATTTTGAGCAGAGTTCTCTGAGTAAAAACATCCAAAAATTCTGATCTGTTGCTAACAAGAAACATTTAGTAGCAAGAACCAGAATCAAACCCTTCTATATTAAGCATATCAGTGACAATATACATTTTAGAAAAAGATGGGAGAAAAACACACTTTCAAAGTGTAATGAAGTTTCCTGTAATGCAAGCTGGTAGAGAAGCTTAAACGGAGGAAATTTTTGAACCAAGGAGTTTGCTGGTAGCATAGTCAGAACAGGAAGTCCCTGTCTTGAAAACTCTGTAAACATTTGGAAAGTGTCTAGGAATAAAAATATAAGCAAACCTCTGGATGTTATAAGCAGTATGAAATAGGTAGAAATCCCATTTGCAAAAGAAAAAATCTAAATGCCCTTATTCTGCTGTCTCTACTCCCAAATAGGTTGTTGCCTTTAAAAGACTATGTCACAACTGGTTAATGTAGGGGCCTGAAGTCACAAGTAACAAATGCCTTTACTACCAAGGTAAAAACAATAAAACAAATATCAATAAGTTGTTAGTTAACACATACATGATCACACAGAAGAGAAAACCCAGAAAAAGTTACATCACCAAGTTGGAGGAGCTTGTAGCCCTGACATTCCAATCCCATTGCTGAGTAGTCTCTTCATATGGTTTTCAGGGTTCTTATTGGGAAGGTCAGGACAGAGAGTCCTCTCTACAGATGAGATTCAAAAGCCCTCCTACCAGTGAAACCTCTTAAAATCTGGTTGAGACAAAAGTGGCAGTGGCTTAATTTTGTGCATGACCAGAAGCAGGGAGTCTGTAGCCTCCAAGACCTGGCCAAGCATCTGATGGAACAAACATCTGCATCTTCTGGACGGCTAAAAAAGAAACTGTTTGGGAGGTGGTCAGGATAACAGCAAGTTTCTTCTCATATCAGGTTGTGCAGCAATCATCCTAATGGCAAACTTTTACAACAAGGTTATGACACTGTAGGGAAGATCTTTCTGTATTTATTTTTAATGCTTCATGTGGATAGCTGCCAGAGAGCACTATGAAACCAAAATCTTCTATAAGGTTCAATCTATCACTACTCCAATGACATCTCTTTCTTTCACAAAAGCACAAGTCACTTGCTAGAATTCTCTGACCCTTGTAAAAGCCATTATTTAATTATATGCTTGGCATGAAACCGATCAGATAGTATCTGAATAGTGCACAGATACACACATGCAACTGATGAAAAGTCACATTGGTGGGGAAAAGTCTCACAGATTTATGCCTTATTCTAGGCCTTATTCTGAGTCCTAGGGAACCCTAGAGTGTATTTTAATTAGTTACTGAATATTCACAGAAATCAGTTTCTCCAAGCAGAAAAGGTAGAAATATAAGAAGACAATCTGTAAAAGTGTAAGGAATTTTTTGCATTGTTAGAGAAACATCAGCAAGCCCTTTATTGTATTAGGGATATTTGGCAAAAGCTGCTTATCACTCAGTTCAATCCAAGGATTTCAACTATGATGATCGTTGCCTAATGTCATGCAGTACCATCTAGGTAGGAGGAAGGACATCAACCATGGAATATTGTGGAGAGTGGGGTCCCTTTCAGCATCCAAGATTCATAACAATATGCTAGAAACACACACAAAAAAGAATATTCTCTTTCACATTCAAAAGTGCAAAAAAAAAAATAAGTAAAACTAAAAATCAGCCCTGTTGTACACATGTGGGTGGGCAGAACAAAATAGCACCATTGAGAATATTGATGAGTTAATCCACAGATACTTACACATTATCTATCCTACTGTTCACAAGAAAACAAGTAAATGAAGAAGATACTTACTGAATGAAATAGAATTCTCTAGTTGGCTTTATATGAAAGATACCACTATAGTAGACATAGTAATAAAGAGACAAAAAACACCCAATCACCACATCTCCATCTTTGTGCACACTGGTGCTCCTTTGGTAAAGGCAGGCTTCATTTTCAAAAGTACACACTAAGATAGGAAGTTTCAGAGGAAGGAAGAGAACAATCAAAGGTAACATCTTAGATGTATGTGCAATGCTTTAGACTCAGTTAAAAGAAAACTTGCAGTGAGGGGCAGGTATATAAATATATTATGTGTCTAACATCAGCATGACATTGTCTCTGACTCAGGTGGACACTCTGATGCCTCAATACCTGTCACCAGAGTCTGCTCCATGTCCCTGGAGAAGTTTTCCATCATTGTACCCTGGGCTCCACATCTGAGGTCTGATGTCCCAGAGAAAAACATCAGCCAGAAAGCATATGTGAATGTCATTTTCTTCACCTGGAACCACCATGATTTAATTCAGTTCCACTGATAACAACATCCCAAGGGCCATCTTCTCCTGAGCAGGTTTGTTCCTAAGTCTCAGTCAACAAATCATTAGTGTAGATGTCATTAGAGATGATGCTATTTGTTTTCTCTAGAATATTTAATGTTAGTGTTGTGGCAGTGTGCCTTCCAAAGTGGAAGATTAACAAGTATCATCTGACAGGCCCATGATTAAGATTTTCAGCCACAGAACTTTCCCTGTGTAACTGTGTTGTCTGTGTACCAGAAACACACTGAAACTCACAGCCACACCAGCTCTTCATTGCTTGTGGTACAAATAATTGTACTACAGCCAAGAATTCCAAATTAGGTACTGAAGATGACTGCAGAAATGAAACACATTCCTGAATTGTGTAATTTCCTCTGTTTCCTACTGCTTAGTTCTTCATACCGTGATTCAGTACACTGTCATAATCTAAATGTATCCTACAACACTGAGTTCCACCAGTATTTAGGCTTTTACGAGAACAGGAGTCCATGTGGCACATTTCTTTTTCCCCTCATCAATGAGGCAGAGGGGCAAAGCTGAAAATGACTTCTATATTTACCATCAGTCAAATTTTTGAGGAGTAGGGAAGCAGAGACAACATTGACAGCCATGAAACTCAGTGGAGTTTTCAGAACAAGTAGACTGTTTGCGTAATAGTGTATTTGTCCAATACATGTCATTTTGCATTTGTCAAAATTTAAATAATGAGCACAAGGAGTGAGCTTCAGTGTAAACTTAGATTTAATCTATTGTATAGTATCAATATTGGCTTATACACTTATAAACCCAAATAGACAATCTGTTAAAGATGCAAGGAAACATTGATTTTTCAAATGATAAACTTAAAATTTAAAGTATATAAATTTTGATAAAATATTTTCTAATTTGCAAAATGTCAACCTCATGTCCTCATTAGCATTTAAAAAGTACCTATCTAAAATATAATGGGACTCTAAGTGCAAAATCAACAGTTAAAAAAAATTTAAGACATGATTAAACTTAATAAGTGTATATTAACAGCAATAGTTGATACATTGTGTCAACTTGAGAAGTTTAGAAGTTTAACTAAGCAACTCAGCAGCTCTACTTTCTGAGGTGTAGAGGTTCTTGCTGAATTTGCTGTTTTCCACTGCCCTAAAATGTTGCCCCTTCACCATGTGCCATCCTCCCTTGGAGTTAGCTGATCATAGACTGAAACTTTGACAAACTATGAGATAAATAAACTTTTCTTCTTTTAACTTTGAGTGTTGAATATTTTGCAATGGGAGAAAACTAAATAACACAATAACTGCAAGACAGGATAATATATTGGATCTAATTTGTTTAAAAGTTTTATAAAATAATTTTAAATGAAAGAGTGTTTATGTCCATTAACATGGATATAGCAAGTTGCACCAAATAGAAACACATATTTGAAAATACACTTGAGTCCTTCACTTAAATATATGACTTGCCAAACTCAAGATTTCTTTTCTACTTTGAGTTAGACTATTATCTGGATTGAATTGTGTTTCATGTGCAATATTGAGATATGAAGTTTGATACTTGTGAATGTGATATAATTAAAAATAGAGTGTTTTTAGAAATTAAGGGAAGTTCTTTAGACAGATACTGATCCAATTTATCTGTGTCTTTCTAGCAGGAAAACACCACATAAAACTTTGGCTTATAATAACTTTTAAGTGGCTGAGGAAGCAGTTAAATGGATACTACATGCTGAACATACACAAGATCTTCCACTCAATCTCTTGTGCCACAAACAATAAACTGAAGCACTAAATTCGTAAATACACTACAGAACTTAATGATACCAATTCAGGAAATCACTCAGTAAATTATTGCTTTTGTAAAATAATAATTTTTCCAATATGATTACATATGTAATACAACGGAGGAAAACTTTTGATCAGAAATACTGTTTTGCACTCCCTGGAACATCATCTGGAAAAAGTTTGGTAGTGTTGCTCCGTGGTCAACACCACTGAAGGCACTCTATTTCCTTCCCAACTGCAGACTCCCAAGTTGCATGGAGGAAAAACTGGTGCCTCTTTTTTAAACTTTTATTTTAAAGAGATTAAGACAAAAGAGGACAGAACAAAGCAGATCAAATCAGAACAATGTAAACAACACAGCACTTCACAACAAGACAACTGGATATTAACAGTAGCTACCATAATGTCTCTTTCTTTGAAACAGTTGAGCATACCTTCACATACAATAGTATCAAACATAACAAAATAGTGTAAAACCATTCAAGAGGATGAAAGTATTACAGGACATTCAGAGCCAAATAACAGAAAATGAACAATGGTTACTATATTATCACATTTTCCATAAAATTTTGTTTATACTATCAAGCATATTAAAATCCAATGAGATAAAACATGATACAACCAATGGGAACAAAAGAAGAAAAGCATGGTAGACTTCAAAGCAAGATGATATTAAATCATCAATGACTACCACAATGTCTTGTTTTCTTCAAACTAGTTGTTCATATCATCACATATAATAAAATCAAACAAAACAGAATAAAACCATTCCAACTAAATAATGAAAACACTACAAGGCTTCAAAGCAATGTAATGGGGAATCATGATTGCCATAAAATCTTATGCACTCCTAAGATTTCTTATACTAGGGAGACTATATGGTAATCATACATGTGAATTTGATTTATCTTGCTTATAAGTATGGTGTCAAGTTGCACCCACTTATTTATAAATATCTCAATGTGATCATTATTTATAGCTGAATATTATGCCATTGAATAGAAATACCACCACTTTTTCATCCATTCCTCAGTGGATAGACACTTAGGCTGTTTTCAAGATCTGGCTATTCTGCCTGTTTTGCTGCCGTGCCTGGCCATCGGTGTGCAGAGGAGGAGCTGGGCAGATCTGGGGTGCCTTCATCGGCCTCTCTGCGTGCCTGGAGGACTGTGGATATCTCCGCCCAGACTGTTGGAGTCCCTCCAGGCTTCCAGGCGCAGTGAAGGGGACAGGTGGGTTTCAGGATTCTACATCCGCCTCCCCATCCAGGTTGCACTTGGAGAACTGCTGAGCTCCTCACGGGTGGGCGGGCCCACACTATCATCTGAGCCCAGCCTGTTTTGCTGCCACGCCTAGCCATCAGTGTGCAGAGGAAGAGCTGGGTGGATCTGGGGTGCCTGCATCGGCCTCTCCGTGTGTCTGGAGGACTGTGGATATCTCTGCAAGCAGGGAGGGATCAGAGGTTCCTGAGGCACTGCGGCTGTGGTGAGTACCCTAACCCAGCTGTGATTGAAGAACTGTGGAGCTTCCAAGGGGCAGATGGGCGCACAGTGTCCCTGAGGCCCAGCTTGTCTGGAACTGCAGAGTTCTGAGCAGGCAGAGGAGGGCCACTGGTTCTGCAGGCCCAATGGCCTGGGGTAGCGTGGTGCCAGAGTCTCAGTACCTGCAAACATAGAAGGGGATTTTCAACAGATCTTGAGGAAGCTTTCAAATAACACTTGAAACACAGAAATATAGGAAAATGACAAAACGAAAGACCAAATTACAACCTCAAACTTCCAGAACATCTCAAGAAACCCTAGGAGTGATGTATATAGAAGAAAATATATCCCATCCACCTCATATATCGGACACAATAGCTACTGAAATTGACAAGCAACTCCAGGAAGCTTTAAAGAAATTCAAACTCGAAATAATCTCCCAGATAAAAGAAAAAATGATAAAAGAAATGAAACAGATTCTAAATATATCTAAAGAAAACACAGATAAAAAATTGGAGGAACTAAACAAAAAGATAGAATCCCTAGACGAGCAATATAAAAAACAAACAGAATACATAATGCAGATGCACAGAGATATACAGGAAATAAAAAACTCCACTGAAACTTGTAAAAACCGCCTTAATGAAAGTGAAGATAGAATTTCAGACCTTGAAGACAGGATTGCAGCTAGTGAACAGGAAAGGAAAGATCTTTTAAAAATAACAAGGAATCAGGAAACAACAATTCAACTGCAAGACGATGCAAAGAAGAATAACATAAGAATGATAGGGATTAATGAAAGAGAGGGAGACAACATGAAGGATGTCAGGAGGATATTTAGAGAAGTAATAGCTGAAAATTTCCCAAGCATGAGATCAGAAATGGACATCAGGATCAGTGAAGCATATAGAATTCCAAATACTCATAACCAAAATAAAACTACACCAAGACATATAATAATCACCATCCCAGAAATCCAACACAAGAATAGATTATTAAAAGCTGTCAGAGAGAAAAGACAGATCACTTATAAAGGAAAACCTATCAGAATCACAGCAGACTTCTCAGCACAAACAATAAAGTCAAGAAGAGCATGGAGTGAAGTATTCCAGATCGTAAAGCAAAATGATTTCCAACCTAGACTGATGTATCCTGCAAAACTATCATTCAAAATTGATGGTGAAATACGATATTTCCATGACAAAGAACAGCTGAAGAACTTCATGAACACCAAACCAACCCTGCAAAAAATATTGAAAGACAGTTTAGATACACAAAAGAAGAAACCACTAAGCAAAGCAAATAATTAAACAGAACAGAAAGATAAAGATGCAACAGCAGAAAGATAACATTCCTACAATTAACCAGCATTTAACAGTAATAACCATTAATGTAAATGGTCTCAATGCACCAATCAAAAGAAACAGACTAGCAGAATGGATCAAGAAACAAAATCCAACCATATGCTGTTTACAGGAAACACATATAACCCGGAATGATACTCACAGACTGAAAGCCAAAGGATGGAAAACAATTCTTCATGCAGCAGGAATCCAAAAAAAGGCAGGAGTAGCAATTCTGTTTGCAGACAATGTGAACTTTAAACCAACAATGACGATAAAGGACAAAGAAGATCATTACATACTCGTAAGGGGAAAACTCCAAGAAGAGATAACCATCTTAAATATATATGCACCAAACTCCAGAGCACCCAGTTATATAAAACAATTATTAACAGAAATGAAAAATCAAATTATCAGTAACACAATTGTAACAGGAGACCTTAATACGCCATTGACACCAAGGGACAGATCAACCAGACAAAAAATGAGCCAAGAAATAACAGAACTGAATCACACCTGTGAACAAAGGGTCTGATAGACATATACAGAATGTTCCATCCAACAACATCAGAATACACATTCTTCTCAGCAGTACATGGATCATTTTCTAAAATAGACCATATATTAGCTCACAGAACATATTTAAACACATGCAAAAGAGTTGAAATCATCCCTTGCATGTTATCGAATCATAGCGCTCTGAAATTAGAAATTAATGATAAAAGATACTGCAAAAATCCCGCAAACACATGGAAACTGAATAACACACTCTTGAGTAATCAGTGGGTCACAGAAGAAATTAAAAAAGAAATTAAACAATACCTAAAAGAAAATGAAAATGCAGATACAACTTACCGGAATCTGTGGGATGCAATGAAAGCCGTCCTGAGAGGAAAATTTATTGCACTGAGTTCCCACATCAGGAAAACAGAAAGAATACAAATAAATAACTTGATGCTACAACTCTAACAGCTACAAAAAGAAGAGCAAGTCAAGCCCAAAGCCAAAAGAAGAGAGGAAATTATAAAAATCAGAGCAGAAATCAATGCAATAGAGACTAAGAAAACAATCCAAAGAATCAACGAATCAAAGAGTTGCTTCTTTCAAAGAATAAATAAAATTGATAAGACCCTAGCCAACCTTATTTAAAAAAGGGAGGAAAAAGCTCAAATTCATGCAATAAGAAATGAAAAAGGAGAAATCACTACAGACCCAATAGAAATACAGAGAAGATCATCAACACCTATTTCGAAAACCTCTACTCTCAAAAGTTTGATAACACAGAAGAAATAGACAGATTCTTAGATGCATATGAAGTACCAAAGCTAGATCAAAAGGATGTAAAACTGTTGAATAACCCAATCTCTGCTAATGAAATTGAAAATGTAATTAAGTCTTTACCCACCAAGAAGAGCCCAGGCCCAGATGGATTCACTGCAGAATTCTACAAGAAATACAAAGAAGACCTAATGCCGACACTCCTCAAACTATTCAATAAAATTGAAAGGGAAGCAATCCTTCCTAAGGCATTCCTGGAAGCAAATATTACTCTAGTACCAAAACCTGAGAAAGACCCAACTATAAAAGAGAACTATAGACCGATCTCCCTAATGAACACAGATGCAAAAATCCTCAATAAAATATTGGCAAATAGGATCCAGCAAATCATCAAGAAGATTATACACCATGACCAAGTGGGATTCATCCCAGGAATGCAAGGATGGTTCAACATATGCAAATCAATAAATGTAATCCACCATATCAATAAAGCCAAAAATAAGAATCACATGATCATTTCTATAGATGCAGAAAAAGCCTTCGATAAGGTCCAACATTTATTCATGATAAGAACTTTACAGAAAATTGGAATAAATGGTCTTTACCTCAATCTAATAAAGGCCATTTATGACAAACCAACAGCCAGCATCATACTAAATGGCCAAAAATTGAAAGCCTTTACTTTAAAATCGGGCACAAGACAAGGATGTCCTTTATCACCACTCCTATTTAATATAGTACTGGAAGTACTAGCCAGAGCAATTAGGCAAGAAAGAGAAATAAAAGGGGTAAAGATAGGAAAAGAAGAAGTTAAATTATCATTGTTTGCAGATGACATGATACTCTACATAGAAGACCCCCTAAACCCTACATAGAAGACCCCCTAAACCCTGAAAGACTCTTAGATACAATAAATAAATTCAGTAATGTGGCTGGATCCAAAATCAATATTCAGAAATCAATAGCATTCCTATACACGAACAACAAAATCACAGAGAGGGAAATAAGAGAAACTGGACTACTCACATTAGCAAGCAAAAAAATGAAATATTTAGGAATTACTCTTACAAAAGAAGTGAAAGACTTATACAGTGAAAATTATAATACACTGAAAAAGGAAATTGAAGATGATCTCAGAAAATGGAAAGACATCCCTTGCTCATGGATAGGAAGAACAAACATTGTGAAAATGGCCATTCTCCCAAAACTGTTATACAGATTCAATGCAATCCCAATAGAAATACCATCAACATACCTTATAGATCTAGAGAAATCACGCCTAAATTTCATCTGGAACCAGAAGAGACCTAGAATCACAAAGGCAATTCTAAGCAGCAAAGATAAAGCAGGAGGCATCACAATCCCTGACGTGAAGTTATACTACAAAGCAACAGTAGTAAAATCAACATGGTTTTGGAATCAAACAGAACCAAAGATCAATGGAATAGATTAGAAGATACAACCACAACTACAAACACACTCAACCACCTTATCTTTGATAAAGGAGCCAAGCAGGTTCACTGGAAGAATGACAGTCTCTTTAATAAATGGTGCTGGAAAAACTGGCTCTCCATTTGCCAAAAACTAAACCTACACCCATGTCTATCACCATGTACTAAATTAAAATCCAAATGGGTCAAAGATCTGAATATTAAAACAGAAACACTAAATCTATTGGAAGACAAATTAGGTAGAAACCTTGGAGACATAGGAGTAGGTAAAGAATTCATGAACAAGACTCAAACCACATGGGAAATACTTCCCAGAATCAATAACTGGGACCACTTCTTGTTAAAAAGTTTCTGCATGTCAAAAGAAATCTCCAGCATAGTGAAAAGAAAACCCACAAACTGGGAAAAGATTTTAGTGAACTCTCTCTCAGACAAGGGACTCTTGTCTAAAACATATAAAGAATGAAAAAAACTCAGACCTCCAAAATTCAAAGATCCAATCCAAAAATGGGAATCTGAGATGAATACGCAATTCTCAGATGAAGAAATGCAAATGCAAATAAATACATGAAAATGCTCATCATCATTGGTCATTAGAGAAATGCAAATTAAAACCACACTGAGATACCATCTCACTCCTGAAAGAATGGCCAGGATCAAGAAAACCAACAACAAATGCTGGAGAGGTTGTGGGGGAAAAGGAACTCTCTCCTGCTCTATTGGTGGGAGTGTAGACTGGTACAGCCTTTGTGGAGATCTGTCTGGAGATTTCTCAAAAAGTTGGGATTGGAAATTCCATTTATTCCAGCTATTCCACTTCTAGGCATATTCCCAGAAGAACTGAAAGCATCATACCACGGTGATATATGTGCACCTATGTTTATAGCAGCACAATTTGTAATTGCCAGATCTTGGAAACAACCCAAGTGTCCATCAACTGAGGAATGGATAAAAAAGTTCTGGTATTTCTATACAATGAAGTATTATTCAGCTATAAAGAAGGATCACATTGAGATTTTTATCAGTAAATGGGCGCAGCTTGAGACCATACTCATAAGTGAAATAAATCAATCTCGCATGTGTGAATACCGAATAGTTTCCCTAATGTAAGTAATGATTCAAATATATAAAAATATGTGGTAATCATGATTCCCCATTATGTGGCCTTGAAGCCTTATAAAGTTTTCACTCATTAATTAGAAAGGCTTTATTCTGGGCTTCTTGATATGGAAATATTTGAAGCTATAGTATATGAAGTTTTATCCAAATACTTCAAGGAAAAAGACAGACACTATGGTAACTACTATTAAGTCAGGTTATATGGTGGTGAAGTACTAGGTTGCTGAAACAGTCAAGCTTTGACCTCTATTGTTATATTGTTATGTCCTGTTTTATCTCAATCTCCCCCTTATTCATTAAAAATTATTTAGTGATTTTTTATGTTTTTTTTAATTAAGTGGAAAAATTTAAAAAATTAGCAGGATCTATAATAGTAACTTTTTTTTGATTTCCTATTAACTTGTTTTGAAGTCCTGTAACACTCCCACTATCTTGTTTTGACTGAGTAGACTCTGTTCCATTCTGTATGATAGTATCAAGTTTGAGGGTATAGGCAACTACTTTGAAGGCATTAAGATTCACCAAGATGCCCATTATGGTTTGACTATTGTCTCCTTTGGAAGTCCTGTAATGTTTACAATGCCTAAGTTTTATTGGTCTTGTTCTCTACTGTTTTGTCCACCTTTATAATATCTAATGAGATAGACAATTCTTTTTAAGGAAACAAGAGACAACGTTGATAACCATTGTTGATAACCTTGTACTCTGTTCTACACCATGTGCTATGTCTATCCTTGGTTTTGACTGACAGCTTTGTTTTGCCATATTTGACTGTATTCTCTCCCCCCCAAAAAAGTAATAAGAACTAAGGAGTAATAAAATCCAAAATGTGTAAATTTTGTTGTAAAAAAGAGAGGGGAAAAAAAAGAGCTCTAACGGATATAACAGCAAGTGTATTTAGGGGTGTTAAATACCTGACTATATCCATGTTTTTGGATCATTGAACCCAGCTGTTTTGCAGTCTCCCTGTTTGAATGTCCACTTTGTATTCTTTGATACTGTGATTTGAGCAACTATTTTCAAGATGATAATATGTAATCTATTTATAGGTGATTTCCTACTGTTATGTTTTTTTTTGTTTTGTTCTGTTTTTTTGTAGTTCTGTATTACGTGTACCCTTACACCGCTTTGTTTTGTTTTGTGTTTTTCTCTTTTTCCTCTTAAATAAAATTTAAAAAAAGAGATCTGGCTATTACAAATTGTGCTGTTAGAAACATGGGTGCACATGTATCACTGTGATATGATGTTTTCAGTTCCTCTGGGAATATGCCTAGAAGTGGAATAGCTGGGTCAAATGGGACTTCCAATCCCAGCTTTTTGAGAAAGCTCCAGACTGATCTCCACAGTGATTGCACCAGTCTATACTCCCACCAGCAGTGCAAAAGAGTACCCTTTACCCACAGCCACTGCAGCATTTGTTGTTGGTAGTTTTCTTCATCCTGGCCATTCTTTCTGGAGTAACATGGAATCCAGTGTGGTTTTAATTTGCATTTGTTTGATGACTAATGATGATGAATATTTTTTCATATATTTATTTATCACTTCTACATCTTCAGATGTATATCTTAAGTAACATACACATCTTCAGATGTATTTCTTCATCTGAGAACTGTGTATTCATCTCAGATGCCCATTTCTGGATTGGGTCTTTGAATATTGGGGTCTAATTTTTTAAATTCTTTCTATGTTCTAGACATAAATCCTTTGTCTGAGGGACAGTTCACCAAGATGTTTTCCCAGTTTGTGGGATTTCTTTTCACTATGCTGAAGATTTCTTCAACATGAAGAAACTCTTTAATAAGATGTGATCCCAGTTATTGATTCTGGGAAGTATTTTCTGTGTGGCTTGATTACTGTTCATGAATTTTCTACCTACCTCTATGTCTTCAAGATATTTATCTAATTTGTCTTCCAACAGACTTAGTGTTTCTGTTTTAATATTCAGATCTTTGATACATTTAGGTTTTAATTTAGTAAATGGTGGTAAGTCATGGTATAGTTTTACTTTTCAGCATATGGAGAGCCAGTTTTTCCAGCACCATTTATTAAGGAGACTATTGTTCTTCCAGTGAACATGTTTGGCTCTGTTGGCAAAGATAAGATGGTTGAGTGTGTTGGTAGTTGTGGTTGTATCTTCTAATCTATTGCATTGATCTTCAGATCTGTTTGTATTCCAGTACCATGCTGATTTAATTACAGTAGCATTGTAGAATGAATTCAAGTCAGGGATTGTGAAACCCCTGCCTTGCTTTTGCTGCTTAGAATTGTCTTCACTATTCTAGGTCTCTTCTGGTTCCAGGTTAAATTCAGTGATTTCTCTAGATTTATGAAGTATGTTAGTGGTACTTTTATTGGGATTGCATTGAATCTATATAACATTTTTGGGATAATAGCAATTTTCAAAATATTTATTCTATCCATGAACAAGGGAAGTCTTTCACTTTTTGAGATCCTTGATTTCCTTTTTCAGTGTATTATAATTTTCCCTGTATAGATCTTTTACTCTTTTTTTATTTTATTTAAAAGTAAAAAGAAGAAAACAAAACAAAACAAAGCGGTGTAAGGGTACAAGTAATACAGAACTACAAAAAAAACAGTAAGAAATCACCAGCTAATAGATTATATATTATCATCGTAGAGATAGTTGCTCAAGTCATATAGTATCAGAGCACACAAAGTGGACATTCAAACAGTGAAACTGCAAATAGTTGTGTTCAGTGATCCAAACAAAAACATTAATGTGGTCAGCTATTTAACACCCCTAAACACACTTGCTGTTGTATCCTTTAGAGCACTTTTTTTCCTTCTCTTTTTTACAACAAAATTTACACATTTTCGGTTTTATTACTCCTTAGTTCTTATTACTTTTTTGGGGAGATAATAAAGTCAAATATGGCAAAAAAAAGCTGTCTGTCAAAACCAAGCATAGACATAGTACATGATGTAAGAACAGAGTACAAGGTTATTAACAATGGTTACCATAATATCTCTTGTTTCCTTAAAAAGAATTGTCTATCTCATTGGGTATTATAAAGTTGAACAAAACAGTAGAGAACAAGACCAATAAAACTTAAGCATTGTAAACATTACAGGACTTCCAAAGGAGATAACAGTCAAACCATAATGGGCATTTTAGTGAATCTTATTGCCTTCAAAGTAGTTGCCTATACCCTCAAACTTGATACTATCATACAGAATGGAACAGAGTCTACTCAGTCAAAACAAGATAGTGGGAGTGTTACAGGACTTCAAAACAAGTTAATAGGAAATCAAAAAAGAGTTACTATTATAGATACTGCTAATTTTTTTAATTTTTCCACTTAAATTAAAAAAAACATAAAAAATCACTAAATAATATTTAATGAATAAGGGAGAGATTGAGATAAAAGAGGACATAACAATATAACAATACAGGTCAAAGCATGACTGTTTCAGCAGCCTACTGCTTCACCACCAAATAATCCGACTTAATAGTAGCTACCATAGTGTCTGTCTTTTTCCTTGAAGTATTTGGATAAAACTTCATATACTATAGCTTCAAATATTTCTATATCAAGAAGCCCAGAATAAAGCCTTTCCAAATAATAAGTGAAAACTTTATAAGGCTTCAAGGCCACATAATGGGGAATCATAATTACCACATATTTTTATATATTTCAATCATTACTTACATCAGGGAAACTATTTGGTACTCACACATGCAAGATTGATTTATTTCACTTATGAGTATGATCTCAAGCTGCGCCCATTTATTGATAAAAATCTCAATGTGATCCTTCTTTATAGCTGAATAATACTCCATTGTATAGAAATACCACAACTTTTTTTTATCCATTCCTGAGTTGATTGACACTTGGGTGGTTTCCAAGATCTGGCGATTACAAATTGTGCTGCTATAAACATAGATGCACATGTATCACTGTGGTATGATGCTTTCAGTTCTTCTGGGAATATGCCTAGAAGTGGAATAGCTGGAATAAATGGAATTTCCAATCCCAGCTTTTTGAGAAATCTCCAGACTGACCACCACAAAGGCTGTACCAGTCTACACTCCCACCAACAGTGTAGGAGAGTTCCTTTTGCTCACAGCCTCTTCAGCATGTGCTGTTGTTGGTTTTCTTGATCCTGGCCATTCTTTCAGGAGTGAGATGGTATCTCAGTGTGGTTTTAATTTGCATTTCTCTAATGACCAATGATGATGAACATTTTTTCTTGTATTTATTTGCCATTTGTATTTCTTCATCTGAGAAGTGCGTATTCATCTCAAATGCCCATTCTTGGATTGGATCTTTGAATTTTGGGGGTCTGAGTTTTTTAAATTCTGTATATGT
Organism: Cavia porcellus; assembly: GCF_034190915.1. NCBI lineage: Eukaryota > Metazoa > Chordata > Mammalia > Rodentia > Caviidae > Cavia > Cavia porcellus. Next base: position 62,802,575 of record NW_026947489.1, read on the forward strand.
TTTAGACAAGAGTCCCTTGTCTGAGAGAGAGTTCACTAAAATCTTTTCCCAGTTTGTGGGTTTTCTTTTCACTATGCTGGAGATTTCTTTTGACAAGCAGAAACTTTTTAATAAGAAGTGGTCCCAGTTATTGATTCTGGGAAGTATTTCCCATGCGGTTTGAGTCCTGTTCAGGAATTCTCTACCTACTCCTATGTCTTCAAGGCTTCTACCCAATTTGTCTTTCAGTAGATTTAGTGTTTCTGTTTTAATATTCAGATCTTTGACCCATTTAGATTTTAATTTAGTACATGGTGATAGACATGGGTCTAGCTTTAGTTTTCGGCAAATGGAGAGCCAGTTTTTCCTGCACCACTTATTAAAGAGACTGTCATTCTTTCAGTGAACCTGCTTGGCTCCTTTATCAAAGATAAGGTGGTTGAATATGTTTGTAGTTGTGGTTGTATCTTCTAATCTATTCCATTGATCTTCGGCTCTGTTTTGATTCCAATACCATGTTGATTTTACTACTGTTGCTTTGTATTCTAACTTCAAGTCAGGGATTGTGATGCCTCCGGCCTTGCCTTTGCTGCTTAGAAATTCCTCCACTATTCTCGGTCTCTTCTGGTTCCAGATGAATTTTAGGAGTGATTTCTCTAGATCTATAAGGTATGTTGATGGTATTTCTATTGGGATTGCATTGAATCTGTATAACAGTTTTGGGAGAATGGCCATTTTCACAATGTTTGTTCTTCCTACCTATGAGCAAGGGATGTCTTTCCATTTCCTGAGATCAACTTCAATTTCCTTTTTCAGTGTATTATAATTTTCACTGTATAAGTCTTTCACTTCTTTTGTAAGAGTAATTCCTAAATATTTCATTTTGTTGCTTGCTAATGTGAAGAGTGTAGCTTCTGTTACTTCCCTCTCTGTGATTTTGTTGTTCGTGTATAGGAATGCTATTGATTTCTGAGTACTGGTTTTGTATCCAGCTACATTATTGAATTTATTTATTGTATCTAAGAGTCTTTCAATGGAGTTTAGGGGTCTTCTATGTAGAGTATCATGTCAGCTGCAAACAATGATAATTTAACTTCTTCTTTTCCTATCTTTACCCCTGTGATTTCTCTATCTTGCATAATTCCTCTGGCTAGTACTTCCAGTACTATATTAAATAGGAGTGGTGATAAAGGACATCCTTGTCTTGTGCCTGATTTTAAAGTAAAGGCTTTCAATTTTTGGCCACTTAGTATGATGCTGGCTGTTGTTTTGTCATAAATTACCTTTATTAGATTGAGGTAAAAACCATCTATTCCAATTTCTGTAAAGTTTTTATCATGAATGAATGTTGGACCTTACCGAAGGCTTTTTCTGCATCTATAGAAATGATCATGTGATTCTTACTTTTAGCTATATCAATATGGTGGATTACATTTATTGATTTACGTATGTTGAACCATCCTTGCATTCCTGGGATGAATCCCACTTGGTCATGGTGTATAATCTTCTTGATGATTTGCTGCATCCTATTTGTCAATATTTTATTGAGGATTTTTGCATCTGTGTTCATTAGGGAGATCGGTATATAGTTCTCTTTTTTAGTTGGGTCTTTCACAGGTTTTGGTAGTAGAGGAATATTTGCTTCCAGAAATGACTTAGGAAAGATTGTTTCCCTTTGAATTTCATTGAAAAGTTTGAGGAGTGTCAGCATTAGGTCTTCTTTGTATTTCTTGTAGAATTCTGCAGTGAATCCATCTGGGCCTGGGCTCTTCATTGTAGGTAAGGAGTTAACTACATTTTCAATTTCATTAACAGAGATTGGGTTATTCAACAGTTTTACATCCTCTTGATCTAGCTTTGGTACTTCATATGTTTCTAGGAATCTGTCTATTTATTCTGTTATCAAACCTTTGACAGTAGAGGTTTTCGAAATACGTGTTGATGATCTTCTGTATTTCTATTGGGTCTGTAGTGATTTCTCCTTTTTCATTTCTTATTGCATGCATTTGAGCTTTTTCTTCCCCTTTTTAAATAAGTTTGGCTAGGGTCTTATCGATTTTATTTATTCTTTCAAAGAACCAAGTCTTTGATTCATTGATTCTTTGGATTGTTTTCTTAGTCTCTATTGCATTGACTTCTGCTCTGGTTTTCATAATTTCTTCTCTTCTTTGGCTTTGGGCTTGACTTGCTCTTCTTTTTCTAGGTGGTTGAGGTGTAGCATCAAGTTATTTATTTGTATTCATTCTGTTTTCCTGATGTGGGAACTCAGTGCAATAAATTTTCCTCTGAGGACAGCTTTCATTGAATCCAACAAATTCTGGTAAGTTGTATCTGCATTTTTATTTTCTTTTAGGTATTGTTTAATTTCTTCTTTAATTTCTTCTGTGACCCGCTGATTACTCAAGAGTGTATTATTCAGTTTCAATGTGGTTGCGGGATTTTTGCAGTATCTTTTATCATTAATGTCTAATTTCAGAGCACTATGATTTGATAACATGCAAGGGATGATTTCAACTCTTTTGCATGTGTTTAAATATGTTCTGTGAGCTAATATATGGTCTATTTTAGAAAATGATCCATGTACTGCTGAGAAGAATGTGTATTCTGATGTTGTTGGGTGGAACATTCTGTAGATGTCTATCAAACCCATTTGTTCGCAGGTGTGATTCAGTTCTGTTATTTCTTGGCTCATTTTTTGTCTGGTTGATCTGTCCCTTGGTGTCAATGACATATTAAGGTCTCCTGTTACAATTGTGTTACTGATAATTTGATTTTTCATTTCTGTTAGTACTTGTTTTATATAACTTGGTGCTCTGGAATTTGGTGCATATATATTTAAGATAGTTATCTCTTCCTCTTGGAATTTTCCCCTAACTGGTATGTAGTGACCTTCTTTGTCTTTTCTGATCATTGTTGGTTTAAAGTTCACATTGTCTACACACAGAACGGCTACTCTTTTTTTTTTTTTTTTTTTTTTTGGATTCCTGTTGCGTGGTGTACTGTTTTTCATGCTTTCAATTTCAGTCTGTGAGTATCCTTCTGGGTTAATGGGTTTCCTGTAAACAGCATATGGTTGGATTTTGTTTCTTGATCCATTCTGCTAGTCTGTTTCTTTTGATTGGTGTATTGAGACCATTTACATTAATGGTTATTACTGTTAAATGCTGGTTTATTGTTGACATGTTATCTCTCTGCTGTTGCATCTTTATCTTTCTGTTCTCTTTAATTATCTGCTTTGCTTAGTGCTTTTTTCCTTTGTGTATCTAAACTGTCTTTCAATATTTTTTGTAGGTTGGGTTTGGTGTTCAGGAAGTTCTTCAGCTGTTCTTTGTCATGGAAGTATCAAATTTCACCATCAATTTTGAATGATAGTTTTGCAGGATACATCAGTCTAGGTTGGAAATCCTTTTGCTTTAGGATCTGGAATACTTCACTCCATGCTCTTCTTGACTTTATTGTTTGTGCTGAGAAGTCTGCTGTGATTCTGATAGGTTTTCCTTTATAAGTGATCTGTCTTTTCTCTCTGACAACTTTTAATAATTTATTCTTGTGTTGCATTTCTGGGATATTGATTATTATATGTCTGGGTGTAGTTTTATTTTGGTTATGACTATTTGGTGTTCTATATGCTTCACTGATCCTGATGTCGGTTTCTGATCTCATGCTTGGGAAATTTTCAGCTATTTCTTCTCTAAATATCCTCTTGACATCCTTTATGTTGTCTCCTTCTTTTTCATTAATCCCTATCATTCTTATGTTATTTTTCTTTGCATCATCTTGCAGTTGTTGAATGGTTGTTTCCTGATTCTTTGTTATTTTTAAAAGATCTTTTCTTTCCTGTTCACTAGCTGCAATTCTGTCTTCAAGGTCTGAAATTTTATCTTCACTTTCATTAAGGTGGTTTTTACAACTTTCAGTGGAGTTTTTTATTTCCTGTATATCTCTGTGCATCTGCATTATGTATTCTCTTTGTTTCTTGTATTGCTCATCTAGGGATTCTATCTTTTTGTTTAGTTCCTCCAATTTTTTAACTGTGTTTTCTTTAGATATATTCAGAATCTCTTTCATTTCTTTTATCATTTCTTCTTTTCCCTGGGAGATTATTTCGAGTTTGAATTTCTTTAAAGCTTCCTGGAGTTGCTTGTCAATTTCAGTAACTATTGTGTCTGATATTTGAGGTGAATGGCATGGATTTTCTTCTATATACATTGCTCCTTGGGTTTCTTGAGATGGGCTGGAGGTTTGAGGTTGTAAATTGTTCTTTCATTTTGTCATTTTCTTATATTTCTGTGTTTCAAGTGTTATTTGAAAGCCTCCTCAGCGTCTGTTGTAAATCCCCTTCTATGTTCGCAGCTCCTGAGACTCTGGCACCCCGTTACCCCAAGTCACTGGGCCTGTAGAACCAATGGCCCTCTTCTGCCTGTTTAGAACTCCGTAGTTCCAGATAAGCTGGGCTTCAGGGACACTGTGCACCCACCTGCTTTTTGGAAGCTCCACAGTTCTTCAAGCGCAGCCAGGATGGGGAGGCGGATGTAAATGCCCCAAACCCCCTTCTCCACTTCACTGTGCCCGGAAGCCTGGAGGGTCCCGAACAGTCTGGGCTTTGGGCAAAGTGCACTGAGCACTTACCACAGGCCGCATGGCCTCTGGATCCTGCGATGCTCCCCTGCTTGCTGAGATATCCACAGTCCTCCAGACACATGGGGAGGCTGATGCAGGTGCCCCAGATCCGCCCAGCCTCTCCTCTGCACACCAATGGTGAGGTTGAGGAGTCCCAAATAGGCTGGGCTCCGGGGATAGAGTGTGCCCACCTACTTGTTGGAAGCTCCACAGTTCTCCAAGTGCAGCTGGGATGGGGAGGCGGATGTAGATGCCTCAAACCTACTTCTCCACTTCACTGCACCCAGAAGCCTGGAGTGTCCCGAATATTCTGGGCTTTGGGCAGAGGGCACTGAGCACTTACCACAGCCCGCAGGGCCTCTGGAACCTGCAATGCTCCCCTGCTTGCTGAGATATCCACAGTCCTCCAGACACACAGGGAGGTTGATGCAGGTGCCCCAGATCCACCCAGCCCCTCCTCTGCACACCGATGGTGAGGTGCAGGAGTCCCAAATAGGCTGGGCTCCAGGGAAGGCGTGCGCCTGCCTACTTGTTGGAGGCTCCACAGTTCTCCACACGCAGCCGGGATGGAGAGGCGGATGTAGATGCCTCAAACCCACTTCACTTCACTGCACCCGGAAGCCTGGAGGGTCCTGAATAGTCTGGGCTTAGGGCAGAGTGTGCTGAGCACTTACCACAGCCCGCAGGGCCTCTGGAACCTGCGATGCTCCCCTGCTTGCTGAGATATCCACAGTCCTCCAGGCACATGGGGAGGTGTATGCAGGTGCCCCAGATCCTCCCAGCCCCTCTGCATGCTGATGGTGAGTTGTGGGAGTTGGAATGAGGCTTTTTAAAGAAACTATACCTCAAGAACATTTTCAGTGAAAAAAGTGACTAATATAGTGATTCTACATTGGCATTGGGGTGACTTAGGACTTTAAGGAGACTCTCAACCTAGAAACAAATATCCTAGTAAAATATCCTACCAGAAAACTGGTAGAGCAAAAGGAATTGAAGGGAGGTCAGGCATTGCTATCCCATGAGGAAAAAGCTTGTTCAAGTAAGAAAAAAATGAAAAATGTGGTATCAGATCCAAACAAAACTGTTTAATCTTTTAAAATAAGAAAAGCACGAGCTGGGAAAAAATGGCGGCTAACTAGAGGATCGGGTGGAGAGTCTCTCTGGAGAAATCATATTAAAAGCTAGAATATCACAACATGGAGAGGGCCAGACAAATGGATAACGATTCTTATTAACCAAGACAGTGCAGCTGGAGGATTTAAAGTCGTGCTGAGACTGTGAAGGCTGAAAACGGGAAGATGCAAACCCCGCGCCTTTAAATCAACAGTTTAACCCATGGACGCAACAGGAAAAGCTGTGTTGGCTTTTGACTGCCCAGCTACACCAGAGGAGATTGTGAAAGACTCTCGAGCTTCAAAGCCAAACGCTGCTCCGCACTGTGCTGGGAGGGCTCGCCGCGCGGGTTTCTGACCCTTCCACACCATACCAGGAGTGCACGCAGCGCGGATTTCTGACTGCTCCGCGCCGCGAGTGCACGCCGCGTGGGTTTCCGACGGTTCCGCACTGAGCCGGGAGTGCACGCAGTGCGGATTCCTGACCACTCTGCACTGTACCAGGCGCTGCGCGGATTTCTGATCGTTCTGTGCTGTACCGGGAGTGCACGCTGCGCGGATCTCTGACCGATCCGCGCTCTGCTGGGAACGTGGGAAAGGTGGGCGGCGTGGACCCTGGTGAGTACTGGAGACCCTGCGACTGCCAGGGTTGGTCAGAGAACATCTTGGAACGGGACAGTGCCCGCCACCACGGGGACATCAATAACACAGAGTCTGGTGGCAGCCATCTTAGAGTTGGGCAGAACCTACAGCTCAGTGGCGTCACTGAGCCCCCTGTAGGGAGGGCTAGTGGAAGGCATCTTGGAAATGGGCAGAGCCTGAGTACGTGTTGGCTTAAGCCTCATCCAGAGAACTGGTGGGAGGCATCTTGAGTCTGGGCAGTTCTGCTGTGCTGGTGCTCCTGTCACAGAGAGGTCTGGAAGAGAACAGCTGAGATTTGGGCAGGACCCTGTGCCATAGTGACATTAGTCAGCTGCTTCTGGTACAAAGAGAACTGGCAGGAGATACTGGGGCTAACCCAAGCCTCTGCTTGGGGCCCAATGAGCGGATACAAAATAGCCACAACTCAGTGACAACCAGAAAGTACAGCCTAATTTAGGAACTAACTGGCACAGAGGCTAGAGACTAGCCTGTACCGCCCCTGCATCCCAGTCTACCCCAGATAACAGTAAATTGGGGAGGACAGCAAAAACTCAAGCCAGCACGCTTCTGAAAGGCCCTAAGCAATTCGGAGAGGGCCACAGAACTCCAGGACAGTCTGAAAGAAACCAGAAACATGACAAGAGATAAAAATAAAAAAAAAATCTCCAGCTGCCCAACAGGAGAAAATAAGCCCAGGAGAACTAAACACTGAAGAGAACAAGCACAGTAACCATCCACTACTCGACACAGCATCAGCCGAAATTAAAAAGTACTTACATGATCTCATAGAGGAATTTAAAGCTGTACTCCTGATCCAACTGAGGCACGATATAAAGAGATTAATTAAAGAAATGACAAGCCCCGCCCAAGAGAACACAGATGGAAGAACTGAGGAAATCAGAAAAGAAAGAGAAGCATCTGAAGAAGAATTTAAGCGTAACCTAGAATACATGAAACAGATCCAAAGAGAATATCAGGAAACTAAAAAATCCATTGAACATTGGCAAAATGCCTTGACAGAAACTAAAGACAGCCTTCTGAAACTTGAAGAGAGATTTAGGACATATGAACGTGAAAGAAAAAGCCTCTTAAAAATAACAAGGAACCAGAAAGAAGCAATTCTAAAACTGGAAGATGACAAAAAGATACATAACCTAAGGATAAAGAATGTGAGTGAGGAAGCAGGAACATCCAAAAATGAAATACAAAAAATATTCACAGAGATATTAAAGCAAAATTTCCCACGTATAGCAAAAAGAAATGATATCCAGATAAAAGAAGCATACAGAACGCCAGCTACCTACAACCAAAACAGATCTACGCCTAGGCATATAATAATCGAGATCCCAGAAATCCACCAAAAAAACAGAATATTAAAAGCAGCCAGAGAAAGGATGCAGGTTACCTATAACGGGAAATCTATTAAAATAACAGCAGACTTATCAACACAAACTCTTAAGTCAAGAAGGGAGTGGGGAGAAATATTCCAAGTCCTGAAGGAAAAAAATATGCAACCGAAGTTCATATATCCGTCAAAACTCTCTCTAAAAATTAATGAAGAAATAAGATACTTTCAAGACAAGGAGGAACTGTGGGAGTTTGTGGCCACCAATCCAACCCTACAGAGAGCGCTGAAGGACATTACAGAGAAAGAGAGGAAGAGATACCAGGATTCCAGCAACAGTGGCAGAGAGGCCTCAGTGAATGGGGCAGACAATGGAATGAGGGAATAAGGTGGACAAATTATAGCAGAAAAGTGGAGTCGCAGACATGAGGCAGGGACGGTAAGCTAGTCTTTAGTATAGACAGCTCTGAAACTATATTTAAAAAAAAAAAAGCAGAGGTCATTGCTAATGGTGTATAATGATTTAAAAGACACAGTAGCCCTAGTGCCATATTTAGATTGAATTTAATTTGTTCTGGTCTGTCCGCTCATGTCAGATTTGAGGACACAGACATCTTGACCCAAAAATAGCAGACTATACCATGGTAACTATCCTTACTTTCCTATTAACTTAAATTGAAATCCTATAATACTTACATTGTCTTACTATGACTGATCTTAATTGAATCTGAAACGTAAGACTATGGGTTGGCCATGGCTGATTTTATTTGAAATTGGTATGCTTGTCAGTATCAACCCTAAAAGTAGAGGCAACTACTCTGAGGATGACAAGTTGTAAAGAATATCCATACTGGTATTAATTAGTAACAGCTTCCAAACCCTACAATGCTGCCAAAGTTAAATTTTTATAAAAATAGGTGATACTATATTTAACTATAATAAGCCAGTGTGGTGGTCAAATCTATTGAAAATAACAAGAGGAAACATAGTAACTATGGAAGATCATCTATATTGTGGTCTTAAATGTTTTATCCATTGCATGTTTTTCTAGGAAATTGTTATGCTGTCTTGCTATGACTTGGTATTCCCTATAACACAGAGAGGATAGATATATATGTAGAAATTCACACATGGGTTCTTTTTTTTCTTTTTAATTATTTATGGGAACAGATTATATAATGTAAGATGTAATGAACAGATACTCTGAGGAAGAGACACTAAGAAACCCGAGGCTAATTTAGTAGCATTATGATAGAAATTCTAGCAATACTAATGTTTGCTGATTAGAATGACATTGGACTGGTTTCTTGAGTTCAATTTCAGCATATGTAGAGATGGGGACAGCTATCACAAAGAGTAAGAGAGGTGAGTTGGTAGTTACTATTGTCTTCCCTAATTTGGTACTTGAGGACCTAAAAAGTCTTCAATGATTTGATTAGTTCTATAATATACACTAAGTATATAAGGTGGATGAAGATGGAGACAACTATTTGTAAAAAACTAGAGACAGTTAGATAGACAATCAAGATCTCCAGTGGGCTTCCTATGAAATCTGTATTTCTTTAAATTGTTTTTTTAACTGCTATGTTCTGTTTTGATATGTTTAATCTTACCCTCTTTGAGAAGTAAAACAAATGTGTAGGACTGATAACCATGTTACTGAGCTCTTGTTCGATCATAGAGCAGAAGGGTTTGTAGTGTCACTTTATGAATGTCATTCTAAATGCTTTAATTCCATAACATGAACAGCTACTTCTAAGATGACAATGTGTAACTTATCAACCAGCAATTTCTTACCATTTGTTTTTCTGTAAGTTTGTATCATTTCTACCCTTTTTTAAAATCTGCATGTATTCTTTTGTTTCCTTTTCTTTAAATAAAAAATTTAAAAAAAAAAAGAAAAGCACTTTCTGAAATTTGATTGAATATATCTATATCTATCTATATCTATATCCATATCTATATTTATATCTATATCTGTATATCTATATCTAACTATATAATTTATCTTTAAATATTTTCATTTCCTAAAGTCCTTTATACTTCTGATTCTAAAAGTAATGAAAATGCTAACAAGGGACTAAAATGTTTTTCCTAGTGTTTACATGAGCCTGTCTGGCAATGAAAAGCTTTTGGAAGACTTCTGGGAGAACATGGCAGATAGATAACAGCAGCTATGGAGGCTCTCTGAGATACCTAGCTTAGAATCCAGGAATGGTGCGGTGTGAGGAGTCCTAAACAAGGGAAGATATACCCTGCCAACCCAGGAATGAACTAAGGTGAGAGAAACCAACTGGAAATGCAATCCCGGTGCTATAACAGAAACAGATAAAATCTCATTGCAGAAGCTGGAACCTGTGCCACTGGAAGCGTGATTTGAATTTCCTGCTGCTGCTGCTGCTGTGTCCAAATCAGCAGGAAGAGAGACTCATGAAAGCTCTGAGAGTGGGAATCAGCAAACGGAGTTGAGAGAGGGACTGGCAGGGAGCCTTGCATCAACTTGTGGTGAGTAAGAGGAACGGGGACCCTTCCATAGAGTAGGGACATTCTGGGACTGGGAAAACTAGCTGGAACAGGATGCTGCAGTGACTTTAGTCACATATTCCCCTCTCAAGCAGGACTGGTGTGGAGCTCTTGGCCTGGGTGACACCACTGACTAAAACCCAGTAGGCTAGCCCAAACCAGGTCCCAGCACCTGGCAGTGCACCCTAGCAGTGAAGCCTTCAGTAGGATGACCTGGAGAGGGGGGCCCAGCAGAGGCTGCCCAGGTCTGTGTCTCCCTAGTACACTGCAGTGGGTGGGAACACCTAGCCGGAAGATTCAAACAAACTGCAACAGACAAAGAGAAAAAAAACTGGGCCTCCAATATACACTTGTATGGAAGGAACAAAAAGTATGGGAAGAGGGAGCAACAAGAAAGGGTCTTCAGTCCCCAATTCTCAGAACACTGATCCAGGAAAGGTAAATGCAAAGGAGGACAGAAAACATGCAATATCAGACACGGCACCAACAGACATAAAGTGATATCTCCAGAGCCTCATAGACGAGATTAAAAGTGAAGTATTTAATAAAATAAAGCAAGATATAAGTAGAATAGTTAGAGAAATGCTAAGCACCGCCCAAGAAAAAACAGATGGTGGAATGGAAGAACAGAAAAAAAGGGGAGAACTGCTTGATGAAGAAAATAGAGAAAACATAGAATATGTGAAGCAGGTTCAAAGAGATTACCAGGAAACTAAAAACTCTATTGAAAACTGGCAAAACAGCTTGAAAGAAACTAGATTAGATAGATTATCTAGATAGATTATCTGAACTAGAGGGCAGATTTGTAATGTGGAAGTATGAAATGAAAAACTTCTTAAAAATAACAAGAAAACAAACAGCAATAATACAAAGACTAGAAGATGATAAGAGGATCTACAACTTAAGAATTAAGAACATAAAAGAAAAAGTAGGGACATAAACAAATGGACTACAAAAGCTACTCACAGAAATAATACAGGAGAATTTCCCTAATTTAGCAAAAGGTAAAAATACTCAGATGCATGAGGCATACAGGACCCCAGCCACCTACAACCCAAACAGAGCTACACCCAGGCATATAATAATCAAAATTCAAGAAATCCAATATAAGAACAGAATATTAAAAGCTGTCAGAGACAAGAAACAGATCACTTACAAGGGAACACCCATCAGAATTACAGCAGACTTCTCAGCACAAACCATCAAATAATGAAGAGCATGGGGGGAAATAATTCAAGCTTTGAAAGATAGCAACCTCCAACCAAGATTGATATATCCTGCACAACTGTCCCTAGAAATTGATGGAAAAACAAGGTGCTTCCAGGATAAAGAGGAACTAGGGGAATTTGCAACCACCAATACTGCAGGTGGTTGCAATACTGCAGGATATCTAAAAAAGAAAAATACCAAGATTCCAGAAACAGTGGCAGAGAGGCCACAATGAATGGAGCAGAAAGCGAAATGAAGAAGACAAACTGACAACTAATAATAGAAAAAGAGCTCAACAGAAATGAGGCATAGAAGATTGGATGGTTGGAACAGCTATTTTGGAGAAAACAAGACATCAGAATAGCTAGTACTGATTCTCTATCATCTTGTTTTGAAGTCCTATCAAACTTGTATTCTTCTGTCTCCATCAGTCTTAACATGTTGTATCTTATTGGATTTTATTATACGTGATAATATAAACAAAAACTTTTATAGACAAGGAGATTATACAGAGACCATTGTTCATTTTCTGATAGTTGGTACTAAATACCCTGTAATACTGTCATTCTCTTGAATGGTTTTACATTGTCTTGATATCTTTGGTGCTACAGTATATGAAGTCATTCTCAAAGAAGGAAAGAGACCCTACAGTAACTACTTTTATGCCAGGATATCTTGTGGTGAAACATTATGTTGCTTAAATGGTTATGTTTTGACCATGCTGTTTTGTTGTTATGCCCTCTTTTATCTCAATCTCTTTTTTTATTACTTTTTTATTTTTATCTTTTTAATTAAGAGAAAAATAAATAAAAAATAGCAGGATATATTATAGTAACCCACTTTGATTTCCTATTAACTTGATTTGAAACCCTGTATTGCCCTCATCATCTTGTTTTGACTGATTTTCCACTATTCTGCTTTGCTTAATAGTACCAAGTTCGAAAGTATAGGCAACATCTGTGAAGACAGTAGGATTCATTATGAGGCCCATTGTGATTGACTATTATCTTCTTTTAAAGTCCTGTAATGTCTCCAATGTTTTCGTTTTATTCTTTACTGTTTTGTTCAATTTTATTATAACTGATGATATAGGTAAATCTTTTTAAGATAGTAAGAGGCAGTATGGTAAGCATTGTTGATCACCTTGTATTTTGTTTTTTACATTATGTATTATGTCCATCCTTTTGATTTGACTGACTGTTCTGTTATGTCACATTTGGTTTTACTCTCTTCAAACAAAGTAATAAGAACTGTGGGAGTAATAAAACCCAAAATGTGTAATTGTCATTGTACAAAAGAAAGGAAAAGAAAGTGTTCTAAAGTATATAAGTGCATGTATATTTAAGTGTATAAGATAGATAACCATATTACTGAGTTTTGTTGGATCATTGAACAGAACTGTTTGCAGCCTCACTGTTTGAAAGTCCGCTTTATATGCTTTAATTTTATAACTTGAACAACTATTTCTAAGATAACAATATGTAATCTATTAACAAGTGATTTCCTACTTTTTATTTTTTCTGAAATTCTGTATAACTTGTACCCTTTTTTTGTTTTTTTTTTTCTTTTTCTCCTTAAATAAAATTTTTTTAAAAAAGAAAATCTTTTGGAAGTACAAGTGGTTCTTTTCACCATAAAGTGGGATCACAGTGATTGCATGTAGAACAGGACCAACTGCAGAAGCAATCATATTGCCTGGGCATGTGGGGTGACAGCAGAGGTAAAAAGAAGAGTAGGTAGCCTCTCGTCTGTTTTAATGGAGTGAAAGAAAACCTGTATCCATCATCACTGAATTATTCTTAAAGTCTTATAACTCTCCATGTTTTAATATTTATAATTAAGATAAAATAACTTGAAGTGACCACAACAAAAGTAAATACAAAATTGTACATCCTTTTCAATGGAGTTTCAAATAGTTTGAATAAAATTTCTACTATATACTGCGTCTGAATTTTTGGACAAAGTAGTTGATTTCAAAACATAGAACTACAAGCCAGGCATGGGCTTGTAGTCACCCCAGTGCCAATACCCAGTGCCAATTTCTCATTGCCCAGTACACTCAGATGATGTGTGATCTCACTGGCTAGGCTTTGGTTAGAATCCTGTCAGGTGTATAGCCAGACTGCTGAATATGAACCTTCCTTAACATTCCATTCAGTGTCCTCCAATCCTTTTTTTTTACTAACCTTCTACTATCCCATCCATCATTTAGATTATGCTTTTTTTTATTTAAGGAGAAAAGAAAAAAAAACCAGTGAAAGGGTACAAGTTATACAGATTTACAGAAGAAAAAAATGAACAGTAGGAAATCACTATACATATTGCCATCTTAGAAATAATTGTTCAAGTCACAAGATTAAAGCTTGTAGAGTGGACATTCCAACAATGATACTGCAAACAGTTCTGTTCAATGATCCAATAAAACTCTGTGATATCATTTTCTATCTTATACACTTAAATATACATGCAGTTATATAGTTTAGAGCACTTTCTTTTCCTCTCTTTTGTACAATGACAATTACACATTTTGGGTTTCATTGCTCCCACAGTTCTTATTGCTTTTTTGGAAGAGAGTAAAACCAAATGAGACATAACAGAACAGAATCTGTCAAGTCAAAAGGGTGGACATAATAGATAATATAAAAACATAATACAAGGTGATCAACAATGGTTACCATAATGCCTCCCGCTGTCTCTAATAGAATTGCCTATATCATTAGTTATAATACAATTGAACAAAACAGTAAAGAACAAAACTGACAAAACCAAAACATTGGAGACATTGTAGGTCTTCAAAAGTAGATAAAAGTCAACGAGAATGGGCGTTATAATGAATCTCATTATCTTCTCAGCAGATGGCTAAACTTTCGAACCTGATACTATCCAGCAAAACAGAATAGGGGAACATCAGTCAAAAACAAGATGGTGAGAGTAATACAGGGCTTCAAATCGAGATAATAGAAAGTCAAAGTGGGTTACTATATTATATGCTATTTTTTCCCTTTAATTAAACAGATAAAAATTAAAAAGTAAATAATGGAGTGGAGATTGAGAAAAAAGAGGGCATAACAGCGAAACAGCACAGATCAAAACATAACCATTTAAGCAGAGTAGTGTTTCACCACCAGATAATTCCGACCCAAAAGTAGTTACCATATTGACTCTTCCCTTGAAGATTCTGCTTTTTTAAAACAAATCACAATGTAGTAGTTTGTATATTGAGGGTTATGCCCTGATCAAATAAAATCCTTGTGATTTTCAATAAATGCTATGAGTAATCAATACTTTCATAGGTTTCAGGACATTCAGAGCATGCTTGTCTGTGCCAACCACTAAAAACTTACACTGTTTTGTTTTTTCTCTTTTTCCTTTTAAATAAAAAAAACCTTCTGGTCTATCACAATCAGAAAAGAAATTCTTAACATCAGCTATGATAATTAAAGTTTGTAAACAACAAACATTGATGATAATATCTAATACATGTTGGAAAATGACAGAAGAAAGCACATACGTGAAGGGTGTAATGACAAATTCCTGTAATGCCAGAAGAGATTAAAGCAGAGGGAATCTTGGATCCCAGGAAATTGTTGCTAGCAGTAACTCGTAACCTGGGGAAAGTGTCTAGGAATAAAAGTATAAGAAACATCTGGACATTCTAAGAAATATGAGATAGGTAAAGACTCCATTTACAAAATAAAAAAGCTCTAATCCCTCATATTGCCACTCCTGCTCCCAAACCTAGGCAGCTGTCACTCTTAATCCAGCATTTTATAAAACACACAGTCATTCACTCATTCTGTGGCATCTCTTTTTCTCACAAAAACACAAGTCATTTGCTAGAATTCTCTGACACATTGAAAATTTTATTAATTAAATACACACGGTGATGAAAGCAGAATGATATGGTGGCTTACCTGGTATGAGATACTTACTTAGAGTTTAGTTGAAAGACAACTGAATATCTGTACCAGGATGTGCCTTCAAGTAGGAGGGGTAGCAATACCACAGAATAACCAGTACTAATAAAATGAATTTTATGTATAATTAAAGAGATATTCAGAGGCCCTTGATTGTATAAGAGGATATTTGGCAAAAGCCACTTTGTACTCACATCAGTCCATTCCAAGGGCTGGGATTGATTTGCTACAAAACATCACTTAATGCCATGCAGTGGCAGGCATTAAGTAGGAGGTAGGGCACTGACCATGGGATGAGGTAGAGAACTGTGTCTAAGGTTCCAGTACCAAAATCAAGAACCTCAGAAAACAAGACAAGACTGTCTTCCCAATTCAAATAGTTAAAGAGGACAGAAAGACAACTAGAGTCCTATTGCACGAATGGGGGGGGGGGGCAGGACAGGATAGCATTACACAAAAAACTGATGATCTATCTATAGATGCCTAGCCAGTATCTGTCATGAAAACCACAAAAAAATATAAATGAAGAAGACACTTATGGCGTGATATAGAAGTCCTGCAAAGGTGTTGTCTCAATGATACCAGTGTAGTACATATAGAAATACAGTAAGAAAAAGCATCCAGTCACATCTCCATCCTTTCGCACACTAGTGCTTCTTCACTGAAGGCAGGCTTCACTATTCAAAGTACACACTAAGATAGAAAGTTGAAGTAAAAGGAAGTTAGCAATCAAAGGGAACATCTTAGACACAGACACAAACTTTTGGCTTCGTGGAGATCAAACTTACAGCATCTTTCAGTTATGTATGTGTGGATTCATCCAGATATATGTGTGTGTGTTTGTGACCCAGGTGGATACTCTTTTTTTCCCTCTTCGTCCTCTTTATACTTTTTTTAAAAAAATTTATTTAAAGAAAGACAAAACAAAACAGAAAACAGGTAGAAATAGTATATACTTTCAAAGGAAAAAATAAACAGTAATAAATCAATAGTTGATGTTTACATATTGTCCTCTTAAAAAATAATTGTTCAAGGTACAGAAGTGGAACACATAAATGGGAATTCAAACAGGGAGAGTGCAAATAGTTCTGTTCAACTATCTAATAAAAACTTAGTAATAGAGTTATCAATCCTATGCACTTAAACATACACACTTTATCCATATCTTCATTTATGTTGAGATTAAACAAACCAAAGCAGACTAAAATAACTCCAAACAAAGAATATAATATTGCTGGATTGCACATCACGACACTCTGGAATCAGCATTGGGTACTGTAGTGCCTTTTTTTCCTTCAAAGTATTTGTTCATTTCATCCTGTGTCATAAGATCTATTCTTGTAAACTGTTTATAGGTTTTATGTAAGCATGAATCTTAACATGTATTTCTATCGTTTTATATTAGAGGAAGAAACAGAACAAAGCAGGACAGAACAAAACATATTCCTATAGACACATAAAACAAAACAAAAAAAACATAAAACTGCTGCACAAGGAGTTCTACCATGGTTACTGTGTTATCTCTTGTTATCATCAATAGAATTGGCTATATCATCAGATAAAATATAATTGAATATATCAGTATGTAACAGTATTAATAGAAATACAACTTTGTAGATAGTGTAGAAGTACAAAAACAGGTAGTGATCAAACTAGAATGGCTGTCATAGTGAATCATTGTCATTTTCAGTATAGTTGTCTATACTCTCTGACTTGATACTATCAATCTGAACAGATTTGAATAAAATCTATCAATAACAAACAGCAATCAAACAAATCAGATTTAACTAAGATTAGCCATGATATAACAGTATAAGTTATACAGCGATCCAGATTAAGTTAATAGGAAATTAAGGATGATTACTGTGCTATATCCTGATATTTTTGGGACAGCTGTCTGTGTCCTCAGATCTAGTGCTTATATACAAACAGGGAAGAAATAATTTCTATTTAAGCAGAGTGGTGTGAGTAATATGGGTTTTAATTCCTGATACACTATTAGCAATATCTTCTGCTGTCTTTTTTAATACTATTCCTCCCCCTTTCACTCCCCCAAGGTGTACTGTGCATTTTAGGGTCTCCCTACCACCCTCAGTTTTATATTGGGGGAGGGCAACCTGCTATTTACCTAAGCGTTTCTGAATTTTCTCACTCCTGGGCTTGATCTCTAGTAATATTTCTTTGCCTATTAAAGCCTGTCTTTCCAACCTATCCATAAATACTGGTCCAATATTACTCTCTGGTTCCCTATCACATAGAGTTCTGTTTTCTCATATTTGATTTTTGGTCCAAATACCCTTATTCAGGTTAATTATATTTCCTATAAAGAGCATCTCAGTGGATCCTACCTCTTGATCCACTCTGCCTGCGATTCTCTCTTTTCTCTCCTTAATTTAGGGTATCTTTATTAGAAATTATATTCAGCCTTCTCTGTCTCATTTCTGTTTGCTCTTTTTCCATCACTAGTTATCTGTTTGTCTTCTTCATTTCGTGTTTTGCTCCATTCATTGGGGCCTCTCTGCCAATGTTCCTGACATACTGGTGCTTTTCTCTCTCTTTATTTTTTTTTTTAATTTTTATTTAAGGAGAAAAGAAAAGAAAGAAAAAAAAACAGTGAAGGGGTACAAGTTATACAGATTTACAGAATAAAAAATGCGCAGTAGGAAATCACTAGTTAATGGATTACATATTGCCATCTTAGAAATAATTGTTCAAGTCACAAAATTAAAGCTTGTAGAGTGGACATTCCAGCAATGATACTGCAAACAGTTCTGTTCGATGATCCAATAAAACTCTGTGATATCATTTTCTATCTTATACATTTAAATATACATGCAGTTATATAGTTTAGAGCACTTTCTTTTCCTCTCTTTTGTACAGTGACTATTACACATTTTGGGTTTCATTGCTCCCACGGTTCTTGTTGCTTTTTTGGAAGAGAGTAAAACCAAATGTGACATAACAGAACAGAATCGGTCAAGTCAAAAGGGTGGACATAATAGATAATATAAAAACATAATACAAGGTGATCAACAATGGTTACCATAATGCCTCCCGCTATTTCTAATAGAATTGCCTATATCATTAGTTGTAATACAATTGAACAAAACCGTAAAGAATAAAACCGACAAAACCAAAACATTGGAGATATTGTAGGTCTTCAAAAGTAGATAAAAGTCAACGAGAATGGGCGTTATAATGAATCTCATTATCTTCTCAGCTGATGCCTAAACTTTCGAACCTGATACTATCCAGCAAAACAGAATATAGGAACCTCAGTCAAAAACAAGATGGTGAGAGTAATACAGGGCTTCAAATCGAGATAATAGAAAGTCAAAGTGGGTTACTATATTATATCCTGCTATATTTTTCCCTTTAATTAAATGGATAAAAATAAAAAAGTAAATAATGGAGTGGAGATTGAGAAAAAAGAGGGCATAACAGCGAAACAGGGCAGATCAAAACATAACCATTTAAGCAGAATAGTGTTTCACCACCAGCTAATCCTGACCCAAAAATAGTTACCATATTGACTCCTTCCCTGAAGTCCTTGAGTACAACTTCATATACTGTAGCATTAAGTATATCAAAACAATGTAAATCCATTTAAGAGAATGACAGCATTATAGAGTATTTAAAATCGACTAACAGAAAATGAACAATGGTCTCTGTATAATCTCCTTGTCTTTAAAAGGTTTTTTCTTATACTATCGTACATAGCAAAATCCAATAAGATACAACCTGTTTAGACCATTTGAGACAGAAGAACAAAAGCTAGATGAGACTTCAAAACAAGATGGTACTAAATCAGCATTACCTATTAAGATGTCATTTTCTCCAAAAAAAGCTGTTCCTATCATCCAATCTTCTCTGTCTCATTTCTGTTGAGCTCTTTTTCTGTCAGTAGCTGTCAGTTTGTCTTCTTCATTTTGTTCTCTGCTCCATTCGTTGTGGCCTCCCCACCCCTATTTCTGGGTTCTTTGTATTTTTCTTTTTTTAGAATATTCTGCAATACTTTCTGTAGGGTTGAATTGGTGGTTGCAAATTCCCCCAGTTCCTCTTTATCTTGGAAGCACCTCGTTTTTCCATCAATTTCCAGGGACAGTTGTGCAGGATATCTCAATCTTGGCTGTAGATTATTATCTTTCAAAGCTTGAATTATTTCTCCCCATGCTCTTCGTGATTTGATGGTTTGTGAAGAGAAATCTGCTGTAATTCTGATGGGTCTTCCCTTGTAAGTGATCTGTTTCTTGTCTCTTACAGCTTTTAATATTCTGTTCTTGTATTGAATTTCTGGAATTTTTATTATTATATGCCTGGGTGTTTCTCTGTTAGGGTTGTAGGTAGCTGGGGTCCTGTATGCCTCATACATTTGAGTATCTTTACCTTTTGCTAAATTAGGAAAATTCTCCTGGATTATTTCTGTGAGTAGCTTTTGTAGTTCACTTGTTTGTGTCCCTACTTCTTCTTTTATGTTCTTAATCCTTAAGTTATGGCTCCTCTTATCATCTTCTTGTCTTTGTATTATTGCTGTGTGTTTCTTTGTTATTTTTAAGAAGTTTTTCATTTCATTCTCCCATGTTTCAAGTCTGCCCTCCAATTCAGATAGTCTGTCCTTAGTTTCTTTCAAGCTGTTATGCCAGTCTTGGGTAGACTTCTTGATTTCTTGATAGTCCCTTTGCACCTGCTTCACATACTCAATGCTTTCTCTGTTTTCTCCATCAAGCAATTCTCCCCTCTTTTTCTGTTCTTCCATTCCACCATCTGCTTTTTCCTGGGTGGTGCTTAGCATTTCTCTAACTATTCTGCATACTTCTAGCTTCAGGTCATTGATAACTTCATTCCTGAATTGGTCTATGAGGCTCTCTAAATGGCGCTTAATGTATATTGGTGCAGTGTCCACTATTGCCTGATTCTCAGGATTGGGGGTCGAGGAGCCTTTTTTGTTGCTTCCCTTCCCCATATTTTCTGTTCCTTATAAAATGTGATCTTACACAGGAGGCCCGGCTTCCCTGCCTGTCAGCCACAGCTTGATCAAATTGCGCTGGTTAGTTGTTCCCACTCACCGCTGCGCCCCAGGGAGTTGCGGAGGAGGCAGCCTACGCGGGAGTCGATCGCTCCTCCGGGCCACCGTCAGGCTCTGGGATCTGGGTTAGGCCAGCCCAGGGAGTCCGCCAGCAGCGTCCCTCCGGCCAGGCACCTTTCACCAATCCCGTCCGAGAGGGAAACGTGCGGCTGCAGTTGCCACCGCGCCCTGCTCTTACAGGACTGCCCGCGCCCAGAAAAACCTCCGCTGGAGTCAACCTGCGGTAGGGAGTCAGTTCCTCGCTCACCTCGCCACCAGTCAGCCTTCCTCCCTGTCTGTCGCGTTTCCGACTCCGTTCGCAGACTCCCGTTCCCAGAGCTCGGCGGTCGCATCTCTCCTTGCCGAGCCGCTATGGAGGTAGCCGGCTGCCGGGCGGCGGGAAATCCAAACCGCGGTTCCCGATGGCGCGGGAACTCCGTTCCCAGACTCCCGTTCCCAAAGCTCGGCGGTCGCGTCTCTTCTTGCCAAGCCGCTGTGGAGGCACCGGCCGCCGGGGGGCGGGAAATCCAAACCGCGGTTTCCGATGGCGCGGAGTCGAGCCTCCACACCGAGATTTTTCTGTTCCTATTTTAGCGCCAGGACTGTATTCCAAGTTGGATTCTCTCAGCCCAGTTCGTTCCTGAGTCAGCAGAGCATATCTCTACTGGTTCGTATCTCCTTAGTCCGCATCATTCCTGGCCTCTGAGCCGAGCCTTTAGAGAGCGTTCAGTAGTTGCTGTTGTCTGTCCGCCACGTTCTCTCAAGTCCTCTTTTCTCTCTCTTTAGAATGTTCTGTAATATTCTCTGTAGAGTTGGATTGGTGGCTGTGAATTTCCCCAGTTCTCTTTATCTTGGAAGCATCTTGTTTCTCTATTAATTTGTAGGGACAATTTTTCAGGGTACATCAATCTGGGCTGCAGGTTATTTTCTGTCAAGGCTTGGAATACTTCACTCCATGCTCCTCTCGATTTGATGGTTTGTGCTGAGAAGTCTGCTGTAATTCTGATGGGCTTTCCCTTGTAAGTAATCTGTTTCTTGTCTCTGACAGCTTTTAATATTCTTTTCTTATATTGGATTTCTGGGATCTTGATTATTATATGGCTGGGTGTGGCACTGTTTTGGTTGTAGGTGGCTGGAGTTCTGTATGCCTCATACATCTGAGTATCTTTTCCTTTTCTTATGTTTGGGAAGTTCTCCTTAACTATTTCTGTGAATAGCCTTTGTAGTTCCTTTGTTTGTACCCCTGCTTATTCATTCACATTCTTTATTCTCAAGTTATAGATCCTCTTGTCATCTTCTAGCCTTTGTGTTTTTACTGTTTCCTTGTTATTTTTAAGAAATTTTTCCTTTCATGATCCACATTGCACACTTCTTCTCCAGTTCAGATAATCTATCCTAAGTTTCTTTCAAGCAGTTTTGCCAGCTTTCAATGGAGTTTTTAATTTCCTGGTAATCTCTTTGAACCTGCTTCATGTATTCTATGTTTTCTTCATCTCTATTTTCTTCATCAAACAATTCTCCCCTTTTATTATGTTCCTCTGTTCTTCCATGTTTTTTCTTGGGAGGTGCTTAGCATTTCTTTTATTGTTCCATTTATATGTTGCTTTACTTGGTTAAATACTTCACTTTTGAACTCATCTATGAGGTCCTGAAGATATCACTTTATGTCCACTGGTGCCATGTCTGATACTGCATGTTTGCCATCCTCAAAATCCTTTGCATTTACCTTTCCTGGATCAATGTTCTTTGGGTTGGCAGCTAGGGACCCTTTCTTGTTGCTTCCTCTTCTCATATTTTTTGTTCCTTCCATACAGGTGTATATAGGAGACCCCAGTTTCTTTCTTTGTTGGTTACAGTTAGTCTGAAGCACATTGACTAGGTGCTCCTGCCCACTGTGGTGTACTACAGAAGTACAGACTTGGGCAGCCTATGCTGGTCCCTCCCTTCTGGGTCAGTCAACCTACTAGGGGCTTCACTGCATTACAGTGTGCTGCCAGACATAGGGACTTGGTTTGGGCTAGCCTATTGGGTCTCAGTCCAGAACATGACCCAGGTCAAGCACTCCCCACCAATTGCTTGAGATGGGAGCAACTGAATGAAGTCACTGCAGCACCTTATTCTTGCCAGTCTGCCTGTTCCCAGGATGTCATCTGTTGTAGCCCCTTTTTCTATGGAAGGGTTTTATTCCTGTCACTCACCACAGGTCGATACAGGTTCCCCACCACCTCAGCTCTCTGTTCAGTTCGTCAACTCCTGTCCTCAGTGTGAGTGCATCTCCCATGAGTTGAAGCAGCGGTGGGCTTTCGGGTAGCTTGGTGGGTCTCAACTGCACAAGTTCAAGTGCTGTAGCAGAAGCACCGAGACTTTAGCTTTTCCAATAGTAGCTCTGGGACTGAATATTTAGTTGGTTTCTCTCAGCTTAGTTTGTTCCTGGGTTGGGAGGATCTATCTCCCTCTATTTGGGACTCCCCATGCTGTATTATTTTTAGAATCTAAGTTGACTGTCTCAGGGAGACTCTGTAGCCTGTTGTTATCTATCTGCCATCTTTTATCCATCCCAGATGGATACTCTTACGCTCCTGGCTCCTTTCAACAGCTCCTGCTCAATGTCCCTGGAGAAGTTTGCTACCATTGTAACCTGGGATCTACATCTGAGGTCTGGTGTCCAGGAGAAAAACACAAGACAGAAGTTATACTTGAGTATCATTATATCCTCCTTCAGCCAGCAGTATCAGCCAATTGTATCCATTTCCCCAGATAGCAACATAACAGGGGCCACAACTTCCTTGGAAGATTTACTCCTTTGCCTTTTTCAATAAGCTGTCTGTATTGATGCCAACAAAGGTGTTGCTATTGAATAGAACTAGAGGATTAATGTTAAGTTTCTGTTGCAATAGTTCGAAAAACACCAAGCTCATGGAAGAAACATCAGGCCTTGTGCCTTCCAAAGTGAAAGATTGAAAGTTAATAACTGACAGGCCCATGATCAAGCATTACAGCCACCGAACATTCTCTGTATAGAAATATTGGTTGTTGACTAGTCACATGAGCTGAAACTCATAGTCACACCTGTTCTCCATTCCTTGGGTTACAAATTATTACACCACTGCCAGAAAATCCAAATTAGTAACTCAGAATCAGTCCAGAAAAGAATGCATTTTTGAGTTTTATAATTTATCCTATTTTCTGACATCTTCATTTTTCCAAATGTCTTCACGACATAGTTTAATATATTGTCATGTCTATGTCTAGTCTTACAAATGTGATTGCTTCCAGTATTTAGGTTTAGTGAGGACAAGAGTCTGTGTAATGAATTTCCTTATTACCCTCATTCTAAAACAGATGATCAAAGCTGGAAACAACTTCTATGTTTCCTATTACACAATTTTGAACAGCAGGGACACACAAGAGTTTCTGGCCACAGGTCAGTTAATTTTTCAGGACAGAATGATTTTTTCTCAATAATATATTTGGTCAGTATTTCCTTTTGAATGCATCAAAATCTTAATAATATCATCGTGAAGAATGATCCTCAGTGTGGATTTGAATTTACATATCACACAGTTATCATTGTAGGCTTATCATAATTTTTTGGTTTTTTTCTTTTTTATCAGTATCGGGGATCAAACTCACAACTGCCTGCTTGCAAAGCAGGTGTTTATGCCACTGAGCTAAATCCCCAGCCCCTGGCTTATCATTATTAATGTTGGCTTATCAATCTAAATAACAGGTGATATGTTAAAGGTGGGAGAGATCCTATAATTTATTTTAAAACTAAATCTTTAAAAACTAAAGTGTGTAAATTTTAAGGAAAACATATTTCCTTCAATAAAAGGCACTAACCCCACTGTCTTCATTCATGTTTGAAAAGTTGCTACTAAAAAATAAAGTTATGATAGAAGTTCAAAATATTCAGCTTGTAAAACTTTAAGAAATAATAAGGGTACTTTGTCTCATTAATTTTATAATAATGATATGACCAAATAATATATTGAATGTACTGGTTTATGTAAAATACATAATAAGAATTTTAACTGAAAAGTATTCATGTTTACTAACCTGGACATTGGATATGATACATAGTAAAAGAAATATTCTGTAATTGAACAAGGCTTCTTCATATATGATATATTTTAATGCTAAGTAGTGTCCTCAGTAGATAATTTTACATATAAAAATGGAAACCATCATTATTTTGCTGATGCTAGCATTTAACTCCTTCACTGAAGAGCTCCTCCTGCCATAGCTCTCTGGCAGGGGCTATATAAAAGTATGACAGTGCATACTGAATCTCAAAAAATTTAGTGGTAATTTTTTTCATGTAGTTCAAACAACCTATATTAAAATACTACCATTATCTAATCAACAAGGGATTCATTTGATTCAGGAACATTTAAGGAATCAATTTCAGTACTGTCTGATCTTCTATGACACCCACCCACTATTTTTGTGCATCTTTGCAATGCAGAACATGGCACACTGGATTCACTGGAATAAACAAAAATAAAATTGCAATTATAAAATAAAGTTAGATTTGGAAAAGCATGACACTTCAAAATGTGGTGGGATATTTATTGTCTTCCTACTTTGGCTTTACAGGTGATATGTGAATGTGATATGACCATCGTATATTCTGAGAAAACTCATGAAGATAACTTGCATTTTACTTATGTATGGGCAAGACAAACTTGTAAAGAAATCATGCAACTTTTAAAATCTCTACAAGCAAGAAAAAGATATAA
This sequence comes from Cavia porcellus, assembly GCF_034190915.1. NCBI lineage: Eukaryota > Metazoa > Chordata > Mammalia > Rodentia > Caviidae > Cavia > Cavia porcellus. The sequence goes on from NW_026947489.1 coordinate 62,827,729, forward strand.
TTAAACAGTACAGTCTTTTAAATAAAATTTTTATCACCCACATATACTGAAATGGAGTTCCAAAAGTGATTTGCTACCTTAGAAAATTCATGCACTTCAAATTTTACTAATTAATATACCAATCACATATCACATAACAAGATGATATATCTATTGTTTTCTTTATACTTAAAAAATAAAGCATGAACAAGAATAAGCTCCTTGCTTATACTAAGTAGTGTGGTGCTATGAATCAATTAAGAACAAATAACTTTGATAAATTATTTATCAGTAACTGCAAACTAAACTTTGTTGAGTGAACAGAGAGAGACAGAGACAGAAAGAGAATTCAAGCTTAAACATTCAGTAAGGAGTGGCAAGTACACTAATATACAGTATGGAACTTTGGAATACAAGGATTTATTTCTACCACCAGAAATATGTAAGTTTGTAAGAATAAAAAACAACTTTTCTGTTGGCTACACTCATGCAATATATCAACAAAATACTATATTTCAAAGAGAAATGGACTGTGTGATTTATTTATAGTTGTCTAAAATAAATCATGTTTATTTTAGAATAGGGGGTCAACTTGTTATCTATTTGAGTGTTGCTGAACCTTTTTACCCCTGAGCTTAATCTTGAGCTGTACTCCTTTACTTACTAAAGCCACAAAGGTTTTCCTTCCTTCCAGCTGTGTAGTTCTACACTACACATAAGTGTCATAACTTTTCCAACCTATCTTGCAGCTGCTGGACAAGTTGTCCCTATTTCTCTTTGGTTTCCTGTCACATATATCATTGTTTTCTCATCTTTGACTTTCAGTTTATTAATCCTCTTTCAGGCTGAGTGTATTTCCTATTCAGAGCCTCTCGATGGATCCTGCCTCCTAATCTCCTCTGCCTGTTTCTTTTTTGTTAGTGTATCAAGGCTATCTATATTAAAAATTGTAGCTTACCGTCTCTGCCTCATCTCTGCTATTCTATTCTTCTGCTGTTATTTGTCCACTTTACTCCCTCATTCCACTGTCTGCCCCATTCATTGAGGCCTCTCTGCCACTGTTGCTGGAATCTTGGTATTTTTTCCTCTCTCTGGAATATCCTTCAGATTTTTTTTTTTGGTAGGGTTGGATTGGTGGCCATGAACTCCCACAGTTCCTCCTTGTCTTGGAATTATCTTGTTTCTCCATTAATTTTGAGAGAGTTTTTCCAGGTACATCAGCCTTGGTTGGAAGTTGTTTTCTTTCAGGACTTGGACTATTTCCCTGAGGCTCTTCTCGATTTGAGAGTTTATGTTGATAAGTCTGTCATTATTTTGATGATTTGTCCTTTGTAGGTGATCTGCTTCTTTTCTCTGGCCACTTTTAATGTTCTGTTCTTGTGGTAGATTCCTGAAACTTGATTATATGTCCGGGTGTAGATCTGTTTTGGTTGTAGTTGGTGGAGTTCTGTATGCATCATTTATCTGGATATCATTTCTTTTTCCTATGCTTCAGAAGTTTTAATTATATCTGTGAATAATCATTGTAGTTCATTTGTGTTTACTCCAGCTTCTTAGTTTACATTTTTTATTCTTAAGTTATAGATGCTCTTGTCATCTTCTAGCCTTTGAATTGTTTCTTCCTGGTTCCTTGTTATTTTTAAGAGATCTTTTCTTTCACAATCACACATCATACTTCTCTCTTCAAGTTTCAAAAGGCTAACTTTAGTTTCTGTCAAGGCATTTTGCCAGCTTTCAATGGAGTTTTTAGTTTCCTGGTAATCTCTTTGGATCTGTTTCTTGTATTCTAGATTTTGTTTATATTCTTCATGAAAGGTTTCTCTTCCTTTTCTGAGTTCATTCTTCTATCTGTGTTCTTTTGGAAAAGTCTTATCATTTCTTTAATTAATCTTTTTATATCTTGCCTTACTTGGATCAGAAGTTCAGTTTTAAATTCATCTATGAGGTCACGAAGGTATTTCTTTATGTCTGCTGATGCTGTGTCTAATACTGCATGATTACTACACTGGTTTTCTTCTGTATTTACCTCTCCTGGGCTTATTTTCCCAGGGTCAGCGGCTGTTTTTTTTTTTTTTTTCTATCTCTTGTCATATTTCTGGTTTCTTTCAGACAGGTGTGTCCTGGGGGTCTCTGGCCCTCTCCGTATTGCTTAGGGTCTTTCTGAAGCTTGCTGACTGGAGTTTTGCTGTCCTCCCCAATTTGCTGTTATCTGTGGTACAGGCAAGGATGCAGGGATGGTGCAGGCTAGCCTCTAGCCTCTGAGCCAGTCGACCTGCAATTTCATTCAGGGACTTATGTTGTACCTTGTGGCCATCACTGAGTCATGACGTTTTGTCCTTGGCTATTTGGTCCCAACCAGAGACATAGCTCAGCCCCAGCAGAGCCCAATTATTCTCTCTATGCCAGGGGCAGCTGACTGATGCCACTGTGGAGCCAGGCTCTGCCCAACTCCATCATGTCCTCCAGCCAGCAACAGCAGCCACTGGACCCAATCCTCAGCACACACCGGGAATCAACGCAGGTTCTCCACTTGAATTCACTCCACACCATGCTGCATCCTCCCACCAAGGCCTCGGGACTCAACAATTCCCATTATCAGCAGCCATGGCTTCAGCTTGACCTTGAATCACCTGACTCCACGGCGTTCCCAGTACAGCACGGACTGGTCTCAGTGAGCACGCAGGGCTCCAGCCCTACCTCACGTTTTTCCTTCCTTCACAGAGGCAGATTCTAGCTTGATGTGGTTTTTCCACATTTATATCAGCATCCTGCCTCTTCAGAAAATTGCGCGGCATGGCACCCGGCTTTGGCGCCTATGCACATGGTCCTCTCCATGGCCTCCTCCCCACACTGGCTTTCTGGCATGTATTCTTCTGTTGTTATCATTGGAGGAGCTCCCCTCCAAGGATTCTTTGAAGCTTAAAATTGCCAAATGTATCCGATAATCTTGTTTTTATGTGTTCTTTCTTATGGAGACCCCAAGGAGATACCTCATAATCCACTGTTTGGGATGTGGAAAATTACTATTTCACTGGTGAATTATTGATCAAATGCTACTGTCCATGGGATAATTAAGATAGATTTATGTGCCCTATTACATAACATCTCAGCAAAAATAAGACATAATAGAATGTTGTTGGGTCAGCATTCCATACTGCATCATTGTTTGCTAATGGGAAGGAAACTAACCAGGCCCTGCACGGACCTATGTAGTCAAAAGGAATTACGATCCACTGGCTGGTATCTTTGGCCCCAAAAGCAACAGCCTGCCTCTGATCACACTAGTAAATGTTCATAGTCTGTAGAGACAGAACATTTTAGTAGACATTGGGATTGTGAATCTATATCTCCCTGGCATGGAAACAAAGGAGATCGTTACCTTTTCCTTATGCAGGAGACCCCATCTTCCTGCACCCTCAACTAGTGTAATCTTATGACTTTCAGACCCAAAATCCCAACCGATCCTGTTTGGAAAGCAGGATTACATTATGGTATTAGGTTATGGGATATGACCCGAGAAGTGCCTTTACCACTCAGTTCATTCCTAGGCCTGTTCAGACAGCCCCCACCAGACCCATAGGCCCTCAGTCTCCTTAGCCCTCTTGATCTCTTCCTGTCACTCATCTTCCACCCTCCTCCACTAGACTTCCTGCTCCTGAGACCTTTTTGCCCTCTGCCATTTCTGTGCCATCCCTAGACCCCTTCTTACCTCTGGATATTGCTTACTAGTTTCTCAATCTTAGTGCCCCAAACCTCACTGCTGACTGCTGGCTGTGCCTCCCATCTCGACCTCCCTTCTATATGGCATCCCTGTGACTATTATGGCAAATCAACTTTTAAATTCCTCTGCAGATGACACCACTTGTTGGTGGGGTACTAGGCCCCTGCTCACATTGGACAATGTACAGGGCACTCCAGGAACCTGTGTTTACTCTGGCTCCTACTTCTTGCGCACTCCACTTATGCTGCACTCTGTAATCTTACCTCTTCAGCTTTGATTCATAATTTTTCCTATCCTGCTAATCAGCACTTTGTTGCTCCCAATGGAAACTTGTTTGCCTGTACTTCTGGTATAACTTCTTGTTCCATGCACCACCTGTTCACCCAGTGCCCTGAGCTTTGCATATTAGTCCATATCTTTCCTCAAGTGTACTGGTACTCTGGAGATAATGGTAGGAGTCATTTGTTCCCTATCTTTGACCTAAAAAGTCCTGTCTGATTGAAGATAAATCCATACCTGTATTACTGGGAATTGGGATGGCAGAGTCAATAGGTTCAGGAGTGTCAAACTTGTTTAACAATTGAACTTTGCATTATAAACAAATTGTTAAACTATGTCAAAGATTGGGCTCAAACTACAAAGCTCACGATTTTAAGGACACAAGATTATGAACAGATACCTCTGTTTGAAAACCCCATGAGACATGCTTATCACCCTAGTAACCATGTAACTCCCTTCCCAAACACAGCTGTTTTCTGCAGCCAGCCACGATGGAGCACTGACCACTTTGTTATAAATTAATTGAAGTGCCACCATACTGTTCTATATGTGTCATCATTCCAGTAACCTGTTTCCTGTGTCAACCTTTGTTCCTTTTGTGAGTCAAATGTTCCTGGAATTAGCAGACCAAGGACTGTGAATTCCTGTAAGGAAGAAAAGGGCTAACCACTGACCAGAAATGTCTCCAATCTCAAGCAAAGGGAAACAAAGGCATTCCTCATTCCTGCTCACTATGTACTTTGCAGTTTATGCAGTTAATGAGCTATAAAAATGTCAAAATTCTCACCCAGTGGCACCGCTTTGCAAACTCCATCTGCACTGTGTTGCTGGTGCCAGCTTAAATACAGTGCTCTTTTTCTTTTTAAAAGACGTCTTGCCCTGTTTTTTGGGGACATCATCTTGAGGCTCATTTTTGGGGTACAACAGTAAGGAGGGAGGGAGGCACTACCCAAAGCCATCACACTGCCCAGGCCAGGAAGCACTCCCCTCCCAACTCCCAGGGAGCAAATCCCATAGTGGCACATTTGCAAAGCACTGACTTGCTGGCTCCATGGACCCTTCCCCACTCTGCACTTCAACAGGTCTCTCTGCACCAACCCTGATCTCTCAGGACTTGGAAACCCAGGGAGCATCCTGCAGGGTGGTTCCTTGTTACTTTGCCAGGTGCTTCTTTAGTGAGGCCTGCTGTGAAGCACCTTGGGTCCCAGCGGCCTCCATGCTGCAGGCTGGTGGTGGGAAAGGTGTGGGTGGGTGCAGGGGCTGGGCATTAACAGCCCACAATCTCTTTTGTGAGTGGGTAAATGGGGGTGGTGTGGGGGGATACAGGCAAGGGGGACTGCTGGCAAGAAGAATGAAGAGAGTGGAACCTGAGTGGGTGCAAGGGTGCTTATCTGTAATCCCACAACTGGGGCCTGAGGTAGGAGGATGGGTTTGAAGTCAGTCTGTGCAAGGTAGTGCATTCAAAGCAAGCTCAGCTATGTAGTGAGTTGCAACCTGGACAACAGAAAGAGACCCTCTCTCAAAAGGAGAGGGACTAAGGTGGGGGTGGGGGGAGAGAGAATATGAATGAGGAAAGGGTGCTTTTTATTTTGTTATTTTAAAGAGAAAATAAAACTGCAAAATAAGACAGAAGGTAACTGTGGTTTATACACTGAGTATTGTTAGCTTTAGTTACTTGGACTACAACATGTTGACATTGAGTTGTCCAAACAATATTAACACAAACCTTTCTTTTCAAATAACTAAGAGAAATTAGTAGTTAACTGTATTAACTATCATATATTGTTTCTATGAGCTTCTCATACTAGGAAGACAATGTTCACACATGCGAGCCTGATTTCACTCATGAGTATAGTCTCCAGTTATGTCCATTTACCTACAAAAGACCTTGAGTTTATCCTTCTTTGTGGCTGAGTCATATTCCATCATTTTTACCAGTTTTTGGTTGATGGACATTTGAGTTGCTTCCAAGTTGTAGCTGTCACAAATTGTGCTGTTATAAACATGGATGCATGCATAACATTATGGTTTTTAATGTTTCTGAGAAGATACCCAGCAAGGAAATAGCTGAGTCCAATAGGATCTCCAATCCTAGCTTTTTAAGGATTCTCTGAATGATGGCACCAGTTACACTCCCACCAACAGTGGAAAAGGGTTCCTTTTCCCTCACAGCCCTGCCAGCATTTGTTTATTGGTTGATTTCTTAATAATAACCTTTCTCTCTGGGTTGAGGGAATCTCAGCCTTGTTTTCATTTGCATCTCTTGAATGACCAGTGATGTTGAGTGTTTTTCATGTATTTATGCGTTTTAATTCTATATGATGCTTTCCTAGATACTTCACACCAATAAGGTTGTAACTGGCCAGTGTTCCTTTTCATTCCCACTATTACCTACCCAGAAAGAACATTCCTACGAATGATTCCCAGGCCTCCAGGCAAAGAGCCAGAGCAGAGGTGAAAAGACAGGGCACAGGGATCCTGGGTCTGGTGCTCCATTGTCTAGTCTCCATCTTTGTTGTCTGAATGTGTGTACATTCCCAGCTGTTGTGCAGCATGGGATACTGAACCCACAGCATCACCTGGAGCTACATACCCAGCCCTCTATGTGGTTTTTTATTTTTAGACAGGGCTTTGAACTTGGGACCCTCTTGCCTCAGGCTCCCGAGTAGTTGGGATGACAGGCATATGCTATCACACCTGGCTGGATGTACATTTGATGGGAAATTCCCAGCCAGAATTTTGAGGAATCATGACACAACCCTCTGAACTCTGTAAAGGTGAGGACTCACAGCGGCATGCCAAGGCATACTGGCCACCACTGGCAGCCCTAAGTGTTTGTTTCCCTAGCTTCATACTTCAGGGCAGTCTCTGCCAGTGTGTTTTCCCCTGCAGTAATGGCAACATCGTAAAACAGCTCACCAGTTGTCTGGATGATGGGTGGTGAGGGGTCCCTGCAATCCTAGCCACCTGAGGAAGGCTTCAAGGCTATCCTGGACATTGTACCAAGACCATGTGTCAAAATAAAAGATAACTAAGAGCTGGCATATAGCTCAATGATAGCAACCTAGGTTCCATCTCCAGCACTATCACTTCCCCCACAAACAAAAAAGTTATCTGCAGATGTGGCTGCTAAAATATTTACAACTGCCTACTGAATGCTCTAAGGATTATCTCCTTTTATGTGCAAAGAATTATTTTCTTCCATGTCCAATGTCTAGATGAGACAGACTATCTCTCATCTTGATGAGATTAAGTAACTTCATGCATGACAACAAGGTTAGGAAATAACAGAGCCGTGATGCGGAACTAGATGGTCTAACTTTTTGCTGTTCCGAGAGCCAACAGAATGGGCATTAAAATGTAGAAAGCAAGGATTCATGTGGGGCTAGACACTGATAAAAGGAAGTGTCTCTGCCTCTATCTCTTGGAAGTACTACAGGCTGAAGCCAGTCTACCATTGAGGTACATCTCCAGTCTGCCCCTTTATTCTTTCTCTCCATACATGGCCTTCATAAATTGTCCAGGCTGTCCTCCAACTTGTAGTAATCCTGCTTCAGCTACCTGAACAGCAGGCTATTTTTCTTATGAAATTCACTGAAAGATGAAAAACCTCATTTTCTGGAGCACTGCCATGTCTCTGTTGGTGGCACTGTTGGGTATGTGAAAATCTCAGTATGTATGATCACGCTCACTGTGCACGTTAACCCTATGACGGGCCCAGACCTCTGTTATTCACTGCAGAAGGCAGAAGAGTATTTTACATCTTTTTTTTTCCTTTTATACTTCTGGGGACAGAAACTAAGACCTCCTCATGTTAGGCAAGAGCTCTACTACTGAGCTGCTTCAGCCTTTAACATTATCCTAGTTAAAATTAATGAAGCCACACCATTATTTTGGCAGATATTTATTTTTGGTACCAGGAATCAAACTCAGGATGTTGTGCTTGCCAGGCAGGTGCTTGTGCCACTGATCTGTGTCCCTGGATCTTGTAGATTTTTAAATCCCTGTAGTCAGTGTTGGTATTGCTTCTCATTTTACTTTCAGAAGTGGGAAGAGCTAATGAAAAAGTCTTGGAAACTGAAAACCATAACAGAATGTCTCACCTGGGTGTGGTGTTATAAAAAAATTTAAAACACCCAAAAACAAAAGCAATAATCCAAATTGTCAGTGTTTCAGTAATTTCAGTATAGTGAGCTAATACTTACTAATATTCTGCTGCATGTTTTTTTCCCATGCTGAGGAATGCTGAAGGACCTAGTACATTCCCAAAACCTGGTACCATTAGTCAGCTCTCACATTGGAGAGACAGAATACCCAATATGCACAATTTAAAGGAGTGGAGGTTTCATTTGACTCACATTTTCACACGTTTATTGCCTCTAAAGCAGAAACATCATGAGATGGCAGGCAGAGCACAACTGCTCAGTTCGTGGTGTCTGAGAAGCAGAGTAGGGCAAGAGCACAAGAGAGAAAAGGGCCAGGGACCAGTTTCAGATCCCAACGATACACCTCAACAGCCCACACACACTCAAAAGTGTAATTAATTCCCTGTGCAGCTCCTAAGTCAATCAAGTGGCCATTAAGCTAGCCTTCACAAAACCCAGAGAATAGGTAGAGAGATGGGGATGGAGTTAAATCAGTTTTATCCTGAGTTTACCTCTTATTTCACTTTTATAGTCCTTCAACATTGTTCAGAACACTCTTGAGGTACACTTTCTGGGAAAGCTACTGTACCTTTATTCAAATGTTCATTCTAGCATCATCTTTGGAGGATCATGGAACACTTTATAAGCAGTTTCCTCTTTTATAGGATGGGTTTTGTTTTTTGGTTTTGTGAAGATTAAAAATGATCACTCAGTTCACAAGTATTTCTGGAGCAAGTAATATATGCAGGTTTACTACCAGGAATAGAGAATATGTCAGTGAACAACCCAGATACAATCTCTGGCCTTGGGACATTACAGTTTTATAATGCCATCAGAGGCACATACTCCTGGTTTGTAAGATTTTTATGTACTATAAATTAAAATATGATCTTTGTGGATGGGTGAAGACAGACAGGATACTATGGAAAAATCTTACAGAGGGTGTGAAACCAGGCTAAGGTTCAGGAACTTCAGGAAGACTCCATAAGGGAGTAAAGTATGAGGTGAGAAGCAAATGATGAGGTAGATAACTAAAGAACTGTGGTACATGTGTGCTCCAAGCAGTAACAGTGCACACAAAAATAGTTGAAGAATGGGAGAAGCCAAATATTTCCAAAAGCAGCAGAAAAAGATTTAAATAAAGAAATGAAATATTGTTTTTTTGCATGTTAAAAAGACCATTATGAAGGGCATGGTGGCACACTCCTGTAATCCCAGCACTTGGGAGGTTGAGGCAGGCAGATTGTTGCAAGTTTGAAACCAGCCTGGGCTACAAAGGGAATCCAAGGCCACCCTGAACCACACAGCAAGACCCAGTCTCAAAAAAAGACAACAAAAACAAAAACAAAACAAAACCCAAAAGATCACTGTGTCCTAGTACATAAGAGGGCCAAGACAGAAGAACTTAAATTTGAGGTGAACCAAAGCTACACAGTGTGACCCTTCTAAAACAACAAAAAGAAAACAATTATTGCAAAGAAAAGTACAAAAGAATTTTTTTGGACACACTGTCTTGCTATATAATTCAGGCTGGCCTGAACTCACTATGTAACCCAGGTTACCCTCAAACTCACAGTGATCCTTCTGTCTCAGCCTCCTGAGTGGAATTACAGGCCTGCACCACGATACCTGACTATGAAATATTTTACAAATGTGAGTCAGTTTTAACCCACTCTGCTGCTTCCTTGTCTAGAACTTTCTGTTGGATTCCCACATTTTGACATGACCTATAATTATGATCCCTTTGGCTGTTTCCATGCTCACTTCATCCTTACAACTTACTCTCCTGTACCATACTGACCTCTTACTGCTGCAGTTCAGTGTTTCCCTGAGGAATTTGTATTTGCTATTCCTCTTGCTGGGATGCTATGAGCCATGACTCCAGTCACAAGATTGGCTCCCTGTCCTCATTCCAACTAAAGCTCAAAGGTCATGTCTTCAGTAGCTTCCCTCACATCACCGTCTGAAGTTAAATTCTGCCCCACACAATCTTTATTGGTTCAATCTTTATCATGTTGCCAGCATCGCCACTACTACCTTTGTTCTTTAATGACTCCAGGCCTACAGGGACTCTGCTTTGTTCACTATTGTCCCAGCACCAGGAGCAGGACTGGTACACATGCATCATTCAAAAAACAACTGTGATATGGGATTCCATGGAAGAGGTCACTGGAAGACCATGCTAAGATGCTCAGTAAGAGTTACAAGTGACTTAGATGAGGGTGATGGTCACAGAAACAGAGGGAAATCATAATAGGGTATTTCTATTTTGGAGGTTTAAAAAAGTCCATTTCAGCTTCTCTTGGGAAAAAAAACACTATATAGATATATATATATATTTTTTTTGACATAGGATTTCAGGCTGGCCTCAGCCTCCCGAGTGCTGGGATTATAAGTATGTAACACCATATCTATCAGGGTTGGTATTTTTGATCTCTAGTTTTCACTGCTGATTATTTTCTGGTTAGGCCTAATTTTGGGGGAAACATGGCCAGTGACTCAATAAACAGATCTACCAACATTATTATTCTTAATATTAACCAATATTTCACACTTACTGGCCACACAGGAGGGTTGTGTAGAACAGATCACAATCCTTCTCAGCTGCACTTGGTATAAGACTTTTATCCTTAAAGTATGTACTAACAAACAGTGCCATAATAACCTTAAACCACCATTTATCATGTTATGTGTTATTAGTCTTACATTTTAACATAGATTGGTTTTGTCTCATCAATTAGAATAACTTGCTTGAGAGACAGACTGTTTTATAAGTCTCTGTATCTCTCAAAGTTTCTTAAACTTAGTATCATTTATAAACTAATTTGTTTTCTGCTAAATATAAATGGCAAGCAACTGTTTCCTTGCCTTAAAATAGCCAATAGATTTGTACCTTACTATTTGATTTGTGCAGCATAAAATTTATGGGAACTGAGAAATATGACTATGACTATTCACCACAGGAACCATTCAATTTTTGCAAGACATTTTTCTCACTCACCAAGATACACAAAAACAAGGTTATCTGGCTAGTATCACACACCCAGCAGTACAAAGCTTCTTTGGGAAGGTTTCTATTCATATGGAAGATTCCAAAGGGCAGGTAAAGAAAGACAAATCCTTAAAGAACCACGCTAGGTACATGCATCATCTGGCCAATAGTCACATGAAGCCAAATTAGAAAAATGTTGTAATCGTAAGCTTACCATAGTTTTATTTCTCTATTACACTCATCATGTGAGGGGTACATTCCAAAGTGTATGAGAATGGTGGTATTCATCTTAAAAGAGTTCCAAATACTTTGGGATTTTATCACTACCTCCTAATAAATCAATTCTAGGTAATGGGAACACAGTAATCCTAGCCAAATAGTTGAGTGATATTTCTGGTATAAAACAGGACAACTGGTGGTAGCTCCTTATGTGTAACACTTATATCAAAGATTGAAGGTCTTGCTTCTGACTCTCAAATTTAAACAAAGAAATAAATCTCATAGAGCTGAAAGTGAATAGTAGTAAAAAATAAAAAACCACTTTATTGTATAACAAAAGTGAAGTATTCAAAAATTTACACAACAAAATCAAAAGCCATTCTGGGCATAATGAACAATTTTTGAAATTGTAACTACCTTGCACTTTTCAGGAATCTGAAAGGTTACAAGTGCCTCCAACACACAGATTGGAACCACATGACTGCTATAACAGCTGAACGAAGTATGATACAGAACTTGAACTGCTCTCCTGATAGCGACTGAAGCAGGCAAGAGAAGAAAGGAGCTCACAACCAGATGCTCAAAATCGGGCTAGAATCCCTCTGTGATCCTGCTGCAGTCAGTCTGACAAGTCACTCTGATCCAGCACAATTATCCTGTGCACAAATGTTTTAAAGGACAAAAAAGGGAGCTTCAAATCGATATGCACAATTAAACATTTTTTTCATTATTATTTGCCATCCTGGGGATTGAACCCAGAGTTCTGTGCATGCTAGAGGAGCATTCAATCACTGAACAATGGCCCCCAACTCAGTATGTATTTTTTTGTTACTGGTAGTACATGTTTGAAATATATAAAGAATACATTCACCTTGGAATCATGGTACATGTATCTACTGTACCTTAACCCTTTTTACCTCCCTTCCCTTCTCATTGCATTCCTGTATCCCTTTCCCATTTTTTAAAGGTCTACCTCCCTGTTTCCTATAATCTTTTACTTTGTTTTTAAATTACTTACACTTTGGGTTTTTCATATAAGAGAAACCATATGACATTTAACCTTCTGTGTCTCACTTATTTTACTTAGAGTTATTATTATTATTATTATTTTTTATCTTTTTGAGACAGGGTCTCACTATGCAGTTCAATTTGTCCTTGTAGCCCAGGATGTACTTGTACTCACAGCGATCTTCCTGCCTCAGCCTCCCCAGTACTGGAATTACAGGTGTGTGCTGTCACACCGGCTTCTCTTAGAATAATAACTGCAAGGCATATCCATTTTTCTGCAGTGACTCAAATTTATTCTTCTCTGGCTAAACAGTACCACACTGTGTACAAGTATCACGTTTTCTTTATTCATGTATGCAAGATTCAGCTATTATAAGTTACGCTGCTATAAATATGGGAATACATGTATGATGTAATATGATGTCTTTTAACTTTTTCAGGAAGATACTCAGAAAGAAAATAGCTAGCTTGAATGAAGTTTCTATTTTTAGTTTTCTGAGGAATCTCCTTACTGATTTCAATACTTGTTGTAGTACGTACATTTTTCAAAGACACAAACATCCCTTCTATTCAACTGAATCAAGAGGAAAGGGATTTGGGTTTTTATAATCAAGGGAGAACATAATATGATCAGTGAATCATGAAAACGCAAGACTACTGCAAAGCAATGACGGCAGCATCTGTTCTCCCATATGTGAACTGTTATTTCATTTTATATTTTAATTGAATATGAGCATACAGCTATAAATTGAGCAAGCTGGTCAGAAATTCAAGTCTTTTCCCATTGTGTTCATTCACACTAGTTAATGTTTTAAGTGTGCTTATTCTGTCTCTAAAAATGAAACTGCATACTAAATAGATAATCCAATTACCTTGATGGTTCAGACCAGCCCAGTCGCTTCCAAAAACAGGGTTTTAGTTCATCTTCATGAAATAAAAGAGAAAGAACAAAAAAACCTAATTATTTTCTAGGTAAATAAGTGCCAGAATTCAGAATTTGTATCAGCGTTTTGTATAGTTTACTGTAGACAATCATCTTTTGTTTATTTTTTTTGGCAGTACTGAGGATCAAAATCACAACCTTGCACTTGCCAGGCAGGTGCTTATGTCATTGAGCTAAAACCCCAGCCCTAGACAGTCTTATCTACAACAGCTTTTTTTTTTTTTTGACACAGTGTCTCATCATATATTCCAGGCTGGCCTCAAGCTGATGGTGATCCTTCTACTTCAGGCTCCTGAGTGCTGAGGTATGTGCACTGTGTTCTATCACACAGATATAGAATCTTTCTGAGAACACAACTAATGGCTTCCCTTCCAAACATTCTACAACCCCCAGCCATAATGGTGGGCACTAATTCACAAATTATCTTCTGAATTACCTTCTTAGTGACTCCAATACTACTCAAATGCCCCACACAGTGTCTAGTCAGAGGTTGGAGGAAAGAAAATGTACCCATGGATAGTACAGGGAAAGTTTCCTTTATAAAGGGTCTACATACAAAGGCATAGTTACAGTAAAAGGAACAAACAAGGAATGGCAGGGCATCCAGGGATGGGCAGCAGTGGAAAGCCTAACCCTAAAGGGCCTGAATGGTAAGGGTAGGAGGACAGTTACTGGAACTCAGGGAAGACAGTAGGAACTGGAAAGGACAGGCTGCCACACAGAAGCTGTGCCTGAGGAAGGACAACATTCTTCCGCACGCAAGATACTAAAATAGTCAGGGAGGAGAAATAAATCCCAACCTGTCCCCTGCCCTTTGATTTTTGCCAGGCCTTCTAACTGGCCAATAGGAAGCCCTGGAGAGGCAGTCCACTAGGGTCAGCATCCTGGGCAAAATCTGGACAGGGAAAGAACAATGAAAAGGTGCTGGGGAAAGGATAAAAGAGGTAAAGGATGGCCTGAAGGGGTTAATATCACTCACTTCCTGAGTGGAAGAAACAAAATTTAGGAGGATATCATCTGTAAATAGTATATCATAAGCCTAAAGCCACTGTAACCCCAGCACTCAGGAGACCAAGGCAGGTGGATTGCCATGAAATTGAGGCCAGGGAGGGTTCCAGAGTGAGTTAAGAGCCAGTCTGAATTAAGAGGCAAGAGTGTCTCAAAAAATAACATGAAATTAAGGTAAAGTTACAACTTTTGCATTACTTGTAGACCCCAATTAAATTACATAAAATATCGTTAGATTCTGCAGTATATGGGTGAGCTAAATGTAAAAATGTTTGCAGATGTTACACAATTCGAAACTATACAACTCTCCAGACAGTGTGAAAGATGCTCATGATACTGGCCAATAGATCGATTCTGAAAGAGAACTAGATTAAGTGATGATTGGCAGGTAACAGAAAGTCTATACAGAAATTCAGGGAACTGTGAACCTAGGAAGATTATATATGCTATCTGAGAAACATTTCTTAGTAACTCGGATGTCCACCAAGCTCAAGGATGGCAGACTACATTATAAACAATTCTTCATTCATACCTTCTTCACAAGTCCCTAAAAAGCTTTCTGATTTCCTTCTCTCTGGCTTGATGTTTTCTTTCCTTTTGGTCTTCTTTTCAATGAAGTCTTGATCCTTGGTTTTTGTGTCCCTTTAATAATAATTATTTGGGGCATTAAACCACATTACTAAGGTCCAGAATAATAGGACAGCACTCCAAAGGAAACAAACAGTCAGCACTATGGGAGTGTTTCTTATGGCTGGGTGTTGATTTATGTACTAGAATCCCGTTAACTCAATTGTCATAACAACTAAACGAAGTAGTTCTCACTACTATTCCCATTACCTGATGAAAAAACTGGGGCATAGAGAAATTACATATCTAGTCCTAGAACTAGGATCAACCCAGAAAGGCTAGCTAACCAGACTCTGCTTTTGTTTCTTAGCTATAAAGCTAATCGCAAAGAGAAAAATGTATTTCACTCATGTACTAATGGGTATACTTTGAAAACCCACCATTTCTTTTATCATCTCATCTTCATTTTCTGAAATTTCTAATATGAAATGTAATTTAAGTATCTCACAGCTTAAGATTACATTTGATAAACCATCAAAGAGACATCTCCATCACTCAATGTCACTTCTAATTGCATTACCAGGCTGAGCACAAAGCTTGGTTCATTGGCAGTGTTCAAGAGATGCTGGCTCCCTGTCCCCTCCCTCCCATGAGCCAGGGAGAGAAAACCTCCCGCTACAAGCAACTGGCTGACTCAGAAGAGCACAGGCTGAGATGGCAACAACTGAAGTAAAGAAACAACCAAACACTTAAATTGTTTGATTAGCTTTGCAAGTCTAAATCTGGTAGTCTGAGCAACAATTCAGAGCATAACAATATGCAACAGAGTAACTATGGTGGTGGATTCTCTACTGGTTTGTTTTTGAAATGCAGTATTGTTTCATTTTATTGTTCTATTCTATTCCCTTTAAAATTTAAAAAAAAAAAAAAAAAGATGCTGGCTGAACCAAGGCAACTCTTCTGTTCTCAGCCAGCCTCTGCTGAGCAGCAGCAGCCGTTTTGGAAGGGAAAGGGCGGCTGCCTCCCCACTCCCATGGCTATAATCAGGAGAAAGTCTGTTCTACTAAAGAAAGTTCTGTTTGCAATTTCCAGTTACCAGCTGTGTCCTTTGGGGCAGGAGACAGTAGCCAAGTCTGGTCACTTCACAGTGCTTTAGGCATGTGAGGGAGGCTTTCAGATTCTCCCCTCTACCGGCTCTGCTCAGGCTGAGTCTTCCCAGCTCCTTCAGCTGCCCTCATCCACCTGCTTTGCACGCCTCTGACTGCTCTGTGCCTATGCTCTGCTCTTTGTTGAGATCTCCATTTAAATGTGACACCCAAAGGGAGCAGCACATTGTATCCGAGTCCTCTGAACAGCACATTACCTGTCTCACTCATCACCTTATCTGGACTGTATAGTTCTGTCTTTGCATAATTAATGCAGTGCTGACATTTTCAGTAACTTATCAACCTAAGGCCTCACTGGCTGAGGCCCTATAATTTTGCACTGTTCAAGAATTTCTGGAATACTGGGCTGGGGATTTAGCTCAGTGGTATAAGTGCCTGCCTGGCAAGCATGAGGTTGTAACCTCAATCCCCAGTAACGCAAGAAAAAAAAAAAAAAAAGAATTTCTGAAATTCATAACATGTTTCACGAAGCAAATTAAGGGCTGGGCATATAAAAATAAGACTTCCTGCTTTGAATGTTATTATTATTATTATTATTATTTTGGTCTTTTTAAGAGAAAGTCCTGCTATGTACTACAGGCTGAGCTTACTTTGAAGCTGAGGATGGTCTCAGATTTGCAACAATTCTTCTGCCTCAGCCTCAAGAGTGCCACCATGTCTGGCTTCAATGGTTATTATTGAGGAGAAGCTTCCAGTTTAAAATTTTCCATTCAGAATAGGTATCCTGAATTTTATGCTGCTAGATATAGAACATTAGCCTCAACTCTAGCAATTCTTTGGCCTCAGCCTTCTGAGTAGCTAGGCTTACACTTGTGCACCAATGTGCTCAGCTTTACCTTTATCTTTTAGACTAACATTTCTACCTGTCAAGACCATTTTAATCTATCATCCAAATAACATTAGAGTTCACTCTGAGACGTGCTACCTCAATATTTGGTAAGCATGCCTTTTCTGATTTAATTCAGATGATTGATGAAAATGTTGAGGGTGACAGGACAAACCTGTCTCTGCCTGAAGTGCCACCTATTAATCAAAATTTTAAGCACTATGGGTGGCTGGAAGAAAAGGAGCAAGCATGAGAGAGAGTAGAGAGATGAAGTCAGGATACCTATCTGCAGCAGTGTAATGCCATTATCAGACACTCATTCTGCCAGGCTCCTAACCCTAGCCCCACTTCCTGAATGGGAATCTAAATCTAATACTCCTGTATCTTAAGCATGCAATGTGTTCTTTCTCCTGTAAAGAATAGGGTAGAAGAGGAAGAAGAAAGAAAATAATCCCCTAATAGGGAACAATAACCTTTTAAAGTCTTCGCAGGAGCCACGTAGCTTCATATTCTTCTCTTCAGGTGGCTGTAGCCATCTTTCCAAGTCTTCATCCAGAGTAGAGTGAGCTCTGTTCAAGGACAAGTGAAGAGAGTGAAGATAGTCATTGCTCCTTTAGAATGGGAAGAGACCCTGAAAATCAGTGCTTTCCCTAAATAGCTGAGAAAACAAGTGCTTGATGGTATTGTGTCTAAAACTGCCAGAGTCACTTAGATCTGACTTCAATGTACAATAAAATAGCTGTTTAAAGCCAAGCATGGTGGCACTTACTTGTAATCACAGCACACTGGGTGGCTGAGGCACGGGGATTACTGGGTAGAGCCCAGATTGGGACATTTACTGATTTTGTAAGACAGTATTTCAAAATAAAATAATAAAATGGTCTGGGATGTAGCTCAGTTTAAAGACCCACGTTCAAATCCCAGAACCGCACCTCCCCGAAAAAAAGACAAAAAAAAAAAAATAGGGGCTGGGGATTTCGCTCAGCGGCATAAGCGCCTGCCTTGCAAGCAGGCAGTCATGAGTTCGATCCCTGGTACCGCTAAAAAGAAAAAAAAAAAAAAGACAAATCCGAGAACCCCAAACAAATAAAAAAACATGTTCTTTAGAACTTTGATGCTTTGGCATTTATGAGACCTGCTTAGCTTCTCTCAAAGTCTTGAGGAGTTGAAAGCACTAGCATTGCTAACTGCTCCACTGTGGGGTTGGTGGGATTACCCAGTACCCTATCCTAATCCTACTGAAGGCTTGCTGGGATTATGCAGTGTGGATCTGGGCTCTGTCAGCCTCCTCGGTCTACCTCTGTCTACCAGTGACAGCAGAGCCATGCTTTAAATTGGATACTATCACAAAATTATAGACTCAAGAAATAACCACAAGAAAGATCTTTTTTTTCTTTCCTTTTTCTTGTGGTTCATTTGCTTTTTCTTTTCCTCATTGTTTTTGCTTTTTCATAAGTGTGAACATTGTTTTTATTTTTTTTGTATTTTTTTTATTCTTTCTTTCCCTCCTATCTTCCTGAGCAGTTTCCTTTATCCTTCAGTATTATTCATAATCATTTTGTATTTTTTATATTTATTTAAAAATTTCCCTCTGAGGATAAACTCACTCCACTGAGTGGACATTTACTGTATACGCAGTATACACATTCTTCTCAGCAGCACATGGGACTTCTATAGACCACATACTAGCTCATAAAACATGCTTAAGGAAATGCAAAAGAACTGAAATTATCCCATGCATATTATAAGATAATAGTGAGTGAAACGAAATTAGTAGCAAAAGAAACCACAAAAACTACATAAACACATGGAATTTAAGTAACACCTTTCTGAACAGCCAATGGATCACAGGTGAAATTAGACAATTTCTACAATTAAATAGTGATGTCAATGAAGTATCTGGAACTTATGGGATGCAATGAAAGCAGTCCTATGAGGGAAATTTCTAGTGGTGAGTTACCACATTAAAAAAACAGAGCAAGCTCAAATAAACAACCTAATGGTGAACTTCAAGGTCCTAGAAAAAGAAAAGCAAGTTATACTCAAAGCACACCTGAGGGAGAAAATTATAAAGATCAGAGCAGAAATTAAAGCAACTGAGATTAAAAAATAATACAAAGAACCAACAAATCAAAGACATGGTTCCTTGAAGGATTAAATAAAATAGACAAACACTTAGCCACACTTACCAGAAAAGGAAAGACTCAAATTCATACAATTAAGAATGAAAAGGGTAAAATCACAGCAGATTCAGCAGAAATACAAAATAATATATATTCTTACTTTGAGAACTTGTATTCTAATAAGATGGAAAATACTTAAGAAATTGGCAGATTCCTGGATGTTATGAATTAACAAAGCTGAATCAAGATACAAATTTCTAGGAACCAAGAAAAGATGGTGGATAGATAACATCAGCTACAGTGGCTCTCTGAGGTAGCCAGCTTAAATTCCAGAATGGTATGGTGTGGGGAGTCCTAAGCAGAAAGAGATATACCCTGCCGACCCAGGAATGAACTAAGCTGAGAGAAACGAATTGGAAATGCAATCCCGGTGCTACGACTGGAACACCTAAAAAACTCACAGCTTGAATACCTTGTGGCTGCCGCGCCTGAATTGCCACAGCTGGGATAGCCTGCTAGTTGCAACTCATCAGAGATGGGAACACTCTGAGAGTGGGAATTGGTAAACTGAATTGGGAGCAGAACTGGTGGAGAGGCCAACATCGACCTGTGGTAGGTGAGAGGAACCTGCATCAACCTGCGATGAGTGAGAGGGATGGGGACCCTCCCATAGTCAAAGAGGCTCCAACAGAGGACATTCTGAGACTGGGCAGACTGGCTGGAGTAGGGCGCTGCAGTGACTTTGTCACATATTCCCCTCTCAAGCAGGATTGGTGGGGAGCGCTTGATCTACGCGATGCCATGGACTAAGGCCCAATGGGCTAGCCCAAACCAAGGACCTGTGCCTGGTAGTGCAACCTAATGCAGTGAAGCCGTCAGTAGGTTGACCTGGAGGATCAGACCCAGCACAGGCTGTGGGGTCTGTACCTCCCAGTATACTGCAGTGGGTGGGACCACCTAGTCAGCACACTTCAGACAAACTGAAACTGACAAAGAAAGAAACTGGACCTCCTATATATGCCTGTGTGGAAGGAACAAAAAATATGAAAAGAGGAGGCAACAAGAAAGGGTCCTCGGTCCCCAATCCTGAGAACACTGATCCAGGAAAGGTAAATGCAAAGGAGTTTGAGGATGGTAAACATGCAGTATCAGGCATGACACCAACAGACATAAAGCGATATCTTAGGGACTGCATAGACAAGTTCAAAAGTGAAGTATTTAACCAAGTAAAGCAGGATATAAGTAGAACAGTTAAAGAAATGCTAACCACCTCCCAAGAAAAAACAGATGGTAGAATGAAAGAGCAAAAAAAGGGGGAGAATTGTTTGATGGAGAAAATAGAGAAAACATAGAATACATGAAGCAGGTTCAAAGAGATTACCAGGAAATTAAAACTCTATTGAAAGCTGGCATAACAGCTTGAAAGAAACTAAGGTTAGATTACCTGAACTGGAGGACAGGTTTGCAGTATGGGAGCATGAAAGGAAAAATGTCTTAAAAATAACAAAGCAACAAGCTGTAACAATACAAAGGCTAGAAGATGACAAGAGGATAGAATTAAGAATGTAAAGGAATAAGCAGGGATACAAACAAATGACCTGCAAAGGCTATTCACAGAAATAATGAAGGAGAACTTCCCAAATACAGGAAAAGGTAAAGATGCTCAGATGTATGAGGCATACAGAACTCCAGCCACCTACAATCCAAAAAGAACTACACCCAGGCATATAATAATCAAAATTCCAGAAATCCAATATAAGAACAAAATATTAAAAGCTGTCAGAGACAAGAAACAGATCACTTACAAGGGAACACCCATCAGAATTACAGCAGACTTCTCGGCAAAAACTATCAAATCATGAAGAGCGTGGGGCGAAATAATCCAAGCTTTGAAAGACAATAACCTCCAGCCAAGACTGATCTATCCTGAACAACTGTCCCCAGAAATTAATAGAGAAACAAGGTGCTTCCAGGATAAAGAGGAACTGGGGGAATTTGCAACCACCCATTCAACTCTACAGAGAATACTGCAGGACATTCTAAAAGAGAAAAGTACCAGGATTCCAGAAACAGTGGCAGAGAGGCCACAATGAATGGAGCAAAAAGCAAAATGAAGAAGACAAACTGACAAATAATGACAGAAAAAGAATTCAACAGAAATGAGGCAGAGAAGATTGGATATAATTTCTAATATAGATGGCCTAGATATACTAACTTAAGGGAAAAAAGAGAGAATCACAGACAGAGTGGATCAAGAGATAGGGTCCATCAAGAGGCTCTTTGTAGGAAATATAATCAGCCTGAAGAAGCTTATATGGACCAAAATCAAACATGAGAAAACAGAAATCAATGTGATAGGGAACCAGAGAGTAATAGGGGTAACTAGACCAGTATTTATGGATAGGTTGAACAGACGAGCTTTCATAAATAAAAAAATATAACTAGAAATCCAGCCCAGGAGTGAGAAAGTTTGGAAACACTTAGGTAAATAGCAGGTTGCGCCCCGCAATACAAAACCGTGAGTGTTGGGGAGACCCAAAAATACACAGTTCATTCTAGGGAAGTAAAGGGGAGGAATAGTCTTCAAAAAAAAAAAAAAACCAGCAGAAGATATAGCTAATAGTGTATCAGGAATTAAAACCCCTATTACTTGCACCACTCTGCTTGGTTGGAACTTGTTCTGTTTGTATACAAGCAATGGATTTGAGGGGCACAGACAGCTGTCCGTAGCACAGTGAACATCTTTAATTTCCTATGAACTCAATCAGGATCCATGTTGTATGATGACTGATCTTAGTTAAATCTGATGTTTGATTGCTGCTTATTATTGACAGATTTTATTCAAAACTGTAAGGTTGATGGTATCAAGTTGAGGAGTATAGATAACTATACTGAAAATGACAATGATTCACTACAATATCCATTCCGATTTGATTACTTACCTGTTTTTATAGCTCCACACTATCTACGAAGTTGTATTACTGTTAATCCTGTAATGTACTGATATGTTCAATTATATTTTATCTGATGATATAGCCAATTCTGTTGATAACAAGAAACAGCACAGTGACCATGGTAGAACTCCTTATACAGCAGATTTATGTATCTTTTTAGTTTTATATGTCTATAGGAAAAAGTTTAGTTCTGTCCTGCTTTGTTCTGTTTTTCCCTCTAATATAAAAAGGATAGAAATACATGTTAAGACTCATGTTTACGTAAAACCTATAAACAGTTCATGAGAACCGACCTGATGACACATGATGAAATGAACAAAAACTTTGAAGGAAAGTGGCACTGCAGTACCCAATCCTGATTCTACAGTGTTATGATGTGAAATCCAGTAATATTATTAATCTTTGTTCACAAAGATTTTAATCTAATAAGTTGTGTTAGGTCTCAACATAAATGAAGATATGGATAAATGTGTACACGTCTAAGTGTATAGGATTGATACCCATAATACTTAAGTTTTTGTTGGATAGTTGAACAGAACTGTTTGCAATCTCCCTGGTTGAATTCCCATTTATATGTTCCACTTGTGTACCTTGAACAACTATTTATGAGGGGACAATATGTATACATCAGCTAGTGATTTATTACTATTTATTTCTTTTCTTTGAAAGTATGTACTATTTCTGCCCGTTTTCTATTTTGTTTTGTTTTTCTTTAAATGAAAACAAGATACAAAATTTTAAATAAACCAGTATCATTCAATGAAACTGAAGAAGTAATTTTTAAAAATTACCAACAAAGGATATCCCAGGCCCTGAAAGATTCACTGTTCATTTCTACAAGAAATTAACAGAATATCTCATGCCACTATTCTTCAAACTCCTTAATGAAACTGAAAGGGAAGCAATACTTTCAAATTCATTTCTGGAAGAAAGCATTACGCTGATACCAAAACTAGAGAAAGATCCAATTAACCCCCTCCCCTCAAAAAACTACAGGTCTATCTCTCTAATGAACAAAGATCTAAAGATCCTCAGTAAGATACTGGCAAACATATTGCAGCAAATCATCATGAAGATTATACACCATGATCATTATTTTACTAGATGCAGAAAAGTATTTCACAAAGACCAAAACCCATTAATGATTAAAAAAACCCATAGGAAATTGGAATAAGTTTTTTGGCTTTTTGAGACAGAGTCTCACTATGCAGTTAAAAGTTGGCCTTACATTCACTTTGTAGCCCAGGCTGGTCTCAAATTTGCAAGGATCCCCTGAGTCCTGGGATTACAGGCATGCACCACCATGCCCTGCTTGAAATAGATGGTTTTCATCTCTATCTGCAATTTATGACAAACTAACACCTAGCATCACACCAGTCAAAAGCTGAAAGCTTTCACTCAAATACAGGAATGAGATAAGGATGCCCACCATCACCACTCCTTTTCAGGAAGGTATGGAAACATTAGCCTGAGCAATTATATAGGAGAAAGAAATAAAAGCAATAAGGAATTATCTTATTTGCAGGTAACATAATACTGTACATAGAAAACCCCAAAAATTCCACCAGAAGACTATATTTAATAATCAAATTCAATATTGCAGCTAGATACAAAGTTAACACTCAAAAATCAGTAGCATTTCTGTACACAAATGATAAAATGAGAGAGAAATTAAGGAAACAATACCTTTCACAATAGTATCAAGAAAAATGAAATACTTAGGAATCAATCTAATGAAGGAAGTAAAAGACCTTTACACTGAAAACTACAGCACTCTGAAACTGAAAAGGATATCAGAAAATGAAGATATCCCTTGTTCTTAAATAGGTAAAACCAATATAGTGAAAATGGCCACAATTGTTATACAGATTTAATGAAATTCTGATCAAAATACCAGGAGCAAACTTCATAAAATTAGAAAAAACAATCCTCAAATTCATATGGAACCAGAGGAGACAAAAATAGCAAAAACAGCTAGGCATGATAGCACATGCCTATAACCCCCAGTACTCAGGAGGCTCAGGTGGAGGCCAGCCTGGGCTACATAGTGAGTCCAAAGTCAGCCTAAATTAAAAAATAAATTTATCTTTAGCCCTATCTACATAGTGAGTCCAAAGTCAGCCTAAATTAAAAAATAAATTTATCTTTAGCCCTATCTATCTATCTATCTATCTATCTGTCTGTCTGTCTGTCTCAAAGCAATTGTGAGCAACAAAGGCAAGGCAGGAGGCATCACAACATACGACTTGAAATTGTACTATAAAGGTACCATGATAAAAACATGATATTGGCAAATAAACAGGCCAGAAGATCAACAGAACAGATTACAAGATGCAGAAACAACTGCAAACACACTCAGTTACTTATCTTTGACAAAGGAGACAAACACCTTCACTGGAAGAATGATAAGTTCTTTAATAAATGGTGCTGGGGAAACTAGCTTTCCATATGCTGAAGATTAAACCTAGACCCATATCTTTCACCATGTACTAAACTAAAATCAAAATAGATCAGATCTAAATATGAAAACAGAAACAATTTGCTGGATGATAGGTAAAACTCTTGAAGACACAGGTGTAGGCAAAGACTTTATGAACAAAATCCTGATTGCACAGGAAATATTACAAAGCATCAACAACTGGGATCACATGTTATTAAAGATTTTGCATGGCAAAAGAAACTACAACAGAGTGAAAAGACAATCCCCAAAACGAGCTATTCCTCAGACAAAGGAGTGGTATCTAGAATATATAAAAAACTCAAGACAAAACAACAACAAAATAAGACTACTCCAAATTTAAAGACACAAGCCACAAATGGGTTTCTGAAATGAATAGATACTTTTCAGATGCAGTACGAACAACAAATAAACGTAAGACACAATGCTCAACATCAGCCGGCCATGGCGGCACATGCCTGTAATCCCAGCACTTGGGAGTCTGAGGTAGGAGGAACACTGTGAGTTCCAGACCAGCCAGGGCTACAAAGTGAGTTCAAGGCCAGCTTGAACTGCACAGTGAAACCCTGTCTCAGAAAGACACGAAAAAAACCCAAAGCTCATCATTGATTATTCAAAATATACAAACTAAAAACAGATCATCTCACTCTAGAAAAAAATAGCTATATTAAGAAATCAACCACTAACAAATGCTGGCAAGGCTGTGGAGAAAGGAACCCTTCTTGGTGGGAATCTATACTAGCACAACCATTATGGAAATCAGCATAGAAACTCCCAAAAAAACTAAATCTAGGGCCAGGGGTTTAGCTCAGTGGCACAAGTACCTGCCTGACGTTTGTAAGTTCGATCCCCAGTACCAAAATAAATCAAAACCAAAAAAAAACCCTAAATCTACAAATTCCATGTGACCTAGCTAGGTATATTTCAGTGGTCTACGCATATGCATAGTACAGCAGCCTAATCCTTTTTTTCAATTTTTTACTAGCTGTCTAATTTTTAATAGCTAAATCTTGGAAGTCGGCTATATGCCTAGTAACAGATACATGGATTAAGAAAATGTGGAAAAAAAAGAAAACAGATTGCTTCTGATAACCTTTCAGTTAATAAATTGAAAAAATGAAAAGATAGTTTGTTCATTTTCATTCTTATTTTCAATATAAATCACTTGCTACCATGTTTCATTTTAGTTATTAATCATATAGTTGAAGAGTATTTAGTCAATCTGTAATATATTAAAAATTTTTAACCTGAAAATCAAAAAAAGAAAATGTGGTATTTCTATACAATGGAGTATTACTCTGTCATAAAGAAGGATAAACTTATCCTTTGTAAGAAAATGAATATACTTGAGACTTAAGGTTAAAGAAAATAAGATGCACAGATCTGAGTATTGTGTGACTCTCTTATATGAGAAAGCCAAAATACAGATAGATAATAAAAGGATAGATAATAAAAAGTAGGGAGATAGATCTTTCACATATTGGAGGAGATTAAGGGGTGATAGGATGGAGGAGTAAGGGAAAGAAGTGAAAAAAGAATCAGACATGTCACATTTATGTATCAACTTGCCACAAAAAATATAATCACATTAGAAATATGTAATGGTAAAAAATAAAAACTGAAAAAAAGATCTTAACACTGAAAGCTGCTGAAACAGCAAAGATGGCAGCTTTCCTAGATAAACAAAGCAGGTTAATATATCTAAGTCAAAAACTTTTTCCTTTTGGAAAACAATTGAGATGTCGCATCTTCTTGTGCCTTTTTTTCAAGGGAATATCAAGAGTTTAGAGTTTATGCTGCTTTTTTCACTTTGTAGGACAAAGAATTCAATTTTCTTTCTCTGCTTGACTTTGCTTAACTGACATTAATTTTGGTTTATAAAGCAACAAGGGTAAGTGACTGGTAGGTAACATAATAGCCTAAATGGCCACGGATTTCATAACTACATCATAGGAAATTAAGCAGCCCTATAATTTGACATCTTTTTTTGACAGAGCAGAATTTTAGGCTGAGGATATATTTCAGTGGTACAGCATATGCTTCATGAGTGATGTCCAGTCCTCACCATACAAAATAAAAAAGATACATTCATTATTATAAAACTGCATTTTGAACTAATTAAACAATGTTCATTGGGCTGAGAATGTAGCTCAGTACAAATAGGGCTTGAGGAGTATATCTGGAGCTCTTCGATCACCAGGACCTCAAAAAAATTGAGAGAATGAAGTTCTCCTGTAGGTACATATTTCTGAGGTAAACTTACCATCAGTAAACTGCGGTGTGTGTTGGGATATTTGACACATGTAAACCTATGAAACCATCATCACAAATAACATGTTTAGAGGGAGGAATGGGGGAAGGAAGAAGTGAGGGAGGAGGAAAAGGAGGAAAGGAGAAGATGGAGAAGAGGAAGAAGAAGAGGAGAAAGAAGAAAGGAATGTACTGGGCTCTTAGACTTCTTATTAGACAGTACTGCCCACATTCAGAATAAGCGTTCCATTCTTTCACCTTGGTTTGCTCTTCCACACACCCATCTTCTCTGGAAGCACCCTAACAAACACACCAGGAAGTGTGCTTCACAAATTTCTTAGGCATTGTCCAGTTCAAACAAGTTGATAATCAAGATTAACCATCACACTGATTAATTATCCTGTTGGTAGTTTTTTTTTTTTCAGTTTTCCCTAGGTGAAAGAACCTCTCTGTCTAGTAGGTTCCTCAAGAACAGTACATGTGTACAGTACTCCTGAGTCTCTGCACATTCTATTCTCTTTATATACATACCCTTGAAACTTCAAAGAGGTTTTGACAATATGACATTGCTTGCTGACATTTCTGTTCTTTAACTGCCTAGAAAATGCAATTCTGTTTGTGTCTTTCCCTATGTGTTGTTCTGGAGAAGCTTGGTGAAATTCTAATTCATCTGCAGGTCAAAGATATTTCATCTTTTTTACTTGAAAATCCTAGGGAATTTGTATTTAAAGTTTAATGACTTTCCTAGATATGTGCCCGTTTACTGTTATGAGTCTACTGAAATGGTACGTAGTGGTACTGAAATTGATACGTAGAATCAAGTCTTCTTTTATTTTGGACACTTCAAAATTATGGCATACATTTTCCAATATTTATTTTCTTTCAATGTTTTTATTTTTTAAAAGACTAATTTTTCCTATCTTGAATTACATTAATTTGTGTTACAATGCAAATACTGTGCTTTCATTTTCTTAAATCACCTTTTAAAATAAAAATTGTAGGAGCTGGGGATTTAGCCCAGTAGGTATGAGCACCTGCCTAGCAACAGTAATGTTATGAGTTCGATCCCTGATACCAAAAGAAAAAAAATGTATGGTTTTACAATTATTGAAAAATAAAAACAAAAACAAGTTACTTTTTTTGTACCAGGGTTCAAACTCATGATCTCATACTTGCCAGGCACTTAATATACTTATCATCTCCAAAACTCTCTTTCCGGCCTTCTGTAATTCCACCTCTATTTCCCTATTATCTTTTGTTCTGTTTTTATTTCACTGTCAGTTTTTGTTTCTCAAGTTTTGTGTAGAAGGAATTGTACATTAAGTATTTTTTGTGGGGAAGAGAGCCTGACTTCTATCATTCAGCTTAAGTTTGAAACTGATCCAGATTCCTGGGTATTTGAAAAGTTCCCTCTGTAGGCTGAGGATGTAGTTCAGTGGCACAGCATGTGCTTAGCTTGCATGAGGCAGTACGTTCAATGCCCAGCACTGTAAAAGATAAAAATTAAACATAGTGGTACCTCAGTTCATGAACTTAATTTGTTTTACAGTTCTGGAAAAGATGGCTGTTTGTGTTCATGCAGGCAAGGTGGCTTCAGTCAGGTTCGCTGACAATGCAGGGTAGTTTGCATCAGAAGCACTCATGAGCCAAGGCACCACTGTCAGTCACCTTTTATTGCTGAATTATGCCACTATGTGGCTAGATGTAACCATTTACCTCTTGAGGAGAATTCAGGTTCCTTACAGTTTTTGCTTGTTACAAATAAATCATTTACATGTATGAAAAATCCTTTTTAAGTCCAGCTTTTTCTGTTACCTCTCTGTGTCATCTCCTACATCCTGTGATTCTCTGGTCCAAAGCAAACTGCTACCTTCTTTGTTACTGTCAGTTTCTTGTTCATCCAAATGCGTTGGATCTAAAAATCATTTAAAAAAATCATTTATTAGAATGAAAAAAATTAGTGGGTATGGTGGCACATGACTATAATCTTAGCATTTGGGAAGCTGAAGCAGGAGGATCCCACAATTTTGAGGCTAACCTGGGCTACACAGGGAGTTCAAGGTTAGCCTGGACTAGTATGACCCTGTCTCAAAAAAACAAAACAAAAAACCCCAACCAAACAAAATGAAAAAAATTGAGAAAGCCTGATTTACAAAAAATAAGGCTACCAGTGGTGCCTGAAGTATGCAATGCACCAACTTCCTTCATCCCATGACATCAGAGGGTCAGGTGGCAGTCTGCAGACACTTGTATTCACAGCAGCTGCCTCTAGGATCTGGGGAGCTTTTTTGGTGCCGGGTGAAGCTGCAGGAAACTCAGCCTGAGCCAAGGTTCAAAGATACAGAAGAAACAGAGGAAAGAAAGAGCACACAAAAGACGCAAGAACTACTGACAATAAGCTACATACATTTACTTTAGGGGACCATCCTGTTTTCACTTCCCTAGGTCGGAGCCCCAGGGAAGCAATTTGCATGGGGAAGAGATGTATCCCATAATGTATCCAAGCAACCTAATTACGCCACTTCATTTCATCCAGCAGTTCTACATATGTTAAGCATTAATGTTAATTTTCTAATTATTTTACAATGTACCAGGTGCCATTCATGGAGCTACAGTATACATAATGAGATAGGACTTATTTCCATGTTACAGATAAGAATGACTAAGGTTCAGAGACATTAAACACTTTATCATATAAATGTAATTGGTGCAGCCTGGAGAGGAATACATAGTGAGATCATGTCTCAAAACATTTCTCTCCCACCCAAAAAGTAACTGTGAAATCAGAATTGAGATGGAGATGTACCTGATCTCAAGGTCACACTTCCCCTATGTACCACTATGCTGCCAAGGACAGCGTGATGAAACAGGTCTGGGGAGCAGCTTACCATCTGCAGTGATGCTAGGATGACATGCTGTGCTCTCATGCAACACCAAGGATGAGGCCTGCTGCTGCTTCAGTTGCTCTGTCACAGTACAGAAGCAGAAGGCAACTTATTCCTCCTTTGCATGACACATCAGTCCCTAGGTAGTGGTTCTCAAAGAGTGGTCCTCAGTCCAGCATCACTAGTATAACCCACAAATTTCATAGAAATGCAATTTTGTTGTTGTTGTTTTTCTGAGGCAAAGTTTCACTCTGCAGTTCAGGCTGGCCTTGAACTCACTTTGTAGCCCAGGCTGGCCTTGAACTCTCAGCGATCCTCCTGTCTTAGACACCTGAGAGTTGGGATTACAGCTGTGCACCACCATGCCCAGTCAGAAATGTAAATTCCTGAGTCACATCCCAGACCTACTGAATTTGAAACTCTGGAAGTGTGGTCCAATCTGGTTTTAACAATATTTTTAGGTGATTCTGATGCCTGGAAAAGTTTGAGAATCACTACTCTTAGGAATCTGAGTTTAAAAGAAACTCTTCAAGTAAGACAAAAATTCCAAAAAACATTCATGGAAGAAAAATTATGAAGGATGATGAAGTAGATCCAGATGAAGAAGATCTGGAGTACATGTGGCATGTACTGTGCCTAAGCATTTACACACATTAATTTAGGATTAATATTCACAATTCATCTTCATATAGCCCTATGAAATCGATTGCATTACTGTTAATCCTGTTTAATATATGCAAAAATAAAGGTAAGAAACTTGGAATAAGTAAGAGAATTGAGATTTGAATTTAAGAAAACTAGTTCTAAATTTTATGTTCTTAATCTCTACTTTTTTTGTTTGTTTTTTGAGACAGAGTCTTTGCTATGCAGTTCAGGCCTGCCTTGAATTCACTCTGTAATCCAACCTCGTTTCTACTTCATGAAGATCCTCCTGCCTCAGCCTCCCAAGTCGTGAGATTACAGGCAAGTGCTACCACACTCGGCATCCTAATCTCTATACTCCCTCAAAAAGTTTGTAACAACATCAGAAAAATCCAAATGTTACCCTTTCTCTACTGGGCTATATGATGCATCTTTTACCTAACCTACAGCAAAACAGAAGACAAAGAATATTATGTTCAGTTCTTTAAAAAATACTCGCTAGAGCAAGACAAGCATCTGCTAAAATCAGGAGCTCAGTCCCCTCAAAGGGCTCCCCAGGGCAGAGAGACAGATAAGTACAGGAGCACAGGAAGGCCACCCTGAGGTCATACACAGGGCCCTATTCCGGGCAGCACAGATCTACTACTTTTCTGGCAGCTCCTAGGTGTCAAGGAACCTGTAAGACTATTTAATTTGACTCAAAACAGAAAATTCATTTTTATCTTAATAGCTTCTGTTGCTTTGTTAATTATATACATATATACTAGGATTCTAAAAGTGATTTTTCTTTAGGCCACTATCAGGAGACTAGAGATTTTGAGAGGGACCCTCCAAAAGAGCAGAGATCTCGTTAAGGGGAGAGGTAGAATGGCAACACAAAATCATCAGCTTAGTAGGCCCATGACCAGGAGAAACTCCTCAAATGGCCTTTATTCTTTGTCTTTCTGAAAAATTACAGACCCATTCAAAGTGCAGACATCACCTAGAATTCTGGCCCAGATAATTTCTGTAAGTGGGATGAGAAAACACTTCTGCACAATGGGATTCAGCAGTGCCACAAGGCTAACGTGCGGAAAGAAGCCTGACAGGCTAGAAATGGCAAAGTGCAGGAAGATTCACACGTGACTACAAAGAAAGGTCAATGGGATCTGGAGGAAAATCATCAGCTACTATCAGACCACAGAGTTTACAAGTACTGTGCCAAAAGCCATAGGTAAGGGAGAATGACACCAAAAATCTATGTGATCAATACGTGTGGAGCAACCTCCACTCTCAATAGTTGTTATTTAAAAGCAACTGGAAAGGAGAAATTTGCAAAGACTACCTCAGGAATTCTATAACTAAAACAGAAGAGTGGAGGTTCTGGCTCTAAGAGCCTGACCCAACAACCATGTAGCATTGGGAGGATTTCAGTCAGGTAAGGAAAGGCCTATAAGGCTGTTGGGTGTAGCTCAGTAGTACACCTACAAGCAAGCACAAGGTCCTGAATTTGATCTCCACGCAGCAGGAAAAGGAAAGGAAGTGAAAGAGATAGTGTTGGGAGGAGTAAAAGAACAGAAAGGGACTTTACAGAAAAAGAAAGAAAATGAAGGTTCTGGAAGCTATGACTGGTTCCACCCAAATTCACCAGGCCAATGAATAGAGACTGAAGTTATGGTAAGAAGCCTACAGGATAGCTATCCCTTGATTCAGACCTATTAGTCTTTATTCCTTATGAGACACAAAATTTAATAGACCTTCAAACCATGTGTAAATCTCAGAATATTCTCTATACTGTCAAGGAAAGGGATAAAAATGAATCAGCAAAATGCATGTTTGCATGTACAGACAACCCTGAGTACACTGTGACAGGATCCTTGATTTTAGGCAGACTCAAGATACTCTGCTCTAAGGCATGCAGGCCTGTTGTCACCAAGCCACTTTTGTCTGAACACAGTACTTAAGAAACTAGCAAGCCAGGCATGATGACACATGCCTGTAGTCCCTGTACTTGGGAGACTGAGGCAGGAGGACTGTGCTGAGTTTGAGGCCAGCCTGGACTACACAGTGAGTTCACAGCCACCTTGAACTACACAGCAAGATCCTGTCTCAAAAAAAGAAACGAACAAATTGGGCACAGTGTTGGGGTTTTTTCTTTTGCCTGCCAAAGGCTCTGTCTCATGCAAGATCCTCCCCCAGAGGATGCCTCTTCATCTTTTGGTGCTCTCCCTTGCTTCATTGTGGGGTGATATATGACTGGACTATGCTCATATCTGTTATACTTTTATAAATAAACTTACTTTCATCTATATGAAATCAGGATTTGGCTCTTCTCTGTTGGTGTGGGTCTGAACCTCAACTTTCTATGACAACATATAATTGCTTGCTATTGTAATACCCAATAACAAGAACTGGACCATACCACAGTACCCCTGAGAACCTTTTTCTAAGGGTGAGGGGCTGGTCTGCACTGCTGCTGTGGAACCAGACCACTGGATCCTGGCTATTTCTAGATACACCCTTATTTTCAGCATTGGTCCTGCTACAAGTAAACTGAGCTGATATTTTTCAGTCTGCTTGAAAATTCTGGTCTCATTAAGTATTGTGTCACTGACTTTCCTGCTCTGAGCAAAGGGATTAATCCACAATTCTAGCGCCTTTAATACCTCCTACTATTGGTAAACTGAAAGTACAAGTTCTCAGCCTGAGCTGCTACATCTTAGGCCCCTAGGGATAGTAGGATAGGTTATAAAAGGAGATAAAAATATCAGGTGTAGTGGTGCATGCCTGCAATTCCAATACTTGGGAGGCTGAGGCAGGTTCAAGGGTAGCCTGGACCCCTTAACCTAAACTATATAGCAAGACCTTGTCTCAAAAAAATAAATAAAAGGAGGTAAGAATTCCTTTAGTGAAACAAGTTTGTCATAATAAGCCATTTGAATGTTGCTAATTCAACTTCACTACCATTAGCCCTTTAAGTAACTAACTGACAACAGACTGAAGGCCAATTATCCCAGCAAGGCAGATGTGATTGCAATGTGATGGGGGTGGGGGTGGGGATACTGGGGATCAAACTCAGGACCTTGTGCTTGTCAGGCAGGTGCTGTGCTACTGAGCTGTATCCTCAGCCCTCATTTTGTTGGAAAATTTCCCCTTCTTAAATTTTATAAAAACCAGAACTTTGTAGGGTCTTTTACATCAGGGCTCACATTTCAGACAAAGAAACCATATGGTGAGGCTAGGGATGTAGCTCAGTGGTACAGCACTTACTTGCCTAGCCAGAAGGCGGCTTTAGGTGTAATTCCCAGCACTGAAACACAAACAAACAACAACAACAACAACAAAACAAATCTGATAATGAGTAACTATAACCAAAAGGGGTAGGAGTGTATTTTGTATTGCATGGAACAATCATTACCGATTTCTTCAAGCAGCTCCCGAGATGGCGGTGGTAGCTCTTCGATTTGATGCTGTGAGATGGCTTCCATTAGTTCTTTAAGAAAATAATTGGGAAAATAATTTAATACTTTCTAGGACCTGAACTGGATTCTTCTAGGTTTTTCATGAACTTCACAAAGGATTTCTCAACTAAAGGGGAAGGAAGTTTCTAATGTAACAGTTTTACTAGCAACCTCCTAATATGTGAATGGCCTTTACTCCCTCTTTTCATCTTGCTTACCCTACTACACTTGGTCTGTGTCCTTCCTAAGGATATGTGGGTAGGGAAGGTACAAATTTTTACTAAGATTCAATCTAGCTCAGGGTTGTTAGAAGGATATAGAGGTTCTGGACCAGCCAAATTAAACAAAACACAAATTAGAGAGCCTCTATCTCTAGACCATCAGGCCAGTGGATGTAAGCAAAACTATGCTTTGGGTCTTGCCCTGAGTATTCAATGATACTATAGCTAAAACCTTTCAGAATAATTTATAAGGCTAGGCATAGTGGCACATGCCTGTAATCCCAACATTCAGGAGGTTAAGGAAGGAGGATTCTCTTGAGTTTAGAAGGCAGCTATACTTACCACTATAGTACCAATACTTTGGACCCAGCCTGAGCTACATAGTGAGTTCAAGGCTGGCCTGAACTACATAGCAATATCCTGTCTCTAAAAACACAAACAAGCAGTTCAGGACTGATATTCAACATGGTGCCAACTATGTTAAGACATTTTTATATAGTTCCAAAACTATAAAATAAGCACCAAAATATACATAAGGTTAAAAAAAGGTTAAATGATCATTTTCTTGTTAAGCCTTTCTTTAGCCTCGAAATGTTCTATGATGAGTAGGCTTTACTTTTACAACCAGGAGGAAAATAGCAAATCTGTTTGAACTGAGTATAGCATCGTGATCACTGAGCAACAGTTCATGCCTCCTTCAATTGGCCTACCAGTATCAAGGGCTATTTTAATATTAGACATGGGCATCTTTAGGCATATTCTTTGAGTGACATGAGTTGATGAATCAAATGATTACTACAGGGCGTAAGTAATACATGTTTCAGTATACAGCACTATCTTAAGTGGCAAACTCTAGCAAATCCATTGTTTCTGCACTAAATTTAGTAGTGTTTAGAGTACGGAGTAGACTCTGCATTTGCATCTCTACCATTGCAGTCCTAATCAAAAGCTCCTAACCTACTGCAACATCATTACCACCAGCACCCCTACATGGCCTCCCAAGGGATTGTGCACTCCAAAGTTGCTCTATTAGAACACTCATCACATGTGACTTCTGGCCTGGCTTCTGAGAGCCAGATGGAAGGAGCTATGAGTTCTCCCAAAATATTTCTCCTTTCTGTGCATGATTACCTGGGCTGAGTGGAGTGCTGACACTAGTAGGCGCGTGGCTTACTTTGGGTGTTTTGCATAAGGTTTCCTTAAAGGAGCCATCTGATTCATAGGAGATACTAGACAGATCTTGAATGTCTGTTAATGATCTAAGGAATTAAAAATATAGTAATTATGAGAAATTTAGGAAAATTGAATGATATCCTCCTGAAAGGAACTTTTAAACTATACTTTTCAAAAAAATCTTTTTTGTCAATAGGTCAAAATTAGAGTACATCTTAAAATATTATACAGAGAATATTAAAAAATATTCTAGAAAGAGATATTAAGTGTATAGATAGATAGATAGATAGAGACATATAGATATATATAGATATAGATATATAAATATATATATCCTGGCAACTAAAAGGAAACTATGCCGGGGATTTAGCTCATAGGCATAAATGCCTGCTTGGCAAACATGAAGTCCTGAGTTCAATCCCCAGTACCAAAAATGTAAATAAAAAATAAAAAGAAATGATTTCCATCGATGAAAAGATATTTATGTAGAAAATAAATAATTATCACTGTAACTCCCTGATTATAAGGAGCTATCATTTATAAAAAACATCATACATTAATAAGTTTTTTGGTGAAAGAAGAAACACTCCCATTAAGTCCATATATAAAAATGCTAAGAATACCAATTCTTAAAAATAAAGACATACTATTTCCATAAAAGCAAGACTATACACAAGCATTCTTAGGCTATTCTTTGGTGGCCTTACATGTCTTTTCCTTTCATTTCCTTTGGTGGCTCCTTTAATGTCTTTTCTTGTTCACATTCAGCACTGTGAGATACAAAGTACAAAAAATACTTTGTCAGCACAGTGTACAAAGTGATACAGGGACCCAGTTTATCAGGCCAGTGTGAGAAGACACTAAGCTCAAAAGTGGAAAATGTGAGTTCTGGTTTTGGCTCTGCTGCAAATTAGCCACTAGTTTTCTGCCATGTCTGGGCTTCAACTCCTCTCTGGAGATTGAATATTCTCTAAGGGTCAGCTCAGCCCTAAAGTCAGTCAATGACTCTGACAATGAGCAAGTTTGTAAGAAAATAATGGAGCACAAGAATTTCACTGAAGGGAGATATTGGAGCAAAGGGCACATCTATAGGGTTTCAGCAAACTAAGATGGCTTCCTGATGCAGAGTATCAGAGGAGGCCAAGAGTGTACCAAAAAATGGCCAGGAAAGAACACTGAAGATAAAATTTGACCCATTCCTACTTTCAATAATATTTAAAATTTAATTTCAATGAAATTTAATTTTAATACTGTAAGCCAGATCCCACATTAAAGCCTTCCATATATTTTCATAGTTTTAATCCCTACAACAATCCTGTGAAACCAATGATTAAAAGAATTAATACAGATTTTGGGTTGACTAGTAACTTTTATCCTCTTAATCAAAATATGTGTTTCTATCACTGGGTGTGGTGAAGCACACCTATATTCCCAGTACTCAGGAGGCTGAGCCAGAAGGATTCCTGTGAATTCAATGTCAGCCTGGGCTACAGAAGTGAGTTGAAGGCCAGCCTGTACTACATAAAGAGACCCTGTCTCAAAAACATAAACAACTCCCACCAAAATAAAAGATACATTTGTCCTTAAAAGTTTATAGCTTACTTACTTTTTGGTCCTGTTAATTATATCAACTGCTACATGACTATTACATATAAATTTGCTATAAATACTCAGGTAGGTGGTTTTGTGGGGGCGGTTGCTAGGGATTGAACCCAGGGCTTTGTGCATGCAAGGCAGGGTACATGGGTCTGTATGAATGTTGAGTCTTCCTTTCTCTAAAGTAAGTGCCAAAAAGTTACATTATTACTTTAAATTCCTTTGTAAAATTGCTCACTAAGGGTTCTTATTTTACAGAGGGGAAGTAGAATAGAGGGGCGAAGAACTATGACAAAGATCACATGGATAGGATGCCAAAGTCAGGACCTCAATCAGGACAATGACTTCTTTTCACTCCCCTTCAATGTCTGCCAAACAAATTATAACAAAGTTAGGCTTCGGAAAGTTAATTTTTGAAAAGAGGTAGTTAATACATTTGAAGATGATCAACATATAATTAAATATATAAGTATATATAAATATGTGGCATTCTCCCATTTCACAGTGTAAAACTGTAAGATGATAAAAGTGCATACCTTTGCATAGCTTGGAGCCTGGTGAAAATCTCAGTGTTCTTTCCAAGGAATTTTTCCATTTGGAACTTTTCCTCACCTGAAATAAAGAAAATTCTTCTACATTTTACTTAAACCACATTATCATATTTCCATCCCCTAGAACATCGGTGGCAAACCCATGTGATGTGTGCAGCAGCAGGCTGCTTCTATTAATGGAAAGTTTAAAAATGTTTGCTATCATTGCCCTAGGACTTCCCTTGGAACGAGAAATAATCTGGACTACAAAATGCTTTCCTAATTGGGTTTGGAATGAATGCTCTGGAGGAAACTTTTGCTCTGAAAATTTGTTTCTCTTCCTCAGAGAACATTCAGAAAACAATCAAGTTATTCATCAGTCTTTCAATTATTTCTGGAAACAAATACTACTTCAAGAAGGCAAACTGATCCAATTCCTGTTAACAAACATCAGAGGGCACCAAAGATTTCAAACAGGAAAGCCCATTAAATGGGAGTTCCCAGAGAGCTGAAAGTACCTCTTGGCCATCAGCCACCACCTAAAGACAGGAGCATGTAGAGTGCAGTCTTGGGTACTGAGGAGCTGGATCAACTGTCCTACGTCCTCCTTGGCATGAAGAATCTAAAGTTACTTCTCAACAGTTCTCGGCAAAATGATGTTCAGATACCTAGCCAGTGTCTATTTTCTCTCCCAACTGAACTGTCCTAGTTCATAGACACGGGGGCAGATGGAATGCTCTACCTTGATTCCTAAAGATCATGACTCCCCACTCTACCCATCTCCTGAGATGCCTGGTAGGCTCTGGGGAGGTCCACACAGCA
Organism: Cavia porcellus; assembly: GCF_034190915.1. Classification (NCBI taxonomy): domain Eukaryota; kingdom Metazoa; phylum Chordata; class Mammalia; order Rodentia; family Caviidae; genus Cavia; species Cavia porcellus. The sequence goes on from NW_026947489.1 coordinate 62,865,676, forward strand.
CAGTGCCACCCTAGCAAATTCCAACACAATTGGAAACAGTAGTGACACAGAGGTTTTTCTTATGGTGACCATCTCTTAAGACAACACACACTCAGAAAGCATAAACTAATTCCTAATAAGAACACTCTAGAACCAGAGGATACTTTACAGAGTGTAGACTAAGACCCCCATCTGTGCTTTACCTGAGGGAGAGTAGGTCCTGGGATGAAGTCATCGTCCAAAACTAGGCAGATAAGTCAGGGCTCAGAAACCAGCATACATTCTATTGTACCCTAATGTTACGGTTCTGGGTGTGGAAGAGAATATGCAGCAGATCCTTGTGTGGAAGCAGGGTGGGAGTAGGGAGGAAAAGGCTGAGAGGAGGATATAGAGTAGAAATGTAAGGCTCTCACCTACTTCAGATGCTTGCAAGGGACTGGCCCAGGGTTTCTGACCTATCTATGTTACACCTCCATCCCAGTGAACCTTCTTCCAAACACAAGTAAAGCAACCATGTTCACACCAAGCCCACAAAGAGTGATCATGGGAAGAGCCTCTGTAGGAGAGGGAAGGTAGTCCAAGACCCTGGGAACTTTTAGTACTCAAGGCTTGAAGATTCTTAAAAGGCTCCTAACTCTGGCAAGGGAATGAATCTTGAATGAATTCACTTCCACAGCTAATTTTTTTTCAGTCTTTTTGAAACAGGGTCTTGCTATGCAGTTCAAACTGGCCTTGAGTTCACTCTGTAACCCAGGCTGGCCTCAAATTCACAATGCTCCTCCTGCCACCACCTCTCAAGTGTTGGGATAATAGGAATGTACCACTACGCCATACTCAAGGGGACTGAATCATGTTAGATTTGGAAGCTGAAGCGTGCACTGGAAGCAAAGAAGTAAGGTAAGAACCCCCATACACCTGTGTTCAGAATGTTGAAGTATGACTATGAACTTCTACATAGACTCTTAGGTGGATATCAATGGTTTAATGAAAGCATGGATGCTGTCTTGGTTACTTTTCTCTCATTGCTAGGACAAAATACTTGACGCCCAAAATGAAGGAAGGAAAGGTTTATTTAGATTATAGTAGTGGAAGTTTCAGCTTATAATCAGCTGGCTCCACATCAGGTGGCATGGCTTAGGGGCAACATGGTAGCTGTGGCAGATACCAGAAGTGACAAGATCAAAAGGGCAAAAGGAATGGGAGCCACTGGCGTTTACTAGGACCTGTGCCATGCTGGGACCTGGAGCACTGGGAAACCAAGCAACCCTGCCCACTTCCGCCTTGTGAGCGGCTGTGAGCATGGCAGGCTGTGGTGGCCCAGGATGGGAGCCACTGGTATTTACTGGGACCCATGCTATGCCGGGACCTACAGTATCAAGAAACCAAGCAACCACCCAATCCCCATGAGTGACTGTGAGCCTGCAAAATATCACATCTCCCCCCGCTACCCTGATAACAAGTGGGAGCCAGTGATCTGGACATCCCTTGAGAGGTTGACCATAGCAAAGTAGCAAATGGGGGGATTTCCTTCTGCTATCTCTTTAAAGGCAAATACTTTTATCCATGTTTTGCTTTGTTCTAATTAATGGTGTTATATTAGCTTGCTTTGTTTTGTTGACTTGAATATACATGAAAGTATGGACAGCTATTTTGAAGAGAACGAGACTCTATGACAGCCGTCAGTGACTTCCTTACTGTCTGGTTTTGAAGACCTAAAACACCTTCCTCATTCTGTTCAGCTCAGTTTTTTTTTTTTTAATTTAACGAGAAAAAGGAAAAAAAAAAACAGAAAAAGGGTACAAGTAATACCAAATTTAAAAAATAAACAGTAAGAAATCACTAGTTAATAGATTACATATTCTCATCTTAGAAATAGTTGTTCAAGTTACAAAATTGAAGCACATAAAGTGGACTTTCAAACAGTGAGAGTGAAAACAGTTTTGTTCAATGACCCAAAAAACACTCAGTAATATGGTTATCTATCTTATACACTTAAACATATATGCAGTTATAACCTTTAGAGAACTTTCTTTTCTTTTTTTTTTTTGTAGAATGACAATTACACATTTTGGGTTTTATTACTCCCACAGTTCTTTTTACTTTTTTTGAAGAGAGTAAAACCAAATGCGATATATCAGAACAGAGTCAGTCAAATCAAAAGCGTGGACGTAATAGATAATGTAAAAACAAAATATAAGGTGATCAACAATGGTTACCATACTGCCTCTTGCTATTTTAAGAATTGGCAGTTATAATAAAATTGAACTAAACAGGAAAGAATAAAACCAAAGCATTGGAGACATTACAGGATTTTAAAAGAAAATAATAGTCAATGGGAATGGGGGTCATAATGATTCTTATTGTCTTCACAGTTATACCTATACTTTAGATCTTGGTACTATCAAGCAAAGCAGAATAGAGGAAAATCAGTCAAAACAAGATGGTGAGGGTAATACAGGATTTCAAATCAAGTTAATAGGAAATCAAAGTAGGTTACTATAATGTATCCTATTTTTTATTTATTTTTCTCTTAATTAAAAAAATAAAAAGAAAAAAGTAAATAATTTTAAAAAGGGGGGGAATTGAGATAAAAGAACGCATAACAACAGAACAGCGCAGGTCAAATCATAACCATTTAAGCAAACCAGTGTTTCACCACAAGATATCCTGACATAAAAATAGTTACCATAGTGTCTCTTTCCTTGAAATCTTTGAGTATAACTTCTTATACTGCAGCACCAAACATATCACAACACTATAAAACCATTCAAGACAATGATATCATTACAGGGTATTTAGAACCAATTGACAGAAAATGAACAATGATTTCTATATAAATCCTTGTCTATAAAAATTTTTGCTTATATTATCATATATAATAAAACCCAGTAAGATACAACCTTTTAAGACCAATGGAGACTGAAGAATACATGTTTGATGGGACTTCAAAACAAGATGATACTAAATCAGCAGTAGCTATTATGATGTCTTGTTTTCTCCAAAATGGCTGTTCCTGCCTTCCAATCTTCTCTGCCTCATTTCTGTTGAGCTCTTTTTCTGTCGTTTGTTGTCAGTTTGTCATTCTTCATTTCATTTTCTGCTCCATTCATTGTGGCCTCTCTGCCACTATTTCTGGAATCTTGGTATTTTCTTTTTTTAGACTATCCTGCAGTATTCTCTGTAGAGTTGAATTTGTGGTTGCAAATTCCCCTAGTTCCTCTTTATCCTGGAAGCACCTTGTTTTTCCATCAATTTCTAGGGACAGTTGTGCAGGATGTATCAATCTTGGCTGGAGGTTATTATCTTTCAAAGCTTGAATTATTTTCCCCCATGCTCTTTGTGATTTGATGGTTTGTGCCGAGAAGTCTGTTGTAATTCTGATGGGTGTTCCCTTGTAAGTGATCTGTTTTTTGTCTCTGACGGTTTTTAATATTCTGTTCATATATTGGATTTCTGGAATTTTGATTATTATACACCTGGGTGTACCTCTGTTTGGGTTGTAGGTGGCTGGTGTCCTGTATGCCTCATATATCTGAGTATCTTTACTTTTGCAAAATTAGGGAAATTCTCTTGGATTATTTCTGTGAATAGCTTTTGAAGTCCATTTGTTTGTGTCCCCACTTCTTCTCTTATGTTCTTAATTCTTAAGTTATAGATCCTCTTATCATCTTCTAGCCTTTGTATTATTGCTGTTTGTTTCCTTGTTATTTTTAAGAAGTTTTTCATTTCATGCTCCCATATTACAAATCTGCCCTCCAGTTCAGATAATCTGTCCTTAGTTTCTTTCAAGCTGTTATGCCAGTTTTCGATGTGTTTTTAGTTTCCTGGTAGTCTCTTTGAACCTGCTTCGTGTATTCTACGTTTGCTCTATCTTCTCCATCAAACAATTCTCCCTTTTTCTGTTCTTCCATTCCACCATCTGCTTTTTCTTGGGTAGTGCTTAGCATTTCTCTAACTATTCTGCTTATGTCTTGCTTCAGGTCATTAAGAACTTCATTCCTGAACTCGTCTATGAGGCTCTGGAGATAGCCCTTTATATCTATTGGTGCCATGTCTGCTATTGCGTGTTTCTCAGGACTGGGGGCCGAGGACCCTTTCTTGTTGCTCCCTCTTCCCATATTCTTTGTTCCTTATATTTAAGCATGTATAGGAGGCCCAGCTTCCTTCCCTGTTGGCCACAGTCTGTTTGAATTGCACCGGCTAGGTGTTCCCGCCCACTGTAGTGTACTAGGGAGACACAGACCTGGGCAGCCTATGCTGGGCCTGCCCCTCCAGGTCAACCTACTGAAGGCTTCACCTCTAGGGTGCACCTTCAGGCACTGGGACCTGAGTTGGGCTTGCCTATTGGGTCTCAGCCAGTGGCGTCTCACAGACCAGGCACTCCCCACCAATCCCACTTCAGAGGGGGAAATGTGACTGAAGTCACTGCAGCTTCTCGTTCCGGGAAGTCTGCCTGGTCCGAGTATGTCCTCCGCTGAAGCCTCCTTCTCTATGTAAGGGTCCGATTTGCTCACTTACCGCAGGTCGATGCAGGGTACCCGGCCAGTCCTGCTCCCAACTCCTTTCAACGCTTCCCACTCTCGGACCTTTTGAGCCTCTCTCCCTGCTGTGCCAACCAGGACGCAACAGTGGCTGCAGGTAATTCAAATCGCAGATTCCAGTGGCGCGGGTCCAGCTTCTGTGCTGAGACCTTATCTGTGCCTGCTATCTCACCAGGATTGTGTTTCCAGATGGTTTCTCTTAATTTAGTTCATTCCTGAGTCAGCAAAGAATATCCCCCCTTGCCTGGGACTTCCTGTCCGGCACCATTCCTACATTTCAAGTGCGGTTTCTCCGAGAGCCTCAGAGGCTGCTGCTATCTATCTACCACGTTCTTCCGGAATCCAGCTCAGTTTTATACAGTATTGTTTTGTATGAATTCTCTGTATGCGAAGACATGGACAACTATTTGCAAGAAAACAAGAGAGAGTATGACAGATAGTGAACATCTCAGGTCATCTAGCTTTGAAATTTGTATCTCTTACATTGCTTTCTTATGTCCTATTTTGTTCTGTTTTGTTGTTTAATTTTATCCCCTTTAAAATAAAAATTTTTTAAAGTGCAAAAGGAAAAGAATGCCTTCTTTCTTCCCTTCTATTGTATGCTGGCTACCTGCCCCTGGGGGAGGGGTACAGCACTCACACTGCCAATCCCAGTGCTACACAACGAATCAATCACAACTGCCAGACTCAGCTGCCTCCATGACTGTATAAGGCTTTGAAGGGACATCCAAAAACCAACCATAAGGTTCCATACTTGGCCCTATAAAGACACAGGGACATCCTTTATGCAACAGATAGTTGGTCCATTGCCAAAGTCCTAACAGTTTCAGCATTGCTAAAAAGTTCAAATTCCAAGTCTTTTGTGAGATCTAAGGCAAATTCTTAGCTATAAACCCTTGCACAAATTAAAACAAAGTTAAACACTTCCAACATTCAATGATACAAGATAAACATTACCATTCCAAAAGGTACAAACAGGGATACAAAGCACTGGGACCAGAGGAAGTCCACAATCCAGCAGGGCAAACAGTAAGTACTATAGTTCCATGTGCACTGTTTGAGGCAATATATGGCAAACTGTGAGCTCCAAAAGGCTTGAGTGACTCCACCTCCATGGCACTTCTGGTAGTTTTGGCTCCCATGGCTTCTCTGTTGGGCTGGCATTGCTCTCTCTTTGAAGATTTCCTTACATGATCCATGCTCCTGGCTTTTCCAAACTTCTAGGTTCTCCACTGCACCTATGGCTTCATACACGCAGCTTCACACACTACTCTCTCAGGGGCATGCTGCCTGGCCTCTTAGGCCCTCTGAAATCTGGGTGGAAGCCTTTACAATCTCAGAACTCTTGTGTTCTGCATGTGCCTAAACCCAGTGCCATGTAGATGATGCCAAGGTTCACTGTGAGCTGAAACAGTAGCCAGGCTTTCCTCTCTCTTGTAGAGTTCAAGTGCTTGGATTGCTCAGCACTCTAAATCTGATTCTGAGGAGGAAATTCTCTATGCTATTGTCATTCTGGAACCTGGTTTGGCTGCTGCCATTTTGGAAACCTGTGGTCATCCCTGCCATTCTAGAACATTCTAGAACATGGCGCTCAGTGGCTTTCTCTTCACAGTAGTCTTTCACTTTTGTCATTTTGAGGCTACAAAGGGTGGAGACCCACTGCTTTTTGTGATGTTCCCAGGCCATCTTTTCTGTTCTTCTGTTCCTTCTCAGCAATCAAGATCTCAGCTCTATCTTTACAGTCCATAGCTTTACTAGAGCTTCCTTTCTGGACAAACTTCCATTTTAAATAATCCACCTGGACATTTTGCTCTTGATTGGCAACATAAATCTGGCAAAATGCCCCCAACAATAACCATGCCACTGCCTCAACATTAGACTGCCTTGAAATTTCTTCTCTCAGATTAGTTAGTCCACTGTCACTAATCTCAGTCACAGGCAAAGTCTCTGGACATGAGCAAGACACAGACAAACTTTCTGCAAATCCATAACACATTGTTTTGAGTCCAACAACCCCTGCAGTCAGTCCTTCCCAGCAAAAAACCATGGGGCCTTGTCTTTACCAGCAAGATTTCTTTCAGTTTCTGGTCTCCTGAGCTTTGACCAGACTCTCCCACACAGAACGGCCTAAGGTGCTCCAGCTCTACTTCTTTAGGTAACATCTTTTAACTTGAACCTTTCCAAACTCTTTCCGTAAGCCACTCCCAAAGACTGCTGAACTACAGTCAGGTAAAGTCATGGTAATGACCTCACTCTAATGGTACCAAAGTCTGTTGGTTACTTTTCTCTTATTGCTGAGACAAAATACTTGACACCCAAAATGAAAGGAGGAAAGGTTTACTTAGCTCACAGTTTATGGAGGTTTCAGTCCATAATCAGCTGGCTTCAAGTCAGGGTAGCATGGCTCAGGGGCAACATGGCAACTGTGGCAGATACCAGAAACGACAAAAGCAAAACGGCAAAAGGGGAAAGCACGCCTCTTTCCTTCCCTTCTACTGTATTCCAGCCCCCTGTCCCTGGGTGGGTGCAGCATTCACACCATCAATCCTTACCCTAGACAATGAACCAATCATAAATACTAGACTTAGCTGCCTCCATGACAGCATGAGGTTATGAGGAAACACGCAAACATAAACCATAACTGATGCATACCTGAAAACAACAAAAGCATGCAATCGTTAAAATGTCTGTAAGACAACCAATACTGCATTTATATGTTGTCGTGTGCAACATCACTGATCTAATGTTAACTTGCCACCTAATGGAAAGCTCCTGTAAAGTTACAAAGCACCAAAGGCCTCCAAAGGATGGTGGGTGGGAGCAGGTGACAGCATTAAGTTGAATCTGCACTACTGGCTGTTAACTCAGTGATAATAAAGATGCTATCCAAGCAAAAGAAAACAACAGTGAGGGCCAGGGATTTAGCTCAGTGGTGCAAGTCCCTGCCTGGCAAGCACAAGGTCAAGAGGTTGCTTCCCAGTACCAAAAAACCCCAAAAACCAAAAACAGTGAAACTGGCTTCTAAGGTGGAGAAAGACACAAAAACCAAATTCAAGTTTGTGTATCCAGTAACTGGCTTTGTGGATTCAGAAAATTCCTCAAGTTGCTCCAAAAGTTAACTATTGTGGTATGTCACCAGGGAGGTAAAAATCTAGTGAGACCAGATGGTGGATAAAACAGGGACTACAATGTATGCTATACAAAATACAAAGGAGTATACATAACATGTCAGTGTCACGAGCTGGTAAGGAGCCGGGGCTCCATTCTTACTAGAAGAGATAACTGAGCCTCAGTTTTCTCATCTGTAACATGAAAGGCTGAGACAAGATGATCTCTAAGCATCCTGCCAGCCCTAAAATTATCTGTCATCCAACAAACATTAAAGGCAAGAGATTTTCAAAGGAATCTTCCCTAGGGCTTACCGTAGCCTTGAGGTTGGGCAAATACACCTTGTATTTCTTCAAAGTTTCCTTCTATGGGACTTGAGGCCTATAAAACAATGAAAGGGGGAGGGTAAAGAAAGGAGGCTCATTGACAGAAGATATATCAAAAATTTAAGGGTCGTATTTCCTTTCTTATGAGATTAAACCAGGGTGTTGCATATCTTAGTAGCACTCTAACACTGAGCTACACCCCCTGCCCTCCCAATGTTCTTAAACCTTGGAAAGCTTCATGAGGCCTCTTTACCTCTCACAGTTAAAGACTATTTCATGACATTAAATACCAATTTTTGTTGTTTCATCAACAAAAAGCCTTCACTCTGTGAAAAGGAATTTTATAACTTTTCTCTTTGCATCATTGTCCCCTTGTTACCTAAATTTTCCAACAACACTGTTTTGGTTCTTGGGAACTTAGTAAGAGTCAAAGGAGGCCGAAAATGGATCAGCATGAAAAACTACCCTAAGTTGGCATGGTGGCAAATACCTATAATCACAGCACTCAGGAGGCTGAGGCAGGAGGACTGCTGCAAGCTGGAGGCCAGCCTGGGATACAAAGTGAATTCAAGGGCAGCCGAAATTGCATAGTGAAACCCTGTCTCAAAGAGACGAAAAAGAAAAACCCTACTCTATAACATGAGAAGTCAAAACAATAGAAATACTGGTTCTCTTGTGGAAAGGCAAAGATTGGGAGGGAGAACAAGGGTTTATTTTTCTTTTCCCCACTCTAAATTTTTTATTAGTGTATTCCTGTGATACACAGTAAATATATTCACCATAAAGGAATACATTCATTACAGGGGAACTGGCACATATACATATTGATCTTAATCCTTTTACTTTCCATTTCCCCTCTCTTCTTGCTCCCTCATCCACTGAGATCTCCTTTCAATCCTTTTGAAGAACCAACTCAAGTCAGTGATCCTTTGCATTGTTTTTTCAGTCTCAACTTCATTAATTTCTGCTCAGATCTTTTATCTCTAGTAGTTTCACACTTGTTCTGTGTTGGTAGGCTCTCAAAATGCACCAGTGGGATATTTCAGCTTGCTTTTTTTTTTTTGGTACTGTGACTCACACTCAGGACTGCGTGCTCGCCAGACAGGTCTTCTGCTATTAAGCTATATCCGTGGCCCTTCTAATTCTTTCCATGTGTGCATTTATAGTTAAAACTTTCCCTCTTAAAACTTCTTTCATAGTGTCCCATAGGGTTTTTTTGAAGATAGTAAAATACAACAAAACAAGACAGAACAAAGCCAACTGAAACAATGCAGTGAAATTGGTACAGAACTTCAGGGCAGGATACCAGGATAACAGTAATAGATTCCATAATATGTCTCATTATCTTCACAATAGTTGTCCATTCAATCAAGTATAGCAAAATCAAACCAAAAACAGAACATTATAAAACTTATCAAAACAATATTGAATGGAGCAAGACAATGGATCATAACAAAGCAAAATAGTAAAAACATTTGCCTTTAAGAGAAGACAGAAGGAAATCCCCCATATTTGCTATATTGCACAGTCATCCTCCCAAGAGATGCTCAAACCTCTGGCTTCAGGTCAGCATAATCAACCCAACAATACAAGCATTTAGTTGCTTTATGTGCTTTAGCTGCCATCAACTCTGGCTGTCCTCAACACCTTCCAGTGGCTAAATGGGGGTAGGAGAGAATGGGACATTTGATTTTCAGCCCAGCGCCGGTAGGCTCACAGGAGACACTGAGTTGTTTGTGCCCACTGCTTGCTTGCTCCATGGCTTACCAAGAGGGAGGTCTTGTTGCTTTCTTATTCATCCCCTCAAGTTCCAACTTGTCCCATAGGTTTTAATATGCTGTGCTTCCACTGTTATCTGATTCTTCTGACTTCTTGGGATCTGTTGATTTCACAACATTATTTAATCTTTGTGCTGGCATAGTTTCTTTTGTTGTTGATTTCTACTTTTCTTCTGCTATAGTCTAATAGTATTTGGGGACTATTTAATTACTTTTGTATTTATGCATGCTTTATACCTAAGTTATAGTCTCTTTTGGAAAGCATTCTGTGTGCTGCTGAGAAATGTGTATTCTCTCATTGGATGAAACACTCTGGATACCTGTTAAGGCCACCTGTTCAATGATATGATTTAACTTTGATGACCTTTGCTGATTTTTATTTTGCCTGACTAATCTGTCTAATTGTTAATCTACTCATCACTTTAACTCCAGGGGTTTTATTATGAAACTGGGTGTACTCTACTCTGTTTAGATTATATTCTGTCCCAGTTTATCTACTTGCGCTACATCTGAGGGCACAGACAACGATTCCAAAAATAGCAGGATACAGTACAGGAATCATCCTTAATTCCCTATTAACTTAGCTGAAGCCCTGTATAACTTATACTGAACCTGGTTTGTTAGACTGCTGTTTGGTATCGATGCATTTGATTCAAAACTGTTATGATTGATAGTATCAAGTCTGAGAGTATAGGCAACTACAATGAAGATGGTAAGATTCACTAGGATACCCATTCTGGTTGGATTATTACCTGCTTTTGAAGTTTTACACTATCTACCATGTTTTGTTTTTATTGTTATGTACTATTATATTCAATTATACTAGGTCTGATGATATAGACAATTCTATTGAAGAAGAGACAACACAGTAACCATTGTACAACACCTTGTACTGTGGTATTATATGACTTATTCATTTCATGTGTTTATAGGAATATGTTTTGTTTTGTCTTGATTTGCTTTGTTTCTTCAATATAGATAGGACAGAAATACACGTAGAGACTCATGCATACGTAGAACCTTTAAACAGTTTATGAGAACTGATCTTATAACACATGATGAAATGAACAACTACTTTGAAGAAAAAGAGACACTACAGTACCCAGTGCTGATCCCATAGTGTCATGATGTGAAATCCAGCAATACTATTATTCTTTGTTCAGAGTGATTTTAGCCTGCTTTGGTTTAATCTTAACACACATGAAGATATGGATAACAGCATATATGTTTAAGTGTATAGGATTGTTAACCATATTACCAAGTTTTTGTTGGATAGTTGACCAGAACTGTTTGCAGTCTCACTGTTTGAATGTCTACTTTGTATGCTTCACTTTTGTAACTTGAACAACTATTTGTAACGAGGACAATATGTAATTACCAACTAGTGATTTCTTACTGTTTATTTTTCCTTTGAAATTATGTATTATTTCTACCCTTTTTCTGTTTTGTTTACTCTTTAAACAAAATTTAAATAAAAATAAATTGGGTGTGCCACATTCATGCCCTTTTTCTGTTTTGTTTTATTCTTTAAACAAAATTGAAATAAAAATAAATTGGGTGTGCACAGATATCTACAACTGTTATCTCTTCCTACTGAATTGTATGTAATAGACATCTTCCTCTCTATTGATAAGTTTTGGCCCGACGCCTGATGTGTCTGAAAATAAGATAGCTATTTCTGCTTGTTTTGGGGTTCTTGTTGAATGTGGACCTTTTGGATGAAGCGTGTCTCTTGTAGGCATATATGGCTGTGTTGTTTTTTGGTCCAATCCACCATTTTGTGTCTTTGATTAGGGACTTCAGACCATTTGACATTGAGAGTTAATATGTATTTATTTAGTTATACCATTGCATTATTTTTCCAGTGTTGATTCTTTCACAGATATTCCTCCTTTAGCGACCTATTGAATGACTGTTCTGCCTTAAGCCTCCTTCTCAGACTTATGATGGTCTTTTTTGTAGAGTCAATACACCTTGTTTATACAACTTCAAGTTCTTTTTTTTTGTACAGTACACCTTTTTTATACGGTACTATATTATGTTCTTTAATACATAACAGTACTGCATGTGAGAGTTATGCAAATAAAAGCAAAATCATGAAATTGGAGTGAGTCAGTCTGTTTCTTGTTTGTGTTTTTTGAGACAGTGTCTCACTATGTACTCCAGGCTGGACTGATCCTCATGCCTCAACATTTCTCCTGAGTGAAGACAGGTAAAAATCATGCTTTTGATATACCTGAGACTCTTGTTAGTCAAATGTTATGATTGTAATGTACACTCCTGCCTTCCCTTCAGCCTCTCAAGAAGTGGGATTACAGGCATGCACCATCATGTCCGGCTATAAGTTGTTTTCTTTGACCATTTCGTTGTTCTGAAAACTGCAGTGTACATTCTATATATGGTCCCTCATTTAACACCCAATTCAATTAAGGATGGTCACAGAACCATGACCAATTCAATTAACAACCCAGTCACAGGACCGTAACAGTTGTTAAATGAGAATTCCCCAACACACACACATATCTTTTGACAATTCTATTATATGCATACTCTGTATTCTTTGATGCTGGAGGCCTCCTATTCTCTGTCTAGAATTCCTTTAAGTATTTTCTGGAATGCTGATTTAGTTCACATGTAGTTCTTGAAGATTTCTGTGTCATGGAAAACCTAATAATTTTGAAGGCTAATTTACCAGGATATAAAACTCTAGGTTGATAAGTGTTTTCCTTCAGGGATTAAAAATCTTTACTGCTGGGTGCAGTAGTACACATTTGTAATCTCAGCGTTGGAGAGCGTGAGGCAGAAAGACTGCTGCAAGTTAGAGAGTCTGCGGGCTACACAGTGAGTTCAAGGCCAGTCTGAACTATATATTGAGCCACGAGTCTCAAAAAAAAAGGATCTGGAGAGCACCACCGCTGCTGCCTGGAGGGGGGAGCTGCACTGCAGGCGCTTACTTAGGCCTTGCCAGCGACCTTCTCTCAGCCCAGAGAGCACCATTCCGCCGCCCAGAGAGAAATGCACTGAGGAGGAGGTTTGAGGCCTGCGTAGACCACAAAGGTAACCTCCTTTCAGCCCAGGGAGCTTTGCCGCCCGACAAGTTGCATGCCTGCACAATATCCGATCCCCATGAGGGTTTGAGATCCTTGCTCTGGGTGGTTGGGGACGGGCCCAGCTTGTGGCCACACCAGATTGGGCTTGGCAGGATTTGGGCCTGCATGGACTGCACAGTGGCCTTCTATCCATTGGCAGACCTTTGTTGTCAGAGAGGGAGCTGCACTGCTGGAGGAGACTTTAGGCCTGCCTGAGCTGCGCCTGGTAAACTTCTTTAATACGGAGGCCTCGCTGCCCAGGGAGGAAGCTATGCTACCAGAGGAGACCCAGGAGCTCAGGACATAGCAGACAATTTCCAACACACCCAGGGGAAGCTTTGGAACAACACTTGAAACACTTGAAAATGACAAAGTGAAAGACCAAAATGCAATCTCAAACATCCAGCCCATCCCAAGAAAGCCTAGGAGTCATGTACATAAGAAAAAAATATATGTCATACACCTGAAATACCTGAAACAATAGTAACTGAAATAAAGAAGCAACTCCATTAAACTTTAAAGGAATTCAAACTAGAAATAATATCCTAGGTAAAAGAAGAAATGTTAAAAGTAATGAAAGAGATGCTGAACACATCTAAAGAGGACACAGTTAAAAAATCAGAGAAACAAAACAAAAAGATAGAATCCCTGAATGAACAATATAAGAAACAAATAGAATACATAAAGCAGACTCAAAGAGACATACAGGAAATCAACATTTCCACTGAAAGTTCTCAAAATCACTTCAACGACAGTAAAGATAGAATTTCAGATCTTGAAGACAAGATTGCAGCTAGTGAACAGCAAAGGAAAGATCTCTTAAAAATAACAAGGAAGCAGGAAATAACAATTCAACAGCTGTAAGATGACTCAAAGAAAAACGTAAGAATGATAGGGATAAATTAAAGAAAAGGGGACAACACAAATGATATCAAGACCTATTTACAGAAGTAATAGCTGAAAATTCCCAAACATAAGAATGGAAACTGACATTAGGATTAGTGAAGCATATAGAACTCCAAATAGCCATAACCAAAACAAAACTACATCCAGACATATAATAATCACTATCCCAGAAATCCAACATAAGAATAGAATATTAAAAACTGTTAGAAGAGACAGATCACCTATAAAGGAAAGCCTATCAGAATCACAGAAGACTACTCAACACAAACAATGAAGTCAAGAAAAACATGAAGTATTTCAAATCCTAATGGAAAATTATTACCAACCTAGACTGATGTACCCTGTAAAGCTGTTCTTCAAAATTGATGGGGAAATAACATAAATTTATGACAAAGAACAGCCAAAGAACTTCATGAGCAGCAAGCCAACCCTGTAAAGAATACTAAAAGACACTTTAGATACACATAGGAAAAAAACTACTAAACAAGGCAGACAAACAGAATGGAAAGATAAAGATGCAACACCAAAAAGATAACATGTCAATAATAAACCATTATATAACAGTTACAATCATTAATGTAAATGATTTCAATTCACCAATTAAAAGAAACAGACAGGAAGAATGGATCAAGAAACAACATCCAACCATAGGCTGTCTACAAGAAGCCCATCTATGCTGGGGATTTAGCTCAGTGGAATAAGCACCTGCCTTGCAAGCAGGCAATCATGAGATGGATCCCTGGTACCGATAAAAAAGAAAAAGACCAACAACAACAAAAAAAGAAGCCCATCTAACCCAAAAGTAAACTCACAGGCTGAAAGTCAAAGGATGGAAAACAATATTTCATGCAACAGGAACCCAAAAAAAGCGGGGGTAGCTATTTTGTTTGCAGACAATGTGAACTTCAAACCAAGAATGATCCTAAGGGGCTGGGGATTTAGCTCAGCGGCATAAGCGCCTGCCTTGCAAGCAGGCAGTCGTGAGTTCGATCCCTGGTACCGATAAAAACGAAAAAGACAAAAAAAAAAAAAAAAAAAAAAAAAAAAAAAAAAAAAGAATGATCCTAAGAGATAAAGAAGGTCATTACATACTGGTCAGGGGAAAACGTCAAGAGGAAGAGACAACAATCTTAAATATATATATATATATATATATATATCTCAAATACCATAGCACCCAGTTATATCAGCAAGTATTAATAGAGCCCCAGCCCAGCAAACTCTCTTCTTCGCCCGGGGACCAGGCTCCGGCTTCCTGTCAGTCCAGTGAGTCCAGCGGAGGCCTGGAACTGTCTTCTTCACCTGGGGGCCAGGCTCCGGCTTCCTGTCAGATGGGTGGGTCTGGCAAAGGCAGGGAACCCCGCCCCAGCCTGGTGAACTCTTTTCTTCGCCTGGGGACTGAACTCCAGCTTCCGGACGGGTCAAGTGGGTCCAGCGGAGGCCCAGAACTGTCTTCTTCACCTGGGGACCAGGCTCCTGCTCCCTGTTGGGACAAGTGGGTCCAGCGGAGGTGCGGTATTTTTCTTCACCTGGGGGCCAAGATGTGGCTTCCTGTCGGGTGGAGTGGGTCCAGAGGAGGTGGGGAGCCCCGTCCCAGCCCAGAAGAGCTCTCTTCTTCGCCTGGGGACCAGGCCCGGACTTCCTGTCGAGATCAGTCAGTAAGGATGGAGCAGGGAATTCCGTCCCAGCCTGGCTGACCTCTCTCCCTCACTTGGAACAACACTTGAAGCTCAAAAATATAGTAAAATGACAAAACAAAAGACCAAAATACAGTCTCAAACATCCACCCCATCCCAAGAAAGCCTACAAGCCATGGGCATAGAAGAAAATACATGCCACATAACTGAAATACCTGAAATAATAGTAACTGAAATAAAGAAGCAACTCTTGGAAACCTTAAAGGAATTCAAACTAGAAATAATCTCTCAGGTAAAAGAAGAAATGGTAAAAGAAATGAAGGAGATACTGAACATGTCTAAGAAGACACAGTTAAAAAATTGTAGGAGATAAACAAAAACATAGAATCCCTGGATGAACAATATAAAAAACAAACAGAATATATAAAGCAGATGCAAAGAGATATACAAGAAATCAAAAACTCCATCGAAAGCTGTAAAAATCGCCTCAATGAATGTGAAGATAGAATTTCAGACCTCGAAGACAAGATTGCAGCCAGTGAACAGGAAGGATCTTTTAAAAATAACAAGAAATCAGGAAATAACAATTCAACACCTGTAAGATGACGCAAAGAGGAACAACAGAAGGTTAAAGAAATAAATGAAAAAGAAAGGAACAACAAAGATGTCACGACGATATTTAGAGAAGTAATAGCTGAAAATTTCACAAACATGAGGTTGGAAACTGGTATCAAGATCAATGAAGCATATAGAACTCCAAATAGCCATAACCAAAATAAAACTACACCCAGACACATAATAATGGCCATTCCAGAAATTGAACAAAAGAATAGAATATTAAAAGCTGTCAGAGAGAAAAGACAGATCACCTATAAAGGAAAACCTATCAGAATCACAGCAGACTTCTCAGCACAAACAATAAAGTCAAGAAGAGCATGGAGTGAAGTATCACAGATCCTAAAGAAAAATGATTTACAATCTAGACAGATATACCCTGCAAAACAGTCCTTCAAAATAGATGGAGAAATAAGATACTTCCGAGGAAGAAGCTGTGTCTTGCTCTTTGCTGGTTCGAACTTGCTGTCAGTGGCTGCCATGAACTGCGGTCCAGCCATGCCCACCTGTCTTGGAGTCAAATGAGTGTGGACTGAAACCTCCAAAAATGTATGTTGTCACAGCGACGAGTAAAAAGTAACCAAGACAGGCGCGAAAGCTCTAAAAGTAGGAAGCAGCGAATGGAGTTGAGAGCAGGACTGGCCGGGAGCCCTGCATTGGCCTGTGGTGAGTGAGCGGATCGGGGAACCTTCCACAGAGTAGGAGGCTTCAGCAAAGGACATATTGGGACCGGGCAGATTAGCCAGAACAGGACCTGAAGTGACTTCAGTCACATATTCCCCTCTCAAGTGGGATTGGTGGGGGGTGCCTGGCCTAGGTGATGCCACAGACTAAGACCCAGTAGGCTAGCCCAAACCAGGTCCCAGTGCCTGGAGGTGCACCCTAGCAGTGAAGCCTTCA
Organism: Cavia porcellus; assembly: GCF_034190915.1. Classification (NCBI taxonomy): domain Eukaryota; kingdom Metazoa; phylum Chordata; class Mammalia; order Rodentia; family Caviidae; genus Cavia; species Cavia porcellus. Next base: position 62,882,555 of record NW_026947489.1, read on the forward strand.
GTAAGTTGACCTGGAGGGGCTGGTGCAGCATAGGCTGCCCAGGTCTGTGTCTCTCTTGTACATTGCAGTGGTCAGGAAGACCTAGCCAGTGCAATTCAAACAAACTGTAACCAACAAAGAAAGACACTGGGCCTCCTATATAAGCTTGTATGGAAGGAACAAAAAATATGGGAAGTGGGAGCAACAAGAAAGGGTCCTCAGCCACCAAACCGGAGAAACATGCAATATCAGACATGGCACCAACAGACATAAAGCGGTATCTCCAGAGCCTCATAAACGAGTTTAGGAATGAAGTTATTAATGACCTAAAGCAAGATATAAGTAGAATAGTTAGAGAAATGCTAAGCACCACCCAAGAAAAAACAAATGGTGGAATGGAAGAACAGAAAAAAAGGGGAGAATTCTTTGATGGAGAAAACAGAAAAAACATAGAATACGTGACGCAGGTTCAAAGAGATTACCAGGAAACTAAAAACTCTATCGAAAGCTGGCATAACAGCTTCAAAGAAACTAAGGTAGATTATTTGAACTGGAGGGAAGATTCGTATTATGGGAGTATGAAATGAAAAACTTCTTAAAAATAACAAAAAAACAAACAGCAATAATACAAAGGCTAGAAGATGATACGAGGATCTATAACTTAAGAATTAAGAACATAAAAGAAGAAGTGGGGACACAAACAAATGGACTACAAAAGCTAGTCACAGAAAAAATCCAAGAGAATTTCCCTAATTTAGCAAAAGATAAAGATACTCAGATCTATGAGGCATACTGGACCCCAGCCACCTACAACCCAAACAGAACTACACCAAGGAATTTAATAATTAAAATTCTAGAAATCCAATATAAGAACAGAATATTAAAAGCCGTCAGAGACAAGAAACAGATCACTTACAAGGGAACACCCATCAGAATTACAGCAGACTTCTCGGCACAAACCATCAAATCACAAACAGTGTGGGGGGAAATAATTTAAGCTTTGAAAGATAATAACTTCCAGCCAAGATTGATATATCCTGCACAACTGTCCCCGGAAATTGATGGAAAAACAAGGTGCTTCCAGGATAAAGAGGAACTAAGGGAATTTGTAACCACCAATTCAACTCTACAGAGAATACTGCATGATATTCCAAAAAAGGAAAATACCAAGATTCCAGAAATAATGGCAGAGAGGGCACAATGAGTGGAGCAGAAAGCGAAATGAAGAAGACAACCTGACAACAAAGGACAGAAAAAGATCTCAACAGAAATGAGGCAGAGAAGATCGGATGACAGAAACAGCTATTTTGGAGAAAACAAGACATCATAATAGCTAGTGCTAATGTAGTATCGTCTTGTTTTGAAGTCCCATCAAGCTTGTATTCTGTCTCCATCGGTCATAACATGTTGTATCTTATTGGATTTTATTATATGTGATAATATAAGCAAAAACTTTTATAGACAAGGAGATTATACAGAAACCATGATTTATTTTCTGTTAGCTGGTTCTAAATACCCTGTAATAATGTCATTCTCTTGAATGGTTTTACAGTGTCTTGGTATGTTTGGTGCTACAGTATACGAAGTTATATTCAAAGATTTCAAGGAAAGAGTCACTATGGTAACTACTTTTATGTCAGGATATCTTGAGGTAAAACACTATTTTGCTTAAATGGTTATGTTTTGACCTGTGCTGTTCTGTTGTTATGCCCTCTTTTATCTCAATCCCCTTTTTTTCTTTCTTTTTTTAATTATTTACTTCTTTATTTTTATCTTTTTAATTAAGGGAAACATAAATTAAAAAATAGTAGGATACATTATAGTAACCTACTTTGATTTCCTATTAACTTGATTTGAAACCCTGTATTTCCCTCACCATCTTGCTTTAATTGATTTTCCCCTATTGTGCTTTGCTAGATAGTACCAAGTTCAAAAGTACAGGCAACAACTGTGAAGACAATAAGATTCATTATGACGCCCATTCTGGTTGACTATTATCTTCTTTTAAAGTCCTGTAAAGTCTCAAGTGTTTTGGTTGTATTCTCTACTGTTTTGTTCAATTTTATTATAACTGATGATGTAGGCAATTCTTGTTAAAATAGCAAGAGGCAGTATGGTAACCTTTGTTGATCACCTTGTGTTTTGCTTTTACATTATGTATTATGTCCATCCTTTTGATTTCACTGACTCTGTTCTGATATGTTGCATTTGGTTTTACTCTTCAAAAAAAGTAATAAGAACTGTGGGAGTAATAAAACCCAAAATGTGTAATTGTCATTCTACAAAACAAAAGAAAAGAAGGTGCTCTAACGGTTATAACTGTATATATGTTTGAGTGTATAAGATGGATAGCCATATTACTGAGATTTTTTGGATCATTGAACAAAACTGTTTGCATTCTCACTATTTGAAAGTCCACTTTACATGCCTTAATTTTGTAACTTGAACAACTATTTCTAAGATGAGAATATGTAATCTATTAACTAGTGATTTCTTACTATTTATTTTTTTAAATTTGGTATTACTTGTACCTTTTTCCTGTTTTTTTCTTTTTCTCCTTAAATAAAAAGAAAGAAAAAGAAAAAGAAAAAAATAAGATACGTCCATGACAAAGAAGAGTTGAAAAACTACATGATCACCAAGCCAACCCTGCAAAGAATACTGAAAGACAGCCTAGATACATTTAGCAAAAAAACACTAAACAAAGCAGACAATTAAACAAAACTGAAAGATAAAGATGCAACAGCAGAAAGATAACATGTCAACAATAAACCAATACATAACAGTTATAACTATTAATGTAAATGGTCTCAATGCACCAATTAAAAGAAACAGACTGGCAGAATGGATCAAGAAACAAAATCCAACCTTATGTTGTCCACAAGAAACAAATCTAACCCAAAAGGATACCCATAGACTGACAGTCAAAGGATGGAAAACAATACTTCATGCAACAGGAATCCAAAAAAAAAGCAGAGGTGGCTATTCTGTTTGCAGACAATGTGAACTTCAAGCCAATAATGATCAGAAGGCATAAAAAAGATCACTACATACTGGTTAGGGGAAAACTCCAAGAGGAAGAGATAACTATCTTAAGTATATATGCATCAAATTCCAGAGCACCCAGTTATATAAAACAAGTACTAACAAAAATGAAAAACCAAGTTAACAGTGAACCAATTCTAACAGGAGATCTTAACACACCATTGACACCAATGGACAGATCAACCAGATGGAAAATCAGCAAACAAATAAAAGAACTGAATCGTACCTGTGAACAAATAGACTTAATAGACATACAGAGTATCTACCCAACAACAACAGAATACACATTCTTCTAAGCAGTGCATGGGTCATTTTCTAAAACTGACCATACATTAATTCACAAAACATATTTAAATAAATGCAAAAGGGTTGAAATCATCCCTTGCATGCTTTCGAATGATAGCACTACGAAATTAGAAATTAATGATAAAAGATACTGCAAAAATCCCACAAACATATGGAAACTAAATAACACACTTTTGAGTAATCAGTGGGTCACAGAGGAAATTAAAGCAGAAATTAAACACTACCTACAAGAAAATGAAACACAAGTACAACTTACCGGAATCTGTGGGATGCAATGAAAGCCGTCCTCAGAGGAAAATTTATTGCACTGAGTTCCCACATCAGGAAAACAGAACGAATACAAATAAATAACCTGATGCTACACTTCAAACAGCTAGAAAAAGAAAAGCAAGTCAAGCCCAAAGCCAAAAGAAGAGAGGAAATTATAAAAATCAGAGCATAAATCAACACAATAGAGACTAAGAAAACAATCCAAAGAATCAACGAATCAAAAAGCTAGTTCTTTCAAAAAATAAATAAAATCGATAAGCCCCTAGCCATCCTTATTTTAAAAAAGGAAGAAAAAGCTCAAATTCATGCAATAAGGAATGAAAGAGGAGAAATCACTATAGAACCTACAGAAATACAGAAAATCATCAACATCTATTTCGAAAACCTCTACTATCAGACGTTTGAAAACACAGAGGAAATGGACAGATTCCTAGAAGCATAAGAAGTACCAAAGCTAGGTCATGAAGATGTAAAACTACTGAATAACCCTATATCTATTAATGAAATCAAAAACGTAATTAAATCCTTTCCTACAAAGAAGAGCCCAGGCCCAGATGGATTCACTGCAGAATTCTACAAGAAATACAAAGAAGACCTAATGCCAACAGTCCTCAAACTCTTCAATGAACTTGAAAGGGAAGCAATCTTTCCTAAATTGTTCCTAGAAGCAAATATTGCTCTAGTACCAAAACCTGAAAAGGATCCAACTGAAAAAAAGAACTACAGACCAATCTCCCTAATGAACACAGATGCAAAAATCCTCAACAAAAATACTGGCAAATAGGATGCAGCAAATCATCAAGAAGAACATACACCATGACCAAGTAGGATTCATCCCAGACATGCAGGGATGGTTCAATATACATAAATCAATAAATGTAATACACCATATCAATAGAGCCAAAAGGAAGAACCACATGATCATTTCTATAGATGCAGAAAAAGCTTTTGACTAGGTCCAACATTGATTCATGATAAGAACCTTGCAGAAAATTGGAATACATGGTCTTTACCTCAATATAATAAAGGTTGTCTATGACAAACCTACAGCCAATATCATACTAAATGGCCAAAAACTGAAAGCCTTTACTTTAAAATCAGACACAAGACAAGGATGTCCCTTATCACAGCTTCTATTTAATATAGTGCTGGAAATACTAGCCAGAGCAATTAGACAAGAGAGAGAAATAAATGGCGTAACGATAGGAAAAGAAAAAGTTAAACTATCATTACCTGCAAATAACATGATATTCTATACAGAAGATCCCCAAAACTCCATTGAAAGACTGCTAGATATAATAAATAAATTCAGTAATGTAGCTGGATAGAAAATCAATACTCAAAAATCAATACCATTCCTATAGACTAACAAGAAAATCACAGAGAGAGAAATAAGAGAAGACATACCCTTCACACTAGCAACCAAAAAAATGAAATATCTAGGAATTACTCTCACAAAAGAAGTGAAAAACCCGTATAAGGAAAATTATAATACATTGAAAAATGAAATTGAAAATGATCTCAGAAAATGGAAAGACATCCCTTGTTCATGGATAGAAAGAATAAATATTGTGAAAACGGCCATTCCCCCCAAAACTTTTAAACAGATTCAATGCAATCCCAATAAAAATACCATCAACATACTTCACAGAACTCGAGAAATCACTCCTAAAATTCATCTGGAGCGAGAAGCAACCTAGAATAGCAAGGACAGTTGTAAGCAGCAAAGGCAAGGCAGGAGGTGTCACAATCCCTGACTTGAAGTTATACTACAAAGCAACCGTAGTAAAATCAAGATGGTACTGGAACCAAAACAGAGCTGAAGATCAGTGGAATAGATTAGAAGATACAACCACAACTACAAACACACTCAACCACCTTACCTTCGATAAAGGGGCCAAACATGTTCACTGGGAGAACGACAGTCTCTTTAATAAATGGTGCTGGAAAAACTGGCTCTCCATATGCCAAAAACTAAAACTAGACCCATGCCTATCACCATGTACTAAAATAAAATCTAAATGGATCAAAGATCTAAATATTAAAACAGAAACACTAAATGTATTGGAAGACAAATTGGGTAAAAACCTTGAACACATAGGAATAGGGAGAGAATTCATGAATAGGACTCAAACCGCACGGGAAATACTTCCCAGAATCAATAACTGGGATCACCTCTTATTAAAAAGTTTCTGCACGAAAAAAGAAATCTCCAGCATAGTGAAAAGAAAACCCACAAACTGGGAAAAAATCTTAGTGAACTGCTCCTCACACAAAGGACTTCTGTCTAAAACATATAAAGAATTAAAAAAAAATCAAACCCCCAAAATTCAAAGACCAAGTCCAAAAGTGGGCATCTGAGATGAATAAACAAGTCTCTGATGAAGAAATACAAATGACAAATAAATATATGAAAAAATGTTTACCATCACTGGTCATTAGAGAAATGCAAATTAAAACCACACTGAGATTTCATCTCACTCCTGAAAGAAAGGCCAAGATCAAGAAAACCAACAACAAATGCTGGAGAGGCTGTGGGGAAAAAGGAACTCTCCTGCACTGTTGGTGGGAGTGTAGACTAGTGCAACCATTGTGGAGGTCAGTCTGGAAACTGGGACTGGAAGCCCCATTTGACCCAGCTATACCACTTCTAGGCATACTCCCAGAAGAACCGAAAGTGCATCATACCACAGTCATATATGTGCACCCATATTTATAGCAGCACAATTTGTAATAGCCAGATCTTGGAAACAACCTAAGTGTCCATCAACTGAAGAATGGATAAAAAAGTTGTGGTACTTTTATACAATTGAGTACTACTCAGCTATAAAGAATGATCACATTAAGACATATATAAATAAATGGATGTGGCTTGAGACCATACTCATAAGTGAAATAAATCAAACTCACATGTATAAATACTGAATAGTTTCCCTAGTGTAAGAAATAATAATACATAAAAATATGTGGTAATCATGATTCCCAATCATATTGGTTTGAAGCCATATAATGTTTTCACTCATTAACCGCAATGGTTTTAACCTGGGTTGTTCGATTTTAGTATCTATCATAGTACAAATAGCTATTCTGAAGAAAACAACACAACATAAAAGCTAGTGCTGATTTAATATCATCTTGTTTTGAAGTCCCATCAAGCTGTGATACATTTGTTTCCACTGATTTTCACGTTATATCTTACTATATTTCACTATATGCTATAGTATAAACAAAATTCTTTATAGACAAAGAGATAATAAAGAAACTGTTGTTTGTTTTCTATTAGTTCGTTCTAAATACCCTGTAATTCTTGCATTCTCTTGAATGGCTTCACACTGTCTTGATATGCTTGATGTTATAGCTTATGAAGTTACACTCAAATAATTCAAGAAAAGAGGCACTATGGCGACTACTATTATGTTAGATTATCTGGTGGTGAAACACAATGATGCGTAAATGGTTCGGTTCTGCCCTGCGTTGTTCTGTTACAATGTCCTCTCTTATCTTAATCTCCCCCCCTTTTTTAAATTAATCTATTTTCTCTCATTTTTTTAATTAAGGGATAACTAAATTAAAAATAGCGGGACATATAATAGTAACTTTCCTGGTTTTCCTATTAACTTGATTTGAACCCCAGTATTGCTCTCCCCATCTTGTTCTGTCTGATTACTCTATATTCTATTTTGTTTGATAGTATCAAGTTTGAGGGTATAAGCAACCACTTTGAAGGCAATAAGATATACTATGATGCCCATTATGGTTTGACTATTATCCTTTTTTTTTGAAGTCCTGCAAGGTCTTCAGTGTAGATTTTATTTGTCTTGTTCTATACTGTTTTGATCAATTCTATGATGATACAGACAACTCAATTTAAAAATAGCAAGAGGCACAATGGTAACCACTTTTGATCATCTGGTATTCTATTTTTGCATCATGTGCTATGCCCACCCTTCTGTTCTGACTCTGTTTTGCTTAGTCACATTTGGTTTTATTCTCTTCAAAAAAAGGAATAAGAACCGTGGGAGTAATAAAACCCAAAAAGTCTAATTGTTATTGTAAAAAAGAGAGGAAAGGAAGGTGGACTAAGGGATATAACTGCAGGTACATTCGAGTGTGTAGGATGAAAAACCATATTACTGAGCTTTTGTTGGAGCAATGAATGGAACTGTCTCCAGTTTCACTGTATGAATGTCCAGTTTATATGTTTTAATTTTGTAATTTGGACAACTGTTCCTGGGAAGATAATATGTAACCTATTAACTGGTGATTTCTTACTACATATTTTTTTCCTTGAAATACTGTATTATTTGTACCCTTTTACTGATTTGTTTTTTTATGTCCTTTTTTTCTCTTTAAATGAAAAAAGTATTAATAGAAATGAAAAATCAAATTAACAACACAATTATAACAGGAGACCTTAAAACACCATTGACATCAAGGGACAGATCAACCAGACAGAAAATCAGCAAAGAAATAACAGAACTGAATCACACTTCTGAACAAAGGGACTTGATAGACATATACAGAGTGTTCCATCTAACAACATCGGAATGTACATTCTTTTCAGTGGTACATGGGACATTCTCTAAAATAGACCACATACTAACCTACAGAACATATTTAAATAAATGCAAAAGAGCTGAAATTATCCCATGCATGTTATCAGATCAGAGTGCCATAAAACTAGATATTAATGATGAAAGAAACTGCAAAAAACCCACAAACACATGGAAATTGAATAATACACTCTTGAGCAATCAGTGGGTCACAGGGGAAATTAAAGAAGAAATTAAAAAATACCTACAAGCAAATGAAACTATAAATACAACTTATCAGTATCTGTGGGATGTAATCAAAACAATCCTCAGAGGAAAATTTATTGCACTGAGTTCCCACATCAGGAAAACAGAACGAATACAAATAGACAACCTGATGCTACACCTCAAACATCTAGAAAAAGAAGAGCAAGTCAAGCCCAGAGTCAAAAGAAGAGAGGAAATTATAAAAATCAGAGCAAAAATTAATGCAATAGAGACTAAGAAAACAATCCATAGAATCAATGAATTAAAGAGTTGGTTCTTTGAAAGAATAAATAAAATTGATAAGCCCCTAGCCAACCAATTTTAAAAAAGGAAAAAAAAAAAAGCTCAAATTCATGCAATAAGGAATGACAAAGGCAAAATCACTACTGACTCTGTGGAAATACAGAAGATCATCCACACCTATTTCAATAACCTCTACTCTCACAGGTTCACTAACAGAGAAGAAATGGACAGATTCGTAGAAACATATGAAGTACCAAAGCTAAGTCAAGAAGATGTAAAACTGCTGAATAAACTAATTTCTATTAATGGAATTGAAAATGTAATTAAGTCCTTACCTACAAAGAAGAGCCCAGGCCCAGACGGATTCACTGTGGAATTTTACAAGAAATATAACGAAGACTTAATGCTGACGCTCCTCAAACTCTTCAATGAAATCAAAAGGAAATCATTCTTCCTAATTCATTCCTGAAAGCAAATGTTGCTCTAGTACCAAAACCTGAGAAAAACCCAACTTAAAAAGAGAACGACAGGCCAGTATCCCTAATGAACACAGTTGCAAAAGTCCTCAACAAAATATTGGCAAACAGGATGCAGCAAATCATCAAGATTATACACCACGACCAAGTAGGATTCATCCCAGGCATGCAGGGATGGTTCAACCAACATACGTAAATCAGTAAGTGTAATCCACCATATCAATAAAGTCAAAAGGAAGAATCACATGATCATTTACACAGATGCAGAAAAAGCTTTTAATAAGGCCCAATACTCATTCATGATAAAAACCTTCCAAAAAATTGGAATAGATGGTATTTACCTCAATATGATAAAGGCCATCTCTGACAAACCAACAGCCAGCATTATATTAAATGGCCAAAAACTTTACCTCAAAATCAGGCACAAGACAACGATGTCCCTTATCAGTGCTCCTATTCAATATAGTATTGGAAATACTAGCCAGAGCAATTAGACAAGAGAGAGAAATAAAAGGAGTAAACATAGGAAAAGAGGAAGTTAAATTATCATTATTTGCAGATGATATGATACTTTACACAGAAGACCCTCAAAACTCCATTGAAAGACTCCTAGATATAAATAAATTCAGCAATATAGCTGGATACAAAATCAATGCTCAAAAATCACTAGCATTTCTATAGACTAACAACAAAATTACAGGGAGAGAAATAAAAGAAGCTACACCCTTCACACTGGCATCCAAAAAAATGAAATACTTAGGAATTAATCTCATGAAAGAAGTAAAAGATTTATACAGGGAAAATTATAATACCCTGAAAAAAGAAATAAAGATAATCTCAGAAAATGGAAAGACATCCCCTGTTCATGGATAGGGAGAATAAATATTGTGAAAATGGCCATTCTGCCAAAACTGTTATACAGGTTCAATGCAATCCCGATAAAAATACCATCAACATACCTCATACACCTAGAGAAATCACTCCTAAAATTCATCTGGAACTAGAAGAGACCTAGAATAGCAAAGGCAATTTTAAGCAGCAAAGGCAAGGCTGGAGAAATCACAATCCCTGACTTGAAGTTATACTACAAAGCAACTGTAATAAAATCCACATGGTATTGGAATCAAAAAAGATCTGAAGATCAATGGAATAGAAAGATACAATCACAATTACCAACACACTCAACCAACTTATCTTTGATAAAGGGTCCAAACATGTTCACTGGAAGAATGACAGTCTCTTTTAATAAAGAGACTGGTGCTGGAAAAACTGGCTCTCCACATGCCAAAAACTAAAACTAGACCCATGCTTATCACCATGTACTAAAATAAAATCTAAATGGATCAAAGATATGAATATTAAAACAGAAACACTAAATCTGTTGGAAGACAAAGCAGGTAAACATCTTGAAGACATAGAGGTAGGTAGAGAATTCATGAACTGGAATCAAATTGCATGGGAAATATTTCCCAGAATCAGTAACTGGGACCCCGTCTTATTAAAAAGTTTCTGCATGTCAAAAGAAATCTTCAGCATAGGGAAAAGAAAACCCACAAACTGGGAAAAAATCTTAGTGAACTGCCCCTCAGACAAAGGACTTTGTCTAAAACACATAAAGAATTAAACAAAATCAGATCCCCGAAACTCAAAGACCCAATCCAAAAATGGGCATCTGCGATAAATACACAGTTCTCAGATGAAGAAATACAAATGGCAAATAAATACATGCAAAAATTTTCATTATCATTAATCATTAGAGAAAAGCAAATTAAAACCACACTGAGATTCTATCTCACTCCAGAAAGAATGGCCAGAATCAAGAAAACTACCAACACCAGATGCTGAAGAGGCTGTGGGGAAAAAGGAACTCTCCTGCACTGCTGGTGAGAGTGTAGACTGGTGCAACCACTGTGGAGTTCAATATGGAGATTCCTCAAAAAGCTGGACTTGGAAGTCCCATTCGACCCAGCTATTCTACTTCTGGGCATTATTTCCAGAAGAACTGAAAACATACCACAGTGATATATGTGCACCCATGTTTATAGCAGCACAATTTGTAATAGCCAGATCTTGGAAACAACCTAAGTGTCCATCAACTGAGGAATGGATAAAAAATTGTGGTATTTTTATACAATGGAGTACTACTCAGCTATAAAGAATGAGCACATTGAGATATTAAGTCCCATGTATAAATACCATATAATCTCTCTAGTGTTACAGTACATAAGAATTTATGGTGATCATGATTCCCCATGACACTGTTTTTGTAGCCTTAGAACGATTGCATTCATCATTTGGAATGGGTTTTCCTGGTTTATTTGGTTTTATTATCTGTGATGGTATGAACAGCTAATTTGAGGGAATTAAGTCATTATAATAGCCAGTATTGATGTAATATCTTACTCTGAAATCCTACTATGCTTTTACTCTTCGGTTTCCATTGGCTCTATCATGTTGTACCTCATTGGGTTGGATTGTGTGTGAAAGTATAAACAAATTTTCTATGAAAAATGAGATAATATAGTAGCCATTGTTTGTTTTCTGTTATTTTGTTCTGCATGCCGTGTAATATTCTCATTCTCTTGAATGTTTTCATACTATTTTGTTATGTTTGATATAACAGTATATAAAGTTATACTCACCTATTTCAAAGAGACATTGTGGTAATTATTGTTAATTACAGCTTGTCTTTTGGTGAAATACTGTGTTGCTTACATTGTTCTGTTCTGATCTGCTTTGTTATGTCCTGTTTTGTCGTAATCTCTTTAGAATAAAAAAATACATATATATATATACACACATACGTATATGTGTGTACATATATATATAAAGAAATAAAATAAAAATGAATAGTGGAACTGCTGTGTGAAGACAAGTAGAAACTATTTTTCTGATATATCTGGAACTCTTGTCAGTCAAATGATATGATTGGAATATACATTCCTGGCTTTCCTTCAGTTTACTCTTCATGTTCGTAAAAGATTCCAAAAATGTAGCAATTAGGGGAGAGATGGGGTAGAAATTATATAAGTAAGAGAATCCAGTAAATTTAGTTTGCCAGCAGCTCCTTGCACAACGTGCATGCTCAGAGGAAAATTGTGTGTACTGGACAGTGCCATTTTTTTTTTCTTGTGAGACAGGATCTCACTATGCAAGACTAACTTCAAGTTCACTTTGTAACCCAGGATGGTCTCAAACTTGCAACGATCCTTCTGCCTCAGCCTCTTCTGCACTGGGATTACAGGCAAGTGCCATTCTGCCCAGCTGGACTGGACAGGGCTATCTTATTCCTGAACAAAATGCCTGTAATTCTGGCTCTCCTGTTACTAAAGGTTGGACAATGAGGCTTGATTCCCTATATCTGCAGTCACAAGTTTTTCTTCACAGAGGTGATAGATAATCTCTTCTCCACAGAAAGGATATGTGAATCAGGTAGCAGGAATAAAAATGCTTTAGGGTCTAGGATTTAGCTCTGACACAGAGCCTGCCTGGCAAGTGCGAGGTCGTGGGTTTAATCCCTGGTACCAAAAAACAAAACAGAACAAAACTGTTTGGGAAAAAAGTACAAAGTACTATACAAGTGGGAAAATCATGACTTTGAGAGAAACTGCACATGACTTTCCACTGTCAAAAATCTTAGTTGTCAAAAATAGATTTTTAAAATATGCACAAAAGCACTATGAATATGACATTAGGTATTTTCATGTGTGCTAGTTACTTTTCTTGTTGCTAAGACAAAATATCAGACACCCTAAATTAAAAAACAAAAGGTTGATGGTAGTTCACAGTTTACAGAGGTTTCAGTCCACAGGCAGCTGGCTCTAAGGCAGGGTGGCATGGCAGAGGTGGACGACACAGAAACAGTTCTTGGCAGGAAGAAGGCAGGAGGTCAAAGGTAGTAAGTGACCTTTTTGTAGCCTATATAACATCCAGCCTACCTGCCCTCAGGACTGGCAGCATTCAAACCCAGGGTGGGGCACCCTTAAACCCCAAACTGTGCCAAACCAATCAGTGGACTAATTTAGTAATCACAGTCCTGATCCCAGCATCACACTCTAGATCCAGCCACCACTGAAAAGCTTAACCTATGACCACACAAGGCTTTGGTGGCGGATATCTAGCCATAAACCATAACAATGTTTAAACTATTGTCTCAAGAAAAAATGATTTAACTAAGGCAATGGAGAAAACTAAAAACGTACGTTACCCTGAATGTGATTTTTACCTCTACAGGTAAGTTTTCTTGAGCAGTTGGAGAATAAAAATATTCATGGTCTGGAGTTAAAAATTCATCTGTTACATCCTCAGAAGATTCTGGTGACCACGATGATGGTATAGCCTGATCCTATAAATAATGCAGGTAATCACATTTTAAAATTTGTATTTTAAAAAGAGAAAAATCAGAAAGGCAAAGAGCAAAAGATATAAACAACAGCAAACTCAAAACAACAATATAATTTTCAAAACAGAATGAAAGAAATTTAACAATGGTTGTTATATTGCATATTGTTCTTTTTTTCATAGAAAGAAAATTAAAGAAAATAGAAAGACAGAAAAGGGCAGAACAATACCAAATTTTAAAAAATTATCATCATAGAATTGCTAGTTGATACATTACTCACTGTCATCTTAAAAAATAGTTGCCAAAGCCACAAAATCAAAGCACAAATAGTGGCTAGACACTCAAAGATTGACAGTGCAAATCCTTCTGTTCAATATTCCCACAGAAATTCAGTAATATGGTCACCTATCTACACACTATGCATACCGTTATACTCTTTAGAGCACTTTCCTTCCCTTTCACTTTCACAGTATCTATTACACTTTTTGGATCCCATTATTCTGTCAGTATTTATTATTTTTTACACTAGAGAGACAATGCAATATTTACTAATGTCTTATTTATTTCACTAATGAGGATATTTTCAAGTTGTCTCCAAGTAATCACAATTAAATTTCATTGTAAATGATTCCTTTACTGTTGGATGCAGTGTTAATCACAGCATTACAGAAGACTACCTAGCAGTCATTTGAACACAAAGCTGGCTTTCCCAGCTCATCTGTGTGTGTGCCTCTGCTCAACTTTATGGTGAAGACAGGCATCGTGAACTGCTTGGAGTAAGTGTGGAGGAATGATGGTCCTGTGTCTCAGCCTCTCATTTGCACAAGGGTGGGGATGAGACTGCTTTTCTGTTTACAATTCTAAGTGAGAAGACAGACCCCAGACAACTCAAGCTAAGGATTCAACTTACAACTCTCAGTGCCACCAGGGTACAGATACAGTCCACAGTCCACACACTGACATTGGCCTGCACATGAGGAGCCTGAGGCTGCTCAGACTTCACAATTCCTCAGGCACAACCGTTTAAGGCAAGCAAAGGAACAGGGGAAGAATTTCTTTTGGTGTATTTTTGTCTTGTTTTTTGAAACAGGGTTTTGCTTTGTAGTACAGGCTGGTCTTGAACACACAGCAATGCCCGTATCCTAGCCTAAGGAGTAGGATTTTAAAAATAATGCAACCTCAAGAAAGAAAAGTGGGGGCCGGGATTTAGCTCAACAGCATAAGCACCTGTCTGGTAGGTGCAAGGTCATGAGTTCGATCCCCAGTACCAAAAAAAAGGAATGAAAAATTAAATTGGGCATGGTGGTACACTCCCTTAATCCCAGTTCTTGGGAGATTGGGGCAAGAGAACTGCTGAGTTTGAGGCCAGCCTGAGCTACATAGTGAGTTCAAGGCCAGTTTGAATTGCATAGTGAGACCCTGTCTCAAATAAATAAATGAAATGAAATTGAAAAAGTAACAGAGCATCTCCACTTCACTCCCTCTTTTTCGCTCCTTTTCTTATATTCAGCTGCTGCTTGTGACATGGTTAGACAAGTGGTTCTTTTCTCCTGCCTTTCAGGCATCTCTTTGCAGAGATTTTTATGACTTCTTTCTTTAGACATTGCTTCTGGCATAACCTTCCCCTCACTGCGCACTCAAGAGCTATTCCTCTTTACTTCTCACAGTAAACCTAAACTTACCAGGTGAGTCTGGGTGCCCCACACCTTCCCTCTTCCCTGACTAGACCTGTCTCTCCAGCCTAGTCAGTGTGCTCAATGTAGCACAACCTTCTAGCTCTCACATATACACTGTGAATAGTTTATATGATTAAATACAACAATGTACTGCGTTCAAAAGACTTTATTATTCTAACACTATTATACTTTATATTGTATTATTCAAATTACTGCCTCTATTCTATAGATGACTGTTACCCCCATATAGTTAGTATATTGTTGGGGACCACAAATTCACAACGGTTAATCGTGTGTACTTTCCTAAGGAATAAATGGAAGCTTGGGATTATCGGTGCCATCCTTTTGAGGTTTCCCATTATCTCTTTAAGGAAGGGCCATCCTCTCCCACCCACTAAGACTAAAACTAAAACCACTAAGATAAAAGACTCCAGGGCAAGCTTCTTAGCAAGATCCCTTCCACTTTGAGTCATCATCCCTTTTGAGTCATCCACCTCTGAGTCTTCTGCCAACCTTGAGTCTTCTGTTATCCCCTCCTATGACTCTATATACCCAATAAATCTGGCTGGTTGAAGAGGCTTTATCTCTGCCCATCCTGAGGCACTGGCTCCCTAGACCCCCATCATGCATTAGTAGATCTGTTTCTTATTCCTCCTTTCACAGTACCCCTCATTGAGGCAGCTGGGGATCTTGGCCAGATACTACAGATACTACATAATACCTTGGCTCTAGTTTATTAGATCTCTGAGCTCAGTTTGGCTCTCCAAGCCATATTACTTACATTGTAAGATTTCTCAGCAGTCACAGACACAACAGAACTTGCTTGAAAGGCTCCATTAGGTTCTGGCTGCTCATTTCTCCTCAATGAAAGATGCCTGATACCTAATGAGTATAATGCAATCAGGGTCACAGACATTCATATTGGGATAGCATTGCAGGAATAAAAGACAGCATGGAAAGAGATGCACATACATTCTGTCAAGAGTGGCCGTCTCTCTTATGTTAGGTTTAGTGCAGAGAACAGAGACTGTTAGTTTAGCTTGAGCCCAAAATGCAGCCCTGAATCATCCACCCTGTTGTTCATACACTCAAGAGTGATTCTTTAAAAAAAAAAGATGCTTGATGAGGAACAGATTCTAAATGCAAAACAAAACACTCAGACCTCTAGCAAGCACAAGGTCATGAGTTCAATTCCCCACATCACAAAAACAAAACAGCACCCAAGCCAATAGGCTTCCTACATAAAACAAGTAACTGCAGACATCCTTTTCTTTGGGTCAATGATATTCCATTATCCTCACCAAGACCAAATTACTGGGTGGACATACATAGTCTTCAGCTATAAATGTAATAGATTGGTGAATTTATTTCTAGCCTAGAGTATAATGCAAAGAAACAAGCATTTCCTTCTGGGGTTAGACCCAGGACCATGACCAGGACATGAACTTTATCTTACTTTCTTTGGATGAAGGGAGTTTAAGTAATGGAAAAATTTGTGAATCTCTGAATACCTATGCACCTAAGAAGCACTACGGGGTGTAAAGGGTATGCTGCTTTCCCTTGGCATTCAAGTTCCCAGAAAAGGTAGGAAAGAAATATGCCATGAGGAAGCTGAGGCAAAAGGATCACTGAATTTGAGGTTAGCCTGTGTTATACAGTGAAATCAAGGCCAGCCTGAACTACCCAGCAAGACCTGATCTCAAAAAAAAAAAGAAAGAAAGAAAGAAAAATTAACACGTTTTTGGGAGCTGATATAACTTGTAAGCATTCACTCAACACAATTTCCCCAACTGAACTTACCAGTGAAGCTTTGTGGCCCAGGCTGTCTGCCACAATTCTCACTGTTGTGGCTACAGCTGTCTACTTTCACCAAGCTGACATCATATCCTTCTGTCTCCTCCTTCTCCTTGTGAAACTCTATACCTTGCTGCCAGCCCATTGTTTCAGGGCCCCTAGCAGGAGGCTGCAACAAGGGACCGGACTTGCAGACAGCCTCACTCTTCAAAGTCAAACTGCTCTGAGGATGCCAAGGAAGGACTGGGAGCTCCCCACTAGCTGCCTTCTCAGCCGTTTCTTTCACCTCCGCTGCACATAAGAGGAAACAACCTTGAACTGTCACTGTGAAACTAGAAACAAAGCTGTCATCCTATCGATGTGAGACCCTACTCTAGCTCACACTGTAATAACAGTTGCCTTTGCACAGCTGCATCTTCCTTAGCTTGCCCTGTTTGGATTGGTGGGGAGGGGAAGGGAGAACTGATGACAGAAAACAGGAAAGGCATCCCAGTTAGTTACCCCCCAAACAGCCTTTGCTGCTGCATTCCGGATGAATTCAGCAGAAAACTTGCAGGTGCAAGGTCTTGATGATTTAACCAAAAAATGGACATCTGAAATTCCCAGAAAGAGTAGTTAATACAATGAGTTTGATTTGAATTTACCTAGTTTTTCTAGACCATTAAGCTCATATTTGGGATATGTCTATACATGCCTGTTTTCATTTCAAACAAGCTATACTTCTGCTAAGGTCACAACACTAAAATACACACATTGTAGCTGGGTGTGGTGGTGCATCCCACTAATCCCAGCACATAGGGGCAGGGGCAAGGGCAGGGGCAGGGGCAGGGGCAGAGAGATCACCACAAATTTGAGGCCAGACTGGGCCACATAGTGAGTTCAGTTCAAGGGCCTGTCTAAATAAATAAACTAATCAATGAATGAATGAATGATCTCATACAAGAAAAATGTAAGATGACACTGTTATTTTTTCAAGTGAAATCCAGGTTGTAAACTTAAAGGTATCAGTTGGGGCTGTAGTTATAGCTTAGTGGAGGAACCTAGAAAGTATGAGGCCCTGGGTTTGAGTGAGAGAGAGGGATAGCAGTTAAATTTCATTTTACCTAACAAAATCCATGATATCATACTCACTTTTCCATTTTAAGTGTATCTTTCCATCATCTTTATTTCCTTGTTTCACATTAGAGATTACAGAAGATGTAGATTCCACATTGTTCCTAAATTGCATAGGTTTTTTTGGGTCAGGATGATAGAAGCAGGTAGACATAAATACATCAGGTTTCTTCAAGTTCCTAACACAACTAAAAGCCTCCTCACCCATAACCATCCCAGACTCCCTGAGCCATTCCCACAGGTGCACTGACTCCTGTCTACCATCAGAGAACACCAGATTGCAGGCTCCTTACCTGGTAGAACCCTGGGAAGGGTGGGATGACCCAGTAGGTCCCTGAGCATGGCTTGACACAGGGAAAAGGACACTCTTTAGCTCCATGACTTTGCCTTGGGTACTGAACTCCTTAGACCTTCCCTGGCTGAGAAATGAAAAGACTGGGCTAGAGGTTCTCTGGATATTTTTCCAGTTTCCAAGTTAAGATTTTATAACACTAAACATTTTCTTTGGAAATTTTCAGAAGTAGAAGAAACCCACAATTTAAATACAGTTTCACTAGACAAAATTCTGATCCTCTGGATGCTGCAGTGCCCACCTGTCCCCCAAGTCCTCAAATCACAAGTAATGGTTTAGGTGAAGGTTATGGTCCTATCCTTCCATCAGATTCTCTGCTAACACGTTCACCGACATATCAGTTATACCACAGTAACTAACATTTGTAGAGACGGTTGTAAGGCACCAGGACTGTAAAGAACATTCTGAAACCTTAGTTTCCTTTTACTGAGTTCTGGATTAGCTGTCTCGGTTAGCTGTCTGATTTTAGTAAATGTCAATCTCTCTTCACTGGGTTTCCTCAGCTGCAAAATAAGGGTACCTTTTTTTCTCTTTTAAATACCCTGTATTATTTCATATACACATAAATATATATATATATACACATATACTAACTAAAATAACTCTCAGAGTTGTGTGCTCTGTGGCACAGATACATCTTCTACATTGTCTAGAATGCACCATCTCCAAAGCTAGAACAGAAAGCAGAAAGGTCAGTTTGATTAACTTCTTCAAAGAACTCTTCAGAAACAACTTTAAGACGTTCAAACTCTTTGACCTAATAATCCTGTTTCTGGAAGTTTTTTCTCAGACATTAATCCAAACTGTAGGAAAACTATACTTACAAGCTACAGTGGCTTTATTTTTAACAGAATAGAGAATGAAACGAAATAAAATTCAACCATGAAAGAAATCCAACAACTGCAAAGTAAGTTTATAGAGTTTTAAAAACTAACATGGGGAGCCAGGCATGGTGGCATACTCCTATAATTCCAGCATTTGGGAAGCTGAGGCAAGAGAATCATTTGCAAGTTGGAGACAAGCCTGGCCTACAAAGTGAGCCCAAGGCCAGCCTGAACTGCACAGCAAGACCTTGTCTCAAAAAGGCAAAACAAAACAGAACCAAAAAACCAAAGGAAAAAAAAATTAACATGGGATAATGTTTATGTTGTAATATATATAAAGTGAAAAACCATGATATAAAATTATCTATACAGCTGGCATGATGGTGCACACTTGTAACCCTGAAACTCATAAGGCTAAGTTCAAGGAGGATCACTGATAGTTTGAGGCCAGCCTGGGCTACATGGTGAACTCAAGACCAGCCTGAACCACTTAGGGAGCCTCTGCTCAAAAAATAAAAATAAAAAAGCATACACATATAGTAATTATAGTTTTATTTTTTTTAAAGCATATAAAAGAGCCAAGAAAACAGCTCAATGGCAAGTGCCTGTATGGCAAGTACAAGGTCCTAAGTTCAATTCCAGATACAAAAAAAAAAAAGAAAGAAAGAAAGAAAAGCATACAAAGGTATAAAAGTATAAAAGCACACATAAATAGGTAGCAAAATATTAAAATTTCATTTGGCCTGTTTCTGTTCTTCTAAGAGAAGAAAGGTGAAGCTGAGCAGGGGAGGTCACAAGTACGTTTCTTTAACATCTAATAGCACCAATGTCACTCGATTTGCTCTATAAACAGCATGAATGCCAAACTTTCTGATGCTACACAGTGTTTCTTTGTAAATCCCTTTGTCAAAGTAAAATACAGTGATCTAAAATGGCCTAGCATTCTCTTTCACACTCCTTATATACATATTTACCAACATAAAAAGAACACCAAACTCTTGTCATCAGTCTCAGAAACATGGGGTATGAGAATGTTTTTTCCTCCTAGAACTGACTTTAAAGCTATGAATTTGTGTTATCATTTATGCACACACACACACACACACACACACACACACACACACACATACTAAACTCAAAGACTAATACACTGGTCTAGATTAAAATATATTTTTTAAATCTATTTTTTTTTTTTTTTGGTACCAGGGATCAAACTCATGACCTCACACTTGCCAAGCAGGTGCTTAAGGCAGTGAGCTAAATTTCCAGTCTGAAATGTATTTTTAAGACAGCAAATGTTGGGCCAGGGACATACTCAGTGGCACAGCACAAGGTTGGGTTTGATATCCAGTACAAAAACAATAACAACAAAAACAAACAAACACAAAAAGAGAGCATATGTTTGCAAAGACATGAAGAAAGAGGAATCATTATAATTGGTGGGAATATAAATGAGAATAGCAATTAAGATAATGGGTACAGAGGTTCCTCAAGAAATTAAAACTAAGCTGGGCTAGTGGTGAATACCTATAGTCTCCACTACTGTGGAGGCTGAAACAGAAGTATCATTTGAGCCAAGGAGATCAATACCAGCTTGTACAACATAATAAAATTGGACTAGGGATTTAGCTCAGTGGCATAAGCACCTGCCTTGCAAGTGTATGGTCATGAGTTTGATCCTTGGTACCAAAATAGTGATAATAATAATAATAATAATAATATTCCTCTCAGAAAAAACAAAACATTAAAAATATAACTACCATTATGATCCAGCAATCTTACTAATGGGTATATATCTGAAAGAGCTGAAATCAGAATTTTGGAGAAATATCCACAGTTCCCACAGCTGCATGTTTACTGCAGCCCTATTCATAATAGCCAAGATATGGAATCAATTTAGGTGTCCATCAAGAGATGAATAACAAGAACATGAGATATGTGTTTGTGTATGTACACATGTATGCACCTCCTCGCACACAATAAAACAGTACTCAGTCACAGAAAGAATGAAATCTTTTTGTGATAAAATCGATGAGTCTGGAGGACATATTAAGTGAGAGAAGTCAGACATAGAAAGACAAATATGCATGATCTCACTCATCTGTGGAATCTAAGAATGTTATTCTCATGGAAGTAGTAGAATGGTGGTTACCTGTACGTGTGTATACACAGCAGTGCCTATGCTGGATGACTATACATCAGTCTTGAAGGCAGAGTAGGCATGTGTGCTCTAGCATGCCTGCTGTGTGAGAATTACCTACAAATAAACACTCCACAATGAGTGTGTACTTCAAAACATCATGCCATGGATGATTAAAAATTGTATCAACTTTTAAAATTTAAAAATTAAGCACATTTTTAGCTCCTTTAATAATTGTTCATACATAAAATAAAATTTATTTTGCATAAATAATTCAAAATCCAGTGCACATAAGTACTTTCCTCCCAGGAGATTTCTACTAATGTCAATTCATTTCATTCATTTGGCAAGAAATCACACACTCCAGGATAATAGCACTGCTCAACTTCTCTGCAATCAGTGATACTTAAACACATTCATGATGGGGATGAACATACATGACTGTCCCACTGGGCAGCTTGTGGCACCAGATGGGACTGTCCCATGTCACCTGATGGGAGAGTCATGTATGAACCACTAGTGGTTCAATTTGACAAGGATGTGTTAAACCTGTTTTCCAGTAAGTTTGGTTCTGGATTACTGGCAAGTGGAGTACCTGGCATTGATTTTTGTAAGAAAAACTACCTAGTCAGTTTTGGAAAAGCAAGATGCTGAGACTTGGACAAAGAATAAACCCTGTCTCATTAAGCTGCCAGCCACATTCCCTGTGATCTCTTCTGCAAGATTCCAATACACTGCTCTTTTCATTCACTTGGCACAGAGAACCTGACAAGATCCGCTTCTGTCTTGCTCTTTTTCACTACTCCCAGGTCCTGTGTCAACTAGATATGTGAAGTTCACTTAGTGGCTGCATGGCCACAGCAAAGTCTAAAGACACAGTGGCACAAACAATAACATGTTGACCTACCTACTATCTTGGTTCTTCTTCCTTTCCAAACTGTCCTTGGCTCCTTGAGTGACCTGAAATGATTCACCTGTGTCCTGTTTCCCAGGGTCACAAAGAGTTGACAGCTTGAAAAACAATAACCATATTTTAGAGCCTTGTTCTCTTTATTCTTACACTATTTTCACAGTCATTCTGGCTAAATGTCTAGAAATAACAAGATGTATCCTTTGCATGTCTCTTATCTATTAATCTATCTTTTAGTTTGAAGTTTTTACAGAGAAATGTTAGTTAGCCCACAAGACCTCAGACCAAACAAGTCCATGTGGATAATGAGCAAATAAAATAAAAATCTGCTGAGCATCTTCCTCCGACACTAATATGAAGGCATCATATATTCGCTGCAGAATCCCTAGATTCTAATTTAAGTCTTACTTAGACTAATCTAAGAGAGTCATGCACTACAGTTTCATCATCTATAAAGAGAAACAATAATACCACCAGAGAAGATGCCAAGAAAATAAAATACAATAAAATAAAGGCTATGATACTTTGGAAATAGCAAAAGTAAAACAAATGTCTAAGTCCTTTACTCAAAACAGAGACTTTTGCATCTCCCTGTTTCAATTATAACAAATTTTAATAAGATAAGTTAATTGTATTTCCTTGCTTATAGAAAATTAAAGCTACAACTGTGGAGTTTGGGACATCAGCAAGATGCATAACAGTAAGAAAAGGAATACAACATTATCACAATCTCTCCAAAGAATGATTTCAAGAGGTCTATGTGTAAGAGCAAACACTTCTCCTCAAGGGCTGAAGATGGCCTTTAGCCAAGGAAGCATGACAAGATCAAATATCCACAAAAATGTCACTATCATCAAGGAAATGCTAAAGTATGTTTTGAATTACAATTAAAATACACATATAGAATAACAGGAAATCTGTAATGTTTTCATTCTTAAAAATTTAAGAATTAAACCAAAGGAATCAATTTCAACTCTGAAAAATTTACTTGGTAAAAATGTCTTATTTCCTGATAAAAACATAAAAATATGATTGTTTTATTCATAGTCATATGCACTAGGTTAAGGTAGGAGGATAGCTGCAAGGTCAGTTGTGCTACAAGCCTAAACTACATAGTAAAACCCTGTCTCAAAAAGCCGAGACAAGCAAGCAAGCAGTCAGCTGGCCAGCCAGCCAGGTACCATAGCATAAAGAAGCTTGGGTGAGACGATTTATTGAATGATGAAAAGCCAAATGCAGAAAAGAAAACCACACGGAGGAGTTCAAGGCATCAGTCATATAAATGGAGGCATCTTGATTATTCTTGCCCTGCTCAACCTCCAGCAGAATGCAATCAAGTGACTCAGCTAATGCGATGTAGTACAGAACCACCACGAAGTTAATTCTCAAGTCTCTGACCCCATGAGAAATAAGAAGGCATGGCTGTTTTAAGCTACCAAGTATTTTGCTTTATGTGGTTTTTTCTTTTTTCTGAGACAGGATCTTGCTATGTAGTTCAACCTAGCCTTGAACTCACAATGTAGCCCAGCTTGGCCTATGACTCACAGTACTCCTCCTGCCTCAGCCTTCTGAGTGCTGGGATTACAGCCTGCACCACCACACCTGGCCTAAACTACTTAAGTTTTGAGGGTGTTTTCCTATTAAACAGCAACAGATATCCAAAACATAACAAGAGCAGTTATTTCCAATAATTTTCTATCAAACCCTAATATTCAATGAAAGCAAGTATTAGAAACTACATAAGCTATTTGCACTTCATGTAGAAAAATGCCAGGGCTGCAGGTAAAGCTCCTAGAGATCATACCTAGCATGGATGAGGCGCTGGGTTTAATCTGCAGCACGCGCATGCATGCGCACACACACAAAGTCAATGTATTTCCAGTGTTTGAGGTAAAGACTGAAGCCTCATTGAAACTCAGCACGACACAGTAAAAGAAACCAGACTGGAGTCAGAAAGACCCCAGCCAGTTTGGACTTTGCCAGTGGCATAGGAAACTAGGGGGAAGGGTATATCTGTTATACGCAGACAATAACAGGGTACATTGTAAGTGGAGACTTTAACAGTAACAAAACCCCTACAAGTTGACCTGCTTTTCCTTACCATGAGATAGCCATTTTTAGTAATTATGGTAGTAAAATCCTCTGGAACAGAACTCTCTTGCCCCACTCCCATCTTGGTGACATCACTGGACCTAAGGAAGTTTAACTCACTGAGCTTGAGCATGGCACTCTATAAAATGACAGTTAGCTGGGCATGGTGGCTCACACCTATAATCGCAGCACTCGGGAGGCTGAGGTGGGAGGATTGTTGTGAGTTCGAGACCAGCCTGAGTTACAAAGTGAGCTCAAGGCCAGCCTGAACTGCATAGCAAGACCCTGTCTCAAAAAATAAATAAATAAAATAAAATGACAAAGTTGATCCAGGTCTGAGGGGGCTTTTAGCTCTAAAAGTCAGTAACTCAACAAGCAGACTGCTATCTGTATGAACTAGTTCAAATTTATTTATGCATTCATCCTCAGTGATCATTTGTTGAGCATCTTCTAGCGTCAGGCCCAAGCTTCGTGCTGAGACACAGGAGTAAGACCTCAGCTGTGTTCTTAAAGTGCTCATAAAGAAGCTACTCTAGAACCTGACAAGCACCGGTATACTCCCAGGGCAGCTCCCAGACTCCCCACTCACCTCCTCTCAAGTGTCCTCTGGGACCAGTAAGTCCCTCAGACTCCCACTGGGGTTTGAGCTGCTTATGAGCATAGCTTGTGGCTTATTCTCATCATATCCCAGGGTCTAATACAGCCTCTGGCTCTGTAAATGCTTTTTAGGTGTGTGAATGAATGAGTGAATGAATAAGCAATTTATAGTGGGAATGAGTATCTGTACAGAACACTATGTGAAACTGCTAAAACTTGATTCATTGTATTGACTATAAAGCACAAATTTCATTTGATTCCATCTACTGTATTTGAATTTACAAAGGCACAGGCTGTCTGTTGGGTTTGGAAATGGAAGATAGTGTGTATCTTTCTTGAATTCTTTCCTGGAGATCTTTCCTAAAGCAAAGAGGAACTTGCTATGAGTTAGTGGCATTTATCTTCCAGCTATTACACATGGGTCAGGGACAGTGTTGATCCTGGCTCTGAAGTGCTAGTTAGGTTCCACCTGCCTCCCACTTTGATTTACCTGATGACGTCTCTCTGCCTGGTACTCAGTGCTTTCTTCAGAGATGTGGGTGAAAGGTTTCCAGGCATAACTACTACTTCTTTTGGGCTTTTTGTCACAATATGCTCCTTGAAATTCTTTCACTCTTCTTGGGGACCTTAGTAAGGTTGGGAAATTGCCACTGGTGTCTGGATGGGAGCCTCCTGACACCTGCATGACAGGAGGAATGTAATTCAAAGTTGGAGGGCCTACTGGTCTAGGTAAATCACAGACATCTGGAAATAATCTTGAAGCAGTCCACAAAGATGTATTCTCCTTTTGTATCAACTCAACCTCATTTAATTTCTGCTTAATATTTCCCACCAAATCTGTAATCTCGTGAGCCATTGTCTGTGAAATCTTTAGATTCAGCACACATTTACTGATGTACTCCTCAGTCTTGGACCAGCTGCTCACTTTACCCGTGGCTTCTCTGGCTGGCTTGGGTAGGCTGAGTAAACTAAGTGAATTATTTTGCCAGTCCCAGTCACCAAAAAACAGCTCTGTGTCAACCTCTGAAGAGTTCTCGTCCTCATCACAAAGGTGTGCCTCTTCCTCCATCTTATCCAACTCTTCTTCCAGGGACTGTAGTTCATCTACCTGGTTTGGTTTATCATCCTCAAGAGCTGAAGTAGCACCTGGGCATTCTTCCTCTGTGTCAATTTCTATGTTCAAGCAGCCTGAGAAGATTTCATTGATTTCGAAGCTGTTGAGGCTGCCCTGACTTGCACTGGTTTCTGCCACAACCGATGTAGGAGGAGGAGGAGGTGGCGAAGGAGGAGGAGGAGGAGCAACAGCAGCAGCAGCAGCAGCTAGATTCTGAGGCACCTGGGCCATCAGACTTGGATCTGGAGTCTGAGGAGCTAATACTGCTTTTGCAGTGGGAGAAGAGTAATCCTTTGGTGAATGGGGCTGACTGCCTGTTAAAAATAGAACACACAACTGATTAAAGTGATTACTATATTCAGCATTACTATACTCAGTCAAAAGGCACAAGAATGCCCACAAAGTCATTCATTTTCAACTCCCTCAGCATTATGGAAGACTATTGCACACATTCATCAAAGGATACATACTTACACATTTTTTTTCCTGGTACTGGGAATTGAACTCAGGAACTCGTACTTGACAGGCAGGTGCTGTGCCACTGAGCTATATTCCTGGCCCCAAATGATATTTTTAATCTGAGTGAAAGTTCTCATTTGCATATGAAATGAAGAGAGATTTTGTGAGTGAGAGAAGTCAAATCCTAAGGAAAATGTTGTAAGCTTCATTTATACTGCAGTCAAAACATTTTTAACTGCTGAGACATGAAAATTACAGGGCCCTGAATCTCAAGGACTATGCTTATAGTTTTCTTCACACAAACACATATGATAATTTAGGTTGGCGAATTGTGTTCTTAGTGAGCATCTGATAAAAGTAGCAGAGGAGTGATCCAGGAAACCGTTGCATCACGGAGGGATAAATACGCACCATAATGCTATTGCTGACCACACATCATTTCTGATTGACAGGTGTCAGACATGGAGTAAATGAGATAAAAGACACAAATAAAAAGGGCTTGAGAGCCACAGTGTAGGCCCCCAGTCCTATCAAGAGGAAAGTCTGAGTGAACAGTCATTTGGCTGCAATTAGAAGGCCTGAGTTCCAGATCTGTAACATGTCCTGGCACCCCAAGCAGACTATAACTCTGCACCTTAGTTTTCTCGTCTGCAATGACAGGGTGTTATGCCCAATGATTATAAGGTTTTCAGTTTCCAATTCTAAGGTTTCTACATGTACTAAAAAGCAGAAAAGCACAGAAAATGTAAGAAAGGCCAAAATGTCAATAAATTATTTCTAAGTGGCAGAATTAAAATGGTAATAAATTCTCTTCTTTGTTCTGTTTCAATTTCCAAAATGAGGAGAGGGTAGCTCTTTTTTTCTTTATTTGAGATTAAATTTCAAGAAGTTGTCCACACTGGTCTGGAACTCTTAAGCTCAAGTGATACTACTGCCTCAGCCACCTGATTAACAGATATTACAGGTAGATATCATCACATCTGGCTGGTACATGGCCAGTTAGCAGGGAGTGGTTTTAAACTAAAAAATTAAAAGATCATCTCTGTTTTCAAGCAATTACATAAGATCTTAAGAGTAATCAGAGTCACACATAGTCCTGCAAATCTAAGATTATCAACATGTAGGAGGCTGAGTCAGGCGTATCTTGAGTTTCAAGCCAGCCTGGACTACACAGAGAGTTCAAGGCCAGCCAGAGTACATAGTGACATGATTTCTAAAAAAAAAAAAGAAGAGAAAAATGCCAGGCATAGTGGTACACTATGTAATCTGTAATCTCAGCACTTCTGAGGCGGAGGCAAAAAGTAAGTTCAAACCAGCCTGGGATACATAGTGAATTTAAGACCAGCCTGAACTGCACAGTGAGATCTTATTTCAAGAAAAGACTGAAAAAAAGACAAAAAGAAAAAGGGAAGAAAGAAAAGAAATGGAGTATTGCTAGCAATAAACTCATTGTTACCACTTAGTTCTACATTCAAGCCAGGTATCTTATAAAGCCCAAAAAGTTTAATCTTAAGATTTTAAAGATCTTGGATTTTCCCCTGAATTATCCCTATCTTCCCAGCATAAGTTACATGTATAGGTTCAAGATGATTAATCGTAGTTCATGTGACTCACAAAATACACTAGTGTTAAAGTGATGCTTAGCCTGTGAGTCAAGGCCATACCTGATTCCTTTAGCTCTTTAATTTCCAAGTCTACACCGGCCTTTCGATGTTGTGAAGTTAGTCCTAGATAGACACTAACATCAGGATAGGGTTCACATCTCTGCACCCTGGGGCTCTCCATTGGCTGGGTTCTCTGTACTCCAGTATTCTCCTGTGACACGGGAAATGTTGTCAAAGGTGTATCTGCGATCTCCTGACTGTCACTGGTAGAAACCATTTACCTGTCAGGTAAGCTCCCTCTTTTTGGTGGATACCCTGTAGTCCTTATTAGCTACTTCACTGCTATCCCAATACCTTGAAAGCAGTAATAGCTACCATTCACTGCATCCCCACTGTGTGCCTACAGCGCACCCTACCCACTATGTGCTAACTCTCCTCAACTCCACCCCTCCGTCCCTACTACTTACACTGTGTTAAGCAGTTAGGCTTTCTCAGAAACACACAAGTATAGTAAAATGAGGATTTCCAGGGCTTTCTACAGCTTAATCTCCAGACTCCTTTTGGTCTCTCATTGCCTACTTTCCCAAGATGGCTAAGTAGAACCAAGTTCCCAAGTACTTCAGGGCTTGCCTTTAAGTCATTCTTCAGAATATACTGGATGTCTTGAAGATTCATAATTCTGTCTTTCTCCTTGACTTGGATACCTGACTTAACAACATCATAGTAAGGTTCTGGAAGCCTGGCATCAGCTTCTAAATAGTTTCCCAAGAGGATAGCTTCCTTAATAACTGAGCCATCTAAGTCATTCCAGGGCACATCATCTGTAAGGAGGAAGGAGCAACTGTGAGAAATCAGATGCAGTTGTGTAGCCACAGTCAAGTCACTCAAACCCCTTGACATGTTAGTTTCTCTCTGAAGTAAAACAATCTGGAAGGCTATTCACAAATGAGAAGCCACTTTATCCATTTACCAAGGAAAACCCTGCCACAGGGACAGGAAATAGACTGCAAGTATCATATGTATTCTCTTTCTGGTAGCCTTGGCAGACCCATTAATGCTTCATGGTATTCATCTGGGTACCCCAATGTGAATACTGTACCTCTTGCCAGGTACAGTGTTGTCTCTGTGACTGCAAGTACTATAAAAGCAAGCTGACTCTTACTTACCCCCTAATGAAATGTGTTTTTTGCTGTGTGTGCATGCATGCATGCGTGTGTGTGCGTTGTGTTTTTCTTTTACTTAATAATCATTTTTTATGGTGCTGGGGTAGAAACCAGGGCCATGTCCACACTGGCATGTAGCTCTACCACTGAGCTATATGCCCAGCCCTTGAGCTCATCCTCTAACACATTTTCACATGCATGACTACTTCATATTAAAGTCTTACAGGTTTTAAAGGGTTTCCAGTTCTCTCATGTGCTACTGTTTTACACATTTACAGGACCCTGGGTGTGTTTAATTTCATATTTACTGCTCAGAAGCCAATCTTTTTCTCATTTACAAGTCCTTATGGGGAACATCACAGAGATCCTTAAACACTGACAAGAATATTCAATTTTAAACTTTACTTGGGAGGAAGGGTGTATGTATCTCAGGACTACAGCACTTGCCTAGTATCTGCAAGGTACTGAGTTCAATCCTGAGCACTGAAAAAAAAAAAAAGAGAGAGAAGATAGAGGAGAAAGTGGAAAGGAACAGGATGAGAAGAGGAAAAAACAGCGGGGAAGCAGGGGGAGGAAGGGGAAGAGAAAGAGGAAAGAAGAAAAAGGCAAAGGGGAGGAGAAGGGAGAGGAAAGAGAGAAGGAAGAGGAGAATAAGGAAAAAGAAAAGGAAGTAAAGACAGAGGAAGAGGAGACAGAGGAGGAAAATAACGTGTGCTTGGTCTAAATGTATTATCATTAACAAGTTCACAAAGGGGCTATAATTTGTATGTTTCCCTGCTGGATGGTTAAACCACCACTAGTACACGTATGGCTGACCCATAGAGGGGCTTTTTATTAATTGTATTAGTAAAAAAGACCAATAAAAGGAATTAGAACCATCTGTACCAGCATGGGATGGCCATGCATGTACCACCAGTGGTTCAAGGCAGGAACTCGGTAATGAGCAAATGGATGATCTTTGGTGACTTGTTTGGGGGTGAGTCTTGAAGAACAGTTACAATAAAGACTTCTACAAGATCATTGTATATTCCAAAAGTACAAAAGAAGTGTCTAAAAAGATATTTTTCTCTAAGCCATTCATGGTGACAGACACCTCTAATCCCAGCATTTAGCAGGCTGAGACAGGAGGATTGAGAGTCCAAAGCGACCCTGGGACCCTGTCTTAGAAAAAAAAAAAAAAAAATGGAACAAAACCAAAAATCTTTTGAATTCTCCACTTGCATAAAACTAACTCTTAAAGGAAAGACAACCTAAAAATAGGAGGTTTGGTTAATTTGATCACCTGTTAAAATCTCTTGTATGATCATGGAAAAGCTGTAGATGTCTGACTTCACCGTGGCTGCCTTCTGAAAGATCACTTCCGGTGCAGCCCAGTTGTATAGCTCGGTGGGGAGGGGAACTTGACTCAGGTCCCTGTGTCCACCACTGTCCTGGCTATAGAAGGAAGCATACGAGGCAGGGATCATGTCTTAAGGGAACACTGTGGTCACCACACAGTGCATTGGTGAAACATTCGCTGTACAGACTGGCAAGTCCTTGACCTTCTGGAAATACAGTGAGACCCTGAGCTAACCCACACTGCCTCAGCACCATTCTAGACCTAGAGCTGCTTACTATCCCTGCCAGTCCAGGGCCTGCTTGCCCCTGACTCATCTGGCCACTCTCTCCTGCTCACTGGCTCCAACCAAGTCACACAAGCCATCTCTCATTCCTTCATGTTAAGCACATTACTACCTCCAATCTTGGCACCAGCAGTTTTTCTGCCAGCATTTCCTACATGTGGAGCCTAGCATAACAAGCTGCTTCTTACGACTGACATATTCATTTGAAAGTCACTTCTTCAGAGAAGCCTTCCCTGACCACCTACTCTAAAGTAATCCTGTATTAGGGGTTTCAGAACACTTACTTAACATGTGAATTTCTTTTGTTCATTTATTTACTGCATTAGCTATTTTCCTGCCACTATAGTCAATTTTCTGAGTACAGGCACCTAATCTGTCTATTGTATCCCCAAGCTTTCACCAGGGCCCCAATGCTGACTGTTGAATAAATCAATGTAAGACTCTCAAGAGCCATCTTCTGGATCAGCTGACGGGTGCCTGGCTGGCGCGGTGGCAAACATGGTGGCTGAGATCCACTCCAGGCCACAGAGTGGCTGCTGTGGTGCTGCTGAGCAAGATCAAGGGCCACCAGGACACTCTTACAGCCATGCTGCTCATCCCCAAGGAGGATGGCATGATCATGGGCAGTGAGGACAGGACACTCTGAGTATGGCTGAAGAGAAATAGCAGCCAGTACTGGCCCAGCATTTACCACACCTTGCTCCACCATGGCTTACCACCGTGATAGCAGATGAATACTTGTGGGCCAGGATAATGGAGCCGTAACGGAATTTCACGTTTCTGAAAATTTTAATAAAATGACCTTTATTAAGACCTACCCAGCTCATCAGAACTGGGTCTCTGTCATCTTCAGCCCGGCTAGCAAGTGGGTAATCAGCACTGGCCACAACGAGTGCGTGAGCTGGATGTGCACATGGAGTGGAAGCTGGTAGAAGTGGTACTTATGTACCTCCTGGGCTTCATGCCTGCAATACGATTTTGATATTCAGTACACATTTGTTGGTGATTATTCTGGACAGATCAGCCTGCTGAAACTTGAGCAGAATGCATGTGCAGTCATCACCACCCTCGACATGAAGGGAGTGTTGCCTGCTTCTGGTGGGACCCGATTCAGTGGTTACTCTTCTCAGGAGCATCTGACAACAGCATCATCATGTGGGACATCGGGGGCCAGAACGGCCAGACACTCTTGCTTCAGGGCCACCATGACCGGGTGCAGTCACTGGCAGCTTGTGTCCTGTGATGGTGACATCGCAGTGTGGAACATGGACATCAGCCGAGAGGAGGCACCCCAGTGATTGGAAAGTGATTCCTGTCAGAAATGTGAGCATGTATTTTCTGGAATATAAAGTACCTGTGGGACACAAAGATGCTGGGGTTGAGGCAGCATCATTGCTGGAAGTGCAAGCAAGCTGTGTGAGGAAAGTGCAGCAGCAAGCGCTCCAGTTACCTGGTCATGGGCTTCAAGTTCCAGGTGCAAGTGTGTGACTCCTGCCATGACTCCATCAAAGACAAAGACTGAACTTCTCTAGCAATGTTTCATGAATAAAAGCACAACACCTCACACACGTCCATGGACACCGCCAGGGGCCTGATGGTGACATGTGGGACGGACCGCATACTGAAGATCTGGGACATGGATGCAGGTGGTGGACTGCAGCCTGGCGACTGGATTTTCTCTGCATTGATCTGGGAGCTGGTGTATGTCTCCCCCTTACAAACAGCGGCCTCCACCTGATTAAGCCCTTCTCATGTGGCCCACGTCATGTGAAGGGACAGTAGCCACTTAAAAACATTTTTCTAAAGAAAACATCAGAAAGGAACTCACCTTTGGGACACATACGAAAAAGGTCTGTGGCGGTTCCCTGACTTCAAGACCTCCCTGTGAGCAGCAAGCATGAGGATGAGGAAAGAGTCATCCTGCTGTGCAAGTTTTAGAGGGGAAAAAATTGAACCAAAAGTGAATGCTGCGAATTCTCCCAATGTTGTCCAGAACACAAACACATGTCTGCTCAGACCAGCAGGTCTCCTGAGAGCCCAGAGTTGGAGGAAGTCAAGAAGCGAGAGTCCGTCCTCCTTGCCAGCAGCGTGCAGATGTGACCTGCACCTTACTGTACCCTGTCTGGGTAGTGCCATCATCTGCATGTAGCATTTGGTCCATTTCAGGTGCTTCCCTTCCAGGAAAACCTTTCCACATGCCACAAGCAAACCTTTGCTCTTGTCGTGATGTCAATTGTGAAACTTCTATAACACTCAGGTCAGTCCACATCCTTCCCTCTCCCCAGGTGTGCTCTGAGGACACTTTACTATGGTGCTGTTAACACGCAAGTCACGCAGGTCGTCTGACATGCTCTCACTGCAGCCAGGGACAACTCACAGTGAAGCCCACTGTCAGCCTGCAGAGACAGGACACGGTCACTCTGTCCCACAATCATGCGGCCTTCCTGACAGACACATTCTGTCCCTAGTCCCAAGATGAGCTCCTGAGATGTGTGGCAATTTAATGTCCTCAGAGAAGTACTCCAAAGCTTTTAAATGATGCTGACTTTTAGTTGAATGGGCATTCTTAACATTTCTTCAGAGGAACCTGTTGACCAGAGCTATAATCATCAATTCGTCTTGTACCCCTTACCAGTAAATCATTTCCATCACAAATGGCAGAAGTTGTTGTTTCCAAGCTTTGAACCAGAGTGCTAGGGTGAGGCAGAGGTCAAGGAATAGAGAGCCTGTCTTTTTTATATAGAATATTAATGTCCATGTTTGCTTAACGTGCGGCCCCTGCATCAATTCTTCGGGCTGTGGAGCTGAGTGTCAAAGGACCTACTTTTTAAAAAAGGATTAAATATGAAAATAGGAACTGTATCATTCTAATGTCTTACTAATGGATATTGATTTTAAAAAACACTGTCACTGTGTTGGGGATATACTAAGACAATATGGTCATTCTGTATGATCACACTAAAAGGACTAAATCTAGTTTGTAATGAGGGCTTACAGGGATAAAAAAGTTTCTGGCAGTCAGTTCATCTGAGATGTCTTACTGGCCATGTGACAAAACTAATAAAGCTGCAAGGTGTATCATATTCTGGAATGATTCATAAAAACTGTTTTTAGAATGAAGCCGGAGGCATTTTGTTGCTCCTTAACTTTTTTGTATTATATCACCTTGGAAAATTGTTTCTTTTAACAACTTTTCACAAAATATATGTTACTTAACATGATTTGGAAGCAAAATTGAATGATAGTAGCTTTTAAGCCATGATGTTTAATGTTCAACTTCATACATTAATTTTCATTCGGATAATGGTTTGGTCCATTCAAAGGTGCTATCCTACGATTTTAAGTCCTAAAGGGAAAATAGAATATGATCCCATCTTTGCCCTGGGGAACAGTTCTGAGCTGTGGTTTTGTTTTCTTTTAACTTCTGTAAAATGTACTCCTTAATGTCTGTGTTAAGTTGAACAGAATACCACAGTTGCTAAGAATAGTGCATAGCTTTCAAATATTTTATCTGAAAGTGTTCTTGATGAAAAAAACTGTTTTCCATAGAGAATGTAAAAGTCATTTCAGGCCCTTTACAGAGTTAATGTAAGTCAAGGAGGAAATTTACACCTAAGGAAAAATTGGAGTAAGATGCCTTAGAGAAGGAAGAAGAATACTTCAATATAGATTGCTCTCCACCTAAGCCTATGATCTCTTTTCTTTTTGGAAATGGATACATCAGGCTTATCTTGTTTCTATCACACATTAGCCAGAAAGTGGTGTAGTATTTTTTACAGAAGTGGGCAAAAATTATTTTCTCAATTATACTGATGAGACATACAAGCAAGGTACAGATAAACTCAATAGTTATTGTCTTATTTTGATTGTTTCTCATGAACACATCACGTAAGATAGTTCAGGTAAGTTTCCGATGCTTTTCTGAATCTTTAAGCTAATTTGTATGGATATGGATTAAAAATTACAGAATATTAGAGAATATCTTTATATTTAGCTCTTGTGTTTATGGAATAAAGACATGCAAGATCTTCATTAGCAACGTGTTTTAAAACTGTTCTATATTAATCTAAGTGATAGCAATATCCCCATAGCATTAAATAGAAGCAAATTATTATTCATTATACTGTATTGCAAATCTCCATTTACTACTCCCTAGTTCTGTCTTGCTCTCCAGAGGACAAAAGCAGAAAACAACATCTTGCTTTAGAACATACTACTTGTTTGTCTTCTCTCAGCAATTCAGTTTGTTAGTAGCTGTCTTTTTTAAACTGTTGAATCTGACCCAGATATGCAGTATGCACCACAGCAGCACAGATCCAAGGAGATATTTTCTAAAGGCAGTTTTCTTTAAAATATTTTCTACTTCCATTACTGAATCTGATGTCTTTTAAAAAGTAAGAAACCATTTACTATTAGTGATAAACCATCTGCTCATTGTCAAAGTGAGGTGTAACAAATAGGTAATACATGCTATATGTATTCAAGTATCTAGTGCTTGTTAATTGTGAGATTATTGAATGCCTCCTCTATTTTCTATAGTTTGCTATACAGTAACTCTTAGAGTAAGCTGAACTTTATAAGCACATTTGTAGTAGAGTACAAATAAACTGTTTTTCTCTACCAAAAATAAGAGCCACCTTCTATATCAAAACTATCTGGCCGGCCACACCTGTAGTCCCAGCTACTCGGGAGGCTGAGGTGGAGGATCGCTTGAGTCCAGGAGTTCTGGGCTGTAGTGCTCTATACCGATCGGGTGTCCCCACTAAGTTCGGCATCAATATGGTGACCTCCCGGGAGCGGGGGACCACCAGGTTGCCTAAGGAGGGGTGAGCCGGTCCAGGTCGGAAACGGAACAGGTCAAAACTCCCGTGCTGATCAGTAGTGGGATCGCGCCTGTGAATAGCCACTGCACTCCAGCCTGGGCAATATAGTGATTCCCTGTCTCTAAAAAAAAAAAAAAAAAAAACTATCTGATACTTTTCCAACTCCTGTCATCATGGAAATGGACTCTATCAGTTTAGCACTCAAAAGCTCACTAATTGCCTGAAAAACTCACCTTCTCAAAACAGATTCCTTAAAAGCTAAGTCAATACATTCTCAAGTATCCTGGACCAACAAGAGTCCTCAAGCTAACTGGAAGGTCAATGCTGACTTATGCACATGATTGTCATGAGAATCAAATGAGACCATGTGCTAAGCCTGCTGGTGTACACCTGTAACTCAAGCTACTATGGATGATGATACTAGCCTGGAGAACTTACCAAGACCCTATCTTAGAACTAAATAATAAAAAGGATTGGAGATATAGCTAAGTGCTTCCTGTATTCAATCTCCAGAATGAAGAAAATTAATCATCACAATGACATTTAACACTCATGTGCCTAAGTAGACTGTAAACAAAAATCAATGCAACTTTGAAAGCTGGTTTGGATTCTTGGATAATCAATTAATGTCATTAACTTTCAAAAAAGGGCAGTGCCAGGGCTGAAAATGTTTGCTGATCTGACATTTCTGCCTGAAGTTCCATCCTGAGTCAATAAGCACAAATGAGGACCTGCATCTTCTCACCATACCCGTGCGGCTTTCATCAATCCTGGCTCCCTTGTACCCTCGACTGACCAGCTGCTTACCTCAACTCAGCTCTTTGGTGCAGTTCATTTCTGGCCTTATCACTTTGGCCTCTTGGCTCCACTCTGTAGCCTCCTAGAGATCCTCTTCCCACACACAACCTCAAATCCACCCTGTTCCTGAAGCCCAGAGCGATGTTTTACCACCTGGCTTTACACCCACCTATGCCTCTCACCAAGAGGGTAACTTCTCAGCCCTCCAAGCCTGCTTCTGTATCTATACACCTAAAAAGAGAAGTATACATCAGGCAGGGTATACATTAGCCTACCATGTATGGGGCCCAGCATTTGATTCCCAGTACGTCTAAAAAAACCAAGATAAAAACAACAAAACACAACAAACAGAATTGGGCCAGCTCATCTATAAAACTCCATTTCACTACTGTAAGAATCACATTTCTATGGGAGATAACAACAGCACAGGGAATACAAACTACTTAGTTTCTACCTCCCTGGAACAAACAGCCAAAGTAGTTAACCCTGCCCTGAACCATTTCAAGTTTCCCTAGATGCATCTAATCTTTCAACAAATACTCACTAGGCACCTATTTGTGACTATTCCTATACTGGACTCCTAAAAACAGAGTGATAAACAAGACAGTGCCTGTTCCCCGTGAGGTGGCTGCCTAGCAGGACTCACACTTATACCAAGGGCTGCAGTAGATGTCAGGATGTGTGAGGAGAGGAATGTGCAAACTGCCTCAGGGCATGAGGACATTTGGATTGGCTAGACTGAAATGAGTTTAAGCTGGAGACATAAGCATGTGTATGTATGTGATGCAGAAAGTAACACTGACACACAGCGGGTAAAGGGTGCCTCACATAATGAGGACATGGAAGGGAAGAGGTCACTGCTGTGAGTAGAGTGCCTCATGTGGGAAGGCATTCACATTATGTAAAGATACCCAGGGGTAATTTTGAAGACAATGAGGAAACACTGAAAGATTTTTTTTTCCTTAGTACTACGGACTGAATTTATTCCCAGCCTTTTTTCACGCTGAACTACATTGCGAGCCCTTTTTTCCCCATTTTTAAAATTTTGAAAAAGGGTCTAGGTCACTAAGTTAGGCAGCATGGGCTCGAATTCACAGTTCTCCTGCCTCAGTCTCTAGAGATTCTCTCAAGTACTACTATACTCACAAGATTTTTTTTTGAGGTGCTAGGGATCAAATCTAGGATCTCATATGTTAGGAAAGTGGTCTACATTGAACTATATCCCTTAGTCTGCCCCTGAAATGTCTGAGATGGAGAATAGACAGATCTGAGGTGTAGCAGCTTGACTGTAAGAGTTATCTGGCTTCTGTTCCCATGTAAAAAAGTGTGACCACTGGGAGTGGTGGTACACTCCTGTAATCCCAGCACTCAGGAGGCAGAAAGATTATCACAAGTTCAAGGATGGCCTGAACTATCTAGTGACTTCAATCCTTGAAGTCAATAGTGAGAGCCTGTCTCAAAAAAAAAAAAAAGTGAAATGCTATTGCGCCAGGAAAGGCTATTCCTGGCCTATCTAGTGCTCCCTCAAGGCTGTTATGGTTTATACTTTGTGTAACTGGAGAAGTCTAGAAGCTT
Source organism: Cavia porcellus (assembly GCF_034190915.1). Taxonomy (NCBI): domain Eukaryota; kingdom Metazoa; phylum Chordata; class Mammalia; order Rodentia; family Caviidae; genus Cavia; species Cavia porcellus. The sequence goes on from NW_026947489.1 coordinate 62,920,670, forward strand.
AACTAAGGGACTCAGCAGCTCCACATCCTGGGGTGTAGGGGACAAGCCACTACCATTCTAGGATATTGTACCCTGTGTCAATCTGAGAAGGACAGAGGTTTAATTGATTCAGCAGGGGGCCAGGATCCTTAGTGTATAGTCTGTACAAGAGGAGGGTGTGCAAATGGTATGAGTGCTACACCAACCCCAGGGGAGCAGCCTGCATATAATAAAAGGCAATGAGGAGGGATTGCTTGCTGATTCTTCAGAGGAGCTCCAGTCTTCGCCTTCATCTTAGATATCTCCTGGCACAGACTGTTTGCCTTCCACCTGGGACTCTTCAATCCTCCATTGTAGATTCTTCAGTGCTCCATCACAGACTCATTGGCCTCCTGATTCGGACTTGCACAGGACACTGCAATGAGCTCCAGCCCTTGGACTGAATCCTTCAGACTTCAGTGTGCAGAGATCCTTTGCATATTCCTTCATCCATCTTGTGGCTGACCATTGTAAACCAATATTGTAATTTTATTATACATCTGTATATCTTGTGTTATATATGTTTATCTAGTAAACTCTGACTGATACACAGGCCTTTTCCATACACAGGAGCTAGAATAATCTCCTTAACTCACATGATATCCATGATACCATTAATGCTCATAAAGTCCCTTCCACTAGGTGTGGTGGCACATGCCCATAGTCTTAGCACTTGGGAGGCTGAGGCAGAAGGACTGCCATGAGTTTAAGGCCAATATAGTGAACTTAAGGCCAGCCTGAGCTACACAGTGTACACAGACTCCATCTCAAAAAAAAGGTCTCTTCCACAGTATCTGTGAGACTCAGTGCAAAGTTCATATTCTTTGCTAGACCCACAAGATCAACACCATCTGAACCCTTCCCCCCTCTCCAAGCAGCTGGATAAGAAGTGCTAAGGTCTGGGGAGATGAGACTCTGTCAGTTTCATTTGCTTAGTAAATCTCTGACTTCACAATATTCACCAGAATGAAAGGAGTGACATGGCATGTGAGGAGCAAGACCTGCTAAGACTCAGAAATGAGGCATCAGGAATGGGTGTATATGGTGGTAGGAGTCAAGAGTAAGAGCAAGTAGGTGATCTGAGCAAGGAATCTGCAGTGGCTGAGGCCTCTCAGCAAAAGTTCAGAGTTGTGCATAGCAGTGATGATGTAAAAAGAAAACGTTTGCCTCCCAGAGTCTGGCAAGAAATCGGAGTTAGCCCCCAACTCTTAGGAGGCTTCTTACTCCAGTCCAATGGGAAACCATCCCTGGAATGAAGGCACTATTTTTGAGTTTCACTGTGCTGAACCTCCTGAGGGAGGCAGGGAACACGTAGTATCTTAGAGGTATGACACATAAGGGGCTCACTACACCTGTCTCTTTGTTTGTCCTACAGGCAAGACACTTCAGAATCCTTGCAATAAGATTTGGCTCTGACCACTGCAAACTGGGCAGGTGTGACATGTCCACCTCAGGCTGGCCTGAAACCCCACTGTTAACTCATCCAAATTCTCTTTCTCCTTGGCCAAAAAAGTAAAGAACTGTGCAGCACTGAGGCCTTGGGGATGGCAGGACCACTGATCAGGGGAACACATAAAACAGTGTCCCTCCAACACATATGCTAGACCACAAGAGGAAAAATACACCTCAGTTATGCAGTGCCACTGAAAATTGTACAACTGAAAGAATTTTACCTGGCCCTCCTGTGAACCAGTGGCAGTTGTGGTCTGGGAGGACAGCCAAGAAGTCAACCTATTTCTCCTATGATCCAGTGGCAGCCATGCAGGCCCTTCCTGTGAGCCAGCAGCATTGTGGGCCAGGAGGAGAATCAAGAAGTCAGCTGGCCCCTCCCATGAGCCAGCTGGCCCTCAGGCTGGGAGACAAGAAGAGTCCCCCAACACAGGCCGATAGGCAACTGAGGTTTCTGCTGGGAAGAAGGACCACATTGGTTGTCAGATTCCATACAATATGTGTTATAGCTTGGCAGAAAGTTTGTTTGCATTTTACTCATGTTCTGAGACTTTGCCTAAGATTAAAGGTGGTAGACTAACTAATATGGTAAAAGAAATTTCAAGGCAGTCTAATGTTGAGGCTGTGGCATAGCTATTGTTGGGGACTTTTTGCCAGATTTATGTTGCAAATCAACAGCAAAGAACCCAGCAGGATGATTTAAAACGTTGGGAGTTTGGCCAGGAAGGAAGCTCCAGTAAAGCTATGGACTGTAAAGATAAAGATGAGATCTTGATTGCTGAGAAGGAATAATAAAAATAAAAAAGAAGCAGAACACAAACTGGGATATAGCAACTGAGGTACAAAAACAACTTAATACTTCCATTGTTTGACTGATTTTGCAGGCCTAAATGATAACAATATGCAATATAGCAACTAATAGAAATTTCCTTCCATCTTTTTTTGAAATCCAATTTTGTTATCACTATTTTGTTTTAGCCCCTTCAAAATAAATGAACAAACAAAAGTTAGAGCTGTGACACACATTGGCTACCATGGGCTGTTACACACTTATTAAAATGAGAATGCACCAAACAGAAATAACTTCCCTAAAGTCTCTGTAACCTTTGTAGTCTGGGCAAGGAATCTGGAAAATCTCTTCCATACTGATGGACATTTTTGCTGAACAATGACAAGCAGGCCTCTCTAGAGTAGAGTCTGTCTAGGTATAGGAAGGTCCCTTCGGGAGGAAGCTGCACTTAAGGTTGCACCTACCTTTCCAACATGTATTCCAGGTTGGTCAGCCTTGCTTCCCCTGCAGACACAATGTGGATGGCATAAGAGCTGAGGGAGCGGTGGACAAACCCCCGGGAATGCAGGTATCTCAGGGCATCAGCAATTTGCAGCAGTAAGTGCACCATCACCTCCATGTGCAGCACAGGGAACTGGGACCGCTGCAAGTGAGAGACAAAATGCCAGAACACAAAGGAAAAGCCCGATACTGTAGGATCCGGTATCATTTCCAACAGCTTTTCACTTAAATCTCCTAATTCCTTAGTGTCCCTATTTTACAGATAACGAATTTAAAGGTGGGTGTGACCATGCTAAAATGCCATTGAGCTGGCCCCTACTCAAACCTGTGCTCCTTTACTTTGGCTGAAATTCTTTGTAGAGTACCTGTTACAAGCATCAGGGATCAGCCTGAGGGATATTACAAGGAAATGTATCCCACAACCAGAGGTAAACATGCCCTATAAGAACCCTGCAGAAGGCAGATAACCAATCCAGCCCTGCCTACAGTCAGGAGTACGAGGAAGACCATCCTAAGAAGACAGAAATTCATTCATATTGATGTACCCAGGTCATGTCTCTTCTCTAGGGAAATGCTGTCCGTTTTAAGGACTCATTCCAGCAAGGGAATAAAAAGCAAATGCAGAATGCTAATGAAGTCATCAGGAAAGAAGGAAGGAAGGAAGGGAGGCAGGCAGGCAGGCAAGCCATCTGGGAGAAAAGTCTCAGAGGATCCCTCTTTACTCTCAGCATCTTTAGAATAAAGTCACAGAGAAAGAAACATCCTCTAGGAGCTCTCTGAGGCCACATGGTTTTCTGGAAACCTATTAGCCATGGAAGGTCTTTCTTTGCCAAAAGGAAATGTAAGCAATTACAAGGAAGGAATAAAGACTGCTATAAACTAGCCAGGACAGACCACAAGTGGAAAAAAAGAGTTGGAGACAACAAATTATTTAGGGATGGGCCATCCTCTCCCACCCACAAAGACTAAAATGAAACCAGTGGATTAAAGAACACTCCCCGGCAAGATCCTTCTTAGTATAAGATCATCTCTGCCCTCTTGAGTTATCCTAAGATTATCCACTGCCCACTGAGTCATTGGCCTCTGAGTCTTCAACTGACCTTGAATCTTCAATTAGCCACTCCTACCAAGGTATACACTCAATAATAGTGGCTGACTTGGAGTGTCTTTGTCTCTGCCCGTCCTGAGGCACTGACCTCCCAGCCTTACTTCATGAATTACTAAATTTGTCTGTTTCCTATGTCATCCCTTTGCCATATCCTTCATACAGGCAGTTGGAGATCTTGGCCAGATCCCTGATAGCAAAGAAGGAAAGTAGACAGTGAGCAATGGCTTAATGAACTAGAAACAGGTTCTATGTATTTCTGGGCAGGACTGACAAGATGTCACATTAGTTCTGACCACGTGCACATGAGCATTAAGTAGAATATTACACAGCCCCATAACAAAACACATTCTCTGTGGGACCTCTAGGGCTTGTACAGAGGAGAAAGGGCAGGGAAAAGCGGTAAAGGTAGCAGGGGAGGAAAGAACATAGAATGGCTGATTACCCGTTCATGAAGGACACTGAATAGTGTGCCAACAGTGATGCGCTCATACACAAGTTGGGTCTTCTCCAGGTCCTGGGACAGGCACACAGCCATCAGTTGTAGCAGGTGCGGATGACGCAGCTTGCTGCAAAAGAAGTAAGTTTCACAAAGGATGGGGAATAGGAGCACATCATGAAAACACAAGTGTTGTCCTTTTATTAGGCCCTTTGAGTCCACAGTAAACAAAATTTTTCTAAGAAAAGAGCAAGGATTGGAGGTTCAGTAGTCTCTGTTGGTAGAACCTATGGCTTCTCTCACTAACCACATCCTGAGAGCTTACAAGAATCAAAATAACAATGACAATGTTGCTGTAAGTTATTGAGCAAGACATTCTGTCTCTGTTGTACCTGTCATCTTATACTGTAATCATCACATGTTAGAAATACATCCTTATATTCTCACTTGAGAAATGAAGTACCTAACATTAAGGAAACACGAGGAACTTTTCCAATGTGACACATCCTATACTATGCCTATAGGTCTTCCCAAAGCTCTTGGGGCTTTAGACTGATTTCTCCAAAAAGAAACACTGGCCTCTCTAGGGACACCTCCTATAGCAGTTGGGCGGACTATTCAGTTAAGAGCTTAATGAGCCTAGATTCACTACAGGCTGTTCCAGCAGGAACTGAAGGACCAAAACTTGCAACCAGAGGAAATCTAACAAACTAAAGACTCATAGCCATGTCCTCAATGTTGGAGATGTGGTTCTTAGAGATATGGATCTCATGCCCAGACATGCTCCAAGAAAACACATGATTTCATGATGAACCCAGTGCTCCAAATTGGGCAAGGCTCAGGGACAACAGAAGGAAAACCAGATGGGCCCAGAAGTTGGGCCATCCATTAGAGGGGTTATGGAAGAGTACACAGACTTGAGCCCCTCACCATTGTAATCCCTACCCCTCAGATTTCATCAGTAATTCTTATTTCCCTTTTCTTGGCAGCCTTTGGAAGTCAACTCAACCAATTCTGAGTCAGGAAATATGAGGTTGATGGGGGCTGGTACTCTGCACCCCATAGACCACCCTAGCAAGGAATTCGGGTCTCTAGAGACCTGGTCCTGTAATTGATCCGGCCGCTGGGCCTCCTGCTTACCTGCTATGTTCCTGCTCAGCAATCAGTAAGTCAGCCAGCCTCAGCTTGTTGCTGTGAGGGTGGGTGGGGAGATTCAGGCTCTTCACTGTGACTCTACTCCCATTCCACACAAGGCTACAAGGGCAGCAGAATACAAGCAAAGGGCATTAGCAGCCATGGCTTCAGTGAGCCAGCTTTCCAGATAAGACCAGAGGACTGGGTTCACACAGAACCTGTTACATCCCATGGGATGAATGGATTCTCTCTACCCAAAACTACTGGATTCCCAACACCTTGGAGAATCAGGTGTGGTATCAGGAAGTCAGAGAGGTTTCCAGGGAGGGAGTGATTTGGTCATATGTGCATTTTAAAAACACAATAGTACCAGCAGTGTGGAAAATGGATAAGGCAGCGGTGATGAAGAGAATAAAAGACCAGTCAAGGGTCCATCTGGGTGAAGGACAGTGATAACTCGGGTAGAGGCAGCAGCAATGGAACACAAAGGCAAGATCCATCAATAAATTCAGGGAGCAGGGGGATTTGTAAATTTGGCAGAGGCCTTTTTATTAGAAGGGTGATTCTTCTAGGCAGAGATGAAGCATTCAGGTTCAAGAAGCTGAGAGACCTGGGCTAGGACAGGTCTCTGAAGACTGAGAAAACCCCAGGGACTCTTCATAAACAAACCCTGTTACTGTCACCTCCCCTGGATTTGGCTGATGAGACCCCCAAAAGATGCCTGTTTCATCTTCTACAGAGGCTTCAGTATCCTTTTGCCTGTATCAAAGGCACAGCAATCAGCACAAAGTTACCTCAGTATTTCAGAAAGCAAAGAGGTGAAACTATTATAAACAAGTAATCTTTCAGAGCTGGATTCTCCCTCTCAGAACACATGGGAAATATGCATAGACAAGTGTGGCTGTTACAACTACAAAGGGCATAAAGGATTGCCACTACTACCTAATGACAAGGGTCAAGGGAGCCAAACATCCTACAATGCACAGGTCTGCCCTCAGTAACAAAGGATCAGCTAGCCAAAAATTTTCACATGAGAAACTCTGATGTAGACACATGTTCTTAAACGCTCCCTTGTGTTGAAGAGGAAACTCTCTACATATAAGGGTGTTATTTCAGCCCACACTTCCCATGAACCAAATGAATCCTCCCACTGACCAGCTCCTTACTTGGTCATGACCATGTAAGGCCCACTGATAAAAGAGAAAGTGGGCTCATCATCAGCTTGAATCATTTCCTTTTCTCCAATTATTGGAAGAGAGCCTAGATAGGCAAGCTGTGTGCCACCTGTGAGATAAAACTGAAACCAAAGCATAGACTCAACTCATGGGGAGAAAAAAGGAAAAGCAAAATACTACCAGAATCTTGTTAGCTATCTAAAATTAGTTAAGAACTGATACTCACTTGCTGAATATCTCTATGCACTATAGACATTATTCTTTAATTTTTATCATTTTAAATCTTCCTAGAAACACTGCTGGGTTATTGTATTCTTTCCTTTCCACTAGTGATAAAAACTGAGTTGGAGGTCACACACTTGTCTGAAGTACTGGAGGCTGACTGAGGAGCCTCCCATAGAACCTGGACCTACATGTAGACAAAGCACACATTCCTGGGTCTGCTTCTGCAGATTACTCAGGCAAATACCACTCATCTGCCAAGCAGTTTTTCCCAACTGTCTATCTTTGATTGATAGAACCAAGGATTCAAAACTTACTATCTTTTCTCACAACATTCCTTCAGTTTAAAAATCCAAATTCCTCAAAAGGATGTCGGCCATGCCTATAAGCCAGTGGGAGGCCAAGGTCATCAGGCAACAAATCCATTGGGGGTAGTGTAGCTCTCATTCTCGCTGTTAAGGGAGAGTAATGAGGCCTTCATTGAAAATTAAATCACCTTCTAAACTTCTGAAATCTAGCCCACAGTCATCCACAGGAATTCTCCATAGTTTTTATTGTTTTTCAGTAGAGACAGAAGCCTCACAACATGACAAGAAAAAAAAAATACTTTGGCAAGGGTAAAGGAGAAAGTCTTATTAACAAAGGTCACATGGTGGTTCACATGATTTCCAGTTAGTCCTACAACACTGGTTGTTATTAGCAACACCTTACCTTCCCAAAGCCAAAGCTGTAGATATTTTGGGTAGAAATGACTCCAGCTTTAAGAGGTCGATTAGGAGAACCACTAGGACTTCTAGAAATGTATACAGAAAAAAAATGAAAATTAGCCACTCACATAAAGAGGCATAATACTAACCCTAATTTTGGAAGGTGCAGTTCTTGTGACTTTTTTTAAAGAGTTCAATCTCTTACACTACAGAAGGAATGCAGCAGGCACTCTGGGCATCCACTGCAACCCTCAGGTGAGAGGCACAGCTCTCCGAAGGTTCATAAGCCCCTCCTCCAGTCAACATCAACACCAGACATTACCAAGACTATGGCTGCTTTCTCTCCACCTACAGAATGCTTCACAAATCTGCATGTCATTCTTGTACGAGACACATGCTTCATGCTCATCTTCTCTGTGTCCTAGTGCTGGTATATGTGCTGCTGAAACAAGCATGATATGACTTGACTTTTATCATGGAATTAAAGACTATGATAGCCAACCCTGAAAAGACTATGGTGATTGTCACCACCTGGTATTCATGATATTCATAGTCAAAGAAGTTTAACCTGTTAGCTTAGTAAGATATTGTGGAAATGATGGGGTAACCCTTCCAAAGCAAAGGCTAACAGGGATTCTGCCTTGATCTCTCTGGTATTATTTGCTTTGAGAATTGTGAGGACATTGAGCAGCCCAACACAGAAACCAAATATTCAGTACCAATTTTCTAACCATGGAAGTATGCCCTTTTGAAACTGGATCCTGCATTCCCCATCAAGCCTTCAGATGGATTATGGCAGCTCCAAAAGATATCTTCAGTGTAAACTAGGTAAGCCATTCACTGCATCCTGATCCCAGAAATTCCATCAGATAAACATATTTAGTTCCCTACTAAAACAGATAGTAAGAAAATGTAGAAAGGAACACAAGAAAAGAAAGGATGGTATAAGGATGGATAACTAGGGAGAAGACTATAAACAAATATAGTCACTGAAACAAAAAAAATGAAACTGGGGAGGATGAAAATGATTTAAGTGTGTTATGTGCACTAATCAGCATAAACAATACTCACTAATAAAAAAGATATGAAATTAACAAAAAACAGTTGGTAGGGGTTGGGAGGAATCATAAAGCATATCTTCTACAACTTTCTCATTTTACAATGGGGAAAATGAAGCCGAAGAGAAGTCACAGACCAAGAGCACAGACCAAACTTGGACCTCACCCAAACCACTGCCTGCATGTAAGATTCCACTAATTAAAGGCACCTTGGAATGTCATACATTTCTTTGGGTCCAGAGGCCTGGGAGTATGCCATGCATGTAGCAGGTGCTTAGTGGATGCTTTATGAGTAGTTTTCACCCAGATTGCAGGATAGGGAGAGGCACTAAAACATTTTCCCTTCTTGGCAAATGGCAAAGAAGCTGGTGGGACAGTGTATACCCAGCCCCAGTCTGTGCCAGGTCTATGAGGTCACATCATGAACAGATGAAAATGCTGTACTTCTGCTCTTGCAATTGCCCAGGCTTTATATCTCCTCAGCAACTTTTCAGTTCCAAGCTGTCCTTTCCCTCCTTTCACACGTCATGCTGCTGAAGAGAAGACTCTCAAATCTGGACTGAGGTAAACTGGACATCTCAGTTTACACTTTGTATCCCAGGATCATCCTTTTGGAAATAATCAGTGTACGGGGTAACTTCTGTGGTTTCCCTGATTTGAGGAGACGCATTCTCCTGTGTGTGTGTGTGTGTGTGTGTGTGTGTGTGTGTGTGTGTGTGTGTCTTTTTGAGACAAGGTCTCACCATGTGGTTCAGGCTGGCCTTGGGCTCACTGTGTAGCCCAGGCTGGTCATGAACTTGCAATGATCTGCCTGCCTCAGCCTCCTCAGTGCTAGTATTACAGGAATGCACCATAATGCCCAGCTGAGGAGACACATTCTTTAGAGAAAAGCCACTTTCTTATGCCAAATCATTAGTCTCCTCTATAAACAAGGCCTATGTGCTTAGCCCTAACAGATCTAGGAAACAATGGAGCACTTCTAATCCCAGGGGAACAGATTAGTATTAGTGAGGGTGGGATCCCCCCTCAGCCATGCAACAGGAGACACCACTGCTCAGGCCTCCCGTCTTCCATCTGATCAGCACATAGGCTCATTAGAAGGTAGCAGCACTGTTTAAGCAAAGAAGCTGACTGTTCTCTGGCATCAACCTGGATCACGCTGCAGTTCAGACTAATGTGTCTTGCTCTCTGATCTAAATCTCTCAGTCTCTGGGCCAGGAATATAGCTCAGTAGCACAAGCGCCTGCTTGGCAATTGCAAGGTCTTGAGTTTGATTCCTGGTCCTCCCCAAAAAACAAAAAGCGAAAAAACAACTAAGTCCCTGTCTATGTAACTAAATGTTTCAGTCCCTATCCATGTAAGGGGAGTAAAAACGACTCTGGTTATCCACAACTATCCAGCCACCACTTTGTCTTTGTTTAGTGCTTTCATCTTTCCCGGTCCTGGCTCTGCATCTTCATATGCCTACGGACAATCGTATCTGATGTGGTATCACTCATAGACCTTAGGCCAACTCTTTATTTCTAGGACTTGTGTGATTCTTTATATTACAAAAAAAGGAGATGTGCATTTCCATCCTATTTTCCATTAAACATACCATTTACTTTAGGTTTTTAATTAGATGAATTATGTAATTATGAAACAGACACTATGTCTAGATTAGTAATTGATGTTTCAAGTGTTGACCAATTTTTTTTTTTTGAGACAGGGTCTTGCTTTGTAGTACAGGCTAGCCTTGAACTCACTATGTAGCCCAGGCTGGTCTTGAACTTGTGTGTGTGATCCTTCAGCCTCAGTCTCCTGAGTGCTGGGATAACAAGTATATACCACCATGCCCAGCACAAACGTTTATCGATATTGAATTTGGGATTTCTTTCTTGGCTTTCCATAAACATACTTTATTTGTACTGACCAGGCCACTAAGGGTTAGTGATGAATGATTCATAGTCTCTGTCCAATTGGTATTCACAGATTGGTTAGAAAAACAGAAAACACTTGCAAATAAAATGACAAGTGAAAAATTTCTGTAAATGGAGTGGATAAACTGTACAAGGGCAGCACATATCTTACAGCAGCTTCAAACAGCCCCAAAAACCATAAATTAAGCATTTGTGAACTTCTACAACCTTCATAAGAAAGAAATATTCTTTCCAAGATTCAGAAGATGACCAAAAAAAAAAAAAAAAAAAAAGCCAGGCAGCTACCCTACCAGCTAAGTTTTTTCTGCTGGGCCCCTCAGACTTAAGATGTTCCTCTTTTACCGATGGGATCTGCCTGGATTTCCCCGATTTTCTAGGGGGAGGAGGATGCTCTTCTGGCAGTCCTTTCTTAAGGGTCACATCTCTTTCCAAGTGCAGCTCTTTCTCTGGGTGGCCGAGATACCAGCAAGTATACTTGTAAAGGAGACCAGCAGCACATGTCACAGGGCTCCCATTAGGAAGGGGGTTGGAGCAGAATATTCCATGTGCTGGAATCAGTACTCACCCTTGCAGTAGGCCCACAAGGCAGGGTGGGCTGCAGATGAGCCGTTGAGGGGAGTCTATCTTCTTCAGGAGGTCATGAGAGAAGCCTTGCATGATGGCCTGCATGTGCAAGGCACAGCGCTGCATGAACTCCACCATCTATAACACATGGTAAAGACACTCAACACTGGCCACATCAGCCCTTGATGGAAATACAGGTTTGGGTGAAGCATGAATGACAGACCTCCCAGAGGGGAGAGAAAGGGAACAGAAGACTTTCAGATGGATGGAACATTTTCAAGGAGAAGATTTGTCCACGACTGCCTCAAATTTCCTCATTCCACACCTGAGGAAATTGAGGTAGAGGGGTAAAATCTCTTGCTCAAGGCTCAAGAGGTAATAAGCAGAACCAGAGGGCAGGAAGTATATTGCACCAAGAGGTTGGCATTTCGCATGTTCCTGGCTTTCACATCTGTCCTGTTATTTAGCTCTCATTAAAACACATTACATGTGGGACTGGGGATGTAGCTCAGGGACACAGCACCTGCCTCATAAGCAAAAGGTCCTGAGTTTGATTCCCAGTACCAAAACAAACAAACAAAACAAAAAAAATCACATCGCACCGGACAGTGAGTGGCCTCAAGCACGTTACACAATGTCAACAGGACTATGGGAGTAAAATGAGGACAATAACAATACTGTACTGAGCTGAAAGGCTATTGAGATTTAGGTAAGTCATTTAAAAAAAACTTCTTTGGAACATGACTGGTGGTAAGGGCTAAAGGGGTTAGACAACATTATTGCTCTCCCTCTTCACTCAACAAATGATTTTCTAGAATCACTAGACTTGACCAAGGTTCTATACCAGGTTAACTTGCTTGGACTCAGGCCTATGTGTCCAATGCAAGGCTAAAACTCCTGCAAGCTCTGCCTTGCACCTAGGATCCTGACTCTCAGGCTGGGGCTCCTCCACTGGACTGGAAAGTGGGACCTCCCTTACCGGGGTACTGCGATCCTTTCCTGCTGCCAAGGCCCAAGTGTGTGGGTTTCGACCCTTCTCATCATGAAGCCGTAGGTCACCCCCTGCATCCAGAAGTTTACTGAGGATCCACTGACTGCCTGAAAATGCTGCTGCATGGACAGGGGTGCTGCCATCAAAGCAGCGGCTGTGAACAGAGGGTGGAAATGAGTACAGCAAGTGTCCATGGCAATATTCCTTTCTTCCTTCCATGGGAAAGACACAAGGCTTGCAGGCCACAATGGCAACCTTTAGTGTTTAGAATTAGAAGAATACCACTCATAAGGCCCCTGGCCTCTACCAACAGGAACCTTACACACATTTGCTTTGTCCATCCATACCTCAAGCCTTCAGCACTCTTGTACATCCAAGAGATAACAGATATAGGTCTGATTCAACACCCCAGTGTTCTTTCCCTACCACACTCTGATATTAGCTGTTCTGAAACAATTCATGTCTGCAGCATCCTAGGGTCAGGTTGGTCAAGCACACAATAACCAGCAACTAGTCCAGGCCCAATCCTGTGATGGGGGCCCAAAAAACCCTCAGTCAAGGACTTATGCCTCAAATAAAGCTCACCAGTGATACTTTTTACGGTATCTCCTAAAGTCTCATGTGCTATACTTACCTGTGGACTCATCTATTAATGAACTCTCAGTTGAATGTGCTGTTAGGGAGTGGGCCTGGTTGGAAGAGGCGTCACTGAGGGGATGTACCTTTCTTTGAAGGTCTACCTCCCTCTGTAGCTCCTCCCTTTTGTCTTTGCATCTTGGCTGTCATGGGTTAAACTCAGGCTGGCTTTGAACTCCCAGCCACCTTGCCCCAGCCTCCCAAGTACTGGGATTATAGGCATACAGAGCCAAGCCAAGCTCAAAGTACTTTTGAAATGCCTCTACTTGTTTTAAGAGCATATGCCTAACCCAGCATAGTGGCACACATCTGTACTGTATAAGATTAATGCAAGAAAACAGCAAATTCAGCTAAGAGCCCAGGCTCAGTAATTTAGCAATTTGAAGAGACCTGGAATCCAAATTTTAAAAAAGGCTAAGGATGTAGCCCAATGCCTACAGGCCATAGGTTCCTTCCCCAGCACCAGGAAACAAACAAGTAACCTCATTAATAGCTATGTATCATGCTACCATACTTACTGATTTGGATCTGATCCATAATCCACCAGAACATCAACTAATTTCGTAAGGCCCAATAATGCGGCCACAAAAAGTGCTGTCTGCCCCAGGGAATTAACTGCATCAATGCAAATTCCTGCAAGGCAAATACAGAAGCAATGTAAATATCAGGAATCTTCCTGAAATCAAAGTAGGAACTTTACAGAAAAGTACCTTCTACTTTCATGAATTACTAGGAGCCTTAAAAAAAAAAAAAAATGGGCCGCGGGATCCCGCTCTGGCCTTGCTGACTGCCTTCTCTGCGCCTACTCTCACCCAGAGTGTACACTGCAGCTGCCAGCCTGGAGGAGTGACTTGGGCTGAGCCAAGGGACCCTACTCCAGCCTTGTGGACCGCCCTCTCTCACCCAGAAGGCACACCACAGCTGCCTACCTGGAGGAGTGAGTTTGGCAGAGCCGCAGGACCATGCCCCGGCCTTGCTGACTGCCCTCTCTCACCCGGAGGGCACTCCGCAACTACCCTCCTGGAAGAGGGAGCTGGGCTGAGCTGCAGGACACACTCCAGTCTTGCTGTCTGCCTTCTCTCACCCGGAGTGCACAGAGCAGCTGCCTCCCTGGAGGAGTGAGCTAGGCCCAGCCACGGGACCAAGCTCCAGCCTCGCTGACCGCCCTCTCTCACCCGGAGGGCACACCGCAGCTGCCTGCCTGGAAGAGGGAGCTGGGCCTAACCTCGGGAACCTGTTTCGGCCATGCTGACTGCATTCCATCACTGGAGGGCCCACAGTAGCTACACCAACTGAAGGAGGGAACTGGGTCAAGCTGGGGCTCCGGCCTTGCCTGCGAACTTCTTTCCACCTGGAGAGCACCAGCACTACTGCCACCACCTGTAGGAGGGAGCAGCCCTGCTGAGAAGGTTTGAGGCCTACCTAGGCCATGAGGGGGCCTTTGCCATCCAAGGATCTGGATGGTTATACAACATTCAAACCCCGGGAGAACATGAGATCCTTGCTGTAGGGGGTTGGGGGCCCACTGGGCTTGTGGCCACACTAGATTGGATTTAGCAGGATTTGGGATTGCCGGGACCACACCAGGTAGCTTTCTTTCCCTCAGGGGAGCTTTGCTGCCAGAGTGGGGAGCTGTGTGGATTGAGGAGGCTTTAGGTCTACCTGAGAGAAGCCTGGCAACCTTCTTTTAATTCAGAGCCTCCCTGCCCAAGGAGGGAGTTATGCTACCAGAGCAGTCCCAGGAGCCCAGGACATAGGAGACAATTTAAAACATGCCCAGGGGAAACTTTGAAACAACACTTGAAAAATACAAATATAAGAAAATGACAAAACGAAAGACCAAAATGCAAACATCCAGCCCATCCCAGGAAAGCCTAGGAGCCATGTACATAGAAGAAAATACATGCCATATGCCTGAAATATCTGAAATAATAGTAACCGAAATAAAGAAACAACTCCAGGAAGCTTTAAAGGAATTCAAACTAGAAATAATCTCTCAGGTAAAAGAAGAAATGCTAAAAGAAATGAACATAGCTAAAGAAGACACAGTTAAAAAATTGGAGGAACTAAACAAAAAGATAAAATCCCTGGATGAACAATATAAGAAACAAACAGAATACCTAAAGCAGATGTAAAGAGATATACAGGAAGTCAAAAATTCCATGGAAAGTTGTAAAAACCTTCATATTCTTCAATGAATATGAAGATAGAATTTCAGACCTCGAAGAAAAGATTGCAGCAAGTGAACAGGAAAGGAAAGATCTTCTAAAAATAACAAGTAATCAGGAAATAAAAATTCAATACCTGCAAGATGATGCAAAGATAAACAACATAAGGTTGATAGGGATAACTAAAAAAGAGGGGGACAATATAAACAATGTCAAGAGGATATTTAGAGAATAGCTGAAAATTTCCCAAACGTAACATTAGAAACTGATATGAGGATCAATGAAGCATATAGAACTCCAAATAGCCATAACCAAAATAAAACTACACCCAGACACATAATAATCACTATCCCAGAAATCAAACAAAAGAATAGAATATTAAAAGCTGTCAGAGAGAAAAGACAGATCACCTATAAAGGAAAACCTATCAAAATCACAGCAGACTTCCCAGCACAAACAATAAAGTTAAGAAGAGCATGGAGTAAAGTATTTCAGATCCTAAAGGAAAATGATTTCCAACCTAGACTGATGTACCCTGAAAAACTGTCCTTCAAAATCGATGGAGAAATAAAATACTTTCATGACAAAGAACAGCTGAAGAACTTCATGATCACCAAGCCAACCCTGTAAAGAATACTGAAAGACAGTTTAGATACACTTAGGAAAAAAACCACTAAACAAAGCAGACAATTAAACAGAACAGAAAGATAAAGATGAAACAGCAGAAAGACAACATGTCAACCATAAACCAACATATAACAGTTATTACCATTGATGTAAATGGTCTCAATGCATCAATTAAAAGAAACAGACTGGCAGAATGGATCAAGAAACAAAATCCAACCATATGCTATCTACAAGAAACACATCTAACCCAAAAGGATACTCACAGACTGAAAGTCAAAAGATGGAAAACAATACTTCATGCAATAGTAACCCTCAAAACAGTGGGGGTAGCTATTCTGTTTGCAGACAATATGGACTTAAAACTAATAATGATAAGAAGAGATAAAGAAGGTCACTACATACTGGTCAGGGGAAAACTTCAAGAGGAAGAGGTAACTATCTTAAATATATATGCACGAAATTCTAGAACACCCAGTTATATAAAACAAGTATTAACAGAAATGAAAAAACCAAATTAGCAGTAATACAATTCTAACAGGAGATCTTAACACACCATTGACACCAATAGACACATCAACCAGACAAAAAATCAGCAAAGAAATAAAAGAACTGAATCACACCTGTGAACAAATGGACTTGAAAAGACATATACAGAGTATTTCACCCAACAACAAAAGAATACACATTCTTCTCAGCAGTACGTGGGTCATTCTCTAAAACAGACCATATATTAACTGACAGAACATATGTAAATAAATGCAACAGCGTTGAAATTATCCCTTGCATGTTATCGGATCATAGCGCTATGAAATAAGAAATTAATGATAAAAGATAACTGCAAAAATCCCACAAACACATGGAAACTGAATAACACACTCTTGAGTAAGCAGTGGGTCACAGAGGAAATTAAAGAAGAAATTAAACAATACCTACAAACAAATGAAAACACAAATAGAACTTACTGGAATCTGTGGGATGCAATGAAAGCTGTCTTCAGAGGAAAATTTATTGCACTGAGTTCCCACATCAGGAAAACAGAAGGAATACAAATAAATAACCTGATGTCACACATCTAATATCTAGAAAAAGAAGAGCAAGTCAAGCTCAAAGCCAAAAGAAGAGAGAAACTTATGAAAAGCAGAGCAGAAATCAATGCAGTACAGACTAAGAAAACAATCCAAAAAAATCAATGAATCAAAGAGTTGGTTCTTTGAAACAATAAATAAAATCCATAAGCCCCGGGCCAACCTTATTTTAAAAAGGGAAGAAAAAGCTCAAATTCATGCAATAAGGAATGAAAAAGGCAAAATCACTACAGACCCTATAGAAATACAGAAGATCGGGACTGGGGATTTAGCTCAGCAGCATAAGCATCTGCCTTGCAAGCAGGCAGTCATGAGTTCGATCCCTAGTACCGATAAAAAGGAAAAAGACAAAAAAAAAAAAAAAAAAAAAAAAAAAACAGAAGATCAACACCTATTTTGAAAACCTCTGCTCACAAAGGTTTGAAAACTCAGAAAAAATAGACAGATTCCTAGAAGCATATAAAGTGCCAAAGCTAGGTTAAGAAGATGTAAAACTGCTGAATAACCCAATTTCTATTAATGAAAGTGCAAATGTAATCAAGTCCTTACCTACAAAGAATAACCCAGGCCCAGACGGATTCACTGCAGAATTCTACAAGAAATACAAAGAAGACCTAATGCCAACACTCCTCAAACTCTTCAATGAAATTGAAAGGGAAGCAATCCTTCCTAAATCGTTCCTAGAAGCAAATATTACTCTAGTACCCAAACCTGAGAAGGACCCAACTGTAAAAGAGAACTACAGATCAATCTCCCTAATGAACACAAATGCAAAAATCCTCCATAAAATATTGGCAAATAGGATGCAGCAAATCATCAAGAAGATTTTACACCATGACAAAGTAGGATTTATCCCAGGCATCCAGGGATGGTTCAACATACATAAATCAGTAACTGTAACCCACCACATCAATAAAACCAAAAGTAACAATCACATGATCATTTCTATAGATGCAGAAAAAGCTTTTGATAAGGTCCAACATTCATTTATGATAAGAACCTTGCAGAAAATTAAAATAGATGTTATTTACCTCAATATAATAAAGGCAGTCTATGACAAACCAACAGCCGGTATCAAACTAAATGGCTAAAAATTGAAGGCCTTTACTTTAAAATCAGGCACAAGACAAGGATGTCCCTTATCACTGCTCCTATTTAATATAGTACTGGAAATACTAGCCAGAGCAATTAGACAGGAGAGAGAAATAAAAGGCGTAAAGATCGGAAAAGAAGAAGTTAAATTATCACTATTTGCAGATGACATGATACTCTACATAGAAGATCCCTGAAACTCCATTGAAAGACTCCTAGATATAAATAAATTAATTCAGCAATGTGGCTGGATACAAAATCAATACTCAAAAATCAATAGCATTCCTCTCCACTAACAAGAAAATCACAGAGAGAGAAATAAGAGAAGCTATACCCTTCACACTAGCAACCCAAAAAAATGAAATATTTAGGAATTACTCTCACGAGACATGTAAAAGACCTATACAGGGAAAATTATAATACACTAAAAAATGAAATTGAAGATGATCTCAGAAAATGGAAAGACATCCCTTGCTCAAGGATAGAAAGAATAAATATAGTGAAAATGGCCATTCTCCCAAAACTGTTATACAGATTCAATGTAATCCCGATAAAAATAACATCAACATACTTCACAGAACTCGAGAAATCACTCCTAAAATTCGTCTGGAGCAAGAACAGACCTAGAATACCAAAGACAGTTCTAAGCAGCAAAGGTAAGGCAGGAGGCATCACAGTCCCTGACTTGAAGTTATACTACAAAGCAACTGTAGTAAAATCAACATGGTACTGGAACCAAAACAGAGCTGAAGATCAGTGGAATAGATTAGAAGATACAACCACAACTACAAACACACTCAACCACGTTATCTTTGATAAAGGGGCCAAACAGTCTCTTTAATAAATGGTGTTGGAAAAACTGGCTCTCCATATGCCGAAAACTAAAACTAAACCCATGCCTATCATATATTAAAATAAAATCTAAATGGATCAAAGATCTGAATATTAAAACAGAAACACTAAATCTATTGGAAGACAAAGTGGTAAAGAATTCATGAATAGTACTCAAACTGCATGGGAAATACTTCCCAGAATCATTAACTGAGATCACCTCTTATTAAAGTTTCTGCACGTCAAAAGAAATCTCCAGCATAGTGAAAAGAAAACACACAAACTGGGAAAAAAAATCTTAGTGAACTGTCCCTCAGACAAAGGACTTCTGTCTAAAACATATAAAGAATTTTAAAAAATCAGACCCCCAAAATTCAAAGACCCAATCCAAAAATGGGCATCTGAAATGAATACACAATTCTCTGATGAAGAATTACAAACAGCAAATAAATACATGAAAAAATGTTCATCATCATTAGTCATTAGAGAAATGCAAATTAAAACCACACTGAGATTTCATCTCACTCCTGAAAGAATGACCAAGATCAAGAAACCACCCACAACAAATGCTGGAGAGGCTGTGGGGAAAAAGGAACTCTCCTGCACTGTTGGTGGGAGTGTAGACTGTTGCAACCATTGTGGAGGTCAGTCTGGAGATTTCTCAGAAAGCTGGGATTGGAAGCTCCATTTGACCCAGCTATTCCACTTCTAGGCATATTCCCAGAAGAACTGAAAGTGCATCATACCACAGTGATATATGTGCACCCATGTTTGTAGCAGCACAATTTGTAATAGCCAGATCCTGGAAACAACCTAAATGTCCATCAACTGAGGAATGGATAAAAAAAAGTTGTGGTATTTTTATACAATGGAGTACTACTCAGCTATAAAAAATAATCACATGGAGATATTTATAAATAAATGGGCACAGCTTCAGACCATACTCATAAGTAAAATAAATCAAACTCACATGTATAAATACCAAATAGTTTCCCTAGTGTAATAAATGATAAGAATACATAAAAGTATGTGGTAATCATGATTCCCAATTATATTGGTTTGAAGTCATATAATGTTTTCACTCATTAATTGGAATGGTTTTAATTTGGGTTGTTCGATTTTATTGTCTGTGATACTACGAATAGCTATTTTAAAGAAAACAAGTCATCATAATAGCTAGTGCTTTAATATCATCTTCATCAAGCCATCAAGCTGTTGTTCATCTGTTTCCATTGGTTTTAACATGTTTTATCTTATTGTATTTTAATATATATGATAGTATAAACAAATTTTTTTATAGGCAAAGAGATAATATAGAAATCGTTGTTCGTTTTCTGTTAGCTGGTTCAAATACCCTGTATTCTCTTAAATGGTTTCACATCGTCTTGATATGTTTGATGGTATAGTATATGAAGTTATAACTCAAATATTTCAAGGAAAGACACTATGGTAACTACTATTATGTTAGGTTATCTGGTGGTGAAACACTATGATGTTTAAATTGTTCTGTTCTGACCTGTGTTATGTTGTTATGTCCTCTTTTATCTCAATCTCCCTTTTCCTTTTTTTTTAAATTAATTTTTATATCATTTTTTAATTAAGGGAAAAATAAATTTAAAAATAGCGGCATGTATTATAGTAACTTTTTGTTTTCCTATTAACCTGATTTGAACCCCTGTATTGCTCTTGTTTTGACTGATTTTACTCTATTCTGTTTTGTTTGATAGTATCAAGTTTGAGGGTATAGGCAACCACTTTGAAGGCAATAAGATTCACTATGATGCCCTTTCTGGTTTGACTATTATCTTCTTTTGAAGTCCTGTAAGATCTCCAATGTTTAGGTTTTATTTGTTTTGTTCAGTATTGTTTTGTTCAATTCTATTGTACCTGATGATATAGGCAACTCTTTTTAAGATAGCAAGAGGCATAATGGTAACCATTATTGATCACCTACTATTCTGTTTTTACATCATGTACTATGTCCATCCTTCTGTTCTGATTCTGTTTTGCTTTGTCACATTTGGTTTTTTTCTCTTCAAAAAAAGTAGTAAGAACTGTGGGAGTAATAAAACCCAAAAAGTGCAATTGTTATTGTAAAAAAGAGAGGAAAAGAAAGTGATTTAAAGGGTATAACTGCATGTATATTTAAGTGTGTGTTGTAGTTAGGGGTTGTACACAGAGAACAACTAGGATTAGGACATGGAGTTTATAATATTTTTATAATGGTCACTGGGATTTAACACAGGAAAATGCAGGAACTCTATCCGCAACACCAAAGACATGGATTATTCAGTCAAAAGCCTAAACTCCACGGCAATGTCCCACATGAGTCCAGATAAAAACCCAGAGCTCAGCACAATGCCTCCCATGAGTCCAACTGATCCAGAGCCCACAAGAAGGACTCACGCCAGTCTCTTTTATGGATCTATGCTGGGAAGACCCAAGGGTCAGCAGTGAAAGCCAGAAAGTCTGTGTCAGCAAGATGCAGGAACTGTGCTAGTGGGATGAGGGTTCTACGCTGGAGCCGAGAAGTCACACTCACAACAAAGACCGGGGCTGTCCTGAAAGGCACCACAGCTGTCCTCAGCAACATGAAGGCCCTGAGCTCCTCCACAACAAGCACAGTCGGGTACGTGCCAGAAAGCAGCGTGACGAGTTCATCCTGGAGACCAAGCAGCACACGTCTTCCCCCTCCGGAGCCAGGAAGCAATGCTCGATGTGAGGACCAAAGCTTCTCAGGAGAACCAACAGCTCAGACAGCAACTCATAGAACTCACAATGTCTCCTTAACACCTCAGCCCTCCCTTCTTCTCCACCTATTTATCCTGGCAACTTTTATCAGGTAGAGAATCTTCACTCAATGCCTTGCTGATGTAATCCAGCTGGCGTTAAGCTGACAACAAGTTCTCAATCCATAACAGTGTGTAAAATAGAAAACCCTACTACTAAGTTTTTATTGGATCATTGAACAGAACTGTTTGCAATCTCACTGTTTGAATGTCCACTTTGTATGCTTTAATTTTGTAATTTGAACCACTATTTCTAAGATGACAATATGTAATCTATTAACTAGTGATTTCTTAGTGTATATCTTTTCTTGAAATTCTGTATTACTTGTATCCTTTTACTGTCTTTTTTCTCTTTAAATAAAAAAAAAAATAAAAAGGAAACACACACACACACACACAAATGACACCAGCAATGGTGCCAAGTGCTTGTTATCCTAGCTCCTGGGAGGCTGGGCAGGAAGCAGGACTTTAAAACCAGTTGAGGAATTTAACTGGACCTTATCTCAAAATTTAAAAATGAAAATGGCTAGGGGTATAGCTCAGTGGTAGAGTACTTGTCTAACATAGTCAAAGCCCTGCATAATCCAGCATAGCAAAAGAAAAAGGAAAAGTCAGAAAATCACACCTTCTATTAGTTTCACACAAACACAAAACATCAAAGATCATGTAAAAGGCATCCCAGATAGTTGTGCAAGTAAATGCCTATAACCCAAGCATTCTGAGAGACAGAGGCAGGAGGATCATAAATTTGAGCCCAATCTACATAATTTGGTGAGATTCTGTCTCAAAAAAAAAAGTGTTTTTCTTTGGGGGGGGGTACCAGGGATCTAACTCACGACCACATACTTGCAAGGCAGGCACTTATGCCACTGAGCTAAATCCCCGGCTCTGTCTCAAAATTTAAAAAAAAAAAAATTTAAATGAGGATGGAAATGTCGCTCAGCACAAAGGCCCTGGATTCAAACTCCAATTAAAAACAAGCCCTGGGCATGGTGGTACACACCTGTAATCCCAGAACTCAGGAGGCTAATGAAGGCAACTGTAGCATGTTCAAGGCCAACCTAGACCACATAGTAAGTTCAAGCTTAGCCTGAACTACATAGGGAGAACCTGTCTCAAAAAACCCAAAACAAACAAAAAAGAAAACCAAAAATTTCAGTGGAATGAATTAAATGGTTCTTAGTCATAAAAATATATGAAAGAATTAATAATACCTATGTTGGGAGGACAATAATATAAAAAATTAATAGACTAGGCCATTTTACCTAGAAAATATCTCTAAACTATGGAGTCATTCAGCAAAGGAAAGGCACACAACAGACCAATTTCCATGCTATCATGGAAGTCCAAAAAAACAAAGAAACAAACAAAAACTATCAATAATTGCAATTACACTCTGGGAGGCTAAAGCAGGAGAGTCGAAAAATCAGAATCAACTTGATGTGATGCCAGTGCGAAACATAAAGTGAGTTCAAGGCTAGCCTGAACTGCATAGTGAAATCTTGTCTCAAATAAACTAAAAAAAGAAAAAAAAAACAAAAAGATCAATTTTAAATAAAGCAATAAAAATGTTAATTTTAGAAAAAGAGAAAAAAGAAAAAAATGATGATCACGCTGGATTTAGTAAAAATTTGTCTCCAAGTAAAACTGAGGATGGAGTTCACAAGAAAAAAAACTTCAGTTTTACTATGAGTAAACACCCTTTCACTCTAAAACCCACTGAAAGTAAGCTTTAAACTGTTTCATTCAGCATCACCATACCCACTACAATCAGTCTGAGATTAAGTCTATTTCTGTTGTGCAAGTACCTCAGCATTTCAAACAATATTATCTTTTTGTGAGGTTTTTGAAATTTTTACTTTCCACCCCACACTACAACACCTAGAGAATCCTGCCACTAGAGAATACTAGCACTAGTAAGGGTTGAAATGCTCCCAATTAACACATACTACACCCACATATTAAAAATATCACACACAGGGAAGAACTAAGAGCAAGCCTAAAATATATATACAAATTGGACTGGTCATCTTACAATATCCTTCAGTATTACTTCAACAGAAACAGAAGCCACTCAAACTGCATTCCTTCCTTCCTGCTCTCTCCAAGAAGACAGGAAAAACAATTATCAATGACATGTGGTGTAGGGAGTGGCGTGACTGTCTCACTGCTGCCACCTCATTTCCTTTTCCCTTGGGCGCCAACTGCATCTGCCTACATTACCCAAGATCCTCTCCTGTCTACCTCACATACCTGAATGAGACGGCAGCCTACCAGAGATCACCACATAGCCTCTTCCTGTCCCACCAGGCCGCCATTGTTCTATAAAAGCTGCAACCTCTTCCTGAATAAACGAGACTTGATTGGACTTCCTCAACTTGTCTCCGTCTCTCTCCCCTCTTGTCCTTTGCCCCACCCCCACCCCGTTCAT
The DNA here is from genome assembly GCF_034190915.1 of Cavia porcellus. Lineage (NCBI taxonomy): Eukaryota > Metazoa > Chordata > Mammalia > Rodentia > Caviidae > Cavia > Cavia porcellus. Next base: position 62,944,401 of record NW_026947489.1, read on the forward strand.
CCACCAGGTGAGACCCACAGATTGACTGGCGGGCCGGATCAAGGTGGCAGTTGTACTCAAGCAACAACACCATGATGCAACTTGACACTCAGGAAAAAACACTATTCCTTGTGGTCTCTGGCACTCCACATGATCACAGCGACTTCTCTAGTAACATACTATAGAAATGACCCCTGACAAGGAAGGAGGCACTATGATGACTACTATTATGTTAGATTATCTGGGGATGAAACACAATGATGCTTAAATTGTTCGGTTCTGACCTATGTTGTTCTAATACAATGTCCTCTTTTACCTCAATCCCATCCTTTTTTTAAAATTAATCTATTTTTTCTTACATTTTTTTTCAATTAAGGGAAAACTAAATTAAAAACTAGCGGGACATATTATAGTAACTTTTTTGTTTTCCTATTAACCTGATTTGAACCTCAGTATTGCTCTCCCCATCTTGTTCTGTCTGATTATTCTATATTCTGTTTTGTTTGATAGTATCGTTTGAGGGTATAGGCAACCACTTTGAAGGCAATAAGATATACTATGACGCCCATTATAGTTTGACTATTATCTTTTTTTGAAGTCCTGTAAGGTCTCCAGTGTAGGTTTTATTGGTCTTGTTCTGTACTGTTTTGATCAATTCTATTATACCTGACGATATAGGCAACTTTTTAAAAAAATAGCAAGAGGCACAATGGTAACCATTTTAGACCACCTGATATTCTATTTTTACATCATGTACTATGCCTATCCTTTTGTTCTAACTGACTCTGTTTTGTTTAGCCACGTTAGGTTTTATTCTTTCCAAAAAATAATAAGAATTGTGGGAGTAAAAAAACCCAAAAAGTGTAGTTGTTATTAAAAAGAGAGGAAAGGAAGATGGTCTAAGGGATATAACTGCATGTATGTTTGAGTGTGTAGGATGGAAATCCATATTACTGAACTTTTGTTGGATCATTGATTAGCATTGTGCGCAATCTCATCGTATGAATGTTCACTTTACATGCTTTAATTTATAATTTGGACAACTATTTCAAAGATGACAATATGTAACCTATTAACTAGTGATATCTTACTGTATTTTTTTCCTTGAAATTCTGTATTATTTATACCCTTTTACTGCTTTATTTTTTTATTTTATTTCCTTTCTTTTTTTTCTCTTTAAGAAAAAAACAAGTGACCCTTGAAACTATAGACTTGCTGGTGTGCAGCCACCTTTGCTTCCTTCCTGAAATACACACATATCACGCTGATGGTCACTACCTCTGGGGACACCGGCTCACATAAATGCACACTTCTAGCTTCCCTGGAGGAAGCCTTTCCCTTACCAGACTTACAAAAAACCACTTTTCAACGCTCTTGCCTTTTTGAAAACTACTTCACGCTGGCACCTTCATTAACATAGCACCGCCAAACACCCAATCTCTAAGCCACTTACCTCTAATCAAGCCAGCCCCACTTCCGCCAGTTCTGCGCCACCAGCGCCATGCTGATGGCCAACCAGCGCGCTGCCAGGAACCACCCCTTGCACGCCTCAGTTGAGACCGCTGGACCCAGCCAAGATGGCGTCTCATGGAGAAAGGAAAAAAAAAATGGAAAGTGGACAGTGGAAGTCCCCACACAAAGCCAAAGGCTATGACGTCTGCACCTAATGTCCTATTATTTATTTATTTATTTTGAGTTTTAAATTTTATCCTGTGAGCAAAAAGACAGGCGATATATCCTGTTGGGGCTCCCATTCCCAATCAAGGAATTCGGAATGGAAAGAGACAATATGGCTGTGATTAAACAAATAATATAAAATATTATCCCCCTGCTTTAAACTTGTGTGGTTTCCCATTGTTGGGTTAAGGTCAAAGCTTTTCTACATTCATACCATGCCCTAGGCTCACTTTCCTCCACTTGAGCTCAACTACACACCCTGTGTTCCCAAGGGCTCCCTTGTGGCCTAAGGCCTGTTCACAGGTGGCTCTCTCCAGCAGGGATTCTCCCCTCAACTTAGCTTCACTTCATCATTCTGACATCTGTGCAACTGTCTCTGTTTCCTTAAGCCTTTCCTCAACTTCAACAGATCAAACACCTCTTTTGTGTGATTATTTGATTAATCCCTGCCACATGCATGAGATTTAAGGTTTTGAAGAGTATAAACAGCTGTGTACTCACAGAATCTCAAGCACCTATTACCAGAAGGCATCCACACACACTCTCTTGGGCTGGATGGGGACCTTTAACTTCACCACTGTTGTTGTTGTTTTTTTTAATAAGACTAAAACAAAACAATAAAATAAAAAAAACAATGGAAACAATATTGGATTTCAAAAACAAAACAGTTCTAGGAAATCAACCATAGTTACTGTAGTTACTGTTAATAACTAGATTATAGATTGTTAGTCTAAATAGATGCTCAAACCATGTGAAATAAACATCAAATAGTCTTTTTATGCAGTTACTATCATTTCAGAAATCACCACTAAAACTTAAACTGCAGGGTGTGGGGGAATGGGTGGAATGTGTCCCAAAACTGCAGTGTCTTCACGTCCTGAGGCCCACTAACATCTTTCTTGTTGTGGTGAAAGGTATATTAGGGAACTGAACCAGGGCTTTTGCACTGAGCTACTTACTTTTCCAGCCCTTTAAAATTTTTTTTTCCCTTCTGGACAGGGTCATGCTAATTTTCCGAGTATGAGGTTGAATTTGAGATCCTTCTATCTTAGCTGCCCAGGGTGCTGGTATTATATGCTTGGGTCTCCCACTAACATCTAAAGAGGCAGGCTGAGGAAAAAAAGCAAAGGGCAGATAGAGGTAAAAGAAAAATCTGAAAAATGGTTTATGCTGGCAAGGGAGGCAAGAGATTCAAACAGGAGAATGGATGAATGTTACCAAAGCCAGAGACATCAGCCAGGTGTGGTGGTGTACAACTGTAGTAACCCCAGCACTCTGGGAGACTGAGGCAGGAGAATTGCAAATTTCAGTCCCATCTTGGAAATATAGTCTAGTCTTTAAATAATCTAGTCTTTAAATAATCTAGTCTTTAAATAAAAAGAATTCAAAAGGACTGAGGATATAGCAAAGTACAGAACCACTAGGTTCAATTCTCTGTACAGTACTGGGGTAGAAAGGGGGAGAGACATCTAGTACAAAAGAGAAATCTTAGTGAGAGCAATGCTAGTGTGGTTCACATTTTTTACTGCTCCTGGATCACTGTGTTAAAAGTATTCCAGGCATGTCTTGTCTCTCATCAGACTGTCTCCCTTTACTAGAACATAGGAACCACTAAGTGTACTCCCTAGCTTCAGTGGCTGTTATACTCATCTACCCAACAGGAGCAAGCAAAAGCACAGAAGAGCTGCAAAGAATACTGTGGGATGAGTCTTCTCCATGGTGTCTCTCCTGCTAATGCACATTCCAGGACGAAAGTGTTAGTTATCCTTTGTTTTTTCTGAAGATGTTTGTAGAATAAACTTTTGAAGAGACAGATAGGATCATCTAAAACAACGCAAATGCATGCTTACTGACTGCTATAATAAAGAAAAGGTCTCCCTCTGCAGCAAAGAGCATACTGTCCAATAGAAAGGATTCATGCTTCCTCAACTCAGGGTTCCTCTACTACAAAGGCAACCAGTATGTATGCAATGTTATCAGGCTCTTTGCCTGGCACTTTGCCTGGCTCTGGGAACTGGGGTTAAAGGAACCAACTACATTAATTATAATTAATAATCTGGCCATTTAGGTTGGGCATATAGCTTAGTGGCATAAGCGCCTGCCTGGCAAACACAAGGTCTTGAGTTCAATTCCTGGTACTAACCAAAAAAAAATGTTGTTAAAAGGTAATAATCTAGTCACTGCACTTGTTAGGAGTAATAAAAGATCATTCATCTCTGATTCAAGAATCTGTTATCTTCTACCAGCAACCATAAACTTGTGATAAGTGGTGACACACACTTGTCATTCCAGCACTGGGGAGGCTGAGTCAGGAGAACTGTTGCAAGTTCTAGGCCATCTTGAACCGCATAGCAAGATCCTCTCTCAAAAAACAAACAAACAAACCCCAAAGCAAAACAAACAATAACAAAATCAACCACTGTTCTTATGCCTTTCACCAGTAGTCCCTCTCAGGTTTTTAGTCAAAATAAAACCTGTTCTTGGCTGGGAAGGCTGCTGAGCTCAATTCCTTTTCCTTTTTTCCTAACATATGCACTATACCATACTAATGTAGGGACAGTAGGATTCTTAGGTACAACTAGATTAGGGAATGGACCCCTTTTAGAGGCCTTTGTATCTCAGCAGGCAGCAGAGCTGGCAGTCTGCAGTTCTGACACCTCTTGTGGAGCTACACTGTTTCTGAAGGCCCTCTTTAAGGAGATTACTTTTCCCTAAATGAAATCGGCAAACAAAATTCTCATCAGCCTACTTACTCTGGCCCCTTCAAGTCTGATAACTCATCAACTGTCAACCTTTAAGAGTGTAGAGCTGGGATCATATGTCATAAAACAGGACCACAGCCCCAGAGTAGGTGGTATCTCGGGCACCCTTACTCCCGGAATGGCTTTCTACTGCTTCCTGAAATACCTGCAATAAAGTTTTTGCTTTGCACTGGTCTTTTCTGACTCATCTTCCTCTTTCTTCATTGAAGAGACAGGCCTGACAAGGGTATATCTGGTGACTCCTAGACCCCAGGCCCAACAGATGTAACATTATCTGAAAATATATATGTCATTTTTTAAATGTCATTTTTGTTTCATTTTTTGACATTCAGCTAACACCTTTGGAATATCAGGGAGTGATGAATGTCTTTTGTAAACAATGCTTTAATGGCAGCTAGAGGCACTTGGATACCTAGGCAGAACAAAGGAATGAGTAGAAATCAGCCCATTTTTCCTCTGTAGAGGCTGGCAAATCAGAGCTGAAAGTTAAGTGGAACATTAGAGGCTAATGATCTACTCAAGTATACCTACCAAAATGTCCTTAAAAACTCAAAAAGTGCCAGGTGTGGTGGTGCACTCCTGTAATCCCAGCACTTGGGAGGCTGAGGCAGGAGGAGCATTGCAAGTTGGAGACCAGCCTGGGCTACAAAGTGGGCTCAAGGCCAGCCTGAACTGCATAGTGAGACCCTGACTTAAAAAGACAAAAAAAAAAAAAAAAAAACCTCCAAAAAGTGGCATTCAGGAAGCTTCCAGACAACTGAACAAGTGAAGGACATAGCACACAGAGACCATGGAATTTCTTTGTCTATTTCTTGTGGCGGGGCCTATGCATCTTCTTTTGTGTGGTATGGGGCTACTACACACCTATAATCCCAGAACCCTGAGAGGCTGAGGTAGGAATCAAAAATTCTAGTTCAGGGTAGGCAACTTAGCAAGGGTGTCTTAACATGAAAATAGGCCACATAGTGAAATCCTGTCTCAAAACACACAACAAAATAAATAAATAACATTGAAAAAAAGGTGCTTAAAGTAAAAATAAAAATATGACTCTTCTTCAAAGTTCAACTCAAAACAGTAAACCCTCAGACTATGGTCTCTCCCTCTTGCTCTACCCTCTAAAAAAAGATCCATAATTCGTAGTGAATGATAGTCAGAATAAATCAACACCATGTGCCAGTTTAATGCTCAGGAGTGAACATTACCTACTCCCCAGGGCTTCTGATAATCAACACAAAGGTGGCTTTTCAGAAGTGGCTGGATCTAGGGTATGTGATGCTGGGATTAAGGGTGTCGTTCATGATTGATTTAGCCTCTGAAAAGCCCCACTATGACTGCATGAGGCTTTGGGGGAACATCTAGGACAGATCACCAAGTTAAATGTCTAAAACAGTTTCAAACCTTGTATAGAGGCAGGTATGGTGGCAACATGTCTGTTATCCCAGCATTAGAGAGGCTGATGCAAGAAGGATTTCTGGGTTTGAGGCCAGCCTGAGCTACACAATGAGTTCAGTGTTAGCCTGAACTACATAGAGAAACCCTGTCTCAAAATAAAATAAAAACAAACAACAAACAAACAAAAAAAAGTAAAACATGCCTTCATATGATTGGGGACGAAGTACAGTGTTCACTTGTGAACATAAGGCTAGCGTGTGATATTGGTTTCTTCTGATCATCACTCCAACATATTCTTTTTTTAAAATTTTTTTTATTTTAAAGAGAATAAAACAAAACAAAACAGAACAAGGCAAATCAGAACAGAACAATGCAAACAACACAGGACTTCACAAGACAATAGGACATCAATAGTGGCTACCATAATGTCTCTTGTTTTCTTTGAAATAGTTGAGCAGATCTTCACTCACAATAATATCAAACATAACAAAATAGTATAAAACCACTCAAAAGAATAAAAGCATTACAGGGCTTCAAACCCACATAACAGGAAATGAATAATGGCTACAATATCTTATTTTCCTCAAAAAGTTGTCTATACCATCACACATAATAAAACCAAATAAAACACAACAAGATAAAATCAATCAAAACAGAAGAACAAAAACATGATAGGACTTCAAAACAAGATAGGAAATCACAAATGGCTACTATAATGTGTCATTTTCTTCAAAATAGCTGCTCCAACATATTTTAAGACTTAACTCACATCACCTCTTCTAGAAGTCTTCCTTGACCTCTCCACAAAAACAGTATTTTCTATCCCTAGTAATCTTAAATGTGCCTTAATATAGTTCACTGTTATAAATACATTTACTTCTGACTACTAAACTTGTGAGGATTTTGTTTGGTTTTGTTTGTTTTGCTTGGTTCTTAGTTTTGATTTTTTTTGAGGTAGCCTCTTACTATGTTTAAACTGTGAGTTCTTTATTGGTGTTTTAGGGGGTTTGTGGTGTGTGATGGGGTCTTCCTGAACTCAAATTTTTATCCTATTATACTTATCTTTATAGCTCCAGCATCAGGCCTGGCACAGGTGATGCCTACTAAATGCATGATGAAATAATGCCTGGTAGGGCTGGGGATTTAGCTCAGTGGCATAAGTGCCTGCCTTGCAAGCAGGCAGTCGTGAGTTCAATCCCTGGTACCGATAAAAAGGAAAAAGACCAAAAAAAAAAAAGAAAAGAAATAATGCCTGGCTCTTGACTTCACTATTGAGAAACATCGGTTTCACCCACTCTTTTATTCTGCTACTCCTGCAAAGTAGGCTTGCCTCTAAGAGAGTGAGATCCTTGTCAGCAGAGTTCCTGGCCTTCTCCTCTTGCCCATCCTTTGTTTCAAAATGTGTCTGCACAACCCAGATCTCTTACGAGCTGCTAGTCCAGATATTCAGCCTCTGACACTGTGTTTAGCCAAGTCATAGGTATTTCACATTCAGTCTTCTCAAACTTAATTGTATCAGCTTCCGCCTAAATTTATTCTTCTTCCAGGAAATTGAACCATTTTCAACCCAGTTGCTCAAAACAAAATCTGAGTTATGCTATCTTTTTCTTCCTCTGTCACTTATCAGAGTGGCTCCTATAGCTGGAAAAACCTTTTTGAAACATGAATCTGTTCACACTTGTGGTACACTAAGGTGTGTGTGTGTGTGTGTGTGTGTGTGTGTGATCATTAGTTACATATTAGATAGTAACCAAAAAGACCAGGGCATGATTAGAGCGCTGGGATTTTAACATCCTCCTTTTTCCACTGACCTACAGGCAGAGAAGAGCAGCTACAGACTGAGTTCAACCATCGGTGGTCAATAATTTTATCAATCATATAATATAATGAAATATCCATAAAACACCTACACAGCTGGACTTGGTGTTACAAGTCTGTAATTCTAGCTAGACTTTAAGCCTGCCTGGGTTGCTTAGTGAGACCCTGACTCAAATGTTGTTTTTTAAAAAAAGGAGGGTAGAGATAGAGCTGAGAATAGGAGAAGAGTGGGAAGTCTGAACAATATACTAGCCTCCTCTCTGCTGTACTTGCCTGCTCAATGCCCAGAACATCTTCCACCATGGCCACCACGGCAAGTTTCCACTTGAACAACGCCATCAAGCAGATGTACACATTGCTGCCTCAAGGCGACAAAGCCTAAGCATGTACATCTGGATTGACGGCACTGGGACTGTGCTGTAAAATTCTCACCTTGGACTGTGGGCCCAGGAATGTGGAAGAATTGCCTGAGTAGAATTCTGATGGTTCTCACACTTTATATTCTGAAGGCTCTACCAGTGACGTGTACCTTACCCTTGCTACCATGTTTCAGGACCCAAATAATAAATGGCCTTCTGTGATGTTTTCAAGCGGAACTCGACGCCTGCAGAGACTAATTTAAGAAAGGCCTGTAAAATAGACAAGGGACATGGTATACAACCAGCAGCTCTGTTTCAGAATGGAAGGTCCATGTTACTGTGATAATAATGTTTGATTCTAAGCCCACTCCTCAGAACAACCATGGTGCGGGCTGTCATACCAACTTTAGCTGAAGGCCATGAAAGAGGATAATGGTGTGAAGTACACTGATGAGACCTTTGAGAAACTAAAAAAGAAATAAGGACCTCCTTTTGGGTAGGGGTCAGCAATATGGCTCTTGCTTCTTCATTACTACATAAAGGTTTCCTGCCCTGCCCACCCTCCTATAGCAGAAGGACACTAGGCAGTTAATAAGTGGATGTGCAATACTAGCAGTCACTTGAGCCTCCTGGCTTGGGTTTAGAAGACACACATGCACATGTCCACACCTGGATTTAGAAGTTAAGAGTTGACTGCTCAATTTGAGCATGACACTAACAAGCAAGGGCCATTGGGGTTGTTTTCTGGTGGAGCTAACATGTTACTAAAGTAGGCCTTTTTTGATATATTTTTAAAAAGCAAATAAAGTATAGATTTTAATCAAATTTTTAGAGTTTTTAAGTATAATTTTACAGGACTGCCTATTTGTTTCATCTGTGTTCTGTTCCGCTCTTGCAGTTGGGGACAGGGTTGGAGTTAAAACATTTGTAATTTTGTATCCTCCTTTCTTTTCTCCTAGTGCCAAATATCCTTTTCTTAAGCACCCTAAAGAGCTGTTTCTTTTATAATAAACCCCATCCCTATCCCTACCTTTCCCTTACTACTCTCTGGTTATTTTTGTGTTGGCTGCAGCAGGCCAGCTGTGATTTTCTCTTGTCATGAAGGCTTCTAATTGCCATGCACAGAATGTTCAGATTTAGGTAACTCTTCAGTATAAAACTGTAACTGCCCAATGTAGCACTTATAAATAAACCTAACGTTTATTTTTTTACAAAGGGGGACTTGGATATAGGAAGTATGATTACTCAATATGGAGAATGACTGAATATAAAAATTTTTATTACACACTGGGGGTTTAGCTCAGCGGCATAAGCACCTGCGTTGCAAGCAGGCGGTCGTGAGTTTGATCCCTGGTACCGATAAAAAAAGAAAAAGACAAAAAAAAATTTTATTACAATAAAATACATACTGCCATTAATCTCTCTCAAAATATTCCCCTAAACTTTGAACACATTTATCCTGTTCTTGTCATCTTCTAAAGCAGTTCAGGAACTCCTTTCTCTTGAGTTGCTCTAAGATAGCTGCTTTCATGTCATGAATTGATTAAAAATATTTACTTTTCATGGTCACTCTGACCTTGGGAAGAGCCAGATCCAACAAACAAGGACATTTTTTATAAGCCTGCATTTCTGTTGGATACATCTGATGACAGCATTCACCATATTTTTTTTCTTTTTTATTTTTTTTGGCTTTCTCGTTTTTATCAGTACCAGGGATCGAACTCACGACTGCCTGCTTGCGAGGCAGGTGCTTATGCCACTGAGCTAAATCCCCAGCCCCCGCATTCACCATATTTTGACTCATATCTAAAGACAAAAGAGGACTTCCGCAAATGCTTTACAAAGCAGCAAGAAAGATGCAATAATTGTGTTCAAAGTCAGGCATATTCTAAGATGGATTAATGCCAATGTGTCCTTTACTGTAACATACATAGAAATATATATATATTTGTGGGAGTACTGGGGATTGAACTCATGACCTCACACTCACCAGGCAGGTGTTTAAGCCACTGAGCAAAAACCCTGGCCCTTTTTTTCTTTTTGAGACAGGATCTCACTATGTAGTTCAGGCTGGCCTTGAACTAGCATTAATCTTCCTGCTTTGGCCTCCCAAATGCTAGAATTACAGGTGTGCACCACCATACCTGGCTTTGTAATACACTTTTAAAAAATTAAACATTAACTGTATCTTTTAAATTTCAACTCCTACCTCAATGGTACATTACTCACCTAGGATGCATAAGGTCCTGGGTTCAATCCCAACACTAAAAAAATGGATTTGGGGCCTGTGCATCGATACTGAAGAACTGGCTTGCCTGGAGAAAGCACAGTCTTTATATACTCTCCTGCACACCTATTCCTGTGCATGTCTTTCATTGGGTCTTCTTGAGTTGAATTTTTTATACTAACTGGTAATGGTAAATGTGTTCTATGAGTCTTTCTGGTGAATTATCCTATTGTAGAGATGTTGTGGGAACTCAAGAGCTTTGTAGTTAGCCAGCAGAAATGTGTGTAGGTTGGGTACCCTATTTGTAGTTGTGGAGGTGGTCTTGTGGGACCACCTGTGAGGTTCAAGCTAATTGAGAAGTTAATGTCAGAATCTAATTAAACTACTAAAAGCCAGGCAGAGGTGCACACAGCACTTGGGAGAGTGAAGTAGGAAGAGCACCGTGAGTTTGAAACCAGCCTGGGCTACAGTGAGTTCAAGGTCAGTCTGTACTACATGGTAACACCCTGTTGCCCCACCACCACCACCAAAAAATAATTACTCAACTCATACATAAAAAGGAAAAGGTATGACTGTTTTAAAATTGAACCCAGAGTCTTCACAGTGACCTACTTCCTCCCATCCTTTTTTTATTTTAAGACAGTATTTCACCTAAATTGATAAAACTGCTGAGACTAGGCTCAAAATTCTGATCCTCTTTCCTCACCCTCTCAAAGTGCTGGGATTACAGATATGTGCCATCATATCCAGCTTTATGACTTCTTTCTTCCTTCCTTCCTTTTTTTCTTTATCCCTATGTAGTTCAGGCTAGCTTTGAACTCACTATGTAGCCCAGGTTGGCCTTGACTTTATAGAGATCATTCTGCCTTAGCCTCCCAATGCTGGGATTATAGGCATATGACACCAGGCCTGGCTATAAACCATATTTTTAAATAATATATTTAATGATAACCAGGAGTTCTATGTCAGCCTGGAATACATACAAAGAACTTGTCTCAAAACAAAACAACCAAAAAAAAACAAACAAACCTAAGGATTGAACTCATGGCTTCATGCAAGCCAGACAAACACTTCATCACCGAGCTGTTCCCTAGCCCTGGAAGACTTACTTGCTTTGAGTCAGAAAGGAGGAAAAAAGCCAGGGCACTGTAACCCTGTTAGTACCTTTTAAAGAATACAGACACCTCTGCCCATCCCACTTATCCTTTTAGATGGGCGGTGGGTAGTTCAAAGATCCTATTAGCCAGCTCACAAGAACTGCATTGAACTAACACAGAGAGGAAACTTGGAGGCTTTAGAGAGGCATCTAACCCTGTGATCACTTTTTGAAGAATCCAGACATAAATGAAATCCTGTTACATATACAGTTATACCCAGTAATCTCATCCCATACCGTGGCTATATGCCAATAATTTAAAGATGCAGAATGCTCGGGAGATGCTTTGGATATTAAAAAAAGTCATAATACTCTGCTTCTCACATTGGAAGATGCAGACAAACACTAAAAGTATAATATATCTACCTTGAACATCAAAATTTTGTTACTATATACAGTTGCCCCTATACTAGGCAGATGTTATAGAGTAAAACGTAAATTTTTAAGGAGAAAAATAGTCATGGTTTTTTAAAAAGTTTTATTTAAAGAGAAAAAAAGCAAAACAAAAACAAAGGGTAGTAATAATACAGAATTTCAAAAAAAAAGTAAGAAATCACAAGTTGGTAAGTTATATACTGTCATCTTAGAAACAGTTGTTCAAGTTACAAAATTAAAGCATACAAAGTGGACATTCAAACAGTGAGACTGCAAACATTTCTGCTCAATGATCCAACGAAAACTTAGTAATATGGTTAACTATCTTACACATTTAAACTTATATGCAGTTATGTCCTTTAGAGCATTTTCTTTTCCTCTTTTTTACAATAGCAATTACACATCTTGGGTTTTATTATTCCTATAGTTATTACTTTTTACAATAGAGATACAATGTGATATTTATACATATGATTCTGATTTCACTTATGAGAATAGTCTCAAATTGGCTTCATTTACCTATGAAGGCCTCAAAATAATCCTTTTTATAGCTGAGTACTATTCCCCTGTATAAAATTACCACATCTTTTTCATCCACTCTGCAGTTGATGGTCATTTTGGTTGTTTCCAAGATTTAGCTATTACAAATTATGCTGCTATAAACATAGGTGCGGGGCTGGGGATTTAGCTCAGCGGCATAAACGCCTGCCTTGCAAGCAGGCAGTTGTGGGTTCGATCCCTGGTACCGATAAAAAACGAAAAAGACAAAAAAAAAAAAAAAAAAAACATAGGTGCACATATATCACTGTGATATGACCTTTTCAGGTTTTCTGGGAAAATACCCAGGAGGGGAATAGCTGGATTGAATGGAACTTCCAAATGCTAGTCTTCTGAGAAATCTCTATACTGAATTCCATAGCAGATGCACCAGTCTATACTCTCACCAACAATGCAGCAGTGTTCCATTTTCCCCACAGCCTTGCCAACATTTGTTTTCAGTTGATTTCTTGTTGGCAGCCATTCTTTCCAGAGTGAAATGAAATCTCAATGCTGTTGTAATTTGCATTTCTTGAATGACCAGTGATGGTGAACATTTCTTCATGTATTTATTTGCTATTTGTATATCTTCGTCTAAGAACTTTGTGTTCATCTCAAATGCCCATTTTTGGAGAGGGTCTTTGAATTTGGGGTGCTTGATGTTTTTCAATTCTGTATATGTTCTGAATATAATTCCTTTGTCCCAGGGGTTGATGCCTAAAATTTTTTCTCATTCTGTGGGTTTTATTTTCCTCTGTTGGTGATATCTTTTGAAGTGCAGAAACTTTTCAATATATGAGATTCCAGTTGTTGATTCTTTGAAGTGTTTCCCGTGCAATTTGTGATTTGTTCATGAACTCTGCCTACCCCTATGTCTCCAAGACTTCTATCTACCTTGTCTTCCAGTAGATTTAGTGTTTCTGTTTTACTGTTTAGATCTCTGACCCATTTAGACTTTGGTTTTGTACATGGTGATATATGCCTGAGTTTAGTTTCAGTCTTCAGCATGTGGAAAGCCAATTTTTCAATGCCATTTATTAAAGAGGTTATCCTTCTTCAAGTGAACATGGTTAGTACCTTTGTCAAATATAAGGTGTCTGAGTGTCTTTGTAGCTATTTTTGCAACTTCTAATCTGTTCCATTGATCATCAGGTCTGTTTCTTTGCCATTATCATGCTGATTTTATCACTGTGGCTTTGAGTATAGTTTCAAGTCAAGAATTGAGATGCCTCCTGCCTTGCCTTTGTTGCCCAGAATTGCCTTTGCTATTTTAGGTTTCTTCTGCTTCCAAATGAGTTTTAGGAGTGTTTTCTCTAGATCTGTGAGGTATGTCAATGGTATTTTGTTTGGAACTGCATTAAATCTGTATAACAGGTTTGGGAATATGGCCATTTTCACAATGTTGGTTCTTCCTAGCCAAGAGCAAGGAACAGCCTTCCTTTTTCTAATATCTCTTCAAGCTCCTTTTTCAGTGTAGCATAATTTTCAGCATATAGGTCTTTTACATTCTTAGTTACGTTGATTCTTAAATTTTCCATTTTTTTTAGATGCTATTGTGAAAGGCAATATTTTCATTATTTCTCTCAGTGAGTTTTTTGTTTCTGTCTAGGAATGCTACTGATTTTTGAGCACTGACCTCAAGTAGTCTTTTAATGGAGTTTTTTGGGTCTTCTATATAGAGTATCCTGTCATCTGCAAATAGTGATAGTTTAACCTCTTCCTTTCCTATCTTTATTCTTTTTATTTCTCTCTCTTGTCTGTTTACCCTGGCTAGTATATCCAGAACTATATTGAATGGTGGTGATAGTAGACATCCCTGTCTTGTTCCTGATTTCAGTGTGGAAGCTTTCAGTTTTTGTCCATTTAGTATAATGTTAGCTGTTGGTTTGTCATAGATAACTTTATGAGATAGGTAGACACCATGTATTGAGTTTCTGAAGGGTTTTTATCATGAACATGTGTTGGACTTTATCAAAAGCTTTTTCTGCATCTACTGAAATGATCATGTGGTTTTTGATTCTGTTGATGTGGTGTATTGCATTTATTGATTTGTGTAAGTCAAACCATCCCTGCATTACTGGAATGAATCCCACTTGGTCATGATGTATAATCTTCTTGATGATTTGCTGTATTCTATTTGCCAGTATTTTATTGGGAATCTTTGCATCAATGTTCACTAGTAAATACTGGCCAATAGTTCTCCTTTTTGATTGAGTCTTTCTCTGGTTTTGGTATCAGAGTAATACTTGTCTCCAGAAATGATTTAGGGAGGACTGCTTCCTTTTCAGTTTCATTGAAGAGTTTAAGGAGTACTGGCATCAAATCTCTAAATTTCTTGTAAAGTTCAGCCATGAATCCATCAGGATCTGGGATTTTCTTTGTTGGTAAGTTTTTAATTACATTTTCAATATCTGATACTGGGTTCTTCAAAATTGCAATATCTTCTTGATTGAACTTTGGTAGTTTGTATGTTTCTAGAAATCTGTCCATTTCCTCTGTTTTCCACTCTATGTGAGTAGAGATTTTCAAAGTAGGTATTCATGATCTTTTGAATTTCCATGGGATCTGTAGTAATTTCCCTCTTTTCAGTCCTTGTTGCATGAATTTGAGTTTTTTCTTTGTAAAATTAGGTTAGAGGTTTGTCAATTTTGTTTATTCTCGCAAAAAAATCATCTTTTTGATTCTTTTTGTTTTGTTAGTTTCAATAGCATTGATTTCTGCACTAATCTTTACAATTTCCTCTCTTCTATGAGCTTTGGGTTTAACATGCTCTTTTTCTAGAAGCTTGAGACAAAGCATTAGGTTATTTGTGTTCATTCTGTCTTCTTGATATGACAGTTCATTGCTATATATTTCCCTTTTAAGACTACTTTCATTGGATCCCACAAATTGCAGTATGTTGTTTATGCATTTTCATAGAATTGTAGGCATTGCTTTATTTCTTCTTTAATTTCATCTGTAGCCCACTAGTTGTTCAGAAGGTGGTTATTTAATTTCCATGGATTTATGCAAGTTTTACAATTTGCTTTGCCATTAATTTCCAATTCCAGTATGCTGTGATCAGATATTACGCATGGGATAATTTCAATACCTTTGTATTTACTTAAGAATATTTTATGGTATTATATATGGTCTATTTTGGAGAATGTCCCATGTGCAGCTGAGAAAAATGTATATTCTGATGGGGTTGGGTGGACACTCTGTAAACATCTAAGTCCAATTGCTCACAGGTATGATTCAGTTCTATTCTTTGCTGACATTTTGTCTAGCTGATCTATCTGTTTGTGACAATGGGTTATTAAGGTCCCCTGTTATAACTGTGTTCTTATGTATTTGGTTTTTCATGTCCATTAGTATTTGTCTTATAGAGTTGGGTGCTCCTGTATTTGGTGCATATATATTTATAATTGGTAGTTTTTCCTCTTGAAGTTTTCCACTAACGAGTATGTAGTGACCTTCTTTATCTCTTTTAATCATTTTAGGTTTGAAGTTCACATTGTTTGCAAATAGAATAGTTACCCCTGCTTTTTTCTGGGTTCCTATTGCATGGAATACTGTTTCCCATCCTTTGACTTTTAATCTATGAGTTTCATTTTGGGTCATATATGTTTCTTGTATACAGCATATTGTGGGATCATGTTTCTTAATCCATTCTGTCAATCTATATCTTTTGATAGGTGAATTGAGGCCATTTACATTTCTGGATATAACAGATATGTACTGGCTCGACTTTGCCATGTTATGTTCCAGTTGTTTGCTTTTGGCTTTTCCCCGTTGTTTAATTACTTGTCCTACCTGGTGGTTTCTTTCTGTTGTTCTGGGATTGTGGTCATTCTTATTTCTATCTAGTATGTCTTTCAACACTCTTTCTAGGGTTGGTTTGGTGGACACGAATTTTCTCAGTTGTTCTTTGTCATGGAAGTATTTTGTTTCTCCAGTAAATTTGAATAAAAGTTTTTCTGGGTACATCAGTCTGGGTTGAAAATTGTTTTCTCTTAGGACTTGAAATAACTCACTCCAAGCTCATCTTGACTTGAGGGTTGTGCTGAACAGTCTACCATAATTCTAATGGGCTTTCCTTGATAGGTGAGTTGTGTCTTTTCTCTAGCAGCTTTTAGTATTGTTTTTATGCCATATTTCTCAGATCTTAATTATTATATGTCTGGGTGTACATTTATGTTGGTTGTGATTGTTTAGTGTTCTATATGCCTCATTTATCTGCATATCAGATTTTTCACCATGTTTGGGAAACTTTCTGCTATTACTTCTGCACATTTTAGTTATGTCATTTGCATTGACTCCTGCACCTTCACTGATGCCTATTAGTCTTTTATTGTTTCTCTTGACATCATCTTGAAGCTGCTGGATTGTCATTTCATGCTGCTTTGTTATTTTTAAAAGTTCTTTCCTTTCATGATCGCTAACTACAATCCTGTCCTCAAGGACCAAAATTCTATCCTCAGCTTCATTTAAACAGTTTTGCCGGCTTTCAATAGAATTTTTTGTCTCTTGTATGTTTCTTTGAGTATGTTTCATGAATTCTGCTTGCTTTCTATATTGTTCACTCAAGGTTTCAATCAGTTTCTATGCTCCTGTACTTTTTTTTAATCTATTTATTCTATAGCTGCACTGAGCAACTCCTTTACCAAGGTTGTTATTTCTGTTTTTACATGAAGATTAGTTCTAATTTTATTTCCTCTATAGACTCGTGGAGCTGTTTTTTTATTTCACTTGCTATCTTTTCAGAGATTTCTTGTGTGTTACTTTTGAAGTCCTCTATTTCAAAGTCTCCTATACTTGCTCCTGGTGGTCTAGATGTTTGAGACTGCATTTTGCCTTTTCATTTTGGGTTAATATGTGGTACCCTTCAATTCCACTAGTGTCAACTGTTGGTAGTGTGTATCTTGGGGTCCTACTGTAAGGTTGATGCTTGTCCAATTGCTGGGTCCCACAATGAGGAGATGGGTCAGTCACATGAATTCCCCCTGCAGGGCCTGTTGGGTGAGTCCTATGTTATTCCTAGGCTTACAAGCATAGGAGTATTAATGGAAATCAACCCCTAGTTCCTGATGTTATGATGTCCTCAGGTTATTCAGAGTCACCAGATCTCCATTTATAGAGCCTGTCTTGGCTGGGACCCTACTGTGTCTCTGGGTGTCCCACAGGCCCACTTAATTTTCTTCAGGTTGGGGGAGGCCTTGTTGGCAACCTTTTCAACCTACCTGATAATCTCTGTGTGGAGGAAGGACTCACCCACCCACTTGCCAAGCTCGCCTATGGCTTACTTCTGGAGGGGGCTTCTCTA
Source organism: Cavia porcellus (assembly GCF_034190915.1). Taxonomy (NCBI): domain Eukaryota; kingdom Metazoa; phylum Chordata; class Mammalia; order Rodentia; family Caviidae; genus Cavia; species Cavia porcellus. Next base: position 62,961,988 of record NW_026947489.1, read on the forward strand.
CTGCTCCTGTTTACCCACTGAAGGTGACAAACTCTATTCCAATTTTAGGGACAAACTCACCTTACTGATGGAAGCCTGCTATGTTCTTCTTATTGAGTCCTCCCTCAATACTTCATGGTTAATCCACTGCAGTCAAGGTTTGGGGTTGGGGGGGTATGGGAGCTGAAGATGAACAACAATGCTAGGTCCAGGAGGTAGGGGGATCCCCAATGGCAGCAGTGGGACTGCCGGGGCATGCACCACAGGTTGGAGTTCCTAGGTCCTGAGGTGGCTGGCCAGGACTATGGGACACAGGAGGGGCCCAGTTCTGGCCCAGCCCCATGCGTGCTTCTGGCTGCAGTTCCTGGGTCTTGTGAGGTTTTCTGTGAAAACTGCTAGTCACAGGAGGGGCCCAGGTCTAGTCCGGCCCCATACAAACCTCTGACTGGAGTTTCTGGGTCCCATGAGGTTGTCTGTGGAGATGGCTGGACTCACAGGAAGGACTTGGGCCTAGCCCGGCCCCATGCATACCTCTGGCTGGAGTTCCCAAGTGACTGTGAAGTTGTCTCTGATCTTTTAAAAATAGAGTTCTCCAATAGGTATTTCATCTACAGATACTAAATAGGGTATGTGGAAAAATTCAATAAATTTTTTTCAGGGTGTTCTGATGTATCCCTATAATCTTAGCTATACCAGAGACTCAAGCAGGAGGACTCCAGGTTCAAAGCCAGCCTGGACCACTTAACAAGACCCTGTTTCAAAATTAAAAAGGATTAGGGATAGATGTCAGTGGCAGTATAACACTTGCCCGGCATACCTGAGTCTTCAGATTCAATCATATTTTGCTTTGAGATCAGGCTTCCATATGAAGCCCAGACTAGCCTCGAACTCACAGTGATCTTTCTGTCTCAGCCTCCCAAATGCTGGGATTATAGGCATATGCCATTAAGCCTGGGTCTAGAGACAGTCTGTGTGTGTGTGTGTGTGTGTGTGTGTGGTACTGGGGACTGAACTCAGGGCCTTGTGCACACTAGGCAAGCACTCTACTACTGAGCTATCCTCAAGCCCAAGTCAATATGTTTATTACATTGTTTTGTGGGAAAGTCAGATCTGAAAAACTTGGGTTATCCTTCTGGAAGTTTTTCGGAATGCTGTTGTAAGGAAGGTCACAAACATTGGAAAAAATCAGGCCACCTAATACTAGCAAGTGAGCATCAAATATCTAGCAGAACTTCTGGTCGCTCTGCCACTAAGAGGTTAGACCTCTAGAGCAAGAACCAAATACCAGCAGAGATTTTGTTTGTGGGCTTTTGTTTGGTCATTCTTTTGAGCACCACCTGCTATTTATATGTACTTGCTGACCTGCATGTACCTAGAAGCGAGAAAATCCAAAAACAAAAGTACCAAGTGGAAATAAAGAACAAGGAAGGGAAGTGAAAGCAGACCACTCAAGCAACCAGAAACCACAGAAGAATGGATAGTGCTCACTAGAAAGAAAAAAGGGAATCAGGCAGAATCAAGGCAAGCAGCCTGAGACAAACCTCAGGAAAACAATCTGATAGAGACCAGGTTTAGTTCCCCAGCATAAAAGAACACAGCCATCAAACAAGTAAAGTCTCTGCTAATCACTGTGTACTGCTAGGGAACATTTAATATCTACATTTAACTTTTGAGATTTCCTCAATAAGTTACTCATAGTTTTATGATGTTTCTAATTTTTCTCCTACCTTACCTTCTTTCAAACCAGGAAACTCAGCTGGTGGCTGGGATGAGTCCTGCATGCCATCTGGAGCCCAGGGAGACTTTAAGATCAGTCCTCCAAGGGCTGAAGGACCCTCCCAGATCCCAGCCACATTAGGCTACACTTTGTAGGTTTCAGGCCTGCCCAGGCCATGCCCAGTGACCTTCTTTCAAACCAGGAAACTCAGCTGATCACTGGGGTGAGTCCTGTGCACCATCCCAAGCCCCGGGAGACTTTAAGATCATCGCTCCCAGTGCTAAAGGACTCACTCAGCTCTTGGCCACACTAGACTAGCTTTAGGAAGTTTTGCAGACCTACTACATTACGCCCAGCAACCTTCTTCAATCAGGGTAGTTGAGAGCAGGTGAAGTGAGTTCCAGGGCATTAGTCTTTCCCCGGGGAGAGTTTAGCCCATCATCCACATTGGATAGGTGCCTGCCTGGAACACTGAAGGTGGGATGGGAGGGCCTCAGGGACTGACTGGACCATGCTCAGCAACCTCCATTCAGTCCCAGGAGACCAAGGCACAGGAGACAATTTCCAAAACACCCAAGGAAAGCCTTGGAAAAACTCTTAAAACACAGAAATATAAGAAAATGACAAAACAAAAGACCAAAATGCAATCTTGAACATCCAGCCCATCCCAAAAAAGCCTAGGAGCCATATATATAGAAGAAAATATATGCCATACACCTGAAATACCTGTAATAATAGCAACTGAAATAAAGAAGCAACTCCAGGAAGCTTTAAAGGAATTCAAACTAGAAATAATCTCCCAGGTAAAAGAAGAAATGATAAAAGTAATGAAAGAGATGCTGAACACATCTAAAGAAAACACAGTTAAAAAATTAGAAGAACAGATGTTGAGGGAAAAAAATGGCAGCTTTCTAGGGGGCTGGATGGAGAGCCTCTGTGGAGAAATCAGATCAGATGCTAGAAGTTGACAACATGGAGAGGGCCAGACGATTGGATAACGATTCTTATTAACCAAGGCAGTAACCGAATGGAAAAATAAAACTAGGAAGAGGAAGGAAAAGCACAGGGAGAACTGAAACTTGACATGCTCACTGAGAAACATTCTGTGCTGTAGTAGGCGCACCCAGACAATCCAAAGTTGTGCTGAGACCGCAGCTGCCGGTAACAGGAGTCAGCAAATCTTGGGCCCTTAATGGGAGGACACAGCGCAGTGAGCAGTGAATCCAAGGGAAAGAGCTCTATTGGCTCTCGGTGAGTGCTGGAAATTGGGTCCTGGAGACTCGTGAAGCACCAGAGCCACCTGGCTGCACCAGAGGAGACCACGAGAGGAACCATACACCTGGGCACTGAAGTCGGGCATCGCGCAGTTTTGTGACTGATCTGTGCTGTGCTAGGAATGCAGTGAAGACACGCAGCACAGTGTGGAGTGGACCCAAAAGGAAGAACTGCATGGATTCCTGGTGAGTGCTAGGGATTGGGTCCCATGACTACTGTCACTGGCTAGAGGACACCTTGGAGTTGGGCAGAGCCCAGAGCCGTGGTGATGTCAGTCAGCCGCCCCTGGTGCAGAGAAAGACTGGTAGAGGACATCTTGGAATTGGGCAGAGCCCAGCGCCGCAGTAACGTCCGTCAGCCACAGTCTCTGCCTGGCGCAGAGAAAACTGGCGGGATCTGCTGGGGCTGAGCCACACCTCTGGCTGGGACCCAATAAGCAGGTACAAATTTGTTGCGACTCTGCAACGTCCACAAGATACAGCCTAACCTGGGGATTGACTGGCACAGAGGCTCGAGGCTAGCCTACACCGTACCTGCAATCCCTGCATGTACCTCAGATAACAGCAAATTAGGAGGCAGCAAACACTCAAGTCAGCATGCTTTGGAAAGGCCCTAAGTAATACGGAGTGGGCCAGAGACTCCCAGAACAAACCAGTCTGAAAGAAACCAGAAACATTACAAGAGAAATAAAAAAAAAAAATCTCCAGCTGCTGGACCTGGGGAAATAAGCCCAGGAGAAGTAAATACAGAAGAGAATCAGTACAGTAACCATCCAGTACTAGACACAGCATTAGCGGATATAAAGAAATACCTTCATGACCTCAGAGACGAATTTTAAACTGTACTTCTGATCCAAGTGAGGCAAGATATAAAAAGATTAAATAAAGAAATGATAAGCCCCTCCAAAGAGAACACAGATGGAAGAAAGGAGGAACTCAGAAAAGAAAAATCTTTGATGAAGAATTTAAACATAACCTAGAACACATGAAACAGATCCAAAGAGATTATCAGGAAACTAAAAACTCCACTGAAAACTGGCAAAATCCCTTGACAGAAACTAAAGTTTGCCTTTTGAAACTTGATGAGAGATTTATGATATATGATTGTGAAAGAAAAGATCTCTTAACAATAATGAGGAACCAGCAAGAAACAATTCAAAGTCTAGAAGACAACAAAAGGATATATAACTTAAGAATAAAATATGTGAGGGAAGAAGCAGGAGTAACCAAAAATGAACTACAAAGACTATTCACAGATATAATAAAGGAAAACTTCCAAAGCATAGAAAAAAGAAATGATATCCAGATAAATGAAACATACAGAACTCTAACAAACTACAACCAAAACAGTTCAACACCCAGACATACAATAATCAAGATTTCAGAAATTGACCAAACAAACAAAAGCAGCCAGGGAAAAGAAGCAGATTACCTACAACGTAAAAATTATCAAAATAACAACAGACCTATCAACATAAACTCTCAAATCGAGAAGAGCCTTGGGGAAATAGTCCAAGCCCTGAAAGAAAATAATCTGAGGGGGCTGGAGGTTTAGTTCAGCGGCATAAGTGCCTGCCTTGGAAGCAGGCAGTCATGAGTTCGATCCCCAGTACCGATAAAAAAGGAAAAAGACAAAAAATTTTAAAAAAGAAAAAAGAAAATAATCTGCAACCAAGACTGATATACCCAGGAAAACTCTCTCTCAAAATTAATGGAGAAATAAGATGTTTCTGTTTCCAAGACAAGGAGGAACTGTGGGAGTTCATGGCCAGCAACCCAACCCTACAAAAAATACTGAAGGGCATTCCAGAGAGAGAGAGGAAAAAATACCAGGATTCCAGCAACAGTGGCAGAGAGGCCTCAATGAATGGGACAGACAGTGGAATGAAGGAGTAAAGTGGACAAATTATAGCAGAAAAATGGAATAGCAGACATGAGGCAGATGGTAAGCTATAATCTTTAATATAGATAGCACACTAAAATAAAAAAAAGAAACAGGCAAAGTAGATTAGGAGGCAGATTCCATTGAGAAGCTCTGAATAAGAAATACACTCAACCCAAAAGAGGGTTAATAAACTGAGAGTCAAAGATGAGAAAGCAATGCTATATGTGACAGGAAACCAGAGAGAAATAGGGCCAACGCATCCAGCAGCCGCAGATAGATTGGAAAGCTATGACACTTTTGGGCAGTGTAGAACTAAATAGCTGGAAGGAAGGAAAACCCTATGACTTTAGTAAGTAAAGGAGTACAGCTCAAGATCAAGCTCAGGGGTAAAAAGGTTCAGCAACACTCAGGTAGACAACAGGCTGGCCCCCTAATCTAAAAACTAAAGGGGCTAGTGGGCCCCAAACATACAAAGCATCCTGAGAAGGGGAAAGGTGAAAAATAGCCTAAAACAGGAAGACAGAGATCACTGCTAATAGTGTATCAGGATTTAAAAGTCACAGTAGACTTATTGTTCCATTTAGTTTGATTTTATTTTGTTCCAGTCTGTCCACTCATATCAGATTTGAGGGCACAGATATCTAACCCAAAAACAGCATGGTAACTATCTTAATTTCCTATTAACTTAAACTGAAACCCTGCATTACTTACATTGCCTTACTATGACTGATCTTATTTGAAGGTGGTATGTTAGGCTGCAGTTTTGCCTTGGCTGATTTTATTCAAATTTGGTATGCTTGATAGTATCACATCTAAGAGTAGAGGCAACTACTCTGAAGATGATAAGATGTAAAAGATATCCATACCAGTTTTGATTATTAACTGCTCTCAAGTCGTACAATGTCTTCAAAGTTGTGTTTTTATAAAAATAGTTATGTGTGTCTTTTTCATTGCATATTTTTCTAGGAATTTGTTTTGTTGTCTTGTTACGATCTGTTTTTCCCTATAATACAGAAAATATAGATATATATGGAGAAATTTACACATGGGAAGAATTTTCTAAACTATTTACAGGAACAGATTAAATAATCCATGATGTAATGAACAGATGCTCTGAAGAAGAGACACTAAGAAACCCAATGCTAATTCTGTAACATTATGATATAAAATCTATCAATACTATTATTCACTGTTCAGAGTGATATTAGTCTAGTCTCTTACATTCAGTTTCAGCATAGTAAAGATAAGCACAGCTACTATGAAGAGAATGAGAGAAATTATGGTAGTCATTATTGACTTCCACAATGTCAGATCTTAAAGACCTAAAAAGCCTTCATCCTCCTGTAATGATTTGATTAGTTCTATAATATGCAATATGTAGTCAATGTGTGTGAAGTTAGGGACAACTATTTGGAGAAAACTAGAGACAATAAGATAGATAGTGAAGATCTCTAGTGGACTTGACTGGAAATCCATATTTCTTTAAATTGTTTCTTTAGGAACTGTTTTGTTCTGTTTCAATATGTTTAATCTCACTCTCTTTAAGATAAAAACAATTGTATAGGACTGATAACCATATTACTACGTGTTGTTGGATCACTGAGCAGAACTGTTGGCAGTGTACACTTTAATTTTGTAACCTGAACAACTATTTCTAGGATGAGAATATGTAACTTATCAACCAGTGATTTCTTACTATTTATTTTTCTGTAATTCTGTATTATTTCTACCATTTTTTTTTGTTATTTGGGGTTTTTTTGTTTTTTCCTCTTTAAATGAAAAAATATATATATAAAAGAATTAGAGAAACAAAACAAAAAGAATCCCTGGATGAACAATATAAGAAACAAACTGAGGACATAAAGCAGATTCAAAGAGTAATTCACAAAATCAAAAATTCCATCGAGGGGGCTGGGGATTTAGCTCAGTGGCATAAGCGCCTGCCTTGCAAGCAGGCAGTCGTGAGTTCGATCCCCGATACCGATAAAAAGGAAAAAGACAAAAAATAAATAAAAAATAAAAAAAACAAAAATTCCATCGAAAGTTGTCAATACTGATTCAGTGAAAGTGAAGACAGAATTTCAGACTTCGAAGACAAGATTGCAGCTAGTGAATAGGAAAGTAAAGATCCTTTTTTTTTTTTTTTCCTTTTTATCGGTACCAGGGATCAAACTCAGGACTGCTTGCTTGCAAGGCAGGCACTTATGCCGCTGAGCTAAAGCCCCAGCCCCAGAAAGATCCTTTAAAAATAAAAAGGAATCAAGAAATAAAAATTCAATAGCTGCAAGATGATTCAAGAAGAACAACATAAGATTTATAGGCTAAATGAAAAAGAAGGGGACAACACAAATGATATTAAGAGGCTATTTACAGAAGTAATAGCTGAAAATATCCCAAACATGAAAATGGAAACTGCTTTTAGGATTAGTGAAGCATATACAACTCCAAATAGCCATAACCAAAATAAAACTAAACCCAGACATAAGATAATTACCATCCCAAAAATCCAACACAAGAAAGAATACTAAAAGCTGTCGGAGAGAAAAGACAGATCACCTATAAAGGAAAGCCTATCAGAATTACAGCAGACCTCTCAACACAAACAATGAAGTCAAGAAGAGCATGGAGTAAGGTATTTCAGATCCTAAAGGAAAACGATTTCCAACCTAGACTGATGTACCCTGCAAAACTGTCCTTCAAAATGGATGGAAAAATAAGATACTTTGATGACAAAGAATAGCTGAAGAACTTCATGATCACCAAGCCAACCATGTAAAGAATACTGAAAGACAGTTTAGATGCACTTAGGAAAAAACCACTAAGCAAAGCAGACAATTACAAAGAATGGAAAGATAAAGATGTAACAGTAGAAAGATTACATGTAATAAAGCAATATATAACAGTTACAACCATTAATGTAAATGATCTCAATTCACCAATTAAAAGAAACAGGTGGGCAGAATGGATCAAGAAACAACATCCAACCATAGGCCATCTACAAGAAACCCATCTAACCCAAAAGGAAACTCACAGACTGAAAGTCAAAGGATGGAAAACAATACTACACACAACAGGAACTGAAAAAAAAGCAGGGGTAGCTATTCTATTTGCAGATAATGTGAACTTCAAATCAAGAATGATCCTAAGGGATAAAAAAAATCACTACATACTGGTTAGGGGAAAACTTCATGAGGAAGAGATAACTTTCTTAAATATATACGCACCATCGCCTGCCTCGCAAGCAGGCAGTCGCGAGTTCGATCCCCGGTAACGATAAAATATATATATATATATATATATATATATATATATATGCTCCAAATTCCAGAGCACACAGTTATACAAAGCAAGTATTAATAGAAATGAAAAATCAAATTAGTAATAACACAGTTATAACAGGAGACTTTAACACACCATTGAAACCAAGGAACAGAAAAACCAGACAGAAAATCAGCAAAGAAATAACAGAACTAAATCACATGTATGAGCAAATGGACTTGATAAGTAAGACATATAGAGTGTTCCATCCAACAACATCAGAATATACACGCTTCTCAGTGGCACATGGGACATTCTCTAAAATAGACCATATACTAGCTTATAGAACATATTTAAATAAATGCAAAAGAATTGAAATTACCCCATGCATGTTATCAGATCATAGTGCCATGAAACTAGAAATTAATGATAAAAGGAACTGCAAAAACCACACAAACATATGGAAATTGAATAATACACTCGAGCAATCAGTGGGTCAAAGAGGAAATTAAAGAAGCATTTAAACAATACCTACAAGCAAACAAAAATACAAATACAACTTACCGGAATCTGTGGGATGCAATGAAAGCAGTCCTCAGAGGAAAACTCACTGCACTGAGTTCCCACATCAGGAAAACAGAATGAATAAAATTAAATAACCTGATGCTATATCTCAAACATCTAGAAAAGGAAGAGCAAGTCAAGCCCAAAGCCAAAGGGAGGAAACTATAAAAATCAGAGCAGAAATTAATGCAATAGAGACTAAGAAAACCATCCTAAAAATCAATGAATCAAAAAGTTGGTTCTTGGGGCTGGGGATTTAGCTCAGCGGCATAAGTGCCTGCCTTGCAAGCAGGCAGTCGTGAGTTCGATCCCTGGTACCAATAAAAACAAAAAAGGCAAAAAAAAAAGTTGGTTCTTTGAAAGAATAAATAAAACTGGTAAGTCCTGAGCCAACCTTATTTTTAAAAAAAAGGAAATAAAAAAGCTCAAATTCATGCAATAACGAACGAAAAAGGCGAAATCACGACAGACTCTGTGGAAATACAGAAGATCATCCACACCTGTTTCAAAAACCTCTACTCTCATAGGTTCGATAACACAGAAGAAATGGACAGATTCCTAGAAACAAATGAAGTAGTAAAGCTGGGTCAAGAAGATATAAAACTGCTGAATAACGTGATTTCCATTAATGAAATTGAAAATGTAATTAAGTCCCTACCTACAAAAAAGAACCCAGACTCAGATGGATTCACAAGAAACACAAAGAAGACTTAATGCCGACACTCCTTAAACTGTTCAATGAAATTGAAAGAGAAGCAATCATTCCTAAGTCATTCCTGGAAGCAAATATTACTCTAGTACCAAAACCTGAGAAAGACACAACTAAAAAAGAAAACTACAAGCCAATATCCCTAATGAACACAGATGCAAAAATCCTCAATAAAATACTGGCAAATAGGATGCAGCAAATCATCAAGAAGATTATACACCATGACCAAGTAGGATTCATCTCAGGCATGCAGGGGATGGTTTAACATACATAAATCAATACATGTAATCTACCATATCAACAAAGTCAAAAGGAAGAATCACATGATCATTTATATAGATGCAGAAAAGGCTTTGATAAGGTCCAACACTCATTCATGATAAGAACCTTACAGAAAATCGGAATAGATGGTCTTTACCTCAATATGATTAAGGCCATCTATGACAAACCAACAGCCATCATCGTATTAAATAGCCAAAAACGGAAGGCTTTTACCTTAAAATCAGACACAAGACAAGGATGTCTCTTATCACCGCTCCTATTTAACGTACTACTGGAAATTCTAGCCAGAGCAATTAGACAAGAAAGAGAAATAAAAGGGATAAAGATAGGAAAAGAGGAAGTTAAATTATCATTATTTGCAGATGACATTATACTCTACATAGAAGACCCACAAAACTGCATTGAAAGACTCCTAGATATAATAAATAAATTCAGCAATGTAGCTGGATATAAAAATCAATGCTCAAAAATCAATAGCATTTGTATACACTAAGAACAAAATCACTGAGAGAAATAAATGAAGCCACACCCTTCACACTAGCATCCAAAAAAATGAAATACTTAGGAATTAATCTCACGAAAGAAGTAAATGATCTATACAGGGAAAATTATAATAACCTGAAAAAAGAAATTGAACATAATCTCAGAAAATGGAAAGACATCCCTTGTTCATGAATAGGAAGAATAAATATTTTAAAAATGGCCATTCTCCGAAAACTGTTATACAGATTCAATGCAATCCCAATGAAAATACCATCAACATACCTCAAACACCTAGAGCTATCACTTCTAAAATTCATCTGGAACCAGAAGAGACCTAGAATAGCAAAGGCAATTCTAAGCAGCAAAGGCAAAGCAGGAGGCATCACAATCCCTGACTTGAAGTTATACTACAAAGCATCTGCAATAAAATCACATGGTACTGGAATCAAACAGATCTGAAGATCAATGGAATAGACTAGAATATACAACCACAACTACAAACACACTCAAGTACCTTATCTTTGATAAAGGAGCCAAACGTGTTCACTGGAAAAACGACAGTCTCTTTAATAAATGATGCTGGAAAAACTGACTTTCCACATGCCAAAAACTAAAACTAGACCCATGCCTATCACCATGTACTAAACTAAAATCTAAATGGATCAAAGATATGACTATTAAAACAGAAACACTAAATCTGTTGGAAGACAAATTAGGTAAAAATCTTAAAGACATAGGTGTAGGTAGAGAATTCATGATTCAGGAATCAAACCGCACGGGAACAACTTCCCACAGTCGATAGCTGGGATCTCGTCTTAAAAAATTTCTGCATGCCAAAAGAAATCTCTAGCATTAGTGAAAAGAAAACCCACAAACTGGGAAAAAGTCTTAGTGAACTGTCCCTCAGGCAAAGGACTTCTGTCTAAAACATATAAAGAATTTTTAAAAACTAGACCCTCCAAATTCAAAGACCCAATCCAAAGATGGGCATCTGAGATGAATACATAGTTCTCACATGAAGAAATACAAATGGCAAATAAATACATGAAAAAATGTTGATCATTATTAGTCATTAGAGAAAGGCAAATTAAAACGACACTGAGATTCCATCTCACTCCAGAAAGAATGGCCAGGATCAAAAAAACTACCAACAAATGCTGGAGAGGCTGTGGGGGAAAAGGAACACTCCTGCACTGTTGGTAGGAGTGGTAGCCTGGTGCAAGCACTGTGAAGATCAGTCTGTAGATTCCTCAAAAAGCTGGGCTTGGAAGTCCTATTTGTTCCAGCTATTCCACTTCTGGGCATATTCCCAGAAGAAGTGAAAACATCATACCACAGTGATATATGTGCACCCATGTTTATAACAGCACAATTTGTAATAGCCAGATCTTGTAAACAACCTAAGTATCCATCAATTGATGAATGGATAAAAAAAGTTGTGGTATTTTTATACAGCGGAGTACTATTCAGCTATAAATAATGATCACATTGATATATTTATAAATAAATGGACACAACTTGAGATCATACTCAGAAGCAAAATAAATGAAACTCACATGTATAAATACCACATAGTCTCCCTAGTGTAAGAAATAGTAAGAGTACATAAGAGTTTATGGTAATCATGATTCCCCATTACATTGCTTTGAAGCTTTATAATGTTTGCATTCATTAGTTGGAATGGTTATATCCTGGTTTGTTTGATTTTATTATCTGTGATAGTATGAACAGCTATTTTGAAGAAGGTAAGACATTAGAATAGCCAGTGCTGATTTAATATCATCTTACTTTGAATTCCTACTATGCTTTTGTTCCTGTTTCCTTTGGTTCTTCATGTTATATCTTATTCGATATTATCATGTGTGATAGTATAAACAAATTTTCTATGGAAAATGAGATAATATAGTAGTCATTGTTTGTTCTCTGTTATTTGGTTAGAAAGCCCTGTAATGCTTTCAATCTCTTGAATGCTTTTATACTGTTTTGTTATGTTTGATACTATCGTATATGAAGTTATGCTCAACTATTTCAAAGAAAGAGACATTATGGTAGTTACTGTTAATTATGGGTTGTCTTGTGGTAAAACGCTGTGTTGCTTACATTTTTATGATCTGAGCTACTTTGTTATGTCCTCTTTTGTCTTAATCTCTTTAAAAAATAAAAATAATTTTTCTCCCACCTACTCCAGCAAAGTGGACGCAGTTACACCAACCACCTCAACACACACTTACCTTTCTTCAGAATTTTCTTTACTTTTACGTAGTTCCCCTGTTTGACATACTCATGAAGTTGTGCTTCTAAGGAGTCATTTTTTAAGGTACCAAGTTGAACTGGACAAGGTATTGACAGACGAACAGCCTGAGACATCCTGTTTCAAAAGAGAGAAACACACCCTAACTGAACAAAAAACTCAAGAGAAAAGATTCTCCCACATTTAGTTACCTGTCAGCCTTCCTTACTAAATATGTGAAAGGCAGTGGGTACAAGCCTCCCTGCAGATTACCAAGCTCCACAGAGGCTCAACTCTTTTGTTTAACAATAGCATAAACAGGGCTGGGGATTTAACTCAGGGGCATTAGCGCCTGCCTGGCAAGCGCAAGGTCGTGAATTCAATCCCCGTCCCCCACACCTGCAAAAAAAAGCATAAACAGCAGTATAATGTCTGCTTGCATACTCCAACTATAATTGAACTTTTTTTGTTGTTTTGGTTTTTGGTTTTTTTTGGTACTGCGAATCAAACTCACTATCTCATGCTTGGCAGGCAGATGCTTGTGCCACTGAACTGAGATAAAACCCCAGCCCAATCAGCTCTATTTAAAAGATAAACACAATGCAACATAAGTTTTATGGTGCAGAGTTTAAGAAACTAGAACAAGAAAAAGAAAAACCTACTGCATTAAAAAAACAATAACAGGGGCTGAGGATTTAGCTCAGCAGCATAGGCGCCTGCCTTGCAAGCAGGCAGTCGTGAGTTTGATCCCCGGTACCGATAAATAGGAAAAAGACAAAAAAAAAAGAAAAAGAAAACAATAACAACAACTTCTCACTCATGGCAACATTTCTGTAATCCCAGCATTTAGGAGCCTAAAGCAGGAATGTACTGGGTCAGGGTGCAAGCAGGCAGAGAATGACACAAGACCACCTGCTCTAAACAAAGAGAAATATTTCCCTTTTACAGGAATAAATAGAAGAAGGCAGGGGAAATTTGGTGGGAGAATCCCAATAAACATCTATGGTCAAAATTCTCTGGAAATCATGCACTTCATTAGGCAGAGTCCTTGAAACGTCTAAAACTTCAGGTGTAAAACTTCACTACAACTTCCAGACTAGCCTGCATAGACCAACAACTACATAGCAAGACCCTGTGTCAAAAACAACCATTATTTCCCTCAAAATGTACTGAATCAATCCTACAAAGCAACACAAAACAGGAAGAAACAAAACAATCAGGGAAGTATAAATGTAGTAATCCCCACCACAAACCATGCAGTCTGTTGCCTACACCTGGAAAAACTGCAATGTGAGCATATCCAAAAGACAAAGGATAAACCTCAGTTTTAGGAAGGTCACCTTCATGATAATAGCATTTCCCTTACCAGGTAAGCATAAGTTGCCACCCTCGCGCCACACCTCACCCTCCTCTCACACTCCTCACCTACTCACGGTCACTATGCTCACAGCTCTGCTACCCCTCTCCCCGCAAACCACACGCTGCTTCTTCCCACCACATACCCCGCACTCCTTTATCGGGGGATCTGCCTGAAACCGCAGCCACCGCGTTGTCATCTACACGTCCCAGCCTCTTGCAGTGACGCCCACCTCGGCAAAAGCCTTCTGCCTGTGCCGCCCTCCTAGAGGCCTCTGTTACTGCGCAAGCGAATATGAGCCCTTGGTAGGTGCAACGGTAGCGAGCCACAGGCTGCTGTGCTGTGGGGACAGGAGTGGTGGTATCGGGGCCACGCGGCGGCGGGCAGCAGAGTGAGTCTAGCCAGGTCTGAATCGTTGCCGCCTCCACGGACATACCCGGTAACCCTCCGTCTGTTTCCATTTCCCAAAATGTATGTATGGTGCAAATAATAGACCCGCCCGTTTCTCAGGCTGGCTGAGGTTTCTGTGAGGGCTGCAGGAGTGCTCTGCAGCCCAGATCCGCCAACCCTTCCTTGACCCTTCTGCCCCAAACTGCAGCAGTGTGCGGGGCTGGGCAGTCAGCCTCGCCAGAATTCACACTAGCAGCTTCTGACACCAAGAAAGCCGCGTCTGTGGCCTATCTGCTAACCATCTGAGAATTTGTCCTTTCTTCTTATAAATAGAGAAAATCCGTTGCGTTTTTCTTTTTGTCCTACTGGCTAATGCTCCAGGCAGAGCAGCCAGCATATGTACTATGAAAGGCGTGCCCATATTTCCCTTTTGCTGTCTGTAATTTTCTTGGGAAAACCTTTGTTTTGTTTAATATGTTTAGAATAGGTACAAATGTCATGTTAGATCACTTGCAAATGACAGGAATTTCCAAAGTGAAACCGAGGACAGCACAGCACAGCACAGGCCTGTAATCTCAAATACAGGAGGATGACAATTCAAAACTAGTTTGGGATACTTTGTGAGACCCTCTTGGCTTACTTTTCTCTTCTTGCTGAGACAAAATACCAGATGCTCAAAATGAAAGAAAGAAAGAAAAGTTTATCTAGCTCAGTTTGTAAAGATTTCAGTCCATAATCAGCTGGCTCCAAGGCTGCATAACAGAGGGGCAGCTGTTCAAGGTGGCAGAAGCAGCAAAAGCAACAAGAGCAGAAGGGGAAGAATAAGACATTTTCTCTTTATATTATATGCAGGCTACATCCCCTCCCATCCACGCAGGTTTAACACTCACTCAGTGATCTCAGTGCCTTTCTCTTGCACAGGATGAGGATGTTTTACAAAGTTAGGATCCTGGCCCCCTGCTTAATTAAACTTCTAAACTTCTACAGTTGACACAAGGTATCATACATTACAATCCACCCCTTGCCAAGTTAGCAATCAGACACATTTCTTTAAACCAGTTTCCAGCTACAAAGACATGCTTATTCTTACCATTTCACAATTTGAACATTATAACACAAGTTGAACAATTTTTAAGGAACAGTATTATGTCTATCACTACTATATTACACTAGAATCATAACATTCCACCCCTGGCCTCCCAAAGACTCATACACATCCCTTTGTACAAAATGCATTTAGACTATCACTAACAACTGATAAAATCCTAACAGCTTCAGCATTGTTGAAAAGTCCAAGTCCCAAGCCTCTGACATGTAAGGAAAACTCAGCTGCAAGCCCTTGTTCAAATGAAAAATTAAACACTTCCAACATGCAATGGCACAAGATAAACATTTTCATTCCAAAAGCTACAAATAGGAGATTCAAAGGATTGAGACTAAAACAAGTTCAAAATTCAATAGGGTGAACATTAAGTCCAGTAGTTCCATGTGCAGTATCTGAAGCAATCTGTGGCAAATTATGAGCTGCAAAGCTGTTGAGTGACTCCACCCCCTGTGTCATTTCTGATGGTTACAGCTACCATGGTTTATTTCTTACGCCTGCTTTGCTCCCTCATTGCAACTTTCCTTAAATGATCAACATTCCTGGCTTTTCCAAAGTTCTTGGGTCTCCACTGCATCTTCAGCTTCATACTTACAGCTTCAAATACTGCCCTCTCAGGAGCACACTGCCTGACCTTCCAGGCCTTCTGAAACCAAAACAAGAGCTTTTAAAACCGCATTCTGCATGCACCTAAAACAAGCACCACATGGATGATGCTTTCCTGTCTCTCAGCTCTAAGGGTCGAGTGCCTGGATTGCTGGACACTCTGAATCTGAATCTGAAGAACAAATTTTTCTATACCACCACCATTCTGGAACATGGAGCACTGAGGCTTGCTCCTTAAAGCAAAGTCTTGCTATTGCAATTTTGAGGATTCAAGGATGGAGACTTGCTGTTTCTTTTTTTCTTTTCTTTTTTTTTTTTTTTTTTTTTTTTTTTTGTCTTCTTCATTTTTATCGGTACCGGGGATTGAACTCACGACTGCCTGCTTTCAAGGCAGGCACTTAGGCTGCTGAGCTAAACCCCCAGCCCCAACTTGCTGTTTCTTGTAATGCCTTCAAAACATCTTGTCTAATCTCTTGTTCCCTCTCAGCAATCAAAATCACCTCAGCTCTCTTTTTGTAGTTCACAGCTTTACTAGAAGCTTCCATTTTGGCCAAACTCAATTCTAATTTATTCTGCTAGGCACCTTGCTTTTCATTCTCAACAAAGATCTGGCTAAAAGCCCCCAACAGTAGCCATGCCACTGGCTCAATATCTGACTGCCTTGAAATTTCTTTGGCCAGATTAATTAGCCCTCTACCCTTAATCTCGGTCTGAGACAAAATTTCTGGATATGAGTAAAATGCTGACAAACTTTTTGCCAAGCTATAACACACTTCATCTGGAGTCCAACAACCAAGGCAGTACTTCTTCCAAGCAGAAACCTCCTGAGCCTATAAGCCTATGAGGGGGACATCTAAACACAAGCCATAACACTGAGTATTAAACAAACAGAATAGTCAAAGAACAATGATTACTAATATGAAAATATTGAGGGAGGTTAGGATTGTAGTTCAGCGTTATACCATTTGGTTAGCATGTGTTCAACTCTTTATCCTTCCCCAGTACTACAAAAAGGGACATTACTGAAACAAAATGCACAGAAATGAGTATTTTCAATAAGAACACTAAATATTTTTGCTTCATAAAGAGGAGACTGAACCTACTTGTATATTTAAAGTATTTGGAAAACAGGCTTTGGCATCATATAAATTTAAATTCAAAGCATGACTTTCTCATATTTTAATTGTACATGAATTTACCTTCTGAGGATAATTATTAGTAATAACCATAATGAATATATATTTACATCTATATGTGTATATATATTAAAACCAACTGCAGTGAGCAGCAACTGGGAAAAAAAGCCCCAACTGAGGCAGGGTTGACAACAGAGCTTCTCAGTACAGGCTACCACCTGGAACACTTTGCTCCAGCACACCAGTGGATGGCAGCATGGCCACACCTGCCTACACCTCTCAGATCACTGCTGCCCCAGCTACTTGAGGCTTCCTGCCCAATCTGCAATGTGCCTCTCAGTCTGTGAGTCTCACTCTCGTCTCTGAATTTCCACCCATCCTGGGTTGGTTCTCAGAAATATGATGGTGGCATGTGCACTCAGTAATTTCATTTTTCTTATATTTACAGGGCTGGCAGTAGTGAGCAGACTCTTATACATATTAGACAAGCTCTCTATCACTAAGCTACATCCTTAACCCAATACTGAATACTTTTTATTTCAATCAATGAGAAAAGAAAAGAATTGAAAAGATGTCAGGGGGCAACAATCACCCAGAGCACAAGACATCTGCATTCAATTGTCTGAAAAATATCTGCACAAATCTTTCTCTTTAATGAACTCGGAGAAATCAGTAGTGTAACTATCTTAACATTTTTATATACATATATATACACATATACATATGTTGTTTCTTTGAACTTCTTATACTAGTGAAACAATACAATGTTTAACACGTGTATCTTATTTATTTCACTTTTGAGTACAGCCTCAAATTGCATCCATTTACCTATAAAAATTTCCAGTTTATCCTTCTTTATGGCTAAGTAGTGCTCCGTTATATAAAAAATCACATCTTTTTTTATCCATTCCTTAGTCAATGGGAATTTAGATTGTTTCCTAGAGCAAGCTATTACAAATTATGCTGCTATAAACATAGGTACACATATATTACACATATATTGGTACAATGTTTTTAATTCTTTTGGGAAGACACCCAGGAGAGGAATACCTAGGTTGAATGGGACCTCTAGTCCTAGTTTTTTGAGGAATCTTCACACTGATTTCCACAGTGGTTGCACCAGTCTATACTCCCACCAACATAGAGAAGGGTTCCTTTTTCCCTATAGCACCTGCAGCATTTGTTATTGCTTGATTTCTTGATAATATTCATTCTGGGGTGCAGTAGAATCTCAGTGTTGTTTTAATTTGTATCTCTCAAATGACTGCTGATGTTGAACATTTTTTCACATATTTATTTGCTGTTTGTATTTCTTCATCTGAGAAGTATATATTCACCTCACATGGCCATTTTTGGATCGGATCTTTAAATCTCAGAGGATTTTTTTTTTTTTTTTTTTTTTTTTTAGTTCTTCATATGTCTTCCATAGTAATCCTTTGTTTGAGGTACCGTTGACAAATCTTTTCTCCCATGTTGTGGATTGTCTTTTAACTCTGTTGGTGGTTTCTCTTGCTATGTAAAATCTTTTCAACAGGGAGAGAGCCTAGTTGTTGATTCTCTGTAACAGTTCCATGCAATTGGGGTTTTGTTCATAAAGTCTTTGCCTACACTAATGCCTTCAAGAGTTTTACCTACTCTATCAACCAGCAGATTTAATGTTTCTGTTTTAATATTAAGATCTTTGATCCATTCTGATTTTAGCTTAGTGCATGGTGAAAGATATGGGTCCAGTTTTAAGCTTTAGCATGTATAGATCCAGTTTTCCCAGCACCATTTATAAAAGAGGCTATCTTTCTTCCCGTGAATGTGTTTGGCACCTTTGTCAAAGATAAAGTAGCTTAGCGTGTCTGCAGTTGTTTCTGCATTTTGTAATCTGTTCCATGGATCTTCAGGTTTTGTTTTTTTCCCATACAATGCTATTTTTAATCACAGTAGCTTTATAGTATAATCTGAAGTCAGGGGTTTTGATGCTCATCTTGCTTTTCTTGTCCAGCATTGCCTTTGCTATTCTAAATTTCTTCTGGTTCCAGATGAATTTTAGGATTGTTTTCTCTAATTCTGTGAGATATCTAATCTCTTTTTCAGAGTGTTGTACTTTTCAACGTTAGAGATCTTTCATCCCTTTGTTTGATTCCTAGGTATTTCACTTTTTTTTGGATGCTACTGTAAAAGGTGTTGTTTCCCTGCTTTTTCTCTCAGTGAGTCTGTTATTTGTATAGAGGATTTTTGAGTGCTGATTATGTATCCAGATATGTTACTGAATTTGCTTATTAAATCTAATAGTCTTTTGGTGGGGTTTTGGAATCTTCTTCTTTTTTTTTTTTTTTTTTTTGTCTTTTTTCGTTTTTATCGGTACCAGGGATCGAACTCACGACTGCCTGCTTGAAAGGCAAGCGCTTATGCCGCTGAGCTAAATCCCCAGCCCCTTGGAATCTTCTATGTAGAGTATAATGTCTACAAATAACCATAGGTTAATTTCTACCTTTCCTATCTTTATTCCTTTCTTTTGTCTAATTGCTTCAGTTAAAGTTTCCAGGACTCGGTTGAATAACACTGGAGACAGTGGACATTCTTGTCTTGTTCCTGATCTAATAATGAATACTTTTTAATAGCCAAGTTTTGTTACACAAACCCATACACGAAGTCTGATGTGGTAGTGCACACATATCATCCTAAGACTCTATGAGGCTGAGGCAAAAGACAAGTTTGATCCTGGTTAGGCAACTTAATGAGACCCTGTGTCAAAAAATAAAAAGGGATAGGGATATAGCTCAGTGAAAAGACCCTAAATTCAATCTCAAGTACCCCTAAAAGTCAATCAATCACACATGCACACATACTGTAATCAAAATCTCAATCTAAACATCCTCTGCTGGAAGAGCATGAATAACTCCAGGGCTACTCTCTGGACGCCATGAGTTGCAGGGCACCAACCCCATTCACTCCTGGCACACACAGTGCTACAACCCTGCATCTTTCAGGCACAGCACTCTTCAACAAAGGCCACAACAATTCTGTGTGGACATCTGCTGGACACCCTCATCCACACAGTGTGCCTCGGCTCATGTCAATGATACAGTATCTATCATCTCATCACCTTACTACCTTCCTAATTTCATTCCACAAAGTTCTATTTCACTCATGGAACTAAACACTGACTGCCAGGCTTGCTGCAGCTCTGAGGCTTTTATGACTGTGTCCCCTACAGCCGTGACTTCACAGAAACTAACATGCCTTCTGATGATATTGCCTACTCCCTTATCTTCTCTATTCATATTCTTGAACACTGTCTTCCAGTACTGGGGACTAAACCTAAGGCCTTTGTATTGTGTTCTTCAGTTCTTTTATTCTTTTCATACAGGGTCTGCCTAAATTGCCCTGGCTGGGCTTAAATTGTGATCTTCCTGCCTCAGCCTCCCAGAGTTTTGAACTTTTGAGTGCTACTCATGATGAAAATCATCTACTCTTAAGTCATTACTTACATGTGGTGAATATTTACATCATTTTTTTTTTGTCTTTTTCCTTTTTATCGGTACCAGGGATTGAACTCACGACTGCCTGCTTGCAAGGCAGGCACTTATGCTGCTGAGCTAAATCTCCAGCCCCTATTTACATCATTTTAAATGACTGATGTGGCCACCACTACCCTAGTACTAGAATCACTTCAAAGAATAATGTAGAGATGAATTCTCTCTATAATATCAACATCACAGTCTGAAGACTCAGCCAAGACAGACACACATCTTAAGAGTGCAATAAAAAAAGACAAATATACTATTCTGTATGGAACATCATCCCTGGGACCAGGGATATGCTCAGCGGCAAAGCAGTGCACAGCAAGTGTAAAGTTGTGAGTTCAATTTCTGGAACCGAAAAACAACAACAACAACAACAACAACAAAATCATATCCCCAAGTATCCAAAGTGTTGTATTACAAAGCAAAATGTAAAACCTGAGGGCAAGGTCAGGTATAAAACAAGATAAAACAAGACTAGAACACTCAGGTATCACTCCTTAGTGCCAAGTAGTAATCTGGGAAAAAAGCCTGCCATTGGAACCAGATAACCAGGGAAAACACAAATGTAGTCCCAAGTGCTACAAAATACATAGTGCTACGGATCACGGGGATCAGTACATCCTGAGTACAACTGGATGTGCCTCACCCTGGAAAACTACTTGCGTGGTTATGGTATCTTCCCCACTGCCCAGGCAGGCGAATTTCCTACATTTGGGGAAATTACAACTCAGTACAGTTGGAGTGCAATGGATGAGCCTCACCATGGGAAAACCACCTTTATGAACATGGTATCTCCCCTGTCAGGTAAGTATGAGTTGTCAGGACCTGGAACCTTCGTAGCCTAGTGTACATAATACTAGGGTCTAAATGTAAACAGTCACCTGAAAGCTCCATATAGTGTCATTACACATTCAGAACTCACACATTCAGCAACATTTGTGTAGTGGCAGCCTTTGAAACTTCCAAACTACATTCTATGAAACACAAGTGTGGAAGCAGCAGCCTTTCCCAGTTTGCACCAAAATTCTTCAGCTACATATCAACACTGGCTGTGGATGACATTAGCATAGGGGACTCACTTCCACTCTCCACCCCTAATCCCTGCTTTATCTTGCCCAGGGAATACAAATGGTGCCTGTAAAGAGTTTATTACTGTACAATTATGGCAGTGGTCTAATGTGGCGGAAGACCAAAGCGGTAACACTTACCACTTCCTCCTCCTTCTCTAGTCCTAACTGCAACTCCCTTTCCTGTTTATATGCAAAGAGAATTCCAATCAGTTCCTCATATGTCATCAATATCTGCCCCATGCACCTTCAATCAGAGATCATATAACCCTCTGCTTCTCTGTATCTGGTCGAAGGAGACAGCCCAGCCACCACGGGTTATGTGCTCCTTTCCATGGCCTCAACTCAATAAACCTGTTCTTTTGTTTTGTACTTTTTGCTTCTCTATTACGCCAGGTATCTCTAACAGTACCTAATATACGCAAGGCACTGGGCTAAATCTTTTGCATAAAATAACCAATAAATCATCATGCCATACAATAAGATAGTTTTAAGATAATATATTGCTAAATTTCCCAGGCAGGACTCACACTTGTGATCATCCCACCTCAGCCTCCTAAACTGCTTACAGGCATGAGCTACAATCCCACTTGAGGTATTTCCCACTGTGGTTATTTCCATCTTTATGGATGTAAACAGTCATAGAAAGGTTAACTTTCAATGTCACACTATACTGTCTGATCCCATTTGATGAATAAATGATCAGACTAACATATTTGACTCATTCACTCACTCTTTCTTCATTAAACAAGCATTTGTTCCCTTCCTGTTGTTGGGAATATAGTGTTGAGAGTCAATCTCTGCTTTCAAAGAACTTGAAGGCTATGAAAAAGAAGGCAAATTTAAATAAGAAACCCACTGAGACACTTCCTCTAACTTTCACTATTAACCCTCATTTTTAAATCAGAATTCCTGGTCACCACTATTCTATAATGTATTTTTTTGTTTGTTTCTTTGTCTTTTTGAGACACAGTCTCGCTATGCAGTTCTGGCTGACCTTAGGCTCATGTTGTAGCCAAGGGTAGTCTCAAACTTGCAAGGATCCTCCTACCTCAGTCTCCCAAGTGCTGGGATAACAGGAGTCTGCCATCACTCCCGGTTCTATAATGGTTTCTTGAGACAGTGGCTCTTTCCCAACAGTTTATTTCTTCAGGGAAAATAAGATCAAATTCCCTAAAAGAAATTTATATACAAATGACATAGGACCTCCAAATGCTATAAGGGAAATATTATAACTCCGAACTTGCTGGATTCTGATACACTGAGTTCATGTTCACCAAAATCAAAGAATGAATTCTAAAGAATGATAGAGGTTAAGAGTAGGATATTTGGGCTGAGGATGTAGCTCAGTGGCATAAGTGCCTGTCTGGCAAGCACAAGACTCTGAGTTTAATTCCCAGTATCAAAAAAAAAGAATAGGAGATATTTATTGAAGGGGAGAGATACAGCTCTTGAGAGCCAGGAGTCCTAAGTGGATTGCCAAGGACCCCACTTTTCAGGGGAAGTTTTATAGAGCACAACCACATGAACACAATGTGGGTTCAAAGATATGGTCAAGCAGTAAGAGTGTAAGTAGAGCCCCTTAAGTAATATTGATCCAATGGGGAGGCAAGTCATGAAGCAAGTATACATGGGAAGAACAAAGAACTTTTCAGGAAAGGATGAGTCTGAAAGGATGAGTCTGAAGGTCGTGATCATCCACTAGGTGACTGACATCTACGGAGACTTTATTAGAGCAAGTGTTACCATTTATTTTAGGTTTGCTTATCTTGCCTTTATCTTGAGGCCTGGCCTCCAACTGATGTGCCACCAGTTACAGTTGCAATGAGGTTTCATCTTTGCTCTGACTGTCGTGAGGGCCCAGCCCAATCTGACTGCTGAATTTCTACTTAACTTAGCTGTCTTTACTAGGATGACTTCCATTTCTTTTTTTCTGCTTCTCCTGCCTTCTCTTCCCCCTGCAGTGCTGGGCACTGGACTCAGACAGTTGCACATACTGAAGTTATGACATGTGAGACAGGTCTGAAGAATACTACTACTTATGAAAGGAGGAAAAAAAGTCTGGAGAGAATGTAAGGATAACTAGGATGTGAGTGGAGATTAGCGTGTGGCAAAACTAGCTGGGGAAGTGTGTGTGGCCTATTAGTTACAAAAATCCTGAAACAGTGCACAGAACAGTTCTCAGAACCCTATAGACAGAATGGCTGTCAGAGCCCTCTACTCAAATAGATTTTCAATAGGATGGCCTACAACCAATACCTGCCTGAGGTATGGGATCCCAGCACTACCTCCTGGGACCATATGTAGATGTTTTCATGGGTTTCTTTGAGATTTGGTCAGCATAAAAGGACACCAAGAAGAACTTGCAATTGTGACTTTCTTCACAGTAGCTCACCCTGCTTTCTTCAAGGTGTTCTTTTATCTTGCTTTTTTCTCTTTTTACTTGCCCCAAGCAGAGCCATTTTCTCCCTTACTCTTCACTTTTACTTTATCAAATAAAGTTTGTCACTGCTTTTTGCTCATTTCATTCAATTCTTTGTTCCATATAAGAACCACCATATGAAAAGAACCTGGAATCTAACTCCAGAAAGAGGTCAGAAACCCAGAATCTGGTAACATTTGATTAGTGAGCCACTTTTAAAAAGAGCTACCCTATAACATTTTGGCATAGCCAGGAGATTTGGATAAAAGGAGGTTAAGGGAATATTTATGCTTACTTTTTTAGATGGAGTTGGGAGTATTGGTGTATTTCCCAGGCTTGTCTCCACCTCTCTGTTCCTTCCCCCAAGTAACTGAGACTCCAGGCATGCATCACCATCCCCACTCAAAAAAGTAATGGTACAGAAACAGAATGTGCTTAATTGTTGCCTGTGGCACAATGGAACTGGAGTGACTTGAAAATAGGGGAATTTTTCATGGTTAGGAATATATTCTAAAACTGAGGCAGAAATGGGAAACCATGCCTATAACTCCAGAACTCTAGGAGGCTGAGGCAGGAGGATCACAGTTAGAGTCCAGCCTAGGGACTTATAAAGATCTGTCTAAAAATTAATTTTTTTAAACAAAAAGTTCTGTGTATGCCAGGCATGGTGGCATATAACCATAATCCCAGCACTTGGGAGTCTGAGACAGGGGGATTGCCATGAGTTCAAGGCCACCCTGAACTATAAAGGAAGCCCATCTCAAAAAGAAAAAAGAAAAAAATAGTCTGTGGATATAGCTTAATGTGAAGGTCCTAGGATCAATCCCTAGAACCACAATAAATATAAATAAATAAAGTTCTAAAACTTGGCTGTGAATGGCTTAGTGCTATTTGATAGGGACCAAACTGGAAAAATATAGACCATTATCCTTCATAGACATAAAATTCTTTCTAGAAAATCAGGCACTAAATCTACCAACATACAAGAGTAATACATGATCCAGTGGGATATATACCAGGAATGCAAAATTGGTTTAATATTACAAAGTAAGTATGTGTAACTCAGCATATCCAGACAAGAAGAAATGGAAGAAAAAGTAACTAGCAAAATTTACTGTGTAGGATGTATGACACTTAGTTTGTACTAACTTGATGGACTTGAGAAAGTCTTACAAAATCAATAAAGCAGGCAGTTGTGGTAGCACACACCTGTAGTCCTAGCACTCAGGAGCCTGAGGAAGGAAGATCACTTCAAGTTCTACAAGGCTACAAAGAAAGTTCAAGGCCAGCCTGAACTGCGTAGCGAAATCCTGTCTCAAAAACATAAGAAAGAAAGAAAGAAAGAAAGAAAGAAAGAAAGAAAGAAAGAAAGAAAGCACACATGCAGGCATCTGGGTTTGTGCCGGCGCAGGGCAGGGGGTGTCAGACCTGAGAGCTTATTTCTAGTTTTTGGCCGCTTCCTCTCTTGTGTGCTTCCCATTGTGTTCTGCTTCAACTGTCATGAAGTGAGCAGTTTTGTTGTATTTCACTAGCAAGATACATGAAAAATGAAATTTCAAGTTCATACTGTTTACAAGTGAACACATTTATCTACCATAGATACTTCTCCCTGCCCTTTCTTCCATCACTAATCTACTACTTTTTTTCTGGACAGGGCCTCAATGTGTAGATAAAGTTAGTCTTGAACTCACTATGTAGGTTAGGCTGGCCATTACACTGTGCTTTGCAACATCATTGCTACTTCTTCTTCTTTGTTTTTTTAAAGAAAAAAGAATTAAAATGATGAAACAATTTCAAAACAAAATCAAATGAGATTAACACTGGTTAATGTAATGTGTATTGCTATCTTCAAAGTAGTTGTTCAGATTACAAGATATAGGCATGAAAAATGATCAAACAATCAAACAATGAAACACAAACTGTTCTTTATGATGAGCTAACAGACATTAGTGGTATAGTTACCTATCTTGTATACATATACACACACATTTATAGACATGTAATCTTTTCCTTTTCTTTTCTGCTTCCTCCTATCCCAGTTTTCTTTCTTTCTGAGCAGTTTCTTTCCTTTTCCTTTTCACAATAAAAATACGGAACACATCAAAAATTTGCATGTCACCCTTGTGCAGGGGACATACTAATCTCTACATCATTCCAATTTTAGTATATATGCTACTGAAGTAAGCACAACATCACTACTTCTTAAGGTTTTCTTTTCTGTTCCTTCTCTTTTTGCGGGGGCGGGCAGGGTGTCTAGCCTAACGTCTAACTCAGGATCTTCCTGCCTCAACCTCACAAGTTCTGGGATTACTGGGATATGTGAATCTAGTCTGGTCGGATATCTCAAGGGTGGGACAAAGCCTTGCTAATACACTTATCTTTGCAAATGAGGCCTCTAAAGTAGTAAAAGTACATAACTAAAGGAACTAACTGGGGATCTACTGTTCCATATATAATGGAAGAATGAAAGTTTTAATGCAGAAAATGTTAGCTGAATCCTTATAAACAGCAGAAAAATAATGGGGTTGGCTGCAGCTCAGTTGCAAAGTGCTTGCCCAGGATGCAGGAGACAAAAAATAAAATCACCTTGGGAAAAGATTTTTTTTTTTAAAGAAGAGTCAGGTGTTATGATACTTGCATGTAATCACAGCTATTTAGAAGGCTGAGGCAGGATAACTGTAAATTCAAGCCCAGTCTAAGAAATTTAGACTTAGGCAGACCCTGTCTCGAAATAACAAAGAGTATGGAACACAGCTCAGTCTTGATAAAATCTCTAATATTTCAACAAATAAACAATTGAATAGTCAGATGGTTGTGACTCATGCCCATAATCCCTGCACTCTCAGAGACTGAGCCTAGACCATCACAAGTTTCAGGGCAGCCTAGGCAATTTAGAGATTTAAGGAGACTATCATTTCAAAGTCAAAAGTAAAAAACTACAGCTATAACTCAGTGCAATATAACTGAGGGATATATACAGTGGAGTTATAACTCAGCTCAATCCCCAGTACTGCCAAAATAAAGGAAGGGAGGGGGATAGGATGGGAGGAAGAGCCAGATGAGGAGAGGGAGGAAAAGAAAAGTATCAAGAATCCCAAGTGCTAGTGATGAATCACAAATATCTTATGAAAGATAATGTGCTGTTGTTAGGGTTGCATACTTGGGGTTTCAGGGATGTAAAGACTACATAAAGATTAAGATGTAGTGGGTCGGGGATTTAGCTCTGTTGCTAAGTGCCTGACTGTCAAGAGTGAGGTCATGAGTTCAATCCCAGGTACAAAAAAAAAAAAAGTTAAGATGTAGTGACACCTGGCATTAGATGTAGTGTTACACTGTGGAGAGTCTGAACACAGTGTCCCAGCATTACAAGTCAGGTAGTCAAGTATTAAAAAGTCAAAGCTTCAGGGCTGGAGATTTAGTTCAGTGGCATAGCGCCTGCCTTGCAAGCGGGCAGTCGTGAGTTCGATCCCTGGTACCGATAAAAACGAAAAGGACAAAAAAAAAGTCAAAGCTTCATGTCCTCATCATCTCCTTTGGTGAGGTGACTGGATCACGGGTGTGTGATACTCATTACTGGATTAATCCACTGATGGGTTTGGAAGGTGAAGCCTAGTGGGAAGAGGTGGGTCACTGTGGGTATGGCCTGAAACGGTTTATAGCTCTTTCCTCTTCCTTTGTTCCCTTGCTTCTTCTTCCTACTGCCATGCCACGAACTGTTTCTCCTCTGTCATTCTTCTCTGCCATGCTGCCCGGTCTTAGAACCATCCAACAATGGACTGAAACTTCTGTGAGCCAAAATAAAGTTTTCCTCCCTTAACTTGTAAGTGTCAGGTAGTGCCAGTAATAAGAAAGTAACTAAGACACCAATTTTGGTACATTTCAGGAAATGTAGAGGTCAGGATATGCAATGAATGGACTTCATTGGAGGAAACCACCTTAACAAACAAGGTATTCCTTACTCCCTGCCAAATAGCATTAATTATAAGTTTCCTGACCCTCAAACTCTAGACATTATTTATCAAATGTCTACTTATTCATGTAAGCTATAGCCCATCACTCAAAATGTAAAGACTTCACATTGTAAGAACAAAACAGGCCAGGCCTGGTAGTGTACACCTGTAATCCCACCATTCAGGAGGCTGAGTCAAGAGGATTACCAAGAGTTGAAGGCCAGCCTGGGTTACACAGTAAGTTCAGCATTAGCCTGAACTACATAGAGAGACCCTGTCTCAAAAATACAAGACAACAACATTTTGAATACTAAGATCCTTATCTTCAAAGTCCTAAGAAATATATGTAAACAAAGCCAGAAGGCATTGCACTTACATTCATATACCAAGCTCACTTTGGTAATAAAGTTGCTGACAAATCCGAGGTGATTTTTTGTTTATTTGCAGTATGAGTTATTGAACCAATGGTCTTTAAACTGAGCTACATCCCCAGTTGATGTTTTATTTTTTGAGGCAGGGTCACACTACATCGTGAATTACTAGGCTAGACTTGAACTTTTGATTCTTCTGCCTCAATTGCACAGAGGCCTGAGATTACAGCCATGCAAATATGAGATTTTTATAGATGCAGTAGGCATAATAATGGTCCATCAAAAATGCCCACATACTAATCTACTTCAAATCTGTAAATGTGTTACTTTTCGGCACAACAGAAATTTTACAGATGTGATTAAAGATATGCAGTGAGTCTAAAGCAATCATATGGTCCCTTGAGTGTCAGAAAAATAAAAATATAAGGACAGAAATCAGAGAGAAGATACCAAATTGATGAGCAGATTGGAGAATGGAAGGATCCTAAGCAAGGAATGTTGGAAGCCTCTTGAAGCTAGAAAAGGCAAAGTAATGGATTCTGCTCTAGAATCTCTAGAGTAAGTAGACAAAGATTTCAAAATGTGGCCTTGCTAGTTTTTGAGCCTAGAACCTGTAGGAAAAACAGTCTTCACTGGATTTTCACATCCATGAAAAATGTGATGCTTAGTGTAGGTCAGAGGTAGAAAGAGTACATATGCAAAGTTCTGTTTCATAATGCTATTTCCTAACACCATATGTCCTACCGCCACAAGGAACTGGTGATATACTTTGATTATTTGTGTCTTTGATGAAAGAGTTCAGGCAAGACATGTAAGCTGATATATAAAATACAGGCAGAATTTATTGTAAAATGGTAAGATTTTGACACATTCAAATGTAAAGATAGGCAAGTGCCAAGATAGCAGGGATGAGGTCTCAGGTTCCATTTCTATGATTAACTTTTTTTCTCCAAGGTCCCTGTTCTTTTAAAGGAAAATGGGCTGTGTTGACCTATTTCAGGGGGAAGTAGAGCCTTTTTTGCTTCTTAGGTAGATGATTTACTTTTGTTTTGAAACCTTGAGGTTTTTCAACCCTAGTCCACGGTCTGGACTCTGTAGTATGGCCCTAGATGTTATCAGCATGCTACAAGGATGTTATATTCTTTTGGGCTAAAGTTTGAATTCACAAGTACATATGGTTTATCCATAGCTAATGATTAATAAAGTAAAGGGAAAATGTGTCTTCTTTTCACTCATGCAAAAAACAAACTCCCCCCCCCCTTTTTTTTGAGACAAGTCTTGCTATGCATCCCAGGCAGGCCTTAAACTTCAAGCATTCCTCCTGCCTCAGCCTCCTGAGTTTTGGAGTTACAGATGTATACTATCATGCCTAGCAGAAAACTTCTCTTGAACAACTGTACCAGGGGAAGCACAAATGCAGTCTCCAACATCAGAAATTATGCAGGGAATTCCTTACATTTGGACAAATCCAAGGGGTCACCATGTCTGGAATGCAATGGATAAGCCTCCCTTGAGAAAACCACCTTCATAATCATAGTATCTCCTGTACCAAGTTAAGTATGCATTTCCTCTGTTGCCTGGCAACTCACCTTCACATTAAAACTGCTGTTAGCTTTATTTTTTTCATGCAAACTATCAATTCCCACTGTTCTGGGGTAAAGAGTTGGTAAATTATAACCATGCAACATTAAATTGTATGTATGAACTGGTTGCAGTGGCACAACCCTGAAATACCAATACTCTGGGAGGCTGAAGATGGGAGCCTGAAAGTTTCAGCCCAGGCTGAGCAGCTTAGTGACTTTGCAAGATCCTCCCCATTCCCCTCAAAAAAGGGTCCAGCACTTGGGATGCAGCTCATAGGAAAAGGCCCCTGGTTTAATTTTCAGTGTCACACCAAAAGAAAAAGAAAAAAAAAGATTGTATATCTAGATATGCCAAAAATCTTAGAAAAATATACGTATGGTAGGAATGATTAGCAGCCACTGTACTTATCTACAAATACCATACCCATTTTACTGAATTCTTCAGTGTGTCTTAGTCACATTTTGGAAATAAAACTTATCTGTAATACATCTGTAATTCTAGACCTCCTGGCAACTGATAGGAGAATCTAAGTTTGAGTCTATTCTTGGAAATTTAGTGATGATTATTGAGACTGAAATTCTGTTTCCAAATAAAAATATTTTAAAAGGTATAGGGATGTAGATAAGTACAAAGGCCTTTGGGTTCAACCTCCAAAATTGGAGAAAGAAATCTTAAAAACATTGTATGATCAGAACATAAACAACAAAAACTGGCTCCTTCTTTAATGGATTTTATTATGGTCTGGTTCTGGAAGGTCCCCCAAAAGACTCCCGTGTTCAAAGGTTTGGCTTTTGGAAGGTGACTGGATCAAGGGGGTGTGCTATACTCATCAGTAGATTAGGCCACAGATACATCTATAGATAAATGTACTATTAGAAGGTGGGATCTGATCAGAAAAGGCAGGTCCCTGGAGTGAGACAAGAAAGTATACCTCCCTCCCTGGCTCCATACTTCACTCCATGCTGGTGATCACGACATGAACAGACCCTTTCAGCATGGTACCTCTGCATTTGAGCCTGCCAACCATGGATTCAAACTTCTCAAACTGTAAACCAAAATAAACTTTTCAAATTGTGGCTGTGGTGTATAGTGTCTCAGAGACAAGCAGGGACTATGACAGATTTTGGTACCAGAAAAGTAGGGTTGTTGCTGTGAATATACCTGACCATATAGTTTAGAAGATTTTAGAACTGGTTTGAGGGAGGAGTTTACAAAGTTTAGAGATGCTTACTAAAGAAGGTGAAGAAGAATGCGGTAAGCTCAGCTTGACAGGAGATTCTGATCAGAACTCAAAAAGCCAGAACGCCAAAGGAAATGCAGAGTAATGGCCAGGCAGGTGCAGGAGGTTTCAGTTGGAAGCAAGGACTTCTCTAGCAGTTGGATCTAAGACCAACTGAGTGGGGTGTGTGTGTGTGTGTGTGGCAGAATATTTGTGTTTGTCCATGTCCTTTGTTTCAGGCAAAGATTACTGATGGTGGACTAATTAGTATAGGCAATTTTTTCAAGGCACCCCAATGTTCAGTTTGTAGCATATGTAATACTGAAAGCTCTCAGCCAGCTTTATAGTGAAAAAAGAGGAGCAAACACTCCATTTTTTAAAAAAAAATCCAGTTTTAACAGAAAGGAAGCCCCTGCACAGTAGGGCAAAGGACAGTGTGGAATTTAATGCTAAAAGGTTAGCATTTTTCAAAAGCCTTGCAATCAGGACATAGGAGAGACCTATTGAGGCATTTATAGAATTAGCAAGACCATAGGCTCAACATGCAAAAGTGAAAGACTCTTTTGAGACCACAGCCCCAAGGCACCCTCCTGAAGAAGGGGCTGCCTATGGAACTGATTCTCCAGGTTTTGGTTCACAGTGCTCAGCCATTCAGGAACTTGAAGGCTTCTACAGCTATGATCCAAGGGAGCCCCACTACTGCTCAAGCTGGCAACAGATGCTGGTGTCATTCACATAATACTGGTTTTATGAGTAAGAGAATGGAAGAACTATCAGAGAGGTTTCCAACAGGTTTCAGACCAGTGAGGTCAAGCAGTGTGCCCCTGAGACAACAGTCTA
This sequence comes from Cavia porcellus, assembly GCF_034190915.1. Taxonomy (NCBI): domain Eukaryota; kingdom Metazoa; phylum Chordata; class Mammalia; order Rodentia; family Caviidae; genus Cavia; species Cavia porcellus. The sequence continues at coordinate 62,993,931 of NW_026947489.1, forward strand.
AGAAGTTTTGAAAGTGAAGCCCAAAATGCAATGAAGACCATAGGAAGTTGGAAAAAACAGCAAAGTAGAGCATTTGAGGAAAGCCACAGGCAGGGAACAGAGGCAACCCAAGAGAGTGGCCATGAGGGCTGCAACCAGCTATGCCACAGGGATGGGGCTGCTCAAATATTTAGGAGAGCACATCTTAGCACAATTTGCCCTAAGAGTTGGATGTGGAACTATAGGACTTAATGCTTGATTTGGTTTGGTTTGATACCGGAGGTCGAACTCACAGACCTCATGCTTGCCAGGCAGGCACTTACACTACTGACTGAGCTAAATCCTTGGCCCTAGGACTTAATGTTTTCCTTTTTTTTTTTTTTTTTTTTGCCTTTTTCTTTTTTTATCGGTACCAGGGATCTAACTCACGACCGCCTGCTTGCAAGGCAGGTACTTGTGCCGCTGAGCTAAATCCCCAGCCCCGGATTTAATGTTTTCACTGCTGGGTTTTAGTCTTTTTTTGCTGGGGGTGGCTGGTTTTGGTCTAATTCCTTCCTACTCTTCTAATTCTCCCTTTTGGAATAGGATTACCCTGTGCCATCATATATCAGCAATATTTAATTTTCTTTTTGAGTTTTACAAGGACTCGCAGCTGACTTGAGTCTTAGAATTTGGACTTTTCAGGAATGCTGGCACTGTTAAGACTTTGGTGACTCTCAGAGATGGACTAAATGTATTTTGCATAAAGAGATGTGAATGGTTCTTTGGGGAGTCAGGTGCAGAATATTATCGTTTGGATCTGGAATGTTCCCCAAGACTCAAGTGTTCAGAGGTTGGACTTTTGGAAGGCGAGTAGATCAAAGGGGCACTATGTTCATCAGAAGAGTAATTAATAGCTAAAAGTGCTTCAGGAAATAAGGCCTGTTCAGAAGAAATGGGTCAACAGAGGTATGACCTGAAAGGCTCCATCATTAGTTCTCTGTTTCCTGGCTGTCATGACATGAGCAGCTTTTCTCTGCAGCAGGTCTTCTAGCATGCCATTACTATATTTGATCCTGCTAACCACAGACTGAAATGTCTGAAATTGTGAGGCAAAATAAACCTCTCCTTTAATTTGTGGGCATCAGGTATTGTGTCTCAGCAATGAGAAAATAACAGGATTGATGCTAATTATGTGAACGTGATTTCTGGCAAAGTCCAACTAGCCAATATCCACATAAGATGAAGAAGTAAGTCTGAAAAGATAGACTTTGGTAAAAGCACAAACACTCCTTATACAACCAAGTTATTGTCCTGTCACTAAATCATTAAATTAACTGGTCACTAAATGAGGAATTGTATACAGTGTGTACATCGTAATATTCAGAACAAAGAAATGGTCAAAGGAAACTCCAATCTGATGTCTTTACTTTTGTTTGCATAACTCTTACATGCAGTACTATAATATATAACAGAACGTAAAACTACAGTACTGTGTTATAAAGTAAAAAAAGTAAAGAAAATTGCAGTCCTATATAAATAAGGAGTACAAAAAAATGGAGGTTCTATTACCAAGATGTACAGAACTGTACCAAAAATTAAAAAACAACAACAAAAAAAAAGGAACACAGGTTGTAAACCCAAGAAGTGGGTTGTAAGTCCAAACAGTGAGCCTCATTTGTAAGTCTGGCCCATCATATGGGTAGGTTGATAAATGGTGAGACAACATATCAAAAATAGTTCAATGAAAATGATTTGTTTTTCTTTTTCTGTTTTTTTCTTTTTTTAAGTTTTTATTGAGACAGGATCTTGCTATGTATTTCAGGTTGGCCTTGAACTCTCTATAGAACCCAGGCTGGCAATCTTCTTGCTTCAGTCTCCCAAGTGCTGGGACTACAAGTATGCACCACTATGCCTGGCGAGAAGCAGTGCTTTGAGTGTGCAATTTTGGCTTATTAATGAAAGATCCTCTGCAGGTCATTTCGAGGGCCCAATGAAACTAAAATACTACTGACAGGATAGCACAGAACCATGAACTTGCTTAACTGTAAAAATCACTGAAAATGCCAAATATTCTTGACAGTGAAACTGGCAATAATGGAACTACTGCTTTGTCTACTTCTGCAGTAAACACCTTGGAGGATAGAAAAACACATAAAATATGCAGTAAAGGCGCGTATAGGGCAGGGCATTTAGCTCAGCACGGTAAGCTCCTGCCTGGCAAGCACAAGGCACTAAAGAAAAGGAGCTTATAGCTAGGAATGTAAGTTGAAAATTCACACAAAACAAACACAGAGCCAAGAACAACAGTGATAATTGTTCGATTGTTTTCTGTGGTTCAATAGTGTATATACAACCCCTGAGAAAATATGTGCACCCATCTGAGACATTTCTATATATCAAAAAGTTTCAAAATATCACTTCTAAAAAGTGTGTTTATATCTGACAATTATTTAACTTCAAATGAATGTTTCATTATCACCTGAGGAACTTCTGGAAGCAAAGTGAGCCCAATAAAAAGAGTGCGCTAATAAGCTTTCCTGGCCCTTTGGCACAGGTGTTGTGACTGCATCATCTGCAATCAACAGATCTCATCATGCTGAACTCCAAATCACTTCCTTCTGCATTAAAACAGGCAAACAATACATATTTTGGATATTTCTGCTTCAATATCCAAAAAATGTCAGGTAGCTTATTTTTTCCCCAGTATCAACATTATAGGAATAATACACATTTTAAGACATTTGTCTTTTCATGAATGTGGTGTTTATTGCATAATATGGGTAGTGACCATCCCTAAAATATAACAGGCTACCAGGCACTTCTTGTTTAACTGAGTTAATGTCCTGTGACTAGGTTGCAAAATGAAGAGTTGCTTGTAGTATTTCACTACAATATTCAGGACAAAGAAATACTCAAAGGAAACTCCAACTTGATGCCTTTGCTTTTGGTTGCACAACTTTTACATGTAGTATAGCAGAACATAAAACTACAGTACTATGCTACACAGTTTGAACAGCAAAAATTACATTATATAAACAAGATGAGTTGTATAAAAAACACTTGAGACTCTATCAACAAGGTGTACAAAACTGTGCAAAAATAAATAAAAGACATCATAAGTCTGAGCAGTGGGTCAAACACCTGAACAGCACGCCTTCATTGTTTCACAGATAGGTCATTATACGAGGAATACCTGTACATTTGAAAATCCAGTGCAGGTGTTGCTAAAAAATAAGTGTATCAGGTGTGGTGGTACATGCCTGTACTCCCAGAATTCAGGAAGCTGAGGCAGGAGGATTTCTGGGCTACATAGTGAGTTCAAGGCCACCCTGAAATATAATGAGAACCTGTCTCTAAATAAATGAATTTTTTTAAAAAAAAAGTGTGCCTAAAATGCCACATAAGTACAAACTACTCTTTCAAATAAGTAGCATATAATCATTATGATCATTTTTACTTGAAAGATCAGTTGCATAAATGTTTTTTTCTTTCCTTCTTTCCTTTTATTGGGGGAGTGGTGGTGGTGGTGGTATCACTGGAGATTAAATTCAGAGAATGCTGAACTACATCCCAGACTTGTTTTTTTGGTTTTTTTTTTTCTTTATGTCTTTTTATCGGTACTGGGGATCGAACTCACGACCACCTGCTTGCTAGGCAGGTGCTTATGCCGCTGAGCTAAATTCCCAGGCCCCCAGACCTGTTTTGAGACATAGTCTCTCTGAGTTGACCAGGATGGCCTTGAACTCGAAGAACCTCTCCTGCATCAGCCTTCTGAGTAGCTGGGTTTACAGATAATATGTTGTGATGCCTGGTGCAAATACATATTTGTTTATTTTTGTTTTTTGAGACAGGTTTTTTGAAACAGTGTAATGTAGTACAGATTGGCCTTAAACTCACTACATAGCCCGGCTGGCCTCGAATTTACAGTGATCTTCCTGTCTCAAGTCTTCTAAGTACTGGGAATACAGGTGTGTGCTATCACTCCTGGCTTTTAATTATGAACAAAGCAGACTAGGGAAAAGCTCACGGGGCTCCTACTTCCAAAGTGCAATAGAAGACCCTTATTGTTGGAAATCACCTTCATGATAAATCTCTCTCCTCTTAAAAGCAGGAATGTAGAAAAAAAAAAAAAAAAAAAGAATGACAAGGGGCTGGGGATTTAGCTCAGTGGCATAAGCGCCTGCCTTGCAAGCAGGCAGCCGTGAGTTCAATTCCCGGTACCAAGAAAAAGACAGGAAAAAAAAAAAAAAGCAGGAATGTATTGCATATTCTTCTTTTTTTTTTTTTGGTACTGTAGATCAAACTCACAACCTCACACATGCCAGGCAGGCATTTGTGCCACTGAGCTAAATACCTAGCCCTTGCTTAATTCTTAAATCAACCTCTACTCAATACTATAAGTTCAGGGTCACTAAGCTCCATTTTTACAGGTGTCACTTAAATCCAAGACTGAATTCCTAGAGGATTTATATGACAGGAAACTCCTGAGTTCCCTAAATTCTTATTAGACTCTTCAAAAAGAGCGTATCATTCTCAAATCCCAAACACTAGTCTCAAAAGATTTGTACCTAGCAGTGCTTTCTTAAAACAAGTACAGAGTCCTTAGGAGCCAATAATTTTCACAGTTCCAGCTTCAGTATTTCATGACTTTCACTCTAATTGGCCCAGTTATCAAAATATCTGCTCAAAAGTCTGCCTCACAGCAAAAGACAGTCCTCTCCTGTAGTTCAAGGAGCTCAAAAGAAATTTTACCAATATTTTTCTCACAGATGCCCTGCAGACCTTAATTACCTCTTAAGAAATGTCATATTATCTCCTTGATTAGAAAAATATAAAGAACTATATATGCTTGTTAAATACTAACATAATTTAGAACAAAAAAATAGAGAAGCATTTTAGTTAATTGAACAACTGTTGCCCAAAGCAGAAAGAACCCGATAATTATTTTTATTTATGAACACACACACAGAACTCTCTAACTAAATGTCTATAATCTTTGAAAACTGACTCTATTAGGATATTTAAGTAAAAAGCACAATGACTCTGGAAGCTTTTTTATTTTGTGTTTGTTTGCATTACTGAGGACTGAACCCAGGTCCTTCTCACTGAGCTGCAATCCCTAGTTGTTTTCTAATTTTTTTGTTTTTGAGACAGGGTATCAGTAAGTTACTAAATTGCCCAGGTGGGGGTGGAGACACAGATTAGTAGATTTCTTGCCTAGCATGCGCAAAGCCTAGGTTCAGCTTCCAGCACCAAAACCAAACCAAACCAAAACACTAAAAATTGCCCAAGTTGGGCTTGAACTTGTGATCCTTTTGCTTGAACCTACCAGAGTCCACAGATTCAAGCATAGGCCACCACACACCTGGCTATGATGTTTTATTTAGGAGTGTGGAACAGAAGTACATAAAATTATGGTCAACTTAGCATTTCATATAGATGAGGGAAAGGACTGATTGCTCCATAAGGACTGCTAAATTAACTCATCACTGAAAGAAGAAAGAGAAACTACTTCATATCTTTGGTTTTTTTCCCTCTTTTTGGTCCTGGAAATTAAACACACATTAAGTCCTTATATTTAAACAAAAATCAGATAACATATTCAAATGTAAATCTAAATCATGCAGAAAAATTGCAAATGAAAAAATTATGTTTCTAAGCATGTTACTAAAAGTCAGAATACAAAATCTGACCAGCTAACATACACAAAATCTGTACAAATTAGGAAACCTCATAAAACAAGGTTTAAATAAATATGACAAAGTGGGAAGACATTTGCAATACATACACTGGGAAAAAAGCCCGTATAATAGAATACAAAAAAGCTGGGACCACAGTACACACAATAAATTCATTGTTTTTTTGTTTTGTTTTGTTTTGTTTTGTTTTGTTTTGTTTTGAGACAGGGTCTCAACATGTATTTCAAGCTGGCATTAAATTAACTATGTAGCTCAGACTAGTCTCAGTTTCCTGAGTGCTGGGATTACAGACATGTGCCACCATGCCTGGAATAAATGTCAACTATTGCTACTGGTACAATTTTTTAAAAACACAAAATCCTAATTTTTAAAAATAGACCTATGACAAATGAGTAAACAAAAGAAGCCAAACTAACAAGCAAAAGTGAGGTGAGATGCTGCAGACCTGTATTCCCAGCTATTCAGGAGGCCAAGACAGAAGGATGAAAGGTTTGACACTAGCTTGGGTGATTTAGCAAGAGCCTGTGTCACAGTAAAAAAAATAAATGGCCAGGCTGGGCATGGTGGAATGTACCTGTAATCTTAACATTTAGGTGGTTGAGGGAAGAGGACTGCTTCAAGTTCAAGGCCAGCCTGGGCTACATGGTGAGTTCAGTCTGAACTATCTAGCAAGATACTGCAAATAACAACAACCAAAAAAATCCAAGTACATTGGTTCATGCCTGTAACCTCAGCAGTCTGGGAGGCTGAGATAGGAGGATTGAGTCCAGTGTGGGAAACTGAGCAACTTAGTAAGAATGTGTCTCAAGGGCTGGGGATTTAGCTCAGCGGCATAAGCGCCTGCCTTGCAAGCAGGCAGTCGTGAGTTCGATCCCCTGTACCCATAAAAAAAGGAAAAAGCCAAAAAAAAAAAAAAAAAAAGAATGTGTCTCAAAGAATAAAAAAGTGCTGCAGCTACACCTCAGTGTAAAGCCCCTAATGCACCATACTGGTAGAAAAAGAGACAGACAGACTAACAGACAAATATAAGAGTGCACATTTGTAATCCCAGAATGTAGGAGGCTGAGGCTGCAGGACTGCTGCAAATTTGAGGCCAGCACAAACAACTTGGCAAGAGCTTGCCTGGAGAAAAAAAAAGGAAAACAAAAAAAGGCCTGAGGATGTATCTTAGCTCAGTGATGGAGTGCTTACTTAGCTTATGTGAGGGTGTGTGGCTTGTACCACACACCCACAAAAGAACATAGGCAAAAATACACACATGTAGATCACAGAAGCACTGTTCGCAAGAGCCAAGAAATGGAAACTGTCCACAAATTAATGGATAAACGAAATGTGGAAACTGAGGTTTATTGTAGAGTCCAGTGATAGAAAACTTCCCTTAGTTCAGAGACTTTTTTTTTTTCCAGTACCAGAGATCGAACTCATGACCGCATGCTTGCAAGGTAGGCACTCCTGCCACTGAGCTAAATCCCCAGCCCCAATACTTTCCTTAGTGTGGGTCACACTCTAGGTTTATCAACAGCATGACAAGTAAAAAAAAGTAGGATCGCATACAACACTGTATTATTCAGCCTTAAAAAAAAATTCTGGCATCTGTAACAACATGCATGAATCTTGAAGTTATGCTAGGTGAAATAAACCAGTCAAGGAATGACAAATACATTATTTCACTTATATGGGATATCTATCTAGTGTCAAACTCATAAAAACATAAAATAGAATGGTGGTGGCCAGGGACTGATACAGGAGCCATACTGAAAGTTTCAATACAGAATGATGATGAAAATTATATTATAAAATCAAGTCCACAGTGAGAGGGCACTAATAACATCTAATTCTACAGCTACACAGAGTCCATTAGGTTTTTTTTTTTTTGCTTTTTTTTTTTTTTTTTTTTTTTTTTTGTCTTTTTCGTTTTTATCGGTACCAGGGATCGAACTCACGACTGCCAGCTTGCAAGGCAGGCGCTTATGCTGCTGAGCTAAATCCCCAGCCCCGTCCATTAAGTTCTTAACATTACACTGCTGATGACACAAAACTCCAAACATGATCATTTCCATTGAGTCTGACCAAACACTTCCCCTTTCTCCAAGAACCTGGTTGCCCTCTGTGTGATTCTCACCAAAAGAGAATGTTAATGTAATGTAAATGTTAAGCCACATTCATATAGAAACCACATTTCAATCAGTCCTATCACACGTTCTTTGACCCACTAAATGAGGTAGAAACGTTTCTGCCTTTCTCCTGCTTGCAGGAAGGTCACACAATGTGGAGATAGCACGGAGACGGTAAAGAAGGATTCTAGGGAGCCCAGCATGGTGACTGTAATCACAGTTACCAAGGCCGACGGAGGATTTCAAGTTCCAGGACAAATTTGCCAGATCCTGTCTTTACTAACTAAAAATAAGTAGTCTAGTATTGAATTTTGGCTTCTAGAAAACTATGCTCTGAAATCAGGAAGTTGGGGAAAGGAGCCTCTGATAGAAGCAGGATTTGCTACAGTGCTCCACGCGAGTCCTTGCAGTCCTCAGGACTCAAGGGGCTCTGACTTGCAATGTTTCAGTACTTTTCAGCAGGGAAGAAAGCTCAGAGTTAAGAACATTCACCCAAGAGTAGAGAGGGAGGGAGCCATTCCCCTAAAGCCATCAAGCTGCCCAGGCCAGGAAGCACTGAAGACACCTTGCAAAACCCCTCCCAGATCCCAGCGAGCCAGCCGAACCCCAAAGCCGCACATTTGCAAAGCGCTCACTTGCTGGTTCCAAGGCACCTCCCCCACTCTGCACCTCAACAGGAAAGAGTCCAGCCCTCAACTCTCAGGACTCGGGAACCCAGGGCACACCCCGTAGGGTGGTTCCTTGCTTACTTTGCCAGCTGCTTCTCCAGTGAGGCCTGCTGTGAAGCAGAGAGGGTACAGGTAGCCTCCACGCCGCAGGCTGGTGGCAGAAAACGTGTGGGTGGGTGCGGGGGGCTGGGCGTTAACGGCCCTCGTGGCTGGGAATGGCGGGCTATGAGGGTTGTCCCACAATCCCTCGCGAGAGCTGGAAGGGGGCGGGAAGGTGAGGGGATGGTTGGCGAGAAGAGCCAAGAGAGTGGAACTCTAGTGGGCATGGTGGCATATGTCTGTAATCCCAGCACTGGTAGGGGTTAGGGGTGAAACAGAATGGGAAATTTGAGAGCAGCCTGGGTTGTCGAGTTCGATATCAACCTGCCAATTTAATGAGATCTTGTCTCAAAAAGAGAGAGGATGCCAGGATGTGGTCGCACACACCTGTAATCCCACCACTTGGGAGGCTGAGGCAGGAAGACTGCTACGAGTTGGAGGCCACTATGGGAAACATAGTGAGTTCAAGGCCAGCCTAAACTACATAGTGAGACTCAAAGAGAAAGAGACAGAGAGAGAGAGATGTAGTTTAATCCTTACATGTTGGTTTCCTGGATTTTTTGCACACGAAGGAAAAAAAAAGGTAACTGGTATATATTTTTTTTTCACTATGCTCACTCAGGGGGCACCTACCTAACAGTGACTCTCAGGCTCCCACGCAACGGGCCAACGCAGAGACAAGGAATTTGTGTCTGGCCTGGCTCTCCATTGTACGGTCTTTATCTACCTTTTTACTCTCCAGATGTACTATTTTCTTCCAACCCTTAGAAGAACACTGCACATTGTCTGTATGAACATTTTTTTCTTACCCTTATGAAAACCCAGAGTTTTGCATCTAGCTACATTCCCAGTCCTTTTTATTTTGAGATAGCGCCTCGATCCTTCTGACTCTGCCACCATCTCTGGCACAATGCACAAGACCCTGAACAGGCAAATCCCAGATAGCATCTTTTTTTTTTTTTTTTTTTTTTTTTGGTATCAGGGATTGAACTCAGGACCTTGCAAGGCAGGCGCTTATGCCGCTGAGCTAAATCTCCGGCCCTCCCAGATAGCATTTTTTTTTTCCAGACAGCATTTTAAGGAATCACAAGGGAAACAGCCAAATCCTGACAACATAATGACTTCCACAGTAGCAAAGCCGACTGGAGGCTCGCCCCGCCCTCTCCACCTTACGTCTGACGTCACAGCGCGCGGGCCTGAAGGGTTTGACCCGCTGGGTTTTGATGAGCCAGGCTCTGCGCAGCTGTGTAAATGCGCGCGGCGTTTGAAATGCAGCGGGATTTGGTGTGTTTCCCGCTATGTCCAGCGGTGCGGGTGAAGCTGGTGTCTGCGGGTTTCCAGAGTGCCGAGGAACTCCTAGAGGCGAAACCCTCCGAACTCAGCAAAGGTAACGACTCCCGAGGGCGAGTGGAGGCATGTTTTCCCGCCTTAAGCTGGCTGCCGCCTCTCACGGCCGCGTTAACCACCGGAAACGGGTTTTGATCCCACTTAATAGTTGTCTGGTCTGGTGCCATGGTGCACGCCTGTAATCTCAGGTAATTAGGAACCTGAAGCAGGACGAAGGTGAGCTCCGGGCAATGTAGCAAGACCCTGCCTCCAGAAAAAAGGAGAAGAAAATTGCAAAACATTTATTTGCAAATTGCTTTCTTTGCCCCCGTGCCTGCTGAATTGCTTTCAGTATCGTCTGGTTTACATTAAAACAAAATCCTTTTATTAGATTATTATGCTCACTATATAGTTGAGCGAACCGATCTGCTTGAGAAAGATATGTAACTTCATGAAAGTGGCATCTTGTGGTACTGGAATTGGGAAGCTGATTGTGTATTTTTCGGTGTTCCAAGAACCAAGAGAGTGGGGAATTAAATGCCAGAAAGGAAGAATTCGTGTGGGATCAAGGACACTAAAAGACAGAGACCATTACTTTAGACCTGAAAAAACAGTAGCAAGACCCTGCCCCCTTCTGAGAGGTAACAGGGTTTGAAGCTAAGGACCTTTTACCACTGCACATGTCCTCAGCCCCACTTACAGACTGGATTTCTGTAAGTGGTCCCGGCTGGCCTTGAATTTGGGATGCTTCTGCCTTAACCTCCAGAGTATTTACACTCCACTTTTCTGATGTAATTCACTGAAAAGCCCCAAACCTCATTTTCCAGACCATGGAAGATTATTTGTTGGTTGAACCGTTACATCCTGAGGCACACTAAAATAATGGTAGTTGTGGTATGACCAGGCAGGCCTGTGCTGTTCACTAAAGAAAATAGAAAGGTATTTTAGATTTTTTTTTTTTCTTTTGCACTGCTGAGGCGGAACCTAAGGCCTCGTACATCCTATGAAGACAAACCGTTAGTGTGCTAGACTTAAATCTCTAAAATCAATGTTGTTATTTCTTATTTTACTTTCAGAAGTTGGGATATCTAAAGAGGAAGCCTTAGAAACTCTGCAAATTTTAAGAAGAGAATGCCTCACAAATAAACCAAGGAATGATAGTACACCTGATACTTCATGCAGAACATATACAGCCCTGGACCTTCTTGAACAAGAGCACACCCAAGGCTTCATAGTTACTTTCTGTTCAGCACTAGATGATATTCTTGGGGGTGGCATACCCTTAATGAAAACAACAGAAATTTGTGGTGCCCCAGGTGTTGGAAAAACACAATTATGGTAAAATAAGATATTCCTGTCTTGAGGGTGGGCTTAATAGCATTTTATGTAAGATTGTGCTTTGGGTTTATAGTCAGCAAGAAGGTTTATATGTCTTTTAGTTGTATGTGCATCTAACAAAACCAACTGCTTAACAAAAATGTTTCTTTTGCAGTGTCATACTGTGGTCACTAGGGTAAGGTAGTCTTAACTTTAATTCTACCATTTGAAAGATTTATACATGATAAGAAAGGATTCTGTTTCCAGAAGCTTAAAAAACACAGAAAATCCTTAATCTTGGTTTCTGGATACATCATCCCTTCTATCCCAGAATCAGTTGGTTCACATCTGAAGGCATCATCCGTCTGTATTGTCTTCCATAACATATTTGCATTTATAAGCACTTTTAGAAGTAAAAGTGATCTTTTAAAACCTCACTGATCATTATCTGAGTTTGAAAAACACTGCCTTAGGTGGCTGGGGATGTAGATCAGTGAATGCTTGCCTAGCATACAGAAGGCCTAAATTCAATTCTTGGTAACACATACACACAAAATAAGTAAAACACACTGTCTTAGTTGATGGTGATAATCATTTGACTTGTTCCTTGACAGTATGCAATTAGCAGTAACTGTGCAGATACCAGAATGTTTTGGAGGAGTGGCAGGCGAAGCCGTTTTCATTGATACAGAGGGAAGTTTTATGGTTGACAGAATGGTAGACCTTGCTACGGCCTGCATTCAACATCTTCAGCTTATAGCAGGAATACACATGGACCAGGGTAAGTTAACAGGTATTCTCCTTTTTCCTCATATAACAAAGATAATTTGTGTCTGTGCCCATATTATATCTCAAGTTACATGTGCTCATGTTATATATAGTAAAAGACTATTAATGAAACTCATTCACTTAACATTGTATTAGTGTTAAGTTATTATACTTCTGTTACAAAAGGAGAAATGTCACAGCCTGAACTGGGCTGTTCTTCTTTAGTCTTCATGTCTTACTGCAATACCTTTGGGACAAAACCTTTATCTGTACTAAAGTGTGTGATATCAGATTACCATATTCCAAGTTGATAATGTGTACATGTGTAATAAGTCAATGCTGATAAGTACATTCAGTGTATATTGACTTCTGTATTGTGTTTTCTAAAAAAGAAAAATGGCTTTCAAAACCACACTAGAAGTGTTTAGAATTTCAAGATGATTGACATTTTGTGGTTTTGAATAGTGTGTGATTTACTTCATAGCTTCATTGCTTTGGGTTTTGAAAATTGGTTTTTGGTGCTTGATATATAGAAATAATTATAAAACATTGAAAGATTTATTTTTCCTCCATACAAGAGATTGAGTTCTACCACTGAGCTATATCAGCCCTATTTTCATTTTTGAAATTTTGAGACCAGGCCTTGTGAAATTGTTAAGTTGCCGAGGATATCTTGAATTTAGTGATCCTGCTGTTTCAACCTCTCAGAGTGCTGGAAGATGGCCTGGCTAAAACATATTTTTAAAAAGACAAATTGCAGGGCAGGGGATTTAGCTCAGTGGAATAAGTGCCTTGCCTGGCAAGGGCGAGGTCATGAGTTCCATCTCTGGTGCCAAAAAAAACCAAAAACCAGACAATTTATGTTCAAGTTCTTGTCCTTGCAATTATCTATCAAAGTAGATGGCTTATATTTTGAGTATTTGCTTTATTACGTTTTCTTTTATTATTTTTTTGTACTACTGGGAGCAAACCCAGGGTCTTTGTCCTGAGCTGCCATCCCCTGATCCTACTTAGTATTCTTACTTCAAAACAGTATCTTCCTAAGTTGCCTAGGCTGGGTTCAAACTCACTCAGATGATAGAGTGGTACTGATGTGTACCACTGTATCTGATATCTGTACATTTTACATTTCAGTAATTAATTGTTTTTTCTCTGAAATGTGTGCAAAGCCAAATTCATTATTTTTTCATCCAATCTAAGCATTTTATATCATTGTTTCTACTTAAATACTATATGCCATTCAAGGGAAAAATGTTCATTTGAGTGTTTTTCCTTTTAACTCTTAATTTCTAGTCTTATTAAAAATTATAAGAAAAACTTCTTTATGTTTCTTCTCCTAGACTCCTTTAACTAAAGATATGAAAAGTTAGTCATTAAGGTACTAGTTAGGTTAGACATGGTGATACGTGCCTGTAATCTAAGCCTCTAGGAACTAGGTAGTTTAACAAGACCCAATCTGAAAACAAAAAAGCGAAACAGAGAACTGGTTTCTTATGTGAATTAACAATTCACGTAACAATTAGCCTCGTATATAAGGAGACAATGGCAAACGTAAAAAACAGAGGTCAAAAATTATGATAGTTTATAGTAACCATACTATAATTTTGTCATATTTGAAATAAAGTTTGTTATATAAAATACAGCCTTTTTTATTATACAAAATACAGTTTGTTATACAAAATACAGCCTTTTTTGTTATACAAAATACAGTTTGTTATACAAAATACAGAATGATATTGGTGCATGAAAAGCATGGAGTTCAATTTTCAGAGTATTTTTTTTAATACTTGTCTGCCTATCAAAACAAGTAAAACTAGCCAGGGATAGTGGCACATGCCTGTAATTCCAGCACTTGCCATGAGTTTGTGGCCAACCTGGGCTACATAGTAAGTTGAAGGCCAGCCTGAACCACATAGCAAGACCCTGTCTTAAAAAACAAAACCAAACCAAGTAAAAAATAAGTAAGACTTATTAAGATTACTTCGGGTTGCTTTCTTGTTTGTTTCAGAACACCAAAAAGCTTTGGAGGATTTCACTCTTGAAAATATCCTTTCCCATATTTATTACTTTCGTTGTCATGATTACACAGAACTACTGGCACAAGTTTATCTCCTTCCTGATTTCCTTTCAGACCACTCAAAGGTATGGTCCAAACTACTGAAATATAACCAACCAAGTATTTTTAGAGGTATTTGATAAGCATAAAAAGAAGATATATAGCATAAAATTAAAAATCACAATCAATCTCTTGCTGCCGTACAATTTATATTTATTTTGCACATGTTTGCACATTATTCAAACTTCAATTTCAAAGGTATTTCTAAATTATCCAGGTATATATGCATATATACAGGTGGTGAAGTTTTGAAATTTAAATAATATCCAGTAAAATCTTGGTTTGTGAGCATAATTTATTAAGGAAACATGCTTGTAATCCAAAGCACTCGTATATCAAAGCAAATTTGTCTAAGAAATAATGGAGCTGGGTATAGTAAGTAGTGCATGCCTATAGTCCTATCACTCAGGAGGCTGAAGCAGAAAGATCATCATGAATTTGAGGCCAGCCTGGGCTACATAGTGAACTCAAGGCCAGCCTGAACTACACAAAGACCTTGTCTCAAAAAAAAAAAAAAAAAAAAAAAAAACCTCAGATTATTTGTTCCACAACTCAAAAATATTCACATAAAGATGACTACAGTACTGTTATATATTACAAAATAATAAAGAAAATACAAAATATAAAGAAAAACAAACAAATTAACTTGCCCTTGCCTTTGACACCTTTGTGACTGGTATGAGAGAGATAGGATTATTGAGTAGGATAACTTTCACTATCACTAATGGAATCACTGCTGTCTATTAGCTTAATGGAATCTTTTTATGCAACTTTAAGAAGGCCTTAATTGCAGGCATAGGTGGGCTATAGTAGAGTGCAAGATCCCCCCTTGGGCAAAGAATTCCCAAGCTTTATCCAGTTTGACAAATAATGGAGTTTGGAGGGGCAAGCAGAATGATTTTTTTTCTTTTTGATCTTTTTGAGACAGGGTCTCAATATGCAGTTCAGGCTGGCCTTAAGCTCACTTTGTAGCCCAGGCTGGTCTCGAACTCGCAATGATCCTCCTGCCTCAGCCTCCCAAGTGCTGGAATTACAGACGTGAGCCACCACGCCCAGCAGCAGAATGATATTTTGATATCTGATAGCTGATTGGGAGAATATTGGCGTGTGAAAAGCATGGAGTTCAATTTTCAGGTTTGGAAGAAGAACATGGAAGTCAGTGTTGAAGGGAGGTGCTGGTTGCACCACGTTGGGCCCGTGCCACACTGAGCCTGGCAGTGCATCACATGGCATCAATTGTAATATTTGAAAAAAAAATTTGTTTTTAAGGTTTTTTGAGATAGAATCTCAATATGTTATGCAGGCTAGTCTTGAACTTGTAGGCTTAAATAGTCCTTTTTGCCTCAGTTTTCCAAATAGCTAGAACACAGGTGTGGGCCACAATGTAAGGCTTATGCTTTGTTGATAAATTGTCAAGCCAGAGTATAATTTAGCTTTATTTTATTTTATTATATTTTATTTTGGAGTCAAGTGTGGTAGTGCACTCCTGTACTTGGGAGGCTGAGGCAGGAAGATTGTTGCAAGTTCAAGACCAGCCTGGGCTACAAAGTGAGCTCAACACCAACCTGAAATGCATAGCAAGACCCTGTTTCAAAAAAGACAAAGAAATGTTTTTAATTTATTGAGATTGGGTCTCAGTATGGCGTGAGCTAGTCTTGAACTCAGAGTACTCCTGCTTTAGCTTCTTCAGTAGCTGGGATTATAGGTACCTCTACATTTTAATATTTAATAAGTACTACATAAAGCATTTAATAAATTGACTCATAACTCTCCAACAGAAGCCTTTCTTTTTAAAGTTGAAAATAAAGCCTTGGGTTTTAAGATTTGTTTCTGTAATGGAATATGCTTTTTGGATGCCATTTTGATTCTTTTATTTTTAATAACAAATCTATTATTATCTCTTCCATATTTAGATTCGATTAGTGATAGTAGATGGTATTGCTTTTCCTTTCCGTCATGACTTTGATGATCTGTCCCTTCGTACTCGATTACTAAATGGCCTAGCACAGCAAATGATCAGCCTTGCAAATCACCACAGATTAGCTGTAAGTATACTGATAAGAGAACTTTATAATAAAGTCAAAAATATATAATACTAGTTTTTATGTCTAGAAGTTACAAAATACATTTTGTCTCACTAAAAGGAAATAATGCACACTTTTGAAGGACACTTAGTTTTGTTTTGGATTGGTTTCCACAAAGAATTAATTCCAGTCAGAAATATATCATTTTTCCTTAAAATTAACAGGCCTCATTCATGTTATTTTAAAAAAATGGACTTTGATAAAGAAGAATCAGATTTGGAAATTGCAGTACTTTTTCTGTCTAAATATATTGGAAGTTTTTCAGGTCCTCATTTTTCCTTTACTGAATTTTTGATCACTACATGGTACATACAGACTCAGAAAAATGATGTAAACAGCCTAGATATTCTGAGGTATAGCCAACTTTTCTAGACTTGAAACGGGAGGAGAGAAATAAACAGAAATACAGAAGTGAAGAGATAAATATGAAGTAGGCCAATCTAAGAGACACATGCCTGTAACCTCAGAATTTGAGTGGCTGAGGCAGGAGAATTACCTTGAGTTCAAGGCTACTCTGTACTACATGTGAGACCTTGTCTCCAAAAAAAAATGGAAAATACATGTGTGTGTATATATATATATATCTCCCACTCTGTAAAATTTAAAGCATACATATTTCAAGTTTTTAGATTTTTCCATAATCTGAAACACATAGTATTCTGTTTAAATTATTTCTTGCCAGTAATTATAATTTACCACTAATACCACTATCAATGAAGATCGCCCAGTAGAGGGCACTCAAGACTAATGGGCTGTATAGTTTCTTAGTTTCATTTTGTTTTGGGGTTTTTTTTGTTGCCATTACAGTTTTTGGTAACATAGTAATGGGCATTGATCCCAAGGCTACATCCTATAGCTTTTTTCAGGGTTGTTTTTTTTTGTTTTATTTTTTTTGATACAGGGTCTCTCTATGTAGTTGAGGCTAGCCTTGAGCTCACTTTGTAGTCCAGGCTGGTCTCGAACTCACAATGATCCTCCTGCTTCAGCCTCCCAAGTGCTGGGAGTACAGGCATGAGCCACCCCGCCTGGCCTTTTTTCAGGTTTTTGAGACAGCATTTTGCTAAATTACCCTGGCTGAGCTTGACCTTGCGATCTTGCAATCTTCCTCAGGCTCCTAGAATGCTAGATGACTGGTATGTACTACCACACCTTGCATTAGGATTTTAACAGAAAGAGTTTTATCTTTCTTGGTTAAAAAGAGTAGTCCAGCTAGAAGTTAGGTATAGTGACAGAGGCCTATAAACCTTGCATTTGTGGCCAAGGCAGGAGAATGGATGCAACTTTGAGGACAGTTTGGGCTGCATAGTGAGTTTAAGCCCAGCTTATACTACATAGCAAGACCCTGTCTAGGGGGGAAAAACTTATAAAAAATATGAACAAAAATTCATCCAAACAGTAACATCAAATGCCACAACGTTTTAAGAAATGATATAATTGTGAATTAGTGACATGGCTGGGCACAGTGGCATGTGCCTGTTTTCCAGCTACTTGGGAGACTAAGGCGGAAGGATGGCAAGCTCAAGGCAAGCCTAGGAAATTTAGCAAGGCCCTGTCTCAAAAAATCAAGTGGAATGTGATGGCACACACTGTAATACCAGTATTCTAGGAAGCTAAGGCAAGAGGGTAGCAAGTTCTACAGCAATTTAGTGACTTAGTGAGAAATTGTCTCAAAAAATAAAGGACTATCAATACCTCTCAGTATTAAGGTTCTGTGTTCACTCCCCAGTTCTGATCAATACATCTCAGTATTAAGGTTCTGTGTTCACTCCTAAGTTCTGTAAAACAAACAAAAATAAGTCAGTAAAAATTTTAAGTGCTAGGAAGCCAGGAGTGATAGCTCATGCGTGTAATCCTAATGCTCAGGAGGCCAAAGCAGGAGGATTACCATGAGTTTGAGTCCAGCTTGAAGTACATACAAAGCAAGACCTTGTCTTAAAAAACAAAATGCTGAGGAAATAGCTTAATGTAAAGACCCTAGTTTTAGCTCCTAATACTCCCCTCTACACAAAGAGCTGACATGGAACAAGCTATATCTAAATTATGATTAAGTAAAAAAATTGAAGCTGCTTAGCAATATATTTAGTGTAATCCAATTTTTGAGAAAAATGAAAATTACGTTCATTTATGGTAATGCATGCCTGTAATCCAGCTACCTCAAGAAGCTGAGGTAGGAAGGAGTTCAAGGCTACCCTGGGCTATGTAGTGAGTTTGAGGCTGGGTTGAACTACATAGCAAGACCCTGTCTCAAAAAAAAAAAAAAAAGAGAACTTCTGAAACTATCAAAACATGAACAGTGTTTTGACGATTTTGTACAATTGGGGACATTTCCTAGATTATAAATTATTTACTTGATTTTCTTTTCAGTTAGCATATACAAAAGCTTGTGTATCTTTTGATAAATATATTGTACAAATTTAAGTTAAGCATTCTTCTTGTAGAAAAACAGTTCTAAAGAAAAACTATATATAAAGTGAATACCTGTTAGGAATGTTTGATGTATATATATCTGTAGACTACATGCTATGCATATACAGAAGTACTTTTTAAGAAATGAGATGTTATTCATGTTGTTTTTGCAAAACAATTTTTTTTATTTTATTTAAGGAGAAAAAAAAACAAAAAGGGTACAAGTTATACAGACTTTCAGAAAAAATAAACAGTAGGAAATCACTAGTTAATTACATATTGTCATCTTAGAAATAGTTGTTGAAGTTACAAAATTAAAGCATATAGAGGGGACTTTGAAACAGTGAGACTGCAAACACTTTTGTTCAATGATCCAACAAAACTCAGTAATATGGTTATCTATCTTATACACTGAAATATATATGCAGTTATATCTTTTAGAGAACTTTCTTTTCCTTTCTTTTGTACAATGACAATTACACATTTTGGGTTTTATTACTCCCACAGTTCCTATTACTTTTTTTTTTTTTTTTGAAGCAAGTGTAACCAAATGTGACATACCAGGACAGAGTCAGTCAAATCAAAAGGATGGACATAATACATAATGTAAAAACAAAATACAAGGTGATCAACAATGGCCATACTACCTCTTGCTATCTTAAGAAGAATTGCCTAAATCATCAGTTATAATAAAATTGAACAAAACAGTAAAGAATAAGACCAATAAAACCAAAACATTGGAGACATTAGAGGACTTCAAAAGAAGATAATAGTCAACCAGAATGGGCATCACAATGAATCTTATT
The DNA here is from genome assembly GCF_034190915.1 of Cavia porcellus. Lineage (NCBI taxonomy): Eukaryota > Metazoa > Chordata > Mammalia > Rodentia > Caviidae > Cavia > Cavia porcellus. Next base: position 63,013,295 of record NW_026947489.1, read on the forward strand.
GTCTTCATAGTTGTTGCCTATAGTTTCAAACTTGGTACTATCAAGCATAACAGAATAGAGGAAAATCAGTCAAAACAAGATGGTGAGAGCAATACAGAGTTTCAAATCAAGTTACTAGGAAATCAAAGTGGGTTACTATAATATATCCTTCTATTTTTTATTTATTTTTCCCTTAATTAAAAGGATAAAAATGAAAAAGTAGATAATAAAAAGGAGATTGAGATAAAAAAGAGGGCATAACAACAAAACAGTGCAGGTCAAAACAGCCATTTAAGCAAAATAGTGTTTCACCACAGGATAATCTCGACATAATAGTAGTTACCATAGTGTCTCTTCCCTTAAAATCTTTGGGTATAACTTCGTATACTGTAGCATCAAACGTATCAAGACAATGTAAAACCGTTCAAGAGAATGACAGTATTACAGGGTATTTAGAATCAACTAACAGAAAATGAACAATGGTTTCTGTATAATCTCCTTGTCTATAAAAGTTTTTGTTTATATTATCACATATAATAGAATCCAATAAGATACAACATGTTAAGACCGATGGAGACAGAAGAACAAAAGCTTGATGGGATTTCAAAACAAGAGGATATTAAATCAGCACTACCTATTATGATGTCTTGTTTTCTCCAAAATGGCTGTTCCTACTATCCAACCTTCTCTGCCTCATTTCTGTTGAGCTCTGTTTCTGTCATTAGTTGTCAGTTTGTCCTCTTCATTTCGCTTTCTGCTCCATTCATTGTGGCCTCTCTGCCACTGTTTCTGGAATCTTGGTATTTTTCATTTTTAGAATATCCTGCAGTAATCTCTGTAGAGTTGAATTGGTGGTTGCAAATTCCCCTAGATCCTCTTTATCCTGGAAGCATCTTGTTTTTCCATCAATTTCTCGGGACAGTTGTGCAGGATATATCCATCTTGGCTGGAGGTTATTATCTTTCAAAGCTTGAATTATTTCCCCCCACGCTCTTCATGATTGGATGGTTTGTGCCGAGAAGTCTGCTGTAATTCTGATGGGTATTCCCTTGTAAGTGATCTGTTTCTTGTCTCTGACGGCTTTTAATATTCTGTTCTTATATTGTATTTCTGGAATTTTGATTATTATATGCCTGGGTGTAGCTCTGTTTGGGTTGTAGGTGGCTGGGGTCCTGTATGCCTCATACATCTGAGTATCTTTACCTTTTGCTAAATTAGGGAAATTCTCCTGGATTATTTCTGTGAATAGCTTTTGTATTCTGTGAATAGCTTTTCATTTGTTTGAGTCCCTACTTCTTTTATGTTCTTAATTCTTATGTTATAGATCCTCTTACCATCTTCTAGTCTTTGTATTATTGCTGTTTGTTTTCTTGTTATTTTTAAGAAGTTTTCCATTTCATGCTCCCACCTTATGAATCTGTCCTCCAGTTCTGGTAATCTATCCTTAGTTTCTTTCAAGCTGTTATGCCAGCTTTCAATAGTTTTTAGTTTCCTGGTAATCTCTTTGAACCTGCTTCACGTATTCTATGTTTTCTCTATTTTCTCCATCAAACAATTCTCCCTTTTTTTTCTGTTCTTCCATTCCACCATCTGTTTTTTCTTGGGCAGTGCTTAGCATTTCTCTAACTATTCTACTTATTTCTTGCTTTATTTCATTAAATACTTCATTCCTGAACTCGTCTGTGAGGCTCTGGAGATACCACTTTATGAATATAGGTGCTGTGTTTGATATTGCATGTTTTCTGTCTTCATTCTCTTGCATTTACCTTTCCTGCATCAGTGTTCTCAGGATTGGGGACTGAGGACCCTTTCTTATTGCTCCCTTTTCCCATACTTTTTGTTCCTTCCATACAAGCGTATGTGGGAGGCCCAGTTTTTGTTTTTTCTCTTTGTCTGTTACAATTTGTTTTAATCCGCTGGCTATGTGTTCCCGCCCACTGCAGTGTACTAGGGAGACACAGACCTGAGCAGCCTCTGCTGGGCCCGCCCCTCCAGGTCAACCTACTGAATGCTTTACTGCTAGGGTGCACCGCCAGGCGCAGGGACCTGATTTGGGCTAGCCTACTGGATCTTAGTCCATGACGTCACCAGGCCAAGCACTCCCCACCAATTGAGAGGGGAATATGCAACTAAAGTTACTGCAGGGCCCTGTTCCAGCTAGTCTGCTCATTCCCAGAATGTCCTCTGTTGGAGCCTCCTAGTCTATGAAAGGGTCCCCATTTCTCTCACTCACTGCAGGTTGATGCAGGACTTCATGCCAGTCCTGCTCTCAATGCTGTTTGGTTCGCGAAGAGCTTTCCGGCGTCTCTCTCCCTGCCGTGCAGATTGGGATGCAGTTTTGGCAGCAGGAAATTCAAATCACGGCTTCCAATGGCGCGGGATCAGCTTCCGCACTGAGATTTTATCTGTTCCTGTTATAGCATCAGGATTGCATTTCCAGTTGGTTTCTCTCAGCTTAGTTCCTTCCTGGGTCGGCAGGGTACATCCCCCTCACGTAGGACTCCTCACACGGCACCGCTCCTGGATTCTAAACTGGTAATCTCAGAGAGCCTCCGTGGCTGCTGTCCACCATGTTCTCCAGGGACAATTTTTTTCCTAATATATTGTAAACACCTTCCCATGTATACCACTTGTATATCTGTCTTACCATAACAGCTTTTGTGGTACTAGGAATTGAACCCAGGACCTTTGCACTGAGTTATATCCCAGTTCTTCAAATTATTTTGAGACAACTTTTCACTATGTTGCTTAGGCTAGGAAGGAACTTGCCATTCCTTGCCTTACCCTCTCAAAGTGTTGAGATTACAGGTTTGAGCCATCACGCAAATCAACAAGTATTTTTAAAGTACTGTAGTTCATACTTTTAAAGTGATTGTTAGGTTAATATTTTAAAAACTTGTTAAGCTTCTTTAGAAGCTTGGAGTAATCATACAGTCATTTTCATTTATTTCTATCATGGTAAACCAAAAATTTTATACAAATAGCAGAGTATAGTAATTACTTTATAAATTTTGCTATGAATGGAAAATCTAATTTTGGCATATTGAACAACCAGTTAGCTAATACTTACATGTTCGCAAAGATGTACTCTTTACTAGCACTGTCTAATTGAACTTCACAGAGAAGTATTCAATGTAGTACAATAACTGAATGGTTTTTATTGCCACTGTCACTTAAAAAACTTTTTAGTAGTACATGTTTGTGATACATAATGAACACATTCACATATACACATAACATGTCTTAATCCTTTTTGCTTCCCCTCCCCTTCCACTCTGCAGGGCATCTGAACACTTGAAATATGGCTGATGCTACTAAGTAAATCTCTAGTTTTAACTTTAAAAAACCACATCTGGCTAATTAAGGTCTATGGAACTAGACAGAACACTTCTACACAAAAAGTGTCAGCATAAGTACATATCCTACTTGGGAGTGTGTACAGTAAGAGATATTACTCAGCATGTTGGGAATGCCAGTTAGTCATACCGTTTCAGCTAATTACCAATTTAAATTCCTGCTTAGTTTGTTCTAAGATGTCTGCTGCGAGGTAATTTAAATGAAGAAGATACTATGGCACTTAAGGAGGACTAAAGAAAACGCCTGTCATCAATTCAGTGTCTGAAATCTTGATGCACCACCAACTCATTTGTAGTTAAACAGAATTTTTAGGTTGTTACCAGGCAGTAGAAACAACTAAACAGTCTTTTCTTTTATGGATTTTCAAATTTTTTTTTAAAAATCAGTAATTTGCAATTGTAACTGTCTTTCTAGAGAGAAGATCTGTACTGGGAAAATATTTAAAATAACCATTTCTGGAGAATTCTGGATAAAAAGATTCAGATCTCTGACTTACTAAATTAACCTTAAGCACTTTTGTTTACTGCGACTTTAAAATTACTGTCAGGGCTGAGGGTTTTGTTTAGTGGTAGCTTAGCATGTGTGAGTCTTTGGGTTTAATCCTGGCACACACACACACACACACAAAAAGTTTGTGTGTAAGTGGGGAATCTTTTTCTGTACGTCTCTATCTTCAAAACAAAATTAATTTAGTCTAACCTTCCTGTATCTCATGTGTAAAGATGAGATAATAAAGTATTTCACTCACAGAGTAATTGTGAAGGTTAGGTAAGATAATGAAAGCAAATTGTACTTAACAGTTTGTGGCATGTGTTAATGGTAATAAGTATTTATTACCACCAACGATGCTGTTGCTTGTGTTTTGTTTGTTTCTCTTGGCATATACAAAGTTTGAGCTTTCATTTATTTGGTTTTATAGGACAAGATCTCATTGTGTATCCAAGCCAGCCTTGAACTTGTGATCTTCTTACCTCAGCCCTACACAACTTTTATAAAAGAGAAATTTTTCCAGTTCTCTGGGTTAAGAAGTTTTTATTTCTTAGACCTTTATGTATTGCTTGATATATTTTATTCTTTTTATAATAAAAATATTTCTGCTTTTATCAAATGTTTTATAAGCAATACAATCATATTCTCAAATGATTATCTTGGTTTTTTTTTTTAGCACTAGGGATTGAACCTGGGGACTTTACACTAAATCCCCAGTTGTTTTGTTTTAATTTTGAGACAAAGCCTTGCTAAGTTGCCCAAACTGGGCTTGAATTATCTTCCTTCAACCTTCTTGAGTGCTGAGACTACAGATACATGCTGTCATGCCTGGTTTATTTTTTAAAATGATCACAAAATATTTTCTAAGTGGAGTTTAGCAGTTATAACCAGAATAATAAAATCACGGGATTATTTATTTGATAATTTTTTGGTAGAGATATTTCTAACATTTTGCTTTTGCAGGTAATTTTAACCAACCAGATGACAACAAAGATTGATAAAAATCAGGCTTTGCTGGTTCCTGCTTTAGGTAGGTAAATTAATGAGATAAACATTTCTAGTTCAATACATTTTTTCCTACCTCTCCATTTGATGCTAGTTGAATGGTATAAACACCACAAAAACAGTATCTATTTTGTCACATTTAGTTTATATATCTTACCACCATTGTATCTTTATATATCCTGTAGTACTGAATGGTCCTTTGCCTTTTTAAAGCAACATTTATTGAATATCCACTACCTTTCAACTATTATGTCAGCCACTTGAAATAAAAACATTCAAAAAATAACTTGATGTCAAAACCTCAAATTTAGGTAGGGTATATAGCTTAGTAGATGAGTATTTGCCTAATGTGTTGTAGTCCTGGATTCTCTGCCTAAGATTATAAAAAAAAAATAACCAAAAAAGAAAAGAAACAATGTCACTGTCTTAGGCACAAACATGAATCCACTTGCGTACCAATAATGTCTTAGCAAATAGCTTATGACTGTTCCTGATCCCAGCCGTGATTTTGTTAAAACACACTGGCTCAACATTTACTTCCAATAAAATCTATAAGCATATTCTATTTGCTGGGCACGATGATGTGCACCTACAATCACAGTTATTTGGAAGGCTGAGATAGGAGGATCACTTGAGCCCAGGAGTTTGAGGCCAATTTGGGCAACATATTAAAATATAAAAGCAATATTCTGTTAAAAGTTTTTACTTCTGGCATGAGAAGCCCTGAGTTCAATTCTTGGTACTTTAAAAAAAAAAAAAAGGTTTTACGTCTAGAGCTCAGAAATATGTTAGTAGGCCTGGTGATGTGGAAGACTGACAAAGACATTAACAGAAACCAGAAAGTTCTCTAAAAGCAAAAGCAGGGCCAGGTATTTAGCTCAGTGGCATAGTGCCTGCCAAACATGAGTTGTGAGTTTGATCCCTGGTACCAAAACAAGAAAGAAAGAGAAAGAGGAAAGGAAAAAAAAAAAGCAAAATCAAATAGAGGATAATTTGCACTATTTCTCTGCGTAAACTGTTAATCTTAGGGTGATATTTGTGCCGATTTGTTGAAACTAAGTACAATGTTTTTTGTTTTTTGTTTTTCTTTGAGGCACTTCTGAATTGCGCAGTGTAACCTTAAAATTGTGGTCCTCCTGCCTTAAGCTCCTAAGTACTTGGAATTATCCTCATGTACCACTGGGCCCAGTTCCAAGTATATTTTTGTTATGTTAAAGTTAGTAAAATAACACTCTTTGGTCAGAGGCATTCTAAGAAACTTATAACGTGTTAAAATAAGGAAATATACCATTTTCATGTTCTTTTTTTTTTTTTTTTTGTCAGGAGAGAGTTGGGGTCATGCTGCTACAATTAGGCTAATTTTTCACTGGGACCAAAAACAAAGGTCAGTATAGAAACAAGCTAGTTATTCCAAATGTTAGAATAATTCTATTGAATGCTTAACAGTTTCTTAGTCCTCAAGAAAAGAGGACTAGAGACATGTGGTTATATTGTTCATTTAGCTACACGGGGAATTCTTTGAAATAGTTAAATGATGGGGTACACACACCTGAAACAAGTAGGTGGCTAAGGAATGCCACCCTCTTAAGCTCTTTCAAATCATTTATTAGCCATGCACAAGGAGGTGGTACTGTATGTTCCTGGAATGAGTTGAAAGAATAAAATCAGGACAAAAGAAAAACTTCTGAGGTTAGCTTTAAGACTAATTTATGTAGAAAACGGGATGGTTTTTCTTAGTTGCGTAATGTGGTTTTTGTATGAAATTGTGTGTTTTTCTTTATATTTTCCTATCCTGCTTTTATTACCCAGTTACTTACCTGCCAACCTGTAAGTGTTGTTCTTTAAAATAAAATCATGACAGCATGAAACCTTTGTGTTTGTTTTTAAAGCTGCTGAGCAAGTGAATGAGCCAGATTCCCTTTTCTTTAAAATAGGCCATTGAATGCTATGAAGTCTTTCAGTTTATACTTCAAAAAAAGTCAGATTCATGCCAGCCTTTCTGTTCCAAGATTAATTGACATACCCTAGAGAACATAATACGGAAATGTCCTAGGTAAAGGAGGCAACTGAGGCAGTATGTGGGTACAACTGGAATAACGAGTCACCTAAATACATTGTGGACCTAGTCAGTGATATTTTTTGTCTGCATTTGTTTGTTCCATAAACTAAAAAAAAAAAAGAAAAAATCATGTACTCTTGATAAGTTAGATTTTACTGACCTAAGCTCCTAGGAAAACATGCTATTTCTCCATACATGTTTTGCAATTCAGTCATGCAGTTTGTGTCTCCTTAAGAGAATTCAGCCAAGTGTGGTGGCACATGACTGTAATCCTGTACTCTTGGTAAGACAAGAGGATTGCAAGTTCAAGCCCAGACACAGCTACATCTCCAGTCTTTTTTGTTTTTGTTCGTTGTGGATTCTTTTCTTTTCTTCTCTTGTTTTGTTTAAGATAGGGCTTTGCCATGTGGTTCAGGCTGGCTTTAAACTCACTTGCATTCTAGGCTGGCCTCAAATTTGAGGCGGTCCTCCTGCCTCAGCCTGCCTGGGATTACAAGTGTGCACTAGCACATCCGGCTCGATTTTTATTTTGAAACAAGGTCTCACTAAGTTCCATTTTAGATTCTCCTGCCGTGGCCTTCTGAATAGCTGAGATTATAGGCATGAACCATCAACCTGGTTTGTGTAATTTTTGTTGTGTGGGTTTGTTTAGGACTGAACTATATATAGTTCAGACTGAGCTCACTCCATAGCCCATGCTGGCCTCAAATGTGAAATCTTCTTGCCTTAGCCTCCTGAGGACTACAAGCATGTCCTACTATATCCAGCTACATTATGTTTTACAATTGACTTTGCTCTTTTAATTCTGTAAATAAGTCTTTGAATACAGATTGAGTACCCTTTTCCAAAATACTTGTGAACTGAAGTGCTTTGGATTTTTCAGATTTTTCCATTTGCATATTCATAGCCATTTTAGGAGTCTAATCCAAGTCTAACCACAAAATTCATTTGTTTTATTTGTACTTTATACACATAGCCTGAAGGTAATTTTGTTCAAGTTTTTAATAATTTTTTGTATAAAATAAGGTTTCTAGGTATGGAGTTTTCTACTTGCCGCATCCTGAAATTGCAAAAAAAATTCATTTTGGAGCATTTTGAATTTTGGATTTTTAGATTTGAGATCTCAATCTATTTTTGAGCAACAAACCTTATTATAAAACTTGGTACACAGTGGCACATTCCTGTAATTACCAACACTTGGAAGCCTCAGGCAGGAGGAATGCTGTGAGTTCAAGCTCATCCTGGGTTACATAGTGAAACTCTAGTTCCAAAAAAAACAATGCCAGGTGTACATGGCTGTAATCTTACCATTTGGGAGGCTAAGACAGGAGGATCTCCATGAGTTCAAAGCCAGTTTGCACTACATAGCTAGATGCTATCTCAAAAATAAACCAAAAAAAGCAAACAAAAGACTTGGTTATAGGCTGGGGATTTAGCTCAGTTGCGTAAGCACCTGCCTGGAAAGTACAAGGTCCTGAGTTTGGTCCCTGGTACCAAAAATGAAGTTGGCTATAGTTATTCAACTAAACCAAGATGTGTTGTTTTATTTTGTTTTGCAGGGCTAAAGATTGGACCTAAAGCCTTGTACATAGTAACAAAATGTTTTACTGGTACCAAAAAAATAATAATAATAGTACTATACATCGGGCATTGAACTAAGCAGCATAAGTGCTTGCCTGGCAAGTGCAAGGCTGTGAGTTTGATCCCCAGTATTGAAAGTGCTTTACTACTGACCTACATTCCAGATTATTTTTATATTATTTTGATAGTCTTGCTAAATTGTAGTGCCTAGCTTCCAATTTGTAGTCCTTCTGTGCCAGCCCTCCAAGTACATAACTAGAATTACAGGCCTGTGCCATCATACCGTGTTATCTGGTTTGAGCTGAGGTTTTGTTAATAGTACTAGAGGCTGATATGCATTTGCTGCCTCCCGTAAATCTCCATAAATTTCTCATGCTGGATAGAACTTTTAATTCTCTTGCCTCAGCTTCCCAGAATAGTGGGACTATAGATATGTATCACTATCTTATGTCCCACTCTGAGGTTTTTTTAATATGGTTTTGTATTTTGATTGTCTTGTAATGTACATCCTATTATTTAAATGTTCTTAGGAATTATTCTTGAGCTAATATGCAGTAGTAATCTACTCTAGACTTAAGCAGATACCAAGAGCATATTTAAGTACTAAAAAGAAAGAAGGAAAGGAGAGAGGAAAAAAGTTACAGGAGCAATACAAGATACTTCACCTTTTTATGAACTCATTAGAAGGGAAACTTGCCTTTGTAAAATTCTAGAAGTTAGTATTTTGACCATGATGTCAAAAAATCAAGCTTACTTTTTAAGTGTTAATTCAGAATGAATTCAGCTTCTTATAGATCTTTCCCAAGAAATTAGAGAATGGTGTAGAGCACTGTCATGGACAATAGATACATGTGGAGATAATATACAGTTCTTTTAAATTTTTTTCTAAGCTGGATGTGGTGGCACACACCAGTAATCCCAGCACTCAGGAGGCAGAAGCAGGAATATCATAGTGAGTTTGAGTCTAACCTGTATCACACAGTAAGACCCTGTCTCAAAAAAACCCAACACTTTTCCTGTATCCCAGATAACATTTTAGTGAGTGCTTGCTTATGCCAAGTATTTCACTAGGAACTTTATGTACAACATTTTAGGTAGTCTTTTCAATAATTCTTTGACTAATCTATACTTTTGATTATTAAAAATGAGAAAGACCAAGCCCCAGGAAGCAAAGCAGTGAATAATAGTTTCTATGTATTGAATACTTATTGATTGTCCTTTGTCATGGAAAGCAGTATATTTGTATGTAGTATTTCATTTTTCAGTTCTGTGAGGTAGTATTTTCTACACTTTGTATCATTCGATAGTAAAATCCATTACTTTTCTCCTATAACAGTTTCTAGAAGGTATAGTATTGCATCGATCGCTCGCAAATCTAATTCTTATTCTCTTTTATAGAAAACTTGATTTCTTAAAACTTGATTTCTCCCAGTATGTGGATATGTGATAAGGTTTTTATTTCTGTTGTACTAGGGATTTTTGCAGTAGTAGGGATTAAACCAAATGCCTGGAAAATGTTAGGCAAAGTGTTCTGCCACTGAGCTACAACCCCGACCCTTTTTTGTAATGTTTTTCATCTTTATTTTGAGATAGTCTCACTGAATTGCCCAGGCTGGCCTTGAATTTGAGATCCTACTGTCTCAACCTTCTCATACCTGGGATTATAGGCCTGTGCCACCACACCCATTCTAAAATAGTTTTTTTTTTTTTTTTTTTTTTTCCAGTTTTGGAAACCATGTGCCTTTAAGTTATTAAATGTGCATGAACTCTTTGTAGGATAGTAGGAATTGTGTTTTTCTTGGTGTTTGTTCAGTTACATGTTTTGGGATTTATGGCACAGAACATTGTGCATACTAAGCACGTGTTCTACCACTGCGCTAGAGTAGCCGCAAACTTGCATGAAATTTTACATGTGTTTTAAAATTTAGTTTGTCTTGAAAGGATAGAAATAGAAATTCATACTGGAGGGAAAATATAAAAATGAACACTTTTCATTGGAGCAGAAATGCTGAAAACCTTGAATACCCGAATTTATATTGAGACTTCAACTTAGATATACTATTATGCTCAATGCTTCCCCAGTAATAGCTGATTTTTAACCTTTGTTTAATGATGGAATAATATCCCAGAAGTTCTTAAATGCTCTTGTCTGTGTCCTTATATTGTGTGGGTTTTCCTGTGATTTGCATATTCATGATAACATGAGGCCAAGATTGTTCAGAATCTCTTTGCCAAGAAGATCTGGTGGTAGAGTGGAGTAATACATCAACACCCCCACACAGTGTCTTCTATGTGTGCTCAGCGTTAGAGCACAAATTGTGCTTCTGTGTTATTTCTTCCTGACCCAAACTATGCAGTTCAGCCATATGTTAAGCTTCATTTCTGCTGGAGCTATGAGCCAAGTGATTCTTTGGTTTAATTTTTTATTTTAGAGGTTCTCTGAAGATGCATTTGTGGTATATGAAAATTTATTAACTAGAAATATGAGAAAGATATTCAATCTGAAAACTTAATCCACCTTTGACTTTAGCATTCTTAACAAATGTGCAAATGCTTCTTAAAAGCTTATTCTTTTTAGGTGTGTGGTAATGCATGCGTATAATCCCAGCATTCTTGGAGACTGAGGTAGGAGGATCAGAAGATTGAGCCCACCCTGAGCAATTTACTGAATTTATGAAAACACATCTCAAAATAGAACCCCTAGTACCAAAATAGATATATAAATATCTAATAATTTTTAATAAGTTCCTCAGAAAAGTTAGATGCAATGGATGCCTTTTTGGACATTCTTGTGATATGAGATAATTCAGACACAAATTTTTCAGAACTAGTTAATTTTTGTTTTACTGAATCAAAAATGATATTATGCTGGTACATACTTGTAATTCTAGCACTTGGGAGACTGAGGCAGGAAGCCCACTGCAAATTTGAGGCCAGCCTATGTAGTAAGTTCAAGGGTAGCCTGCACTACGTATTAAGACCCTGACTCAAAAAAAAAAGAAAAAATTTCTAAGCCAGGGATACTGCTCAGTGATATTGTTCTACTTTTTTTTTTTTCTTTTTCCTTTTTATCAGTACCAGGGATTGAACTCACAACTGCCGGCTTGCAAGGCAGGCATTTATGCCGCTGAGCTAAATCCCCAGCCCCTACTGCTCAGTAATAGTCTGCTTGCCTAGTAGTATGCACAGGGCCCTGCAATCAGCAGTTTCAGACTCTGCGAAAAGAAGTTATTTTTCTAAAAGGCACAATAAATAACTGCCTGTGATTTTCTTTTCATATTTTTGGATTAAAGGTAGAACAGCACAATGGTATGAGCCTGTAACCTCAGCTATTAGGCACTGCTATGAAGCAGGAAGATCTAGGCTATTCTTGGTAACATAGCAAGAATTCTTTAAAAAATAATAATAATAAAGTGCTGGAGATGTAGCTCAGTAGTAGAGTGCTTACCTATAGCATGCACAGGGCCATGAGTTCAATCCCCAGTGCCAAAAAAAAAAAAAGAGAATTTCAGTCCTGAAGCATGTTAAAAATTTTATGCTCTTTTTTTGGGTTTTTTTTGTTGTTGTTGTTGTTTGGGGTTTTTTTTTTGTCTTTTTCCTCTTTATTGGTACCGGGGATCGAACTCACAACTGCCTGCTTGCAAGGCAGGCGCTTATGCCGCTGAGCTAAACCTCCAGCCCCAATTTGATGCTCTTTTAAAAAAAACTTTTTAGCTTTTTTTTTGAATCAGGGTCTTACTATGTAGTTTTGACTGGCCTTGACCTCTGTGTAGCCCAGGCTGGCTTCAAACTCAAAACCATTCTTCCAAGAACACAAATATTCTTATATTGCTTAGCAATTATTTTATTACTTAGTAGTTGAGGTTTTTTTTATTCACTTACTCATTTGTTCATTTATTAATACTTTTGAGATTGAATTCAGTCTTTACATTGAGGAATATCTGCAGTGAATTTTTGTTTGCTTGATTTGGTTTTCTGAGACAGGGTCTTGCTGTATAGTTCAGGATGGCCTCAAAATGGTAATGATCTTCTTGCCTCAGACTCTGGCGTGTTGGGATTACAGGCCTGCACCACTATGTTTGACTATCTGCAGCCTATTTGTTATTCTGAGATAAGGTGTCACCAAGCATTCCAGGCTGAGCTACAATTTAGGATCCTCCAGGCTTCCAGAATGCCGGGATTACAGCCATGAGCCACCATGCCTGGGGATGGTTGCTGCTGTTTTCATCCTGAAAGTACAAATTTAGAATTGTTTTTCTCTAAGTTAGAATTTGCACTTAGTTATATCAGTTTTTTAAAGTTATAGTAAAATAGACACACCATAAAATTTACCATTTTAGTAGTGTTTTAAGTGTACAGTATAATGGCATTAAGTACATTCATATTGCTGGGTACAGTAGGATCATTTTCACCCCACTGCCTGCTGCCTGTAATCTCAGCTACTCAGTGCCGCTGAGGCAGGAGGATCAAAAGTTCAAGGCCACCCTAGGGAACTTAATAAGATCTTTTCTAAAAATAAAATAAAAAATGAAAAGGGTTGAAATATAGCTCAGTGGTAGAGCACTTGCCTATTAGCTGAAAAGCCTTGGGTTTAATCTCCAGTATTGCAAAAAAAAAAAAAAAAGTATATTGATATTGTTGCTTAACCTTCACTACCATCTATTTCCAGAACTTTGTCATCTTCTCTTACTAAAACATTAAATAATAACTTCTCCCCACCATTTCATCTGGCAACCACCATTCTACTAACATAATTGGAATCATACACTGTTTGTACTAGTGCGATAGGTTTATTTCATGTAGAATAAGTCTTCAGGATTCTTTTATGTTGTAGCATATGTTACAATTTCCTCCCTCTTTAACACTGAATAATATTTATCATATTTGGGGGCTGGGGATTTAGCTCAGCGGCATAAGCACCTGCCTTGCACGTGCGTGGCCGTGAGTTTGATCCCTGGTACCAAAAAAAAAAAAGAAAAAAAATTCTATCATATTCGTCACATATACAGTGCACACCCCACATTTTTTTTTTTCTCTATCAATAGACACTAGGTTGTTCCTGGTTTTTTGACTATGTGAATATATTATATCTGTTTTAAAGTAATTTTTTTTTGCACCAGGGATTGAACTTACAACCTCACGCTTGCCAGACAGGTGCTTACACGACTGAGCTAAATCCCTGGCCCAAAGGTTTCTTTTTGTTAACAGCATTTGGATATACTTTATAAGAGTTTAGAATTTTATTTAACTACTTTCAGTTTTTGGTTTTATGTTATTTATATTGCATAGTACATAATAAAATTCTACCTGAACAGACCTTGTCCTATTGTGACAGTGTTTCTATTTATAAAGCCATTTTAAGACAATATTTCTTCCTTCTTTATTTTACTTACTTTTGTTTGTTTGGGCTTTTTGAGACAGGCTCCTGCTACTGTAGTTCAGGCTGGCCTTGAACTGACTATGTAGCCCAGTGATTCTTCTGCCTCGGCCTCCCAAGTCCTGGGATTACAGTCATACACACTCCCACCTTTCCTTCTGTATTTGTATGAGAATATATCCTTTATTTATATTCCAAGATATTATCTTCATATTTCTCTAATAACATAAAATAGGTAAATGCTGCAGAAAGATTGAGAAATACATATGAACAACTTTTACCTTGAAGTAACAACTTAACTATTTATTATTATTTGATTTATCTTTTTTTTTTTTTTTTTTTTGTATTGGAAATTGAACTTAAGACCTTGCGCTTCTCAAGCAGGCGCTTATACAACTGAACTATCTCCCTGAGCCTTGGTCATTGGTAATTTTTTTATTTTTTTTGGTACTGGGTATCGAACTCATGACCTCGCCCTTGCCAGGCAGGTGCTTATGCCACTGAGCTAAATCCCCGGCCATCATTGGTAATTTTTCCACACATGTTTATGCATATAGATGTGAGATCATACAGTATAATTTTGATTTGTTTTTTGAGACAGGGTGTCATTATGTAGCTCAGGCTGGCCTTGAGTGCAGTATGTAGGTAGGACAGGCTGGCTTCAAGTTTGATGTCTTCCTGTCCCCGCTTCCTCAGTGCTGGGATTGTAGGTGTGTGCCACCACGTCTGGCCAATACTTTCTTCCTTTTTTAGCACAAGTAATACCTCACTGCATAGAAAATACTTTTTTTTTTTTAGTTTTTTAGTCAGGGTCTTGCTATGTAGTTCAGTGTCACAGGCTGTCTTCTAACTTGCAGTGATCTTCCTTTCTCAGCCTTCTGAGTGCTAGGATAACAACCATGTATCACCATACTTAGAAAAAATACTTTTTTAAAGCTGCACACACAGGTGGTTATAGAACTCTAGGAGGCTGAGACAAGATTACAAGTTCATGCCCAGCCCACTTGAACTTAGCAAGAGCCTATCAAAAAATTTTTATTTCAGTCAATCATTGTGTGTTTTTGTTTGTTTGCTTTACTTTCACCTCTATCCAGTGATCTCAGTGGAAGACCTCCCATTGATAATCAATGTATTTATTTCATTTATTTATTTTTATTGTTATCAGGGATTGAACTCAGGACTGTGTGCTTTCAAGGCAGGTGCTGCTGAGCTAAATCCCCAGCCCAATCAATGTATTTATTATTGATTTGGAATTTTACTTTATATGTATAAACAACTCTATTTGTATGAATTATTAAGTGCATAAATAATAGATACTATTTAAGGGAAGGGGTTTTGTTTTGCTTCGGTTTTTTTGAGACAAGGTCTTTCTGTGTATTCCAGGCTGGCCTTGAACTATACTGTTGCACCCCAGAGTAGCCTCAAACTTGTGGCAATCCTCTTGCCACTGTAATCCTGAGTGCTGGGATTACAGTCATGTGCTACCATACCTGGTTGAGGGGGTTTTTTTTGTGTTTTGTTTTTAAGAAACTGAGTCTTACTGTGTGGCCTGCTCCTTGAACTCCTGGTCACCAAAGAGCTTTCTTCTTTAGCCTCCCCAGTAGCAGGGATACAAGAATGCCCAATGAGGGAAGTGTTTGTTTTTGCTTTTGTTATGTCTTTCTCTTCTGTGTGTGTGTTTTTTTTTTTTTTTTTAATCAGTACCGGGGATCAAATTCATGACCGCACACTTGCAAGGCAGGCGCTTATGCCAGTGAGCTGAATCCTCAGTCCCTCTTCTGTGTTTTTAAGAACAAAAGAATACAAGTATAGCAGAAAACTATAAATTTAAATTTTGCAGTCATCAAAGTTATACTTTTGTGTATATTTATTCTTTTTCTCTAAGCAGGTTAGCAACATTGTACAAATCACCAAGCCAGAGAGAGTGCACAGTGCTGTTTGAGATCACAGTGAGTATTATTTCTACGAAATGAAATTTTGATATTAGTAGGTAGTAATGATTTGAAGAAATTATTTGCACACATTGTTTCTGTTAATTTCTATAGGCCAAAAACATATTTAAGGACAACTTTGCACACTTGGAGTATCCCTAAAGTGGTCGTGTGTACAGGATACTGTAGTCACAATTAGACTAAAATATATTCTTTTTTAAAAATTTTTTTTCTTGTTTTAAATATATGTTTTGGGGGGGGTTGTCTTTTTCCTTTTTATCGGTACCAGGGATCGAACTCATGACTGCCTGCTTGCAAGGCAGGCACTTATGCCGCTGAGCTAAATCCCCAGCCCCTTAAATATGTTTGTAGTACATAATGGTTGCATTCATTGTGGGGAGTGAGTACATGTACTGTGTGTGACACATCTCAATTCTTTTTTATTTCCCCTTTGTCTCCAACCCCCTTTAAAATTTTTTTGGTCAGCATCAGATTAATTATTTTATAGGTCAGTTTTCAAGTTAATTGTCATAAACAGATTAACAGCCTGATTAAGAGTATGAAAAACCAGCAAAACATATAAGACAATTAACATATAAGACTAAATTAAGGTACATAGGGGCCAGGGATTTAGCTCAGTAGTTCAAGTGCTTTTCTGGTAAGTGCAAGGTTGTGAGTTCGATCCCTGGTATAAAAAATTAAGGTACACTTTTTGAAGCTTGTTTTTTTTCCTGACCAAAATCATTTTCTTAATTTATTAATATATATATGCAGCACATAATAGTCACAGTCCTTGTGTACTGTATGCATTCCTAGTTCTTTCTTTGCTTTTTTTTAAATTTTGAGACAAGGTCTCAATAATTTTCCCAGGTTGCTTTTGTTGTTGTTTTGGCCTTTTTTGAGACAAAAATTTTGCCACATAGCTCAGGCTGGCCTTGAGCTATGTAGCCCAGGCTGGTGTTGATCCTCCTGCCTCAGCCTTCTGAGTACTGGAGTGACAGGCGTGCACCACAATGTCTGGCCCTGGCTAATTTTGAACTAATGAGCCTCACACCTCAGCTTTCTAAGATCGTAGGACTGTAGGTGTGCGTCACTGTGTTTGGTACCTAAGATTTTTAAAGTTAAAGTTGGAGATTTTCAGACAGGAAAATATACCAACATTGTTGGCTCTGTGGCTATTATAAATGTATCATAGCCACCAAATATAGCACTCTTTAAAATGTTAATTTTTTTATGAATTTACATCATAGAACACTCCCTTGTGACTGAAATATATATTTACAAACAGTGTGGCATCGTGTATATGTTTTAAAAATTGTGTTTTATTTTAAAGAGATTAAGACAAAACAGTATATAACAAAGCAGATCAGAACAGAACAATTTAAGCAACACAGTATTTCACGGGAAGACAACCCGTAGTTAACAGTAACTACCATGATGTCTCTTTGTTTGAAATAGTTGAGCATAACTTCATATATAATAGTATAAACATAACAAAATAGTATAAAAGCATTCAAGAAAATGAGAGTATTACAGGACATTCTGAACCAGATAACAGAAAACAAACAATGGCTACTACGTTATCTCATTTTCCATAGAAAGTTTGTTTATACTATCACACATAACACAGTCCAATAAGATACAACAGGATAGAGCCAATAGAAACAGAAGAGCAAAAGCATGGTAGGACTTCAGAGTAAGATGATATTGTATCAGTACTGACTATCATAATGACTTGTTTTCTTCAAAATAGCTGTTCATACCATCACAGATTAAAAAAATCAAACATAACAGGATAAACCCATTCCAACTAATGAATGCTATCATTATAAGGCTTCAATGCAATGTAATGGGGAATCACGATTACCATAAACTCTTATGTACTCATACTATTTCTTACAACTAAGGAGACTGGTATTTATACATGTGACTTTATTTCACTTATGAGTATGGTCTCAAGTTGCACCCATTTCTTAGTAAACATCTTAATGTGATCATTCTTTATATCTGAGTAGTACTCCATTGTATAAAAATACCACAACTTTTTTATCCATTCCTCAATTAATGAACACTTGGATTGTTCCCAAGATCTCGCTATTAAAAATTGTGCTGCTATAAACATAGGTGCACATATATTACTGAGGCATGATATTTTCAGTGCTTCTGGGATATGCTTAGAAATGGAATAGCTGGGTCGAATGGGACCTCAAATCCCAGCTTTTTGAGGAATCTCCAGACTGACCTCCACAGTGGTTGCACCATTCTACCCTCCCACCAACAGTGCAGGAGAGTTCCTTTTTCCCCCACAGCCTCTCCAGCATTTGTTGTTGGTAGTTTTCTTGATCCTGGCCATTCTTTCTGGAGTGAGATGGAATATCAGTGTGGTTTTAATTTGCATTTGTCTAATGAGTAATAATGATTATTTGCCATTTGTATTTCTTCATCTCAAGAGTGTGTATTCATCTCAGATGCCCATTTTTGGACTGGGTCTTTGAATTTTGGGGGGTCTGATTTTTTTTAATTCTTTATATGTTTTAGACAGCAGTCTTTTGTCTGAGGGACAGTTCACTAAAATTTTTTCCCAGTTTGTGGGTTTTCTTTTCACTAGGTTGGAGATTTCTTTTGATGTGAAGAAACCTTTTACTAAGACGTGATCCCAGCTATTGATTCTGGGAAGTATTTCCCCTGCAGTTTTTTTCCTGTTCATGAATTCTCTACCTATCCCTATGTCTTCAAGATTTTTACCTACTTTAGTTTTTCTGTTATAATATTCATGTCTTTGATCCATTTAGATTTTAGTTTAGTACATGGTGATAGGCATGGATCTAGATTTAGTTTTTGGCATATGGAGAGCCAGTTTTTCCAGCACCATTTATGAAAGAGATTGTTATTTTTCCAGTGAACACATTTGGCCCCTTTATCAAAGATTAGGGGGTTGAGTGTGTTTGTAGTTGTGGTTGTATCTTCTAATGTATTCCATTGGTCTTCAGGTCTTTTTTGATTCCAGTACCATGTGATTTTATTACAGTAGCTTTGAAGTATAATTTCATGTCAGGGATTGTGGTGCCTCCTGTGTTGCCTTTGCTGCTTAGAATTGCCTTTGCTATTCTAGGTCTCTTCTGGTTCCAGATGAATTTTAGGAGTGATATCTCTAGGTATATGAGGTTGTGTTGATGGTATATTCATTGGGATTGCATTGAATCTGTATAACAATTTTGGGATAATGGCCATTTTCACATTATTTATTCTCGCTATCCATGAACAAGGGATGTCTTTCCATTTCCTGAGATCGTCTTCAGTTTCTTTTTTCAGGGTATTATAATTTTCCCTGTATAGATCTTTTACTTCTTTTGTGAGATTAATTCCTATTTCATTTTTTTGGATGCTAGTGTGAAGGGTGTGGCTTCATTTATTTCTCTCAGTGATTTTGTCATTAGTGGATAGAAATACTATTGATTTTTTTTTTTTTGTCTTTTTCTTTCTTAGCGGTATCTGGGATCGAACTCACGACTGCCTGCTTGCAAGGCAGGCGCTTATGCCGCTGAGCTAAATCCCCAGCCCCAAAATGCTATTGATTTTTGAGCATTGATTTTGTATCCAGCTTCCTTGCTCAATTTATTTATTATATCTAAGAGTCTTTCAGTGGAGTTTTGGGGGTCTTCTATGTAGAATATCATATCATCTGCAAATAAATGATAATTTAACTTTCTCTTTTCCTATCTTTACCCCTTTTATTTCTCTCTTGTCTAATTGCTCTAGCTAGTATTTCCAGTACTATATTGAATAGGAGCAGTAATAAGGAAAATCCTTGTCTTGTGCCTGATTTTAAGGTAAAGTTCTTCAGTTTTTGGCCATTTAATATGATGATGGTTTTTAGTTTGTCATAGATGGCCTTAATCATATTGAGGTAAAACCATCTATTCCAATTTTCTGTAAAGTTCTTATAATGAATGAGTGTTGGACCTCATCAAAAGCTTTTTCTGCATCTATAGAGATGATCATGTGATTCTTACTTTGATATGGTGGGTTACATTTATTGATTTATGTTTGTTGAACCATCCCTGCATTCCTAGGATGAATCACACTTGATCGTGGTATATACTCTTCTTGATGATTTGCTGCATTCTGTTTGCCAATACTTTATTGAGGATTTTTGCATCCGTGTTCATTAGGTAGAATGGTCTGTAGTTCTCTTTTTCAGTTGTGTCCTTCTCAGGTTTTGGAACTAGAGTTACGTTTGCTTCCAGGAATGACTTAGGAAGAATAACTTCCCTTTTGATTTCATTGAAGAGTTTGAAGAGTGTTAGCATTAAGTCTTCTTTGTATTTCTTGTAAAATTCCACAGTGAATCTGTCTGGGCCTGGGCTCTTCTTTGTAGGTAAGGACTTAATTACATTTCCAATTTCATTAATAGAAATTGGTTTATTCAGCAGTTTTACATCTTTTTTGCAGCATGGTACTTCATATGTTTATAGGAATCTGTCCATTTCTTCTGTGTTACCGAACCTATGAGATTAGATATTTTTGAAATAGGTGTTGATGATCCTCTGTATTTCCACAGAATCTGTAGTGATTTTGCCTTTTTCTTTTCTTTTTTTTTTTTTTTTTTTGTCTTTTTCATTTTTATCGGTACTGGGGATCGAACTCAGGACCACCTGCTTGCAAGGGAGGTACTTATGCAGCTGAGCTAAATCCCCAGCCCCAATTTTGCCTTTTTCATTCCTTATTGCATGAATTTGAGCTTTTTCTTTCCTTTTTTAAATTAGGTTGGCTAGGGGCTTATCAATTTTATTTATTCTTTCAAAGAACCAACTCTTTTTTTGTTTTTTTTTTTTTTTAATCAGTACTGGGGATCGAACTCACGACTGCCTGCTTGCAAAGCAGGTGCTTATGCCGCTGAGCTAAATCCCCAGAACCAACTCTTTGATTCTTTGATTCTTTCAATTGTTTTCTTAGTCTCTATTGCATTGATTTCTGCTCTTGATTTTTATCATTTTCTCCCTTCGTTTGGCTTTCGACTTGACTTGCTCTTCTTTTTCTAGTTGTTTGAGGTGAAGCATCAGGTTGTTTATTTGAATTCGTTCTGTTTTCCTAATGCGGGAACTCAGTGCAATAAATTTTCCTCTGAGGACTGCTTTCATTGCATCCCACAGATTCTGGTAAGGTGTATTTGTATTTTTGTTTGCTTGTAGGTATTGTTTAAATTCTTTTTTAACTTCCCCTGTGACCCACAGATTGCTCAAGAGTGCATTATTCAATTTCCATGTATTCGTGGGGTTTTGCAGTTTCTTTTATCATTAAATTCTAGTTTCATGACGCTATAATCTATATGCAAGGGATGATTTCAATCTTTTGCATTTATTTAAGTATGTTTAAATATTAACCCAAATCTTGTGGGTTAGTATGTGGTCTGTTTTAGAGAATGTCCCATGTAACACTGAGAAGAATGTATATTCTGATATTGTTGGATGGAACATTCTTTATATATCTATCAAGTCCATTTGTTCACAAGTGTGATTCAGTTGTTATTTCTTTTCTGATTTTCTTTCTGGTTGATCTGTTCCGGTGTCAATGGTATGTTAAGGTCTCCTTTTACAATTGTGTTATTGCTTATCTGATTTTCATTTCTATAAATACTTGCTTCGTATAACTGGGTGCTCTGGAATTTGGTGCATATATATTTAAGAAAGTTATCTCTTCCCATTGACATTTTCCCCTAATCAGTCTGTAGTGACCTTCTTTATATCTTCGGATCATTCTTGAAGTTCACATTGTCCACAAACAATAACAACACCGGTTTTTGGCGGGGGGTTACTGTTGCATAATATATTGTTTTCCATCTTTTGACTTTCAGTGTGTGATTATCCTTTTCAGTTAGATGAGTTTCTTGTAGACAGCGTATGGTTGGATTTTGTTTATTGATCTATTCTGCCCGCCTGTTTCTTTTAATTGGTGTATTGAGTCCATTTACATTAATGGTGATAACTGTCATATGTTGGCTTATTGCTGACATGTAATCTTTCTGCTGTTGCATCTTTATCTTTCTGTTCTGTTTAATTGTCTGCTTTGCTTAGTGGTTTTTTCCTAAGTATATCTAATCTGTCTTTAGTATTCTTTGCAGGGTTGGTTTGGTGATCATGCAGTTCTTCAGCTTTTCTTTGTCATGGAAGTATCTTATTTTTCCATCCATTTTGAAGGACACTTTTGCAGGGTACGTCAGTCTAGGTTGAAAATCATTCTCGTTTAGGATCTGGAAAACTTCACTCCATGCTCTTCTTGACTTCATTGTTTGTGTTGAGAAGTCTGCTGTGATTCTGATAGGCATTCCTTTATAGGTGATCTGTCTTTTCTCTCTGACAGGTTTTAGGTTTCTATTCTTATGTTGGATTTCTGGGATGGTGATTATTATATGCCAGAGTGTATCTTTATTTTGGTTATGGCTATTTGGAGTTCTATATGCTTCACTAATTCTAATGTCAGTTTCCATTTTCATGTTTGGAAAATTTTCATCTATGACTTTTGTGAATAGCCTTTTGATATCATTTGTACTATTCCCTTCTTTTTTGTTAATCCCTAACAATCTTATGTTGTTTTTCTTTGCATCATTTTGCAGGTGTTGAATTGTTATTTCCTGATTCCTTGTTTTTTAAAAAGATCTTTCCTTTCCTGTTCACTAGCTGCAATCTTGTCTTCAAGATCTGAAATTCTATCTTTACTCTCGTTGAGGCGGTTTTGAAAACTTTCAATGGAATTTTTGATTTCCTGTATGTCTCTTTGAATCCATTTTTCTATATTTCTGTGTTTCAAGTGTTGTTCCAAGCCTTCCCCTGGGCGTATTGGTAATTGTCTCCTATGTCCTGGACTCCTGGGACTCCTCTAGTGGCATTGCTCCCTCCTCGGGCAGCGTGGCCCCCGGATTAAAAGAAGGCTACCAGGCACGGCCCAGGCAGGGCCAAAACCCGCCAAGCCCAGTCTTGTGTGGCCGCAAGCCAAGGGGTCCCCAACCACCTGGAGCAAGAGTCTCAACCTTTCTTGAGGCACAGATGGTATGCGGGCACCCACCTCCTCAGGTGGCGAAGTTCTCCTGGCTGAAGAAAGGTCGCAGCCGTGGGCTAGGTAGGCCTCTGCAACGCAGCTCCCTCTTCCTGGCGTCGACAGTGGCCACAAAGCTCCCCGGACTCGCATCATATATATGTTGGCATCTCATTTTGTAAGGATGAACAGGAGAGATTCTGCAACTGAATTAGCCCATTAAGGTTTTGCACTGGACTAGGTGCAGTTGATGTAATTTATTGATAAATTTTTATTAGGATATTTTAATTATGAAAACAAATTTTTAATGTACTTAATTAGTACAGATTACTTTCTTTTTTGGCAGAGCTACCATAAAGTTTGTTAGACTTATTATTACTGCTATCATTATTATTTTGTCTTTTTGAGACAGGGTCTTGCAATGCAATTCAGTCTGACCTAAGACTCACTTTGTAGCCCAAGCTAATCTCGAATTTGCAGTGATGGTCCTTTCTCAGCCTCCCGAGTGCTGGGATTACAGATATAGGTTACCACACCAAGCTTTTTACAATTATTAAGCAAATTTTTGTTTTTGTTTTTTTATATATTTGGGAAGAGAATGTTGCTGAGCCCCACTCCTGAACTACACTTCCAGTTCTAGAAGGCATTTGATAGTGTATGTTACTTTTATGTGTATATATATTAGTATAAATAAAGATATACTTGTGAGAGTCAGGCATGCTGTAATCCCAGCACTTTGGGAGATTGAAAGTTTGAGCCAATTCTGGGCAATTTATCAAGACTCTCTCAAAATTAAAAATTAAAATAGAGCTGGTGATGTAGCTGAATGCAGAGGTCCTAGGTTCAGCCCCAGTTGTAGAAAAGAAATAAAAGTGTATGTAAAATACTTTTATACAACTGTAATTTGGGCTAAACAAATGATTTAGCTGCTTCATTTTGTTTGATAAACTATCTTCAGCACAAAGTAGCTTTCATATTTATTGCTGAAAAATATTTGGAAGAGCCAGGTATGGTGGCATGTGCTTAAAATCTCAACTGTCTGGGAGATGAAAGCAGGAAGATTGAAAGTTCCAGCCCAACAGGGCAACTTAGTCAGTTAGCAAGATTTTGTCTCAAAATAAATAACAAAAAAAGGGAAAAAAGGAAGACCAGTGTTTATTTTAAATGTTCTTAAAGCATATTTGTATTTTTGTTCATCTTGCAGCCTCAGGGATTTAGAGATGCTATTGCCACCGAGTGTTCTTTGCAAACAGAAGGTTCATTGAATTTCCGGAAACGGTCACGAGATCCAGATGAAGAACAATAATCCCAAAAGTAATCTCAGAGTATGGAAATATATTTACATTGTAAAATTCACAGTGTGCAAGTAGTATAATCATTATTGTAAAATACAAAAATAAGCTGGGCATGGTGCTACACTCCTGTAATCCCAGCATTCAGGAGACTGAGGCAGGAGGATCATTGCAAGTTTGAAACCAAACTGGGCTACAAAGTGAGCTCAAGGCCAGCCAAGAATTCCATAGCAAGACCCTGTCTCAAAAAGACAAAATAAAAACACATTGCAGTGTGAACAAACAAATCAGGATTACATAAAATTAATAGAAAAAATAAGGAATATGATTTTCTGAAAAAGCTTTTCTAAAGCAGTTTTCTAAAATTAGAGTTTGCTGTATTTTCATTTTCAGTCACATTTAAGAGAGGTGATAAATATTCCAAATGTGGCAAGGTAATCTTATGTGGTCAATTTGAATTTACTATTCAGACCAGAAAAGTTCTTTGCCCGTTAGCCTAGATAATCCTAGGAATATATTTTTTTAATTCTTTTTCTTTTTTGCTGGTTTGTTTTTTGGTTTTTTTGAGTCAGGGTTTCCCTATGTAGTACAGGCTGGCCCTGAACTCACTATGTAGCCTAGGCTGGTCTTGAACTTGCAATGATCCTCCTGAGTGCTGGGCTTACAGGTGTGTGCCACCACAGCTATAGTAATTTATTATTTATGAGATACTTTTACATCATTTTATTTGGTCCTCCTAGCAACTCCGTAAGATAGAGGTGATAGGCTAGTCTGTTTTTCTTTTCTTTTTTTCTTTTTATTTTTTGTCTTTTTGAGATGGTCTCACTATGCAGTTCAGGCTGGCCTTGAGCTCACTTTGTAACCCAAGCTAGTCTCAAACACGCAATGATCCTTCTGCCTCGGCCTGCTGAATGCTGGGATTAGGCATGCACCACCATGCTCGGCTATGAATAAATATTTCAAATAAGATTTAGGGTAAATTTTGTTCTCAAGTAGTCAGATAAAAATAGTATTTCTGTTTGGTCATGCACAGGATGGCATTTTGGAGCACTTTTTAAAGTTATACTCTTGGTTTTTATTTTTACATTTTTGTGCTCATTTTGGCAGCACATATACTAAAAATATTGGTATATTTTTATTGTGGCAAAATAGTTTTAACAAAATTTGCCATTCAAATCATTTGTTAGTGTACAAAGTTAATGTTTATTGTATTCACAATGTTATGCAACCATTCCCACTTTTTTGTTTTGATTATTGGGAATCGAACTCAGAACCTCAGGCTTGCCACTGAGCTAAATCCCCAACCCCTACTATTTATTTTATTTTATTTTTTTTGAGTTAGCATCTCACTAGCTTGCCAAGTTGCTCAGGCTGCCTCAGCCACCAGGCCTTAATGCATTAATTTCTAAAACTTCATCATTCCAACCAGAAACATTAAGCAGTAACGCTCTGTTCTCTTTCTGCCCAGCCACTAATAATTTCTCATCTACTTCACATTTTTATGAATTTGCCTATTGTAATTCATATAGGTGGAAACATACAGTATCTTTTCTTTTGTGTCTGGATCATTTCACTTGGCATATTTCTAGTACATGTGCTGCTGAAATGAGCACTTATTTGGCATATTTGTAAAGTTCTTCTAAATTGTATCATATATAAGAAGTCCACTCCTTTTAATGTTTTTGTTGTTGGTGGTGTTGTTTTTGATAGGGGAGTTGAACTCAGGGTCTTGTACTTGTCAGGAAAGTGTTTTGCTGCTGAGCTATATCCCCTGCCCAGTCCATTCCTTTTAAAGGCTAAATATTCCATTTTATGCTTATACTACATTTCATTTATCTGTTCATCTGTGGATAGGCAATTGGGTTATTTTAAAGTGTTATTTGTGGGTTTTCTTTTTTTATACCGGGAATCAAACTCAGGACCTTGCATTTGCCAGGCAGGCACGGTGCCACTAAGTTATATCCCCAGCCCTGTTTTTGTTTTT
This sequence comes from Cavia porcellus, assembly GCF_034190915.1. NCBI lineage: Eukaryota > Metazoa > Chordata > Mammalia > Rodentia > Caviidae > Cavia > Cavia porcellus. The sequence continues at coordinate 63,039,381 of NW_026947489.1, forward strand.
TGAGACAGTCTCACTGCGTAGCCCAGACTGACCTCAAACTCATGATCCTCCTGCCCCATCTCCTGTATGCTAGGATTACAGGTATGATTGACCATACCCAGCTTTTTTTCCCCCTTCTTTTCTCAGAACTGGAAACAAAACCCAGGGACTTACAGGTGAATACTACAGAGCAAAGCTACATCCCTAGCTCTTTATATGTTATTGTGAAACTAGGTCTCATTTGCTGAGGCTGGCCTCACACTTGTAGTCCTCTTGCCTCAGCCTTCTGAGTAGCCAGGATTACAGACTTCTGCCACCATGCTCAGCTCTAAAGTTTTTTCTCTTGTTAGTAATATTCTGACTAAAATGTTTACAATTTGTGATAAAATTAGAGGTTTGGGAGTTTTTTTGTTGTTGTTTTTACAGTGGGAAAATTTTATTGAGGAGTAACAATGGGGACTAGGCATAGCTCCTGAGAGACAGGAGAGGTCTCAAATGGGTTGTCCCAAAACTAATGTGATAGAAAAATCTCAAGACAAGAGTTAGAAAGCCTCCATTCTAATTCTTGTTGTGAGATTAACAAGCCACATTAGTTCTGGCACCTTTATTTTCTTGTGTCATTATTTTATTTTTAAAACAAGATCAGACTACATGATTGCTTAAATCCATTGCTCCATGCTCACCTCGAGTGTGCAAAGTCAAGAATTTACTTAAAATGATCAGTTCTGAAAACAGTGAAATGTTTGACATTTATACATTTTTATTTTTAAGATCAATAATGCTAGGGTTCCCATTTTAAAACATTGCATTTCAGTTTTGAGACACACTGTTGAAATGTTCTGTTGCTTTAAAAAAAAAACCATTGAGTTGCAGAAGAGAGGCTGGCTGTTCATAATATGTATTTTTAGTTAACATCAGTGCCTAAATTTACTGTTACTGTTAAAATTTACAGAACATTTTGCTCCCTCAGAACTGATTTTGCTATAAAACATGTTGACGTGATTTCATGTATTTTTGACCGAAGTATATTCCTTTGCCTATTTTCCATTTTAGTTTACCATTAACATAGCCCTTTCTAAGTTTCATTCATCTGACTTTCAATATGTGTAGTAAGATGTGAGTTTTTAAATTAAAGACACTATTACCTGTGACTTAGGTGTAGTTTATTTTATGAGGACATCAAAGTTGGGCTCACTTAGAAGGGCTTGAGAATTCATGGAAATTATGTCTTGCCTATTTTCAAAATACAAAACTACAAGGTAAAAGACAAAAGTCACATATAGGAAAACTTACATCAAGAATTCATATAAATCAAGGCTCAAAGAAAAAACAAAGCTTGATTGATTATATAACAATTATTGCTATGTTCTTTTAAAAAAAAAGGTTAACCAGGCAAAGTTTTCGTACACCTGTAATCCTTGTCGTTGGGAAGGCAGAGGTTAGAGGATAACGAGTTCCAGTCCAGCCTTGACAACTTAGTGATTGAGACCTGGACTCAAAAAAAAAAGAGCTGGAGGTGTAGCTCCGTACAAAGACCCTGGGTCTAAGCCCTAATACTACCGCCCGTTTGTTTTTTTCTCCTGCTTTTTAAAAAAATTTGTGAACATTTATTCATTTATTTATTTTGCAGTACTTGGGATTGAATTCAAGTATTGAACTATAGGGCTGGGGATTTAGCTTAATGGCATAAGTGCCTGCCTGGCAAGAACAAGGTCATGAGTTCAATCCCCAGTGCCGTGAAAAAAGTATTGTGTGTCCCCTGCCCTTAGTTTTTGAGAGATGGTCGAGGTAGAATTTAAACTGAGACTCCTACTTTCGCCTCCCAGAGTACTAGTTGTATGTGACCATGCCTGATTGATTGATTGACTGATTGTCTTTTTGAGACAGTCTCATTATGCAATTCAGGCTGAACTTGAGCTCACTTAGTAGCCCAGGCTGGTCTCAAACTCAAAACAATCCTTCTGCTTCAGCCTCCTGAGTGCTGGGATTACAGATATGTGCCACCATACCTGGCTTTAATTTTTTTTAATTAAAGAATATTCATACAGGATTTAAATTTTAGAAACACTAGATTTTAAAAGTCGATGAAAATTATTTACCTTCTGTCACAATCATTCGTTTTCTTTATAGGAGGCAACAGTCATTAACAATTTTTGATAGGATCTTATAGAGCTATTCCATGTAGCTAAAATGTTACTTTTATCCAACACCTTCTTAAATAATACACACATACCGTTCAGCACCTTTTTATGTAAATACATGTAGAAATTTTTCAGTTAAATTGCTGTGGAGCATTCCATTGAATGAATGTACTGTTGTTTAATCACTCACATATTTAGGTTAATTCAGCCTTTAATGAAGATATAAAGAATTGATATGAATATATACATAAAAAACCATTTGAGTTTTTGCTGAATTGTTCCCCAGGAAGATTGCTAGCTTAGACCTTATGTGGTTTTTGAGAGTAGCTGTTTTTCAGTGCTCATGACATGTTATTTGGTTGTGGTTTTTTGGTTGTGGTTGTTTGTTTGTTTTTTGGTTTTGCCAGTTTATATTTTCTTAAGAAAATACATATTTTTGGTTGCATTAGACCATCTCAACTTGATGTCATTAAATATTTGAATTGTAATGAACTTTTTATCTGATTGCATGTGTATTAATTAACAATCTGTTGGTAATTAGATCTCCCAATTAAGGCCAGATCGATGCAGATGTCTCAATGGAGTTAATAGCTCTACTGTAAATTCTTATGTTGTTTGCCCTTGTGGTTTTTATATATTGGATTCTTACAGACTTGTTAGCACTAGTTAATATCCATCCATATAATTAAGTTTGGAACACACATTTCAGAGGTTTCAAGTTCAAGTTGCTGAACTTTATCCTAAATTCATAAACTAAATGTTGCTATGGTAGTTTAAAACAAATTCTTTGGGGCCTGGGGATTTAGCTCAGTGGCATAGGTGCCTACCTGCTAAGCGTGAGGTCATGAGTTTGATCCCTGGTACCAGGGGGGAAAAAAAAAAAAAACAAATTCTTTGGTACTTCTCCTGTCAGATGGGGTATGTTATGTCCTTTTCAGTCTAAAGAGACCTATTTATTTACTGCTTTAACCAATAAAGTACCATAGAAGTAATGATACTAATTTAAGAAATTAAGTTCTAAAAAACTATGTATCAAGTCTGGGGATATATCTCGGTGGTACAGCACCTGCCTAGCAAGTGGAAGGTCCTAAATTTGATTCCAGGTACCAAAAGAAAAACAAAAAAACTATCACTGAGTACTCACTTTTTTTGAGAAAGACTTGCTAGCCTTTTAGGCTAGCCTTGAACTTGTGCCTCCTGAATGCTAGGATTACAGGTGTGCACCACCCCGCCCAGCTGGAATACTCACTTTTGAAGCCCTTAGCCACCATGTAAGAAGTCTGCTAAGACCATCATGTTGAGTTATATGCAAGCGTTTCAGCAATACAGCCCTAACTCATCAACTACTAGCTTAGCAATACAGTGAAATTAGTATCAGGATAAATATTCACGTAATAGTCTTTCTTTACCCTTTCTGTCAATTTAAATGAAAAAAGCTTTATACATCTAGCTCAGTTAAATCTTTAGTTTTGTATCCCCAACTGGTATCTAGGGGCAACCTTTGATGCCTGCAAGTGAGACCCACCAGTTTGAGCCAAGAGCTGTGAAAAGTAGATTAGCTAGTTTGTTTTGCAGTAGTGATAACTGGCACAACCACATGAGAGCCTCTCTTGAGTGAGCTGCCACATCTTACCAAACCATATTCTTCAGGTGCATTCTTAGAATCTCAGACCTTATCTCATGCCTTTTTAGCTTCTTCTTTTCAACCTTATTCTCCCTGATACCATTCTTTCCTGTACTCTTCTTGGCTCACTGCCCAACTGATTCCAGCCTTTAATTTCTCTTCAGTCCATCTTGCATTCATCCGAAAGAATATTTGCAGTTAATTTTTCTTAAAACTTGTTTCTTTCCACTTTGATACTTGTTTCCCAATATTTGGAAAAAGTAATTACAATTTTATCTCCCTAGGTCTAATCTTAAAACATTGGTGCATAGGCTTAATACTTGAGTCATGAAATTAGCCAAGAATAGTGCCACATGCCTTTAATCCCAGCACTGAGGAGCCTGAGGAAAGAAGATTTCAAATTCAAGACCTACTTGGGCTACATAGTGAGTGAGTACAGGCTGATCTACATACCAAGCGTCTTATCTTCAAAAAAGAAAAAAAGTCATGAAATGGTGTGTATTTCCAGAGATAAAAAATTTAAGACTATTCAAATCTAAGGATATTTGAAAAATAATTTTATGTGTGAAAGGACTACATTTAATTTGTATACACATTTTGATTTTCTACCTTTATGCACATGATTGCATGTGTTATTTTAAGTATATAGAAGTTCATCAAGTGTTAATCCTTAGTTTTCAGAATTACTGGAAATCATGTGCTATATTGGTGCCAGATATGTCATTTATAGATCACTTTTTCATAAGGCAGCAAACCATTTCATATGCCCAGATCACCTCCTTTCTGGAAAAGCTGCATTGTGTCAGCATGGTTACCATGTGTGGTAATTGATAATGTCTGTGCCACTTGGCTTATTTCTACCCTGGTCCAACACAGCTATTCTACCACCTATGATTACCATATGTTACAGCACTCTAGGTTAATGGGATCATTTCCATCTTCCCTTCTAGTCACAAATGTCACCATGGCTCAATTCCATCAGCTCAACTGATAATAAAGTATTCAGTACTATCTAAGCATAGAAAATACCGTTATGAAGAGTTTTTATATGTAGTTACCTGTATCCTTTTTATTTAAAAGGTTTTTTATTTGTTTGTTTGTTTTTGAAAGGGTCTTGCTTTGTAGTTCAGGCTGTCCTTCAACTCATCATGTAGCCCAGGATAGCCTTCAAGTTGAGGTGATCCTCCTGCCTCAGTCTCCCAATTAGTATTATAGGTGTGTGTCACCATGCCCGGCTTCTTGTTTATTTTTTTAAAAAGCAGCTTTTATCATTTGTTTCTCTTTGTTTTTTCCTGATAAGGTTTTATTAAGTTGTCTCGGTTAGTCTTGAACTTTTGATTCTCCTGCGTCAGCCTCCCAGGGTGCTGAGCTAATAGGCCTGTACCTCCAGACTTAGCCATCTGGCTTTTTTTTGATGAATGCTTCAAGTTAGAAGTAGGCATCTGCTGACAAGAAGAAGGGTACGATCAATATTCTGGATTTTTACATGTGCTTATCCTAAGCAAATATAAAAAGATAATTAAAAATAAGATCATAATAAAAGTAAAAATTTTACCACTATGTGAAGCACTTTCTGTTTTTTGTAAAGTGAAGACTAGTAGCAAAATGTTGACGTCAGTTCACTCTAGAAAAGTCATTATACAAGGAATATGCCGCATGTTACCATTTATAGTACCATCATTAAATTATCATCAACCCCTACTTTAATCCTCTTTCGTATGGATGTCATAAAATAAGTCCAAAAATAATTTTGGTTGTTCAAAGAACTCTGCTAGGGAAAAAGATTGTTATTAATGGTTAAAACATGAAGAAAAATCAGAACCCATTTTAGAGACTTAATACTTCGCCTGTTAAAACTGGTAAAATTTACTGCATGTGGACCTTTTTGAAGTGAATTTTAATTTTGATGGCTTTTGACTGCAGCTACAATATGACCCTATAAGGCAGTGACAGAAAGAAATAAAAAATTATTATAGCAGTTATGTTTTGGCAGCAAATGAGGATGATTTAGAACTATATTGTTGATCTGGAAAGTAGAAGAGGAAGTTACTATTTGAAAACATTTCTATGTGCTCAACTTATTTAGCTCTCAGGTAGTCTTGTTCCCTGCTAGTCAGCTGGACAACGCAATCAGATTAATATTTTTAAGCTATTTATATAATCTATCCTTTAATTAAATTCCTTTTTCTTGTTTTGCTTTTGGTGGCACGAGGTATTGAACCCATAGCTTTGCATATGCTAGGCCAAGTGTCTTATCACTAATTTGTATGAGTGGCCTTCTGATTCAGTTTTTAAAATAGAAATTTACAACATTTTTTTTTTTAATATTGGCCTTGGGAATCGAACCCAAGGCCTTTTGACTGAGCTACATCCCCAGCCCATTATATTTTGTATTTTGAGACAAGGTCTTGCTAAATTATCCATACTGGTCTTAAACTTGTGATCCACTTACCTTACCCTCCCAGAGTGCTGGGCTTCTATGTGTGTGCCACCATGGGTGGCCAAAAAAATTTGTATTTATTTATGGTATTGGAAACCAAACTCAGGACCTCTCGCCAGGGAGCACTGAGCTATATCCCTGGCACTATTTATTTAGTTAAAAAAATACATATTTTTTTAGATTTTATTTTAACATTTATTATTAGACATACCCTAAACGTATGAGTAGATCTTGATTGATTTTATATATATAATTATGATTTCTTAAAAATATACTTCTGGGAGCTATGGTATTAGTTTTAAATCAATTTTTTTTTTTTTTTTTTTTTTACAATTAGCAGTGTCAAGCTGAGCATGGTGGTACAAGCCAATAATTCTAGCACTTAGAAGGCTGAGTCAAAAGCATCCCCATGGCTTTGAGACTATTCTGGGTTTGAGGCCATGCTGAACTATATGGTAAGATCCTGTCTCAACAAAACAAAAAACAGAAACAATTAGCAATGTCAAAATTGAGGGGAGTTTTTTTAGACAATACTTTCATTTTTGCCTAAAACATAAAACAAACATTTTAAAATAGTTGAAATATTCTAGATTTCTAAAACCAAGCTAACATTAACTGGAAATAGATTTGAAAGTTAAATATTTTTCTTAGTTTTAGTCATTAATTATCTACCAGATATTTTAGGTTTTAGCTTTTTTTTTTTCTACCGGGAATCAAATTCATGACCTCGAGCTTCACAGGCAGGCACTCATGCTGCTGAGCTAAATCCCCAGCCCTTATTTTAGCTATTTTTGAAAACTATTACAACTTTACTTTGTACTGGGAATTGAACTCAGTACCTCGTGCTTGCCAGGCAGGCCCTGTGCTGCTGAGCTATATCCAGCCCTAAAAGACTATTTTTTAAAAGCAAGTTTAAGTTTATAATAAAGTTGAGCAGAAAGGAAAGAATTCCCCATATATGTTCCCTCTCTTACCCCAGTTTTCCCTGTTATTTGCATTTTGCTTTAGTATGGCACGTTGGTTATAATTGATGACTCAGTATTGGAATCTTATTATTAACTAAAGCCCCCAGTTTCTGTTAGAATTCACTCTTGTACATTTTATGAGTATATTGACATGCACCCACCATTTGAGTAATACTAAATAGTTTTTACCACCCTAAAAATTCCCTATTCTTTGTGTATCCCTCCCTCCCAAACATTGGCAACGTATCCTTATTTTAGAAATAACACTAATGCTTCAAGTAAACTCAGTGTCCCAGGAGCATCTTTAGAGACCTAGATGTACTTTAACTTCACCTTAATCCATTTATAGTTGTATATAATCTACCTTATAGTTCCTTAATACATATTACCATATCCATCAGGATCTGGTTAAGAAAGTACAGAAGTGGGTCTGGGGATGTAGCTCAGTGGCACAGCACCTGCCTGGCAAGCACAAGGTCCAGAGTTTGATTCCGTTACCCCTCACCCCCCCAAAAAACTGAAAAACTTCCAATGGCTAAAGTGCAACAATTTGACAGAAAAAATAAAATACGTGGATTATGACCCAAAACATAAATATTCATGAGTCCAAACTAATATAAATAAGTGATTAAATATATTTTTTAAATACAGAAGTGATGGTTATGAAAGTGATGGAAGAGCTAAAAAGGAAGGATTATTTGGTTTCTAAAAGGAAGCTGCAAGTTGCTATCATACCTAAAGGACAAATATAGGAAGAAGATGTTTCTAGAGCTTGTGCCTACGTCACTGACCAAAGCTGGAATTGCAGTGGACACATTCAGAGGGAGCAAAGCTACAAATGAGACTTAGTAGACCTCAGCCCTGTGATAGGGAACAGTGCCTCAGCCAGACCCTGTCACAAAATAAATACAAAGCACTGGGGATGTAGCTTAATAGAAAAGACCCAGGATGAATCCCAAGTCCTGCAAAACAACAGCAGAAGAAAACTGTAAATGTCTGTGTACAAGTTTTTTTTTTTTTTTTTTAGCTTGGGTGCACATGTTGGACATGTTTTTTGTTTTTATGGGTAAGTATCTGAGAGAGGAGTTGCTAGGTCATCCAAGAAATTGCAAATGTAACAATTCTTTTAAATGTTGTAAATATTATCATGAATGTCCATGAAAGGACATGATCCGTTTTCTTAAAAGAGCCAGAGGTTAGAAGGACAGTATTTGTATTTTTATTTTTAAAACAGAACAGTGATACAGAATTTCATAACAACATGAAATTAACACTAAGTAATATATTGTGTATTGTTATCTTCACAGTAGTTGCTGAGATTACAAGATACAGGCATGAAAAAATGAATGTGAAAGCACTGTCCTTTTTGATGAACTAACAGATTAGTATAGTTACATATCATGTAAATATACATATACGAATAAATATACATATAAGGACATAGAAAAATCTTAGTAATGTTAAATATCACTGATACACCCTATACATAACTCGACTTATTTTAAAATAGGGGACTAAGGAGAGGAACTGAAAAGGAAAGCAAAGAGATAAAAAATGACTAAAAAGACTTGTCAAAGGAAAGGTTTAATTTGGCTCACATAAAAAGATGATATTAAAAAGAAAGACTTAATAATGGCAGAATCATCCTACACACCTGCACTGAATTTCTGTCAGCAACCTTCTGGCAAAGCTACTTTGTCAAATGGATTCGTTAGAATCTATATTGATCTTTGTGAAAGAATGTCTTTATTAATGTCAGCAAACATGCCTCATAGTAATGTAGAGATGTGGGCTTTTTCTTTTACTCTTAGAAGTAATGTTTTACCAACATAGATCATTTCCCTTTGATAATGTGGGTTGAGTCAGAAATTAATGTCACAAATAAATGTCATCTAGATGAGGGAGGCAACTACATTATGAAGTAGGAAGGTGTAGCTTGATGTGAATTGTTTGACAGCTATGTACTCTTGAACAAAATGTCAGCATGTCAAGTTCTGGGATATTAACCATTGTGCGAATGTAAAACTGTGGACATTTTGATTTGCAGCCTAAAAAGTTTTGTCAGTCTTTCTAAACTTGAAATGGAAATGAGCAGGTGTATTGAAAATAAAAACAAATGACTTTAAAGGCTTTCTTGGCATCTCATAGAGAAGTTGCTTTACACTGGTGATGTTTTAAGCAAAACACATAAATACATTTAGCATGTCTGGAAGCAGACTTACTGGGTCTTTCCATTTACCTTTGAGAAAAAAAGTTACACAACTCAATTGCATTACTCATGTACACTTTCTATCATATATTATTTAATCTCAAGTGAGGGAAGAGCATAGAACTATTTTACATGATGCCATAATGCACATTAGTGAGCTCAACTCACTTAATCTTAAAATAACAGTATCAGGTCAGGGATTTAGAATACAGTATTATATGAAAATAGTTGGTGCAGAGTTCTCCCTCTTCTGCCATTAATAACTGACTGAAAATGGTATTTCAGACCCTAAATTCAACTGAAACCTAGAAACACTAACTGGAGAGGATGGGGTAGATAATTTGAAAGAAGACATTTTTCAAAGAGAATCACTGTTTTGCTGAATTACATGTTGCCATGGACATGGCAGTATGCAATAATTTCATCTGAACAGCTGTATAACAACACAGCTTTACCCTAGTCCACCCCTCAGTGAGGTTTGGAAATAATAGGTTTGTGTGTAGTTTGGTAAAAAAAAAAAAATTAGAATCATTTTATTTCAGTTTCAACCTAAGAAGGAAAAAAAGATATGGGAGAGGATGAAAAGCAAATGAAATACTATAGAAAAAACCTACATGCAATACAGTATATATTTTATGGAGAAACTCAGGAGAGGAGTGTTGGTGTGATGGAGAACCAATGGGTGAAATTTACTGAATCTCAGACATGAGTAGAGTCCATGTTGCATCACTTGCTTGTGACCTTGAACAAAGTCATGGTATCTTTGGTATCTTTAAAGCTTCCTTCCCCCACTTGTAAAATAATCACATTGATAATATCTATCAAAAGGTTGTGGTAAAGTTGAAAGGGTTGAGAACAACTTGTAAACTACAAAGCCCTATACAAATAAGGCATTATGTGAACACAACACACTTCAGTTTTAAGAGGCAGAGGAGAGTTAAGGGGAAAGTGTGTAAAAGGTGTTGCGATTTAATTCTAACCAGGAATTTAATTCATGGAAGTTTTGAAAACTTAAAGCAAGTAGTTTATTCTTAATTTTTTTATTTCTTTGAGAAATGAGTTTAATCAAATGAGCGAACCTATGTAAAGGAACCTCCCTGCAGGTGTGTGTTTGGGGACTCCCCTCTTCTCAGCTATTTGTTCAATGAGTGTCATCAACAAAATCTATTCATAGTATGGTATCTTTCATCCTATACGTTATGAACAAATAAACTTAAGTCAATGGAATCAAGCGAGAACCAATAGTTTGACTGGGAGATACCTTCATAACGTTGAGACTAGGGTCTTCACCCAATAAAGACATTCAGAGTTGGAGAACAAGCATGTCCTGTGTCCTACGACTATGCAGACTCTAGGAGGACCCTGAAATTCTTAATTAGAACTGGTTGTCATGGCGACGGTCTCCAGGCAGCGTGGGTTGAGCTCTCCGCAGGGATAGAAGGTGGGCCGCCCGCTGGACCCTGCGCGCGCGCTCGCCACCAACTTTCCCTCTAGACCCGAGGGGCAGCGCGCTCTGCCCGGGGCCGCGCACGTCCGCCCTCGGTGGCGCGCACGCCTACGGGAGCCCTCTCCAAGCAACCTAGTGCTGATCGCTCTTGCTGGTGCGGCTGTTAACTACCGTAGCGGGAGCCCCAGGCTCAGAAGCAGCCCCCTCCCCTTCGTGGGCTTCCCCACCCTTTTCCCGGTCGGCCTCGGGGCATGAGCAGCGATGGCCGGCTGTGGCCCTGAGGAGAAAACTTACCGGCGCTTCCTGGAGCTATTCCTTGGCGAGTTTCGCGGACCGTGCGGCGGCGGCGACCCAGAGCCGGAACCCGAACCGGAGTGCGAGCCCGAGCCCGAACCCGAACTGGTAGCCACTGAGGCGGCAGAGGCTTCGATCGAGGAACCCGGAGAGGAGGCAGCCACGCTCGCTGCCACGGAGGAGGTAGAGCAAGAGCCAGACTCGGAGCCCGAAGAGGGGGCGGTGGAGGAGGCGGCGGCAGCGGCGGCCGAAGGCGAGGGGGAGGAGGAAGCAGCGGCGGCCCCGAGGCACTCGGCCGTGCCACCACCGCCGCAGCCCCAGCTGCCGCCGCTGCCCCCACTCCCGCGACCGCTGTCGGAGCGCATCACCCGTGAGGAGGTGGAGGGCGAGAGCCTGGACCTGTGCCTGCAGCAGCTCTACAAATAGTTAAGTAGCGGGGCTTGGCGGCGAGGGGTGGGGGGAGCGCTGTCCCCGTCGCGCTGGCCTCGGACTAGACCCTCTCGGCCCCTCAACTGCTGATGTGCTCTCTACTCCTCACCCCCGGACCTACCGCTCCTGGGGGCGCCTACGCCCGCCGTGGTCCTCGCGCCTCCTGCCCGGCCCTCCCGCGGGCCTCGGCCCTTTCTTCCCTCTTCCCGCTGGCCGCCCGCCACTTCCCACATCGTTTCCCGTTCCTGCCACGGAAGCTCTTTCCTCCCAGTCTTAAGATCTGTCTTTTTCCCTGTTCCCTTCTATTCTGGAGGTTTCCTCCCAATCTCCTTGGGTCTTTTCCTGGACTGGGTTCCTTGTCTGGCGGCATGGATGCGACCCCTTTCTAGACTGTGCTGAGATGCATCCTGCGTAATCGCAGCAGTGATAATACCAGCCCCATATCCTGAGGAAGAGAGACCCAACTAGGTTTTCTGCCAGGCGCTCAGTGTGCAAAGTGATCTCTTTAGACGGCTTAATGCAAAGGGGACTAGTATTTTAGTTGAGACGTTTGACCGCTCATAACTGAGGGAAGTGAAAAGGAATTGGGAGGGAAGGGTAAGTAAAATTTTTAGCAAGTAAACCTTCAGGTGAAAAGCCAGAGTCGGGTAATTCGTTAAAGTGGAAAGTAGGCTGCTTTGATCAAATTGCAATTAGGTGCAGTATTTTCAGTCCATTAAGTACATGGGGTGGGAGGTGGGGGAAAGCAGATGGCTTAGCTACATAGATGAAAGTCTAAAATAGAAAGGTCAAGACTTTGCCTTTCATCTCAGTTCTGGCTTTTATGAGCTTAAAATAGAAACGGTTTACAACTGCATGTCTTTCTAAATGGAATTGTTTAGAACTAATGACTGGAGAATAATAAGTCTAGAAAATATTGATAAACCTGAAAATCATCTGCTATTTAGCTAATACAGTAGTTGTAATGAAAGGTGTTACTCTGACCGCTCAGAAAGTTTACCTCTGCAAGATTCACTGCAATTAAGTTCAAAATTACTTCTGGGATTTTCTCAAAAGCCTAAATAAGTGAAAGGCCTGGAAAATAAAGCTGCTGTGTCTTCATCCACCCTAACAGACGTCCGAACAAATGATTCCCCTCTTAAAGCAGCGTCTTATCAAAATGAAAAAGCATTTAAACAATCTAATGCAGTGCTTTGGTGTCTCACTCTTTATTAGCTATCTAAAATTTTATGTAAAGTATAGTTCAGTTACCAAGAGAATAATGCTTTTTGGAAAATGTAAAAAGTAAAATGGCGTGTAATAACACCACCAGGGATAAACAGCCTTAGCGTTTTAGAATATTTCTCCTTAGTCTTTGCAAACTATCATAGAAAGGGCTTATGAAGTGTCATTTTTTTACATTATTTAAAGACATTAATGTGTTCTCCTTAAAATAAAATGGAAATATTTACACAAGCCAAGGAATTTATCTTAGCATCAGATGAATACTGTACTATTTTCACACAATTTTTTTTACCTCAACTAATGCAGTTATAGAATTCAAGGAACACAATTTAAACATTGGAGAATGTTCAAAAGAGGAAAGAAAGTCATTAGTTTGGTACAACCCTGTACATTTGCCATTAAATAAGATTGGTTTTTTTTAATGAAACCTATATAAAAATGATGGTAAGACAATGTGTTTTTTCATGTAAAAGAGAAACATTAATTTTGATGCTCATATAAATTGGAAAAATCATTCAAATGACAAAGTGTCATAAAGTGAAATTCAAAAATTTGAGTTTGAAATAAAATTAAAGTTAGAATACATGATTTCATCATAAGTCCAAGGTTTTATCTGCTGACTTCATATAAAATCAGAAATTTCAGACTTGTACAGATACCATTTATGTATTTTTATTCAGATATAACATGGCTGGCTTGTTTTTGTCAGGTAACTTTAACCAATCTTAGCTGGTCAAAAAAGTTTTCAAAGGTATACTTTGACTCTTTTAATTTTTATTTTATTTGTAAGAGAACATCTGAATTAGTTTGGAAGAATTAATACTGGAAACCTGTGGAGATAGATCATTTGTCCAAAAATTTCATTTTATAAATTCAGAAAAGACATGAAAGTGATTCCAATATTTTTCAGAATAATCTCTGAACCGCAATACTGATATAGTTGTAATATTGCTTTCTTAAATTTCCTGGGAAATACTCAGAAATAATTCTTTTTTTTTTTTTTCGTTTTTGTTTTATCGGTACCGGGAATGGAACTCACGACTGCCTGTTTACAAGGCAGGTGCTTATGCCGCTGAGCTGAATCTCCAGCCCAGAAATAATTCTTAATACAAATATGTATGCTGGAATTGCTTGTGTAGGGGAAATGATTTTTCCCCCTAAATAGTTTTGCAAATACCCATCAGTCTGTTTATTTTGGGAGTTATTAATAATCCTAAAAATTGTCAGTGAGCATGGTGATGCATGTCTGTAATCCTGGGACTTGAGAAAAATGTAAAAATCAAACAACATAGAACAGAATAGAACTAGGAGGTTTACTTGTGAGTTTGAGGCTAGCCTGCACTACATGAGTGAGTTCAGGACCAGCCTGCACTACATAATGAGACCCTGCCTTAAAAAAAAAAAATTGTCTGGGGCTGGGGATTTAGCTCAGCGGCATAAGCACCTGCCTTGCAAGCAGGCGATCATGAGTTCAATCCCCGGTACCGATAAAAATGAAAAAAAAAAAAAAAAAAATGTCATACTTGGGTTGGGAAAGTGTTTGAGCAATGTAAGACCTGAGCCCCATACCCATACAACACACATAAATTGTCATGCCTGTCAAATGGTGCTAAAATTCCTGAAATTGGGCAAAAAACAACACTGTATTTAATAATAGTTTTATGTAAGTTCTCTTTCTAATGTAGTTTTTTTATCAGTGTTTCAGAAATATATATGGCTGTTCAATGATATACTGACTTAAAATTTTACTTTGTTTGCTGGAGGGGAAATTCAGTGGTACAGTACTGCCTAAATTTTTTTTAACTAAAAAAATGTAGTTACATTTTCTCAATATTTTGGAATAGGAACAGCTTTGCTTTTTTAATTTTTTTTTTTAACTATGTAGTTTAGGCTAGTCTTGAACTCACTTTGTAGTCCAGGCTTGGTCTTAAACTCAAGTAAGTTCTCTTGCCTATCCTTCTTGGGTGGATGAGATTGGCCAGGAATAGCAGGTTTAAAATAAACAGTTATTAAGTTGTTTCTTTGGCTTTTTGTTTTGTTTCTTTTGATTTTTTGAGTCAGGGTCTCACTCTATAGTTTAGGCTGCCCTTAGACTCCTCCCTTAGACTTCAGCGTAGCTGAGATTGCAGACCTGTGCCATCATGCCTGGGCAGGATTGTTTTTTTTTCTTTTTGTGGGACGGAGGATTGAACCCCAGGGCAAGAACAGGTGTGCAAATGTTCTACTACCGAGCTATCTCCCTATCCTAATTATCAAAGCTTACATGAAAAAAGTTATAATTGACAATTTAAAAGTTTTTCAAGCAAATTAGTGAGACTTTATCTCAAAAAATAAAAAGGGCAAGAGAGATCCTGTGTTTCAATCACTAGTGCCACACACACACACACACACACACACACACACACAAATTAGGGTAAAAGTTTTTGCTTCTCTACTTTTAAATGGGACACTTATATAGGCCTCTGCTACAAAAAACGTGTAACACTTTCAAAGAATAAAACGTCAAAAATTCCTTTGAATGAAGGAGACCTTTGGGGCCAGGGATATAACTCAGCACGGCACAAGTGCCTGCCTGACAAGTGCGAGGTCCTGAACTCGATTTCCAGTACAAAAAAAAGAGCTGTTGCGGACTGTGATTTTTTTCCTCAGGTGCTGGTGATTGAACCCAGAGACTTCCTTATGCTAGAAGAGCATAAGCTCTTCTGTAGAACTGAGTTACAACCTTAGCCCTATAAATACTTTTTATGGAACCACAATTTCATTTCAGTCTATTAACTCTCAGTAATCAATGCAATAGTTTAGAACTATTTTGAATTTCCTACTTTCCTACTTGTTAATAAAAATTAAGTGATTTGGAATCTTCAGCTGGTACTAGAAAAATGACCTATGTTTTACTCTTTCTTCTAAATTTAAATGTCTCTCAAGAGATTAAAATACTTGTGATGACATAATCTTAGGATTTCTGAGGTTGATGTGAGAGACTGAAAAAGTGGAAGTGGAGCTGGGGATGGTAGCTTATGACTGTAATTGCTGCATTCGGGGAGTTAAAATAGGAGGATCACTGTGGATTTGATACCAGCATAGGTGGCATACACAGTGAGTTTAAGGACAACCTGGACTATAGGGACATACACACATACAAAAGAAGTAGTCAGATATTTTGTAGCTTTCAAATAAAAATATATAACTGATTTTACAGGTATTGTGAATATAGAGGTACTTGTGAAAGTTTGCAGATCAGTACTGTAGGTTTTTTAAAAAATATTCTTTATACAATACTGGGGCTAAATCAGTTTTAATCTAGAAGAAACATACTCTGAAATCTTTTTTAGAGCTCTGTGTCGTCACATTTTCAGAGCAGTTGTTTCCTCAGTTATTCATTTAGTGTGGGATGGGCTTCCCAAGGGGAGACAGATATCCCAGCAGGCTGGCAAAGTTAAGTAGCTCCAGATGGTTTGCAGTAGTATTGAGGATGGCACTTTAAAAATGACTTGGAAAAGAAAACCATTGGTTATAGATACTTATATTTTAGTTACGTTGAATCCTGTGAATCATGAATGACTGGGATAGGTCATAAAATCATTAAGCTTTGTCTTAGTTTTACATATATACATGAAAAATTATGTATGTATAAATCACATGTATCACTCATTTTTAAATTAAACTTTTTTGTGAATTGTGCTCTGTATTCCCAGCTTCTGGGGAGGCTGAGGCAAGACAATTCTAAATTCAAGGCCAAGGTGGGCAATTTAGAAAAAGTCTCCCGACTCCCCTCTCCTCCAGTCCTGCCTCTCTCCCTCCTCCAACCAAAAGCTGATGTTCTTTCTAGTTGGTCCATCCCTACTTCTCTTGTCGCCTCTCACTCATCATACTTCTGCCTTGGAAATACCTCATGTCTCTACATTCCCATTGCCACTGTCATCTCTTGTCAATTATAGTATATATATATATAATTATACTACTAATTCTCTTAATTCATTAAAAAAGGTTCATGTTGACATTGTTTGGACAATGAAATGCCTATATCTTAGAGTAATTAATGTAAAGATAACAATATGCAATGCATTAACCATTGTTACTCTCCTATTTTGTTTTGAAATTGGGGGGGGGGTTCTTTAAAAAAAAAGACTGCCCTTTGGTTGGGGGATATAGCTTAGTGACAAAACCCTTCCACAGTGTGGGGTTAGGGGAGCTCAATCCCCAATATGGGTTGGGAATCATCCTCTCTGACACCAACTGCACCCCCATTCCACCCTCAGATTTGATATTACATTAAAAATACAGAGCTCACTGAAAGCTATTACATTCATGGTTATGGTTTTATAGGGCCAGGCTACAAACTAGAACCAAAGGAAAAGATAGATAAGGTGCAGTTTAGGAAGCCTGCAGTTATGAGGTTTTCCTTGCCCTCAATATTGTGTTACCTTCCTAGAATGAACACATGTGGTGCAGAAAGGATTGCCAATCCAAGAAACTCACCTCCGTGTCAGGATCCAGAGTTTTTGTTGAAATTCCTGATTGTTGTCCTCATGACTGAACTTAGCTCCTAGTACTTTATTCCCCAGCAGGCAGGCTGATACCATGTGGTTTAAAGGGATAACCATAATAACAAAAATGTTTCTATTACTCCAGAAACTTAGTTCTCTTCTACGATTTAGGAACGAAATTCAGAGCTCTTTTCAGTCAAGCCCAAATTGTTTACTACATATTTTACCTCGGCTATCTCTCATTTAGCTTCCAGATGAAATCCAAAAGTAAGGTTCCTCATCAACCATATCTCTGGAATCACTAATCACACACTCTAACCGCCTCTATACCTCTGAAAACTGCACTTCATCTCTACTAGGCCAGAAATATGTAGAAATATGTTATCCCACCTCTGCACCTTCACACATAGAACACTGTTTCCTCTGGAAACCGTACCTCCCATCTGCACCCCAGCCAATCTCTTATACATTCTTTAGGACCCCATTTAATACAAGACTCTTTAGGACACCTTTGTACACCATTCCCACATTTATAATTTAGGTGTCCCTTTCATGTCCCCAGAATACTGAAAGTCTCTGTTTTTGTAAGCATTTAATTTATTTTTTTATCAACAAATGTATGTCTACTCTATCTCTAGGCCAGTGGTCTTCAAAATGAAGTTTATCTAAA
This sequence comes from Cavia porcellus, assembly GCF_034190915.1. Classification (NCBI taxonomy): domain Eukaryota; kingdom Metazoa; phylum Chordata; class Mammalia; order Rodentia; family Caviidae; genus Cavia; species Cavia porcellus. The sequence goes on from NW_026947489.1 coordinate 63,057,290, forward strand.
ATAATTCATTAAGGCAAAGGGAGAAAATATTAAAATCTGTTTTCTGATGTAGAAAATATAAAAATGCCACTAATATTTGATATATTATTGAAACTAGGTATAGTAGCACACATCTATAATTCTAGCACTTGAGAATTTGAGACTAGCCTGTACTAAGTTAAGTACTATGTTAAGAGTTCAAGACAATGAAAAGAACTCTAAGCCCAGTCTCAAAAAAACAAACATATTCTCCTTCTAGGTACCTTTGTGAAATATTTAAAGGACAGTTCATAATATGTAAATCTTGGAAGCATCCTGTATGTCTACCAACAGATGAATGGACAGAGAAAATGTGGTATTTATACATATTGGAATACTACTGTGCCATGAAGAATAAACTTCAGTAATTTGTAGGAAAATGAATGCACTTTGAGATCATAATATTAAGTGAAATATATCAAATACACAGGCTTAAATATTGCATGGTTTCTCTTATATGAAAAATCAAATGTAGATAAAACAGAACAAAATGTAGATAGGGAAATCTTTTGCAGATGCAAAGGACACAAAGAGATGGAGGAGGAGGAGGGGAAAAAGCAGATATATTATGTACATGCACTAATTCGCTGTCTTAGTTACTCTTTACTGGTCACTGAGACAAAACACCTGATACCCAAAGTTGGGAAAGAAAAGGTTTATTTCTTACAGTTTTTGGAGGTTTCAGTCCATACTCAATTGGCTCCAAGGCAGAGTGGCATGGCAGGCCACAGTTCACAGCAGCTCCAAAACAGCAAGGTGGAAACCAGCAAGAGAGAGAGAGAGAGACACACACACCTTGTCCCATTACATCCTGGCTCCACCCCTAGGCCAATGTAGCATTCACACCCCCAATCCATGTGCTAGACAATGAACCAATCATAGATGCATAATGCAAAGGCATGAGGTCTGGGGGCCACCAACATAAACCATGACATTCTCAAAGAGGAGCAATCATTATGTACTGAGAACATATGTTAAAAAATAAAAACTGGAAAAAATTAAGAAACATCCCATAAATATTTGATGTAATATTGAGATTGGAAACGTTCTGAATGACAACTAATTTTGTATCATGCGTAGTAAATCCTGAGGGAGTATAAATTCCACACCTCAGAAGGGTTGATGATGGCATCTTTTTGCCAAATTTCAGGACATTGTTAAGGTACTACAGTTAACCTGTACTTGGTTAAGTGAATTTATGAAACTGATGCACTGCTTACTGCTCTATGGAAACAGGATAAGTGAATTTATGGGCCATATTTCCTAGTTTTAACATATGAACTTATGAAATACACAAATAGCTTTAAAAATTTCTGCAAAGAAATCATTGGTTAAACATAACATTGAAAGCAGAAGCATAAGAAACAGCACAATTTAAGAGCCTAGAGTTCTTTCCAGTGTTATATTTGATTTTTAAAAACTGATGTTATATTTTAGAAATGAGCAAAATAGAATTAAATTGATTGAGTGACATATGAGTATGTAAGAAATGTATGGGATTGAGAATATGGCTTTGGGATATTGAGCTTGCTGAGTATGTATGAAGCCCTGTGTTTGATTTCTAGCACCACAAAAAAGAAATACATGAAGAATCAGGGCATGGATGGTACATGCCTGTAATCCCAGCTATTGTGAAGACTGAGACAAGAAGATTAAAAATTCAAATAATCCCAGACAGTGTATCAAAAAGGACTATTTCCAAAAGGAGTGAGGGGAGGTTTGGGGATGTAGGTAAGCCATCCCTGGGTTCATTGCCCAGTCCAAAAAAAGAAAAGAAATACATGGTTCTGTTTAAAGAAAGACTGAAATACTGATAAGGACAGTGTTTACGTATATATTATATAACATATAATAAGTGTACATATATTGAGTTGATAAAGCCCAAAAGATTGTTAGTTATGAAATAATTTAAACATTTAGAAAACAAGACGATAATAAAATATAAGTACACCCACAAATCATCAGAATTGTTTTTTTTCAGGAAATACTTCAGTGGAGTTCAGTACTTCATTGTAAACTTTTTATTTCCATAAGTAATTTGAGAATTCTGTGAATGTGTCTTTCTGGTCTGTATTTTTATATTTTACTACATATGAATCGAGGTTTTGGTTTTGGTAACTAACCATTTGAAGACAGATTTCTTTTTTTTTTTTTTAATGTATGTGTAAAACATGTGGATTGTTTCCCTTTCTCTTCCTCCCTTTCTTCTCCCCACTTTTTTTTTTTTTCTTTTAGATAGAATCTCACTAAATTGCCCAGGCTAGTTTTGAATCCTTCTAGTCTAGCCCACTGTTTGGGTGAGATTATAAACATATGCCACTATATTCATACTAGATTTTCTCAGAAAAGTTTGATAACTTCCTTAAAGCCATATAACTAGTGTGACAAGGATGGCATACAGGACTGTATGACTCCCAATCTCCACTGGCTCCCAACCTGGATCTAAACAGTTATGAGTGCAAAATTCCCATTGTAATAGTTTTACATTAGGTTACATATTTTGGTTCTCTAAATATATATGACTTTTGTAGTAACACATTATTGGCCCAAATTTGTTCTTTTAAAAATGAGAATATAAAAACTGACTTTCTCTGCAGATTTAATAATTCATTATTCTTGGAGCCCATGGAATGTTCATTTTGTAGTATTATTTGTTGTTGTTGATATTTGCCATTCCAAATGGTTTAGAAAATATATATATAACCACTGTAGGAATTGTATCATATAATGAATAAATGTTCCAGTAAAAAAAATAAAGTGAGTTTGTTGCCATATGCTTAAAATCCCGCTACTTGGGAGGCTGAGGAAGAAGAATTACAAGTTCAAGGCCAATGTGGGCAATTTAGTGAAACCCTACCTATAAACAAACAAATAATAAAAACATCTGGGAATGTAGCTCATTGACAGAATGCTTTGTAGCATGTGTGAATCATGAGTTTGATCTCCAGCATTGGAGAAAACAAAAAGAATTTGAAATTGTTAATATCTAAATATAAATTAAATTTCTGGATGTAGTAAAGATTCAAAAATTATTATTTTGAAGAGAATATACATTAATAGCATTTCTAATTCAGATGGCTAATTTCATATGATGTATATTTCAGTTAATAATGTTAGTTGGAATGGCACCAGCACACCTGCAAACCCAGCACTCTGGGAGGCTGAGGCAGGAGAATCTCAAGATTGAAACCAACCTGAGCAACTTAGTGTCTCAAAACAAAAACAAAACAAAACAAGAAACCAGTGGAATTGTAGCTTATTGCAAAGACCCTGGGTTCATTCTCCAGTACTGCCTCTACTCTCAAAAAAAAAAATTAGGTAGGGGCTGGGAATTTAGCTCAGTGGCATAAGTGCCTGCCTGGCAAGCATGAAGTTGTGAGTTTGATCCCTGGTACCAAAAAAAGGGGAAGGTTTGGGAGGTTAGCTGGTATGGCAAGCACGAGATCATGAGTTTGATCTATAGTACCAAAAAAAAAGGTGTTAGTAGGTATTTCAACTGTAGAGTTATTAAATATGCATAGTTATTTGTAATAATTATCTACAATTCATAATTATTACTGTAACCTGAAATATGAAAAGAAAATTTCAGTGAAAAAATGAAGCTTAAAAAGAAACTAATTTTGAAATATGATGATTTTAAAAATAGCTTCAGAGATAACAGATTTCTTTAGAACATAAAATGCATGTTGTCCCCATCAAATTGGGTAAATTCTTGGCTTTCACCCAGAGTTATTTCCTTGATTAAGTGGGTGGCTAGAGCTATTTGTATGCCCTAGACAGAAAAAATGAGCCTCTTCTGTCATCTTTCATCATGGATATAGCATCACCTTTAATTGTAAGGAAAGCAGGTACATTTATTTAGCAAAGGCAGTATATATCACCAAATACCAGTTCCCTGAATTTATTTCTGTACAGCTAGTTTTAGTTAATCAGTTTTCATCTTGGTAACATTTAAAAGAATGTTCAATTTGTTTCTGCTCCAGTTCCCTGCTGCTGTTGAGGAGGTGGACAGAGAATTATTCATGTTCAAGGATACAATCACAATGAATGTATTCTTTATCAGTGAAGAACTAAAGCCTTAAGGCCTTGCCCTCTCTTTTTCTGCCCTCCTTCTCCAGCAATAGTATCAGGGAGTTGAGGAAGACAAATTGAACATTCTTTTAAGTGTTGTTATGAAGTTTAAAGCTGATCATCTAGAAGTTTGAAGACTTGAGAGACTGACTTGACCTTTAATTAAAAGATTTTTGATAAATTTTTTTTTTTTGGTGAATGATGCAGGATTCACCTAATCAGACAGATTAGATTAGTTGAATTAATCTGAATAATGAATTGGCAGATGCTTTGACTTTATTGCCTTTATATCTTCAAAACTGAAACTTTGTTTTTTGTTGTTGTTGTTGTTGTTTTTGTGCTGGGGATCGAATTCATGACCACGCGCTTGCTAGGCAAGTGCTTAAGCCACTGAGCTAAATCCCCAGCCCAAAATTGAAACTTTCAGAATGGCACAATACAAAATAGATAATCAAAACGTATACAATATGTATCTGTTTTAGAATGAAAAGACTGTCAAAAGTAATTAAATGACTGTTTCTAAATCTATTTATGGTGACAGATGTCTATACCTCTTGCCTCACACTCTTTGATTCTTAAGCCATCTTGTCCAAGAGAACACAAAAATTTTATTTTCATTTTAGTATATCCAAAATAAGATTCACTTCTTTCATCATCAAACAGTACTTCTTTAGAGTTTCTTCAGACTCACACTCATGTCATTTTTCCCATTCCCAGTTCTGTTTAGTGATCTGCTTTATATCTCTTGCCATATTTTCCTTTGAAATGCATCTAAAATTCATTCTTTTTCCATTCTTGTTGTAACTAGTTTGGGTTTTCATTACTTATTTCCTTTTAAACTTGCTTTCCTGCTTGTGTTCTCCTCTCAGTAGTACTAGTAGTTTAAATTTGCACTGCTATGTCTCTGTGAATTAATCACTAGTTACTTAATACTGGTTTTTTTTTTTTTTTTTTTTTGTCTTGTTTGTGGTAATGGGGATTGGACCAAGAGTCTACACACTGAGCTACATTCCCCAAACCTTTTTGTTTTTGTTTTGAGATAGGGCTTGCTAAGTCTCTTAAGTTTCCCAGGCTGCTCTTGAACTTATTATCCTCCTGCCTCAGCTTCCCAGAGTGAGCAGAGCACTTTCTTAGCCTGCCAGAGGCCCTTGGTTCAACCCTTATTAGTACAAAAAAGAAAAGGAAAACAGCAGATGTGCTTCCTGCTTTAATAATTTGTGATCTGCTGGTAAAAGCATATACATGCAAATGGCTAGTGTATGAGGGTTACCATCAGTTCCTTTCTTTGTGTATGTGCATACTATTTTTCATGACAAGAAAGAGTAGTTCTTGCCTAGCATGTACAAGGCCCTGGAGTTGATTTTCAGCACTGCCCCCACCAAGTCCTAATTACTTTCTCTTTGATTAATAGAATGTGACAGAAGTAATTTTTTAGAACTTTTGTGGCTTATTCTCTAGAAGCTTTGTAACTTCTACCTGGATCTCTTGGAATATGTATTTTGGGATAATCCCTCTTAAACCCAGCCACCGTCAGGTATGGTGGTACACACCTGTAATCTCAGCTACCTGGGAGTCTAAGCCAGGAGGATCTCAAATTCACTTTAACGATATCCTGTCTCAAAAAATTAAAAAATAGAGTGATGCAGTGGCACATGCTTGTAACCCTAGCACTCTAGAAGATTGAAAAAGAAGGATCACAAATTTGAACCCAGCATGAGCAATTTAGTGATTTAACAAGATCCTGTCTCAAAAGTTAAAACATGACTGGGGATGTAGCTCAGTGTAGACCCTGGGTTCAATTCCTAGTACCACTACATTGAACAAACAAAGAAAAAAGGATTCAGTTGTTAGTACCTCTCCACACAAACAAAAGATAATACGTTTAGTAGTAAATTTGTATGCAGCAATAGCTACCCAGAATAGAAATCATCACAGATTATTAACTTTGGATAAATATGATGAAGGAAATAAACTGAAGGAAAAAGAAAGTTTATCTAGATGATCTGAGAAAAAACCCAGAGTTGTTTAATAATGTTTTGTCTTTATGGCTTAACTACATTTCGTGAAAGCAAACATCATCTTGTTCTTTTTTGTTTGCTTGATTTCTTGGTATTTTGAGATAGAGTCTTACTATGTAGTCCAGACTGGCCTTTAATTTTCTCTTTTTACTTGTGTGTGTATGTGTATGTGTGTTTGAGTGTTTGAGATGGGGTCTCACTATGCAGTACAGGCTAGCTTTGAGCTCACTTTGTAGCCCTGGCTGATCTTGAACTTACAATGATCCTCGTGCCTCAGCCTCCTGAGTGCTGGAATTATAGGCGTATGCCATCATGCCCAGCTGGCCTTCAACTTTCAATCTTCCTGCCTTACTGAGTGCTATGAATATAGGCATGTACCACTACCTCCACAAACACTGTCCTGTTTTTAACTTTACGCCTAGTACATGGTGTATATACTCAATATCATTTGAAGTTCTGGTGAACTTTTATTGGCATCTGAAAGAAGACTGCCATTCTATATAAGTCGAGAATTACTTCATTTGCAGCAAAACTTTTTTCCCCTCCTTGTCCACCTGATGTAGAAGTACCACATCTTGCCCAAGCACAAAATTCTAGGTTTTCTAGACCTAGAATTCTTAATTCTTACACCCATGCAACACCCAACTTAATTCTTACGCCCATGATCCATGTGAATGGGGCAATATTTTCTTTCCACAGGTTAGTGACGTCCACTAGGCCTTTCACCTTTGGGAAACTAATTGTAATGGACCACATTACAAATGTAGAAGTTGGACAGGTATTAAGAGGGGCTAGTACTAACGTGGGCCTACATAGTAAAGAAAACAAGGGCTCAGGTGAAGACTCTTAGTGTGTAAACATACTCTAGTCCTTACTCATGTCCTCCCACTATTTCTCACATGATTTTTGGGGGGAGGGATCCAGTGAATTATTCTTTACCAAGATTATGCATAACACGTTTCTTCTTTTCTCTCCTTCCAATACATTGTCCTTATTTCCATCTTTCCATACATGTATTCCCCCTTCACTAAAATACTCTTCCACCCCCTTTCTGCTCACGTAAATCTAACCTACCTTTTGGGGGCCGTTTTAAAATTATTTTTGTGTTGCTGGGGATTGAATTTAGGTCCTGAGCTATCTCTCATTCAGGGTTCTAAGCTATATCTCATTCATTCATTCATTCATTCTTAGTTTTTTGAGACAGGCCTCACTGTGCATTCTGGCCTTGAACACCCTGTGGAGGCCACACTGGCCTCAACTTGCATGCACCACCATACCCAGCTTCCTTTTATTTTGAGACTAGGTCTTGCTAAATTGCTCAGGCTGGACTTGAACTTTCCAGTTTGCTGCCTCAACTTCCCAAGTAGCTAGGATTATATATAGGCCTTTGCTACCACACTTGCTTGGTGACTTAGTTTTCAAATGTATTAGCCATTATTTTCAATCTTGGTTGATTTCAAATACTTAGTATTTTTACTATTACTTTTTTTTCTCTCTCTCTTTTTATTGGTACCGGGGATCGAACTCATGACCACCTGCTTGCAAGGCAGGTGCTTGTGCTGCTGAGTTAAATCCCCAGCCCCTATTACTTTTTATTTTGTATTCTTGCATTCTTTTATACTGGCATGTCTTCTGATCTATGGAGAGGATAGGATCCAAAAATCATGATTTTAGGGAAATAATGCTAAAGCAACCTGTATAATATGAGAAAAATACTTAGTTTGAGTGGTAAGTCTCCTTTTTAACTAGTATATAAAAATGTAAAATTATTCTTCCCATTTGGAAAGTTGTTCACTTATTATCTTTACAGTAGAAACTTGGGATTTAAAACACATAGTATAAATTTTCAACAGAAAAAAATTATTTAAATTAAGACCATTTTCCATGTATGCAGTTTTTGTTTCAGAACCCTAAGTGATAAACATAATTTTTGACAACAGCAGTTCACATGTTAAGTTTTGGAGTTTAGAATTACTATTAACTGTGAATAAATCTCACTGGGGAGTCCTCTAAGTAAGAAAGGTGCTATTTCTGTCAGAAAAATATATTTAGTTTAATGATACTCTGTCGATGTCGCTCCCGGCCGGCAGGAAGGACACACGACAAAGTCTGGCAGTGGACAACCTTTTCTTTTATTTTCCTTCTCCGTACAGCCTGCCCTGGGATCGCTCCCAGCCGAAGCCTCCTTTGGTCCGCTCCCCGCGGCTCCTTCTGGGCTTCTACTTTCGGGCTTCTTCTTCCCCCCCAGGGGTGGCACCAGTATATATACGGATACAGTGTCCAATCATGTTAAAGTAAGCAAGGCAAGCTGATTGGCTAACATCATCAGTTGCCAGGCAGACTATATTGTTGAGCGGGTTGCTTACGCGGTAAGCAGGAAACTAACATGCTCGATGGGAGGGGTAATCTACCTCAGGCTTTACTCTTTACTACAGGCCTCACGTCCGCCAAGTGAGGCGACCGGGCTCGGGGCTGCGGCTCCCAACAATACTCTATGGTGTCAAATGATATGAAACATTTATTGAACTGTGTAGTTCCATTATATTCCTGGAGGCTTAAGAAATTTTTAATTAGGAAAACTAAAGATGTCTTCCCTTCTCCAATGCCCCAGGCAGTTTTCTATTTTTGAGAAAATCACCTAGACTACTTGGGCAAACTTTTCAAATCCTTAATTATAATATTAAGTTAGATTATGTTATGTTTAGGGAATCTCTGCCAGTGGTTACATAGTCGTAGAGAAGTTGTCTTGGTTTGATTTGCTTCTTTTCTTGCATGCATATGTGTGGCACTGGGGATTGAGTGCGGGGCCTTTACACTTCGTTACGTTCTCAGACCTTTTGTATTTTGAGACAAGGTCTTTCTTAAATCAATAAATTACTCAGCATGAGCCTGGCATGGCAGCACACGTGTATCTTCCTAGCATTCGGGAGGCTGAGGCAAGAGGATCACCACAGGTTTAAGGCCAGCCTGGGCTACATAGTAAGTTCAAAGATACCTGGAACTACATAGGAAGACCCTGTCTCTAAATGAATAATAAATAAATAGCCCAGGATGAACTTGAACTTTTGAACTTCTTGATTTAGCCCACCTGAGTGCTGAGATTATAGGAATGTGCAACAGTGCCCAGCTTTTAAAAAAAAAAAAATTGTATACGTCTAGTTTTATTTCTTTTTTATTTTTTTATGAGCTTTGTTTGTTTTAGACAGGGTCTTACCATATTGCCCAAGTCTCCAACTCTGGGTCTCAAATAATTCTCCTACTCTCCCAAACAGCCAAGACAGACTGACTATAGGTAGGTGCTACCACTTGTCTAGTTTCCCTTGTGTTTCCATATTCACCATAAACGAGTATTATTTAGTAGTAGGTGCAAGTGCCATACGATAAACAAGAATAAGAGAAATCAATTTTGAGTAATTGTGAGCAAGAACCTAACTAACATAGCACAGAACTTTACCATCTCTGCCACTTACTATGCTATATTATTTACTATACTAACTAAAGTACCTAACTTCTTTAAGTCTCAGTTTTTTCACCTATGAAACATAAGAGTAAGATTATTGTGAACATTTAATGATAATTTACCTGCAAGTATTTTAACCTAATGCCTAGTGTATGCCACATGTTTATTGTTAAAAATTATATACACTATACTTTATTGGCAATAAGCTAAAAATAAAGTTGCTTTGTTAATTTTAAATCTCATTCAGTCAGCTGGTTGTTATGACCCTTTCCTATATTCCTGGCATTCTGGGAGGCTGAGAGAGAAGGATCCAAAGCTCTAAACCTTCTTGGATAACTTTATGTATCTAAATAAAAAGGGGTGAAGGTGTAGTTGATTGTAAAGGCTGAATACTAAGGATTGTACCCAGGACCTTCACACTGAACTACATTTCTAGTCACTGTCCACCTTTTTGTTTGCAACAACTGGGGATTGAATTTAGGACTTTTGTACTGAACTATATAGCCCCATATGGTTTTTTGTTGTTGTTGTTGTTGTTGTTGTTGTTTTTGAGATATCTCACAAATTTACCAGGCTGGGCTCAAACTTGTAATCCTTCTGCCTCAGCAAGTATGTGCTACTGTGCCTGGCTATCAATTAAAATAATTTTCAAAATTAACACAGCAATTTATTTTTGTGCCATGTGTTAATAAAACATCGTAAATGTAAAGACCATCTAGAGCATTCTTAATGACTCATAGATGATGTTTTTGTCATTTATATGGATATGTATAGCTGAAACAAGATGAATTGTTCATACCAAGTTGTGAAGATTTTTATATAAATTGAATAAGTGCCGCCTGACAGGACATGAAAGAAAAAAAAATTGTATAACAAATGCTACATTTATAACTCATTAAACATTTTTTTTTATATCAGAGATCACACTTATGACCTCGTGCTTGCCAGGCAGACATTTGTGCCACTGAGCTATATCCCCAGCCCTCGTTAAACTTATTTTAAGAAAATATTTTGTAAACTGCTTTGATTACAATGCCAAGTTTTTTTTTTGTACTAGGAGTCGAACTCAGGGCCTTGTGCTTGCCAAGCAAGTGCTGGGCCACTGAGCTATACCTCTAGTCCTTCTTTGTCTTTTTGTCTGTTGTCTTACTATGCAGGTCAGGCTGGGTTTGAGCTCACTTTGTAGCCCAGGCTGGTTTTGAACTTGCAATGATTCTCCTTCCTCAGCCTTCTGAGTGCTAGGATTACATGTGTGTGCCACCATGCCTAGCTCAAAGCCAACTTTTTAAAAAATTGCTAAAATTGAGTAGGAGAGCTAAGCCAAGAATGCTTTCTGAAAAAACTCCAAAAATGCTACTTTCTTTTTTTTTGGAACCAGGTATCAAATGCACAACCTCAAGCCTGCCAGGTAGGTGCTTGTGCCACTGAACTAAATCCCCAGCCTTTCTATTTTCTTGAGATAAAGTGTAATTCAATTTATTCAGACCAAAAAAAAAAAAAATGAAACTTTCAATTACACTAAAAGAAACAGCTTTAGGTTTGGAATCTGTCATCAGATTACATATGCAATGAGGACAATATTATGATAACCATTGATTTGCCACTGTACAATATTTGTTTAATATTAATTTTAAATAGAGCACTGGGACTACTATTTGGAACAATTCTTACAGTGTTACAGTATCAGATACTTTTTTATTTTATGGAAAAGAGTACAATTTCATAACACTAATAGAATAACAATTGTTAACACATTGCATATTGTTATTTTTAAAGTAGTTATTTAGAGTAAAAGATATGGGCATTAAAACTTCTCTGATACTAGCATAAACCTTCCTTTTCAGTGAGCCAAGTAAGAGATACTAATAGTATAACTGGTTTGATTTTTTTTTTTGTCTTTTTCCCTTCCATCCTTTCCCCTTTCCCCATCCTAGATCCTTTTTGATTTTAAACAATTTCTTCCCATTTTGTAATATCTACTGTACATTTTAGACCTTATTTATTTTTTCAGTTTCTCACATCAGGGAGACAATGCGATGTTCACACATGTAAGTCTGATTTTTTTTCCACTTACAAGTATGGTCTCATTGAATCCATTTACCTATAAAAGATTCAAGTTTATCATTATTTATGGCTGAGTAGGTATGATGTTTTTAATTCTTTTGGGAAGATACACAGAAGCAAAATACTGGGTTGAATGGGGCCTCTAATATTTTTGAGCAATCTCTACACTGATTTCCAGAGTGATTGGTTGCCCAGTCCCCACTCCCACTAACAGTGGAAAAGAGTTTTTCCCCCACAGGCCCTCCAGCATTCGTTATTGGTTGATTTCTTGATGATAACCATTCTCTCTGAGGTTAGCACATTTTACTTCTCTTTATACCACCATATTTTTGTATCAGGGCTTTTTTCTCTCCTATAAAGTTGTTTTTGCTGTTGAAGTTCCTGTGAAATTTGTATTTGATCATATTGGCAATAGTCTTGCATGTAACATCAACATGTAATGTCAAGCAAACCTCTAAGTAGTTTACAGCCAGAATAAATTTTTTTAAAAAGTGTTACTTGGTCAACTTTCAAGAATTCTTGGCCCCAGAGAAGATATTGTCTATTCACTTTTTTTGTTCTCCTCATCTTCAGGAGAAGGGGGACAATTCTTGTGGATGCACAACTGAATGACCTTTTTCTTTATCCAAGCGTGTGTGTGTGCATACATGCATATATGTGTTTGGTGCTGAGGACTGAACCCAGGGACCCACATGTGCTAGGTAAGCACTCAACCACTAAGCTACATCCCCAGCCTTTTCTGTTTTCACTTTGAGACAGTTTTGCTAAGTTGCCCAGGTGGAGCTTGATCTTGTGACTCTTCTGTCTCGGCCTCCTACTAAACTGGAATTACAGGCATGTGCCAATCACTATATCCTGCTTGAGTGATCTCTATTAATATTACTGTGTTAACACTTTGTAGAAGTGAATCATCACTGCCTTTGTCATTTACAGCTGTTCCAAGCTATCTTGATAGTCACAGGTTTATTTACTAATTTCCACATCTACTTCAAGTATCTCTGTAAATACTTTGCAAATTAAACAAAGGCATGGTACCTAATTTCAAGGAGAATTTGGGCGAGACATTGAGGAGAGTGGAATGTCATCAACACAACAAGAGAGAGGACCACCTTCAACACCCTTTTGAAAATAGGAAGAATCTTAGCTTTGTACATAAGCAAACAGACATCTGAGATTAAAATAGCCTTACAGCATGCAATTTGTAACAGCTGAACCAAGATTCCAACCTAGGTCTTCCCCCTCACCCAGCCTAGATCTTTTGATTCCAAAGCCCATGTCGTTTTCTGTCATTTTGACTAGAAAATTAGTATGATTAGAAATGTAAGCCAGGAGTTATAGCATATGCCTGTAATTGCTGCGAGTTCGAGGCCAGTCTGGGCTACATAGTGAGTTCAAAATCAGCGTGGACTACACTGTGAGATCCTGTCTCAAAAAATTTTTTAAAAAATGGGGGCTGGGGATTTAGTTCAGTGGCATAAGCATCAGCCTTGCAAGCAGGCAGTTGTGAGTTCGATTCCCGGTACCGATAAAAAGGGAAAAAAAAAATTTTTTTTTTTTTTTTTAAAAAGCCAGCAGTGGTGGTGCACTCCTGTAATCCCAGCACTTGGAGGCTGAGGCGGGAGGATCGTTGGAAGTTTGGGACCAGCCTTAGCTACAAAGTGAGCCCAAGGCCAGCCTGAACTGTATTGTAAGACCCTGTCTCAAAAAGACAAAAAAAAAAAAAAAAAAAAAAAAAAAGAAAGAATGAAAGATAAACTATGTGAAAAAGGGGGCTATAGATGAAAAATACAATTGTTAACAATATCAGAATTGAATTGAAAGAGTAATTAGATCCCTTTTGTACCTGATAGATGATTTTTTAAAAAGTGTGAAAGGAAAAAATGTGAGTTTCCAACTTTCTGCAGTTCCTCTGTGTGCTAATGATAGTTCTGCCATTGCTAATTTAATTTCTTCTGATTCTCCTTCCTCCAAGGAAGGCTCAGCATTTGTCAGACCAGATCTTTGGGGGTTTGTAATGCAAAAACAGAGCTGACAGATAAGAATGAGGTAGAAGGAATATGAAAGTGGCCACTGCGCGATAACCTAATCATACTATTCTGTGTTTTATACTCTGTACTTGAGTTGCATTAAAAGCAGATTTTAGTAGAAATCTTTGAGTTTTATAGTAGGTCCTGTACCTAATTGTGTAGGTAAAAATTGTTGAACTTTTCTTTCTTTTTTTTTTTTTAGATAGGGTCTCTGTAAGTCAGGTGTCCAGCTAGGCTGGAATTGCGATCCTTTTGCCTCAGATTCCTAGTGTGCTGTGATTAGAAACAGCATCTTAATTTTTTTTTTTTTTTAGTAGTACCAGAAATCTAGGGGCCCACATGTTGGGCAAGTGCACTATCAGTAGCAACACCTCCAGCTTTGCTGTTATGGATGTTTAATTATTTCCATAAGAAAGTTGTTTGAGTTTTTAATAAAGTGTTTTAAGGACAGAGAGGAGGATGGCAGGAGTGGATACAAAGATAGAAAAGTGATCAAAATGCAATACAATATATACATTATATACCAGTCTTTCAAGATGAATGTAATTATTGTGTATTTAAAACATATCCTAATGAAATTTTTTATTTTATTTTTGTTTTTTGAGCTTCGTAGTCTTGCTACGTAGTTCAAGTTGAACTCGAACTTATTATATAGCCCAGGCTGGTCTTGAACTTGCAGAGATACTTCTGCCTGTGCCTCCTTAATACTGGGATTACAGGCATGTACCAGAAAAAAATTTTAAATATAAAAATGAACATGTTTTAGTGAATAGGCTTTCTCTTGCATTATAGCAGAAAGCAAATAGCATCTTTTTTTTGTATAATGTTAAGATTGGTCCAAAGGTTTGAATGTGATCAGCCTAGTCTTACATTTCCCTCCTAGCTGTTCACCAAATGGTTTTAGCTACCATTAATGATCTTTACCTATATTTAGATTTCATTAGTAGTTCAAAATTGTGACTCTGTAATTCTTTCATTCCCTCTGTATCCAGCAGCTGAACTGTTCTACAAAAAAAATTTTTCCCTCATTAGTGATTTTTCTACAGTTAGAGTTTTTGTTGTTTTTCAAATTGGAGTCTTAGTAATATGTATGTTCCCAAACTGGCCTCAAATTCCTTGATTCAAGAAATCCTTTTGCGTCAGCCTCCCAAGTAACACATTTATCACCATGTCTGGCTCTGCTGAAGTTCTGTTGTGCTTTTTAAAATTATAGTTGTAATTTGCTATATTTAACTTAGTTGAATAGTAATTAGAAAATGTGATCTGTGTATGACAAGTTTTTTGACATTTGTTACATCTCGTTTTGTGGCCTACTGGGGGGTTAATTTCAAAAATATTTCATTTTTATTTGAACAGAATATGTATTCAATTGGTGGGAATAGGTTCTAAATATGATCATAGGACTAGGAATTTAGCAGTGGTAGAGCACTTGCCTAGCATGCATAAGGCCCTGAGTTCCAGGCCCAGTGCTATGTACATACATACATACATAAAATAACTGTTTTTAATGTTCCTATTGATTTTTTGTCCAGTCTATCTGATATTGAAAATGATGAGTTACTTTTTCATTATGATAGTGAGTTTTTATTCATGTAATTCTACTTGTCTTTTTTAAAGAATATTTTATAGTTTTTGTTTCCAATGTTCAAATTTTAGAGTATAACTGACCATAAGAATCACTTGTAGTTGTATTTTTTCCTCTTGACTGTCTTTCAATTACCAAGTAACTTCTTTGCAAGTGTCATTTTGTTTTGGCAGGAGCTATTTGTTTTTTAAAAATATTGTTACAGCTCTCTCTGCTATTAGGTACATGAAGTTTAGGATTACTGTTTTCCTGATAAATTGAACCTTATATCATTACATGGTGACCCATTTTACCTCTAATACTTTTTGTGTAAAAGTTTATTTTTTTATACTATCTCTAACCAGTTTCTTTTGTTTAGTATTATTTAAAATAACTTTATCATTTGATTTTTTTTAATTGTACTGGAAATTGAATCTAGGACCTTGTGCTTGCCAGGCAGGTGCTACGCCACTGAGCTATATCACTGGCCCTACCTTTCACTTTGCAGTCTTCTGGTTGATTCATTCACATAGATTCATTCATGTGTTGTCTTCACATGTTAGATAAGCACTCTACCACTGGGTTACACTCTTGGTCCTTTTAATTTCTTTGAGACAGTGTCTTACTAAGTTGTCCAACCTGGCCTCAAACTTGTGGTGGTCTTACCTTGGCCTCCTGATTAGTTGGGATATAGGCATGGGCCATCATGTTCAGCTCTAGTAAGATTTTATTTATTTTTTTGGTACCAAAGATCAAACTCATGACCTCACACTTGCCAGGCAGATGCTGCGCTGCTGAGTTATGTTTTAATTTTTTAAAATCTAGTCTTACTGTCTAAATTTTTAGAGTAAAGTTTTAGCTGGGTGTAATAGCAGATACCTGTAATCCCAGCATTCAAGAGGCTGAGCCACGAGGATTGCTATGAGTTGAAAGCCAGCCTAGGATACAAAGTGATTTCCAGACCAGTCTGAATTGCATTGCAAAACCCTGTCTCAAAAAGATAAAACACGGGGCTGGAGATTTAGCTCAGTGGCGTAAGCACCTGCCTTGCAAGTGTGCAGTCATGAATTTGATCTCTGGTACCGATAATAACGAAAAAGACAAAAAAAAAGATAAAGCAAGGGGTTGAGAATTTAGCTCAGTGGCATAAGCACCTGCTTTGCAAGTGCACATTCATGAGTTCGATCCCTGGTACCAAAAAAAAAAAAAAAAAAAAAAAAAAAAGACAAAACAGAGTAGATTTTAGTCCACTTAAAATTATTAAAACTGATATAGCACATTTATTTCTACCATTTTTTATAGTTTTTAAAACTATAAAATAGTTTTATTTATTTACTTAGTGGTACTGAGGATTTATCCTAAGGCTTTAGTATGAAGCTAAATCCCCAGTCCATTTTTCATTTTTTGAGACAAAGTCTTAATAAATCACGTGTTGCCCAAACTGGCCTTGAATGTGGAATACTCTTATGTCAGCCTCCCAGAGTGCTAGGATTATAGGTGTGCATCACCATGCTCTGTGTTTTGTTTCTCAGTTGTCCTATTTTCTATATGTTACTGTCATTCTTCTTGTTTTTCTACCTGCTGTCTAACCTGCTGTTGCTGTTGCTGCCACTTTTGCTCCTCCTCTTCCTTCTGTGCTTTTCTTTCTTCTCTTTCTTCAGAAATTTTACACATTATTTCTTTATTAATTATTCTACAAATTTTAATGTGTATATTTAATCTAAAATTCATGGTTAATAATATTTACTCAATTTCCTTAGACTACTAGGATTTCTGAATGCTTAAACCGATAGTTTTCCTTACAGACAATTATTTGTTATATATTAGTTTTTCTTTAATACTGAATTCTATAACTGATGCAATCAGTGGAAATCAGTTTCAAAAAACTAAAACTAGAGTTTCCATTCAACCCAGCTATTGTCCTTCTTGATATCTTCCCCCAAAGAATTAAAAGCATTGTACACAATGATTTTTGCATACCCGTGTTTGTAGCGGCACAGTTTGTAATAGCTAAGTCTTGGAAACAGCCCAAATGCCCATCAAGCAGTGTGGATAAAGAAGATGTGGTGTTTTTTTTTTTTTTTCATACAGTACCATTCTGCCATAAAAAAGGGTAAAGGGGTTGGGGATTTAGCTCAGCATCATAAGCACCTGCCTTGCAAACAGGCAGTCGTGAATTCGA
Source organism: Cavia porcellus (assembly GCF_034190915.1). NCBI lineage: Eukaryota > Metazoa > Chordata > Mammalia > Rodentia > Caviidae > Cavia > Cavia porcellus. The sequence goes on from NW_026947489.1 coordinate 63,074,694, forward strand.
TCCCTGGTACCAATAAAAATGAAAAAGACCAAAAAAAAAAAAAAAGCGTAAGCTTGAGATAGTTCAAATTAAATGGATGTACCTTGAGTCCACACACTTAAATGAAATAAATTGGACACCTGTGTAAACACTGCATTGTTTCTCTGGTGTGAGAAGTGTAAATAAGGACCAAAATGTACAATAGATACTGGAAAATGGTAAGAAAATGTTTAAATGAGAAGGAGCACACAGGGAGGGACTAAGGGGAAAGGAGAGAAGGGACAAGAAAAAGAAGGAAAAAAAATGGAAACAAAGGTTTTGTAAATACACAGGGAATGGGGATTGAAGGAAGGGGAAGGGACTGGGATAAAAGAAACAAGAGATACTTTTTAGACATCATTGTTATGTTTTATATGATCATAGTCTGTTTAGACTTTGTGGTGGATTAAGCAATGGTCAACTTGCAATACCCAGCTGAACTGAGCATGGTGCTGGGTGTGGAAGGCCCACCTGGGGATTGTTTCCAACACCATAAAAAGAGAACTGGAGGGAAAGATGATGCTGTTTATTCTCCTAGAGAAGCTTGTCACACTGGCTTTCCTGATGTGAACTTGACTGTTCTCTTCATTGGCAAAGCCCCGGTCCTCACTGTCACTGAGGATGGCTGCCATTCTCTTCAGGGGAACTCTGGTCCTTACTATGAATGAATGTTGCAGATCCCTCAGCTGCTGTCACAGATCAGTCACCCTGCTGGCAGACTTCTAAGCTTCCACTGACCTCTGGGCCTTCTCAGCACAGATCCTTGATACAGTCTTGCATAAAACATTGTTGTGGGCTGTAGGCCTCCCACTGGATTGGTGCAGGACATTACTGTGGGATCCAGACCTCAGTCAGATTCTTTGGGTCTCCAGTGAGTGGACAGATATCTTGTGCTCTTCTGCATTTGACTCTTTGGGTTATTTATAGTTTAAAATAATCCTATAATTTATTAAAACATATATTAAATTTTTTCCCTTCTCAACCATAACTACAACAGACTTATTTATGCTTATCATTTTCTTTGTTAGGATTTCAGCATCTCAGACCTTTCAAGTCTCTTTCTCCCTAAATTATCTATTTTAGAAGCTCTTCATTTTTTCTTTACTTTTTTTTTCTTTCTTTCTTTCTTTTTTTTTGGTATCAGATATCAAACCCACAACCTTACATTTGCCAGGCAGGTGCTTGTGCCATTGAACTAAATCTGCAGCCCCTCATTTTTTTTTTTGTAGAGTCTCTAAAATACTTTGATTTTTCCAGTTTTAGTCTAAATAGATCAGTTTTTTAAAAATTTATTCTGCTTTAATTCCTTGTATGTGAGAATTATGGTTTTATGAATGAAAAATTCTTAGCTATTACTTCCTCATATATTGCTTTTTTCATTTTCTTTTTCTGAAACTCTAAAGGTTCTAACTATTTCCTCTTGCTCTTAATTTCTCTTTCACATTTTTTTTTTCTCTTTTTGGTGATACCAGGGATTGAACTCACAACCTCATGCTAGCCAGGCAGGTGCTTATGTCAATGAACTAAATCCCTGGCCCTCTTTCACATTTTTTTATTTCTTTTATGTCTGCATGTTGCATCTGGGTAAATTCTTTGTATCTGTCTTCCATTTCAAACTGCTAATTCTCAATTTAGTTTTATCTCCCCTGCTGCTTAACCTGAGTTTCTAACTTCGATAGATTTCCAGTTTGTAAAGATTCTGTGAGGTTACTTTGCTTTTTTGAAGCAGGATCTCCCTGAGTCACTAGTTGTCCAGGTTGAATGAGACTCTAGATTTTTACCTGCCTCAGCCTCTGGAAAGCTGGGATTGTAGGCATGTGTCTGCTTTTTTCTATATGTGCCTGCTCATTGAATAGAGTTCTATCCTGTAGCTGTTTTAAATATTCTATTTTTCTTTAAATGTTTCTCTGTAACCAATAATTCCATTGTCTTTGATGGATGTTAATTTCATGTTTATTATTTCTGCTAATCCTCAGTGGTTAGTATCATATGTTTTACAGTTTTGATTATGAGTTTATGTTCCTTGAAATTATCTTAACTTGATTTTTTTTTTGAATTTTATTTAAAGAAAGACTAAACAGGGGGCTGGGGATTTGGCTCAGGGGCATAAGCGCCTGCCTTGCAAGCAGGCAGTCGTGAGTTCCATCCCCAGTACCGATAAAAAGGAAAAAGACAAAAAAAAAAAAAAAAAGAAAGACTAAACAAAACACAAAATGTGTAGAAATAATACATACTTTCAAAGAAAAAAATAAAATAAAAAATAAAGTAAGAAATCACTAGTTGATGATTACAGATTATCCTCTTACAAATAGTTATTCAGGATACTAAAGTGGAGCACATAAGTGGGAATTCAAACAGTGAGACTGCAACCAGTTCTGTTCAACTATCTAACAAAAAATTAGAAATATGGTTATCAATCCTATACACTTAAACTTACATGCAGTTATCCACATCTTCAATTATGTTGAGATTGAACAAACCCAAGCAGGCTAATATCACTCTGAAAAAGAATAATACTATTGCTGGGTTTCACATTATGACACTCCAGGATCAGCACTGGGTACTTTAGAGTCTCTTTTACTTCAAAGTATTTGTTCATTTCATCATATATCATAAGATCAGTTCTCATAAACTGTTTATAGGTTCTACACATGCATGAATCTTAACATGTATTTCTATGCTTTCTATATTAGAGGGAGAAACAAAACAAAGCAAGACAAAGCAAAACATATTCCTATAAACACATGAAACGAAAAAGACATATAAGACCATTGTACAAGGAGTTCTACCATAGTTCCTGTGTTGTCTCTTGTTATCTTCAGTAGAATTGGCTATATCATCAGACATAGTATAATTGAATATATCAGTACATAACAGTTTTAATAAAAACACAACTTTCTATATAGTATAAAACTTCAAAAGCAGGCAGTTACCAAACCAGAATGTGTATTGTAGAGTCTTGTCATCTTCAGTGTAGTTGCCTATACTCTCTCTCAGACTTGATACTATCAATCATATGTTTTGAATAAAATCTGTCGATACCAAACAGCAATCAAACAAACCAGATTTAACTAAGATCAGTCATGATAAAACAGTAGAAGTCATACAGGGCTTCAGATTAAGTTAATAGGAAATTAAAGATGATTACTGTGCTATATCGTGATGCTTTGGGGATAGCTGTCTGTGCCCTCAAATCTAATGCAAGTGGACAAACTAGGACAGAATAAAGTCTATCTAAGCAGAGTGGTGCAAGTAATGTGAGTTTTAAATCCTGACACACTATTAACGATATCTTCTGCCATCTTTTTTAAGACTCTCCCTCCCCTTTCACTTCCCCAAGGTACACTGTGCATTTTTGGGTCTCACCAAGACCCTTGGTTTCAAATAGTGGGGGGGGGGGGAGGACAACCTGCTATTTACTTAAGTGGTTCCGAACCTTCTCTCTCCTGGACTTGTATTCCTTTACCTATTAAAGCCTGTCTTTCCAACCTATCCACAAATACTGGTCTAGTTGCCCCTATACTCGCTGGTTCTCTGTCACATAGAGCATTGTTTTCTCATATTTGATTTTCAGTCCATGTACTCTTTTTCATGTTAATTATATTTCCTAAAAATAGCATCTCAGTGGACCCTATCTCCTGATCTACTCAATGTGTGGTTCTTTTTTTTTAATTTAGTGTATTAAGTCCATCTATATTAGAGATTATAACCAATCTTCTCTGCCTCATTTCTGTTTTGCTCTTTTTTTTTTTGCCATCAGTTGTCTGCTTGTCTTCTTCATTCTGTTTTCTGCTCCATTCATTGAGGCCTCTCTGCCACTGTTCCTGGAATCCTAGTACTTTTCTCTCTCTCTAGAATGCCCTGAAGTATTCTGTGTATAGTTGGATTGGTGGTTGAGAATTTTCCAAGTTGTTCTTTGTCTTGGAAGCATCTTGTTTCTCCATTAATTTCTAGAGATAGTTTAGCAAGGTATATCAATCTGGGTTGGAGATTATTTTATTTCAGGGCTTGGAATATTTCGCTTGAGGCTCTTCTTGACTTGATGGTTTGTGTTGAGAAGTCTGCCATTATTCTGATGGGCCTTCCTTTATAGATTATCTGTTTCTTGTCTCTAACAGCTTTTAATATTCTGTTCTTATATTGAATTTCTGGGATTTGAGTATTATATGCCTGAGTGTAGCTCTGTTTTGGTTGTAGGTGGCTGGAGTTCTGTTTGCCTCATACATCTGAATATCATTCCCTTTTCTTTTGCTTGGGAAGTTTTCCTTAATTATCTCTGTGAATAGCCTTTGTAGTTCCTTTGTTTGTATCCCTGCTTCTTCATTCACATTCCTTATTCTCAAGTTGTAGATCCTCTTGTTGTCTTCTAGCCTTTGTATTGTTACTGCTTGTTTCCTTGTTATTTTTTTTCCCTTTTATAATCCCACATTGCAAATCTGTCTTCCAGTTTGGATAATCTATCCTTAGATTATCTGCTTTCTTTCTTTCTGTTTTCTATCAAGCAGATTTGCCATCTTTCTATAGAGTTTTTAATTTCCTGGTAATCTCTGAATCTGCTTCATGTATTCTATATTTTCTTTATATTCTTCACCAAATGGTTCTCTCCTTCATTTGAGTTCCTCCATTCTTCCGTCTGTGTCTTCTTGAGGGGGGTGCTTAGCATCTCTTTTATTAATCTTCTTATATCTTGCTTTACTTGGCTAAATATTTCACTTTTGAACTCGTCTATGAGGTCCTGAAGATATCTCTTTATGTCCACTGGTGCTGTGTCTGATATTGCATGTTTGCTGTTCTCATTCTCCTTTGTATTTACCTGTCCTGGGTCAGTGTTCTCAGGGTTGAGATCTGGGCACTTTTTCTTGTTGCTTCCTCTTCCCATCTTTTTTGTTTCTTTTATTTTTATTCATTTACTTGTTTATTTTTTTGGTGCCAGGGATCAAACTCATGACCTTGTGCTTGCCAGGCAGGCACTTATGTCACTGAGCTAAATCCATAGCCCTCTTTTTTCTTTCTTCCAGGAGGCTCCAGTTGCTTTCTTTGTTGGTTACAATTCTTCTGAAGCACACTGGCTAGGTGACCTTTCCCACTGCAGTGTGCTAGTGAGTTACAAACAGGGGCAGCCTATGCTGGCCCCTCCCCTCCAAATCAGTTAACTTGCTGAGGCCTTCACTGTGTTAGTGTGTGCTGCTGCCATTGGGAATTGATTTCAGATAACCTGTTTGGTCTCAGCCAGGTCGTGTGACTCAGGCCAAGCTCACTCTACCAATCCCATTCAGGAAGGGAACAACCTGACTGAAGTGACTGCTGCCCCTTGTTCTTGCCAGTCTTGCCTGGTCCCAGAATGTCATCTGTTGGAGCCCCTTTTTCTGTAGAATGGTTTTATTCCCGTCATTCACCACAGGTCAATACAGTTCCCCCCCCCACCTCAGCTCTCCAGCTTGCCGACCCCAACCTCAGTGTGACTGTGTTTCCAGTGAGTCGAAGCAGTGGGATTTTAGGTGGCTTGGTAAATCACTGCCACGCAAGTTCAGGCACAAAGTGGAAGCACTGAACCTTTATAGCTGTTCCAATAGTAGCACCGGGACTGTATGTTTGATTGGTTCTTCTCACCTTAGTTTCTTCTTGGGACAAGAGAATTCATCTCTCTCTGTTCGGGACTCCCTAAGCTGTATTATGTTGAATTCTAAGTTGACTATCTCAGGGAGCCTCTGTAGCCTACTGTTACCTATCTGCCACCTTTACTCCTTCCCCTTGACTTGATTTTCATATTTTTGTTAGCATTTTTAGACAACTAGGTTGAAATTTTTTCAGGGTAAATTAGTTTCTACTAGTCTGAAATGGAATATAGTAAATATTTATAACTAGGAAAAAATTGGAAAATTATGTATCTATAAAAACAATGGGACTGCCTTTTTAAATGGAAATTTTAGAATGTTTCCTTTGTACTGTGTCAAAAGTGACGATCTTCTCAATAGCCAAGTTGTGTTACATCTTTAAAATCAGTTCTTATAATCTATCCATTGTATGGCCCTCACAAAATTATTAGGAAATAATGAACACTTTTATATTGTTATCTGGTATCTTTAAACTGGTTAACACTGTGTCACTGTGAAGTAACCCTTTACTCATCTTTAAATGTTACTAATTGCTGAGTGTGGTGGCACACACCTGTAATCCCAGCACTAGGGAAGCTGAGGCAGGAGGATCAATGCAAGTTAGAGGCCAGCCTGGGCTATACAGTGAGTTCAAGGCTCCCCTAAACTGCATAGTGAGACCTTGTCTCGAAACAACAAAACAAGTTACTAATTATTGATTAGCAGGCACAAAGTGATGACTTTGTGTTGTTCCTCTAATGGCACAATTTTGCTCTCAATTTGCATCTTTAGCTGGAGAAAAAGAAAGAGATATATTTAAGATCCAGTTCATTAACATCCTTATTCTTTGTTACTATAAAAAGTAAGGGACTAAAGATAAAGGCAAGACAGACATCAGAATTTCTTTTTTTTTTTTTTTGTCTTTTTGAGACAGGGTCTCTCTATGCAGTTCAGGCTGGCCTTGAGCTCACTTTGTAGCCCAGGCTGGTCTCGAACTCACAGTGATCCTCCTCCTCAGCCTCCTAAGTGCTGGGATTACAGGCGCAAGCCACCATGCTTAGCTTTTACTTTTTTATTCTGTATATTAGAATGGGAATTTCTAATATACATTAGTCTGTTCAGGAATTTTATGATAGAACTCATAACAAAAGATGTGTTTAATATTAATTTTGCTTTGTATTGGAAGAAACTGATAGATTGAAGTTGTTTGACATCTTTTTGATCCAAAATTATCTGATCACTTCCATGTCTAAATTTTTTTCCTCCATTTCTTGAGGGATTTATTTTAACTGTAAAAAGAACTTGGTGTTTTACTTTGTATATTTCCTCTAGTCCTTTCAGATGAAAGTAGACTATAAATCATGAAAACAGCAAAGTTATCTTTTTTTTCTCTTCAATCTTTGTGTCTCCATTTTGAGGCTCAAATTGTATGACACATTTGTTTTATGACAGTAGTCTAGTAGTCGTAATAATTTGTGATTTAGCAGTGAGAAATAAAAGAAATTTTTTAATTTTTATTGTTTTGGTGCTAGGGAGTTCATCTTAGGGCCTTGAGCATGATAAGCAGGCACTGTACTAGATACTGATTTATACCCCAAGCCCAAAAGAAATACTTCCAGTTACTTCCCATAATATGTGATGTTCAATATTGTTTTCAAATTTATTGTTTTTTGTTTTTGTTTGGTTATTCGGCAGTATACAAGCTCAAAGGCCTTGCACTTACTAAGTAAGTACTGTACCACTGAGATACAAACTCTGTCTCCTTTGTAAATTTTATGTTGACACAAGATCTCACTAAGTTACCCAGGCCTGCCTCAAATTTGGGATGTCCCTTCTCAGCCTCTCAAGTAGCGGCAATTACAGGCATGTGCCACTATGCCCAGTATTTTCAGTTACTTCACTTTACTTTTATTCCTTCCAAGAAAACTTAAGGTCTTTTGACAGGTACTTTTTTTTTTTTTTAACTTTGTTTCTATCTTCTTTTTATAAAATTTCTGGCTCCTTTGAGTTTCAGCTTCTCCAAAATAATTTTTTTCTTTGACACTTATATAGTGAGATCTTTTAAGTCTTTTTCTCATGAAAATCTCACGTGGGAATTTTTCTTACTTTCGTAGAAAAATTATGCACATACTGGAAAAAAGCCCAATTTAAGTTGACTCAACCAGACTTCCATCTTTACAAAAAGAGCCTAAGATGTTCTACTGGATCATTTGCTTTTTTTTATATATCCAGATTGTCCTCTATCCCAGTGAAAACAGACATAGGGGGCTGTGCTATAGTTATGTAATTCTATTATTCTTGCCAAGATAGTGGGGGTTATTCATTGTGAACACATTCTGCCACCAACAGCTGAGTTAGAACATCGTGTTTATTTGTGAGAGGATTTTAGTATGAACATTCTGGTTTAAAAATTAAATGAGGGAATGTATGATGTTGATATCTCATGAAATATTAGTATGTAAAAGAAAAATCACTAAGTTATAGAAAAGAGTGTACACTTAAAGTATTGAATATCTTATAATACATTAGAAACAGAAAATTCTCTCTGTATTTTATTTGCAAGAGTTTTACTTGGACTTAACTTTGAGAAGTAGACAGATGTACTAGAGGCAACCTAAGCTTGGTGTGATGAGCAACAGATTGGAACATAAAGCAGAACTAGGTGTACGGTGTCAGGGAGTCCAAGTGATTGGGGATTTACTAATAGGAACTTTGTTAAGCACAGTGAGACAGGGAGGTTGAAATGGATATAAATATTAATAAGAAATAATCCCCTAAATGATTTAAAGTAATAATGTGATAGAAATGGGAAAAGATCATAAATAATTGAAATAGATTGAAATAATTGTTATGGTTTGAATCTGAAATGACCCCCTAAAGTTCGTGTGTTGAAGCCATGTTCAAAGGAGAAACTTTTTTTTTTGTCTTTTTGAGACTTGGTCCAACTGTGCAGTTCAGGCTCGCCTTAGGCTCACTTTGTAGTGATCCGCCCGCCTCAGCCTCCTGAGTACTGGGATTACAGATATGCACCATCACATCCAGCTCAAAGGAAAGACTTTTAGGAAGCAATTAGATTATGAGAGCACTGACCTCATGAAGGGATTGAGAATTTATAATCTAATAGACCATGGGGAGGTGGTGGAAACTAGAAAGTGGGGCCTAGATGGAGGAAATAGGTTAGAGGGGACATGCCCTTGAAGGGTCCCCAACCCTCGCTCTCTGACTTTCTCTGTGCCTCCTGGCTGCTATGGTGTGAGCAGCTTTGCCTCCACCATGTGCCCCTTACCATGATGTTCTGTCTTTCCAAAGATAAGACACAATGGGAGCTGGGCGTGGTGACTCACACCTGTAATCCCAGCACTCGGGAGGCTGAGGTGGGAGGATCGAGGATCATTGCAAGTTCGAGACCAGCCTGAGCAACAAAGTGAGCTCAAGGCCAGACTGAACTGCATAGTGAGACCTCATCTCAAAAAAGACAAAAAAAAAAAAAAAGACACAATGGGGATCGGTGACCATGGACCAAAACTTACCTCTGAAACAGTAAGCCAAATTAAAATTTCCTTGGGTTTTTAACTTGTTTTTCTTGAATTTTTTGTAGTTGTTTTTTTCTTGATTTTTGTTATTTTTGTTGAGACAGGGTCTTTCTATATAGTCCAGGCTGGCCTTGAAATCACTATGTAGCCCAGGCTAGCCTCTAATTTGCAGTTCTCTGATTTTAGCCTCCTGTATCTTGGAATTACAGATATATGCCCCATGCTCCACTTTCTTAGGTATTTTGTCACAGTGATGAGAAGCAAATTTTAAAAAGTCTTTCCATTAACATCCTGTAAAGAATCATAGGAAAAGAATAATGAATATCAATTAGAAAATCGCAAAAGGTATCATTAGGAATCTGACTTTGCTGAGCATTCGGTGCATGCCTGTAGTTTTAGCAATTTAGGAGGTTGAAAGTATGTAACAGTTCACTTGAGCCCAGGAGATTGAGATCATCCTGTCTCAAAAACTGAAATAAGCTGTTAGAGCCCATTTGTGATCTCAGCTACTTATGAAGCTAAGATAGGAGGATTGCAAGTTTGAGATCAGCCTAGGGAATTTAGTGAAACCCTGTATCAAAATAAAATTTTAAAATGGCATGGGATGTAGTGCAATGATGTAGTCTTTGCCTAGTATGTACAAAGGGCTGGCTTTAATCCCCAGCACCAAAACTAAATAAACAAAATATAAAGAATATGAATTTTCAGTTGATTCCAGTAAATGAGTAGTATTTTGATAGGTGAAAGAATGAAAATAGGATTGTGAAGATTCCCCCCTCTCCATTTTTTGTGATGCTAGGAATCGAACCCAGGTTTTACACATACTAAGCAAGGGCTCTACCACTGAACTATGCCCACAGAAAAAATCTTGTTTTGGGTTAGGGATTTAGCACAGCGGCATAAATGCCTTCCTGGCAAGTACAAGGTCACGAATTTGATCCCTAGTACCAATGAAAAAAAATCCTGTTTTGAGAGATTTTTTAGAAAAAGACATATACCTGTTTTATGGTGAAAAGATAAGTTCAAACTATATGAGTGTTTAATATTTACTTTGTTGATAATAACAACTAAGACTAAGACTTCTGAGTATTTTGAAGTACATATTTGAGACTTGTGTGGAAAGTATTTATTACTGTAATACATGATTCTGTGTGATTTACGTTGGAAAGATGGATTAGACTGCTTTGTCTTTAAAAACAACACAACCTTGGAATCATTATGTGATATTAATGAATCTCAATCTTTTTTTTTCTTAAATTTTTTTGGGCAGCATTGGGAATTGAACCCAAGCCCTCACACATGTTAGCCAAGTGGTCTAAAAATCACTGAGCTATCTCCAAGGCCCTCAGTATTGCTTATATATCAAATACAGATAATAATACCTTATTTAGAGGTCTGTTTGGGGGCTTTTGTATAGGTTCTACATCCCATTATTCCAGGGGAAAAATTCACACAGACCGTATCTGACAATGTTTTATCCTGAAAGCCAAATAGTAAATATTTTAGGCTTTTCCAGCCAAAGTTATCTGTTACAATAACTAACCCTTGCTCTTGTTGGCACAAAACCAGCAATAGGCAGTGTGTAAACTAGTAGGTATGGCTACAGTCCAATAAACTTCCATTTATAAAAGTAGACACTGGGCTAGGCTATAAATGGTAGATCCATTTGCAATATTCTGTGGCCCAGATTGTTCTAACCAATAAATTATATGAGAACCATAAGAAATACTAATTCATAGCATAGGAATATTTCTTACTTATACATTTGATAAAAGCCCATCTACTTTTCTTTCTTCCCTTTCAAACTTATTGCCTTTGAATTAAACCATTTAAACCTTTGCCCTCAAATTCAGTATTCTCAGTAGGAAAATAAAAAATTATCTTCTATTAACCACAATTAGGTGTGAGAGTAAATGATAATGCATGAGTGTTGTTTTAAGTTTCTTAAAGTCAGATTCACTAGAAATTATGGCTGAGACATTTTTATAACAGTGTCACTATAATAGCAATCATAAATACAGTATGATAAGGAGCCTGAATCCTAAATTAATAACACTATTCATTGTCTTTTGTGATTTGCTACTTTGTATAAACTAGAATTTTTACCTAGAGAATACATACTGCATTGCTCTCTGCAAAATTATTGTATGATAGTAATGCTGTCCTGATTTGTCCAAAGCTACATAGCTTTTTGACAGACTTCTGCTGTATCATTCTTGAAATATATTTAATAACTTTTTTAAAAGTCCATATTTCATCAGAGATACCCAGAGAGGAAAAGGAATATGCTTTCCATGCTTTTACTTATAGTTCTGTTATTACTGTTCCTTTCAAAGGATATTTTCTGAGGTGGCTATTTTTGCCTTAATTCTTGGACAACTATCACAGTCAGATTATTATAAATAAAATGTTGATTGTGTATTAGAGTTGATTTTGAGTCTTCCTTTAGTAATAACAAATTAATTGCCCTTTGTAGGACATTACAGGTTAATTATAAGTATCTTTCATTCTAAGAAGGTTATGGTACTGAGCTTCCATTTGTAATTTTGTTCTTTCAGAAGATTGAACCCAGGGCATTTGCACTGAGCTACATCCCCAGCCCTTTTTTATTTTGAGACAGAAACTCACTAAGCTGCTAAGCCACCTTGGTTGGGCTTGAATTTACCATCCTGCCAACTCAGCTCCTGGAGTGCTGGGATCACAAGCATGGCTACCACATCTGGCTGAAGCTGAAAGAAGTCTTTTAATAGTTGTCATGTTACTGTGGGATAGGATTTTCCTATTTCTAGATTTGAAAAATTTTTTACTCATATAGGAATAGCATATACATTTGTACCTACATTATGTTTTATATTTTTATTGTGATGTGTAGAATATAAAATTTGTTTTAATGATTTTATTTTTATGGGGTTTTTTGGTTTGTTGTGGTGTTTTTTTTTTTTTGTTTTGTTTTGTTTTTTGTTTTTTTGGTATTGGGGATCTAACTCATGACTTTGCACTTACCAGGCAGGTGCTTATGCCGTTAACTAAATCACGGGCCCCTTAATGACTTTAAATTATACAATTCAGTGGCATGAAGTATATTTACAGTATTGTGTACCATCAACACTATCTTATCTCTCAAATTTTTATTTATCATTCCAACTAGAAATCTGTGCCCATTAAACAATAACTCTCAATTCTCTCCCTGACCCAATAACCTGGTAACCTCTGTTCTACTTTTTTTTTTTTTTTGGCCTTTTTGAGACAGGGTCTCACTATGCAGTTCAGGCTGGCCTTGAGCTCACTTTGTAGCCCAGGCTGGTCTTGAACTCACAATGATGCTCCTGCCTCAGCCTCCTAAGTGCTGTTCTGTTCTACTTTTTATTTCTGTGAATTTTCCTATGCTCAGTTTAAATCTTTCCTATTAGTTGAACCATGCAATATCATTTTACGTCTGTCTTATTTCACCTAACATTGTTTTCTTTCTTTTTTCTAACATTGTTTTCAAGGTTCATCTAGGTTGTAGCATGTACCACAATCTCATTTTTAATGGCTGAATAATTTCCATTGTTTGTGTAGACCACATTTTGTTTTTCCTTTCTGTCATGCTTTATGTTGGTGGCCCCCAGGCCTCATGCAATTGCATTATGCATTTGTGATTGGTTCATTGTCTAGAGCTTGGTTGATGGTGTCAGTGCTATACCCACATAGGTGTAGAGCCAGCATACAATGTAATGGCAGGAAGAAGGTGTGACACTCTCTCTTGGTGGTTTCAGCTTGCTCTTTGCAGCTGCCATGAACTGCGGCCCTGCCATGCCACCCTGCCTTGGAGCCAGCTGAGTATGAACTCCTAAAACTGTAAGAAATAAATGTTTCTTTTCCCAACTTTGGTTTATTTTTTCCCCCACGGCGCCCCCCCCCCTCCCGCTTTTCCCAACTTTGAACATCAGGTATTTTGGCTCAGCAATGAGTAAAAAGTAACTAAGACACTTTGTATCTTTAACTGTTGTGATTTTTTTATTTTTAACATGGTGCTAGAGATGGAACTAAAGGCCTCAGAACTATGTCTTCTTCCCCAGTAAGGCTGCTATTGACATTAGTGTATAAAATACCAATTTGAGCACTTGTTTTCTTTTGAACAGGTATCTAAAAGTAGAATTACTGGATCACATGCTAGCTAATTCCATATCTTAACTTTTTGAATAACTGCGAAACTTTTTTTACACTGGCATGCCTTATAATTTAACAGATAGCTGGAATCTTGTTTTTAAAATCTTTTAATAGTTTATTTTAAGATAAAGTATTTTAAAATTTAACAAATTTGGGGACAATAACATTTCTAGATTTACCTGCTTAGATTTTTCTCTTTTTCCATCTCTCTAAATGTAAAATATTAAATATGATTTCTTTGGAAGCCATTGCCTGAGAAGCTAGAAAGATTCTTGCATTCCAGCAAGTGAAACATGCTATAAATAACTCATGTCACATTTCAAACTAGTTAACACTTAGGATTCCCAAGCTTTCTGAGACTTAGATGATAATAAAACACTGGATTTTGCTTATTGCCTAACAAGTCCTTGAATTTCTTAAGAGAAGAAACTCATTTCCTCCCAAAGTAAAATCTATACTGTGTCGAATTTATTAATAGTACTACAGTTTAAAGGTAAATAATATTCAACAGTATAAAATAGGATAGTACTTTTTCATTGATTCCTAATTATATGGCTGAAACTGTACCAATTACATTAGACTCACTAATTTAACACTGGAAACAACCCATGTTGGATAGAAAGTCTTGCAGTGTTTTTTTCCACATGAGAAACTTGAGGCACACAGAGAAGTTAAACACATTGGTTGCCTAAGGTCATACAAGTTTTATATTTAATTCAGAACAACTTTATGTATAACCATATTTAGTAACTACTTGGTGGCACTGAGGAAAACAATAAATAGATTCCTACCTTTGGAATTTATAATAAAAATGATCCCTACCCAGATGTTGTGGCACATATCTGTAATCTCAGCACTTGGGAGGCTGAGAGAGGAGCATCACCATGCATTTGAGACCAGACTGAAGTATGTAGTGAGACCCTGCCTCAAAAAAAGAAAAAAACATTTGAGGCCAGAGCCAGGGGTTTAGCTCAGTGGTACAAGTGCCTAACCTGGCAAGCACAAGGTTGTGAGTTCGATCTGTGGTACCCCCCCCCCAAAGAGCCCAAAGCATTTAATATTACTATTGCAAGGAATAGGACAGTTCCTCCCCTTTCACTTTTATAGGATGTATTATACATTTTGGATCCTACTAACTCCTTTAGTTTTTATATTAGGGAGGCAACCTTCTATTTACCTAAGTGATTCTGAAGCTTTTTACCCCTGAGCATGGTCTCAAGTTTTATCCATTTACTTAAAAGAGCCTCAAAGTTTTCTTTCTTTATAGCTGAGTAGTTTCCCATTGTATAAAAGTGTCATGGCTTTCTATAACCAATCTGCAGCTGATGGGAAACTACCCCCACTTTTTTCTGGCTCCCTGTCACCTAGAGCATTGTTTTCTTGCCTTTTGATTTTCAGTCTATAAACTTTCTTTTGGGTTAAATGTATTTCTTACAAAAGCATATTGATGGACCCTATCTCCTGATACATTCTGCCTGCACTTCTTTTTATTGGTGAATCGAGGCCATCTATATTAGTGATTATAGCCAACCTTCTCTGCTATGCTATTTTTCTGCTGTTGGTTGTCTACTTTTTCCTTTCAGCCCACTGTCTGCCCCGTTCAGTGAGCCACTTCTGCCACTGTTCCTGAAACCATGGTCTTTTTTCTCTTTCTCTAGAATGTCCTTCAGTATTTTTTGTAGAGTTGGATTGGTGGTCACGAAGTCCCCCAGTTCCTCTTTGTCATAGAAGCATCTTGTTTCTCCATTAATTTTGGGAGATAGTTTTGCAGGGTACATCACTCTGGGTGGGAGGTTATTTTCTTTTAGGACTTAGAATACTTCACTCAAAGCTCTTCTTGATTTGATGGTTTTTATGGATTCTGATGGATTTTCCTTTATAGGTGATCTGTTTCTTTTCTCTGACAGCTTTTAATATTCTGTTCTTGTGTTGAATTTCTGGGATCTTGATTATTATATGTCTGGATATAGATCTGTTTTGGTTATAGCTGCCTGGAGTTCTGTATGCCTTGCTTATCTGAATATCATTTCCTTTTCCTATGGTTGGGAAGTTTTCTTTAATTATTTCTGTAAATAGATTTTAAATGTCATTTGTGTTTACCCCTGCTTCTTCACTCATATCTTTTATTCTTAAGTTATGCTCTCTCTTGTCATCTTGTAGCCTTTGTATTGTTACTTCCTGGTTCCATGTTATTTTTAAGACAGCGTTCCTTAAAAAAAAAAAAAAAAAAAAAAAAAAAAAAAGACAGCTTTCCTTTCACAATTGCAACCTGCAAACCTGTCTTCAAGGTTTGATAGTCTATCTTTAGTTTTTTCAAGCAGTTTTGCCAGCTTTCAATAGTTTTTAATTTCCTGGTAATCTCTTTGAATCTGTTTCATGTATTCTAAATCTTTTTTATATTCTTCATTGAAGGTTTGCCTCATTTTTTGCTCCTCTACTCTTCCATCTGTGTCTTCTTTAGAGGTGCTTTGCAATTTTTTTATTATGTTTCTCATTTCTTCTTTTACCTGGGATAGAATTTCTGTTCCAAGATCTTTTATACCCTCTTGAAGTTGCTTCTTTATTTCCATTGCTGTTGCTTCAGAAACTTCAGGTGTGTGACTACTGATCTTTTCTGTGTTTATATCTCCTATACCAGTACTGCTTGGGTTGGAGGCCAGAGACTGCGTTTTGCTTCTTTGTCTTGACATATTCCCGATTTCTTCCAGACAAGTGGGTAGTGGGGTCCCAGGCACTTCCTGTATTGGTTATAATTTCTCTGAAGCAAGACTGTTTGCTTTTAGGCTATTTGTAGTTGGTGGAGTGCAAGCAGGGATGGGACAGGCTGGTACCTCCCTCCCTCCTGAGCTGGTTAACCTCAGGGAGTCCTCACCAGGTATAGTCCAGGCCCAGCGGAGCTGGTTGTGGATAGCTTTAGGGAAACCTCCATGATGGCTGTTGGACTGCGAACAGGGGAAGGATTCAGTTCAAGCAGTTTCCACCAATCTGCTCCAAGCTGGGAGTGGCTGAATGAAGCTAGGTGCAGTTCTGGTTCCAGGCTTATCCTGCCCAACACCAAAATGGCACCTGGCCAATTCTGACTCCTGTGGGAAGACTGAGTCCCCCACACTCACCACCAGCCAATGCAGTTCTCCTGTCTACTGATCCCCTCTGCCACTGTGTCTACCCACCGAGGCCTTCAGGCTTGCCAGCCATCAGCTTTACTGTTACTGTGCATCCCCAGGTTTCATCAACACTTCTCTCATGGCGTATGGTGGTTCCACCTCCAGGTAAAAGCACCACCAGCTATCGCCTTCTTCTGTTTAAGTTTTTCTTTCTTTTTTTTTTTTTTCCTTTTTTTATTCTCTCTGTGGGCTTCAGTTCTCACTTTTGGTTCTTCCTGAGTCAATGGGACCCACTTCCTTCCTTCCTTGTTTTCTCCAGAATGCTATATTCCAACATCTGAACTGTTTCTCTCAGAGACTGTTTACTCTGCTGCTTACTGTTCTGCCATCTTCCCAGGATCCTCCAAACTATTTCTTCTTTATAAATTCTTATCAAGTAAGATAATGAAGTCTGGGGCTGGGGTTTTAGCTCAGCGACATAAGCGCCTGCCTTGCAAGCAAGCAGTCAAGAGTTCGATCCCCGGTACCGATAAAAAGGAAAAAAGACAAAAAAAAAAAAAAAAAAGATAATGAAGTCTGATGCTCTAATTGTTACATGGTTGCTGGTCTCTGCCCACCTCCCTTTCCCACAGTCCTACTTCTAATTACATTTTTTCCCCTGAATATTATCAGTGTAACAGAGTGATAAAAGTTACAGATTTTGGTGTCAGACAGATGTGGAACTGATTTTGTCCTAACTAACTATTGTGTGATCTAGTGTGTAGTGAATCTCCCAAATCGCAAGTTCCTTGTCACAAATCTGTGGTTTTGCCTCCCCTGGTTTCCGTCACCTGTAGTTAACCACTATCCAAAAGTGATAAATGGAAAATTTCAAAAATAAATCATAAGTTTTAAATTATGTGCTATTCTGTGTTGCATGATGAAATCTCATACCATTATCTTACTTGGTGTTGTAGTCAGGGGTTGTACACAGAGAACAATTCAGGTCAGGATATGGAGTTTATAATATTTTTATAATCGTCACTGAAAGTTAACACAGGAAAATGCAGGAGATCTATCCACAACACCAACGACATAGATTATTTAAGTCAAGAGCATAAACCCCACGGCAATGTCCCACATGAGTCCAGATAAAAACCCAGAGCTCAGGACAATGCCTCCACGAGTCCAACTGGAAGTCCAGAGCCCACAAGAAGGACTCATGCCAGTCTCTTTTACGGATTCATGCTGGGAAGACCCAAGAGTCAGCGGTGCAAGCCAGAAAGTCCATGCCAGCAGGATGAAGGAGCTGTGCTAGTGGGATGAGGGTTCTACACTGGAGCTGAGAAGTCACACTCACAACAAAGAGCGAGGCTGTCCTGAAAGGAACCACAGCTGTCCTCAGCGACACGGAGGCCCCGAGCTCCTCCGACGACAAGCACAGTTGGGTACGTGCCAGGAAGCAGTGTGACGAATTCACCCTGGAGACCAGGCAGCACATGTCTTCCCCTCCGGAGCCAGGAAGCAATGCTCGATGTGAAGATCAAAGCTTCTCCAGGAGAACCAACAGCTCAGACAGCAACTTGTAGGAGAACTAACAATGCCTCCATAATGCCTCCATCCCTCTCAAAACCTCTCTTCTTCTCCACCTATTTATCCTGGCAACCCTCCTCAGGTGGAGCATCTTCTCTCAATGCATGCTGATGTAATCCAGCTGGCGTTAAGTTGACCACTAGTTATCAAACCATAACACTTGGAATGTGATTTATCCATTTGTCTGGTGTATCTAGCTGTATTCATATTCTACCTACCCATTAATCATTTGATACCTATCTTGGTTATCAGATCACCTGTGGTGGTATTGCAGTATTGTGCCCAGCTACTTCTTACGTTATCTAATAATGGCCCAAAAGTCTAAGAGTAGTGATGCTGACAATTGGGATATACTTTCAAAGAGAACCTCTGAAGTGCTTTAAGTGAAAATTCTAGACTTGGGTTTTTTGGTCTTACTTCACGCTCCTTTTTTCTTTCTTTCTTTCTTTTTTTTTTTCTTTTAAGATGAGGTCTTCCTAAATCCCTAAATTGTCCAAGCTGGGCTCAAACTTGCTTTCCTCTAGCCTTGGCCTTCCAAGAACGTTGCGATTATAGATATGTCCCACCAGCTCTGTAAAATATTTTTGTTGGTTTTTTTTTTTTTTTTGAGACATGGTCCCACTGTGTAGTTTAGAGTGGACTTGAACTCAATGTGTAGCCCAGGCTGGCCTTGAACTTGTAACAGTTCTGTCTCAGTCTCCCAGGTGCTGGGATTTCAAGTGTGCAGCACCACACTGGCACAATAAGATCTTTTAGGGGATTACAGTCATATACTTTTTATTAAAATACTATATACTGTTATAATTGTTTTAATTTACTATTAGTTATTATTAACCTCTTAGTATGCCTAATTTATAAGTTAAAATTTTTAGCCAAGCATGGTGGTGCACACCTGTAATCCCAGCACTTGGGAGGCTGATGTAGGAGAATCATTGTGAGTTTGAGAATAGCCTGGGCTACAAAATGAGCTCAAGGCCAGCCTGAACTGCATAGGGAGGTTTGTCTCCAAAAGATGAATGAATTAATTAATTAATTAAACTTTTATTATAAATATGTATATGTAGGAAAAACATAATATATAAGGTGGGGTGGAGATTTAGCTCAGCGGTATAAGTGCCTGCCTGGCAAGCAGTAGGTTATGAGTTCGATCCCCTGTACCAAAAAAAAAAGTGGGAGGGGTTCAGTGTTATTCACATTTTCACTGAGGGTCTTAAAATATATCCCCCTGAGCAGAAAAAGACCGCTATAGCACCAGCTTCTGGCATTGCTAACTTCAGGGTCTATTTGTGTTCAATAAGTTAATTTTCTTTTTCAAATTACTTGAGATTCAACTGTAAAAGATATGATCAAGGTGTTAAAAAAGTAGACCTTTTAATAGATAAATGGGTTATATATTAAATTTATGTCTAAAACATTGGCAGACTATGAGTACGTTAAAATAAAGATAATACATACAAATGACTATTAGTTCATTGTTGTCTCTAAATTGTACTCAAAACAACAGAATTATAGTCTGTATACCATTATTTCACATATTACAAGCAAATGTTTAAAAGTAAATGTGAAGTTTATCATGAGAAAAGGAAATTATTTGTGAGAATGAGTCATAATTACGGGTTAGCAGAAATGGTCTTGCTAATTTTAGATAAACAGATTGCTACACTTGATGAACAATAAACTGTGAGGACCTAACAGATACCAAATTCTGTTACAATCAAATAAAATGTAAATTAATCTGAAACATTTATGACGTATTTAATTTGATTGTAATATATGATGTTTAAAGTACAAATGGTAAACAGTTTATATGTGATTGTATAATTAACATTGTAGACTTTCAGCTAAATGTTGCATTTTTATAATCACATAGAGAGGAGGAAGGAGTATACTAGAAAAAGAAGAAAGTTGTTTCTTCTACTTGGTTATGAAGACCTCTACATTCAAGCCCCTTTTTCAGTGGATGCCAAAGTAACCTTGAGCCCTTTGATATAGATACGTACATGTTAGATGATTGATTTTACTTAGCTTAGGGCAGGGCACACACTTTTCTAGTGCAACAAAAATAACTGCCTTCCCTTCACAAACTTAACAGAAGAGGTAGAAATAGAATAAAAACTGAAGTCATCTTCAACAATGAAAGAATCTCATTTTGAGAGTATATAGGATTAGGGAAAGTATTTCTTAAGTTTGCTAACTCTATTATTATGTAACTAATGGTAAAGAGGGGAGTGGACTGAAGTATGTGAAAACTGTCCTTTCCTAGATTTCTCCTACATTCTGTCTAAAATGTTACCACTTATTTGATAATTATGTACTTTTTAGTTAAACTAGATTTTTTTTGTTTTGTTTTTGCTTTTCAGGGAGGCCTTGAACTCATTATGTAGCCCAGGTTGGCCTCAAACTTATGAGGACCCTTTTACCTTAGCCTCCTGTTTGCTTTGATTATAGATGTCTGCCACCATACCTGGCTGTTGTTTTTGTTTTGCTTCGCTTCGCTTCGCTTTGCTTTGCTACTGGGAGTTGAACCCAGGCCCTTCACACTCGGCTACATGCCCACCCCATTTTACATTTTTTGTTTTGAGTCTGGGTCTCCCTTAGTTAACTGAGCTGCTTAGGCTGGGAATGAATTTTCAGTCCTCCTGTTTTAGCAACCCAGAGCGCTGGAATTATAGGTATGACCTAGTAGTATGAACACCTAATAGTATGAACAAGTTTAATCAGCTATGTATTCTAATAACTGGCTGAAATGCATCGTTAATGAGATTAAAAGGAGACTAAAGAACAGAGATTATTTTAAAACATAAATTGTTGAAAAAGGCAAGGCTTTAAGTGGGAGTTAAGTAGCAACTTCAGGAAGGAATTTGGCAGGAAAAAGACAACCCAGATAGAGATGAGTTACTACTAAGAAAGGAGCAAAGAAGCGTATATCAGAGGGAAGTAGGAAGTAACAATAGCAAGAAAAAAAAGTGAAAAAGAGAGCAAAGAGGCACTGAAGCATAGCACTAAATGAGATGTAAACAAATATGTGAATGGAAGCAGATGTTATAAGGCACAAACTGCAGTGCAGGCTGTAAGCTGCAAAGGTCCCCCCTACCTCTTGGAGCATCCCAAATGTCTTTTGGTATGGGGAATCAAGCTTACAACCTTGTGCTTGCCAGTTAATCTTTTGTGTAAATACTAGTGGTTGCTTCTCTGTGTATCATCTTGCATTGTATAATTCTGGAGCAAAGTTGATACAAAGGTTTAAGTATATTGGCACTCAGAAAAACATGAATAGTTTAGAAAGCTTTTTAAACATTGGTATTATTTCACAAAACAATGAAATGAAAACATAATATTTTTCTCTTCTCTTTTTTTCCTATGGAGTATAGTTCATTTTTATATTTAAGATATAAATATCAAAATTACAGTTTTAGTTTTAATGGTCTCTGACTTTTTTTTCAGGTTATTCAGAGTAAATGTAAACTGCTTTGTTGTCTTATAAAAGAAATTTAGTTGGACAGATCCAGCTGTTGCATTTATAAATAGCTACAGATATCTACAGCAGTAAAGGGTTATTTGGGTTGCTATGGCAACTAAAATTCAACAGAATCTTAAAGATAGGCTGTATTGAAGGGAGTACATTAACTGTATATTTAACTCAATCATATAATAAAAGTTTTTATTTATTATCTATCATTTTAGGTTGTAATAAAGAAGTTAGTTTTAACTTGTCAATGTAATTTACTGTCCTTGGTGTACAAAGATCCTAAATAATTGGTTTTTATATACTTTTAAGAAGGTTTTCTGTTAACAGTGATAGATTGTGTTGACCCATTTCAATATTCTAGCTCTCCTCCTCCTCTCTTTTTTTCCGTCCCCACCCCTTTCTCCCTGAGGATCAAACCTAGGGCCTCACATATGTTAAGCAAGCACTCTACCAGTCCTAAATCCTCTTTTTTGGAGGGTTTTCTTTGTAATGAATTGGATGGTTAATTAAATCTGCAGAATAGAATTGAGGGTCCATGAAATGTGATAGTCCCTGCACTGGGCTTTAAATCCATGATCTTATTGCTAATGCTTTTTTCAACTGGATTATAACCAGTTATAATCTTTTAATGCCATTTATAGAAGTAGGTATATGCAAATATTCTGCTTTAAAGTGAACCTGGTAGTGGGATACTAGAATATATAGTTTTTTGGGTTTGGTTTCTGGTTTTTTTGAGATGGGACCTTGCTGTATAGTTCAGGCTGGTCTTGAACTCACTTTGTAGACCAGGGAAATTAGTGGAAGTCCTCCTGTCTCAGCCTCCCATGTGCTGAGATTATAGGCAAGTACCAACATGCCCAGCAGTGTTTTGTTTTTTGTAGTAGTGGGGATTGAACCCAGAACTTCAAGAATACTAGGTAAGCGCCCTACCAATGAGCTATATGTATCAATGCTGTTTCCTTTTCTGAAAAATAAAGATTTAACAATCTTTTACAATTCTTCCACTTACTTTCTCCTCATATATATTCCCAATATAATCAAGTCATGATTTAGGGAAAAATAATGTTTACATTATTTGAATTATGTAAATATTGTTGACACTAAGCCACTATATACTATGATTACGTTTTCTTACCAACCTTTTAATTTTCCTACAGTTAATGATTACCTATTAAATAAAACCTTCTTAAATGTTTCATTTGCTTAGTTTTCTATGTAGCTATCATTTATTTTCCAAACTGTATTGTAACTATAAAACCACTCTCAAAATAATTTAAAAACTAATTTATTTTTAAAGACGGTCAATCTGGGGCTTCTATTTACTTAGTCCAATGTGACCTGTATACTTTCTTTACTTCCTATACAGATGTCATTCTTGAAATCTGCTATGATACTGTTTCTTTTATTAGAACCTAATTTTCATGGTTCTCATGTCTTCCTCTTTTTGGATTTCCTCTTTCAATAGGTTAGTACACATGCTGTAGTACACTACTTATGATAGATTCACAGGACTTAATTTTTTTTGAGACTTCATTACCTTGAAATGTCTTTATTCTACTCTCCTACTCAATTGATAGTTTAGTTAGGTATAGAAATACAGGTTGAGAGCCCATTTCCCCACACACAGAATTTTGAAGGTGTTTTATCACTTCTTTGTTATTTTCATTGTTGTTACTGTTTCCATCATTATTACTAAGAAAGATGATAATGTTTTAAATCCTGATCCTATTTATATATGACTTGTTTTTCTTTCATAAAGCTTTTAGATTCTTTTTTAAAGAGACAAACAATAAAATCGATCAAAACAAACCAGTGTAAGAGACACAAGACTTCAAAACATTATGAAATCAATAATAGTTACCATAATGCCTCTTGATGACTTCAAAACAGCTAACTTTGGGCATAGATACTTCAGATATAGTAAAAATCAAACAGAACAGAATAGAATAGAAACAATAAAAACAAAACAATGAATGTGATAAAGGACTTCAAAACATGCCCATAGTAAATCCAAAATTGCTATCATAATATTTCTTGCTACCTTTGAAATAGTTGTGCCTGCCACCGGATTTAACATAATCAAACAAAACAAAAGAAAATAAAACTCAATGAAACAAATAATATAAGACTTCCAAAACAAGACCATAGGTAATCAACAATGGCTGCGACCCTCACAAGGGGATTCCCTCTAGGTGCCGTACTATGTACTTTGAACCTATGATCAGACCACTGGTCCTAGACCTGCAATGTTATTGAAACACCAACCACCTCAGGCATGCAACTGCATTTCATCTCTGTAGCTATCATCATAGCCTGTGTTTCTCCAGATAAGCCAGGGGGTACGTAGAGGATGGGGTGGTACTGGTGCTTTTGGAAGGGTCTGGGGTCTGTCTTTTCCAATCCAGCAGCGGCCCATACAAGGCACTGGTTCCTAGACTGGGTTTGCTTCCTGGTGTAGCCTTTTCTCTACCCACTACTTTTAGATTCTTTAAGCCAATATTTTAGGAACTAAATAGAAAAGATGAGTGTTCACTTACAATTTTTCATATAGTATTATTTATAATTTTCCATAAGGTGATTTATCTCCACCATGCATTGTATTTTATGTCTTTGGATACAGAGTTATTCTGATTCAACTTATTCATAAAACAAACCTTTTCCTCCTGTGTGAGACAGAAGTTGTCTGGTTTTATGGGAGATTATAAAAAGGGGATCCTAGGTATTTTATTCTTTTTTATAATTGCAATGCATTGTAATGTTTCTAGTACTTCTCCACTCCTTCTGTCTGATGTAACTATGTCTCTAATTCTTTAGATTTCTGGAGTTCATGGAGCCAACTGATTTTTGGTAACATATTTATTCCCCTCATAGACAGTATAGATTGAGTTTTGTCCTTTCTGCTAAGTAGAGATTATTACTTTTATCTCCTTTTCTTGCTTCCAAATATTTATTAATTTTTGTAGTTGACTATTACGTCTTCCACATCTTTGTTTCATTTCACATTTCAGGAGGTTACTGAGATAAATGCATGTGTACATTTGCTATTTTCAGTCAGAAGTCCTGAATCAGTGTTATTGCCATTGCTTTTATTGTCCCATTAATAAGCAACTCATTATATTCCAGGACAACCATTTCCTCTTTGAACAATCTCTAGGTCCTCTTTTAGTCTATTTCCCCCTTCCCATTGATGCTGGGAATTAAAGCCAAGGTCTTCACATTGAATTGTACCCCCAAACCTTTACATTATTTATTTATTTGTTGTCTTTTTGATATAGGGTCTCACTATGTGATTCAGGATGGCCTTGGGGTTAGTTTGTAGCCTAGGCTGGTTTGGAATTCACAATGATCTCTTGCCTCCTGAGTGCTGGGATTACAGGAGTGTGATACCACACCCAGCTCCCAAATCTTTTCAATTAATTAATTAGTTACTTTAATTTTGAGACAGGATGTCATTAAATTTCCCAGACTGGGCTCTAATTTGTAGTCCCTTTGATAGATTATAGGTGTGCACCACTCCTCCTGGCTTTTCTTTGGTCTGTTTTTTAGTGTCTCCCTGTTTTTCTTTGTCCTTGTCTCTATAGGATAGTTAGTCCCAATTTTATCCCATAGTACCATTCCAAAAATAATTTATCTTCTACATGTTATTTTCCTAGATTTGAAGATATTTATTACAACTTTATTGCCTTTTCTTCTGTAAATACAGCTCAAAGCATATTTTTTCAAATGTCATCACTAATTCTAGTCATTGACCTCTGAACTAACTATCCTTAAACAATGATACACGGACCAGGGATTTAGCTCACTGGTGTAAGTGCCAGCTTGGCAAACATGAGGTCATGAATTTGATCCCTGGTACCAAAAAAAAAAAAAAAAAAAAAACCCAAAAAGCAAAAAAAAAGAACAACAACAACAACAAAACAATGATACTCAAGTGAAAGCCTTATTCCAAGTAGGCTCTAGCCAAATTAGAACAAATTCTAGACCAGCCTGGGCAATTTTTTCTTCCTGGCTATCTGTCTATACATTTTTATTTGTTTGTTTGTTTGTGACAGACTTGTTTGTGACAGTTCAGATTTGCCTTGAACTCACTATGTAGCCCAGGCTGGCCTGGAATTTGTTACAGTCTTTCCACCTCAGCTGCCTGAGTGCTTGGATTACAGGCATGTCTAGCTAAACCTGAGTAATTTAAGAAGATCTTGTCAAAAAAAAAAAGTGTACAGTTATAGTTGTACACCCAAAACAAACTGTACAATTATAGTTGAAAACCCCAGTGTTACAGATTTGAGACCAAAATGGTGACCCAAAGTTCAGTTTACTAGTTGTTTTAAATTCTTCAAATATATTCGTTTATAAATATCTATATAAGAAAAACCTGTAGGTTCCACTATATAACTCAATAGAATTCTATGCAGCCTGTTTTAAATACTCCTATCATTCATGGACAAAGAGCTATATTTAGTACCTTATTTGAGAGGCACTGTAATTAAGTCTGTTTTAGTGTCAGTCATTACTAACATTGGGTAATATAGGTGAGAAGAGTTTTAAATAAAATTTCCCTTAACCCTCATGAAGTTGTATTTGAGACAGATTCCTGTAACAAAAGACAGTTTAACAGTAGAAAACAAGCAAGTTTATTAGCTCATGCAGTGTAAATCATGAGGAGGAAAACCCCTCAATTTAAAATTAACTAAAAACAATGGTTTAGAAACTGGACACCCTGACACACTAGATTAGTCTTGTTATCCCAGTACTTTGGGAGGCTGAAGCAGGAGAATCGCAAGTTTGAGTCAAGCCTGGGCAATTTAGTGACTTAGCAAAACTTTGTCAAGATAAAATCTGAAGAGAGTTCTAGGAATGTAGCTCAGGACAAAGGTCCTGTGTTAAATCCCCATACCACCACTAAAACCCAATGAAACTAAAAGAAATCAAATAAAAAAATCCACAATCTCTGAGAGCACTTTTCAGTGAGGCTGGGATGTAGCCAAAATCCTGCTCATGTGTTGTTGGCAACAAAAAAACAGAGAAGTCCCAGACTCTAAGGTAGTGAAACTGGGAAGCAGGGTATTTGGGAATGGAAGTGAATTAACAAAAGTTATTTCCACATTTCTCTCTGAGCTGATAAAGGTTATAAAGGAGAATTCCCTTTGTGTCTTTAGGCGGGAAGTTGGTGGACAGAAAGAGGGAAAGCAGAAAGTTCCCCTGTGTCTAGTCTAAAGACAATTGTCTTTAGCCCAGGATCCTTTATATTATTGGAGAAAATTTTCTGTGCCCTTCTTGATGGGGTGGGGGGGATAGCTCCTCAGAGATACCCATGAGAATGATTTACGGCTAATTTGAACTTGAAAAATTACAAGGATGTCAGTGTCATCAATCAGAAATACAGTACACACTTCATCTGAAGAGATGGCTTTATGGAGTATTAATGACTGTGCATCTTTTCAAAGGACAAAAAAGTTTGTTTTTCTGTTGCCTAAATGTAGTGTTTACTTCCACTAGGTGCACGGTGAATGTGGTATTTGGTGATTTAAATGTATTAGGACTAGGATTGGGAATATAGCCCAGTGACACAAGTGCCTGTCTGGCAAGTGCAAGGTGCTGAGTTTGATTCTTGATACTAAATAAGTAAATAAATAAATGTATTATGAGCATGAGTTTTTATTTTGCTTCAAAAATATGTTTTGGCCTGGCTATATTATGAGTTTAAGACCAGCCTGAACTACATAGTGAGACCTGTCTCACAAAAACAAAAAAGACTTTGATATGTGGATTACAAAGGGTGGTCAAAATATATATGATTAAATTTTTTAAAAAGATGACAGTGAAAGAGATGGTCATTAATCTCCCTCAATATATTATCCCTCGCTGCAAACATAGTTTTCCTACCATTCTTGCCAAGCAGTTTTGGGGATCCCTTTTCTGAATGTCTTTAGGAGATATGATAAACAATCCAGTGAATGCTACTGCCAAGTGCTATCCAGTGAAAAGGCATACTTCTCAAAACATTGCAGGGCTGGGGATTTATTTAGCTTGGCAGCGTAACTGGCCTGCCTGGCAAGCACAAGGTTGTGAGTTCGAGCCCTGGTACCAAAAAATAAAAATGAAAATATTGCAATGTGTCCACCTTATTCACCAGACCTGGCACTGGGTAACATGAAAGGTAAACATTTTGGATTGATTCAGGACAATTGGTTCAACACAAGACATTCATGAGAGAACTTCTAGAACTGCTTTAGAAAGTGGCAAGAATGATGAGAGAGGGTACATTTTGAGGGAGATTAATGGAAAACAACTTTTCAAAATATGAATATTTACTTTTTTTAAAATCACATCTCATACATCTCATACTATTACTTAAGAAAAAAAGTAAATTGAAGCTGGGGGTGGTGGTGCATGACTGTAATCTCAGCATTGTTGAGAGGCTGAGGCCAAAAGACTACAAATTTGAATGTAGCCTGGATAACTTGGGGACTTGTCTCTGATGGCTTTTAATATTCTGTTCTTATATTGGATTTCTGGAATTTTGATTATTATATGCCTGGGTGTAGCTCTGTTTTGGTTGTAGGTGGCTGAGGTCCTGTATGCCTCATACATCTGAGTACCTTTACCATTTACTAAATTAGGGAAATTCTCTTGAATTATTTCTGTGAATGGCTTTCTCATACATCTGAGTATCTTTACCATTTGCTAAATTAGGGAAATTCGCTTGGATTATTTCTGTGAATGGCTTTTGTAGTCCATTTGTTTGTGTCCCCACTTCTTATGTTCTTAAGTTATAGATCCTCTTATCAACTTCTAGCTTTTGTATTTTTGCTTTTTTTTTTTTTGCTATTTTTAAGAAGTTTTTCATTTCATGCTCCCATATTACAAATCTGCCCTCCAGTTCAGATAATCTATCCTTAGTTTCTTTCAAGCTGTTATGCCAGTTTTAGATAGAGTTTTTAGTTTCCTGGTAATCTCTTTGAACCTGTTTCATGTATTCTATGTTTTCTCTATCTTCTCCATCAAACAATTCTCCCCCTTTTTTTCTGTTCTTCCATTCTACCATCTGTTTTTTTCTTGGGTGATGCTTAGCATTTCTCTAACTGTTCTACTTATATGTTGCTTCAGGTCATTAATAACTTCATTCCTGAACTCGTTTATGAGGCTCTGGAGATAGCGCTTTATGTCTATTGGTGCCGTGTCTACTATTGCATGTTTCTCAGGATTGGGGGCCAAGGACCCTTTCTTGTTGCTCCCTCTTCCCTTCTTTGTTCCTTATATATAAGCGTATATAGGAGGCCCAGCTTCCTTCCCTGTCAGCCACGGTCTGTTTGAATTGCACCAGCTAGGTGTTCCTGCCCACTGCAGTGTACTAGGGAGACACAGACCTGGGCAGTCTATGCCGGCCTGCCCCTCCAGGTCAACCTACTGAAGGCTTCACCACTGGGGTGCACCTCCAGGCGCTGGGACCTGGGTTGGGCTAGCCTACTGGATCTCAGCCAGCAGTGTCTCGCAGGCCAGACACTCCCCACCAATCCTGCTTGAGAGGGGAATATGTGAACGAAGTCACTGTAGCATCTCGTTCTGGGCAGTCTGCCCAGTCCAAGTATGTCCTCCACTGAAGGCTCCTTCTCTATGGAAGGGTCCCGATCCGGTCACTCACCGCAAGTCGATGCAGGGCACCCGGCCAGCCCCGCTCCCAACTCCATTCAATGCTTCCCACTCTCCGAGCTTTCGTGCCTCTCTCCCTGCTGTGCCGACAGGGACGCAACAGCGGCTGCAGGATCGCAGTTTCCAGTGGCATGAGGTCCGGCTTCCGTGCTGAGACCTTATCTGTTTCTGCTGTATCATCAGGATTGCGTTTCTAGTTGGTTTCTCTTAATTTAGTTCATTCCTGGGTCTGCAAAGAATATCCCCCCTTGCCTAGGACTTCCTGTCCGGTACGATTCCTGGATTTCAAGTGCAGTTTCTCAGAGAGCCTCCAAGGCTGCTGCTATCTATCTACCATGTTCTTCCGGACTCCATAACTTGGGGACTTATCGAAATAAAAATATAAAAAGGTCTGGGAATGGAGTTCAGTTCCAAAACCTTGGGCATAATTTCCAGTACTAGAGGAGAAAAGTACATTGAAATGCGAAAGGTGGAAACACTTCTTGTGGCTCAACTTCCAAATAAGGAAGGACTGACTTTAGTTTTTAACTTTTTTTTTTTTTTTTTTTTTTTTTTTTTTGTCTTTTTGAGGCAGGGTCTTCCTATACAGTTCACGCTGGCCTTGAGCTCACATTGTAACCCAAGGCTGGTCTCAAACTCACAGTGATCCTCCTGCCTCAGCCTCTGAGGGCTGGGACTACAGGCATGTGCCACCACACCCGGCTTATATAAATATATGTATATATTTCTGGTTTTGTTTGTCTCATTCTTTTACGACTGACTTCAGACAGTAGTTTGTGTGTATCATGATAAATATATCATGCAGTCCATCAGTTACTAAATTAACTAAAAGACCTTAATCTGCCAGCTGGGAAAAAATAGAAAATATTTAGTAGTCATTTAAAAGCTAAGAAAAAGCTAAGAATTATTTTTACAAGTTAGAAGGTCAGTTCGAGCTGATCTGTAATTCCAGAATACCATGTCATTTCTTTTTATCTTGGGAATAAATGTGTATGTTTTCTGCTATATTCTCCTCTAATTTATTCAACTCTTGGTCCTTTCTCAAAGTTTGATGGAGTTTAATCAAGGGGAAAATATTAACTGGAAATATTATTACCTGTAATAAAACATGTGAAGAAGAGTACAGTGGTGGATGCATGTGATCCCAGCTACTTAAGAGATTGAGGAGGATTGCAAGCATGAAACCAGTTTGGGAAATTTATGTCAAAAATAAAACTAAAAAGAGCTCAGGATGTAGCTCAGTGTTAGAGCACTTGTCTAGCATGCATGAGGTCCTGGATTCAATCCCCAAAAAGACAAACAAGTGACTATGATCAGCCTTGGCTTTGATCTACTGCCAGGAAGCTAACTTTCCATTTAAATTTCCTTTTTAACTGTATATTGCTCATTTCTTTCCTCCCTTTCTCTTGCCTCCACCCTCCTCTTCACCCTCCCCACTTTCTCTCCCCTCCTTCCTCCTCTTCTCTCCTATTCTCTCTGATAGGAGTCTTGCTATGTTATCTAAATTGATTTTGAACTCCTGGACTCAGCTTCCCCAGTAGTGGGAACTATAGGCATGTGAACCATGCCTAACTTTTACTGAGTGTCATGGTTACTTTTCGCTCATTGCTGGGACAATATATGTGACACTCATAATGAAGGAAGGAAAGATTTATTTAGCTCACTGTTTGTAGAGGTTTCAGTCCATAATCAACTGGCTCCAGGGCACAGTGGCATGGCACCAGGGCAGCACTTTAAGGCAGCAGCCAGCTAAAAGTAGCCAGAGCAAAAGGGGAAAATAAGCCTCTTCTCCTTCCTTATATTGTAAGCAGGCCATTCCCCAGCCCCTCCCAGGATGGATATAGCACACAGGCCACCTCTGTGTCCTCCTTTTGAACAGACTGAGGATATTTACAAAGTAAGGAATCCTGGCTTCCTGCTGCTTCTCTTAGTCAAATTTCTAAACTCCTCAGGTTGACACAATGTATCAATCATAACACTGAGAGATTTCTATTAAAAATAAAAAATGTATAGGTGGATGTGGAAAGGAATGTTTCTCTCTCCCTTAGTCCTTCCCAATCGAAGAGTAGTATAAGAATCTTAAGTATTTTTGTTTGTTTCTTATCTTAAATTTTTGGTTGAGGGCACTGCTCAGCTCTATATGTAGGCAGGTTAATCGTATTTGGTTTGGGAAGTATTTATCTAAGCACTGTTAATTCAAGGGTTTATTAACCCTAAATTTACCTCTGTCTCATCCACCTTCAAGCCTGAGGATGCTAAATAAGAGATTTGCAGGGACATTTAGCAGCCAACTTTTGCCTCCTGCTATGGGTGTCTAGAAGTCTGTCGTCGCTACCCTAAATATGCAGTTGCCTGAGATTCCAGCGGAGCTTCTGCAACACTGGGACTGCTCCCCAAACAGAAACAAATCATCTGGTTGAAACCACATTGCCCCTTCCAGCCATAAGGACTTTCCAGAGCTGTAAAACCAGAATTGAGATCTTGATCAACCAGACTGTAGCAACCGGCATAATCTCTGGCCTCTTTTCTTTGTTAATGAACCAGCCTGATCTGCATCAGAGCTATCGGAGCCTCATCAAGATGAAGTCATTTCTCCAGTTAAAGGTTTTGCCATAAATTTGTGATTTATCTTAGTTTTAATTTCCCTTATTGCTAAAGCAAGGAGTCACACTAGATAGTGACACAAGTAGTTCCTTAAAGTCTTATGGCATCACCGCTTTTTGGCCATGCTTACATATGAGAAGATGTCTGTGCTGATTGTGAGTACCTAAGGTTTGGCCTTGTCAGGCGGTCCATGAAGCCATTTCCTTGGATCACAACCAAGGAGCAGGATTTAGGTTAGTACTCTTAGTGCTATTGCTAAATTCTTTCCAGTTTGGGCAAGTTAGATTTAGGAGACGCTTTCCTAGCCTGCCATACAGCTTTCAAATTCTGCTTGTGTCTCAAACTTCCAGAAATGGAAGCAATGGGTTCTGACTTCAACCCAATACTGCAAATAACAAAACAAAAACTTCTGATATTATAAAAGTGCAATAAAATAATTTGGGGTTTAGACATTTCTTGTTCAACAAGCAGATATAAAATCGGAGTGCCTCTTTTTTAAATGGCACTGTCTGCAATGACTTGTTAACTAATGAATGCGTTTTGACACATGGCAAGGAGCAAATAATTCTTACTTACACTTTGAGTAGTTGAGATGCATCAAATACGATCTAGTTTACATTTATTGTATATTTAACTAGAATATAAATCTAAAAATAAAGGGATAATTATCAGCTTTATTATGAGAAAGAGATGTCATACAGATGAGCTGAATTCACATATAGTCAGCTAACTTTATTTCCCCTTCTTATATCAGCCTGCTATTATATATTACATGTCACATATTTGTCTTTGTAGACAAATTTGTCTCTGCAGAAGAGTAATTGCTGGGCTAGGGCTGTAGTTCAGTGGCACAGCACCTGCTGGCAGGCATGACATCCTGATTTTGATTCCCAGCACCAAAAAAAAAAAAGCTTAACTGTGCTTAACATATGGATTACTTCCTCCATATATTCACATAACAAGAATTTTAGTTGTTAATGAACAAAGATCATTTTAGTCCTGATGTTCACATTTTATGATTCTCAATTGCCAAAGTGTTGCCTTTACCAAAAGATCTTTTCATTACCAGAAACTGCTCTGCCTCCAAATTACTAATGCATTTAATCGACTCATCAACCACAACCTTCTGTCTTCTGGATTCACTTGTTCAAATGTGCTATTACCACTCTTCTTTAATTTCACCAACACTTTCATTCTGTTGGCTTCTGTGTTAGTTACCTTTCTGAGGCTGAGACAAATACCTACTATGTACAATTTAAATGAGAAAAGACACATTTCAACTCACAGTTTCAAAAGACTCAGGTCTACTGACTCCAAGGCAGAAAGCTGTTCACATCATGGCAGTAAATAAGCAGGAAGAGAGAGAGCAAAGAGAAGGAGGCAGAGTGAGAGAGAGCAGCTGGCATATCCCAGTGACCTACTTCCTCCAAAGGAACTCCACCTCTTAATAGCCCATTCAGTATTCAGCCTTATTGATGGAGGAGGTTAAGGACCTTATGATCCAATCACATTCGAGACACACCATTTCTGAACACGAGGGTTTAGGGGAACTTTCTGGAGCTAAACCATAACAGCACCCTCTTACTTTTACTTTGAAATTTGTGCAACTTAGATTTTGCCATTCTCCATCACGGTCATGCAGTTGTAAATACTGTCAAATTCTTTGCCCTTCTCTCCTCCCGTGTTATCTGTGTGGCAAAGCCTAACTCCCTGCTTTCTCTGCAAGCTGCACATAAACAATTGAGGATTGCTAGAGAAAAAATGCTGTAGCCTGGTGTAGGGTCACTATAAAACATAAACAATCTCAACTGTGAGTAGACCTTTTGTCTAGTAAATTCACTGTGTCCTGTGCTTTGGATTTTCTGTTTTATACTTTCTTTTATCTGTTCAGCTCTCCCAATGCTCTCTCATTCCATTTTGCAGGTTTTCTCATAATCAAGAGGAAAAATAATAGTTACCAAGTGAAAATTTTACTGGGCGTGGTGGTGCATGCTTGTAATCCCAGTACTTGGGAGGCGGAGGCAGGAAGATCACTGAGAGTTTGAGGCCAGCCTGAGGTACATAGCGAGTTCGAGTCCACATTACAGCACAAGACCCTGTCTTCAAACAGAATGAAACAAAACAAATGAAAATTTCCTCTCTTTGCAGATACCAATAGACTCATCTGTATCTGAATCTTTTCTTTTTTGTCCTCCACTTGTGACTTAAATTCCATCACTGTCCTCTTTCTTAGAGAACTAACTCCATTAGTTATTGCCTTTTCTGCATCTTTAACTTCTTTTTTCACTAGATCTTTTCCTCTAAGATATTCAAAAATATCTCTCTAATCTCTTTCATATTAAGAAAAAACATCTTTCCAATTGCCATCCATCACACTTTACTTTTATAACAAAAATTTTCAAAACTTTTGTCTCCATACCCTTACTTTTCAATCCTTTTTTGTTTGGTTGTTATTTGTTTGTTGTTATGTTGTAGTTTTTTAAAACTGGGTCTCACTTTATTGTGTAGGGTGGCTTCAAACTTGTGGTGATCCTCCACTCTTAGCCTCTTGAGTGCTGGGATCACAGGTGTGTACCACTACATCCTAAAAAGAATGTATATTCATATTCTCTGCCTCTGCCTTTCCCCCTATCCATATAGTCATTCATTCATTTATTCACTCATTCATACCATAGAAAATAATATAAGAACTTTGCCTGCATAGTTCTCTGCCCCTGCCCTATACTGCCCTATCTTTTATTTTTGTGTTTATCATTCCCTTACTTAATTTTTTTTTGTATTTATGAGACAATGTCTCGTTATGCAGTTCAGGCTGGCTTTGAGCTTACTTTGTGGCCCAGGTTGGTCTCAAACT
This sequence comes from Cavia porcellus, assembly GCF_034190915.1. Taxonomy (NCBI): domain Eukaryota; kingdom Metazoa; phylum Chordata; class Mammalia; order Rodentia; family Caviidae; genus Cavia; species Cavia porcellus. Next base: position 63,109,244 of record NW_026947489.1, read on the forward strand.
TACAACGATCCTCTTGCCTCAACTGCCTGAGTGCTGAGATTCAGGTGTGTGCCCAGCTGTTAATTTTTAAAATTTCTTACTGGAAATATATAGGAAAGCGTATAATTGTAAGCTAAACATCTTGAATTATCAGAATGTAAACATATGCATACCTACTACCCAGACCAACATTTAGGCACTCTAGAAGCTTCCTCTATGCGACCTCCCAGTCACAATTTCTTTGTCTTTCCCAAAGTTGGTCACTACCCTGATTTCTAACGGAATAAGGTAATTTTGCCAATTTTTTGAAATTTATGTAAATAGTATCATATTTTCTTATGGCTACCTTGTATTAGTCAATAATACACTTGCACATTTCATATATGTAATTACATGTGTAGCAGGAGTTCATTTTTTATCATAGAATTTATTATATCAATAGTTTTCTATCAATTTTATTATTGGACATTTAGTGTTATTTTCAGTTTTAGGTCATTGTGTAGACTATGACATGAAAATCCTAAATCAAGTCTTTTGTTATATACATGTACATATTTCTTTTGAGTAATATACACAATCACATATTCCTTTTGGATATCTATTTGGATGTATTATAATAGCTATCCATAGAGTATATGTATGTTTAACTTTAGTAGATAATATCAAACTGTTCTCAAATTTGTTATATCAATTTACTCTTTCATCAAGAAATGTAACAAATTTGCTAGTTGTCATCTTTCTCAGAGTTTGATTTTATTTTAGGCGTCTCATGAGTATATTTCATTGTGGTTTTAATTTTCATCTCCATATTAGTAATATGGTTATCTTACTTACTTTTCTCTCATTGCTGGGACAAAACACCTGATGCCCAAAATGAAAGAAGGAAACGTTTATTTAGCTTACAGTTTGTAGAGGTCCAGTCCATACTCAGCTGGCTCCAAGGCAGGGTGGTATGGCACATGGGCAGTCATTCATGGCAACAGAAGGTACCAAAGACAGCAAGAAGGAGGAGCGAGCATGCCTCCTCTCTCTTATATTGGCTGCCAGCTCCCCGCCCCTGGGTGGGCACAGCACTCACACCCTGAATCCCAGCACTAGTCAACAAACCAATCACAAATAACTAGATTTAGCCACCTTTGACTGCATGAAGCTTTGGAAGGACATCCAAATATAAACCATAACAATGGTTGGTCATCTCTTCCTATGTTTATGCTGGCCACTTTTATATAAAGTGATTAAGTCAGAGTTGATTGTTTTCCAGTTTTTTGCTTTGTTCCCTCTCATCTTCCTCCTCTTTCTCTTCTTTTCTCTCCCCTGTCCCTCTCTCTCCTCTTCCTCCTTCCCTTCCTCAGTACTGAACGCAGAACCATTGTACTGAGCTACATTACCAGCACTTTACTGGGATTACAAGTGTGAATCATCACAACTGGCTTATATTCCTTTTGCTTACAGATGTGTATATCTTTGTTTTCTAAACAAAGCTTACATGTGTTACAAATATCTTCTCCCATGTTGTAGCTTTATTTGATTTTTTTTTTTTTTTTTGAACCAGGGATCAAATTTATCTCATGCTTACCAGGCAGGTGCTTATACCACTGAGCTAAATCCCTGGCCCAGTAGCTTATTTCTTTACTACTTCAAGTTTTATTTGTACAAAAGTTTTTCATTTTAATATAATCAAAGTGTGAGTACTTTTCTTTAAGGTTAAACCTTTTTATATCTTGTTTAAGAAAACTGTGAAGCTGGGCTTGATGCCTTATTCCTGTAATCCCAGCAGTCAGGAAGGCAAATTAGGAGGATTCCAAATTTAAGGCCAGCCTGAGCTACAAAGTGAGACCCTATCTCAAAAATCTACATAAATAGAGACTTCTGGGAGAACATGACAGATAGATAGCAGCAACTTCGGAGACTCTCTGAGAAATGGCACTTAAAATCCAGCAATCGAGCCTGGCGAGAAATCCTAAGCAAGGGGAGATATACTTTGCCAACCCAAGAACGAACTAAACTAAGAGAAACCAACTGGAAAAGCAATCCCGGTGATATAACAGGAATAGATAAGGTCTGAGCACAGAAGCTGGACCCTGCACCATGGGAAGCTGTGATTTGAATTTCCAGCAGCCGCTGCTACGTCCCAATAGGGATGGCAAGGAGAGAGGTCTGAAAGCTCTGAAAGTGGGAAGTTGTGAATGGAGTTGAGAGCGGGACTGGCTGGGAGCCCTGCATTGACCTGTGGTGAGCGGATCGGTGACACTTCGATAGAGTAGGAGGCTTCAGCAAAGGACACACTGGGACCAGCGGGCTGGCCGGGATAGGATGCTGCAGTGACTTTAGTCACATACTCCCCTCTCAAGCGGGATTGGTGGGGAGTGCCTGACCTCCGTGACTCCACTGACCAAGACCCACTAGGCTAGCCCAAACAATGGCCCAGCACCTGGAGGTGCACCCTAGGAGTGAAGCCTTCGGTAGGTTGACCAGGAGGGGCGGGCCCAACATAGGCTGCCCAGGTCTGTCTCCCTAGTACACTGCAGTGGGCGGGAACATCTAGCCGGGGCAATTCAAACAAACTGTAACCTACAAAGAAAAAAAAAGGAACAAAAAATATGAGAAGAGGGAGCAACAAGAAAGGGTCCTTGGCCCCCAATCCTGAGAAACATGCAATAGTAGACACGGCACCAATAGACATAAAGCGCTATCTCCCCTGGAAGGGTGGGACCAGCAGAGGCTGCCCAGGTCTGTGTCTCCCTAACACACTGCAGTGAGCGGAAACACCTCGCTGGCGGATTCAAAAAAACTGTAACCAACAAAGAAACAAACTGGGCTTCCTATATATGCTTGTATGGAAGGGACAAAATGTATGGGAAGAGGGAGCAACAAGAAATGGTCCTGAGACCCAAATCATGAGAACAATGATCCAGGAAAGGTACATGCAAAGGAGAATGAGTACAGAAAATATGCAATCTCAGACATTGCACCAATAGATATAAAGTGATATCTCTAGAGCCTCATAGATGAGTTCAAAAGTGAAGCATTTAACGAAATAAAGCAAGATATAAGTACAACAGTTAGAGAAATGCTAAGCACCGCCCCCCCACCAAAAAAACAGATGGTGGAATGGAAGAACAGAAAAAAAGGGGAGAATTGTTTGATGGAGAAAATAGAGAAAACATAGAATGTGTGAAGCATGTTCAAAGAGATTACCAGGAAAATAAAAACTCTGTTGAAAGCTGCCACAACAGCTTGAAAGAAACAAAGGATAGGTTATCTGACCTGGAGGACAGATTTGTAATGTGGGAGCATGAAATGAAAGACTTCTTAAAAATAACAAGGAAACAGCAATAATACAAAGACTAGAAGATGGTAAAAGGATCTATAACTTCAGAAGGTAAAAGAAGAAGTAGGGACACAAATAAATGAACTACAAAGGCTATTCACAGAAATAATCCAAGAGAATTTCCCTAATTTAGCAAAAGGTAAAGATACTCAGATATATGAGGCATACAGGACCCCAGCCACCTACAACCCAAACAGAGCTACACCCAGGCATATAATAATCAAAATTCCAGAAATCCAATATGACAACAAACTATTAAAAGCCATCAGAGACAAGAAACAGATCACTTACAAGGGAACACCCATCAGAATTACAGCAGACTTCTTGGCACAAACCATCAAATCACAAAGAATGTGGGGGGAAATAATTCAAGTTTGAAAGATAACCTCCAGCCAAGATTGATATATCCTGCACAACTGTCCCTAGAAATTGATGGAAAAACAAGGTACATCCAGGATAAAGAGGAACTAGGGGAATTTTCAACCACCAATCCAACTCTACAGAGAATACTGCAGGATATTCTAAAAAAGGAAAATACAAAGATTCCAGAAACAGTGGCAGAGAGGTCACAGTGAATGGAACAGAAAGCAAAATGAAGAAGACAGACTGACAACTAATGACAGAAAAAGAGCTCAACAGAAATGAGGCAGAGAAGGTTGGATGATAGGAACAGCTATTTTGGAGAAAACCAGACATCAGAATAGCTAGTGCTGATTTAGTATCATCTTGTTTTGAAGTCTCATCAAGCTTTTATTCTTCTGTCTCCATCGGCCTTAACAGGTTGTCTTGCTGGATTTTATTATATGTGATAATATAAACAAAAACTTTTATAGACGAGATTATACAGAAACCATTGTTCATTTTCTGTTGATTTCAAATACTGTGTAATACTGTCATTCTCTTGAATGGTTTTACACTGTCTTGATATGTTTGATGCTGCAGTATACAAAGTTATACTCAAAGATTTCAAGGAAAGAGATACTATGGTAACTACTTTTATGTTGGGCTATCTTGTGGTGAAACACTATTTTGCTTAAATGGTTATGTTTTGACCTGCGCTGTTCTGTTGTTATGCCCTTTTTTATCAAACTTTTTTTATTATTTACTTTTTTATCTTTCTAATTAAGGGAAAAGTAAATAAAAAATAGCATGTTATATTATAGTAACCCACTTTGATTTCCTATTAACTTGATTTGAACTCCTGTATTGCCCTCACCATCTTGTTTTGACTGATTTTCCTCTATTCTGTTTTGCTTGATAGTACCAAGTTCAAAAGTATAGGCAACAACTGTGAAGACAATAAGATTCATCATGACGCCAATTCTGGTTGACTATTATCTTCTTATGAACTCCTGTAATGTCTCCAATATTTTGCTTTTATTGGCTTTGTTCTTTACTGTTTTGTCCAATTTTATTATAACTGATGATATAGGCAATTCTTTTTAAGATAGCAAGAGGCATTATGGTAACCATTGTTGATCACCTTGTACTTTGTTTTTACATTATGTATTATGTCCATCCTTTTGATTTGACTGACTCTGTTTTGTTATGTCACATTTGGTTTTACTGTCTTCAAAAAAAGTAATAAGAACTGTGGTAGTAATAAAACCCAAAATGTGTAATTGTCATTGTACAAAAGAGAGGAAAAGAAAGTGCTCTAAAGGATATAACTGCATGTATATTTAAGTGTATAACACAGATAACCATATTACTGAGATTTGCTGGATCATTGAACAGAACTGTTTCCATTCTCACTTTTTGAATGCCCACTTTATGTGCTTTAATTTTGTAACTTGAACAACTATTTCTAAAAGGGCAATATGTAATCTATTAACTAGTGACTTCCTACTGTTTATTTTTTCTGAAATTCTGTATAACTTGTACCCTTTTTCTGTTTATTTTCTCCTTAAATAAAAAAAAAACCAATGGTTCCCATTATGCCTCTTGCTATCTTAAAAAGAGTTGCCCATATTATCAGGTATAATAGAATTGAACAAAACAGTACAGAGCAAAACCAATAAAATCTAATCATTGGACACCTTACAGGACTTCAAAAGTAGATAATAGTCAAACCATAATGGGCATCATAGTGAATCTTATTGCTTTCGAAGTGGTTGCCTATACCCTCAAACTTTATACTATCAAACAAAACAGAATAGAGTAAAATCAGTCAAAACAAGATGGTGAGAGCAATACAGGTGTCAAATCAGGTTATTAGGAAAACAAAAAAGTTACTATAATATATCCTGCTAATTTTTAAGTTATTTTTCCCTTAATTGAAAAAATAATAAGAAAAAATAAATTAATTTTTTTAAAAAAGGGGGAGATTGAGATAAAAAAGGACATAACAGAACAATACAGGTCAGAACAGAATAATTTAATCAACATATTGTTTCACCACTAGATAACCTGACATAATAGTAGTTACCATAGTGTCTCTTTCCTTGATATATTTGAGTATAACTTCGTATACTGTAGCATCAAACATATTAAGACAGTGTGAAACCATTCAACAGAATGAAAGTATTACAGGGTATTTAGAACAAGCTAACAGAAAACCAACAATGGTTTCTATATTATCTCTTTGCCGATAAAAATTTTTGTTTATACTATCACGTATATTAAAATATAATAAGATACTACATGTTAAAACCAATGGAAACAGATGAACAACAGCTTGATGGGACTTCAAAAGAAGATGATATGAAATCAGCACTAGCTATTATGTCTTGTTTTCTTCAAAATAGCTATTCATACTATCACAGACAATAAAATCAAACAACCCAAATTAAAATCATTGCAATTAATGAAAGCATTATATGACTTCAAACCAATATAACTGCAAATCATGATTATCACATACTTTTATATATTCTTATCATTTTTAAATTAGGGAAACTATTCAGTATTTATACATGTGGGTTTGATTTATTTCACTTATGAGTACGGTCTCAAGATGTGTCCATTCATTTATAAGTATCTCCATGTGATCATTATTTATAGCTGAGTAGTACTCCATTGTATAAAATTACCACAACTTTTTTATCCATTCCTCAGTTGATGGACACTTGGGTTGTTTCCAAGATCTGGCTATTACAAATTGTGCTGCTGTAAACATGGCTGTACATATATCACTGTGTTATGATGCACTTTGAGTTCTTCTGGGAAAATGCCTAGAAGTGGAATAGCTTGGTCGAACGAGGCTTCCAATCCCAGCTTTCTGATCAATCTCCAGAGTGACCTCCACAATGGTTGCACCAGTCTACACTCCCACCAACAGTGCAGGAGAATTCCTTTTTCATCACAGCCTCTCCAGCATTTGTTGTTGGTGGTTTTGTTGATCTTAGCCATTCTTTCAGGAGTGAGATGGTATCTTAGTGTGGTTTTAATTTGCATTTCTCTAATGAGCAATAATGATGAACATTTTTTCATGTATTTATTTGCCGTTTGTATTTCTTCACCTGAGAATTGTGTGTTCATCTCAGGTGCCCATTTTTAGATTGGGTCTTTGAATTTTGGGAGTCTGGTTTTTTTTAATTCCTTGTATGTTTTAGACAGAAGTCCTTTGTCTGAGGGGCAGTTCATTAAGATTTTTTCCCAGTTTGTGAGTTTCTTTTCACTATGCTGGAGATTTCTTTTGACATGCAGAAACTTTTTAATAAGAGGTGATCTCAGTTAGTGATTCTGGGAAGTATTTCCCATGTGGTTTGAGTCCTGTTCATGAATTCTCTACCTACTCCTATGTCTTGAAGGTTTTTACCCAATTTGTCTTCCAATAGACTTAGTGTTTCTGTTTTAATATTCATATCTTTGATCCATTTACATTTTATTTTAGTACATGGTGATAGGCATGGGTCTAGTTTTAGTTTTTGGCATATGTAGAGCCAGTTTTTCCACACCATTTATTAAAGAGAACAAGTTACAAACATGTTCCACTGAACATATTTGGCCCCTTTATCAAAGATAAGGTGGTTGAGTGTGTTTCTAGTTGTGGTTGTATCTTCTAATCTATTCCACTGATCTTCAGCTCTGTTTTGGTTCCAGTACCATGTTGATTTTACTACAGTTGCTTTGTAGTATAACTTCCAAGTCAGAGATTGTGATACCTCCTGCCTTGCCTTTGCTGCTTAGAACTGTCCTTGTTACTCCAGGTCTCTTCTCGCTCCAGATGAATTTTAGGAGTGATTTATCGAGATCTATGAGGTATGTTGATGGTATTTTTATCAGGATTGCATTGAATCTGTATAACAGTTTTGGGAGAATGGCCACTTTCACAATAATTATTCTTCCTATCCATGAGCAAGGGATGTCTTTCCATTTTCTGAGATCATCTTCAATTTCATTTTTCAGTGTAGTGTAATTTTCCCTCTATAGGTCTTTCACTTTCATGAGAGTAATTCCTAAATATTTCATTTTCTTGGTTGCTAGTATGAAGGGTGTGGCTTCTCTTATTTCTCTCTCTGTAATTTTCTTTTTTTTTATTTAAAGAAAAGGAAACGAAAAAAAATACATGGAGATTAAAAAAAAAGGGTAGAAATAATACTAAATTACAGACAAACAAAAGGTAAGAAATTGCCAGTTGATAAGTTACAAATTGTCACCTTCGAAATGGCTGTTCAGGTTATAGAATTAAAGTATATAGAATGACATTCAAAAAAATGACCCTACAAACCATTCTGCTCTATGGCCGAACAAAAGCTCCGTAATATGATTATCAGTCCCACCTATTTGTTTTATATCTCTAAGAGGATAAGGTTAACCATATCAAAACAGAACAGAACATTTAAAAAAAATAAAAAACAATTTAAAGAAATACAGATTTCAAAGCAAGTCCACTGGAGATCTACCTTATCTAACTGTCTCTAGCTTCTTACAAATAGTTGTCCCTAACTTCACCCACTTTCTATACTTATTGCATATTATAGAACTAATCAAATCATTACAGGATGATGGAGTCTTTTTAGGTCCTCAAGTTCCAAATTAGGGAAGACAATACCAACTACCATCGCATCTCTCATTCTCTTTGTGATAGCCGTCCCCATCTCTGCATATGCTGAAGTTGAGCTGAAGAAACCAGTCCAGAGTCATTTTAATCAGCAAGCAATAGATTGCTAGAATTTATATTATAATGCTACAAAATAAGCCTCGGGTTTTTCAGGTCTCTTCCTCAGCGTATTTGTTCCTATCCTCTCTGTATTATAGGGAAAACCAAGTCATAACAAGACAACGAAACAATTTCCTAGATAAACATGCAATGGATAGGACTTATAAAACTATAATATAAATGATCTTCCGTAGCTACTATGTTTTCTCTTGTTATTTTCAATAGATTTGTCGACAACACTGGCTTATTATAGTTAAACATACTATCACCTATTTTTATAAAAACTTATCTTTGACTGCATTGTAGTATTTGAGAGCTGTTACTGATTCATACCAGTATGGATATCCTTTACATCTTGTCATGCTCAGAGTGGTTTCCTCTACTTTTAGGGTTGATTCTAACACGCATACCGATTTCAAATAGGATCAGTCAAGGGCAACCAATAGTCTTATGATTCAGATACAATTAAGATCAGTCATAGTAAGACAATGTAAGTAATACAGAATTTCAGCCTAAGTCAATAGGAAAGTAAGGATAGTTACCGTGGTATAACCTGCTATTTTTGGTTCTAGAGGTCTGTGTCCTCAAATCTGATATGAGTGGACAGACCAGAACAAATTTAATTCAATCTAAATATGGCACTAGGACTACTGTGTCTTTTAAATCGTTATACACCATTAGCAATGACCTCTGCTTTTTTTTTTAAATATAGTTTCAGAGCTGTCTCTACTAAAGACTAGCTTACCGTCTCTGCCTCATGTCTGCTACTCCACTTTTCTGCTATAATTTGTCCACCTTATTCCCTCATTCCATGGTCTGCCCCGTTCACTGAGGCTTCTCTGCCACTGTAGCTGTAATCCTGATATCTCTTCCTCTCTTTCTCTGTAATGTCCTTCAGCGCTCTCTGTAGGGTTGGATTGGTGGCCACGAACTCCCACAGTTCCTCCTTGTCTTGAAAGTATCTTATTTCTTCATTAATTTTTAGAGAGAGTTTTGACGGATATATGAACTTAGGTTGTGTATTTTTTTCCTTCAGGACTTGGAATATTTCTCCCCACTCCCTTCTTGACTTAAGAGTTTGTGTTGATAAGTCTGCTGTTATTTGGATAGATTTCCCGTTATAGGTAACCTGCATCCTTTCTCTGGCTGCTTTTAATATTCTGTTTTTTTGGTGGATTTCTGGGATCTCGATTATTATATGCCTAGGCGTAGATCTGTTTTGGTTGTAGGTAGCTGGCGTTCTGTATGCTTCTTTTATCTGGATATCATTTCTTTTTGCTATACGTGGGAAATTTTGCTTTAATATCTCTGTGAATATTTTTTGTATTTCATTTTTGGATGTTCCTGCTTCCTCACTCACATTCTTTATCCTTAGGTTATGTATCTTTTTATTATCTTCCAGTTTTAGAATTGCTTCTTTCTGGTTCCTTGTTATTTTTAAGAGGCTTTTTCTTTCACGTTCATAAGCCCTAAATCTCTCTTCAAGTTTCAGAAGGTTGTCTTTAGTTTCTGTCAAGGCATTTTGCCAATATTCAATGGAGTTCTTAGTTTCCTGATATTCTCTTTGGATCTGTTTCATGTATTCTAAGTTATGCTTAAATTCTTCAGATGCTTCTCTTTCTTTTCTGATTTCCTCAGTTCTTCCATCTGTGTTCTCTTGGGCGGGGCTTGTCATTTCTTTAATTAATCTCTTTATATCTTGCCTCACTTGGATCAGGAGTACATCTTTAAATTCCTCTATGAGATCATGTAAGTACTTTTTAATTTCGGCTGATGCTGTGTCGAGTAGAGGATGGTTACTGTGCTTGTTCTCTTCAGTGTTTAGTTCTCTTGGGTTTAATTTCTCCTGTTGAACAGCTTGAGATTTTTTTTTATTTTTATCTCTTGTCATGTTTCTGGTTTCTTTCAGACTGTCCTGGAGTTCTCTGGCCCTCTCCGAATTGCTTAGGGCCTTTCAGAAGCGTGCTGGCTTGAGTTTTTGCTGTCCTCCCCAATTTGCTGTTATCTGGGGTAGGCTGGGATGTAGGGGCGGTACAGTCTAGTCTCTAGCCTCTGTGTCAGTTAGTTCATAAATTAGGCTGTACTTTCTGGTTGTCACTGAGTTGTGACTATGTTGTATCTGCTTATTGGGCCCCAAGCAGAGGCTTGGTTTAGCCCCAGTAGCTCCTGCCAGTTCTCTTTGAATCAGAAGCAGCTGAGTAATGGCACAGGATTCTGCCCAGGTCCCAGCCGTTCTCTTCCAAACCTCTCTGTGATAGGAGCTCTAGAAAAGCAGATCTGCCCAAAACCAAGATGGCTCCCACTAAGTTCTCTGTGTGGAGCTGAAGCCAACAAGTAATCAGGCTCTGCCAGGACTCAAGATGTCTTCCACCAGCCCTCCCTACAGGGGGTCCTGGTGATGTCACCAAGCTGCGGTTTCTGCCGCCAGGCTAATATGTCTGCACCAGACTCTGTGTTATTGATTTCCCCATGGTGGCGGGCCAGCTGTTCTCTGGCCAAACCCAGCAGCCGCGGGGTTTTCTGTACTCACCAGAGTCCGGTGCAAGTCCTCGTTCCGGGACCGCCGCACACCAAGCTGTCCACTTTTCCCCCACTCGCGGCTCAGCGCTGACCGGTCAGATTTCTGTGCACCGTTTAGATTTGAATCGCCAGAGCTTTGTACATCCGCTCTGGTGCAGCGGTGCAGAACTGGCTGCTACTTGGAGTCTCGATCTGGGTCTCAGTTTCCCGCGGTCCCCAAAAGCAACTCAGCTTTTCGTGCTGGGTCCACGAGTCTGTTTGTTGATTTAAGGGCGCGGGATTTGCAGCCTCCGGTCTCAGCACGACTTTAAATCCTCCAGCTGTACTGTCTTGGTTAATAAGAATCGCTATCGATTTGTCTGGTCCTCTCCATGCTGTCTTTTTTTAGCTTTGAGTTTGAATTCTCTGGAGAGACTCTTCGCTCGATCCCCTAGCTCGCCGCCATTTTTCTCTGTAATTTTCTTGTTAGTATAGAGGAATGGTATTGATTTTTGAGTATTGATTTTGTATCCAACCACATTGCTGAATTTATTTATTATATCTAAGAGTCTTTTAATGGAATTTTGGGGGTCGTCTATGTAGAGTATCATGTTATCTGCAAATAATGATAATTTAACTTCTTCATTTCCGATCTTTACGCCTTTTATGTCTCTCTCTTGTCTAATTGCTCTGGCTAGTGTTTCCAGTACTATATTAAATAGGAATTGTGATAAGAAACATACTTGTCTTGTGCCTGATTTTAAAGTAAAGGCCTTCAAGTTTTGGCCATTTAGTATGATACTGGCTGTTGGTTTGTCGTACACGGCCTTTATTATATTGAGGTAAAGACTATTCCAATTTTCTGCAAGGTTCTTATCATAAATGAATGTTGGACCTTATCAAAAGGTTTCTCTGCATCTATAGAAATTATCATGTGATTCTTACTTTTGGCTCTATTGATCTGGTGGATTATATTTTTTGATTTACGTATGTTGAACCATCCCTGCATGCCTCTCATGAAGCCAACTTGGTCATGGTGTATAATCTTCTTGATGACTTGCTGCATCCTGTTTGCCAATATTTTATATTTGCCAATATTTTATTGAGAATTTTTGCATCTGTGTTCATTACGGAGATTGGTCTGTAGTTCTCTTTTTCAGTTGTGTCCTTCTCAGGTTTTGGTACTAGAGTAATATTTGCTTCCAGGAATGACATAGAAAGGATTGCTTCCCTTTCATTTTCATTGAAGAGTTTGAGGAGTGTTGGCATTAGGTCTTCTTTGTATTTCTTGTAGAATTCTGCAGTGAATCTGTCTGGGCTTGGGCTCTTCTTTGTAGGTAAGGACTTATTTACATTTTCAATTTCATTAATAGAGATTGGGTTATTCAGCAGTTTCACATCCTCTTGATCTAGCTCTGGTACTTCGTATGTTTCTAGGAATCTGTGTATTTCTTCTGTGTTATCAAACCTTTGCAAGTAGAGGTTTTTGAAATAAATGTTGAAAATCTTCTGTATTTAGGATCTGTAGTGATTTCACCTTTTTCATTCATTATTGCATGAATTTGAGCTTTTTCCTCCCTCTTTTTAATAAGGTTGGCTAGGGGCTTATCGATTTTATTTATTGTTTCAAAGCACCAACACTTTGATTCATTGATTTTTTTTTGGATTGTTTTTAGTCTCTATTGCATTGATTTCTGCTCTGATTTTTATAATTTCCTCTCTTCTTTTGGCTTTGGGCTGGACTTGCTCTTCTTTTTCTAGATGTCTGATCACATCAGTTTATTTATTTGTATTCATTCTGTTTTCTTGATGTGGGAACTCAGCTCAATGAATTTCCCTCTGAGTACAGCTTTCCTTGCATCCCACAGATTCCGGTAAGTTGTATTTGTGTTTTCATTTGTTTGTAGATATTTTTTAATTTCTGCTTTTATTTCCTTTGTGACCCACTGATTACTCAATACTGTGTTATTCAGTTTCTATGTGTTTTTGGTATCTTTGCAGTATCTTTTATCATTAATTTCTCATTTCATAGCGCTCCGATCCGATAACCTACAAGGGAAAATTTCAACCCTTTTGCATTTATGTAAATATGTTCTGTGAGTTAATATATGGTCTGTTTTAGAGAATGACCCATGTACTGCTGAGAAGAATGTGTATTCTTTTGTTGTTGGGTAGAATACTCTATATGTATATCAAGTCCATTTGTTCACAGGTGTGATTCCGTTCTTTTATTTCTTTGCCGATTTTCTGTCTCGTTGATGTGTCCATTGGTGTCAATGGTGTGTTAAGATCTCGTGTTATAATTGTATTACTACTAATTTGGTTTTTCATTTCTGTTAATACTTGTTTTATATAACTGGGTGTTCTGGAATTTGGTGCATATATATTTAAGATAGTTATCTCTTGCTCTTGAACTTTTCCCCTAACCAGTATGTAGTGAACTTCTTTATCTCTTATGATCATTATTGGTTTGAAGTGCCCATTGTCTGCAAACAACATAGCTACCCCTGCTTTTTTGGGGTTCCTGTTGCATGAAGTATTGTTTTCCATCCTTTGATTTTCAGTCTATGAGTATCCTTTTGGGTTAGATGGGTTTCTTGTAGACAGCATATGGTTGGATTTTGCTTCTTGATTCATTCTGCCAGTCTGTTTCTTTTAATTGGTGCATTGAGACCATTTACATTAAGGGTTATAACTGTTATATGTTGGTTTATTTTTGATATGTTATCTTTCTGCTGTTGCATCGTTATCTTTCTGTTCTGTTTGTCTGCTTTGTTTAGTGTTTTTTTTTTCCTGAGCGTATCTAAACTGTCTTTCAGTATTCTTTGCAGAGTTGGCTTGGTGATCATGAAGTTCTTCAGCTGTTCTTTGTCATGGAATTATCTTATTTCTCCATCGATTTTTTTAAATTTTATTTAAGAAGAAAAAGAAAAAAATGAAAAAGGGTACATGTTATACAGAATTTCAGAAAAAATAAATAGTAGGAAATCACTAGTTAACAGATTACATATTGTCATCTTATTAATAGTTGTTCAAGTTATAAAATTAGAGCATATAAAGTAGACTTTCAAACAGTGAGACTGCAAACAGTTCTGTTCAGTGATCCAAAAAACATAGTAATATGGTTATCTGTCTTATACACTTAAATATACATGTAGTTATATCCTTTAGAGAACTTTCTTTTCCTTTCTTTTGTAAAATTATAATTATACATTTTGGGTTTTATTGCTCGCACAGTTCTTAGTACTTTTTTTTGAAGAGAGTAAAATCAAATGTGACATAACAGAACAGAGTCAGTCAAATAAAAAGGATGGACATAATACATAACGTAAAAACCAAATACAAGGTGATCAATAGTGGTTACCATAATGCCTCTTGCTATCTGGATTTTATTATATGTGATAATATAAACCAAAACTTTTATAGACAAGGAGATTATACAGAAACCATTGTTCATTTTCTGTTAGTTGATTCTAAATACTATGTAATACTGTCATTCTCTTGAATGGTTTTACATTGTCTTGATATGTTTGATGCTACAGTATACGAAATTATACCCAAAGATTTTAAGGGAAGAGACACTATTGTAACTACTATTATGTCGAGATTATCTTGTGGTGAAACACTGTTTTGCTTAAATGGCTATGTTTTGACCTGCACTCTTTGGTTGTTATGCCCTCTTTTTTATCTCAATCTCCTTTTTATTGTCTACTTTTTCATTTTTATCCTTTGAATTAAGGGAAAAATAAATAAAAAATAGCAGGATATATTATAGTAACCCACTTTGATTTCCTGTTAACTTGATTTGAAACCCTGTATTGCTCTCACCATCTTGTTTTGACTGATTTTCCCTTATTCTATTTAGCATGATAGTACCAAGTTTGAAAGTACAGACAACAACTGTGAAGACAGTAAGATTCATTATGATGCCCACTTTGGTTCACTATTATCTTCTTTTGAAGTCCTCTAATGTCTCCAATTTTTTGGTTTTGTTCTTTACTGTTTTGTTCAATTTTATTATAACTGATGACATAGGCAATTCTTTTTAAGATAAGAAGCATTATGGTAACCATTGTTGATCACCTTGTATTTTGTTTTTACATTATGTATTATGTCCATCCTTTTGATTTGACTGACTCTGTCCTGGTATGTCACATTTGGTTTTACTTTCTTCAAAAAAAAAATAATAAGAACTGTGGGAGTAATAAAACCCAAAATGTGTAATTGTCATTGTACAAAAGAAAGGAAAATAAAGTCCTCTAAAAGATATATATTTAAGTGTATAAGATAGATAACCATATTACTGAGTTTTGTTGGATCATTGAACAAAACTGTTTGCAGTCTCACTGTTTGAAAGTCCCCTCTATGTGCTTTAATTTTGTAACTTCAACAACTATTTCTAAGATGACAATATGTAATTAACTAGTGATTTCCTACTTTTTATTTTTTCTGAAATTCTGTAGCACCAAAGATATCAAGACAGTTTAAAACCATTCAAGAGAATGACAGTATTACAGGGTATTGAGAATCAACTAACAGAAAATGAACAATGGTTTCTGTATAATCTCCTTGTCTATAAAAGTTTTTGTTTATATTATCACATATAATAAAATCCAATAAGTTACAACCTGTTAAGACCGATGGAGACCGAAGAATGAAAGCTTGATGGGACTTCAAAACAAGATGATACTAAATCAGCACTAGCTATTATGATGTCTTGTTTTCTCCAAAATATCTGTTCCTACCATCCAACCTTCTCTGCCTCATTTCTGTTGAGCTCTTTTTCTGTCGTTAGTTTTCAGTTTGTCTTCTTCATTTCGCTTTCTGCTCCATTCATTATGGCCTCTTTGCCACTGTTTCTGGAATCTTTGTATTTTTCTTTTTTAGAATATCCTGCAGTATTCTCTGTAGAGTTGAATTAGTGGTTGCATATTCCCCTAGTTCCTCTTTATCCTGGATGCACCTTGTTTTTCCATCAATTTCTAGGGACAGTTGTGCAGGATATATCAATCTTGGCTGGAGGTTATTATCTTTCAAAGCTTGAATTATTTCCCCCCACGCTCTTTGTGATTTGATGGTTTGTGCCAAGAAGTCTGCTGTAATTCTGATGGTTGTTCCCTTGTAAGTGATCTGTTTCTTGTCTCTGATGGCTTTTAATATTCTGTTCTTATATTGAATTTCTGGAATTTTGATTTTTATATGCCTGGGTGTAGCTCTGTTTGGGTTGTAGGTGGCTGGGGTCCTGTATGCCTCATACATCTGAGTATCTTTACCTTTTGATAAATTAGGGAAATTCTCTCTGACAGCTTTTTATATTCTATTCTTTTGTTTGATTTCTGGGATGGTGATTATTATATGTCTGGGTGTAGTTTTGTTTTGGATATGGCTATTTGGAGTTTTATATGCTTCACTGATCCTAATAACAGTTTCTAATGTCATGTTTGGCAAATTTTCAGCTATTCTCTAAATATCCTCTTGACATCCTTTATGTTGTCCCCCTTCTTTTTCATTTATCCCTGTCAACCTTATATTGTTTATCATTGCGTCATGTTACAGGTGTTAAATTGTTATTTCCTGATTTCTTGTTATTTTTTTTTGTCTTTTTCTTTTATTTTTAAAAGATCTTTCCTTTCCTGTTCACTGGTGGCAATCTTGTCTTCGAGGTCTGAAATTCTGTCTTCACTTTCATTGAGTTTTTACAACTTTCCATGGAATTTTTGATTTCCTGTATATCTCTTTGCATCTCCGTTATATATTCTGTTTGTTTCTTATATTATTCACCCAGGGATTCTATCTTTTTGTTTAGTTCCTCTAATTTTTTAATTGTGTCTTCTTTAGATATGTTCAGCATATCCTTCATTAATCATTTCTTCTTTTACCTGAGAGATTATTTCTGGTTTAAATTCATTTAAACAATTCCTTCTTGGAGTTGCTTCTTTATTTCGGTTACTATTATTTCAGGTAGTTCAGGCATATGACATGTATTTTTTTCTATGTACATGGCTCCTAGGCTTTCCTGGAATGGGCTGGATGTTTCAGATTGCATTTTGGTCTATCGTTTTGTCATTTTCTTATATTTCCATGTTTCAAGTGTTGTTTCAACGCTTTCCCTGGGCGTGTTAGAAATTTTCTATGTCCTGGGCTCCTGGGACTCCTCTGGTAGCTCCCTCCTTAGGTAGCGAGGCCCCCGGATTAAAAGAAGGTTGCCAGGCTCCTCCCAGATAAACCTAAAGCCTCCTCAAGCTACACAGCTCCCCTCTCTGGCAGCAAAGCTCACCCGAGAGAAAGAAGGCTACCTGGTGTGGTCCAGGCAATACCAAATCCCACTAAGCCCAATCTAGTGTGGCTGCAAGTCCAGCGTTCCCCCAACCTTTAGAGCAAGGATCTCATACTCTCCCGGGGATTGGATGTTTTGTAACCATCCATCTCCTTGGATGGCAAAGTAGGCCTCAAATCTCCTCAGCAGGGCTGACCCTCCTGCAGGCGGTGGCAGTAGTGCTGGTGCTCTCCAGGTCGAAAGAAGTTTGCAGGCAAGGCCAGAGTAGGTTCCCGCAGGTTGGCCCAGTTCCCTCCTTCACGCAGGGCAGCTGCGGTGTGCCCTCTGGGTGAGACAAGGGCAGTCAGCAAGGCCAGAGTAGGGTCCCGTGGCTCGGCCCAACTCACTCCTCCAGGTGAGAGTAGGCTAAGAGAAGGCAGTCAGCTAGGCCGGAGCAGGGTCCTGTGGCTCGGCCCAGCTTCCTCTTCCTGGTGTGCCCTCCAGGTGAGAGAGGGCAGTCAGCAAGGCCAGAGTGGGGTCCTGAGGCTTGGCCCAACTCACTCCTCCAGGCGGGCGGCTGAGGTGTTTACTCCGTGTGAGAGAGGGTGGTCAGCAAGGCCGGAACGGGGTTCCACAGCTCAGTCCAACTCACTCTTCCCAGTGGGCAGCTGCAGTGTGCCTTGACCTATTATTTTAAACTATGCATTTCTCTTCAGAGATGTATTGAGATATAATAATAACATGGGAATTTTGAAGAGTAGAATTATAGTATGAACCCTGTACCGAGTGAGAACTTAACCATTCTTTAGAAAATTAGTGGCAATTATTGTCAGTTTCTTAGTCTATAGTCTGAATTTCCTTTTAAGGACACTTTTATGTTCTTTTATTTTTAAAAAGGTATTTTGATTAATTTTGAGAAATGATTTCTTGCACTTGCCAAACACAAAATGTCTGATTTTTAATCATGTGACCTTTGGCATGTTACTTCCTCTTTCTGTGTATTGTTTCCTTACCCCTATGTCAGAATTGTTTTGGAGATTAAATGTGTTAAGTGAAAAGGACTAAACTAGTGTCTGGAACATTGTAAATGCTGAATTAATACCAATTGACTCTTCCCCTAAAGGCCCCACTGGATGAAAAGAGCAAGCTGAGCTAGGAATCAAAGAAAACTTAAAAGAGCTGAAAGGTATCACTTTTTCCAGGGAGTTTCCTGGCCGTAAGACCGAAAAAATAAACCACCCTGGGACCGACTTACCTCTCCAAGTGCTCAAACCTAAGCCCTGCCCATCAGATAATGTTATGTTCTTATTTTGTTCTATCTTTTGACTACAGGTTACAGCAGTTTCTGCACAGTCCTATCTATGCCCCACACCCTAATTGATAAGCAAGCAGCTTCACCATGGCTTGTTCCCTGATTCTACAGCAGGCCATAGCCAACCAGACATTCAAAGTTGTAAACCTGTCACATTTAACTGCCTTTGTCCTGTTTGCCTTTTTTGCCACAAACTTTGTATAACTTCTCTCCTAACCCAGACTTGGGGCTCAGAATTTGGCGCGCTTAACTCCTCCTGGCCCACAGCTAATAAAGGTTGATTCCCTCCATTTCTCCCAAGTGCTGCTGATGCGTCCCACATCACTGCTAAATCTGACTTTGCTGTAACTGCCATATTTTGGACTTCTGTAGCATTCAGTATATAAGACTGTCTTACATTTTATATTGATTACCTGTGTAACTAGTGTTTTCTTCTTCATAAAATTCTAAAATTGTCAAGAAAAGAGACAATGTCCCATTTATTAACTCTTTTATTCAGTAAGTCAGCAAATGCTTTAGTACTCTCTGTTTACCAGGCACCAGAGATAAGCACTGAATAAAAAAGATATGGTCTCTGCTTCCATTGATTTTGCATTCTAAAGGAAAAGCCAAATAATAAACCAAAATGAGAAAGATTGCATATTTTTGTACAGGCTCTGATGGCGTAGCCAGGAGTTCAGTAGTTCAGTGGAGTGGCAAAGAACAAAGCAGAGTCTCAGTGATATTTCCTGATCGAATGGGGTTCAGTACAGAGAATAAGAAAGGATAAATTAGCAATAATATCCCACCAAATTCCTGCCTTAGAAAGCTCTCCAAGGAAAAAATCATCATTATGTATTATAAACAAGGTATTATACTAAATACTACAGTTGTATGTTGAGTACTGTATGTTAATTATCCCATTTAATTCTCATGTCTTTGAAAGGTAGATATTAGATTCATTTTACAGATGAATAAAAAGTGCAGGAGTTGAAGTGCAGTCACTTCAAGGTCACACAGTAAGGATCAGAATTCAGATTTTACTCAAGATGCAAAGCCAGAGTTTTTCACCATGAAATAGAGCTGATAAGTTTTTCTAAATAAGCAGCTAATTATCAGGGATGGGTGGCTCAAGCTATAATCCCACCTGCTTGGGAGACTGAGGCAGGATTGCAAGTTTGAGGCCAGCCTTGGGCAATTTAATGAGGCACTGTCCCAAAATAAAAAATAAAAAGGGCTGGGATATAGCTCAGGGCTAGAATGCCCCTGGATCTCAGCTCCCCTGGGAGGAAGGAGGAAGAGCCAGTTTGAATTTGAAGACCTGGGGTGTGCCTGTGAGAAAGACTTCTTGAATTTTTATTTTTTAGCAGAAGTAGGTCTATTGAAAGATAAACCCATACATCATATGTGAACTATAAAAATGTCAATCAGTAGTATGAGTAATTTCTTTCTCTAATGTCTTACAGTTTATATAACTGTATTACTGTACCACTTACTCTGTAATTGAGCAAGATACTTAAACTTGTGACTCAGATGTCTTCATATAACAAGTAGAAATGATAGTACCTGCCAAACCTAATCAAGTGAAATATAGGAAAGATATGTAAATCAGAATAATGTTTTAATTTTCTTAATGGCCCATAAACTATTTGAGGATGGTCACGGGGTTATATATCATCTTTTCCTATGTGCCACAGCATAAAAAGAGATCATCTTATGGTACATATTTGCACGCCTTAAATACAGCACTAGTTGAGGAAATAAATAATTATCAGGCTTTTATCATTATGATAAATAATGTAGCAGGAACAAGTAGGTTGGTACCTCAGTAATTTTGGTTATCTTGATGCCTTTGAGTTTTCCTGAGCTATACCTTGGATTTTAGTTGCAATAAAATAGTCTTTGGTGTTGAGAACCATTTTAGTTTATTTTTAGCAACTCACTTCATATGTAAACATGTGGCAGAGAATGAGAATATGATGGAATGGAAAGGAGTTAGTTTACTGATGCAAGAACACTCTGCCTTTGTGATGTTTATAGGTGTAGGTTGTGATAACCTGCCACATGCTGCACATTTTTTAGAAATAGGTGACGGTCAGATCTAAAACTAACTCCTAAACTCCAATCTTCACATTAAAATATGAAATTAAGGGGCTGGGGATTTAGCTCAGCGGCATAAGCGCCTGCCTTGTAAGCAGGCAGTCGTGAGTTCAATCCCGGTACTGATAAAAAGGAAAAAGACAAAAAAAAAAAAAAATGAAATTAAAGAATACAATACTATTTGGCACTATAGTTTGAGTAACATATGCTTGTATCAAATCTGAGAAATTCAATTTAGAAAAAGGAAAATCTCAAATTAGATTTTGTTATAGAGCCCTTCATACTTAGTAATTTTAAATACCGTTTAAGTTACCATTTTAGGCTGGGCATGGTGGCACATGCCTGTAATACCAGCACTCTGGGAGACTGAGACAGTAAGGTTGTAAGTTGAAGGCTGGCCAGTTTAGCAGCTTAATGAGACATTGCCTCAAAATAAAAACTTTTTTAAAAGGCCAGGGAATATAGCTCAGTGCTAAGGCATTAGATTCACTTCCAGTACAAAAGCAAACAAACAAACAGGAAAAAAACTACAACACTTTAATTTCCCACCATTTTTTCCTATTTACTTTCTTCTTTTTAAGATCCTTTTTCAGAGAAGTTTAAGTTTAGAGCGAAATCGAGACGAAAATACAGAGGTACCCTATATTCTACTGCTCCATCCATTCATAGCCTCCCCTCTTATCAACACATCCTACCAGAGTAGTATGTAATCTCTAGTATCACACACACACAAAATCCAACCCAACAAAAAACACCTAATAACTTGCTGAACAACATATTTTAGCAACATAGAATACTACGATACTAGTTATTTACTCTTGTGCTACCCAGCAGTGTGGGAAAGTATCTTGTACTATACCACTACCCCAGGAAAAGATAAAAATTCAAAGTGTGGTTTCTACTGAATGCATATCACTTTTATACCATGTTGAAAAATCATTATGTTGAACCATTGTATGTCAAGAACCATCTTCTGTGTTTAGAAGAAACTGCCAAACCCTGTTACAAAATGAGTGTACTATTCTGCATGTCCATCAGCAAGCATTGTTTTGGATTGTACTATTCTAAGTCTATCTTGTCTGAACTTGCATTTGCCTGATGACCTGATATGGAACATCTTTTCATATGCCAATTTGTCATCTGTGGTTTTTGTTGTTGGTGGTGGTGGTGGTGGTAGTGTGTGTGTGTGTGTGTACACGCGCATGTTTAACAGTGCTGGGATCAAACCCCAAGGCCTTGACTGTGCTATCCATACATTCCAACTCCTTCTCTTCCTCTCTTTCACCCTTCTTTGGAGATAGGCCCAGGCTGACCTCAAATTCCTGAATTCAAGTATTTCTTGTACTTAAGCCTCCTGAGTAGCTGGGACTATATGCATGCACCTACTCCTCCTGGATTGATTAATTTTTTAATCAGGTTGTTCATTTGGTTATCATTAAGTTTGTATTTGGGATAACCAGCTGAGACAGGAAGATAGCAAGTTCAAGGCCACTGGGGTTATACAGTGAGTTCAAGGCTGGATCCTTCATCAGGTCTTTTGTGAATTTTTTCTTTCAGTCTGTGACTTTGGTCTTCTAGTTTTGTTGACAGTGACTTTTACAGAGAAGTTTTTCATTATTCTTTTTTTTTTTTGTCTTTTTGAGACAAGGTCTCTCTATGCAGTTCAGGCTGGCCTTGAGCTCACTTTATAACCTAGGCTGGTTTCAAATTCGCAAGAATCCTCCTGCCTCAGCCTCCCTAGTGCTTAGATTATAGGCATGAGCTACCACGCCTGCTTCGTTTTACATTTTAATGAAGTCCAGTGTGTGTATTATTTCTCCGATAGAGTTATGCCTTTGGTATTGTACCTAAAAAGTAATTACTATACCCAAGCTCATTTATATTTTTCCCATGTTATTTTCCTGGACTTTTATAGTTTTAGATGTTATATTTACAGGTAATGCATCTTTGACACATTGTTAATTAATTTCTGTGAAGAATGTAAGGTCTGTACATAGTCATTTCTTTTCCCCTGAAGGTAATTACTTGTTTTTGCGTCTTTTGTTGAAAATATTTCATTTGTACAATATACCATGTTTGTTCTTGTGTCAAAGATCAGTTGACTGGGGCTGGAGGTTTAGCTCAGTGGCATAAGTGCCTGCCTTGCAAGCAGGCAGTCGTGAGTTCGACCCCCAGTACCGGTAAAAAAAAAAAAAAAAATCAGTTGACTATATTTAGTGTATATTTTTAGCCCTTTGGTCTGTGTGTCTGTTCTTTTGCCTGCATCACATTGTCCTGTTACTGTAGCTTTATAGTTTTGAAGTTGATTGATTTTTGAATGTTTTTCAATATTATGTTGGCCAGTATAGTTGTTTAGCTTCTCCAATATTTAATAACCAATTTGCCAAAATCTACAAAATTAGTTGTGATTTTGATTGGGTTGCCTTGAACCTATCAAGTTGAAGAGAACTGGCATCTTGATAATATTGAGTCTTGTCGTCCCTAAATATGGAATCTCTCTATTTTAGTTCTTTTATTTTGTTCAACAGAGTTTTGTAGTGTTCCTCCTGTAAATCTTATATATTTTGTTAGATTTCCTCAGTATTTCACTTTGAGAGTGTTAAGGCAAATGGTATTATATTTTTTATTTCAAATTCCACTTGTTCATTGCTGATATATAGAAAAGTTATTGACATTAGTATATTAATCTCTTATCCTACAACCTTGTTATCTTGCTTATTAGTTCTAGATTTTTTATTTTTACTGGTTGTCATTGACTTCAGATTTTCTACAAATACAGTCTTGTCATCTATGAAGAGTTTTATTATTTTTTTCCTTACTAAACATTATACCTTTTACTTTTTTTTTTTGGTAGCCGGTATTGAACTCAGGATGTCACACTTGCTAGTAGGCGCTTGTGCCTCTGAGCTAAATCTCTGGTCCCACCTTTTACTTCTTTTCCTTATCTTACTGCATTTGCTAGGACTTTAAGTATGATATTGAAAGTGAGTTGTAAGAGGAAACATATTTGTTTTATTCCTACTTAGTTGGAAAGCTCTGAGTTTTTGTTTTTATTTTGTTGATATTCATCAACTTGAAATTTCCCTTTATTTCTGGTATACAAAAGTTTCTCATGAACAATTATTTGATTTTGTTATCAATTATTTAATTTTTTCTACATCTATTGATGTGATCAAATAATTTTTCTTTAACCTGTTGATGTAATGGGTTATATGATTTTCTTTTTCAGTACTGGGGATTGAATCTGGGTCCTTTACACTGAGCTACATCCCCAGCCTTCTTCAATTTTTTATTTTTGTTTTTGTTTTTGAGACAGGGTCGTGCACTGTCACTAAGTTGTTCAGTGTAGGCTAGAACTTGCAGTTCTCCTACCTCTCAACCTTCCAGAGTACTGGGGTTATAGATACACAAAGCTACTCCAGGTGTGAATTGATTTTGAATATTGAACTAGCCTTACATACCTGGAATATATCCCATTTGATTGTGGTGAGTAATTCTTTTTATACATTATTGGAAGCAATTTGCTAATGTTTTGTTGAGTTTTGCATCTGTGTTTATGAGACATTGATCTGTAGTAAAGATAAAAGATAACTTTTATCTGATTTTGACATTAGGGAGATGATGGCCACACAGAATTAATTAGGATGTGCCATGTAAAATGGCGTATGGAAGGCTAGTGACCTGAATAGTAGAAGAATTTATAAGACCAGGCTGGGCATGTTGGTGCATATCTGTAATTTCAGCACTGTGGGAGGCTGAGGTTGGAGCATTACAAATTTGAGCCGAGCCTGGGCAACTTAGTGACTCAGTAAGACCTTGTCTCTAAAGATAAAAAAGAACTGACAATGTAGCTCAGTGATGAGGCCCTAGATTCAATCCCTAACAACAAACACACATATAGACCTCAACACACATGCACACAGAATTTATCAAGACCAGAGCAAGAAGAAAGGAAATTTTTTGATTGTACTTCAAAGGAGCAGTGAACAAGTTTATAGGTCATGCAGTCTGAGAAAGGCAAGGAGTCTTTATAATGGTTTCTTGAGCCTAAGATATTACAGATAAGATCTATGGACTTGGGAAAAAATATTACAGGATAAGGTATGGTCCTGTGTTGCTGGTCTCTCTGAAGGTTGTTGATATATGTTATTTTACAGTAAGGTTCCATGCCAGGCGTGTGGGATAATGTAATGGTCACATTCAATAAATAAGGGCTGCTTAAATGACTGTTTAGCTGTAGGTTTCTTTAGCAGCTCATTTGAAAACAGAGTTTGTGATTCTGACATAGGGCCAAATGGAGGCCAAAATGGCCTCTTGTTGGTTTAATGTCACAGGAAGTATTCTCTGAACTTCTACATTTTGAAAGAGGTTATAGAGAATAGATATTAATTTTTTCTTAAATGTTAGGTAGAATTTCTGAGTGAACTCCTCTGGGTCTGTGCTTTCTGTTTTACGTTATTAATTATTGATTTAACTTCTTTACTAGACAGCAGCATATTCAGATTGTTTATTTTTTCTGTGTGAGTTTTGGCAGATTGTGTGAAAAATTCATCTATTTAAAAAATAATAATAATAAATTCATCTATTTCATCTAATTTGGAGATATAGTAATTCATAGTTTTCATTTTATTATCTTTTTATACTGGTGTCTTCTCTTTCATATCTAATGTCAGTAATTTGTATTTTCTCTCCTTTTCTCAGCCTAGCTATGGACACATTGATCTTTTTTTTTTTTTTTTTTTTGTCTTTTTCCTTTTTATCGGTACCAGGGATCGAATTCACGACTTCCTGCATGCAAGGCAGGCGCTTATGCCGTTGAGCTAAATCCCCAGCCCCTCATTGATCTTTTCTTTTTTTTTTTTTTTTCATTGATCTTTTCAAAGAGCCATCTCTTAGTTTCGTTGACTTCCTCTTTTCAGTTTCATTGATTTCTGTTCTAATTCTATTGTTTCTTTTCTTCTGCTTTAGATTTAATTTGTGCTTTTTCTCCTTAGCTTTCTAATGCAGAAGCTTGGATTACTGATTTTAGATCTTGCTTTTCTAATATATACATTCAATATTACTTAAATCATTGCTTTTGCTATATCCACAAATTCTGGTAAATTATGCTTTCATTTTCATTTAGTCCAAAATATTTTCTAAAAATTCTACAGGGGGGTGGGTTTCTACCTGAGATTTAGTTGACCCATGTATTATTTAGAAGTAGGTTGTTTAATCTTCACATATTTGTTACTGACTTCTAGTTTAATTCTGTTGGGAGCTAAAAACAGTCATTGTATAATTTCTGTTCATTTAAATTTGCTAATAGTTGTTTCATGGCCAGAATGTGGTCTAGCTAGATGAATGTTCTATGTGAGATTAATAAGAATGTGTATTCTCTGCTAGTTAAGTGGGGTATAGATGTTGATTGTATTCAAATTGATGGATGATATGGTTGGGTTCAGCTATATCCTTACCAATCTTTCTGCTTGCTGGATTTGTACTTTTCTTCCTCATTTTCCATAGTAAGGATATTAAATTATCCAGAGATAATACTGTATTCTCTGTGTAGTTCTTCAAATTTTTGCCAATGCAGGTTGATATTCTGTTGTTCAGCACATACAGATTAGATCTTATACAGTACTGCAAAAAAAGAAAAAAGAAAAAAATGTATGTGTACCAGCAGAGAGCCCATGCTTTCATCATAATATAATGCCCCTCACTAGGATTGATAACTTTGCTTGCTTTGAAGTATGCTCTGTCTTAATGTAGCTACTTCTGCTTTCTTTTCATGAGTGCTATCAGAGGTTATCTTTCCTTGTCCATTTTCTTCTACTCTAAATGTGTCTTCATACGTTTACAGAGGGTTTTCAGGGCTAGGGCTAAATACGAAGTTCAGAGACAGAGCGTATGCTTAGCGTGAACAGGGGCCCTAGGTTCTGTATCCAGCTTCAAAGCCAAAAACAAAAAAAAAAACAGTAGATTTCCTGTGAATGGCATATACAGTTCATTATTGTTATTTGATATATTCTGACAAACTATTAATGAATTGGTACATTGAGATCATGGTGTACACAGTGATTACTGAAATGCTGGGGATGTAGCTCAGTAGGTGAGCAAATGCTTTGCAGGCAGAAGGCACTGGGCTTGATCCCCAGTACTGGGAAAAAGTGATTATTGATACAGTTGAATTTAATAGCTACCAAATTTTTACTATTTTCTAATTGTGGTCCTGTTCTTTGTTTCTGTCTTTTTGGCTTTAATTGAACATTTTATAATTCCACTTTTTTTCCTTTTTTAGCATTATCAGTTATGCTTTTTTTTTTTTTTGTACTGGGAATCCAACTCACGACCATGCGCTTGCAAGGCAGACGCTTATGCCACTGAGCTACATCCCCAGCCTCAGTTATGCTTTTTTTTAAAAAAAAAAAAAAAACCTTTTTTTTTAGTGTTTGTTCTGGAGTGTATCCAAGCCAACTTTCTTTTTTTTTTTGTCTTTTTCATTTTTATCGGTACCGGGGATCAAACTCCCGACTACCTGCTTGCAAGGCAGGCGCTTATGCCGCTGAGCTAAATCCCCAGCCCCTCCAAACCAACTTTCAAATAACCCTACAAATATACTTTAAAGACATTGCAAATTCATCTATAGACTACTGCAAAAATAGAATATCATAATTAGTATGTCACAAAAATGTTTTGGTTTCCTAGGGCATATAGAAGTTATGTTTGAGCCAGGCATGTTGATCTATGTCTATAATTCCAGCATTTAGAAGGCCGGTACAGGAGGATTATAAATTTGAGACCAGCTATCCTGTCTCAAAACAAAATAGTTATAAGTTATGTTTGCATTACAGTGTGTTAAATGTGCAGTAGGATTTTTAAAAATACATATTTTAATTGAGGGTTGGGGATGTGGTTCAGCAGCACAGTGCCTCCCTGGCAAGTGCGAGGTCCTGAGTTTGATTCCTGTACTGAAAGAAAGAAAGCAAGAAAGAAAAGAAAAGAGAGAAAGAGAAAGAAAGAATGAATGAATGAATGAATTTATTGAAGCTGGGCATGGTGGTATACTCCTGTAATTCCAGCACTCATAAGGCTGTCAGACAGACTGCAGTGAATTCAAAGCAAACCTTAGCTACATAGCGAGTTCAAGGCCAGCCTTGAACTACATTGTAAGACCCTGTCTCAACCTCCTCCCCCCAAAAAAGAACTTTATTGATAGAAAATACTGACGCTCATTTAAGTCTTTAGTGGATTTTATCTTAACAATGAAGTTTCTACATTCATCTACTCTTCCTTTCATGAATCATGTTGCATTTTACCATATAGAGCTTTTTTTCAAAATTGAAGTCAGTCCTCTCAAACTCTTTATCAGCTAAGTTTATTTTATCAACTAAGTTGCATAAATCTCTAAATTCATGTTGTCATTTCAACATGATCACAGCATCTTCACCAGGGGAGTCTATCTCAAGAAACTTTCTTTGCTCATCCATAAGAAGCTACTCATATTGGTCTGTTGAACTTTTCTCATGAGATAGCAACAATTTAGCTACATCTTTAGGCTCTATTTTAATTCTGGTTCTTTTTTTTTTTTTTTTTTTTCTGTCTGAAACAGGGTTTTGCTTATAGCTCAGGCTGTCCCTGAACTCACTATGTAGCACAGGCTGGCCTCAGACTCAACACATCCTTCTGCCTTAGCTTTCCAAGTGCTGGAGTTACAGATGTAGGCCATCATGCTTGGCTTTTAATCAACTTCTTCAAATACCTGTTAATGTTACATACTTTTTATATAAGCTGATAGTATCTCACTAAATTGCCTAAGCTATCTAAAAACTTGCATTTCTCCTGCCTTAGCCTCCCAAGTAGCTAAGATTATAAGTATGCGCCTCTACATCCAACCAGTGAGGCACAACCAGGGAGAGGTCCCGTGACTCACAAATGTTCTTAATGACAACTGGAATGGTGAATCCTTTCCAGAAGATTTTAAATTCAATTTATCCAGATTCATTAGAGAAATCACTGTCTATGGCACTGCAGTTTTAAAAAGTATGTTTGATTTATTTATTCATTGCCCTGCATCATGATGAAACCCAAGGCTTTGAGCTTGCTAGGCAACTACACTATCAATGAACTATAGCCCTAACCCAAAAAATGCTTTTTTAAAAAAATAAGACTCAAGATATGTTACTTCTTAACCCAAGTTCTGTAGAATGGATGGTGTGTTAGCAGAGATGAAAATGGCATTAATCTCTTTGGCACATCTCCATCAGAGCTCTTGAGTGATGAGGTGCATTGTCAATGAATAATAATGTTTTGAAAGGAATCTTTCTTTCTGAGCAGATGTCAACAATGGATTTAAAATATTAAATAAGCCATGTCGTAAGCAGAGGTGCTGTTATCCAGGTTATGTTGTTCCATTTATACAATACACGCATAGTACATTGGCATAATCCTTAAAGGCCTTCATATTTTTGGAATGGTCAGTCAACACTGCTTTCAATTTACAATCACCAACTCTGTTAACCCTTAATAACAGAGCCAATCTCTCCTTTGAAACTAATGATTGGCTTCTCTTTAGCTAAAAATCCTGGATGGCATTTTCCTTTCAGATTAAGGCTGCTTTATCAACATTGAAAATCGGCTATTTAGTATTGTCATCTTTAATAGTTATCTTAGCTAGATCTTCTGAGTAACTTGGTGCAGCTTCTGTATCAGTATCTGCTGCTTTACTTTTTACTTTTTGGAGTGTTTGCTTGTTTTTCCACTGTGCTATTGGGATTAAATCCAGGCCTCATGCATTCTTACACACATGATTACCACTGAGCTTCAGGCCCAGACTTTGTATTTTTACATTATGGAGATGGCTTTTGCTTAAAATGTATGAGCAACCAATGCTAGCTTCCAGCTTCTCCTCTGCACTTCCTCACTTCTCTCAATACTCATGGAATTGAAGAGTTAAAGCTTTGCTCTGGATTAAGCTGTGGTTTAATAGAATTTTCTGACTGGTCTGATTTTTTTTCTATACAAGCCATTAAGATGTTCCCTATGTTAGCATTAAAGCTGTCTTACTTTCTTACCATTCATATGTTCACTGGAATAGCACTTTATATTTTCTTCCAAGAACTTTTCTTTTGCATTCACAACTGATTAGGTACAAGAGACCTAGGCTTTGGCCTGTCTTGTCTCATAGCATGCCTTTTTCACTAAGCTTAGTCATTTCTAGCTTTTGATTTAATAGGAGAGATAGGTGATTCTTCTTTTTATTGAACATCTAGAGGCCACTGTAGTGGAGACCACTGTAGCATTATTAACTGGCTTAATTTCAGTGTTGTTCTGTCTCCGGGAAAATAGTGAGGCCTGAGGAGAGGGACACAGGTAACAGTCAGGGGAGCAGTTAAAACATACATCATGACAGTAAATTTGCCATCTTGTTTAGAGAGTTTTTGGCACCCCAAACAATAATAGGAACATACAACATCAGTGAGCACTGATCACATATATGACATGCATAACTTGGGAGAGGAAGTAGGTGATTTTT
Organism: Cavia porcellus; assembly: GCF_034190915.1. Classification (NCBI taxonomy): domain Eukaryota; kingdom Metazoa; phylum Chordata; class Mammalia; order Rodentia; family Caviidae; genus Cavia; species Cavia porcellus. Next base: position 63,139,318 of record NW_026947489.1, read on the forward strand.
AGGGGAAATGAGTACACTTGAAGAACAGACAGTGGTTCCTCTGGGCAAAGTTCAGACAAAGTTCCTCTGGGCTTGATTTAATGTTTGTTCATTCTCTTCCTGGGATATGAATTTACTCTAATTTGGTTAATAAATTTTTGTTTTGTCTTTTTCTTTTTTATCGGTACCAGGGATCGAACTCAAGGCTGCCTGCTTGCAAGGCAGGTACTTATGCCGCTGAGCTAAATCCCCATCCCCGGTTAATAAAATTTTAATAAGGGGATTGAAGGAAGTTGTGTTCCTGTTTGGTACATTTGGTCTTTCAGTGGATAAGAGAAACTTAAGAAAAATCCTTCCCTGCACATACTGTTTCTCAGGTGCTTTCAATTTAAAGTTTAAACTGGCATATTTTGGGGTATCATTTTTCTGAGCCCCATTGAGTGCCTACTATATACTGGGTACTATTCTAATTGTTTGAGACAAAGCAGAGAACAGAACTGACTGGATCGCTGTGGAAGATGCTACTGAACAATGTGCATTTTGCTCTCACAGAGTAGTCCAATTACTGCAGTGACAAGTTTTGCAAAAGAGAGTTTATTGATAATGTAGCCAAATTTCAGGTGAGAAATTCTCCAGACTCAAATCTGCCTGTTCAAGGACAAAGTGAGGGGTAGTTATGGGATGAAGAAACAAGTTGGTCCAAGGATTGGCAAAGGGTAAAGTAATTGATCATTTATATGTTAAGTCAAACTTCATGAATGCTCATAAGATTCATATTCAGAAAATGACAGCATGAGAATAATCTGGAGTTTTTGGTTCTTTGTTTTGGCAACAGTCACTCATCAAACATTCCTTCACACCCAAGCTCAGACCGTATACTCAGGTCCACATTACTTGCAGCTACAAAGGAGATAGAAGTGAAATAGTTGATTTTGTGAAAACCTGAGTTCTTTATCTCACAAAGTTGAAAATAAAATCAAGGGTAAAAGGAGGCATTTAGGAGGGTGTTTATAGTAAGAAAAAAACTCTTGGTGGATACTTACCAAGAATAACTGGAACTCTAGTGTGCTTTCTTTGTTTTGGCTTTATATAGATGAGCAGAGCATAGGAGGCTTTGTAGAATTTAAAAAGCAGTTACTACTTAGACAGGTGCTTAGCTGGAAACTACTTCAGCCTGGAGGTTAGGGAGGAACTGTTAATTTAGCATATGCTATGTAATAAGTTTCTTTCCTGGGAGGAAAGATCCTTATATGAACTTCTGTCCTTTGTTCTTGTGTTTTCTTTTATATTTCTAAGCTAACTCCCAAATCTACTTTTAACTTCTAATTTGTGTGCCCAAACTATTTTAAACTCATCCTTGTTACAGAGAGATCTCTGGTTGTTTCAAATGTCTACTCAGGTGTTAAGGACTTTATAGTAAGAAAGAGAGGAGAATAATGAGACAATAGACAAGAAAAATATTGTGCTATCCTCCCCTTACCCATCTCAGCTTCTTGTAGAAACAAAATAGAACCCTACATCCTGGGCCCAACATCAGCATATTTCTTTTAGATTGGTACTCAGATTTATTTATTTACTTAGGCAGGGTGTCACTATTCAGTTTAGGCTGGCTTTGAACTCACAATTTCCAGGCTGGTCTCACACTCACTGTGACCCTCCTGCCTCAGCCTCCCTAGTGCCAGGATTACAGGTGTGTGCCACCATGCCTGGCACATCAGGACTCAGATTTCTGCCCATTTATCAGAGCTGGAGGGGGAGGAATTGCTTATGCTCTCAACCTGAGGAAAACTGAAGCAGCAGCTCAATTATTCATTTATTTATTAAGTGGCTCAATTTGTTTTTTTTTTACATTTTAAAATATTTATGATTTTAGAATATATTGAAATATTTATATGGATAAACAATTCAATGGTACTAAATACAGAAATTGGAATAAAGACCACAGTGTAATCAACATCCTGTGAATGTATTGTCTTTCTATTTATATCTCATCCTATCTTGCTCTTTTTTTTTTTTTTTCCAGGACAACAGTAATAGGTATCACAGTATATTTTGTTATCTTTATAATAGTTGTTCTTTCAATCCCATATATCAAAATGAGATGAAATATAGAACACTACAGAACTTATCAAAACAGAATATTGACTTGAGCAGTACCATTAATCAGAAAAGAACAAAACAGTAATAAAAATATTTGCCTTCAAAGAAATGGTAGAAGGAAGTCTCCCTTATTTGCTATGGTCAACCTCCCAGGAGATGCTCAGATTTCTGGTTCCCATTTGCTAATGGGTGGGGGGGGGGTTTAGGGTAAGTGGGATATTTGACTCTAGGCCATGTAGCAGTAGGTTCACTATTGCTAAGCAGGGAGGCAGAATGGTCATTTGTTTTCACAGCATCCTCAGTTCCAACATGGCGTGGATCTCAGGAGACACTGCTGGTTCTCCCCCCGGAAGGGCTGCAGTGTGCCACCCTGCCTCCACTTACCAGGGAGGGAGGTGCTGGCTTGGCTTCCCAGAGTCCTAAGTTCCAACATGGTGTGGATCTCAGGAGACACTACTAGTTCTCCCCCTGGAAGGTCTGCAGTAAGTGGCTCCATTTGTAAAGATCTATTACAGGCATGGTGTTGCACACTTGTATTCTCAACACTCAGGAGACTGAGGCAGAAGACCACCTTGAGCTCAAGGCCAGCCTAAGTTACATAGTTAGACACTGTCTCCAAAAAAATCTATTTTATCTTCTCAGTTATAAATGGGTTGATGAGTATGATATAGGAATGATATAGGACCTCCAAATTATGGGAATATATTAGAACCCCTAACCTACTAGATGTCCAATATGCTGAATTCATGTTCCCCAAAATTAAAGAATGAATTCTAAGCAACAACAGAGGTTAGGAGTAGGAAGTATTTATTGAGAAAAACAGCTCCTGCCTGAGAGACAGGATGAATCTTGAGTGGTTTGCCAATAAGCCCAGTTTTTGGAGGGAGTTTTATAGAGCAAAATCATGAGGTGAGTACAAAATCACAAAGTAGGCACCATGTGGGACAAAACTAAGATCAACCAATGAGGTTACAAGTATAGTTGCTTAGGTCATATTGATCCAATGGGGAAGCAGATCACATAGCAAATGTACATGGAAAGAATAAAGAGATTTTCAGGAAGGGATGAGTCTGAGTGTCTTGGTCACCCACCAGTATGACTGACGTCTATCTAGACTTTATTGTACCAAATGTTACCACTTATCTATTGTGGAAGCGTGTAGGTCTGGTCATTCTGTCTTTATGTTGAAGCTTGACTTCCAACAGATATGCCTCCAGCCACAATTGTAATGTGTTTTTATCTTTTGTATTGACTCTCTAGAGGGCCTAGCCATGTGTGACAACCTATAATATTTCTTTGTTTTTTGTATGGAGGATCGAACTCACAACCTCGTACTTGCCAGGGCAGGTGCTTATGCCGCTAAGCTCAACTCCCGGCCCTAGCCTATAATATTTCTATCTAACTCAGCTGTCTATAATGGCTTCAACCAGGTAGAGCTACACAAGCTATCTCCAAATCCCTAAATAAACAGTTTCATCATTACCAGAGGGGTTACCATGTATCAGAGGGGTTAGCTGTAATAAAGCTAGCAGGAGTCTGCTACTTTATTGTTAACTAGCATCTAAAATTAGTGATGAAGCAAGTAAGTACAAGTGAAGGTGAGGGATTTGTTCATGTTTCCTGTTTTTTCTTCCCTCACTGCCTCCTCTCCTTCAGGGTCTTACTATGTACTTCAGGCTGGTCTTGAACTAAGTATCCCAGACTGCCCTTGGAACTTACCCTTATCCTGCCTCAGCCTTCCAATGTTGAGCTTTAAAAAAAGAAAAAAGAAAAAGAAAGAAAAACGCTGTTTGGTGTTTAAACTTTAGGGAGGAAAAATGACACAAGCCTCCTATAAGAGGAAAAAAATTATTAATTTCATTGTGGGAACTTAGTTTTTTGGACAAAAGGGAAACATAAGTATTCACAAATAAATAGAAAGATCATCAAGTTTTTTAAGATAGTGGGCAAGAAAATTCTTTCTAGTATTAATTTGAGCAGAGACTTGAAAGAAGTGAGGGTATAAACTATATGACTATCTGAAGGAATTTCAGCCCAAGCCCAAGAAATGATGCAAAGTGCAGCAGTGAGTAGTGGAGCGAGTGAGTATGTGGTGTTTGAAGAATAGCAAAGAGGCCAGTGTGGCCGAAGTGGATTGAGGAAAGAGTACATTTACAGGAGACAGTCAGTGGGATACTGTAATTTTATAATAAATAGTCTTTTGCTTTTCTCTCTGTTTCCTGGCTTATAGCTCCTAAAACTTGTAGAATTTCCAAAGGGGTAAGTACCCTTTTATATGCTAATGAGATGCTTGGTGGTTAGGGAGTTTCAGGTTAGCCTAAGAATGGATGAGATGGTTGTCAGGAGAACCATTTGTGTGTAAGCCAGTTAGAATTGTAGTTTTTTTATTTTTTCAGTCAATCTCCAGAAAGGGTAGAGGAGCTAAAGGTGAGATGATCATCAATAGGCAATGATTTAATCAATCATGAAACCTCACACATAATGAAACCTCCACAAAAACACAGGAAACCACAACATTTGTTGAGCTTCTTTTTTTTTTTTTTTTTTTTTTGATTGTTGAACAAGAACACCACCTTATGGAGCTGGGGATTTAGCTCGGCGGCATAAGCGCCTGCCTTGCAAGCAGGCAGTCATGAGTTCGATCCCCAGTACCGATAAAAAGGTAAAAGACAAAAAAAAAATAAAATAAAAAAAAAAAAGAACACCACCATGAGAAGAGTGCGGTGTACCCTAATATCACAACTTCTGAGACAGGGGTGATTCCAAACCTTGCCCATGTGTCTGTTCATCTTGCTGTTCATTTATAGCCTTCAAAATATGGCTTGAAATAAATTATCTATAGCAAATAATAAGATCCAAAATGTACAACAGATACTGTGAAAGTGAAAGAAACTGCTCAAAAGGAAAGAGCAACTGAGTAGGAGAAAGGAGAAAAGAAAGAAGGGGAAAGATTATGTATATGTAGACACACAGTGTACAAGATAAGTAACTGTACTACTAATCTCTGTTGATCAGAAATAATAGTTTGTACTTTCATTGTTTGATCATTTTTTATGCCTATACCTTGTAATCTGAACAACTACTTTGAAGATAACAATATGTAATATACTAACTAGTGTTAATCTCCTATTATTGTTTAGAAATTCTGTATCATTGTTTTTTATTCTTTCACTAAAAAAATAGCAAATAGTGTTGGCCCATGTTCTGTAAGTCATTCTAGCAAATTATTCAAAGCAGTAAAGAGGGGTGTGGTGTTATTGGTGCCAAAGAGGCCTGAACCTGGGGGTCACAACAGGCCAGGTTCAGTTACTGGCTGCCATATCAAATAGCAGAGAGACTGGTGGTGGTGAGACAGGAAAGGAATTTATTTTAGTGTGGCCACAATGGGGAAGACAGTAGTATAGCAATTTAAACACTGCCAATTTAAACAATAGGTCTAAAATTATATAGGAGAAGACTAAGGGTAGGGAATAAGAAGTACGCATCATCAAGCAGTCTTGGCCAAACTGTGATACAATTGATCATTGTTTTAGTCTGGTCATACAGTGCCAGAGAAATCATTACCATGGGTGGGGAGCTTTGATTCCCATCATGACATGATTGTTTGCAGGGATCATGTTCATAGAATTTGAGATAAAGAGAAATAAAGAAGAAACAGGCAGGAGGCACAAATGGCATTAGGAGAGTAACGAGTTACTCTTTCAGGGGAAGTGAAGGACAATTTCAGAAGAGCACCTGTTAGAAGTATAGGTCACAACCTGGGTCTTGTAATTGGCATCTGAAGTGAGGGCAGTCTTGTGGGATGAAGCCCTTAACCTGAGGAATCTTATACTGTCTCCAGGTAGATAGTATCAGAACTGGTAATTATAAGACACCCAGTTGATGCCTGCTGTAGAACTGCTTGATGTGTGGAGAAAGTGTCACACATCTAGTGTCGAAGTACTGCATTGAGTTTAAGTTGAGTGTGAGAATGTTACTGGCCACTAAAGTTTACACACTTAGGTTGCTTTGCTTGCTTAGGTTCATTTGCTACCACTGACCAAATCCAAGGTAACTATATATTTTGGTAAAAAAGAAGAATTTATTCAAAGCTCTCTTGGAGGAGATGGAGGGGACTATTTGCCTCAAATCACCATCTCCATTTGTAAAGGTGGGTAAGGGTCTTTTATAGTAAGAAAGGCAGGCAGAGAGACAACACAGATCTTCACACTTGCTTTATCATTTCCAGCTGTCTCATAGCTCAGTGAGAGGGCAAGCATGGAGACAATACAGATGTCCACATCTGCTGTATCACTTTCAGCCATCTTCAACTCATTGTCCCCTTTCTTGTAGAAAGAAAACTCGACCCTCAGCCTCCAGATGTTAGCATCTGCTTATCTTTCACTTTTGGGCCTAGAAGAGGAGGGGGTGAGGCTATGTGTTCAGTTGGAGGAAGTTTGAAGAAGTTGTTTATTTCTAAAAGGAAAACAAATCTTTTAAAATTCCATTTTGCAATGCCAGTAGAAAAAACAATTTGGTTTTCCTGTCTTATAGTCAGCAAAGTAATAAATGAGATCATAAGCATATAGCCTTAAACAGATTTAAAAAATAAATTTTGGGGTCTGGGGATTTAGCTCAGCGGCATAAGCGCCTGCCTTGCAAGCAGGCAGTCGTGAGTTCGATCCCTGGTACCAATAAAAAGGAAAAAGACAATAAATAAATAAATGTTGTGGGGCTGGGGATTTAGCTCACCAGCATAAGCACTTGCCTGGCAAACATGAATTTGCAAGTTCGATTCCTGGTACCAAAAAAGAAAAAAAAAAATAAATAAAATAAAATTTTCTTTTTTGGTGGTGGGGACTGAATCCAGGGCTAGGCAAGCACTCTACCACTGAGCTTTATCCCCAGCACTCAAAAAAAAGACTTTTTAAATTCTGACTAATTGTAGATTTACAAGAAAGCTGCTAAGATAATGCAAGGACAAGTTATCCTCACCTTGGATCATGCACAGTAAAGAAATCAGGCTGAGGACTAGGAGTGCAGTGAAAGCAAGACTTTCTCAATCTTGCAGGAGTAGATGGCAAGCACGCCGAGGGCAATTACAGGGAGCAACTTATCCCATAGGACACAGGTCCCTTCTCCCAGTTCCTCATTGGCTGGGTACTATAAGGGCACAATCTCCTGGATGCCACTTAGATTCTATTAGAATATACCCTTGGCTCACTTCCTGTCCAAACATTTTGTGGGTTTCAAGTCACAGGTGGCTTCCAGCACTTTTCCAATCTGAGTTAGCATAATGAAGTCATACTTTATTGACTGTCTACCTCTCCTTTATTTAGGGACTTTTCAAATCTATAACCTCAGTCATGTGTGCAGGCAAGAAGGCAATCTTGTCTACTAAAAGCTTTCTACTCAAAGTTTAAGACATTATCTTGGAAGTATATTCCTCAGAATAATGTTCTTATCTTTTTACCATGTCCCCTAATGTTAAAAATTTATACTATTATATACTTGACAATACTAAGAAACCAGCGTTAACTATTGTTTAATTATTATTAACTAAATTGCAGAGTTAATGTGGGTTTCATCAGTTTTTGCACTAATGCTCAAGGTTTCTCCTTTTTATGCTCCAAGAGCCAATCCAGGATCCTACATAGCATGTTTCTGTAAGGCTTAATTTGGACATCATTCTCCCAATATCAAACCTGTCCGCCAGCAGAGGCACTGGTCTCTGTTCAGCACAGGTGCCACTGGTAAACACAGGATGTTGTAAAAGACATAGGATGGAGCGCAGAATCTTCCAAGCTCCTTCTTATCTGAAGACATGTGAGACACCCAAACATTTACACCAGATGCCTCAAGGATTTTGCCCACGAAGGTACAAGACATCCAGAGAACTCTGACCACTGATGTTCACTAAGATAATCCCACTTAATGTCCCTTGCCTTCTTTGAAACTCTATTAAAAAGCCTATTTCTCTTTGTTCCCTACAGATGTCCTTTTCGTCTTCTGTGTGCCTGGACCCAGGCATAAAAATTCCAATTCCACGCCATGTTGCTTTTACACAAGACTGGTAGTGGCGGCTGGTTTCTGCTTTGCACCATTCCTTACAGTTTTCTTATTCTGTCATGGATTCTGACAGGTGCTCAGTCTTTGCTTGTTTGACTCGATGTTTTATAGAATGTTTTTTAGTTTGGATTTATCCAATTATGTTTTACAAAAAGTCTAGACTGATTTTGGGTTTTGGGGAAGAATACCAGAGGAGTAAAGTTCCTCTCTCCAGAAGGCAGTGTTAATGCTCACTCCTAGCTTGGGGTCTGCAGTGTCTCACTTACTTACTTTCTTTGTGTGTGTGTGTGTGTGTGTGTGTGTCTCGCTTTCAAAGAAAAGAATATAAGGAACCTGGAAAACGTTTTTTCCTTCTGTTTTGTCTTTTTCAGACAGTTTCACTATGCAGTTCTGGGTTCGAACTCACAGCAATCCTCCTGCCTTTGCCTCCCAAATGCTGGGATTACAGGCATGTGCTACCACACCCAGCCAAGAGAAATACTTTTAACCAAGTTATTAATTTTAGTATTATCAGTGGTAAATCATACTGACATGATGTGATAAATTGAACAAATTTTGATGGTGTGTGAATAAAAGATCCAATTTTAGAGAAAATACAAGAGCAAAAATATATGATAGCATTCATCATTCATCAGGGTCATGGCCAACAACTCTAACAAATGACAGATTAACAAGAGAAAAACAGTAAGTTTATTTAGTGAAAGTTTTATGTCACGTGTAGCTTCAGAAATTAAGACTCAGGGAAAACTTTTGTGTGTGTGGTACTGGGGATCGAACTCACAACCTTGCACTTGCCAGGCAGGCACTTTCATCACTGGGCTAAATCCCCAGCCCAGGGAAAACTTTTTATGCTTTGGTTTAATGAAGAATTAACAGCCATATAGAAATGTGATTGAATGAAAGGTATGAGCAGTGGAAATAAATGTTTTGAAAAATAAGGAGGGGAAGAGTGATTGAAGAGAGGATAGGGGAATGGAAAAAAAATTAAGTTGTATCACATACAAGTACAAATTCCCTATGATAAATGTGACCATTATATATACCTAAAATGTACCAATAAACTTAATTAAAAATAAAAATAGAGAACTATGAGTTAGTAGTGGTTATTAGAAGGAGAAAAACTCAGTAAGTACTGTTTAGATTCTTCTTGGCCTCTCTATATAGGATTCTTTCCTCCTGGGTATCTGACAAGGACACCCTTTGTCCCCCATGAGGATCTTCAAGGAAGAAGGCAAAGAATGAACTTTTTAGGTTTCATGGCACATTTGCGGGGGAGAGAAGTTCTAGTTTCTAATACACACCTTGGCAAGAAAGATTATGGTTTATGGCTGGGTTGAAGGTGGAAGAAAGGGGCAAGATACAGGAGGGCAGGAGAAAGCCAGAGGGATGTTGTTTTTGAAGCCTTCTAATCTCTCTTAAATTCAATGTAGTTAGCATTCAGATCGGCATTATTTTATGCTCTGTTCTGAGCCCCAATTTAATATTTTTATAGATTAAACTCACTGAAAAATATACATAACTTGTGAAGTTAATTTGAATAAGTTTTTTGATGTTGATTCATATCTTCTACAGCTCTTCACTAGTTAGTACTTTTTATTTTGTCCATGTGGGAGACAGGGAAGGAGAGGGAAGAGACAGGTGAAGAGAGACTGGCTTTGGACTATTTGAGCTTGTTTTTGTATCCAAGTATATTTGTATCAGAAACAATGGAGCTGTTCTCTCCTACCCATGGGTGGAATTTCTGTCTTACCTATTAAATTTTAAACAGCACCCTAGGACCATTCCTCCTTCCATTGTCCTCAGAAAGGTAGAGAATCACAAAAATCCAGTAAATCTCCAGTGTTCCAGGTGAGAGCCCATGCATGTTGGATCTCTTAGCCTAACCTTAAGACACCTTTACCACTCCATAAATAGGTACTATATATTGTGCATGTAAATAAGATCAGAGTGAATTCTGGGACAAGCAGGCATGTTACGAGTGCCTCAGATGACGTAGCACACTGTTGTTATAGACAGCTAAATTAGTAGATATAGATAGTCGGACAGGGCTAGGTCCTCAAAAGAGTCAGTGCAGAGGATGAGAACTCATTACAACAGTGGTTGGAATCCCATCTGTTGGAGGCCAGGCCTCAAGATAAAGATGGAATGACCAGACCTCCCCAGGGAATAAGATAATTGGTATCACCTGGTCCGATAAAGTCTAACTAAATAGGCTTTAGTCACTGAAGTGGATGATAAGACCTTCTGATCCATTCCTTCCTAAAGAAAGTCTTGTTTTTTCTATATACACCTGTTATATGCCCTGCTTCCCCCAATGGATCAATATTAGCTAAGTGGCTATACTTGTAATTAGTTGATTATAGTTTTGACTCACATTGTACCCACCTCGTGATTTTGTTCTAATAAAACGTCCTTTGAGAAGTGGGCTCAATGGTAACCCTCTTTCAGGACCCCTCCTGTCTCTCAGAAGTAAGCTGTCTCAATAAAATTTTCTACTCTTAACCTCCACGGCTCCATAAATTTCATTCTTCACTTTTGGGAAATATGAACTCAGCATATCTGACTTCTAGTAAGTTGAGGGTTAAGTCCTTTCTACCACCGTTAGTTATAGCTGTTAGTTGAACATAGAGATTCAGGTGAAGCACCTGAGGTACATCCTTTAAATTCCAAAAGCCTGATTTATCTGGGGGCTGCTGCTGTGTGCTATGTTTTGTGTGCAGTGCCTTTGCTTTCCTGTCACTCTGGCACCACTTTTCTGTTTGCGCCATATCTTGTCTTGGTACAGACTTGCCCTTAGCACAACTTCTTATGATCTTCAGTAAATGTAGCTGGTTTCCACTTGCCACTGGGTGTATACTTGCAATTCATTGCTCATCATACATAGGAGCTTGATTTTACTTACTAAATTTATTATGTGGTTGCAGTAGTTGCAGTGACTGAGGATTTTATTGAATTACATACATTCAGTACATTGTTAATTTGTAAACACACTAAATTTCACATCTTTTAACTGTGATTGAACTCAGAATTAGATGTATTAAGCATTGTTTTTTTATATCCAAATAACTTTATTTCTTTTATCTTTCCTTCCTTCCTTCTTTCCTTCTTCCCTTCTTCCCTTCCTGTGTGTGCATGTGTGTGTTACTCAGTGTGAAGGCCTTGAGGTTAAGCCCAAGGCCTTCACACTGAGCTGTATACCTCTATCCCCTCTCCCCTTTTTAAGACTGGGTATCATTAAGTCACTGAGTTGCTCAGGCTGGGTTTGAACCTGTCATCTTCCTGCCTTAACCTCTCAAAGTACTGGCATTACAGGCCTATTCCATCATGCCTCGTTATAATTTTATTTCTGTTGCAAATTTGAAGTTATTTTTTCTGTTTTCCTCTCAAAATGCATTTTTGCTCACCTACTCTGTAATGTGAAATAGAATTAACATTGTATTAGTCAACTGAAAATCTGTGTTCTATGACTGTATATAAACCAGGGCTAATTCCCTTAGCTGTTTTCTGACATGCCTAGTAGTCAATATGCATTCTCAGAGTTTCTCCATTTAAGTAAATTTTATCTTATTTCATGTTCTTGGTGTTGGAGCTAGAATCCAAGTGCCAGGGAGCTAGCAACGCATGCCAGGAAGGTACTGTATCACTGAGCTACATCTCTAGCTTTTTAAAATAATCTGGAAAAAATATTTTTATGCAAAATATTTCTAATGATTAAAAAGTTGATCCTCAAAAGTGGCTTATAACAAATTTTCAGTAAACAGAAAATAGCAACTAGAAGGAAGGGAAGGAAAAGTAAAAAGAATTAAGAGTTACTATGTACATATACTAACTCTTCATGATGGATATAATTGTATTATGTAGTATAAACATATGCTAATGAAAATTTTAAAAAAGAATATAGTAACCAATAAAGGTAGAATTTTCTGTTGCCTAGTTTCTCAATCCCATTTAAATATAAGTACAGCTTTGTTTATTCTCTATTAGCTTATACTTTGCTGTTACTAAATTATAAATAGACATTAACTAGTCAGATATTAAAAGTACTATGGAGAAAAAATCCCTAAATACAAACTGAAAGTTGACTTAAGATGAATTTTACTGTATCCTATAGCTTGTTCCAGTTTTATGATTTGATTTTATTTTGTCTACCTCATAGGGTTTGATAAAGGCTAGCAGAAATCATATTTCTAAAGATCTTTCAAGATGATCAATTATAACACAAATATGTAACTAGTAAGCTAGTTAACAGGCTCCTTTAGTAACTACAAGAACTGTCTATCTTCACTGTAAATTCAAAAGCACATCATCTAATATGTTGACTTTTTTTTCTTTCTGATGATGCCTAGATTGTGTTACTCTTATGACTTGATCATTAGTTTCTCAGATAAAAGGGTATAAGACTTGTTATATAGCATACATCCCCTTATATCTTCCACTCTATTTACTCTGTGACAATTTTTCCAAAGGCAGTGCCCAGATGTGTGGCTGTGGTTGAGGTTATAATTCAGCATTTCTGTTAAGGAGATATCTTCAAAACCCATTTTCAAAAAGACAGTAGCTCTGTGCAGTCAGTTTATACAGCTTGATGCCACTGTTCTTGATTTAACTTAGCAGCATAGAACCACAGTGAATTCAGAAAGAAGGCATCACTGGAAAGTAAGATTGTGAACCCTGACATAGTGTCTGCTGTCAACTATTTCTTATTATTAGAATAGTATATTCTTTGTACCATTGTAGTTCTTTTGCATTAAAAAATGTTTTATGATGTATCTTTTTTTCTCTCAAGTTTTTTTATTTTCCACTTACTGGCCCTGTCAGTCCAAAGTCAAAATGTAATTTTATTCCCTGGTTCCTATGGAGATGCATTTAAAGGAAATTACAGTAAATTGCTATATTCTTAGTTTGACTTTTACTTTACTATAATGTAAGAAAGTATTTTCCTAGATATTTTCCATAGAATCTCTGAAAATAGTTCTTCATCTTTCTCTGTGTCAAATGCCAAGCTGAGGTTCTCATTTTGTCCCTGGTTGCTGTATTTTGCTACCTCCTCTTTCTGCATCACTATTTCTTTTCTTTCTTGTTTATTTCTTTTTTTTAATTTAACAGTGGGAATCCACTTGACTGTGTTCACAGCAGGTAATAAGTACTATGGTGGTTACTAGATTGGCTTCGTTGGATGGTTAACGAATAAGAGGGTAATTAAGCCTTTCTGAAGCTGCCAGCTGTATTGGAGGTTTGGTGTATATTTAAGGCTTACTTAAAAATAGTTCTTTCAAAAACTGAACTATTTAACCAATAGAATTCCTAAGAGTATATTCTTTATCAATTGAAGATTACTTAGATTACTGGAATCAAGTAGAAGAAAATCTGGTTTCATATATGGCTAGATATAATGCTGTACTAGCTCATCTTCATGTTTTAAGTGTTTAATTTACAATCTTTATTAGTGGGCTTTATAGCTGTCATAAATCCCCTAAAATAGCTTTTTAAAGCAGTATGTGTTTTTTAAATACAGGTTTCTAAAAAACAATATTGTAATAAAGAAACAGTTATTCTGAGAATTTTTCATCTTTTTTTTTTCTTTTCTTTTCTTTTTTCCAGTACCAGGGATCGAACTCACAACCGCCTGCTTGCAAGGCAGGTGCTTATGCTGCTAAGCTAAATCCCCAGCCCCTGAAATAGTTATTCTGATAAATTTAAAGATGTAGATTTAGCCACGATCCTTCTTGAATGCCCAAATCTATATTTAGATAAAATATAGAAAAGAGATTGTTTTATGAGCTATATTTATAAAGTCTAAAATTTTATCTAAATAAATTGAAATGTTAATATCTCTAACGCCATAAATAGGGACAGGAGTATAGCCTTCAGATTTGTAATTTTCAGAGAGGTTTGATTTAGAGTGCTTTGAAAAGGAAATTTAAGTTTAAATTTAAAAGGGAAGAAATGCCTTAAGTCTTATGACTCTTAGAAGTTTATGGGTAGGAAGAGCCATTATGTATAAAAGAAGAAAGAAAATCCTGAGAGGAATGACAGTTAACATATGAGAAATCCAGTGGAAGAATAGAAATTAATAGATGTAAAGAGGCAATGTAAGGAAATATATGAGCATTTAACTTGAAATCGTCTTGAATAGTTAATATTTAATTTTCACTCATTTATTCAATAAATATTTGTTGAGGGTCTTTACTTGTGCTTGGCACTGAAATTTTAAATAAATGATAATGACATGACTTCTTAGATTTTCAACTTTAATTTTGATATGATTTTAGATTTATAGCAAGGCTGAAAAGAGTTCAGAGAGTCCTTGTATATCTTTTTCCCAGGTTCTTCTAAACTTACAGAAACAGTGCATTACTGTAATTGGTGGGGGAAAGAAAGGTTTATTCAAAGTGAGCTCTGAAGGAGATGGAGGGGACTTTTATTTCCTCAAATCTCCATCTCTCCATGTTCCAGTGTGCAAGGGCTTTTACCGAAAGGAAGAAAGGTGAGAGGTGCAGTGGGGTGGGAGGGGGGGTACAATCCTTTACTCTAATTGGCACCCGCACGCACACACACACACACACACACACACACACACACACACTCCGCCGTCCTCGGCACCGTCCCTCCCTTAATGTAAGGGAAGTGGGCTCCAGTCTCCTGAGACCAAAGTGTGTGCAGACTCCCTTCGGAGGTTTCTGTCAGTCCCTCCGAGCTGAGGAGAGTAGTAGGTCACAGTTTACCTTCTCAGTTTGAGGAAGCTTTGAGAAGCAGTTTATCGGGCTGGGGATTTAGCTCAGCGGCATAAGCGCCTGACTTGCAAGCAGGCAGTCGTGAATTCAATCCCCGCTACTGATAAAAAGGAGAAAGACAAAATAAATAAATAAACACTTAGAAAAGCAGTTTATCATCTAAAAAAGAAAAGTCTCAGTCTTTAAAGTCCCAGTTAAAAAGATTTACAAGAGTTTGAAGATAGAACTAAAAAGATTTGTTGATGGATTGGATTTGGGGTGTGAGATGAGACAAATAAAAAAGGACTTTTTGGCCTGAGAAGATGGAGAAATGGAGTTATTATTTATTGAAATAAGGAAATTTATAAGAGGAACAGGCTTGGCAAAACAGAGGTTGGGAATTAAGAGTTTGCTTTGGGGCATGTTAAGTTTGAAACATACAATAGATATCTAAGAGTAGGCAGCTGAGTGTAAGAGCTGGGGCTCTGGTGAGATAGGTTAGGATAGTAACATTCAGTTGGGATATTGTTATATCTGATGGCATGGGCAGCTGTTTCAAAGAACAAGATATATTATGGTAGCTATTTTGGATTTACTATTATCTTATTTTGAAGCCCTATATTGTGTTCATCATTTTATTTTTGTAGGTTCTATTCTTCTCTGTTTTGTTTGATTTTCCTTTATCTGATGATATGGACAGCTATCATGAAGACGAGGCATTATGATAGCCATTATTGATTTCCTATTATCTTATTTTGAAACCCTGTATCACTTACACTGTTTTATTTTGATTTCCTTTATCATGCCTTGTTTTTATTCTCTTTAAAATAAAAATGAAAAACAAACATTCAGTTGGGAGCTGTCAGCACAGACAAGGAGACCTGACTAAATGTATAAAACACCATGCGCATGGTCAGTGGGTGAGGGTCTTTCATAGCAAGGGGCAGAGAGGTGGGACGGGGCATAAAATAAGACAATAAGCAACAACTCCAGGCCAGCTTCTCTCCTGGTCCCAGACCTGGTGGGGCCAGCACCTGCCTATTCTGGCCTTTCTTCTAGCCTGCAAACAGCAGGGGTGGTTCAGCCCTAGCTGTGAGGAAGTCTGATGACTTGTAAAAAAAAAATTCTCATAAGTTTGATTTCCCATGCAAGTTACAGCCAAAAAGAAAAAGAAAAACCAACAAAAGAGCAAAAGGGCACTTAATGACATAGAGACCAAAAAGAATTAGTGGCCTAAAAGTGAAACAAAAAGATTTCAAGATGGCAAGAAATGATCACTCTTGTCATGTACAGCTAATAGATTTTATTATTAGCTAATAATGCTAATAATAAAATGAAGATGTTGACAGTAGGATTTGGCAGTGGGAAAACTGACATTGTAAAAAAAATAAAGGCAGAGATGATATCACGGGTTGGAGAGATAGGATAGGGTCCAGTGGATAAGTAGAGATGGATGAGGATTGTGCAGTTTTATCAATGTAGTAGGATGAGTATGTTAGTACAAATGCACATAGTTTAGTTTTGGCAATGAAAATTTACATGAGTTCTAATTTCTGTATTTTCATTGAGAATGAGGAGAGGGAAGGACAGGAAGGTAATTAAGAAGAAATACAGTAAGCCGGTATGGGGGCACACACCTTTTATCCCAGCTACTCAGGAAGCTGAGATGGGAGAATCCTTTGAGAATAGCCTCTGTAACATAGTGAGAGTCTGTCTCAAAGTTGATAGTTCTGAATGAAAGGACAAAAGACTAGTCATTGTGTTTGAATTTTACTTCGGTCACTTTTAGCTCTGGGGTACTGGTTTGAGTGAGGAGAGAATTGATTTTAACCAATATTTTACAAAGTAAGTTTGGCAGAGCATAAAGAGGTGAGAGATTTGAGAGTTCAGGCAAGGGATTAATTAAAATAATGGATCAAGGAAGGAGGATGGTGAAGACTCTAGGAACAATGGTTTGAAAAATGAAAAATGTAGGGGCTGGGGGTTTAGCTCAGTGGCATAAGTGCCTGCCTTGCAAGCAGGCAGTCGTGAGTTCGATCCCCGGTACCGATAAAAACAAAAAAGGCAAAAAAAAAAAAAAAATTAAAAAAAAATAAAAATAAAAAAATAAAAAAAAAAAAGAAAAATGAAAAGTGCATTAGAGTCATTGAAGCCGTTAATGCTGCAGAGTGGGCTGGAAAGCTTAGAGGTGGTAGGAAGAGAGTGGGATGCTTGAAATGGAGATGATAGGGGTGGTTCAGTTGTCATTCTGGGAGATGCCATTGGACATGACTGAGTTGAGGTGCAGGAGTAGATCACTGGAGGTGAGGAGGTCAAGACACTGAGAAGTCCACATGGTGGAAGGGTCATCTGCATAGATACTAAAATAACCAGAACTGTGAGGGGTGCAGTCGAGGGAGTGCCAGCAAAGTAGATGTCAGAATACTCAGGAAATGAGGCCATGTGTGGAGAGTGGCTGAAGACTAATTGTACTTGTGAATGGTTTAGAATGGTGCTTTTAGGGAGAAAAGAGGGCCACTGATCTGCAGGTGGTGATGAGCAATTCCCTCACCTTGGCACTGCCTGAAAGGGCACCAAGAAAAATGGTGTCTTCCAGGAATCCAGACTCTGCTAATCTGTAGCGCTAAAAGGAATGAACTGCTGCAAGGAGCTACCGATGTGATTTGCTACTGACAGACCTCGAGTCCTAGAGAGCACAGTGAGAGGGCTGGGTGAGGAGGAGGGATGAGTCTGGATCCATGTAAGAGACAAGAGACTATGGTATAAGGGATTACCTGGAGAGGGATTACCTGGCTTCCTATGCTGACCCTGTCTCAAAATAAAAAGTTAAAAAAAAAAAAAAAAGGTATGAGAAGCCTGGATTTAATCTCCAGTGATGGAAAAAAATATTTTTCATATAGGGTCTCACTAGATTGCCCAGGCTGGATTCAAACTTGTGAATCTCCTGGCTCAGTCTCCTAAGTAGGTGGGATTACAAGTGTAGGTCACCATGCTGAGCTGACATTATTGTCATTGTTGTTGTTACTGTTTTTTGTTTTTTTAGTGAGATCTCTAGGTTGGCCTTGAGCTCATTATATACCTCATGCTGGCTACAAACTTGTCCTTGTTTCAGCTTCCCAAGTGTAGGCATGCGCTACCATGCCTGGTTAATCTTATTTTTAATGATTAAATTGTATTTCATTATATTTAACCAATGCCCTTCTGAGGACATTTGGATTGTTTCTAATTTTTGGCTGTTGTGAAAACCTGTAAATATATCTGAAAGTACTTTTGTAGGTGTATAAATAGGAAAAATTTCTAATGCTATGTTTATAGATATGAGTATGAAATACTAGATATACATAATTTCTCTTTAAAATAATTTCATTAATTTACATTCTTATCAATAGTATACAAGAGAATCAATTTCTTTATGTTCTTTCTGTTTCTTCCTTAAGTGGGACTTAATATGTTAATATGAAGTAGTTTCTGTTAATCTAAAGGCATTCCAATTAATTTATTGGCCATCTCTGGTGAAAGTACCTTTTTATATTTTTTGGTACTTATGTATTTGCTGTATGGGTAATTTAAAATGTGTGTATGGGCTGGAGATTTAGCTCAGTGGCTTAAGCGCCTGCCAAGCAAGCGCGAGATCATGAGTTCGATCCCCAGCACCAAAACAAAAACAACAAAAAAATCAATTTCTTGAGCTGGGCGTGGTGGCTCACGCCTATAATCCCAGCACTCGGGAGGCTGAGATGGGAGGATCGTTGTGAGTTTGAGACCAACCTGGGCTACAAAGTGAGTTCAAGGCCAGCCTGAACTGCATAGCGAGTCCCTGTCTCAGAAAGACAAAAAAAAAAAAGTGTGTATGTATATTAGAATAAAGAAGCATAGGGAAATAAAATAATAATTTCAGAAACCATAACTAATGAATTGTGTTGTGCTACCAGATTATTTTATGTATAGAGTTTGCTATTTCTATTTAATTGAAGAGTAGCTTGAGGTTTTAGAAGATGAATTTTAAAATTACCATTTATATGCCAACATTATCTATAATTTCACATTTAATATATTTGCATTAACTGGGAAAATCTTTTCTAGTTGATTATAAGTAAAGGATATAAATTCAAATTATATATAAAATAATGTATAATTTAAAACAAGTTATAAAAAGAAAAGTAAAACTTAAGATTTAAAA
The DNA here is from genome assembly GCF_034190915.1 of Cavia porcellus. Lineage (NCBI taxonomy): Eukaryota > Metazoa > Chordata > Mammalia > Rodentia > Caviidae > Cavia > Cavia porcellus. The sequence goes on from NW_026947489.1 coordinate 63,158,338, forward strand.
AAGATGTTGATTAGCATTGATTATACAGATTTTTTTTTGGTGGTACTGGGGATTGAACTCACAACCTTGCGCATGCCAGGCAGGCACTTATGCCACTGAGCTAAATCCCCAGCCTGATTATACAGACTTTTAAATTTACAGTTTAGTTTTTAATGTAATTGAGATTTGTCAGAGCATATGGACTTGTAATAAATACATTTGCTTTCAAATATATTTATTTTTTACCTACAGAGATATATTGTTTACTGACTTTTAAACTTAACTAAATAGGATCTTTAGTCTCGGCTTTTTCCAAAAACTAATGAAGCCTTTTGATGAAGTACTTGGACTGCAGTTTCTTTACCATTCTCAGTTTCCCTAAATAGATATATCAGGTTCCTTTATTACTATGTGTCAACTCAAATCAATTCATTTCTTGGTTTGAGATTATGTACTGTTTTCCCCTCTATCTTTAGAAGTCTCCTATGTATCTCATTAGTCAAGCTTATACTTTGAACAGTTACTTTATAATTTGATGATAAATGGCTAACTAAGGTTCAAAGTAAGGAACACAGATATATAGATATTGGGCAGGGTTTAGGACACAACATACAAATTTTGAGGAGACCCCAGTCAGCTCTTAACATGTATTAATACTTATGGGCCCAAGTTATTTTTTAAGCTCATATATTAGTATTTGCTGTGCTAAAGGAATTAAAGTTGTAATTCCTAAAGGTGCATTTGGGGCTTTTTATATTGACTTAATGTGTTCTTTGTGGAAAGAACAGCCTGTTTGTACAAAAATAATTTAAAGGCTATCTTTTACCAGAAGGTCATGTTAAAACATATGATGTTTTTGTAAGGCTATGCTGATGAAAATAGTACATCTTTTAGTGGAACTAGTTTTAGGTATACATACATTTCAGTTTCACCTATCTCTAAAAACTTTCTTTACTCATGCACAAATCTTTGAATAATGAATTTACTGGACCAGAGATTTAGCTCAGTGGCACAAGTGCCTGCTTGGTCAAGAGTTTGATCCCTGGTACACCCCAAAAGAAGAATTTACTAGTTAAATAGTATAGCAGATTTGTAATTCAGTGACATTTGTTGGTGCAAATTGCTAAGTACATTTCTTTGCTTAAATTTTTTTCTTTGCTAACATTTTCTTTGTTTAGATCATATATTCTCCCAGTATGACTGCCTGAAAAATTTTGCCTTGTTTTGTATTTTTCTTTTGCTTGTTTTTGAGACAAAATCTTGCTATGTATTCGAGGTTAGTCTTGAACTCACTGTATAAACCAGTCTGGCCTCAAAAGCACAACAATTCTCCTACCTTACTCTCCCAAGTGCTGGGATTACAGGTGTGTGGCACCATACCTAGCTGGAAATTTGTTTTGATATCTTTTATTCTACATTACTTTAATATCTAGTCACAATATACATAAGTAACTCTTTCTGCTTTTAATCCCAGATGCAGTATTAGGATTATCCTAATACAGTATTGGGATTTTCCTATATGAGTATTAACATGTGACGTTATTCTGCCAACTTAGAAATATCAGATTTATATAACTGAGTCTATTAAATATAGAATCATGCCTTCCCAGTGATTTTATTTTTAAAGTAGCATTGATATGTCTGGCAAATAAAATCAGAAACAAGAAAGTGTCTCACAGTCGGGTGTGGTGGCACATTCCTATAATCCCAGCTATTCAAGGGGCTGAAGCAGGAGAATGGTAAGTTTGAAGCCAGTCTGAGTAGTTTAGCAACACCTTGCCTCACAATAAAAATTAGAAAGAGGTTGGGGATATAGTTTAGTAGCAGTGTACTCCTGAGTTCAAACCCCAGTCCTGAAAAATAAAAAAATTTTTTGTCTTTTTGAGATAAGGTCTCACTATGCGGTTCAGGCTGGCTTTGGGCTCACTTTGTAGCTCAGGCTGGTCTGGAACTTGGAACAATCCTACCTCAGCCTCCCAAGTGCTAGTATTACAGGATTGCACTACCACGCCCAGCTCTGAAAAATAAAATTTTTAAAAGCTTATTATTATGGAAAAATGCACTATTCAGAATCAAAGCCTTCTTACACTGTTAACAAAATTATTTGACTTTATTTTGGTGTATGTGTGTGGTGCTTGGGATTGAGCTCAAGACCTTGGCACTGAGCAACATTCCCAACCCTTATTTCTCTGAGACAGAGTGTCGCTAAGTTGTAAAATTGCCCAGCCTGGGCCAGGGATTTAGCTCAGTGGCCTAAGTGCCTACCTGGCAAGCACAAGGTTATGAGTTCGATTTCCGGTACCAAAAAAAAAAAACATTGTCCAGCCTGGGCTCAAACTTGCAGTCTTCTTGCCTTGGCCTTCCACAGTGTTGGATTTACAAGTGTGTGCCACCTTACTGGATTTCATTTTTGTTTGTTTGTTTTGTTTTTGCAGTGTTTGGGGATTGAGCTCAAAGCTTTGCGTAAGCAAGGCAGTCTGTCTACCATTGAGCTACACAACCAGCTCTAGGACTAATTGATGCTATAAAAGAAAATATTATATCTATATTATTACACTATTAATTTTGTTATCTGTTTTGTGTATGTGTTGCATGCATGTGTGTATGCATCTGTGTATGTGTGTCCTGGGGACTGAACCCAGGGCCTTATACATTCTAAGCAAGTGCTCTACCACTGAGCTGCAGCCCTATCTTTCTCAATCCATGAAGATTGTGTTGCAAATTTAGATTGTAAGATACTAGTATGTACTGACCAGAATTGCTAAAATTAAAACTGACTGTACCAAATACGGGGAAACAGGTGGAGCAGCCAGTAAGTAGTCTATACATTGTCAGTGGGCACATACAAATGGTTCCATTGCTTTGGGAAGTCCTGGCATTTTCTTTTTCTTTTTTTCTAGTCTGTTAGACAACTAAAGATACATTGACTCTGTGATCCAGTAGTTCCAGTTGTAGGTGTTCATCCAAGATGATTCACACAGGGGTGTTCATTCATCCTAGTCCTTCCCCAAAACAACAATAAAACTGAATACAGCCGACATGCCTATCAACAGGAGAATATAAACTGCAGAACATTAATGATACGGAAAACAAGGCAGCAATGAAAAGGAACAAACTAGTAATACAAAATAACACAAGGAGCTCTCAGAAACATTTTACTAAATGAAAGAAACCTTACATAGAATGTATTCCATATAAATCTATTTATATCAAGTTCAGAAAGGGACACAGTAATTTATGGTGGAAAAAAATGAGAATAGGGGTAAAAGTGGACTAGAAAGAAGCATGGGACTTTTGTGGGTCATTGTAATGTCCTGCATCTTGGCAGGGATTTCAGTTACACAGATACATATATTTATCAACATTTGTAGAGCTATACATGCAAGATGTATGCATTTTATTATATGTAAGTTTTACTAAGCTTTGTAGACAAATATTGAATTCTAGGTAATGATATGCATGTGGAAGTATTTAAGAGGAAGCGTACTGACATCTGTAATGTGCATAAAACTAAGATATGTTGATGGATTGATCCAGTGGGTAGATGGCCAGCAAAATATTAATGGCAGAATCTAAGTGACATGTATATGAGTAGTCACTGTAAATTTTTTTCAACTTCCGTACATTTCAAAATTTTTATAATGTAATGCTGGGGGTAGGGATCAAGTAGCTCAAGAAATTCCTTCTCATTTATTTGCTACATGAAGAGAAGCAAAATAACCTTTGAAAGTTAAATTTACTTGCTCATGTTCCTGATGGAACATAAGTTTTTACAGAATCACTATAAAACTCTACTGGTTTCTTTATGTTATTGTGTTATTTTATTTTATATATATAATTGGAAAATTAAACTTGCTTAAATCAACTCGTTCTTTAAAATTTTTGTTACCTTTGGAAGGTCTTAAAAATGAGGTAAAATGTCATTATTTTCAGTATCAGAAATTCTTTGACTTCTTTTCTGAGAACTCAAATATTTGAAGTAATTTTTGTTGGAATTTCTATATGACCAAAATAAAGTAGGAAAATCACAATTGATCTTCCTCAGTGATTTATTTAAATTGTAATGAGTGGGGCTGCAGATTTAGCTCCACAGCATAAGCGGCATAAGCGTCTGCCTTGCAAGCAGGCAGTCGTGAGTTCGATCCCTGGTACCGATAAAAACGAAAAAGAACAGAAAAAAAAAATTGTAATGAGTGCTGTTGGTTTTGTATACAAGTTGTACAGACTGGAAAGAAGGAATCCACAATTTGCTACAGACTATCTGGCTTTTGTCTTTCTCAGGGTTACTTGAATCATTTAGAGGGCAGGAAGGAAAATGGAAGGTAATCATACATACTTCATAAATTTTGGTTGGTTTGATATTACTTCTCAATATCACTCAATTGTTATAAATTTGTACTTGAGCAAGATCTCTAAATTCCATCCAATGCAACCCAAAGTGTCAGAGAAGGATCTGAGACCATAATGACGTACACAACAGTGGTCTCCAACCATTTTGCACCAGAGATGGAGGTCACAGAAGACAGTTTTTCCATGGGGAAGATAGGGTGGGGTGGGTGTTGAAGTGGGAAGCCAGTTTTTTAATGTATGTTTGCAGTGCATAACAGTTGCATTCCTCAGTGCTAGCCTTGCTGCCTCAGCTCTACCTCAAATCATCAGGCATTAGTTTCATCAGGATTGTCATAGTTACTTTTGTTATTTCTGAGACAAAATACCTAACACCCACAAGTTAAGGGAGGAAAGATTTATTTAGCTCACAGTTTGTAGAGGTTTCAGTTCATAATCGGCTAGCTCCAAAGCAGGGTGGCACATGGCAGAGGGCATCACAGAGGATAAACAGTCCATGGTGGGCAGTGGGTAGCAAAGCAAGAAAGGGGCCTTAGTAGCTTTTTTTTTTTTTGCCACTTTTATATTCTATAAAGGCTACTAGAATTTGGACAGTACCAAACCTGTCAGTGGACTGATTTAGTAATCACACATCCTTCATCATAGCATCGCACTGTGAATCAGTCACACACTCTAGACTTAGCCACTCCTGAAAAAGCCCCCCACCTATGACCTTGTGAGGCTTTGCAAGGACATCTAGACACAAATCATAATAACAATCATGCAACCTAGATCCCTAGCAAGCTGCAGTTCTTAGTTGTGTTCACACTCCTATGAGAATCTAATGTAGACGCTGATAGGACAGAAGGAGGAACTCAGGTGGTAGCAGGAATAGGGGACAGCTGTTAATGCAGGTGTAGCTTTGCTCCCTTGGCCACAGGTCACCTCCTGATGCGCAGCCTGGTTCTTAATTGACAAAGGAAGTGGCCATGGGGCTAGGGGTCCTTGTACCAGAAGGTCATAGAATAAATGAAATAGTATGGAGTCAGTTCAGAATCACTGATTCCTTACATATCAGTACTTTTTCTGAGATCACATTGATTGATTGATTAAATTGATTGATTCTGGAAATTGAATCCAGGGCCTTCCTACTGAGCCACGTCCTCAGTCCTTTTTTTACTTTGTATTTTCAGTCAAGCTCTCTCTAAGTTTCTAAATTGCCCAGGCTGGGCTTGAACTTTCCCTTCTCCTGCCTCAGGGACCTAGGATGCTGGGATTGCAGGCAGGTGCTAACTGCCATGCCTGGTTTATCTTTTCATAATTTATCATGCTCATAGTTGAATATATTGGATTCAATTCACTGAATATGCAGTACTTCGAGAAAATATTTTATCTTCTTTTTCCACTTAAGAATCAATTTGCTTAATTCAGTGTCTTTGTATTATAAAAGTAATTGTCATTGTCTCTCTGAAGATCAAGTTCAATCTCTTATTTAAAAAATAAGGCCTCTCAGGCTAGGGATTTAGCTCAGTGGCATAAGTGCCTGCCTGCCAAGCATGAGGTTGTAAGTTTGACCCCTAGTGCTAAAAGAAGAAGAACAAGAAAAACAAGAAATAAGCCTCATAAGTAGGGAAGGTTTTCATTAGTTTTTAAATAGGAAGATAACAGTGACATAGTTGGCTTCTCTCTTAGAAATCACCAGGAAAAAAATTGCAGGGGAATAAAACAAAGGTATCATCATCTTCAGTAAGTGTAAGAAGTATCTGTAACATCAAATTATAAAATCAAGGAAGAACTACCAAAGAGAACAAAGACCAAATGGGTATGAAGAAATGATGAAACCCTGAAGATTGCAGTAAACACCACTTGAATGTGTGCTCTGAGGTGGTATGACTTGAGTGGCAAAAAATCAACATGGAACCATTTAGAAGCTACCAGTGGAAGATTCGTCTTATATAGTTTGGTAACAAAGATAATGAGAAGTGAATGAGGAACTGGAAATAAACCATATTTTACAAAAGGCATTGTATTTGGGCACAGTGATGTACTCCTATAATCCCACCACTCAGGAGGCTGAGACAGGAGGATCCCTATAAGTTTGAGGCCAGCTGGGCTACCTAGTGAGTTCAAGGACAGCCTGAACTACAGAGCAAGAACCTGTCTCAAAAAGCTAAAAATCAAAACAAAACTCTCAAAACTTAAAGAAGGCATTATGAAGAAAGAGACCACATATTAAGAACAGCTTTACCAGTGCCAATGTTTGTTGACCGAGAGGAGTGAAAACAAAATTACTTTCATATGACTAAGTGTTAAGGAACCTCATTATGAACTAAGAAAAATCCTTGTAAGACTGGCCCCTTTCTTACATGAACCTCTTAACAATAGTTAGTTGGAGAAGAACAGATGACTATAAAAGAACAAGAAAGAAATTTAATTTAAAGATATTACAGTGAAAATAGTTAAAAACAACAAAATGAAAATAAAAAATAAGTGGCAGTTGAGAAACTGCTGAATAATGAAGAAACAACTGATGAAGGGCTTAATAAAATATATTGCCTAAGTAATTCAAAAATAATCTAGGGCTGGTGATTTAGCTCAGCGGCATAAGCACCTGCCATACAAGTACACAGGCATGAGTTCAATCTTTGGTACCAAAAAAAAAAATCTAAAGCTCAAAGTGAAGGTAAATCAAGGAGGATTTGGTGCAGAAGATAAAATCTTAGTTAACAGAGTTTAGGAGATAAATGAAAGAGAAAAACTTTTCAGTAAAATAAAGAGCACATTGGAAGGGCAAAAGGAGAATGTATTCTTCTGAGAAACACTGAGGGGCATAGAGAAATTAAAAGAAAGTGAGTAGAATAAAATGAAAATTAACCATTTCTCAGGAATAGACAGTGTTAATTGTGGAATATGGATATAGAATTGTTTCTAAAGAATAAAACTCAAGCCAGGTGTGGCGGCACACATCTGTAATCTCAACACTCAGGAGGCTGAGACAGGTGGATTGCTGCAAATTCGAGACCAGCCTGGGCTACAAAGTGAGCCCAGGCCAGCCTGAACTGCATAGTGAGGCATTGTCTCAAGAAAAATAAAGAATAAAGCTCAATACAATATAATATTTAAAGATATGTCTCAAGAAAACTTAAAAAACAAATACAGGTGAGTTGGCGCCGTGTGTGGGCCAGTGGGAGGAGAACCAGATGCCAGCCCCTTCCTGTAAGTCACCTCCATTTGCAGACTACAGGAGAGGAGAAGAAGAAGCCATGCCCTTCCTGTGAGTTGATGCCATACATGATCTGAAAGGGGAGAACCAGATGCTAGCCACTTCCAGCACATAGGATGAGAGACAAAAAAGCTAGCATGTCTCCCCACTTCCCTCCAGCATCCACTGCCTGCCATGAGCAACTGACTTATCCAGAGAATCACAGGCTGAGAGGATAGCTATTGAGGTAAAACACAACCTAATGCTTATAGTGTTAAGTGTTTTACTGACTTTGCAGGCCTAAAGCTGGTGGTCTGATCATCTATTCAGAGGATAACAATATACAGTGTAGCATCTATGGAGGATCTCCTTCTGAAGGTGGTAGCCATTGTTGATTCCCTATTATCTTGTTTTGAAGTCCTGTAATTGTTTTATTTGGTTGGGTTTTATAGTGTTTTGTCTTGTTTGATTTTATCTGATGGCATGGGCAGCTGTTTCAAAGATAACAAGATATATTATGGTAGCCATTTTGGATTTACTATTATCTTGTTTTGAAGTCCTGTATTGCATTCATTGTTTTGTTTTTATTGGTTCTACTCTGTTCTGTTTTGATTTTACTATGTCTGAAGGTATGGGCAACTATTTTGAAGACAACAAGAGGCATTATAATAACCACTGTTGATTTCCTATTACCCTGTTTTGAAATCATGTGTCACACTTTTATTTTAATTGGCTTTATTCTGTTTTCTTTTGCTTGGTTTTATTCTCTTTAAAATAAAAGTTGTTTTTGTTTGTCTTTTTCGTTTTTATTGCTACCAGGGATCGAACTCACGACTGCCTGCTTGCAAGGCAGGCACTTATGCCACTGAGCTAAATCCCCAGCCTCTAAAATAAAAGTTTTTAAAAATCAAAAAAACAAATACCCACTTGACTCTAGATTTAACGATCACATCATAAGTTGGAAATTTTTATACAGAACAATTATATTGGCTGGTCCAATGGCAGTGGGTTATCAGAACTTACTAACATTAGTGTCACTAAAGTTGGTATACAACCCCCCCCACTGCTAAATTTAACTGGCTTAAAAAAAAACAATTATATTAAGGAGCAACCTTAGTAATGTTATTGAACTACAAAAATTGAAAAATGTCTGCTGAGAAAGTGAACTTGGGCTAAGGATATAGCTCAGCAGCATAAACACCTGCCTGACAAGTGCAAGGTCCTGAGTTTCATTTCTGGTATCAAAAAAAAAGAGAGAGAGATTTTTAAAAATGAGAGAAAGATTGAGATTTACTTAACAATTCTCCTCAGAAAAGTTCAGTGCCAGAAGACAGTGGAGCAAAATATAAAATCTTCAAGGACAGAAAGCATGTCTCAAGATTTCTATGTCTAGCTAAGGTGTTTTCAGATAAAAGGTAGGTATCTTGAGACATTGTCTCCCCTACCTGGCCTTAAACTCAAAATCCTCCAGCCTTAGCCACCCCAGGGTTGAGATTACAAATATGTGACAACATGCCCCACTAATTATTAAATCGACTACTTGTATTTAGTCAAGTCTTTGAATTCTTAAGAATTGTCAGCTATTTCAGAATATTGGTTGGAGACCAGTTCCTACTGAAAAGCTATACATATTTTTGAAATTTAAGTACATTATCTTTTTTTTTATTTAAAAGTACATTATCTTTTGGCGAGAAGGATTAAAATACCTAATTAAGTGAGTCTGCAGCATAAAGCAGTTGAGTTGACAACAAACATACAAACATGGCTATAATTCCTATTTACTAATAGTTATCAGCTGTTTACTGAAACGAGTCCAAGTTTCATAGCTTCTATTACATGGATTGATTTTTCTAATTGTAAGAAACATTCATCCTAGTGGTAGGTAGGGAAAGATTCAACATAGATAAATCAGAAGGCATTTTATTCATTCAGCAAATACTTACTGGGCACTTGTGTGCCAGGCACTGATGTGGGTATTGACCACCAAGGACCAGAGCAGTCAGAAACAGTAGTAGAGAGAAGCAAAGAAACAATATGTGGTAAAGAATAAGAATGCCTACAGTATATTAAAATTTGATAAAACCCTGACAATATAGGCAACTTTTTTAAAAAATAGCAAGAGACACAATGGTAACCATTTTAGATCACCTGATACTCTATTTTTATATCGTGTACTATGCCTATCCTTTTGTTCTAACCGACTCTGTTTTGTTTAGCCACGTTAGGTTTTATTCTCTCCAAAAAAATAATAAGAACTGTGGGAGTAAAAAAACCCAAAAGTATAATTGTTATTAAAAAGAGAGGAAAGGAAGGTGATCTAAGGGATATAACTGCATGTATGTTTGAGTGTGTAGGATGGAAATCCATATTACTGAACTTTAGTTGGATCATTGATCGGCACTGTCTGTAATCTCATTGTATGAATGTTTACTTTACATGCTTTAGTTTTATAATTTGGACAACTATTTCAAAGATGACAATATGTAACCTATTAACTAGTGATATCTTACTGTATTTTTTTCCTTGAAATTCTGTATTATTTGTACCCTTTTACTGCTTTTTTTTATTTTATTTTATTTCCTTCCTTTTTTTTCTCTTTAAATAAAAAAAAATTGATAAAACTAGGGAAAAAGAGAAAGACATGGCATCACAGGAAGTTTAGAGATGAGAGGAAGAAGCATCAGTGAAGACTGAGAAGACAGATCCTGTGAGTGACATGGGGAGTGTGGTGTGACAGAAGCCTGGAGAAGGAAAGGGAGTCACGGTAGGGGAACCCTTGGCAGGCAAGAGCCACTGGGTGGAAGGAACTGATGCACAGAGGACTTCACAATGGGAAGGTCATCCTGGTGATGCTAAGAGCTGTTTGAATATTACTGTTAATTAGTCCCTTCTGGTCATGGAGGATGGCTGACAAGGCAGATAGCTACACCTGAACTCTCTTCTTTCCCTGGTTTTGTGAGATGAATGTTATTGGCTGTTTGGTAAATCAATAACATGTAGATGGCTATTCACAGAAAACCTCAGAGGTCGTTTGGTTTTCTCAAATGTCAGTCAATCTTGTCAGTATGTGGGAAAAGGGTTGCTAAGATTATACTGGTAGCAGTAGGGAATGCAGCTTCTGTCGTGAGAAGCTCAAATGCAGAGCTGAAGGAACCTAGTCATTTGGTAGGCATTGTTTAGTTTGGAAAAGCTAATGAAAAGGATCTGTGATGTGTGGGCGTCACAATCAGCTGGCTCCAGGTGGCATTCCTAGAGGTTGCTGTGCAAAGAAAGGAAACAGTTTATAGAGGAGAAAATTCAGCTTTGATTTTAACTTCACTTAGGCCACTAAAAATAGTAAATCAGGTGAAGGATTTGCCTTCTTTATTTTTAGCTTAATGAGTTATTTTAGATACAGAATTCTCATGGTTAACTGAGGAAGGGGCGTGATTAGAAATTAACATTTTAGTGCTTCTTCCTAGCAAGGGCAAACTGAATAGATGGCAGCCTCATAATATGTGGGCTGAGATGAGGCTTCTTGCAAAGTTAATTGATGGAAATTTCCCACCTTCAGGAATTTTTATTACCTTACAGTGCTATGCCAAGACTGCCGAAACACAGCTGTGGGTGCTGTGCAGACGCCCACATGGCCAGCGTCAGGAAGGATGTACTTTTAAACCTCTAATTTATCTTAATAATGTCTTCAGTGGTTTGTGTAGGTTTGGCATTGTGATGAAAATGCTTCTTGGCTCAGTTTTATAACAAGAATTCAGTTTGCAGTCTTAAAATGTATTATTGTCTTACTATGCATGTGGAAGATACTAACAAGTCTACTTAGAAAAAAAAGCTCTGACTTAAATACTATCCTGTCCATCTGACAGAACTTAGTCACATAGTATTTGAAATGGATACAAATGAAATATTTTTATGCCATAATAATTGATTTATCTCTTGTGGTTTCTGCTTTATAAGAAGACAATACACAGTTCTGAAAGAGCTCATTGTCAATTTCAGTTTACCATTTTTCCTTTTCTCTAATGAAAAATATTAACTGATTGAACTGAAGTCAGCCTATAGAGTAGAGATGGAATAACAAGATCTTGTAAATAAATATTTATAAGACATAGGAAAATAGTACTCTCGTTTCAAATGTAAAAATGTAGGCCAAGGATGTTACTCAGTGACACAGTGGCTGCCTGGGGAGCATGAGGTTGTAAGTTTGAATCTTGGTACCAAAAAATAAATAAATGAAATGTAAAAATTTGTAACAAGTTCATAACAATATTACTTTGTTATAGGTGTGTATCTTTAAAAAAATAGGTGCCTACAGTATAGGTGTGTATTTTTAAAAAATAAGCTATAAAAAATTTGAAAGATTCTTTTCTAACAGCTTTACTACAAAGATCAATTATATTTATCAAAAAACACTCAAGTTTTAAGATTACATCTAGTGCATAAAACAGTATTCCTATGATACAGAAAAATATATAGAATTTGTTTCTAATCTGCTGCACTATATGAATACATTTGTTTGGAGTGTGTGTGTGTCTGTGATTGTTTTTGAGACAAGATCTCAAACTAGCCCTAAGTGATACTCCTGCCTCAGGTTCCCAACTAGCTGGGACTAAGGTGTGCGCCACCTTGTGTAGCAGTTTATACTCTTAAACTGCTTTTGTCCTATCTTTGAAATTAACCATATTTGTTAGATTTGGCAGTCTTTTTTGGGGGGTGGATACAGAAATTAAACTCACGGCCTTGTGCTTGCCAGGCAGGCACTTATGCTGCTGAGGTAAATCCCTGGTCCAAATGTTTACAATTATTTATTTTATTTGGTACTGTGGATTGAACTCATGACCTCATGCTTGCTAGGCAGGTGCTTATACCACTGAGCTATATCCCCAGACCCCTACTTGGCAGTCTTAACAGTTATTTTATTTACATTTTTAAATTTTTCATTTGAGGACACTAAAATCGAGGGAATTTAAGCATTGTACCTGAAATTCTCCACCCAGAATTAGAACCACTTAATTCTGGTTCCTTATATTTCTGGTATATTTTCTGTCTCCAATAAGTCATTTGAATAGCAACTGAGTGGTAAGTTGGCAGACATGTTAGGTCTCTCTCAGTGTGTGAGCTGTGTATGTTCAGATTCGTAGTCAGTAATGATGCATAATTATTTCTGTTTTTAAAAACTGCTGGAATCAATCTACGGCCTTATGTATAACAGACAAATGCTACTGAGCTATACCCTCAACTTTCTCTCTTTTTTAATCTTTGTAGCAATATGGAGATATTGTGTTTACAAGTTAATGTGATTTCTGAGTGCCTGAGATACCTATTTATAAATGTAGTAGTCTTTCATATCGTTAGGTACCCAGGACACATATAATAGTTAATTTCTGTAAACACTGTAGGTAAAGGAAGTGCTAAGAATTCTCCAGTGATTTGATTTCATTGTGAATGTAAAGAAATAAATATTCAGGGGTCAGAGATTTAACTCAGTGGCATAAGTGCCTACCTGGCAAGTGCAAGGTAGTAAGTTTGATTCCCCATACCAAAAAAATTAAAAAAGAAATAAATATTCATGTAGAGCATAAGAAATACTTAGTAATAAAATTATGCTTTTCCATGCTTATTCTGATTTTCTATTTGATTGTGTGTGTGCTGGAAATTGAACCTTGGGTCTCACACATGGCTAGTACATTTCTGTACTGCTGAGCTACCCTGTAGCCCTAAGTTTGATGCTTAGTTCCGATAATGATTAACATCTGTTTCCTTAAATACTACCTCAGATACTGCAGCAAACTAAAAAATTTACATAAACATCAACAAGTACTGAATATTGATGGTCATTATTAAGATGTAGCTATATATTTATAATTTAAAGTCTTTCATCAAACATCCTGTGAGCTATGCCTATTTGATATGTAGGGATATTGGGAATCTATTGTAGTCAAGAGTTGCAAGGAGAACAATTACATACAGGACACAGAACTTACAATATTATTTTATGATGGGTCACCCAGTGTTAAATACAAGAAAGTGCAAGAAATCTATACACAACACTAAAGACCTAGAAAATAGAGCCAAGGGCCTGGATCCCACAGCAATGTCCTGCATGAGTCCAGCTGAAGACCTAGAGCCCATAATAAAAAAGCAAGTCTGTTTTACAGATTCGCTCTGGGAAGGCCCAAAGGTCAGTGGTGGATGCTAGAAAGTCTCTGCCAATGGGATGAAGGGTCTGTGCCAGTAAGTTGAAGGTTCCACAGTAGAGCCAAGATGCAGCAGTCAAAATAAGAACCAAGGCTTCCCTGAAACTTACCACAGCCATCTTTAGCGACCATGAGGTCCTGAGCTCCTCCAATGATAAAACCGTCAAGTACATGTCAGAAAGCCAGTGTGACAAGCTTCTCCTGGAGATTAAACAACACACATCTTCCACTCTGGAGCCAGGAAGCAATGCTCAATGTAAGGAGCAGAGCTCCCCCAAAGTAAACCACAGCTACTCTCAACAAGGTCCAAGCTCCTCCAATAATAATGGTCAAGTTCATATCAGGGAAGCCAGCATGACAAGCTCCTCCTGGAGAACAAACAACTCCAAATAACAACATTTAAGAGAACCCACAACACATCCCTCTTTTGCTCCATGTCTCCTTTTATGCTGGCAACTTTCCTCAGGTGGGCCATCTACACTCAGCACCATGAAGATTTAGTTCAGCTTTTGTTAAATTGATTGCCAGTTTTTAATCCATATCAGGATCCAACCCAAATCTTTGCACACACTAAACACACCTTCTGCCACTGAGTAATAATCTCAGCTATTATTTTTGAAATATAATTGAAAGCCAGGCATGGTGGCACCCCTCTAAAATTCTCATACTCAAGAGACGAAGGTGGGAAGATCACTGGTAGTTTGAGGCTGGCATAGGGTACATAGTGAATATGAGGCCAGCCTGAATTATGTAGTGAGACCTTGCTTGAAAAAGCTCAACGAGGTGGGGAGGAAATATAATTGAAGAATTAAGTTTGACTTACCCAGATAAATATTTGGTGAATAAAGATGATGCTAGCTAATGTGAATAGCAGGAAAGAACAATCAGAACATTCATGAGTCCTAATTTTATGGGGGTTTTGGTGCATATCTGAAGAACATTTATTGTTAGCTTAGCACAGAACTCTGTGCTTTGTTTACTGAGCTCAATTTATGAAACTTTAATAGAGACTGGTTTTCTGCTTTACAATGTATAATATTGAAAAAATCAGCATCCAGAAATTCAAATATACATTCATGTATTCATTGATATGAACAGCTTTAATAAAGTGGACTATTTTACTTAATGTGATGAAACATAAAGGCAAAACTAAATGGATCCCTAATTAGTGGTTTTTTTCAACATTGTTAAAAAGTATTTATATAAATAATTTAAATATGACTTAAAGATAAAATAGACCAGATTTTATTTTTATCTATGACTATAGAAAATCTATACCTAAAACAAAAAAAAATAACAAATAGATGAGTACAAAAGCTCATTTCCTCTTCTTCAAGGATATGAATTACCTGAAGGACAGAAAACATTTCAAAATATCTGCTTATACATACATATATATCATATTGACTACCTACCTATAATTCAATGCATTATTCTTGAACCATATTTAAGAGTCCTAACAAGATTAATTTGACTTGAGAGTTTTTTCCCTTTGTTTGCTTTTTTAGAGGAGAAGATAGGGACTCACAATATAGTTCAGGCTGACCCTGAACTCACTACATAGCCCTGGCTGGCCTCAAAGAGTGATCCTCCTGCCTCAGCCTCTTAAGTGCTGGGATTAGACTTACACCACTGTCCCTGGTTTGCTTTGATTTTTTTGAGACAGAGTCTTACTTTTGCACAGGCTGACCTTAAACCTGTGATCTTCCTGACCAAGTCGCCTTGGGTAGCTGGAACTACAGGTGTGTGCCACCACAACTGGCTCTAATTTGACTTTAAATGTCCAGTCCACTCAAAGATGCAAATTGCAAAAGTTTAAAAAATTTAATAATGCTGAATGTCAGCAGTATTCCAAGAACAGTAACATTTTTAAACCTAGTTCTCCAAACTGCCATGAATATTGGCCCACTTCTGATATTTGCTATGCTTATTTGCCAGACTTGAAAAGATTCAGTATCAAGCTCCTTCAAGAATTTTAAGAGAAATTAGAAGCAGTTTTCTATCTTATTATCATGTTAGTCACTCTTGATAATTCTCCTAAAATGACAAGCATAAATGATAAGCTTTTATTTGAGGTGTATCAAATATTCTCTGATGTGACTAGGCTTTAAAATATATCTGCAATTCTAATTTTTCAGAAACAATCACTTCAGTTGAGTCAAAACCATAAAAAGTTATTCATGCTAAGTGTTCTAGCTTTCTGACAGGTATGAATAGCTGATGTTGGAGAAGTGTCTAGGGAGATGTTTTATATCTAGCTATTAGTCAGCTAATCCTCTTCCCTACTTCACTGAAAATATTTTCATTCTGTTTGACAAAGTAAATTACATTAACTGTGACTAAAAATTACTGCAAATGACACATTAGTAAGACTAATGGTTCTTGCCTTATTCTCTAAAGTTTTCATGTCTTACCTTTGGTGAACGTACGTCCAGATTGTTTAATTACACAAAAGATATTTTCTTTTGGAACTCTAGGGAACAAGATAACACTAAAACTTGTCCCATTACCTAGTAATGTAATTTAAAAAGATATTTGAAGTCTATGCAGCTAATCAGAGTAAAAGCATGGCAGAAACATAGAGATAAGCAATGCTCACAGAGTTCAGGTCTGTGAAGGAGAATTTTGACTCACCCAGAAAAATTCAGTTAATCAGGATAGCATGAAATACAAACCATATGGATTTTAAAGAGGTCACATCAATTTATTTTATAATTGTTGTCTTAGTTACTTTTTACTCATTGCTGAGACAAAATACCTGAAGCCCAAAGTTGGGAAAGGAAAGGTCTTAGAGTTTTTGGAGTTTAAGTCCAAACTCAGTTGGCTCTAAGGCAGGGGGGGCATGGCTGGGCTACAGTTCGTGGAGGCTGCAAACAGCACCTGCCATTACATCACATCCTGGCTCCACCCCTATGTGGGTGGAGCACTGACACCATCAATCCAAGCACTAGACAATGAACCAATCACAAGTGAACAATGCAAACTCATGAGGCCTGGGGGACACAGACATAAACCATGACAATTGTTAAAGAACAGTAACTTTCAAAAACTTTTCACCACAATTAGAATTCAGTATGCTATTTATTTATTTTGGTGTTTGTTTTTTGAGATAAGATCTTGCTATGTAGCCCAGGGTGACCTCGAATTCACAGCAATAATCCTTCTGTCTCAACCTCTAGAGTGCTGGGAATACAGGCATGGACCACCATGTCCTGTTCTACATAGTATATTTTCTCTCTCTCTCTCTCTCTCTCTCTCTCTCTTGCCTGGAACAATACTTGGCCATATATCCTGCTTGCTGTTCTATATCTTTTTTTTAAAATGTTGGTTATAATTCTATATTGATTTCATTATCCACTAAGGAGCATGTCTTAGTAACTTTTCTCATTGCTGAAACAAAATACCCAACACCCAAAGTTAAGTTTTTTTCTTTTCTCTTTTTTCTTCTTTATGTGGCATGGTTTATTTAGCTTAAAGTTTGTAGAGATTTCAGTCCATCATAAACTGGCTTCAAGGCAAGGTGATACATGGCAGAGGGGCAACAGTTCATGGCAGTGGAAGACAGCAAAAGCAGCAAGAGGGGATAGGAGTCAAGCCTCTTTCTGTCCCTTATATTGTTCTCAGTCTGCTGGGATTAGGACAGTGCCAATCTAATCAGTGAACTGATCCAGCAGTCACCACCATTAATCCCAGTGCCCTTAATCCCAGCACTGCACAGCCCTCAGTTAAATACACTAGAGTCAGCCATCGCTAAAAAAGCCCTATGATCGCATGAGGCTTTGAGGGGACATCCACAACAGATCATAATGTATAATTTAAAATGAATGATAAAGGGAATTTTAAAATATTTCCGCCTTGGAGACTTGGAATGTTTCTAAACCACTTATACTTGTGGTTTCACCTAGATCTTACTGTATTACCAAAAACTGTACCAACTCCACAATTTTGTACACAAGTATCCTGCTCTCAGACTACAATGTTCTGTCCTTGATTTTCTGCCCAAGTACTCCCACCTACAATTCTTTAATTATATTTAGATCACAGACTTACAACTCATCTGATCTTTCTTAGCCAGTGTATAATCCACAGTCCAATGTCAGTCATATTCTTAAAAAATACTCAATTCCTAGGTTTTGCCTTCATTTTGTAGTACAGTCTTTAAAAAAATACCAAATCTTAATAAGGTGATTCTTCCTATGCACACGTGTATTAGCATAAGAGCATAGATAGAAAGTCACACAATCAGAAAAAGTAGTTAAAAGTTATCTCAGGTATCAACAATCTTAGGCTGATAGTCCTACTCTGTTATGACTATTTCCTGTCTGCTATTTTTCATCATACCTCCTGCTCCTTCATGTGTTTTCTAGTAGCCCCACCTCACTGATATATGGGCCCCAGACTAGCATCATGAATGTGGCCTAAAAATCTGTTAGACATGAAAATTTCCAGGCCCCACTCAGGCCCGCTGAATGAGAAACTATTAACAAGCACTACAGCTGACTGATGTATGGAAAAGCTTTAAGAGATGGCCTAGCCTCACAGTTCATTTAGAAGCTCTTGTCCAGAATATAAGCTCTAAAAAAGCACACAGGTTTTGTCTTTTTTGTTCATAAATATCCTGAGTTTTAGAACACTGCCTAGCATAAAGCAGTCCTTAGTATTTGCTCAGTCAAACCATTAAATGAGAATTCTCTTCTTATAGAAATCTACCTGTATCTGTAGCAGTTTTGTTCCTTCATTATCTAAGTAAGGAATTGCGCCTCCGCCTATCAAGGGCCAGTCTTTCCTTGTGGTGTTATGGTTTCTATCTAAAGTGTCCTGCCAGAGCCCTGTGTGTGTGAAAGGCAGTTGGATCACAGGTACACTGTATTCATCCATGATGAGTTTGCAGCTGAATGTGCTTTCAGGAGGTGGTGCCTGGTTGGATGTGGGTCACTGTGGGGAAGGTAGAAAACTGTATTCTTGTCACTGGCTGTTCCTTACTCTCTTTGCTTTCTGGCTGTTGTGGTTTTTCCTCTGGCATCCTATTTGTGCCTTGGAGCCAGCCGAAAGATGGACTGAAACTGTGAGCTAGATGAAACTCCTTTAAACTCCTCCTTTAAACTGTGAGTGCGAGCTATTTTGTTCCAGTGGCAGGAAGGTAAGACATGTGGACTGGACATCATCCTTTCTTGCCTTCTCAAGAACTTTGCTTTGGAGAGATCCAGCTTAGAATCCAGGAGTGGTGCAGAGTGAGGAATCCTAATCAAGAGGAGATATACCCTGCTGACCCAAGAACGAACTGGGCTGAGAGAAACCAACTGGGAATGTAATCCTGGTGCTATAACAGGAACAGATAAAGCCTGAGTGTGAAAGCTGGAGCCCGCACCATTGGAAGCTGCGATTTGGGTTTCCTGCCGCCGCTGCAGCATCTTAATCAGCTTGGCAGGGAGAGAAACGCGCGAAAGCTCTGAGAACGGGAATTGGTGAACAGAGTTGAGAGCTGGATGGATGGGGAGCCATGCATCAGGTTGCGGTGAGTGAGG
The DNA here is from genome assembly GCF_034190915.1 of Cavia porcellus. Lineage (NCBI taxonomy): Eukaryota > Metazoa > Chordata > Mammalia > Rodentia > Caviidae > Cavia > Cavia porcellus. The sequence goes on from NW_026947489.1 coordinate 63,177,561, forward strand.
AAAACTGGGACTCTTCCACAGTCTAGGAGGTTCCAACAGAGGACATTCTGGAACTGGGCAGACTTGCCGGAACAGGGCACTGTAGTGACTTCAGTGACATAGCCCCCTCTCAAGCGGGATTAGTGAGCAGTGCCTAGCCTATGTGACACTGCTGGCTGTGACCCAGTAGGCTAGCACAACCCAGGTCCCAGCGCCTGGAGGTGCACCCTAGCAGTGAAGCCTGGAGGGGCGGGCCCCATATAGGCTGCCCAGGCTGTAACTCTCTGGTGCGCTGTGGCGGGAACACCTAGCTGGTGCAATTCAAACAGACTGTGGCCGACAGGGAAGGAAGCTGGGCCTCCTATATATGCTTATATATAAGGAACAAAGAATATGGGAAGAGGGGGCAACAAGAAAGGATTCTCGGCCCCCAATCCTGAGAAACAGGCAATAGTAGACACGGCACCAATAGACATAAAGCGCTATCTCCAGAGCCTCATAGACGAGTTCAAGAATGAAGTCATTAATGACCTGAAGCAAGACATAGGCAGAATAGTTAGAGAAATGCTAAGCACCACCCAAGAAAAAGCAGATGGTGGAATGGAAGAACAGAAAAAGAGGGGAGAATTGTTTGATGGAGAAAATAGAGAAAACATAAAAAACATGAAGCAGGTTCAAAGAGAATACCACGAAACTAAAAACTCAATCGAAAACTGGCAAAACAGCTTGAAAGAAACTAGGGATAGATTATCTGAACTGGAGGGCAGATTTGTAATATGGGAGCATGAAATGAAAAACTTCTTAAAAATAACAAAAAAACAAACAGCAACAATACAAAGACTAGAAGATGATAAGAGGATCTATAACTTAAGAATTAAGAACATAAAAGAAGAGGTAGGGATACAAACAAATGAACTACAAAAGCTACTCGCAGAAATAATCCAGGAGAATTTTCCTAATTTAGCAAAAGGTAAAGATATTCAGATGTATGAAGCATACAGGACCCCAGCCACCTACAACCCAAACAGAGCTACACCCAGGCATATAATAATCAAAATACCAGAAATCCAATATAAGAACAGAATATTAAAAGCTGTCAGAGACAAGAAACAGATCACTTACAAGGGAACACCCATCAGAATTACAGCAGACTTCTTGGCACAAACCATCAAATCACAAAGAGTATGGGGGGAAATAATTCAAGCTTTGAAAGATAATAACCTCCAGCCAAGATTGAGATATCCTGCACAACTATCCCTGGAAATTGATGAAAAAACAAGGTGCATCCAGGATAAAGAGGAACTAGGGGAATATGCAACCACCAATTCAACTCTACAGAGAATACTGCAGGATATTCTAAAAAAGAAAAATATGAAGAATCCAGAAATAGTGGCAGAGAGGCCACAATGAATGGAGCAGAAACTAATGCCAGAAAAAGAGCTCAAGAGAAATGAGGCAGAGAAGATTGGATGATAGGAACAGCTATTTTGGAGAAAACGACGTCATAATAGATAGTGCTGATTTAGTATCGTCTTGTTTTGAAGTCCCATCAAGCTTTTGTTCTTCTCTCTCCATAGGTCTTAACAGGTTGTGTCTTACTGGATTTTATTATATGTGATAATGTAAACAAAAACTTTTATAGACAAGGAGATTATACAGAAACCATAGTTCATTATCTGTTAGTTGATTCTAAATACCCTGTAATACTGTCATTCTCTTGAATGGTTTTACATTGTTTTGATACATTTGATGCTACAGTATACGAAGTTATACTCAAAGATTTCAAGGAAAGAGACTCTATGGTAACTACTTTTATGTCGGGATTATCTTGTGGTGAAACACTATTTTGCTTAAATAGTTATGTTTTGATCTGCACTGTTTTGTTGTTATGCCCTCTTTTATCTCAATCTCCATTTTATTACTTTTTTATTTTTATCCTTTTAATTAAGGGAAAAATAAATAAAAAAATAGCAGGATATATTATAGTAACCCACTTTAATTTTCTATTAACTTGATTTGAAGCCCTGTATTGCTCTCACCATCTTGTTCTGACTGATGTTCCTCTATTCTGTTTTGCTTGATAGTACCAGGTTCGAAAGTTTAGGCAACAGCTGTGAAGATAGTGGGATTCATTATGAGCCCATACTGATTGACTATTATCTACTTTTGAAGACCTGTAATGTCTCCAATGTTTTGGTTTTGTTGGTTTCATTCTTTACTGTTTTGTTCAATTTTATTATAACTGATGATATAGGCAATTCTATTTGAGATAGCGGGAGGCATTATGATAACCATTGTTGATCACTTTGTATTATGTTTTTACATTATCTATTATGTCCACCCTTTTGATTTAACCGACTCTGTTCTGTTAAGTCATGTTTGGTTTTACTCTTTTCTAAAAAAAAGTAATAAGAACTGTGGGAGCAATAAAACCCAAAATGCGTAATAGTCAATGTACAAAAAAGAGGAAAAGAAAGTGCTCTGAACGGTATAACTGCATGTATATTTAAGTGTATAAATAGACGATGATATTACTGAGTTTTGTTGGATCATTGAACAGAACTGTTTGCAGTCTCACTGTTTGAATGTCTACTTTATATGCTTTAATTTTGTAACTTGAACAAATATTTCTAAGATGACAATATGTAATCCATTAACTAGTGATTTCCTACTGTTTATTTTTTTTCTGAAATTCTGTATAACTTGTACCTTTTTCTGCTTTTTTTTTTTCCTTTTTCTCCTTAAATAAAATTTAAAAAAAAAAAAAAAAAAAAAAGAACTTTGCTTTGGCCAGGGATTTAACTCAGCAATGTAAGCACCAGACTGGCAAGTACTAGGTCATGAGTTCGATTCCTGATACAAAAAAAGAAAGACCTCTGCTTCTTTGCCATCCTTTCTGTCTGGCATTACTTACCAATCTCTCTTTCTTGGATCATTTCACTTTATATGCATTCAGAATATAGACATATATAGACTGTCCTAGAAAAAAAGCAACAACTTGTCCCCATGTCTCCTATCAGTTACTATCCTATATCTGTTTCCCCTTTGTGCAAACCTTACCTTACACTAACCAATCCTTTCTGGTCTGATTTACCTCTCCTATTCTGTGGTTCTCGACAAGCATCAACTAACCATTTACAATGTACACTTGAATAGTTTCAGTATTTTCAGTTGTTGATAATGTTTTAGAAAAATTCTGTCTCTACAAAAGATAGATTCAACCTTAGCCCTGCTCCCCTCTCCTCCAACCTGCCTGTCACCCCTGAACTACCACTACTCTCTTTCTATTGATTTGGCTATTCTGGACAATTCAGATAAATGGAAACCTACAATAAATGGTCTTGGATTTTGTGATTTACCGTATGTTTTCCATAGCACATATAATTGCTATATTTCTTTGTGTGACTGAATAATATTCTATTGTATAAAATACTGCATTTATCCAACATCAGTTGATGGTCACTTGGGTGTGTCTACTTTTCAGCTATTGTGAGTAATACGTCCATGCTCAGTCAGTATGAACCTAGGGTCTTGCACATGATAGGCATGCTCTCTAGCCCTAATCTACCTTGTCAGCACTCATGTATAAATCTTTGTATGGATGTATTTTAATTCATCTGTACATGTATCTCTAAATGGAATTGCTGGGCCTTATGGTAACTTTATGTTTAAAATTTTAAGAAAATGCCACAACAGTAACACCATCTTACATTTTTACTGAGCAGTATATGAAGGGTTCCAATTTCTCCATGAAGTCATCAACATTGTTACCACTTTTCCCCTCAACTCTCGTGCTTTGGGCTAAACTCAAGGCCTTGCATATGCTAGCAAAATGTTCTACTGAACTATGTTCCCAGCCTCAGATGACACATTTTGAGTTAATTTATTTAATGTGGTGTAAGCGAAGGGCCTAGCTTGATTCTTCTACATATGTATATCCAATTGACCTAGCACTATCTGTTCTAAGAATGGTTCTTTCCTCCACTAAACTGTCTTGGCCCTCAGTGATGATTTACATACTGTTAGACTCAAGTATTCATTTTTTTACTTATTTGATGTCTCTGATAGAATGACATCATTGACAATTTCCTCCAAATAATTCACTCTTTATTCTCCTTTTACTTATTCTGCCTTTTTAAAAACAGGGTTTCACTTCTCATACTGGCCTAGAGCTCAGTATGTTGCCTAGGCTGTTGTCAGTCAAACTCATGATCCTCCTCAGCCTCCTGAGTGCTGGGATTATGGTGTATGCCACAACACCCAGTTTTATCTTGTTATTTCTTTTCAGTCTTAACAGGTTGTTAGAATCTACCAGGAATGATTGCTTGCTTGCTTGCTTGCTTGGTGTTTGTTTTTTGAGACAGGGTCTTGCTGTATAGTTTATGCTGGCCTTAAACTTACAGTGGTACTGGCTCAGCGTCCCAAGTATTATTACTTTGCCCAGCTATACCAAGATTTTAAATGTTGGGTTTTCAGTGACTGTGAGTCTGTAAAAAATTGTCATAAAACTTAGTTGCATAAAATAATCATTTATTATATTATTGTTTCTCTGGGTCAGTAATTCAGAGTGGGCAAAGAAATTAGCCTGTCCCTTTGTTCCAGAGTATCTTCTGAAGGCCTGTGTATACTTATATGTCAAGCAGTTGATGGTCATTGGCGGAGGGGCAAACTCAGCTCATAGCCACAGGGGCCTGTTTCTGTTCTCCATCTGGGCTGCTCTGGACTTCCTCACAAAATGGTGAGTAGGGTCTACAAGGGAGCTTCTAGAGGAGACAGAAAGAAATGAAGATGAAACCATGTGGCCTTTTACAGTTAAATTTTAGAAGTTATGGAGCATTACTTTTAACATACTTTAAAAATCAAAGTAAAAGCTGGGCATGGTGGCATATGCCTATAATCCCAGAATTCAGGAGACTGAGGCAGAACTGGCATAAGTTCAAGGCCAGCCTGGGCTGCATAGTGTCCAGCTTGAACTCTATATATCTATATAGTCTCTCAAAAAATCAAACTATAAGGTGGGCATGGTGGTGTCTGCCTGTAATCCTAGCACTCAGGAGGCAAAGGCAGGAGGATCACTAAGTTCAAGGCCAGCCTAGGCTACAAAATGAGTTCAAAACCTGTCTGAACTGCATTGTGAAACCCTTGCCTCAAAAAGAAACAAAAACGAAACAAAAAACTATATTATCTCAAAAGACCAAAAAATTAAAATCAAAGTAGTCATAAAATCTTACTTGGAGAGAAATCTTTATGAAGAATGGAAAGGTTCTAAAATAGTATGGGAGGCCCAGGAATTTAGCTCAGTGGTGTAAACACCTGCCTGGCAAGCAAGAGGTCATGAGTTTGATCCCTGGTACCAATAAAATAAATAAAATAAAATAAAATAAAATAGTATGGGGACTCATGCATCTTGGGGTAAAACATGATAGAGTTTATAGCTGGCATACATGAAGCTCTGGGTTAAATCCCCAACACTATAAAAACAACTACAAAAAAAAAAAGTGGGAACTGAAGTGTGGTGCAAGCACTTGGGAGGCTGAGGCAGGAGGATTGCTGTGAGTTCAAGCCCAGCCTGGACATAGAGTAAGGCATTGTCTCAAAAAAATAAACGAAACACTCTCATGCTCAAAATTGTAAATTCTCATTACCTTTTGAGAAAAAACCAAATCCCGGTCCACAGGGCCTATGTAACTGCCTTGCTTGTCCCTCTGACCTTGCTTCCCTGAAGCTCTGCCCCTTAGCTATGCTTATGTTTCATAGAGTGTCTGTATGCCTGAGGTGTTCTCTCCTGACTTAGCACCTCCACACTACTCAGTCTGTTAGCCTTCAGTGTGGCATTCCTGGCCATTCTAAGTAGGTACCACCTCTCTACTATTGTCACTCTATTCTGTCTGTTTCCTTTATAAAACTTGTCCCATTTTTAAGTTATATTCTTTTTGTTTGTCATCTGTCTCAACCTGGATTGTGGGTCCATCTAGGTAAGGGGCCATCTCTGTCGTTCACCAGTATGTATCCAGTGCTTGCCATGTGGTATGCTCTCAGTAAATATTGTTTGAAGGTATAATTATGTTTTGAGATAATTAATGTAATTATTAATACTGATAAATGTATTACTTCCTAATTCTTACTGAATGTAGTTTTCTATTTTTCTTTCAGTAACTGCCCTTCCTTTTTGGCTGCAGCCTTGGCCAGAGCCACCTCAGATGAAGTCCTCCAGAGTGACCTGTCTGCACATTACATCCCAAAGGAGACCGAAGGCACAGAAGGAACTGTGGGTATGTACTTTTCTACAATGTTTGTTGAAAAATACTAAAATCTTCTCATATGTAATGATCCATAGAAAATATCTGTAAAATTCTAAATCTAATTGTATTTATCCAGCAGCTAATTATATAGTAGCAGTAGATGAAAAATACAATTTTTCCAATAGATCAATAAAAAGGAAGAAGATAAAATATAAATGTATTTTTAAAAGTAGTGCTATATATAGAATGTAATGAAACAACAGGAAATTGTCATGAATAATATCTAGATAATGGAAAAAAGGGGACTACAGATACACAGCAAAGATATTAATCGGTAAGTGTATGGCAGTTGAGCAAGTCTGTTTACAATTTTTAGCTTACCTTTACAAATCCAAGTAAAAAGTCAGATGTAAAAATAAGAAAGTTCAAGAAACCTTAATTATATTAGCTACTGTATTTACCAATAAATACAACTTTTTATGACAGATATGTAATATGTGCTTTAACTACATGGATCATTGAACATCTTATTTTGTCAAGATGATTATAAGGTCCTCTTTCTCCTTTTCTCTCTCTCTCTCTCTCTCTCTATCTCTCTCTCTCTCTCTCTCCTCTCTCTCTCTCTTCTCTTCTCTTCACTTCTCTTCTCTTCTCTTCTTCTACTGGGGATTGAACTTAGGGCCTTGCACGTGCTAGGCAAGTGTTCTACTACTGAGGTATAGTCCAGCCCTTTTATCTTGAGACACTCCCTAAGTTACCCAGGCTTACCCTGAACTTTTAATCCTTCTGCACCAGCCTTTCAAATAGCTGTGTAGACAGACAGGCACCACCACACTGGTGAGAGAGTCAGTTTCTTGAAAAAGAAATATTTATTAATGTTTTAATTTTTACATATTTGATAGGACTTAAAGATTTATTTAAAAAATCACCACTCTCCACTTGCTGAGGATCAAATCCAGGGCCATTTGCATGCTAAGCACATATTCCACCATTGAGCTACATCCTCAACCCACTACCTAGAAATTTTTTAAAAGTTGTTAATTTGTTCTATGTAAAGCATTTGCCTATAAACATAGTACAGAAAGAATACAGCATATATTAATGAATTTGAATAACTAGATTCCAGAGAATATGAGGAAGATATAAAAATAAACATTCTTGTTCTTCCTTTATCTTTCTAGATTTTGATAGAAAGTCATCAAGAAGGAATTATTCTGTTTTTACTGAAGATAATTTATTCACCTGGAACCAAACTGTTCCAGAGTGAAGTTGGATAGAATCCCTGCTACGAAACATTGCTCTTTCCTCTGGAGCTGACGCATGTACTGAAAAGACAAGAGAGATTAAATTCTGCCTCACTGCAGCCAGGGTGACAGCTGACTCAGCTCCAGCTTAGTACAATGACATTAACAACTGATGAGTAATGTACAGCTGTGAGGGATAGCCTCCTTCTTGGGACAACTTTCACTTTTTCACACTCCCTTTTTATTTTCATGTGATGATTATTTATATATTGATGTCCCATACCACTCACTATAGCAGAACACAAAAGAATATTTAATGTAGCAAGATTGAAGTGCTGCCCTTTGTGCCTAGTTTGGAAGAATTTTCTGAACCCCATAGGGTAGCAAATGTGAAATGAAGGGTTTTTGTTTCAATAGATATCATTGATCATTCTGATTTTATATTTTTCCAGGTGATTACTCAGTAATGTCTTCATGCTTTTTCCATGATTCAGACTATGCTAAAATTCTAATGTACTTTCAAATCTTTATCTACTTGATCCAAATCATTCAGTGTGAACTGCACTTAGGAAAAATCTCTATAGGAATATATTGTTTATCTGTACATTAGATTGGGAAATGAACACACTATAAGCCTGTAGTCACTGGCTTAAAGGCCCTGAACTCACAGAAATGCCTTTTTATCCCATGCCTTTTTATCCCTCTTAGTTGTTTCCAGAAACAACTATAAGGGAAAAAAATTAAAGTTCTTTTCATGTTTATGTTATTCCTAAAACATTATTTACTAAATGACCTTGCAAATCAATTTAATTGGTAAACTGCTGTCTAGACAACCTGAAACTGATTCGAAAAACTGAATGAAAATTAAAAACAAGGAGCATGGTGATGCATACCTATAATCCCATTACTCTGGCAGGCTGAGATAGAAGGACTGCAAGTTCAAACCCAGCTTGGGCAACTCAGTGAGACCTTGTGCCAAAATTTTAAAAAGAAAAAGAAAGAAGATTTGGAGATGTAGTGAAGAGATCCTGGGTTCAATCCCCAGTGCCACCAACACAAACACACACACACAAACAAAATCAAACTAAACAAACAAAAGAATTATAAAAAATTTGTGTAAAGAAATTTGAAAACCTGGATATTTTCTAGAAAAATATAAATGAACAAAATTTACGTAAGAAAAGATTATAAAAATTGGCAAGGACAAAAAACACATGGAGTAGAGATAATCCCAATGCTTTTTTAAATGAATGTTTTAATTGCACAAAGAAAAAATAATTTGCATAACATTTGTACAAAAACCTGCTGAAGAGCAGATGTGAGAGCACATGACTATAATCCCAGCATTCTGGGAGACTGAGGCAGGAGAATCATGCACTTGAGGTCAGTTTGAGCTATTTATTGACACCCTGTCACACACACACAAACATACAAAAAGGTCCCAGATTCAATCCCCAATACTTCAACAAAATCAAACCAAACCTTACCTCACAATTGCACCTTGACTACACTTCATTCATTCAGTGAGTAATTTTTTTTTTCAGTGAGTAATTTATTGATGACCTACCATCTAGACTCCTGAGATTTTCATTGTAAATGACACAAATCAGTTTGGCTTCAGCAAAGCATGATTTGCTAGATGTAGTGGCACACACCTGTAATCCCAGCACAGGATCACTATGAGTTTGAGGTCAGTCTGGGCTGCAAAATGAGTTCAAGACCTGCCTCAACTGCATACTGAAACCCTGTCTCAAAAAGACATAAAACAAAAACAACAAAAAGACAAACTCCCAAAAAACAGGAAGCAAAACAGGCTTTAACTGGCAACCCTCCAGGGTAAAGGCCATGCAGCTACCTTGAAATGTTGTCAACGCAACCTGGCATTTTTCTTCATTTTTATTTAATTACCAGGCTTCCTGTGATGGCCAGATGACTACTTAGAAACACTAGGTCTTCATTTGCCCAAATTCAAATTGAGCAGAAAAATAAAAGGAGCTTTTCTCAGTTGCTGTTACTTATATCAGTCCCAAAATTCACTCCAGTTGTCCAAATTGGCATAGTTTTCCATTGCTGAACTATTCACTGTGACCAGAGGAATGTAATTCTCTTGCTGGTTAGATCTCAATCACATTTTACCCCAAAATACATGTAGACCAAGATAAAGTTTTTTAAAAAAGCATTTTTCTGGGTAGCAAAAAAACACATTAAAGCAATGTTTTGATTGAAAATAGCAAATGGATAAGATAATCAGGAATAAAATGATTAAGAAGCATGAAGAGGATACTCTTGGTGGTGTGATCCTGTAACCCTAGCTAAACAATATGCTGAGCAGGAGGATCCCAGGTTTGAGGGTATCCTGAATACAGAGAGGGCCATCTCTAAAGAAAAGAAAGAAAGAATTGGGTTTGGAGTGGTTGAGGACTTGCCAAGCCTGTTCACTCATGGACATGGGTTCCAGGTGTAGCTCTGCAAAGTGGGAAGAAAGGAGAAAAAGCAAAAAAAAAAAAAAAAAAAATGATTTTATGTACTTACAAAATATTCTAAAGACACCGAATATAGCAAAAGCCCCTGCTACAAAATGTGATTGTTATAATAGATGTAATAAACAAAAGTGAGGGACAGAGAGGGAGCCCGGACAGATCTTGTGGTTACTTGTGTGTTAGAGGAAATTGGTATTGCTTCTCCTAACCAATTTAATCGCTGTCGGTACTGTCCAGCAGACTGTGCAATGATGTAAACATTCCCTAAGTGTGTTGCTCAATGTGGTAACCACTAGCCACGTGTGGTTATTGAGAAAGCACTTTAATATAGGTAATGTGACCAAGAAGCTGAACTTAAATTTTCATTTATTTGGGCCAGCAAATTTAGCTCAGCGGCATAAGCACCTGCCTGGCAAGTGCACGGTCATGAGTTCAATCCCTGGTACCAAAAAAACCACAAAAAACCCTAACATTTTATTTAATTCAAATATCCTCAGGTAGTTAATAGCTATCTCTTTGAACAATGCAGGCCTCTATAATGGAATAACACATAAAGAATGACATAATGGTTTATATTATTATAATGAAAATCTGGAAACTATCCTATCAGTAAATAATATGGTTTTTTTTTTTTAACCTTATCTCATTCTTCCTCAAAGTTTCTGAATTCACCTGTTTTATAATCCTCTGATGTGACTGTCAAATGCAGACACATCCATCTTGAGGGGCTGTCTTTTGGGGTCTCCCCTGCTACTGACACAAGATTGGTTATAGTGGTTCAAGTAGGTCATTGCTAGATGAAAAAGTTTCTAGGCTGGAGATGTGGCTCATTGGAACAAGGCCCTGGGTTCCATCCTTAGCACTGACAAAACAAAGCTCGTGGTAACTAAAACTCAAAACAACCGTAGTACTGGGTTGGCCAACCCAGTAGTCTCAGCTGGGCTGTTTGTTTTCTTCTTGTACATATTTGAGGCTGTATCTGCTCTTTGAGCTTCATTTCTCTTTCAAGTGTACCCTTGAATTCAGTTATAGGAAATTAAGGGGGACAAAGCCACAGAACAAGATTTACCATCCTATACTATGTTACTGAAGAAAGAAAAGAAAACTTGGGGTCAGTTTTCTGAATATAGTCTTAAGAGAATTCTGCTAAGAAACTGGTACATGGGTCACAGATTTATGGCAAAGGCAAGATGAGAGTCCAAGTTGCCATTGCCAGGCTGTTCAGGAACATATAGTCTCTTCTTCGGGGCTGTGTTCTTGATTGGAGAAAACATCTGTAGCCATTGCCCATCTGGCACATATTTTCTCAGGCTGTCAAGCTACATCTGATTTAGCAAAGTAAAACAATAGAGTTTTTTCTTTTCAACCTGAGATGTAGGAGGAGCCTCTAAAATACTGGCCTCAGTAAACCTTATCTTCCCAGGGTTATCTCAATATTTTCATCTTGACTTGAGTAGAGGGTTAAGGGGTGTGATATACAATCTCTCCTGTTCCATCCAACATTGCTTAACAGGCCTGTACACTGCTCTGCCTACTGAAGGATGCAGCTCACCTCAGAAGCCAGCTACTCGGTTCTTTTTAGGGGTCGTGTGTGGTGAAGAATTCTATTACTATTGCTCCTCTGATTGCTGTCTGCCTTTTTCTATCTAGAATTGCACACACAGAAATAATTTTTTTCTTAGAGAAATGTAAAACTTTTAACTTATTAATTAGCCTACTGACTAAACTATTACCTAAAGTCTTAATAGATATATCAAGTAGAAAAAATATGTAACTCAGTTCCAAATGATGATCATTTACGAGAGAGAGAAAAGTTAGGAAACTATGTTAAAGAGGAGGTCAGAAAGAAAGAAGGGGATACAAACAAATGATAAGGTAAACATTCCTGTAGTTTCTAAGCAAACTGTCTGTTTTCATGGGCCTTTTCTAATTCTGATTGGCTGGATAGCCAGTGTTCATCTTTCAGTCGTTCTTCTAGCTAGGCAGCTCCGCCCTCAGATAGTAACTGAAAAGGAGTAAATACTCCGAACTTGAGAGCAGGGCCCAGAGCATTTCCCGTCTGAAATCAGCAGGCCTTGCAATAGGTCTGGTCCTGGCTCAAGGTTTTCTCCTCATGACATAAGGGTATCTTAGTGGCAGCTGCTGGCTGATAATTTTCTACTAGAGATGCTCTGTCATTTTGTCTCTTTAGAAGCAGCATTTCATTTTTCTTGAGGAGGGTGAATTTCTTCTATTAAAGAGGAACCTGACTAAGGTGACCTACTTCTGTCTTTCCTAAGCAGACGAGTGAAAAGCAGTTTTATAAAGCTCTTTATTGGAGATTTCTGTGTTTCTTTCACAGAGATTGAGACTGTGAAATTGGCCCGGTCTGTCTTCAGCAAACTACACGAGATTTGCTGCAGCTGGGTGAAAGACTTCCCTCTCCGCAGGAGACCCCAGCTTTATTATGAGACATCAATCCATGCCATCAAAAACATGCGCAGGAAAATGGAGGACAAACATGTCTGCATTCCCGACTTTAATATGCTCTTCAACCTAGAGGTAAGGGGCACTTTTGGAGAACCAGTGAGATTTTAAAAAACAAACACCTTCATTGTCCTGCTGGAAAAGGAGAACTATGTATTTCTAATAGTGTCCTGAATAAGTTATAGAAAAACTGATTGCTAAGTGGCACAAATTTGCCTGTATTAGACTATGGAAAAGGAACTATTTTATGTTATTTTTTAGTAAGTTCAAATAAAAACTGGGACCATTATGTTATTTTGATAGGTTCACAAGGTTCAAAATTGCAAATATAAAAATCTCGTATCATCCAGATACTTAATTCCTCTCCATGAAGGCAAAGAAAGTTACCAGTTTCTTGTGTAAGCTTTTAGAGCTATTCTATAAACATATGAGTTAAAAAAGAAAAGTATTAGACATCAAAAAAGCTATTTTATAAAGAAAATATTTCTATAGTATAATTAAATGCTATTTGTTAAGTCCCTACAACACAAAACTCAAACATTTAAGGTTGAAACATTTTTTTTTTATTTCATGTGATTTTCTTTTTAAAATCTTGGTGCCTACGATAGAAAGTGGTTGAAATCATATTCCATGAATCTTTGTGACTGACAAATTGGATCGATATAAGCCTTGTCAGCTTAATAACCATTCTCTTGATACCTTCTTTCCTTTTCTATTAAATGTATTATGTTCATGCAAACAGAGGTGGGTTTGTTTCCTTCATCTGTCACTTGCCTCTTTTCTTCACTGAAGCCCATAACTTAAAAATTACAATGTAGTAATTTATCCATAACTTAAAACTTACAATGTAGTAATCACAATATTTCCTTCATTTAGTGGCTGAATTTAACTTTTAGTTGTCAAGGTCTAATAAGTGATCAAGTTAGTAATTGGTACCTATAAAAATATTACCTAATATCTTTGTTTGTAATACCATGCCCATGCAAATCTAACTCAAAGACGATGTGATAAACAATTCTCATATTGTTATACTTATTTAAAGATTATATTCAGATTTGAGGGCTTTATTGCTGGCTGTTGACTTGGTTTTTATTTTGCCTTATTTAAAGTTAATCCAAAGGCCTAACTCATAAAGGAGTACCTTAGGACAGTTTAGCAACAAATATTTAGAGGTTTTGTAAATTTTCATACCTTTGGTATGATAATTTCATTTTAATTCTTAAGAAAACAGAACTAGGTGAAGTGGTATACACCTGTTGTACTAATACTAGGGAGGCTGAGGCAGGAGGATTACCACAAGTTTGAGGCCAGTCTGGGTTACTTAGTGAGTTGAAGACCAAACTAAACTATACACAAGACCTTGTCTCAACTAAAAATAAAACAAATAAAATAAAATAAATTAAGAAAGAAAAAGGAAATAGAAATACAGAAAGTCTTACATAAAGTCTTACATAATTTTGTTAATAAAACATCTGAAATGACCTAATTCATTAGCAATATGAATATAACTCATTAACAATATGAAAATTATGAATATAAAAATATACTCATAAGATATATAAGCCTTTAAAAGTAGTGTCTCTGAACAATACTTAGTGACATAGGGAAATGCTAATGATAATATAAATGAAAAAAGTAGGACATAAATTTTATGTATACTATGCTTCTAATTTTATTTTTTAAAGTATGTTATGTATAGGATTGAGGTTTAGCTCAGTGGTACAGCACTTGCCTAGCAGACACAAGGTCCTGGGTTTACTCCCAAGCACTAGAAAAACCTAAAACAAAACAAAACAAAAGCCAAGCATGGTGGCACAAGCCTATAATCCCCAGCACTCGGGAGACTGAGACAGGAGGATGTTGTGAGTTTGAGTGCAGGAACAGCCTGGGCTACAAAGTGAGTTTAAGACTAGCCTGAACTACATAGCTGAGAACCTCTCTCAAAAAGACAAAACAACAACAACAACAACAACCCAGATACTATAACTGATGGTTTTCTATGGATGGTATGGGTTATATGTGATATCTATTTTTTTTCTTTTTTCTTTTTTTTTTTTTATCAGTACCAGGGATCGAACTCACAACCACACACTTGCAAGGCACGTGCTTATGCCACTGAGCTAAATCCCCAGCCCTATATATATTTTCTTTATACTTCATTTTCATTAATTATAATAGGGAAAGCATCAATACATTTTTTGTTTGTTTTTTAGAAAAGAAGCTCTTTTAAAAATCCACTTGGTCTCTTTTGCTTCTTTCTAATACTAAACTTAGTTGTTTAAGAATGAATACTGCTTAAGTACAGATAGCAATTCTATGTGTCAGGGTTACTCCTAGATAATTCCATTTTTAGTAAGTTAGTCATCAATAGCACTATAGGTGATATTATATCAACTGCAAAATGAACCTGTTTTAGTATTTCTTCCAACCACCATGACATAGCAGCTCCACTCTACCTAACACAGAGAAACAAGAGAAAATATGACCTTTTCAAGGATCAGTGACAGGGCCTGAACTCCTCTGTGGCTCCTGGTAGCCTAAGCAAAATAAACAGACTTAAAAATGAAAATCATTACTTAACTGTTATCGATGCCTATAGGGAGCTCAGGACTCTGTAAGACTTGAGTCACAGATCCCCTAAGTAAAGCAGACCTGAGATTGAAACACCTGAGCTGAAGATGAAGTAAACTATGTATTTAGTGGCTGAATTATAAACTTACGGTTAGGCTTTTTCAAGGCAAAGCAAAAGATTGGAAGAACTTCTTCTGGCAGGTGGCCCTTATGAAAAAGCGTGAAACTAAATCTTGGTTTAGTCATGGGGTGAAGCAGAGTTGAGAGTCACACAAAGCTCTTAGATGTCTGGTTCAAGTTCAGTTACCTAGTTACCTAGAGACTGTGCTATTTATGGTGAGAATTCAATGTGACCATGAATGATTTACAAAGAAGGTATTACACTTTAGAACTATGTATATTTTTTAAGTCTATTTTAAACAAGCTGAACATAATTGGCTTTGCACTAGAAAGCCAATTGTTTTTTATTGTTTTCTGACATTCTAAAAAGTCCTCAATTCTACCTCATACCTCCTCTTTCCTCCCCTTCCAACTTTGTAACAGCAATTTTGAAGCAAATGTATGTGGGTGGTTTCTATGGTACAAGACAACAACTTTCAAAGAGAGGGCACTTCAGCCTGAGCTAATTGGGCATGATATGTTCCAGTGCTTCGTGTACAAACACAGATGCCCTTATATTCAGGTATTTCAGCAATTGGTCGAGCATGTTAGAAAAGGGAAACACAGACTCATTATCTGAGCGACAAATGCAGTAAACGAGGATGGGCAACAATGTCTACGGTAATTGGATCATTTGAATCAAACCGTATGCAACCCCTTAACTGTTCCATGTTTGTACTGACAGGACCAAGAAGAACAAGCTTACTTCGCAGTGTTTGATGGCCATGGGGGAGTGGATGCTGCCATATATGCTTCCATTCATTTACATGTTAACTTAGTACGCCAGGAAATGTTCCCCCATGATCCTGCTGAAGCTCTGTGCCGGGCCTTCCGGGTCACTGACGAGCGCTTTGTGCAGAAGGCAGCTAGGGAGGTAGGCCATTTTCTCTTCCCTTCTGTCTGTGAGTGCAGTATTGGGGTTCACCAGGCTTTATATAGCTGAAGGGCTCTTTTGAACTTTTTTCTCTCTGGGCAGGCATTATCCAAACTGTATTTTCTCGACCCACAGTGTTGGATTCTGTTGTTGATTTTAGCCAAAAGGCTGAGAAGCAATCTGTTGTAGTTCTAAATCTAATTCCTTCTTCAGGATTAGTTGTAGAGGGGTACAGTTATCTACTGTATAGAACTTATAAGCTATGGCTTTTCTGGATTCATTTCTATAACCACTGCTGGGTTTGGAGGGTGAGTTTTATCCTCTTTTATTCCCTATTGCCTGTCAGGTTCACAGCAGGACTGTGTCTCTAAGTACTCTTGCTGATAAGCTCTGTATGTGGGGAATGTAAAACAAAAACAATGGTTTTAAAAAAGAAACAGAAACTGGGATTACTTCCATACATTTGGTTCTAAATGGATAGGCAGTGTTTGCTCAATGTCTCTTGAGGGAAAATTTCCTTGGGGAGGGTGAATCCTTAGATGATCCTTCATTTTTTCTTAATGAGAAGAAAAGTCAGAACTCATATGCTATATTGCTAAGGTTAACCAGACCTAAGTGTTTTTTACTCTGAATGAAATTCAGGGGCTCTATAATAAGATCTAAAAGTTAAAAAAAGTTTAATGATTATTCTGGGTATCAGCATATAATTAACTACAGTACTCTATACTGAATTTTTAACTGAGGGCCAATAGAAAAAAATTTAATATTTAAAATTACAGAATTAGATACACACAGAAAATAACACTCTTGCGGCATGGCTTAAATTTATCTCTTTAAATGTAATTGGACAGATCAGAGTAATCACTTAATCTATTTCTTTGATCTCACAAGCAGTAGTAGGATTAAGCATTAAGATTGTTACTCAGAAGTGTTTGGTATTGGAGAAATATTCTGTATCTATACTCCAACCCCCAAGTTTGATTTAATATGCAAATTCTTTAAATTAACCACTACATATTGAAGTGGGGCTAGAAAATAAAATGCAACTCTTGGCTTAAGACCTTCCCAATCTCATGAGCATCAGTATTCTGCTTGGTCTTTCTTGAAGCTGCTGCTGGCTCTGAAGTTTTAACTTGAGGAAAAGAGTGGCCCCTTTATAGGTGATCTGTAATCACTACCGTAAAACAAAGAGAATCATTTTGTTTTTTCATTCTCTAGTTTATTCTTATTCCTCTAGCTTATTCCTATTCTCAAAATTGTGGCTTCCCCATTTACCTCCTTTGTTTTGTCAGGCTCCTGGTATCTCTCAGTTCTACCAACAGTTCCCTTGAACAACTCAGGTTTGTCTCAGCAGTTACTTTGCTCCTTCTTGTGCTTCCATGTGCTGCTAACTGCTGGGGATAAGAAGCTATTCCTGTTGTGAAGCAGCCCTGCCTCCTGTTCTCTCCGGGGCATATGCACTGCAGTGTCTTTATCGTGTGTTCCAGAGGGCTGAGTTTTTAAACATTCTGTGTGGGAAGATATTTTATTGGTGGGTGAGAATTTATAATAAATTTTCCCTATATAGGGAACAAGAAGTTGTTTTTCTTATTAGATACAAGAGGTCCTTTACCACCCCTGATGCACTGGTTCTAATTTAGGCTAGGTCCTTAGTAACAGAAAGTCATGTTCATTTGGTGGTGACTCATGTCAAATAGAGATGTCATTTCAGCATAGTGGGATCAAGAGCTTTACAGTGGTAGCTATTACAGTGAAATTCCAGGCTGTTAGTTCTTTATGCAATGTTCCAAAAGCAAAGATTTCTAAAAATATGGTAGGGAAGGTATTATCTTTAAAGGTATAAGCATCAGGGAATGCATGCTATCTCTTGGTCTCTTGAGAGCATTTGTTATATACCAGGCAAATGCTTTGTATATTATTTTGTATGTAGGACATCTCCCTGAACATATAGCAGGTCAGTAATGAAACAGACTGGAATGTAGAAATCTTTAAGGACTGATTTAGTAGATTTAGCAATGAACCGAAAGCCAAAAGAATTTTAGCTATATTTTGTATAATACTTGCCCTCAGGCAAGTCATGTAACCTGTCAGTTTTAAATTCTGTATGTAAAATGAGATTAATAATCATCTCCTTTTTGTATATCACAGATCAGATGAGTTTATATACATAAATATAAGACTACACTGAGAAACACAGGATTGCTGTTTGTTAAATTGTATTAATATTAAAATGCAACGAGTAAATATTTAATTTTATTATACCAGTAGATTGGGCATAATGGCATATGCCTGTAATCCCAGCACGAGAGGCTGAGGCATAAGGATTGCTGTGAGTTGAAGGCCAGCCTGGACTACATAGTGAGACTCTGTTTCAAAAACAAACAAACATAGGACACACTTCCATTAACTCCCCTCAAATGCTACCTCCCAGGCCCTGGCTCGAAACACACTTACATCCTTGCCACTTCCTAAAGCAGTTCTTTAAGTCCTCTTTCATATGTGTCTCTAGTTATGTTGCTGTGGCTGCCTCAATGTCCTAAGACTCAATTCAAAATGTTTACCTTTCATGATCATTTTGACTTTAGGAAAGAACCAAAAGTTTACATGGTGCCAGATCTGGTTAATAAGGTGGGTGAGGACATAAAGTAATGTTTTTATAAGCCTGAATAGCACTTGGCAGCAGCATTCATCATAAAGATACTCACAAGAGAGAACTTCCAGAACTGCTTCAGAAAGTAAAGGAATGATGGGATATGTTTCTAAAGCATAAAGCAGTATTTTGGAGGGAGTTAGTGGCAATGTAACTTTTACTGTAATAAATTTTTTAAAATGCATCTATTTTGATGATACCTACAGTCTGCTTCTCACATAAAAACTTCTATTATCAATTGCTTCTCAGTGAGGTTTTTCTAGTTATTTTCATTAATTCTAGTATTAAACTATTTTCAGAGCTTAAGATGTGGGACCACAGGAGTGGTGACTTTTATCAGAGGCAACATGCTACACGTGGCCTGGGTGGGTGATTCCCAGGTTATGCTCGTGAGAAAGGGCCAAGCTGTTGAACTAATGAAACCACATAAACCAGATAGAGAGGTAAGTATGGTTTTTTTCTATTAAAACATGTCTCAATAAAGTTTTCTAGTTGATTCCTTAGGATTCATTCAATTATTGCTATTAATCTCTGCAACTATGCACACCTTCAAAGGAAGAATATAGAGAACCTTTGCAGGAAGCTAATGAATATTTTTAACTGTTGTTGTTAATTGTCAAAATAGATGAATAAATCTTGAATCCAGTTATTTGCTTCTTTTTATTGCATCACTGTTTAGGATGAAAAGCAGCGAATTGAGGCCCTTGGAGGCTGTGTAGTCTGGTTTGGTGCCTGGAGGGTCAATGGAAGCCTGTCAGTCTCCAGAGCAATAGGTAGGAAAAATAAATTAATTTTGTTTCTCCAAACTGTACTCTTCTAGTGCACTGTCTCACATTAACTCTGAAACATAGGAACCCAAGGTATGATTTATGGTATCAGAATGCTTATTATATGTTTCACATAACAATTGGATAATGCCTCTTTTTCATTATTTAATGATACCTATTTATATGCTTAAATTCCATTATAAAAAGGGAGCCATAACAAGAAATGCCAAATTTACTAGTTCATATGTATTTTTTTTAAATAGAAGCTTCTGTTAGTATATAAATCTCTTTTTCCCTTGGTACTGGGAATTGAACTCAGGACCACCTCATGCTTGTCAGGCAGGCACTGAACCATTGAGCTAAATCCTTGACTCTAAAAATCTCTTTCAACCATAACTACCCTCATTGCATTATTTTTGGCCATATTTGACTTGAATCAGTATTTTCCAGAGAATGGATGGTTCTCCTTATATTTTATCCATATTTTAAAAAATATTTTTACATAATTTAAATGAATTTCAAAATAATATAAATAATGGAATTCATAGGGATCATTGTACTAAAAATTTTTTAAATGAAAACTATTTTCAGAGGTATACTATAGTAATTTGTCAAATAACCCTGGCTTTTGAAGAACCTGCCTCCTTAGGACTTAAATTTTTCAAAAGAAAGTGAAAATCAGTGAAACTATGTAAAACTTAGAGATAAAGTAGCTGACTGGAAAAAATGCAAAGGTATAGGTTCAAAGAGTTGAGCTATTTCTTTTTGTCTTGCTTTGGGCCCTGGGTCTTTATTTTAGGCTTTGTAATTTGCCTTTACTTCCTAGTTTTTAAATGAATAAATCAACATCTGTCTTCATAGGTGATATGAACACATGCTATGATTCTTAATCTTTGCCTTTCTGAAGAAATGGAATAATTGGACCTAAGGTTAGCATGAATAGAGTTCACATCTAATTTCCAAATTTAGTTTATTGTTACCAAAAAGTTTCAGAACAGTAAAAAAAATCTAAAAAGAATGATTTTCTTTCCCCACTGCTCTGAGTTACTCTTTCTTTGGGGAGATGCTGGCAAGCTGTGAAGTGGCCCAAATATGAGCAGCAGAAAGCTCAAAGAGAAATAGCTAAGAGATTCTACACATACCTCCTAACAAATTGATAGCTTTACCTGACACTGAGAGAGTTAACAGGAACTCTGGAGGGAAATTTCTCATTTCTAAAATACATTCTTATATACAGAGGGGGAAGTTTCTCATTGCTAAATATATTCTTATATAAAATTATTTTTGACAACTCTAACTGAAGACCTCTTTTTCTTGATCTCACCTGTCTTTGTCAGAAGACTGAAGATTATCTTTAATGCTTGTTTTAGAACAGAAACTTACTAGAGGATACATCTTTTTCTTCTAAAAATGGAACACAAGGTGAAGCTAAAGCAGAATGTCCTTGAAAAAGTCACAGTCTAAAATAGAAAAGGTTAGCTATGTCATAGAGGAAATGGCTTTTGAGGAAAGGAAATCCCATATAGGAATATAAATACATGGAAGTTGGAAAGAGTGTGGGATGTTAAGAATAGTGACAAACAGAGGAGGCTAGATGAGGGTGAATGCGAGATATCCGTAGGTATAACACAGAAGGTGAGCTAGACTATAAAGCACCCAGTTGGGAGATCATTCAGCAGTCTGTGGATATATTTGTTACAGTGTTAGGGATGGCTAAAAAGGGATCCGGAAGAGGGCCTAACTGATGAGACAAAACAGTCGTGGGGAAGGGGAAAGCTAACTTCCAGGTTTCCGATTTGTCACTGGAAGGATGGAGCATATATATATATATATATATATATATATATATATATATATATATGTGTGTGTGTGTGTGTGTGTGTGTGTGTGTGTGTGTGTGTGTGTATGTATGTATGTATGTATTTTTTTTTTTTTTTTATACTAGGAATTGAACTCAGCAACTTGTGCTTGCCAGGCAGGTGCTTGTGTCACTGAGCTGTATCTTCAGTGCTGGCAGGACATACTTTATATTCTGGGATGACTTGGAAGAGCATATGTAGTTGGAAATACAGATCTGAAGCATAGATGAGAGTTCTAGATTTGAGACAGAGGTTTGAAAGCTCATTCTGTTTTGGCAATACTAGGTAACTGTGAAGCAAAAATAGGCATGGTTACATTGCCCAGGGAAGGTGCGTTTTGTGAAAAAGGCACAGGCTTATTACTTTAGGGAGAATAATACTGTGGATGGACTCTGGATTTGTACTTGACAAGGAGTGGGCCTTGGGAAATCTACTTCACTTCTCAGTGTCTGTTTCCTTCTTGGTAAAGTAGGAACAACAGTGGTACCTAGCTCAGACAATCTTTATATTAAATGGTGCATCACCTGAGCTATACTTTAGGCCATATGGAGCATACAGTGAATGTTAGTGTTATTAAGTGAA
The DNA here is from genome assembly GCF_034190915.1 of Cavia porcellus. Lineage (NCBI taxonomy): Eukaryota > Metazoa > Chordata > Mammalia > Rodentia > Caviidae > Cavia > Cavia porcellus. The sequence continues at coordinate 63,199,434 of NW_026947489.1, forward strand.
GGGAGTCAGCAAAGACAAATCAAGAAACAATCAGAAGCTGAGAAGTGACGGGATATGATGCATATGATGGAAAGAGGCTTTGTAGGAGCAAACAGCCAACAGTGTTGAGTGCTATAGTGGTCAAGTGAAAAATGGGTTTAAAAGAGACATGGAACTTAAAAAATTAGGAAATAAGTTTGGCATGGTGGTGCACACCTGTAATTCCAGCGCTCATGAGGCTGAGGCAGGAAAATCGTTGTAAGTTTGAGACCAGCCTGGGCTACAAAGTGAGCTCAACGGCAGCCTAAACTGCACAGTGAGACCCTGTTTCAAAAAAGACTGGAAGAAAAAAAAAAAGAAAAAGAAATAATTGATGAAACTTGCAAGAAATATTTTAGATTGTGAGATGTGAAAACTACTAATTGGGTTATAGAAAACAACAAGGTCAGGGCTGGGGATTTAGCTCAGCAGCACAAGCACCTGCCTGGCATACATAGGTTATGAGTTCAATCCCCAGTACCAAAAGAAAAAAAAAAAGGAAGAAAGAAAGAAAGACAGACAGACAGACAACAAGGTGATGAAAAAGGCAGGATCACAGGAACAATCATAGATTTAGTTTCCTGGGCAATCTGATTGTGAAAGGAATAAAGGAAATAGTATGATAGATAGAGGAAAGAGTTGATTTGGGAAAAGGTTACTTTTATTGCTTCTGTTTTTTGGATGAGGAAATTTTAGATTTGAGTATTTGTAGGAAAAAGAAAGTAATTAAAGGGAAAACTGAAAATGAGAGCGTAGTCAGAGAAATAGGAAGACATGGCCAACAGCACAGGACAGCTTTGGAAAGGAAAAGAGACACCTCTGAGTTGGGTAAATGGCAGTGGATTTGGTGAATCTCTACACACACACACACACACACACACACACACACACACACACAAATTTTTTTAACTTCAGGGAAGCGTAGGAATCAAGGACATTTGATGAATGATGAAGCTTGGGAGATGAAAAGCTTTTCAATTACTTCTCTGCATAAGCCCTTCAGATTCATTATCCAAAGTTGACAGAAGCATGATGTGTTTCCTAGCACATGGAGAGAGGAGGCTGAACACACAAGGATGTTGCCATTTCTACCATGAAATGGATATTCATGCCCTCCTACCAAATTTGGGGGCGAAATGTCATGAATTTGACACCAACAGTACAGCAGGTGAAAAGCCAGAATTTTGGCAGCATTTTCTCTGTGCAAATCTTTATATGTTCTGTTCCAAAGTAACAGTTGCAGTAGTCTTTTAATTGTAGCACTAAAACAAGACTTTTGGGAACAGTATGACTCAGATCACATTTATTTTTAGAAGTGGAATTAAACAAATACTGATAATTCAGTCAGGTAGAGTGGGAAATTAAGTGGATTGATGGAAAATACAATCCCATGATTGGAAGTTTTAATTAACAGGGTATTGGGAGGCATCATAATAAAGAAGTGAAGTTCATGAAATCAAAACCATGCTTGAGGAAGATGGTTTTGACTATTATAAGAAATAGTGCATGAATGGAAGACAGCATAGCTGAGTAAGAGGAGGGAGTCATACATTTGAGAACAGGAGTGGAGCTGAGGACTTTAAGGTGACTAATATCTCACCTTACAGATATACTAACCTAAGTAATTCTATTAAGGAACTATTGTGTTTTGTTTTGTTTTGTTTTTGAGACAGGGTCTCACTATGCAGTTCTGGGTGGCCTTGAAGTCACTATCCTAAGCCAGTTTTGAACTCACAGTGATCTTATCTTATCCCAAATACTAGGATTACAGGTGTGAACCCCCACACCTGGCTAACATATTTTTGTTTTTTGTTTTGGTCTTTTCTGGTAGACAGTCACACAACCTACTGGATAGGTAGTATATATTGCCCAGAAGAGTGATCCATAGGGGTCCTATTGAAACTTCCAGGCCTATCTAGGGATTAAATAGGTGTGAAATGTTGTAAAGATGTTTCTTGGACAAAAGAGAACCTAGAACAGATAACAGAAATAATGATTATAGAGCCATATAACTTAGTTTATCTTCATTTATCTTCCCCTAGTCAAAAGTTCCTTTTAGTACAATGGAAAAAACAGTCATTAATGACAGTTGTGTAGCTAACAAGCTAGGATTTAGAGCCAGGCAGTCTGACAGCAGTGCTGATATCCTTAACCACTACCAACTAGGTTCCTTCCAGCTACTTAAAGGAAAACAATGAAAGCAAACAGTGAATGCGTCCTGTAACGTTCTAGATTTGAATGTTCCCAAGGCACTGCAGGTAATCAATTATCTCAGTAAGTGGTGACAGAAACCTAGCTCAGTGTGGGCCCAGGGTCTCCAGTCTCTATTATACACCACTCCCTAACAGTGGCCTGTCTTTGCTTATGTTGTTCCCCCAAGTGAAGGAACTCTGCCTAGTTGCTACCTTACACTTCAAGACTAGGCTCAAATGTGATTCTCTGAGTAAAGGAATTAAGCAAGAAGAGAAAGGTCCAGGAGGGCTTTAGGGGTTCTCACAGTTGTTAATGAATGAGCAGATGAGTAGTAAGGACAGAAGAGGCATTAATCAGAGACATAGGAAGAAATGAAGAACATGGTAATAATTTCTAAAGACAAAAGAAAAATGGTCATATATATTTTGTCTCTAGAAGTTAAAATAAATCAGCATTAAAAGAAAGCCAAGCAGATTAGGGCCTAAAAGACCTGCATTCTAGTTCCCTATATGAAGCCTTGGATAAGCCACAAATTTTCTTGGCTTGAGGGAGTTGCAACTGATATTTTAAATTCCTTAGGAATGCAAACCTTCCTCTGTGCTTGCAATATGAAGCTATTTAGTGATTTCTAAATAAGGATAGAACAAAAATTGTTTAATGAAGAAAACAATCAGAACTTCTAGTTTTTTTCAAGAGGATTTGTACTCAAATTGCAATTAAATAAAATCTAACCACTATGTAGGGCCAAATTTTTTAGTACATCAACAAATTTAGATCTACCCTACTTGTAGTCATACTCAGCAAAGCCTAAATGATAGCCAGAGGCACAAGCTTCACAGTACATGCTAGGCAAAAAACTTAGCCCAATGATTGGTAATTGTTCAACTGGAATTAAGACATAAGCAACAGCTACTTAACAGAAAACTTAAAAACATTTTATCTGAAATTACAATCTATCTCATGTCATTGGATATAAATTTTTTTTCTTTTATGCTACTGGATACTGAACCCAGGGGCCTTTGCACTGAGCCTTTAAAAAAATAATTTTTAAAAAATGTTTAGACAGGATCTCACTAAATTGCTTAATTTCCCCAGGCTGAACTTGAATTTACAGTCTTCCTGCCTCAGCTTCCCAGACTATTGTGATTATAGGTTTGTACCATCATTTCTGGGTTGGCCATAAACATTCTAAGCATTCAAGCAAACCAAAGTCTGCCTTCTGATCTCTCTACTTTCAAATTCCCACAGGAGATGCTGAACATAAGCCATATATCTGTGGAGATGCAGATTCTGCCTCTACTGTCTTGGATGGGACTGAAGACTACCTCATTCTGGCCTGTGATGGCTTCTATGATACTGTGAACCCTGATGAGGCAGTGAAAGTTGTGTCTGATCACTTGAAAGAAAACAATGGAGACAGCAGTATGGTCGCCCACAAATTAGTGGCATCGGCTCGCGATGCTGGGTCAAGTGATAACATCACTGTTATTGTGGTATTCCTGAGGGACATGAATAAAGCTGTAAATGTTAGTGAGGAATCAGATTGGACAGAGAACTCTTTTCAAGGAGGGCAAGAAGATGGTGGGGATGATAAGGAGAATCATGGAGAATGCAAACGCCCTTGGCCTCAGCACCAGTGCTCAGCACCAGCCGATCTAGGCTATGATGGGCGTGTGGATTCATTCACTGATAGCACCAGCCTCAGCCCAGGGTCCCATATCAACGTGCTGGAAGATCCAGGCTACCTAGATCTCACACAATTAGAAGCAAGCAAACCTCACAGTGCTCAGTTTTTGCCACCAGTTGAAATGTTTGGTCCTGGTGAACCAAAGAAAGCCAATCTCAATAATGAGCTAATGATGGAGGAAAAATCAGTTCAATCATCATTGCATGCATGGAGTGGTGCTGGAGAGTTTTCTGCTTCTTTTAATTTGGGTTCCACAGGGCAGCAGATATACAGAATGGAGACTTTGTCTCCTGTCTGTTCTGGGTTAGAAAATAAACCATCCAAATCTCTGGCGAAAAGAATTTATAGATTCTATCATCCATGCTATTACTACTCCAAGAGGTGGCAAAAGTTTTATTCATTTTTCTCTGCTCAAGAGCCTTCCCACAAAATAGGCATTAACCTAACTTCAGTTATTCGAAGTGGGAAGAAAAATAGGATGGTAAGAAGTTCTGTCCCATGGAGGGAAAATGGCTGGAAAGGGTACAGAGACAACACAATAAAGAAAACCATAAAGAGTAATGATATTCCATGCCCAGATGTTTTCAGAAGTTGTAAAATATAATACTTTTTCATTAAAGTAGGCTAGCTAGGTCTCCCTCAATTAAAGTCACCACTATCAGAGTAGAAACAAGGTAGACATTTCTAAAACACATGTACTTCATTATGAATCCATGGTTGGCTCAATTCTTAAATGTAAATAGATCTCTAGGAAACTCAAAATAGTGTTTCAAATTTTAAAAAAAGTATTGGCAGTTTCACTAGCAAAATTATACAACTGATCCCTGCGATGTGTCTCTAAACCTGCCCCCAACCCCTGCCACCATCCTTTCACGTCACTAGTGGAAGCTTGAATTATTTCAGTCAGGACGTATAGTGTTGAAATCTGGTCTGATGTGCCTCATATATCTACAGAAAAATCAATGAAGAATTTAATTGGGAAACATCTCTCAAGATCTTGGGGTCTGTGAAAGATCCCTCTCACTCCTTTTGGGTAGATAAAAGACTAAAAGCCATAGGGTTTTAGCTGGTAATAATGAAAGTAGAAAGCTAATGTAGAGGTGTTATTTTTTCAGACTTGTGAGGCAAGATATAGTCAAAATTTACAGATTTTTTTTTTCCTGTAACATAATACTATGAACATTTTTTGAATTAAAAATGTTTCTTAGGGCTGTAGTTATTTGGGAGTTTCATATATGTCATGGTGCTTTTGGTGGAATTTTTTTGTCATTTTAGAAAACCACTGTTTTAATCTATGATGCTAATGTGTTTTTCACTGTACCTTCATCTCAGGAATAAAACTGGTTTAACAGAGATGATGTCAGGTACAAATATAAAAGAATCAAAATGCCATTTATAAAAGAAAGCTACTCAGCATTTGTATATTTTCTACTTTTTTTTTTAAGTTCACAGACAGAATGGGCATATACAACTATAACATAAAGTGGCTTTGAAGATTTAAAAATGCTAGTTTCAACTTCTCTAAAACTGTTTTCCCCAAGGGGATGAAGTAACTGGTATGAAAGAGACTGAAAATACTGCCTAAAGTGAACCAAAAGGCCAAGTGCAAAGGACAATGCAGATTACCAAGAGCCAGGTCTGTTCAGTTTTAACTGGAAGACAAGCCAGTCCTGCTACAGGCAAATTCAGACTGTAGAAACAGGATGTATAATTTTCATTTCAATATTTGTATTTCATAGTTTAAAATCATCTGGTTTTTGCTATTTCTACCATTTCAAGCCAGAAGCATATCTTCAACTAAAAACAGCAAGTAAACTATCATTCAGCGAAGCAGCCTTGATTCTGAGAATCACGAATGTCTCCATGTCACCCTTCCCTAGCCAATGGTGGCCCCACTGCACTGATCGCTCACAGTCAGATGCACTCAGTGCTCTTGCTGACAAATGACCACTGCCTAGTCATGTTTTTTACATGATAGTATAATTACCTTCAGTTCCCTGGACAGAGCAGGGTTATAATTCTTGAGTTTTTAAGATAAAGATGACTGCAGCATATTACAGGTGCCAGTATAGCTATATCAAGTAATTTTTAAACAAAGCTTTTAACAACAATCTGATTGTTAATCTACAGATTTTATTTTTTAAAATTTGGATGTAAGTAGAGATTTTCAGTGTTTTTCTCTTGACTTTGAAGTCATTCATTTTTTTCCTCAAGTCTTGTGACAGAGATGAAAGAGTAAACATGACTCCAACTATAGTATTAGACAACTTTTTTCATTGTTATGATTCTTTGCCCTATGCATGGGCCTCACTCATATCTGTCATTTTCTGAAGCCTAGATCTTGTTGACAACCCTTCCGATGCAGTGTCAGTTTCAACTCAAGTTATCTAAAGAAACAAGAAAACAAAGGCAGCAGAATATTGGTACATATTATAGTCCAAAACTCTTAGCTAAGTAAAAAACTAAATTTTCCATAATTGTCTGCTGATAATGCTTTTGATCAGAATAAAGGTGAAAGGAAAGAAGCTGCAAATGGTAAGATTTTTCAGTAGGGAAAAAATGGCTGGATGAAACTAGGACAAACACAGACCCATTTTTAAGGGTATGGGATGTGTAGGTCTGACTATATAGCAGTGTTAACTCCATGTCTCATTTTCTCTAGGAAATAGAATAGTTCTCAATATTGTAAAAAAATAGCAACTATTCATTTGTTCACAACATGCATATTTATAGGGTAGTTAGGTACCATTTGTAAGGTAAGTCCTTTAAAATTCTATAATAAATATTAAGATAGTGGTTATTGGTCTGATACATGCTGCTCATGGTTCTATAAACTAGATAAAAAGCAGTGCTTTGTGAAATGCAGTGTTATATTTTAATGCCACTGGTGATAGAAAGTAGTTCCCTTCCATTCAAATCCTGTGCCCTTAATTTGCTGCTTGCTGACGTAAGCAATAAGTAACCCTTTAACTAATGGTATCTATACATTATTGTAACTTGTATTTAATGATGGTGTATCTGGTGATTGTACAAATAGACAGATATAAAAGTATATATTACATATTAACTTAATGCTGAGGTATAATCTGTGAATTATGTGTTTCGTACTTTTACTCATTGTGTAATTTAGTGGTGGTGAAAGTTCTACACTCAGTCCTTGAAGAGGGGCAGTCTCCCTTTTTCAATTTAACATGAACTGCATCAATTTGTCTGCCTGCTAACCAAGTTTTGTTAGAATAGGAAATAGTAAAATATAAACAAGAAAGTATAGTATTGGTTAGGGAAACAGACTTCACGTCACCAAATGAAGTTATTACAAATTCCTTGTACATTCACTGTGAGTTTCAAAGGGAGTCACTCCCTACCTTAAAAGTTTCCTTTTTTCACTTTCTAGACATGTACTTTTGAGGGCCATCTGAGGTTAGGCAACATTACAGCACCAAATACTGGGGCTATTAATCCCATTAGGTCTGTACTACAAGAGGTCAGTTAGAAACACACATGTATATACCTTTTCTTTACCTAGAAGTGCCATCCATTGTCCTTGAAGAATACAATTAAAGTTCCTGTTGCATTTAACTAGGAGAATTCTTGAAGGTAACATCTTTCCCAAGGACAGTATCAATGTCAACAATAAGTCAACTCTGACCATATTTATAGTGGTATAGTATCAACACTGCATTTTCAGGACAATCACACTCCATTGCTGTAACACTGTGCCAGTAATAAGTGCAACATCAGTGGGCAGATGAAAATGATGCATGAGGAGTTCTGTGTTTACAGATCAACTGCTGTGGTTCAAGTACTTCCTTCCATATCAGAGACTCGGTGAGGTAGTGAGAAAATGATCCAAATTTTTTAAACAATTTGTTCATTCAATGACCATTCTCACTTAAGCAAGGCCATAAAAGGGGAAACTATAAGTTTTGTTCACACCTTAATTTCAGATTTTTAAGTCATGAATTAGCAAAAAAATGGTTTTTTCACCTTTGAAAAAGATTAAATGTTTTTCAAAACAAAATGATCGCCAGTATTACAACGTAAGGCATATTAAAGAGCCTGTTAAAGAATTGTTACTTCCTCCAGCAGCATTTTATCTATCTCAAAGATGATTTATGGTACTAATTAGAAATTATCAAATAAGATAGGAATCTCCGGAGTGACACACCAGTTGCTAATGAAAAGGAAATGCTTGAACTTTGATGTATTAGATAATCTAGATACATCACTGTAAACTATGCAGGTGCTCTTTGGTGAGACAGGCTTTCTCTTGTTTATGACATTTCTCTGCAATGAATTCTCTATGGAGTGAAGAGAGTGAACATTTCTTACCAAGTAAATTTACAAACCTGCTCTACAGATCACCTTTGAGTTCAGTTGTAATCATATTTTATTTATTAAGCTGTTCATTCAAGTAAGGAGTATGTTGAAATTTTGCCAATCTTAATAAAACCCAGCAATTTAAAAACCAATTGTCTTTGTCTTTTTCTTTAAGAGAACACTGTTATTTAGTGCTTAAAATTAGGCAGATTCTCTCAGAAATGCAAAGAAAATTCCAAGATGATAGTTTTCTTTAGTTTTACCTAGGAACTTTGTGTGTGTGTGTGTGTGTGTGTGTGTGTGTGTGTGTGTGTGTGTGGTAACAAGGGTTTTACAGGCAAGGCAAGTGCTCTGCTACTGAGCTATATCCCCAACCACCTTCTAAAATTTTGTCAAACCTCACTAAAATGCCCAGATTATCCCTGAAGCTGGGATCCTTCTGCCTCAGCCTCCTGAGTGGCTGCATTTAGTCACAAAGTGTCACACCTGGCAAGTAGGAACATTTAATGAAGAAAATGTGCTTAGTGCTTTTATAACAATTACTGCCCCTCAGAAAAAGAGATGTTTTGGGCCAAGGATTTAGCTCTGTGGCATAAGCACCTGCCTGGCAAGTGTGAGGTCGTGAGTTCAATCTCCAGTACCAAAAAAAAAAAAAAAAAGAAAGAAAACAAGATATTTCATCTTACACATGTTCTCCCCACTGACTTAACCAGGGGAAAAGGAATGAGAGAAGAGTTAGTATCTAAAATAGAAAAGAAACAGGACCTACCTCACACCTCCCGAGAACTTAATTCCTACAACTCTAAATCCAACCACTCAAGTCTTTCCTTCCAATCACTTTTCCTGTTTAGTTTGAAAAGGAGAGGTGAATTGTGCAAGCCTTTGGAGGATTGCTCTTGAGGGAGTAATAGGGGACAGAAAAGTGGTGTAAGAAGTAAGACAAGATGCCTGCATCCAAAGGAATGGGAGGTAAACCGCATTATCCATTCTTGCCATTAAGATCTTTTAGCTCACTCTCAATGATGGTAAATTTAAATTCCCTAAATTCAGTTTTTAACATGAATTAATAGAAAAGCACCTTTAAGTAAGTGTTTACCTTTGAAAACAATCCTTAAAATTTAATATTTAGTTCAAAATTTAGTATTTACTTTCAGAAGCAATAGCACACAAGATGATTTAAGTGAGCCATTAGGTATAAAAAAAATCATTTGAACTTGGCAGAAATTTACCAATATCAAATTACTGAAAATCACTATTGTGGGTACCATGTGTAGCTTAGTGATGTAACACTTGTCTAGCATGCATGAGGTCCTGGGTTTGACCCCTGGCCAAAAAAATTAAAGGTAGATGGATGGATAAGGTGTTATTTATTGAAATAGTGTCTATGAGGTCCTCACGGGCCTTGAACTCCAAATACTACTGTTTCATCTTTCAAAATGATGCCTTTACAGGTATGTACCACCATATCTTGGCTTCATTTTCCTTTTTGATTACAAGGCTGTACCCTGCAGGGTTTTTTTTTTTTTTTTTTTTCAGCTGGACACTGAGTCCAGGGCTTCAGCATGTTCCACAGACTGTACCACTAACTCACCAGTTACTTTAACAGCAATCAGTAAAGAACATTTCTGTTGTGCTTTAGGAAATCTATTTTTAGTTGGCCTTGGAAGAGCTTTTCTTACTTATATTTCAAACAAGTTAGGCTGAGACCCCAAACTTCAACAACAAAGTGCTTTTCCACAGACCACTGGGTTTAGCATACCTCTATGCTGTAGGATGCTACCCCAGTGATTAGACCTCTAGGGAAGATGTGCCATCCCTTCATGCTACAAACAGAGCCCTTCACACAGAGGTTCTGACTTTCTGATCCTGGTTTTGGACCAGAGAAATCAATGTGAAAATCTGTCAGAAGTGACAAACATTTGGAGAAGTCATTTTTCAAGTAACCAGAGTTTGACCAAAGATGAAAAAGCCCTTGCTAGTCCCAGTACTGTAATGTGATAGGCTGAAGATGGGGGCAGACAGTTAAGCCAAGCACAGCCACTAGGGCCTCACCAGGTCACATGGTACTGACAGAGCAGGAAACTAAGTATACAAAGCAGTCCTCCAGGTGCACCTTAGGGACACTACATGTTGCAGGACCTGGCAGAAGACTCTGGCTCAGAAGAGCTCCACTGAACAGGAATGGAAGGAAGACAGAGGTTTAGAAACAGAGCAGCCCCCTCGATTTATGTCCCAAACTGCAGAGTGGCTGATATTACCATTTGCCATTTAGCCCCACTGGACAGAGTTTTAAAACTTCTATAAATCTAGACTATGAAGCATGTATTTACTGACTGATGTGAGACGCATAGAATGAGAAATTTTAAAATATGGCCATGTAAAGAATAAAATGAATATGCAAAGAAGAAAACAGGTCTTGGGAGTTTTCTGTTTTCCAAACTTTTTATACTTATAATTTGAAAGTAAAGATAAAATCATAAAATAGTTTTTTTTTAAGTATGGCTTTAAAATTAGTCTCTAATAGTATATACATATTAATGACTTATCAACTTACAGTATGACCAAAAATTGCATATTTTTTCATTAATTTTTATAAGACTATTACAGAAAATATAAAATGACAATTTTATCAAGCTTATCCAATTGAAGAGTTGACTGGTTGAAATGACACTTGCTCAAGTGACACTTGGGGTAAACAAGTAACTTAGAAAAAATAGTACTCTGCTCTGTGAGATGCAGAGCTAAAAGAAACACTGCTACTACTCTTACAATGAAAGTGAGCTAGATTAAATGCAAATTATGACTTTAAAAAGAACACTGAAAAGCCAAAATTGAACAGTGGCTAAATAAAGTTGAGCATAACAGGCTTCTACAGGGGAAAGGGAACACTAGCACATTCAGCTAAAATGACGTCAGTGAAGGGACAGTATGGGCTGGAAGTATAACATGGGGTAGGGAAGTGTGACAGAAATTGCTAGAGTCTGCATCCTCTTGCAGACTTTTTCTACACAATCTCTACCAAGGGCTCACAGAAAAGAGTGGAAAGAACTCTTAGGTACCGCTGTGGGGAAGGTTCAGGAGAGGTACCCAGCATCCTTGGAGAAAGGTACAGAAAGTCAACCTGATCTATGGAAAAGAAGGTATTCCACTTGAGGTAGGAAGGGGGTCCAGAAATACTACTCCCCTCAAGACACCGGTGTCACTGTAGCCAAGGAAGCCAACAGGGAAGAAGAATCCTACCCCCAGGGAAGGGGCAGGAATGTCACTATGTATGCAACTAGCCGGGAAAGGCCAAGTAAACTAAGACACTACCCCCACCCTACCCTGCCAGAATCTAGAGCCATGAACACCAGCCCCAGCCATGTTTCAAACAGCAGCAGAATGTTCTTGGGAGAGGAGCAAGAGAGAACTAAAGGAACAGAGGGGCAAGGTTTAGCTCAGAAGTAAATGTGACCATAGGGTGGGGGGGATCTTGTCCAAGTCACAGGACAATGAAAAGCTCAGGATAGGCACTGTTCGCTCAAACTAGCCACTATCAGCAATACAATAATGTACTGCTGTAGGAACCTGAAATCACTAAAGTTATTCATAGCTACAGCAAGTCTTAAAACAAGCATAACTCTACTAGATTAATACAACCTCTGCAATGAAGGTGTAAGAAGAAAAAAAAATGCATGCTTATTTTTGGGCATTAAGTATCTATTCATCAAAGTGTCTACTGTTCTACATTAGTTGTATTACTTTTAGCAAAATATACAGAGGTATATGAAAAGGCAAAAAACTCTATATAGATGGCAATACTCTATATAGATGAAGCAATCGCCAACACCAAGCATGCACCACCATGGCTGTGTGTGTGTGTGTGTGTGTGTGTGTGTGTGTGTGCGCGCACACACTGGAATGAAACACAGGGCCTCAGGTATGCTAAGCAAGTGCTCTACCACTAAGCTACGTTCCTGGCCTGAGAGATAATTTTCAATAAATATGATTAATATATTAGGGAAAAATTATAGTAACATGTAAGATCATATGGGTGATGTGGGTAGAGAAACAAAGTGTAATAGAAAGGTTAGAAAAGAAAAATACCATAACAGAGATGATTAATGTCTTTGACTGGCTGGATCAGTTTTGTAGGGGTTCAATTAATAAACCTGAAAGTCAACAACAATGGCCCTACTTAGGTTTGGTGGCAAATGACTGTATTCTAAGCTCTGCAAAACACAAATATACACAAAACTTCCTTCGCACCCCAAAACTTTAACTGAACCACAACAGTTAAAAAAAAAAAAAGACAAACAAAAAACTCAGAAAGAGCACACATATAAATGCTATGACAATACCAGTGTAATGTAGGCATAACTAGAATCCTAGAAGGAAAAGAGAAGGGTAATGGGTATAAGCAATAATGGCTCAAACTTTTCCCAAATTAATGATACATGCAAAATCACAGATCCAAGAAACTCAGAGGACAGCAAGCAGAATAAACTGTAAAAACACCACAGCTAAGAAAGAGAAACCTACTCCAAACTTGGCAGTGCTACATATTATTTTCCAGAGAAGACTCATGACTTCAGCATCAGTGTATTGATACCAAGTCAGATACAATTATAGACTGATATCCCAGGTTTAGGGCTGAGTCTTCCATGAGGCTATCCTCACTTCAGACACCAGCTTCAAGCCCAGAGGTTCCCCCTAAGCCACTGCCACTTTTGGATAGCAGCTGGATGCAAGTTTAGGGGTTCCCACCATTCCATTTAGGTTTGTAACCCATTACAATGAATAACACCCAGGAAAGCACTATACTTATGATCACAATTTTATAACAAAAGGATATAAATACAAAGCAGCTGAACGAGAGGCATACAGAGATCTGTGAAGGTTCCAAAAGTGAAGATGCCTTCTCCTCAGTAAGCTACCTTAATAGCATACTCAACTACTGTGATGTAATGCTGTCAACCAGAGAAGCTCCTTCAGGCTTTAATATCCAGAGTTTTGTACTGAAATTTCAATATGCAAGCATGGCTGATTAAGTGGCAATTAGGCTAGTAACCTTATTCTAATCACCTAGCTTGCCCTTCGGGCATGAAGTTCATATTCTGAGTCATTTTGTTAGATCAACTAGGTCCACCATAAATTGATTCTTTTTTTTTTTTTTTTTTTTTTTGGTACGGGGTAAAACTCATGACCTTGTACTTGCCAGGCAGGTGCTTATGCTGCTCAGTTAAATCCCCAGCCCAAATGATTCTTTATTACTTAAGGAATTCCAAATTACAGGGTGTTTCTCAAGAATCCAGAAAGAGGCCAGCCAATCCTATATCACACATGACAACCCCACCCATGGGGATTTAATATCATGGAGAATATTTTATGCTTACATAAGAATCCGTACACTAGTGTTTGTAAGTTTCGTAAACATCCTTAGTCACAACTCTTATGTCTTGCAATGGATAAATAAACAAACAGTGGCATAACTATATAATGTAATACTACTCAACAATCAAAAAGAAATTAAGTCTGATTCACATAAGAGAGATGAAATTTAATTGCATTTTGTTATATGAAGAGCCATATATTTTGTGTTCCATTTATATGACTCTTTGGAAAAGGAAACTAAAAGCAAAGATAATAAATCAGTGATGTCCAGGAATTTGGTGGCAGTGGTATGGGGTGGTGGCAGCTGTGTATAAAAGGCATGACTAGAGAATTTTTAGGACAGCCAAAATGCTCTATATACTATTTGGCACATAACACAACACTTGTCAAAATCCACAGAACCACATACCAGAAAGCTTAAATTTTAATGTATGTAAATTAAGTCAACAAGGATGTGTGTGGGAGGACAGAATGCAGACTACAATGATGTATCTAACAGTATTACAAATGAATCACATAATCATAATAGAGAGGATAGGAAAGGAAGCAATGTTAATTTTCAATCTAGAAACCTAAATAAATCTTAAATCTATTTTGACATTATACTCAAACGGTGATGAGAAAAGTAACTGCAGTACTTGGGTGCAATTTTATGTGCCTGAGGCCCAGCTACTGGAAAGCCTGAAGAAGGATGATCACTTGCACTCAGGAATTCAAATGAGTCTGGGAAACATTTGAAAATCCCATCTCAAGAACGAAATAAAAACCAAACAAACAAACAAAAACCAACCATAGGTAAGCATTAGAATCTGTAATCTAGGTGATAAATTTTTCACACAAGAGTATGGCTCAACATTTCTGAAAGTATCTTTTTTATTTTTTAACCAGGATTGAACAAGTAAGTAAATACACTGTAACTAAGATAGGTTTGTCCCCATTAGATATTTCAAATAAGAAAAAAGGCTAGAATGAGCCCTGAAGAGCTGTAGTGATGTAGGTATCAACATAGAATCACAGAATTTCTTTAAAAACAAAGTTTTATATACTCACTGACACAGAAATACATATAAATGTATAATTTGCATGAACAGGCAATCATCTACTGACTAAAACAGACTAGAAGCAGTGATGTTCTAGTAACAATCAGCACATTAGCACTCAGATCTTTGTTCCCAAATACTATTCTCCAATAAAAGGAACCACGGGAAATAGTTGATCCCATGCTCAGGGCAGGGCAAACTTAAGGTGAGCTTGGAGCAACCTCTGGGGAGGGAGGGAGGGAGGGAGGGAAGGAAGGAAGGAAGGAGAGAGGGAACAAAATAAGGAGAAACTTAAAATATAGAACAAATAAAACAAAAAAATTCAAAAACAAAAACCAAGAAAAGGATCTATCAAAAGGACACTGAAACCAAACTGAAAAGATCTTCTAATGGCCAAAACTGAAACAAGCCAAAAAATTATAGCACTAGATCATAATTCAAAGAATAAAGCATCTGCTCCTTACAGAAGTCTAAAAAAATACAGACCTAATTAGGGAACCAGAAAAGTACCATTAGAGAAAGGAGGCAAGGGGAAGGGAATGAAAGAAAATTAAGATGTGTCAAGTGCACGTACCAACTCTCCAGAATGATAATCATGTACCGTAAACAGGTACTAACAAAAATTTTTAAAAAGCTATCATAAAAAAAAGAGAAAGAAAAAAAAAAGAAAAGTACCATTAGAATACTGCAGTAATAATCACTATGGACAAAATCTACTAATGAGTGCAAAACTTAATGGGTAAGAGTTGAGTAGAAACAGGTACCTGCAATGTTCCAAGTATCTGTTTCAAATACTATAGAGAATCCTAGCAGACATCACTTTAACCAATTAATAAAGGTTAACACTGCCAATAATAAATGTCAACATCATACGCCCCTTGACACGATGCCCAGAGAAGGGCACACTTCCTCCACTGTAGCCTTATCAATACACCATCTCCTCAAATGAATATGAGCAAGCACCTGACAAATCAAATGGAAGAGCATTCTCTAAAATAAATCGGTCCTTTAAAGAGAAAATCACAGTTAAGAAAGCGAGAAAAAATTGTGGAACCATCATAGACTACAGCATACTAAGGAAGACATAACAAAATGCAATGTGGAAGCCTTGACCTGAGTCCTAGAATGGGAAAAGGCCTGTAGTGAAACAACTGGTGGAACCTGGGTAACAGAACTGCAACCAAGATTAAGATGTTAATTTTGCTCATTGTTCCAAACTTATGTAAGGTATTTTAAAAAGGAGAAGCTGGGCAAAGTGTGTAAGGAAATTCTCACAATTTTTCCAATTCCTGCAAATCTAAAATCATCTTAAAATAAAAGTTAAAAAATAGGACAGTCTTTAGGGTTTTAATTACTAGGTACAAAAACATTGCGTTTGATTCCTGTGTGATGTGCTGTAAAAGCACTACACTAGCAATCCATCCCATCCCCATTCTGAAACTTCAAAGAGAGGAGAGTCAGATGATTTCCCTAAAGCTCAGGTTCATCTGCCAAAGGATAAGGATACACAATTCATCCATCTAAAATGTTTCTGAAAGATTCAATGACTGAAGTGGTAAGTTGTCCACAGATTATATGTTTGTCCCCAACACAAATATTACCACTATGCTTTAGGCCTAAGAGAAACCAATTAAGGGCTGGCAGTGTAGTTCAATGGTAGAGCTTTTGCCTAGCACACTGGAAGCTCTGGGTTCAACTCCCATCATGGAAAACAACAATAAACTATAAAAAATAAATTTTGTAAGATTAAGATAAAAACATTTGAGAAGAAACTAGATATTTCAGCAGAAAAGGGGGTAAGGAGGAAACAGTGAATACTACTATTAGCGCACACAGGAGTGGCAAGCAAAGTAGAGCAAGGGATTCTTTCTCTTGCCTCTTTCTTCTCACTGTTACCTGAAATCTAGCATAGCCAAAGTAAGCATGCTGCCTCAAGCAAGACAGATAGCACCAGAGTATTTGCCCTCACTAAAGAAATGGGTACACTACCGGCAGCCTATCTACTCCAGAGACTGAGGCAGGAAGATCACTGGAATCCAGAAGTTTGAGGCCAACCTTAGCAATTTAGGACTGTTTTTAAAAGAACTGGGTACAGACTTCATATGTAGGTTGAGTAGAAGCCAGGGGAAGAATTGTATTTTCCAAAGACTCCACTACTAAAACTTAACAAGTATCCACTACGGTCAGGCATAGTGGCAGATGCCTGTAATCTCAGCATTTAGGAGGCCAAGACAGGAGGATCACTGTTAGTTTGAGGGCAATCTGGGCTACAAATTAAATCCAAGATTGCCTTCAACTGCACAGTGAAACCTTGTCTCAAAAACACAAAAGAAAAAAAAAAAAAGTTATCATCTATGTTTCTTCATAGATGATAACTTTTTTGGTCTTTGGAGTTTTGTTATGATCATACAATGACTAGGATAGAAGTTGCCCATTGCCCCTCTTTACAAAATGATCTTGTCCATAAAACTAAACAGGCACATGCAGTAGAACAGAAAAAAAGAAGTTTCTAGTCCGCATTTTTTTTTTATTTTGAAGAGAAACAAGGTACTCCCCATTTTTAATAAACTTCAGAGGCATATTTGCTCAAGTAACTTTTATTAACAAAAAAAGTGCAAACTATTTTGAAAATAAGTAGACTGCATCACAGCATTCAAGCAAGACATCAGATATGAAAAAAATGAACAATAGGAAGTAAAATATAAGCTGATGCAACATCTCTCACATGTACATACAGGTATTCATGCTTTTTCAAATAGTCTCTTGGTCAACTTTCAGTGTAATTTTCATAAATATATAGCAGCTCAATGGAGCACAATGGTGAAGTTTGGCAATTTAAGGGTAGGGATTATTTATGAGTATGAAAGAAAACCTTATATATCACAGTTTCATTCCAAAGTCACTCTGCAATATGAGTCTTTACTGACACTGACATCAATTTCCAACTAATGAAAATAAAGAAGACAATTTTAAATTATTTGTTGCACTATAGTTATACTTTAAAAGGTATTAAAAAACGAAAAATTTTAAAATAATCTTACATATAATCAGGAATATAACTAATCCACATTAACTTAATTCATTTTAAATTACATTTGCCAAAAGATGATGTGCTATTAAACAATGTGCCTGCACTTCAACAATACAGAAAAGGTAAATAAATAAATTTTAGGCTGTCAACGTGCTCCAGAAACAAGATTTAGTTTAGTGTTACTTTGGTTAGTCATGTAAAGTTTCTACATAACAGAATCAATAACTAGTTTTTTGGTTCACTAATCTATAGAACGTAGTGAAACTATAAACTGTGATTAAACCCCAAAATATTAAGGTAGTTATGTAAACAAAACTGAGTATCCAGCCAAAGACAGAAAAGTACCAGCAATGAACAATTTACTGCATGCCTCTCAATACACTTTCTGGCAGTGGGCTGGCCTTCTGTTTTGAATACAAACTGCCTTCTGTGAATGTATTAATTTGCTAAAATTAATGGAGGGCAACACTACTATTTTACTATATTAGAACTCTTCCCACACTGTTAATTTTTCCCTGTGTCTTTTAGTAGAATTGTGCTGCTTTGTAACAGTTCCTGAATTACTATCATAGGTATAGATGATGACAAAAAGCAACTAAATCTGATTATATGATTGATGACAAATTTGAGCACCAACTACAATAAATTTTCAGGGTCAAGGTAGCTTGTAAGTCCATCTGGCAATTACCTTCCACTGTTTTCGTCAGTACTGAAGTGGAGATTTTCAGGGTCTACTTGTTCAACATCAGGGAAACTGGGATGAGAATCTAAGAAAAGAATAAAAGATAAAAATTTTTAAAATCACAGGCAGACACCACAACAAGGTGTATTTTCTTTCTCAAGCCTTTATAAATGATCTTAAGAAATGTTATTGAAAGGGTAAAGTTGTGCAGGGTTATTATTTGAGTTATATGTAAGCAAATACAAAGGGAAAATGAAGGACAAAAACCAAAACATGTAACAGATACCGACAACAGAAGCTGAAAGGTACTGCCTCACATTCCTGAGCACACTTAGGGGCAGCTGAAGAAAGGAACAAGAAAGGATGATAAACACTCAAGACTCATACTGTGAACATACAATGTATTTTAAAGCCAATAAAAGTATACAAATTTGCAAATATGGCAAAACCCCATCATCACTTAAAATAACTTGCCCCAAATCTAGAGCAGAGGAAATTACTAAAAGTGCCTTAGTACTTACAAATCACCAAATGACTTGGTTCTGTATTGAAAAAGAAACTAGGGCATTAGTAAAATATGTAAAATAAAAGGTAACAATTGGTATAACCCTAAGGATGTTGTCATTTCAGGAAATTTTGCAAAGGAATGCTCAGGTGGCTATTTAGGCTCCTAAATAGCCTAATTAGTATTTCTCTCATTTCATATTATTTTATTGTTTAATCTGTATTTTAGAAAAGTGCTTCCCAGTGGAATGGTTATGGTATATCATTTGACAGACTACTAGGTTGCCATAAAAAATTTCAAATGAAAAAAATATTTAAGTGAAAAGTAAAGCATAATAAAAACCAAAAATACTACCTCATTTCAGTAAAAGGAATCTACATAAATACAGAACAAAATAAAAAACAAGATTCTGTTGGTGATACTATCCCTAAGAATTTTCTCGAGAGAAAAGAAACAAAAATTGATGGTTCCGGACTCAAGATGTAGATCAGTGGTAGAGTGCTTGCTTAGCACATGTAAATTCCTGAGTTCAAAACCCAGTAAAATAAGAAAAAACTGGTAATTCCATAATCTACATGCATTTCTAAGGAATCTAGGTTATTTTAAAATTATAGTAAGCTACAAAAAAAAATCTGAAAACAAGAAAGCAAATCAAACAGCTGAAGCGTTATTGGCAAACATTTTCTATAAAGGGGCAGAACATACATATTTAGCACAAAAGGCCACAAATTCTCTTTTAAAATTCTTTTGGTTTCCAGGGCTGGGAATTTAACTTAGCAGCACAAGTGCCTGCCTAGCAAGTGTGAGGTCATGATTTTGATCCCTGGCATCCTCCTCCTGTATTAACAAAATTCTTTGTTTCCTACAACTCTTTATAATTTAAAGCCATTCTCAGGTTACTGGCTGTATAAGAACAGGCATGAAGTGGCACTCACTAAGTGTCTAACCAAGTCAAATACTATCTATTAATTTTTTTTAGTACTCACCATATAGTTTATTAAAGAATCTTGTCTCACAAATGACAATAATTTTTAAAAAAAACAAGCAAAAGAAGCAAAAGTAGCAGAGCAGAATAAGTAGAAGCAGCAGCA
Source organism: Cavia porcellus (assembly GCF_034190915.1). NCBI lineage: Eukaryota > Metazoa > Chordata > Mammalia > Rodentia > Caviidae > Cavia > Cavia porcellus. The sequence continues at coordinate 63,219,374 of NW_026947489.1, forward strand.
GCACAAGAAGAAAAAGAGGCAGCAGGGATGATTTTGTTAATCTGTGTAAAATGACATCACATGTTGCACCTTCATCTGGGGGCTGCGTCATGAAAGAGTCATTAAATCCGCCCACAATGGTGTGCTCTTCCTGCTCTTCATTCTCAGTATCACATTCGATGTCACTGTCGCTACTCATTCCTGAAAGAAAATAACATGTTTCTGACAAGAAACCACTGTAAATGAAAAGCTTATGTATTAACCTGAAGCTTCTATACTGAACACTAACAACTCATTGAACCAAACAAAACAAAGAAATAAGCCACATAAATATTGTTTCTCTTTAGTTCACAGCAGTGGTTTTATTTTTGTTCTCAAAGTTTAAAACTGAGCAGCACAAATTTTTTTGTTTATTTCTTTTTGTTTTTTGAGACAGGGTTGCATTATGTATGTAGTTTGGGCTAATCCTGAACTCACTATGTAGGCAGGTTGGCCTCAAACTCTGCATTCTTCCTGCCTCTGCTCTCCTGAGTGTTGGAAATACAAGCATGTACCACCATATGCAGCTAAGCACCATAGTTTTTAAAGCTATAATGTGCAACTATTAGTATCATTGGAATGAGCCTATTTTTTCCAAGTCACTTTTCTCCTAGTCATCAGACAAAATGGGAGTTTTTCCAGATTCACTGTACACAGTCTCCAGCCTAAAACGTAAACACATTATACAAACATTTACATATATATATGTAAAATTCTACCTATATATTGATGTTAGTTCTTTTATCCTGTTTTGAGCCTGAAAGTTTTGTTTTTGTATGTCTATCAGTTGATTTTGTTTTTCTATAATGCATGTATTTTTAATTTTCTATAATACATTATTTTTAATGTAAATTTAATAAATGTGCATAGTTATTGTGCACATTTATAGGTACAGTATAATATTTTAATATATGTAAATAATGTGTAATGATCAGACAGGGATACTTGGCTTATCTATTACCTTAGACATATGTCTTTGTATTGAGAACATTCAAAATCTTCTCTACTAGTTATTTTGAGATATCCAATTAGTTTTTGCCAACCATGTTTATCCTAGTGTGCTAAAGAACCTAAGTCATTTCTCTTATCCAACACCCTGGGACCTATAACTATTTTCTTTCCATCCCTCCCTCTCCCCACATTCTTCCCAGATTTTAATAACCACATGGGGCATTTGTCTTTCAGTACTTATTTCCTTTAGTATAAAGCACCCAGTGCAAATGATACAATTTCACTCATTTTTATGGCTGAATAATATTCCACTGTGTATTATATGCCACTATTTCTTTATGTATTCACTAATGGACACATTACAGGCTGACTCTGTCACTTGGTTTTTGGACCTATTGGTTACAGTAAACATGTGAATGTAGAGATCTCCTTAATACACAGATTTCAATTCCTTTGGATAATGCTCAGTATCAGTTATTTCTGAATAGAAAAGTTCTACAGGGAGTATTTCTGTATTAACAAGACAGTGACTCAGAAAATCTAAAAATCCTTCTGCTACAATCCTTATAAATAGCTAGATAAAATATAGATGTAGAACATACTTTACCAGTCACAGTAGGGCCCAAGCATGGTAGCACATATCTGTAATCCCAATACTCTGGGAAGCTGAGGCAAGATGATCACTTGAGCCCATGATGAGCATTTTAATGACTTAGTAAGATACTGTCTCAAATTGGTGGGGTGGGGACTAGGGATACAGCTTGATGAAAAGGCCCTGGGTTCAGTCTCCAATACTTTATCTGTGGGAAAGGTATCACAAGTGTCAAACACCAGTGGATCAGAGGCTATAGCTGTCCTCTTGGAAAGTCTGACGTAAAGACTCTTAGCACCCCCTTTGAAGATGAGGATGGGAGAGGGTAAGCTCCGGACCTGCCATAGAAAGGGAGTTTAAAGTAGTGATAAAATTCTAGCACCTGCATAAAGCTAATTTTCTGGTTTTGAAAAGACAGCCACAATATGCTACTCCATGCCATCCCTCTTGCCTCAGATTCCAAAGTAGCTGGGACTATAAGCATTTGCCAGCAGTCCAGCAGTAAGAATAAACAACTGTCTCTAGGAATTGAAAAACACTGATGAAAGAGACAAATTCTTTGACAAACACACACTACTATCACTTCTTGGCCTTTTGGCTAAAATAAACTGTAGAACAACTTACTGAAGTTCATGTAGGAAAAAAACAGATTAAAGGGGGCTGGGGATTTAGCTCAGAGGCATAAGTGTCTGCCTTGCAAGCAGGCAGTCATGAGTTCAATCCCTGGTACCGATAAAAAGGAAAAAGACAAAAAAAAAAAAAAAAAAAACCAAAAAAACAGATTAAAGAAACAATTGTGATTAAACAAATAAAATTCTTGGGCTGGGGATTTAGCTCAGCAGCATAAGCACCTGCCTTGCAAGCAGGCGGTCGTGAATTCGATCCCCAGTACTGATTAAAAAATAAATAAATAAAAATAAAATTCTAACCAAGAAATCATTATAGCCTTACATGGCTTCACTGGTGAATTTAGACAGGAATTTCTATCATCTTCACCTTCAGTAAAGAAAACACCCTCACACAAGCCACAAAACTTTCCTGCTTGAAAGAGTAAAATTCATTTATGAAATTCAAAACCAGCTACTTTTGTGAAGCACCAACTCCACCATGTGACCTTTCATGGTACTGCTGCTGAGAGAAAACCAACCACATTGAATTTCTGAAACTCTAGATACCTATTTGACGTCTTAGAATTCATGTTTCTGAATTCCTAGAAGATATTAACTTTAGGATTCAAAAACAACAAACTGAAGTTCTCAAAATCTAAGTTATTCTTTATTAAATGTTAATCTACACTTTTATTATATGAAAAAATATTTAATATTTACATGAATAATAGCCTAAGGTAATTATTTCAAATGCTGAAAAACTTTTACAGGTATAAGTGGGTAGTTTATGACTAATGTAACATTTAGAACGCATAGCAAAGTTTACAGTACTGTACAGGCTCACATATCAAAAATGTCTTAGCTAAATCCCCAGCCCCTGGCTACATTATGTTTAAGACAAGGCTGAACCACATGGTAACAACCTGTCTCAAAAACAAACAAACAAACAATGTCACTAACTCATTTCCTGAAATACCATACAAAGGAGTATATTTACTTAGGAGGAGACAGGGTCTAGTATCTGTATTAACCACTAAAATTAATTCTAATAGAAAAATTTTTACTACTGGAAACATTTCTTGACACCTTTTCTCAGGATTCAGAAAAATACACATTCCTAAGAAATTCCACAATACGGGGGCTGGGGATTTAGCTCCGCGGCATAAGTGCCTGCCTTGCACACAGGCAGTCGTGAGTTCGATCCCTGGTACCAATTAAAAGGAAAAAGCCAAAAAAAAAAAAAAAAAAAGAAATTCCACAATGGAATTTGTATATGAAAACATCATTTGATATTTTATGAAGTACTAACATTTGAAAGTTTCCTGTGTGTATGTACTGAAAGAGACAAATTCCTAGATGTCACTGATGGTGACTATAAGACACTTGACTGCAACACACAATGCAATAGAAACCTGCAGTTCACAATAAAATCTGAAATAGGATATGCCTATATCAACTGCCCACCCTAGTTTTGGAGCATCCATTGTATGCTCAGGGAAACTGTCTGAGTTATAATTTCCTTACTCAGATTCACATACTTCGAAAAATATATTAATTATATAGGTAGCACACAATCTGTATTCTATCCCCTAATAATTTATCTGCCTTTTTCCTTTCTAAAAGAACCTATGTACTTGCTCAGGTACCTTCCTCCCCATGGTCAAATGAAATGCATTGGAGAAAGGGATCAGATGACTGCACTTTGCCACTTACCCTTGTAAGTGACTTAAGACATAGAAGAGGAAGTCAGAATGTTGTTGAGGCACCCCAAGAAATTTTCCTTGTTGATAGAGATACACAAAATGAAGCAATGGTTCCCCACTCCCAGGATGTTGTTCTGACTCTATACAAAATTTGCAGCTGCAGCGATCATCCTGCCACCTTGAAACCAAATCATCAAGAATGGCAAACCAAAAATGGGAAAAAAAAAACCAGAGTCCTGATGCCATTTAACAGCTAAGTTTTCCAACCCTGAAACTGCCCTACCACAGTCAGTGTAACTCCTTGTTACTAGAAAAGTTCTATTTCATTATTCAGTTGGTTGCTTGATTTTTGGGTAATTTCTGCTAGAAGTATCTTAACTGATCCAGGTGGGTAGTACATGCCTGTAGTTCCAGATACTTGGAAGGCTTAGGCAAGAATATCACAAATTCAAGGCCATCCTGGGTTAATTTAACAAGATCATGTCTCAAAATAAAAAGTAAACAAAAATGGTTGGGGATGCAGGGTAGGTTCAACCCCCAGTACTGGGGGGCAGGGAGAATAAATAAATGAATACATAAGCAAATAAATAGTAATTTAATTATTCTAAAAGTGACCAGCCATGGGAGGCTATTACATATTATGTGACTCATTCCTCAGTAAATGACCCCACCACCCCATCTGTCCATAGTACTGGCAATTAAAGCCAGGCAGCACTGATTTACATCCATTTTTTTTTAATTCTGAGACAGTGCCTGAGTTGCCTAGACTAAGTGTGATTCTCTTGCCTCAACTTTGGGAGTTGTTGCCTTACAGGGAGGAACCACCACAACCTGGCTGTCCTATTACTTTTAGCTACACTGCCAGCAAGGTATTTAATAGATGTGCCAATGGTAATTCTGAGTATCTCTGACTTAAATATAAGAAATTTCTGCTACATGAGCAGCAAACTACGAAAGCTACAGTTTCACACAAAACAAGAAACTGCTACTCAGACTTGGTGGCATACACCTGTCATCCCAGCACTCAGGGTGGTTGAGGCAGGAGGGCTTCAAATTCTAGCCTAATCTGGGCAACTCAGAGAGATCATGTCTCTCTCTCTACCCAAAAAAATGTATAGACACCTCAGGAAAAGAAAAACAGTATACTATTTTCTCAACAGATCTTACTCTCATATGGGAACCCTACAGGATGTTATGTATCACAGAAAACCAATATACTGCCAGCCCTTAGAGAAAAACTAAAAATGCATGTGCAGTAATCTCAATGACCAAGTTCACCATACTAAGAAATGTCTGGAAGCTGATGGTCACCACTTTGAGCACCTTTTATGATTGTACAGGCCAAAAGTAACTTGTGTTATTCTCATGATATCTCAATAAATTTAATATTTTAGTATTTATATGTTTTTCTTTCATATATAAATAAAACATGCTGGGGATATAGCTCAGCATGGAGGTCCTGGATTCAATCTTCAGTGCTACAAAAAGCCCACCTACAGATCTAGGGACTATTTGGGCTAGGATCAGATTTTCAGCATCAGACTAATAAATAGAAGACTAATACAAGGATGTCCTATATGATCCCAGGTTCAAAAGAAAAGACTTGTTTATGACTGTCATGCCTAAGAAAAAAGTTGCATTTTACTAATACTTAAGATCAGTTAAGAGATCACTTTACTAGTCCCAAATTCCCAACTGGTAACAAAACAAACACTTTCATTTTAGGTTTCTTCAGCCTTCTCTTCAAGAATGAGGAAAAACATACAGTGACCTGACACAGAACACTTTCTCCATGTGTTAGACACAAATAAAGAGTTGTGTTTTTTTCTAAACACAGATATAAGACAAACCCACTGAATTGTCTACCAAGGCTTCTAGGTGTAAAAAAATAAAGGTTTCCTGAGAATTGGCTCCCTCTGATAAAATAATTCCCACAGCACTGAGCTTTTGTCTTCTACAAACAAAACAGATTTCAAGAGACACACAGCTACTTTTGTCTTCTGCATTCCCTTGTTCCCAGCCTCATCAGTGATTTGCCATCTCACTGCCTATTCTGGGGCTCTAATGGTAAACAAGCTGTTTAAGTATCAACAAATTGCAAGGGTAGTCTTCTGTATAACAGTGGCTTTGCATGTGATAGCAATCTTTTTTTACTAAGATACTGGTATGCAATGTCACCACAACACTCCCTATACAAAGTTAAAATGTGTTACTGGGAACACTGGTCACTTAGCTCTGTATCCTACCCACAATAATAATATACTTTCAAAACTTGGAAAAGGCACTGCAGACATAAATGTAGCCAGGTGAATGACCTCTCTTGTTCTAAGATAAGGTACACTTTGCTTTAAATAAAAGTGATGTCAAGTACTTTCAGTGCTTTTTATGCTAACCAGCTACTTACATAGAAAAATTGCTAATAGGAATTTATGATTTGAAGGCTGAAATTAGGTTCAAAACATTTCTCACTTAAACATGCTGCTTCTTACCAGTCTTAACTGTCCTCTAGAGTTCCATATTCTATTCCTAGCTGCAAAATTTGTTTTTTACACTGCAGTCAGAGCAGAAACACAAAAACACAACTTTATTGTCACTTTTTGTTTAGATCCCATTCAAAGGACAAAGTTCAGATTCTAGCTAGGACATATAATACATCTCTTTTATTATCTGACCTCTACCTTCACTGTGATATCTTTTGCTAATCTTTACCTGGTTAACTTCTACTTATCCCTTTAGATGAGCTTTCCAAAGGTGGACTAGAGACTAGGTCAGTAGAAATAAAAATTAAGAGCACTAACTTCAGGTTTGAATTTTAGGCCCTCCATTGATTCTGTGACTTTGGTCAAGGTAGGCTACATCTCTGGTCTTCACAGGTAAAATCAAAGTATTACGGTATCATATACAGTTGTACTCAGAATGTAAAATAATAATACTAGTAAAGTCTTTTAGCTATAAATAAGACTAATAAAGTCTTTCACTATGAAGAACATAGTGAAAACTTAGTAAATATTTTCTATTATTATTATATACCTCATCTTGAGCTTCTCTAGACAACTTTGCATAGCAGTACACACTATTAGTGTATAATGAAATGCTATTAACTAGTCTAACACTTAACCAGTGGTTTTTAATTGTTCTTTCTTCTCCTCCTCCTACCACCATCCATACATCCAGCATACCTGAGAGGTAACAACTTGCTCTCACCAGTAACTGTGGCTCACTCTGGTAAGTGATTCAGTTTCACCAGTGGTGCTTCAGTGGAGATGATTTCTGAAGACATTCTGGTTAGCAGTACTTACCCCCAGTTACAGGAACCTAGTAGTTAAAACTCAGGCTGATAGGGCCAGGTATTTAGCTTAGTGGCACAAGCGCCTGACTGGCAAGTGCAAGGTCATGAATTTAATCCCTAGTACCAAAAAAAAAAGAACCCCAAAAACCCAAAAGCCAGAAACAAACAAACAAACAAACCAAAAAACACTAAGACTGATGCTAAGCATACAATGATGCAGAGGAATAGCCTCCTTGTGATAAATTAGGAGGTCCAAAATGGCAGTGGCACCAGAGAAACTCAGCAAGTTTGAGGTATAGAAATCACCAGCATCAAACATGTTATGAGGTAAATTAGAAGCATTTAATAAATAACGCATGAAAAAGATCAGCATTTAAGTCCAACACAAGCTATAAGAATTTATCCACTATAATTTACAATGGGTATGTATAAACACAAGGAAAGCAACCAATCCCCACAAGTACTTTCTATAATCAGTTATAACATTTTTTAATGTTTTAACAATCAACACATCATTTTAAAAATCTTTCCCATTTACTCTCTTCTTCTGAAATAATGTTATGCACTGCAGGAACACCTTTAGTGTTCTTTAATTGAAAGCCTGAAAACACCATCATTACCCACATACTCTTGCACAGGGCACCTGTACATAGTTACGCTTTGAGCTATAATTCATCAACTACTGAAATGCAATGAGTGCAGAGAAAGAAGATGGCAGAGTTTCACTGAGAATTGTAAAAACTTTCAGTATTAAATGTCAAAAACATTAATATTCCTTCCAGCTAGTATATAATGGACACAGCAGTCAACAGACCTAGTCTCATTTTAAACACCTTCTATTTCCCCAAAATAATACATGTCTTTTATGCTATTAAAGAATATTGAACCGGGGATTTAGCTCAGTGGCTTACATGCCTGCCTGGCAAGTGCGAGGTCTTGAGTTCGATTCCCAAGAAAGAAAAAAAAAGAATATTGAACCTGAAAAAATACGTGGAAGAAACAATAATTATAAAAGAAACAAGTAACTCAGAATAATTTGATACAGTTGAAGCTGGTCAGCAAAGGGAAATTTAAAATGGTTAAAACTTAAAATGCTTCTCTAAGAGAAAGAACACACTTTATAGAATTAATACTGAAGACTAAGTCATGGGAATTTAGCAACTCATCAAGACAAGGGCTAGGAATGTACTTAGTATCTTAGTAAAGACTCTGGAGGTTCAGGAATCCGAACCTGGTGCACATCTTCCTTATAAGACTGAACATATTTAAGTCATCTTGCATATCTAGTAAAAATAAAATGTCTACCATGTAGGTAACTAATTACATTTATCAACTAAGCAGACGAACAACATGGAGACTTTTCCCCTCATAAATGGCTCTTCTAGGCCACTGACATGTCCTTTTATGTCCATGCTGTCCATTTTGCCTTCCTCTGTGTTTGATGTCCTAATAAAATCAAAATCAATGGCACAACAAATGCTGTGTTCAGATCAGGCTGTGTCAAATAAGAGCTCAGTAAAATGTTTACTAAACCAATCACTTCCTACTGATACCCACCAGCAAAACAAGGGTAATATTCTTGACTTCAACTTAATATGATCTATCATTCCTCACCTTCCTCAGGGGCAGCCAAAGCTCCTTCAGGAAGTATAGCCTGTAACTCTCCAGGTTCAGAATTATTCTCCAAATCAGTTATTGGCATTCCTTCCAGATGATTTCCTTTAGCATTAGTCCTGAAATAGGAAGAAAATAACTCAGTGTTTTTATAACTACAAAGTGACACAATAATCTATGTTTTCTTGTCCTGACATTGAGCCCCAAGCCAACTTGAATACTAAACTTCAAATTTTATTTTCAAAATGTCACTAAAGATTCACAATGAAAGATTATGAGTTTGTAGACTGTATCAGTGTCAATTCCTACTTGTTATATTGTATATAACAATGATTTTGTTCAATTTTATCATTAGCAAAAACAGTATAAGACGTGAAGGATCTTATTATTTTTTATAATTGTGTAAAATCTATGATTATCAAAAACTTCAATTACAAAGTAAATAAGACTTCTCAATAGTATGTTCTCATTAATAGAAAAGAATTTAGAAATGCATTGAGTGGGAAAACAAGGCACTTTTGTGTTAAGTTAAACATCACAGGTGCTTAAATATAATAAAAGTGAGAAGATAACATACATTAAAAAATTAAGGACAGAAAGATAATTAAGAACAGCAGGAAATTGGAAAACAAGGCCTATTAAAGGATGGGGAAATTTACACTTAGTATTTTTTCCCTTTTCATTCTGAACCATTTAGTAAACTTTTCGCCTATACTATTTAAAATCAAGTAGAAAAAAAGACATGAGCAAGAAAGCAATCATATAAAACAGGCCACCAGATACTTTTAAATGCAAAATAATTACACAAAGGAACTGCAGATATTGAGATTTTATACTCTAAGGAAAAAAATACATTCATATACATTTAATATTTATGACTAAAGGCAGACAAAAATATTTCTATAACGAATAAAATATATTTAGAAATGGAAGGAAGAGAATAGGAGGGGACATAAGAATTAAGATGTTACAAGCATGCACCAATTCCCCCATGATGAATGTAATCATTATATACCACAAACATGCACTAATAAAATTTGAAATCATAGTAAAATAGTGATAAAATAGTATACAGTGGTAATCATAAAACAAAAAATAGAAATAAAAATTAAAAGCCACCAAATATAAAAGCTAATTGCAGCTTTAACATGAAAGGAACATGTACACTTATCAGGCTGGGTAATAGGAAAGACAAAATAATCCCCAGTGATTTTCACACCTTTCTACCAGTGAAAAATGAACTAAAACAAAAACTAAACTACCAGCTGACTGTTCAGATCTGGTAAACTACCAGCTGATTATTTAGATCTAGTAATCACAAGCCTTAAAACTATATGAAATTTGGTAGCAAATCCCTGAAAACCTAGCACTCTGAGAGGTAGAGGCAAGAGGATTCCAAGTTCGACACCAGGCTTGAAATTTAGTGACTGATTAAGACTGTGTCTGAAAATAAAAAATAAAAAAGGCCTGGGGCCACATAGCTCAGCATGAAGACCCTCAGGTTCAACCCCAGTACTAGAAACAAAGCCAAAAAAAGCTATATGAAATTAAGTAAACTTAAGGGATGTCAAGGTTTCTCTATTAATTCAAAGTTTTCAAAGTCTTCAATGTAGAACTATTCTACTATTTAAACATAGAAAGGCATTTAATATTCAGAAGCAAGATCAGCAGAAGGAAATTTATGGCTTATCTAGCATATCCAAAGACAATACATTCTGGGGGCTGGGGAGTTAGCTCAGAGGCATAAGCACCTGACTTGCAAGCAAGCAGTCGTGAGTTTGATCCCCGGTACCAATAAAAAGATTTAAAAAAATGTAAAAAAAAAAAAAGACAATACATTCTGCTATTACTCTCACTTTTGAAGTTTAATTGACATGGGTTACGTATCTGAATTTATGTTCCTAGGAGAGATATAAACGTGTCAACTAACATATATCCTTTGAGAAAGCCCAACTATGAATTTTGAGCATGCTTTCATAAGAGCAAAAGCAGAAAATCAGTGGTAAACTAATATTGTTAGAAGTACTTTGTTCCATATAAAATATATATGACACACTGTAACACAGCCCAGCACAAATGTCTTTGAAAGGTATAGGACAGATTAAAAACAAAAACACAAAGGGCTAGGGATTTAGCTCAGTTGCACAAGCGCCTGCTTGGCAAGCACAAGGTCCTAAGTTTGAATCCTAGTTCCAAATAAAATAAAAATAAAAACAAAAACACACACACAAAAAAACAAGAAATCTCACAAGGTAGAATATGCACAGGTTATATACATCATTGTTATCCTAATTTCTGAGAAAATGAACTTGAACACATTTAACCTCAATTTCTGGCACAATCTCATCCCAATTTAAAAAAAAAAAAAAGTGGAGTCTCCAATAGTTTAAAAATTTACATTTAAAAAAAATTTAATTTCAATACAATAAATAAATATTCCACCCTTGAAAACATTAACAAAGCAGAAAATCATTTGTTCATTATGATATAGATTTAATATTCCAAACAATAAAAGAATTTTATGTACCCCAAGGTTATCATTTTCCTTCTTTTTTCAACAGAAGGTAAACCATTGAAAACTGCCACCACAATTGCATCTGAGTCCAAAACTTTACACTGTCGGTCTTCAGTTTTGGGCAGGATATCGCTCACAATGCCATGTGTCAAGCCTCGGGGAGAACTGTGCCTACTTCCAGACTGAGAACTTCCTGGAGAGCCTTCAGAAAAGAAAGAAGAATATCCATAAAAGAAAATATGAAAGTTTTCTTTTGATGACATCAGAAATTCCTCAACATATATATTTGACATCTCAAATTCTCAATATATATATTTTTTAATATATGTATTTAAAAAAATATATATTTTTTAAACCAAATAAAAACTTAAAAATTTAAATATATTTTAAAATGTAAATACCAATCTTTTTTAAGCCAGGCATTTAAAACCGAAGGAATCCAGGGTCTGTTCCATTGGTGAAACTACAAGTAGAACTTTAGCATTTTCAGTGATTTTTTGCAGTCTTAAAAATATACTTCAATATCAATTTCCAATAACTGACATTTACTCACCAAAACTATATTCTGAATGCCTCAAATTTACCTTCAAACAATGTCTGACAGTCTCCTTTTGAACGATTATTTTCTCCAGAGTCCACTGCTCTTCGAAGTGATAGACTACCTGCTATACTGGACCAAGCTGGCTTGGGTGAATTACTCTTCTTATTTGTGGCTGCAAAGACATTTAGAAACATTATGGAATATAATCTAGTCACATAAAACTCACTACTTAAACAAAGGTTTATTCTTATCCTGCAAGAAACTGTTTTTATTTTTTATTTTGTTTTAAGGGAATAAAACCAAACCAAATAAAACAGAATAGAGTCAATCAAAACAAAACAATGAACATGGCACATGACTTTAAAACAAGATATAAGGGAATCAATAATGGCTACCATAATGCCTCTTGGTATCTTCAAGAGAATTGCCCATACCATCAGGCATAATAAAATCAAACAAAATAGTACAGAATAAAACCAACAAAAACAAAACAATGGAAACAGTACAGGACTTCAAAATAAGATAATAGTAAAACCACAATGGGTACCACAATGCATCTTGTTATCTTCAAAGTAGTTGTCTATACCATCAAGATACAATTAAACAAAACAGAACAAAATCAGTCACAAAACCATGAAAGCAATACAGGGGTTCAAAACAAGCTAATAGGGAATCAAAAATGGCTACCATAATATATTTTGTTATCTTTGAAATAGTTTTCCATGACATCACATATAACGAAATTAGACAAACTGAAACAGAATAAAACCAAACTAAACTGAACAATAAAAACAATACAGGTTTCAAATCTCGGTAACAGATTAACAATGGCCACTCCCTTCCCTTTTTAGACACTTCCTCCTCTTCCACTTTCACAAGATATATTGTTCATTTTGGATCCCACTAACTACTTTAGGTTTTATACTAGGGAGACAACACTATATTCACCCATGTAACTCTGAACCATTTCACCCATGAGCATGATCTCAGGTTGTACCCATTTACCTACAAAAGCCTCAAAGCTATCTTTCTTTTTAGCTGAGTAGCTTTCCATTGTATAAAATTGCCATGACTTTCTTAACCTGCAGCTTTCTTAAGTCTGCAGCTGATGGACAAACTATTCCCACTTCTTTCTGGTTCCTTGTCATATACAGCACTGTTTTCTCTCTTTTAACTTTCAGACTATGAACTTTCTTTTGGGTTAAATGTGTGTCTTTTATAAAGCATATTGATAGACCCTATCTCCTGATTCACTCTGTGTTTCTTTTTATTGGTGAATTGAGGCCATCTATATTAATCATTATGACCAACATGCACTGCCTCGTCTCTGTCATGCTATTTTTCTGCCATTGGTTGTCTACTTTTCCTCCATTTCCCTGTCTGCCCTGCTCAGTGAGGCCCCTCTGCTGCTGATCCCAGAACCATGGTCTATTTTTTATCTCTCTCTAGAACATCCTTCAGTATTTTTTGCAGGGCTGGTTTGGTCATCATGAATTTCTTCAGTCGTTCTTTGTCATGGAAATATCTTGTTTCTCCATTAGTTTTTTTTTTTTTTTAAATTGGTACCAGGGATTGAACTCACAATCATGCGCTTGCAAAGCAGGCGCTTATGCCACTGAGCTAAATAAATCCCCAGCCCCTCTCCATTAGTTTTGAAAGATAGTTTTGCAGGGTATATTAATCTGGGTTGGAAATTGTTCTCTTTCTGGACTTGAAATACTTCAAGCTCTTCTTGATTAAATGGTCTGTGTTGAGAAGTCTCTTATAATTCTGATGGGTTTTCCTTTAAGGTGATCTGTTTCTTTTCTCTAACAGGTTTTAATATTCTGTTCTTGTGTTGAATTTCTGGGATCTTGATTATTACATGTCTGGTGTAGATTTATTTTGGTTATGTCTAGCTGGAGTTCTATATGCTTCACTTATCTGTAAATCATTTCCTTTTCCTATGCTTGGGAAGTTTTCTGAATTATTTCTGTAAACAGACTTTTAATGTCATTTGTGTTGACCTCTGCTGTTTCACTCACATTTATTATTATTAAGTTATGTTTCTTTTGGTTGTCGTGCAGTCATTGAATTGTTACTTCCTGGTTCCTTGTTATTTTTAAGAGATCTTTCCTTTTGTGGTCACAAGCTGCAAACCTGTCTTCAAGGTTTGAAAGTCTATATTTAGTTTCTTTCAAGTAGTTTTGCCAGCCTTAAATGGAGTTTTTAATTTCCTGATAATCTCTTTGAATCTATTTCATATATTCTTTTTTATATTTTTTCAAGGTCTCCCTCATTTTCCTATACTCCTCTATTCTACCATCTATGTCATCTATAGAGGTGCTTAATAATCTTTTTTTAATGTTTTTTATTTCTTTTACCTGAGATAGTATTTCTGTTCTAATTTCTTTTATAGCCTCATGAATTTGTTTCTTTACTTTAGTTGCCATTACTTCAGAAATTGTGACTCCCAATGTCTTCTATGTTTACATCTCCTGGACTCGTTCTGCTAGGGTTGGAGGCCAGAGACTGCCTTTTGCTTCTTTGTCTTGACATATTCTTGGGTTCTTTCAGACAAGTGGGTAGTGGAGTCCCAGGTACTTCCTGTATCAGCTACAATTTCTCTAAAGTGAGAGTGGTTCTTCCAGCCAGTGCTGGCTGTGAATATCTGATGGTGATTATTGGGTGCGCTGGTGCAGGCTGTCTGCTTTTCCCAGCTTGCGTTGGCTGGTGGAATGCACACTGGGGTGGGGTTGGCTGCTGTCTCCTAGCTGGTTACCAGCAGGGATCTATGACGATGGTTGCCAGAGTGCAAGCAGCAGGGCAGGGCACCTCCCTAATGAGTTAGGTAACAGGTAGGAGCCCCTACCATGGCTATCAAGAGTATGCACCGCCTCCATGCCAGGCTGGTTAGGGTTAGGATAACATCAGGAGATGATTGTTGGAATGCACACAGGGACAGGGATCAGTCCAAGCAATTTCCACCTGTCTGCTCCTAGCTAGGAGCTGCTGCAGGGAGCTGGCTGTAGTTCTGGTTCCAGGCTTATCCTGCCTGACTCCAAAATGGCTCCTGGTCAATCGTTCTCTCCTATGGGAGGACTAAGCCCTCTTCACTCACTGCCAGCCAGTGTAGTCCTCTGCATCCACTCCTCCTTCCACTACCACATCTCTTTGCATAGACTTTCAGGCTTGCCAGCCACTACTGTCACTGTGACCATGTGTCCCCAGGTTCCATCAGCTCCTCTCACACAGTGGGTACAGCTCCAGGAGAAGGCACCACAAGCTACTGCCTTCTTCGTTTCAGTTTTTCTTTTTACTCTCTCCGTGGGCTTCAAGTTTCACTTTAGGTCCTTCCTGGGTCCAGGGGACCCCCTTCCTTCCTTCTTGTCTCCCCCACAATGCTATATTCTGACATCTGGATTATTTCTCTTAGAGAGACTATTTTCTCTGCTGCTTACAGTTCCACCATTTTCTCTGAAGTAGCATTTTTGTTTTCCCACTGCTCTCAGCCTCAGTCCCTATTCCTGATTCAGTAACAGGTTGGTTCTGAGGGACTAGTTCATATTCATGTTCTTTTTACCCCTTGCTGACCTATCTCAGAGTAGCCATAAATTAGGTTCCTATTCTGCTATTCTTGTTTCAGCATATCTCTATTAATCTATAAAAAGTTTCATACTAATTTATTATAGTTTTTAGTTTAGTCATAGCTATTTATTATAAAAAGGTTCATACTAGTCTTTATTATACTTCAAATTGAACAAATATATTTGATTGCACACTGATTTTATAAGATGTTTGTCAGTCTATAGATACATTGTCTGTTTGTCCAGTCTGTTTATACGGTACAGATCATCTACATTTGTCCATTTGTCTGCTCTGTAGACAGCTGCTCCTTTTTATTTGAGCTCAACAATCTTTCTTCTCTTCTTTTGCATTTTCAGATCATTTAATCAAGGTTTATTTGTGTTACAGATTTAAAAAGCATGCTTCCACCAGTTGGTCAAAATGATGCTAAAACTGGGTAAACAAAATCCCTTGAGGTGAGGAGAGAATGGATAAGACTTCAATTGATGAATATGAAACTGGCCACCTGATAACTTGACCAGCTCTTATTCATTAATCAGAGGCCCTAATAATTTCCATAGCTTTATGGGAGACACCCCAACTAAAGTTCATATGGCTAAGACAATTTATTGTTGCTGATCTTATGGTATATTCACACCTTCAAAAATTTATGTAATGTATATACTTAGAGATGCTTAAATATTGAACAGTCCAAACAATGTCACAAATTTCTTCAGTGCTCAAATGTTAAAACACTCATGGTTAATAGAAAATAGTAGTTTTGTTTTGTTTTTTGTCTTTTTCCTTTTTATCAATACCAGAGATCGAACTCACGACTGCCTGCTTGCAAGGCAGGCACTTACGCCGCTGAGCTAAATCCCCAGCCCCGAAAATAGTAGTTTTAATTTAATGTTCTTTGTTAAGCTTACTGCCTCTACTGCACTGTACTTCAATCTTCTAGATGTTCAATAACTTAAATTAAGAGATAATTATAAATTCCTTTTAGATTCCTTTTACTGAGATCTACCAGATCTTTTCCAAAAAAAGGTTATATGATGCATATTGAGGCCATAATTAACTATATTCAACTGGCCTTAAATGACACTGCAGCTAAGCTCTCTCCTAAATAAAAAAGGTAAATGAAATAGGCCATCCTCCAAAATCAAATGACATTAGACATTTTAACAGCACAAGAGATACTTATAAAATTATAAAACCTAAAAGTTTGTATGACAAATGAATGACATGCCAGTTTCTAAAATTCCCTGGACCTTATCCTTTTTCTCCTTATGGGAAGCCATTACTAAAATTACACTCATAAATATCCTATTGATTCTATTATTTGACTCCTGCATACTTACTTGATTCTTTGCCTTTGTCTCATCTAGACTTAAAGCTGTGCACCTACTCACGATGAAAATGCCTGCTATCTACTGAGGGCCACTAATTAAAAGCTCTGCAAAGTATCCCTAACTGCCATTCAACAACTTCAACCCCCTTCAGCCTAAATAAGCCAGATCGGTCATCACCCATTATCCCTCACGGCAGTTTGGGTTACTTCTTCAGAGGAAAAGTGCTACAGGCAACCAAGGCAGTTAAAAATATTACAGGCAGTCAGTCAGGGCTAGGGCTTCAAAGTAGCTAGCACAGAGGACCAGATATCTTGTGACCGTGGAGGAGACAGATACCTCCTGCTGTAAGCCAGATCACAAGATAAAAGGCTAAAGTTGGTCCTCAAACCCCTTATGGGAGACCTTATTAATATGGCTTTTTGTGTTTTCAACAACAGAGATAAAAATCAAAAAGGAAAAAATAACAATCTGATCTTTTAGCAGTGACACTTGGAGCTCTAAGACAGGTAAACCAAGACAAGGTGGAGTTGCCTAAGCCCCTCCCAGACCATGCTCCTAGACCATGCCCAAGATGCTGGGCAAGAGAATGCCCCTTCTGCAATCTCAAGGACCATCAGAAGAGTGACTGTCCTAGCCTCCAGACAGTGGGTAAGCCATCCTCTAAATCCTTGCCCTCACAGGAGATCTCATAAACACTGCATTCATTGCTGGCTGATCTACTTGGACTTGCTGCTGAAAACTGATGGGGGATGAGGCCCACAGCCCCCATTTAGGTATCCTTCTTAGAATCCCAAGGCTCACTGGACATATCAAATAAGACATTCTCTATATTTGTAGACACAGAGGCCACAGTGTTCTTCCTGTGTTTTCAGCCATTATATTAAATCCTCAGTCTCTGTAGTGAATGTTGACAGCCAACCTACAAAGCCTTTTCAAACAAGGCCTATTTCATGCAGATTCCAAACTCTCTTCTTCACCCATAGCTTTCTTCTAACATGTGTTTTTGTGTGTTGTGGTATATTCCCAGGCTGGTCTTGAATTCTTGGCTAAAGCAATTCTCCTGCTTCAGCCTCCTAAGTAACTGGGACTATAGCTATAAACCACTGTGCCCAGCTGAAAATTTTTTTAAAAAGCATAGAGCATGACCTTACCTTGATAAACTTAAAGCCCTGATAAAATGAACTAACTTTCTTGGAAAACCAGTTAAAAGAAACTAACTTAAAGTGAAACAAGAATATGAAAAGAGCTACCAGAGTTGGGTTTATAAATGAGTTTTACCAAACTAGAGGCTTGATAAATTTTAATAAAGTAAAAAGGCAATATGTTTTAAGTAATTTACAGCACAGAAAAGAACAAAAGCTTTTGATTTTCTGAAAAGGCATAGAATTGAAACTCAAATGAGTTAAGAATAATGTAAGACTCTTTACAGATTAAGAAAAAAAATCAATGAATTGGTTAACATAGGATAAACATTAAAAACCAGTACCTTTACTATATGCCAGTAACAAATAATCAGAAAATATTTGGGGGAAACGAAGATTCCAATCACACCAGCAACCTAGCCTTATAACATATCCAGTAACCCACTTCATCTTAACCAAAAATCCAAGAAGTGACATCCAGTAGTAAATTTAATAGAAAATACAGAGATCTATATGAATAAAACTGAAACTCTAAAGAAGTAAATGTATATTTAAACAGATTGGCTTGAATTAAGTACATTGCTACCCAGGAATACATGATACTGGATTTTGGCAGTGCTTTTCTGGATATGATACATAAGCACAAAGAACTTGATTGCAAGTATATTTTCCAAGGTGCAGATTGCCTTTTACTCCTTCGACAGTGTCATGTTATGTTAAAAGTTTAAATTCATTTTTGGTGGTACACACTTGCAATCCTAGTACTCGGGGATGCTGAGGCAGGAGGATCTGAAATTTGACATTAGCCTGAGCAACTAAAGTGAGGCCTGTCTCAAAATGAAAAATATTAAAAGGGCTAGTTCAGTACCAAGGCACTAGGTCACTAGGTTCAAGTCCCAATCACTGAAGTCACCAAAAAACATTGGCTCTATTATATAAAAGGAAGTACAAAGAATCAATTTCAGAGAAAAAAAGCTTGCATGTATCTGTTGTCTTATTTCATTGGAAGAGAGTCACTTAAACATTACCTTCAAAACAACCAATCTTTAGTTTTCCAAATAATATGTTAAAAAATAACAATAATAAGAACATTTTTACTTACAGTTTCTTATGTAACAGCTAGCAACTGATGACTTTGCCAGGAGCTCCATTTCCAAATCTTGTAATCTGCCAGAGTGTTCAGTCCCGCATGCAGCGAGAGCTGTCTGGTCAGCAGAAAAAAGGGTTGTCTGCATGTCTCCAGAAGCAGTGCTATTGCTTTTTATTTCTGAAAGGGTGTTCTTTACATCAGTTGTCATACATCGAACTTCAGCCATTTGAGTTTTGAGTCTTTTCAGCATCTTTAAATCAGAGGGCACTCGCCACATTGCCTGTTGCTTCCTTTGGTCTTTATCTTTTCGACAATATGATGCTGCAAAGAGAAGTAAGAAGTCATGTAAATATAAATTTCAACACTTAGGACATTATTTTGTATCATCAGTATATACAGATGTGTAAAACAAGCTAAGGTATTTTAGGTGGTATTTAAAAAAAAAAATTAAATTCCATTAATGAAAATCAAGTCAAACCCCAGTGTCCTAATTTTATTTGCACCTTCAAAGTTAGGAGTTTGAATCACAAGGAAATCATGCAACTCTAAATTACATACTTAATTTCAAAAGTTTAAAAGTTTGGCCTAATTGCTAATTTACAATAAAAGCATTGTTGCTAGGCTCAGAAGAGTAAGCTTGTGAAAGAACCATGCAGCATTTTTCCCATATGATCCACAGTCCACCAAGATGTCAGAGTGGGTATCTTTCTTTGTTTTCTCTTTTGTGCATGCTAGGCAAATGGTTTATCACTAAGCTACATTCCAAGCCATTTTTTAATTTTTATTTTGAGACAGGGTTTCACTAAGTTGCCCAGGTTGGCCTTGAACTTGCAACCCTGCTGCCTCAATCTCTGAGTAGCTTGAACTACAGGTATATATAGCAGCACCTGGCTGCTACCAGAGCAATTTTCCTAACCCAAACCAGACATTACTTTCTGTTTAGAATCATCATATAGAATTCTGCAGCATTTAAGAAGAACTGACATGGCACATAGCGCCCTACATTATCCAATTCTGCCTTATTGAAAAGGAGCTTTATCTTCCGCCTCCACTGCAAATGTACCCCAATCTTTTGGCATTATAAGGTGAGTATCTTTATCCAAAATGACCCAAATGATTAGGAACAAAAATGTCTCAGATTTTGGCCCATTTGTATAGACCTAATAGGTTGAGCATCCTTTCAAAAGATCCTGAAATACATTAAAATCCCAAAGAATTTAAACATCATGTCAATACTCAACAAGTTTTGGTGGGCCACACATAGTTGTATATGCATATAATTCCAGCAATCTAGAGGCTGAGGCAGGAAAACTCCCATGAGTGTGAGGCCATCTTGGACTACATAATGAGTTCAAGACCAGTCTGAAGTACACAGTAAGACCCTGTCTCAGAAAACAAGACAGACAGGCAGACACACACATTACTTTCATTCTGCAAGTATACAGTCCTTACTACAGCAACTCTATTTCTGTTTGCTACAGAGGGTCTACCTTAAAATTTTGTAGGTAAAAAGGAACAACAAAATTGTACATATATGTAAAGCAGTATATTTTGTTAATATACTGAATATATTTTAGAACACATCAATAAAGTTTTTAAAACGTAATGTAATATTAAGTTCTTAGGTATTCAAAATAACTATCTCTGAGGGTCTCAGAAAGTACAGATTAATATACAGCTTCACCTTGTTTTTATTTGTTTTATAAGATAAGGTTTGCTATGTAGTGTAAGCTGGACTTGAACTCACTGTTGGAGCGTAGGCTAGCCTCCAATTCGCAGCAATCTTTCTGCCTCAGCTTCCCCAAGTGCTAAGAGTTACAGACATGCACTACCACACCTAGCTATTTCCTTTTAACATGTACTTTTGCATATTAACCACCGCTGCTAACTGGCATGCATTTCTAACAAATACCAGTGCATGAGTAACTGATGTTTCTATATGTTTAATTTAGACACAGTTTCTCTGTTTGAAAAACTCTAAGCCTGTTCACAAAGAGGACAACTATAATTATACATGGATTAAACCAGTGATGGCAAGCCTTCTAGAGCTTTCAGTGATCCAAAGGGCTGGATGTGGCACACATGCCCTGGAGTTCACCACCACGGAATTAAACTATCAATTAGACAACATAAATGGTAACTCATTAAGAATCTCCTAAAAGGCATTGTTTATGCCTATAATACTTTTGGGCAATAGTATAAAAGTAATTCGGTTCTTATGTCATTCTTGTGGCACACAAAGAAAAAACTACTCACTAAAAAAACATAGTTTCTACTTAGATGAAAATTAAATGGTTCTTTTGCAGCACAAGAGAAAAGAAGAAATTATTTTACCTGTGGGCGGCAAAAATGAGGCAGGTGGGTGAGGCTGTAAGCCCCACAAATTATCCATATTGTTACTGTCCTTAAGGTCCAACAAATGTATTAAAATTAAAGGATCAATGTCTAATAAACTACTGGTAGCAGCAGAGCATAAATGTGCTCTTCTTGACAATCGGCTGCCGGCACCCACATACCCGTGGTTACTACCTGCAAAGAAAATAAGGCATAGAAAATGTATATTTGTCAAATTCAAGTATGCATAAAAGAACAAACATGGTTAATGTTGTCTGAACACTATCTATACATTTCTCTTAGAAATTCATACTCATGACGAGAAGCACAAAGACAAATACCACAGCATAGTGATTAAGCAGTGGTCTTATTAATACTCAGAATTTAAAAGCAATCATTAACCTCATTTGGAGCCCTAAAAATAAAAAGACAACAAATGTGTACAATGTACACAACTGAGTTTTAAATGAAAGAAGATAAATTCTCATGGTGTAACAGATTCCAAAGAACAAGACAGCAAAGTAAGAATTATCTCCAGGTCTCTGGATGGCAAAATGTTCAATGACAATTTAGTAGACTTTTTTTGGTTTAACATGAGAGTACAATTTGAAGTTATGTAACTAAATTTGTTGATGATCTATACATTACACATATTTGTATTTCTTGGTGCCTAACGTGAAGAAAAACATCTGACTTTTCTCTAGTGATTATTATAATGTCTGGCAATGAGGTATGAAAATGTTCCTTAAAACTAATCCTCAATAATGTGATTTAAATACATTCTAAAGAGACACATCTCTTTAAAAAATGCCACATACATCAGTGGTAGAGTGCTTGCTTGTCATGGATGGGGACGTGTTTAAGTTCTAGGAACACATACATACATATACAATACTACATATGCAAGAAAATCTGAAGCAAAAGTAGACAATAGAAAGATAATGCAATTAGGTCCAGTCAAGCATGGTGAAACACTCCTACAATCCTATCAGTCTAGAAACCTAAGACAGGAGGATTGCAAGTTTGACCCCAGCTAGTGCAACTCAGTGAGAACTTTTGTTAAAAAAGAAACGGGCAGGCCAAGCACGCACCTCCCCTCCCTGGTAAGCGGTGGCGGTGTAGCAGACTGCGGCCCTTCCAGGGGGAGAACCACCAGCAGCTCCTAAGATCCGCGCCATGTTGGAACTTAGGACGCTGTGAAACCAAACAACCAGCCTGCCTCCCTGCTAAGCAATAGTGAACCTACTGCTACATGGCCTAGAGTCAAATATCCCACTTCCTCTACCCCTCTTCTCCTGTGTTCCCACCCCACCCACCCACCCACTCCCCCACCCCCGTTAACAAATCGGAATCAGAAATCTGAGCGTCTCCTGTGAGGTTGACCATAGCAAATAAGGGGGACTTCCTTCTACCATCTCTTTGAAGGCAAATATTTTTATTACTGTTTTGCTCTATTCTAATTAATGGTACTGATCCTATTCAATATTATTTTTTGATAAGTTCTATAATGTTTTGTATTTCATCTCATTTTGATAGACATGATTGAAAGAACAACTATTATAAAGATAACGAAATATGGGGCTGGGGATTTAGCTCAGCGGCATAAGCGCCAGCCTTGCAAGCAGGCAGTCATGACTTCGATCCTGGTACCGATAAAAAGGAAAAAAGACAAAAAAAAAAAAAAAGATAACAAAATATACTGTGATACCTATTACTGTTATCCCGGTAATCTGCTGTGAAGTTCTGTACCAATTTCACTGTACGATCTTAGTTGGCTTTATTCTGCCTTGTTCTGTTGTAGTTTACCACTTTCAAAATAAAATTAAAAAAAAAAAAAAAGGAAGGGGCAGGGCGCCGGAGATAAATCAGCTCAGTGCAGAGACCACAGGTTAAACCCCTATTATCACCTAAGAACAAAACAAAACATAAAACCACACGTGTGTGTGTGTGTGTGTGTGTGTGTGTGTGTGTGTGTGTGTGTGTATGAGAGAAAGTTAAGTATTTATGAGAAGTTCAGCCCAAAATAATTTCAGGGAAAAGTTCTATTATTTAGAAGCTTTGGGTCAATTAGTAATTTGCATGTTTTTCACTTATTTTCAAATTCTTTTGTCCTCAACTGTCCTGTTCTTTTTTCTTAGGATAAGAAATGACATTCTAATGATGCTGCTGCCAATTTATGTCACTGCCAGTTTTTCTTCCCAGTCTCTGTGTCCACTAGCCCTCTCATTAAATTGCAGAAAACTATCCCCTTTTCACACTGAAATTATTACCTTTTCTTTTACTAGAAGTTCCCAAAGTAGACTATATATCAGTTAGCTGGAAAAGACTAAAATATTCCTGGATCTACTGCAGATGTGTTAAGAATACTGGTGTGGGATTGAGGATCTATTTCCAAAAAGCTACTCAGGTATTTACAATGTACAATAAACCACAGGTGGCTATAATGTATAGTAAACTTTGTATGCTGGGATATGGTATCTACTGCTGAATACCTAGTTCTCCTTTAAATATAGAAGTTGCTCAGTCTCCTGGTTAAACACACCTAAAGTCCAAAGAGCAGTTAGCAGTTTCCTGGTTCTCACTACTGTTCTAGGCCACCATTCTCACCATTCAACAAAAATTCCTTTCTTTGGGGTTGTACACTTTGGCTATTCCACCTACATGATCATTCTTCTTCTACTATCATTTTCCAGGATAAACACTAATGGCCTTAGCATCTATTTCAGTTTCTCTCTTAAGAGTTAATGTTGCCACCATTCTGTGCATATGTACCTGTATGTCTCATACATAAGTATACAGCCTAATCAGTATTTACAAACCAACCACAAGATGAAAAAACAGATTACTGGCATCCCAGAATCCCCACTATATTTCCTAAAATTGATCACTACTACTCCCTAATGGTAATCCTGGTCTTAACTTAAAACACCATAGTTTTGCCTTTTTTGAATTTATACAAATTTAATGAGATAGTACATGTTCTTATACCCTGCTTCTTATTCCACATTAGACTTATAACAGTGGCTTATTCATTTTCATCTCAGTATATGAATATATCCAACTTATTTCTCTATTCTATTGGGAAGAATGCGGGTTGCCTCTAGTTTTTGGCTATAAAGAATAAGGCCATTGGCTGATGTGGTAGTGTATACCAATATTCGTAGCACTCAAGAAGCAGAGAGGAGAGGATCACTTTGCATTTGAGGTCAGCCTGAGCTCCAAGGTGAGTTCAATGGCAAGCTAAACTACATAAAGAGACCCTATCTCAATTAACCAGTTAATTGCTCAATCAATCAATCAAGCTAGCCACTAAAAAATAAGCAAGTAACCATTCTTTAAGTGCATATGGAAAAATAAAACATCTCATAAAAAAGCAAATGGATCAGTGACAGGTTCCTTTCCTCTTGTGCCAACCCAGATGAATCTTGCTAAACTGACATCAATCAACTCAAGTTCATGTATTAGAACAAATCTCATAGCCTTACAGTCTAGTCTTACTTTCATATCCTACATATTCACACCCTTAAATTTGTTGTAAATTACCTTGTTTTCCTTAAAAATAAAAAAACTAAAAAAGAATGATGCTGCTCTAAATATTCCTGTAGAAATCTACTGGCAAACAATAGATCAACATTTCTACTAGAAATGATAGTCATAGACAGATATATTTCAATTTTGGTAAACACTGTGCAATGGTTTTTCAAAAGAGTAGTATCAATTTTCATTCCCACCAGCACAGTATAAGAGTTTCCATCTCTCCATATGCTTTCAACACTTAGTACTGCCCAGTTTGTACAATATTAATAATCATGGTTAGTATGCAGTGGGAGTTCATTATGACTTTAAGTTGGCATTTCTAAACCAAGAGTGAACAGAAACTCAGAAACCTTAGAGATAGTGGTTGGAGAGAAACCAGCACTTGAATACTAACAAAAATAAAGGTGTGGATGAAATCACTGGGCAATAAAGTAAGAAGCAGAAGAGGACACGGGCTTGGGACTAAAGTAAAAATGTTAAAGCAAGAGATTTTTAGTTATTTATTATTCAAATACGCAAAATAACAAGCCAGTGTTCACATTAAGTGCAAAAGGTAATGGGTTTGAAAGTCTCACCAAAACTTATCTTGAAATTTGATTCCAAACATAACTGCTAAAAAGTGTAAACAGGCCAGCGATATAGGTCAGTGGCACAGCACTTGCCTGGCAAGCAGAAGGTCCTGAGCTCAAGAAACAAAAAACAAACTGTAGGAATTTTAGATACAAAAAATAAAAAATGTAGGAATTTTAGAGATGATTAGATAACAGGGGTTCTACTTTCATGAATAAATTTATGTCTTTCTTGAGAAACTGGGTTAGGTCCCTCAAAATGGATTACTATGAGTTGTTCCATGCAAGTTATATCTGATGTTTTGGTCTCCTTCACATGTGCTCATTTTCTACTCTTGTACACACTCCTGCAATTTGCAATGAGGCACTTACCACAAGTAGAGATTATGGTAGCACCACATTTTTGGAACTTAGAAATGTGACCCTAATAATAAACCTCTTTTCTTTACAAACCACCCAGTCTCAATCAAGCATTTTGTTATGGCAACAAAAGATGGACTTAAAAAATTGAAACTGAGAATGGGTTTATTACTGGACCAATAACTTCAAACTAGGCAGTGGACAATGATTAGAAAAATTTGAAGAAGCAGATGGAAAATAATGTAAACAGCGCATTTCTTGTGATCTTTGTGAGGATTCAGAAGATAAGGACACAAAGGAAAGTTTGGAACCTCTTAGAGGCTGGACAAATGCTCATAATCAGAATTCTGATAGAAATGTGGACAGTAAACAGAAATGAGGAATGTCTTATTGGAAACTGTAGAAAAGACCATTCTTATTATGATGTAAAATTGTGTCCATATCCTAGTTTATGAAAGACAGAATGTGAGTGTGGTAAGTTAGGTTACCCAGAGAAAAAAATTTAATAACAATATGTAGAAGCCTTATGGGTACTTTTATCCATGAACATCAAGATTAAGGAGCATGACCTAAAGGCATGACCTAAAAACAGAATTTATAATAAAGATGGAAGCAAAATGTAAGGATTTGAAAATTTACAACCTGCCTATAAAAAGAGCTAAAACGGGTACTCAACAAAGAACACAGCTGTCACTTGCTGGAGAGATTATTTTAGATAAAAGGTAGCCAGGTGCTAATCATCAAGACAATGGGACCAAGGTCTCCTATCACATGTTCAAGGGCTTGCTGACCTGGGCCACTTATGATTCTACTCCCTGAGCCCTAGTGCCATGTTCAGCCATACTACCATGGACTCAAGTGTGATTCATGATATGCTTGAGAATCCAAATGGTATGCCTTAGTGGGCCCCACACACTACAGGTATTAAGTCTGAAGAGTGTCCAAATGTAAGAGCTATGGAGGGTGGTGGCTTCCGCTTAAATTTTCAGGATTCTGAATAGAAACTTGCTGAAGGGTGGAACTGCAACAGAAATTACTTGGTGCTATCAGAGGAGAACTGCTGCTCTTGAGATCCCAGAATGAGAGAGCTACACATATCCACATACAACCTGTGAGAATAATCCCTTGGACTTGGACCACCAAAGCCACAGAGCAGGGTTTCCCAAAGCCTTTCAGGCTGATCCCCTATCCCAGTATATAGAGGAAGTGCCACAGGAAAAAAGGATTGTAACCTGCAGGGCAACATGAAATGATAAAACTTACAATGTTTTCTTTAGACACAAATGGCTTTTTCAAACTTCCTTGGGCTCTAACCTTTCTCAAGCCTAGGGTATAGACTGCTACCTCTTCGTCTCCTTAGCCCAGAGGAATGTAAAGAATATACAGATTTTGGAACCAAGAATTAAAATTCCAATTCCCATTCCACAAGAAAAAAGGGGGCAGAAGATAGCTTCTGCTCTAGATATAGCAAGCCTGGCATGATGTACAGCCTTATTCCCATGCTCTTCTGTCTCTTACTATGAAGGTCCTTGGATACAGTGCAAAGGTGACCTACGGCAATGTAAGTCCCCTCCATCTCCTCAAAAGATGGCTTTAAATAAAACCATTTTTTTTTTCCTTTCACCAAAAATGTCTTCCTATGGTCTATTTGGAAGTGTATACATGCTTACTCTAAAAGCCATACTATAATAAATAGCACTTTTAATACAAACTACATAGAGCAGTGACTACCACCTACTAAAGTATGGTCCAAAAAAGAGCAAAGAGATAA
Organism: Cavia porcellus; assembly: GCF_034190915.1. NCBI lineage: Eukaryota > Metazoa > Chordata > Mammalia > Rodentia > Caviidae > Cavia > Cavia porcellus. The sequence continues at coordinate 63,246,906 of NW_026947489.1, forward strand.
GACAAATTGGCTTGCAGGTCTTGGCTGCTATACCTGGAGGTCCTGAAGCAGCTGCATCTTCCATGAGTTCTCCTTCTTCCAATTCCATGTTGTTATATTCTACATCATTTTCTCCAGACCTAAGGATAAAAAAATTCATTATCATTATGTTGTAATGTAATAATGTAATTAACATTTTTATTTGCCCCACTTAAGCAAATTTTGTAATAGTGCACAGATTTCTCCTGTGAAGACAGGATAATTGCAAGTAAAAACTTTTATCAATATTAAACATATAAGTACTTTATGTTTAAGCAACTTCTTAAAACATGAAGATATGTTAGCAACACCTTAAATCAGAAAATCTGAGAACCACAATAAGCAGAATTTTAAAGTGTCAATGACAGTAAAATTAAACTTAAATAATGAATTTTAATATTTAAGAAAAAAAACCACAAATTACTACATATGATTAAAATAACTTGAGAAAAAAACGTTGCTGCTTCCCATTAGGATTCACAAAGTGTCCTATATTAAAAACAAAAAAATATCACTCACTACTAATTAAGTGCTTTAAGAAGTAACACTCTGAAGAATACAAATCAATGCTAGTTTTATACATTTATAGAAATCTTAAGATCGCTTCCAGCTTGACAGTGTAAAGAAACCTGTAGAACTGTTCTCAAGTGAAACTGATGAAAAACATTTCTAAAAAAAACTTGCATAGGGAATGGGGATTTAGCTCAGCACCATAAGTGTCTGCCTGGCAAACACGAGGTTGTAAGTTCCATCCCCAGTACCAAAAACAACAACAACTAAACTATTTATAAGCTGGGTGCAATGGCATATGATTGCAGTTCCAGCACCCTGAAAGGCTGTGGCAAGTGGGACTGCAGCCTAGGCAAATGAGCAAGACCTGCTCTTAAGAGGATTAGAGGTCTGGGAATGATCCAGCACTTGGGAGGCTGAAGCAAAAGGATGGTTATGAGTTCAAGGACAGCCTGGGCTACATACTGAGTTCAAACCCACCCTGAATTACAGAGTAAAATCCGTCTCAAACAAAACAAAGCATAGCAAAGCAAAGCAAAAGAAAATACAACACAACACAGGGGACAAGAAACTCACATTTCAAGAGAGTGATTATCCCAGGGTAAGAAAAACAGAGCTAGAAATATAGCTGAGTAGAGTGCTTCCTTTCATGCCCAATGCCTCTAGTTCAATCCCCAGCAGTATAAAAAAATCCAAGACAAAAACCATTTAAAGATTCTAAAAATAGTCCTAAGGAGACAGTTAATGGAGAAACATCTATCTTCCCACTTCCAAAATAAAAAAATATTAAAATTCGGTTAGAATTTGCATTTGTGGCACCTGAACCAAAAAGCACTCCATATGGTCATACTTCCAAAACTGTTATTCTCCCCAAAAGAAATTCCATTCTAGACTTTCCCACTTCTCATAGCTCCCGAGAAGTTATACACTTGGGAGAGGAAAGAAATAAATATTTCTCCTTTTGCCCCCAGCTACTTTTTTCTGATTAGAAAAAAACTCTATTAAAAAATACAAAGAATCAATGAATTGAAGAGTTGGTTCTTTGAAAGATTAAATAAAACTGACAAACACTTAGCCAACTTTATCAAAAAAAGGAAAAGAGAAGACTCAAATCCATGAGATTAGGATGAAAAGGGCAAAAAATGCAAGTTCGAGACTAGCCTGGGCTACAAAGTGAGCTTAAGGCTGAACTGCATGAGACCCCGTCTCAAAAAAGACAAAAAGAAAAAAAAAAAAAAAAACAGGGCAACAGATCTGGCAGAAATCCAGAAATTTATCTACAGCTACTTTGAAAACTTGTATTCTAACAAGATGAAAAATATAGAAGAAATGGACAGATTACTAGATATACATGAATCACCAAAGCTGAATCAAGTAGATATAAAAATCTTAAATAACTCAGTATCAACAAATAAAATCAGTGATATAATTAAAAACCTATCAACAAAGAAAATCCCAGACCCCAATGGATTCACTGCGGAATTCTATAAGACATTTAGTGAAGATCTAACACCACTACTTCACAAACTCTTTAATGAAATGGAAAGGGAAGCAATACTCTCAAATTCATTCCTGGAAACAAGCATTACTCTGACTCCAAAACCAGAGAAAGACTCAACTCAGCAAGAAAATTACAGGCCAATCTCCCTAATGAACATTGATACAAACATCCTCAGTAAGATTGCAAACAGATTGCAGCCAATCATCAAAAAAGATTATACATCATGATCAAGTAGATTCATCCCAGGGATACAGGGATTGTTCAATATATGTAAATCCACAAATGTAATATATCATATTAACAGAGCCAAGGGCAAAAATCATATGATCATCTCAATAGATGTAGAAAAGCTTTTGATCAAATCCAACACCCATTCATGTTAAAACCCCTACAGAAAATTAGAATAAATGGTCTTTATCTCAATCTGATAAAGGCTATCTATAACAAATTGACAGGCAATGTCATAATAAATGGACAAAAACTGAAAGCTTTCACTCTAAAATAAGGAACAAGGCAAGGATGTCCACTGTCTCCACTCTTACTCAACACAGTCCTGGAAACTTTAGTGGGAGCAGTAAGAGAAGAGAAAAAATAAAAAGAATAAAGATAGGAAAGGAAGAAGTTAAACTATCATTATTTGCAGGTGACATCATACTGTACTTAGAAGACCTGAAAAACTCCAACCAAAAGATTTCTAGACTTAATAAGTGAATTCAGTAACATAGCTGGTTACAAAGTCAACACTCAAAGTGGCCTTTTTATACAAGAATAACAAACTCACTGAGAGAAAAAGCAGGGAAATAATACCCTTTACATTAGCATCCAAAAAAATGGAATATCTAGGTAACAATCTAACGAAGAATGTAAAAGACATCTATACTGAAAACTACATACTCTGAAAAAGTGACTAAAGAGGATATTAGAAAATGGAGAAGTATCTTGTGCTCTTGGGTAAGAAAAATTAATATAGTGAAAATGGCCATACTTCCAAACTGTTATATCTTCAATGTAATCTCAATCAAAATTCCAATAGCATATCTCACAGAATTAGAGAAAACAATCTCAAAATTCATCTGCAACCAGAAAAGACCTAGAATAGCAAAGTAACCCTGGGCAACAAAGATAAGACAGAAGGCATCACAATCCCTAACTTTAAATTATACTATAAGGCTACTGTGATTAAAAAAAAAGTGTGGTATTGTCAAAAACAGACCCAAAGATCAATGGAATAGAACAGAAGATGCAGAAACAACTGCAGACACAATTAATCACCTTATCTTTGACAAGGGTGCCAAACACATTCACTGGAAGAAAGCAAGCACCTCTTTAATAAGCAGTGCTAGAAAAACTAGATTTATACATACTGAAGATTCAAATTGGACCCATATCTTTCACCATGTACTAAGCTAAACTCAGAATGGATCAAAGATCTTAATATCAAAACAGAAACATTAAATCTGCTGGAAGATAAGAGTAGGTAAAACTCTGCAAACATTGGTGTAGGGAAAGAGTTTATAAAAAACTCAGATTGCAGATTGATGAGATTCTTTTCTCATCACAAGAATCAACAGGGATCTCACCCTACTAAAAGCTTTTGCATAGCAAGAGAAACCACCAACAGAGTGAAAAGACAACCCACAATGTGGGAGAAAAGGTTTGCCAGCTATTCCTCAGACAAAAGATTACTATTAAGAACATATAAAGAACTCAAAAAAATCAGTTCTTCCAGATTTAAAGACCCAGTCCAAAAATGGGCATCTGACATGAACATACAAAAAGTAGAAAATATGTGAAAAAATGTTCAGCATTACTGGTCACTTGAGAGATGCAAATTAAAACAACACTAAGATTCCACCTCATGCTGGAAAGAATGGTTAGTATCAAGAAATCAATCAATAACAAATGCTAGAAGGACTGTGTGGAAAAAGGAACCCATTTCCACTGTTGGTGGGAATGTAGACTGGTGCAACCACTGTGGAAATCAATGTAGAGATTCCTCAAAAAACTAGGATTGGAAGTCCTATTCAACTCAGCTATTCCTCTTGTGGGTATCTTCACAAAAGAATTAAAAACACTGAACCACAGTAATATGTAAACCCATGTTTATACCAGTACAGTTTATTAATAGCCAGATCTTGCAAACAAAATAAATGACCACCAACTGAGGGATGGATAAATTTTTATACAATGGAGTACTACTCAGCCATAAAGAATGATAAACTGGACATTTTTATAGGTAAATGGATGCATCTTGAAAACATACTCATTAGTGAAATAAGACACGTGTAAATATATTGTTTCATTAATGTGACAAGCTGAAAGAAAAAACATGTATATGTATATAAAAAATAGTTAACGATAGTTTACTACTGATTTCTTTGAGTTTGCTCAAGAACAAGATTTGTACTGATATTGCTCAAACAACTGAAGGCAGATGCCTTGCGCTCTAGGTGTATGATTTGGGAATGACAATGTACAATGTACTATTGTTACCACCGACTGACATACTTTAAAATTCTGTTGTAGATTTTCTTCTTTTTTTTTTTCTTTTTAATCTATGAATAAATTGGACGTGGAAAAAAAAAAGTCTAGCCAGGGTCACAAGAGGACAAAAAGAGAAGATTGTAAAAAGTTCTAGTTAAATAGTAATAATAATAACATGAATGCACTAAAGATCACTGAATTGCACTTAAAATAGGACTTGTATATATAGCTAAGTTGGAAGGCCCTAGGTCCTAGGTTCAATCCCTATACTGCCAAAAAGAGGAAAGAAAAAAACAAACTACAAACAGCAAAAAAACTCTCAATGGTAAAAAGCCAAAAAGAAATGGGCAAAAACACAAAATTTTATTGACAAAGACATTTTAAATTAAACAAATAAAAAGATACTAAGTATCATTAGTTACTAGGGGAATATAAATTTAATCAAACAAAGGATCTCTTCACAAGAAAATAATTAAAAAATAGTGACAATACTAAATCCAAGTGAGGAATCAGAGAAAATTACTCACTCATACATTGCAGAAGGGAATGGAAAATACTGTAGTCATTCTAGAAAACGCTATTTTCTTTAATAATTACAGATGCAAATGCCATATAATCCAGCAGCTGCATTTATTCCAAAGAAATGATGCCAAAACCTTTATGCATCCCACGTGTCCTTTAATGAATGAATGGCTGAGCAACTGTAGCACACTGACAACATAGACCAGTGGTGGCAAACCTTTTAGAGCTTTCAGCAATATAGTCTGCTGAGATACATGTGCCATAGGTACATCACCACTAATATAGGCCACCAGTCCACAATAAAAGAAATGAACTAGTAGGCCTGGTATAGCTCAGTGGTTTAAGTGCCTGCCTGGTAAGCATGTGATCGTAAGTCTGATCCCCAGTACCAAAAAAAAAAAAAAAAGAGATGAACTAATTCTAATTACATATGCCATAACCTGGATGTATCTCCAGAGAACTATGCTAAATGAAAACAGTCAATCCTTTAAGGCAATAGCAATGAACTTACGGCACACATGTTGCAGCAGGCACCAAGAGCCCTCTCTGTCAACATATGAGCCAAGTTGCCCTAGCACTCAAGCATCAGACAACAGTTGTTTTTTAAAACTAAAACTCAGTATTTGGATTTAATTGCAGTGTTGGCCCTTTGCTGTGAATAAGTGAGTTTGGGGTTGCAACTTGGGCACTTGGTCTTTTGTTTTTTATTTTCTGTGTGTGTATCTTTTCAAGACAGTCTCACTACGTAGTTCAGGTTGGCCTTGAGCTCACTTTGTAGCCCAGGGTGGTCTCAAACCTAAAATGATTCTCCTGCCTCAGCCTCCCGAGTGCTGGGACTACAGGTATGTGTGGGCACTTAGTTTTTAAAAGGTTTGGTATCACAGGTTTTTTCTTTTTGGTACTGAGAATCAAGCTCAGAACCTTACACTTGCCAGGCAGGTGCTGTGCTACTATATCCTATAAGCTATATCCTGACCTTGCCATCACTGTTTTAAGGTTATATGATCCCATTTACATAGTATGGTTTAAAGGACAAAATTACAGAAGAGATGGGTGGTTTCCATGGGCTAACAGGAAGGTTGAGGTGGCAAGAAGGCAGGTATAACCATTAAAAAGTACTAACAAGAATTATTATGGGGGGGCTGGGGATTTAGCTCAGCGGCATAAGCACCTGCCTTGCAAGCAAGTGGTCGTGAGTTCGATACCCGGTACCGATAAAGTGAAAAAAGACAAAAAAAAAAAATTATGGTGATGAAAATAGGTTTTATTTGTGCTGTTCTGTCTGGTGAGAAAGGATCTTGCTATGTAGTTAAGGCGGTCCTTGAATTCACTATGTAGCCCATGCTGGCCTCAAACTTACAATGATCCTACTGTCTCAGCCCAAGTGCCATGTCCCAAGTGCCATGATTACAGGTGTCCAACACAACACCTGACTGCGATGGAAATGCTTCATATCTTGACTATATCAATGTCAATCCACTGATTATGATATTTTATTACAACTTTATAATTTAGGGAAAACTGGGTGAAGTGTATTGGAATCTTTGCATTATTTTTTTTAACCCATGTAAATCTACAATTATCTCATAATAAAAAGAAAAAAGTATCAAAACAAATACACATAACACTACTTACAGAAAGACTATGGAGGGCTGGGGATTTAGATCAGTGGCATAAACACCTGCCTGGCAAGTGCAAGGTCATGAGTTCAATCCCCAGTACCACAAAAAAACAAAACAAAAAGAAACAAACAAAAAACATAGAAAGACTATGGAGAGACAAACTACACGAAGACAAGAAAAAAAAAAAGGATGAATATTTTCCAGTTTAAAAAGATGGTGCTAATCATTATCCAAACAGATTATAGGCTCATTTTCTCATCTATAAAAGGAACGAACCAACCTGTGCTGTTATTTTTATGAATTATAATTACTGAACTATTACAGTAGTTGAAGTTAGAATAAAACACAGTTAGAAAAAAAAAAGATTAAAAAGTCAATTTGATGCAAGGTTTGGTGTGTGAAAGAAGTTTTATTTACATAAAATTCAACTCCCCAGGATAATCTTGAAATAAAACCTAGCAACATAACAGTCAAATTGAAAATAACTACAATCTGGGCACAGTGGTGTATGCCTGTAATACAAGTACTGTGGAAGACTGAGGCAGAAGTATCTCAAATTGGAGCCCAACCTGGTCAATTTAACAAGAACATCTCTCAAAAAAACAAAACAACAACCAAGTCAGGTGTGGTGGCACACGCTTGTAATCCCAGGCTCGGGACACTGAGGCAGAACAATCATTGTGGGTTCAAGATCAGCCTAGGCTACAAAATGAACTCAAGACCAACCTAAACTGTGTAGTAGTAATTAACTAATTAATTAATTAGATGTATAACAACAATATATATATAACATTTTGGATTAAATCCTGGACCAGACAAAGGATACTCTTGACAAAAATTTTTAAAGGTTATATATGAGATGTAAAAGAACTGCTATTTCTACTTTTAAGCCTCAGTTAATGCTTGTAATTTTATAATGGCAGCTAATTTGGGATACTTACATAGTTTCTTCATCAATGTCATTTTCTTCTGTGTTACTTGTTGCTGTGGAACTAGCAGAAGAACTGCTACCATCAAGATGATTTACTTCATCTTCACCAACAAGATCCAGATCCAGATCTCCATCTGAAAGCTCATGCTACATTAAGGCAAAAAACAAGATTTCTATCCCAAATGTTTCACTTGGATCATCCAAGCTAGGCCACGATGTAAGCATCAATGAATACTACCTAGAGAAAAGTCACGCAACCACACAACCACACTGACTCATGTCACTATAAACATATGGTGGTCAATTTCAGCTAGGCTCTCAGTGCAACTGGAAATGCTTCCCAGATTCTACATTAGCTTCTTGTAAGGTTGCTCAAATAGTATTAACTCAAACCATATGCAAGACCCACTGAACCTTTATACTGCCCAAGGTAATTAAATAAATGCAAGTCTCTCATCTCAAAAATAACAAGTACAAAACAATCTTGTCTATATATTCGTATTAACTACAAGTCACAAACTTTTCTTTTGGGAGGAGGGAGCATTCCTGGAGACTAAACCTGGGATCTCTGCAGGAATTTTATTCATAGCCCTTTTTCTCTTTGAGAATGGGTCTTGCCTAACTGGTAAGTTGTTCAGGTCAGGCTCAAACTTGTGACCCTCCTGATTCAGCCTTGCAAACTGTTGGGAATACAGGCATGTACCATCACATGCCTGTAATTTAAGTAAATTATTATCCTTAAATAAATTAAATTCTTAATTTATTATTCTTGTTATTGATTAGCTAGGATGAAACCTGGTAATCTCCCAAATTCCAAATCATTCTATCAGCATATGCAATCATAAAGTACCCTGGGGAATAAAAATGTAACATTTTTAAAATCCACAATTACATTAGTTTAGTTTTAAAAATGTACAACACAATTTGCTCCAAGGACGACATACTTTTCTGTAATGGACTAAAATTTAGATCTTTGAAATGCTTTGACTCAACAACTTATGATTCAAAAACATTAACATTTATACAAGATCTTCAATAATGAAACTCAGTAGACAATATTGTAAATATACTGTTTACCCTACATGTTAGAAAGCATGATACCACCATTTCTATCATTTCTGTTATCAATCTAAAACCGGCTCAATTATTACATGATAATCTTCATTCTGAATCTTTTCCTCATCTTCTTCATCTTCCTTGGTCTCTCTTATACAAGCTGTAGCAGGACTACTTTCAAGAAGCATGTCAGAACATGACCCGGACTTCTTAGCTCGTGTCTCAGGTGTGTCATCAGTTTGGGAGCTAAGCTGATTATCTGGTGGTGACAAGTCTCTTGATTTCTGAGTTCGAGACAGCTCAATTGTAAGTCTCTTTCAAAATAAGAACAGAAAAATTAACATTAGTCATAAAAAGTGCCTCACTGGCACAGCAAGGAAAAAAAAGCTGTTCCTAAAACTATTTCTTGAACTTTGTCCCTCACCCTTTCCTGGCTTTTGTTTACCAAAAAAAAAAAAAAAAATCTATGACAAAGATAAACTTCCCTATTTATGATCATATCTAGCACAAGCTATATATACAATTAGCAAATAAATTCAGTCAGCTTTTTGATTTTTGCAGAGGTGAGTATCGAAGTCAGGATCTTATGAATACTAGACAATTGCTCTTCCATTGACCAACAGCTTTAGCAGTCTGATCCATTCCCTCCAATCCTAGGAATCAAACTCAGGACATTGCACTTCACAGGCAGGCACTGAGCTTCAGTAGTTTTAAATAGTACATATAATGTGAAAATCTCCATACATACACATTTACTCAGATTTTCTTTGCTTGTCTATTAACTATTTTTTACCACTCAATCTTCTACTTTTTCCTAAATTCCACTGGAGAAAAAAAAAATTTTGTCACTATTGTAAAATAAAAATTCATTAACAGATCAACTCTAGTGGTCAATCAACAACACTGAGAGTTCAAAATAGGGAAATTTCAAGTATTCCATAGTTTTAAAATCTTTAAATCCAAGGGCTGGGGTTTAGCTAGGTGGCTCAAGTACTTGCCTGGTGAGTGCAACGTCATGAGTTCAATTCTCCATACCAAAAAACAAAAGAAAACAAAATGAAATCTTTAAATCCAAGACAGCTTGTAGAATAAAATTAAGTTAGTCACTGAGAGAAAAATAGAATTTATTTCAAACTAAAACAGGACTGTGCAATACAACTTCATGAGATAATGAAAATGTTCTCCATTGGTAATGCCAATGTAAGCACTAATTTATGTACAAGCACCAAAGAAATAGTATCTTTATTTTTAACACAGCCAAGTATGCAGAATGACTATTAAACTGGATAGTACACAACGCAAACACACAAAAAAATAGAGAACTGCATAAGCAGGATTTTTTTCCTACAAAATTACAAACGAGTGAATATGAAAAATTTAAAACCAAATGTATCAAGTGAAAAGAACAGAAATAGTACTACTTCTTTACCTCTTTAAGATTATTTATTTGTTGGATATAACTGGTCTGTGCAGCTTCCAACTGTGTGATATACCAATGCTGGTCCCGGCATTTTTGAAAAAAAGTTGGTGAACGTACCTGAAACCTTAAAAGCATAATTTCACATGAAAAACAATCCAATAATAAAATATGATCAATCTGACCTTGAGCCTACAACTATAAATTCATAAAATATTAGTTTAGTTCAGTTTAATTTGTCACTCCCATCCCCAACCTTTCTACTCTGACCTACTGCTATAGTTTAGATCTTAAATGTCCCTCAGAGGCCCAGGTGTTCAAGGTTTATTTATTGGGATGGTCTACTGGGAGGTGCTTGCATCACTATGGGGATTCCCTTGAAGGGGATAGTGTAATCCCAGCTCCTTTCCCTTCTTGTCTCTCACAAACTGGCCATTAAGTGACCAGTTCTTTATTTTTTTGAGTCAGGGTCTCACTTTGTAATTGAGGCTGGCCTTGAACTCAAAGTGATCCTCCTGCCTCAGCCTCCTGAGTGCTAAGATTATAGATATGTGCTACCATGCCTGGCTCCATCATGCAGTTCTATCCCTATGTACTAGTAGCCTTGTCACAGACCCAAAGCAACAGTCAACTGATTGCTGTCAGTAAAAAAACTGTGAGTCAAAATAAAACTTTTCTCTTTCTAAATTGATTATCTCAAGTATTTGTTACAGGAACAGAAAGCTACACAACTATCATTTGATTTTTCTAAGGATTTTAGACCTAATGTAAGAACATGCTGATAATTTAATAAGTAACAGCAGCAGATATCTAATTTCAGTCAAGGATATTCATGCAGGAGAGTAGAAATAAATTCTTTCTCTTTTAATGGTAGAATAAAATAAATATATATTTATTCATATGTAAGTTACAGGAGGCCTTAAATAATTCTTGGGTACATATAAAATTCCAACAGAACCTTGGATTGAGGCTCAAATTTTGTGTGATCATTAAATCAGGGTTATGAGTAACAACATAATTAAAAGCTCACTTCTCTTTTTATAAACTCTATTTATATCATTATTTTAATCTGCATCTTTCATCTTGAGTTCCTTAAGGATAAAAACCAAGTTTAATTATATTTGTTTATAGGACTAGGGTTGAACGGAAGACCATGTGTATTTTAGGCAAATGCTCTTAACACTGAGCTACATCCCAGTCCTTTTAAAACTTTGACACATGGTCTTGTTAAACTGCAATCCTCTGCCTCAGCCTCCCAAATAGCTGGGATTAAAGGCATGCATCATCGTATCTGGCTTAATCCCTTTTTCAAGCCACAGTAAGGCATATAGCAGTGACTATAAATATCGCTGAGTAAAGGATAATTAAGCATTACAATAGAAATTATTTCTATACTAATACAGAGTCTGTAAGTAAAGGCTTTCTTTTAAACAAGGGTGGCCTAAATAAATATGAGACATCAGAGAGCCAAATTCTCTATATTGGCAAGATAAAGATCTAATATTGCTATGACTATAGTAAGAAGAGGAATAAGACTATAAAACATGATTTTTTAAAAAAAAATTTTTTTGAGAGACTCTTGTTATGTAGTTCAGGTTGTTCTCAAACTCACAGAGTTCCTCCTGCATCAGCCAACACTACATAACAACTTTTGAGACCAGTTGGAACTACACAGTGTTGTAGCTTGGCATAACTGATGTCATCTTGATCTCTGCATTTAATTAGTGTCCTTTATTTGACTCAGAAGAATAGAAAATTACTCAGGGTACAAATCTCATGAAAAAAGCAGAATGGGCTGTACCCACAAGGGAAAAATTAACCTGCTCAACAAAAGAAGCAGGATGCAAGTGTCAACCAAAAATTAATGTAAGATTCTAGCTAAATTGTTTCCAACAGGATGTCTTTTTGTGCTTCTCTATTTTAAAAGCTCTGTAACTTTCTAGTGCAGGACCAATTGTTTGGAGTCTGAAACAGGGGAGTCTGTATATGAGTGGTCCTGAGCTCAGCTAATTAAATTTCAAATTTATCAATTTGCTTGGAATCCTGTACTGCTGTTCATGAACCCACGTCACACAGCAAGACCTTGTCTCAAACAACAACAAAATATTTAAATTCTCACTTTAAGGGGCTGGGGATATAGCTCAATAACACAGTGCCTGCCTGGCAACACGAGATCCTGAGTTCAATTCCCTTTACAAAAAAAAAAAATCTCATTTTCATCATTAAATAAAAGCATCACATAATAATGGCCCAGAATTTATGAGATGTAAAGGTCCTCCTAAATTAAGGGGGTTGCTGTTTCACAACTCATGTTGATAGTTTGTTATTGCCAGTAACGTATCAAATTCTCCTTGTTGGTTTTCATCAATTTTCATCTTGACCCCCTTACTTGTAATTTGCTATTAGAAATATGACTGGGCATGGTGGCACATGCCTGTAATCCCAGCACTTGGAAGGCTGAGGCAGGAGGATCATTACAAGTTTGAGGTCAGCATGAACTACAAAATGAATTCAAGGCCAGCATGAACTGCAATAGTGAAACTCTTTCTCAAAAAGACAAAAGAAAAAGAAAAAAACGAGAAGTTTTAAAAAGTTAAGTTTGTGAAACCAGTCGCTCAAAACGTAGTATGTATTGTCTTGTGAAAAAACAGTGTTTGATCCTCATTCTCACTATTCCTGGATATGTTATAAATGTAGGCCAAATGTACTTTTACATAACATTTTCAGTGCAGTTGCATTATGACTGTGATCCCTTCCATGAAGTCAGGGGTGGAATATTCCACTTGTGACATTTTGTCAATGCTAAAACTATTTAAAATTTTGGAGTATTTTGGAGCATCCTCTGGAATAGGATTCTTAACCTCTAATAATTTTTTTGTTTTGTTTTTAATGGACTAAGTAACCAAATCTTAAAAAAAAAAAATTTTTTTTTTTTTTTGTCTTTTAAAAAGAGACAAGGTCTTGCTCTGCAGTTCAGGCTGGCCTTGAACTCATTTTGTAGCCCAGGTTGACCTCAAACTCACAGCAATCCTCCTGCCTCAGCCTCCTGAGTGCTGGCATTACAGGCGTGTGCCACTATGCCCAGCTGAACAAATATTTTTTAACCACTTGACTATATGGAACTCATACAATTCAACAGTTAAGAAACTTGGTAAGATTATGGTTACTATGAATTTCAATATTCCCCTCTGTTGAACAAATACACTTTGAAATAAAGTTTTGACATTATTCTCCCATGATAGAAGTTTTAAAATCAAGCATGTCCTATTACCTTAAAATTACTGTATCATTTTGCCGATTCAAATATCCTTCATTTGCAAGTAAGTCCAAACGGAAAAATCTATTGTAGCCCCAGCATTCTCCAACTTCAAAGTCAGATGCAAATTCTCGAATGATATTTTTGGTAGGATCACTGCAGGACTGATGAACCATCTCTACACGATACTCATATCTAAAATTTAAAAATTGAATATTGGCACAGAGTAAAAAAATTATCAGAACATTAAGATCATCAAATATTCAAGAAGAAACTTCCTGATCTAATGAGTATAGCTGAATTTCTTTTCAGAAGGAATAGTATCAATTACAAAAAAGCATTTTGGGAAAGGCAGGCCTGGAGACCAAACCAAGATTTGTGCACGTCAAGCAAGTGCTCTAATACCAAGCTACATCCATAGCCCTTTTTATATTTTATCATGTCTGGCCTGGCCTTGAACTTGTGATGATAGGGATGTGTCACCATGTATGACTGAAACCAATACTATTTGACTGTGTCACTAAAATATCACTTACACTAGGTCCTATTTTCTTCATAAAATTGTTTAACAATGTGCCCACCTATACCCTCAGCTGCCCGAGTCTGAGACAAGATCATAAGTACAAAGCCAGCATGAGCCACTTAGTAAGAACATGTCTCAAAATTTAAAAAAAAAAAGAGACAAGGATGTAGGATAGTAGAAGAGCACTTTTCTAGCATATGTAAGATCCTGGGATCAATCTCCGATACCAGCCCAGTGGGAAGCAGGGGAGAGTTTACCAATACATCAGAAATAAAATAGCACCTCAAATAATAAGTAAATTTGTATAAACAAGTACTTCAAAGCTGTTTTAGTTTTACCAGTGCCATGCATTTCCTCACATATGAATATTATTTCTACTAGATGTTAATCATCATGCAATTAAAAAATATGAACTTCAAAGTAATCAATTTTCTGACACAAGTTAAAATAAAATAACATTGTGCATTCAGAACCCAGTGCCATAAAATTTTATGGTAACTTAACTGTCTCAAAACTTAAAAAGGGTGGGGGATGCACCTCAGTGCAAAAGCTCCTGGTTCAATCCCTAGTATAGCACTATAAAACCAAAATCTTTGGGGCTGGGGATTTAGCTCAGCTTTGAAAGCAGGCAGTCGTGAGTTCGATCCTGGTACCAATAAAAAGGAAAAAGACAAAAAAAAAAAAAAAAAAAAAAAAAAAAAAACTTTAATAGAAGATAAGTATATTGGAAAAGTCAATGTATTTTGATCCCCACATTCTACTATGTGAAAACTTCAAGTCTACAAAAAAGGAGGTAAAGAAGATAGAGTCTAAAATTTTGGTGTAACAAAGGGAATCTAGAAGTGAAAAGACAACATACTAAATGGAACTATTTTCAGGTCATACATCTGATAAAGGTGTAGTACACAAAATATATAAAGAATTCTTGTAATTGAGCAATAAAAAGATAAACCAATTTATAAATGAGCAAAAACTTAAGTGAACATCGCTCTAAATAAGATACAGAAATAACTAAACACATGAAAAGAACACCAAGTAAGGTGGTGCACACCTGTAATCCCAGCACTTTGGAAGCTGAGGCAGGAGGACTGACATACGTTTGAAGCCAACCTGGGCTACATAATGAATTAAATCAAAGCAGCCTGAACTACACAGTGAGATTCCGTCATATTATATGAAAAGATGTTCAACTTCATTGGTCATTAAGGAAAGCAAATGAAAAAAAGTGTTTTCTTTTTCTTTTTTTTTTTTTTTTTTGGTACAAGGAATCGAATTTTGCACTGCTCAGGCAGACACTATGCTGTTGAGCTATATCCTCAGACAAATTAAAAGTTTAACAAAATGCCACTCCATATCCACTAAAAAAACTATATTAAAATGGAAAATAACAAGTAACATAGGGAAATAAAAACCTTTATATATTATTGTATGAAAATATAAAATGACGCAGCCACTGTAGAAAGTTTAGCAGATTCTCAAAAACTTAAATACAGAATTATCAAACAAACCAGCAATTCTATTCAGCATACATTCAAAAGAATCTCTCCATAAATAGAAATATTTATAGTAACTTTATTTGTAACAGTCAAAAGGTGAAAAATTACCCACATGTCCTAACAAGACATACATGGATAAACAAATGGTACAGTATATACAAACAATAAGTTCTGATACATGATTCAACACGGGTGAACACAAAAAACAATAAAAAGATGTTAATAAAGCAAAAATAAAAAGTCTCATATAACCTGCTATATGAAATATCTGTGGAGGTTGAACAGGCAGAAAGCAAGTTAATCTACAGTGACAGTGCAGTACAGTAAGCCCAGCCTCTGACTCCATCAGGCTTCTCTAAGGTGACACATTCTGCACAGCTAAGCCACATGTACAAGTACACTAAGCATGCCTCAGAAGTAGAAAACACATATATATTCCTTCCCAATGGCCTGTGACTCTCTTCTCAGCATTCATGCACACAGTTTACCCTTAACTGTCAGCTTTATGGGCCTTTTGTGAAGACCAAAGTAGTGACTACATCAAATTGGCTCCTTTAATGTGTAGCTATTAGCATAATAGTGCTCCTATGAGAGAAACAGTGCATGCTGAACCTAAAGAAAGCCTTCCTAATACTTGTTTTGATTATACCATATCCTGTTCACCGCCTCAAACCCTTATAAAAATTTCAACCTTTCACCCTACTGGTGTGATCCTCTCTTGGACTTGCAAGCTGCTTTCTTATAGTATGTCAATATTTCTAACTTTTCTATATTCCTTGGTTATTGGTAATTTCTTTTACTACCAGTGGCACCAGTCTTTCACATTCTGTGCCTCCTATGGCAATATGCAGGCTAGTCAAGTCCAGAGAGGCAGAAACTAATTTGCTTAGGGATTGGAGTAAAGAAGGAATAAAGAACATTTACTTAACAAGTATTCTAGTATTCAAGTATTCTAGTGTTGGGTATTCTAGGTTGACAAAAAACATTTTAAAATTAAAGACAGATGCAATTGCATAACATTATGACTGTACTAAGATCCCTTGAATTGTGTATTTCAAAATGGTTAACTATGCTATTGTCAATTTCACTTCAAAACAGTGAATTTTTATTTAAATTTTTAAAATGAGTATAGTGAAAACTCAAACTGACAGAAAAATAATACTAAAAGCCAGGATAAAAAGACATTACCGCAAATAGTGAAATATGCTCAAGATCAAGATGAAGTACAGTAAAGTGACCAGTTTTCTGTTTTGTTTTGGTTTTTTGTTTTTCTTTCAGAATTGAACCCATGGCTTTCCTACTGAGCTGCATATCCAGTCCTTTAAAATTTTTACTTTGAGAAAAGGTATTCCTAAGTCATTAAACTACCCACTTAGGGCTCAAACTTTCAACTCTTCAGAGTGCTAGGACTATAAGCATGGTCCACCTAACATGGCTTTTCATTAGTTCTTTAAAGTCATAAGAGACAGACCTAACACTTCTAACAAATATAGGAAACTAATCCACATTATATGATTTACATAGCATCTCAACCCCAATAATTTTTTAAATGTTAAAGACTAAACAAAACAGAAAATGGGTAGAAATAATACATACATTCAGAGAAAAAAAATAAACAGTAAGAAATCACTAGTTAATGTTTACATACTGTCCTTTTACAAATAGTTGTTCAAGATACAAAAGTGGAACATATAAAGTGGGAATTCAACCAGTGAAACTGCAAACAGTTTTGTTCAACTATTGAACAAAAACTTAGTTATAGTATCAATTCTATACACTTAAAAATACACGCAGTTATCTATATCTTTAATTATGTTGAGACTGAACAAACCCAAGCAGTCTAATATCACTCTGAACAAAGAATAGTACTATTGCAGGATTTCACATTATGACTCTCCAGGATCAGCACTGGGTACTTTAATGTCTCTTTTTCTTCAAAGTATCTGTTCATTTCATCACGTGTCATAAGATCAGTTCTCATAAACTGTTTATAGGTTCTACACATGCATGAGTCTTAACATGTATTTTTATCCTTTCTATCTTAGAGGGAGAAACAAAGCAAAGCAAGACAAAACAAAACATATTCCTATAAGAACATGAAACGAGAAAGACATATAACATCGTTGTATAAGGAGTTCTATCATAGTTCCTTGTGTTGTCGCTTATCTTCAATAGAAATGGCGATATCATCAGACATAGTACAATTGAATATATCAGTACACAACAGTATTAATAAAAACACAACTTTGTATATAGTATAAAACTTCAAAAGCAGGCAACTATCAAACCCGAATGTGTATCGTAGAGTCCTGTCATCTTCAGTGTAGTTGCCTATACTCTCAGACTTGATACTATCAATCATATGTTTTGAATAAAATCTGTCGATACCAAACAGCAATCAAACAAACCAGATTTAACTAAGATCAGTCATGAGAAAACAGTGTAAGTCATATAGGGCTCTAGATTAAGATAATAGGAAATTAAAGATGATTACTGTGCTATATCCTGATGTTTCTGGAATAGCTGTCTGTGCCCTCAAATCTAAAGAAAGTAGACAACTGGGACAAAATAAAATTTATCAAAAAAAAAAAAAAAGAATAAAATCTATCTAAGCAGAGTGGTATGAGTAATGTGGGTTTTAAATACTGATACACCATTAACAATATATTCTGCCATCTTTTTTAAGACTCTCCCTCCCCTTTCACTTCCCCAGGGTACACTGTGCATTTTTGGATCTCACCAAGACCCTTGGTTTTACAGTGGGTGGGGAGGCAACCTGCTTTTTATCTAAGTGGTTCCGAACCTTCTCTCTCCTGGACTTGATCTCTAATTGTGTTCCCTTACCTATTAAAGCCTGTCTTTACAACCTATCCACAAATACTGGTCTAGTTGTCCCTATTACTGTATGGTTCTCGGTCACATAGAGCATTGTTTTCTCATATTTGATTTTCAGTCCATGTACTCTTTTTCATGTTAATTATATTTCCTATAAATAGCATCTCAGTGGACTCTGCCTCCTGATCTACTCCATATGTGGTTCTTTTTTATTTTTTAATTTAGGGTATCAAGGCCATCTATATTAGAGATTATAACCAACCTTTTCTGCCTCATTTCCATTATGCTCTTTTTTTGCCATCAGTTGTCTGCTTATCTTCTTCATTCGGTTTCCTGCTCCATTCATTGAGGCTTCTCTGCCTCTGTTCCTGGAATACTAGTACTTTTCTCTCTCTCTCTCTAGAATGCCCTGCAGTATTCTCTGTAGAGCTGGATTGGTGGTTGCAAATTTCCCAAGTTCCTCTTTGTCTTGGAAACATTTTGTTTCTCCATTAATTTCTAGAGACAGTTTAGTAGGGTATATCAGCCTGGGATGGAGATTATTTTCTTTCAGGGCTTGGAATATTTCACTCCAGGCTCTTCTTGACTTAATGGTTTGTGCTGAGAAGTCTGCCGTTAATTCTGATGGGCCTTCTTGTATAAGTTATCTGTTTCTTGTCTCTAACAGCTTTTAATATTCTGTTCTTAGATTGAATTTCTAGGATCTTGACTATTATATGCCTGGGTGTAGCTCTGTTTTGGTTGTAGGTGGCTGGAGTTCTGTATGTCTCATACATCAGAATATCATTTCCTTTTCCTATGTTTGGGAAGTTTTCCTGAATTATATCTATGAATAGCCTTTGTAGTTCCTTTGTTTGTACCCCTGCTTCTTCATTCACACCCTTTATTCTCAACTTGTAGATCCTCTTGTTGTCTTCTAGCCTTTGTATTGTTACTACTTCTTTTTAAAAAGCTTTTTCTTTCATAATCCCACATTGCAAACCTGTCCTCCAGTTTGGACAATTTATCCTTAGTTTCTTTCAAGCATATTTGCCATCTTTCCATAGAGTTCTTAATTTCCTGGTAATCTCTTTGAATCTGCTTCATGTATTCTATATTTTTTTATATTCTTCATCAAATGGTTTTCTCCTTTGTTTGAGTTCATCCTTTCTTCCATCTGTGTCTGCTTGAGGGGTGCTTAGCATCTCTTTTTCTTATATCTTGCTTTACTTGGCTAAATGTTTCACTTTTGAACTCGTCTATGAGGTCCCAAAGATACCTCTTTATGTCCACTGGTGCTGTGTCTGATATTACATGTTTGCTGTTCTCATTCTCCTTTGTATTTACCTGTCCTGGGTCAATGTTCTCAGGGTTGGGACCCCGGGAGTTTTTGTTGTTGCTTCCTCTTCCCATCTTTTTTGTTTCTTCTAGGAGGCCCCAGTTTCTTTCTTTGCTGGTTAAATTCCTCTGAGGCAAGCTGGCTTGGTGACCCTTCCCAATGCAGTGTGCTGGCAAGTTGCAAACAGGGGCAGCGTATGCTGGCCCCTTCCCTCCGGATCAGTCAAACCTCTGCATTAGTGTGGTTAGTGTGCGCTGTCACCAAGGAATTGATCTCGGATAACCTATGGGGTCTCAGCTCAGTCGCATAACCCAAGCCTAGCTCAGTCCACCAATCCCTTTGGGGAAGGGAATAACTGACTAAAGTCACTGCTGCCCCTTATATTTGCCAGTCCTACCTGGTCCCAGAATGTTGTCCCACTTTCTGTGGAATGGCTCAACTCTCATCACTCACCACAGGTTTGATGCAGGCTCCCCGCCAGCTCAGTTCTCCATTGGGCTGGCCGACCCGACTTCTGTGTGACTGCACTTCCAGTGAGCAGAAGCGGCAGGACCTCGGATGGCTCAGCACGTCATCCACTGTGGCGGGAGCACTGAACCTTTAGCTGTTCCAATAATAGCACCACGACTATACGTTTGATTGGTTCTTCTCACCTTAGTTTCTTCTTGGGACCACAGAATTCATCTCCCTCTGTTCAGGGCTCCCCATGCTGTGTTATGTTGAATTCTAATATCTCAGGGAGCCTCTGTAACCAGCTGTTATCTATCCACCATCTTTGCTCCACCCCTCCTCAATCCCAGCATTAAACTAAAACCTTAAATTTGAATTTGACAATTTAAAACCCTTTCCTTTAAAAAAAATAGGGCTGTTAACTTGTCTAAGGAAAGTCCTATTCCTTCCTTAAACAATTCAAAGATTTTGTTTCAAAATAAAACTCACGGGGCTGGGGATTTAGCTCAGCAGCATAAGCTCCTGCCTTGCAAGCAGGCAGTCGTGAGTTCGGTCCCTGGTACCAATAAAAAGGAAAAAGACAAAAAAAATAAATAAATAAAAAATAAAACTCACACCACAAATATTGTTAAAAGTCCATCTTTCATGCGCAAATTTCCTCTGAAATACTATATATATGTATACCGATGAATCCCTTTAAAAACATTTCAGTTAATGAAATTATACAAGCATTTATGTAGTATCAACTTCTATTAAAATTGACTAGCCCATTAGTTAAGTTTTTCTTCCATAGTTTACTAGTTAACCTACCCCACTGGTAAGCCCTAAATTCCATGACATTTCAGTATTTAATGAAAAAGTATTCAGAACCCATCTCTAGGTTTAATGAAATGTTAAGTGAATCAACAAATTATGTCTGTCTTTGTCAGAACAGAATACTCTCATGAAGGCATTTATGTAATATGCAACAAATGCACAAATTTCAATGTTTTTTCAATTTTTTGTGGGGTGGGGTGCTAGCACTGGAGACTGAACCAAAGGCATCCACACTGTGTTCTAACTTTCCTACTGTTTTAGAATTTTGAGACAGGATTTCATTAAATTGCCCAAGTTTGGCTTAAATTTAAGAGATTCCTGTCTTGGCCTCCTGAGTAACTGAGGTCCTAGGAAAAAACAGTTCTTAGAACCACTCAGTCTATGCTATCATGCTATGTCAAATATTCCATTTTACTGTACATCTTAGTGGAAATACAAGAACTGACAAAAGTTGTCAGGGAGATACATATATAAATGCACAGTAGGAATGTTATTAAATTACACCTCTTACTTCGAAGTTTCAGGCAAGCCAGCTGAGAGTTCCAGAAACACCGATAAGTAGTAACCACGCACAACTCCGTTTCCATCCTAAAAAACAGTAAGCAATTATGCAATGACAAACTCCAGATCAATCTAAATTAAAATAAGTAAGTCACATACAAAAAATAAAGACAAGACGAAGATTAACACCCAATAATTAGTTTGGAAAGTACTTCTAACCTTAAAGAAATGAAATAAAAAGGATCAACAGATTTGTTTAACAATTTTAAGCTTTTGTGCATTACGGAAAAGTAAAAAGATCAAGGCATATAAGAAAACTATTAACTATGAAAATGTAAAATGCTCTAAGATACACAGAACTCTTTATACACTAGTCACTGGAAAAAAAAAAAGAAAAGAAAAAATATAAATAACTACTCAATTTCAGTAGAAATGAGTGTGCCAAAAACAGAAGGAGGAAGGTTTCCTACAGATTGTCATAAGGCAACTGTCCTGCCACTGACCTACATCTGCAGCCCCAAATGAGGTAGTTTTTAAGGAGTTAATATTCAGAATATATAAAGAACCAGGGAGACAAACAAGACTTTTATGCAAAATGATATATGAATAGCCAATAAGCATAAAAAGATGCTCAATACTAATTATTAGGAAATGCAAATTAAAAACACTGTAAATCTGCCTTGCAAACGCACAGTCGTGAGTTTGATCCCTGGTACCATTTAAAAAAAAAAAAAAACACATACACACACAATAAGTATAAAGGATTAGAAGGCTTGCTGCCAAAATGCAAAAAAAAGTATTGCAAAGAATGCAAAAAGACTGAAATCCTCATGCACTGATGATGGTAAGATAAAACAATAGTACAGATGCTATAAAAAAATGAATTTTTCCCCAAAAAAATTTAAAACAGAATTAACACAAAATCCAGTAATTCTATTTGTGGATATTTTCAAAGAGAACTCAAAGCAGGATACTGAAGAGATGAATACACATTCATGTTAATAGCATCCCATAGATAAAAGCAACCCAAATGTCTGTTTACAGATGAATGAATGTGTGATACACATACAATAGATGTTATTCAGCCTTACAAAGGGAAGGAAATTCTATAAATATGGTGTAAAAGCAGATGAACCTTTACGATGAACTCTAACCTAAGTGATGTCAGTCATATAAAGGTAAACACGTAGGATTCTAGTTAAATACTTAGAATAATCAAACTCACAGAAACAATGCAGAATAAGGGATTCCAGGGGCCTGGGAGAGGAGAAAGTAGAGAGCTACTTAGTAGTCACAGTTTCTATTCTGCAAGATGAAGAAGTTTTGAAGATCATACAACAACATAAATATACCTATGCTACTGATGAATTTTACATTATGTATTACCAAAATAAAAGATGAATGAACAAAATGCTATCCCTACAGACAATGAAAGCCCCGATCAAGGACCAGGGACTTCGCTCAGTGGCAGAAGCACCTGCCTGGCAAGCACTAGGTTGTGAGTTTGATCCCCGTTACCCAAAAAAAAAAAAAAAAGAACCAATCAAAACTGTAACTCATTCCAAAGCAACCTAAATGGCATTAAGAAAATAATAACATGAAAGAATAGCAAAAATCAAAATTATGAAACTCAGAAATTGGGTAAAAGAACTAAAAAAATATGAATCTTTTCTAAAAAATTACACTGAACGAGAAGAAATACAGAGCAAATAAACACAATGAATTAATTATATGTTGAGAAAAAAGTGATCAAAGGAAAATTTTTAAAATGAAAGCATTTATAAGGCTGAAGTAAGAGGACTGCTTGTATTCAAGACTTTAAGATCACCCCATGTAACACAATGAAATACTATCTCAAAAAGTTTATTTAATAAAAAAATGAAAAGAACAGCTTTTAGCAAGCAAGTGATAAATAGTTAAAGACAGGCTAAGCAAATTCAAACTAGAGACTATGTGGGACATGGTGGTACATTCCAGTAATTTCAGCAGTCTGGGAGGCTGAGGCAGGAGAATGGAAAATTCAAGCCTAGTCTGACTTGGACAAGTTAGTGAGACTCTATCTCAAAATAAAAAATAGAAGAGGGGTAGGGATATAAGTTTATTTGAAGAGCCTGGGTCAATTCCCAGTACTAAAATAAAAATATAGCAAAACAAAACAACTCACACATTATACAAGTACCAAGAAAGAAAACAACAAATAAACAAAAAAAAAAGGTAATGAAACAAATACTACAAGCTACAATGAGCATTAATAGCTGCTCATATCACAAAAGAGATGCAACTACACCTTGTCTGATAAAAGAATGCATTACTGCTTATATTCCTGCCATAGGAATGGACTGAGTTTCATCATGTCTCTGGATTCAGCTGCCAATTCGAGAAATAATACATAAAGTATTATATTAAAATGCACAAGAGTACACAGTCAGCATATATGTGTTTTTTTCTAAGTTTCTGATTCTGTACAATTTTTAAAATGACTTTTAAAAGAAGAAATTTAAACATTTTTCTAATGAAAAGTGTATTTCCACAAACTGGAAATAAAATTTAATAATATATCAGAGTTTACACTATTAATATACAATCCACTGTTCCATATTAAGTAAAATAGCCCATTAAGAAACAAAATCACCATTATCTTCGTTTCCTTACTGCACTAAAAAGTTGAACTAGTAAACTGTAGAAACATGAAAGAAAGACCTCGATTTCAAAATTTATTAGAAATATGAAAAACTTACTGGGTAAACTTTTAATCTCCAGCAAAGTCCTGAAACTTGAAGAGGTGGACTATAAACAGGATCTGCTCTCTGGCGCAAAGTGCTAAAGAAAAAGAAAACCACTCAAAATCCTAAGACCAAAACTGTTGTGAAATGGCAACAGGATATATTACGTATTTAAAATACTGAACAACTAACAGAAGGTGACTAGGGCAGTCAAGCTTTTACTGTACAAGATTATACATACTTATAAATTGGGAAAACAATTTAATAATAATCATTTAGCAAAGCAAAACAAAAACACCCTTAAAAATGTGACATTCAGGAGGAAAGTATCACTAATTATCCTGAAATTAATCCTGCTTTAATAAGCAGTATTTAGTTAGGTTGGTGGTGTATGCCTATAACCTCACCCCTTGGAAGGCAAGCACAAGAGGATTGCCTGGTCTACATAGTGAGTTCAAGGACAGCCCGAACTCCATTGGACCCTATCTCAAAAAAATAAAAACAAAAAACCAACAAAACTACAAACAAATTGAAAGGGCACTAAAAACACTATATGAAATTATTTTCAGGCTATATGTATAAAATGTACACACTACATGAATTTTGTTTCTGGGCTTGGATATCTTTAACTATGGCATTTCATTATGTATATACAAATATTTGAAAATCTGAAATCTCAAATACTTCTAGTACCAAAGATTTCAGATAAGGAATACTTAGCTTGTACAAACAAGATCACCTTAAATATCTAAAAGGAAACTTTCTGGTATTTCTTTTTTCTTTTAAGAGTGATACAATTCAACAGATCTCTAGCCTACCGAGGAATAACAACTTTCTGGTTCTTCCTTATGTATATGTACCAAAAAGCTAGAGTCATCAAAAAGTCTTACCTGAAATTCTCTAAAACAAAAGTGGCTGAATCATAAGATGGTACTAATTCACTAAAAATAAGCAAAAGGGAAAAAAATTATTTAGCTTATGTAAGGTTTATAGTTCATTTAGTTTAAAAAAATGTCCTTCATATACTCAAGACATTTCTAATAAATGAATATGCTTTGAGAACATACTCTTCAGTGTGTCAGAAATAAATCTGACACATGTGCAAATACCATTGTTTCTCTGTGTGAATAGCTGAAACTGTAAGTAAGGACCAAAACGTACAACAGGCACCGTGAAACAGAAAATGTTCAAATAAGGAAGGGAATTGGGGGGCAGGGAGAAAGAAAAAAATAGAGACAAATCTTTCGTAAATACGAAGGGGAGGAATGGATATGGTTGATAAGAGGGTAGGGGAATGAGGAAAAAAAGATCAAGCTATATCACATACAGGTACAAATTCTCCATGATGAATGCAATCATTATGCATTCTAAAATCTACCAATAAAATCTGATTGGAAAACAACCTTTCAGTAATATCTTGAAAATTTTAAACTAGTCCTTATGAAATATTTCCAAACCCTTATGGAATGCAACATTAGGTCTTAAGAGTTCATAAAACCATCAAAATGCACAATTCAACTGCAGATAAAACAATTATTTTTTCACGTATTTTTTAAAAGGCAATGTCTGATTAAATATTAAAACAAATGCAAGAGACTTAGAAAAGTACTCATGGAAATAGCAAAATACTGATGTTTAGGAAATAGCAAAAAGTCAATGCTTAGCACAGGAATGAGTTATGAAACAAAATATAAATGGGCTTAAAAGGTAAAGGAAAAAGATTTATAAGGTCTAAAAAGCAATAGCAAAAGTTTAAAAACAATTTCATAGTTAATCTCCAAACTTTCTTTTTCAGAAGTTAGTGAGTATATCAACAGACCTAAGGTACTTTCAGACTATTTACTAGTAAATACAGTGGTACCTTAAACTTCATTTGTTTTCTGATTTGGGACAAGATGGTTTCATTTGTGAATGCATGGGGCAAGATGACCGCATTTATGTTTGTCAACCAATGTGGAGTTCAGAAATGGAAGCAAACTTTTGTCAAATACTTTTAAAAACTGAATTGTTTTCTAAGAGAAGCATTTGTGAAATGAGATATTACGGTAAATCTATGGTTTTTTTATAAGATACACAAAATCATTTAGTGGGCAACAGAGATGGACTAACACATTAACTCTTTCATGGCAAGACAATCAACTTTAGTTTCAAGTAATCCCTCTGAAGAGAACTGAATCATAAACTGTTACGTGAGCTATGGGACAATCTATTTTGCTGCTAATTGGGTTTAATTAGTAGATGGACTGTGGTACTGTTATTAGAACACCTCAAAAGCCATTAAAGCACCATTTGTAATACTCTACTGTACACAATGTTGTAATACACAGTACTGTCAATTTTGATCTAAAGTTATAAATTTAACACAACAAACTGAAAGCCATTTCACCACATCTTCAATTATATTTCCTAAAGTTCACTGCACCCAAATTTTGGCCAAAATAAGGCAGGATACATCAATATCACTGTCACACTATGATAGTACCTAAGTTAGTAGTAGTTTGTTATGTGGAAATACAGTATAGGATTAGATCTTTTTTTATTTAACTAAATCATATCTCTTTTATATTAAGTAGATATACTCTGCCCTATAAATGTTACCTGTAGGTTAATATCCAGATTGACTATGTCATACACTACTATCGTAACTTTAGTCAATTACTAGAAGTTCTTCCCTGATCTTTTTGCCTAATCAATCTTCCTATTCCTTAACAGATTTATGATTTAGAAGTGATGTACCCATGCAGTTATACTCGAACATCTCCCAATTGCATGTTCTCTAGCACTTAATATACACAAACACCAATTATCAGGACCAATGCAATCAGTGCCTGGGCAACTTTATGGGAGTTGTAAACTTAATCATATCTCTAAAAGAGTCTTCTCAATGAAATCTTCAAATTTAATAAAAAAGCTAACATGCTTAGATTATAATCTTTGGTAATTTCCAGTCATGTATGTGTTAGTCTGTTTATTTACCAAATTCAAAATATCTTCCCCAATGTTCCAAGACTCCAACCAATTTCTAGTTGCCTGATGGTATGTATGATGTTTCTTCTACATATCATATCCTTAACATCCAGCGTGGCGTGTTTCTTTTGATGTTATTTTTGCTCTAAGTCTATTTTTATCAGATATTAAGGGTCAAAATAACTTTGGTTTTCAACCTAATGATGCTGTTTTTTCTTATCTGGCTCTCTGTTTTTTGCTGGCCAATGCATCAATAGATGAACCCTATTTTCCATATACTATAACCAGTAAACAGTTTTCAATAAAAATTGGAATTAAACTCAGATTTTTTAATCAGGGAATGGGCATTACTGGAGGAAGAATGCTTTTTACCCATGGCAATGTGATTATCAAAGTAGAAAGCATTATTGTTTGCCTGACAAGTAACTACAAGTGAGTGAGGAAGAGAGAGAGAGAAAGGAGGAGAGGGAGGAAGAAAAAGGTTGAATTTTTACCAACCCAAGAAACTTTAGTGAAGTAGATATGAGAATTTATACAGGCGATCATTGTATCACACTGTGAACTGAAACACACTAATCTCTGGCCCTGAATCAAGGCTGGCAGCTTCCTGATGCTGTTGGTTTCAAGTAGGAGCCTAAAGAGATGTCTTTCTATGGTCTGATAGCCATTTCAGAACTTGGGCAGTGAAATGGTCAATTCATTAGAATGAAACAGCTTGAAGCAACACCCCGCCCCTCTGTGAGTGGCTGTGAGCGTGGCAGGCTCCAGTGGCCCCGGACAGGAGCCACCCAGTTTACTGGGACCTGGACCACCAGGAAACCAAGCGACCCCGACCCTCCACCCCGGCCTGTTTTTGTTGAACTTCAATATACATGAAAGTATGGAGAGCTACTTTGAAGAGAATGAGAGACTCTATGACAGCCATTAGTGACTTCACTATAGTCTGGTTTGGAAGACCTAGAATGCCTTCCTCATTCTGTTTGGATCAGTTTTATACTATGTGTTTTGTAAGAATTCTCTGTATGAGAAGACATGGACAACTATTTGGAAGAAAACAAGAGACAATATGATAGATAGTGAAGATTTCAGGTCGTCTAGCTTTGAAATTTATATCTTTTACATTGCTTTCTTATGTTCTATTTTGTTCTGTTTTGTTGTGTTTAATTTTACCCCATTTAAAATAAAAATTAAAAAAAAGAACACACTAATCTTTACATATGACATTATAAAATCTATGTTTCATTCCACTGGTGACAGCCTGGTTCAAAAAGCTGTCTTCAAAACTCAAATGTCTGATCACACTATCAAAGCAGCAGCCCTGTGATCTTGATGAATACTTTTAGTTCAGTCAAACTTAGTAATGGCAAGTACCTAGAATTTTAATAACACTCAGTGCTTACAGAGATGCAAATATGAGCTAAGCAGTATAGTGGCACATGTCTGTAATCATAGCATTCAAGAGGCCAAGACAGGAGGATCATCATGAGTTTGAGTCCAACCTATACAACATAGTGAGTTAAGGCCAAAGTGAGACTCATTTCAAGAAACCAAAAAAGGAAAAAAGGAAGGGAGGAAGTAAAGAAGGAAGAAGGAAAGCATGTAAACAGTCTGGCTTCCCTTGCTGCTCATTAAATTGGTCCCTCTGTTTATTGGACTATGGGCGGTCATGATCCTCAGTAATACATCTATGAGGAACAAGAGCATACCCTATTCCCAGTCAGGAATTATTGTCAACATTTTGACCTTAGAGAACATTTGGCGAGACAGGAACATTTCTGTCACAACCTCAAGGTGATGGTGATAAAGTGCTGGTGGCAAGAGGTGCTATGCATAAGGCCCACGTGTACTACAAAGCAAGGTTGTGTCTAATCTGTCCTTTTAAAAAAAAAAAAAACGTCAAACTCTGAGAAAGTAAGTTTCTGTGGTTTAAGTTACCCTGTCTGTGGTATTTTGTTATGGTCATCATCATCTCTGCAGACTTATACATACACAGAAACTTCATTCCAAATGGCTTCAAGTATATGATCTAGCATTGACAATTTTAAACAGAATCTAAGTGTTAGTACTAGTGGTAAGAACAACCAATCTAAACACTATACTGTAATTTGAAATTTGCTTTTAAAAAATATGCTATTCTGAAGAATTCAAAGATTCAGTCCAAGAAAAAACTTAGCAAGACACACAGATTGCAACTTTTTGCAATAATTATTCCCTCTATCTTTTAAGACCTAGGGGTATGTCAACTGCAAATTCTTTTGGCATCTCACCCATTTCTGAGTTTCATTTAACAAGACATGAGCTAATTCAAGATAAACAGAACAATAAAAAAAAACTGATGAATTTAAAGAGGTCAACTGTTTTTTCTATGAAAATTGGGGCTACAAGAATGTCTTACTGTTTTGACCATCAAAAGTTGAGTCCTTCAAACTTTGAGACCAAATTTATATGCATAAAATAAACAGCTCACCAGATCACATTGTTACAAACAGCACTTTAAAAAGAGCTTATGAAAAATAACCTATTCCTTTGAAAACATGTACATCTTTGCATACAAACTTGAAAATGATATTTGAGAACTGTCATACCTGGTAAAGTCTGGTGGAACAGGAGTAGTAACAAAGGACGCCATGGGCTTTCGATGAACTTGCTGAAACATCATTAGAATCTCTGAACTCTTTGTTATCAACTCACTCTTACTACAAGACCGCAACTGTATGAGAAAAAAAAAAATTTTAATGAAGAAAATTACAAGTAACACAGTTTGTAATAACCAGATGCCCATCAATTGGTGAATGGATAAAGCTTTTAATACAATGGAGCACTACTCAGCCTCAAAGAAAAATAAGCTCAAGACTTCCTAGGAAAATGGATACACCTTGAGACCATACTCTTAAATGAAATACACTGAACACATGTGTAAATACCTCATTGTGTCTCTGGTATAAGTAAGGACCAAAATGTGTAATAGGTATTATGAAATAGGAAAAAAAATGTTCAAATGGGGAGGGAACAAGGAAGAGGAGAAGGGGAAAGGAAAGAAGGGAAAAGTAAAAGAAAAAATGAGAAAAGGAAAAAATGGAAACAAAGCTTTTTTGTGTGAATAAAATTTTTGTAAATGGGAAGAAGAGAGGTGGAAGGGAGGGTTGGAGA
Source organism: Cavia porcellus (assembly GCF_034190915.1). NCBI lineage: Eukaryota > Metazoa > Chordata > Mammalia > Rodentia > Caviidae > Cavia > Cavia porcellus. The sequence goes on from NW_026947489.1 coordinate 63,277,002, forward strand.
ATGGGGAAAAAATCAAGTTAAAAATGTACATGTACAAATTCTCTACAATGAATGTGATCATTATATGGATCTAAAAAGTACTAATAAAATCTGATTCAAAAAAAAGAAAATTAAAAATTAATCTAGTTACATACTGAAAAAAGAAAAAATGCAATGACTTAAAGTTTGGAATTAATCTTCAAAGAATATAGGTTTCTTTGTTCTCAAACAGTAAAAATCATTGTATAATAACTTAATCCATTTTCTTCTCTTCATATTTTGGAGTTAAGTCAAATAGCAAGCAACTACACATTTATTTTCAGTCAAATATGTCATTTCTGATTACATCCTATTTAACAGAAATGTCATCATACACACATACACTATTCATACTATTCAAATGCCACATGGATGATATGCACAAAATCCATATGATTTAGATCATCTAGATCTTAACTGCTCCCAAAGGCTTGATAAATAAACTGTACTGCTCTTAGGAGGTAATGAAACCTTTTACTGATATGGACTAATAGGGGGACATCAGGTCATTGGGGATATGCTTGTATAGTGGTATTGGGATCTTGGTCCTATTTTCTCTCTTCCTTTCCACCTCCCTGAAGTGAACAGATTTCTTGATCTACATATGAATTTCTACCATTATGTGATGCCTTGTCCACAGGCCCTAAAACAAGAGGCACATGACCACAGATTCAAATGCCTCGAACTATGGGCTGAAAAATTCCTGCTCCTTTAAAATGTTTATCTTAGGTATTTTGTCACACTGAAGGAAGGTGACTAGCTCAAACAATAATTGGGCTTATAATACATCTTGTGATGAACAGTTGCTTATATTTCACCAAGAATAGTAACATGATATGTACTACAGCTGGTAACCCGGAGTTTACCAGGAATAATGATATCATATATTAGGCTACTGGATCAACCAACAACATACTAGTAAATGATAAAAGGGCAGAAAAAGTAAGAAGCTGTATAGTTTGTCATTCATATTATTTTGTGTCAAATGCTGGCTGGAGTACTACTCTGCCATACAGGATAAATTTGAGTCATTTTTAGGAAAATGGACGCACCTTGAAACTGAAATGTTCAGTGAAATATAAATCAGACACATAAGCTTAAATATCCCATGGATTGGTTTATATGAGGAACCCAAAATATAAAGAGCAAAATGAAAGACAGTTAATAAGCAACAAGAAAATAGATGTTTTGCAAATGGGAAGGGGACCAAGAGATGGGGTGGAGGTGGGATTAAAAAGAATTAAGATATGTCCCACACATGTACCAATTCTTTATGATGAATTAATCATTATATACTGCAAACGTACTAATAAAAAGTTAAAGAGTATATTGCTTGGGTTATTAATGTTTTTGTTTCTGTAGCACTGTGGGCTATATCCAGGAATCAATGAGTTACAGCCTAGTCCTCTTTATTTTTTGCTTTTAAAATAAAGTCTTGCTCAGTTGCTCAGTCTTGACTCAAACTTGTGGTCTTCCTATCCCAGGCTGCAGAATACCTTGGACTATAGGTGTGGTCCCACCATGCCTGGCCCAGTATTTTTTACTAAATAAAGGACATTTTAAAATCATCAAATGTTATCTGAATGCTAAAGATATATTATTTTTTAAAATCACCTTTTGCATATATAAATGTTTCACTAAACAAATGTTAGATAATTACTATGTTTATCTTACCTTTTTTGTTCTGTGTTGTTGTTTTGAGACAGGGCCTTGCTGTGTAGCCTTGGCTGCCCTCAAACTAACAGCAATCCTCCTGTCTCAGCCTCCTAAGAGCTGGCATTAGAGACATACACAACACACAGCTTACATATATCCTTCCTTGACCTCATTTTTTCCAAACACAACTTACTCCTTGAAGTTTATCATCACTTTATGTGTGTGTGTGTGTGTGTGTGTGTGTGTGTGTGTGTGTGTACACGTGTATTTCTACAGGTAGTGTGTATACATTCATAACTGACATTCTGAATATTTTCAAATTTCAACAGCATATATCTTTAGTCTCAATTTTCATACAATAATTTGTTTTGTTTTGCAGTACTACAGACTGAACTTCTCCAGCCTTTTTAATATTTTTTATTCTGAAATAGGGGCTTGTTAAATCATTATGTTGTCCAGGCTTGGCTCTAATTTGCAATTTTTCTGCCTCAACCATTCTAGAGTGTTGGGTTACAGGTATGCAGGACCCTGCCTGGCTTATTTAATATTTTTAAAGATTTAATTATATAGATATATAAAGTTTGACTTACTTCAAGAGTTTCAAGTAAAATCATTTTATAAATATGATACAATTTTAAAATCTTTATCAATAGACATGCAAGTTGTTTCCTAGTCTTCACTAAAAACTCCAAAGTAAAGATTTTTGTATGGAGTTCCCTGTACAGATATTCAAGTTTGTTTAGGACTGAAACTATTGAAGCACACTGACAAATTGAGCAGATTTTAGAAACTGCTCTCCAAAACATATGCTCAATATATTGCTTAATTGCTCAGTCTTGACTCAAACTTGTGACCTTCCTGTCCAGGCTGCAGAATGCCTTGGACTACAGGTGTAGTCCCACCATACCTGGCCCAATATTTTTTACGAATAAAGGACATTTTAAAATCATCTAATGTTACCTGAACGCTACATATGAAGAGGAATGGACTTTTCAGCAAATATTGACATTTATCCATGTGTGAAATATATATATCTTACTCTATATACAAGAATCAGTTTGGGGCTGGGGATTTAGCTCAGCGGCATAAGCGCCTGCCTTGCAAGCAGGCAGTCGTGAGTTCGATCCCTGGTACCGATATGAAAAAGACCAAAAAAAAAAAAAACAAAAAACAAAAAAAAAAAAAAAACAAAAGAATCAGTTCTCAAGTGGATTGAAGACAAATAAAGAACAAATTTTGATTTATTTAAAAGTCCGACAGAGGCCGGGGATTTAGCTCAGTGGCTCAAGTGCTTGCTTGGTAAGCACAAGGTTGTGAGCTCAATCCTGGGTATCAAAACAAAAAAACAAATACAAAATAGTCTGACAAATGTATGCTCGCATCAAAGTGAATTAAGTTCCATTTGGCAACATTTAGACTTTTGCATATATACTTTTAAAAACTTTGGATTGGGAATATAGTTCAGTAGCACAGTGCCTGCCTACCAAGTGCAAGCCACTGAATTCAATGCCTAGTTAAAAAAAAAAAAAAAAAAAAAAAAAAAAAAAACTTAGTGAACATAAACAATGGCATTTTGTTGTTTTTTTTTAATAAATTTTTTTTGGTGGTACCAGGGATCGAACTCATGACCTCGCGCTTGCCAGACAAGCACTTATGCCATTGAGCGAAATCCCTAGCTTTGTTGTGATTTTGCCTTGTACTTCCCAGTTTTTCAGTGAGATTTCACATGCACTGTCTATCTAAGGCATCCATTTCTGTGTATGCATTCATATCTAATACTGAAGATTAAAGTAGCCATTTATGATAGTTGTATGTCTTTTATAAATCCTAGGTACATTCCCTTTCAGTTTCAGGACACAGCCTTTTCTATGACTTGTCAATCTAGTTTACAAAGGGTTTTTGTTCAAAATTTTAATATTAATGTACCTAATACTTCTATGGGTTTTTTTTTTTTGTTTTTGTTTTTTTGTTTTTTTGTCTTTTTCCTTTTTATCGGTACCAGGGATCGAACTCACGACTGCCTGCTTGCAAGGCAGGCGCTTAAGACGCTGAGCTAAATCCCCAGCCCTACTTTTATGTTTTGTGTTAATTGCACCTTAACCTCTCCCTCTCCTTCCCCACTTCAAAAATACTTTTAAATAAATCAAAATTTGTTCTTTGTCTTCAATCCACTTGAGAACTGATTCTTGTATGTAGAGTAAAATATATTTATTTCACACTAATAAATGTCAATATTTGCTGTAAAGTCCATCCCTCTTCATATTTAGCATATATCAGGCAAGTCTTTAAATACATCTGGATGGGGTTTACCTCAGTGGCACAAGTGCCTGTCTGGCAAGTGCAAGGTTGTGAGTTCGATCCCCAGGACCAAAAAATAAACAAACAAACAAATAAATGAATATGCTTGGGGTCCATTCATGGGGTTTTTTATTCTGTTTTACTTAACACTTATCTCCCTATGTGCCAGAGTCATAATTAGTATGGTTTTGTATGACAAAAGCTTAGATTCTGCTCCTTTGCTTTCATATAATTTTAGGGAAAATGGGGAGGGGCAGTACTAGCGATTGAATCCAGAATTTAATAAATGCTAGTCAAATGGTCCACAAGTGAGCTACATACCTAGCCCTTATTACTCAAATTTTATCAAAATCTGAGAAAACTCAACTTGAAATTAAGATACTGGGAGTACAACTTCCTTACTGTATTAGATTGTTCCTTGGCTAAATATGTTATAGTTCATGGCATTTAGTAAAGCAAAGAGAAACAGAGAAAGCCAAAGTGGAAGGGACCAGGGACAAGATACAGTCCCAAAGGTCCTGCACTATGACTCAGTGACTTCACCTAGGTCCCTCTTCTAAATCTTTATCACTTTCCAATAATGCCATGAAGTTAAAAATGGATTAATCATGAAGTCAGAGACCTCATGATCCAATTATTTCCAAAAGCCCCACCCACATGCGCTTATAGAATCCAATGCAGGACCTTGAACTTGCCAGGCTGGTGTTATGCCACTGAGCCATATCCCCAGTCCCAAGATATCAAAGAGTACTTGAAAAATCCTCATCTATTGTGCTTAAATGTTAATATTGCTTAATTACAAAGTCATGAGTGTTTATACTTGTGTAAAATATCTGCTGCAGTTTTATAAAAGATTACCATATTTAGGAGAGGATGGTAGTACATATTTGTAGTCCCAGCACTCTGAAAGGCTAAGCCAAGAGAACAGAAAGTTAAAACTCAGGCAGGGCAAAAATTAAACTGTCCAATCCATCATGCCTAACTAACTGCCTTCCCTGTCCCTCTACTGGAGAACCCCAATAAAGGCCCTAAATCATGCTCTGCCATGTCTCTCTCTGCCCTCTCCTACCCTTGATACTGGTCATTCCAGATACGGCCCCATCTGGCATGCTTCACCTTGCCATGCTTCCTGTTTCTAAGACAAGTATAAAAAACTTGGGGGAGGGGGAGGCAGGAGTCTCCAGCACCTTTTAATTATATTATTAATTTTGAAAAATAGGTCACATTGGGCTTTAAGTTTTGATACTCCTGCTTTAGTTCACCAGAATCCTGGGAACACAGGTATGTAAACATATTTTCTTAAGCCTTTTCTATGTCCCCTTTCTCTCATGAAAACTGACATGAAAGAACACACAGTCTTAATTCAATAGGAATAATTCCTGACCAAAATCTGTTTTTACCACTCTACAATCCAAACCTACTTTTAATAGTTACAATGAAAGAGCTTGTTTTGTTGTTGCTGCTGTTGTTGGAGACAGTTCTATGTAGTTCAGGCTAGCCTTAAACTCCAAAGGATCCCCCTGCCTCAGTCTTCTAAGTGCTAAGATTACAGACAGGCATGTGCCACTACACTCACCCTAGAGATTTTTTTAAATAATAGCTGGGCCTGGGGGTGCATACCTATAACCCCAACACTCAAAGGCTGAGGTAGGAGGACTGCCCTAAATTTGCTGCCAGTCTGGGCAACACAATGATTTCAAGACCAGCCTAAACTATATATGGCAAGGCCCTCTCTTAAAAACAACCCTCCCCATCACCAAAAAAAAACTTCCCTATCTTTGATTAGCGCTTTTGGTATGGCTTACACTTTAAGTCTCTTATGATTTTGATTTGCTGGCATATTTTTGACATTTATGTTCACAATATGATTAATCTTTAATTTTTAAGTTAAATTCATTAAGACAGTTGTTTACAAATGTTAAATAAAAAAACCCCACAACAACAAAAAAATTAATTTGTGATCTTTTTAAAAATCCTCTAAAAGGAAAAACTATTTACAATAAACAGACAAAGGTCTAAAAAAAAATCTTCTAGGGCCAGGGATGTAGCTCAGTGGCATAGTGCCTGCCTGGCAGAGGCGAAGGCCTGAGTCAGGTTCCCGGTGCCAAAAAGAAAATATTTAAAAAAAAAAAAAAGACCCAAAAAAAAATAAAGGCCCTTTATAGAAAAAAAGTCTTCTATTCATCTGGATTTGATGTTTTCTGGAAAAAATTTACTAGCAACACATGCTTTCTCCATTTTTTTATCAGCTTATCTTTAAATTTTCTAAAATCCTGTTTTGGTACTCCTCTTTGTTTTATGTGTTCATTTCATAACTATCTTCATGCTTTCTTCCAATTTTATTCTTTTACATTTATTTTCTGACTTCTTTAAATGAATACTTATTTATTCATAATCTTTTGTTGTTTTGCTTTTTTGAGACAGGGTCTCATTGTGTAGTTTAGACGGGAGTTGAACTCACTATGTAGCCTAGGCTGGCCTTGAATTCATGAGGATCTTCCTGCTTCAGCCTCCCAAGAGCTGCGATTATAGGCATGCGCCACCATGTCCCTCTCAAAATCTTTTTTTAATAATTGATTTCAGACTGAAAGCTTCTATATAACCTCCAATTATTTTAATAATTCATACTTTGAAAGGTGCTCTAACTCATTAGAATTATGTAGCTATTTAAGACTTTTTGAAAGCATATATATATATATATATATATATATATATATATATAAAGTTTTTTAAAATGTGCTTTAGTTTCTTTGCAGTATTAGGGACTGAACCCAGGCCCTTCACACTAAGCTACATCCCCAGTCCTTTTTTATTTGAGACAGTTTCTCATTAAGTCACTGAATTGCCTGTGTTGAGCTGAACTTGTGTTCCTCCTATCGTGAACTCTATACAGTACACACCACCACACTTGGCTATATTTATTTCTGATGTGCCTTTCAACTATACTGTTATTATAGAACATGTTCTTCATATCAGTTTCTGAAAACTCTTCATAGTACTACAGACCTTAGTACATGATTGGATGATGAGGTTATTTCAACTGATCTTGAAAAGAACACTTATTTTGGGATAAGGGTCATAGCTTGACAACAGAGCATGAAGCACCAGAAAAAACTTACTAGATGTCCCCCACAAAAGGCTTCGTTTTTTCTTTTTTTTTTTTTAAGGCTTCCTTTTTATAGGTGGGGCTTTCAGAAGTGGCTGGGTCTAGAGTATCTGATGCCGGAATTCATGGTGCAATGCCAGATCAAGGGCATTAACAGTGTGAGTGCTACCTCTCCTAAGTAGCCTGGATAAAATATAAAGGACAGAAAAAGCTCTGTCCCTCCTTTGTTGCTTTGCTACCTGTTGCCCACCACGGTTTCTCTTCTGTAATGCCTGTCTGTTCTGCCACCCTGCCTTGAAGCCATCCAATTATGGACTGAAAATTTCTATGAAACTGTAAGCTAAAATAAATCTTTCCTAATTTACCTGTGGGTATTCGTCTTACCACTAGAATGGTGTTCTACATTCCCAGTCCGTTTTGTTTATTTTTAAAATTCTGAGTCAGTCTAAGTTATCAGGCTGGCCTTGAGTTTGTGATGCTGCCTCATCGTAACAGTAGCTGTAATTCCAGGAATTCATAGTGCATCTAGCACTCTCTCATCTTATAAATAGTTATCATGAGGTATTTATTAAAAAGTTCAACATAATCCATTTACTTTTATTTGAATTGCTGGTGTCTGTGTCATGCGCTGATGACAACTCAGAACAATCTAAAGATCGAAGAAAAAAAAACAATAAACTACAGACAGGACAAACAGAAAACAAGATGACAGACTCAAACTTCACCATGTCAATAAGCACATTAAATGTCAAATGAAAAGTCAGGCTGTTAGATTAGACTGAAAAAGAGCTGGGGATTTAGCTCAGCGGCATAAGCGTCTTCCTTGCAAGTGTGTAGCTGTGCGTTCAATTCCCCGTACTGATTTAAAAAAAAAAGAAAAGAAAAGAAAAAAATCCTAGACCCAAGTATATGCTGCCAAAAAACATGGGTTTTAAATATTTACATAAAATAAAAATAAAAGGAGCTGAGTGCAGTGGTGCACACCTGTAATCCCAGCACTTGGGAGACTGAGGTAAAAGAACACTGTTGAGTTCAAGGCCAGTGTGGGTTACTACACAGTGAACCTGAACTATATAGTGAGACACTGTCCCAAAAAAAAGAAAAAAGGGAAAGAATAAAATATATAACACTGTAACACTAACTAAAAGAAAGCTGAAATGCTTTTTGACAGGAAACACAGTAGCCTTCAGACCAAACAATATTACCAAATTAGTGAAACAGAACATAATAAAGAAAACCAACAACCTAGTTCTTCAACATCAATAAAAATCAGTAAATTTCCTGGCCAGACCGATGAGGGAAAAAAATGAAGGAAGATACAGTCCAAGCATGGTGATACACAACTGTAATTCCACTACTCGAGGAAGCTGAAGCAAGAGGACCACTAGGTTTGAGGCCAGCTGATATTATATAGTGAGTTCAAGGCCAACCAGGACTACATAACAAGATGGTCTCAAAACAAACAGAGAAATCTAAAATTTAAGATAATTAAATCTTACAATGTAATAAGAAGGGCCCATTATGCAAACTGGGGTTTTTAATCCTAGGAGTACAAGTTGGCGTAATATTGGAAAACCAACAAAGCACAATGTAATTCACCACATTAAAAAATAGAAATGCACTCTGAGAGGGAGGAGGATGGCACATGGATAACTGAGTATCTTAATGAGACTCTGTCTCAAAATTTTTTAAAAAATTTTTTAAGAGATTGGTATGTAGCTGAGTGTCAAGACCTTCTGGATTCAATCCTAGTAACACAAACAAATAAACAAATCAAGAATGCTGGCTAGTTTGTCTGCCAAGTGAAAACATAGAAAGAAGCCTCAGACTCTGAACCTGGAAGCTGGTCCCTCAACTGACTGAATCTGCCAGTGCTTAGATCTTAGACTTCCTAGCCTTAGAAATGAAGGAAATACATTTTTCATTTAAAAACTACCCAGTACACAGTATTCTTTTATAGAAGCATGAATAAAAGCTTGTACAGATTAAGACATCAACTCTCAAGTCATAACAAACACCCTCATAAAACTGGAATAGATAATTTCTAAACCTGAAAAGTAGCTACTACAATAAGCCCATAAGTAGTGTCATTATTCAAATCAACACTGTACTGACGTACTCAATATAAACTGACAGGAATGGTAATAAAAGGCAACTAAATTAGGAAAAAAAAAAAAAAAAACACCTGTTTAGAGACAACCTGAACTCACACCAAACAATTTATACAATAGCTACTAGAACTAGCCAGTGAGTTTAGCAATAGTGCAAGATATATTAATATTGATATATAAAGTCAGTTTTATAGCCTGAGGAATCAATAAAGTCATTTTTAAAAAATACACTATTTAGTATAGCACTAAAGAAATCTGAAATACAAAATAAATGTTACAGGGGGGCTGGGGATTTAGAAAAAAAAATGTTACAAAAGATGTGAAAGACTTGCACCTTCTACAGAATACTGCTAGAAAGAAATTACATCAACAGGGCTAGAGGTTTAGCTCAGTGGCACAATTGCCTGCCTGGCAAGTGAGAGGTCAAAAGTTTGATCTTTGGTACTAAAAAAAAAAAGGAAGAAAGAAATACACATTACTCAAGAAAAGATTCATTTTTCTCCAAACCAACCTATAAAATCCAACAAAAATCCAGAGGTTAATAAAACTAAATTTCTACAGAAAGAAAGATGCAGAAATAGACCAAGTGGGGCCAGGAATTTAGCTCAGCAGCATAAGCACCTGCCTGGCAAGTGTGAGGTCATGAGTTTGATCCCTGTACCAAAAAAAAAAAAAAAGAAACTGACAAACTGATTCTAAAATTCACGTGTGCCAGGCTGTAATCCCAACACAAAAAAGGCTAAGCAGAGTGGTTGCCATAAGTTCAAGAGGCCAGCTTGAGCTACATGGTGATTTCAAGGCCAGTCTGAACTACATAGCTACATCTTGTATCCAAAAAAGAGAGAAAATGCAAAAGATTTAGATAGGGGGCTGGGGATTTAGCTCAGCGGCATAAGCGCCCGCCTTGCAAGCAGGCAGTCATGAGTTCGATCCCTGGTACCGATAAAAACGAAAAAGACCAAAAAAAAAAAAAAAAAAAGATTTAGATAGTCAAAATAACACTAGAAAAAAAAAATCCTACAAACTTGCAGACATAAGACTATCTTTTCTATAAAGCTACAATAATCAAAACAGTATAATCCAGACATAGTGATCAATACTTAATCCCAGGTATCCGGAAGGCAGAAGTAAAAGGATTTTGAATTTAAAATTTCTGGAAAAAAATTGTGGAAAATCTTTGTGGTCTTAGGGGTAGGTTAGAATTTCTTAACATGGCCTGGCATGGTGGTACACAACTACACCTCCCAGCTCTTGGGAGGCTGAGGCAGGACTGCTGCTAGTTTGAATTCAAGTCCAACGTGGGCTGCAAAAGCAAGTTCAAGGCCAACCTGTATTACATAGCAAAACTGTCTCCAAAAAATACAAAAAAAGCAAAGATTTCTTAATATGACACCACAAGAACTGATAAATTTTACTTCATCAAAATTTGACACCTCTATTCTTCCCAAGACACTTTTAAGGGGAAAAATGCACACAAATAATTAAAGAAAAACTTTAAGAAAAGGGATTTAGCTCAGTGGCACAAGGGTTTGCCTGGCCAGTTCAAGGTCATGAGTTCAATCCCCAGTACCAAAACCAAACCAAACCAAAATAAAACAAACAAATTTCAGATTTATATAATAAAGGACTTATATCCAGTTCTTTATGTGTAATTCTGAGCTGGCAATGATGGATAGCACACACCTGGAATCTCAGCACTCCAGCAGGTTGAGACGAGCCAGTTCACCCCCAACCTGGGCAACTAAGTGACTTAGTGAGACTGGCAAACTTGAAGAAATTTTAAACGCCTAGAGATGTAGTAAAACTCCTGGGATGATTCTCCAGTACTACACATTCACACAAAGAGTAGTAAAAAGAAAATGAGTACTTGATAAAAATATTTTCAAACATGCAATACAGAAAAATCCTGACCACCCTTTCTAGAAAGCAACTAAAAGGAGCGTAGTACCCAAGTAAACAAGCCAAGAGAGTGAAAGTCAGTGACTAAGGAACTTATGGAATTTAATCCAAGAAGTAAGTGAAGGTAATGCTCAGGATTATTAAGAGAACAATCGCAGGAAATAGCTGTGTACCACGCATACAGAAAAATTTGAGAATTTCAAAAAACATAGCTGATCACAGTGGCAAACACCTGTAATCCCAGCTACTTGAAAGGTTGAGGCAGGTGAATTACAGGTTCAAAGCCAGCCAGGAAATTTAGCAAGTAGTACTCAAAAATAAAAAAGGACTAGGGATATACTTCACTGGTTCAATCTTCAATGACATTTAAAAAAACTGCAAAAGACAAATTCAAAAACAATACATTAAATATTTGCAGCATTATTATGTTTTTTGGTTTTTAATTGTTTATTGGTATAATTTAGATATGCATAATGACCACATTAATCATAAGGAAATTTGTACCTGTACATGACACATTTGATTACTCTATTCTTATTGCCTTCCCCCTGCATTCAATACCCTTCCCTTTCTTATTTACAAAGTTTTGCTTCTATTTTGTCAATTTCTCATCTTTTTCCATTTCCCTTCCTTCCCCCTCACTTTCTTTTTGAGCAATTTATTCCTATTCCACAATTTCTATTATATATTTTGGATTTTATTTATATTTTCAGTTTCTTACACAAAAGAGAGAATGTGGTATTTACATGTATGTCCAATTTATTTCACTTCAGAGTATGGTCTCAAAGTCCATCCATTTAGCTATGACACCACATATGTTTTATTCACTTACAATATGATTTATATTTCCAAACCCTAATAAACACAACAGGACAGAATTTTTGCCATTCTGTTCACTGATGTTTCTCAAATACCTAAAATGACACCTACAACCTACTAGGCACTTAATAAAAGGCTAAATTTTAATATAATCACTGTACTTAAGTAACTGGCAATAACATTCTATCTCAAAGATACCACTGAAATCACAATATGCGAAAATTTTAAATTTTTATAAATTTACAGATTCCTATGGGTAATTTTCAGTAGAAAATTAATTATATTTTCACCCGTCATACATCTTTTTTTCTGCCAGGCATGGTGGCACATGTCTGCAATCCCAGCACTGGAAGGCTGAGGCATAAAGATTGCTATGACTTTGACGGCAGCCTGGGCTAGATAATCAGTTAAGACCAGCCTGTAGTACGTAGTGGGACCCTGTCTCAAAAAAAAAAAATCTTTTGAGACAAGGTCTTGGTATATAGTATGGGCTGGCGTTGAACTCACAGCAATTCTTCTTCCTGCTGGGATTACAGGTGCACATCACCACAACCAGCTCATTATAAACCTTAATTTCCCCAATTAAGACAGACAAAATCATTAGCTAATTTCTCTTTCATAAAATTCTCCATTATAGCACATAGGTACTTGATTTTAGGTACATGATACAATTTCTGTCCTGAATGCCAAAATACTTTTAAGAAATATGGGCAAAAAAGGGACAGACTTATTTTATTACATTTAACATTTCATCACCTGGTGCTCTACCTCTTGAAGTAAGGATTCCAACAGCTCAGTTTCTTGGGTAAGAGATGTCTTCTGACCTGTTTAAATATATTAATTATCACACTCAGACTACTAGTTTAAGATTGAAATTAAATTCCAACAAATATGTTCAAGAAAAAGGAATCCATTTCAAGTAAACATAAATTCATTAGAGCAATCTTAAAGATTTTTAAAAGCTTTAAGAGGTTAAATCTAATTGTAGTTTAAAAAAAATACTCTTGGGATGGGGATTTAGCTCAGCAGCATAAGCATCTGCCTTGCAAGTACACAGTTGTGAGTTCGATCCCTGGTACCGAATAAAAAAAGAAAAGAAAAAAAGATTCTTAGAACCAGCCATTACTGCTTTTAGAAAAAATTCAATTTAAATCTGTTAAATTCATCTAAGAAATGTAAAATGACAGCCTTTGATTCCCAGCATTGAAAAGGAGAAAAAAGTTACAATGACTATAATTATAAACCTTAATTTAATTCCACAAATAAGATAGACAAAATAATTAGCTAATTTCTCCTTCATAAAATTCTCCATTGTATCACATAGATATTTGATTTTGGGTACATGATACAATTTCTAAACCCTATGCCCTAAACCCTGAAAAACTTTTAAGAAATATGGGCAAAAAAGGGACAGATTTATTTTATTAATTTTTTTTCTAGATCTCTAGGTTCCTTTTGGAAGAATCACCAGACATGCATTTTAAAAGTGTGATACAATAAGTAGACCAGATATTTATGTTCAAAGTAAGCAAAAAATGCCCAATGAGCATATAAAGGCTTGTTTAAAAAAGAATGCCCAGCTGGGTGTGGTGGCTCACACCTGTAATCCCAGCACTTGGGAGGCTGAGGCAGGAGGATCGTTTCAAGTTCGAGACCAGCCTAGGCTACAAAGTAAGCTCAAGGCCAGCCTGAACTGCATAGAGACCCTGTCTCAAAAAGACCAAAAAAAAAAAAAGAATACCCAGAGAACTAGTCTCAAGAAGTTGGATAAAGAATTATTATAGAAATTTATTACTATATAAAAGAAACGTGTGCGTGTGTGTGTTTATTAATGGTACGTGGGTACATGTCAGTCCATCTATCCATGTCAGACCTTCTACTGGCCTCCTTAATATGCTATATTTCTAAGAACAGGCTCAAATTTGTGATTCCTTTGCTTCAACCTCTCAGAGTGCTGGGGTATATACCAAGACCAGTGATTTTTTTATTTAGTTTTTTAAAAACCAAAAATCAGATCATCCTGATTATAAAGATATTTATAAATATAAATAAATTATAATCTGGGATTTAGTATTACCAGAAGTAATGCTAAGTATCACCAACATCATATACCATTGTCTTAAAACATTACTCCTATGGACAATAGTACCATATATAATTCAACTTAAACATTAGTAATAGATACAAGTTCAAGGCCAGCCTAGGTAACACAACTAGATCACTGCTACATGGATCTACATTCCAGACCCTATTCCAAAAAATTTAGTGGCTGAAACTGTGATACACATAGTCTGAAGTTCTAAGCAAGCTTATAGCAAGACTATTATAGAGATATTCTAACCAGGAAAGAATTCTACTTAACTATAAAAGCTATCTTGGGATTTACAAGATACAATAACTTTTCATAGTGAAAATTATTGGAAAACCACCTAAGTAGGGCAGGTTAAGTTACTGTAAAAGGAAAAAATTTCATCCAGTGAATTACACTCACAAAAATCAAGAGATCAGTACTGTCTTATTTTCAGTTAATCCAATTAAATGAATGAATCAATTAAGCAAATTAATTTTTAAAAATCAAGGAAATTTGCAAATATATTTAGATTAATATTTAAAATCACAATAATAGTAAAGACTTCAATTTTATTTTATTTTTGGTCTTTTTGAGACAGGGTCTCACTATGCAGTTCAGGCTGGCCTTGAGCTCACTTTGTAGCCCAGGCTGGTCTCAAACTCACAGTAAGCCTCCTGCCTTAGCCTCCCAAGTGCTGGGATTACAGGTATGTACCACCAAACCAAGACTTCAATTTTAAAAGTCCTAATCTACACCAACCTTCTTGTACTCTATTTGGCTTAATGAACTTACAGCAGTCTTAAGCATCATTTGAGACTGAAGAAATAAGACCATTCATACATATGACTGACTGCATTTGAAGGCAGACCTAAGGAAAACAAAAAATCACAACTTCCACTTACATAAATTTTTTGGTTTTTTTTTTTTTGTCTTTGCGACACTGGGTCTCACTATGCAGTTCAGGCTAGCCTGGAGCTCACTTTGCAGCCCAGGCTGGTCTCAAATTTCTAACAATCCTTCTGCAGAGTGCTGGGATTACAGGAGTGGACTACCACACCCGGCTATTATTTACAATCTTTAAGTGGTCCATGAATGGCAAACTCAAATGTCTATAGGTTTCTTCTGAACTCCTACATGGTGTGGAAAAACTGGACTGTTCCATCTAACTAAAATGAAGATTTTCTTTCAAAGATTATTCACTGATATGTCTTGGGAAAAAATTGTAAATCAGATTGCACAGATTTATAATATAAAAATGATTCATAGAATACAATAAATATATCTAAACTCAAATATATTTATAACTTTTTAAAAAGAAGTTAAAGTGGATAAAACAGTATTTTTAATGACACCAAAGAATGACCAAAACCCTGGGAAAGATGAAAGTAAAAAATCTTTGTTCATACCTTATTAAGGTTAATATATTTTTCATAATGGATGATGAAAATTGCAAAGCTAGTTTTGTGTCAGTAAAATATCAGAAGAACTAGAATTATAGGTAAACTCAAAAATACTAAAACAACCAAACATTAGCACAGATTCAAACTATTAAATTTTATTTTCAGCACGGTACTAGACTCCATAATCAAAGAATAATAAGAGACTCTAAGGAACCAAAGCATGAGCAACACAAATATTGTAAACACATTTAAATATAATTTAGATATAAAAATGAGGCCTACTAGAAATTGGAAACCAAGACTTCATAAAACTCTAAAACATGTTGAGAGGTGTAAGTTCTTCACCTTTAATTATCGAATGAAGGGAAATATGGTATTAGTAGAAATATTTATCAAATTTGGTTTAAAAAAGAGTGGGGGGAGCTACCTAATGATGAGGTCCCTTAGCCACTAGGATTCTCGTCCAAATGACTGAAAATTTTTCTAATAGTTTCTAAATATAAGTCAGGCAGATAATAACAGTTGTTATCTACAATTTCAAGACTCTAGCCTATAAAAACTCAAGAAATTTACTCTTCTAAGACTGAACCTCCAGGAAGCTCCAAGTACCATGTTCTCCAGGCTGCATATAAAAAAAACTCACCCATTAGTGTTATAAGTTTATTTTTCAACTGTGTGTCTAATCGTGCAATCATCATTTCCACTGCATTCCTAATTTCCCGAACACGCTCATCTTTTGCATTTCTTACAGCTTCTACATTTCTTTCCTAGAAGATACATGTAAAAAGAACTTTAATTAAAGAACTTTAAAAAAGGAAGTAAACGGACATTAATTCAATCACTGCAAGTATTCTTAAATCAGTTATCTCTTTAAAATGATTTTCATAAAATGTTGGTAGAGCATAATAATTCAGAGTTTTGAACTAAATCAGTTTAAAAGATTTTTAGAAAAAAGCAGGTATACTAAAGCATATTTAACAGAAACATCAATAAAAAGAAGTGTCATTATAAAACACTGTACATAACATACCTAGGCCATATGTGAAGTCATAATTATATCCCTGACAGAAAACTACTTTTTAAAACCAGAAAGCCAGCCATGGTGAAGCACACTTGTAATCCCAGCATTTGGGAGGCTGAGGCAGGACAATCATAATAAGTTGGAGGGCAGTGTAAGCTATGTAGCAAGATCTTCTTTCAAAAATCAAAAAAAAAAAAAAAAAATTAAATGAACAGAATCACTTCACAGACTAAAGAACGCTAAAACAAATAAAAATGTTTAAAAACAGTATTGACAGCAGTCCATAGTTTGTTTTTGTTTTCAGAATGACATACAAAAAGAGTTAAGTTTTAGGGGCTGGGAATTTAGCTCAGTGGCACAAGTGCCTACCTGAGAAGTGCGAAGTCATGAGTTCAACCCCCAGTACCAAAAAAGAAAAATAAAAAAGAGTAAGTTTTTCTGTATGTATATTTCAAATTGGCACAGCACAAAATAAAAAACCAATCCTTCCTATACTTGCAACTCAAATATAAATACTAGCAATAAAAATCTCAACTTAGAAGGCTGATGGGCCGCAGATTTAGCTCAGCGGCATAAGCACCTACCTGGCAAGCACCAGGTCATGAGTTTAATCCCTGGTACCCCAAAAAAAAAGCTAGGCATGGTGGGACATGCCTGTAATCCCAGCACTCAGGAGGCTGAGGCATGAGGACTGTTGTAAGTTCGAGACCAGCTTGGGCTATAAAATGAGCTCAAGGCCAGCCTGAACTGCAGAGTGAAACCCTGTCTCAAAAAGACAAAAACAAAAACAAAATCTCAACTTAGAATATCCTCCTAACGTGGTTAAAGAAAAAATGGGTAACAAGTAGTTAGAAAAAGACCAAATAGAAACCAGCCAAATTACTTATTTTTCAAAATGACTTGTAGCATACATTCAATTCTACAATACTATTTTCCACATAAAGACTGTTACAAATAAATATTTGGATTTTGATTCTTGAAAGGTGAAACATACAAGAATACTTGTTCTTAAGCTAAAAAGATACACAAATCTTATTTGTAACTGTCATTTGGCAACTGTAAACAAAATATATTCCCAAAGCATATTTATTACTTGAAGTTTATCACATTTTCCCACAGAAATAATATTTTAGCCAAGCATGGTGGTGCACACCCTGGGTGGGTGAGGGAGCAGGATTGCTGTGAGACCAGCCTGGACTACATAGTGAGTTTGAGGCCAGCCTGAACTACACAGCAAGACCAACCAACCAACCAAACATTTTAAAATATATGATGGTCATCAACTGTGCCATACAAATTTTTTTGAGCCATGTAATATTTTAAGATAATCATTGTGCCTTGTATCTAAATGTACTCCCGAAACCTCACATGGTCATAGGTGGGGCTTTTCAGAGGTGGCAAGATCTAGAAGCTATAATGCTGGGACCAAGGAAGTGGTGCTGGGATTGATTCAGGGTGCAATTCTAGGGTTAAGGGTACCCTACCCTTGGTGCGAGTGCTGCCTTAAAGGTAGGTAACCTGAACAGGATATAAGGGAAAGAAAAGGGCTGCGACTGTCATCATTTGCTGCCTTCTGCTTACCATCAACTGTATTTCACTTCTGTGATGCCCCTCTGCCATACTACCCTGCATTGGAGCCAGCCAATTAGGAACTGAAGCCTCTATAAACTATTGAGTCAAAATAAACTTTCCTTCTTTAACTTTGGTTATTAGGTATTTTGTCTCAACAAGGAGAAAAGTAACTGAGACAGTATTACTAAATATTACTCCTTCTGCTCTGTAAGAGTATACTCAGAACATTACAAATATTTTTCCTTTGCAACAGAAACCTTCCCAAAACTGGAGATTTAAAGAATGAACAACTTTAATGACTACTGAAGTCAATGTGGAGAAATCAAATATTCATTCTATAATAAGCAGACTACTTTGGCAATTTCCTAATCCTGCAAGAGTTAAATCTCTAGCTTTAGGGCCAAGGGTTTAGCTCAGTGGCATAAGTGCCTGCTTGGTAAACATGAGGTCATGAGTTCAATCCTCGGTACCAAAAAAACAGGGGGGGAGGGGGGCTGGGGATTTAACTCAATGGCATAATTGCCTGCCTGGTAAGTGTGAGGTCGTGAGTTCAGTCCCCAGAACCAAAAAAAAAAAAAAATCTCTAGCTTTAGCTCCTTCCCCACTAGCCAAGACTCAGGATATAAATTCCTCAGCTAGGTCATTTCAAAGAGGGCTTGTGGGAATGTGAAACCAAGAGCTCTTAACACAGTGACCACAGAATGAAGTTCTCCACAGTATGTCATAGTCACTCAGTAGTGCTATGTTTTCCTGAGGAGAAAAACATGAAGTATTGAGTTACTGCTCAGCTGTGATTGGAAAAATACTTACAAGTTATAACTAATGGAAAAAAAAAATTTCCTCACCTAGCTTAAAGTTTATGAGCCTATCTAAAATAATCCTACCAAATTTCAAATATTGATTTCAACATCACATATTTGCATTATACTATAGAATACAAAAAGGATGCTCATATAGCAAGCAGTCTTACCACTTCTTGAACTAGGCTGATCAGTTCCATGAGACGTCGACGAAGTTTGGCTACCTCTTCATTCACTTTAGTGACATGCTGTTCATAAATTTCTGCCAAAGGTTTAAAGGTATGTCCACCATGCTATGTAAATTAATAAGAGCAGTTTTAAAAGATTTTCTAATATCTCATCTGCATTTAATATCACCACCACCCCACTTTTTGTGGTAGTAGGAATTCAACACAGGGTCTGATATACTTAACAGTAGGCAAGCAGGCTCTACTGTTAAGTTATATCTCAGTCCACTTTTAAATTTTATTTTTAGACAGTCTTGTTAAGTTGCCTCTAACCTGTGATCTTCCAGTCACAGCCTCCCAAGCAGTTGGAATTACACAGGTACAACACCATACATTCATTTCTCACACTATGGATACTAATATTCAGGTAAATATTTTTAAATGAGTACTTTCCATATCCCTTTATTTTACTAAAGCAGATCAGTACATATATAATCACTGGGCCCATGTGGGAACTCCTTTAAGATCAGAAATAATGGACTCTTAACACAAAGTTCACCTTTACCTACATATCTTGGGCTCATTAGAAAAACAAAATCCTGGGCTGGGATGTAATTCAGTGGCAGAGCACCTGCCTACCGAGCACAAACAAGACCCCAGGTGGTATCTGTAACAATGCAAAAAACAAAAACAAAACAAACAAAAAAAAAAAACACCAGAAAAAGAAAAAGAGAAGGAAAAAGAAAAAAACATTTTTTCCGGGGTCTCATGTAGTTCGGACTGGCCTTAAGCTCAGTATGTAGATCAGAGTGCTCTCAACTCGGGGTGATACTCCTGGATTAGCCTCCCAAGTGCTGAAATTACAGGCATCTGCTATCACACAGACTTAAGATAAAGAAAATATTAACCACAGTCTAAATCATTTCTCAAAGCCTTCTTAGCCACTCTTCTCTTGAACACTAGCTTTTTTTTGGTATTTTTCGTTTTTACCGATACCAGGGATCAAACTCACGACTGCCTGCTTGCAAGGCAGGCGCTTATGCCGCTGAGCTAAATCCCCAGCCCCTACACTAGCTTTCTTTCATAACCCCAAATTTCAGTGGGCATGGTGGAGCACACCCATAATCTCAGCACTTGGGAGGCCTAGGCAGGAGTATTGCTGCTAGTTTGAGGCCATCATGGGCTACGCAGAGTTCAAGATCATCCTGAATTACAGAGTGAAGCCCTATCTCAAAATAAATACATACTCAAATTTCTTTCCTCCAGGTCTTATTCAAAAGCAATTCCTATATTATCATTTCATCAGCTCTCTATCCCTAAAATTTATCATACCAATTAAATATGGAATTGTTTGATACCTGTGTTATTCATAATCAAATCCTCAGTCTCTAGCACAAGATGTAAAACAATGGTGGAATATTTGTCTAAAATTTACAAAGTACTTCGATCCCCAGTTCTCCAAAAAAAAAAAAAAAGAGAGAGAGAGAGAAACAAATAAAAAATAGAAAGTGAAAGAAGAGAGGAAAGAAAGGAGAGAGGAATACTTGAGGCAAAAATCAAGTGTACAGACTTGGCAAAGGCAATGAGTTCATTATTCATCCCACAAAAGAAATTACTGTGAAAGCTGGAAATTGGCTGGCACATGTTTTTAATTCCAGCATTCTGAGAGGGAAGATGATTGCAAGTTCAAGGCCCACCTAACAGCAACATTATGAGAACCCATCTCAAAAATAAAAAAGTGTTGGGATGTAGTTTAATATAAAGGCCCAGGGGCTGGGGATATAGCTTAGTGGCACAGCACCTGCCTGGCAATTGCAAGGTTCTGAGTTTGATTCCCAGTACAAAAAAAAATTTTAAAAAGCAAAGGTCCTGCATTCAATTCCAAGTATTGCAAAAAAATAATAAATTACTATAGAGATAGAAAGCTAATACAAAATAGCATGGTATGCCTAGTTGCATTCAGTTCAAAGAACCATTTTTTGGTGCTAAAAAACCAATTTTCAATCCAATTCTAGAAACATTTATAGCTCTTGATGGGTAAAGAAGACTTAAGGTTTCCATTATAAAAGTCCTTGGAGCTCCAGTAGTGCAGTCAGTTAATGTACAATATTTATATATTACAAAAAAAGTCCAATAATGAATAAAGGATTAGCCAAAGTACCCCACACTGTTATCTAAGAGGAGGTAGAAAAACAGATGTGGCTTTTCACTATCTATATTTTGCAAAGCAATAAAGTCTTGCTATGTTCTTTTGACTGGTCTCAAACTCATAGGCTCAAGCAATCCTCTCACCTCAACCTTGGGGTAGCTGAGACTATAGGCATTTTTCCAACACATCCTGAAAGATGTGAATTTTTAAACATTCACTTAAAGCATGGAAAAGAATGTTTTCATTGGCTCTTACAAAGCCTGTCTAAATATTAAACTGAAAAAAATGTTTCTGATCAGCACATTAGTATTCAAATTTGAACAGAGCTCCAAAACTGAGCGCTAGTCAACTAAGTAGGCCTATCACCCTTTCTGTAAAATATACTGACTGGTACCCACGGAACAATCAAGTCTCATGATGAATAGGCAATTCTAGTCATCCACACATTTCTATTCCCATGATCACTTATTTTCCCACTAAGACTATTTTATCAGGCTGCAGATGCAACTCAGAGTAGCATGCTCCAGGAGCCTCTGAGGTCAATCACCAGCACCATCAAAGAAAAAAAGTCTTATACTTTTTCTCAATCTATTTATGTTTATAATATATTTACCACAAAGAAATTACTTAAATATTAAATACATACTAAAACATGACTATAAATATAACAAGTTGCTTGTAAGTAAACTAACTTAAATGCTTTAGACTTAAGAAACATAGATGGCCTTTTAAAAATCTGCTTTTGCAGCAAGGCTAAGTGGCACATGTCTATAGTTCTAGCTACTTGGGAGGTTAAGACAAGAGGATAACTTGGGCATGAGGATTCAAGGCCAGCCTAATGAATAAGTTGAGAATCTGTCTTTTAAAAAAAAAAAAAAATCTGCTTTTTTGAAAGAGGTGAAAAGCTGGGTGTGGTGCCACACTCTTGTAATCCCAGCACTAAGGAGGCTGAGACAGGAGGATCTATGCAAGTTCAAGACCAGCCTGGGCTACAAAGTAAACTCAAGGCCTGCACAGTGAGACTCTGTCTCAAAAAGAGAAAGGGAGAGAGAGAAACAAAGACAGAGACTAGAAAAAAGTAATTAACTGTAAGAGTTATACATGGGGGGCTGAGGATTTAGCTCAGCGGCATAAGTACCTGCCTTGCAAGCAGGCAGTCATGAGTTCGATCCCCGGTACCGATAAAAATGAAAAAGACAAAAAAAAAAAAAGAGTTATACATGGTTTGAATATTTGAGCACTAATTGTTTTAAAGAAATCAAAGTCAGAAATTATGGTCAATGTATCAGACCAACTCAACTTTAATCAAATAAAAGATATTCATCGGGGCTGGGGGTTTAGCTCAGCGGCATAAGCGCCTGCCTTGCAAGCAGGCAGTCATTCGTTCGATCCCCGGTACCGATAAAAAGGAAACACTCAAAAAAAAAAAAAGACATTCATCCTATAAGCAAAGATACAGAGATGCAAGTAGGGCTAAGGATGTAGCTCACTGGTAGAATGTTTGCCTAGCACACAAAAAGTCCTTATGTTTGATCCACAACACTAAAAAGGAAATGAAGGAGCTAGACATGAATAAAAATTCTATAGGTACTAGGTTAAAATATTAATTTAAGGGGTACGAATTTGACATTATACATGCCCACTCAAAGAACTTCTTCTGGAATTCTTATTCCTAAGGTACATACAAAGCAGACACATTTTAATTTTCATTCTACAGAGTAATAATACTACTTTCTAACTAAATCAAACAAGTATTTCCCAGTACTCAGGAGGCTGAGGCAGGTGGCTCACTGCGAGTGTGAGACCAGCCTAGGCTACAAAATGAGCCCAAGGGCAGCCTGAACTGCATAGCGAGACCCTGTCTCAAAAAAGACTAAAAAAACAAAAAACAAAATAAAATAAACAAACTATCCAGTACTTAAAATGTTCCACGGTATGCTAAAATTTATTATACTCACCATTCCTCCCCAAAGTGCACACTGATGGCAGATACACTTCTTACAAGTCCAGCAAAATACACTAAGCTTTTCATGATGGTTTTCACACCTACATTTTGAAAAGAAAACATGGTTATAAATTAAGTAAATAAAAATTAAAATATAATTGCATGAATAAATTTCTAAGTTTGGACAAACAGGTCAATTTTAAATGACTATGTCTCCAAAAACCACAATATGAAATCTATTCTGTAGCTTCAGGAAATTAAGATAAAGAATTATGCATTGACAAAATTTCTTAAAGTACTGTTTCATTACTATAAACATATGCAAATTGCACATTCCTTTCTAAATGATATACCAACAAGCACCACTTCCTGGTATCAATACAGATGATAAATACTTGCCTACTGTTCTCTTTTAGGATTAATAATCAGATTGAAATATCTATACATACATAAGCATGTGTACTGTACAAATACTTTTCCCACACGTGACCAGTCATGATAACAGCCAACATATAATTAATTGCATACTATAATACCAGAATCTCATGGGAAGTAACTCAATATCTTAAATATCTTGTTTTTTTAAATATCTTAAACCAGATATCCATATGCAAAATAATGGATAATAATAATATAATAATATCCAATATCTTAAACCAGATATCCATATGCAAAATAATGGAGTTATACTCTATTACAGACTGAATTATGTCCTCCCAAAATTCACATATTGAAGCCTTAACCCCCAATATAGCTTTATTTGAAGACAGGAATCTTAAGGAAGTAACAGAGGTCAAATAAAGTCATAAAAAAGAGACCCAAATCCAAAAGGACTAGATCCTTATAAGGTAAAAACATATATAACAAAGACCATGTTAGGACAAAGCAAGAAGGTGGCCATTTGTAAGCTAAAGAAAGAGGTCTCACCAGCAACCAACCCTGCCAGCACCTTGAGCTTAGAATTACAGCTCCAAAACTGAGAAAATAAATTTCTCTTGGTTAAGCCACCAAGTCAGTGGTGCTGCTACAAGTTGCCCTAGTCAATTACTACAGACCCTTACTTTACATCACATACAAAAATGAACTCAAAATGGATCAAAGAGCTAATTGTAAAATCAAGAGCTAAAACTCTTAGAGCAAAACACAAAGAGGGAAAAACTTCATGACATAAGTTTGACAGTAATTTCTTGGATGTCATACCAAAAGCTCAGATGACAACAATAAAATTTTAAAGTTGTGCACGTTAAATCAGAGTAGGTGGGTGTGGTAGCACACGCCTATAATCCCAGCACTCAGAAGGCTGAGGCTGCTGAGACAGGTGAATCAGTGCAAGTTCAAGTCCAGCCTGGGCTACAAAGTAAGCCCAAGGCCAGCTGCAATAGCATAGTGAGACCCTGTTTCAAAAAGACAAAAAAAAAAGTCAACAGAGTTAAAAAACAACCTAAAAACAAGCAAAAATCACAAATCATGTATCTGATAAGTGATCAACATCCAAAACATACAAAGAACAAAGAACCTGACAAATTAACACACCCTAGATTTTAAAATGAGCACATGACATTCCTACACATTTCTCCAAAGAAGATACATGAATTCACATGGCCAACAAGTGTACTAAGATGTTCATACTACTACTACTAAGTCCCTTGGCAAATGCAAATCAAAACCTCACATCCATTAGATGTCTGTGATGAAAACAAACAAAAGAAAAACAAAGAACAAGCAAGTCCTGCAATTATTGGCCAGGTAGAGAAACTGGAACCCTAGGCACTATTGGTAGAATTATAATATGCTATAGCCACCATGGAAAATAGTATGGAGGTTCCTCAAAATTTAAAATAGAAGGCCAAAGATTTAGCTCAGTGGCATGAGTGGCAAGCACAAGGTCATGAGTTTGATCCCCAGTACAAAAAAAAAAAAAAATTTAAAATAGAAAACCAGGCATATTGGCCCACATGCCTATAACCCAGCTGCTCAAAATGGGAGCAACATACCAACAACTTGTATGAGCAGCTCTCAACACTGTCCAAGAACAAATAAAAGGCCTTTCTATATATAATATCCATTATTCTTGAGAAAAAGTACCTAATTGTTCACCTGTGAAATATACTATAGATTTTGTATGATGAACTCAAAAGTATATATAATTTAGGAGCAAAATGAGAGATAAAAGGGAATAGGACAGGCTTTGTGGAGAGGGTAAAGTGATTTGTGAATGACAGGTAGAAGAGAGGAAGAGGAAGAAAGTGAAAAGGAACAAGATGAGATGTGTTTGTACTAAGACAATGAATGCATTTATTTTGTATTGCAAATATGCAATAAAAAAGAAAAGAAAAAATATATAGAAAAAAATTAGATCATTACTTTTGGTGTGACATTCATAATGCTAAAAGTAACAGAAATCCTTAAAAGTCCAGATTTAACTAGAATAGAAGAGACAACACTAGGCTTTATTTCTGATTATGAATTAACATGTTAAGCCTCTTGCACTTCTATGGTTCTGTTTTCTCAGCACAATGAAGGAACAATTATAAATTTTTCTAATAACCCCTAAAGCTTCAACCTCTTGCTTTAATAGGCTATGAATTTAGAAAAAAAATTACCTTATTTTTTAAAAAATAAAACATTCAAAGAAAGGTATGTGGTGGCACACACCTATAATCCCAACACTTTGGGAGGCTAAGGCAAGAGAAAAGCAAGTTCAAGGTTGGACTGGACAATTTAGTGACTTTGGGAGATCCTGTCTCAGAATAAAAAATCAAAATCAAAATAAAAAGTGAAAAAGAGCTGGGTACCATTTCTAGTATGAAGGCCCTTGCTTCAATCCACAATACAACAGACATCCTAAATAAACAATATTCTTATATGTCTCCTAAGTTACTTTACCATTGCTAGACAGTGTTGCCTGCAATTAACCTTGTAGTTTCTCCATTTATAAAACTGTCACATTACTATATCTATCCTCATAATCCTCCAGATATGATCAAAACTGCACCATCATATGATGAAAGACCATCTGTTAGTTCTTACTGCTCAAAGATTCTATTCCCGGGGGAGGAAAAAAGATGGTGGATAGATACCAGCAGGCTATAGAGACTCTCTGAGATAGTCAACTTAGATTCCAAAAATAATACAGTGTGGGGAGTGCCAAACAAAGGGAGATACACCCTCCAGACCCAGGAACAAACTAAGCTGAGAGAAACCAATTAAAAATACGGTCCTGGTGCTACGATTGGAACAGCTACAGTCTCAGTGCTGCTGCTTGAACTTGCTGCTGCTGCTGCACTTGAACTGGCACAGGCGGGATAGCCCACCAGTTTCAACTCACTGGAGATGCATATGCACTAAGAGCAGGAGTCAGCAAACAGAACTGAGAGCAGAGCTGGGGGGAACCCTGCAGTGACCTGCTGTGAGTGACCAGAATAAAAACCCTTCCATAGAGAAGGGGGAGCTCCAACAGACAACATTCTGGGACTGGGCAGATTGGCCAGAACAAGGGGCTGCAGTGACTTCAGTCAGCTATTCCCTTCTCAAGCGGGATAGGTGGGGAGCACTTGACCTGGGTGACGCCTGGACTGAAACCCAACAGGCTAGCCCAACCAAGTTCCTACGGCTGGCAGTGCATCCTAATGAAGTGAAGCCTTCAGCAGGCTGACTGACCCGGAGGGGCAGGCCCAACATAGGCTGGCGGAATCTGTACCTCCTAGTACACTGCAGTGGGCAGGACCACCTAGTTAGCATGCTTCAGACAAACTGTAACCAACAAAGAAAGAAACTGGGCCTCCTATATATGCCTGTAGGGAAGGAACAAAAAATATGAGAAGAG
Source organism: Cavia porcellus (assembly GCF_034190915.1). Classification (NCBI taxonomy): domain Eukaryota; kingdom Metazoa; phylum Chordata; class Mammalia; order Rodentia; family Caviidae; genus Cavia; species Cavia porcellus. Next base: position 63,303,860 of record NW_026947489.1, read on the forward strand.
AAGGCAAGAAGAAAGGGTCCTCAGTCCCAAATCCTGAGAACACTGATCCAGGAAAGGGAAATGCAAAGGAGAATGAGGACAGCAAACATGCAATATCAGACACAGTACCAATAGACATAGTGATATGTTTGGGACCTCATAGACAAGTTCAAAAGTGAAACCAAGTAAAGCAAGATATAAATAGAATAATTAAAGAAATGCTAAGCACCTCCCAAGAAAAAAAAGATGGAAGAACAGAAGAACAAAAAAAGGGGGGAGAATTGTTTGATGAAGAAAATAGAGAAAACAAAGAATACATGAAGCCGGTTCAAAGAGATTACCAGGAAATTAAAAACTCCATTGAAAGCTGGCAAAACTGCTTGGAAAAAACTAAGGATAGGTTATCCAAACTGGAGGACAGAGTTTGCAATGTGGGAACATGAAAGGAAAAATTTCTTAAAAATAACAAGGAAACAAGCACTAATAATACAAAGGCTAAAAGATGACAAGAGGATCTATAACTTAAGAATAAAGAATGTGAATGAAGAAGTAGGGGTACAAACAAAGGAACTGCAAAGGCTATTCACAGAAATAAAACTTCCCAAACATAGGAAAAGATACTCAGATGTATGAGGCATACAGAAATCCAGCCACCTACAACCAAAACAGAACTACACCCAGGCATATAATAATCAAGATCCCAGAAATCCAATTTAAGAACAGAATATTAAAAGCTGTCAGAGACAAGAAACAGATCACTTACAAGGGAAAACCCATCAGAATTACAGCAGACTTCTCAGCCCAAACCATCAAATCGAGATAAGCATGGGGCGAAATAATCCAAGCCTTGAAAGAAAATAACCTCCAGCTCAGATTGATGTATCCTGCACAATTGTCCCTAGAAATTAATGGAAAAACAAGAAGCTTCCAAGATAAAGAGGAACTGGGGGAATTCACAACCACCAATTCAACTCTACATTCTTTTTTTTTTTTTTTTTTTTTGTCTTTTTCCTTTTTATCGGTACCGGGGATCGAACTCACGACTGCCTGCTTGCAAGGCAGGCACTTATGCCGCTGAGCTAAATCTCCAGCCACCAATTCAACTCTAAAGAGAATACTGCAGGACATTCTAAAGAGAGAGGAAAAACACCAGGATTTCAGGAACAGTGGCAGAGAGGCCCCAACGAATGGAACAAAAAGCGAAATGAAGAAGGACAAACAGACAACTAATGACAGAAAAAGAGCACAACAGAAAAGAGGCAGAGAAGGTTGGGTATAATTTCTAATATAGAGGGCCTAAATACACTAACTTATGGGAAAAAAGAGAGAATCACAGGCAGAGTGGATCAAGAGGTAGGGTCCACCGAGATGCTCTTTATAGGAAATATAATTAACCTGAAGAAGGGTATACGGACCAAAATCAAATATGAGAAAACAGAACTTGCTGTGATAGGGAACCAGAAAGTAAAAGGGGTAACTGGACCAGAATTTATGGATAGGTTGAAAAGACAGGCTTCAATAAGTGAAGAAGTACAAGATCAAGTCCAGGAGTGAGAAAGTTCGGAAACACTTAAGATAAATACCAGGTTGCCCCCCCCCCAATATAAAAACAAGAGTGTTGGGGAGATCCAAAAATACACAGTACATCCTGGGGGAGTAAAAGGGGAGGAAGAGTCTTTAAAAAGACAGAAGATATTGCTAATAGTGTATCAGGAATTAAAACCCTTATTACTCGCACTACTCTGCTTAGTTGGAACTTGTTCCGTCCCAGTTTGTATACAATCACTGGATCTGAGGGCACAGAGAGCTGTCCCGAAGATATCAGGATATAGCACAGTGGTCATCTTTAATTTCTTATTAACTTAATCCAGATCCCTGTATAACTGATACTGTTGTATCATGACTGATCTTAGTTAAATCTGATTTGTTTGACTGCTGCTTATTATTGACAGATTTTATTCAAAACTGTTAGGTTGATGGTATCAAATTGAAGGGTACAGACAACTATACTGAAAATGACAATGATTCACTACCATACCCATTCTGATTTGATTACTACCTGTTTTTGTAGCTCTACACTATCTATAAAGTTGTATTTCTATTAATTCTGTTATGTACTGATATATTCAATTATACTTTATCTGATGATATAGCCAATTCTGTTGATGATAGCAAGAGACAGCATAGTGACCATGGTAGAACTCCTTATACAGCAGTTTTATATGTCTTTTTAGTTTTATGTGTCTATAGGAATATGTTTTGTTCTGTCCTGCTTTGTTTTGTTTCTCCCTCTAATATAGAAAGGATAGAAATACATCTTAAGACTCACGATTGTGTAAAACCTATAAACAGTTTATGAGAACTGATCTTATGACAGACACATGATGAAATGAAAAAATACTCTGAAGGAAAAAAAGGAGCACTGCAGTACCCAGTGCTGATTCCAGAGTGTCATGATGTGAAATCCAACAATACTATTAATCTTTGTTCAGAATGATTTTAATCTACTAAATTTCATTTGGTCTCAACGTAAATGAAGATACGGGTAAATGCGTATATGTCTAAGTGTATAGGATTGATAGCCATATTACTTAGCTTTTGTTAGATAGTTGAACAGAACTGTTTGCAGTCTCCCTGGTTGAATTCCCATTTATATGTTCCACTTTTGTGTCTTGAACAATTATTTGTGGGGGGACAATATGTATACATCAACTAGTGATTTATTACTGTTTATTTCTTTTCTTTGAAAGTATATACTATTTCTACCCGTTTTCTGTTTTGTTTTTTCTTTAAATAAAATTTTAAAAAAAATTTCTATTCCCAAGGCATTCTCCAAAAATAACATGGTATTCTAATTGTGTTCCTATTAATCAGGCAAAAATTGGTCCTGTATCTCCCCTAAGTATAACAAGAACTTTATGTACATGTGTAAATATGTATGCATATTCATGCCACAAATATTAAATATTTTAAAATTCATTTTAAATATTTTTAAAAACCGTCAAATGAAAGAATTATTTAAGAAATATTAAATTTCTTATTTATAAATAACTAAAAGAAAACTATTATTAAAGTGTCATTTGAGGGGTTATGGATTTAGCTCAGTGGCATAAGCGCCTGCCCAGCAGGTGCCAGGTTGTAAATTCAATCCCTGGTACTGAAAAATAAAACAAAACAAACTAAAATAAAATAAAATATCAATTGGGCTGGAAGTTTAGTTCAGTGTTTCACAGCCATGAGGCCCTAGGTTTAATACCCAGCACCACACACACACACACATATATATGCACTCACAAAGATGCACTTATATAGCATCATTAAAATGGCATGCAGTAAAATCTATTTGAGGTAGGAAATTGAGGGCATACTTGTCCTTTTCATTTTCCTCATGCTTGGTGAGACTGCAGAGTTGAAGAGTATCCAGCTGCTGTGTTACTTCTTCTGCCCAACGACAATTTACTAGTTCTCGTAGCTGCAATGGAGCACTGGGAAGAAAATTCACACACATATTCTAACTCAGGATTTTAAGATTAATTTTTTAAAGTAAATATATTCCTCAAATCAGAGCCTATAACCATATTCATATCATAATACTATTAAAATAACAAAACACAAATATAAACTTTGAACCCACCATGTTATGATTTTACACCAATTACCGAAAAGAAAAATCAACTAAGCAAAAAGTACTGATAATTCACAATACAAACTTAATTTTCAATCTTTAATCATTAAACTGTATAAAATGATATCCATGGGGTCACAAGTATAGTTCAGTGGTAGAGCACATGCCTTAGTGTGCTCAAGAAATGGGTTCAGGAAAAAAAAAAAAGAAGTGTGTTTGGCCTCCAGAACCACACACACACACACACACACACACACACACACACAAAAGGAATAGCTGCTATCTACATGTCACCATTTTAATTTTTTAAAGAAACTTAAACATCAGGCCACATTTGGTGGTACACACCTATAATCCCAGAATTTAGGAGGCTGAAACAAGACGTTGCTGTGAGGTCGAGGCAAACCTGGGCCACAAAGTGAGTTCAAGGCCAGACTGAACTGCATAGTGAAAATTTAGTCTCAGAAAATTTTTATTTATAAAAATTTAGTCTCAAAGAAAAAGAAAAGAAAACCCTGAAATTCCATCACATGCTCACACTAGACATCTCAAGAGCTAAATCACGACAGGTAGTTAGCGACTAACATACTGGATAGTGTAGAAGTAGAATAATACAGCTGGTCTTCTTGCAAGCTAAATGTAAACAATACAGAATAAAAAATGGGCAGAAGAAGGTGCTCTGACATTAAAAAGTAGAAACACCCTATGTATCTCAAAATGGGCATAAATAAATCAAGGCATAGTTATTACAATGGATTATTCAAATTTCTTTAAAAAATGACACGTATACATTCCATTAAAATATCTAAGGCCAGGGAGTTAGCTCAGAAGCATAAGTGCCTGCCTGGCAAGCGTGAGGTCATGAGTTTGATCCCAGTACCAAAAACAAAAAAAGAAAAGAAAAGATACCTATCATTTTTAAAAATTATGGCCAGGTATAGTGGCACATACCTGTAATCTCAGCACTCTTGGAGGCTGAAGCAAGTTAAGTTGAAGCCTAACCTGAACATCGTAGTGAGACCCTGTCATGAAAACAAAACAAACAAAACACACACATACACATACACATATGCAGACACTCTGAATAGATAGGGTGTAACTCATTATGGAGGTGGTGGGTGTAGTCCCCAGTATTGCAAACAAATAAATTAAAACAATAAAACAAAGCACACACATGCACATGCATAACACACACATATATGGAAATAATCCCAGCTGCTTGTGAGGCTAAAGCAAAAAGATCACAAATTTAAGCCCAGCCTGAAAAAGTAACTTAAAAAGACCCTGTCTCAAACTAAAACCTAAAAAAGAACTGCAGATAACAGTTCAATGTAAAGACCTTCAATGCCCAGCATCCCCCACCGCCCCACAATAAGTTATACAATGATTTTCTAAAAGGGACAAGGGTAGAAAACACCAAACAAAGGGATTCCTACATAAACCTAAGTCAGATAAATTAGCCTGTCTGATTTTTCTCTAGACACACTGTTTTCTATTCAACAGTATTCATAAGAAAAGTCTAGCAAATTAGAAAAAAAAAATGAATTCTAGGGCACACTCCAACTCCACAGCCTTAATATTTTCCAAGTTCAAAAATAATGTAGCAAAACACTTACCGGCAATGAGGACACTGAGCTCTCTGCTCTGTCAGCCAGCGCTATGAAGGTAAAATAATTCAATTTTTGTTGTAAAAACATCATTAATTTGTATATATCTATTATTTACAAAGCAAATTTAACAAGTGTAATTCTCTAATGCCTAAATTAACTTTAGAGATGCTTACAGAAACAACAGGCAATTTACTGTGTCATTATCCTGACAGGAACAAACTTTCAAAAAGACAGAACTTATCCTAAAATAGTTAACAGGTTACTATCCCATAGGAAAGGAAGTGATTCTAGGACTATCTGGATTTCATAAGAAACACTCAATCTTCACAAAAATGATGATTTTGTCATTCCATCCTCAAAATTAATTAATAGACTTTCTTCTATCTAAGCTACTTACAAAAGCTTAGAGAAAGTTTAAGATACTAGTAAATTTCTTTTTTGAGAAGTAAACTCATTCTGAGGTATATACAGTATAGGCATAAAAATTAAATATAAAGTATCAACAGATAAAACAACAAATTTTTGTAAACCTTAAAAGTTTATAATTTGCCAGGTATGGTGGCACACACCTGTAATCCCAGCATTTGAGAGGCTGAGGCAGGAGAACTGTGGTGAGTTTGAGACCAGCCTGAGCTACAAAATGAGCTCAAGGCCAGCCTGAACTGCAGTGAGAGCCTGTCTCAAAAAAAAAAAAAGCGGGAGGCTGGGGATTTAGTTCAGCGGCATAAGCATGCCAAGCAGGCAGTTGTGAGTTCAATCCCCGGTACCAATAAAAAGGAAAAAGACAAAAAAAAAAAAAAAAAAAAAAAAAAAAAATATATATATATATATATATATATATACACACACACAATAAAATTTGGTAATTCAAACATCTAGTTTCTTTGGTTTCCTTAAAGATGACGAGAGTAATGTCTCTGTTAAATCCCAAGTTTTACTAATTAACCATTTAAATTATCACTGACCAGTTGGGCATGGTTGAAAACTCCTATAAGCCAAGATATTCAGAAAGCCAAGGCAGGATGGTCCCCTAGTTTGAGGTCAGTGGAAGCAAATTAATGAGATCTTGTCTCAAAATAAAATGTAAACAGTAAAAAGGTCTGGAGATGTATCTCAGGGCTAGAGCATTTGCAGTATAATGCCCTAGGTTCAATACCCAGCTATACAGGGAAAGAAAAGAGGTAAGACAAGAAACAAGCTATTTCAGAAGAAAGAAAATAACCTAGAAGGGAGGGAAAAAAAGCAAATAGAAAAGGAAAGCTCAATTTTTAATAAACCTTAGCAACATTTCTTTGGTTCCTAGGGAAAAATGAGATTTGGGTCAAGTTTCTTTCCTAAAACCATACTCTCAACCATGTTACTCCTCTGCTAAATCACATCTTTCCCATACTTCTCTTCATACTTCAGGAACTAGTCTCAGGCTATATCTCTTTATCATACCCTACAAACTCAGTAAGGTTAAATGCTTTTATGTATTTTTAAGTATGCTTCCTCTCAACACAGAATATTTCTCCACAACTTCACCTGAGATATTCCCAGGCACTTAGCTTCCAGTTTATAATCACTTCCTCCTAAAAACTGTTCCTCACACTGTGCAGACCATCAAATACTAACTACTGACATGCTCTCATACAGTAACCCATACTTTCCTCTGGATTCATAACACTCTAGTGACACATGTGTTGGTCTTACTTGTGCTGCTAGATTACAAACTAATTAAAGGTTGGCATCACGACTAGGAATGACCAGATTTTTAAAAATATGGTCCAAACAGGTCAAATGCTGCAATATATAGCATTTGTTATGGCTGATACACTATGTCAATTTGAGAAGTTTAGAAGTTTAACTAAGAGACTCAGCAGGGAGCCACCATCCTTACTTTGTAAATATCCTCATCCTGCATAAGAAGAGGGCACTGGAATTTTATGAGTACTACATTCACTCAGGCAGAGGGGAGGAGGAGCCTACATACACTATAAGGGAGGGAAAAAAAGCTTGCTCTTCCTTCTTTTTTGCTCTGCTGCCTTTAAGTATGGCCCCAGTGCCACGCATTCCTGTGTTGAAGCCAGCTAATTATGAACTGAAACCTCCAGAAACTGTAAGCTAAATAAAACTTTCCTTCCTTTATTTTGGGTGTTGGGTGTTTTGTCCCAACATGAGAAAAGTAATCAAGACACCATTCCATCGTATCTGAACATTTGCTTACATAGTCCCCTCCATTTTGTGTCCCACAGGAATGTTTTAAATGTCCATAAAACTTTCCTGCTTATTTCAGGCTAGAGTAAAGCTTGCCCTTTATGGTATTTTTACCTTCTATTCCAAAATCTAATTTAAATACAAAATATGGCAATTTTAATACTAAAAAAAAAAGTTTATCCCAAACCCAAAGAAAAAGCAGAAGTCTGGGGATATAGTTCAGTGGCATGGCACCTGCCTGGCAAGTGCAAGTTCCTAAGTTCGATCCCCAATACAAAAAAAACAAAAAGACAAGAACCAGTGATAACATTCTGATGCACAGGTAATATTAACCAAAGACAACACATGGATGGCAAATAAGCCCTTAAAAGAATCCTTATTCATCAGAGAAATGCTAATTTAAAAACTAATGACCTGCCAGGCATGATAGTAAATGCCTGTAATCCCTACACTCAGGAGGTTGAAAGAAGAGGGTTGCCTTGAGTTTGAGGCCAGTCTGGGCTACATAATGAGTTTAAGGCCAGTCTGAAACAGAGAGCAAGATGCTCTCAAAAAAACCAGAGGAACAAACCAATAAATACATACATACACACAATGACCACAATCCCAGCAATTTGGGAGACTCAGGTAGGAAGATCACAAATTCAAGCCTGTAATCAGGTGTGTTGTCACAACCTTGTAATCCCAGCACTTGGGAGGCTGAGGCAGGAGGATTACTGCAAATTCGAGACCAGCCTAGGCTACAAAGTAAGCCCAAGGCCCACCTGAACTGCATAGCGAGACCCTGTCTCGAAAAGGCAAAAAAAAAAAAAACAAAAAAAAACAACTTCAAGTCCAATCTGGTCAATTTAGTGAGATCCTGCATCAAAATAAAAAAACAAAAAGGGCCAGAAGTATTCCTCAGCAGTACAGTGCTTGTGACCTGGAATTTAGCTCTGTGGCTTAAGCCTGGCAAGCATGAGGTCGTGAGTTTGATCCCTGGTACCAAAAAAAAAAAACCCTACATTTTCACAGTAGTACAGTGCTTGCTACTGTACAGATGTCTCTAGTTATAATCTCCAGTACCTCAAAAAAAGCATCAAAAAGAAAAAATATGAGATACTACTACATACCTATAAGAATAGCTAAAATTTAAGAAACTAAACATATCCCATGTTTACATTACTTTGGAGGAAATAAATTCTCATGCACTGCTGCTAAGGATATAAAATATTAGAACTATTTCAGAAGAAATGTTTGGCAATTGCTTAAAAAGTTAAACATATTCATGTTATCTAACCATTTCATTACTAATTAAGAAAATATAGTAAAGGTAGGACTGGTGGCTCATGCTTGTAATCCCTGCATTCGGGAGGCTAAGGCAGAAGGATCACTGGGAGTTCGAGGCCACCCTGGGCTACACAGAGAGTTCAGGACCAGCCTGAACTACACAGCAGTAGTAGACCTGCCTCAAAACACAATAAAGCTTCAATTCATTCTAAGACTTGTACATAGCTGTCCATAGCAGATTATGTAAGAGTAAAAAACTGAAAACATCTTCATATGTCAATCAGTATGTAAATGGAGACACAAACTATATCATGTTTATATAATGGAATACTACCTAGCTATAAAAAGGAATACTACTGATACACAAATATAGAGGAGTCTCAAAATAATACTTCTAAGTGAAAAATGCCAAACACATTCAGCACATACTGTGTGGTTTCATTTGTGTAAAATTCCAGAAAATACAAACTTATCTATATGTCAGAAAGCAGACCACTGCTTCCCTGGGGATAAGTACAGTAGGATGGCACGGGGAAATTTTTGGTGTTGACCTATATGTTCACTATCCTGACTGTAATGATAATTTCACAAGTATACACTTACTAAAACTTACCAAACTGGGAGGAAAAAACATCAAATTGTATTATTTAAATATCTGATTATTATATCAATTATATCTAATGAAAAATGGCTGGCAAAATGAAACTAAAGTCAATCAAAGGCAAACATAAAGTGCTACCAAGGCTGAAAACCAAGGGAATAAAAATAAAATACAAAAAGAACTAAAGAAAGCTGATACCAAAAAATGGCAGAAAACACAAATAAGATAAGGTACTGAAAAATGATCAAATACAATGTGATGAATGAGAAAGTTAGTCTGATAATACAGTGGATGTTCCCATCTTTGGGTATGTGTGGAAGAAAAAAAAACCACTCGCCTAAAGATGAATATACTTCTGATTAGTCATCAAACTGCAAGTCTGGACTGTATTCAGTGACACAAATATCTACTCCATCAGAGTCAAATTTCCATAGTCAAATGAGAAGAAATGTCATGGGAGAAAGGGAAAGCATTCAAATGAACACCAGTACAATTTGGTGAAGTAGGGTATTCAGCTTCTCAAGTACTCTGCTTCTGTAATCATCCATGCTTGTCCAGTATCATTACTCTCCAACTGTTAAGTCTCAGTAAGATAAAAATTAAACAAAGGAAAAACAATGTTGACTTCCAACATGCATCTTTGACTATTACCTTTACTTCTCACCTTTAGAGTAATAATTCGGTGGAAGTTTTTTTCTTTCTTTCTTTTTTTTTTTTTTTTTAATATTTCCTGTCATTTTCTTACTCTTTCCCATCAGGTTTTCATCTCCACTATTAGTATTTGGATATAGACTACCCGCTAAAAGCTTCATGTATTTAGGATTAGATCCCATAGCACTAGAGATGACCAGTAACATGTTTAGAAATGAGGCCCAATTGGAGGCAAGTCACTGAAGGCCTGACCTGGAAAACTATATTCCCATCTCCACCTTCTCCTTTCTCTGCTTTTTGGCTGCCATGAGTTGAACAGCTTTACTCTGCCCTGACCTTACACTGTGATGTTTTTGCCCTGGAGAAGCTGACTTTGGAGTGAACCCCTTGAAACTGTGAGCCAAATAATCTAATCTTCCTTTAAATTGTGGGTGTTGAGCATTTTGTCCCAGCAATGGGAAATCGGCTAAGATACCAACCAATCCGCTGAAACTACTCATGAAGTCACCAATGATTTACACAGCCTCAAATGCAATGTTCAATTCCCAGGCCAGAAATCATGACAAAGCCAAATAGCTCCTCCATAAAACAAAGTTTTACCTGTTTCTGGAATGCTTCACTCTGCTAGATTTCTATCCATCTCAAGTATTACATCTTCTTGGTCTCCCTTGCTGACCTTACCCTCAGCCTACTTGTCCTGACCTCTAAATGGTGACAGTGCCTCAGAGATCATACCTAAAATCTCTTTTCATCTAATTTTTTTAACTCCTTGGTTTTAACTAATAATACTGATCTCTCTGTATCTTCTCCAACTTCAGGTTCATATTTCTAGATCCAGTTAGATGTATAATATTGGTATGTTGAAAAACATAACTTTTACAGTTAGGCCACCATTTTAGACAGCAAGCCAGGGTTAGTAGTGCAGGCGCACTCGTACTATTGCTATTTCCCGTGGTCAAGCTGGACAGGGCCCTTGGAGTAGATTCCATGGTGAGTCCAGGGATAGGTAACTACCAAATGAAAAGTTAAAATCCCTAGCTCAAGAGATGTGTAGAAATAAATAAATAAGAGATGCATAGAAAGAGAAGCTTTTAAAATAAAAAGGGGAGCCGGATATGGCAGTTCACGCCTGTAATCCCAGCACTCAGGAGACTGAGGCAGGAGGATTGTTGTGAGTTCGAGACCAGCCTGGGCTACAAAGTGAGCTCAAGGCCAGTCTGAACTGCATAGCAAGACCCTGTCTCAAAAAAAAAAAATAAAAAATAAAATAAAAAGGGGAAAAAGGTGTCCAAACACAGAAATGTTTCTAGCCAGAAATGACTCAAATGCTATTAAGTCCTATCCAAGATAGGAAGAGGTATCAGTCTCAATTTATACACTACAAAAGGGGACATTATTACGAAAGATATAGTTCAGATTTTCCCTAATAATGCCAAAAAGCAGCTAACATCAACACAGAAATTTAGAATGCTCCTTTATAAAGGCAAGAATTATTTTTAGTAGGTTTACTTAATATTATACGATTTTGTAGTAGAGCTTCATTTTATTAGATTTTGAAAAGACTTTAATATACCTTTGTCAGTCATAGTAGGGCTCAGTTTTTTAAAAATACATACAAAATAACATCTATTTTTAAAGATACAATTGCCATACATGCTACACACCTGTAATTCCAGTACTTGGGAAGTAAAGGCAACAGGATCACTGTCAGTTCAAGATGGCCTTGAAGTTCAAGACCAGCCTGAACTACATAGTGACACCTTGTTCCTAATAATTAAAAAAAATAGGACCAGGGATACAGCTCAGTGGCACAGCATAAGGTCCTGAGTTTGATTCCCAGTACCCACCTATCCCAAAAAAATAAATTAAAAAAATAAATTTACTACCAAAGTATTACATTCATTGTAGAAAAACTGCAAATTATAGAATTTATAGAAGCAAACATTAAAATGATTCATCTTGGTGCCAAGAAATAAGGTTATAAATTCTTGTTATTTTTCAGACGTAGTATTTTTAAATAGTGATATAACATTACATGATATGAATTTAAAATAATAATCATTGAGGTATTAATTTTTTCCCAGTTTTTGAATATTGTAACCATTTCTACAAAACTCATTGTATAGCCAGGGATAGTGGTACATCTCTATAATCCCAGCCATAGGAGGTTAAAGCAGGAGGACTGCTGTGAGTTCAAGGTCATAGTGAAAGTTTGTCTCAAAAAAGACCAAAACCAAAACACATTTACATCTATAGTATTAGTCTGTTCCTCTTCAAGTTTGTTCTACCTTAGAACAAACAACACACTGCAGGCCAGCCTGAGCCACACATGGTTGAGTTCACATTCAGTCAAGACTATACAGCAATATCTATCTCAAAAAATAAACAACAAAGTAAAAGTAAAAGTAAAAAGTAAGAAGTAATTTTAAAACACTTTCCTCATATCCTGTCTAAATTCTACTGGTTCTACCTTCAAAACATATACTGAACTTATTACTCACTACCCCTATTACCATTCTAGTTTAAACTACCACTCATCTTCCACTAGAAAGCACATCTGCCTTTTACTCTTTACTGCCTTGTCTATCTGCCTATAGCTCACTTTCCTCATTCTTTAGAGTGACATCTCTAAAGCATGTACAATCCCTAAAAGCTTTCAATGGCTACCATCAGGATATGATGGCAATTTAGTTGTGACATGTCTCCCCACAGAACACCAGCACTGATTTTATGACCTGCTGCTAGCTAGGCCGGTGTCCCCGTTCTCCCTCACAGCTCCATGTGCATTCTTCTGGAAGCTGTGCATTTATTTGGTCAAAGCAGACAACTTTCCAAGAGAAGAGTACCATTCTTCAGTCAAGAGAACATGAGTAGCTGTGCTCCCCTACTAGAACCTCCAAACGAGGTTTCAAGGTCAATGGCTAATGCCAAAGTCATTACCAAGGCCCTTAATTTCATCTCCAAATTCAACTACTATTCCTCTCTCATATTCACTCTGCCCAGCCACACTGGCTTTCTTGCTATTTCTTAACATATTGAGCTTTTTTTTTCGACCAGGGATCGAACTCATGACCTAGAGCTTGCAAGGCAGGCACTAATGCAACTGAGCTAAATCCCCGGCCCTATATTGAGCATTCTTCTAACTTGGTCTTTTTTTCCATCTAACTGCTCCAGATAGTCACAGTGTTCACTCACACATTTCACTGAAATGTCATGCCCTCAAACCTTCCCAGACTACTATATCTAAAACAGCTAACATCTCATTTATCACCTTCTCAAAATCCTCTGTAACCCTATTTTTGCTTATAGCACTTACTCATATCTACCATGTATCTGTTTACTTTTTTGTACATCTCTCAATTGGCATTCCTTGGGAAGTCAATGCTTGATACTAAATAGGCAAGTAGTATGTGCTGAACGAATGAAGAAATAAAAGTGCACTTAAGAACCAAGACAATATTACTTCTGTGACTGTAAGGAATTTCTTTTTGGTGGTGGCAATGGTGGTACTGAGAGTTGAACCTATTGCCTTTTTTTTTTTATCAGTACCAGGGATCGAACTCATGGCTGCACGCTTGCGCTTATGCCACTGAGCTAAATCCCCACCTATTGCCTTTCTACTGAGCTACACCTCCAACCTGTTTTCTTTTGAGACAACATCTAAGTTGCCTAGGCTGGCCTCCAGTTTGTAATTCTACTGCCTCGGACACCCAAGTAGCTGGAACATAGGTATGTGCCACCATGTTTAGCAGCAAGAGAATTATTTCAGTGTTACAGATATCACTCTTGACAAAAGGACATGGTATTTATCTCTCTTAGGTAAGTATAAGGAAATGAAACAGAATGTGAAAATCACATTAGATGGCTTCAATTTTCTCAATAAAGATTATCTCAAAAGTAATGTCAGGGCCAGGGATTTAGTTCAGCGGCATAAGCGCCTGCCTGGCAAGTGTGATGTCCTGAGTTCAATCCCTAGTACCAAAAAAAAAAAAGATTAATGTGAGCAGGCAAGTTTTCAACTATCCTCTGTAGATGCGCTGCTAGACCTCCACATTACAAGAATTTATCACAACCGAAATAAGATTTTTGTTTACATCTTAGGCTTTGAGATCACCAATACATAAGTTTTAATGATACCAGGTTATATTCATCTCTATACTCTTGTAACAATACAAAGATTCTGTTCTTTGCCTTTAAGCCCATTATCCACTTTTTCACCATCTTACCCATTAAGCATGTGTAAATTCTTCCTCTTTTGAGACCAATATTTTTTTAGTGCCTCTTCATAAGCTACACATTTTTCTATATTCTCAAGTTCATTCCTGCTATCAGCTTTAAACTCCTGCAAGGAAGGTGCTTTGTCATTTATCTTAGCATCCATCAATCCTAAGCATAACACAAGCAAACACTAGTGTTTTTAAGTATTTGTTAAATGATTAGCCAGATGTGGTAGCGCATGCTCGTAATCCCAGTATTTGGGAGGCTGAGACAGGAGGATCACTTGGAGGCCAGCCTGAACTGTATAACAAAACCCTGCCTCAAAAACAAAAACAAAGGCCAGGGCTTTAGCTCATCAGGGTAACTGCCTGCTTGGCAAACTCAAGGTTGTGAGTTCAATCTTCGGCACAAAAAAAAAAAAACACAAAAACAAAGATGTCAAATTTGCGATACATTTAATAATGTAAATATATTAAAGTTACAGTGAGTTTTTGTTTCCAGAAGCATCTCAGTATTTTCATTCATTTTATGGCAATGATCCTATGCTGTTTATTCAACTCCAAAGCACTAAGCAGTAAAATTTAGTAGGCTAATTAATGGTTAATCCTTAAAATACATCATATATAAATGTAAGTTAAGAGATACAACTTACCCTAATACAGCTGAAACAACAAAGCTTGGAGCAATGTGGACACAAGCGAGCATCCCGCAATTTCTCCATGCAAATGAAACATCGGAAAACCTCAGCAATGCTCTGAAAATAATAAAAGATGCAAAGGTCCCACATTAGATTACTGAATCAAGAATAAAAAGCAATACAAAATAATTAACTTAGCCAGGCGTGGTGGTGCACACCGGTAATCTCAACACTTGGGAGGCTGAGGCAGGAACATCATTTCGAGTTCGACACCAGCCTGGGCTACAAAATGAGCTCAAGGCCAGCCTGAGCTGCATAGCAAGACGCTGTCTCAAAAAGATGGGAAAAAAAAAAACTAACTTGAGCTAGGCATGGGGGTGCATGGATACAATCTCAGCACTCAGGAGGCTAAGGCAGGAGATCACCAAGAATTTGAGGCCCTCCTGGGCTACATACTAAGTTCAAGGCCAGCATGCACTACAAACCCAGACCTGGTTTCAAAAAACACAACAACAAAAAATTCACTCAACAATTTCATTTATTTTAGGCTAAAAGCTTAATTTTTTACCATATTCCGTATCACAACTTGGTCAAGGTCCCAGATACCTCTGAACAATGCGATTTTTTTCTAAGTTTGACAAGCATTCATTCTCTTCTAAGGAAAAAACAGACTTAAAGCACAAACTTTTCACTGAGGCATTACTAATAATGGCAAGAATCTGGCACAGCCTAGATGTTCCAATATTAAGATTATAGCAGTTATATAAATTATGCCATAGTCACTAAAAATATTTAATGACAGAGAAATTCTTATGATGTATAGCAGGAAGACTAAGTAAATGCACAAAATTAATTTTTCCCTGCATTTCCCCAGGAATAAAGTCCTTTTATAATTAAAGGGGGAAAAGGTTTCATACACATACACACACACATATATTCACACATATATATGTATATATATCCAACTGGCTGTGTATTTTGGCCCTGAGAGAATCTGATTCAGAATCCAGAAATCTGAATTTATGTCCTAAAGTTGCAACCAAATAGCTCTTTCTTTGAGGTTAAGATTCTGTCTTTATGAAAAATTTCAGGCCAAGTGTGATGGCATCCATCTGTAACTCCAGCACTCAGGAGGCTCAGGCAGAAATGTAATGAGTTCAAAGCTAGCCTCGACTACACACAAGTTGGTCAGCCGAACCAAAACAAAACAGAAAAGGAATTTTGATGACAGCTCTGAGGCCTAGGGAAGAAAAAACAATTTAAACAATCAGTATTATTTTGCAAGCCTCAGTGAATCCTTTTACAAAGTGACAACACGTACGATTAAATGTAATTATTGCAATTTTAATTTTTTACAGCATTATTCTTACTCCATTACAGAAGACTTAAACCATAGTAAAAGCAAAGTAAGTTTACAAAATCTACGAAATACTTCCACAAGGGAATTAAGGAGAAAATTATGTTTCCTGAATCGAATCAAATAGTGGAGTCAGAGCCTATGAGGTGCAGACTCTTAACTGGCTATGGAGTGGACAATAGATAGTTCCAAGTGGAGTGTTAGGTAACACGGTTAACTCTACCAGGGAAGAGTTAGTATTTTAAAAGTTCAAAACTGAAAGTCACTATGTAATTACGTTCAATAAACACTCTTTTTCGGTGTTTCCAGGCTTTGTGGAATTATCCCACTATGTGAAATCAGTTCACAAGAATTATAAGAATAGCTGGTTCTGGAAACTACGTCCAAATAAGATTACACAAACACATAAACAATATACAAATACATATACACACACATACACACAATACTAATTACACTCAAGTGTGTGTCGGTGCGCGCGCGTGTATCCTCATTCAATCTAGGAAGAGAAGCCTACAAAATGTAAGGCTGTGAAGAAAAGATGATTTGCCATTTGATGCTTGATTTGGAGTTCTCTCAACCACTCTAAAGCGGCAGCAAGCAGCAGGGTACGTCCATCTCATGAATTTGCAGTTTTGCTCTGCAAAGCTTTAGTTTGCAAATACCGGACGCTGAGGAGGCTGTACAGATGCCAAGGCAGCCCTGAAAGCACCAGGCTATGCAGCACCTGACTGCGGAATCACCCGAGGGCCGCAGAACCAGCACTGACTGGGTCAGCCCGCCTCACGGCACCAACGATGGGACAGAGGTGCCCCGGCAACGGGGAAGGGAGTGCACTGCGCCGGCAGAAGCAACACTCACTGGCCGGCAGGAACCAACCCCCCTCATCTCCCCCCTCACCTCCACACTCTGTTCATCCATTGCCCGCAGCTCTCGGCGGGGCCCTCGGCGCCCCGCGAAATCCGTGGTCTCCCGTCAGGCGCTGGTCTGAGGTCGCCAGGTGAAATTGCCAACACCAACCGATACCCACATCAAGGAGCTCCGACAACTGGCCTACGAGCGCGCCCCATTGCCTCAGGTTCAGTGCCAGTTACCCCATTTCGCCATTTTTATCACTGAGTCCGCCGAGGGGCTCTGAAGGAGGGCAAGCGGCCGCAGCTCTTTCCTCCCGCCTCAGCCGCCAGTCAGCGACCGCGAGGAAGCCTCGGCCCACGTGACGCGGACGCGCGCGTATCGAACTGCCACCGCAGTCTGCAGGCGCAAGGGAAGGTGGCACCTCAGACGACTCGCGAACACCAACCGTAACCAGGGGAGCCTGAGGCGCGGCAGCCCGAGAAGCCACAACGCGCGTGCGCGCAAGGGGGGCGGAGCTGGAAAAAGAAGCGGGTGATTAGTTCCCGCGGTGAGGCAGCGCACGCGGGACTGGGCGAATCATTGCCGCAGGGCTGCGTGCCTTGAGCCTCAAGTGGGCGTGGACGGAGGGAGGGCGGTGCTTCTCTGTGCCACGCCCCCAGGTAAGCGGCGATTCGCCCGCGGTCTCAAAAGAAAAAAAAGCCCTTCAGACTTGTTAAAAAATGTGATTTTGGAAGTCACACCCCTAGGAGTTCAGATTCGGAGATTTAAGCGAAGGGCCTAGGAAAAGCGCACAATCAGCAGCCCCTGCAGGTGCTTCTCTACAGGTGACTCGGAAAGGCCCTAATAGAGAGAATTTGCGGTTAATGCTTTTTCAGCGATAAAGCCTAAGGATATGCGCATGCTCGGCAGGCACCTAACCCGAACTACATTCTTAGCCCTTATTTTAAGATGGCCTGAGTGCAGGCTGGCCTTCAAATTAAGATTCTACAAACTCATCTTCTTGAGTAGCTGAAATTAGCAGGCATGTGTTCCACATCTAACCGCATTCTAAGGATTTACAATTTTTCTCTCCCACAACCAAAGACTCTGGAGTTGAAAAGCTCCATATTGTGAAGTCTGGAGAAGTGTTTCTCATTTTACTGGTGGGGAAGGACCACAGATTAGTCTTCAGAACCCCAGCCCACCCTGGATGCCCTGAGACTCCTGAAGGGCAAAAGGCTATCAGCCATGCTGAGTTTTCCTGTAATTCAGATTTTCCTACAATTTCCTGCCAGAAGCAATGTGTACACTGCAAAAGTGAAGGTTTGTGACACAAAAAGACATACATAAAATTCTAAATTTTTCGTTTCATTTACTGAACATAGCTATTTATACTTATCCTAATCCAGAGTTCACATGTAGGAAATTAAATCCTGGGATATCAGGCATTTGGAACTTATAAGTGGTAGGCAGCAACTACGTGTATTTTCAGCTACCTGAGCCCCAGACAAAGATATAAATTGAGATTAATTTGGGACTGACAGTGCTTTCCCTAAAAATCATTTAAGATTTTGGAACTACATGAAGGTGAACTTGCACAACACTATTTGTACTAAAATTTCCGTAGTTATACATTCTAATATTGTTACTATTGAGGAAATTTTACTTCAATTTAAAAAATTATGCATAGCCTGACATGGTGACACATACCTATAATCCCAGGACTTGGGAGGCTAAGGCAGGAGAGTTACCACAAATCTGAGACCAGCTTGAACTAAATAATGAGACCCTGTCTCAAAAAACAAATCCAAATAAATAGTAAAAATTATTCACAGAACATAGTTCCCCGACTAATCTGTGATACCATGACTACTGAATGACTAACAGACAAGCAGTGCATTCATTGTGGATAAGCTGGACAGAGATGGAATGGGATAGCATAAGATATATGCTATTCATATGAAATTTGAAACTTAAGAATTGTTTATTTCAGGAATTTGCCACTTAATATTTTTGGACCACGACTGGGCACAGCTCTCTGAAATCATGGAAAGCAAAACTGCACAGGGGGAACCGAATTTATATCTCAAGTATAAGTCTACAGTCCAATGTTAAAAGCAAAACTGCAATACCTGTTCCTCCTCTCAACTAAGCATAGTTTTAACATCCCACATTAATAGTAAAAATACATTGGCATTTTAGACTCCCATTATATAGATGAACTATAATTTACTTTCTTATCACCTATTGGAAAGATGTATTGCTATTATAAATAATCCTGTAATTAACTTTGAGTACTGGCAGTTTAGTACAGGGCCATGCACATACCAAGCACATGGTCTACCACTGGGCTACATCCCCAGCCCCAAAATCTTTTTTAGCTGTTTCTACTTTGGACATTTGCCCTATTACCAATAGTTATTTTAAAATATATAGAATCTCTCCACAGGCCTAGCAAAAGGAGGCCATGCCCCCCACTGGGTTCCCTACTGCCCTTGGAGAGGAGGCCATGCCCCATAGTGCTGGCCCAGAGAAAAGAAAGTTGACGAGCTCCCAAGGTCCCTCGCCACTGGGGAAACATCGGTGAATGGCTGCCTACACCTCTCTGCCACCAGGGAACCTCAGATCAGAGGATTAAAGAAGCAGGGTACAGTTTCAGACCTCCAGCCCTCTCAGAACAAGTCTAAAAGAGATAGACAGTAAAGAACACACACCTCAAATTTCTGAAATGATAGTAACTGAAGTAGAAACAACTTAATGCTTACTTTGCATGCTTGTGTCAGGTGGTTTGAGCATCCACTTAGAGGATAACATGTGCATTACAGTAACTATAGTTGATTTCCTACTGTCTTGTTTTTGAAATCCAATATTGTCCCCATTGTTTTGTTTTATTCTCTTTATAATTAAAAATAAAATAAATATGATCGTCAGGCATGATGGTACACGCCCAGAATCCTAGCACCTGGAGCCCAAGGCAGAGATTTCCACAGGTTTGAGACCAGCCTGGACCACATAGTGAGTTCAAAGCCAACCTGAACTATGCACCAAAAACCAGTCTCAAAAAAAAAAAAAAAAAAAGAAAAAAAGGGCCAGGAGTTTAGCTCAGTGGCACAAGCACCTGCTGGCAAATGCGAGGTTTTGATTCAATCCCCAGTACCAAACACAAAAAATATCTTCTCAGAGACTTTAAGTTGGGGCTGGGGATTTAGCTCAGCGGCATAAGTTGGTCGTGAGTTCGATCCCTGGTACTGGTAAAAAAAAAAAAAAAAAAAACTATATTTAAGTTAAAAAGTAGCAGATAAATTCTCTGTGACTTGTTTTTGAGTTTTCATACACTTTTTTTGGAGACCACCTCACCTTAGTGTTTATAGAGAATGAACAATTATAGGCTGAATGAGAATAAAGTATTGAAATCACAAGGAGAGTCAAAAAGGGCATTTGTAAGCAAGAAGAATTAAGAAATAAATAAATAAATAAATAAATAAAAGTGAGGTTATCACAGGAAAGCCAAAATATATTAAAATGTGAAAAAACACACGTTAATGGTCTCACCAATGTGATTCTATCTGCCATCAATATTTTCAAAAATCAAATTATATACCCATATATAATGTACAATACAAATATTTTGCTTGTATTCTAATTTCTAAAGCACACTGATTCACTCAGTGACAGACTAAAATGCATGAGCTTTCTTTTATTATAGGCCAGAACGCTTATTATCCCAATAATACAAAAAGAAAACATACAAATTAGAAGTAAGAAACTTCTTTACCTAAAATTACAAAGCTAAGTATATGTATATATACTTTTATTTCTACTCCATCCTTTGGCTAAATTTTATTAATATCTGCTGCCCTTCTTAATCCTTCTCTTACAAAAGAATCACTACCCTGTCACTCAAACCAAACCTTTCCCTCCTCTGCCTCCTCCTCCTCGACCACCCCCAACCTCTGCTTATGAACTGTTAAGAAGACATCTTCTTAAAAAAAAAAAAAAAAAAAAAAAAAAAAAAAGACATCTTCTTGTATTTCTCTGGAATTAATCTCTTCTTCATTAGAGTTCCATTTTGCAATTCCATTTCTTCATAAGTGTTCCCTGTGAGATTTTAACTGCTCTGTCGCAGTTTTTTCTTCTTCAGTGGGTGGTAACAGCTAGAAAACAAATGACAAAACCTTTATTCCCAAAATTTTCACATACTATTAAATTAGTAAAGTTCTCCTTTATCTTATAATAAGTATTTGTGTCAGCTTATTTCATGGATGTAATCACCACTATAGGAAGACAAAGAAAATAGATTTTTGGCTCTCTGACATGTTTTTCCCATGTGCAAGTCAGCATGGCACTGGACAATGCCTCCCTTCAGCACTGACTTCTCCATTCTTCAGGAAAACCCTAAAGCTAAACCATCCGCTTTTCCCGTGCGCCAATGCTTCCCCAGTCAGCTATCAATAGGTCATTCTGCCTGCCCCTTTAACTCTACCTCTATCAATTCCAAATAAAAGCCCACGGTTTTCTTTATTCCCCTCCGAGGATGCTTGCCTCTCTTCCGCAGCCCTCCCATGCTTGCAATAAAGGCTTCTTTTCTTTTCTCTCTCTCCCATGTGAAAGGACCAAACACTCTATATATACAAAGTACTATGATCTTTGAGCTTCCAGAGAACTTGCAATCAAGATGAACAAATGAAACCAGATCAGGGGTGGTGGTCTATTCCTGTAATCCTGGCACTTGGGAAACTAAGGCAGGGAATTGAAGGCCTATATATTGAGACACTGCCTCAAACAGGAAAAAAAAAAAAAAAAAACAGAAACAAGACCAAACAATTTAAATAATAACAGGAAAGTAAAGCAAACAAAGAAATTGTGTTTTGTTTTGTTTTTCATCTTTTTGAGATAGGGTCTCACTATATAGTCCAGGATGGCCTTGAACTCACTTTGTACCCCAGGCTTGCCTTGAACATGCTGCGATCCTCCTTCCTCTGCCTCCCAAGTGCTGGCATTACAGGCATTACCACAATACCCAAACTCAAAACTACTTTTGTTCACATTTCCTTTTCAAAAACTTTTAATGGGGAAATAATGAAAGTTGTAAAGGATTTTCACTGAGGACCAACAATATGCTGGCTGAAACAGAGTTCCATGGGAAAGTAATTTGAGATACAACATAAATCCCTCAAATAGTTACAAATCTGCCTAATTATATAGGTCATCTCTAGAGAGACTGCCAAATCTAGAACACCCAGACTTACAGAATCTGAATCTCCAGGGGCAGCACTGCCCAATAAAATTTTCATTTATAGTAGAACTATTCTATATTGGCACTGTCCAATTGGGAGATGAAGAACTGAATTTTTAATTTTATGTAACTGAGTTTAAATTTATAAGCCATATATGGCAATTGGAAGCCTAGCTATCCAATGCTTGATAGGCAGCTGATTTGACTAATCAAATATTTACATGAATAAAGTGATAATCATATGACTTACTGCAACCCAAACATTTACAGAAATTTTCTCTTCTACCTCAAAAAAAAAAAGGGAAATGAAAACTGATGGTTTGGGTTAGGGGCAGCATACTTGCTTAGGATACACAACATCCTGAGTAATTCCTAGCACTGAAAAAAAAAAAAGATTTTTAAGAATTAAAAAAATGGTATTATTCTAGAAAGTCTTGTTACTTCTTAATGAATCTATGCGATCACTATGAATCCTTGTAATCACTATACAAGAGTTTTTTGCAGAGTTAAAATCAAGTTAACCTGTCTTAAGTTTGTGGAAATTTCTCTTTAATACAAGTGTCTTAAATATCCATCAGGGGCTGAGGATATAGTTCATTGGCACACAG
Organism: Cavia porcellus; assembly: GCF_034190915.1. Taxonomy (NCBI): domain Eukaryota; kingdom Metazoa; phylum Chordata; class Mammalia; order Rodentia; family Caviidae; genus Cavia; species Cavia porcellus. The sequence continues at coordinate 63,326,681 of NW_026947489.1, forward strand.
CCTGACTGGCAAGCATGCCATCCTAAGTGTGATCCCCAGTAACCAAAAAAAGCATTGCTCAGTAAGATACTACACATTGTACTTTTAATGCCTTTTTTACTTTCTACTATTATATTTTTGTTTTAGTAGCATGTTTTGCTATGTTTTGCTTTGTAAAAATTTACTTCTTTTTCCTTTGGTTGGACTTATAATTAAGTATATTTAAAATGCCATGATTTAAATCAGCTAAGAAAGATGGTAAAATTAGCATGTATTCTCTTTCTTCCAACCTTTTCTAATCTCAGCTCACTATTTAGCATTTAAAATTATGACTTCTACTCTTTTTAAAGAATATCAATTTAAATATATCTTCTACCTTTTTAAATTTTATTTTTATTTATTTATTTAGTCTTTCTGAGACAGCGTCTTACTATATAGTTCAGGCTGACCTTGAACTCTCTATGTAGCCCAGGCTGGCCTCAAACTTGTGATGATTCTCCTCCCTCAGCCTCCCAAGTCCTGGAATTACAGGTATGCACCACTATATCTGCTTATTTTCTGCCTTTCAAAATGAAAAGGCACTTCTTATTTTTATAAAGATAATAGCAAAATACTCCCTGAACAGTTTTACTTTGTTTTCTCTCCCTCTCCCTCTCTCCCTCTCTCCCTCTCCCTCTCTCCCTCTCTCTCTCTCTCTCTCTCTCCTATTTAATTTTTTATATACTTTTTGTCAGGGGCTGAAGATTTAGCTCAGTAGCATAAGTGCCTGCTTTGCAAGCATAGAGTCATGAGTTCGATCCCTGGTTAAAAAAAAAAAGAATATATTTTTTGTGTTTTTGAGAGAAGGTCTCACTCACTATGCAGTTCAGGCTAGTTTTGAACTCACTATGTAACCCACACTGGTCTTGAACTCACAGTGACCCACTAGCTTCAGCCTTCTGACTATAAGGATTCTGATACTATATAAAATGGGGCATAGTGAATAGACTGAGGGAATGGAGAAGGTCAGGCCGATCCATGCCTGACAACCCAACTGAAAAAAAAGAAGGGGGGAAAAAAAGCCAGTCATGGTTGTACAAGCCTGTAATCCCAACACTTAGGAGGCTGAGGCAAGAGGATTATTGAGACTTTTGAGGCCAGCCTGGGCTACATAATCAGTTCAGCCAGCCTGAACTACATAGTAAAACTACATAGTAAAACCCTGTCTCGAAAAAACAAAAACAGAAATAAAACAAGTTGGGGGTGTGGCTCCTCAGAGTGCTTGCCTAGCCTGCATAATGTCCCAGATTTGACCCCTGATACTGCCTCTCAAGCCATCTCTGCTCTAAGTACTTTTCAGAATTCTCAATCTTACTAGTTCTAATAAGATTCAGCTGGCAAATCTATTTGGTAAGTGTTAACAAGGGTTCTCTTCTGCCATGATTACTTAATCTAAGACAGCATGTTTCTTCATTAACCGTGCTTCGTTCATCCACTTATTTTAAAATAAAAGGACATAAATGCAATTATACTTCAGAGTATCAAAAAATTGCATTTCTATCAACAGTCCAAACTGACTAGTAAATTTGAAAATCCAAGTCCCTCAGGGACAACAAGGAAGAAACTAAGCCTCTGCCAGTGAGCAGGCCAGCACACAGGCTGGGGAGAGAACAGTCTTCCTCCACCCTGTCCTGCCCCACCCCACCTCCTGATTTGGAGGAACTGTATTGTTTGACTGACTTTGCAACGCTAAAATCAAGCAACTATTTAGAGGATAAAAATATGCAATACAGTAACTATTGTAAATTTTCTACTGTCTTTTCACTATTTTGATTCATCTTATAGCCGTTTTATTCCCTTTAAAATTAAATAAAAATAAATAAATAAATAAAAATTCAAGTTCCTGAGGGTTTATCTTATAAAACAACACTCAGAACAAAAACTACAAAAATCTAATTTGTAAATGAAAACATTACCTCTACATCTGTTAGCTTTTGTAGTTCTTGTATCCTGGTCATAGTTTTATTCAAAGTAGTAGAAATGCGGGTCTTAATCTCTTTCTGTTCAGTAGCAACACGTTTATAATGGTCACACAAAGTTTGGTATCGAGACTTTATTGCTGACAATTCCTTTAAAAGAGTAACTGGATTTTTCTACATCAGGAAAAAAGGTAAATATTAAATAATAGAATGCAAAAAAATTAAGCTTACAAAAATTATGCTGCTTCTTAAAAATGAAAATATCAAACTTTCTGTAATCTATTTAATTGAACACTGTTAATATGTATACAACTATATGACAGAGGATGGGGAAGTATAAAGCCTAAAGCCTATTATCAAGAAATTTAGAGCCTAAGCATAAAAATCACACACACACACAAAATTAATATTAAACAGCAAATAAGATCACTTTACATGTATACATTTGATGCACAATTCACAACCACACATTATTTCTAAATATAATTTTAAATGCCAACCAGGAGATTAAAGGCAATACTTTGATTTGTTCAAGAATAGGATAACTTTAGTTATTTTTTATGATTTTTTAATTAAGGGGAAAAATAAATTAGCAGGAGATATTAAAGTAACTTTTTTGATTTCCTATTAACTTGATTTGAAGTCCTGTAATACTCCCACTATCTTGTTTTGACTGATTAGACTCTGTTCCGTTCTGTATGATAGTATCAAGTTTGAGGGTATAGGCAACTACTTTGAAGGAAATAAGATTCACTATGATGCCCATTCTGGTTTGACTATTGTCTCCTTTGGAAGTCCTGTAATGTTTACAAGGTTTAGGTTTTATTGGTCTTGTTCTCTACTGTTTTGTTCAACTTTATAATACCTAATGAGATAGACAATTCTTTTTAAGGAAGCAAGAGGCATTAGGGTAACCATTGTTGATAACCTTGTACTCTGTTTTTACATCATGTGCTATGTCTATCCTTGGTTTTGACTGAAGCTTTGTTTTGCCATATTTGACTTTATTCTCTTCCAAAACAAAAAAGTAATAAGAACTAAGGAGTAATAAAACCCAAAATGTGTAAATTTTGTTGTAAAAAAGAGAGGGTAAAAAAGTGCTCTAAAGAATACAACTGCAAGTGTGTTTGGGGTGTTAAATAGCTGACCATATTAATGTTTTTGGTTGGATCATTGAACACAACTGTTTGCAGTCTCACTGTTTGAATGTCCACTTTGTATGCTTTGATACTGTGACTTGAGCAACTATCTCTAAGATGATAATGTGTAATCTATTAACTGGTGATTTCTTACTTTTTTTTTTTTTTATAGTTCTGTATTACTTATATCCTTACACCACTTTGTTTTGTTTTGTTTTTCCTCTTTTTCCTTTTAAATAAAATTTAAAAAAAAAAAAAAGAATAGGATAATTTAGGGCCGAGGATTTAGCTCAGTAGCATAAGCACCTTCCTGGCATGCACGCAGTCACAAATAAAAAAGAATAGAATAATTTGAAACCACTAATAATAAAATTAATAGGGGCTGGGAATTTAGCTCAGCGGCATAAGCGCCTGCCTTGCAAGCAGGCAGTCGTGAGTTCAATCCCTGGTACCGATAAAAACGAAAAAGACAAAAAAGAAAATGAAAAAAATAATAATAAAATTAATAAACATACTGCCATATCGTTAAAGTAGAAGTAAATATGTTTATTTAATATACAGATAAAATATAAAATTCATGCCAACTCAAACAACTGTATAAAGTACATTGGTTTTTTCAGATTCTGTTTGTAATATGAATAACTACTGCCAGGCACAGTGGCACGTGCATACAATACCACCATTCTAATACCAGCACTCGGGAGGCTGAGGCAGGAGGATTGCTGTGAGTTCAAGGCCAGCCTGGACTACAAAGTAAGTTCAAGGCCAACCGGAACTGCATAGTGAAACCATGTTTCAAAAACACAAAAAAGGAAGAAGTTCTGGCGTTGCTGCAATACGGATGAATCCTTTTTTTTTTTTTAATATAGATGAATCTTAAGTCCACTGCACTAAGTGAAATCAAACCAGTCACAAATAGACAAATATGTGCTTCTATATCGATGATGTATCTAGAGAATCCAAATTTATAAAGACAAAAGTAGAGTGGTGATTCCCAAGGTGGGGGCACTAGTCTTTACACTTTAAAAAGATAATGCTGAGTGTGGTGGTACATGCCTCTAATCCCAGTACTTTGAGATGTGGAGGCAAGAGGTCTCTCCTGAAATTGATGCCACTCTTGGTGCATAGTGTGTTCAAGCCCCAGCCTGATTTACATAGTGAAAACAAATCTCAAACAACAAATAAAAAAGGTAAGTTTTATGTCATGAGTATTTCATCACAACTAGAAAAAGAAAACCTTAAGGATGTAAAATGACTTAACTACTTCAAAAAATAGTTTGGTGGTTCTTCAAAACAATAAGCATGAGCCTATAATCCTAGTTACTTGGGAGCCTCAGGCAGGAGGATCACGAATTCAAGGCCAGCCTGGGCAATTTAACAAGAGCCTGTTTTATAAAAGGGTCTGGAGCCAGGGATTTAGTTCAGTGATATAAGTGCCTGCCTACCAAGCACGAGGTCATGAGTTTGATCCCTAGTACCAGAAAAAAAAAAAAAAAAAAAAGAGGGTCTGGAGCTGTAGCTTAGTGCAAAGTCCATAGGTTTAACCCCCAGTACCATCAAAAAAAAAAAAAAGTCGAGAGCTAAAATAATTCAAATATACTCCCATCAAATTCTAAAATACCATGAACAGTAAAAATGGAACATTCATGAAATTTGCATGATTTTGTATAAAACATCACTTTAAAAATTTTTAATGAGGGGGCAGGGATTTAGCTTAGCAGCTCAACTGCTTGCCTGGTAAACACGAGGTCTTGAGTTTGATCCCCAGTACCAAAACAAAACAAGGGGCTGGGGATTTAGAGCACAGAAGCATAAGCACCTACCTTGCAAGTGTGGTGAGTTTGAGCTCCAGTACCAAAAAAAAAAAAAAAAAAATTCAAAACAAACTAAAACATGAAAAATTTAATTTTTAATGTGTTTAACATTTTGAAAACTATAAAATATAGTATGTCTTGTCTGCTGGCAAGAACTGTCAAAGATATTAATGCTTTTACGCATCATTTGCTTTTTATTTCATGAGCATGTATACCTATAGTTATGATTTTATGGCTATAAACAGTCAGCTGGGAAAAGTGGTATGTACCTATACTAATGTCCCACATGAGTCCACATGAAGACCCAGAGCTCATGACAATGCCTCCCACATGTCCAGCTGGAGGTCTAGAGCCCACAAGAAGGACTCATGCTAGTCTCTTTTACGGATCCGTGCTGGGAAGGCCCAAGGTCAGCAGTGGAAGCTAGAAAGTCTATGCCAGCAGGGTGAAGGAGCTGTGCTGGTAGGTTGAGGGTTCTGTGCTGGAGCTGAGAAATCACACTCACAACAAATACCTGAGCTGTCGTGAAAAGCACCACAGCCATCCTTAGCGACACAGGTGCCCCGAGCTCCTCCGATGATAAGCACAGTCAAGTACATGCCAGGAAGCCAGCATGACAAGTTCATCCTGGAGACCAAGTGGCACACGTCTTCCCCTTCAGAACCAGGAAGCAATGCTTGCTGTGAGGACGAGAGCTTCTCCAGGAGAACCAATAGCTCAAAACAGCAACACATAGGAGAACCCACAATGCCTCAACACCTCAACGCCCTTCCTTCTCCTTCTCCTCTATTTATGCTGGCAACTTTCCACAGATGAAACATCTATGCCCAGTGCCCTGCTGATTTAATTCAGCTGGCATTAAGTTGACTACCAATTTTTAATCCATAACATATTCCTAAGCCACCTGATCTTAGAATAACTAAACACACAATTTTATAAAAAAGCCACTGCTCAGGTTGGGGATTTAGCTCAGCAGCACAAGCACCTGCCTGGCAAGTGCAAAGTCGTGAACTCAATCCCCAGTACCAAAAAAAAAAAAAAAAGAAAAGAAAAGAAAAAAGAAAAGTCAAAAGCCACTGCTCACATTGTATAATAAAACAAACTGAATAGTATGTAATTCTCTTCTTAGGAGAATTAGCATGGTTGCCAATACTTTCAGAAGAACCATTGCCCTAGTGGGTAGCAGCTATATTCTCTCTTGCAATTTCAGAGGTTTCAACCCTGGTTTGTACCTCTGAGCTCAGTTATTCTTTTTGGCCTTGGTGCTGTGATGGAAGCCAGGGCCATACACATACAAGAGAACTGCTCTATCACTAAGCTACATCTCCCGCTTTCAATAATTCTTTTTTTAAATTTAACTTTATTATATTTTATGTTCTTATTTATTGAGGGGAAGGGCTGAGACAGGGTCTCACTATGTAGTTCAGGCTGGCCTTGAACTCACTTATGTAGCCCAGGGTAGCCTTGAACTCACATCAATCCACCTACCTAAGCCACCCGAATGCTGGGTTTACAGGCATGAGCCACCACATCTGGCTCAATGGTTCTTTTTTAGACATTAGGAAAAAATAACAAGAAAAGTGCTACAAATTTCACTGGCAATTGTTATAATCTTTTCAATATGCCCTGACCAATCTTCCATAAGAAGATTTTAAGAATCTTTAAATTAAGTACAACACAATTTTTAAATCACTTTTTTATTAGTAGAAATATGAGGGCTGGGGATATAATTTAATAGTACAGCATTTGCCCAGCATGTGCAAGACCCTGAATTCAATCTCAATTAACACACACACACACACACACACACACACACTATTAGAAACATTATCAGAAAAATCTTTTTTTTTACAAAATATTCAGTTTATAGATTACCTCTCCTGCTGAATCAGGATGATTAGTCTTGATTTCATATTCCAGCCTGTACTGAATGTAATCCAGATCAGAGTCAGCTTTCTGGAACTAAAAATTAGCACAAATAATTATTTCATAACTCAAAATATATATTAGTAACTGAAATACTTTAGTCTTTCCGTTTCATGTTTTTTATTACTTTAACTTCTGATAAGCACTTTAAAAAGATGATACGAAGATGTAAAACAGTACTTGCCTAGCATGCTTGTGGCCCTAGATTTTATAACCAGGGGGGAAAAAATAGAAAAACTAGCTGGGTGTGGTGATGCATGCCTGGAATCCCAGCACTCAGGAGACTGAAATGGGAAGATCACTGTGAGCTCAAGGCCAGCCTGAACTACACAGTGAGATCTTGTCTCAAAAACAAACAAACAGGGGCTGGAGGTTTAGCTCAGCGGCATAAGCACCTGCCTTGAAAGCAGGTGGTCGTGAGTTCGATCCCCAGTACCAATAGGAAAGAAAAAGAAAACGTGGAAATAAAAAGGTATATAAAAATTTTAAAACTAGCTAACATTTTGAAATCACTACTCATATATGTATCTTAGAATTAAATCAAAATAGATTCTAAGTAGCCACTATCATATACTATAGTAATACAAAAGAACAGAAAGAATTCCCCAGGGCCAGTGATGACCAGGTAAATAGCACTTTTCTACCTCTGGCAGGAAATATGGCTTCAAGTAAAAGTACAGAACAACTTTATGCCAGAGATATTCAATTACCTTTATTACAAATAAACCACATTAGTCAAAGAGCTACAAACATATGTCACAAATTAAGAAGTTTTCAAGAGTTATAAAATTATGCAATCTAAATAACCCCAATTTTTTTTTTTTTACTTAATTTGGTCCTAGCCCAGGATCTTGATTTGTAGTAAATCTCTAAGGGGGAAAAAAAGTATAACATTGCAACAGACATAGGGGATAAAAAAAATGTCTAAATTAGAATAAAAAGTTATACCTTAAACCATAAATATTTGAGAACTAACGGTGTAGTTTAGTGGTAGAATACTGACCTATTATGTGTGAGACCCTGGGTTCAATTTCTAGCATCTCCTCAAAAAAAAAAAAAAAATAGTATTCCACATATAATAGATACTGCAAAATAGGGAGAAAATATTCAGATGGGAAGGGGAACTAGGAAGAGGGGAGGGAGAAAGGAAGGAAACAAAAAGACAAAAAATGATGAGAAAAGGACAAAATAGAAACAAAGATTCTGCAAATAAGAAGAGAGGTTGAAGGGTGAATACACAAATGGGGAAAAAATCAAGTTATAGCATGAATAGGTACAAATTCCCTGTAATGAATATGATCACTATGTGTACCTAAAATATACCAATAAACTTAGTCAAATACCATGCAGTCTTTGAAAATGATTATATACAAACAGCTACTAGGGATAGGCCTTCACCTTTTTAACTTTATGTATTTCTGTAGTATTTGTAATAAAGGGTCATTCTTTTTATAATGTGTGCTTGCGTGCATGTGCACATGTATATGTGTGGTCACTGGGGATTAAACCCAGGACTTTCACACTGAGCTACATTCCCAGCCATTTTAAATTTTTGAAAAATTGCCCAGCTAGCTCAGGAGGTTGGCAGAACATGAACTGTTAAAATTTGGAGACAAAGTCTCCCAAAATCAATAAACTTCTCTGGGTGGGTTCAAATTGAAGACCTTCTTGCCTCAGCCCCCTAGAGTGCTGAGAATACAGGCATGTGCAATCATGCCTAGCTTTATAATCTTTTTGAAGCCATCAGTTTCTTAAATGGAAACATGACTAATTTGACATTGACATGGTACTACATTTATGATTTGTTCATTGTAAAAATCAGCATTGAGTATAGTCTGATCTTTTTTGTAAAATAAGTAGAAAAACAAAATTGTTAGAATATATTACATAATATCAAAAGTGGTTATTTTGATGGATGTGATGGTCGCATCTGGGACTAGCACTTTGGGACTTTGCTACATGACTTCCTCAGGCATGGTCTCCCATTCCTAGCCCAAAACCTAAGACATTACACATTTTAAACTAACCCTGCCTCCCAGCAAGTTGCTATAAACATTTATAGGCAAATCACTGCTTTCAAAAGGGTTTTTTTTTTTTTTCCTCTTTTGGATGAGGATGTTGCTACATTGTCCACACTGGCTTGAAATCCTGAACTCCATCAATCTACCAGCTTCAGCCTCCCAATCTAAGAAACTAAGAAAGTTTGGGAGGCTAGGGCAAGAAGATTGCAAGAGTTCAAGGCCAGCCTGACCTATATACCAATTCTCTGCCTCAAAAACAAACAAACAAACAAACCTCACAAAACAAAACTGAATCATAAGCACATATTATTAGGCCTGATTTCAAAGAACTTTTAAATTCCTAGGCCTATTTAGATAATCTGGCAATGCTTCTATTTTGAAAATATTTCAGAAAACAACCAGAATTTTAAAGATACTTTATAAGACAGCAAACTCAAAAAATTAAAAATGAAATTACCAGAGTCAGGAATTATGGCATACATACAATCCTAGACATTCTAAAAGTATAGCTAGGTGTGGTGTAGAACAAGTGCAACTTGAACTTGGGATCTCCTAGCCTCAACTTGCCAAAGGCTGGGTACAGGTGTGCACTGCTACGCCCCACTTAAATGTTAAATTTGCATTTCATTTTGTTTTTGTTAAGAAAGAGTCTTGCTATATAATACAGTCCAGTCTTGAATTTGTCGTGATCCCTTTGCCTCAGCCTCCAAATGCTGGGATTATGATATAGGCAAATACCACGATGCCCAGCTAATGCGGTAAATTTTATGTTATATATATTTCAATGCAATTTAAAAACAATTATTGGGCATAAAAAACAGAGTGGAAGTTTGTCCTTCTACTAATTTGATGAATAATGCATTAAACATTAAGAAATAGTACAAAGAAATACATATTCCTAGCTATTCATCATTGCAATTACTAATACTATTTATATCAAGAATTAGTACTATTTATATTAAGGAATATAGGAAATTAAACTCATGTTATACTTTAAGGTATAATTGGCAAATAGAAATTAAACATATTTAAGATGCACAACTTGATATCTTGATATATAAATTATACCTACTTGTCTACTATACTTTATACTTCCACAATAAGAGTACATTAAAAAAAATTTTTTGTAAGAAAAAAAGAAAAAAGCTTGAGAGTAAAATGTTATCCTCTGTGAAAACCTGTACCAACATGTTATGATTATACATAGGGCAAGTATTAGCTTCTTTTGTTCTGTTTTAATTAATTTTATTGGTACATCTTAGATATATATAATAATCACATTCTTGACAGGGAATTTGTACCTGTACATAGTATATCTTGATTCTTCTTTTTTCCCCAACCCCCAAGTATGTTTTTGAAGTCAGTGATCTATGCTAGTGATGGCAAACCTTTTAGAGTTTTCAATAACAAACAGTTGGCTGCAGTACCCATGCCATAAATTTACCACCACTGGTCTAGTAGTAAGTGGGAAACAAAAAGAAAAAAATGATGCTAAATGTAACAGTCCAAGTGACTTGCATGTACTTCAACTCTCATTACTTTGATTTTTTTATGTACTTAGACTAAAATTATATATGCTCTTAAAACAAATAAAAAGCCAGGTGTTGTGGTGCATGCCTAAAATGCCAGCACTCTGGTACGCTAAAGAGGAGAAGCACAAGTTCAAGACCAGCCTGGGAAATTTAGCAACTTAGCAAACCCCTGTGACAAAATAAATAAAAAGAGCGGAAGTTGTAACACACTGAAGGCTCTGGGTTTCATCTCCAATACTATGGAGGTGGGAAAGAAGAACACATATCGAAAAAAATACAAACTCTTAAAATTATTTTAAAAGTTTTAGATAGAATATTGCTAAAGTTAAAAAAATCAATTAAAAATTCCCTCTGAACACAACTTAATATTGTGGTACAGAAAAATGAAAAGAACTGGATTAAGTAGTAGAAGTTCTAGTCCTAACTAATGTCACTAACCATATATGGCCTTAGGTGAGTCCTCATCTCTCTGGGTCTCTCCTATTACATGAGAGTTGTAATAAAGGAAGCTCTCCACACTGTAATTCTACTTCCTTATACTACAAATAAACCTGTTTAACTTACCAAAATGTTAAAACTTACAAAAGATGGGACCAGGGACTTAGCTCAGTGGCATAAACACCTGCCTGGCAAGCGCAAGGTTGTGAGTTCAATCCCTGGTACAAAAAAAAACAAAAAAAAACAAAAAAACTTACAAAAGATAAACGCTGCCTTCCAGTAAATTAAAATTTGGAGCCAGGCACGGTGGTACCTACTAATAATTCCAGCATTCAGAAGGCTTAGGCAGCCAGGCATGCTGTACAATCCCAGAGGTACGAGCAAGTCCCTGTCTCAAAAAAAAAAAAAAAACCAGGCTGAGGCAGGAGGATTGTTTCAAATTTCAGACCACCCTGAGCTACACATTGAATTCCAGGACAGCCTGGATTATACACCAAGAAGCTGTCTTAAAAAAAAAAAAAAAAAAAAAAATGATGTTTTAATCTCAGATTTTAATGTCTACCATGAAATCTAGATGCCACTATTTTCTTCCTAAACAAAAGAAGACTTGCGTGTCACTTTTAGCTATATATTGTAGTTTCTACAGCCTGCCCATTGTTTTTCCCAAATACCAAAACCCTATAAGCAATATTGCACTACTCAGAGCTATTTATACAGCAGAGACAATATTGATAGGGTTCTAGGATCTGGTAATAAACAGGAAATCTGGGAGTTCCATAGTAGGAAATTTACTGGCCAATCATGATGGCCTTTAGAATACTGATGAACTTTCACTCTCTGCTGTCTTTATTATAAATTAGCCTCCTCGAAATCTTGTAAAACAATAAAGTTATTGTTTCTATTAACTTTTAGCTCATTAACTTAAGCTACCTTTATTATTTTTAAGGGCACTCTAGTATTTAAAGTAAAATAAATGATTTTATTTAAGCCCAACAAACTTATAGTTCGAAAACTGCAGTTTTCTTTTAAATTAGTAATAAAGGGGAAATTATTATGTTGGTGCTAAGAATGATAAATAAAAATACGCAAACTAATCAGAAAAAATATATAGAAATCATTGTTAAAGCATCCCAAGAACAGCAATAAAACATTCTCCTTGGAAGTAGACTGGGAAGTAGACTGTGAAAAGAATGCAGAAAATAACTGAGTCTTAGAAAATCTACTAAAAAAAAAAACATAAAATAAATTTTTAAAAATGCAAGCATATGCTACACATTCCATAAGCATAATATATTTTGTTGAACTAGTTTTTAATATGAGCAGCTCATGGCTCTTAAGTAAATGTACACTATATCACATACTACCCAACTATTTGGCAGCAAGGAAAAAGAAGATAGTTGCAGACTCCAGTTTATAAACACCTGCTTTTTTAAAAGAGCTCATAGAAGATGGTGGCAGAGTGATGAGCAACAGAAAAAGAGCCTCCCCAAGATTTGGTATCCAGACACTGGAATAAAGCAATATGAGGAAGAAGAGGAGGTAAGTGGGTCCTTGGGATCTAGAAAGGATCTAAAGTGAGAACTGAGGCCCATGGGGAGAGCGAAGAGGAAAATTTCAACAAAAAAGGAAGTGGCAGGCATCACTTTCTCCCTGAACCCGGACTCACTGCATGGGAAGGGTGGCTTGAACCTGCAGACACATGGTGACTATTGGTAACTTCTGAGGCCTTCACTGAGAAAGGTACCAGTGGCGTACAGCTATGGGCGAAGCAGACTGCAGTGGGTAGTGAGATATTCAGGTTCAGACATCCCCCCACAAGAAGGCAGTTGGCTTGGAGCCATCTTGGAGAGGGGCAACTGAGCTAGAAACACAGAAATGCTGGCTCCATCTCGCAGCTCCCAATGTCAAAAGGCAGGAAACCAAACTAAAGCTGGCAGAAGGTGCACAGCCTGCTGCAGGTTCAACAGGCCTGGTTCCAGCCTCATGGCCAGATACCAGCTTGAACTTCAGAGTAACTAAGGGTGCAGGCTCTTGGGGATTATCTACTAACCTGCCATAAAGTTACTACCAGCTTGCTGGGAATAATCAATTCAGATCTGGATATTGTCTGCCACACTGTCTACCAGTGACAGCAGTAAGACACTTTGAAATGGATATATTTTTCTTATTTTTTTCTTTTCTAGTTTTTTGTTTTGTTTTTTCTTCACTGTTTCTTCTTGTTTTTATAAGTGTGAACATGGTTTCTAGGGTTTTTTTTGTTATTATTAATCTGTCTTTGTTTTATTTCTTCCTTCTCTCCAACTCCTATATTCTTCACTAGTTTCCTAAAGTTTGCATGATCTTCCTTTGTTCTCCAGCCTTGCTTCTAGTCTCTTCCTCTTCTTCTATTCTTCTACTTTTTCTCCTTTGTCCCTTTAAAATTTTTGCCCCCAGGGTAAAATTGCCATATTGAAGGTTTCTTTCTTATAAACAATTTTCTGGTTCATGTTAAATTTTGTTATATAACAAATCTAGTTTATAAAGTTAAAGAAAGCAAATAAATAGTTATCTCAGTTTGTCATTTTGTAGGCTGTATTTGATACTATTGTTATTGTTGATTGTACCACTTTAGCCAAAAGTGACATAATTGTTCAAACCAGCTATTCTTCCTGTTATACCAGACTAAAATTGCCTAAGGAACATAAAAAATACTATAGGCCAGTGCCAAAGAACCAGGGGCTGGGCCAAGTAGGCAACAACTTCTCAACCCCAATAAATTGAAGAGGCAGGATCTTGCAAGAGACTCAAAACCCATAAGCTCGTTATACCTGAAAGACACCTCTGAGAAGTAGTCACTTCCTAAGGGTTCTAAATACTAGCAATAAAGGTACTCCCTATAGGAAATTTACAAGCATCAACCCAGAAATCAAAGTAAAAAAAAGCTGGGGATTTAGCTCAGTGGCTTAAGCGCCTGCCTGGCAAGTGTGAGGTTGTGAGTTCAATCTCCGGTACCAAAATAAAAACCAGTAGAAAATATGAAGATACTTAAGCAAGATGCAATCCCCAGATGGCAATGAAGTGGAACAATCAATCCAAAAGCTACCTGAACACTCTGAAGTGTTAACAGCAGAAGTAGCGATACAGATGAATGAGCTCTAGAACAAATCAAACTGGAAATAATTTCTCAGCTAACTACAGAGATGGTGACCATAATAAAAAACATGTATAGTAACACATTTTAAAAAAAAAGAGGAGTTTAAGAAAATGATGGAAATCAAGAATGCCCAACGCAGGAAAGAAATGGAATCCATAAAACAGATTCAAACAGATACCCAGGAAATTAAAGTTCCACTGAAAATATACACAGCAGAATAAGGCAATGTAGGGGCCAGGGATTTAGCTCAGCAGTTAGCCCCTGCCTGGCAAGCATGAGATTGTGAGTTCAATCCCTGGTATCAAAATAAAACAAAATTTTTTTTTTTTTTTTTAGGGAGGGAGGGAGGGAGGACAAGCAGGGGAAAACAAAATTTTTTTAAATAAGCCAATGTGAAGACCGAATCTCAGATAAAGAAGAGAGAATTGTCGTTAGCAATCATGAAAAGGAAAGATTTCTTAAAAGTAATAAGGGGAATGAGAAATCATTAGCAGCTAGATGATACAAAGAATAATATAAAATTCATCAGTCAATGAAAAAGCTGAAGGTAGTGCAAATGACATTGAAAACCTGTTCACACCGGGCCAGAGAGTTAGCTCAGCAGCATAAGCACATGCTTGGCAAGCACATGGTACCAAAACAAAACAAAAACAAAAACCTATTCACAAAAGCCATGGTGGAAAACTTCCTGGCATGAAAAAGAACTTGACCTACAGATAAGTGAGGTATATAGAAATATTGGTTAATATCCAATTAACCAATGGTCAAAACAAATCTACAACAAGGAATATAATAGTCACGATTTCAGAAATTCAAAACAAGAACAGAGGCTATTACAGAAAAGAAACAAATCATCTGCAATGGAAAGCCATCAGAATCACAGCAGATTTCTCAACACACACCCTCAAGTCAAAGAAATCTTGGAGTCAAGTATTTCAAGCCTTAAAAGAAAACAAACTCCAACGCAGATTGTGGTACCCCACAAAACTATCTTTAAAAATTGATGGAGAAAAAAGATACTTCCATGACAAAGAACACTTGAGGAAACTGATGACCACTAAGCCATCCAAAATGTTCTGAAGGACATTCTAGAAAGAGATAACAAGGACTGCAACTCCATGAACCACAACATATGAATCTACAAGGAAACTCAAGCAATTAAACAGATGGGGTGGGGGGGGCAACAACAAAAATAACACAACAGGGGTACGTCAATACAGATATCCATGTTCACCAATCAAAATGCTCACCAATCAAAAGAAACAGACTGGCAAAATGGATCAATAAGCAAGGACCAATAATTTGCTGCATACAAGAAACATACAATTAAAAACGAAACTCACAGATTAAAAATCAAAGGATGAAAAATAACATTCCATGTGACAGGAATCTGGAAGAAAGCAGGGGTAGCTATTCTATTTGCAAAGTGAATTTCAAGCCAAGATTGATTTAAGAGAGACAAAGAAAACTGCCAGGTACGGTGGCACACCCCAGCAATCAGAAAGCTGGGCAGGAGGACTGCCATGAGTTTGAGGCCAGCCTGAGCTACATAAACAAGTTCAAGGCCAGGCTTCACTACATATTCAGACCCTACCTTAAAAAACAATTTTTTTCACTGTATTATTTGATAATATCACCTATAACTAAAGCAATAAGGGTGGTGGTACATGCCAACACTTTGGAGACTGAGGCAGGAGGATCACTGCAAGTTTGAGGTCAGCCTGAGGTATATAGTGAGTTCAAGGCCAGCCTGGACAACACAGCAAGACTTGTCTCAGAAAACAGAATAGTAGGGGCTGGGGATTTAGCTCAGCGGCATAAGTGCCTGCTTTGCAAGTAGGCAGTTGTGAGTTCGATCCCTGGTACCGATTAAAAAAAAAAAAACAGCAAAAAAACTATAAAGAAATGAAATTAATTAAATGAATATATGTGTAACTAAAGTAATTTTTTAAAAAGCATAAGGCATTTTTCTACCCACTTTTTTAATTTATTTTTTGGTACCAGGGATTGAACTCATGACTGTGGGCCTGCAAAGCAAGCACTTATGCCTCAGCTAAATCTCCAGCCCCCAGTCACTTTTTTGTTTTGTTTTTTGTTTGTTTGTTTGTTTGTTTTTGGTTGTGGTGGTGGTACAGGGACTTGAACCCATAGAGTACTAAGTTCCAGCTCTCATCTTTCTGTGTTTTTCATTTTTGAACATGGGCTTGATAAAGTCTCCAATCTGCCCTCAAAATTGCAATCCTCTTGCCTCAGCCCCCACAGTAGCCTGGATTACAAGAATGCACTATACTAAATCATGTTTCACTTATGTGCAAAGTCTATCATAAAGAAAAAGAAAATCGGGGCTGGGGGTTTAGCTCAGAGGCATAAGTGCCTGCCTTGAAAGCAGGCAGTCGTGAGTTCGATCCCCAGTACCGATAAAAAGGAAAAGGAAAAAGACAAAAATAAAAATAAAAAGAAAATCACTGCCATTTCTCAAAACCTATAGAACTAATTTCAACTTTTAGTATAACTTCACAAAATGTTAACAGTCTCTCTCTCCTAAAGGTTTCAATTTCACACTTCAGCCACTAAGTTCACTATCGCACATATACCAGGCTGGTGGTTTCATTGATTTGGTTTTGAGACAGAGTCTTCCTTTGTAGTTAAGGTTGGTCCTGAACACTATGTGGCACAGGCTGGCCTTGAATTTACAGCAATATTCCTGCCTCAGCCTCCGTAGTGCTAGGATTACAGGCATGAGCTACCACATCCAGCCTAAACTGGGCTTTTAAAATCACTAATCTCAGAAACACCAAGTAGCATAGTGTCGATATTACATTGTATAATATATACAAAATATATATATAAGTATATAAATATTCATGATAAATAATCTTCAGGGTATAAAGCTTAAAAATTTCACTAACATGACAAAACAGCTATATGCCTAAACTGCAAAACTCATTTAGAAGACTGTACATACTTAAAAAGGGTTTTTATGTTTTTTGGGGTTTGTTTTTTTTTTTTTGGTGCCAGGGATCAAACTCATGACCTCACACTTGCCAGGCTGGTGCTTATATCACTGAGCTGACCCCCAGCCCTACATACTTAAAAATAAAACTTTAGCCGGGTGTGGTGGCTCACTCCTGTAATCCCAGCACTCGGGAGGCTGAGGCAGGAGGATCATTGTGAGTTCGAGACCAGCCTAGGCTACAAAGTGAGCCCAAAGCCAGCTGGAACTGCACAGCGAGACCTGTCACAAAAAGACAAAATAAAATAAAACTTTAGTGTAATGTTTTCTTTTTGTTTTTGCAGTACTGAGGATTCAATCCATGATCTACGAAATAAGATACAACTCCAACCCTTTTTTATTTTGCGATAGAGTATTACTAAATTGACCAGGTTGAGCTCAAACTTGGACCCTCCTGCCTTGGACCACACAGTTCTGAGTACAGGTAATTTACTACAGTCTTTTATGCATCTTTGCAGCATTTATTCTTGCTTACTTGTACACTGATAATGAAAAGAATATAAGTCTAGTGATGCTTAATCACTTAATTTCAAATCACTTTACTATCTGAATAGCAGAGTGTATATGTATGTGTGTGTGTGTGTTTTACTAGGAACTGAACTCATGGTCTCATATTTACCACTGAGCTACAGTCCCAGCCAGCAGATGTTCATGAGCGTATGAGGAGGGTGGCAACTGTTAGTCAGCTTCCTGACACTGACAAAATACTCATGATAATCAGATTAAAAGGAGGACCTGTTTTCAACTCATGGGTTTACCCTGTCATCATTTGATCCACCTGCTTTGGACCTGTAGCATCACAAAACATGGCAGAAGACATGGCAAAGGAAGCCTGTTAACCTCAGAGTGACGGAGAAGCAAAGGGTAAAACAGGAAGGGACCAGGGTCCAAGTTTTCCCTTCAAGGGCATTTTCTCAGTGACCTAACTTCTTCCAACTCGGCCCCAATTCTTATGGTCCCACAACCTTCTGACTGCACCCAGGCTGGGAACCAAACCTTTACAACATGGGGCTACCTAAAATCCCTGCAAATAACTAGCCATTTTATGTATGTATATACGTTCTTCTGGTGAGAAGTTTCTCTAAGAATAAATTGAACTTGTATACTCCTAAAGATGGAGAGGGCAAACTATAAAATATAGTAAGCATCAAGAGTATTCTGTTTTCCTGTCATTCAAAAAAAAAAAAAAAAAAAGTGATTGCTTTTGAAACCCCAGTACAAAGTAAGTACAATGCTGGATATGTAAAAGGTACTCTTGATACTCCCTTTCAGAGCTTACCTGAGTTTGTAGGGGAAATACTGAAGGAGTTTTGGCTTGGGTAGTAAAGAGAAGATTAAATTTCTAGGCAGAAAATATCTAGAAGGATCTGGCTATGCAGTTCAGGTTGCCACTGAACTGGTGGCAATCGTCCTGCTTTGAGATCACAAGTGTGTGCCACCACACATGGCTTGAATCCTTATTTTTAGGTATATACATGAAGTCTAGCAAGCTTAATTTGAGAGAGTTCTAAATCTTATCACATAATGCCACGCAGCCTAAAAAGGATCACTTATTCTCATGACCCTGTACTCTGAACTGAGCAGAGTTTGATAGCCGTTTCTCACTGCAGTTCTGGAGGCTGCCTGCCTGGTACAGCCTTTGTTTGGGTGTCTCATCTTCCTTGAACCAGTGGACGATGTCCTCATGGAGATGGCAGAAATACAAAAATAAGCAGAAACAGTCTTTAAAGACCTACATTTACTGCTGGCACACTGGCAGTTCTATCCATGTTCCTTTGGCCAAAGCATATCAAGTCAGGCATGGTGGCATATGTCTATGATCCCAGCACTCTAGAAAGCAGAAGCTCAAGTTCAAGTCCTGCCTAAGCAATTTAACAAGATCTTCTCTCAAAAGAATAAAAAGGCTCAGGAAGTATAAACAAAGGTTTAAAATCACTGAGTACACTTATAAAAAGTCAAGATGGTAAATTTTATGTGCACTTTAACACAACTTAATTAGTAAACTCTTTAGAAATATAATAAATACAAACTGTGGAGAGGTTCCCAATTTAAAAGCTAGAATATTGATCTGACAGGTTCTTTCTGCCTCTCCCTCTCAACACTCTGCTGGGATACTTCGAATTTTTCCTAGTTATATGACCTCTCATCTCTGCATTTTCAGACATACTATTTCTTCTGCCTGAAACACTTCACCTTTTCTTCACTTGGGTTATCTCTAGTCTTCACTCATCCTGCAACTCTTAGATTAAACCCCCCTCCAAGACACCCTTCCTGCTTATATGTCTCTTTCCAATACGCCCTCTGAATACTTGGCATTTATTTTCACCACCATGACATCTGTACTTCATTTATCTGTGTATTTGATCACAGATATATTAATCAATATCTCCCAGAAAAGTTTCTTACTATCTTTATTGCTTAATATTAGTTTAACCTAGAAGCACTTAATGTGACAAAATAATTTACCTCTACAATTAAGCAAGTTAAGTGGGAAGAGGAGAGATTCATAAAAGCTAATGAAAATAAATTTTTCTAAAAAGCTTATTTTATACCCACTAAAGTCTTAGGAAAATTTTACCAAATCAGCTGAGACCATTTCTTTATAAAATAATTAACTCAAGGAATTAAAGATTAGTTCATTCAAACTTAAAATATTATAACTCAAGGAATTAACGATTGATTTATTCAAACTTAAAATATACATTTGAGATAAATTAGAAAACAACATTTTTCTTTTGGAGGGCATTGCTTTCCTACCATACATGGTAGACAACTGTCTCTTTCTCTTTCTCTCTCTCTCTCTCTCTCAGAGAGAGAGAGAGAGAGAGAGAGAGAGACTATACACATATAGTGGTTTGTTTTGGGGGGAGTTGTTTTCAGACAGTGTCCTACTATGTAGCCTAGGCTACCCTTGAACTCACTATGTAGTCCAAACAGTTTGGAACACACAATTTTCCTGCCTAAGTGTGCAAGTGAAATGTGTGCAACCACATGTGGCTCCCCCTTGATTTCAAATGAGCTCATAATAGACAACCTTCCTTATCCTATCTCTAAAGTTGAAAACATACAGTTTAAAACAAAATATGGTTTAAACCCAGTATGGTATTACATACCTATAATCCCAGCTACTTCTCTCAGGCATAGCTGGGCAATTAATAAAACCTTGCCTCAAAATAAAAAATAAGATGGCTAGTAATGTAGCTCAGTGACACAGTGCTTACCTAGCATGTGTATGCCTGGGTTCAATTCCTAGTACACAGAGGCAAAAAAAGACATACTGAAAAATGCAACACTCGTTGATAGAAATCTTAAAAGATTTAATAAATGGAGAGATATACAACTTTCACATATCCCAAGTTTCAACATTATACAATATCAATTCTCTCCAAATTGTTTTTTAGATCCAAAATCCCAACAAGCTGTATGTTTTAAATAGAAATACACACACACACACACACACACACACACACACACAAACTTACCTGAAAATGCAAAACGATCAAAACAGCTTTAGAAAAAAAGAACAAAGACTGAGCTGGACAAGGTAACACATGCCTAGTGCCTATAATCCCAGCACTCAGGAGGTTGAGGCAGGAGGATCACTGATAGTTCAAGGCCAGCCTGGGCTACACAATGACATTTCTTTTTTGATGACTCAAAAAAGAAAACAAAAAACAAAACAAAGATTGAGACCTTACACTAGATGATTTCAAAACTTACAATGAAGATACAGTCATTATGACATTGTGGTATAACATAATGGAACAAAATAATTCAAAAATAGACCAATCCACACATATATCTTCAACTAGTTTGTTCAAAGAAGCTAAGGTAATTTTAAAAAGATTTTTCTTTTCCTGCCTTGCAAGCAGGCAGTCATGAGTTCAATCCCCGGTACCGATAAAAAGGAAAAAAAAAAAAAGATTTTTCTTTTGTTGCTGTTGTTGGTACAGGTACGTGATATTGAAAGGAAGAGAAAAAACAGAAAGAAAGAAAAGAAAAACAGGCCCTTCACACTTCATACCATATGTAAGCATTAACTTACACAGAGTTCAAGGCCAGCCTGGGCTACATTGTGAGTTCAAAACCACCTGAACTATACTAGCTAGACTCTATAGCTCAGCACTTTTTCAACCCCCACCTCTCACTGGGAATTGAACTATGCTCTGTTTTAAATTTTAAGACAAGAGTTTCACTAAGTTACTGAGTTATCCAGGCTGGGTTTGGAGTTTTGATTCTCCTTGCTAAGCCTCTCAGAGTTTTGGGATTACAGATGTGAGCCATCATGCCCAGCTATAAACACTTTTTAAGGTTTTTAGAGGGTTTTTGGTTTTTGGGGGGTTTGTTGCTGTTGTGGGCTTTTTTGGTCTTTTTGAGACAGGGTTTCACTATTTAGTTCAGGCTGGCCTTGAACTTACTTTGTGGCCCATGCTAGCCTCAAACTTGCAGTGCTCTTACTGCCTCAGCCTCCCAAAGGGTGCATGTGCCAACACGCCCAGCTACATTTTAAATTGGTGAGTTGTATTTTGTTCAAATTATCTCTCAGGGGGCTGGGCATTTAGCTCAGTGGCCTAACTGCCTACCTGGCAAGCATGAGGTCATGAGTTTGATCCCCAGTATCACAAATTTTAAAAAAGTAAATTATCTCTCATTAAAATTGGTTACCAAAAATAGTGATGAATTCAGTTTTTAACACATAACTACAAAGTGAATTTTAAATCAATCATTAAGTTTTAAATTCAAGTATTGCCTACATAATACCAAAATTAACGCTAATTAAAATGGGGCAAGTCACCATAGGGCATACACAGAAGACGTTATCTTTATCAATTCCTAATTCATCATAACACTAAGTTAAAGAGAATCTATGATTTGCCAGAAATTATCTAAATGTGTTACCAAAAAAAAAATTACCAAAAAAATTATTTCAAAAGAAGCAAATTACGAAGTGTTACTCATTTACACAAGGCATAAGAACTTTAAATATAAAAAGTATTTTCTCGATGTGTTTCATAATGCAGTATAGAAGTGAGTTTTTAATGGTAGGTTAAAGTGTTTTTTCAATTATGACTTTCTAAAAGATATACTGTTTGTAACAAAATTATACAGTTTTCAGCAACACAGGTTGTGGTTAAATTATTCATAAATACTGAAGATATAAAGCAAGGATAAAAAATTCTGACGTGTACCCTGCTTTCAGATGCTTTGACAATACTATTGCACTGCTAGCTGTAAAGTACAGTAGTGCAATAAAGTCAGAGCATTCGTTAGCAGTAATAAGTAGAAAAGGAACACAAAAGTATCTTGCATCACTTGAAGCTTCAGTGTAAAAAGAATTTAATGTTGGGTTGCCATTTTGGTCAGAAGACATCCAAAAACCTAAAAACATTTATATCAAGGCTTATTTTCTTTAAAAAAAAAAAAAAAAGATTAGACTTAAATATCAAAGTGATAACTGTTTTTTGATGTAGCTAACCTGTATTAACATTCAAACAGAAACATGCAGAGATATAAGGGAATTTTGTAAGTATGTTCTAAAACTTAGTAGTAATTAAGATAGGTATTATTAATACCTTAGGATTGGTATTAACAAAACCAGCTACAATTACTACTAAATCAATGTTGTTTTAAATGTTTCTATTTTCTGTTGAGATGGTTTGGTGGTTAGCTTCTTTTCCAAAGTAAGTGATTATCTGCCATATAAAATAAACCCTTGGAATAAGTATGTCAAAGAAAAATGGAAACTAAAATAAGAAACTTTTCAAACGTCTACATACGCAATTAATTACTCCAGATCCTAAGCTACACTTTTAAAATTATGAATAACAGTTACCACCTTATAGCTTTTTATCCCCAAAGTTTACCAGGGCTACTATTACAATGAAGGAGATGCCTAGGGAATCAACTAGTGCTGAACTGGATATTATCAACCCAACTTTATGGAACACTATAGAAGCTTTTAGCATTTCAGTTAACTCTTACATTATCTTAAATATAGAAGACATATTGATTTCCTTCAAATGTAGAAATGTCAAGAGAAAAATAATAATGGAGGTGACTGAGATTTAAATAACAAGTTTCCTTTAAAAAAAAGGTTTCTGGGGCTGGGGATATAGCTCAGCGGCATAAGCGCCTGCCTTGCAAGCAGGCAGTCATGAGTTCGATCCCTGGTACCGATAAAAACGAAAAAGACAAAAAAAAAAAAAAAAAAAAAAAAAAAGGTTTCTTTAAAAGTCAGATGTAACCCTAGAAACTGTCACAGTATCACACTCTGCTACCTTTTGTGTACATTCAGTAGTGGACAAAAAGAGGTCCCTAGACAAACACCACCCAGTCAGTAAGTGAAGGGAAAATGAGGACAAAGATTACTCTACAATGAGGTTATTCCTCTGTTAGTAATGTTGATTGATGCTGAAGTACATTTCCATATTTTCACCAGCCTTCTTTTAAATGGTCCAGGTTCAACTACTTAGGTGGATTAAGCCTACCGACAAATGGTCTTACATTCAGGACAGCTGGAACTTGAGAATCTTGGCCTCAAATCCTGGGCCCTATAGCTCAAATATTAGAATATTTAACTCTATTAACCAAGTATCAGGTTTTAAAGTCAAATAAAGGCAAATGGTTAACTTTCTGAATTGGAAGCTAATACAAACAAGAAAAATATTTAAAAATTAAATTAAGATAAGGCTATTTACAAAATTAGGATAACTAGGGTTTTTTTTTTAACAAGTTAAATAGTATGCATTCTCTTTTCACTGTCAAATATTTATTACTAGTTCCTTGGCAAGTCCTTTATTTAAGTAATACAAAACCAAAAATCAGAAAATTAAACAGGAGATCATTTACTTTTGGAATCCCAGAAAATACGCTGGTTCACGAATTTTTTAAAAAATTTTTAATGAACAAGAAAAATCTGCAGATGAGATATACTGCCTTTTACTATCTAGTCAATATAAAGCAGTAGTATGAAAAAAATGAGAAAAATTAAATTACATTTTTAAAGTATATGGTTTTAAACCCAAATTACAAAAACAGTAACTTGAAAGAGGGGAAGGGAAGTTGAATTCACTTGAAAGAAAATTAACAAAAAAGACCTCTTTGATTTTCTTCCTCCCTTCAAAAAAAATGTTTTTTAAACTTCCCCAACTGAAATAACATCTAAATGTTGAAAAGTTTGGTTACCTCATAAGTTTCTAAAACCTACTCTTTTCCAGATTACTTGTCTTTCCCTTAAAATAGAATTAGTGCACTCTAAAAAAGTCTTGTAAGACCATTAACCATATTGCAAAAGCTAGAAAGTCTGAAAATTAAAACTTTCAAATCCAGAAGAAAAAAAAAAACTGTTAAAAGCAGAATTAGCATCATTCACCATTAACAATTAAGCAGAAATATATGCATCTGAAGGAAGGAATTCAAAGTAGGGGTGCATGATACATTTATACCTGTTGTTAGACTCAAACTGAAATATTTAACATTTTTTGTATTTAAGATATAAAATAACCTTAAAACCCCAGAACATAAACTGACTATTCATTATTGGAGGCTTGAAAAGCTATAGAAAATTCTTCCCTTTCATTGCTCCCTCCATCCTGCCACTTTGTCCCTGTCCCCATTCCCACACTCACTACATACACACTGGCAACTTAAACAAAATTTTGAAAGCAATGAAAAACAAAAGTAATTGCAATCCTTTAAATCTGTTTTTGAGAAGCACTTCAATTCATTAACACATTAAAGGGAAATGAAATAAATCAAGGTCTCAAATTTCTAAAGTGAGAATTGCGGTAGGGTGGCACTCAGTATTTTCCAAGATACCCACGCGTCTTTTCCAAGGCAGAAATGCGAGACCCAAAATCACCTTGGAAAGAGCAGCCTAGGCACAACCGATACTCAAGCAGTAACCCAAGTAGGAAGGGAGGCGGAGGCGCCATGGATTGTGGATGAAGAAACAAGTTTCCTACTTCGCAAAATTTAATCTCGTGATTTTCTCTAACAAAAAAACGACAAGGGCCTAACGACGAATACTTTCTCCAAACCCATTTTTAAGGGAACCAGCTCAAACTGGAAAAACTAAGCATGGACGAACAAAGGACTGAAGATAGAATAAGAGAACTAAGAAAAAAGCGCGGGCTATCGAACTGCAAATCTCGGGATGTGAGGGGAGGTAAAGGGAAAAGCTAAAAACCAGGACAACGCCCCTGCTCGGAGCTCTAGAGCAGGCCAAAAAGCAGCAACCAAAGGGCGCCTTTCCACTCCCTTCCATGTCCTCTTCTTTCAAGAATGAAGGAAAGCGGGCGACTCCGGAGCAAAGTGCTCGCCGGTCCCGATCCCGCTGGCGCTCGGGGTAGCAATACCTACCGATGCCTCCTCTCCCCACACCAAGGCTTGCCACCTCTGGACCAAACACAAACGGGTCTGAGGACTTCCTGGGACGCTAGGAAGTTGCAAGGCAAGTCTAGCATCTTTTCTCACACTTTCTCGGCCCGCCTCAAGAACAAGAACGACTCAGCTCTGAAGGGATTGCTCCCCGCCCCTCTAGGCTTATTCCTCCACCCCAGCCTCCAAGCCCCTAAGAGTAGGAACGATCCCCTTTTTAGGGCGCTTAAGGACTGGTCTCCTTCTTGGGGCGCGAAGTAGGTTCTCTCTTTGGTAGAAATATGTAAAGTGCTGTATGCACCAGGCGTAGCGACTTGAGGGAAGGGGAAGGCAAGGCAAGAAATTCCAGAGGCCCCGCACCCTCAGCATCTCCCGCCATTTCCCTCACGAGTTTCCCGGATGTAACCCCTTCCCCACCCCCCCGCGGCGGTTAAGGGACCAAGAAGGTGGAGGCTCGCTTTGGTGCAGGAGAAAGGAACGCAGATTCTGGTCTAGCCTCCGTCGCCCAGAGTTTCCGGTGACTCCAAACTGCGTCCTAGCTTCGAGGCCTTGTGGGAAAAATTAATCACCCAGTAGATCTCCTTCACTTTGTACTCACCATCAATTCCAGCTTATCGACCTCCGCCTCCATGTTGAATAGCTGATATTCTTCAGCGCCCCGCGGTGCTTAAAGTGTAAATCTTGCTAGCACTGAGGATCTCTATTGGACAGCTGTCATTCAACGTCTCGCACTCATTGGCTCTTCTATATCACCGGCGCCAATCCATTGGCGATTGGGTAACGCCCCTCCGCATGAAACACAATTTCCTGTTGGCCAAAAACACAAAACGCCGCAGGGCGATTGGCTCATGTACATATTTTTTTTCCTACTGGCTGCCCTCTCTTCTCTACTTTCAATTTCATAGGGCTCCACAGAAAAGAGCTTTCTATTGGAGCGATTAGAAGCAGCAGCAACCAATTACACGGAAGCTTCCACCGACAACACAGGGAACGTGACACACCTTCTTTCCTGTTCTCCTTCGCCTTCTCTCCCTCCTTCCTTTTATTCATAGCAGAAGCGCCTCAGCTCTAATTGGCCGGAGGGTGTGCGCTTTCAGCCAATCATAAGTGAGGCTGGACTCCTACGCTACCAAGAGAGCGAATCGTGGGGAGAATTCACCTATAATTGGTCGCTCCAAGACAAGGATTTAATTTTGAATCTTTACGGCATAAAGAGGCTGCTGCTCGGACTCCGTCTAACCCCCCTGGCTGTTAGACTAGTAAGTGCAGGAACGATTTCTTTTTTTTGTTACATGGGTTCGCATCTTCTGCAACCGGACCTTTTGCTGCTTGTGTTCTTATTGCTTAAGGAACTGAGGACTTTAGCTGGGCTGAGAAGAGAGATGGAGCCGCAAAGGGAGAGGTTTGAGGATGGGGAAGAACTCTTCCACCTGACTCCTCCCGAATCACGCTTCTAAATTAACACTCTGCAAAGTAGATTTTGCAGTAAAGCATCTACTTTCCTTTGCTCATTCTTTTACGTTTCCGGTACTCAAAATGGGTCCATGAACTAGCGACATTAGGATCTCTGTATTGCTTGTTGCAAATGTAAATGATCGGGCTCCACCCAGGTTTACTCAATCGGAATACACATTTTAACAAGACCTTCCCGTGAGGCACATTTCTTTACCTGGGAACACTACCATGTTCCGTGATATAGTTTAATGCCGTCCGACATTAATCAATTTTAAAAGTGTGCCATTGTTACTATCTGACAAATATTGTGCTGAATGAAACTTTACTCTTTTTTTTTTTTTAACTTTTTATCGGTACTAGGGATCGAACTCACGACCTCCTGCTTACAAGGCAGGTGCTTATGCCGCTGAGCTAAATCCCTAGCCCCTTGAATGAAACTTTAGTAGTCTCTTGGGAAACAAGACAGAATCTAAAAAAGCAATGCTGTACAACATAACTCATAAAACTAAGTATAAGCTACTATGAAAAAACAGCATTGTGATGTTCAAGATGAACTAGTAATAAAATCAGAGTTGGCTGAAACCTAAGTGTAACGTGTAATACAGTGCAACTGTCATTTTCGTACTGACTGAGTTTGGAAGTGCCTTGACTAGAGAATTTTCATACCATCCAATAGAGTTTTAGCAGAAACAGCAACGCCAATTCGTGCAAAAGACTATAATTCTGTTTGTTGCATCTTTCTACTTGAAAAGTTTTCCTATTCCAAAAGTTTTGGATCCATCCTTTAATCATATGAAGATGTATGCTAAGATGAAAAACTAAACTTTTCGCAATAAAAAATTTCACAGCATTTAATTGTATAAAAGTATATTAACATTTAGAAGGAATGATTTCTTCTACTCATTTATTAAATGAAACATTACCTAATACCTGTTATCTTCTAGCTACTAAAGAAACAAAGATGACTAAAATGTTATGTTAACCTTAAAAATCTCATGGCTCAGCAGGGTGCAAACATACAATCCCCAGTGCCACCAAAAATAAATCAATAAATCAAATCAAATCTTGAAGGCTAGGATAAGATGACCTGGAAGAGGACATTTCAAATAAAAGGAAAAGTTGATAACACTATAAAAAGTGTTTGGTATACCTGAAGTACAAATTTCTGGTCACTACAAGAAATACTGCAAAGAGTTATTAGAACTAAATAGTGAACAGGTTTGGGAGTCATAGTAAAGAATTATTTAGGAGTTGTTTGTTTGTACAAGGGATAGAACCCAGTACCTTGCACATGCTAGGAAAACATTCTACCACTGAGCCACCCATCTGGCGCCTAGAATTGTTAAAGAAAAAATTCTTTAATTATACTTGCTAACACATAATAAGAAAGACTTTATTCAGGATCTTTGCAATAGTTATAGGGATCATGCTAATGAGATACATCATACACACCTAGAAATTAATAAGCAAAGAACAAGGTTAGCAGATGGGTAAGAGGAAACACAAGAGGGAAGAGGATTCTTCTTGAAGACAGGTCACAGTAATCAGACATTAATGAGGAGGTGGTGAAGGATGAGATACTGGTTTTAGGAGCTAGTTCACGCTAAACTGATTTAGCAATATTCATTGCTAAATTTTGCCAGGAAGATAGATAGGTTTAGGAGGTCAGGAGCCTGACAGAAGTGTGATCAAAAATGAAATCTTTGTCAGAATTAATCTACCAGGTTTAATGGGAAAGTTCAACTCCCTTTTAATGCCTATTTTCATAATTTAAGGGTTGGTAATACAAAAAAATTAAAAGGACAGGAGACTGGGTCTGTGGACCAATTTGATCATTAACAAAATACGTCAAGGAATAAATAAAAGGAAACAGGAAAAGACTGCAGGGACAGATAAAAGTCTCTGACCTGGGAATCCCAACTGTGTGTAATAATGGTGTGTGAGGTGGGGAGCATCAGATTTTATTCCTCTTCCCACAGGCAGGCTGACATTGGAGTGTATATCAGCAGATATCTAATGGGGGGACTAAGTATATGTAGGTTTTAAAGTTGGGGGTCCAGTTTTAAAGACTCTGGATGAAGTGTTTGAGTTTAAGGTTGAATGGGCAATCAGTGCTGGTTGGTACACAGAATTGGCATCAAGGGACTGCAGAGTGACTGTAGCCTGACATTAAATTTTTATTACCCTTTTTTCTTATTTCTAGGAGCAAGCTATTGCTTCTCATTGTTTACAAGAGCAAGCATGAGGTCTCTCAGGTCAAGCCTGACACTGTGAACTCTAAACCTTGGATAGGGGTTTCCAGAAAAAGTTCTCATGGATCTGATGAGATTTAATGTGTTCCCCCCTACCAGGCAATCTCAAGATTACTACTTCCTAGGAGGTTCTCATAAATACATTAAGAATGTTTTTTATAGGAGCAGGAATGTAATTCAGTGGTACAGCTCTTGCCTAACATTCTCAAGACCCTGAGTTTAATCCTTAGCACCACAGAAAGGAAAAATTAAAATAAAAAGAACATTTCATTTTAAGTTTAAAAAAAAAAAAAAAAGCTGGACATAGTTGTGCACACCTGTAATCCCAACACTTTTGGGAGGCTGAGACAGGAAGACAGCAAGATCAAACCTACCATGGGACTTAACATTACCTAGTCTCAATATTTAAAAGAATTTTTTAAAAATTTTAAAATTTAAAAAAAGATTAGGAAAGGCTGGGGATGTAGCTCAGAGTAAAGGGTTCAATCCCCAGTACCACCAAAAACAAACAATTCACTAACTTCTATTTCATAATCTCCGATTAGCCTTCCTTAATTAGCAATGGGGAGAGGTGATATAATAAAGGTAACAGATGCCTCCTAAACTTCTAAGAACAATTTATGAAAATACTCTGTTAATTTAGTAACCAACAATGAGTCCTGAAATGCTATCAAGAATCTGGAGAGCTATTGCTATGCGCACTGTTGCTTCTTCCCATTAGGGGGCGCCTCTACAGGCCCCCGGGTGAGAGAAAATCCTGCTGCCCTCGGAATCTGAGAACTCAGTAAGTGCACAGCTGCATACCAAGTACAGAAAGATTACTGAGTGCACAGAAGTGGAATCAATGTGTATTTTAAAGGCCAGTTGTCCCTATTCAAATGTAAGTTTTAAGGGAAAGAGGCCCAGGCCTTGAGAACATGTTAGTTCCTGCTATTTGAATAACGTCTTTGTTCCTCAGGTAGCTACAACTAAAACCAACAAAGCCCTTCTGGAGCTGAGATCAAACTAGCTTGGACTTAATTTCCTTCAGAAAAGGATGTGGATTAAGATACAAATATACTCGATAATGTTTTAAAATACTTATATCTTGGGCCTGGGGTAATTACGATTTCATTAGATAGTGCTTGTTTTAGCTACTTTGTACCATAGTCTAGTAACACAGAAATGATCTTTGAAGACCCACAGATCTGAACTTTACCCTGTATTCCATTACTACACTAAGTAGATGATCTAAATTTTCTAACCTTCAGTTTATTTTTGTGTAAAAATGGGAATAACATCCTCCTTATTAGGGAGAATACTTTTTTAGGATGGTGGAGATTAACTGTGAAAATACCTAAAACTAAAAGAGCATTCAATAAATATTTAATGGCTGTCATAACTTCCATAATATTGACGCTGTGTTTCCTAGATGCATCATGTGCTTTTTCATCTTGCTCTAACCCTCTTTTTCTATTTCCTGGCCCAAGGTCACTCTGCAGAGCCAGTTTCTCTTCCAATCTTCACTTTTGCTTTCTTGAGTAAAATCTGCCACTCTATAAATAGCTAATGTTTCCTCCTCCCACAACTCACTCACCTGAATGTTCAATAAATGTTGCCAAAGTAAAGAAATATCCTTTTTAATGAGGTGTGTGGTGCACACCTATAATCCCAGCACTCTGGAAACTGAGGCAGGAGGATCTCTCAGGATCTCTGGGCTAAAGTGAGTTCAAAGTCAGCCTGAACTGAGTCACAAAATTGTGTCTCAAAAAACCAAAAACAATTTTAAAAAGAAAAAAGAAAAGGAAAGTGACAAGAACGATGGGAGAAGTATGTTCAAACCAAGGGCGGGGAGATTAATGCTAATTATATTTCACTGTAATAAATTTTTTTAAATTTTCTGTATACATTCATTATTTACATTGATCACACCTTGTACATTTCAGGTTTGTAAAACGTGTATATATATTTCAATGAAAATATTTTTAAAATTTCTCCACAGAAATCATGCCCAAGTTCAAACAACAAAGAAGAAAGCTGAACGCTAAAGCCAAGAGATTAGTCAAAAAAAAAGAAGCTGCTCGATTCCAGTCCAAGCCAGTTATGCCTTCCCCTCCACTACCATCACCAGAAAGGTAAGATACAATGTAAACAGAAAAAATATTAGATTTGAGAAGTTCAGAGTTACCAGATTTAGCAAATAAAAATATAGAACATAAAGTCAAATTTGAATTTCTTGTAAACAATAATTGTTAATATAAATGTACCCCATTTAACATTGAAATACACTAAAATTATTCACCCTTGGGCGAAGTACTTACCTATAATCTCATTCCCTTGGGAGGCTGAGCTAGGAGAATTACAAATTGAAAACCATCCTGGGCAATTTAGTGAGACTTGGCCTCAAAACAAAATTTTGAAAGGGACAGGGATATAACTCAGTGGTAGAACATTTGTGTAGCATGTTCAATCCCCGAAGTCATACAAAAAAAAAATAAGGACATCCTGTATTTTACGTGGCAACCATAGTTCAAGCCTTCATTTGAAAGTTAGGCTAGGCTTCCAGGCTGGGGAAGTTGCCCCGAAGGTTGGATTTCCAGAGGGGCCTTCTAGTTTCTGTGGCCCCCTCTGCAAGGGAAAGTGGAGAAGCGTGCATCGCCTGAATCATCAGTGCACAACTCGGGTGCCCTCCACAGGTCCACACAGGTTTCCGTTGGTCCAAGTTTATCCAGTGCAGACACAAGAAGACTCCCTGGGTCACAGTTTTCTTCAAAATGACAAAAAATTAACTGCAGTCTTCACAATTTGGGTTCGTATGGCATTACTTCACACTGAGCTGCTGGAGCACAGCAAGGAGGAAGCAGAAAGCCAGCTAGAAAGTCACTGTGGTCCTCAGGGCGAAGTAACAGCAAAGCTATGCCAAAATCCTATCAGATGGTTCCCTCCTATGCCAAAATATTCTATCATATGAGGACTCTCAACAATATATTTTAAAGACTCCCAGACCAGACAAAGCCCAGACTGTTCGGGACCCTCCAGGCTTCCGGGTGCAGTGAAGGGGATAAGTGGGTTTGAGGCATCTACATCATCTGCCTCCCCATTCCGGCTGTGCTTGGAGAACTGTGGAGTTTCCAGCAAGTAGGCGGGTGCACACTATCCCCAGAGCCCAGCCTATTTGGAACTCCTGCACCTCACCATCGGTGTGCAGAGGAAGGGTTGGGCAGATCTGGGGCGCCTGCATCCGCCTCCCCGTGTGTCTGGAGGACTGTGGATATCTCAGCAAGCAGGGGAGCATCGCAGGTTCCAGAGGCCCCGCAGCCTGCAGTAAGTGCTCAGTGTACTCTGCACAAAGCTGACTTTTTGGGACCCTCCAGGCTTCTGGGTGAAGTGAAGTGGATAAGTGGGTTTGAGGCATCTACATCCGCCTCCCCATTCCGGCTGCACTTGGAGAATGGTGAAGCTTCCAACAAGCAGGTGGGCGCACAGTGTCCCTGAACCCCAGCTTATCTGGAACTATGGAGTTCTAAACAGGCAGAAGAGGGCCATTGGTTCTACAGGCCCAGGGGCTTGAGGTAACGGGGTGCCAGAGTCTCAGGAGCGGTGAACATAAAAGGGGATTTCCAACAGAACCTGAGGAAGCTTTTAAATAACACTTGAAACACAGAAATATACGAAAATGACAAAACGAAAGACCAAATTACAACCTCAAACCTCCAGCCCATCTCAAGAAACCGTAGGAGCAATGTATATAGAAGAAAATATATGCCATTCATCTCAAATATCGGACATAATAGCTACTGAAATTAACAAGCAACTCCAGGAAGCTTTAAAGGAATTCAAACTCAAAATAATTTCCCAGGTAAAAGAAGAAAGGATAAAAGAAATGAAAGAGATTCTGAATATATCTAAAGAAAACACAGTTTAAAAATTGGAGGAACTAAACAAAAAGATAGAATCCCTAGATGAGCAATATAAGAAACAAACAGAATACATAATGCAGATGCACAGAGATATACAGGAAATAAAAAACTCCACTGAAAGTTGTAAAAACCGCCTCAATGAAAGTGAAGATAGAATTTCAGACCTTGAAGACAGGATTGCAGCTAGTGAACAGGAAAGGAAAGATCTTTTAAAAATAACAAGGAATCAGGAAACAACAATTCAACAACTGCAAGATGATGCAAAGAAAAATAACATAAGAATGATAGGGATTAATGAAAAAGAAGGAGACAACATAGAGGATGTCAAGAGGATATTTGGGGAAGTAATAGCTGAAAATTTCCCAAGCATGAGATCAGAAACTGACATCAGGATCAGTGAAGCATATAGAACTCCAAATAGTCATAACCAAAATAAAACTACACCCAGACATATAATAATCACCATCCCAGAAATCCAACACAAGAATAGATTATTAAAAGCTGTCAGAGAAAAAAGACAGATCACTTATAAAGGAAAACCTATCAGAATCACAGCAGACTTCTCAGCACAAACAACAAAGTCAAGAAGAGCATGGAGTGAAGTATTCCAGATCCTAAAGCAAAATGATTTCCAACCTAGACTAATGTATCCTGAAAAACTATCATTCAAAATTGATGGTGAAATACGATACTTCCATGACAAAGAACAGCCAAAGAACTTCATGAACACCAAGCCAACCCTGCAAAAAATATTGAAAGACAGTTTAGATACACAAAGGAAAAAACCACTAAGCAAAGCAGATAATTAAACAGAACAGAAAGATAAAGAAGGAACAGCAGAGAGATAACATGTCAACAATAAAACAGCATTTAACAGTAATAACCATTATTGTAAATGGCCTCAATGCACCAATCAAAAGAAACAGACTAGCAGAATGGATCAAGAAACAAAATCCAACCATATGCTGTTTACAGGAAACCCGTCTAACCCAGAAGGATACTCACAGACTGAAAGTCAAAGGATGGAAAACAATACTTCATGCAGCAGGAATCCAAAAAAACCAGGAGTAGCCATTCTGTTTACAGACAACGGGAACTTTAAACCAACAATGACCATAAAGGACAAAGAAGGTCACTACATACTCGTTAGGGGAAAACTCCAAGAGGAAGAGATAACTATCTTAAATATAAATGCACCAAACTCCAGAGCACCCAGTTATATAAAACAACTACTAATAGAAATGAAAACTCAAATTAGCAGTAACACAATTGTAACAGGAGACCTTAATACGCCATTGACACCAAGGGACAGATCAACTAGACAGAAAATGAGCAAAGAAATAACAGAACTGAATCACACCTGTGAACAAATGGATTTGATAGACATATACAGAATGTTCCACCCAACAACATCAGAATACACATTCTTCTCAGCAGTACATGGATCATTCTCTAAAATAGACCATATCTTAGCTCACAGAACATATTTAAACAAATGCAAAAGAGTTGAAATCATCCCTTGCATGTTATCGGATCATAGCGCTCTGAAATTAGAAATTAATGATAAAAGATACTGCAAAAATCCCACAAATACTTGGAAACTGAATAACACACTCTTGAGTAATCAGTGGGTCACAGAAGAAATTAAAGAAGAAATTAAACAATTCCTACAAGAAAATGAAAATGCAGATACAACTTACCGGAAGTTGTGGGATGCAATGAAAGCTGTCCTCAGAGGAAAATTTATTGCACTGGGTTCCCACATCAGGAAAACAGAATGAATACAAATAAATAACTTGATGCTACACCTCAAACAGCTAGAAAAAGAAGAGCAAGTCAAGCCCAAAGCCAAAAGAAGAGAGGAAATTATAAAAATCAGAGCAGAAATTAATGCAATAGAGACTAAGAAAACAATCCAAAGAATCAATGAGTCAAAGAGTTGGTTCTTTGAAAGAATGAATAAAATCTATAAGTCCCTAGCCAACCTTATTTTAAAAAGGGTAGAAAAAGCTCAAATTCATGCACTAAGAAATGAAAAAGGTGAAATCACTACAGACCCAATAGAAATACAGAAAATCATCAACACCTTTTTCGAAAACCTCTACTCTCAAAGGTTTGATAACACAGAAGAAATAGACAGATTCTTAGAAACATATGAAGTACCAAAGCTAGATCAAGAGGATGTAAAACTGTTGAATAATCCAATCTCTGTTAATGAAATTGAACATGTAATTAAGTCCTTACCTACAAAGAAGAGCCCAGGCCCAGATGGACTCACTGCAGAATTCTACAAGAAATACAAAGAAGACCTAATGCTAACACTCCTCAAACTATTCAATGAAATTGAAAGGGAAGCAATCCTTCCTAAGTCATTCCTGGAAGCAAATATTACTTTAGTACCAAAACCTGAGAAAGACCCAACTAAAAAAGAGAACTATAGACCGATCTCCTTAATGAACACAGATGCAAAAATCCTCAATAAAATATTGGCAAATAGGATGCAGCAAATCATCAAGAAGATTATATACCATGACCATGTGGGATTCATCCCAGGAATGCAAGGATGGTTCAACATATGTAAATCAATCAATGTAATCCACCATATCAATAAAGCCAAAAGTAAGAATCACATGATCATTTCTATAGATGGAGAAAAAGCGTTCGATAAGGTCCAACATTCATTCATGATAAAAACCTTACAGAAAATTGGAATAGATGGTCTTTACCTCAACATAATAAAGGCCATTTATGACAAACCAACAGCCAGCATCATACTAAATGGCCAAAAGTTGAAAGCCTTTACTTTAAAATCAGGCACAAGACAAGGATGTCCTTTATCACCACTCCTATTTAATATAGTACTGGAAGTACTAGCCAGAGCAATTAGGCAAGAGAGAGAAATAAAAGGGGTAAAGATAGGAAAAGAAGAAGTTAAATTATCATTGTTTGCAGATGACATGATACTCTACATAGAAGACCCCTAAACTCCATTGAAAGACTCTTAAATATAATAAATTCAATAATGTAGCTGGATACAAAATCAATACTCAGAAATCAATACCATTCCTATACATTAACAACAAAATCACAGAGAGGGAAATAAGAGAAACCACACTCTTCACATTAGCAAACAAAAAATCAAATGTTTAGGAATTAGTCTTACAAAAGAAGTGAAAGACCTATACAGGGAATATTATAATACACTGAAAAAGAAATTGAAGATGATCTCAGAAAATGGAAAGACATCCCTTGCTCATGGATAGGAAGAACAAACATTGTGAAAATGGCCATTTTCCCAAAACTGTTATACAGATTCAATGCAATCCCAATAAAAATACCATCAATATACCTTATAGATCTAGAGAAATCACTCCTAAAATTCATCTGGAACCAGAAGAGACCTAGAATAGCAAAGGCAATTCTAAGCAGCAAAGGCAAGGCAGGAGGCATCACAATCCCTGACTTGAAGTTATACTACAAAGCAACAGTAGTAAAATCAATGTGGTATTGGAATCAAAACAGAGCCGAAGATCAATGGAATAGATTAGAAGATACAACCACAACTACAAACACACTCAACCACCTTATCTACGATAAAGGAGCGAAGCAGGTTCACTGGAAGAACAACAGTCTCTTTAATAAATGGTGCTGGAAAAACTGGCTCTCCATTTGCCGAAAACTAAAGTTAGACCCATGCCTATCACCATGTACTAAATTAAAATCTAAATGGGTCAAAGATCTGCATATTAAAACAGAAACACTAAATCTATTGGAAGACAAATTGGGTAGAAACCTTGAAGACATAGAAGTAGGTAGAGAATTCATGAACAGGACTCAAACTGCACCAGAAATACTTCCCAGAATCAATAACTGGGACCACTTCTTATTAAAAAGTTTCTGAATGTCAAAAGAAATCTCCAGCATAGTGAAAAGAAAACCCACAAACTGGAAAAAGATTTTAGTGAACTCTCTCTCTCTCAGACAAGGGACTCTTGTCTAAAACATATAAAGAATTAAAAAAACTCAGACCCCCAAAATTCAAAGATCCAATCCAAAAATGGGCATCTGAGATGAATACGCACTTCTCAGATGAAGAAATTAAAATGGCAAATAAATACAGGAAAAAATGTTCATCATCATTGGTCATTAGAGAAATGCAAATTAAAACCACACTGAGATACCACCTCACTCCTGAAAGAATGGCCAGGATTAAGAAAACCAATGACAACAAATGCTGGAGAGGCTGTGGGGAAAAAGGAACTCTCCTACACTGTTGGTGGGAGTGTAGACTGGTACAACCTTTGTGGAGGTCAGTCTGGAGATTTCTCAAAAAGCTGGGATTGGAAGTCCCATTTATTCCAGCTATTCCACTTCTAGGCATATTCCCAGAAGAACTGAAAGCATCATACCACAGTGATATATGTGCACCTATGTTTATAGCAGCACAGTTTGTAATCGCCAGATCTTGGAAACAACCCAAGTGTCCATCAACTGAGGAATGGATAAAAAAGTGGTGGTATTTCTATACAATGGAGTATTACTCAGCTACAAAGAAGGATCACATTGAGATATTTATCAATAAATGGGCGCAGCTTGAGACCGTACTCATAAGTGAAATAAATCAATCTTGCATGTGTGAATACCGAATAGTTTCCCTAATGTATGTAGTGATTCAAATATATAAAAGTATGTGGTAATCATGATTCCCCATTATGTGGCCTTGAAGCCTTATAAAGTTTTCACTTATTAATTGGAAAGGCTTTATTCTGGGCTTCTTGATATGGAAATATTTGTAGCAATAGTATATGAAGTTATATTCAAATATTTCAAGGAAAAAGACA
Source organism: Cavia porcellus (assembly GCF_034190915.1). Taxonomy (NCBI): domain Eukaryota; kingdom Metazoa; phylum Chordata; class Mammalia; order Rodentia; family Caviidae; genus Cavia; species Cavia porcellus. Next base: position 63,364,460 of record NW_026947489.1, read on the forward strand.
CTATGGTAACTGCTATTAAATTGGGTTATTTGGTGGCGAGGCACTAGGTTGCTGAAACAGTCATGCTTTGACCTGTATTGTTATGTTATGTCCTCTTTTATCTCAATCTCTCCCTTATTCATTAAAAAAATTAGTTATTTTTTATGGTTTTTTTAATTAAGGGGAAAAATTAAAAAATTAGCAGGATATATTATAGTAACTTTTTTTGATTTCCTATTAACTTGTTTGGAAGTCCTGTAATACTCCCACTATCTTATTTTGACTGATTAGACTCCGCTCCATTCTGTATGATAGTATCAAGTTTGGGGATATAGGCAACTACTTTGAAGGCAGTAAGATTCACTAAGATGCCCATTCTGGTTTGACTATTATCTCCTTTGGAAGTCCTGTAATGTTTACAATGTTTAAGTTTTATTGGTCTTATTCTCTACTGTTTTGTTCAACTTTATAATACCTAATGAGATAGACAATTCTATTTAAGGAAACAAGAGACATTATGGTAACCACTGTTGATAACCTTGTACTCTGTTCTTACATCATGTACTATGTCTATACTTGGTTTTGACTGACAGCTTTGTTTTGCCATATTTGACTTTTTTCTCTTCCAAAAAAAAAAAAAAAAAAAGGAATAAGAACTAAGGAGTAATAAAACCCAAAATGAGTAAATTTTGTTGTAAAAAAGAGAGGATAAAAAAGTGCTCTAAAGGATACAACTGCAAGTGTGTTTAGGGGTGTTAAATAGCTGACCATATTAATGTTTTTGGTTGGATCACTGAACACAACTGTTTGCAGTCTCTCTGTTTGAATGTTCACTTTGTATGCTTTGATACTGTGACTTGAGCAACTGTCTCTAAGACAATAATGTGTAATCTATTAACTGGTGATTTCTTACTGTTTTTTTTTTTTTTTTTTTTTTTTTTTTTTAGTTCTTTATTACTTGTACCCTTACACCACTTTTTTGTTTTGTTTTGTTTTTTCTCTTTTTCCTTTTAAATAAAATTAAGAAAAAAAAAAAAAAAAGAAAGTTAGGCTAGGCATGATAATATACACCTGTAATCCCAGCACACGGGAGGCTGAGGTAAGAGGATCACTGAGATTTTGAGCTCAACCTAGGCTATATAGTGAATTGAAGGCCAGCCTGGACTACATAACAAGACTCTGGCTCAAAAAAAAAAAAAATTAATTCTCCAATGTCGTACTTTCTTAAGGTAAAATTTAACCCACCAGGCTTTTATGAGCTGACTCTAACCTTGTTTGCTAATCCCTTGCTCTTTAGTCTTTCTCCCTAGACCTCCTTACTATTCCTCAAACACTTCAGGGGAGCTCCCATCTCAGGGGTTCTGGATTTATCATTGATCTTCTGGAGATCTCTCCTCTCTCAGCTATTTGTTTGTTTGGTTTTTTGTGGTACTAGGGATTGAACTCAGCCTCCTCTGCAATGAGCTATATCCTCATACTATCTCCCTTTTTATCCCACATTTTGAGACATGGCTCTCCTAAATTTCTAAATTGTCTCAATGGGGCTTGAATTTGTGACTCATCTGACTTAGCTGCCTTAATGCTGGGATTCCACATGTAGGCCATCACACCTGACCGCTCAGATATTTGACTGCTAACTTCCTTACTTTTTTATGGTTTTTCTCAAAAGTCACCTTCTCAGTGGCACTTTTCTTGACTTTTAAACCTAAAATTTCACCCCGTCCAACCTTTTGCGTACTCTCGTGGTTTCTTTTTCTCCCTAGCATGTATTCACTATCTAACATATTATGTTGTAAGGTTTTTGGTTGTTGCTGCTGTTTGTTCATTTGTTGTGGCTTTTTCAGACAAGCTTTTACTATGTTCTTCAGGCTGGCCTTGAACTCACTATGTAGTCCAGGCAAGCCTCCAACTCACAGTGGTCCTCTTCGCTCAGTCTCCTGAGTGCTGAGATTATATAGGTGTGTACCACCAAAACCAGTTGATTCCCTGAATTCTAGAATTTAATAAAGGATTTGGTTTTAAAAAGACTTTGCTCCTGAGTTATACTATAAAACCAGATTCTTGGGTCTGGGGTTGTAGCCCAGTGGCAGAGGTAATATTTAATGTCCAGTGTCCAGAATTTAATCCCTAATACATAAATAAATAAATACATAAAAGTAAATGAAATCAAGCCAGGCATGGACTCAGGTGACTGAGGCAGGAAGATTGTCATCAGTTTAAGGCCAGGCTAGGGTACATAGTAAGTTCAAGGCCACTCTGAACTCTGAGACCCTGTCACAAAAACAGCAACAATGACAGCAAATAAAAAGTAATCAGAATTGATTTCTTAGGGTTTTTATTTTTTTGACTTACTTTGTTTAATTCTGTTTTTCCTGCAGAATGGTTATTTCTTCAACAGATCTACCTCATAGTACAAACTGGCTCAGACCATCCTGGAACTTCAAATTTTCCAACATCAAAGAAGTGATACAATGTTGGACAAATAGAGTGTGGTCAGTGTATAACTGGTGCCAGAGCTGTGTAGCACAGGTATGTGTACAGCAGTATGGTTTTTTGGCAGTACCTGTTTGCAGCAGTATGGTTTTTTGGCAGATCAGGGCTTTTGGCATGTATGCGCAGCTCAGCAGAATGCTCTGGCTAAGATTAGGCAAGAAGTTTGGGGTCTTGTGTGCCTTTGGTTCTGTAAGAAATATATCAAACCATTTTATGGGTTCATTTTTTTTCTCCTTCTTTACCATATTTCTCATAGGATTCACTTGTTTATTATAAATTTCAGAGTTTAGAAGTATTGAAAGATAACATCTTTCAATTCCGAAGCTGCCACCAAGAATACCATAGTCTAAAACAACAAATTTGCATTTTGGAAAATGAATTATGCAAGATCCAGGAAACACTGAAGGTTGGTATTGTCGACTAAAAAATAAATCCATAATTTTCCAGCCATGCTGGCACATGCCTGAAATCCTAGTACTCAGGAGGCTGAGGCAGGAAGATCCTTGCAAGTATAAGGCCAGCCTGAACTACATAGCAAGACCCTATCTTAAAAACAAAAATAAGAGGGGCTGAGGGTTTAGCTCAGCAGCATGAATGCCTGCCCTGCTAGTGAGTTCAATACCCAGTACAAAAAAGAAAAACACACGCACACAATTAGGCAGAAAGATTTTATACAAAAAGACCATTGCAATAGAGGAAATGCTCAGCTATGAGATCTATAATTATCTCAAACATCAGGCTAAAAGAGTCCAATTCAGTTTTGTATCTAATGCAAATATTATATTGAATTGTTCTCCAATCTGCTTTCTTTACTGAATAATGTTTTGAGATCCATGCATGTTGCTGAAGTGTAAATCAATCCATCCTCTGTAATTGTATTTGTGGTTGTAATTCTAATTGCCATCTTGTAAATCTGCCACATTTTGCTTCCCATTTCTCTTGTGAAAAACATTTAAGACTGTTTTCACACACACACACGCACACACACACACACACACAAGACTGTTTTCACTTTGTGGTATTATAAAACACAACTACAAAAAAAGTGAGAGAGAGAAACCCAATTCAGTGTTGTTACTACAGAGAAAAGCAAAAATGTGTATTGAGAGAGGAGGAGTAATCTCTAGCACTCACACCAAACAGAAATGCACAATAAACTTTAATAATCAACATTTTTAATCCACTAGATTGGCAAAACTAACAAAAAACCCAAAATGTCTGGGGAAACAGGTGCTTTCTTATATTGTTGAGAAATGCCAGGCTCTCTGCCCCTTGGAGAGGCAGCTGGAGAGCTGAGGTCAGGGAAGAAAGGGACTGGATTTGACACTTTGTGCTGTTTTCACCTCCTGAGTTTTGTATTCTGTACATAAATGCAGAAAATAATTTTTAAAGCATAAACTTCATTGACCCATTGAGATTTTGGTTCTAGAAGTAAATTTGTTATTTTGAATTCCCATAATCGCATTACTTCCCTTTCCAGAGCACTTTGTGCTGGTAACTAGGTAGTGGTTCAAACAGGTCTTTTTATTTTATCTTCTTCTTTCCTGTGTGTGTTGTGCTGGGGATTGAATTCAGAGCTTCAGGAATGCAGAGCAAATACTTTACCACTGAGCCACACCCAGCCTCCTGTTTTATTTTTTGAGACAGGGTTTCATTGTATAACTCAGGCTGGTTTTGAAGTTGTTATTGTAGCCCAGGCTGGCCTCAAACTCATGGTGATGCTCCCATTTTAGCCTCTTGAGTGTTGGAATTACAGGTGTATGTAACCATGCCCAGCTGTGCTTTTTTTTTTTCTTTCTTTCTTTCTTTCTTTCTTGCTCTCTCTCTTTCTTTCTTTCTTAAGCGTTTTGATATGTAATTCAGGCTGGCGTCGAACTCACTGTGCTCCCAGGCTGGCCTCATACTCATAGAAATCCTCCCGCTTCAGTCTCCCCACTGCTGGAATTACAAGCATGTATAACCAAACCCAGTTTAGGCCAGCATTCTCAGTAACTCAGTATTGTACCTATTGATCTGGAGAGAAGCTTCTGGATTCCACTGCTGCTTCCAGAATTTGTACCTAAAAATAAGCTAGCCAAATGAGGATAAGGCAAGTCATCTTTCTCTGAGCCTTAGTTTCTTCATCTATAAAATGGTCATGATTCCATCTATAGGGGACTAACTAGACAGTGGTTTCCAAGACAGTATGTTCAAGTCCTAATTCCATGAACCTGTAAAAATTATCTTATTTGTGAAAAAAGAATCTATATGTTGTGATTAAGGATTTTGAGATGAGATTTTGGTTTATCTGGGTAGATCCTAAATCTAATGATAAGTGTCCTTGGAAGAGAGACATGCAGAAGACAATTTAGACAAAGAGGAAGTGGTGCACTATGGACATGAAGACAAGAAATCAGAGTGATCAGTTACAAACTGAGAAATGCTGGTGACTAGCAGAAGCTGCAAGAGACAAAGGGTTGATTTTCTCTAGAGCCTTGACAGGGAGCCCAGCTTTGGTGACACCTTGATTTCTGACTTCCAGCCTGTAGCACTGTAGGAAAATAAGTTGCAATTATTTTATTTTATTTTATTTCACTTATTTTTTAAGACAGAGTCTCAGTATGTAGCCTAGACTAGTCTCAAACTTAGGGAAATCTGCTTCCTCAGCCTCCCAAGTGCTGGGATTACAGGTGTGTAATTATTTTAAACAACCTCGTTCCTGATAACTTATTATAGTAGTCACTAAAAATTAATATACCACCTTATTTCATAGGGTATTCGTTTTGTACGACTGCCCTAATGAACACCATAGACTAGATGTATTCAACAGAAATTTATTTTCTCACAGTTTGGAGGTAGAAGTCTGAAATCAAGCTGTCAGCAAGGTTGATTTCTTGGGAAAAGCCTCAATCCCTGGCTTGCAGGTGACTACCACCTTTTACTGTGCTCCCATGTGAGCTTCCTCTTGTGAGATCTGTATCATTTCCTCTTATAAGAACACTATTTGGAATGGGATTAATATCTACCCGAATTGTCTCATTTTAACTAATCACCTCTGTGAAGGCCCTGTATGCAAATATAGTCCCATTTTGAAATAATAGATATTAAGATATCCAAATATGAATTTGGGCTGGCATGGTGGTATATATCTGTAATCCCAGTACCCAGGAAGCTGAGACAAGTTCGAAGCCAGCCTGAACTGACAAAAAGAGAAAAAGAAAGAAAAAAATTAGAACCATGAATATATAACAGTATCTTAAATGTCTATATTCTTGGTTAATTAAGTATTTTTCTTTTGGGAGGATCTTTTTCTCCAGTTCTTATTTCCCTCTGGTAAGTTTTAGTTCCTTTGTTTCCCCCCTTTTTTCTTTTTTGTGATACTGGGAATTGAACATAGGGGAGCCTTTGCAACTGAGCTGCATTCCTGGCTCTTGTCTCTTTTCATCCTTTTAAAATTTTTAGATAGGCTTTCTCTATCTAAGGCCATGCTGGGCTCAAATTTTAGATCCTCCTGCTTCAGCCTTCCAGAGTCCTGGGATTACAGACATGCACCACCAACCTCATCCTTTTGATCATCATCCCCCAAGACTCAGATGTTCATACTCAGAGCACACTTCATGGCTCTTACCATGGCATTGTTTTGTTTGAATTCTAATCTTTATGTATGTTTAATGTCTTATCTTCAAAGTCACAGCCAGGCTCATAGTACACAAATGAATGAATGAATGAAATGGCAAAAGCCTTGACCACTGAATGAGAAAATACTATAAAGCCCACAACACACTAAGAAAGCCTTCAATACATGTCAGCTTTTATACTGTGTTGCACATGAGAACCAAATGAACGTGTTACTCATTTGCCAAATGTAATATATTCTTCCAGACTCTCCCAGAAAAGTCTTGTCCAACCTGTGGTCAATCGTGTCACACAAGTGGTAAGCTTACAAAAGGTAGAAATCTAACCAGCCCCAGAGACTCTCTAGCCACACGTCCACCATCAGACAGCCAACTTCCTCCACCACCACCGCCACCGCCACCACCACCGCCACTGCCACCACCTCCTCCTCTGCCACCACTGTATCCTGTGCTGCTCAGAAAACCCAGCCTATCTAAAGCACCTCAGGTAGGAAATGATTAGTAATGGTGGGATGTGGTAAACATATAATACAGGAAAGAGGCCAACTGCCTCTTACAGTTTTGTTAAAGGCTTAGAAGGGCATATTTTGTTCAGATTCCATTGTCTTGATTTCAGCAATTCTTGTGTTTGTTCATTTGGAGATGCGATTTCACTGAATTTCCCAGGCTGATACTGAACTACTGAGCTGAAACAATTCTCCTGCCTCAGCTGCCCAAACAGATGAGACTACAGGCACCTGCCACCACACATAAATGAATGAAATCCTGTAAATTAGATGATTCCTATGGACTATTCAGCATACCCTTTTACCAAAAGAAAGATATCCCTAGGAAACCAAACTAAGAAAAACAATTGCTGAGTGAGTGATGCCAGACCAAAAAGAGTGCCTGGATTATAAAGTCTTAATGTCATTAATTAAGCTGGAGAACCAGTATTTGTTACCATTACTTCCATCAAAAAAAGAATATTTGTGAATCATTAAGATAGGCATGAGTCTTTTAAAATCTGAATTTTTCAGTATATATACAATCGGTTTAAAATAGCTAAAGGAAAGCCTGGTGTGTTCGTGTGTTCCTGTAATCTTAGTTATTTGGGAGACGAAGGCACAAACATTTCAAGTTCTAGGGCTATGTGGCCAAGTCAGTGAAATCCTGCCTCAAAATTTATAAGAAGCAGGGAAGGGAGCAATGTCCACATTAGGAATATAACTCAGTGGTGGAGAAGTTGCCCAGCAAGCGCTAGGTTCAATTCTCCAACCAAAAAAGTCCAGAGCCTTTTGATACATTTGCTGTAACATACAGCTCTCCTACTGCTCTGTACTTACTTGTTCTGTGGGAACTGAATCCTCTTTCTTTTTGAGACAGGATCTCATGCAGTTCAGGCTTGTCTTGGGCTCACTTTGTAGCCCATGCTGGTCTCAAATTTGCAATGATCTGCCTGCCTCAGCCTCCCAAGTACTGGGATTACAGGAGTGCACCAGCACACCCAGCCATCTTCTTTCTAAGTAATTCACGCAAGACTTCACATGGATTTGAGCAACTCCTTCAACTCTTATAGAGGATCATTCACCATTTTTTTTCCTGTTTTTTTTTTTTTTTTTTTTTTGTACCAGGGATTGAACTCACTACCACACACTTGCAAGGCAGGCGCTTATGCCACTGAGCTAAATCCCCAGCCCTTCCTGGTTGTTTTGAGACACAGTCTGGCTATGTAGCCCAGGCTGACCTCAAGCATGGTGATATTCCTGCCTCAGCCTTCTGAGTTCTGGGATTATAGACATGCACCACCATATCCTGTTGTAGCTCATCTCTTACATTTTGATGAATAATTTTCAGTACTAAAAACAAGATCATTCTTGCTTGCATGAATTTTAGTCAGCTCTAAGGGTAAATAAGAGTTAACTTATAACTCTGACTCTTTAGAAGTTAGATTTGAATTTGCACTTCACCAGACATCCTGGTTCCAATTCTAATTTCTGGGCCAGGCATAATGGCGCACATCTGTTATTTTGAGCACGCCTGTAATCCTACCACTTGGGAGACTGAGGCAGGAGAATTGCTGTGAGTTCTATTGAGCCTGAACTACACAGTGAGACTCTGTCTAAATATATATATATTTTAAAAAATGTTTCCATGTATTTTAAGGCTGGAGCATTAAGAAAGAATGAACCCATGCAGATAACAGTTAAAGATCTACTGACTGTAAAATTAAGGAAGACACAGACTGATGAAAAGAGGAAGGTAAAAACATCATTGACCACATTCATCGTCTTCTTGCTTTTAACCTGACTGTTCCTTTGTGAAAAATAATTATATAATTTATGTATGGAAGTCAACCCACATTCAATATTTGATAATTCATTTTAGTAGCTTTGGATCTTTTCGGTGAAATGTGTAGATAACTTTTTTTTATTTTATGAAACAATAAAATTTTCTAAAATAAGACCAGGGATTTAGCTCAGTGGCACAAGTTCCTGCCTGGCAAGTGTGAGGTCATGAGTTCAGTCCCCAGTACCAAAAAATAATCCCTGAGATAATAATAAGAAAATAACAATAGTTTAATACATTATGAATCATTATCTTCAAAGTAGTTATTCACAATATAAGGCATAGGCCAAAAAGATTCTTACAAAGAAGAAACAAACAGAAAATAAGAAAACACTTTTCAATGAACTAAGATAAACTAGCAGCATAAATGAAACAAATTAGTATATATATGAAAATAGTTTTGAAACAATGGAATATGTAATTTGGGAAAGTATTTGTCTCCTACTTCCTATTTATTCCACTTCTATTTTGCTTTTTATTTGTGTATTATGTATACAAACAAATATATATTCAAATAAATATATATTTGTGTATATATTCATGATACATGTATATATGTATACATTTGTGTATTATATATATTTCATTTATAAGAGAAACCATGGAATAGTTAAGCTTATGTCTCTTACTTAATTCACTTAGCATTATGTTCTCAAGTTGCATTCATTTACCTACAAATACCTCAAATTTGTCTGTATGGCAGCATAGTACTCTATTATGTATAAATACCACATTATTCTAATTCATTCATCTCTCCAACATTATTTCAGTAGGCAATTTTATCTACCAACCATTAGTCTGAAGAGGCAGACACATACTTTGAAGCTTTGGAATAAAAATTAGATGTTTACTGTTTGAGGATATTTAAGTGTTACTGTTTGAATGATATTTTAAAATATGATTTTAATAATGTCGCACTTTATGATTAAAGCTTGTACCATCACCGAAAGCACGGAATCCACTAGTTACTATTACAGACCTGCAGCGTGTTACCCTGAAACCTAACTCCAAAGATTTATCAACGCGAGTTACAAATGTCTTAATGTAAGAAATTACAGTGTTATTACTTTAAAAAATGACTTTATTTGCTTATTTCTATCTTTAAAGCCACATATAAGTTATTATAAGAAAATTAAAATGAGGGGCTAGGGATTTAGCTCAGCGGCATAAGCGCCTGCCTTGTAAGCAGGCAGTCGTGAGTTCGATCCCTGGTACCGATAAAAAGGAAAAAGACAAAAAAAAAAAAAAAAAAAAAATTTAAAAGAAAATTAAAATGTACAGAAAAGAGTTTTTGTTTGTTCATTTCTAATTTTTTGGTGTAAGATGGGGGTCAGTTCAGGCCAGACTTAAACTCACTATGCAGCCCAGACTGGCCTGAAATGCATATTGATCCTCATGTCTCACCTCCTAAGATCTGGGCATGTGCCACCACAACCTGCTAAAAATTATCTAGATAATTCAGCAAAATTTAACTTTGAGCAATATCAACTTGTATCTTATTTAGAACCCTATCACTGAATATAGCCACTGTTAACATACTGTTTTTTATCATTTTAATCTTTTTTCTGAATATATAATACACCATGTCTTCTATTTCAAACTTCTATTATATGATATGCTATTGTTTTAATAACAGACTTTTCAGCTAGAGAATGTAACTTAGTGGTAGAACACTTGTTAGCTGGTGTGAGGCCCTGGGCTTGATCCTCAGCACTGAAAACTAAACAAACAAATACATTTTGTGAAGAAAAAGAAATACTATCAAAAGCCAGGAATTATGGGGGCACACCTATAATCCCAGCACTCAGAAGGCTGAGGCAGAAGGATCGTCCTGAGTTTGGGACCAGCCTGGGCTACATAGTGAGTTCCCTTGATCTTAGCCAAAAAGCCAAGAAGCAATATATAATGAGTTCAAGACCAACCTTGACTACATAGTGAGACCCTGTCTCAAAATAACAACAAAAACAACAAACAACTGTCAAGAATTTTTAGAAGAACCTGATTTCAGAAATAATAAAACATCAAAACGAGTAAGTCTAGAATCAAGTAACTAAGGGGAGAGTGCACCTCTGAATAATCCTAATGTGGATACACAGTGTTACTGACAACTTTCCCCGTTTAATATGTCATGAACTTTTCTTCATTTTATTAAAAACTAGCTCGAAGCATCATTTGGACTTCTTTAATATAGGTAGCTCACTATATGTAAATTTCATAGATACAATCCTGTTTTAGGTAGTTTGCGATTTTTTAAATTTCTGTGGCATGATCTTGTCACCTCTGAACACTGCTGCATACTTTAGGGAAATTTTTTTTTTTTAAACCAGGGATCTAACTCACAACTGTGTGCTTGTAACGGCAGACACTTATGCTGCTGAGCTAAATCCATGCTTTTTTGTTTTTTTGGGCAGTACTGAGCATCAAACCCATGGCCTTTGCACTAAGCTACATTCTCAGACTTTTAAATTTTTTTTTTATTTGAGACAGTGTTGCTAAGTTGCTGTGTTGTCTAGGCTGGGATCAATTTGTAATTCTCCTTCCTCAGCCTCCCAGAGGCTGGCATTACAGATGTGCACTGCCAGTCTATCTACTAAAACCATAATACAGTATCACCTTATTCTCCTATCAGCAGCTACTGCCTTGTGGGGGAGAGTACTGGTCTCATGCATGTTAGGCAAGTGCTCCAACCGTGAGCTACCTCCCAGCGCATGCTGTTTTTTATGTTTTATGTTGTATTTATTTATTTATTTTAGAAAAAACAGAACCATAGCCAGGCCTCATGGCACATGCCTGTAATCCCAGCACTCTGGAAGCTGAGGCAGAAAGACTGTGCAAGTTTGAGGCCAGCTTGTGCTACAAAGTAGGTTCAAGGCCAGCCTGAACTGCATAGTGAGAACCAACCTCAAAAAAAGACCAAAAAAAAAAAGCAGACCTGTATTCTAGGAAGTTTTTTCTAATGACTACTTTGTTTTCAGAAAAGTGATTAACTATGGCAAGTTCTAATTTGTATGTCTTGTTTTATTAGTACTACAGGTAAAAGCCAGGTGGATCTGCGGAAGCTTCTTAGAAAAGTCAATGTGGAGAGGTAACGTGATCTCTTTATGTTTTCCAAATCCATTTAAAAAATAGGCGTAAAACACAGATACTTCAAAGCAAATTATAAGTGGAAAAAAAAAAAAAAACACAGATACTAATGTTTTAACATCTTTCCAGGAGCCCAGGAGGAACTCCTCTGATCAATAAAGCAAATACGGAAACAGGAACTGGACTTAACCCTGTAATGACCCGGGCCTTGAAGAAAAAATTTCAGGTAAGCCTTTTATTTTTCTTGAAAATAATTTACAAGGGGACTAAAGATATAGATCAGTGGAAAAGTACATGCTCAATATGTGTGAGACCCTGGGTTCAACTCCTAGCACTGCTAACTAACTAGATAAAATATTTTCTTTAGAATCACAGTCTAAAGTAGCTTTTTTTTTTTTTTTTTTTTTTTTTTTTGGTACCGGGATCAGGATCAAACTCATGACCTTGCTCTTGCAAGGCAGACTCATACTGCTGAGCTAAATCCCCAGCCCTAAAGTAGCTTTCTTAATCATGACAATGACAATAATTTTATGGTACCTTATGCTTTGCATAAAAGTTAAATAACTAGGCTTTATAAAATTTTTACCTCCTCCAACCCCATTTCAACTTTTCTTTTTTTTTTGTCTTTTTCATTTTTATTTGTACCAGGGATCAAACTCACGACTGCCTGCTTGCAAGGCAGGTGCTTATGCCGCTGAACTAAATCCCCAGCTCCCCATTTCAACTTTTCAGATAGGGTTTCTAATGTAATTTAAGCCAGGTTTGAACTTGTTATGTAGCCTATTATGGGCCTCCCAGGAGCTACTGATATTACAGGTACACACCACCAGGCCTGCATTAGACTTCATAAAATTCCATGAAAAAAAGAGAGAAAAGCATTCTATATGATATAGCTAGGATTATTATTTCCATTTTACCAAGGCTGGCCTCGAATTCATCCTCCTGCTTCAGCCTCCCAAATGCTGGGATTATGAGTGTGTGCCATCATGTCTGGTGTTCAGTTCCTTTAATATGTGTTTCTTAAGCACTTCCTTTAAGCCAATCACTGTGCTAGAGTGCCAAGGCTGTAGTGGTTCACAAAAGCAGTCTCAGATCTGCTGTACTGGAGCTTCCAGGCTAGTAGGGAAGGTTTTTTCTCAGCTTTCCAGATAGAATCAGCGCTTCCTAGACAGAGTCTCTCCAAAGAGAGGAGGAGTGAGGCATGGCTGCACAAGCCTGTAATTCCAGGTTTCAGGAGGCTGAGGCCAACAATAAAATAATCCTATTTTTGTTTCCTTTTGCGTTGAACTAAGCCCTGTGAAGAAAATAACCAAGGCTCTGTGGGAACCCATAGAAGAACTTGATGATTAGGAAGGATTTCCTTAGGAAGTGATGATGCTTGAAGTGAGATTTAAAAGATGGTTAGACATTAATTGGGAGTATGGGGGATACCACCATGAATGTCAGAGGGGAGAAAGTTCCAAGTGTGATAAATAGCGTGCATGAGGGTTCCATGCTAAAAGGGATTAGAGCCTATTCCAGGAGCCAATGAGTTGGGGATCCTGTGGCTGTAATGTAGGGGATGATCCTGCCTAAATCTTGGAAATGTGACCAAGTTCCTTCCTCCTCTTGGAATGTCCAGTTAGATTCTACCTCCCATCACAATATTCTTTGGTCAGAGCAAAACTTGTGAAAAGCCCCTGCTCCCTAGCAAAGGGAGGAGGCCTCCCTGAAGGACTGAAGCACTCTTAGCACTGAGCTATCTCTCCAGGTCTCTTTTTTGGTGTGTGCAGTGCTGATCCACTGTAGGCAAGTGCTTTACCACTGAACTATGTCCCAACTCCCCCACCCCTTTTCTGAGGGGACAGCACTCAGGACTGAACCTAGGCTGTTTACACTGAGCTAAATCTGTACCCTTTTTATCTTTTATTTTGACACAGGGCCTTACTAAATTCGCCAGGCTGGGCTCAAACTAGAAATCCTCCTGCCTCAGTCTCCCAAATAGCTGGGACTATAGGCATGTGCCACCGTACCTTCTTTTCTTCTCTTTTCTTTTTTCTCTTCTCTCTTCTCTTCTTTTCTCTCATTGTCTCTGTCTCTGTCGCTCCCCTCCTCCCTCATTGTTGTTTTGAGACAAGGTCTTGTGATGCATTCCAGGCTGGTCTTGAATTCACTATGTAGCCCATGCTTACCTCTGGCCTCAGCCTCCTGAATCCTGGAATTACAGGCTTGTGCAGCCATGCCTCAGTCCCCCTCTCTTTGGAGAGACTCTGTCTAGGAAGCGCTGATTATATCAGGAAAGCTGAGAAAAGTGATCTAGACTCACTATGCCATGCTGTCCTACAATGACAACAACAAATATGGTTCTGTTAATGAGGAATAAGAGTTACATTGGTCACAAGAACATAATTTTTTTTCTTCCATAGCTGGCTTACCCTGGAAGCACAAGTCAAACTCTACCACGTTCTACAAGCAGCTTCGATGAACAAAACTGATGCTGATGCTGCCTGACTCCATGCGATGACCCATCAAGTATACAGATAAAATCACCTGAATTTTTTTTTAAATTTTATTTAAAGAAAGACTAAACGCATATTTAGAAAGACTAATAGCATATTTAGAAAAAAATATAAACACTAAAAAATCACTAGTTCATGTTTACATATTGTCCAAGTTGTTCGAGATACAAAAGTGGAACATATAAAGTAGGAATTTAAATAGCAAGACTGCAAACAGTTCTGTTCAACTGTCAAACAAAAACTTAGTAACATGGTTGTCAATCTTATACACTTAAACATGCATGCAGTTATCCATATCTTCATTTATGTTTAGATTAAACAAACTGAAGCAGGTTAAAATCATTCTGAACAAAGAGTAATAGTATTGCTGGATTTCACATCATGACACTCTGTAATCAGCACTGGGTAATGTAGTGTTTTTGTTTTTTTAATTTAATTTAAAGAAAGCCTAAACAAAACAGAAAACAGGTAGAAATAATACATACTTTCAGAGAAAAAAATAAACAGTAAGAAATCATTAATTGGGGGCTGGGGATTTAGCTCAGCAGCATAAGCACCTGCCTTGCCAAGCAGGCGGTCATGAGTTCGATTCCCGGAACCAATAAAAAAGAAAAAGACAAAAAAAAAAAAAAAAAGAAATCATTAGTTGATGATTACAGATTGTCTTCTTACAAATAGTTATTCAAGATACTAAAGTGGAGCATATAAAGTAGGGATTAAAACAGTGAGATTGCAACCAGTTCTGTTCAACTGTCCACCAAAAACTTAGAAATATGGTTATCAATCCTATATACTTAAACATACATGCAGTTATCCATATCTTCAATTATGTTGAGATTGAATAAACCCAAGCAGGCTAATATCACTCTGAACAAAGAATAATACTACTGCTGGGTTTCACGTTATGACACTCCAGGATCAGCACTGGGTATTTTAGTGTCTCTTTTTCTTCAAAGTATCTGTTCATTTCATCATATATCATAAGATCAGTTCTCATAAACTGCTTATAGATTATACACATGCATGAGTCTTAACATGTATTTCTATTCTTTCTATATTAGAAGGAGAAACAAAACAAAGCAAGGCAAAACAAAACATATTCCTATAAACACAGGAAACGAAAAAAAGTATAAGACCATTGTACAAAGAGTTCTACCCCTAGTTCCTGTGTTGTCTCTTGTTATCTTCAATAGAATTGGCTATATCATCAGACATAGTATAATTGAATATATCAGTACATAACAATATTAATAAAAACTCAACTTTGTAATATAGTATAGAACTTCAAAAACAGGCAGTTATCAAACCAGAATGTGTATCGTAGAGTCTTGTCATCTTCAGTGAGGTTGCCTATACTCTCAGGCTTGATACTATCAATCATATCCTTTTTAAATAAAATCTTCTCTGCCTCAATTCTGTTTGCTCTTTTTTTGCCATCAGTTGTCTGCTTATCTTCTTCATTCTGTTTTCTGCTCCATTCATTGAGGCTTTTCTGCCTCTGTTCCTGGAATCCTAATACTTTTCTCTCTCTCTAGAATGTCCTGCAGTATTCTCTGTAGAGTTGGATTGATGGTTGCAAATTCCCCAAGTTCCTCTTTGTCTTGGAAGCATCTTGTTTCTCCATTAATTTCTAGAGACAGTTTAGCAGGGCATATCAATCTGGGTTGGAGGTTATTTTCTTTCAGGGCTTGGAATATTTCACTCCAGGTTCTTCTTGACTTAATGGTTTGTGTCAAGAAGTCTGCCATTATTCTGATGGGCCTTCCTTTATAGGTTATCTGTTTCTTGTCTCTAACAGCTTTTAATATTCTGTTCTTATATTAAATTTCTGGGATCTTGATTATTATATGCCTGGGTATAGTTCTGTTTTGGTTGTAGGTGGCTGGAGTTCTGTATGTTTCATATATCAGAATATCATTTTCTTTTCCTATGTTTGGGATGTTTTCCTTAATTATTTCTGTGAATAACCTTTGTAGTTCCTTTGTTTGTACCCCAGCTTCTTCATTCACATTTTTTATTCTCAAGTTATAGATTCTTTTTTTTTTTTTTTTTTTTTTTTGGTCTTTTTCATTTTTATCGGTACCAGGGATTGAATTTACAACTGCCTGCTTGCAAGGCAGGTGCTTATGCCACTGAGCTAAATCCTCAGCCCCAAGTTATAGATTCTTTTGTTGTCTTCTAGCCTTTGTATTGTTACTGCTTGTTTCCTTGTTATTTTTAAAAAGTTTTCCCTTTTGTACTCCCACATTGCAAAATTGTCCTCCAGTTTGGATAACCTATCCTTAGTTTCTTTCAAGCTGATTTGCCATCTTTCCATAGAGTTTTTAATATCCTGGTAATCTCTTTAATCTGCTTCATGTATTCTATATTTTTTATATCTTCACCAAATGGTTCTCTCCTTTGTTTGAGCTCTTCCCTTCTTCCATCTGTGTCTGCTTGAGGGGTGCTTAGTATCTCTTTTATTAATCTTCTTATATCTTGCTTTACTTGGCTAAATATTTCACTTTTGAACTCATCTATGAGGTCCCAAAAATATCTCTTTATGTCTACTGATGGCAGTGGATGGTATGGTGGCACATGCTCAAAATATTGCATGTTTGCTATTCTCATTCTCCTTTGTATTTACCTGTCCTGGGTCAATGTTCTCAGGGTTGGGACCTGGGGAGTTTTTGTTGTTGCTTCCTCTTCCCATCATTTTTGCTTCTTCCAGAAGGCCCCAATTTCTTTCTTTGTTGGTTACAATTCTTCTGAAGCATGCTGGCTAAATGACCCTTCCCACTGCCATATGCTAGTGAGTTGCAGAAGGGACAGTGTATGCTGGTCCCTCCCCTCCAGATCAATCAAGCTGCTGTGGCCTACACTGTATTACTTAGTGCGAGCTCCCCTCCAGGTCAGTCAAACTTCTGAGGCTTCACTGGGTTAGTGTGCGCTACCGCAGTAGGGACTTGGTTTTGGATAACCTATTGGGTCTCAGCCAGGTCACGTGACCCAGGCCTAACTCACTCCACCAATCCCGTTTGAGAAGGGAACAACTGACTGAAGTCACTGCTGCCCCTTGTACTTGCCAGTCCTGCCCAGTCCCAAAATGTCATCCTCCAGAGCTCCCCTTTCTGTGGAATGGCTCCACTCCTGTCACTCACCACAGGTCAATGCAGGCACCCACCAACTCAGCTCTCTGTTCTGCTCGCAGACCCCCAGTCTCAGTGTAACTGCGCCTCCAGTGAATCGAAGTGGCGGGACCTCAGACGGCTCAGCAAGTCACGGCGGGACCTCAGGCAGCTTGGCAAGTTGCAGTGACCTCGGTCAGCTCGGCAAGACACCAACTGCAGCAGGAACACTGAACCTTTAGCTGTTCTAGTAATAGCACCGAGATTGTATGTTTGGTTGGTTCTTCTCACCTTAATTTCTTCTTTGGATGAGAGAATTCATCTCCCTCTGTTTGGGGCTCCCCATGCTGTATTATGTTGAATTCTAAGTTGACTATCTCAGGGAGCCTCTGTAGCCAGCTGTTATCTATCCGCCGTCTTTGCTCCCCCCACCCCCGAACTTTTTCTTAATATAGAATGTGCTTAAGTATGTTAATATAATTCCATATGAAGTCTCAGAGTATGTATGGAACCTATATATATTGGGTGTTTTCTATTTTTGCATGATGGTTAAAGAACCAGATGGGAAAATACAGTCTGCAAAAGTGATATTTATCCTGCAATGACCCAAGTTAGGTTGCATCAAGAGGTTGTGGAAGTTTAACTAACTCCAATTTATATTGTATAGGTGCAGTTAGGACTTAAGAATCAAGTCTGAAGTTGCATCTAGTGATACATACCTATAATTCTGGCTGCTAAGGAAGCAACATAGAAGGAACACAGATTCAAGGCCAGACTGGGTAACTTAGTGACACCTTGCCTCTAAATAAGTCTAATATAGTCAAGCATGGTGGCACATGCTCATAGTTCTACCTACTTGGGTGGCTGAGGCAGGAAGATTACTTGAGCAGACAAATTCATGACTAGTATGGGTAAAATCCCTTCTGAAAGAAAGAAAGAAGGAAAGAAAGAAAGAAAGAAAGAAAGAAAGAAAGAAAGAGAAAGAAAGAAAGAAAAGGAAAATGATTCCTGTTCATACTATGTCAGGTAACTAAAGACTTTTTTGGGAGGGCAGATTTGAGACAGGGGCTATCTATGTAGTTCAGACTGGTGTTTAACTTACTATATGTAGCCCAAACTGGCCTTGAAATTGCAGCAATCCTCTTGCCTCAGCCTCCTGAGTTCTAGGATTGTAGGCATGAGCCATCACACCTGGCCTGAAAAGGCTTTTATCCCTTAAAGCTCATGCATTGTTTGCTACAAATATGATCTACAAAAAAGACTCCCTAGGGGCTGGGGATTTAGCTCAGTGACATAAGCACCTACCTTGCAAGTGCGTGGTGGTGAATTCAATCCCTGGTACAGATTAAAAACAAAAACAAACAAACAAAAAAAACCACCCTAGGTTTTATTTCCATAGAACTAAAGTAGCCCACTCCTCATCCAAATATAACTATTTTCCAAAATAATTTAAAGCAAAAGTCCTAATGTGACCTTAAAAATTATTTCTAGCACCTCCGGTAGGTAGTTCTGTCTGACTCAGTGTAGGCTGAGATAATCCTTACTTCTTTTGTTGATATTTATGCTGCTGGAACCCAAAGCTTCACCTGCTATGTGTGCTCTACCACTGAGCTACACGCTCCCCCCACTTACATTTCCTAGTTTTATATTTGCTGTCCACATCATGCTGCTAAATAAAAATTTTATGAAAACTCCAACACAAACCTTCTATTTCCACAGTGCCCTCCTATATATTTTCTGAAGTTCATGACGGGTTCACCGAGACCTGGTTCCCTGTGCTCATTAGTTTATATAGTCAGTAACAATGATAATGTACATTTCAGGCTGGGGATTTAGCTCAGCGGCATAAGCGCCTGCTTTCCAAGCAGGCAGTTGTGAGTTCAATCCCTGGTACCGATAAAAACGAAAAAAAGACAAAAAATAAAAATAAAAGATAATGCACATTTCACTAGATTTTATTCTCTTATCAATCTAGACTTGTCAGGTTTAACAAATAAGAATGCAAGATACCCAACTAAATTGGAATTTCAGATTAACAATAATTAACTTCTAAGTATAAATATGTCGCATGAAATACATTCATACTAAAAAAGTATTCAGGGTTAAGGTGTAGCTCAGTAATAGAGTACTTGCCTAGCATGTGTAAGTCCTGGGTTTGATAACAACAGTGCCAATTTTTTTGTTGTTATTAATTTGAACTTCATATTTAACTGAGCATCTTCTATTTTGCCTAGCAACATTCTTATTCTCTTGCAAAGTTGCTAAGTATTTCTGCTTCCAGTTTTCCAGATATGTCTACTTGGTAGTTAACACTACTGCAGCTCCAGCCAGGATCTGCCTCATATGTATGGAAAGTATTGTAGAAGAAGGGCAATTTAATTTCCATTAAAGTCCATTCCATGTGATTGAAGGTACATGATTAGATTTCTTACTGTTGTTGTTTTGCATTACTGGGGGTCAAACCCAGGACCTTGCGCATGGTGGGCACGTGCTCTACCACTAGGCTACTTCCCTAACCCCAGGACTAGCCTTCATGCTGATAGCTTCCTCCTGAGTCCCAAGAATAAAAATAGCAGCTTCTTCATTTGTAGGAAATAAGGATTTCTGACCTTCACTGGACTTTCTAGTCTGACAAGTAGTAGCTAGTATGCAGATGGTAACCTTGAAATATCCTTCAGTTAACTTACCAGGGATGGTGAACTTTTTAGAGCTTCCAACAATACCAACGCCCACTGCAGGACACATGCCATAGGTTCACCACCACTAACATAGGATGAAAAGATAATTTAGCAACTTCCCCAAAATACCTGTATTTCCACAGAAAAATATTGCTATGAGGTACTAAATAGAGTGATGTTAGAAAGTGACCAGAATGGAAAGCAGACTTAGGGGTAATATTTAGCCTGTAAGAGGCAGTCCTGTTTATGAGACCTGCATGCATATTTACAACACATTTATGTTTGAAAATGAAATAGTAAAGTAAAAGACATATCTGCTGGTAGTAGAAGTTGTTTTTCTTAAAACCTTGATAGCTAAACTGGAGATTTAGCTCAGCAGTTCAAGCACTTGCTTTGTAAGTACAAAGTTGTGAGTTCGATCCCCAGTCCCTAAAAAACAAAACAAACAAAAACCCTGATAGCTACTTTTATATTATGTAAGAATCAAAGGAATAATTGCTGAGAATATAGAAACTTATTTGTAACACAATTATACTTTATGGGACACTTATATTTATATTAACAAACCATTATATACTATACCATTGTAATCTAAACAATTTGACCATTCTTTTGTTTTCTGAGGAAGGGTCTCACTATGTACTTCCAATTGACCCGGAACTCATTGTGTAGCCTGCTTGAATTTGACATGATCCTCCTGCCTCATCCTCTCACGTGCTGGGATTACAGTGTGTGCCACCACACCCAGTTAATGTGACCATTCTTGTGGGATCCTTTATCAGAAAAGCACTATAGAAATCATATATTGTGGGCCAGGGATACAGCTCAGTGGCACAATGCCTGTTCTGGCAAGCACAATGTCATGAGTCTGATCTTCATTACCAAAAAAAAAAAAAAATTATATATAAATATACTTGCAAAGCTGCTAGTGCTATTATATCAGTATTAAAATGTATCCTACCTTTTACTAATTTTGGGGGGGGTATCAAGAATCGAACTCAGGACTTCAAGCTTCCTTTTACCAATGTTTTTTTTCTTTTACCCTGTAAATATACCCTGTAAATGCTATGGCCTCATTAAACTATTACTTATTATGTACTCCCAATGTTGGTTGTTTGTTTTATATTGGTAGGAATTGAACCTCAGGCCTTCACACTGAGCTACCTCCCCATCCATTATTTTCTATTTTTTACTTTTTATTTTGACACAGAATCTCACCGAGTTGTTAAATTGCCCAGGCAGAATGCAAACTTGTGATCCTCATACCTTAGCCTTCTAGAGTACTGGGGATATCGACCTGCAGCAACTCACTTGGCTATGTGGAAACCAATTGTTAACAAAGAATGTAAACAACCTAGGCACATTTGGTTGTATTTTTAATGAAATTTAAATTTATTTATTTTTAATTAAATTTTTAAATATATTTTAAAATATTTTTAAATAGGACCTTTGGTTTTTATAAAGTGGGCTACTAGGCCAGATGTGTTGGGGAGGTTGAGTAGGAGGATCCCTGAGAGTTTGAGGTCAGCCTGGGTTACAAAATGAGTTCAAGACCAACCTGAATTGCATAGTGA
Source organism: Cavia porcellus (assembly GCF_034190915.1). Taxonomy (NCBI): domain Eukaryota; kingdom Metazoa; phylum Chordata; class Mammalia; order Rodentia; family Caviidae; genus Cavia; species Cavia porcellus. The sequence goes on from NW_026947489.1 coordinate 63,385,815, forward strand.
CAAAAAAAAAAAAAAAAAAAAAGTTGGATAAGACACCTGGCTTTGATTTTTCCTTTCAATCTTTTTTTTTTAAACTAGAAGTGTAACATAGCCAGGCATTGTGGTACACATCTGTAATCCCAACACTGGGGAGGCTGAGGCAGAAGGATTGGCCTGAGTTTGAGGTCAACCTGGGTTACATAGTAACTTCAAGGCCAGCCTGACCTATATAGCAAGACTGTCTCAGGAAAACAAAAAACAGAAACCAAAACAAATCTCACATATAAAAAACATGTAAAACATAAATACATTAGCAAATCATAAAGCAAAGAGTCATATAAACATCAAGAGCTAGGTATATTAAGTATCCTCAGAAGTTCTGCCTTGCCTGTACACTTTAAGTCCTTTCCCTACTTAGTAACTACTGACTTGCTCGTTATAATAAATAGTTCCAGCTTATGACAGTCTATGTATAACCCTAAATGCCATGGTTTATTTTGTTTTAGAAATTTTTTTTTCTTATTAAGTTTATTGGTACTGGCCCTGAATCAAGGCTGGCAGCTTCCTGACGCTGTTGGTTTCAAACAGGAGCCTAAAGAGATGTCTTTCTATGGTCTGTTGGCCATTTCAGAACTTGGGCAGTGAAATGGTCAATTCATTAGAATGAAACAGCTTGAAGCAACCCCTCCCCGCTCTGTGAACGGCTGTGAACATGGCAGGCTCCAGTGGCCCAGGACAGGAACAACCCCATTTACTGGGACCTAGACCACCAGAAAACCAAGCAACCCCTGCCCGCCCGCCCCTCCTCCGACCAGTTTTGTTTTGTTGAACTTCAATATACATGAAAGTATGGACAGCTATTTTGAAGAGAATGAGAGACTCTAGGACAGCATTAGTGACTTCCCTATTGTCTAGTTTTAAAGACCTAAAACACCTTCCTCATTCAGTTCAGATCAGTTTTATACTATGTTGTTTTGTATGAATTCTCTGTATGCAAAGACATGGACAACTATTTGGAAGAAAACAAGAGACAAATATGATAGACAATGAAGATCTCAGGTCATCTAGCTTTGAAATTTATCTCTCTTATATTGCCTTCTTATGTTTTATTTTGTTCCGTTTTGTTGTGTTTAATTTACTCCCTTTAAAATAAAAACAAAAAAAATTTTTTTAAAGTTTATTGGTACATTTTAGGTACAAATAATGATCACATTCATTATAGGGAATTTGTACCTATACATGATATAACTTGAATTTTTTTTTTCCCATTCCCCTACTATACCTTTGACTTCTCTGCTTTTGAATTCTGTAGAAATAGCGTCATATGGTAAATACATTTTTTTGTTTCTGGTTTTTTCAGCATGCACTTTTAAAGACTCAACCATATTATTGTGTGATGCTATAGATTCTTGTTCTGTATGAAAATAGTTAATTCACTTATTGTTAATGAATGCTAGATTTATTTATAGTGTTTGGCTATTTTTGTTGTTGTTGTTGTTCAGACAGGGTCTCTCTATGTAGCCCAGCTGGCCTTGAATTCATTATGTAGCCCTGGTTGGCGTCAAATTTGTGGAGATCCTTCTGCCTCAGACTCCCAGTTACCGGGATTACAGGCATGTGCCACCACACCCAGTTTGAGTTTTTTTAAAAATTTTGTTTTGTTTTGAGACAGGATTTCACTGTGTAACCCAGGCTGGTTTCAAATTCCCTGTGGTTCTCCTGCTTTAGCCTCTGAAGTTCTGATTGCAAGTGCGTACCACCGCACCTGGTATTTTTGGCTACTGTGAACTATGCATAGCATGAATATTCTTAAACATGTAGAAGAGTTACCCTAATATCTATACTTGGGAGTAGAACTCCTATATTTTAAAGTGTTCGTATTTTTAACTTTTCTAGATACTACCAAGCTGGTTTCCCAAGTAGTTACACCACATCCTTTCACTTAACTAAAATCAGAGAATTCCTGATGATCCTACTTATTTCTTTCTCCTTTATTTTTTGGGGGAATGCTGAGAGTCAAACTCAGGACCTTGCATTTGTCAGGCAGGTGCTTGATCACTGAGCTATGTCCTCAACCCTTCTTATTTTCGTCAAGAGTGTTTTTTTTGTTGTTGTTGTTTTTTCTGTATTCCTGCTTTGGAAACCTAATGATGTGTGTGGTTAATATACTACTGGCAGTGCGTATATAGTATTTTTGCTGGGTTTACAAGTGAAAGAATTTTTAAAATGATCTTATATCAGCAAAATCACAACATAGCTAATAATCTACATGGTAAGAGTCACAGTATAATTTATTTGGATAAGTATGCAGAATTTTTCATTTTCAATGAGACAGGATTTGTTTATGTAGAAACAAAGGGAAAAATACAAAGCAAACAGACAAAAGTAATTTCAAAAAGTGCACTTAAAAGTCCCTTCTTTTGAAATTCTTGTTAGTAAATAAGAGTTGGTTGATAAGAATTTATAGGAGTCCAATATAACTTAGTAGAGTATATTAAGGTCACTATAGCTGGACATGGTGGCACATACCTGTTCTGACACTTGGGAGGCTGAGGCAGGAACATCATCATGAGTCTGAGGCTAGCCTGAGCTACATAGTGAACCCCTATTTCAAAAAAAGAAATTTAGAAAAAAGAAAGAAAGAAAAGAAACAAAATTAAAGAACTACATTTGTGAGACACTAGGTTCAATTGCCAGCACTACAAAACATAACAAAATACCCCAATAATAGCCTTCCTTTGAGGGTTAAGTGAGGTCACAGAGTAAGTAATCTGTTTTTGATTGTGTTATTGCCATTACTTGGCATTCCAAGTAAGAACTTTTTATATTTAAATTATCTAATCCAATTTCTACTGTAAAGCAAATAGCCTGGCATAGTGGAACATGCCTGTAACTCTAACTTTTTTTTTTAATATGAGGAATCGAACTCATGACCTCACACTTGCCAGGCAGGCACCATGCCATTGAGCTATATCCCCAACCCATCCAATTTCTCAGAGACTGATGAAGGAGGATCCTAAACTCAAAATGAGCCCTGACAATTCAGAAAGCTGTCTCAAAGAAAAAACAAAAACAAATAAAAACTAATGGAGTTGGGATGTAACATAGTCATAGAGCATCTCTAGGTTTGACCTCTGGTAGCACCAAATGAATAAAAAAAAATAAAGCCAAAAGTGTTTTTAAAAATGAATTTGGAGCTGGGAGTGATGGATCACCCCTGTAATCCCAGACTCAGGAGGCTGAGGCAGGAGGATCATTGCGAGTTTGAGACCAGCCTGGGTTACAAAGTGAGCTCAAGGCCAGCCTGAACTGTGTAGTGAGACCCTGTATCAAAAAGACAAAAAAACAAAACAAAAACAAAAAAACAACAACTGGGGATGTAACTTAATGTAAAGACCCTGGATTCAGTTCCTAGTAATGAGGGGAAAAAAGGATTTGGTCTTGGGATGTAACTCAGTGGTAGAGTGCTTTTCTAGACCCTGTGTTAAATCCCAAGCACTGCCAAAATAATAATTTAACAATTTCATACTTTCAATCAGCTAAATTAAATATTGGGCTAAAATGTTAAAGTTTAAAAAAACCTTTGAGACAGGTTATCCTCATATAGGTTAGGTGGCCTTTAATTTATAATCCTCATCTCTCAGTCTCTTGAGTGCTGGGATTAGAGGCATGTACTACTATAAGCTCAGTTTCTACAACTCAGAATTATTTTATTTAACATATTTTTGGATTTTTAAATTTATATATTTTTTGAGGCAGGGTCTCACTATGTAGTTCAGGCTGGTCTTGTTCTCAGCATAGCCCAGCCTGGCCTAGAACTCCCAGTGAGCCTTCTGCCTGAACTTCCTCAGTGCTGGGATGGCAGGTTTGCACCACCACACATGGCTATTTTAATATTATGTTTTGTGTGTATATGTGCTGGGGATCAAACCCAGGGCCTTGCACATGTTAGGCAAGCATTTTACCACTGAGCTACATCCTAACCCCAGAATTTTTAAATATTGAAGACTGAAAAGAAATCCATTGTGAAAAATTAGAAAATAGACATATCGAGTACAAGAGGATTCCACACAAAAACCTGTACCCAGATGTCTATTGTAGATTATCTGTACTTGCCAAAAACTTGGAGGCAATAAAGATGTTCTTCAAATGAATGGAGAAACTGTAATATATACATATTTATTTTCATCACTCAAAAGAAATGAGCTCTCAGATAATAAAAGACCCACAGTGGATAGCTTTTAGATGCATATTACCAAGTAACCCCCCTCCAAAAAAAAAGCTATGTGCTGAATGATTCCAAGGGTATGATATTCTGGAAAAGACAAAACTATGTAGACCATAAAATGATTAGTAGTTGCCAGGACCTTCGGGGTGAGAGGAGGGACAGATAAACAGGCAAAGCACAGACATCTGTGTGTGTGGGAGGGAGGTACTCTGAGCTACACCCTCAATCCTGCTTCATTTTTAAAGGCAGGGTCTTGCTAAATTTTCAAGCCTGTAATTGGCGATCTTCCTGTCTTAGCTTGCAGCGTATGTGGTAGGCGTGAACCATTACCTCCTGCTCTCTAATGGTCTTTTTCACATCTCAATCCTACATTCTCAAATTGAGGAAATTTAGGATTTGCAAAGCCCTTGGTCAGGAAACCACGCAAGGAATAGAGGGAGGCGGAACCAAAGTGAGAGAAAACCAGGAACTGAAGGGGCGGAGAGGGGATTTCGCAACTGAACAAGGGCCGGTTAGGTTTAGAGGGCGGACCGGAAAGACTTCAGAGAAGGCGCTACAATGGCGGGTCCTGTGAGCTTGCGAGAGCTTCTAATGAAAGCCTCAACTTGGATGGGCTCTGAAAGTCCCGGTGTGTCCCCTGCAGAAGGCGGAGGGACCGCAGGTGGCGCACTCGATCCTCCATGGCGAGAGGATGAGATTTGCGTGGTGGGGATTTTCGGCAAGACCGCCCTGCGCCTGAATTCCGAAAAGTTCTCCCTTGTTAACACGGTGTGCGACCGACAGATCTTTCCCCTCTTCTGTCACCAAGATCTGGAAGATCCAGAGCCTGGAACCAAGACCGAGTCTGGCGCTGTTGGTGAGACTGGTGGTGCCGGCGACCCAGGGGCTGCCTTCGGGGATCCAGTTCGGGGAGCTGGCGCGGAAGGAAACCGTACTGAGCCAGGTTCCCAGGACTTTAGCCTTCTGCAGGCCTATTACAATCAAGAAAGCAAAGTTCTTTATCTTCTTCTCACTTCCATTTGTGATAATTCACAGCTTTTGCGGGCTTGTCGGGCTCTTCAGAGCGGGGAAGCTGGAGGAGGCCTATCTTTACCTCATGCAGAAGCGCATGAGTTCTGGAAGCATCAGGAGAAGTTGCAGTGCCTCAGTCTCCTTTACCTTTTTTCCGTTTGTCATATCTTGCTCTTGGTTCATCCCACTTGTTCCTTTGACATCACTTATGATCGAGTATTCAGAGCTCTGGATGGACTGAGACAGAAAGTATTGCCCCTCCTCAAAACAGCCATTAAAGATTGTCCAGTTGGCAAAGACTGGAAGCTTAACTGCCGACCTTGCCCACCTAGACTCCTTTTCCTCTTTCAACTCAATGGAGCCCTTAAGGTGGATCCTCCTCGGAGCCAGGACACTGCTCATCCAGACAAACCCAAGAAACATTCTCCCAAAAGAAGACTGCAGCATGCCTTGGAGGATCAGATCTATAGAATTTTCCGTAAAAGTCGAGTCTTGACTAATCAGAGTATTAACTGCCTCTTTACTGTACCTGCCAACCAGGCTTTTGTGTACATAGTCCCTGGAAGTCAGGAGGAGGATCCAGTAGGCATGTTGCTGGACCAACTTAGGAGTCATTGTACCGTGAAGGATCCTGAGTCTTTGCTGGTACCTGCACCCCTTTCTGGGCCCAGGCGATACCAGGTGATGAGACAACACAGCCGACAACAGCTTTCCTTCCACATTGATAGCAGCAGTTCCAGTTCTTCAGGGCAGCTAGTGGATTTCACTCTTCGGGAATTCCTATGGCAGCATGTGGAACTGGTCCTAAGCAAGAAAGGTTTCGATGACAGTGTGGGCAGGAACCCACAACCTTCCCATTTTGAACTTCCCACTTATCAGAAGTGGATCTCAGCAGCTGCAAAACTGTATGAAGTGGCTATTGATGGGAAAGAGGAGGATGTGGGGTCCCCCACTGGAGAACTAACTTCTAAGATATTAAGCAGTATTAAAGTCTTAGAAGGGTTTTTGGATATTGACACAAAATTCTCAGAAAACCGGTGCCAAAAAGCTTTGCCCATGGCCCATAGTGCCTACCAGTCAAATTTGCCTCATAATTACACAATGACTGTCCATAAGAATCAGCTCGCCCAGGCTCTTCGAGTGTATAGTCAGCATGCTAGAGGTCCAGCTTTTCACAAATATGCTATGCAGTTACATGAGGACTGCTACAAATTTTGGAGCAACGGCCATCAGCTCTGTGAGGAGAGGAGTTTAACTGATCAACACTGTGTCCATAAATTTCACTCATTACCTAAATCAGGTAGCTAAAATTCTTTCAGCATTTTGAAATCAAAACTTGGAGAGGTGTTTTTATTCTTTTTAGATGGTCTGCTATGTATTGATATTTTTAAAAGTTCCCTACAGAAATTTAGGTGGATCAACTATGAAAGGAAACTTAGGTACATTTTTGGTGTAAAAAGAAAATATCAGCCATGACTATAGTTTATTATTTTCTTATATTTAAAGAATGGACCCTAGTAAGCTAGTAAATGATGATTATTAAGTAGTACAAAGTTTCAAAAATTTTACATCAAGATTTTTATCTTGAAGTATTTGTTGAATTAAAATGAATATAATAAAATCTGAACAGCAGAATCATAGCAGCAGGAGGAAATATTCACTTAGAAACTCAAATACTTAGATTATGATTGTGGATATAATTCAGTGGTAGAGCATTTGCAGAGCATACATGAAGCCCTGGGTTCCATCCCCAGTACTGAAAAACAAAACCTTTATATCAAAATGTTATTTCCATTTGTTTCTTCTGTTATATGTAGCCTGTATTTTTCTTATTTCCAGAGAACTGTTTGAAGAATTTTGACTCTGCATTGTGTTTCTGAAATTAATAATGACTGTTACATTTTCCAGGAGAAAAACCAGAGGCTGATAGAAATCCCCCTGTGCTCTATCACAACAGCCGAGCTCGATCCACTGGTGCCTGTAACTGTGGAAGGAAGCAAGCTCCTCGAGATGATCCCTTTGATATCAAGGCAGCTAACTATGACTTTTATCAGGTAGACCCAATTTTTTCTTCTTCCTGTGTTCTCTCTTCATTTACTAAATAGCATCTAAATAAAAATATGTATTTTGAGAAGGAAAATACTTAGAAAAGTAAATGCAACTGAACTGTGGTATATAAACAATGGCAGGTTATTTACATTTACTTGCTCAAACATTAATTATTGATCTTGCTCAGTAGGGTAAAGAGTGTTATTTTGAGACTCGGGATTTAACTCAGTGGCATAAGTGCCTGCCTGGCAAGCACAAGGTCATGAATTCAATCCCCAGTACCAAAAAAAAAAGTGTTATTTTGAATGAAAAGTTGATAGCATTTTGTTTTGTTTTGTTTTGCTCTTGCTTGCTTTTTAGCTGCTGGAAGAAAAATGTTGTGGAAAGTTGGATCATATCAATTTCCCAGTATTTGAACCAAGTACTCCAGATCCTGCTCCTGCCAAAAATGAATCCTCTCCTGCCCCTCCAGATTCAGATGCTGATAAACTTAAAGAAAAAGAGCCTCAAACCCAAGGAGAGAGCACAAGTCTGAGTTTAGCTCTGAGTTTAGGCCAATCTACTGATAGCTTAGGTACTTATCCAGCTGATCCACAAGCTGGAGGAGACAATGCAGAAGTTCATGGGCAAGAAGTAAAACCTGAGAAGAGACCAAACTTGGTTGATCGACAGGCATCCACAGTTGAGTATCTCCCAGGGATGCTACATTCCAATTGCCCAAAAGGTCTTCTACCCAAATTCTCCAGCTGGTCTTTGGTTAAACTAGGCCCAGCTAAGTCTTACAACTTCCATACAGGTTTAGACCAACAGGGCTTCATTCCAGGGACAAACTATCTTATGCCTTGGGACATCGTCATCAGGACTAGAGCTGAAGATGAAGGAGATTTAGACACAAATTCTTGGCCTGCTCCAAATAAAGCCATCCCTGGAAAGAGAAGTGCAGTAGTAATGGGAAGAGGAAGACGACGAGATGATATAGCTCGGGCTTTCGTGGGCTTTGAATATGAAGACTCTCGAGGTCGGAGATTCATGTGCTCAGGGCCTGACAAAGTAATGAAAGTGATGGGGAGTGGGCCAAAGGAGTCCGCTTTAAAAGCCCTGAACAGTGACATGCCCTTATACATTCTGTCATCATCTCAGGGCAGAGGGCTAAAACCGCATTATGCTCAACTTATGAGGCTTTTTGTTGTGGTTCCTGATGCTCCTTTGCAGATAATTCTAATGCCCCAGGTAAGAGAAAACCCTTCCCACCCCCAAAGAAAACTGGTGAGGTCTTTTTTGATTGTTTGTTTTGTTTGCTTGTTTTTTGAGACAGAGTCTCATTAGTGCAGTTCAGGCTGGCCTTGAACTCACTTTGTAGTCCAGGCTGGTCTCAAACTCACAGCAATCCTCCTGCCTCAGCCTCTCGGGATTATAGGCATGTGCCACTATGCTGGGTTTGATTTTTTTTGGTACCAGGGATCGAACTCACAACTTCATGCTTACCTAGCAAGCGCTTGAGCTGCTGAGCTAAATCTCTAGCCCCATATGTATTTTTTAAGTACAAGGTAATAATGAAACTGGTTTCTTTACTAAACTTTTTTTTTTTTTTTTTTGGTACCAAGGATAGAACTCATGACCTCTCACTTGCCAGGCAGGCACTTACACTGCTGAGCTAAATCCCTGGCTTTCCTAAACATTTTAAATTTAAATATCTTTTCTACTTAATACTATTCTATTAAAAGAGGAGTTGTTAAAAAGAGAGCCTGTTAAAAGGGTGACAGAGTAACTCATACTTATAGTCCTTAGCTACTAGAGAGCCTGAGCCAAGAGAATCACTTGAGCCCAGAAAGTTGGGGCTAACCTGGTAGCATAAGTGAGAGCCCATTTATTAAATATCTTTTCTTTTTTTGAGACCCTATTTTTCAGAAATTGTATTTTATTTTACCATTCTAATGGTAGCTAGAAAATTGTGAATGTTTTAGTCATTTCACACAGTTTACATCATCTGTTTCAAAAACAGAACTTGAATTTTAAAAGGCTGTAGAAAAACACCAGGCATGGTGGCACACCCTTATAATCTTAGCACTCAGGAGGCTGAGGCAGGAGAATCTCTGTAAATTGGAGAATAGGCTGGACGGCTACATAGTGAGTTCAAGGTTAGCCTGAACTACATGGTGAAACCCTCAAAAAAATCCCCCCCAAAAAATAAAAATAAAATTGAGACTAAATGTAGTGTGCCAATATTTGCTTAATTTTTTTTTTTTTTTTTTTTTTTTTTTGGTCTTTTTGAGACAGGGTGTTGCTATAAAGTTCAGGCTGGCCTTGAGCTCACTTTAGAAACCAGGCTGGCCTCGAACTAGTAAGGATGCTCCTGCTTCAGCCTCTGAATGCTGGGATTATAGGCATGTGCCACCAATGCCCAGCTTCTTTTTTGTTGTTGTTATTTGTTGTTGTTTCATGGGGATTGAACTCAGGGCCTTCACTATGAGTTACATATCACTTTTTTTTTTACCCTTGTTTTATTTTTGGACAGGGTGTTAAGTCTCAAGTTGCCCTGGCTGGGTGATTGTCCTACACACACTCCCTTTTTTTTTTTTTTTTTTGGTCTTGGAGACAGAACCCAGGGCTTTGTACGTGCTAAATATGTTCTCTACTCCTGAGCCTACCGCTCTGTCCCTTCTTGCCCCCTCTCCCCTGTGATAATTGGGAGTTGAACCCAAGTCTTCCTGCAGGCTAGGCAAGCACTCTACCAGTGCGCTACATCCTCATCCCTTTCTTAAAATTTTGTTTTGAAACAAGGTCTCTCGCTAAGTTGCCCTAGCTGGCTCATAATTACAGTCCTCCTGTCTCAGCCTCTTGAATTGAACTCATGATCTTGCACTTGCCAGACAGATGCTTACACCACTGAGCTAAATTCCTGGCCATCTGCTTAATCTTACATGCTCTTTGAAACTGTTATTTGTTTAGGTACTCATCTTTCAGGTATTTCTTATTGAGAAATATGAAAATAATTATGTTTTTTCTATTTTTTAGGTTCAGCCAGGCCCACCACCATGTCCAGTATTTTACCCAGAAAAACAAGAAATCACTCTTCCACCTGATGGCCTTTGGGTTTTGAGATTTCCTTATGCATATGTGACTGAGAGAGGACCTTGTTTCCCTCCTAAGGAAAATGTGCAGCTAATGAGCTATAAAGTGCTCCGTGGAGTTCTTAAAGCAGTGACACAATAAGAGTTCTCTAAGCAGTTGAATCCTAAACATGAGCTACTTTTTGCTCTTGGTGTGTATGTGACGTTTTTTTTTGGTGTGTGTATATTGTTTGGGGTTTCCCAACCCCAAAATGTGTTTCAGTTATAGGAGTTCAGTATTTGAGCAATAATTGTTTCACTGTTTTATTATATTGTTGATATTTATTGTAAGTGGGATAAAACTTCATAATTGGTTCTAGAAAATGTGTGGTTGATACCTCTGTTTCCTATTGTTTTTGTTTTACTGTCCATAATAAAAACATGTTTCTATCACAATTGAATGTTGTATAGCCATGTTGAGCAAAACTTTTTTTTCTTCTAAAATGTTTTAGTCAGGATTTTCCTGCTCCTAAAATTATTGTCACAATAAGGTGATCCATTAGATTATATGGTAAATGGCAAAAACAAAACAAAAAAAAAACAACTATGTATCTTTGGTTCACAATTCTGGCACTTTAGTTCTTGTTTTGTCTTAATGATTTCATTCTTGAATGGATGAGGTCTTCTTGTTTGTGTTTGTTTTATTTCTTTTTCTCTCTCTCTCTCTTTTTTTTTTTTTTCCCATACTGGGACTGGAACTCAGGGCCTCATGTATGCTAGGCAAGCTCTTTAACACTGAGGTACACCTGTTCACCCAGATAGTATGTTGGATAACAATTGTTACCTAAACTGAAAATTTTAAAGCCAAGATATTAATGTAGATACTACTTGTAAAATTCCTGTACTGGCTAGGTATGGCGCCTCAACCTGTAATCTCAGCTGAGATGAGGATCACTGCAGGTTCAAGCCTATCCTGGACTACATTGAGTTCAAGGTCAATCTGAACTACATAGCAAGTCCTTATCTCAAAAAAAAAAAAAAATCCTATACCATAAAATAATTTGCTAAGTGGTACAAGTCTTACCAATCTACGGTCACTTTTATTCGCATAAATACTATGACAAAACCATTGGTTATATGTCATTTAGATAAAGTACAAAATAAGATACCAAAATGGTTTATATTTTTCTAGACACTGATTTCGAATTTCTGGAGCACTAGTCTGGAGAGTTTAGTCTTAAGTATGATCTTGACACATCTGGCTACTTTTAAAGCTTTTTTCTCCCATTGAAAAATATACAGGGAAGCAATTTGGAGACATGGTTCAGTAGTAGAACACTTACCCAGTCTTCATACCACCAATAAAACAAAACCACTGGGAAGCTGCAAATAGTGGCTCATGCCTGTGATCTCAGATATTCTAGAGGCTGAGGCAGCAGAACTACAAGCTGAAGACCAGCCTGGACAACACAGTGAGACTATCTCAAAAAGGAATTGGTGATAGGGCTCAGCACTCCCTGTGTTCAGTCCTTAGTTCCAACAAACAAAAATGAAAAATGATGTGACCAAGTCCTAGCTAGCACCTAGATTGAGGGGGAGGATCGTTAGACCTCAGGAATTTTAAACCAGCCTGAGCAAACTAGTCAATCCCAGTCCTTAAAAATATACATATGATTTGTCTCCCTGCTTTTTCAATTATTTTGCATTGAAATGTGACTCAATGTCTTGGCAGTTAATAAAGTGTGGGAGGAAAAGGAGTCTAGTGGGACTTTCTTTTAATTTAGTGGCCAGTTTTTCTAAGAAGTGATATCTTACAACCTCATTTATGTATTTTATTTATTTTTGGTGATGGATCTTGAGTGCAGGACCTTCCACATGCTAAGCACACGCTTTACCACTGGGCTACACGGTTTTGTATTTTTTGTTTGTTCCTTTTTTGAGACAGGGTCTTGCTCTGTAATTCAGTCTGAACCTCAAGTCACTGTGTAGCCAAAACTGGCCACCAACTCATAGCAATCCTCCTGCCTCAGCCTCCCGAATGCTGAGAATGCAGTTGCACACCACTACACTCAGTTCCTTTGTTTATTGTTAATTAATTAACATTTACTTTTTGAGGTAGGCTCTCGCTATATAGTGCAGCCTAGCCTTGATTTCGCTAGGTAGCCCAGGGTGGCCTCTAACTCACAGCGATCCTCCTAAAGTCTCCCAAGTGCTGGGATTATAGACATTTGCCACCAGGTCCGGGGGCTTTTTAAAATGGATTTGAAAATTAACAAATACTTGAATGGCTATTGTATACAGAGCATCAAAAACTATTCTTCGCATTTCCTAGAGTTCCTGAATTCTTTTCTTTCCAGTGTGACAGTTTTCAAAGCAATTCTTGACTAGTCTTAAGATAGGATTTTTGCAGCCTCCCAGCTGAGTGTCGCAGTGCGCCTGCGTGCTGCAGCCCCTTTGTTGCCCCGGCACTAGGTTCGCGTTGCGCCTGCGCAATGGGCAGGCACGAACAAGTGTGCTGAACCCTTGGTGCCGGCTGGGGGCGAGCGGACCTAGAGCAGCCGCCGGAGCCGTTGGACCGTCGCAGCGGGGTTTCAGAGGCCCAGGAGGTGGGAGACTTCCCACTAGGTGTCTGAGATGTCGTCCACCGCAGCCTTTTGCCTTCTCTCTACCCTGGGAGGGTACTTGGTGACCTCATTCTTGTTGCTTAAATACCCGACCTTGCTGCACCAGAAAAAGAAGCAGCGATTCCTCAGTAAACACATCTCTCACCGCGGAGGTGAGGTGGGGGTTTCCTCAGACCTGAGGGCTGACGGGGGGAGGGCTGTGTTTGTGAGGAGAGCTGAGGGGCCTCTGGGATTCTGCAGAAGGCGACCGGATGGAAATGACGTGAGAGTTTGAGGAAGAATGGGCTTGTGTGGCTGTAAGACTCCCTCGGAGGAGAAGGTGCTGGAAGGGGAGAAGAGGGGAGGTCGGGAGGAAGGGGTCTGCGGTCGGGGCTCTGGCGTGTCTGGCGACCCGCGGTGTCCCGGCTTCTATGAGGGGAAGAGCTTAGGATGCGAATGAAGGGCAGACCGGGCGCTTCTCTGCGGGTGGAAGGAGGAACGCAAGATCCCTTCCTGGCAGCCGGGCACCAAGCGGGAGCGCCCCGCAGAGCCTGGGGTACGCCGGGGGCGGGAGCCGACTGCTCTGAGCGAGCCGGTGGCGGGGCGGCTGGGGGAGACCGGGAAAGAGCGGAGCTGAGCTCAATCTGCGCGTACCTGGAGAAGCTGAGGCCCTGGTGTCTGCGTTGCGCGGGGACCAGTCCCACCCTCAAGCTCTACAGCAGAGCCTTCGTAATTGAGAAGAGAGAGAAACCGAGTCCCCGAGCCCGAGGCGTTTCCCAAGGTCACACAATTAAGAATTTGGGACGAACTGGAACGTGGAACTGGACAGAGTTCCTGCACCTGTTTTATGTGTTTGTTGCGGTTTTTTTTTTTTTTTTTTTAGCATCTCCTAAAAATAACACGTGGATTTCCAAAAGAAAATGATTTAGTTTACGGCAGGAAAGTATTTTTTAAATAAAACAAACTTTTTATGCTAGGCGTGGCAGCGTGCACTTGTGATCCCAGCACTTAGGAAGGCTAAGACTAGAGGGTTGCTGTGAGTTCGAGGTCAGGCTGGGCTACACAGAGAGCCTTGTGTCAAAAAATTTGTAAAAGTACCTAACTATAAAGATGCTAGGTGGTCCACCCTCAGATTTCCAAAATAGCAGGTCAAATCTTTGTCCCTTCATTCTGATGTTACAGTGTGACTTTATTATATTTCAAGTGTAATATATAAAATTTTGTGAAATTGGATTGTTTCAATCACCTTTAACTTTTCTACAGGGATGAATGTAACACCAATTTAAATTTGCTTGAAAATTTAGTCTAATGGTAAGTTGCAGTAATTCACAGTGTGAAATTTGAGTTAGTGTCATAGCCCCTATTATGAAAAGTATTGGGCAGGAAGAAGTTTTAAATGTCACCGAAATGTGTTATTCTCCTATATAACTTTGTGTTAAGCACAGTTCTAATGAATGATTTCAATAGTTATCCTAGTCTCACCTCAAAAAGCAGTAAAAGTTTAAAGACTTAATAGTTAAATGTCATGTTATTGATGCTAATTTGACTTACTTGGTCTATTTTATCTGTGATACTTATCTGTGGAATTTAACACAAGGCCTTCCTACTGAGATACATCCTCAGCCCCTTTTTTGGGAGGAGGAGGCGGGATGTCTTTCTGCATTCCCAGTGTAGACTCAAACTTGTGATCCTCTTGCCTCAGCCTTCCAGACTGCTAGGATTACAGGGTTGTGCCAGTTCATCCTGTTTTATCTGTATTTCAGTAGAGATATGGTGTGAGATATGTGGATGTTTAACTACTAACCATAGGATGACTAACTACTAACCTTTGGAACCAGGGACCAGCTTTTAGTGTTTAAATTGTCATTGGTGCATGTTTCAGTGATAATACACAGTGCCATCATGTTTACTGATTTACAAAAAAGTGTGCTTATGAAAAACTCCAAATAAAAACGAGAAACAAAAAAACTAGATCTTTTTAAAAACTTTCTAAACTGCCCTTATGAATTACCCAAATATTATCTTAAAAAAAATAATCTCTGAAATTTTGTGACACTCTGCAAGTGGAAAAAAAGACAATAGTACGTAGAGATTTAAAATGTGTGCTAGAATCAAATTCAGGAACATGAGATCTCAAGTCTTCATCTACTGTTAGAAATACTTCCAATATATTTTCTCCCTAGATATTAAGTCATTTCAGTATTATTACATAGAACTCATTATATGGAAATTTTTATTATTTGTAAATATGTCATCAGTATTTGTATAGCCGGTAATGCAGAAGCCTTTTGTAGGAATCTTCTTAAATATGTGCAGGCTTAAAATCTGTTTTACCTGTCTGATATTTCTGTAAAAACTAATAAATTCAGGCATATGCCTATAATCTCAGCACTCTGGCAGCTGGGGTGGGAAGGCAGGAGGCCTCTGTGAGTTCAAGGCCAGCCTGGGCTATGTAACGGAGGTCAAGTCTAGTCTGAACTACAAACTTGAGTCCCTTTCTAAAAAAAAAAAAAAAGACAAAAAAGAACTACAGTAAGTCTTTTTTTTTTTTTTTTTGGTACTAGGGATCAGGCAGGTGCTTATGCCACTGAGCTAAATTTCTGGCCCAAGTAAGTCTTCTTATGTTAGTGCTTAATATATTCTTAAAAAAAAAAAAAAAAGAATCATTTTTATTTATTTATTTTTGGTACTAGGGATCAAATGTAGAATCTCGTGCAAGGCAGATACTCTGCCACTGAGCTAACTCTTTGGCCCCCTTTTTTGAGACAGGATATGAGTTTGTTTTGTGATGCTTTCTCATTTTTTGTGCTTTTTGAGACATAGTCTCCCTATGTAGCTTAGACTGTCTTTGAAGTCTTCGTAGTTCAGGCTGCCCTCAAAATCTGTTAATTCGCTGGGTGTGGTGGCTCATGCCTGTAATTCCAGCATTTGGGAGGCTGAGGCAGGAGGATCGTTGCGAGTTCGAGACCAGCCTAGGCTACAAAGTGAGCTCAAGGCCAGCCTGAACTGCACAGTGAGACCCTGTCTCAAAAAGACCAAAAAAAAAAAAAAAAAAAAAACAAAGAAAGAAAAAAAAAATCTGTTAATTCTTTTGCCTCAGCCTCCTTAGTGTTGGGATTACAGGCATGCGCTACCATGCCTGGCTTAATACACTCCTAGTGAGTACCCACGTCACAGTGATATAGCAGATACTTACTTAAAAATGCTTGTAATTCAAGATACTAAGTATGTGCAAATAAGACATAAGTAAGTAGGTGACTCAAGTTACTTGACTGGTTGTAGTTTTTGTCTTGAATACTAATATCAGCATTTACTCTAGACTTCGTTTAGATTGCTCACATTTGTGCTTATCCTATTGCTCTAACTGCAATAATTTGATATTTAGTCTGCCCTTTAAAGTTGTATTTTCCTATATCTGGACTTATACTGTATATACTGAGATAGGATAGCAGGGAAATAATTGAACTTAACCGAATCTGTTTCTGTGGGCCAGTTAGGTCAATCAACAGGCTTTTTAGAAGATAATCTGTTTTTTAGGGTTCAGTGACCGAAGAACAAAAGAGTATCATCAACTGATGAAATCCTTTCCTTTACGCCTTTTAATCTTGGTCTGAAGCCAGGAAACTCACAATCTGGTCATCCTGCCACAGATTGCTTTAGCAGGCGGTGAACCAAACTTCAGTTGATCGTGCAAGAAGAAAATGAGACATGAGTTTGGAAGTTGCATTCTGCAGTTCAGTGGAAGCCTGTTTTCTGCCTTACAGAACTGGTTCTCTTCAGTTCTTGTCCCTTCATTCTTAGTATCTGGGCACTGTTTCTAGTGTATCTAGGAGAGCTTCTTCCCAGCTAGCTTGTTCATGTCAACTGATGACAACATAGTAATTTGACCTTTATTTAATAATACTATACTGTTTAATAAAGCAAATAGTAGACTGATATGTTATTTTCAGTGATGGCCATACATATAAAATATAGATTGGTAGGGGCTGGGGATTTAGCTCAGCGGCATAAGCGCCTGCCTTGCAAGTGCAGTCATGAGTTCGATCCCTGGTATTGACAAAAAAAAAGATATAGATAGGTAGATAGATACAGATATGTATATGTATATATATCTTACCAGGCATGGTTATGCACATCTGTAATCCCAACACTAGGAGGCTGAGGCAGGAGGATCACCTGGAGTTTGAAACCAGCCTAGGGCATATAAGCAAGTTTAAAGCCAACCTGCACTACATGGCAAGGCTCTGTCTCAAAAAAAAAAAAAAAAAAAAAAAAAAAAAATATATATATATATATATATATTTGTGTATATATACATATCTATATCTGTGTCTCTCTATATAATCTTTTTTGTGTGTGTAGTACTAAAGATTGAAGCTAGAGTCTTGCACATGCTAGGCAAGTGCTATTCCACTAGGTTGTACTCCATTCTCTGCCTCCCTTTCTCTGTGTCTCTCTCTCTCTCGCTCCTTGATCAGTTGTCCATGTTGGCCTCAAACTTGTAATCCTCTCACATCAGCCTCTTGAATAACTGGGATTACAGGCTTATGCCACCATGCCCAGTCATAAAAATATTTTTTTTAAGAGATCTTACTGTGTAGCCCAAACTAGCATTAAATTCTTGATTTTTCTGCCTTAGCCTCCTGTGTACTGTATTATAGGCCCTGAGTCACCACCTCCAGCTCTTGTCATTGGTTTTATAAACATCACCTAAGCCCATATGTATATTATGAATACAAGGATGTTAATGATAGTGGTGATTGGAGCATAACTGTTAAGACAACTCTGTAATTTTTTTTTTTTTTTTTGGTACTGGGGATCAAACTCACAACCTCACGCTTCCCAGGCAGGTGTTTATGCCACTGAGCTAAATCCCTGGCCCTACACCTGTAACATTTATTGTACTTTTATTGGTATATACTATGTTCGAGAGTTAAAAAGAAACTGCACAGATTATTCTTGCTATCACACCATTTAAGTCTAGTTAAGGAAACAAAATAGAATGCTTTCTTATCCTCTCAGAGATTAACCAATTGCAAAGTAATTATGAAGCACAGCATAAGGGAGAAAAGTTAATATAAGAGTGAAAAATTGGGAAGTATGTAGTGAAGCATTGAATAAATTGGGAATTTTCAGATAATATTTTATCAAAAAAATTACCAGTGTGTTGGTACCAGTGACACTAGCACTGGTAAAGAAGGAATGAAGAGGATACAAACAGAAGAATAATGAACAGATTATACTAGGATAGCATGTAAATCTGTATTAGGTACTAATTATCTTCCACATTTCATACTAATTAAAAATTAAAATCTAGGGGCCAGGGTTTAGCTCAGCGGCGTAAGTGCCAGGTTGGCAAACGCAAGGTCGTGAGTTTGATCTCTGACACCAAAAAAGAAACAAAAAAAAAAAAAATTTAAAATCTAGCTGGAAGTGGTGATAAATGCATATAATCCAAGCTATTCAGGAAGCTGAAGCAGAAGAATCTCAAATTTGAGGCCAGTCTGGACTGGAGATTTAGTTCAGTGGCATAAGCGCCTGAACGAAAAAGACAAAAAAAAAAAAAAAATTGAGGCCAGTTTGAGCAGTTTGGCCAGTAAACTATTACAAGCTGGGCAAGGTGGGGCATCTTGTAATTCCAGCATGGGAGCTGAGGCAGGAGGATCACTGAGAGTGCAAGGTAGCACATAGTTCAAGGCCAGCCTAAACTACATGAGGGGACATTGCCTCAAAACAAAACTCCCAAAATAAATAAATAACATTTAAAAAGGGTTGGGGAGCAGATGTGGTGGCTTACACCTCCCATAACTCAGGAGGCTGATGCAGGAGGATTGTTGCAAGTTCGAGTCTTGCCTGCGTTACAAAGTGAGCTCAAGCCCAGCTTGAGTTGCATAGTGAGACTCTTAAACAAAAAAAAAGGAAAGAAAGAAAATACGGGGGTTGTAGCTCAGTGGAAGAGTGCGTGGCTGTCATGTGTTGAGGTGCTAGGTTCGATTGCCAATACTACCAGAAAAAAAAGCTAAAATTTCATTTGCATATAGAATGGTTATTTGCACATCCAGGAATTATATAAGCTATTTATTAGGAAAAACAAAAAATTAATGACAAGCTGGCTTCTGTGAGTGAAATCTTTTCACAAGAGAAGCACTACCAATAAATTATTCCTTGGGGAAGAGTTCTTAATTAGTCCGTTAGTTACTCTCCAGACTTTCACCATATGAGTCTCAGTAATTTATGAGTATTATCATTGTGGAATTTATCCTCTAGCTTTATAAACAAATAGAAGGAAATAATGATAAGGACCAATGTGAGTAATTTTCCTGTAAATAGTCGTAGGAACCAGCATTTATTGACTTGTAAAGGTGAAGTAAAGGGAATTTTATGTGAATGGCAGCGTAAAAACAGCAGCACAGTTAGTGATTAAAAGGATGAGCTCTGAAATCATACTACAGGGCTTGACTCCTGGTCCTCCTTTTAGCTGTGACCTCAGCCAATTTTATTTCTGGAAATATTTAATACATTTAGGACAGTTGTATTTTTAATGAAATATATAATGTGGATAAGCATAGTATCTAACTTCTGTTAATTAATTACTAATATCTTGATCACCTTTTTTTTTTTTTTTTTGCCTTTCTTGAGATAGAGTCTGCTATGTAGTTCAAGTTGGCTTAAACTCACCTTGTAGGCCAGCCTTGAACTCACAGTGATCCTTCTGCCTCAGCCTCCCAAGTGCTGAGACATGCACCATCACACCTGGCTTGATTACCTTTTCAATTTTTTTTTTACCTTTTCAATTTTTTTTTTACCTTTTCAGAATTTTAGTAATGACTCTTACAGTGGTAGCAAGACATGTTGCCCAAGAGTAATGGAAAAGTTGACTTCCAACCAGGCATGGTGGCACATGCTTGTAATCCCAACTTTCTGGAGGTTGAGGCAAGAGGAGTTCTGAGAGTTTGAGGTCAGCCTGGACTACATAGTAAGTTCAAGACAAGCCTGGACTACATAGTGAGCTCCTACTTCAAAAAAAGCAAACAAAGGTGCTGGGGATTTAGCTCAGCGGCATAAAGCAAGCCTTGCAAGCAAGCAGTCGTGAGTTTGATCCCCGGTACTGATAAAAAAGAAAAAGACAAAAAAAAAAGCAAACAAAAAATACAAATTTTATTAAATTTTACATGTTTTTGAGAAAAGTTCTTGCTAGATAGTCTATAGACTATAGAAATCTAGGCTGGTATGGAACTTGTGATTGTCCTGCCTTGGCCATCTGAGTGTTGGAACTACAGGCATGTGCCACTATGCTCAACAATAAATTTGTGCACCAGTAGGCCCAGCTAACAGTTGTGATTTTTTAAAAAATACCGTATAATGAACCAAATGGCACATGCCTGTAAATCTAGCTACTCTTGAGGCTCTCGGGGATTGCAAATCTGAGGTCAGTCTGGGCAATTCAGTGAGACCCTGCCTCAAAATAAAAGCTAGAAAAACAGCTGGAGTATAACTCGGTGCTCTCAAGGTTTAGTTCCCGGTACTGGGGGAAAAAAATAACAAATCACATAACAAAATGTGTCAACATTTAACAGATCAGCATAATTTGGTGACTCAGTATTGTCCAGATGACCAACAAACAACGTCATAAAGCCATTTATGTGAAAGATCCATTTGAAGTTAAAGATGGATGAGTGGGATGTCATGTAAACAAGTAGGAAGAAGTCATCAATAGGGATTCAGATTCTACCTTGCTACCAACTTTTAAGAAACTAGCATTCATTGCTGGGTGTGGTGGTACACTGCTGTAATCCCAGCCACCTGTTAGGCTGAGGTAGGGGGATTGCAAATTCAAGCCCAGCCTGAGCAATTTAGCATCACCCTGTCACTAAATAAAATGCCCTGGAGATTTAGGTCAGTGCTTCTTGGGTTCAACCCCTAGCGCCACAAAAAGAAAAAAAAAAAAAAAGGAAGGATCTACCAGTTGTTGAATCTTGAGGTAGTGTTTTTTGTTTGGTTTATGATTTCCTTTTTTGTGCTATTGAGGATTGAACCCAAGGCCTTGCTCACTGAGCCACACCTCCTGTCTCGTGATATAGTATGGCGAAAGTCTTTCTTTTCCAACTGCTTATCTGTGTGGAGGTAGAAGAGACTCTGCCTGCTTCTTTTTAAGCCAGACATTAAACAGGTTTGCAAAAATGTAAAACAATGTCACCATTTCATTAAGGTTTTTTTTGTTTTTTAATAGTACTGGAGGTCAAACTCATGACCTCATGCTTGCCAGGCAGGTGCTTGTGCCACTGAGCTATATCCCCAGCCCTGAGTTTTTGTTTGTTTTAGGAAACAGGTTTTTTTTCCCCATAAAAATGTCATCTTAGCATGTAGTGAGTTTATTGTTTTTTTTTTCAATAATGAAATGAAATTCAGATTTCTAGGGCCTAATTTCTAATACATAATTGCTAGTGGGTATAATTCACATGATCAAAAGCACTTTGGAACACTCAGTAATTTTTTGGTAAAATGGAGTCCAGAGACCTAAAATGATCTGGCTCAAAGCATTAATTTTAAATACATACCTGCTGCAGTGGACATAGCTATAATTCCAGCACTCAGGAGGCTGAGACAGGAGGATCTTTGTGAGTTTGAGACCAGCCTGGGTTACATAGTGAGACCCTGTCTCAACAGAACAAAATTGAACTAAACTAACTATATAGTAAGAGTCATTGGAATAAAGAATGGATTTCAAATTAAAAAAAAATTGGGAGACGATGATGAGAATGTTTCAGAGAGATGGCACTGTATTGAATCCTATTTTTTTTTTTTTCTGAGACAGGGTCTCATTACATAGCATGGGCTGGCCTTGAACTCACTAGGTAGCCCAAGCTGACCTAAAACATAGCTGTAGCAGTTCTCCTCCCTCAGCTTCCCAAGTGCTGAGATTCCAGGCATGTGCCGCCGTGCTTAGCTGACCCCTAGTTTTTTGAGACAGGGGCTCACTGTGTTGGCCAGGATAGCCCCATACTCCTGGGTTTAGGTGGTCCTCCTATGGTCTCTCTATTTAAAAAATAACACATATTCCTTGTAGAAGGTTTATAAGGTATAAGAGAATGCATATTAGAATAGAAATATCATCTGTATTCTAACCATCTGGAGATAAGCACTACTAATTTGATTTGTTAGGTTAAACTTCTGTTTGATAGGGGGAAAGTTAAGAAATTGAAAAGACACTGAAAGCCAGGCAGGCTGGCACACTCTTGTAATCCCAGCACTGGGGAGACTGAGGCAAGAGGATCACTGCAAGTTCAAGACCAGCCTGGGCTGCAAGTAAGTCCAAGGCCAGCCTGAGCTGCATAGTGAGACCCTGTCTCAAAAAGACAAAATAAAATAATTGACTTTGATCAGCAGCTGACCATAGTGATTGCCAGTCTCTGCCAGTGTGAGGTTACCCTTACTCTCTTTATAATTATTATTTTTGAATGGAACATTTTGAAACTACATAAATATCCCATTTGGTATCAGATTTTCAATTCATTTTATTAAAAAAAATTCAGAATGTTCTATTTTATCCTGTGGTTTAAAATTTGCCACTGTCATTATTTTGATACTGGCACTATCCCAGATTTTAATCTGTGAAGGGACCTTCATTTCATGCTGACTTCTGTGTCCTTTTAACTTCCTTGCACTTTGTTCTTTTTTTTTTTTTGGTATCAGGGTTCGAACTCATGACCTCGAGCTTGCCAGGCAGGTGCTTAAGCCACTGAGCTAAATTCCCAGCCCCTCTTCCTTGCATTTTGACACAAGTAGTAGTTTAACTTAATTTACTAATAACCACATTAGTGCTTTTGTCTTTATGGTAATATTCTAGAGTACACACACACACAGTCTTTTTTTTTTTTAAGTTAGGGTTTCACTATGCAGTTCTAGACTGAACTCACTCTGTAGCCTAGCCTGGTCTCGAATTCACAGTGATCCTTCTGTCTCAGCTGCCCAAGTACTGGAATTATAGGTGTGAGCCACTATACCGAGTTTTGCTCTGGAATATTGGTTATCTGAATATAACATTTTCGTAGTTTTTGAATACAACACCAGTTAACCTCATCTAACCAAGGATATCTAACCTCAGAAGGGCCCTTTCTTTAGAAAAAAATAACTTCCATATTTACTGCAACTGTTTTCTATCATGTATCAACTCTAATAATCAAAGTGAGACCAGGCATCCTAACTCCATAGTCTCATCCTCAAATATGACACTATACTGCATTCAGCCAGAAAATTAAAACAACTACTTCTTTTAGCAATTCATGAGTAAGGCAAGAAAGAGACAAGTAAATAGTTATGAAATAATTATGCTTAATATGATAAATAACTGAGAAGAGTTATGCATGACTGTGAGGGTACAGAGGGAAGACTTTTGTTTAATTTTTAAAGTTATTTAAAAGAAAAAACAAAATAGAAAAAGGGTAGAAATATTACATAAGTTCAAAGAAAAGATAAACAGTAAGAAGTCATTAGTTGATAATTACAGACTGTCCTCTTACAAATAGTTGTTCAAGTTACAAAAGTGAAATATACAAAGTGGACATTCAGACAGCGAGATTGCAAACAGTTCTGTTCAACTATCCAACAAAAACTTAGTAATGTGGTCAACAATCCTATACACTCAAAACAAAGCAGGTTAAAAATCACAAAGAATAATGGTATTGCTGGATTTCACATCATGACACTGTGGGCTCAGCCCTGGGTACTGTAGTGTCTTTTTTTCTTCAAAGTAGCTGTTCATTAGCGTTACAAGATCAGTTCTCATAAACTGTTCATAGGTTCTACGCATGTATGGGTCTCTACATGTATTTCTATCCTTTCTATATTAGAGGGAGAAACAAAACAAAGCAAGATAAAACAAAACATACTCCTGTAAAAACATGAAACGAAAAAATCATATAAAACCACAGTACAAGGTGATCTACAATGGTTACCATGTTGTCTCTTGTTACCTTCAATAGACTTGTCTATATCATTAGGCATAGTATAATTGAATATAGCATAACAATATTAATAAAAACAAAACATTGTAGCTAGTGTAAAACTTCAAAAACAGGTAGTAATCAAACCAGAATGGGTATCTTGTCATCTTCAGTATAGTTGCCTATACTCTCAGACTTGATACTATCAATCCTAACAGTTTTGAATAAAATCTGTCAATACCAAACAGCCATCTGACAAACCAGATTCAACTAAGATCGATCATGGTAAAACAATATAAGTAATACAGGGCTTCAGATTAAGATAATAGGAAATTAAGGATAATTACTATACTAAATCTGATGTACCTTATTTTTGGATACCTGTCTGTGTCTGCAGATCTAGTGCAAGTAGACAAACTGGACAGAATATAATCTATCTAAACAGAGCAGTATGAGTAATGTGGGTTTTAAATCCTGATACACAATTTTTTTTTTTTTTTTTTGTCTTTTTCCTTTTTATCAGTACCAGGGATCGAACCCAGGACTGCCTACTTGCAACGCAGGCGCTTATGCCACTGAGCTAAATCCCCAGCCCCTTCCTGATACACTATTAACAATATCTTCTGCCTTCTTTTTTTAGACTATTCCTCCCCTTTCACTCCCACAGGGTGCGCTGTGCATTTTTGGGTCCCACCAACTCCCTCAGTTTTTAGATGGGGGGCGGGGGAGCAACCTACTATTTACCTAAGTGATTCCAAACCTTTTCACTTCTGGACTTGATCTCAAGTTGTATTGCTTTACCTACAAAACCTGGGAAGACTTATAATTTTGTTGTAGACATACATGTGTAGCAAATCCTTTTCTGTCTTTTCTTCAACAAATGAACAGATGGTAGAGCTAAAAATTATGTTTCGGTTTTCTTAATTCTCCTGGGTTTCTATGACAGTGTTTTCTGCTTCTGCCCCCTCTTTTCCCCTCCTTTCCCTCACATTCCCTTCCTTTCGCCCTCTTCCTCCTCTTTTTCTTCCTTCTCCTTCCTTTGACGACTCCTCCTTTTTTATTTTGGTGGTATGGGATCAAACCCAAGGCCTTGTGCATGCTTGGCTTATGCTCTACTGTTTTTGATCATTGATTCCTACTGATAAAGCTGCAATTTTTTTTTTAAACCATACAAAAGACTTGTACTGTAAATTTATGTAATAAGTAAGCATCAGGATTCATTAACTGTATTCATCCTAGAAAAATAACACGTTCGAAATATCTAGTAAATTTTAATATTTTCACAGGTGCTGGAGAAAATTTGGAGAATACAATGGCAGCTTTTCAGCAGTAAGTACAGTATATGAATAGATACTCTTCCTTGGTTAAAGAGATAATGATTCACAAATGGAGGACAGTATAGATGTAGCATCCACTTCTAGTCTTTTATAAAATGGTAATTGCTTTCTTCATTTAATTAGCCTGAAGTGTCACGAAGTGTTTGGCTTCTGTATTGCTGAAAACTAGACGAGAGTTTGGGTAATCAAAAGATATCATAGTTCCAAAGCTGAAAGAAGATCTTAGTTATAAAGCATGTATTATGTATAATGCTAATTAGTCTTGGAGAGAAAGAACAAATGAAACAACTATTATACTGACCACTGTTTATAACTAGGATTATGTTTCTTTGTCCACAGTAATGTTTGTTTAGACCTGAGCCTTCAAACTGTTTTCTTTTTGGAACTCTCGTGAGTGTGTTAGTGTTATTTTTTAATAATGTCAGCTTTTCCTATTTATAATTGGATACTTCATACAGTTGTCTTTTAGAGCACTTGGCAGAGAAGCAGCAGGAGAGACAGGAGTGAAAGCTGATTGGTACTGTTGTTCTTTGTCTGAGAGTCAGTAGCCATCATCAGTCTATTGTAATGGTGAGAACAGTGTTTGTTTCCCTGAAAGACAGGGAATGTAAAAAGTAAAACCCAAGAAAAGATAATTTTGAGGGGTTCTGTTTTGTTTTTGCTTTTATGTTTTTGAGTTGGTTGCTTGTTTATTTGTTTGTTTGAGATAGGGTATCACTATGCAGGCTGACCTTGAACTCACTTTGTAGTGCAGGCTAGTCTCGAATTCATAACAATCCTCCTGGCTCAAGAGTTTGCTTTGTTTTTGTTGTTTTTAAATTGGGATCTTGTTATACTACCTGGCCTGATCTCTAATTCTTGAGCCACTTTTAAGTACATTATTGAGAGGAGGAAATCAGGAGCTCTTTTTTGTTTTGTTTTTCTTGGTGCTAGGGTTTGAACCCAGGGCTTGTGCGTATTAAACAGGTTGCTTTTCCTGTGAGCTCTTCTTGTGAGTAGCCCAAGAAAACTTGATCTAAGTCTTTATTCTACTTTCAAACAATCTGATACTTTAGGATTATTTTTCCTGTTATCGGGTCCAATGGTACTGTTTCTTCAGTCTAGTTTCATCTGAATCCTGTCCTCCATGTATGTGTTGTCTCTTACTTTTCCTATTGAGGATGATCTCAAAAATTTTAAAAGTGCAGAAACTTTCTGTCACAGACGGAAAGTGGATATTTGCATTTAAATTACACTGTTATTCTCTTTACTTAGATTGTAACCTGCCAAGTTAGCTGTAGTTAAATATAGATAAATAATTTTATGTGTACAATTTCCAGTGAGATACACAGAAAAACACATGCTGTTACTTTTGCCTGGGACACAGGTGATGTAAATAATTTAGGAGAAACTGCGCATAATTTTGAGGGATTTTTAGTATTTTTTGTGTGTATGTTTGAAGCACATTATTTTTGAGGCTTTTCTTTATATTCTTTTAAAAATGTCTACCAGTCACGTTTATTTATGAAATTGCAAATTACCAAATGTGGTGGCACACACCTATAATTGCGCACTCCCAAAGCCAAGGCAGGAGGATCACTGTCAGTTCAAGCCTGGCCTGATCTACATAGTGAGACCCTGTCTCAAAAACCAACTCCCTCAAAATAAAAACCAATAAAATGGTGGAATTATTTCTAGGGTTAATACATTTGAAAATATCACAATTTTTTTTTACTCTCTATTAAAGATTCTAATCCTCAAATATTTTTGATATTCGAAGGATATATAATTTAGTTTTTGTTTGTAATATACTGTTACATTTCTCATCTTCAACAGCTTTTATACAATTTTGTTGCGCGAAGGATATAGCTTAGCGGCACAATGCCTGCCTAGCAGTGCAAGGTCCTGTGTTCGATTCCCAGTACTGAAAAACAAAGCAAAACAATTTTGTTTAGAGAATAACTATTGAAAAGTTGTTGAAAACAACTTTGCCTGTCACATGGTAACCATATGTATATATATAATTTTTGTAGTGTTAAAGGTTGGATCCAGGAGCTCATGCATGTGTCCCCATGCAATCTCTTACTTTTTCTTTAGAAGTTTTTAGGGTAGTTCAATAGAAAAAAGCAACTCTCTCACATTTTATTGTTAATATTATTAGATATATTTATTTGCATTAGTAAGATTTTCATCACCGTGACCAATTACCTGAAAAAAACAGAAACCAAAACCCAAAGGAGGAAAGGTTTATTTGGTTCACAGTCTCAGAGGTTTCAGTGGGGAGGCAGCATCCAGTGGGCAGCATTGGTGGAAGCCGTGATGGACCAGAGTGGCTCACCTCCTGGTGCAGGAAGACATGGGGGTGGTGCGCGGCAAGCTGTCCTCCATAGGCTCACTCTCAGTGACCGCCCCTTCCACTAAACCTGCTCAGCTAGGAATTCACCCCTGCATCAACCCACCTGATGAAATTAGAGCCCTCCTGAACCCACTCAGGTCCTCAGAGCCCATCAGATACCAACCAAGCCTTCAACAGAAGTTTTGAGCTGCATGTTAGCTGGCCAACACTTTTTGTGTGTGTGGAGGGGAGGCAGGGTCTCTCTATTGCAGCTCATGCAAGAGGGTCACAAGTTTGAGGCTAGTCTGAGCAATTTAGTGAGACCCTGTGTGAAAACACCAAAAAGAAAATAAAAAGTTACATGTACATTTTAGAAAGCATATATATCATGGTGGTGAATATAAGAAAATATTAAAGTGCATAGGTAGTTGGTGTGAGGTTTAGATTAACTAGAAAATTGAAAACTGCTAATACTAGAAAAGCTTCATTTGGAGTCTTGGTACGGTGGTACACACCTGTAATCCCAGCAATAGGGAGGCAGAGGCAGGAGTATTTTTGGGAGTTGGAGACCAGCCTGTGCTACAAAGTGAGCTCAAAGACAAAACAAACAAACAAACAAAAAAAGCTATCATTTGGAAAAGAGGAAAAAACTATCTTTAAAATTTTTGTTTATTTGGTTTTCTGAGGCAGGGTCTTACGTCTGTAACCCAAGCTGGCTTAAAGTCATGATAGTCCTGCTGCAGCCTCAGTGCTGGGATTACCAGGTGTGAGTCAACATGCCTGGTTTACTTGATTCATTTGTTTATTTATGGTGCTGGGTGAGGAAGATGAGGCCCTAGAGTAGGGCCTTTCGCATGCTAGGCAAACACTCTACCACTAAGATGCACTCCCAGTCCAAGAAGAATCTATTTTAAAAGTATAAAATATTGAGATTAAGATGTGATGGTCAGGGGACAGGAAATTGAAAGGACGTTAGGGATGTGTAGGAAGTTAATTCATTATGTTATAATGGACTAGAGAAGTAAGTTTATAAAATGTCTTTCCATGTGGTTTATAAAATGCTCCCACAAGCACCACCTCCCTCAGTTATGAATACGACTCTTCTGTGGTTTCCTTCTGAGCAGGAATCTTTTTCTCATTGATCTCTCCACTTCCTAACATCTTGTTGGGGCTCTGACACTAAGGGGCTTTCACTGGTTTCCTCTTAAATGAGATATGGACCTGTACTTTCAAAGAACAAAGCCAGTGGGGTGTGCTAGTGAAATTTTAGCAAGGCCTGGTCTCAAATTAGAATTTTTTTGGAGGGTTGGGAGTGGAACACAGTACTATCTGGGTTCAATCTCCAGTACTTCGCAAAAAGAAAAAGAAGAGAAAAAAAGATACAAAACACCCAGATACCCTTTTATAGTAAGCATAAAATCCTAAACTAAGAAATTGGACTGCGTCTCTGTGCATGTAGTGTGTAAGCCCTTAGGTAAGTCAAATCTGGTTCTTAAAGGCTAATAAAATTAGGTTGTTAAACTAGGGCGCCTTTGTAAATACTCACAGGACTGTGTGATCCCTGTGGTACTAACATGAATGGTCGGAGAAAGACGCAAATTGTATTAGCAAAAGCTGGAAGTTGGCAGACAGTCAAAGTCATTAATCAGTGCCCTGGTTTTCAGATCTAATTACTGCAGTATTAATGATCTCATCTATGAAATGGGAACAGTAATACAATCTCAGTGATGTGAGGAGTAAGTAAAATGCAATTCAGTTGCTTAACATAGACTACATTGTAAGTTGTTATGCGTTGTTTTGGTGGAGTTTTTTCCACATCTACTTTTTAAGCTAGAGTTTTTATTTCTTTCACTGAAATATTGAAACCTTGGCTTCCCTAATTTTTGTCTTGTGTTTGTCATCAGCTTGTTAGAAATTCAACTACAAAATAGGTGGTGTTTCAGTTGATGTAAGTACTGTGTGTGTGTGTGAGGATTGAACCCAAGGCCTTTATACTGATCTATGTCCCCAGCCACCACACCCAGCCCCTTTTACCTTTTAGTTTTTTTGAGACAGGGTCTTGCTAACTTGCCCAGGCTGGACTTGAACTTGCTGTCCTTCCTTCAACCTCTCAAATTGCTGGGATTACAGGTATGTGGCACCACACCTGTTTTTTTTGTGTGTGGTTTTTTTTTTTTTTTTTTTTTTTTTTTAATAGTCTCATTATGCACTCGTGCTGGGCCTGAATTTTTTTTTTTTTTTTTTTTGTCTTTTTGAGACAGGGTCTCACTATGCAGTTCAGGCTGGCCTTGAGCTCACTTTGTAGCCCAGGCTGGACTCGAACTCACAGCAATCCTCCTGCCTCAGCCTCTTGAGTGCTGGGATTACTGGCATATGCAACCAAACCTGACCTTTTTTTCTTTTCTGTTTAATTCGCTGTATAACTTCAGATGTTCTGCCTTCAATTTCACTTCAGCTTCATTGAGCCAGCTATGGAAGCCTTCTATTGCATTTTTAATTCAGCCATTGTATTCATTATCCCTGGGATTTCTATTTTTTAAATTTTTATTTCATTGACGAACTTCTTGTTTTGTTCATTTATTGATTTTTCAAATTTTATTTTATTTATTTTATTTATTTTTTGCAACAGAGTCTTGCTATGTGGCCCAGGCTGTTTTGTTGGCTTTTTTATGATACAGGAGATTGAACTCATGACTGCACACTTGCAAGGCAGGCACTAAATCCCCCACCAGGCTGGTTTTGAACACAGGACAATCCTCCCAAGTGCTGAGATTACTTACATACATGTGCTACCAGTCCCCATCCTGTTCAATTTTTAAAAATCTATATTCTGACAATTCACTGCACTTTGTAAAATGATTGTTCTGAATTCCTTTTTCTGTAATTTTATAGGTCTCCTTTTTTTGAGGTCCATTGCTAGAGTTTTGTGTTTCTTTTGAAGGTGTTAGGCTTTTGTGAGTCTTTTAAGTTATTGTGTCCTTTCATTAAATATTTGTATTAAATATTTGTATTTGTATTAAATATTTGTATTAAATATTACAGAGAAAACCTTTTTTTGATCTTAGGAGATACTCGTTGGCAGAGATAGACTTTAGCTATTTCATGTGATTCTGGATGGATCAGTTGGCATTGCCCCATGGGAGGAAAGGTTTGCTTTAAGTTTCTCTAGGTGGCTGTTGGCTACCTTTGTTCTGAATTCTTTTATTATCATAAGGATTATTGGTATATTTGGTTATGCATAATGGGCACATCCTTTTGTTTTTTTTCTTGTTTTTTGAGACTGGGTCTCACTATGTAGAGCCAGAACATGCTGCTACTTGGGTTCAGTTATTAGACAGGTTTGCAAGTAGGGCCTCAGAGTTAGGTGGATTTGGCATGGGCGGACAAATTGCTATGCTTGGTAAAAATGATTCACTGGAACCCAGTGTGGTGGTGCATGCCTGTGAGCCTAGCATTTGGGAGGCTGAGGCAGGAGAATTGCCATAGGCCAGTCTGAACAATATAGTGATACCCTGTTTCAGATAAAACCAAAAATTTTGCTTGAGATTTGCCTCTGTCCTTGGGCAGGTTGTAGGAGTGGGCTTTGCGGCTGTAGTGAGTGCTGACTGAATGTCCAGTGGTAGCACAACTCTTGTCTGTTCACTGTCAGGATTCCATAGGGTTCTTCTCCTTCCCTAGTTGAGGCCTATCTTGGCTGGCCCTTTAGCGATCAGCTAAGCAGCACTTCCCACCTCCTATGTGAGTGACCAGCTCAACTTTGCTGGCTGGTCTTGCTTTCAGCTGGCTCAAGTGCTTTCATTAAAATGTGCACCGTTGTCTCTTGTGTGCTCCATCTCCTTGCATTGTTTCTATCTGGCCTGAATTTCCTCTAGGAAATTCTGGTTAGGAGAGAATGAGTGGGCTACCCAGAAAGTGTCTTAGGACACTAGGGGTTCTGGATGTCTGCTCCATTGTTTTCTTTTCCCTCTGTGGAGACTGCGTCCTCAGGCTTTCCCTCCATGTGACACTTTGGACAGGGCAAGGCTGTCAAAGGGAGACTATTTCTCTTGCCCTTTCAAGAGCAGATTTTTTCATTCATTATTTTTTATTCACGTCCATGGAATGTGTGAGTGATGCAGTCTTATTCCCATGTGCTAGGGTTTTCCCCAAGGTGCTTTTGTCTGTGAACAGTTGCTAGTTGACCTTTGGGTGGGTGGGGTGAAGCCTAGGCCCTCCTGCTCCACCCTCTTGCTAATGCCAAGCCACCCAGTTTATCCCCCAGCAGTACAGGACTCCAGTCCTCTGCAGTGCTGGTTAACAGGTGTTATCATAGCCAGTGTAATGACTATAAGGTGGTATCTCATTGTGGTTTGGTTGCATTTTTCTAGTGATGGTGATGTTACTTATTTTTTTCATCTTTATTTTCATCTTTATGTATTTATTGCCCATTCATACATCTTCTTTTGAAAGATATTTATTCAAACCTTGTGTATGTGCGTGTGTGTGTGTGTGTGTGTGTGTTACTGGGGACTAAACCTGTAGCCTTTGTGCTAAGTACACCCCCAGACTTCTTTTTAGTTTTTATTTTATTTTATTTTATTTTATTTTATTTTATTTTTTGAGACAAGGTCTCAATAATTTGTCCAGGCTGACCTCAAACCTACAATCCATAAAATCCTTTGCACTTTTTTTTTTTTTTTTTTTTTTTTTTTTTGGTCTTTTTGAGACACTCTACAGGCTGGTCTCAAACTTGCAACAATCCTCCAGCCTCAGCCTCCCCAGTGTTGGGATTATAGGCATGCACCAGCACACCTGACGTTTTTGCACATTTTTAATAGGGTTGTTTGTTTTGTTGTCATTGGATCTAGGAATTCTTCATATATTTTAAATATACATCCCTGTATAGATATGTGATTGCAAGTATTTTTCTGTGGGTTACTTTTTTAGTCTACTGATAGTGTATGTGTGTGTGTGTGTATGTGTGGTATTGGGGACATAACTCAGGGTTTTGTGCATGCTAGGCAAACACTACCATTGAGCTACACCCCCAGGTTGATAGTATTTTTTAATGTACAAAAGATTTTAATTTTGATGAAGTACAGTTTATCTGGGTTTTTGTTGTTATTTTGTTTTGTTTTTGGCTTTGCTTTTGGTATCATATCCAAGAAAACATACCCAAATTCATTGCCATAAAGAATATTTTCTTCTCAGAGTGCTATAATTTGAGACATTGGCTTAAGTGTTTGATCTATCTTGAATGTAGTTTTTTTTTTGTTTTTTTTTTTTCTTTTATTTGTCTTTTTGAGACAGATTCTCGTCATGCAGTTTAGGCTGGCCTTGAGCGCACTTTGTAGCCCAGGCTGGTCTCGAACTTGCAAGGGTCCTCCTGCCTCAGCCTCCTGAATGCTGGAATTAGAGGTGTGCACCACCAGGCACAGTTCTTTGAATGTATTTTTAAACTTCATTTATCTTATGATCCTGAGGATTGAACCTAGTGCTTCATACATGTGCCAAGCAGGTACTCTACCATTGAGGTAGCAGCCCCAGTGAGTGCATTTTTATGTGTGGGGTTAGGTAAATATTTGGCCTCATTCCTTAAATGTGTCTATCCGGCTGTGCCAGCATCATTTATTACACTCAGTCTCCTTCTCCATTGGTGCCCTTATTGAAATCACATGACCATGCATGTGAGGACTTCTTTCTGAGCACTGTGTTCCATTCTACTTGTGTCTGTTAGTTCCCATGTGGCTCTGTTTATGCCGGTATCACATTGCTTTAATTACTGTACCTTCCGATAAGTTTTAAAACTGGGAAGTGTGAATCCTCTGGCTTTTTCTTTTTCAAGGTTGTTTTGAAACATGCTTCCATACATGTTTTGAAACGTACATCCATGTAGATGTATTACAATGGCAACAAAGAGACCCATAACGTTTTGCTTAAACTCAGGAGTAAAAACATTGAGTTTCAATAGTTAAAAATATTTAATGAGTAATATTCTAAAATCTAGATCATTTGCCAAATACCAAAAACTTTCTACAATTCCGCATCTGGGTTGCTAAAGTCAGTTGATAGAAGAAATTTGAATCTAAGATCCCAGATGAGAATTTTGAAATTTTCATCTGTGTGTCTATAATTTAAGAGGAGATAAAATTATGGCAAGACAGGTTGACTGGACCAAGCATCAGTTCTTTTTAAAAAAAGGGCCATTGTGGGGCCGGGGATATATAGCTCAGTGACAAAGCACCTGTCTGGCAAGCGCAAGATCGTGAGTTTGATCCCCAGTACCAAAAATATAAAATGGGCTATCTGAAAGACTAAGAACCTCACTTAGGTGACCTTAATGGGCATTGAAGAAGTTAAATGTAAAATTGCTTAGGTAAAAATTTGTTGACTTTAGAAAAAAAGATTGTTTTGACTCTTTGGAGTTCCTTGAGATTCTGTATGAATTTTAGGATGGGTTTTTCTCTTTCTGTAAGAAGCACCAGTGTGATTTTGTTAGACTTGCCATGGTGCTGTACTTGACTTTGGTAGTAGTTACGTCTTAAATACATTTATGCATGTCTGTATAACTTTAATTTCTTTTCTCAGTTATTTTATTGCTTGTGATGCTATTATAAATGGAATTATTTTTTTAGTTCGTTGGTGTATTGAAACAAAACTAAGCTTTGTTTGTTGATTTTGTATTCAGAACATTGCTGAATTTATTAATTTTATTCTAACTTTTTAATTTTTAGTAGTTTTTTTGTTGTTGTTGTCTTTTTCCTTTTTATCGGTACCAGGGATTGAACTCACGATTGCCTGCTTGCAAGGCAGGCGCTGATGCCGCTGAGCTAAATCCCCAGCCCCTTTAGTAGTTTTTTGTTTATTTGTTTTTCTTTTTTTGCTATGCTGGGGCTCAAACTCAGGGTATTGTGTATGCTAAACAAAGTATGTATTACTGAGCTACACTCACAGGTCAGGGTTTTTGATGTATAAAACCATGTCAGACTAGGCACTGTGGCACACACTTGTGAGCCCAGCACCTTGGGAAGTTAAGCTAAGTGGGGTTATAAATCTGGGTTCTATATGAGCAATTTTGCAGCTTAGTGAGACATGTCTCAGAAAGGATGGATGGATGGATGGATGGATGGATGGATGGATGGATGGCTAGTGTGAATATAGCTCAGTGTAAAGGCCCTGTGTTCAAC
Source organism: Cavia porcellus (assembly GCF_034190915.1). Lineage (NCBI taxonomy): Eukaryota > Metazoa > Chordata > Mammalia > Rodentia > Caviidae > Cavia > Cavia porcellus. Next base: position 63,420,495 of record NW_026947489.1, read on the forward strand.
TTCCAATAGGGAAAAACAACAAACAAGCCTCATGTCATCTGTGAATAGAGATAATTTTACTTTTCCTTCCAACTTTAATTTTTTCCTCTAATTTTTAGAGCTTCCAATTGTATGTTGTTGAATCATAAGACAGAAGCAGCCATCCTTGTCTTAAATTCCTTGTTTGTTTTTGTTTTTGAGACAGAGTCCTGATATGTTACTGAGGCTGGCCTTGAGCTCACAGTCCTCCTTCCTCAACCTCTGAGCACCTGGAATCACATGCACAAGCCATCACACCCAGCCTGTCCCTGTCTCTCTGTTTTGGAAACAGATTCTCCTTAGGTAGTCCAGGCTGGCCTTATACTTGTGGTCCTCTTGTCTCAGTCTCCTGAGTGCTGGGATCACAAGTGTGTTTCACATTGCTGAGGTTTTGTTGTATGTCTTAATCCTTTCATCTTATAGATGTGGAAATGTGGGACCTAAGAGAGAAATTTACTTGCCCTAAGTTATAGAGGTTCATATTAGTATATCAGGAACTGGTGGCTAGATCTTTTAATTTCTAGCCAAGTATTCCTTTGGGTCCTCAGAATGGAGGATAGATGGTTAAGAAAAGGAGGCAATATGATTCACTTACTCTAAGGTCATGTAGAATATTTTCACATCAATAAGTATTGATAGGTAATGCTGAGGAGATATTGCAGTATCTTAGGATATTTAGATTTGTAACTCTGAATTATTACATATGATGCATGTAATCTTAATTTTATGTAACTTTCAAAATGCCATTTTTTCTTTATTCAGTGCAGTTACTATTGGAACTGACATGCTAGAATTGGACTGCCATATCACAAAAGATGAACAAGTTGTAGTGGCACATGATGAGAATCTAAAGAGATCAACTGGGGTCAACGTAAATGTCTCTGATCTGAAGTATTGTGTAAGTAAACAAATACATAAAATATATATAGTAGATATAAGCTGGTAAGACTTTTTAAGGCAGCGAAGGCTAAATATTGCTCCAATAACCAACTTGAAAATATTAATACTTAAGTAATAAATGTATTTAAGTGCTCTCAAGTAAATATTTGAAAACTATTCTGACTTCCAATGAGGATTTTATACGGTACAAACACACCTATGGATCAGCATGATGGTACATGCCTGTAATCCCAGTACTCAGGAAGCTGAGGCAGGAGGATTGCCATGAATTTGAGTCCTACTTTATAGGCAAGTAAAGCAAGTCCAAGGTCAGTCTATACTATATAGTGAAACCCCATCTCAAAAACAGAAAGGAAAAAAAAAAACACCTATGGAGACTTACTTTTATGTACATTTTAATAAAATTACAAGTCCTCAAATGTAAAACTATTAGAATTCAACTTGTTTATGTGATTCAGATAAAGGTACAAATTAAGTTTAGCCTTCACATAAGCACCATTTTAAAACCTGATCGTACTAGTTTATATACTCATTAATACTAATAAATGGAAGGAAAAATAATGCCTGCTTTTTACCACCTAAAGCAAACTCATGTTAACAGGATGACTATAGATATAAATATATATCTATTTTTAATAAAATATTGTTATATACATGTGTGTGTGTGTGTGTGTGTTAACACTTTTTGTTTGTTTATTTATTTATTTATTTGTCTTTTTGAGACAGGGTCTCACTATGCAGTTCAGGCTGGCCTTGAGCTCATCAATGTATTTCAGGCTGGTCTTGAACTTGCAATGATTCTCCTGCCTCAGCCTCCTGAGGGCTGGAATTACAGGGCCATGCACAGCTTATTTTTTGATTTTTTTTGAGACAAAGCATCACTGTGTAATTCAGACTATCCTTGTAGCCCAGGCTGACCTCAAACTCACAACAATCCTTATGCCTCCAAGCCTCCTAAGTGCTGGGACTACAGATGTGCACTGCCATACCTGGCTTTGTTTTTAATACTTTAACGTTATAAACCCTCTGCAGCATGATACTTTTCCATACTTTGTATTTTTATTTATTTATTTTGTGGCATTAGGGATTGAGCCCAGGGCCTGTGCATGCTAAGTTCTACCTCTGAACTGTATCCTCAGCCCTATTTAAAGTTTATTTTGAGGCAAGGTCTCTGAGTTGTCTCAAACTGTGATCCTCCTGCCTCAGCCTGTTAAACAACTAAGATTGCAAATGTGTGTTACCACACACTGCCCATGCATTTATTTTGCTTTTTTTTTTTTTTTTTTGGTACTAGGGATCAAACTCACGACTTCATCTTTGCCATGCTGGTACTTACGCCACTGAGCTAAAACTCTGGCTGCCCATGAGTTTAAAAAGTAAACCTTATTTTTCTTTATTTTATTTCTCATTTTATTTCTTTATTTTACTTTATTTTTCAAAGAAGTTTTGGGTTTGCAGAAAAATTAAGTGAAAAATAGTGTTCCCAAATCCCTAGCTACTAACCCTTCATAGGCACACCCTCTCCCACTATAGGCACCCACATCAGACTGGCATATTGTATGAAGGACCTGTGTGTACACATAATTACCATTCCAAGCCTGGAGTGCACCCTAGAGCTCACTTTTGGTGTGGTACACATTTCTGTAGGCTGTACCTACGTCACACTCAACAGTGCCACTACCCAGAAGCCCTCTGCAGTTTGCCTAGTTAGCCCTACCTGGCCACCACTGATCTTCTTGTTGTCTCTATAGTTTTTCTTTTTACAGTCTACCATAAAGTTGGAAACAGACAGCATTTAACATTCAGATTCCATGCTTAGTTCTCATAAATATTTCAAATGACCACAATTACTACATGAAGTAGATCTATAGTTGCTTTTCATAAGCCCCCTATTGCTAAATATTCAGTGAGTTCTATGTTTTTACCAGTAATACACTTTACTGAGCATCTTTATGTGCATAAATAAACTATATTTAGATGGATATAAAAAGTTATGTATAAAGACATATGTAGATGTAAAGATACATATGAAATCATTTAGAATAGTACTTAACTGTTTTAATCTACCTCTGAGAGTGAGATGTTGAGCACATTTTTCTTTTTGTTTGACAGTACTTTTTGACTTGTGCTACTATAAAATACTTCCAAGTGGAGGAAATTAAGAATTGTTACAATATATGAGGTGATGCAAATTGATTAGCTAGATTTTAATAATCATTTCCCAATGTATATAAAACATAAGGTGATGTCATATACCTTAAATACATATGATTTTATTTACCAGTTATAATCGAAAATCCATGGGCAGAGGCTAGGGATTTAGTGACATAAGTACCAGCCTGGCAAGCACAAGGTTGTAAATTCAATCCCTGTACCGAAAAAGAAAAAAAAAAAATCCAAGAGCAGCTAGGTAAGATGGTGCAACCTGTGATCCCAGCATTTTAGGAAACTGAGGCAGGATAATCACAAGCAATCACAAGTTCAAGCCCAGTCTATATAGTTCAATGATTTAGCAACACCATGTTTTAAAAGTAGAAGAAAGGGCTGGGAATACAGCCTGGTGCAGAGGCCCTGGGTTCAATCCCAGTACTACAAAATAAAGATGTAACTATTTATATAAGGTTATTTACATAAAATTTCTCTATGATTACTTTCTCTAAATATAATCCCAAAAAAGAAATCATTGTGTAAAAGATGGGAATATTATTGTCTTAATATATATTACAAGGCATGATTGAAAAATACTGTGATGTTTAAGTTTTAAAAAATTATTACAGGGCTGGGGATTTAGCTCAGTGGCATAGGCTCCTGCTTGCAAGCACGCAATTGTGAGTTTGATCCCCAGTAACAAAAAAAAAAAAAAATTACAGCCAGGTGTGGTTGCCCATGTCTATAATCCTAGTACTCGGTAGGCTAAGGCAGGAAGATTACTGAGAGTTCAAGGCTAGTCTGGGCTATATAATGAGTTCAAGGCCAGTCTCAAAAAGAAAAAAAAAATGTATTACAGCTGAACAGGGTGTCTGATATCTGTAATCCCATCACTCAGAGGCTGAGGTAAGAGGATCACTATCAGGTCCTGACCTAGATCTCCAGTCTCCCAAGGCTTAAATAAAATGTGATAAGTGATATGATTTTAGGGCTCCAAGAGGGTCAAAACCCTTTAGTTGAGCTTGAGACACCGACAGCCAAGACAAAGACTTCTCTGGATCAGTCCATTTAATTTATTAGGTCCAACAACAAAGGGCGGGGAGACTGAGGAAAGCGCAGGCAATAAGCAGGACCTTGGGAGTCACTTCAAGGACGTCTCCAAGTAATGAATCAAGTCAATTCATTAGAACTGTCTTATCATGAAGACATGGTAGAAGTGAGAATGTAGGAATAATTCCTGCAGCTGCAGTCTCTATCTTGTTAATTGGGGTTGGAGCCAAGTGTCTGAAGCTGTGACTTTATGTTGCCCTTTGAGGTATCTCTGACCTCACAGGCCACTACAGGCCTCTGTCAGAACCAGTGATTCATAGAGTTCACTTACTATGAATTAGTTCCTGTCGCCAGACAAGAGGCCAAGGCCTAGGACAGACTTCTCAGATAAACATAAAAAGCCAATTAATTTTAAATCCTGCTGAGAGCCACCTCGTAGTAGTCTCCATCAGATCACTTCAAAGTTGAGGCCAGCCTGAATTATAGTTCACTATAGTGAGACAGTGTCTAAAAAAAAAATTAAAAATAGGTAAAATTATTACAGTAAAAGACACATTACTACTAATCTTCCTGGAAGTCTTCTTCACTTTGAATACACTTATCCCATTATTCTGGCCACTTCCTGAAGCAGTTCTGGAAGAACTCCTCCGTGTCTTTAGCTGTACCTTCATTGCTACCTCACTGTCTTAAGTCAGTTAAAAACGTTTACTGTTCATCATTATTTTGACTCTGGCAAAGAGCCAGAAGTTGCATAGTGCCAGATCCAGAGATGATATGTACTGGTATTTATGACCCTACTTTTCTGTTGGATGACACTTGGTAGCAGCATTGACTGTATTTTTGGTCATACCTTGTAAAGACAAGAAAAAGAACTCCCAGAACTGCATCAGAAAGTGGTGCCATGCTATAATCCTAGCACTTGGAGGCTGATGCAGGATTGTTGCAAGTTCCAGACCAGTCTAAGCTACAAAGTGACCCTAAAAGTCAGTCCAAACTGCATAGTGAGACTCTGTCAAAAAAAAAAAGAACCACAATTCCCATTTTGCTGTACCCCTTTCGTTATTATTGAAGTTATACCAAAATTTTTCTGGTTTCCTAATTTAAATTTTAATTAGTATGCCAATATTTTGAGTACTTGAGAGTTTGAGGCAGGAGGATCCCTTTAAGTTTGAGCTCAGCCTGGGCTACATAGCAAGACCCTGTCACAAAAAAATTTTTTTTAATTATCATTTCTTTATATTAAGGGATTTGGGGGCTGGGGATTTAGCTCAACGGCATAAGTGCCTGCCTTGCAAGCAGGCAGTCGTGAGTTCAATCCCCGGTACCAATAAAAATGAAAAAGACAAAAAAAAACCCCAAAAAACTATTAAGGGATTTTAAGATTTTTTTCCTATGGTTGTTGTTTTTATTTTTTATCTTTAATTATCTACTCTGGGTATTTTTCTACTAAAATCCTTTATTTTTAATTTTTTTTTCCTTTTTATCGATACCAGGGATCAAAGTCACGACCACCTGCTTGCAAGGCAGGTGCTTATGCCGCTGAGCTAAATCCCCAGCCCAAACTTTTATCCTTTTTTTTTTTGTCAGTACTGGGGATTAAACTCACGACCATGCACTTGCAAGGCAGGCGCTTATGCTGCTGAGCTAAATCCCCAGCCCCTAAAATCCTTTATTATTATTATTATTAGTCTTTTTGAGAGAAGGTCTTGCTATTTGGTTGAGGCTGGCCTTGGGCTCACTTTGTAGCCCAGGCTGACCTCGAACTTACAATGATCTCACAATGTCTCAGCCTTCCAAGTGCTGAAATTACTGGAGTGTGCCACCACATGGGCTCCTTTTGTATTATTGAGAAAAGGTCTACATTAAAGGGTATCTATTTCTTGTAAGTGGTAAAAGTAAGTAATTATATCATTAATTTGCCTTTGGGGGAATTGTCCTAATGGGTGCTCTCTGTAAATGTGTGTAGCATTTTGTTCTCTTACTATTTTTTTCTTTGAAGAAACAAATTTCAACTTTCTGTAAGGCACTAAAATGCTTTTTATATTTGATGAGATTGGGCACATTCAGGGTAGTGTGACCATAGATAAGTGCTTTTTTATGTTTGAGAATTAACATTTTTTTCACTCATATCTTTTTAAGGAGCTCCCACCTTACCTTGACAAACTGGATGTCCCATTTCAAAGAGGTAATATTTCTCATTTATGGCTTATGCAATGACATTAAAGTCTATCTGTACACGTATGGAAGTGCACTTGTGTTCTTTATACTATTAAGTTCTTGCTAAAAGTATTTCCTTCTATGCATGTTCTTTCAGGCATGCAGATGTGAAACACTGATAGTCATCTTACACTGATATGGTCAAGTCCAAAGATTTAACCAGCTCCTTCTACTTAAATTCACATATACTTAATTTAAGCCTGAATACTAATTACAAGAAACTTGGGTATTATTAGAGTTCCTTTATATTTCTTTCTTTCTTTTTTTTTTTTTTTTTTTTTTTGTACCAGGTATTGAACTCACAACTTCCCTACACATGAATTGAGAGCATGCAGTATTTGTCTTTCTGTGTCTGGCTTCCTTTATTTAACATAATATTCATCAGGTTCATCCATGTTGTTGCAAATGACAGGCTTTTTTAGTAACTGAATAATATTCTGTTGTGTGTACATACCCCACATTTTCTTTTCTACCATTCATCCATCTACTGTTGGACATTTAAACTGACTGCATATTATAGTTACTGTGAGGGGTGCTAAAATAAACATGGAAGTACAGATCTCTTCCACATACTGATTTCATTTCCTTTAAATATGTACTCAGTGGTGGGATTGCTGGATCATATAGTAATTCTATTTTTAATTTTTTAAGGAATCTGCTGTTTTTCACAATGGCTATACTAATTTTCATTCCCACTAACAGTGTGCAAGGAGTCCCTTTTCTCTGCATCTTCACTGGCACTTTTTTTCTTGTCTTTTTGATAATAACCAACCTATGGAATAAGGTAATATGTCATTGTGGTTTTGATTTGTATTGCTCTGATGATTAGTAACATTACGTGGTTTTTTCTGATACACTTTTTTTCCGTCTCATATACTTCGACTTTTTTATTTGAGACAGGATCTCACTATATAGTTCTGGAATTCTCTTGCCTCAGCCACCCAAGTGCAGGGGTGGACATGTACCACTACCACCACATCCTGCAGTGCTTGGCTGTTCTTATATCTCTTTTTTAGAAAGGAATCTTTTAAGGTCTTTTGTCTGTTTTTTTGTTTGTTTGTTTGTTTGTTTTGAAACAGGGTCTTACTGTGCAGTTTTTTATGGCCCTGAACTCACTATGTAACCCAGGCTGGGCTCAAACTTGCAGCAATCCTTATACCTCAGTCTCCTGAGTGCTGGAATTACAGGTGTGTACCACCACACATAGATTTTTGCCCATTTTTAATCAGATTTTTTTTTGCTATTGATTTGTTAGATTTTCTTTTGTATGTTGTATATTAGCCCCTTGTTAGCTGTATAGCTTGCAAGTACATTCTCCCATTCTGCAGGTTGTCTTTTCACTGTTGATGATTTCTTTTGTTAAGCATGATCTACTGACACTAATTTTCAAAATTTGAATTGTGGCCGGGGATTTAGCTCAGTGATGTAAAGCGCCCGCCTGGCAAGCAGAAGGTTGTGAGAGTGCAATCTCTGGTACCAAAAAAAAAAAAAAAAAAAAAAGATTAGACAAAATGAACTGTAACTACCTTATGAGCTACATTTAAAATTGGCTAATATAAGGCTAGAGTTGGAACTCAGTGATAGAACACCTGCCAACTATACATGAGGTCCTGGTTCCTTCCCAGTGATAGGATTATTTCCAAAAGTTGAAAAATATTTCCAAAAGATGAGAAGTATAAAACAAAAAGCGGCCTTTATTCTGAGAATACGAAAGAGATGACCGGCACCCCCACCACTGGCGTCCGGTGATCTCTCCAGCGGACATGTGGCATGAGGCACATAAGTAGCCTCGGTTTGGGGTGGAACCTAAAGGGGGCATTAGGGATGTACATGTAGCCCATTGGTCCTAGGTTTGGCACCATAGGCAAATTCCCAGGGCCGGGGAAGATGGCGTCACAGGTAAATTCCTAGGGGTGGGGGAGATGGGGGTTCCTGCTTCCAGTTGAGGCTTTCCTGGCTACAGAGTCCTGTCTGGGCCAAAACCCTTTCATATCCCGTCATGATTATTATTATGAAAAGGGGCGAAGATTTTTCTCTTTAACTACTTCATGCTGGCAGAGGGTACTGTACTGGAGCCTAGGGGAGTTGACGGGATGAAGGTTGATGCCCAGGTAGATGCTGGTGCCAGGTGTTTTAGCCAGGACAACTTCACTGGTGAATGCACGTATGTCAGACTGGAAAAACAGAGACAAGATGTTATGAGGAGACATGGCACTGTCATATTTAAGGACCCAGGTGAAGTAGAGGGAAAGGTGCCTTTGATTTAGACATGTCATTCTATCAGGACGACCTTGAGGTAGGAACATTTCCACGGTAAGGCAGAATTCTGAAAATTAAATGTGGGGTTAGGAGGAGTGAAGTTAGAGGTACTTACTCCCCCATCTGAAAGCATAAAAGTTAAAAAGGGTAGGTGTGTAAGGCTTGTCTCTGGTATGCATGATGTTGGAGTCTGTAGGCAATACTGTTAAAGAGTCCTGCTGTAAAAATGATCATTAACAGAATGTAAGGAATTAGGAACCCAAGTGGATAACAAAACATGACTACCTGTGAGTTGTGGCTGTGAGGCCTTGGTAAGGCAGAGATGAGTAGGAAAAGGATGGTCAGATCTAGGGCCTGAGTGATGTGAAACCAGAATGGCAGTCTAGCAAATTTGATTGCTGTATCAGGTATGGGTCGCTGTAACTTGGTTGTAGTCCTTGGAATGATTTGCTGCAACAGAATTTTAGCAAGTATATCAGCAGTTTCCCTGGTTGTAAGAAAGGCTTTTATGTATCCTGAAAAAGTATAAACAAAGTGAGAAGACAAAATGTATCTGTCAGTCTTGACTAGGGTTACCTGAGAAATTGGTAAGTAAGAAAGGAAGGGGGTGGTCTTATATCACTGAGGAGAGGTTTACTAGCAATAACAGGTGGAAACTGTTGAGGCCTCAGTGTGTCTAAGTTAGCCTGTATATTTAGGACTGGGACCTGTATGAAATAGGCCCTGTTTGTAAATGGCATAGGTTGACCATCAATACCCCGTTACAGAGATTGAGGACTTAATATAGCAGCCTGAAAACTCAGGATGAACTCTGTATATATGGCCTCTATGTCCACACATATAGAGAATTGTCTTACCTGAGACTTCCGTGCGACTTGGACTCTGAGACGGACACCTTAAAGGGGGCTGTTGTTGCCCTGAACCCCCTCAGTCTTTGGCAGCAATTTTTTTCAGCGATGAATCTGGCAGTGTTGACATTTCCTGTGAGGGCTATAAGTTAGGATGGCTTACCCACTCTCTGGTGGCTAGGACAGTCCAGCAGCCCTGGAGTAAGGTCTCAAAGAACACCAGGATGGGGCATTTTGTTGCCCAATGTCTTCTGCTACATTTGAGCGTGGTCCATGGGAGGGCTAGGCAGCTCCACCTTGTGTAGGTTTACCTGCCTCAGAACTCCAAGTGTCAAAAGTGTTAAAAATATGAAAAACCATAGTAAGATCTCTCTAAGGTTTGAAGGTCAAGTTTTGCCTTTTTGTTTGGGATTTGGACTACAGTAAACAAGGCTGGTAAAATTATCAGGTGGCCAGTAACCTTGATTAAATGCTTTGAGAATTGTAATAAAAAAAATAGCCATGTTTATCAATCAAAGCCTTTTTTGTTAAATATGTAACTAAATAATTCCATGCAACACCCTAAAAGCGTTATGCCATCCAGATAAAGCCCACTCTCTGATCTGACATGCCAATATTAAACTCTAGCATACTTACATAATTCTACTGTAGTCCAAAAGTGGCCCTTCTGAACATGGTGACTGTCCTGGCGCAAGCTGGAATAATCACATGGCTTGCTGGAAGGACATAGCGACCAAGACCTAGTATGGTGGGCTGGTGGTGAGAATGCTGTAGGGGATAGAGAATTCCCCGGAGAAGAAGAAATCGGCGTCTATAAGGAAGCACTAACAGAGGGATTAGAGCTGCTGGGAGAGTTATGGGTCCCAGGAGACGGAGGGGAAGACGATCCCACAGCAGGAGATAATGGCAAGGAACCATTTTGGGGGTAGGGAGGTGGCGGCCAGGAAAACACCAGAGGGCAGGATGGAAAAGTTTGCGGCGCACTAGAGTTAGCTGAAAGTATCTGAGTGGGAGCACAAGACCTAATGAGAGACGGGCGTGTTCTCAGAATAAGAAAGGCCTGAATATAAGGGAGTTCTAATAATTTGTCGCTGGCCTGACAGAAATCGTACAAATTCCTGAGAATGCAGGGGTCAAATGTTCCTTCCTTGGGCCAACGATTGCCACTAAGTGGGTAGGTTGGCCAGACCTCCCAGCAGTAAAAAGGTAATTATTTAGTTTTTATGGTACTTTTAATTTTTAAAGTACATAAATTGGAAATTAGGCATTGTAAAGGCATCTTTTGGGAGTTAGAAAATATGTTTCCCATGACTGATTCAGGCAAGAAATAGCCATGGTCCAGAACAAGCCATCACTCATTTGTGGCACCACACAGCGGCTAAGATTCCAAAAACTCGTATATTCCATTCGTCACTGAGAGATTTACGAGTGGAGTTCACGTGGGGTCAGTAACAGTTTTGCCCGTGAAAGCATGAGGCTTTAAGGGAAGTGAGGGTCTTTCAGTGTGGGTGGTCCAAAAATCTCTGCTTTGGGCTATCCGAACCCAAAGAACGTGAGAGATTTTAGAGTGGGGACACAGGTTTGCCCAGAAAGAACCCTGCCCTGGGCTGTCCTAAGGATGTGAAAATGCCACAGACCCACAAGAACGGGGAGAACAGTCGACTGGGGCTGCCCAGTGCCAAGAATTCCCCAGAGAGTGCTCACCTGAAATCAATCTGGCTGATGGTGAGTGCAGGCGGCTGGCGACAGGGATGTCTTGGGAGAGGAAAAAGTGCGGAATTAATCCAGGATGTTATCTGGTTTGTGAATCGGCTGGGGACTCAACTGGGTGTGTCCCAGGATTCAATCACCTGCAGATCGAGTCACGGCACCAAATGATAGGATTATTTCCAAAAGATGAAAAATATTTCCAAAAGATGAGAAGTATAAAACAAAAAGCAGCCTTTATTCTGAAAACATGGAGAGAGATGACCGGCACCCCCCCACCACTGGCATCTGGCGATTTCTCCAGCGGACACATGGTGTGAGGCACATAAGTAGCCTCGGTTTGGGGTGGAACCTAAGGCAGGCATTAGGGATGCACAGGTAGCCCATTGGTCCTAGGTTTGGCGCCATAGGCAAATTCCCAGGGGCGGGGAAGATGGCATCACAGATAAATTCCTAGGGGCGGGGGAGATGGGGGTTCCTGCTTCCAGTTGAGGCTTTCCTGGCTACAGAGTCCTGTCTCATGCCCCGGGGGACCGGGGTGTCTCTCCCCACATTCTCAAAATAAAGGTCATTTATATTACATACTTTTCAGTTGCTGCTCATCCTCCCCCACAGTTCTATCACCCAGCACCAAAAAAACCTTTTTGTTTTATATTTTTGATTAGAAAATTTTAGAAAGCCAAAAAAGTCAGAAAAAAATTTAAAGGTATTTGTCTCTAAGAGATATTTAAATCTGATGTGAGTTTCATGTTTGCCTTCTGGATAGGTAGTAGTAAGCTTATTTGGTCTGAGGAAATTTTTTTTTTTTTTGAAGTTTATAGGGTTACACTTGATAAACTCTGGGTGAAGTTTGGATTTATGAAGACTAAGGAAATTTTCAGAAGTGAAATTTTTCCTGTCTTTTTCTTTGTAGAGCAATGCCAAATGCCAACAAAGGTTAAAAGATATTTTCAGGGGAAGAAAAAGATATTTCAGAGGAAAAGTTTCCTTTTTTTTTTTCTTTTCTTTTTTCTTTTTGGTTATGTATCTGCCTCATAAAGTCTTAAAACTATTGAATGTAAGCTGGGTGTCCAGTGATCTCAGCACTTGGGAGGCTGAAGCAAGAGGATCATCACAAGTGTAAGGCCAACCTGGGCTATATAGTGAGTTCAGTGTCAACCTGAACTTCATAGAACCTGTCTCAGAAACAATGCAAAACTGTTGAATGTGAAGAGACGTTTGAGACATCTAACCCTATTTTCTGTTATACATTAGGAAATTTAAATATAAAGGTATAAATTAACTTAACCAAGGTCATATCACAAATAAATGACAGAGGGGCTGGGGATTTAGCTCAGTGGTAGAACACTTGTCTAGCAAGCTGGAAGCCCTGGGTTCAGTCCTTAGCACCAAAAAAGACCAAACTTGCCCTCCCTGCTACTCAAAAAAAAAAAAAAAAAAACCAAATAAAACAAAACAAATAAGTGACAGCTAGAACGAGCAGCTAGATTTCCTCCTTACTAGGTCAGTGTTCAGGTGGACCTACGGCCTCTCCCTGGCATATGCTGTCTTTATGACAATGCTTGGAATGGTTGGGAGTCAGAGAGTTGCAAGGAGTAATAAAATTTCATATTACATTCAGCTCATAATTTACTTGATGTCACAAATGTGAACTTTACTGCATCTGAAACAGATGTAGTACTATGAGCACTTGACTCAGATTAGTCAACAATGTTTAGTTTTCTTGTGTCCTATTCCCCTGCTCAGAACTCTTGCTTACTCTCCTCTCAATACTGAACAGATTGTTTAGAGTAAAGTTAAGTTTTAGGCTTTTTGCTTTCTTTGTGATTCACAAATTTACTGGGGAAATAATGACACTTCTAGTTTAATGACCCAGTTCAGGTTTTGAGACTAAGTTGTTAAATGAATTGTTTACTAACTGAGAAGTTGTATATAATGTGTACATTACAGTGTTCAGAATAGATGGTCAAAGGAGACTCCCAACTTAATGGTTTTGCTTTTATTTGAATAACTCTGACATCAAATGCTATAATGTGTAACAGAAAAAAATATATAGCACTGTGTAATACATTCAGCAAAAATTACAGTTCTGTGTAAGCAAAGTTTACTGTGCAAAAAAAGAAATTGAGGCTCTATGGACAAAATGTACAGAACTGTATAAGAGAAAGACAAGCCCTAAATCTGAACAGTCGTTAAACAGGATGTTAAATGAGGAATATCTGTACTGTTTTCTCTAAAGGTGTTTTTTTGATGTGCCGCAGGCTATATTAAAAAGTAACTGTAAAAGCCAGGAATGGTGGGCCATGCCTGAAATCCCAGTGCTCAAAGGCTGAGGCAAGAGGCTCACCGTGAGTTTTGGACCAGCCTGAGCTACATCTCGTGACCCTGTCTCCAAAGTGTTAACCAAAGGGTTATCGTATGGCCTACTTAGAGTAGCCATCTTTTTAATGGACTGCATAATTTGGATAATCTAGAGTTGAATGTAATTACCAGCTTTGGAGTTTCAGCACGCCCTGAAGACCATTTCCTTCATTCCATCATCTAGAGCCCATTGTTTGCCTGTCATTCCTATTTTCCATTATTTTCCTCTCCCTTTTCATAGTTTTCCCATTTCCTTAGTAGTTACCCTCTATGTTAGCAATATGGGACAACGTTTTCTTAAAAATGTTTGCGGTGCTGGGGATTAGATCTGGGACCTGGTGCATGCTGAATAAGTGCTCTGTCACCAGGCTTCACCTCCAGCTCTGCCCCTCCCCATTTGTCTTATCAGGATGACCCTGAACTCCTGGATTACAGGGGTCCTTCTGCCTCACCCTCTTGAGAATGTGGGACTACAGTGCACAGCAGTGCACCTAGCTTCGGAGCAAGTATTTGCTGGCATCTCCAGGTTACACCTCCTTCATAGACCCTCTCCTCAACTTCCTGTATTGGACTTCTGACTCCGAAGTTCTTTCTTGACACACTTAAAATTCAACATTTTATTCTCTCACATGCAAACCTACTCTGGGAGTCTCCCATGTCATTAAGAAGCAGGTTTTTCTACAGTCTGTTCTGACTGAGGCATGTGATTCATTGCTTTAGTACACACTTTATTCTTAGCATACATTTTAAATGTCTTATACCTTACTGTTAAATGAAATATTCTTAGCTGGATAGAGTGGCACATGCCTATGCCAGGGGGCTCTGGAGGCTAAGCCAGGAAGATTAATGGTTTGTGGTGAGCCTGGGCATCTCGGCAAGGCCCTGTCTCAAAAAATAAAAAGGGGGCCAGGGGAATAGCTCAGTGGCTCAATTGCCTGCCTGGCAAGTACCAGATCCTGAATTTGATTCATAGTACCCCTCCCGCACCCCCCCCAAAAAAAGCTGAGAATATAGCTCTGTAATAGAGTGCTTGCCCACCATATACAAAGCTCTGGGGTCAATCCCTATTACCACAAAATAAACAAATATGGTGCTAGCCTTAAAATATTACATGTGTAATTTTGGTGGCCCAGAATTAGTTTTGGGTGTGACTGACCTTTTTTTTTTTTTTGATGCCAGGGATCGAACTCACGACCTTGAGCTTGCCAGGCAGATGCTTATGGCACTGAGCTAAATCCCCGGCCCCTGACTGACTTTTTTTAAAAATTCATCTTTGCTGGTTGTAGTGGCACATGCCTGTAATCCCAGCACTCAGGAGACTGAGGCAAGAGGATCACCACAAATTCGAGACCAGCTTGGGCTATGTAATGAATTCAGGGTCAGGCACATTTTAGCTATTCCCCACGGGAGTTCTTTTGACTGTTCGATTAGTTGTTCCATGCATGAAAGACTATAAAATTTTTATTTAGCAAGAATATCATTGCCCAAATGGATCTTTCTACGGTGACAGAAATGTTTTATATTTGCATTTTACAATATGGTAACCAATAGCTGCATTTGTCTCTGAAGGACTAGAAATGTGGCTAGTGTAACTGAGGAACTGAATTTTTTTTAAATTTTATTTTAAATCAAGTAAAACTAAATATAACAAAACAACAAAGCAAATGAGAAGAAAACAATGTAAGTAACAGATGTCAAAGTAAGACAACAGGAGATCATCACTGGCTATCATATTGTCTCTTGTTTTCTTCTAAATAGTTGTTCATATCTTCACACACAACAAATTCATACAAAACAAAATAGTATTAAACTGATCAGAGGGCTGGGGATTTAGCTCAGTGGCATAAGCACCTTCCTTGCAAGTGTGCGGTCATGAGTTCGATCCTCGGTACCGATAAAAACGAAAAAGACAAAAAAAAAGAAAAAATTTGTTTATCATGTTGCATACTAAATATTGAACAAATCATAACATTAATAAAATATATTACAATTTAAAAAAAAATAAACTGATCAGAACAGAATGATGAAGGCATTATAGACCTTCAAAACCGGACAATAAGGAAATCAACAATGGCTACCATAATATCTCTTGTTCTCTTCAATAGCTGTCTATACCTTCATATATGCTGAAATTAAACAATACAAAAACTAAAATCAGTCTGAACCAAGAATAGTATTGTTGGATTTTACTGCATGACGCAATGGAATCAGCACTGGATAACATAGTGTCTCTTTTTCTTCAAAGTAGCTATTAATTTCATCATGCATTATATAATCGATTCTCAAATTGTTTAGGAGAAGTTCTACGCATGTGTGAATCTCTTCATGTATACCTATCTTTTTAAATTTCATTTGATTTTAAATATTTTAAATTTATGGCCAAGTATGGTAGCACATGCCTATAATCCCAGCACGTGGGAGGCAGGATGGCACCATGAATTTGAGGCCAGTTTTGACTAGTGAGTTCAGGGTCAACCCAAATTGCATAGCAAGACCCTTTCTATAAATTAAATAAATAAATACATACATACATAAAATTACGCAGCCTGTGCAGCTAGTAGATACCACACTACAGTACAAAACTAGGATACTACATTCATAATTTTTAGGATATAAATGATAGAAATCAGCTGGGCAGGGTAGTGCACTAAAAGGTTGAGGCAAAAGATCACAAGTTCAAGGCTGGCCTGTACGTCTTAGAAAGACCCAAAACAATAACTTAAAATTAATATGAAAAGAAAAAATAACAAATCAGTTTAAACAAGCTTGAGAAAAAAACACTAGATGGAATGATGGTAAATTGGATAAACATTGAATCCAGAGGCACAAAGAGATTAAAAATTGCCTCATCCTTAGGTCTCTTTTGTATTTTGGGTCTTATCCTCTTCTGCTTTAGATGGATTTTGTCCTAGTGGAACTGGCAACTATAAATTCATATTCTACTTGCACTGCCACTCTAAGGAGGCCTGTCCTCTCAATGATCTTCAAGAGAAAAGTCTCAGATAAAGATACGATTGGCCAGTGCTGGGGATTTAGCTCAGCAGCATAAGCGCCTGCCTTGCAAGCAGGCAGTCGTGAGTTCGATCCCCGGTACCTATAAAAAAGGAAAAAGACAAAAAAAAAGATACCATTAGCCAACATGGAGCATATGTACAATCTGGAATCAAGATGTTAGGATCAGCCAAACCTAGATTGTCTGCCTCCTCCGGAAGGATGAACAGAGTGGGTGTTATGATTGATGGCTTATCAGAACAATATGGAGTAAGGATGATACAGATTTCTACAGGGAATTAAAGATAGCTGGGGTAGATCAAAATAACTATCTATGGTAAGTGCTGTTGTTTCTATAAGTGGGGCGTGGTGGTGAAGGTCATAATCCCAGCGTGTGGGAGACTGAGGCAGGAGGATCATGTGAGTTCAAGGCCAGCCTGAACTACAGAGTAACACCTTGTCTCAGAAACAAACAAAAAAACCAAAATCAATGTTTTTCTATTTCAGTTAGGAGTGTTAAATATGAACCTCAAGCTCTTTATTTTAAAAACAGTAAAAGGGTAGAAATAATACATAATTAAAAAAAAAAAGAAATTACTAGTTGATAATTACATATTTTCTTCTTAGAATCAAGCTCTTTTTATTCTTCTGTACCAGGAATCAAGCTCGGGACCTTGCAGTTACCAGGGAAGCACTATTCCACTGAGCTATATCCCTGACCCTATTAAAATGATTAAATTATCATATGGCTATTCCGTGGAGTATTTTGAAATCTTTTAAAATCATCATATTGGAATAAAATCAGTGGATTCTATCAATGTCAGTGTCCTGGTTATGATGTGGTACTATAATTTTGCAAGAGGTTACCACTGGGAAATTTGGATAAAGGATACATAGATCTTTCTGTGTCGTTTCTTTTTTTTTTTCTTCCCTCTGTATTATTTCTTACAGCTTCATGTGATTCTACAGTTACCTTAAGGTAGAAAGGTTAACTAATATTTAAATCATAATTCTAAACGTGTCAATATATTTTTATTTATGTAAAAAAAAGGCTAAAATTTGTATGTAAACGGTATTCAGTTATGCATGTGAGAAGAAGGATACAGAAATAACACCCAATGAGAATGAGAATATTTTACTGTTCATTATTCAGAGTAATGAAACTGAAATCTCATATGGAGGTGGAAATTTTTATGGTAGTCTTATAATATATCATCTTATAGTATTGCTTAGCGGTTATATCTGAGTTGTTGGATATTACATGATTTTTTTCTTTTTTATAGTTTGTCTCATTTTTTAAGTGCCCTGTAGGAATATACTCTTACTTTTCTAATCAATAGAGTAAAAATTATTTTTAAAGAAGGTACATTTAAAAAATCTTGCTTTCTCAGCATGCCAATGTGAAGGAAAAGATACCCGAATTCCATTACTGAAGGAAGTTTTTGAGGCCTTTCCTAACACCCCCATTAACATCGATATCAAAGTCAACAACAATGTGCTGATTAAGAAGGTACTTAAGACATTGCCTCCTCTTGGTGTGTTGCATCCAGTTTCACAAACTAAAAGGTTAGAGTAGATGACTGTATAGATGACAGTGTTCAAGGAAACAGGATACTCCGGGGGTTGGCGTTATTGTAAATAATGCCTAGTAGAGGTCACTTGAGTTTAGGAAAGTCTGTTTCAGAGTGACTTGGGATGTCTCAGTTGTGGGTAAAAGTAAGCTGTGGATAAACTGGGCATAGTGGCACTTGCCTGTAATCTCAGCACTTGGGAGGCTAAGGCAGGAGGATCATTGTGAATCTGAGGCCAGCGTGGGCTACATAGTGAGCTCCAGACCAGCCTGAACCACATAGCAAGACCCTGCCTAAAAAAAAAAGTAAGGTATGCACCAGTTATCCTGGCATTTGTATAACTAATTTCTAGTTTAGCATTTCAGTTGTGATTATTTTATATCAAATTACTAAGTAGTTATATTCTATGAAATAAGTTATATAATGGTAAAATATAAATATTTGTCTATAAAATACAAATTTATTTAGCAATTTTTTCCAAAATTTTACACTAACAGCTGGAAAATAGTTACTTGTAACCTACTTTGTAAGTAAAATGATACAAATAGATTTACAAATAGGCAGATGCATAAATTTTTGAATTTTCACCTGTAGGTTTCAGAATTGGTGAAGCAGTATAAGCGAGAACACTTAACAGTATGGGGTAATGCCAGTTATGAAATTGTAGAAAAGTGCTACAAAGAGGTAAGCCTTAAAAATAATACAAAATCATCTGTTTTCACTGTTATCATGTGTCTGTCAAGTCATTCCAGCAATAATTTTTAAAACTTCTTTTATTTCATAGCCTGCATACAAAGACAGATAATACTGAATGGAAGTAGGTATCTAAAATGTTTGCTTATGAACATAATCAATTTTAACCTTGCAATTTAAGTTCATTGGTTCACAGAATTATTTTCACAGCCTAATAATTTATTAGCATTTTATGTACATTATAAAACAAAATATGAATCCCATTTTCAACGTCTAGTTTTATTAGGCAATTGAATTTTTTATGTAATTTTAAATCAAAGTATATAGTCTATGAACTTCTTTTTGCCCTATCTCTCAAATAGACTTCAGTTAAGCCAAGAACATAATTTGGGGTATTATAAAGCAGAGCCATCTACTCATTAAAAATTTTCTGCTTGGAGGAAATAAATCTATAAAAATTAATTTGAGCCAGTGCAGTAGCACATGTCTGTCATCTTAGCACTCCAGAGGCTGAGGCAGAAGGATTGCTGTGAGTTCAAGGCCAGCCTGGGCTTTCTCAAAAAAAGTTAATTTGATATTTTTTGAAATGATAGTCAGCTAAGAGAATTGGAAATTCAAATGGTTTCAAAAATTATAAGCATGGTAGACTCCTTTTATTGTACATGTGACACCATAGTGCAGAAGTATCATGACAGAAGTGGTAATTCTCATATACAGAGAACTCTTCTGGGACAGTTCTTTCTTCCTGGCAAACAAGGCAGAAATATCCGTGATCAGCACCAGTGTAGCCTACAGTGCAGTGGAGGCACTTTCTGTGGCAGGAAGATTTTCTTTATGTGCAGCACGCTCTGCAAGGTCCCACCCAAGGTAGCTTGTGTTCGGAGGGAACTGAGCAATTACTCAGCCTTGCAGCCTCAGCTCCTAAGAGCTTAGATCTAGAACTTCTCTAGGACAAATCACTGTCTAATGATTTTCAAATGTTATGTACTGGAGGCCTCATGACCTGCTGATGTTCTTACATCATCAAACACATTTTCAAATAAATGATGATACTGACAGCTGGAAAGGAGACAGAGAAACTGGGTCTTTTACAAGTTGCTGGTAGTGAATGTGAAATTGTACAGCCACTCTCTTTAGTAGTTAGCTTTTTATAAAACTAAACACACATTACCTTGTGAACCAACGTCACCATAGTCATTTATCCCAGAAAAATGAAAGAACATACACGAATATCTGTACCTAAAGTTTTTAAATTTGTAATTTGTGCTAGTACATGTTTTCAGTGCATAATGATTACATTCATTTTGTTCCAGAATTTTTATAGGTGCTTTATTTGTAATAGCAAACTGCTGAAAAGCCGGGCATGGTGGCTCACGCCTGTAATTCTAGCACTCGAGAGGCTGAGGTGGGAGGATCGTTGTGAGTTCGAGACCAGCCTGGGCTACAAAGTGAGCTCAAGGCCAGCCTGAACTGCATAGCGAGACCCTTCTCAAAAAAAAAAAAAAAAAAAAAAAAAAAAAAAGCAAACTACTGGAGAAAACCAAATGTCCTCATTAGGCAAATAGCAGAACAAACTGGTAGATCTATACAATGGGATACTAAATTAATGAAAGAGAGTGAGCTGTTAATACCTGCAACAACCTGGATGGTGCTTAAGGGCATTATGTTTAGTAAAAATACCAGGCTCAAGATCATATACAGTAAAAACAAATTACACATGCTGTATGATTTCATTTATATAATATTCTCAAAACTGTAAACATGGAGAGCTGATTAATGGTTGCCAGGGGACATGGACTGAGAATAGGGTAGCTAGTTGGCATTAATTCTAGGAGATGGCATGAGGGAATTTGTATGGTGATGAAACAGTTTTGTATCTTGCTTATGGTGGCTACATGGATCTACACATGGAATAAAATTACATAGAACACATACACACACACACACACACACACACACACACACACAGATGAAGAGAGTTTTTAAAATGGTAACCCAGGGGCTGGGGATTTAGCTCAGCGGCAAAGCACCTGCCTTGCAAGCAGGCAGTCGTGAGTTTGATTCCCAGTACCGATAGAAAGGAAAAAGACAAAAAAAAAAAAAAAAAAAAAAAAAAGGTAACCCAATCCCACCCCCAAAAGGGAGAAAACTGAATAGAGTTTGTGATCTGAATTAATAATGATACACCATTCCAGGCATGGTGGTGCATGCCTATAATCCCAGCATTCAGGAAGGTGAGGCAGAAGAATCCCCATTGGGCCACATAAGCGAGTGCCAGCCTACACTACATAGTGAGACCCTGTCTGAAAAAAACCCAATGATAATAAACCAGAATCAATTCCTGGTTTGAACTTGTAATGCAGTTACATCAAATGTCACCTTTTGGGGAAACTGCGAGAAGGAAGAATGAGACTCCCCCAGTTTTGTTTTGTGTTTAAAGGAAGTAAAACAGGACAGTAAAATGAAACAAAACAGTAACAGGACAGTAAGAAATCCATAATCATTACTATAATACATATTGTTATTCTCTAAATAGTTGCCTAGACTACAGGCCTCAGACTTCCACAGTTGATCAAATAGCTTAAATGTTAAGTGGCTTTGTTTGCCTACTTCAGTTATTATCATCTCAGCCCGTATTGTGCCCGGTTGCTCACAGATGTGGGTGGAAGCAGCAGATGGAGGCGGCTTCTTTGCTGCTTCTCCCGGTTCGGCAGGCCCACAGCAACCCACAGCGGCACACAGGGAGGCCACACCTTCCTTGCTGTTTCTTCCGAGCCAGTAGGGGCTCCCAAGGCACACAGGGAGGTTGCTCAGCTTCCTTGCTGCTTCTCTCTCACTAATAGGGCTTCTACCAGCACACAAGGAGGCTGCATGGCCTCCCTGCTGCTTCTCTCTGGCAACTGGCAGGTCCTCCACTGGTGTACCTAGACTCCCCCAGTTCTGAACTTCTTGTGAATCTATAATTATTTCAAAAATTTAAAAATTTCTCCTGGCCCACATTCACAGAATTTTTCCTTTGATTCACATTCTTCATTTTTTTTGGAAGCCTTTAGCTTTCTGTTATTTTAGAATTTGGGGGGAATCAAACTCATGACCTCATGCTTGCTAGCCAGGCACTCAACGCCACTGAGCTAAATCCCCAGTCCTGTTATTTTAGAATTTAAAAACTTTAAAAACTTTTCTTTAGTAACATTCAAGTATCACAGTAAAAATATCTCAATAATTCCATTCATATTATCATCATGCTATTTAATTGATTTTTGTTTGTTTGTTTTTGGTCTTTGAGACAGGGTTTCACTATTCAGTCCAGGCTGAATTTGAACTCAGGATCAAAGTATTGTAGACTAGGCTGGCTTTGAACTTGTAGTGATCCTGATCCTTCTGCCTCAGCCACTAAGAGCTGGGGTTACAAGATGTGTACCATCATGCCTGACCTTGATCCATGTTTTTTTTCCCCTTTTTTTTTCTTTTTATTGGTACCGGGGATCGAACTCACGACTGCCTTGCTTGCAAGGCAGGTGCTTATGCCACTGAGCTAAATCCCCAGCCCTTGATCCATGTTTTATAGTTTGTATATATGATCTAACAGACTTTTACATTAGTCATTTAATTTCCAGATGCTATAAACTTAAACTATAAAAGTAACAAGAAGTGTAATACACAGTGATGATGGAAGACATATGTGGTACTGATTCTCACTTAATGACTTTTTATGCATTCACACAATGCAGTGGCTGCACATACTGAATAGTTTAGAAGATTGTGAATGTCATACTCCCAGCACTTAGGGGACTGAGGCAGTGAGTTCAAGGCCAGCCTGAACTATATAATGAACCCCTGTCCTAAAAACATAAATAAATAAATTAAATAAATAAATAAAATGTCTTGGTCTTCCCCCACATATTCTAATTTAAGATACAAATATAGTCAGTTGTTCAATATTTGCCAGGTAGCCACTGTCCCCTACTCCTGGCAACCATGCATAGCTCTCTGAAACTACGTTAGTGTTTTTGGCTCTCATTCCAAAGTGGCATAAATGTTGCAGGCCAGCCCATATGCTTGTTTCCTCTAAGCTTCATGATCCTTAGTGTATGAATTGGCAGAACTCTGGGCATTTCAGGGGCTTGTATGCCATGGTAGAGCTGAAACACCTGCATATAAATAAGCCAGAAACGTTACAAAGCACCATGTGAACACAGGGACAAAACAAATCCTCAAGCCTTTCTATTTTTCCTTAAATAAAGAATTAGGTAGTTTACAGTTAGTTATTTAAAATAAATTACCTTTTCATGATTTTCAATTTATTACTCATAGAAAAATTCATTTTAACCCCTATAACTGCATTGAAAATTGTACTGCGCACAAACATGTGTGGCACATGTGTGAAGAGGTTGGAACAGGAGAATAGGGAGTTGGTATTTAATGAGTATAGACTCCAATTTTGTAAGATAAAAAACCTGGAGATTTGTTGCACAAGAATACAAATATACTTCATATCCCTGAGTGATCACTTAAAAAAATGTTAAGATGAGAACCAGATGTAACACACTCAGGAGGCTGAGACAGAAGGGTTGTAAGTTCTAGGCCAGCTTGTACTACAGAGTGAGGGCAGTCTCAAGGTAAAACAAAATGTTAAGGTAGCAAATTTTATGTTATGTGTTGTATATTTTACATATATGAAAGTTATATCTTTGAATTTTTTTTTTTTTTTTTGTCTTTTTGAGACAGGGTCTCTCTATGCAGTTCAGGCTGGCCTTGAGCTCGCTTTGTAGCCCAGGCTGGTCTCAACTCACAACAATCCTCCCACCTCAGCCTTCCAAGTGCTGGGATTACAGGCGTGAGCTGTAATTTTTAAAGTTTTGGAATTTCAAACAGATTTTCTAATAGAAACTCAGAATAATGGTAGATTCTTGGATGTTACAAATCCAAATCTATTTATATTTTGTATTTGATTCATAACATACATGAACTGTGACTTATATAGATGTTATGTTCTATAAGACTTTAAATTTTTTTTCAAAATGTATTACAGTAAAAAATATTACCATTGATTCATTTCAAAGTGTTCCTGCTTTCTTCAAAGACATTTAGCGACAGGGAAATTAGCTCAGCAGCACAAGCACCTGCCTGACAAGCTCAAGGTCATGAGTGTGATCCCCAGTACCAATAAACAAATAAATAAAATAGTATTTAATTTAAAAAAGACATTTATTCCATCAATGTTGCCACTCCACGAAGCAGTTCTAGAGTCCTCTTTTGTCAGTATCTTTGGTTGTGCTGTCATCATTGCTTAAGGATCCTGAACTGATCCAAAATATTTATCTTTCATGGTTATTTTGACTTTGGGGAAGAGCCAGAAATCACATGGTGCCAAATCCAGTGAATAAGGTAGATGATGACACACCAGAATGTTTTTATTTAATAAACATTGCTATAACGATTTTGAATGAATTCAGAACTTTATAGAGGCAGCCATGAAAAGATACAAGAGAGCACTTCCAGAAATACTTGGGAAAGCAGCAAGAATGATGGATTGTGTGTTTGAACCAAGTGGAAGGAGAGTGAGGAGTTGCTGATTCATGTGTGTAGAATGTGAATGCATGAGTATTTTGAGGAAGACTAATGACAGTGCATTTTACTGTAATTTTTTCATCATACTTCTTTTTAAAATGATTACTATTTTTTTGGTCATCTTTATTTTTGTCCCATTAGAGTCTAGTGTATTTAGTCTCTAGTTGTGACCACCAGACAGAAGTGGTATTACAAATGTAGAGAAAAGGAACAGAGAAACTTTAGCAATACACCAATAGCAATAATAGTATAGGACTCCAAGTAGAAGCTTACATGTTGGTTATAGAGTAGCCATTTCTAAGGGTAGTCATAATTCAGGGAGTCCTTCAATGAATGTTGAGATACAGTGTTGGGAAATTTTGAGGCTTATGAAATAATGCTCTTTATTTGATTAATCACTGCAAAGTAACATAATATTGTTTTTCTTTTAGAATTCAGATATTCCTATACTCTTCAGTCTACAACGTGTTCTGCTTATTCTTGGCCTTTTCTTCACTGGCCTCTTGCCTTTTGTGCCTATTCGAGAGCAGTTTTTTGAAATCCCAATGCCTTCCATCACATTGAAGTAAGTGGTTACCCTGTTTTCATCAGTTGTAAATTACAGAAGGATTAAGAAAAACAGCTCACTAATACCACTACTGCTGTGATTTGTTCACTCATGTTTTAGTGCTGCGCCTTGAACATGCTGAGTGTGCACTCTGCACTGTGGGGTGGATAGTGTTTACCCCTCATGTCGGGCCTGGTCCCCAGTGTAATAGTGTTGAGTGGTGCTGTGGAAACAGTAAGAGGTGATCAGGCCATTACGAGGGATTAATGCCTTTCTTGTGTAAATGAGTTCTCATCTTTGGCTTTCTCTTGCTTCTTCTCTCATATATGTACCCCTCTTCCACACATATCCACTGCTATTCTGCCACTATGAAGCCCTCACAAGAAACCAATTAGATACCATTACCATATATTTGAACTTCTAGAACTGTGAGCTAAATAAACCACTTCTCTATAAATTTCCCAGCCACGGGCATTTTGTTACAGTAATAGAAAAACAGACTAAGACAACTGTCAATGGTGAAGAATAGATTTCTGTGGATCTGGAAGGTAGTGCAGTGGTATAGCACTTGCCTAGTATGCACAAGGCCTGAGTTTGATCCCCCATACAATATGCGCACAGAAAGTAGAATTTCTGTAGTCTTTTTCATGTTCTATCTGACCTGTGTTAAGAGTGGTTTTGATATAAACCAAACGTTTTCTAAAATAAATGATAAATGAATAGAAATACTTAATCTGGACCTATGTCAGGTTATAGTGATGTTTGGTGCCTGGGTAGTCCGAAGTCAGATAAAAGGAATTGAGCTTAATTATAGACATTTTTTTTTTTTTACATCAAACAGCAACTGCCCTTCAACTTCCTTTACTTTATTTTACTTCATTGGCAGCAATCCTCAACTAAACTCCCTTACACTCCAAATTCACCAGTAAGATTAACACATCAAGGAAGGAAAGCTGCTACTACTATACCTACTGAAAAAAAAGAAAGGGACAAAAACAGAGAAAAACCTTTGCAGAGAGGAGAAAGAGTAGAGTTACTTTGTGTAAGGTATTTTATATAATTTCTCTGCAAGGTGCAAAGCCTTGCTTTTCACACACTTAAGTTTGTAAGAAGAGAAAAATATTTAAAACACTTAGAATTGCCTGACAAGTAATAAGTTCTCAATACTTGGCAGCTTTTATTGTTAAATTATCTTATTATTATTAAAAAAGGCTTTGTCTCATAATTCTATGTGCTTAGAATGTGATTTTTAGCTGTAAATTCATAAGAATAACTGAGTGAAAACAAGAGAATTTGGAGCTCCTTGGGGGATTATATAAATGTGATGTAAAACATTTTCATTCCATTCAGAACTTTAAACAATCAAGCTGGGGCTGGGGCTGTAGCTCAGTGGTAGAGTGTTTAACTAGCATGAGTGAACTCTGGTTTCCATACCCAGGACTGCAAAATAATAATAATACTCATAGTAGTAATGATAATAGTAATCAGGCTGAACATCAGTGCAGCAGTTATTAGAAAATATTGGTTTTTAAAAGTCCAGGAAAAACGGGCAGGGGATTTAGCTCAGTGGCATAAGTGCCTGCCTTGCAAGCAGGCAGTCGAGAGTTCGATCCCGACAAAAAGGAAAAAGGCAAAAAAAAAAAAAAAAAAAAAAGTCCAGGCAAAGGGCCAGGGATTAGCTCAGTGGCACAGCACCTGCCTGGCAAGTATGAGGTTCTGAGTTCGATTCCCGGTATTCCCCACAAAAAAAAATCTGGTCAGTATTCTTGTGCTTAGTTTCTGTTTCATGCCCATTTTCCTATTTGAGTTTCTTAGTGATAAATATATTTATTCTAACTATTGCCAGTTATGTTTATTAAAAATCTTGTAGCTGCTTCTCAAACAAAAACAGCAGAAAATACTTATACCAAGAAACTATTTTCACTTGCTGTATTAAAATGATTCCTGTTTATTCCTGAAGTGCTTGACTCTTCTCCTGCCTGTAATAGGTCTTCTGCTTTCTAGATTAATTCCACATCTCCTTTTGGAAGTAAATGTTACTGAAATACATACTGTACAAATACAAGAAGCCCAAGCACCATGTGTTAGTCTTTTTTCTAAAAAGCAATTATGGATTAAGACATAGGTAGAGAATAATTTGTGTATACTTTAGTATTTGAGTAGAAGACAACTGATACTTCATAAGACACTGTGTTCAATGAGGTAATTAGTGTATGAGGTACTAAACGCCCTGACATACTGGAAATTACAACCAGGACTTTCCGTTTGGGCCCAAGTTGTAGAAAAAAGGACTTGTACTGCATTCAGAGAGCTCATAATGCAAACTGAATTGATAGAAAAGGAAAAAAGAAATTTAAGACTGGAGATTTAGGTCTGAGGATATGGCTCAGTGATAGAGCACTTTCCTGGCATAGAGAAGTCGCTGGATTTGACCCCTTCCTCGCATTAAAAAAAAAAGGGAACTCTCACAAGTATCTGAAGAAAGTAGCCTAGAAATCATAGCAGGACAGTCAGAAGTTTCCTTATAGCCAGGGCCCAGGGTTAGTGACGCAGGTAGTTAGCAAAAGGCATCAGATTGATGGAAGAAGGAACTCAGCATGGGGCTAAAAATTCAAGTAGACTCTTTTAGTGTAGGAAACATAATTACAAAGGATGTGGTGCACATCTTCCAATGTTGAAAAAGGAAAGAAAATATGCATTCAGTGCTTCACTTTTACCCCAAATACCTTTTAATCCAGATTATGATTTGGTTGTATGTTTCATTCTGCCACACACTAAATGAAAAGCAATAAAGTGAGAGAAAGTGATTTCATCAAAAGGAGAGGGTCCATGATATAGCTCAGTGGCACAGTGCCTGCCCAGCAAGCACAAGATCATGAGTTCAATACCCCGTACCAAAAAAAAAAAAGATTAGATGAGCCTGGGGCACCAGGTCTCTGGGAAAACAATGCTTATTTAATTGCTTCATCTTTAAATAGTGGTCATAAAAAGTTAGCTTGAAACCACTGGGCCATACATTACTTTTGTCCTACAAAAGTTTTTTGAGAACTTGCTAACAAGGTACTCTTTTCATTTTTCAACTTACTTTAACTCCACTAACCTATTCTCAACTTAAAATTTATAATTAAAACTTTGTTTTACCTTAGGTTAAAAGAACCACATACCATGACCAAGAGTCAAAAGTTTCTCATCTGGCTTTCTGACAAGTAAGAATTCTAGTTTCTTGATATATAAGAAATTACTATTGCTGTAATTGCTGTAGCTATATTTATTAAATATAATACTTACAATCCAGCACAAACTTCTCTCATGTAATTGGTAATGAGAACTTGTTGAGTACCTACTCTGCAAGTGTCTATGCTTGGGTCATATAAAACTAGCTTGAGATTTAATGTTACCCGCTATCATGAAAAAAGCACTCATTAAGTTGAGTGCTTATTCACTCAACTAAATGAATCACTTGGGATTATGTAGCTAATTAATATTAGAGTTGGAATAATCTTTCCCTTCCATTTGTTTGCTGTTTCTATTAGCCCGTGGTCCAAAACATGATAAAAAGTGTGTATGTCAATATAGGACGTGTAAAAGCATATATTGCCTGTTGGAGTACTTCTTAGAAGTAGTTGTACCAAGACAACAGCAGAAAAGTAGTCCTGCCTACAGGACAGATACCTACTTTGAAGAAAATGCCTTAATTTCTACAACATGTTGAGTTTAAAATTATGTAAAAACCATAAAAGTTATTCAGTATTTTAAAATGGAGCCTTGAATGCTTTAATTCATTAATAGTCCTAAATCCCAGCACTGAGGGAGCCTGAAGCAGTTGAATTGCCATGAGTTCAGTGCCAACCTGAGCTACATAGTGAGTTCAAAGCCAGCTTGAGTACATAACCTGTCTCCCAAAAAATAAAAAAAATTTTAAAAAACTTAATCCACTATGTAACTGAACTAAGATGTTGTAGAAATTGACCTGAATTTCCTATCTTATTTAACCTGGAAAGCTGGAAGCACAGACTTCATCCAGAGGGAGAGGAGGAAGCCTTCTCCATTGAGGTGCTCAGGTGACTAAGGATGGGTCTCCTGGGGATCTGTGGTAACACAAGTGGAAGATCTGGTTGTCCAGCCAGCATCCAGCAGCTAAAGGGACCCAGCGCTAAGTCGTAAATTACACTACAGCAGCCTGAGGTATTACCTGAGGCCTTTGTTTGCATTGTTGAAGCACTGGGATTGATTAAATGAGGAATTACTAAACTCTAATTATTTGAGATAGGAATAAAAGCTAAAGAACCAGTAAATACCTAAATCTGTTTTGGTTTTCCTTTCTAGATTATTAATGAGGAAAACTTTATTTGACCACCTCACTGCCCGAGGCATTCAAGTAAGTTTCTGGGATGACACATTTTGGAAACAGTGTAGCCCACTGATTGACACAGGTTTGAAAGGCAATTATGTTTATTTTTTTTTTTTTTTGTAGTTCTGTATTATGTGTAACCTTACACTGCTTTGTCTTGTTTTGTGTTTTTCTCTTTTTCCTCTTAAATAAAAAAAAAAAAAAAAAAAGAAAGGCAAGGGCTTTTCAGTGACTTGTGAAGAAGTCTGACTGCTGCCATCTTAGGCGTACCAGAGACCACTTTAGGCCTCTTCTGTCCCTCTGTGCTTTTACCCTTGCTAAAGATGTCCAGCCATCGGTCCCTAAGGTCACGACACCCAGGACTCCCAGAATTCCTCAGCCCTGCCCTTCACAGACAGCCACCACTCTCCTGCTTGCTCAGCTTGTCCCTGTCAGGGAGCCCCAGCTCCTTTTCTCTAAATTCTTCCCCTTTGAAAGTCCCATCTGGACCTTTGCTTCCTGGTGCCCCTTTGCGCTTGTGACCCTCTAAAGACCCTATGGCCTGTAGAAGAGTTGCCTGTCTGGCCTATTGTGGCAGGGCACTCTCTCAGATTTGTTCTGAAATACACCTGTCCTGCTGAGGTCCTCTCTTAGTTTTTCTTCCTTTTTCCTAACAATTTCAGCGCTGACTCTGATGCTGATACCTTACTGATTAACAAATGAGGACTGTGAGCTCTGCCTTACAGTTAGTGATAGGGCATCAGTCTCCGTGTAGCTTGATTGCTGTTATGTAAGGAGGAGAGCAGCTGAGGCCAGAGTGGTGGGACTGTGCGTTTAATGAGCAAAACCGAGTTGGTTAAAGGAGTTGATGTTTTTGATTTCTTAAAATGACAAGGGTTAGTTCTAAGTGTGCTGAGATTATAGTGGATACATGTTATAAAGAATTTTTTTATTTTAACATTTCATACTTCTCATGATTCTGATTTTCAGGTGTACATTTGGGTATTAAATGATGAACAAGAGTACAAAAGAGCTTTTGATCTGGGAGCAACCGGAGTCATG
Organism: Cavia porcellus; assembly: GCF_034190915.1. Classification (NCBI taxonomy): domain Eukaryota; kingdom Metazoa; phylum Chordata; class Mammalia; order Rodentia; family Caviidae; genus Cavia; species Cavia porcellus. The sequence continues at coordinate 63,450,768 of NW_026947489.1, forward strand.
ACCGACTTTCCAACAAAGCTGAAGGATTTTTTACATAATTTTCCAGCATAGAAAGGTACTTGAATGTATTCAGAGAAACCATGGAAAGATCTAAGAAGAGAATATATCACCATCATTTCCCTAAGATACTTCCAGAATGATACATGGTTTAATCTAAGTTTTGATTACCTCATTTTTAAGCCTGTATGAGAATGTAGAAACTATATATTGTATATTTATTTTAAACAGTACAGCATATTTTACAATTGTAAATTGTTCAGAAAGATAACTGGTAGGAGATGTAAGTACATTATTGATGAAGATATTTGTATATATTGCAGTATTCTACTATAATTACATCTGAAATCAGAGACTGTTGGATAAATTTGCTGTTAGTTTCATTGGAATAAGACCAACTTCTTAGTAAAAGAAAGTTATTGAAGGCCATTACAGCTGCTCTGCACTGTTTCATTATATGTAGAAACATCTTCATTAAGCCAGGCATGATGGTGCACTCCTGTAATTCCAGCACTTGGGAGGCTGAGGCAGGAGGATCATTGCAAGTTCAAGACCAGTCTAGGCTACAAAGTGAGGTCAAGGCCAGCCTTTTTGAGACTCTGTCTCAAAAAGACAAAAAGAGAGAGAATATAATGAAAGAAGAGCTTGAAAAGCAATGCTCTAGTTTTCCAGCAAGTTATACATTGTTAGTAGAAGGCAGGCTCAAAGAAATAACTGAGCCAGGTGTGATGGCACACACCTGTAATCCCAGCACTTGGGAGACTGAGGCAGGAAGATCACTTGAATTTGAGGGCAGCCTGGACTACATAGTAAGTTCAAAGCAACCTGAACTGTAGTGAGATAACTGTCTTTAAAAAAAAAAAAAAAAAAAAAAAAGTAGACTTTTCAACTGTAGATTAAGACCATGTCCAGATAGTCATTTTTTTTAATGATTTCTCTAAGAAAATGCAAGATTTTCGTTTTTTGGCCTTGACTGTTTGAGTCTACATCTAGATTTTAAATAACACCTTGAACTCTAATAATGTTATTAAGCTGTTGGAAGTATACATATCATTGTTTGTAATTCTGCTAGTATGAACCACTGTCCCTGATCTTTACAAATTCAGTCTTCTAAACATTAAGTAGAAACAGATTTTCCCAAAACTTGCTCGGTTTTTATGATGTGACTTCATGTAAATGTTTCTGAGTTTTTTGACTAATTTTTATGCTCTCAAATTGATAGATAAATATAATCTGAAGTGTGTCTTTTACCCATATTGTGTCTTTCACTTGGAGTTTGATATTTGTACAGCTATGAAGGATGACTATACTCTCTCACCTGTCCCTGGAAGACATATGTATTGTTTGCGTTGTTGTTTAACCCGAAATAAAGTTTTCCAAGAACAAAGTAAGTGTCATTGTTCTACAGTTGTAGTTTCAAGTATATTCTATAAGCTTTTTTGCAGAATTTAGTGAGGTGATTAATTGATGGTACGAGTAAATGCATCTTAGATTTCACTCTAGAGAAAAAAATACAGCCATGTGTGGTGATGTGTGCCTGTAATTACATCATTCAGGAGGCTGAGGCTGGATGATCACCAGAAGTTCGAGGCCAGCCTGAACTACATAGTGAGACCCTGTTTTAAAAGATAGATATAGATATATAGATATGGAAGTTATTTCTTGCATTGAATAAAAGATTCAGCAGATAATCTATTGAGGATTTTGGGGGGTTTTTTTGAGACCAGAGAGTTTGAGACCAGCCTGGGCTACATAGTGAGTACAAGCCAGCCTGAACTATATATTAAGAACCTGTCTTAAAAAAACTAAAAAAACGAAAACATGTTGAAGTAGGGCTGGAGTTTTAGCTCAGTGGTAGAGCACTTGCCTACCCTGCCTAAGGCCTTGAGTTAATGCTCAGTGCTGCAGGGAGGAAAAAAAATAAAGGAAACTAAAATGCTTACTGGGCAAGAAGAATCCTTATGAGCAGCTAAAACCCTTAGGCCTCATAAGTGAGCTAATTCTTGGGAGGCAGACACTTGTGCCATTGAGCTGTATCCCCAAGCACTCAAATCTGATAAGTTTCCTCCCATGAGCCATGCAAACCATGGGGGGGGGGGTCCCAGGAAGATATGGCACCCTTCCCATGAGCTGGCAGATGCCATGCTAGGACCTGGGAGGAGTACAAGAAGCCAGTTCACTCTTCTCATGAGCCTACTTGCACTTGAGCTGAGAATCAAGAATGCCACACCTCCCAGAGCCCTCAGGCAACGGACTGATTTGGATGACAAATTGAGCTGATAACAACTGAGGTAAAAAAAACAACTAAATGCTTGTATTGTTTGATTGACTTTGCAGGCCTAAGGGCACTAGTCTGAGCATCTATTAGGCGGATAACAGGATGCAATATAGCAAATATGGGAGATTTCCTTCTGTCTCATTTTTGAAATCCAGTGTTGTTCTCACTGTTTTGTTTTGTTCTGATTTTTTTTGGAGGGGGTACCAGGGATCGAATTCATGACTTCATGCTTGCCAGACAGGCGCTTGTGCCACTGAGCTAAATCCTGTTCTGATTTATTTTATTTTATTCAATGTTCTGTTTTGATTCATTTTATTCTGTTTTGTTTTATTTGCTTTTACTATGTCTGGTGGTATAGACAACTATTTTAAAGATAATAAGATTTATTACGAGTTTTTTTGGGGTCTTTTTTTGGTACTGGGGATCAAACTCATGACCTTGCACTTACCAAGCATGCACTGTGCCATTGAGCTATATCCCTGAACAACAAGATACATTATGGGGCTGGGGATTTAGCTCAGCGGCATAAGCACCTGCCTTGCAAGCAGCGGTCGTGAGTTTGATTCCCAGTACCAATAAAAAAAAAAAAAAGAAAAGATATATTATGGTAGCCATTGTTGATGTCTTATTATCATGTTTTGAAATTCTGTACCAGTTTCACTGTTTTGTTTTGACTGGCTTTATTCTGTTTTGTTTTGTGAGGTTTTATTGTCTTTCAAATAAAAAATAAATTTGGTAAATTTGTGTAAAACTTGACACTGACAATAAAACTTTATGTATAACTCAAAAAAATCAAAATGTTAAGATGACAGGTTTCATGGTATGTGTAGTTTTGCTGCCATTAAAACTAGTAATTTCAAGCAGGTATGGTGGTGCACATCTATAATCCAGCATTCAAGAGGCTGAGGCAGGAGGATTATTGCAAATTTGAGAACATCCTGGGCTACAAAATGAGCCCAAGGCTATCCTGAAGTGCATGGGGAAGTCTTTCTCTCAAAAAGACAAAAAAGAAAGAAAGAAAACAACAAAAAAAGAAAAACCAGACCAAAAAGAAAGAAAGAAAGAAAGAAAACAACAAAAAAAGAAAAACCAGTTTCAGTTCTGACAATTTGTGAAAAGAAATGTTTATTTCCTTTCCCTTTAGAAGATGTCAAATAAATAGAATAGTCAGATGTTTGATTCTGGATTGAATCTTTTTTTTTTTTAATTATAGTATCTCTTTTGTTTTTTAATGTTCCTTCATAGAGTTTCTTTCTCTTTGTCTCTGTCTCTGTCTCTATCTCTTTCTCTGTTTGGTACCAGAAATCAAACTCAAGACCTCACACTTGCCAGGCAGATGCTGTGCCACTGAGCTATATTCCTGAACACATGTGCGCACGCAAACACACACCTTTTTTTTTTTTTTGTCATTTTGAAACAGGGTCTCACCATGCAGTTCAGGGTTGCCTTGAGCTCACTTTGTAACCCAGGCTGGGTTTGAACTCGAAACAGTCCTCCTGCCTCAGCCTCCTGAGCTCTGGGATTATAGGAGTGTGCCACCATGCTAAGCAAATCAATGAACCACCTGTCAAAGATGTTTTGAGATTGGTAAAATTTTAATATAGATATTAAATGAGATTTTTAAAAATTAATGGATACAATTGTTCCATTGAAGCAAGTTACAAAACAACATGTACATAGTTTCATTTTGGTTTAAAAAAAAAAAACTATGTTGATGCATATCTCTTCAGGAAAATTATGTCAAGACAGTATGGAAGACCCCAGCAGTGAGCCCCAGTCTCCTTCCAGGTGTCATGGTGCAGGGCAGAAAGAAAAAAGAGCAAGAGACAAAATGGCAGTGCAGCTGGGCTCCAGGATGACCAATTCTCAAGGAATGAAAGGCCATGAAGCAGCCAGCACTTACTGACTGAGGAGGGGATTATCACATAACTCAAGAGGATGGTGGTAATCTAAAACTGATGAGACTCTTGCTGTGGAGCATCTCTAGTCTTAGCAATCCTAGTCTTGGTCTTAGTAGGTGGGAGAGACCCACCCCTAAAGAGATGATGGGAAACCTCAAAAGGATGATACCCAAAATTCTAAGCCTGAGTTCATCCATTAGGGAAGTATGAGTTCCCATCCATTAGGGAGTTCATCCATTAGGGAAGCCATTGTGGATTTGTGGCCCCCAACAGGTAAGCAATGAGATAATTTTTGGTTGTTTCAGTGTAATGTTTTTATATTTTTCAATTTTCACAATTGGTTTCATACTAACATTTTATTTTTATTTTAAAAATTAAGCAAAAAATTAGAAAAAGGACATGGTGGTGCATGCCTATAATCCTAGTGTTCTGAGACTGAGGCAGGAAGATAGCCGTGAATTCAAGGCTAGCCTGGGCTGCACAATGAATTCAAGGCCAGCCTGAACTACAGACCAAGACCTATCTCAAAAAAAAAAAAAAAAAAAAAAATGTTGGTAACAAGCATAAATTGTGATCTTTGGTCCTCACTGATAGAACTGTGGGGGACCGGTGACGGCTGAAAAGATAAGAAGTGTGAAATATAAATGACCTTTATTTTGAGAATGCAGGGAGAGACACCCCCGATCCCCTGGGGCACGGCATCTCCCCCCGGGGTCGGCAGTCTCTCCGTGGAACACATGGAGTGGAGGCATATAAGTAGCCTAGGTTTGAGGTGGAACCCATGATGCACAGGTAGCCCATTGGCACTCATTTGGTGCCAGAAATAAATTCCTAGGGGTGGGGAAGATACAGTCACAGGTAAATTCCTAGGGGTGGGGAAGATGGAGTTCCTTGGTTCCACCTGAGGCTTTACCGGCTTCAGTGTCCAGTCTGGGCCAAAACTCTTTCATATCCTGTCTTATTATTATTATTATGAAAAGGGGCGAAGATTTCTTTTTTTACTGCTTCCTGCTGGAAAGGGGCGTTGTGCTGGAGTCTAGGGGAGTCGATGGGATGATGGTTGATGCCCAGGTAGAGGCTGTTGCCAGGTGTTTTAGCCAGGACAACTTCATTGGTGAATGCACGTATGTTAGTCTGGAAAAACAAAGAGACAAGATATTATGAGGAGGCATGGCACTGTCATATTTAAGGACCCAGGTGAGGTAAAAGGAAAGGTGCTTTTGATTTTGATATGTCATTATATCAGGACCATGTTGAGGTAGAAACATTTCCACGGTGAGGCAGAATTCTGAAAAATAAACGTGGAGTAAGGAGGAGTGAAGTTATAAGAGGTGATTACTCCCCCATCTGAAAGGGTAGAAGTTAAGAGGGTAAGGCTTGTCTCTGGTATGCATGACATAGGAGTCTTTAGGAAATACTGTTGAGAGTCCTGCTGTAAAAAAGGATATGAAATTAGAAACCAAATTGGATATCAAAACATGACTTAGCTTGTGAACTGTGGCTGCGAGGCCTTGGTAAAGCAGAGATGAGTAGGCAAAAAGGATGGTTAGATCTAGGGCTGGAAGGGTGCCACTTAGCCTGAGTGATGTGAAACCAGGATGGCAGGCTAGCAACTTTGATCATTGTTGAGGTTGCCAGGAATATTAGGTATGGGTCGCTGTAACCTGGTTGTAGTCCTTGGAATGATTTGGTGTAACAGAACTTTAGCAAGTATATCAGCAGTTTTTCTGGTTGTGGGAAAGGCTTGTATGTATCCTGAAAAAGCATAAACAAAGGTGGCAAAATTTATCTGTCAGTCTTGACCAGGGTTGTCTGAGAAACTGGTGAGTAAGAAAGGAAGGGGGTGGTCTATATCACTGAGGAGAGGTTTATTAGCGATAGCAGGTGTAAGCTGTTGAGGCCTCAGTGTCTGGGTCAGCCTCTATAAACACAAGGAAATAAGAAGCATTTTTAAGATTTAGGACTATAGAGGGAGTGGTGGAGGGAAGATTTGGCACCACTGGGTGGATTGGGAAGAAGCAGTCTGGAACCTGCACGAAATAGGCCCTGTTTGTAAATGGCATAGGTTGACCTTTAATACCCCCTAGAGATTGAGGACTTACTGTAGTGGCCTGAAAACTCAGGAGGAACTCTGTATATATGGCCTCTATGTCCACAAATATAGAGAATGTCTAACTTGAGACTTTTAGTGGGACTTGGACTCTGAGAAGGACACCATAAAGGGGGCTGTTGTTGGCCCTGAGCCCGTCAGTCTTCAGCAGCAAGTTTAAACAGATCTGTTGGTGATGAATCTGGCAGTGTTAGCATTTCCTGTGAGGGCTGGAAGTTAGGATGGCTTACCCACTCTGGGACAGTCCAGTAGCCCTGGGGTAAGGTCTCAAAGGAATGCCAGGATGGGGCACTCTCTTGCCCAATGTCTTCTGCTGCATTTGAGCATGGTCCATGGCGGGGGCCCAGGCAGCTCCACCTTGTGTTGGTTTACCTGTCTCAGAACTCCAAGTGTCACGGTTATCTCTGTTGTTGAAAATATGAAAAGCCACATTAAGAAGGTCTCTGTGGAGTTTGAAGGTCAAGTTTTGCCTTTTCGTTTGGGATTTGGACTACAGTGGAAGGTATCTGTAGAATTAAATAAGTATGCAGAAGTCAAATATAATCAACAGGGTATTTGTAACAGGTGCAGAGAATCTTAGGAAATGACATGTCATTTATATCATATATAAGTATCACTTTATGTTGTTAAAATGTGTAATGCCATCTGATTTTTGGAGGATGACCTGTTTAATTAATTTTTACCTTTTTATTTATGAGCAAATTCAGCTACAATGTTACTTAATATCAATTGAATATAGTTAATTATGGCTCGGTGGAGGGCTGAGCCAGGACAGGCAGACAGGCTGGGAAAGGTTTAAGTTTGGCTTCTGCCGCAGTGTTGGTCTTGTTGTTTTGCATATATCATACAACCCTTGTCTTGGAAAAGAGCTAGTGGTTCCTAGCAAAAGGAATTTATAATTATTTTTAAAGTTTAGTTGTTAAACAGGAGATCAGTGACAATACAGTATAATATAGGCAGTAAGCTTAACATAGAACATTACTGGTGGTTTACAGCAAAAGGAATTTATAAATACCTCTTAATTTTAATTGTTAAATGTTTAGGAGATTACTAAAGGCTGGAAAGTGGCGAGGAAACAAAGGGGACGCTGGCGGGGAAAGGACACACATTCCCAAAACAAAGGCTTAAAGATAGAGAGTTTTGTAAACTTGTTGTCAGTGTCATAAGCTATAGGTAGGGGGGCTGGGGATTTAGCTCAGTGGCATAAGCACCTGCCTTGCAAGCAGGCAGTCATGAGTTCAATCCCTGGTACCGATAAAAAGGAAAAAGACAAAAAAAAAAGCTATAGGTAGGTATGGTTTTTTTTGTGTGTGGGGGGGGAGACAGTAAGTGGTCCCCAAGATAAAATCTGGTGTGGGGTCTGGCCCTATAGCCAGATGAGGCAACAGACCGTGGTCTACTAAGTGTAAGTTGTCACTTTTTACTTGTTTTAGACTGATCGGTATTATATGGTTCCAAAGCTTGTAATAATTGGTCCTCACCAGTATATACGAGTGGATTTCTCGTGGGTTTTAGTAACAACTCTGCCCATGAGAACTTAAAAAGCTCTGAAGGACGTGAGAGTTTTTCAGTGTGGACACAGGCTGGCCCAGGAAAACTCTGCCTTGGGCTGTCTAAGACGTAAGAACGTGAGAGCATCACAGGAACCCACGGAAAGGGGGAGAACACCCACCTGGGGCCTGGCCCAGCGGCGATCTCTGGGGGTTGCTCACCTGTGGTAAATTGGGTCGGTGTTGTTTGCGAGCCAGCAGTGACAAGTTTACAGCTCCCGAGTGTAGAAGTGAGGAATTAATGCAGGATGTAGTCCAGTCCTGGTCCTGAACGGCAGGGGACTCAAACTGGGAGAGCCCCAGGAGTCTCTCCTCTGCTCAGGGAATGATATTATAGAACTGTGGGGGACCGGCAGCGGCTGAAAAGATAAGTATAAATGTATACTATATACATTTATATATAAGTATTTATAATGTATATATACTATATACATTTATAGATAAGTATAAATGTATACAATATAAATGACCTTTATTTTGAGAATGTGGGGAGAGACACCCCCGATCCCCTGGGGCATGGCATCTCCCCCCGGGGTCGGCAATCTCTCCATAGAACACATGGAGTGGAGACATATAAGTAGCCTAGGTTTGGGGTGGAACCTAAGGGACATTAGTGATGCATAGGTAGCCCATTGGCACTCGTTTGGTGCCAGAGGTAAATTCCTAGGGGTGAGGAAGATGGAGCTCCTTGGTTCCACCTGAGGCTTTACCAGCTACAGTGTCCTGTCTGGGCCAAAACTCTTTCACTCACATACTCACTATATTTTATTTTATTTTTTTATTTTTTTGGTACCAGGGATGGAACTCACAACTTCACACTTGCCAAGCAGACTCTTCCACCACTGAGCTAAATCCCTGGCCTCACCTACTCACTATAAATCTAGGTTCCTGCTCCCCATGTTTGGGTTTGATTAACATGCTAGAATGTTCACAAAGCTCAAGGAAACTCTTTACACCAATTTACTCTCTTATCATAAAGGATACAAAGAAACAGCCAATGGAAGGGGTGCATGGGGTAACTTATGAGAGAAAAGGTACAGAGGTTCCATGTCCTCACTGGACATAGTGCTCTTCAGGAGCTATCAGAAAGCTCATTGAAACTGGGCATGGTGGCACATGCCTGTAATCCCCGCACTCTGGGAAGCTGAGGCAGAAGGATCACAAATTCAAACCCATCCTGAACAATTTAGTGATTCAGAGACTTTGTTTGAAAATAAAAACCAAAAAGTACTGGGGCTGTAACTCAGTGGGAAAGGTCTGGGTTTGATCCTCAGCACTGAAAAATATAATCTGTACTTTAAAAAAATTGTAGCAAAAGATTCTGTTACCATTCTGTCACTCAGGAAATTGTGACAGTTCTAGGAGCTCCATGCCAGGGACTGGGACAGAGACCAACATGTGTCTTTCTTATTAATTCCCAAGGACTTTGTGGATATGTGTGGTATTGTGATCGCTGCTAATCATTTGAAAAGGGAAAAATAAAGACTCTGCCATGATATTTTCCTATAATCCCAAAAAGAGAATTTTTTTAAATTTTTTTGCAGTATAGGAGATTGAACTAGGTCTTGTACATGCTAGAAAAGTGATCTACCACTGATACATGTCCCAGCCCCATAAAAATTATTGCTATTATTATTATTATTTTCTTTCTTCCTATGTTCCTTTTTTTCCTTCTTTCTCTTTGTCTTTCCTTCCGTCTCTTCCTTCTTTTCTTTTGGGTTTTGAGGCACCGTCCCACTATGTAGTTTAGTATGGCTTTCAACTCACTATGTGCCCCAGGCTGGCCTCAAATTTATGGAGATCCTCCTGCCTCTGCCCCTCAAGTGCTAGGATTACAGGTGTGGGCCACACTCCTGGAAATCTTCAGTATTTCTTCATGTTGCTTTTCTTCCCCTGAGCCTTTAACCCTACTTGGAGGATTGCCTGGTAATATTTTTAATTGCCAGATATCTTTGCCATTTTAGTCCGGTTAGTTTAATTAATTGGAACCTTGAGTTAATGAGATGCCAGTGTGACTTTTATCCCCAGTGGACTCTGTCAATTCTTGTCTAGAAGAATCATTCCACATCACCAAGCACTGGCACTTTTCTTTGGCTTGAGTGCTGTATTCCCAGGAAAACTGAGAGGCACTGGATGACAAGCCCATTGAAGCACAAAATTCAACTAATATTATTAGTAAAATCATTTTCCAATTTAAAGGCTTCAGCACGGTTCTTTGTCAGTGTGTGGATGGTCACTTTTCCATGGCTGGGTAAGATGCCTGATGTGCATACTGAAGGAGAAGGGCTTTATTTTGGCTCACAAATTCCAACCATGGTCAGCCAGTACCAAAGCAGAAACACAGTGTTGGCAGGACAGGGCAGGGAGGGCTGCTCGCCTGGGGCAGCTGGAAAGCAGAGAGAAGAAGGGACAGGGGACCAGACACCGCTCTCCAGGTCATCCTGCAGGTGCTCCAAAGGCCCACTTCTTTCAATTGAGCCTCTTTACAGCCAGTTCAACTAGGAACGCTTAAATGTACAAAACCTGTGGGTGGAAACTTCCTTCAAGAACATCATATTCTGTAGGGAAAGATTCAGATGGCAGCTTAATGATCCAAGGATAGTCTTATTTGCGGGGGGTGGGAGGGTATTGAGAGAGGGTCCTACTGTGTAGCCCAGGCTGGCCTTGAACTGACTGCGATCCTCCTGCCCCAGTCTTCCAAGTGCTAGAATTACAGACCTGTGCCATCATGCCTGGCAATTTTTCCACTTACTAATCCATAACTTATACTAAGAAGCTATGGAAGAGCTAATACTCATGTAGTAAATTATCCCTTAAACTTAAAAGGCACTGTCTAAATAAGAATTTCACAAAAAATAAGATACAAGCTGGGCAAGGTAATCTCAGCAATTGTGAGACTAAGACAGGGGATTGCTCTGAATTTGAGGCCAGCCTTAGCTACATAGTGAGTTCAATGCCAACTGCCTGTACTACATAATAAGACCTTGTCTCAAAAAACAACAAAAAAGTTACTATTTTGAAATCTTAGTGGATTTTAATTTTAATTCCCTCCCCCCACCTGGGACTTTAATTTTTGAGATATTTTTCCATTGCTGGGAATTGAACCAAAGGCTTAGTGCATACTCTGCGAGCACTCCACCACTGAACCACATTCCTAGCACACCTTACTTAAAATTTTGAGAGCTAGGTATGGGAGCTAAAGTACAAGGAGTGCTGTGAGTTCAAGACCATCCTAGACTACATAGTGAGTTCAAGGCCACACTGAACTACATAGCAAGACTCTGTCTCAGGAAACCAAAATATATCCTAAAATAATAATATTAGTAATAAATAAAATTTTGAGAAGTTTCCCAGGATCGCCACAAATTTGAGATCCTCCTGCTTTGGCTTATTGGCAGGCTGGAACTACAGATAATGTGCCACCATGCCCAGCAGGGATTCTTTGATTTACATCACCTTACATGACTCTTGCGGAAGTCCTTTGAGGTCAACATAAAATAACAGAGTCTCAGAGAATTCTGAGAATTGCCTGAAGCTAGTCATCTTATCATAAATGTCATCCAAAACCCTCTGGAGAATCTGTATCTCTATGAAAGATCTTGCAGGCTGCTGGACCTTTGCTGACTAGAACACTGTGAGCGTGGGTACACAGAACGTTGTAGGTTTAGAGCCAAAATAATCTTGGACTCTCTTGGCCCTTTAGTAGAAGTTATCTTAACTTTTATATACGACCTAACATTCTCAAGATTGACAGATTAACTTCCATTTGGAATAAACAACATCCAGCTTCCATCAATCCTAAAGTTAAGGGGCTCAGTGGCACAGCATCTTCCTGGCAAGCGTAAGGTTCTGAATTCGATTCCTGGTACTAAAAAAAAATTCCTTAAGCTAAGAATGCTATAAAGTAACATCTCGGCCTCTACAAGAGATTGCCCCACTTGCCGATGTCTGCCTGCCTCCTGCCAAACTCTTTGGCAAATACATTCAGTTATAGCTTGCTATTGTGCTCTGATTATAAAAGCTCATGATGTAACTCTTTCCACAGTGGAGCACCATTTAGAATATCTTGGTCACTCAGAATCTGGCTCAGAATAAACTGTTTTTTTTAAAGGAGATCTGTTGTTTTATGTTGACAAGTATTCAAAATGAAAAGTCCAAAATGATGGATTTTTAGTATCTGAATTTAGGAGGAACCCAGAGATGTGAATTATTTCTCTATATTTCTTTTTCTTTTTAGGCAAAGGGAAATGTTCATTCATGGCTGGTAGTGCATTTGTGCTTGGTATGTTGTGTGGTATCTTAATACTTTGGAGAAACACTAGTGTTTTTGTAAGCTTTGTAAGCAAGGAAAAAAACCTCAATAAATCCATTAGATTTATTTGACCTTAGTTGACTCATAAAAATCACTAATTTTGGAGGTCAAACAGCTGCACAATGCACAACTATTTTCCCAAAGCTTGGCTGTGTGAGCTATGATGACAGTGGTGGCCTTGGTCACTTTTCAGGGATTGAAGGCCACTTGTTGGGAGAAACCGGCCCTCCTCGGTGCCTGCACATGCCCTGTGGGTGCCTGAGATGGGATGGTAATTCTTCATATCACATCTCCCTGTCCATTTGCTGCCTTTCCACCTTCCCACTGGTTTGAAGCACTGATGATATATACATGACTGCCCCATTGGGTAGCCCATGCCACTCGTAGTCCAAATGGATTGAATCACTTTTATCAGTCTTTTTACTAATAATAAAAAAAATTTGTGCGTGTTTTTGAGATGGGGTCTCACTATATAGTTCAGGCTCATCTTAAACTCATAGTGATTCTCCTGCCTCAGTCTCCCAAGTTCTGGGATAACAAGTGTGCACCTGGCCATTAAAAAAATTAATAAAGAATGACCGAATGGAACAGCCATGCATGTAGCCACCTGGCAGAGAAACATGCAGATCACCCCTCCATCATGAACGTGTTAGCTAGCCTTTGAGTCAGGTTCTGTTCAGCTCTGCATGTGGATGTGTTGATCATTAAGAAATGTTTTGCTCATACTTTTACACAAGGTTAGCTTGACCCAGACATACACAGTCTCTCCTACCTTTCGAGGCTAACGGCTATCCATGTGTCGTGACCAGAAACGATAGGCTGTGAAACACGTAAAGTAAGGTGGCACTTAAGGTTTTGGAAGATCTCCACCTATGGCCAGAAAAGACATGACTATTCCTTCCCGTTATATTGGCTTTTCCATAGATGAATTTCCAGGCCTGGATCTGGTCCTATTTTTGGCTTTTAAATTTTTTTTTTTTTTTTTTTTTGTCTTTTTGCTTTTTATCGGTACCAGGGATTGAACTCAAAACTGCCTGCTTACAAGGCAGGCGCTTATGCCACTGAGCTAAATCCCCAGCCCGGCTTTTAAATTTTTTGAAATTTATTTTTTGTTCTTATTAGCATATGTTTGCTGTACATAGTGCTTGCATTCATCCTGGGGGTTGGTACCTGTACATAACACATCTTAATTCCTTTTTTTAATCCCCCATCCATTGATTTTGAAACTACTTAGGCAGCAGTCTTTACAAGCTTTTAAATGATAACATTGTTGGCATTTTTGTTGTAACAAAACTGAAGTAAGTTCCATTCAGCAGGGATTTCTTACATTTTCTTTTCTTTTTTTGAGACAGGATTTCACCACATTGTCCAGGCTGATCCTGAACTCACTACATAGCCCGGGTTAATCTGAAACTCCTAGCCATCCTCCTGCCTCAGCCTTCCAAGGGCTATGATTACAGCCATCTGGTACCAGGGCCAACTGACATTTTTCTATCCACTGTATGTGGAGTGACTGCATAGATGCAACTCTTCTTTTGGGAGAGTCAGAGACCACCACTCCTGGGCCCTTGACTTGTTACACGTTGAAAACTTGAGTTTTGTTTTCTTCAGAGCCAGCAAGGGCTTAAAAACTGTATTTGGCGACCCTTCACTTGGGCCTGTAGGGTAATTTAAAAAAGAGCAGTCCTTACCTTTTGAACTCAGGGCCTCAAGTACTCTACCACTGAGCATATCCACCAGCCCTCTACCCCATCCCGCCTTCATTTTGTATTTTTTCTTTATTAACTTAAACTTTGGGTTACATCTCTGCTCAGCTTGACATATAGGCTTGTTAATCATTTAGGGAATTTCAGTCTAAAAACTGGCAATGTGAAGCTGATTACTCCCAAATTTAATTGACCTTCTCCATCACTACAAAAAAACAAACAAACAAATTAAAAAACAACAAGCAAAAGCCAGGTGGGGTGGTACCTGCCAGTGGTTCCAGTACTCAGAAAGTTGAGGCAAGAAGATTGGGAGTTTGAAGCCAGCCTGGGCTGCACATTGAGTTCAAAGCCATCCTGTGCACTAGAGGGAGACCCAGTCATAGAAAAAAATACCAAAAAATTGGGGAGGAGAGGTTAGACGTGTACCTCATCGGTAAAACACTTATGTAGTGTTCTCAAGGCCCTGAGTTCCATACTCAGCACTGAAAAACAAAACAATACAAATAAACACTTTCGGGACTATACGAGAGAGAGAGAGAAAGAGAGAGAGAGAGAGAGAGACTCTACAGAGTGTACCAAGAAGTCTGCTATTATGACTATCAGCATAGTAATATACAGAGTTTGGAGTCTGCTCTTTAGCTAGGGCCCTCACAAACCAAAGTCAAATGAATCAAAGAGCCAAATGAGGAGTCTACACACTTTAAGAAAGCAGTCTGTTCATTAATTTTTTTTTTTTTGTCTTTTTCATAGTTATCAGTACCGGGGATCAAACTCATGACCGCCTGCTTGCAAGGCAGGTGCTTATGTCGCTGATCCAGCCCCCTGTTCATTAATTTTTGTAACTAAGGTAGGCACGCAAACATGGTAGCACAGGTGTGTAATGCCAGCACCTGGGAGGCTGAGCTGAGAGGATTGCCATGAGTTTGAGGCCTAGTTTGAACTGCATTGCAAGACAGTGTCTCAAAAAACCAAATCAAATCAAAACAAAACAAAATACCCAATGTGTTTATCTAATGTACCAAGAAGTATGGAGAAGAAGGGGAGTGTCCCATAGCCCCAGCCATACGGTCTATAATATCAGCATTCTGAGAGGTGGAGGCAGAAAGATGGTAAGTTTGAGCCCAGCCTGGGCAAATTAGTCACTTAGTGAGACCTTGTCTCAAAAGGGTGAGAATGTATTTCAGGTTGAAGGCCCTGGGTTCAATGTCCAGTACTTAAAAAAAAAAATATTGAGATAGGACAAGAGAAGTAAGGAAATAAAGAAAATCATAATTTAAAAAAATTTTAATACTGGCAGAAAACACATGGCTCAGTGGAACAGAGCAGAGAATACAGAAATAACCTCAGGCACATTCAACCGTCTTTTTTTTTTTTTAGTACCGTGGTGATAAAACTCACAACTGCACACTTGCAAGGCAGGTACTTATGCTGCTGAGCTAAATCCCCAGCTCAACCATTTTATCTTTGACAAAGTGTTCAAAAACATACACTGGAGGAAAGATAGCCTCTTTTACAATGCTGGGAAAACTGCCTATTTACAAACAGAAGATTCAATCCAGACCCATATCTCTCCCCATATATCAAACTAAAATAAAAACGGAGCAAAGATTTAAGTATAAAAACAGAAACAGCCAGGCATGGTGTCACAGGATTATAATCCCAGCACTCAGGAGGCTGAGGCAGGAGGATCATTCCTGTCAGGCTCAACTGCTGTGAGACTGTCCAGCACCCAACTCATTTCTTAGCAGCAGCACTGTTCTCAGGGGAAGCCCAGCTCAGCATGGGTGCTGTTGCCCTTGGCAAACACAGGATGTAATAAAAAGAGAATAGGTGGAATGTGGGATCTTCCAGGTGCTGGAACTTGTGAGAACATCCATACTTTTACACGGATGCCCTCAGGACTTTGACCACTGAGGAACCGGACATTTGGAGAACTTTGAGCTCAGGTATTTGTTCAAATCTGCTCACCTGAAGTCCCTGACCTCCTTATCAGATACTTTGCTTGATCTCCCTATTTGACCTCCTATGTCTAAGCCCTATTTTTTAAAAAAGGTTGTTTTTCTCTGAACTACACAGATGGACTTTTTGCTGCCATGCTCAGCATAATAAATTTCACGCCCAGTTGCCTTCACACAAGCTTGGTGTTCTTAGCTGGTCCCTGACTTGAGCTGTTCTTTATGGTTACAAGTTTGAGGCTGTCTGACTGCATACTGAGACTGTCTCAAAAAACCTAAGCTAAAACCAAAACCAAAAATAGAAGCACTCTGTCTGAAGATAAGATGGGTAAAATGCTTAAAGATGTAGGCAAAGGTAAAGACTTTTTGAGCAAAACCTCAATTGCACAAGAAATAACATTAAGAATCAACAAATGGGGCCCGGGATTTAGTTCAGTGCCATAAGCACCTGCCTGGCAAGCACGAGGTCATGAGTTCGATCTGTAGCACACACACAAAAAAATCAACAAATGGCATTATATCAAATTAAAAGCTTTTGGACAGCAAAGAAAATAGCCAACAGAGAGAAGAGACAACCTACAACAGAGCCTGCCATGACATTTGGAGGTTATGCACTGCACATTGCTTCTGATACCTGGTCATCTAGCTTCAGAACAAAGCATACTGTGTTCCTAGCTGCCATGGCCTACGACTTAAAGATACCAGGCACAGAAGTGTTCTTTAAAGTCCCTTCAGCCTTGTGCTGTTTAAATTCATAGCTTAGCTTTCATAAGTTTCTCACGATTAAAGGTCTTGATGAAACACTGACCATCTAACAAGGCCAGGGAGCTATTTTGCAATTCCAAGGTAACTTCTGGGGACTGGGGACATAAATAGTGGTAGAGCTCTTGCCTTGCATGCATAAGGTGTGAGGTTTGATCCCCCACACTTGCCCCACACACAAAAGTAACTTATAGGGGAAAATGTTGGTAGGCATTGTATTGTAATTCCTCCAGTTATCATCCCCCAAAAAGAATACTTGTGTGCAGAAAAGCTCTTGAAACTCACACTCAGGAGGTTGTGACAGGATTGCCTCAAGTGTGAGGCAGCCTGGGCTACACAGTGAGTTTAAGAACAGCCTGAACTAGCATGGCATGGTGGCTCAGGCCTGTAATCCCAGCACTCGGGAGGCTGAGGCAGGAGGATCGTTGTGAGTTCAAGACCAGCCTGGGCTACAAAGTGAGCTCAAAGCCAACCTGAACTGCATAGAGAGACCCTGTCTCAAAAAAGACCCAAAAAAAAGAACAGCCTGAACTACACAGTGAGACCCTGATTCAACAACACAACAAAACAGGGCTGGGGGTTTAGCTCAGTGGCACAAGTGCCTGCCTGGCAAGCATGAGATCATGAGTTTGATCCCCAGTACCAAACAAACAACAAAACAAAAAAAGGAAACTGAAAACTAAATAAATGGCCTCCTTTGATTTGGTCAGTGGCAAGCAGATGAAGCTCTGGGGCTGGTGATAGTTTGTTTCTCTGGGGACACTGGGTGTTTGTGAACCCTGTCACTTTCTGCCCTTGTACCCCACAGTGGTGTCGTGGGGCCTTCACTCTGCTGGACCATTTCGGCTTACCAAAAGCAGCTCAGGCACAAGACCTGTGTCTGGCAACCCCACTTGTACCTTTTAGGGCTTCCGGAGTGGAATGATTTTTGATTTTGGCTGGGAGGTATAGTCTAAGATTAGACAGACCTAGAAGAATTCAGAATCCAGCCCAGTCTATAGGTTATAAAAATTTAAAAACAATAAACAGGACTAACAACAGGTATATCATCATTTACTCCTGAAACATAATTTTTAATGTAGTGATTTTAGAAAACAGCCATCGGTTTATTATAAATCAGTTGATCCTGGCTTTTGCATTTTCATGTATCTGCTTCGTCTTCCTGTAAGAAGTCTACACTCCTTCTCTGCTGAGATGAGGCTGTCAAGAACCATTCTATATAATTTTGGGGAAAATCATTTCATAATTAAATTGTGATTATGGTTTGAGGTCTGCTATCTGGAGTGAGCTGGCTATAGGATGCGGAAACATAACTCCTAGTACTTCCAGGCACGGTTGAGGTCTTTGTGGTGCCAGGATGCCGTGCGGCCCCAGGGCAAGACTCCATCTGCTGAAGACATCCGGCTTCCCTGAGAACTGAGTACTAATAAAAGATGGGCTTCACCTGGGGGGAAGGACAAACTGCTTGTTAACTTGCTATCTTCGCACCTGCTTTGTAAGAATGCTGTGCACATCCCTGTTCTCGCCCACATCAGAGCCTCATCGGTTTAAAATCACCTCCTCCCTCTGAGTCATCTGATAATCCCTCTGACTGTTGTGTGCAATAAATAATGGCTATGTAGGTGTGTGTTTGCTCTCGCCTGTCCTGAGGCACTGACTTCCCAGTCCCCAGAGTACTGTTACTTATTTTTTTGAGACAGTCTCGCTGTGTAGCTCAGGCTGATCTTGAACTCACCAGGGAGCCCAAACTGGCCTCAGACTTGCAGTGATCCTCCTACCTCAGTCCAAGTAGGGGTTACAGGCATGCATCACCCCACGCAGCTCCCCCATATGCATGGAAAGAGTGTCTCTTTTTCTTTCTTTATCCCTCACTGTACCCCTCAACTATCTCAAATATTTGGCAGAAGCCATACTCTTCCTAAAGAAATATAGCTAGAAGTTATGTGGAGCAGAAGTTTTTTTTGTGTTTTGAGACAGGGTCTCCCTGTTGTACTCTAAGAAAATAGCTTCGTTATATGTGTATTATAGCAAACCTGCAACCTGGCTTACTAAATGTGTTTTTTTTATCCTTTTTCCCTAACTGATATGTTAAGTGACCTAATTGATATGTTGAGCAATACTCTCCTCTGTAAAGAATTGCAAGAATCTCACCTAGTTGATATGTTAACCATTGTTGCCCTCTACAAACTACAGAAGTTGTGCTAAAACAAGCTAACAAGAGTTGTTAATCACTGTTAGGCGCCTCTATTCTCCTCTAAAGAGCTAAAGAAAACTAGAATGGCCCATTAATTTACACTTGTTTAAAGTAACCTGCTTGTGTGCAGAGAGATTTGCATATGAGTTTAACCCTTTACCCTGACCTTGACACAACCACTGTTTTCTGTTCTGTATGGCGCCTTATTGCCTCCCTCTCCCCTAACTATCTAGGCCATAAAGAATTTGGGTTTCTGGTGACCTCTTCCTGACCCGTAGATGATCTGTCATAAAATGAGCCTACCCCAATTTTAAGAACTGTTTAGCTTCAAAGAAATTACCGGGAAATACTATGGCCCAAACCCCAATCGGTGCTTTCCTTTTGTTCTGTATGCATCAAATGAGTTAGATATCAGATCTTTGTAAAACTTAAGTTTCAGCTTCTTGTAACTCTTGACCCCTTCGCACCCACTAGCGAAAACAAGCTGTCCTGGGATAATTAACTTCTCCACTTTCTTCTCCAAATATTGCTGCAGATGTGCCACTCTGAGATAATGTCAGTCTGCAGGATGGGAGTAATTTAAGAAACACCAGAAACTCCCGAGATTGTCAGAGCTAAGTGGACAGCAATACAGTTTCCAGACTCCGGTCAACAAGTTTGATGGCTCTGCAGGTTTCTTTGCCCCCCCCCCCCCGCCTTTTCCTCCAGGCTCTTTTTATGGCTTTTTTTTTTTTTTTTTGTCTTTTTCGTTTTTATTGGTACCAGGGATCGAACTCACGACTGCCTGCTTGCAAAGCAGGCGCTTATGCCGCTGAGCTAAATCCCCAGCCCTCCTCCAGGCTCTTTTTAAAGTCCTCCCTTCAGTCTCTGGGACACAGTCTCCAAATTAGCTCCCGGAGACTTGTGACCAGGCCTGGAAATAAAGCCTTTGCGACCTAAATTTTCAGTCTCTTGTTTCCTTGGATTTTATACCAGGGCACGAGTTATAACATTCCCTATATATAGTCCAGGCTGACCATGAACTTGCTGTGGCAGCTGAAGGTGGACTTGAACTCATGGTGAGCCTCCTGCACCAGCCTCCCATGGAGGAGTACATTATGGGTATACACCACCATGCCAGGGTTTAGAACTGAAGTGTTAGAGCCCACTTTTCCCCCCCTTAATGTCTGATTTCTCCTTCACCATGAAACCAGATATACCCAACAGGAACTGCTTTGTCATTGTGCTGGGCAAGAGGACAGCCAGGGCCAACTTCCCATTCACTTAAAAATTGCAGAGGGAGCCAGGTGTGCTGCTGCACACCTTGTAATCCCAGTACTCAGGAGGCTGAAACAGGGGTTTTGGCTTGAGTTTGAGGCCAGCTTGGGCTCCATAGTGAATTCAAGACAAGCCTGAACTACACAGCAAGAGCCTGTCTCAAAAACCAAAATAAAAATAAATAAATAAGTTATCTGACATAGGAACTTCTTTTAGAAATCCACCAGTCCTGTTAGTTAAAATTCACACACACGCACACACACACTAGCACCATGACCGACACCAACAGGAGTAGCAGCAGCAGCAAAGCAAATTTTTATTTCACTGAAATTCTTTTTCTTTTTTTGGTACCAGAAATCGAATTCAAAATCTTGTACTTGCCAAGCAGGCACAAATGCCTCTGAGCTATATCCCCAGCCCCTTCCCTGAATTTCTATGGAGCAGAAAGTTATTTGCCTCTGCCATTCCCTCTTTCCCTTAAAGGATGAAAAAAAAAAAAAAAACAGACTTGTAACAGATGTTCAGAAAAACTTCAAGTAGAGATGAGTGAAAAGAGAAACAATTAGGTGGGCAACAACATATATATTCAGAGTTAATATTTCTGACAAGTTCATCTCATATTTGCAATTAGAAAAAATAGCTAAATATTTCTCAAAGATAAAATTAGTTTCTTCTGAGTAAATGAGAACACCGCAGTCAGGGTTTGATTTGGTCCGGGTCCATAGTTTCTTCTTCTCTATCAGTCATGAGAAATGCTCTAAGGGGGCCGGGGGTATAGCTCAGCCCCACAGTGCCTGCCTGGCAAATGAAAGGTTCTGAGTTTGATTCCTGACACCAGAGAGAGACAGAGAGAGAGAGAGAGAGAGAGAGAGAGAGAGAGAGAGAGAGAGAGAGTTCAAGGGGAAAAGAACTTTGACCCCAGTAGGAAGGAGGGAGTTTGACCTAGGTGGAGGATGGAATTCTGCCAACCCAGCCAGCTACCGCCAAAAAGAAACTGTCCTGTTGAACCCTGACCAAATCATCCCCGTGCCTGCCCTCCAACAGAAGCCTGGAGATGGCCTAGCAGCCACTGGGCTCTTAAGGGCTCTGATTCTGGGGTTTCCCCAAAGTAACCAGAGGCCAAGAATCACTTAAAGAAAGTATGAACCACAGAAGGCAGTTTTTCTCAGAAGCATGTGCAGAAAGCTTATTAGCATTTACTTATTGAACAAGTATATGAGCATGCGCCATGTGTCAGGCTCTGGCACGCCATGAAGAGAGGATACAGGCGAAGCCTCTGGTCTGAAACACAAGGTCTGAGGTCAGTACCCTCTGCCAGAGAGTGGATGACTGAACTGCTCTGTGGAGGAGCAGCTGGCACTCAGCACTTGGCTCTGAGCTTACCACTTCCCCTCCCCCCACCCTCACCCTCACCCCCTGCTGCGGGGGACCCCTGAAGAGAGGGAGCAGCCTACATCTGACCCCAGATCCTGACTGGCAGATCCTCACTGTGCAGCCCAGGCTGGTCTCAAACTTGTGCTCCTTCCGAGTACTGGGGTGCCAGTGTGAGCCACTGTTACAGCTATAACCTTTCTCTGTAAAAGTGTGGAAGGTAAATGTGTTAGGCTTTCCAAGATACTACATGGTCTCTGCTCAACTCTGCTGGTGTAACCAAGAGCAACTGTCCATCTTGTCTACATTGGATGTGGTGTTGCAAGCCTACAATCCTAGCACTCTGGGAGGCTGAGGCAGAATCCAAAATTGAAGCCCAGTATGAAAAATTGAGTGGTTTAGCCAAATCCTGTCTCAAAATAAAAAATAAAAATGGGGCCAGGCATGGAGGTGCATGCCTGTAATCCTAGCACTTGGGAGGCTGAGGCAGGAGGATCATTGTAAGTTCGAGACCAGCCTGGGCAACAAAAGTGAGCTCAAGACCAACCTGAACTGCATAGTGAGACCCTGTCTCAAAAAGCCAAAAAATAAAAAAAAATAAAAATGGGCCAGGAATGAGGATCAATGCAGGTACTCTGGGTTCAATATCTAGCAACATACACCAATACACACACACACACACACACACACACACACACACACACACACACACTCATACAAACAACACCCACATAAACAATCTTTTTCTTTTAATTTTTTGTCTTTTTGAGACAGGGTCTCACTATGCAGTTCAAGTTGGCCTTGAGCTCACTTTGTAGCCCAGGCTGGTCTTAAACTCTCAATGATCCTCCTGCCTGAGCCTCCCTAGGGCTGGGATTACAGGTGTGTGCCACCATGCCTGGCTTCACATAATAATCCTGCCCAAACAGGGTGGACCCTAGAGTACAACTGGCCTGACCTAGGAACAGCTTGGGTTATGACTGGAATTTTAGGTTTAACTTACGACTGAAACCTTGATTTGTGACCCAAATGCAGGCCATGTACAGTTGCAAACAAGACTTACAATGGCAGAAAAGCATGTCAGTGTGAGTGTCAGCCTGTTCCCAGAGGCACGTGTGTGTGGATGTGAATTCTGTCAGTACTTTATACAATTACTATGATTACTGTGACCAAAGTGACACGAAAAAAGCTAGAGAAGAAGCTAAGAAATCAGGGCATAGTGGTGCACTCCTGTAATATCAGCACTTTGGAGGCTGAGGCAGGAGGATCATTTTCAAATTGGAGACCAGCCTGAGCTCAAAGAGAGCCCAAGGCCAGCCTGAACTGCATAGTGAGATCCTGTCTCAAAAAGACAAAAAAGAGGAAAAAAGGAAGAAGAAGAAACTAAGGAAGGAAGGGAAGGAAAAGCAATCACAATTTAAAAAGAAGTGTTAAAGAAAAAGACCTGTTTTTAGTTCTGAAATGGTGGCGCCCTAGTGAGCCAGAAGCAGGTCCTAGTGGGTGACACTCTCGAGGAGAGAAACGATGTGGAGAGCCGGATTCCTGGTGTTCTCTGGAAGGGAACTCTTCCTCCACACAGCAACCCCTTCCATCTCATCCTCCCTTCCTTGCAAGCCAAAGATGTTAGTTTGAATGGTGAGCACAGTAGGAAAGTCACCCTCGAGTCTGGCCTGCAGCTTGAAGATGGGGGCCATTAGTCGTCACCAGGAGAAAAACACTGGAAGAGGCTACTGTTCTTTCGTTTCTAACATGGCTTACAAATGATTATTTACATTTTCTGTAGTTCGAAAGAGTTTGAATACTGTCTTTTCAGTGTAGGGTGGCAAACTCTAGCCTGTCCCTTTCATGCCTTCCTATTAAGAGACCCATTGATTTTTATAACTGTTATAGAGGCAAACTGACTCAAACATTTGGGTAGTTTTCTGTGAAAGTGACAACTGTATGGTGCACTTTCTTTCTTTTCTGTCTGTCTGTCTTTCTGTCTATCTTCATTCTTTCTTTTTTGACACAGTGTCTCACTATGTAGTTTAGACTATTTATTTTGTTTTCACTCTGCAGGGCAGGCTGGCCTTAAACTCACTATGTAGCCCAGGGTGGCCTCGGACTCATGACAATCCTCCTGCCTTAGCCTCCTCAGGGCTGGATTATAGGCATGTGCCACCACGTCTGGCTTTGATTTTAATCTTTGTCTCTTTATTGACCAGGATCATTTCGTTCTGTGAATGCCCTGAGCAGCTCTGGTAGGTCTGCCCTTGCATGGGGAAGAAGAAGACAGTACTTTTTTTCCTGCGTGCATCACTGGTCACTCGGCTTTCTTTACCAAGCACTGAAGATAGCTTTGTGCTCCTTTCTAGGAGATGACTTTCTTTTCCCTGATCTACAATCTTAACTTCTTTTATACCTCTTAATCCTCTGCTGGGGAAATGGCTGTGTTTTTGAGGTAAACCATGTAGCCATGGGGGAATCTGTGCCCAGTGGAGAGCCACTGAGGGAGGGCTAAAGCAAGGCTCTCTGTCAGTTAGCCCTGTAATCTGGCCCTCAGCTGCTGTCAGTGGGTTTGGGGCGAGGGGATGAGACTGGTGTATGCTTCCCAGGCGGATCCTGGACACCAGCTCTCAGGAATCCTCCTGAGACTCAGCTACCACTTCTCCATGAGGACATAAATAGATCCCAGGCTGTTCCAGCAAAGCTTTAGCTTATAGAATAGTTCTATCCTTGCTGTTTCTGAGCTGCGATTTGAAGTGACTCCCGCTGATTTCCTAAGGGATAATTGTACTAAAAAGTGTGCACCAAAGACCTGGGTTCAGTCCACCCTCCTCAAAGCACAAACTTAGACTCAGGCTTGATTATCTTTTTTTCATATCCTAATCCCATCAAAGACCTCTGTCAGCTCCACCTTCAAAATGTACCCCAAATCAGATCCCTTTCCCTTCTGCTTTCTTTGATGCCTCAACCTTGAGCCAAGCCAGACCCATCTCCCTTCCGGATAACGGTGAAACCTCCACCCCACCCCACCCCACGCCTTCCCTAGCTCCTCTGAGTCTGTTTTCAACCCAGCAGGCCATGATTCAGCTGAAACTGGAAGTCACGTCCTGAAACTGGAAGTCACGTCCTGTCTCTCGTCGGTGCAACCCGCCAGCAAGTCTCTGTTCCTCAGTGTAGAAGCCCAGCTTTGTGTTGGCTGACCTCTCCCCTACCTCTCCTCTTACTCTCCCTTGCTTACTTGGTTCTGACCATGCTGGTGCCTTGATGCCTCTTACTCATGTTTCAGGGCCTTTGTGCTTCGCTTCCAGAGGTGAAGTGTTTCAGGCAAAACACAGTAACTTCAGGTCTCTGCTTAAAAGTCACGTTACAAACAAATCACATGGCTAAAATGAAAAAGACAGACACGAGCAAGTGTTGACGTGGAGGAACTTGCATGTTGCTACGTAGCTACAGGTGTAAGTGGGTTCAATCATTGTTGTCCATTAGTTACCAAAGGTAAACACGTACCATGCTTATCCTGTGAGGCAGCAACTCTACTCCTAAGCATATACTCAAAAGAAGAGCAAGCTGTGATCGTCAGAGGGTATAGACAAGAATATAACCACTTCACAACCACTTATTCACCACTGTTTTAAACTGGAAATAATTCAACTACCATTAAGTGTAATGGAAAGACTGTGATATAATCATACAATAGAATACGCCATGGAGACAAATGGGATAGCTCCTTTTTTATTTTTGAGACGGTCTCACTATGTACTTCAGGCTGGCCTTGAACTCAGTATGGAGCCCAGGTTGATCTCCAACTCATGAGGATCCTCCTGCCTCAGCCTCTTGCATACTAATTATAGATGTGTACCACCACACATGAATGAGTACAACTATAGTACTTTTACATGCAACAATATGGATTGATTTTAAAGCCGCATCAAGTAAGACAGACTATTGGATACATATTCTACGATTCCGTTGTTTGAAGTTCAAGATTAGGTAAAATTTATGGGTGCTAAAAGTCAGAGTAATAGTTTACTCCTGGAGGGGAATGACTAGGAAGAGAACCAGGAAACCTGGACACTTCCAAATGTTTTTCTTTGGTTCTATAGACTGAACCTAGCGAGGCACGTGCTCTACCTCTGAGCTCCATCCCCAGCCCTTTTAATTTGTATTTATTTACCGCACACTGGGACACAAAGGAAAATAAGCAGGGGTACAAGCTCCACAGGGTAGGTTTATTTCAGGACCAACTCTAAAGAGACCGCCCTGGCACAGAGCTCAGACCAGAAACTCTCCTGCATGTCATGGGCTCTTTACAGGGTCATGAATGTAAAGAAAAGCCACAGAAGAAAAGTTATACCGGGACTTTCTGGGGAAGAGCTCAGTACAGAGGGGTTGGGCTGTCCTCTGCAGGGCTTGATGACCTGCAAGGAACTGCACACTGTTTGTCGAGAGTGGGGCTAAACAGTGATTGGGAACTGGAGGCTGTTGCTGTGCCCAGGACACCTGTGCAGCAGGTGTGAAAGCCCAGCAGGAGGAGGGGTTGAAAGTGGCCCCTGCTGGGACCAGGCTGGTGGTAGTTGGATTCCTTCAGAGAGTGGGACCCAAGAGTGCTCTGCTGCTGAACTACGGTCCTGCCTTTTTTTTTTTTTTTTTTGGAGACAGGGTCTCACTAAGTTGCCCAGGCTGCCCTCAATCTTAGGATTCTTCTACCTCAGTTTCCCAGGTAGTTAAGATTATAGGCATGTGGGGGCTGGGGATTTAGCTCAGCGGCATAAGCGCCTGCCTTACAAGCAGACAGTCGTGAGTTCGATCCCTGGTACCGATAAAAAACGAAAAAGAAAAAAAAAAAAATATATATATATATATAAAAAAAGATTATAGGCATGCACACACATGCCCAGCAAGCTCTATTTCTTGATCTGTGTAGTGGTTACAAAAACACATACAAAAACTCACCAAGGCCGGGCATGCCTGTACTTCCAGCATCATTGTCTCAAAATTTAAAAAATTAAAAAAAAAAAAAAAAAAAAAGCCTAGGAAAGTAGCTCAGTGCAAAGGCCCTGGGCTCAATCCCAATACAGCGTACATAAGTAAGTGCGTTACTGAAGATAAAATACATAAATAAAAGTCACTTATCTAAAGTAGCCTTTTCAGCTGGGCTTGGTGGCACAGGCTTGTAATCCCAGCACTTGGGAGGCTGAAGCAAGAGTATCTATCTCTGTACATTCAAAGCCAGCCTGAACTACATAATGGGATCTGGTCTCAAAAACAAAACCAAAACAAAAAAACACATCATATTACATATATATATGGATTGGTTTGCTTATTTGTGACCTAAATTTCTATCAGTTCAGGTTTCTTAGAGGAACAGATTTGATATAAAAATATATCTGATTATGAGGAGTATTTACAAGGCAGCTTCTCAATGGCTGTCCACGCGGTCCGGGTGGGAAAAGGCCAAGTGGAGGCTGCAGCTGGGGAGCTGCTCCCGGGTCTGTGCTGGAGGCTGAAGGGCCTGGAGAAGAGCCCACAGAGAGAAGCCCCGAGCTCCTCTGAGGAGTGAATAAGGAGAGACTGCCTTCTGTCTCTTTCTATTGCTTCCAGGTTATAAGCTGCCACCCGCATCAAGGTTGGGCCCTCCCGCTCTGTTTGCAGCCCATTTGACAATCATCCACAGACCCCCAGCATTTACTAACCTGCTGGGCTTTTTTGGAAGCAGGGTCTCACTATGTAGTCCAGGCTGGTCTTGAGTTCACTATGTAGCCAAGGCTGACCTTTTATTTGAGGTGATCCTCCTGCCGCAGCTTCCCTAGTGTGGGATTGATACACCTGGCTATTAGGCTGCTCTTATTCAAGTCAAGTTGACACATCACAATTAAGGGTCAGTCTTCTAACTCCCGGGATTTAAACTACACAGGAACAAGGACTTTGTTGTGTTGACTGCTGTATTTCAGTTTAGAACAATGCTTGGCACACTGTCAAGGCCTTGATATAAAGATTAAATAGATGAGTTTGTATTTGACAGCTTCAGCTACGCATCCAGGTATAAATCAGTTTTTGTCTGGAACAGGAGCTACTCCTCTTACCTGAGAATAAACTCTATGACTAATTTACAAGCTGATCACAGACTACAAAATGGGTTTTGGAGCAAGGATGCCAGTCTCTGAGATTCTATCAGCACAGACGCTGCTTGATGGACTGGTGAGCTAGAGCTACGGAGGCAGGAAAGTGGGGCCTCCCGCCCTGGGTTCCTGTCGTGCTGAGAATCCCAAGCTGTTCAGCATTATTTTCTCTGATACAGAATCTGAAAATCAATAAGCCATTGTCTTACTAAGCAATGTTGCCATTGCCATGCTCAAGAACTTTGACCCTTGTGGGCCAGGGATATAGCTTAGTGGCACAACCCCTGCCTGGCAAGTGCAAGGTCATGAGTTTAATCCATGGTACCAAAAAAAAAAAAAAAAAAAAGGAAAAGAAAAAGAAGAACTTTGACCCTGGCAGCAGGCCGAAAGAGCGAAGGGAAACATAAGCCATGTGGTCTGCTCAGCGTGGAGAAAGTGGCCACTGTAGCTCTAGAAAGCTCTTAGTGATTGGAAAAGTACAGCACAGGGCAGAGTAAGGAAAATACAACAGAAAAAAATTTGTTTTCAGGTCAAATTTAAATACAAGGATGTACTCGACAGCACTGGCTATTTGAGAGATGCAAAATAAAGCAACACTGAGATTTCACCTCATCCCAGAAGAATGGCTGGTATTAAGAAATCAACCAGTAACACATGCTGCATGGGCTGTGGGGAAAAGGAACCCTGCTCCGTTGCTGGTGGGAGTGCAGACCGGTGCAGCCACTGTGGAAATCAGTGTGGAGATTCCTCAGAAAACTAGGTCCCACTTGACCCAGCTATTCCCCTGCTGGGTATCTTCCCAAAAGAATTAAAAACATCATGCCATAGTGATTTATGTGCACCCAGGTATATAACAGCACAGTTTATAACAGCCAGATCTCGGAAACAACCTAAATGCCCATCCACTGAAGAAGGGATAAAAAAGATGTGGTATTTCTGTGTAATGTAATACTATTCAACCATAACAAATGATAAACTGGACTTCTTATGGGTAAATGGATGTGCCTTGAAAACATACTTGAAGTTATTATGTCACACATGCATAATCATCACATTGTTTCATTAGTGTGATAAGGAAAAAGACATGTATTTTGTCCCAGAGAGAATGACTTTAGGCAAGTAAGGACTCAGGCCATATCTGCCTTCACTTTAACCCACTGTGAGCCTTTCTGAGTTGACTTTTGGATGTTTTAAGAAATTTTTATGTGCTACACGGTTTGGGTTTTTTGCATGTGGATATCCAGTTGTTCCAGTATATTTACTGAGGGTACAATCCTTTCTCCACTTCACTGCTTCTGGATCTTTGCTAGAAATCAAGAGTCTGTTATGTGAGTATCTATTTTGGGACTTCATATTGGTACTTGGTGGTTTGTCTATCTTGATATAAATGTCATGATTGGTGTAACTTTGTGATAAGAAATCATGGGATTGGGGAGGGTTGGAGCTCTAATTTTGCTCCTTTAGCAAAGTTGTTTAGACTATTCTGAGTCTTTTTTATTTTTACAGAAAAGCTAGAATCAAAATGCTAATCTATATGAAAAATGATGTTGACAGTTTGATAAGGGATTGTGTTTTCTGATCTTTATTATTTTCTTCTCTTCATTTTTGGTTTCATTCTGTCTTTTACTTTTAATAAAAAATAAATAAACAAATAAATAAATAAATAAATAAATGCAGGAATGTAGATGTGAAAAATGAAGTCAGGTCAGGCCTGTTGGTTCATGCCTGTAATCTCAGCACTTGGGAGGCTGAGGCAGGAGGATCTTTGTGAGTTTGAGGTGGGTCTGGGCTACCTAGCAAGACCCTGTTTCAAAAATAAACAAACAAAAAAGCAAAGAAAGAAAGGAAAAAAAACGTTGTGATCAAAACTTCTGCTTCAAAACCTTTCTTCACTCCATTACTTTAATGATACAGTTTGAGTTCCTTAATAGAACCCACCTGTACCTGCCTTTCCAGAACGCACTGGTCTTCCAAATGCCCTCATCTTCAACTGCACCAACCTGAGAATTGTTTCTGTGTGCCGAGGTGTCTGTCCTTCCAGGCTGGGCGTGGTGGCCCACATCCCTCATTCCAGCACACTGGGAGGCTAGGCCTGCGCTAAGACACTGGAGAGGGGTGAGGTGTAGCAGCTGCTGTGCCCTACTTCACCACGAGAGGGCTCTCTAGACCCTATGATGCCTCAAAACTAGAAAACACAAACCTGCGGGAAACCACAAAATTGTTTAGAACTTCTTAATTTGGTGGCGGCGACAAGAAACGATTTAAAAATCAGCTATAATTAAGCCTCAGCACTCAGGAAGCTGAGGCAGGAGGACTGCCTTGAGTTTGAGGACAGCTTGGGCTACACAGTGAGTTTAAAGTCAGCCTGAACAACATAGGGAGACCTGAAAAAAAACTTTAGTTACAGTTTTTGATTAACTTCTCATTTAAAAGAACTCTAAATAAATTATACCCATCTCTAAAGGAGGGGAATAACTCCTCTCTCCTAAGTGTGAGCCGTACCCAGTAACTTCCCTTCAAAGGGCTCAGTATGGAAAGAGGTAGTGTTATCTGGTTCTAGGTCTCCTCCTAGGGTGGTTTCTAGGTTTTTGTTTGTTTTTTCAGTTGTTTGTTTGTTTTAGGCAGGGTCTCTCTTTGTACTGCAGGCTGGCCTTGAACTCACAGCGACCCTCCTGCTTCGGCCTCCTGAGTGCAGCGATTACAGGCCTGTGCCACCAACTGGGTTCCAAGTTTTTGTTAAGAACAAAAATTAAACACACACACAAAAAGATTGGACAGGACAAACACAGCAGTATCAAGGTTTTAAGTTTGTTGAAGGTAGGAAAAGAAACATGCTCTGCAGAACGAGTCTGGACCAAGTGAAAGGAAAAAAAATATACTCGACATCATAGGAGTGGACTACTACAAAAGACATGGCACTGAGTTCAATGGCTACTGCCTTTGGACACTCCTCGAGCTGAGGCCAGGTCTAGGCCGGTCTGTACAAAACTTACTGGAGCATAGGGAGGATAACTGAAGACTTCACTCTGCTTCTGCAACCTGAGCTTTGGGGACTGTTCTCAGCCTGTGTTTTGGGATTTAGCAATCCACAGACCACGCCCACCCTCCACCCCGCCTGCCAATCACTACGCCCTCACCTGCCTCGGGAGCGGGTAAAGACCAGAGAAAGCCCAGCCACAGTGCTCCAGGCAGGGGGATTCAAATCAGCACCAATGCTGATAACACCACTTTCACCTCTGTGGTCTTCTCCCCCCAAACACTTGTAATCATGAACACAACATCAGACGAATTGCAAATGGCATCCTATAATATACCTGAGCAGGATTCCCTAAAAGTGGCAAGGTCTCCATAAACAAAGCATGTCCAACCAGGTGTGGCCCTGCGCATGTGCAATCCTAGCATCCTGGGAGGCTGAGGTAGGAGAAGTGCAACCTTGAGCTCTACCGGGGAAATTTAGCAAGACCGTGTCTCATAATAAGTAAACAGGACTAAGGACGTAGCTCAGTGGTGCAGTGCCTGCCTAGCACGCAGGAGACCCCCAGTTCAATCCCAGTACCACAAAAGAATAAGTAAATTAAGAGGACTGGCTAGTAGCTGAGTAGTAGAGTGTCCCTTGGTTTGTTCCTCAGTATGGCAAAAACAAAAGAAAAGAATTTACCCTTGCCCCTCAAAAACAAACAAACAAACAAAAAACAGGCAAGGAATCATTTAGTATTGTAATGAAAAATGGTCCTTTCACAAATCAACTGTCCACTCAATTCATAGAGCAGGATTAGGTAGAGAAAGCAAAGACTGAGACCAAAGAAAACCTCTTTTGCTTTTAGATGGTACTGAGGACTCAAACCCGGGCTTTTGAACTGAGTCACATCCCCATCCCTTTTAAAACATTTTATATTTTGAGACAGCGTCTCACTAAATTGCTCAGACTGGGGCTCAAACTTGCAATCCACCAGCCTCAGCCTCCCAGAGCGCTGGGATGGTGGACATGTCTGGTGCCATCACACCTGGCTCAAAGAAAAATTTGAATAGAAAAAGGGTCCCAATTACTCAGAGTACTTTTTTCCCTGGGGATCAAATCTGGGGCCTCATGCAAGCTACTCTACCACTGTGCTCTATCCCCAGCCTTGAAACAATCTTTCCTGGGTTTTGTTTGTTTGTTTTGAGACAGGGTCTTGCTGTGTAGTCCAAACTGGGCCTTGCACTCACAGCAGAGCCTAGGCTGACCTTCAGCTCACAGTCTTCCTGCTTTAGCCTCCTAAGTGCTGGCTCACAGGCCTGTGCCACCATGCTCTGCAGTCCTTTGTGTTCTGAAGGGCAGGTGAATGTGGCACAGTAACATGAGTATGAACTATCACCTCATTGATACCCCTGGAGCTTCTACTATATTGCAGTTTCAAAGGGGTGGAACTGAGTCTTAAAAGAGAATGTCTAGCCAGGTACATGCCTATAATATCTCAGTACTCAGGAGGCTGAGGCAAGAAGATTTCCATGAGTCCAAGGCCAGCCTGGACTACATAGCAAGTTCAAGGCCAGCCTGCACTACCCAGTGATATCTTGCCTCAAAAAATCAGAAAAAGAACAAACAAAAAACACCCCCCAAAAAGGAGACTTTTTAGCCACCAGGCATGGTGGCACAGGACTATCACCCCAGCACCCTCCAGGCTGAGGCAGAAGGTTCCTGAGTTTGTGGCCAACCTGGACTATATGGTGAGACCTTATTTCAGGGGGGGAAAAAAAGAATAATTGGGATATAGGGTGGAGGGCTGGGGTGGCCTTTGCCTCTAACCCCAGCACTTGCTTGGGAAGCTGAGGCCAGAGGATCACTAGGGAGTTCAAGGCCAGCCTGAAGAACATAGCAAGACCTTGTCTCAAAATAAATCAGAGCGGGGCATGGTGGCTTACGCCTGTAACCCCAGCACTCAGGAGGCTGAGGTGGGAGGATCGTTGCAGGTTCGAGACCAGCCTGGGCTACAAAGTGAGCTCAAGGCCAGCCTGAACTGCATAGCAAGACCCCATC
This sequence comes from Cavia porcellus, assembly GCF_034190915.1. Lineage (NCBI taxonomy): Eukaryota > Metazoa > Chordata > Mammalia > Rodentia > Caviidae > Cavia > Cavia porcellus. The sequence goes on from NW_026947489.1 coordinate 63,483,282, forward strand.
TCAAAAAAAAAAAAAAAAAAAAAAAAAAAAAAAAATCAAAGCCAGGCCTTAACATCTGATTTTAAAATATTTGCTCTTACCCACTGGGTAGTATTTCTTTCCTAACGTTCTAGGCTATTCACTAGCACTGTACAGCACCTGATGTAACTAAATGGCCCGTTCTGAAAGCCTGGATCCTCCTTTGGTGCAAGATCTCAATTTCCTCACCACAGCACTACAGATAATTATGCCCGCTTATCTCACTGGCTTATTTTAAGGGCCAAATGAAAGAGTGTATGGGAAACTCTTTACAGGCTGTGAAATATAAAATGTATCATGAGTATTGTTTTACTTTTGTAGCTCTGTGTGTGTCTGAGCTAATTGTAAAATGGAACGTGTGGTAATGATTGGTGGGTGTTCCAGTCAGAACACTTAGAAGAGAATTTTGGCAGTTTGAAACCAACAGGGTATTGGTAAGTACTGGTTCTGAGCTCACTGTGTAGCCCAGGCTGGTCCTGAGCTTATGGTGATCCTCCTGCCTCAGCCTCTGGAATGTTGGAATAACAGGCGCATGCTACCATATCCAGCAGAATCCTTTTTTTGATTAGCAGATTTTGGGCTGCCAATGTGGCTCAGAGGTAGAGCACTTGGTCACCATGCTCCGGACCCTGGATTTAATCTCCAGCACCCCCACCAATGTGAAATGAATTGAGGGTCATAAGTCTGTGTTCATCCCTGGCCTATTACCTGGTGGATTTTTTTCTTTGATACTGGGGATTGAACTCATGACCTCATGTTTGCCAGGCAGGCCTTTGTGCTGCTAAGCTATATCCCTGGCCGTTACCCACTGGACTTTTATTTTGTTTTTTTGAGACAGGGTCTCGCTATGTACTTCAGGCTGGCCTTTGTAACCCAGGCTGGTCTTGAACTCATAATAATCCTCTTGCCTCAGCCTCCCGAGTGCTGGGGTTGATTATAGGTGTACACTACCATGCCCAGCGAGGGTATCCTTTTTCTAAGGGAACGAATCTGCTTTCAGTTTCATTTAAAGAAGGAACAGCCACTCCCCCGGCTGTGAGCATGGCAGGCTCCGGTGGCCCAGGAGGGGAACCTCTGGTGTTTACTGGGACCTGCGCCATGCTGGGACCTGGAGCACCAGGAAACCAAGCAAACCCTCCCCCCTCGCCTGTTTTGTTTTGTTGAACTTCAATATACGTGAAAGTATGGACAGCTATTTTGAAGAGAACGAGAGACTCTACAACAGCCATTAGTGACTTCCCTATAGTCCAGTTTTGAAGACCTAAAATGCCTTCCTCATTCTGTTCGGATCAGTTTTATACTATGTCGTTTTGTATGAATTCTCTGTATGTGAAAATATGGACAACTATTTGGAAGAAAACAAGAGACAATATGATAGATAGTGAAGTTCTCAGGTTGTCTAGCTTTTAAATTTGTATCTCTTACATTGCTTTTTTATGTCCTATTTTGTTCTGTTTTGTTGTGTTTAATTTTACCCCCTTTAAAATAAAAATAAAATTAAAAAAAGGAAATAAACATTTAAAAAAAGAAGGTATGGCCAATGCAGGTAGGGCAAGTCACTCAGTCACGGCCCCGGGGGTCCAGGGTGCCAGGGAGGCTGCGCTGGCCTCAAACTGGACTCTTTATGCCACTTCCTCCCAGCTCTCTGTGCCTGGCACCCCCTAGTGACAGTCACAGGTGAGTGTATTAGTACTGATCAGAGGGAGGCTGGTGAGGGGTAAAAGATGTAAAATGAATCAAGATGTGTTACCTAAGTGTACCGACTTCCCACAAGCAATGCAATCATTGTGTATCGCAAACATGTTAACAAACATTAAAATTTGGACAAAAAAGTACTGGTCAGAAACCAAGGCCATAGAAGCTAGGAACTCCTTTTTTGGTTTTTCTCTTTTTTAAAGATTTGAGACAGGGTCTTTGAAAACTGGCTTTGAGCTCACTATGCACTGTGTAGCCCAGGCTGGCCCCAAACTTACGGCAATCCTCCTGCCTCAGCTTCCTGAATGCTGGGTTTACAAGTGCCCGCCACCACACCTGGAGAAATCCTTCTTTTGGAAGCAAGCAAGATCTCCCTCTCCACTCTTTCCACACTATTTGGTAGAATTTAGGTTACAGACAGGATGCTGATGCCGTAATGGGAAATTCTTATGGGAACTAATCATCATAGACCTGTGGCTGCAGCCCCATCTCAGAAGTACAGACACACAGCAGGCTTACAGCTGACCAACACAGAAGGGAACTGAGGAAGAGAAGGAACTGGGAAATCCCTGCTGCTGACCTCACTGAAGCCCTCAAGGAGCCCTGAGGCCCAGAGCTGGTCTCTAGGGTCTGGGTGCCACCATGACAAATTCCAGGAGCTCATTCTGGTGGGAGGTGGGCAGTTGAGAAGGTGGAGTTGTGCACACCTATTAACCAAATCTACAAGAAACCAAAATACTGGGTTATGCAGTTACCAGGCATTACCACCAGATGGTGCACTCTCCTCCTGTAAGAAAAACTAAAACCATAAATTATATGGGTGCCTGGTGTGCTGGCACCTGTAATCCCAGCACTAGGGAGGTTGAAGCAAGAGGACAGTCATGAGTTTGAGGCCACCCTCTGCTACACGGTGAGTCCAAGGCCAACTTAAACTATACAGCAAGACTTTGTGTCCAAAATATAAAATTATGGTGGAAAATCAAGGATACAATTAAGAGAGTTGGGAATTGTTGCCCACACCTATAATCCCAGCTGCTTGAGAGGCCAAGGTGTGAGAACTCAGATTCAAGGCCAGCCTGAGCATGGTAGTAAGCACCTGCCACCGAAAAAAGTAAGCAAAACTAAACTTTTAAAAAGTGAAGTCAGTCGTGGCAGGAGGTAGGAGGGTCATTGTGAGTTCAAGACCAGCCTGGGTTACAAAGTGAGCTCAAGGCCAGCCTGAACTGCATAGAGAGAGCCTGTCTCAAAAAGCAAAAAAAAAAAAAAAAAAACCCAAAAACCCCCCAAAATCAGTGTAATTCTTTCTATTTTCCTTCCTATTTCTAAGGATTTCTGCCCCTTAGGGCTTACTTTTTCATCCTAGAAAACTTTGAAACTTTTCTGCTTATGCATCCCTAACAGTACAACACTATAAATCTGTTTCAGAGGATCCGCAGAATCATTTAGAGTCTGTTTTATTTCATCTTCTTGCTGAATCTGACAGAAAGGTCATTGCTCTTACTGCAGGGCCTGCTGACAAAGCTTAGGCAGAGTTAGACTCCAGCCCTGGAGCAGAGTGGAGACCTCCATCACAGCGGCAGGGCTGAGTGGTGGAACCTGTTTGGAGGGAGCCAGGTGAACTAACTCACCCTTTCCTCCTCAGAGACTCAGCCCTGCACTTCCCAGGAGTGGGGAAGTTTCCTGCAAGTTTAAAATGACTGCTCTAAAGGTCTGGGGACATCTCAGTTCATTAAATGAGGAATGTCTGTATATCAATTTCTAGAACCTAGAAAGCACCAACTGAGCTGAGTGTGTTGGAGCCCACCTCTAACCCCAGAACTCTGGGAAGCTGAGGCAGGAGGATCACAAGATCAAACCCAGCCTGTGCAATTGGGCAATTTAGTGAGATTGTCTGAGAAAACAGAAAAGGACAAGGAATATCTCGGTTTGAGGGCCCTGGGCTCAGCCCACAGTAAGAGGAAGGGGTTGGGGAGAAGGAAGCATCAAATGTGTATTATTATCAGAGACAGGGTCTTGGTATGTAGTTCAGGCTGGCACTGAACCCACTACAAAGCCCAGGCTGGTTTCAACTCATGATCAACGTCCTACCTCAGTCTCCTAAGTGCTGGGATGACAAGGGTGTGTCACACACCTGGCAATGTTTTACTGTCACTGTTTTTTGTTCTTGCAGTGCAGGAACGGAACCCAGAGCCTTGCACATACTAAACAAGTCTCTACCACTGAGCTACACCCCAGCACCATTGTTCTTTCTTTCTTCTTTTTTTTGAGACAGAGCCTCACTATGCAGTGCAAGCTGGTCTTGAGCTCACTTTGTAGCCCAGGTGCACCTCAAATTCGCAATGATCCTCCTGCCTCAGCCTCCCCAGTGCTGGGATTACAGACTACTTCCTGCGCCTGGCCCTGCCCCGGTATTTCTGAGACTGAAGTAGTAATTGGTCAATGCCCCACTTCTGGGCCTGTCAGCCTGTGGAAGGAAATATTCTGCATTGTGAGGCAGTTTGCTGTTAGATGAGATGTTATGGAAAGGGATTAAGGCATTTGAGGCTAATTGGAGAACAGTTTTACCCTTAGACAGTGTATGAAAAAAAAAAGAGTGAATGGGCTTCTTGAAGCCAGATAGATCAGGGTTCACATTCCACAGCATCAGCTCCTTTTGAAAAAGGAGGAAATCCAGGAATGGCAGTGCATGCCTATGATCCCAGCACTCGTGAGGCTGAGGCAGGAAAATCGCTGCAAGTTCAAAGCCAGCCTGGGCTACACGGTGAGACATTGATTCAAAAACACAAAGCACAATAAAGCAAAACATAACATAGGTGCTAGAGGGCCCAGGCACAACTGTTTCCCCAGCAAGTCTGAACAGCACATCACGGTCACTTTCATGACTATAGAAGAAGGACTTGGAGAGAGATCAGAGAAAGCACTTATTGTACACAAAGAAACAAAGCCCTGTGACCACCATGTGTCCACAGGGAGGTGGCGCCAGGCCCTCCTCCGTGACACAATGTCACAGGACTCTGATGGTGGTGGTGGTGATGGGGACAGTGAGGCCTGTGGCAGCAGCTCCTTTCCCTCCAGTATGGCAGCCTGAGGCAGTCAGCCTTCGGAGGGCCCCAGGGAGCTGTGATTTTCCGGAAGTCTCAAGTCTAGCGCAGGGCCCTTGGAGAGCCAGATGGCTGGCAGTTTCAGTGCCCTTGGAGCACAGAGCCTGTGCCATTCCACCAGTGACCCCCTGGGTCCACACCAGGGTGACAACTGGAGGCCTGCTGGCTGCCTGGGGAGTGCGGGGTGGCAGCGTGGCATGGCGGGGCCCTGAAAAGGAGCCAGTGGTCTTGCTGGGGAGGAGAAGGGAGACTCCTCTGGGGAACAGACATTGATCTGAACTTGCAGGGACTCATCAAATGAACGGCTAAAGCCGAGGTGAGGAAAGGAGACCAGAGGGGAGAACAACAAACATTCCAAGTGCAAGAAACTGTGAGGACACAGCTGGAATCGGTGGCCACAGTCACTCTTGTTTGTTTAGTTACTTATTGAACAGTGTCTGCTGAGTGCCAGAGACTGTTCTCAGCACTGGAGACACGACAAGAAACAAGACAGACAGGTCCCTAATGGTATCATGGAGTTCGTACTTCAGAGTTGGGTAGGACAGAAAACAAAAGTCAATGAACAAGATCGTTTCAGAGAATGATACCAGCGGGGCAGGTCTCTGGCTGACCATGGTGGTACACAACTATAATTCTAGCACTCTGGGAGCCTGAGGCAGGAGGATCGAGAGCTTGAGCCCAACCTGAGCAACTTAGTAAATTAGGGAGATCCTGTCTCTTAAAAAAAAAAAAAAACCAGGGTGATCTGGCTGCGATTTCTGTCACTCCACTGATCACTGATCAAACCAGGGTTGATCTGACTGATCTGCTGGCAGCTAGTCAGGGTCCCCTTCCTCCCTCACAGCTCTGTGCGCATTCCTCCCAAGTTCACTGGGCCAAAGAGGATGACTTTTCTGGCTAAAGCACCATCTTCAGTCAAGACATATGAGTAGCTGGACTCCCCTGCTAAAACCACCAAACAAATCCTCAAAAAAAAAAATTAAAGGGTCGGGGATCAGGTGTGGTAGCACATACCTGTAATCCCAGTACTTGGGATGCTGAGGCAGGAGGATTGCCACAAATTGTAGGCCAGCCTGGGCTACATAATGCGTTCAAGTTCAGCCTGAGATACATGGCAAGACCTACCTCAGAAACAAAACAAAATAGCCGGGGATGTAGTACAAAGGCCCTGAGTTCAGTCTTCAGAGGAGAGAGAGAAAGAGAGAGAGACAGAGAGAGAAACAGAGAGAGAGAAACTTTATGAAGAAAATAAACGGGGAGATGGAAGAGAGAAGGAAGCATGTAAGATGGGGAGCCAGGCATGGTGGCACATGCCTGTGATCCCAGCACTCAGAAGACTGAGGCAGGAGGATTGCTGTGAGTTCAAGGCCAGGCTGAATTACACAGTGAGACCATACCTCAAGAAACAAGACAAAACCAAACAAAACAAAATTTAGGCAATCAGGAGGCCTCTCTGGAGGAAGCACTGACCTCGGAACCATAAGGCGGTTCCTGTTAGCCAAATGCTCCCAGTGAGTGACGGGCCCTCCATTTCCACTGGTTTGATGTAGATGGAATCAACCAACTATAGATTCATAATATTCAACCATGAATTATGGATTCATAATATTCAAGAAAAAATATAGTGTACGTACTGAACATATACAGATTTTTTTCTTGTTATTATTCCCTGACCAATAGCCTAACAACCAACCATCTTCATAGCATTCCCTAGGCATTCTGAGCCAACTAGAAATGATTTTTCTCCTCTTTTTAGAGACAGGGTTTTGCTATGTAGTACAGGCTGCATCAAACTCAGATCCTCCTGCCTCAGTCTCCTGAGTGTTGGGAGGGCAAGTGTGCACCACCACACCAGCTAGAAAGGATTTAAAGTACACGGGAGGACAAGCCTAGGGACTTGAGCATGTTTGGTCACCATGGGGTGGGGGTTCTGAAGCTGATCCCCTCTGGATAGCAAGGGGTAACTAACTGTACATATGGACAGGACCAAGCCTGGCCCACTTGAATGACAGGAAGAAGGCCACTTGATTGGAGCGGGGTGATCAAAGGACAGATGGAGGAGGACCAGCGGGGTCAGCAGGTTGGTCCATGAGGCCCGTGGGCAGCACGAGTGGGTTTGGAAGCAGTACCATCTGGCTGCGGCACAGGGCATGGATGGGTGGCAGGGAGCCTGGTGGGAGGCTGCTGTTCACACTAAGTGTGAGGTCATGGTGGTGTATCAGAAAATCCCTCCCAACCCATGTACTTGTTTCTTGGTAGCTCAGGAAACAGATCCTGTTTCAGACCCCGTTGCTCCTGTATCCTAGAAATGGCTGGTCACTGTGATGCACATTGTATAAACCAATCCCCAATTGATAAGCAATTCTACCTTATTCTGCCTAAGCCCTAGACCAGCGGAGATTCTAGCATGATATTTTGGGAGCAGCCCTGACCAGTGTCGGTCGACTTAAATACCAAGTGTCCAAATACCGAGTGTCAATTTGATGTTTCTGCTTGTAGTGGCTCAGGCCAGAGTTGCAGGCATGGAGCTAGACATGTTCAGACCAAATGTGGTGTGTGTGTGTGTGTGTGTGTGTGTGTGTGTGTGGTTTACTGTGGATCAAACCAAGAGCCATGGCACTGAGCTACACCCTAAAATCTCTGTATTTTTTTTTATTATTATTTTGAGACAGCATCTCCCTAAATCTTGAAGTTGTTCGGGCTGGGCAGGAACTTGCAATGTTCCTGCCTCAGCTTCCCACAGTTTTGGGATCATGGGTGTGCACTACCATGCCTGGTGCAAACACACAGTTTAAAGTGAAGCAGACAGGACCTGCTTGGGTTGGGTTGCCTTAAGGAGACAAAAAGAAAGTGTTGTCAATTATTTCAAAAGCTCTGAGAGGCTGATTTGAGATGGGCACCAAAAAGTGACCTTGTTCACAGCGGCTGGATTTGTGAAGAGAAGCTGCTAGACAAGAACAGCTGTGAAAGTGCTGGGAACGAATAAATCTGGCTCCACACAAGGGAGAGGGTACTGTTCCACTGACAAAGCCAGGCTGATAATCCCTCTGCGAGGCCAGGAGCCTCTCATACTGCCCAGGCCCACGTGCTTCCCAAAGGGCCCTCGGTCAGGCATTTTTGATGTCTCTCTCTCTGTGTGCTTTGCCTCACGTCTTTTTGTGCTCCAGGATAAACATCTGCCTATCTCAAATCTGCCTACTCTCAGCTTCCCTCTGCTCAGAAAGTGCTCAGAATATTTGTTCAAGCCAAGCAGGAAATTCTGCACGTCACACACACTGAGTAAATGTGTACTAAGGGCAATTAAAGGTACTTGGTTCAGACAGGAAGGGAAGTAGCTTCTAATACTTTGTTTCACCTACTTCTTTGTTTCGCTTCTACCTTCTCCTGGTTCAGAAAGTGTGGCTCTTTCAGGCTGAGACCAGACAGATCGGGCTTACTAAACGTGTTACTGTTGTTGGCTGGCTGACTCCATTGTCCTCCTGCCTGGAGGTCCAGCACCCTCTTCCCTTCTCCTTCAAGCATATAGCAGGCCTGCAGGGGGCCTCAGAGCTCCCTGCCAGCCAAGGCACCAGGTTGGTCGTGGTTAGCTGACATTATCTTTTATTTAAACAGAAACAGTAGCCACTGATCTCGTTACATAATGTCCCTGGTATCCTAGGGTGTTAAACCAATGCAGTATCTACCCATCTGGGAGCAGTGACCTGACAACACTAATATTCACTAACACAATATTGCAGAAATGTAACAAGTTTAACTTTCTGATCCTTACTTAGAACTTTAGAGCAGGAAAAGAGGAGAAATCATTTTATTTCAACTTTATTTACCTATTTACTTATCTACTTACTCATGTAGGGCTAGGGCTTGAACCCAGAGCCTCAGCACACATGAGGTACGCAGTCTCCTGGTGACTACCTCTTGAACTCACAGTGATTCTCCTGTCCCAGCCTCCCCAGTGCTGGGATTACAGGCATGTACCACCTCAGGTAGCTCATTTTAAGCCATGCAAATCAATACCTTAAGGAGATAAAAACTTGCCCAAGACAACAGAGGTCAGATCTACAAACCAATCTTTTGATAATTGAAATATGTTTTTCTTTTCTTTTCTTTTCGACAGAGTCTTGTAGTTTAGGATGGCCTCAGACTCGGCAATCCACCTGCTTCAGCCTCTGGAATGCAGGGATTATAGGAGTGTGCCTCGAACCCTGGCCTCATTTCTTCTTAGACTAAGGATTAAATACTAAACCTTTCTTCTTTGCGATTCTTGTCTAAAAGCATTTTTTCATGATTTACCTTCCAAACTAACTCATTGTAAACAATGACAATACCCCCTTATTTACACTGAAAGTGAAACTCAAAGACTGATACCTACAAATGCATGGGGGGAGTTTTTGTTGTTTTGACTAACATTGGTAGTGAATTCACATTCAGTCATGCAATGTGTGGTACACTAACTGGAAACCATTCTATTGACCAAACAAATAAAAAATTCGCTGGTTGAAGCTGAGGGTGAAGAGCTGAGTAACCACCCTGGGTTTCCCTGCAAACCAGTATAAGGAAGGAGGCCAGAATCTCGGACTTCTGAAGCATCTCAAATCCTGGTAGCTGCTCAATAAAACATGCATTTTCTTTTCATTATTTTTTCCTTTCCCAAAATGTCAGTAATAACACGTGGTTTCCTCGGGGGAGTTGTTGAGCAGAGGCTGGGTGAAAATGTTGGCCTGCTCTCTTCCTTTGCCCTAGCCAGCTTTTTTAACCAAATTGACCTGTTTACCTGCTGGGAGACTCTGTCCCACTCCACCCACCTGGTGCCTACCTAGATTTCCCGACTGTCTGGAGCTTATTTTTTAACCTTCTCTTCCTTGAAAAGCACCACCCCACTGACCTAGAATGTGGGCTCCTCCCCTCTGGCCACCTTGACCATCCTACTCCTTCCTGAGTTACTCATCCTCCCTCTAAACGCCCGGTAAGCCAGCAGCCCCTGGGCCTTCCAACGCCCTTTTCCTACTTCTAACTCTCCGAAATCACTACTACTAGCCAGGCAGGGAAAGAGGGGAAAGTGTTTCTCTACAGCATCGGATGGCTGGGGCTGGCAGAGTCTTAATAAATGCAAGTACTGCGGGTCTGAGAGCCACTTTGCTAACTGAGGCTCTGGGTTAGGACCTGCTGGAAGCGCACGGGGGCATTGCCATCTGGCTCCACTCATCCCGCTGCTCCCTCCGCGCCCAAAGTCCAATCTTAACCTGGGGACAAGTCTCAAATCCAAACCGACAGCCTCCCTGCCTGGCTCGGGAGCCCACCCATCCTTGCCACCCTAACCCTCGCCCACCGGCGGGACCCCGCGCCGCTGCACCCTGCGCTCCCGAGCCGGCCCAGGGCAGGGGGTGGGCGGTAGGGAAGCAGGGGCGGAGTTCCGTCTTCCGCTGATTGGCTCCGTGCGGATGGGCTGCGGCCGCGCCGGGCCAACCCGCGGCGTGTTGCTAGGTGCCGGGCCGAGGGGATAGGCGCGGGGGCGCGTCCGTCACGGGGCAGCCCCCGACCCGGCCCGGGAGGGATGCCGAGCGGCGGCGGCGGCGGCGGCGGAGACTGTGGCTTTAAGAGCGCGCCGGGATCCCGCGAGCCAGCCGCGCCGCCCTAGGCTGCTGCGCACCCCGCGGAGCCGAGCCCGGCGCTGGCCGGACGGGCGCCTGCTACCGGGTGAGCGCGGCGGGGCGCGCGTGGGCGCGCGGTGGTCCCCGGCCCGGCCCGGCCCGGCCCTGCTGGCCCGGAGACCCGCTCCCGCGCACGGCCGCGGGCCCACGGCGAGGTCCTGCGTGGGGTCCCCCGGGGGGCCCGGGCGCCGGGGGCGGGAGCGGGCGCCGGGCCACGTGACCGGTTTGTTTACAAACACGCGGGGCCGCCGCGGGCTGCGCGGGAGCCGGGCGCGGAGCGGGGGTCGGGTCTGGGGACGGCCGGGTCGCGGCGCCCTCTCGGCGACTCCGCGGGGTCGAGGTGGCGCTGTGGACGCTCTCGGTCGCAGTGACGCTGCGCCTCCTCGGCGACCCCGGATCTGGGGCGCCCGGGGCGGGGAGCCGGCGCCCGCGAAAGTCCGCGGAGCGCGTCGCCAGCCCCGGCAGCGGGGCCCGGCCGGGTCCGGGCGCGGGGTGCGGGGTCCCGACCGCCTGGCTTGGCCTCGCCGGCCGGGCCGCGACTTCCCCCTCCGGCGCGGGCGGGGCACCTGTCCCGGCCGCTGTGCAGCGCGCCGCCTGCCCGACCCCGCTCCGCCGCCGCGGTTTCCCCTCCGGCGCGGCTGGCCTCCCACTGCGCGCCGCGGGGAGCGCGCGGAGCTGCTCCCGGCCGCGCTGGGCTTTCCGCTTTTCCGGCTCCTGTGCGTTAGTCTCTCCGCGACGTGGGAGGCTCTTTGGAGTGCATGGGCCTTTGGCGAGGAGAAAAGCTCACAGGGCCGCGAGCGGCGTTTTCCTCACCCTCCTGCTCCTTGTTCTATCAGCAAGACGGGGCTCCCGGTCGGTCGCAGAGCGTTAGGAAGGGTAAGGAGCGCCATCCCTGTGCCCACTCACAGGACGTTAGCAGTGCGAGGAATCCGGGGGGCTGAGGAGCGGACCCCCTCACTAGCTCAGCGGTGGGACCTGAAGTCACACGCGAGGTGCTCTCCAGTGGCCTCTGGGTGACAGAGATTGGATTCTCCCTTCCCCGCCTTTGCTTTTACCCAGTCTCTACCACGGGACCCCGAGGTGGGCCAGTCCTGAGCTTCCCTCTGTTCCTCACTTCCTTAGCACTTGAGGCTGAGTCTTGCCTCAGATGGAGGGACGTTTTCAGTCTTCTCCCCTGTGATAGATAGGAATGGCTCCAAGTTCGTTTCTTCGCGCGCGTATAGGCCCAGCCTGAGGAGAGCCGTGTAAACTTACCTTTGGCATCTTCCTGTGTCTCCTGCTGCCTGAGAGGGAGTCTCAAGCAGGACTGGGGTGGGGTTTTGGGGTCATCCCCTTCCTCAGTGGGGCTTTGACTTATCCGTTTAAGACTCAGTGACACCGTATCTCAGATCAGCCCTTGATTATCTCTGCTTGAGATAATCAAGCTTGGACATAGTGATGGAAAATAGAAAATAAACACCATGTGCAAGAATACTATTTTTCTGTCTTCCCTCTAGGAACATGGTTTTCAAACTTCGAGTGGGCTCCACCATAAGGAATAGGTTTTACAGCATTGTACCCAGATCCACAACTGACATAAGTTCCAGGACACAATAATTATTACCTTTACTACTTGCAGTATGTGCTCTACTTAATTCTTTTCTACATAAAAAATCAACTGCTAGTCATGACTCATTAATTTGATTTCCTAACTAAACAGGTCATGACCCACAGTTAGAGAAACATTAGTTGAAGGCAGAGGTCCCCAAAATTAAATATGCATAAAATGACCGACCTGGGTAGTGTTTAAAAATACAGTTTGTAGGACCACTTCAGAATTATTTTCAAGAGGGACACTGGAATTGGCATTTGAAATAAGTATCCACGAGGTTGTACTGCAGATGACTGATTAGAAACTGATCCAAGGCCGAGTTGGTAGCAATGAATGACGAGCATGAACTTGGATATGAAGTGCAGAAGTTAGGTGTGTGGCCCCCACCCCAAGGTCACCCGGCCTGATCACACTCAGCCTGGATTTTGAAAAGTCTAAGGGCACAGTATGGTTTGTTTTCAACTGCCATGCAGCAGTTGGTAAGAGACTGGCAGCCCTCCCTTCCTGCTCCACCCCAGCTCGCTTGAGGGCAGCTGCTCACTGTTCTGTGTGGCTGGATGTTTCTAGGTGCGCGGGGGCTGGGGCTGGGGTAGGGAGCTGTGCTGATGAGTTGCTGTTCTGTTCGCAGATTATGTGAGTTTTCCTTGTCATAATCATGTTAATGGCTTTGAGGCAGCAACTCAGTCATTGTTCCCCAGAGGATTAACAAACAATTGGCCAGCAGAAGGATGGGTTGATTTTGTTTAATATCTGCCCTGTGTAGCCTGGAGGGAAAGGCAGGCTGGTGGCTTTGTTTTTATCTGGGGGGTAGGGGAGTCAGTGTTTGTCTATTAGATGTTAATAAGAAACACAGGTTCCCACATCATGTTGCCTACTTAGCTTTGGTTCTCGGACAGCCCAGCTCCTATGGGCAGGTACATCTTGTTAGTCACCCAGTTTCTGATGCTGCTACCTCTGCCTTCAAGCATGAGCACATATACACCTGATGCAGCCACACATTTGATGTGTCTCCCTCTTCTTTTGTCCAAACATCTTGGTAGAAGAAATTTCTTTGAATTAATCAAAGCTTCAAGTTAGTTTCAAAAAGGACTCAATATTCCAAGTGCAAAATCAACTATGGTCCTTTTTGCCAAAGGTGTACTTTCCATGGGAACATTCACTAAAGGATTGTGTAGGAAAATTAACTTTAATAATGTTCAGTGTATCTAAGCTCATACTCAGAATGTTTAGTGTGAACATATGGGAAGCCAGAGAGCAACAAAAGCATGGCAAAATATAGGATATCTTAGGGTAGGAAAAGCAGAGGGAAGAAGTGTTCAGGGGAGACGCAGATGAAGGACCAGGATCAGTTTCCTTTGGAAATTAGCTCAGCATTTCCCTGCTAAACCAGTAGGTGCTCAGACGAGCTCTGGAAAATGAAGAGGCCATCGCTTTGGATGCCGGCCCGCAGTGATGGAAAGCCAGCCAGGGCCTGCAGGCTAACACTGTTTTGTTGGAGTCGACAGTTTCCAGTATGTTATCCTTCACAAAGGGCGCTGCACACTGGAGCCTGTCAAAGATTGCACCTGCCTGAATTTCCCTGGGAGCTGTGGCGAGAGGCCGGAGGGCTTACCAGTAGGCCAGTGTGTGCTGCTCTTCTGCTTCTGGTTTCCAGTGGTCCCCTTTGGCCTTCAGATATGACCCAGCCCCTTGCTCTGGAGGCTGTGTGTCGTCTGCCTCCCTTGCCTGGCCTCTCCATCTTCATCTCCTACAGGTCCCTGCGTGGTCCCCTGGCTCTTCCTGGGGTTTCTGGAACATGCTAACGGCCTTTGGTCACAAGCATTTTCTACTTTTGGTCCTCATTCCAGGATGGCCCTTCCCAACTTTTGTGTGGCCGACTCCCTCTTACCTGGGTCTAGAGGACATTGCCTCCACCCCTTGCCTTGCCTTTTATTTTTTTAGAACGATTAACTATTATCCTAAACACGCTGTTTGTTTAGTGGGACAGAGGACTGAGAGCTTTTCTGAGCTGCTCACTGCTGACAGTGTAAGCCCTGAGTAACACGTGGTAAAATACTGGTTGGTTGAATGAATGAATAAGAGGCGAAGTTTAAAGTTTCTAGAGTAGAAAATACTTTAAGAGAGGAAGAGGGAAAGGTAGTTGTCTCCTTTTTCCTGGGTTAAGATAGAATTTTCTAGTCCCACAACATTGGAGGCAGAAGAATTGCAAATCTGAGCCCAGCCTGGACATTTTAGAGACAGTGAGACCCTGTCTCAAACCAAAAAATGGGAACAAGGCTGGAGATGGAGCTCAGGAGGAGGCCTTTTTTTTTTGGAGACAGGGTCTGTAGTTTAGGCTAGCCTTGAATACACTATGTAGCGCAGGCTGGCTTGAAACTTATAGCAATTCTCCTGCCTCATCCTCCCAAATACTGGAATTACAGGCATGTGCCACCACACCTAGCCCCCTGGATTTAATCTCAGTCTAAAAAAAATGTCTTTCCAGAATTGCTCTTTTGGCAACTTGTGCTTTTCACTGTATCTTCCATCCCTTTATTTCATTTATAGATAGCCCAGCTCTCCAAGAGCTCTGTTGTTATCTTGCTGTAATAAACAACCCTTGCCTCCTCCACTGACCTTATTTGAGGCAGCGCCTGACACACATTAGCATTTCTATCAGTAATCACATTACTTTAATACCAGGGGGCACTTAGTAGGGCCAAGAGCCTGGGCTTCGGAATCAGAAAGAAATGGATAATTAGCTCTGTGACCTTAGACAATCTAAAATTCTCTTAATTTTTGTTCCTTATTTATAAAATGGGACTAATAATAGTTCCTACCTCACAGGATTTATGGCAGGATTAAGTGAGAATGCAGGGAAACCAGGCACAGAGCCTGGCACCTGAGAGGCACTCATGCTAGCTATTAATAACAGAACCTAATAATAATAATTGGATTCTTCTCCATTCCAGACCCATTGATGTGGGCATGGGCAGGTAAGAGGGTGGGCAGGTATCAAATCTTAAATTAGTGTAAGTTAAATGAAAGCCAGATATGGAAGAAGCAATGTATGGAAGTTTTCAGAAGGCCTCACTGTCCATTGTTCTTCTGTCCTTGGTTTTATCCTTAATGAAGCTGGGTTAAATGAAAGCTACATACTTAGGTCATATTATCTTAGCGCCTCCAAAAATTGTTCACTGAGATAAACTTTGATGTCTGTTGTTTGCTTTTATAGGAGGACACCGCCAGGGATGGTTCTATATTCCTTGTTTCTCCAGTTCTCTCTATGTGTGTGTTTTCTACAGTTCTTATAAAGATTTATGTTACTGAAGACTGTAGCTCCCATGTCACTTAATGTGCTCTGGGCATGGTGGTGTGGCTGAGGCAGGGTAGCACCAGCATGGGCAACTTCATGAGACCCTGTCTCAAAAAGTAAAATAACAAGGACTGGGCACACAGCTCAGATTTAGAGTGCTTGTCTAACTTGTGCAAGGCCCTGGGTTCAGTCCCTAGTACCAGAAAAATAAAAAAGTTTATGGGAGAAATTCTTTCAGAAGATAGTGCCAGGAAAAGCTTGCCTCTCCCAAGGAGCTGGTATGCTTTTTCTTTGTGGACAACTGGAAATTTATAACTGCTCATATTTCTCTTTTTGCTTTGGCTTTTAGGAGGTATGAAGCCAAATTTATGGCTTGGTTTTTAGTAACTATATAATGTCCTGCATCCTAACTTTTTCCAGTGTTAACCTTATACTTTTTATTTTTTAATTTTTTTTATTTATTTAGTCTTTATGAGGCAGGGTCTCACTATGCAGTTCAGGCTGGCCTTGAGCTCACTTTGTAGCCCCTGGTCTCAAACTTGGAACGATCTTCCTGCATCAGCCTCCCAAGTGCTGGGATTGATTACAGGTGTGAGACACCACACCCGGCTCAACCTTATACTTTTTAATTTCAGTTTTTTTTTTTTTTCCCCTTTTACTGGCCTTCACATTGGGCTATATTCCTGACCCTTTTCTTATTTTTAAAATAGGTCCTGCTAAGTCATGGAGTTGCCCAGGGTTGGTATGAAGTTGCAAATCCTCCTGCCTTAGTTTTGCAGAGTGCTGGGATAACAGTTGTATACTTTGCCTGCTTATTGTCTCTCATTTCACCTGAATGACTTATAAGTTAGGCACAAGCTGATTATGTGCTAGATTGGCACTAAAATGCATTTAGTGTTTCATTTTAGAGATCTGAACATTGAGGCTCAGCCACGCAGAAGGGCTTGCTTGAAACAGCACTCATTCAGGCAAAGCAGAGTCTAAATCATGCCTTTTGTTCCTTAGGCCACCTGCGTTCCTGCCACCCAGATGGAGCAACCCAACTCCTGTGCTCCTGTGTCCTGAGGGAATAGAACAGTTGGTCCTGACCCTTGGTCTTGAGAATGTTGTGTATCTAGACTTGATGGTAGTGATCAGAAACTAGATCACCAGCTCAGGATGAAGTTAGTGTCTAATGTCCAGAGCCGCCTGCCCACATCTCCCGAAATAAAGAGGGTTCGGCCTACAGGTGGCAGTTGAGTGCCACTGAGGGCTCAGGAAGGGTCTTCACCTGGTCCTTGTCAAAATAATTGTTACTTATTGTCACTTTTTTGTATTTTAAGGCGGGGTTACTTCATATAGCCCCATGGCATTGGATTTGAGGCAGTCGTGCAGCCTCAGCCGCCTAACTACTGCCGCACCTGGCTTCAATTTTGTTTTAACCTGATGGAAGTCCTGGGAGCTATTGAGCTTCCTAATGACCTGCTTGTCTTCTGTTTGGGAGTCTTGTACCCAGGGCTAGGGTGGGCGCATAGGCTTGAGCAGCATCTCGCCGCTTGTGAATATTTTGATGCCTGTTTTTTTTTTTTGTTTGTTTGTTCGTCTTTTTCGTTTTTATCGGTACCAGGGATCGAACTCACGAGTGCACACTTGCAGGCAGGCGTTTATGCCGCTGAGCTAAATCCCCAGCCCCTTGATGCCTGTTTTGAGTTAGAGAAGAATTGAACCTCTGCCCTAGCCCTGAAAGTCAACCCTGGTTTTATTTTCCTGGGTAATAATCATTTGACGGCTAGTAAAGCCTTTGGAAGATAAAGATGGATTAAGCCACAGGCCCTGCCTGGAGAGGATAGTCTGATCAGAGAGACAGAGGGGTGTGTATGAACCGGCAGAGTGCGAGGTGGAGAGGCCTTACCCAGAGGGTGTGTGCAGTGTTTCGGGGTTAAGAATGAAGAGGCGTTGAGTGTGCAGGAAACTCCAGGGAGACTGTACTCAAATGGCCTGGAAGTGAGGGAGCACACGGACGGGAGAGCCTTGGCCGGCAGGGTCCGTGACGCCACTGCTGTGCTTCAGAGCTGCTCTGTGCTGTGCATAGGCTGTGACTCTTGATCCAGGTAGCATTCTTAGGGATAAAGAGTTAGGAACCTGAGCTAATTGACGGGCATTAAAAAGGGTCCTCAATCGGTGTGGTGGCCTGTTATCCCTGCTACTTGTAAGGATGAGGTAGGAAGATCCCAGTTTTTTGTTTTTTTGATTGAGCCTCGCTGTGAAGAACACTGAAAAGAGTCTGGGGAAGTAGCTTAGTAACAGAGTGAAAGGAGGCATCTCTGTGGGGCATGTGACGCGCATGTGTGAGCCTAGCACACAAGGAAACATCCAGTGCAACCCAACAAAAACCCAATGCACAACTCCCCCAAAAACCAAACAAGCATGCAAAAACTATCTTCAGATAATCGCAAATCTGGCTGCTGTGAGGTTTCCTCAGCCTGATCAGAGGCCTACCAAATCATAATTTTCGGAATGGAAAATCTGTAATAAAAACAAACAGTAATGTTTTATCTGCCCCCAATATTTCCTGTTTTTTTTTTTTTCTGTTCTTCCCTGCATTTCTTTTTTATTTATTTTTAAATTTTTCAGTACTGGGGATTAAACTCAGGGCCTTTTCATTAAATTACAGCCCCACCCCATTTTTTATTGTGAGATAAGGTCTCTGTAAATTACCCCAGCTGGGTGGGAACTTGTGATTCTCCTGCTTCAGCCTTCCGGAGGGCTGGGAATGTAGATGTATCTGGCTCTGCCCACCCTCCCCAAGGCAGCAAACTCCACACAGGGCCACAGGAATTCTGCAGACTGCGAGGGTCCCTCTCAGAATCATTGCCAAGTGGATCTTAAGGTAGGAATGAATTCTCTTTCAGTATTTGTTGTGTCAGTGTTGAATACATGTTCTATATAAGCCTAAATTAAATGGGACTTTTTGTTTATTTTGCTCATGAGGCTTAGTTTTCTTCAGGATTTGAGGAGAAAAGTCATCTTGTTCTAGCCTTAGAGTTTATAATTCCATTAAAAAGGACGAAAAACTAGCAGTGTTTTTGGTCCCTAATCTATTGTCTTTCTGTGTTGTTTTGTCTTTCTCTTGTGTTTTTTCTCATTTTTCAATTTAATGTTGAAGCACTGAATGTGATAGTTTTGCTTTTTTTGAGACTGGGTCTCCCTGTGTAGTTTGGGCTGTCCGTGAACTTGCTGTGTAGTCCAGACTGGCCTTGAACTCCAAGAGATCCTCCTGCCCCAGCCTCCCAGAGAACTACAGGCGAGTGCTACCATGACTAGTTTGTTTGTTTGTTTGTTTGTTTGTTTTTGAGAGGGAGGGAGCTTTGAGACAGGATCCAGGCTATGCACACCACCCCCACTCCCATACCGGGATGGAACCCACAACCTCATGCCTGCCAGGCAGGCACTGTGCTACTGAGCCACATCCCCAGGCCCCCAGGCTGGTTTTGAACTCAGTGCCTCACCCTTTTGGGTGCTGAGATTCCAGGCATGAGGCAGCCTCCAGGCATGGGGCAGCCTCCAGGCCTGACTGCTGGGTGATGGTATTTTAAGGGAACCTGACATCTTTATTTAGCTAACTTAGAGCAGTGGTGGCAAACTTAGGACATAGTGCTGTATGCAGCGGGTTGTTAGTGTCGTTGAAAGCTAAGATTCACCATCACTGGTCTAGAGACTTTCCCTTTCTGCCTCCAGCCCTGGAGGGCTCCAGGAGCCAGGATAAACTTCTCAGACTCTCCCTCTGGCTTTAGGAGGAGGAAGAGATTTGAATCTTGGTACAGGTCTAGTTTTTTCTAGTTGTGTGACCTTGGGCAAACTGTCTTCTCTTGTGCCTGTTCCTCATCTAGAAAACTAGGTTGCATCAAAGGTGTGTAGGTTTTTGTTTATTTTGTTTTTTGGAGGCAGGCTATTGCTAAGTTGTCCAGGTTGTCTTTGAACTTCAGATCCTTCTGCCTCAGCTTCTAGAGTAGCAGAGATTACAGGTTATGTGTATGTGTGTGTGTGTGTGTTGGTTTTTTTTTTTTCCCAGACAGGATTACTCCATGTAGTACAAGCTGGCCTTGAACTCACTTTATAGCCTAGACTAGCATCAAATTTGTAGTGATCCTTCTGCTTCAGCCTCCCAAGTGCTGTGGTGACTGGAATGCATTACCACGCCCGGGTTTTAAAAAAATTGTTTGGTGGGAAGATTGAAGTAATGCATATCATTGTAGGATCCCAAGGCTTCTTGCAGTGACTCCAAGACCTCACTTCTCCCTCCCCCACTTCCCATCCCATCAGACAAGGCCTTCTGAGCTCTACTTCATGCCAGGCTTTGGTCTGGGAATGAGGGGTGATTGACCAGGCATAGTCTTTGGTCAGGAGTGGCTCCCAATCTAGTGAAAAAACCAACCTATAAACAACTAGCTTTATGGAAGTTTCTTCTATTATGTGTAAAAGTATATTATATTTGGCAAAGTGCATGTCTCCCCTTGAGATTTTCAGACCTGAGAGGAAAAAGGCTTTAATTCCTTATCTTTTTTTTTTTTTTTTGTCTTTTTCCTTTTTATCGGTACCAGGGATCGAACTCATGACTGCCTGCTTCCAAGGCAGGCACTTATGCCGCTGAGCTAAATCCCCAGCCCCTTTAATTCCTAATAAAATCTACCTGCTATTTCCATACTGAGAAGAAATTCAGAATTTTACTGGGGAGTAAATTTCCAGGCTGGCCTCCAATTTACAATGATCCACCTGCCTCACCCTCCCAGAGTGCTGGGATTATAGGCATGGCCCACCACATCCAGTCCTAGTTGAATAATTTCTAAAACAAAAGATGCATATGAGTCTTTGGGATGGTGATGACTGGGTATTTAGACATAGGATCCTTTTAAGTGTCTCTTGGCATTTTTACTATCGAATTTTTAAAAGTTCAGTTTCCAAATTCTGCTTGTGGGAAGGCAGGGTGCCCAGCCACAGATGAGAGACCCTGGGAGCTTTGGGTTCATTTGAATTGGGAAATGAAAGTGAGAAAGCCAGAGGCACAGTGCTGGCCGGCCGTAGGCAGAACTGCATTGGCAGGTTGAGGACCAACGGTTTGTAGTTAATTGGGGCCCCAGCTGGGCCCTGGGGGAGCAGCTGGTGAAGAGGAATCAAGGGCACACAATTCTGCTAGTTCAGAAAGACTTGCTTTCAGCAGATACTTGAGTTTGGGATCCGAGTACAGTTAAATAATCAGCTAAGAAGTAGAAGTGTAGTGGTCAGTAGTGCTGAGAGTGTGGAATCGCAGCTGATTCCATGGGAATTGGGGTGCTCCAGGAGGGTTCCCTCCTGGTGAGATCCCTCCTGAGGAGGGCCTTGGCTCTCACTCTCTATGTCCTTGTTTTCCTGATCTCCCACACAGTTATTTTCCATTGTAATTCAAGTGTTAGCCCTGTCTGGGGCCAGAGAAATGGATCAGATCCCTTTATGGGCCACAGATCATGGGAAAAATTGTCTTTGCTGTATTTTAACCAGGCTTCCCATCTGAGCATGATCAGATAGAGCAGGAAGGCCTGATGGTGAGAAGATTGGTACCTTTTGAGCCAGAGGCACAGGCCAGGTGTGGGGCTCTTCCTGGGGAGCAGAGGCCGGGCTGAAGATGGCCTCTCTTTCCTTTTCTCTTTTGTTTTTTGAGACCGGGACTTACTCTGTAGCTCAGGCTTACCTTGAATTTACTGTGTAACTCAGGTTGGCCTTGAACTCACAGTGATCCTCCTGCTTCAGCCTCCTGATTGCTAGGATCACAGGTATGGGCCACTGCCCAGCCTCTCCTTACTTTTTCTTAGTCTGGTCTAGAAAGGTCATTTAGACCGTGGAGTGGGGTTGTGGGACTGCCTTGGGAGAAGGCTCTGTCTGGAGTTCTCCAGGGGTCCACAGACACAGCCATCCAGGTAGGGTCACTGGGGAGGACATCCCAGGGGGACACTGGAGTGTGAAGGGCCAGTGGATGCAGAATCAGAAGTGCATCAGCTCTCAGGTGCCCACCAGTTTTAACCAGCAGCCGTGCTAATGCTGAGTTTTGGTACTTCCTGATTTAGTGAGGTGGCATCAAGAGTTTATTGACTTTTTAACTTTAAGGCATATTGTTGGTGTATTCCATGTAATGCCCAGAATTACGTTTTTTAAGAAGTACCAGATAGTGCAAACTAAGAAGATTGGAAAAAAAAAATACCAGTTTTACATGGCAGCATGGTTTTTGTTTTTGTTTTTGCTTTTGGAGATAGGGTATCACTATATAGTCTAGGCTGATCTTGAAATTTCTGTGTTCAAGGCTAGAATTTGAAATCCTTCTGTCTCAGCCTCTTGGGTACTGAGATGTAGGTGTGTGCCACCATGATTGGCTGAGAGTTACTCATTTTACTCAATATTTTTAAAGAATCTGGGGAACTGTGAGGGGTGTCCCTTTCCCCGCCTAGTGAGGACACAAGACTCATGGACACAGTCATGAAATGCAATTCCAGAGGAAGATGTGGTTTCTATACGTTGGGAAAGGAAGTCACCAGCTCCGCTTAGAGGCATATTTGAGGTTGGTATTAAGGGGCATAGAGGCTTTGCTAGACGCAGGAGGTGAGTTATGACATTGCAGGCTGCTGAGATGACTTGGGTAGAAGTTTTGAGTAGTGACTGATTTCTCCTGTTGGGAGGCCATGCGACCAGCAGAGCTAAGCCCTGCTCTTGACTGGTTCAACCATGTCCTGGAGACTTTAAAACATTAGAGATGTGATGAGAGTGTGTTTATAAAGAGGATTCTAGAATGGCTGGGGAGGTGAGAACTGAGTCAGTGCCTAGTCCAGTTAGGAGGGGGCAAAGTCCATGGGGACAGGATGGAGCTTACTGGTTACTGTGTGATGATGACATGGGGTCTGGACCAGCTGGGCCGAGTGGCACACATCTGTAATCCCAGCACCTTGGAGGCTGAGGCAGGAGGATGGTTGTGAGCTTGAGACCAGCCTGGCTTACACAGTGAATTCAAGGCCACTCAATTATATAGTAAGACCCTGTTTCAAAAAACTCCACAAAACAAAAACAAAACAAAACAACACAGAACCAGTTGTGTAGGGCACAAATGAAATGCCATATAGAAGGATGAGAGAGAGGAAAGTGTTTCCTGCTTGAGCAGCTGGACCTTCATGAAGATAATTGGGGTGGAGGTGATGAGAGGAAGAGACACAATGATGTTGGTTTGTGCTTTTTTTTTCTTTTCCATACTACAGGAACTTTTTCTTCCCTCTGCTGCTAATCAAACCCAAGCCCTTAGTGCCTACAGGCTATATCTCTAGCACATTGGAGGTAGCTTGAAGGGCCTTCAGGGAGCGAGTAGTGGAGTCCTTTAGAAAAGACCTCTTAAGAGTAAAAGGCTCGAGAGGCTAAGAGAGAATGCTGGGGAGCAGGCAGGGAGGACTCCAGGTGGAAGCATCCCTCAGGCGAAAGATGGAGATTGAGGCTTGGAGAAGTAGTAGAAGTAGGAGGCCAGAGATGTTAATGTGCAGTATTAGGGTTGGACTTGGGATATTGGAGACTGCCCATATTTTTGTTACTCAAGATCCTGATTGTGACAGATGATGCTCGGTAGGCATCACCAGAAGGCACACCCTAGTGACTCTCTGCCTCTTGAGAATCTGCATTATCTCAGGGTCCAGCAAAACCGTGGGACATTCGTGTTTTTGGCTTTCCCTGTTCCCTCTTCCCAAAGTGCACTTTGGTGTTTGTCACTTTTTTTTTTTTTTTTTTTTTTTTTTTTTGTGGAGGAGCACTCCAAAGAACTGTTGTGCCAGGTGTAAAGGTGGCTGAGGCAGTCGTGCCAGGCGGGAGGCTGAGGCAGGAGGATTGCTTACAAATTTGAGGCCAGCCTGGACTACATGGCAAGACCCTGTTGCAAAACAAAACAAAACAAAACAAAACCAAACAAAAGCAGAAACAGTCATGCAAGATGGTTACATGGTAGGAATTCCTGGGATATTCTGAGGCTCTCGAATATTGGATTGTTTGTTTATCATCATCTTTACAGCCACTCACAGGAAAATTTCTGTCAAAATCTACATCCTGAATGACCAAAATGCTTTTATTTTATAGGGTATATAAACCATGTAATATTTTCTCTTGCCCTGATGACTTGGAGCTCAAAGCCAAATTCACAACTGAACTTACAGTAATTATTTAGCAGTTTGACAGCATACATTTCTGTCTAGATTGTCCATTTGTTTTTTTTTTTGATGCAGGGTCTGTGTAGTCCACGCTAGTCTTCAACTCACTATGTAGCCTAGGCTGGCCTCAAACTCTCTGTGATCCTGCTGCCTCAGCCCCTTGAGTGCTGGGATTACAGGCGTGTGTCAGTACTCGTAGCTCCATTTGTTTGTAATTTGGGTATCTTAGTCTTAGTCTATTATTATAGTCTATTATAAAACTTTCTGTATTATTTATTTGTTCTCCTAAGTCAACTCAAATCCTTTTTGGAGTTTGGATTTGCACAAGAAAAAAAAATGTTGATGAACTTTAGGCAAGGGTCCTTAGTAACCCTTCTTCAGACAGATACTTTGAGACCATCCCGTGGTTTATTGCCAACCCCAATAGGATTAAAGCCTGATCTACCTGACAAGTATCTAGTAACAGCTGCTCCTAAATAACTAGTAAATGCTGGGTATGGTGGCATACACCTGTAATCCCAGCACTTGGGATGCATTCTTTGCTCTGCTAGCGGGTTACAGCGGCTGTCATGTTATATGACCTCGCTGAAATCGAGGTCTTAACCAAGTGAACGTTGGTGGATGGCTCTGTAGCTCTGGGGCAGGATTCAGCTGACAGCTATCATTACAACAAGGAATCAGGACTTTAAAGAGCTGAAGGAATCTGAGAGACCATGTAGGATTATGGTGTACAGATAATCCCCCAGAAATCAAGACTAGACTCTATACCGGGGTTGAGATGAATGGTTGATTCGAGCTTTTTAGAATATTTTATTTTATTTTATTACATTTTTGTTTTGTTTTATGGTACTGGGAATTGAACTCGGCACTTTCCACTTGCCAGGAAGGTGTTTATGCCACTAAACTATATCCCCTGATTTGGGCTTTTTGAAGAAGACCTTTTTGGCCCTATCCATCCTGGCTTTTATTATCAGCTCAATAGATTTGAAGTACCTCTGGGGTCAGCACTGTAAACAGGTGTCTATAAGATATTGATACTGATTTTTCCTGTGTTACATATCAGCTCATGACAGTTTTTTTTGGAGGGGTAGGTACTTAGAGATTGCACTCGCCAGGCAGACACTTGTGCTGCTGAGCTAAATCCCTAGACCTGGCTCATGACAGCCTTTTTTCGTACCAGGGATTGGACTTACAACCTTGTGCTTGCCAGGCAGGCACTTAGGCCACTGAGCTAGATCTCTGGCCCTCATGACAGTTTTAATAAGTTTACAGCGATGTTTTCAACAGTGGCCCCATCTTCAGATTAACACAGTCAGTGCACACCAAAGGTGACTGTCCCAAGGCACAGAGTGGCGGAGTGTCTGTTTGAAGTCTCATCAGGTCCTCAGTGAAGCCACAGTGCGCCTGTAAATGGACAGGTTTAGGCCTTAGCCTACTGGCCACTGTGAATCAACCTAGGGCTGAGGGACGCTGTTCCTTTGGTCTTACAAGTAGGAGCCAGCCCTGAGCCCTTTCTGTCTCGCTGGTAAGGAAGCCAGTAGCTAACCAAGGTGATTAGCTGTAATCGTGTGCCCAGTACCATCTTTGAGGACCTCCTGGCATCGTCGCATTTGATTCTTAGTTCTCTGCCAGGAGACTGGCCCTGTGGCCTCCTTTCAGGTTGTCATCCAGCTGATGAGAAGCCCCCAGAATGTCTTCAGGATCCTTTGCCTCTGGATCCCGCGATGTAGCACTAACTATGCTGTGGCCTCCTTCTCTTGTCTGTGGGCTAGAGGACCTGGCTGACTGTGCTGCCTGGACTGGGAGATTAGGCTGGGAAAGGACGAGAACTTTTCTGAAATAAAGT
Source organism: Cavia porcellus (assembly GCF_034190915.1). Taxonomy (NCBI): domain Eukaryota; kingdom Metazoa; phylum Chordata; class Mammalia; order Rodentia; family Caviidae; genus Cavia; species Cavia porcellus. The sequence continues at coordinate 63,508,659 of NW_026947489.1, forward strand.
TTTCCAGAGTGTGTGTCTCCCACTGAACCCCTTACTGGTGATGGAAGCCAGGGCCTTCACACTGAGCTATATCTCTACCCCTTTCTGAATTTTGAGGCAGGGTCAGTCTGGATAAGTCACCCAGACTGGATGCTTCTGCTGTCTTAGCCTCCCAGAGTTGCCCTGTTTTGCCCTCTTCTGTCTCCCGGACCCAGAAACGGCTCACCCTGTGCTCTTTCCATGGCTGCTACCTCTTACCAGGCTTCTTGAGTTCCTCACAGATGGTTAAACAGGACGTGGTTACGCAGTCATGGTCCTGCCCTCCGGCCCTTAAAGTCCTTTTATGGCTTTCTGAGAAGGTTTTTTTTTTTTTTTTTTTTTTTTAGACTTAGACCCTAAAATGTAAAGAATAGCCATGGATGCCAATGACAGGCCTTCGATTAATATCTAGGAGTTGAAAGGTCATCTGAAGTCCAGGAGAATCATGGTTTCTTGGTGTCTCAGAATGAGAGATGGGTGGAAGTTGTGAGGGGAGCTTTGGGATAGATGGAGTGTGAGGCCCCAGGATGACCTGTGGCCACCTTCATTCCTTGGACAGGGAAGGAAGGGCCCTGTGTCCTATATTCCCCCGTGCAGGTAGGTGGCCTATTCCAGTCAGCCCCATGACGCAGAGGGAGTTCAGTCCAGTGGTGGCATTTGGCCCCTGCCCCGTGCCATCTGCTGATTTCAGGGGCACAGAGAGGACTTGGCATGGTCCCTGTCCTCTAGTATAGATGACAGACAGCAAAGGAATTCCAGTGTCAATAGAGTGGAGGTACAGGTAAACACAGAGGAGGGCCTGCTCAGCCCAGTGCTAAGGTGACATCTGAGCTGAGACTGGAGAGTAAGGGTCTGATGAGGAGAGGTGGGAAGGTTGTGTAGGACAATGGAATGGCACCCACAGAACTGTGCAAATGTGTTTACATTGGGGGAACCAGAGTTAGTTCAGATCACCAAACCCTAGGTACCTGAGAGCTCCCGTCATAAGCAGTGTCAGTGCACTAGGGGGTATGAGTGAGGGTGCATACCTGGAGTTTATCTAGGTATTATTGACCTAACATTGATATTATCTAGGTATTACTGACCTCAGGTCCAGAAAAGCTAAGTAATTTGTCCAAGTTCTTACTCAGCTAGTAAATGGTGGAGCTGGCATTGAAACTGCTTCTAATTCTTCTTTTTTAAAAACATCCATATATTTTTTTTTTATTTGACGCTAGGGATTGACCCTACTGGCACTCTACTACCAAGTTATGTCCCCAGATTTTCTTTTCCTTTTCTTGAGACAGTGTCTTCCTAAGGTGCTGAATTACCCAGGCTGGGCTTGAACTTGTGATCCTGCATCAACTTCCCAGAGTGCTGGAATTACAGGTGTGTGTCTGACTGTGAAGCTGTTTTTAATTTTTATTTACTCATATATTTTGGTACCAGGGATTGAACTCAAGACAGGCAGGCATGTGTGCCCTGGAACTAAATCCCTGGCCCAGAACCTACTTTTTAAATAGACAAGAGCTACTGAAATGTGGATGGTAGATGAGAGGGAGAAGTTCAGGAGTCTTCAGGGCTTGCAAGGGAGCTGCTCCCCGGTACCAGTGCATTCTGTGGCTCCTCCAGCACTGTCATCCCGTGTCATCTTGGAAAGGGGTTCCGAGGTCTGGAGGGATGTCCTGATGGTACCCTTGGAGGGTAAAAGTACCCTAATGGGAGGAGCAAGTCACCATTCCACTGGGGTGAATCTGCCTGCACACAGACTTCAGCTTCAACTTGAACTTTTGTTTTGTTTTCCTCTTTTTATTTTTAAGTAGTAGCATCTGTTTTATTTTTCACTAACCACTAAAAATAATAGCTTATAATTATTTGTGTGTATTGTGTGCCAGTACTGTTTGAGCACTTAGGTCATCTCTTTTTTCTTTTCTTTCTGTTTTTGTTTTTGAATTGGTGTCTCAGGCTGACCCAAGACACCCAAACTGGCCTTGAGCTTGCAATCCTCCTGTCTTAGCCTCCAGAGTAGCTGGGATCATAGTCACACATCACCACACCCAGTTAGGTCATCTCTTTAATACTTAGCACACTGTGTAGGTTGGTATTATTTGCTATTGCTAGAGGTAGGGAAGCTGAGGGTCAGAGTGGTTGGATAACTTGTTGAAAGTCAAGCAGCTAGGGAGGAGTAGAACTGGTTTGTGAGATTCCAGAGCCCACTTCTGTTCCTGGTTTCACCTACGCACCACCAAAACACCCGAAGAAAACAGGAACATAGAGACAGATGTTGGTGGTCAGTCCTGCCCAGGTCTGCAGGAGTTGTTTCCTGTAGCAAGTTCTACCTGCACAGTCAGTTTCTGTGGCTGTGTGTGTGTGCGCGCGCCTGCATGCATGCGTGTCTGTCCAGCCTGAATCCATTTCACTCCTCACGTTCTTCATGGTGTAACTAAAGCAAGTGGACCTGGTTCCCTTCCCTGCTAGCCACACTCACAAGCTTGAGGCTTAAGTTCTAGTTGTCACTGTGATCTGTGGTAGAAGAAGCCCATCTGTCAGGTGGGCTGGTTGGGTTTGGCATGCGTCCCCTGTGCATTTGGCTCTTGAGGTGTTGTAGCTAAGATCTTTGTTTTTAATCATAATATTCTACATCTTTTCTTTCCATGCTGGTCAGTGTGAACCCGCTGAGGGTGGTAGTAAATCTTTCTTTAATTTCCACTGTGATGGATTATTAGTTCATTTAAAATACTGTTTAATCTATACATGTGCCCAGAGGCTTTTAAATATACAGTACATTTGATAATTGTTGGAAACCAGCTAGGACTTCACAAATAGTCATCTGGACTCATGAAGCCATAGACTCTGTGGCTCCGTTAACAGCACCAAAGTCCAAACATTAAAAGGTAGTGAGGTCTGCAGCTCTAGATCCCAAAGTTCCCTTCTTTATAGGAAGTCAACCTATTTTATTTTCCTAAGAATCAGCTTTTAAAGTTTTCCCTCAAAAGGGAGATAGACAGCACTAGGTGATAACTTCTCTGGCTCTGGCTCACAACTTGTGGACCTCAACCAGCCTCCTTTCCCTTCCTGCCCCTTCCTTCATCCTTCCTGTTCATTTTCTAGCTTGCCCTGGGGCTGGTGTCCCAAGCTGCATTGAAGGAATGGGAGGGGAGAGGGCCAGAGTGAGTCCTTCGCAACCAAGGCTAACACCTGTGGTGTTGGATTTGTACGATTCTCTAGCACCAGACAGCTCAGGCCGTGCTCAGGCAGTGGACTTTTCTCTTGTCTTTTTATGCTCAGAGCCATGATGAGGAATGAATGAATGAATGAATGTGTGTGCATGGGTGTGTGTTTGTGACATATTGACATCTAATACAGACTGTAAATGCCTGTTCTGCAGAAGGTAACTCAGTAAGTTTGGGGATTTGGATTTGAAGCTGAGAATAACCAGAAACCTGCCTGTGAACCTTTTTTTTTTTTGGTTTCCTACAGAAGAGAAGTGAGAAAAGAAATAATTGTACTCCAGGGAAATGCATAATTTAGAAGCTGTCTGCATGCATAAGAAAACAGACTCTGTGGCTGCTCTGTAAATGGGGAGAGGCAGCCAGGGTCATTGTTTCCCTTTCTCCCCTGGGTGTTTGTGTAAAAAGATGGCCCAGTGCTTCCCTTGCTCCTGCGCTCCTATGGGGCAGCTAGGCCCTGGCCTTCAGAAGCATTTGGCCCTGAGGGAGCCTTCCGCTCTCTTTCCCTCCCCTTTCTGGACAGCCTTCTTTCTGCCAGGGGAACGGGGGTATGGAAAGGTTGAGGGTATTTCAGGAAACCTCAGTGGGGGTGCCTGACTCTGCCACCTGTAACCCTTCAGCATCCAGTGGCTTTGTTCACCATGGGCTTTGGCCCTTTCCCTTCAACCCCTGCCCCCTCATCCAAGGGATAGTCAGGATGTGACGAGGGGCCTCTGGTCCAAGGGTTCATGCATGTATTTTCCTCTCGTGCACTCTCAGTCATTTCTCCCTTCTGTGTCTTTCAAACATTTCTATACTGTTCAGTTTAACCCAATTTCACATCTCTAAAGATAGTAGAGGAAGACCAAGCAGGGATGACTTTATGCCCTGATCCTTATAGGTGTGTATCTTCAGAGCATCTCACATCTAATCTGTTACCTTAGATATGGAACCTGTGTGGTTCAGGGTTGCAGGAGGGACATAGTCTCATAATAGGTAAGGTCTAGCAACCACTGTGGTCTTTGAGCCCAGGACTTGGCAGTAGTGTTGCCATGAGAAGATAGACAGTATTGCCATATATCAAAGTCTCAGGAGTGGGGAAGGGGCACCAGGAGGTGAGCAGCTTCTCTTTGATACTTCTGTAGATGTGGGTTGGTGTGTGTGTGTGCTTGGGTTATTGGGTTTGTTTGTTTGTTTGTTTGAGACAGGGTCTCACTTTACAGTCTAGGCTGGCCTTAAACTTGTGGCAGTCTTCCTGCCTCAGCCTCTCATGTGCTGGGATTACATGTATGTGGCATCACACTTGGCCTGTTGAATTGATGGGGATTTAACTGAGCTCTTTAGACCTGAGGGTTCTTATTGGTTTGACTAAATTTATTTTTTCAGTACTGAAACTTGAACCCATGCATGTTAGGCAGGTATGCTACCACTGAGATACATTGCTGCCCTAAGCAGCTTCTCCTTGGAAGAGGTGGTTTCAGTGAGGTTTAGAGGAGAAGGAAGACTACGTAAATGCACAGGTGCATGGATCCCAGACACAATGCAGCAAGAAAGATCTGATTTTGTTTTTCTTCCTTCCCCATCTCTCTAAATAATTTTATCTTCAAAGCATGACTCAGGTGTTAATTAACACTCAGGGCTCTCCTGGGAGATTGGCAAGTGGGAACATTACCCCCATTAGTGAAGTCCTGGGAATAGATGGGTGCCAGAGCCCCAGAAGGGTGAGCCAGTGAGAAGCAGAGTATCTGCAGCCTCAGGGCCCTGCCTTTCTGCTCGCTTGGTCACCCTGAGAGCCTCCTCACTTTCTCAGTGTACGTGGGTTACCCTAGAATAAGAGCTGAGAAGATATTAGAGGTGTTTGGTATTGTGGGATAGGTCTGGGAAGTCTAAGGGTTAGGGAGAAATTCTGGGAAAATTCACTGACCTTGTGATTTTCAGTTATAGGAGGCTGAGTATACCATTGATTTCATTCGTTTACTAATCTTTCTTTGAAAACATGCCAGGCATCAGTTTTTGAACAAGGTGTTACAAATAAGGGGAGTCACTTCTCCCAAACCAGTTAGCTAGCTTTTCAGGGTCCTGCTGATTGAGAATTTGATCCTTTGGGTTCTGGGCTCAGCCTCTTAGGCAAGGCTGATACAGGCAGATAGATGGTAGTTTCTCCCAGCGTCTGAAAATTGATGGAAATACGTATGTGATTACTGAATGCTGAGCCCTCTTTCCACAGCTGGGTGTGGGGGTAGATGTCTTCAGGCCTCCCTCAGGGGCTGTTCATGGCTGTCTTCAGTCCTGGCCATTGCCTGGAGATGGTGATGATGATACTGGCTTGCTAGGTACCTGGGTAGCTGCTGAAAGTGCTGAGCTGATCCTGAATCTCCAGCTTTCGAAAAGCAGCAAGACTGGAGAGATTTCCATTCCATCCATTGGGCAGCTTGGGCACGGTGCAAAAAAACAGATGAAAAGGTGTTGCATTTTATCCTGCTGGTGTTGCACCTCTGGGTGACACTTGGATGCTGCTTGTGTTAGAAGAAGACTCCGATCACTAATGCTGTTTCCCTTCCCTTGGCACTGCAGGCTGCTGAGAACCAGTCCTAGACCTCTGCTTGAGGGTCCTTGCTCTGAAGACGTCACCAGTGTGTGGAGCCTGCCCCACACCACCCCCTGCCAAACCACGGCCTTTACCTGTGTCTTCCGGTGTTTCCCGTGCGACCCATCCTGTGGGAGGGCCTCGTGGGCGGCCCCAGAGTTCACCCCACGCTCAGCGGCGCCAATGGTGAAGATGACGAGATCCAAGACTTTTCAGGCGTATCTGCCCTCCTGCCACCGGACCTACAGCTGCATTCACTGCAGGGCCCACCTGGCCAATCATGATGAACTCATTTCTAAGGTACACGCTCCCTGCAGACCTTTCCTGCCTACCCCTGGGGAGGGCACTTGGGGCTGCTGAGGTTGCAGAGGTTACAAGCTCTCCTGAGACCAGGATGCTGTTCCTCGCTACAGGCACAGGAATGGCCTGCCTTGTTTAACTGAGAAACAACCATGAGCTGTAAGGGCAGGGTAGTGGTTTACTTTGTTGTGCTGGAAATGAGAGATCTTCCTTGTTGGAAGCTTTGGGGGCTGAGAGCTTGCAGACCAGAGAAAGAAAAGGGCTAAAGAATATTGGAACCTTATGCCCAGCTTGCTTGGTGTAGGTTGGCAGATAAATTCTGTGAAGAGGGTTTTTTGTTTGGACAATGAATTGGAAGAGCTGTGGGGTCTTGTAGGTTTGTTGTTCTTGCTTTGCGCCTGGGGATTGAATCAAGAGCCTTCTCCGTGCTAAGCAAGGGCTCTATCACTGAGCTACATGTCTAGTCCCATTTTGGAGGGTTTATTAGCTAAGACCAGAGATCTGCTGGCAAGCCCCAGGGAGAGTTGTGAGGCCAGCGCATTACCAAAGCGAATGGCCTTTGGGGAAGAACAGAAGTGGCCTTTTGAGGAACTGACCCACTGGCCTGTGGAGGCCTTTAGAGCTTTTCCATGAAGTAATGTGGAATGATATTTGGTCATAATCAGAAAATCAGCCCTGTTTCTTCCCTTTGGAGCCTAAGCAACTGCTTGTAAAATTGAGGCTGGGGGTTACTAGGAAATAAACAAATCCAACATTTCAGTTGTGAAATCCAGGAACTGGATACTTCAAGCTTCATTCTCTGGGGAGCTTCCTCACTCCTGGCCCTAGATTCTCAGGGGAGGAGAAACTGGTTTTACTAGATTGAATGACAAAGAGAAAAAGATCATGGGAGACTTTTCCCTTAAACAGCATCTTTCATTCCATTAAGAGAAAACAAACTTTTATGCAGACCCAGACTAAGACTAAGTTTTTTAAATTTTTAAAATTTTTTTGTAGTTCCTGACCTATTTATAAGAAGTGTTGGGGAAGGCGTTTTGCCTCTGGTTTGGTAGCCCTGGCCAGAGAGGGAAGAGGGCTCCAGTCACCAGGTATAGAACATTCCTATCCAGCTGGCCCATTGGACACAGGAAGTCTGTGGCAGTCAGGGCTCTTAAACAAGCCTGAGGACCGAATCCCTCATTCTAGACCTGTTCCAGAGTGCAAAGTTCCCTGCTATCTGGAGCCCTGAAATTCCTGGCTGGACTTTGACTCTACTCCACTTTCCCTTCTCTGTTATTCTCCTTTTGCTCTTCATGTTTCAGCCAGCCCAGCTTTTTTTATCAGCTAATCCATCTTTCTTAAATTCTTGTTGAATTTTGGGGGAACCTCTTGTCTGGAAATTTGGATACGGAAGGCTGTGTCAGAGAAAAGACTAGCCAGTTCTCTTAGCTTTGGAAGTAGGCCTGCAATCTTGGAGGGAAATTGTGAGTTTTTCCTTTTTTTTTTTTTTTTTTGGTTGGAAATCTCCACAGAAAGTGTTTGCCCATATCTAATGGGGGAAGCCAAGACATCTTAATTCTAGGAAGATGTGCTATATACATAAAAAAGTGAGGTGCCAGTAAAGTGGATTTCAGTACCTTCTGGACACTACGAACTGCCAGTTGACACAAAAATGCTGTCTCACTTAACTAAGAAATCTTTAAGGTAGGAGGTTAGTCATGTCTTAGACTGACAGAGAAGCTGAGATGCATAAAAAGTTGTCCAGAATCTCAAATTGGCAAAGAGCGGGTATTCAGAGGAGGATTTCTGGCAGAGGCAGTTATTTGAGCTGGTCCTTGTAAGGTGGGTAGAAGTAGAGCACATGGAGATGGTCATGGTTTTCGGAGTTTGCCAGATCTGTTGGGCTTGGCACGCGGGCCTTTGACAGTCTTGCGGATCCCAGCTTCTGAGCTAGGTCTCCTGCCACTTCCTCACTTTGCTTCAGCAACTTGGAATTAAGCACTATTCCCGGATAAGGGCATCTCAGCCTTCTGGGCTTCACCAAGTGTCGCTCCTTCACCCTTCTTCTCATGAGCCCCTTCGTACCCTCGGGTCACGTCTCCAGATCAGAACTTGACTGCAGGAGCTCAGTAAATGATCAAATAAAGGAACAGATGGAGCTGGAGCCTGGGAGAAGACACATTGTGAGTTGGGATTTAGCTCAGTGGCGCAACGTCTGCCTGCAAGCATAAGGTCCTGAGTTCCATTCCTGGTACCAAAATAAGAGAAAATTAGTGAACGAAAAAGATCTCATTGGCTTTGTGTTCCCCTTCCTGCCCCTGTTGGTGCAGAAAGGCTCATTCACAAGTCCAGGCCAAAATCAGCACAGGCTTTGGTTTCATTGGCTGCAGCCGGTGCACAGATGGGGTGCTTTAGAGCTTGATGATTTAAGGAGCTGGGTGAAATGCCCGGCTGTGGGGAAAGAGGGAGGGAACTGTGTTGAGTGTTGTACAAAGATTCCTTTATTTTGCTCCGTAGCCACCCCCAGCATAAATAATCTATAGATTCCTATGCAGGTCTGCTTAATGGAAAAGTTTGTCGTCACAGCGCTTTCCTTGGAAAATGGGCCTTTCTTCTCATTTTTTTGCTCTTTTCCGTTTAAGAAAGTTCAAGGAGAGAATGTCCCCCTGTTCTCCCCTCTTGACTTAATCTCCTTGGGTTTCAAAATCTGCCCACTGGGAACGGGAGCTGGGAAACAGATAGGAGCTGGCAGCAGTGCAATTAAACGACACTCTGTAACCTGTAACTGGGGCGTTTGGTCTGAAGGCTTGACATTTGTTGGGAGCGGGGAGACCTGCCCACCTTCATTGTGAAGAAGAGGACACAAGGTCCAGAAAACTCCTAGTGTGTGGCCAGCAGAGGCTGGGAGGAGTGGGGGCTGCAGGCCTCCCTGGCAGTGTGGCTGAGCCTGCTTGGAAACGTGCAGTGAAGTCTGAAACAATCGAGGCCTGTATTTGAGGGGGGTGGAAAGAATCCTGCACCAGACCTCCTCCCTTCCCAACTACTTTCCATCCCTAGAGGCCTCATTGCCTGCTCTCCAGGCATTCAGCTCTCCCACCTCTGAGCCCGTTTTTCTCTCCTCAAGTGGGCAAAATAGCATTTTCTGTGTTCAGTGGTGTCTTAGTTTATTTGGGCAGCTAGGGCAAATGGCCATAGCGTCGGTGGCTTGTGAGCACAGACGCTGGCTGATTTCTCGTAGTTCCGGAGGCTGGAAGAGGAAGATATTGGCAAGTTCAGTGTCTGGAGAGGGGTCACTTTCACAGATGGTTTCTTCTTTGCATGGCTTTGGGTGTATAAGAAACTGTGGACTTTCTCTCTGGCCTCTTTATAAGGACACCAACTATAGTCACCAGGGCCTTACCTTCAAGACCTAATAACCTTCCAAAGGCCCTATGTCCCGATACCATCATTTTGAGACCTGGAATTTGTTTTTGTTTGGTTGTTTTTTTGAGGGGGAATGGTGGGGGACAGGATCTCTGTATATCCCAGACTGACCTTGAACTTGAAGCCATCTGCCTGCCTCAGCCTCCCAAGCTCTGGGAGCATGTGCCACGGATCCTGGCTGGAAGTTGGATTTCCACATGAATTTTGGTGGGGAACACATATTCAGAGTACTGCAAATGGCTAGCACTTAGTGTATGCTTACCCTGTGCCAGCCTTGTCATGGCCCCGTGCAGCGGCACGCCTCACTGGGAGAGGGAGCAGCGTTACCTCAATAACTGGGTTGTTGTCAGGCTCAGATGAGATCATGAATGTGTGGGTGGTTTGCAAATTAAAAGGTTTATGCAAATATGAAGTAATTTGCTTCTCTTGGTTTTACTGTCAAAAAAAGAAAAAAAGTGGAAGGAAGGGAATACGTTGGAGGGGAGGGGATTGCTCCTGCTCCATGCCAAGATAGCTTTGCCTTAGAATTTGGAGTAGAGGAGTTAGATGAGGCAGGGCCACTAGACAGCTTAGCATGTAAGGCTGTGGATGTAGAGGTGAGTAGCAGAGCAGCTGCCTAACATGCACAAGGCTCTGGGTTCAGTTCCCAACACAGGACACACACACAGGCACACAGAAGTTTATTGTATCTGTAGATATAAAAGGTAACAGCTTTTCCTTTGTAGGAGTGGCGGGGGGACTTTGAATTGATCATGGAACTATCTGGGGAACGTGCTGAGGTGTCCTGCAGTTTCTGTCTTAGAGGGTGTAATGGTCTAAGTGCTGGAGTGTTTGCATGCAGAAATAGTTTGAGTTGGCACAAGGAATTGCTCACACTGTTGTTTCTTTCTTTATGGTGCCAGCCTCAGTATAAAAATATGCTTTGATCCAACTGAAGCTATTATTATTATATAACCAGTTAGTTGCCTTGTGAAAATAATTGAAATCAGTGGCACTAGCTCTTATGGAATCCTGGGTCCTAATCGAGGTTTGTGTGACAGTGTGTCTGTGGTCCTTCCCTTACCACCAGCCCCGCAAAGTGGAGTAGTCATTTGGGAGTAGCGAATGAATTAGTCTGTCACAAACTCACTCTGGGGATTTGTGACTTCATCCTAAGGCACAGGTGGCTGTGTGCTCTTGGTCCTTGAGAAGATAAGCAAAGGATGAGATGCAAAAGCAGATTTTGCCTCCATTTCTCACTGCTGTCTTTGGACGCTCAGGTTCTTTGCTGGTGATTTCCCCAGGTAGTTGACATGGCGGATCTGCTGGTGTGGAAGTACAGAGGTCTAAGTCCCATCATGTTGACTCTATTGTCAGTGCAGGATTTCTTTCTTTCTTCTTTCTTTTCTTTCCTCCCCTCTATGTTTTTTGAGACAGAGTCTGTCTCACTATGTAGTTCAGGCTGGCTTTGAACTAACCATTTAGATCAGGCTGGTTTTGAGCTCTTGCCTTATCCTCCTGATGGGTGGGATTAAAGGTGTGCACCACCATGACCATTTTTTTCTGTCTTTTTTTTTGTTGTTGTTAATATTGGGAATTAAACCCAGAACGTCATACATGCCAGAAAAAGGCACTACCACTGACCTTTGTCCCCAGCCTTTTATTATTTTATTTTGAGGCAAAGTCTTTCTTACTTCCTTAGTTGCTCAGGTTGGCCTCAAACTTGAGATTCTTTTTTCTCAGCCTCGTCTGCATAGCTAAATAGAACCAATATGACTTTATAAAGAGAATTACTTTTTCTAACCTCAAGTATTTGACCTGTGAAAGCCTTTCTCCTCCTACTCATAAAGTCAGCCCCTTTGCACCTCTCTAGAGCGATCTGTGGACCACCCAGATGACAGGTGAACCATGTCTGTGCAGAAACCTTTGAACTAAGGGATGTGGTTAGATTGCAGTGTTGGAATTTGTATACCTTATGGTATCTTCCTTCCACAGAGACAGAGATTGAAGCAGTTCAGGTTGAGAAGAGCCGTAAATTAGGCTGGGGTAATTTGGGTAGCATAGACGTCCACAGTGGTCACCATTTAAATTGTATCTTTGGGGTCTGTTTGGTACATATGGGTGATGGCAGTGGAGGTCATGCTTGTATTTGCTCTTTCACTCATTTGTTCCGTTCCACATTGCACAAATACTAAATATGGGTAATCCTCTGTGTGCTTATAGGATGGTACTTGATGTTAGTGTGCTACCTTCAAAGGGCTCGTCCTCAAGGAACTGTTACTCTATTTGACAAGGTAATAGGATCTGTTAAGTCATCCCTCATCAAGTTTGCTGTTCCTTATGTTCTCTTAAAGCAGACCTCATTAACTGTGCTGCTGCCTGTCTCCCAGTCACTGTGAACTACTTGAACAGACAGTTGTGATGTCATTTCTGTGTCTCTAGCCCAGCGCAGTTCCCAAAGACTGAAAAATTCTAGTGACTCTCAGTACTAGAAGACAAAGACCTTACTGGCTGTAGTGGTATGTGCCTGCAATCCTAGCCACTTAAGGAGGCTGAGGCAGGAAGGCTGAAGGCTCAGAACAGCCTGGCAATTTAGTAAGACCTTGTCTCAAAATATAAAAGGTTAGGGATGCAGCTCAGTGTTCTCTGGGGCTTGGGGCCTATGGATTGGCTTCAGGGGATCCCTAAGCTGTATGTGTGATTCTATGTGCACGCATATTTTTCTAAGGAGAGTTCCATGGTTTTCATCACATTCTCAAAAGTTGTTGGTTAAAACAAGAAGCCAGCCAACCCTTAAGAACCATCTGTGTAGGGGTTCTGGGAAGACTTGGAAGGAGTGGCATTGAGTTGTGCCTAGAAGCCTGAGCCCAGGCATATGGAAGTAGATGGGGGCAGCTGGTGCAGAAGGATCCTGTACTAAGAGATGGGCAGGGTAGCATGCAAAGAATGGCCATTGTTTGGGGTTAGATATTGAGGAACGGTGTGAAAATAGATCGGAAAGAGCAGCTTGAGCTGCTCTTGTTAGAAGTTCAGATTCATCCTGATTACACTTTGGTGCTGCTGAGGACTTTTGAGCAGATGCTGATGGGGCCAGCTAATGGTGAACGTCTCTGTAGTGTGGTAGACAAGCTGCTGAGGAATAGAGAAAGGGCACAACTTGAGTGTGTTCAGTGTTGTGATCTGAATGTGTTCCAGGCACATGGTAGTCATTCCATAAATACTTGCTGACCACCGCTTGGCAGACAGAAAGTCTCTGATATGCAGGCATGGGTGAAGTAAATTGAGGCCAGAAAGTCATACTTTTTAGATGAGAGGCAACCTTGTCCCACAGTCATGTTTGGTTGCTATGAAAATTAATGATCTGTGCATGCGTAGAGTTGCTTACTGATTTATTATCAAAGGAACTGCTGGGGACCAAGTCTGGTGATTTTTGTTTTCTTTTCTCTTGCAGACTACATGCAACTGGTGCAAGAATCAGTTCAGATATGGTCCTTTTCTGTGTGGTTACTTTAAATACCAAAAGGAAATGTTGACTTGAGTAGTGAGGCATACCCTGAAAATTAACTCTGTGGTTTACAAAATGCCTATAAGTATTTAATCATAAGATTGGCTTGTACATTAGTGTTTGGGTACTTAGTAAGAACACAGGTGAGCACAGCTTGTGAAGCTACTCAGAATCCAAAGAGACTTTTTTTTTCCATCAAAGTATTTGCCCTGAGAGCCAAGAAGTAGCTGCAGGACCCTCCCCTGCGGTTTCGTTTGTGCACCAGCACTCCCTGTGGCCTCTGGAATGATGAAAGCTGCTGCACCACTGGTGGTTTGGCTGTTGTGCTTTGGGCTCTGACCAGAACCCACTGTCGTGCACTATTGTTCAGTGCTGTACTGCTTCTCACACTTTAAACACTGCGCGCTTCCGTGCTCGGCATCACGTACTTTATAACTTTCCTCCAAGGTGGGGATTAAGTGACTTGTGTAAGGCCAAGACTGCCAAGAAGTTGGAAGGGCTGAGCTCTAGATCTGTCTATGCTCTTTAATAACACAGCTTGACTGTGTGGCCAGCAGAACTCGTGCAATATCAGCTATTTTAGGGTCTCTCCCAGTGTTACTGGTGGTAAATCCTATGCTTTCTTCTCCCCTACCTGGAGAAGTCTCTTTTCTTTTTACTTAATTCCTACCTGTCCTTGAAGGCCAGCTCAAGTATTTTGTAGGTGGAAGTCTTTCTCCTGTAGGATTTCCTCCCTCCTCTGAAGGTCTGTAGAACTCACTGTTGCTTGTTCTTTTGGCAATTAATAAGGACTGGCTTATAGCGAAACCTATGTTATTGTGGTTACATTCACTTTTTATGTGTAATTATCTTATTTCCCAACAAGATTCTAAATGTCCTGCAGTCATAGACTCAGAACTTTAGAGCTGGAGTTGCTTTTCTGTGAACCTGGGTTTTCTGACTCAGCTCCTTGTTTTTACAGACTGGGAATCCAAGGCCCAAGGAGAACTGGAAAAGCTCTTGATTTTGTAGTTTGCAACCTCTTCCCACCTCACACATGCACACACTGCCTTGCATGTAACAGGCGCTGGTGTTACAGGGCTCTTGGAAGATGGCTGGCAGCTGGAGGAATGAAAGTGTCAGGCTCTGATCTTGCAAGACTGTTTATCTTTCTATCTCTTTTTCTTCATCTGTCCATCCACCCTTGTGAGAGCAACGGACTCCTTTGAAGTTCCTTCCATCATCTCCATCTTCTGATTTTAATTGAATGGGGTAGCGTGAGATGATCCGAGGCCATGTAACTTGCTGGCTTGAGCCAGACTGGCTGTGTTCAAAAGCTGTGGCTTTTTCACTGAGTAGCTGCGCACTTTAACTAACTAACTAACCTCTCCCTTCATATTTTGGCAAAGTGGGAACAATACTACTACTAGATCTGATGGAATTTTGTGGGTAAAAAATGAAGCAACCAATGCCAAGTACTTGTAGTGCATAACACATGCTGTGTTAGTCTATGAATATTCATGAAGTGAAGCCCCCAAGTGGAAAGCGACCCTGCAGTATAACCAGGGCCTGACACCCTGGTATGTTTGCTTATTGCGTGGCCCCCTTCTATTTTTTTTTGAGAGGCTTACCTATGGCACTCCCCATACGACTGCTGTCATGATCTCCAGAGGCCTCTGTAATCATGAGTCTCTTGTTGCTTATAATTCCAGGGGGACCAGCAGGTCTCCGGAGGTAATTAAGTAATGACAGCAGTACCTTCCCGGCTGCTCTCCAGAGCCTTACCTGCAGGCAGCAGCGAGGCTTCTTTAGAATGAAAATGGAAAATTCTGCCCCTACCCTTCCCTTCTAACCTGTCAGGTGGTTGTTTTGCCTCTGACCCACATGCCAACCAGTTACAAAGACCTTGCTCCATCTCCTGACAGCAGCAGCCCAGGCAGCTGGGAGAGGCTCCCTGGCTGAGGATTGCTCTTCCATTTCCTTCACTCTGTGAGGCATCTGGGTGGGGGTGGGGTGGGAGTCTCTTGAAAGGAGCCACTTTCTTTATCTTAAAAAAAGCAAACCAAAAGAGAATCTCTGATACCTTTGTTCCCATAGCCCTCAGCAAAGCTTCAGAGAGGAGAGAGTTTGCCCTGGTGACCCAGAGTATTATCTCTGGGGTCAGGGCTGCCAAGCTCTCCCTGTCCCCTCCTCTCCCCTCCTATGGCTAGTGGCTGGACAGTGACTCAGAGGCCAAGGGGGAGGAGAGGAAGAGAGGAGGCGATGGCTCCAGCAGCTGCTGCTAAAAACAACAGCAACATCTAATCAGTCCATAAACTCCCTCCCTTCCACACCACAGTGATGTCAGGAGGTTGAGCAGGTGGCTCTGCTGCCTCTCCGCCCCCACTCAACATCCTGCCCTGTTGCCCTTGGGTCTTGGAAGGGGTTGTCTACAATCCTAAAAGGGAAAATTATCCATCTCTGGGGGCCCGGGAACTCCTTTCCCTCCAGTTATGTTTGGTCGAACCAAGAGCATTCCTTGTAGCCTCAGTTTCCCAGTACACAGGGGAGGGAACAGAAAAAAGCCCGGAGTGGACCTTGTCATTTGTTCCACCTTTAGTGAGTTCCTTCCTCATTAGCTGGTAGATTTGGAGACACAGCAGCAGATGGGTGATACCTTATTCTCACCCAGTTTATACCCAACATGCCTTGGTTATCAGAAGGTCCAACAGCCAGAGGACCAGCCAAGGGCAGTAGAAATGGGGGCCTCTGTGAGTCTGGTCCCCAGCACCATCCAGGACAGCTGAAGAAAAAACATTTCCAGGGCCGGGGATTTAGCTCAGTGGCACAAACACCTGCCTGGCGAGGGCAAGGTTCAATCCCTGGTATTAGAAAAAACAAAAACAAAACAACAAAAACCATTTCCATATTGATTTCCATTCACATTGGCTGCTTTGCCTGAGGTGCCCAAATGTCCACAGCTTTCTCCCTGACTGCCCCTGGCCTGCCCCATAGCATGAGCCTGGCCTACTGAAATTGCCTGTGTTCTCCTGGACGTCTTTGGAGGAATGAATGTCAGTGTTCTGTGACCAGGCCTGCCTGCTGCGTGATGCCTATGGACAGTCTAAAAGCTGCATTTGACCTCTTGCCTTTAAATGCTAAATGTTCCACATGGCAGGTGGGGTCATCCCAGACACATTTGCCCAGGAAACCTGAGCAAGAAGCAAGTGAAACCAGACTTCACAGTGTTCCTTCAAGGCTGAAGTCCTATATTTCTTGATCCTCCCCTCAGCAAGAGAAAGAAGGAAAGCAAAATATATCTGTGGGGGAGGAAAGCTCCTCCCTGTCTGTCTCCTTCTCTGTAAAAACAACAGGGCAGCCTGGCCTGGGCCCTGCAGTGTAGGTGCTGGGTAAGGAAGGAGGAAAGCCGATAAGATAAGGTCTGACACATCTAGGTCACCAGGCTGCTGCTGGCCACCTGCGTGACTGGTCACCTTGAAACTGACAGGCGGGAGGATGGACTTTGGTTCAGGGCCCAGACTGGCTAACTTCCCGTGCCTTTATTTGTTCAGTAAACATTTATTGAGCACCATTACTTACCAGGCCATGTGCTAGAGGTTTCAGACCCCTATGTATCTCTGACAGACAAAAATCTCCCCCCTGGGTCCTAGGCCTGTAACCAGTGCTATAAAAAGCAATGATTTCATTCAAAAGCTAGTCGGTCCACTGACTTTCAGAGTAGGGGCAGCCAGTCATGTGCTAGAAAGGAGTGAGTGTCTGAGTCTTGATTCCTGGTTCTTTGGCCCAGATCCAAGGGTCGGCAAGACATTTTCTGTAAGGGCCAAATTGTAAATGCTTTAGGTTTTGCTGAGCATATAGTCTCAACCACAAAGCTCTGCAGACGTAGAGAGCACATACACAAATAAACATGGCTGTTTGCAAAACAGGTGCTAGAGGCCCAAGTAGGTGCTGGGCTTACAAATTCTACTAACTCTTGGCAAGGCGACTGAACAGACTGTTGGGAAGTGGATATTGGAGAGATGGGCCAGTGTGTTTTCAAGAGGAATCACAAATGGGCCCAGTGGCTACCCTTGGCGGGGTTACTACAGAGGTTAAGGCACTGTGTTAATTGACAAGGAGTAATTGGCACTGTGGTGTCAATTAGCTTCTCAGAGAATTCCATTTCACAGGCCAGACTTGAACCTCAGCTATTCAGCACCCAAGGGTTCCCACCAGAGGCTCTAGGGTGACTCAGCCAAGAGCACACATAGTTTCCTACAGTGTCATCTCTAATGGGGAAACAATGGAAGCCCTGCTGGTGGAGTCAGTGGCACCACTGGCAGAGTCCTAAGTGAGGGAATGAGCCACCTTGCACAAAGCCTGACTGACTACATTTTCAGGTGGTGTTTGGCACATGCTTAAACCCCCGCCCCCAGTCACTCAGCATAAGCTGACCATGATGGAATGAGCACCTTGGGGACACATGGATGGATGCAAGCCAATTCTTGGCCTTCCCTGGTTTTCAAAGGCCAATTGTAAGCTGTTACAAAAGGCAAGAAATGCAGGCTTTGAGTGGGTGATCAGGGTGCTGTGGGGGTAAAGAGCAGGATGTGTGGCTACTCAGTGAGCAAGAGAGGAGTTCACTGAGCAAGCACAAAGCTAGAGAGCAGGCACAGGGGACCCAGATGGAAAAGGCATGTTTCAGGGGAGCAGGAGGAGAGCAAGGTGGACCATACGAGGTGCAGAAGGCCAACCTAAGGAACTGAGACTCAATTCCATGTGCTGAGGGGAGTCACTAAAAGGTTTTGTTTTGTTTTGAAACAGTGTCTCTCTATGCAGTTCAGGCTGACCTTGAATTCACTATGTAGCCCAGGCTGGCCTCAAACTCAACAGTGAGCCTCCTATTTCAACCTTCCAAATGCTGGGATTACAGGCATGTGCTATCACATCCAGCCACTGACAGATTTTAGGTGACAGTGGAAGGATGTGACTGAGATTGGATGACAAAATAACATGGGCTGTTTTGGAAAATCAGCTTCTACCTAGCTTCTGAACACTATATCTTTGAGTTCTGTGTGACTGCAAATATTGATATCATGTAGCATATAAAAGCATCAATAATGCACTGTGCTGTTGGTAATTAATAACCATGCTCAATCCCTCCCTGGTAGTGCTTGCAGCTAAACAGCAAGCAGGTAAATCATTGGCAAACTACAAGCAGCCATAACTTCAAGAGCAGGGTATTTGAAAACTTCTGAGACCTGCAGGATTGTAAGGCCTGAGCACTTGGTCTGCCTCTCACGCTTCTTGTACAAGGCTCCCTGAATGATTGAAAGCTGGCATTTGCATCCCCACACTTAAGATTTTTTTCCTTTCCTGAAAAAAGAAGAAAGAAGAATGTAGAATTTAGATGGTTTAGTTCCAGCCGTGAGGTTGGGGTGAGGGCAAGTAAAGAGGGAAAAGAAGTGGTGTCTGCAGTGTTCAGGTAGTTCAGGGCCTGTCTGGCAGTATTTGAAACTGGCATCCAGAAATGGGGATTCCTGGGCGTTGGCTCCCAAATTTAACAGCACATTAGACCTACAGCTCTCTGCACTGTAACCCCAGAGAATCCTAATTTGTAGGTCTGAGTGCCAGTGCTGGGGATTCGGGGCTCTGTCAAACCAAGAGGAGCAAGTTACCCAGAAGTGCCCAGCTAAGTGGGCACTCACTCTCAGGGGATGAGTACAACGTCAGCACCTCAGATGAGCCCTGTAAGTCTTACTTTCTAGCTTTCAGATTTGCCTCCTCTAGTCCTGGCCCTATTGGGGCATCTGTATTTTTAACAAGCACTGTACTTTCCTCTCCATCCTGATGCAACTAGTACTTACACTTGGGAGCTGCTGCTCCAGGACCAGTGTCTGCAGTACTTAGAGACACCCGTCTCTGCTGTGGCCACTGTCCGCCTCTGAGCCCTTCCCGTCCGCTCATTAGTGATTCCCCAAAGGCCAACACGGGTGATTTGACATTTGTTTCAAAACAAAAACAGCTCTTTGGAGACCTGTAAATGATGATGACAACAGTGACCATTTTGCTGGGTACTAAATGCCGGGCAGGCGCTGTGGTGGACACCTTTTATGCATCACATCTTTTGTCTCACACCAGCCGAGAGAGGGAGGGAGAAAGAAAGGTGGTATTCTCTCTCAGACGAGGATGAGGTAGAGTTGACCAAAGGCACCCCGGTGTAAGTGGTCAAATCAGACCTTGAATTGGAGCCTGACCCCGATGCCTGCACCCCACAGCCGGTGTTTTGCTCTGGTTAGTTGAGAAGCACAGCCCAAGGTCTTCTCTCAATCCTCCCCAGGCTGTCTGCCTGGCTCTGAAATCTCCCAGACCAAACGTGGCACCCAAGATTTCTTCTGCGTTTTTGTTTGTTTTTAATCAGGTTTTCTGGCCTGGAGAGGCCCAGCACAAGGAGGGGTGGAGAGAGAGCACAGGTGACCCTCTGCAGGGCTGGGCAGTACGTTCACCTTTGTCACACTCTTTGTGATTAACTCCCTTCTCTCCTGAAACCAGATGAGAAGGAGGAACTCAGGAGTCAGCAGGGCTCAGAAGCCCTAATTATTTCGTGGTCCAACTGGGTCAGGGGGAGTGACCTTGTGCAGTATTTTTTTTTCCCCCTTTTCAGAGCCACACATGCCTCAGTGCACTGTAAGGTTGGGGGGAATCCAGCCTTATAGTGAGTTAGCCCCACAGCCAAGGGAGTTAGTGCCCCTGTGAAGCACACTGCCCCTGTGCAGTCCCTTCTCCCTGGCCCTCTGGCCAGCACAGGCTGGTGTTAAGTTGCCCCAAATACCCAGGCTCCTATTTCACATCCTTAGGCTGAGATCCCCAGCCAAGGTGCCCTTTCAGCTTGGTTTTCCCACACTGGCTGCTCGCTGACAGATAAGCTTCTAGGAGGAGGGAATCTAGGAGGCGGGAGGTGGGAGGGTGGAGGGTGGGTGCCCTGGCAGCAGACCCCTCCATCAGCAGCTACAGTGGGCCCTGCAGCTCCCCAGTATCGTGTTGGGTGGGGCAGGCTGGGGTGTTGGCCAGCTGCTTGGCCCCAGGCCTTGACTGGCAGCTGGAACTTGACTTGGCTGGGGCCCATTTATACATATGCTTAGGCTTTACCTTAGGGTGGAAATTACAGACTGAAGTTTGGAAGTGTCAGGAGATGAGGCAGCTCTGTGTTCAGTGTATGGGCTCAGAGAATGGAGTGGCCGCCTGAGCCGGTGGTGCTGCTGCATAATCTGCCCAGGTTGTGCCAGACTCGCGGTCCAGACTTCTCAGAGATGTTTCATTCCTTGGGCCTGAACTGAACTGAGACATGAGTGCTGCTCGGAGCTGGGAGGGGGAAGAATCCGGCGGACAAAATGTTCTTGCACTTGGACAGGCCAACCGCAGTACAGGCTGGGTCCTTGGGAATTGAGATGAAACCTCCTCCTGCTCTAGCCATTTCATATGTTGAGTAATAAATGAGGTTATTGCCCAGATGAACTGGTTTTAATTGACCTTTTTTGAAGTGATAAATGTGCATGAAATGAAAATGGGAGCAACAAGAAAGTCCACACAGATCACTTGCCAGTCTTATTGCTTTGGGGAGTGACCATGTCCTCCTGGACCTTTTAAAACCAAATACCTCGAGCCTGATTATAGGGATTATCAAGTTAAGAAGAGTTAGTTGATATCCCAGGTAGGCTCAGGTCATTTTTCCAAGGATGGCTTCCAAAGACGACCTCCTGGGTACAAGGTGCCAGGGTGACAGACTCTAAGGACTGGGCCTGTATGTGTCAGGAATACCCAGAGACTATTTTAAAATGTGCACAGAAAGGTAGCAAATATATGTTTGTCTTGGAATAACCCTGGCCTCTGCATTCTCCCTGGAGTCCTAGCCTAGGGAAGATGATTAAAAATAGATCTGAGTAGCACTTCCTGCTTGGCAGATGGCTAATAGCAAATGCTAGGGCTTGGGGCTGACCTTTCCTTTCTGAAATCTGCTCTGTGTTTCCATGATGCTAATTGAGCCCTCTCTAGACCTAATCAAAGACTCTTTAGCTGGTTTAAAAAAAAAAAACAACCCCCATTTTGCTCTCCTGGCTGGGCTCAGTGCATGGAGCAACATGAAAGTGCTGGAACTTGCATGGAAACACCCACTCCCAGGTCCAACTGGCTGGTCCTTGTTTTAAAATTGACAAGTTCTACTCTGAGATTTACCCCTCTTCGGTTAGGGATCCCACACCCTCTCCACCCACCCCATGAGTGGGAAAGAAGGCCGGCAGGCAGCATTTCCCTCAGTGTCATAGAACAAAGAGTGCCAACCGCCAATTACTTTCCTAAACACCCTGAGTTTTGAGAAGTGAAAGGAAGGGGTGTGTAGGCCAGTGTCCTGAGGCTGTCAAAAAAACACGACAAATGCTAGATAGAATTATTTTCTCCCTTAAGGAAGACATCCAGATAGAATACTGACGCCTGTGCTGAGAAGTCTGTAGTGGTGACCCGTAGGCCCTCTGGTTAGCCTACTATTGATGAGTTTCTGTTGGCTTTCGTGGCCTCACAGCCTTACTTCCTCTGTAGGGAAAGCCCTCTACTAGGGAAGTGCACACTCACTACTGCCATCTTCTTCAGACCCATGCATCTTTATTAAAATTCTTTAACAGCCATAATTTATTATAGTAAATACTATTGTTTGATTTCTTTTTGAGACATGGTCCCACTATGCAGTTCAGACTGGCTCTGAGCTCACTTTGAAATCCAGGCTGGTCTCAAACTTCTAGTGATCCTCCTGCCTCAGCCTCCCGATTGCTGGGATTACAGCCGTGTGCCACCATGCCTGGCTCAGTTATTTTATTATCTATGTCTTTTAGGCCCATCTTCTGGTTGGCCAGGCTGTAACCTTCAAGTCAGAGATGAATATTCATATCCCCTATTGTACTCAACAGGTTCTTGGACT
This sequence comes from Cavia porcellus, assembly GCF_034190915.1. Classification (NCBI taxonomy): domain Eukaryota; kingdom Metazoa; phylum Chordata; class Mammalia; order Rodentia; family Caviidae; genus Cavia; species Cavia porcellus. Next base: position 63,530,564 of record NW_026947489.1, read on the forward strand.
GTAATAGGTGTTTGTTGCTTTATAATCATGGAGGCACGGTATTTGTTCATACCACAAGATTCAAGGCTGTTCCCTTATCTTTGGACATTTAGGACAACCATCCCCCTTCTTTCCACAGGCTACTTTAGTTTGACACAAAAAATGTTTTTGATTGGGAGATGATGGTCCAGTGCTGGGAACGCTTTCATGTTGGCTGAGGAAGAAAGTTGACTACCAAATTATGTGGAAGAGATTTCATCTTAAGCCAGGAATCATCAAATAAGACAGGTCAGCTGACGAGCAGCAAAGACCTTTCCACACAAACAGGAAGTTTAAAAACGCAAAAGAAGAGGTCTAACTCTGAGTCAGAAATGTTCATTTAATGTCTAACTGTCTTTTCTCTTGAGGATACGGGCTCAGAGAATATGTACCCTTGTAAGAGACCTTACTCAACCCCATCATTTCACAGATGATGTGATCACTGTGCGGAGCATCAGGGATCTGCCCAAGGATGACATCCGAGTTAGGGGCAAGTCATCCAGTGTCTCATGGCTGAGGTGGGTGTGGGTGGGCTGGTTGTTCTGATCACTTACCTTCCTTTTCTAGGGGAAATACCAGGAATCCAGTGCCCAGCTTTTGTGATTTGGCAAGCACCCCGTGTTTGAGTCTTTTTGACATTTATGTCTCCTCTCTGTTTCCTAAGAGCTCTTTGACTTTGATTTCTTCAGTCCCTAACGTGACTCTTACTATTATAACACTTTTAAGTACTGTGTGTCGTCTTTACTGCTTTATCTAACTCTGCTCCGAAATCCAGTCCCTGCGGGTGTATGAGTACAGAGGATACAGGTAGGTATATGTTCGCAGAGAAAAGTTTGAAGCTGGACAGTTGCCACTATAGGAGACAGGCCACCTTAATCACCTCTCTTCCCTTTGTGTCTGCAGCTCAGAACCCAATTAATTGTCATAACTTGGACTTTGATTAGCATTTCCAGGAGAAGTGATGGGGCATTTAGGAAACATTCTTTAGTATGAAATGAAAATAAGAGGCATAGAACAGATGAGCATATCCAAGGAGATACCACATCATGTCACATACAGAAAATTGGCGGAGACTAGTAGAAGGAAAGTAGATATTGTCATTCCATTTCACAGATGAGGAATTTAGACAAAGTCAAATATGTGTAACTGCAATCCACTGCAAAGTGCAGTGGATCCAAACTGCAGTTTGGTATCCAGAGTGCAGTTCACTGCATGAGATTCCACAGATTGCAGTTATGCAAACATTTCTCTCCTTATACCTCTTGTCACTTTTAGCTCTGAAGTCCAGGTACCAAAGAAAGAAGGGATTTTTACAGTGTTCTTTTCCCTGCCCAGTACTGGGGCTTGAACCCTGCCTGACCTTCACACTGAACTACATCTGCAGTCCCTTTTAATTTTGAGACAAAGTCTCTCTAAATTACATGGCTAGGCTCAAGCTTGGCAATTCTTGTTGGGTTGGTGCATAGTAATCCTAGCATTTGAGAGGCTGAGGCAGGATTGCCTCTATTTCAAGGCTGGCCTGGGCTACATATTGAGTTCAAGTCCAGTCTGAACTATACAGCAGAACCCTGTCTCAGGAAAAAACAAAACAAAACAACCCCTTGCATCCTCCTGCCTCCCAACGTGGTGGGATTATAGGTGTATGCAGCATGACTGGGTTAATTTTTAAACCTTTTAATTATTTTTCAAGTGTTATGAAAAAAGATTTATTCATTCAGTAGTGACATGGAAAAGCTGTTTTCAGGTAGGGTCTTAGACCATTCCTGTGATTGTCTTCAGTCAGCTTTAAGTGTTGCAGATCTACAGATTGAGTTTTCCATTCAAGAGTGACTACCCTTGCCGGGGGTAGTGGGGCGCATATCTGAATCCCAGCACTCAGGAGGCTGAGGCAGGATGAGACCAGCCTGGGCTACAAAGTGAGTTCAAGGCCAGCTTGAACTGCATAGGGAGATCCCGCCTCAAAAACAAACAAACAAAAAAACTACTACCAAAAGAGTGACTGCCCTCTACCGAAGTGATTCACTGTAACACGCTCAGAGGAAGCTGATTGGTAAAGTATAATTCATTAATTTACAGTGGAGCACATAATCTTGAAAGCTCAAATTGTGTGTTATCTTCCTTGAAAGTAAACCTGCTTGAGCAAGAGAATTAAATATAGACAGTTACTAAGTAAATATGGAATCAGAGCAGAGAAATCTGAATAGCCTATGAGATTTTCATCAGTTCTGACAGATTGATCCATCCTTCTTCATTGAAGAGACAGATTTTCCAAGTGAATACCTTCTAGAAAAATCTTGGACTTGAAGTCAAGGCCTGGGGTTTAAGTTCTAACCATGACTTACAAGTTACATAAAACTCAGGGGCTGGGGGATTTAGCTCAGTGGCATAAGCGCCTACCTTGCAAGCGGGCAGTCGTGAGTTCGATCCCCGGTACCGATAAAAAGAAAAAAGACAAAATAAAACAAAACCTAGGGGAGTTACTTTTGCAGCCCTGGGCTTCACTTTCGTCCTGTGTTGTTTGGGGAGTGGGGTGGTTAGTGTGTGTGAAAGTACTTTTGTACCTTCTGATATCCTGTGTGCATGTCAGCGTTAGACTTCCGTTAAACTCCCTTTCATTATGTTTTTAGGAAGTCACGTTACCCCATCTTCATTTCCCCCTAGACTTTGGAGCCAGACTGCCTGGATCTTTGTTATTTATTGGTTGTTTGGCTTTGGGAATGTTTCTTAATCTCTTTGCTTTACTTACCTTCTTGGTAAAATGGAGAGGATGACTGTACCTTCCTCATCGAGTTGTTGAGGATTAAATTACTTTGCTTTGAATTGTGGTTTGAATCCTGTCTGGCATAGTAAATGTGGGCCATTACTACTGTTATTTCACAATTTCCTTCCCTCCCCTTCCCTCCCTTCCTCTCTCCTCTTTTCTTTTCTTTTTTTTTTTTTCTTCATTCATTCATTCATTTTTAAGTACTAGGGCTTGACCTCAAGGCAGCTACATTTTCTAACTCTTTTTATTTTCTATTTTGAAATAAGAGTTTTACTAAGTTGCCCATGCTGGCCTTGAACTTGTGAGTCTCCTGCTTCGGCCTCCAGAGTAGCTGGGACATGGTGTGCACCACTAGATCTGGCTGCAGTCTTTTAATGTGCTGCTTCAATCTCATCTATAAACTTTCTCCAATTTCACTGTGGTGATTGCTTGTTAGTCTTTGGGAAGCAGGTCTGTTCTATAGCATGTGACTTGGGCCTTGGGAGATAGCTTTATCTGGCCTTTTTGCTTCGCCTGGTTGTAAGGAAGGGCTTATACTATGGAGGGTCTCTTGGTTTTCCCACATCCTCCATAGATATCTTTAGTATTATTCAGGACATTTTCATTTGCTAGTATCCCACTGACTTTTGGAACAGGAGTGTAGACTGAAATAAAAATCAGGAAACAGGTGTATGTATTTCCTAGGCATATTAATTTGCATTATCTTTTTTAATAATAGCAAGTCTGAATTGTTTTCAAAGGCCTGATGGCTTTGAGGGAAATTTGAGCTCTATTGTTAAAGCCTTTTTGAGTTTTAGTTTTATATTTGAGGAGGGCCCAGCTGTTAAGGGCCAGCTTCCACTGCATCCCGATCCCTCGCTCTGGTTTCTGATGCCAATGCTAGCCTGTCTGAACGGCCCTGGTGAAGGGGACCTGCCAGTGTTTTCTCCGTAGAGGGTGAGGATATTTGATTGTGGGTGTCCTCCACTCCCTATCATGAAGAAGCATGTTTTCCAGGGCTCAGTTTGAAGAGGGAGGGAATGCAGGATGTTGAGTGCCGGCAGCATCTGGCTTTTCCCACTGGCCGCGTGTTTACATTGGCATCTCCCATCCTGCCGCATTGCCACAGACTGGAGAGCTTTATCCTGCTCTTGGTTCAGCAGAGAACAACTGCAACGCCCAAGCCCATCTGAGGCCCTCAGGATGGCTAAGAGGTGTGGGAGAGGAGCCTTGGGGTCTGTGGCCGCCTGGGGATTTAGGTGAGTCTGGGAGCTCTGATGGGTCGATGCAGCTGCTGTGGACTGGTCTTGCTGCTCCCATTTTCACCCTGAAAGTGTGTATGTGGTGTGCAAGGAGACCTTTATGACATGTTTCTTCTGAACCAGGCTCTGTGCTTCATATATGCACACAGACTTCTTCACAGTTGTACAAGACAGAATCATGGAATCAGCACTGTTGTTCCCTCTAGTACACTGGACCTTCAAGGCTCCAAAAGATGAAGTGACTCGCATGGGCTACACAGTTAGTAAAGGCTATGTGCCAGGCCTTCTCAGCTCTGAACCCTGCATACTTTCTTGGGCCCACATGCAGGCCCAGGGAATAGGATTTTCTCTGCCCCACTCGCTAGGCCAGTAATGGTGAACCTGCACATGCGTGCCAGAGTGGGCTGTTGGTATCATTGGAAGCACTAAAAGATTCACTGTCACTGCCTCAGACCTGTCCCTGAAACTGTGCCATTCATATGGGCCAGCAAGAAGGTGAACCTGCAAGGTCTGATGATAAGAGTGGCTTAGACTCCACAATCTCCTCCCTTCAGCAGTAAAGTGCAATGCCCAGGGCCTTCTCCACCTTTTGTTTTTGCAGTTTCAGGCATCTCAAATGCTCCCATGGCCTTGGAATTTTATGACTGCACACAGCAGATATTTCCTCCTTTAGAGCCAGTGCTTTCCCTGCCCCTCCCTCCATCTGTTCAGGGAATGAGAGAGTGAGGCGAGACCTACCAGGGCTCAAAAATGACAGGGACGAAGGGCCTTATGGAAGCCACCCTTTTGTCCCAAGGCAGCAAAAGCCACCCCAAGGTTTCTGGGCAGATGATATGAAAGTTTTTTTGGAAAGTCCTGAACTCATACAAATGTCTTTGTCCTATCCACTGTGACCTGTGTCCCGGTGTGGAGTCACACAGTTAGGAAATTCTTCCTGTCTAATGAATTCATGTCTCTCTTATATCCACCTAAGTCCATTTCCTCTTGTTCTTATTATAGAGACGATGGAAGAAATCCCCTTTCGTCGTCTTTCCTCTTAGCTAAACGTTGTGTCTTTAAATTGCACTCCTGTTCTAATTCTCACTGTCTCCATATGCCTCCTCCAGGTTGAGGGCAAAGCAGGATCCAGTGCTTTTCTGCAGGGTTTTAACCCCTTGGAATAGAAGCCATGGCTCTCTTGACCTAAAACCCCTCACAGGTCTAATCATAGAGAAAAGAATGAGAAGTGAATAGGGAAAGAACTGGTGTTACCTTCCCTGCAGAATGTCAGACCTCTTGAGTTTGGGGCTTGATGGAGATCAGCCAGCACCTCAAGGGCCGGGTTTTTATTAATCCTCTTTAGGTCTCTACATCAGCACTTTGCTTCCTTACCCCTGACATGCGTAAAAGGGGCCAGTTGTAACCATCCCTTAAAATGTATAATCCCTTGTGCAAATTTATAGAGATAGAAAGTAGATTTGTGGAAGCCATTGAGGCTGGGAGCAAGGGAGACTGCTAATGGTGTGAGATTTGGGGTGTAAAAATGTTCTGCAGTTAGATTGTGCAGTTAGTGGTGACGGTTATGCAACACTGTGAATGTGCCAAGCTCCACCAAGTTGTATATACGCCTTTGAAATTTACTAAGCATTTTTATACAGTTATCTAATTTATTTTTTATGTAAATCTGTGACTGAGAGTACTATTTTTTCAGTGTGCCCATTTTTACAGATTAGGAAGTGGAGTCTCAGACAAGCTAGTTGACTTGCTCAGCTTAGTAACATAGCTATTATGTGGCAAAGTCGGACTCCAACCTGATGAGATCTGGTCTTTGGAGCTCACACAGGTCACATTGTGTGTGTGAATGGTGTGTTGGAGAGGCGAGTGCCAGGGGCTCCACAGGTGGACTCACAGATTATTCCAACTGGAAAGCACAATGTGGAGCCCTCAGTCCCATCCTTTTATTTTTGTGAGTACACTGAGTGGCAAAGGGGGAACCTTGCCTTTGGGCCTAACAGGAGAGAGAGAAAGATGAAAGGCACCAGAGCACTGAAGTTTGAAGAACCAAGTATGTTACAGTCAGTCTGGTCTTTTCTTTTCCAGGCTTCTGAAAAGGAAAAGATGGGAACCTTTTTACTCTGCCCTTCCTTTACTTTGTTTTACTTATTGCTCTTAACAATCCTGTGAAATGGGCATGGTTTCCACTTGCAGAGGAAAAGCTGTGGAGGCTGAGAGAAGTTAAATGATTCTTCAGAGGTCAGATAGCCACTAAGTGGAAATTTCAAAGGCAGAATTTGAACCCAAACCTTCTGATGTCAAGACTAGAGCCTCATATCCTGCAGCTCTCTGATGTTGTGGCTGGTGGGTTTCTGCTTCCCATCTCTCTCTGCACCTCCCGGGCACTGCCTCTGCTGCTGCCTCCTGGTTGACCTTCCCGTGACAGGAGGGGCTGAGTTTGAGAGGCTCTGCTCCTGTGCTGGGCCCTCTGGGTGACGAGGACCTCCAGGTGAGGACCCCTACCCATCTCCTAGGGGAAGGAATGCGCACCTTTGCTCTGTTGCTGCCTCCTACCACAAGTTTTCATTTTTCAATAGTTCTACTTTGAAAAAAGGAGTTGCTGTCTTCCAGACTTTCACAGGGGCCAGAAATCAGTGGTTTTGGCTACTAAACAGGAAGCTTAAAGCCCTTTCCGTTCCTTTGAGCTGGCTGGAAGGGCTGGGCTTGGAACTATTACTTTATTTAAAAGACAGAAGAAAAGTTTTGTGTGGCTTTAAAAAACAAAACAAAAACCCTTTCCTGGAGGCCTGTACGCCAGCCTTGGTTGATACACAACATGGAAAAGAACTGCTTTGTTGCCTGGCAGTAATGACAGCAAACAAATGTGTCTGACAGTCTGTTTGGCATCTCCTGGTCTGAAATTCTGTTTGCTTCATCCTAATTACTTCCTTAACTTCCTTTTAGACTCCCCACCTTCGGCACCACCCTCACTCAAGGCCGCGCCAGGCTGTGCCAGGTTGTGCTAGGCTGGGCCAGGCCCACAGGATACAGCGACCCAGCCGGGGCTATTCTTGTCTGTGTCTAGTTGCAAGATGCCTGTTGTTCTCTGTGGCTGTTTTTCCCATCATAAATGTTGACTTGGCAGGGGCCCCCGGGTGGAAGCCATGGTAAGGGAGCTTCCAGAGTCTGCCTTAGAAAATGCAGCTGGTGTTGAGTGCCAGGCTGAGGAAAGAGGTTCATAGGCACTGCCTCTCGGGGTGCTTAGGGAGACATTGTCACCAGGATGCCCTGCTTGGGTCCAGCAGCCTTCCCAGGCTGTGGGCCTCTGCCAGCACTCTCTCGAAGGACCGGCCTGCGGGAGCTGCATGGGTCTGGCCTGTGAGGCGCCTCTGCGCCTGCTGGCAGTTCTCTTCTCTGCCTGCACCCTCCTCTCAGTCTTGCTCTCTAGGAACTGTTGTCTGTGTCAGGCTAGAGAAGGCTGCCCTGAAACACACTGGAACCTCCAGGACAGTGGCCTATCTGAACTACTTAAGCATATTCTCTTATATGTATGCACTTACTTGTAAATAGTGTGTGTGTACTGCTATCAATATATGTATTACAAACGTATAGAAAGAGAAAAATCTAAAAAAAAAAGTGAAAAAAATCTAATGAATGCATACATTGTCTTTTTCTTTCTTTTTTTCTTTTTCTCTTTTGTACAATTGGAGTCTGAACTCAGGGCCTTGTGTTGATCTATACCCCTAGCCCTTCTTTATTTTATTCTGTATTTCTTCATTTGTGATCATAAGATTTACTATCCTTTTCCTTCCTCTCCTCCTCTTCCTTCTTCTTCTCATTCTTCTCTTCTTCCTCTTCTTCTCCTCCTTCTCCTCCTCTTTTTTTGTCCTTTTGAGACAGGGCTTTGCTTTGCAGTTCAGACTGGCCTTAAACTCAACTTGTAGCCCAGGCTGGCCTTGAAGTTGCAATGATTCTGCTGCCTCAGTCTCACCATGCCTTGTTCCTAGCCCTTTATTATTATTTTTTTAAGTTTTATTTTAAAAAGAATAAAACTAAACAAAGTAAAATAGAATAAAGCAGTCAAAACATAACAGTGAAAGTAGTACAGGACTTCAAAACAGGATAATAGGAAATCAACAATGGTTACCATAATATCTCTTATTGTCTTCACAGTAGTTGTCTATACCATCAGACATAATAAAATCAAAACCCAACAGAGTAAAACCAATCAAAACAGAACATTGAAGAAAACAAAACAATAAAGCAGAACAAAACAGTGAGAACAATGTTGGATTTCAAAAATAAAACCAAAGGAAATCCATAATTGCTATATTGTATATTGTTATCCTCTAGGGGCTGGGGATTTAGTTCAGCAGCATAAGTGCCTGCCTGGCAAGCACAAGGTTGTGACTTCGCTCCCCAGTACCGGAAAAAAGCAAAATAAATAAATTAATTAAATTAAAAAATCAGGGTCCTGGGGCTGGGGATTTAGCTCAGCAGCATAAGCGCCTGCCTTGCAAGTGTGTGCTTGTGAGTTCAATCCTTGGTACCGATAAAAAAAAAAGACAAAAAAAAAATCTGGGTCCTGTTATCCTCTAAATAGATGCTCAAACTACTGGCATTAGGCCTGCAAAGTCAATCAAACAATGCAGGAATTAAGTTGTTCTTATATCTCAGTTGCTAACAATTCAGTCTGTGATTCTCTTAATCAGTTGGTTGCTTAGGGGATTGGGAGGTGCTTACTGTCTGGCTCACAGAAGGGTAAATTGGCTTCTGGTTTCTCTTCCTGGCTTCACATGGCTCATAGGAAGGGCAGATTCCCTTCTTTATTATTTTGAGACAGGGTCTCACTAAGTCTCCTGAGTTGCTGAGGTGGGACTCATATTTGTGATTTTCCTCCCTCAGCCTCACAGTGCTGGAATTACAGATGTATACCTGGCTATAAACTGCTTTTAATCATATTTTATGGAAGGTGGAGTATATGATCGAATATACTTTTATCATCATCCTGAGTCACAAAAATCATGAAAAATAAAAACACTGCCATATGTCAGTTGTCTACATGGCACATGCTTCAGAGGCTTCGCTGCAAGTGAACCTCTTTGTGATAATGCTGCCATTTCTTTTAAAAATGTGTTAATATCGAGCTCCTATGACACAAAAAAAGCAGTATTCATAGTGAGCTAAAAGGAAAGGCCGTTTCATCCCACTGACAAAGTGGGACCCGGCCCATGCGTGACGTCTACTAGTCCAGGAGCGAGTCGCGTGTTATAACTGCTCAGAGAAACTTATGTTTTCAGATGAAAATGGATAGACTTTCTAGGATTTTCTCTCTACCTTGGAGGATTTTCTTGCAAACCTTCTGGGGATACCGCTGCCCTGGAAGGTCTCATAGTGTTGCCTCTCCGCACATTCCTAGTCAAGTCTAACAGATAGCAGATGATCAGTGGGTGTTTAGGAAAGAAGTGAATCTGGTGGGAAGCTGAGGCATGAGGATTGCTACAAGTACCGAGGTCAGGCTGGGCGACGTGGTGAGTTCGAGGACCCTAGATTACAAAGAAAGACACTGTCTCAAAACAAAAATCAAAAAAACAAATTCATTTGTCAAGCCCTTTCCCTGTCATATATGGTGATGAACGCTGTTTTTCTTCATATTATTTTCTTGCTTTTTTTCCTAGGGTTTGTTTTCACATGGCCACCTTCTTCCATATCTGAGCTTGAAGCTTTTGGTAAATGTTTCTTGAAGGGTGACACACCTGATTACACATCATTAGGACCATGGAATCATGAGAGCAAGAAGGGGACTGCCTGTGCAGACAACTAGTCCCTTATTAAAGTCGAACTAAAAATAAACTATGATATATCCTTAGGGTGGGATCTTACTCTGCAACCAAAAGGGGTTGAACTACTGATTTATACGACAACAAGATAAGTCATCAAAGAATTATGCTGAGTGAAAGAAGCTAGACACAAAGCATTACATGCTGTATGATTTCATTATAAAAAAAATTCTAGAATATAAAAGTGGATGACAGAGAGCAGTGGTTGCTTATGGAACCACAACTGGGGAGGGGACACGGAGGGGAGGCAAGTCTGGGTTCGGAGTCTTGAGGAAGTGGAGTGGGTGTGGTGGCCAGTCCATCTTGGTGGCAGCGATTTGTTCATAGGTCCAAACAGCTGTCAGAACTGATCCAGCAGGACATCCTAGATGTATACAGTTTATTACGTGTCAATTATACCTCAATCAAGTTGTTTAAATAGAGACAGGCTATTCACTTGTGGAATAAATATTTAACTCATACTGTGTGCACTTAGTTCACATGCTGTATACTGGGGCTTCAGAGAGAGATGGAAGATACAGTCCCTGCCTTCAGGGAGCCCACAGCCTGGGAAGAGGGAGGTGAATCAATAACTGCAATGCAGGACACCAAGTGCTAAGAGAAAGGGAAACACAGGGACAGGAAGAGTCCAGCGTGTGGGCGTCGGTGGCACCTCTGCTGAGGAGGTCAGGGAGGGCCTTGTGAAATAGAGGAGCAGAAATAAGGCTTAGAGCCAGTCACGTGGAGGGAGGAGCCTCTGCACCAGAGGGAATAGTGTGCACAAAATTGGGCACATGCAACCACCACACATAGTTTGTCTTGACTAACAGCAAAAGACATATGGGGAAGCAGGAAGCAAAGAGCCTGGTGAGTTGGCAGAGCCAGATCTTCATCCTTTGGCTGCCTGCAAAGTCCCGGCCGGGGTGCCTCTGTGTCCCAAGGTTGAACAAACAGTGCCTCCAAATGTAGGTCTGTGTCACCGGGGAACTCTTGGTACAGTGGACCTGCATGTGAAGCTGTGACACCCAGAGCGGCTCTGTTGTACGTGTGAGGTCCTGTGTTTCTTCAGCACTGTTTCACAACCCATAAGAGAGACAGTTGGTTTAGGCCTGGGCAGCTGCTGGGGAACATCAGCTCCCTGGGTTGCACCTGGGACTGAGGCAAATATTGGAGACAGTCAATAGTTCACCTGCTCCTGAGGCAGTTTTTCCACAGGTAAAGGAGTTTGCCTTTCCCTGGCAGGTGCCATCAGTCCCTGCGCTCTTGCACTTCTGATGCCCTGGTTTGAGCCCTTGCCCTTTAATCATCTGCTAGCCAGTCACCCCACATTTCTTAAGAATCGCTCCTGTATTGTGTTTAGAATGGTTTGCAGAGCAGAGTGGGATGTTAAATTCAGGATACAATTGCTATTCTACATTAAAAATGCAGGCAGCAGTGCAGAACACGGCTGGCTCATGTCAGCCAGACATCTCGGTGTAACCAGAGGAGGGAAACATAGACAGGGCTTGTGCTACTGGAAGTGGATGCCAGATTGCATGGCAAGCTCAGGCTCCTGTTTGCCCTGCTCCCTGTTGCTCTCCCACTGGAAGAAAAATGCTTGCATTTAGGCTGGAAGTAAAAATGGGATTTCTGCCTAGTGAGCATTTCTGTAATTTTGAGATCAAGTTGCTTACATTTCAGGAGGGGAGCTCCCCTCATCCCGCTTGGGGAGATCACAGCTGTCATGGCAGTGAGGACCTCCCAGAAGCCAAGAGGAATGACAAGCATGCTTGGCTATCACAGTTTCTCTTTATGCTGGGGATTCTTTGCTGTCTTCAGTAGGTCTGGGCTCATCCTGGTTTCCCATGCCCCACTTGGTGTGGGAATGTGGTTACCAGCACAAATGGTTGGAATCAAGTGGGACCAGAAAGGCCAATGTGGATTAATTATCTCAGGTGGATTAATTCTGTCAGGCAGTGTCAGGAGGGAAGTTTTTAATGACACAGCAGAATGTGCTGGGGGTTTTTCCCTCCTGTTTTCTCACCTGAGCTGGTGAAAATAGTCCAAGTGTGGGCTGGTTTGAGCTCTGTGTCTTTCTATTCTGCCTTCTCCTCCCCCCAGGCCATCTGCCAGCTAGACTGTTAGCTGGCTTAGTGCTCTGTTCTGCTCTGCGGTCCTGGAAGGTCATGCTTGCTATGATTGGGGTTGGTTTCCTATATAGGCAGACAAAATTGATACCTAACTATCGATTTGTTTTCTTGCATTTCAGTCATTCCAAGGAAGTCAAGGACGAGCATATCTCTTTAATTCAGTGTGAGTGTCTGACTTAATGTATCTGTTGTTTCATACAAATTTAGAGGGATGGGAAAAAGCAGTTCTCAGTCATTCAGGAACGAACCCTTCCTTCTCTGCCATGATAAAAATAGTATCTACAATCGGTAGTCAGTTACCTTTGGGGAACTTTTTTTTTCCCTTTGGCAAATCTCTGGCCAAAAACAGTATATTCACTGTACTGTCCGCAGTAGGCACATTGGAGGGCAGAAGTCCCACAGTGAAGGAGCTTCTGAGGACGTCCCAGAACCAGATCAGAGATTTGTCACTGGGCAAGAGGGTGAGGGGGAACAAAAGATCCTCCCTACGAACCACTGAATAACCTAAGGATGAAGGGCAGGCAGAACCTCTGTCCCCACCACAATCCCATGGTGTGCACAGCCTGCACAGTCATCACTGGGCCCCTGATTTATAACCACCTTCTGAGAAAGAAAGGCAAAGCTCATATAAGCCTGGCAGACTGTAAGAGTGGAAACCTGGCCCATTCACCTTGGAATAGGTGCTGTGTAAAGGAGAACAGCATATTTAATATCCAGGGCTCACCCATCCTTGTGATGACAAGACTATGCTACCATGTGTGCCATCTTTGGCTTCATTCAGTCCTCAGTGAGCTTTGAGGATGGTGGTCTTTTGGACTATGGACTGTACAGAGTAGCTGTCATTTTGTCCCCTTATGTCACAAGATTTGTGACATATTTGTTAGAAAAATCCTGAGCAAAGTCTCAAAGAGGACTATTTTAGCAGACCCCTAGAATTCAGCCTTGCAGATCTGAAATTCATTCCAACTGAGATGTTTCCAGATGGGTACCTCTCTGGAGATAGTATTGATTTCAGTTTTCACCAGATTCTTCCTTTCAGTGTTGGCTTCTCTTAGGGCAGCCTTATCCAGCCTTAGTTTTTGCCACCTACTCATTCTGAACAGCTAATGATGTAGGTACACGTGACTAACTTCCCTCTGTCTCTTTTTTTTGGCATAGAGTTAATGTGGGCTGTGGGCCTGCAGAAGAGCGAGTATTGCTAACAGGACTGCATGCAGTTGCAGACATTTACTGTGAAAACTGCAAAACCACTCTGGGATGGAAATATGTAAGTACCGAGGAATCTGGTGGGAGAAGGCTGTGGAGGGAAGAATGAAGGGTTCCATGCTCGCAGAAGACTTTCTGCTGCTGGCCTCCTATGGCCTTGTTGGGTTGTCTTGATCAGGTTAGGAAACCAGGCTCAAAGGACACTACCTGCCTAAGCCATCTGTCTGCCAGACACATTCTTCCCTTTTCTCTGCCTGTCCCCCACACTCTTTTATGCTGGTCCCTAACATGTAAGTGCACACGCAGACACACACCATCCTAGGCCCCTGATAGTAAGAGCATAGAACATTTCTGAAATCTTCGTGTGCTAGACATACATGATCATACTCACTCTTCACAGCATCCCTAGAGATCAGGTGCTATTTTCATCCCTATTTCTGGTTGAGGATACTGAGGCAGAAGAAGGTTAATAGTATGCTCAAGGTTACCTAGCTATGAGTGGGCCAAAGCAGGATAGCACTCAGGGTAGCAGTCTGACTGTCATGCTCCAGTAAATATTGCTTGAAAACTACCTGAGTTCTAGGCCATGTTGTAGGCATCATCAGACATTCTTTTAATGTACACCGGGAGGTATGGTTGTGGCTGGACTTTCCCAAATGGATCATCTTTCTTTCATTGTTTAAAAATGTAAAAAATGTTGAGGTTCCCTTAGGATCTAGGAAGACTGAGCAGCCCTTTGCCAGGGTAAGAAAAGGAAAAGGCAGGGATCTGCTATTTTCAAAACAGTGGGGACTGGCTGGGTATGGCAGTATACACTTGTGACTCTAGCATTTGAGAGGCTGAAGCAGGAGGATCACTGAGAGCTGGAGGCAGGCTGAGTGAGCTACATAGTGAGTTCAAGACTACCCAAAAGTACACTGTAAGATCCTGCCTCAAAAACACAAAGATTGCTGTGAATTTGAGGCCTAGCTGAACTGCATAGGAAAACTCTATCTCAAAAAAGACAAAAAAACTAGGGGCTGGGGATTTAGCTCAGCGGCATAAGCGCCTGCCTTGCAAATGTGTGGTCATGAGTTTGATCCCCGGTACCGATAAAAAAGAAAAAGACTAAAAAATTTAAAAAAGACAAAAAAAAACTGGGCTGGGGATACAGCTCAGTGGCACAGTGCCTGCTTGGCAAGCATGCGGTCCTGAGTTCAATTCCCAGTAACAGTCCCCTCCCCGCAAAAAAGACAAAAAACAAAACAAAACACCACACTGGGGACTGAGCATTCTGGCATACCTTAAGGTCACCACACAACCACAGACAAAGCCTTCACAGTCCATCTGACTAGAGGTTTATTTATTTTTGCGACAGGCCTTGCTATGCAGTTCAGGCTGGTCTTGAACTTACTGTGCAGGCCAAGCTGGCCTTGAACCCATAGTAATCCTTGTGCTTTAGCCTGTCAGGTGCTGGGGCCACAGGCATGCGCCACCACATTCTCCCTGATTTGAAGCTTGGTACCATCTATGCAGCTAAAGTCAGGATGAAATTTGGACTTCATCACTTACTTGCCTACCTATCTTTGGGCTCCTATTTATAGTCAGTTTCCCAGTACTTAAGTTTTTTTGAGTGTTAAATACTGTAAAATGCTTAGTTCCATCACTTGGCATAGCATATACATTCAAAGAAAATAAGCATAGATTGTTTGGGTATCACTGGCAGAACTTTTGCAGCCTCTGTGTATAACCCCCATACGTGGTACACTACTAGTGTTCTTCATACTGTCGTTGTGAACTCATGTTTTGTTCTCTGGAAGGGCAATGTATTTTATGTAAAATGTTTCAAATTTCCTATCTTGTCTTGGGATGCACACCTGTCCTTGGCTTAGGAAGGTCCCCCAGGGAACAGTCAGAATTGCTGGGGTGGTACAGGGGTGTCAGTGTAGTCTCTATGGCTGTCACTAAGGAACCATGTTGGTGTGAGATTCTTAAAGTGCAGGTTTGGTCGGGATATACCAGAAATGTTGGTAGTTTCTGCTCAGGTTTGCTGTGGGTCCATGATGGCTCAGAAAAAATAAAGTTTATTGGGGGATATATACAATAGCAGGAGCTATAGGTCCCAAACACAGAAATATGATTCCGTATATATAAATCAAGTTTTAAAATGTGCACATCATTATAAAAATGAAAACTACTCCAGGGGGAGGCCATGGTGGTGCTTGTCGGTGCCGCCTTGATTCTATTTCTCACATTTCCACGAAAATGTCGAGCACTAGGAAGAAAAGATCTAAGATGGGTGGTGTGTTTCTTAATGAAAGATGGCAAAGCCACTGCTCCCTGTGCTTTGCTTGGTTGTTCTGTGGGAGACATTGAACTTTGCATGCATTCCTGGGTGCAGTTACAGGCTACCCTGACTGATGGCTGGTGGGGTGCACAGTTCCACTTTTGATTATCAGGAAGTCTTCTGCTCCCTCCTGTGTTCCCCAGTCTCTTGGCTGTCTTCTTCATCAAGGCTGTATTGGATTACAGTAACAAAAGATAAACCCAACTTGCTTGGTTTTGCTCTTGGCTTGAGGTTCCAGTAAAATGAGTCACTCATTTGATAAAGTTTTATTGAAAAACTTCGACCGGATACAAAAGTGAGTGAGTAACCGAGCAAGTAATACACACCTGTAATCCCAGCACTCAAGAGGCTAAGGTAGGAGGGTTATTGCAAGTTCAAGATCATCCTGGGCTACAAAGTGAACACAAGAACAGTCTGAACTGCATAACAAGACCCTGTCTCAAAAAGACCAAAAAAAAAAAAAAAAAAAAAGAATGAGTGCTTGTGTAATATGCGCAGGGCCCTTGGGGTCAGTGCCCTGCACCCTAAAAGAAAAGAAATGAGGGAATGGGCTCTGGTCTGTGCTCTGAAGGCATTTACAGTCATGATGCCAGAGAGAAAAGGAAGCCACATGCAGACGGCATAGTTTGGCAGGTCAGGTGGTGTGCATCAGACAAGAGAAACACCAGCTCCCAGAATATTTAAAGCTCCCCAGATAGTTACTGCGCTGTGTGCCAGATGCACTGTGCTGTTCTTTCATTTTGTTATTTCTTCTGACCATCAGAATAATCCTATGAAACAGATAAAATACTGTGAACTTCAAAATAATCGTTGAATATCGCAATGGTGTCATAAAGTGGGAAATCAGGCAGTTAAATGAATCAACAGAAATGAGATCCACGGAGTGCTTCTGTAGACCCCAGGTGCAGTGCTCTTCCTACTGGGGTCCAGTGCCAGTGTGGCTCAGGGCAGTCGGATTTTCTTTTTTCTTTCACTTAACAGGAAAACACTCACTCTCTGAATATTGCTTTGTCATCCCCTCCTACCCTGAAAGCATTATTATGTAACACTAGATCCCATTTCCAAACCACATTTCTGTGTTGTGTTTGCATGCATGTGTGCATAGACACACACACACACACACACACACACACACACACACATATACATATACAAAGTGTCAGAAAATTGCTGAGCCCACAGGTCCTGTGTGAGTGTGTTCATGTGCTTATCCTTGGTCCTGTCCTGTTCCACCTCTCCCCCTCTTCCCTTTCCCTTCCCCTTCTTCCTTCTCCACATTGTGTGTTGATTCTCTTTCTCCACAAAAAATCCAAGTCTAAGCTCTTGTTCAAAACTTAGAAATCCTGGGGCTCTAGAACAAAAGATGTGGCTCCTACAGATGACCCCAGAAGCTACCAACCTTGGGGTTTAGTTCCTTACTCACTTGGGGACTCAGTGGGCAGAGCTAATGTCCAGCACTTTTCTGTACTTCATTTAGCCATATAATGACTCCAAGGCCCAGTGTTCTCAGATAATCTACCAGAATGTTCTTGATGTCTGTTTCTGAAAACAAAATAGCCCTGATCCTACCTCTGTGCTGGACTGCTTTCCCTGAATTTATGAACTGGGGGAGCTCACAGTGCTTTACGTTGGAAAGGAACTCACCAGCTATTTGAATCGAGTTTTCCCTCTGCAGGCCTGGCAGTTGATGGCTTCCAGGTTCTCCAGTCTACAGCCTCTACTGGAAAAAGGTAGTAAGGGGAGGAAAAAAAGCAAAAAAGAGGGAAGAAGAATAATTAAAGAAAATTTAAAATGTACTTGAGCCATCTGACATAGAAACAGCAAAAACAAGGAAATAAAATAGGGACCTGCTTGGCCTTGTAATTCTTGGTTCCTCTTACTGTTTTTTTCTCTAAGCCTAACAAGTGCAGCTTAAAATTATAACCAGATTTTCCTGTGTTCCTAGAAACTAGTAAGAAAGACACAGGAAATCTGAGGATATAGCCACAAGGCAGATAGCCAGTTAGCATCAGAATTCAAGGCTCCCTGTGATTGTCTGCTCCTAAATGTCTACTCATTCATTTGGCAGTGATTTGTTGAAAATCTGTTTTGTGCCCAGCAGTCTTCTAGAGATAAAACAAAGAACAAAGCTAAAATCTCTCTTTTCTATGAAGTGTATAAAAAAATACAACAGATGTTTAAATTTTTAAAAAAGAAATTAGAAGCCAGGGGTGGTGACTCACAGCTGTAATCAGCACTTGGGAGGCACAGGAGAACTGCCTTGAGTCCAAGGCCAGTCTGAACTGCACAGGGAGACCATGTTGGGAGGGGGATACACACACACACACACACACACACACACACACACACACACACACACGTGTGCACACACATGCGCGTGCGTGAGAAAACACATTGCCATTAATTTCCCTCCAAATATTCCACCTGCTGTTTAATGCACTTATCCCATCCTTCTTCCCACTTTCTGAAGCAGTTCTAGAAGCCCTTTCCATAAATGTCTCTAGTTGTGCAGGCTGCCTCAATGTCCTGAATAGATTCAAAACATTAAACTTTCGTGGTCATTTTGACTTTGAGAAAGACCCAGAAGTCACACCATGCAGATCTGGTGGACACAGACACACTATAAAATTTTGGGAGCCTGCCTTTCCATTGGATGGCACTCAGCAGCAGCATTCACTGTGTTTTTTATTGTGCCTCATAAAGACACCCCGAAAGGATTTCTAGAAATGCTTCAGAAAGTGGCCAGAACAATGGGGTTGGTGTGGTTGAAGCAGACGGCAGTAACGGGATGCGGTTTTTACTGTGACATGTTTTTAAAACTTAAACATTCCACTGTGTGTTTTGATCATTCCTCACATGTGATAGTCACAGAAGACAGTAAAATAGTAACACAAATTATGTGCTGGGCAACGGAAGGAAAAGAGATGCTGGTGAAAGTTGGGGTTTTAAGTACAGTAGTTGGGACAGACCTTCCTGGAATGATGACATTCCAGCAGAGGTCCTGAAGCAGTTCTGCTGCGGTGTCGATGCTGTCTGCCAGGATGAGCTGGGACGCGGAGTGCCTGGGTGGTAGGAATTCCCTTGTGGGTCCGGCTGATGCCCGGACCGAACCTCAGATCTGATGCCCACCATCAGTGACACTTTAGTTTCTGTGGCACAAAAGTCACCTTTTTGTCTCTGGTCACTCAGTCTCTTTTCTGTTTCTAGGAACATGCTTTTGAAAGCAGCCAGAAATATAAAGAAGGCAAGTACATCATTGAACTAGCACACATGATCAAGGACAATGGCTGGGACTGAGCAGACAGCACCTCCTAACCCAGTGTCCACGTGAATGCCATCCAACCGAACATCCTACCCCCGCGTGAGAGTGACTGAACACTTGGTTCCATCCATTTGGGGGCTTTGCCATCTGGGGCGTCCTCCCACCCCAACACCATCCTTCTGGTGACTGGCCTCAAAATTGCTGTCTCTCTGTCTCTTTGCTTTGTATCTGTCTGTGAGTCGCTCCTGGCTTCTGTCTGTTCTAGTGTTTGCTGAAAACAAAACAACTGAAGGAACAGATCCTTGACCGCACGGCAGCAGCCCACCTTGCAGGGGCTCCCAGAGCCTTGCAGGAGCTGCCTGAGGGCCTCTTGTCAGGAGAGCAGCGGCACATGGGTGTGAGGAGAGGGAAAAGGGGAACCCTGAGGTACTGGGGGTGGGCAGGGGGCGGGAGGATGGAGAAAGGGACAGAAGTGCGCCGCTCTGGAAACACCCGGGAACTTTGGCTTGAAATGTTCGACTAGTCTAAATAGACAAAGAGGAGGAAAAAAAATACCTCATGACTGCATTCTCTCTGATCAGAGGCCTCGCTTCCTGCCACTGAATGTGCCAGGATCACAGAGGAGCACAGAGAGGCTCTGATTCTAGCTGATGGGGCAACGGGCCTGGTTTGCTCCAGCAGAGTTGGGGAAAGTCCAGGTAGCAGGGAGTACGGTGGGTGAACCAAGATGGATTTGGATGACTGATGCCTCACACAGCCTCCCGCTAATCATTGTGTTTGCCTCCTTAGTCCCTGAAGGCAGTGGGAGAGGGGACTGTCATTTTCAATGAGTGAAAGATAGAATATCCCAAAGGCTTTGACCATCAACCAAATCAGAAATTGAGGAGAGCAGGGTACAAGGAGATGTTGCAGCTTGAGAGGTCCTGAAGAGTGGCTCAGATATTGAGCCAGTAAAACAAAACATAGAGCCAGTTAGTAATTCTGACTGTCTGCCTTTCTTTTCCTGACCCTCAATAAGAGTAACATGGCAGGGGGAGGGTTGGGAGGGACCATGGGAGGAATAGATCAGATTAGTGCATACTTCCTCTTTGCTTATCGTGGGATCAGCAATCCTTTGTTCATAGTGTTTCAGCTGTTTGTCCAGTTCAGCCATTGTAGACCATGGAAAACACAGATCTAAGGCTTGCAGCCTAGTGATAACCTGGTTGGTGGGTTCTTCGTGCCCTGAGTTCTTTTTGGAGCTGAATGTCTTATGTGGTGAGAGCTCTGTCAATGTGGTCCAGCAGTAGGGAGGGGTTACAGATTCCAATATTATCCTCTGCCCCCACCCTCCCATCCAAACTTCATTGTGTTAGGGAAGTGAAGAACAAATCCCTGTAAGACTTGAGAAAGAAAAGTTTGTTACAAATGTGTAACATTCAACATTCAACACTGTGAAGTCTGTTCATTGGCAGTTCAGCCAGTATACTGTGCATGACTGAAACTTTTCACTGAGTTAATTTCATTTTGTAAGCTGAAAACTTTAAGATACGTATGTATTAGGTAATTCTTAGAATCTCATTCTGCAAGTAGGCTGATCCTATAGGAAAATGTAGCTTTCAAGGTCTTTTAAAAAAAAAAAAAAAGAATTCATAAGAATCTGTAAAATTACTAGGGATTTAGCTCAGCGGTCTAAGTGCCTGCCTGGCAAGCACAAGGTTATGGATTCGATCCCTGGTACCAAAACAAAAAGATTCTGTAAAATTGATTCACCAAAATTAAAGCGGCCAACCCAGGATGTTTTTAAAATTACATCTGGAGTAAACCTGAATTCCCATAGGGAGTGAGTCTGATGGAAGTGCCTCTTTGTGTCCATGGGCTAACTGCAGAAGGGGAGATGGAGCATCAACATGGTCCTGCCCTTTGGGCAGCAGACGACAGGATGACAGGAAGCAGGGTGGCCTGTGTCTAGCAGTGGACTGCCTCTCCACAAAAAGAAAGCTCCTAGAAGTTACCTGTGTTCCCCAAGGCTCCTTGTCCAGCCGTTTCCAGAGCTTTTGTAGCCGCGGTGATTATGTTGTTCTCCCTACTTTCTTGCAAGACAAACTTGGAAGGTTCAGAAGTGTTTTATCTCTGCTCCCAAAGAAATTGTCCCCTGGCTCCCAGGCCCAAGTTCTCTTAACATTTTCAACTTTGACATTCCTAAGCTGGCTTGCCAGTGCAGAAATCATGGATTTCCCCTCTCTGTCCTTTTAAAGGAAATGGCCTTCATTTATGGATTTGATTTGATCCTTTGCCTAGAGAATATCCTAGCTATTAAGAGTCCATTTCATTAAAATTAAAAAAAAGAAACAAAGAACCATCGGTGAGGGGTGCAATCCAGGTAGATGTTTTGTCTTAAAACTGCAGTTGGAACGTAGTGAAGCTGGACACAGGTGCCCTGGATTGTCAGAGGGCAGAGACAGACCATTGTGCCACACTGTTCTTCCTTAGGGATGGGCCCTGGATCACAGCAGGCTCCTGTCAGACCCTGATTCTGGTGGCTGGTTACTAGCCATTGAATATCTAGTGGGTGCACGGCACCAGACTTGATGCAAGAGAGTAAGTATTGGTTTTCGAGAGCTACAAGAAAAAAAGAAAACTCATTAGGCTTCCCTTTGTGTCAGTGAAACCAAAAGTGCTTCTTATACCTTTACGTTAACTCCACTTACAGCTTATCATTCTAACGGTCAGCAGTATTGAGAGGCCGCCAGCTGAGCAGTGGAGACACATCAACGCATGGCCTCAGTCGGTTTATTCCTTTTCATTTCCTCACCAAATTTTGACTCAGAGCATAACCAAAGACCTCATCCGTTCACCCCATGTGGGTTCAGGGAGTCAGAGTCTGTTGGTTCTACTAGGGCAGGGGCTGGGGAGCAGCGAGGGGAGGGAGAAGTGAGAGGGAGAGGCAAGAAGCTCCACGCCTCAGCCACAGTGAGCCTGTGCCTTGAGCTGAAGGCCAGCTGGCAGCCTTGAGTTCCGTCTCCTGAGGTCACACGGCCTTGGCTACCTGGGGTACACCCAGCCCCCAGGATGTAGTCACAGGCTGCTGAGGGGTTGATTTGATGTGAATCAAGCACAGCCAAACTTGATGCCCACAAGTTCTCAGCTGGCCTGACCTTATGATCATGTGGGTAGGACACAGTGCGTCTTCAGGGGCGGATCAGTGTGTGTGGTATAAAGAAGTGTCCCCTTTATAATAAGATTTTCAAGTAGAGAAATATCTATATCTATATATATATATAACAGTTGCTTGTGAAATATACTTTTGTAAATAATATTTAATTTTTTAAATAATATATTTGGTGCTGTTTTCTCAGATCCCCTGAGAGCACTTTTTGTTTTAGAGCACTTTTTATTTTCATTTTAAATCCTATGATTTCCTCTGCATTTCTTGAAGTGTATTTTAAGGGAAACAGTAATCACCAATATACTTTTGTTTTTTAAAGACCTCTATCACTTTATTATGAATCAAGGCTTTAAAGCAATGCCTGTCTGCATTTTTCCCTCAATGGAACAGACACTGCAATAAATTACCAGTTAAAAACTGAAATATTTTCTTGCAGTAGTAATGGCTAGAAAAGAAAGTAAACAAAACCAAGTAAATTTAAAGATAATGACTTGGGGCAATTGCTCTTGTTGGAAGAAGTTCCAGCAAATTGGAATCTCATTTTTAAGTGTGTGTCTTGAGTGTATGCGTGTGTGTGCACGCGTGCATGGGTGTGTATGAGTGAAAGCACTTTGGACTGTGCCTCCTGCTTTATTTTCTACTGGGGACACTATACCTACAGTTTACACGTCGGGCGCATAAAGTTTTTCTTCTTTCTCTTGGGTTGTTTTTGTTTCTGAGTGGACCAACAGCACAAGCCAGAGGCTTTTGTTTTCCTGAGCATGGAGCTGTTGCCAGTTGATTCCAAAATTTTTCTTTCTTTATGTGCTCAACTTTTATAGACTGTAAAGGAAATCTGTTTGTGAAGATCAAGCAGAGTCAAATCTGTGCTTCTGACTGAGATGGGAGTGTATTAATCTCGGATCCCAGGGCTCCAATTGTTTTAGAAGCCAATGATGTTGAACATCAACTGGTTTGGGTTAAAAGAGCATTAATAACATAATGTGCCTACCTTGTAGGTAAACAGCTTTTTTTTTTTTTTTTTTTTTTTTTAAGGTTAGATTGCTTCAGGTTCAGAAAGAAGCTGGGAAATCAAATCTTGAAAACAATCAACTTATGCATTTAAAAAGAACCTACCAAAAATAAATGCTAATCCTGTAGGTAGAAAAAATAAATGATTGATTTTTGAAAGTTAAAACGCAGTCATGAAACCTACTGTCAGTAAAAGAGAAAGCCAAGAGGAAACAAGCTGTTCTCTTGTTACCCAGTTCTCTTTGCCCATGTTTTATGTAACATTTTGGAGAAAGTGGGAGTTGATTTTCCCCAACCTACAGAGACTGTCTTATAATGCAGAATCTGTCTACTTATGCTTGTGTTTACAAACTGTATTTGTTGGGTTTGGGTTTGTTTGTTTGTTTTTGTTTTCTTTGATGGCATTTTTTCAGGTCACTTTGCTTCAATAACAAAGATAATTGTTTTTGAATAATTTGTCTTCACCTTTTCCTGTATTTGTACATAGTGATTCAGTATTACTGTAGAGAAAAATGCATTGTTTCTGTCATTTTCCAATCTGTGTTGGTGCTCATTTGAGAAAATAAAGTTTTCAAATATTAACCCTGTGGAGAGCTCATTTGTCTTCATTGACCCAGTGTGTTTAATTTTGACATTTAGCATTTCAAGTACGGAAAGGCCCACAAGGAGGTCCTCTGTCTAACCCTGTTACATATCTATCCACTGAGATCCTAAAAGGTTATTTTCCTAAGGACAATCAGCCAATTAATGAATGCAGGGCAGGTCTCCTGCTTATCAGCAAATTCTCCAGGCTTTTGCTATCTAAAATGCACGCATGCATGACCTTTAACCAGTATCCACAGACTATGTTAAGTTTTTTGACAGCCTCATTTTCTTTGAATTGCATTAAGTAAAAGCAGGGGGGAAAGTGGAGCACCAAAATTATGTCAAGGGGGAGTGGAATCATCTCTGAATGGTTAGCTAATGAAGGGATAAATATTCACGGTTATAATATTTGGAAAATAAAGATCAAGTCTTCTCATTCACCAAATATTTATTAAACAAATATTAGATTTCAGGCATGGGTGAGGCAGTTCTGTCATCCTAATAGGTCAGCTGCTTTTGTTCTCACAGTAGCCTTCCAGTCTTGAGTATCTAATCACTGTAAGTACAGTTGTGTGTTCTGTGCCTTTGTTTATGAAGACTAAACACTCGAGGGTATGAGTCCATGTCTTACCGAGGTCTCCCTTGCACATGGAAGCCTAAATGTCCACAGAAAGATGTTAAAACACCAAGTGTGTGTGTATACATATTCACGATGGTGATAATATTTCATAAACCTATTTGTAAACAAGGAAACACCTTCCTTAGTTCCCACACCCTTCTGCCTACCCTCTCTGGGCCCAGCTGCAGTTGACTTTTGTTTGTCATTGAGTGTATTATCTTCTTCCTGTGACCTGTTTTGCTTCAGAGGACATGCCTGTTATCATTTCATTCTTGTTTGCGTTCTGCAGACAGTGACAAGAGAAAAAATAACATGTGCAGGAGACAACCAGTCTCAAGCCAGCAATCCACAGGCCCTCGATCTTCCCCAGGGTGGCTGTGGCTGTCTAGGAGATCGGGCTGGGAGAAAAGGAGGGGACACAAATGTTCACCAGGCCCTCCGGTGTTAGAGCTTTGCCCCATGGCCTCGAGCAGCGACCCCCCAGTAAGGTGCTCCCACGTCATCCTAGGAGCCCTTGCTGTCCTGTGGGAAAGCAATGACAAATACCGATTATCGTTTTATAGTTGATGAAATTGAGGTTTGTAAGCCTTCATTATTAGTGATAGAATGGTAATGGAATGGTAGCCTGATCTGACTTCTCTGCCTGGTTCTTTCCCTGATACCATGTTCTAAGTGTTAGCCTCTCTTCTCCAGCCTTGTGAGTTCTTCTGTGCCTTCACAAGAGGCTCTCCTAGTCTATCTTGACTGCTTAACAATAAGTAAGGCTTGAGGGAATGCAGATTAGAAACTTAACATAAAACAGCTGGGGAGGTCAGTGCTACTTGAAAAAGATACAGTGTGTTCCATAGCTGAATGTAAGCTTGGATTTGTTGTTTCTTAATATTCTGTCTCGGGCCAGGGTATAGTTCAGTGGCACAGCCTGGCAAGTTCAAGGTTCTGAGTTCAATTCCAAGTACCTCCTCCCCACCACTCTCACTCCATAGGTATCCTTGGTACTTACATTAATATTAGGTGATAAATAAATGCTTGAGGGACATTAAGTTAGTGGAAAATTAATAGCTTTTAAAAATCTGTTTAAAACTAGGCTTTTTGCTGCATGCCTGTAATCCCAGCACTCGGGGGGTTGAAGCGGGAGGATCACTGCAAGTTTGAGACCAGCCGGGACTATAAAATGAGCTCAAGGGCAGCCTGAACTGTATAGCAACACCCTGTCAGAAAATATTAAAAACAAATATGTTTAAGCTGGTCAATCTTGGCATGTGTGTGTAATCTCAGCACTCTGGGAGGCTGAGGCACAAAGATCAAAGTTCAGGCCCAACCTATACAATTCAGCAGGACTATGTTGAACAGTTAGAAAAGGGCTAAAAATATACCTCAGTGCTAAGGCTCTGAGATCAACTCCCAGTATCAGAAAAAGTCTTTAGCTAGGCCGAGTGGTGCAAACCTATAATTGTAGCTACTTGCGAGGCCAAAGCAGGTGGTTCATACATCAGTCCATGGCCAGCCAGCCTGGGAAATTTAGACCACACTTCAGGATAAAAGGCCATGGGTTACAGGTGTAACTCAGTGATAAGAGCATTTATCTAGCATGTGCAAGGCCTTGAGTTCAGTCTCTCTCAGGGTATAAGGATTCTGTTTAACAGATTAGTGTAAATAAGAGAACAGAACCTCAGTATCAAATGTTTCTCTCGTACATAAGAAATGGCTATACTATTCGTGATCAGTATTATCTGCCTTTATTCAGCAAGCATTTTGGAAGATAGCTATTATGTGCACAGCCTAATGGAGAAATTAAACCAGGTCACAAAAAACGGGGGGTACTCCTCATGCAGAATGGCAGAAAGAAAGGGTTAGGTTGGCTGGTCTCTCCGCATATTGGTCCAAACTCCAGCTGTATCAGCCAAGGCCCTCCCACCAGACCCTCACACACAGCTGCTTCTGCAGAAACAATGTGCATAAATCCTTTAATCTCAATCAAATAAATGGCTCATGTCCTAAAGCAGGGCACGGGGCAGACTCTGGAGCTGTAGGACTTGGGTTCATTCAAGCGCTGATTTCCCTGTAGAGGGACAGTTATGGGAAAAGCCCAGCCTGACACACACAGCAGGAATCACTAAAATGTTACGGTTGGGCATGGTAGGGTGCACCTACAGTCCTAGCTACTCAGGAGACTGAGGCAGGAAGGTTGCTTGGGCGCAGGAGTGGAAAGCCAATCTAGGAAACACAGTGAGATCTCTGTCTCAAAGCAAATTACTACAAATTTCTCAGATCTATTTTGAATTCAGAGTGAGATAAATATGTTTGTTATTTATGTACATTATTTGTTAAGGTTTTACAATCCCCCATATTATAGGTGAAGAAACAGGAGCTCTGAGAATATAAAAAACATGACCATGGAAAGGCTGGGGTTTTAACTCTTCTGATTCCAGAGCCTGCACCCTGAAAATGGCCCCAGCCTGTCATGAAAGGTCTACCATATAATTACATTTCTGGTGGATCTAAGCACACACCCAAAACCTTATGGCTATTTTGTTCTCATGTTTTCACCACACCACCACCACACACAAAACGAAAATCTTGCCCTTCAGGCACTGGAAGCACAGGGTTTAGAACTGAGAAAGAGCCGTGGTGCAGTAGTACACATCTGTAATCCTAACATTCAGGAGACTGATGTAGGAGCATTGCCATGAGTTTGAGGCCAGCCTGAACTATATAGTGAGACTCTGTTTCAAAAATACAAAGCAAAAAACAAAACAAAATAAAAAACACAAAGCCAACTGCCTGGTAGGTTCAAGTTCATGATTTTGATCCCTGGTACAAAAAAAAAAAAAAAAAAAGTTGAATTGTATTATACTTTTATTTTATAGGATTCTAAGCCTGTTGGTTGCAATGCTATCATTTCTTTTTTTTTATTGAAAGAGAAAGAAACAAAAGAAATACATGGTGAAAAAAAGGGTAGAAATAATACAGAATTACAGAAAAATAAACAGTAAGAAATCACCAGTTGATAAGTTACATATTGTCATCTTAGAAATAGTTGTTCAGGTTACAAAATTAACGTATGTAAAGTGACATTCAAATAGTGATGCAATGCTATTACTTCATATTTCATTGGAGGAGAAAGAATATTCCAGTCTGGTGTCAGTGGTTTAGGATGGTTGAAAGCTAACAATTCAAAGTCTTCTTGCCCAGGGTGAAGGGACTGAGGTACCTAACCCCTGCTGACATCTCCATGGAGCTGTTCATGGGCAGCTCTCCAGGCTGGCTTGGAACAAACCAAGGAGGAATATAGTTCCTGTCTCATTCCAAAGGGATGTAGGATCATTCTAATAAAAGGCAAAACAGCTACAGAAATTGGAGTTTCCAATGCATTAGCAAATTATCTAAACCCTGAAACTATTAAGATATATTTACCTTGAATTAAAATAATGACTCATCCCATGCTCATGAGCTCAGAAATTAGCAGAATCAAGTATAAAACACGTTGGCCTTTTTTTTTTTTTAAGTGATACCAGGGATCAAACTCACAACTGCGCCCTTGCAAGGCACATGCTTATGCCACTCAGCTAAATCCCCAGCCCTGGCTTGTTGGCTTTGTAAATTGGACAGAGGGGGATTTAAAACCTGACTGCTCGGTCATACACTCATCACTTTAAGAAAGCCACTGCAATTAGCAAGACTAGTTTCTATCATCTGTAAGTCAGAGCAGCAACAACAGAAGTTACCACGAGGACAAATAATATCCAGAGTGTCCCGTACAAATAGACCTTTGCAAGTGGCACTTGTCTTCCTGGGGAGCGATTGGAATTTACTAGGTTATGTACATCCAGCATATACCATTTATTTATCCCTCTAACTCCACTCCTTCAAGGTGAACCTAGGAGTTAACCAACCTTGGTCACCGGGCTGCTAGGTAGCAGTGCTGGGACTCAAGCCCAGACTGCCTGGGCTAGTGATGACAATCCTACAGCACAGATGCCTACAGGGGGCTGTTGGTTATCATCGAAAGCACTAAAAGATTCACCTTTTCTGCCCGAGGCAATTGGGTGAGCAGGCCCAGCAGCACTCTGCTTTGCTTTTACTTGTGGAAGAGGGTGCTCAGAAGAAGGGAGAGTGCAGCTGGACATCTCATCCTTGGGTTTTGTGGTAACCATCTTTGGTAGTCTTCAGTATCATTGCTCTGTGGCGTGGTGCGTGGACACCATGCTAGATGAAAGAGGACAGAAAGCTGTCAGAATCACCTCCCCAGCCTCCCCTGGATGCCAGCCTCAGGTTTTGGGCCACTTCATCACAATGAAGCCATACAAGCAAAGCAACCAAGCCATCAAATCGGGGATGTTTTATTTATGGCTTTAATAATGGAGTTCTCTTGGGAAAGATTTGATTTCCCATTCCGAGAAGCAAAAATGCTTCTACAGAATGCCACTGAAATTTATTGCTGCTTATGCTTTTTTTCTACCACATATTTTGAGCTGCCTTAATAGACTTTAAAATGTACCTTCACAAAAGTAGAACGATCTGAGCCTTTGTTCATTTGGCTGCTGTGCTCCGTACCAGGCCAGCACCCTGCGGAAAATGGAGACCAGAGGTTGATTATGCATGTGCTGACAGCAGCCCTGAGTTGAACAGTCTGCATTTATTACTGAACTGCCCCGTTGTCCAGTTCTTAGTCCCGCATCTTAGTCCCAGGCAGCCGGAAGGACTGCACACCCATAGTTCCTGGGGGCATTCAGGCTTGACACTGTTTCCACGGTAACGAGACACAGCCAAGGCTCCGATTTCATTTCATTTGAGATCTCAATGATATTATACTAGAAATAGTTTACGTGGAGAATGTCAGGCATCTGAGAGAGGAAGCTGAGGGAAGGGACTGTAACTGACCTCCCAGGACATGGGGCAGTTTCTGTTTAATGAGAGGGACGGGTCGTCCTGTGAGGAAGAGGTCAGAGTTAGCACTCAGACAACTGGTACAGACTTGCTGTGTCCACACCATAGCAAGAGACTAGGTTCTCTTGCTTGGGGAGACAGAGACCCAGCTTTAGCCTGAGGGAGGCTTGCCTGCAAAAGCCTCGGGTCTGGGCAGGAGGAGCCCAACAAGGAATGCTGGTAAAAATCCTTCCTGCCAAGACCAGGGGGTGCCCGGGACATGTTCAGGAACGAAGAGTCAGGTCTCCAGTTCTGTCCTGTGCAAGCCGGATAGGTTGGTTTCCTTCTGAGGCCCAGTTAATGCATCTGAAAGGGCAGTGTTACTGGGAACACCAAGCAACAAAGTGTACACTAAGCCTCCAGACAGAGCCTAGACCCTGAAGCTCAAGAAGTGTTGCATTATTATTATTTCTATTATTATTGCTTTAGTAGTGTGGCTGTCAAGGCATCAATGTAAGTACTTAAAAATGGAAAAATGCATGCACGTGTACTGTGTAAATGAGAAGTATTAATATAATGAGCACTAATTATCCTTTTTTTTTGGTGTGGGGAATCGAACCAAGGGATGTTCTATCACTGAGCTTTATCCTCAGCCCTATTTTTTTTTTTTTTTTTTGGTTTTGTTTTTTTTGAGACAAGGTCTCATTGTGTAGCCCAGGCTGGTCTTGAACTTGCAGTGATCATCCTGCCTCAGCCTCTCTGCTGTTGGGATTATAGATATGCACCACCACGCCCAGCCTTTAATTTCAAAATGAAGTCTTGCTAAATCGCCCAGGTGGAACTCAAACTTTGCATCTTTTTTTTTTTTTTTTTTATCTGTACTGGGGATTAAACTCACGACTGCCTGCTTGCAAGGCAGGTGCTTATGCCACTGAGCTAAATCCCCAGCCTCCAAACTTTGCATCTTTTTGCCTCAGTTTCTTTGTGCGCTGGAATTACAGGCGCAGGTTGTTGTGCTTTCTATTACCTACGAACTTCTCCTTTTTTTTTTCTTTCTTTGCATGGTTTTCTAACATTTATATTTTTTTCCCCTGGGAATTCAGCAAATGCTAAGTATCCCCAGAGATAATCACATACTTTCTTTCTTTATGAGTCAGTAATTACTCCAGGGATGAACAGATAAAGTTCTTGTCCTCCGGGACTTTTCTCAGTTCCCTTTATGGCATGGTTGTTTAACAAAGGGGAAGTAGGTAGTTGCACCGAGAAGGTCAGAGTTGCCACAGCAATTACCATTTGGACTAGAAAACATGATTCTAGGGCTTGGAGTGTTGCTTAGTGGAAGAACGGTTGCCTAGCATGACCTAGGTTCAATCCCTAGCATTGCAAACAGTATGATTTGGTGTGTGTGGGGGGGAGACAGAATCTTACTATGTAGTCAGGCTGGTCTTAAATTCACTGTGTAGCTCAGGCTGGCCTTGAACTCAGGAAATACTCCTGCCTCTGCCTCCAAATTCTGGGATTATGGATGCATGGCTCTATGCCCCACTTTCAGAGAACCCATTGCCATTGCCCTTTTGCCTTTGGGTCCCACAAGCTCCTGATCCGGGCCTCTGCTATGGCCCTTATCAGGCTACATTTTCTGTGACCTTCCCTAGGACTCCCTGGGGGACAGGGATCCACACTATTTTTTTAATAACTGCAGAGACCAACAGTTTAATGAGTATTTGATCAAAGGGTAAACCTAGTGAATGTCAAGATGGTCATCTATCACAACAAGTACGCTTATCAGGCATGGTGGTACTCACCTGTAACCCCAGCACTTGGGAGGCTGAGGCAGGAGGATCGCCACCAGCTGGAGGTTAGCCAGGATTGCATAGTGAGTTTAAGGCCAGCCTGCACTGTATAGTTAGACCCTGTCTCAAAAAAAAGGTGGGTGGCTGGGAGGAGTCTATGCCTTTCAACCCCAACCACAAAGGAATTTACATGAGAGAGAGGAAAAATTGCTTCAGCTTTACCTCTGTTCCGCTGGAAGCAGGTAAATGAGAGTGAAATCACAGGACAGGAAAAGTAAGTGTGTGTTTTTACATCTCCAGTGGGGAGGGGGATGATGTCCTCAATGGAAGCGCAAGTGGCGGGAGTGTGGGGGCCTGGGGTTTCTCCTGCAATCACATGGAGGCAGATTTCTGCTCCTGGAGCTACAGACAGCCAGGTCTGGGAGGACGAACATGAGTCCTTCAGCTGGCCGTGGGGTGCGATGTGACACCTGTTGCCAACGAAGGTCCTCCAGGCCTGGCTTGGATGCAGGAAACGAGGGCTCTAATCTTCTTTCTGGGCCCCTTTTGATTCAGCCTCTTTGTCCCTAATCTCTCATCATTTGCTCCTTGTCATCTTCCCCTAATCTCTTTGATTTAAGGGATCCCATTTAAGGAGAGAAGCAGATGTGAAGACAGGGCTTTGCTTTATAGCATTTTCTCCCAAGTACTCTGCTCTTGCCTGGAGTCTTTTTATCTTACATTTCATGGCCTAGGGTTTTGCAATTCAAAAGATGGGGAAATATAGTCTTCCCAAGTCATAAATAAACACAGCAAAAACTGCCCTTTTAAAAAAGAAAGCAAATTTTCACAAATGTACACAGTCATGTAACAACCAATGTGTAGAGTATCTCTGTCACTACGAACATCCCCTTAGACCCACCAGCAGTCATCTTCTCCCGTCCCCAGCCCGTCCCTGTCTTCTGTCCCTATACTTTTACTTTTCCAGAATGACAAGCAGTAGGCAGCCTTTTGACTCCGGTTTATTTCACTCAGCGTAATGCTTGAGAGATCCACCACGTTGTGTGGATCTGTAGGCCGATTCGTTTTTGTTTGTTTGTTTGTTTTGAGCAGTGTCTCACCATGAAGCACAGGCTGGCCTTGAACTCACGTCCTCTTAGCTCAGCCTGCCTGCTGTTGAGATTACCATACTTGGTTTTAGGTTGTTGCTTTTTGCTATCAAATATTATTCCTCTGTTTGGATGAACCATAGAATCCCTCTCCAATTGATGAATGTTTTTGTGTGGTTTCTAGTCTCAGGCTTCTATGAAAAAGCTGCTCTGACATCTGTGGATAGATTTTATGTGAGTTGTGTATATATTTTCAATTCTCTTTGGTAAATTTCTAAGAATGGAATTGCTGGGATCATTTGGGAAGAGGAAGTTTAAATTTATAAGAAAATGACACAGGGGTTTTCCAGGTGTGCCATTTTGCATTCCTACAGCCACACACGAGACTTGTACTGCTCTGCACCCCTGCCAGCACGAGGCCTTGCTCATTGGTCCCCGGAGTCATCTGTCAGTCAGTCGGTCATCCTGTTAGAGGTGTAGACTTTCTTTCTGATTGGTACGGCCACATTCCTCCCTGAGGATAAATATCCAAAAAATCCTCTCTGACTAGTGAGGTACAGACCCAAGAGGAAAATTAAGAGTGAATTTCCTCAGTAGCTTAAGAAATATCTTTTGCTTTGTGCAAAGACAAGGAGATGAGAATGAATAAAGAAAAGCAAGGGCGAGACCTGGGTGGAGGAACCTGGCATGGGACTGCATACCTTTCCAGTAGGCTTCTTTCTTGTCAGCCATACAGACAGGAAACACATCGTTTGGCCAACTTTTTCTGGTTAACCCATTTGAAAAAATACCTACTGCTTTCAGTATAGATTATAAAATCAACCTCCCTTTTTAAAATCAACCCCTTTGTGAAGCCCTGTTATCCAAACTAACCTCCCTCAAGCTAGAAATGCCAGGCCTCCCAACAAGATGGCAGAGGCGCCGGCATTGCTAAGACATCTACTTGTAAAAAAATTATAAATGGTTGCACTTGGAGAGGGAGCCTCGATCCTTGACCTGGAATTGTGATATTTTGTAGTTGCTCAAGAAAGTCATTTGACGTGAAGAGCCTCCAAATGCTTTTAGGGAATCTTCTCACTCTTTCTCGTCAGCCCCATTCACTCCATTGACATACATGCTGGCAGCAGAATCTTGCAATTTATAATCGGGTAGAGCTCAAGCCTCTGCTGAGACAATTCTGTTCTCCCAGAGGCTGCTTAATGCTAGAAAACTCAGGTCTGAAAGGGAGATGACAGCCCCTCCCTCTGTGTAAGAATGGAAAGGAAGGCTTTCCTTCCCGCTGAGTGCACACTCTTACACGGGGGCTCTGCTGTCTTTTTTTGTGTTTTGTTTTTCTTTTTGAGACAGGGTCTTTCTACGTGATGTAGCCTGGCCTTAACTCACTATGTAGCCCAGGCTTGCCTTGAACTCACAGCAATCCTCCCGCCTCAGCCTCCCACGTGTTGGGATTACTGACATGCACCACCACACTCTGCCAGTCCCTTTTTTACCCCATGCAAAGGAAAGCAAGGGGTGGCAGGGTCACAAGGGCGGAGTTTTGAAGAACTCGGGTAATTTGCTGCCTGGGTGGCAATGCTTTCTTTTGCTTTCTAAGCAATAAATCAAGACTTGCGAGCAAAAGGCTCCTCCTCATTTAGGACACCATGTGGATCAGTTTCCCCCAAAGTCTCACTTATCCAGGTGACCCAGGATGAGGGCAAATGTAAAACCTGATGAAATGAAGTGCTCACATTTGAGACAAACATTCCCGACATCCGTTTCAAAAAGCAATGGTGACACAATGAGGTCAAATGAAGCTGTCAGAAAAATAGCTACTAATAATAGCTTGCAGGCACCAAGCTCCCTGCCAGTCACCAGGGCTTCATATGTGCATTTCATTAGCCTTCACATTAATCCTCTGAGGTAGGTACTGTTACTAATGCAGCTTTACAATGAAAACTGAGGCTTAATGAAATGGCGACTTCTTGTGGGAGGGGCCTTGACACAGGGTCTCGCTATGCAGTTCAGGCTGGACTTGAACTCACTGTGTAGCACAGGCCTGCCTAGAACTCATAGTGATCCTCCTGCCTCAGCCTCCTGAGGGCTATGATTATGTAGGCATGTGACACCACCCCATCAACTAGCAGACAGTACACCAAGTTTAAACTCAGGTAATATAACTTCAGGGTCTTTATTTCTTTTTCTTTTCTCCTCTTCCTTCTTCTTCTTTATCAAACAGGCTGGCTTTGAACTTGTAGTGATCCTCCTGCCTCGGCCTATCAAGTGCTGGGATTGTAGGCGTTTACCACCATTCTCAGCAACTACAGTCTTCATTCTTAAACATAACATATTCTTTCTCATACCAGAGCCTCAGTGATATGAAAAATCCTTCAGTAAATATATCCAACAAATATGAGGACAAAATGTTTCCCAGACTTTGCCATCTACCTCAAAAATCAATTTATAGGAAGGGATGTAGCTCAGCGACAAGTGCAAGTGCAAGCCCCACGTTTGATTTCTGATATAAAACAAAACAAAACAAAAAAACCCAACTTATATAAGTGAGACACTCAACTGGGTACAGTGGCACATGCCTGTAATCCCAGCACTTGGGAGGCTGACACAGGAGGGTTCCCATGAATTTGAGGCCATTGTGAGCTCCACAATAAGTTCAAGGTGAGTCTGGACTACATAGCAAGGCCCTGTCTCAAAAAACAAATAGAAAAAAACTCTAAAATAAGCCATTCACTCATTCATTTGACAAGTATTTATGCACACGTACAGAATGGTGGTGCCAAGATCATGATGGCTGCTTCCCTCACTTGAGCCAGGGATATAACTCAGTGGCACAGCACCTGCCTGGCAAGCGCTAGGTCATGAGTTCGATTTTCATTAAAAAAAAAAACAACAAAAAAAGCCCCAGCCGGCATTCTCTCAGGGTGTGGCCTGCAAAGGCTCAGAGGAGGAGGGGCCTCAGCCATTGTGAATGAGGAAGGACCTTGCAGAGGAGGCCAGCTGGGGCAGGGGCTCAAAGGACAAGCGGGGACCACCAAATAGACTATGTGTGTGCACATGTGTGTTCACGTGTGTGTGTGCAGGGACAGAGGTTTGCACAGGGGAGGAAGCAGCATTCTAGGTGGAGGGGCCAGAGCAATCCCAGGACTCAGACCTAGGTGTGCCTGGAACCCAGAGCTCTCAGGAAATAGTAGGCAAGGAGGCTGAGACTGTGCAGAGACTGGGGTGGGGTCTTTTTTTTTTTTTTTTTTTTTTTTTTTATCGGTACCAGGGATTGAATTTATGACCGCCTGCTTGCAAGGCAGGCGCTTATGCCGCTGAGCTAAATCCCCAGCCCCTGAGGTGGGGTCTTGAAGGGCCCCAAAGGAGTTTGGTCTGGAAGTCACAGACACCAAGAAACTATCAGAGGACTTTGCCATCACGACTAGAGCTTGAACCCTAGAGTTTCTCTCTCTGAGCTACAATTCCAGGCCTTTTGATTGTGTGTTTGTTTGGTATTGAGAACAGAACTCACAACCTTGCGCTTGCCAGGCAGGCACTTTGCTGCTGAGCTGTATGCTTTTTATATTTTTGAGACTGGGTCTTACTAGATAGTCCACCTTATATTTGTGATCCTGTTGCCTCAGCCTCCTCAGTGCCGGTACCATGAGTGTGCACCACCACATCCACCCATTAAATGG
Organism: Cavia porcellus; assembly: GCF_034190915.1. Taxonomy (NCBI): domain Eukaryota; kingdom Metazoa; phylum Chordata; class Mammalia; order Rodentia; family Caviidae; genus Cavia; species Cavia porcellus. Next base: position 63,566,086 of record NW_026947489.1, read on the forward strand.
TTTTGAGTAGCAGCACAGTATGATCTGACCGGCATCTACTTCTAACTCGATCAGTTACGGAGTAAGGGCTGGAGAGTCGTGAAAAGGCAGAACTGAGACAGGCAGTTTAGGGGGATGTAACAATATTGAGGACGAGAAAAGGAGAAGTGGAGAGAAAAAGCGTATGGGACCTGAGGATTATTGCACCTTGAGTTAGTCATGGTTGCTATGGTTGGAATGCGAGCCCTGAGATTCACATGTGGAAATGTAATTGCCAGTGGGACAGTATTAAGAGGCGCAACCTTGGGGGAGCGATTAAGTTATGAAACAGCCCTCATGAATGGGATTAGTAACCTTATAAGAGGTGGAAGGGTTGGGTATGCAGGTTAGTAGCAGAGTGCTTGCTTAGCATGTGGGAGGCCCTGGATTTGATCCCCAACACTGCAAAAAAAAAAAAAAAGCAACCACGAAAGTAGGAGGGAGCACCCCAATCCCTCGCCCTTCTGCCTTCTGTGTGAGGATGCAGCCCTACGTGCCATCTTGGAAGCAGCGAGACTTCACCAGGCCCAAATCTGCTGGTGCTTTGAACTTGAACTTCCCAGCTTCCAGACCTGTGCAAAATACATTTCTCTTATTTCCAAATTCCCCATCTGTGATATTGTTGTTACAGCAGCCAGGATGGACTGAGGCAGTAGTTGAGACATAGGTGAGTGCCAGATTCCTGACCTGGACATGCTCTTGGTAGAGGGCACTGGCTTCACGAGGACCACAGTCTAGGAGGGCACCTGCTGAGAACACCATGAATAAGTGACATGGATCACGACTGAGACTTGATGTGTTCGTTTAGCTGTGAAAATCATAGGTGATGCTCCCAATAGCTTCAGGGTCTCTAGAGGAGGATAAAGACATGTGATCAACGTTTTCTCTCAACAGTCTTGTCTCATTGATCAGAACCACCATCTTCTCAAGTTTATTAGGTTTAAATCTGGGCTTTCTATCCCCCCTTAATCTGATCCATACCCATGTGTGTTAACCCCAAATTGATTCCAAATCTTCATCATCTCCACTGCTACAATCTGATTGAAGCCCCCTCTTCTCTCCCTGGACTTCACCAAAGGCCTCCTGCAGGGGTCTCTTTACTTTGACTCATGTCTCTTATAGTACATTTCCAAGAATAATGCAGTGATCTTTTCATAAATCAGAACTGGCTGCTCCTCGGTGATTAGAATAAAATCCAAACTATTTAAGGCTCTACCTACTCTGACAGCTACAGCCTTGCAACTCACAGCCACATGGATATTCTTTTATTTTGTCTTGTTTGAGACAGAGTCTCACTGTGCAGTTCAGGCTGGCCTTGAACTTGCCATGAAACCCAGGCTAGCTTCAAACTCTCAGGGATCTTCCTGTGTCAGCCTCCAGAGTGCTAGGATGACAGCTGTTGAAGTCACCATTCTTTTTAAGGTTTTGTTTTATTTTTTTCCTTTGTATTTTTTTCTCTTTTGGTACCGGACATCAAACTTAGGGCCTCATGCTTGCCAGACAGGCATTGCATGCTGAGCTACATCTCTGGCCCAACGCCACCATTCTTTTTTTGGAAGGTATGGGGTGTGCCAGGAATCAAACTCAGGACCTTGTGTTTACCCCTCCCCTTGTTTGCCCCACCCCCTATCTTTTGAGACTATGAAGTTCAGGCTGGCCTTGAATTCTAGGAGATCTTCCTGCCTCACCCTCCAGAATGCTGGGATTACAGGTGTGTGCCACCACATCCCAATGTGACATCATTCTTAACATTGTAAAAGACTACAGCATATTAAAAAAATATACTCTCCATGTTCTGCACAGATGATTTAACAGCTTGATATAAAACAAAGGCTCCTGCATGTTGTGGACCTGCGGCATTCCACCTATCTGGCCTTCCTCTTGGCTAATTCTGGTACCAACGCTAGAAGTAGGTATTATCCTCCCCCTCATCTCGGCACAGGAGCAGTGTCCTGCTCCAAGGTTCATGACTTGCCCAAGGCACAGGGCTGGGCTTGGGGGCAGTGGAGATGCAAACTGAGCTCTGCTTCACAGAGCTGATGTCTGGCCTCTTTCACAATAGTGCTGAGGATGCGAGCCTTTGCTCAGAGCTCAGAGGGTAGATGGGCGGATACCAACTGGCTAAGGCTAATGTAGGAAAACAACCTTGAGATAAAGATTTATAGAGAGCAAACTCTGTAATTAGCCTGCTGGCCCAGCAGGAATGTGAGTTTGATCTGCAGTTGGGTCACAACTACTGGCTTCTAGAGGTTCAAGGGCAGCACTGTGGGGTCTCTGACAAAAGTGGTTTTCAAAGGCAGGAGTCTAGGCAGGTTTTCTTCACAGCAGGATGCTGCCCGAAGTCCTCACAGTGAAGACAACACCTTGGAACAAGATCAAGGAAACTTGAAGGGCAACAAGTGTGTTAGACAGGTGAGGGGCAGGGGACAGATGCATTCCTAGGGGTGGGGCAGACAGGGAAGAGAAGCAAATGTGACCACAGAAGGGGACTTAGAAGAAAGGTCTCTGTCTCCACCTTCTAGAAGACTTTCCCTGCACTGATGGCTGAGATCATCTTTCCTGACACCTTCTGTTAGGAGCTCTTTTAGTTGAATAGTAAAATGAGACCCTTGTCATTAGCTGCCACCAAAATCCAAGTCCTTAAATACCACCTCTACAGAGGTCTTTCCTGAGCTTTGCATCTAAATCAGACACAAGCTCCCATCCTCACCCTCCACTGTGCCCAACTGAGTAACTCTCCTATCACTGCTCACCGTCGGCAGCGATATATTTATTAATGTTCACACTGATTGTCTGGCTGCACTCCTGGGCCACAGACCTTCTCTGTTTAATTCTCCAGTGTGTATTAAGAACCCGGAACACAGTGCTGGTATGAGGTCAATATTCAAACACTATTTGTTGGGGTGCTGGAGGAGAGAGTGGCACTCGAGTGGTTGGTGCCTGAGCAGGTGGTTTTTGTGGCAGGGACCTAAGTTCCAGAATCAGGCTGGAGTCTCCACAGGGAACAGGTCTCAAGAGGAAACAGGGACCGCTCCCCACCGGTGGTGGGTCCTGCTGTTTTGCTCACCTCTGCTGAGGGAGACTCTGGGCTGCTTCCATGGAGAAAGCCTGTCAGTGTGGGCCCAGCTCTTGCTGCCTCACATTGCCCCTGTCAGTGTCCAGCCGGGCCAGAACCTGGGGACAGGTCATGCTGGGGCTTGCCCCGCTCTGTGCTGCCAAGAGGTCTGGCTGGATCCCATCAGATCTAAGGGAGTTTTTGGCAAGCAAGAAGGAAGCGGCTGAGCCACAGCAAGAACAAAGTCAGCCTCCCACCTCCTCCCCCACGCCCACACCCAAGTGGTCTGCTGAGGAAAGTCTGCTGGCTTACAGAGAGGATTATCTGGCTGAGTGCAGTGGTGCACACGTGTAATCCCAGCTACTTGGGAGGCTGAGGCAGGAGGATCATGAGTTCTAGGTCATCCTGGTCAATTTCATAAGATTTTAAAAATAAGACAAAACATAAAAAGGGCTGGGGACGTAGCTCAGTAGACAGTGCTTGTCTGACACATGCAAGGCTCTGGGTTCAGTCCCCAGTACAGTGGGTGTGGTGGGGTGGAGGGATTATGTGTCATCTAACATCAAGTATTTGGGGACAGATTTTCTCTGTAGGGTATAAAACAGGGCATACGTGGTTTTTTTTGTTTTTCCTTTAGTCTTCCTGATAGCAGCCACTGCGTGGAGGTCTGAGTGACCTGACCTGATCCTTTTAAGGGAGCCCTTGAGATGTGAGAAGTGCTCAGCAGAGGACCACACGGAGGCCTTCCTCACGCTTGCTCATCTGCTCTCACCAGTGCCACCCTTTATGAACAGCAAGACTTGGTGGGCCTTCTGGTCAGGAGAGAAGGTAAACGGGACAGGAGTCCTTGCCTTGGCCTACGCAGGACACATCATGGTCCTCCCTTTGGAATTTCTAGATGGTGTGAACCCACAGGAAGGAAACAGAGATCTGCTGATTCCTATGAACCTTCATATCTGAGATGTTTATGCAATGAGCCTGCACATTGAGAGAGACTGAACTTTTTCCCCTCACTGATGTGAGCTCTTTGGATGGCGTGGGTTTGCTCTCAAGTTTCCAGACCTTTTATTTTCTGGAAAGAAAATCGACTGTTTAATGCTGACATACTATTTTCCAGTCACTATACTAGGCCATACTGTCTCATGTCACTTACATTAAAATGATTTCAGGCTATCTGATTATCCCTCTTCTATACAGGAGCAGATAGAGATTCAGAAGAGTAGAATATGTGTACTAAATTTTCTCAGTAAAGAGGCAAGAGGCAGAATCTGAACCCAGGATTTCCAGCTTCTAAGCTGGCATGTTCTTCCTACTGAGAGCCGTTTGGGAGCTGGAAGAGCTGGAACATTGCTTATCAGTATGAATCTAGTGCTGAAATTCGTTTTGCTTGTCTGCTTCTCTGGGGGAGAAATGGGTGGAAGGTTAAGCATGAAAAAGTTTTTTCCTGCCCAAACTGATCACATCACTCATCTTTTCCAGACAGTCAGAGCTTCTGGAAGTAGGCCGTCTTGTTACTGTCATCACTGAGACCTTGGGAAGGAACTTCCCCCCAGTTTGGCCCAGAATTGGCCATCCAGGGTAGCAGAGGGATCTGCATTATTGGACAGAACAGCTGTCATGCTTTTTCAGTCCTGCCAGGAATAGTAGGGGAATAAAGGCTCCTGTGAAATGATAGTCAGCTTGCATGCAAGTCTCCAGCCCTAAACTAGGGGAGCCCAGTAGGACAGAAACCCCAAAGCAGTGGTTTGTCTTTGTCTCATCACCCAGTCTCCCAGCCTCCATGCAGCCTCCCCTTCTGCGGGAGAAGACAGCCCGGCCTCCCCACTGTGGGCAGAGCATGCTCTCTGGGGCCCTTGACAACCCGCTCAGGGAGGGTGCTGCTTCCTTGCTCGAGACGTATTTGCAAACTGTAATCACACTGCGAGTGGAGTCGGCCAAAGCGGTGGCTATTAATAGGGAGGTGAAGAAAGCTGACTCAGAAGGAAGCTGACTTAGGCTGGAGGGGAAGATCCCGGCCACCTTGGTCTACAATCCTCTGTGAGAGGTCAGTGCGAGGCAGACCTGAGCTCATTTCCATCCTGAGCAGCGGTCAGCAGTATCTGGATTTCTCAACTTTGGAAATAGCAACCCGAAGGAGTCCTGATCAAAGGGCTCTTTGGCTGTGTTTCTCTGGTCCTGGGGGAAGCTCTGAGCCCTGAGCGCAAATAGCTTCCATAGCTATGACTCAACCTCATCCCCAGTCGATGCGCCTGGAAAGCAGCACAGGGCTACATTTCTGTGGGTTCCCTCCGCTGCCAAGCCAGAGCTGACCCAGGCCTTAGCTGGCCAGGGCTCCCCACTGGTAGAGACATCCGAATAGGGTGATCTTGTTTCTGGCAACTCGATGAGGTTTGGGGATGTGACTACTACTGAAAGGTGGAAGTGGGGACGGGGAACACAACAAATGAGGGCCTCAGACCGTGGGAAAAAGATGTAATACTCTGTAAATGCAGTGCATTTTGGGGGAAGCTGAGGGCTCGGTCTTTTAGTAGACTCACCATTATGTGGCAGGAGGAAGCATCGTAGATCCCCAACCAGGCCTAGGACACCTGGGTTCATGGTCTCTCCTTGTTCCGGCCCCCGAACACGTGCCCTGCATATGCCACCTCCTGCCCGCCTCACCTCACAGAGCAGGAGGGTGTTGACATCCTGTCCTCAGATGGGAAAAAGAGAGTCAAAAAGGTGGAGTGATTTGGTTACATAGCAAGCAGGTGACAAAAACAGAACTAAACCCTCTATCTGTGTGATGCCAGGGAATGGGCGGGCTGCAGGCAGCCACCTGTGTGCCCGAGCAGCACATCCCCATCCTGTGCACTTCTAGCTGACCCAGGGGTCATCGCATGGTCACTCAGAGGCCAGCAATGATGGGGGGCGTTGTGGGGAGTCAGAGAGCGGTACGCTGTAGCCTTCCCACCTTTTCTGGGGTTAGGTATGCCTTAGTGTGTTTCCTCATCCTGGAGGATCCATTTTGGTTCCTGGCTCTCTGAAAAAGGAGGTTCAAATGAAGGCAGGATGAGGAGCATTTTCTCCCTCTGCTCAAAGTATTTATTAAGCACCTAATGGGCTCGGCTCTGGGAGCCCCGGGCACTTTCAGATTAAAGAGCAATTGAATGACATCATTGACCCAGTACTTTTCTCTGCCGCTTTCTGCATGTCCTCCATGTAATTCCATGTGATGAGAACCGCATGCACGTGTCTGCCTCCTCTGAGTTTCACATCTGTCACAACCGTATACTCACGCGTTTCTCAGAATATCTTTTTACCTGGAGCTGGCCCCTGGCACCTCAACAACAACACAAAACAATCTTCTCACAGAGTGAAGAGCATATCAGGGAGTGGCTGTCACTTCCTAAGCCATGGCTCCAGGTCCCAAGTTCTGACGGTACCTAAGGAAGAGTTCTCTTAGGGGTTCTAAAATACAGAGATGGAACTGGGCTGGGTTTATGGGAATTTATCATTTTATAGCCATGCCATTGTTCTAAATGATTCTGAGAAGACTAGAAAGTAATTTCCAGACCCATAGTCTCAAAACTTTTGTTTTGGGGTCTTATGTACTTTTTTGGTCAATTTTTTCTTCTTCATTTTGAAAGGCAAGGAATTTGACATAGTGATAGCAGCAACTTGGAGGTTCAGCCAGCTCCTCTTCTCACCATCGTCAGAGTTAATTAATCCTCACTGTACCTTGAACTAGGTCACCCACGCGCCATGCTGGGGCCTCAGCTGGCTGTCAGGGGAGACGGCTTCCAGGCCGGCTTCGCCTTGCTGTCCCGGGCCGGGTACAAAGGGGCCATGTTTCACCTTTGCGTGGGATCGCCTCTTCTCTCTTCCTGAGAGGTGACCATTTTCAGATCTGTGGGTGGAGAGGAAAATCTTTCTCTTCCAAAAATAATCTATTCTGCAATGGGGTTTGAAGCTGGACCAAGTTGCTAGTGCTATTTTTACCCAGCTTGCAGTTCAGGGTGTAAATAGCAACTCTGGCTTTTTTTTTTTTTTTTTTTTTCTCCACAGCCAACAACAGTAGTCAACCTCTGTGAGGCAGAGGCGTCTCACACAGAGGAGACAGGACAGAGTTTGCCCTCAGGCCCAGGTGATGATTCCTAGACCACTGGGTCAGGACACACACCTGAGAGGCATCTCCAAGGTTCTGCTAGCTCCCGATCTGCTATAAACACCGGGCCCCATAATAATAGCTCAGGCCAAGGCTGATTTAAAAAAGCACAAGCTGCATCAGGAGGGAAACGGCAGGCCTGTAAATCCACGCCTGCGTTCCCTGTGGTTCCGGCAGCTTTCTGGGCTCCAGGTTCACTCCCCATCCCCTGCATTATGACCACAAATTCCCTCCAGGGTTGCTGCTGCCTTGGGAATGTCTCTTGCCTCAATTCCACCAGCCAGATCGGGAGCTGAGGAAAGACAGAGCAGACTCTCCTCAGATTGGAGAATGTCTCTATAAATAGAATCTGCTGGTTCTCCAGCGAATGGAGGCCCACAGCCTTCAGCACTGTGGGGCCTGCAGAGGTTATGGCAAGGGGAGGGTTCCCTCCACGCCAGGCTGAGCAGGAGCTAGGGGAAGCTGACCAAAGCCTTGGTCTGTGTCCCCAACCCCAGGGCCTGAGTGAGAAGTGCAGCCGCCTAGGGCCCCTTTGCTGACGCTCTCTAGGAGCAAGATAAACTAGCAAAGGTGGGAGGCACCCATCACAGTTAGCGGTTCCCTCCTGCTTCTCCTCTTGGGAGTGATCAGGCATCAGCTGCTTTTCCCATCAGCCAGATTTCTTACCCAAATCTGCCAATGGGGTCTTTGGTCTGAAATAAGAAAGGGGTTATGAATCATCAGGGTAACAGCAACTTCTCATGGAACTGTCCATACCCTTCCTCTAGGTACACATCAATCAGGCGGCCAATCCAAACACTCCTCAAATATCTACTGCAGAGTCAGGACTGGGCATGTGGGCGGGTGGTTCAAATTTCAGGTTCTTCCAGCTGGTTTTGTAGGAGCCGAGAAAAAGGATCAGAGGACAGGTAGGCATCTAAGCCGTCCCCCAAGCAGTTTTTTGTTTTTTTGTGTTTTTGGAAGTGGTCCCTGCATAGCATCTTTGGGATTGATTCTAGGCAGCTGTTAATTGCAGAAGTCACTGCCAATTATTGATGGCTAAAGTGGCATCAAAGAGCTTCTGATGGTAAAAATAGGGGCAGGTAAGAGCTGAGCGAATCGCTTTATATCTGAGAGGCCAGGGTGGGAACATGCTGTCTCAATCCGCTTTGTCCTCGCTTTCCATCATTAGCTGGGTTCTCCCCCAGGACTGGCCGGCAGAGTGACCTCCAGTGGAAAGCCCAGCGGGGAGCGGTGCAGGATTAGAACAAAGCTTGGTCTAAGCAGCTAAAACAGAGGAGATCCACGCTGGGGTCAGGGCACCCCAGTTCTCGCCGGGCTCAGTCACATTAAACAGCTCATGCTGCAGCTTTCAGTAAAATTCTATTATATTTTAACTATACTTCCAGTTAATTTGGGGCTTTATTATTGTCCAGTTGAACTGGTAATGAGTTCACCCATTAAAACTAACAAATAATGATTTCATGAGGAAGCCTCTTGAAGCCTGGATGGTAAATGTTTACCTTAAAACTCAAAACAAAACACCTCAGAAAAGCTGGGGGGAGGGTGGTATCCTGCTGAGTAAAACCCAAAGCATGTTGCTGGCTGACTGATGTTTCTTTGAACAATGCTCACAGCTCTGGCCTTGACAGTGGGGAAATTGGGGACCTGGCACCAGACTTCCTACATCCAGTATTCCCTTGTTTTCTGAAATCCATTTTGAAGAGCCATTTCCTTTTGCGCCATCAAGAGTTAAACTCCAGTTCTGCTCTGCTGATGACTAATATACACTGTGGGGCTCTGAGATCATCGAGAAAGAAACTGACAGCCGGCGTGGGAAGTGTGTGAGATTTCAGTGCTCTTCAAATGTCTTTGATGGTCACAGTGAGCGAGCACAAGGGTTTAGGCCACCCAGTGTCCCTGGTGGTGTCATTTGGGTGTGAATTCTTAGTCCTTCTGTGGATTTGTGCATGATTTTAAAGGAACATCTCTAACTCCTTTGGTAGCACCGCATTGCTGTGGTGTGTGAGTGATTCCACGGAGAATGGTGTTTTATATTCCTATCCTGTCACTTTGAACCCATGTGGATTGCAAAGTCAATCGAATCCACTGAGCTGATTGAATCACATGCGGCTGGTGTTAGGGAGACGCGGTGCTTCTTCTTCCATGTCCTCTGTTCTTCAAGGAGGCCCATTAGCACAGCCTTCCAGCTCCTGCCAGCCTCCTCACTCCTCCCAGGGCCACAAAGAGGAGGAAGTTAACGCGACAGGTGAGCCTCCTGGCTGCCTGTTGCAGAGAGGTCTGCTAGTCTCACCTTGGGCAGCTCATCTGACTGACACAACACGCCCTGCTCTAACATCTGCTTTATTGAAAATAACAGTTATTTTCAGTTCACATATAGCTTCCTTCTGTCTTCTGGTACAAGTCTTGCAGAGAAGGAAGGGGCTTGCAATTTTTAGGCTTTCTGTAAGTCCCAGCATTTTTACCAGACCTCCGGGCGAGCAGAAGATGGTCTGTGCTAAGGTGAGATCTGGCTTCCAAACCCATGTGGTCACTTTCTGCAGAGAGCCGGGCTCCTTGGCCAGCAGGTGAGCACAAAGTTTCTAGAAGATACTTCTCCAGCTGACAAAGTTACTCATTGACTGCCAGGGGTGCAACGGTGCAGTTCGGTCAGAATATCTGCCTTCCCGAAGTTTGCAATTTGAGTGTTATCAGTTAGAATGTTTAATGTTTCAAGTGAAATAAAACGATTTCAAACACGCTAAAGCAGTCGAGGGAATTGACTGGCTCAGTGGAGATGCAGGCACAATTTGATACAGAACTCCACACAGATCCATTTCTTGGCTCTGCCTTCTCCGGGTTGAATTCACTCTTTAGCCACCACGTGATGCAGCTCCTCCTCTCTGCTGCCAGCTTTGAGCTCACCACGTGGGCTGTGGTAGACCCGAGACGCCGCCTACCAGCCCAGGAAGGCTCCAAGGCCCGCAGACCCCCAAGGTCCCGAGGCCGACCTTGCTCAGCCCATCTTAGGGTCCTGGCTCAGCATGGCGGGGTCGGATGGGCCTCTGCGTGGGCATACCGTGGGATGTGGGGCTGGGCCCGTCCACTGGCTCAGATTTGGGCACTTTCTAGGAAGGGAAAAGGGTCACCACCTGTAACTGTCTATTTTAGAAGAAAAAGACAATAAATAAAGTTGCATTTCTGCTCTGAGGGAACAGTTCAGCCCGAAGAAAACAGAGACATCTTATTAATACCTGGAAGGTTGAGCATCAGATATTTGTGTTCCCAATTCTGCACAGGCCTTGCACACACAGCAAAGCCCTCAAGACGGTATAGGAGGAGGCCAAGCGTGGAGCATGACCTGTAGCCCCCTGGATCCCCCTCCTGCCTCTCCACCTTCTGCTCCTCTTCCTCCCTGTTACACTGTTGGGGGCTGAACTCAGGGTCTTTCCACTCTGAGGTATAGCCCCAGTCCTTTTAAGTTTATTTATTTTTATTAATTATTATCATTATTTGCTTATTTGAGACAGGGTCTCACTTTGTAGCCCAGGCTGGCCTCAAACTCAGTGATCCTCCTGCCTCTCATGTGTGTCATCACTCCTGGCTCTTTTTTATTTTTTATTTTGAGGCAGTCATGCTAAAATTGTGATCCAACTTGTGACCCTCCTGCCTCAGCTTCCCAGAGTGCTGAGATAAAGGTGTGCACCATCACGCTCTGCACTTGGCCTCTCGATCTAGCCTCCTGTACAGGCTATTGGGTTGGATTCTCCTGTTCTGTCATCCCTTTCCTCTTAGGGAAAGGAAGCTAATATATGCATATATATAATTATATATTGTTATATGAAGAAATATAGTGGGAAGGACACAAAAATGATAACTGAGGTGATCTCCACGAAGCGAAAGGCATAAATCACTTAAGCTATTTGTTAGTGTACATTCACTCTGCTTCCAGATTTGAGGATACTCAGCTGAAGCTGGGCTTGTAATCTAAGCACTCTGAGAGGCACAGGTAGCAGGATTATAAATTTAAACCCAGGCCAGGCAATTTAATGACTTAGGAGACCCTGTCTCAAAATAAAACAAGGGTGGAGATGGAGCTCAGGGCAAAGACCCTGGGTTCAGTTCCCAGAAACAAACAAATTTAAAAAGGGGCCAAGCATGAAGGCCCAGGGTTCAATCCCATGTATGGGGGAGGGGGTGAGCATTCCACAGTGTACGTTAGGGGCTAAACATTCACCACACTGGGGCAGAGCGACGCTGCATGAGCTGTGAGCACTCAGTGTTCTGAGTGCAGAAGACCTGTGAAGTGATGCAGCCGGAATGCTGGCCACACTGGTGCACATCGGTAATCTTAGCACTGGGAGATGGAGGCGGGAGGATTGGGAGTTTGAAGCCAGCCTGGGCTACAGAGCCAGACCCTGTCTCATAACGAAAGCAAAAACAAAAAGATACAACCCCAATAAACTGAAAATGCAGTCAAACCCACAGTGTGGGAAAATACTCTTTGTGAAACTGCAGCCAGCTCTCAGAGCGATGACTAGTTGCCGAGCAACTTGAGAATGCCAATATGCCCAAGCCAGCCTTATTTTGGCATTCAACAAATACTTTGGGTTTGCCTGGCTTGGTGGCACTCACCTGTAATCTTAGCACTTGGGAGGCTGAGGCAGGAGGATCACTGTGAGTCTGAGGCCAACCTGGGCTACAAAGTGAATTAAAGGCCAGCTTGAACTATATGGTGAGAATCTGTCCCCAAAAAACAAAATGTACATAAGCAGTAAACATTCCTGGTATCTACTAAGAAGCAACAGCAGGGTGTTGCTGCTAAATAAACAATTTATGTGACAGGCCCTAAAATCCTTTTGAAAATAAAGAAGGAATGTTCCTTACAAATAGGAAGAAGTATAAGAAGCCATATACAGAGCTAAGAGAACTAACATCATGACATCAGAGTCAGAAAATGCAAAATTACTTTCATTCTGGGAGAAGAAAGTTGGAGAAATCATAGGCCGTGCCTGGGACCTAGTGAACTGACCTTGAGTGAAACCAGAACACACAGAGTTACATCAGAGATTATGACCAATTATACTCTTTTCCTCCCCAGTACTGGAAATTGAACCCAGGATTCACACTGAACTATATCTCTAGCCCTTGTATGTTTTTTATTTGAGGCAGGGTTTTACTAAGCCACTATATTGCAGAACCTTGGTTTGAACTTGTGATCCTCCTGCCTCAGCCTCCCAGAGCGCTGAAATTATAGATGCACACCCTCACCTAGTTTTTCAGTCTTTTAAACAAATATGACTCAGTTCTCTGGACACTAGCACAGTGGTTTATTTGTATCTTACTGTTCTTATTCTGATGTACATCATAGTCAATTATTTATTCACTCAATTAACCCGTTGTTCACTCATTGCACCTTGATGGAGTGTGTCAGATGCAGTCCTGAGGGCCAGACACAAAGCAGTGAGATATGGACTGCAGGCGTTCTGCAGGCCCAATTTCTAGAGTGCTCAGAAAGCCCTGGAAGAAGAGCCCACTACGTGCTGAGGGTGAGGAGGGCAGCAGCACAGGCAAAGGGCAGGGGCTACTCTGTGGGAAGAAGCTGCTGAATGGGCAGGTGGAAAAGATCTTGGCGGGGGGGGGTGCTCTCAGAGACCTTGCTGTGGGCTTTGGCATTGTACTATAGATGAAAGGGGTTTGTGGAAGGATTAAAGCATATATGACATTTGGGCTTTAGAAAGACATTCTGGCAGAAGATTGAAAGAGGAGTTGTGATAGGGATGGGTTGGAGGCAAAGAAATCAACAGGGAAGCTATTCCAATAACTAGATGGTATCACAACCCCTGACTTGAGATTACACTACAAAGCTACTATGATAAAAACTGTGTGGTACTGCCAAAAAAAAAGACTTGAAGATCAATGGAACAGATTAGAAGATGCAGAAACAACTGCAGATACACTAAGCCACCTTATCACTGACAAAGGTACTAAAACACATCCACTGGAAGAAGGATAGCCTCTTTAATAAATGGTGTTGGAAAAACTGGCTTTGCATATGATGAAGATTAACATTGGACCTGTATCATTCACTGGGTTCTAAACTAAATTTGGAAAGGATCAAAGATCTAAATATTAAAACAGAAACATTAAATCTGCTGGAAGATAGAATAGGTAAAACTCTTGAAGACATTGGTGTAGGCAAAGCTTTATGAACAAAATCCCAATCACACAAGAACTATCACAAAGAATCAACAGCTGGAATCATATTTTATTTAAAAATCTTTGCACAGCAAGAGAAACCACCAACAGAGAGAAGAGACAACTCATAACGTGGCAGAAAATGTTTGCCAGCTGTTCCTCAGACAAAGGATTACTATTGAGAACATATAAAAAACTCAAAAGCATCAGACCTCCCAAATTTAAAGACCCAGTCCAAAAATGAGCATCTGAGATGAATACATACTTCTCGGATGAATAAATAAAAACAACAAATAAATATATGAAAAAATGTTCAGCATCATTGGTCATTCGAGATGCAAATTAAAACAACACTGAGATTCCATGTCACCCTGGAAAGAACGATTATTATCGAGAAATCAGGGCTGGGAATTTAGCTTAGCAGCACAAGTGCCTGCCTTGCAAGCATGCGGTTGTGAGTTTGATCCTCACCAAAAAAAAGAAAAAAAAAAGACAACAAACCAACAACAAATGCTAGCGGGGTTGCAGGGGTGGGAGGGGGAAGGAACCTTTCTCCACTGTTGGTGGAAATGCAGACTGGTACAACCACTGTGGAGATTCCTCAAAAAACTAGGATTGGAGGTCCTATTTGACCCAGCTATTCCCCTTCTGGACATCTTCCCAGAAGAATTAAAAGCATCACACCATAATGATATATATGTACTCATGTAGCACAATTTGTAATAGCCAGATCTTGGAAAAACCTAAATGGTGATCAACCAAGAAATGGATAGAAAAGATATGGTATTTTATACCATGGAGTTCTACTGAACCATAAAGAAGCATAAACTTGAGGCTTTTATAGATAAATGGATGCAACTTAAGACCATACTCATAACTGAAATAAATCAGACACATATGTGCAAACATTGTATTGTCTTCTTAGTGTCAGAAGCTGAAAGAAATAATATATGTCTATACATGAAAGATATATTTATATACATATATAATAGTTAAGATATCATATATATACATAGATATGATAGTTAAGATAGTTATACAACTGATTTCTCTGAGTTCATTGAAAAGTTTGTGCTAGAATTGTTTGAACAATTAAAAGCAGATATTTGTACTTTGAGTAACCGATTTGAAGATGACAATACACAATGTATTAACCATTGTTACCTTCTATTTATTGTGTTTTGAAATTTTACTTTTTTCTCTTTAAAATAACATTTAAAAAGTAACTAGATAGTAAATGATAAAGTCTTGATGACTGAAGGACAGGGAACAGGGCCAGGCAAGGTGGCATGCTCAGGAGGCTGAGGCAGGAGGATTGCTGCAAGGTCAAGGCCAGCTGGGACTACATAGCGAGTTGAAAGCCAGACTAAAATTCACAAGGAGAACCTGTCAAAAAAAAAAGGAACTGAATGAGTCCAAAGAAGAACTGAAAGACTGAAACAACAAAACATCAGTGTTGTGGCCAAGTGTGGGCAGTACCCGTAACCCCAGCACTCAGGAGGCTGAGGCAGGAGGATTGCCACCAGCTGTAAGTGTGACTCCAGTTAGAGGTCAGCCTGGGCTACATAGTGAGTTCAGGGTCAGCCTAAACTAAAAAGCAAAACAGAAGAGCTGGAGAAACCAGGAAAGTGGAGGAAGGGACAGTCAAGTAGGTCAGAGCTGCTGAAAGTTCTGGCTTGGCATCCGTGACATCTTCCTGTTAGGAGCAGAAAGCCTTGATGTTTGGAGCCCTGGCATAGTACTTCATCAAGCCACACATAGACATGTGCTGCTGGCCACAGACAGAGACGCAGATAAGCAATGGGGACTGACGCTCGCTGCCCAGACTCTGTTCATGAGGAGGCGCTGCGATTTATTTTTTCTCACTGGTCTCCTGTGAACCTCCAAAGAGAGCAATGTGGAGCCACTGGAAGACTTTTAGAAAAATTTAAAGGAAATCCTTTGCTTTTAATATTTTTTAACTTCTCCTTTTCTATCTTTTTTTTTTTTTGAGACAGGATCTCACAATGTAGCTGACGCTGGCCTCAAAAGTTGCAGCAATTCTCCTGCCTCAGCCTCCCGAGTGCTGGGATTAAAGTGTGCACCTCCATGCCTGCGTAGGAAGGAATCTTAACTACAGTGAGATCTGTACTCTTGCTACTTAAAATGAGGTCCCTGAATCAGAAGGACCAGCATCACCTGGGAACTGGTTAAGCAAAGAGAAATGTCAAACCCCACACCAAACCTACTGACTCAGAGTATGAGTTTTGTTTTGTTTTTTGGTACCGGGGATCGAACTCATGACCTTGCGCTTGCTTGAGCCACTGAGCTAAATCCCCAGCCCTGAATCTGCATTTTTAACAAGACTCGCTTGAGTGATTCCTCTGCACATTCAAGGCTAAATAACCCTGATCTACAAGATAGAAAACTGCTTAGTTGGTAAACTTCTGTTACTGTGTTGCAATCTATTTGGTTTTGCTTGACTGATTGATGCATAATCAATTTGTCAGCCTCTGATGATGAAGTCATCATCTCAAAAAGTAAACTCAGTCAGGGGTTAAAACATTTCTAGTTTTCTAAACTTTTTTTCCTGGATGCTGAGATTTGAACCCAGAGCTTCACAATGAGCTACATCCCCCTCCTCTTTTATTTTTATTTTTATTTATTTATTTTTTTTTTGAGTTAGGGTCTTGCTGTGTAGTTCAGGCTGGCCTTGAATTCACAGTGATCCTCCTGCCTCAGTCTCTCAAGTGCTGGGCTCAAAGGCATGTACCACCATGCTCGGGTTCCACCCCTATTTTAATCTTTTATTCTGAGACAAGGGCTTTCTAAACCATTGAGTCACCCAGGCTGGACTCTAACTTGCAATCTTCCTGTCTCAGCCTCCCAAAGCACTGGGATTACAGGCATGCACTGCCACACCAGGCCTCTACTAAACATTTTTAAGAAATCTCAGAGGCCTGATGTGCTGAACCATCACAGGCAGGAGCTGTGCTGCTGAGCTATATCCTCAGCCTCTGATCCATTTACATAAAGGGTTTGCTCTCAGAGTAAAAGATCCATTTTTCTCCCACTGTGGAGAAATACATTGTACATAAATTTACCATAGTAACCATCTCTGAGCATGCAGTCAGTCAGGGGCATTAAGTACATTCAGCATTGCTGTTTGGTCACCACCATGCATCTTCAGAATGTTCCTGTCTTTGCAGACTGAAACAAAACACGTTAAACAAAAACCACCTTCGTTCCCATCTCGGGGCCTTATTCTGTCTGGAGGAAGCTGACTCCTGTAGGTGCCTAATGTATGTGGAATCTTACACTAGTGGTCTTTTATGACAGCCAGGATTCTTTCATTTAGCATAATATCATCAGGGTCCAACCACGTTGAAGCATTTTTCCTTCCTTTCATTCACTTCACTTTGTTCACACTGCAGGAGAATTTCCTTCCTAGAATTCTATGACCGAATAATATTCTCCTGCACGTACCTAGTGCGTTTTGTTTACCATTCACCCACAGATGGGGCCATGGATTGCTATTGTGAATACTGCTACTGGCGATTGAACCAGGACCTTCCCTAGCCCTTTTAAAAGCTTTTACTTTCAGGTAGGGTCTCCCTAAGTCTCTAAATTGCCCCAGTTGGGCTTGAACTTTTGATCCCCGGCCTCAGCCTCCTGGGTGCCAGGATTACAGGTGCACATCACCATAACCGGCCTAGAAAGATTCGTTCTTATAAGTGGCATTAATGCCCAGCATACAGGTCCCCTCCCTGCTTCCGTTATCTCCTAGAGGAACGCTAAGCAAACATAAAACTCACAGATAACAGGTGTCCATTATGGGCTTTCTTTAATACACCAGTCTCCAGCTAACTCCTCACTAAGAAAAGAGAGGTTGCTGTTGTTGGAAGCACAGTGTCTGTTTCATTTAGTGTTTCTGTCTGTGAGCAGCGGCTCCCTGAATACAAACTCCGAACCAAAGCCAAAACACTAATTTGTGAAGCTCGAGTATAGATTTGGTGACACCCTTCCCACCTCAGCACTAGCCTATCAACCCAAATCATCTCTGTGAGTATGGAAGCCATTTTCCCTGGTGGCCCGGCAGCTGGTGACCAGCTGGTGGCTGATGGCCTTCAACAGCCATGAGCAATTGGTGGCTTGGGCCAGCAAGGCCTTCCCTGCCGGTGTTGCCAGGCAAAGCACCTGCAGCCGAGCTCCATCCTGATTTCTTCGACCTGCGACGGAGCCCAGGCGAGGGGAAGAACAGATGGATGAGCTACTCTGAAGACTTCTATACAAGCATTTTCTCTCCAAAATGACAATCTGAGAAGCGGCCCCTTTTATGCTATTCCTCGGACAGCCACTGGGGGCGCTCTAACATGCTTCATCTCCCCACTGTTCCATTTGGGGACAGCTCCAGGGCGTCACAGTTGAGTGTGAACAGAAAGAAGAAGGTTACAATCACACCAGCTCATTTAGAAAGTGCACACTAGGGACTGGGGATTTAGCTCAGTGGCATAAGCGCCTGCCTTGCAAACAGGCGGTCATGAGTTCAGTGCCTGGTACCAATAAAAACCGAAAAAGACCAAAAAAAAAAAAAAGGGTGAAAAAGAAAGAAAGTGTACTCTAAAGCCCTGGATTTTACCTTCTATGGAATCACTTTTGCTTTGCAAAGGGAATCTAGACCTAAAGGCAGGAGAACAAGGACACGTTTCCCGTTCGGATGTTACCTCCAGGCCCTCGAAGATGATTAACTCGAGAAACTGAAAACACATTTGGCCTAATCATGTGTGGGATCTGATTAAGGGCTTTAAGGGAAGATTTGTACCATCGTTAAGAAAGGCTCTAGCAATTTGGAAGAATGCACACGTAAGGATTTTCCTTTGCCTGGGTTATAAAAGAAGTTATAAAAGAAGAAGTAGAAAACGCAGCCAATAAATGCACAGGAAAGGCGGGGACGAGGGCTCCCCGCATGAACGCAAAGAGAAAAGTTTGCACGCTGGGGGTACCCTTGAAGAACTCCCACGAGAACCACTGACCAAAGGACGCCACGCGTGCTAGGAGGTGGCGTGAGTTTGCAGCCATGGCTGTGTGTGCCCCTGGGAGCCCGTGGAAGTGAAATCACAGGCTGGCTGCTGGACGCCGCGGCCTGGAACTTACTGTTTGCCTGCTCCCAGGGTTCACCCACTCCATCACCCCGAGCTGTGCCCTGGGTTGTCCGTGTCTGGGAAGGCGTGCCTACCTCCTCACTCTAGAGCCGGGCAGACTCTCACTGCCCGTGGAAGCCTGACCTCTCTTCACTGCGCGTTCTTTCATACCCCGCCCACTATGTCCAGCAACACCCATGTGGAATCAACCACATCCACCTCGTCCTTATTTCTTCCCTTTCTTTTTCTTTATTGCTGAGGATCAAACCCAGGACTTGTGTGCCCTGGTCCAATGATATATTTTTTTAAATTTTTATTTTTATGAGTACAGGCTTATAGTACATGATTACATTCACCATGGGGAGTTGGTACATGTATTTAACACATCTTGGTTCTTTTTATGTCCCTTTCCCATCCCCTTCCTCTATTTCTTGGTCCCCTTTCAATGACACTTTCTTTTTTTCTTTCTTCCCTTTTTTTTTTTTGTTTTTTGAGGCAGGGTCTCTACGTAGCCCAGGCTGGCCTCAAACTCATGGTGATACTCCAGCCTCAGCCTCCACAGTGCTGAGATTACAGGTGTGCACCCCCATGCCCAGATAATAGCATACTTCTTAATGTTCACAGGCGTGCTTTGTGTTCCTGAGCCAGCCTGTAAGCTCCTTGAAGAAGGGACTTTTGGAGGTGGAACTACGGTGTTCACTGTTGCTCTTGGCCTCTTCCCCTGGATACCCTAAAGCAGAGCTTCTCAAACTTTACATGTGTGGGGGATCTTGCCAAAATGCAGATAGTGATTTAGCAGGAACTGTGGAGCCCAAGACTCTATATTCTCCCAGGAGTTGTTGATTGGAAGACCACACTGTCCACACAAAGCCTGTAACACACAGTTCAGCACTGTAGTGTAAAGCAGTAAGACTTTAGATTAGTAGCAGTTCAAGGAAAACTCCTCTTCTGAGACCTGATCCCTTCAATCGAATGCTACCTTATAATTGAGCTTTTTCCCGTTGGTCACTGATTGTTCCTTAAATGAACTAAGGTATGAGAATAATATTTTGTTATGGTACAGTTGTTTGAATTTGTGTTTGAGTTCTAGGGATACACTTGGTTTCCCTAATGTAATTTGGGAGGAGTGGTGAGTTATTTTGGGTGTGCATGACCAGCCCTGTAATGTTAGGCCACTCTTGATAAGAGCCACAGTTTTACCAACAAGCCCCCTAAGGGGGGACGTTCCAGCTTGCGTATAGTGTTGTGTGCTGTAACTCCCCGTTCTGGGACAGAGCCTCTCAGTTTTCTCAGATGGGTTAGGTAGTCAAAGGCAGAAATAAAACTTACTTGCATATACCTATTTTACTTAAGTATCTGTTTCTAATGTAAGTCCTGCTCCATCAAAGCCAAAAACACCCTCTTAGCTTCACATTGAAGCTGTCAGGGTAGGGGGAGGGAAGGTGCTACAGTTTGTATCTAGATGTCCTTCCAAAACCTCATGCACTCATAGGTGGGGCATTTCAGAGCTGACTGCATCTAGGGTGTGTGGGTACTAAATTAGTCCACTGTCTGGAATTAGCATAGTTCTGAGTGGCACCACCTAGAAAGTGGTAGCCTAGATGGGACAGAAATGGAAGGCAGGCTCACGGCCTTCTTCTTGCCCTGCCATGAGCTGCTTCTCTGCTATGATGCCTCTCTGCTGAGCAGCCCTGCCTTGGAGCCAGCCAATTATGAACTAAAACCTCTAAAACTGTGGGCTAAAAAAACCCCTTTCCTGCTTTAACTCTGGATGTTCAGAATTTTGTCTCAGCAATGAGAAAAGAACTAAGCAGGGGAAAAAGTCTTTAACCACACTGAACAGACTCAATAAATGCTTTTGAACCAGAGGGGCAGACCAGAAGGATAAGACGGCACTAATGAAACCGTGAAGACGCCTGCCTGCACTTTGACATGGCCCAAAAGGAGGATGAGCTGAGTCTCTCAGGGGTTGGGTTTTCTCGTCTATAAAAACCAAGGGGTTGAAGTGGGCAGGGAGGCACAAGCCTGTAATCCTGGCAATTGGGAGACCTAAGGTAGCAGGATTGCAAATCTGAGCCGAGATTAGACATTTTGGTCAGACCCCAGTGCAAGGGAAGTGAAAAGTCAAGGTACTGGGCTGGAAGGTTCCACCATCCTCTAAAAGTCTGTGGTTCTAATTAAGGTACCAGGGGAAGGGCAGAGAGACAGGAATTTCACAGCTGGCCACTGGACAGCACAACGTGACTTGGAATTCCTTGGCCAGCTCCTGTCCTTTCTCTGGTCTCAGCTCAAGCTCCTGCCCTCGGGCGGGTACTGAGTTATCCCTTCCTAGAAAATCTGGCGCCTCACGTCGCCTGCCTCTGGTGCAGTCCTGAGAAGATGCGCCCTGTGCTGCCACCTAACGGTTCCAGGATGCTCAGCTCAACCCTTCGGTGCCCGTACAGGAATCTTCAGCCCGGTCCATAGAAACCTGCGTTCCGAGTCCCACGCATGGAGCGCGGTCCGGACTAAGCACGGGAAAGTCTTTTTAAACTTTGTGATTTCCTGTTTCCAGGAAGTGACTAACAGTAATTTTTTTTGTCTTTTTGAGACAGAGTTCCACTGTGCAGTTCAGGCTGGCCTTGAACTCTCAGTGATCCTCCTGCCTCAGCCTCCCGAGTGCTGGCAATACAGGCATGAACCACCATCCCGGATATTGATTAACAATAAAACTCTAAAAACAGAAAAGACCAAGATGTTTGACAGCAAGAAAGCAGGGAAGCGAGGGAGACTGCGCGCCTGGGCTTACGGGAAACAGCGCCTGGGGAAGCTGCAGGAAAGAGAGCTGAGGGCGGGCTTGTCTGGAAGGAAGAGGGGCGGGCCCGGAGCGGCTGCACCCTGAGCCGGCTCCAGCGCACTGTCATCTTTTCCTGTTTGGTCTGTGGACGACTGCAAAGTGAAGCACACGTGCTGTTGTCACAGCGCTGCAGTTCGGGGCCTCGGTAGCCAGTGGTGGCCCCTGTAATAAAGGACCCCGGGGACCGGCGTCTGTGGGAGGACCTCACAGGCCAGGGACGCGGAGCAGCACCCTAGAAGGCCCCACAGCAGTGGTGGCGAACCTTTTGGGATTTTTCAAGGATACATACGGCCCGCCGCGGCACGCGTGCCACAGGTTCACCATCACCGCGCGGGGAGTAGCGGGGACTGTGGTGTTTAAACCGGAGAACTCTCACCCCAAATAAGGAGGCAGCAGCTATGCAGACCTGAGTAGCTGCAGCCTTAACAAATCCTGTGCCTGCAAGGTTTTTTGTGTCGGTTTGGTTTCTGGATTTTGTTTTGTTTTGTTGTCTTTTGAGACAGGGTCTCAGTACGCAGTTCAGGCTGGACTCAGCTCACTTTGTAACCCAGGCTGGTCTTGAATTTGCAATGATCCTCCTGCCTCAGGCCCCTGAGTGCTGGGATTACAGGAGTGTACCACTACACCCAGTTTGGTCTTTGGTTTTTTGAGACAGAGTCTCCTTATGTAGCTCAGGCTGATTTTAAACTCACTGTGGAGCCCAGGCTGGGCTCCAACTCCAAACAATCCTCCTGTCTCGGCCTCCAAGTGCTAGAATTAGGGGTGTGTACCATCATGCCTGGCATCTTTTGAATCTTGAAGAGAAACTGGAGAGCTGTACTATTATAGGAAGTCTCCTTTTGTTAAAATATTGGTGCTAATGCTTAGCAAGAAACAGCACCCCTATGTCAGGAGGCTTGTTTAGCCAAAGGCTAAAAACTTGAAGCTGGACGAATTTGCATTCCACAATCTTGAAGCTCTAACATGATTTCTTCAAGGCATACAGACTGTCCAAATGACAAATTACAAGCAAACAAGAAAATATCAGCTAAATGGAAGATGTGTAAAATGTTTTGTGTCTGAATTTGTTAGAACTATCATACATACCCAGAAGTCTACGGAATGAGCCAGTTTGTTAATTTTTCATAGGCAAACAGAAAGCTTTGGATGTGTGCATTCATAACTCAAGAAGCATTTATTGAGAACCTGGTATTGTTTAATAAAGATAAGTTTTTCCATTATAGCCAGGTAGTAACTTAGGATTTCAAGGCCGTACATACAGTCTGTGTCACAATTACTCAGATCTGCTCTGTACTTGCAAAGTAGCCTTAGGTAATACATAAGCCAGTTTCAGTTTCCACTGGAACTTTATTTACAATAGGCAGCAATGCAGATTCAGCTTTGGGGCATAGCTGCCATTCCTTAATCTAGATCTCACAGCCTAATACAATCATCTTCTTTAGGGAAATACAAGTATTTCATTTAAAAAAAAATTTTTGGAGGGTACTGGGAATCAAACTCAGGACCTTGTACTTGCTAGGCAGGCACTGTGCCACTGAGCTAAATCCCTGGCCCTGGAAATACATATATTTCTGTTCTGCTTATTAGGACAAGAATTTTGGGTGTTATAGTATCTTTTTAAATTTTATATATGTCTGTTTGTTGGTTTGTTGGTTGGTTGGTGATACTGGTGGTTGAACCAAAGCCTTTGCACTGAGTTACATCTCCAGTCCTTTAAAAATTTTTTTTTTATTCTTTAAGATAGTACTTGAATTTGAGAGTCTCCTACATCAGTCTCCCAAAGTACTGAGATTTCAGGCATGTGCCACCACATCTAAATTGATTGTAAATTATGTTTTTAAGTAGGGTACCCAAAATAACTATTATCATTTAGCCAATAAGACAATCATAAGTATTCTACTGAAGTCACTCCAAGCATTGGAACTGATGCTGGTCCCACCTCGTTGCTGAGGTTAGTTTATGAAGGCTGTAGAAGTGTGAATTCAGTGTAGGATAATCTTCACAAAGGGTCCTACTTATATGGGAGAATGCTAATGTTTTGACTGTTATCTCAGTGGAGTGATTTGATTCCTCACTTTTTTTTTTTGATACTAGAAATCAAACTCAGGACCTTGCACTTGCCAGGCAGGCTCTTTGCCACTGAGCTACATCCCCAGCCCTTGACTGGCGATTTTTGCTGCAATTTAAAACTGTTGTTGAAGTTCAGGTGTGGTGCATGTCTGTCATCCTACCGCTTCGAAGGTTGAGGCAGGAGGATCATTGCAAATTCAAGCCCAGCTACTTAGTGAGTTCAAGGCTACCCTGTATACAGTGAGACCCTGTCTCAAAATAAAATATAAAGTAATAAATAAAACTTTTGTTGAGTGGTGACACAAAGCTGAAGACATCCATTTGTCTCCTGAGTCCTGTCACACTACCGGAACTTGCAAAAAATATGATGGAAAGATAACAAGTAGTACGGTCTGTAATTTTCATCCTTAGACCTCCAGTTCCTCTCCAGGGAGGGCTCCAGGACATGGAACATGCTGCAAGGCTTCTTGCCTATGAAGAGCAGCCACACAGACCATGGCTCTGCCGGCTTCTTCAGATGTCGCTGTTATGAAATGTTAGCAACAGATGCCTGATTGTATCTGTGGCTGTGGAGACACTGTTGTTTAAGTACCATGGTCCCTTCTCCTTTGTCGTCATCTCTTTTATTCCAGTACCAGCCAAATACCTGCTTGTGACTTATAATAAAGTTTTCTGATAAGTATGATTCGGTTTGGCCCACCGACCCTTCCTTCTTCATCTGTCCATCTGTCTATCTCCTATCTATCTATCTATCTATCTATCATCTATCTATCTATCTATCTATCTGGCATCTATCTATTTATGTTTTTGTCATCCTGGGGGTTGAATCCAGGGCCTTTGCACTCAACTACATTATGGTCCTTTGTGGGTTTGTTTTGTTTGAGACAGGATCTCACTGTGTAATATTAGTATAGACTGCCTTGAACTCACTATGTAGCCCAGGCTGGCCTCAAACTCACAGTGATCCTCCTGCCTCAACCTCCCAAGTACTAGGATTACAGGCGTGTGCCACTGCATCTGGCTGATTATTATTACATTTTTACATCATTGAAATAGGGTCTTGCCAGGGTAAGCTTGGACTTAGTCCTCCTGCCTCAGCCCCTCGAGTATCTAGGGTCATCGGCATGTGCTACCACGCCTGGCTTTCTGTGCCAATTTATTAAGTTTGAACTAAAGTTATTTAAAATCTTGTCACAAACTCAAATAACATAGAAAGATCAAAATCCATTTACTTTCTTAGGAAGACATGCTATTAGAACACATCAATGTCAAGTTCAAAGACAATGTTCTACAATACAGCTTCTAAGAAAATCAAAGGGATTGTCAAGAGGTTTATTTCTAAACTTGTTTTAGGTAGCAACCGTATTATTCCAACAAATTATCTAAAAGACATTTGAAAACATATGAATATATTCAACATTTTAGAATTCCATGTGCCCCAAATCCATAATGTTTTGTGATGTATATATTAGATTATTGTAGAGACCTTTCATACCAAATTTAGGACAACGAAAACATCAAAAATAATGATGGTAATGGATTATAATACATTCACCAAAATGTAAAAACTACTAATTCTCAGTGACTAGGAGGCATGCCAGCTAATAAACACAGGAGATGATAAATTTTGGGTTCACATCTACTGCTGTAATGACTTATTCAGGCTGGATCACCAACAGGATAGTTACGAGTGAAAGGGTGTTGGGGAACAGAATAATCACATGATTGTGGGTGACATCCACGCCTGTCTTCCTAGCAGTTAAGAGGTTGAGGCAAGAAGTTAGAGCCAAGGTTCAAGGCCAGCCTGAGCTACATAGTGAGTTCAAAGCCAGCCTGGACTACATAGTGAGATCCTGTCTCAAAAAACAAACAAACAAATGGCACCCACAGAATAAATCCAAGGAGAAATGTGTATCTTTACCATGAAGAGACTCTTGTTGTTGCAGTTCAGGCTGGCCTTGAACTTGTTATGCAGCCCTTGAACTTGGAAGATCCTCCTGGCTCAAGCTCCCCAGTGCTGAGATTACAGGCATGCACCACCATGCCCACCATCTTAACCCAGCCATGAAACTTGGCATGACCCACGGCAAGACAGTGGGTGGCCTCTTGGTACTATACCCGAAGAGGCACACGGTACACCCTGTGAGGAACTGATGGATGGATGTTAGATATCTATGCAATTTAACATGATTTGACAATAAAAAGAATAAAATGTTAATATATGAAACGACATGAATGAACCTTGCAAACATTATGCTAAGTGAATGAAACCAGTCATAAATAATACTGTCATGAATGAAATGTTCAGATAGGCAAGTCTATAGTTAGATAAAACAGACAAGTAGTTGCCTAGGGCTAAGGAGATGGAGGAAAATGAGTTATATTTCTTTTTAGAGTGGTGAAAATGCCCTAGGATTTATGGTAGTGCTGAATTGTATAAATCTGTATGTATGCTAAAATTAAATTGTGCCAGCCACAGTGGGGCATACCTGTGATCCCAGCACTCATGAGGCTGAAGCAGGAGGATCACCATGAGTTTGAGGCCAGCCTAGGCTACATAGTGAGCTCAAGATCAGCCTGAACTACATAGCAAGGACATCTCTCAAAAAAACAAAAACACAGGGCTGGGGGTTTAGCTCAGCAGGTGTAAGTGCCTGCTTGGCAAATGTGAGGTTGTAAGTTTGATCCCTGGCACCAAAAAAAGAAAAGAAAAGAAAAGAAAAAAATCCACAAAAACAAACAAAAATATTATACTGTATACCTTTTATTTTTTGAGACAAGGTCTTGCTTATATAACCTGGGCTGTCCTAGAATTTAAGCGATCTTCCTGCCTTGGCTTCTCTAGTGCTGAGGTTCCAGGAATGCGTCACCATCTCTTTTTCTTAAATTACATCCTTTAAATGGATTAATTGAATGGATGGTGCCATATGTGGATTGTGTCTCAATAAAGCTGTTAAAGTAATACAGTAAGCTCATTAGACTTTTTTTTTTTATAAAAGGAGACTAGCATGCCTATCTAAATCAATCTTCTTGCTCCCAAATTCTCCAGTTCTCTACCCAACCAGGTGTTCATCCCACGAATCATCATCTTGTGTGCTTACCTGTCACCCCCACTGCATGAGAGGTTTTTTTGGTAGTAACTTTCTAATTCACTCAGGGTCAGCTTCCTGGACAGGCAACCTGTGAGGTCACACAGCTTCCCGTGTTGGAAGGGGCCTTGCGCGCTGGATTTAATTCTCTGCTCCTCCTACCTTGAGGCTTTTTTTTTTTTTTAAGATTTTTTTTTTTATCGGTACCAGGGATCAAACTCATGACACAACGGCCTGCTTGCAAGGCAGGTGCTTATGCCGCTGAGCTAAATCCCCAGCCCTGAGGCTTTTTTTTTTTTTTGAGGCAGGGTCTCACTATGTAGCCCAGGCTGGCCTTACACTCATGATGATCCTCCTACCTCAACCTTCCAAGTGCTGGGAGTACAGGCCCTTACAACCACACCTGGATCCTATCTTGAGATTCTTAATATTGTTTACTAGATCCTGCAATTCATGTAACTGTTCTCACCCGGAATATATATATTCTATTCCCAGTACCCCACCCCCAATATATATACTGGGAATAGAACTCACGACCTCGTGTTTGCCAGGCAGTACTGTGCCACTGAGCTATCTCTCCAGTCCTCCTAGCACAATACTAATGCACACTTACTGTTCCTAGTCCCACTGTGGGAGAACTGCGTGCTGACCTTTAGTACCAGGTGCCCAGAGCTCTCTATGTGCCAGTCTCAGGTTACAAATGGGGACACAGGGAGGAACCTTCTGTGTCACAGCAGGGGATCTGTGCATGAAGACAAATGTCCCTACCTACTTGCCCGCCCCAGCAACCTCAGAATCTGACTCATGTGTACTTTTAGTCTGAGACAAACCCGACCTTGGGATCCTGACCCCGTGAGTCCCGCTGTGTTGCAGGAAATGGGAGCTGTGGCTGTGTCCCCATGACCTCCAGCTCTTCCACAGAGAGAGGAGAAAGCCTCCTCTGCTCTTCCTGTCTGTGTTCCCGGACTGTCACCCTGATGTCACTAATGAAAGGCATATGTCAGCAGTTTTCTAACTCACAGCCCTTTGGAAAGACAGAGCTCATCAGTGCTGGCGCTGTTGGTAGGAGGGTGGGCTGGATCCTTAAAGTCGGGTCATGCGCTAGGTTCAATTAATTCAAGGAGTCTGCAGGAAGCAAGAACTCAACCTTGGACATCCCCCTCAGTGACCCAGGATGTCCCCATAATCTCTAAACATCAGTTGTTTTTATTTTTGTTCTGTTTTGATTTTGGTTTGTTTTGTTCTGAAGCAGCAATCCTCCTGCATCAGCCTGCCAAGTGCTTGTCAAAGATCCTAAAATTTTACATAACAATGACTTGTGAAGCCGGAAAAACTTCTAAGTTATCACAGAAAACAAATTTAGAGCATTTATAGTAAAGGACATTAAGTTTTTTTTTTGTTTTTTTGTTTTTTTTTTTGGCTTTTTCGTTTTTCTGTTTTTCTCGGTACCAGGGATCGAACTCACGACTGCCTGTTTGCAAGGCAGGCACTTATGCCGCTGAGCTAAATCCCCAGCCCCAAGGACATTAATTTTAACAATATTTAAAATTGTCAAATAAGAGACAAAGACTCTAAAGGTGAAAATGTCAAACAAAAGTATAGTTGTGGTAAGTAGTTAATTCATCAAAAAATACATTCTGTTATTTTTCCAGTTTGGCAGTATCTCTGGTAGTGTCTCACTATATGTATAGCTCAGGTTAGCATAGAACTTGCAGCAATCCTCCTGTCTCAGCCTCTGGAGTGCTGGAATTACAGGCTTGTGCCACCACACCCTGCATTTTGGATTTTAAATAAATATTATGTTTCAATTTAATTTTTTATTTCTGATTTTGTTTTTTTTTTTAAAAGAAGCTCTCTCACCTTGTAAACTGTTTCAGGCCTCACAAAACCTAAATCTGCTCCGTGTAAGAGTCCTGCCTAACTGGTGGTGCAGGCAGGGATCTGGGTTTTATTCGAGGTTTTATGGGGAGCTATGAAGAGGCTCCGGTCAGACAAACGGCAGACAGTGACTCCCACTCTGCACAGTTGCGGGTATGGCTGTGATGAGTATGACAGTGACTAGCGCTGAGGATTGCCAGAGCCTGCGGAGAAAAGGCCGGGACAAGGGCCGGGGCTGGAGGTGACAAACCCCAGCTGGGAGAAACATTGGGGATGAGACTGAACACCCCAAACAGTGAGGGCTGAGCTGAGGAAGCTGTGACAGGATCTGGGGACACTGGGGACAAGGGGAGAAAAAAAAGATATAGCAACAGGGATGGAGTTTAGCTCAGCAGCACACATGGCAGCCTGGCAAGTACAAGGTCACAAGTTCAATTCCCGGTACCGAAAAAAAAGGACAGAGAGAGATATAGCAACAGCAACACACAGGAAAGAATATGGGGATGAGCAAGAAATTGGGAAGATGGAAGTAGCAGTGACAATAGGTGACCCTTCCTTAGGGTCCACGTGTGCCAAGTACTGTGACTTGCTCGTGTTATTCCATTCATTTATGGACAAGTGGCCATCGGACCATGGCATGGGTTAAGCACCGGGTTATGGAATACTTTGTATGGATAACAGGGAGCCACTGAAGGTTCTTGAGCAAGTGTCAGCAGGAAACCAATGAGGAGAATGCAGGTTGCTTCTGTAGGAGAGCCTGAAGACGCCGTGACACTCAGCCAGTGTTTACTCATGTGAAGAGCCCGTGCCTCTCCGGGGAGTCGAGCACCCATCCAACCTCACAGGTGTCTGAGACTTCAGGAAAGATGAATCCTCGACCCAGGCAAGATGTAGGAGTGGGGTTGGCTGGAAGGGCACACACAGGAGCACTTCAGCCCTCAGAGGGGCTGGCCTTCCCCAAGACCAGGAACTCACAGGCAGGGCTGAGCCTGTGTCCTGAGCTGGAGTTTGAATGACATTGTCGAGGAAAACAGAAAAGAGGGCCAAGGACAGATCTGTGAACATATTTCATCTGTCTGCTGTGCCTTCTCCTAAGTGCTTTCTGACAGATGATTTTTCTCTACACAGGAAACTCACATTTTGAACTTTAGCTCCTAAAATACATTAAATCACACCTCAGCTTGCAAGGGCAGGAGAGGCTGCACATAATGACTATCATGTGGCTTGTGTCTCATCTGAGGGAATTATCTCTTCAAAATGATCAGGTGCTCCTGACCCTGTTCTCAAGAGTGTGGGTAATTTTGAGCTAACTTAGGAAGTGTGTAGGAGAATTGTCAGCACTCAGAGGCCCTAGTTCTAGCCTTGTGTTAAAAAAAAAAATCTTGGGAACAGGCTGAGGATTTAGCTCAGCAGCACAAGGACCTTCCTGGCAAGCACGAGATCCTGAGTTCAATTCCCAGTACAAAAAAAAAAAGCAAAATCTCAGGAACGCAGATCCTTTCTCTCTCTCTCTGGGGAGGAAAGAAAGGGACTCACTATTGCTAAGGAAGCTTCCTAAAATGTTAGGCTAGATGGCAGACTGACCTCTGTCCTGGATCAAAGGTCCTACCCCAGGCACTCTAGTTGCACAGAACAGTTCCAGAGAGCCATTGTTTCCCCTAACAGCCTCTTAACTTTGTGTGGGTGCCTTAGTTTAAGAAGAAAGGAACAGGAGCTGGGGATTTTGCTCAGCGGCATAAGCACCTGCCTTGCAAGCAGGCGGTCGTGAGTTCGATCCCCGGTACCGATAAAAAAAAAAAAAAAAAGAAGAAGAAGAAAGGAACAGTAGGTCTCGCCTGTCCTATGCAGAAGTTCCCTGTAGCTAACATCTTGGAATGTTGCCTATATTGTATGTGACCATCATGATAACATCTACCAAATGCTTATTTCAAATCAAGCTCTGGATCCTGGCCATCTGTTATTACTCACCTAATCCCCGTTCCAGATCTTATTTCATGGGTGCAGAAACTGAGGCCAAGTGGGCAGGTTCATTTCTCTGACCACCATGATCATTCTGATTTCCCCAGGCAGACTCCTCTGCAGATCTCTCACCCAGACACAACCTCTTGGCTGCAGCCATCCACTTGAGGAGCAGTAAGAAACAGAGCCACCAGACTGTAAGCTAAGTCTGCTTGCCTGTGTACACACACACACACATATTCTCCACACCACACCACACCACCCTATCTTAACCTTGCCGGTCTGGATGAAAATACTAGCTTCTTCAAACATCACTGGCTTCCCCAAGGTTGCAGCTGGGTTTGGCCTCCACTAACTGCAGAAACTGAGGCCCAGCTAAACAAACAAGCACTGGGATTAGCTGCACCCCAACAAGGTGAAGCCAGTTTTAAATCTGCTTAAATAGGGATCCAGAGATGTCTGCAGGAGTGGGGCTGGGGCTAGAGCTGGGGCTGGGGCTGAGGGTTGGACTGAATCACTGAGGGAAGCAGGCGGCCAGGCAAGGCTAGATGTTGTTTGGCAAAAAGCATAACTCAGAAAATCCGAATCTGCCAGACACGGGGGGACATGCTTGTAATCCCAGCACTCTGGAAAGCTGAGGCAGGAAAATTGCAAGTGTGAGCCCTGGTTTGGCAACTTGGTGACTTAACAAGACCCAGTCTGAAAATAAAAAAGGGTTAGGGATGTGGTTTAGTGCAAAGGCCCAGGGTTCAATCCCTAGTATCACAAATTAATTAAAAAATAAAGCTGGACTTCATGATAGGAAGGTAGTACAGCAGTGAGAAATTCAAGAAGAACCAGGACAGGTAGCAGAGAGTGACCTTTCTGTATCTATACCTCCTGTTATGAATTGACAGGTACTAAGCTCCAGTACCCCAAAATGTGGACTGATTTGCAAACAGATTTCTTGCAAATGTCACTTGTTAAGATGGTGTCATTAAGAGTTTTGCCAAGTCAGGATAGACCTGAATTTGAGATCCTCTTGCCTCAGCCTTCCAAAGTGCCAGGGTTACAGATATGCACCACCATGCCTTACATGGCTGGTGTTCTGATACAAAAGGACATTTGCTAAGATATGTACATGAACCAACTCCCCACAATGGATGTAATTATTATATGCTGCAAAGATGTACTACTTTTTTTTAAACCGGAAAATTTGGAAGAATTTTCACATGATATTCTTTAAAGATGAAAATGAACGTGGGGACTAGGGTGGTTGATTCTACCTGCCAAGCACAGAATACCAAAAATTACCAGCAACCCCTGGGTGCTGGGAGAGAGGCATGGAACAGATTTCTTTCAGAAGGAATCTGCTGCTGGCAGGTTCCTCTGTGGTTTTTGTGGAACTGGGGATTGAACCTAGGATCCCTAGCACACATTAGGCAAGTACTCCACCAGTGATGACATCCCCAGCAGAGCCTTTGATCTCAGACTTTTGGCTTCTAGAAGTGTGAGACCATAAATTTCTGTTGTTCCAACAGCAACCTAGTTGCTGACATTTTTGACAGTGGCCTAAGCACATGAAGCCACTCCTTTTCTCTAAACTCCAAGTTCTGCTTCCTGCTGCTA
Source organism: Cavia porcellus (assembly GCF_034190915.1). NCBI lineage: Eukaryota > Metazoa > Chordata > Mammalia > Rodentia > Caviidae > Cavia > Cavia porcellus. The sequence goes on from NW_026947489.1 coordinate 63,598,043, forward strand.
CTGGCCAATCTAGTCCTGGTTTCTGGAAAAAAGGACTCAGCCGAGGCAGAGATGTGGAGAGCTTCTCAGTGCAAGTGGCTCCTGGGTGGCTCCAGCTCTGCAGAGTTCACTGGAAGTCAGCAGGCAGAGGCCGTGTGCAGTGTGGTGGACAGCAAGGGTCCCCAGTGTAGAGCTGGGTGCTAACTCTCTAGGGACTGAAATACCCAAGGTAAATCTGGACCATGGGTTTGGCTTAACATGGCTTGCAAAAGTCTTTGCCCTCAGTTTGCTTCCCTGTCATTATTCAGGCTGTCACCAACTTGCTTTAGTTATCAGGTAACAGCAGCCTGTTGCCATGGTTACCTATAGTGCCATTCCTTGGAGGTCACAGGATTAAGCAAACAATAAGACAGGGCCCCTGCACTGTGAAAATAACTGGGCCTCACAATTAGCATGGAATACTGGGTGCAGCAGGGTCCCGGAGGCAGGCAGAGGAGCAAGTCCTACACAAGGCACTTCTGGCGCTGTCTTCCTTAGCTGGAGGAAAGGGAGCTCACACAGCTTGGCTCGTGGATGGCCACAGCGGTAGGTAGAGAGCCTTGGTTTGGGCCCTGGTGCTAAATAGCTTTCATCTATGCCTAGCAACCAGCAATCTGTCTAGGTCACGACAACCCCAGATGGCGGAGGGCACACCGTGGAGAGGCGGGGAGGGACTGGAGGCTGCCGCTGGCCTGGGCCTCAAAGCAGCTGCGTCTGCAGAATCGTCCCCTCCGGTTTCTTTCTCCTGCGCTTTTGAATAGAGAGCACCTACTGCCCTGCTTCCTGTGCTTGTCCAGCACCCACACTTCCTTAGGAATCCCATGTGGAATAGGCCCTTCTCTTGAATTGCCTTCTTTGGGGTGAGACCCCAGCTGCTATTCTGCACTGCTAAAGGCTGCACCCCAAACTCCTGGCTAGTACTACTCCTGCCCGAGTGAGTGTGTCAAGTCCCAGAGAACTGGGCCAGCACTCCTGAAACCCCTGCAATCTCAAGTGAAGGTGGTTCTTTGGGACTTGGAGCTGCTGAACCAAACGTGGGTGCTCAGTGGTTATGGGTGGGGAGCGGGCCACCGCAGAGCCTAGAGAGTTCTGTTTTGTCTTTTTCCTGAGACAAATTCTCACCAATATAGTTCAGGCTGGCTTTGAACTCATGGTGATCCTCCTGCCTCAACCTCCTGAGCACTGGGATTACAGCTGTGCACCACCACACCTGGCAGAAGGGTCTAGAATCAAGCAGGGTTTCCTAGCCATTGAGGACTTGCAGTTCCCATACGTTCTGGCTGTCCTGATGACCACCCTGTGCTCAGCCTCTGTACTGAGTTTAGATAACACTTCAGATGCAGGGGATAGTCCCAGGTCCTCACAAAACTGCCTTCACTGTGGAACACCAGTAGCAAGTTAGTTGTTCCAAGTCTCCCTTCAGACTAACTGGCTACTAATTCAGAGGTTCCTGACCACCCTCCAAGGGACTCACAGAATTCAGGAAAGTGTCTACTAATGGTTACATTTTATTAAAACAAAGCCCACAGAGTCAACCCAGTCAAGGGACCGATGAGACGGCGGAGCTCAGGAGGTGTCCATCTGGCCCCCACTGGGGAGTCACCCTCTCCCCATGGAATTACTAAATCCAGACAACCACAAATTTTGCCACCGAAAGAAGCTCAGGGAAGGCTTTGGTGTCCAGGATTGTTATGGAAGTTCAATCATCTGAACTGACATGAAGTTTCCATCATAAATCACAGGTTAAACTCTCCTGGAAGCCAAAGCCCCTGGTAAATGAAAAGTGCTCCTATCAAGCGACATCAGGACCTAAGGATCACCTGTCAATAGCCAAAGGCAAAGACCAGGCCTCAGTGTGTAGAGTTAATTCTTCATTGCACAACTGCATTACTCCTCTGATTCCTATCAGGCTCTCCTATCCTTGTCCCCCACCCCACCAGCCTCCTGGTCATCATCTGTGTGTCACTCACAGTGCGGGAAAGAGCTCTTGCAATACTTGGCATAGTCTACTGTGAGCTGGGTAAATCGCTCCCGTCCCTGCCACTGTGGTGACAGATTTCATGTCTTTAGCTGTTGTTGAGGAGGGATGGTGGCTTTATAAGAAGTTTCCCTTTGTGACACCAGAGAAAGTCTACAGTCTTCATCTATTTATGTATTTTTCTTTTGCAGGGCTGGGGATTAAACGCAGGACCCCACATTGCTAAGCAAGTGCTATATCCCTGAGCTACATCCTCTGCCCTTGCAACCTTCTTTAAATTCTCTGTGCTACCTTTATTTTATTTTCATTTGTTTTGCTTTGTTTTTTGAGTCAGGGTCCCGCTATGTAGTCCAAGCTGGCCCTGAACTCACTCACTATGTAGTCCAGGCTGGCCTTGAAGCAATCATCTTGCCTTAGCCCCCTGCATGCTGGGATTACAGGCGGGCACCAGGATGCCTGGCTTTCTATCTTTGCCTCTTGTCAAATTACATATGTGCTTCCTGTGCTAGACTTAGGCCTCTTGAGGTCAGAGAATATATCTTTTTTTTTTTAAATTGGTACCAGGGATCAAACTCATGACTGCCTGCTTGCAAGGCAGGCGCTTATGCTGCTGAGCTAAATCCCCAGCCTCTAGGGAATATATCTTATTCATCTTATCTCTCCAGGGCCTATTGTGAGTGAGTCTTTCCAGGTATCCTATAAATGTACTTTTCTGACTGAGTGTCCCAGCACTCAGGAGACAGAGGCTGGAGGATCACCATGAAATCTGGCCAGCCTGCATTACATAGAGTATTCAAAGGCAGTTTTAATTACATGGTGAGGTCCTGTCTCAAAAAACAAAACAAAGAACACTTTTCCAGTTTATCTGCTCAGAAATACAGCTGCATTTAATGTTTTTTAGTACAGATGCCACTAACTGTGGCTGCCTACTTTTTAATAATAAGAACACATATTTGTTTGAAAGAGTGTTTGAAAATTTTATTTATTTATATTTTGGTTTTTAAGACAGGGTCTTGCTCCGTAGTCCAGGTTGGCCTTGAGCTCACTATGTAGCCTAGGCTGGTCTTGAATCCACAGCGATCCTCCTGCTTCAGCCTCCTGAGTGCTGGGATTACAAGCCTGTGCTACCATACCTATATCCTCTTTTAGTCCTTGCACCTGTGAGACTGGTATCTTACAATCCCCCAGAACAGATGAGGAAACTGGGGCACTGAGATAAACTTCCCCACAGTCATCTAATCCCAAACTGGCCCAGTAGGGAGGGAATTGGGTGTTGGATCCAGTCCAGGACCTCAGCCATCAGTCCAGAATGGAGTGAGGCATCCCAGTGAGACTACTGGGACTGATATGACAGGTTCCACCAGAACATTTACTTTAAAGTCATGCTTACAGTTGGGAAATGAGATTGTAAAATGAAATGATTCTGAATAACCTGCAGCGAACAAAAGTGAAAGCTGATGATTGTTATGGAGAAAGCACTAAAAGTAGAAAAATATGTTGGTCCTATTTTTTCGTTTTGTTTTCTTTTTTGAGATGTGGTTTCACTGCATATCACTAGTTTCTTTCTTTTTTCTTTCCTTCTCCATCTCTTCCTTTGTTTTTTGGTGGTGTTTTGTTTTGTTTTTTTGCAGACAAGGTCTTGCTATATGGCTGGCCTTGAACCCATAGCAATCCTCCTGCCTCAGCCTCCCAAGGGCTAGGATTACAGGTATGCACTACCATGTCCCACCTTTATTTTTTATTTTGAGATAGTGGGTCTTGCTAAGTCATTAGGTTGCCCAGGCTGGGCTTAAACTTGCAATCCTCTTTCCCGTGTCAGACTGGTCAAGCCTGCAACCTCCCAAATGACTGGACAGAGAAGGCTTACATAAATGAGACAAGTGGTGTGATTTTAGGGCTCCAACAAGATCAAAACCCTCTAGCAGAATTTGAGATTCTCTGGGGGCTGAGACCAAGAACTTCTCTGGAAAGCCCTTCTCTATTTGGTTTTCAAACAAGGGAAGGGGTCAGAATGGAAAACACGGGAAACTGAGCAAAACCTTGGGAGTGGTTCAAGGACTTCTCCGAATAACAGACTCTATTAATTTGGGAGATGTATTTTAGAAGAAAGTCTTCAGGTTTGCCTTCACTGCAGGAGGGAGATGCCTGCACTTACAGTCTTTAGTCAATTGGGGTGGGAGCCAGGGTCCTCAGCTGTGACCTTATCCTGTCCTTTGAAGCATCATGGTATCATGGGCCACTACAGGCCTCAGCTGGGACCAGTGACCCATAGAGTTTCACTTATTATGAGTCCACTGCCTGTTTCCAGACAGGGGGTCTAGGCCCTGGACAGACTTACAAGTAAACATAGAAAGCCAGTTGGTTAATTTAAAATGGTGCTCAGAGCCGCTTTGTAGTGGTCTCTATTACCCCAGCCTCGCAGAGTGCTAGATCACCAGTACCACTACCACATATTTTGCCATGACTTTGTAATCTTTATAGCTCCCCCTCTATATATATTCTCATTGTATGGACAATATATTCCTACATCTTTTGTCGATTTATATTTTTATACATACATATACTATCATTAAAATGTGACATGCTTGAAGATTCCTGTTTAAAAAAACCATCAGTCTCTTGCCTGACCACTGTATGCCTCCCATTTCTACTTTCCAGAGGCAGTCGCCTTGGTTCTTAGCTGTCTCTTCTGACATTTGCCATCATTTTTAAAATAAACTCCCTGGCTGATTGATTTCAGATATAGTCATCAGTTTCCCACCATAATAGTTTGGGGTCTCACTTTTCCATACCACCTGTCCCACCTCCATCTCTCTGAGCTCCCTGGAATATGTCATGTCACGCTGGGAAGCAGTGGCATGGAGGGAGAAAAGGTTAGCAATTCCTTGCCAACGAGGAAGAGGCCCTTGGGTCTGACGATGGGCATATGCTGAAGGGATGGCTGCCTAACCTTGTGGCCTCTACCATCCCTTAGCCATTATTTAGTGGGATGTGGTGGTACATACCTGTAATCCCAGCACTTGGGAGGCTGAGGCAGGAGGGAATTGCCTGGGGTACATAGTGATAACCTGTCTCAAAACAAAAGCAAAAACAAAACAAAAAAACCCAAAAGCCCTACCACCAACAACCAAAAACTATAGACAGTTTCATCCAAAAACAAATAAAAACTCATGTAAAACATATGCTGACTGCACCAAAAATTATCAACCTGACTATGAAGATTTCAACATGTGCCTGAAAACTCTTTGCCCATTAAGCAAGTCCCTGTGTCCCTGCCCTCTCTGAATCTGGATGAACTTGTGATCCCTCATGACCACTTCCTGTGGGCTCTCTAACTGGGCGGCAGCTTCCTCCTTGTCCTCTCAGCACTTCCGCTGCAGGAAGTCAGCCCCACTTCAGAGATGTGACAACCGGGGTGCCTGCTGGGCTCCCAATCATCTGCCATGAGTGAGCCCGGCCACACCTTCATGAAGCAGCAGCCTGGTCAACATTTGATTGCAGGTGCCTGAGAAATCCCGGGAGAACATGGTCCATCAGAGCACTTTCCAGTTTCCTCGTGTACAAAATCACAAGCAAATAAAATAATTACTATTCTATAACCCCAAATTGTTATGCAGCAGTAATATTAGTTGAGCTGGGTGTAGTGGTATAACCTCAGCACTTCGGGAGGCTGAGGCAGGAGAATCACAAGTTCAAGCACAGGCTTGGCAATTTAGGAAGATCCTGTTTCAAAATGGAAAAGGACTAGGGATGTAGCTCATTACGAAGTCCTGGGTTCAATCCTCAGTAACACACACACACAAATACACACACATGTGTGTGTGTACTTTCCTTTTTTAATTTTCACTTTCTATACATTATCTCACTCACATTTCATGAAGCTGACATAATTATTGGCTCTGTCTCACAGATGAGGAAACCAACACTGCACAATTTCCACAAGTCAGTGGAAAGTCCAGGACTCTTACCCAAGTATACTTAAGCTTAGAGCCTGTACTTTGAATCTTTATGCTCCTCTATAATTAGGAAATTAAGCCAGGCAAAGTCCTTTATTTATTTATACTTGCTCCAGAAGGGACTTTGGACATCTGTTTAAGTAAATGTCCAAGATCACCAGACAATAAAGGCAGAGCCATGAATCATATCTTTCTCTCACAAACTCTATAAACCAAGTGAGATGACACAGATGTGCAGCCTCATGAACACGAGAAAGGGAAATAGGGCATTTTGATTGGCTCGTTTTTTTCTGTTCATTCTCACTGGTTGTGAATTCCTTGCTTTATTCTTTGAGGAGGGACTGAATAGGACAAAGGAAGTTAAGGATCAACATGATCAGGCATTAAGTACTTGGGTTGCCGGTGGAGAGCAGACAAAAAGAAAGGCCCAGAGACTGTCTTAAGAAGTGTGTTTAGAGTCAGGTGTGGTGGTGGCACATATCTGTAATCCTGACACTCTGGGAGGCTGAGGCAGGAGAATCTCAAATTCAAACTCACACTGGGCAATGTAGCAAGACTCCGTCTCAAAAAAAAAAAAAAAGTGCTGAGAATATCAGATTTAGTTTCCAGTATCATGCCAAAAAGTTTTTTGAAAAAAAGAAGAAAGAAAGAAGGACTGTGTGTTTAGGATATTTGGGATATAGCAGATAGCGGCAAACACTGCTTAGCACATAAACAGGATTGTTTAAGGAGAAAGGGGCAAGAAAGAGCAAAAAAGGGTAAAAGGAGGAGACAAAGGAAGAGCTAGGAAACCATGTGTTCCAGAACACGGAGGGAAGGTCACAGGAGTTCACTAACACCTAGTTGTACATGGGTGAGAATAAAAATAATTGGAGGCTGGGGGTTGTAGAGCATATATATATATAAAATTTTGCTAGTCTCCTTGGTCCTTTGTTCTTGGGTCTATAATATCATTGTCCTTAAGACAAATATATTTAATCCTTTTTTCGTTTACCCCTAAGAACTCCATCCAAACAGTTTGTACAAAGAGCTGTCTTTTCTTGGCAATAACTTGAAAAAATAAATAAAATGAAACACACACTCAATTTCTTTTGGTGTGTGGCTAAAGAAATGAGACATTCATTTGTTTCCAGTTTGAATTATTAAAAAGAATTGTGGAACTTGTTTCCACTCTTTTTTGTAAATGAAGGAGCCCATCTCAATTTAGCTCCCTTAAGAAAATAAGCTCTGGTCCCAGGGTAAGAACTGGCTATAAAGAAAGCAGAGCTCTTTAAATAGCAGCCCTTTGGACCTGGCTGCTCACTGGAAGCTAACTATGAAGGTCAAACGTGTTCGAAACTCTCCTCATTAAGAAGCATGATATTTTATGGACGTTGGATCCAGCCACGCTGGATAATGTGAAACAGAAGTCACTTGCCCAGAGGCAGGAACAGGAAGAGGAAGTGGCTGAGCTTAGCCAGCATTCTCAGAGGTGATGGGCACACTTATTAGTCTTCTGGGACCTAATGACTTGAGCCAGCCAGCGCGTGCACAAGTAATGGTTAGATCGTTAGCGTCCATGGCTGTGAACTCCACATTGCAGGAACGTGTTTCTTCCCTCACTGCTCCTTCTACATATTTCCTCCCCCCACCTTTTCTTTTTAACTAAGCTGTGCGTACGACATTCAAGAAGGCAACTCAGTACTGGTTTGTTGGAGACAATCTTGTGGGATAGTGATCACTAGGACTTAGGGCTTCTCGGGTTACCAGATACTAACAAAGAATTCTCTGTTGTAGGTAAGTGAATCTAAGACAAAGAAATTGCCACGTCTCCTTGAATTTAGTTATTTCTTCTCTCTCCAGAGAGTATAATACATATATTTATTTAAAAGTGGATGTATCATATTTTTTTTACATGTAAAGGACTTTATTTATTTATTTATTTTTGTGCCAGGGATCGAGCTCACAGTCCTGCACTTGCCAGGCAGGTGCTTACACTGCTGAGCTAAATCTCCGACCCAATGATTTGTTTTTTGTTTTTTTTGTTTTTGTTTTATTTTGCTTTTTGTTTTTTGAGACAGTCCTCCTATATAGTTGAGGCTGGCCTTAAACACATGGCAATCCTCCTACCTCAACTTCCCTGGTGCTGGGTTTACAGGCATGAGCCACCACGCCCAGCAAGTGATTTGTTCTTGTTTTAAAGTTTAAAAAAAGAAAAACAAAAACTCAAATAACCAAAGGAGTTGTAAACTCTACAACGTACATAGCAAAATCATGGGCATTCTGGAAATATATAGAAGTGATACACATAATAGAAAATATATTACTACTATGCCCAGTGATTAGAAACCTGCTCTAAATTAAATTTAATTCCCCATTGATTACTTTATAAATAAAGCCTTAGGGCCAACAATAACAGCCTGAAACAAACACCGCAAGCGCATGATGGATTAGACTCAATTGTACAAGAAAATAATTTTAGACTTAGAAGATCTATACCCTGATACTATTTTTAAAAATCATGACTGATGAGAGTTCTGAAAAACCCTGAAAGAAAAATGAGTCATTCCATAAAGGCATTTTTATAAAGGAAGTGGATTTAAAACTTAATGGTGACATTTAGTCATTGGAAAGCAGATAATTCCATGAAGAATAATTTGATATTTATAACAGCATTATTGTCAATTATATTAGTAAAGAGTAAAAGTGAATCAAATTCCCTTGATGGGCTAAGAATGATCTTTGCAAGGCTCAGTAATGAGAGAGTTAGCTATGAGGAGGGAAGGGAAACCAAATTGTAAATGTGGTTGTTCTTGTTTTAAATCCACTGATCTTTAGGTCTGTGTCACAACAGAATCAAAGGTCTTTAGTATTAGATAAGTATATGTGAAGTCAGATTTCTTGTGTGCATGTGTGTGTGTGTGTGTGTGTGTGTGTGTGTGTCTGTGTGTGTGTTACACTGGGTATTAATCCTGAGGCTTTTGCACTGAGCTATATCTCCTATTTTATTTTGTATTTTGAGACAAGGTCTCACTGAGTTGCTAAGTTGCCCAAGCTGGGTTCAAACTTGTGACCTTGTGATCTTCTTGCCCCAGCCTCCCAGAGTTCTGGGGCTATCAACATGTACCTCTGCACCTGCTAATGTCAGATTTCTCGATTTCCAAATGATTGTTGCTTCTGTATTTTTCTCTTTTGGATTATGCATCTAATGTATTAGTTTCTTTTCTGCAAAGCTTCCTTAAGATTTTTTAAAAACAACTTTTGGTTGGCGACCCATCCCTGAACAACAGTTGTTTAGTACATTCTAAAAAAGCCACAAACATGAAGCCTCTCTGTTGTTCTCTGGTTACATATTCCAATCTACTCAAATTTTGAGCCAACTTCTTTTTCCATTGTTTGCAGTTTAAAACCTAAGCCACTCCATACTGAGGGCAATGCAGGTTTTGTAAACATCAGAAGCATATGTAAGTAATCAAACCCCATTGTATAATAGATTGTGCCAAGAATGGATTTTTCACACATACTGTGTTAGTCAAGAAATAAAACCGTGAAAGTAAAATGCCTTCTATTAGATTACTTACTTAACTAGAAATGGTGTGTGCCCCAGGGTAAAAATTAGCTTATGCTTAGGCATCAGCTATTGACTTTTAATTGAATCCTGGCTTATTTTACAAGTGTAAATCTATGAGCTAAATCACATTTTGTGCTTACGGATTTATGACGGGGTAAGTTTAATATAAATTGGCTCTTAGAAAATGCACTTTGTTAGAATAAAAGCATTAACTCCAAAATATATGTTCCTTAATTGCTTTATTGCACCCAAAATAAAATCATCAGAATTTGGCAATAGCATAAAACATCTACTTTAATTAAAACTGTATGTATTTTCGAATAAAATATCTCAATCATTGTTTCCTAAAGTCCTGGTATCTAGAAATGCATTCACAACATGATTTGTACAACATACAAGATATTACATTTTCAGAACCAAAAAGATGAAGCTTTAACTCTTAATTATTAAGACTATGTTTTTCAGAATCTGGACTGCATTTTTAGAGGACTTATTTTCTTTGAGCATGGTTGTTTTGGCTTTTCATTTATTCTTTGGAGTTTGTAGTGTGGCAAAACACAAGCGGCAGATATGTTTATATCTAAAAAAACTCAATAATGTTTTCCTCATGACTCTTTGAACTCTCTGATTAGAATTTTAAAGATCAAAAGAAGTAAACAAGTAATTTCTTAGAAGATAAAAGAACAAATGTTTGGGTTATTTAATTTTAATGAAGAACTGTACAAAGCCATAAAAATGGAACTGTGTTTATGTCATTCATCTAGAATCCCACCAGTGCACAGGAACCTTCACTGGGTGAGTCAATATGTAGTTTTATAATACAAGAAAACCGAAAGTGATCAGAGAAATAAGACCCAATTTTTGGTTTTTTTTTTTTTCTGGGAAGTAGTTTTTCCCTACCGAACACAGCTAACCCTTGCACAATACTCAAAAGAATTAAGGGAACATCTGCAGACTAAGTTTGACAACTGTTCAAAACCATGGGCTATTCGGTGGCAATATCTATTCTTTTCTCTTGGATACTAGCATGAGTATGTGTCAATATTGATCTCTTTCTGGTCTAAACATTTAGATATCTTTTAACTCTGTTTTCATAACAGTCTCCCTGCCATCTATACTAGTGTCCGTTAATGACATTTAGATTTTCTCTTCTTTTCTTTTTTATATTTTGTTTTTGTTTTTGGTACCAGGAATCCAACTTGTGCTTGTCAGGCAGGCACTAGGCTACTGAGCTATATCCCCAGCTCTAGATTAGATTTTATAGGTTTGTTTGTTTTTCTTTTTTCTAGTTTTGAGTCAGACTCACATTTTAGACTCACATTTTAATCTCTCGATTTGAATTCTGTAACGCTGATGAAATAGAATTCTCCAGTATTAAATCAAGAAGTCTCCAGGGTAACAGAGCAGAGAAGTGGTAAAATATGCTAAATAAGGTTCTGAGACACTTGAAATATTATGCAAAAAGCAACCAGGAATAATCAAAGACATACAGAATTTCAAGCAAGGGCATTCTTTGAATGGACATGTTACTGAAGAAATAAAGTGCATGTATATTGGAGCAAAACTTATCTTTTGTGTAATAAAAGGGGGAGATACAAATATATTCCCATCTGCTTATATTTGCATAGAACCACTGGAAGATTAAATAAACAAAAAGATTTTATCTACTCTTGGTTGTGTACACTTTTCTATTTAGTTTTTGTTTTTAATTTTCTTCTTCTGTGTGGAGACTGAATCCTACACCTACTAGGAAAGGGAAGGGCTCAACCAGTGAGCTACATTCTTAGCTCTTTACTTATTTAGGCTTGTTTTAAAATTTTAAATAGTGCCTTCATACATAGTTCAGGCTGGCCTTGAACTCATCATGCAGCTGGCCCAGAACTTGTGGTAATCCTCCTGCCTCAGCTGCCCATGTGCTGGGATTATAGGAAAGTGCCACTATGCCAGGCTAGAGACAGATTCTTGTTAGATTGCCCAGGCTGGGGCTCAAATTTGAGATCCTTTTGCTTCAGCATATTGAATATCTGGGATTACAAGCATGCTCTCTTGCACCCAGCTTCTATTTGGCTTTGACTTCCAAATCATGAAATACACAGTCAAATTAAAGTAAAAAGCATTCTCCAGATCAGTAACTTGGGATCTCTAAACTGTCTTTAGGTCCTTCCTGGTGGATCTTCACACCAGTTTCACCAGCTCCATGTAACCCCAACCTACCTTCTCCTCTTCCTCAAAAATGCAGGCTCCACCTGCATCTGAGGTAGCGCTTAGGAAACCCAACACAGACTGACTTAACCAAATATGGGAATTGCTTGAGGAAGGTAAATTGAAAAGTCCAGGCATAAGTTGATTCAAGAGTTAAACTAGGAATTAAATAATAGAATCCAGTCCTCAGCCTGACTTCTTCAGAGTTGGTTCTGTTTGAAAGCCTTGTTGGTGGTCTGTGGCAACTACAGGCTTCCAGGTTCCTGACAACTTATTACAAAAGTAAAATCCACTTGTCTAATTGTGCCAGTAAAAGAACCAGATTTGAGTGTTAGGGGCTTTGATTGGTCCGATTTCAATCACATGTTCATCTCCCAACAAATCACTGTAATCAAAGTAGGAGCTGCTCATTGGTTGATGCTGATAGTGGCGGTGCGGCCCGCATCTCTGCACCAGGAGGGCTGAGGTACGAGTATTGCCATGGATTCAAGTTCAGCCTGGACTATGTAATGAGATCCTGTTTCAAAAACCAAAAAATACAATAAAACAAAATAATTTAAAACATAAACCAGGCATAGTGACACACCACTGTAATCCCAGTCCTTTGGCAGATGAAGGCAAGAAGATCACAAGTTCAAGTTCAGCCTGGACAGTTTTTGACTTAGTGAGACCCTTTTCAAAATAAGAAATAGGACTGGGAAGTATCTTTTGAGAACACCCTGGGTTCAATTCCAGCACCACTGCAATAACCAGTTAATTTTTAAAATGCATAGATTGAAAGAAGAAAAGGAACAGTTGCCCAAAGTGAAAATGGGGTAAACTGACTGGAAAAGGTGCCAGCTGCTGGATGGTGAAAACACCACCCTCCTGAGACTCCTGATCCCGGGAGCTTGAGTTCAGTGTTCACCTCAGGTTTGGGGAAAGTAATAAAAAATAACTTTTCAAAAGGGATTTGAAATCCCCAAATCAAAGTGACAGTTTCTCAAGTTAAAATAGGCGACTCAGAGGACATTTTACTTTTCAAGGCAAGTCAGAAAAATTGCTGAGCTAATCAAAAAAGAGCAGAGGTTTGAAAAAAATTGCTTATATTCAAACTGAAGTTTCTGAGCCAGTTGAGGATGAGCAGTTAGTAGAGTTGTTTGAGTTAGACAAGACATTGAACTCTTTTTGTAGTACAAAACTGAGTAACACCAGGCACGGTGGTACACACACATGATTCTGGTATTTGGGAGACTGAAACAGGAGGATTCCAAATTTGAGGCCAATCTGGGCTATATGAGTTCAAGTCTGGCTTAGACTGCATTTATAAGACTTTATCTTAAAAAACAAAAAAAGGCTGGGTAATTATTTGGGACTTTTAACACTCTTGTAATGTGTATTATTTCTAACCAAGGACTATAATCAGCCTTTAAGTGCTGCATAAGAAAAAGATTACAAGGAAGCATTGCTTCCGGGGATGCCCTCAGAGGAAATGCTCACTGGGTCGGGTCCAGCTGCTCAGTGCCGGCTGGTCTCAGTGGGTCTCCTGCGTCTTTGAAATGGCAGGGGTGGTAAAGAACATGTCTGTGGGCCCATGGAAGCTTGTCACCTTCTCTTTCCTTCTAGTACCATTGGAACATTTCAGTCAAACACACATACTCAGTTCAAGTGTGTGAATAAAACTCTACTATATATAGTATGAGTCAATTCCCGGATGCAAACTATATAGAGCAGAGCAAAAATACCAAGTTCAGCTTCGTGTTCCTCAGATTGGCAACCCTGAGAACCCTGAACACTTTTTTCCAGTCCCTCCTCCCTGAACGCTGGTCCTTACCCGTGCTCCTGTGTGAGGCTTGCGTCCAGCTGGGCTGTTTCCCTAAGTTTTTTCCTGGACTTGTGTCAAGTGGGAGCTGTTTCTGTCTGGCTTCCAGAGATGGCTCTGGGCAGCAGTACGGCGGGGGAATTCCGTGAAATTGTGTATGTGCATGCGTGTGTGTGTGTGTGTGTGTGTGTGTATGTGTGTGTAACTCCAGCATGAACTCTACCACCAAGCGGCATCTCTAGCCAGCCCCTGCCTCTAGTCTTTTGAGGTGTGATTTGGGAGCTGCTGACAGAGCCTGTCTATGCAGGGCTAACCCATCTGTTGGTTGCCCCACTACGCCAACATGGCTTTTTCATCCTTTTTCCTTGTAGAGACTGCTCATTCCCTCAGGCCCTGGTCCACCCGATGAAAGCCAGTCTCACCACAAGAAAAACCTCACATTTTTCTCCGATGCGCTCATTTTCATGAGAAGGACATTGAAGGCTCCTACAAACATCTCTGGACAATGTGGATGGCAATATGAACAAGATGGTCCTTGTCCCTGTGGTCTTTGCATCCAAAGTGGATGTTCATAAACAAAGGCAAGCTCTATGCAATGACTGGCACCCGAGGGTCTCGTTACCTGCTGCAGTGTGGGTGCCGGGGGGGTTTTGTCCTCCGCACTGCACCTGCCGGCTGTGTACCCTCTCAAGTCCCTTCTTCTTTCCCACTCTGACTCATGAAACAAGTATCCAGTGAGTATTGACTCTGAAAAGCACTGGGGCTCCAGTTGAACCTTTTATTCCAGTGCAGGAATCAAATAATAAGGAAGTAAATAGGTAAACTATCATAGAGCATAAATACAACAGGGCTGAGGGGCAGATGGTGACGGGAGGAGGTCCTGGGGGGAGACAGCAATAAAGGCACAGAGATCTTTCTGAGGAGAGAAGACCCTGTGACTCAAGGCCTGATAGAAAGGTAAGAAGGAACCAGGCTGAGGCGACCTGGGGGACAATGAGGTTGTCGGTGAGCCCAGAAGGGCGATTGCTGTGAGGTCAGAAAGGGCCTGTGAGGTTTCAGGAACGAGAAGGCCAGTGTGACTAAAGCCCAAGATAAAGGGGGGCAATAACTGAGTCCAGAGAGACCATCAGGGCCCCATCATGAGGGTGGACAGACCATGGTATGGTGTTTCTATTACATCTGTGGTGCAGTCTGGAGAGGAAAATGTACATTTCTAGTTACCCACATACATGCTTCTTACCCACAGTACTCTCTTCAGCATAGAAAGGAAACAGAATTAGTAATTTAAAAGTTGGCTGTTTGGTGAATACAACCTTTGAGCTAAGATAAATGAAGTCTGGAAGGATGTCTGGCACAAGCTGTCCAAAGGCCCACAACACAAGAATTGTCAATTTAAGAACCAGAGGAGTTACACTTGGGAAAAAGTTCTAATTCCTCAAGTTTCCTGTTTTTCAGAGTCCCTGCCCTTTTACCTATATTGTTTACCACATGGTCACCTTTCCTTATTTCTGCAACCTTCAGTATACCCTTAGTTTATAGAAGGCGTTTAATCACCTCAAGAATTTAATCCAGCTGAGTGGATAGCATGCCCTCAGTTTGCTCTCTAACTCTAAAGGCAGAGGGTGGACCATTTAATCCAAAGCCTATTATAGAGTGGATCCAGCTGGGAGATGATCCAGCTAAAAGGTATTCTTTATCCATAGTTGATGAATACTTCTCAACATCAACCTGAGAAGGAGACTTCCTGACTTGGTCTTTTGCCTTGGGGTTTAATCTTCCTTTCAGGATTGTTCCCCTATAATCACGGATCACAATATGGGAGTGGTTTTAATGTAAAATAAAATCTTTATGTCAAGGATCTATCTACCTAGCAACATGAGAACCTATATGAAATAAAGAGGGTAGTGACTCATCTTCTAAACCTCAGTTACTCATTCACTCAAAGCATGGAGCCCTAGACAATCCTCTAGGCACAGGGGACAGAACGGACACACAAGGTTCTCTCAGCCCTCAAGTCCGATACTTTTGTGAGTATCCTTGTGATCCTTGAAGTGAATCAACTGTCCACTTATAAACTCTATACTTAAAACTACCCTGGGTATTCAGGGTGTATTCTCAGTGCAGCTTGCAAATATGTGCTGCTAATTATATTCCGAGGACTAACAACCACCACAGCTTTGGGTTTCTCCTCTCTCCCTCTTCCTCCTTCCCACCTCCAGAGCTCGTGCTGCTGCTGCCATGGCAACCCGAATGAAAAGCCTTGGAACCTTATCTCTTACTATGGGCACATGTCTCTCCATAAGGACCTTGTTGTATGTCAGCCAAACCGGACTCTTTAAATAGACCATTAAGTCATGTTGAAGTTGGCACTGTAGGGGGGAGTTGATGATGGTTTTTATTTAGTCAGGGCCCTAGGAATTCTCAGATCTTGCTTCTGACTAGCTATCTTCTCCTTCTTTCAAAGAAAATGTGCATTCATGACCAAGCAGAGCCTAGCTATGCTTTTTACTAATTGGGGCTTCACACTTAAACCCCAACAAGAGTCTCTTGTGAGTATATCCAGTCCCTTTTCACCTCAGCCAGGCTGGCCTGAGAAGTCTGCTCAACTACTAAGAAATCAGAAAAAAAAGCCTGTCCTGTGAGCCCCAGGACCTGACATTAGCCCAGGTCCTGGAGCATTCTGGACAGGGCTTAGCCCAGCGCTACCCCTCGCCCCAGACATCTTCCCACCCCTTTTCTTAATCTGGTCTCCATCTTTTCTCCACAGACAGCTCCACCAGAAGCCAGGGGGGAATCCCTGATTTCTTTTCCCTTGCCTCCCTAAATACCTGATCCCTGTCAGATCTGCTCAACTCTGCCTCGGACACAAAAGCTCCAGAGATGCCGTTCCCCCTCTCCACTCCTCCCCAGTCCTTCTGAGAACACATGGTTCTCCTCCGCTGAATTTACTGGCTTCTGCCTATGTCCCTTGTTCCACTCGTGTCTGCCTGAGCCTTTCTTTAAACATCAGCTGGAGTGGTCTTTTACAAAGGTTATGCTCTTTCAAACTCTTCTTAGGATAAAATTCAGAACCCCCGCCACACACACACAGGACACAGGACCTGCCCTACACTGCTGAGCTCCTGTGCAGCCTCATCTTGTACTGCTCTCCACCCAGCACCCAAGCCAGGCAGGCCTGGTCCCCTTCAGCAGCTCCTGTGACATGGACCACGTGTCTCGAATCTCCTCCAGAGTCAGACAGCTGCCACTGGCCTCCCCATCCCACCACCAAGCCTTTATGCTCCTTCTGTCTGGAACACATTTCTCTCTGCAGCTCCTGCCATGATTGGCGTTTCCTCAGTTGGAGGCCTCAGCAAGGCCTCCTCTGACCAGCCTAACCCAAAGTGCTTTCTCTCATCAACAATTCTTTACCAGAGAATTCTATTTATTACTACAGCAGATTTTCCAAAACATGTTACTGTTTTTGGGTATTTGTTTGTCTATCATTTGTCTCTTTGACTAGGAAAGTAAATTCCTTGAAAGCAGGTTCCAGATCTGCTTTATTCACAACAAATGGCATGTAAAAGAGGCATAAATAGTGTTAGGAACATGAGTGATCCTGCTGCAATTCCCAGAAAAAGAACAGGACACTTGTTTTCTTCTTTTTCTTCTTCTTCTTCTTCTTCTTCTTCTTCTTCTTCTTCTTCTTCTCCTCCTTCTCCTTCTCCTTCTCCTTTTCCTTCTTCTTCCTTAACTTTCCCACTCAGGAGTCTTGATAGGTGGGATTCTGCTCAGATGGTGCAAAAGAAGAATTTTAATGAAGGGATTATGTACTGCAGCATGGTCCATATTAAGAGAACCAACACTGGATGTTCAGATATCAGAGGCTACAAGAGCCGGGAGCCATTATATTCTAAAGATTGGGAAGAAAGGAGGAGAGAACCGTGTTCTCTGAGCCCAGAAAGAGCTGGAGTTGTGGAGGAAGCTGCCCGTCTAGACATGTGGTCTCAGGGGAACACAGTCATTGCCAGATTGGGGGCAACTAACTAGGACAGGAATGTTCTTTAGTCCATTCTCCTCCATGACTAAAACCAACTGAAAACCAGTCATCAAAGGAGCCAGGTGAATAAATCAGTTTGTAGGTCAACCTACTAGAGCTTTCTAGAGTGTTCCACAGCCTTCTCGATGAAGTGACAAATGAAGATTAACCAGCACAAGTTTTTACTTCTAGAAGCTAGAAATCAGGCTGATTTTGCTCCTAAGATTTAGGAGCCAATTTGATTTGGAGTTTATGCTTAGAATTTAAGTACCATTATGGCTAAAGGAGAAAACAACTGATCACCTTACTAATAAACTTGAGAGCACAATTCATGAGGGCATTGGAGCCTGACTCAATTTCTGAAGTGTTTTGTTTTTTTAACTAATAAGCACAACACAACATTCTAGAAAAATAACTCTATAAACTTATTTGGTCACTTTTTTTTTTAATTTTATTTTGAAAGTAGTAAAAATGCAACAGCACAAGACAGAACAAAGCCAATGGAGACAATGCTGTGAAATTGGTACAGGATTTCACAGTAGGATACTGGGATAATAGTAATAGCTACTATGGTATATCTCTTTAACCTCACAATAGTTGTCCAGTCAATTAGGTATAGCAAAATCAAACCAAAAATAGAACATTATAAAACCAATTGAGAATACTGAATAGAGCAAAAGAAACAAAACAAAACAGTGAAAACAACCTTTGCCTTCAAACAGAAGATAGAAGGAAATCCCCCATATTTGCTATACTGCATATGGTCATCCTCCCAGGAGATGCTGTGACATAGCTATAGGGGCAGGGGGCAGGCGGGGGAAGGGTGCTTGATTTTCAGCCAGCGTGGCAGTAAGCTAACAGGTAATGGTGCTCCTCCAGGCCCATGCCGCAGGCGCTTACCAAGAGGGCGGTGAATAAGCTGCTTGAGTCCCACCATGGTCAGATCTCGGGCATTTGGTCACTTCATAACTTGAATTATAAACCCTACTGATGGATATACATAGTCTCCTTACCAAATCTATGGAACCAGTATTTCACAAATCTGATTTCTAGGTTCTGTCAGATCTGTTGCAGTGGAAATATAGCTAGAATTTTTTAAACTGAGTCAAAAAATACTTTGTCTTTGAGTTCCAGTATTTATCTTGTTCTGAACCGTTGCTGTGTGAGAATATCCATAGCTGACTCATTCTACTCTACAAATACAGTATTGCATCCAGGCTTATTTTAGGGATATTGGTCATCATGGAGATTTTACAGACACACAGTTGGAGCTCAGAGAGAAGTGAAACACAAGTCTTCCTGAAAGTTGATAATGCAGCTTGGGAGAAAAGCACTTAATCTTTGCAAATTTAGTAGTGGGAGCACAATATCATTATACAACTCTTCCAAATCTGTGGTTTAGCATTTGACTTGAAAGCTCAGACAGCTATATTGAAAGTTTCAATAGGCACAAAGGCCTTAGGCCAGAGAGGCAGCCTCTAAATTGATTGTGTCTTTGTTAATTAAGGGCCTAGGTCTGTGAATGGAGCAACAGGGCAGCAAATAGCAAGCTCAGTCCCAGTTCATCTTCTCTGTGCCTTAAATGTTCTGAACATTGGAAACAAGAATCATTGATATTAAATCAGTACACCCTTTGTCTAGCTGCCTTGTGTAACCAGAAAGCATGCACTATGTTTATTGTATTTATTGATTTACTTAGGCTTAGAAGATAATGGAATGCTAAATAATAGAATAGACTGGATTTTATCTTTCCTCAATGTAGAAAAGAGGCAAATTTCTCTAAGCTTTTAAATTTTAATAATAGAAACCTATGAGGAAAATTCAAATTCGTCTCTCAGAGTCCTTCCCAGAGATTCTCATAGTCCTTCCCAGAGACGGAAAATAACTATTGGCTGAGGACAGCGGTGCATGACTATAATGCCTGAGTAGGAGGCTGAGGCAAGAGGGTTGCTGAGGGTTTGAGAGCAGCCTGGGCTACATAGTGCATTCAAGGCCCGCATGGACTACTGTCGTGAGTGTCTAGAGCACTCTGAACTCCGGGCAAGGTAAACACGCACGCCTTGTCGGGACACGGGGGGTACAGCGCTTGGAAAAGAAAGACAGGAGAGACACCTTTGCTGTCTGCACCGCGTTACACTGCACTGCACTGCACTGTACGCACAATCTTTATTTTAGGATTCATATATAGTAAACCCGATCAATTCACAGAGCCCAGATAATTAAGTAGTGAAAAGGCATTCTTTGTGGCAAGCTACAACGTGACAGACTACAATGTTTATTCTAAAACTATCTAAGTGAAGTAAATAATCACAACCAGTTCTCACAACTTCTCTAGCCCAGGAAGAAATTCATTAGCTCAAGAATGTTGTTAATTTGTCTGCTGTTAGTGTCACAAAGGGTGGCCAGCCACTTCCTCAAGACTTCTGCAAAACAAAGCCAGCTCACAGTATGGATTCCAGAGGGTGAGGGCTCACTGAGAACAGGCATTCCCGTTCTACCTCCTTCTCGCATACCAGGGCGGCTATTGTAAATTGCAGGTTAGAGGGGGTTGGGCCTACAAAGTGACACCTCATCCCCCACACTTCCTTCCTTTTTATTTTTTAACAATAATTTCCATAAGATCAGGTTATTAATAGCATTTCGTCTTATGCAGTAAAAATACACAAGAACTATGGCAATGAGAACTATAATTAAACTAAGTCCCATGCCACTAAAAGTGTGGGTAATGCTCTGCCAGATTCCTTTGGAATCTAATCCTTTCAAAGATTGAGCAAGCAATTGCGCGAATTGTGCTAGAGATTCATCATCATTTTGCTTTGCAAAATCCTTGTCAATTTGATTATGCAAAGATTCTATTTCCTCCTGGGCAGAGGTGTTTCCATTTAAATACATTCTAATCATTTCCCATTCATGTTCTGTCTGATTATAAGGTCGTTGGGTTATACAGAAAGTAGTTGAATTCCAATCACATTTTAAAAACACTTGATGCTGAAGAGCCAATATTTTTCTACCCATCCATTCAACTGTTTGTTTAAGGAGGTCTATTTGTTGTTGTAGTTTGGCGTTTATTTGCCACTGAGTTAACCAAAGTTCATGAGAATTCTCATGCCATAATTCGACAACATGTTTTTCTTGCAAAGAGGTATGTAAAGCTACTCCTGAGACTGCTGCTAGAGAGGCTACAGTTATCAGACTTAACAGTACAGCAACCACTATTCCAATAAATCTTTTTGTACGTTTTAACAGATGTTTAAAAAATTCAGTAGTAACAGAAATTACCGGGTCTTGAGACCAAGGTCGAGTTAAATTTACAGGCAACCAAATATGAGTTTTTTGTTGTAACAGCATAACTGTATAAGGCTTAGTGAAATTTAGTGTGCTATTTAAGCATGTAAACAATTGACAATTTAAACAAGTACAAGAAAAATGTGTAAAATTAAAAGTTCCCACTAAAAAGACATAAGGTAGAGGTGCACAAACAGTAATATTATACATTTTAAACCTAGTAAAATTATAAGTAGTAGATACAGATCGACTAGTCCCTGAATATGAAACATTGTACAAGGTTACAGGTTGCATAGCGGCTGGGATCTTCCAAATATGATTTTGAAGGTGATGAGGGTATTCTTCGGCTGCAACAGCAGGGTTAGCGATTCCACCATCTCCCCACCACAAGAGAGCCGTCTTTTGTTGAAATATAGGAGCTCCGTCAGTTATTTTCTTTGGATCTGGAAGACTATACACAACAGAGAGATTACATCTTGTCTCATTCCATTCAGCACATCCATTAACGAATTTTCCAAATGGTCCCCAAATAATATACCCATCAATATTTTTAGCAAATTTTCCCATACATAGTTGCCAAATTATGGGATTATAAGAAATATTTTTATAAGTGAATTCAGGGCATACAGGAAATGTATTTGTATCAGGTGCTGTTAAATTTTTCCAGGTAACATTAAAGGTTTGAGCAGCCAAGGCTTGAAGCCTTGTCCTTTTGTTGCCTGCTTTTATTCCATGTTGAATCCAATACTGCCATCCCAGAGGGATGCAAGGCGGTTCCCCAATGCAAATAGGCCTTTGATTACCATAATAAGTAAAATTGAATAGTGTCCCATCATCTTGATTGTGGGGGGTTAAATCAGCCCACGGTGCTGACAAAATTTCTCTAGGTGTGGTATAAAGTAAAATATCACTAGTTCCCCATTTTACAGGTTCTAATAAAGGGGGGTTTGGAATATATGCCCAGTACGAATGCGGAGGTACCTCAGTCCCCGATGCAACGGTGAGCAAGGCACATAAAGCTAAAAACAAGTTTTCGGGGTTTAAAGGCTTTCCTGCTTGAAGGACAAGCCGTTGCCCTTCTATGGTCAATTTCTTTAATTGTCCCCATGTAGGGAGGGGATTTAAATTTGGTCGCTGTGAGCGGCGGGATTTTCTTAGCTGTAATCTGGCCATGGCTGCGATAGGAACAAACTCAGCATCCTCAGCTTCTAGCTGGTTTCGCGCTCGCTTCTGAAGGCACGGTTCCGGTTCCTTGGGGAGTTGTCTCCGGGGCTGGTGAACAGGATCTGGAGACGCGGGTCCTGATCCATCGTCCAGGGACCCACTGCTGAATTCCATTTTCTGTGGAGATATAACCAAAACCTTTCCCCCTATAGAGCAATGTGCCCCTCTCCCATTCAGCCTCTGGAGCTGTTTTAGTCCAAATAGGTTCATTAATCACAAAAGGCTGTTGTTGCTGTTCAAAATGTTTTTCAGCTCTTGTTAATATTTCACCTTGTGGTAAATTGAGAAAATTTAAAATAAACAATGCTTGATGCAGTAATGTTTTTGGACTGTTTTGCAATTTAAACAGTATTGGTATCTGAATATCCTCCTGACTCCTCCTTTTTAATTTTTTAATTTGCAACTTAAGAGTGCCATGTGCTCTTTCAACAATAGCTTGACCCTGGGGGTTATATTCAATCCCTGTAATATGAATAATATTATGGAGATCGCAAAATTGTTTAAATGTTCTGCTAGTATAAGCAGGTCCATTATCTGTTTTGATTTTAGAAGGAATTCCCATAACTGCAAAAGTCTCCAATAAATGTACAATAACATTTTTAGTGGATTCTCCCTGTTGAGCAGTAGCCCATAGAAATGAAGAATAGGTATCAATAACTACATGTACATAAGAAAGCCGACCAAAAGAAGGTACATGTGTAATATCCATTTGCCATAATTCATTAGGTTGAATTCCTCGAGGGTTGACACCTGCGGGAATAATTCTTAAATGTAATGGTCTACAAATAGGGCAGGCTTTTACAATCTGTTTAGCTTTTGTAAAAGGTATCTTATATTTAAGATGCAAATGTCCTGCATTTGCATGATTAAATTGATGTTCTTTAACGGGTGTGGTGAACATAACTAAGGAATCCACTGCATTGTTACCTGATACTAATGGTCCGGGTAACTGAGAATGAGAACGTAAATGAGTAATAAAATAAGAATGATTTCTTTTTTGAACATGTATTTGTAAATTTTGAAATAAAGACAATAAAGCAGGCTTATTAGAATATAACACAGCTGAATAGATATTTGTCACTACTCCAACAGAATAGGCCGAATCGGCTATAATATTAATAGGTTGGTTATGAAAATCTAAAAACACTTGTAATATAGCAAAAAGTTCATTTTGTTGTACAGAGTTAAAATTTGTCTGACGTACCCAGTAAGATTTTTGAGTCCAATATGCAGCTTTATTTTTAGATCCATCTGTAAATATAGTCAAAGCTTGTGGAATTGGCTGTACAGCTAATAAGGTATTAACCACAAATTGTTGACGTCTAAAAAAATCCCATAATTTACTTTTAGGAAAATGATATGAAAAAGTTCCCATGAAATCTGCTAAAGCAATTTGTAAGGTTTCAGTAATTGACAACAAATATTCCCATTGTTCCTTAGTTAAAGGGATAACTATATTGTTTATATCTTCTCCTATCAAAGTTATAGAACGAGCTCTACCATTCATAATTAAAGCTGCAACCATGTCAATATAAGGCATAACATTTTTAGATTGCCTAGTTTTAGTGAATACCCATTCTACTGGCATAGCATTTTGACCTAAAACTGCAGAGGGATATTGAAAAGTATTAATAATATATAAAGTTAGAGGCAATTTAGGATCAATCCTAATTAAAAATGCATCCTTAATTCGTTGTTCTACAAACTGTAATTCTTGCTCGGCTTTTGTTGTTAAAGAACGAGGGCTGGATGGATCTGAAGAGCCCTGTAGAGTAGCAAACAAATGCTGTAATGCATGGGTAGGAATACCTAGTGTGGGACGAAGCCAATTAATATCCCCTAATAATTTTTGAAAATCATTTAAAGTGGATAACTTATCTCTCCTAATAGACATTTTTTGTGGAATCACCTTTTGTCTAGTAAGAATATATCCCAAATAATGACTAACTTCTTCCTTTTGAATTTTATCCTGTGCTATTACAAGTCCAAACGGAGAAAAATATTGAGGTAAAGTTTTTAAAATATCTTTTAAAACATTTCTATCACTATATTAGCATTTTTGTCTTGCCTTTTTCGCACAACCTTCCATAAACCACATGTGCCACTGTAAATATTCTGGCTCCTTTAAAAGAATTTTGGCCAAGGCTTTCCAATCATAAGGAGCAAGATTACCATAGTGATCTGCTACCGATGTTATTAATTCTCTAGTGTAATGAGCCTGAGGGCCATAAAGGGTTACAGCCTTTTTTAATTTTGCTAAATCATCCATATTAAATGCTTCCCATCTAGGGGGAACTGCCTCTCCATCTATTGGCTGAGGTCTGATTACAGGGAAAGCAAAGGCAGGCTTTTCCTCATCAGAATCCCCTAATTTTGGTAAATCAGCCAAAGCTAGCTTGGCTTTACTCCAATTAGGGTTAGATGGAGGAGGTGCAGAGGGAACTATAGGCGGGTTTTGCTTAACGGAGAGTTGTTTCACCTCTTGTGTTAAATGCTGTATAGCCTGTAAAATTGGGCGATTGTCATAATTTGATATTGCTGCGGCAGCTAAAGCTGAGTCGGCTGTAGTGGATTTTACTTTTAGTTTGGACGCCTTTTCACTACTTAAAGCGATAGCGTCATTTTGAACTACATTCTGCTCCTCCTCTGTGAGGGGCAATTCCTGAATAACTGGCTTAATTTCTAGTTGAAGATTTTCTACAATATGTTCATCTTCCATAGCTTTTAATAAAGAGTACACAACCGACCAAATAGCCCAAAAACGTAAAGGAATCTTCTCCTCCTGTTGCATAGCCCTTTCTATACTAACCCTTGCCTTCCTCCATACTTCTACATCCAAAGTTCCTTCATCTGGAAACCAAGGATTATATTCTTTAATTGTATCAATACACATATCCAAGTCAGCTGACCTGAGCGATATGCCATATATAGATAATAAATGTTTAAGAATTTTTAAGAAAGGAGAGGAAGCAGATTGTCCCATTTCCCCGTAATAAAATTATACTTACCTTCCTAAGCGACCTTCGGAGTCCCTGAATTCGGGCGCCACTTGTCGTGAGTGTCTAGAGCACTCTGAACTCCGGGCAAGGTAAACACGCACGCCTTGTCGGGACACGGGGGGTACAGCGCTTGGAAAAGAAAGACAGGAGAGACACCTTTGCTGTCTGCACCGCGTTACACTGCACTGCACTGCACTGTACGCACAATCTTTATTTTAGGATTCATATATAGTAAACCCGATCAATTCACAGAGCCCAGATAATTAAGTAGTGAAAAGGCATTCTTTGTGGCAAGCTACAACGTGACAGACTACAATGTTTATTCTAAAACTATCTAAGTGAAGTAAATAATCACAACCAGTTCTCACAACTTCTCTAGCCCAGGAAGAAATTCATTAGCTCAAGAATGTTGTTAATTTGTCTGCTGTTAGTGTCACAAAGGGTGGCCAGCCACTTCCTCAAGACTTCTGCAAAACAAAGCCAGCTCACAGTATGGATTCCAGAGGGTGAGGGCTCACTGAGAACAGGCATTCCCGTTCTACCTCCTTCTCGCATACCAGGGCGGCTATTGTAAATTGCAGGTTAGAGGGGGTTGGGCCTACAAAGTGACACCTCATCCCCCACAGACTACAGAAACAAAACTAAACCCAATGAAGAAAGAAACAAAAAGACAGAAAAACTAATCTACCGCCTGGCATAAACTCCAAGAGAAGCAGGGTGGATGGTAAAAGTAACATATGACAGCAGAGCTCTTAATGAAATCACCCAGCCCTCAGCCCATAATATGCATCAGATGTTTCTGCTGCCATTTAATTGGCCCAGCATTATTCCTCTTTTAGAGAGGACACAAAAGGCTGGGCTCCACCCAACTGAACCGCACATCAGCGTGAGGCACTAGGTCTTCAAAATGTATGTTTTTAAGGTACGTGTTGAGACAGCCTCATCTCTTCCACTACGTGTGGACTGACCCTGAAGGGTCACCCAGAGGGAAGGGTGCAGTAGAAACAAGGCCATTCCACATTTATAGGCAGGGAAACACACCAGCATCATTTTATGGAAACACAGCTTAAGAAATGCGAGGCGTTTGCTGGCTTCACTCAGAACTCTCATGTTGTGAGAGAAATGTGGGAGAAATATGTGTGAGATTCGGACTCTCCTTTTTCCAGCTAGGAAGAATTTGTCCACTGGAGCCAACCGGTGACAGTGACTGGAAAGGATTAGCACGGGTCTCGCCTGACAGGCTGCTTTGTAGGAACCCATCTGCTCTCTGACATTGATTATCATTATTTTTCCATCATGCCTAAGGTTCCATCCTTAGCAGAAATGTGTGCCAGCTCTCTCCTGAGGAAGGCTCCTGCTGCGAAGCCATCTCTGGCAACGAATCTTTAACAAAAGATCAAAAGCTTGACATTTATTTTTAAGCATGAGAAGAAGAGGTGCACAATGTTGGAACCAAATGTATGCATAGCAAGAGCTGCTAAACAGTTGCAGGAAAGAGCAGTGGCAGGAAGAAATGTTACATGACATGCTGACGGCTTTCCTTTGTGAAATAGCGAGTGATGCCCTGGTGTGCGGTATGTGGGCTATGCAATGGTCAGCTCTAACGTCTTTTTAAAGTAGAAGAGAGGGGACAGTGTGCTTGTTTGTTTAGAAACAGGGTCTCTCTGTGTAATTCAGTTCAAGCTGGCCTTGAACTCAGTATGTAGCCCAGGCTGGCCTCGAATTTTCAGGGATTCTCCTGCCTCAGTCTCCTGAGTGCTGTGAATACAGGCTCGCACCAGCATTTCCTGCAGTGTGTTTACTATTGGGAACCAGGTATGTATTTATTTTTTGTACAATGCTAGGAATTGAACCTAAAGCCTTATATGTGTTAGGCAATCACTCTACCACTGATCTTTTACATTTTTGTTTTCTTTATTTATTTTTGGTACCGAGGATGGAACTCATGACCTCGCACTTGCCAGTCAGGCACTTATGCCACTGAGCTAAATCCCCAGCCCCCATTTTTGTTTTATTTTGAGACAGCATCTTACTAAATTGTCCAGGTTGGCCTTGATTTGAGGTCCTCCTACCTCAATCTTCCAAGTAGGGATCACAGGTGTGTTCCACCATGAACCACCCTGAACCAGGTGTGTTTTATGATTTTATCTCCAACTAGCATTCAGAGAGATTGTTAAGATAGTGATTGAAATAGAAACACAATGGGCTGAGGATTTAGCTCAACGGCATAAGTATCTGCCTTGCAAGCAGGTGATCGTGAGTTCAATCCCCGGTACCAATAAAAAAAAAAAAAAGAAAGAAATAGAAACACAAGATGATATTTAAAAGAAAAAGAAAAGGTATTCTCATTCTAATTGACCATACTAGCACAGATGACAAAAAAATTTTATTTGTTTAGTTTTATTCAGAAAGTATATGTGAATTCATTGATCTGAGTTAGGGTGTTTGTTTAGTGGAAAGAGTAAATAAAGTAGTCAGGATGAGAATTTCATAGGACATGATTTTGTCACCTTCAAATTGTCCACCTACTGTAAGGAGATTCCTTTTCTTGTTTAATTTTAAACCAGGTAAAATAAAATGTAACAGAACAAAGAAGATCAGAAAAAAACAATGTAAGTGACACAGATTTCAAAGCAAGACAACAGGAGATCAACAGTGGTTACCATAATGTCTCTTGTTTTTTTCTAAATAGTTGTCTATATCTTTACACACAACGAATTCATAAAAAATAAAATGGTGTAAAACTGATCAAAACAGAATAATGACGGCATTTCAGGCCTTCAAAATTAGACAATAGGAAAATCAACAATGGCTACCATAATGTCTCTTGTTCTCTTTAAAACAGCTATGTATACCTTCATGTAGGATGAAATTAAACAATACACAACAGACTAAAACCACTCTGAACAAAGAATAAAAGCAATATTGGATTTCACAGCATGATGATAGGAAATCAGCAATGGATACTATAATGTCTCTTTTCCTTTTTTTTTTTTTTTTTAATTTTATTTAAGGAGAAAAGAAAAAAAAAGCAGGGAAAGGGTACAAGTTATACAGATTTACAGAAAAAAAATGAACAGTAGGAAATCACTAGTTAATGGATTACATATTGTCATCTTAGAAATAATTGTTCAAGTCACAAAATTAAAGCTTGTAAAGTGGACATTCCATCAATGATACTGCAAACAGTTCTGTTCATTGATCCAATAAAACTCTGTGATATCATTTTCTATCTTATACACTTAAATATACATGCAGTTATATAGTTTAGAGTACTTTCTTTTCCTCTCTTTTGTACCATGACTATTACACATTTTGGGTTTCATTGCTCCCACGGTTCTTATTACTTTTTTGGAAGAGAGTAAAACCAAATGTGACATAACAGAACAGAATCGGTCAAGTCAAAAGGGTGGACATAATAGATAATGTAAAAACATAATACAGGTGATCAACAATGGTTACCATAATGTCTCCCGCTATCTCTAATAGAATTGCCTATATCATTAGTTATAATACAATTGAACAAAACAGTAAAGAATAAAACCGACAAAACCAAAACATTGGAGACATTGTAGGTCTTCAAAAGTAGCTAAAAGTCAACAAGAATGGGCATCATAATGAATCTCATTATCTTCACAGCTGATGCCTAAACTTTCGAACCTGATACTATCCAGCAAAACAGAATAGGGGAACATCAGTTAAAAACCAGATGGTGAGAGTAATACAGGGCTTTAAATCAAGGTAATGAAAAGTCAAAATGGGTTACTATAATATATCCTGCTATTTTTTTCCTTTAATTAAAAGGATAAAGATAAAAAAGTAAATAATGGAGTGGAGATTGAGATAAAAGAGGGCATAACAACGAAACAGCGCAGATCAAAACATAACCATTTAAGCAGAATAGTGTTTCACCACCAGATAATCCTAACCTAAAAGTAGTTACCATATTGTTTCTTTCTTTGAAATCCTTGAGTACAACTTCGTATACTGTAGCATTAAGTATATCAAAACAATGTAAAACCATTCAAGAGAATGACAGCATTACAGAGTATTTAGAATCGACTAACAGAAAATGAACAATGGTTTCTGTATAATCTCCTTGTCTTTAAAAGGTTTTTGCTTATACTATCGTACATAATAAAGTCCAATAAGATACAGCCTATTTAGACCATTGGAGACAGAAGGACAAAAGCTAGATGAGACTTCAAAACAAGATGATACTAAATCAGTATTACCTATTAAGATGTCATTTTCTCCAAAATAGCTGTTCCTATCATCCAATCTTCTCTGCCTCATTTCTGTTAAGCTCTTTTTCTGTCAGTAGCTGTCAGTTTGTCTTCTTCATTTTGTTCTCTGCTCCATTTGTTGTGGCCTCCCCGCCACTATTTCTGGGTTCTTTGTATTTTTCTTTTTTTAGAATATCCTGCAATACTTTCTGTAGAGTTGAATTGGTGGTTGCAAATTCCCCCAGTTCCTCTTTATCCTGGAAGCACCTTATTTTTCCATCAATTTCCAGGGACAGTTGTGCAGGATATCTCAATCTTGGCTGGAGATTATTATCTTTCAATGCTTGAATTATTTCCCCCCACGCTCTTCGTGATTTGATGGTTTGTGCAGAGAAATCTGCTGTAATTCTGATGGGTGTTCCCTTGTAAGTGGTCTGTTTCTTGTCTCTTACAGCTTTTAATATTCTGTTCTTGTATTGAATTTCTGGAATTTTTATTATTATATGCCTGGGTGTTGCTCTGTTTGGGTTGTAGGTAGCTGGGGTCCTGTATGCCTCATACATCTGAGTATCTTTACCTTTTGCTAAATTAGGAAAATTCTCCTGGATTATTTCTGTGAGTAGCTTTTGTAGTTCACTTGTTTGCATCCCTACTTCTTCTTTTATGTTCTTAATCCTTAAGTTATGGATCCTCTTATCATCTTCTTGTCTTTGTATTATTGCTGTTTGTTTCTTTGTTATTTTTAAGAAGTTTTTCATTTCATTCTCCCATATTACAAGTCTGCCCTCCAGTTCAGATAGTCTGTCCTTAGTTTCTTTCAAGCTGTTATGCCAGTCTTCGATAGACTTCTTAGTATCTTGGTAGTCCCTTTGAACCTGCTTC
This sequence comes from Cavia porcellus, assembly GCF_034190915.1. Classification (NCBI taxonomy): domain Eukaryota; kingdom Metazoa; phylum Chordata; class Mammalia; order Rodentia; family Caviidae; genus Cavia; species Cavia porcellus. The sequence goes on from NW_026947489.1 coordinate 63,628,182, forward strand.
ACGTATTCTATGCTTTCTCTGTTTTCTCCATCAAACAATTCTCCCCTTTTTTTCTGTTCTTCCATTCCATCACCTGTTTTTTCTTGGGTGGTGCTTAGCATTTCTCTAACTATTCTGCATACTTCTAGCTTCAGGTCGTTGATAACTTCATTCCTGAATTGGTCTATGAGGCTCTCTATATGGTGCCTTATGTGTATTGGTGCGGTGTCTGCTATTGCCTGTTTCTCAGAATTGGGGGCCGAGGAGACTTTCTTGTTGCTGCCTCTTCCCATGCTGCCTCTTCTTCTCTGTTCCTTATATATATGCAAGCTTATATAAGAGGCCCAGCTTCTCTCCCAGTCAGCCACAGCCTGATCGAATTGCGCCAGTTAGGTGTTCCCGCTCACCGCTGCGCACCAGGGAGTTACGGACCAGGCAGCCTACGCGTCTCCCCTCCCGGCCACCGTCAGGCTCTGGGATCTGGGTTGGGACAGTCTACCAGGTCCGCCGGCAGCGTCACGCAGGCCAGGCACTTTTCACCAATCCCGCCCGAGAGGGGGATGTGTGGCTGGAGTCGCCACCGCGCCCTGCTCCCGCAGGACTGCTCGGGCCCAGAAAGTCCTCTGCTGGAATCAAACTGTGGTAGAGTGTCAGTTTCTCTCACTCACCTCACCATAAGTCAGTGCACACCTCCCTGCCGTTCGCAGATTGCCGTTCTCAGAGCTTCTGCACGTCTCTCCCCTTGCTGAGCCGCTGTAGAGGCAGCCAGCCGCTGCGCAGCGGGAAACCCAAATCGCGGCTTACAATGGCGCGGTTCCAGCCTCCACACCGAGTCTTTTCTGTTCCTGTTTTAGCACCAGGACTGCATTCCAAGTTGGCTTCTCTCAGCCCAGTTCGTTCCTGAGTCAGCAGAGCATATCTCCACCTGCTTATGTCTCCTTAGTCCGCACCATTCCTGGCTTCTGAGCCGAGTCTTTCAGAGAGCCGCCGGTAGTTGCTGTTATCTGTCCGCCATGTTCTCCCGGAAGAGTCAAATGGCAACTTAATTGTGTGTACTGAGCAATTGGCTAGATCTTACATCTTTGACATCCTCCATAATATATTAAAAGATCACTGTGTGTCTTTCCGGTCTGTAAGAGTCCTTCCATGAGGCCTGTAGGCCGTAGAAGTCTCAGTAAGCAGTCTAGCCGGGACAGAAATTCTCAGCACTACCATGTCTCTTTTTCTTCAAAGTAGCTGTTCATTTCATTACACATAATACAATAGATTCTTATAAATTGTTTAGAAATGTTATGCATGTGTGAGCTTCTACATGTACATCTATCCTTTTTTGTATTATAGGGACAAACAAAACAAAACAAATTACTAGAAAAACAAAAAACAAAAAAAGACAAATAACATGCCGGGGATTTAACTCCGCAGCATAAGCGCCTGCCTGGCAAACGTTAGGTTGTGAGTTCGATCCCCGGTACAAAAAAAAAAAAAAAAAAGACAAATAACAATAGCAAAAAGCCAAAAATAGTGTTGATATAGGCCTTCAAAACAAGGTGGTAGAAACATAACTAAGGTTGTTATTTTACATAATGATCTTCAAAAGAGTTCCTTAGATCACTAGACACAAACATGCAAAATTGTTCTAATCCTACGAATGTTAACTGTTTTGTTCCTAGAACTAATAGAATCTGTAGCAGAGTCATCTTAGATATCTTAAGTGTGTTTATGCAAACTTAAGTATTTTTTCTTTTCCCTTCCTTCTTTTCTCCTTTTCCCTGAGATATTATTTTTCTCCCCTTTGAGCAGATTCTTACGCTTTGACAGCATTTATTATTTATTGAGTATTTTGTATCTTATGTACTGCTACCATTTCTTACACTAGGGAGACTATATGGTATTTACACATGTGAATTTGATTTATTTCACTTATAGTATGGTCTCAAGTTGTATCCATTTACCTATAAAAATCTCAATGTGATCATTCTTTATAGCCGAGCAGTACTCCATTGTATAAAAATACCACATCTTTTTTATCCATTCCTCAATTGATGGGTATTTAGGTTGTTTCCAAGATCTGACTATAGGAGATTTCTTCAAAATTAATTTTAAATACAGTGGATATAGAAAAAGGTGTGGCCTGCAGAAAACTACCAAACGTAATATAAAAAGATGAAAGCTTCTCTCCTAAAAGATGATTATTTCTATATCAAGATTTAATGCACTATAATTAGTTTCCCCATTAAAATCATTTCCAGACGCCCAGGGATGTAGCTCAGCAACACAACACCTGCCTGGCAAGTGTGAGGTCCTGAGTTTGATTCCTGTACAAGCAAAATCAAATCCAGAATATAATGAAGTAAATCCTCCAGGTTATATGTCTTAAAATTCCACTAGCTGAAGGACTCGCCAGAAGTAATAAGTGCTTTAATAAATGCCTCACACCATAAATTTAGTTCAGATGGGACTAAAAGTCAACACAAACCTCATCGTAAGTTTATAGCCACTGGAGACCTACGTACTATTTTGCTGAGCTGGACTCTTCCAAGCTCTGAAATAAAGTTTCTAATCACATTCCTCTTTTCACCTTTGCACAAAGTTTAGTCCATACTGATGCATATGTGTTTATACATGACATAGAGAGTCTGTCTCAAAAATAAAATAACAAATTTTTTAAAACATGGTCATTGCTATAGCAAAGATACTTTTAGAAACTGCTACAATTACTTGTACTTGATGTCTATTTATATATTCTTGGTTTGCCAGTAACCAGTGCTGCTTTTTTCACTGCAAGTGAAGGTGCTCATGATAATTGGAAAAACTCCAAAGCTATGCAGACAGACATATCCATCAGGAAGGAAGAAACCTACTGAATTCTCATCCACTCTCCCTTATTGCTTCCATTACAACTAACGTTTATTAAGCTTACTATGTACAAAATTTGGTTGCTAAACATTTTTGATACATTCTCTTATTTAATTCTTATAAAAAAGCTTATATATTTCATATATTTAAGCCCTCCAACAACTCAACAAGGGGGGTCATAATCTCCTTATTTTACACTGAAATCTCTGACACTTGGAGAGTTTTAGGCATATTCACTGAAAGCTACCTTTCAGGGAAGAATGTTGGAGACCACTACCCAACAGCTCTGAGCAGGATTTAATTTAACTAATTGGTTTTTTCTATGTTTACCTGTGAATCTCTCCTAGGTCTCGGCCCCTTGCCTGGCGATGGGAGCTGATTCATAGTAAGTGAATCTCGATGAATCACTGGTCCTGGCTGAGGCCTGTAGTGGCCTGTGAGGCCAGAGATACCTCAAAGGCCACAGCTTCGGACACTTGGCTCAAACATCAATTAAGTAGATAGACTGCAGCTGCAGGAATTATTCCTACAGTCTCACTCCTACCATGTCTTCATGATAAGACAGTGCTGACATGATTCATTAGTTGGAGACATCCTTGAAGTGACTCCCAAGGTTCTGCTTATTGTCTGCCCTTTCCTCAGTTTCCCTGCGCTTTGTTGTACCTAATAAATAAAGTGGGCAGTCCAGAAAGTCTTTGTCTTAGCCCTTGAAGTTTCCATCTCAGCTAAAGGGTTTTGATCCTCCTGGAGCCCTAAAATCGTATCACTTGTCGCATTTTATTTAAACCTCCACGGTACACTCATTTGGGAGATTGGGGATCTAGGTCAGGACTCGATAGAAGAAGACATCTCTTATAACCAGCCATTTCAGCTGGTTATAAGACAAATGAGATGGAGACAGTGAGATGGAGTTAAGAGCACAAGCAGTTGATCCTGGGGAATTTGCTGTCAAAGGAAAAAAGCATAAACAGGACTGGACAGAGTAAGCCCTTGGACCATGATGTTGATCTGTTTGTCATGATGTTGATTTGGAAGACAGCAGGCAGGACAGAGGACTGAACAATGCGGAACACAGAGAGAGATGATAAGAAAGTGGGAGGTAGAGCTTTTGCAAATGAGAAGAGGAATCAAGAGATGGAGGGGGAGGAAAAGGGCTGATAAAAGAATGGAGATGTGTTATATATGGAGAGAAGTGTTTCCTTCCAACAAGGAAAGAGATCATTATGTCCTGCAAGCATGTACTAATAACAAATAAAGAGTTGAAAAACAAACAATACAGTGGAGATCTGACAGTTCTGACCAACTCAACAAGAACTCTGGAGCAAGGATTGCCAATTGAGGGAGATCCACACTGGGCAGAAATATTGGGCCTTGAGTTGCCCTGGTTTTTTTTTTTTTTTTTTTTTTTTTTTTTTTTTTGAGACAGAGTCTCACTGTGTAGTGTAGATTCGCCTTGAACTCACAGGGATCCTCCTGCCTCAGCCTCCTGAATGCTGGGATTACAGGTGTGCACCACCACGTCTACATATTGGCCCCATTTTGTAACAGCAGTTTTAACTCCTGCTAATCAGAACCAACATGGAGACTCTTTTTGCCTACTCATCTGTGAGTGACAGGAACTCAAAGTGCTAAGCAATAGCCATATCCTGGGCAAGCAGAACTCCTGCTGTGTCCTCAGTGATGATGACTTTTTAAAAAAGTGACACTAGGATTGAACCCAGGGCTTTCACACTGTGCCCTTTTAAAAAATGTTTTATTTTGAGACAGAGGCTAAGCTGCCAGGGTTGGGCTTGAATTTGTGATCCTTCTGCCTCAGCTTCCCAGAGTGCTGGTATTACATAGTGATGACATTTTATTTTATTCCTGCAGCCTACAGCTTCTGTATTCCTGCTTTCATGTGACTGTTAAAAGCAGTCTATTCATTAGCCATCCTTCCATTTGCCCTTTGAAATTCTATACTATCTCGAAAACTCTCTTTGGGTCAACGCCCTTGGGTACCTTCCATTTTGCTGGTTACTGCATCAATCATGATTGCCTGGCTTCGGGTGGCTATGTGCTGGCCCCCAGCCACGGCAGCTCTTTGTGACAGACTCTCCCCATGGCCCCCATTCCTTCCCGATGCTGGAGTACCTCTTCCTAGCACATTCCCAATTTCCAGTTTCTACCTAGCCAGGCTGTGGCCATGGCGCAACAGACATAGCAGCTGAGCATCTGGTCACGTCTGAAGCTCTGGTACTCTGATTATTAAGTCCAGAGTTTGGTTGTCAGCCTTTTTCTCTTTTCCCATTGCAGAACTGAGGGCCTCTTGGAAAACTAGCAAAGCAAGGATTCTCTGCCTGCATACTTGGTTGTCATGGTCTTGGCCTTCATGGTCCTTTCCTGCCCGTTAGCCATCAACTTAGTAATCAGCAGTTCACAGTCCTCACCTGCACTGTTCCCACGTCCCTCTGCCCTTCTCTGCTGTGCTTTTCACAAGTCTGAACTGCTGCCCCATCCAGGACATTTCCCTCTCATGGAAACATTTCCCCAGCTATCACTGAGCAACTGGGCTGCCACCTCGTACCGCAGACTCTCCGCACCCTTCTGCCATCTTGGATGGGGTCCTTGTAGGATGGGACATGAGCAGTCCCTGCCCCAGTTCTCTTCTTCTCACCTGCTTTCTCAGACCCTGCTCAGGAACTGTGCCTAGAAGCTAGGGATGCAGGTGACTTTATTGCAAGAGGGTCGATGCCTTTGAAAGAGGGAACCACATTGTGGCGTTGTGGGGATGCTCAGCAAGCCATGTGAGAGGACAAAGTCTCAGTGAACACTGTAGAGAGCTCAGGAACACCAAAGGCACAGCAGAGGGGCTCTGCGTGGAGCCTAAGGGCCAGGCCCTGCTACTCCTGCTGCGCTGCCATGTGTTAGTGGTTTTGTAGGGCCAAAGGCTGAATTCCAGGTTCCTCCTTGGCAGGAGTCAGGAGAAGCTCTGTCCCTGTCACCCCATCATATTTACAAGTACTTAGGCATGCTTCCTGCTGCAACAGCCTTTGGTAGGTGATTTAAAAAGACAGCTACTAGCAAATAAAGTAGCTGTGCCCAGAAGAGGCAGCATGCCATCCGGGCTGAGGGCACGGTCCCGGGGCAGACGTCTGCCCGGGGTGCTTATTTAACTTAGCTGCTGACAGCTATTTAATCTTCTGTGCTCTACTCTTAAAATGGAGATAAAAATTCCTTCTTCAGAAGCTTGGAGAGGGGCTCAACTGAATTATCCTATGGAAAGTACTTAATGCCATTGTCCAGCACTTAGTAAGTGCTCCATAGCCACCAGCCACCTAGGATATCATGGACACACGACTGCACATACCGTATAGAAACATAGCAGAGCAATGGATGTGGTAATGCACATCTGTAACTTCTACTACATAGAAGGCTGAGGCAGGAAAATGATGAGTTGGATCCCAGTGTGAACAATTTAGTGACTTACTGAGACTCTGACTCAGAAAACAAAGAAAAGAAGCTGAGCATGGTGAAGCATGCCTGTAACACCACCATTCAGGAGGCCGAAGCAGAAGGATCGCTGAGAGCTCAAGTCCAGCTTGGCTTACATAGTGAGTGGTGGGTCCAAGGCCAGCCTGAACTACACAGTGAGAACCTGCGTCAAAAAAAAAAGAGGCGGAGGAGGGAGAGAGAAGGAGAAAGAAATGGAGCATAGCCCTGAAGTCTAGGGAAAGGAGCTGACATTTTATTAGCAACTGCTCCCTGCCAGCTACTACAATAGCTGTTTTCCCATGATATCCCTTTAATCTTTACAAGACCCTATTAACCAGTCATTACTATTTGCATTTTACATAGGAGGAAAAGAAAGCTGGGAATAATCAGTTTATCCTCAAAGTGGCAATAACTTATTAGCAACCATCTGAATAATGAATGAGTTTTGTCCTCACATTTTATTTTATCATTTTTACTGTTTCTTTCTTCTTCTTCTTCTTCTTCTTCTTTTTTTTTTTTTTTTTTGTTTTTTTTGGCTTTTTGAGACAGGATCTCGCTATGTAGTTCAGGCCTCAAACTCATAGTGACCTTCCTGCTGGGATTACAGGGATGCATCACTACACCCAACAGTCCTCACATTTTAAAATAACTGGAAGTCATCTTGGAAAGATCTTGTCGCATCCCTGGACCACAGGGTCCAAATGGCAAATGCAGTTTCCCTGTGGATTCCCATGCCAGTTAGGCTGTGCTCTCTCCGTCTCCTATACTGTGGTGCCCACCTCGTGTGGACAGTGAGTGATGGGAAGGGCTTGGCATGCGTGCACTGGCCTTTGCTCAGCTAACAGCACCGTGGTTTTCCAGAAACAGACCCACCACTCACTATGTAGGCCAAGCTGGACTTGAGCTTTCATTCATTAGAGTAAATACAATTGAAAGAGGCCATTATTTTGGATTGAGTTCTTGCACTCCTCCAGACACCATGCGAGGTGTCATACAATCACACTGAATTTAGAAACAAGTTGGGAAAAATGGTATAAGGTATGTGTGTGATCCCAGCACTCAGGAGGCTGAGGCAGGAGAATTGCTGTGAGTTTAAGACCAGCTTGAACTACATAATGAGACCATGTCTTACAAAGAAAGAAAGAAAGAAGCTAGTTTTTTTTTTAAATTTTATTTAAGGAGAAAAATGAAAAAAAAAAAACAGAAAAAGGGTACAAGTTATACAGAATTTCAGAAAAAATAAACAGTAGAAAATCACTACTTAATTACATATTGTCATCTTAGAAATAGTTGTTGAAGTTACAAAATTAAAGCATATAGAGGGGACATTCAAACAGTGAGACTGCAAACAGTTTTGTTTAATGATCCAACAAAACTCAGTAATATGGTTATCTATCTTATACACTTAAATATATATGCAGTTATATCTTTTAGAGAACTTGAAAGAAGCTAGTTTTTTGGGGGGTTTTTTTGTCTTTTTCCTTTTTATCGGTACCAGGGATCGAACTCACGACTCCCTGCTTGCAAGGTGGGTGCTTATGCCACTGAGCTAAATCCCCAGCCCCAAAAGAAGCTAGTTTTAAAAAATAAAATAATACACAAAACCCTCAGGATATTCACAAATACTAATCCAAAGGGACTCAGTCAACCTGCAATGGCATGAGAAAGTTCCTTTTGCTTGATTCCTATAAGGAAACTAACTGAAATGAGAAATCTGCTTTCTGTTTCCTGTTTCTGCTTTCTTCAGCCTTTTTTTCCTGTAAAACCCACCGCACACTGGTCAGCTCAATAGAAAGTCTGTTTTGTTTTGTTTTGTTTTTGTAGAGGATGCTGACTGATTGATGAATTACTAATAGAAGCCAACTAGATCTTTAAACTGAATGTATTTTTCAGCAGTGCCATAAACCAATCAATGCTTCCTTCTTTCAGATACCTTGAGCTGGGTTTCTGTAACTCGAAACTAACTCCTTTCTAATAGTCATTCACTCAGTCACTCAGCATTGAATACTTCCAGTATGCTGAAGACTTTTCTGATGAGCCCATATTGGAATGAAAGAAACAGGGGAGTCAAAGATGACTCCAAAACTGCTGACCTTACCAGCTGGAAGTTTGAGATAAAATTGCAGCACTTTTAAAATAAAATCTGAGGTGCTATGTTAGCTTTCCATTGCTACAATAAAATGCTGGCAATAATGAACTTATAAAGAGGAAAAGGTCATTTTAGCTCACAGTTTTGCAGGTCCCTGTCCATGATCAACCAGCCCATTTCTTTTGGCCTGTGGTATTGAGGCAGGAGATTAGGGCGTGGCCAGTTGGCTGGGCAAGTGGGTGTGACTGGTCAATCATGGAGATTTAGAATGCCTGTGCCATAGCCCTGTACATGGGACCAATCAGAGACTGTGATCTTCAATTCTTCTGGCAGGAAATCCAGCAGGTTTTTGATAGGATGGCCTAGATTTGACATCAGAGTGGGGGACACAAGAGACAGCCACCATTAAGTTTGCAGCCACTGCACTCTCTCAGGGGCTTGCTTTGCACACTGAAGAGCATACTTCTTTTCCTACTTTTAATAAATGTAAAACCTCACTACCTTTTGCACTTGTATGGGCCAATTTTTTGTTCAGGACAACAAGAAACTAGAAAAACTCTCTAGCAGGAGCCTGAGCATCCCAGAACCCAGAAAACCATGTGACAGCACATCATGGCGGGGACAGGTGGAAGAGCAAGATAACTCACTTCCTGGCCAGGGACTGCAGGTTTGTTGTGATCCAAACGCTCATCTCCAAAGGTTAACTAGGAGGCTCCCGAAAGCTCTTGTGGGTTTATAGTGGGTAAACTGATTGGCCTTTATCGGGGGAAGAATGTGCTGAGTGAGAGGGGAAGGCAGTGGGGATAGCTGAGGAGCCTTCAGGATTATCACCTAAGCAGCCAGGGCACACAGCCACGTCCTGTGAGTTAGGCTTCTTCTCTGATGTTGCCCAGGATTAGACAACAACACAGCCTCTGTCAGTTTGCGTTTCTGTCTTTTTGATGGAGCCAGTTACCTACAGTCGCTTTGGACCTGGGATTTTGGCCATCAGCTGTCCCCCAGTAGATACACAGAATTGGTGATATTTTGGTATTGATACCAGGCATTTTGGGGTGATATTAGGATGGTGATTGTTAAAAGTTCTGATTCTTTGGAAATTAATTTTGATGGGAAAGTATTAAATATGACAAGATACTAAGAACCTGAAAGGGTCTAGACAAAAGCTCAAAAGACAAACTTCTAAATAGGGACAAAATCTGCATTAACACACCAACTCTTCTTGTCTTTCTTGATGAATATTTTTTTTTGGCCATGAAATCTGGGTTATTACGGTGACATGGTTAAGAAGCAGAGTCAGACAGGATGTTGAGATGTGACACAGAGAAAAGGTTTTTGAGTCTACAAATGTACCCTTAAAAATGACTCAATGCATCACATGTGGGCTCCTTTTTTAGTTTATCTCCATGAGGGCAAAAACACCTCCCCAGTGACTCTGTCTGACTGGTCTCTGTTGTCATTGCCACATTTCCTTGGCACTTTCTAATGTTAGACATTGTGCTAACCTTTCTACATATTTTATTCCATTTGCCTCTCACATACACACAAATCTACAAAGTAGAAGCTGTCACGATTCTTACTTCATAGAGACAAAATCAAGGCTTAATCTCAGCATACTTAAGACCTTGGCATCCAGATGGCGGCCACTAGCAAAGGCCCTGAGAAGGAAGGACAAACAAACCCAGTTAAGAGCAATTTAACAAAGGTGAAGTGTACTTATCTGAGAAGAGGAGGATGCAGAGACCAGGACACAGGCTAACAAACATATTCTGACCCAGTAGAACTCCCATTCATTTGAATTTGGTTTCCTTTCATGAGTTGTGCATGTGTTGGTACCAAGAAATACAATTGTGAATAGAACCAACTTGCCAGCTATTGAGAGATAACCCAAATATTTTTGACATAATGTAATACAAAGCAGTGTTTCCATTTTTTCCCCTAAAGATGGCAATCCTGGCCTGCTTGTTAAATATACATAGTAGCAGCCTTCTATGGAAAACCTGAAGTTCTAGAAACTGTTTGCTTTGTTTTTTGCTATACTGAGGATTGAATCTAGAACCTTCTCACTGAGTATCATCCCCAACTTTTTTTTTTTTTATTTTGAGACAAGGTCTCACTAAGTTGCCCAGGCTGTGCTCACATTTGACATGCTCCCATATTACAGGCATGCACTACCACATCCAGTTTGGAATCTGACTTTTTAAATTCCAATCTTAATTTTTGTTTGTTTTCAAACAGGGTCTCGCTATGTATGTAGTCCAGCCTGGCTTTGAACTCACTGTGTAGCCCAGGCTGGCCTCACTGTGTAGCCACAGTGATCCTCCCGTCTTAGACTCCTTAGCGCCAACACTATAGGTGTGCACTGCCGTGTCGCTCTTGGAATCTGTTTTTTAACAAACATTACAGTTGAGTCTTTATTCAGGAAAATGTGGGAGGCGTCAATGTATACATCTGAGTGCTCTCACAAACCAAAGCAGTAAGTCGACACAGCCCGCAGCCCAGGGAGTAGAGAATGGCTTCATAGATGAGGTGACAGCTAAGAGGTGTGGGATCAGCAGCTGCTCCCTCCCAGCAGGCAAGTCCCAAGGTGTGACAGTGTGAACAGCACTGACCTACTTGAGAGGCTGAGAGAAATCAGACACCGCAAAACCCCAAATATCCAGAGAGCGACAGCAAGCGAGATGGCCCAAGAGAAACGGGTCCCATGGAGGAACACCCTGGAAACCCAGGCCCAGACCCTGAGACTTGTGGAGTAGAGTGCCATGCTTTTATTTCATTTTATTTTTTGGTATCAGGCAGGCACCATCTGCTGACCTATATTCCCAGCCCTGCCATGGCTTTTATAGTTTTGATGTGTTATGTTATTTAGGATATTTACTGATGATGTCTTATTTATTTCTGTCATATTTTATGATCTATTTTTCCTATGTTCCTATAATAATTCTAAATACCTTCATATAATTCTACATGTTCTATCTTAATATACAGACCTAACTGTGTGCGTGTCATACATGAAGTCTCTGGACATTTCCTGAAATCAGACAGAACATATCAGAGGAATGGGACTGTAGTTTCTCTTGCTCTAAGCAGCAGAGTGTTGGCCACACTGCCCGATGTAGCTGTTGGCCTGAGTGGGGGGACTCTGGATGACAGAGAGGAATGAGAGGACCTGGGGTAGAGCAGTGGGGACAGCCATCTCTTCCTTCATGACACCCTCTCTCTTCAAGCGAGAGTTTTCTACCTTTTTTTTTGCTTGATACTTTTTTGTTTTGTTTTGTTTGTTTTGTTTAAAAATTTTTGAGACAGGATCTCCCTGTGTAGCCCAGGCTGCCCTCACACTTGCATAATCCTCCTGCCTCAGCCTCCCGGGTTCTGGAATTACAGGTGTGTGCCACCATACCCAGCATCGAATCAAAGGATTTTCTACTTTGTTTTTAGAAGACTAAAGATTTTTTTATGCAAAGCCAGATCTAAATGTTTAGGTATACACTATGAAACCCAAAAGTGTTGTGCTGTTTTGTTTTTTGTTACTGGTGATCAAACTCATAGCCTCGAGCTTGCCAGGCAGGGTTTATGCCACTAAGCTAAATCCCTGACCCTCCAAAAGTGGTTTTTTTTTTTGTCTTTTTCCTTTTTTTTTTTATCAGTACTGGGGATTGAACTCACGACTGCCTGCTTGCAAGGCAGGCACTTATGCTGCTGAGCTAAATCTCCAGCCCCCCAAAAGTGTTTTTAAGCAGTGTTCTTCACTGCTTTTTAATCAGAAAGCGTTAGAACTGTATTAATTAAAGGCCAGCTATGAGCTGGGACAAGCCCTGCCCCAGGAGGTCCTCTCTGCTGCCCCTCCCCTCCTTTAGCTTCCGCTTCTCCCCTGTGCTTCAGGGCCCCTGAGCGTGTCTAACTGTGCTGCGTGTGCACGTTATATGTGATCTCGTACTGTGTTTATTATGGCACCTCATATGCTTCCTTGTCTGCCTCCTCCAACTCACTGAAGGTAAAGAATGTGATTCATCATTTTTTATCCAGGAGAATGACCAAAGTCATGTCATAAGCAGTCAGTAAATGCTGTCTTGATTGAAAAGAAGACATTGAGAGGAAAAATACTGTATTTATTCTGGGGAACTATACATTTTATGATCAGACCTTTTGACTGCTCTGAACCAATTTCAAGAATAAATGCTTTGTTTTTTTACCAGCCTACAAGCTAGTATCTGACCTGATTGAGAACTCAGATATGTGCACCTTTGTTAATGCAAGCCAATTTAGAAAATTCATGGTTATAGCTGGGATACAGCACATTTAAGCTGTACAGTTCACCGGGGATTTATTGGGCTGCTATGAAAATGGATGTATAGCCGGGCAATAGTAGCGCGTGCTTATAATTCCAGCACTTGGGAGGCTGAGGCAGGAGAATCCTTACAAGTCTGAGGCCAGCCTGGGTTACAAAATGAGTTCAAAAGCAGCCTGAACTACACAGTGAGACTCTGCTTCAAACACACACACACACACACACACACACACACACACAAAGGAAAGAAAAGAAAGAAAATGTATGTACAAATACAAATACCTGACCAAAGCCCATGTGTGTATGTACTCATAAATGGCATCGCTAGATCATATGGTAATTCTGTTAAATTATTTGAGAAACTGCTTACTGTTTCCCACAGCAGCCTCACTATTTCACATTCCCAGTGTCGGTGCACAAGGATTTCAGTTCCTCAGCACTTTCCCTATACTTAAGTAGAATTTTAAACTATATAGGATTTGATTATTTAACAAGTTTTCTAACTTCATCTTTTTCCTTTTTTTCTGTAATACTGGAGACTGAACCTAATCTAGCACATGGTAGATATGTGCTCCACCACTGAGCTACATTTCCAGCTCTTTTTAAAAAAATTTATTTCAAAACTGGGCATAAGGGTAAATATCAGCAATTGCCAGCATTTGGGAGGCTGAACCAAGGAGGATTGCTGTGATTTCAAGGCCAGTTTGAACTACATAGTCTCAAAATAGATAGATAGATAGATGGCAAAAAATTTTATTTTGAGACAGGGTCTCACTGAACTGCTCAGGTTGACCTTGAAACTTGTGATCCTCCTGCCTCAGCCTGCAGAGCAGCTGAGCTCATAGGCATGTGTCACCATACCTGACTAATCTCATGGTTTTTTTTTATCGGTACCAGGGATCGAACTCACGACCGCCTGCTTGCAAGGCAGGTGCACATGCCGCTGAGCTAAATCCCCAGCCCCTAATCTCCTCATCTTTAATTGTTCTTTATTTCTATGTTGCATGATCCTTTTGACCCAACACAAACATTTAAATCCCTAGGTTTCTATCTTAAACATATACTTTCTCTGTAGCAACAATGTACGGTCATCGAAAAACACGTGAACAGTATTACCTGAAATGTTACTGGCTTTCCCCAGGCAAATCTGCTTCCCTCCTGCGCTCCCTTTCTCGATGTGTTCAGAGACATGATCATCAGGCATCCTCAGGCCTCCACTAAGCCGAAGGGTCACCGACGTAATTACCAGGGAGGCCGCTGGGGGGCAGCAGCTTCCCCACCCTGACCCCAGCCCTGAAGGTGCTGCAGGCGCCCAGAAACCCTCAAGTTGCTGTCTCTTTCCATGATTGCGTGACAAGGATGCAGGGCCTGGGACAAGGTGGCTGTCCCGCTTCCAAACTTGGCCACGCTTTGTCGCCTGCGTTTGCAGAATCCCGTGTGGCGAATGAAGCCCCAGTCCAAGTCCAACATTAATAGCGGATTGAGGGAAAGAGCTGAGTACTGTGATTCCTTCGGGCTGGTCACCAGGTGTCACAGAATAAAGACAAGTAGACAAGGTCACGCAGTAACCTGGAGGGGGACGATAAGACAACAACCAGGCCACACTGTAATCGTACCTGAACCCAGAGAAAAGGGCTTTAAACAGCCATAAAAACAGCCCAGCGCCCACACTACATTCAAGTTACAGGAGCGCATCTAGCCTCCTAGGTAAAAATTAAGATACTCAGCCATCAGATTTGTCCTGCTTCTTGGCAGAACTCAGTCTCGGGCAAGCTCTCGCTTCCTCCCAAACTGACCAGGCTGCTGGGGACTCTTCCCTACCTGGATCCCACTTCCCCTAGAGCCAGTCGTGTCTTCCCCTGCACCCCGCTCACAGCTGACTTCACTCACCCATAGCTGGCTTTTCAGCAACTTTTGGCTGGCAAAGGCTGGTGAACCATGTGATGGAGCCACCCCACCATGCTGCTGACCACCCTGACCCCTTGTCATCTTTGTTTCCTTTCTTCTCCACAGGCTTCTTGTGCAGTCTGATACCTATGGGATAGCTGTGTTTTGTGTTTTAGAAAATTAGATGTTTTTTCCCCTGAAGATTGAACATGTATTATTTTTATAATAAGGAAAGTTACACCTTAAAAATGATAGTACTTTGCCAGATGTGGTGGCGTATGTCTGTAATTGTAGCTCTCAGGAGGCTGAGGCAGGAGGATGGCTATGAGTTCAAGGCCAGCAGAACTACATAGTAAAACCCTGTCTCACATAATGCTGCTGCTGCTGGTGGTGGTTATCAGAGGCTACACAGTACTATTTTCCACCACTGCCTTTACACAGACACTGTGAGCATCCATTTTCCTTGCCTTACATATCAAAAGTAAAAACCATAACTTCTTACTTCTCGTCAGTTTCCACTTCTTCAACCTAATAAAAGACATTTACAACAAACCAACAGCCAACATCTTACTAAATGGACAAAAACTGAAAGTTTTCTCTCTAAAAGCAGGAACAGGACAAGCATGTCCACTGTCTCTACTCTTTATTCAACATAGTTCTCAAAACTTTAGCTGGAAAAGATGGCAGATAGATAACATCTGGCTACAGAGGCTCCCTGAGATGGTCAACTTAGAATTCAACATAATACAGAGTGGGAGCCCGAAACAGAGGGAGATGAATTCTCTTGTCCCAAAAAGAACTTAAGGCAACTTGCCGACCATCCAAGGTCCTGCTGTGACTCGCCGAGGTCCCACTGCGATTTGCCAAGCTGTCCGAGGTCCTGCCGCTTCAACATTGAGTTGGGGGGTTGGTGAGTCAAAAGGAGAGCTGAGTTGGCAGGGTACCTGCACCGACCTGTGGTGAGTGATGGGAATGGAGCCATCCCATAAATAGGCGGCTTGGCGGAGGACATTCTGGGACCTGGCAGGACTGGCAAGCGCAAGGGGAGCAGTGACTTCAGTCAATTGTTCCCTTCCTGAACAGGATTGGTGGAATCAGCGAGGCCTGGGTCATGTGACCTGGCTGAGACCCAATAGGTTATCTGAAATCAAGTCCCTGCAGCAGTGGCACACACTAATCACATTAACCCAGTGAAACCCCAGAAGTTTGACTGATAGTGCAGGCCACAGCAGCTTGACTGATTCCTGTACCGCCGCCTCTGGGCCACCAGCGAGACCTGTTGCTGTGGGCCCACTGGAGGCTGGAGCAGCGGAGCCACTCGGCGTCCACCGGCTGCCCCCACCCCTGCCCCCGCTGCCACTACCACAAAGTCCACTGCCATTGCTGCTGCCGCCCAGAGGGGAAACAGTGCAAAGTAATACAGTGCAGGCCACAGCAGCTTGACTGATCTGAAGGGGAAGGACCAGCATACACTGTCCCTGTCTGCAACTTACTAGCACACGGCAGTGGGAAGGGTCATCTAGCCAGTGCACTTCAGAAGAATTGTAACCAACAAAGAAAGAAACTGGGGCCTCCTGGAAGAAGCAAAAAAGATGGGAAGAGGAAGCAACAACAAAAAGTCCCCAGGTCCCAACCCTGAGAACATTGACCCAGGACAGGTAAATACAAAGGAGAATGAGAACAGCAAACATGCAATATCAGACACAGCACCAGTGGAAATAAAGAGATATCTTTAGGACCTCATAGACGAGTTCAAAAGTCAAATATTTAGCCAAATAAGGCAAAATATAAGAAGATTAAAAAAAGAGATACTAAGTACCCCTCAAGCAGACACAGATGGAAGAAGGGAGGAACTCAAACAAAGGAAAGAACCATTTGATGAAGAATATAAAAAAATACAGATTATATGAAGCAGATTCAAAGAGAACTTGAAAGAAACTAAGGATAGATTATCCAAACCGGAGGACAATTTTGCAATGTGGGAGTATGAAAGGGAAATTTTTAAAAAATAATAAGTAAACAAGCAGTAACAATACAAAGGCTAGAAGATGACAAAAGAATCTATAACTTGAGAATAAAGAATGTGAATGAAGAAGCTGGGGTACAAACAAAGGAACTACAAAGGCTATTCACAGAAATAATTAAGGAAAACTTCCCAAACATAGGAAAAGGAAATGATATTCTGATACATGAGGCATACAGAACTCCAGTCACCTACAACCAAAACAGAGCTACACCCAGGATTATTATCTTGATAATAATCAAGATCCCCGAAATTCAGTATAAGAACAGAATACTAAAAGCTGTTAGAGACAAGAAACAGATAACCTATAAAGAAAGGCCCATCAGAATAATGGCAGCCTTCTCAACACAAACCATCAAGTTAAGAAGAGCCTGGAGTGAAATATTCCAAGCCCTGAAAAAAATAACCTCCATCCCAGATTGATATACCCTGCTAAACTGTCTCTAGAAATTAATGGAGAAACAAGATGTTTCCAAGGCAAAGAGGAACTTGGGAAATTTGCAACCACCAATCCAACTCTACAGAGAATACTGCAGGGCATTCTAGAGAGAGAGAAAAGTACTAGGATTCCAGGAACAGGGGCAGAGAGGCCTCAATGAATGAAGCAGAAAACAAAATGAAGAAGATAAGAAGACAACTGATGGCAAAAAAAGAGCATAGCAGAAATGAGGCAGAGAAAATTTTATTTAAAAAGGATATGATTGATAGTATCAAGTCTGAGAGTATAGGCAACTACACTGAAGATGACAAGACTATTTATTACACACTCTGGTTTGATAACTGCTGGTTTTTGAAGTTCTATACTATATACAAAGTTGTGTTTTTATTAATACTGTTATGTACTGATATATTCAATTATACTATGTCTGATGATATAGCCAGTTCTAATGGAGGTGACAAGAGACAACACAGGAACCATGGTAGAACTCTTTGTACAACAGTCTTATATGTTTATTTTGTTTCATGTGTTTATAGGAATATGTTTTGTTTTGCCTTGCTTTGTTTTGTTTCTCCCTCTAATATAGAAAGGATAGAAATACATGTTAAGACTCATGCATGTGTAGAATCTACAAATGGTTTATGAGAACTGATCTTATGACACATGATGAAATGAACAGATACTTTGAAGAAAAAGAGACACTAAAATACCGAGTGCTGATCCTGGAGTGTCATAATGTGAAACCCAGGAATAGTATTATTCTTTGTTCAGAGTGATATTAGCCTGCTTGGGTTTATTCAATCTCAACATAATTGAAGATATGGATAATTGCATGTATGTTTAAGTGTATAGGATTGATAACCATATTTCTTTTTTAAATTTTTTTTATTTTATTTAAGGAGAAAAAAGAAAAAAATCAGAAAAAGGTAAAAGTTATGCAGAATTTCAGAAAAATAAACAATAGGAAATCACTAGTTAATTACATGTTGAAGTTACAAAATTAAAGCATATAGAGGGGACTTTCAAACAGTGAGACTGCAAACAGTTTTGTTCAATGATCCAACAAAGCTCAGTAATATGGTTATCTATCTTATACACTTAAATATATATGCAGTTATATATTTTAGAGAACTTTCTTTTTCTTTCTTTTGACAGTTATACATTTTGGGTTTTATTACTCCCACAGTTCTTATTACTTTTTTTTTGAAGAAAGTAAAACCAAATGTGACCTACCAGGACAGAGTCAGTCAAATCAAAAGGATGGACATAATACATAATGTAAAAACAAAATACAAGGTGATCAACAATGGTTACCATAATGCATCTTATTATCTTAAAAAGAATTGCCTATATCATCAGTTATAATAAAATTGAACAAAACAGTAAAGAATAAGACCAATAAAACCAAAACATTGGAGACATTAGAGGACTTCAAAAGAAGATAATAGTCAACCAGAGTGGGCGTCAAAATGAATCTTATTGTCTTCATAGTTGTTGCCTATACTTTCAAACTTGGTACTATCAGACGTAACAGAGTAGAGGAAAATCAGTCAAAACAAGATGGTGAGAGCAATACAGAGTTTCAAATCAAGTTAATAGGAAATCAGAGTGGGTTACTATAATATATCCTGCTATTTTTTATTTATTTTTCCCTTAATTAAAAGGATAAAAATGAAAAAGTAGATAATAAAAAGGAGATTGAGATAAAAAAAAAAGAGGGCATAACAACAAAACAGCACAGGTCAAAACATAGCCATTTAAGCAAAATAGTGTTTCACCACAAGATAATCTCGACATAATAGTAATTACCATAGTGTCTCTTCCCTTAAAATCTTTAGGTATAACTTCGTATACTGTAGCATCAAATGTATCAAGACAATGTAAAACCATTCAAGAGAATGACAGTATTATAGGGTATTTAGAATCAACTAACAGAAAATAAACAATGGTTTCTGTATAATCTCCTTGTCTATAAAAGTTTTTGTTTATATTATCACATATAATAAAATCCAATAAGATACAACACGTTAAAACCGATGGAGACAGAAGAACAAAAGCTTGATGGGACTTCAAAACAAGATGATATTAAATCAGCACTACCTATTATGATGTCTTGTTTTCTCCAAAATGGCTGTTCCTACCATCCAACCTTCTCTGCCTCATTTCTGTTGAGCTCTTTTTCTGTCATTAGTTGTCATTTTGTCCTCTTAATTTCGCTTTCTGCTCCATTCATTGTGGCCTCTCTGCCACTGTTTCTGGAATCTTGGTATTTTTCATTTTTAGAATATCCTGCAGTAATCTCTGCAGAGTTGAATTGGTGGTTGCAAATTCCCCTAGTTCCTCTTTATCCTGGAAGCACCTTGTTTTTCCATCAATTTCTAGGGACAGTTGTGCAGGATATATCAATCTTGGCTGGGGGTTATTATCTTTCAAAGCTTGAATTATTTCCCCCCATGCTCTTCATGATTTGATGGTTTGTGCCGAGAAGTCTGCTGTAATTCTGATGAGTGTTCCCTTGTAAGTGATCTGTTTCTTGTCTCTGACAGCTTTTAATATCCTGTTCTTATATTGGATTTCTGGAATTTTGATTATTATATGCCTGAGTGTAGTTCTGTTTGGGTTATAGGTGGCGGGGGTCCTGTATGCCTCATACATCTGAGTATCTTTACCTTTTGCTAAATTAGGGAAATTCTCCTGGATTATTTCTGTGAATAGCTTTTGTAGTTCATTTGTTTGAGTCCCTACTTCTTCTTTTATGTTCTTAATTCTTAAGTTATAGATCCTTTTATCATCTTCTAGTCTTTGTATTATTGCTGTTTGTTTTCTTGTTATTTTTAAGAAGTTTTTCATTTCATGCTCCCACCTTACAAATCTGTCCTCCAGTTCTGATAATCTATCCTTAGTTTCTTTCAAGCTGTTATGCCAGCTTTCAATAGAGTTTTTAGTTTCCTGGTAATCTCTTTGAACCTGCTTCATGTATTCTATGTTTTCTCTATTTTCTCCATCAAACAATTCTCCCCTTTTTTTCTGTTCTTCCATTCCACCATCTGTTTTTTCTTGGGTGGTACTTAGCATTTCTCTAACTATTCTACTTATTTCTTGCTTTATTTCATTAAAATCTTCATTTTTGAACTCGTCTATGAGGCTCCCGAGATACCGCTTTATGTCTATAGGTGCCGTGTCTGATATTGCATGCTTTCTGTCTTCATTCTCTTTTGCATTTACCTTTCCTGGATCAGTGTTCTCAGGATTGGGGACTGAGGATCCTTTCTTGTTGCTCCCTTTTCCCATACTTTTTGTTCCTTCCATACATGCGTATGTAGGAGGCCCAGTTGTTTTTTTTTTTTTTTTTTTTTCTCTTTTTCTGTTACAGTTTGTTTGAATCCGCCAGCTAGGTGTTCCCGCCCACTGCAGTGTACTAGGGAGACACAGACCTGGGTAGCCTCTGCTGGGCCCGCCCCTCCAGGTCAACCTACTGAATGCTTCACTGCTAGGGTGTACCGCCAGGTGCAGGGACCTGATTTGGGCTAGCCTACCGGATCTTAATCCATGGCGTCACCAGGCTAAGCACTCCCCACCACTCCTGCTTGAGAGGGGAATATGCAACTAAAGTCACTGCAGGGCCCTGTTCCGGCTAGTCTGCTCATTCCCAGAATGTCCTCTATTGGAGCCTCCCTAGTCTATGAAAGGGTCCCCATTTCTCTCACTCACTGCAGGTTGATGCAGGTCTCCCTGCCAGTCCCGCTCTCAACGCTGTTTGGTTCGCCGATTCCAGCTCTCAGAGCTTTCGCGCGTCTCTCTCCCCGCCGTGTGGATTGGGATGCAGTATCGGCAGCAGGAGATTCAAATCGCGGCTTCCAATGGTGCAGGATCCAGCTTCCGCACTGAGATTTTACCTGTTCCTGTTATAGCATCAGGATTGCATTTCCAGTTGGTTTCTTTCAGCTTAGTTCATTCCTGGGTCGGCAGGGTACATCCCCCTCACGTAGGACTCCTCACACGGCACCGCTCCTGGATTCTAAACTGGTAATCTCAGAGAGCCTCTGTGGCTGCTGTTATTTGTCCGCCATGTTCTCCTGGAAGTCCAATAACCATATTTCTAAGTTTTTGTTGGATAATTGAACAGAACTGGTTGCAATCTCACTGTTTGAATCCCCACTTTATATGCTCCACTTTAGTATCTTGAATAACTATTTGTAAGAAGACAATCTGTAATCATTAGTGATTTCTTATTGTTTACTTTTCTCTTTGAAATTATGTATTATTTCTACGCATTTTCTGTCTTGTTTAGTCTTACTGTAAATAAAAATTTAAAAAAATAAAAAAATAAACTTTAGGTGGAGCAATTAGACAAGAGAAAGAAAAGGAAAAGATAGGAAAGGAAGATGTTAAAGTATCGTTATTTGTAGATGACATGATACTCTACTTACAAGATCCCAAAAAGCTCCACCAAAAGACTTCTGGATTTAATAAGCAAATTTAGTAACATAGCTGGTTACAAAGCCAACACTCAAACATCAAGAGCCTTTCTATACATGAATAACAAACTCACTGAGAGAGAAATCAGGGAAACAATGTCTTTTAAACAGCATTGAAAATATGAAATACTTAGGAATCAATCTAACAAAAGATATAAAAGACATCTATATTGAAAGCCACAGTACTCTGAAAAAGGATATTGAAGAGGATATTAGAAAAAGGAGAGATATGCCATGCTCTTGAGTAGGAAGAACAAATGTAGTGAAAATGGCCATACTTCCAAAACTATTATGCGATTCAATGCAACCCCAATCAAAATTCCAATAGCATATCTCACAGAATTAGGGAAAAGAATCCTAAAATTTATCTGGAACCAGAAAAGACTGAGAATAGCAAGGCAATGCTGGGCAACAAAGACAAGATGGAGCATCACGATCCCTGAATTGAAATTACACTATAAAGCTACTGTGATTAAAGTGTGGTATTGGCGAAAACAAAAAACAAAAACAAAAACAAAAAGAGTCAAAGGTCAGTGGAACACAGTAGAAGATGCAGAAAAAACTGCAGACACACTAAGCCATCTTATCTTTGACAAAGATGCCAAACACATTCACTGGAAGAAAGATAGCCTCTTTAATGAATGGTGCTGGAAAAATTGGCTCTACACATGCCAAAGATTCAAACTGGACCCATATCTTTCAATATGTACCAAGATAAAATCAGAATGGATCAAAGATCTTAATGTTAAAAAAGAAATAATAAATATTCTGGAAGACGGAGTAGCTAAAACTCTTGAACACATTGGTACAGGCAAAAGACTTTATGAACAAAACCTGGATTGCACAGAAACTATCACAAAGAATCAACAACTGCGATTCCACTCTATTGAAAAGCTTTTGCACAGCAAGAGAAACCACCAACAGAGTGAAGAGACAACTCACAACGTGGGAGAAAAGGTTTGCCATCTGTACCTCAGACAAAGGATTACTACTGCGAACATATAAAGAACTTAAAAAGAAAAATCAATCCTCTCAGATTTAAAGATCCAATTCAAAAATTGGCATGTGAGATGAATACACACTTCTCAGGTAAAGACATACCAATAGCAAATAAATGTGTGAAAAAATGTCTAGCATCACTGGTCATTTGAAAGATGCAAATTAAAATAACATTGAATTCCACCTTACCCCGGAAAGAATGGCTATTATTAAGAAATCAACCAATAACAAATGCTGGAGGGGCTGTGGGGAAAAAGAAACCCTTCTTCAACTGTTAGGGGGAGTGTTGAGTGGTGCAACCACTGTACAAATTAGTGTGGAGATTCCTCAAACAACTAGGACTAGAAGTTCCATTCAACCCAACTATTCCCCTTCTGGGTATCTTCCCAAAAGAATTAAAAACATAATGCCACAGCAATGTATGTGCACCCATGTTTATAGTAGTATAATTTGTAACAGCCAGATCTTGGGAACAACCTAAATGCCAATGGACTGAGGATTGGGGAAAAAAAAAAAAAAGGTGTGGTATTTTCATACAACGGAGTACTACTCAACCATAAATAAGGATAAACTTGAGATTTTTATAGGTTAATGGTTGCAACTTGAGACCATACTCATTAGTGAAATAAATAAGACACTTGTGTGAACATTGTATGGCCTCACTGGGGTGGGAGGCTGAAAGAAACAACATACGTATATGTATATGTATATGTATATGTATATGTATATGTATATGTATATGTATGTGTATGTGTATGTGTATGTGTATGTGTATGTGTATGTGTATGTATATATATGTATATGTATGTAGTTAAGACAGTTATACTACTGATTTCTCTGAGTTCACTGAAGAGAAAGATTTGTGCTGGTGCTGGTGTTGTTCAGACAATGAATGCAGATGTCTTGTGCTCTGGGAGAATGATTTGGAGATGACAGTGCAAAGCAATTATACAACTGTTGCCCCCGATTGACACATTTTGAAATTTTGTTATTCTCCTTGAGATAAAATGGATTTGGAAAAAATTGCAATTTTCTTTGTCTCTTTTATGTCAATCGTTATTCTTCTATTCTACCTTAACATTACCTACCTCAAATGTTGTCAGAAGATTAAATGAGAGAAACATAAAGTGCTTGTAAAAGTATTTGGCATATATTCCGAGCACTCAATAATATTACCTCTTGTTGTTATCATTTATATTTCTATACAGTTAAATTATTCTAATTATAAACTGCACACATGGTAATATTTTAAATTCACCATTAAAATGTAATCCTCCATATATAAATCTTCATATATTTGTCAAGTATTATGTTAATGTGAAAATATCTAGAAAGAAATTTATATATATAAATTACATATAACATACATGTTATATATGTAGTTTGTATGTGTGCAAGGTACTGGGGAGCCAATCCAGAACCTTTGCACTGAGCTACATCCCTGGCCCATTTGTGTGGGGTTTTTTTCCTTATTTTATTTTATTTTTCAGTACTGGGAATGGAACTCAGGGCCTCGTGCTTGCCAGGCAGGTGCTGTGCTGCTGAGCTAAATCCCCGGCCCTGTAAGAGAAAATAATCTTGAAATCTTTGTTTTTACAGCCTCTTATATTTATTTTGTATAACTAAAACGATTTAAAATATAAGCTCTAAGTAAAATATTACAGCTTCTTTCTTCCCTAACAAGGTTAAATCCACTGTGAATTCTTTGATGTAATTGGTGAATAGGAGTCACTGTCATTGTGTGAATTAGCTAAGTGAGAAACATTAAAATATATTTCTGTTGACCTAAATTATCTTGGTGCCATCAGACTCATCAGATGAAATATTCAGTCCTCACATCACATTTCTTATTGTGTACACCAAAGTATTCACTCAGAATATTTTCTGCTCAAAATGTAATTCCATGAGGGACACAGTATACACCTTAATCTCAGCACTAGGGAGGCCAAGGGTCACAAGTTAGAGGCCAGCCAGAGAAGCACAGTAAGCTCCTGTCAACAAAAAAGGAAGAAAAAAACAGAAAGCAAGAAAAAGAGGCAATCCCATCTGTACCAGAGGTGCATGCCTGTAATCCCAGTATTAGGAAGGCTGAGGCAAAAGGATTTCAACTCAAGCTTAGCCAGGGCAAATTACTGAGACCTTGTTTTGAAATAAGAAGATAAAAAAGCCCAGGGATGTAGCTCAGGGCTCCCTGGGTTCAATGTCTAGTACAGCAAAAAAGAAAAAAGCAATTCCATCTAAAATGCAGGCTGTGACCTGTTAAATACCATGCCATCGAAACTAGGCTATTTGTTATATAATTGCTTTTAAACTGAAAAATAAAGTGTCAATTTTTTATTCATTGTGAGTAAATGTCATTCTCCTTGCCTGATTTTCAAATATAAATTCAATAAAGATAAATAGAAGGGGCTGAGGATTTAGCTCAGTGGCACAAGTGAAGCTTAAAATGTATTTCTAGTAAGCCAAATTGAGTTTCTTCTCTTAGAATACATATGATCTGAAGGTAGACAAATGCCTTACATGTTTCTCCACTATTTCAGCTACTGTCCAGAATACTACAGTTGTCATGATTGTTTTGGGGGAAGGGTTGTTTTTGTTTGTCAATACTGGAGATCAAAACCAGGACCTTTGCATGACCTACATCTCCAGCTCTTTTTAATTTTTCTTTTAAGACAGTCTTGCTAAATCACTAAATTGTGCAGGCAGGGCTTGAACTTGAGATTTTCCTGCCACAGCCTCCAAAAGTACTAGGATTACAGGCACACATCAGTAGGTCTGCCTTAAATTGTTTTGTGAAAAATTTAGTAGAGGCATGTCTTAGTTCATGTTCTGCTATAACAAAATACCTGGGGCAGGGTAATTTATAAAGAAGTTTATTTAGCTTACAGTTCCAGAGGCCAGAAAATCTGAGAATATGGTGGTGGCATTTGCTTGGCATCTGCTGAGGATTTTCTTGCCGCATCGTAACACAGCAGGGTCATTACATAAAGAGACTGAAAGCAAGCAAGCCGTACAGTGAGTCTGATTTTATAACACACCTATTTCCATAATATCTGATTACCCTATTCAATGGTTCAATCCAGTAACGAGAACAGAACCCATATGACCCAATCATCACCTGAAAGTCCTGCCTCTCACATACAGTATTATTATCATATAACTTTGGGGGTTAAGTTTCCAACGCATGAAATATTTTTGGGGAAATATTCAAACCAAAACAGGGAGCTTACAATGGAACAAGAAACTTTGTGTAGCAACTCAAAAGGAATTCATCTATATGCTTGCAAGGAAAGTCTAATTATACCCTAATGGACTGAGATGTGTGTGTGGAGGTAAACACACATGCTGACAGTATTTTAGGAATGGACAGAGTCAATGCAGTAGTGCTTCCCAGTCTTTTTCACTGCAAAGAAAACAACAGTGAATCCTCGCTGAGCACCATGAGGGTAGATTCACACAACAGTGTTCTACAGAGGGAAGGCACTGTGTCCGTGGTCACCCCACTGGTTCCCCCAAGAGCATGAACATTTAGGCAAGTGCTGGATCCAGCTCCTCCCACCTCCCAGTAGCCAATTGTACACATCTCTTCCCAAGCGCATGACACAGTATTTACACCAGACAAGTAGAAAATGAATAAATGCTAGAAATCAAGCTCCCCTTCCAGGGGTGGTTGTTACCCAGTTACCTGCCCTTCATTCACTGGAAAGGTGGGGTCCCCTTCTCACACCGTTTACAATTCATTTGTGGCCACCTGTTGGCTAACCTGCAGTAAATCTGGTTCTTTGACACTCCAGATGCATCTTCCAGACACAGATTGCATCAACAGCTGCTGGCTAATTTCATTTTATTCTGCAGAATAAAAATTTAACACCTTCTGTGAGAAGCTTGAGTATAATTAACTTTACAGCAAATCCACCTTAAGGCTGGAACATCATGTATAAACCTTCTCAACCTAACCATACATAAAACAATTCAGGGGAGAGAATCCCTCAGGAATTTAAGATTTCATAAAAATCCCCTTACAACTGAAAGCTGGTAACTGACAAGTCCCATACTCTCAACAGAGCTGCCAATCACATCCTCAGTTCCGCACTGGCTAAACAGAAATAAATGAGAAAGAAAGTTAAATAGTGAGACCTTCAATAGCATGCAAGATTTTCTTACTTGTAAGCACATATATGAACTAAGTTCTTCCAAATACAGTACTGTCATCAACAAAGACCAGAGAAGCAAGTTCATATCTAAAGTTTCATGGTTTGATATTAACCTTCTGTTGCTACATTTAAACAAAATCCATACACTATTGAGTCTGTTTTATGTACCCACATTGCGTACAATTGCAACAAGCAGAAATTCAAGGCAGAAAGTGGAAATTATATAACACAAAATCAATTCTCAAATGTACTATCAATAAAGCAAAACCTAATACAGCTTACCTCTGGTCAGTATTTACGTGGGGACCAAGGTTAGTGGGAGTGTCATGAAGTTCCATATGTCTGGACCCCTTCGGTCACCACAGAAACTCAACTCAGTTTACACAGCAGAGACTAGAAAGCCCAAGGAGTCTCACCTCAAGCACATCTGGCCATTTGCATGCAAATCATGCTGGTAGATATTTCCCTTTTCCCTTCTCTTTGCTTCTCTTCCTTTTCATTTTCTCTGTCTGTGGGCTTCATTTCCAGGCAGGCTGCCTCCATGAGGAAGCAAAGATGATCACCAAACAGCTCAGGCTTATGCAATTCTCAGGGCTAGTGACTCTGGGAGTAGGAGAGAGTGTTAGCAGGGCTCTGGGGTGCTGGGGTCTCCTTCCAGAGAGTCCTCCCAAGTTCTTGTCCTGAACAAAGAATTGGTCATGCAAAAAGCAGTGAGGTTTTAGATTTATTAAAGATGGAGAAGAAAATATGACCTGCAGAGTAAGAGCAGGCCACTCAAAGAGCTTGACGCCAACCCTCCCTGGCACTGGTGCCAGGCTGTGGAAGCCATTCTACACGTGCATCTGGATCTCTGTGATTGACAGGTCACGCCCATTTGCTCAGCCACTTTGCTACATCCTCATCTCCTGCCTCAAGGGAACCCTCGCTGCCTAGTATTCGTACCAGTCTTTGGGAGAACTTAGACTGTATCATTTGCTCCCTCATGGACCAATTGTGTGTCTAGGTGCTCTGACTGGGGAGCCTGCTTCATAATCCCATTGAATTTGCTTCAGGGCCAGACGGCTGGTATCTGGGAAGATGGGAAATGGATGTATTGGGGTCAAGTGGGTTCTGGATTTAAATCCCTGTATCTAACAGGCTGGTAGAGTGAAAGAGAAATGGCTTCCAAAAGAAAAGGATCAGAAAGATTCCATCCCAAATAACAAATGACTTCTTATATGGGATTTTCCTTAGTCAAAGTTCTTTAAGCCATAGGACATTGAATAAAACTTTATGGTGTTAACAGGAGGATACTTGAGAAAACTGTCATCTTGAAATGATGAATGGCTAAATTAAAATTTAAAAAAGAAAAAAAAAAAAAACCTCAACCCGCAGCCTCATCCAAATTACTTGAGGTATAGCATACAAACTCCCCAGTTTCTAGGAGATCTGTAAATGATTCACTTTTATTTTTAATTTGTAAGTAAATGGTGCCAGGTTTCCACATAGCAACTGAAATCAGATCTTTATCCATGGAACCTCAGAGAGAGACACATCACAGAGATGAAAATAAACCAGTAATGCAAATTATTCTGACCCAAATGTGCCCCAACACTGTGCCTGTATTTGTTGGTGATGATATTGTCACAGCTGTTGATGCCTCACATCAGATGTGGACCCTTTCTCTTTTTTATTTATTCTTTTTATTTTAGGATGCTGAGAACTGAACCCAGGCCTCATACTTTCTGGGAAGCACTCTGCCACGGAGTGGTACCCTCAGCCCCTTCTCCCTCTTTTTCTAAACATTTCCTTTGTTCTTTAATATAGCTCAGGACTTGCTTATTCACCTCACAGAGTAAAATTTTTCCTTGTGTCTGTCAGAATCCACCTGACTCCCAACTTCTCTATCCTCCCACTCCGTGCCCCTAAAACAGCCTCTGAAAGGCATCATGCCTGCCCCCCAGAGACTGGGCACGCAGAGTCACAGTTTGCTAAACCAGCTCAGGTCTTGTGCTCCGCTTGCTGGGCTTCTGACTTGCCTCTTATGCTAGAGTTATGTCTCTGTCCCTTGTGCCTGAGTCCTGTTGTTGGAGACCTGCTGAGAACCATACTGTCTCTAGACCCAAGGTCCTGCCATGTTCCTGTCATCCTTGGGGCCTAAAGGGAGGCACCACAGCCTCAGCCTAAATACCTGGCAGGCGAGTCTCAGTATTTGCAGGAAGTCCTTCAACACCTACCACGCTGGGCATTTCAACTTCTTTGTGAGGAGCCAGTGGAAGGTGACTGCTTTCTTGGATTGTTACCTGCTGGTTTTATTTTAAAATTTCCTTTCCAGGGGCAGATTCACTCCCTGTATGTCTTTCTTTGTCCCTTTCTACGCCCATTTCACCTCAGTGGAGGAGCCCACTCCAGTCCTTGCTCTTCTGAGGAGAGCAAGATTGTTTCTTGTCCTGCTACATTTTTCATCTTGAGTTTTGTTTCATGGAAGAAAAATTATTCTTTAAGAAAAGTATAATCTGTGGGTAGTGAGAGCATAAGACCAAGGTGGATTATGGTAATTTTTATCCTATTTGTACTACTCTGTAAAATAATTTTTTGAGATGGAATCTTGTTATATAGTTTAGGTTGGATTTGAACTCACTATGTAGCCCTGCTTGGGCTCAAACTCATGGCAATCCTCCTGCCTCAGTCTCCGGAGTGCTGGATTTAGAAGTGTGTGCCACTACATCTGGATTCTCTAAACTAATTTATCTTTAATTTCCTTTATCATTCTGGGCTTGGTCATTTTGGTCTCTCCTTTATGAGGTGAGTCCTGCAATGCTGGGGAACTACACCCACCATTGTATAGGGCTTGAGTCACAATATGCTGACAGCCTTGGTTGCAGGAAAAAGAAATATGCCCTTGCCTACGTAAGTAGGATCTGGCCCTGACCACTGTGACTGGTGCAAAGATTAAGATACCACGACAAAGCAGAGCCACTGCAGGTCTTCCTTCAGATGTGGGGCACACATCCAGTGTTGGGAGATGAAAACTGGTTAGGCTGGGCTGTTGGCCTGCAGCTGTGGCTTACCTTGCTTTGCTTGAAGAAACCCTGAAGACGCCAAAGAGATCAGGAAGGAAGCTGAGCCAAGGAGAGAGAAAATGAGTGCCAGAAAGGCAGTAACACGCCGTCTATACATCCCAGGATGGGCGTCAAAAACCAGAAAATGTTTTTGTTATAATTAAGCTAGTTGGAGTTGAACTTTTGTTCTTATCACTAAAAGCCCTAATTAACAGGTCTCAGGTGTCTCACTGAACCCACCTGCTAGAGTTCTGGCCCTTCCTTATGGTTCCCTTCACCTCCCCCTCAGCACGTGGAAAGCAGGTTGATCCATGGGGTGAAATTAGGGTCCCCTCCCTGGTTCTTCACCCACCCAGGCCTTCCCATCCGTCCTGAGGGGCAGCCAGGGCTGTCACGGTGAAGGTGCGGGCTCAGCCCGTGGGGTGCCCCCTGCACCTATTTCCCCGACCTGAAGCTGCAGAGAGCGCTCAGCCCACCCACTCGGCCCTGCCTCTCTTCTCACCTCTTCTCACAGCCTGT
This sequence comes from Cavia porcellus, assembly GCF_034190915.1. Lineage (NCBI taxonomy): Eukaryota > Metazoa > Chordata > Mammalia > Rodentia > Caviidae > Cavia > Cavia porcellus. The sequence continues at coordinate 63,658,402 of NW_026947489.1, forward strand.
GCTGATGTCTCTAAAGAGGTGTCACTCATTCATCCCCATGTGGAGAGTAAGCAAAAATGCCACAGCAAAGGATGGCGCCTCCTGAACCTCGGGGAGGGGGTTCATTTCTATTGGTCTCCTTTCTTCTGTGGCTGGGTTGAAATTTGTCCCTTTACGGGGCTCTGATCCCTCTTCTCTGGTCACAGCGTTTCTTCCTCTTTGCCTGTGGGGTTGGGGGTGTGGCTCTCAGTGGACCAATCAGAGCCCATCTCTTAACTTCCTGAGTCAAATTCCAACCTTTCACAGTGGCTTCCTCAGGTAACTCCACCTTCTGTAAGGTCTCTGTCCTTTCCTCAGGGCCTTTGCACTACTTTCCCCCTAGACTGAGTCCTTTTCCCTGTCTTCTCACTTGATACCTTTGGGTCTTCCTTTAGACCCAACTTTTGACTTTTTCAACTTAAATCTACTTGCTCAGGTAGGTCTTTGATGCCCAATTGCATTTAAACCAGGACTTCCATTGTGATTCTCAATTTCAGTCTATTGTTTTACAACAAAAATTATTTAAAATACTCACAAATATAACTATATGTGGTTTGATTCTAGGTACCAAAAAAACCAACAAAAAACAAAAAACCCAAAAATAAACAAACAAAAAACTAGCCAGAAAAACTCTCAACAAATGTGTTTAGTAGCAAAAATTTGAAGAAATACCCTGAAGGATTTTTTTTTAACAATATACTTTTGTTTTATGGTACCAGGAATCGAACTCAGAATCTTGCGCTTGTCAGGCAGGCACTGTGCCACCAAGCTAAATCCCAGGCCCTACAATATACTTTTAAATTATTGACTTACTGTGGGAAACCAATTGCCTATCCAGTTAACTGAGTAGAGTGACTTTATAAGGGACTGAGTTTTATTTTCCTATAAAATACTACAACGAAGAGTGAACCTTTAGATTGGTTCGGTAGAGGCCTTTTTCGTGCAGTAAGATTACAGTAAAACTTCATAATGTATTAATAACTGCAGCATATGAAAAGTTTTGTTTTGCTTTTTTAAACAGCATTAACAAAAACCATGTTACAGCACTTTGCTTGCTATATTTGTTCTCCCTTTTGTTGTTGGCGGGTTTATTTTGTGGGTGTGTGACGAAGCCTTGCTGTTATCATGGGTGATGGGGTCCAGGACAGATTTCTGGGTTCTTACTCACTTCACAAGGGTGAAGAATCAGGCATGGCACTCAGTGATGATAAGGAAAAGCAACAAAGTTTTAATCAGGTCACAGTGTGCTCAGAGTAAGCAGGCTTCCGCAGGCAGAGAGGAAAATGGCACTGTGCCTAAGGCACTGGGTTTAAGAATTTAAAATGCTGTGCGGGATTTAAAGTGCATCCCGTTGTGCCTTCTAGAACATGACTGGCAATGTGACTGCAGGGTGCGAGTCATGTCAGCTGTGTCTGTCAGGCATGTCCTTTTCCATAATTTACTCTCTTATAATTGGATGACTGATGCCATCCATATGCGTGAACCTTAAGTGACAGCCAAGTGAAGAAAGGTTACTGCAGTTCCTGTGGGCACACACGCATCTGGTCTGGGATTTAGGAATCTTCTAGGGAAGGCTCAGGATCTTGCTTGTTTGGTTTTCTGTTCATTTGTTTGTTTTTTAATCTCTGCCCCCTGGATGTAGGCCTTAGGGCAAGGGTGGGTAGGGTCTTATCCCTGGGCACAGTCCAGGTTCAGGCCCGTGAATGGGAATTGGGTGAATGGGAATTGTCCTTTAGCCCCAGCTGCCCTCTCTCTATTGTCACTATGTCCCCTAGTCTGGCCTAGAACTCTGGTCTTGGGCTACTCACCTCACCTCCTGAGTAGCAGGCACTGCTGATGTGTGCCCCCTGCCTGACTGTGTTCAGGTATTTTCCTTGCATTAGCCCAAAAGCTACAAACTATAACTTCCAATAGGACAAGGACCAGCTTTGTATTAGGTGGCACTTATCCCAGGAGCAGTATTCAGCATAGCACTGGAAGAGCTGCAGTGATATTTATTAAATTAGTGAGTGATAAGTGCATGCATACATTCTGAATGTGTACACATTCACAGACCAAATAATTAAACACGAGTGAGTGTGCATCTCCTCTTTGCCTGTGCCAATTAACAAGAGGAAAAAGCATCCCTCCTGGTATGAAAATGCCCTGGGCCTCCTTGTCCTCTCTCTCTCTTAAATGTCACCTCATCCACACAATACTGATTCCACTTCAAAACGTCATGAGTGGTGTCATTGTTTTCTTCACTGGACATTTCAAGAGTGACGGAGGGAGTTATGCAATATGGTACCGGCAGCCCCTTGGAACCTCAGAGTGTTTCTCTTAAAGCGTCTCACTTTATGAAGCAGCCTCCCTCTTTCCTCTCACATCTGTTCAGCTTTGCCTCTTCTCTTCCTCTTCCGGATGTGGAGCAAGTGGCTTCTATGAAGAAAAACTTCTTCAGGGCAGGCACAGCGGTGTGGGAGAACAGAAGGAGCCACAGCGGATCACGTTTCTTTTCTCTTTCATGTTCCCTCTGTCTGAAATTTGTTCAAGGGAGATTAATGGAGTACATAATACAGTAGAGAATGCGTAAAAATTTGAAGCCTGCAGCCCAGGGGTCCTCACGACAGTTCTTTGGACCCCACCAGATTGTCCACTGGGGCACTAAGAGGATTAAATGATTTGCCTTGGCTCTTGCGCTTCATTCATGTCCAGACGGCTCCTTTTTGGTCATCATGACTTATTTTAATAAGGCTCCTCTGGGTAACCAGCAAAAGAGTGTATTGAAAATATGCTGTGTGTAGCCAGCTGTGCGGGGGCACGCCTGCCATCCCAGTACTCTGGGAGGCCGTGGCAGGAGGACTGTAAGCTCCAGCCCAGCCTGGGCAACTTAGCAACTTAGTGAATCCTACCTGAAAATTTAAAAGCTATTAAAGGACTGGGGATATAACTCAATTTAAAGCCCCAAGTTCAATTTCCACTACAAAACAAAACACTGTGTATGATTTTTAATTTACTTAATCTGTCTCCTACTGTTATTATTATTATTATTGTTTTGGTACCAAGGATCAAACTCATGACCTCATGCTTCCTGGGCAGGCATTGTGCTGCTGAGCTACATCACCAGCTCTCTCTCCTTTTCAGAGATGGGGTCTTGCTATGTTGCTGAGGCTCATCTCAAACTTCTGGGCTCAAGTCCTCCTCCCTGCCTCAGCCTCCTGACTAGCTGGAACTGCAGATGTGCAGTGCCTTGCCTGGCTTGATGCTTTGCCATTAAGTTGTCTTCTTTAAGTTTCTGATGCAGCCTTTCTCCATGCTAAATTGCTAAACTGCTCATTGGACTGGTAAGGGCTCAAGATGTAATCAGTCTTCTTCAGGTTTTCCTTTGCTAGTGTGGGATGCCAATTATGAGTGCAGCCCTAAGGAATTTCTGGCATTCCACCATTCAAGGAAATGTTCCATGTCCATCCAAATACTGTAACTGATTCTATATGGGACAAAAATGGACGGAAATGTGTTATTTGTGGTTCAGCTTCTGTTTGCTTTTTTTTGACTTAGCAAAGAACTGACTTTATTTTTATATCTGCGCTATCCTGTTAAAAATAGAGTGACTTAAAACAGAATGGAAGAACCTTAAAAAGAGTATTTGTCATTCCCAGTGGTTCCAAATGGATATTTAAAAGATCCTGAAAGAAAAATACAATGCAATTGATTACAGTGCTGCTTTCAGTCAAAATGTGTTTTTTGTTTGCTTGTTTTAGTTCATAATGGTTTTTGTATTGTGTAGTCATTTATTTTTATTGTATTTATTTTTTGCTTAGGTTTTTTTTTTGGTACTGGGTATAGAACTCATGACCTTGTGCTTGTCAAGCAGGTGCTTATGCTGCTGAGCTAAATCCTTGACCCTTTTATTTTATTTTTTAAATGCACGTGATAAAGGTTATCAGTAGTTCCCAAGCCCAGAGATAATCATTATGGACATTTTTTTTTCTATTTCTGAAGACAGAGGCTAGTTTCAAGGGTTTGGCCATTTCCAGAACAGTTCCATGCTTGGTTTGAGACTTTACTGTTGCTGTTTAGAATTCTTAAAACATTTTGGTGAGCAGCACTGTTTTTCCATTTTGCTCTCTCCCCTTCAAGTTCTGTAGCCAGTTCTGCTAACACACGTACACATATTAGTCACATACATACACACACATGTGTAAATATAAGTTGAGACTGTGAAACTACTAGAAGAAAACATAAAAGAAATCTTCAGGACCCTGGTTAAGGCAGGAATTTTTTTGGAGACTATCTTGAAAGCACTAGCAATAAAAGCAAAAAATTTCAGGTATGATGATGACTTCCTGTATCCCAGAACTCAGAAGGCTGACGCGGGAGGATGACTAGGAGTTCAAGGCCAGTCTGGCTATGTAGTGAGACCCTGAAGCTTCTGCACAGCAAAGAAACAATTATAAGAGTAAAGAGAAAACCTACAGCCTATTTGCAAATGTCCACCTGACAAGGGACTAATATGCAGAATATGTAAAAGACCCAGCCAATTCCATAGCAAAAAAGCAAATAATCTGATTTAAGAATAGGCAGACAGCCTGAATAGACTTTTCTCAAAAGAAGATAAACAAATAGCAAATAAGTGCATTAAAAATGCTTGACATCACTATTCCTCAAGGAAATGCAAATTAAAATCACAGGGAAGGTGCAGTGATTGCTGGGGCCGGGTACTGCTCGGTTCACTTCAGCCCAGGACTCCAAGACCAGCTCAGGCGACACACACAGACCCCCATCTCAGTTTAGACAAAAGATCCCAGAACTCAAACTGAAGGGATAAAGAGATGCCGATGAACACTTTTGGACCTCTGTGTTTAAACTGCCATATAGCATTCCAGAAAGATTACTGGCACCAGCGGAGTGTAACTACCTCTTTGTTCCCTCTGCAACAGAACAATGTAATTTAAAAACACTTGGTAATTGAATAAGTTAAAATATTACCCAAATATTCTAGTTCCCATTCCTTTGACTACTTGTAAAGGTCTTTTTAAAAATCGTAGTTATTTTTATTTTTTTCCTGGAATTGTCCTCAAACATATCCACATTGAAGGCCATTAGTGTCCTGCCTAACTTTATTTCTAACTTGCCACTATAATTTTATCTCTCATCCAATTCCAAGCTCCAGCTACCCTTAATTTTATTAAATTTTAGAATTCATTATGCTTCCTCACAGAACATTTTAACATTCTATGTATAATTCCTGAACATCTCTTTTTTTTTTTTTTTTTTTTTTTGAGACTGTCTATGTAGCTCAGGCTGGCCTTGAGTTCAGAGTGATCCTCCTGCCTTCTGAGTTCTGGGATTATAGGCATGTGCCACCATGCCTGGCATATCCCTTGTTCTTTTGCTCTCTATAGTAAGCAGGTGTTGTATATGACTGAATCTATGTGGGGTCTCTCTCTTTCTCTCTCTCTCTCTCTCTCTCTCTCTCTCTCTCTCTTTCACTCTCTCTCTTTGTTTTTTGAGACAGGGTCTCACTATGCAGTTCAGGCTGGGCTGGAACCCACTATGTAGCCCAGACTGGCTTTGAACTCTCAGTGATTCTCTTGCCTCAACTTCCCTAGTGCTGGGATTACTAGCATGTGCCAACACAACTGCTTGCTTGCTTGCTTGCTTTTTCTTTGTTTCTTTCCTTCTTTCTTCCTTCCTTCCTCCCTTCTTTCCCTCTTTTCTTTCTCCTTCGCTTCTTTCTTTCTCTCTTTGTGATGAGGTTTCATTATGTCACCTTAACTCCTGGGCTGGCCTTGAACTCCTGGGCTTAAGCAGTCTTCCTGCTTCAGTCTTTTGGTTCATTTTTTTCCAAACTTATGTATCCATGACAATTTTTTTTTTCTCTTTTTGAGACAGGGTCTCACTATGCAGTTCAGGCTGGCCTTGAGCTAACTTTGTAGCTCAGGCTGGTCTTGAACTCACAATGATCCTCCTGCCTCAGCCTCCCGAGTGCTAGAATGACAGACATGTGCCACCAAGCCTGGCTATGCTTCCGTCTTTTGAATAGCTTGGACTACAGGCACATGCCATTGTGCTAAATATAAAGCAAGATTTATTTTCCTAAAGAATTTCTCAGAAAAGGGGGCACTACCTTGCACTTAAATTGTTACAAAATCTCCTATTGTGCGGTTCATTCTTTCAATTATTTTATTTAAAGCAATAAAGAAATACATATTAGCTCTGTTCACCCTCACTGAATGTTTATAAAGAACATTTGTTGGAAGCAGTAAAAAATGAAGGAAACAGCATTTAAAAACTACTAATAACTTGCATTTTGGGGGTTGTGACCTCTCAGTAGGAAGGGCTGAGTGGTCTTGTAAACAGAGTTTTTAACGCACATGAAGAAGGAAAAAAAGGAGATGGAGACTAGAGTCAGGCTTCTTTCTTTCTTTCTTTCTTTCTTTCTTTCTTTCTTTCTTTCTTTCTTTCTTTCTTTTGTCCTTTTCCTTTTTAAGGGTATCAGGGATCGAACTCATGACTGCCTGCAAGGCAGGCGCTTATGTCGCTGAGCTAAATCCCCAGCCCCTGAGTTAGGCTTATTTCAAAATTCACTTTAAAAAGCACAGCAGCTGCTCAGGGAAGGAAGTGGAATGTGTGGCTGGCTGCTCAGTGCTTCTCTTCCTTCTTTCCTAGGCCCCCTGCAGAATCCTTTGACATTATGCCTCCAAGTCCTCACTCTCCGTTCACTCTCAGTATCACTCTACCAGTATCCACACTGATCTTTTCAAAATTCAGATTTCCTGCTTAGAATCCTAGCACAGTTTTTCAATTGATCTTTGAATAAGGATCAAAATCTCTAACAATCTACAAAATCTCCAACTTCACTTGGCAGCCCACACCTGAGAAGCTTTGCACGCCCCTGCCACTCTTCTTTCTCTGAGATTTTGCTTATCTCCTCTATCCCCACTCCACACACAAGGCAACTGAGCTTTGTAAGCTTCATCTTCAGCCATGTCTTCCAGGGAACTCAGGTTAAGACCTAGAAAAGAGGGAAGCGTGGGCATAATCCAGTGTCAGATTTTACAAAACAAGAGTCATAAATAAAAGTTCAAATCCTCTCTCTTGTGTCTTGCTTCAAATAAGCATGTTTATGCCTCCAAATAGTATTGCTGCAGAAAAAAACAAAACAATTCAAACCAAATGCAAGACTCTTTGCACCTAGGAATCTAGAAGGTAACTGTTTATTACATTAGCAGGCTAGTGGGACCAAGTCTCTTTGGTCTTTGGATGCATGAGAGAGACAAAGAGAAAAACCAGAATAAAAGGAAAAAGGCACAGGAGGGCTACCTAAGAGAGGCAAGCACCCTCTGGAAAGTTCAGGGAAAAAAAAAAAAAAACCTGCAGGCTTTGTTTGGAATTGACAGGGGTGGAGTTTAAGAGGCGGGCAGAATGACGTTTTGACAGCAGATTGGAGGAGCATTTGCGTGAAAAGCAAGAGGTTTAACTTTTGGGTTTCCTAGAAGAATGCAGCAAGACACTGTCCAGCATCGTGTTAGCCATGTTAGCCTGGGGAAAAACCTGTCAAAGTTCAAATCACTAACAGTGACTTAGAATGAAACAGAAACTTGTATATATTTTCAAGCAGGAAATACAAACCAGGTGACAGTTACGACATGATTTATTACATACATTGTCATTCAGGTCATTCTAAATAGATTTACTTAAAAGGAATTGTTTATTATCATATAGGGACATTCTGGGAAAGAGGGGTGGGGGTTATGTAGAGGAAATAGAGTCAAAATTGTCCTTGAGTGGGCCAGTTTGTTCTGGGCCTGAAGTCCTTGAAGCAGCAATGTAGTCAATTGACTTAGTGCATTATCTGACAGAATGCAGCTGAATGCAGACAATCAAGGCTAACTACATGTCAGGCAGCACAAGTATCATCACAGGTCACTAACTGAATTTTAATTTCTACTATAAAATGCCTACAAGCTTTGCTGTTCTATAAATTTCCCTTACATTATATTTGTGCCCCAACCATTTGATATTAATATTAGGCAAAAGACAATCAAAAAGTGAAATTTGGTAGGATTTCAATGAAGATTGAAAGAATTAGATGAGTTCCATGAAGAAGATCCATGTAAAGTTCATTCATTCATTGAACAAAGTCTACAAAGAACTGATACAGGGATTGGACACCTGCTTTATTTTGGATGTCCAATGTCCCTTAGAGACCTCTGTTGGGTTTAGTGTTCAAAGCAATGCTACTGGGAGATGGGGAGACCTTCAAGAGGTAAGACTTAGCAGGAGGTCTTTAGGTCATTGGGGAGCTCTATTCTCCTACCAGCATATTGCCTCAGCACTGACCTAAAGCAAGGAGCCCAACCAGTCATGGGCTGGAATACTTGCCCCAAACTGCGAATCAAAATAAACCCTTTGAAGTAAGTCGATTGTCTCAGGTATTTTGCTTTAGTCATGGAAGCTGACCAGCACAAGATCCAACAGTAAATAAAACATGGGGTTTTCCCTAAGGAGTTGTTTTTTATTGTTGTTTTTGGGAGTTTTTCTTCATGTTTGCAAAGCTGGAACTGAACCTAGACAAGTGTTTTGCCATTGAGCTGAACTCTTACTACCAAGGAGTTTAAATATTACCGGAAGAAACAAATATAAAATACTTAATATAATATCAGATAGTAATCAATGGCATAAAGGAAAATAAAGAAGAGGGGATAAAGTACAAACTGGTGGCCTAGGCCCATAATCTCAGAACCGTGAGGATGTAAGTTTGAGTTCAGCCTGGGCAACTTAGTGATTTAGGGAGACCCTGTCTTAAAAGGAAGTGAATAAATAAATAAATAAATAAATTTCTGGGGACATAGCTCAGTGTGCAGGCCCTGGGTTTGATTCTTAACACTTCCCCACCAAACCGCCACTACACACACACACACACACACACACACACACACACACACACACACACGGTGGAGATGAGCTATACTGAAGGTCACATGATCAGAAAAGGCTGTTTGTAAAGGAAGCCACATCAGAGACAGGAAGTAACACAGGTATCCGTGTTTAAGGAATCACATTCATCCTTTCAAGCAGTCTCATATTCATAGATTGCTTTCTAGATTAGCTTTGGATTGAAAATAAACAACTACAGCAAGGGAAGGGGAAAAGATTCTCGTTCTCTCCCTCTCTCTTTCTTGCTAAATGGCCTAAGCCAAAACTGTTCTTCAACAGTTCTGGATGGTTGGCAGTGTCTTCAAAATTAATCAACTTAGCCAAAGTTGAAAGCACTTCCTTCTTGAATGCAAAATTATTTCTCATCTTATTGTAGCCCTTATACTTTGCCTGGTATTATTGGTACTTATTTATTCATCTCATATCCATTTAATATGGGTTACGCTTGTATTTTCAGCATTATACTGCTTGAAATATCTAGCACAGATCCTATTACACAGCAAGCAAATAATTATTTGCTGAATTTAAATTTGTTTTATTATCTAGGTACTTTTTCTACAAGTTAATCTGACTCCTCAAATTCCCACATCACAAATGTTTGATGATACTTTTGCATGCACTGATTTTTAAAAAATAAAATACCTGAACTCAGACCAAGTTAACCTCTCAGAGCTCATTATATAATAAACAGAAATAGAAATTTTTATTTAGCAATATTTGTTGGCACAAGAATTTTAAAAAGGGCACTGGGCATGGTGGTTGTAATCCCAGCACTCAGGAGGCTGAAGCAGGAGGACTGATTGGAGTTTGAGGCCAGCATGGGCTACATAGTGAGACCCTCTCTCAAAAACAGAAAAAATATTTTTTAAAAAGTACATAAATCATCTAGTACAGGACCAGACACTTGGTAGTATTTATTATATTGCTGTTTATAGTTCCAATCAAGAAATACCATAGGAATTTTCAGTTTGATTTTTCTACTAGGTTATATTATATTCATGTACAGAACATGTGACAGCATTGTTCTCAGTTATTTCTTATGAAATTACCATGATATCATTACATAATCTTTCTTTAATTGGCTTTATTGAGGCATAATTTGCATGCATTAAAATTCACTAGTTTTTAGTACGTGATTTTTGACAAATACATACAGTAACCACCTCCCAATCAATATGCAGAGTATTTTCATCGCTGTAAAAAGTTTACTACGCCTTTTGAAGTCAATTCTCTCCTTCCTCCCTCAGCCTCTGGCAACTACTGGTTTATTTTCTGCCAAACATATTTTTTAAGAAAATTTTTATGGGGACTTTCTATTTGGAAGCCCTTGGGCTAGCTACTTCAGAGGATACAAAGATAAGTGAGCCTCAGTTTATCTCCTTAAATGGCTAAACATCTGGTCTAGTTTTATATAATTTTGAGATTACTTGGTCTACACATAATGCAGAACTGAATTTCAATATGAATTATGCCCACTAAAGAAGAATAAAGAAAGGAAATATACTGCAAATGCTTCTTGAACTTTGAGAACATGGAACAAAGTAATGTACCTTCATGAATGCCACTAATTGTGATTTCCTTCAAAAGGTACACATTTATGGTTACAGGATGTTCCAGATAACATTTTAAAAACTCTTTTTAAAATTTAGTAACATACATATGGGGGGGAAAGTGCTAAAATCATAAGTGCACAGCTTGATTTTCCAGGTTATGTAATGTCAACCTAGACTAGCTCCCTGACCAATACAATAAAAAAGCAACATCCTGAAGTCTTTTCGGTGTAGATAGAATAATTCCATCACCGAAAGAAAGTAAGAGATGAGAGAATAATGCTGTGCTAAGGCTTACAAAAAATGGCAGGGGTAAGTAGTGAGAAATGGATGGCACATTAAAATTCATGAGGAAATGCCAGTTAAGTTCCATGAATAACAAAGCGATTATTATGCAAGATCAGAGTTTTTTTTATCATTACAGAAAGACAAAAATCATTATCATGATCTGCCATGTGTTTTTCCTTTGTTATTAGATGCTGGGACAGGCTTATTAAATGTTCTTTGTCACCCAGGGAAATGGTCACAGTGGTAATGGCAGTCATGACGCACATGGCTTTGTATGGCCCTAATTGTAAGTGCATTTGGAGCAGAGGGAAGGAGCAAATTAAAAAGAAGGGTGGAATGGCAGGGTAGGCATTTTGTAATGATTACAAAAGAACTGAATCTTTTCTCCATCTTACTGTCTCTTGCCTGACGCTTTACATCTGCCATTTTCACACTACACAAAACTGGGCTTGTGTTTGAAACCTCCTTAAACAATACAGTGGAGACAACAGTTAATTTTACAAGAATAATACATACAAACTGAGGATAAGTATTAGCACCAGGAGAAAAAACAGAATCTGGAATAATAGTCCTATAAAATTCTGCATAGTGGGGATCAAAAATTTACCCAAATTATAATTATAATATGCAAAATAGTTCTTAGTTTTTATTTTCTGTGATGGACCTAATTTTCCTTCAAGCTTCTATCTTGTTCCATAGAGACCAGGAAAAAAAAAACCCAACCCAAACTTTAAACCTAACAACCTCTTTTAGTTTAAATAAATAGTTGCTTTTTAATAATTCATTTTCTTTTTTAGTAAGTATAAAACCTTTGACATTTCTTCCCCTTTATACCTGCTTTCATTCATAATGATATTTAGTTGTATTACTATAGGCAGCCAAATTAGGTAGAAATTAATAGGCAGTCAGTCAGGGACAGCCCTCAAGGAAGTCAGTGCAAAAGATGAGCATACATCAAAACTTTAGTTGGAGGCACATCTAAAGAAGCTGAGGCCTCCAGGTGAAAGTCAAAATGACCAAATTTTCATACTCCCTTAAGGGATAAATGAAAATTTGAGATACCACCCAGTTCAGATATGCCTCAGACACCTGGGCTTGATCTCCCCCAAATTGTTCCTGTTTTAGAAGTCACATATAAGCCAAGATTAATAATGGCAGCTGTATGCCCTTGCTAGGTGTCCTGCTTCCCTACTGGATTCATATTAGCAATGTGGTTATACTTTCTGGTTGATTATAGTTTGATCCGCATTTTAACTTTGCTGTATAAATTACCCCTGAGGGCCTTGGTGGAACCTCCTTGGGACCCTTCCTGTCTCTCTGGATCTATACTTATTCCCCAATAAATCTTTCCTTCTCTTATCCTCCTTCGTGCTTTGGAATTCATTCTTTGGTTTCAGGGACCATACACTCAGCACATGGAACATCTAGCAGGTTGAGAGTTATATTTCTCCAACATCAGGACTGTAGGATTTGTGATCTCATGGTAGCAAGAAGAGCCTCAGATCCACTTGGGGCCATAATCAAATTTGTCCCTATAGCAATAGGCCATGTCTGTGGTCCACTGGCCCATTGAGCCCCCCTCCTGTTTTGGAATAGGGTATTGTGTCCCCAATCTTTATTTTTCCAGTTAAGTCAATAAGTTGCCCTGGCTAGGTTTGAACTTGCCATCATCTTATGTCTTGTAATTATAGGCTTGTGCCACCATGCCTGGCTTTGGAGACTCCTTTGAGATGTCACAGGTTAATTTATCCTCTGGCCAGTGTGCTGCTGTCATTGTTGGTTCTGTGGTTTGGACCATCTGCTACATGCCAGTCGTTTTGTTTCCACTAGACTCAGGGGTTTTTTTTTGTCCCTTCACCAGGATCCCACATGGCCTGTCACTGCCTCAGGCTCATCCATCCTTCCATCCATCCATGCATCTACTTTTGTCCCCAGAAGACTGTGTTCAAAAGACTGACTGAAGTGAATATGACAAGGAAGGGACCTTGGGAACAACAGTTCACAGGCTCCTGGAATGCATGGTTAAGTTTTGAGCAGATTTGCAGGACGAGAATCAGAATTAAATTATTCTCAGAGATGTTCACTTTGGCCATCATGTTCCTCCTGCCCTCCAATAAGCTTCCTTCCTAATAAGCTTGCTTCAGCTAAGTCAATTTGTGTCACCTAGCAAACCATTCATTCCTTTCCTGTCTCCTGACTAAAACTCCTACACAAATGTTGCGAGTATTTTTCTTTTGCATCTTTGTTCTCATGTCCTTCAGTTACCTGTAAATAGCCAGGGAGGTTTTGGTTCAGGGCTGAGGCTTTCTTGTGCTGAAGAAACAGCCCCTCTGGGCTTCTTGGTGATTGGATCAAGTCTCATCTGGAAGTGATCTTTCAATCTTTACGCCATCCGAGTCACACACTGACACTGTCCCTCTGAACAGTCAGTGTATTGGATAATAGACCAAGCCAAATGGAAACAGGGCCTGAGCCCTTTTATTTTTAACTTTTTCCTTATGTTTTCCAACACAGACTCCTCTGGAAGTTTGCCCACGAGAAAGATGCTCCAGACACAGGGGTTTGACTCCTCTTCCCTCTTTCTAAGCCATCTCCTAACCTCCACATCTTTTTTTTATTTTGTGGTGGGACATATTGTAGATCCTCTTGCTACAACGGAATGTGGTTGGTAATGAAAGTTCATACATAATAGAAAACAGAGCGTTTTTTCTGCACTGTGGAAGAATCTACCAGGAGTGGTTCCTGACTGGGACAATTGGTTGCCTGGTAACGGGAAACTGGGATTGAAGAAATATCTGTTCATTTTCCCAAGTATTGTTCCTGTTTCTTTTGCGAGTAGCATGGGAAAACCCTAATTATATATGCCATAGTGTTCACAAATTACAACCATCCAGGAGAGAAAAATGAAATTTGTGATGCTCCTACGTTTGGCTACTCATTCTGAAGTCTGAATTTCAAAATGATCTTTAAAAAGTCCCTATTTGAAGCTCAAGATGGGCCACATGGAAGATGAATACACTCTAATTTGATACATTAATCCTATTTCTTCTTTGTGGGGCCCTTTCCCTCTTCTCTGTCTTGTCATTCTTCCATTGACAAAAGACCTACATTGCTTTGAAATTGTGGGCAATTAGAAAAACAACACAGAAATACCAAAATTCCTAAAGGAGGTATTCAACTTTTATGTTTATATCTCTTTAAAAGTATATTAAACATTAGTGACAGGCATATTTTGGATGCATCGTAAGATATATAGGAATACAGTCTTAGATCACAAGCGTTTTCTACCTTCAACTGCTCTGCGATGCCAGGCATAGATACCCAAGAAGGCGTGATGCAGTGCACTGCTTTTCCAATGAGCTATGTTACAACTGATGTGGAAGAGACAATTTTGCAGGCTCTGTCAGTATCCTCAGAGCCAGGGAGATGTTCAGAAAAACCTAACTATTCAGAAAGGAGTGAGCTGGAGGATAGAGACTGAAAAGTAGGAGAAACTTGTTGAAATGGCAAGGGGAACAAGACAGCGGGGAAGGAAAGGGAAGAAAAGGAAATGGGATTAAAAAAGAGAAGGGGAGGAAGAAAATGGAAATAAAGTTTTTGTAAATGGGGAGGGAAGAGGGGAAAAAAAGAAGCAAGATATATTATGTACAGATACGAATTCTCTATGATGAGTGGGATCAATATCATGGCAAATATGTAGTAATAAAAATAAATACTTAAGTTTTTGCATAAGTCACCTTACTTATCAAGATTTAGACCTTTTTTTTTTGAAACAGGATCTCTCTGATGCCCAAGCTGGTATCGAACTGTGAGCTTCCGCAACCTTCTAGCCTCAGCCTTCTAAGTAGCTAGGACTACAAGCATGCTCCATCATGCTTGCCTGGTTTTGGAACTTTCTTATCAATTCTTCAGATCACATAAAAGTATAAAAATAACCTGTAAACATCTACATGCCCACTAGTCAGTCTTAACATTTCTAGCCATAGTTGAGTCAGACTATTTTGGAAGAAATAAAAATGACCAGAGGAGTGGAAGGAAGTGTCCTACTTCACTCTCCTCCCCACTCATCACAGAATACCATAATCCAGAAGTCAGTGTAGACTTCCTGCTTTTTAATTTCTGTTTACTCATGTATTATTGCCTTTTTGAGACAGGATTTCACTATGTAGTCGAGGCTGGCCTCTAACAGGTGGCTATCCTCCTGCCTCAGTCTCATTGGTGCTGGGATTACAGGTGTTCACCACCATGCTTGGCTCATGCTTTTTAAAATTTTTCACCAAAATCCGAGCGTGGTGGCTCACGCCTGTAATCCTAGCACTCAGGAGGCTGAGGTGGGAGGATTGTTGTGAGTTCAAGACCAGTCTGGGCTACAAGGTGAGCGCAAGGCCAGCCTGAACTGCATAGCGAGACCCCATCTCAAAAAAGACAAAAAAAAATTTGTCACCAAACATTCTATGAACATTTTTTTGTGTGTGCTTCAAAGTGCACTTTTGTAATTTGGCAGATATAGTAGAATTTATTTCTACTGTGTTATTTTGTGTTTTCCATTTATCATGCTTTTTCTTCATTTTTATATTCAGTAATTTCTTCCTTTTTATAGTTCCTGATTTCCATTAAGTTATTACAACATGGTTTTTTTTCTTGAGATGGTCTCACTATGCAGTTCAAGCTGGTTTTGAACTCATTGTGCAGCCCAGGATGCCCTCGAACTCTTAGTGATCCTCTTGTCTCTGCCTTCCAAGTGCTGAAATTACAGGCATGTGCCACCATGCCAGACTGTATTAAGTTACTGATTCATTTTTCCTCCACATTTACTAGCTTGGAAATTATGTTAAAAATATTAATCATTATTTACTATGAGATTAAAGAGGAGTTCTTCAGTAAACAAAGCTTGTTATTTTCATATAGGCTTACACAATTTGAAATATGTCATTTACCTGTAATTAAACATAAACTTAACTTTGGGGAGGTGGAGATAGGCTCTCATTCTGTAGTTCAATGTGGGCTTCAACTCACTTTGTAGCCCAGGTTGGTCTGTAACTCTTGGTGGATCCTCCTGTCTCAGCCTCCCAAGTATTGCAATTACAGGCTTGCACCACCATACCCAGCTCAAACTTAGCATTTATTTATTTAAATATATTGGCATAATTTAGGTATATACAATGATCACATTCATCACAGGGAATTGGTACCTGTACATGATACACCTTGATTTGATCAAGCTTAACTTTTAAAGTTTATCTTTGTCTTCCCAAGCTCTTTTGCTTCATGGTTTTCAAGCTTATTTTCTTTAACAGAGGTAAAATCAACAAGAGCTAATTTGCTGCTTTATTTCCATTTAGAAAAAAGCTATTACTTTCTTTTTACTTATTCATTGCTTACTCTTAAACTTACAGGATGCACACTCAACTGGGTATAATAAGTTTTCAGTCTCTTTTGAATAATACACTAGAAACTTGGCTGCTCAAGTTCACCATGTCATTACTGAGATTTACTTTGCTATTTCAGAACCCCTGTAAACTTACAAATATTTATCACTATTGCTTTTCTGATGGTTGCAGAAATTTCAATGGCAAGCAGAAATGCCAAAAAGATACCCGGATTTGGAGGCAGATTTATTTAAGCTGATGGGCACTGATTGGGATCATTCCCAAAATATCAGGCCCCAATCTCTGGTGGTCTAGGGCTTATGGGGTTAAGCAAGCAGGAAGTACAAGGCAGAATGGCTTGTCAACCAACCAACTGATTGGTTTATACAGTGTGCATCATGGTGACCAGCCATTCTTAAGACAGAAGCAACTGGAACTGGAACAGGAGCTATTACCTGGGAAACCAAGAACCTGGCTCGGGGGGCATTTTCTGTTACATGCCCCCCCACACACACACACATTTCAGTTTCCCTAGCAAATCTTTGCTGGGCCTGTTACATGTGATTTTCTGAGACAAGGGCAACTAGAAGTAGTCAGTGATTCTCGGATGAGCCCTAGCCAAGCTCCCCAAGATTGTCTCTTTTTTTTTTTTTTTGAAGGAAAAAAAAGAGGAATAAAAGCTGCCATGACCAGCATGGCTCTTGAGGTTCCTGGGGGTGAAGACCCTGAGAGGATAAGAAAATAAAGAAGAGATGAGATCTGGGATCAGCTAGAGCCCTGTTTCTCTGGATAGAAGGAAAGGAACTGCTCCCTCACTTAGGGGCTTTTATTTATACATTTAGCAACTTAATGTCACATGAAACCCCATTGCCTAGCAATCTACACGTATGACAATCTAAAGGCCTGATGATTTGGGGCCTGGAGTCACTGTTTCTGCAGCTTAGCCCAGGGCGGTCTTTGTTTTTGAACCCAGCTGGCCAGCTCTGGCAAGTGTGGTCAATTTCTAGCTTCAATGGCTTCCTTCAAAAAACAATGGTACAAAATTTCAAAATAAGAGTACAGGACAATAACAATGATTAGTACATTAGTACAATAACAATGATTATGTATTGTTATTTTCAAAGTAGTTGTTCCTATTACAAGGTATAGGCATGGAAAATTGATCAAATAATACAGGCACATACTTTTCAATGAACTAATATCAGTTAGTAGTAAACTATCTTAACTGGTTTTTTGTGTCTCTTTGTGTGTGTGTATGTAATTAATATATATACTTTTTTTTCCTTTTGCCTTCTTTTCTCCTCCAAGATTGTCTTATTATAGAGTGTTTTACTAAATTGTTTTTAGGAAGAGATATAATTTAGGCCTGTCTGTTTTGTATCACTGGATGATCAACAAATCTAGGTTAAGTGCCTGATGGATTGTTCTATCCTTTTGGGGGCAACCATCCATAGAGTTTAAGACAAAGAACACAACTAACAGGGGGCAAGGAAGGACTGCAGTAAAAGAATCCATGTAGTGGAGGGAGGCGGGAACCAGAAGCAAGGCCTGGGGTAGGCAGCCTGAAAAAACACAAAAGGCAAAGGGAATAGGTATGGAGCAATCCTGCAAACATTGTCCTCAGGCTTCAGCCATGCACAGACCAGTCAATGTCCAGAGTGACCACAGCACCTCTCAGGGAACTCGAGAAATCTTGAAGCACGCCTGTCAGGACCTGGAGAAGTCCTTGCTCCATCCTCATGGGCCACGAACAGGGACCAGAGAGGTCAGCACAGTTGGTCTTCCTGACCAACATACCAGATGCAATGACAAGAAGAGACACTGAAACAACTCCCAGTGGGGTGTGTGCATCATGGCGACCAGTTAGCTATGTATCACAGTGACCAGCTGTTTCTAAGAGAAGCAACCACAACAGGAGCTGTTACCTGGACAACTAGGAAACTGAAGTGTACTGGCTCGGGGACAGTCATTTTCTGTTACAAAATAAGCTTTCGTTTCTCCTTTTTATTACTAGTGTCTATTAATTTTACAAAACTTTGGGATTCAGTGTGGGTATTTTGATCCTATCCATGCCTCACTGCTCAGCCTTGTACTTCCTCCCCTTACCCTCTTGTCTAGTAATTGTCTTTGTTATGGTTTATACATTGTCAACTTGAGAAATTTGAAAGCTTAACTGAGTAACTCTGTAGCTATCCCTCCCAGGGTATAAAGGGCATGACATTACCTCTCTAGGATATTGTCCACTGTATCAATTTGAGAAGCTCAGAAGTTTAACTAAGGTATTCAGCGTGGGGTCAGGCTCCTTACTTTGTGACTATCTCCACCTGTGTAAGAGGAGGGCATGGAGGTGGTGTGAGTGCTATACCCACCCAAGGGACATAGTCTTCTTACAGTATAAGGGAGAAAAGAGGCTTGCTTTGCCACCCTCATGTTCTTGCTGTCGTTGTCTTCTGCCACCTTGAAGTATTACCCCTGTGTCATGCCACTCTGCCTTGGAGCCAGCTGAATATAGACTGAAACCTCCACAAACTAGAAGCTAAATAAACCTTTCCTTCCTTAATTTTGGGTATTGGGTATTTTGTCCTAGCAATGAGAGAAAAATAACCAAGAGAGTCTGCTTTATACCTTCATGTCTTCCCTCTTTTTTTCTTATTAGATCGCACATAAAGCATTAGGAAGAATATGTGACATTTGTCTCTCTGAATCTGGTTTATATCGTTCAATATGATTATCTACCCATTTTCCTGCAAATTACAAAATTTCATTCTTTTTAAAATTTTATTTAAAAGGAAAAAGAAAAAACAAAACAAAACAAAGCGGTGTAAAGGTACAAGTAATACAGAACTACAAAAAAAAAAAAAAAACAGTAAGAAATCACCAGTTAATAGATTACACATTATCATCTTAGAGATTGTTGCTCAAGTCACGGTATCAAAGCATACAAAGTGAACGTTCAAACAGAGAGACTGCAGTTGTGTTCAATGATCCTACCAAAACATTAATATGGTCAGCTATTTAACACCCCTAAACACACTTGCAGTTGTATCCTTTAGAGCACTTTTTTTCCCTCTCTTTTTTACAACAAAATTTACACATTTTGGGTTCTATTACTCCTTAGTTTTTATTACTTTTTTTTTGGAAGAGAATAAAGTCAAATATGGCAAAACAAAGCTGTCAGTCAAAACCAAGGATAGACATAGTACATGATGTAAAAACAGAGTACAAGGTTATCAACAATGGTTACCATAACGCCTCTTGTTTCCTTAAAAAGAATTGTCTATCTCATTAGGTATTATAAAATTGAACAAAACAGTAGAGAACAAGACCAATAAAACTTAAACATTGTAAACATTACAGGACTTCCAAAGGAGATAAAGTCAAACCAGAATGGGCAACTTAGTGAATCTTATTGCCTTCAAAGTAGTTGCCTATACCCTCAAACTTGATACTATCATACAGAATGGAACAGAGTCTAATCAGTCAAAACAAGATAGTGGGAGTATTACAGGACTTCAAAACAAGTTAATGGGAAATCAAAAAAAGTTACTATAATATATCCTAATTTTTAAAAATTTTCCCCTTAATTAAAAAAACCATTAAAAGTAACTAAATAACTTTTTTAATGAATAAGGGAGAGATTGAGATAAAAGAGGACATAACAACATAACAATACAGGTCAAAGCATGACTGTTTCAGCAACCTAGTGCTTCACCACCAAATAACCCGACTTAATAGTAGTTACCATAGTGTCTGTCTTTTTCCTTGAAATATTTGAATAAAACTTCCTATACTATAGCTTCAAATATTTCCATATCAAGAAGCCCAGAAGAAAGCCTTTCCAATTAATAAGTGAAAACTTTATAAGGCTTTACAAAATTTCATTCTTCTTTATGGTGGAATAATACTACATTGTGTCTCCGTACCCCTTTTTCTTTACCCTTATATGTGCTGGTGAACCTCTAGGCTGGTTTCATAGTGTGACTATTGTGAATTGTCCTGGGACAAACATGGGTATGGTGGTGTCTTTATGCTACTCTGTTTAACTTTTTGTTTTTTATATTGCTTAATAGAATGCAACTTATTCTGTACAATTTCAACCAAAAATGTAGTTACATGGTTTACAATATTTTAAAAAATATTGCAAGCTGGTTTATTTTCATCTATTACAAATGTAGACAAGATCCTCCATCAAATTCAATAAAAACCTTGCAAATACTTAGTTTGCCCCCCAAAATAAAAAGTATTGCAGTGTAAAGTTTATAAAATTGTATGGTGGATTAACGAATGTTCAACTTGTAATACCCAGCTGAACTGAATCAACCTGGTGCTGGATGTGAAAGGCCCACCTGAGGATTGTTTGCAACAGCACATAAGCATAACTGGAAGCCAGGCATGGTGGCACAAGCCTGTAATCCCTGCACTCGGGAGGCTGAGGCAGGAAGACTGCTGAAAGTTCAAGGCCAGCCTGGGCTACAAAGTGAGTTTAAGGCCAGTGAACTTCATAATGAAATTGTATCTCAAAAAGACAATAGATAAATAAATAAATAACATCTCAAAAGCGTCACTGGAAGGGAAGATGGTGCCTTTGATTCTCCTGGAGAAACTGGTCATGCTGGCTTTCCCAATACGAACTCAGCTGTTCTCATCTTGGGAGGAGCTCAGGTCCTCATCATTGCGGAGGATGGCTGCAGTTCTCTTCAGGGGAGCCCTGGTCCCTACTTTGAATGTCACTTCCTGGCTCCAGTGCAGATCCCTCAGTCTGCTGGCACAGATCATTTATCCCACTGGTGCAGACTTTCTAGCTTCCACCGCTGTCCTTTGGTCCTTCTCAGTGCAGATCCTTGATACACTTGCATAAGACACTGTCATGGCCTCTACACCTTCAGCTGGACTCATGGAGGACAATGCCATCGGACCTCAGCTGGGATCTTAGGCTTTCTAGTGCATGGATAGATCGCTTGCATTCTTATGCATTTCACATTTTAGGTGAATATTATAAAAGGATTCTTTAAATTAGGTGTCCTGTATTAAATCCATCCCCTTGCAAATGGTGACTACAACAAATAGGTACAACAAAACATTGATGTGATGTTATGATGCCAGTTTTTAAAATTGCTTTAGGTGTATAACAAGGAATAACTAATGATAGCACTCTGTTTAGTTTTTGAAGAACCTTTCTACTGATTGCTATAGTGGTTGTATTAATTACAGTACCACCAGAAATGTAAAAGGGTTCCTCCACACACCCCTGTATCCTTGCCAGCATTTACTATTATTTTTTTCTATTCTAGGTGATAGTCTGATTGGGGTGTGTGGAATCTCACTGTAAGTTTGATTTTCATTTCTCTAGTGGTTAATGATGTTGAACATTATTTCATTAATACTTATGGACCATTTGTACTTTTTCTTGTGATAATTGTCTGTTCAGTTTATTTGTCCATCTAGTGATCTAGTTATTTGATTTTGTTTTATTTTGTGCTTGAGACAGAGTCTTACTATGTAGCTCAGGTTGGCCTTGAACTCATGGCATTCCTCCTGCCTCAACCTCCCAAGTGCTAGGATTACAGGCATGTGACACCACACCCAGAAGGCTATTTGATTTTTATTTTTTTGGTGGGTTTTTTTTGGGGGGTGTGCTTGTCTATTCTAGATATTTATTACTCCTCTGTTAAAAGAGTAACTGGCTGACAGGTGTGGTGGCAGGGGCCTATAATCCAGCACTTGGGAGGCTTTGGCAGGAGGAACATCAGGAGTTTAAGGCCAAAGTGGGCGACATCGTAAGTTAAAACCAGCCTGGACTACACAACAAGACCCTGTCTCAAAAGAAAAAAAAAAAAGAAAAAAGAAAAAAGGGAGCTAGTGAAGATTTTCTCCTTCAGTAAGCTGTCTCTCCATTGTTAGTTGTTTCCCTTGCTATAATTTTTTAATTTTATGTAGTTTCATTTGTTGATTCTTGCTGTTATTTCCCATGCTATTAGAATTCTATTCAGGTAGTCTATGCTTGTGTCTATGGCTTCAAGGGTTTTCCCTATGTTTTCTTTTAGTAGTTTCAATCTTTATTATTTTTTAATAGTCAACATTAATACATATATTTAACCAGTACTTTTTACTAACTTTTATACAAATCTTTTTTTTTCTGGACTCAATTTCCTTCAAGTGTATATTAGGGTAAATTTTTTTTTTTTTTGTCTTTTTGAGATAGAGTTTCACTATGCAGTCCAGATTGGCCTCAAACTCATAGCGATCTTCCTGCCTCCACCTCTTGAGTGCTAGAATTACAGGTGTAAGCCACCATGGTCCTCTTAGAGTACTTTTTACCGCAACGATTTGTTTCTGCTTCTTCTTCTTCTTTTTTTTTTTTTTTTACCAATAAGGGGGATGGAACTCACGACTGTACGCTTGCAAGGCAGGCACTTAGGCCGCTGAGCTAAATCCCCAGCCCTTTGACGATTTGTTATTACAAACATATTTTAGTATTTTTCTGAAGGAATATTAATTTCACTTATATTTGAGTAGTAGTTTGAAACTAGACTTGTTCTTTTCCTTTCACAAGGTAGAGATGACTATCGTTCTCTTGTCCTTTTTCCCTTTTTTTTTTTTTTTTTTGTACCGGGCATTGAACTCATGAGTTTGCATTTGCCAGCAAACATTTATGCCGTTGAGTGGCCCCACCTTATTTTTATTGATGAGAAATCTTCCGATGTTGTGTTATTGTTCCTTCATAGACTTTGTTAAAAATCCTGATGCATTTAAGATCTTTCCATTCTGTTCTGTGTTTTTCCTGTTTAGCTGTACATGATTTTTTATTTTTCCATTTTGGGGCTCAGTGATTACTTAGCTACTGCCTCTTTCCTATTATGCTATTCCATCTCTGGGAAGCTCCTTCTGGATGTATGTTGTGTCCTCCAAAATTTCTATAATTCTTAACTTTCCTTTCCTTTTTTTTTTTTTTTTTTGATCTGGCCTGGGTTTGAACCCATATTCTCATACATGAGAGGTAAGTGCTTTGCCTCTGAGTTGCATTCCCAACCCAACTCTTAACTTCTTTTTCATTTTTTCATGTCTTCAAAACCATAAGCTACATTCAGGTGATTTTCTCAATTCTGTCTTCTACTTATTATTTTGTTTATTCATTTAAACTATTGATGTTTTAGTTTAGCTAAATTTTGAAGACTAATGCTAGTTTTATTATTTTTTCAGACCTGCCTATGTTTGTAATTTTAAGTTGATTTCTATTCTTTTATTTTGTTTGTTTATTTGTTTTTTGAGAGAAGGTCTTGCTATGTACCTAAGGCTGTCCTTGAATTTGCTATGTAGCCTAGCCTGTGCTTGAGCTCTTGGTGACCTTCCTGCCTCAGCCTTCTGAGTACTGGGATTACAGCTGTGTGCCACCATGCCCAGCACTACTCCTTTATATTTTTTAATAGTGTGATTATCCTATTATTTCTAGTTTGTAGAATTACAATTTTCCTGTCACTTGGTTTTCTGATCTCTCTCATGATCATTTATTTCTTCACATGATACTGTATATAATATTGTTGTGAGTGTGTGTTCTGGTTTTGTTTGTTTGTTTTAAATCGGTACCAGGGATCAAACTCATGACCGCCTGCTTGCAAGGCAGGCACCTATGCGGTTGAGCTAAATCCCCCAGCCCCAAGTGTGTGGTCTGAATTCATGTCAAGGTCACTGTATGGGAATTCCTTGCACCCTGACAAGTCTTCATAGGAGGCTGTTCCTACAGAGTGGCTTAGCCTTTTCTTGTGAATTCGCATGTTTCCCCCTGGCATCTGGGGACTCTTCTTTCTTTTAAATTTTTTCCTCTTTTACATTTAATTTTATTTTTTATTATTTTTGGTCATATTGAGGTCAAACTGATAGGCAATTGTCTTCCTACTGAGCTACATCACTAGATCCTTTTTAAAATTTTATTTCAACACAAAAGTCTTGCTAAATTATCCAGACTGGCCTTGAACTTGCTATCCTCCTACTTTTGTCTTTGTGTAGCTAGGATTATAAGTGGTGCATCGGGCATTCAGCTTTTTTCGTGCGTTTTATGAAACATATTAATGTTTTTGTTGCATTAAGCAAGACAGAATTATCCAGGTATTTATTTGTTCATTCAGTGTGGTACTGGGTTTTGAAACTAGCCTTTGCACTAACGTACATTCCCAACTATTTTATTTATCTTCCATTTTGATCAAGATAAAATTCTAAACTGAGCTTGTGATCCTTCTGCCTTAGCCTCCCAGAGCACTGGGATTACAAGCACGTACCACCAAGCCCAACTGATTTTCTTTTCATATTGGCATGTGAACCCAGGACTTCACACATGCTAGGCAAGCACTCTCTACCACTGACCTAAATCCCCAATCCTTGGTGCTTTTTTTTTTTTTTTTTTTTACAAATATAAACACCCATTTTCACTTCTAGGTATTTATTCAAAGGAAGTGAAAATTTATGGGTCACTAAGAAGCCTCTATCTGAATGTTTATAGTGACTTCATGCATAGCCACCAAAATCTGGAAGCAAACTAATGAATTGATAAACAAACTGTGGTATATTTAAATACTGAATACTTCTCAACAGAGAATTAAACTGTCAGTTTCACGGATGAATCTCAAAGCAATTATACAGAGTAAAAAAAGTCAGGTCAAAAGGTATATATTCTATTTAGGAATCCATTCATAGGAGGTTTGGGGAGAGACCAACTATAGAGATAGTAAATAAATTAGTTGTTATCAGTGCCTGGAGGTGAAAGAATAGATCAACCACAGAGGAATAAAAGAATTTGTCAGAATCATGGAAACAGTTTCTGTCATAATTAGGGCGATAGCTACACAGTCAGATGCACTTGCCCAAATTCATAAAATGTACACTAAAATGATATTATTTGGAAATTCTGTTTCAATAAATCTGAGTATCTCTAGAGTTTTCCCAATGTTTATTACTGGTTTTAATGGTAACACAAGCATAAGTTCCTTTTATCTCTTATAAAATTATAACTCAGATATCAATAAGGACAATAAACGTAAAATACTAAAATGAAAAACAGTTGCCATATGAAACCTATGTGTCTTAAGAAATACTAAATGTGTGTAATGTGTAAATGATTACTTATGTTTCTTTTTCACTTTTTGATTTTGTGATCTAAATGTTGACAAAAGTTTTTCTTTTTCCAGAATAATAGTACTGTTTCATTTTGCATCAAATGTTGGTGCTGCAGTTTCTCAAATAAACCCAGCTTGCCACCTTCAGGCAACTGAAAGATTTACAGAGACCATAGCTAGAGATAGAATTTTTTTTTTTTTTTGTCTTTTTTTCGTTTTTATCGGTACCAGGGATCGAACTCACGACTGCCTGCTTTCAAGGCAGGCGCTTATGCCACTGAGCTAAATCTCCAGCCCCTAGAGATAGAATATTAATTTTGCATGTTTCTCAATAATTTGTTATTAGTTGGACATGGTGGCTCACACCTGCAATCCCAGTACTCAGGAGGCTGAGGTAGGAGGATCATCATGAGTTTGAGGCAAGCTGCTACATAAGGAGTTCAAGACCAGCCTGAACTAAATAGCATGACCCTGTCACAAAAAAAAAAAAATCATAACTAAAATCTCAATTATTCTTTTAGGGCCTTTTTGAACTTTGTTCTGTCTAGACATTTCCTAGCACTTACTAGAACCTTTTCAACTTTTAAAGCTTAGTTCAAATGTCACTAATTCCATGAAGCCGTACCTAGTTATTCTAGCTAGGTTTTCCTCCTTAATGTATCTTATCTCCTTATGTGTAACCTCAGTGGAGGTTAATGACTATGTATGACTATACTTTAATGTTTCCATATGACTATTAAAAAGAGTGTACATCATGGTTGTACATTTTACTATTTGTTGAATAAATACATGGATGAATAAATAGGAAGCTAGAGTAAACATGGAGTTTTCATTTGGAAGAGGCTTTTGGTGGTGCATGCCTGTAATCCTAGCACTTGGAAAGCTGAGGCAAGAGGATTGCCACAAGTTCAAGGCCAGCATTGGCCACATAGTGAATTCAAGGCTATTTTGAACTATACGTTGAGACCCTGTCTTAAAAACAAGCAAAGAACCAGTAGAGTAACAAGAATTTCAAGTATTTGTTAAAGATTAGATGCGTATAAGTAAAATGTCCATTTTCATTCCAATGATTATCTCAATTTCTATTAACTTCCTCACGTAGTAATATTGACTAGTGAGTTAGAATCTGCTGGGTGACTGACCCTGTGGTGCTTTACTCAACTCTTAATATTTGTACACCTGAAACAATTTTTAAAAAGAGAGAACAAAATGTGATAGTATCTTTTGATTGTGGACAGAAAAGTGGAAAATATTTCAGAAATTTTATAGTCCAGCCAGCTAATTATTTTCCTCCAAATCCCCAAATTGCTAATAGTTTATAGACAACTTAATAGGCCATGTCACAGTGGCATACACTTCACTACCATTAACGCATAGAAAACGTCCCAGTGGTTTGTCTGGTTTCATCTGATTTAGATGATATTTTTTATGTTTCTATTGTCTATAGAATGTACAAGGTCACCTTCCTCTCTCTAAAGGTGTGCACATATCTAGGACTAGAAAATGAGGACCGGTCGCAGGTTTTTGTTTTTGACTTATTGCTAAAGGGGAAGGAGTCTATATTTGGAGATGGTTCATTTTCTTTAGTTCCCCATTAAACATTTCTAAGTCCAAATCCTTTCTCTTGGCCCCGTGCAGGCTTTCTTCCTTCTCCCGCGCCTTCCTTCCTGTTCACACCCTCTGTGCTCTCTGATTCTCCCGGGCCCAGCATTCCCCATCAGGAGGCGGAAGAAGCCGGGGCTTGCGCATGCGCAGGAGGCTCGCGTTGGGCCTCCTGGTTAACGGTGTCCTTGGATCTTTGTTTCTGCTTTAATGAGGCTTGCAGAAAAAGAATGGTCACAGTTTACCAGTGAGATAGGAAAAGGGAAAGAAAACAATCCGACTCATGTTTCAGGGTATACATTTGCCACAAATGCAATCTTAACATACTGATCCTGACTTAAAGTTCACTCTCTTTCAATTCTGTATCCTTTCTGAAAACGTAAACTCGCTAATTGTCCTTTACCAATGCTTAGGTTTCAACTCCCTTCAATGCATCTTTTAACTGTACCCCCATAATTTCACTGATCACATCTTTTCTTAATATACACTTAATATAAAGATACGTTGCAGCTGCAATATCTTCCTCAGCTGTTTGTTTCTCTCCCTTTCATGTACCTTCGTTGGTTCTGACCAGGTATCTCCAAATTCTTGAAGCACATTCCCAGCATGCTGTTTAATTCTCTCGTCCAGTATTTACAGTCTGGTTTCTGTCAGCTTCTTCTTACCACAATAGCTCATGTTACAGTCAAATTAATAAGTTAAAAAAATCCATTGACTTTGAAACCATTGCACACTCTTTATGTTATCAGATTTCTATATACCACTTTTCTAGTGTTTTTAACTTTCCTGATGTTACTGTTACCACCTTTGATAATTTTCTTTTCTGCTCTGTATATTACTTTTAACCCTCACAACAGTGGCCCTATACTTCACTTTCCTGAGAATGAAAATAATTCTATTTGTTTTTTCTTAATCTTTAACCTTGAGTCCCTTTCTTTTTGAATGCCCAGAAACAGGTTGTTTGGATTCAAGAACATTCTCAGACTGCTCATTAGCAGCACTGTGAAATTCACATTTCTTATACTTTTTTAAATGTCACTTCTTTCACATTTCTCTTGTGATTCCAGGATAACAAGAGCTACACTTGTAATCTCATCACTCAGGAGGCTGAGACAGGTGGACTACTATGAGTTCAAGGGCATCCTGCACTATACAGTGAGTTCAAGGTCAGCCTGAACTACATAGGGAGGGGAAAACAAACTAGATGCAATATTGTTAGGGACACTACCCTCTCTTCCCCAATCAACCCATGTATTTTCTATTTTTAGTCTGTGTTTTGTTTGCCCTTATAATTTGTAAACTCACTGGGCAGGAAACAATTGTTAATCTTTCAATTTGGAACAGCCCCAAGCACATGGCTATTAATGGTAACATGTCATAAATGTCCTTGGTTGTAAAAGCTACAATGTTAAACACCATTTGAGCTTCTCATTTTTATTTTCCTTCATTCCTGGGTTGATGGTTTTATTTTGGATATTCTCTGTAGGTGGTGCTTGTGATAGCTCGGACCCCAGAATAAAACCCAAGGAAGCAAGAAATTAAAATTTGGGGAGCAAAGGCCTTATCTTAGGCCAGGCCTGGCAATGCAATCCCCGGGAGCCAATTTGGAGACTGTGCACCTCACAGCTGGGGAATTAGGCTTTTAAAGCTGAAAACCACCGGAATGTTGTAATTGCTGACACAGGTAGCATCTGGGCTTTACAGAACTTCCTGTAATTTCCTTGAAGTTAAGCATTTCTTAAAGAATAGCACATTTTATTACAGATAGCCGGATAAGGGGTAGGGGAGGGGGCTTTTACAGCTTTCTCAGGAAACTGAAACTTAACCTAGAAGGTGGGGGGGGGGCGCTGAGCAACGCATACAGAACAGAAATGAGGCACAATGGTTAGAACTAGGTCACAACAGTGCTCTTATAAGAATCAGTTCTATGAGTTACAAACACTGTAAGAAAATGCACTATTTATATGGGAAGATCCGATAGTTCCATTTTCCCATAGTGTGACTGAAATCTGGTCCCTTTAGCTCAGTTTAGCTCACTGTTTTGTTGGGCAAGTTTCTAAGACTTGTTTCTCATGTGTGAAAATTAGAAATAGTAACAACCTACCTCTAAATTTTTGTAATACAAGAAATGACTTACATTAAACATTTGATTACTAACTACTCAGTAAATAGTAACTGAAATAATTAACCTGAAATAATTTGGCTTATTTCTCAGAAAGTGACTTTATTATATAATTGATATAGCTGGCCCAGTTTTGAAATACTGAGGTCATCAATATCTTCTTTACCTCCAGTGCAAGTATTTTTCTTTTTTCCTGATTTGTAGTATTTTGAATTATTAATACAACTCACAGGATTGGGAGTTGCCCTAATGGATGAGAAAAACCTAACATTCTCTTATTACCAGATTTATATCCCTGCAGTATTGGGGACATTAGAAAGTTGCACTTAATATGGTATTATTCAAAATCTGCATTTTAGGGGCTGCTGGCAAGTCCCATTTGAAAGGAGTTGGCACAGTACATTGCAAATCACAGCAAAGGCTTGCAGTCTATGATTTAGGAGTATTTCTGAAGTCCGGTCAGCAAGTAAGAATCTTGACTTGATGATGAAGTGATGACTTTGAGTTGCCTTGTTTGGTATTTCAAGTTTACTTAGTTCTTAATTCTTTTTTTTTTTTTTTTTTTTTTTTGTCTTCTGTGAGATGGGGTCTTGCTGTGCAGTTCAGGCTGGCCTTGAGCTCACTTTGTAGCCCATGCTGGTCTCGAACTTGCAACGATTCTCCCACTTCAGTCTCCCGAGTGCTGGGATTACAGGAGTTCTTAATTCTAACAGCAGAAACAAATGAAAGTCTGGGGAAACTCTTCCCTTTGTGTTGATATATAGTCAACAATATTTTTTAAACGGTCATTATCTGTAACAGAAAGACCTACTCCACAAAATCATTCAATATAACTTTTCATCTAGGAAATGCACATCTAATAAAAGCAAATTTAATCTTAAAATCAATTACTCATTCTTCCATGTAGCAAATTCAACAAATATTGACTGCCCACTGTGAATCTGAGTTGGCTTCTGGGTATACAGTGGGGCGCTGAGGTTCCTTCTCTCTCTATGCCTGTCATTTCCTTTGCTTTTTGTAGTGCTGAAGATTGAACTCAAAGCTTTGATATGCTAGATTTCTGGTTCTTGTGGGACTTTAGGCTTTTGTTGGACAGAAGGGAAAACATGCAGATAAATTAAAATATAATGTTCCAGGAGAGAAATGAAACTGCACCAGGGACCAAAGTTTTGGAGACTACAGAATTTGAAAGTTTGGCTCGGTAATTCAATTGCTGTGTGTCTTGAACAGTTTGGGAGTTAGGAGATTTTATTGCATGATGGCTCCAGCTCCTTGACCAAGGGCCACATCATTTTAAGGTAGAATAGTCTGCAGTGACTACCGCTGCAATGAAAAGGGATATCTTTGAGCCCTATAGTGCCCTAAATTAAAATATGGAGACAGCCTTTGGGGTTTAGGGATGGCTTCGCGGCCCAAGGCAGACTACACGTGGCAGTAGACTGAAAACTTCGGGGGCGGGACCTCGGCTCGCGTCCGGCGGCTGGGGCTGGTATCTGCCGCACACCCTCGTGCTACGTCATCTAGCCATTCCGCCCTCCCTCAGTGGCAGTCGCACGCGCGGAAGTAAACACCTTGACGTCATCAGGGCGCGTCTTTCTTCGCTTTTCCCTCCCATCCTTCCAGGTCCCGTGGACGTGCTCACCTCTGCTCGGGGCCGGGTCTATGTCCCGCTTTCCCGCCGTCGCGGGCAGGGCGCCAAGGCGGCAGGAGGAGGGTGAGCGGTCTAGAGAGCTCCAGGAAGAGCGGTCCAGAGAGCTCCAGGAAGAGCGGTCTTTGGCTGTTTCCATCCCTGATAGAGGTGCAGTCCGCGGGACGTAACGAAATCCAGCGGGAGTTACAGCAGGGGGTTTTGGGGGGAACAAAAGTACGCCTTTGGCAGACAGAGTAGCAGCTGGGAGGAAGCTGCGGCTTTTTCCTGGTCCCCCAAACCTGAGGCGAACTTTGTGTCCAGTGAGCACTTTGGTTTGTGGGGGGCGATCCCAAACCCAAGTTAGGTAAAAACCTTGCTGGGGGCAGAAAAGTGAACCCCGATGTCCAAATGCGTTCTGTTATTAAACAGGCTCATAAAGCCTTTGTTCTCTTCTCATGCATCGCGCCCCCCCCCCTTTCTTTGGGCCGCCAGCCTGCCTTTGGGTATGGTATGAAGGGAGCCAGTTTCCAGGAGCCAGTTTCCATGGTTACCCACCACTTGGCCTTCTGGGATATCAGTCACTCTGAACAAGGACCTAACTTGAACCATGAATCAAAGGCAAACACAGGTGGCTTCTGATTCAACTCAGAGTTTTCTACTGTGCACTAGTTTTTAGTCTCTTGTTTAATAAAATTGGGTTTTGTGCTTCAGTGTAGGTATTCATGCACATTTCATCGCCTTATGCTATATCTACTTTACCAAGTACTGGACTTGTTATTGCTGTAACAAATGCTGGAGTTGTTATATTTCAGTTAAAAAAAAGTTGCTCTGGGTTTATAAACCTTTACTTATAAATTGTACATGGGTGATGTAACTGAATCAGAGAGTGATCTCTTCTAGCCCTAAAATTGTACTGTTCTTTTCAGCAGTGAGACGTTGTCACAGATGTCATTACAGGTCTTTTAATTGCACAATTGTGTTTCTGTTACTACAGAAGAGAAAGGATGCACATCACAAGAGGGAGGTACTACTCCAATTTTTCCTATTCAGAAACAAAGAAAAAAGCTTATTCAAGCTGTGAGGGACAATTCATTCCTTATTGTTACTGGAAATACAGGAAGTGGCAAAACAACTCAACTCCCAAAATATCTATATGAAGCAGGTAATTTTATTCCAGGATAATATTGGAAGTATTTGGGCCTACTAGGAGTTCTGTGCTACAGAAATGCCAATTATTTGCCTTATAGTTCCCTGTCTTTTTGTGCACTCCCTATGTCTCCTTTGCTTCTTTATTGTCTTACTTCCAATTCATAAATTAGTTGGGGGTGACAAATGGTTCCACTTTTAACTACCATAATCATAATAGAATGATAGGGAGATGTTAATCTTCTCATAGAATAAGGCTGTTTTGTAGTATACTGTTAACTGAGTGAAAAGGGATGTGGTGATTTCTGTTGATGTCAATATTGTTTTTTTCTCCAAAGCATTACCCAATTAATACTTATTCTTTGACCGTTAGCACTAAGCCAGCTAACAAATTATAAAGTGTCTTTCCTTTCAGTACAACAAAACTTTCTATGATGAGCTTGATAAAGAGCAAAATTATAATGAATATAATTCATTAAAACTAAAATTTCCTCATTTGGGAGGTTGAGCAGGATTGCTGTGAGTTTGAGGGCAATAGGTGCTACATAATGAGTTCAGGGTCATCCTGTACTGTGTAGTGAGATAATATTTTGAAAAAAAATTTTTAATTTGTATTAATTTATTCTAATGCATCAGATCTAATACACCATCAAGACATAACAGTGTTTGTATACTTGTTTTGAGGTAGGGTCTCATATAGCCTTGAACTCACAATGTAATCCAGGCTGGGCTCAAATCACTGTAGTCCTCCTACTTCAACCTCCCAAGTGCTGAGATTATAGGCATGTGCCAACACGCCTAGCCATATAATTTGGCATTTTTTCCTTCTCAATAGTATATAAAGATGCATCTTCATTACCGGAGATGTGATTTATCCCTACAAGAATCTAGAAAAATGTGGCGTATTGAAATCTACTTATGTGGCAAAATTGAATTTATTTATTTATTTATTTTTGGTCTTTTTTGTTTTTATTGGTACCAGGGATCGAACTCACGACTGCCTGCTTGCAATGCAGGCGCTTATGCCGCTGAGCTAAATCCCCAGCCCCTTGAATTTACTTTTGAAAGCATATACAATTTTATGGATTCGTAGGTTTAAAAATTCTTAGTTTGAGCCAGGTGTGGTTGTGCCTACCTGTGGTCCCAGATACTTGGGAGACTGAGGCAGGCGGATTGCTTGAGCCTAGGAGTTCAAGGCCAACTTGGCAACATAGTAAAACACTGTTTAAAAAGCCAAACAAAACCTAAAATTTAAAAAGCTGGATATTGTAGTGTATGCATTAATTCCAGTACTTGGGAGGCTAAGGCAATAGGATTAGTAATTACTAATATAAATTTTACTCTGAGTTCCAGAGTAAGAGCTTGTCTCCAAAACAGAACAAAAAGCGCCATATGGTGGCACACAGCTATAATGCTAGCATTTGGGAGGCTGAGGCAGGAGAATCTTTGAGTTTGAGCCCAGTCTGGGATACATAGTGAGTCCAAGACCAACTTGAACTGCATAGCAAAACTGACTCAAAGACATTCCCCACTCAAAAAAAAGTTGGAAAGAAAGAAACCACTAAAACTTTCAATAATCAGAAACATTCTAATTCTAAACATTTAGAATAGTTTTCAATATGTATTCTTATTTTTAATAAGTCAGTCCTCAATTTATGAACAAGTTCCTTTCCAGGAGAACATTTGTAAGTCCAACTTGTGTGTAAGTTCAATAAAGTGAATCCATGGGGCTGGGGATTTAGCTCAGCGGCATAAGCACCTGCCTTGCAAGCAGGTGGTCATGAGTTCGATCCCCCGTACCGATAAAAAAGAAAAAAGGCAAAAAAAAAGTGAATCTTACACACTTTTGACACACATATACAATGTAAAGCTTAAACAAACCCAAACACATACACAAATATACTAAGTCCCTGACTGTGTTATACTACTGTACACTAGCACAACTGTGACACTCCAGCAGATATGTGAGACACTTTTGCAATTTGTTTGCATCTGCAAGGTTTATTGATATCTGAAAGTTTGCACCTTGAATGTCCAGAAGTTGGAGATTAATGTAATTAAATTTCCAAAGTGGAAAGATTTAGTATCTTGTTAATTGGCAGGGTATCTTTTGGAAACATCCAGTTGGTTTTTTGTTAATGGACTAGAAACAGTTTAGCTGTAGGAGGAAGAAGCAGCTGCTAACTTGTGTTTTTCACTTCTGGTTTTGATAGGGTTTTCACAGCACGGTATGATTGGTGTGACTCAACCACGAAAAGTAGCTGCCATATCAGTTGCTCAGAGGGTTGCTGAAGAAATGAAATGCTCTTTGGGATCCGAAGTAGGATACCAAGTTCGTTTTGATGATTGCAGCTCTAAGGTACAAGAGATTTTCTTTTTTGGTGATGCTGGGGATTAAACCCATGGCTTCATGTGTGCTAGGCAAGCAGTCTGCCACATGCTCAACACCTGTATAAAAGTTTTGTTGGTATTTAAGTAACTTACAGAAAACGTGGAGAAAGTTCAGAAAGATTTTAAACTTCAAACATATATATATATTTTAAGGAAACAAAGTTTCAGGTTAGTGTTAATTTTTTCTTGCCCATTGTTAATTCTTTAGCTTTGAAGTATCTGATGTTTCTGTCATTTTCTTCCTCCTTAGTTTATAAGTGACAATTATGTTCATTTTTCTTAGTCTCATTTTTAGCAATAAATGTCATTGACATGTTGGTTACCTTGTATTTAAAAAAATCTTTTTTATTGTAACACTTGCATAACATAAAGCTTACCATTTTAAGCATGTATAATTGTACAGTTCGGTGCTATTAAGTACAATGTTGTGTGTGTGTCACTATTCACTGTTCTTGTGTGTGGTACTAGGCATAGGCAGCACTCTATCTCTGAGCTATACCTCAGCCCTGTCAGCAAGTATTTTTCAGGTATCTTTTATGAGCATGGTGCTAGCAAGTTAAGAATTGTTTTCTTTTTTGTCATTAACTGTGATTTACATTCTCTCTGCTTGATAGAAAATAATCCCTAATTATGTTTTCTAGTAGGTAGGGCCATCAAATGTGGCACAGACTAACTTTCCCTAAAATGTTCTCTTTGCCTTCCTGCCATTGCTCCTTTTTACCTTCCTTTGTTTAAAGCTATCATTGCTGTCTTTGAACCTTATTCTTACCTTATTTTTATCCTGTAACGTGAGACCTTTTTTTTTTTAAATGCGAGAACAAGCAGGGGCGAGAAGAGAATGAGTAGGAAGTATATACATACTTCATATTTCTTCTGTCTTTTCCCCTTAATTCTCTATAACAGTGAGTGAGGGAGATG
The DNA here is from genome assembly GCF_034190915.1 of Cavia porcellus. Lineage (NCBI taxonomy): Eukaryota > Metazoa > Chordata > Mammalia > Rodentia > Caviidae > Cavia > Cavia porcellus. The sequence goes on from NW_026947489.1 coordinate 63,693,465, forward strand.
AACCCAATTTCCTTACTCTTTCCTCCAGTTTGCTCACCTGAAGCCATTGCATTTTCATGCCACTTTCCACTGACTTCTTTGTATCTCTTTATTGATTTTTGCTGCTTTATCCCAGGGTACCTACTTTAGTTCTTCATCTGTACAGATTACATGTTTCAAAATTTATTTACATTAGACTATTTTATGTTTTGGTCACTTTGGTTTGGTCATTTAATATCTGCATTTTGGGAAGAAATTTAATCGAAGAAATAGTGGTAAATTTTTGTGATGCCATACATTGATATATATTCTGCTTTGAACATAAGGAAACAGCAATCAAATATATGACTGATGGATGTTTACTGAAACATATTCTGGGAGATCCAAATCTTACTAAATTCAGTGTTATTATTTTGGATGAAGCCCATGAGAGAACTTTAACTACAGTGAGTATTTTAAAGTATTTTTTTTAATTAACAAATTTTTACTTGTTTGGGGTAGCTTTTAGGAGATTGAGAATTTCTTCCTCTTACTTATATTTTGTCTGCTGAAGTAGGCATTCCTCGGTTAGGATAGTCATGTATTTAAAATAGGTTAGGTGATAGACACACTTGTGTCTTACTAGAATTTACTTTTCTTTCAGGACATCTTATTTGGCTTATTGAAGAAGCTATTTCAGGAGAAGTCTCCTAATAGGAAGGAGCATTTGAAGGTGGTGGTAATGTCAGCAACTATGGAATTAGCCAAGCTCTCTGCATTCTTTGGAAATTGCCCAATATTTGATATACCTGGAAGACTTTATCCAGTTAGAGAGAAATTCTGCAATTTGATTGGCCCACGAGACAGAGAAAATACTGCATATATTCAAGCGGTATTACTTGCCATCTTTTTTATGTCTCTTGTATCTGTTTGATTCTTGTTAATTGGGTAATTTGCCAAATTCATTTGTTCTCTACTGTTTTAGTTTTTGTCAGTTCCAGTGCTTTTGAGAACCAAATGTAATTTTTCTCAAGACCAAAGGGAAGTACGAGAATTGCTATATTTCCATTCACATATCTTGGTTGTGTTTCCTGCCTTTAGGTTGTGAAAGTGACCATGGACATCCATTTGAATGAAATGGCTGGAGACATCTTGGTTTTTTTGACTGGTGAGCATCTCATACCAGGTTTTAAAATGTTTAGTATTTGTGGATTTTTAGTTTTGAGACAGGTCTCACTATGTTGCCCAAGCTAGTGTTGAACTCTTGGGCTTAGGTGATCCTTCTGCCTTAGTTCTCTGAGTAGCTGGGGCTAGAGGTATGAGCCACCATGCCCAGCTGATATCTACTCTTTGTAAGTTGGTGATGTGCCACTAGAATAGAGTCTTAACCTCTGTTGGGCCATCTGAGTTCTCCTCATCTGTTGCCCTTTTTATGATTATCTGAATAATTTTAGATAAAAGATGTCAGGCTGGATGTGATAGTGAACACCTGTAATCCCAGCACTTTCAGGGCTGAGGTAGGAGGATTGCTGTGTGTTCAAGGCCAGCCTGAGCTCTGCATAGTGAGACCCTGTCTCAAAAAAACTTAAGAAAAAAAGAAAGTAAAAAGAAAAGAGAAAAAGTAAATACATATCAGTAAATACATATCTATCAGTAAATACATATAGAATGTTAGTAAATACATATAAAATACACTGGCCCCTTTAGGACAAAGAAATTAAGTGGTAAGGTATTTTTTCCTTGCCTGTACCTGTGACTCATAATCAGACAGCCTACGTTCCTAGCATTTCCAGCTTCTTAGCTCTCCACTGTAGCTTTGGCTTCACTCTCACTGCTTCACCAGTCACCCTCTCAGGGTCACCTGGCAGGGACTATGACCCTGTCAAACATTCTTGCCTGGCTTTCCAGATCTTAGGAAATCTATTTGAAACCCTTTGTGACCCCAAAACTCTTATATTCTGTGTGCCTGAAAAAACAATACCACATGTTCTATGCCAGGATCTGTCACATTGTAACTGGACTCTCTGGGACCATGGCTGCAGAGGACTCTTGAGTGCTTAGTGGCTGAGCACAATGAAATGAATCCCAGGGAACCAATTCCCTAGGAGACCCTTTTTGAATAGGCATCCTATGAATTCTCCAAAGAAAGATTAAGTTTTGCACCTTAGAGTGTGTGGTTAGGTGAGGTATTGCTGATTTCTGAGATACCCTCAAAGCATCTTTCCTGTTTTTGTTTTGTTTTTTGAGATAAGGTCTTCTATGTAGTTTAGACGGACCTCATTTTATTGCCCATGCTGGCCTCAAATTCACAACAATCCTCCTGTTTCAGCCTCTCTAGTACTGGGGTTACAGCCTGGCTTTTCATATTGTCTTGATGCAAGACAATATAAGTACTTGACTCATTTTTCATGGTAATCTTTTCTGCTCCATGCTGTGCTTTGTCCTAACTTTGCATCTGCTTTCTTTCTGGCAAAACTATAAACTTTCAAATCATTTAGCTCTGCTTTTTTGCTTCTGATTTTCAATGTAGATAAGAGTGAAAGCAGCCAGCAGTACTCATGCAACAGCTCAAACTGTTGGGCTGCCTTTAAATTTCCTTCTCTGTATTATTTAGTCTGCTGACCTTAATGTCATTCTCTGAGTCTCAGAATTTGGGGAAAATATAGACAAATATTCTGCCATCTGGACTACATTCCAACTGCTAGTGGATTCTGTGTTTCCAACTGAAACCTCCCAAGCCTCTCTTTTATTTTCTACATTCCTATCAGCCTCTGGTCTGAGCTCTGACCACTATTGCAGTCAAGCACTGCTTACAACATTCTAGGGCTTCTGTAGCCTACATCGTTAGACCTTTCCAAAATGCTTCTGTAAACTTATTCCAAAATCTTCTAAATCACATGATCAAGGACATTCACAGCCTTGATCTCACCCCTGGCACTGCTTTTCTATATTAGTATTTTCCTGTTCCTGGAACAAAATATCCAATATCTGTATTTTAGAAGAGGAGAAGTGTATTATGGCATGGTGGAGGAAAGCTGTTCTCTGCACAGTGGCCAGGAAGCTTAGCAAGGAGGAGGAGGAGCCAGACCAACAGTATATACTTTGAGGTCCTGTTCCCAGTGACACACTCCCCTTTCAACCAGGTCCCATCTCCAAACATGAGACTTTTGGGGGACAGTTTAGAACTGTACTATAACAATACTTATATTCAGCATCTCCCTTTTTAGTTTATCCTGTGTGAACAATTTAGTGAGTCTTCCTCAAATTGTTTGTTAAGGTGAACAGTGTGAAGATGCCAGGCATGGTGGTGCACACCTATAATCCTAGCACTGAAAGGCTGAGGCAGGAGAACTGCTTTGAGTTCAAGGCTAGCCTGTCTCAAAAAAAAGAACATGATGATGATAAACATTTTTATTCTTTTAAAAATTTAACTTCCTAGGAAAATAGTGTTTCTGCTCTTCAGTTTTATTGTGGGGTTTTGGTACAACAAGTCTCTCAGTTGAAATAAGAGATTTAAAATAATGGCTAAACCAAAGTAATTTTAATCTGGACTTGTATTCTGAAATTACTTTGCTGTTCAGTTGTTGAAATTTTTTTCTTTCCCATTTCAGGCCAGTTTGAAATTGAAAAATGTTGTGAGTTACTTTTTCAAATGGCAGAGTCTGTTGATTATGATTATGATGTTCAAGATACCACTCTAGATGGCTTGTTGATATTGCCCTGTTATGGATCTATGACAACAGGTAATTCCTCATTAAGACAAAAAAATAATGACTTTTTAAAAAAATGTTTTATTGAATTATATCATGTATATAGTGTTCAGGTCAATACATTTTGCCATATAACCTCACTTTTGTAACACCCTAATCATGAAGTGGATCACCAAAAAGACCATCATTCCTTGAGAGAAGTGACTTTTTTTTACTTGAATCTTTTCATCTGAACTTTTCCAAGAGTATTCTATGTCCCTCATAGTGTTCATAGTTGGCTCTGTACTGTCTCAGCCAAACAAAAATATTGGGGGCGATTCTTTGAAACAGGGACATACAGGGGTGTTTCATTTCATGAGCCATGCTCTTTCTGTGATTCTGGTTGCAATTCAAATTGGATGAGAACCGCATCAAATTTCCCCATAAGGTCAACAGTGAGCCAAATTATTGATTTTTTTTTTTTTTTTGTCCAATTCAGAATTGTGGAAAGAATTAAGTTCCTGAATGGAGGCAACAGTGAATTTCTTGATAGTAATACTGTAACTCACATTTAATTTGTCACTGCCTCAGAATTTCTAGAAATCATATACTGTGTTCAGATATATATAGACACAATGGATTGTTTTCCTTTTGAAGCAAACTTATATTAGTCTGCTTTTCTTGCATGATCATGGTTGTTTTATTGTTTATATTTGTTGAGAATTTGAAGAGCAATGCAAACTCTTGTTCTGATATTTGGTCATAAATATTGTTGAATGAGAAAATTTGGTAAAACTTTTATTATAGAATATGATTTATTAAAAGAAGATTAAACTTAGGTTGTTAGAGTTTGATTAAGATTAAAATTTAAATGTTTTCATATTTAATGTACATGACTGATTTTGTTGAGTAAATGATTCTTTTTATAGTATTAAAACATGTTTCAGAATATGTGTGTTGGTTGAGAAACAGACTATGTGCTATTTTGAAAGTCAGTCTCAGATTTTTTGTTTTCTTTTTGGTTTGGTTTGGTTTGGTTTTATGAAAGAGTATGTCTCACTATGTAATTTGGGCTGGCCTTGAACTCATCATATAGCCCATGCTGGTCTGATCTCCTGATGATTATCCTGCCTCTGCCTCCTGAGTGCTGGGGTTACAGGCATGTGCCACCATGCTTGGTTTAGAAATCTCTTTTGTGATCTTAGGCACTTTTCTCTCAATATTGAAACACAGATCTCTATATTAGGGTTTTATATCTTCGTGGAAATTCTTAGGGTTATTACTGGATATTTGAGGTTCTTAGTGGGCATGGTGGCACATGCTTATAAACCAGCATTCAAGAGGCTGAGGTAGGAAGATCACCATGAGTTTGAGCTACATAAGTTAGCTCAAGGCCAGCCTGCACTACACAGTGAGACCTTGTCTTAAACCTACCTCCCTCCAGATAATTTCTGGAAATTTGTTCTGCTGACTCATAGTTTTATAACTAATAAATTATAAACTCATGATGGTCACTTCATTATTAACTGTTAATTAAATAAGTATATGTATTATTCTGTTCATTTTTCTTACTGCCACACTGAAAATAATATTCTGTTTGTGCTATTGCCTCTTTTGACTTCTTGACATCTGCTTTTTACAATGTTAAAGGTTATTAGTGACATCTGTTTCTCAATTTGCATGGCTTTTCCATTTAAAAAAATTTTTTTGTTTCATGAAAGGAATCATGGTATCCTCTGGAAGTGCTGTCTTCAGGGATAATAATTAAATTATCTGGTTCTTCTGCCTGGTCTTTTTCTAAGGCTGTAGCAGCCTTTCCTCTTCCCCAGTTTCATTCCCTGTAAATGAGACTTTTTCATCTTTAGAGGCTTTGTCTTTGGAGAAGTTGGTTTTTGGGACTCACTTGTCACTTCTAAAAGCGATTCCTGAGATCTGTCTTTAATTCTGTGTCACTTCTGTGCCCTAAACCTCCTCGACCCTGAAAGTCCTGTGTCATATCATTCTAGATCATTCAATCCAAACAAGTGAAAACTCTGATAGATGTTACTTTACCTTTGTTTTGTTCAGATCATTTCTTACTTCATCCACTGCTAGACTTGGGATCTTAGTTGTTTACATGACCTGCTAACTCATTTTCCCTAGTTTAATGTACTGACCTACTGCAGTGATAAACATAATCTTCCAAAAGTATAGCAGTGATATTGTTAGTCCTCTGGCAGTCATTCCCTACTTCCACCTGGATTAAAATGGCAGTCTAATATCCTGGCATTCATTATCCTTCCAGCATGACTACAACTTGCTTTCACCCTTATTTCTTCATTGTATATGATTTTCTTTGTTGGCCTGTATGTAAAATTAGTAAAGATGTGCGACTGGATGTGTGTAGAGCTGTTACAGTTCTGTTAATTTTAGTTTCCCTTCAGATTTCAAAGGTTAGCTACTAGTGCTCTGTTACGGAGTATAATAATATAATATAAACTGTAGCAGTTTAAAGAGGGAGCTCAGGAGCAGTACGAATAACGGGTGAGGTGGAGTTGGATGAAGTACGGAGAGTGGCAGGCTTTCTTTATAACCTGGCTAGTATAGCACGGCATTTATTTTTCTGTATTTGGGTGATGAGAGACTTTTATAACATTCCTTGTTAGGCCTATGGTTCATAAAACTTGCACTTGGGAGTGAAGCAAGGGAAAAAGGTTTCTTGCTTGTTGCCTGGTGATCCAACTGTGACCCACAGCAGGGTTTAGTGAGCAGGTAAAACTTAGGACATGGCTATTTTATATTTGCTTTTGTCCTACACTAGCCATGTGAATGGCTGCCTGTATTAAAGGAACATTTTGCCTGGCATGGTGGTGTAACCCAGAGACTGAGACGGAAGAATTGCCAAGAGTTCAAAGCCAGCCTGAACTGCATAGTGAGCCCCTGTCTCAAAAGACCAAAAAATAAAAAGAAGAAAGGAAGAAAGAAAAAGAAAAGAAATTTAAAAATTGTAGAAAATTGCAAAATATTTCCCACTGTGCAGAATTAACACTTTGTCTCAGCAAATTTGCTCCAGTTGTCTTTAAGAAAAATTACTCAGTTGAGGGAAAAAAAATGCTGTTTTACTATAAATGATTCGATGAGTATAGAAAATTACAAAGGTAAAAGCTTTCTTAAGTTGTTCTACGCAGTAATAAACCATTTTTAATACAGTAAAAGGATTATTCAGATGCATGCATGTGTGTGAATACATAGAGTGAAGAGTAGGTGGAGAAATTGCTAGTTGTTTTCCAGTGATGAGGCCTTCTGTCTTTTACTCTTTTCTATCTTCCCCTTCTGATTTTTGTTGATCTCATGTTGTTCATTTATGTGCAGGGGTCACCATCAGTTTTATATGTTTGAAAGTAAGGCTTTTGCCTGTAAAATAAACTTAAACTACATCTTGACCTAGTTTTATCTTCTTGGTTCACACTTTTCCTTCAAACTCGATAGGCATTGTCCTATTGTCTTCTGGCATTGACTGTGGCTGCAGCTGAGTCTTAGGGTAAACTGATTTTTTGCCCTGCCTTATAAATGACTTGATTTTTTCTGTTTGATTACTTAAAAATTTCTAGTTTTAAAATCCTCAAAGTCTGGTAGTTGTAATTAGGATGGTTTTGGTGTGAGTGTTTCATGTTAAAATTTTACAGAGTCTGATATGTTTATTTTTATAAATTTTACTGAAGTCTAATTTACAAATAAAATGATTATTATAATTATGTAATTTCTTGAGTTTTTACAGGATATGTATTACCTGTCTAATCATCATCACCACAAACCTGATGGGAAGCATTTCTGATGTGCTCTTTTTATCTGCAAATTCAATTCTTTGTTTCAGGGAAAGTTTCTTGTGTTGTGTTTTTTAATTTAGTGGTGTCTTGTTTGTTGGTCTTTCTGTTTCAGGGATGCTAGTTATTCTTATGTTGGAGAATCTATGTGTTCCGTATTTTTTAGTTTTCTTTCACTTCATTTGTCTTTTTCAAGTATATTTACTTACATCAACACTTTATTTCAGGAATTTTTCAAGTCGTGTTCCTGACAGTTTGCCTGGCACTTTTGTGTAACCCAAATGGCTTCTTGAGATGGGGCAGAGTTGAAGCTAATTCGGGTTCTAACTCTTTGTTCTTCTCCAGGTTTATATTTTTTTGTGTGTGTCTTTGAAAGGTTTTGAAGTTTACTGATTATGTTCCCTTTATTTACATATCACACACTCCTGCACAAATATATTTGTGCTTTGCACTTTTTTGGGTGGTATTTGTGACAAATTCTATGAGAAATTTTAGTTGCCCGTACCACTTGTCATATACAGTCCATCTGTCTCAGGAACTTTATTCTGTTGAGAGCATTTTACGGTCTTTCTTTAATTTTTTTTTTTTTTTGGTGGTACCAGAGCTTGAACTCATGACCTCATACTTGCCAGGCAGGCGCTTATATCGCTGAGCTAAATCCCCAGCCCTCTTAAATATGTTTATTTCATGGTAAACTTTGGAACATTTTTCTGCTCCTCTGTCAATTTTCCCCCACTTTAATAGCATCCAAGTGCTGGGATAGGTGAGGATGGCATTTTAGAATCTTTCATAGATAGGGAAAACCAGGGAATGGAGGTAAGGAGCAGAACTGATGTCTTTTAACAAAAACAACGAGCTTCAGGCTGGGGATTTAGCTCAGTGGCACACACGCCTGCCTGCAAAGTGAGGTCATGAGTTGGATTCCCAGTCCAAAGCAAAACAAACAAAAAGACCCATAGCCTCATCCCTCACTCCTACAGCATGAACACTGGCTTTAGGAACGTAAGTGACTCTTTTCCAACCCTTTATAAACAAACAAAAGTGGCACATGTTTGTAATTGAAATATGGTGGTAAAGTGGGTAAATGAAAAGTAAAGTATGAAATAAATACAAGTCTTGTTAAGACTGTAGTTCCAGAACTTTGATTATGTTGAAGAAAATGGTAAATGCATCAGGAATTTTGCTTGAACTGAAGCTTTTAAAAAAATTAGGGACCTTTAGAAACAGGTTCATTGAGCTGGGTGTTTTGGCATATACCTGTAATCCCCACACTCAGGAGGCTAAGGCAAAAGGATCACCTGTGAGTTCAAATCCAGTTTGGGTTATAATAGAGCTCCAAACTAGCCTTAACTATGTAGTGAAATCCTGTCTCAAACAAACAAACAAATGGATTCATTGAAAAAGAGACTTGATTGTGGACAAATATGTACAGAAAAGATATTTCTAATTTATATAATGCATTTTAACTTACCAATTTGTTCAACTATTTAGTGAGCATTAATAAGAGCCAGGCATTGGTCTAGGTACTGAAAATCTACCTAGAATTAGAAGGAAACCCTTGTTCTGGTGAAGGTACAGTATAGCAGAGTAGATATGTAATTAGTAAATGTATAAACATGTAATTTGAATTATTCATCCAAGTTATCACTACCTGTAACTAAGAAATATTTGAAAAACTTTTTTTTTCCCCTTTGAGACAGTCTTGCTACATAGTTCTGACTAGCTTGAGCTCACTGTGTAGCCCAGGCGGGTCTTGAACTCTAAGGGATCCTGTTGCTTCAACCTCCTGAACTGGCTGAGAGGTTATAGGCATTTGCCACCACACCCAACTAGAAACACCTAGAAACTTAAAATAATTTTTATCAGACTCTTCGAATCTGAAAGAAATTGAAGTTTTTGGCATTGTATTTGGGTTTATATCAAGACTTCTCTACACCTCTTTTCTTCTTTGTAAAGATGAGGTTTTGTGTTGCCTAGGCTGTCTTTGAACTCTTAAGAGATCCTCCTTCCTCAGCATCCTGAATAGCTGGGACTATAGGCATGTACCACTGTGCCCTGCCAGTTATCTTAAGTTGAACACTTTTTAACTTGAGAAATTAATTTTGGAAAGATGTGGAGGAATAGCAACATTCTATAACATCATGTAAATTTACCAGTCGATTACTTGATCTCTCTGGGCTTTAGTTTTCTCATCTATAAAATGAAATGGTTGGCCTAGTTTTATGATTTTAAAATCATGTTCATCTGTGCCACTCCTTTTCTCCTTTGTAATAGATTAACTTTGGTCTGTTTACTATTGAGGATACATGATCTTTACAGTATTTTACTTGGAAACAATTCTTTACTTTTTAGTGTTTTGTTGGCTGCTGCTTTTCTGAAAATCAAATGGTAGTCATTTAAAAAATATTTCTTTTTGAAATATATGCCTGTATTGCTGTAGCACTTTATAATGTATGATAGTAAACATAAAGTATTTCAATGGATTGTATGGAAAATGTAATACTAAGAATTTCTTTTCAAATTCCGATAGTTTGGTTGCGTCCTTTCTGAAAGATTACTCTTGAGTTTTAGATGATTGACATAGATGATCTGTCTGTCTTTCTTTGAAGTTTCTTGATCCTTTTCTTCATCCCAACTTAGCCACCCATTTAGATACTTACATTGTAAAATTTTTCATTACAGTCACTTGTGAAATCTCAATTCTAAGCATCCACTCTCTGATGTTTTCTTGTGTCTGCAAACTCACTCTGTTGTTCCTAATTCAACAACTTTCAGAACACAATTAGACTTAACCTTTACCAACTTCCACTTACCTCCTTTCCCTCATGTTGTGATTTCTTTGTTGACATTCCTAACTCTCTTGCCCTGTTTTCTTTTTTTTTTTTTTTAATTTTATTTAAGAGGAAAAAGAGAAAAACACAAAACAAAACAAAGCAGTGTAAGGGTACACATAATACAGAACTACAAAGAAAAAAAACATAGCAGTAAGAAATCACCTGTTAATAGATTACATATTATCATCTTGGAAATAGTTGCTCAAATCACAGTATCAAAGAATACAAAGTGGACATTCAAACAGAGAGACTGCAAACAGCTGTGTTCAATGATCCAAAAACATTAATATAGTCAGCTATTTAACACCCCTAAACACACTTGCTGTTATATCCGTTAGAGCTCTTTTTTTTTACAACAAAATTTATACATTTTGGATTTTATTACTCCTTAGTTCTTATTACTTTTTTTGGGGGGGGAGAGAATAAAGTCAAATATGGCAAAACAAAGCTGTCAGTCAAAACCAAGGATAGACATAGCACATGATGTGGAACAGAGTACAAGGTTATCAACAATGGTTATCAACGATGTCTCTTGTTTCCTTAAAAAGAAATGTCTATCTCATTAGATATTATAAAGTTGGACAAAACAGTAGAGAACAAGACCAATAAAACTTAGGCATTGTAAACATTACAGGACTTCCAAAGGAGACAATAGTCAAACCAGAATGGGCATCTTAGTGAATCTTATTGCCTTCAAAGTAGTTGCCTATACCCTCAAACTTGATACTATCGCACAGAATGGAACAGAGTCTAATCAGTCAAAAGAAGATCGTGGGAGTATTACAGGACTTCAAAACAAGTTAATAGGAAATCAAAAAGAGTTACTATTATATATCCTAATTTTTTTAATTTTTCCCCTTAATTAAAACAAACATAAGAAATAACTAAATAATTTTTTTAAAGAATAAGGGAGAGATTGAGTTAAAACAGGACATAACAATATAACAATAGAGGTCAAAGCATGACTGTTTCAGCAACCTAGTGCTTCACCACCAGATAACCCGATTTAATAGTAGTTACCATAGTGTCTGTCTTTTTCCTTGAAATATTTGGATAAAACTTCATATACTATAGCTTCAAATATTTCCATATCAAGAAGCCCAGAATAAAGCCTTTCTAATTAATAAGTGAAAATTTTATAAGGCTTCAAGGCCACATAATGGGAAATCATGATTACCACATATTTTTATATATTTGAATCATTACTTACATTAGGGAAACTATTCGGTATTTGTTTTCTGATTCACCTAATAGAGGGGAATTCTGTCCCAGGTTATCTTTCTTATTTCACAGTCATGCTTTTTAAGGCCTGGGAAATGCCAGGAACCTAGATCTACTCTCTTGTCTACTCTCATGACTGTTTCGTCCTCTTCTCTGTCTGTCTGTCTTTTTTTCTTTTTTTCTTTTTTTGTACCAGGGATTGAACTCACCACCTCACGCTTGCCTGGCAGGTGCTTACGCCATGGAGCTAAATCCCTAGCCATCCTATTTTCTTTAGGCTTTCTCATCTCCATTTACATTAGTTACTCCCCGATGGTTAACAAATTCATTTTCCCTTTTTGCAACCTAATTAAGTCTGATGTCTCTTGAACTTATTCTGAATTCACCAGAATTAGATGGGTGTAGCGTGAGGAAAATGTTTATTGCTGACGCTGTGAGCTATGGTCCAAGGAACGAGGTACTATAGTATAGACTTTGTTGCTGGCCCTTAAGTACTAGTAGTAGAAATGAGTATGGTGTTAAGTTTTTCAAGAGGTAGTTATTAGTTAGGCAGATACTCCCCAAATTAAGAACTCTTTAGCTAATTAGTCTCAAGACAGAGAGAAGTTCTCAGTCTGGAGTCCATAGCTAGGTTCTAGGGAGTCTTTGAATACCATAAAATTGTCTATTTTGTGTGTGTGTGTGTGCATGTAGTGTATCTTTTACTGGAGAGGAGTTTTATAAATAATCTCTAATAGAACTGTGATCTAGAATAAAGAACTCTGTTGTGGGGATTATTTTAGTAATTTAGTGTCTGAGTAATTTAGTATTCAGTATTTTATCTCTCTCTCTCTCTTTTTTTTTTTTTGGTACCGGGAATCGAACTCATGACCTCGCGCTTGCAAGGCAGGTGCTTATGATGCTGAGCTAAATCCCTGGCCCTATTTAGTATTTTAGTATCTGATTCTTTGGTAAAAGGTAAAGAAAATATATCTTTTGCTTTTGTTTTGTATTCAAGGTCATTAAAAAGGGATGAAAATTTTAATGAAAAGCAATGAGTTCTTTACAACTTGACTTTGACAAATACATGTTGTAAATTTATTTTTACATATATTTTAGATCAACAGAGGAGAATATTTTTGCCACCTCCACCTGGAATTAGAAAGTGTGTCATATCTACCAATATTTCTGCGACATCTTTGACTATAGATGGGATCAGGTACAACTTTCAAAAGTTTTAAAATCAAAGGAAGTCAATTAGCTAATTATAGAATATTACTGAATTTGCTTCTCCACTAACTCCCTTGTTACTTACTTTTTATTTACCTTTCATTCTTACGATTCTTAATTACTTTGAACATGAAATGGAGTAGAAGGTGCATACTGCATTCCTGTTTATTATTTTTTTTAACTATTTGGCAATTTGAACCTTTGTCTCCAAATTTAAGATTTTCTGTAATGCTTCAAGGATTTCAGCCAGCGCAGTTTTTCTATGCTATCATTGGTAGCACATCCCTTAAATGATCTGATATTCCCTTCTACATACAACCCCACTTGGTAGAGTAACTTTGTCTCATGTCTATGTCTTCAGCTAAATCTGACTGCCATGGGAAGACTGGACTCAAGCCCTAAGGGTTCTATGTATTGTAGGTAAAATGATCACTTATATCTGGTAAAATTATCACTTATATCAGAGAAGTCTGATATCCTCGACTCCTTGACTTCAAAAAGAATGGTTTCTCCACCAAGCATGGTGGCGTACTCCTATAATCCTAGCATTTGGACGCTTGAGGCAGGAGGATCCTTCCAAATTTGAGACCTGCCTGGGCTACAAAGTGAGCTCAAGGCCAATCTGAACTGTGTGGGAGACCCTGTCTCAAAAAAGATAAAAAATTTAAAAAACATTTCTCTAAAGGGATTGATTGTGAGAACAACTTTCTCGAGTAAGATGACCAATTGACCACTGTACTTTTTGTTTGTAGCACAGGCAAAAAGACAGAGACAGCATGGTTCAGAATGTATCTTTAGTGAATGATAATTCACTAATTCTGTAATTTTTTACCTCACTTGTTCTCCATTTTGTTGGTTTAAAATGGTATGTTAAAGACTACTTCAAATTAGATTTTTAACCTGTTGATGTTTAGAGCTGCCTTTGAAGTGTTTTTTATTAAGGCAAAATTAAATTGATTTAAAAGTGAGCAATTAAGTGGCACTTAGTACATTTATAGTACTGTGTGGTCATTAACTTTAGTTCTGAATATTTCATGACCCTCAAGTGAAATCCCATGCCAAGAGTCTATAGTCTTCTCCCCACCCTAGCCCCTGGCAACCTCCAGTCTACTTTTGTTTCTATGAAATTCCCATTCTGAATATTTCAAATAAATGAAATTATACAACATGTGGCCTTTTGTGGACGATTTCTTTCACTTGTATAACGTTTTGGAGGTATATCCATTTTGTAGCACGTATCATTCTATTTTATGGTCACATAACATTCCATATATCTTAATTTATCAGCTGTTAATAAACATTTATTTGGCTCCTACCGTTTTGCTCTTGTGAATAGCATATTTACCTATAAATATTTGAACACTTGTTTCTTATTTTGGTTGTAAATATAGGAATAAATTGCTGGATCATATGGGTATTCTGTGTTTAACTTTTTTCAGAACTACCAAACTGTTTTCTGTATTGGCTGAACATTTTATGTTTCTACCAGAAATATATTAGAGTTCTCGTTTCTTGACTTTCAGGTTTTGCAGTTTACCAGAAAAGTAGTAGGTGGTAGTTAATTTGTCAGGAAAGGAAATGTTAACAATTAACTAGTCTTCCTTTACTTCGCAGAAACTTAACTTGTTTTCATTCTACTTAGATACGTGGTAGATGGGGGCTTTGTGAAGCAGTTAAATCACAACCCCAGATTAGGGTTGGACATCCTGGAGGTGGTTCCAATTTCAAAGTAAGTCTCTCAAGTCTTTTTGTTAACACAGCAGTTGATAAGATAATTTCTGTTTGGGACTAGGAAGTAAATTACTTGGGAAAGCCTCGAAACATTTTGGGAATTGTGTTTTTCCTTTTCATAGGAGTGAAGCATTACAGCGAAGTGGCCGAGCTGGTAGAACTTCTTCAGGAAAATGCTTTCGGATCTATAGTAAAGATTTTTGGAACCAATGTATGCCTGATCATGTAATCCCTGAGATTAAGAGAACTAGTTTGACATCTGTAGTTCTGACCTTAAAGTGCCTTGCTATCCATGATGTCATAAGGTATGTGTGCAACTTGAGAAAAAGACAGATTTGTTAGAATGAAGGAAGTTACTCCTCAAAAGTTGTTTTGTATACATGACTGATCTGCCCTTGGCAATTTAGGCTACCTGATTTTCAAGTTCAGTGTTCATGTTGGTTGCCTCCTTTTCTCCCTCTCCTCCTCCCCCAGTAGTGGGGATCGAACCCAGGCCCTCCATATAACAGGGAAGGGCCCAACACTCAGCTATCCTGACACCCCACCCACTTTAATTTTATTTTGTGAAGAGGTCTTGCTAACTTGCCCAGCCTTGCCAAGTTTTGTGATTCACCTTCCTCGTTTTCCTGAATAGCTGGAATTACAGGCATGTGCCACTGTGCCTGGCTCATGTTGGTTGAGTCTTAACTAAATCAGAAAAGATCATTTCACTTAACATAAAATTGACCATTGCAGCCATTTGGAAGTGTACAGTTCAGGCTGAGCGTGGTAGCCTATGCCTGTAATCCTAGCGCTTGGAGAGGATGAGGCAGGAGATCATGAATGTGAGGCCAACCTGGTCTAAACAGTGAGGCTGGGCATGGTAGTGCATGCCTGAATCCCAGTACTCTGGGAGGCTGAGGTAGAAGGATTGCTAATTTGAGCATGGCCTGCCAATTAAGTGATTTAGTGAGGTCCTCTTTCAAAAGAAATAAAAAGGACTAGGCTACAGTTCAGGGCAAAGGCCTTGTATTCAATCCCCAGTACACCCCCCAAAGTCAGTTCACCTGGTTTTTAGTAAATTCACAGTGTTACACAGTTGTCAGCACTGTAATTTCACAACATTTCTATCACCCTGAAGACAGCTGTAATTTAAGTATATAGGGACCAGAAGTAAATGGTGTTAATGTGAATCTTTTGTGTTTTTGTTTTTTTTGCAGCAGGGTTTCAGTCCAGGCCTCAGCTCACTTTGTAGCCCAGGCTGGTCTTAAACTTGTAATGATCCTTCTGCCTCAGCCTCCTAATAAGTAGTTTAATAATACTACTTGACTTCAAAATTTCTAAAATTTTGATAATAAGAGGTTTTCAAAAGATATAGTAAATGTTTAAATTACCAAAAAATTTATTACAGTAAAAGATACTGCCAATAGTGATATAGTAAGTGTGTCTGAAGTGAAGGGGGTCTATTTAAGTATTTTGAGGGGAGTTAATGGCAGTGTGTTTTTTTAAATACATTTCTCAGTATGAGTACTCATAGTATTTTATGATCCTCCCTTGTTGATGAAATGTTTTGCAATTTCTGTCAGATAAAAATATTTCTTTGTGTATTTCTACTTTATTCACCATATCTGGCTCTGTATGACTTTTGGTTCTTCACCAAAGTTAAAATGACAATGAAAGGTAAACATTTTGAATTGATGAAGCTATAAAGATAGCCACAATAGTAGAACTAGAGACGCTCACAAAGAGTTCTTCCAGAGCTGCTTCAGAAACTGGCAAGAAGAATGGGATAAGTGTGTGCTAAGAAAGGGGGAGGATTTTGAAGGGATTAATGGCAATGTATCTTTTACTGTAATAAGTTTTTTTAAAAAAAGTAAATATTTACTATATGTTTAGATCACACCGTGTATTTTTTGGGGGGACTTTGTTTTCATTTTTTGTTTGTTTGTTTGTACCAGGGATTGAACTCATGACCTTGCACTTGGCAGGCAGGCACTTACATCGCTGCGCTAAATCCCCAGTTCCCACACTGTGTATTTTTAATTTATACCATAGTAGATACTTACATTGATTACTGGTTTAACCTTGACTTCTTATAGGGCTTATACTGGTGTTGGCTTGGATCGCTTAGTGAACCACTCTTTATTTGTAATGAAAGCCATAAAGTAACTCCAATTCCAGCCAGAAAGTGCTTTTTTAAAAAATATAGTTTCTTTCATAAGGCCAGCATTACACTACATATTATGACAGATAGTGTAATAATGCTGTAATAGATTTTTGTGTTCACTAAGATTTTACTGGAGAAATAAGGTTCAGAACATAAAGCGAAGAATAGAACAACTGTCAAATTAGTCAGATATTAAACTTGTAGAATGCATTGTCATTGGACAGAATAGTGCAAGGGCTTGAAATTTCATATGTTAGAGAAAGTCATATAGAACTCTGTCTTGTTCTTTACTTTGATCTTAATTGACTGGAAATGTAAAAGTGTCAGGAACCTTGAGAGAAGGGAACCATGCATTCTTAAATTCATGAGAAGGCAAGTGATTACTAGATGGGTCTAACTATATATTATATACTCTTGGAAAACCAATTTTAAAATGGTTTGGATAGTTTTCTTAGTACTAGAGTCTAAGAATGGTGATCATAGAGGAGGAAAGCATGTAATAAATGAAATTTAACGGCAACAGTAAGTGATATCAAAACAGAAACAACGAGAAGGAAGGAAAGAGCCCTTGAAAGAAATCCTAATGGCTAAATGCAAAGCTTTCAGGTGAAGCCACTTTTTAAAATCATGTCACAGTAGGTATTGTAGCACATTCCTGTAAATCCCAGAACTTTGGGAGACTGAGGCAGGAGAATTACACATTCAAAATCAGCCAGAGCAACTTAATGAGACCTGTCTCAAAAAGTACAAAAAGGGATGTAACTCAGTATTAAGTCCCTGGGTTAAATCCCCTGTAAGAAAGTTCTAAAGAATTGGTTTTTTTCCATTTAGGAAGATGTATAGATTCTTTAAACAAGGGCACAGTAAGCTTGATACTAATTCTTAGAATACTCACAGAGGGTAGAGGGAGCAGGGCAGCATGTGGCCAAGCATAAATGCAGTATATATTTGAAAAGTAAGAATTAGTGAAGATTAATTTTATTTACCCAGTAGCATCTACATTGGGTCATTTTAAGTCTTAAGATTTAGAATGTACGCCAGGCATGATGGCACACTCCTGTAATCACAGCACTCAGAAGACTGAGGCAGGAGGATCCTTGCAAATTCGAGAGCAGCTTGGGCTACAGAGTGAACCCAGCGTCAGCCTGACCCTATTTCAAAAAGCCAAGAAAAGAAAAGAAAAAAAAAAAAAAAAGACTTAGAGTGTACTAAAGCCAAACTAAAATGCTGGTAGGTAGGGAGGGACTTCCGTCTTCCCTCCTTAGAGGCTCTATAAAGAATGGGGAACGGTAGACCCAAGATTTGAGACAGGTGGTAAAATATTCATAGACGGCAGAAAGAAAACAGCACTTTTCAATTATTTTGTTTCCCTATCAAGAAAAATGATTTTGGCTGAAGATGTAGCCCAGAATACATGCTTTGTATATTTAAAGTCCTAGGTTTGATCCCTAGCACCAAAAATATTAAGTAAATAAATACTGGAGAATGAGGTGTTTTTTTTTTTTTTTTTTTTTTTTTTTTTTTTTTTTTTTGTCTTTTTCGTTTTTATCGGTACCAGGGATCGAACTCACGACTGCCTGCTTGCAAGGCAGGCGCTTATGCCACTGAGCTAAATCCCCAGCCCCTGAGTTTTAAACTGGAAGGTCTAGAATAAGTCTGATGAGGAATCGATGACCAAGATAGGTTAGGAAGTAATGAGAAAAAACTACTGTAAATCAGTTTTTTGGGGAGATTGTAGATATTCCCAGATTTGATGCATTCTTGCCAGCATGTGCCACTGATGTACATGCTTGACTGTCCCATCCAGTGGTTTGTACAGCGGCTATGCTATGATCATGCATGGGACAGTCATACGTATACTACTGATAGTGCGTGCTGCCAGGCAGCATGACTTACCAATCATGGCCCTGTCGTGAACGTGTTAATGTCAGAACCATTCTGTGTTATCTATTAGAAATTAAATTATGCAGAGTAGGTTGTCAGAAAAATATTCAAAGGCAAATTATTGGATATTTTTTTTCATATTTCGGAAGTAGTAAAGATTCTGGAAACAGCTATTCAGTAGGTTTAACATTGATTCCTAGTACATTGTAGCAAAGTTTACTGAAAAAAGGGTTTAAGAGAATTTAGTGGTGACTTATAATTGTCTGTGTGGATCAAAATTTTAGAGTGATCTCAGCAGGCCAGAACCTTAGACAAAACTGAACAAGGCATAAATCTGTCAGGATATATTGTACATCCTGTGTTTTAGATGTGTAGTAATTAAACCCATATGGAAAGAATCTGAAATTATTAGAGCACCACAGCTTAATATAAGCTTGCAGTTAGGATTTGTTTTTTAAAAACATACGTGGGGCTGGGAGTATATCTTAGTGATACAGAGCTTGCATAACACTCTGGATTCCATCCCCAGGCTCACTCACAAAAAATTTTTTTTTATTCCCACTGGTATAGACTTTGATAATATTAATAAACTGCAAGATTACAGGAAATTATAGCATTATAGATAGTGAACATTTGGAGTTCAGGCTGGATATTGTCACATTTTATGAGGAATTAGACAAACCACAGTATTTCTATGGGATGGTAATTGGATATATTGAGTCTCTTAGATACTAAGGAATTTATAAAGAATGTTCAGCAGAATTAGTAATTACTAGAATCAAGGAAGAAACATATTTGCGGCTTTTTAGATCTATAAGCACTGATACTTAGAAAACTGGCTAGTTTACTATTGCACTAACACAATTGTTGTAATGTGTGGTTTGGCCTTGCTGTTTTTATAAATAAAATTTTGTTTACGCAGCCAAGCCTTCTCTCTATCTCTATCTCCACCCCGCCTTTCCTTCTCCCTCTTTCTCTCTCTCTCTACCCTTTTGCCCTTCTGCCCCTCTGTGCCTCTGCCCTGCTTTCCCCCGCCTCTCTATCTGTCCCTCTTTTTTCCTAATAGTTTTGGGGATTGAACTCAGGGCCTTTGCACTGAGCTACATCCCAGCCCTTTCTCATTTTTTAATTTGAGATAGATTCTTGCTGAGTTGCCCGGGCTAAGCTTGAACCTGTGATCCTCCTGCATTAGCCTCTCTCATTCATTTTTGTGTGACGTCTTTCAGTCCAGGAGCAGTATTTAGTAACTAGGGGAGATACCATATATGGTCAAGAATCTTAAAGTACCTGACCCTTTATATAAAATGTTTGCTGACTTTTGCTTTTTAAGATACCAGGACTTATTGGTACAGGAAAGCTGGCAGAACAGTCTAAGAATTATTTATTTGTTTAATCTTAAATAGAACTGTCGTGCTAAAATAGACTTTTGTCCTTATTAGACCTTTTTCACATTGAGAAATTGGACTAGATGTTTTTTCCTCCCAAGACTTAAAGTGAGACTGGACGTGGTGCCACTCACCTATAGTCCCAGCATTCTGGATATAGAAGTAGGAGAGAGCTGAGAGTTCAAGGCTGTGCCAGGCTATATAGCAAGTTTATGACCAGTCCGAATTATGTAGTGAGATCTTGTCTCCAAAAATTTCAAGTGGAGAAAATAACTCTGTGCAGATGATAGTAGTTATTATTGTTATTTTTAACTGTAAATATATATATAGTTATATATTCATATATAGTTTTATATATAGTTACATAGTTATATATATATGTAAAACTATATTCATAGTTATATGCTACTTTGCTGTCCTTTGTGAGTAGTTATTTTTGGTCAATTTTCTATTTTTATTAGTACATGTTTGCAGTACATGATGTTAGTATTCATCTTTGGAGGTGGGCACACCTTCCCACCCACTTTTCCCCCCTCTGCTTCTATATCCTCTTTTCCCATTTTTGTTGTTAGTATTATTTTTAACTCATGTTTATGACAGTTCATTGGGCTTTTAGGTCCTTCTACAGAGCATATCTTGGTTCTACTTAAACCTTCCCCTCTCCCTGTTTACCTTCTCTCACCCTCACTTTCCTGGACTCCTCATTTGCAAGAGAACTAGCCCCTTGTTTGCCTTCTGTCCATCCTTTATTATTTGCTTATGTTCATTTATAGTATCATAGTAACAGAAGAGAATGTCCTTATCTTCAAGAGACCTTGCTGAAGTATTTTATGAGTGAAATGGTGTGTTTGTAGCTTGTGCATTAGTGCAGTAGAAAATATATACATACACACATACAGACATATAGATGTATATATAAAACATAAATATGTTCAAATTAGTTGAACATACCTCCTCTGGCCCCACTTTTGCTGTTTAGGGTAGAACCCAGGGCCTTGTGTATGCTGCACAAATGCCTTATCACTGAGCCACATCCTCAGTCCTGATACCTCTTCCTTTCAAAAAAATGTTTGAGGTCCTGTTTGAAAATTTGTGAGTTTTGACTATTTTCTTTTTTTTTTTTTTTTTTTGGTCTTTTTCATTTTTATCGGTACCGGGGATCGAACTCACGACTGCCTGCTTGCAAGGCAGGCGCTTATGCTGCTGAGCTAAATTCCCAGCCCCAAGTTTTGACTATTTTCAATTAATGTTTCTCCACTCTTTGTAAAAACTAAGTTAGCAAGATTGTGTCTTGCAGAGGAGAGTAGACTTGGCACTGCTTGTAATGGATGATACAGATTTAAGGTAAGTGTCGAGAAATAGTGAGCGTGGTCCTTCCAGGCAGAGTCCGAAAGCATGTCTTGGATAAGATGTGTGTGGTTTGGAAAAAATTATCTTCTCTTTTACTGAATGCTGATCAAGTGTGAAAGGAAAAAAAAGGATTAAGAAAATAGAAAAAAAATAAAACTTTTTACAGAAATTTTTATCCAGTCTGCATAAAGTCCTGCCATGCTCAGGGAGTGGCTCTCATCTTACATCTCATTTAAACACACAGGTTTCCCTATTTGGATCCACCTAATGAGAGACTTATTTTAGAAGCTCTTAAACAACTTTACCAGTGTGATGCAATTGACAGGTAAAAAGTTAAAAAGACAAACAACATAAGTTGATTTCTTTTTAAACATGTTTACCTTTTTTCATCAGTAGGAAATATTTTGATGTGACTTATTGGATTATTTACTTGACATTGGAATTTGTCTTCAATCTTATAAAACCATTTTTTGTTTAATATTGTTATTATTTAGCAAATAATTTCTGAGTACCATTTCAATGCCAAGCATTATACTGGATACATCAATATAACTACAGAGCCAGAGTCTCCTTCTTATAATTGTGGTGGTGGGGGAAGGATTGATAATTTTGTTCCCTAACTTCAAAGATAGCCTTTACACTTCTGTAGCTTGTTTGTATCTATTATCTTACTGTCTTCTGCCTTACCATTTAGTTTTCGTGGGTGTACTATTAAGGCTATTGGCAATAGAAAGTGTGTATCTTTATGCTTCCCTTGTCAGTGGCCACAATGTTTTATTTCCTTGAATTGAATTTCTGGAGGCTACTTAGGATAACCTAAATATATGATTTATTTTGAATGATGAACATGGCATTTATTTCCTCAGCTAAGAAGTTTTTCTTTCTAATAGGTGTGGCCATGTAACCAGAATGGGTTTATCTATGGTAGAGTTTCCTCTCCCTCCGCACCTGACATGTGCAGTAATCAAGGCTGCATCTTTAGATTGTGAAGATCTACTGCTTCCAATAGCAGCAATGTTGTCTGTGGAAAATGTCTTCATTAGACCTGGTAAGAAGTTTATTAATAAGTTTTACATAAAAATTTAATTTATAGCATCTTTTCTTTGCGGGGGGGTGGGTGTCACATAGATACTGTGAATTCAACCCAGGGCCTTTGTACTGAGCTATACCTTCAGCCCTTATTTTTATTTATTTTGTTTTATTTTACTATTTATTTATTTATTATTTTGTTTAGTTTTTTTGAGATAAGGTCTCACAATGTATTTCAGTCTGGCCTTGAACTTATTGTATAGGCCAGGTTGGCCTCAAACTCACGGTGATCCTCTTGCCTTAGCTTCCCAAGTGCTGGGAGTATGGGCATGTATACCACACTTGGCTTTTTATTATGTATTTTGAGACACGGTTTCTCAAAGTCGTCGAATTTTCCAAACTGAGCTCAAATTTGTGATCCTCCTGCCTCAGCCTCTCAGAGTGCTGGGTTTACAGGTATGCACCACCATACCTAGCTTTAATTTACAGGCTCCTTCAGAGAAAGGAGGTTTATGGAAAAATATACTAAAGTTCACATTTATCCTCTCTAGCCTCCATAGGCACAGTTTCCCCTATTAATATATGTGGAATATTTTTATTACGATTGATGAGCCTATGGTAATATATTAATGGGATTATTCATTGTGTTGTATATGTTATAACCTTTGACAAATGTGTGATTGACATCTGTCCACAACTAACAGTATCATACAGGGTAATTTTTTTGTACCAGGAATCAAACTCATGACCTCGTACTTGCCAGGCAGCTGCTGTGCCACTGCGCTGTATCTCTGGCCTCCTATAGAGTAATTCTACTGCGTTAAATATTGACTCCATGCCACTTATTCATCCCTACTTCCCTTCCAACAAAACCTTGGCATCTACTAATCTTTGTACTGTTTCTGTAGTTTAACTTTTTCCAGAATGTCATATATTTGGAATCAACATAATATGTAACTTTTTAAGATTGTTTTATTTCTCTTCAAGCCATATATTTAAGATTCCTCTGTATGTTTTTGTAACATGATAGCACATTTCTTTTTATCAATTGTTTTGGTTCGGTTTTTTGGTTTTTTCAGGCTGTCCTTGAACTTACTACTATGCAGCCCAGGCTGGCCTCAAACTCCAGCAATCCTCCTTCCTGCTTCAGCCGCCTGAGTGCTGGAACTACAGGCAGGTGCCACCATGCCTGGCTTTCACTTCTTTTCATCAGTGAATAGCATTCCATTACATGGGATTTGTTTATTCCTTCAAGTGTTAAGGACATACTGTTTTTCATCTTTTTGTCTATTACGAATAAAGCTGCAATATATATTGGTGTGCAGGTTTTGATGTGTACGTGGCTTTTCAACTCATTGCTGACCATAAGGTAATAAGTAGTATATTTAATTTTGTTTAGAAACTAGCTGCTCGTGGTAGTGGGGATAATTCTAGCTACTTGGGAGGTGGAGGCGGGAGGATTTTAAGTTCTTGGCCAGTGATCGTGAACCAATGGCATGCATGTTATATGCTTTTCTTTTTAAGACAGATAATATAGCTGGGCATGGTGGTGCACTCCTGTAGTGCCAGCATTCAGGAGGCAGAAAGCTGAGACATTAGGATTGCCATGAGTTACAAAGTGAGTCCAAGGCCAGTCTGACCTGCATAGTGAGTCTGTCTCAAAAAGGACCAATAAATAAATACATAAATAAGGGACAACAGGTATTAATACATGCATTACTTTTTCCTAAACTAAAATCTCAATTTTTTAAAATTGCAGTGTTGGCACTTTGCAATAACTCATTTCTAAATGGTTTGCCATCACTGCTCTAGGCCATCTTGGATGACTTAGAAAGACCCCAACAGAAAATAAAGAATTAGAAAGGTCTGGGGCTATAGTTCAGTGGGAGAGCACTTGCCTGCATTCATGTCCTCGGTGGTTCAGTCCCCATGGGCAGGGGGCTAACTGCCATCCAGAGTTACTGTACTATTTTGCCTTCTAACCAGCAGTGACTGACTCTGAGACTACCTGTACTTTCACATCCTTATCAGTGTTTGGTGGCATTGGTGTCTTGGACTTTGGCCATTCTACTAGGTACGCATAGTAACCTCCACAGGCACAGTTTCCCCTTTTACCAGCATCTTTTATTTGTGGAGTATTTTTCTTACAGTTGATGAGTTTCAATTTGTAGTTCTCTGATATCATCAAATGTTATGTTTTTGTATTTATTTGCTTCCTTAAATCCATCTTTGTTCAAATATGTTTAGGTCTTTTCTTTACTTATCTATTTATTTTGTCTTTTTTTTTTTTTTTTTCTTTTTCCTTTTTATCCATACCAGGGATCGAACTCACGACTGCCTGCTTGTAAGGCAGGCGCTTATGCTGCTGAGCTAAATCCCCAGCTCCTATTTTGTCTTTTTGAGACAGGCTCCTATTACGCAGTTTAGGCTGGCCTTCAACTCATATAGCCCAGGCTGGCCTCAAAATTGCAGTGATCTTGGCCTCAGCTTTCTGAGTGCTGGGATTACAGGCGTATGCCACCATGCCCAACTGTTCAGATCTTTTTAATTGTGTTGTTTTCATTTTGTTGAGTTTAAAACATTCTCTGTGTATTTTAGACAGCAATCTTTTATCAAAAATATGTTTCGTAAATCTGGAGAATGTCTTTTGCAGAGAGAAATTTTGAATTTTAATGAAATTTAACTAATTAATGATTTCTTTCACAGACCTTGCCTTTAGTGTTATATCTAAAAATTCATTGCCGGGGGTGTGGTGGCTCACACCTGTAATCCCAGCACTCAGGAGACTGAAGTGGGAGGATTATTGCGAATTCGAGACCAGCCTGGGCTACAAAGTGAGCTCAAGGCCAGCCTGAACTGCATAGTAAGACCCCGTCTCAAAAAGACCAAAAAAAAAAAACCCAAATCATTGCCATATCTAGCATCTGGATTTTCTCATGTGTTATCTTATGTAGTAGTTGGATGTCTTATATAGTACTTGTTTCAATACCATTTGTTTAAAACATTTTTTTTAAAAACTTTTTTTTTATTAAAATGCTTTTATTCCTTTGTCAAAGTTAAGTTGACTGTATTTGTATGATTCTTTTTCTGGGCTCTGTGTTCGAGATTCCATTAATTGATTTGTCTGTTCTTCTACCAGCACAAAACTCTTAAGTATTGGAATTTTATAATAATTCTTGAAGTCAGGTAGGATCAGTTTCTTTAGTTTCCGTTTCAGCATTGTTTTGGCTTTCTGGGTCGTTTCGCTTTCCATAAAGTTTTAGAACCAGGCTGTTGAAATCCACTTAAGATAACTTGCATGGCTTATGTTTAACCCAGTAGATCAAGTAGGAACAAACTAACATTATGATAGCCTTGAGGCTCCCTGTCTAAATACATGGAATGGCTCTTCAATTTTTTAGGTCTTCAGTAGTTCATCCAGTATCCATTTAGTGTTTACCATATGCCTAACCCAGGAATAGGAAAGTAAGGATAAAGAATTTTTGTATTCTGTTACCCTTTAACACAGTTGTTTGCAGGGAGAGTATATAATGTTCCTGTGCTGCCTGCACTGGATAGATTGCAGTTTTAAGTGTCAGAATTCCTTTTACTGGTAAAGAAAGAGATTAAGGTGAACCTTGTCCTTCTGTGCTATATTAGTAAAACATTAACCTTTTTTCCTCTAGAGTAAAAAGTAAAATAAAAAGCCTTATGTCTTTCAGAGTCTTTTGAAGTTTCTCTGTCTTTAAATTTTTGCTTTTTTCCTGTCTTTGTATGGCATTGTAGAACACAGATCAATTTACCACATGCCAACTTTGCTTTCCTCTTGTAGAATAATCTGTTTCTTCCCCAAAGAATATCTGAGTAGAAACTATACCTTATGTGCAGTGAGACTAATACTAGAGTATGCCATCTCATTGGTTTTATCTGTTTATAAATTCTGATTACTAGATTCAGATTGGTTTATCTTGGCCATGATTGTAATACACTTATCTATAAATATACTTAACTATAAAAAATACTTCTTGCACCAAATAGATTGCAGTCTTATGTGTTAGAATTTTGATTCTATTAATATACCCAATTGCAGTTTTCTTTTACTAAAATACTACATAAAGTAAATTTGACAGGTTTTCATTAAGTAATATCAAAACCAAATATACTCCAAAAACTATTACAGAGTATTAAAGGCGTGTAGGGCTTTATCTGGTCTACTTCTGTTATGAGATTGTGCACCTAGCTTTTCTAAACCCACGCTGGCTTTCATCAGCGGGTCTTAAGCAGTCCTCCCACCTCAGCTTGCCATATAGCTGAAATAGGCCCCCCCAACCCCTGTGCAAATTGAGCTCATGACCTTGTATATGGTACAGGAACACTGCACAGCCAGGCACGCTAACACATGCCTGTAGTTCCAGCAGTTGGGAGGCTGAGGGAAGATTGCTGAGTTCAAGTCCAGCCTGCGCTACAAAGTGAGTTCTAGACAGTTCTGAACTGCACAGTGAAGCCTTGTCTCAAAAAGAAAGAAAAAAGAAACATTCTACCTAGCCACATCTGCAGCCCCAATTTCATATTTTTAAGGTGGAATTTACAAAGTGAAATGCATAAATCTTAGGTATATTATTCAATGAGTTTTATAAAATGAATACACCCATACAACCCATCTCCTTGTTGAGATATAGAACATTTTTATCACTCTAACCAGTTCCTTTGGTGCTGTTCTCAAATGGTGTCACCCTATGTTTCCTCAGTCAGCTGGGTTTTTTCTGATTTTTTTTTCAGATTTTTGTAACTCCTGAAATTTCATAAGATAGAATTTATACAGTATGTGCTTTTTTTCCCTCTTTCTTTTCTTTTTTTTTTTGTCTTTTCGAGACAGCGTTTCATTGTGCAGTTTAGGCTTGGCCTGAGCTCACTTTGTAAACCAGGGCTGGTCTTGATCTCACAATGATCCTCTTGTCTCATCCTCTCAAGTGCTGGGATTATAGGCATGTACCTACCAACTTTTTGTTTTCTTTTCCTTTAACATATGTGATAGCCTTTCTATGTAGTTTTGTTTTCTCAGGCTGGAACACAAATTTCATATTGTACATATCAGTGTTTTGTTCTTTTTATGTTGAGTAGTAGTCCATTGGGTATTTTCACCAATTTCCTGTTGATGGACATTTGAATTTTTTTTCCTTAGTGCTATTTATTTACTTATATGTTATGTATGAGTAAGCTGTTTTGAACATTTTTGAGTCTTAAATAGGTGTCTGTTTTTGTGTTTCTTAGGTAAAGTAACGCCTAAGAAAGAAATTTTTTTGCTATTAAGTAAGCATATTTTTAAGAACATGCCAAACCTTTCTCCTAAGAAGTTGTACCATTTTAGATGTTTGCCAACAGTATTTGAGAGTACAGCTTGTATTATGTGTCTTCTTCAACTTGTGGTATTGCCAATAATATTCATTTTGTACATTCTGTTACACTATGTGTGTGTGTGTGTGTGTGTGTGTGTGTGTGTGTGTGATCGTGGGGATTAAACTCAGGAACTTTGCACTGAGCTCTATTTCCAACACACTTATTATTATTATGGTCATTGTTATTATTAAATTTTGAGCTGGGGATTTAGCTCAGTGGCATAAGTGCCTGCCTGGCAAGTGTGAGGTCATGAGTTCGATCTCCGAAACAAAAACAAAACAAAACAAATTTTTGGAGACAGGGTCTCAGTAAATCACTAACTTACCCAGACTGGGTTTGAATTTATGATCTCCTTGCTTTAGCCTCTCAGAGCCCCTCTCATAAAGTTTCATTTTGTT
Organism: Cavia porcellus; assembly: GCF_034190915.1. Taxonomy (NCBI): domain Eukaryota; kingdom Metazoa; phylum Chordata; class Mammalia; order Rodentia; family Caviidae; genus Cavia; species Cavia porcellus. Next base: position 63,721,478 of record NW_026947489.1, read on the forward strand.
TATTATGCTTGTCACCTCTGCTGGTTGATTTGATCATTGGTCGGAGGTTGTGCCTAAGCTTCTGAAATTAATGATATTTTCACCCTTTATGTTGGACTGCGTTGTATGGTTTAGAGCCTGCTTTCGTGGTTGAGAGTTGAGGAGTTTATCCTATTTTTAGCTCAGGCCCAGAGCCTCCTGTGTCCTTTGGCCTTTGTGTTTCAGAAGATGCAGCTTGAGCAGACACACTGTCTTTCCGGACATAGGTTTTAGCAGGTTTTTCTATGTCCTTTCTAGTTTTTCTGTCAAATGTTTGGCTGGTGTGGCTGTATTGTTATCACACCACATGAAGTCTTTTTTGGGTAACACATTGCTCTTGTTATTTGTGACAGTGCTCTAGGATATAAATTATTCCATAGTATCATCTAAATAAAGTCGGGCACCTTAGCATGAGCCAGTACCACTGCCCCATCCTCTCCTGTCAGTGACCTACAGGGCATGCAGGAGGAGCTTGGGAAGGTATGAATAGGGATGTGCTCATCACTGGTGGCCCCACATGATCCTTTCTATTGGTGCTGTGAATAACATTACTATGTCATCCTAAACAAAGAGCCTCTTGAGGTTTGATCTTTGGATTTCACTGGAGGCAGACATATGAAATGACAAACCTAGAAAGGTGTAGGAATTGCTGCAGCAGGGCAGCTGTTCTGCAATACAGAGTTGTGGGGAAACCACAAACTACTTTATCTTCCCTACAAAGTAGGAACTGGATAAGAAGGAAAAAATGCTCCTTTCGGGCTCCTTTGTTTTCTGGAAAGGTCTTCTCTGCACAGAGGTGTAGGAGTATGAAACATTCTTCCTCTTACTCGTACTGAAGTCCATAGATTTGCTGTCAGTCCTTTGATCAATCTCCAAAGGTTTTGAATGATTGTCTGTTACTTTTACCTAGTTCAATAAATATCACTCTGGGAAAGAGTTTTGTCCAGCTCCTTATACCACATATTAGATACTTTCCTATCCCTGGGATACTGTACTCAACACATATAACTTGAAGGGAAGGAGATTTGCCTCAAGGTTCTGGTGGGTTCCATGCATGGTTGTCTGGCTCCAAGGCAGAAGTGTGCAATAAGGGCCTTGCGAGATCCTCACCCCATGGCAGCCAGGAAGTAGTGAGACAACGGCAGTGCTCGCTGTGGCCTCCTCCCCCAACCAGGCCTCTCACATCCAAGCACATGAGTCTTTTAGGGAAACTTTAAAAAGAGTTTTTATTTCCACTCTAAATGTCTTCTTTCTATCCTCTCTTCCTGCCTCCCTCCTCTTCCTTCCCTCCTTCCTTCCTTTATTTATTGTATTATTACAGCTTTGTAATTCATAATGAATATTCATTTTAAGAGTTGTTACATAGGCTGGGATTTAGCTCAGCAGCATAAGCGCCTGCCTGGCAAGCACAAGGTTTGATTCTTGGTACAAAAAAAAAAAAGTTGTTACATATATATATCTCATCTTAGTCCTTTAGGAGGGCATTTTACATTTAAACCATAGAACACTGCTACTCTTCAAGTATCCTCTAAAACATCCTGGGGTCTGATTTCTGATAGCATCAGTTGCTAGCAATACTAAAAGAGAAGTCTTGCTACATACTTAAATGACTTAGGTTTTTAAACCTGGGTCAACAAGAACTTTAGCTAATGTAGATGGAGCCTCAGATTTTGAGCACGAGGCTTACTGAGATCTTGTTATACCCACAATGTGTGTTGGCTTTCTACCTGCCCTTAAAGTTGTTATTGATTAAGGAGTCCTTTCTGGCTTAGGATTAGTCATTATAGACCATGTAATTTAGTTTACTGCATATTTCTTATTGGTAAATTATCTAGTATTCTAATATTCAATCCCTGAGCATTGAATTTAGTCTTTAAACATGAAAACAATGATCGTGTTTTGTTAATCTCTTTCATTTGCTGTGGTAAACTATGTATGCAATATTGGCTAATATAGATACTGCGTACACAGTGGAGGGAGGGATGTTAAATATTTTTAGGTGGTAAATAGAATTGGAGCAAATTTAAAATAATAGTTTTGGATTGGTTCTAAAATTTTTATTTTAAATGTTTTAATTATGATGGTTTTAAAAAAGGGCATATCGTGTGTATGTGGCATTTAATAGCCTTATTCCCCTGATCCAAATCTGAGGACTGTTACTGAAACCCTTTCTATGTAGTTTTGCTTTCTCAGGCTGGAATATTGCTCAGTGATAGAGTACATGCCTAGTGTGTACACAGCCCTGAGTTCAAACCCCAGCACTGCATGGGGAGATGAAAGCTTTTTTGCTGACTGATTGCTGTGCAGAAAAGCATTGCATTGTCTTCCCAAAGAGAGCGGCCCAGATGACACGTGTGATTCGGGTTTAGACTTACCTTTACATACCCTGAATTTACTCTGGGACTTTTACCAGTTTTCTTTAATTAAATTAGGTTTTGTTTTGTTTTGTTTTTTGTCTTTTTCCTTTTTATCGGTACCAGGGATCGAACTCACGACTGCCTGCTTACAAGGCAGGCACTTATGCCGCTGAGCTAAATCCCCAGCCCCTAAATTAGGTTATTTTTAAGGAAAGAAGTAGGAAAAAGAAACAAGATTATGTTCTTTTTAACTTTGAGAATAATGGTGGAGGTAGAAGTACAGAGTGAGACAGAGAGAAGGTAGCAGATGGAAACAAGAGCCAGAGAAGCACTCGGCTCTCCACTGTCTTGAAGTCTGAGCAAACAGCAAAGACACCACACTTACCATCTAAGGTTAATCTTCACAAAATAGGAGCTGGGATTTAAATTGTAATCCACCAAAATTTATTGCAGTTACGTTCCATCTTCATAAAGGATGTTGAACCATGTATGCAAATTAGTATTGTTGGTGTTACAGCCAGAGAATCATGTAGAGGAGGCAAGGAAAGGAAGAACTGGGCCACAGCGGGAAGCATTCTCTAAGGCTTTATATATCCCTATGGAGTCAGACAGTTGAGGGTCCCTTCTCTTCCCTTCTTTCTCTTTCTCTTTTTGTTTTCTTTCCTTTTTTCTTTCTCTTTCTAGTTCTCATTCATTCATTCCTTTTGTGGTACTGGTGATTGAACTCAAGGCTTCTACATTTCTGTAGGAAAAAAAAACACTACAATTCAGGAATTCCAGTAGCTCTGTAGTTCTGGAGAAAACTCTCTGGTGCAGGGATTCCAGGAGCCCATGGCTTAGGCATGGGTTCGTCTCCTAGGATTACTAGCCAGAGTGGAGTCAGTGCTGGATGTAGTACAATTGGAAGTTTGATAAGAGATAGGCATTATTAATAATTTGTATCTTTACTTTAGCAAGACCATTTCAAATGGTCTGAGATATATTCTGTTTCCTTTTGTCTCTGCTTCCTTCCATTGTTGCCTACATAACAGTTGAAAACTGTTTAGAGCCTGAGGTAGAAGAATTTATACTTTCATTAAGGTTTTTTTTAATCAGGTAGCTGTCTTCCTAGAATCACGGACTGCAGATTCACATTGTAGTCTTCTATTTAAATTTTGTTTCTTGGAATCAGGCAGTGTTGTGGCTCTGTTAAATCCAGCTCTGATAGCTATACTAAAGGAATAGGATTGTGCTGTAATACATTGCCATAAAAGAAAGATCCTTAAGTAGTTTTTTTATAAATGGAATTGTGGAAGTTTAGCCTGGGTAAAATGCTATATGGAGAGGGCTTGGGCAGTCAGAGAGCATGTCAATTCTGAAGGGGATCTGGGAGGTGATATCATAGTCAGTAATAGATATATCTCAAAAACATAATGCTGAGCAAAAAAACCCAGACACATTAAATATATGATTCCATTTATATAAAGGCGGAAAAAAGCCAGACGTGGTGCTATGTCCTATAATCCCAGCCACCTGAGGGGCTGCAACCTGAGGATTTGAGTTTTGAGACCAACCTGAGCAACTCAGTGATACCCAGTCTCAAAATAAAAAAGGAATGGGCATGTAGCTCATTGTGAAAACCCTGGGTTCAATTCCCAGCTCTATACATGCACACAAAGAAGTAGAAAAAAAGGAGTTGTGGAAGAAATTAGAGCCCCAAAGAGGAGCTCACATAGTTCTACTATATGATACCCAGAGGCAGACTTGGATGAACTTGAAGAAAACACAGTGAGTGTGGGCAGTTAATGTAAAGTAGAACTAAATTACCTTTCCAATTCTCCTTAGTTGATCCCGAGTACCAGAAGGAAGCAGAACAGAAACATCGCGAATTGGCAGCTAAAGCTGGAGGATTTAATGACTTTGCAACTTTAGCTGTCATCTTTGAACAGTGCAAATCAAGGTATATGAGAGTGGTTTTTGTACTAGAACATGCCAGTTTGATCTACAACTAATGAGAGTGACATTGGCCATCAGTGAGGTTATGTCAAGTAACTTGTTACGCATTTACTGAATAATACTGGTCCTCTTCTCAAACCTAAATGATCTTAGAGAATTTGCTTTCTGTATAAATCAGTTAGATGAGAAAGTAACTCGATATTTGTTAATGATTATATGTAAAAAGAACTCTATTATAAAATTATTTTTAATTTAACTGACAATTGTTTTTATAAATATCCTAAAGTAGTTTGTTAGTTCTTGGAAAGATTTCATTTAAAGACTACCAGTTACTTATGGATTTCCACTTTTTTTTTTTTTTTTTTTGTCTTTTTCATTGTTTTATCGGTAGCGGGGATCGTACTCACGAGCGCCTGCTTGCAAGGCACTGAGCTAAACCCCCAGCCCCTGGATTTCCACTTTTGCAATAAAATGAGACTGTTAGAATGCCTTTCACTTGTAGAAGATATTTTCATGACAACAGTATTTTTGGTTTATAGTGGAGCTCCAGCTTCATGGTGCCAAAAACATTGGATTCATTGGAGGTGCTTATTTTCTGCATTCCGTGTGGAGGCTCAGCTTCGAGAACTAATTAGGAAGCTTAAACAGGTGATTGCTATAACACTGTCTTTCTGGAGTAGCAGTTTGGGCCTATGTGTTGTATATCATGGTTTCTCTAACGTATAGTAACCTCTTACCACCCTTTCTAATCTACTGCCTTCTCTTTCTTCTTGCTTCTGCAAATAGCCGTCTTCTTGACTCCGTGTGCGATTCTTACTATTAATAAAGAAATTTACCTACAGGAATGAGAATATTTAAAAAATAACTTTACTGAGGTGTAACTGACATGCAACAGAGTACTTATTTAAACTGTAAATTTGATGATTTGTGACATCTGCATAAACTTACGGAACCATCAGTACATTTGAGATAAGGAACACACCGAGTTTCCAAAGTTTCATGTTCTTTTGTAATCCATCCATCTCACCTTATCAGTGTCCCTGGTTTCCTTACCTAGCAACTGATACTCTCTTGTTATTATGATAAATTTGCATTTCCTGGTATTTTATGTGAGTGGAATCATGTACTTAGGGGTTTTTTTTTTTGGATGGGATTTTTTTTTACTTAGCATAATTACCCTTTTTTTTCCCCAAATCTATATTTTTATTGTGGTAAAAATATATAACATAAAGTTAATCTTTCATGTGTATGTGTGGTGCTGTGAATACTGGGCCTGTATTCTTTGTCTTTATATTCATAAATCTTTTCATCTGCAATGTTTAATTTCTTGGTAAATCTCCCTATTAAATTTTTCATCTTTAGTATATGTGCTACTGAAGTAAGCACTATATTTTTCATAGATGTTTAATTTGAGTCTCTAAAACAACCACAATTTTCAGATCTCTCCATAACACTTTTTTTTTTTTTTGGTAGTGCTATTTGTGTTAGTTCTGGGTTGATTTTAATTGACTGAACATATCCTCATTAGGGATAATATTGTATTTTTCTACTTCTTTGTATGCTTGGTAATTTTTGAGTTGATGCCAAACCAAGTGAATTTTACTTTGCTCAGTGCTAGATATTTTTCATTCAAATTACTTAGAAATTGTTTGCTCCCTTTAGGTCTTGCTTGCTTTAAGATTTGTTATGCAGGATCAGAGCAGTGCTCAGTCTAGAGCTAGTTATTCACTGCTACCAATATAAGACCCTTCTAAGTGCTCTATACAGAGTCATGTGAATTATGAAGTATTCTAGCTGACTTGTAACAACCGTCGTTCCCAGCCATGTATGAATACCAAGCACTGTCATGTTTTGTGTTTTATGGGAAAGTTCTTTCCCTGGGGTAATCGTGCTGCACATCTTTGGTGTTCTCTCTCTGTGCAGTTCTCTTCCTCTGCTGAACTTTCTTCTGTAAAGTCCAGACATCCTTGGTTTATCCAGATGCTAAACTCTATCTTACAAACTCAGAGAGTTGTCTTGAGTACCATTTCAGTTTTTTTTTCTTGTGCCTTAGTCTAGAATCTTTCTCAAGATTGTAGGCTAAATAGTTGAGTTTACTTTATTTCCTGTTTCAGGGAGCCCTATCCTTTGTTGGCTGTTACATAGTGTTCTGGGAGTCATTGTTTGATATATTTTGTCCATCTTTTGGTTATTTCTGATAAAAGGGTAAATCTAGTTCCATTCTATTCCACATTGGCCAGAAGTAGATATCTTTAGGACTGTGGTTTTTAAATAAGAGATTATTTCAGATTGTTCTGTGAGATTTACCACTGAATATGTGTTTTTCTGCAGCAAAGTGATTTCCCACGAGAGACCTTTGAAGGCCCTAAACATGAAGTACTACGCAGATGTCTTTGTGCAGGCTATTTCAAAAATGTAGCTCGAAGGTAAGCAAATTGAGCTTGAGAGATGAAGTAAGCAGTATTACTGTATTTGACCATAATACTAGACTGTTTAATATTAAAGATTTGATTTAAGCTGTGTCATTATGATTTCCATTATGATGAACCTTTTCATAATTATTACTTGTACCAGGAAGCCATAATGACCCAGAGTGGGTATTGGAGTCAAGTTGAGTGGGTATAGGAAAAAAGCAGATTTAGGGCATGTCCGGCGTGGACCTATGACAAGTGACAAGAGGTTTTTTTGTAGAGCAGTAGCCCTGTGTGGAGTGTGGGAGCCAAGCAGGTTGACAGTGGCATCCTTGAGGGAGTGTAGCTTGGCACAGTGTTGGACAGGGTAGGGAGCTATTGTTTCATGTGGGTTGTCAGCGTCTGAGGATGGCACTTCATAAGGAAAAGAGCAACACTGGTAATGTGAAATTTCTTATATACAGAAGAATGGACAATAAACTGAGAATAAGGATAATGGGGAAGGGAGTTAGAGATATTGAAAGTGAAAGTGATTTCTGTGTTGGAATAGAATTTCAGGGTATCATGAAAGTGTAGCACATAGAGCTGGGTATAGTGGCACATAGCTGTAATCCTAGCATTTGTGAGGCTGAGGCAAGAATATCATTGTAAGTTCAAGGCCTACCTGTGCTACATAATGAGTTTATAGTCTGCCTGTTATACATTGCAAGACTGTTTCAAAAAACAACAACACAAAGAATTTGCAATTAAGGCCATGAATTAGAAAAAGATACCTGAGCTATTTTAGTTATCAGATTTTAGATTAGTGAAAAATAACTATCCAGCTGGGTGTGGTGGCACACTCCTGTAATCCCAGCACTTGGGAGGGAGGCTGAGGCAGGAGAATTGTTTGCAAGTTCAGACCAGCCTGGGCTACAAAGTGAGCCCAAGGCCAGCCTGCAGTGCATAGTGAGACCTTGTCTCAAAAAGACAAAAATAATAATAATAATAATAATAATAATTTACTATATCCTTTTGGGCAGAGATATAGTATAATATAATAAAAAGTATTGTTTTTAGGCAGAAAGATACATGTTTAGGAATTAGTTTTACTGTGCAGCAACTCTATGTTCTTGAGAAAGTTAATTTATTTGAGACTTAGTCTTTTCTTTTTTTTCCCCCCAGTACCAGAGATTGATTGAACCAAGAGCCTCATGCATGTTAGTGAGGCGCTCTACTACTGAGCTATATCCCAAACCTTGAGTCTCAGTTTTGACCTTTGGATAAAGTGCCTGTTTTTCATAGCTTCACACATTGTTTTGAGGCTTTGTTATGAAAGCATTAGTACTCTAAAGCACACACAGTATTTTTTGTTAACGTTACTATTTATTGATCAGAAATTCTTACACTTAATTGACAGAGCTGTTTAACTTGTAACACTAATTTAAGATGAGCGTTTGGAGAGGTTATAGTGTCAGCCAAATAGATTTAAACCTCTGGGCAGAGCTTGAAGTTTTCAGTACCCAGCTGCCACATATGGAAGCCACACCTTCTTGCATGGCCCTCCTGGCCAAAAAGCATCTCAGATGAGAGCGCTACCGAAGCCAGTGACAGCAGCTCAGCTTACCAGTAGTATCCCATATCTGCAATTGTTTAACTTGCTGCTGCACCCGAGCTGCCCAATCTGTTGACCCCAGTACCATCTTCTACAGCTGGTGTGGTTGTGTGCTCTACTTTTGGGCACATGCTGGGTCATACCATCACTGGGAGCTTCTGAGGAGGCAGTGATGTGGGAGGCTGTGAGAACCCAGTTGGTGCAGCAGTGGTGTGGGCCTTGCTCCTCGGAAATAAAGCAGTTGTTGTAGTGTGCCTAGAACTAGGATGATGTCAAACTGATAATTTCAGTGAGGTGCTGACACAGTGCAGACTCGCAAATAGGTTAGCCTAATTGAGAGGTTAAAATTTAAGAAATGAAGAATTGGCTGTCATGACTAAATTATAATATAAAAATATAATTAATTGTGAAAGTATAAAGTGTAAACCCCTCAGTAAGATCTCTTGTGTATTATTTTTTTTTAAGATAGGATGTCACTGATATAGTTTCAACTGACCTTGAACTCAGAGATCCTTCTGCCTCAGCCTCCTGAGTACTGGGATTACAGACATGTGCCACCACTCCTGGCTCTTCTGTATTATTTATTGCTTTCTTGCTTCAGAATTTCTCTCAAACAGGGTATTCTTTATAGCAGTTTGTGGAAATGGTAATAAATTTAGGGCTAGGCAAGTATTTGTATGGGTTCTTTTAACCAGCTATTGTGATTTTATTGTTTGTGAGTTACTTAGAATGAAATGATTTTGTCCACCCTCCTTCACAATTTGTAAGCCTGTGCTTATTGCACTTTTTAAAGTAGTAGAACATATTGTCATTGTTCATTTTGAACTTAATTCTCTATTCAGCTCATTATTTTACTGTTCAGTTCCTTATCATTTGGTTTTATTTCCTACAGATCTGTGGGGAGAACGTTTTGCACAATGGACGGACGTGGAAGCCCAGTTCACATTCATCCTTCCTCAGCCGTAAGTACTTTATTTTTAATGAAGAGAAAACACTTATAAAGGTGGGAGAAGTAATATACAAGATATCTTCTACTTTTTATCTTGAGGTTAAACTTACTCGTACTTACATTTCATAGAGCTGTAAGTAGATTAGTTGACCCATGCCTCTTGATTGAAGACGAGAGGAATTAAATTCAGAAGGACTGGGCCATCATGCTTCGTCTAATGTGGAATAGATAGGTTATTCAGTTATCATCCTTACATGATTTCTTTTATATAGCTTCATGAACAGGAAACCAAACTTGAATGGATCATTTTTCATGAGGTATTAGTTACCACCAAAGTCTATGCAAGAATTGTGTGTCCAATCCGTTACGATTGGGTGAGAGACTTGTTACCCAAGTTGCATGAATTTAATGCTCATGATTTGAGCAGTGTGGCCCGACGTGAAGTGAGAGAAGATGCAAGGAGGAGATGGACAAATAAGGAAAATGTGAAGCAGTTGAAGGGTGAGTGAATCATTTGTTCTACCCCCAGCTGCTATGCCATACTTTTCCCAGTAATGATTTATTAGTTTTGTCATGTTTTATAAAATTTTATGAATTATTACGTCAGAGCCTCTTTTATTTTTTCAAGGAACTTTTTTCTGAAATACTGTTTCCTAAAATACTAATTTCCTGAAATATTCCCTGTCTGAAAGGCATAAACTGTTGTGGTATTGAACTAGGACAGAAAAATTAATTATCAGTTCATATAAACAAGAAACTTTACAGTAAAACTTTCTGAGGCTAAATAAGAGATCCTATTATATTATCTATCTTATTTTTCATTGTGGGACAAAACACCTGACATCAGTTGAAAGACCAAAGTTCTATTTTAGCTCAGTTTGTAGAGGTTTTAGAACATAGTCTTTTGGCTCCAAAGGAGGGCTGCATGGCAGACAAGAAACATTTCATGGTATGGCAGGCAGGAGGCAAGAAAAGCAGGGAGCCTTCCTTTCCCTTTTAGTCCATTCAGGCTGCAAGCCTGTTGGTTGTTTGCCACCTACAACCAGGGTGGGTCTTCTGTCTTCCGTACACCCATTGAGCCACACCCAGAAACAGGCTAAATTAATCAATAGACTAATCCAGTTACCATGCCCTTAATCCAGTGTCACACTCTTACGATCTAGCCACCTCCCATCTATGAATGCATGAGGCTTTGGGGGAACATAGAGATATAAGCCATAATAATCCCCATTGAACATCACTGTCAAAATAGAATGGTGAAAAATTTACCCAAGAAATCATAAAAGGATCTTTAGAAATGTTAACCACTAGATTCGTTGCAGTAATAATTTGTCCTACATGCTTAAATTTGGGTCAGATTTTTTGACTCTTTGACTTCAGTGCCGTGTGTGTGTGTGTGTGTACACTCATCCGAACCCATGTGAGGTAGGGATGAACCCTATGGTCTTGTGCATGCCACCCACGTACACTGAGCCAGCACCCTTTAACCACAGACTCTTCTTTCTTTTGACAAGGTTAAATTTAATGTATTTTTTTCTTAACATTGGAAGATCAAGACATCTGTTACTCTTACCACTTCTACTATTAAATCTCAAATGAAAGTTTCATTGGATTAATTTGTAATATTTTCAGATGGAATATCAAAAGAAGTCCTAAAGAAAATGCAAAGAAGAAACGATGACAAATCCATATCAGATGCCCGGGCTCGTTTCCTTGAGAGAAAACAACAGAGGATCCAAGACCACAGTGACACACTGAAGGAAACAGGCTAAGCAGTGAATTCAGAAAGGAGGAAAAGCAGCCAGGAAATATGCTTCTACTTTGCCAGTTATTTCAGACAGGGCTATCAAGAGGAAGTGGTCAGGGGTTGTTAATAGCCTGTGAGCTAAAAGTAAATCAAAGCTCATAAATCAGAGCTCATCAGTACCAACAAATGAATTGTGATTACATAGACATAGGCAATGATACTTGAAACCAATGAAAGACAATACATGTAATATTTTCCTCACTTACATTTTGTTGGCCTTAACTGGTATCATACGCAGTCATTGAGATATTTTCAAACAATATTAAATTGTATTTAATCAGCGTGTGTTCCATTTGCATTGAAGCATTAAAAACTATTTTCCTTAAATCTCTTTAAGGTCTTCTTGATGCTATTAGAATAGTGTTATATCAGGTATGTTACCAATTCCTTCAGAAGGCTAAGACATAAAGAGGTTTTTACTCAGCAATACTTAGATGTCTGTTTAATTGCTATAGAGCTTTATAGATATTTAGAGAAAAGAATCAATTAGTAAATAAAATTGCCTATGGCAGGATTCTTTCTTGAATTAATATTAATCCTTAAGTTGATTTTTTTGGGAGTATATAAATTCCTTTTTATATAAAAATATATTGTTAAATAGTAGCTTTAGCCATTAACCAAAGGACAGATTTTATATATATTTCTTTTGTAGCTGTACCTGCATACTTGTGTCAGCACCATGTATGTAGGTATGAGAGTGCTTTCAAACAACCCCTCCACCTGGCCTACTCTGTCTCCAGCTGCTTGGGTAGGACCACTGAGATATTATGCCAGTCTTGAGATGCAGTTTCAAAGTAGCGACACTACTTCACCAGTGTTTTAAACTGGAACCTTGAGGCTAATTAGTATTACACTCAGGCCACGCTCAGCTATTCTTATTTACTGCCTTGTATTCTACTTATTTATGTATTTGTTTGTCTCTTGCACTAGATTATACGCTCCTGTGGGCAGGGACTATGTCTTTTTCATCTTTGTATTTTTCATGGCATCTAGCATAGTGCTTTGCACATAATAGTCACTTGGTGTTTGTTAAATAAAGCTATTAGTGTCATTAAAACAGACAGTATAATGTGTTTTTAGATATTTTGTGTGAAAACTAAGTCTAAATTTTTTATAAGTAACTCCAGTTTTTTCTTTAGCATCTGAACAGTTTTATGTTTGGTATTAGAAACTAGAAATATCATAAGTTGCAAATTCATGTACTTTTCCTTGAAGGTGAGTAGTGATGGTTTCTCTTTGAACATTTCCAGAATCATTAACTTATTTACTTTTATTGTTAAGTGTTCTAGACAGGATTTCAGCACATTAATCATTCAGTCCTAAGAGTTACTCTCAGGTGTATATTTCCAGGTGTTTACTTTGATGTGGGGGGAGAGCAGGGATTTGTGGAATGAGAAAGTTTCTGATTCAGTCAAGTTTTGTTTTGGTTTGGTTTTATTGTTTTTGTTTTATTTTTGCCATATGGGAGATTGGACTGAGGGGCACTTCCTTTGTCTTTTATGACATTAACTTTTCTTTTCTTCTTGTTTTTTAATAATTCAGGTTAGCCTGGCGGGTGGCTCACGCCTATAATCTCATCACTTGGGCAGTTGAGGCAGGAGGATCATTGCAAGTTCGAGACCAGCCTGGGCTACAAAGTAAGCTCAAGGCCAGCCTGAATTGTGTAGTGAGACCCTGTCTCAAAAAAACAATACAAAAAAAAATAATAATAATGCAGACTAATTATATATACATGCAGACTATATGTGCTCTCAACTTGAGTTTCTCTGTTTACTCATGGTTGGTATTTTGACTAAAACATTGCATAATTGATACAGTGGCTTTCCTAGATTATTACATTTGAACGTACATAATTATTTTCCCCTTAATGGTGATATTAACTTCAGTTAGGGTGATTTTAAATTTTTATTTATTTATGGAGACAGAATCTTGCTATGTAGTTCACAATGTGCTGAATTCACAGTGATCCTCCTGCCTCAGCCTCCCCAGTGGGTGTGCACCACCATACCGGCTAGAGTTTTTAAAAAAATTTTCTTTAGCCTACAATGCTTTTGAATTCGTATGCCATTTGAGGAGGGATACAAGGATTTATTATCAGTTGATTTTTTTCCTGTACCAATTTTATTCTTATGGTTGCATATTGATTTTTTAAAATCTGTATTTGTCAGTATTACATTGCAAGGTAGAGCATTCCTTGAAGAATCAGTTTCTAGTAAAGATGGATGCTAGGTACAGCATGAATAGACAGAAAGCTCAGGGGGTGTTTGAGAGAGGTGGCAAAGAGTCTAGTTTATGTGGTACATAGAGTATATATAGAAAAGCCATAGGTTGAAAATGTTAGTTGAGATCATATTATGGAAAGTTATCATATTGAAAACCAACTTGTAGATTTTGGAATTATCTTTTCAAATATATGGCTTTTTTTTTTTTTTTTTTTTGGTCTTTTTTTGAGACCGGGTTTAAGGCTGGCCTTGAGCTCACTTTGTAGCCTAGGCTGGTCTTGAACTCTCAATGATCCTCCTGCCTCAGCCTCCTGGGTTTTGTTATAAGAGAATGACAACATTACAGCTTTGAGATAATTGTGGCAATGATATTTTAAAAATTTCTCAGTTTCTACTCAGAGGGTTATTTAGTATCAAGTCAAGTTGGATCCTATTAAGGCTTGCAAGATGGTAGGAAGAACCTTGGAGAAAAGGTGGTGGTTTTAGAGGAGTTTGTTTTTAAAAGGATGGGAATTCGCCTTCAAATTACTAAATGAAACAAAACAGAAACAAAAATGTAACAATAAAAAATTAGGCAAAGGACATGGTGAGATATTTCATAAAGGATGAGGGGTCTGCAAATAAGGAAAGATAATGAACCTTAATAATTAGGAAGATACAGATGGAAATAACAAGAAGATAGTATTTCTTCTCTCAAACTGTCCACAGTTGAAATGCCTGAGAAGTGTTGGTGTGGGAGAATAAACGGCTTTAAGATTTTTTCCATCTTACTTATTGAGGTATATTGGTTATACAGATTAATAGGTTTTGTTTTGGTGTATTCATATGTGCACATAACATACTTTGGTAATTTTCATTCCTTTCTCATCTCTGTTCCTCCCTCCCATTTCCATTTTTTGGTGGGCTTTCAATGTGTATAATACATTTTTAATTTCTCTTCCTTTAGAAAATATTTTGATGATACCTAGCAAAGTTGAAGATGTGGTCCAACCCATGACCTAGGAAGTCTATACTTCTAGATTTGTTATAGGAAATTTTGAGATTATAAAATACTGTGTTCCTTATAAAATTTGGCCTCTATAGATTTAACATTAATTGATGTTAAATATAGAATCTATACAAACATTGCTTCTAATAGTAAAAACTTGAAAACAGTACATGTATGCATATAGCTATCAATAGGGAATGGTTGAATACATTGTAACAATGTTTTACTGGTTAAATTCTGCACAGTAGTGCAGTTATTTTTCAGGCTTCAGGGCCACTCCTAAACAAATGAACCAGTTCAGATTCACACCAGAAATGTAGGAATGTGTCTGTGTTACTGTACCTTTGTCTCTTATAAATATTATAATAGAAAGTTTCTCATCATTAATGTACATATCTGGGTATTTCAAACACTTTCATATGTTCAAACTGTCTATAGGAAATAATAAAATTATTTGGTCAGAATGTTGTAAGTGCCCCTCCCCCAATTGTTAGCAACAGAGGAACAAAACAACTTAATGTTTGTATTGTTTGATTGACTTTGTAGGCCTAGAACTGGTAGACTGAGCATCTATTGAGAGGATAACAATATGCAGTGTGCAGTAGCAAATATGGGGCATTTCCTTCTTGTTTTTGAAATCCATTATTGTTCTTACTGTTTTGTTCAGTTTTAGTGTTTTATTTTATTGTATGTTGTTTTGATTGGTTTCATTTTGTTTTGTTTGATTTATGTCTGATGGTATGGGCAGCAGTTTTGAAGATAAGAGGCATTATGGTAGCCATTGTTGATTTCCTATTATCCTGTTTTGAAGTCCTGTATTACTTTCACTGTTTTGTTTTGGTTGACCTTACTCTGTTCTATTTTGCTTGGTTTTATTCTCTTTAAAATTAATTAAGCACTTACCTAACAAGTGTGAGGTTATGAGTTCAATCCCTGATACAAAAAATAGATAAAAATAATAAAATTTTGTAAGTACAAATAGTAAATATTTTAGACTTTCTAGCTACACACGCTCTTTTAATTTTTCTGCTGTTGTAGTGTGACGACAACCCAGAAAATAATTAAGTAAAATACTACTACTTAAAATTTTATTATGGAGCCAGGCATGGTGGTGCATGCCTGTAGTCCCAGCACTCAGGAGGCTGAGGCAGGAAGATCACTGCGAGTTTAAGGCCAGCCTAGGCTACAAAGTACATTCAAGACCATCCTGAACTGCATAGCAAAATCTTGTCTCAAAAAGATAAAAATAAAATTTATTATGGAAAATTAAATTCAGATTTCTTACAATTTTCACATCAGCTTTTCGCCTCTTGCATTTGATTCTTGAAAAGCTTCCTTTTATTCCTATATTAATTTAAATAATCATTTTATTTGCAGAAATGAAATGTGAGGGCTGGAGATACCACTCAGTGGCACAGAACATGCCTGGCAAGCACAAAGTGCTGAGTTCAATTCCCAGTACCACCAACAACAAAAAGCCCGATAAAAAAAAATGTCTGATTTTTTGACTTTTCAGCCTTTTACTTTTTTTTTGTAGAAGAACTGGTAAACTGAGCATGAGGGATAAACAAATTGTAATTTTTATTTTTCCAAATATTTTCAAAGTGATCTTTACTTGTTAGCTGTCCTTTAAACTTAAAATGTAAGGCTGGTGATTTAGCTCAGCAGCTTAAGCACCTGCCTGGCAAATGCAAGGTCATGAGTTTGATTGCTGGTACCCCCCCCCCATTACTTGTCCAGATAAAACCTGTATATTTTTCTACCCTAATATTATTACTTGGTTTTTAGCTAAAAGAGGAAATGAAATAGGTAATGCGCACAACACCTAGTCTGATGCTTTGTTATAAAAGTTTATACCAGTGATTGTTGTGCTAATTAAAGGTGTCATTATTAACTACCTAAGTTAGCCTAGGCTTCAAATGAAGTAAATGGTACTGAGATGGGGAGCAGAAATAAAAATAAGTAAGAGAGACAAGGAAAATTATCTTAAAATTGTACTTTTAAGAAAATTACAGCAGGGGCTAGGGATTTAGCTCAGCAGCATAAGCGCCTGCCTTGCAAGTAGGCAGTCGTGAGTTCGATCCCTAGTACCGATAAAAAAAAAGACAAAAAGAAAAAAAGAAAATTACAGCTTAAGGAGAGTTACCAAAGATTATAATGCCTTTTTTTTTTTTTAAATGGGTACTAGGGATCGAACTCATGACCGCCTGCTTGCAAGGCAGGTGCTTATGCCGCTGAGCTAAATCCCCAGCCCCTACAATGCCTTTTTACCTTCTAAGTACCAAAAAAAGAAGGGTTTTAAAGATAACAATAAGCCTATAAGTGGGCCTGCTGCTTTTCCTCAGATCTGTAGATTCACAAATTGCAGACTTTCACCCTCAAGAAAGTCTGCCTCACTTTTCTCAAGAAAAGCACCTAGTTCCAGGCCATAAAGTGCCCTACTCAATGAGCGCCTGCACTCCTGAGTGTGTACTTTCTAGTAAATCTTTCCATGTTATTTATAGATGTGTCCTGATTTTTTTCTGTGACCGAAGTCTGTGAATCTACAACATACCCTGTGGGTAGGGTAAGTTTAGTTCCTCATCTTTTGGGGGGCCTCCCTCAGGCCCTGTAGAATGACAGTACAGCCAATAAATAATAGCTAGAGAAGTGGACTTCCAGTTTTCAAGGAAGAGGAGAACTTAGACTGAGTCAAAAAGAGAAGTTGGAGATAGATTTAAACAATGGGAAGGTTATTTGTATCACCTGAAGCACTTTCTTGAAAGATGTTGCAATGTTCAGTCTATCTTAGGTTATCACTAAGTAGGTCAAATGAAGGAAACTTCGAGCACCACACTTTCTTACAGATAAAAAATGTAAAAAAGTCATCTTGGCCTGGGTTTTTCATTTAGTATGCAGCATCTGTGGACTGCCACTGTGTGCCAGTCTGCTACTCCATTTAATTCCTTTTAAACATACTGAATTTTTATTTTTTTTGTTTGTTTTTTGGTACTGGGGATCAAACTCATGACCTTGTACTTATCAGGTAAACATTTAAGCCACTGAGCTAAATCCCCAGCCCCATACTGAATTTTTAAAAAGCCTTCCTCAGTAATGATGAATGTACTCATCTTCACATCTGATCTGGTTGCTCAACTAGACAATATCTAAAATACAAGAAGGTGAGCTGAGTGTGGTGGTGCATGCCTATAATCCCAGCACTTGGGGAGGCTGAGGCAAGGAGGATCCTGGCAGGTTTGAAACTAGCCTAGTCTACAAAGTGAGCTCAAGGTAAGCCTGAACTTCGTAGTGAGACCCTGTTTCAAAAAACAAAATATAAATACATGAATAAATAAAAGCTGTCTTTATCTGGTTTTTATTTAAAAGCTTTATATAGTATTTGATCTTTAACCTAACCTAAATAGAGAGCTTTTCATGATTCTTAGGGCAAACAGAGCAGCCTCAGCAAAGAAAAATAAAATTTAGATCAATAAATATGAGGTGGACTCATGAGGGCTGCGTATTTTTTTTCCTTTTTTTTTGGTACTGGGGGTTGTCACGCTTGCCAGGCAGGCACTTGTGCTGTCTATATCCCCCCAGCTTACATATTTTCAATTCTGGAGTGTTAGGGAAAAACAGTAGTTATATGGCTGTATCTGTACAACATTAAACTTGGAATATGACAAGGAAAAATAACCAGGTTTTTGGTGTTTTCATAATCTACTTTGACCAGTCGATAGGATGAGGTAAGGCTTTTTCAAGTAATTTCTTGTGTGTCCTTGGTTTACAACTTAGAGATTGGTCTATCTTTGTAAGACATATTATACAAAAATCGTTTACTGTGATGAACAGGAGGCCTTTTAAGATCTAGAACTGCTTTCCCTCTTTTTTTCAAAAAGTCTTTACAAAATATTTATTTTTACATTGTAGGTATTAAAAATATTTACTGAATAAATTACTATTCCTTCACACCTTTTAAAGTGAATTTTGTAAATTAAAATGTTTTACTTTGTATAAATAAAAGGACATGTTCTATTGATATACAGTGAACTCATCTGGGTCTTCTTGTTTAATACAAGTTCCTTCTATTGGAGTCTGATGATTCTGAGGCCAGCAACTCTTCTCACTTGTGCAAACTAGAATTGTTCAAATTCCACTGAAAGACCTAAGTTAGCACTTTTGAGCATACTGGCCAGTATAAGCTGGAACTCAAATGTCCTTTGGCCTCCCCTGTGACTAATAGCTGAGATTTCAGTAACTTCTGATATAGGACAAGTTAAAATGAATGGTTCTCCACACCCAGTAACACTTGAGAAAAGCACATTTTACAGGAGGAAGGCTTCTGTTGTCTAAAGGCTTCAGTCCTTGGTCAGCAGGCTCCATTGCTTTTTGGCCTGTGAAGTGACAAGGATGGCACAGGAAAGCCGCTTACTTCGTGGGGGGCTTTTTGCTGATTTTACCAAAATATATTTATTAAGTTGCATTCCTTAATCATTTCTGAGAAAGTTGAGAGTTTACTACCACTAACCAGTTGTATACATTTGTTGCTATCAAAACTATCCTTACAATGTGATAGAATTTTTAAGATTATTGAGGAACACACTTGTAGGCCATGCTTTGCTTTGAGCTGGAGGTACTAGTAGCTACAGGAAAGGAAAAAGGACAGTTTTACATATTTAGAAATGGAAAAAAGCCTACAACAAACATCCTTACCTTCATCACCGTTTCATTCTATAGCCCTCTGCAGCTCTCTGAGACTTGTGTTTGGATGGGAAAGAAATACTGTGACTTGGCACCTCATTCCCTCTTGATTAGTAGGCTAAAATGTTTCTGGATTTTTCTGTCCACAATGTTCTATAAATTGCTATATTTAAACTAACTTTCTGGAGACACCCTTTTAAGGTAGTATCATGAGCCACTTCATTCTGCTGGGATCTGATTTAACCTTTTGAAAACATGGGAGGGACCTGTGTAATGTGACCAGAATCTAGGGTGGATCTCCAGGCTTAAGCTTTTCACTTGGAATGTGCTCCATGCTGATCCACAATCAAGGTTTAAAACAAGTTTGGGACGTGAAAGATACTGAAAGTATGCAGCTGAGGTCCATTTCATTCTAAAATAGAAGGCCGCTTAAGGGCCTTACCTATAATCTGCCTTAAACAAAGCTAAACCACAGCAGGAACTGCATGTTGACCAGGAGTTGACATCCAAGGGATACTCATTTTCTCACTGGCATGTGATACAGTGCTGTTTATCTTGCTTGAAAAGATAATGACATGATCTGTCCCTGCTGGGATTTATATCTGTACCCCTAGGGGCTGAGAGATTTCAAAGCTGCTGTTCAAATGGCAAAACCAATTACATTAAACCATTACTATTAAACTGTATCTCTGGTGACTGCTAAAATCTAAAGTGTAAATATGTGGTACAAAGGACTAGTTTTTAAAGTTCTGCCTTCAAAATCTTTGAATCTTGAGAAAAGTTTATGACTTGCAAGGCAGCTAGCTCAAGCTATTTCTCAGCTTTTGAAACAAGGTCTCCCTTGTTATGTTACTGGCCTCAAACTTGTAATTCTCCGTCAGCCTTAAAAGTGGCTGATATTATAGGGGTGTGTGCACTCAGCTTGAGCTGTTTATAAAGGACAATTGAAAAGACACCTTGGTGCCAGGTCTGCTTTAGGATAAACAGCTACAGAAGAATCCTACCATAAAAAGTTTTTTTTTCTTTTTTCTTTTCCATTACTTTGGAGATAACATACACATATAAACACATCGCTATACTTACTGACATAAAATATAAAATTGATGGCAAATACAAGTCTCTTGTATAGATTTAGGAATTGCATTTCTCAATAGACCAAGCAACGTTTCTGCTAATGGCACTTGCTGTGACTCATTCCAAGGATCTGCTGTTGATGAACATCGATTTAAAAAAAGCTTCATATCGAAAGAAACTTTTATCATTTGTTTTATTAACATGGCTACCTTACTAAAATATTTTCGCAAAATCAAAAGCCAGGGTGATGATTCATACATTGCAGTAGTCTGTTAGAAAAAAACATTCTGGGTAGCAGGATTTGTTTTTATTAGGTTTTATTTTTTCACTCTAACTTAAGGTAGTGCCCCCAAACAATGTCATTCAGGTATGGGTTAAGAAACTTGAGTGTGCCTCATCCTCCCTGGCACCTAAATTATCCACTGATAACCTTTTTCCTGCCTCTACACCCTTAGCAATATTAGCATATTCCTACATAAAGCTTATTATCCCACACCAAATTACTTAGCTTCAAAGGGCATGTGGGTTTTTAAGTGTTTATCATCTAGACCATTTTTTTCTCTTGAAAAAAAAATTTTTTTTTTGGTACTGGGAATTGAAAACTTTTGCGTTAAGGGTACAGTGTTTAAAATGATCTGGAATATCACAATCTTTCTTCCTAAATGATTTCTGAAAATGCATTCGTTAGATTTTTATATGACACAGCCAGTAGTCACTTTAATAGAACCTTAGTGCATTTTTTGTTTAGATAATCCATATCAAATAGCTAAGCTAAAAAAGTTGCTTTTGGGATTCTAAATGTACTTAAAATACCGGGAATGTATGAAGATACAAGACTTTATTATTAAATTTTGGTGGCCCTGTTCCTGATATAGCTCTGTATCCTTAATTCTGAGATTGAAAATGTAACTTGAAAGCTAATGTATTACTGTAATAAAACAGTAATTCCTTTAGAATTTCAATTTAGAAGCCGTCCACTTCTTAAAAGAATTTAAAGCAACTAGACTGTCTTTAGAAATACCATTTCAAATGTTGCAGACTACAGAACACTTTCAACTATTTTTTCTAACCAACAACATGAAATTTTGCAAGCATAAATCTTCACTCGTACAACATGGTGGCGAGGCATTTCTTTGCAGAACAGAACTGCCCTTTTACCTGCCAGATTCTTCTGTCATCCTAAAACGACAGTGTTTTGGGAAATACATGAACTAAAATGATTAAAACTAATGGAAGCAAAACTACTTGGCACACAAATTGTTTTACAACCAATAGGATATGATGTTAAGTGAAAATAACTGTTTAGGACTTGAGTTTTTCTCAAGAGCCTTCTGGGAAAGAAAAAAATCTCATAAAGATGAAAGACACGGAAACATGTTCTTTCATCCTTCATGGCATTGGCTCTATGATGATATGGTACAGCTCACACAGAAAGTACTGGGGATATTAATCGATAAGGAATGCCGTAGATACCTTAATGCTGTAGAAGACACGATGATCCGGCTTTGAAGCGCTTACAGTCCCACTGCTAATCTACAGGCAGTGTCGAGGTGGTCCCACTGAAATACACGTCTAATAATCTCTTCCCTCCAGTAAGACACTTAAGGTATTTTTTTAAGCCAACCATCCTTAACCTAATTATCTTTGAGACTCGTAATTTGATGTGACTGAAACCTCGTCCTGCTACAATTTTGGTCCAGTCCTTCCTTAAGCGTTATGATACTCAAAATTCTTCTAACGCCAAAGTGATCACTCAACTGGGCCGATGCCAAGTCCACCAAAATGTCCGCAAAGAGCCTAGGGAAAAGTTATCACAAAGCCAGATTGAGATAACTCACAAATGGCCTTCACTGTCCTTTGAGCTAATTAAGCACTACCCGAAGAGGAGACTTTCCTAGGATCCGCGAGTCAGTTTCTCCAACCATCAGAAGGGTGTGCGTAAGGGCAGGGACCATTTGAAGCCCATTTCATTCCCCTTCCTTGGGATATAAGTAACCACCCACTGCATGAAACTAGGCGGGGGAGGAACGCTCTGCGGGGAGGCCGTTTCCCTGAGTCACCTAGAGGGCGGAAGGCAGGGCCCATCTGCCCACGCCACGTCCTCTTCCTCAGGGACTCGGTCGAAATACGCAGGGGCCGCAGGCGAGGGCAGCAGCACCAGCCTCGCCTCACAGTGGCCCAACAGCAATCTAATTCCCAGAAGACGCCGCACTTCCCTAGCACCCATTCTAGCAGCAAACAGCCGGCCCTTCCTTGGCAGCATCACGTGCACCTGGAAGTGCGTGGGTGGGCCCTAGGGCGCCGACGGAAATGACGTCGTTCGTCCCGAGTCGCATGATGTGGCAAAATGCAAAAAAAAAAAAAAAAAAAAGGAGGGGGTAGGGAAAACAGATTGGGGAAAGTGATGAGTCTAAAAAGTAGTCCCTTCGGGTCCTCCGTTTGCCTTGTGTCGCTGCAGTCACTGAGGCGCTCAGCGCACTGCGCCCCGAATTCCTGCGCCTGATCGCGGCGCGGCGCCTCGTGGAGGGGTACATAAAGCGGACGGCGTGAGGTGGCTGGGCGGAGCTCTGTCGCCGGGATCCTTCCGCAGGGCTCAGCCGTTTCCGGAGTCTGCGCTGCGCCGGGTTCCGCCATTGCGGCTCTCTCGGCCCCTGGAGCCTCCGCCCCCGACCTGAGCTTTTTCGTCTGTCTACCAGTTTCCTGCGTCCCCAGAGAGTATCCTGCAGAACCCAGCCTCCCCCTTCCCCTTCTCCTCCTCTCCCTCGGAGAGCCTGGGCAGCTACTGCGCTGCAGCCCCAGTGACAGGAGGAGACCGTACCCCACGACAGCGCCATGGCCCAGATTCTTCCAATTCGTTTTCAGGAGCATCTCCAGGTGCGGCTGGGCCGGGCTGGTGAGGGCTCTGGGAAGGGTGGTGGGAAGGAAGGAAGAGGCTGGAATCTGAGCCCGAGTAGGACCGGGTTTGGGGGGAGGTTGTCGATCTTCGGCATAATGAAGGGAATGGGCACTACGTTGAAAGCTTAAAGGGTTAAACAACATGGGGCTTGAATGAAAGTGAGTCGAGGTGCAAAGGGCACCGAGGCCTGGGTCTGAGGGACGTTCTGTCTTCTGGGTGGCAAGAACTGCGCTTACTAACTTTCCCCTTCCCGTTTTACTGAGTTCATTCATTGGGGTAGGGGGATGAGAGGGGAGATGCTTCAGCGTTTCTCTCAGAGCAAGAACTATCCTCACGCCCCTGAGCCATTGCAGGGCTGTCATCTTCCCTTGCTCTTTTTCCCCATCAGGTCTGCACCCTGGAGTTGTGTGGCTGGTGGGTTGGGGAGGAGCAACCTTTTTTTTCCCCTCCCTCTATGGCTCGCAGCTGAGAAAGGCACCTTCTCTGGGGGAGGGGGGGAATGGCTGTGGCTTCTCTCTCTCCTCTCCCTAGACAGTAGAAACAGGTCAATAAAGGAACAGAAAGGCTAGAAGGGACGCATTTCTCAGGGCCATGTCAATCTCATGAGTGTGTGGGGTCAAGGTCCCTAGAGGAATTCGTTTAATTTCTTCTTTTCTTGTTTTCTCTGAAAGTAGTGTGACTCTTAACCGTTCTTTAATTCTAAAAGGTTGGAAGAGTTTTTCTGGAGGTTTCCTTGGGATCCTCTGCAGTCTAGCATGTAGTTGGAGAATCATAGCCTGAATATCTCCTTCAGGACTGCACGATTCAATAGGGTGCTGGGAATAGAGCACACTTGTGCACATTAGCCAAGGTTAGTTCATCTGTAATTGGCATCTTTTTAGTGGGTTCTAGAGTTCCTTCCCCGAGAGCTTCATTCTGGAGACAATGTACTGTCTAGTCTGGCAACGTGCCAGTGCCCTGCATAGGCAGGTGACCATTGGGAGGTCTTCTCAGAATTAAGCCACTTCCAAGCTTCTGATTTTCCTGGTTCAGCAATCTTGACTTTTACTTAACTGCAAAAATTTATTCATGTTAATACACTTAAAGTATCCCTTAAAGAAAGTCTGAGGGCTGATTTTTTGATACAGGATGCAGTGGTTTGACATGTTAATATTGAACATCTTACATTGAAGCAGATTTATTTAATTTCCCCGATTGGTATAACATAAAGGATTCTTGCTAATAAAGTTTAATACCCAGGCTATGAGTAATTTCATATTTCTTTACAGGTATTATCACGTTTGCTTGCAACAGCAAGAAATTATTTTCCTCTAATAGAAAGAACAATAAATTTTTGCCTGTAAAACAAGTAAACGCAACTTTCTTCTCCAAAGCAACTTTCTTCATTCAACTCTTAATTTTCAAATACTGTAACTCAGCTGACCCTGGCAAGAAAAATAGTTTTACAAAAAGTTAAGAAATGTTAAATGATAGTGAATATAGAAGAGTTATTGTCATGCTGCATCCATGTTTAATTGTGGTTACCTGTGTTGCAGTGTGATGATAAATGAAGGTGGAGGGTTGAGAAGGGTACAGTTCCTGGATATGAAGAAAAACGTGGGCTTGTCCTCGCCTCACATATGCATCTGACATAGCTTTCTGCAAACAAATGCACACAAACAGGACACCAGAGAAACAGGCACAGCAGTTCTTTCTTTTACATGACAAGAATAGACCCTACTCATAAATGATGTTGGCCAGTGTTAATTTTGCGTAATTCTTTGCTTTTTATTTTTGTTGCTTATGAGACAAGAATTGTCAAATGATTCCAAAGATTAGAGTCTAGCCTTTTTACTAATTAAAGGCAGACTTGATACGGGTCTGGTTTCTTAAGTGATTCAAAATTTCTGAGAATACTTGAGAGAAATCATTTCCTTCTCACATAACTTGAAGATTTTGAGTATAAAGCAGCTTTGCAAAAATACTTGAAAAATTTGGACATTATTTTTGTAGTGCTGTGTCATACCTAAACTGTATGCTGTATGAATGTGTACTGCAGTAAATAGTGATTAATTTGCACAAAAAGCCTAAATTACCAATGGCTTTCAGAGTACTGTATTTCCTGGTTTCACATTCTTATCCTCTCACTTTAAAAAGATTAATAAAAATTATTTTAGCATTCAGAAAGCTGAGGCAGAATTGTGAGATCAGTGCTATCCTGGGCTACATGTTGAGACCCTGTCTCAACAAAAGCAAACAATAAAAAGGATTATTTTAATTGACGGAAGGCTCTGAGCCTCTGTTGGTTTGCTAAGTAGCAGTAAACACTCTGAAACATTTAGTATAAAACCTTTAAATGAGAAATTTGGGTGTAGTATTAGCATGTGAAACTCCAAATGGTGAGCTGGAAATTTATTTTTGTGCCCCTTAGCTCTGAAAGATCCATCATCAGGACTTGGTGCTACAAGAAATGAGTGTTAATCCTTTAAGTTATAAAGGAATTTTTTTTCTGTTTTGGATTTTAGACTGGTAGCAGTCAGCAAAAAAAAACACCTATCAGGCATGAGTTTCCATGCTTATTGGCGCCACATTTCTTAGATATGGCCTATACTTTTTATTTTTACTTTTACTGTATTCAGCCCAAGTTCTGTAGAGCCAGTTTCTGTCACCCTGCACTTTCTAAATAAACTTTTTGGCACTGTTTTAAGAGGTGCCTGTATGGGTAGTATGCTGCTGGAGTTGCAGATTGTGAAGAAGTCATAAGCTTCATATAAAATATTGTTCACAATTTTCAATTTCTGATTTTTTTTTTGCATTCAATTGTCTGGCATCAGTTTTTCTGAAATATTAAGTGTCTTTATGCCAAGTGGTTCTGTTCTGGGTTTTTTATTAAAAATTTACCTTTGCTGTTCTTTTCCCTAAGATACATAAATGCAGGCATGGTCCATTGTGTGGTGGTTCATACCTGTTAATCCCAGCACTCAGGAGGCTGAAGCAGGAGCATCCTGAGTTCAAGGCCACATAAGACCCTATCTTAAACCCAGACAACAAAATGGCATGGAATGTTTTTTGAGTTGAATGATAGGGATTCTTGCCAAGGTTATATTGGTTTGCAGAGAGAAATGTTAAGTATTACTGGGATGTGATATATGTAGCTGGACTGGAAGACGTGTACTACCTAGAATTCTGCTACAATCTGCTTTGGGAATAGCGTTCAAGTTTTAAGATGTTTTTCAAATTTTTTGTAATGGTCAGTTTATCCATCTTTACAAAGTGTGGCTAATTTAGATGAAAGTACTTTAACTGAAGTTAAATACTGTAACTCAAGACAGAACTGTGTGTATATAGAACTACAGTCATTTCTTTTTTTTGTCTTTTTCATTTTTATCGGTACCAGGGATCGAACTCACAACTGCCTGCTTTGCAAGGCAGGCGCTTATGCCGCTGAGCTAAATCCCCAGCCCTCAGTCATTTCATTTTTAGTGTGCAGTGAAATTAATGATTTCAGGAACCTTGAAAGTTTGCTCTTGGTGTAATTGTTTCACTATGGTTGGGATCTACACATTGGTTTTAAAAGACCCATTTATATTTACTCTTTAGCTTCTAGTTTTCAGTTTCTTGAGACAGTAGTCCAGATTAATCTTTAATTCACTGTGAAGCGCAGGCTGACCTCGGATTTAGCAATCCTTCTGCCTCAGGAGTACGTGCCTGTAATCCCTGAGTGTTGGGATTACAGGCATAAACCACTATATTCAGCTTAGTTTTTAGCTTTGTAAAATTACTTTTAAATGTATATATTCAACCCTATATGACATTTGAATTATATTTAACTTTTTTTTTTTCTGTCAGTGATGTGCCTTTTGCATTTTGAGAATTAACTTTTTGACAGAACTTTGCTCAGTGATGGAAATGTCTTTTAGCTTTATGTGGGTGTTGAGCACTTGATATTTGGCTAGTGTGACTGAGAAATTAGTTTTGGTTTTTCTTTTTAATTTAAATGTCAGGTAGCCAACATATAGCTTGAGCTACAATATTGAACTGCACAATGGATTATAGGCACATACTACTGTGCTTTATAGGACTGAAGATTTATCAACCACCCATATTTCATATACTTAGATCACTTTGTTAGCTAAAATTAAAACACTCAGAAAGAATACTGTCTTTTGGGAGAAGAGGTGTCAATAAACAGTGACTTGAATGCAGAGAAGAGCAAACTTCTGGAGCCTCTTAGGTACTATTAATGTGACTTGGGTACTTTCAGATCTTTACTTAACCCTCTCCCCACACCTCTCCTAACTAAGACTCCAAGTGGTGCCCAAGGACCACAGTGTCAGAATGGCCTTTATACGCAGAACTTACACTACACAATATTTTGTAGAGATGACTGTACATCCAGGTGTGCTTCTTGTTATGTTTTTGGACTTTAGCCTAGAGAGGAGACTTGTGTCTATGTCCTTAAAATGTGATTAATGATCTGCTAGTTAGTGGACAGAGTGCAAGTTTGGGTGTTGTGGAGACCAGTGCTACCTAATAGGAAAATTATATGAATCACAGCATTCTGAATTTGTCAGCATCCATCCTAAAAGTGAAATACAGGTAGAATTCTTAATATATCTCATTAAATTCATTGCGTCAAGAAGATTGTTATTTCTGTGGTCAGTATAAAATTTACCAATCAGCTCTTTTACAATTTTTGCAGTAAATTTCCAGCATCTGATGTTTATTTCACACTAGAACACATCTCAATTTATTCCCTATTTTCTTTTTTATTGTTTGGATTTTTTTTTTTGTACCGGGGATTGAAATCACGACCTTGTGCTTACTAGGCAGGCACTTAAGCTACTGAGCTAAATCCCCAGCCCTGTTGTTTGGATTTTTGAGATAAGGTTTTGATGTGTAGTTGAGGCTGGCCATGCCTGGCTCCTATTTTCTTTTCCAGTGTATATTTTTATTAGTGCATTTAACATTAAAAATACCGAGTTTTATTGTGGCATTTTAATACGTGTATAAAACATTGTGATAATTCCCATCCCCTCATTATCCTACTTTACATCTCACCTCCCCTTTTACTCTCCTCTCATCTAATATCTTTTAATTTTCTTTCTTTTTGTTCTTAAACAGAGTCTTGGTATTTGAACTCACTGTATATCTAGGCTGTCCTCAACTTGAGGTGATCCTCATGCCTCAGCCTCCCAAGTGCTGCAGTTACAGGCCTTTGCCACCATAACTGGTGCAAATTTTTTTTAATACAAGATTTCATATACAGAATGTTTGCCTTGGGAATACTTTACAGTTTATAGAAATAAGTTCATAGGTTATCTTTCATAGTAAGTGAAGCTACTTTTCTAAATTCATTTACTGATGTGCCATGATAGAGTACTTCATAAAATAAGCTTGTCTTGTGAACTAGTATAGAGTTTATAGCTCTAGATGCTGTGCCCTGTGGCTAATGCACTTAACTGGAATGTATGATAGGAAGCTTGGATCTGAATGTATTAGGAAAAACCCATCTGTCAAATGTCAGTTTTATAAGTCTCTTCTTTTGTGTTGTGGAAGACAATAGTTATTTTTTGAATTTTTTTTATCGGTACCAGGGATCAAACTCACGACCACCTGCTTGCAAGGCAGGTGCTTATGCTGCTGAGCTAAATCCCCAGCCCAAGACATAGTTTTTTAAAATTGTACTTTCAAGGGAATAACCATCAAATCTTAATTTTCTTGTAATCTATAAAATCAAAATACATTGACCATTATAACTATTTGAGTACCTAATATGTACTAAACAATGTTAAGTATGTTATGTTTATTACCTCATTTATTGGCAAAAGAACTCCTTTGAGTAGAAAGAATTAGTCCTATTTAATAGATCGGGAGGGTGAAGTTCATAGCAGTTAAGAGTCATACACCTAGACTTTAAAACTTGTTCTCTGATTTGGGCAGGATGCCTCATTTGGCAAATGATTTGTGTAATTTGAACTGCAAAATGTACTACAAATGATCTGTCCTTTGTGGTGGTCTTTGATACATACATTCTAGCAGAAGTTATAGGGCAGTACTTTAATATCTTTTGAGAGGGTTTTATCCATAGTCCCAGTGATTAATTATGTAAAATGATTTGGCTCAGATTAATTTATAATTAGAATTACCTGTATTCGCTCTCATGTGGGCACAAATTTTCCTACAGACTTTTCCTTAGTGGTGAGAGTGAATGTATTCCATTCTGAATCCTTTTGTGAATGCAAGAAACTTGCTTTCTATTTTACTGTATAGTCTGTTTTTGTGTTTGTACTAATAAAAAACTTGATAAGAACTCCAAGGAAGACATTTGTGTTTGAAAAGCCCAGTGGAGGAAGATGGGATTAGAATATGCTTGTAGTTTTGAGTGTGGTAGTGGCAGAAGAGGAAATGGTAACAAACCTGTAGGGGTGTGCTTTGGAGGCACAGCTGTCCGTAATATTAGTGCTTCCTGTTCTGAATCATTGGGTAAATAATGAGTTCGTTAAGTTTTAAAATAAAAAAGAGCCAGCCTGGTTGGCACATACCTTGTAATCTCAGCTACTAGGAAAGGTGAGGCAAGAGAATCACAAATTCAGGGCCAGCCTAAGCAATTTAAGGAGACCTTGCTTCAGAAAAATGTAGCTGAATGTGTAGCTTAGTGATACTGCACTTTTCTAACATGAGTGAGGCTTAGGATTCAATGCCCAGTACCTCAAAGTAAATTAATAAGTATAGCAGATTTTAAAAGTTTTGTTTCTTAAAGAATAGGGACCAGGTTCATTAGTAGCGAATTAAAAGGTTGGGAATGTAACTCAGTGTTAGCATGCATAAGACTCTTGAGTTCAGTCCCCAGTAAAAAGTCAAACTCCAGTTGGATGTTGTGATGCACTCCTGTAACCCAAACCCTGTAGGTTGAGAAGGTAGGATAGCTAGTTCAAGCTCAGCCTGATAAACTTAGCTCAGCCTGTCTCAAAATGAAAGGGCTGGGGATATCGCTCAGCATGAAGGCTCTAGCTCAGTCTCCAGTCCAAAAAAAATTTAACTGTAGGATGCAGTTGTGCAATATGGATGTTTAATTGGGGTTTTATGTATTTGATTACATGAAGTTTTTAGCTTGTCTTACCTTTATTTATTAAAATTAGTGCTTTCTAACAGTTGTGAAGTTGACTATAATATAGTTTATACTTAGTCCTTACACTTAAATATTAGTTTTTCCTTCCTGTGTTCTAGAGGAATCTGTTTATCCTTGTATACCATGCTAAAGGAAAAAGCTACAAATAACCAGTTTTTGAAGCCAAGATCCAGAGTTACATTGAACTCTTCTCCTGTGCCGGGACTATTTTTAAGTGTAGGGAAAAAAAGAACCGCAGGACTCAGGAATTGTAGAGGTTTTTTTGTTTTTTTGGTATTTTTGAGACAGGGTCTCTCCATGCAGTTCAGGCTGACCTTGAGCTCACTTTGTAACCCCAGCTGCTCTCAAACTATGATTCTTCTGCCTCAACCTCCAGAGTGCTGTAATTTCAGATGTGTACCACCATGCCTGGCTTGTTGGGATTTTTTGGTCTTAATATGTAGCCCAAGTTGGTCTTGAACTCAGATCCTCCTGCCTCAGCCTCCTAAGCACCAGATTACAGGCATATGCACAGCTAGAAACTGGAATTTTTGATATCTTTGTCCTTCGAACCTGAGAGTCATAAATGAGAAATAGTTGGTTAAGTTGCTTTCATTAGTTTCTGATTAGCTACTCTCCTGAAAAACTACCAAAGTAGACAGTGAAATAAAAAACTCCACGTACTATATGCTCAGCTTAGCACACAGCTTACTTTAAATAGATTTCATTGTTTGAGGATGAGTAATGGGGGAGGGCCTATAGAATTTACAACCCCATCTCTTTCACTGCTCTTAAATATTTGAGTGTATTGGACTGTGGAAATTTAAGATCAATTTCCTCTGTACATGGCCTCACAATTGCAGCTGTTAGATAACACAAACTTTGCTGGTACAGGTGTTGAACCTAGATGCCTGCTAGGCAAGTGCTCTACCACTGAGCTTCATCCCCAACTCATTGTTAAGTTTTTATTTTGAGACAGGTTCTCATTAAGTTGCCTAGGCTGGCCTCAAACTTGAAATTTTTTGTCTCATTCTCCCAAAAAGGGAGGATAGGCATATACCATTGAGCCTGGGTACACACATCTTAAAAGTTTCTTTTCTTTTTTTTTTAATTTTTTATCGGTACCAGGGATCAAACTCATGACTGCCCGCTTGCAAGGCAGGCACTTAAGCCACTGAGCTAAATCCTCAGCCCCTTAAATATTCTGTATAACCTTTAAAGGTACATTTCTGGAGGTCATAATTTATATCTAGCCAGATGAAAAAATAACTTTACTAATATGCAGATGGGAATATGAAGTATGTTATAAAATTCCCATAATTATACCATAATGGAATTGTTTGTGTGTGTGTGAGACAGGGTCTTGCTATTCAGGCTAGCCTTGAACTCTCTGTAGTTCAGGGTATTCTCAAACTTGAGGTGATCCTCCTTGTCTTAGCCAATGTAAATCTGAGATTACAGGAGAGTACCACCATACTCGTTTCCATATGAAATTTTTGAAAGGCAATTTGGAATGAAGACAGCAATATAAAATGCATATGGCAAGAGGTTTTATCCATTTTTCTGTTGCTCTTGACAGAGTACTTGTGATCTACTATTTTATGAAGAATTGAAGTTGATTTGCTTATGGTTGTGGAGGTTAGGAAGTCAGAGGTATTTGCTTAACATCTGGTGGGACTTTCTTGCTGCTTTGCACCATGGCGGCAAGATAGAGCAAGAGAGCTAGCTTAGGTTTGTGTGGCTCTTTTAAAGCCACTAATGTTTTCATGGAAATCCCATTTAGAAAACCTCATTAATTCTTGCTACTTCCCAAAGGCCTTACCTTACAATGTCATTAACATAAGAGTTTTGAGTTGTTTTTAACACATGAATTTTTGTGGGTCACAGGGAAGCCACAGCAGAGTAAAAACAGACAATTTCACACACAAATTATACTTAAAATATTGAATTAATGTTCAGTTGCCAAATAAAAGATACTCAGTAGATGTTAATTGTAGATAAATTAAAGCCACTTAACCCTTTTAATGTGGTTCGTTCCTTTGTCAATATTAAACAGTTTTAAGATTGCCTGTAACTTCATGCTGATCATTCATTCATTCAGTCTTGAAATTTGTGGCATGTAAGTTCACAAGAAAAATTGGCAACTCAGCTGTAAAAAAAAAAAAAAAGATTCTGGACTTGTAACTTACAGCAGCTGTTAGGCTGATTCTGCTTTAACTGAATGACTCAACCAGAAAAATTAGACAGCAGAGTATCTAATTTCCTTAGCAGATCTGTCAATATAGGGTGAAAAATACATGATTATGCCCAGCAGTGGTAGAAGTGAGCCTAATTGTAACAGTGAGCTCCTCTGTAAAAAGTACATGCTGGGAAGCTGTATCATAGATGGAGGTTTCTGTAGGATGTTTATAGCTAGTAAGGAAACTGACCAGTTTGAGTTTCTCATACCAGGAAACCTGCCCAGGGACATTCATATCCTTAAAGATCTGTATGGTAAAATCAAATACAAAGCAGTATTATTTTAAACCCTGGAAGTAGGGGTTTTTGTTGCTTTTTTAGGACAGGGTCTTGCTGGGCATGGTGGAACAAGCCTGTAATCCTAGCATTTGAGAGACTGAGTCAGGAGAATTGCTGTAAATTGGAGGCCAGCCTGGGCTACAAAGTAAATTCAAGGCCAGCCTAACTGCATAGTGAGACCCTGTCTCAAAGTAGACCAAAAAAAAAAAAGAAAAGACAGGGTCTTGCTATGTAGTTTAGCTGGCTTTGAACCTGCTGTGTTTCCCAGGATGGCTTCAAATTTGCAGAGATCCTCCTGCCTCGGACTCTTAGTGCTAGGATTATAGATGTTTCTGTCACCATGCCTGCCTGGCATTCTTTGCTCACTCTCGCTGTCTGTCTGTCTCTGTCTGTCTGTCATATTTTTGTATCAGGAATTGAACTCCAGAGCCTTTGTACTGAGCTATGTCCCCAGTCCTTTTATTATTTTTTATTTAAGATAGTCTTTCTAAGTAGCTTAATTGCTCAGGCTGGATTCAAATTTGTGATCCTCACTCAGCCTTAGAGTGGGTGGATTACAATCATGTCTGGGTTAAGGCTTTTTTCCTGTTTTTTTGAAAGGCAGGTTTAGATATATGTATTCTGTTTCTACACCCTCACCACCACCCCATGCATTGTAACTAGTAGTTTTGTGCCAGCTTAAAGGGATTAGGCAGAAACCAGCATAATCTCGGGAAGTGTGCTCATCTCCAAGATTTGGAACATAAAAACTTTATTCATGTGTATCCAAGAAGGTTGGTTAAAATTGATTTAATCTTTCATCTCATTTTTGGTTTATGTTTCTTTTATTAGTGAATCCAAAGTCTTTGAAATTCATAGTCAGCAGTGTTTTTTTGTTTTTTTTCCAGCAGTGGTTTATAAGCTGAAACATATCTCCTGGTAGTTTAGCAAAGATAACAGTCTCAATTCCTGTCTTGAGGTGTGGTTTCTTCTGGAACATATTGCTTACAGTTTGGAGACAGTGACATAAGTCAGAGACTCCTAAGAAACAGTAATTCTTTCAAAGGCTAACATGGAATAGAGGCAAATCTAAGCTTTAAGTATGGCATCAGCAAAGGTTAAACGTCTTTTATTTGTTGCTTGACGTCTATGAAGCCTATAAAAGACTGGCTGGTGTCCTGTTGATTGAAGAACTAAAGGAATGGTGCATTATCAGCATTTTTCTTCATTTCCTGTAGAATACAGCAACTGTGGTTTTAATTAGACATTCTGCTAGTTTCCAGGAAGGGCTTAAGAAGTGACTGCTCTCAGCATTTTTTTTTTTTTTTCACTGTGATTGGTACTAGTGAAGGTGAGGATGTTTTGGAGTTTTTAAAGGAAATTGTGCTGAGTGAACTACTTGGGTTGAGAAGTGAACCAAATCTTGAAACATGTACTTAAAAATACTTGCATTGGGAGGTTAGTGGTATAATGACTACCAAGTCTCAGCAAGTCTCTAAAAATTGTTGCCCTTTTAACTCTTTGTTTGCTAACATATATGAAATCTTTTTTTTTTTTTTTTCTTGGTGCTAGGGATCGAACTCATGACCTCACGCTTGCCAGGCAGGCACTTTTGCCACTGAGCTAAATCCCTAGTCCCATATATCAAATCTTTATAATACAAGGGAGTACAGAGAAACTAAGCAAAATAGGGCCAGAGAACACTTACAAAACAGCTTCATCTGAAATTAAATAGCTCTTATACAACTTCCTTACATGTTCACTGTTCAGATGTAACAAGAAGGAAGGATCTTGGAAAGTGTAAAGCCAAGCATGGGTTGTGAAACTTAAGTCTTTAATAGTGCTGTCATAAACATAAGTTTTAATGTATTTTAATTTTCAGCTGATACAGCTGGTAAATGAGCTGTTCCAAGTTTACTGGTCATTCATCTAGGAAGCAAATTCCTTCAGTATATTTGTAGAAAAGTCAATTTTTGATGAATGTATTTTTACCAGATGTAAGAATTTCTGTGTAAAATTAGATTCAAGACAAACTTACTGCTTTTATGTGATGTTTGTAGGCACAATCACAGTTGGAATTGTGTTAGTGGAATGTGTTTAGTGGAACTGTGTTCCAGAATGGAGTATTGAAGAATAGTGTGTCTTACATTAGCTTTTTCTGGCACTTAACAATGCATGCTACTGGATTAAGTATATTTATGGCCTATTTGGTCTTGCAATGATGATGGTACTTTCATAGTTTGATCACTAATGCTGCCTCATCACCACTGGGTTTCCTGATTCCTTGACATACTAGGTTTTCCTGCTCTCTTCAGAATAGATGAAGATAAACACAGCAAGTTAGTTTGGGTGAAGTTTGAGTACAGTGATACCCAGTGTTAGTAGACTGTCCATACCAGTCAGTTTCAGAACAGTCAGTATCACAATACTATGAACCCCAAACTAGATAACCAAAAGACAGAAATCCCTAAAATGGAGAGTGCGTATGTGCTTCCACATTGATCTAAGTACTTGATATGTGTTAAATCACTTTTAACTTTTCATTCATCTTTTAGACCTCTTTACTCCTCCTCATGCAAGAATGGATTCTTTTTTGGTTTGCCAGTAAAATTTAACAGTAAAATCAAGTGCATTTTCAAAACCAAGATAGAAAATAAAAAGTTTAAAGCATTAAAATCTGATTGGGGGTTTAACTTAGATTTCTGAATGTAATGTTGCTGGTTAAAAAAAAGTCTACTAATTTTACTATATTGGTATTTATGCACCCTTCTAAAATTAGAGATTCATCTTACTACTTGTGTTTTCTTTTTTCAAGGACTTCAGAGTACTGATAAACACTTTAGAAATTGAGGCAGTGGTAGCTTTCAAAGCAGAGATAGAGCTCCCTCTTCTCAAAGTTAGGAAATTACATTTACCAGATTTTTATACTGTTGAAATCCTCAGTCCTTGCTTGTCTCTCCTAACTGATATATAGCCATTGGAATGTTCAGTGTTGAAAGGGAAAAATATTGCCAGACTGAGGAATTTTTCTTAGACTTTGTTGCTTAGTAGCATTGAAACTTGTGGGTTATTTTTCACCTCTTGCAGATCTTATGACTAAAACCTAAAAGTTCTATTTCTCTTTGTCTTGTCTGAAGTCCTGTATAATACTAGTGAATGGTAGCTGTCTTTGCAAGCTATCCATTATATTTTGCTGGAAATAGATGTAGAAGCATTTTTCCTTTTCTCTTTGTTGGCCTTCCAAGAAAACTTATAGAAACAGTGGAATTGTTTTATTCTGTGCCATCTGTGCCATTGTGGCTATGAAGCACCTGAAATGTCACTGATGACATTTGATTGAAGAACTAAGTTTTAGTTTTTAAAAAGAATGTTAGTTAAAATTAAATAGCCAAGTGTGACTAGAGGCTACCATATTGACTAGTGCAGCAAACCTCTTTGCACAATTCTAATAGGACAGACATCCAATTTACAGTTCTTTCAGTGAAAACTTTTTGCAAACTTTCCTAAGACTGAAAAGTCATTTAGATTTTTTAATAATAATTTGTTATATTTACTTTTTAAATTTTGCTGTAACATTTTAAAGAAATTGAGGCTATCATGACATTTTACCTCTAAGTATTCCCGCTTGCATTTTTAGAAAATAGACATTTTATAATCATGGCATTTTTATAGCCCTTAATATTTGAACACCTGAAAACCAGTCCACATTTCTCTCATTGTTTCCAAATACTAATTGTGTTGAAATCAAGGTCTAAGCAAGATCTTTATGTTGCTTTCAGTTATGTCTAAAGTTTTCGTCTTTTTTTTTTTTTTTTTTTTTGGTCTTTTTGAGACTGGGTCTCACTATGCAGTTCAGACTGGTCTTGGGCTCACTTTGTAGCCCAGGCTTATCTCAAACTTGCAAATGATTCTCCTGCCTCAGCCTCCCAAATGCTTCAAGATTTTTTTTTAAAGTATTTTTGTGGGGTTTAAAGTTGACTTGCTCTCATGTGTAGGATCTTTTCTTTTTCTTTAAACAACCTTAACCCACTTGCTAAACTCAGTTTTCTGTGAAGTATACATGGGAACAAGAACGTGCCCAATTGGTTATTACAGCTGCGCTGATTGGAAGCTCCTTAGCAGACAAAGTCTTGGGCACATTTGGTGTGTCCTGGGGCATCCATAGTTGGAGCTCTTCTTGCGGGAGTCACATCTGTACATGTATAGGATCCTCCACAGATGCAGGAGTGACACTGGTGCAGGAGCAGTTGAGATCCATAGCGAAGTGGTGGCAAGAGTCCAAAGACAGGTGCACACAAGTGTGCAAGGAGTTGGAAGAGGTATTTTTCCCCTGAAGAATATAATTTTTAAAATAAGAGCATTTATTGGCATCTAGTTATAAAGGTAATCAAAACAGTAACAGTTTTGAAATTTTCTTTTCTGATTTACAGAATAGTTTCTGATCTACAGAATAGTTGGAGGGACAGTGCAAAGAATGTTCATGTATACCATTTACACATCATTGTTAACATTTTACTACATTTGCTTTGTCCTTTTGTCTCTATGCCTTTTTTACTGAACTGTCTGAAAGTAGTTGCATGTGTGATACTACTTTACTACATACTTCAGTGTGTATTTACTAAAAATAAGATGATCTAAAATCACAAAAATTATCAAAGTAATGAATTTAGCAGAATACTGTTACATCAGATATCTGAATACTGTTAACTCTGATTTCATCAGTTATTCCAGTATGTTTATATCAAGAGAAAACCCAGAATCTTGAGTTGCATGCGATGGTGGTCCTCTCTCTTGGTTTCTATAGTCTGGAACAGTCTTTATATTTGAAGACCTATTTTTTTTCACTTATTTGATAGGTTGTCATGAAGAGATTCAAGTTTTATAATTTTTTAAACCTTTTTACAATATTTATTGAAGATTTTGTATCTTATTCGTTCAGTTTTTTACACTAGGGAGACTATAGTATTTACACATGTGAGTTTGATTTATTTTACTTAGGAGTGTGGTTTCAAATTGCTTCTATTTGCCTATAAAAGTGTCAGTGTGGGTTTTTTTTGTAGCTGAATAGTACTCCGTTGTATAAAAATACCGCATCTTTTTTATCCATTCCTCAGTTAATGGGCATTTGGGTTTCCCAGATTTAACTGTGAAAAACTAGGCTGCTGTAAGTCGAGTTTTATTTATTTATTTATTTATTTTGTCTTTTTCCTTTTTATCGGTACCGGGGATCGAACTCACGTCCGCCTGCTTGCAAGGCAGGTCCTTATGCCACTGAGCTAAATCCCCAGCCCCAAATTAAACTCTTTTTTTTTTTTTGGTCTTTTTACTTTTTATCGGTACCGGGGATTGAACTCACGACCACCTGCTTGCAAGGCAGGTGCTTATGCCTCTGAGCTAAATCCCCAGCCCCGTAAGTCGAGTTTTATAATTTTGATAGGATACTGCTATAAGCAGTGTTGGGTAGCTTTAAATTCATTGCGTCAGGTGACATGTATTGTCAATTCGATTCACTGCTAGTGATATTAAAACTTACTTTTGCCAGGTGTTGTGGCTTATGCCTATAGTCCCAGCACTCAGACTGAGTGAGGCAGATGATCACTGGGAGGGACTTCAGGACCAGCCTGGTTTACATAGTGAGTTTAAGATCAGCTTCAATTGCACAGTGAGACCATGTTTCAAAAAACCAAAAATCAGTCAATCAGTCTTTCAGCTATTGATAAAAGTTGTGCCTAGGAGGTTTTTCATTATAAATTTCCTTTTTCTATTTTTAGTAAGTGCCTTGTGAGGGAGATTCCTTGAGCCTGATATATCTGTTAATTCTCAAAATTTCTTCCATTAGTTTTAGTATCTATTGGTGTTTTTTTTTTCTGTAGCAATTCATATTAATGAGGATTGCCAAATGACTAAAAAGATTAGACGTTTTTGAGTTTGTTTTTTCTTACATGGAACAGCTTTTCTTTTTCAGTTTTTAAAAAATTGTGTCTATTAATGTGGACTCTTGAGTTCTATCTCAATCTGTAATTGACCTCAAAAATAAAGTTTGATTTTGGATGGTGTAGTGTGGGTGGATGGCTATATTGTGTGTGCAGGGCTTTGAGCTATGTGGCTTCAACTCTTGCACAGTAAGAAGAAAACTGGAGTGCCTGCTTTCTATTGTATCTTCATAGTCTTGAGCGCTTTGAAATAAAGTTCATGATATTGGCCTTAACCGTTTGGCCATGTTTGAGCCAGAGTGTTGGAGACATAGTTGGTAAGTTTGTTAGAAAGCCTTAGCAATACTGATATGCAATACCTCTAAAAACAAGAAGGGTTTTTCAGGATGAACATGTTTGCAGGGTTGCATAGTTTTGGTGATTCTGCGCTCTACATTTAACTAGATAAAAGGCAAAATTTAAAGTCTTGGTATAATTTAATTCTTAAATTAGAAATTTAATTTGGGGATCGGATAAGGGAGTCATTTTTTAGTCAATAAGCTCCTAGGAACCACTAACTAGTCCATTATCAGTAGTTAGAAGAAATTCACACCCATACTTTTGACTAAATTTATATACAGCTGAATTAAGCAGATAATGAAATGCAAATACCAAAAGGCTAACCTTGAGCAGACCTAAAGTACCCATATACTGATAGACAATATCTGTTGAAGTCCTTACAGCATACTAGGCGTTGGTTAGCATTTAATTCTGAGAACAGGCACGTTTTTTTCAGATGAGGAAAGAGATACCTGGAGGTACTAGTGCTTTTACCAGCAAACACTAGGACTACACCCAGCCATTCTGACTCTTAGGAGGGATCCACAAAAGAAGTCTATTCTAGCTACCACTTGTAGTTTACAATCAAAATTGTAAATTTGTACTTTGTTTACTTGAGTGAAGCTTTTTTGTGTTCTCTAGATAATAGGAAATCTGAAATAATACTTCTCATTACTTAAACTAAGAATGCACTGTCTTGCTTGCTACCACCCTTCCCTCACATGTTAATCCAAACTGAGGAGGGGAGGACAAGGAAATATTTTTCTGCTATTTGTAATGTTAACTGCCTGGTACTGCAGTATTTTGGTTTGACTGATGAACAAGCCTTTTCCTTTACCTTTTGGAAGCTAGTTTAAACTGGGAGTCCTAAAGTAGTTCACTTGTAGACCACAATCTAGTCTGCAAACCAGATTACAACATATAAAGTTTATGTGCTTCTCTATAAAACTAAAGAAGTAGTCAATAATTAGTATGCTTTTGTATATTGGTCATTAATATTTTTTGAAACGGGAAGAGTAACTACTAAAAAAGTTCTTTTTTAGATTTTTTATTGACTTCTTATACTTATTGTAAAAAACTTACAAATATATCTCAAGATAGTATTCTCCAACTACAACAGGAGCACATTTTGCCAATTGAGAAGATGAAAATGTGGCTGTATTTTATGTCTGGGTATTATTTTATGTCTTCTGAAAAATAGTTGCAAATCTAGAAATTTATATCCTCTGAATACCCTGTGTACTGGTATCTAAGCGTGTACAGACATAAATATGTATGTTCTAACGCATTATGCCTGAGGGTAATCAACTGTGGGTTTGTGTTTTTTGGTTTTTTGTACTGGTGATCGAATTTGCAATCTCACACTTGCTAGGAAGGCATTTGTACCACTGAGCTATATCCCCAGCATATCCTTTGAATATATCAGTGATTTGTTCCAGTTTATAATTCAGTTTCTGTGTTCATGTTACCATCACACCTTTATAATTGACTTTAAATAGTTTATGGTTAGTGTGTGCAGTTCTGAAAATTAAAAACTAAAGGTATTATGGCATTTTAAAAGTTTTAATCTACACATATTTCATTAGATATAGTACATAGATGATTTTGGATGATTACACTCTTAAGTGCTCCAAAGCCAGAATTGTGATTAATGGTGGTGACTTGTCCTATTACTGTAGTTTTGGCATATATCTGTTTTGAATATATTGCAGGAAAATAATTGGAGAATTGGTAAATGTTCCAGATATTTGCTCTAAAGATTAATACTAGTAAGAGAAAAATAGATTTACCAATCTGTTTGAGGGGGTGGAAACAATGCAACTTTCTGTTCCTGGCATTGCTTTTCATAACAATTAGGGAAAGCTTTTTAAGGAAGGAGCAATTTTCATGTTTCATTTTGTAAAAGTTATCATTTGAATATGTTTTGTTTTTTGAGACAGGGTCTTGCTATTTAGTTCAGGCTAGTTTTGAGCTAACTGGGTAGCACAGGCAGTCCTGCCTCAGATTCCTGAGTACTGAGATTACAGGCATGCACCACTATTCCTGGCTGAATGTACTTTTTAATATGTACTGCTGTTAAAAATTTGCCACTGTGTCTTGTTCAATTTTGTAGTCTCTAAGAGTCATAAAGGGATTTATTATGAGTGCAGGCCTACAAAAGAGAGATGCGTACTTTTTTTTTTAAATAAGGGATATATTGAAGTAGAAACATACACTTTACAGGACAGTTTAAACGTATCTGGCTTCTTGCTATGTAGCTCCATGAACTCTGAATCACAATCCTGTTTTCTCTAATTATGGAAGGATATCCCATTAAGCCTTTAAGATTCTAAGGACAGGCTGGAGATACAGCTCAGTGGCATAAGCATCTGCCTGGCAAGTACAAGGTCCTGAGTTTGATTCCCAGTACCCCCCAAAAAAGGACTCGCCACTGTGAAAAATAATGTATATCCCTGTATCAGACAGGCATGTTTATAAAAGGCCTCCCCAAACTTTGCTTACACTATCTTTTTTTTTTTTTTTTTTTTGTCTTTTTCGTTTTTTATCGGTACCGAAGATCGAACTCACAACTGCCTGCTTGCAAGGCAGGCAATTATGCCGCTGAGCTAAATCCCCAGCCCCTGGTACAAGTACATTTTATAACTCTTTCTGCTTGCAATCATTGGTATAAGAGTGAAGTGAAAGTAAAGTATAGGCTCTTAAATGTCATATCTTATTCAGATCCTGAGTTTTATTTTTATTATTTTTTAATACTGGGGATACCCAGGTGTGCATGTAATCCTAGCACTTGGAAAGGCTGAGTGAGGCAGGAGGATGACCTTGGGTTCGAGGCCAGTCTGGGTTACATAGTGACTTCAAGGTCAGTCCGAAGTACATAGTGAGACCTTGTCTCAAAAATCAAAAGACCTAGGACCTTCTTACTGAGCTACAACCCAGTTACCACCCCTAAGTCCAAATCTCCTTTGTTTTGAGGTGTTTATTTGTTGTTGTTGTTGTTGTGGTTTTTTTTTTGGTACTGGAGCTTGAACTCAAGATCTTGCACTTGCCAGGTAGGCACTGTGCTGCTGAGCTATATCCCCGACCCCAAATCCCCTTTATTTAGAGACAAGTTTCCTCAAGTTGCTCAGGCTAGGCTTGAACTTAGCGTCTTTCTACCACAGTCTCCCAGAGTGCCAAGATTGCCAGTGTGTACCACACCAAGTAACTATGGTCTGATTTTTTATTTTATTTATTTATTTTTTGAGACAGGGTCTTGTTATGTAGTGCAGGCTGGCCTTGAATTTCGTTATGTAACCCAGATTGAGTTTACTTATTGGTGATTTTCCTGCCTCAGTCTCCCAAGCGCTGGGGTTATGGGTGTGCTCCACCATACCCAGCTGGTCTGATTCTTTTTAAGTACCAGTAGCGGGAAAATTTGACAGAAGAATTTAGATACAGTACAGTTAACTTAGCTCAGCAAGTCCAGTGGCCCTCACTGGGGAAGGAAACTATATAGCTGGGGACAAGAGGAGAAGAAATACTTTTGTTTTTACTTTGGCTTTTCTTTTTCCCTTGTATTTTGTGCCTTGTGAATTTATAGCCTTTGGAAAATAGGAAAAGTGGTCTGACCAGGGCTAATAAAATAAAGTCTTTATGTAGCCTCTTGCAATGAGATGTCATCTGTCCTATTGCATTCACTCATCCAGAGTATTAGTGACCTACTCTGGTGGAGATTCCTTCTAATAATGAGTGACTTTTACAAGTTGTGTTTACGTACTTGATTGGTTTGCAAAGACCAGCCATCTTTAGATCTACTTGTATAGCAGATACTTCAGTATCTTCAGAGTATATAAAGTAAACCCAATTCCCTTAAGGTGGACCAAGCACAGTGGCCCACTCCTCTAAACCCCCAGCTCTTTGGGAGGCTGAAACAGGAGGACTGCAAGTTTAAGGCCAACCTTGGCACTTTAGTGAGACCCCATGTTAAAAAGGCTGGGGATGTAGCTCAATGTTAGAGTTCTTGCCTTACCGTGTATGTGTTTGCATGGGAAATGATTAAAACTAAAGTATTTCCTATAGGATAAATTCAGGATTCTTACTGAGGTACATTGGTCAGTCTAACCCTTGCTTATCTCTGTTACTTAATTTTCTATTCCTCGGACCGCTTCTAGTGTATAATTTCAGTGTTAAGAAAGTTGTGATAGCTCCCTCAGATACTTTGCTTAGCTGATGATCTCTCTGTTGAGAATTCTGTAGTCTTAGCTCCCTTCAAGAGGTTGCCTTCACAATGGGGCTTCTTAGACAAGACTTGTTTTACATATATCTTCATTTTGCAATGCTTTATACAGTATTGTAATTTTAATTGTCTGTTTTTACTAGTTCATATTCCATCAGTAACTGTTATTTTAAATCTTTCTCACCCTTTTTTATTCTTGAATTTATAGGTTTCTGAAGTCTAATTTTTATAACTACTAAATGTTAAAGGGAGTAAGGATAAATACAGTAGTTCAAAGATCATAAAGTAAATGAAGAAACATGATCTCAAATCTCTTGAACTATAAATGCTAGCTCTCAGATGTTGCCTTTTTTGAGACAGGATCTCACTGTAGCTCATGCTGTTCTCATCCTCACAGCAGTTCTTGACCCAGCCTCCTAAGTGCTGGGATTATAGGCATGTACCACCACACCTGGCTTGTTGCTCTTTTCTTTAACTCCATCTCTATTCTACATTTTACTTATAATCTAGAGGTTATAATAAGGGAGTCAGTTGCCTCCCTTTAATCAATATAATGAAATTGTCACTATTTACCTTAAAATAATGACTAATAGGATTAATACAGCAATGTGTTTTCTAACCCACTTGTTAACATGGTTTGTTAATGTATTTGCAGCTCCAGAACCTGGGTATTAACCCAGCAAACATTGGCTTCAGTACCCTGACTATGGAATCAGACAAATTCATCTGCATTAGAGAAAAAGTCGGAGAGCAGGCTCAGGTGGTAATCATTGATATGAATGATCCAAGTAATCCCATTCGAAGACCAATTTCAGCAGACAGTGCCATCATGAATCCAGCTAGCAAAGTAATTGCATTAAAAGGTATAAAAGATTGTGGAATTTTTTTTTCTTAAAACTCTTTGTGTGTATCTTTTGCATAAATAAAATAATTCAGATTTTAGGGTTTTTTTCTTTAGTATAGTGAGTTAATGTAGTTAAGTAGATCTGTAAGTTAATGCTAATAGTGAGCTTTACTTTCATTCCATTAATTTCTTAATTAATTTGTGGGTGTTTTTACTTCTTTCATGATTTAAACTTTGTATTTAGTAATAACAAGTTGAATGTCCTTTATCCAAAATGTTAGAACCAGAACTATTTCAGAGCTTTTACAA
Organism: Cavia porcellus; assembly: GCF_034190915.1. Taxonomy (NCBI): domain Eukaryota; kingdom Metazoa; phylum Chordata; class Mammalia; order Rodentia; family Caviidae; genus Cavia; species Cavia porcellus. The sequence goes on from NW_026947489.1 coordinate 63,765,615, forward strand.
TTTTGGAATATTTCTACAGATTTTACTTGTTATGTGTCCCTGATCTGAAAAGCCCAAATCAAAAATGCTCCAAAATCCAAAACTTTCTGAGTTTGACAGCACTCAGAGTTTCAGATTTTGGAGCATTTTGGACTTCTGCCTTAGGGATGCTTGTGCTAATAGTGGTTGGAGAGTGAACATGTATGGGGTGGAGGTGAAGACAAGCATATTCGGAGGAGTCAGTCACTGGCACGTAGCTCAGGCCAAAGTCAGTGACATCTTAAGGGAAGATCGCATAGCTTGCACCAGGGACTAAATGTGCAGCAAGTGTTTTGCTTATTTTAAAAAATAATATATTGTATTTTAATGTTTTAAGTTCCCTTCAGCCCCCTGAAGTAATTTAAATTCATGTACTTAGTTCTCACACCTTTCTATTGAAAGGCCATCATTTTAATTTTGTCCTAATTCTTTTCTATTTGTAATGTTATTGTTATCTTATCACCATTCCTTAATGCTTTCTTATGTGTGCAGATGGTGAGTGATCTTAAATTAGATTGCATTAGTTATTGTCCTGTTCCATAAAAAGAATGAGTTGAAAAGATTTCCAGAGCATTGTAGAATAGTGTCATAGCTTTGTAGCAGTGTGTCTGCATTATGGAGTTAAAGCTGTCATCTCTTTCCTCTCCCTCCAAATCCATTTACATGCACTCCCAACTCCTTTCATGTGCAAGAATAGGTCTAATCTGAGGGTTGGGAGGGCAGCAAAGAAAAGCACGTCATTAAAGAATACTGTTTCCCTCTGAAGTCAGATTTAAACCTCATGACTTCTTTTTATAAACAGGACTATAACTCACAACTTTTCAAGTCTGATTGTGGTTTATCGACTGTGTGGGATGGGAATAACATATTTTGTCTTATAGAAGTTTTTGCACATGTGGTAAGAAGAGTTGTACAAGCTGTTATGCTTTGTCTCTTTCCCACTTTCCCACTCTTGTAATTTTTGTCCTTTAGGAGCCAGATTCTCTGTGGCTCACAAGTGGAATTTTCCTTAGTCTCTAAAGACTGATCTTGATAGCCCAGTCAGTGATCACTGTGGGCTTTACCTCTGGTACTTTTAACCAGATCACCTTTTGGACTATGATGGAGTCACATTATAAGCCCTTGCATCTGACTCAGTGGACTTTTAACACTCAAGGCAAATTTCATCCTTTCACTAAATGCTTGATGATTTAACTGGATGAAGCTTGAACTTTGTTCTTACCTCCAATATATTAACAGCATCTAAAACTGTCCTGTCTCCCTCTCCTTTCCTCCATCAGCTCTCTACCTTCCCTTTGTATCTTAAACCCATTAAATGGTGCATGCACTTTTCTTATGGTAACAAGGAAGAGTTGAAGTAGATCCTCTTTGAAAAGCAGTTTCTACAAGGTTTAATTGGATGAGAGATGACTGCGTTTTAAAAAGTAGTTGTTTTTCTCCTTGTGTTTTTATTAGATTTACTTTGTCTTGTCTATGTGCAGCTACCTTAGTTTTATGTGTAAAGCAAACATACTTAGTTAAAAGTATGAAAATTACAAGTTGATTTTTCCATCATGTTAAACTCTTTTATACTGACTTTCAGTTGGGCTTTGGAATTCTGTGGAAGTTATACTTTCTGTTTAAAATGTGTTTATTAGAAGTCATAGATTTTGCTTAAGATGCAGATGACTTAGTGGCAGATATTACCGCCTTAATGACTGTTCCATCGGTTTGACTTCTGTAGTTGGGTGCAGTCTATTGTAGAACTGTTTTATTTGGAAGTTACAGAACTAGTTTGAATATTAATTCATCCTGAATATTACCTATTTAATGATTCACATCTTTAATTCTGCGTTTAGCTGGGAAAACTCTTCAGATATTTAACATTGAAATGAAAAGTAAAATGAAGGCCCATACCATGACTGATGATGTCACATTTTGGAAATGGATCTCTTTGAATACGGTTGCCCTTGTTACGGATAATGCAGTTTATCATTGGAGTATGGAAGGAGAGTCCCAGCCAGTGAAAATGTTTGATCGTCATTCTAGCCTTGCAGGATGCCAGATTATTAACTATCGCACAGACGCAAAGCAGAAGTGGCTACTTCTGACTGGTATATCTGCACAGGTAACATTTTTCTTGTTTTATCTGATAAGAGAAGAGGTATAGAGAACTATTCTGCCCAAAATGCAGGGTATTTTGAAGTTCAGTATATATACTGAGTCATGTTGAATTTGACTTAATTGAGAAGAGTTTTATGTTTTAGATCTAAAGGTTACTGGCTTAATAGCTTTATACTGACATAAAATTTCAGAGTACTCTCCTTTTTGTTGTCTTTTTGAATGTCTCACTATGTACATAGCCCAAGCTGGTCTTAAACTTGTTGTGATCGTCCTGCCTCAGCCTTCCAAGTGCTGGGATAACAATCATGCCCCACTACGCCTACTAAGTTTCGGAGTACTCTTATCTATTGCTTTTAACCCCTTTTTGTAGACGAGTAGAAATTAAGTTCTGATCTAAATGATTTGGAATTTATTATGGAATATATATTCATGCTGAACAAATGAATACTCAGGTCTTTGGCATTAAGATAATATGAAGACAAGGTTATATATGGAGCATATTTTAAACATTCACATTAAACTCTAATAAACTGTTTAAAGCTGAATTTTGAAATAAGCTATATCAAATCTACATCAAGAAACTAACAACTACAAAGACTGAAGATGGTAAAGTATTCAGGTTATTTCACTAGTTGATGAATCTAGAAGTTCTTGATTTATTGGATCCCAAGACATTATTTTGTTTATTTGCAGCAAAATCGTGTGGTGGGAGCTATGCAGCTATATTCTGTAGATAGAAAAGTGTCTCAGCCCATTGAAGGACATGCGGCTAGCTTTGCACAATTTAAGATGGAAGGAAATGCAGAAGAATCAACGTTATTTTGTTTTGCAGTACGGGGTCAAGCTGGAGGAAAGGTAAGTTTGGGCTTTGGAAATTATTTTAGTGAGTCTTTGTATTTTGGCTTCTACAGTATTGCATTATCAAAATTCAAAATAGTTTTCTTACTAACTTGTTTTTAATATTTAGACTTGTGGTTACTGTTACCAAATTCTGTTACCACATGTGTTCAGATTCTGCATCTAGTGGTACTTATCTGAAATGAATAATGTTCTTCGATGATTGTTTATATTCTTTCATTACTTAAGTAGGTTTTTTTTGTTTGTTTATATTTTGCAGTACTGAGGAATGAAGTAGGGTCTTTACACTGGCTCTATTCCTAGCCACCTTTTGTTATTTTGAGACAGGGTTGTGCTAAGTTACACAATCTGGGTTAAAACAAGTGGTCTTCTTGCCTCAGCCTCCTAGAGTTGTAGGATCGTAGGCATGCGCCACCATACCTAGCTTTTATTCTTTTACTTTGATTACCTTTATGAAAGGCATTATGTTGGTGATTTTTAACATTCATCTGCACAGAATCATTAGAGCTGCTAAAAATAATCCATGTGTGTGCCGTAAATCTAGAGTCTGATTTGGTAAATGGTGTCTATAACTAGCATTTTAAAATTTCTTAACTTTATATAGATGAGATGTGGGCCATGCTTTGAGTAACATTGCTTTAGTTAGGTATTCTCAACCTGGACTATACATATAAATCACCTGGACAACTAAATCACTTTGTGTATTAGAATTCTAGTTGTAGAGAGCAGAGACAAGGGTAACTGATTAGAGCATTAAAAATTTAGTAAAGGAACATTGGATCCTTGACCATAAGTAAAAAGGTAGTATGACCAAGCCTGGACAATGTGAAGAAAATGGGTAGTAGCCAGAGTTTTAGCCTAATAAAACATGCCAGAGAACTCGAAGGACTCTTTTACTATACCCACACTGCTGGATGCCAGGATACCCAGTTTTTCCCTACTGCTTATATTGTCAAAGTAGAATTCTTAGTAATTTTGTTTCAAAGTCTAGTGTGTATAAGGTCACATACTTACATCTTATCTCTGAGAACTGTATAAAACAAGTATTTGGTGCTTCTAAAATGGAAGGCTGGCCAGCGTTGGTAGTATAGGCCTGTAATTTCAGCACTCAAGAGGCTGAGGCAAGAGGATTGCTATGAGGTCAAGGTCAGCCTGAACTGCATAGCAAGACCTTATCTCAAAAAAAGAAAGAAAAAGAAAGGCTGGCCCCACTTGTCATCAGAATTCACACAAAACACCTTCTTTCCTGTCCTCCAATCAAGAAAAGGATTTAGATTCTGGGTAAACAAGAATACAACATTTGTTGTTACCCATAAGTAGTTTTAAAGAATGAAGATAAATTGAAGAAATAAGAAAGTGACTGCTCAAAATATCATCTGTAACTTCTCAGCAGAGTAGGAATGTATACACAGAGAGGTATAATTTTTACCTAAAACTTCTGAACCAAGGCATGGTTGTACCAACCTCAATTACTAAAATAAAAAGCACTATTCAGATCTAAATTACTGAAGCTAGACAAAAGACACAGGTTTTAAAAATTAGATGATTAAGAGAAGTAAGATGTTTTCTGAAGTCCCAGTGAAATAAGCTTATCATCATTTTGATAGTATCTGAAAACCTGTTTTTTTGGTTTTTGAGACTATTTAATATGAGACTTTAATACATGTACTATATGCATTAAATTTATAATCTGCCATGACTTTTGAAGGAAAATCCCAGTTTTTCTGCTTTGTTTTTTTTTTCCTTTTTATCGGTACCGGGGATCGAAATCACGACTGCCTGCTTGCAAGGCAGGCGCTTATGCCGCTGAGCTAAATCCCCAGCCCCTTCTGCTTTGTTTTTAATTTTAAAAACTTGTGGTACTGGGATTGAAGCCAAGACCTAGGGCATGCTAGACAAGTACTGTGCCACTGAGCTGCATTCCCAGGCCTTTTTATTTTCAAGACCAGGTCTTGCTAATTTGCCCAGTTCAAACTTGTGATCCTCCTGCCTCAGCCTCCTGAAAGCTGGGATTGTAGATGTGTGCCACCGTGGTTATCTGTATAGTTTTTTTAGAATGGCTAGTCATCCTAAAGAAGGATGAGAGCCTGTTATCATATGATATTAATCTTAGAATTTTTTTGATTGAGTATATTCCTAACATGACTAAGAAAAGCCTGTAATACCCTTTCCTTGACATTATTTACTTTCGTTTGCCTGGTTGATGTACACCATCAGACAATTATTTTTTTGTCAGACATTTTAAATGCAAATATTTTCATCTATTTTTATGGGATGTTTGTGAAGTTTAGGTATGTACTTGTTCTGTTAGAATGGGCATGCAGAGACGAATTTAGTTAAATTTCTGTTTGAAAATCTTAAATTGGGGGCTAGAGATTTAGCTCAGCGGCATAAGCACTTGGCTTGCAAGCCGGCAGTCGTGAGTTCGATCCCCGGTACCGATAAAAAGGAAAAAGACAAAAAAAGAAAATCTTAAATTGCAGTGCAGTTCAAAGCCATGAAAAAGCCTCTTTATAGGTAATATATTCTGTGCACTGTATTTCAGGTAGATTATTTGAGGTGTAACTTCAAATACTCAGAAGTGTTTATTTTGAAATAATACAGACTCATAGGAAGCTGCAATATAGAGATCCCCTGTACCCTTTTCCCAATTTCTCCCAGTGGTTACCTTGTACATTGCTAAAGCATAGAAAAACCAAGAATTGATATTAGTAGTTATATGAGTCTCTTGTCTGGAATAAATTCAAGATACATAACTATTTCATCACCACAAAGATTCTCTTTGTGACTTTATAGCCAACACGTACTGCATCTTCCATTACCCCTACCTCCTGTCAATCACTGTTACTGTCTTTCTCTGTAATTTTGTCACTTCCAAGAATGTTATATAAAAGGAATTACACAGTATGACATTTTGAGATTGGCTCTTTTCCCCCACGTGGCATGATACCAATATCCTTTTTATTGAGTGTTCCATGATACGATGTACGAAACACAGTTCACCTATTATAGGGCATTCAGGTTGTTTTCAGCTTCAAATAAAGATATATGACCAACAGCCAAGAAATCTCAGTTTCTATGAATTTTCTTTTCTTTTGCACAGTTACATATTATTGAAGTTGGCACACCACCTACAGGGAACCAGCCCTTTCCAAAGAAGGCGGTGGATGTTTTCTTTCCTCCAGAAGCACAAAATGACTTTCCTGTTGCAATGCAGGTATTTTAAGCAAAATAAGTGGACTTAAAAGAACAAAAACAAAAAACTCATGCTAGCATTCATAGGCGATATAATGTGATACTTAAGAATTATTCTAAAATGAAAATTTAAAGAATACCCTGGCTTTCATGTTTTATCTTATGTTATCAAATTGTCTTTTCTTTTGTAGATTTCATTCATTTCTTTGTGTATTGGGATATCCCATATTTAAACATGCTATAAAAATGAAGACAGCCTTAAATATTAACTTTTTTAAACTAACACTCTTGTTTTTACATCTCTAAGATGGAATTGTATTATATATTTTGTTTGTTTATAGATTTATTATTTCTCTAAAGTGATTCTCTTCTTGCAGATCAGTGAAAAGCATGATGTGGTGTTCTTGATTACCAAGTATGGTTATATCCATCTCTATGATCTTGAAACTGGTACTTGCATCTATATGAACAGAATTAGTGGAGAAACAATTTTTGTTACTGCACCTCATGAAGCGACAGCTGGAATAATTGGAGTGAACCGAAAAGGACAAGTAAGGACTTCTTGAAAGTTGTTTAATTAATATGTTATCTTTACTTTTATTTAAAAATGTGTCCTTGGTTCTCAGAAAGTAATACACAGGAGGGGAGAAAAACCAGAGATATAAATCAGCAGATTCAAAATAGCAGACATTAATAAGTTTAGAGATCTCATGTCCAGCATGAAAATTAAAGTTAATAAAGTTAAATTAGGGATTTCTAAACCTTATGAGATGATATATTAATGCACTTTGCTATAATCATTTTACTATGTATAATATATACTGTAACTTGATTCTTGAATCTCAAATACGCACAACTTCATTTTTAAAAACTATATAAAAACACAAGTGCATGAATATAAAGTCTTTGATCCTGTCTCATAGAGAGAAACCATTTGGCATTTAGCAATCTAGGATTACAAATTTTTATTGTCAAAAGAAGTAAGTGTCCTTGGAAAGAAACTATTAGGGTCACATGGTTTTTAATAGGAATTTTCCTTTTTTAATGTATCTCTAAGATAAGAATTTTACCTACATCTATTTTTCTTTTGCCTTATGATGAAATACTCAATGTTAGAAGGTAATGTTTCAGTATCTATTGTGGAGTTCCTAGAAAGATACATACTTAGATAGCAAAAATAGTAATTCTTCTTACGAAATTTGTCATGTTTGACAGCCTTCTTCATACAATGTAGCAAGTGATTGGGTTTCTGTTTTCTTAGTATTTTAATGTAACCAAATGGCTAAAAACTTAAAAACTGAGTTCTGTTGTTGCCTTTTCTAGTTATCTCACAACTTATTTTTTCTCAAACATTAAGCAAAGGAAATACATTAAGATTTTTACTCCTTTATTCAGTTAAATTTTGAGATATGGTATCTATATTAACAGACACTTTCTCTAGAGAGAAAGAGTGTTTCCTTACTTTTCCACCCCCTATCTCACCTCTCGACTTTGTTAGATGCTTTTGTTTTTTTTTTGGTCTTTTTCGTTTTTATCGGTACCAGGGATTAAACTCACGACTGCCTGCTTGCAAGGCAGGCGCTTATGCCGCTGAGCTAAATCCCCAGCCCCTGCTTTTGCTTTTTACGTACTGAATTAAAATTTTTCCTATAACTTTTTCTTTTTTTGTTTTTTTTTTTGGTGGTGGTACCGGGGATCCAACTCATGACCTTGTGCTTGCCAGGCAGGCGCTTGTGCCACTGAGCTAAATCCCCAACCCTCTGTCGTTGTTCTTTATTAGAAGAGGGGCATACCTTTTTAAATTGTATTTCTATCATCAGACAATGTCTGGCAAAAAAGCAGCTTAAAAAATTCAGTAGCTGTTGCCAGGCATAGTGCAATTGCCCATAAAATCCCAGCTACTTGAAAGGCTGTGGCATTAGAATCACAGGTTCTAGGCTAGTCTGAGCAACTGAGCAAGAACCTATAGAGTGCATGGCTAGCGTGCACTAGACAGTATAACAGCAGACACCACAGACTAGTAACCATCTATTCGGTTACTGAATTCTCAGATATTTTCCTTGTAGTTCTTTGGGCAGAAATTTCCCATTTTCATTAATTCAACAAATATTAGGCATACATTGTGTTGAGCACTGCATGTTGCAGTTGAACAGAGACGTTCTTTGCTCATATGGAATCATGACTGGGAAACAGACAGTTACAGTAGTAGAGGAGTGCTACTAGAGGAAGCAAGTGATTTATAAGCTAGGAATATAAGAAGCTCCACTTGGGGAGTGGTGCTTAGGTGGGTAAGAGAGAGCTCCCTTTAGGGCAGCTGATAGCAGTTTAGCTTTAGGAACATGCAGGACATCGTTATGCAGCATTGAGTTTTAAGAAGAATTGAGGGTAACTGTTCTCCAAGCAGCAACAATTAGAAATTATAGTAATACCTTGGTTCACCAATGCTTCTATGTGGTTCACAAAACAAAGCATTTGGCAGACTTTCGCTTCTGCTCACAAACTGCACTGTGTAACAAATGTGACCTCAGTCACCTTCCCTACTCAAACACAAACACGATCATCTTTCCCCAAATAATAAAACAAAATAAGTTCGTAAACCAAGGTATCACTGTGCATTTATTTATCTATGCTGCATTTATTAAACATCTACTGTGTACCTTGCCTTATGTTAGGTATCCAAGGATTCCATGATTCCATGCTTCCCCTCTTGAATATGTAATCTGACACATATATATATATATATATATATATATGGATATAAATATTATAAAATAGCTAGAAAATTATTACAAAATCCTAAAATTCAAAGGAGTACTTTAAATTTCTTCTAGGTGAGTCCTAGATTTATAATAGAGTCATAAGATTGCCTTCTGCAAGGATGTATAAACATGTAGAATTGTCTTTCAAAGCTCATTTAAATGGAGCTTTAACCTTTCATGTTAGCCATGTTAAGAACGAACACATGGTGCTTTGCATGGTAGCACACCTATAATCTCAGCACTTGAGAGTTTGAGGTAAGAGGATCACTGGGAGTTTGAGACCAGCCTGTACTAACTACATAGTGATCCTGTCTTAACAACACAAAATAAAAAGAACAGATGATACCAAAGCATTTAGAGTTTGGACATTGTGAAGTAAGAAATTATATTACAGAATTGCCATATTTGAGGGACCCAAAATAACTTGTTTTTGTTTTTGTTTTGTCTTTTTCCTTTTTATCGGTATCAGGGATCGAACTCAACTTGCAAGGCAGGCGCTTATGCTGCTGAGCTAAATCCCCAGCCCCTAAATGACTTGTTTTTAAATCACTTGTTTTTAAACCTTCTTTCATCTGCTCTTTTATTTTTCTTCTAAATTTTTAGATTTATGGCAGCAAGAATGCAGTTGTCAAATTATGTTTATCTTTGTGGTGTAGTAGTAATCTGCTTTTACAGATTAGGTGTCCTTTCTATCCAAAGGAGCAACTGTTATTTAATCTTTAAATCACAGGTTTTGTCAGTGTGTGTGGAAGAGGAAAACATAATTCCATATATCACCAATGTGCTACAAAATCCCGATTTGGCTCTGAGAATGGCTGTACGTAACAATTTAGCTGGTGCTGAAGAACTCTTTGCTCGGAAATTTAATGCTCTTTTTGCTCAAGGAAATTACTCAGAGGCTGCAAAAGTGGCTGCTAATGCACCAAAGGTAAACAGTTATGAAAATAAAATAGCCATGCTTGGATTAATGGTATTGTTGTGTTCTCTATTTCTGTTGTGCCTTGAAGATGAACTGGCTTTGTATAGAGAAATAATCCCGTTCAGATTACATTTTCCTGTGGTAGAATATGAGAGTTATTGTCAGTAGCTCTAGATCTGTTTATCAATTTAAAACTCAGAATGTTATATGGATATGTAGATCTTGCAAACTGTGATTTACATAGATTTGATATTTGGCCTTATAAATGCTAGCCACATATTTCCAAAACACTGGACATGAAAATAGCTCCTGTGCAATTTGTGGTAGATAGCGGTATCAGAAATTGGGCTGAATTTATTCCCACTCATTTTTCTGTTGTATTAGATTAACACTTTATGTTCCTGATAAGTGTAATGAAATTTGTACTTAATTTAATGTGAATTTAGCCAGGTGTGGCTGTGCATGTCAGTAATCCCAGTATTAAAGATGCTGAGGCAGGAGGATCACTGTGAATTTAAGGCTGGCCTGAACTATATATAGCAAGACCTGTCTCAAAACAATTAACGTGAACTTGTTTTAATAACTAGCTGTAACTGCTGGAAACCCTCGACTTAAAAACATTTGATGGCAACTCATTTAGGACTCCTCTTGTGTTTCAGAAGCTATTCCTAGTCTCCATTCCTTTTCCTCGATAAATTTTCCTACTCTTAAAAAAAAATTGAGTTGCAAGCTTTCATAGATGCAAACCGGCTTCGTATTACAAACATTTGTAGATGCAGACAGATGTTTGTCAAAGAAATGGCACACGTGTCTGCCAGACACTGCCACAGTTTTGCTGCTTTGTAGTTACTATGCAGTGCAATAATGGACAGCAATACAGTGCTCAGACAGAGCCTAGGATATCCAGAAGCAAGAGAAAAAGCAGTGGTGATGTAGAAGGGACTGCTAGGAGGTGCAAAGCAATAACCATGAAACAAAAGTGAAAATAATTGAACATAGATGTCACTCATCTTTTGTGTGTGTGTTTAGTTTTTTTATGCTTTATATTGTATATTTGTGTCAAAGGTGCATAAGACTCAGTTTGTCAGATTTATGTATGAATCTAATTTATAAACATTCTCCTAGAATTTGTAAGTTGGGGTATTAACTGTATTTCATGATTGTATTTATGCTTTTATACATTAACTTTATAGTGAAGTTATTTGTATTTCTGATTCTGAATAATTTATAAAGCTTAACCAGAGATATAAAAGACTAAATTTATAACAAGTGGTAAAGATCTGAAACTTAATCAGCATGTCAGCTACTGCTTTTTACCTTGACTTAAAAAATCCATAGGGTTATTAGACAATCTCTGAAGAGTCCTTAATTGCTTCTTCTTAAAGGGAATTCTTCGCACTCCAGACACCATCCGACGGTTCCAGAGTGTTCCTGCTCAACCAGGTCAGACTTCACCTCTCCTTCAGTACTTTGGAATCCTTCTGGACCAAGGCCAGCTGAACAAATATGAATCCTTAGAGCTGTGTAGGCCTGTTCTTCAGCAAGGGCGGAAACAGCTTTTGGAGAAGTGGTTGAAAGAAGATAAAGTACGTTCGTCTGTATTGACATAATTTTGCTTTGATTGAATTAAGAACTATATTAAGTTAAAATGGATTAAGCAGGACCAAAATATCTGCCTTCTGTTATATATTTATTGTAGAAATAGAACATACAATGCTTAAAATGTATGTATTTATTGCCTTACCTTTTAAAAATATATTTATTTTTATGGCTATCGATGGTGTGATTATCAGTATTTACACTTTTAAATGTAATCCAGCAATCTTGCTTGGTAGTTAAAATTACCAACCTGGAATGGGGTTGTTATCCTTTTATTTGAGGAAAATTTAGTGTGATTACTTCAGTACGTAGTCATATTTTTCAGTATTCGTAACATTCATTCAAACATGAGATGTTATTCCACATCCCACACTTGATATGTACAGTAGTTCCAGCAGTACAAATAATCTTTTAAGAGCAGATTATCATAAAATTTTGATACTTGTTGCTAGTCAACATGTTTGGATGTATGAGGAATGTGTACATAAAATGAGAGATCATTCATATGTTAACACAGATGCAGTCTAGTTAGCAGTGAGATGCTATTTCATAGAATGTTAATTCTGTGAAAAAAATTTTTTAAACTTGGTTATAAATAGGAATTAAAAATATATGTATTAGTCGGCTTTCTTCACCATAGGACTTCCTTGTGCCTTTTATATTCTCTTGGTGCTTAATTTTTTCTAAACAGAGCCCCTTTTCTACAACATACTATTTTTTGTGTGTGTGTGGAATAATGACTTAGACATACAATATATGTTATTTATAAGGCCACAAACAAGTATGAGCAACTTGTTTATTCGAATCTCTTAAGGTACTCTGCAAATGAAAAACCTTTTTGCACAGTATTATAGTCTTGAGTTGCATGTTTTTTGCTTTTGTCAAAAAGTGAGATAGGGCTGGGAATGTAGCTCAGTGGAACAAGTGCCTGCCAGGTAAGCGCAAAGTCCTGAGTTTGATTCCTGGTTCCTCACTCCCTCTGCCAAATAAAGTGAGATAACACTATTCAGAATAACTCATTGAGCCGAATGTGGTGATGCATGACTGTAATTCTAGCACTTGGAAGACTGAAGCAGGAGGATTGCTATGAGTTTACGGCCAGCCTGGGCCACATGGCAAGTTCATGACTAGTCTGGACTCCATAGTGAGACCATGTCTCAAAAAACAAACTAACAAAAAAGAAATACTCATTGAGTACTTATCTAATGTTATTGTACCTTTCAGCATTAGTGTATGTTGGTAGTGATTTTTTTTTTAACTTTTTTTTTTTTTTTATCGGTACCAGGGATCAAACTCACGACTGCCTGCTTGCAAGGCAGGTGCTTATGCCGCTGAGCTAAATCCCCAGCCCCGATAGTGGTTTTTATTTCTGATTTTTAGGTGGTATTTTTACATTACTAATTCTGAGTCCTTGTTTCTTGACCCAGCTTCTGGAAATCTTTTAGGATACTGGAGGATAGTACTTCAGAGTTGAGATGCTTGGACATGAGTCTCTATTGAAGAATAGTTACTAGCTACACTAGCGAGTATTTGAGATCTGTCCTGATCTCCCTTAGGATAAGGGAGTATGGGAACAGCAAAGGTAACTGAGTTGACCTGAATAACAGGGTGATAGCTCTTTTGGGTATTAGCATTTTTTGCAAATGGTCACATGGGAATCATTTTTGGTAAGAGAAACATTGGTCAACTCTTCTTAGCATGTTCAGTTAAGATGTAAAGACTGGTAGAACTTCCCACTTTTAGCACTAAAATATTAGAGTAGTTTCTGACATTGCCATTAAAAGTTTCTACTCTAGCATGTAAAGCAGAACTCTTAGGAGGCTGATGTCTCAATTGGGCAGCTGCCTAATGCAGGTTGAGTAATAAATAATTGTGTGTCTGTTTGTGTACTACCTAAAAATTTTATGATTTTTATCTGTTGGTTCTTATGAAATTAGAAGATTATGCCTTATAACCTTAAATCCTAAAGTTAAGAGAGTAGAGCTTAGTTCCTTCAAAGTCCTTAGGTTTAATGATGGCCCTTATGGTAAATCTCCTTTGTTCCTTCAGTGTCAAATCTTCATTTTTCATTATATTTGCCTGGCAAGCATGAGGTCCAGGGTTTAGTCTCCAGCACTGCAACAGTAATAGAATGCTTTACTATTTATAATAATTCAGGGCTACATAGATGTGACACCAGAGTATTTTTAATAGCTATACATTAAAAATATGTGTGGTTCTGCTATACATGCCAACAAGGTGTAGTTGGTAATGTCTGTAATTGTGAAGCTGATGGGCTTTTCTATCCTTGTTTAAGATATATGGAGCATTCTACTGAGACGACGTGAATACAGTATCAAAAGTCTTTGCCAACCATAATCCCTACATAATATAATATATTTGGGAAAATTGAGGAACTGAGTATCTACTGTATTATTATTCATAGGGAAATGGTTTCAGCTGCCCATTTGTAAAGCAACTCGAGTCACTAACCAGTCTCTTTTTTTCTTTTATCCAGCTTGAATGTTCTGAAGAATTGGGGGATCTTGTGAAATCTGTGGATCCTACATTAGCACTTAGTGTGTACCTGAGGGCTAATGTCCCAAATAAGGTCATTCAGTGCTTTGCAGAAACAGGTCAAGTTCAGAAGATTGTTTTATATGCTAAAAAAGTGAGTGCAATAAAATAAATTCTTAACATAAATTCATTAAAATATCCAGGGAAATATTAGCCTATACTGTTACTTTAATAGTGAATTTTATTAAATTTTGAATTACTTGGAAAAGTATTAAAATTCTGTCTTGGTTTTCATAAATAGAATTCAGACTTACTGAAAAATGGAGACAGTTACTCTCGCACGGCTTATTAGAATTTAGGATGTTGGAAAACTGTTTTAGAACAAATTTTTTAAAATATTCATTGAAAATGGATAGGTCAGTTATAAAAAAGATGAACTCTGTTCAAATAATGTCATGTCAAGCCATGCATGATGGTGTACACCTATAATCCCAGCATTCAGGAGGTGGAGGCAAGAGTATCATAGCAAGTTCAAAAAGACCAGCCTGGGCTACAAAGTTGAGCTCAAGGCCAACCAGAACTGTATAGCAACACTCTGTCTCAAAAAAAAAAAAAAATTCTTCTCAAACCAGAGTCCACTTGAGCCTCTTTATTTATAAATGCATTTGTACTTTCACTGGTGGTAGGTGTTTATTAAAAACACTTTATGCTTTAAGTGCTTTAAGTAAAATGCTTTAAGTTGTATAAAACCAAAATTTTGCAGCAGGGTTAAAGTCTTTGTCATTTGTAGGTTGGATATACTCCAGACTGGATCTTTCTGCTGAGAAACGTGATGCGTATCAGTCCAGATCAGGGACAGCAGTTTGCCCAAATGTTAGTTCAAGATGAAGAGCCTCTTGCTGATATCACACAGGTAACATTCTATTCATTGAGATGAGGAATGGGAGGAATCTGACTTTAAATAACTTTGTAGACTTTTAACCTTCAGTTTGTGGGAAGTAGAGGTGAGATGTTAATTACCTCACCAAAAGAGCAAGTTGGACAACAGTGGACAGTATAGTATCTCCTGTGTACAGGTATAAAACACACAAACTCCATCTTGTTAGAAGTGTTGTGTTTATTTACAAAATGAGAAAATACATGAGAATGATGAAATAGCACTTGCCCACAGGGAGAGGTGAGGTAAGAAATAATATAGGAAGAGTTGTTGTTGAAGGCCCAGGATTTAGCTCAGCGGCATAACCTGACAAGCATGAGGTTGAGAGATTGATCCCTGGTACAAAAAAAAAAAAAAATTAAAAAAAGGACAGGGCAGGGCTGGGACTTATGCCCTTATGCCAGGGCATAAGCCTCTGCCTGGCAAGTGCAAGGTCATGAATTCAATCCTCTGTACCAAAAAAGAAAAAAGAAAGAGTTAGTTGATTGCATTTCACATTGGGCATGGTTTTTATGCTTTTAAAAGTTTGTAAAGATTTTATATGGGGGCTGGAGATGTAGCTCAGCGGCATAAGTACCTGCCTTGCAAGCAGGCGGTCGTGAGTTCGATCCCCGGTACCGATAAAAATGAAAAAGACAAAAAAAAAAAAAAAGATTTTATATGTGTCAGTTTGATTGTCTTCTGCTATGATGTAATATCTTAATACTTTGTAGTTATTTTTTCCATATGTAAAAGTAATTCAGGCTGGGTGTGGTGGCACACACCTGTAATCCCAGCATTCGGGAGGCTGAGGAAGGACAGTTGTTGCTTACGCTACAAACGAGCTCAAGGCCAGCCTGAATTGCATAGTGAGTCCTTGTCTCAAAAAGACCAAAAAAAGCAATTCAGTTCTGCAGAGGATAAAATGTAGTCTTAAAATTTATTATCCACAGAATCTTTAAATCTGGCATTTTGTTTGAATTTTTTTATATGTAAAGAAATCATGCTAATTTCATAGATACTGAGTTGTATGTAAAATGTATATTATATACACATCTTTCTTGCAGATTGTGGATGTCTTTATGGAATACAACCTTATCCAACAATGTACAGCATTCCTGCTTGATGCTCTGAAAAATAATCGCCCATCTGAGGGTCCTTTACAGACACGGTTGCTTGAGATGAATCTTATGCATGCACCCCAAGTATGTGTTTCAGTACTTTTTAGACGAGTTCCCAATAACCATTTTAGTAATTACTCAGAACCCCACAGATTGTTACTCAAAGTTATAAGGTGCCTAATAACTTTTTCAAAAAAAGACAGCTATTTTTCCTTTTTGGTTTATTTCCTTTACCAGTTCTTCATTGAATCTTACTATCTAATCTGGAAATTGAATTACTGATACAAATGAGATGGCAAAATGATCTCATCCTGTTTCTGGTTTTTATAGGTTGCAGATGCCATTTTAGGGAATCAGATGTTTACACATTATGATCGGGCTCATATCGCTCAGCTGTGTGAAAAGGCTGGCCTGTTGCAGCGTGCATTAGAGCACTTCACTGATTTATATGACATAAAGCGTGCAGTTGTTCATACACATCTTCTTAACCCTGAGGTATTTCATTTCTTACCTGTTGTGATTAATTAGTATGTTGAAAATGTGCTTGATATCAGATGATAGTAATTTTTATGCCACCATGAAGTTCAACATTATTTCGTTTACTTAATTCACTTATCTTGTCCTCTAGTGGTTAGTTAATTACTTTGGATCCTTATCAGTGGAGGACTCGCTAGAATGTCTCAGAGCCATGCTGTCTGCTAATATTCGTCAGAATCTGCAGATTTGTGTTCAAGTGGCATCCAAGTACCATGAACAGCTTTCAACTCAATCTCTGATTGAACTTTTTGAATCTTTCAAGAGTTTTGAAGGTAATTGGGAGTGTTTAAAATTACTTTAGGTAAAATTACTTTAGGAGAGAGATATGCTTATGATCAGATTGTTGAAAATTATTTTTCAAAGCTATGGGATATTTTAATATTTTGATTTATTACTCAATAAATGTCATGGCTCTTATACATCAAGTCATGGCAATATAGAGTATGTAAGGTCATCTAATGGATATTTTATAAATGAATTAAAGGCAGAATGTTATAGTAAACATTTGTTGTTTTGCCCCAGTATAAAATGAAAAGAGTAACAATCGGGTATAATAACATTGTATGTCTTTTAAAACAGCAGCTTATTACACAGCAGAGCTTCTCAGCCTTACTACTGAGGTATTTGCAGATAGGTAATTCTTGGTTGTATGCAGTTATCCAATGTATGGAGACTATTTAACAGCATCCCTAGTTTCTACCCACTTAGTGCTAGTGGTGTCAGTTCTATCAGTTATTTCAACCAGAATTTTCTTTAAATGTTGCTAAATCCAAGGAAGAAAAATACTCTAGATGATAAATGCTACTATAGATAGTACTAATGTATCCACTGCTGTAGAGAGCCTCTGTTGGGCTCATTCACTAACTAAATTTTGTGTGGGTCCTCTAATTAACCTTTGCTCCCTCCCTTTGTGGTATCAATGCTCCAGACAGAAACAGTAAAAGATTGTATCAGCAGGGGCTGGGGATTTAGCTCAGCCGCATAAGTGCCTGCCTTGCAGGCAGGCAGTCATTAGTTTGATCCCTGGTACCAGTAAAAACAAAACAAAAGATATGAGCTTTCTCAGTTTGTGTATGTTAGCTGTGCAATAAATTTAGTGTTTAGTTCAGTAGCCACTAGTCACGTATATCTAAAGTCATTCAAATAAAATAAAATTCAAATTTTAATTCTTCAGTGAATCTAGCTATGCTTTAAGTGCCCAATAGCCACACAGTGAATACCATATTGGTATTGTGACTGAAAGGACATTTTCATTATTCCAGCAAGTTCTGTTGGACAGTACTGTGTTTAGTCATTTCTGAACTACCTTAGTCTGTTTTCTGTTAACAGCATTATAGAAAAAACACCTGGCATGTGGAATGTAATTTAAAATTTCTTATGTGGAATATGATGAAGTGGCTTTGATACTGAGTAGCTGCCTCTGTGTCTAAAGTATCCAAGAACATTGAATGTTCTGTATGAATTAAAGTGCAAATCCATTTTATTGAACTGACTGCTGGATCATTTAGTGTTCTTTCTGAATTTTTTAAGCAATCCATTTATATTTGGGAGGGTTTTTTTTTTTTGTCTTTTTCCTTTTTATTGGTACCAGGGATTGAACTCATGACTGCACACTTGCAAGGTAGGTGCTTATGCCGCTGAGCTAAACCCCCAGCCCCTAATATTTGGGAGTATTTTATATAATTGCTTAAATATTTTTTGGGTTTTGTTGCTCTCTAAGTTTAATTTCATTTATTTGTCTTTTAAGGTCTCTTTTATTTTCTGGGATCCATTGTTAACTTCAGTCAAGACCCAGACGTACATTTTAAATATATTCAGGCAGCTTGTAAGACTGGGCAGATCAAAGAAGTAGAAAGAATCTGCAGAGAAAGCAACTGCTATGATCCTGAACGAGTCAAGAATTTTCTCAAGGTAAGTATTTTTGAGTAGTGAGCTTTCTGAAAGAGTTGCAGATCAGCAGTTCCATGGGGCTTCAGTCAAATTTGTAAAGTACTTTTTCCCTCCCAAATGTGAAATTCTTAGCATTCTTAAATTGTGTATTGGGTTATGTCTTCTAAACTTAATATTCTGTGGTTTCCTTTGAAATGGGGAAGGAAATTAGTAAGTAATACTTAAGAATGGCCATCTGTTTAAAAAAGAAATAGCACTGTTTCAAAAGAAAATTTTCCTTTTTTTTCACTGAAAGAAGAGGTGTTGTGTACCCAAGTCAAGCATAGAACATCAGATCTTTGTCATGTGAGGGAATTTTTGGACACTTTGTTTTAGTGAGAAACAGTTTTGAAGTGGTCTTGCATTCTCAATGTCATTTTAGAATCTCATTTAAATTTCTTTCAAATATTTCAGATGGCCTTTGATAATTTTTAAACTTATTTTTATTTTTTTATTAGTAATGTTTGTGATACGTAACATTTACATTGATGTGGGGGAAGCCATACTTTGCATCTTGGTGATTTTTCATCTCCTTACATTTGGGCCTTATATTTGTTATCCTTTCACTCAGCCTTCCAGAGTGCTGAGATTACAGGCATCTGCCACCGTGCTTGGCTTTGGTGAAATTTTCAGAAGCCTCTATGGCAGGAAGCAAGAAATCTGTTGTCTAATAAAAGATAGTTTACCACTATCAAGTCTGCCTGATTCTAGAAAATGAAATATTAATTATATATAATTCGTAAAAGAAATACCAAACCAGGAAAGCTCAGCTTTGTTGGGTATGAATTCAGTTACAGAGAAATAGGAACACACTACTGGTTATGGTTATGTTATGTTGAGGAGTAATAGCTTCTAGACTATGAACTCCTTAAAACATGAGTAAGGACAGTTAATTTTCTTTAATTTTTAACTTAGCTTTTAGCTTTATTATCCTGTCTACCAGTTATTTTGTAGGGAAAATAAAGTTTTAAATTTAGCAGTTGTGTTTAAGACTGGGAAGATCATCAAACACTCAGATTATCACCCACCCACTGCCAAATACATACATATGAAATTATTTCAGAGAATTTATATCAAGTTCTCAAATAATTTTTGTCACTTGAAAGAATTTTAGTTGGAAGACAAAAGTAGATGTTTATTTTATGAAAAACAGGCTTGTACTGGCCATGATGGGCAGGTAATGAGCACTTGGGAGGCCGAGGCAGAGGGATCACTGTGAATTTAAGGCCAGCCTGGGCTACATAGTGAGATCTTAACTCAAAAAAATGAAAGAAAAGGAAAGAAAGAAAGAAAAGCAGCCTTTTCCTGCTACTAAACTGTCATTGGCTGGTGTTATTTTGAAGCATTTATTCCCTGGACTCCTCAGTTAACTAGCTAAACCCTTAAAGGGTTCTAAGATTTTCATTAAGTCTCCTAAGTTTTGAAATTGTCCTGTATTTTGGATTAAAAGATAAAACTTAATCCAGAGAGTATAGCTTTTATAGTATAAAATGTTTTGTCTTTGATGAGTAGTCTGAAAAACATGACAAGTATATTTGAACCCAATCTAGTGTCCAAAAATTCCCTCACTGACAAAGATCTGATGTTCTATGCTTGACTGGGGTACACAAACACCTCTTCTTAAGAAGTTTACTTCCTCTTTTGAGTATCATTACTGTTTTCCTCTTAAATTACTCCCAGATTCTTACATCATTTCCCCTTTTTTAAAATTAATTTTCAACTTTTGTGCTTCAATTTAATTTCTTCAGGCTTGGGTATTTATATTTGATAAAGTATTATCTTTTATTTATAACATTCTTAAGTTTCCAGAAACTATCTTTGGAAAAATGGTGCTGCCTCAGGTTGCTAGTCCGAGGTGTCTAATTAGATATAAGGATTCTTCCTCCAGGTTTGTGATACAAGCCTGATATAGTAGGGGAGTAGATGTAGATTAGGGGCCTTTCAACCTGTTGAATGTGAATGTTGAATGTGACCTGTTTCACATTCTAATTTATTACTAGCATACATTCCATTTATTGTTTTTTCAGTATGTGGCTAGCTATTCAGCCATAAACTATTTATCAAGTACCTTGTGTGCAGTTAGAGTTTCAGTGATAATCTGATAACCATTATTAATAAGTGTGTTGGTGGGCCTTGGAAATAAAGTGAGGTCAGCCTAGGTGTTAGGCAAGGTTATTTTTAAGCTGTTCTTGACTCTTTGAAAGAATTAATTACAGGTGAACCAAGCATCTTATGTT
This sequence comes from Cavia porcellus, assembly GCF_034190915.1. Lineage (NCBI taxonomy): Eukaryota > Metazoa > Chordata > Mammalia > Rodentia > Caviidae > Cavia > Cavia porcellus. The sequence continues at coordinate 63,786,302 of NW_026947489.1, forward strand.
TAAGTATTTGGAGATACAAGCTGTGTATACTAGGATGATGTTGGTGTATTCAGCTTCACCTTGTTAATGAGAATTAACATAAACCAGTCAGTCACTTTTCTATATTGATCTATGATACATGACTAGAATACTTCTGGACATTTGCTATTAAACTTAATTTTGGAATTACTAGCATAATTACATTTGATCTTATGTGTAAACTGTATCCTAAGAAGAATACTTCTCTGAACTGAATCTTGAAAATTTGAGTACTAGTTGTATGCTAATCACCAGACATACAGAGAATCTTCTCACTTAAAATACCTGTGAGGGGTGGAGGTGTAAACTCAGTAGGAAGAGTGCTGGCCTAGCATGTGCAAGGCCCTGTGTCAGTTCCCAGCATTGCCACCAAAAAAGGCTAAAATATTTGAAATTGTCGTTTTCATCATTTGACACTCTAAACTTTTTCTTTATGTCTGTGTATAGAAAGCATTGTTCTTTAGAACCAAGATCTGCTTGTTACTTGCTACCTTTGTTTCCCCTCCCCCTACTACTTTTTTTTGTAGTACTAGGAATTGAACCCAGGGCCTCACACATGCTAGGCAAGTGCTTTACCATTGAGCTACATCTTGCAGCCCTTATTGTTTGACTTTTGAGCTAGGGTCTTGTTCAGCTGCCATGCTGGCCTGGAATATCCAATCTTCCTGCCTCACCCTACCAAGTATCTTGGCTTGCAGGCATCTGCCACTGGGCCTAGTTTTCTTTTTTATTTTATTTTAATTTTATATTTTGGTACTGGGGATCAAACTCACAACCTCATTCTTATCAGGCAAGCACTTGAGCCATTGAGGTAAATCCCCAGCCCTGTGCCCAGTTTTCTGCCTTTAATCTTATTTTCTGTCATTCTTTGTCTCCTGGTTTTGCTTCAGTCATACTAACTTTGCTTTTTGCTCAAACCTCATGGCTCCCTGACCTTCATCTTCTTTAGGTTTCTAGTCAAATGCCATATAAGATGATGTTTAAATTTACCTTATCTAAAACAGAACCCATCCCTACCCTGTCCTCCTTTTTATCCTGCTTGCTTTTTTATTGTATATAGTACCCACCACTGTGAAACATTCTCTCTTTTCATCAGAATGAAATTCCCTGGAGGGATAGATTCTGCTTTCCTTATTCCTTCCTATGTATTTGTTGTCTAAGGAGAATCTGATATATAGTATAGGCATTCAGTAAATTTGTTTATTACAGGTTCTTTTTTTTTTTTTTTTTTTCCCGTACCAGGGATCAAACCTGTAACCTTGCATTTGTCAGGCAGTCACTTATGCTCCTGAGCTAAATCCCTGGCCCTTAAAGGTTCTTTTTTTTTTTTTTTTATCAGTACCGGGGATCGAACTCATGACTGCCTACTTGTAAGTCAGGCGCTTATGCCCTTGAGCTAAATCCCCAGCCCCAAAAGTTCATTTTTAAGAAAACCTCTAGATATATTTATGTAATTCCAATTTTGATCTTAAAATTGTTAACATTTATAACTGGAGATTGACTAATCATTTAGAAAAATGTTAATATTATTTCCAACTATGAAATCATATGTAGATTTAGACAATCAGTCCTAATTTTTTAACTTTGTACTGGGGATTGAACTCACAACCTTGTGCTTACCTGGCAAGTGCTTAAGCCACTGAGATAAATCCCTGGCCCTGCCAGAGAAATCTTAAAACACATACACAAAAACAGAGTAACTAAGTAATGTTAGATTGCTGGTAGGCTTGTTTTCCCCCAAGTGGTAAAGTATATAAACAGGCATATTAAATAGGATAAGGAAGAAAACTAATGTATTGGTCTACCAATTGATCAATGCTTATTTAGGAGGAAAATTACCATCTACTGACATTTTTATTTATGCAGATACAGATATTGGTGTGTGTGTGTGTGGTACTGGGGATTGACTTCAGAGCCTTGTGCATGCTGGGCACGTGTTTTACCACTTAGCTACATCCCCAGCCCCACTTCATAGAAATACTATTAATAGCAATTAGTACAGAGCTTCCATAGTTTTAAAATAAGTACTTGCTTTAGACTTTCTGTAATGTGAAAAATCTGTAGTTGGACTTCCACTTCAGATTATAGCCATTTTTAGTTTTTAATTTAGGATAGCCCACAAATTTTTCAGGATATTCTCTGAACATTTTGTAGACTAGTCTTCATGTAGTTTATAGTGTGGTGACTATCCCTTAGTCTTAAGAATCAGGTTATCCTAACCTTGCAAGTGTAGTTTACCTTATATTCTGACCTTGCAAGTAATGGCTTTTGTTGGGGAAAGTCCTATTCTACTTACTCTACTTTCTTAGTAGACTGTCTTAGAGGAATCATTTATTGAGGAATGTTTCACTATGTATAAATGAATTCCTGATGGATACTGTTGTTTTTTGTGCTGTACCTAATGTCTGTGGAATGTAACAGGACATGTATCAGGTAAATTGCCCAGTACAGGTCTTACTTATCTGTCTATAACATCTTGTGTCAGTCTATAAGTAGGATTGTAGCTTGGTATTTGTAATGGTAAAAGCAATTGGCAATTTAAAGATGTTTTCTTTAAATGCTCTTTTTTCCCCCCTTTTGCTTTTTTCTTATAGTGACATGTGGTGTATTTAATTCATGGCCATTACCATCATGCTGCTCTTTTTAGGCTTTGTTGTAATAGAGTGTAGAGGCTGGCTATCTAGCTTGCAACTGGGGAGGGGTAAAAATTAAATCAGTTGTTTAAAACAAATGTGAGCCATTTATGCCTTTTTTTTTTTTTTTAAAAAAAAGGACTACAGTTATTAAATCAGCTATCAAATTCAGTTGAATTATTATTTTTGTGAAAAATCCCAGTGATTTTATCATCTGAGTGCCATTGGTGGCTCACAAATCTTAACTTGGTAATATTTTGGTGAAGGGATGTGTGGGAGAAGAACCTGATGTTTTGCTGTGTGAATCTCTGTTGCTTAGTAAAAATTTACTGAAACTGGGATATCACATATTAAGCTATTGTGCCATTTCTGTCTTTAACAAAAGAGTCACATTTGTGGGTCTGTCCCTTAGGGCAGAACAGATTCTCATGTTATACATAGACCTAATACCTCACACAAGAAAATGTTCATGTTTTTTTCTTTTTTCTTTTTTTTTTTAGGAAGCAAAACTAACAGATCAGTTGCCACTTATTATTGTGTGTGATCGATTTGATTTCGTCCATGACTTGGTGCTATATTTATATCGGAATAATCTTCAAAAATATATAGAAATATATGTACAGAAGGTAAGTAGTATTTAGATCATTTAAAGGTAAAATCTCATAGTAGATTTTATTTCTTACATTTTGAATATCTTCATCCTTTGTTTTTTCAATTTTTATTTTTTATTAGTTCATGTTTTCAGTATCCTTGTGTACCCAGTAAGAGTGGTCTGCTTGATACAGTAGCTTTTAGCATTTTTGTTCCCATGACACTTTTCTCTTTGGTTAAAATTTTTACATACTTGCCAAATCTGTGAAGTGTAAGAATGGTACTGCTATGGTAGACAGGTTAAATTGAATGGCCTAAGATTTTACTACATTGAGAGGGCTTAAAGTACATTTAAAGCAATCCAAAATGCCAAAGCACAGTTTTACATACTAAAAACTTTTATTTTCTAACCCTAGGAATAAAAAAGTAGATTTGTTATAATATGGAGTCTTTTTTTGTTGTTAGTCTTCTAAATTTCTTCTTTGACATTAGCTTCTTTGTGCTTATGATTCGGAGCCAACTTAAGGTACTTAATTCATTAGGCCAACAGAGGAAACTAGAGTACAAGTGCTTCTACTATTTAGAGACCATACAATTGCTTTTAGCAGGACTTCCTGCTAAACATCTCTTTCCAGTTTCAACTATAGACTCTTTAAGTTCATTGTTGATTTTAAAAACTAAGCTTAAAAATAGGTTGCCTTTTTGTTTAACTCATCTCTGCTTTATTAATGTAACACATTCTTTTTTTAAACCATAGGTGAATCCAAGTCGACTTCCTGTGGTTATTGGAGGATTACTTGATGTTGACTGCTCTGAAGATGTCATTAAAAACTTGATTCTTGTTGTGAGAGGTCAATTCTCTACTGATGAGCTAGTTGCTGAGGTTGAAAAAAGAAACAGGTGTAGTAGCATTTTAACCTTCATGATTGGGATAAGTTAATAGTCTTTTATAATATGTTAATGGATAAAAATAGCCAGTCACTTGCCTCATAGCTACTTAATAATACATGAAGGAGAATTCCCTGGTAACCTAACTTAAAGGCAATAGTCTGGTTTATAAAGCTATAAAACAAGTGTTTTCTAAAACACTACAGCTTTCGGATAGAAGATCTTTGAAACTGGTTTATCATCTCCACACCCTGCACTCTGGATATTAGATAGGGTCTCCTGCATTCTAGTCAAGTCTTCTACCACTTTCCTATCTCCCCAGCCAGTTGGTCCTTTTCTGCCTATTAATAATTATCAATTATATGGTCTGACTTCATACATGCTTTTAATGTAAATGATGTAGTCTGATCAAAAACAGTGAATGTTCTTTTTTTTTAAAACTGAATTTTAAGAAAATTTGTGTAAATATATTTGCTTAGAACATTTACTGATCATTCTTGCCACTTTCTGAAGTAGTTCTAAAGTCTGCTTTCACATTTGTAGTTGTACATTTGTAGTTCAGCTGCCTCAGGGACCTGAAATTGAAAACGTTTATCTGTCATGGTCATTTTGATTTTAGGGAAGAGCCAGAAATCACGTGGTGTTTCATCCATTGAATAAGGTGGATGAGAATACACTGTAACTATTTGCTTGCCCTCATTTTTGCTACCTCTCTCTCTTTGTCCTTTTCCTTCTCCCTCTCCTCTGTCTGTCTGCCCCCCCAACTCGCATCTTGCCATGTGTAACTGAAAAAAAAGACATCATTATTAATCCCTCTCAAAACACTTCCTGACAGTGTGCCTGTTACTGTAGGGTGTTTTTTTTGTTTGTTTGTTTTGTTTTTTTGCGGTACTGGGGATCGAACTCATGACCTCGTGCTTGGCAGCCAGGCACTTACGCCACTAAGCTAAATTCCCAGCCCTGTTACTATAGATTTTTTTAAATTTAAATTTTCACTATATCTTGACCACCCCTTACATGTAGTAAGCCTCCTTTTAGTCAGATATTTTACCAGTGTACTGAATAACTTTGATTTGTTTGTTTGAACCTGGGGCCCCTGAACTGAGCTACATTTCAGCCCATTTTTTATTCTGAGACAGGATCTCATTAAGTTACCATCTTGTCTAGACTGGGCCTGAGGTTGTGATCCTCCTGACTCAGCATGCTGAGTAGCTGAGATTACAAGTGTATTGACTGCTTTGTTTTCTAGAGATAGGGTCTTGCTATGTTATCCTCAAGCTCACAGTCCTGGCTCAGCCTCAGGTAGCCTGCAGACATGCTTTACTAGGCCTGGCTCTTAACAACTAATTCTTCACTGATAAGAAATAAAAAGAGTTACTGGAAGAGTTAAACTGCCCTTTGTAGTAGTACCTAATATGAAGGTGACCTCAGTGATCATCTGCTTTGAATCATACGACACCCTGTCCTTCCTCTACAAATGTATTTCTAAAATCTAGATAATTTCATCTCGAACAAAAAAGTATAATTTGTAAGCCTTTCCATATCTAGGTGGAAGAAAATAAGTGTATCTTACATTTTGAAGGTTTGGGATAGTGACAGTATTATATACCTTTAGTGTGATCTTGGGCAACTCAGCCATCTCTGTAGTCTTAATTTCCCAATCTGTAGTAGGTTTTTTAGAATTAAAGGTAATGTATACAAAGGCACATCATAGACCATAAAATGCTTATGTGGTTGGCATGTCCAGAAAGGGTTATTTATATCATAATATGTGTGGATTTTATTTTGTTTCTTATAGACTGAAACTGCTTCTGCCTTGGCTAGAAGCCAGAATTCATGAGGGTTGTGAGGAGCCTGCTACTCACAATGCATTAGCCAAAATCTACATTGACAGTAATAACAACCCAGAGAGATTTCTTCGTGAAAACCCTTATTACGACAGTCGTGTTGTTGGCAAGTATTGTGAGAAGAGAGATCCACATCTGGCCTGTGTTGCTTATGAACGTGGCCAGTGTGATCTAGAACTTATTAATGTAAGTACTGATAGCTGAATGTATATAGAGAAGGCTGCATGTTTTAGAACTTGTTTTATAATATAATATCAGTCCTTTGGAATGATAATGTATCTCAAGTCACCCTGATTGACCTTTTAACACTTGCAACTCCCACTGGCTTTATTGTCCATGTTCTGTCAGATATATACCAGTCATATATATGTTTACACTCCATACACTTTGTTAACTGTGTGACAGTAAGTTGTGTACATCATTGCTTTTATACCTATTTGGGGTATATGTTCTGTGAATAAGGGTACTCTCTGAATACACATTGTAGATACCAGCTACAGTGCATGACATCAGTAGTATACTTGAACTTCAATTCCAGTTTTGCTAATTCTCCTCGTTTTTCTCTCCATCTTAGGATCACATGTTACATTTAGGTGTCCCATTACTCTCCTTTAATATGGAACAGTTCTTTGGTATTTGGTCTTGTACAGTATAGAGATCTTTGCAAAAATGTGGTTTTTTATTTGTAGCCTCTTTGCTATCGGGAATTGAACTCACACCCTCACACTTGCCAGGCAGGTGCTTATGCCACTGAGCTAAATCCCCAGCCTTGTAGCCTCTTTTATATACATAAAATTTGTCATTTTAAAGTAAACAGTGTTGGGTGCAGGTCTTTTTTGAGACAGTCTCATTATGTATGTCAGGCTGGTCTCAGACTTGCAGCAATCCTCCTGCTTCAGGCTTTCAAGTGCTGGGACATGCGACACCATGTCCAGCTATGTTCACAATGTTGTGTAATTCTTTTGTGTAAGTTCCAAGTTTTCGTCACTCAGAATGGAGATATGTATTCCTTAAATTGTTTTTTCTACACCTCCCTCACTCTCCACTTGCCTGTTGCTTAATTTCTGTGGATCTGCCTTTCCTGTATATTTTGTATAAATATCAAGACTTCCTTTTTTCCATTTTGGGTTTCTTTGATGTTTCTCTTGATTATACTTTTAGATTATACATTTTTATGCAGAATATTAATTGATGCCTTATGTTTCTCATGCTGTTTCATCTTGAAGCCTATGCTATCTTACTTGTTCTATTCATGACATCAGTTATTAAGTTGCACTATTTTCCCCTTTGTTGACATTTTAATATCTGGCAGACATGCCAATAGACATTTTATACTATGTAATTATCTTGTTGCCTTCTTCCAGTTTAGCATCTGTTTGATTTTGGTTCAACACATTCTTAATGCATTGATTGCAAAATGAAGATGTTCGACTTCAGCAGTCTTCATATTTATCAGTTAACACATATTCATGGACTCAGATTGTTGTTTGATTCACTGAATTTATTCATTGTTACCTTGATACTCAAACTGTCCTTGCTTTGGCTGATGAGAACTTCTTTATTTGGGCTCTCATGTCTTTATGTCATGATCCAGTCACTTTCTAAGCACTTCTTTATTTTCTGATACCTGATAATACCAAGCATATTTTTTAAAAAATTAAGTTTAGGCTGGGGATTTAGCTCAGTGGCATAAGCACCTGCCTTGCAAGTGCGTGGTCGTGAGTTTGATCCCTGGTACCAAAAAAAGAAAAAAATTAAGTTTATTAGTACATTTTAGGTGTACGTAATGAGCACATTCATCATAGCAAATTTGTATCTGTTCATGATACCTTGATTATTTTGTTTTTTAAACAGGTGACCATTTTTCTAGGGAATCCTGATCTTAGTGGGGGATGGTATTACAAACTAAGATGTGGACTAAACTGCGAGTAGGATTTTTTTCCATTGTGAAATATAGTAATTATGTATGAATATATATGCATACATATATTTATGTAAAAACATGCTTATAGTGTGATACCTCTGTTCATAAACTTGATTTTTTTTTTTTCTTTTTGAGGTGGACTTTCACTATGCAGTTCATACTAGCTGTGGGCTATTTTGTAGCCGAGGCTTGTCTCGAACTTGCAAGGATCTTCCTGCCCCAGCCTCCCACGTTCTGGGATTACAGGCGTGCACCACCACGTCCATTTTACAAACTTGATTCTTTCCATGATGCTGGTCGCAAATCTAGTTGGTTGAGAACTGAAGCAACTTCAGTGGTTAAGTTCAGTGTTGATCTTATGGAGAAATTTCATTAAGTTCTCATCCAGCTTGATTTGTGAGCAGAAGTGTGGAGATAATTGAGTTGGTAAACCAAGATACCACTGTTTACATGGAACAATATGCACATGAGAACAGCTAATGAAAAAGCCCTGAAGGTGGACTGCCTCTACTCAATATTAGAGGATATTATGAAGCCTCTGTAATTTAAAACATTACTAGTATATGAACCAGAGAGATGTTGAGTAGAATATAACTTCCAAAAATAAGATTCAACATCAGAGATTGTAATTCTTGGGGTTTTTTGTTGGACTTTTTTTTTGTTTTTTAGACTCTTGACATGTAGTTCAGGCAGGCCTTGAACTTACTGACTGTGTAGGCCATGCTGGCCTCAAACTCATGGTAGTCTTCCTGGCTCAGCCTTCCAAGTGATGGGATTATTGGTGTGTTCCACCGTGCCTGGCTCTCTTTCTGTTAACATCACTAGGAAAAATTTGAGTAACGTGTAAAAGTAGTAGAATTTTTATAAAATAATAAACAGGGCTATATTATTGGAAATAATTTTAAATCATTCTGCAGAAAGTCATTACTTTGAAGTTAATATTTCTTATCTCATTTAGGTTTGCAATGAGAATTCTCTCTTCAAAAGTCTTTCCCGCTATTTGGTACGCCGAAAGGATCCAGAATTGTGGGGTAGTGTGCTACTGGAAAGCAATCCTTATAGGAGACCCCTAATTGATCAGGTAAGGTTGGCAAGTTTTAACTATGAATAAAAGCTTTTCACTTTACATAAATATAGTCAAGGGATCATACTTAACTATGAGAGGAGGCAATAAAAGGAAAGTTAAAAATTATATAGATTTCTAAAAACACGTATATATTATATATACTAATAAAAATAGAATTTCCAGAAACAATTAACTCAGTTCATTGGCATTAGAAAGAAAACAACAATATTAAAAGCAATTACTTCCTAGTACTATAGTATATGTATTATACTACATAGTATGTGTGTTATACTTAACCATACATATTGTATTAAATAAAAAATATAGTATTAAAGTATATTAAGAATCATGGTGATCCCAAACAACCATACAGATTGTTCAGTGGATGACTTGAGACAGTGCACTTTTGTTTTCTTTTTTGGGGAGGAGTGTAATCTGGAATCAAACTCAGGACCTTGCACTTGCCAGGCACTTTTGTTTTCTAATGACTCATTGTACACAAACTTTATTTCATGTATGAAATTATTTAAAATATTGTAAAATGAAAAAAAGAAAACAGCAAATTTGACATTAAATTATTAAAATTCCTGACACATACCTTAATTTTTTGAAAATATTCAAGGGAATAGGAAATCAGCAAATGATAAAACCCATATTTTGTTAAATGTAATAAACAGAAGAAATTGTAAATTTTTTGTATATATATAAAATTGAAAACGTGGGTTTTTTTTTTCTTGGTACTATGGATCAAACTCATGACCTTGCACTTGCCAGGAAGGTGCTTATATGTGCTGAGCTATATTCCCAGCCCTAAAACCTTATTTATTGAGGGTTATAATATTGTTTTCTAAGTTCTCTAGATATATAAATACATTTTGAAAGATAATAGATTGAAAGCTATTTTTTTGTTCCTTTCCTGCATAGTATTTTTAAGGAGCATTCCCAACCTAGACAACAAAGCTTTCTGGAAAAAATGTGTATTGAAGTGAGTACTGTAACATAAGCCAAGAGACAAGGAATTATTGACTCTACAATTCCTCATCTAGATAGTTGAATTATACCTAAGTATTAATGTTTTAACTAGGAGAAAGACAGATATTATATAATTGAGTTGATTTGTATAGAGTAGATTTACAGATAGTATGCATGTCAGTAGATTTTTGTAGAAAGCTATTTGAATATTAAATTTAAGTGTTTTTGTTCTTTTCCGTCTACTTGAAGTTTTTTAGTGAAAAGACACATTATTCTTACTGGATAATGTCTTTGAGAACCACCTGATTTTCCCTGTATATCTTCTGTAGGTTGTACAAACAGCCTTGTCTGAGACTCAAGACCCTGAAGAAGTGTCGGTAACTGTTAAAGCTTTTATGACTGCAGACCTTCCTAATGAACTCATTGAACTGCTGGAGAAAATCGTCCTTGATAACTCTGTATTCAGTGAACACAGGTACACTATCACACAGATTTATTGTGCATTTCTGGTCAGTCTTTAATTTTGGCCTTACATTTTGGGGAAGAAAAAACCCCCAAAATTACAGAAAGTTACACAAGTTTATGCTCACTTAATGCTTTTTCCCTTTTAACCTGCGTCCTGAGACACAAGCCCCTTCCTAGTTTACCTATTACTGGTGAGGTTTTGAAATACTGCAGTTAAATATCTTTTTTTCCTGAAGGAATCTGCAAAACCTCCTCATCCTCACTGCAATTAAAGCTGACCGTACACGTGTTATGGAGTATATTAACCGCCTGGATAATTATGATGCCCCTGACATTGCCAATATTGCTATAAGCAATGAGCTGTTTGAAGAAGCATTTGCTATTTTCCGGAAGTTTGATGTCAACACTTCAGCAGTGCAGGTAAATCTTTGGGTTACATGAACAAAGTCACTGTAGTGGCATCTGTTGATTGAAAATACGCATTGTCCTGTGGGTGTGGGAATGGATTACTGGGAATAGAAGAGCAGTAAGTTGCCAGCAGCTTAAATTTAATTGCTTTGGGTAAGATCCATGTTACTGTGACTGTTTTTCCAAAATGGGTGCTTAGGTCTTGATTGAACATATTGGAAACTTGGATCGGGCATATGAGTTTGCTGAACGCTGCAATGAACCTGCAGTATGGAGTCAACTAGCGAAAGCCCAGTTGCAGAAAGGAATGGTGAAAGAAGCCATCGATTCTTACATCAAAGCAGATGATCCTTCATCCTACATGGAGGTTGTTCAGGCTGCCAATACCAGTGGTAGGGCTTCTTACCTTTATGTATTTGAGATCTCAGAAAATAAGCTAAAACTGAAGGTATAAATTTTGAATTGTACCACCTTTCAGTATTGCTTGGGTATTTAGGAAATTTGTAGGTCTCTATCTTGTTCCAGGCAAAAATAGGCTACATTTTGTGAATTCATAGAGTCTGTGAGAAAGATTAACTTTCTATTTTAATTTTTATAAAAATCCTGATAGAGCTCTATAATTTTTTAACTTAAAGGGAAAAAGCAGATTCAGCTATTCATATAGTCATTGATGACACAGAAGTATAAAAGACTTTGCAGTCATAGATACACTGTCCTGTTTATAATTTGTAATTCTTTGTAGTGTTTCCTTAAAAGGGAATTAGTAGCAGTTCTCATTTACTTGGTTAAAAAGGAAAAACAGGACATTGTGGACTTAATTTTTTCTCCTGTACTTAGGAAACTGGGAAGAACTGGTGAAGTACTTGCAAATGGCTCGAAAGAAGGCTCGAGAATCTTACGTGGAGACAGAATTGATATTCGCACTGGCTAAAACAAACCGCCTTGCAGAGTTAGAAGAATTCATCAATGGACCAAATAATGCTCATATCCAACAAGTGAGTTTCCTGTTTAGAGTTTTTTTAAACAATGTAAAAATAAATAGTTGAGCAATTTAATTGGCTTTTAAAGAATTTTATGGAAAAATCTTACAGGGAAATAAATTGTTTCTCAGTGTTAAGATGTAAATTTTGAAAGATGATTGAGCTAAAACAAGCTATTTCTGCGTTAATGTACCACAGGTATTTGTCACAGTGACAGAAATCTGACTGAGGCTAATATCTTAGTGAAAATGGATTGTCTCTCTTTGCCCATCAGGTTGGTGACCGTTGTTATGATGAAAAAATGTATGATGCTGCTAAGTTGTTGTACAACAATGTTTCTAATTTTGGTCGCTTGGCATCTACCCTGGTTCATCTGGGTGAATATCAGGCAGCTGTTGATGGAGCTAGGAAAGCTAACAGTACTCGAACATGGAAAGAGGTAATCTAAAGTCACAATTGGATGAAGAATCAAGATTCTGTGTGAATATGCTCTTTATATTGATTAATTGAATTAACTAGCCATTTTTACATTTGAGTTCACAAAATGGAAATGTTTATTCCAGGTCTGCTTTGCTTGTGTAGATGGGAAAGAGTTCCGTCTTGCTCAGATGTGTGGACTTCACATTGTAGTACATGCAGATGAACTAGAGGAACTTATCAACTACTATCAGGTAATAAGCGTGAACATGCCGTTTGTATGAACTGAGACCCTCTGCCCAATTCGAGTCTTTAATTGCATGTTTCTCTTTTTTAGGATCGTGGATATTTTGAAGAATTGATAACCATGTTGGAAGCAGCATTGGGACTTGAGCGAGCTCACATGGGAATGTTTACTGAATTGGCTATCCTGTATTCTAAATTTAAGCCACAGAAAATGAGGGAGCATCTGGAGCTTTTCTGGTCCAGAGTAAATATTCCTAAGGTAACCACCGTTTACCATTGTGAGGCAGTTCCATAGCAAAAACTAACACTTTAAAATAATGGGTTTTTTCACATTAGACTGTTAGCCAGCTTTACTGGCCTTTATCTGTAAAATGATGAAACCCTTCTCATGCAGGTGCTAAGAGCTGCAGAACAAGCTCATTTATGGGCAGAACTAGTGTTTTTGTATGACAAGTATGAAGAATATGATAATGCCATAATTACCATGATGAATCATCCAACTGATGCATGGAAAGAAGGGCAGTTTAAAGATATTATTACCAAGGTGTGTAACATCTTTAGAAGATACAAATTTCAGAAGACAAATGCTCATTAGGAGAGAACTCTGACTTTCAATGTTTCCCATTCTAGGTTGCCAATGTGGAACTATATTACAGAGCAATACAGTTCTATTTAGAATTCAAGCCTCTGTTGTTAAACGATCTGCTGATGGTGCTGTCTCCACGATTGGATCATACTCGTGCAGTCAATTATTTCAGCAAAGTAATTTTAAAACAAACTTTCATATTGGTGAATTAAGGCATATTTGAATAGTTATTCCTAGAACTTAAGCAATGTGTGATGTTTATAGTAAATTGTTTATTTTAAAGGTTAAACAGCTGCCATTGGTCAAACCATATTTGCGTTCAGTTCAGAATCACAACAACAAATCTGTGAATGAATCACTGAACAACCTTTTTATTACAGAAGAAGATTATCAGGTAAAATGCTTTGACTCTTGAACATACTCTCAAAATTCAGGTTATGGTCAGTTGTAAAGTTGGTATGTTTTCCACCAATATCCAATGTCCTTTACATAAACAGTAGATACTCCTCTCCCTAGAAACTAAGATTTTCAGGATTGATAAATCTTAGCTCACTAAATAAGTGCCAGCTTTTCAGAATTTTGCTTAGGTGTCATATGTAAAATATTTCTGTAGGAAATAAAGATATGGTTGCTTTATCTCTAACATCTAGATTATAGTTTGATCTCTATAATCTAGATGTTAGATTATAGACTATTTATAGACTAGTATCTATAATCTATAGATACTAGTCTATAATATATAGATTAGTATAATCTATAGATACTAGTCTATAAATGTCATTGAGTTTTAACTGTGTTTAACTCTTCATTGTGTTTATCTTATGTCTTACTTGTCTTTGAAAGATTTTTTGTACAAATGATTTTAGTTAAGTTTAAATTATATTTGCTTTTTAAATTTCTCTTACTGTCAATATGAATCATCAAAGCTCAAAGCCCTCACTGATCTGTGTGGTGATTATGTTGAGTTATATCAGTTATTTCTCTAGAATATAAGTTTTTATTTTTAAGGTCAGTCTGGGCAACTCGGCTAGACCGGTCTCAAAATTTAAAAGGCTAGGGGTATACCTCAGTGGTAGAGTGCTTGCCTACCATTCACAACAGCCTGCTGATGGTGTTTTCAGTTGGTAGTTTTATAAACATTCTACTCTTGATACTAGAAATCCGGGAGAAAATTGTTCTTTAAGAAAAATTAAATAGTACTTTTGAGGACATTATTACTATAAAGTGAGATATTTTCTGTTTATTCTAGTGCTAGGGGTCAGACCCCGACTTACACATGCTAGGCAAATGCTTCCTACTGCTGAGCTGTACTCTAAGCCCGATTATAAAATCAAATTAAAAGTCAGGCTTGATGGCACACATCTGTAGTCCCCACTACCCAGGAGGTAAAGGCATATCTGTTCACAAATTGGAGGCCAGCCTGGCCAACTCAGACCCTGTTAAAAAAAATCTTTTTAAAGAGCTAGGGATGTAGATCAATGTGAGGCCCTCATTTTAATCCCCCAGTACCACAGGGAAAGAAAACTTACATGAAGAATTTTATTATAGCCTTGCAATTTGATGCTTAAAGGTAAGCTGTCATTGCCTGGTTTTGTTTGTTCATTGTCATTATCTGTTACCATCTGAATGGCTCCATGATAACAGTAGTAGAAACCATGACAAAATTGAAATAGTGACTTGACATGTGGATGCTCTTTGTTGTTTTTAAGGCTCTGCGAACATCAATAGATGCTTATGACAACTTTGACAATATTTCACTTGCTCAACGTTTGGAAAAACATGAACTCATTGAGTTTAGAAGAATTGCTGCTTATCTCTTCAAAGGCAACAATCGTTGGAAACAGAGTGTAGAGCTGTGCAAGAAAGACAGCCTTTACAAGGTCAGTAAAGTTGGTGGGATTGGGCTGTTAAAGCAACCTCAAAATGGTATATCACTAGTTTTGTAAGTGTATTACTGATCTTATGCATTGATGTGAAGAGATACTGAGTGGAGTTTTTGACTAGGAAGGTAAACCTTTCTGGGGTGTGTGTGTGTGTGTGTGTGTGTGTGTGTGTGTGTGTGTGTGTGGCCATTTTTGTTGTTGCTGTTTTTTTGTTTTTGTGGGTTTTTTTGATATGGGGAAACAAATACAGGACCTCATGATTGCCAGGTAGGTGCTGTGCCACTGAGTTATATCCCTGGCCTAGGGTGATTCATTTTTTTTGTTTTAAGCATTTAGTTAGTCCATATTCTTTTTCTTTCTAAATGTTAAATTATATAATTGGTGGGGGGAGGGTTCATTTCCCTTTGTAAACTCAGTAAGTCTTAAAGTTTCCTTCATATAACTTGGTTTAGTAGTTCAGCATGTTGGGATTTAATATTTGACCTTCATTGTTTCCTCTGAATAGGATGCAATGCAGTATGCCTCTGAATCAAAAGATACTGAGTTGGCTGAAGAACTCCTGCAGTGGTTTTTGCAGGAAGAAAAAAGAGAGTGCTTTGGAGCTTGTCTGTTCACTTGTTATGATCTCTTAAGACCAGATGTTGTCTTGGAAACTGCATGGAGGCACAACATCATGGATTTTGCAATGCCCTATTTCATCCAGGTCATGAAGGAATATTTGACCAAGGTAAAGTTTTCAGAACTAATTATCTTAAAGGATATATAAAATTCTTTGTGCAGGTTTACTTTTTAAAATGTATTTTCTCTAACAGAAAAGACAGTTAGTTGATCATAAAACTTTCTTCTGCCAGGTATGGTGGTGCATGTCTCTAGCCCCAACACTCAGGAAGCTGAGGCAAAGTTGCTGTGAGTTTGAGACCAGCCTGGGCTACATAGTGAGTTCAAGGCTACCTAGAACTACATAGCAAGACCTTGTCTCAAAAAAAAAAAAAAAAAAATTAATGATAGAATAATATTTAATAACTGACAAATGACACTGATTAGAAAGGGAACTCAAAACTTATCAGAAGTTTACCCTCAGTGTATTTCCTAGGGTAAACATTATCCTATATTTTAATACTCGATTAAAAAAATTTAAAGCACCTTAAAATTAATTCCTATATGTACTGTAGATCCCTTATTTGAGTGGTTCCTGACTTTGTTTCCCTAAGGGAAGTTGCAAATATATTTGTAACATCCTATTAATCTTCATAGTGTTTTATTACTTGAACTTCTATTAAAAATGTCATAGCTGGGCTATAAGGCACGTGCTTGTAATCCAGGCTACTTAGGAGGCAATGGCAAGAGGATGGCAAGTTCAAGGCCAGCCTGGGAAACTTAGCAAGACTAGGTCTCAAAATAAGATTTAAAAACCTGGGGATATAGCTCACTGGTAGAGTGCTTGCCTAGATGTGCAAAGTTCTGGGTTCAGTTCCCAGCGCTACAAAGAAGTAATAAATAAATTATAGAAGATTAATAGCCATGTTTTCTAAAAATACCTTAAAGGAGTGAATACAATAATCACCTTAAAAAATTCACTACAGTCTCCCTTCTTCATGTTTGAATAATTTTTACTCACCCTATCCTCAATAGTAGTTTTCTCACAGAAAAATTTTAAGTGACTTTAAAGGATCAGTTTTTGAAGTATATGTGTAACATAGTTTCACAACTGATCTCAGAATGCCTGAGTAAAGGGGGGAAAGTACTACCAACAACCCCCACAGTATAGAGGAATTTTTCTTAAGATACCACCTAACAGATACATTGTGTGTGTTTTAAATTTTTAAGCAATTAACATTGTATGTGTAGAGTTCAGTGTAAGAGTAAAAATAACTGCCTGATTATTGATAGTCATGGATGAGAATACTTATGTATATTGTCAGCTTCTGATACACTTGGCTCTGAGCTGCTGTTAACCTAAGCGCTATGAATTTTAATAGCAATTAAGCTGCTTTCTTTCACTGACTAGCATAAATTCTTCTGCAGTTAAGCTCGCAAGGTTAAGAAAGATTCTAAATTTTGCTTTCAGTATGCCCTTTATTTTCACTTCTCTTACACCTTTTTTAGTGGTTAGTTTCTCCCCTAAACCTTTGTTGCTGATTCTACCTTTTTATGCTCAATATGGAATTTGATTTTTTTCTAAGCTGCACCTTCTGAATTCCTTTGCAGGTTGATGCAATAAAGGAAAAGGTGAAAGTTGATTCTTTTCCATCTTTAAGTCTGGAGGACTAAGTCTAAGGAATTTGCATGATTTTTTTTCCTTCCTTTTCTACACTTGCTGCTGCTGCTTTTTCCCCTCCAATAAATTTTCACTCAAGCCTCTGCAAGTCCCTTGAAACATAACTATAATAGAATTGTAGGACATTAGTAGATGTTTGCTACTAATCGGCTAATAGGCTTTAGGAAGGGCAGGAGGCTAATCAGTAGTTGGTTCACAGTCTCTCTTAAATGTATTGTTAAAAAACTAAGCATGGTGAGTTTCTATATTAATGCCAAACTATCAGGAAATTTCTTTTCCCTGTCAGGGTATCTGGCCCATAGTAGGACTTTCTTAATAATATTTTCAATAAATTTAAAACAGCCTCTGGTTTTTTGTGAGCTTGCCTGACAGTTCTTGAATTTATCTATGTATATATATGTATATATATATGTATATGCCCTAAAAGGCTTTTGGTTTTTTTTTTTTTTTTTCCCCTTTTCGTATTGAAGGACTGTGATCCAGTTTCTGATCTCTTGATTCTTACTAATTTTTTGCTGAAAGTAGATACAAGAGATACTAGCTGCTTCCGAAGAGACTTTCCTCATGTTTCTCCAGGTGTCCAGTTCTTATGGTGCTAGTCCATTTTGAAGAGGAATCAAACCTTTTATTCACAAGAGCCAAGGTTGCTGTAATTGTTGCTGAGCAACGTGGATTATGTATTTCTAATGAAGCAATATTAACTTCTACTTTCTGTGTAATAAGGCACACCTCTGAAACTGCTTAAAATTTGCTCTTACTGATAGTTGCCTTGTCCAAGAAAAGCAAATTTAGGCACCTTTTGGTTGCTGCTTCTTTCATTGGCTTACGTCTGTTGTCAATTTGTTGTTAGGAAAGGGTGGGAAGGTAAAGGAGAGTTGAAATAAATTTAAAATACTTTGGGTGGGGCAGTGCCTGGGGGATTATGTTGAACCAAACTGGAATCACCACTGGAACTTAGGGCAAACCTGAGTAAAATGCATTGTGTGTGAGACCCTTCAGCAGCTAGTAAGCAAGGCAGTTTAGAAGGCGTGTGTGTGAAAAACAGGTAACTGAACTGCAGTGTTATGCATTCTTTTAAATCAAGCATGTACAAGTCATTGCAATTACATCATACTACTTTGAAACTCTTATAGCATTGCTGTGGGCTGTGTGTTTCTTGAGAGCCTGTATAGCACCAGTCATCTTCTGATCTCACTTCTTGCTTCAGTACTTTTGCCTTTTTTTCATGCACACATACACCAAAGTAACTTGACTGCATGTTAACTTTTCCTCTGCAGCATATTGCAGTCTTTGTGGAAAAGCCTTTTACATTTTAGTGAATTTTCAGTAGTACAGATGGAACTGAATTCAGTAATATTACCTGTAATTTTTCTTTTTAAATCCAAGGATCAGAAACTTTTGTTACAGCTCTTAACAAAAGCTGGTGTTTATAAAAGTCTTCTCTATCTTTAAGCAATCTAAATTGGGTTAAGGGAGGCAAAAACTGGGGTATCCCTATGCCAGAGGCTGTCCCCTTATATAGAAAATCCAAAACCTTTTGCCTAGCTTCATGTTACTTCTTCAGGGTTTTTGTTTTTTCCCTGTGTTCAACCTGCCTATGTCGAATGCGTGGGCATTGTGATATTGTTAGCTTTTGTAAATCTTCCATGTACTTCTGTAGTAGGACTTGTGTGTTCAGCATTTGACTTAAGACATTAACTTTTTAAAAGTGTGTTTGTTCATTTTAAATTCTTTTCCTTGAAATATGGAAATGTATTATGCAGTGGTAGATTTTTTGTTAATTTTTCTTCTTTTTCTTAGAAGTTACTAATGTATGGGCATCCATATATTTTCTTTATAATTCCTGTAGCTTACTTTTGGGTATCAGTTAGGTTTTCAAAACTCCATCTGATCATTAATAGCACAAATCTGTGCTTTAAATTCTCTAAGTAACTTTTGTTAAAGTTTGGATGCCAAACAATGGATATCTCATATGGTACTTGTGCTCCATGGTAGTCTATAATATCAGAGTAATTTGTAACATGATCAGGTAGGCTATAAAACAGGCTTAGTAGGATACAAGAGCAAACATGTTCATAAATAGGATACCAAAACACAATTTGTGATAGCTACAAAAGTTTACCATTTTCAAATTTTACCTGCCTGACAAATTAAGATGGAGTCAATTTATACTGTTTAACGTGAAATAATTCAAATAAACAGCTGAGCATGATGGCTCATTGCATCTGTATTTCCCACACTCATGAGTCTGAGGCAACAAGATTGCCTTGAGTTTAAGACCAGCCTGGGCTACACAGTGAGGCTACATCAGACCTTGTCTAAAAAAAAAAAGAAAAACAAAAAGGCTATAAAACCCCTGCAGTTGCCTTAATGTCCTATTTTAAAGCTAAAAGATACTTTTAATAATTTGTAATAGAACCAGGACATTGCCTTAACATTTAAACAACTGAGTTTTACAACTTTTCCACTTAAGTCTTGCATGTCTTTTGTGATTCCTTTTTTCACTATTTGCCTTTTTGAAGAACATGCAATGAACATTCATAAAAGGTTCTTCCCTACACTCTGGCCCCAAAGTTCACCTGGTGAGCACACTTAGGACCTAGGAAACCTCTAGTAACAGGACACATTGAGATTTGAACTTTTAATTCTACTTAAGAATATAATGATAGGTCACATATAAGGCTCTGATTGACATACCAACTTTTAAATGTAGTTTAAGAGACAAATACAGTGTACTATAAAAGACATGGTGCCAAATATATAGCCCCAGGATCCAAGGGTTACTTTGATTCTTCGCAGAATTACAGAATCAAATTGTTAATCCCTGAAAGAAGTTTGCAATTTGTTTCATTCAACCTTCTCATTATATAGATGAAGAAATTTCATGGCCAGTACAGTACTGTGCCAATCAGTCACAATAACTAGTTAGTATAATGATCTAAGTTTGTAACTCCCATCTTTCACTAATACACTTAAACTCCTCTATAAAATCAAGTTTTTCTAGTACAATGTAATTTGAGTTAGCATAGGTAACATGTAATAGCCATTCACATGGGCTTAATTAAGAGCAAAATAAATTTTTAAAGAAATTGGTGCAAATCACGGTATCCTAGTTACTTAGAAAATAGACCCATATAGCATTAAAACATACAGCCTGACTTGCTACAGAAAAGACTAAATATGGAGCCGCTTGAGTCTTAAGCATCAGTCTGTACCTGCAGCCACTATCAGCAAAAGCTGTGCACAGTTGGCATAAAATAGCTTATTCTGCATTGGTACTTGTCTAGTCATTAGACTCATTTTACTTTTTGAATACCATTTCCTTTGGGGAGGGAAGTCTTTTCATGAATTCATTATTACCTTTGATAAGGTATAAAACTTTATTTGAAAAAGTGGTTCCTTCTTGTTTTCTCCCTTCCTCAGACTGCATCCTAGCATGCCCAGTTTTAGCCTGGCGTGAGCTTTTATGGCATTTATAAATCCCTCCTTCCTGAGGGTTTATAATGACAGTGCTGAAAACCACCTTGACTGAATTATGAACTTTGCCATTGAATTTGAGGGGGCCTGAGAATGTTCATTCTAGTCTGTTTTGTTTTGACAGAATTTAACATACTAAGGCTTTTCCACTTTCTGCCGTAAAACTAGGTTTACTGTACTTTTAAGGTGCTAATTAATAACTTATTTTTCTCTAGGTGGATAAATTAGATGCTTCAGAATCACTGAGAAAAGAAGAAGAACAAGCTACAGAGACACAACCCATTGTTTATGGTAATCTTTTTCTTTTTAACTTCAGAAAACTACATTAGGCAAGCAATTATTTTGAGACTACTTCAAATAGAAATATAATGAGCTTCTAAAATGCAAGGCAAAATTTTGAATTAAAATAACATTTTTTCCCTGAGGGTGGTCTTAAAACAAGTATTGATATTTTCATTAAAATAATCTTAATATAAGAAGTATCTCAAAAAGTCATTTTAGGGGGTGGGGGATTTAGCTCAGCTGGCATAAGCACCTGCCTTGCAAGCATGTGGTCGTGAGTTCAATCTCTGGTACCAGTAAAAATACCAAAAAAAAAAAAAAAAAAAAAAAAATCATTTTAAACTCATAAACTACATTTTTTGATTGCCTGGTTGTAGATTGATTACTTGGTTGTAAGTTTCTGAGAAAGAAATTGCTGGATTTAATTTTCAGAAGAACAGAAGGTGGTAGAATATACCATAGCTACTTTTATTGTACTTTGTATAAAAAAATAGCTCTCCCTTTAACTTCTGAGACAGAGAATGGGATAGACTTGCCATTGAAGACTTCCTAGAGAGGATGTTTAAATACTAAAGTGATTATTTAAGGCAATTTAATTTTTTCTTACAATCTAACTGCCTAGGTTCTCAGACTTTCCATTTCATATTTGAACAGATTCACTTGAATAATGAATCTGAAAAGTATAGTTCAGGTATAATAATAAAGTTTCTTTGGAGGGGAACATAAAAATGTGACTATCATTATCTCATGCTACTAAGGAGAATAAAAATGTATAAATCTATATTATAGAACTATCTCTTCATTATCATAAATTTAAAGGTACATGGCTTGGGAGGCTGAGTCAGGAGGATTGCAAGTTCAAGGTTAGCCTGGGGAATTTAGTAAGACCCTGTCTTTAAGTAAAATAAAAAAGGGCTGGAGGTGCAGTCCAGTGGTAGAAAGTCCAACTCTGCTCATTCTCTCAGTCATTGTGACACTAGAGTGGGAGGACCGAAGTGTTGCCGTCTCACTGTGCTAACCATTTCTCCTATCTTTCTGTTCCTGATCCTTTAGGTCAGCCCCAGCTGATGCTCACAGCAGGACCTAGTGTTGCAGTCCCTCCCCAGGCACCTTTCGGTTATGGTTATACCGCACCACCATATGGGCAGCCACAGCCTGGCTTTGGGTACAGCATGTGAGCTGAAAAGCTGATCCTGTAGTCTCCTATTTTCATACCGAAACATCGCCTCTGCCCACTTCTCAGTTTATAAATGGGGAAATGGGCAACGTGTTCTTGTAACCTTTATTTCATGAAGGACTACTTTTTTGTTTCTAACTATAAACTTGGATCATCTATGTTAAACATTGTTTCACATTCCACATCATTTTAGAATTTATTTTCAAAGGGGAATAGTATTCACATGGGCTTTTTTCTTCCCCTTCGTTCTTCAAAGAACTGCTTAATATTCAATCTATTGTGAAGAATCTGATTTGCACTCTGTAGTGTTTAAAAAACTCTAATATTGAATCTCTTAAATTTAGTGTATGTAAACAGCTTACAATATGTATTGTCTAAATGCTTTTAAATCTCTCTTACTCAAAGGCAAGCTAAAGCAAAAATACTGGTATGTGACCATGCAAGAATGTCAATGCCAACACAGACAACACTAAACAGCATATCCTGCATTGGATTGCAGTGCTCTCCAAATTATTTGAAAAATGAATACAGACTTGCCTGATTTTTTAAATGAGCATAAAAGGCCCTCTAACCTATGCAGGTTTCCCCATTATGCCTATAGAAAATGCTAGTGTGTTTTGCTCACTTCGTATGTAACAGGTGCCCTTATGTTGTGCTGTATCCTGTGCTTTTTCTGTGGGACCATTTCATTCAGGAACAAAGAGCACCATGATTCCAATCTTGTGTGTATTTACTAACCCTTCCCTGAGGTTTGTGTATGTTGGATATTGTGGTGTTTTAGATCACTGAGTGTACAGAAGAGAAAATTCAAACAAAATATTGCTGTTCTTCAATTTTGTTTGTGGAATTTGAAATTACTCCAATTTAAAATAAACCACTGGACTGTGGAAATACATGTAGAATCGCAGTTTTAATTAAATATCTCCCAAACCAAAACAACGGTTTCATTAGTTTCCTATTGGATATTGAGGTACAGTACAAGGAAGCAGAAGAGGAATAAGCATTGGGACTGTGACATTGTTACGCACTGTTCATAATGAATGTGCAACAGTATCAGTGTCTGGTTTGAAAGAACCAGTCACTAGAGGGCAGCATTTCCTGTCTCCAGACACTTTAAGCTAGAGTGGCACTTCAGGTTTTTATCTCAGCATTTCACTTAAGTAAATCACAGGTGTTAACTTGTATGGACTTTAAATAAAAGTATATTTTAAAAAGTAGTTAGCATGCTGTTTCTCACCATGAACTCCAAGGATGCTCAAATATTTGGTAATGTTGGGATTTTAGTGAATCCAAATGTTTTGCTTATGAATGTCACTTTTTAAAAATTCACTTATCACCCCCCAATCAGTAGTCAACACAGTCCTCTGTCTAACCTTCCACAGCTCTACAATTCTTAGGCAGAT
Organism: Cavia porcellus; assembly: GCF_034190915.1. Classification (NCBI taxonomy): domain Eukaryota; kingdom Metazoa; phylum Chordata; class Mammalia; order Rodentia; family Caviidae; genus Cavia; species Cavia porcellus. Next base: position 63,809,843 of record NW_026947489.1, read on the forward strand.
TACTATAAGCTCCATAGAAGGGTCATTATAAACTTAAAATCCCTGTACCCTTCCTGCTTAATTCCCATTATTGTCTGTAAAGTGGTGTTGGCAGGAAAATGCTTTTTGGTTTATCACTGTGAAAACATTTTGCTTTTCAAATCCTAGCTGTACTGTGTTCCCAATCTCTGCTCAATTTTTTTCCTTGTTACCAAATCAAGAGAAAGTAATTACCCTTGGGAGCTCATTCTTCTCAGCCAAGAGTTCTCTTAGAGAACTGGTTGTGAACCTAAGGCATGCATGTTGCTAAAAAGATGTTAATGTGTAAGTTGTTTTTTCTAAAGTAAAACCTCAATATTCATGTTTAATTATATTGTTTGCAATAAATAAGTGGGTTTTGGGTTGTAGGTCAGCACTTAAGTCTCTTAATTAAAAGGTTCACCATCAGTGGTCTATGTAAAGCTAGGCCTAGGACCTATACTTTTCCTGTACCTCAATTTTGGAATGACTTTTATCCTTTCCCTTGCCCAACAGAAGCAACTTAACATGCTGTGTTTAAGAACTGTGTTTCGAACAACAACAAAAAACCTTAGTTCAATTATATACTATATCCAATGACCCTGAGTTACTACACTGTCCAATATGGGCTGCACTAGAAAACAGAAACTACTATGTTATATGACATAGGTCTGAGTCCTCAATAATCTGAGTTTCTGAGCTTGTTTACTTATCTTTATATTAAAACTAATTTCTTTTCAGATTTGGTAGGTTTTGTTTAAATTATAAAACACCTATCTCAAGACTAGGTAATCTTGTCTGTACAATAGGCAGTGACTCGTAATAAACTAATTTAAAGCCAAAGATTCTTCCCTAACACATATCACTAGTGATGGTCTAAGAGAAGAAGCTGAAAACAGTATGCGTACATGTTTATGCTAAATGTAACGTGAACAAGAAAGGAGAGACATTAATTGGCAAAGATGCTTTGTTATCCTGTATTCAACAGCTACTATTAGTACAAAAGCAAGACACTGCTCATCTTCAAGTAGTGCCCCTTGACTTTTCTGTAATGAAGTTATACACACGATCTCAATTTTAATTCCTTATGCTCTCCAATTATTGAAGATTTTTAATACTCTGTTAAATAAAGTTTTTTAAAAACACTAATTTAAGTTTAACAAACTCACTGCACGTTAACATGGACATTCATAACCAAGAATGGTGGCGCATGCCTGTAATCTCAGCACTCGGGAGGTTGACGGAGGAAGATCACTGCAAGTTCTAGGCCAGTCTGGGCTACAAAGTGAGTTCAAGACTACTCTGATCTGCACAGCAAGACCCTGTTTTAAAAAAGACCAAAACAAAACATGAACACTGGTTATATGGGAAATAATGACTTACAGATGTTTTTTCCAGTTTTATTAAAATCATATTTGTGAGGAACACTGATATCATAAAAGTTTTGCTTTGTTTTTGGCAGTGCTAGAGATTGAACCCAAGGCCTTGTACACACCAGGCAGGTGCTGTAGCACTAATGTACCCCCATCCAGGTTTAAGTCTGAGGAAGCCTGGAGGACAGGCACATAACATTTTCCAAAATATCAGCTGTCTTCCTTCCTTCCTTCGTGTGATGAGCTCGGTTAGCTTACGAGGAAAGGGCTGAAGTTCAGTTTTCCTGCAAGTAAAAATGTGTCATGACCTAGTTTAACTTCATTAACGTCATGCAAATCTGTTTCCATAAGATCACAAGAACACATGTAACAGGTACTTTTTTGTTTTACAGACATGTTTGATGTGACATGGAATGTTAAAATAGCCATGGATCAAAAAAAATACTGTTTCACTGGGGACATTTAAATTGTTTACTGTGAGTGCAAGGCTGTGAAGAATATAGTCACTGATACAGTGGGAGTGGCAGTAGTTTCCCCCACCACTGCTTTTGCATCACAGCAAATGTCAATAAAAAAATACCTTCATAAAAATAATTCTAAATACAGACTATATGGCCTATAAAATACTAAGTACAGATAAGAAAAACAGCATGTTTCCACAGTTATAAGAATTTCTGTACTATTTGTCGTAGATAGACCAGGATTTATTACACCTCCTTGAATCAGCCACTCTACGCCATCCTGTTGGGAATGTGCTTTGAATTTGGACTTAGGCAAGGCTCTGAAATTACTTGAAGCAGAATCTTGCATGTAGGATTGAGTTCAACTGAGTTACATGTTGTTGCATCACTTGATTATAGCATAAACATTTTGTTTAGAAACAGTTGCTACTGTAGCTGTTGCAGTTTCTCCCGTGCTATCATATGCCAGTGTAAACTAAGTACACCAGCCATTCAGAGTATCAAGTAATCTCTTGGAAGTTGTGCTGTGCTGTCTTGCTGCTTGTATTGACATTAACAGTGGATACTTGGAACAACTAAATAAGGGCCTATTATTTCTGGCACTGTATACTTCTTAGGAATATAATGAATTTAGAAATTTCTGTTAGAAGGACAAGCTCACCTGTGCCTTTGTGAGCTGAGACCTAGTTTATACTCTGTGCAGCCAAAAATAATTTGAATTATGTTGTGTATAAGGACCAAAAGAAAAAAAAATACCTTTAAATGATTCAGTTGTCTAGTTCCTTAAATTGTAGGGAAAGAAACATGGGATAACAAATTACCATAAATTCTTACATGGGCCCATTTCTACCTTTAAAGTCCATAAGATCATTTCACAAGTTTCAAAGACTTCATTATTAGAGGCAAAGTAAAGGAAATTTTATAGATTGTAACTTAGACCACGGCTGAGGACATCTGGTTAGTATAGGTTGAGGAAAATAAGCATGAAATGCTGTGCAGGTAGGTGATTACATCAATGTTGTAAGATTTTAACTCTGAAATGCAAAAATTAGATTCCAAACCATGAGCCTTCACTGTGTGTGGCTATACTATGATACATTAATAAAACTGGCTATCAGTCATCCAAAAACAGCTGGGAAGCCATCTGCAGCTAAAGTCAGTGAGAACTAAATTCATGAGCCTTCTCTTCTCAGTTCAGCAGCACAGTTTCTGGGAAAAGCTGACACACAAAGGGTCCTAACTGCATAAGGAAATTTGTTACCGCTTTTAACTTTACTGTGATGCTTTCCTTCTTTATCAGCATTTGTTTCAACACTCATTATTTGAATCACCAAGACCATTTAACCAGCAGTACATATTTAAGCTGCCAAGCATATGACAAAACATAGGAATGGATTTTATTTTCATCTCAATATTTAAACTGTGAGGAAAAATTTAGCTTTTATTATTTGAATTTGATAGGCTTCAAACACCTGTAGTAGAATCATAGTCATACAAATCCCACCTAGTAAAGTTTTAGGTGACCAGTAACTTTGTCAATTAGATCCGCTGGTCCTGGTCCAATTCCTAGGACAGTTCGAGAGCCCGGTTCAATCTGAGTGCGTCCAGCATCTTGGATTAAGCTTACAGTCAGTCCTAGCATTTTTGCATGGGTCAGTAACTCAATCAGGGTTTCTTCATCAGGGGCTTTGACCACCACTTTCGGCTGGCCACAGTATTCCCACTCTTTGAGCACCTGAGGGTTTCTCTTTTGAGTTTGCTTGTAGGCAGAAACAGCAGCATGAGAACACTGGGCAGCGACTTTCCCTTTTCCCATCTTTAAATCATTTCGAACCACAAGAATCATTTTGTATTCCCCACTTTCTCCCAAGATGCTTGCTTCAGTTCCAGCGTCTGTGTCCATCTCACTCGTCATGTTTTTGGGAGCCATCCTAAAGCGAACCCGTAGGCTCCAGCCCAGGCACACACCACAAGCAACTCCGACAGCAAAGCAGACTGTGCTAGGATGAGCCAAATACTCCATAATCAAGGACCTGGAGAGCATCTTAAGAGAAAGGAAACATGTCACCACTGTCTAACAGTGAAAAAAAGCACATGCTTATCACATAAACACATGGACTACAGGTAGCAAGCACTATGTTAGAACTATATGAGGTATCCAGAAAAAAGGCAAAGTATACTTTGATTTTTTTTATGCATGCTGTTTCAATCCATCCCATGTAACAGGAAAGAATCAATTATTTATATCAAACTTTAGACCAGTTGAACTGATGTGAGTCTTCTTTGGTTCAAAAACTCTTTATTCAGTCTTTATAAATCTTGTGAAGAAAAAAAATGGTCTGTTTTACCAATATACCTGAAAGATTTAGGGGAAAACCAAAAATAATAACCCTTTCCTGAAAAGCCATATATTTGTATTTTTCACAGTACACTGGCTCCCCACTAGCACAATAATGAGCTGACAGTGAGGTGGACTAAAAACCTTACAAAATCGAAGTTATACCACTGGACATTTGTATAACATTTGAGCATAGAGCCCAAATTCACTTTACATACGAACACAAGGTACATTTTTTTTTTTTTTGTCTTTTTCTTTTTTATCAGTACCGGGGATCGAACTCACGATCACACACTTGCAAGGCAGGCGCTTATGCTGCTGAGCTAAATCCCCTAACCCAAAGTACATTATTTTTGACATAGAATATAAAACAAAGTTAGGTCACTCTATCCTTTATTTTAGAAAATCCTGTTACCCAGCAAAGCAGTTGTTTATATTTGACTCAATAAAACCGCTATTGTCAGCCTACATTAAGGCTGATAGAATTCATAATGCTTCCTATGAATAGCTACAAACAACTTTTCTAGCAGTATCCAAGCATTTGAAACACAAAGCCACCATACTTGTGTGCTTGAAAGAGAAGTCTCTAATCTACTTGGCATGGATGATAGTCTTGGAAATACCATAAACTTGCATTCTATTTTCATTAGGTGAAGGACATATGTTAACATTTTAAAATTCATTTGGTAGGCAGATTATGCAGTATTATCAAATTACCATTTCAGAATAGTAGTAGCAGATCTTATTTGCTAAAAATATAATTTACATAATATAAAATCCATGCTTTAAAACTGTATAATTCAGTGGTTTGCAGTACAGCCACAATATTGTGCCACCATCACCACTATTTTCGAAGAATATTTTAGTTTCACTGAAAGTAACCTCTTATTCGCAAGCCCCATTTCCCTTTCTCTGACAACCACTAATCTACTTTGTGCTTATGGACTTACCTATTCCCAACATTTTATATAATCAATCATATATGTGATATTTTGTTTCAGCTTTCATTTGCATAACACTGCTTTAAAGGTTGAGTGTAGCTCAGTTAATTAAAAAAATAATCTGCTACCCTCACACCATCTCTAATCCAAATCCTTCCCTACAAATACAAAACTTATTTCCCAGAACCGGCTATTTAACGTTACAAAACTATCTTGAGAATATTAGAATCATACACTGACCAAAAACTTTTTGCAATTTGCAGTCCTTTTTAGTTATTTTCTTTAATACTCAACTTCTGCAATCAAAGCAGAAAAAGCAGAACTGGTGCAAAACCTATTTCCAGACCATCCATATCCCTACTGCAATGTTCATGCCCAAATAAACTTATTACCTTTTTGAGAATCTCTTACTTATATCCATACAACTATTACTTACTGTTGATATGACCATAAAAAGCATATATAACTCATCTTAAAGATGAGAAAAATAAAGATCAGAGAAGCTGCTTATCCACAGTAACAGTAAGAGTCAGACCTATAAAATATACCCATTTTTTAAAAAACATAATCATCTAATGGTCATAAAAGGCTAACCTTCTCTACTTCATCAAAACACACCAATAAGCCGGGCGTGGTGGCTCACGCCTGTAATCCCAGCACTTGGGAGGCTGAGGCAGGAGGATCATTGAGTTCGAGACCAGCCTAGGCTACAAAGTGAGCCCAAGATCAGCCTGAACTGCAGAGCAAGACCCCGTCTCAAAAAGACAAAAGACAAAAAAAAAAAAAAAAAAAAAAGCACCAATAAGAGGGAAAACAGAAGGTTAAAAATTCCAGAAATTTCCAAACTTGCTTTTGTTTTATTCTAAATGAGGTTTCTGATTATAAAATCTGATTGCTTTAATTTCATGTCAATTCCATCATCTAACTCCTCCAAAAAGCGTTTAGGTCTTTCTTTTTCCGCATACTTACTATTCACACCTTAATAAACCCTGTGCTTGAGACTAGTATTCTTAGTCTTAAGATCTTTATTTATTTATTTTTTTTTTTTGTCTTTTTCGGTTTTTATCGGTACCGGGGATCGAACTCACGACCGCCTGTTTGCAAGGCAGGCGCTTATGCCGCTGAGCTAAATCCCCAGCCCCAGTCTTACGATCTTTAGCAATGACAGCACAGTAAAACAATTCCTGTAAAACCTTTATCTCATGCCTTCTAATTTCCCTGCCTAACTAAAAACATTTCCCCAATGTTCTTGGTTCCCATCACCTCCTGAGCCATGCACCCCACTCCACAAGTACTGTTTCTGCATTTTCCAACTAAAAAAAAACTTCTCAAGGCTTCAACCCTGTAACCATTTTCTCTTCCCTTCATCTCCTAAGTTTAGCTACTGACCTCTACCTCTCTAAATCGCTGTGCCCATGCAGCAATCTTTCCCAGTATACTGAAAGTCAAAGGAACCAGGCACTTGCTAATTGCTAAATGGAGAGACTTCTTTTTAGGCCCCATCTTGAATTTTCTACACCAAACACTCATTACTCATCAAACATAAAAGTTTTCCTCCTTTGAATTGTTTAACCCACCTTTCACCCCAATAGTCATCCTAGCTCGTTCACAGCTTCTTTTTTTACATTCTCCTTTGGAGCTACATTCTCTTCCACTGATATATGTGCTGAATTACATAAGCTTACATATATGGTCCTCTTTTTATATGTAATGGTCCAATATAACAGCCATTAGATTCATGCGGTTTTGTAAACTCAAAATTCATTTCTTCAGTTCCAGTTATCTACATTTCAAGAGCTTAATAACAATTTGAAAGTGGCTAAAGGTCACTTCTACTGGTGAGACATACAATGAATATGTGTATCATTGAAGAAACTTTTATGGACTGCACTGGTCTTTATCCTCTCTTTCCATTCAGTCAATCAGTCAATCATCATTGAAGGGATCCTGCACATTCCAGGTACTGTTTTGAGGTCTGGACAGAGTACCAAAATGAACAAAAAAAGTCCCCTATTTCCCATAAAGTTAACATTTAGTGGGAGGAGACAGTAAACAAAGTTCATCACAGGAACAATCTCATTTATTCCCAAATCACTGTATGCACAGGACTCCTAACACATCTCTGGCCTCAACTTGAACCTCCAGTTTTTGCTAGACCCCATTTAAAGAGGTATATGAAGTGCCTTCCCCACCCATCTCTCTCTGTCTCTCTCTCATCACTTTCTAATGGTGGGAATCAGACCCAGGATCCTATCTGTGCATTTGAACATTTCTGTATTTTTATTTCTACATAAATCTGCACTTTTTCTCCTCCTACATTCTGCCACCAAATCAATTTGTCTTAACCCTGTCCTGTTATTTCCACTTAGAAAACTCTCATCTCTTGCCAAAAGCAAAATTACATTAACTCTAAACTTTCCCATATTTGCATGTTATTCTCGTTTAACCTATTCCTAATACCATTATAGTCATACGTCCAAAATACATGCTCAAAAATCACCAGTTAAACACTTGCAGGATTTAAAAAAAAAAAATCCCTTAGCACAAATTCAAAGCACTATACAATTTGGCTACAGAGTACTATTTCTATCAGAATTCCTCTCCTGCTACACAATGTACCATCCAGCCATACCAAATTAAATCCTTTCAAGCGGCAATCTCTCTCGGGAATAATCTTCTAGTCTTCGGCATTTAAACATACAAGCAAAAACATCCTAGTCACATGAAAAGGCCCAACTGAAATGTCATTGAGAAGTGTTTACCATCCCCCAGCGAGGCTTCATTATCTGTTTTTCAAAACTTCTCTGACACGTATTCCCAGTGTCTAGTACAATGCTCGGTGTATGGAGAATTAAATGCTTCTCTAGACACTATTTCTATATGATACAGGAGAATGAAACTTCTGATTTTTAGAAATCTTTCCACGTAATTCAACAGCTTTTGAAACTCACACTCAATACTATGAAGAGTGGGAGGCCTGCTTGCTATTTTCTCACATTCAGAGTGCACTTGATGCAGCCTGAATCAGGGGGCTTTGGGAGAAACTAGGAATTCTGGGTTCCAGAATCTTGGTTCCTTCTTCTAAAAAATGGTTTGTAAAACAGGCACACTGATCCAGCAGCCACTGAGAAAAATAGTTTAACGAGATGAAAAGGGGGTAGTGGTTACGGAAGGAGCTAGGAAGAAACCCTCCAACTGGTGGAGGGTGAATGCATAATTATATTAGTCTCCTTCTCCCTGGAAAGGATCGACCTACCTACAGTACCTCCCGACTTTTTTCTTCTTCACTTCTGGGATAGCCGACACGTTTCTGGCACGCGAACTACCTCTTCCGGTATCCTGGTAACTTCCGGGTCAAAAACCACAACGCGAGTAGTCATTCTTCCTCTTGCCACGCCCACGGGATCGCGAACTACCAGCTGAACTGAAATCCTGAGAGGATCAGCGGAGGTTGCCAAAAGCAGCGGGAACGTTTTTTTTCTCTTGGAGGCGGTCTCTGCAGGGACCGGGCCGGAAGTGACGTTAGCGAGTTCCGGTTGGCCAGAGCCCAGCGGCGGGTGTGAGAGTCGGTCGTGAGCCGCTTCCAGGAGCCTGAGATCCGGAGACGCCGGGATCGGAGCGGGTAAGTAAGCGAAAGCGGGGAGTTGGGGACGGAAGCCTGAGGTTATCCTCAGAGCTTGACTTCTTCCCGCCTTCTCCCACTGAAGGAATTGCAAATCTGGGGCACGGTGATTTCGACTTCTAGGAGTGTTAGGGCGCTGCTGACTCTGGATGTCTCAGCCTGGAGGTAGCCAGGATATTTGGGACACGTCTTCGTCACTGGTTAACTGGACATTGAACCCAGACACTGGACACCTTTCCGTTCGTCTCCTCTCCATAGTCGTGGAAGCTGTACTCAACTTCTATAGAAAACCTTGTCTTCTCTGGGTCCCTGGGACCTTGGAGCACATGAAGAAGGTCTTTCCAGCTGATGAACGAGCTGTTTCAGGACGTAGCAGTTTGGTTCTTGCCTTACCCAACCACTAGCGCAGGATGGTAAATGTATCCGCTTCTAAAAAAACCTAGGCTTGTGAATGCCATCTAAAGCCCTGATGATAGAGTGGTCAAGGGAATGGGCCTGTGCTTCGTAGAAACCTTGCTGAGGACCTAGGATCTCCCGATGAGAGAGATCCTATGAAAAATACAGTTCTCTTTTTCTGAATTCTTGGTCCTCAGCGTTTGTATTTCGTTACAGTGAAAATATTTACAATAATACATGAAGGTCAATTTAATCTTTAAAATTCCAAGAAGCAATTAATGGCACTGTGTCCCACTGCTGGGTTACTGAAGGACCTTCAGGCCGGGTATGATGATGTGTGCCCATAATCCCAGCACTCAGCTAGGCGGGTGGATCACCTTGAATTCCAGGCCAACCTGGGCTACATAGTGAGTTCAACGCCAGCCTGAACTGCATAGCGTGTCTCTGTCTCATACAGACAACAACAACAAAAACTCCCAAAAACTTAATGACCTCCAGTAGATTTTACAGACTCACTGGTTTTCTGCACCTCCGTGCAAATATCTGATAGACTGGCATTGTTTATGTATCTCGACCACATGGCTTCTTATCCTGTCTTACCTCTTTTGTTGCTTGTCAGAAGTTTTGTAAACAGGTTGCATTGGTCATTTGGAAAAGCTTGAATAAGTGTTTCTAGTGTTGTGATTGAAAATTGAATACTTTGTTACTGCCTACTAAATGTCATTAGCTCTGATTTTAGTTGTGTATTCTTAGCATAAATGAAAGGAAGAAACTATTCATTACAAGGCAGCATTACATGTGTTATAAATTGTTTGTATAGGCCTTTGGAAGAGAGGGTGGTACTCCTGCCCAATTTGTGTAGATGTGAAACTCTTTCATATTTTACTTTTGTATTTGCTTACTTGTGGGGACAAGGAGTACTCAGGATTGAACCAAGGGTCTTGTGGTGTTGTATCACTAAATTATGTCGCCAGCCCTTCTTTATTTTTGACACAGGCCTGTCCAAGGTGCCCAGGCTGGTCTTGAACTTGTGATTCTTCTGCATCAGCCTCCCAAGTAGCCAAGATGATGCCGTTGCTGCACTACACTCACAGGCGACCTGCATTGTTTAAAGGCCACGAAACTTGCTTTTAATTAGATTTTATTGGTACATTGTAGATATACATAATGATCACATTCATCAGAGAATTTGTACCTGGACATGATATAACTTGGGGATCCGAACTCATGACCTTGCATTTGTCAGGCAAGCGCTTATGCCGCTGAGCTAAATCCCCTACCCTTTTATAATTTGGGTTTTTTTTCCCCACATTTCCCTGCCCTCCCTTCAACCACTTCTCCCCTCCCCACTTACAAAGCTTTGTTTCCATGTTTTCCTTTTCTCATTTTTTTACTTTTTCCTTCTTTCCTTTCCCTGTCCCTTCTCCCTTGTTCGTTCCCCATTTGAACATTTTCCCTCCTGTTTCACAATACTTATTTTACATTTTGGTCCTTCTTTACGCTTTTGGTTTCTCACACTAGAGAAACAATGCAGTATTTACACATAGGTGTCTGATTTATTTCTCTTTAGAATATGGACTCAGGGTGTATCCATTTTCCTAAAAATGCCTCACGTGTATCCTTCTTTATGGCAGAGTAGTATTCCATTGTATAAAATAATCACATTTTTATCCATTCATTTGCTGATGGTAACTTGGATTGTTTCCAGAATTTGGCTATTAAAAACTGAAGCATTGGAACTTTTTTTAGAAGTACATATTTATCCAGGTGTGATAACACTCCTATAATCCCAGCATTTGGGAGACTGAAGAGAATCCCCACAAATTTGAGGCCAGACTGGACTAATAATGAGTTCAAGGCCACTCTGAACTATATAGCAAGATCCTGTCCACCCCCACCTCCAAAAAGGGTATGTTTTATATGAGTATACTTGATTAGCAGAGTTAAATTCCTGTGGCTCCCCTTTCCGAAGAAAATATACATACAACTAGGTTTCTGAAATACTTTAAAAAATGATTTGATCTCTTTTAACACCTTACCTGCAGCCAGTTTAACCAGTCTTTTTTATTTCTTCACATCTTTTTATTAGTGCATATTATCTATACGGATTAATGGGTTTCATTTTGGCAGATTCATACATGCACATAATATACTTTAATCATAACACACACCCCACCACGCACACACACACACACACACACACACACACACTGCTCTCTTTGCCCAATGATCACTCCATTTTCACAATTTGGAGGAGGTTTCAGTGCATATAATATAATTTAATCATACCTGTCCCCTTATTACCTGCTGTTACACTCTTTAAGTTAAAGTTTTTTCACACTTGGCTTTGAAATGAGATGACAAGCTTTTTGACAGGTAAAATTGTAAAAGATGTATCATTAATATTCAGTAACTTTGGCGGGGAATTTAGCTTAGGTGTATAAGCGCCTGCCTTGCAAGTGTGAGGTCATGAGTTCAATCCCCCATACCAAAAAATTTTTTTTCAGTAACTTTGCTTACTGATTATATAAATCCCAAATTGTTTTTATATTCCTTTAGTTCAATTCACTTATCTAGGTACTGATTATCTAACACCACGTTTTAAGATTTTGAAGAGCATGAAACATTCAATCAGAGTGCCTGGATTAAATTCCAGACTCCAGCACTGATTGAGTAATCACTGCCAGGTTGCCTGACATTCTGAGCTGGTCTGAATTCTGTTGATAAAACTACTACTAGGCTTTATTTCATGAGCTGTCACAAGATTTAGTAAGATGGCAAATGTGAAGTCACCATATAAAGTGAAAATATGTTGATACTGTCATTTCACTCTAGAAATATTATATTGTCATTGTGGAATACTGTAACTTTGCATCATTTTATGGTTTGATCATTTATGTTATATATCCTTTTATCTGAAAATATCATATAACTAAGATGATCTTTGTCCTACATTTCAACACCATAAAGCTGGCCAAGCATGGTTTGATACTCTGATCCATTGAATTACTCATCTAGATTAATCAGCAGGTGGCTGGAAGATGAATATAGTTTTACACTTGGGATTTTAAATATGATCTTTTTTAGTCATCATGTATTATCACTTGAGAATTTCCAAATGCAGGAAAAAAATGAAGCTTTGGGTATTTATATAACAGAGTCTGCCAAAAACATATACACACTTCAGGAAAAGAAAAACTTGTATATTTTAATACTAAATATATTGAGACATCATGAGATTATACAAGTTACTTTTGGCCTCTACAATTCCAGAGTGGTAACCATTAGCTTCCAGACAGTTATTAGTACTTCGAACTGCTGCTTGGGTAACCTTGGTCACTGAGATTGTGGCACATGCATTGTTAGTTACTTCTCTAAGGGCCTGCATTGTCAATGAGTTTCTGTGATGTGTGACATCCTCTAGGATCTGCCATATGAGGGTAACAACATTTGTTTAAAAAATACAGTATTTTTCTTTTTCTAAAGTGTATAATTTTTTTTTAGCAAATTGTATTAACTGAAGGTTAGACATTGCCCTCAGCTTGCTTACTTATATTGGGTAAAAAGTATTGTTTTACTGAAGCTAATATTTCAAACTAGAAGAAACTTCTGTGAACAGTCTTTTCATTTAATAGAAGAGAAAATTAATGGCTCCAAAACAGTCAGTAATTGGCTTATTGGAGGTCATCTGCCATGGGTAATGCTGAACCTGAACTGAATTTAAGGTCTGAAGTGTCCTTTCTGTTCCACCTAGGCTATCCCTGGCATTTTGATGTGGTTTGGCAATTGTCCTGGTTTGTATGCAAAAATCTTTAATGTATTAAAGGAGTACACACACAATAAACACTAACTGTTTTTCCTTTTTCCTTGGTATGGTCTTGTAAATTATAGAAAAACAAAAGGCATGGAGACATTTGCTGTGGAGTAAATTAAAGAAGGAAAATTACTTGAATTCTTCAGATCAGTTATTCTGAGTTCATGCTTGATTACTGTCAGAGATTGAAATGTTTTTGTTTTAGGAAGTAGAAATGTTAAGATCCTTGTAACGCATTAGTGAATGTTGCTAACCAGGAAGGTGAGCTGTAGTAATTTCTTGCCTCTGATTGAAATTATTTCTCCATGGTATTGTTTTAATAGTCTGTTGTAAGTTACCTTTTACCTATAGAATCATCTCTCTGCTGTTTCATTCTACATAAAAAGCCACTGTAGAAGACTAAGTTCATTGTTTTATTGGGAACTCTTTATCAGTTCCATTGATTTCACAAAACCTGTTTAGTCTCTTTCCTTTTTTGGAAATGACATGATACAACTATTATTGTTTTTGCCCAAATTCCCTCTGTGTTATCTCTTTTTATTGTGGAAATGAGCTCTAGATAAGTGAATTCTGACAAGATAAATTGTAGACTTAACTTTGTCATGATTATCTACTTTTACAAAGATGTATAAATATTTGGGGAAGTGAAACTCTTTTTGTGCTGGGGGATTAAAACCGGGCTTTGTACCTAATTAAGCTTGGGCCATACCTCTGAGCTCACTTCTGGCCTACAGGGTAATTCCCTGCACCAGTGATACTGAAGATTGAACCCAGGACCTTGTACAAGTAAACAAACAAACAAACTTACTTACTTGTTTGTTTTTTGAGACAGGGTCTCCTTATGTAGTTCAGGTTGGCCTTCAACTCACTATGTAGTCTGGGCTGGTCTCATGGTGATCCTTCGGCCTCTGCCTCCCCAGTGCTAGGATTACACCACACCCAGCTTCAAGTGAGCTTTTAAAGACATTTTTGCCTTGGGCAATACTTTAAATGAGGGCACTTATTGAGTAATCCTATCCTCACAAGTCTACCTATAATTGCTAAAGAGTATGTTAGTGTTCCTTATTTTTCATTAGATTGTTGTGTTTTCTCTTATTTTCTGGATTCTTTAACAAAAATTTTGGTCTTAATAGATTTTATGTAAGAACTAGATAGGTAGTGTTAGAAGGTTGGGCAATGACATGGTAGTTCAAATTTCAGCTCTTACTGGGTGATTTCCTGAGCTGGTTATTTAACCTCCTGCTAGTTCACTTTCTTCCTGGACAGTAAAGTCAGTACCTTAAGACTGACTGAAGTAAAGCATTTAGCATAATGCAAGCATGCATTGATAGAGATATTTCCAAAAGATGAAAAATATTAACAAAAGATGAGAAATATAAAATAAAAAGCGGCCTTTATTCTGAGAACACGGAGAGAGATGACCGGCACCCCACCGCCGGCGTCCAGCGATCTCTCCGGCGGACACGTGGCGTGGGGGCCTGTAAATAACCTCGGTTTGGGGTGGAACCTAAGGCGGGCATTAGGGATACACAGGTAGCCCATTGGTCCTAGGTTTGGCGCCATATGTAAATTCCCAGGGGCGGGAAGATGGCTTCACAGGTAACTTCCTAGGGGCAGGGCAAGATGGGGCTTCCTGCTTCCGGCTGTGGCTTTCCTGGCTACAGTGTCCTGTCTGGGCCAAACCTTTCATGCATGACTATGATTGTCATGTCATTTAGCTATTGCTAAAGCTCCTTCCAGTTCATTTGTAAAAGAGTGTGTTCATTTTTCTGCTTCCTTATTGTTTGTTCATTATAAATGAACTTACAGTAAATAAATATCTCTAGGTATACATTTCATTTCATGAATATTTTATAACACATGGGATTCCTAACTAAAGGAGGCATTCTAACAGTTTGCATTATCTTTGTAAACTGTAACACAGAATTTGGTAATTGAAACAAACTGGTCTTTCCATAGTTAATGCTATCTTCTAGCACAGCACATGACTTCTTTGCATGGAAGGGTCATTTTTCAGTGCTGAGGCCTCCAGTTGATTGAACAGACATCTTGTGCCATAGGTCATTTACAAGGTTCTTGAAAAACAGGAAATTAGAAATATTACAAGGAAACAAACAGGGGCCTGAGAAAAAGTTAACTGTGGGTATATGTCTCTTTGGGGCTAGAGCACAAGTTTTCTGAGAACACAATGACATGAAATAAGCTAGGAATCTAGCTCATTGGTGGCGTAAGCCTGTGTAATCCTAGCACTTTAGGAGGCTGAGGCAGGAGGATAGTAAGTTCCATTTACTTAGTGACTCAATGAGACCTTTTCTCAAAAAAAAAAAAAAAAATGAAAAGGACTGGAAATGTAGCACAATGTGAAGGCCCTTGATCCTCAATACCACCATCAGCACTGCCAAAAAAAGGCAGTGGTAGGAAAAAATATGCAGAGTTCAGGGCAAGCAGTGCTTTGCAGGTCATGAAAATGAGTTTGCATTTGATTTTAAGTGCAATAGGAAACCATTCTGTGATTTTTAAGTACAGAAGTAGTAGGATTAATAATATGATCATTTGTGCTCATGTGTAGAGAATGAATTGGAGAGGCAAAGAAGAGAAATAGAATAATTAGGAGTCCATGGTCCCAGGTGGAGATGAAGATGGCTTTGACTAGAAGGGTGACAAAGATGATGGAGAGCAGTGTGACACTAAATACACTTGACATAGCGTTTGGTCTTAGATTGGGTAAGTGGTAAAAAAGAGAGGAGACAGGAATGACTAAGCTTCTGAGCTTAGTAACCAGGGTTGTGCCAGGTACTGGAAAAGGGAAGGCTTGGAGAGGACCATGTTCAGAGGAGGAAGGTTACAGTTAAATTCCACATACTTGGGAGTCATCCTAGTGGTGCTGTTACATATGTATATCTAGGTCAGGAGAAGAATAGAAATTCAGGATTAAATTATGGAACTGAGATGGGGGAAATGCTAGATGTCACACTTGAGTTCATTCCCCAAAGTCAACAAACGAATTCTAAGGAAACGGTGGAACCTAAGAGTAGGAAAATGTGTTAGGAAAAAGGAAGGGGGGCTAGAAAAAGCTCCTGAGAATCTGGAGGGATCCCAGGTACATTGTCTAGGAGCCCACTTTTTTTTTTTTGGTTCCAGGGATCGAGCTCATGATCACACACTTGGCAAGGCAGGCGCTTAAGCCCCTGAGCTAAATTCCTGGCCCTAGGAGCCCACTTCTGTAAGCAAAGTCATAAGGGGTGTGTACAACATGGATCAGAACTATAATCAACTAAGAAGATTAACTCTTTGATAATACTGATCCAGTAGTAATCAGGGCATTTGGGTGACACAATCAATCTTAGTTGATAATCTGTAGTTTTAGTCTTTTTAGTCTTTATTTATTTATTTAATTTTTGGTCTTTCTGAGACCATATTTCACTATACAGTTCAGGCTAGCCTTGAAGTCACATTGTAGAACAAGTGCTGGGATTATAGGCATATGTACCATGTCCAGCTTTTTTCTCCTTTTAGTAGTAAGTACCTTAGCCTAAGTATGTGGGTGAGGATGGCCTACCCCTAATAAAATAATGATCTGTTTATAGGGAAGTCTCAAAAGGGTGATACCAGTAATCTCAAATTTTATCCTGTAGGAAGTGTGTAAATCTGGCTATAATGATTTTGAACTTCAGGTATGTTTCTAGCCACAGTTGTAATGTGTTCTCTTAAAGGGCCTGTGCTGTCTGAATTTCTACACTATTTCTGCCTAATTTGGCTATCTGTACTAGAAATAGATGTGTCACCTGGGGAAGAAAGTGAAGAGGAGAGGGTCTAGATCAAGTAAAGAAGAAAGATTTCAGGAAAAAGAGCAGTATTGGAAAAAGAGTGGTCAGTTACACACGACCAATAAAAGTAGCTCTACAAGGTCTGATAAAAATACCATGTGTTCTGGTTTTTAAAATTTTTACTACAGTAAAAGAACCATTAGTTCCCCTCAAACTACTTACCTGTCTTTGAACATACTTATCCCAGCATTCTTGCCACTTTTGAGATTTTTGAAAGTCCTCTTTCTAGTCTTTACAAGAGATGATTAAAAAAAATATGGGAGGGGGCTGGGTGTGGTAGTGCATACCTATGATCCCAGGACTCTGGAGGCTGAGGCAGGAAAAGTCTCCTAGTTTGAGGCCAGCCTGGGCTACATATTGAGACCCTGTCTTAACTAAACAAAAATGTTACACTTGATCTGGCATCATAAGACTTCAGGCCAATCCCTAAAGTCAAAATGACTGTGAAAGGTAAATATTTTGAATCCATTTCACCTCACAAAAAAGGACTCCCAGAGCCGCTTCAGGAAGTGACAAAAACAATGGGATAAGCAAGAGGGAATGTTTTGAGGGGGGTTAATGGCAAAATGAGTTTTACCTTTTTTTTTTGGTCTTTTTCCTTTTTATCTGTACTGGGGATCGAACTCACGACTGCCTGCTTGCAAGGCAGGCGCTTATGCTGCTGAACTAAATCCCCAGCTCCCAAATGAGTTTTACTTTAAAAATTGTCTTTTAAATTAGAGAATACAAAGCAGTTAGGGGACAGAAGGGAACAGGATATTTTTTTAAAAAGTGAAAGTTTTTGCTTATATGAAATGATCAGCTTTGTCATGGTGGTATCTGGTCTAGAAAAAAACAATAAAATTTAAGCAGGGTATAGTGGTACATGCCTGTAGTCTCACCATTCTGGGAGCTGAGGCAAGAAGATCAATTTTGAGCCTTGCTTAGGCAATTGAATGACTTGGCAAGACTCTGACTCAAAATTTTAAAAGGCCTGTGGATGTAGCTGAGTGTGAGGTCCCTGAGTTCCATTCCCAGTGCCATGGAGGAAATGTCCAGTACCGGTGAGTGGTTGAACTGATGAACTTTTTCACTTATTGTTGAGTCTAGGACCATCCAGTAACTTTCAAGTCTCTGAGTTTTAGAAGGGGTCTTTAATGGAGAGAATATGAAAGGTACTCACACTCCTCATAAATTTCAAAGATCTACTTGTAGTTGATAGCTGTGGGAATTAGCTCCAGGGCCCCCATCAGAGGCAGGGAATCTGTACAGTTCTGGGCTCTTGTACAGTTCAAATCATTTCTGATACCTAGTGCAGTATGTTACATGAACAGTTGCATTGCTTGGAGAATAAAAACAAGAAAAAAACTCAGTCAGTGTTCAGCACAGGTGCAATTGTTTTGTTAGTATGTTTTTAGTATATAATAAACACGTTTATCACTGGGAATTGGTCCATACACATCGTGGTCCTTTTTACTTGTCTCTTTTTTCTCACTTCCCTCCCATCTCCCCATCCTCAGAACTACATCTCATCTTCACAAAGTTTACCACCCAGTTTCCTATTATCTTTTATTTTGCTCTGAAAATTATTTATACTTGGGGATTTCTCAGAGAAACTATGCAATATTTAATCTGTGTCTGGTTTATTTCCCTTAGCTTTGTGGTCTCATTAGCATTCATTCAACAAATGACTCCAGTTTTTCCTTTTTATAGCTAAGAGATAGATGATAGATAGCGATGGAGTTATAGGTGTGTGCACGCACACACAAACACACACACACACACACACATGAAAACCAGACGCCCCCTAAATTTAAAGACTCAATCCAAAAGTGGGCACTTCTCAGGTGAAGAAGCACAAACAGGAAGTAAATATATGAAAAATGTTCAGCATAACTGATCATTTAAGAAATGCAAATTAAAATAACATTTAAGAAGGAAAAAATCAAGGAAAAGATGGTAAACTCAATATCATAAGGACTTAATTTATTTATTTATTTATTTTTTTGTCTTTTTCCTTTTTTTATTGGTACCGGGGATCGAACTCACGACCGCCTGCTTGCAAGGCAGGTGCTTATGCCGCTGAGCTAAACCTCCAGCCCAGGACTTAATTTATTTAATGCCTTAAAATATTACTCAAATTTTACTGTGTACCCTCCATTTTCTTTATCCATTCATCTGTTGATGGGCATATAGACTGCCTCCAGGATTCAGCTTTTATAAGTGATGCTCCTCCTGTTGCGGGACGTCATCCATCAGCTGTCATAGTGACACAGGCAGTGCGTGCATCAGGTGCGCACCAACCACACAGGGCTCATTCTCAGCGTGGCTGCATTAAAAAAATAAAAAAATAAGTTATGCTCCTCTAAATATCGGTGTGCTGCATGTATTGCTATAATACATTTTTAATTCTTTCAGAAAGATACCTAGAAGAGGGAGGTGTATAGCTGGGTCAGATGGAATGTCTGTTTTTAGTTTTTTGAGAAGTTCCATCCTGATTTCCATAATGGTCATACTAGTTTATATTCATCAACAATATAGAAAGATTTTGTTTTCCCTACAGTCTCTCCAGTATTTGTTCTTTTTTGAGTTCTTAATGATAGCCATTCTTTGTGGAGCAAGGTGGAATCAGTGTTGTCTTGACTGAAGTTGCAATTTGTTTGGTTTTCAATTATCATTGGTTGAATGTCGGGGTACAGAACAGGTGGACAAGTAGGCTGATTGTGCTGGCTTCTGTCGGGCAGCGGAGCTTTCTTCATCTGTAATATATGACCACACAGGGGTCTAGAGCCTCTGTAAGGCAGGATTGTATTTTCTGTAACCAGGGGGCCAAGGATTTAGCTCAGCAGCATAAACCTGCCTTGCAAGCAGGCGGTCGTGAATTCGATCCCCGGTACTGATAAAAAGTTAAAAAAAAAAAAACCTGCTATATTTTCTGTAACTTAACTAGTAAAAATTTGTTAAAACATTATATGCAATTCAGACAAATATATATATATATATTCCAATAATTATTTATAGTATCCCACGTAGTTTAGTACCTTTTATTACATATAAAACTTTTTATGACTAGTTTGTTTTCAAAAATCACATTTTAATAAAATTGAAATCAGTCAGTACAGATTGAACTCCTTGTTCTACTCTTTCTCCCTTCTCACTACTGCACTTGACTAGTCTAAATAAATAAATAAATAAAATTGAAATCAATTTGATATATCTATATATTCTGTTTTTTAATTTAAATATTCAGGTTTATCGATAACTTTAATAGTTATGGGTGAGCAGATATCAGGCAGACTCTTGCCTTAAACTTCTGTACTTCCTTCCTTCCTTTGCACTGCTTTTCTCTGTATCTTTCAAGCCTTTTCTCTAGGGTCAAATCCTCAAGAAAGCTTCTCTAGCCACAGTATTGAAAATTGTGCACACATACATTTTCACACCTACCACTTTATTTTTTGCTGTGGCACTAGTAAGTGCCTAATGTGTTTGAATTTTTCTTTTCTGCTGTGTCTCTATGCCTGATAGTGTGCACTAAGACAGTATTGAAAGAGTATATGAAAATTTTATTTTAACTGCTATATATATAATGTTTCCTTATGCAAGTGAACCATAGTTTCTCAGCTCTTACATTTCAGTCTATAGCCCCTTTCAAATTAATTATTGCACATAATGAGAGATAAGGTCCATGCTCATTTATCATAGTTATGTAGGGAAGAATATAACTCTCGGTCTGCTAGATGTCTGTCCCCTGAAATGGAAGAATGAATTGTAAGAAACAGTAGAGGCTAAGAATAGAAAAGATGTGAAGCCAGGCATGTGGCCCATTCAGGAGGCTGAGGCAGAACAATACCGTGAGCTCAAGACATGCCTAAACTGCATAGCAAGGCCCTGTCTCTATTAAAAAAAAAAAAAAGTAGAGAAGATTTATTGAGAATTCCTTAAGAGATCAGAGGGAAGCCAGAAGTACCCACTGAGGCCATTCTCTATGAATGTTTTATTTACAAGATAAGTACAAGGTGGGTCAAATTATATTCCGCCATTAAGATTACAAGTGTAGCTATTTAGCTAATAATATAGGGAAGCAGGTCACTTAGCAAGGGTACTTGGAAAGAACAAAGGCATTTTTGGGGAGGGATGGGTCTGGATGCTGTAGTCGTCCAGCTGGGTGACATATCTATCTGGATTTCACTGGACCAGGTTAACATCAATTATAGTCAGTTCCAAGTTACTACTTAGCCCCTGGGGAGCTCCCATAGATCCAGCCACTGCATCTTTATCTTGAGGCCTGGCCTTGTTCAGGTGGGCCTCCAGCCACAATTCTGGTATCTTTAGTTTTTCTGCTGACTTCCTTGAGGCTCAGTCCTTCCCTGCGTATATATTAATTTCTATCTAACCTTGCTGCTTATAATAATACATTTTGTTGAAAAGACTTTCCTTTGACCAGTGAACTGCCATTGTTAAAAATAGTTGACTCTCTATATGTGGATCTATTTATGTATTCTGAATTCTTTCCTGGTGATTTATGTCTTTTTACCAAAGCCACACTTTTGTGATTACTATAACTTTTTACCAAGTTGTGAAATCAGTTAGAGAAGTCCTTTAACTTTGTTCTTATTTTAAATGTTTGCATTTCCATGAAATTGGAAGTTAAATCAACTTGTTACTTTTGTGTTTAAAAAGCTACTGGAACATCTGAATTATCCTTCCCAAAGTCTCACAATCTCCACCTGTAGCCTAGCATTCCTTACACTATCTTAGTTTTACTTTTTAATTCATTTTAATTGCTTTGTACTAGAAATCAAACCCAGGAATGCCATACCTCTGGCTGTACCCTCAGCCGTTTTTCTTTTGAGACAAAGGTTCATCAGGTTGCAGAGGCCGCCGTTATACTTCCGATTCCTTCCTCACTCATTCTAAGTAGCAGAGAGTACAGATCTGCACTGCTGCTTCTGGCTTCCCTCTCTTAGTCTTTTTTTTTTTTCTGGGGTGTGGGGTTAGTACTGGGAGTGGAACTCAAGGCAGGCGTTTGTGCCACTGAGCTACATTCCCAGCTCTACCTACTGTCTCTGTCTCTCTCTCTCTCTCTCCTTCTTTTCTTTTTGAGATAGGGTCTCACATATACAGTTCAGGCTGGCCTTCATCTAACATTGTAGCCCAGGCTGGTATTGACCTTGCAGTGATCCTCCTGCCTCAGCCTCCCAAGTGCTGGGATTAATTCTTTTTTTTTTTTTTTTTAGCATTACATAAGCTATTTTAATAAAAACACAGTTTTGGAAACATTGTAGGACTTCAAAAGCAGTTAATAATCAAACCGGAATGGGTATCTTATTACATCTTGTCATCTTCAAAGTAGTTGCCTCTACTCTTAGACTTGATTCTATTAAGCATACCAAATTCAAGGCAAAACATCAGTCTAACAAACCAGCTTCAAATAACATCAGTCATAGTAAGACAATGTTATGTAATACAGAGCTTCAGTTTAAGTTAATAGGAAATTAAGGATAGTTACCGTGGTATATAGCCTGCTATTTTGGGGATAGCTGTCTGTGCCCTCAAATCTAGTATGAGTAGACAGACTGGAGCAAAATAAAATCAAACTAAACAGAACCGTAAGACTAATGTGGCTTTTAAATCCTGATACACTATTAACAATGTCCTCTGCCTTCCCTTTTTAGGCAATTCCTCAGCTTTTCATTTCTCAGGATGCTTTGTATATTTTGGGTCTCACTAGCTCCTTTAGTTTTTAGATTAGGGGGTCAACCTATTACCTATCTGAGTGGTGCTGAACCTTTTTACCCCTGAACTTGATCTTGAGCTGTATTCCTTCACTTACTAAAGCCACAGGTTTTCCTTCTAGCTATGTAGTTGCACACTGCACAAAAGTGTCATGATTTTCCAACCTATCTGCAGCTGCTAGACGAGCTATCCCTGTTTCTCTCTGATTACCTGTCACGTAGAGCATCGTTTTCTCATCTTTGACTTTCAATTTTTTAACCGTCTTTCAGTTTTAATATATTTCCTATTCAGAGCATTTCAATGGATCCTGCCTCCTAATCTACTCTGCCGTGTTTGTTAGTGTATCAAGGCTATCTATATTAGAGATTATAGCCCATCTCTGCCTCATCTCTGCTATTCCATTTTTCTGCTATTTGTCCACTTTTCTCCTTCAATCCACTGTCTACCCTGGACATTGAGGCCTCTCTGCCACTGTTGCTAGAACCCTGGTATCTCTCTCTCTCTCTCTGTCTCTGTCTCTGTCTCTGTCTCTGTCTCTGTCTCTCTCATGTTCTTAAGTATTTTTTGTAGGGCTGGATTGGTGGCCATGAACTCCCACAGTTCCTCCTTGTCTTGGAAACATCTTATTTCTCCATTAATCTTGAGAGAGAGTTTTTCAGGGTACATCAATCTGGGTTGGAAATTATTTTCTTTCAGGGCTTGGACTATTTCCCCCCAGGCTCTTCTTGATTTGATAGTTTGTGTTAAGTCTGTTATTTTAATGATTTTTCTTTTATAGGTGATCTGCGTCTTTTCTTTTAATATTCTGTTCTTGTGGTGGATTTCTGGAATCTTGATTACTATATGTCTGGGTGTAGATCTGTTTTGGTTGTAGTTGGTTGGAGTGCTGTATGCCTCATTTATCTGGATATCATTTCTTTTTCCTATGCTTGGGAAGTTTTCCTTAATTACTTATGTGAATAGCCTTTGTAGTTCATTTGTGGTTACTCCTGCTTCCTCGCTCATGGTTTTTATTCTTAAGTTATAGACCCTCTTGTCCTCTTCTAGCCTTTGAATTGTTTCTTCTTGGTTCCTTGTTGGTTTTAAGAGATCTTTTCTTTCATGATCTCATATTGTAAATCTCTCTTCAAGTTTCGAAAGGCTAACTTTAGTTTCTGTCAAGGCATTTTGCCAGCTTTCAATAGAGTTTTTAATTTCCTGGTAATCTCTTTGTATCTGTTTCATGTATTCTAGATTTTGTTTATATTCTTCATCTAAGGTTTCTCTCCTTTTTCTGGGTTCCTCCATTCTTCTATCTGTGTCTTCTTGAGAGGGGCTTAGCATTTCTTTTATTAATCTTTTTATATCTTGCCTCACTTGAATTAGAATTTCAGTTTTAAGTTCGTCTATGAGGTAATGAAAGTATTTCTTTATTTCTGCCGATGTTGTGGCCAATATTGCATGATTGCTGCCCAGAATCTCTTCTGAATTTACCTCTCCTGGACTTATTTTCCCAGGGTCAGCGGCTGGAGTATTTGTCTTGTTTCTTTCTCTTGTCATGTTTCTGGTTTCTTTCAGACAGGTGTATGGTGGAGGTCTCAGGCCCTTTCTGTATTGCCTACAGTTTTTCTGAAGCATGCTGGTTAGGGGATTGCTGCCTTCTCCAGTTCACTGTTGATCTGAAGTGCACATAGGGATGGTGTGGGCTGGCCCTTCTCTGAGCCACTCAACTGGCGAGTGCCTTCAGCACGTTAGTCTGTGCCATGCAGACATCACAGATTTGGGACAGTTTCGTCCCTGGCTATTGTGTCCCGACCAGGGGCATGACTCAGCCCAAGCTGATCCCACCAGTCCTCTCTGGGCTAGGGGTGGCTGACTGACGCCACTATGGCACGGGATTCTGCCCCACTCCAAGATGTCTTCAGCCGTCCACACCCACACAGGACCCAATTTCCAGCATTTACTGAGAATTAATGCAGCTTTCCATCTTGGCTCCACTCCACACTGCACTGCGTCCTCCCACCAAGGGCCCGGGACTCACCATCTCCCATTATCTGCGGCAGTGGCTTCAGCGTGACCTTGAATCGTCCAACTCCACAGCGCTCGCAGCGTAGCGCCCATAGGTCTCAGTGAACATGTCCGTCTCCAGCCCGCTACCCACATTTTTCCTTCCTCTTCCTATTTTTCTTTTTCCTTCAGTTTCCTCCTGGGGTCGTGAGAATCCCTCTCCACTTGTCCGGCCCTCTCCATGTTGTCAAATTCCAGCATCTGAGCTATTTTTCCCAGAGAGACTCTCTACCCAGCTACCTAGTAAGCCACCATTGTCTTGTCTCTGGGATTAATTCTTGACCTTGCTCCTAATTCTTCTCTTTTTGGTAAAAATGTTTTGCTGAGATTGCACTGACTGTAAAAAGCTACGTGAACATTTAGAAGTAAAATGATAAAAGAGGTGGTTTTTTGTTTTCTGTTTTTTGTTTTGTTTTTGTTTTTTTGTCTTTTTGAGACACACGCAGATCAGGCTAGTCCTGAATTTACAGTGATCAGTGATCCCCTTTGCCTTAGTCTCTGGAGTGCTAGGATTAAATAGGAGTGTGCCACCACGCCTGGCCAGGAATAGAATTTTTCAGTATGTAATTTTAAGATGGATATGGTGGTGTATACCTGTAATCCCACCACTTGGAAGGCTGAGGCAAGAGGATCACTGTAAATTGGAGGCTAGCCTGTGCTACATGGTGAGTTCAAGGCCACCTTGAACTAAAAGATGTAATTTTATAAGTTGTACATTTTCTCCATGAAAATAAAATTATGTGTTAACATGAAGTACCATCAAATGATGTTTTTACGTTTGGATATAAGAGATGAAGAAACTTCTGAAATCTTTCAGACCTTCAAAACAGGAATCATGCAGGTTGCGGGGCGGGGCTTGTTTTGTTTTATTGTATTTTGTTTTTAAAATGTGAGTTTTAAAGTTTTATTTAATTAAAAATTACATCTGGAGCTGAGGATATAGCTTAATGTTAGTACATCTCAAGGCTGTGATTTCAGTCCCCCCAACACACATGCACAAAAAGAAAACTGATCTGTAAGTGGCCTTTTCAGTAATTAGACATTTATGGTAAACTGAATACATTTTACACGTCACTAAATTAAGAAAGATTTAGACCAGAAATACGTACCTTTCTAACCTTCTAACCTACTAGTGAGTGATTTGTGGAGATTTTGAATACTTTTAAATTGTATCTTTTCGTTTTAATTTTACTAATTTCAAAAATGTTAGGATGTTTAAAAGTTCAAGGAATTTTTTTCACGTATTCCTCTCACGTTATGGATTTTCAGTAAACATTCTGTAATTGTCACAATATGTGATAGACACTGTTAATCTGGCTTAGAGTCAGATGGGTTTGGTAGTAGTCACTGCTTTGTGAGGTTGCAAGAAGCCTCAATGGCCTTTGAGATTGTTGTATTTGGTTCCTAGGAATAAATTGCAATTCCTTAATCTTAATGCTTTTAGAGAAATCTATAGCTATTTTGAGTAGCACATAACTGAATATACAAATAGTCTAATTAAGGATAGAATGTTAATAAAGGTGTGATAAAATGTCCTTATCTAAGTCCTCGTATGAAGAACAGTATGTTTCATTCGAAAAACTGACTTAATATTTTCATGAGGAAGTAGTACTGTATTCATTTGAAGAGATGATTTTCTTAAAGGGAAAAACTTTTTTTAAAATTTAGTATTATATCAAGAAATGAGAATCGAGGGCTTTACTACTTTTTCCCTATACTTTGTTCAATTTCCCCAGCAACTCTAATATTACTCTGATATTACACAGTGAGTTGTTATGACTGTGTCATCATTAAATGCTTTTTTTAAATTTTGCATTGGAGAACTAAGTAATCTAGGGTTGCATTGTTTTTGCATTACAAATGCCGCTAATGTTTAAACTGAATGGAGTATTATAGTCTTAGTACTGGATGTGCTGCCTACAAAGAACCTCTGTAAGCTGATGTTAGCAGTTTCAAAGCATTTCTGTCAGAAAGAACCAAAAAGCACCACACATTTTACTATCAACCTCTTTAGCACTTCAGCTTTGCTTAAAAATCTGGTTTATAGCCTTTTAAAATATTTCTCATGTCTACATTTGTGTTCCCAATGAAAATTAGTTGGTATTTAAATTTCTGTCCTATCTTCTTACCTCATTCATAAATTACATTAGTACAAATAATATAAAGTTCACTTAGTCTCATTCCTACAAAACTAACCCATATACATGCACCCACAGGCAAAGTAGGCTCCACTGAATGTCAAGAACATACAGATTTCTGCTTGAAGACACTTTAGTCCTTTAAACAGGCTAGAAGTACTTTAGATGTATTCTCACCAAGAATCTGACTGACATTATTTCATTATTAATTTTCATTCCAAAATTAACACTGCTTCATTAAATTATGAAAAATAGCTCTCTTAAAAATGATCAGTGAGGGGGCTGGAGGTTTAGCTCAGTGGCATAAGCACCTGCCTTGCAAGCAGGCGGTCGTGAGTTCGATCCCCGGTACCGATAAAAATGAAAAAGACAAAAAAAAAAAAAAAAAAAAGATCAGTGCATCTTACCATAGCCATATAGACTGAAGTCCCTTTATCCCATAATAATTATTTAGCAGATTGTACTTTTAATACATCTTGAAATGTTTAGATTGATAAAAAATAATTCATTTTTGTCTCAACAATAGGAAACTAAAATTTCTCTGTGTCTGTGGGTGTTTTAGTTTATGGAGGCTGTGAAAATCAGTTATGTATTATAGTCTCTGTGTAGTCCAGAAGTACTGAAGGCAAGTAGATAGCTGAATATTCAGAGTAGTATTCATATGATTATTTTGAAGAGTTTTACCATTCATGAAAAGGACATGGAGAAGCTAACATTGTCTAAGTGTAAGCTTTCTCTTGAAGTAGAGAAGCTACATTACTGCCAGTCTCCCAAGCAAAACAAAACCAGCAATGACAAAAATTGAGGTGGGTTCACAAACAAATGATTGACAGAATTTTGTTTTCATTGGGAACTTTGCATTGTTTGATGAACACAACTGCAGCCATCTTCCCCAGAATTGTGGAGTAAATTAAGTTTGTAAATCAAGGTACTTCTGTGTGCCAATATGCTGAAATGCTAGGTCTTATTTTCTCAAAGAGAACTGTGGTGTTCAGCTATACAAGAATTAAACTATAGTATTTTGAGATAAGGAGGTAAACAGAATTAGAATAGGGTGGATGAATTCAATTCTGGGATTTAATCCTGTGTCTTTCCCTGATTTGGCCTTTCATCAATGTGGACATATCGGCAGCTTTGAGGTACCAAGTTTTCCTGTTTGCCTGTAAAATGGATCACTTTGTATAATGGTGGTGATTGTGAATGAGATTAACAGGATGTTATTTTACTAGATTAAGTAGTCACTGTTACAATTTTTGTTACACAGGCAGCAAAGTACATGGTAGTATTTCCTGAATAAAAGCTAGGTTGGCCACATAACTAAGTCCTCTCAAAGCATCTGGAACTTGGTATGATCTCACATGTCAGGTTCTGGTCCTCTGGTACTCTGGTCCTACTAGAGTATTATTCTAATCACACTCATACACCATAATACCAGTTTGCTATTATTAGAAAAAAGAAACATTCTGTAGTTTGATCATGTCCTTTTCAAAGTTCACAGAAAAATAATCATAGACTTAGGTTTTGGAGGAGAGAGTATCTTGCCAGTATGTCATACTGTCTACTACCATTAAGACCACCCAATGGAAGAGTGGACAGGAAATATTCATGGATGGAAATATCTCAGTGAAACTCATTAATCGTACGATTCATAAGCATTAGGGAGAAAAAGAGATTATTTGAGCTCTAGGTCCTGCTTCAATTTGTCCTTACCATGTTTTGTAACATTTAGCCAAATCACTTCTGGATGTTACTATGAATTATAGGGAGCGGGAAGGCTTGAATGCTTAAGAGTTCTCTTCTATTTATGCAGAATATTCACAGGACACGATCATGTGGAACATCATTCTGCTTTTGAAAGAAACAGAACTGTCAGTATGTGGAGGGAATTTAAGGCTAAGTAAATAGATGACATCATGAGGGAGAGTGTAAAGAGAATACAAAAAGGAATCTACAACCAGGAGGAACTCCAGAGAGCAAACAGGAAGAGCTGTCAAAGGAGTGACCAGAAAAGTAAGAGTATTTCAAGGAGATTGTGATTGTGTTCAGTGTAGGTAAGAGACCCAGTAAAGATGTGTCCTCTGGAATTGACAACATGAGGTCATCAGTGACCTTTTTTTTTTTTGAGATAGGGTCCCTATGCAGTTTAGCCAGGCCTTGAATTCACCATGTAGCACAGGCTGGCCTGGAACTCAGTGATGCTCTGCTTAGACTCCTGAGTGCTGGGATTATGGGTGTGCACCACCATGCCTGGTGAGACACTTTTGATTTATCAGACCAGAAATGTTGCTCTGGCCTGAGTAAAGAGTTAGTGGTGAGAAAGTGGGGACTTTGTATGTAGGCAGCTCTTTCAACAACTTATCACTGAAGGATTGAGAAATGGAAGCTTGTTGACTGGTGAGAATCAAGGAAGAAAGATTGAAGACCTAGGGGTGATCAAAGAAGCTGATAAGTCCCGGGCAGAAGACAGGGTGATACACAATGTATATTGCCACTGCAGCTGTTGGTAAGTAGAGGACACTGCCCTAGTGAGTGATGAAGAGAGGAAGAATACTAATGTAAGTGAAAGAGTGTGTATCTCTTAGTAGGCCTCATTGTAGAAAGATTGGGGGAATTTTCCCTCTGCTTCTGTATTAAAAAATAAAGTCAGTGGTTGAGTAAGAATGGAGAAAATGGAGTACGACATTTGAAGAGGAACAAGGAATAATTGGAGAGCGAGAATATGCTTTTTATTAGGAGTGAGCTTTAGTTTGAAGTTTGAGATTTCGCTCCTGAAATAATGACTTCACGAAAGGGGCCTTGATAAGTTTTGACTTAAATTTAAATTTACATAAGTAAATTTAAAGCGGTTGTATAGCTGCTCAGACAAATCTTAATGCCAGGGGCATTGTGCGGTTTTTCAGTTTCACAAGATGTGTAAGTGAGAAGAGGAGATAAACGAACTCTGTTTTCAAGGGACTTTTTTTTTTTTTTTGGAAGCAAAGAATAAAAGCAAGATCCTTTACAAAATGCTTAAAATATAATTGTTGCAGTGCTACTGGTTTTTTTGTTTGGTTGGTTTTAACCATCCTAAATGGTCAACATGCAGAAAGGCGTGGATGCATCTGTAATCTTAACTGTTGAGAACCCCGTGGCTTTACTTGTTTGACTTTACATTTGAGTTAGGCCTTTTGGAAATCGGAAGCTATTGAAAAGTTGTTTCTAAACTGAATTTTTGTGTGTGTGTGTGAAGAACTAACTGGTTAAACAAAAATAACTTAGTTCCCTAGGTTATTTGTTACAAAATCAATTTCTAAACTATTATGTTTTCTAAAGAGAATTTTTAAGAAGGAAATGTTAATAGACTGTTCTTTTTTAGCACATTGTGTAAGAACATGTTATGTGCAAATAAAAATTCCTATTGCAATATCTTAAAAACAAAACTTTCCAATAATTGTGCAATACCTTTGTTATAAATATGACCTCAAATAGACCCAAGTTGTTTTGGATAAAGTTCTTTTATCTCCTTCAGATGACATCATGGGAAAGAATAACGGGAGAAATGAGTTCTATTATCACTGTTGTGTTTTTCTTTTTGAGGGAGAATTAGAATTTTTAAAAAATAATGCTGTCCCTTTTCTTTCCACCACAAATTAACTAAGTTTTGTGTTTATTATGATACAGACAAATGTCTGACAGGAATTACTTAAAGGATTTGGTTGAATATGAACCCACAGTTTTAAGTATTTATAGAACTTAAGTAGAGCTTAAAGTTTTAAATACCTGGAAGGTAGAAAAAGTCTTTTAAGTACTTTATATAGTTTGATTTCAAACATCGTTGGTAGTTTTGTTTTGTTTGGTTTTGTTTTTTATTTTTGGTGCCGGGCATTGAACTCATGACCCAACATTTGCCAAGCAGGCACTTAGGCTGTTGAGCTAAACCCCTGGCCCCTTGGTAGTTTTATTAATAAAATTGAGACTCATAGGATAACCATACATTCTGTGAACCTACTATCATCATGCTATGATAGTATATATTTTTGCAAAGTTATTTATTTATTTATTTATTTTTGGTAATTGCTTGGGCTGCATTGTCTTTTGACAGTATCTTCAGAGAAGAGGGACTTAACTTTGTAAATCAGACTTCTGGCTTTTTTGAACTCTTTTGAATTGTCCTCTGAACTTCTATAATACTTCCTTATCATCTCCATCATTATGGTTGGTATAGGTCGAGTTCCTAAGAAAGGCAAGTTGGCGTATTAGTGTTTGACATACATTACTTCATTTAATACTGACCACCCTTTGATATGTGCTATGTTATCCCTATTTTACAAATTAAACTGTTTGGAAAGATTGATGAATTTAAATATAGTTCTGTAAAACTCAGTCAAAATTTTGCTTTTTTTCTACTAAATCATGTGTTATCTTTCTGTCTAATCTTATTAAAACATCAGCCTCCTTTAGCCCTGTTGTGGTTGGTCTCCTGTGTGCCTTTAGTGTTCTGACATTCCAGAAGACAAGAACCTTACTCTTTCTTACTTCTGTAACTCCTCCTCAGAACCCATAAAGACCTGAGGAGAAGGAGCAGTGCTGATATGATAGCAGTGAGGCAGGTGCTATGAAGTTGTTTTTCTGGTTTAGGCAGTGTGGGACTGTCTGCTTCATGTAGCCTGCCTTTTGATGTATTGATACAGTAACACACACACATTTGTACAAACATGCATGCCCACACAGTTTTATATGCAAATAACAATCCTATGCAAGTGGCAATTACTATTATAATTCTGTGGATCCAGAAAATCAAGACCTAAAAGAAATGAAACTTGCTAAAGATCACGCTAGTTAATGCAAATACAGGGTTCAACTTTATTATTTTTTTTCTTACTTTAAAAAAGTAAGATTGGGGATTGAACTCACAACCTTGCACTTGGCACGTAGGCTTATGCCACTGAACTGAGTCCATGGCTCTTGGAATTCAACTTTTAATCATATAGTCAGTGTCTTTATTCAGGCACTTACGATCTTTTACTTGTTTCTAAGGCATAAATTTTTAGAAATAATTGTAGTTAGGAGTTAATCAAGGAATAAAATAATACCAGCTAACAACCCGTGAGCATATCACATTTTAGTCAACTGGATGCAAGTCTAGCATGATTCCTGGCACATATAGTCTTAGCATACTATTGTAGATTAAGGGTTCAGAGATACAACTCAGTGAAGGAATGCTTCCCTTGCACGTACAGGGCTCTGGGTTTGTTCCCCTCTGCTGGGGAAAGAATCAATTAACAGGTAAGCAAACAAACATACACAAGAATCTAAAATGCTTTCTTAAACATGGTACACACTTATAATACTTGTGCTTGAGGAGGCTGAGGCAGGAGGATTATAATTTCAAGCCTACCCTGGGCAAAGATCTAGTGACACTCTTGCTTCAGAAATGAAAATACAAGTAAAAGTAAGAAGGCTTGGGAATGTAGCTCAGTTTGAAGCCCTTGGTTCAGTCCTCCAGTGCAGGGGGGAATAAGTGATTTCTTGAGTTTCTTTCTTAATAATATAACCCTCAAATTCATAAATCTGATTTTGAGTTCAGAACTGTCACTGAATCAATAAAATAGAAAAAATGGGGGGCTGGGGATTTAGCTCAGCGGCATAAGCACCTGCCTTGCAAGCAGGCAGTCGTGAGTTCGATCCCTGGTACCGATAAAAAGGAAAAAGACAAAAAAAAAAAAAATGAGCAACTGTTTATGAGAATACTTTAAGTTTGGAGCTAAAGAGATAATGAAAGCAATGCATAGGAAAGTAAACCATCTTTTCATATAAATATGTGTTTGAGATGATATTTTCATCAGTTTTTTTTTTTTTTTATCAGTACCAGAGATCGAACTCACGACCGCCTGCTTGCAAGGAAGGTGCTTATGCCACTGAGCTAAATCCCCAGCCCCTGTCAGTTGTCTTTTTATAAGAATCTGGGAAAACTCTGTTAACATCTGAAAAATAATAGAATCATGATGCATCAGTTTTTATGTATGCATAATATGTTGTTACCATATTTTAAAATAAAAACATCTGTAAAACATGGTATAAATAGAATACATTTAACATACCATTAACATTTAAATTTTTTTATCTTCTGTATGCATTATCATTCGATTAGAATTGTTTCCTACAGGTGGCATATGCTGTAATCCCAGCTATTTGAGAGGCTGAAGCAGGAGGGTCTCAAATTCAAGATCAGCTAATCAAAGTAGCAAGACCCTGTCTCAAAATAAAATTTAAGAAGGCCTGGACATGTGGCCCAGTGGTAGAGCGCTTACTTCCCAACCACAGACGTGAAGTTTGAGCCCAGTACCAAAAAAAATTTAATTTTTTAAAAAATTATTTGAGGTGAGCATAGTTGCACACCCCTTTAATCCCAGTATTTGGGAAGTTGAGGCAGGAGAATTGCTGTGAGTTCGAGACCACTGGGCTACAAAGTAAGTTCCAGCCCAGTCTAAATTTCATACTGAAATGCCCTGTCTCAAAAAAGACCCAAAAGAGAGAGAGAGAGACAAATTATTTTCTACATAAAATTGATCTGTGACTTTGGACATATGTATTAACATTTATGACAGCTTTGTTAATGTATTCTGTTTTTTTCCAGTGGTGTTAAAAGAACTATGAAAGACTAGAAGATAAAATGGTAAAAATGATAACAAAGTAAATTTTTAATAGAGCAAGACCTAGTTACGAATTAGAAGGGTGTTTAATAGAGCAAGACCTAGTTACGAATTAGAATAGTAGGTTATCAATATTTGAAGGTAGTGGTTGTTTCTTGTTTGTTTTGTTTAGTTTTTAGTTTTAGTTTTTTGTGGAGGTTTTTTGGTGTCAGGAATTGAACTCAGGACCTTGTGCTTGCCAAGTAGGCACTATCACTGAGCTATATCCCTGTCCCGGTACTGATTGTTGATACTCTTACTCTGTGAACAAACTGACTTCAGATTTTGATCTGGAAAAACCACTGGAATAACTTTGGGGGGTTACCAGGACTTGCACTCATGACTTTGTGCTTACCAGGTAGGTGCTTGTGCTGTTGAACTATATTCCCAGTCCCTGGAATAGCTATTGAGAAAAGATTTAAAATTAGAAGCTTCATAATTATACTAGGATTTCTATATAAATTGTTCAAGTCTTGGTTATAGAGAGTAAAATGGCCAGTGTAAACATATTCAGATAGCATGTGAGGTATCACTTCTGTGTTACTCTTGTGCGCACTATATGGACTTTCAGCTGCAGAGTAATAAAATTATTGCTGGATTTTATTTTGCTGTATTAGCTCCTCAAGAGTTACTGATCAATGAAATGGCAGAGAATGGAAAAAACTGTGACCAGAGACGTGTAACAATGAACAAGGAACAACACAATGGAAATTTTACAGGTAAATAACAATAATAGCAAACCCTAATTGGACATTTACTATCAGACTCTCCTGAGAACTTTAACTTGACCCTTACAATGGTCCTGAAAATGTTATCCTCATTTTACAGCAGAGAAAACTGAGCCACAGAAATGTTAACTGCCTGAGATCATATTAATAGCAGATAGCAGAACCAGGATTTGCAGCCAAGTGGTTTACCTTTACATTGTGAGGTCTATGTCTCTTTGATACATAGTACAGTGGTATGTTTGTATACTGCCCATCATAGAAAGTTGATCAATTTAGACTTACTATTGTTATACATAAGAGTAGAAGCCAGAGTTTTGATAGTAAAATAATTGCAAAAATAATATTAAAATTGGAACAGGAATACCTAGCCCATATTTGTCATTTCCAAAAACCTACAATAGTTGACCAGATTCAATTGCTGATATTTTCAGTACTAATTATTTAGGACAGCCTCTTCAAAAGGTTCATGTATCTGTTGGGTCAAGGAGAGCATGCATGAGAACCTGGGTTCCACCAGCAGCCTTAAAAAAACAGTGACAACTGTGATAATTCATCACTTTTCTGAACCACTAGCCATTGCCGAGTCTGGATGAATTGTGATTTCTTAAGACTTTATGACTGGCTGTTAATAGTTACCTGACACATGGGTACCTCGCACATAGGCACATGGGTTTATTACTCTTACAGACTGCTTAAGAGAATTCCCTAAAAGATTATCGCTAGTTTAAAGGGAAAGACAAGCAGATAAACAGACAAGTGAAATGCCAATTTAGTCATAAGTTATGGGAACCTCCCATAATTCTTAGCTTTCTGGTTGAGATTTCAAACATACTTGTTGTGGGTCACCTATATAAATAACAATTATGTTTCAGAGTTGTCTCCTCTAAAGAAGAAAAGATCTCAGCTTAGTACTTGAACTGTTTTATATGCTGTGTTTCTGATGTAGGGTAGGAGGATGGGTGACTTTTTAAAATAATTCAGAAGGGTGAAGCTAAATGTTAAGAATTCTGTTTTAACTTCTGTGCTGTTTTTTCAGACCCCTCTTCAATAAGTGAAAAGAAGAGAAAGGATCGGGAAGAAAGACAGAATATTGTCCTATGGAGACAGCCACTCATTACCTTGCAGTATTTTTCTCTGGAAGTCCTTATAATCTTAAAGGAATGGACCTCAAAGTAAAGGATCTTCTGTTACTTTTTATATAAGGCTCATCTTCTAAGTGTAGAAATTCTTAGCCCTCTCCTACTTCCTGCCATCTGCTCCATGAAAATAATTGATTAAATTTAGAATATTATCATAAGAACATATTTTCCTCTCTATAGTTTAGAGAAAAATAGGCTACAGAATTTAGTTTGAAGAAAAATAGATACAGAAACATGTTTTTACTGGGTGGCTTATTATAGTTGACCACTGTTTCACATTTAGTCTTGCAAGGAAGAACACTGAAAATAGGATGGATTATTTTTCCCTCTTGGTTTTATTTTCAACAGATACAGGCCTGGGTACATCATGTACACTGATTTCTGTATGTAGCAGGACAAGGTCCAGATTATGTGGCACTTTGGTAATTTGAACCAGTGAGAAAGGACTATGCCATGGATATGTATATAGTCTTTAAACTTAGTACCTGTAAGCCCAGTTTCAACTGCAGATAAAGCAAGTTGAACTTTATGTGTCTTATCATTTTCTTGCTTGCTTTTCTAAGTTATCTGTACTGTTAGTTATGTTGTATTGTACACAGTTTATAAAACATAACATTTTTCAGCTCATTTAATGCCTATAGCAACTAAATAAAGGTTAAATAAATGGATGATTATTGCAATTTTAAAAGCAAAAAATCAAAATCCCCATAGTTAATTGTATTGCCAAAAATCTAAAACTTAAGAATCTTAGTCCGAGGTCCTCTGACCTGAAAGACTGTGTTCTGTTTATGCTGCGATACTTCTCCATTTAGAAATTGGGAGATAGACAAGACCAGGCTTTGGGTAAGAGCAAGACTGTCATGGGATTTATGAAACGAAGTTTCTTTGCCCAAAGACTTTCCTTTGACCCCTTTCAGTACCTCCAAGCCTGTATCAGCAGATTGTTTTTAAGAATGACTCTAAAAGTGAGTGACTGAGTTTTTTTTAATTTATTTTTTAGATTATGGCATCGTCAAAGCATTGTGGTATCTTTTTTACTGCTGCTTGCTGTGCTTGTAACTGTGTATTATGTTGAAGGGGCACATCAACAGGTAAGTGAGTTAGCAATTCTAAGGCCAAACACTAAAAATGTTCACGCACTGTCTTATGGCTTCTCAGCATTGTCCATATTTGGTACCCATGATCCCTTTCTGCCTGTAGATGTGAATATGCCTGTCTTGCCTGCTGAGTCAGAGCAGCACTACTTGGTCATCTCTGCCGAAGTCTTTGTATTTTCTGTAACAGTTTTGTGATCCATCCAAACAGACAGGCCTCATTCTAAGTTGAGGGTTAGCTTTTATTTGTGTGAAAGAGAATTCGTTTGCCTGTAGCCTGTAAGTATATTACTGAAGGGTCAATAAGACATTTCAATAACACCTTTCATTAAAATACAAAAACATTATTCTAAGAGGAAATGTTTCTGAAATGGTATCATTTTATATTTTAAAACAGCTTAATATCAGGGTATTTTTATAGTTTTAAATAGATTTCTTTTAAATAATCTCTTACGTATATTAAAAATTTCAGTGAACTAGCTTTCCGACTGTACTTACATAATCAAGCAAAATTTCTCAGTAAGTCAGTCTAGAATTCCTTTAACAAGTCAGTTTTCCTCAGGTCTTCATTTTTTTTCTTGTTTGAAAAGCATCTTAATTTTAAAATAGCTTTAAAATTTTAATGAAATTTTAATAGCTTTAAAATTTTTTACACTTATAGCTTATTAGTCATTTACTCCTTTCATTAATAACAAGACTTAAAAGGTTTAGAAATGAATTTTATTCTAGTTAAATGAATGTTTTGCCATCTCTACTATTGAAATACTAGTGAAATTAGGCCTCTTTGATGAATGTTTGATCTTCGTACTTTCTTCCCATTTTAATTGATTTATTTTTGTGGTAGTTTGCATATACCACTTTGCTGTATAAAGAGTTCACTTTCATCTCTTGTTTTGTAGTATGTGCAGCGAATTGAGAAACAGTTTCTTCTGTATGCCTACTGGATAGGCTTGGGAATTTTGTCTTCTGTGGGGCTTGGAACAGGGCTGCACACCTTTCTGCTTTATCTGGTAAGAATAACTTTCTTTTAGTGAGCAAAATGAAAGAGATTTTGTCTTATTGGTGCTTTACTTCAGAAGTTAAAGTTTGGGTTTGGGATGTGGCTCAGTGGTAGAACACTTGCCTTTCATATATAACGCCCTAGGTTCAATCAATCCTCAGCACCACCAAAAAAAAAAAAAAACATTAAAATTCTAAGATTTATATTTAATTATGTTTTTGAGCATTCGCACTTTCAAATCAGTGGTTTAACTTTGATTTAGAATTTTGAATTTCCTTTTGAGTCGAGAATTTAAAAAGAGAAAAAAAATGGTTAACGGTAGTTTGTTTAAAAATTTTAGCTAGAAACTGTTTATTTCTTCTAGATTTTAGTTTGACGATTCTCCTGCCAAAACGACTGTTGTTTTAGTAGTTGAAATTAATTTCAAAATGTAATAGCAACAAGAAATAGCATCTTCCTCTCACATCTTAAGCTACCATGTACACACTTGAGTATTTTGGTATTTATTGGTTAAATATTACATATGTTAAATAAATGCTTTTTAAACTCTTTGCTCACAAATATAAAGAAGTGTCCCATTTGAAAAATATCCTTTTACTGGTTAATATAAGATAAAACTTGTTAAAATAAGAAAAAGCAAAGGTAAGTTTTCCTTGTCATTGACAGATATGCTAAATAATGTCAGAATTACGTTACAGTAATGTCAGAGCTAGGACTGTAGAAAGGTAAGCAAAATACTGAAGGCACAATTTTTTTACCCAGCACTGGGGATTTAACCTAGGACTTTGTGGGCTCTACCATTGAACTACATCTCCAACGTTGCCCCCAAGACCTGAGGCACCATTTAAATTGATGAATGAGGGCCTCATTAAATTTTATGCTCTTGTTTGTGTTACTCTATACTGGTCCCTAAATCAAGACTGGAAAATAATTCCATATTTGAAAATATTTTGATGTTCACTGGGGAAATGCCTGTGAAAGGATATCACAGTGAAATGAATTGTTCAGTAAAATTTAAAAAGTACAGTCTGTATTTTGTTAAAATGAGTTCATTTCTGAAGCAGAGATGGTATTAAGGATTGCTTGTGTGCTTAGTTCAGAAGGGTGCTAGATTATGGTCAGAAGAATACTTTGGGAATTAATCCATACTGTATAGTTTCTACAAATTGATGGAAATTTAAAGCTTGAAGCTTTAAGCTGTCCACAGTAACACATGTCTGTAATCCTAGCTATTTGAGAGGCTGAGACAGATGGAATACAAGTTCAGTGCCAGCCTGGGAAACTTAGTGAGACTTTTTCTCAGGGAAAAAGCAACTT
Source organism: Cavia porcellus (assembly GCF_034190915.1). NCBI lineage: Eukaryota > Metazoa > Chordata > Mammalia > Rodentia > Caviidae > Cavia > Cavia porcellus. Next base: position 63,848,460 of record NW_026947489.1, read on the forward strand.
GGAATTTGAGAATTATGTTCATATTAGGTTGCTGATAAAAGTAGGGATATACATTTTAGAGAAGTCATTCATGTCATTGTTTCTCTAATAACTACTATATTCTTAGTAGCATAACAATTCACTAATAGAGGTTGAGGGAGAGGGCAAAACAGGGACAGTAAAAGGTCTTCCCATTCTTGTCTAGTCATGTTTGGTGATATTTCTTGAAAATGCCAGATTGAGACTTATTTGTAGCATTTGATTAATATGGAAGCATCTAAAAAGTAACCCAGGGCAAGAGAGTAGCTTAGAGGTAGAGCACTTGCCTAATGTATATGAGTCCTAGGCTTGACCCCCCGCAATGCAGGGTGGAGGTGCCCAAACAGATAGGTTTCTCAACTTTAAAAGGAATTCAGATCAACTCCTTTTAAATTCATAATATCAGCCCCTCGTACCAAAAAAAATCATAAGAACTTACTATAAACAAATTTGAGAGAGAAATTTTATGTTCATATTGTAACTTACATGAAGCATTCATAAAGTGCCTTTCTATGAAAGCATTATTATTCCAGCTTCATTGACCCAGATACCCAGTAAAAAATTTATGAAGATACAAATAATTTATTACAAATTTGATATGGGGGAAAATCAAGTTTTGCTTTATAAATTAGTAGATATTCTTGCTCTTCTTAGCCTTTTATAATTTTAGAATTCTTCAAGAGCTATTTGTAAGAAAATATCCATCTCTCATTATACTTGGTACTATATAGGATGCTAATTGGCTAATATAAAGATAAAATCAAAGAACCTCTAAAACTGTTGCATTAAACATAAAGACTTTTTACATAAAACTTTATGCATTTTTTTATGCTATATGTTAACATTGCCTATAAGAGCATTGTGATATTAATGCCAATAAGAATCTAAGGTCCAGGCTGGGTGCAGTGATACACACCTGTAATTCCAGTACTCTGGGAGCTGAGACAAGAGGATTACAAATTTGAGCCCAGCCTGAGCAATTTAATTGTTCAGTAGGACCTCTGAGTCAAAATAATAAAAGGACTAGGGTGTAGCTTAGTGCAGAAACTCTGGGTAAAATCCCCAGTATGGGGATGTTTGGGTCAGAGAGGAGGGGGATGGAAGGTAGCTGAAGTGCAGGATAGATAATAAACTGACATTTATCATTACTAAATAATTTTAATTGTTTTTATTCTTTTGTATCTTTTTTTGTTCTAATATCCCAAAATTAAGTGTATATGAAATAACTAAATCTTTGTTTTATAAACATAAAATTATGCCTATTGTGTGAGAGATGGATTGGTACATTATTAACTAAAGCCAGTAGTTTACATTAAATTCATTCTTTGTCTTTAGTTTTATGGCTTGAAAAAAGCACATCATGTTATGTGTGTACCATTACCGCTTCACAAAATAATTTCGCTGCCCTAAAACTACTCTGCATTTCATCTTATTCCTAGCTTCTTCCACTCTCCACCTCACCTCCAAATCACTAGTGATATCATTTAAGGCTCTCTGGGTCTTTTTCACAACTTGATTCCTCGTTTCTTTTTATTGCTAAATAATATTCTATTTTATAAATGTACCATCATAGTAATTTATTCATTTATTGTTGAAGGACAATAAATGAATACTTGGAAGTACAAAGTGTACTTCCAAGTTTTGGTGGCTATGAATAAAGTTGCTCTAAATGTATGTAAGTTTTTCTTTGAAATAAATTTTCAACTCATTTGAAATTCTTTCTTGTCTTCATCCTATGTTTAGCAACCTTATTATAAGACTTTTTGATGGTGTTTTTAGGATTTTCTACATGGATAGTTTTGTATCTTCATTCCCAATCTGTATAAATTTTTATTTCCATTTTCTTAAGGCATTGGCTATGTTTTCCAGTGTGATACTGAGTAGGAGGTATATAGGTGGGGCACCCTGCCTTGTTCTCAATATTAATCTGAAAAAGTCTCTACCTTATCACCCTTAGATATGATGTCCATATAGGTTGTTTTGTGGACGCTCCTTGTGAAGTTGCAGAAGGACCCCGGTTTGTGTAGAGGATTTATGTTGTTAGTTTTTAGTCATGAATCAACACTGAATTTTACCAAATAGTAGTTCCACTTTTTGTGCTCACCTGTAATCCTAGGTTGAGCTGGGAGGACTCTGAATTCAAGGCTAGTCTAGGCAACATAGTGAGACCTCATCTTACATCATTAATAAACACACTTTTTTAGCACATGCCAATCAAAATGGATCAAAGGCTTTGATAGCATATGTGCACAAACATGCACAGGCACACATTCAGATACTGGATTAGAGAGCAATGTGTTAGATACATGGTTGGTGTTTTTTTTTTTTTGGTTTTTGTTTTGTTTTGTTTTGTTTCTTGTCTCAAAAGAAACACCCAAAATAAGCCATTTCATTTGACCCAATTATCTTTTGTTCTTAAGTCTTTTCATTTAAACACAGACTTTTCTTTTAGGATTTCCTGATTGTAAGAGAAAATGAAGAGGGTTAGGGATTTAGCTCAGCGGCATAAGCGCCTGCCTTGCAAGCAGGCAGTTAATGAGTTCCATCCCTGGTACCGATTTAAAAAAAAAAAAAAATACAGCTTCAAGAGAAAATGAAGAAAAAAGAGTATTTACAAAGAATAATTTTCAGACAACCCAAGTGAAAGAAAAACATAAGATATCACTGGCTTTTGGTTTATGAATTGACTGGTTAAGAGAAAAATCAGGTTGCAAAAGGTTAACTACTAACAGAACAAATTCATTGTCAGACTTACAGTACTATGGATTAAAGTCAATTCTGTTTTCACCTCTTTTGAGTATCCATTTTTGTGGAGAAATTTTGTATCCTCACCCTGTTTTATTGTTGCTGTTGTTTTTGAGGCAGGTTCTCCCTTGATAGTTCAGGCTGGCCTCAAACTCAGCCTCCCATGTGCTGGAATTACAGATGTGTGCCACCACGCCCAGCTCCTTTGTTGAATTCTAGCCAAATGATGTGCTTTGATGAGTGAAATATGAACATAAGTGGTAACTGTTGCTTGAGAGCTTTAGGTTGTTACTTTAGTATTATCTACCCTACCCTAACTGATAGACTAGCCAACATCTATTTAATGTTTGTGTGCTGGGTTCTGTGATTATTCCTTTACATGAATTATTTCTTCCTTCTAAGAACCAGGTAATTATTAATAAATAGTATAGCAGACCTTTCATTAGTAAGTAAATTCTTTGTTTCTCAACTTTGGAAACATGGAAAAGAGAAAACTTAAGCAAAGCAAAGTCAGATGTTTTAAAGTTTGTTTTGTTATTAATAAAAACTATTACAAAGCTTTAAGTTAATCGATTGATTGATCACTTGGTTGATTTTGGACAGGTCTCAATTTGTAGTATAGGCTGGCCTTGAGCTCACTATGTAGCCCAGGCTCAATTTGGAACTTGTGACAGTCTTCTTGCCTCAGTGTCCTGAGCACTCGGATTACGAACATGAGCCATCATTCTAGGCTTGGTTAGATTTTTCAGATTTACGTTTTGTTAGTGATAAATGGTTGGTAGAATTTTTATCCTTATAGGTCACTATTTTTTTTATTTTCTATCTAGGAAATGTAATTGTGTTTGGAAAAGTCTTAACTACATCTGCTTTCATTTATAAGGTTTTATTGGCAGATACAGCTCAGCAGCACAGCACCTATCCATCAAGCATGAGATCCTGAGTTCAATTTCCAGTATGAAAAAAGAAAAAAAAATATGTTTAAGGTTTTATATAACCCTGTCTGCAAGATGTGATGATAACATTGTCATATCTTTCTTTTTTATGGTAATAAAACAGATATCTCTGCCTGATTAAAAGTCCTCAGTTTGGAGACCAAGTGATCATTGTTAGGGAACTAATTTGGTCAGAAATAGGGCTCTTTTTGACAGTAATTTATAGCAAAATTTGAAAAAAATCAGTTTTTTGGGGGTTTTTTTGGTGGGGGGGGGGCGTTGTTTGTTTTTAAGAAATTCATTTTAGGGGCTGGGGATTTAAGCGCCTGCCTTGCAAGCAGGCAGTCGTGCGTTTGATCCCTGGTACCGATAAAAAGGAAAAAGACAAAAAAAAAAAAAAAAAGAAATTCATTTTAGGGCTGGGGATTTAGCTCAGCGATTCACGTGCTTGCTTGGTAAGTGCAAGGTCATGAGTTCAATCCCCGGTACAAAAAAAAAAAAGAAATCCATTTTAACAAAGAAAAGGAATTAACCAACTCTTCAGCATAATTCCCTTTACTGGACATCAGGGATTAAAAGTAATATGAGCATTTTTCATATTTTATCAATTGATTGGAAAGCAATATAAAGGTAATAGTTTACACAGATTAGATAGCTAGCCAAAAAGGAAAAGTTAGGTACTGTTATGTAAGAATAGTGGTTGTTTAACAGTGTCAACCAGAAAGGGAGAGATAAAAGAAAAGTGAATGGATTTCTTCTCTGCATGGCTGGACATATTTAGTTGGGCCACTAAGTTAGCTGGGTTTTGTTAATTTGAATTATTAGCAAATAGGCTTCAGAAGGCCTGGTAATTCCCCCAGAACAGTGTACTTGTTGTTTGAATCTGTACAAATGAGCTTCTTTTCTTACGAAAACAATCCCCCCCCAAAAAAACCCGCTGTAACAGTCAGATTGTCCAGTGATCCACTAAAGGTTAAAAATGAGTTTTTTCTGTATTTACATGTAGCTGCCACTAGATGGTATTGCTAACACAAGTAAAATACTACATTTGCAGGTTCTATTATGGATAAATTCACATGTAAAGCAACTTTATCTAAAAATCATCACAAGGTTAGTATTCCATGTCTGTAATTCCAGTACTGTGAGAGGCTGGGGCAGGAGATGAAATTTAGGTAATATTAATATAATTTTAGCCCAATTTAGGTAGTGACCTCAAGATCCTCTTGCAGAGAAAAGGCGAGAGGATTAGGAATGTAGCTCAGTGCAAAGGCCATGGATTCAATCACCAGCACCACACACACACAAGCTTCCTCTATTTAGCTTAGAGACATGTTCTATTGTTTACCTATATTTATGCTTTGCAAATTTTGCCTACATAAGACCAGTTAATATTATATGAGTGAAATGTTAACTTTTCTGTCCCTATTCCACAGCACTGGGAAGTCATCCCAGGGAATACACAAATACAACCCCAGCTCTTTTTTTTTAATTTTACACAGGATCTCACTAAATTATCCAGCTAGCCTCACTAACATTGACTTATGTTTTTGTTTGTGGGATTTTTTTTTTGGATATTGGGGATCGAACTCATGATCTTGCACTTGCTAAGCAGGTGCTTATGCTGCTGAGCTAAATCCCCAGCCCTCACTAACTTATGTTTTAAAGCAAGAAATCATTTCAGTTTATATGCTTTAGCTATTCTCACCAGATTGATGGAAGCATATCTCCAAATTGATTTATGTAATTACAACATTGTGTCACAGCATGGTTGAAAGCTACTGCTTATTCCATTTCCAGTGATAAACCAGACAACTTGGTCTGTGATACACAAATGATACACTGATACACAGACTCTCTTGTGTATCATAAAGGCATGTATAAAACCTTAAAATATATGTTTAAAGATATCATAGATTTGAAAAAAATAAATAAAGGAATCTAAGATTAGGATTTAGTTTAAAAAGGAAACCCAGAAAACTGGGTTGGAGATGCACACCGGTAATGCCCAGCTGCTGGGGAGACTGAAGCAGGATAATTATGAGTTTGAGGCAGCCTCTGCAATTTAGCAAGACATTGTCTCAACAACAACAACAAAAAAAATCAGTTAAAAAGTACCGGGGCTATAGCTCAGTGATGGAGCACTAGCTTAGCATCCTAAAAGGCCCTGGGTTCAATAAGCATTATTGCAAAAACTGGGACTATAGGAAAAATAGTCCCAGAGAGGGGAGACTGGATAAAGATAGATCGCAGTAAACCTGTAGTCTTTAGACAACCCTGAAAGGTCACAGTTTAAAAGAAAATATGAAGTCTGGGAGTATAGCTCAGCAGCATAAGTGGCTGCCTGGCAAGTGCAAGGTCGTGAGTTTGATTTCTGGTACCAAAAAAAAAAAAAAAAGAAAAGATAAACTAGATAATGATTACACTAGATAGTGAATCCTGAATCTCAAGTGATTTTGCTATCTCCTTAGAAGTTCTGGTGACCTGGTACAGCCACCCACTGAAAAGGAAACTTAATAAAATGATTTCAGGCTTAAAATCATTTCAGGCTTATTATATCATCCCAAGATTTTTGAAGTTGCAAATTCAAATATAAAACCCAAATAATAATAGAAAGTAATCCAATATATAAGGATATAAGTTGATTTAATTAAAAACAAGAAAAACAGCTCCAAAGGGGCTCCATAAAATAGAGTAATTAGAAATGTATTTTGATCCAAAATTAATGTTGGTCAAGGAGATTAACAAATAACTTTAATTTATAACAAAAAATTAGAAGTTATGACAGTCTAGGGCTAATTTGTAAAAACTGGAATTAACCACTCACTTCAGGGGTTTCTTTTGATGAAGCTTAGAGAAAACTAATGAATTGGAAAATAGGCTAGAGAAAAATATGCTGACAAGAAAGAGGCGAGATGGAAAGAAACATTATCTTCAAAGGAACTGCAGTAAGCCTCATTTTATGTTGTTATTGTTTGAGAAGTCACTTCACAGTAGAAAAATATCATTACAGTGGTAATGAAAATGACTGCCAACAGATGATTCTTTACTGAAGTATCTTATGAATGGTGTAAAATAAAGATATTTCCAAAATAAAGTTTGTCACCAGCATACGTGCTCTGAAAGAAATTCTAGAAGTTGTTTGTTGGAGCTGAGGATTTAGCTCTGCGGCCTAAACACCTCCCTGGCAAGTGTGAGGTCATGAGTTGAATCCCTGGAACTAAAGACAAAAACAAGGTATTCGTTGGGCAAAAAGAACTAGACACCCATAGATGCTTTAAGGGATGGAGAATCAGAGAAAGGTAAATATTTGGGTACATTTAAATTAAGATTGACGTTGTAAAGCCTAAATGATAACTTCTTGAGAGAGTTAAAATATGCAGAAATTATTTAAATGGATGATCTACAAATAGGTCTGAAAGAGTTAAAATTATGCCACTCTAAGATGATTTATATTGCCCTCATAAAGGCAAAATCTTATGACTTTAGTGAACAAGAATGTGTGTTATGATTTTTTGTCTCTGCACTACAAACTATGCAAACATGTATAACTACTGAGCTATCAGGAGAAGGCAAAAAAACTAGTTTTTAGTTTAAAAAAAAAAAACCAACCCAAAAGGAAGCAAGAAGGAAGACAAAAGGAACATAGAACAAGCTGGACATAATGGCCCCCCCTGGGAGGCCGAGGCAAGAAAAAGGCAAGTTGAAGCCCAACCTGGGCAATTTAAGTGACTTAGAAAGACCCTGTCTCAAAAAAGAAAAAGTGGGTGGGTGAGGTCTAGAGATATAGCTCACTTGCCTGGGTTTAATCCTAATTGCAAATGTAAGACTGGCCATTCAGTGTCAATGAAGGAAAAGCTTATAGTTATACTGAAATGAAAGTAGAATATGAATTAAGAAAAATTATAGATAAATATATAAAGCAAATTAACAGGAGAATGTAGCATAGTTTTGGGTACAGTGTCAACATACATGTAACAACTATTTTTGCATACCAGATAAACATGTAGAGAATGAAATTTTTTAGGAAATACTTTTTAGAATACCACTCAAAAGCAAAATCCTAGGAATAAATCTAGTGAGAGATATGACTGACTTCTACATAAAGCTAAAACATTAAAAAGCTCTAGATAAACAGGATATACTATATTCATGAATTAAAATACATAATTTATAATGCTATTAGTTCTCCCCAGTTTTATGTACAGAAGTAATGTAATACCTGTCAAAATTTAAGCAGGTTATTTTTGTATAACTTGATAAACCGACTGTGATTTTTTTTTTTTTTAGAACTACAAAGAATAATGTGTAAGAAATTCTTTGAAGGTATTATTACTATGTTCTACTGAATTGTCTGTCATGGCACTAATATCACATTGCTCTTTCGTTTTATTTAACCACATTGTCTTATTTACAGGCACTTTGTAAGTCATGATAGTAATAGGCGGTGACCACTGTTACGTGTTTCTGTTTCTTGATTTGGTTAGCGAATATCTGTTTTTAATAATTTTATGGGGCTGGGGTTTTAGCTCAGTAGCTCAGGTATCTTCTTGGCAAGCATGAGATCGTGAGTTTAATCGATCCCCAGCACCTATTAATGTATATGTATAATATGTTTTTCTATGTTTTTCTTTGGGGGGGGTACCAGGTATTGAGCTGATGACCTCATACTTGCCAGGCAGGCACTTATGCCACTGAGCTAAACTGACCCCTTTACATACTATTCTTAAAAAGATTTTAAATGTTCTGTCTTCATAACTATACTCTTTTGCTTTAGAATTTGATAATTCTCTGGATGAATCTGGGTAATATTTGTTACAGTTTTGGGGCTTGTTTCGTTGGTGATGTTGGGGCAGACTCAGAGCTACATTTCGCTAAGCAGGTATTCTACCACTGAGTTATACCACAGTCCTACTACATTGGTTTTTTTGTTGGACCCTAACTACTTCCTAAAACGATAAATGTTGCATTTCTGAATCCTCTTTTAGACTTGCACTGAGAACTAATGGGCTGCCTTATGGTCTCACAAAATTACATTTGGTATGAGGTTGTCCCTCAGTGGTAGAGCACTAGCTTAACATACATAATAAGGCCTGGGGTTCTTCCCCAGCACCACATTAGAATTCTTTTATAAAATCATCACTGTGCTAATTCTCTTCAAAAGCCTTGCATAGGTAGCTGGGGCCATGGTCTAATGATAGAGTGCATGCTTAGACCTGAGTTTGATCCTCAGCATCCCTGAGAAAAGAAAAAGAAAAAAAAAACTTGACCATTTACTTTAGGCAAAACATTCTAAAGTATCATGTAAATTACACAAGAAATTAAACATAAAAGTATATATTTTATAAATAATTGTACTATGTCATTTTAGTAAATACCATCATAAATTGTCATGTGGCCCCTAAAATAATAATGAATTTGCTTGAAGGAAAAAGCACTAGGTAAACCTGAATGAGTTTGTTGAGGGGAAGGCAGAGATTAAAAAAGGATAATGGGAGGCTTTTTACTCTTCTCCAAATTAAAAAAAAAAAAAAAAAAAAAAAAAAAAAAAAAAAACCCATGTGAGAAAATAGATTGATTTCAAATCGTGTAATGTTCTGCAAAATCAGGCTAGAAAATTTAGATTTTACATGTCCCTAAGAGTGCTTACAGGTGTTTTAGGAGCATGACTCTGGCAACATTGTGTAGCATAGATTTGATGGTGAAGAACCTGGTAATACAAAGTTCATTTAGAACATGGGAGTCCAGTTAGAAAAGTAATCTGTATGAAAGATAATGGTTCCCAAGCTAAAGAAATGACAGAACAAGGTGACATGGGCACACATCTTCAAATCCCAGCAATTTCGAAGGTTGAGGCGGGAGAACCACAAGTTCTAGAACAGCTTAGGCAACTTGGATAACCCTGTCTCAAAATAAACATTAAAGAGTCTGGGGACATAGTTCAGTAGTATGTATATTCCTTGCTGAGGATGTTCAAAGCCCTGGATTCATCTCAACACCGCAGGAGAAAAAGAGGTTTCAGATTTAGGGGAATCGGCTATTGTATGGGAGTACAAGAAGCTAAAATAATTAGAATAGCCAGATTTGGTATTGTGTTCCAGTTACTTAGGTGACAGATAAAGAGTATTGCAAACTTGAGGACAACCTGGGCAACTTAGCAAGATCTTGTCTATAAATGAAAGAAAGCAGGCAGGCTAGGGTATAATTTAGTGGTAGTATGCCTTTGGGTTCAACCCTCAGTACCAACAAGTAAGATAAAAGAAAATCTGCTGAAATGTGTGCTTCACTTATAAAATAAGAACTCTTTGAGGGTTAGGATTTTTCTTAATATACTGCTATATTCCAAGGATCTAGAATAGTTCCTGGTACAAAATACATACTCAATAAAAGTATATTGAAATAAAATAAAACGTTTGAAGACTATGAGCTTTGGAGTAGACAGATTCTTTAGGCAAAACAGTTTGGCCCTGACATCTGCATCTTAATTGTGACTACTGATGTAAACCTGATCTACATAAGATTTTATCTTAATTTGCTAGATAATTTTATGTCAGCATTAGCATAGTCTCTGTTTCTCCAGCACATAAAACTATATCTCACTTCTACTGTAGAAAAAATATTTTAATGTACTTTTTTGCATTCAGTGTTTAAATTTTGAGAAAACAGCAGGCGTCATGTGTGATTTTTACATGTGAATTTTTAAATCATTTTATTCAATGTCCCAAAATACTATGATCTCTGGTTTATCTTTTTAGTATGTTATCAAATAACCAAATAGAAATTAAACAAATATATGAACTATAGTTCTTCCTGATTCTCTTTCTTATCCTTTTATTATTTGATAACCACGTGAGCAGACTTTGCCTGCAAGTAATCCAAGCTACTGATTTGGTTCATTTACTTTACTGTTTTTATATGTGGATAAGATGGAGAAAAAAACTTCTGTGGTTGGCAGATTTTTCTAGGAGAGTACCTTCTAAGCACACTCTTCTGTATTAGTTTTTTGAACCTTACTGGCAGATTTAGCTTAGTCTTAGCAAACATGCAGCAGGTTTTCTTTGAGCAGATTTGGCACGAGTGACCCAGGAACACTTACGCAGTCTCGGATGTTATAGAAATTATGCTCCGTGTGAAAGCAGTGAGTTAATGTTTGAACAAAGCAGCTCTTGACCTTTTTGGTGCGTCTCTGTGCAGCATGTTTGGATGAGTCAAAGTTTCTACCTTGTTAATGGTCTGATCTAGGTTGCGAGAGTGTATCTGTTTCGGATCAGAATAGTACTTGCTCAGACATTGTGAGCCATACAGTGTCGCACAGTTACTCTACTCTGTGCTAAGAATTATATAACAGCCATCAGTGGTACATAAATGATTGACTATGGCTGTTTTCCAGTAAAACTGTACTCAAAAGAGACAGCTGGACTTGATCTGGAGCTTGTACTTTGTTATGTTAACAATGGTAAACCAGAAGTAGATTGAGCCTGGGAGATATAGAGAGCTAGCTAGCCATGTTTTTGTCGTTTTTGGCAGTTGAACCCAGGGCCTCAGACATGCTAGGCAAGCACTCTGTTACTGAGTTATACACCAGCTCAGAATTTTTTAAAATTTTAGATGTTATAAAAAATTAACAGAAAAATATGACTTACAATATAAACAGCTGTTTTAACAATGGGAAATTTGGTCCTTAATGAGAACTTTATTTCAAACACACTTGTTTGTATGCACATACATCATGATTCACCAATTTATAGGATAAGAAGATTAAAGGGCAGTTTGTAAACTGTGCCATTAATGAATTATAAAAGGCTTTTCTATTTAATACAGTTTACCATTCTATATGTGATATGTATATACAGTTTTTGACACTAGATGGAGCAATTTCCTGGAGAAAAGATTTAATGAAACCCTGTGAGTATCTCTTCCAAATATGCCTACTCCTAGACAAAGAACTATAAAGATAATACATCAACAACCATTTTATAATTGGGGGTGGGGGACTCTTTTTGAGATATGGTTTCATGCTGTTCAGGCTGGCTTTGAATTCACTTTGTAGTCCAGATTGGCCTCAAACTCACAGCAATCCTCCTGCTTCATCCTCCCAAGTGCTGGGATTACAGGCATACATCTCTCACACTTGTCCCATTTTATAATTTTTTAAATATCCAGATATGTAGACATAAGTAGAAGGTTGAACATTTTTAATAGCATAATTTAATAATTTCTTCATACTTTGGAGGATTTTTGTATGTTTTAAGCATTAGAGTTGTCTTTTTTAGAAGCAATTTGGAAGTAGTAAAGTTTATAACTATTATATTGTAGACTACACCACATTTTATTAGAAGCTGTAACATGAAGGCATTATCTTTTGAATAATATTTATGAACCATGTAATATGACCACTTTAATAAAAACAATACTGGACTCTTTAAGTTAGATACAAAGAAAATCAGTTGTGAGATATTGGCCTCTGTAAAATCTAAATGCCTATTTGTCCTTTAAAGTTTGCTATTATTTCATTATTAAAACATGAGGTAAAAATTGTACCTTTTAAAACTTTTATCTTGGGCTGCGGATTTAGCTCAGTGGCTTAAGTGCCTGCCTGGCAAGTGCGAGTTTGATCCCGGTACCAAAAAAAAAAAAAACTTACCTTGACTACTTCCTCATGACCACTTCTGTATGTGGCACCTGTTCTCTTTAATGTATAAGTACTTTCTAATATTCTATGCTGTTTTGAAGTTCTTTTCTCATTGGATGTAAACATTACTGATACTTTTCAATTGGTTATTTATTGCTAAAAGTAAATTCTATTTGGAAAACAGCGTGGATATTGATTAGAATGTAATGATGAAGTAGTTTCAGTAAATGAAATATTAACAGTATTTGTTAATATACTATGAGATAGAATAATAATTTTAGGGGGCAAGACAAAAAAAAAGTTAGGGGCTGGGGATTTAGCTCAGCGGCATAAGCGCCTGCCTTGCAAGCGGGCAGTCGTGAGTTCGATCCCCGGTACCGATAAAAAGGAAAAAGACCAGAAAAAAAAAAGAATAATAATTTTAAAAACAGATAACAGATAAGCAACTTCACTATGATTTCTGCTTGACTTTTTTTTTTTTTTTTTTTTTTTTTTTGGTGATAATGGAAACTGGACATGGGGCATCTACCACTGAGCTACATTCCCAGAACTGTTTATTTTAGGACATGTCCTTACTAAATTGTTCAAACAGAACTTGAACTTACAGTCCTCCAGCCTCAACCTCCCTATGTGCTGGGATACAGCTGGGTGTCACCACACCCAGCTTTAGCTCAACTTCTGATTATTGCTTCCTTGCTCACCTGTGTATCCCTCTTTAAGACCAAAAAAGGGGAAATTGCCAAAAACTAAAGTTCTGGTCTGACTTGATAATGGCTGTAGCTACAAGCTTGTAGTGACTCAGGGCCCTGTGGGAAGACCAGCAGGCCTTTGAAAACAATCTGTTTGCCTTTTGTTTGATGGGGTCATGCGCTCTTCTCTGTCTTCCCCCAAGGAATGACTCATGTACAGAGTCTGATGAGTGTCACCACATCAAAAGGAGAAATCAAGGTCTCTGGGACCTAGGGCTGGGGTTTTGTCAAGCAAAGAGGGTATACACAGACTGGATAACTTCCTGTCCTTAAGACAGTGATTATTAATATGTGCTTAAAGGAAAACTAAGAAGATTCAGTGAGTTTAAAACTGTTTAGTCAGATATGAATTTTAAACAATTTACACTAACCTTTTTGAAGAGCTGTCTCTTGAACGCTTAAGTCAGTTTAATGTTGCTTAGGTTTAATGACTCTTGAAATGATAAATAACCTAAGTGTCTTGAGTTGAGCAATATAAAAGGTACAAATACATCGAAACATGACACTGTTCTCCCTTAACACATACAATTATTATCTGGCCATAAAATTTTTTAAAATTTACTTAGGTTTAAAGAAGATAGATAAATACACTTTTTACATATAGGTTAATTCAGTATAATAAAAATGACACCAAGACAATACCGTATAACTTGGAACTTGAAATAATATTATAGGATTTATACTTTTGTTTTGGCTAGTAGCTTTGTACTATACTTGCACTTTTGTAATATAATCTCATAATCTTCCATGCTGGGTAGTATGGATATAACTGGGCTTTTTGTTGAAAGAAGAAAACATAGAATTCTGATTATACCTATTAAGCCATTAATGGATTTAGAAAACCAAAACCCACATTAACTAATGTCCAAGTTAGTACCTTCAGACATATTGTACTGTATTTTATAAAAAGAGATGAGAGACATAACTTGAGACCTTCTTTAAAAAAGAACATAAAGAATAGGTTTAAAATAAATTGTTTCTAAAAGCAGTTTTGCTGTGTAACCCAGGCTGACTTCAAACTCATGATCATCTTGCTTCAGCTTCCCTCACTACTGGGAATTGAACCAAGGGCCTTATGCATTCTAGGAAAGCATTTTACCACTGGATTGTATCCTAGCCCAACTGGTAGAGTGTTCAGTGCCCACTTGAAATTAGCAGTTTTTTGCTTTTTCTAGAATTATTTACTGTAAATCATAACCTTAAGTAAGTTGTTTTCTCTGATGAGAAAAGCAATGGCTTAAAAAACTTGAGGAGTAGAATTTCTGAGTATGCAATAAGTCCCCTAAAAGCTAAACTTAAAAATCAGAGGGAGGGGGTTTGCAACTCACACAGATAACAGTTTGTCATCTCTTCATTTATCACCCAGATACTCCGCATGAATCACCCTCCAGACTAACCGCTGACTCCTTTTGTTCCTTAGTAAAGGCGCATGGCAAACACATGCTTTCCCAGTGAATCACCACAGGATTCTTGATTTTATTACCTTTAGCTTGAACTTTCCAGACAAAACTAATTGGAAATTTTGCCTTTGGGTTCTCACTTGACTTCTGTGTATAGATGATGAATTAGGCCATGAATTAACATTACAGATGTTGTGCAAACAACTCCAGTCTTTAGGAATGTTTTGTCAGTTCTGAGGGAGCAGCTTTGAGTGTGAGAATGTCTGTCTCCTGTCTGCTTGTCTTCCTTACTGATACACACACTCCATTCTTACTATACTAGTCTCCATCTTGGTTGATAAAGAGGCTTGACTAAATTAGGCTTAAAATGAACTAATAAGATTCTTTTAGATTTTATAGTTTTTAAAACATGACCTTAAAATAAACCCAAAGTTACCCCTAATCTCTCTGATTTTGAGGATTATACACTGTATTTCTTGATAAAACATAGATAGGAGTATAATTTTTTCAGTTTCTTAAATGCTCAAATGTATATGTGGAACATACTATTACAGAAAATCAGCCGCTCTACAGTAAATCCAAAGAAGGTACAAAGTACAAAATCTAGAAAGTATTTTATTTGTTGAAATGAAACCTTAATGCACATCCTGTTTCATCACTTTACAACTACATTTTTTTCCCACAGATTAGAAGCATAAATGTATTAATTCTAGCCATGTGTGGTGGCACAAACCTGTAATGCCAGCACTTAAGAAGCTGAGGCAGGAGAATCATCACAAGTTCGAGGCCAGCCCAGGGTACATACGCGAGTAAAAGGCCAGTCTGAACTACGTGGCAAAAGCCTTTCTTAAAACAAACAAAAAAGAATGTAGTCTTTTAATTTGTGTTTATGGCGCCAGAACATCTTTCTGTGGGTTATATTGGACAGTATGGTTAAACGCCTGCCTGGCAAGTGCGGGGTGAGTTCAATCCCTGGTACCAAAAACAAATAAACAAACAAATTTCTTTTCAATGTCAGACTTTGTTTTTTTGTTGTTGTTGATGTTTTTAATTTTTTGTTTTAGGTTAGGAAAGTTTTATTAGAAATAAGAAGTAGGAGAATAGCTCCAGAATTTCCAGAGGGGTCCTGAATGGGGTGGCCCAGATTAAGATAATTTTGTTTGATATAATTTTAAAGAATTGGGGCTGGGGATTTAGTTCAGCGGCATAAGCACCTGCCTTGTAAGCAGGCATAAGTGGCATAAGCACCTGCCTTGTAAGCAGTAAGTCATGAGTTTGATCCCTGGTACCGATAAAAAGGAAAAAGACAAAAAAGAATTAAAATTTCAGGCCGGGACTTAAGCTCAGTAATGTAACCCCTATCTGGCAAGGATGAGGTCCTCAGTTCAATTCCCAGTACACCCTTCCCTAAAATTAAGAGTTTCAGAGCCAGACACAGTCATCCTAGCATTTGAGAGAGTGAGGTAGGAGGATTGCTAAAAGTTGAAGGCCAGCCTGGAATACAGAGTGAGTTCAGGCCCAGCCAGAACTGCAAGGCAAACCTTGTCTCAAAGACCAAAATATATATATATATAATTTCACCTCTTACAGGACTATTTTTTTAAATTTTAAATTTCCCTTAATACTACCGCTAAAGCTAGTATAAAAGTTGATTCCATAAAATTGTGAGTTGAATTTTTTTTCAGTCACTAACACTGCTTTTTTATACTATTTACAAAAGAATATAAACTATGGAAATGTAATTTGGGGTGATTGTTACTGGGGATTGAGCCCAAGGCTTCTTGAATCTGGGTGAGCACTATATTACCAAGGTACATCCCAGCGATCCTCTCCCTGTTTTGTAGATTTTTTTTTTTTTTTTTTTAATTTTGAGACATTCTCTCCAGTCACTTAGGATGGCCTCAAATTTGAGGTGCTCCTGCCTCGGGCTCCCAAGTAACAACATGTGGCTTTAAGAATGTACCAAAAAAGATGCTTTGGCTAATTTTAATTTTGAAAAGAATTAAAGTATAATTGGCCAGGAATGGTTACACATACACCTGTAATCCCAGTACTTGGGAGGCTGAGGCAGGAAGATTGCTGGGAGTTCAATGCCAACCTGCACTACATAATGAGACCTTGTTTAAAAATAATAAGAAGAAGAAAATATAATTGAACAAATTTACTATATAGTGGATACATGCTAAACTACACCCAGCTACTATTAGTTATCTTTTATAAAGAGATGACAGGGGGCTGGGGATTTAGCTCAGTGGCATAAGCACCTGCCTTGCCAGCAGGCAGTCATGAGTTCGATCCCCGGTACCCTTAAAAAGGAAAAAGACCAAAAAAAAAAAAAAAAAAAAAAAAAAAGAGATGACAGTGAGGGCAAGTCTTCTGTCTTTCCAGTGTTCTTCATTCTATGTACACTCAGCTTTCCATCATCTAGTATCACTCTTCCTCCATCTGAGAACATCTGTTAACATTTATTGTACTTCATATCTGCTGGAACAAATTAGTTTGGGTTTGTTTATCTGAAAATGGTTTTATTTCATCTTATTTTGAAATATATTTCTTCTGGGCTCTGAATTCACAAGGCTTTGTTTTCCTTTTTTCCCCTTCTTTCTGTAGTTAAAAGAAGTAATTCTGTTGTCTGTTGCAGTTACTTCTGATGAAGTCGTATGTGATTTTCCCTATGGGTAGTGTGTTATTTTTATCCTTTTTGATTGCTTTTAAGTTTTTTCTATCACAGAGTTAGAGCAGTTATTTATGATTTTTCTGTAGCATAATCTTCAGCATTTTAATTATGTTGTAGTTTCTTTATTGATCCTGACTGAGCTTTGCTTATCATCAAACCAGGAAAATATTTGGCCATTACTTGTTCTAGTGCTTTCTTGGCAAGCTCCAGTTACATATATATTAGATTAATTGACACTGTTCCACAGATCACTGAGAGTCTTTGATTTCCCAGCCTTTTTTTTTTTTTAATGTGACCTTTATTTGGAATACTTTTCTGTGGTCCTATCTTGGAAGTCTCTGATATGTGTTCTGGATTACTTAATCCACTGATAATCCATCCAGTGAATTTTTCTATTCAGGTCTTACTTTTCAACTCTAGAAGCCTCATTTGCTTCTCTCCCCACTCTGCCCTTCTCCCTGTTCCTCTCTCCACACTCACAGTTACTTTATGTATTTATGTTTTCCTTTAAATTAGAATTCAGCAAACACTCTGTGATGGGCCAACTAGTAAATGTTTTGGGTCTTATAAGCCATAGAGTCTCTGTCACAGTCTGTATGTTATTGTACCACAAATACAGCCAGTGTATAAATAGATGAAAAGGGCTGTTTTCTTGGAATTTTTATTTGTATAGCAGGTGGTAGACTGGTATTGACTCAGACCCTAAGTTTGCTGACTCCTGCTTTTGTTGTTGTTGTTGTTGGTTTGTTTAGTTTTTGTCTTTTTGAGACAGTTCAGGCTGGCCTTAAACCCACTTTGTAGCCCAGGCTAGCCTCGAACTTGTAGTAGTCCTCTTGCCTTGGCCTCTTAAATACTGGAATTACGCCCAACGGTGACTCCTGCTTTAAATCATTAAACATTTATAATCACTTTTAATATCCTTATCTGCTAATTCCATTTTTCTGTGTCACTTCTGAATCTGATTCTGTTACTTGATTTCTTCTGGCAAAAATCATATTTTCCTGCTTTTTACATGGTTACTGATTTTTTATTTAGTGCTAGACGTGTTAACTTATTGATTATATGGATTTTTTGTTCCTTTATTTAGCACTGTTTTTTTTTTTTTTTTTTAATGGACAGGCAAGTTTCCTGTGGGTCAAGCTTGTTCTGTTTCAGGCTTGTTTCAACCCTGTGCAAGCCTGTGAGAAGTTGTTTTCATGCTAGGGCTGGTTTGGTCTTATTAGAAGTCATGGTCTTTCTAGGTTCTCCCCTGAAGGTTGAGTCTTTCCACTGTGGCTACTTGAGCATAAATGTCTCCTAGTACCGTGGTCACTGTAAGACTTACTTTCCTTGTTACCCTGGTGACTTGTTTTTTCCCACTAGTTCTGTGGAGCACACCTTCATGGAGTTCCACCCTAGCACCCAGAGCAGCTTTTTATGCCTATGTCTTGAGTGGTGCCTGGAACATTCTCTAGAGTTCTACCTCTGTGTAGCTCCTTTCTCTAGTATTCTGTCTCACAAATCTATCTGGCTTAGCCTCCATGAACTCAGATCTTCTCAAGTCAGTAAGCCCATCACACTTTGCTTGAGCTGTTCTCTTTGGGTGACAGATTTTTTTTCAGATATTCAAAAAGCTGGCATAATCCTAGGGTATGCACATGTATATTTCTTCTCTTAATAATGAAATGCCTGTGCTACGTGTGATACATGTCTGAAAAGAATGTTTCCATTGTTTGTTCAGTTTGCTGTTTGCTGAAGTAGTGAAAGTGTATTGTCAGTTATTTCATCATGCAAAGCCCCTTATCAACAGGGCAGAATCCCATGAACTTTGGATTCTACTGCACAGTACATGTGTTAATTTTGTATTTTATAGTCGCTATATCCTGCTAGCTTTCCCTGTTTATACTACAGCTGTATGACTGAGTTGTTAATGTTCATTTTCCTCACCCTATCTGGCTTTGAAGCCGAGTAATCATGACTTAATAGTATGGCTATGGAAAATATGTATCACTTTAGTTGAATGAATGAACAGCCTTTAGGGAAAATAGTCCAAAACTGTTGAAAATGTCTTTTTTAGAATCTGTAAAAATTAAAGCTTGGTGAATGCTTTATTTTATTGGGTAATGTATTTAATCTCTAGGTATACATTTTTTTTTAAGCCAGTCAAATTTAACGGGGGGAGGGGGGTGGTATACCAACTTTAGTGACACTAATGTTAATAAGTTCTGATAACCCACTGCCATCAGACCAGCTGGTATATATTTTTAAAGTCTATTTTGTGGAATGCAAATGTAGATTCCTCTTTGTATTCTAGGAAAAGCTTCCCCCCCTTCCATCTGTGAGCCTAAGCATGCTAGCTCAATGTTGTAACACTGAGCTACCTCTTTGGAACATGTTTGGTGGTTTTGTTTGTTGTGATTCATTTTTAGAGTTCTATAATAGACTGTACTTACAGCAGAGGAGCACAGTTCTGTGGGAATAGCATAATCAAACTCTTTGAATTTTTTTTCTTTTTTATTTACTGGTATCATATATCACTTTTGTGTTTTCTAATAATAGAAATGTTTTTAAAATAGAAGTTACCTCAGGGGGGTTAATTGCTTCTGATATTAACCATGTAATTTTTAAAATTACGTTTAGTGGTATATTTTAGATAATGATAAATTTTTTTTAAACTGTAAAGATTTGTTTTCTTCTTGTTTTGCTTTGTTTTTTAAGTAGGATCGCAAAATAATGTTATTTTCCCTAAACAGTGATATGTTTTATGTACATAATATTCAAACACAGAAGCTCTAGATTTCATGGTTAATCATAACTTTTCAGAAACCTTAGTAATCAAAAGTGTTTTTCAAAAAATCTTCCATAGGGGGCTGGGGATTTAGCTCAGCGGCATAAGCACCTGCTTTGCAAGCAGGCAGTCGTGAGTTCAATCCCCGGTACCGGTAAAAAGGAAAAAGCCAAAAAAAATTTCCATAATTATATTAAAACAGATTTTTTTGATCCAGAGAAAATCTAATAATTAATGGATACATTGCTAAGACTTTTTAGATTTTATTTTAACCTAATTTTCTAAATTTAATGCTTACTTAGGGATAAATTTAGGTTAGAATTATGAATCTGGTTCTTTTTTATACTAGCATAATAAGAATTTTTCTATCTTGATAGCAAGTTCTTTAATGCTGTTTTATCTCTACATCTTAAGACTTGATCTTTGAACCACAAATTCTTTTAACATATGATCTGAAGAGAATCATATGCAGAGACTACTTTTCTTTGGGTGTGACTCATTTATGAAAAGTCAATGCAGAAATCTTTAATGGAAGCCTTCCGACTCAGAAATACACATACTCAGGCACATGTATGTGTGACTCTGTGAAGTATTTTCCTTCAGAGCAGCTAGTACTGTACACTAGAGAGCATTGGTCTTTGCTTAGGGACCCTAGAAATTTATATTTTAACCTACTCCCTAGTTGACTGTTGCATAGAAATCATATCTTGTATATTTAGGAACAGTTGTGCTTAAGACTTTATCACAGTCCTACAGGTAAGTATTAATTAAATGGTTATTATTCATTTGTCTATTTTCAACACAGCTACAGAAAAATTTCTGTAGAAAACTTTGGTTTAAAAAATACTTAAAGTGATATTAGGAAGTTTTTATCGTGGGGATAGCATTCTGCCAAGTTGCCAAGGGCTAGGATGAGTGGGATGTGTGAAGCAGATTGGACTGCAGAGGAGCACAAGGGAATTTTGCACTAATGGAAGTGTTCTGTAGTTTGATCACAATTATATTTCTATTTATCAGAGCTTATTGAAAGGTAGACCTAAACAGAGTGACTCCTACAATATGTTAAAAATTAAGCTGGTGCTGGGATAAGATTTAATGCTAGCATGTAAAAGACCCTGGGTTCAATCTCTAGAACCTCAAGAGAAAAAAAAAAAAGAATCAAACTAGGAAGGGATTTAAGAAAGGATTATTTTATCAGATTACTAACTGCATCTTGAAATATATATGTAGAATCTTGTTCTTTTAAAGCTAAGCTTATCTTGTAGTAATTATTGTGGTGGTAAGTAATGTGTTAATAATTCCTTTTTTTCATTACTACTTCTCATCGAAGGTTTTGTGTATTTTTTTCCTAGGGCCCACACATAGCTTCAGTTACATTAGCTGCTTATGAATGCAACTCAGTGAATTTCCCTGAGCCACCCTATCCTGATCAGATTATTTGTCCAGATGAAGAGAGCACTGCAGGAACCATTTCCTTGTGGAGCATCATCTCAAAAGTTAGGATTGAGGCCTGCATGTGGGTAAGATGTGCATTTCCATATTTGTCCGAAACTAATCACTATCTTGATACATGTTGTACCTTTTGAAATGGAATCCAGTCATACACTTAGTAAAGAATTCATGAATTCACTAGCTACCTATTTCCAAGGCCAGAGTTCTTTTAAAGTTTCTTCTGATGGTGAATGACATTCACAGGAAAGGCATGCAGTTATACATACCATGAAGCAGCTGTGCCAAGGAGACAACAGCAGGGAAAGGGAATATAGGTGATAGAACTATACTATTTTGTAAAATCTGTTTCAGTATTTACATGCCTGATACCTATTAAGTAGTTAATGTCTAAGTGCTAGATTGTTAAATTTATGTCTCCCAGGTTAAAATGCTGTGTCTGTTCATTTTCAGAATTGTTAATGCAGGAAGGTGAAATATTTCTTCATGTAAATCAAGCTTTATAATAGTGTCAGTTTCAAACTATATAGTTGTACATGATAATCTTACTTTCAGTTGCACTAGTTCTTTTTATATTCTCTCATTTAAGGAACATTTTTAGACAACATATTCAATGACAGATGTGTTTCAATCCATACGAGTTGTTTTGGTTTGGTTTGGGTTTTGCTATGTGCCTAAATTTATTCAGGTGTCCATCATCCAGAAATAATTCATTTCAGTTGATCTTGGTATAAACCTGTAATTCCAATACTCAGGAGGCAGAGGCAGGAGAATTGTGTGAATTTGACATGCACCTAAGCTACAAAGCAAGACGCTATCTCAAACAACCAAATAAAATTAGGATAATTCATTTCATTTATTAAAGAGCTCTTCCCATTTAAATTATTCTTTAACTCATCATTTGAATTTGTTTATATTCCTATAATGGTTTTACCCTAGAAATTTCTTAGGAAATAAAAGAATGTGGAACAGATCACTTAACAATTTTAACTCATTAAAATGACAATGAATGCCATGTCCTTAAAAGAGGCAGAGTTTTAAAACACAGTTAAATGTTAGCAATTATGCTTTGCCTTAGAAGAATTAGAATTACAAAGGAAATGTTGACTATGAAAGACAGGAAAAAGTATCACGGTTCCTGTTGTTCTTTTGTAAACACTGGAAACATTCATTATACTGGTTGAATATTTTTTATAAATTTGATGACTTTAGTCCTTTGATGAAAAATTATGGTTAAAATAACAGCAGATACTTGGAACATACATGAAAAGGGACTATATATATAAATTTCAGTTTTATGTTCCTGTTAACATTAAACTTTTTGTTTTATCAAAAATTGTTTATAAGGGTAGAATAAAACTAAAGCTAAACAGAAAAGCATCCAGTCCTCCTACAGTGAAAACTGCTTTCTTCAAATTCCATAATGTGTTTTGTCAGTAGGGCTTATTTGACCTGATTTCATGCATCTCTTAAATTTATCTGACGTAGTGGCCTACTTTCCCAGATAAAATTTAGGCTCCTAAAATTACAGACTATGCCTTAAAGTATCACCTTCATAGCAGTCAGCATCAGACTTTACACATGACAGGAATGTCAGTACATTCAAAATAATCGATGTAATGTTTGATCATTCTTATTATTTCCTTCTTTAGAACTGTCTGTTATATAAAACTAGTGCACATCAAGTTGTGTCTAAATTGGTTCTTTACTGGGTGTGGTGGCGCATGCCTGTGATCCCAGCACTTGGGTGACTGAGTAGGAGGATCACAGCAATTTAAAGGCCAGCCCAGGCAATGTGGTGAGTTCAAACTAACCTGAACTGCACAAATAAGACCATATTTCCAAAAAAATAAAGTTCTTGTTCTCAACATTTACAAGAACAATCCAATAAATGCTTCTGGAAAAACTGAATGCCCATATGCAAAAGAATGAAGATAAATGCCAGGGATTTAGCTCAGCAGCATAAGCACCTTGGCAAGCATGAATTAATAATTTCAATTCATAGGCTTTCCATTTCAGTTTGCATCTATGTTAGTCAGCTTTCCATTACTATAACACAAAACCCCATTTATAAAGAAAAACAGGGTTTACTATGGCTCTGTGTTTTAGAGATTCCAGGGCTAGCGATTTAGCTCAGCATCCTGTGTGGCAAGCGCACGGTCATGGGTTCACTCCCCGGTACCAAAAAAAAAAAAAGGAAATTAGACATTCCAGTCTGTGACTCGCTGACCCCGTTCCTTTTACTCCTGTGTTGAGGTGCACATGGAGTATGGAGAAAAGTGCATGGTGGTGCTTTTCACGGCAAACCAGTGAAAAACAAGAGACTGACTTCCCACAGTCCTCTTCCAGGCCATCACTTAGGCCAGTGGTGGCAAACCCAGAAGCCACTTACTTATCACAAAGTGCCAGCACTGCAATTAAGTCTGAATACTGAGGTTTTAGTTTAGTAAAAGCAACTTAACACCTTTTGTCCTAAAAGAAAAAGCAAATAACATGTGTGTCATAGGTTCACCAGCACTGGCCTAAGCCTTCCCATTGGCCCCGCCTGCTAAAGATTCTATCACCCATAGATCTGCTAACTGGAGACCCAACCTTAAACATGTGCATCTTTTAGGGTAGTCTCAGATCCAACCTGTTTTTATAGGCATCTTTTTGAACTTCCACAATTTGACTATTTAACCAGTGTGCACATTCCCCACTTCGCTTTTCAGCCTGACTGTTGGCACACGCCTGTAATCCTGGCTGAAGAAGAGGGATTGCCACGAGTTCAAAGCCAGCCTGGGCTACATAATGAGTTTAAAGCCATCCTGAATCACATAGTGAGACCCTTGTCTCAAAAAACAAAAATTAAAGTTGCTTTTTGGTCATGAAGTCCATAAATAGTTATTAAATACCTAGGCCCTGGGAATTTGGTTGTCTACTATCACTGAGTAAGAAAAATAAAACTGGTTTAGCACTGCAGGGAGATACTGTGTTTATTGTGAACATGGAAGTTTAGGGTAATATATTGCTATGTAGAGATGCAATGGTTTTGTTGGCAAGCTTTCTGAATGTACTGCTTATCTATGTTTTGAATATGTCTTTTCCCTTTCATTAAATATAGGCCAACAGTTTTTAGTGTTCTGTGATTTTTTGTTTTGTTTTGTTTTGTTTTTTGTATATTGACAGATATTAAGGTTTGGGTTTTTCCTTTTCCCCAGATACAAGAGATTGAACAGATACAAGAGATAGGCCTTTTGCCCGGCCTATCTCGGCAGCCCTGTCATTTATGTTCCTGTTGAGACTGTGTCTCACTCAGGAGTCCAGGCTACCCTGGAGCTCTCAGTCCTCCTGCCTTCATTTCCACTGTCCTCCTGCGTCTTGGCAGCATGTAGAGTGCTCCCAAGGGGTCTGATCCCAGATGAGCACCTCTGTCCTATCCCCAACCCTAGATATCATTCTATTTTTGTTGTTTTCTTTCTTACTTTCTTTCGAAGTACTGGGAGATTGAATCTAGAATATTCTGTTTGATCCTATATTTGAATTTTAATAAATAATTGTGAGAATTTTGAAATCACGAGACTTCAATATCTCATATGAGATCATAGACTATAAATTTTTGTGTCTAGGACATAATGTGATTTGGGAAACCTACTGGTTGATTGTATTCCCTTTTATGTATTCTCATAATAATAGAATACTGATATGGTCACAATTCTTGTTACTTGTTAAAATGGAAGAGAAGAATTAAAACAAATATGATCAACTAAGGTGTTTTATAGCTCTTGATTTCAATTTAGTCCATTGTTACTTCCTTTTGGGGGTGAAGGAAACTTGTCATGGGTTTGAATCATGTGATTGCATTCAGAACTGTTGTACATTGACTTCGCATTTGAACTTTACTCTTGCACTTAAGAGAAGTTGGGGGGAGGATTAGTTTGTTGTTTTGTTTTGTTTTGTTTTTTTGTACCAGGGATCGAACTCAAAACCTTGTATTTGCCAGGCAGGTGCTTATGCCACTGAGCTAAACGTCCAGCCCAGAAGTTTGTGTTTTAAATAAGTTTCTGTAATGAGCTTTCCTTTTTGCTTTGTCTTACGGAAAACTTTCCCAAAAGTACAGACAATTATAAAATGAACTTAGTGTACTTTTACCCACCTTCAACCAGTATTAATCACGGCTAATACTGTTTTGTTTATACCTGTCCTCACTCTCCTCTCAATTACTTTGAAGTAGATTCCATATTTCATCTGTGAATATATTAGCCTTAAGGTTTAAAAAATAACATCTAACAAATTAATGTCTCTTAAATTCAATTATCTAAAAAAAAATTATCATCTAGCTGGTATTCAAATTTTTGTCTTTCATTTCAAATCTACATATTAATGAAACCTATTTGTCACGGTTTTTCTGTCTGTATTCTACTGATTATGTCATGGTTGGTGAGCCTCCCTCTCTTCTCTGAGTTGATAGATTAAGAGGCTTGGTTTTATTTTTCAAGTTCATTATTCTATTAGAAGTTACTATATAGTTAAATGTACCAGTCTCACTCTCCTTTGAAACTGGGCCTTGCTGTGTTACCCAGATTAGTCTTAGGCTCAAGAATAACCTCTTACCTCAGCCTTCCAGGTAACTGGCACTATAAATGTGTACCATTTTTCCCAGAATATTTTCTCCCTAACCCTCATAATGAGGATGGAACACAGAGCCTTTGCACTGAGCTACATCCCCAGGTTTTTTTCTTTTTAACCCCCTTGGATTAGAGATTGGGGGGATGAGGACAGGATCTTGTTAAGCCACTAAGTTCCCCACACTGGAATCCTCTTGCCTCAGCCTCCCAGAATGCTGGAATTACAGGCATGTGTCACCTTACCTGGCTGTATATTTTAAACATTTTATTGTTACTACTTTGGTTACTCAGATGTTTAGTTAATATAGGAAAGGAAAGTTAAATACTTGGTTTTTTCTCTTTAACAATTCTTTTTTAAAAATGTTGGTTCTCTAGCATTCTCCAGAGTTAACTTTAACTTTTCTTGTTTAGCAATGTACGATTTGTATTTTATCACTGTACGATTTGTATTTTATCACTGTATCCTTTTATATATGTCTCCTCCCTTTTTTCTTACCTACTTCTCCTCATCCCCCCCCCCACCCACCCACCATACAGAAGCTTATCAGGGACCTGGGATGTAGCTCAGAGGTAATGTGCTTGCTTAGCATGCCTAAGGCTGGAATTCAGTACCCAGCACTGCAGATGAAATGAAATGTAGGGGGTTATTTTTGGACACTCAAATACGTTCTTTTTCAGAACATTTGTTACATACATGGGTAGTGCATTTACACTACTTGGAGATGGTTGGTTCCGTACAGAAAGAAACATTTCAATTTAATATCATCTTTTGTGGATTCTCTTCAAGGCTTCTGGAAGGAATACCTCCTTGGGACACAGCAGTGCAAAAGGGTTAGAGTTGCTTTTGAGAACTAGTACAACTTTTTATTCATGGTGACTCAGGGTAGAGCACAGTCTCTAGATCACAATTGACTATTTGCTTAGCATTAGAGTATAGAGTGTCTGTTGCATTGTTACCTGTGCTGTGTTTAAGCCAGTTAAATGTAAGCAAAGTTTCTGATTCATTAAAATTTGTTTTTCTTCATTATATACAAAATTTATTAGAAAAAATATTTTAGTGGCATAAAGCTACCTGGCAATTGCATCGTATTCCAATAAGAGTCCACAAAGTAACTGAAACATGGCTCACTCAATGTTCTAAGGAAATTAAACATTTTTCCTTGTAGTGAAAATTGAAGTTTTACTTTTGAGTTTTTAAAGAGCTTCCAGACCACAGTTTGACTTAGAAGTTCTAAAACAACACACAAACAAATCTTGGGATTAAAGCAATATTTAAAGTGTCATATTTCCTTGAGAATATTAATCTAACAGTTATTCTGCTGATTTGTTATGTTTTGTTTTGTTTTTGCTTTTTTAGACAGGGTCTTGCTAGCTTTGAAATCACTATGTAGCTCAGGCCTATCTAGAATTTGTGATGATCCTCCTCCCTCAGCCTCCCAGCGGCTGGGATTATAGGAATGAGCCACGACACTTGGCTTTTGTTCTGGTGAATATTTATTACCAGATTATGAGTATATGAAAGGCAGATGAGGGGCTGAGAAAAATAACAGACTCTAAGGATAGATGCTAGATGGGATGCTAGATTGCCAATGGCTAAGAGCTCTACGTATTACCTTGCCTGCCTTCCTAGAATTGGCAGTAGGACTAGGGTTCAAGCTTTTATTCTTTCGGTTAGGTAGCTTAGTAGTACAGAAAAGCATAACTTTGTTAAGCATCCTTGTTTTAGAAACAGGCCCTCTTTCTGAGTTATTTTCATTTTTGCCTAGGGTATTGGTACAGCAATTGGAGAGCTACCTCCATATTTCATGGCAAGAGCAGCTCGCCTCTCAGGTGCTGAACCAGATGATGAAGAATATCAGGAATTTGAAGAGATGCTGGAACATGCAGAGTCTGCACAGGTAAGAACAGTGGGAAAACAGAACACTACTCCTCAAAGGTTGTTTTTGAAGTAAGTTATTAATAGTTACTCAAAACTGGTGAAGTGAGAACAAAATGAGATATGACTTGGGATAAAATATTCAGAAAAGTAGAAAAATAAAAATGATATAAAAAACAAACAAAAACAAAAATGAGCTGGGTGTGGTGACAAATGCCTTTAATCCCAGTATACAGGAGACTGAGGCAAGAGGATTGCCATGAGCTCTAGGCCAGCCCCAGTCTAGACTACATAGTGAGACCCTGTCTCAATAGATAAATGATCTAGAAATACAATTCAATTGCGGAAATGCAAGCTAAGAATAGAGAATTTCTGAATCAGTAAGACAACATACACCAAGTTAAAACACTTTGTCAGAAGACAAAGTAAATTCATATAGCCAGTGATGTTAAGGAGCCAAAATATATTTCGATCAATATGTGACAGTATACTAAGCAGACTACTGAGTATATAGGGAAGAAAATGGGTGGACTGAGCATTAAGCCCCAAAGAGAGCTTCTAATTTGTATTTACTTAATTACTTATATTCTTACTTATTCAATGGGAGGTATAGGGATAGAGCTCATTCATATGAAGCAATCCGTCTACCACTGACTTGCATTTCTTGCCTTTTTTCTTTTGTAATTTTGAGACAGTCTTGCTGAGTAGCCCAGGCAGGCCTTGAATTTCTGATCCTCCTGTCTCAGCCTCAGAATTCTGGATTACAGATGTGTGCCACCACAGCTGACTCTGAATTAGTTTTGTAAAAATAAAATCAAATATTTATTTATTTATTTTTGTAGCAGAGAGCAAACTCAGGACCTTGCACTTGCCAGGAAAGCACTTGTGCCACTGAGCTATATCCCTGGCTCACTTAAACTTTATCATGTTTAGAAGAAAAAAAATTTTGACACTGCTAATTAAGAAAGGACACCTGGGACAAACACGTCCTTTATCACTAGAGAATACAGTTTCTCCCCATAAATTAATAGCAAGAAGGTAAGTCATTTTCTCCTTTTAGGAATATATATATATATATGTATTCATTCATATTCAAGTTCATTTATTAATGCTGCAGAAATAAGAGACCTTTCTGAAAAACATACTTCATCAGGGCTGGGGATTTAGCTCAGCGGCATAAGTGCCTGCCTTGCAAGCAGGCGATCCCTGGTACTGATAAAAATGAAAAAGACCAAAAAAAAAAAAAAAAGCTTACTTCATCCAAATTAATCTCTTCTTTCCATGAACTTCATACAACATGATTTGTGTGTCTTTCATGAAGTCATATAACATGGGCATTTATACAAGATCCATTTCCTCCTTTAAAGCAGATATTTTGAGTGAATATGTATATTATATAATATTGCTAGAAAGTTATTAAAACTTTAAACTGATAAACAATAAGGAATATTAGACAACAATAGCAGAACTTTCTTTTTAAATAATATTTAACAATTCAGACTTTCCAGATGACAGTATCCTCAACATGAGCAAACTATAGGTACCTACCACTAAATTCCTATCATAGCCACTGCATTATGTAATCAGCTGAGGCTTTTTTGACCTCAGGACAATCTGCACATTGACCTGTCAGTGTGTCAGAGTAGTTATTTTCTCATTAGGAAGATTCTTCACAAAATTGTTAAATCAATGAGTCTTTAGAGATTGGCTTAGAGAGCAGCCTCGATGTAAATAAAATGGATTTTAAAGAGAGATGTTTAAACAGATTTGCGTGAATACATCTTTCCTCATATTTGTTTGTTAACCTGTGAAATTGAAAGTTTTTCTGGCAGGAATGGTGCTACACACCTATAATCTAGCACTGGGGAGGGTGAGGCAGAAAGATCACTGTGAGTTGGAGACTTGCCTGGGCTACATACTCAGTTTAAGGCCACGCTGGACTATATACTGAGGGCTTATTTAAAAATATATATGAACTGGGCGTGGTATGCCTGTAATCCCAGCACTTGAGAGGCTAAGGAAGGATTGTTGCAAAGTTTGAGACCAGTATGGACTACAAAATAACATTTGTGTGTAGCTCAGTTGCAGAGTACTTGCCTAGCATACAGGAAGCCCTTGATTACAAACAAATTTTATTTATTTATTTATTTATTTGGAACCACAATTCAAACTCATGATCTTGCACCTGCTAAGCAGGTGCTGTGCCACTGAGCTATATCCCTGCCCCCTAATATTTTTAATAACTTCTAAATCTAGACTGTAATTGATTCTTGTCTTATTTACTGAGGTAATAGGAAAATATATTGCTCTTCTAATTTATTGGAAAACTGAGGGTCTAGAAGTTGTTACCTTCCTAATTTCACATGCTTAAAAACCAAACCAAAATTCTGAATGCCAGCATCACTGGTATATTCCAGTTACTGAACAGAAGTAGTTACATCCACAGAAGTAGAGAGGCGAGTGTTATTGCCTGTCACAACTAATGCCTCTTCTAGTTGTGACACTAGTGTTAGTGTGCATCATCTATCAGCTCTAAAACTTTTTCATTCATACAAAATCAATAAATTGTAATAGAGTACTCTGTAAAGTAGCTTGCAGCCCTCGAGATCTGTGCCATGTCCTACACACCAAATCAGTGTTACAAATATTGTTCCCTCTTTAGCAAGGCTAAAGCCTTGGGGCTTAGTCTTGGTGTTGTGGTTAGTTTTACTTTTTAAAAGACTTTTTGGGTTTTGTTTTGTTTTTTTAATTTATTTTATTTTATTTTAACTCATTTATTGTCTTTTTGAGACAGGGTCTCACTATGCAGTTGACCTTGAGCTCACTTTGTAGCCCAGGCTGGTTCAGACTCAATGATCGTCTTGCCTCAGCCTCCTGAGTGCTAAAATTACAGGCGTGTGCCACCACTCCCAGCTTTTCTTTTTTTTTTTTTTTTTTTAAAAAGTTAATGATTTTTTTTAGCTGCATGGTTTCTTTAAATTTCTGGCTTTTCTTTTCTTCCCCTGGCTCTGTAAAAACATCTCTCCAGATCACTTAGTACTTCATAGTCTATAAAAATAATATCAATTGTGACAGGCTCATGCAGTTTGGGAAGCAGAGGCAGGAGGATCACCAGTTCAGGCCAGCCAGGGGGAGTTAGCGAGACTCTTGACTTGAAAGCTGAAAGGGACTGGGAGTGGGGGGCTTGGCTCAGTGGTACAGCATCCATCCATATTGTCAAGGGTCATCATGTCACTTCTGCTCTCATCACAGAGCCATTGCTCTAGAGCCCTCCACGCTCCTGTCCCAGCTGACCTTGCTGGGGCTGGAACATTTACTACATGATTGTAGTATGTCTGCATTCCTTGTGGGGAATCTGTACCTGCACATGGCATGCCTCTGTTCCTTGTTTTATCCCCTTTTCCTCCCCTCTCTCCCCACTTGTTTTTTTTTTTTTTTTTTTTTTTGGTCTTTTTCATTTTTATCGGTATCGGGGATCGAACTCAAGATCGCCTGCTTGCAAGGCAGGTGCTTATGCCGCTGAGCTAAATCCCCAGCCCCCCCACTTGCTATTTTTTCAGCTTTCTATAGTCATTTCTCGGGTTGGATTTGTTGTCTACCCTCTTTTCTCCCCCTTTTTGGTTGAACACATTCAGCAGTAGCTTCATAGAATAAATGCAGACTGTTGAGCCTTTCATCCAGACAAGCATATTCCCTCATAATCAATTAAGTGAATACAGGATTTCAGATTGAAATTAGGTTTGGGGCTTAAAATTTGAAAGGCAGTTGTCTTTAGGCTTCCTCTGTGGGTCTGGAGAGGGCGATGACTTTCTGAGTGCTCTTCATTGACAATATTTTTATTTGGAATTGTTTTCCCTCTCAAAAAGATTTTTAATTTTATCCTCTTAGGTCTTATTATTTAAATTTATTCTGCTCGGTGCTCTGAAAATTTGTCAATCTAGACTTCATTATTTTTAAGGAATGTTGTGTTTTTTCCATGAACATTTTCCTCCTCAGTCCCCACTCCTCTTGGAATTATAGTTACTTTGATGTTGAGCTTCCTATACCCATACTTTCAATTTTTTAAGTCTTTGTGCTCCTAATATTTATATTGTTTTTACTTTCTGAAAAATTTCCTCAAATTTACCCCCAGCTCATACTCACAATTGAACTCATTGCTATCATACTGACCAAATTCCCAGTTGTTTGTTTGTTTACTTGCTTAGTACAGGATCCACTTTATAGTGAAGGCTGACCTTGAACTCAGTATGTAGGTCATGCATGCCTCAGAGTGGTGGCAGTTTTCCTGCCTCAGCCTCCCAAGTACTGGGGTTACAGGGACTGGGAGTGGAGTGGTTGGCTCATTGGTGCAGCATCCTGGCTTTCATGTTTACCTTCTAAATCTTACATTAAATTTTTTTGCTGTTACATATAATGTATATTTCTAAGAAGTATTTTATCTTTTTGAAGATAATTTAGTTTTTCTAAATTTCCCATTGCTCCAGGCATAGTCCGTGTGTGTGTGTACACACGTTCTCACATGCATTAAGTACCTAAAAGCTGAATAGAAGCTTATACAGTGTGTTGCGCAGGTAAGTGTCAGTCAGACTAGCTTAGTGGGAACCTCCACACATCTCTCGTTGATCTTTCCTTTTGTGTAGTTTGATTTCTCCAGTGATGCCTCTAGTATCTCACCTAGGGAATCTGAGTCTTGTAACTGATATTGTAATGCTGGACTATGGCGAAGTGGTTAGAGATCTCTGTTTAGTATGTGGACTTCCCTTAACAAGCTCTGCGTGCAGTCTCTGGATACCAATACAGATACAATGATAAGTGTACCCTGAACCCAAATCTTCTTTGCTTCACTTAAAGCTGTATTTTATGTCTTCAGTGAATCTTGGGGAGTCATCTTGCTGTGCTGAATACAAATGGGACCTGGGCATCTGCTTCTGTAATCTCCTTGGTTTCAGTCCTGCTGGCCCCTCACAGTTCTGCTGAGAGCCTTTCTGGAATTCTGTTGGGGAGATCGCTTTTGCTTCTCTTCCATATTTATTTTGCCCTATAAATTTGTATGTAAAATATTTTCTTCCCTGTCCTTGTCCTCATTAATTGTGAGTTTCATCAAAAGTAGAGTTCATATTTTTCTTTTCTGTACTTTGGGTATTTTTAAGATAAGGGTGTCTTATTATTAATTATCAGACACTGAGTAGCAGATCTCCCTAATATATAGTGGTTTAAAGTAAAAGCACCCACGCATGTTCACAGATGTGTGATGGATGCCTTGTTGCTGTGTAATATTGTTCAAAGATCTCATCAGGAGTACTCCTCGTGTTGGCTAGAATACCAGACGAAATGACTCATCTCATTCCTTGTAGTTTTTTTGATTTGTTGGGTATAAGTAACACATTCCATAAGTTTATTGCCATTTAAAAGCCCAATTCCAAAAACTTGTGAAATGTGAGAATGAGGTAAGATATGCTTCAGCTTATTAATATAACTTGAGCTCGGGGGCTGGGGATTTAGCTTAGCGGCATAAGCGCCTGCCTTGCAAACTGGCAGTTATGAGTTCGATTCCCGGTACCGATAAAAACGAAAAAGACAAAAAAAGAAAAATATATAACTTGAGCTCTTGAAGACTTGGACCATTTCTTCTCTCTGTCATGTCTACTGGCAAAATGATACTCCTTTTCATGTCTCTCTTATATACCTGATACTTTCAGTAACTTTTTCACTGGGTCATCTCTAGTTATCTTTATCTATTTTGAGTCTTAAAATTTAGCCTGCACGCAACTATTAAAATCATTACTTTAGAATAACTGTATATCTTTTATTTCCAAGTTTCATAGTTGTTTATACTGAAAAACCAAGTAAGCAAAATGTACACACTATTTCAGAAATCATATATTCTTTACAAATACTTTATTTAACATTTTTATTCAAAATTGCAATTATATGTTCAGTTAACTAATAGGCAAGCTAGAAAATAATTAGCTAAAATAATATGATAAAAGAGAAACTCCTCTGCAGCAACTCTGTGGTCTTCCATGTTTTCCTTCTAAGGATAATAAAATCTGTATATTAAGCAAAGTGACGTACCTCCCCACAACGGTAAAGTGTAAAAAGTATTACCCCTGTTTTGGATGAGTTTTTTGGGTTTTTTTAGCAGAAATGTGTCTCCCTGTGTTACCCAGGGGGCCTGAACTCCTGGGCTCCAGGGATCCTCCTGCCTCAGCCTCTCTGTTAGTTGTACTTAGCAGCACACAATAAGCACTAGGATATTCCCTGATTTGGATAAGGAAACACCCTGAGGGACACATTGCCTATAAATCTCAGAGCAAAACTCAACCCAGTTTTTTAATCTGATATTAGTGCTTATCAAAACACAATTTAACCACATTTTTACAGAAATTATTGCAATAAACAAATGAAGAACTAGTTGAAATTTTTCTCCTATATTTGATTTGATCTGATTTTTCTTTATTTTGTTACCTTTTTTTTCACCATTGTGCTTCACTTTTGTGGCTTATTACAGATCTCAGCGTATGTGGGTATCATTTTTGTCCTTACTCTCATATGACTTGTCAAAGAGAAGTTATACTTTTTTTATTTATTCTTTGCTAGCCCTATGAACTGTTACTATGTAAAGTTAAGATCAGGTATATTTGTGATACTTTCTTGCACTACTGTGATCCATTCAGGGTTTTCTTGTAAAGTCTTTACTCCACAAATAAATATATGACAGTTTAGGAAGGTGGATGGGTGGGTCAGTTGGTTTTTTGTTCTGAGGTTGTTGGACCTTGCACTGATCCTCAGATCTTTTAGGTTTTTACTTTTATATTAATTGGTACCGGGGATTGGGTACCACATGGGGATTGGGTACCACATAACCACATGATTGCCAGGCAGGCGCTTATACTGCTGAGCTAAATCCGCAGCCCCTTGATTTTTTTATTTTGAGACAGGTTCTCACTAAGTTGCCCAGGCTGACCTCAAACTTGCCATCCTTCTGCCTTAACCTTTCAAGTGTCCTGAAATTACAGGTGCCTGCACTGTTTTATTTGTAAATACACTATCTTAAAAATACCTTGAGTACCTTAATCACAGATTTGATTTAGAGGGTTTTTTTTTTTTTCCCGGTCTTTTTTTTTTTCTTTTTATCAGTACCGGGGATCGAACTCACGACTGCCTGCTTGTAAGGCAGGCGCTATGCCACTGAGCTAAATCCCCAGCCCCTGTTTTAGAGTTTTTGCTCTCATTATTTTCAGATTCTGACATCCCAGAAATATTAAAATGTGAAACCACACATTTACTCATCAAACAGACTACTAATCATCATAATCTGGGTTTTAAAATTTTTGTTCTTGAGGGGGTTCCTTTGTTTTATTGTTTTGTTTTGTTTTAGTTTTTAGAATCGTCTCATTGTGTTGCCCAGGCTGACGTCAGACTCAAGATCCTTTTGCCTCAGTCTCAGAGATGAGGCAGTAGGATGGCATTTGTATAGATGGGCACCTCCTTGAACGACTTGTTTACATTTAAAAAATCAGAATCTTTTATAAATTTTAGTACCAGCGTCCTATTCACATAAATGCAGTATGATCAAAAACTACAATTTTTAAATTCTTATTACAGTAAGCCCTACATTGCCATTTATTTTCCTCAAAATATTCCCCTTTGTTATAAATACATATGCCATTGTTCTTGCCACTTTCTTTTTTGTTTGTTTGTTTTGTTCTTCTTGTTTGAGATGGAGTCTCTAGCTTAGGCTGGCCTGGAATCCACTGTGTAGCCCAGGCTGACCTTGTACTTCCTGTAGTCCTGCTTCAGGAATCCCTCCTGTGTGCTGGAATTATAGGCATGTGCCACCACACTGGGCTGGAATTCCTTTTTTCAGGAGTGTCTTTAGTCACTGCCTTAGTTCCCTGGATCCATCTATTCAAATTGTGTACGTTTAATGGTCATTTTGACTTCAAGGAAGATCCTGAAGTTGTACAGTGCCAGATCTAGTGAATGAGATACGCATCATAAAGCTTTTATGAGCTTGCCTTTGTGTTTGATTTCCCTGCACAACAACATTCACTGTATCTGATCAGACCTAGTAAAGACAATGAAAAAGATGTGATCTTTTGGTGGCTCCAAAAGTGCTTCAGAAAGTGGCAAGAATGATGGCATAAGTGTATTCAAAGTGAGGGGCAGGGGCAGCATTTTGAAGAGGATTAATGGCAGTGTGTCTCTTGCTAATATTTGTTTGTTTGTTTTTGTGCTGGGTATCAAAATCATGACCTTATGCTTGCCAGGCAGGGTCTCAGTATGGTCTTGAACTGACTTTGCAGCCCATGCTGGTCTCGAACTCACAACAGTCTTCCTGTCTCAGCCTCAAGGGCTGAGATTACAGGCATGCGCCACCATACCCTGCTATGCCTGAATTTTTTTTTTTAATTTAAATTTTCACTATATATTTCAAGCATACTTCAGATATTTGATACTAACATTAAAAATTATTTTCTTACTTATAAGTTCTAGAGTTCAATGTGGAAAATTGGAGTAGATGGCCTTGAATCTTTTTCTGTTCATAAGAGTGAAATCATGTTCTGTTTATTATTTTGTTGGTTGTTTTGTATATAAAAATATCCTGTGAACATTTTTCATGTCATCAAGTATTTTCCACATCTGCTTTTTGTAACAACTTTCTGATTACAAAGTATGTTTATTATAATAAAATGCTGAAAATATGGGATAAATAAAAAAATTCAGCTTGTCACTGATTTATGTCTCTACTCTTTATATTTAGTGTGTTTTCGTTTTCACTTTCTCAGATTGACATATTTAGGGAGATTCCTTTTGTCATATGGTGTGAACAGTTTTTACTACTTCCCAGTGTTTTTCCATAGCACATATTATGTTAGTGGTGGCAAACCTAGGGCACCTGCTATCATTGAAAGCTCTACAAGTTTTGCCATGACAGATACATGTTTTATTACATTTTATTTCTTTTCAAATTTTTTGTTCCAGTATTTTAGACTTCCCCTTTTATTTTTTAATAATTTATTTATTGAGGCAGGTCTTCCTATACTTCCCAGGCTGGCTTCAAGTTCCTGAACTACAGAAGTCCTGACTCAGCGTCCTGAGTAGCTGGGACTACAGGTGTGGCACTCCTGTAACCCCTAAAAATAGCCTATCTGAACTCTTGAGCTATAAAATGCAGCAATGTTTTTAGTACTTTTATAATTATATTTTACAATTAAAATCTTTAACCATTGAAATACTTCTGTATATGATCTGTTGTAGTTAGGTAACTTTTCTCTTTCATTAACATTCTAGTAAATTGATATGTTCTATATTATATTTCATTGTGACTTAGATCTTTTTCATATGCAGATATTTTATTTGTTTGGTAAGCAGTACTGAGGATTGAACTGGGGCATTCAGAATGCACCAAATCCACAACCCTTTTTTATTTTTCATTTTGAGACAAGACTTGCCAAGTTGTCCAGGCTGGGCTTGAACTTGCCATCCTTATGCCTCAGCTTCCCAGTGTTAGGACTGTACCATGATGTCTGTTTCTCTTGATAGTTGTTGTTGGTATGTACAAAAGGCAATGAATTTTCTTTTTCTTTGATAACCTACAGTCTTATTTGATAACTTTAATTATGTTTTAATCAGTTGTGATTTAAAAATTTCTTTAGTAATCAGTTTATCAAGAATCCAGTTTATCTGACTTAGGTACTAGAATTTTCTCAGGCATATATGTATTTTATAAAACCTCTTAATTTTATAGGAGCAATAAAATATTAAAGCTGTATTAACTGCAGCTGAAACAGCAAATAAAGTGAGTGGTTATTTTAAAATTACCTGTGAATGTTAGAAAATGGGTTTTTTGTTGGTTTTTTGGATTTTTTGTTGTTGTTGGTAAGGTAAAGTACTTCAGTAGCATAAGTTTATCAACAGGAAAAGGGAAAAAAATCTTGGCACTGGTTGTTTTGCCATGTACCTTCCAAGTGGGTTAAAGGGTATGTGTGATTTTGCTAAGAAATCACAAGTTAAGGAGTTTTAAAGCTGAGCATTTGCTCAGGTCCTCCCCCTGCCTTTTAACAGTAGGTATATGTACTGGGGAAAAGGAATGGGAAATAGGAATAGCTTTATTGGTAGGGAGAGTCGGGAAGGGTCCTCTGTGGGTTGCTGTTAAATTCCACTTTTGACTGTTGGCTGGATTTCATACTATAACTGTTAAGAGAACTAAGCCACAATTAAAACATATATTTGTATTCTGATTCTTTATACCTGGTTTATTTTTATGAGTACAGTATCAAGATTAGGCAGTATTTTTCCACTAAACTGGCTTCCTCCTGCTTTTGGCTTTCTGTCTTGTTTTCAGTAGACATCTGTGGGAGGCAGGCATGAATCAGTGTAGCTTCCTATGGCCTTGAGCAAGCCCAGCATCATTTATAGTAGTTGGATCTAGATAACTGTTTATGTGCTTTGTGAAGCATTCCATACAAGGTTTGATTGTTCTCTGTATTATCGTTTTCTCCTTTATTCTTGATTTCTATTAATGGTATCATTATCCTCATAATCAATCTGAGTTGCCATCTTTGTGTTCAGTCCCTAGCACCAAAAAAGTAAAATAAATAGAAACAAAGAAAATCTGACTTACCTGCCACCCCATCTGTCCTCCCACCTGCGGTCATTTCCAAGGCCCATGGCTTCTACCTCCGCTGTCTCCATCATCCGGCCACTTTCCCTCTGAATACTATTAACTCATTTGTACCTACAAATATTCCTCATTTCCCTTTATCATTTTTTTAATCTTCTGTATTAATAATTTTTGCTTTTGTGTTTTGAAGCACTGGGAATTAATTAAACCCAAGGCCTCACACATAGTAAACAAAAACTGTACCACTTAGCTATATCTATACCTATCTATACTTTTGGCTCAACACTGATGATTTTCCAATTGAACTTTAAGAGACTCCTAGTATACAACAAAACTGTTTTGGGAGAATAAGATAGTAGGATCTCTACAAGTTCAAGGCTAGCCTCAGCTACATAGCAAGTTCAAGGCCATCCTGAACTTCATAGCAAGATGCTGTCTCAAAAAAAATCCTATGTGCACATGTGTAAACATTTTTTAAAATATAGACCTCTGAAATTTTTAAGTTCAAAAAGTAGTGCTCTTGGAATGATGGCACACGTCTGTATTTCCAGAAGGCTATGGCAACCTATGCAGTTTACCAGTTTAGCAAAGCTCTGTCTCAGAATACAAAAATAATAAAGGGGCTGTCATAAAGACCAATACCAGACGAACAAAAGAAATGCTGCTCTTGTTAAATAAAATCATGATGATTTATTAGACTTGCAAACTGTTTAAAAATTGCTGCTCTGATGAATTAGAAAAATTTTACCCCCACACACAGACAGCCATGTGGTTCTTTTTCTTAACTACTTGCTGTGTCATTTCCTCCTATCTGCATGTGACTACTTTCTAATTCTTTACCTTGAAGCTTCTTCATGAAGTATTCAGTGACTCTCTTTCCACCCCTATCTCATCTCCTGCACTCCTCAAATTCTTTCTCCTGAATCCATCTAGCACCCCAACTCCTTCCTTATTTCACTTAATCACTGTCTGCCTTCTTTTAAAACTACTCACAAATTCTTCTTATCTCTTCTAGGAATCTGTAAACTCCTAAAGAGGAGGCCTCGAGGCTGACTTTTCAACAATGCCTGCCTAGTCTTGTACACACATACTGTTCATGCAATAAATACTCGGACTAAACATCAAATAGTAATTGAGAAAAATAGCATCATATAAAACTTGTTTACTTAATATTCCATCTTACTCTGCTGCAGAATAAAGTATAAAATGCAGCAAACAGAAATCATTTTATGTAAAAAGAAAGACTGAATTAACTTATATCTTTGAATTTAGTAGTGTCTTGAGAACAAAGGTTGAAGATAATATAATACACAACGATTTAAATGACTTACTTGCAAGTTTTAACTCATTGAATAAAATAACTATTTTAAGTTTCATACTTTTAAAACAAATAGGAACCAGGTACAGTAATCCTGTAATCCTAACTACTCAGGATGCTGAGGTAGAAAGAGCATAAATTCAGAGCCAGCCTGGGCATTTAGCAAGATTCATTTCAAAAATCAGATACAATTGGCTAGGGATGTAGTACAGTGGTAGCGCTCACCTAGTATAGTGAGGCTTTGGGTTCAGTCCCTACCACCCAAAGAAAAGGGAAAGAAAAGAAATGGAAGCTGAGGTATAGCTCAGTGGTAGAGTTAATGTAAGTACTTATGCATGTGTTAGGCCTGAGGTTCAGTTCCTGGCTATCTAACCAAAGAAAAGAAAAATCAAAATATGTTAGTAGTAAAGGTTTAAAAAATATGATAATTTCTTTGCTTTTTGTTTCCTAAAAACTCAGGGCAGCCATTATTACTAATGTAATGGAATGGGAGTCTGGGGGTAGTTGGAATTATTTTTGTATTTAATGCTTACACAATAAAATCGGAATGTTCCATGTATTTACTTGGAAGAGTATGTTTTGGGTAAGATTGCCATCTGTCAGACTGCCTAAATGCTACTTAGCCCAATGACCTGCCACTTGTGTTCTTTGTAAGTAAAATTTACTGTTGCCTTTTATTGATGTCAGATTCAGAAATTAAAAGCTAGATCAGAAATGTAGAAGTCTTAAGCCTTTACATTTTAGAAGAATGCTCCATTTTCTACCATGTTCATCTTGGTTAGCTTATGTTTCTTATTGTCATAAATCTATAAAGCAAGGTTGAACATTTTCTCAAAGGCTGTTTTGTAGTTTCTGGGTTTAATCTTAACTTTAAGGGAGCATTTTTAGGTTCCATTTGATGGAAGTATTTATTTGCTACTTAATTTGTATATGAAATGAAATCCCCAAAGTAAGTCCTAGTATCTTTCCTCTTTTTAGTTTGTATTAAGTTTGTTTAAGGTCAAAAAATTATTTTGGCTTAATAGGTTACATGTCCTATTCAGAAATTACATGTTATTTATATTATTTTATTAGTGAAAACATATAAAACTGAAAAAAATCATTCTTTGTTATGGTAGTTCTTACAACCAGTGCCTTTTCTTTTTAGGCAGTGAAATACATATTTCCCCAGTGCACAGCTTTCTCAAAGTACAATGTGAAACAGAAGGGCTCTTTTGAGATTCTGTTGATGTGACAGACTACTTGATCATTTAAGCTTGGAAGCTTGGGAAAGCACTTGATGATTTACATGCTCACTAAAGTGCCTAGCATTCCACTGATACTATTTTCTGCTAAGCACATTTTCCTGTGAAGTGTTTGCAGTTGCCTCCACCATTCAGTGTTCAGTGCCTGCTTGTTTTCTTCCTATGAATTATCTGTTCCTTTACATACGCAGATTTATGGTATAGATGATCTGAAAACAAACAGGATTCATTTTTATGTTCTAATGCCATTTGGACTTTCTGAGTGTCAGTGGTTGCTGGGACCTGTTTTTGACTCTGTTGAACCTTTACTGGTTGTGGTTTGTCTGGCCATCACATGACTTCTCTGAAAATTCCCCCTCCTCTTCATTTCCAGTAAACTGTTTGAGCAGGAGTGACTCAGAGTGAAACCAGCTTCCCTGTAACCACAGGGCTTGTTAAAGAATTTGTCAACGTGGACTCTAGAGGGTTTGCATTAGGCCTTGCAGTAACTGCTATGGTTTATGTTGCATTAGGAGGTCCACAGAAAGCTGTCTGCTCTCAGGATCTCAGCCAGTTTGTGCAGAGTTATACCGAGCAACTTTATGATAGTGAACAGGAGAGACACGTGTTGAACACAACTCTTTATCATTAAAGGCACTATCAAAGCTACCACGGCTTCTTGTAGTTTCTCC
Source organism: Cavia porcellus (assembly GCF_034190915.1). Lineage (NCBI taxonomy): Eukaryota > Metazoa > Chordata > Mammalia > Rodentia > Caviidae > Cavia > Cavia porcellus. The sequence continues at coordinate 63,890,172 of NW_026947489.1, forward strand.
TTTGAGAAATCAACCAGCCGTACCCAGTAACATTTAGTTTTTGAAAAGTCCAGCCTGCTAGATCTTTCTTAGCTGGCTCGTGATTTTACCACAAAGTATCAGCAAGATTAAGCAATTTTCAGTGGTATCTTGATGGATTCTCTTGCAGAATATTTCAACTCTAGGTGCAGTTGGGTTTTGATACCAAAAGTCACTTACTTACATTTGGAGTTCAGCAAGAAAGAGTAACATTTAAAAAGTTCAGTGGCTATAATTTCTGAGTCACTTAACATGATTTATGTGTAGAATTCTTCATGTCTCCTTTTCTTTGCATTCTAGGGAAGCTTTGACTTTATTCTGAATTCTTCTCTCACCACCCTACTCCTGAACTTGAGTCCTTCTCTTTTGACTTTTTTTCTTTAATCCATTCCTATGGTATTAACTTAAGTGAACTGGAAAGATAATTAGAATTTGATACAAGCTGATGAATGAATGAGTGTGGAAACTTATCTGCTCATTTTGCTTCCTGAGTCCATTTATTGTCACATGTGCATTTTGTATTTAATCTTATTAATCTTTAGTCAGACTTAACTTAAAAACTAATTTAACGAAAATATTTAAATCCAGCCTCCTAAAAACTATTTTTATCCTGCTTACCTTGTATATATACATTCTAGAAGATTGTGAGCTAGTTATTTCTCTAAAGAAAGGATGCAGGGGGCTGGGGCTGTAGGTCAGGGAAGATTATTTGCCTTGCATCTGCAACCCCCTGGTATCCATCTCTGGAACCACAAAAGAAAGAAAGAATATAGAATAATGGAAGTTTAAAATTCCTAATATTTTAGCCATACTCCTTAACACTCAGTGATCAAATAAAAATAGAAGAATTCTTATTTGTTTAATGATGAGTTTTACTGAAACCAGATGATTTACTAATGAAAATAAGAGATTTGGGCTGGGGATTTAGCTCAGTGGCATAAGCACCTGCCTTGTAAGCAGGCAGTTGTGAGTTCGATCCTTGGTACCAATAAAAAGGAAAACGACAAAAAAAAAAAAAAAAAAAAAGAAAGAAAGAAAAGAAAAGAAAATAAGAGACTTATACAGCACAGTCAAGAAGCACACTAAGTAATAAATATTCAAGGTTTTTCTTTTTAGTTTGCTTTGCACATTGGAGTAGAATACAATTTCGTGTCTGCTTTGTTCTCTTCATCTGGACACCTGTTTACAGATAGGAAAAGAATAAGCAGCAGGCAAGCATTAGGTTACCTTTGTTAAGCTAATTTAAAAGGTTTGGGTTTTTTGGCAGGTTTGTATTTCAAACACCTTTTGTAAAATGCTTTTAGAAAGTTCTCTTTTCACTGAAACTTGGACCAGCAGACTATATGTTTGTGTGTGTTTGCTCATGAGTTTGCAAGTTGGTAACATAATAAAGCCCATTTTAATTAGAGTAGAGAATGTAATCCTTTACTGTTTATATCCAGCAGTCCTCAGATCTCTTTGATCACTTCTCTTTCCCCATGGACCTCTATCTTATAACTGCTCAGTGATTCCAGTTCTACCCATATTCAGAGTGGAAAATAACGACAGCAAAGTGCTGGGGATTTAGCTCAGCGGCATAAGCGACTGCCTTGCAAGCAGGCAGTCGTGAATTCGATCCCCGGTACCGATAAAAAAAAAAAAATCCAAAGTAACTATTAATGTTCACTTTGTATGACAAAGACATTGTTTCTTTTTGTTTTTTGGTTATAGAGATTGAACCTATAGCCATCCTCATATCCCAGCCCTTTTGTGTGTTTGTATGTTTGATTTTTGAGACTAGATTTCACTAAGTTTTGCAGGCTGATTTCAAACTTGTGATTCTCCCATGTAGCTGAGATTACAGTCATATACCACTGCACCTAGCAAATACTGCATTTTTACTTCTAATTAGCCAGGATGTTTGATTTATTGCACAAGACTGGCAGGTTGTTATTGTGGTAGATTTCTTGTTAAGTAAGTAAGATTTCTGTCTCCTTTCCATATTTTCTATTTCGTATCTTACTATCTAAAAATACAACTGTCCTGAGTTTTAAGCTAAAGCACTACAAAGTATAATAGAAATAAGCATGATTATTTATATTGTGCTCCTCTCAAAAGTCGAACCATTGGGCTGAGGCTGTAGCTTAGTAGTAGATTATTTGCTTAAGCATATGTGAAGGCCTAGGTTAAATTCCTGGCATACATGCCCCACAAGTAGGAATATTTAGTTGTGTAGGGATATTCAGTTGTTAGCTACAAAAAATAGTTCCATCTAGAAGAGACCATATATACAACACTTGCCTTATATGCTTATATCACCTAGTAACATCATACTATAATCATTTGTGTAAATATGCTACATGATTTCTGTGCAGCAATGAAATGAATGACACATTTCTCAGAAATTATCCCTGTCGTTAAGCAATGCATGAACATACTTTAGATTTAGTTGTCTTTTTCCTTAATATGGGTCTTCATTAATTAATTTATCCACACTTGTAAAAAAAATGTATGTTTACTACTTCTTGTAGTTATGACTTCAGTAAGCTTGTAATCTGTTACATAAAGCAGTACTTCCATTTATCTGTTTTAAATTCCTCTTACACAGGGGTTGTAGGTCAGTGGTCGAGTACTTGGCTTACTATTTGTGAGGCCCTAAATTCAATCCTAGTGCTGCCCCCCAAATTTTTGTATTTAAAAAAAAAAATTACTTCTCCCAAGTTGAGTACCACCTGCATTCTAGTATTGCAGGAGCTGCTAAAACACTTTCCATTATCTGTTTCTGTTATCACTCCAGCCTTTTTTGAGAATGTACGTATTTACTTTTTCTATCTAATGGCCCTAAGTCTCTTGGATCATTTTTCTTTCCCAATGGATCTCTTTTATTTGTTTTTTTGTGGCGACGCGCGGTGGGGGTGGGGGCGGGCAGGTTTGGAGTGGGTGGGGTTGGTACCAGGAATTGACCTCAGGACCTTATGATTGCCAGGCAAGGGAACTGTGTCCTTGGCCCTCTAATTCTTTTATAGTGTTTTTTCTAACATGGAATTAACATAACTGCATATGATTTTCCAGAAGCAATTATGTTACTATCCTTATTTCTTAGATTAATAAAACTACAGGCCTCTTAGGCAATGCATTTTGCTGGTATTTTCAATAAATAGTTGTAATGTTACTCCTAATTCATTTTCTGTGTTTACAGTTTACACTCTATCATTTTATGTTTAAACAGTTTCTCCTAATGGTTTGATCTTATTGTTGTCTGTTTCAAAACTGACCTGGTACATTTCTTACCCAATCAAAGCCTGTAAAGACTTTCAGTTTATTGTCATGAATTTGGTACTTTTACTTTAGAAATTTCAACTGTAGATTGGGAACTTAAAAGTCTGTTTCTCAGGGGGAAGTTTATAAATTTGTTAAGTAAGGTTGATTCTAAGAAAAGAATCCTATTTCTTTTTTTTTCACTACAGTACATTCACAGTCCTTTTTTGGTTTGGGGTTTTTTGTTTTGTTTTGTTTTTGAGATGGTTAGGTAGGTAGGTTTTTGGTACGGGGTCTCACCATGTAGCTTAGTCTGCCTCTGAACTTACTATATAACTCAGGGTGGCCTGAAATTTGCAGTGCTCCTCTTGCCCCTGTCTCCCAAATGCTATACGGGCATGCACCACCCCACCCAGCCCTCTTTTTATTTTTTATTTACACACAGAATCTCAGTGAGTTGCTCTAGCATGGGGGGACATGGACTTCCCTCAGCTTCCCAGAGCACTGGCATTTTGGCTGTTCACCACCATGCCTGGTCCTATTTTATCCTTTGTTTTCAAATCAAGTCTTATACTCTTGACAGTTTTCTAAATTCCGTATCTACTAAGTTTTTATAGCTTGGTTAAGCCAGGTTCACCTGAACCATTTGACTTTTCTCCCACCCCCTGCCCCCACGAACTAGTTGTATTGTTTATATGGCAAGTTAGTGGACTTCTTTTTTAATTTGTTTGACTCTGACTCATTATTCATTACTTATACACAAACACAATCTTAAAGTGCTAAACATGAGAAATGATTCCTCTAAGATTTGAGAAATAACTTTCTATAAACATGAACTGCTCAGGCCAAGCATGGTGGCCCATGCCTGTAATCCTAGCACTTAGGAGGCTGAGGTAGGATGGTTGCAAGCTCAAGACAAGCGTGGGCTGCAAAGTGAGCTTAAAGCCAGCCTAAACTACATAGAGAGATCCTGTCTCAAAAAGACAAAAAAATCAATAAAACATGAACTACTCAGATGAAAGATACTCACTTCAGCCAGCAACTGAGAAAAATAGAAAAATATATATTACTTTTTATTAGGGTTCTGCAAGCAAAGGGAAAATAAAGGATCGTACACACTAAGGCTCAGCAAAATGGCTGCCACCACGCCAACATAAACGAGCAGCTTTTATTGAGATAAAGAACAAAGAAATTCAAACTGCACATGCTTAAAATATATGACTTGTTTGTTCCTTGTCCTTATAGGACCTCATGTTTTTACCTTGTGGTGGGGGCACTGTTTCCAGGCCTACACTTTTTCCCAAAACACTGTGGACCAGATGTGTCCGGGACAAAATGGAGTCAGTGTGGTCTCTCTACAACTTTTAATGTATCTTTTGCTTTGCTCTGCTAAATCTTGCATACTGAGATATTTTCCTGGAGTGTCTGGAGCAATGTTCTTATTATAAGGCTAGAATGGTTTTGGTTTGTCTTTTGTTTTAAGTTAGTTATGCTGTGTTGCTCCTGCAAATCTTTAACTCACTCAGAAAGCTGAGGCAGAAGGGTCGCTACAAGTTCAAGGCCAGACTGAACTGCATAGGAAAACCTCATCTCAAAAAGACAAAACACAAAAAAAGAAGGAAAGAAATTAAAAGATTTAACATCAGTGAACTGTCGTTTTGATGTCACGCAAGAGTAAAATTGTTAGTGCTAGTATTCTCTTTCTCACTGTTGTGCTTTTCATGTTTCTGTTGCTCTCCCTTTCCCTTGTAGGTTTCATCTATCATAAATCCCCTGGCACGCACGCGCACACACAAAATCTTAAAAATATACCTTGGTTACTTAAAACTACTTAAATATGTAATATTAGAATATAATTATGTTAATGATACTTGTGAGGAAATCAACAGTAAAATACGTCATTCATTTTAAATGCAATAATGCTTTTTTTTTTCAGTGTGCAGTGCTAGACACTGAACCCAGTTTCATGCATACTAAGGAAGCACTCAGCCAGCAAGGCAAGCCCCACCCCACTTCTTTCTTTCTCCCCCACCCCACATCTTTTTGGTTTTTTTGAGACAGGGTCTTGCTGTGTAGTTCATGGTGACCTTGAATGCACTATGAAGCCCAGACTAACCTCAGTCTCGTGGCGGATCCTCTTTCCTCTGCCCCCCAAGTACTGGGTCTACAGGCATGTGCCACTCTGCCTGGCCCCCACTTCACATTTTTAAATGAAAAGTCAATAGAGTCTTGACAGTGAATAGAAAATACTGTGTAAGACACAGCTAGTCTGAGCTCATAAGGAGAAAGATTCAAAGACTATGAGTTAGATTACATTGCTGTTTTCACAAAGATAATAGTTTTTTGTATTCTCTGTGTTGTATTTCATTTTAGGAAATGCTTAATTGCATTGATTCTTAATAACAAATCATTACAGATTTGTTGTTTACAATGTTAAAACAGCTTTTAATATCAAGTCATTACTTTTTTGGTTTTTTGTTTTATTTTTGGTTGGTTGGTTGGTTTGTGTTTGAGACAGGATTTCATGATGCTCTTCAAACTGGCCTTGAACTCACTTTGTAGCCAAGACTGGCCTCTCCCTCAGAGCAATCCTCCTGCGTCAGCCTCCTGAGTACTGGGATTACAAGCATGTACTACTATGCCCAGCCATTCTTACTACTTAGTCCATTTCTGTTGCACTGTGCACAGTGAGTTGGCACACATCAGACTAGGACTCAAGACCTAGCAAGTAATTTCTAGGTCATACTAGGATTTCATAGGTACTCTGTTTAAAGCCAGCTTAGTCCCATCATGGGTGAGGAATTCTGTTGAAACAGATCCTTAATGGTTGGTTTCTTTGAGACATGGTCTCACAGTGGAGCCCAGGCTGATCTCCAGCTCAGCTGGGACCTCCTGTCTCAGCCACCTGAGTGATGAGATTAAAGGCCTGCACCACTTTGTCCATCTTTTCATCTGGTTTTTATTATTGACATGAAGCCATTTAAGCAAATCCAAGAGAAGCATTCACTTATGTTGCAACATATAAGTTAAGAAGACAGGTAAGTGTGGCGTGGTGGTACATACCCGTAACACCAGCTCTCTGAGTGCCTGAGGCTTGAGGCTTGTTTGTTTGAGGCCAGTTTCATCAAATTAGTGATTCTCTAAATGTTTAAAAAAAAAAAAATTTAAAAGGGCTGGAGATTTATTAGCTCAGTATGAAAGACCCTGGTTTCAAACTTTAGTTGTGGAGGGTCGGGAGGGGAGGTTACGCCTTAAATATTAACCAAATACAGGTTTCTCTGCAGTAACATTGCATTTATTTAATATGTTTAGGGATTTTCTACCCTTTTTCACCCTTTTATTTTATTTTATTTTATTTGTTTAGTTAGCTAGTTAGTTAGGCAAGTCCTTTCTAAATTGCTCAGACTGGACTCAAACTCAAACTCGCTCCTACCTCAGCCTCTGAGAGTGCTGCATTGCAAGCAGACACCACTCCTTCCAAGTTTTCTGTTGCTTTTAAAGAGGTCCTTTTGTGTGGTCACTCAGCATGAAAAGAATTTATTGTTACCATTTGAAGATACTTCATATATTCAGATTCAAATTGACATTTTAAAGGTTTACAGTTAGCAGACTACTTGTGATTAGCCTTTCAGTTTCCTTTTCCTTTAATCATAAATAGCTTTCTTGGGGAAAAGACCTGTGAAGCAACAATGGCTCAGGAATGTTCAGAGTTTTAAAGCTTTGTCTTTTTACTCTTGAAATCCAAGTGATAGGAATTGAACTTTTCTTCTTTTACATCTGGTGTTGGGAAAATGTTCCTTGCTTATTTTATTCTATTTTATTTTATTGTATTGTGGTTCTAGGGATCGAATCCAGGACCTTTACCATGAACTTCATCCCTTCCCAGTCTTTTTTAAATTTTGAGGCAGGGTCTTGCTAAGTCACTAAGTCACCAAGGGTAGGCTCTAATTTTGAACCTCCTACTTCAGCCTCCCAGAAGGCTGAGGTTACAAGTATGAGCTACCACATCCAGCTCATAATTGATTTATTTCTAACAAAAAAAGCAGAAAATTATACAGGGTTACTTTTTGTATATGTTTGTTACTTATTTACGTAGAGTTAGAGAATTAAACCATCCTGTCAGTCACTTAGATTATGAAATAAATTATAGAAGTTATGAAATATGAATATAAAGAAATGAAACTGTTAAAAGGAATGGTTTTATACAGATTTTTTTTTAAATGAAGGCTGACCTTTGAGGAAGTATCAACTTGAGTTTGCTACATTTTTTTCAAAAATACAAAACTATTAAAGTGAAATACTAATTTTCTTTGGTGTTTTACTTGAACATTGACTATCATACTAACTTATTTGGTAATCTTTTCCTTTAAAATACTGTTTATTATTGGAGCGCATTTTCACTTGGCTTATTTTACTTAGACTTTTAAAAAAAACAGCAAATATTGTTACAAATCGCTCTTTTTTTTTTTTTTTTTTTTTTTTAGGGTCTTGCTATGTAGTTCAGGCTCCTCTTCAATTCATTATGTGTAGCCCAAGCTGGCTTTAAACTCATACTTCTCCTACTTCAGTCTCCTGAAGGCTGAGATTACAGGTGTGCATTTCCATGCCTGGCTGCTGAAGTTCTTTCAGACTTTATAAGGGGGAAAGTTTTTGGATGGTGATAGGAGGCAAGTGTGACTATTTTAGAGTAGAGTTCACTGACAAATCCATCAAATAAATTTTCCCTCTGTATTTTAAAAGCATGAGGGAGGTAAGCATAGTGGTGCACACTTGTAATCCTGGCACTTAGGAGGCTGAGGCAGAACTTCAGTGAGTTTAAGGCCCGCCTGAATATACATTAAGACGCCATCTTTAAAAATAAGAATACATATATTTTTTTAACCAACATGAAAAGAGCTGTGAAATTATATAGATAATAAAAAAGCACTGAAACTTTACTCCCCCCCCCAAAAAAAAAAAGAAAGAACTTTTAAAACTATAGGATAGGAGGCTAGGCGTGGTGACTCATGCTTGTAATTCCAGTAATTGAGAAGCTGAGGCAGGAGGATCATCACCATGTACTCAAGGGCAGTGTAAGCTACATAGTGAGTTCAGGCAGCCTGAACCGTATAGCAAGACCCAAACCTATAGGGTAGGGAAAAAAAGGAAAATTACATTTAATGTATAAAATATTCTAGATAACTAGAGAATAGTTTTGGTAAAATCTGGAGCCCTCGACATTTGGTAGAGTGCTTGAAGGCCATGGCTTCTCTTAGGACACCTAAAAAAATTTTAAATGCTTTGAAGACCTCAAGAAGTTTTATTTGTGTGACTTTAAAATGAATTTAATGGATGGAGATACTAGTTCACAGCACAGTGCCTGCCCTGTGAGTGCGAGTTTGTGAGTTTGAGCCCCACTGCCAAAAAAATTTTAAATGAATTTAAAGTATTTTTATTTATCTATTTATTTATTTTTTTAGTATTGGGGATCAGGCTCATGACCTCACACTTGCTAGGCAGGTCCTTATGTTGTGGAGCTAAATCCCCGGCCAAATGAATTTAAAATAAAAAAACAAGAAAATAAATGAGTTACTTCACCATTGTAAAATGTGTTTGATTTGGTACAAGTACTAATATAGTGCTTCATAAAAGTAGAAGAGATATAATTATACAGAAACTTTCCCTAACAAAGGAGAATAATATTAAGGAATAATTTTCCCCCTTTGGGATAGGATTTTTTTTTTTTTTTTTTTTTTTTTTTTTTTTTGGTCTTTTTGAGACAAGGTCTCACTATGCAGTTCAGGCAGAGACTTTTTGTTATTTTCATAACATTGGAAAGGAAAAAAAATCAAGAAAATGCTCCATCACACTGCGTATTCAACTACCATTTATTTCTTGTAATGAAAACTATGCAGATTTTGTGTTAGCTTAATTTCAGTTAATGTTCATAGACTACCTGATATTTAATGGTAAAAATGTTATTTCTGAGAGTATTGTGAAAGACCTGGAAAAAATTACAGGAACTGAAAGTAGCATGGTCACTATGTGTTGAATACATAATGACATTGATGAAATCCCTTCTTCCTAGCTGACTCGCACCATTTCTGAAATACAGAACTCCCTGTGTAAAAGGCACTTTACTTGTTTCCCTTATACTACATGCCAGCTTCAAAATCACTTTCTACTGGTTAAGAAGCTTTCTGCTTTACTTGATTTGATAGCTTAGCTCCTCACTCAAAGGAAGATGTCCCACACCCTTAATGCTAACAGACCTGGGGGTAGGGGCAGGCATCTTAAAGAACAAGGACTCTATTTTTCTTTGTTCAAACTGAATTGCTGTTGAGAGATCCTATCCTGGCCCAGCATGATAGCACCCTCCTGTAATCCCAGCACTTGGGAGGCTGAGATAGGAAAATCGTTGCAAGTTTGAGACCAGCCTGGGCTACAAAGTGAGCCCAAAGCCTGCCTGAACTGCATAGTGAGACCCTGTCTCAAAAAGACAAAAAGAAAATATCCTGTCCCAAAGAGGGAAAATTATTCCTTATTATTCTCCTTTGTTAGGAAAAGTCTCTGTATAATTATCTCTCTTCTACTTTTAAATAGGTATGTATGTACATATATCTGTGTAGTTGAAAATGCCATCTGTGTGAAATGATGGCACCGTTAGTCACATGATTTAAATAAGATTTTGAGCTGAGCATGATGGCAGGCACCTGTAATCCCAGCATTTGGGAAGTTGTGGCAGGAGGATTGCCATGAGTTTGAGGTCAGCCTAGACTATGTAATGAGACTGTCTCTCAAAAAAAAAAAAAGTTGATATCATAAAGAATAATGGTCACCAGCATCTGGGAATGATATGAGGGGAGGAGGTATGGAGGAAGATAGTTAACAGGACAGGGTTGCACTTGGGCAGGAAGAATAACTTCCACAGTTCAATAGCCCAGAATGATAAATGGTTTACAATGGGTGAGTAGTCCAAGATAGCTGGTAGAAAAGATTTTGAATCTTACAAAGTCAAAGAAATGGTAAGTGATGCCATTTGCAGGAAGATAGATGACACTCAAAACAATCATGTGCAACAAAGTAACTTAGGCTCAGAAATTTAAATGGCAGGTGTTTTCCCTTGTATAAAAAATCTAAAATAGAAGTAGAAAAACAATATAAAGGAGATGGTAGGAAGCTAAAAGGTAGACTCTTGCAGATGGTGAAAGAATCAGGCACAGGAGGATTAAGGAATTGAAAGTGAACAATTCCCCAAAGTGAACATCACTTCTTTATTAGAAACATGCACTTCAGAAAGAAACAAATGATAAATGTCCAAGGTGACAGATCAGTAACCCTGACCCGATCACCACACATTTTATACTAGTATGGAAATGTCACTGGTCTGCCTAAATATATGCAGTTACTACATGTCAATAAAAGATTAAAAGTTTTTTAACATATGTTGTAATAGAAAACTTTTCCTCTGTGTATTTTACTTGAATACTGTATTTATTGAAAATATGAGGCTGTAGATGTAGCTCAGTGGTAGAACCACTTCCGTAGTAGGCACCAATACCCCAAGTTAAATCCCCCCTGCACAAAGAGAACTTTCATCTTGAGCTGGGAATCATAAGTCAAAACAGAAAATACTCTTTGCTGCCGTGGTTCAGTTGTTGAATATGAAATCTGATGTGGGAGAGGTGACACACATCTGTCTCTGGATTAAAAATACGTAGGGCTGGGAATGGAGCTCAAAGCAAGGGCACTGGGTTCAATTCCTAGTACCACAAAGAGTTAAAAGAAGTAAATTAGACATAACTTCTTTACTGAAACAATAAACTTACTCCCCATTTTAAAACATTATGACAGAACTGGGCATAGTGGTACTTACCTATACTCCTAGCACTCTAGTGGCTAAAACGGAAGGATCTCTGAGTTAAGGCCAGCCTGGGCTACATAGTGAGTTCAAGGCCAGCCTGAACTACATAGCAAGTTTCTGTGTCCAAAAAAGAAAACAGATTGAATTTGAAAAAGTTGCATTATGCATATATTTATATCACTGTCAGTATATCAATATGCTGGAAAAAGAAAATCAAGGAAATAAACTAGCCAGCTCATTGCATATTCATCATGGAGAGAAGTGGCGTAGTAGAATAAAAAAGCACTAATTTCAGAGTCTGAAAATTGACACATCCTATATTTTTTCTTTCCTAACATGGTATCTTGAGCTTTTTGTTTTGTGGTCTGCATTGAGTACAGTTCTGCTGCTCACCCTAGATGCCAAGATTGTTGCAAATCTCAGATATAATAAAATATGAAAAATGCAGTATTATTTTACTCTTTAGGTGATGTATGCTCAGTTCGTGCCATCTAACTTTTCCCTCATCTGGCTCCCAATCAATAGAGGTGTCTTCACTGACTGTCTTGAAATCTGTTTTCCCCACCCTGCTGTTAAACTGTGGACGAAGTCTGACAAATTGAGAAGGAAAAAGAAAAAGATGTGGTAGACCAGTATTCCAACAGAATGAGGTCGTAAAATCAAAAAGCAAAATAGGAGAAAGAAAAAAAGAATGAGTTCATGGTTAATTTGCAATATTTTTGTTTAGCCCTAGAAAATCTAGAAAGAATCCTAAAAATAGAGTGGTGTTTCAGTTTATTTTTATTTTAAATATGGTAAGACTGTAAAGATACAATAGTCAATGAAAAATGTCCTCGCATGTTTCCCAGTGAATCGCCTGCTCTGATGTTGTTGTTGCTCATCTGACTCATTAGATGAATCAAGGCTTTAAGACTGTAAACTATTTCTTAAAGAGCCATCTTTCCTTCTCCATGTTCTTTTCAGTAATGTTTTAAAATTCTCCTCTTTACAGGACTTTCCTTCACGAGCTAAACTGGCAGTTCAAAGACTTGTACAGAAGGTTGGATTTTTTGGAATATTGGCCTGTGCTTCTGTAAGTGGATTGTATTAAAAATGAGAAAGTTCAGTAAATGAGTGGGATTATATTTTGATCAGTTTGTTTTTAAAGTAATACTGCTAAATGAAACAAAAATGCTGCATCAAAAATGGATATAAACTTTGTGAATCAGTATTATTCACTGAATGAGTTGTCTTTTGTTCAGTAATTTCAGAAACTTGTTTACTGACTTGTAAGTATTTCATCACACAATGATAACTTCAGATCTAAAGGACTTGATTCAGTAAGAACAAAAGAAAACAAATCCATTCTTCCACTGAATTTAGAATTAAGTATATTTAACCATACTGATGACCTCATTCTTTCCACAAAGTTGTGGACAGGAAGTCTTTTTCTAAAATTCCAAGTAGTATTGGTTACAAGGAGGAATTCATGAGTTGGGTGAGACAGTGCACCGTGTAATCCTTAAAATTGAGGCAGGAGGCAGGAAGATTGCAAGTTCAAACCCAGCCTTGTGCAATTTACCAAAACCCTGTTGTCTTAGTTTTCTGGTTGATGAAACAAAAGCCATACCACCCAAAGTTAAAGAAGAAAAAGTGTATTTGGCTTATGGTTTGTAGAGGTTTCAGTTCATAATCAGCTGGCTCCAAGGCAGGGTGGCTTGTTAGAGGGAGGTCACAGAGGAAGACAACAGTTCATGCAAAGCAACAAGGAAGAGCAAGACAAGCCTCTTTCTGTCCCTCATTGTATCCAGTCTACTGGGATTAAGGTGGTTGCCAGTCCACATCCTTAATCCAAGTTTCCCTTCATTTTATCATTGCACCAATAATCAGTCACACACACTCTAAGATTCAGCCACCTCTAAAGAAACGCTGTGATGCATGAGGCTTTGGAGACACATCCAGACCTAACAACTGTCTTAAAAAAAAAAAAGATCCTCCTTACCCCACCTCATGGTTGGGATATATCTCGGTGTGCTGCTTTGGGTTCAATCTCTCAGCACTGAGGAAAAAAAATCAAGAAGGAAAAGGATGAATTCATATAAACCTGTCTTAAGGATCTTAACTCCTGGCTAGGGAGTGGAAATATCTGCCAAAGTTAAGGACATTTTTGGCTATGGTGAACTAAAAAGCTACTTTTTGTCTAAAATTTATATCTTAATTGTCTTAAATCTCAGATTTGTGAAATTGACATTCCTTTGAAAGTTGTGTTTATCCTGATGAAGTGGCTGTTTTTAAGGTGGAATACTTTGATCAGTTTTTTTTAGTAGCCTATATGTAGTTGTTGCTAATTCAGTGGCAGATTTAATGAGAGTAACTAGGCATCTGGTTGATAAAAGCTGTGATTATAAATTCACAAAGTTATTTTCTGCTGATATATAGCTACTTCATCATACACTAAGACATGATCCAAGTGTAGTGGCATGTTCTCATAATCCCAGCACTTCAGAGGCTAAGGCAAGAGGATGGTTGTGAGTTCAGTCAGCCTGGGTACATAGTGCAGGACAGGCTGAACTTACAGGCAAGAGCCTGTCTAAAAAAGCCTTAGACAAAACAGCAACGATACTAGAACATTAACAGTACATCTTTGAGCTTTTTCTACTTTGATAAAGCAAATGATCAAAAGCTAGGACATTTGATGATGATATTTATAATGTACTGTTAGCATTATAAAGATTCTAAAATATGCATGTGCCTAAATTACTATATATCTTGCTCCTGAGAATACTAGGAATTTTCATAGTCTAAGGTTTTAATGCATCTCTTCATCACAATATTGATCACAACTATTTGAGCAAGTAATAGAAGCACTGTAGAGTTGTGTGGTAGGAAGAAAGTGAGTAGGGTTATAACCTTATTATGCTTATTAGTTACATAATCTTAGTCAAGTTCTATTTGAACACCAGTTGTCTTTTTCTTTCTTCCTTTCTTTCCATCCTTTCTTTTTCCTTCCTCCCTCCCTGTCTCCCTTCCTTCCTTTTTCAGACAGGGTTTCACTGTGTAGTTTAGGCTGGCTTTGAACTTGTATAGCCTTGAACTCATCATCCTGATGCTGTGCCCAACTTCTCATTTTTCTCCCCCGCTGCACCCCGCCTTTCTTTCTCTCCAGGTGCTGGGGATTAAATCTAGGACCTTCACACTAAGCTATATCCACAGCTTCTTGTACAATTTTGTTTTGAAAACTAGATATGGTGGCACACACCTGTAATCCCAACATTCAGGAGGCTGAGCCAAGAGGATCCCTGCGAGTTCAAGGCCAGTCTGCACTACACAGAAAGACCTTATCTCAAAAAATAAAGCAAAATAAATTTATTTTTGTTTGGAGTCAGAGTCTCACTAAATTACGAAGGCTTGAGTTTGTAGTCCTCTTGCCCCAGCCTCCCAAAGCACGAAGATTATCAGTTTGTGCTCCTACAGCTGGTTCCAAATTCTAATTTGTAAAAATGGACCAATAAAATACTCACTGCAAAGGCCAATATGAAGATTAAGAAAAATATATGTGAAATAGTTAATACAGTGCCTCATATACGTGGTCAGCTGTTTTTTGTTGTGATATTCTGGGAATAAAAAAATCAAAGCTGGGCTAGGAAAATAGTTTATTGTTCGGGTTGCCACCAACATGTGGTTCAATCCCTAGAACTGAAAAAGAAAGAAAAGAAAAAGTTTTATTTTCTCTCCTCGAGAATCCTGAAGTGTACTGAGACTGTTGAAATGCAGGGCTGTGTCTGGCCAGAGATTTAGCTCAGTGGTGTAAGCACCTGCCTGGGCAAACACAAGGTCATGAGTTCAATCCCTGGTACAAAAAAAAAAGAAAGAAAGAAAGAAAAGCAGGGATATGTAAACGTACTGTAAGCCCAGAATAATGGTATTAGGATAAGATCCCTTTCAGATTGTAATGATTTGCATTTAGGGGCCAAAGAATGAACTCAGAAGCCACACTGCTTGATTCAAATGTGCTCTGCTGCCAGTTACCCGGGACAGATTGCTTTACCTGCCTCGCCACTTTCACCTGTAAAATGGGTATCATGGTATCATACAATGTTGTAGTAGTTAATGATAGGCCCCTCCAATACTACCAAAGTCCACATTCAATAAAAATGAAAAAGACAAAAAAGAGGGGGCTGGGGATTTAGCTCAGCAGCATTAAGTACCTGCCTTGCAAGCAGGCAGTCATGAGTTCGATCCCTGGTACCGATAAAAAGGAAAAAGACAAAAAAAAAAAAGATGAAATTGCATAAAACATTTGAATTTAGACAAGAAAAACAAAAATGAGTTATTGAATCCAAGTGTTACTGACAAAAGAATATTTAAATTCTGATTTAGTCATGGCATTGCTTTTAAAAGACCATATATGACAAATACTTTTTAAATAGGTAGGTTCTTCTTTCAGAGTTCAAAAATGAAATTACGTAAATTAATTCCCTCACACATGGTTCAGCCAACAGCCACAAGGGCAAAATAATTGTGGGAGAAAAATAGATGAAGTACTTAAAAAACAACTTGTGGTTTGTTTGTGTTTTTACATGAAATTCTCTTTTAGCATTCTTAAAATGTAGACTTGTTTGAGAAAGGTATTTATTGTGAATCACACCTCTGTCTGGGATTGAGTATTCAAAACATACTTGGAATCTGTATTGTCTCGTATTTCTACACTTGATTTTCTTTCTAAAATATATCACATGGTCCCACAGCATTGAGCACTTTAAGAAAAAAATACAAACAGTGAGTTTTTAAATGTTAATAATAAAAACATATTTACCTCTAAATGTGTTTGCTAGAGATAGGAATGCTTCTAGATAATAATTCACACTTTAAGCTCTGGACTTTCAAGCCCTAGTGACTGCTGAGATAACTCATACTTTACCATAGAAGACAATGTCCAAATAACCAAGAATCAACTAAATGCAGTTAAATTCCTGTGGACTTGTGGACATCATCCCCATGTGATGAAAATGTTATATAGAGCATTAGCCATCAGTAGTGCAGGCAGAAGGCCATGAGTACACTGAACAACAATCTGCGATGAACAACGTAGAAGTACATTGGAATACTTGCCAACCTTCTCAACAGTGTGGTCGATTGACCGAGTCCAATCCTAGTTGGGCAGTGTGAGCAGGGCTTACAGCAATTCCACATGCATATGGATGGTAAAATTGTTCTTTGGAATATTTGTGAAAAATTGTTCTTTGAATTATATAACTTTTTGTTTTCTCCTCTCTACCCACCCAATAGATTCCAAATCCTTTATTTGATCTTGCTGGAATAACATGTGGACATTTTCTTGTACCTTTTTGGACCTTCTTTGGTGCAACCCTGATTGGAAAAGCAATAATTAAAATGCATATCCAGGTAATTATATCCCCCATTTCATTGCCTCCAGCTGAGGAACACTTTACACGGCAGTGTAACATAGGCTTGCTCTGAAGGAAGTGAAGTCTCTGGGTCTACTCCTTCTGGTTGGTAGCTCATTTAAATAATAACTATGCCAAAAATATTTGGAAGTTACCAAATCCCTTTGTTTTCTTTACTGCCTCTTCTTTCCTTATTTCTCTTTTTTCCCCCTGTGTGAAACTATTTTTCCAAGACCTTCATCAAACAAAAGTAGCGTCCTATGTAGGAAAGTGCACATCATCTAAATATACATCATCCAGAGAATGTAGTTTCTTTACTGACCACAGCTGTGAGAAGATAGCCTTTCGCTACTTCTTATTTTCTCTCACATACTCTACTAGCACTTCCTCTCCTGGCACTGATGTCTTTACCGAAAACCAGCCAGATGTTACTATATGAGAGAATGGGGAAGAGGGGAGTCACTGGAGAGGCCAGGAAATGTGGGTTGTGACAGAGGTGAGAATTTGCTAGTCCTCAAAGCCATTCTGAGCAAAAATTTAAGGACACACACATATGCACAAATATGAGAGAAAAGAGCCCAAGAACTGTTTTGTCCCAGGAATGAAACTGATGACCTTGCACTTGCCAGCTTGGCACTGTACTGCTGAGTTTCACTCCCGTCCACAGCCCAAGAACTTAGGAGGGGAAGTGGACATAAGGCTTCTAAAACTATGATATAAATTCTGTTTTTTTTTTTTTTTTGTTTTGTTTTTAGGGCAAGTCTCACTAGAATAAAATAAAAATTAACATGAAAAGAATGTTTTAATTAGTGTAGCTTCCAGCAAAGAAAATACATACGAAAGAAAAGCAAGAACAGTGATTCCCTAGTTCCCTTATAGGCGTCCATTACTGGGAATAGTGGCACGCACCTATAATCCAAGCACTCAGAAGGCTAAGACAGGAGGTTCATTGTGAGATTGAGACCAACCTAGACTTCAAAGTAAGCTCAAGGCCAGTCTGAACTGCACAGTGAAACCCTGTCTCAAAAAGACAAAAAAATTATCTCTCAGCTGGGCTTGACAGTAAACATGGATAATCTTAGCACTCAGGAGGCTGAGGCAGGAAAATCACCATGGCCAGCCTGGGATCATAGTGAGTTCAAGGCCAGCCTGGGATACATAGTGAGTTCAAGACCACCTGAACTACATAGTGAGACCATGGCTCAAAAACACAAAACAAAAAAATATTTTTCTCTAGCTAGGGTTAAAGCTCGGTGTGTGCTTAGTATATCTGAGACCTAGTACAAAAAGGAAAAGAAAACCTCTCCCCAGTAGTTCTTCACAACACCCCTCTGCCCCTGATTCTTGGAAGAAAGAAAAAGAAAAACTTGAGCTGCCTCCACCTTCCCTTTGGTCCTTGAAAGAGTTTATTGAGTTTGTCTTCTCTTGCCATGATAACCATTCAAACTTTTAAGGGTATGTTTTTCCTCCTTCAAGGAATATAGTGATACAGTCTTTCCACTTCTAGTTTGCTCAGTGAACACAAGATTTTTAATAATCCAGTGATACTTAGTTTCTTAAAATGTAAAATGCCTTCATAGAATTTGAAATAATAATACTATTTTTAAGTAGAATTTTTAAATAATAAATACTATGTTGAATAAGAAATTATTTCACAAGGTATCTGAAAATGATTTTTTTCTTTTTAGTTGATTATAGGGGAACAGGAATATTATCATTTAGCTTTTTGGAGACTTTAATCCCTAATAACATTATTTCAGTTATTTTTATAATAATTTTATAATCTGTAAATTTTCCTACAACCCGTCTTGTACTTCTTGCATTATAGTAACTTTCTATAATTTACTATAAAATCATGCAATTAAGTACTCTGATCTGTAGTGACAGACATGCAAATTATCAAACCTGTTATTTCAGAATGCCTCAAAATTGCTAGGTATTTTAGCTGGGCATGGTGGCACCTGCCTATAATCCCAGTACACTAGGAGGCTGATACAGGAGGATAACAAGTTTGAGCCCATTCTGGGCAACTTAACAATTTAGCAAGACCCTGTCTCAGAATAATACTTTGTACTTTGCTTATTGTAATTCTGGGTTATATTTTGTAGTTGTCACAGTTAGAGTAGTTAGTAAGTAGTAGTTGCCAAATAGAATAAGTAATAGCTTGAATTCAAGTCTTTTCACTTCTAGTTCAGTATTCCTGGGCTGAGTTTGTATCTCGGTAGTAGTGCACTTGGCTAACTCTTGCATAAACCTGTGTTCAATCTTCAAGCAGAGAGTGAAAGTACAGTGCCATGCATGGTAGTGCACACCTGTAATTCCAGCACTTGGGAGGCTAAGGCAGGAGGATCACTGTGAGTTTGAGGTTAGTCTGGACTACTAAATGAGGTGCTGTCTCAAAAAAAAAGCTCCAGGAGGCCAGAAACATTTGTGGTTGGCTGAGATTTTGTGTGTGTGTGTGTGCCAGGGATTGAACTCACGACCATGTGCTTACCAGGCAGGCACTTACGCTGAGCTAAATCCCCAACCTTGATAGGTATTCTAATGCCTAAAATAGCATTTGGTGTATAGTAGGCATTTAATACATATTTAGTAACTGGATCTGCCTAAGCTTCTTTACAGTGAAGGACCCTTTTTTCCTATTATTACTAGGAGTTTAACTCAAGGCTCGCACCTCTAAGCAAGTACTTTGTCACTGAACTATATTTCCAGTCCTTTTTATTTTGAGACAGGGCTTCTCGGAGATTCACAGGCTGGACTCAAACTTGTACTCCTGTGTGGGCTTCCTCATTGCTGGCGTCATAGGCACACACCAGGACACCCACTCTGAGGGGCTTTTCTTTAACAGATAACTCCATGAAATTGCTCAGTGACCTGGGCACTGCTTCATGGTGTGTTGTTAGTAAATGACAGCAGGGAGGGCTGGTGGCAGTGCCAGTGGTTCTTTCGCTTAGTCAGTAGTTTCTATCTCCAGCTGTCTGACTCTGCTGCAGACCCCTTATTACTGATTTCCTTGCAGAATTCTCTTACCATTGTCTCTTTGGCTTTATAGGACTCAGGCACTGTGTGTATAACATTCTACATGCTGTAGTCTAACCTGCCTACTCTCCTTGAGTCTGGACAGACAACAGAATACTAAAGAATTTAGTACCGATTTGGAATTTATTTAGAATTATTCATATTTAGTCAGCATTATTACTCATTATTGAAAGCTAAAGTTAAATACTATCTTTTGGGGCTGGGGATTTAGCTCAGCGGCATAAGCGCCTGCCTTGCAAGCAGGCAGTTGTGAGTTTGATCCCTGGTACCGATAAAAAGGAAAAAGACAAAAAAAAAAAACCATCTTTTGACTCTTTAATTAATTATATAATTAATGTGCTCTTCGTTTTTTGTTTTCTTTTTAACTTCGGTACATCATTGTTAGGCTTTTGGTTTTCTTAATTGGTTTTGTTTTGTCATGTTTACCTCTTCGGGCATTTACAGCTTTACATTTATGTGAATGTATTATCCATAGTAAGTGCTTTATGTTAACATTTGTTGGATTGAGCTGAGAATATTTGTTACGTGTTAAACCTAAAAATATTTTCTCTTGTTTTAGTAAGATATCTTTAGTGAATAAAGTACTTTAATGACTTTAATGAGTGACTTTCATGAATGACTAATGAATAGAGAGAGTATTTCATTGACATCAAGCTACATACAGAACCTTAAGTCTCTTAAAAACCTCCCATGAAAGCATTAAAGATAAGTCTTTTCAAGAGCATTTAGTTAGATTTAACCCAGACCCCTCTTGATGGAGTGATTAACTTTGATTTCCATGATAGAGGCTTTGTGGCAACTCAGAATTCCAAGGCACACAGAGCAAGTGAATGTCCACTGTTCCCTCCCAGTCTAGGGTTTCATGACTCACATTTTCCCTCAGACAGAGTCCCATATCCTAGGAAGCCCACAGCTGTGCTTAAGGAAAAGCATCTTTCAAAACACATAAGGAATGTAGTCATTATATACTGTAACCATGTACCAATGAGATTAAAATTTTAAAAATAAAACCTAACAACTGAAAATAAAGCACAAAGTTGGTAGCATTTAAATTAAATCTTGTCTTTTGCTTTGAAAGAAATTTTAAAACTGTAGTTCGGGGCAAAACTTCACCTTTTTTAGCTTATTATCAGAATTGTGCATTTGTGCTGTTTCATTTATTGACAGATGTTTCTCTTTACTGGTGTTTTCTTTACAGAAAATCTTTGTTATTATAACATTCAGCAAGCACATTGTGGAGCAGATGGTGGCTTTCATTGGGTGAGTGACTTTTTACAGTCTACTATGACATATGTCATCACTGTTGCCGTGGATGTTGGAGTGGGGTAAATGTGTAGACTGATCTGGGAGAGAATTTTCAAGATAGCTCATTATTTGTTTGGGAAACAAAAATCTTTTGTCCTGTAAAATTGAAGAATTTTGATCCTATGAAAAGGAAGGATTAACTGAGCATGGTGGTGCATACATTGAAACTCAGCACTCTGGAGGCTAAGACAAGAAGCTTGCTATGAATTCGAGACCAGCCTGGGCTACATGAGTTCCAGGTCAACCTGCACTACATAGTGAGACCCTGCCTCAAAAAAAAGGGGGGAGGTGCGGGGCTGGGGGTTTAGCTCAGCGGCATAAGCACCTGCCTTGAAAGCAGGCAGTCGAGTTCGATCCCTGGTACCGATAAAAAGGAAAAAGACTGGAAAAAAAAAAAAAAAAAAAAAGGAGGTGGGAAATGGTGTTCACTTTGTCCTTTTGCCATTGTGAAGCAAACATCAAGTCACATAATTAATTTCTCCTGTGCAGGGTATCTACCCCAAGATCTTATGCATGCTACCCAAGCACCAGGTCACATAATTCTTATTTGAAAAATGTTTTGAGGTTTGAGTCTGTAACTTGTCCCAGGGAATAAAAATTTCTCCTTATATAAAAGACACATGTGTATCATTATGGTTTAAGAGTGTTTTAATAAAATGCTATGGGTTTGGGCCAGAATTGGATGGCACATACACAATTGCATTTACTAAAAATATAAATCTTACGTAGAACTTCAGTGTTTTATTAAATAATCCATTATAGGATGATATAATATTACTGAAATAATAGGTCTGAATCAGTTACTTCACTAAAGAAAAATTAGGCCATTTTTAGAAGGCTAACCTAGCCTGACATGATGGCAAACATCTGTCATCCCAGCAGTCTTTGAGACTGAGGCAAGAGTATTACAAATTTGAGCCTTGCTGGGGACTTCAACGAGATCTTCTCTCAAAAAGGACTGGGTATGTAACTTTCTGCAAAAGCCCTAGAGTTGTACAGAGTGGCAGAGTGCTTACTTGACATGCACAAGGGGCTGGGGATTCAGCTCAGTGGCATAAGTGCCTGCCTGGCAAGTGTGAGGTCATGAGTTGGATCCCTGTTAACAAACAAACAAACTAAAAATACATAAAGGCCTTGGGTCTGATCCCCTCCACTGCAAAAAATAAATAAATAAAAATTAAAAATAAATCAAAAATAGATAAAGGAAAACTAGTGCTGGAGGGGTAGTTCAGGAGTAGAGCACATTCTCAACATGCATGAAGTTCTGGGTTCAATCCCCAGTGCCAGGGAAAATAAAGATTCCAGACATTTGCCAACTATTGCATCGTAAATAGACCCATCACTCATTAGGAGAGTCACTGGCCTAAATAATGACCATTCATGCATTCATTAATTCGTTATTTTGGTTTTTTGAGTCAGGGTCTTGCTATGTAGTGCAGGCTGGTCTAAAAACTAACTTGTGTAGCTCAGGCTGACCTCAAACCCACAGCCACCCCCTGCCTCGGCCTCTCAAAGACTGGGATTACATGTGTGAGCAACCTTGCTTGGCTCCAATAATGGCCTTAAGATTTCAGTTAAGGCATTTTCAGGAAACTTTCTCCACCCTGATCACATACCCCTGTATCAGGGACCACTGTGCACAACAGCATGCACTACCATACCTGTATTTTTTTCTTTTACATTTGTTTTCTTTTCTTTTGTTGTTGTTGTTGTTGTTACTGGAAATTGAACTCAGGACCTCACACTTGCCAGGCAGGAACTACATCCCCAGCCTACATTTGTTTTCTTTTGATTGTAGGCAGGCAGGAATATTTTTGTTCTGTTTTGTTTTGTGTTGGGGGAGCTGGGGTTCAAAGCCTTTGAATTAAGCTAAATCAATGTCTCTCACTCTCACTCTCACTCTCCTTCTCCCTCTCCCTCTGTCTAGTAATTTTTTGAGATGGGTTTTAGTACTAATTCACTGAATGACAGAGGCTGAATTTGTGATCCTTGTGATCCTCCTGCCTCAACCTTCTAAAGTGCTAGGATTAGGGGTATGTGCCACCATACCTAGCTGTGTCTTTAAGGTTATATTTGTGGGTGTATGGTTACTGCCTCCTTGCTGCTAACCTGTAAACTTCCTGACAGGAGAGAGCACTCTATTGTTTCACAGTTATGCTCATAGCATCTTGACTGACATGTAGCAGGTACTCAGCAAATTGCTACTGAATAAATGAACACATGTCCAAATAAAGATCTGACCAACAAAAATTAACAAGTTATTGATGCTCCACAGATTCTTTGTTTCCCTGGCCCTTGGTGTTTCTAAGACTTTATGTTTTTTATCTTAGTAAATAGAAATTAAGATGCCATTAGTTTTAGAAAAACATCGTTTAGTTGGATTATCTTACATTTTTCAAAATCAGTAGTTTATTTGTCTTTTCGTACTGGAGATTGAACTCTGGGCCTTTGCACTGAGCTACATCCCCAGCTCTTCTCACCATTTATTTTGAAACCAGGTCCTGTGAAGTCACTGAGTTGGCCAGGCTGGGTTGGAACTTGGAGTCCCCTGCTCAGTGCCCTCAGAGCCCTGGAATCTCCAGCAGGCAGTGCAATGCCCTGGGCAGTCCTTTCTTTTAAGCTCCACCAGCGTGGTCCCTAAGATATCCTGGGGATAATCCTTCTTCTAAATGATAAGATAATTTTGCATAAATGTATTCTGTACCCAGTGCCTACCAAAGTCTCGTTTTTGTGGATTTAATTTGTTGGTGTCATATTTTAAAGATTATTCTCAGGATATGGGGGCTGGAATGACCTGCTGGCCTCACCTTTTCCCAGCAGTGTATCCAGGCACTGCCTCGTTTCTAGATAATCTGTTCAACTCTGGGACTAATGGGCCTTGCCTGAGGAGAGTGATGCTTTACTATCAGATGCCAAAAGGTATCTTTTTTGTATCTGTCACTGATAACATTATCTCATGATGAGATTCTCCAGTTGAGTATGACATGATTTATTCTCTGTGTTTTGAAATGCTTTTAAATACAAATGATTAAGTGAGCACTAGCAAACTGGGCTGGTGGCACAGTGCTTGCTTAACACAGGCCCTTGTTCATTCCCAGCATTGCACAATAATAACAGTGATAATAAAGACTAAATATATTTACTGAAGCAATATTGAAGACTAACCAATGAAAAGAATCAACTTTTTTGAAACAAAATCTTGCCAAAGATGGCCTCAAACTCACAGACTTTGGGGTTCATGTGATCCTCTTGCCTCAGCTTTTGAAGAATCTGAAACTGCAGGCTTGTCAGCACCAAGAATAAATTTTAAGTAGCTCTAATAATTATGATTGACTGTCATGCTAAATCAACCAGCATAGTCAGGCATGGTGGCACCCTTCTATAATTCTAGTACTGTGGAAGGCTGAGGCAGGAGACTGCCAGGTTCAAGTGGAGCCTGTGCAACTTGGTCGGTGAACTAGGAAGATCTGTCTCAAAGTAATATCTGCCAAAGGGCTGGGAATGTAGCTCAGTACAGAGGCCTTGGATTCAATCCCCAGTAGTGCAAAAGGAAGGAAGGAAGGGTGGGAGGGAGGGAGGGAGGAGGAAGGGATTAGCAATTTATTTCAGAAAAGAGAACATCTGACTCACTAGATCCATTGTTGAATTGAGCTGAAAATACTGCCTCTAATTTACTGTGGAAACATTCCCCTTTGTTAATCTCCCCTTCACATTGTTAAAACTCCACACAGTATAGCAAATCATCAAACTAAACAAGTTAACAGTGCAGTCTTTTTGTTTTGAGTAGGGTCTCGCTATAGTTGAAGCTAGCCTTGAATTCAATATTGTCCAGACTGACCTTGAGTTTGTAAGCAATCTCTTGCTTCAGGCTCCAGATACTGGTGATACATGTTTGGGCCACCATGCCCAGCTATACATAATACAAATGATTCTTGAGGAAAGTATTTTTTTTATAACACAGTAGGCTTTTTGTATATCTTAGATTGGTTGCTCCATTTTTGTATTAGGGATATAACCTAGGGCCTTATACATCTAGGCACATACTGCACTGAGCTACACACCCCAGCTCCTTTTTAATTTTTTTTTTTTTTTTATCTATACCAGGGATCAAACTTACGACTGCCTGCTTGCAAGGCAAGCGCTTATGCCGCTGAGCTAAATCCCCAGCCCAATTTTTTTACTTTTTAATTTAAGATATAATTACAGGGGCTGGGGATTTATAAGTGCCTGCCTTGCAAGCAGGTAGTCGTGAGTTCAATCCCTGGTACCGATAAAAAGGAAAAAGACCCAAAAAAAAAAAAAAAGATACAATTACAACTACAACTTGCCTACAACTTGGCAATCTTTCTTCCTCAGCCTCCTATATAGCTGGAATTATAGACATATGCCATTACACCTAGCCATTAATCTTTACCTTTTTTCTTTTCTTCTTTTTCCGTCTTTTTGCATTGCTGGGAATTAAACCCAGCTTCTTACGCATGCCAGGCAAGTTCTCTGTGTATGAAAACAGTGTCATTTTATATATAATCTCTTGCCTGTTTTAAGTGAAACAGTCAATGTGTGTTTTGATCATCCCACATATATTATTCCTGTAGCTAACAGTCTCGCCCCTTTCCTGTTGGTGGTTATTTGGACACTGTTTCTGCCATTTGAACAATGCTCTGATAAACATGTCTTTAGTCCAGCATAGGAAAGACCCTAAAAGAGGATGAAAAGGATGGTTCAGTAGAGAGAAGAGGTAAATAAAGAGACATTGGGACCAGGCCTGCACCTTCCTATAATCCCAGAACTCTGTGAGAGGCTGAGGCAGGAGAGTTGCAGGTTTGAGCCCAGCCTGTACACATTAGCAACTTAGCGAAACCCTACATCAAGAAATAAAAAGGGCTAGGACTATCACTAAGTGTGAAGGTCCTGGGTTCAATGTGTAGGACCTATTTTTTATAGGCGGGGGAGGGATATTGGGTATAAGCAAGATACTCTTTAGCTTTGCATAGAGTCAAATTGGGGCAAATTCACAGGACAATTGTGCTGTTAGCCTACTAAGGCAAGACATTTGTCTCTGTTTCAGATGGAGCAGGAAGTCAGTACTGGCAGTTACGCCTTGGGTGATGAGAGTTAGTGTTTGTTTTACAGAGGTTTCAGTGGTGTGCTGGCAGCTACACCAGAGGGCATGGAAGTATAGAGTAATCTAGCTAAATGTGATACCTAAACATGCCTTTGACCTAAGATATTTTTAGTGCAATACATCATCACATAACCTTCCTAGTGTCACAGAGACCATATAGGCTTTTTCCCCAAAATTTAAATAATTCAGCCATAGTCAGAAATAATTAGATTTATTTCTTGACCACTTCTGGAAAATATTTGCCAGAATCATTATGTTTAAGGGAAGGTGTCCTTGTTACCTATTTCTAAATTAAGGAGTTGGTCTGCTTGTACATGCAAGTCCATTGTTATATATTGAGAGAGATTGGAAGATAGATTCTAGCCTTGTAGCAGGTGGATACAGAAAAGGTTCTATAAAAA
The DNA here is from genome assembly GCF_034190915.1 of Cavia porcellus. Taxonomy (NCBI): domain Eukaryota; kingdom Metazoa; phylum Chordata; class Mammalia; order Rodentia; family Caviidae; genus Cavia; species Cavia porcellus. Next base: position 63,916,527 of record NW_026947489.1, read on the forward strand.
CTTTTAGGCATGTAATGTTTTTTCACTTTTTGAAATGAATCAGGCAATAGAACCAAAGAACCACAAAACTTAGAGCTTGAGAGACATTATTATATTTGTTATGGCCTTTTTAAAATTACAATTTAATACTAATGTTTAATTTCAGACTTTCTCTACTAAGAGAGATCTACACATATTTCTTAAAGAACATAACCAAATCTAACTTTTAAAATCATAATTAAAATGATATGTTGCAGTATTCTCAACAAATCGAGGATGAGAATTCCCAGAAAATGACATTAAGCATATGACTCCCAGCAAACCGTATGCAGAACATTGGCTCATTGTCAGGTTGCCAGGGTCTTATTGGAAGACAGAGTCCACAATTTCACCACACAAGAAAAAAGTTTTCCAGAACTCAAGCATTGAACTTGAGGCCTGGGGGGTGGGACCAGCTGCAACAGGGACTTTTTACCAGATACAGAATGTTCCATGCTCTTCTTTGCTGTCTCCTATTTGTGAGTTGACTTGGTGTTTGACCTCAGCATGGGGCTGGCCTGTGACAAGAGTGATCTTTCCACCAGGGAGTAATTAAGTGCTTGAATCTGAATGTTGGTCCTTCTCCTGCACTCTATGCAAAATGGTTAGAATGAGCTTTGTGAGCCTGGATGGAAAGAAGACCGGTCCTTTCTTTTAAAATTATAAAATACTCTCAAAGAAACAAAAACCAAAGTGTTCTCTTTGATCATTGTGAAGTAATTAGCAAAGGCTATGGAAGTGTAGAACACAAACATTTGTATCAGAGTACATAGAGTTTTAAGACATTGGCTACTGAGATGCAAGTTGAGCGTTGATTTTAACACAGCTCCTTTTGTAGCTGAGGAAGACTTCTTTTTCAGTCCTTGGTAGTTCATATACCCTTTTCCCTTGCCACTTAACCCCTCTATGTTTGTCGTAGATACTGGGAGGCAACATAGACTGGTGACAAATGGACATTGTACAGTTATAAGAAATTAAGGTTGACTGTCATTGGAGCATTTCAGCAGATGATGAAAATATAAACCCAATTAAACTGGACTCCATGGGATTATGGGGGAAAGGAAAAGGGAAATCATTCCTGGCATTTTTAATTGTTCCATACATATTTGCTGACTAAAAGCCTTTCACTCACTAATAAGAGAATCTATCATGTGCTTTAGACTGAGGCCAAGACTAGTAAAAAAGCTAAAAAATAGAAAATACTAATGAGGGGAGTGGGGTATAGCTCAGTGGTAGCATTATCAAGCTTGTTCAAAGTCCTTCGGCACCACACTGAAAGGGAAATAACAGATGTATGTTTTAAAAGTGAAAAAGGAGCAAGGTATTGTGACACACTCCTGTAATCCCAACACTCTGGTGGAGGCTGAGGCAGGAAAATTGCTACAAATTTGAGTTCAAGACAAGCCTGGGTTACAGAGCAAGTTTAAAGCTAATTGGCTATATAATACAGTGGGACCCTGTTAGAAAGAATGAGTGGGGAAAGAAGGAGGAAGAGAAGAAGGAAGAAGTTAGGGAGGAAAGAAACAGGCAGGCGGGAAGGAGATTAACATTTACTAAGCATCCACTGTGCCGGATAGTTTACATAGATGTTGATGTAATATACATTCAAGTTCCATGGGGTACGGTTTGCTGGAGTCAGTGTGGATTTGTGTCCTGCCCTTTGCTCACATTGTGCAACCGTGGCTCACGACTGTCATAGTTGTTAGTGAGAGACCTAATGTTTTCTGAGTTGTATGTTTAAATGCACTTTTTCACCAGGGAGTTAACTCAGCAGCACAGTGCCTGCCCAGCAAGCATGAGGTCATAAGTTTGATCCCAGTACCAGAAACAAAGCAACAAACAAGCGAACTTTTTCCTTCTCCTGCAGTAGCACCCTTTTAAACTTAAGTTTCTTGGGGACATAGAACATTTTTTCCCTTAAGTATCTCCTTGCGTGTAGTAATTTTCTCTGTACTCTCTGGAGTTACTACTTATAATAATTTACATAAATTCTTTTTCCTATTCACCATCATGCCATTATTAGTGATCTCAAAGCCAATAAGCTTCCTGTCATTTCACCTGAAATTTTTTTTTTGATATGGGGAATTAATCTCACAACCTCACACTTGCCAGGCAGGTACTTTGCCACTGAGCTATATCCCTGGCCCTCACCTTAAATTTTTAAGATTCTGTAGACAGTGCTTTATTCTTGACCTTTGGGTTTACCCATCCCTATTGCTAAGTTTTCATTCTGTAACTCAGTGGCTCTTGAAGCTAGATGTGTTATTACAAAGAGCTGCCCCGGACTATCATTTTTCTATAAATGAAATCAGTTGGCTTTTAACAGGGCTCTGTTTGGCAGCCAAGCAGTTTGACTTGGTTCCTTCAGCTCTGACCTTGTTTATTCACATAAATGCCTGCTTGTCTCCTGCTGCTCAGGTCTGTATTTGAGACAGGATCTTGGTTTTTAGAGCTGCTCTTTAATGATAGTTTGTTTCAAGGAGTAATTATAAGGAAGCCTTACTTCCCTTCTGATTTCTTAGAGAAAATGATTCCAAATGTTCAAAAGCAACGACAGTGGCAAATTGTCTGATGATTTGAGATTTGCTGTGAGGCAGTAGCAGCCACACACCTGAAGTTTATGGAAAAAGCAATGGTCTTCCTGGTACCCAGCCACACAGAAATGAGTGGTGTCGTGTATTTGTAATACCATCCAGCACACAATGGGCTGAATGGAGTACAAAAGAGGTTTTAATCATTTGAAAGGGGCACAGATGCAACTGAAATTCAAGCTGTTTTAATCACAAACCCAAGGTTAAGTCACAACGAATTTTGAATTTTGAAAGGTGTGCCAGAGAGACTATCAATCCAAACACTTGTGTACATGAGAAAACTATAGATTGTTTAAGGTAGCACAGAATTTTCATCTTGAATTTAATGTACATGGGGTGTCCTTCCAGGACCCCAGATGTAAAAGAACTTGATTTAGATGGGCTACCACATTTCAGATCCAAAAAAAATAGAATACATGAGCTATCGATTTTTTTCTTTAAAATAATTAGCTTTGTAGATTCATAGACAATATTCAATTAAATGGTAAAGATTTCACATTGATTTTATTTTCACTAAGTTAATTTATAAGTTGATTTTCAGTTGTTAACAGTTCATTTACTTATTCCTGGGTCAGTTAAGTTGCCACAGGTATCTTCCCTGCCCCCTAAGATCTAAGAAGAGCACAGCTTTAAATATTGTGAGAGTTAGCCTGAGATGGCCTTTGACTTCTTTAGAAAGATTGCGTGATAAAACTTCCCCCACCATTTCTGAGCAGTCTACCTTAGGAGGAATATTCGTGCAGAGAGCAATCTATCATTATTGAATCAGGCCCGGAGTCTGAGGTCCATTCTGAGTCACTGTGAATACAGCTCTAGTATTGGTTGGTCCCCAGGGAAACTGGTGGTTAAATACTGTGAGAATCTTTATCAGACAGGAAATGACAACTCATTAAAATACTAACCGTTAAGCCTGTTTAGATCACTGCCTAGGGGATGGGAAGGAAAATTTAACCCTATGATGTTTGACTAAAGTGCACATTTCTAAAAACAGAATGATTTACAAGGTTGTTACCAAGAAAGGGAATTGCAAGTTGAGCTTGTAGCTGAACTCTTACCACACTGAAGCAGATGGGCGCGAAATGAGAGGAGGCCTGGGAGGACAGGTCACTGCTAGCCTTAAATGTAAAACTCCTTCTAAGAAGAGCTGTTGGCTTCGGTTAGCAGTATTTTCAGTTTAAGCCTCCATCCACTTCTGTGCTCTTTCCTAGACCAAATCTCAAATGATAGAATTTTCTGGAGCCAGAGAATAAATTTGATTTGTAGACTTGCATACATTCACCCACATTCAGTCAAAACCATTCATAAATATTCCTGATATTTATTTGGAATACAAATAAATACTATAACTGGGCACAGGATTTTGGGATGAGTGTGTGTGTGCCCATGTGTGATTCTAGGGATCAAACCAAGGTCTTGCAATACTTCAGCCCCAGTGCTTTTTACTTTATTTTGAGATTCAGTCTCATTGAAATGCACAGACCACCTTCAAACTTGAGATCCTCCAGCTGAGCATAGCAGTGCACACCTGAGACCCAGCACTGTGGGAGGTTGGGACAGGAGGATCTCAACTTAAGGCCCATTCTAGGCAACTTAGCAATTTAGTGAGACACTTTTTCAAAATGAAAAATAAAGGGGAGATATTGTGGGATATAGCTGAGTACAAAGGCCCTTCCTTGGTTTAGTCCCCAGAGATGCTACACACACACAAAACAAAATAAAATAAAATAAAAATAAAAATATTCCAAGCATGATGGCACATGCGTGTACTCCCAGCTGTTCAGGAGGTTGAGACAGGAGGACTGCAAATTCAAGCGTTTCCTGGGTAATTTAGTGAGACGTTGTCTCAAGATTTTTTTTTTTTCACTCAGTTTCAGAATTTATTTATTTACATCATCAATAGAAAGTAGTCATAAAAATGCTTGTTACATTTGGTTTTAGAAATGATAGAAAATAAAAAAAATTGGTACAGTTGTGTCACACAATTTTGGAAGGCAGATTTATGTTTTCACATCAAAGACATCCAATATACAATGCCGATAGACACCTAAACAGTGGGTGACAAAGGGTACATGATGTGGGCATGTATGTATGTATGTATCTGGTACCAGGAATTGAACTCAGAACCTTGCACTTGCCAGGCAGGCACTGTGTATCCCCACTACGATATGGCCATTTTAACGTCTTTGCCATTACTTATTTTAGGGCAAATACCAGTCTGGTAGAAATAGTTCCAAACATAAAAGGTACCTAAAGTAAACATTAGACCTTAACCAATAAAACGAGCTACATGTTCACATGAAGAAAAGAGCGTACAAGCCACTAAGAATGTAAGTGCAAAAGCAGCTGCAAACTAAAAAGCATATAAACACTTATTTGAATTTGATGCTTGAGCTGCATGGTCACTGTCATCCTTATTTTTTGGTGGTGGTACTGGGAATTGAACCCCAGGAACTCCACACTGACTAAGATACATCGCAGCTCTTTTTAAAGTCTTTATTTTGAATCCCAGACTTAGTGGTATATGTCTGTAACCCCAACATTGGAAAGCTAATACAGGAGGACTGCCAGGTTCCAGGCCAGTCTGTGCAACATTGTGAATTCAAGCTACCCAAGCTTGAACTTGTGTCTTCCTGCCTCAGTCTCCCAGAGTGCTGGGATTATAGGTGTGTACTACCATGCCCAACTGACAATCACTTTCATGATTATAAACCTGTAGACCTTTCGTTGTTATTTGAATTAGCATGAGAACTATATTTGTAAGATGCCACCAGTGGGCCAGGGATTTAGCTCAGCGGCATAAGCGCTCACCTGGTAAGTGCAAGGTTGTGAGTTCGATCCCTGGTACCAAAAAAATGATAATAATAAAGTACCATCAGTAGTCTAGTTCAGAAGATTTCTGTTATGCTTACTGGGTTATTGTAGTGGTACATTAGACCCTTTTCTACTCTTTTACAAGTTTTTAGGAATCTGATCATACCTCGAGATTATTTAGACCTTAATTAATCATTGAGGAATGTTAAGTAACTCAGTCTTAAAGTATTGAGCAAAAAAAAAAAAAAACCAGCCTTTTTGTTACGGAAAAGGTTTATTGCCCTATATCCTTCCTTTTAGGAGCCCATGTTTATATGTTTTTTAGAAAGGTGAATATAACTGACCTGCTCACATTCATGGTAAAAATACTCAAAAGAGTAGTTGAAACGGAGCAAAGCTTGGATTAAAACTTACTCCGAGCACCTGTATAATATTCTTAGGTTTAGCATTTCTATACTGAAGCCCTAGCCTAAGTATATGCTCTTTGTATAGAACCAAACAGGATAAAATACATATAATCTTTAAGTTCATTCCTGTGTTCTTGAGTATTCATGAAGATCCATTAGCACAAAACACACCTGACTAAAAACCCAAACAGAATCAGAATCAGTTTAAGAAAATTTCCGATCTTCTCAGGAAGTTTTGTTTGTATTTTTGTTGTTCTATTTGGGGATGGGGGATTGAGACAGGGTCTCACTGTGTAACTCAGGCTGGCCTTGAACTCACTGTGTAGCTGGGCTGCCCTCAGCCTCCCCAGTATTGGGATCACACACGTGTACCACCATACCTGGTATGAAAATTTCATATCTTCTAATAGCAGAACCTAGTTTAATGACTGGCTCTCTACAATGAAAAGGCTATTCAAAGTAAATCAGATGCTGTATTTTTTATACACTGGATGGTAAAGGAGCTTCAAGATGTTCACAATTTGAAAAGGAATCCCTTGAAACACAGGAGTAATAATGACTGATGAATTCTAGGCATGCTTGGAGTGGGTGTATTCTGTATTAACCCACACATGAAAATGTATGCATTGTGAAAAGCAGGAGTAATCACCTCACCCACTCTGTATGACCTCTGCCAACTGTGATGCTCCCTGGGGAACATTCTCCAGCTCTCAGAGTGCAGAGAGTGATACAGACCTTTACAGTGTGGGAATAGGAAGCAAGTTTAAGGTACAGATTTCTTATCAGATATGTAATTTCCAGAAGCAGCAGGGTCACATATACATTAAAAACTGGAAAAATAATAAATTTTGTTTGCATGTTGATTGGGGTTCTTGACCAAATTTTGCCTATATAATATTTTAGATGAATTTTTAAACAGCAAAGAAGTTTGTCCTGAATCTACTCTAAGAGATTCTCGTGCATGTAAAGCTGGGGAACCATTGTGCCCATGAAACTATGATTTTGAGCCTTGAGTAGATTTGGAGCTTTGTGGATTTTCTCCTCCTTTTTTTTGTTTTGTTTTGTTTTTGTTTAATCAAAGGAAGCTTTTTGTCCTTTTGAAAAATTAGTGACAAATATGCCATAACTTGTATTATTTTGTTGAAAGTTTATTTTTTGATGTTATATTTGTGCCAAGAATAAAAACACCAAGATGCTACCCACAAAGATTTTTCTACCCACCATGCAGAAGTTTTGCAATAAGGAAAAGTAAATGAAACTTTCTTTTTTTCTTATTTGAAGATGTCCTCACCTACATTTGGTTTCAGCATATTTTAGTCCAGTGGTTCTTCATGTTTGTTCTCCAACATTGTGTTTTGTAACACAAAACTCGTGGTTCCTTGAACTTAACTTTTTCAAAACCTAATGGCAGGTCGTCCCTGTCACACACTTGCTGAGGATTGAAACACATGCATAGCCAGGTGCACACTGTTGCTCTGAATTAATGCCTTTCAGAGAGTGACATTTACCTGAAATACTTTCCCAAGCCAGCTGTAAAAAGCCATTGGACTGTGATGCAAGTTTTCCCTCTCCCTGGTCCCCTAATGTGTGTGTACTTTAAGTTAATCTTCAATGTCAAAATGAATTCTTGCTTCTGGACTGCTGCTGGGAAATTACTTGAGAGTGAGATGGCAAATTGCTATTATTTGCCTTAAATCCATGTTACAAGTAAAAATTGGAGGGCGTGCTGGTGTACACCTGTGATCCCAGCATTTGGAAGCCTGAAGCAAGAGACTCACTGAATTCCAGGACAGCTTGAACTACATAGAGATCCTGTCTTTAAAAAAAAAATAAAAAGAGAAATGACAACTGCAGTTTTGATGAATATATAATAAAAATTTAAAAGAATCTGAAAAGGGCTGTATGGGACTCAGTGGGTTCAGTCCAGACTCAGTGGGTTGCCAGGCATGGTGGCACACATCTGTAATCCCAGCACTTGGGAGGCTGAGGCAAGAGGGTTGTTTAGGATTGTTTGAGGCCAGCCCGGGCTGCAAAATGAGTTCAAGGATAGCCTGAATGACAAAGCAAAACCCTGTCTGCAAAAAACGAAAGAACCTGGGTTTCATAAAAATTAGGTTTTTTTTTTGAGACAGATCTCACTGTGAAGTTTAGGCTGGCCTTGAGCTCACTTTTTAGCTCATAGTGGCCTTAGACTTGTAGAGATCCTCCTGCCTAGCCTCCCAAGTGCTAGTATTATAGATGGGCCACCACACCTGGCTAAACCTCTTTATGTTCAACAGTTTCCTTAGTCTCCTGTGCAAATCTGTGTAGAGATATCCACCACACTACCAAAAAAACACCACAAAGCATATATCATACATGACACTGATAAATTTATCTGCTATTATCTGCAAGGTGTATTTCTTATTGGAACACTGACAAATTATTATTTATCTTCATATTGCTTTGAAGAGAATTTAAAATGATTGTTGCTAGCCCTCAACACCAAAAAATTAGAATCTAATACTTTCTGTTAATAGCATAACTATGATATTTAATTTTTTGTTGTTGTTGTTTTGTTTTGTTTTTTTGGTCTTTTTCGTTTTTATCAGTACTGGGGACCAAACTCACGACTGCCTGCTTACAAGGCAGGCGCTTATGCTGCTGAGCTAAATCCCCAGCCCCGATATTTAGTATTTTTAAATGATGGTATTTTTAAGTGATTTTTAAAGTGTTGCTATTAAAGTACATGAACTGGCTTATGAAAAGGAAAGTTCTTACACATTTGCTGTTTTCAAAACCATTCTTTTTGTGCATGCATTTTGCAGCGGTTCTTCCTTTATATTCAAGTGGTTATAAAGGAATGAGCTATCTGCATTCCCATCCAGATTACATAAAGGAAGGTTGTGTGAACTGCTATAGAAAATCTCTCTTCTAAAAAAAAAGGTTGCCCCATTGTTTCCCCCTTTGTAGTCAGAATCTTTGCTGATACAGCTTCTGTGGTCCAGCTCTCACAGGAGGCCACCTGCAAGTCATCAGGTAGGGTAGCTGATGTAGCTTTGTGCCCTGGCTATGCTGCTTCACCCACCAGTGTGCTCAGGCCTTTTGCACATCCTTCAGGACTCCTGCTGGGACCTTGGGGCATCCAAACCATTCCTCTCCTTCCATTTCTTCTGCTGAGTATTTTCTTTACCAAAAACTTCATTATTGAATTGTAAATTATCTTGTTCACAAATCATTTTATAGGGGGAATGAGAGACAAAGAATTTTGAATTCCCAAAATTTTAAGTTTTTTTTGGACAGACTATTTCTTGTACTTTGATTTTCAATCTTTTTCCTAGCATGGTTACAAATAGGGACTTCTGTGTTTAGCAGTTGGGTAGATAATAAGATCAAGCTAGGAATTTATTCACTTCTAGTAAATACAATAGCAAAAAACAAATCTCTTTTTGCTGTTTATTTGAAAGAGCAGCACTGAATTGTAGAAAATAGGTAAGGTTCCTGTGAATCAGTAAGCTTTCAGTGAGAGCCTTAGGTGCTGTTAGCAGTGCATTTTGAAACCCCTTTTGCTGCCCCTCGGAACGAGATATGGCATCTTTGCCTGTTAGCCGAAATGTGATAGAAGAGGAAATGAAGGGCACAGAAAATAGACATTTGATTCTCTGAGTTTCCCCAAGTTACCATTTTAAAAATCCCTTGGAGCGGATCTAAACTGGAAGCCTGGTGGCCACAACTGCCAAACCGGTCTAACAGCACACAGGGCCTCTGCGTTTTGCGGGTGGGGGAGCTCTGGGTACAGAGCCTTATCAGGGACGCTGACCCAGTCATCTCAGAACAAGTTGTTTAGCAGTGAACAGGAGTTTCTCTGCAGAGCATCCACCATAAACCACGACCGGATTCAAGGCTCATAGTTCCCTCTTTGTTCCTTTGTTAATCACTGACTTCTAACTGGGGGAGGTGCTTCCCAAATTTGCTAATGCATTCTTTTTGGATAAGGATGACGCACGGATTGTCCTAATAAGGACTTAGAATGAGAAAGCACCGCCCCCTCTGAGAAGATGGGACAAGTCAGAGAGAGGGCGGGCAGTTTCTTTTTTAACTGGGGATGACACAAGCATAAGTCATTTCCTTGTGAATCGGTTCAAACCAGTTCTTACAGGAACGGGTGGTGATAAATGTGGCACTTCTCAGAAGTCATTCATTTTCTTCTCCGTGCACAGTGCGGGTGCACACAAGCAGCAGGCTGTCCTCCTCTGGGGACCGACTCCTGCCACAAGTGGCTCTTCGGTTCTCCCAAGTGTGCTCCTGGCAGAGATGTTTCTACTTTAAGGAGTTGTTTGAAGGAAGGATTTTTATCCACTTAAAAAGAGTTCCCAGGATTTTGACAACTCTGATTATTGTATTTTGTTCCTCTTTGCACTCAATCCCTGCTTATTGAGTCCAGGTGGTAAGTGGATTTTCTTTAACATTTCTCCTGCTTTTCCTCCCAAATGTTATCTTTTCCTCGCCGTCTGTCCTCTGCTGCCAGTGCTGTTCCCGGCATAGGTCCATCTCTGCAGAAGCCCTTCCAGGAATACCTTGAGGCCCAGCGGCAGAAGCTGCACCACAGGACTGAAGCTGGCGCGCCCCAGGTGAGACCGATCTGCCGGCTGTTGCCTGGGAAGTTTCAGTAGTGTCCCAGTGCACACTGGCATCTCTGGGCAGAGGGAGAAAGTTGCTAGCTAGTAGTCTCCCTAGAAGTTGAGGCCCTGTATCCTACTGGGGTGTGGGTGTGTGTGCATGTGCGCTTGTTTGTTTGAGACAGAGTCTTCCTATGTGTTCACACTGGCCTTGTATTATTCACTGTGTACTCCGGACTGCCCTTGAACTTCTCAAGATCCTCCTGCCTCAGCCTCCCAACTGCTAGAATTCCCCACATGCACCACCACACCCTACTTATATATACTCTGTTAGAAAATGTATCTCTGCCTTAAACCAACCACTTCTTCTGTTTTGGGGAACTTATTCTAAAAACAAGTGCAGGACTAATATGAAATAATAGTTCTGCTATCTAGAGTGAATTGTTGCCTTGATCTTAAATGATTTACTAGATATACTTCCCATTGGATTAAAAAGTTAAAATATACACCATAACAAAGTATTAGACTTAGGTAACTGCCTGCTCTGTTTTTTATCTCAGCCATGAGGAAATGATCTTTTTTTAAAAAATAAACCAAGGCTCTGAACACAGCTGAACTTTAAAACTTTAACTTAAACTAAGCCTGCCTTTTGTGTAAACATATCTGTGGCAAGGGGAAATGACTAAAAGAAGGTGAGTAAGCAATAATCCGAAGTGGGAAACTTGAAGAAGCAGTTTTTTAATGGCCTTATAATCTTCCTATGGCCTTTTGCTGCCCTCAGTTGTCCAAACATGACTGACACTTTTATGTGAAAAGCAGCTCCTCCTGAGCATCAGAGTGCACGCCCGTAATCCCAGCACTCAAGAGGCTGAGGCAGGAGGACTGCCTTAAATTTGAGGCCAGCCTGGGCTGCATAGTGAGTTCAAGGCCAGCTGAACTACAGAATGAGACCCTGTCTCAAAAAAAAAAAAGGAAGCTCCTGATAATGTCTTAACACACTGCTCAGCAAGCATCAACAAAACAACATCAGAGAGTAGACTTTAACTATAGACTATGCTTATATCACAGTAAAGAGAGATGAGTTGACACTCGCGTCATCCTAAACTGTAACTGTGCATCCAACAGAGTTGGATCTTGATGACCCCATGTATAAGCCCTGCCCTGCATGTAGATTTCAAGGTAGCTGCCCAGGCAGGCTTTTTGTTTTAAATCGCGTATGTGCTGTAGGTAGAGTTTTCATTAGTTTGCTTAAAACAGTATAGAAGTCTCCCTTTACTGTTAAACAAAGCCTTTCTCATCTGCATTGTTCTACATTTATTCCCACAGGGTGAAAACTGGCTCTCCTGGATGTTTGAGAAGTTGGTTGTTGTGATGGTGTGTTACTTTATCCTGTCTATCATTAACTCCATGGCACAGAGTTATGCCAAACGAATTCAGCAGCGGTTAAACTCAGAGGAGAAAACTAAATAAGCAAAAACAAACAAACAAAAAAAAAACGTTTTTAACTGCAGCAGTTATAGTGGATGGGTTCTGCCTTAACTTGGGAGGACTCCAGATCAGGAAGGAAAATTCCCATTTCCAGCCTGTATCGATTTTAAAGACTCTTCCTGAAAGCAATTTAATCCCTGTTTTGCACTGACATGCTTTTCCTTTGTGTGTTCAGGTGAGGCGTCCCCCTCAGTTCAGCCCAGCTTGTGTTTTGTTAGGCTGGAGTGCGTTAGCAAAACCTGGCCTCTGTCCCTTTCAAAAGGCCCACATGGTACGATTTCTGCCACACCAAAAGTTCCTAAGAATGTTAAATATGACAAGGTTTTTAGACTTGTCACCAATGATTGCTTTGGTTTTTTTGTAAGTCATCAAAATGTATATATATAAGTTATATAGATTGGATAACAGTCCTGCATGTCTTATCATGGTACAATTTAATATGCTGTCCTGCCCAGTCCTTCCCCTTCCACTCTCAGAAAAAAGGCCATTTTATGATGCATTGCACACCCTCTGGGGAAATTTATCTTTAAATTTTGAGACAGTATGAGGAAAATTTGGTTGATGTCTCATGAATGAGCTGACACCATTTTTTATTCTGTGTATTTAGAATGAAGTCATGAAAAACTTTATAAAGACATCTTTGATCATTCCAAAATCGTGTCCGTTTTCTTGAGCGTTTTGATTTTTTTTTTTTAACTGTTACTTGGCTTCTATCAACTGAATGAGCAGCCTTGCCAGATCTCCCAACAACCAGAGTCTCTTAAATTGTTACTTTCATGAAACAGCCACCCCCAAGACAGCTTTAAAACTACTTTCTCACGTGTATGTTAATTTTAGTTAGCATGTGGTTTCAACAGACAAAAGTTTACTTTTATATGTAACCCAGTTTCCTTTCTGTGTTTTATTCTTAATGTGGTTTTCCTTTGGGATATTTCCGATTGAACCTATCATTTTGTTTTGCTTGGTAGGAAAATAAACAATTTTACTTTTTTCTTTAGGAAAATTGATACTGAGGTTGTACCAGACTAGAATAGAATTGGGGTTAAATCCCAACAGGCCAGAAATGCTTGGTTTGTTGTAGCAAATCCTGCCTGAATGTCTGCTTGTTTTGCCTCCCGTCGCAACATCTCCATGGCTGTACCACCTTGTCGGGTAGCTTATCAGACTGATGTTGACTGTTGAATCTCATGGCAACAGCAGTCGATGGGCTGTCTGACATTCTGGTATCTTTCATCTGACCATCCACATCCAATGTTCTCATTCAAACATTACCGGCGTCGTGGTTTAACAAACAAAACCTGTGGTCCTTATGTCTTTTGGCGCCTTTGAGTTCCTCTGTGCCATAAAATTGCAGCAGTACGAGGAAAGCTTTTACGGAAATTGGGTGGTCTCCATGGCCACAGCGAAATAAATAAAGGATAAGTAACCTGCTGTCTGGGTTTGAGGAGGTTATTATTTCCTTAACAACCTTTGTTTATTTTGATTTTTAGGGACTCCACCAGTTCAATTGTTAGTTGACATGAAAAGCAACAACCAAATACTTTATTTTCAATAGATTCACATTAAGCAGCATAATAATTTGAGATTCTTCAGGATTAGGTGAAGTCATTGTTCCCAAGTCAGCGTGCAGTTGTGTTTCATTTCCTTCACCCGCATTTTATTTGGTGTTTGTCTGAAGAAAGAGGAAAGCAAATGTGAATTGTACTATTTGTGTTCAATGTTTGGGCTTCATTGATGAGCTTTTTCTTTTTTTTTTTTTTTTGTCTTTTTCCTTTTTATCGGTACCGGGGATCGAACTCACGACCGCCTGCTTGCAAGGCAGGTGCTTATGCCGCTGAGCTAAACCCCCAGCCCCATGATGAGCTTTTTCAAGGTGGTTTATTAGAAAAAGAGAGGCTTTTGTTTCCTAGGCTGGAAGTCTCTGTCTTATGACCAATATTGTGTTTTGAATGTGCCTCCTTGGGAAAACAGCTGCCCCTCCTGTTCTCCATCCCAAACATGCACCTTCAGATTGGATCTCAGCCGATGAGAAATAGAAAACCGCAAGAAGCTGGATTGGTATTATGACAAATAAAAAGAGGAGCTGGGAATTCTCCTGATTCTCTGTCAGTCTATTCTGTGTGCCTACAGTGTTGTATCTCATCCCTGCTCAGTGACTGTACACCAGCAGTGTTTTGTGTTCATTTGGTTTTTTTGAGAAAGCATCTCGTTTTGTGCCCTTGATCTCACTTAGTAGCCAGGTGGCCTTAAATTCAGGGCAGTTCTGCCTCAGCAAATTACACACTTAAGCACTAACTTGGAAACCAGTGCTGGTGTCGTGTTTCCCAGCGCTCTCTATGCCCCTTGTGGGTGGATACATAATCCTGAGTGGGGAACCTTGAAGACAGATGTTTTTACTTTCGTTTAGATAGTGGCCACCAGGGCTGGGTATGTGGCTCAGTGACACAGTGCCTGCCTGGCAAGCATAGGGGTATAAATTCAATTCCTGGTACCAAAAAAAAAAGATGCTGGCCACCTATTCCTGTTCCAGGAATCCAGAAAATTCGGACTGAAATTAAGCTGCTTTTAATTTTTCAAGGCAAGGTCTTGCCACAGGGTCTAGGCTGCCCTTGAACTCATGTGAGATCCTCCTGCCTCAGCCTCCCAAGTACTTGGATTACAGACAGGCACTGCCATACCTGACTGAAATTAAGCCTTTTAAATAACTAGTTACTAAAATTGATATGCAGTGCCTTGCTCCCCAGTCTCAGGCTCTGCCCCTGTGCACATTGCTGCCTATGTTAGTAGGACAGCATGCAGCTGCTTTGTTAGTGACTCCCTGAGAACAAATAACTGAGCTAAATGACAAATTATCCTCTTGAACTGTGGGATGGCTTTGGACTGACCTATGTATAAGGAGTCCACAGATTCCTGACATGATGATGGAAACTTTCCGTTACTTGGAAAGTTGTTGCATCTAATGCAGTAAATGTAGTGACAGTTTAATTTAGGTCTCTGCCATGTATGCCTGTATGTAATCTAAGAAATTCTTACTCTGTGCTCAGCTACATAGACCGCCTGAGGGATAGATGGATACCATAAAATAGACCAGGTACTTAGTTGTAGTCCCACCTCAAGAGGCTTGAGGCAGGAGGGAAGATGGCGGGGCAACTCAGACTTTTAATAAGGCCTGGGCCTTTGCTCGAGAGTGTTTGCCTACCGTGGATAGGCCATAGGTCCACTGCACATGGATCCTTAGGATGGGGAATATTTTTTTGTGGTGCTGGGGATCAAATCAAAGGGTACTTTACCACTAAGCACTTATTAAATTTTTATTTTGAGGTGGATCTCCTGTGAGTTCTAGGCAGACTTTGAGTTTTAGCTCCTCCTGCCTGGGCCTCCTGAATGGCTGGGATAACAGGTATATTGTGCCTTGTTCTCCATAAAGACTGATAGCCCAAATCCATAGAGAAAAGCAGAAATTAAAGTCAGAAAAAATAAATTACTGAGTCAGTGATCTGATTGATAAGGTGTAAACCACATTTACATTAACAATAAGCCCCCAAGTATCCTACTTGAAGCAATGTACAAACCACAGATGCACAAAGTTTAATGTAAATTTAAAAATGCTTTATTGAGTGGCTTTGTAGAACAGACTTTTCTTGACCTTTTTGTTTCATTTTTTGAGACAGGTTCTTGCTGTATAGTTCAGGTTGACCTCAAACTCAGCAGTCCTGCCTCAGTTTCCCTTAGTGCTGAGATTACAGGTATGTAACCACACTCAGCCAGGCCTTAAACTTGCCAAAACTCCTGCCTCCGCCCGTATAGTACTAGGATTAAAAGTATGCGCTACCACACCTGGCTGTGAAGTAAAATTTTTAAACAGTTCAATTCCTGGTACCAAAAGAAATGTTTAAAAAATCAACAGGGCAGGCCAGGGATGTAGTTCAGTGACACAGGCCTGCTTGGCGATCCTGTGGTCCTGAGTTCGAGGCCCAAAAGCCAACAATGATTTAAATTAAACAACCAGGCTTTGTGGCACATATGCATAATCCCAGCACATGAGAGCTAAGGCAGGAGGCTAAAGAAATACACATGTAGTTTGAGGCTAGCATGAGTACCAAAGCAAGACCTTACCATTAAAAAAAAAGTTTAGGGGGCTGGGGATTTAGCTCAGCCGCAGAAGTGCCTGCCTTGCAAGCAGGCAGTCATGAGTTCGATCCCTGGTACCGGTAAAAACGAAAAAGACAAAAAAAGTTTATAAAGAGTGTTGCGAGTTACCATGGTGGTACACATCTATAGTCAGCCTTTCAGGAGGCTGAGACAAAAAGATCAAGTTTTAAGGCAGCCTGGAAACAAGAGAGACCACTATCTTAGAGAAGGATGTTAGTGCTGGAAGGTGGGTAGGGAAAAGGGGAATAATCACTGTGTTTTTTGAGACAGGATTTTGCTATGTAGCCCCTGCTGACTTAGAATTCACTCTATCCCAGGCTGGCCTTGAACTCTGCACCCTCTTGCCTCAGGCTCCTGAGGGTTCCAGATGTGTGCCACCATTCCCGGTGCAGAGTATCAGTTTGTAGTCTAATGTACAAGACATGGAGCCACGGTGCTGGCTAAGTAGGGTTTAAACCATAACCTTTAATCAAGGCATACAAGATATTCCCCAAACCCAGAAGTCTTCATTTTGTTAGGAAGTAAGCCCCAAAAATGGTTCACTTTATTCGTAAATAGCGTATTTTTAGTTTGCTAAGATTGGAGTTGACAGCAATTTTTAACATTGATCCGACCCGTGAAATTCATGATGACACACTACACAAACGGTGGTATCGGAAGCGCCGTTCCTTTATTCACAGACACGAAGAACATAATGTACTTTAAACTGCACTTGCGATTGAGTCACTGGTGTCTGGTAGACGGGGGCTCGGTTCCTCCCTCCGCAGCGGGGCCAAGAGTTCACCTGAGGTAATGCGTCTGCCGCGGAGGTGAGGCCCGGCGCAGCGCCCTGGGCACCCGGGCTGGGGCCCTGCACAGCCCATCGCGCGGCCGCGGCCCCGCTGACTCCCTGCCCGGCGCTCCCGGCGGGCGCCGGCGCCTCTCCGCGCTCCCAGAGCCGGTCGCTGCGCGCCTGCGGTGCAGCGTCGCTGCCACTCAACCGAAAGGGAGAGCGTGGCTCGGGATGGCCCCTGGCCGGCTCCGCGATCTGGGATTGTGCTCCTGCAGTCAGGAGAGCGGCGCGAGCTGCGGCCCAGCGTGAGTCACTCGCGAGTGGCCGGCCGGCCGGCCGAGTGCATGGCAACAGAAAGGAAACGCAGCGCAGGGTTTGGCAGCCAAAGCCACAAATGTGTGGCTTTTGGAAACATTGGACATCTGTTCCTCTGGATTGAAAATAAACTTTTTTTTTTTTTTAACAAAACACACGCACACAGAGTTGCTTGGCTCGGTTTCCTCGCGTCAGCGTCAGCAGCCGCTCGGGGCAGACCTGGGACGCGGAGCCGGGGCCGGGCCGGGAGGACGCCCCCACCGGGCGCTCGCGTGGAAACCCCCGGCCGGCCGGGCCCAGGTGTCCGACCTGTTTGTTAACCGTTTCCAGATGACTCAACGGACACAGAGGAAGTGACTGCGCGCGCCCCGCCACCGTCCCGCCATCCAGCCGCTGCAGTGGAAAGCACATTCCAGAGCCCGCAGCGGGCCGGCTGCTCTGGGCGTGCCCGCCGCTGCCCCGCGACCCTCTGCGGAGCCGCCCCGCCGCCCGGCCTTCCCGCCTGCCCAGTGGGGCGTTCCCCTGTTGCCCTCTGCGCCCGTTGGGGGGCCGCGGGCGGACCCGGGTCGGACCGGCCGGCTGGCTGGCTGGCCGTCCGTCGTGGCCGCCCGCCTTTGGCTCCGCGCTGCCTGTGTGGGAAACAAAAAGCTGCTCAGGTTCCCTCCTCTTGGCAAGAGCGCTTTAGTCTGGCTCGCTGCGTCTCCAGAGAATCCTGTTTTCCTCAGCTTTTATTTTCCCTTCCGTGTGGGGAGCAAACCCGGGTGGGTGTCGGCGCACCGCAGGCCTGCCTTGACTCTAGGGTTCCTCACCACAGTCACCCCCACTTAGGGCTCTGAGCCATCCCCAAAGCTGGGCCTTGGCCCCACAGACGCTGCTCAGTGCTGTCCACTGCGCCAGCCTCTTCCCAGCCCTGTATCCCCTCGTTGGACATAAGCACCTGAATTTTTTCTTTATTTTTGGTCTCGGGACTTGAACTAGGCACCTTGTGCTTGCAAGGCAGCAGCTGTGCCGCTGAGCTACACCCGGGTCAGCACTGGCTCCCAGCCCCCAGGTGTAGGACCCAGGCATGTGACCCCAGCTGCTCAGGTGGGAGACAGAGCTGGGGACCTCACTCAGGAGTAGAGCACTTGCCGAGCATGGTCTGAGGGCCCTGGCTTCAATCCCCGGCAGTGCAAAAAAAAAAAAAAAATACAAAGATTAGCACCCAGAAACAGCCAGCAGGCTCTGAACCCGGAAGCACCGTGGATTACTGTAACTTTGATAATGATTGCTTGCTTTGTACCAGGCACCGTTTTCAACGATGTATTACACTTAATCATTTCATCCTGACAACAGCCCCAGAGCACACCAAGGCCAAGCAGTTTGCTAATCTGGGGAGGGGAAGGGACAGACAAGGAAGTGGATGGGCCTAGGCCCTGGCATTATGGCTCTTAATCACCCTGTTCTGTAGTAACCGGTGCAAAAGTCCAGGCTTCAAGCAAACTTGTGACCACAAAGCAGTTGATGGCAAAAGAAAAACAACAGAAAATCAAGGCCACAGCCTGACAACCTGGGGCAGCGTTCATGCTCCTGGCCTGGCCAGCCCCACTCACAACTGCGATTTCAAAGCACTTACTCTTCCTAGGCCTTTTTGCTCGCAGAGTTCTTTCATGTCAGATGGTTTCTATTTTCTTTTATCTTCATAACAACTCTGAACTCACTAAGGCCATGTGTGACATATGCCACATTACGACTCCTCCGGTGTAAGACACCTAAGCAGCGCATGCATGATCTCTGTCTTCGGGGCATCCCTGAAGAAACATCCATATAGAGTGGGAAGAAAGGGCAAGAAAGGACTTGCAGTGGAACAAAACTCTGAGTAGGCAGGGTCTGAAAACATTTCCTGGAAATTAGTATTATGGAAAGAAAGAAGAATTCTGACTAGAAAACACCAGGGAAGAGACACTAGGAAAGAACAATAGGGAAGCTATGTGCAGGGCAGAGAGAAATAGCAAGAAAGACCTATGCTCACCTCAATCCTTTGTTTTGTTTGATAGTATTTTTTGTAGTTCAAACTAGCCTTGAACCCTTTCTGGGTGATCCTCCTGCCTCAGCCTCCCCATTGCTGGGATTACAAATCTATACCACTATGCCTGGCTCACCTCAGTCTTTCTATTTCTAGTCCTCTGTTACACTTTGGCTTAGCTCTCCCTTGGTTCCTTCAAAGTACCTGCCTCATCACTAGTTTGTTGGTTTTCTTGTGTTTGGTCTGTTTGCTTCACTAACTCAAATGTTAAAGCTGTAAAGTTCGTTTGTAAGCTCAGAACTCAGCATGAGGCTGGCAGAAGCTCCCAGCATTTGCTGAATGAACAATGCAGCCTAAGGTGAGGTAGGAAACTAAGGCAGGCAGGAAAAGCTGCCCAAGTAGAAGCCAGGGGGCAGCAGGCAAAGCTGGAGTAATGGAGGTAGAAGAAAGAACAAGCAAAAGGACAAAGAAAAAAACAAGCAAAAAGCCCTACAGGGAGCAGAGCCAGCCCCTGAGCCAGCACTGTGAAGGAGACACCACATGCTTACTGTTTGGAACACACTGACTCAGGATGGCAGAGCCTCTAATGTAGAGCTGAAGCTCAGGCTTCCTAACTCCTCAACGCTCAGCACACGCCTGTCCACATACATCCTAACTCCAGTTGTGGGTAAGCTAGACCTTGTCAGAGTCTTCTAGATAATATGTTCTGTCTTTTTCGGTACCAGGGATCGAACTCACGACCACACACTTGTAAGACAGCACTTATGCCACTAAGCTAAATCCCCAGCTCCAAGATAATATGTTCTTTGTAATTTTTGTTTCCTGGTTTTTTGAGATGGTCTCACTACGTAGTTCAGGCTGGGCTTAGACTATGTAGCCCAGACCAGCCTCAAACTTGTAGGGCTCCTCCTGTCTTAGCCTTCTGAATAATGAATGGGGTCACAGGCATGCGCAACCAAGCTGGCTTGTAACTTGTGTAGCACGGATGTTGAACGGATGGCACTGAGACTAGAGCAAGGAGTCACAGGAAACTTAAAATTCCTCTCCCCAGTTGCATCCTGCTGGCTTGGCCAGTGGCTCCACCCTGGAGATTGGCAGCTTGGTGATTCCTGGATAGATTGTCTTTATAAGGAGAAAAGGCTGACACTGTGGTTTCCTGTGTTTGTCTGCAGCCCAGGACGTGAGCTGTACTCGCTTAGACAGCAGTGGCCGCCACCTAGGGCCCAGAGGTCAGGAGCGTTCAGTCAGTTATGCCTGCCAAGCCCAGACTAACTGGCAGAGCCCAGGCTGCACCTCCACGCTCAGGCCAGTCCCGTTGGCCACTGCAGCTGAGCTGAATTACTGCTCATTGAGCCTGGCTGGTGGACGCCAGAAAAGAAGACAGATGACCACAGTGACTCACTCTTGCTGGGCCTGGAGCTCAGCAGGACAAATCATGGACAATCCCAAGAGGAAGAGCAGCTGAGGTGGGGTGTCCCTCACTGGGTGACCAGGGTGACACTGCCCTGGGTTCCCACAGTCAGGCGTAATCCGATGCCTTGCTGGTTACAGTGTGAACAAGAGCGCTTTGCACAATTTCAGGAAGAAAAACAAGGAGGCTGAATAACACCACTTTTAGAAAAAATACAGAGCTCAAAGAAATTTTCAGATGGTCTGCATTTTCTTCTTCAAAAGAAAAGAATCTGTTGGAGCACAAAAGATATCCTGGGTCTCTACGGGAGGAAAAAAGTCCTTTCATAGACAAGTTTTCCTATGTTTTCACATATCTCTCTATATAAATATTTTTTTCAGATTGTTCTAAAATTTTTTTCTGTCTCTGTCTCTCTTTTACTTGGGATTGAACCAAGACCTATGAACTGACCTACACACTCAGCCCATTTTTTTATCTTTTTTTTTTTTTTTGATCTTTTTCCTTTTTACCAGTACCAGGGATCGAACTCACGACTACGACTGCCTACTTGCAAGGCAGGCGCTTATGCCACTGAGCTAAATCCCCAGCCCCCTCATTTTTTTATCTTAAGACAGTCTCACCAAGTTGCTAAATTGCCCAGGCTGGGCTAACTCTCATTCCTCCTGCCTCAGCCTCCCAGAGTCCTAGGATTACAGGTATGCACCACACCAGGATTATTTTTGGTGATATATTTACTGACTTTCCCTAGGACAAGCTGTATTCACAATAAGACCCCAAAGTTGGTCTTTAACTTCTCCCTTCTTTCTCTGCCTCCTGGGTATACTCAGAGCATCCTGTAGTTATCACATCCTGTTTTTTTGATACTTCACACACACAAAAAAAGATGTTTCTCAACTTTTTATCCTCATTACTGCGTCATGCTCAGTAGACATGACTTTATTCTTCAAACTGTTTCAAGATGAATGTTGCCATCCTAATAACCCCAGTTCCTAGGGAAGCTAAGACAGGAGGATTGCAAGTTTCAGTCCCACCAGAGCAGCTTGGCAAAACTGTCTCAAAATCAGAAATGGCCAAGAATGTAGCTCAACACATCCTGAGTTCAGTCCCTAGCATTACAAAATCAATTATTCAAACACAAAGTAAAATGAGAAACTCCTTTAAAAAACTGACTGCCCACAAGAAATCACTCTGCAGTCCAGTGCAGGAAATCTGTCCAGCTCAGAAATCCTCTCACACCTCATTCTCACTCTTGGGGACCTGGTGGTCAGGACAGAGCCAGGGTGATGACAGACTGCTGCCTCACTGAGACAAATTCCCTGTTCTTTCTGCAGAAAGCCCTAACCCTAACCCTAACCTCATCTTAGCCAAACCCATGTTTTCCACACTGATATCTAAGAGCCACCTGTATGCCTTGGCCATGCGGCACACGGAGGGAACCCTGGGGACAGAAGACTAGCTGCATCCTGGGAGATTTGGATTCCAGGACAAGTTGAGGTTTTAGGCAAGGGTTTGCAAACAATGGCAATTCTCATGCTTTTCATGTGTGAGAATATCCCCTGCCCTGCAGGAAGATGGCTCAAACTCAGGGGTGCTATACCACTGCACTGCATCCCCAGGCCCCCCCCCCCACTTTTTTTTTTTTTGTCTTTTCCTTTTTATCGGTACTGGGGATCGAACTCACGACTGCCTGCTTGCAAGGCAGGCGCTTATGCAGCTGAGCTAAATCTCCAGCACCCAGGACTTAAATTTTCAATCCTCCTCCCTCAGTGCTGGGACTACAGTAATGTGCTACCATGCCCAGCTAATCCGTTGTCTTAAAAAGGGTTCTTTTTGTTGGCTTTTTTGTTTTGTTTTGTTTTGTTTTTTGTCTTTTTTTTTTTTATCGGTACAGGGGATCAAACTCACAACTGCCTGCTTGCAAGAGAGGCACTTATGCCGCTGAGCTAAATCCCCAGCCCCTTTAAAAGGGTTTTAACTGTGTAAGATGGCTGGGCATGGTGGCACACACCTGTAATCCCAGCACTTGGGAAGCTGAGGCAGGAGGATCGCTACAAGTTCAAGGCCAGCCTGGGTTACATGAGACCTTGTCTCAAACAAACCAACATAAGATGGTTTCTTTTCTATTTTCAGCCTTGAAACTGCATTTAGTGCCTCTGATGTATTGCTGATATCCAGTCTTTAACCGGCTTCACCGTGTGCGTAAAATTTGACAGCTTCCTGTTTCTCCCAGAGTTTTAGACATAGTGCTAATCTGTTCAGTAAAAGTGGAGTCCTTCCCATGAGCTAGGCACACCAGGAGGACAGGCTCGGCTCAGCTCAGCTCATGTTCGTGCCACGCTGTCTTTTTTTTTTTTTTTTTTTTTTTTTTTTATGGGTACCAGAGATCGAACTCACGACTGCCTGCTTGCAATGCAGGCACTTATGCCGCTGAGCTAAATCTCCAGCCCCATGTTCGTGCCACGCTGTCTTAGTGGAGTCATTCTTTGCAGGCGTTCACAAGTGTCAGCTGAAGTGAGCTCACATTCTGCCCCGGCATACTCACCCTGAGTCCACCTGAAGCAAAAACACATTAATTTGAATAGGGTCAGTGTGGTGGTACATGCCTGTAACGTCAGCACTCAGGAGGCTGAGACAGGAGGATCACTGAGAGTTCAAGGCCAGTCTGGACCACATTGTGAATTTGAGGCTAGCGTGGACTGCACAGCAACACCCTGTCTCAAAAAGTCAAAAACAAATCTTAATCTACTATGTTAGAATTTCCAATAATTGTATTATTTATCTTTTCCCCACTCTCTCCCCATGTTGGGGACGAAACATTAGGGGGCCCTGACTACACCCTGACCTGCAGAGGGTAAAGTGCGGCACAGGACAGCATCAGGGGCCAACAGTTGCCTTTCTGGGCACCACGGGTAGAGAATCTTTACATGCTATGTCCTGGCCACAATTCAGCCAGACACACAGGCACGAAAGGCACACAGCATCCATCCTACTGTTTTGATCATTAGCAAAGGAAATTCCAGAAAGACAGAATTACTTGCCAGATATAACCTGGCTTTTCATTTTTTCCCTGTTTGTCCATCTGATTAGCTATTCTTGGATATTCACACTATATAAAGCCTACACTTCAAAAAGTGTCCAGTTCTCTTGTAAGTTATCAGCAGTTCTGCTGGGGCATCAGGAGTTCCCCCTTCTTTCTCACCTCTTCATGTTTCACTGGCTCTCTGGAATCTCACTGATTAGGTCTTTCTTCCCCACTTTTCTATGGCTTGAGTTCTACATTTTCTCTCCTACCCAGAATAGACACTGTTCCCAGAAACTTGAAATATTTGCATCCTTTGTTTGAACTCCTGTGGGAGCATTCCTGCTTCCAGAAGTGGGGTTCCAGAAGTGGGTGGAACAAGGTTGGTGTTGCATCACCCACAGCATCTCAGGGTAGGAGCTGGAACTTACTAACCTCACATTCTTAAAACCCACGGTGGGGGGGGGGGGTGGAATGTGATGCAGATGAGAAAGTATCTCTTAAAATAAATAACTGCTAAAAATGACAAGTCAATGGATAAGCCAGCCTTGGTACGGAGGTGGCAGAATAACACAGGGTTGGCTGCCAAACTTGAGCTCGTGGGGAGAAAACAAGATATAAGGAAATACAGGGCGTGTTTT
The DNA here is from genome assembly GCF_034190915.1 of Cavia porcellus. Lineage (NCBI taxonomy): Eukaryota > Metazoa > Chordata > Mammalia > Rodentia > Caviidae > Cavia > Cavia porcellus. Next base: position 63,940,755 of record NW_026947489.1, read on the forward strand.
AAAACAAAATGTTGAATAAGATATGAGTGTGAGAAACGCGGTGGGTGGGAGCGGGGAGAAGACTTACTGGGACACATGCCGTGAGGCAAGCTTCGGTCAAAGAGAAGGTGTTTCAACATTTAAAGCCCAGAGCCCAGGGTACAGCTCAGCAGGCAAAGCACCTGCCTGGCAAGTGCAAGGTCCTGAGTTTGATTACCAGTTAAAAAAAAAAAAAAAAAACTAAAGCCAAACCAGGGCTCCCCAGGCATTATTTTTTCTTGGACCACATTTTTGTTTCCTTTTTCACCTGGTACTAGAATCCAGGGAGCACTGAGCTATCTCTCAAGCTCAATTTTATTTTTATTTGACGTTATTTTACTTTGTGGTGCTGGAGATGAAATGTAGGGCCTTTTGCGTGCTAGGCAAGTGCGCTATCAACTGAGCTACATTTTATTTTCAGACAAGGTGTCACTAGATTGTCTAGGTCGGTCTCAAGTTTATAGTCCTCCTACCTCAGCCTCCCAGAGAGCTCAGATAACAGGTGCACACCACCACACCTGGCTGGATCACCCCCCCCCAAAAAAAAGCCATATATATACACAGGCAAAATGATAAGCAATTATTAGGCAGCCAGAACTGTAGCACCGGATTTCCAAAGAAACTGTAAGCTTGTGCACACTGCAGTATTGGCCACTCGTCCCTGACCTCTTGTGCCCGCACTGACCGAGTGAATGGATTGGCTGATAACAGCACACTGAGCGCTTTCTGAGTTCCAAGGGCTGGATGAAGTAATGGAGCAAGATGCTGCAGATGGACTGACTAGAAGGTGGGGACCACAGGCTGGAGGCCAGGGGGAAAAGGGGGAGAGCGAGCTCCGGCAGAGGACCAAGCTCTGGAGAGACGCACAAGTGGAGGAGAAGAGAGTTTAGAGCGCTCGCAGTGCACCGCTGCCCCTGGGTGCAGGGTGGCCCCTCAGGACAGTATGGTGGCTGTTCCTGGGAACCTAGGAAGTGGCATTTTAGTTTTCTAGAGCTGTCTAAAGGTGCTAACGATTCTGTTTTCCTTGCCAGCTGATGTTTTTTCCACATAAATCAAAGTACATTTCCAATGTCACCCCACATCCTGGGGCCTTGGTGACAACCTCCTTGTGGGTTTTGTTTCAGCTGGGTGTGGGGTCTTTGTTCGGTTCACTGTCACTTGACAGTGGGGTGGACACTGTGTCTCTCACTGTGTTGCCCAGGCTGGCATAGCACTCCTGGCCTTAAGGGATCTTTCTGCTTCAGCCTCCCCGATAGCTGACTCCACAGGAACACAGGACCACATCCGGCTTTCTGTGTCACTTTTTTTTTTTTTTTTTTTTTTGTCTTTTTCGTTTTTATCGGTACCAGGGATCGAACTCACGACTGCCTGCTTGCAAGGCAGGCGTTTATGCCGCTGAGCTAAATCCCCAGCCCCTGTGTGTCACTTTTTAACTTGAAACTAACTTCAATAATAAAAATCTTCTGTTGTTCTAAGTGGATAAGAAAAGAAATAACACAGTGGCTGATCATTAAAAAAAGAATCAATTCACAGCAGTTAGAAGATCAGAACTCTAACTGAAGTTTATTTCTTTTTAATCTTTTAGTTAAGCTTGTTTGCTTGAGACAGGGTCTCACCATGTCGCCCAGGCTGGCCTGGAATCAGGATCTTCTTGTGTCAGCCTCGTGAATGCTGGGATTGCAATTTGCACCACCACGCCTTGCTCTGGAGTTTACTTCTCTTACACACCTACCACTGACTCCATGAATTGTCAACTTAGAAATACACTTGTCTCACTTGTACCTCATGAATTCCTTCCTCAAATATCAAACATATTCTACTTCAGAATTTTCTTTTTTCTTTTTTTTTTTGGTACAGGGAACTGCACGAACAACCCCAGGCTTGCCAGGCAGGCACTGTGCCGCTAGCTATATCTCTGGCCTTAGGACCTTGTTTAAGCTTAACTTTCAGCAAGATTCCTTAGCATCAGCTTAGCCCCAGATGACATAATCCAGTCAGAGATCTTTATTAACATGGGTTTAGTTGGGGAAATTGGTTAAGTCTTTGGAGCTCGTCAATGCTAAACTATGACTTTAACTTTACTTTTTGAGGATTATGAGCTAATTACTTTTCAAATATTCTTGGGTTAACGAAGTGCACCAGTGGGGTGTGCCTTCAACCACTCTGGCATTCCTCAGAAGTAAGACAGAATCCAGCAGTTTACATCATAGCAACAGTTGATAAGAAAAACAGCAAAAAAGGTAATCATTTCCATATGGAAAGAGAGGAGAAAACCAGTGAAGCTATGAACTGTCATTTTTCCATAGGGAAAAAAAACCCTACTAGTAGATTTGGCAGAAAGGGCAAATGTTCTAGTTCTTTCCATCTTACATTCGTTAATACACTGCATGTGATGTGCTTTATCAAAAGACATCACTCCCCTCAGCCCCAGCTGCCAACTCCCAAGTGCCTTTTGTCCTCCTGGGTGACACCCATCTTGGTGCATATTAATTTCATCAAACACTCTATTGCCTTGGTGATAATTTTCTCAATTTAGTGAAAAATGTGAGCACTCTTACCTCATTACATAAAGCACATAACCACCTCCCATGCCAGCTAAACACTACGAGTAATTCTGTTATTTTGGGGGGAACAGGGTCTTGCTATGTAGCCCAGGCTGGCTCATATGTAACTCTTCTGCCTTAGCCTCCCAAGTGCTAGGATTACAGGTGTGTACCACCACACCTGATGTATAAGTAATTTTAATGCAATAGTTGTGACATTCTAAGATCTAAATCAAAATCTGATGAAATTTTCTCATGCCCAGAAAACATCTTTTTAGAACTGGGGATTGAGTTCAGGGCCTTTACACTGAGCTACATTCATCTCCAGCCCTTTTTAAATTTTTTTATTTTGGGATGGGATCCAGGTTGGGTTCCCACTTGAGATCCTCCTGCCTCACCCGCCCAGAATACTGGGACTGCAGGAGTGTACCACCACACCCACCTCTGCAAGTTATTAAAAAGCAAAACAAAATACATTTAACTCATCTACTTTTGGATTTAAGCATGATAAACATTTATTATCAAAACCTCCCATATTTATTTATTTAAATATTTATTCGGTGTGGGGATCAAACCTCAGGGCCTCAAACATGCTAGACAAGTACTTTACCACTAAGCTATACCCCTTCCCTGATTGTTATTCTGTTGATTGGATGACTGAGTTTTGAGGTGGCCTGTAGCTCCTGAGTTCAAGTGCTCCTCCCCACTCCGAAGACAACTAGAACTATAGGTGCATACTACAGCGCCTGGCCTGAGATTCACCTCTAAACAACTACAGTGAGACAAAAACGGTACCAGTATAGAAAATTCAAACTAGATATTCACACTGCAGCATGACAATATCTCCCTCTTGTGGGCTGAAGCACTCATTTCAAACATGAATAAATTTAAGTGCAGAATCCAACTTTTCAAACTAAAATTGTGCTAGAAAGTTTAGTTCATGTTTAGTGAATCACTTTTGGAGTAGAGGGGGAATCTTTAGAAATGTGAGGACAAACAGAACATTCCCTTTTCCTGGATACTTCCACAATTCCAACACCTGAGCAATTTCTCTGAACCTAGCGGTGGTGGCATGCACCCATAATTCTAGCTATTCAGGAGGCTGATGCAGGAAAAGCATTTGAGCCCAGGACATAGTTCAAGACCACCATGAACAATATGGTAAGACCTTATCTCTACAAAACAAAGGTCTCTCTCCATCCACCCCCCCCCCCAGCACTGGGGATTGAACTTACGACTGCATGCTTATAAGGCAGGCACTTATGCCTCTGAGCATTAAATCCTCAGCCCAGCCCTGTTTTTTGTTTTGTTTTGTTTTGTTTTTTGTCTTTTTCTTTTTTATCGATGCCAGGGATCGAACTCACGACTGCCTGCTTGCAAGGCAGGCGCTTATGCCACTGAGCTAAATCCCCACCCACCCCCCTTTTTTTTTTTAACTTTTTACTTAATTAATTTTTTTTTTTTCTTAGACAGGGGTCTTGCTCTGTCGTTCAGGCTAGGCTTGAACTTACTATGCAGCCCAATGGGCCTCCAACTCACGGTGACCCGCCTGCCTCAGTCTCCCTTGTACTTGGATTACAGGCCTGTGCCTCCATACCCAGCAGCACTGTACTTAGTTACTATAACAAAACCAACTTTAGAGAAAGTACTATTATAAATATTCTAGTCAGAAAATGCCTTAAGGTACGTTTCCCTTTTATTCAAAATCAGAGATTACAGTAACTGGCAATGACTTGTTCTAACAATGTGAAACTGTCCAAAAAGTCCTCTTCTTCAATTCCAAATTTTGTGTACTGATGAATATAGGCTCTGGGGGAAAAGAACCAGAAAATGTAAAATGAACAATTTCAGGCATATTAGTAGCTTACAATCAAGCAACAAGAGCGAGGGGAGGGGAAGGGGAAGGAAAAAGGACTGAGACTGAGTTGTCCATGTGCCCCTGCCCACGATGAATGTACTCATTATGTACTGCAAATCCATGCCGATAAAGAGGGAGATCAAGCAGTGAACAGATCTTTTCTAGCTCGTGAACAGTCGACATCACAGATCTCTTAGAAGTCTTACATTGGCTGGGTACGCTGGCACACGTCTGTAATCCTAGCACTCAAGAGGCTGAGGCAGGATTGCTGTGAGTCTGAGGGCAGCCTGGGCAACATGGTGAGTTCAAAGCCAGCCTGAACTGTAGACCCTGTCTCAAAAACCAAAACCAAAACCAAACCATACCAAACCAAAGACATCTGCTGACATTTCTTAGTACCAAGCAGATTCAAAACTACAGTGTATATTACTCAGGAAGATCAGAATCTTTTCTACTGCTTTGAGGGTCCTTCTTTTTGAGATGGGGGTCTCACTATGCCAAATGCTAGGGTTACAAATGTGCTTCCAACCCAGGCTCAGATCTTTTTTTTGTTTTGTTTTTTGAGACAGGGTCTCACTATGCATTCAAGCTGGCCTTGTGCTTACTTTGGAGCCCAATCTGCTCTCTTGCAACACTCCTCCTGCCTCAGATTGGAGTTATATGCAAGCCACCATACCCAGCTCAGATCTTATTTATTTCTTTTGTCTTTTTCCTTTTTATCCATACTGGGGATCGAACTCATGACTGCCTGCTTGCAAGGCAGGCACTTATGCCACTGAGCTAAATCCCCAGCCCTCAGATCTTATTTTTAAAAAACTATCTGATTGTCTATTTTTTTCTTTCAATTTTTCTTTGTCTTTTTGAGTCAGGGTCTTAGTATGCAGTTCAGGCTGGCCATGAACGTACTATGGAGCCCAGGCTGGTCTCGAATTTGCAGTGATCTTCCTGCCTCAGCCTCCTGAGTGCTAGAATTACAGGTGTGCATCCCCACACCCAGCCCTGATTGTCTCTGTCTTATAATAAAATTTCTGCTTTAATTTTATATGGTAAAAGAACTACTCATTTAGTCAACAATATCAATGTAACAATAACAGCCCATGTCTGAATCCAGCCCCATGGATCCAGCCTGTGGACTCGGCGTCACTTACTTAGAAGCAAACATATTCCACGCTTTGCCCACAATTGTATCGAGTGGCCTCACAAAGAACTGGCTGTTGCTGACCAGCGCCGCGGACCTCTCATATCTGTTGAAGGCTCTCGAGGTTTTCCACACGGACAAGGCATCTGCGGGCCTCAGCCACGAGGTGTACAGGGCGGGGTCCTTAAATCCCTCTGGAGCAGGGAGAGGACAGCAGTATCACTTACAGAAAATGGTGACAGCTGGGAAAACCAAATGAATTGATGGGTATTTGCTTGTGCGTTTCACCCAAAATCTCTTCTGCCTTTTATTTTTGTGGTGTTGTGGATTGACAGCAGGCCTCACACAGCCCAGGCAAGTGCTCTACCTCCGAATCACACTCCGGCTCCAATGCCATCGTCATCACCGGCTCCCTCTTACCCTCCCCTTCCTGCTCCTCTGCCTCTCCTCCCCCCATGGAACGGGGCATCAAACCCAGGCCTTCACGATGAACTACATACTTAGAGACAGGGTCTTGACAACTCTCTAAGTTGCCCAGGTTGGGTCTGAATTTTCAGTATTTTGGTCTCAGCCTCCAAGAGTGCTAGGATCACAGGTGAGCGCCTCATGCCCAGTTCTGTTTGCCTTCTATATTAGGAATTCTTTTTCTATTTTATCGGTACCTGGGATTGAACTCAGGACAGTGCCACTTGCAAGGCAGGTGCGTATGCCACTGAGCTAAATTCCCAGCTTCCCTTCTATATTGTGTTTAAATGACCCATATTTGTTTTTCAAAAATAAGTGGCAATAACTCATACTACTCAGAAAATAATACAAAGTATTATGTCACCAGAACAGCTGAAATGCCATCACCCAGAGACAGAAATTGTGAACATTTATTTTGTGTAATGTGTGTGATTTTACACATGTCATTTTCTATATTCTGTGTTTTTCTTTCACCAGTGTGTTGTGAACTTTTATACATCAATAAAGAGAATTCATCTTTAAAGACTCCTTATGTGAATAGGATATCATTTATTTAAGTTGGGTATTTAGGTTATTTCCACATTTTGTTACTGTGAAAGATGTGAAGAACATCTTTGCAAGAACACTGTGCATTTGTGTCATTTGCACTGGGTAAATTTTTGTAAGCATATTACTTTATACATATATATATATATTTTTTTTTTTTTTAAAGCCAAGTGTGATGGCATGTGCCTGTAGTCCTAGCCCTTGGGAAGCTGAGGTAGGAGGATTGCCATGAGTTCAAGGCCAGCCTAAACTACATAGCAAGATACTCTCTAAAAAATAAAATATTGATGGCTGTGGGTACAGCTCAGCGACCAAGCACTTGGCCTGAATACACACACACATACACAAAGGCCAATATAAAACCTAAAGTGAAAGCCAGGCATAGTGGTGCATACCCATTACTGTAATCCCAGCACTCAGGGAAGCTGAGGAGGAAGGATCACAAGTTCAAGCCCAGCCCAGGCAACTCAGTCATTTAGTGAGAACTGGCTGTAAAATTAAATACTTTCAAAAGAGTTGGGGATGCAGCCCAGTGTGAGGACCTAGATTCAAGGCCTCATACTTGGGGGAAAAAAATTTAAAGTGAAGAACTATGAAAACAGTCTAGTATCAGCTCAGCTTGAAATGATCTATTTCATTAGTTCTTTTTCTAAGGGGTATTACAAGGTATAGATTGGTTTTTATACCGCAAAGTAGCAAATTTGATACTGCTGATGTCATCAAGGATAAACTATAAATGTAGAGAGTAGCCATAGAAAAACAGCTGATAACAATACTGCTCTGAGGGGCTGGAGGTTTAGCTCAGCAGCATAAGTGCCTGCCTTGCAAGCAGGCAGTCGTGAGTTCGATCCCTGGTACTGATAAAAAGGAAAAAGACAAAAAAAAAAAAGAATACTCTCTGCCAGGCATGGTGGTGCTTACCTGTAATCTCAGTGCTCAGGAGGCTGAGGCAGGAGGGTTGCTGTGAGCCTGAAGCCAGTCTGGGATATATAAGTGAGTTCAAGGCCAGCCTGAACTACATAGTGAGACCTTGTCTCACACATACACAAAAAAGGAATACAAGGTACACTGCTCTTCCACCTTCCTACACTTGGCACAGTGACCACTGCTTGTCCAGCGATCCGTTCTCCATCTTCCTTTAATAACAGGGCTCCCCAATTGCTCTGCAGGGGTTGGGATCAAACCCAGGGCCTGCAACATGTGAGGCAAACTACCACTGAGCTGCACCCTCAGCCCCGTGACCTGCCTTTTAATTACACTCACAGCCACCTGCAGTGAGCTGTGGTACAGGACTCAGTCCCCGCCCAGAGGACAGAGCTGTCCTCGGGATATGCAACTCTGTGAGTGAGAGTGCGTCTGCTCATTCCTGTGGGATTTCTCATTTGTTGTTGCTGGGAATGGAACTTAGGGCCTTGAAAGTACTGGAGCTACACCTCCTGAACACTATTCTACTCCATTCTGGGTTTTTTTTTTTTTTGTCTTTTTCCTTTTTATCGGTACCAGGGATCGAACTCACGACTGCCTGCTTGCAAGGCAGGCGCTTATGCCGCTGAGCTAAACCTCTAGCCCCTCTACTCCATTCTGTTTTGAGATGAGTTTCACTAGAGTGCCAGGCTGATCTTAAGTGCCAGGGTTTTCTGCCTGAGCCTCCTGAATGCCCTACTCCAGGTGCGCCCAGTGTGCTGGCTCAGTCCGGTGTGGTTTCAGCTGAATTCTCACAGGTATCCTGGGCTCTGGGAAGGCAGTCTCAGTAAAGCAACCAGAGCTAAACTTTATCTTGTTTAAACGCCTTCTATTTTGGTGTCCAGTCATATAGAAACTGATACAACAGTTACACTTTGCCACTAAAACATGTTAATTATTACCTTCTTTTCTCCAAGAATAAATACAGGGACTTATTTTGGAGACAGGATCTCACTAAGTTGCTAAGTTGAGCCTCAGCCTCCCAAGTGCTGGCTTTAAAGGTGTGTACCACCAAACGCAGCGATGGGACTCCAATGTGCACCCATGTACAATGTACATCTTAGTTTTCACTTGGACTTCTGCTTACCCAGATTTGCATTCTGTACATCTTTCCCACGAAGGATGACCAAGTTAGCAAGGGAGGTGTTAAAATGCTGCTCCCTGTTGAGAGACAGTTTGTTGAGAGGTGGAAGTCTTGGTAAGGAAGGCCGCACTTGCCAATCAATACCTTGGCAAAAGAGAAAAAAGGCAAAATAGAAATTATTCCTGGGCCTCACATTTAATCAAGAATCTGCCAGTACATACAGGGCAGATTTGTTGGGAACTAACAGCTCCCGTGTGCCTTCTGTTTTTCCCTTTGGAAGGGCCATTGGCCAGCTAGCCTAGGCCTACTGCATTAGTTTGTTGAATACAACAGGGGCAAAGGACTGTACTTGAGAAACCTCCCCTGAGGAGGACAAACAGACATTCAGGAACATTCTGGAACAGTATATATGAGGCTGAGGCACTAATGGCATATAACTTTTTTTTTTCTTGTGTGTGAGAACAGAAGTCATTAAAAGATAAGGGACAGAGAATAAAACCAGCCTCAAGACAAACCCCAAAGATTTGCACCTATGTATCCTCAGGCCATTGGAGATTCCCGTCTCACACTGGACAGGGTTGATCTTAATGGCCAAAAAAGACGTGGCGTAAAGGAGTGTGTGTGACCTGAAGCTTGGTCAAAAAAATAATTTCTGTCTTAACTCATTCTTGGAAAATTCACTCCTCCCTGGTGCTAGGACAAGTCAACTGGGAACAGATACATTGCTGATGAGGGCTTACATGGGTCCAGTCTTTATATAGAGTAGCCTGACAGTTATAAAACTAGATCCTGCACCAGGCATGGTAGCACACTGCACTCAGGAGGCTGAGGCAGGAAGATCGCTGCGAGGTGAAGGCCAGCCTGGGCTATACAGAGAGTTCAAGGGCAGCCTGAACTATACAACAAGACTCTATATCAACTAAGCCTGCAGGGTGTGGGGGCACACGCCTGTAATCCCAGCACTTGGGAGGCTGAGGAAGGTACATCATTGCAAGTGCAAGACCAGCCTGGGATACAAAGTGAGCCCAAAGCCAGCCTCAATTGCACAGTGAGACCCTGTCTCAAAAAGACCAAAAAAAAAGTCCAAGCCAACCAAACAAAAACCCTAGATCTGGCCACTTGGCCTATGCCATACATATATTTATGCATAAACATCTATCCAAAAAATGAAAATATTCAGCATCTGGAGTTGTAGTTCAGGAGCAAAGCACTTGGCTAGCATGAATGAGGTCCTGGGTTTTAAAAATGTATTTGCTTGTTTGTCTGCAGTACTAGGATTGAACACAGGGCCTTTGCACACTACTGCATCCCAAGCCTATCTTTATTTTTTGAAACAGGATCTACTAAGTTGTGCAGGCTGGGCTCAAACAGGCAAATCCTTCTGCCTTCGCCTACCCAGGTGCTGGGATGACAGCATGGGCCAACACTCCAGGCTAAAAGAAGGGAATTTGTATGTTCAAATTCTATCTATAACAAATTATGAAAAAATGTTGGCATTCAAAAGTTCTGGACTGAAGATGACTAAGCAAACTGTGGTTAATGACTTAACAAACCTCCTAACAGAATGTCTCGTACTCCCCAAAGTGCACTGTGTTCCTAGAGATTTTAACAGGTACTGCTAGAAAAACAAGGATTGTGGCCAAAAGCACTCCCAACATGAACTTCCATCATCTCTCCAAACTCCTGGTACCACAGTCCAAAATCCGTCAGCTGTCACAAGTAAATGTATAAAAAATCTTCTTTCACGGTATTAAACCTATGCATTTCACAATGCAGTACACTATATGCTACTAAGATAACACACAGTGATTTCTAGTTCAACACAGCAGACTAAGCAGATACTATACTGCCATTTTCTCCTCCCACTAATAAAGGGATTTCTACTTCCTTTTTTTTCCCTCAGTCTTTTTTTGTTTGTTTATTTTTGGTTTTTGGTCTTTTTGAGACAGGGTTTCACTATGCAGTTGAGGCAGCCTTGAACATGCAGTGATCCTCCTGCCTCAGTCTCCCGAGTGCAAGTGTGTGCTACCATGCTGGGCTTGGGAGTTCTCTTTCTTTCTTTCTTTTTTTTTAAAGACAAGGTCTCACTCTAGTTTAGGCTGCCCTCAAACTCACTGCAATCCTCTTGCCTCAACCTCCCAAGTGCTGGAATCCTACTTGGGATTTCTTTTTCTTTTTCTTTTTGGAACTAGGATGAAACTCACAATCTCACGCTTGCCAGACAGGTCTTATGCTACTGAGCTAAATCCCCGCCCCCACTTGGGATTTCTTTAAAAGCACAAAGGATTAAAAAGAGAGAGAGAAGAGGACTGGGGATTTAGCTCAGCGGCATAAGCACCTGCCTTGCAAGCAGGCGGTCATGAGTTTGATCCCTGGTACCAATAAAAATGAAAAAGACAAAAAAAAAAAGAGAAAGGTAACATCAACAAAATTTTGGCAACAAGAAAGCAAATGAACTGCTGGCTACTGACTGAGCAAACGGGAAATTTGCCTGCCTGCCTGCCTGCCTTCCTTCTGTGGTTCCTATTAGACCCAGGGCCTTGCCCATGTTAGGCAAGGGCTCTACTACTGAGTTTTATCTGCATCTCACAAGTTCAAACTTCCACCACCTACGAGGGAAGTCCTGGCCAGGCATTTCTCAATGCAGAGGAAACACGAGTGTTAAAACTGCACACCTGTAACCCCAGCCACTCAGAAGGCTGAGGCAGGAGGGTTACAAATTTGGGGACAACCTGGCCAATTTAGCAAAGCCTCATTTAAAAAGAAAATTAAAACAAAGATCTTAGTGATGTAGACTAGTGGTAGAGCTGCTGCCCACCAATGCCTGGTATCTGGGTTCAACTCTCAGCACCAAAAAAAGGGTGCAGTCTATTCAGAAAGCAGGGACCCCCTGGCACCTCCCCACTCCTTGCAGCACGGGGGTTTGGCTCTGAAAAAGCTCAGTGAGCCGAGGCACACATCCATGTTGTTTGCTTCCTAAACTGGTCTCATTCTCTCTGGAAGCCTTTAGGTTTTTCCTTGTCCTGTATGCTTGCAAACTCTTTGGCCCTTTTGTCCATCTCAACCGAATTCAGGGATTCTGGGAGGGCAGAGGGCGTGCTTCCTTTCTGCAGCATCCCTGGCGCCTAGAGCAGCACACAGCGAGCTCGTCACCGTCCCTGCCCAGTGAGCTGCCTGGGGCACAGAAGGGGCCCCATGGATGCCACCCAAGTGGCACGAGTGTGGGGTTTTTTTTGTTTTTGTTTTTTTGTCTTTTTCCTTTTTATCGGTACCAGGGATCGAACTCACGACCGCCTGCTTGCAAGGCAGGCGCTTATGCCGCTGAGCTAAATCCCCAGCCCCACGAGTGTGGGTTTTGATCTCGTGGCCATTTTACTGGTGGGAATCCTAAATATCATACTTGGAGTCTTTCCCATGCAGTCCTTTCTGCAGAGAGGTAGTTTCTTCTGACTGAATCCAACAAAACTCACCACCCAGAATCTTGATTGTACTGATTCACCTCTTTCATCTTAGGTCTCCTTGTGTGTCAAAAATAAATTAAATGCCAGGCATAGTGGCACATGCTTATAATCTCAGCACTTGGGAGGCTGAGCCAAGAGAATCACAGTGATTTTGAGGCCATCCTGGGGGCTACAAAATGAGTTCAATGCCGGCCTGAATACATGGTGAGACTGTCACAAAAAGACCAAAATAAAAAAATAATGTGAATTCAGTCCTAGAGTAATTTGCTTAATCTCTCTGGCACTTTTCTTTTTGTAAAATGAAATGAAATAGTCTCAAAACATTCAGGCATATTTATTAAGCAGCTTACTAGTTCATGATAGGATAGCTTGGCAGAGTCATTCATTGCCAAAGAACCAGTCACTGAGCTCTAACCCCAGCACCGCAGGTAAGAAAAAGGCATGATATGGTATGTGACTTCTCAAAGGGAGGCTGGACACTGGGAGACAACAAAAGCAGTGCCTGTGAGACACTGGGTGAAAGCAAGTCCCAGGCTACGAGCCAATGCCTGGCCAACTATTCCGATGGAAGGGCGGAACAATGGCATTAGCAGCTCAGAGTTTATCTTCCCCATCTTCCTTCTTTTTTTTTTTTTTGGTCTTTTTCATTTTTATCGGTACCGGGGATCGAACTCACGACTGCCTGCTTGCAAGGCAGGTGCTTATGCCGTTGAGCTAAATCCCTAGCTCCCCCATCTTCCTTCTTAGGAAGCTTCTGGAGGCTACGGTTCATCAATGTGACAGAAGAAACCCAGAAAGGGAAAATCCCAGAAGCAGGGGTCGAATATCAGATGAGGCCAACAGAGATGCTAGTGCTGACTGCTGATCAATCCAGACTTAACAGGCCAAGGGTTTGCCAGAAGTATCTGCAAGCCAAAAATGCAAAGAACAAACTACCTGAGGGTTTGAACATGAGAAGGGATGCCTTTTTTATAGCAGAGTTTTGGGATAGATTAGTGATAGGTAAGTAGGAATATGAACAACTCTAAGAGGAAACAAGTCGTACATAAAACAAGACATACAGCAGTAATCTGCACAATACATGGCTCGACTGTGAATATTACATAAGAAAAGTAATAAAAATGCTGAAAACTGGTGTAACTCAAAACTGTTACCACTAATTGAGAGAAATCAGACAAATGTGCGTGATTGAGTGTGTATGTGCATAGGGATATAAAGAAGACTCAGTCACTAGATTTCACATTAGGAAGGCAATGGGTAATTTCTAAGACCAGCAAACAAAACAAGAGTAGAGATATTTTAGATCCATGGAGACAGATTCCAGAAAAAAGAGCTAAAGCACTGACAGCAGTTTCGTGTGTGCAAGGAGGCAGTGGTGGGTAGCAGATTCTGTTCTTGTTATAAATTTACATTAGATAAATGACTTCACTTTGAAAAATTGACACATAATTTGCACATGGTGCAATGTAATACGTGTAATTAAACACACACTTAAATGTTTTTGTCTGTCTCTTTTTTTGAAACTTTTTAAGCTGCTGAGGCTGGAACCAAGGCTTTGGGATGCCAAGCCCATGCTCTACTGCTGAGCCTGACCACCGCAGCCCTCACCCTTACATGAGCTTGGACTACTTGGCTTTTAAAACCATGTTTACAGGCAGCAGGCATGGTGGCTCACACCTATAATCAGAGCTGCTCAGGAAGCCAAGGCATGCTACGGATTGCAAGTGTAATGCCAGCCCAAACAGTTAAGTGAGACAGTTTCTCTAAAAATAGAAAGGGTGGGGATGGAGCCTGCTGGTAGAGCCCGCACCTAATGAAGCCCTGGGTTCCTCTCAGGTACCAAAAACAACAACATATAAAACTACGCTGACATGGTACTTTGGTTAAAATACAGTAAAGCTTTAAAAAACCCCACGGCACTCATCTGAAATGTTCTTTGGGACTTAGCTGGGAGGAGCTGAAGGAGCTCTCCCAGGATGGCCTGGCCAGTTCCTGCAGGAAGCCTCAGGCCACAAGAAGGCGCCTTTGTTTCAAGGGGCACCAGCCAGTTCATCCTCAGGGCTCAGCCAGGCACTCTGCCCAGCGTGTGGGCTGCAGTGCTTTAAAGAATGCTTTACCTTCTTCCATTTTCGCATTAGAAATGAGCATCTGTCTCAAATGCTTCAGGAGGCCAACCCAAGTAAAAGTGCTGTACGCCAGGGAATTCTCAGACATCTGAGGAATGTTGCGAACACCAAGCATCTTGAATTCAGGATGGGGAACTAAATTCTCCATTAAGTCTCCTGTAAAGAAGAAAGAAAAAGATCTGAATTAAAATGTTTTTATTCCATACTGTTGCCATTGGCCTGTACATAATCATGATTTCATGTTTTTTGATCAACTGTGCTTCATCCAAAGCCAGAACTGGTTAAAAATTCAAAATAATAAAATTTCAGAGATGATGTCTATCACAGACTACATCTTTGTCTTAGCACTCATTTTGTGCTCAGGGGTGGTAGTGGTGATGTAGCTCTGATGGAGCATTTGCCGTGCATATGCAAGGCCCTGGGTTTGATTCCTAACACTGGAGGAAAGACAGACAGACAGACAGACAGACAGACAGACAGACAGAAAAAGTGAGAAGAGATAAAAGGAGTGAGGAAAGGAAGGAAGGAAGAAGGAAGGGAGGAAGGGAAAAAGGGAAAGCTAAGCATTGTGGCACATGCCTGGAACCCTAGACTCCTAAGGCATAGGCTGAAAGACTGCACATCTGGGCAAGCCCAGGCCACTTAGGGACATAAAATATAAAAAAGGGTGGGGATAGTATGGTTCTTTTTTTCATTTTGTTTTTTTCAGACAGGGTCTCACTATATAGCCATTTCCCAAGTACTGGGATTATAGGTATGCACTGTCATGCCTGGCTAAAGGCTAGAGGCAGAGTTCAGAGCTCCTCGAGTTCAATCCCCAGTAGTGCTAAAAACAAAACAACTAAACTAAAACCACTCATCAAAATCAAAAGGAGAATTCAGAAACTGAGTCACTGACGATGTGAACAAACCATTAAATTGCAGGAAAATGAAGAAGGTATCAGGGCTAATATGCTTTTCCTGTCATTCTGTGTTTACTAACTATACCGAGAGAAAAACCTTTTCAATCTTTTACTTATGTAGTTATATGATATTCCTGCCTTCTGAATCCATCTGTTGCCTTCTTTCTGGCAAAATCCAGGCCTGGATTGGCCCTGCTACTCACATTCTCCCTCGGGGTACAATCTGGAGCACCCTGCTGGCAGGCTGGCTGCTCGATCCTCCACAGTACCTGCCTCTCACGGTCATGTCCCAGGCCCCACCACCTCTGTGAACTCCATATCCATTTGCTCTCCAACCAACCAACAACATGCACTGTTTGGGGCGCTAGGACAAGAGTAATACATAAACTAGACAAAAATTTTGGCCCTTAACTGGGTGTAGTGGTTCATGCCTATAATCCCAGCTTTGTAGATGGCAAAGTTAGGGGGACAGAGTGCCAGCTCAGCACGGGCGACTTAGTAAAACCCTGCCCCCAGTACTGGGAGGAGAAAAAATTCTAGTTCTAACCAGGTGTGGTGATACTTGTCTATAGTCCCAGGTACTCGGGAGGCTGAGGCAGGAGGATCACTCAGGGGCAGGAGTTCTAGGCCAGCCTGAGCAACACAACAAGACCCAGTAAGAGGTGGGGGAGAAGAGGAGGAGGAGAAGAAAGAGGAGGAGGAAGAAAAAGCTGGCCATAGTGGCATATGCCTGTAATCCCAGTACACAAGAGGCTGAGGCAGGAAGGTCATAAATTTGAGGCCAACTGGATTATGTAATAAGACCCTGTCGTTATTTATTATTTTTGGTACCGGGGTTTGAACTCACAACCTCCTGCTTGCCAGGCAGGTGCTTATGCCACTGAGCTAAATCCTCAGCCCCAACCCTGTCTTTAAAAACAACAACGAAAACTGGGAGAGGGGGGCTGGAGAGTTAGCCAGCGGCATAAGCGCCTGCTTTGCAAGTGCATAGTCATGAGTTCAATCCCCAGTACCAAAAAAAAAAAAAACTGGGACAGGCAAGCATTTGAGAAACAGATTAGAAATGAGGGTAAAGATTACAAAGTTAATTGCACTTAGATGATCTGAATTAATAAGGCACACTTAACAAAACGTGCTGAAGAATTGCAGAAATGTTTCAGAGGCTTTAAAAGGGAGCACAACTGGTCAGGAAATACAAAACAGAGTAGATACGAAGGAAGAACAAGAGAAACATAAGACCTAGAAAACAAAACAAAACAAACAAAAACCCATGAGATTTTCCTATAAAAAACAAACATGGAGAGACCAATACCTAGTGGATTTCTTCTGTAGTGAAATGAGCCTTCTGCAGAATAAGTAGGCTGGAACACGCTTCCCAGCTGATGTGCAAGGACTTGATTTATATCCCGAAAGGAGATCTGCTTGATATTCATCAGTTTTGCACAGATCTTATGGATAGTATCATTCTCATGAACAAGGAGGGCTTCTGAAGATCGGTACAAATGAGACAGCGTCAAAATGGAGTTGTAGTTCTGAACGATAACCTGGAGAAGGAAGGGCAGAAATCAGGCAGGAGAGACCAGTGGTTAGGGGCGTTTCTTCTAAGTTGGCCATCATGGCTGTAATTTAATCTTGGTTACTGGGGAGGCTCGAGAAAGATGATTCCAAATTTAAGTTCACTCTAGACAATTTGGAAAGATTCTGTTTCAAAATAAAATCTGAAAAAAGGCAGAGGATATAGCTCAGTGCTTGCCTATCATGCACAAGGTTCTGAGTTCTATCCCCACACCAAAATGAGAAAAAGAAAACTGGAGATTCTTAAGGCATCCTATCTAAGCTCGAACACTGGCTCTGTCACTTCCCAGCTGCATAACTTCTGGCAGATTATTTCATTGCTCCATGCCTCAGTTTCCTCATTTTTAAAGCAGGGATAATAATCGTATTAGCCTCCTAGAGTCTTAAGATTAGTGATATTAGAACAATGCCTTCCAGACAAACAGTGGCTATTACTACCATACTTTCTTCCTACATTATTTCCTATAACGACTTTCCTCACCTCTTTTTGTAAACATAAATATTTTTTCTGTGACACAGGGTCTCACTATGCAGTTCAGGCCGTCTTAGACTTTTGGCGACCCTCCTGCGGCCTTCTGAGTTGCTGGAATTATAGGCATGTGCTATCACACCCAGCCAATATTTTCTTTTTCTATTTTTTTCTTCCTTTCTTTCCTGTCTTCCTGTTTCTCTCTCCTCTTCCTCTCTCCCTCTTCTTCTTTTCTCTCTTTTCTTTTCCTTTCCTTTTGGTCTTTCTGGAGACAGGGTCTCACTATATAGTCCATACTGACCTTAAACTCATGGTGACCCTCCTGTCTCAGCCTCCTAAGTGCTAGAATTAGAGGCATGTGCTATCATGTTCTTTCCTTTCTTTTTTCTTCCTAGTATTGGGGATTGAACCAAGGCAGCACATCATCAGCCCTTTTCTTTCTTGAGACAAAGTTTTGCTAAATTATCCAGGGTGGCCTAAACCTTGTCCTCTTCCTGTCTCAGCCTCCCAAGCAGCTTGGATAAGAAGTATGTGCCACAATGCCATTTTGTCTTTAGAATTTTTAAAAACAGGATGAACACCTCATGTTTGGAAAAACTGAAGCAAAATTAATTATTCATGGAAGTATCATATTGTATGCAATATTTCCTTAAGACACAAGACACATTTCCAAAGAGAGGATCAAAGCCATCTTTATTCCCATTCATTTCAACTGGAAGGAAAACGACATCACTAATTAATATGTTAATATCTGGGTGGCGGGCGACCCAAGGAGAGAACCAGCCGGCCAGCGTCTCCTGAGATCCACGCCATGTTGCAACCTAGGGCACTGAGCAACAAAGGAACCTGCTTGCCTCCCTGGTAAGCAGCTGTGAGCCTACCAGCACACGGGCTGAGAATCAAACATCCTACTCAAGCCCTCCTTAGCAAAGGGGAGCCAGAGGTCTGAGCATCTCTTGGGAGGATGACCGTATGCAATATAGCAAGTATGGGGCATTTCCTCCTACCACCTCTTTGAAGGCAAATATTGTTATCACTTGTTGGGAGCCGCAGCCCCGAGCCCGGTCGCCTCACTTGGCGGACGTGAGGCCTGTAGTAAAGAGTAAAGCCTGAGGTAGATTACCCCTCCCATCGAGCACGTTAGTTTCCTGCTTACCGCGTAAGCAACCCGCTCAACAATATAGTCTGCCTGGCAACTGATGATGTTAGCCAATCAGCTTGCCTTGCTTACTTTAACATGATTGGACACTGTATCCGTATATATACTGGTGCCACCCCTGGGGGGGAAGAAGAAGCCCGGAAGTAGAAGCCTAGAAGGAGCCGCGGGGAGCGGACCAAAGGAGGCTTCGGCTGGGAGCGATCCCAGGGCAGGCTGTACGGAGAAGAAAAATAAAAGAAAAGGTTGTCCACTGCCAGACTTTGTCGTGTGTCCTTCCTGCCGGCCGGGAGCGGACATCGACAATCACTGATTTGCTTTGTTCTGATTAATTGTATTGCTCTATTCAATACTCCGTTTTGATAGGTTTTATAATGCTCTGTATTTGGTTTGGTTTTGCTCTGCCTGATTGACTGGACAAGTATTGTGACGATAACGAAATATACTGTGGTACCTATTACTGTTATCCTGGTAACCTGCTGTGAAATTCTGTACCAATTTCACTGCATTGTCTTGACTGGCTTTGTTCTGTCTTGTTCTGTTGTATTTTACTACCTTCAAAATAATAATAATAATAATAAAAATATGTTAATACCTCACCAGTTCCATAAGGCCAAATTATCTGATTCATTTTCAAGGCGTTTGAGTAGTGATCTTGTAGACGCTGTGTAAGGAAGGCTCCCAGCCCTGATCCTGTGCCCCCAGCTATGCTCATGATGATGAAAAAACCACTTAAAGAGTCACACTTCTCCACTTCCTTCTGGATTAGGCTCATTATAGATTCTTCATGCTTGGGTCCGTGAACAGAGTAACTATGTAGTGGTAAAAGAAACAAACACAAATACCATTCAGTTTAAAAGAGAGATGTGATGCAGAAGTGAAAGGTTAGAGATCTTTTCTAAAGTTAAGAGAGTGAATACTCATGAAAGGTACGGGTGCCCTCTCTGAAAAACTTTAAAATACACCAGTTAAATAAATGTAGCAGGTGAAAAGGACTGCTAGAAGAGTAAATTTACAGAATGCAGACAGTTCTTTTTTTATAGGCTATTCCTTTTTTATTTCCTTTTTTCAGTATGAGAGACTGAACCCAGAGCTCTCACACTGAGCTACATCCCCAGTGCTTTTTATTTTTTTACATTTTGAGACAGAGTCTTGTAAGGTGCTGAGTTGCCCAGGCTGGGCTCATACTTGCAATCTTCCTGGCTCAGCCTCCCAGAGTGCTGAGATTATAGGTGTGCAAGACCACACCTCATGTATCAGCCATTCCTTTGGCTGGGGCTTTCAAATCCAGGTATTTTTTACTCATTTACGGTAAAATATAATATTTGAGGGGCTGAGGATTTAGCTTAGCAGCATAAGCGGCTGCCTCGCAAGCATTAGGTTGTGATCCCCAGTACCAAAAGAAAAAAAGAGGGGCTGGGGATTTAGCTCAGCGGCATAAGCACCTGCCTTGTAAGCAGGCAGTTGTGAGTTTGATCCCTGGTACCAATAAAAAGGAAAAAGACAAAAAAAAATTTGATATTCATAACATAGTTTTAAAGTAGTACTTCCTAAACTGCTGCATATTAGAGTCCTAGGGGATCTTTGAAAAATCCTGACATTTGGGCTTCACCCCAAAACAACTAAATCAGAATCTCTGGAAATGATCCCTCTGCATCAGGATTTCCCAGAGAATGCCAGGAAATTCCAGAGTACAGCAAACTGCCTTGTAGTATTCCCAAGGACTAGAATACTGCCAGGTAAGGGTACTACATTAAAGGTAAGTTAATTTCCAGCACAACAATGAAGAATGGAAAATTCTGCTGCAGAATATTCGTGGCCTTATCATTATGCATTTTTTTCATTATGCATTTTAAGGCACAGAGATGGAATGAGTTTTTCTGGATAGATCAAATTCTAAAACTTTAAAACAGCAATTTCAAGATCATGTGTTCAGCCTATCAACTGTGCAGCTGTAACTACACTGTCTACTAATTGGCTATGCTGGTGCAATGAAACTGAAAATCATGAGGAATTATTCTTACCCATATGCCCAGTTGTTTCCAGAACCCTGTTTCTGACAGAAGCACGCATGCTGACCATACTTCCATCGCCCAGGCTGGGCAGCCTTTGACAGTATTTGATTGATAACTTTAGGTTCCATGTCAACAAGCACAGCCCGGGCAATTGGAACTAGAGAAGAAAAATACAATAAAAAAACCTTCATATGTCATATTTAGGTAACGTGGAGCATAAACTTTTAGAACACTAAGCTACAGTCCCAGCCCTTGGCTCACAAACAAAACAAAACAAAACAAAACAAAACAAAGCAAAACAAAACAAACAGTTGGGGAAAGATTGGTCATATTGGCTCAGAATGTGGCAGCTACAGAAGAAGATAGATGCTTGTAAAGTCCAGGATTCTTCTAAGCTCCCTGGACTAACCTGGTTAACTTCATTCAGTTCTAAAGACATCTTTGGGGTGCTTACCATATGCCATGTATTGTGCGGGGAACAGAGAGATGAAGGCAACCTCAAACCAGTCCTAGAACGATCAGTGACAGAAATAAAACATGATAACCCACATCTCAGTGTAGTGGCACACACTCGTAATCACAGCTATTTGGAATCGCTGAGGCAGGAGGATTACATGTTCAAGGCCAGCCTGGGAAACTTAGTGAGACCTTGCCTCAAAATTAAAAATAAAAAGGGGCTGGGAGGATAGCTCAATGGTAGAGTACTCCTGGCTTCAATCCAGTGCTGCCAAACATAAATAACAAAAACAAAGCCTATCAACACTTAATCATAGTGCAATATGAGGCCCATAACAAATCCACACCAAAGAAGGAGCCTACTCAGAGATGCACAGCTATCATGGGCACAACACACAATTCAAAATTATTAGAGAAGGAAAAAAAAAATTAGAGCAGAGGATGAAGAGGAGAGAGTACCAGGGATGGGAAACAGACAAGGCTCTAACTCTGGAAACCCTCATAGGTAATGCTAACGTGCTTGAATTTTACCTCTTAGGCAGTGATAAAGCACTGAACATATTCCAGCAGAAGAAAAGTTGGATATTCTTTTAGAGGGCAGATGAGATGCACATGAGATTCCAGGCAGGGAATCCCATGAATGTCTGGAAATAGTATGGGTGACAGAGTCAGATCTAAGGCAGTAACAGCAAAGGTGGAGAGGGCAGAACTGTCTGGTGAGATACACAGGGCTCAGAACAGGCAGACCTTGAGTGCAAGTTTTAAAGAAAAGATAATGGGAAGCCAGGTACACCCTGTAAACCCAGCACTTGGGAGGCTGAGGCAGGAGGATTGATGAGTTCAAGGCCAGGTGGTACTACATAGTGAGACCCTGTCTCAAAAATAAAACAAAAAACCTCTGAAAAACAAACAAATATAAATGAACACCTTGGGGATAGAGACAAGAATGTGAGCTAGAATGGGAGATAGAGGTGGCAAAGTTTACAAATCAGTCTGCACTTGAAGACTGTGCTAGAAATGAATCACTAATGTAAAAAGATGTAGCACATTGTGACTGAAATTGTCCAGAGGGAATTGTGCCTCAGCTGCTAAGAAAAGTTCAGAGCCTAAGAAGGTGTGAGTTTAACAGTTACTGTTATCAAACCCAGTAATAAAGCTAAGTGAAGGAAAGAAAATAATGGTAATCAAGAGGTTATTTGAAACATTTCTTAGAGTTACTTTAGTGACACTGGGGCAGAAGCGTGATTATAGCTGGTTAAACAGGGTACTTCTTTGGAAATCTTTGTTGAACAAGAAAAAATAGTAAGGAAGAAGATGGGCTGGGGTAAAGCTCAGTAGTTGATTACTTGCCTAGCATGCATGAGACCCTGGGTTCAATCCTCACTACTACCAAAAACAACAACAATAACAACAACAACAAAGCTGCAGTCAAGAGATAAGTCTTGATTGGTTGGTTTTATTTCTTCTTTTTATAGTGCTGAGACCCAAACTCACAGCCTCATGTATACTGGACATGCATTCTACGCTAAGCTACATCCCAGTCCATGTGATTGGTTGGTGAGCTCTAACCATGCTTAAGTGCTGGGAGGAAGATGCCCCTAGAAAAGCAAAGGTTGGTTGTTAACATAGAAACAAAGCACCAGGTGTAAAGTCATTCCCTATAGAGATAGGAAGGGATGGAGTTCAGACATTTTTGGAAGATCAGACCTTGAAGAGGTTTACATCAGAGTAGAGAGGCCTGTGGCCCACACATACCTCCGTTTTCCTCCCTGAAGAATCTTTCTCTGCAAGATGCTTGATATGCCTCATTCTCTCTCTTAGAGCAGAATCCCTGGGAACATTGTGAGTCCATAAATAAAGCATCAAACACTTCAAAGCCAATCTGGTTGCCACACTGACCAAGCTGCACTGTTACTATTGACATGCTGCTCCTTCAAAAAGTGAACAACCTTTAATAGAAAAAAAAATGTAGTCTTTGAGAAAGAGAACAAAAGATGCCATATATATTAATTATTACATCAGTAAAAAGTAACTTTAAAATGCCATGTATGTATGTAGTATTACTGATGAAACAGCTCTGTTGTTTAAGGAGCCAGTCATTTGAGGAAGTTCTTCTCTTGCTTTCCACAGTTCTGGGATCCTGGATTTGTTGTGTGAAAATCTATTCATATACAGCTCAACGGTTTTCAAAAAAAAATGATTTGTATTCACTATTTTCTTAAGTATGCATTTTAAAAGAAACAAAGCAAAACAGAACAAAATAAATGCTGAAGAAATTAGTACACAGATTCTGATTCATCAGAATCAGTTCAACAAACATTCAATTAACATTAATTTTCTCTGTTCAAAATAATGACATTGTCTTTCCACCGACCACTTTTCTGCCCTGATAAATGTAATTAAGACTTACAAAAAGATTTTGTGTTTAGTTCAGGTGATACAGCCACCATGGGACCTGGAGAAAGATCAATGAAACAGTAAGGCAGATCGTATTTTTAACAGCAAAGAGACATTTTTTATAAAGACCTCACATGAGGACCATGCAACACTCGATTGTGTTACTTTACTTAGTAAATCCGCAAAGTAGGCAATACTATCCTCATTTTATAGATAAGGAAACTAGGGTTCTGAAAGGTTATTTGATTTCCCAAGGCTAATAAGTAAGGCCAGCACTGTTCCTCGGCGGGAGCCGGCCCTCAGGGATACCTCATTAAACCCACTCACCTACAACACTCTGCTAAGGCGGTTTCGGTCGGATTCAAACTTAGAGAACCACCCTTCTTACTACGTGCATGCTCACTTTCAACACTAAAAAAAGCCACTGAGAACGAATGCGCATGTTCCTTTACTTGAAGTTTTCCTTTTTTTTTTTTTTTTTTTTAATTCGAAAGGTCAATTACGCATGTTCCAATTTATCAATTTCGGCTACCGGACGCATGCTGTGTCAATCAGACGCGCTCACAGACAACGCGCATGCTCTAATTTCAAGAGCGGCTTCCTCTGGTTTTATGCGCATGTCTCTGCCAGTATCCACCTCATGGAGCTAGTGCTACGCATGTCCATTGCCCACAGCTAGGCTTCACGGAACCCTGTACGCATGCTCCAATGCTGAACTTGAAGAGCCAGTCCAGGGCCTAGACGCAGACGCACTGAGTTCAAGCAGTCGGTGATGGCGGCAGCAGAGGCAGTGTCTGCGGCGGGTCCGGGCCCATGAGGCGACGACGGAGGCGGGACGGCTTTTACCCAGCGCCTGACTTCCGAGACAGGGAAGCTGAGGACATGGCTGGAGTGTTTGACATAGACCTGGACCAGCCAGAGGACGCAGGCTCTGAGGATGAGCTGGAGGAGGGGGTGAGGCCCGGGGTTCCCAGGGGGGTCCCGAGGTGACAGGGTCGGGGCGGCGGCAGGGGCCAGGAAGCCTGGCGCGTCCTAGAGCTCGGAGATCCTGGGGGCGCGAGTAAGTCTTGTGGAGGAGCTGAGATGACTTGCTGCTGAGAGCTCGGGAGCGGGCGGGGCGGACCTGGCCCTAGGTAGAGGCCTCTGCGGGGCTCGGAGGTGCGGGTTGCGCCCTTATCCCCAGGGCAGCGCAGCCGAGCCACCTGTTTGCGGAGACGAGGACGGGCTCGTGGTCGGTTTCTGAAGCTGTTTGACCTGAGGGTGGCGGGACACGGGTGGTGTGAGTGTGTGTTGAGAGTGGGGGAGGCTACGCTTGCTTGGTGTCCCGTAAGTGCAGGTGAAATGTGAGAGGGTATCCCTCGGATGGTAAGATTTCAAGTCTTAAATCTTCAGACCTCCCACAACCACTTCTCTTCTCGGCCTGTCGCTTCTCTCCTAGGAAGCGCTCAGCTGTTAGAAGTGACAGCTGAAAACTTCTGTCGGGAGTAGCACTGCCGCTGCTGTTACAGCCACCAGGAGTTTTATTTCGGGAGCAAGGGGGCTCTGCTGCATCTTCAGGGTTTGTTTGTTTGCCTTTTTTATTAAAAAAAAAAATCTTCCGTGTGACTTTTTTTAAAAAAATTATAACGACACACGGCATCTGTAACTTAATTTCCCCACATGTTGAAGATGTCTGTATTTTTTCAGAATAATTTATGTGACTTTGGGGTGGGGATAAAAAGCTAGTGTTGACAGCTGTGATTTGGCTTGCCAAAAATAAATTGCTTGAACTGAAACTTGTGAATAGTGGTGTGAGGGCTTTCCTTGCTGTATATTACGGTGCTAAGTTTAGAATTGTTTCTCCTAATGGCATTTTGGTTTTTTACCTTTGCTGTTTTACTAGTTTGTCGTTTTTTATGGAGTATAGTTTTCTAAGACAAATTTATTGCAAAATCACAAATTTTACCTGAAGTTCAAAGATGATGTTGTCAAACTTTGTGGACAAATGATCATCGATGATAACATCGTGGTAATTTAGGTCCTAATTTAGGTCACATTGTCTGATGACTATATGAATCCTATATCTGATGTCAGATGTTTACTGTAACTGCATAGTGTCTTTTACTCTTTTTTTTCCTCATCACCCACTTTTTCTTTTCTGGCAAATCATGTCCTGCTGCTGAAAAGAGATTGACAAGCTAGCTATGAACACTTTGTGAAACTGAGTTAAAATAATAGAGTTGTTTTCATAATCAAGTAAGTCTTAAAATCACAGTCTAGAAAGTGAATATTGAGATATGCACTTTTTAATCTATTTTCTAGTAGAATTCCAGTTAGCCTCTTAATTGAACATAGTGAACACTAAATACAATTTGAAATGAATGCAGGATTACTTTCCTTACGTGTTCTACACTCTGGTCAATTATTTGGTTCCATATGGCAGTGACTTTAGAATAGGGCAGGAGAAAAAACTGGATAGGAAGGATGCTTTATGTCTTCATTGGTTGAACTAATAGAATTCACAGACTACTGCCATATCTTCTAAGGAAAGTACAATATTGTATTAAGATGCCTATTGTAAACTAGGACCTCATTTTTCTTTTCAGTTTCTTAATACATTTCAAGAACAGTGCATGCTCCAGTTTTGGCCTACTCCTGTGCTTTTGTCTTGCTAGATGCAGCAAGTAGGATTCTGAAAGGGTGAGGAAGAGGGGACCAGAAAAAAATGGGAAAGAGAAAGAAGTATGATCATTGTTATTAGGGAGGGGAACTTTGAAGAAAGACCGGATGTGATTAAAAAGGATCTTGAGGAGAAGCTTTCAGTAAAGTATCTCTCACTTAGCAATGTTTTTGTAGTTGAAAATATTTTTTTGGTTTGTTTTTACACTACTGGGAATTGAATCCAGAGATTCTGTATCAGCTACATGCTCAGCTGTTTTTGTATCATTTCATGAAGTGGCCTTACTAAATTGTCCACATTGGCCTAGAACTTCTGTTCCTCCTGCTTCAGCCTCCCCAATAGCTGAGATAACAGGCATGAGCCATTATCTCCAGTGAAAATGTTTCTTTTCTTTATGTATTTTTGAGACCAGGTCTTGCTATATAGTTAAGGCTGGCCTGGAACTCTAGCCCAAGCTGACCCTGAACTTCTGCCCCCGTCTTCCACACAGGAACATGCCAACATACCCAGCTCAAGTATCATTCTTAAGAGGTATCTCAAGGCGGATAAGATTGGACTGGCAACCCAAGGAGAGAGAGTGACATCCAGATTATTCTAAAATACTAAAATTCTTAGTAAAAGTCGAGAATATGGGAGGTTTAGATTCTTTGAAAATCTGCTAATGTTTCCTGTTGTGAATTTATAACTTGTTATGAAAACTTTCTTAACATTGATTCATATACATAGTAGCTTCACTTCACTTTATGGTAAGGAAGCTGAGGCATAGTTCAGATGATTGTCTACAATCATAGTTTTAGAATTTTCTGATTGAAAACTAACATTTTATTGCAGATTCTTTTGTTTTGGTTTTGGTTTTTTTTTTTAATCTGTACCAGGATCGATCTCACGACCACCTGCTTGCAAGGCAGGTGTGTATGCCGCTGAGCTAAATCCCCAGCCCCTGGTTTTGGTTTTTTGATACAAGGTCTCACTATGCAGTTCAGGCTGGCATTGAACTCACTATGTAGCCTTTGACTGAACTCCTGGTGATCTTCCTGCCTCAGCTTACCCCTATTCTCTCCCCCCATTGCTGGGATCACAGGTATGCGCCACCATGCCTGGCTTTGTTGCACAGATTCTTGATTGTATTTATTAGTCTTGCTGATTTTGTACCTTGTTTCTTTGTAGTATGTGAAAAGTAAGTTCCCATCCCTTTGGCATATTCACTGACTGACATAGAATACATTGCTTAATCTCTGACAGTTTTTTCTTTTCTACACAAAATAAAGCACATAAAGTATTTTAACAATATACTGGCCTATCTGCTAGTTTGTGGCAATGCAGTCTGTCAGTGTTACTCATTGCCAAGGATCCAGTCATTCAAGTTTACACTTTGTGTCTAGAGACTTAGTGCTAAAAGCATTTAAATTAGAGATACTGCATTATTAGAACTAGAGCAGCATTTTTAAAATCATTGATCCTATTTAAAGATATATATGTGTTTTAGTTATGTTATACTCAGTGAATATTATTGTATGAATTTACATGCTTAGTTAATTCTTTTTTGTTATTATTTTTTGTTATTACTATTTGTGTGTGTGTGTGTGTTTGTGTGTGTGTGGTACCAGGGATGGAATTTGTGACCTTGTGCTTGCAGGTGGGCACTATGCCACTGAGCTATATCCCTGGCCTGTTTGTTTGTTTTCAAGACAGGGTCTTACTGTGTAGTGTAGACTGGCTTCAAACTTGAGGCAGTCCTCCTGTCTCAGCCTCCCAAGTGCTGGGATTACAGGTGCACCACCATGCCTGGCTAGCTTAGTTAGTCCTTCAGAGGATAAATGATGAGACTGAATTGATACATTTATGAATAAAGTTGAATGTATGCCACCTAATTAAAAATAAAAGAGCCAGGATTCATTACTTTAGAGGGATAGAATAGTATATATTAAAACCAATGGGTAAGACAATTTCAATGGGAGGCCTTTTTTTGTTTCCATTTCCTAGGTGATGGTATCATTTGAGGAAGTGAGTTAAAACTAAGCAAACTTTTCCTTCAGAGAATTGTATTAGATTGTGAAAAATGTCAGATACTTCACTGCTTTTGGCATCATTAAAAGAATAATAGAAACCAGGCATAGAATGCCCCTGCAGATCCCCTGAATCTCAACTGGAGAGAATGCAGCAGGAAGATTTTTGAGTTCGAGGCCAACCTGGGCAGTGTATAAATTCAAGGCAAAAGTGGACAACATAGCAAGGCCCTGTTTCCACACAAACAAGAGAACTAAAAAACTGTAATGCAATCAGGAAAAAAATTTTTTGGCAGTGCTAAGGATTGAGCCCAGTGTAGTTAGCAAAGCACTTCCCCCAGGCTATACCCCTGTATGTCCTTTCTATTCTGATTCAGTTTTTGAAATAATCAGAGGCATACTGTATACATTTCAGATTGGAAAGTTAGGGTTTTGTTTTAAGAACTGGGCTAAATCTCCAGCCCTTTTATTTTTGAGACAGGGTCTCCATAAGTAGTTAAGTTGCCCAGACTGAGGCAACTTACTTGTAACTGTCCTGCCACAACTTCATAGTGTGCTGACATCATAAGTTCCCTGGCTGTAGATCAGATTTTATTTTTCTCACACCCCCACCCCCTGCGCCTCTTTGATACTGAAGAGTGAGCCCAGGACCTTTGCACTGAGCTATACGTACCTCCCAGGTCTTTAGTTTTTCATTTTTTTAGTTTAGGGTTGTTTTGTTTTTTGAGACAGGGTCTTGCTGTATAGTTCAGGCTGGCCTTAAACTCACTGTGTAGCCTAGGTTGGCCCCAAATTTGTGATTACCCTCCTGCCTTGGCCAGGAGGCCAAGTGCTGAGGTTACAGGCATGTGCTACCATGCCTGGCTGTTTTTTGATTTTGGAACTCCACTTGCACAGGCTGGGTTCAAACTTGTGATTTTGTGATCATCTTGTCGCAGCTTGTCAGTGCAAGGATTATAGGTATGTGCTACTACCACTCGCAGTTTACATGTCAGATTTTTTTTTCTTTTCTTTTTTTCTTTTTCTTTTTTTTGTATTGGGGGGGATTGAACTCATGACCTCACACTTGCCTGGCAGGCACTTATGCTGCTGAGCTAAATCTCCAGCTTTTTCTTTTCTTTTTTTGGTTTTTTGAAATAGGGTCTTACTATGTAGTTCAGGCCTAGCTTGAACTTACTTTTGTAGCTGAAGTTGGCCTCAAACTAACAAGGATTTTCCTGCTTTAGCCTCCTGAGTGATGAGATTAACAAAAGTCACCACACTGGCAGAATGTCATTTGTTTTTCTTTTTAATTGATACTGGGAAGCAGTCAGAACCTTGTACTTGCCAGGCAGGCACTGTGCTGCTGAGCTGTATCGCTAGCCTGAATTTCAGATTTTTATTAAGCAAAAAGTTTAATAGTACTGAAGAGCTAAGTACTGTATAGATAGTTTGTGTTCAAGGCTTCTTAGTTATGAAAATTTATAGAAAAACATTATTAATTATTATCATGAAGCACCAACTATTTTTAAATGGCTTAAGATTTAGAGCAAAGTTTTACACATTTCTCCCAACTCATCTGAATTACTGAATCTTATATTTGTGAAAGCCAGGCCAATGGATAGTTTACTTTTTTTTACCCAAACCTTTTGTCATTTTTGTTTGTTTGTTTTGTTTGTTTCACAGTGTTACTGGGAGTCAAACCCAGGAGCTTGCCCTGTGCTAGGCAAGCTCTGCCACAAAGCTATATTCCCCATATTGGATAACTGATTTAATGACTATTTGGATTGAGGATAATTTCACCCATTGTGGAGTAATTTTATAAATCTACTGTCTTTCAATGGGACTTTATGCATGTTAATTTGAATTTATGTAACATTTTTAGTTTAAAACTTTGCAAATAGTTATTCTGGTAGGCTGGTTAGAAACAGTATATCTTGTATGGTATTTTCCATGAGCAGGATTCCATTTTGTCAGTCATAGTGGCACACACAAAAAGCATGGGAGGCATCATAAATCTTAGGGCAGCAGAATAATTTTGAGTAGCTGCCTGTGAAAGAATGTTGTCAGTATGTATTGTATAACATTAGCTTGATTCTTCTGGTGTGAGACTTGTAAAATTAACTGTGAATAGCAAAAATGAATTGTACCTCAAAGGCCTCTGCTTTAGAAGGTAACTAACGGATAGGAAGTTAAAAGCACAGATGTAGGTGGCGTTACAGGCCTGGCCAGTTCCGGAAATGAAACAGCCGCAGGGCATATCTTGTGAGGTGGCTTCAAAGTCATGGTTCCGTGTTAACTAACTACTTTGTGATCTTTAATTTAGAGTTAAGTAAAATCAACATAAAGAAAAATTATTGTTAACTACTCGGTGATTTTTAATTTAAAATTAAATGAAATTAGCATAAAGAAAAAATTTATGTGAACCAGCATTTAAAAGAGGTTAGTCTTTGATCCTCTCCTCCCTCCTTTTTTTTTTTTAATACTGGGGATTGCACTCAGGACTTTTGCACTGAACTACATTCCCAGCCCTTGAAAACTTTAAAATTTTGAGACAGAATCTCACTAAGTTTTGCAGCCTTAGTGACTATCCTGCTTCATCCCAGTGTGAGTTACTATGTCCTATAGGTCTTTTGTCTTTAAAGCTATCATAGGTAATTGTATGTAGCAACAGATGCCAAAGGAGCTAACCATAACCATCTCCTCTTCCTCACAAAAACCTTACCAGTT
The DNA here is from genome assembly GCF_034190915.1 of Cavia porcellus. NCBI lineage: Eukaryota > Metazoa > Chordata > Mammalia > Rodentia > Caviidae > Cavia > Cavia porcellus. The sequence goes on from NW_026947489.1 coordinate 63,971,301, forward strand.
TAACATGAGAATTACTTTTCTTTCTGTTTTTTTTTTTTTTTTTTCTTTTTTCTTTTTTGGTACCAGGGATTGAATTTACAACCTGGTGCTTGTCAGGCAGGCTCTTATGTTGCAGAGCTAAATTCCCAGCCCTTCTTCCCTTTTCATAGTACCCCATCCATCCCATCCATTTGCCTCATGAAACATACATCCTGTTGTTCATCCTGACTTGTCCATACTATGAGCAAATTATCAGTAAAATTTTGTGGAATCTCATGGTTTTTTTTTTTTTTGGTACCCGAGATTAAACTCATGACCTAATGTTTGGCAGGCAGGCACTCATGCTGCTGAGCTAAATCGCCGGCCTGTGTGCTGGTACTTTTAGGAAAGATGGAAAGATGTGCCTGAATATGGTCACTTACCTACAGGAATAACACAATGAGTTCGAGGTCTGTTGGGATACAAATCAGGACCCTGTCTCAATAGAAAAAAAAGAAGAAGAAGAAAGAAAGAAAGGCAGTATTCATCTCTCAATGCGCCCCCCCCCCCCCCCCGTTGATACTAGAGATTGAGCTAGGGCCCTCACACTGAGTTACTACCCCCTTCATTCCTTTTTTGGGTGGGGGAGGAGGTACAGAATTTTGCCAAAGTTCTAAATAACCCCGACTGGTCTGGAATTTGAGATCTTCCTGACTCAGCATCCCAGGGTACTGGGATTTATAGTCATGTGCCACCAGGCCTCTCCCTAAGTCTTTAATTCAAGAATTTTTACATTGACTGCTTGAATACTTGTAATATTTTCTTTTTTTCTTTTTTTTTTTTTTTTGTGTGTCTTTTTCCTTTTTAAGTAGGGTTTTTTTTTTTTTGTCTTTTTCGTTTTTATCAGTATCAGGGATCGAACTCATGACTGTCCCCTTACAAGGCAAGCGTTTATGCTGCTGAGCTAAATCCCCAGCCCATCTTTTCCCTTTTTTATCGGTACCAGGGATCGAACTCATGACTGCCTGCTTGCAAGGCAGGTGTTTATGCCTCTGAGCTAAATCTCCAGCCCCTACTTGTAATATTTTCAATCCTGTTCTTAATCGAGTGATACTCTTTTGTGTGAAGTGAATTTTAATCAGACTGTACTCAATAATACTCATTTTAAAACTATTTTATATCAATAATCATTTCTTTTATAAAGTTTTTTTTGTCTTTTTTTTCTAAACTATTTTTATTTATACTATTGTAAGCTGAGTTGTTATTTTTTTTTTTTAAAGACAATCTCCCATTGTTATCTAGATTGGCCATGAACTCATTATGTAGCCCAGGCTCACTGAACTGTAGGCAACCCTCCTTCCTACCTCAGCCTCCCAAATGCTGGGATCACAGGCGTGCACATATTGCCTGGTTGGAGTTGTTACTTGTATTCATTGCTAGTGTATATAGAAGGCTAATTAATTTTTCACTCATTTGTTCTTTAGTCATAAATATTTGGGAGCATGACTTCTGTTTGAGTGTGCTTAATTGTTTTCTTTTAAATAGCTGCATTGTATAATAAATAACTATCTTGAATTGGTTGTGGTTACCTTAGATTTAGGTCATAACATTTTATTAGTCTACCTAACAGGATTATTATCAGAATAGCCCTTTATAACTCAGTTTATTTAATAACTCATACTGAGATGCCTTTTGTTTCATAATACATAAATTTTAATAGATAAATGTAAGCTTTGAAGGAATAGTCACTTTTTTTTTTTTTAAGACAGAGTCTCACTATGTGGTTTAAGCTGGGTTTGAACTCACCGTATAACCCAGACTCACCTTGAACTCCTAGGAGGCAGTCCTCCTCCCTCAATTTTCTGAGTGCTGGACTATAGGCATGTACTCCCAAGCCTGCACTGAAGGAATAGTCACTTAATTGTGTTTTACATCATGAATGGGTAATATCTGTAGTGAAATGCCGCATGAAATTAAATGTAAAAAAGAGGAAATCAAATTCTTATAACGTTGTTAAGCACTTTATTTTGTTTACCACCGTATTTGCCTGTTTATTAAAATACAGAGAATTTTTTGAGTTGTTTATCTTTCATGTATGAGACAGAACTTTAAACTTGTAAGTTTTATGTTTATGAGAGTATTTATTTCTAAAATTTTAACATATTTTTCAGGGTCAGATAAATGAAAGCATGGACCATGGAGGAGTTGGACCATATGAACTGTAAGTTTATACGTGAATATTTTCATTGTGGTTTTCTTTTAAGTAGATTATGCTAGTTGCAGTTCATACCCATCAAGTGATTCTAATAACATGCTCTTAAATACCTAGTCATCTTTACAGACTTGTTTTATTGAATTTGGCTCTAAAATCTGATCAATGTAATAATACATCCAGAGTTTTGATACAGTGTACAGATTTGGAGAAAACAATACTTATTTGTATTCAGAATATAAGTCTGAGTTCCTTAGGGTTTTTAATATAGAGAATTCTATATCTAACCATTTTTAACTTTGAAAGAATTCCCCGACATCATTCAGAGACTTGTGCAGTCTTGTTTTGTGTATATTTGTTTTGAGACAGGGTCTCACTGTATAGTTCAGACTGGTCACTGTGTAGCCCAGAATGGCCTTGAACTTGTGATGATCTTTTTGCTTTAGCCTCCCAAGTGCTGGAATCACAGGCATGTGCCACAACATTCAGCTTCAGATTTGTGTAGTCAAATCAATCATTTTAAACAGTTTCCGTTAGGTGAATTTGGTGATTACTCTGCTCCCTGCCCTAAAAAGCTTTGCTATGGGAGGAAGAAGATACATCACTCATACAGGAAGCATTTAAAGGACAGTTGTCGTCCATTTTGAAGGCTTTAAATGAGAACAATAATACAGGGAGCTAGGCAAGGGAAAATGCATGGATAGAATTTATGAGCAAGAGTTTTTGTAGCTCATAGTTGTACTAACTAATTGGTAATTTTTAAAAGATTTGAGATTGTCAAATTGCCAAATGATGTTAGATAATACCTAATCTTACGAACATCTTGAATGAACTAAATTTGAATAACTAGAAGACTTTCCTTTTCAACTTAATAAACTTGTTCTAATTTACTTCATTTTGGAGATATCTGTTGCTTATGAAAATAATCGATAGAACACTTTGTGAACAAGCAAATAAACATTTATCATCCCCTTGCTTTGGTTGTGAATTATCACTTCACTTATAACACAAATACTAAATTTGCTGTCATGTACTTTTTTCCTTTTACTTAATTGGATTCCATTTCTATTTCTCCTTTCTAACAATATGCTAAAGATAATTTTAACTTTTTTGCAAATTTACTTTTGGTTTTGCTTTTCTTCCCAGTGGCATGGAACATTGTGAGAAATTTGAAATCTCAGAAACTAGTGTGAACAGAGGGCCAGAAAAAATCAGACCAGAATGTTTTGAGCTACTTCGGGTACTTGGTAAAGGGGGCTATGGAAAGGTAGGAAGTATTTCTGAAATGAGAGTTATTGTGTGTCTTGGGTAGATTGATTTTTATAACCTTCCTACAACAGTCCGACTCTATTAGCCATCAGTAAAAAATATGATGGCAACTCAGTGTGATTTGAGGGATTAAGAAATTGAGTTTTTCTTCCTCTTCCTGTCACCACACATGTTAAAATCTGTCACATAATCAGTACTCATTCAGTATTTCTTAAATAAGCAATTATGTAAGACGAAGTCTGATATTAAAGGATTGATTCCTTCCTTTGGTTAAATGGTGTCTTGTACAGGTATCCTCTTTAAATATAAACAGACCACTCCTTACTTTCAAGAGACATGTACATTAAATTATCTGTTCCTGAGCTCTTAATCTGAATTGGTACTCTTTGACATGCAATGTCTAGAGAAAGAGAGTTAGGGAAGAAAAAATAAGAGAAGAAAAACGAAAATGTATTTTCATAGTTTTACCCAAAGCTTACTAATTAATGCCTTACCTTTATGATCTTGTACCCAAGAAAACTTACATTTAGCCATTCTGTTTCAAGAGACAGAATTTGGATAACTTCTTTAGAATTAAATTTAAAAACTACTTATGGTAGTGAATACTGTTAATTTTTGTGAAGTGTGGTATTTGCATTTTATTCTTACCTAAGGACACATTGTAAAGTGTTTTAATCATTCTGAATGTGCATACAAGCATTTTGAATTTGTATTTTAGCTGTTGCATGAAAATTTAGAACTAACCATTTTAGTGGAATGGGTAAATAATGATTTCCTGTCAACTATCAATAAAAGGTTTTGTGTGAAGTAAGAATAGCAGCACCCCTGAAATAAATTCTAAACTATTTTAGAATTTTTAAGTTCATGACTGTGCTGCTTGGAACCATGGCTATAGTTCACTCTAACAAGAATTTTACATATAAAAGTACTGCAGTGTGCTCATTAGATGGTCATTTTCCAACCTTGCCACCAGATGGCAACAAATGAAAAGTCCCATATTTAACAGATTTCACTACTGTGAATCTTAAAATGCGGTCTGCTGTTTTAGCTGATCATTTTTGCACCCATTCCTTTGTGGTGTTAGTTTTTACAATATGAACTACTATATTATTTGTTTCTGATAAAAAGGAATTACAGGAATATGACCTACATAATTTGGCTTTTAATAATAAACTCACTTCTTTATCCAGGTTTTTCAAGTGCGAAAAGTAACAGGAGCAAATACTGGGAAAATATTTGCCATGAAGGTGCTTAAAAAGGTAATTCCTCCCTTCCCCCTTGTTCTTTCCTTCCCCCACTTTCCCCCGCTGTGCTGGGGATTGAATTTAGGGCCTTGCAAATGCTGGCAAGTACTATGCTGCTGAGTTTATCCCTAACCCTACCATATAATTATATAACCCTACTTATCTTTATTAGTGATATAAAATGTTGGCTTAGCTGGGCATAGTGTTGCATGCCTATACTCATATTCATGTGGGAGGCTGAAGCAGAAGGATTATAAACTGAAGTCCAGCCTGGGTAACATAGCAAGACCCTGTCTCAAAATTTAAAAAAAAAAAAAAAAATTGGTGGTGGGGGCACTAAAATTCACAGTTCCAAAAGTGTGTTTCTGGAGTTTGGGTTTTAACACAGTGGTAGAACATGTGCTTTGCACGCAGAAAGCCCTGGATTCAATCCCTAGCACCAAAAATAAAATATTTCTAGCATAATGATTGTGTTAGAATGTGGGGTATATTTCATTATTTTTATTACTGTTATATTTCTGCTGAATGAGTGTAAAAAGGAGAACACTTTCAATTTTTTCTGAAGTAACTCTTCCAGTTGGTTTTAGACTTGCCTGTCATGATAAAGAATTTTAATTTTGTGGTAATGACGATTGAACCCAGGGATTTGCACATGCTAGGCAAGTGCTCTAACACTGAACTATATCCTCAGCCCCATAGTTAAGGATTGAAATATTAAACCTCTGCGCTGAGATGCATGCCCAGCCCTTTTTAAATTTTTTATTTTTATTCACCATTGTCCCACTCATTCATTCTTTTGTAGTAATGAAGAATGAGCCCAGGCCCACACTTAGCTATGTCCCCAGCCCTTCTTTTTTTTATTATTTTTAAGCAGAATCTCACCAAGTTGTCAAGACTGGGTTTGAATTTGTGATCTGTCTGCCTCAGCCTTCCAGAGTGTAGGATTATAAGTGTGTGCTAGTTCCTTTTTCTTAGTTTAAGGCTGGGGATTTAGCTCAGCGGCACAGACATCTGCTTGGCAAGTACAAGGTTGTGAATTCGATCCAGGTGCCAAAAAAACAAAACAAAACAAAAAAAAACACATTTGACTGCTGTCCCTTTTTCTTAGTTTATCTTCTATTCTCTTGTTTTGGTGATTATCTCTTAGTAGTTCCTTGAAAAAGGATACTTGAAGGTAAATTTTTGTGAAATGTAATGTTTGCAATTTATTCTTATATTTAAGGAGTCATTGTTGTATATTTGAATATATCTTTATAACAGCTTCATACTTGCTTAATTGGGAATTTTGCACATGCAGTGCTGACAATCATTTTGACAAGTACTCTACCCTCAACCTCTGGTTAGAGTGTTGATGTTGAAAATCACTTTTACTCAGATTTGCTTCATTTTTCTCTTATTTTTATTATTTATTTATTTATTTATTTATTTTTATTTATTTTGGTTGAGACAGGATCCTGCTATGTAGTTCAGGCTGGCCTTGATCTCACTATGTAACTCCAACCTGGGCTTGACCTTTCTGCCTGGGCCTCTCAAGTGCTGGGATTCTAGGCGTGTACCTTCATGCCTGGCCTTCCATTTTCTTCTATATTTAGGGTTTTGTTGAGAAGTCTCTTGCCATTCTGACTCCAAGTCTTTCATTTATGGCTTATTTTTCTCAAAAGTATTTGAGATTTGCTTTTCTGTTTTAAAATTTGTTAGTGATATATCTTGCTTTGACTTTTATTTTTATTCATTTGAATCTCAAATTTGCAGGCCTTCAGCTCTAGGAAATTTTATTATATGATTTATTTGTTATCATTTTTTTCTTTGTGGAATTGCAGTTAGTGAGATGTTGAACCTCCTGTACTGATCATTTAATTTTTCTTATCTTTTTCCATTTGCCCATTTCTTTGTCATTTTGTTTACTTTCTTTTCTTAATTTATTGTTGTTTATTAGTTATTTTGTTACTCATTTTTGTGGGAGATTTTTGTTTTTTTATTTTATTTTTTTTCTTTTTCTTTTTAAGACAGGGTCTTGCTATGCAATTCAGGTTTGTCTTGAGCTTACTTTGTAGCCCTGACTAGTCTTGAACTTAACAACGATCCTCCTGCCTCAGTCTCCCAGCTGCTGGTATCATAGGCACGCACCATCACTTCAGCTGTGCTTTTGAGGTTTCTTTGAGACATGGTGTCACTATGTAGCCAAGGCTGGTCTTAAGCTGTCCATTTTCCTGCTTCAGCCTCCTGAAGCTGGAATTAACAGATATATATTATTGCATCTGATTTACTGATTGTTTTAGTGACTTTATTTTCTAAGATTTTTAACCTCTAATTATTAGCACATAATTAATATACAAATTTGTTTTCACTGTGATTTATGTCCATGCAGATAATGTACTAAATTTGTTTTTAAATTATACGTAAGAATATAAGAATAGTATTGTTAGTAGGGAGCCATGTAAGGTTTCAGTGTGTACACACTTAAGTATTTAAATCATTTATGCTGCCATGCATGGTGGCATATACCTGTGATGCCATCTCTTGGGAGACTGTAGCTGGAGGATCACTGCAAGTTCGAGACCAGCCTGGACTATACAGTGAATTCAAGGCCAGCCTGAAAAACAGAGATTGTCTCAAAAAAAAAAAAAAAAAAAAAAAAAAATCAAGGTAAACATTTGCCCTAACATTTGTCATCCCTTTATGGTGAACCCTTTTTTTTTTTTTTTTTTTTTTTTTTCCCCGTCTTTTTGAGAAAGGTTTTGCTATGCAATTCAGGCCGGCCTTGAACTCACTTTGTAGTTTTGTAGCCCAGGCTGGCCTTGAACTTGCAGTGATCCTCTTGAGTTCTGGGATTACAGACATGGGTCACTGTCTCTGCCTGACAGAAACTTCTAAAATTATGTTTTTTCTAGGCTTTCTTTCTTTTTTTTTTCCTTTTTCATGATGGGTCTCATTGCATTGTTCAGTCTGGTCAAATAATGTTCCTGGAATTACTGTTGTGTGCTACCATGCCCAGTCTTCTAATTTGTTTAGAGATCTGTGGTTACCCACCACCCAGAACTTTTTCCAGTAACCGTAATTGAGTACCCAGTGATCGACCTTTCCCTATCAGTCCTGCCCTGTTCTTCTGATCTCTGGTAATTGCCATTCTACTATAAACTTCTATGAGAATAACCTTTTACTGCCTTTTTTCAAAGCCTCTGTGTTTTTGATTACCTAGAATTGTCTGATGGTTTGCTTTATAGCAACCTGTTATATAAGTACATTATCATACTCTCATCCCTCTGAGGGTTTTGTTTGGCTTAGAGGTGTTGGGGACAAAAACAGGGCCTCATATTCTAGGCAAGTGCTGTACCATTGAGCTGTACCCCTAACACCCTCTGAGGATGTTAATTAGAATTCTTTGAAGTTTTCTGTTATTCCATGCATTGCAGACCTTTGCTAAATGTCTCCTGTTGTTCACTGATCGTTCATATTTAAGGGTGGAATTGGAGAAGCTGATGAGAAGCCTTGTGTATAAGCATCCATACGTAGTCAAAGGTTACCTGGCGTCTGACCAAGAACCTTAAGTAATAGTGTATGTTGGTCTTTTTTCTGAGTTGCATCAGTTCATGCTGAGAAAAATCCTCTAGTCTTTTTTTGTGGAAAAAGCATTCTGGAGCTGAGTGGGAAAAAAAGGAGGGATAGAGACATATCATCTCTTAACTTGTAGACTTTTGTTGAAGTCCAAGGTTTTACTTTAGCACCTCACCCTGTATCCTGTGCCGTACTCTCTTTTCTGGAGAACCCATTTTTTTTTTTTTTTATAATGTATGCAATGACAGAGCCTTACACACACTAGACAAATAGTAGAGCTATAGAGCTACATCCCTAGCACCCTACTCTGTCTCCTGTCTTCATCTTTTGAGTTGGGGATGAGGAGGTTCCATGCATCTCCTAGTTTAGCTGAAGATGTATTAATTATGTTGTTTCTTGTTCTTTTTGTTTGGTACTGATTTCTAAAGTTTGTTGTCATAAATAAAAGTCCTGCTAAACAACTACTTTAAAAGACAATCATTGAGCTTGGGGTGTAGTTTCAAGGTAAAGTATATGTTTGGCATGCTTAAGGCTCTAGTTTCAAAAACCAGATACAAACAAAACAAGACAAAATGACTTTTTAAAAAAAATTATAGGATTGTGACCAGGTGTGGTGGCACATGCGTGTAATCCTAGCACTTTGGGAGGCAGTTGCAGGAGGATTGCTGCTGGTTTGAGGCCAGCCTGGGCTACAAAGTGAGCTCAAGGCCAGTCTAAACTACATGAGACCCTGTCTCAAAAACACCCCCTGTAAAAGGATTTCTATTACTTTAGTCTTTTCCTTCTTCCTGATTTTCATTGAAGTAAACAAATGACTCAAAAGCCCAGGAACAAAAACTGTGACTACAGCTTTATTAGTGTGGTTTAAAGAAGCCTTCTAGATATTTTCAGCATTAATTTCTGCTTCACTAAGATGTGATTAACATTGGTTCACTATACTATTTCATACTGGAATCATATGAATTTAGTGAATATTGGTTTGGTGGAGGGTGGTTTTGTTTTGTTTTTTCTTTGTTTTATTTTTTTGTTTTTGGTAAAATATGTTAGACTCAGCCATGCTGGTGGCCCAGCAGTCTGAGAGGCTAAAGCAGGAGTATCATAATTTTGAGTCTAGCCGGGGTATCGAAAGACCCTGTCTCAAAATTTAAAAAAATTTAATATGGCTAGAGATGTAGCTCAGTGTGAAGGCCCTGTGTTTGATCTCCTAAACCACGATAGATACAGGTAGGGAGATAGGTAGGTAGGTAGATTAATTGATTGATACAGATAGATAGATGATAGAGAATTAGAGTCAGTTTAATAATGTCTGTTTCAGAAACACTGAGCAAAACAACTGGTCGATATTCTAAATTTGTTCATTTTGTTATTTATTTATATCTGATAATCAGGGTTGTCCATATTAATCATAATATTAGTCTTTTACCTTGAGTGAAGTATGTTCTAGCACAAGTATCTTTCTTTAGTGGAAAAAAGAGGATATGGGTTTTTTGCCTGCTGATGATGGGGTGGGTAGCATGTTGGGAAATCTTAGATACTGCTAAGTGTCAGGCCTCTTATTTGGACTCTGGTATCAAGGACCTAAGCTCCTTACCTCTCCCTTTGCTTGGTTATCATTCCTTCCCACTGTTTGAATTCTCTCCCCAAGCTTGGGTATAAGATTAGGTCATCTCCTTGTTGTCACTGAAAATGCGCTCACAGCCCAAATAATAGAAGTGAAGGAGGTCCCTAGGGTTAAATATAGGGCTTTAATTCCTAAATCCCTAGATTAAATGACTCTAGACTCCTTTTGAGTTTCTTTTTTCTGATTTTGTTATTTTGGAGGCAGAGATAATTAACCTCCCTGAAGCAAGAGTGTGGTAAGAGTATACCCATAAAAATAAAATCAGAGGAGAGCCAGATTTCACGTTTACTTGGGTTTGTGCTTAGACATTCTGTCTGAACTTATCAGATTGTTTGTTCCATATAGAAATTGTCCCATTTGGGTATTTGCTTGTGGTGGGATGTCGAAGAAAACACTTAGCAACAACCATTTCCTTATGCTATCAGTTACAACAAAAATGTTCCCTGGAAGCAAATTACTATTGCCTATAGCTTTGTTCATCTGCATGATGAATTTTAGACCTTTTGGCCAAAGGTTTGTAGTCACAAGATTGGCCATACTTCCGTTTTATCATATTAAACTAAATAAGAGTCTTCTATGTGTCAGCCCTTAAGGTGGATGCTAAGATTTATCATTTGATACAAGTGTCCCTTGTTAGTGTATAATCCACAAAAGGAAGAATGGATAAATGGAGGCCTGGGGATTTAGCTCAGTGGCATAAGCACTTGCCTTGCAAGCAGGCGGTCGTCAGTCGATCCCCGGTACCAATAAAAATGAAAAAGAAAAAAAAAAAAAAAACAATAGATAAATGTAAACTTAGGCTTTTTTTTTTTTTTTTTTAATGGTGCCAGTACTTTTAAACCCAGGACTTGGTGCATGTTTGCAAAGGGCTGTACTACTAAACCACATCCCCAGCTCCAAGGTTCTTATGTTTTATATTAGTTAAGTTTATTGGTACAGTTTAGATACTCATGATGATTACATTCATTATAGAGAATTTGTACTTGTATATGATAATACTTTATTTTTCCCCCATCCTCCTACTCTCCCTTCAATCCCTCTTCCCTTCCTTATTTACAAAAGTCCAAGCTTATTCTTAAAGTTACACATGTATCTTTTTATCATAACTCTTGCTTCTTTAACGGTTAAGCCTTTGGGGGCAGGGGGGTAACCAACTTTGCCTTTGCCAGGCAGGCACTGTGTTGCTGAGCTACTGAGCCGCTGAGCTATATCCCTGGCCTGGTTTAACCTCTTTGATGTCTGGTTTAACCTCTTTGGTGCTTGCTCTCTTTTTTCTCTCCCCTATCTTTTTTGTTTTCTAATTTATGAAGATTCAAATATGTAGTTCAGTCTTTTTCTCCTTGTGTCTCTTATTATTTGATTTGTCTTTACTAGGTTTGTGTTGAGCAAGTAATTGATAGCCTAGCTCTGTAATTCTTTGATCTTTAACTCCATCAGCTTTCATTTCCATTCCATTTCAAAGTTCTTACCCCCCTTTATTTTTCATTTTAGTTTGAAACTATCCTAATAAACATGATTTAACACTTCATTTACTTGCTATCCCCATTGACCTTATATATCCACAGAAATCCTAACCTGAATGAGCTCAGTTGTCAGTGCTCATTTTTTCCTGTATCTCAGCTGCTGAGCATTACTGGCAGAAATTACACAAATCTGCACATTGCTGATGGGAATACCTATTTGTGATTCTCTACTCATTCTGTTCCTCAGGATTACCAAAACCAAAAAAAGTTTTGAGATAGGGTCACGCTATACAGGTCAGGCTGGCCTTGAACTCACCATGTAGCTCTCAGGCTGACCTCCAAACTCATGGAAATCCTCTTGCCTCAAGTACTGGCCTTACAGCCATGTATTACCACTGAGCTTCCCAGCACTATTTTAACATATTCCTCAATAACTTTCTATTCTTAACAGCTGACCCCTCGTTTTTTTGGCAGTTATTTTCTATTTATTCCATTTTTCCTTGTTATTTCCCACATTGTGTTTCTCTTGATAGTTTTAATGAGCAGTGTACATGGTGAGTATTGTCATAATCATTTCCTCTGGAGATAAGCTATTCTGTAGGTTCTACATGTTTTTTTTTTTTTTTTTTTTTTTTTTTTTTTTTTGAGACAGGATTTCACTGTGCAGTTCAAGCTGGCATTGTGCTCACTTTTAGCCCAGGCTGGTCTTGAACTCAAAGTGATCGTCCTGTCTTAGCCTCTGGAGTACCGGGATTACAGGTTGTGTGCCACTACACCTAGCTGTTACACTTTCACTTTCTGTAGGAGAAAACTTGTAACAAATAATATAATGCAAATAAAATAGTTCGTGATACCTGTTGTGTTTCTACTTGAATTCAACACTGTATCATGAGAGAGTTGTTTCTTAACAATTTAAAAATTATAACTATGTTTTATTCTTTTTTTTTTTTTTTTTTTTTTGGTTCCAGGAATCAACTCACAACCTTGCTAGGCAGGTGCTTATACTACCGAGCTACATCCCCAGCCCCGTTTTATTCTTTTGAGATAAAATTTCTTTTCTAAAGGTTTTTTTTGTATTATTGGCCCCCTCTTTGTCAACTGCCTGTCTTCCAGTTTGAGACTGTCAAATGTGATTTCTTTTACTTTCCTGTTCTAATCCCTATCCCAACACTGTATCAATTTTTATTTTCACTTGCTTTTACTTCTTTCTCTCTAGGTTTAGTGAAATATATGTTCCTCTTTTCTGATGCCAGTCTCTCTGTCTGTTGCTGACCCTCTATTTCCATCCTCTGGCGTGTGTTTTGGGTTTGTTTGTTTGGTGCTCTGGCTTGAACATGTGCACAACACAAATTCTGCCACTAAGCTATACTTGTAGCTCTCCTGTCTTTATGTAGCTATGTTAATGTCTCTTGCGTATTTAAAACCTTTAATGAAGGTCATCTCCCTTTACCTCTTTATGACTGGGCAGGGTTCACATAATCATACTTCATTTTTGAGTTTTATTGTTGTTTTCACTCACTAAACTTATGACTGTTAATATTTTATAGTATGAGGTGTTGAATCCAGTACCTTGCAGCTGCTAGAAAAGTGATGTACCACTAAGCTCCATCTCCAGGCTTCTTACCCTTTTTTTTTTTTGTACTGGGGATTGAACTCATGACCTTGCACTTTGCCAGGCAGGTGCTCATGCCACTGAACTAAATCCCTGGTGCTTTTACATTTTATGTTATGTTATATAAGGTTATGTTACATTTGAGACAGGATCTCACTACATAGTTCAGGCTGGCCTTGAATTCATGGTGATCCTTCTGCCTCAGTCTCACATATGTTGGGATTACAGGTGTGTGATACTACATCTGGATATGACTGTTGTATTTCAATGAAACTTTTGTTGCATAGATCATCACTGACTTCCCAGTTCTGAGAAGAGTGGTCTTTATTTAGTTCATCGTTATCTCTGTTGCATTGAAGCTATCACCTGCAGCATTTTGAAACTCTTCTTCCTTGACCACTGTGATTCCGCTTTACTTTCATTGTATCTCTTAGTTGTCTTCTTATACTTTCCCACAGTTGTTCATTTAAAGACTTAAGACCTCTTAAGTAGTTAAAAAAAATAATGCATTGACTCAGAAGACATATTATGAATTTGTCATTATTTTGGTGAGGTTGAGTTTGCTAATGGTTAAGAGAATGTCCAACAAATTTTCCACTGTACCATTTTGCTTTTGTAATTAGTAAATGATCTATGGAATAGACCATATGATATCCTGACTCAATTTTATTATTGTTTCTTATCCAGATCAGCTATTACTATAGTGATTATAAAATGGAGACTTTCTATTTTTATTATTTTCTTGCATTGCATTCTCTCAAGAAGTACTGGTTTTTTTTTTTGGTACCAGGGATTGAACTCAGTGTACTTGCAAGGAGGCACTTAGGCCGCTGAGCTAAGTCCCTATCAAGAAGTACTTCTTTAAAAAATTTTTTTTTAGGTCTGGTATGGCTCAGGGATAGAATGTATAAACATGCATGAGACCCTGAGTTTGAGCTCAGGTACCACCAAAAAATAAAAATAATAATTTTCAAAGCATACTTTAAAGAATCAAAGCTGGGGGCTGGGGATTTAGCTCAACAGCATAGGCACCTGCCTTGCAAGAGTGTGGTCGTGAGTTCGATCCCCGGTACTGATAAAAAAGAAAAAGACAAAAAAAAAAAAAAAAAAAAAAAAAAGAATCAAAGCCAGCAATGCTGGTATAGTGGTAAATTCCTGTAATCCCTGTTACATGGGAGGATAAATGGGTAAATCACTTGAGCCCAGGAATTTAAGAGTGTCCTATACTATATAGTTTCAAAAAAAAAAAAGAATTGATATGGACATTTATTGTCTCTTTCAATTTGTTATCTATGTCTGTCATTCATTTTGGTTCTGAAATCATCCCAAATTTTGATAGAACTCTACTGAAATGGCTTCTTGGCCCAGGGATTCAGCTCACTGGCCTAAGCGTCTGCCTGGCAGGCGTGAGGTCATGAGTTCGATCCCCAGTACAAAAAAAAAAAAAAAAGACTTTTCTGGGCTTTTAGCACCGTCAGTTTTTGATCACTATGTTAATTTCTTGTATAAAAGTGTGTTCTAGAGGGAAAGAATGGTGCTTACAAATTGAGATCTAGGTGTTAGCCCTTTTCTAAAAATTTTTTAGTTTTTTTGTGTTTGTTTGGTGCCAGGAATCAAACTCATGACTTATTGCTTGCCAGGCGGGTGCTGTGCTGTTGAGCTTTATCCTTTGGCTCTTAGCCTTGCTTTTTTGTTTTGTTTTGTTTGCCTTTTTCCTTTTTATCAGTAATGGGGATCGAACTCACGACTGCCTGCTTGCAAGGCAGGCGCTTATGCCGCTGAGCTAAACCCCCAGCCACTCTTATCCTTGCCTTTAAGCTGTCTTTTTTCCTGACTCTTGCAGTGGACAGAGCTAGTAAGTTTTTATTTTTTACTTTTCAGTTTTTGTTTTTAATCATATCTTCATATTGACACCCTCGTTCAGTTGAGTGTCATAGGGCTCTTCTTAGCCTCTTCCTCCCCTCTTCTCTTTTCTGTTTCTACTACTGAGGGTTGAATCCATGCTGTCATCTATGGTGAGCATGAGCACTACCACAACCTTCAGTCTGTTTTATCCCCTTTTGCCACACTGAAAACTTGCTAATCTCAATAACAGTACTGTGCTGTGAAAATTGTAATACCAGTACTACTAACTACAGATCACTGCTAGCTACAAATTTAGAACTAATTTAAAATGTCTTTTTAATTTTTTTTAAATTATAGATTGGCCAGCAGTGCATTTAGCCTGGACACTTAAGTATTTTTTTCCCTGTGGCAAAATTATCCATGCATATTCAATTCTTTTTTTTTTTAGACAAGGTCTCATTATGTAGTTTAAGCAGGCTTTGAACTCACTGTGTAATACAGCCTGGCTTTGAACTTGAGATCCCACTGCCTTGGCTTCCTGAGTGCTGGGATTACAATCATGCACCACCATGCCAGGCCAAATTTATGTATTTCTGATGTGTTTGGTTTTATTTCTTTTCTTCATCTTTGTTGATTTTGAGAATATAAAAAATATTAACATGGTTCAGAAATCAGCATCTCTATTTAGTATTTATAAAAATAATTTAAGTAGGAAAAAATAGGTGATAAACTTGAGATTGCTTAGAAAGTATATTTAAAAGTCCTATTTTATTTCTGGCCTTTTACTATTATTAAGTTGAGGTGTATCTTAGTTGTGTCCATTTTTGCAGATACATATATATAGTGTTATTTCCTTGCTTACACAAAAGATATACTACAGATGTTGCTGTACTTGATATTCTTTTACTCTCTCATTTCATAAAGATACTTACTTTTTTTTTTTGGTCTTTTTGAGACAGGGTCTCGCTGTGCAGTTCAGGCTGGCCTTGAGCTCACTTTGTAGCCCAGGCTGGTCTCGAACTCGCAACAATCCTCCTGCCCCAGCCTCCCAAGTGCTGAGATTACAGGTGTGAGCCACCATGCCCAGCGATATTTACTATTTTTATAGCTTGAAAACTATTGTGTAAATTCTATAGGTTTTCATACAGCGTCCAAAGTATTACCATTTAAGTAGTTTATCTCTGTGCTCACTATTAGTTGCCATAATGGCAACTAATAATCTTGGGCACAGGTATGTGCTTCCCATATGAATAGTAGTGTACCATCACAATATCTTCTTAGAATTTAGAATGTCCAAAATAGTACATCATTTTCCAAAAACTTTTTTTTCCACTTTCATTCCCTGTCATTGATTAATATTATTGTCTGTCATATCACTTAAGCAGAAACCAAGGTATCATCATTTCTTCTATCTGATTAATCAGCAAATACAAATGATGTACCTTTAGTCTTTTCATTTTTTCCCCACTTTTCTTAGTTACATGTCCTTTTAATTTCTTATACCAGCCTTCTGACTAGTCTCATTTCTTTCCTAAAACTCCACATTGCTCCTGGTATTGGCTTTCTTAAAGCCAAATCATTTCACTCATCTCAACATACCTTCTTTGCCTCTGAAATAAGATTCCAACTCCTTTTGCCTAAATGCAAGTCTTTAATTTCCTGGCCTCTTGCCTGTGTCTCCAGCCTAAGCTCTAAACACCTTTTGTCTTATTGAACTGCTTGCAGATTCCCTGATACATCTTGTTCTGTCTCTGATGTACCTTCTGCATTTCACCTAAATAACTCTTCAAGGTACAGCTTACGTATCACCATCTCCACAGAGACTTTCTGCCAAGTCAGTTGCAGTTCACATACAGTGATCTGCTTACCTCCCTCTACTTCATCTTTTTTCCTTGATTATCTGGGCTCCCATGAACACTTCTGTTTTGCTTTTTTGCCACAGAGCCTGTGGCAAAAAATTAACATTTAGTAGTTAATGTACGAATAAAACTGATCTGCTTATAGATTTTTTTTAAAAGAAAATGTGTCTTTAGGTTTTCATTTACATATTTACTGCCAAAAAGCCTAAAAAACGAACAAATGAATAAATAGTTCAGATATGTATAACAAGTGAATGTCTTTCATTACCCATCTTAATTTATAGTGGGAACTATTCAGTATTGGCCAGAAAACACAAAATAGATTTTCAAATTACTATAGAATAAAATGTTCACTATTTTGTTCTTATAGACCATCTCTTTTCCTTTAGGCAATGATAGTAAGAAATGCTAAAGATACAGCTCATACAAAAGCAGAACGGAATATTCTGGAGGAAGTAAAGCATCCCTTCATTGTGGATTTAATTTATGCCTTTCAGACCGGTGGAAAACTCTACCTCATCCTTGAGTATCTCAGTGGTCAGTACACAGTTTGGTGTAATTATTTGCATTTGCTCCAGAAACTGGGTCAGAATACTATTTTCTGGTGGAAAAATGCGTTTCCCCGTCGCAGTCAAATAGTTTATAAAATTGATGAATACTTGAAAGAAGGAATTCAGGTATTTCTTTTTGCAGACAAATATGAAGAAACTTTGAAGATTAAGTTTTTTCTTATTTGCAGAATTTTCTCAATCCCATTGTAATCAATCATTTAACAAAATAATTGATGCAGAGCCATCAAATTGTGCTGGAGTAAGATAACTCAAACACTAAAATAGTCCTTTACAAACTGGAGTGGGAAAAGTAATTGAAAATATTTTTTAAGGTAGTGAACATATTTAGAATTATGTCAAAGTTTTAGTTTAGTTAGCATTAGGGATAGAATATGCAGTTTACAACAGGAATTGTCTATGTTTTCTGGACCTACCATCTGCTAAGACTTATTGTAATACACTGTTAGCATCTACCAAAAACTTGTTGCCCCTGGTATTATTTCTAGATCACAAATATCTTTCCAGCAAGCATACTTTGGATTTCTTAGAAACATTTTGTAATAGCTTGGTCACTTGAAGAAAAAGCTGCAGGATTTAGCAACTTTGTTGTGATTATTGCCAGTTTTCTTTTATAATTTTATTTTGATATAATTCCAGACCATATAAAAATTTTAAAGACTAGTTCAGAGAATTCCCATATATCTATCATCTAGATTCTCTAATTGGTATCATTTTATCACATTTGTTTTGTTTTATCCTCCTCTCTGTGTATATGTATAAATGTGTATACATATACACACATAATTTTTTTGAATTGAGTATTTCAGATTGTGATTTCCCTGTTCTAAAAGTTCATGTTTATTTTCTAAAGTATGTAACTATACTAAAATTATCAAAAAATAAGAAATTAACATTGGTACAATATCTCTCTTTAGTTTTCCGTAATTTGGAATAGTTCTTCAGTCTTTCTTTGCCTCTCATGAAAGTGACATTTTTATAGAATACAAATAGCGTGCATCAATTTTTAGGTTTATCTGATATTTCTTTAGTATTAAATTCAGGCCATGCATCGAAATGACATTGTATCCTCCTCAGTATATCAGATCAGAAATGCATTATATTTATATCTTACATCAAAGTGAACTGATGTTCACTTTGCTCATATGTATTAAGTTGGTATCTTTGGTATTTTTCCTTTGTGAGTAGTAAGTATGTTTGGAGGAGATATTTAAAATATCTCATTCCTCATCAAGCTTTCATATTCAGTTTGGCATCCATTGATTCTTGATTGTAATAGTTAGCTGTGATGTTTGCCAAATGATTTTTCTTATCCCATCATGCCTCTTTCATTTATTACTGGGCATTCTACTATAATAAGGAGCTTTCTTTTCTTCCCCATTTAAAAATTTATTTATTTATATCATTGTAGACTCATGAATGCTAAGATTATTCAGTAGAGTGTAACCTTTTGTTATTATTTTGCTGCTTAAATTATGCCATACTTTTCACAAGGCCACTGCCAGGTTTGTTCCATTTATTTAAGGTTTCAGAAATTATAGACTATTAGCATTCACTAAAATTAGTGAGACTGGCTTATTTATCTAATAACATTTTTCTACTTATGGATAAAATATTAGAGTGGTTTTAATCAAGATTTTTTTTCACTTTGGGTTTAGAGTACACATATTTTCATGTTTGTAGCTATAAATCCTAGAATTCTAACCCAATTCTAGTTTTTAAACCTAGGATAAGAATAAGAGTCCTGTAGACTTAGCTCTAAAATCTGTAATTTTTCAGATCTAATTTTTATTTTTAGGGCTAATATCTTTTAATTAGAAGGGCATTAATAATATCTTTTAATTGGAAGTACACACTCATTACAAGTGGGTTGGAAATAGTAATTATTTTATTTCTAATACCTTTTCCTTTTCTTTACAGGAGGAGAACTATTTATGCAGTTAGAAAGAGAGGGGATATTTATGGAAGATACAGCCTGGTAAGTGAAATTTTTGTGGTTGCTTGGATTCAGGTAATGATTTATATAATTAAAAATTAAGCCTTATTCCCACTGTGGGCAGCCAAGTGATTCAGTAAATTGACCTAGAGCCAGTCAGTCACTCAGAACTTCAAGGGGGAGAAGCAGCTTTGGGACTGAGCAGCTATTGGAGGTCACCTCATTCCTTTGCTCCCAGGCCTTGGGTGGACCGCTCTTCACACCTGTTGTTCCTAACAGAACCATTCTCATTGCGGCTTTCTTTCCTTGAATTGGTAAGCTGCCTGCCTTGGCTGTGGGTGAGTGTGGTTTTCCAGTAAACCTTTATGTGTGGAACAATGGAAAGTATCAGAAATCATCTGCTCTTTTTTTTAGACTTTCCAGTTCCCAAGGTGCAGTCTTAGGGAAGTGATAAGCCTGCACATATCATCTGTGGATTGCTTATGTAGCCAGGATGGGATCTACCCTCCTATTCGTAAGATGGCATCTGCTTCAGATTAAAAATATACACATCCTTTTGTGAAGCAACAGTACTGGGTAACAATAAATCAGTTTATCCTGCACATTAATTGAATAGAAAACAACACTTAAAATGTCTTTTCTACCTTAATTACCAAACTGCATTCCATTGTTTAATTTCAGGCCTTTTCTAACACAGAAGCTGCATTTAAGAGCCTTAGGGATGAAGTGCCCTTTTTTGGAGGAGGCTCTCTGAGCCCTGTTGGAGGCTGTGTTTGTGGTCCTGCTGGCTGTGAAACTGCCTCAGTCCTCTAGGACACACCCTCTCCATCCTGGAGTAATCTGCAGGATTGCAACCTTGTTATGCAGCCAGTATTGCAGTACCTTGTGCTTTTCGAATCCAGACAGGGTTGATTCAGCCCTTTATTCTTTTGAGGTAGATAAATTTGAGTGTCACACAGTTTATAGTTGTGGGCTGGCTGGCAAGAGGGAGGGCAGATACTGTGGGTGTTGCTGTCTGTAAATATACAGCGTGTTAAGTAAGGGATGAATGGGTTTTTAAGGGTTAGGTTATAAGCTAACTTTTTAAATCTAGATGTGATCTCTGAAAATAACAGTTTCTATTTCTCACCGAGTTCTAAAGTTGTGGGTGGGTGGGAGGAATTTGCTGTGATCTGAATGACTGTCTGCCTACAGAGGACTGAAAATGATCGATGATAGTTTAGCATATTCTGACTGTCTTTGCAATTTTAGCAATATGTTCAAATGGCAAAACAAAAACACTTTATAGTTTCACTAAAAGGAGTGGAACATAAATATCCCCATGCATCTTGGCAGCATCCTATGCTATTTCTCTTCCCCATATATCCCTCACCTCATTAATTTGGTCTTTGGTGCATGTCTGTTTCTTTCAAGGAAGTTTGTTCCATACATAAATTGCTTTGGGTAGATTATTCTTTTTAATTTATTAAATCACTTTTGTTTCCAGCTTTTACTTGGCAGAAATCTCCATGGCTTTGGGGCATTTACATCAAAAGGGGATCATCTACAGAGACCTGAAACCGGAGAACATCATGCTTAATCACCAAGGTGGAGATAATACTGTAAACTATTCTGTATTAAATAATCATCTAAAAATCTTCCTACATAAGTCATGATCATTTTCAAGCCTCATATTCATCTCTTTGGTATTGTACATTTCCTCTTTCAGAATTTATGGCATCATAATACTTGTTGATATTTAAGTATTTAGGCATTTATGATTGATGAGATTAAACAGGTTTGAAAATAATCACTTTATTATTATTTTTTTTAATCTTACATTGTGACCCAAAAGCCAATCCAAATGTTAGTTTTGGCTTATTTATGTTGTTGTTTTCTTCATTGTTTTTTGGTTTTTTGGGACAAGGTATTGGTATATAGTTCAGAATGGCTTTTTACTCAGTTTCTAGCCCAGACTGGACTTGAACTTGCAGTAATCCTCTTGTCTCAGCCTCCCAAGTGCTGGGATTACAGGCATAATCCACCATACCCAGCTATTTTTGACTTATTCCTTAAATTTAAAACTAAATCTAGTTTTAATGATGAAAACACAATAAATGTTAGAATCAGTATGTAGAGACAGGGTTCCACTGTGTAGCCCAGTTTGGCTTCGAACTCATGGCAGTCCTCCTGCAACAGACTTTTTTTTTTGTACTGGGGATCAAACTCATGACCTTGCTGTTGTAAGGTAGGCGCTTATGCCACTGAACTAGATTCCCGGCCCTACAACAGACTCTTGAGTGTTGTGATGACAGGCATGTGCCACCAGTCCACTTTCTGACATTGTATAGAATCAGTACATTTTATGATAAATTTTATTCATGTTGAAAAAAGAAAGGACCTTAAACTGAGCCAAAATATTTGATATAGCCTTGTAAATAAAATCTTTATTAGGCATTAGGTAATTATTGCTGCTTGTTTGACAACAGACGTCAGGGAGACTAATATTCTGTACAGGTATAGGTTTAGTGAAATGAGCCTAAACTATAACTATTTGCTGCTACAGAAGGCTCAGTATATGCTGCAGTAGTTTGGCCTGGGTAGACTTGACAGTTCTTGTACCTCAAAGGAACAATTAGCAGAGCAGGAGATCTAGGGGGCTAGTAGAAGCTGCTGATCTTTAGATGTCTGCAGAAAGTGATTTGTGGACAACCAATAATAAATGTTACAAACAATTTTTTTTAAGAATAAATGGCTTTGTTAACCAAATACATCATGGGACTCAGTGTCTCTCCCTCCCCTCACCCAAGATATGGATTCTGATTCTGAATTCAAAGGCAAAGGATAAAATATAGGAGTGTGATAAACGTCTTTGATCCATAAGCTTGAGTATAAGTAGCTCTGAAAATAAAGGCCTGGGGCCAGAGTGTAGTATATACTCACTTTTGAATCTGTAGATCATTGTTTTTCCTTTCTCTGAAATGAACCTGCAGTAGTTGGGCTCTTGATGTTGTTGCGCCAGTGGTTATCACCTGAAAGTTCAATAAATCTAAACTTGAGCTGAAACAATCTTTATAGGAAGAGGAATTTCACCATGTGGAGCAGAGATAATTATCCTATGCTAATTTTAATTCTTTTCCTCTAACTAGTAGCATTTGGTGGAGTAAACTAATTTGTTACAGTAACTTTCTAGGGACCATTTAAAGAACTCTCAAGTCATAGCTCACCATGATAAAAGCTATATGTTTGAAGTTGTATCACCACTTCTGCAGAAAAAGTACAGAGTACTATATGTTTATTAGGGTCCATTTACTTAAACCAGACATCAGAAAGATTTCCCAGGACTTTCTCAGGATTTAAGAGGATTCTGCTTATAGGTGAAGTCAGAGCCTTAAACAAGGTGTTCGTTTTTTCTTTTCTATTTTATCTTTACTAGAATGATTATATCATTGGCAAAAAGTGACTCTGTCTTAGCCTTAGCTCCCCATCTTAAATTGTAGCCTAATTAATTCTTAACATCTTCAAGAAAAATTAAATGAAAGGACAGATCATTGTTTTATGTGATAAGTTTAAATACCACTCTTGCTTAAAACTCAGAATAATCCTGCTATAATCTTTCATTGTAGGTCATGTGAAACTAACAGACTTTGGACTATGCAAAGAATCTATTCATGATGGAACAGTCACCCATACATTTTGTGGAACAATAGAATACATGTGAGCTGCATGTTAAAAGAAATATAACTTGTTTGGGGGTAATACCTAACTTTTACCTAATTTAAATAATAGTGTTGTAGTTTTCTGTTAACACCATTGGCTTTGTATGTTGTTTTTACAGTTTGAAAATTTTAATTTGGATGGTACACAAATGGGTGAATTTTTAGGCCTATTATTTTTTTCATTCTAGGGCCCCTGAAATCTTGATGAGAAGTGGCCACAATCGTGCTGTGGATTGGTGGAGTTTGGGAGCATTAATGTATGACATGCTGACTGGAGCAGTAGGTGCACAGTTAAAAGCTGCATGTATTGTAGTCTGTGCTGAGTAGTTATTAAACTGCTATCTTAAGAGACCTTTCCTTAATTTTTGAAGATATTATCAGTGGAGTTATTTTCAAAGCCCCAAGATTGATTATCAGCAATGTAAGACAACATTGCCCTTCTACTTAAGAAATTCCACTTTCAACAACGCTTTTTTTGTTGTTGTTGTTTTTGTTTTTCAAGACAGGGTCTTTTTTGAGTCTATTCAGTTCAGGATGGCTTGAGCTCTCTTTGTAGCGCAGGCTGGTCTCTAACTTGCAAAGATTCTCCTGCCTCATCCTCCCAAATGCTGGGATTACAGTCATGCACCACCATACCTGGCTAAAAGCACTTTTATTTAAATACTTTTAAACATCTGTGAACTGGAAGAGGATAGCTAATGCATTTATTTTACAAAGGGAGAAACAGAATCTCATACTTCACTGATGATTATAGAGCAAGTTAATGAAAATCCAGGTTTCCGCTCAGCATATTTGCTACTTTCTCTGTACCGTACCGCTCAAAAATCACAGGCCTTTATTAGTTTATTCATTTCATAGCATAGTTTTTTTTAATCTCCATTTATAACTTAGTTAATTCAGAAAATAAATAATAACACTACTTTAAAATTTTTGTATGCTAATTTTTCTCAATTTCTTCTACCTTAGCCTCCATTCACTGGGGAGAATAGAAAGAAAACAATTGACAAAATCCTCAAATGTAAACTTAATTTGCCTCCCTACCTCACACAAGAAGCCAGAGATCTGCTTAAAAAGGTATTTTTGTTTTTTTGTGGTGCTGGAAATTGAACCCAGGGTTTCATACATACTAGGCAGGCACTCATATCACAAACCTTAAGGACTAGGGTTCTAATAATTACCTAGGTAGAATTTTTTCCTTCAGAACTGGGCATTGGAACCTAGGCATTAAACATGCCAGGCAGCTACCAGTATGTGGCCTCTGTAGTCTGTGTGTGTGTGTGTGTGTGTGTGTGTGTGTGTTTGCAATAGTGTTTACCAGTATGTGGCCTCTGTAGTCTGTGTGTGTGTGTGTGTGTGTGTGTGTGTGTGTGTGTGTGTGTGTTTGCAACAATGTTTAACCATGAATTTCAGGCTGGCCTTGAGCTCACTTTGTAGCCCACATTGGCTTGAACTTAGTGATCCTCCTGCCTCAGCCTCCCAGAGTGCTGGGATTGCAGGTGTGTACCACCACGCCTAGCTCTGGTCCATTTTATTTTGAGACAGTGTCTTGCTCAATTGCCCAGAGTGGTCTGGAATTTGCAGTCTTTGTGCCTTGGCCTCCAGATTAGCTGAAGTTATAAGCATGGGCCATCATGCTCAGCTACATAGTACTGAATATCTGTTTTGCGTAAAAATATCATATAAGCCAGGTATGTTGGCACAGGCCTATAAACCCAGTGCTGGGAGGCTGAGGTAGGAGAATCATAAGTTTGAGCCCAAGCCAGGAAACTTAGTAACTTAGTGAGTCCTTGATTTAGAGTAAACAATTTAGAAAGGCTTGAGAATGTAGCTCAGTGTGAAGGCCCTGGGTTTGTTCCCAATACTACCACATACATAAAAAGACATATATAGAAAGCAAAGTACAAATTTACAGATTCTGTTTTTGTTCTCAGGCAGTATTTGGTAGTAATTAATAAATTACGTTTTCTCAAGGCAAAATGAGCAAATTCAGAAAGGAAAAAAGAAACAGTTTTGCTAACGTTTTTCATTGCTGCTTTTTTCTCCCCCAAAAGCTGCTGAAAAGAAACGCTGCTTCTCGTCTTGGAGCTGGTCCTGGGGACGCTGGAGAAGTTCAAGTAGGGATTGGCATGGCTGGCATTTTGGGAAAGGATTATGCTAATTTGGTTGTGATGGTTGTGTGTAGTTGCTTGGAATTTAAACTTTTTTTGCAAATTGTAACTTTTTAAAAGTTTGTCACAGTTTGTTCCCTTTTACTTTTTCTTTTTTTTTTCTTTTTTTTTTTTTTTTTTGTAGGCTCATCCATTTTTCAGACACATTAACTGGGACGAACTTTTGGCTCGGAAGGTGGAACCCCCCTTTAAGCCTCTGTTGGTATGTATACCTGAAAGTATGTGGCTTTAGGGGCTGGGATTTTTGATAGCAATGGAAAAAATCTTAGAGCTGACAGGAACATTATAGTTGTTCAAGTTAAAGGAACTTCGGTCTACTCTCTCGTTTCAAAATCTTTATTCTGCACTCTTTTTGAGACTGGATCTTGCTATGTAGTTTAGGCTAGCTTTAAACTCACTGTGTAGCCCAGGCTGGCCTAAATTGAGTGATTCTTTTGCCTCAGCATCCCACTTGCTGGGATTATAGGTGCGTTCACTATGGCTGGTATATATGGTCTTTTGAAGTAATGCCAGCCTGTCTCAAGAATAAAAAAATGTAAAAAAAGATTGAATTGCCCAGGCTGGTCTTCAACTTGCAATACTCTTGCCATGCTTTCCAAATAGCTAGGGTTATAAATGTAAACTACCACACCAGCTAACAACTTTTAAGTTCGTCAGTATTTCAAGAAAAAATATTTTATTTGGTTTTTATTTTTTGTGGGAGTTTTTATTGGTGGTGGTATGCATTTTGTTTTGTTTTGAGACAGAGTCTCACTTGCAGTTCAGACTGGCCTTAAACTCACTGTGTATCCTAGGCTAGCCTCAAATTCTCAACGATCCTCCTGCCTCAGTCTCCTGTATGCTGGAATTACAGGTGTGCATCACCACTATACCTGGCTTTTGTTGTTTGAGCTGGAGTCTTACTATGTACTCCAGGTTGGCCTTGAATTTACTAGCCCAGATTGGTTTCGTTTCATTTTAAATCTGATTCCCTGAGAGTTTCTTCAAAATGAATATATATGAATTAATTTGCATTTGCATTTGCATTTGCTATAGCGAAGTACGGTGTTACCTAGGTTCACAAGTCCTCTTATTTGAGAACAATTTGATTTGCAAAAAGAAGTATTTGGCAAAATTTTATTTATATTTGCAAACTGCACCTGGTAATAAATGCAACTGTGGCCATCTTTTCTAGAGTTGTTGTGTTTTTTTTTGCCTTTTTCCTTTTTATCAGTACCAGGGATCGAACTCATGACTGCCTGCTTGCAAGGCAGGCGCTTATGCCACTGAGCTAAATCCCTAGCCCCCTTTTCTAGAGTTTTGAAGCAAACTAAGTTCGTGAACTGAGGTGCAGCTGTACCATACACTGGCTGGCTTAACAGAAATGTATTGTCTTATAGATTTGGAGGCTAGAAGTTGAAGTGGGTTTGTAAACAGTATAGGAATTCAAGCAGCCAAACTGATAAATTAGGAATTTAATTAGCTGAGCTCAGGGACCACTCTCGTGGACCCATTTCAGAGAGTCTCACCGCGGGGCTGTGAACTGGAAAATTACAAAGCTTTTAAACAGAACCACAAAAAGACATCCTGTTGGAAACAGTTTAGCTAGAATCTTAGATTAATTTTTGGTTGACATTTGTGTCCTGCTTCTTTTGTTAAGCAGGTTCATTTTTCTCTTGTAGGTACAGCTCATTCTGCTTTTCTCATGGGACTCATACCCTGAATAATTTTCCATTTTCCTGGATCAAATACTGGGCACTAGTTAAATGCAGGGCTCAAGATGGCCTCAGTTATGCCAAGCTACGACCAAGTCTGAGTCAGGTTGGCAGAATTGGTTTCTTCTGGGGTCTGTGAGAGAGTTCATGCCTTATTCCCGCTGGTTAGCTGGCAGCTCTGTCATTGTCTGGCTTCTAGTGAGTGGTATCACTCGATTCTCTGCCTTTGTATTCACATGGTATTTTGTGGTCAGATTCCCCTTTTCACATGGACACCAGTCATACTGAATTAGGGTCTCTTTCAGTCTAGAATGACCTCACCTTTACCCTTTATGTCTGCAGTTACCCTATCCCAATAAGATTACATTTTGAGGAACTGGGGATTAGTTTTCAACATACCATTTGGGTGATGGAGGAATACAGTCCATAACAATATGGTTATGAGGAAGTGAGTTAGTGTTTTAGTTCTTATCTTTCTCCTACCTCAGAACTCAAGAAAATACAACTTCTTTTTCTATGTCTTGGGATGTAAGTGGTGATGGCGGAGGAAGATAACAGTGGTTATTATTATTTGGTGACCTTTAAAATTTTAGTGAGGATAGTTAACTCATGTACTTACTGCCCAGCATAAAAAATGATCAGTACAAGTCGTGGTGGGGCATGCCTATAATCCCAGCACTTGGGAGGCTAAAGCAGGATTGTTGTGAGTTCAGGCCAGCCTGGGCTATAAAGTGAGCTCAAAGCTAGCTGCATAGTGAGACCCTGTCTCAAAAGGACAAAAAAAGAAAAGAAAATCAGTTCATTTTGCCTAATATGAACATAAGCTGAGTGTGGTGGCTCACACCTGTAATCCCAGCACTCAAGAGGCTGAGGCAGGAGAATTATTCCAAATTCAAGACCAGCCCTGGCTACAAAGTGACCTCAAGGCCAGGCTGAACTACATAGTGAGACCCTGTCTCTAAAAGAGCAAAAAACAAAACAACCATAACCACTGTATCAGTGGTGGTGAACCCTGTAGAGCTTTGCATGATAGAAATAGCTTGCTGAGCATGCATGCCATATGTTTGCTACCACTGCACTATACCATCATCACACCTTAAAAACTGACAATTTCCCCAGCTGTTTCTCTTTTCATATCTTATTTGTTTCAACATGAATTCAATCACAAACTATATATAGTTTGGCTGCTCTATCTCTCAGACCTTTTTTCATTTATAAATATCCTCTCCAAATCTTCTGTTGGGGATTTATTGAAGAAACTGGACTCTTTGTTCTATAGTGTGCCTCCCACTTTTCATTTTGCTGATTTTAGTCCCATGATGTGGGGATAAGGGATAAAACCATGGTCTTCTATTCCTTGAACTTCCAAACACTGGCAGTCAGATTTAGGTGCTTGATCTGATTTTGATTGAACTCTTGGTATTATACTTTGATGAGAAGTTTTAATATATCATCATATTTCTTTTAGTAATGTTACTGGTCACTAACCAATGCCCATAGCAGTAGTGCTTATCCAGAGGAATTTTGGCTATGTTTCAAAACATTTTGGTTGTTGTATCCTGAGGGCAAGTGATGCTACTATTTCCAATAGAGGAGGGGCTAGCACAGGATGGCACCCTACAAACAATTATAAAGCCTAAAATATTAGATGAGCTAGGGTTGATTTCATTAAGGGTTTATAAAGTGGTCTTATTCATTTTATCTGAATTCTTCCTTAAAAAATACTGTCATCTATTGTTTGCAGTTCATACAAGAAATATAGGATACATATAGTAGTTCTTTCCCAGTTTTCATCATAATGAATTAGTTTCCTGTGTTTTCCAAAATTGGGCAATGGATTTTGTGATTTTTTTGTCTGTATCATTATGAATTCATGCATTTTGATCTATTTCAGTCCATTGCAGTTATTTTTATTGATTTTCATTGCTTCCCATCTAACACTGAGTGCTTCTTCATGTTGGTGTATGAGTCCTTTTGCCTTGACCACATTCTCTGATGTACTAGAGAGCAGAGTAAGGCAACTGATGTGGTTTTGTTGTTGGTGGTGTTGTTTTTGAGACAGGGTCTCACTATGTCAGACTGGCCTTAAACTCACCCTAGGCTGGCTTTGAACTCATGGGTGATCTTCCTGACTCAGCCTCCGGAATGCTGGGATTATAGGCATGCACCACCACACCTCATGGAAACTGATGTTGTATACTTACTTTGTACATTTTCTGCTCCCACATCTGGAACCAGTCATTTCTCCAAGGAATGCTAGTTCCTTCAAGTGGGAAGTAGAATTTAGAGATCACAGTCTTAGCCCTAACAATGCTCAATGTTAGTGGGTTGGATATTGTTACTGTGTCTTTTTCTTTTTGTCTTTTTGAGACAGGATTTTGCTATGCAGTTCAGGCTGGCCTTGAGCTTACTTTGTAGCCCAGGCTAGTCTCCAATTTGCAGTGATCCTCCTGCCTCAGCCTCCTGAGTGTTGGGATTACAGGCATGAGCCACCACGCCCAGCTATTGTTACTGTGTCTTGAAGCTTTTATTCAGAAGTATTATGTGTTTTATGCATAAAGTCAACGTGATAATCTTCTACTTCTACTATTAAATCAGATTTTTTCAATATTTATTCCCCATGCTGTATTTGGTACAAAATTCTTAACTGGATATATTTGGAAAGAGCAAGATTAAAGAAATGTATCTTTTTTTTTTGAAACAGGGTCTCACTACTCATTTCAAATTGGCCTTGAATTCACAATCCTCCTTCCTCAGCTTCCTGAGTGCTGGGATTACAGTCATGTACAACCATTCAATAAGAAATAATTGTGAAAGCCAGGTGTGGTAGCACACAGCTATAATCCCAGTACTCCAGCCCTTGGGAGCTGAGGCCTCAAAAAGATCACCGTGAGTTGGAGGCCTGTGTGGCCAGAACTCCTAATGTGAGTTCAAGGCCAGCCTACATTACATAGTGAGACCCTGTTCAAAAAAAAATCTGGTCATTTAAACTTAGGCGCTGCTGTTCTTTCAGAAGGGTATAACAGTATTTTTATGCACAGTAGACTATCAACAATTATTTTTGCTCCTTGAGAAATATAAAGGAGTAAAACAAGCTATGAAAAGAAACTCGAACTGGAGCATCTTTCTGGTTATTGTGTTGTTGGGGATTGGACCCAGAGCCTGGTACTTGCTGGGCCAGTACTCTACCATTGAACTACATCTCTAGCCCCAGACTGGAGCATTTTATAATTGTGATTTAAGTCTTCTTCAATAGTTTTTCAGATTTATTACTAATCTGTAGTGGCCACCTGGGCATATTATCTCTAATCATGGATATAAGTAGTGGACTAGGCATACCAAAGACTTACGAGAGGGGAAAATGGATTCTCAGATTTTATTTATTTATTTATTTTGGTGTGATCTTGGGAGTTGAACCTAAGGCCTTTGCACTGAGCTAAACCTCTGGCTTTTTTTTTTTTTTTTTTTTTTTTTGAGACAGGGTTTCACTGTGCAGTTCAGACTGGCCTTGAACTCACTTAGTAGCCTAGGCTGGTCTTGAACTCATGGCAATCCTGTCCCAGCCTGCAGTGCTGGGATTAGAGATGTGTGCCACTGTGCCCAACTAGATTTTTTCCTGGTACTGGAGATTGAACCCAGTGCCTTTGCACTAAGCCAGCCCTTTTTTTGAATTGTTAATTTTGAGCCAGGACTTTGCTAGGTTGGCCAGTCTGTGTTTGCACTCAAGAATCTTGTGCCTTAGTTCCCAGAGTGCTGGGATTACAGGTATATGACACTACAACCAGCCTGATGTTCAGATTTTTTAATAGGAATGATAACTATCTATATATACTACCTGTATATTGTTTAAAATTTGAAGAGGTAATTTGACTGTGGACACTTTCCACCTGCATTTTTTTCTTTGGTCTGTGCCTCCTAAGACTGTTCTGATATTACACTCTACCTACAACTTGAGAGCTTATAACACATATGATTTGATACTTGTAATACAGACTATTTATCATTTTCTAATAATTGTTCTATAAAGCAATCTGAAGAGGATGTGAGTCAGTTTGATTCAAAGTTTACACGTCAGACACCTGTTGACAGCCCAGATGACTCAACTCTCAGTGAAAGTGCCAACCAGGTCTTTCTGGTAAGTGAAATAATTAAGTATGATAATAATGAGAATGATCCTTTCAATTAAAAAAAATTTTGCTTTGAAGTTCATATAGATAACCTGGCTTTTTCTTTTTTTGGTACCAGAAACTAAACTCAGAATCTTGCACTTGCCAAGCAGGTGCTTGTGCCACTGAGCTATATCCCTGGCCAACCTGATTAATTTGTGTATAAGCTATCATTTTAAAACTCATTGGTAGCTACAAAATAGATTTTAAAAATCTAATATTCCATTGAGGGTTTTTTGCAACATTGACCACTTGCTCATCAAAAAATTACCAACTTCTGTCTAATCACTGGCCCCAAATCAGAAATGTCACATGTGCTAGGTGAGAGAATTCTAGTCTTACTATGACCTAATTATGAAAAACTATATTGGAGGTGATAACCTTAGTTGATTATTGTATGCACATAGATGTAAGCAGTTTTGTTTGCATTTCTAGTTTTTTTTTTTTTTAACATTTTCCTTTTTTTTTTTTAAGACAGGGACTAATTTGCCCAGACCAGCCCTGAATTCCAGATCCTCTGAAGGTACTGGGATTGCAGGCATTGGTCACCTTGCCCCACTATCTTTTTTTTCCATGCTCCTAACATTATGGATTTTGTTTCCTGGCTAATGGGGCTGAATACTGTTTTCTTCATGTCTGTTCCTTAAGAAATGGTTGTATTTTGGGATATAGATGTAGCTCAGTGGTGGAATATGTTCCTGACATGCTTGAGGCTGTATTTCAGTCGTGTTCTCTCCACTTCCTCTCTCTCCCCGTAGAAAACTGCAGCATAGTTAACAGGTATGAAGTGAGAGTTAAGGAGATTGGAGAGTATACACACTAGTGATTTCATTTGGTTTTATTTATACTTTCTGTGGTGCTGTGGATCTTACCTAAGGCCTCATACATGCGAGCATGCACTAGGTACCACCGAGCCACACCTCTAGCCCTGCGTTGGTCATTATAGGTGTAGATCATGTTGGTGTATTAGTTATTGAATACGGAATTTCTTGATGTATATAACAAAATGCCATCCTGTAGTCCATTGTTAACAACTCTCTTTCAGGGTTTTACATATGTGGCTCCATCTGTACTTGAAAGTGTGAAAGAAAAGTTTTCCTTTGAACCAAAAATTCGATCACCACGAAGATTTATTGGCAGCCCACGAACACCTGTCAGGTATTTCAGACTGTCATTCTTGATTTTTTAAAATAAATCTAGAAGACAACTGCTTAAGACATTTATCCCAAATTACACCAAAGATCTGTCATGTTTTTTGGTTAGTGTAAGCAGATCATCTGTATTTTCTTGTATTAAAAAGGACTTGTCTGTGACTAATCTAACCTAAGTTACATAATTTACCTCCCCCCTGCTGAAGTAAGCTACTGCACTGGTAAATGCTCTCTTTATCCATTCAGTCTACATTTATTGTGCACCAGGGGTTGTGCTACATGCTGCATGTTACATGGTTATATATGCATAGTATACATCCCTGACCTGATTAAGTTCACAGTTTAGTGTGAGTCACAATAAAGATGTGAATACACACAAAAAATACATGAATATAAACAGTGCTAAGTGCTATAATGAAAAGAAAAAAAGCTAGGTGTGGTAAAATACACTTATATCCCACCCACTTGGGAGGCTGAGGCCGGAAGATTGTTTGAAACCAGCTTGAACAATTTACTAAAATCCTTTCTCAAGAGAAAAAAGTGGAGGGTAGAGACTCTGGATGCACCTCAGTGTTTGCAAGATCCTGGGTTTAGTCCCTACTTTAGGGGAAGGGGAGTGGCAGTAGAAAGAACTTCTACCTTCTTCTATTCAGAGAAAAAGAATAGTTAGGCAGAAATAAAAGAAGTTCACAAATGTCGCAGGCTGAAGAACAGCAGAAGCCTTTAGGGAAGAAAAAACTTGGCTTTATTTTAGAAATGAAAGGGAGCTCAGTGCTCCTAGTGAGGTGAAATAAAGAAAATGCCAGAAGTTTGGAAAAGTATCTTATTTTAAATGTAATGGGAACCTGCTTTTAAGGACAGGACACTTAAAAATGTATAATTTAGGACTTTAGGAGTGAAAAGAGACTAGCAGTTATTCTAGGAGAAAGACAGCACAACTTTTTGCTTTTGTGCCAATCCACATGGAAATAAATTTAAATTAAAAAATATACATGAGCTGGGGACATAGCTCAGTGCCTGCCTGGCAAGTGTGAGTAAGTTCAATCCTCGGTACCAAAAAAAAAAAAGAAAAAAAATATATATATGGCTTTTCTCTTTATAAGGGAAATACTTTTTGTTGAGTTGATGAATGATAGCTCTTCCTTGTCTTAAAGCCCAGTCAAATTTTCTCCTGGGGATTTCTGGGGAAGAGGTGCTTCAGCCAGCACAGCAAATCCCCAGACGCCTGTGGAGTACCCGATGGAAACCAGTGGAATAGAACAGATGGACGTGACCATGAGTGGGGAAGCATCCGCACCACTTCCAATACGCCAGCCAAACTCTGGGCCATACAAGAAACAAGCTTTTCCCATGATCTCCAAACGGCCAGAGCACCTGCGTATGAATCTATGACAAAACAATGTTTTTAATGAATTTGAGGCAAAAAAAGAAAACACAACAAAAAAATGGGAAGGGATGTGAAGCATCCTATAGAATGAAACAAATCAAAATGACAGTCTCAAAAGAGTCAGTTTCATTACCTAGAACACTTTGGACAAAGGAGAGATAAACATGGATTTTTAAAAATCAATCAATGGTGCAAAAAAAAAAAAAAACTTAAGCAAAATAGTATTGCAGAACTCTTAGCTACATTGATTCCTAGCAACATCTTATCAACCTTATCAAGGATTTTTGTGTTGATGGCTTGAAACTGACAGTATTAAGGATAGAATGTTGCTTCTGAATCACTATTCCGATTGTGTTGAAGAAGGGTTACCCTTTCACTGGGCAAAGTATGAAATTGCCTATAATACTTGCAACTAAGGACAAATTAGCATGCAAGCTTGGTCAAACTTTTTTCCACAACATGGAATCAAAGACAAAAGAAACTTATCAATTGATGTTTTACGTGCAAACAACCTGAATCTTTTTTTTATATAAATATATATTTTTCAAATAGATTTTTGATTCAGCTCATTATGGAAAACATCCCAAACTTTAAAATGCGAAATTATTGGTTGATGCGAAGAAAGCCAGACAAACTTCTGTTTCTTCTCTTGATGAAATAAAATGCAAATGAATCATTGTTAACCACAGCTGTGGCTCCTTTGAGGGCTTGGGGTGGACTGGGATATATTTTCAGTAACCCAGCTGCAATACCTGTAATACTAGGGGGAAAAAATCTTATTTAATCATTTCTACTTCCAGTACTGCTATGTGCTAAGCTTAATAGAAGCCTTGGAATGGGTATAAATTGTATGTCCTACGTTTCATCCTTGTCCTGGGCCTGCATTGCAATGGAAATATCACCACCTGTTCTTATACCAGTATTTGGTTCAAGACACCAGAAGTGTTCAGCCAATGGCTGAAGAAGGATGGAAGAATCAGGATAAAATGTATGAGGGCAGCAAAGTAGGGGAGAGGGAGATTTCCATGGAAAGAGTGTATTGCCATGGTCTACTCTTAACTGATCTCTACAACAAATTGGTAAGGTTTTTAGTGTTACTTTTTACTGTTGTTGCTGTCTACCTTCCTTAATATTTTTTCCTCAACAATTTTAAGAAGAAAAAAAGGTATAATTTTTTTTCCTCCTATACTGGGGCTACATTTTTTGATTGTAAAAATATTTGATGGCCTTTTAATGAGTGTCTTCCACAATGAATAAGAAAACTTAGTGGCTTCTTTTAGGAAACATGTTAACAGGACGTTGTTTTTGGAATTGTAATAAAATCTACACAAGTGATTAACAGGTACAAAGAATAAAAATAAAGGTAACTTTATCTTTCTTAAATACTTCCTGCCTTAAAGAGAGCATTTCCATGACTAGCTGGTGAAAGGGTTTAAAATCTGCAGAGCTTTATAAAATATTTCAGTGCATACTGGTATAAGTAGATCATGCAGTTACAGCTGACTCATCACTTTTTTTTTTTTTGTCTTTTATAATGTCTTCAGTCTGAATGTCAGTCAATTTGTAATAGTTTGCAACCCTAGATTTTAAATAGATGCTGCTTGCTGTGTTCTCCAAACTTTTTTGAGCCATAGGATCCAAGCCATAAAATTCTTTATGCATGCTGAATTCAGTGTGAAAAAGCAAGACTTTGCTTAAATTATAATTCAAGTCAATTAGAATGAAATCAATTGACAGAAGCAAAAGGAAAACCATGAAAAATAATTGAAAATGTACCATTTCAATTGTGGCAATAAATGAAAGAAATGATAAAAATTTTACCTTTGGACGGCAAACTGTTTTTAAAAAATCACTTCTTCTGGACCCTTCTCTTACTGCAGCAGCCTACTGAGAATTTTATAATTATAGCTAGTGAATTAGAAACTAATTCTTAAGGGCAGAAATTATACTTAACATGCAGAACTTTGTTTTCCTGACAATTTGTGACATCTGAAAAAACTCAAAGTTTTGGTTATATATAGGCATTTCAGACTGTAAATGGCTTGTGCTACTCTGATACTTGTTTTCAAATGTTTTTACTAACTGTAGTGGTGACTGCCTGACCAAATTCCAGTGAAATTTGTACACCAAAATAGTCCTTCTCAGTCCTGTTCACTAGTAACATGTGCACTGTGACTGGCTAGTACCACCCCCTAGTTAAAACTGTTTTCGTCAGCCGGGCGTGGTGGCTCACGCCTGTAATCCCCAGCACTCTGGGAGGCTGAGGTGGGAGGATCATTGTGAGTTCAAGACCAGCCTGGGCTACAAAGTGAGCTCAACGCCAGCCTGAATTGCATAGGGAGACCCCGTCTCAAAAAAAGACAAATAAATAAATAAAAAAAACTGTTTTCATCATTAGTACTGTCAGTGGCAAACACTGCAGTTATTTTTTAATTGCCCACCTACCACTCACACAAATATTTTTTCTAAGTTAACATTTATTAAATGAAATTAATTTCCCATGCTGTGGCAGGTTTATTGAGAAATTGTTTCATAAATGACAGTATCCCTACTATGACTGTGAAAATATGTCATGTCACTTCAGTGTCATAGACAGAAAGCACATACCTATGCAATATGGCTTACCCTATATTTATTTGTAAAAATCCAAGCATAGTTTAAAATATAAGATGTCAATATTACTAGTCTTGAGTTTCTAAGAAGGTTCTTTATGATACCAGGTAAGTGTATAATAAAGACTTAAGTGCTTTTCTTTCATCACTTGATTATTTTCTTTAAAAATCAGCTATTACAGGATATTTTTTTATTTTATACATACTGTTTTTTAATTAAAATGTAATCACTGAAGTTTACTAATTTGCTTTTATAAAGATTTGTAGCATTACCAAATAACTAAACTGGGATTTATAAATCAGCTGTGATTAACAATGTAAAGTACTAATTACTGAACTTGAACCAGGTTTTTAGGAAAATCGTTTTTTCCTTTTCTCTTTTATGGTCTTAACTAATTTGAATCCTTCAAGTTTTCCATGCTATTTTTTGAAGTAGAAGATAATGTGAGGTAGGGGAAAGATGCATGTATGAAAGTCCATAAATTCAACATTTTCCTATAGGTAATAAGTGATTATAAACAAGATACATCTTAGCTAGCACTAATATTCTGAGCATTGAATTTCATATTTAATATAGGACCTAAATTTTTTTTATTATTCTGTTAATCATATAGTTCCTAGCTTACAAGGGCTAGAGCTAAGATTATTCCCAAGAGAATGTTGAATTTATGAAGAACGGATTTTCAGGCTTTGAAAATGGTTCATCTCTAAAATAAAAGAATCAATGTCCAAACATCTGCCTTTTTCATAAGAGTAGACACTAGCAAGCTGGACAGAACTTAACATAAAAAGTATTTCTCACACGTGAGTGGT
This sequence comes from Cavia porcellus, assembly GCF_034190915.1. Lineage (NCBI taxonomy): Eukaryota > Metazoa > Chordata > Mammalia > Rodentia > Caviidae > Cavia > Cavia porcellus. The sequence goes on from NW_026947489.1 coordinate 64,008,133, forward strand.
CCATTGCTGATTAATACAGTGTTTTTCTTGTGTGATTCCTAGCACTATAGCACAAGTATTATCTCAGTGGATTATTTGGAGTTAACATCTCAAAGATGGGTTCATCTGTTTGTGTTTGCTCTTTAAACTGTTGTTTCTATTATCCCAAGTTGGCTTTGCATCTATTAAATAACTTCTTCAGCTGCCTTATTAGGAGTGTTATGAGGGTAACATCTTTTCTGCTTTTCATCTTGTATTTAGTTTACTGTATTGAAATATGATTTCAGATTAAATGAATGTAAATAGAAATTAAATGCAAATTTGAATGAACATAAAATAGAAGTGATTTTTTTATTATCTAAAGAAAAAAACCTATCAGTTGTACAATTTTATTAATGTCAGATATTTCACGTTCTCAGATTTAATAAACTGTAAGGACTGACATTTGTAAAAATTTCTGCTGAGAAAGTGAAGCTATTTAGGTATATAACAAGTTTTAGTATTGATTTTATGTGTTAGATGTTATACATTTTTGATCTTCAAGTTATGTCAAATAGATTTCAGTTATTTGTTTTTAAAAAGCTCATATGACACACTATATTGAAGCTAGTGCCACATAAAAACAACAGGAATACTTTCTTGTGCTAACAATCAAACTTGTTGAGCCACACTTTTCAACTAGAGTTCAAGTATATGCAGAAATCTGTTTTAACTATTGTCTTTTGTATACTGTAAGATGAGCATTTTTTGTAAACCACCTATGTCACACTTGCCAGCATGATCTCTCTCACAGTAGTTCTCAAACGGATACTTTTCTATAATACATGGCAGCATCTCAATGCTGATACAATAATATTTTAGAGGACATGATCTGAATTCACTGAATTGGGTTTAGGAACTATATTCCTCTCTCAGGTAAAGGACTAGAAAACAGAAGTATAGAAATGCATCCAGTTAATCACCATTATGAGTGGGTGGCATAACTGTTATATTTTTCTCCATTTTCAATTCTTTGCCTGCCCAAAATCGCCACCAACTGTCATTTAATCATATTGAGATACAAAGCTGTCTCAGTCAGTACCCACTAAGTTAAGCAGGTGTGGGGAAGCAGGTAATTATAAAGCTGAATGTTACTTTTGCATTCCAAGCAAGAAATCATTTCAGTTCTTTCACAGCTCAATTTTAATCTTAAATTGTTTTACTCACTTCTGCCAAATATCTAAATAATACAATTAAGTTTCACAAAGCAGGAAGATGATTTAAGGCCAAGTAAACTTGTTTAAATATTTGCAGTGATTCTCAAAGTAGGTAAGAAAGTGAAATATATTGTGATGGATGAACAGAAATAGTACTTACAACCTGGTAGTATTTACCTGGGGAAAAAGCTACAGACTTCCTAAGGTTCCCTTGTCAATTTGGGTACTACAGAGGCACAAAAAAATGACTTCACTTGTATCCAATTGTCACTTTCTTATTAACCCATGTGCTGGCTTAGCCTTCATCTTCTCAATACTGCAAATTTGTCTTCTGTCTCTTCCAACTTGTCTTTTGTATTATCTTTTCCTTGTATATAAACCGACAGATAGTAATCAACAGGCAGAAGCACTGTACTCTCAAATTTGATATAATCAGTAGCAGTCCTTTAGGCTTCTAGGTAGGCATGGTGGTGAATGTCTGAAATCCCAGCACTCAGCAAACTGAGGCAGGAGGATCACCAGGAGTTTGAAGCCAGCCTGAACTAGATAGACCCTCAAAAAACAAACTAAAAAAACAAAAAGATTTCTGTGCTAGATGAGAGAATCTTCCTTAGGTCAAGGGGAAAGAGAAATGTGCCTGATTCCTCTTTCCGCCACACTGCACAAATTACCTAGAGGCAAACAAACCACATTATCCAAAAAGCTTATGATTTTCTGAGTGCAAGCTTTTCCCTGACTTAGTGCTGAGGATGAAATGCAGGGCCTATCACATGCTAGCAAACACTCTGGTATTGAGCAACACCCTAAGCCCTGAAATGTACATTTTACAATCCCAATTAATGGTGACCCAAGCCTAAAATTGAAATTTTTCTGGAACAGATTAGTTATACAGGCATTCTTTAAAATTTTATAGAGTTGATCTTGTTTGTTAATCGCAGGGATTAAGCCCAGGATCTCATATATGCTAGGCAAGCTCTCTACTACTAAGCTATAGCCTAGCCCCCACATGAATAAGCTTAACATTCAAGATACACCACAGAACTGTACAAAAAGCAAGACTGAATGTTAATGATGATGGCAGGAAGCAGGTGTAAGGCCCACAAACAAATGAATTTAAATCATTTATTCTCACTGATTACTAATCATACTATAGAGAATGCAACATTAAAATATATCATCCTCAGTAAACTAGTCTTCATTTAGAAAGTGATATACAAGTAAAATATATTTAGAGCTTTCATTTAAAAATACAAATTTTATGAAAACTTTAAGCTGTTTTAGAATGGCAATTATAAAAGTCAATGTTGAAGAAATTTTGGATTATATATCTTAAAATATTGTGAAAATACTCTTTATTCCAAAAACAATGTCAGGAAAGAATACCTGAATTTTCAAACCACTGGATTCTAATTGCTGTTTTGATAATAATAAAACATATTTTTACAATTTAACACTGCAATTAGGTGTCAAAAAAGGGTATAATAAATTGCATATTATTAGGTTGAATATTATATACTTTTAAGGTTCTTTCATTTACTCTTGATAAATTGAACTACACACATAAGCCTTGTAAAAGTTTGGAACAATTTGGAAACATTTTTTTGTCAAGTCCTTAAAATACATTCTAATGCCTTTACCAAATAGTCACAATTACCATATTAGTGTTTTGTGGCCTTAATAATTTATACCATTAATATATTTGAAGGTGTAATGAAGTGGCTCCATCTTTCCATTTGTTTATACAGTCTGAAATCACAGTTCTGCAGAGGGGACATGTTTTCTCTCTGTTAAACCACAAGGTAATGCACTCTTCACAAAATATATGCTGTAAGAGAATTAAGAACTAAATTTTATACTTGATAAACATTTTATATTCATATTACACAGAATCATTCTTTAGAGCTGAAAGGAATTCTGGAGAGGACTAATCCTTACATTTTACAAGTGAAAAAATGGAGAAAGTATGACATTCAAAAAGACAAGAGAGGCTGAGGTAAAGTACATTTTTCAATCACTTTGGTATCCTGTCTGCCAGTTGAATTATTTTCCCCTTAACATAATCCTCTGCTATAATGAAGGTGATCATTACATATATCTAAAATGAACCAATAAAATTAATTAAAACATACTCTTCTGCATAAAAATGTAAGAGACAAGACTTGTCAATCTACCAAACACCTAATTGTGAATAAGTTACTAGTATGTACTGTACTCTGAATGGTGCCTTCTAAATATTGTAGCTTTTTTGCCATGTAACAAACATAAATGTGATTTAAGTCACAGTAAAGTGCTATATTCTGTTTGCTTAAAAATGTAATTACCTGGCAAATGAGAAGAACTGGCTTCTGAAATTCAGCTTGACATATTGAACAAATATCATCCACATCCGAACACTGTCTCTTGCTGGCAGCTACTCCATAACTCTATGAACATAAGTTACATTCAGCTATAAATTTCTTTCCTGTTTCTCAGATAGATACTTTGTACTTTTCAAATCTCTCTGGAACCCAGCATTTCAAAACTTTCCCATAGGACATAAGTTGTATAGAGGAACCACATGTGCAGACCCATACTTTGGTTACCTCAAGGTAAAACCATTACATAATACATAAAAGGACTGTGGAAGACTTTTTTCCACTGGACTCCCAAATGATACAAGTACTTCAAATTCAACACATACAGCTTTAAAAAACTATGCAATCTGAAATGTAACTAAGTATTACAAAATTTACATCCATATATGTTACTATCCAGGATTGCCAAACTGAACCCACTTATTACCTATGGCACTAATTTATAGTCAATCCAAAATAAGACTAGTTAAATGTAGGCCATGTGAAGAGCTTGCTTTAGAAATCGGGATGTGACTAAATGATAGAACTCTTGCCTAACATGTATGAGGCCTCTAGGTTCAATCCCAATACAGGATATAACCACAGAACTAAGGCATCTGTACTCCACACTGGACATTCATTCTAAGCCAACATCTATAGTATGATTCAGAAATTCAGCCTTCCTGTTTTGTCTTTGTCTGTTTTTTTTTCCCTTGGTACCAAGGATTGAACTCACGACCTGCGCACTTGCAAGGCAGACGCTTATGCCACTGAACTAAATCCCAGCCCTTGTCTTTGCCTTCTTGAGGCAGAGAATTTCACTATGCAGTTCAGGCTGGCTTTGAACTCACTTTGTAGCTCAGACTGGCCTAGAACTCATAGCAGTCCTCCTGCTTCAGCTTCCTGAGCATTGGGGGTTACAGTCAATGCTCTACCATGCCCAGCCTAGGAATCTATTTTCTAAAAGGTCTCCAAGGTAAATTTCAGAACCAGTAAAGAGTCTTGATACTAATCAAAAAAAAATTTTTATTACCTCTTGTTATAATAAAAGCCAGAACATTTAGTACAATGAAAGACTAATAAAGCAAAATTTACAAAGAAACTAATGGCAAGATGTCACTGGGATAGTGTAACTGGTATTAAAAAATGAACAGGGCTGGGGATTTAGCTCAGCGGCATAAGCGCCTGCCTTGAAAGTGTGTGGTCGTGAGTTTGATCCCTGGTACTGATAAAAAAGAAAGACCAAAAAAAAAAAAAAAAAAAAAAAAACAACCCTAAATGAACAAAGCCAGGCATGGTGGTGCATGCCTCTAATCCCAGCACTGAGGCTTAAGTACAAGGATCATTGCAAGTCTCAGACCAATCTGGGCTACAGAGTGAGCTCAAGGCCAGCCTGAACTGCATAGTGAGACCCTGTCTCAAAAAGACAAAATAAATGAAAGAACAATAATGCAATTTTAAAAATTTTTTTGGTTTTTTGAGACAGGGTTTCACTATGTAGCTCAAGCTATCCTTGAGCCCACGTTGGCCTAGGCTAGCCTAAAATTTGTGATCCTCCTGCTTTAGCGTCCGAAGTGCTGGCACTACAGGCATAAGCCACCACATCTAGCTAATAATGCAGTTCACTAAATTTAGATGTGACAGCTAAAAACACTCAAGGAAATTCGAACAAATTAAAATGTTACAAAGTCATGGGAACAGATAAAGTATAACTTATCTCAACACGCATGAAGCTGATCTAAAATTCTTGTACTTATGTCTAGGGATAACAAAATCAAACCTCAAGGGATAAAAATGCTAAAAACTAGCCAGGTGTGGAGGCATGCACCTGTAATCCCAGTGCTTAAGAAAAGAGGCAGAGGAGGATTACTATCCGCTCAGGGCCAGCATGAACTGCAAAGCCAGATGCTGTCTCAACAACCACCCCAAAATTAAAGATTAAATTTCGAGACATTAAAAATTTCAGAATTAGGTCAGGATATTGTTAGATGATCTTGATGCCACTGCTGTTCAGTAAAGTATCATTTAGCAGAGTATACTGCAGATACTTATGCTGACAAACTTCTAAAACATCACTTGTCTGGTATTTCTCCCTTCAGATGAGCTTACCCTGATGGTGAATGCCATTTCCCTGGTAAAGTTAAAGAACTTGAATATGTGTTTGGGATATCTCAGGAAGTCTAGGGAATAAAAGTGTCAGTAACTGGTTTCTGAGAGCTTTTTTCTTTTCACAGTGTTCAATCAACTACCACTGAGCCCAGCCCACAGAGCATTTTTTCCAGGGTATTTCAAGCATAAACCTTAATAGATAAATTATAGTAAAATGAATGATGGTACTGAATTAATTTGAATAAGGCTAAACTCTTTTGGATTTTATTGTATCTTCTCTAAATAGGATGTGTGTTAAAGTTTAGCAAAACTTATTTCTTAAAGAACAGGGCTGAGTCAGACATGGCCATGCATGTGTATAATCTTGGCATTCTGGGAGGCTGAGGCAGGAGGATCACAAAGTTTTAGCCAGGCCTGGTTAATTTAGCAGCATAGCAAGACCCTACCTCAACAGGATGTTTAAAAAGGGCATGTGGTAAAGCTCAGTGTGAGGGCTCTGGATTCAATCCCTAGTACTACAGTAAAGAACACAGACAAAGAAAGGTGCCTGGCTGGTCAGTCTGGATCACCTGTAGGCCATATTATATATATTTTTTAATCTGTACAGGGGGATTGAACTCATGACCTCACACTTCCAAGGCAGGCGCTTATGCCACTGAACTAAATCCCCAGCCCCAAGACAATACTTTTTTTTTATTTATTTATTTTGTCTTTTTCCTTTTTATCGGTACCGTTGATCAAACTCACAACTGCCTACTTGCAAGGCAGGCACTTATGCCCCAGCCCCTAAGACAATACTTTTTTAACATTGTATTATCAGGTCAACATTCTTGTAAATCCCCTGAAGCAAATAACTGTTTAGGAATTTAATAGATTGCAAAGCTGAAGATCAAGCACTGAAATGTGTGATCACTTCTAGATACTGGAAATCTTTGAGGCTACTAGTGTATCAGCCTTTTGTATGATACCATTTCTTTGCAATTTATAAGTAATAGCAACAGAATCACATAGTAAGTTTATAATTGACACTGAAGTGTCTATTATTAAAATCCATGCTGTGGACTGATTTGTGCATAAAGAATTTGTGCATAAAGAATTAAGTAATGGAGAAACTGCTTCCAATACGAAAACTGCATGGGACATGATTTTTGGTGAGAGCTTTCCTCAAAAATAATAAATTACAGTGGAAGCATTTTCATATAAGCTACATAGTGAAAATATACAAACCATTTGTGGGTTTCAAAAAGAAAAAGGAATAAAAGTTCATTAAGTGCTTGTAAGAAATCGTTTAAAATGTCAAATGATTTGAAATAATAGGACACGTTCTAATACATAAAGTACTGCAGTAACTAGTGGGTAGCTTTAATGTGTAGCTTAAAAAACTGATGGAACTACTAAAACTCCTACATCATAGCCACAATGGCCAAAGTACTAGAAAATAATCTCAAAAGAAAAAGGTCACTTCATGGAATCCATACTTCTAAAACTACTAAACTAAAAAGTTATATTATACAGAAGGTAATTTTCTTCAGTTGATAAAAAATACTTACGGGTCGTGTAAAAAATATACGTAAAACCTGTCTGAAAGTTCTCAAATGTCCAAAAAAGTCCAAAAGCTGAAAGAGAAAACAACAGATAATTAGTCCAAAGAACCCTATCTGCTATACCCAAAAACCAAAGAAGCTTTATAATGTCAAACTGTCATATTAGCATAATGTTCATTGTGTATCATACCAAATCACTTTATTCTAAATATATTTCAAGTCTAATTTTAGAATGTTGAATTTCCAGATTTGTGCCAACTCTTAACCAATTTAACTTAGCATTAACAATTTGATCAAGACAAACCTATTCAAATACAAAGCAACTTTTTTGGATTCACTTGTTCTGAAAGTCCATGTATGGGGGCTGGGGATTTAGCTCAGCAGCATAAGCACCTGCCTAGCAAGCTCAAGGTTGTGAGTTCGATCGCAAGTACCAACAACAACAGCAAAAAATTCCGTGTATGGCAAATATTACTGTTGAGGATGGTTATGCTATACTCCACTTACTTATTCCATCCTCCTTAATAATCCATGTTATGTGGCAATTCACCATATCCATGTTCTCTGTGGGGGGTACTGAGAATTGAACTCAGAGCTTCTGTACCAAGCTATAGCCTTAGCCCTTTTTTACTTTGATACAGAGTCTTGCTAGTTGCCTAGGCAGTGGCAAAATGTGTGACACTCCTACCTCAGCCCCCCAGAATGCTGGGATTACAACCATGTGCCACACCTGGCTCTTTTTGAGGACAGGGTCTTTGTTGACTAAGTTGGCCTTGAACTCACAATCACCTCAGTCCCTCAAATAGTTCAGACTATAGGCACATGTCATCATATCTAGCTCTCCATATTAAAACAGATATAGAACATGCTGTTACTTCAAAGTAAATACAAACATAACTTTAAATCAGTTAAGGAGCCAGGCATGGTGGTGCCTGGGGCAGGATTACAAGTTCAAGGTTGGCCTGGGCAATTAATTTAGTGAGACCCTGGCCCAAAATAAAGAGTTGGGCATGATAGAGCACTTATGTAGCACGTCCATGGTCATAAGTTCAATCTCCAGTAACACAAAAAAGGGTAGGGGGACCGTTAAGAGAGGCTGAATTAGTCGTATGTAAAATCAATAACCATTACATGAATCATGACACAGTGACAAGATATACAGTATCACTTACTTTTAGTATGAGGTAGAGTAAAGCCAGCAATATCCCAAGACTCCACCTAGTTACATTACCCAACTCCCCGTAGCTTATCAGGTAACGAAACCAAACTGGTGTGGGAACAAAAGTTCGGTAATACTGACATAATTCTTCTAAAAGCATATACCAGTAACCCTAAAAAGAAAGGAAAAAGAAAACAAATATAATTACTGAAGCTATTAAGGGTATAGCACAAATAATATTACACTGAGAACATTGTGAGTATATGATACTGTAATATAAATAATAATTATTCATAATTAGAACCATTTTATCCTATTCCTCACATATTAATCACTGTATTGTTTCAAGTTATTTCAAGAATGACACAATGAAAATTTTTTTATATACTACAAACTTACAGGTTTTTGCTGAGTGTGAAAGTTTAAAGTTTTTGAGTATCAGAACCCACTGAACAACTGTATGTAGTCTACAATCAACTGCTAAAGCCATGGAGAAGTATGAATCTAGTCTTTTCTCAATATATGAGGATTGATTTTTTTATCAGAATGAAGCAAATGTAATTGATTTTATCCAAATAGCTTAATATTTTAGTTCAAGTTCTTGAGCAAATTGTTTCAGGCTGGATATGAAAGTAAAATTATGTTATTCAGCAGACTACAAAACTATACAATTACATTTAAACAAAAATTAAGTAGCATAATGTGCTTTGTTAACATCTTCCAAATATAGTATTCAGTTAGTTTCTTACCTTTGATTTAAAAGGCATGATAAAAGAAGGCACCAATAAAATAAGGCATTTTAAGCCCATGAAGAGGAATTTCAGAATGAAGTCTGTAATTCCAACAATCCAAAGTACTTCCCAGAAGCTCAAATGATCCAATGTAGGATTCAAGAAAATTAAGCTATCAAGAGAAACACATCAAAATTTACCACAGCAATTTAAAAAGGTAAAGTGTTGATAAGGATTTTAAATTTGCTACAAATATTTTACTTTTATATGTATATATGAATTTAGCAAAATAATGGCAAAGCTCTGATAAATAGCATCATTTTGTTCCTCTCAAAAGGGCTTTTCTTCCTCTGCCATGCTAGTGATCCAACCCATGCATTCCAGGTAAGTGCTCTACCACTTAACAGGACTTTTAAAAATGTCTGCATTTCAAATCTCCTTTCATAAAGAAAAAGAACTCTGGTAGCCTAGCACCAGAGCTGCCTGCCTAGCATGAACAAGGCCCAAGGTTCAGTCATCCCAAGTATGAGGAGGTGGGGTGGCAGAAGTCTCCCTAGTTTACCATGGTTAACACCTTCCTGACCTATAAACTAAAAATCTAATACTGTACTAGACATTTGCCATTGTTTCCTTAACCAAACTGTCAGAATCCCATCTCTTCTTCCCACTGATCAAGATCACTACATCCCCATGTATTGCTAAATCTGATTTTTTTTTTTTGTCTTCTTCATTTTTATTGTTACCGCAGATTGAACTCATGACCACCTGCTTGCAAGGCAGGTGCTTATGCCGCTGAGCTAAATCCCCAGCCCCTGTATTGCTAAATCTGAAGGCCACTTCTCTTTTTCTACTTTTCTGAATTATCGTTGTACTTTTTTTGCTATTTGAGGTCAAAGGGCCTAACACCTGCTAGCCAAGTGCTCTAACATTGAGCTATACCCCCAAATCATTCTCTAACCTCTTAACACCATTCCCTCATAGCTGTTCTCATATGTGACTAATGATTTCTTTTTTGCTGTTCTCCCTGTGTCATATCTAGGATTGAACCTATTCTACTTTTTTCCTTGGCTAGTTTGTCCAATCTTGTAACTTTCAAATATTAATCACTTATCAAAACCCGTAGCACTCATGTCTACTGTGGGTTTATGACACCTAAGACCACTTTTTAAGAATTCTACTATGGCCTCTCAACACTGAATCTAGTCAAACAAAATGGATTTCAAAACCAGTTCCTTTCCCCAACCCAGTAAAAATAATAGTTGCATGGCCTAGAAACCTAGAAGTTTTGTTTGTTTGATTGTTCCAGTACTAGCAGCTGAACCCAGGGCCTTCACAGAGCTACATCCGCATCTTTTGGTTTTTTTCCTTTTTTGGAGACAGGGTTTCACTAAGTTGCTGAGGTTGGGCTCAAACTTGTGATTCTCCTGCCTCAGCCTCCAAGAGTACTAGAAATACAAGTTATGTGCCACCAAACCTAGATTCACAGATCATTATTATTTTTTTTGTACTGGGGATTAAACTCATGACCTCACCCTTACCAGGCAGGTGCTTACACCACTGAGCTAAGTCCCGGCCCCCATTCTTATTTTTCTTACCTGTCCAACCTAATTCAATCCGAGTCTACTGGCTCTGCCTATAAATTCTATCCTAGATTTGTCTGTATCCTCAGTTCCACTAAAATAAAGACTTATTATCTGATTAAAACTGAAAATTCAGGCTAGTACCACCCCAATCTGAGAATTTACCACCTACTCTTTTAATAAGCTTTATGTCTAGAAACAATGACTAACAATAATCACTTAATGATACTTAAATGATTAAACAAAAACTCAATAATCAAATAATTATTTATTGAGCACCTGGTGTGTGCAGAGGCATTAAGGACACAATTTCAAGTCTCTTAAAGCTCTCAATCATGAAGAGACAGGTAAACATTTAGTTATATTACAGTAAGTATTAGATGCTATAAGATACAAGCAAAGTGCTATGGAATACGACTATATAAAAAATACGTACTTGAAACTGTAATTTACCTGTAATAAAGTGACTGAGAATGAAAGGTATAGTATAAAAGAATAGAAGATCCTGCCAAGAATACCAGCAACCAAGCACAATGAATCTTTGAGGACCTTTCCTGTAAAACAAGCAATTTTATAATCCATTACTTTGAATTATGCCAGAATTTCAAACATGTATTAAACTTGTAGACTAATTTAATTAGAATGTTTTTCTAGATTAATCTTAATAAAAATACAGAATGTTAAGTTATAATCATCACCAATCGTTCTTTTATCTTCAATGAACATGTTACTCATATTTAAAAAATTATAAAAATACACGTTTTCTCGTGGTTAAGTAAAATCTTACCTGTATTTTTATTTATTTATTTTTTTAAGCGGTACCTGGGATTGAACTCACAACCGCCTGCTTGCAAGGCAGGTACTTAAACCACTGAGCTAAATCCCAAGCCCCTTTACTTGTATTTTTAAAGAAGCCAATTTACAAGTGGACATAAAGGACCCACCCATAGTAGCCTTTACCTTTCAGCTCCCTTTTTTGTACTTCCACAAAATGAGAATTACAAAAATTATAAGAGTTTAACAATTTATTTAGAAAAAAAATTTGTGTGTGTGGTAAACTCAGAGCCTTGCACATACCTGGCAGTTGCTTTACCACTGAGCTACTGCTCCAGGGCCTTTTATTTGGGACACAGATTCTCATGAAGTTGCAGGCTATTTTCAAACTTGTAACCCTCTTGCCTTGGCCTCTCATACCTGGGATTGCAGGTATGTGCTACTGTACCTGCTTTGAAAGTCGTTATACATTTTATAAGTAGAGCATCCTAATACAAAAACTAGAAATCTCTAATGCTTCCAAATCCAAAATTATTTGAGGACTGACCTGAAGCCCCAAGTGGGAAATTCAAAACTTGTTGGATTGAAAACACAGGCATCCTAAAAACATGTATAAAACTACTTTTGGGCTATGTGTATGACGTATGTAAAAAAATACACGTGAATTCTGTGTTTAGATTTAGATCCCATCCCCAAGATATCTCATCATGTATATCCAAATACCCCAAAATCTTAAAAATTCTTTAACAGTTCTGGTATCAAGCATTTCAGACGAAGTAACCAACCTGTACTAGTTTTAAGTGAATTAAATTGCTTTATTTTGATAGATTCTACTATAAATGTCTAGATCAGAATGCATGAATCTTTAATGAAGAGTTAGTACTTTAAAGAAGGCTCAAGATAAAATTTTATAACTTTTCCTAGTTTTCCAGTGATTTGTGTGACTAGGACTCATATATTATAGAAAAACTCCTTGAGTTTAATTTTCTTTAAGAGAAACTTATAAACGGTACAATACTCAATTATTTCATACCACCTTTATTTACATATTTAAAACTTTATAATGCATTAACTATAGTTTTAAAAGAGATTCTATCGCCTATTATGTTCAGATTAATTCAGGAAACAGAAAGGCATTTGGCATTTGCCAAGAATATCAAATAGTGTGGTCTAAGCCTTTTTAAAAAATTTTGTTGTTTTGGTCCTGGGGATCAAACTGAGAACCTTGTGCTACCAAGCAGTCACTTGTGCAGCTGAGCTATGCCCTGGGCCCAAAGCCTTTTAATCCTTCTACTTTGTTTGATACTGGGAATTGAACTCAGGGAATCAAACTCAGGGCCTCGAGCTTGCCAGGTAAGCACTGTGCCACTAAGCTACATTCCCAAGCCCCCTTCTACCTTTTCTTTAGGAACCAAACATACAAAGAAAATACAGAAATTCTCTTCAGCATTAGGTCAAAAAGTTTACCACAAGTCATCTAAGTAACAAAATCAAATGTATCAGGAATATTAAAACATTCTATTCTTATTTCTCTCAAGTTAATGTTCTATTTCAGTATTATTTTTCTATAATTTTATACCAAGAAAGTTATAATTTTTTTAGTTTTTTATACTTACTCTTAGAAAAACCTGATTTACAATGCTTTTGTTTGCATACATAAAAGTTGTTAGCAGCCCAATTCCAAGAGAAATCCCTGTTAGAAAATAAGGTTAGGTTAATTGAAAGAAAAAACCCAAAGGACGACATAAACTAATAACATGAATTAAAAGGAAACAAATTTTAAAAAGCCAACAGAAAGCTGAAATGCGTAAGTTAGATTACCAATAATGAAAGAAAATTAACTGCATTTAGCAGTTAAACAAGTCAATGCCTTATTATGCCCTACCTGTTAAATGCTGCATAAAAAGTTTGACACTCAAAATCAGAATATATGGAAGGCATTTTTGCAGCCACTTGAGAAGATAGCGAAATTCTGAGAAGGAGCTGCTTCCATGTTCTCCAGATTCTGTGGCAGTGTCATCAGGCTGCCTTGCTTCACTGTGGGAGTGACTCCGGAAACGACTGTGTACACATCCATGAGTACAGCTGTGGACACTGGACCTTGTATTTCTGGAACTTGGATTTTCAACATATTCTTTAGGTATGGCATTTATCTGGATATGAACATCACCAGAATGAAGACAAGATCCTTCTCCAGTTAGTCTTGCTGCATGGATACACTGGGAGGTTGATGCATCCTCACCACCTACAGTTCCTGAAGAACTGTGCAGTTGGTTACAGTTGGCTTGCATGGCCCTTGAGTATTTTTTCTTTGATCTAGATTTCTTTGCTTTAGGGGTTTGTCTCCTAAAAAATAAAAGCAGAAGATACTCCAAGTGAACAGTTAAGTGTAGACAGTACATTGCTTACTCAGTGTCTTTTATTTATTAAAGGAATGGCCAATAGTCATACCAGATGAATTTTCGGGTCATCTATCAGGGTACATTTGGTACCAAAAAACACGTAGTTTCACTCGGTGCTTCCACTTCTCAGTGCCACAAAGCATTAACAAAACAGTCATAAAGTATGGGTCCCAGCAGATGCTAATAAGAATACTGCTATTCATAATGAATACTTTGGTACCTTTTCTCTGCACACAACTGAAGCAGTTTCATCTCTGACATAAGATTCCTACATCAAAGAAGTTTCATAAGGGACAGTGAGTCAGTATTTTGTAATGCTTGGAAAGACTAGGAAGAAAAAAGTAATTACATCTCAATGCCTTATTATCCCAGGAAACAAACATTTCACCTACAAATTCGCTTTATGCTGAAACAGCTTCCCCAACGCTAATAAGAGCTCAAATAATTAATGGTGCTACCAAGAATACTGAGTACTTCCCCTTCCCAAAGAAAGTTACCTAAACACTTTTAAAATCGGGATATTTTGGAGGAGTCACCATGTAATTGTTAGGTGACGTGTCAGTCTGAATACAGATAGTGACAGTTAAAGACGGTTAAAAATGTCTCCCTCAGTGGCTTGGGCTCCAGGGGAAGGGGGTGTCAGAAAGGAGGCCGTGGGCAGGGAAAGCTCCCTAGGCGATCCAGCACGGGTCTCCTAGGACGCGGACGCCAGAGGTGGAACCCGGCAGACGAAACGCAGCGCCCATCGCAGCTGCCGAGCTCGTCGCGTTTCCGGGAAGACGCCAGCGGGATCGCCAGGTACCTTCGGGTCGCTCTACTTCACACCAGGTTTACCTAAGCGCAGTTACACGGGGGCTGTTTGGGGAGCAGTTCGGTTCGCTGACGGCTTCCGCTGAGCCGCCCAAGCCACAGTGCTATGTATTTTCTCAAGTCTCTGAAGAGCGACTTTGGTAGGACATTTTGTGCCTTTCTATAAATAAAAACACAGAACCCTTCCACTTTCCTCCACGCACAGACAGGAAAAACGAGGAATAGGAACGAAGTAACGAAAACAGCAACTCTTCCGGAATCCCCGACAGCGCTCCACCCACGCCCGAGCCCGCAGCACCCCTGCTGGTCTCCCGAGCCCTCCGCCGCGGCCCCTGCCGCCGCCCGCCTCCCTAAGCCTGACCTCTCATGACCGGGAACGGACGGAGGCTTCGGCATCCACAGAGGGAACAGCCACGCATGCCGAGCCAAGTCCTTCGGCCACAGGCATCATCTTCCAACCGCTGCAGCTCCAGCCCGGCCAGCGGCGGCGCACGCGCTCCCATGACGTCCTCAGGCGCGCGCCCCGCCCCTCCCGGCATCCTGGCCCCGCCCCCACGTCTCGCCGAGGATCCAGCGCCCCCTCCCTGACGTGGCCGGCGGGACTAAATTGTGTACTGCACATGGGGTCCACTGCAGGCCTCCGACGTCCCGGGCGTTTGGGTGTTTAGTGAGTGCAGGCTCGGAATTTGCCTTCGGAGCCGGTTCTGAAGCGAGGAGCGTTGCCAGCCCGTCTCCGCTGGTCCCCTGCCCAAGCTTCTCCCCTCTCGAGGCGTCGGGGCTCGCGGGCCAGAGCGTGGGCAGCACGCGGGAAGGTTCGGCGCGGCTCCGGAAGGGCGCGGCAGGGCGGGGCGCGGCGGGAGCGCCCGGGTTTCCCCACCTTGCTCCCTGCACAGCGCTGACCCACTTGCAGCTTGTGGCCAGTGACGCCGTAGCCCACCAGGGTTTTCATTATGGTGCCATGGCGGCGCCGTGAGAACAAGCCCCAGCCAAAACGTGAATTCAGAAGTGCTGGAGAGTTTGCGTGGGGTGGAAATAAAATTGGAGAAACCCTATGCTGTTTGGTACTGTATACAGGGAACCTTGTCTGTCTTATAGAGATGACATCAAGGAACTACAGTACTCATTTTCCGATAGCTCCTGAAATAGTCCTGGCAAGGTGGACTGAGCTAATTTTGAGGAGGGCCTGCTCTCCACAGAGAGAAAATAAGTCGCTACACCATAGACCCGGGGTGAACGCAGTGTCCAGTGAAAACTTGGTTCCCTGTTTTGCGTTTTGTTGGTCACTATGTACCAGATTTAAAGCCGTTCACGAGTATCTTGCCAAAATCTCTGGCGTGTGATTAAGCATGAAATTGAACGTTCTTTTCTCCTATCAGTACAAGAGAATCCGATGTTTAATCTCAATTATCCACTTTGAGGCTGTATTTAAATCAGATTACTTCTGTTATCAGATCATTTCTCTTTGAGTAGAAAAGCACTCTTTTCCTCCTGGAAATCCTAAACCAGTATTAGATCTGCTTCTTACTATAAGGTGTTTGTGTGTGTACTGGTCTTCTCTGAGCTTGACTAAATTTCTTGCCAAATTAGGTTCCATGGTCGGTGAGACTAAGGGTCATGCTCTAGATTGTAGTGAATTTCCCAAGGAGATGTATTCCAATGTGCACACCACTGTCCCAACTACACTATATGAATATTTTTATTTTAAATTTTAAAATGTATAAGAAAATTAAAATGTATGACAGCACGCCTTTAATCTCAGCATTTAAGAGGCTGAGGCAGGAGGATAGCTGTGAGTTTGAAACTAGCCTGGGCTGTATATTGTCTCCACAAAAAAGGAAAAACCCCAAAGATAAAATGTATGAGAATTTAAGGGGGGAAAAAAACCTGACATAATCAGTATACAGACACAGTGGAGCACCAGTGTGTGTTTGTAGATCGATAATTTTGGAACATTTGGTAAATTTGTAAATTTACCTAATACATTAGATTTATCATTTTTGACATACATATAACACATCGAAGGCATATCAATTCATATTGGAAATTTGTTAGTACGTTTGGTACTGCATTTCACCCAAATAATTCAACAAGCATATTTGAAGAGCATGGATGGATTGCTGTTTGGTAAAGTTTCATTTCATTATTGTCTAGAATGTTGGAAATGAACATTTTAATTTTATTTTTCACATTGTGAATCATTTTATTATTGTAAATGCTGTCATTATTATACATTTACAAAGTATACCAATTTTCATTAGTACATCTATTAGCCAGCAATTGATATATATATATATATATTTTTTTTTTTTTTTTTTTTTGGTCAACATTATTGACCCTTCCAATACATAAACAAACCCAGTTCATAGTGAAAGAAACTGTGTCTAGGTCCCTGGAAGATTTTGAATGAATCTTGAAGGTCTCAGTGATTGAAAATTCAGAACCCTTTCCACAATAACCTAAAGGAATGACATACAGCACTTCAGTAGCTTGGACATTTTAATTTCAAATGATTAATTAAAAAGCATGTGTTGGGTTCTTACTGTCTAGAATTGTAGTAGATATATGAGAGAATTTTAAAAGATGTAGTAGCTAGGGATGGTGGGCATACTTTTAATCCCAGCACTCTGGGAGGCTGAGGCAAGAGGATGGTAAATTAAGACTAGCCTGGGCAACAAATCAACTTGGTGAGACCCTGTCTCGAAACGAAAAATGAAAATAAGATGAAGTTGTAACTCAGAAGCCTTGGGTTATTTCCTAGTACCCGCCCCCCACCCACAAAGATGGAGTCCCTGTCCTATAGGAAAAAAGTGGATGAACAGGTTTGCAAACCAATAATTACAATAGATGGGAGTGAACACTATAATTGAAGGGGGTTTTTTTTGTCATGTTGAGACAGAATCTGACTATGCAGTTCAGGCTGTTGAGCTCACTTTGTAGCCTAGGCTGGTCTCCACCTTGCAACAATCCTGTCTCAGTCTCCTGAGTGCTGGAATTACAGGTGCACACCACTATGCCCTGCTGTATTTGAAGGTTTTATGAGCTGCAACAGAAGTAAAAATAAATAAAAATAAAAACCAGAAGTAAAAGTTGAGAGCGTTAACTTTATCAGGCAAGATATGCTTCCTTAAGATTAAAGAATACCTTAAAATTTTGCAGGACAAAAGCAAGGGTAAGGCAATCCAGATAGAAACAACACTAAATAAAAACTTGTGATCCTGAAGTACCTTGGCCCTTTAAAGACTTTAGTTACTCATTTTAGAAGAGTGGGGCAAATGGGAGAGAATAGTAAGAGATGCTGTAGGTAAATAGGAACTAGAAAATGAAAGACTCACTGACAAGTAATCTGATGGCCAAAGGGAAGCTACTGAAATTTAAGCAGCAGTTGTATGATCAGATTTGTGCTTGTCAGGTAACTCACATACTGATTCTAACAGAGCAAGCTGCATGAGGCATTTATGAAGCGCTGGGCCTTCGGCACAAACTCTGAATGGAATTCTCACAGTCAGGCATTTAAACTCACCTCTTAGAGATACCGGAAATAGGCTAACGGTGTTAATGACTTTCTGCAAAAACTGTGAAAAATATCACATAGATGTTGGGAAAATATCACTTATGTGCCTCCTGTCACAGTCTCTGTGAAGTGGGTCAGCTGCTCAAGTGTGTCCAAGGTGGGGCACAAGGAGGAGATAATGTGTGACCCTGTGGTTCCCCAGCTCTGCTGGCCAGGTGAGGAATCTCATATTAGGCTTTGCAACAGGCTCACCACCAGATACCCAATAGGTGCCAGAGCAGGATTTGCTGCCCAGATCCGTTACTCTGGTGCTCTGACCAGCCGCACGATGGTTTCACCCGGGCTGCTGGGTCTGTGCCCCTCCACCTGGTTTTTCTTGCAGCTCTCCTAGCCTTTCCTCCCTGGCAGCCCCCTGCCTGGGCACTGCTGTTCCAGTGCCCTGTCCACAGTTATGATTTCCAGGACAGAGCAGGGTGAGAATGGTGGACTCGCAACACTGGGCTCGTGATACCATGGGCCAGGCCTGTCCTAAGGGAGCCTGAACCCTGGGGTAAAGGCTCAGTTCTGTCCTATTTGCTTCCTGGTACATCCCAGAGCCCTGAGATTCTCCCAGGTCTCAGGAACAAAAGAACGAGCACAGCAGGGGTAGAGCACCCCACCCACTCTTGCTTTTGGAAGTCTCACTTTTCACAGAACACAAGTGATGTTTGCTGCCACTCGCTAACAAGATCTCCTCTGTGACATTTGCTGGCTTTGCAGTGTTGTGATTGTGTAGCCTGCAGACTCACCAGTAGGGAAGGTGGGTTCATCCCTCATCGTTTACGGTAGAAAGTCCTTGCCCCAAGGAATGAAAGCCCACAAGGGAGACTGCATTTGAGTGTCCTTTTAATGTGTAAAGTGCAATGCAAAAATGAGTTATGATGATGATGACGATGATGATGATGATGATGATTCTCACCATCTACCACAGCAGTTTCCTTGGAAAGATGGCCCTAGCTTCTAGCATGTTTTAACACTTTGATTTCCTTGCTCTAATGAAGTAATATAGGTAGGAAACTCTGGAATCAGATCGCCTGGATATGATTGGCATCCGAGCCCCATCCTGTGGTCACTGTCAAATGCCCAGAAAGTTTCTTAAATACAGTAGTCCCTTGATATCGAAGGGAGCCCCGGTTCCAGGACCCCTGCAGATACCAAAATCTGCTGGTGCTCAAGCTCTTGCATAAAACAGTGTAGTATTTGCACATAACCTATACACCTCCTTCTGTGTACTTTAAATCGTCACAGCATTACCTACCATACTGGAGGCCAGGTGCATGCTGTGTAAAACCTTGTTACACTGTATTATTTAAGCAGCAGCATACAAGAGCAGGTTTGTCTATGTTCACTACAGATGGGACTGTTTCTCAGATATTTTCGGTCTGCCCTTGGTCAAATTTGAGATGTGGTACCTGGGGAAATGAAGGTCTGTACTCTGAGCATTTTAGTTTTTTTAATCTGTAAAATGGGAGCGATAGTCTAGATATTTATGTCTAGCCCAAGTTCATATGCTGAAATCCACTCCATAGTTTTCTTTAATTCCAATTTTATAAGGTCAGTAACTCTCCTATCTATAGGCTTTTAGGTGGTATTTTTTTTAGTTGTCCTTGCTCAGGTTAAATAAATTTCCACCTAAACCTTGTTTTGCTGATGCTATACAATTTGGAGTAAGGATCCTCCTCAGGGCCACGTATTAAAGGCGTGGTCACTGGCTTGTGGCACTATGGAGAGTTGGTAGAGCATTTTTAAGGTGAGCCATAGTGGAGGAAGTTGTCATGGAAGGGGATGGGGCTCCCTACCAGCAGACACAGGACCCCAGCTTCTTGCCTGCTTTGTTTGCTTCCCACCTGCCATGAGGTGAGCGGGCCTCTCCAGCCAAGCATTTCCACCACGACTGACAGGGCCACTGCATACCCAGAGCAGACACAGAACTACCATGAACTGAAACTCTGAAACTGAGCCAGCATAGGCCTTTTCCCTTATTAAATGGATTATCTCAGGTGTTTTGTCACGGTGACAGAATGCCGACTAGCACAGCTGAGAATTTTTATCTCAGATGTTGGATTCTGGCAAATTCTTTTCTTGCCTTTGTTGAAAAATCAAATGATTTTTCTTTAGTCTGTTTATAGGGTGAGTTTTAGTAAATAATTTTTTAAGTGTGGAGCCAGCCTTGCATTTCAGGATAAATTCCACTGAGTTGTAGTATAATATCTTAGTTACTTTTCTTGTTGCTGGGACAATATACCGAACACCCACAAGCTGTCAGAGTTTGGCTGAGAGTTTGTAGAGATTTCAATCCATAGTCAGCTGGCTCCAAGGCAGGGCAGCTTGGCAGAGGCAATCAGTAATAGCCAGGAAGCAGACAGGATCAACGCAGGAGGAGGGGTGTGAGTGTTCCAGGAGATACCTGGTGACCCACGTGACCCACCTCTTCCTATCAGGCTCCGGCTCCCAGAGCACTCAGCTATAAACCCATCAGTGGATTTACCCAGTGTGCAGTCACTGCCCAAAAGCCCTGCAAATGAGCACATGCAGCTTTGGGCATTAGGGGACATCTAGACATAAACCATAACAGTATCTTTGTAATGTAGCACTGACGTACTAAAAGTTTGAGGATTTTTGTATCTGTGTGTATAGGACATACTGAATTTTCTCTCTCCCCTTCCCTTCCCCTCCCTTTACTTCCTCTCTGTCCTGTTCTCGTTTTGTTTGAGACAGGGTACCGGTTATGTTGTCCAGGTTGGTCTCAGACTCTGTGGGCTCAAGTACTCTTCCTGCCTCAGCTTCCCAGGTAACTGGAACAAAAGCAGCAGCCCTGCACCTGCTGCCTCCTTTTCTTTTTCCCTGCTTCTCTCGTGTCTTTGTCTGGTTTATGGTATCAGAGTGATACTGACCTGAATTGGAAAGTGTTTCCTCCACTTCTGTTTCCAGAAGAGGTTGTGTAGAACTGGTGTTGTTTCCTACTCAAATGCTGGGTAGAATTTATCAGTGAAACCATCTGGTCTAGATTTTACTGTAGGGAAAGGTTTTAAACTACAGACTCAATTTCTTTAATAGCTCTAGGATCATTCAGGATATATTTTTCTTTGTGAATGTGCCTTGGTAGTTGTGTCTTTGAAGGAATTGGCATAAAGTTGTTTGTAACATCCTCGTAATAGCCTTTTAATATCTTTAACCTCTTCAGTGATAACATCTTCATTGCTGGTTGTGATAATTTGTGTCTGTTTTTTTCTTGGTCAGCACAGCTAGAAGTTTTTTGATTTCATTGATATTTTTAATAAAATTTGGTTTCACTTATTTTGATTGTATTTATTTTCTTTGAGTTTTCTGTTTGTTTGTTCATTTTTGTTTTTGTACTAGGGATCAAACTCACAACCTTGCACTTGCCAGGAAGGTGCTTGTGCCACTAAGCTAAATCCCGGCCCTGTTTTATTTATTTTCTTTGTTGTTTTTTTGTTTGTGTTTGGGGGTGCTGGGGCTTGAACCTAGAGCTCTGTATATACTTGACAGGTGCTATCACTCCAACCTGTTTTTAATTGATTTCTGGTCTTATTTGTACTATTTTCTTTCTTCTGTCTTTTTTTTTTTTTTTTTTTTTTTTGAGACAGGATCTCACCGTGTAGTTCAAGCTGGCCTTGAGTTCACTATGTATTAAAAGCTGACTATGAACTTGCAGTGATCCTCTTGCCTCAGCTTCCCGAGTGCTAGGATTACAGCCACCATGCCTGGCATCTTCTGCGTCCTTTGTGTTCATTTGCTCTTCTTTATCTGGTGTTGGGAGCCACCACATTGCCGAGCCGCCGCATATAGCGATCATGCGGCCTGTGGTAAAGAGTAAAGCCTGAGTTAGATTACCCCTCCCATCGAGCACGTTAGTTTCCTGCTTACCGCGTAAACAACCCGCTCAATAATATGTTAGCCAATCAGCTTGCCTTGCTTACTTTAACATGATTGGACACTGTATCCGTATATATACTGGTGCCACCCCTGGGGCGAAGTAGAAGCCCGGAAGGAGCCGCGGAGAGCGGACCGGTAGAGGCTTCGGAGCGAAGCACGGAAGGAGCCGCGGGGAGCGGACCAGAGGAGGCTTCGGCTGGGAGCGATCCCAGGGCAGGCTGTACGGAGAGAAAATAAAAGAAAAGGTTGTCCACTGCCAGACTTTGTCGTGTGTCCTTCCTGCCGGCCGGGAGCGACATCGACATCTGGTGGCCCGTACGGGGACTGATCACCCCCGAGACATGGCAGTGGACAACGCTCCAACGCAGAGCTGCAAGACAGGTGAGTAGAGGATAAACCTGGGCCCTGGGTGGCGCGCACCTACAGGGTTTGTAGACTCCTCTCAGGCTCACGTGTAAGTGGCGGATTCCTTGGGCCTCACGCGGTGAGTAACATATTAAAAAATGGGAAACATGCTAGGTAGCAGCACTAAGAGTGAGGGTGGTTGCGGGGAAAGCTCTCAAGAGCTTACAAAAGTACGCAGGGTATTTGAGCAGGCCCAGTCAGGGAGCTCCCGGGAGGGGTCCGTCAAAGGAGACAAAGATATAAAGGAGGAAGACGGGGCTCAGGCCTCGGAGTCGTCTGACTCCGAGAACGAGGAAGGCTTAGACAACGATGAGACCAAGGAGCCTAGATGCCAAGAGGATAGGCCACTCGATAAGGAGTCGCAGGGTTCTTTCCCAGCATTGCGCCGCGAATTGCGCTCCGCTCAACTTGGTCTGCGGAGGAGTAGAGAGCTCCTGAGCGCCCCCTGGCGCGAGAGGGAGGCGAAGCCTTCCGCCCCACCTTGGGGGCTGTTCCCGGAAGCGATCCCTCGCCACGAGGCGGCCGCGTGGGAGCTCCCTCCCCTTTCGCCAGAACAGGAAGTGATGCACGGGCCCCCATTTTCCGCCCAATCACGGCCGCCGTCTTATGCTCCGCCGCCGGCGGGTCGGTATTTTTACAGGCGGCTTTGGCAGGGGGGACGTTTGTCTCATGAGGTACATCCACCACCTGGGATAGATAGTGGCCCCTACAGGATATTTCCTGTACAAGTAGCTATGGGCCAGGGACGTAATGCATGGGAGCCTTTTGAGATAAAGCAGATTAGAGAACTTAAAAATACAGTTACAACCTTTGGGCCGACTGCGCCTTACACCATTGCCATGCTGGAGAACCTGTCTTCTGGGCCCCTCACCCCCGCGGACTGGATTCAGCTGGCAAAGGCGTGTCTGCCCTCGGGTAGTTACCTGGATTGGCGAGCCTGGTACACAGAGTTCTCTGCCGAGCAGGCTGAGAAAAACGCCGGTCGAGGAAATGGGGGCTGGGGATTTAGCTCAGCGGCATAAGCGCCTGCCTTGTAAGCAGGCAATCGCCAGTTCGATTAAATACCAATAAAAAAAAAAAAAAGATAAAAATAAAAAATAAAAAATAAAAAACAAAAAGGGGGAGTAAGCCAAGGCCTGCCTCCAAAGGCGCGGTTATCTATGGCATGACAATGGATGGGCCCGGATCCGGTAATCAGCTGGAACCGAGGCGCAGTTTGTGTTTTTCTGCAGGAATCGGGACGAGAACCACTGTGGGTACCGGAGAGACTGACACGGGCGACAAAGCCCTCGACTGAAGATCAGACCTGCCCTACCGGAGATCCATCACAGACCAACCAACAAGATGAATAGAAATAGCGGTAGCCCGAAATGGACAAGAAGATCCTCAGGCATATGCATGGCTCGCTCGCCTAGCCTACGACCGAGTCTAGGGACGGTGAGCTTCCCACACTCCTCCTCTAAAAAATTATGATATAGCAGGGTAGATGAGTCAATGACGGGTAAGAGCATGCCTCCCCAGCATGACTCAACCTAAGACAGGCCCTACCCCATACCGCACGAAAGCCGCTGAATTACTAGGTTTCGCCCAAACCAAATGTCGCCCCGGGGGGATCATGCGGAGCGACATGAGTGTATGCCTGTGTGCATCCAGGTTCCGTCCGGTTCCTTCCTGGCCCTGGAAAAAGGACGAGGGCCTCAGGGCCTCGGCAGACTCGGGGACGGCCGACCCGGGCCGACGCCGAGAGCCCTTGGTGGGCCTCCTATCAGGGCATAGGCCTCTACACTCAATTCAGGACGGGCTGCGATGCGTAGACTTATTTAAAATAAAAAAGGGGGAGATGTTGGGAGCCACCACATTGCCGAGCCGCCGCATATAGCGATCATGCGGCCTGTGGTAAAGAGTAAAGCCTGAGTTAGATTACCCCTCCCATCGAGCACGTTAGTTTCCTGCTTACCGCGTAAACAACCCGCTCAATAATATGTTAGCCAATCAGCTTGCCTTGCTTACTTTAACATGATTGGACACTGTATCCGTATATATACTGGTGCCACCCCTGGGGGGAAGTAGAAGCCCGGAAGGAGCCGCGGAGAGCGGACCGGTAGAGGCTTCGGAGCGAAGCACGGAAGGAGCCGCGGGGAGCGGACCAGAGGAGGCTTCGGCTGGGAGCGATCCCAGGGCAGGCTGTACGGAGAGAAAATAAAAGAAAAGGTTGTCCACTGCCAGACTTTGTCGTGTGTCCTTCCTGCCGGCCGGGAGCGACATCGACAATCTGGTTTCTTTCTTTTTCTTTTCTTTTTGAGACAGGGTCTTGCTATGTAGTTCAGACTGGCCTTGAACCTTCTGTGTAGCCCAGGCTGGCTTTGCAATGATCTTCCTGCCTCAGACTCCTGAGTTCTGGGAATCTAGGTATGAGCCACCATGCCTGTCTATCTGATTTCTTTAAAGATAGACATTTCGATTATTCATTTATGATTTTTCTGATAGAAGCATATAATCTATCACTGCTTTAACTGTGTATCTTAAATCTTATGTTATATTAATTTTCATTCAATTGAAATAATCTCTACTTTTCTTTATGATTTCTTTGATCTTTGGGTTATTTAGAAATCTACTGTGTAATTTCTAAATACCTGGAAAATTTCTAGATATCTTTCAGTTTTTTAATTTTGATTTTATTTATTTATCTTTTGGTCTTTTTGAGACAGGGTCTAACTATGCAGTTCAGGCTGGCCTCGGGGCTCACTTCATAACACAGGCTGGTTTTGAACTTGCAACCATCCTCCTGCCTCAGCTTCCCAAATGCTGGGATTACAGGCATGCGTCACCACACCTGGCTCTAGATATCTTTCCTCTATTAGTTTCTTTCTTTCTTCCTTTCTTTTACTTAAACTCCTGTACTCCTGTTGGCACTGGGGATTGAACCAAAAACTTTCACACTGAGCCACAGCCTCGACCACTTATTTTTCTTTTTTTCACATTGAGACAGGATCTGGCTAAGGCATTAAGTCGTCTGGGCTGGCCTCAAACTTGTGGTCCTCCTCCTGGCTAACCCTGACAAGAGCTGGGATTACAAACCGGCATCATCACACACAGCCTCTATTATCAGTTTCTAATTTAATTCTGATATGTTTAGAGAATATGCCTTTTATCATTTTAATTCTTTAAAATGTGTTTGATAGCTATCTTGGCAAATGTTTCGGGTGTACTTGAAAAAAATGTATATTCTTTCAGTTTTGATGGTGCACACCTGTAATCCCAGCACTCAGGAGGCTGAGGCAGGAGGAATGCTTCGAGTTCAAGACCAGCCTGAGCTTAAAAAAGCACCAAAAGAAGAAGGGGGGTGATGTGTATTCTACTGTGGTGAGAAAGAGTGCTTTACAGATATCTAATAAGTCGGGTTGGCCAGCAGTGTTACTTAGATCTTCGCAGTCTTTGCTGATTTTCTGTTTGCTTGTTCTACTAATCTCTAGGAGAGACAAGTTGAAGTCTCCAAATGTAATTATAAACTGGCCTATGTGCCTTTAGAATTTTAATATTATTATTTTTGCTTCATGTATTTTGAAGATGTTTTGCTAAGTCCACACATATACAGGAATGTTATGTTATCCTGCTGATTTGCTCCTTTAATATTATGTACTCTCTGTCTTTATCCCTAGTAATATATAGCATCGCTGTTTCTTTTGATTAGTTTTTAAAAATATTTTCTTCTAGCCTTTTAACATCTCTATGAACTACTTATTTTATTTTTGTTGACTCTTTTCATTTAAATCCAATTTGACAATTTCTGCTTTTAATTGATATGTATCATATTTAGTGTAATTGTTGATACATTGAACTTAATTTACTATTTTATAATTTGTCTTGTTTTCCCTTTTTTCTTTCTCCATTTTGTCATTTCAGCCTGCTTTTGAATTATTTGAAATTTTTAGTATTCTGCTTCATTTGGTCTGTTGACTTTTGGGCTACCTCTCTTTACATGTTTT
Source organism: Cavia porcellus (assembly GCF_034190915.1). NCBI lineage: Eukaryota > Metazoa > Chordata > Mammalia > Rodentia > Caviidae > Cavia > Cavia porcellus. Next base: position 64,034,588 of record NW_026947489.1, read on the forward strand.
TTTTTTTTTTTAAATTGAGTGGGGGCTCCTGGAAATTGAACCCAGGCATTGCATGTGCTAAGCACCTGCTATCCCACTAAGAACATCTTCAACCCTCTTAGCATTTTAAGTGTGTCATTCAATAATGTTAAATATATCCACATTGTTACAAAGTGAATCTCAGAACTTTCATTTTGCAAAATCAAAACGCTAAAGCCAGGCATGGTGGTGGTATATGCCTGTAATCCCAGCATTGCAGAGGCTGAGGCAGAAGTACAGCCTCGAGTTCAAGGCCAGCCTGAGCTACACAGTGAGATACTGTGTCAAACAAAACAAAACCTGTAATTGTTAAATGATGCCTCATTCCCCCACCACCCCAACCTCTGGTAAATGCTATTTTACTTCTAGTTCTATGAATTTGACTACTTCAGATACCTCAGTTAAGTTGAATCCTACATATTTTTCTTTATGACTTGCTGGTTTCATTTAGCATAATTTGTGTAGGTCAACCATACTTTACCATAGGACTTTGCTTTGTTTTAAAGGCTGAACAATATTCCCTTGTATGTATATGCAACATTTTTTTTATCACTGATCTATCAATAGATGCTAGGACTTTTTTTACTTTTTGTGAATAATACTGCTTTGGACTCAGGTATACAAATACCTCTCTGAGACTGAATTCTTTTGGATATATACCCAGAATTGCTGAATTTTATAGTAATTCTGAATTTAATTTTTGAGAACTCTTTTCTTTCTTTCTTTCTTTCTTTCTTTCTTTCTTTCTTTCTTTCTTTCTTTCTTTCTTTCGGTTTTTTGAGACAAGGTCTCACTATACAGTGTGGGCTGGCGTTGAGCTCACTTGGTAGCCCAGGCTGATCTCAAACTCAAAATGCTCCTCTTGCCTGAGCCTCCCACCCTGGGATCACAGGCATGAGCCACCATGCCCAGTCTGAGAGCTCTTTTCTGTAGTGGGTGTACCATTTACATTCCCATGAACAGTGTACAAAGGTTCTAACTTCTCTGCATCTTTGCCAATACCTATTATTTTCTGAATGTTCATTGGTAGTCATCCTGATGGGTGTGAGGTAAAATCTCATTGGTTTCCAGTTTCCTAAGGATCCTTAGGAAATTGCTCTCTGTCAGTTTTCTACCTGTTAACCACTGTTCCTGTAAACTTTTTTCAAATCCATTTTATTTCAATAAGAAAAAAAGAAAAGAAAAAAATAAAACAAAATTTGAAAATGTGTCGATCAGGGGCAACAATGGCACAAACATTGCGCATTGTCATCCCCAAATCATTTACCCAGAACACAAGACATCTACATTCAATTGTCCGAACAGCACCGGCACAAGTCTTTCTCTTCAGTAAACTCAGGAAAATCAGTAATCTAACTATCTTGACTATTTTTTTATATACGTATGTTCATATACATATGTGTTTCTTTAAGCTTCTCACACTAGTAAGACAAACGATATTTGCATGTGTGTCTTATTTATTTCACTTAAGAATATGCTTCACGTTGCATCCATTTACTCATAAAAGTCTCCCGTTTATCTTTCCTTATGGCTGAGTATACTCCATTGTATAAAAAAAAAATCACACAAAATCATGCCTTTTTTATCTGTTCCTTAGTTGATGGGCATTTAGGTTGTTTCCAGGACCTGGCTATTACAAATGTGTTCCTATAAACATGGGTGCACATATGTTGCTGTGTTATGATGTTTTTTATCCTTCTAGAAAGAAACACAGAAGGGGAATAGCTGGGTCAAATGGCACCTCTAGTCCTAGTTTTTTGAGGAATCTTCACTCAGATTTCTACAGTGGTAATACCAGTCTACACTCTCACCAACAATGGGGAAGGGTTCCTTTACTCCACAGCCCAGGCAGCATTTATTATTGATGATTTTTTTATAACAGCCATTCTTTCTAGCCTCTGTAAAATGAAGTGGCCTAGTCAATAAAACATCTGATTAAGATGCACAACCGCATGTAGTCAGATGTTTCCCAAAGGCCTAGGTGGCATCCTGCAGCCCACTGAAATGACCCCAGGAATCTCTTCCTCTTACTTCTACGTTTCAGGTATTTTTTAATACTGTCTGCCCCAGATAGGAACACATCTTTGGTACCTGTTTCCCTTCCCGCATAGAATGCTTCTTCCTCCTCTTGCCCAGTTATGTTGTCTTGGCCTCGACTTGCTTCCTTTGAACACGAGTATTTGTGCCTTCCTCTTTCATCCATATTTGGGGCAGCTGATGATTTGACTCTTAGTTCCCTAAATATTTGAGGAGTAATTTGGAATGTTAGTCTTTTCTTTTGGGGGTAATTAAGTGGACTTTTTATTACAAACAGTCTTTATTGCTTTGGCATCTTTCTATTCCCAGTTTTACTCCAAGGCCCTCAGCTGGATTTTTTGGGTTTCTAGTGAGTGGACAGATCTCTTGCACTCTTCTGTATTTGAATTTTTGGGTGAGTATTATAAAACAGTCCTACAAATTATATGTCCTGTATTAAATCTATTCCCTTCCAAACTCTATGACACCTCTCCTCTCAAATGAAAGTATTTTCTGGAAAGTGTTCCAGAGTAATTAGTTATTGTGGAGTTGTTTTTATAACTTTACAGTATGTTTCCCTTTGCTTTTCATTTTGTATTGTTTTTTGGTGCCAGGAATCAAACTCACAACCTCACACTTGCCAGGGAGGGGCTGAGCTATCTTTCCAGCCCCGCCTCCACTTTTTGAGAGTCATGGTCTCAATATATAGTTCAAGGTGGCCTTAAATTCGTTATGTAGCCCAGGTTGGCCTCTAACTCACTTCAATCCTCCTGCCTCAAACTTTTGAGTGCTGGGATTGCCAACATGCACCATCATGCCTTGCTTCTTTTTGCCTTTTTTAGTTAAAAATCCATACAAATTACCAAAGAAAGTATATTTCATATATAAAAATTTGTTTCTGTCATGTGGCTCAGTGAATAACCTGGAAAATAACATGAGTTTATTAATCTATGTTCAATATGCCTTTTTAAATATATAGTATATCATTGGATTGTGTCTTGTTCCACAAGACAAGTCATCGTTCCTAATAAATTTTAAATTGTAAATGAATAATGTCTTTCAATATGAGTAGTACAGATGCAGAGTCACATGATCACAACTGAGCCAATGGGTCGTCTTGGAGCAGGATTATGGATGATCATCTCCCAACAGCCAGAGCTTACAGTGGACATCTCACCTGCAGAGGTGGAGGGAAGCGGGGTGAGGAGGAGAAAAGGGCAGAGGAATCCCTCACTTCAAGTGAGCTTGGGAGATGTGTAAAATATAGGAAACAGTGCAAAATTTTGTAGAAGAGCACCACCTGAATAAGGCTGTAGCAGTGTGAGTAGGAAATCTGTTCAATGACAGTGCAATGTCACATTTCCATGGACTCCTCAAAGGCAAAATTAAGTGTCACTGGATGGGTTCCTTGTTAAAATTCTACTAGAAAAAAAAGGGTTCCATTGAACCAATAGATAGCCATGATTCTGCGGTGATAGAGAAACTCTCCTACATAATAACCCTCCTCTTGTCCCCTCACACCAGTGACAAAAGTGTTCAAAGGTAAGTGCAGGTTAATTTATTTATGTTTTCTTTATTATATTGTATTACAGTATTATAATAATTTTTATATGAATATTTTTGAGTTGTGGAACAAATCTTCTGGATTTCCATTATTTCTTATGGGGAAATTTGCTTTGATATACAAGTACTTTGGATTACAAGCATTTTTCCAGAATGAATTAAAACCAAGGTTTTACTGTATTTACATTTCATCTTGAACTAATATGCTATTGATTGAATAACTGTTTGGAATCTTAAAATTAGTCATTGCATCTGGAATGTTTTATCATATATCAAGAATTCAAATACAGAAATTAGTCATTTCTTTCTTGTAGAAGAACTATACACTGTAATATGCTTTAGATGGTCCTGTGTCTAAAGGCAGCACTCAGTATTTTATTTTAATTTTTTTGGTACTGGGGATCGAACTCACAACCACACGCTTGCAAGGCAGGCGCTTATGCTGTTGAGCTAAAACCCCAGCCCTACTCTCGATATTTTATACTTGACAGTCCTAAAAAAAGAAGTAGGATCTTTGGCTGTTTAGTGTCCTATGTGGAGTGCTCCTTTTGTGTGTGTGGGCTTTTTATTACTGTTGTTTGTTTGGTGAGGGGAGGCTGAGCCAGGATCTCCACCATATGGATCAGGCTAGCTTCAAATTCACAATCTTCCTGCCTCAGCCTCCCACGTGGTGGGATTACAAGTACATGCCATCATGTTCAGTTTCCTTGGTGCCCCAGATATTCACACAGAGTAATTACTAAAACCATAGACTATGATGCCAAACTCTTTTCTGTGGGAGCAGCTGAGCTGAAGGTTAATCACATGAGCAAGGAGCCCAGAGAACATGGAGTGCCTGAGGTAAGCCAGACCAACAAGCTGTTAGGCAGGTCCTTTCTCCCAGCAGGAGAGGGCTCCACCTGGCCTCAGCTTCTGCATTCTGACCTTTGTCTTCATTCTTTTTTTTTTTTTTTTTTTTTTTTTTTTTTTTTTTTTTTTTGGTCTTTTTCATTTTTATCGGTACCGGTACCGGGGATCGAACTCACGACCACCTGCTTGCAAGGCAGGTGCTTATGCCGCTGAGCTAAACCTCCAGCCCCTTGTCTTCATTCTTCATCCTCCACCTTCCTCCCCCTGGGAATTTCAAGAGCAGCACAGGAAGTGGCATTTTGGCTGCTGAACAGGGACCTGGGGTATGAGGAAACTGGCCATATCAGATGAGAGGACGCTTCCAGTTGTGCTCACAGAAGGGAGACAGGTGCACTGATATCATCACTGTTGATCCCATCATCAGGTGTAACACCTGGGGCAAACAGGTTCTTAAGAACAACGGATGTATATAGAAATGCTTGATGCATCATTGATTCCCAAATTTACTCCTTCCTCGTGGATCTTGATCAGGAGTGTCTCGATGATCGTGGGCCTCTTGAGATGACCACAGAGGATTTGCCTTAGAGCACTATTTTAAAATTAAGCCCCGAGCACAAAAAGGACAGTGAAACGAGCCCCCTTCTCCAGGCTTGAACCCTCTAGCTTTGCCAGATAATGAAGGAGCTGTGGGGGGCAAAGTAGACCTGTCCCCACTAGAGGGTGTATTGCTGCAGCTACTTCTGCTTTTTTTTTTTTTTTTTTTTTTTTTTTTTTTGTCTTTTTCATTTTTATCGGTACCGGAGATCGAACTCAGGACCGCCTGCTTGCAAGGCAGGTGCTTATGCCGCTGAGCTAAATCCCCAGCCCCTGTCTTTTTCCTTTTTATCGGTACGGGGGATCGAACTAACGTCTGCCTGCTTGCAAGGCAGGCACTTATGCCGCTGAGCTAAATCCCCAGCCCCCTACTTCTGCTTTTTCAATTCAGAAAACTCTTGATTCATCTTGGACACATTATTCATTCCATCATGGTTTCCATATCTTAATGGGGTTGTGGTGAATTTTCATTCAGGGTCAAACCCAGGAGCCTTTCCCATGCTAGACAAGACTATCACTGACCCACATTCTCAGTCCAAGAACTGGTATATATTTTATAATCATGAGGAAGACACACAGAGCCACATTCATACGCATTACGTGTGTGTGTGTGTGTGTGTGTGTGTGTGCGCACCTATGTGAAACATTCAGAACAGTCTAAGGATATAGCAAGCATGATGCATGTTAGTTATTTATCTTTGTAAATTAAATTTAATACCATTCCTCCAATGCTTACAGTTCCAGATTTTTCTCATAAAAGAATAAAATTCATTTAAAGGGTTTTTATAATTCCATACATTTCTGTTTCTTTTGGGGGGGGGTACCAGGAATCAGACTCAGGACCTGACCTTGCTAGATAGGTGCTTATGCCACTGAGCCCTTTTGTTTCTTTTTGCAAATAGGTTTCTTGACTAAAAAGAGAGCTGTTTGCTCAAAAAACCCAAATTTCCAGTTTGTTCAGATATAGGAATAGGGCCAATTTGGGGAAAACCTTTAAATATACTGACTGCTCCGAACACAGTATTTTTCATAAAATGGCTGTAGAAGGCAGCACTACTATGAAAAATGAATTTATGAACATAGCCACTGCTTTTTTTTTAACCACAATTTGATTTAAATTTAATATCCTCCCACAATGGAAAATGATTTACAATAAAGAGATTAACTGGAAGGAATAGGAACATGGAAACAAGATGTCATTTCTTTTTACTATCCAACAGATTTACCATATGTTTTAAAATGATGTTTGGCCATCTACAGTAAATGAAATTAAAATGCTTTTTAAAAATAACGTAACACTTTAAACTATTTTTATTGGCACACCCTCCCTCCCCGGTGAACACATCCATCTTAGTGAACAAAGGTTTATTTAAGCTCCACTTACATCTATGTTGTTTTTAGCTCATTTCCTTTTTTAAAAAAGCAATTGATGAGTTTATTTCCCAGTTTAGTTGTTACAATAAAATAGAAAGGCAAACGCGCTGCGGCCGTGAGAGTGGCCTTCTCGGAAGCGGTGAAATCCAGGACGTAAAGCGCAAGGCTGAGCTCTCCAGCGGTGGCTGAGCTCGCGGGGTTTATCCCTCTCGCCACCAGCACGAATCTGGGGGGCACCGCTGTGCACCAGAAGACAGACCCCAAGTGGTTTCAAAGCACGGCTGGCTTTGCTATTCACAGAAAATTCGCTCTGTAAAATACATCTCTGAGTGAATATGAGGGTGTTCTCAGGACTGTGTGATCATCGTTGTAAATTTAGAACCTTTCTCTGCTTCAAAAAGCAGCTCTGTGCTCACTGGCTGTCACTCGGCACTGACCCGTTCCCCCGGGCACTGGCAGCCACTAGAACTCTTTTTCACGGATTTACCAAGCTGCTAAACATTTCAGATACTTTTTTTTGTCTTGGTACTGGGAATGGAACGCAGGACCTCACGCTTGCCAGTCAGGCCCTGTGCCCCTGAGCTAGATCCCTGGCCCCTAATGTTTCATACAAGCAGAATATGTAGTCTTTAGGACCGGCTTCTTTCACCAAATATTCTCATGGTTTATTCATATTGAGGCATGTGTCAGTACTTTACTTTTATTGTCAAATAATGTTCTCTTGTATGGATGTGCCACATTTTGTTTATTCGTCCGTCAGATGATAGACTAGGTTGTTTCTTGCTTGATGATTATTAGGAACAAGGTTGTCATTATCATGCATGTATAAGTTTCTAAGTGGACGTGTGTTTTTTTTTTTTTTTTTTTTTTTGTCTTTTTCCTTTTTATCGGTACCGGGGATCAAACTCACGACTGCCTGCTTGCAAGGCAAGCGCTTATGCCGCTGAGCTAAATCCCCAGCCCCGTGGACGTGTTTTCATTTTTATTGGGTACATACCTAGGATTGTAATTGCTGGGTCACATGATAATCTTTTGAAAAACTACTATTTTCCAAGCGGCTACACCGTTTTGCATTTCCTTCATACCACATATGCAGGTTCCAGTTTTTCCATATTTTTACCAATATCTGTTATTATTTGCTTATTTTATTGTCATGGTACTAGATATGAAGTGGCAACTTGTGGTTTTGATTTGTATTTCCCTGTTGACTAATGATGTTGAATATCATCACATTCTTATCTATTTGTGTGTCTTCTATGGTGATGTGTCTTTTTAGACGTTTCTTTAAAAAACTGAAGGTTTTGTCTTATTATTGAGTCATAAAGGTTCTTTATATATTCTGTATCCTGGATACAAGTCCCACGTCAGATATAAGATTTATAGATATACTCTTCCAGTTTTCTTTTTCACTTTCCTGTTGTTGTTTATTATTATTATTTTCTGTCTGACTCAGGGTCTCCCTGTGCTGCCCAGGCTGGCTTCAGACTTGTGGCTCAAATGATCTTTCTGGCTCAGCCTTCCAAATACCTGGGTCTCTCTGGCACACTTCTCTGTCTTTCATTCATTCACTGTACAGGGGGTTGAGTGCAGGGGCTCACACGGGCATGACAGGTGTGCTGTCATCCCTGAGCCCAAACACAGGTTGCTTGTTCTTTGCTGTCCTATCTAAGAAACCGTCTCTAACTCAAGTCAAGAAAATTTAATTCTGTGCTTTTTTCCTAAGAGTTTAACAGTTTTAACTCTTTAAGTTTGTGATCAATTTTAATTTAAATTTTGTATATTGTATCTAGATTTTTTTTTTTTTGCATTCCAGTTGTTACAGGACAATTTGTTGAAAAACTTTCTCTTTTCCATGGAATTTTTTGGCAACTTTGTCAAAAATCATTTGACCATAAATGTAACAGTTTATTCTGGGGCTCTTATTCTATTCCATTGATCTATGTATATGTTCCTTTTCCAATAATCTCATGATTTATTTGACTATTATAACTTTGTAGTATATTTTGGAAATAGGACTGTCATCTTCCAATTGATTTCTTCTCTTTCAAGATTATTTTGGCTATTTTGATTCTCTTCCATTTCTCTCTTTCATACTTTTTCCTTTTAATTTCTTTCCTTCTTTTCTTTTCTTTTTCTTTTTCTTTTTCTTTTTTTTTGTTTTGTTTTTGTTTTTGTTTTGTTGTTATTGTACTAGAGATCAAACTCATGACCTTGTGTTTTCCAGGCAGGTGCTTGCTCTTCTGAGCTAAATCCCCAGCCCCATGCTTTTTGTCATTGTAACTGAGCATTTTATTTATTTATTTTTATTTTAAAGAGAATAAAACCTAAAAAAAAAAAAATAACGGAATAAAGCCAATCAAAACAAAACAGAAAGCGGTACAGAACTTCAAAACAGGATAACAGGAAATCAACAGTGGCTACCACAATATGTCTTATCTTCACAATAGTTGTCCATACCATCAGACATAGTAAAATCAAATAAAACAAAGCAGAATAAAACCAATCAAAACAGAACATTAAATAAAACAATAAATTGGAACAAAACAATATTGGATTTCAAAAATGAGACAGAAGGAAATTCCCCCATATCTGCTATACTGCGTACTGTTATCATCCTAATAGATGCTCAGACTACCGGGCTGAGGCCTGCAAAGTCAAACAAACAACACAAGCATTTAGTTGTTGCTGTACCTCAGTTGCTATCAACACGGCCTGTCCTCTGAACCAGCTGGTTGCTTTTTGGGGTTGTGGTGGGGCGTCTTGATTCTCCATCATGCTCTGATTGTCTCACAGGAAGGGCAAACAGGCTTCTGTCTTCCAGGGTCCCATATGGTTTATGCAGCTCATGGGAAGGGTGAACTGGCTTCTTGTACTCCTCTAAGACCCAGCACGGCTTCCGCTGACACACAGGAAGGGTGAACTGGCTTTTCTCTTCCTGGGCCCTGTGTGGTTTGCCTAACTGAACATTTGATATGATTCCATTCTTCTCTCTTAAAATTCTTGTTTTTTTATTTAATTGTTTTTTGGCTTGGTGGGGTATTACATGTCTATAATCCTAGCACTTGAGAGGCTGAGACAGGAGGGTTGCCATGAGTTTGAGGCCAGCCTGGGCTGCATGAGTTTGACAGCCTCAACTATTAGTGATGCCCTGCCTCAAAAAAACTAAACTTTTTTTTTTTTTTTTTTTTTTAGTGTTCTCCCTAGATCCTCTTTTTTTTTGTTTTGTTTTTTAAATACAGGGTCTCCCTATTAATTCAGGCTAGCATTGAACTCACAGCAGTCTTTCTGCCTCAGCCTCCAAAGTGCTGGGATTACAGTAGGCTCCCTTGCATTTTTGTGTAAATTTTAGGATTGAATTGATAATTTCTTCAAGAAAAGACACTGAGATTTTGATAGGATTGCCTCATATCTACAAATCAACTTGGAGATTATCTGCATGTTAAGAATATTAACATAGTAGTGCATGCCTTAATTGCAGCACTAGGGAGGCTGAGGCAGGAGGATCACTGTGAGTTCAAGGCCAGTCTGGATACATTGTGAGTCCAAAGGCAGCCTGAACTACATAGTGTGACCCTGTCTCAAAGTGAAAGCAAGAAACCCACAAAAACAAAACAAAACAAATAGTAAGTACTTTGGTGTATATATAATAGAATGTGTTTCTGTTTATTTAGGTCTTCTTTAGTTTCTTGTGGTGATGTTTTGTAGTTTTTTTTTTTTTAACTTTTTATAGGTACCAGGGATCGAACTCACAACTGCCTGCTTGCAAGGCAAGTGCTTATGCTGCTGAGCTAAATCCCCAGCCCCCGTTTTGTAGTTTTTTACATACACATTTTATACTTACATAGTTAAATATATTTCCTAAGTATTTTATCCTTTTGATGCTGCCAGCTTTCTGTTAGTGTGACAAAACACCTCAGAATGACAACTGAAAGAGGAAAGGTTTGTTTTTGGCTGCATGGTCGGCTGGCTGTATTGCTTTTTGGTGTGAAACACTGTGGCATGTTGGCGTGGCGGAGGAAAGCTGCTTACCTTCATGGCATCCAGGAAGCAAAGAGAGACAAAGGTACCTGGAGCAAGATACAGCCTTCAGTCACTCCTCCAGTGACTTACTTTTCCCAAATGGGACCCACCTTCTGAGGCCCATTCAGCTACAAATTCACGAATGATTCATTTGTTGATGATGTTACTGTCCCTACACTCAAATAACTTTTCCAAAGCCCTGTCTCTAAATATGTGAGCCTTTTGGAGGATATTTTTAATCCAAACCATTACATTTTACCCCTGACCCCCTAAAGTTCATGTCCATTTTATTATACAAAATGCATTGAAAACAAAATAATAATACTCTTTCAAGAGTCACTAACATCTCAACAATTTCAGCATTTCTCAGAAGACCAACTTGAAAGTCTCCTCTGAGACTCAAGGCAAACTCATAGCTACGTCCTTCTGTAAAAGTAAAAAAATTAAAAACAAAAACAAGTATGTAAAAAACAAGTTCACACTCCCAAGATTCAAGTAGGCATTTCCATTCCAAAAGAGAGGAACAGGGCAATAAAAAGAAGTCAGGCCAAAGCAAGATAAAACTTGGTAGGACAAGTATTACATCCTCTTGCTCCGTGTCCAGCACGCAAGGCATGTGGTGGTGATTTGTAGGCTCCATAGGACTTGGGTAGCCCCACAGCTATGGTCTGGCCAGCAATAGCCCATGTGGCCATGCCCTTGGGCTGACTCTGTTCCTATCCTTTAGCTTTCAAGTGGTTTGCGCTCCTGGCATTTCTGACTTCCTGAGGTCTGCATTGTGCTCTGTGTTCACTCTCAAGAGCTGCCAGCAGGAATTTCGTCACAATTACAAATGTCCTGACCTTGCAGGTTTAGCCATTGATGAGGTTAATGCCCCACTTCCAAACACATGAGTCTTTTGAGGGGGACATTTTTGATCCAAACTATAGCGGATACTATTTTTTTTTTTTTTTTTTTGTCTTTTTCCTTTTTATTGGTACCAGGGATTGAACTCACGACCACCTGCTTGCAAGGCAGGCACTTATGCCACTGAGCTAAACCTCCAGCCCCAACAGATATTATTTTTTAAAATATTTTTTATAATGGATACTATTGTAAATACAATTATTTACTTGATTTTGTTGCTGGACTTTTCATTCTAATGCACAGAGTATAATTTTTTCAGTGCTGGGTATCAGGGCTAAGACCACATCATAGGCAAGTGCTCTGCTGTTGGGCTACATACCCAAGGCCCTGATTTTTACTTATTAGTCTTGTATTCTGCTACTTTGCTGGTACTCTGCTATTTTCCTGGACTTACTTGTTCTAATTTAATTATTTTTATGGTTTCCTTTGAATTTATGTATTCAGAGTCATAGCATCTGTGAATAAATAGTTTTGCTTTCAAATATGATATTTAGAGAGTGTTTTATACTCTGGAAAAATTCAATCTGTTGTTTATAGTTATCAAAATTGTAACCTTAAAGGTTTTGGGTGGACATTCCGGTATTATTATTTTGGTGTCAGTTCTTCATGTAGAATTCAAGTAAAATTTGGTGAAGTATTTCTACTGTGATATTGCTAAGGAAAAGCTGATAATTTATCATGGACAAATAATAAGAGGATTTATTGAAAGTCTATTGGGAGCTCATGAAATTATCAGGACAGCTGGTGGGTGACTCCTGCTTGGAAGTCATGAGCAATCCAGCAGAGGCGGGCCGAGAGAAACACAGTGAGAACAAATGACCTGAACAGTCTGGTGAGGTCCTGCCACCTAGTAACTAGACATGCCACCACCATCAAAACCGGATGCTAAGCCAGCTGTGGTGGTGCACGCTGGTAACCCCAGTACTCTGGAAGGTGGAGGCAGGAGGAGCACAAACTCTAGCCCAGCCTTAATGGCCTTGAGAGACCTTAACACAAAATAAAAAATAAAAGGTTTATAGCTATAACTTAGTTTGAAGGCCCTTGTTTAATCCCCAAGACAAGAAAAAAAGAAATTCCAGCTGTCCTTGGTTGAGATCTCAAGTTTCTAAAGGGGTTGAGAAGAGGGTGTGGGGTATGCTGTAATAGCACTCGGGAGACTGGGGCAGAAGGACTAAAAGCTTGAGGCCTGCTTCATTGCAAGACCTTGTCTCAAAACAATATCAAACAACTGTTACAAAATGATAACAATAAAAACTGATTTCAAGTTCCTTGTGAGAGAACCTGATTGGCCAAGCCGACCGCATATTCCTGTCCATTTGTTGCCTGACGTGGAGGGAATGGTAGAATGTCTAATCTTGAGGTTTTCGTAGAAGTCTGGAAAATGACTCTCACTACAGCATTCGGTGGAAGGTCTTGCCCAAATAGGAAGACTATGGCTGGAAAAAGAAAAGAAAATGAAAAACAAAACAAACAAACAAAAACCCAACAAATGCCCTGTAGTTCATGATTACTTAAATTGTCAAAAACATTCTTGAAGTGTATTTTTTTCTATAATATTGCTATTTAAGGTTATTATTGAACTGGGAATGGTGTTTATGCCTGTAATCTCAACACATAGGAGGCTGAGGCAGGAGGATTGCTGTAAGTTTGAGGCCAGACAGGGCCATATAATTAACTGCATAGTGAGACCCTGTCTCAAAAACAAACAAACAAGCAACACAACAAAGACATTACTTTTTGCTCACAACCCATATTAATATTCAAGGACAGAAAGGAAAGAATCCGTAAGGCAAGAATAGAATATTATATAAAAGGCAAAATTTAAAAAGAATCAGAATTCTAAAAATGGGCATTTTAATTAAAGTTTAAAGAGCCTCAGCAGAAGGGATGTGTGCTAAACAGCATTTGATGATGAAGACGCGGATGCTTTGAGTTTCAAGTGAGAAGAAAAGTCTCCTCAAAGCGACTGAAAAAATTAGGGACTTGACTCTTCTCTCACCAGGACAGCTCCTAGTGGTAAGGCGAGGCCCTGGGACACTGGCGGTGGTGCTGGCCCCTTTCTTCTTGTCGCCTGGCTTTGTCCTCCTCAGCATCTCAGCTTTGTCCCCGGACTTGCTGCTTTTCATGGTGGCGAGATGGTAGCCAGCAACAGCTGAGGCAGCAGTTGTCTTTGTTACGGCTGCGAGAGACAAAAACCTCCCTTTCGCCACGGAATAAAAAGCCTTTCCCTTTAGTCGGTTGTAATGCACTGTTGCAAGGCAACTGCTATGCTCTGCAGTGGCTGGGATCAGGAGTGAAAATCTGAACAGACACTTCTGCTCTTAGAAAAGGAAACGGAGGAATGAATGATCTGTGTGCAACCCAAGTCCTTTACAATGCAGACACAAAACCCCCAGTCACTAAAAGTTATAACAATATTCATATAATACCATAATACCAGATTACAAATAGAAAATGCAGAAGGTCGGGGCATCGGGGTAGCTCTACATTCATCTTTCTTGACTTTGTTTAATTGCACAGTAATGAAAACCCAACTCACACTGGTTTTAAGAGTAGACATTTTACTAACGAATGATGGGATCACAATCAAAGTAATAACAAAGGGAAGGTAGAGGTGCAGGTCAACCTCTGGAGAAAGCAAGGATGAGAAGTCACCAGCGCTCACTCTCTCTGTGCTGCCCCTTTCTGAGCATTTTTCTTTTCTCCACCTGCAGACTGAGGCTTCTGCTCCCCTATTTCCAGTAAAAAAAGACCAATCTGATCACTCCAGAGCTTTTTCATCCTTAGTTTCTGCAACTGCTGGCGAGACACCAGCCCAACTTTTGGGGGGCCCAAGGCCATATTCTTGCAGCTCTGATCAACTGCACCAAGTCAGAGCTCCACCCCCAGAATACAGCGTGGCCAGGGTGTAGAGCTGTGTCCTCTGAAGTGTTTTCCCCCGTAACAGTGCAGATGTGAGAAAAGAGTTGCCTGGAAAAGAACAGGGGTGGAGGTTTGCTGGGCAAATACGGCCACAAGTGTCTAGTGAAGTGATGAGCACAGATTTAGAATGCCTCCCCTACCAAAAAAACAAGAAAAAAAAAACAAAACAAAAAAAAAACACACTAAGGGCAGAAGCTGGGGAGGGGCTCAGGAGTTTGGATATTTGGTTTCTGAATCACATTAGGCTTTTAAATAACAAACCAAGTCTGCTCAGATGTATTTCACTCTCTGATGGGATCATTAGCAGCAGGAGAACAGCTTCGCTTGGAATAAGACAATAGGAGCTCCATAAAATCCCCATGTTCAAAACAATTTTCCACATATTCTAAAAATGTGTGGAAAGTGACCACACAAAATGACCATGGCTGAAGGAGTCCGAGCCAATCAGAACTGATACTTAATAGATGTAAGTGGAATTAAGTATCTTAAATGAGTATTTTATATAGAAATGTAATTTTTAAAAAATTGTATAAGAGGGCTGGAGATTTAGCTCAGCGGCATAAGTACCTGCCTTGCAAGCAGACGGTCATGAGTTCGATCCCCGGTACCGATAAAAATGAAAAAGACAAAAAAAAAAAAAAAAAGAATTGTATAAGAGTAACATGTGGGGGAGCTGGGGATTTAGCTCAGCGGCATAAGCGCCTGCCTTGCAAGCAGGCAGTCGTGAGTTCGATCCCCGGTACCGATAAAAACGAAAAAGACCAAAAAAAAAAAAAAAAAGAGTAACATGTGGTCAGAATTTAGAAACACAAATGATGCTGACCTATATTAAAGAATAAAATTCATCCTTCACACTGACCCTAAAGTAACCTTAAGAGCTTTTTTATGTGTCCTTTTCCTCATTCTTTTTTACCCCTTCTTTGCTTTTAAATTAATTTTGAGACATAATTGTAAATTGGTATTCTTGTGTATGAAGCCAGATAATACAAAGATGTTTGAAGAAGTATTAGTACTTTTCTTGCCTTTCCAATCTCTACCTGACTGGCAAAACTATTTTTAACAACTTGGGAGATATCATATGTTTACGTATGCTCCACATGTGCTTTTTAAAAACTGGAGAGGGAATCATGCATTTGAACTTCTGCATGCCATGAACAGACTCTGGAGTTGCATCTGCTGTAGTAGTCACTGGCCACACGCAGCTGTTAAACACTCGAAAGTGACCAATCTGAAATGAATTGTGCTGTAAGCATCAAATACACACAAGATTTCTACAATTCAGTACAAAAAATAATATAAAATACATCGTAATTTTTTATTGAATATATGTTGCAGTATTTTTGATATATTGCCAGACATGGTTATGCACACCTGTAATCCAGGCATGCAGGAGGAGGCTGAGGAGACAGGAAGATCATCACGAGTTCCAAGCTAGCTTGGGCTAAAAGTGAGTTCAAGATCAGCCCAAACTATGCATGACTCCTTGTCTCAAAAAAAGAAAAAAAAAAAAAAATATATATATATATATATATATATATATATATTAGATATACTGTATTGGGTTAAATAAAATATATTACCAAAACTAACTTCATTGGCTTCCCTTTACTGTTTAATATTGCCACTCAGAATTTAAAATTATACACATTGCTCACATTGTATTTTCACCGTACAGCACTGTGCTGAACTAAAAGACACCTAACAAGTACCGTAATAGTTGCTATGGGCTATACTATGGCAAAATAATTTATTCACCTGTCCCTCTTGATTACCTTGAGGGTTTGTAGCTTTGCACGTTTATATGTGCTGCTTCAACTGTCTTTTACCATGAAATAAATGATCTGAAGCTACTGAATAAAAACAACAAATATTCCTTATTTCTCACACTTTTGAGAGTTGACTGGATCAGAGAGGGCCAGCACAGGTGGTGGAGGATGGCCTCAGTCTCCCCCTGGCCCTCCGCTGGTCTGTTCTGGATACTAGGACTGTCTTTCTGTACACTCCGCCTTGAGGAGGCAGACTGGGCTCGCGATCACACGGAGGGGAAGGGGTCTCAGCAGCAAGAGAGCAGGCTTCCATACCCAGCAGCTCTGCATCTTCTACCCCGCGCAGGGTCAGTTTATGGTTTACAGCTAGACATCCCCTAGGATCCGCATGCGCGCATGCGCAGGGGTTGAGCTTGCTGTTAGAGGGTGGGGCCTGATGGGTGGGGCCTGATGGGTGGGGACTGATGGGCGGGGCAACGAGCAGTGGGTGTGGCCAGGGCTCCCACTCAGCGCCTCCCCAGACTCTGCTTCCTGTCCTTCTTCGCCATGTGCTGAGCAGGCTGGTGTCCTCCTCCACACCCCTGGGCCTTGCTGCTGCTCTGGAGCCAGCGGGCCCTGGAGGAAACCTGGGCGAAAACAAACCTTGCTTCCTTTAAGTTGCGGGTACTGAGCGTTTTGTCCCTGCCAGGAGAAAAGTGACTGAGACAGAAAACATTGGTGTCACAAAGCAAGTCACATGGCCCAATGCAAGATTCACTGGGTAGAGAAACAGAGCTCACCTTCTGCAGGGAAAAGCAAGTGGGAGGCGTGACAGGTTAAAGGCTGCTCCTGCAGAGAAGGTAGAGCATCCGCAGTAGGTGATTTCATGTGTGCTCTGAGTATTTCTCTTGGTATGGATGCTTTTATTTCTGCAGCACAGCATCTCCAAAACTCAGACTGGTCTCTTCAGTACTGTCCCAAGTTGGTTGTAGCAATTTCTATTTCCACCACCGCGTATGAAATACCTTTACTCATCCTTTCACTGCTGGGCTTGCCAATCTGAAAAGTAATACCATATCTCATTCTTGTTTTAATTTTCATTTTCCTATCTAATGGAGCTGAACATTTTTATTGGCCTTTTGAATTCCTTCCCTGCAGTTTGCCTATTTATATTCTTTGTCCATTTTCCCACTGGTTGTTTTTTTCTAATTAACTTGTAGAAACTTTTTCTGTGTTAGATACTTTAACTCGTGTGTTTTACAAATATTTTCTCAGTCTGTTTCTTTTATTTATGTTTCACCATAAAGGGGAAATTTTTTTCTTATAGTAACTCCTTTTTGCTCTCCTTTCCCCTCCCCCTCCTTCCTCTTTCTCCTCCTCCTCCTCCTCCTCCTCTTCCTCCACCGTTCTCTTTACTTCCTTTTAGGCTCGAACACAGTGTAACCCAGGCCGGCTTTGGCACTCTTCCTGTCTCAGTCTCCCAAGTGCTAGGATTACAGGCATGTGCCACCATGCCCAGCTTCACCTCCCTTCTTCTTAAGGTCTTCTCTCATACACCTCCATGTTTTTTTATTTTATATTTGGGCGTCCAATTCGTTTGAAGTTTATTTTTATACATTAAATGAGATAGAGGCTAATTGATTAGAATTTGCAATCAGCTGTATGTAATAGAATACTTATTACAGTGACCTACTCAAGTACGATTTCTTTGGAGTGGGTACTGGGGATTGAACCCAGGGCATTCATACTGAGCTACATTCCTACCCTTAAGTTTAACTTAGTGTAACTTTATTTTGAGGCAGGGTCTTTCTAAGTTACTAAATTTCTCAGGCTGATCTCAAACTTGTGATCGCCCTCCCTCAGTCTTCTAGAGCGCTGGAATTATAGGTGTGCACCACTATGCCTGGCTCCAAATAAGACTAGTTTATTTTCTTCAGATGACATGAAGAATAGAAGTAAAAAATGAAGTCTGGGGTGATGGCTTCACCATTCCACCAAGATCTGGGCTTCTTCTCCCTTTCTGCACTACAATTCTTACGGTATGATTTTTTTTTTTCATGCAAGACAGTTTTCTATATGTGAAGGAGTATGTTTACAAGTAGCAGACGGATGATACCAGAGTAAAGGACAAGGAGTAGGTCCCTTTTGATCAGGAAAATAATAAGCTTTCCTGGAAGCTCTACCCATCAGGCTTCTGGTTATGGCTCACTGAACGAGGCCTGGCCTCTGGTATTTTCCAGGGAGTCTAGGGAAGGGAACAGTTTGGAAGAGGCATGTTGCAGTCCTACATAAAATCAGGTTGTGAATGGAAATTGGGTAGGCAATCAGTAGTGTCTGCCATAGGAACTAGCTTTATTTCCTTCTAGATGTACATTCAGTTATGCCAGACCCATATAACAAATAAAACCATCTGGGTCCTTTATTAGATTCACATACAATTTAATAAATGTCCGGATTCTCTTCTCTCTACTGATCTTTATGATCTCTGTGTTCATGTCTATGCCTATGTTATACTGCTGTGTTTCCTACAGCCTCATTTTCAAAATTTTTTTTGTCTTTTTGAGACAGGTCTCACTATGCAGTTCAGGCTGGCCTTGAGCACACTTTGTAACCCAGGCTGGTTTCTACCTTGCAACGATCTTCCTGCCTTAGCCTCCTGAGTGCTGGGATTACAGGTGTGCACCACCATGCCCAGATGTACAGCCTCATTTTAATATATAGTAAGACAGGACTGGGGATTTAGCTTAGTGGCATAAGCACCTGCCTTGCAAGCACACAGTTTGATTCCTGGTACCAATAAATAAATAAAAATTAAAAATATATATATATAGTAAGACAAGTCTTCTTTTGCTGGTCTACCTTTTCTTTTCTTTCTTTCTTTTTTTTTTTTTGTCTTGTTGAGACAAGGCCTTTCTATGCAGTTCAGGCTGGCCTTGAGCTCACTTTGTATCCTAGGCTGGTCTCAAACTCACAACGACCTTCCTGCCTCAGCCTCCCGAGTGCAGGGATTACAGGAGTGAGCCACAACGCTCGGCCTGGTCTACCTTTTCCAAACTTTTTTTTTGAGACAGAGTATCTTTGTGTAGCCCAGGCTGGCCTCAAACTTTTGGGGACCCTCCTGCCTCAGCCTCCTGAGTTCTGGGATTATAGGTATGCAGAACCATACCTGACATCTCCAAATGTTCTTGGTTACTGACTCACTGAGATGAGCCTGTGATGAGGATGTGGCGCATGCCTGTCACAAGTTAAAGATCAGCATGGGCCTGTCTTGAAAAACCACACACACACTAACACACACACATACCTGAGGTGGGCTTGGGGTTTGTGGTGATTGTGGTTGAAGGCATTATCTCTTTAGTCTTTTTGTATTTTAGTCTGTGAATTTTCACAAAGCCTAGCTCTTCAGAAATTCTCCTTGGAAACCTCTGGAAGGGCTGGGGATATAGCTCAGGGCTAGTGGGCATGCACAGGGCCCTGGGTTCAATCCCTCGCACTGGAAAAGGAAGAAAGGAAGGGAAGGAGGAAGGGAAGACATAGTTGAAGAATTATCTCCTAGCTGCTGGAATCTTCCATCATTTCTTTGAAAATCATGTTTCAATATCTTTTCTGGAAGATTCTTTTACTAGGACATAATTTTAGTTTGATGATTATTTTCCTCTCAAATGTGTGTTTTGGTGGTACTGGCGACTGAACCCAGGGTCTCATGCAGCTGGGCAAGTGCTCTTCCATTGAGTTACACCCTCGGCCCTTTTTAATTAATTTATTTATTTTTTGGTCTTTCGTTTTTATCGGTACCAGGGATCGAATGCACGACTGCCTGCTTGCAAGGCAGGCGCTTATGCCGCTGAGCTAAATCCCCAGCCCCACCCTCGGCCCTTTTTATTTTTATTTTACTTTTAAGAGAATAAAATCAAACAACATAAATAGAGTAAGGCCAATTAAAACAAAACAGTGAAAGCAATACAGGACTTCAAAACGAAGTAGTAGGAAATCAACAATGGCTGCCCTAAGGCCTCCTGTTGCCTTTAGCCGCGGCCCTTTTTCTGTTTTATTCTGAGATGGGTTCTGGCTAAGTTGCCCAGGCTGACCTGCAACTTGTCATCCTCCTGTCTCAGCCTCTAGTGTAGCTGAGATTACAGGTGTGTACCCGTCCCCTGGCTTAGGATGTTTCTCTTGTCTTTTTCTGTGGTTTCAGTATTAGGTGATTTGATTTGAATTTATATTTATTATTTAGATTGGTATTCATTGAGTTTCCTCAAACTAAGAATTAATTCTGGCGATTCTCAGTCCTAACCTTTTAAACATGTCCTCTAGCCCATCCTTCTATTTTCCTCTTGTGAAACTCCCCGATATGCGCATTGAACTTTTGTACTTTATTTTCTTTCGTGCTTTCCATTCCTCGATCTCTGCGCTCTCTGGTAACTCCTTTGACACTATCTTTTGGGTCACTAATTCTTCAGCTACTAAACAATGGAGGTTCCTCCCCTGTGTGAGGCCCTATGTATAATCCCAACTCCCCCCAAAAGAAAACAGAGAAGGGAAGTGGGTTCCAGGGTGAGAGGACACGCTCCATTCAGGGTTCCTTAGGGCTCAGGACCAGACTGTGACTCAGAGCTGGCGCATACGCTGCTTCGATCTGAACATCAAGAGCTGCTGGTGTCAGGTTCTGGGAACCTGCGAGGTGGGAAAGCTGGCTTCAGCCAGGTTACAGTCACGCTGCGGTCTAGCTGGCCCAGGGGAGCCGGGCAGACCCGTTGGCCATCCACTGTCATCTCTAGTCAGTTGGTGCCAGGCCTGGCTCAGACAAAGAGGGGTGAGGTGCTGAAGAAGAATTCAGACTTCTCTTCTTGAGGACATTATATTGTCCCTTCACTTTTTCTCTCGTCATGAAAAATTTAATTCAAAACAAAACAAAAAAGCCAGCAGAACCTCACACTCAAGTATTTTTCACACACAAGCAACCCTTAAAATAAGTGCATGGAATCACCAAGGCTTCTCATGTAAACACTCCAACAACACGGCACTCTTGACAGCACATGTCGTGTTATTAGACCTCTGCGGCAGCTCTGCAGGGCGAGGCAGTTGTTTCCAGGTCGTTTTTACAGAAGGAAAAAGCAGGGCTGTTTTGCTTTACTTTGGTAACTATGGGTTCTTGCAGTTTGACATTTCAATCCTGGCTCATGGGTGTGGCTCAATAAATTTGTGGGATGAATTCCATTTAAAATCTGAATGGGCTTTTGAAATCGCGGTTCTTTGGTACAGTTTTAAAAATGAGATCCTTTGAGTAGGAAGAAACCTCTTTATAATGATTTAAAGAAGTAAATATTTATTGGGAAAAACTGGCCCCCTGAGCTGTTATCCACTCCTATAAACATGATGTCAAGCTATCTTGTATTATAATTAAGGACTTGTTTGCCTGTATGTTTTCTTTTACATGTGATAATAAAATAATAGTATAATGAAAACTTGTCTCAGAAGTTTGAAGGGAAAAGACCTTTTAAATCACAAAATTAGAACTTAAACCAAACCAGTAATTTCGTTGCTTAAGAATAAAACTTGGGGGCTGGGGATTTAGCTCAGCGGCATAAGTGCCTCCCTTGCAAGTGTGTGGTCATGAGTTTGATCCCTGGTACCGATAAAAAAGAAAAAGACAAAAAAAAAAAAAAAAAGAATAAAACTTGGCACAAAGGACTGGGAGTTTACCTCAACGTCACAAGTGCCTGCCTGGCAAGCCTGAGGTCGTGAGTTCGATGTCCAGTACCAGAAAAAAGAAAAAAATTTGGCACATGAAGTTTGACAATGAATTTAGGTGGATTAAAGTATGGCTGTTAGAATTTACTGTGTGATACTTTAAACTATCATAAATGAGGAAAAATGACATTGATTGCACAAAATCAATAGTACTTTTTCACATAGCTAAAACATTACAACAAAGACACACATGGGGGCGCTCTAATCAGCCAGAAATTCAGAGTGTGTATGCGTTTGTTGCTAGGGACCAGGTTTGAAGAAGTCCAAGCCCTTGCTACACTTTCACACATGGGAAAATTAAAGTGCCAAGGCATTATGATTTGACATTGCCCTGATCTTTAGAGTAAACACATTGGGTGCTAGATGTTTAAACGATTGTACAGCAATGCCTGGTCAATGAATTTATGCCATAGAATTTCGACTCTCATTCTCATTTAAAATTTTTACCAATATAGTTTATTTTCAATTTTTTTTTGTCTTTTTGAGACAGGGTCTCACTATGCAGCTCAGGCTGACTTCGAACTCATTCTGTATCCCAGGCTGGCCTCCCACTCCTGTCTCAGCCTTCCAAGTGCTGGGACTGACCACCATGCCGGCTAAGCACCTCTGTCATTTTAAGAAGATTTGCTTTGTTATACCAGTACGGGCTGGCTGGCCACACATTTCTATTTTTTCAAAAGTTTTTCCCTAAAATATACATTTTTACCCCAAAACAAGACAAAGTAAATAGTGAAACAATAAAACAAGGACTCTTGAATGACAAAGGCCTTTCCTTTGAGAGACAGGGTGGTGGGAGAGAAAGTACATCAGTCTTGCCTTCTGATTTGTCTTTGTTAATGACTTATTATATATACATATTCAATTCAAGATGTGGATACACATTTGGTCACCTAATTTTATCCATAGTTTATGATTCACAAATTAACTTATTTCCTGTCCTGAAATTTTAGCCAGGCATAGTGAACTAGCTTGTAATCTCAGTATTCTAGGAGACTGAGGAAGGAGGATCACAAATTCCCAACCTAGCCTGGGTAATTCAGGATTTAGCGAGACTGTCTAAAAACCAAAATAAACCCAGCCAGGCCAAGCCAAACCACCGGGGACGTAACTCAGTGCAAACGCCCTGGGTTAAAAAACAAAAACAAAAAACAAGCCTTTTTTTAGTTATTAATAATGCAAAATAACAGATTACAAACATTAAAAATTGTTTTTCTAAGTTTTGTCTACATTTAGTCAAATATATCAGACAAGTACAAAATTCAATAGTATTCATATGATTTTGTGGGGTCTGGCTCTGGTTGTCACTCTGTTGTCATCTTTTGTTTTGAGACAGTCTCCCTCTGTAGTCCAGGTGGGCCTTGAACTTACCATGAGGCCTAGATTGACCTCAAACTCAAGGCAATCCTCCTTCCTCAGCTTCCCGTCTCTTCTTCTTCTTCTTGTTATTGTTGAGGTAGTTTCTCTATGTTGCCCGGGCTGGCCTTGAACTCTTGGTCTCAAGTAATCCTCCTGCCTCAGCCTCCTGAGTAGTTGGGTCTTGCTCTTATCTCTTATAACTCCCACCAAATCATCCCAAGTAGTCATACTGGCCTTCCTGCACATTGAGCATGAAAAGATTCATCTGGACCAGCACTGCTGTATTTCTGTTCCTTTTTCCCAGAACATTCTTACTAATTTACTTTCTCTGACCATTGGAATGAGAACTGTAAGACACAGGGTTTCATCTATCTAGTTCAGTAAGTGTCTCAACAGAAGACAGATGGAATGTTCAAAATAACTCGGGACATTTCATACACATGGCATCATGTAGAATGTGATGTTGTCTTTTGTGACTGGTTTCTTTCTCTTAGCATAAAGTTTTCAAGGTTCACCCATACTGAAGCATGCATCAGTACTATCTATCTGTCTAGTCTTGCTGTGCTGAGAGTTGAACCCAGGGCCTTTGCAATGAGCCACATTCCCCAGTCTCTTTTTAATTTTGAGACAGAGTGTCACTAAATTGATAAATTGCACAGGCTTAGCTTAAAATTGTGATCCTCCTGCCTCAGCCTCTCAGAGTGTTAGAATTTCAGCCTTGGACCACCATACTTGACTTCTTAATTTTTTTTCCTCAAGAGAAGGTCTCACTGCATTTTCCACACTGGTCTTAAACTCTTGGGCTTGTGTTTTCCCTAGTCCAGCTCCTGGGTAGCTGGAACTGCCGGCGTGTGCCACCATCCATTAATTAATTTGTTGGTTTAGGTGGTAGGCATTGAACCAGGGTCTCATGTGATAAGTATAGCTTCACCATTGAACTGCACTCTCAGCCCTTATATTTAAAAACTATATTCTCTATATTCACCTATAAGCCACCTCCTATTTAGATAGAAAAAGGTATGCAGAAATATATACCATAGTATTGGTAACCATACCTCTGGGGAAATAATTATATGGGGAACTTTCATTTTCTACGCAGTACATTGCTATAAGGTTTAAATGTTTTGCTTTGAGTTAGCTGTATTTTACTCAGTAAGAAGCAAATGTAAATCTGTGGGGTTTGTTCCTTTATTTTAGGGTCAAGGTTAAACTAGTGAGATAAAAATGACATTTTATTCCACCCAATGATTTTAGATCAAAGCTTTCTAGTTGTTAGTATTAAAGCAACCTGCTGCTTTTCTTTTTGAAGGTATTAAATAAACTTAAATTTCATTATAAGATATTTACTCAAGCTTGTCTGCCATGTGGGGGGTATGCATGGGTATTTGAGTTCACATATTGTTAACACCTTTTATCACCTTTGGTTAATAAGCCTTCCGCAAACATTTTCAATGACTGCTTGCTTGTATATAATTTTATATGTTACAAATTAACCTCAGAGATTGTAACAAATAGTTTAATCAATTCACTGTGCTATTTACACAGTAGATCTCTAGGAACCAGAGAAAAGTACAGGGGAACTATCAGGCTTTCTCATTTGAAACAGCCCTTCTTCCTGGATTTTTGTTTTAGTGGAGAAAATAGTCAAACTGCCAAATCCTATCCTTTCTCTGCCTTGAGGTGGTGTAACGCAGGGGCATATGGGTTGGCTGCTCTTGGATCAACACAGGTTCTTGGTCAAGTGGTTCAAATCCTACCTAGTGCCTGAGACCTTGCGCAAGGCAGCTCACGGCTTAGGGACTGGCTTGCTCACACATAATGTGATAGAATACTTTCCTCCCTCAAAGGTTGCTCTGAACACTAAACAAGGATATAAAAGCACTGTCTACAGGAACGCACCTGTACCTTAAGGGCCATAGCCACTAGTGGTTTGCTGTTTGTTAGGGAATCTCCCCAGAATTTTTTTTTTTTTGAGACAATATCTTATTAATTACCCCAGGCTGGCCTCAGACTCACAGCAGTCCTTCTGCCTCAGCCTCCCCAGCACTGGGATTACAGATTGTGCCACCATACTTGATTTCCCCTGATTTTGAAGCTATGTGAGACACAACAAACTGTTATCACGGTTCCCAAAGTCTACACTGACTGTAATCTGATATAAGGAGGGTTGTAATCATAATACTCTTGGAATAGTATTGTGAAAAATTTTTTTGTTTTTTAAATCAAAAAGTTATGAAGTATCATGTTGTGAAATCCAGAAATACTATTATTCTTTGTTCAGAGTGATTTTAGCCAGTTTTGTTTTGTTGAATCTTAACACACATGAAGGTATGGACAGCTATTTTGAAGAGAGTGAGAGACACAATGACAGCCATTGTTGACATCCCTGTTGTCTGATCTTGAAGACCTAAAACGCCTTCCTCATCTTGTTCAGATCAGTTCTATACCATGGTGCTTCATGTAAATTCTCTGAATGTGAAGATATGGTTAACTATTTGGAAGAAAACAGACACTATGATAGATGGTGAGGATCTCTGATTGTCTTGCTTTGAAATTTATGTCTTTCATTGCTTTCTTATGTTCTGTTTTGCTCTGTTCTGTTGTGTTTAATTTTACCCTCCTTAAAATAAAATTTTAGGCTGGTCCGATGGCAGTGGGTTATCAGAACTTATTAACATTAGTGTCACTAAAGTTGGTATACCACACCCCCCCACTGCTAAATTTGACTGGCTTTAAAAAAAATAAAATAAAATTTTAAAAAAGTTATGAAAGAAGTTCAAGGAAAAGATGAATGCAAACGTGTATGTGTGTGCGTGTATTTTTGTCCTTCCCCATGCTGGAAATCAAATCCAGGGCCTTACACACACTAGACGAGTGCTGCCTCGGGAGCTCCACACCCAGTCCTGTGTCAGTGGTGGGACCCTGTTCCTTCCACCTGTGGTCAGCAGCGGTCAGTGCCTCCAGCAAAGGATGATGCAAAGGAAACGCTTTCGAGTTTTAAAAACTTCGGCTTCTGAGTCTCAAAAACCCAAGGCTCGGCAGCTTCGTGGAGTAGAGTTCCTGCCAAGGGCGGCGGGTTGGGGAGGACAGAGGAGGAGCCAGACCACCTGTTCCCCTTGATGGGCCGACTGCCAAGTCACAACACTGGGAAGGCTGACCACGAGGGTCCACGTGGAGCATGCAGGCGACAGGCCTGAGATTGCCCAGAGGCCATCTACTCACCCTGCCCTGGCCAAAGGACACACAGACTCTGAGGCCCTGCAGTAAGGACACCTCAGCCCCCAGGACAGCCCAGGCTTGGAGGACAGTGGCTCCGGCATGGCTGGGTTTGCCTCTGGGACTGCGGGGTAGGCGGGAGATGGGGAGGGCATCCTGCTTTCACTGTGGTTACTTCTGCCTTGGCCAGCCACAGAAGGAAATAAGTGCAGAGTTAGTTTCTCATACTCCTGAGTTAACACTTGAAATCTATGAAAATCTAAATGTGTCCTAAAGGCCTTCCCAGGGTGCTTTGAAATGCCACATCCTCCTTGTATCAGAAAAAAGTGCTGACTGATTTCTAACATCAAACTAGCAAAAAAGATGTCATGGTCCGTGAGGCTAAGCCAGATAATGGGTAGATGCTTTAACTAAACCTCTCCAGAGTTAAAATATGTAGTACTGAGATTTATACCCCACAAAAAAAACGTATACTTAGCTCAGTGCGGTGGTGCACACCTGTGATCCTAGCACTCTTGAAGGCTGAGGCAGGAGGATCACAAGTTTGAGACACAAGTTTGCCCGGGCAGTGGAGCCACTTAGTGAGACCCTGGCTCAAAACATCAAGTGAAAAAGGGCTGGAGCTAACTTCAGGCTCTAGTACTGGAAACAACTCTAGGCTTCATAGCAGCAGAAGTTGTAATACTCAGAAAGCAGAAGTTAACCAAATGCTCACTGCCAGTAAGTGGATAAATAACTCGTGGTACATTTACACGATGGAAGGGCACACAGCAGGGAGAAGGAGCATGCTGCAAGGGTAGCATGGCTGCATCTTGCTACCCTAAGTTGAGGGAAGAAGTCATTCACAGAAGCACCAACGCCGTCCTGTTTGTCTAAAGTACAAAGCCAGGCAGAAGTAATTCATCAAATTGAAGTTACCTTATCTGGCCAGTACAAGCACAGGGGCTTCTGTCAAGCTGGTGTCATTGTGTGTCTCGCTCTGGTTAAGGACTGCGTGGATAGGTTCATGTTGTAAAAATCCACTGAGCCATGGTACATGTGCCTTTAAAAAACACTATCAGTGCTGCACAGATGTTGTTCCGTAGGTAAGTCAATGGTGTAGCTTCTGGTGTGTGATTTGTCAGAAGCAGAACAATACATAAGAAATCAAAAGTAAGTATTGAGAATATGAACAAAATTAAAAGGTCCCATACTGGGCATGATAGTATATGCCTGTAATCCCAGCACTCAGGAGGCTGAGGCAGGAGGATCACTGTGAGTTAGAGGCCAGCCTGGACTACTGAGTGAGACACTGTCTGTTGTAGTCAGGGGTTGTGCAGAGAACAATGAGAATCAGGAAATGGAGTTTATAATATTTTTATAATAGTCACCCAGAGTTAACACAAGAAAATGCAGGAAATCTATCTATAATACTAAAGACATAGAACATTTAGCCAAGAGCCTGAACCCCGCAGCAATGTCCCACATGAGTCCGGATGAAGACCTAGAGCTCATGATAATGCCTCCCACGAGTCCAACTGGAGGTCTACAGCCCACAGGGACTCACGCCAGTCTTTTATGGATTCGTGCTGGGAAGGCCCAAGGTCAGCGGTGGAAGCTAGAAAGTCCATGCCAGCAGGGTGAAGGAGCTGTGCTGGTGGGCTGAGGGTTCTATGCTGGAGCTGAGAAGTCACGTTCACAACAAATACCTGAGCTGTCCTGAAAAGCACCACAGCCATCCTTAGTGACACAGGTGCCCCGAGCTCCTCCGATGATAAGCACAGTCAAGTACATGCCAGGAAGCCAGCATGACAAGTTCATCCTGGAGACCAAGTGGAACACATCTTCCCCTCCGGAGCCAGGAAGCAATGCTTGATGTGAGGACCAGAGCTCCTCCAGGAGAACCAACAGCTCAAACAGCAACACGTAGGAGAACCCACAATGCCTCAACACCTCAACGCCCTTCCTTCTCCTTCTCCACGTCTCTATTTAAGCTGGCAACTTTCCACAGGTGAAACATCTATGCTCAGAAGCATGGTGATTCAATTCCGCTAGCGCTGTTGACCACCAGTTTTTAATCCATAACACTGTCTCAAAAAAAGGAAAAACAAATTAAGAGCCCCTCTTTACATTACAATGGTGATTACCTTCTAGTTAAAGGATGATAGATTGCCCAAGACCTGAGAGCAGTTCTCGAAAGACTCCTGGACTTGGACAGCACCGCACTTTGGAGCACTTGGGAGTGAAGATGACTTCCATGTTGAGATGCTAACTAGTCTAGACTTGTTTGATGAGAGTGGGCTTCCTCGAATGCCACCATGTTAGAGAATTCAGCATTCGGTGCATCAGTGAAAAC
The DNA here is from genome assembly GCF_034190915.1 of Cavia porcellus. Classification (NCBI taxonomy): domain Eukaryota; kingdom Metazoa; phylum Chordata; class Mammalia; order Rodentia; family Caviidae; genus Cavia; species Cavia porcellus. The sequence continues at coordinate 64,063,253 of NW_026947489.1, forward strand.
TTAGCACTTTAAATCTGGCTGGCTTTGGATAGACTGACATGTTAGATTTAGTACAACTGTAGAATTAATGCTAAAAACTCCCGTGCTGCACTGTTTTCCCATATGCTACATAAAAATGCTATATAGTTTCTCACTCAAAAGCTGCTATATTAGGGTGCTAGCTGATTTTATGCTTTCAACTTGCTTAATGTTTTCATTTATATACAATAGAGGTTTATACCACATCAGTCAAACAATCTATTGCAAAATAATTTATGGTAAAATCATCATAAATTTATACAAAGTATTGATTTAGCATTAATTTTCAAACTGTGAAAGTCAATGAACCATAAATCTGTAAATAAATTAGTGAAGCAAAAGACATAAACGACACAAAAAAATTAGTCTCCATGTCACGTGTGTGCTTTTCAGATAGCTCTATGGGGAAAATATATGGGAGGAGGCTTCATAAAATTTTAAATTAGTGACATAAAAATAACATAATGCACAAAGAAATAGACCATCTCAAAAAATTGTGAAGAAAAACCACCCAAGAATCTGGTTCTCGTCTCGATGTACTGGCAGCACAATTGAGCTGAACGATGCCCTGCAAAGGGAAGCATCTTCACACCCTTGTGCTTCCAAAAAATTTTGGAGGCAAAGCTATAGCACAATCTATTTAATTCTTGGAATACCCTGTTTCTGTTTGTGTGCATATGTTTGAATATCTTTATTATTTTAAAAGCCTGCATGGAAGACATCACCTTGGCAGTATGATAGTCCAAGCTCTCAGCAGGCATTTGAATCCCTCTGCGACTTTCCTTATAAGCAACCAATTGCCCCTCCAAGGCTTCGTGCCCTCCCGATACACTGTGATCTGTTTTGTTCTATCCTTGGCTAGTTACTAGAGATTGTGGCAGTGTTTACAGTCTAGTTTCTGTTTTGTTGTTTGTTTAAGAAACTGTGTAGTTCAGGATGGCCTTGAACTCACTATGTATCCCCGCTGGCCTCAAATTCACTGTGATCCTCCTGCCCCAGCCTTTTGAGAATGGGAGTACAGATGTGTGCCACCACAGCCAACTTCCAGTGCCCGTTTTGTTCAGAGAAAATGGCTTTCTGATACTGTATTTACACTTACTCTGGGGTGCAGGTGTTTAAACCCAGGTAGTCAAGTACTCTACCAGTGAGCAACAACCCAAGCCCTTTTAAGTTTTTTAAAATTTGTTTTTTATTTTGAGATAGAGGCACACCAAGTTGCCAGAGTTGGCTTTGAACTTATGGTCCTCCTGCCTCAGCTTCCTACTGCACCCCAGTAGCTGGGATTTCAGGTGTGTGCCACTGTGCATGATTTTGTCAAGCTCTTTACAGCTTGGTTTCAATAGTGTCGACTTGGCACAAAAAAGATCAGGCAAGAGAGTGGCAGAGTTCTTCAAGACATCAAGCCATTGCTTGGGGAAAAACATGTCCTTCATGGGACACATCTAAATTGATAATTATTGTCTTCCTTAGGTGCTATTAGTGTGGAAAAAAGATCAGGGTTTTCTTCCGGAGAATCATGACATAAGGCTGTGCGTTGCTATCAGGAGTCCTGTGATTAACTGGTTAGAGCAGTGTAGGTTTAGCTCCCGTGGCTGCAGACAGCCAGGCCAGGAGAATGGGACGCGTGAGGCCTGCTCACGTGCTCTGATCCTCCCCACAGACTGTGTGGACTGTGAGATGTGAGCCGTGGATCCCCAAGGAAAATCAGGATGGTGGCCAGGTGTGCTGTGAATGGCGTGCAAGACTGCATGGGCCCCCCGGTCCCCGCTTCCTTGGTCTGCAGTGCAATCGGTGCTCCTGGGAGTTGTGTGCGGCACAACTCGCGCAGCCGTGTGCAGCCACACCGACTGTGACAGGGAAAGGGAATAATGAATGCCAGAGAGGCAGGGACGGGTGTCTGCTGTCCTGATTAATGACATTTGCTTGTCTATTTGATTCTGAAAGGCTTAAGGGAGTACTTAGGATTCTGACTTTATTTATTCCCCCTAATCTCCTTGTATGTCTGGTCTCTGCAACAGTGGTTTTCAACTCTTTTTTTCCCTGCCGTACTGTAGACACAAGATGATCTTGCAGAAGCTCACAACTGGGATACACACCCTCCTCCTTGGTCACTCTGGAGGCACAGCTGTAGAATCCTGGGCAAGGAAAGCCATGGGCCTGCCTGGGAGGCAGCGTGCACGTGACACACAGTGTGTTGCCACCTTCTTCCAAATGGGGCAAGTCACATGGGATCGCTTCGAGGGTTTCTGTAAACTGTGTGGTGGGAAACTGGCATTTCAGTGGTGCAGGAGGACAGACAGATAGGCATCCTTCCTTCTTCACCTATACCTGGGAAGAGCTGACAGCGAGAGAGAGAGAGAGAGAGAGAGAGAGAGAGAGAGAGAGAGAAAGAGAGAGAGAGAGAGAGAGAGAGAGACAGACAGACAGAGAGACAGAGACAGAGACAGAGACAGAGACAGAGACGGGGTAGGTGGAGCAGCCCACATTGCCCCCACCAGGTCAGGATGCCATTGCAGGGTTTCCTGAGGTGACCTGCAGAAAGCAGCTGCTGGCCCAGGAGGGCGACCCCCAACACCAGATCCCCCAAACTGGGAAACAGGCTCTCCAAAGAACCCACACAGTAACCTCAAGAGGGAACAGTTTGGGCTGCTGCATACAAAAGGTGCCTGTGGCCATCAGGCCAGCAGCTGCCCAGATCTTCTTTCAAGGGAGAGTGACCAGCACAGTAACAGCCTGGTGATGGCATCTTTGTGATGCTGCATTGACCTGGGGCCCATGCTTCTCCTGGGGAGCAGCTCTCCATCAATGCGAGAACACTGCAGGGATATTGAGGTGTTGTCGTCAAGGGTTGTAAGGAGAATAATTATATACAGGACACAGAATTTGTAATATTATTTTGTTAAATACAAGAAAGTGCAGGAAATTTGTCCACAGCACTAAAGACCTAGAAAATCTAGCCAAGGGCCTGGATCCCACAGCAACATCCTGCATGAGTCCAGCTGAAGACCTAGAGCCCATGACAATGACTCCCACGAGTCCAGCTGGAAGCCTAAAGCCCACGACAATGGTACATCAAGTCTGTTTTATGGATCTGCACTGGGAAGGCCCAAAGGTCAGCGGTGGAAGCTAGAAAGTCTGAGCCAGTGGGGCGAAGGAGTTGTGCAGTAGGTTGAGGGTTCTGCAGTGGAGCTGAGAAGTCACACTCAAAATAAGGACCAGGGCTGCCCTAAAAAGTACCGCAGCCATCCTCAGTGACAAGGAGGTCCTGAGCTTCTCTGAGGATGGCCACGGTTGAGTACATTTCAGGAAGCCAGCATGACAAACCTCCTGGAGATTACACAACACACATTTTCCCCTATGGCGCTAGGAAGTGATATTCAACGTAAGCAGCAAAGCTCCTCCAAAGTGAACCATAGCCGCTCTCAGTGGCAAAGTCCCAAGCTCCCCAATGATAACAGTGGAGTTCATATCAGGGAGCCAGCATGACAAGCTCCCCCAGGAGAATCAACAGCTCCAAACAACAACACTTAGGAGAACCCACATTGCCTCCTCTTCCTCTCCATGTCTCCTTTTCTGCTGGCAACTTTTTTTTACATTTTTTTGAGACAGGGTCTCACTACGCACTTCAGGTTGGCCTTGAGCTCACTTTGTAGCCCAAGCTGGTCTCAAACTCACAACCATCTTCCTACCTGAGCCTCCCGAGTGCTGGCTATGCTGGCAACTTTCCTCAGGTGGGCCATCTACACTCAGCACCATGCTGATTTAATTCAGCTGGTGTTAGGCTGACCACCAGTTTTAATCCACAACATGAGGCCTGGCCACTTCTATCCCGTCCCTGACTCCGCTGGTGAGCTCTACCCGGGCTTTCTCCCCTCGCCTCCCGGCAGCAAAGCCCAGAAAAGAGACAGGATAGCTTAAAGTTGATGATGAAATAGAGGAGAGGAATGGTTTCAGAATGGTGAGTTCCAGGGGAAAAAAAATGAGAGACTTTTGAAAGGACAAGAGAATGTGGATAGCGAAGAGATACAGCCAAAACACACGTTAAGTTTATATGGGGCGTATACATATGGAGGCTTACAGATGTGTAGTCCTAAATGAATTGATTAATTGAGCAATCACTGATTTCTTAGCTCTTGAATTTTAATCTCACATATGTAAAGTATTTCCCTAACATTATGACAAGCCCACAAGCCAATAAAATATTTAAATGATAAAACACGAAAAATGTTCCCATTAGAATCACCAGTGCACTAAAATGTCTGCTAACCCCATTGTCACAGGATGTTACTCTGGGGGGTCTCACCAGCACAATGACATATGAAACAGAAATATGATCCCTTAACAGATGATAATATGCTCATAAATAAACTATTTTATAGCTACTGGAATTTTATAAAAATTTGGAAAGACATGAGACGTATTTATTAGTTTGTAACTGAAAGTGTAGGATGCAAAACTCTGCATCCATGGCCAAAGTTAATGTTCTGGTAGTAGAATGAACTGGCATCAGATTGCCTCCCAAGAGGCCACAAGGAGTGTAATATTACTTCTTTGTGTTTTGCCAAAAAAGCGTAACTTGAACCCAGTCATCAGGAAACATCAAACAATTCCAAAGTAAGGGGCGTTCTGCAAAATAATTGGTTTATTTTTTCCAAAAAGATCAATATTAAGAAATAGTAGCTATATGAAGTGATGCACACTAGTGGCCCCAGGTGCTCAGGGGGCTGAGGCAGGAGGAGCACTTGAGTTCAGGATACTAGGGCCAGTCTAAGCATCATAGCAAGACCTTATGTCACTCAAAATAAAATCAAACACCACTGAGAAAGACTAAACATTGAAAAGACATAACCAGTACAAAGCATGACCCAGAATGTTCTTTTATTATAAAGGACATTGTTGGGAGAATTGATGGGACATGAATATGATTAGATAATAGTATTGGATCAATATTAATTTCCTGATTTTGATCACTGCACTGTGGCCACTGCAAGAGAATTCCTTGTTTTGAGAGGAAACACAATGAAGGATTGAAGAGTGTAAAGGGGCATCGTATCTCCATGATGAAATGTTCAAAGAGAGGGGGACGGAAGGGGAAAGCAGATGAGACCAGCTGTTAACATTCAGGAAATGGCGTGAAGGGCAGAGGGAGGTCCATGTACTCTTTTTGCAACTTTTCTATAAGTCTAAAATTATATTAAAAATAAATGCAGAAGGAGAAAAAAATCTCCAGTGTGATACTTGTTAAAACACGTATCGTGAATGTAAAGATGAGATGAAACGTATCAAGCTTTCTTAATTGAACAACTTGGAGTGGTGGTTGGTGTATTCTTTCTTTCCATGAACTGGGTATATAGAGTGGTATATATTATTCTTAAACAAAGCCATTTGTGCTTCCATTTAATTTAACTTAACTTTTATTTATTTATTTTTATTTTTTGGTACTGAGAACTGAACTCAGGACCTCATGCTTGCCAGGCAGGTGCTGTGCCACTGAGCTATGTCCCTGGCCCCACTGTTTTAATGTATGTAGATAAATGCCTATAAATAAAACAAATTCTTTTTTCTAAGTTATTTCTGACTCTGTGTTGTTGTTTGTCTGGCTTGCAGAGTCGGAGCTCAGCCCCCGGGCCTTGGTGTGCCTGGCTAGTGGTGTCCTGCTGCCCTGCACCCTCAGCCTCTCCCTGCTTGTTTCTATGCTCATATCAGTGCAATGATTAGCAGATATTTTTTCATCTCAAACTGACTTGCAAATGATTGCTCACTTGCCTGCGTCAAACAATCACATAAGTGGAATGAAAAACAGAGAATTCAGATCTTACTCCATTCATACAGACAGCTTTATGGGAAAAGCTAGATTTATAGATTATTAATTGCATTTTGGGGCTTAAAAGAGCAACCTAAATCATTTGTAGGTAATGTCCTATTAATTCAATTTAGTACACCTCAAGAGAAGGAAAGTCCTAGACTGCAATGAACTATCAAACTGATGATTCTTCTCCTAGCAATCATTTTAATAGAGAAGTATTCTGTAAAGGATGCACAGAATCTGGATTCCACAAAATCCAGGTTATAGGTTTCCTACCTGTAAAGTAGCAATTTGATCTTTATATGGGTGCATTCTGCTACAAGCCTTGTAATAAATTTAAATTTAAAATGATGTGATTTTATATGCTTTTCAATAGAACCATAAAATCCTAGTGCAGAAGCTGTCAATTCAACCTCATCCTCTAGGCAGAGCTGTAATTAAGTCATTCTAGACAGGTAATTGTCCATCCCAGGGAGAGCCTCTACTGCACTCAGTAACCCACTCCTGGAATGATCTTTCACTGGGAACTGCTTTATTACTTCTAATTTTAGTATTTGTCTTTCAGTTTGATCCTATTTCATCCGACTTTCTGCTTATATAGGAATTTATCCTCCTGCAGATGCTTATACATAAGCACTCTTGTGCCCTCCGTCTATTTTGCTCACTATCGTCCTGATGAGAAAACACTCCTGGTTTCATATTCATCATTAATGTTGTTTGCACATATTAACTATGTTTTCTTTCCTCCATTTGATCAGAGTGTAATGGTTTGCTATTACATTACTCATTTAATTGGTATCTGTATACGATGCAGAATTTTGACAAAGCAAAAAATGACCTTCACGCGTTTATCTGTAATTTCTGCCCATACATGATTATAGCAATTTGAGCTCCCACAGATGACTTAAATTGAGTGGAATTATTGAAGAGTGTCAAATTATGTAGATCGGAGGATATCATCATCCCTTGTGTCTCTGTGATTTCCAGTCATTTTACTGATGCTGACACAGGATGGAAGGTTGAGGGCAGAAATGAGCACAAATAGTAATCTGGTCACTACGCTGCGTATCTCATTCACAAAATACCCTCTGAGAAGGGAGCAGTGTTAGTCTCTTCTTTGAGCAGCACACGGAACCACTTGTAGTTCCAAAGCCCCCAAACATTACACACAGGAGTGATGGATTCTCATCAAAAGGCCCACCAGAGACTGCGCGGGGTCCCAGGAACCAGGCACAGAGGCCACAGAAAATGGGAAATGGCAGGAAATGGGACTAAAAGGGACGTGTGATGATGGACCCTGTATGCCGTGCAAGGAAGCTTGAGTTTCATCCTTCAGATTTAATTGAAGCGCTATGTGGAGAAACTGAAGAAGCGTTGTGCAGGCTTAGATTTGAGGGAGAATGCTCCCCAGCGGAATGATAGGGAGTGGCGGATCACAAAGGCCTAGCCAGACAGTGATGTGGGCTGAGCATACGGGGCAGAATCCAGGTGTTCTGTTTTGTTTGTAGTGGTGCTGCGGACTGAACCCAGGACCTGGCTCCTACTTGCACAGCTGATTGAATACAGAAGGAAAATAAAAGGATGGTCCTCAACTTGTGATTTAAGTCTTGGATGCACTGTGCCGCCAGGGGCTGCTACCCAGTGTTGTCCCCTTTAGTCATTCCTTTTAGGGTTTCCTCTCTGAACCTTCTTGGTTTTTAGAAACAGAATAGTCTCTGGGTAACTGTGAGAGGGGTGTGAGAGGGTGCCTGTTGTTACTCAATTTCATTTCTTTTTGCTCAGTATCAAAATGTCTCACAGATGACCTGTGAAAGAAAGACTTTTCCAGGGGCTGGGGATTTAGCTCAGTGGCATAAGCACCTGCCTTGCAAGCAGGCAGTCGTGAGTTTGATCCCTGGTACCAGAAAAAAAGACAAAAAAAAAAAAAAAAAAAAAGAAACAAAGACTTTTCCCAACCTCCTTTGAGCTAGGTCTGGGCTTTTGACTGAGTTCTGAGCCCTTTTTCATCTTGCATATGGGATGACTGGAACTCCATCCTGGCCCATACCTTACAGATGGCAAAACAGACATCTAGAAGCGTGGGTGTTTTTTTTGTTTTGTTTTTTTTGAGAGAGAGAGAGAGAGAGGAGAAAGAGAAGGAGGGATGGAGGGAGAGAGAGTTTCGCTATGTAGTTCGGGCTGGCTTGAACTCACTTGGTAACCCAGGCTAGTCTGGAACTCACAGTGATCCTCCTGCCTCAGCCTCCCGAGTGCTGGGATTATAGGTGTGTACCACCATGCCAGGTCTTGAAGCACTTTGGATTCCAGGTGATCACAGTCTCATAAATGCACATGTCCACATTGTGATGAGAAAGAGACGTGAACTTGGGCCTTGATTAAGTGCTCATTATTTTTGGTTTCTGTTACATGTAAATGAATCTGTATCTCAGTATACAGGTAGGTGTAATGGGCTCCCCAAAATGACAGGCAGCTCAAAGGCTGGGAACAGTCACAGGGAACCACCGAGGTTAGACAGCCAACCCTGCACTCGCAGCACCATATATGTGATGACTGGGTGCGAGCTGAGTTCTGAATTTCCGTTTTTGAGTCTCTTGAGAGGCAGAATTCTGGTGAGGAGCATTTCAGTGCTTAGGGTGTGCGTCTGGTCCGCAGGGCATCAAAGGGCAGCTGGAAAAGCCTTGTGCTTTTGTGCTGGGCATCACCAGTGAGACATTTGGGCTAGGGACAGCGTGGTGACAGCATGCAACTCCTTCCAAAGCAAGAGAGAAATGCAGAAAAGAAAGGAGGAGAAGACGCTAGACAGCCAACAAACAACAAAAATGCAGACGCCCTGACAAATGCCCGCTGCACCTGGCTTCTTACACCTATCAAAGCAGGGCACGTCAGGAGAAGCCATCAGGGTTTACATTTCCATCCAACTTAAAACTCTCCTGTTTCAGAGGATCCATTTGACCGCTCACTGCATGCGATTTTCTTTCACAATACCCTTACTTTAAATGGCACACATTTATCATTCCTTGTTCTAAATTCTGTTGTAAGCAAAGATATTCACAAGCTGCTTATAGTGCTCAGATGCTGTGCCCTCCTCTTTGGCAATAACATCATGAAAAATAATGGCACGTTGTAGAAAAGCTACAATCAAACTTCTTTCTTTGGCTCTTCAAAATACTTCTTAAGAATAACGAGACTATTTTCTATGTATAAAGAGAAACTCTTAGCAACTAAAAAGTTATTAGTATTCTTTCAAAAGCCAGTATCAATCACGGCAAGTTTATATTTTAACATGACATTTTTATTGCGTTTCAGGAAAAAAGAGTCACAAAGAATTCAACTTCTTAATTTATTTTAAAGAAGAAATTGAACTGTATTTCATTAATAGGAAGGCTATCAGAAGGGCTGAAGACGTAATTGTTGAAAATGCATTTTTTTGGTAATTAGATTAATGTAATTATTGTTCTGTTGCAATTATTTGACAATTTCTGGAGAAAATATTTTTAATATGTGTGGGATTTTTTTGTTTGTTTGTTTGCCTTTTTAAAAAAATCTTTTTGAGACAGGGGCTCATTATGCAGTTCCTGCAGGCCTAGAACTCACTATGTGGCCCAGGCTGGCCTCAAACTCGCAGTGATCCTCCTGCCTCAGCCTCCCAAGAGCTGGGATTACAGACATGTCCACCACACCTGGCTCACTGGCTCATTTTAAATGAATCATTTTTTATTTTTATTTTTTTAGTGTTTGGGATGAAACTCAGGGCCTTGCTCATACTGGGTGAGTCCTCTACCACTGAGCTGCCCCAGACCCTGAGTCATCTCTTAGAAGGGTTTTCACATTGAAGAACAAGAAGTGAAACACAGTGAGGAGCCTGGTCTCCCTAGAGTATCCAGTCTGTGCTCAGGTCATCCTCCTGCCTCAGCATACCCACTAGCTAGAGCAACCATGTGCCTAACCAGAAACTGATATTTAAAAATTAACTCCATGAAATATTTTCAGGTTATCTACAAGCAATGTTTATTTCACATGTGACACAGACTGTACCAAATGTGCTCTCCAAAAAACTGATTTAGAATTTTAATAGGTAATATATGTTCATGACATAAAATTAAAAATATAAAAATAGCTGTAAAGATATAAAAATAGCTTTCCTCCGTTACTGTCTCCCTGTCAGACAATCCCCCGTCCTCCAAATCCCGTTGTCAGTTTTGTGTCTTCCACTGCAAATGCTAGCTGTGCATAGCTAACACATTGAGAAACATTCTTGAATAATTTGGAGAAGACAATGTGCAAAGTATGTATCATTGTTGCCCCCAACTGACATGTTTTCAAGTTTAGTTTTAGGTTTTTTTTCCTCTTTTTTTTTCATTTTCTCCTTGAAATAAAATAGATTTGGAAAAATAAATCAATAAATTTAAGAAAAGAAGGAAAAAACCTCTCCATTTCCCACACATATACAGTGCTAAATATGCATCCTTTCACTTCCCCTTTCATTTCTACTTAGTATCCCCAGGAAATGTTTCACATTACTTGTGAGGTAAAGATGGCGGCAAAGATCTGTGTCATTCTCCTCAGAGAGCTAACCTTCCCTGCCCTCGAATCTGCGTGCCCCTGGGATTGCTTGTCCAATAGAATATGCGAAGGTAACACTGCATTAGTTCCAGACCTTATTTTATGATTTATTTAATTTTCACGGTACTGGAGATTGACCTTTTAACAGTAAGACAGGTTCTGGCTAATTTGCTAGGGTGCCCAGACTGGGCTGGAACTTGCTATCTTCCTGCCTCAGCCTCCCAGAGAGCTGGGATTCCAGGTGTGTTCCACTGTGCCCAGCAGTTCCAGCCTTTAAAAGGCCTGGAAGCTTCTTTTTCCAATCTCTTCAAAGAGTTGCTCTTGGAATGAGTGTTCTGAGGACATTCGACCACCTGGGTTAGTGGTCCCCCACATTGTGAGGAGCCCCAAGTCAGACCTCTAGAAAAGCTGTGTGGAGAACGAGAGAGAGACAGAGACAGACAGAGAGAGAGAGAGAGAGAGAGAGAGAGAGAGAGAGAGAGAGAGAGAGAGATTCTCAGTTTAGTTCCCAGCTCTTCCATCTGCTCCCAGTTGAGCAAATTAAACCACAGAACAATAAGAGCTTATAAGAGATTGTTTCAATTCACTGAATTAGAGGTAATCACACAGTAGTGGCTAACAGGAATATTTGTATATGTACAGCCTTGTCTTGCTCTCTCTCTCAATGGGTAGATAGTACTCACTGTTTTTATTATTTATTTTTGGATATACCACAGTTTATTTAAATAGTTTCCAGTGCTTTGCAATAAGCTGTGATTTAGTAAATACCTGTATACATTTATCATATTGACTACAGGACAAATTTCTAGAAATGAAAGTTGATTCAAAGTTTTTTTGTTTTTTTGTTTATTTGTTTGTCTTTTTGAGACAGGATCTCACTATGCAGTTCAGGCTGGCCTTGAGCTCACTTTGTAGCCCAGGATGGTGCTGAACTTGGTATGATTCTCCTGCCTCAGCCTCCTAAGTGCTGGGATTACAGATGTGTGCCACATGCTCATATGTCCAGTGGTTCAAAGGATTTATGTATGAGTAATTTTCCTAGATCCTACTTGTTTCCTATTGACCCCATAGAAATACATGAATTTTCATTGCCTTCGAAAGTATATGAGAGCTGGCCTGATTGTTGGGATTGTAGTGTGCCACTCTCTTGTGTCTGTCTGTAATATGATGGTCTCCAGAAATGGTGTTATCTGGAGACAGCTGGGTCGCATGGCCAGAATGCCTTTTCACTGACACGGTCTTCTGTCTTACAGCAGATGGAAGAGCTGGTTTGAGTCAAGGTCTTGCTATATCACGATGGCTGGCACTGAATTAATTAATAATCTGCTTCTCTTGGACTCCTGAGTGGCTGGGTGATTACTGAGCTTTTAAAATAGATCTGGCAGAGACTTTTAAGGAAATTGTATCTTTGTGATGTATGTTGCAAATTTTTCTGTTTTTCCTTTCTTTATAGTATTTTTTAGCCATGCAAAAATCTTTTCTTTTTTCTTTTTTAAACAGAGTCTCACTATGCAGTTCAGGCTGACCTTGAGCTCACTTTGTAATCCAGGCTGGTCTCAAACTTGCAATGATCATCTAGCATCAACCTCCCAAGTGCTGGGAATTACAGGTGTGCACCACCACATGTGGTTTAGCTATGCAAAATCTTAACAAAAATTTATGCAGTTGGAATTTCATCAATTTTAATTTTGATACTTTCTGGATTTCATGCCACACTCAGATAGACTTTTTGTATTTCAATAATTTTTTTGAGGCAGGGTCTTGCCATGCAGAGCAGGCTGGCCTTGAACTTACTATGTATTCCAGGCTGGCCCAAATTTACAGTGATCTTCCTGCCTTAGCCTCTCAAGTGTTGGGATTACAGATGTGCACCACCACACTTGGTATCAATGATATTTAAAATTAATTAATTTTATTCCTTTTTTTTTTTGTACTGGAGATTTAGCCCAGAGCCATAGCATTAAGCTACATTCCCCATCTTTTTAAAATTTTTTATTTTGGAGCTGGGGATTTAGCTCAGAGGCAAAGCACCTGCCTGCCTGGTAAGCTCAGAGTCCTGAGTTTGATCCCCAGTACCAAAATATAAAATAAAATAAATTTTTATTTTGAGACAGGGACTCATTAAGTTGTTAAGTTGCCCACACTGGGCGGGGACTTCTCATTCTCCTGCCTCAGCCTCTCAGAGTGCTGGAATAACGGCATGCACCACCATGCCTGGCTGCTTTTATGGCTTTATTTGTGTGTGTGTGTTTCTATCTTTCATACACCTGGAATTTATTTTGGGGGAAAGCATGAGGTAGAGATCAAATTTAACTTTTTCCATATGACGGTCCATTTTTCCTAACACCATTCACTGAGGGTCCACGTGCGTTCATTTTGCAAAGCGTTGTTAATAACCATATTAAGTCAAAAGTAGAACCAGTGCACCACCTATCCACATGCGTGCTGCAGGCTCTGTGCCAGTCACTGTGAAAGTTTTTACAGACTTTATTTCATCTCATCTTCAAAAGAAACCCTAGCCGTATGAAACATTCTCATTCTAAAGCTAGTGGCTTGACCTTGAGAGAAGTTTTAGTAGTTTTCTAGAGGAACAAAATTAGAAAGTGGCCAGGATTCAAATCCAGTCTGCCAGGCCTCACGCTGAACTGCCCACCACCATTCTAGGTGTGGAATGGTGGAATGGTCAGTTTTAAATGACCACGACACTGAACTCATCTCTTCCTAAGAGGTGCGGCTATTTTATTTACTAAACTAACCTCCCCGTGGATATAAGGGCCTTGCACATGCTATGCTGCTGACAGACACCGTACCCCAAACCACCCATTTAGTTCACAGCATTCACGACACTGTTTTGCAGCTCTCAGCAGGACATCGCCTGGAGCTGCAGCCTCCCGATGCCAGCGCAGAAACTTTTGTGGGTCACCTGCTACCTGTCCACTGTGTGCAATATCTTCCCTTCCAATCGGGAAGTATGTTTAGTTAGACAATTATGTAAAAATATTTTATATGACCTCTGGCATTTATGGGTTAAACTTCTGCATGGAAGTCAATTAAACATACTTATCTATTTGTTCTTTTTTAACAGAAAACTAGAGATATAACTTTTATATATGTATCATACTTCATAGTTTAACAGAAATTGCTTCATGCAATCCTCACAATATCACAGAGTAGTCCCTCAGCTAACTGATTAGGAAAAAAAAAATCAAGATCAATATGATAGTTTTACTCCTAGATAACTAGACAATTTGTAGCCTTGGATATTTATATGATTCTAAATGTGTCTTTATTTAGACAAGTTCTCACTATATAGTTCAGACTGGCCTTGAACTCACGATGTAGCCCGGGCTCTCTTGGTGATCCTCTCTCGCAGAATCCTCCTGCCTTAGCTGGAATTACAGGCGTGCACCACCATGCCCAGCTATAAATGTCTCTAATTCTGAATTTAGAGTCAAAACTCTGAATTCCAGAGTAGTGACAAATAATGGCAGTGGTGGAGCCATTAGTGTCAGTACAGTTTTTTAAAATCCTACTGATCTAGATATAATTGGTTAGTAAATATATTTGTCGTCGTCTTTCTTTTTCTTCTGTTTTTTTTTTCATTTATCTTCTCTGAGTATGGAGAATAAATATTTAGAATCAACATGAAAGGAAAAAAAGCACTGACGTGAGAGATGGACGTTTGTCAGCAATAGTACTGAAATAATGAAGCTTTGTTAAATGTATTTGCCACTTATCACATACTTTATTAATAATTTATTACGTTATAATTCATCAGCAGATGGTAAAATAGTTTGAGATCTACACATGGAAGATGATCTGGGAATAGGAAATCAATTGAGACATTTGTGCTAGAACATTATCATTCCATGAATTGTTCAATGAAATAATTAGAAGTTCAGTCTGAGAAAACCATTTAATTGTTTAAAATTATATATATGAACAGCGACAGAAAACCCAGTAGCTGGGTTGGAGCGCATATGGTAAGTGCTAATTTGCATAGCTTCTAAAGCTCTGGGATCTGGACTGGAACAGGTCTCAGGCTGGGCGGGCTTCTGCTCTCTACACCCCAGGATGGTCGCAAGCATCTCTCTCACATCTGTCCCCATGCGTCACACCCAGCGCTACCATCCTATCTCAGTCCCTCATGCCTTCTCCCACGGTCTGTAGTAATAATCTCTTAATTGGCCTCTCTTTCTTGGAGCTTTTCCTTTTCTGACTTCTTTGCACAGAGCTCGGATTAATCTTAGTATAATTCTCTCTCATTATTCTTCACAGCCTCTTAAATGAAATCCAACCTTCTCAGCTAAGCACTCAAAATCCACTGTGAATTCCAGCCTCACTCCCTGTCTGGCTCGAATAACTCATACACCCTGACTGCGGATTCGCTCGCACAGAAATAAGCAACATTCTTCTAGCTCAGCCATATTCCTACTTGTTTCCTAATCGCTGGAGAGACCTTGTGTTCTATCTGCGGCTCTTGGCCCTCTTCTGCCTTATGGTCTTGCCTGAGGTCTTTTGCTTATATCTATCACCACATCCTTGAGTCCCTTCATAAGAAGAATACCAGAATTCGAGGCCAGCCTGAATTACATAGTGAAACCCTGCCTCAGGAGAAAAAAAAAGTTGACTGGCACACACCTGTAACCCCAGCGTTTGGGAGGCTGAGAGAGGAAAATTACCACGAGTTTGAAGTTTGGACTACAAAGTGAATTCAAGACCAACCGGAACTCCATAGGGAACCCTATCTCAAAAAGAAAAAAAAAATACTAAAAACACTTTGGTGAGACTCTGGAATCAACTGTTCACGTATGTTACTTGAGCACATTCTCATGCAGCCCTGTGGTGAAGGTATCAGTACGGAGCTAGTAAGTGGCAATGTCAGGAGAAAGTCCAGAAGGATCAGCTCTACAAGTCATATATCCTTTTCATATCTCTATCTCCTTGGCAGTTAACATGATTCAATCCTTGCCATGGTAGCAGCCCCATGTTATGTTCTGTCAGTGAATAACTTTGTGTGTTAGACCTCAACTGACAAGGTATGATTAAACTATTTATTTTTTCTTAGACACTTTTTCTCCACATAAATTTAGCTGCTGCCATGTACAATTTTCTTGGTTTTGTTTTTGCTATAGACTGCATTCTGATCAGAAGAGTTCTCTGGCCAAATTAAACAAGAAAGAAATTTATTGTACATTTGGAAAGATACAGACTAGGTCACTTATTCATAGAAAAAGCTCAAGGTCCAGGCTTTGGAAAAGGCAGCTCTGAGCAGCCAATGGCAGGCTGCTTGGTGTTGACCCATGAAAAATCAGCTTCGATGTCTTTCTGTCCCTGTCACTGCACCTTAGTTGTATTTCCAAGAGACACGGGCAAGTGTCTCAACTGTTTTACCCCCTGTCCTGGAGGGGACACCAAGTTCATTCAAACAACACACTCTTAGTCAGGTGAAGGCTGGTTTCCCAAAGAAAAATGAAGGCCAGAAGATAGGACCCTGGACAAGAAGGCCAGCTTAGGTAGGCGCTTTTGGTAGGTAGTTTTAAGTACTTTCTATGCGCTGGGAATTACAACTGTTCAAAAAGTAGAATAGGCCTGCTCTGAAGAATGAGGACACATAACTTATAAATAGGAAAAGGAATACAACAGACCAATTAAGGCCGGCAGTGTAATGTTAGCACTGAACTGAAGGTATGGGAGGTGGGTGCTATGGTAACGAGGATTTGCTTCCTGAAGTCTTGCAGCCGTTTCCCAATGTGCCAGCATTTCCATGCTGCTGCCAAAGGGCCTCTTCCCCGTCCAAATCCCGTTCCTCTTGGGAGACAGCTCAAGGACCACTTCCTCAGGAGGCCTCTCAGCAGCCCTCCCCAAAACTCTGCTTCCGCAGAACTTTCTTTGTGCTCTCTAGGGCACAGAACACTCGCGCCATTTTTATTTCCTTCTGCTCTTTCTCATCTCTCCTGTTACGGTTTGTATCTGGATGTCTCCCCGTGCGGTTGTCATGGGGGCAGGCTTCTAGAATTTGTGGTTGATTCATGTCCGGCGCTGGGATGATGGGTGTGGCCTACATACAGCATAAGGGACAGAAAAACCTTCTCTTGTGCTCTTCCCTTTGTGCTCTTGTGTTTTTGCTGTCTTCTGCCGCTGTCAGCTGTTGCCCTCTGCCACATGCCACCCGCCTTACAGCCAGCTGATTGTGACCGAAACCTCCACAAACTATGAGCTAAATAACCCTTTCCCTCTTTGATTTTGGACTTAGGTATTTTGTCTTAGCAATGAGAGAAAAGTAATCAAGATACTTTCTCAAAAATAAAGACTTTGTAGCTTTCTTTTTCTTTGCCCCTTTTCTATGCTGTGATGATGAATTTTCTGTGTCTGTGTAGCTGGACTGTGAGACCCAGTTTTGGGAGTCAAACACCAGCCAAGACAAAGTCAGGAATGTTTAGATGTAATGGTTATACCCTGTTGCCTTCCAGTACAGGAGATTACCCTTCATTCTGTGGCTGGGTTTCTTCTAATCTATTGACACACAAAGCAAGCACCAAGGTTTCCCGAGGAGGAAGTCATGTTCTCCAGGCTGCTGCCTGAGGGCCTCAACCCCAGCCTGCGATGCAGTGCAGCCACAGATCCTGACTGGATTTCCAGCCAGGTGGTCCGCACCACCGGGGGAGGCTAAAGACACACACATCCTTATCAGTTTGCCCCTCCACCAATAAATAAACAAACGAATAAATGAATAAATAATTGAGTAATTCTCTCTAGGTTTTGTATTTTTTCACAGAGTGAGTGAGGGCCGGATGTGTACTTGGCTGCTTTAGGTCTTAGGACTGCAGGGTACAAGAGACAAAAATCTCTGTGGTCTTGAGCTTGTATACTAGAGACTGAAGCAGGTCATGCACAGATACATGAAATGCATGGGATATGAGACAGTGGCCTTAGGGTTACACTGAGCTACAGCTCAGCCCTTTTTTATTTTTTATTTTGAGACAGGTTCTCATTAAGTCACCTGGGCTGGGCTCAAACTTGTGATCTTCCTGCTCAACCTCCCGAGTGCTGGAATTACAGGTGTGCAGCAGTACACCCGCCTTGGTTTCTGGTTTGATTAGCTCCATAGCTCTAGATAAAATGCTTATGGTCAATTGAGCAGTCCCTTTTAACTCTCTTCTCACTGCTCACCTCCTGCCACATGGTGCAAAGACTAGAGTTCATCTTGCCAGCTTCCCTTGCAACCTGCCTGTGTATCCTGTCTGGGCAATTAGAAGTAAAATGAAGCCTGCAAACTCGCTGCGCTGAAGAAAAAAAAGCCTGCACGAGCACACTTTATAAAGCTGCACCTTGTGTTTGGATACCTTTATTGAAATTAATAAGTATTACTATCTGCTTCTGATTGGATTTAGCTCAGGTCCTTCCCCAGGAATGAATGACAGTGTGAAAAATACTTCTTTGTTTTTCAGGTTTTTGTGACATTGTTTGTGAAGATGGGGATCGTCTTGCTGTCTTTCTATCAATTCACTTCTCTATGAATGTATCACAAATATCACTGAAAAAGTTAAAGTGATGTCAATTTACAAATTAAAAAAGAAGCCTTCAAGAGTGAGGAACTTACCCAGAAAAGTTTTTGTTCCCCTACAAAAGAGGATCACAGCTGGGCTTCCCAGTCCCCTTTTGTCCTGTCTGGAGGGTAGATGTGATAACTGGAGCTGCAGCAGCCGTGTTGAAGTCAGAAACAATCAGCACAAAGACAAAAGGCCAGTATTCTAATGACAACACAACAAGGAGAAGCAGAGCCTGGGTCCCTGCTGGCATTTGAGAACAACTGGATTAGCTGCAATCACTACTCATCTCAGATACACAAAATATTAGATATATGTAGATTTTAAACCAATTCTTCAAGTGGATTCTGTGAACCACCAGGAATTATTACTAGGGACCTGTTAAAAAGGTAAATTCTGACTCCACTTAAACTTACAGTCAGAAATTCCAAGGTGGATCCAGCAAGCTGAGGTTTAACACACCTTCCTGGTGACTCTGACACCCACAGAAGTTCCAGAACCAGCAGGGTGGCCCTCGTGGAGTTGGAAAGGACCTCCAGAGAAAGGACCTTGTGGGAGCCCCTCTTCTCATGGACAGTGTGCCTCAAAGGGTTCACAGGGCTTCAGTCTCTTCCTCTCCTTTCCTCCCCTTCTCATCCCTCTCTCCTCTCCACTTCCTGTGCGATGCAAGGTGACCTCACACTGCTTGCTGTCACCATCTAACACACTCTACAACTGGGAGCCAGAACAAACTTTTTCCCTGCGCACCTCCGTGGCTCAGGTGTTTGGTTACAGTGGCAGGGAGCTGGCTGACACATTACTGTTTCTGAACCTTTTATCAGGTACTCACTGTGCTGCGGGCCTAGCAGGGGCAGCTTGGCTCCAGTGTGCATTCTGACATAACAGTTACACTGGGGTCCCCTTTAGTCTCATGCCCCACCGCCCATGCCAGCACTGGCAGGGGAAGAGGCTCAGCTGGACACCTCTCTGAGTTCCTCTGAGAATCACCCTCGGCTGAAGAGCACACACTTGCCAAGGTGGACACCGGATCACTAGGTCAATGTGACCCTTTGGCGAGAGATCAGTGCGGAACTGTGCCAACTTTCAAGGCAGGTTTGAGAATTCCAAAGGAAGCTGTGATTGCGTAGGGAGGCCGGGATGATAGGCTCTTTACCCTGGCTTTTGACGCGGTTGAGAGGTGCAGGGAAAGGCTGGGCGCTGGTCAGGCTCGGTGAGGAGGGGAAGGCCCAGGCTGCCTTGTGGGCAGTAGGATTCCCTGCAGCTGCAGGACAGAAGAGGCCAGGAGCAGGAGCAGGACTTTGGTATAAAAGCAACAGAGTTCCAAAGAAGGGGGATCCCCTTCCCATCGGGCCGCTGCCCTTCCCCGAGGACCACTCCAGCTCGCCGAGGAACCATTCTCATTTCCTCTGCTGAGCTCGAAACCGGCCACTGGGGTCAAGTGACCAAGACCCAGCAGGAGAAGTGCTGGGCTGCTGAGAGCCAGGAGCGGCCCAGCGCAGGAAGCAAGAAGCAGGCCGAGGAGCTGGGGCTCTGCGGGGCTGGCGTGAGAAGCTGGGAACAGGTAGGGGACTGTGCTGGGACGGAGGTGGCGCTGAGGGAGCAGAGATGGGGAGATGGAAGCACAGGAGACAGGAAAACATTCGGAAACTAGCATTCCAGAGCTGAGGCTGATGACATGGAGATGGAATGAAAAGCTTCCAGGCTAATGGTGACACATTAGTGGGTCTTGATATATTTTCTTTTAATGTCTTTTTTAAAAATTAGAGCGTGTTTGCAGTACGCAGTGTTGGCATTCCTTGTGTGGAGCTGGTACATGCATGTGACATGTACCAACATGTACATGTACTTTACTTCCTTTTTCACCCTCTTTCTCTCCCCTACCCCTTCCATCTCTTGATCCCCTTCCCATTTGAGAAAGGTCTGTCTCATACATCCTGTTCCCTGTTATTTTGCTCTTTATAATCTGAGTTTCTTACATAGCAGAAACCATGTGATATTTCAGCTTGTGTGTCTGATTTCAGTTAACACTGTGGTCTCAGGTGCATCCATTTGCCTACCAGGACTCAAGTTTATCATTTGTTATGGCAGAGTAGTATTCCGTTGGGTGTAAATATCACCTTCTTTATCCATTCATCTATTGATAGATAGATTCCAAGATTTAAGTATTATGAATTATACTGCTATGTATGTGGATATGCATATGTCCCTGTTACATGATGTCTTTCGCTCTTTCAGGAAGCTACCTAGAAGGGGAATGACTGGGTCTAGTGGAATTTCTAATTCTAGTTTTTTGAGGAACCACTGATTTTCCAGTGGTTGCACTAGTTTACATTTCCATCAATAATCTAGAAGAATTTCCTTTCCTCACAGCTTTTCTAGCATTTGTCATTATTTGATTTCTTGATGATGGCCATTCTTTCTGGGTAAAGTGGAATCTTAATGTTTTAATTTGCATTTCTCTAATGACCAGCAATGTCGCACATTCCTTCATGTATTCATTGGCCATTTGTGCTTCTTCTTCTTCTGTGACATGTCTATTCATTTCACGTGCTTATTTTTTTTTTTTTTTTTTTTTGTCTTTTTCCTTTTTATCGGTACCGGGGATTGAACTCACGACTGCCTGCTTGCAAGGCAGGTGCTTATGCCACTGAGCTAAACCTCCAGCCCCTAATGTGCTTATATTTTAATTTTGATTTTTTTTTTTGTATTTGGAATCGAACTCAGGACCTTGCACTTGCCAGGCAGGCACAGTGCCATTGAGCTGTATCCCCACCCCCTTGATTGAGGCTTTATTTATTTATTTATTTTTTGTCTTTTTGAGACAGGGTCTCGCTGTGCAGTTCAGGCTGGCCTTGAGCTCACTTTGTAATCTAGGCTGGTTTTGAACTTGCAGCAATCCTCCTGCCTCAGCCTCCTGAGTGCTGGGATTACAGGCAGTGAGCCACCACGCCCGGCTGAGTCTTATTTTTGAGAAGGTATAATTTTTTGAGTTCTTTATGTATTCTAAATATTAGTCCTTTATCTGAGGAGAAGCTGGCACATTTTTTTCCCATTCCACAGGTTTTCTTTTCATACTGTTGGTTGTTTCTTTTGCAGTACGGCAGCTTTTTGATTTGATATGACCCCCAAATATGTCTTTGATTCTCAGTACCACTGCCTGTGCCACAGAGTTCTGTTCAGAAAGCCTTTGCCTGTGCCTATTTGTTCAAGTGTTTTACCTATTTTGTTTCCCAGCAGGTTGTTGGAACATTTAGTTCATTGATCCCTTTTGATTTTAGCTTTGTACATGGCGAGAGACATGGGTTCTTAAAAATTCCCCAAGGAGGAAATTTATGAAGACACACAAAAAAGAAACAAATTGATAACAATACTGTAAATTTAAAAATGAAAAACTATCCCAGAATCCCAGGTTCTTTCTCCTAGTTGCATCATTATTTGATTGGACTGTGAAACTCTGTATGATTTCCTTTAGAATATACGTGTGCAAAAACAGGGGAAAGAGTGGGCTCCTATCACCACCAGCCCCACCAGGTCCCCTGACCCCAGGGTGAAGGGGCTGTATCTAACCAGAAAAGCAAAACATCACCCCCAAACACAGAAGAATGACTCTCTTCTAGGGACTGTGACAATTATGTTTGATTGTGTCACTGAATTGGGAGGCCTCAAGGGGATTGGTTGGATACACTTCTGGGTGTGACTGGGCGGGTCCTGGAGGCATGGCCTTAAGTACCAGACATGGTCCCTCATCCCTAGCTCTTGGGCACTGTTCCCCTGCTCTGCTCTGCTTCCTGCTTGGCATGAGCTAAGCAGCTTGTTCCACTGCTGTCTTCCGCCACGTTGTTTCTGCCGCGGAGCCAGCCAACCATGGAGTGAATCCTCTGACACCGTGAGCCAAATGAACTCTCCTCCTTTAAATTGTAGGTGTTGGGTATTCTGTCCCAACAGTGAGAACGCTGACTAATACTGGGCCACTATTGGGATGAGAGGTGGAGAGGCCAAAAAGGACTCTTGCCATAATTTTAGTGCTTGCTTTTTTACACAGAGAACATTGCTCATGTAACTAAAAATGTCACCAGGAAAAATACTTCACTATATTTTTCACTGACTCTTAACTTTTATTTATCACATGTTAATCTCTTCCTGATCTTCTTTCCAGCCTTGCATGGAATTGTCTGTTTTAATTAATCTTCCATCCTTATGTCAAAGTAATGTCCCTCAAAAGTTTGCATAGAGACTTCCAGGTATTTTGCCACCAAAATCTGTTTTTTGGCTTCCTTGGTCACAGCTGCAACTTGCCGGGTGACACCACTTGGGCCCTCCCACCTCAAGGTCTGTTTCTTATTTCTGCCCTCCTCCCTTCCTCCCAGCTGACAGGACCAGGGCCTCTCCTGGCTTCCACCGCGTTGTGTCTGAGGGACAGATGCATTTCAGAGAAGCCACCGTCTGCCTGAGCACTGGTAAAACTCACCACCTGGGCAGTCAGTTACCGGCCTCCAACAGAGCCAGTCACAGAACCGTCACCTAGGCCAGACGTCTCTCAAAACAGGCCCGACATCCCTAGCAGAAGGGATGCTTTCAGTCAAAATCCAACAGTTAAGCCAAAAACAGAATTTCCAAATAGAATTGTATTTTCTAAAACTCATAGTTCACTAAGAAGACAACAAAAGGAGACAGGTTTCAGTTTAGAATTGATAAATGGAAGACCGTCTTTAAAATATAGATCATATATTGAAAAAGATTATTAGCGATTGCCTTTCCTGGAAATTTTCAAAAAAGAGCATAGAGGATTGTTGTTCTTAAATGATGTTGCTGTGGAGCACCTTGGAGGCAAAAATCGAAAAGAAAATACTCTTCTGAATTTCCTGTGTTTTTATTTACTGTTTCTGACAACGCTCACCTCAGCACTCTTTACCTTTAGCTCATCGTGATGTGGCAGACATTCTGAAGGTGACAGGGAGGTGAAAGAGAGTCATGATATCTGAGATCATTTTACCTTGGGAATTGAGAAGAAATTATTTCAGCCTGTCAGTCTGCTAACTGAGCAATTAATGAAGCAGGTGGTATAATTCAATCTTTAAGTTATTTCTAGAATCTTAATGAATTAGTCAATCCATTCTTGAAAAGAAAAAAAAAAAAACCTTAAGGAAAATAGTTACCCCACCCCCGCAAAGAAATCCTGTAAAGCTGTGATTTCTATCTGAAGACCACATTGATCAGAATACAACAGAGATGTTCCCTCCTCCACACTGCAACGTGATGTCCAAGTCTCCCTCAGAATCTAACACCCGTGACAGTTTTAAAAAGTGTCTTGTCTGTGGTGAGCAGTGATTTGGAAATCCCATCGAATAAATGCAACCGGCATACATCGCGTGATTTACAACAGCTTTTTGACAATTCAGATCCTTTCTTGAGTGTCATCCTGCCACGTGACAGGTGCTGGATCCTCTGGGTCAGGGGCAGCTGAGGTCTGGGGACTTAAACAGCGCCACCGCAGGGGCAGGCGTGTCTGGCTGGTCTGCCTGACTCCTCTGCCTGTCTCTGGCTCACGCTGGCCTAGGCCCTCTTGACACGTGCGCTCTCTTACCTTCTCCCTGCCGCACTCCTGAGTGGAGGTGGGTGGGGAGGCAGCCCCAGCCCCTGCGCCAGTCCCTGTGACTCTCGGGGCAGGGAAGGAATCTTACCTCTCCGCTCACCACACCCTGGCTTAAGGAGCTGTCTCAAGGCCACCTCTGTCCACCTGCTGGGACACGCAAGCCAAACATTTCTTTTGAGGCCTCACCCTACTGGGTGAGAGGGACCATGGACCTGCTCTGACTTGGGAATGCACCCCAGAAGCCTCTATCTTTGGATTCCCAATACCCCTGGGGAAGCTGGGGAAAGTTCCAGAATCCTTCCTTAGGGACACACTGGGTCCAAACCTTCTTTCTTCTGATTCTCTCTTCATGTTCCAGGTCCAAGTAGTCTCAGAGGCGGCATTTAGATCACCCAAATTGTTTATGCTCTCAGATTGCCAAAGTTTGGGCTTATCACATTCAAAAAGTCTTTACTGCTGGGCATGATGGTACACATCTCTAGCCCTGGCTGCTCAGGAGGCTGAGACAGGAGGATCACAAGTTTGCGGACAGTCTAGGCAATTTATCATCAGCTTGTTTCAGAATAAAAAGGGTTGGGGAGGGGTCAAAATTTGCCTGGTATCAATCCGCAATGCGCGCGCGCGCGCGCGTGTGTGTGTGTGTGTGTGTGTGTGTGTGTGTGTGTGTGTGTGGAGGGTGTATGTGGGCGGGTGTTTTTCTACCTTCTCCAGGTAATGTCCACCTTTAAATGGAGCTATACAGTAAATTCCAGAAAATTAGAAAGGTGTCCGTTAGTCTATCCAAGTGTGACAAGTCTACACTGCAGTGAAAGAAATTCCGTGGGGTGAGACTGTCAGAAGACGGAGATTCAGGCTGGAGCCAGGCCTGAGAAGCCCAGCCTTGACCCGCAGGTCCGCAGGTCAGCAGGGCGGCACTTCCTGGCTTCTTGCCCACCCCCAGGCCGCCTCTGCCCTTCTGCACCCGCAAAACCCTCCCGAGAAAGGGGATCCACTGCTCTGCTCCGGCTTGGGGCTTGGAGTCGGGGCCTCAGTCTCTCCTGGATCTTGGGAGGTCTGTCGGTGCAGGCTGGCTTCCCACATTCCTTCAGATTGGAAAACTGGGAAGAAAAAGTAGAAATAAATGAATCTCCCCTACCTTGGAAATTAGTTCTTTCAACAGATTGTGTTAGCACTTGAAATCACTGCTTTAACTACTGAAGTTGATTAAATTAGCAGCTTTGTATTTTGCCAAGATTTTTATAGGCTTTTCCCCCGTTCTCAACAAATTAAAACCTGGCTCGCAGGGGGGTGTAGTAGACTGGAGACATTTTTCCTCCTGTCGCTGGATGCTGATGTAGCAAGCTTTTGACAGTTTTTAAAAAGAAAAATTTAATTCTTGATTACTACTCTTTATGTATCTTATACCAGGACTACAATACTATAGAGGTGTGTGGGAGGAAAACTGATATCACACTGAAGAGTTTAACAAATATTTGTAATATAGAGTCTTTAATTGCTTCATAGAAATCTATTATAACAAATAGTTATTGTATTTCAGAGCTAATGCTAGATGTTCAGTAATATGTTAATGAACTGAATAAACAAATTTCATGACATAAATGTCAGATGCAGTGCAAACTAGATTTAAAACATTTTTAATTCAAATATATTTTATCATAAAATATAATAACTGCAGGGGCTGGGGATTTAGCTCAGTGGCATAAGCGCCTGTTTGGCAAGCGTGAGGTTGTGAGTTCGAACCCCAGTACAAAAAAAAATTTATATATATATATATAAACAACTGCTAGCAATCATATTCACTGTTCAAAAATATTCTCTAAAATTTATAAAAGGTACAATGGTTGACTTAATACAATGTTCGAATACAAAAAAGGGGTAAATGATGGAATGTGGTTATACGGTGTTCAAAATAACATTATAACCCTGACTGCCAATTCAAATGAAACACATATTTTTTCTAAACCCTGAACTCACATCAACTTTCAAAGTATGCATTTTTTTTACTTATGTTATAATTGGAAGTGAAAATAGGACACAAAAGTATATACGTAATATATATATTTTTAGGACTATCACAGCACTGTTTTTTTTAAACTTTGCCTGAATAAAGCCCAAAAAGAAATGTTCTTACACATTATTAATGATTATCTTTTGGATGGCAGGTATAAATGTGATTTTTTCCCCTACACATTTCTTTTTTTATTACTGACATTTTCAGAATCTTCTGTAATGAACACCTATTTCTTTTCTTTTGACCAAATACCTGAAAAAGACTACCTTGAAAAGGAAGTATTTATTTGTCACCCGTCACTTGCATTTGCTAAGTATGTTCCTAGTGCTCCTCAGATTGTTTGGAAAGTTGGAGTGAGCAGGACTTAAAGGCTGAAGTGGATGCCGAGTTGCCTCAGTGCACGCCGTACAGTGTTACCAGGAAGCAGGTATCAGAACAAGGATCAAACACACTTTCCTCTTCAAAGTAATAAAGACACTGAATAGTTACAATTTCAGTGTAACTCTCCTCCCGCGAGTCTAGCGCTTTGCCTTTGAACTGCCCACTGGAAAGAGCCAGGTGTGTAAACACTCAGATCTCTCCAAGGTTGACGACTGCTTCCTCCACGTTTCGTTTCCATCACGGTTTCGGTGCAGGAACATCGTGGTGTAAAGTGGCTGAAAACCAAGGCCGGGCGGTGTGGAGTTGCCTGTTGATTGCTGGGGTTTCTATAGATTTTATCTATAGACCTGATGAATTCCGCTGATGAGGAAGGCAACAGAAACAAGGATCAAAAGGAGAGGAGGCCTCTGGTTATCTATTTGACTGAAAGTAATAGTCATGATTTGAATATTTTATAGGTGCTAAGCTCATCCAGAATAACTCTCTAATCTACCTTTAATACAGCTGTTGGCATTGGTTTGTACCAGTTTGTTCAAGAGTCTTTAGGAAAACAAGTATGTGTTTGCCTGATTTATCTTACTGGAGTGGAAAAGAAAATTGTTGGGCATGAAATCAAGAGTCCCATAGACGTTGCCAAGGCAAACAGATTCATGAATTAGTTACTTTCAATTAAATCTTAACATGTTTATAAAACTAACTATTTCTCTGGGCATTAGTCTGCCCCAGTTCTGTATTCTTAGCAACATCACTATTTTATTAAACTTGTATTGTGAGCTGAAGTACTGTATCTCAAAGACTATCTTTAAAATTTTATACATGAGTGATTAAAACGAGTATCCAAGGGTTGTTTCCGTGCTTCTCTGTCAGAAAAGAGAATTTGAAGCCAGGCATAGTGGTGCACACCTGTGATCCCAGCACTCTGAGGCAAGAGGATCACAAGTTTGAGCCCAGCCTGGGCAATGTAATGATTTAGTAAGGACTTGTCTCAAAATAAAATAAAAATAAATGTAAAATGAAGGAGCTTGGGATGCAGTTCAGGGTAAAGGCCCTGGGTTCAATCCCCAGGAATAAAAGAAAGGAAGAAAAAAAGAGAAGAAAATAAAAAGCAGGAAAATTTACATAGTCATCTAAAATGTAATAAAAAATTCACTATATGCAACAAAGTATAGAAAAGAAGTTACAAAAATCTGAGTTTCCAAGACGGAATAAGTCTTGATGGCTCACCCACCTAAGGATGTTCAAAATACAGACCAGTCCCAAAGCCTAACAATCTCCCCCAGCCTGCCACGTGCCAAAACCTTTGTGCCTGTCCCAGTGAGCGCACATGCCAGGGATTAAAGGCCCAAGAACAAGGAGAGAGGCTGGACTGGAAGGGAAGCTTCCAAGGGGCCTGCGTGGCCAGAATTACAACCCGAGGATCCCGCAGATCAGGACTGGCAGCTGCAGGCATGGGGCGGGGCAGAGCCTGCATTAAGCAAGCGCAGGGAAATTGAGCAGCCTCAGGAGATGGAAGGGGACCAGTGGAACCAAGAGCACAGAATGGTAGAGTGGAGCTAGACTATAGGTCTAGTTGTTAGGATTCTAAGAGCAGGAACATGGTAGCCTGAAGGAGGTAGAGAATTGGGATGCATAAAAAGAGAAAAAGACTTGTAGGTTCTATAAAAAGATGATAATAAACTTACCTCAAGAGGTGATTGAAAAAGTTAAATGAGGGAGTTCAGGATGTAGGTCAGTGACATAAATGCCTGTCTAGCAAGCACAAGGTTGTGAGTTCAATTCCCAATACCCTCTGCCTAAAAAAAAAAAAAAAAAAAAAGTCAGGTAACTATTAATGGATCTAGAACAAAATGTATAGAAGAAAGCGAAAATAAGAGTAGATTCCCAGAGTTCTCTGAACGGCTATTTGGGGCTCTAATGTGGTTTCTCATCAGTGTTTCTCTTCATTTCTAGATTCTGAGCACCTTCTGAACCTGGAGCCTCACCTTCCAGCTGACAACCCAGTCTTTGGAGGTAACATTTCATTATGAAACTGAAGCAAAGTTCAATGTTAACAGAGCTGTCTTATCCGAAATAATGCTTGTAAGTGGTTTTTTCATTGAGTAAGCATTAATTTCCAGTGGGACTAATCTGGTAGACAAATACACTGCAGACTCGACTTTCTTTCTCTCTTTTTTTGAGACAAGGTTTCACTCTGTTGTTCAGGGTGACCTCAAACCCATGGCGATCCTCCTGCCTCAACCTACTGAGTATTGGAACAACAAGCATGCACCATCATGCCTCGCTGATCACAGACTGTCAAAGTCAAAAGAGACTGTAAAAGTCAAAATAGTCTAACAAGATATCTGAATTGTCTAAAACAACCCTGTATTTGTTGTTTATTGTCGCATAAAAATATGCCCCCAAATATGACAATTATAATCTCACAGTTTCCCAGGGTCAGGAATCCTGGAGTGTCCCAGGGTTTTTTAGTGGTTCTGAGTCTTGGTCTCTCAAGAGATTGCAGTGAAACTGTTGTCTAGGGATATAGTCAACTAAGGTTTGCATGAGCCTAGAAGATCCATTACAAGCTCGCTCAGGGTGCTGATGGAAAGAGACTCCTGTTCTTCATTCTGTGCTCTCTCCACATGTTCAGCATGTGACCAGTTAGCGTCCCCACGCTGCCCCACCAGCAAGCGATACACGACGAGGGCCACACCATGCCGCCTTTGAATGACCTTGTATCTAAGTCATATCGCAGCGCAGTGATTTATCCTATTCATTAGGAGTCAGTCATTAAGTCCAGCCTACAATTAAGAAGGAGATGACACAAAGGCATGAATACCAGGCAGTACAGGTCTTGCGGCTGTCTCGGAGACTGGCTACCAGAGCAAGCCTACAAGATAGCATTTAATTCTTGCATGAACACCTCCAGACATGGGTAACTATTTGGAAGGCAGCCCAACCCGTTTTTGAAGAGCAATATGATTTAACTTAGACTGAGCTAGTATCTCTGGTAACTTCCATACATCAATCTAATTTCATTCCCAATTTTAAAAAAATTTGTTTCTATTAACTTTTTAATTATTCTTTTTTTTATTTTAAAAAGAAAAAAACCCGCAGGGGGGCAGGGAAACAACAGCAACAATAAAACCCTCCAAAACAACAGCAATATATAGGATTTCAAGGCAAGATGATGGGAATTTAACAACGGTTCTCCAATTTTTTTTAATGGCACGGTCATTGAAATATTTGGAAAAATGTCCCCTTTCCAGTCATGACACAAGTAACTCAAATTCCTTTCACTATTTCTTATCCAATGAGAGTTTCAGTCTGCTGTCTGTTCTTATTGCTTGCTTGTGGGCGTATGTGGCTTCATTTTTCAGATTAGGGGCAGAAAGAGCTGAACGCCTTATTGGAGGGAGGGAGGAAAGGAGAAGACTGTTCTTACTTGAGCAGGAACCTAGTCACACAGCTGGCTGTGCACATCAGTGATTCTTACCCAGCTTGTAATCCCCTAAAACTCCTACTTCTGTTCCTCACACAGCCCTCATCTCTAATAGCTATAGGTGATGTTTTAGACTCCAAGTGAAGATCTTATATTTATCCCCCATTACATTGTTTTGTCTTTGCTTTATTTGTTTAATAATACCAAATGACTTATATGTACATGCATCACATTTTCTGATGTTATGAAACTTTTACAAAGAGTCACTACTGGCAAGTTAATTTCCTCAACTCTGAGATGTCAATGATTGCTAGATGCACTATTGATTTAATAACTCCTTTTCAGGGGAAATAACAATACATTATCCAAATAAATCAGCCAGAATAGATGCATTATGATTTCACAAGTATGGCAATATGAAAAAATATTAGAATTAAGGAAATAGAGATGTTGGTTAGTGGTATTAACATTCAGAAAGATTTTACCAGACTAGAAAAGCTGTACATATCTGAATCAAGGCCAAGAATATAACCCAACTCAAAGTAATTTTATGTATTTAATCATTACCTTCTTCATTCAAATGTTCATGGAACATCTGCTATGTGTCAGGAGTGGGCAAGGCGAAGATGGATAAGACTTAGACTCTGACCCCTGGAGCTCACAGAGTTCATTAAAAAAAAAAAAAAACAATGGTTGAGTTCAAGCATTAATGTTATAACTTCTGTTCTGAATACAGTATTATTGTTTCTCCTTGGGTAGATCTCTTTTTTTTTTTTCCTGGGGTAGATCTTGCTTGCCAAACATGATGGTTTGGAGACTATGGGTTTAGAAAATTCACATAAGGGATATATCTCCTTGTGAAGATTTGGCTTTCTAAAAATCCACAAAATGGTGATTCTGAAACAGACCTTCTTCCTGAAGTTTCTTTTGCTTAAAGAAAAATGTAGATAGCCAGATGGATAGGTGGGTGGGTGGCTGAAATGGATTGGTGGGTGGATGAGGGGGAGACAGGTAGAGGGAGAGACAGAGATGGGGAGATGGAAGCAGTGTCAGAGACAGAGACAGGGAATGGGGATCAGAGTGAAACACCAGGGATGAAACTGAGAAATTACTTCTGCATTTTTCAGAAAAGACAAAACTCATAATGAGACTTCTATATTGGTGAGCAGAGAAGTTCTTACTTAGGGAAAAGGCAGATGGGATATCAAGCACAGACCACTACTACCTACTTTCTCTTTTAGATTGTAAGCAGTATCTGGGTGTGGTAGCTCACGCCTGTAATTCCAGCACTGTGGAGGCTGAGGCAGGAGGATTGCTGCAAGTTCAAAAGCAACCTGGGCTAGAAACTGAGCTCAAGGCCAGCCTTAACTGCACAGTGAGACCCTGTCTCAAAAAAAAAAAAAATTGTAAGCAGATTTGAGATCTAACTTTCCTAAACTTCCTAAATACTGTAAGATTCCTAAATTCCTAGATGTATTTAATTATAGCTTAGTTGAAAAATAGTTCAAATACTATGTATAATTTTCCATTTAAAATGTATAATTTGGTGGCCTTTAGTGTCTTCGCAGATTTGTATAGCCATCTCTATACTCAATTTTAGAATATTTTTATCACCCTAAAAGGAAACCTCACATTCATTTACACCACTAACTCACTCCTCCACTTACCTAAATCTCTCTGCAGTGCTATGCAATCCTAACCTTCCTGTCTCTATGGATTTGCCTACTCTGGACATTTCAAGTAACTAGAATGATTTGTGGTGTTTTGTAACTGGCTTTTTATTTTTATTTTTGGTTCTTTGAATCAGGGTCTATGTTATTCAGGCTGGCCTCAAACTCATGGCAATCCTCCTGCCTCTGCCGCCCCAGTGCTGGGTTCTACAGGACACGCCCCACTCTCCGCTGGTTTCTTTCACTTACTAATTGTTTTAGGTTTATTCATATTGCTGCCATATCAGTACTTCCTTTCTTTTGATAGCTGAACAATATCCTACTACATGAATATCACATTTTGTTTTATACACCATCACTTAATATTTGGGTTGTTTCTGCCCTTTTAGTTATTATGAGTAAGACTGCTGTAAACATTTATTAGCTCCACATGTTGCCTTACGGGAAGGGCCAGCCTGCTCCAAAGTGGTTCTGCCAAAGTGGCTCTGCCATTGGGTCCCCGGCAGCACAGCGCAGCGTGAAGGTTTTGGTTCCTGAGGTCTCGCCCTCCTCTGCCTTGTGGCTCGCCTCCTCGTGGGTGCGAAGTATCTCACTGTACTTTCCGCTTGCTTTTCCTGCGGAACTCATAATGCTGAGGGGGTTTTCGTTTGATGATGGGCCTTCTGCAGATTTCCTCTAGAGAAATGACTATTCGGACCCTCCGTCCCTTTTTAATCGGGCTATCTGCCTTCTTATTTTCGAGTTAGGAGTGTCGCTGCTCTTCAGCAGAGAGAACGGAGAGGAGGCCGCCCCAGCTCCTTCACACACTCTGCTGAGTCCCCACGGCAGGCAGGGGCGAGACTGCAATGGATGACAGGACGACAAAGAAGATGCAGGGATAAGGGATCTACGCAAACCCAATTTTGCTCTCTTGAGGAATTATTCTGACCAGAAAGGGTGACAGGGCGGTTAAGAGGCAGCAAGGCCCCTGACCGCAGAAGCGAAGCTGAGAGAACCCAGGGTCCCCTTTCGGAGCTGAAGATTCTTGACCCAAGCAAGGCAGGTGGCCCTGCGAACCAAAAATCTCACAGCTAAGTCTCACGTGGCCTTCCTCCCACCCAAGGGCGGCAGCTGATGGCCACCGACTGCACATGCGCGGGATCGGGGCGCACGCGCGGCGCCCACTTCCGGGAGCTCTTCCGGCAAGATCGGTGCGCACGAGGGCAGAGCCGGAAGTGGCGCTCGGAATGGACGACTGAGGGTGACTAGGGAGGACAGAGGTGGCCGCTGGGAGACATGTGGACCACCGCTCAAACTGGCCCCTATCAGCACTCTGTATAGGTGGTAGTGCACTTAATAATTTACAGTACCAGCTTCGCATAAATTACATTTTTGGTTGGCGAAACAGAATTTCGAGGATACGATTGACATCATAATTTGGAGAATTAGTAATTCTTTTCCTACAGTGACTTGCCACTTTAAATTTGAATAAGGATGAGCAAAAGGCTATTGCAATGGATAACGGCAGTCCCTTGTTAAATTGACTAATTAGATCTGTTTGGTTTACATGAATATAAATATTTTAGAGTAAACCTCTAATAAGTGAGCAAACTTATTAAGATATAATTACTTTCTAAATTCTGTGTTTTAAAAGTCATAATTACAATGTGGATTACAAAGTATTCTACATGGAGCCTTCAGAAAGATTTGGCTGCTTCTCTCTGTAATTTCATTGGTTTAAAGCTAAACATGTTAATGTGGAAGGAAGAGTTTATAATTGGAATCCTTTCACTTTTGTTTTGACTTTTTTTGTGGGGGGGCCAGGTGTTACTGTATAGTTCACTATGTAGCTCAGGTTGGCCTTGAATTTGTGGCAATCCTCCTGCCTCAGCCTCCTGAGTGCTGGGATTACAGGTATGCACCACCACACCAGGTTTGGAGTCATTTTGTTTTGATAAAGCAAAGTCTTACTAAAAATAAATGTAGTATCTAGGCATGGTGGTGTATGCCTGTAATCCTCACACTTGGGAGGCTGAGGCAGGGTTATTTCTGTGAGTTCAAGGCCAGCCTGGCCTACAAAATGAGTTCAAGGCCACCCTGAATTGCATGGCTAGGCCCTGTCTCAAAAAGATAAATAAATACATACATATAGTAGTAGTGTGTAAGGTGAGAAAATGTGGAAGGAAACCATTCAAAGTAGAAGGAATTTCTGATTGGGTTTCATATTTCCACCCCCCAAAAAGATATACTTGTTACTTATGAAGATAAAATATGGTTATAAATGTGGATAATATACATATACAATATCAATATAAACAGAAATTGTACAAAAACATGTAAGGAAGCAATAGAAGTCAGTTTTAGGACAGCAGTTACCTCTAGAGAGAGAAGGGAGTGATTGGGGTTGGAGTTGTATCTGATCTTTCACTGTTAGGAAGAGTGAGAGGTAAGGTGAATTTCCCTTGTTATTTACTATATATTTGAATATTTCATTAGTTAATCATTGTTAAGCAAGGAAAAATGTAGCTTAAGTCTGATTGCTTGCTTCTAACGGACTAAATGTCCACGTTGATTTGAGAGCATATTTAAGGAAGGTTTTGAGGGTATGGAGGGAGTTACTTTTAGATGCTCAACATATACTAATAGTAACAAAAGCCACAGTTCATTAGGCACATAATACATGCCACGCAAGTTGTTGGAAACACGATGCTGCTCTGACAATAAGCATGTAAGGAAGGTGCGTCCTTCATTCCCACCGAGCAGATGGCCAGGTGAGCTGCGACTCCTGCCCGCGCATGGTGATAAAATATGCTAAGCGAAACTCCAACTTTCAAATGTCAAGTTTAATATCCCAAAGATCATTTCTTATGCAATAGCTTTCTTTTCCCCAAGAGTTATCTCTACATTTTAATATGTTTACTTGAGAAAAATCAGAAAATATAGACAGGGAGAAAGAAGATAAAAATTGCCCATACTTTCACTACCAGCCAGAGATAATGACTACCAGCATTTTGATGAGTGCCCTTTCATATGTTTCTCATGCATAAATTTGTATGAACTTTCAAATGCTTTCAGAAGAAACTGTGTCAAGAATTTCTCTATT
This sequence comes from Cavia porcellus, assembly GCF_034190915.1. Taxonomy (NCBI): domain Eukaryota; kingdom Metazoa; phylum Chordata; class Mammalia; order Rodentia; family Caviidae; genus Cavia; species Cavia porcellus. The sequence continues at coordinate 64,097,351 of NW_026947489.1, forward strand.
GCTATTGCTTATGACACATAATATGGAATAAATTAAAAGCTTGGCTTTTATTCCATACTTGTCCGTATATATATATATTGTTTAAAGCACAGTTTAAGCTGGAGGTGGGAAGGCTTCGTTTTTTAAAGCCATATACAGGGGGAAAATAGGTAAGCTACTTTTTCGAAAAAGTCATGGAGTTTATTGCATCGATGTTTTTAAGACAAAGCCCAAGACAAAGCATAATTACTACATTATATTTACCAGTAAATCAGAGAACCAATAGTGAGCATATTGCCCTGTTGTGGGTGGTTTCTTTCAGAGAACAGGTGGCCCTTTATTTTAAGAAAAAGGGAAAATGGCAATATAAAATATGAAAGCAAATATTTCAAAATTTAAGGTCTATCATACAATTGTAATCCAAAATTCTGAAATGCTAAAATGAGAAAATTTATATATTTGTATATTGCTCTCAATATAATTTATATATTGTTTACAAAAATCTGTCTAAATATTTTATGTGTCCCCAGTAGATTTACTTACTTCAAGAAATGTGACATACATCATTTGTGAGACTGAGGCAGGGAGATCAAAACCTCAGCTACATAGCGAGACCCAGTCTCAAAAACAAACCAAAAAAAGGAGAAAAGGAGAAAGAAGGAAAGTGACACGTATTCATGCAGATCAGTGATGGTGATGCTTTTAGAGCTTTCAGTGGTGCAGACTTCGTGCGTGCCATAAGCTCACCACCACTGATACAAGTTATCATGATACCCTCTATTCCTTGTTCCCAGAACACTTTTCCAGGAGGAATTAAGTGTTCGGTTAACAAATTTGTTAAGTCCCTGTATGAATAAGATACAAATTCCTCACCAATTTCATAAATCCAAAATTCAATTTTAAACAACCTGGTAGTATTAGTGTTATGTCACATATACAGGAATCATTGATTTCTAGCATTTTTAAATTTTTGAACACTGCCTGTGTACTTTTTTTTTTTTTTTTGAGACAGGATCTCACTATGCAGTCCAGGCTGGTGCTGAACTCATTGTGTAGTCCCAGGCTGGCTTCAGATTTCTGGTGATTCTCCTACTTCAGCCTCCTGAGTGCCACCATGCCCAGCTCAAAAGCTTTTCTAAGAATTAAGGCTGCAGTATTTTGTTGTGTTGTCTTTTTAAGATATACGCCTATATCTGATTTTGTTCTTGTGGTTTTGCATGTTTTTTTCTTTTCTTTGGGTACTGGGAATCACACTGTTCCGCTGAGTTATATCCCCAACCCTATATTGTTGTTGTTTCTTTTTGGTACTGGGGATTGAACTCGCGACCACTTGCTTTGGTATGCAGCTGAGTTAAATCCCTGACCCTTGTTGTTTTTTTGTTTTGTTTTTGGTAATGGGGATCATACTCATGACCTCACGCTTGCCAGGCGGGCGTTTATGCCACTGAGCTAAATCCTTGGCCTTACATTGTTTTTTCTTAAGGAAGGTCCTCAACACTATAGATTTCAGGCCATGCACAGCTTGAACTGCCTTTGCTGGGGCATTAGAAAAGGACGAGTGCTGTGATTTAAAGCCATCTCAAAGGTACCTGGTCTTCAGTGTGCCTGCTGTCTTTTAGTTTTGCTTCTGAAACACACCATCATCCCTGCCTGCTCCCTACCAATAAAGCGTTACCAAAGGACTAGAAAGCAGGCTCATTGAGACAGAAGGCACCTCTACAAATAAATCTATGCGATGGTCAGTTTAATTTGAACTTCAGATAATTGTCACTTGGCACATAATTATGCTAAAAATTATCTGAAATTCAAATTTAAGGAGCAAAAATCCCCTGTATTTTATCAGGCAACACTATGGATTTCTAAAATGGCTCCTCTAGCACATGGATCCTGTTTTGTTTATCTTCTCTCTGCAGAACCTGCTATGATGAATTCTTAGATTAATCATAGTGGAGCCAATACAAGAACCAGTAGCTCAGCCTCTTTTTTTGGTGGTGCTGGAACATCGGATTAAACCTACACTGAGCTACAACCTTAGCCCTTTAAACATTTTTTAACTTTGAAACATAGCCCCACTAAGCTGCTAAGTTACCCAGGCTATGCTTGAATTTACAACCTTTCTGCCTCAGCCTCCTGGAGTACTGGGATTGCAAATATGCACTGCCAAGTCTGACTCAACCCATGACCCTTCTTCACCTTTTCTCAGAAATAAAAATACACTGTGATTTATAGGTCCTCTTCCCAGAAAATGCACAAACACAATACCCTTGAATAGTTTTGAGACCCTGAAACCCGACTGTGTAAACGTGTAAACATGTCTTTCTGCTCTGCTCCTGACTTGTAGCCCCTTGTGTACTACTCTTTTGATTTTCAAAGTGCTCATAACAGCCTTAAAACAGCCTTATAATATCTTCATAGCAGCCTTATAATAAAGCAAGCCCATTTCACAGATGAAGAAATTGACATTAAGCAACAATACACACTCACCAATGGAAATCCAGTTCTTCCCATTTCAGTACTTTGTCCTGCGACGTAAGTCTTCTTTCTTACACTAAACTGATTTCACAGTCATTTCTGGATGGAAGTCAAAGTGGAAGAGCGAAAAAAGCGTTTGGACAAAGAATTGCAGGTACAGTCTTTTCTTTTTTCATTTTTTGTCTTTTTCTTCGGTACCAGGGATCGAACTCACAACCGCACACTTGCAAGGCAGGTGCTTATGCCACTGAGCTAAATCTCCAGCCCTGGCAGGTATGGTCTTGGTTCCTTCACTAAGAAGCTGTAGAGGCAGGGCTGGGGATTTAGCTCAGCGGCATAAGCGCCTGCCTTGCAAGCAGGCAGTCATGAGTTCGATCCCTGGTACCGATAAAAATGAAAAAGACCAAAAAAAAAAAAGAAGTTGTAGGGGTTTGGCTGAATCACTTCCACTCTCCAGCCACAACATTTTGTACCATCAGCTGGGCACAGTAGAATTCTCTGGGAAACACTACACTAATCCATGACTCCAAAAGACTCGTTGATTGTCCCTTTCCCCTAATAGGCTATAGTAACACTTATTTCCGTCATTTCTAAGGTACAGAAATGTGCCTTACAGATATAGGAGTTTGTACTTGAAAAAGCTTAGGAGTTGAGGGACATGGCCCTGCTCTGCTGGGGGGATTCAGGACTATCAGAATCCTGTCTCTCTGAGGGGATCTAAAAGCACAAGGAGTGAGATGACTCCCACAGGACATACCTGCTTTGGAGGGGAGGAGAACATTGTCCTAAATTGATTAAAGCCCTAACTATAATAACTGAAACAATAAGACTTTTAGAAAAAAACATAAAGGGAAAGCTTGATGCCATTAGGTTTGATAATGATGTCTTGCATATGATGCGAGAGTACAAGCAAAACAGGAAAAAAGTAGGTATGTCAGGCCGCATTAAAATGAAGGCTTTTATTGGACATGGTGTCACATGACTATAATGCCAGTACTCAAGAGGCTGAGACAGGAGGGTTACAAGTTTGAGGCTGGCCAGCCTGGGCAACTTAGCAAAATCCTGTCTCAAAATATAAATAAAATAAAAAGGGCCAAGGATGTGTAGCTCAGTGGTACAGCATTTACCTACTATGCAGGAGGCACTCAGTTCAACTCCCAGAACTGGAAAAAGAAAATTAAAACTGTGTATCAAAGGACACTACCAGTAGAATGAAATGGCAACCTATAAAGTGGGAGAAAATACTTGCAACTCATGTACCTGATAAGGGATTAACATCAAGACTACAAATAACTCCTACAACTGAACAACCACACAGAAAATCCAAACAATCCAATGAGAAAACGAGCAGAGCCAGGCGAGGCCACGCCTGCCTGTAATCCCAGCAGTTGGGAGGCTGAGGTAGGAGGATCCCTAGTTCAAGAGAGAACACGAAGCAAAACCACAACGAGACAACCTGTTGCACCTACTTGGATAATCACCATAAAAGGAAAATAACAAAACAAAAACAAGTGTTAATGAAGATGTGAAGAGACTGCAGACCTTGGGCATTGCTAGTGGGAATAGAATATGATGTAGCCACTATGGAAAGTGGTACAGTCCCTCAAAACAATACAAAAAAAACCCCACAGAAAACAAAAAAACCAATCTCCATATGGTCCAGCAGCTCCACCTTCGAGGAAAGAAGGACACCTTCAAAAGAAGTAAAAACAAGGACAGAAAGTTCATACAGCCGTGTTCACAGAAGCACTCTATGGAGTAGAAGCCATGCGCGTGGCCGTTGATGGGTGAATGAATAGATGGGAGGAGGAAGTGCTAGCATGCGTTACAGCAGGGGTGAACCCTGAGGACCTCATGCTGGCCGAAGGAAGCCAGTCCCAAAGGCAAACGCTGCGGGAATAACCAGCACTGGCGGAATCACACTCAGACCAGAGGGGACCGGTGGTTGCTAGGGGCTGGGGGTGTAGAAAGCAATGTGGGTTAATGTTTAATAGGCACAGAGTTTCAGGGAGGAAGATGAAAAAATCCAGCTTCTAGAGACGCAGGGGGTGCTGGCTGCAGAGCAGTGTGAATGTGCTTCATCTACACAACAGGACACTTGCACGATCAAAATGGTGCATTTTATGCTACGTTTATTTTATCACAATTTTTAAAAGGACTATTACTTGAGGATTTTTTCCTGTACAAATTTATTAATTCTAGGTTTTTGTATAACACAGCAATAGATATGAAAAATGTTTATTCTCTGAAAAAAAAAGACAAGCCAGGTGTGGCGGCGCATACCTGTAATCCCAGCCCTCGGGAGGCTGAGGCAGCAGGATCATTGTGAGTTCCAGACCAGCCTGGGCTACAAAGTGAGCTCAAGGCCAGCCTGCACTGCATAGTGAGACCCTGTCTCAAAAAGACCAAAACAAAAAGACAAAACTTCATATTTGTTTAAAATGATCAGACTGGGATGTGGGGGAGAGAACAAATAGGCCCGACTTCCTGGAGGTCAAATGAGTTCATAGTAAGGCCATTTAATGAGCCATGTAATACTAAAGGAGAAAGACCTTTTTTCCTTTTGTTTCTTCATGAAACTGAATTCAGCTAAATTGCCTAGGCTGGGCTCAGACTTAACGATCTTCTAGCCTCAGCCGCCCGAGTAGCTGGGATTATAGGCATGCACCATTTGATTTTTGAAACAGGGCTCCACAATGTTCCCCAGGCTGATCTTGAACTCTGGGGCTCAGCAATCTTCCTGCCTCAGCCTTATATGGGCTGAGGCCACAGGTGCATATAAGTTCTGTTTGAGGAGAAACAGAATTTGAATGAAGTAGAATCCAGCATTTCAATGCTCAGGGTGCCTACGGCTCTGAGGAGAGAAGTCTGGGCTGGAGAGTATACGCGGATGAGGCACTTGTTTGCAGAGAGCAGAGCAAGCTGTGAGAGAAGCCGGCATGCGCAGGTGTGGAGAAGAGACAGACCCGGGCCACAGGAAGAACGAGACAGATCCAGGAAAACGAGGGAGGGCTTCGAAGGAGACCGAGGAGGTGTCAGAAAGCGAGCAGAGCGTGATGGCAAGGAGCCAAGGGAAGGCGGCGTCTCAGGAAGAGGAAGTAATCACAGTGCAGAAAAATCAGTTAGGTGAAGGGCTGAAAAATGCCCCCTCCACTTACAGACAAGCAAGCCCTCCACGGCCGTGGGCAGAGCCGGTGTGCCGCGCGGCAGGCAGGAGCCAGATGGCCAGGAACCAAGGAATGAGGAAGACGACGGCAAGTGTAGGCGAAGCCTTCAAGAAGTTTGTCTAGGAAGAGAAGAAAAGTAAACGGCCTCTAGTCCCCCACATTCACGGTGGCGAGATTCTCACCTGAGCTGTTTTCTCTCATTGCAATGTCCTCTCCTGATTCTGCCCATTTTACCCTGCAGGACACTCAGAGTCATCCCTGGAAGTGGCCACAAGTCACCTCCCTGTCTGATGCCTTTCTCACTTCACAGGGAAAAGATCAAGGCATGAAAAGAAGATAGGCACGGTGGTGCACGTCTGTAATCCTAGCACTAAGGAGGCTGAGGCAGGAGGATTTTTAGTTCGAGGCCAGCAAGACAATTTAGAAAAAAAAAAAGACATTCAAGCAGACTGGTGATTGGATCTCTCCTTAAAACTATCCATTTAAAGTATCTGAATATTTGTCCAATATTTTTAGATGGGATTAGGGAGAAAGACAAGATTTAAAAAGAAGTGTTCAGCTAGTCTCACTGGCTGATGTAGTGTCAAAGTCCTTTTAAAAAGAAATCTCATTTTTCTGTAACTCTTGTTCTCATTTCTATTTTCTTTTGCAATTTACTGAATCAGACTATTTGGAAGATATACCAAAGGATTTAAAATTTAGACTTTGTGCAACAGTTTAAAATTCATTCCAGAAAAAACAGCTTGGTGCTATGCATGATTTGATTTCAGAATTTCAGTTGACTTCATCTGCAGCTGCTCATGGCAAAACTAATCAACAGGCATAGGTCAGCCTGAGAAAAGAGGGTTTGGGGTTTTTTAGGGGGGTAGAGTGGGTGGGGTTGTGTCTAATTTCTATCTGAAAGAATTGGCTTCTTGGATGCAGGCAGAAAAACGCAACACCTTTCACAAAGAAGATGAGTTTCCTACAGAAAACTGAGTGAAGCAGCAATTTCATGCACCTTGCGTGTACTGTGGGATGGATGCCGGTTTCCGGTTTTTTAATACACCTTTGCTCCTACCTTCCCAGCATGGTGTGCTCCCTGATCTCTAGAAAACTTACAAGCCTCTTCCGCCCTGGCTACTCCTGCAGCCTGAGGCGCCGTCCATGGCCATCCGGAGAATTCAGCAATGCCTGGCCTGCATGCAGCACACCAGTGAAGGCTCAGTGGGCAGAACTGGCCAGGTGAGGGTCAGAAACCCGAGCCATCTTGTCAAAAGTTCAAAGAATTTAATTAAAAAAATGGCCATTTTTTTTGTCGCAGCCCACAGCAAAAACCACTTTTTTTTTTTTTTTTTTTGAGACAGGGTCTCACTATGCAGTTCAGGCTGGCCTTGAACTCACTTTGTAGCCCAGGCTGGTCTCGAACTTGCAACGATCCTCCTGCCTCAGCTTCCTGAGTGCTGGGATTACAGGTATGAGCCACCAGGGCCAGCACCAAACACCATTTCTAAATTGAAGACTGCAGTCTGGGCACTGACCTTGAATTTTGGAACTGACCTTGAGTTTCATTCCTGTTTGAGTTCTCACAACCACCTTAGGAGGTTGGTGCCATTAGCTTTCACAGGGGAAGTTAAACAATTATATTCAGAGTCGGAGTAAGTCCATGTCCCTTTGCATGCCTTTGAATTCACCTCTAGCTTTCTCCAACCACTTCAGCTTTCTCTGAGTAGTTACACATGACATATCTCAACAGGCGCTATAAGGAACAAGGGACACTCAGGCATTACTTTAATTAGAAGTTTCAGATGAGATTCCAGAAATCAGGGCCTAATTCTCCCCAGCTTCAGCCCTGAAATTGAAATACAGTAACTTTAGACATAAAAATGTATCTTGATTTTCCCCCAAGGAATTTCCCTCCCTTACCCACACGGTGAGCATTAACAATTAATGGGAAATGCTTTCCAAACCATATAGCATCGTTCTTAATATTTATGATGCCCACGAAACATACAAACATCTGTTCTGTAGAGTGATAGCTATTAAAGCCTACTTAAGTGCCAAGCACTCTCACTCACGTAGACGAGGCAATGCTTTAAGCATTTGCCCCTCTGGAGTTATCTAAATAGCAAGGATTCCAAGAAGAGAGGAGGAAGACAATTTTAGACTCAAGGAATATTAGTTCATTTTATCATGGCTGAAAGCACATAGTAATTTGGGGAACAAAGTTATTTTTAAAATGGTTGCCGTGATTTTTCATGTTAGGGATAGCTGCACCCCTAAAGCTGAAGTTAAGCTTTCCCTGTGAGAAATGATTAGCAAAGACTCAAAAGGTGATGGATGAGCTCATCTGTCGGCCGAGGTGACAAGTTATAGAAATCTACTGCTAAAATAAGGGTTTGGCACACGCAAAATCCAATCAGGATAGCCTGTAAGTACCCTCTGGGAGCAGGCCAGGAATAAGGTTATCACTAAGGAAAGACAATGTTTTACTGTCCTTGTGAAGCAAATATACTAATGAAAGGAGAGATCTACCTGTGCCTCTGTTAGCAGCAGAGTTGAGTCAGTAGAGCCTGGACCTTAACGGGAAATTCTATTTGACAAGAAAATTTATTTTGACAAATAACTGGTATATGGTTGCCAGTGTGGCTTACGTGAGTTAGTTTATGTGTACACTAATGAAATTTAACTGAACAAAGCTGGGAACTTGACAGAACTGGAACATGACAGTCCCATACGAGTTCTGCTACCTAAACTTTCCCAGCCCACATTTTTTTCAAATTGCAACAGACACGAGATTACCATAACAACCACCACCACAACAATAATCCAAATGGCAACTGACGATTGTTGAGCACTTATCAAATGTCACATATATTTCCAGAGCTGTACATATAAATTACCCACTGAGTCCTCACAGCAATCCCAAGAGGAAAAAGAAAAAAGTGATACACTCAGTGGTTGTGTAATTTGGGTTAAGTCATATGTTAACAAACGGCAGAAGCTAAATTCTGACCTTGGTAAGCTATTTGCTTTCTTAACCACTCCAGAGGAGAGGCGAGGAGTAGTGATGGTAATATGTGCATTCAAAAGCTTTGAATGTATTCTTTGATTGAAAGATATGAAATTCACTTAAACTATTTCAAATAAAATGTGGGATGAATTTCACCCTAGCCAAGTAAGATGTTCTTCATTCACATCCTGCTCTCATCTCTGTTACATTCACCGTGCTTTATTATAATTATTTGCTTATTTACTCATTATGATTATTCCCCTTGACTTGAATAATCATGGTTTTTTTTTTTTGCTTTGATTTACTGTTTTATCTGTAGTGCAGGTAACAGTCAGTGTCTGACAAATGGTAGGTACTGAAGAAAGGCTTAGCTGATTATTTCGATGATTTTAAAAGCAAGAAACAAAGTCAGCTGGAGTTCATAGGAACTGAAAATTCAGCAACGGAGCTCATTCCCCTGCCCTGCGCACCAGCCATTCTCTCTGACCTCTCCCCTTCTTTGCACATATGTTTATTTTTCTTTTTTTTCAAGTGGGCCCTCATACTTTTTCAGCTTCCTCATCATTTTGGCCTCTGTGAAACTTTGGCTAGTCATGGTGTCAACATCAGCCTCAGCTCTGTGGACCTTCAAGTTCTGGAGGCCCACCACTGCCTACAGACAGTGTGGACTGATTCAGATTCTTGGGATCAAGGTTCTCATTGGTTCAGTTTAGGGCAAGAGTTCCCCAGTTGTCCAATCAGCTGTGACTCAAGTGTTTGACAAAAAAGGGTCCAGGTGGCCCTTAGGCAGGGAGCTGCTTCAATGGGAAGAATCATGCCTGAGTCTGCACTCTGCAAAAAATAGGTCCCCTCCAGATGTCGAATTGATATTGCTTTCTTTTGAAATCTAGATAATTTTTAAAAACCACCAAGGAGACTACTTTAAATTACATGGAAAATTTATAGTCATACACTTACTGTATTTTAATAGAGAATTTTTACCGACTGCCATTTTCCAGTTGCTTGCATTTTCAATTTTGTTCTTTGATTGCTTAAAACACAGACATCTTTTCTTTTCTGCTATGCAATGAAAACGTTCTATTTTGATATGGGATGTGTTAGTCAGTGTTTGCATTTTCATTACGATATCAAGAAGTTAATCTGTTCCACTCCTTTTAACCAGTGTAGTTAAGGGCTTTTGATGGTTTCTTGTGATAATTGCATTATGATTTTCACCCTCTTATGTTTTCGACTGCATAATTTCTGGTGCTTTACGAGAATTGACTAAAATTGTACTTGTAGTTCGTGCTTTAATACTGATGCTTTAATACTGAAGAGTCTTAGATTGCCCCTCATTTACAAATGAATTTCAAAAGATCACTTGTAAGTCAGTTGTTTGAAACTTGAAATGCATTTTCCTGGTAGCCCACAAGAGGTTATTTAACCTATAATATATTCACTCAGTCATTAAAAATCACCATTTGCCTGGCGCTGTATGAAACAACTGTGTGTATAACATGAGCAAAACAGATCTTGTCTCTATTTCCATGAAGATTACAGTCTAGCAGGAAGATCACAGTCAATTACCTTGACCCTCATAGTAACAGGTGACCCTGAGAGCTTGGTGCATAGTAGGGTCTCCAAAAATATCCATGGACTGCCTAATTAAATAGGTTAAAACTCAAATTAACACTCATTTCATTTATTATTTAACCATAACAATTCTGAGTTCACATTTTATTGTATATATTTTTTTAATTCGCGTTTTAAAACTGCTGATCCTGACTAAACTGGCTAGTGATTCCACTCAAAGGTCAAATTTAGCTAGATATGCTGGTGTAGGCCTGTAACTCAGACTCCAGAGGCTGAGGCAGGAGGATGGGGAGATACAGGTCGGCCTGGATGACATAGCTAGACCCTGACTCAAAGCAAACAAACAAAAAAATTGTCCATTGACTACATTTTGAACTTGCTTATGATAAAATATATACAGAGAAATATGTCTACCTCAAATCCAATGAATACATTTTCTTTTTTTTTTTTTTTCAATGAATACATTTTCAAAACAACATGGCTAATCAAGAAACAAACTTGATCAGTATCCCACAATTTCTCATGGCTCCCTACACTCCCAAAGAAAAAAGATGATTTAAAAATTAAAAAAGGCTCATAGCCATTACTCAAAAAATGTATTTGAGAGGGAAAAGGATGCCCAAGTGAATCCTAATTTGTCCATTTAAAACTCAAGAAAATGTGCTACTAGGGTTTCAGTTATGGTGAGTCTCAGCTGCACATAACTGAGAATTGAAAGTAACAATAGCTTAAGTAAGGTAACTCGTTTACCTTTCCTGTGTAACGTTTAGAACTGGTTTGGTATCTTCGCTGTTATCAGAGACCCAGATTCCTTCTACGTCACAGAGCAACCCTTCTAGCACACCGCTAATGATAGTCACCATGGCTTTGAGATCCAGCCATCACACCCACATTCCAGGCCAAAAAAAGACAAAAAGGAGAAGGTAAATACAGTGTACTTTCCAGCTGACTCAGTTCATTTCTGGAATCCATCAAGTCTTTTGTAATTTTCCAGCTTATATCTAATGGTTCAGAATTTCATGGTGAGACCATATAGCTCTTAAGGGAAACTGGTCTTGTCTCCGCCACATGAACCCTGCGCTGGTATGCAGACTACACGTATTTGTAGGGACCGAGAGGCTTTCTTTAGGGTATATAACTAGTAGTATCTGCTACAAGTATGTTGATTTGCAATATAATCGCTCACCATACATTAAACTGTTTAATGGAAATTTTTTTCCAAAAGCGAATTGCAGGTGTTGTATGTAACAATTTTAAAGATGAGAGTTCAGAGAAAGTGCTAAAATCCTTTCCGATCCAAAGCAGTCTAGCCAGACTGAGTTACTGGCTGTAGGGTTGAGACCAGGCGGCAGAACTCTCTAAGCACAAGGACTTAGAGGTCAAAGTTGGCAGGTACGCCCCCTCTTTAACTGTAGCAGTCACGGTCAGAGAAAATCTCTCTTTAAAAGTGCGGGCGTGTGTGCGTGAGTGTGGCACTGGTTAGAAAAACCAGACTATTCAATCCTCACAGGCATGTTTTCTTCTTTTAAACTTAGTATTTTCAGATCAGCAAAAGGGTAAATATAAGTTGCAATAGAACCTAGCTTATCATTAAATGGATTTATTATCTAGGACAAGTCAGATCTTGCCCACCACCCGAGAAACTCCTCCCATAGAAAGGCTAATGTGCCGTGATTACAAGGCAGGTGCTGCTCTTGCTGCCCTCCCCACCGTGTTATTAACGCGGGCGCACCGCCAAGCCGGCCCGCTTAACTCGGGGCAGGTGACCGCGTGGAGCGGCCTCCCGGCGCCCTGCCGCAGGGCTGAGGTGCAGGCACGGGGGGCGGGAGAGGGCTGCCCCGGGCCGCCAGTCCTACGGGAGCCAGCCGGCAGGGCCGCGGGTGGGAGGGGGAGGCGTGCAGGAAAGAGGAGGACCGACGGACGGACGGACGGAGCACCCCGGGGCCCCAGGCTGAGGTCTCCGAGGTCGCCGCTGGGACGGTCCGGGCGCGCAGGCGAGGGGAGGGGCCGTGGAGTGAGCGCGGGGCGGAGCTCCGAGGCCGGACCAATGAGAAGCCAGGGGCTGGGCGAGGGCTTCCCCGGGGACCCTGGCGCGGCGGGTGGCCCGCAGGGGACCCAGAGGGACATCGCAGGGGGACCAAATCTCATGTCCTGTAGAAACAACAAAGAGCGCCCCAGGACCTCACTGCAGAATCCTCTACAGAACCAATAATCTGTCTCTTTCTCTCTTTCTCTTCAACTGTGGTCAACCCACAGCTAGCCGTTTTTTCTCCTTTTCATTGTAAAAGGAAGTTTTCTTACACACGTTAATTATTCTATATATATTATATGCATCCAGAGACAAAGCCTTTTATTTTTAAAATATTTATTTATTTATTTTGTACCGGGATCGAACTCATGACCTCATGCTTGCCAGACAGGCACTGAACTGTGCTACTGAGCTATGTCCCTGGCCCAACAATTCTTTTTCATTAAAAAAAAAAAAAAAAAAAAAAGATAGAAAACAATTAAAAGTGGGCTGCAGTTTGGACACAGCTGGAAGAGTTTCAGTTTTCTCCTGTTTCTGCCCAGCACCTGGATTTCCCTTCCCGGGGGCTGCTGCTGTCACAGGAGATGCAGAGGCCCATTCAGGGGACCTCTGAGGCCTGGAATGGGAGGCTGCGGAGTGAGGCTGGGGCACAGAGGAGAGTTGGTGGGGGGAGCACGGTGGTGTCTGCCATTAACCTCTTCCTATAACCCTGGCGGATTCAGCCACAAGATTTCCCAGGTGCCTTGAAAGTTGCTCCAATCCTATAACCTCACTGAGGGGCTATGACAGGACACTCGGAAGTACTGACGACCTAGCAGTGGGCTCAAAGGGTGGGGGCAGGAGGGGACACAGCTGGGATGTAGGGAAACAAGGAGGGATGGTGCTCAGGGACAACCCCATTCCCACGTGGTACCACGCAGGAGACAGAGGAGTGAGATAGGAGAGGAGGAAGCTGGTACTAGCGTGGCAGAACACATTTGTAAAAATTCTTTTGAGGCAGGGTCTCAGTATGTTGTCCAGGCTGGACTCAGACTCCTGGGCTCAAGTGATCCTCCTGCCTCAGCCTCCCAAGTAGCCTGCACTACCTGTGCCCAGCTTGTAAATCCACTTTTAATCCTTTTGCTTTCATTTTTTCCTTTCCTTTCCTTAGCCTTTTCTCCACTGGCATAGCTAAATGACACAGCATTCATTGCCTAGGAAGGAACAGAGAAAACGCTTTTAAGTTTCAAAACCCATGGTCTGGAAAGGATTCAGGGCACGGAGGGAGGAAGTCTTCTCTCCCCAGAAGAAATCAGGGCATCCCTGGGTGAGAAGGGAGCAGAGGAGCTGAAGGAAGCAATGAGTTCCCCGGACTGGAGGGAAGGGAGCCACACCTCGCTCCTCCTGGGCCAAACCGCAGGAGATGAGGAAGTGGCAGTCTCTGGAGAGGATTAGATGACCTGGGACAGAGAGGCCTGTGCTTCAGTTTCAGACAGAGCCTGGGGAAGATGGGAGGCCACAGAGGAATGGCTGCACCCTCCATGCTGGGCCAAGACAGCAGGGTCTGAGAGGGGCACAGAATGAGTGTCATTTACTGGGGGGAACCAAACCAAAGACCAGAACACCTCTGACGAATCAGACCAGAATTGCGGCTCAGGTACAGTCACATCTGAGGGCCTTTTCTAGCCATGTCATAGCTGTATGTTTTGTTCAATTTGTACCAGTGAGATATTTTAATTACCATCTGTTAAGGCCACCTATCTTCCCAATTGGACTTCTCTTCTGTTTCATTACCCTTCTGCATGGTGGAACACAAATGGCTATGAACAGCCGGGCACGGTGACACACACACAATCCCAGCACTTGGGAGGCTGAGGCAGGAGGATCACTGTGAGTTAGAGGCCAGCCTGGGATACAAAGTGAGTTCAAGGCCAGCCTGAACTGCATCATCGCTAGACTCTGTATCAAGAAGACAAAAAGAAAGAAACAGAGAAAGAAAAGAAAGAAAGAAAGGAAAAAAATGTGGTTGTGGGCATTTTGGAGACTTAGCTAAGGAAAATTTGTAATACACTATTTTAAAATGTAAATAGACATGTTGAAATGTTTCAGTAAAATAAGGGAGAAGTTACAGTCTTCATTGAACATATATAAAAGGGGCCTCATTATTATTATTATTATTGAGACAGGATTTGCTATATCATCCAAACTCCAAGGCTCAAGCAATCTTATGATCTCAGCCTTCTAGATGTGCATGCCACTGGGCCTGGCTTAAATGTATTATTTAAAGAAATGAAAGGCAATTCAGATTAAAATGAAAAGGCCTGAAAAGAACTAATATAATATTCAGCAAAGTGATAAAAGTTCAGCAATGAAATCAAAGGACACTCTTCTAGTCCAAGAAACAAATTGCAACAAAAATAAATTTAAAAATTAAAGCAGGGATTCATTAAGAGGCCAAGTTAAATTTCAAATAAAGCAATAAATAGACTTTTAGGTTATTTGGTCATTCAATTATTGAAAAGAAATGGAACATATAAACATTGGGAAAACATTTAAAGAACTGTGAAGCTAAAAAAGCTTTAGATAGCAAATTAATAAAAATCTCATGCGATTGTTGTGATTTTTTTCATTATAAATAAAAATTCACATTTGTACCTAAATTTGTTTTGTTTTGAGACAAGGTCTCACTAAGTAGCTCTTACTGAACTTGGAATCACTATGTAGCCCAGGCTGGCCTTAAACTCAAGACCATCCTCCTATCTCAGCCGCCCATGGGCTAGCATTACAGACGTGCACCATCACACCTACATTTATATATTTTTTGTAGTTTTTGAATTCTTTTTTGAAATGGCTTCTTCCTCCCCAACTGTATAAAGTTCAGGCCCCTAGACTCTAAATATATTCCTGCTTCCATCCTCTGCCTCTGAGCTTGACACTGTATTATTTGGCTAGGACTTATTTGTAACCTGGAGAAAAAGCAAGAGATCTTTGGATTAACTGAGAATAAACTTCCACCGTCTGCCAAAAACTACGTGTTGGTATTAAAATCATCCCTATTCTTGGAAGCTCTTGCAGTCTTGGAGGAGTGGGAAGCCGAGCTACTACTTTCTACTACTTTCTCCAACCTGCTGTTGGCTGCCTTCACGACAGGCATTCTGGTGAGATTTGGAAGATGAAAGAAAAGCAGGAGCCATTATTGGTCCTTCAGTGTCAAAGACACACACACACCTCCTCCGCGAAGGCAAAACAAAATGATGCAGGTGGCTTGCCGGTCTTCCTGAATTCCCTGTGCTGGGCCAGGTGGGCAGTGGAGAGAGCTTTAACATTTCTGCAACTTCTTTACTTTCTCAGATCATTAGTGGTTGTCCTTGACCTTTGCTCTTCTCACCCTCTTCACAGAGTTCAAAACATCTTACTCCACATATGAAATCCCTTGTTGTTGCCTGAAACAGCAACAATGTTTCCTATTTTCTTCCAACATTTGGATTGAGAACCCTGATGAAATGCTAGGGTGTAAGAGGAACTCACAGCTACAGGAAAATAAACTTACACTCCCCTGCATCTGAACGTGTGGCTGCCATCCACACACCTGCTTCCTCGATAATAGCATAAGCAGCCAAATCGAGTCTCTGTACCAACAACTCCTGGTCTCTCCTCACTGCCCACCTGATTCACGGGGCACGGAATCCCCTGAAAGAGACAGGAAACTGGCCAGGTTCCATGTCCTAGGTGGGTGGACTTGGAGTATGTTTCACACTTGTCTTGTATCTTTCCTGTATTTTCTGAACCTTTGTCCTCTCCCCTCTTGCTAGGCCCCTACATTGTTACTATTTGATCTGTCCTTCTCTAAGCCCACTCCCCTAACACCAGGTACTCAGTGGGGGAGTGCTTGCCTAGCATGTGGGAGGCCCCAAATTCAGTCCCTAACTCTAGAAACAACAAAAACAACAGCCACAGTTCTTGCCTTGCAGACTGTGGTGAGGCATTTCAATGCTTGATTTCAATTCCAGTGTTGCTAAATGCTCATTACAAGACGTACACAGTTTAAGGAACTCTTTCCAAACACAGATACATTGAGAAATTAATTCCTAGATTTACTATTCAACTGGCATTTATATCTCATGTTAATTTAAAGCATGCCCACACAGGTCTTAGCGAGCATCCTTAATGGAAAGAAGTTGCATCCACTGATTTATTCTATCAGGCAAAATGCAAGTTTGGTTTGTGTCTAAATCTGATTTCTTAATAATATCTAAGTACCCAGCACTTGGGAGGCTGAGGCAGGAGGATCCTTGCAAGTTGAAGACCAGTCTGGGCTACAAAGTGAGCTCAAGGCCAGCCTGAACTGCAAAAAGAGACCCTGTCTCAAAACAAAACAAAATAAAACAAAACAAATGAAAAAGAGTTCTAGGTAGAAAACCTTTTTAAATAAAAAGAGAAAAACTACAAACACACATGACACTGTAGCATCCTGAGTACTTCTATGAGCCCAAGACAAGAAAGTGTGTGTATTATCTTTTGAATATTTACTCATGCCAGGAATGGTTTAAACTAGTGCTTTCATTCAAGTACTATGTTTTTTAGCAAAACTAATAATCCTTTTCTGATAACACTAACTGACTTCTGTTTATTTTTCTTCTTATCTTGTCCTTTGAGAGAAGGAAGTCGTAAACCTAAGCACCTGGTTTCAGCATTAGGCTTCAAAGATAGAGATTTACCTATGTTGCAGATAACTGATGCTTTGAAAGCCTTTTACTCTTTCCACTTATCTCCTAAAACTGTCTGCTGGTGCCCTATAACTTGTGAACCACCTAACAAGAAGTGGCTGCCTTGTAAAACGATGCTCCTTGGCTGTTGTGCTCAGAGTTTTGTTTTGTTTTGTTTTGTTATAAGGTACTGGGGATTGAACCAAGACCCTTTGCATGGAGTTATATCCTCAACTCTTTTAAACTTTTTAAAATTTTGAGACAGGGTCACTAAATTGCCCAGGCTGGGCTTGAGTTTGCAGTCCTCTTGCCTCAGTCTGCTGTAGTTCTGGGATTACAGTTGTGCACCATTATCCTGGCTCACTGAGATGAGTATGTACTGAACTGCAAAACTGGGTTCAGGTTGGTTTAGGTACTATTTTTTTTTTCATAGTATCAGGGGTAGAATTCTAAGCATTTAGGCAAGTGCTCTACCACTGACTGAGCCACAGCCCCAGACCCACCCCCAGGCGTGTTTCTTTTTTTTTTTTTAGGCTGGGTCTTGCTACATAGTTAAGGCTGGCCTCCAACTCATGGTGATCCTCCTGCCTCAACCTCTGGAGTGCTAGGATCACAGGCATGCACCACTACACACAGCTCTAGGCACATTTCTTTAATGAAAGGATTCTTAATGCCAGTTGACATCAGTAAAATATTAAAAAGATGAAATCAGGCATGATATGGGTGTGGTGGCACACACCTGTAGTCCCAGCACTCAAGAGGCTGAGGCAGGAGCATTGATTGCTGCAAGTCTGAGTCCAGCCTGGGCTGCAAAGTGAGTTGAAGGCAGCCTGTATGGCACAGGGAAAGCCTGTCTTGAAAAGTAAAATAATAAAATAAAATAAAGTATAATAAACCAGGTATGATGGTGCACTCAAAAAAATGTTTTTAAAAGATTAGCTGAGAATCACTGGATCAATGCAATGGAATAAATTATTACATAAAGCTAATAGTTTAGCCTAAATATGCATATCAAGATTCTTGATGCAGGTGACAGAAACCAACTTGAAGTAGTTTAAAGTCAAAGAGGAATTTATTATATATTATTAAGGGTTATCTCAGGGAGGGAGGCAGCAGGCTCAGCAAATGGCCCACAGTAGAAGGAAACTTTCTTTGTTTGGTTCTCTTGTATTTTGCTTCTCTCTGTCCAAGTTGGTTTGTCTCTCCATAGACTAAACTTTGCGCTGTAAAGTTCTTTTTATTTGTGTGGTTGCTGTCTCTCTGCAGTGTGTGTTAAGTCTGAGGAACTATGCAGCCCTCTGGACAAATATTTTAGAAATGTCAGTCTTCTATATATTCACAAACATACTTTTAAAAAATTTATATTAGGTGAAGTTGTAAAAGTACATACTCAAAGAAAAATTTTTTCCAGCTCTATTGCATTAAACCTAATGAACCACTAAGCTGGTTTACTCTTATGAAAACAAATTAATCTTTCTTTTTTATGAAAGCAAAATTGCATAGGTGTGTCTACACATATAACATCCCCGTGATACGTGTATCTTTTTTAGTCTCTATACTAAGAAGATGTGAGATGCTGATATTTTTAAAGTCTCCCTAAACTCCTTAGGCAGGATCAAGTTTATGGACTTTAACCAGGACTGAGAATATCCATTAAACACAAACGTATACACACAAGTAAAAGTGAATGTTGGAGGCGGCTAACTAATCCAATTCAAGGATGTCTAAGGGATAATCACAAATATTAAAATATGAGGTAAATACAGAGCCTAGGATAAGTCACTTTATATTGCTCCAGTAATTTTAAATTTATTATAAGGACTGAAAACCAGGACAGTGTCATTTCAGAGTTCTTCCTCTTACTGTAATATGAACACGTCTAACAGTTTCAATTTTGCTTTCTAATCGCTCATTAGCGATTTTGGTTTGGGTACTTTCCAAACATTCTGAAAATTATTTAAATAGCAGTAAATATATTTGCATAAAATTGACTAAAAAGAGCAATTAGAACTTGATTAATATGTAAATTTAGTCCAGTACAAATACATCCACATATAGTTTATTGAGTAAATGTCTCTTGGTATAATAGAAACCCAGGTATATTTATTTACTTTAAAATTGAGCTAGCTGACTCTTAAAATTAGTGAGATGAGAAAGTGAATTTATTTCGTAGTCCTTTTTTAGCTTTGATTTTTATTAGTACATATTTGCAGTACATTTTATAACCCTAATGCCAAGACAAAATAATTTAAGATACATATTTATTTTATTGATTACCTACTTAAATACATGACATCATATACCAAGTTAAACTAGTTTTTTTCTAACATAGTTTTCCCAGAAATATTTTTTAATGTAGAGTTTTGTTCTCTTTGGAATGTGAAGTTGAAAACATTCATCCAAGGGATGTGAACAGCACACTTCTTATTAACACTGTGTGATTAAACTGTTCCATGTGGGGAGAAAATAAAAGACTAGGAATTTAAAATTCCAGGCCAGAAGCCAGACATGGAAGTACATGCCTGCAATTCCAGAACTAGGAGGCTGAGAGAGGTGGACTGCTGTGAGTTCAAGGCCAGCCTTGGCTACATAGTGAGTTTGAGGCCAGCCTGAATTATATAGTAAGACCCTATCTAAAAAATATATATATGTATATATAATCCCAGGCCAGAAATGACTTCCGTGATTGTCTTGCACGACTTACGTAGAAGGCCTTTTTGAAATTCACTGCAAAGATTTGGTTGGCTGTTAAATTCTATCATCTGATTATATTCTTCAACTGTAAAGTGAAAGGATTAATCATTGATTTTCATATAGATCCTATCAAATTTTCTTGGTTGAAAATTAGTCCCTGGAAATTTATTTTGTTTTCCTTATGTAGCATTTGATGTATACAAAAGAATGCTTGCTCAGTCCATGTAACTACAGCAAGCCCAGGAGAGGGGACGTTTAGTCTGGTGATAGTTTCTTATCTACACAATCATTTAAATGAGTCAATTTATTATTTTCATAAAAAGAACGGAGTCAAAATAATTAGATACAATAGGTCCATTTTAGCCTTGTAGACATAAAAACATCTTTTTTCCAGAATCAATAACTGCTCACTTGTTACCAATACTAAAGCATCTGTAATCTGGGCCAATACATTTAGCGACACCCTCTTTGAAATTTTGAAAATAACTGTATGTCAGGCTGGGCATGGTAGCTCATGCCTATAATCCCAGCACTCGGAAGGCTGAGGTGGGAGGATCGTTGTGAGTTCGAGACCAGCCTGGGCTACAAGGTGAGCTCAAGGCCAGCCGGAACTGCATAGCGAGACCCTGTCTCAAAAAGACAAAATAAAATAAAATAAAAAATAAAGTAACTATGTCACAGATACCATTATTGTGGCCATATTACAATTCAGAAACTCAGCTTGGGAGGTGAACAATCTTTTGAGAACTCACTGACGCTTAAAAGAGTAGAGTTAATTTGAAATAAAACAGTCAAATGAGTACGTCTTACCTGCCTCCTACTCTGAGAACTGGAACATTAATTTTGCCTTTGTAGCATGATTCCCACCATCCCATCCTTCTGTACCTCCACCCAAGAAATAACCTCTCACCTGCGTTTTATGTATATCTCTCTTGCTTTTATTTTTCTCTTGCTTTTTAAAAGTCATTTAATTACATGTGCATCTAAGCCATGGACTATATTCGTTTGTGAGCTCTATAAAAATTGTACCCTGTAGTTTTGTTCCCTCTTTTTTCACTCAGTATTACATGCACTGGAGGGTACATCTATGTTGCTAACACTCATTGATTTTGCTGCATATGGCTGAAGCGGTTTAAGGCCATATTTTTTCCATTGTATTCCTATGCTACATCATGTCACTGGGTATCTGCAGGAAACTGAGCTTTCCTCCTACCCAATTTCCTTACTGTAAAAGAAATAATACTAAGTACTACATAGTGTTGAATTGAGTGCTAATAACCCGTAGTGTAGTATTTACCTTTTAAAAAAATAAATTTGATCCTTTATTGCTTGTTCTTTGTAAGCGTTCCTTCCCTGGAACTTTTTGTTGGTTTGGGTTTTCTGGTGGTGCTGGGGATCAAACCCGGGCTTCACACTGCTTGGCAAGCCCTCGACTGCTGAGCCGTATCCCCCAGCTCTTTTCTGGGACTTGTAAGGTCTTTATTTTTGATGGTGGCGCACTTTCATTTTCTTTTATCATATGGCTTTTGTTATCTGTGAGCTCACCTTTAATCGGTTCAGAAAAGTTCTCGGCGTTAAGTTTGCTAGTACTGCCTTTCTTCCACGGTCTCCTTCTGATTACCATGTTACAGACTTCCGCCTTTCAACTTTTTTTTTCTTCTCTTCAGTATCTTTCATCTCCACAGATACAGCATCCACATCTCTAATACAGTCTTTAGTTGTTTTTCATTCATTTTTTAAACAAATCCTAAAGTTACTGTCTTCAAAGTCTGTATCTGTCTGTATCTATTGGATCTAAAAGCTCTATTTTAAAATTTTATGTTTTAATTGTATGTTTTGAGACAGTGTCTTGCTCTGTAGCCCAGGTTGACCTGGAACTCTCCAGCCTCAGCCTCCCCAGTGCTGCGATTACAGGCGTGCATCAGAACCTTGGCTTCTAATTTGGCTCCTTTAGCTAACCTTTCTGGTTGTTTTAACAGTTCTTTTATTTTTCCCCCCTCTATTTGATTGCACATTTGAATTTTTGGACCCGCACGGAGAACTGATTTCCTCCGAAGAGTGCTTGCCCTGGATTCCGCGCCCTCTGCGGTGGCTCCGCACAGCGGGCCGGACCTCCTGACCACGCTGACCACACTTCCGTTTCCACTCTGCCTTTTATGCTTGTGCATTGCGTCCCTTTCTTGTTGAGCTCATTTGCTTTTCTTTCTGAGCTTTTTCATGAGACTGCAAAGCATTTTGAAATGTACGTTAGTTGTGATTCAAACCAGGATCTAAGCATACCGTAACCAATGGGCACATTAGCTTTCTACGCTGCCAGAAATAGACATCTGCACAGTATTTCTAGTTGAGTATCAGTGTTTCAATAAAAGTTCTGCAGGACTTTCCCTTTAGTGTACTATGAAGCTTCTCCTTTGGCTGAAGTCCCTGTTTCAGAATTCAGAAAGGCAGGCAGCTTATTCACCCCCGCTCTTGGTAAGGGCCCCTTCAGAGCTCTGTGCTAAAGAAATACTTACCTAGAAGTCAGGAATGTGTATTATCGTCCGTGTGGCCCTCAGAAAATCTCTCACCCCTGGTACATAACATTTCTTTTTCTATTTCTTCTACTATAAAATGGGCTATAATTACCATCATAACACCCACACATTGTTTTTCAGCCAAGAAGAGTAACTATGCTGGAAAAAAACCTTGAAAAATAGTGAGGAAAAATGAAATTTAATAACATTTCCCAGGCATAGTAGCACACTCGTGTAATCTTAGTGCTCAGGAGGCTGAGGCAGGAGAATTGCTGCACGTTTGAGGCCAGCCTGGGCCACGAAGTGAGTTTAAGACCAGTCTGAACTGCATAGGGAGACCCTGCCTCAATCCCTCCCCCCAAATTTAATAACAATTATAGTAACTAACTTTTATCAACCACTTATTACATTTGGCAGCTTGCTAGGCTTCTTACAAACATGGTCTCCTTGGTTCCTCCAACAGCCCCATTAGATGGGTGCTAACACAAAGGCCAATAACAGTATATGGTAAATGTTTTCTAAAAAATTAAAGAAGAGGGCGAGGGCCAGGAGAAGAACCAGCGCTCCCGAGATCTGGCCATGGTGGGATTCAGGCAGCTTATTCACCCACCCTCTTGGTAAGGGCCCCAGCGAGGGCCAGGAGGAGAACCATTACTTGTGAGCCTACTGCCATGAGGGCTGAAAATCAAGCACCCTTTCCCTGCCCGCCCCTCCCTCTATAGCTACTGGGGATAGATGTCTCAGCATCTCTTGGGAGGATGCTGAGGATATATTTGCAGTATAGCAAATATGGGGGATTTCCTTCTATCTTCTGTTTGAAGGCAAAGGTTGTTTTCACTGTTTTGTTTTGTTTTGTTATGTTTCTTTTGCTCTATTCAGTATTCTCAATTGATTTTATAATGTTCTATTTTTGGTTTGATTTTGCTATACCTACTTGACTGGACAACTATTGTGAGGTTAAAGAGATATACCATAGTAGCTATTACTATTATCCCAGTATCCTACTGTGAAATCCTGTACCAATTTCACTGCATTGTCTCAATTGGCTTTGCCCTGTCTTGTGCTGTTGCATTTTTACTACTTTCAAAATAAAATTAAAAAAAAATTAAAGTAGGACACACATTACCATTAACCCCTTCAAAATGTCCCCCCTTGGGGCTGGGGATATAGGTCAGTGGCACAGTGCCTGCATGGCAAGGGCAAAGTCCTGAGTTTGATTCCTAGTACCAAAAAAAAAAATGTTCCCCCTTAATTCAAACACACATACATACCATCATCCTTGTCACTTTCTGAAGCGGTTCTGAAGTCCTAATTTGCAAGTATCTTTATGAATATGATAAAAAATATACAGTGAATGCTGCTGCCTTGTGCCGTCAGTGGAAAGGAAGTGTCATAAAACCCATTAAGATTCGCTGTGTCCTCATCTACCTTATTCATGGATCTGACTCTGCCCCACGGCCACACCGACCATGAGAGGTGAACATGCCAGCCAGGACAGCACAACCAAACACACTCAGGAAAGAGGACGGCCAGGACTGTTCCAGAAAGAGCAAGAACAATGGGTAAGTGTGTTCACAGTGAGGGAGAATTTATTTACTTATTTTATTTTTTGTCTTTTTGAGACGGGGTCTCACTATGCTGTTCAGGCTGGCCTGGAGCTCTCTTTGTAGCCCAGGCTGGTCTCGAACTTTGCAACAATCCTCCTGCCTCAGCCTCCTGAGTGCTGGGATTACAGGTGTGTGCCATCATGCCTGGCTGCTCTGAGGGAGGTATTTGGAGGGAGATTAATGGCAATGTGTCTTTTACTGTAATGAATTTTTAAAAATTTAAATAATCACTCATATTTTGCATTCACACCCTGTATTCCAATTTAATAGTTGAGGAAACTGAGGCTGAGAGAGATCAAAAATGTAAGCCGAGGGTATTACCATTTAGGATTTTCTTATTTTCACTATGACATAATGTTCAGTCTAGCTGTTATGATGAAGGGCAGAGGATTCCTCAAGGTGAGGCAAGTCCTACACCATGTCACAACTGCCTGGATGTTTTTTTCTCTAATAAATGAGGACTATTCTACAAGGGTGCATACATGTCCCCCAGGGTGTTCACTGTGCCCAAACCTCCACCCTGAAGGCAGTGATGTGCTTTTGATAAAAGCGTCTTCAGCTATGAAGACTCCATTGCAATTTGTACAGCTGCGTAATCGAAACTACTAAAAGGCAAGTTAATATATTATTCCACTCACAGAACAGCAGTTTGATTCCTATGACTTCTTGGCACATCTGTTTGGGATATAAATCCTAAGCAGACTGAGCAGTCGCTTTCTCAATCTTCAAAATGCTTTACTAAGCAAAGTCTTTAGTGTGGTTAAGGGAAGAAAAAAAATAATAGACTCCCCAGCGAGCGGAGTAGTCTAGCTCGCTGCAAATGCTTAGGGCAGGTTCGGGGGGGGGGGGGGACGGGCTGGGAGAAGGTGTGCTTGGAGGGAGGGGTTGGCACATGTGCCCACAAAAGCACCAGAAGGTGAACCCGCTCGCCAACCTGAGATAATTAGAGAGGGTCTTCGGGGATCGGGTTGCCCATGTTTACAACATGTTTAATTTTTCTTACTGGCAAGAGTTCAAATTACATTTAAGTGGGCTATACCCACAGCCCCCTCTAGTAAAATCCCTAGCTACTCACCTTACCGAGTGGGCAGTGGGCCACACGACCATGACCACAGCTAATTGGACACGTGGCCCAAGGGAGGTGGCCATCAACTACCACCAGAAACCTCTGCCTCCTGTAGTTTGGTTTAAAAAAGAGAAGCAGAAGTCAAGTCCTCTCTTGAGAACTTGCAGTGAGAAACACAAAGGGAAACACTTCGGTTTGGGTATGTGCTGAAACCGAAAAGCCGTGAGCACAGGAACTAGCGTGCCCGTTTGAGGGCCAGGTGCAGGTGAGTGAGGCGAAGGTGGGTTTGGGGGCAGCGATGTGCTGACTCACTGAGTGTTCAGAAAGCCCTGAGAGAGAGAGGCCGGGCAGTGGCCGTTCCCTCTGCTGCTCCTGCAGCTCCAGCTCTGCTGCAGGCGTTGTGGGCTGGTTCACTCAGGTTTTAGTGCACATAAGTATTTTTCCTATGAATCCTCCATTTGAGTGATCTCTGGGTGATGAGCAACTTGTTGCTAGGAATTTAGCTTTTTTTCTAAGACAGGGTCTCACTAGGTAGCTTGGGCTGGCCTCAAATTCTCTAATGGAGTCTGGGCTGGCCTCAAACTGGGAATCCTTCTGCCTCAGCTTTCCAAATGCTGGAATTACAGGTGTTCACTATCATGCCCAGCTGCGTCTCTGTTTCTTGCAATCAAGCAACACAGTTTGGGTCAGACAGGGCATCAGTATTTTGTCTCATGCTGCTTTAGGTGTTAATCTCTAGACTTTCTTTTTAAAGCACCCTGTTTGTTCTCTGTTTTAGTAGGGCTCTTGCACTGCAAACAGACCTAAAAAGGGAAATTTATTAGGAAAGCTAGAGAAAAAGCTAGAGGACAGGACACTCCTGGCCCTCAGGATCGAGGGGGACTGAGGACTCAGGTCCTGTTAAGACTCTACCTCTGTCTCTCATCTTTGCTCCTCTCTTTTTCGTCTTACTACAGACTGATTTCCTCTGACTGAGAAAGAAAGCACCTGGTCCCTGCTGGCTTCGCGTGTGTCACAGAGGCTGTGCAACTTGGTGACGAGGAAGCAGGCGAGGTCCTGTCTCAGGTGCACTGGTTTTGAATCCAAACTTAATCATAAACTTGCAGGGAGATCTTGACTTTTAAACCTCACCTTGACATCTATATAACTCCTCTGTGAAACGGAGTTAAAAATAAGTTCCTACTTTGGGCGCTGTTGTGAAGACTGTATGTGATAATGTATGGAAAGCATTTAGCTCAGCATCTGGCTCTCAGTTAGGTTACTACTTATTATTTCACTGCCAAATGCAAATCTAGAAAGACTCCCCCTTCAGGAATGTAGATCTCAGGCTATTTTGATACAGATACATTTGGAAGATAAAGGAGGCAGGGCAGGGTCTCTGCTGCTTTCTCTATCAGTATGTTGCAGGTGTTGAATTGGAAGGGACCAGGCAGAAGTGAGTCTTGCCTGGATCTGAAGGCAGAGCTCCCGTAGCACCTGCTGTCAGCTTTCTCGGGAGGGCATGTGGGGACTCTACAGGCAAGACCTGTGCTGACAGCGGGCCAGCCAGGGCACGGTGAGCCTCGGCCACCAGAGGGTGCCAGAGCCCCAGGCTGGGGCACCTGCCCAGGCACCTTCTCCACTGGCCCAGGAGCCTGAGGGAAAGAGGGGCGAGGAAGAAGTGTGTGCCTTTCTGGCTTCTCAGGACTGCCATGCCAGGTGGGAGATCTAGAGACCCAGCATGATCCTGGGGACCTGGGACACGACTCCGGGAAAGCTTGGGGCCTCAGGAAGTGTCTGCCTGGGCTCTGTGTGGGTTAACATATCAAACTCCTAAGTCTGAAGGAGAGCAGACTATTAAGACATCAAGGGAGGGGAGCTGTGGGGGACTGAGGACCAGAAGTGACCTGAAGAAGATACACTGAAGTCAGATAAGGTCCAAAGAACAAGATAAAGGCTGGATTCTAGAGACAGAGACCCCAGGCAAAGGTAGATAGCAGAGCCTTTGAAGGCACATCTGTCCTGTGGGCTGCCCCCCAGGAGCGCTCTGCCAGAATCCAGATTAAACTGAGAAATGCTTATTTTGATCTTAATGAAAATTCTATTGATTATAAATTCCATCATGCACCAAGATAATAGCTATGAAAGCACAAAATTATTTAACATACAACTATCTAATATGTAAGAAGTTTGTCAGTTATTATCTAAAATGCAGTTCCGTGTGCCCCATTTTATAGTATAAGATTGTAGAAAAAAAGAGAAAGCACTAGTATTCTGGGCTTTACTTTTTTTTTTTTTATGGTACCATGGATCAAACTCATGACTTTGTGCTTGCCAGGCAGGCTCTTATACCACTGAGCTAAATGCCCAACCCTGTTTTGTTTTTTGAGACAGGGTCTCACTATGTAGCCCAGGCTGACTGCATACTCACAGAAATCCTCCTGCCTCAGCCTCCCATGTGCTGGGATTACAGGGATGCACCACCCCACCCAACAACAAAATTAGTTTTAATGACTACATATGGAAGTCATAAATTTCATGTGAATATACCACAAGTTAATACTTTCTCTATTGTCGAATACTTAGATTGTTTTCAATTATTAATTGTACTATGGTAAATTCTTTTCTGCATAAAACTGTGTTTGTAGTTTAGATCATTTTCTTAGGCACTAATCTTGAAAATAAAATTATCAGCTCAAAGAGCCTAAACATTTTAAGACTCTTGATACATTAGGTATATAGGTCAAATTGTTTCATAAGAAATTTGCTCAAGCCAGGAGTGGTGGTGCATGAGTATAATCCCAACAGTGGGAGGGAGGAGGTTTGCTGAGAGTTTGAGGCCAACCTGGGCTGCAGGCAGACCCTGTCTCAAAAAATTGTTCAAACATTTTTCTCTATGTTCTTATCAACACTGGATATTACTATTGAAAGTCATTGTTCACTTCTTTAATAACTAATCCTAATAAAATTATGCCTTTTAATATGTTTAGCTATTTATATATCATTCATTGTGAACTGTCTGTTCAGGACTTTTACCTAGTTACTTAAATGCATATAAAGATAAAAACTTTATTAGTAAAATTATACTTTTTAATATTTATAGCTATTTGTGTTTCATCCACTGTGAACTGTCTGTTCAGGACTTTTAGATATTTACCTAAATGTACATAAACATTTTAAAGTGCATTAATCTTTTCTCATCTTAATGATTGGCATTAATTTCCATAATAATCCCTTGTTAGGGAAGGCAATTCTTTTATGAACATTGCATCTACTGACTTAATGATTACAAGGTTTTTCCTTATCTAAGAAACAAGATGGGCATTCACTACATTTTTTCCTAGTGCTTTAAGATTTTTATCTTCTTAAGATGTGATACATACATGTACCAACTCCTCAGGAAGAATGTAATCACTATGTACTGCAAATATGGACTAAGAATATAAGAATAAAAAATTTTAAAGTAAAAAAAAGGGTTCATCTTCTTATATTTAATGTTTGAACTTCACAGGATTACCTTTAGAGCGAGAGAAGCAGTATATTCTTACAGAAAGATGCCATGACCCGCACGGCTCTGGAGGTTCCTGGGGTGAAGGACCTGGAGAGGCTGGGAAACTAAAGAACACACCAAGCTGGGGCCAGGCGGAGCCCCCGTGATTATTTACACCTTTTAGCAATTTAATGTTGTAAGGTGACCCCATTGTTCGGCTTGTCTTGCTGGCTAGGTGTTTTTTGGGGGAAGTAGCTTTTTTATGTGGCTTGCTCTGGACGTTCTTGGGACAGCCATGCCCCAGACCCACTCAAGTGGTCAATTCCCAGCTCCCAACAAAAAGACAAAGTCTTTGTGACAGAGCCGCTTCCTGTGTGACAAAGCTGCCAGCCCTTGACGCTTGCTTCATGGTGCTCGAGGTCTCCTGATGAATTCCTGCTTGTATGACTACACTGGGTGCTTATTCTAGGTACTGTGCACATCAGGTATTCTATTGCTTCTGTTGTGGCCATAGGAGGGTTTCCAAGAATAGAGATCTTTCCTCTGTGCCTTGCTGTGTTGAAACAGGGAACTTCCTTAACCATCTCATTGCCTAATTTATAGAAGATGATAAAAATCAAAGCAGTCAGAGTGGCTCACATGATTCTATTTCAGCTACTGCAGGCCTTAGTAGTCCGAGTATATGACTACAGGAGATTGAATACTTGGAGCTGATGCTTCCAAAACCTTTATGATGCCCTTGCTGTCTCAAGATTCTTACTCTGAAATCAGATTATTGAGCGGGGCATGGTGGTACACATCTGTAATCCTAACACTCAGAGGCTGAAGCAGGAGGATCACTGTGAGTTCAAGGCTAGCCGGAACTGCTTAGTGAGACCCTGTCTCCCCAAACAAAAAGACACAAACAAAAACACAGGCCATTGATAACAACCAGGCTGGCTTCTGCTACAGGGGATGATTGCAGCTAGGAATCTGGCTTCTTATCCTAGGGCACTTCTTATCCTTTTGCACTGTTAAAGGCATCCATTTCAGTGCTGTAGGGCTCTTTATGTCAGGTAAACCAAACCTGAGAGAGAAACAAGCAAATCTTCAACTGCTGGAAAGCTTTATCTAATTCCGTACTTGAGGGAAACTTTTTCTCTCTTTTAGGAAGGTTAATCGTGATCCAGTGAAAGCAGAGGGCTGTGGGAATCCCACAAATAACTCCATGCCTTTGGTGAACCTGGCAGTGTACAAAGTACAAGGCCACCATATAGATAAGCAAGGGATTTCTAATGCAATTCTAGGAGTTGGGCAAGAGTAGCGCTGTGGCTAATGATCAAGGAACCTGACTGGGCACATGTCAGCCTGGAGATGTTCAGGTAAAGTGCAAGGTGCTGTTCCTTACCTACCTGAGGCACTGCGTGGCACAAGGCCACACTGTGACTTAGACTCAGCAGTCCACACAGTGGTCTTTCTCTCATCCTTCTTGGAGCAGATGATGATCATAAATGGAAGACCCTTAGAAATAATCATTTTTCTGAGGCAGAATTCTTTATTCTTTAATACAAAAGCACCAGGTTCTGGAATGAAGAGGCTGATAAAACTACCACAATGCCAGCACTCAGAAGCCTGAGGCAGGAGAATCACTGTGAACCTGTGAATCTACATGCGTTCAGTGACAGCCTGGACTCTATAGCAAAACTTACTCAAAACAAAACAAAGGCCTACCACAAAAGGAGGAGGACAGTTAGACCTGCGGAAGTTCTCTGACTCTGAAGGGACTGTACCGGAAAGACCATCATGGCGTCAGATCCCCAGACTGTATTGGTGATGGTCCCCCTTGTGTCTCAGGAAAGCTCCACCATCCCATATCTAAAAGTACTTTTCTCCAAGTCACATGTTCACACAGGAGATCATAGATAGTGCAGGTTGAGGGGGGATACAAACCCTAATGATGGCTTAAATACAACAGAAGAGTAAATTTTCCAAGAAGTAGTTGTGCTCCAGGCCTCCAATGGGAGCCAAAAATCTGGTGTGACATTCATTTTTAATGCCCCTAATTGGCCTTTTTCCCCCCGTTGGTTTTTTGAGATAGGGTCTCACTATGTAGTTCAGGCCTCAAATTTGCTACATAGCCCAGGCTGGCCTTGAACTCACAGTGACCCTCCTGCCTCAGCCTCCTAGTGTTGAGATTACAGGCATGTGCCACCAGATCTAGCAAATGTTCCTATTTCTAGCCATTTTCCATTAGCCTCAAGTCAGGGAGAGTGACCAGTAAAATCAGAGGAAGTTGCCTAAGGCCCCTGAATTCATCACAGTTGTAACCTGTAGGCTGGAGTTCGCAACCTGAGCTCTACTGGGCAGGGAAACACCACTTCCTGTGTCTGGGGACCAGGCTGCTACAGGACAAAGCCCAGCAGAGAGCATGTGGTGGAGTGGACACACCATGGCCCTGCACCGATGGATGAGTGGCCTGCCCTTTCCCACACACGCTCAGCCACCTCAAGAGCAGCAAACAGGAAATGCCAACCAGTTGAGTTGAAACATATCTTACATTATTTGGCCAACTGTTTGGCTTAATTACGCAGATACATTTGTCTCTGCTGTTATTTTTAAACTAACATTAAATCTTAATTTGGTCCTTGTAAATGGTGACAAAGGAATGGCATTGTAACTTGCCTGTTTTCCTAAAAATCTTACAGTTAATATAAATGAATATTTGTATTTCTCTAAGTAAATGAGACAAAACCATGGTTACCATTGGATGCAACCACTGTATTTATTGTCACCAGAGGAATAAGCACAGCACAGGGCTAGGAATTGGTAATGTGTTCCTAGGGAATGTTTACCTTTGACTTATTATTTTGTTTTGAGACAGGGTCTTGCTATGTTGCCCAGGCTAGTCTTGAACTGGGCTCAAGCAGTCCTTCTGCTTTGGCCTCCTAGGCACCAGTTACCACAGCAGCACGCACCACACAGCCAGTGTTTATGTTAACCGTCCCTCCTCCCAGCCTCCTTTGCCTTCTGAGGCAAGAGTTGAACTCATCAGATTTCCATGATATGAATTTTGATTTTTGTATGTGGGAATGGCATTTTGCAACCATACCATAAGTAGATTTGTGCTCTGAGTTACTTTACACATTGTAAAGCAACAGATTTGCCCTGATCTATCAACTTCCTGCCATCAAAGTCTGGATTAGTTAGAGTTCCTCAGTCAGTCACAGCAGAAACAGACTGGCTCTGGATAATCTGAGTAGAAAATAAATGCTTTAAGGAGATGGCAGAAAGCTAGAGAATCTGTGTGGAGAACAGGAAGCTGGACAGCTCACAGGTTTAGGTGACAGGAAGTCACCAAGGCTCTGAGGGCACAGAACAGGGACCAATAAATGCCAGCCAGATTTTCAGTGTTTAGGTTATGCCATTCAAGAATCAAGTCCCAGGAGTTAAGATTGTAGCATGGTGACTGTCCTAATCAGTTTCCTCATCACTGGGACAAAATACCTGACACCCACAATTTAAAGGAGGAGAGATTTATTTTGGCTCATGGTTACAGTCCCTGCTTGGCCAGCTTCGAGGCAGAAGGAGGACGATAGAGGGTGTGACGAAGGAAAAGTTGTCAATGTGCACTGCAGCCAGGAACCAGAGAGAGAAAGGTGGAGGTTTAAGGAAGTCTGAATATAACACCTCCACAATTCCATTGCCTTCTGAAAGCCATGGTTTGTGTCTAAATGTCCCCTCAAAGCCTAATGCAGTCATAGGGCTTTTTTGGAAGTGGCTAAATCTAGAGGGTGTAATGGATGGCAGTGCAATGCTGGGATTAAGGGTGAGTGCTAGATCAGTCCACAGGTTGGATTGGTGTCACCCTAATTCTAGTAGACTAGGTATGACATAGGGGACAGAGAGGGGCTTATCTCCCTCTTTTCCTCTTGTTGAGTTTGCTGTTTGCTGTTGCCCCTCTGCCATGTGCCACCCTTTTTGGAGCCAGCTGATGATGGAATAAAACCTCTGCAAACTGTGAGCTAAACAAACCTTTCCCTGTTTAACTTTGGATATCAGGTATTTTGTCTCAGCAACAAGAAAAGTAACACCTACCCCTGTAGCTGCAAAGGGGAAAAAAAAGAAAATATTCAAATCCTGGGAAACAGCCTGCTTGCCTAGCTTTTCAGCTAGAGGAGAACAAGGCAGTTTGATTCCTGGACCCACCACGAGAATGCACATGAAGAGGAAGACATTGTGCCAATCGCATTGCTGTAGTCAGAGTAAGTCCTGTGTGAAACGAGGGCTTTAGGTGCCTGCTGTCCAAACTGTTGTCATCCTAGTCATCCTGGGCATCCCAGGTACTGCCAACTTCTACAGCCCCCACCAGGTCAAATGTCAAACCCTCACCACTTCTGGCCACCATATGTCACTGACACCTACCATTGAGATGGAAACTTTGGATGCAGTGAGAAAATTTCCTATCATGACTTTCATAGTTAACAGGAAAAGCATTCAGTCAATCAAGAAATGATAGTTCTGTTCTTAGGCCTCCATAATCCAATGGGGAGCTTTTGGCTTTCAGTTCTCCAAGTGAGAAGAATGGAGTATCAGTATCACATTGAGGGATACCTTTTTTTTTTTTTTTAAAGGACAGATCTCTCTAAATTGCTAAATTCCCCAGGTTGGCCCTGAATTTGCAATCCTCCTGCCTCCGCCCCTGAAAGTTCTGGGATTATAGGTGTGTACCACTATGCCCAGTTTCATTCGTAGATGCTTCTTGCAAAAGCTACACCTGTCCTAAAATGAGGCACAGTTTTCATGTCACTCCAGTCAACATCGGGGTGGCACCTACTTTTTATCATCTACTCTCCCCAGGCACGTGTTCCTTGGAAGGACTCGGGGATTGTACTAGTCCTAAAGTCTTCTAGTCACTTCTGTCATGACACAAAGACTCTTGGTCATCTTCCTTTATGTTCCAGAAGCATATAAATCAGGTCCCTAGTGTGACAAACTTTATCCATCAGCTTGTGATAGGACACACAAGGCAGGGGTGAATAAGAGGCTCTGTGTTATACTTGGAAGGCTGAACACCAGGCTACAATCACAGGGCACGTAGAGTCCACTCAGGGAAGCTGAATTGCTTGAAACTCCAGCTTGAATCATATAGCAACAGAAAGCAGCTAATCTGCTCTCCACTGCATATGGAGCCATTCTGATAAGAATCAGCATTGTGGGAATAGGGTCAAGAGTCCAGAGGACTCGCAGGGCTGAGGAATGTGTGTTGCTGGCATTAAAGCCCTAAATGCACTTTCCCACAGAAACACGGTTATAAATAGTGGTCAGGGTCCTCAGTATTATTAGTACAATATTTCAGGTACATTTGGATGCCGCAAGCTTTTGTGGGCTGGCAGTGGGGCAGAGCCACCGTTTGTAATGTTGTTTCTATATGAGAACTTGCTCCTGGTTCCAGACAACAGACCGGCAAATAAACTAATGAGCTGGGAATTGCCTATTTTGAGGCTTTTCACCAGTAAACACAATAGATTCACAGGCTTTCACAGTCAGTCACACTGAGCTTATAGCCTTGTGGTCTAGGGTGTTGGCTCAGAGCCCAGAAACTGCTGCTGCTGTGTCCTCTGTCAGCTGAACGTTTGATTTAATTCCCCTGCACCTCCAGAGCCCATCGGCCAAGCTGTCTCCACGCGGGGCCCACCCAGGGGTGACCACTCAGGTAGGAGCCAAGTGCCTCTATTCTAGACTTTTTCACTGAAACCCTCTGGGGATTACAGAAAGAACTAAGGATTCAATGCCTAGGCACCTACCTTCAGAAATAAAATCTCGCTTACACAGATGAACTCTACAATCAGGATTGTCAAGGCCACGTAAAATCTCACCCTACACATTTGCCTCAGGCTTCTCTTCTAGAACTGTAGAGAAAGAAGGGTTGAGGAAGGCATTAGCACAAGGAGCACGGGCCAAGGGTCTGAACAAATCTTAGCATTCAGGGCTGGAGACCGGAGCGGTGGTGTGGAGACATCATTTTGGGAAATGGAGAAAACACTGGGGATGTGTCAGGCGCGTATTCTGAGAGGATGTGGGGAGGCGGGCCAGGAGGAATCAGGACAGGGTGTCTCTCGGGCTCCCGAGCTGGGTTTGTCTAGCCTGGCAGATGGTCTATGTCTGGCAAATGCGGAATCAAGGCCAGGAAATCGGTACTCATAGAAAAGGATGGGCAAGAACGGGAAAGTCCCACCACAGAGGCCACCTCTCGTAGGCATTCGAGGGGAGATAACCGGGAACAAGGGAAACAGCCCCTTTTGAAAAACTCATGGATCAGAAAACAAGAGAGACACAAAGCTTGCGCAGTATCGTGGTAAGTTAGGAGACAGAGGGGGCTTGAAAGGGGCGCAGTGGGGCAGGAGAGTCAGCATCAGAGCCACACACATTTATTTAGTTATTTACTTATTTATTGAGGCTGTACTGGGAGTACTGCCTTTGCACTGGGGGATATCCTCAGCCTTTCTAATTTACCTTGAGACAGGATTTCACTAAACTGCTAAGGTTGGGTTTGGTTGGGTTGGGCTGCTGTGTCAGCCTCCCAGAGTTCTGGAATTACAGGTGTGTGTGCCGCCATGCCTAGCAGAGCATCAGTTTATCGATTGATTGATTGATTGATTGAGACACAGTCTCACTTCCCCTGCAGTCTTTTGAAGTCGAAGCAGGCCTTGAACTCACGGAGATCCTCCAGCCTCAGCCTCTTGAGTGCTGAGATGACAGGTGTGCATTTTTAAAAAAGAAAATCTAAAATGCAGCTTCTTTAGGGAGGTAGCAAAAGATTATGTAAACCTAAGAGATTTTCCAGGGCAGACAAAGAAAATGAGGTTAAAAAAAAAATAATAATGAGTCTGGGGTTGGGGGTTTAGCTCAGCAGCGTAAAGTGCCTGCTTGGCAAATGCAAGGTCGTGAGTTCAATCCCTGGTACCAAAAACAAAACAAAACAAAACAAGAGTCAGAAAGTCAAATTCAGTGGGTGAAGATGAATCAAGGAGCAGACAGGTATCTGGAACGGAACAGAGATTCAGGACAGATGTCACCGTGGGCTTGTAGGTTCTCCTGTAGCTACTATTCTAGATACTACCTTTCCAGCCCCACCTTTCGGAGCCCACAGCCCACTCCAGTCCGCATACTTCTGCTTCTCTGTTCTCCACTAGCCATTCTAGTTGTGTCCTATGGATCCCCTGTCTGTTGGTAAATGAATTCTCCTGCTTCTTTAATCTCTCCACAGAACTCTGCCGTGGACACCTTTGCAAACTATCTTGCCAGTTCACGAGAACTCTCACAGCATTCTCCTCACCCGCCATGGTAGGCTTGTGGCTTCCCTTGGGTTCAGAGTGGCCAAGCTCCCCACCTCCCACTCTTGCTGGCCACAGAGAGCTAGAATTGGTTTCTGTTCAGTGCAGCCACGACCAAGCTAATCTGCTTCACCTTCTGGTCTGAACTGAAACCTGGCTTTCCCCTGAGGTTACCACTTCCCCTGCAGTCTTTTGAAGTCGAAGCTATTTTTTTCTTCCATAGCTTGCATATCGGCCAGCACTAGCAGCCTTCATCTGGTTTCCCAAGACCCTTCCAAGCCATTTCTCTTTTGTTCAGGTCTGGAGGATCATGTGCCCCACATATGGCCTTCTTTTTCTTTTTTTTTTAATCTGTCATTCACTAGTCTGATTTTAACCTCACATTTATTAAAAATTTTGCTTGCTTCTTCATCTTGAGGGTGGAGAAAGGGATTTTGCAGACACTGTGGACCACGCAGGCACCTGTTCCCCTTCTGAGTTTTGGATCTTCTACACACAGCATCTTTACTTGGAGTCCACTTTGAAGGGCTCCCGTGGCCACACCCTGTCTGCCTTGTCACCACAGGGACAGTTTGTCACTGCACAACCAACTCTCTCCTGAAACAGCTTGATGAGGTCGAACCCACTGGGTCAACGTTTTTACTTATTTCCAACGGCTTTCTTTTTCCTCTTCCCTGAGCGTCTCTTCACTTCCAGTCCCAACCTCCACACAGTCAGTCGTAGTTCCATTTGGTTGTTCTGTTCACTCATTCATTTATCGATTACAAATATTCAACAAGTATTTCTTCCATGTGTACTGTGTGCCAGGTGCTGTGGATGCAATGACATGGATTTGTCAGGGAGCAGCTCCCAGCCCAGGGAGGAGGGCCATCCAGTATCCGCGGGTAGAAAAGCACCCAGGCCCTGGGATGAGTCCTGGGGCGCAGCCTGGGGGTGGAAAGAAGCTGCAGGAAGAAGAAACAGCTTGAGCAAAACTGGGAGCCTGAAACAAGTATGGCTTGAGGAAGTGAAACAAAAACCCTGTGTAGTTGGAGACAGAAAGCTGCAAGGTGAGGCTGAGTGCGGGGACAAACAGGAAGATCTGCATTTTGAAAAGACCATTGGTAAGAAATGACTCAGTGAAACACAGGGGTTTTTTTTCAGGGCAGTGAAACTCTTTTGTATGATATTGTAATGATGGATACACGACACTATATATGGGCCCAAGACTACAGAACTATACAAGAGTGAACCTTACTGTAAGTGTGGACTTTAGCTGATAATAAAGATTTAAGCTGGGTGTGGTGGCACTAGCCTTTAATTCCAGCACTTCAGCTGCACAGTGAATTCAAGGCCAGCCTGGGCTACAGAGCGTGACCCTGTTTTAAAAGAAAGAAAGAAAGAAGAAAGCAAGCAAGCAAGAAAGTAAGAAAAGAAAGAATCCATGTTAGCTCATCAATTGGAACAAAAGTACCATACTAATTCAAGATGTTTGTAATATGGGGAATGGTGAGTGACACGGTGGATATAAAGGAACATTCTGTACTGTGAGTCCAATTTTCAGTGAACTTCTAGGATTTCTCTTTAAAAAAGTAAGTCTGGGGGCTGGGGATTTAGCTCAGCAGCATAAGCGCCTGCCTTGCAAGCAGGCAGTTGTGAGTTTGATCCCTGGTACTGATAAAAAGGAAAAAGACAAAAAAAAGTAAGTCTGAGGAGCCAGGTATGGTGGCTCATGCCTGTAATCCCAGCTCTTGGGAGGCTGAGGCAGGAAGATTGTTGTAAATTCAAGAACAGCCTGGACTACAAAGTGAGCTCAAGGCCAGCCTGAACTGCGTGGTAAGGCCCTGTCTCCAAAAGACCAAAAAAAAAAAAAAAAAAACATTAAGTCTGTTAATTAAAAATGGTGAAAAAATGATGAGACCATCACTGGCTGCTGTAAGAGAAGGACACTGTAGGGAGGGAAAGAAAATGTGGGCAACCCGAGCCACACACAGTGGCAGGTATTTATAGTCCCAGCTAAGGAGACTGAAGCTGGGGGATCAGTTGAGCCCAGAAGTTCAAGGCAAACTGTGCAATTCAATGAGACCTTGTTTAAAAAAAATCTAAAAAGGGAAAAGAAGGGTAAGGGAAGGAGATGTAAAAGAGTTAAAATGTGTTATATACATGTACCAGCTCCCTCTGAAGAATGTAATCATTATGGGCTGCAAACATGTATTAACAAAAATAAAAATCGAAAGAAAAAATGAGAGAGAGAGAGAGAGAGAGAGAGAGAGAGAGAGAGAGAGAGACTGAGAGACTAAGAGAAACTGCTCCAGAAAGCCAGGCATGAGATGAGAAGATAGTACTTAGTTCATGGTACTCATGGGAAAAGTGAAGTCCCTACAAGATGATTTTTTGGGTTTTGTTTTGTTTTGTTTTAACAGAGTCCCATTATGTAGCTTGGTTGGACTTGAACTCACTACACAGCCCAGGCTGGTTTTAAAGCTGCAGTTATACTCCTGCCTCAGCCTCCTAAATGCCGAGATTATATATGTGTGCTTCCACATGAGCGTTTAGAAGGTAGTATTAATAAAACTTGGTGATGAGCTACAGATGGGGCAGGGATCGACAGCCATGGAAGGTTTTGGCTTGCCCAGTTTGATGATGAAATTGATGTCATTTACCAGTATGGGGGACATAGAACAATTTTATTAACACCACCCCTATATGGTGAGAAACTGTGAACACATGGATTCTCCGTATGCATGTAAATGTTCTGCTCGTGTGAAGACATTTCATGCCTCCTGTTCAACTCTGAGCTTGGTTATTCCCTCCTAAACTTCACTTACAAGAGAAGTCATGTCATAAGTCTTTTTTGTTTTGTTTTGTTTTTGGTATGGGAATTGAATAGGGAGTGTTGTACTATATCTCCAGACCTTTATTATTCTTGAAATAAAATCTCACTAAATCATGCAGGTTGGCCTTGAATTTGTGATCCTCCCAGCTGGGGTTACAGGGATGCAACACCATGCCTGGTCTATGAGTACTACTCTTGCTTCGGCCATTCATTCTCCTCTCTGGGCCTTGGTACTTACAATGAGACCAAGAGAAAGTAGAACCAGATGGCCTCTACTGGGCAGGACAAATCAGGGACATGGAAAGCTGGTGGGTTCTAGAAGCGAGGTCTTGGGATACTGAAACACCTTCATGCCGCTGTCCTCGCCTCAGGGCGTTGCAGTGAACTCTGCTCATCTAATTTGTTGACCATGACTCCAGTCCCAGCAGATCTACAGTTCCTGGATTCCTGCACCCCTGTGTTCCAGGACCAGGAGTAGGGTCTGCGTGAGTTACCACAACCTCAAATCCTGGTCTCACATCAAATACATCTCTGCAAGTCAGATC
Organism: Cavia porcellus; assembly: GCF_034190915.1. NCBI lineage: Eukaryota > Metazoa > Chordata > Mammalia > Rodentia > Caviidae > Cavia > Cavia porcellus. The sequence goes on from NW_026947489.1 coordinate 64,136,269, forward strand.
TGAGACACTACTAGAGACTCCCAGAAGAAGCTTGGTTCTCTGTGTGTTTCTATTTTCAGACAATAAAACAAACGCACCAGCAACTTGTTTTCAAGACCCCCAGGTCTTCAATCAGGTTGGCTCCTCCAGCACGTAGTTCTGGCTTCATAGCTGCCACCTCATCCCCCTTCCTGCCGCAGGGTACTGAGGTACAGAACATGCCACCAACCCAGCCCTCCCGACTTTGTTGCCAGCCCACAGTCACCAGGGGAAGGGGCTGCCCTTCAGTCTCACCTCACCTAAACAAGATCTGTGGTTTCCTGCAGCAAGACTCAAGGTCATCCCATAGATTGTGCCATGTTTTTGCATGGTTTGCTGAAAATGCGATGGCTTTTCTAAAATACCTCCTGGAGAGCTGCGTGAACAAACACGATGACTCAGGTCTGGTATAAGAGCCAGGGATGTGTTGAAACCCTGAGCTTGGGCCCAGGGAATCCCTGAGAAACAGGCTCCTTATAAACGATCACTGAGTTACCCCCTATCCAAGGCTATGATCCTTTGGCACAGTTTCCCTAAGCCTCCCTTTATCATCTGAGTGATAAACAAAGCCTTGTGATGAGTTCAACCCTCTCCTCCTCTCTCCCTAGAGTCCCCAAATCAAACGAGGTCCCCCAGCAAAGGAAACAGCCAACAGAGTGAAGAGTGAACAAAAAATTTTTGCCAGGTATTCCTCGGACAAGAGGACTAACATCTATTAAGAACCCAAAAAAATTAGATTTCCCGAATAAAAATCCAATCAAAAGATGGGCAACCAAAATGAATAGGTACTTCTCAGAAGAAGTACAAGTGGCCAATAAATATATGAAAAAATGTTTGACATTGCTGGCCCTTTGAGAAATGTAAATAAAAGCTGCCCAAGATACCATCTCACGCCAAAAAGAATGGCTATCATTAAAATCTCTAACAAGAAGAAAAAAAATCTAACAATAGCAAAGTTGGGCAAGGATGTGGGGGTGGACTGGGGAGCTTGTCTACATCGTTTGTGGGAATGTAAACTAGCACAACCACTATGGAAATCAGTGTGGAGATTCCTTAAGAAACTAAAACAGATACTTGACCCAGCCGTCCTCTTTCTAGGTATCTTCCCAAAAGGTTTAGAATCAGCAAGTTACAGGGATATATTCCTATCCATATTTATAGCAGCACAACTTATAATAGCTAGATCTTGGAAATAGCATATATGTCCATCAACAGATGAATAGAAAATGTGGTATTTATACATAATGGAGTACTACTGTGCCATAAAGAAAAACTAGAAGCACTTGTAGGTAAGAGGATACAACTTGAAAACATGTCAAGTGAGATAATTCAGGCATATGATATTAAGTAGCACATGGTTTCTCTTACGTAAGAAACTAAAAATAAAGCAAAACCAAAATATATATGTATAGCTGGGCATGGTAGCGCCCACCTATAATCTCAGTACTCAAGAAGCTGAGGCAGGAGGATCACCGCAAATTCTAGGACAACCTGGAGTTCGAAGCCAGCCTGAACTATATAGTGAAACCCTGTCTCAAAAAGAAACAAAAAAGACTATGTGTGTATGTATATGTATATGGATGTATGCATATATATGACTAGAGACCAAAATGAAAGATAATAAATCGGAAGTAGGGAGAAGTTCAAATAATCACTCAAACTACCTATTCCATTGTTTCAAAAACTATTTTAATATACATGCTAATTTGTTTCATTTATACTTCTAATTTCTTAGTTCACTGAAAAGAAAATTTTATGCTGTACCTGTTAATTTCTTGTTCATAAGAATCTTATCTATATCTCATAGTCTGAGTAACTACTTTAAAGACAATGCACAGTCTATTATTGTTATTATTTTGTTATAAAATTATTTTATTTTTTCATAAAATAGTTTACAGCAGTTAATGAAGCGCAAATAAAATGGGAAAACATTAAAGACAAACAAATAACAAGTGCCCTAGAATGCTTTCTTCCACAAGTGAGCATGTGCACGTTGGATGAAGTTCTTCTTGATTTACATCACTGCTCTGTGTGCAGGGTGCAGCCCCCTATGGGAAACCTGCCGGTTCACACAGTGTCCGCGACACCATGATCTCTCCTTTCTCAAGGAATCTTGTGAGAGTCAAACTGGGTTGCTGGTCAGCCCGTGTATCCATTATCCTCGGCCAACAAGCACTAATCCTTGGTTATGTGGCATTAACCAGGACAGGCTGGAGCTGGTGCTCCTGCGGGCAGCAGATTCCTAGAGTGTCCAGCAAATGATGCCACAGCCTCACTTGAACAATGAGTTGAGTCCATCAGAGTGCTGCTGAAGCATGTTTGTAGCTATTTGATTTCTGTCTGTCTGTCTCTCTCTGTCTCTCTTTCTTTCTTTCTCTCTCTCCCTTTCTTCCCCCTCTCTGACTAATGATAAGCTGAATGGAGCACAGAGTAAGTGTTCAATATTTACTTTTCAAACTAATGAACAAAGGCATGAATAAGGTGGAAAGCCTGCAGGGTCAAGAGAAGCTGGAGAAATCAGTAGAGGACTTAAATGAATCAAAGGTTTGACTAATTCAGTTCTGAGTGAGCCATCTTCTGAGTAAGCAGAACCTGTGATGCAAACAGCCATCGTAGTGAGCAGAGCGCAGGCACAGAGGGAGGAGGGACTGAGTCACGCCCCAGTGGATTCACAGAACTGCAGCTGACGGTCTGGAACTGCCTTGCAAGTCCACAGCCACCCCCATTCCTGTTCTTCCCACCCTGATTGCTCATCCCCCCCCCGCCCCGGGCTTCCGTAAATACGCATCTTTACAACACATCATTTTTTACTAAAAGTAACCTGAATGAATTGCCACGGGTCTTGGTAGTCTTGGGTTTTGGGAGGTTTGGGGACAGATAGGTGCCCTGAGGAATCCAATTATTTATCCCATAAAGCGCAAGATGCCTTTTGTGAGTAGCATGGTGGCAGCCTTTAGGAAAATGTCCTGATACATTGGAACTGTTATTGTTTCTGGGGCTTTTATATTTTTTTGAGCCAGAGTGTTACTATGTAGTAGAGGTTGGCCTTAAACTCATGCAGCCCAGGCTGGCCTTGAACACAGTGATCCTCCTGCGTCCTCAGGCTCCCAAGTGCAGGGATTCGACACCATGCCTGGAAATACATTGGAATGTGAAGTGGAAACACAGTTGAGCTCACTCTAGAACCTTGACATATTTACCATATTTATTACCACACAGTTGTTTATTTCTGTTTGTTTTGCAGATCTGGGGCTCCAACCCATAACCTTGGGCTTGCTAAGCAGCTGGTTACCACAGAGTCACTGAGCTATGTCTCCAGCCCCCACTTTCTCTATTTTCTCCAGCCCTTGCTTTCTTTCTCTATTTATTTAATGATACTAGAGATAGAACCAGGGCCTTGAACTCTGCCATAGAAAGCTATATCCCCAACTCTTTTTTTTTTTTGAGACAGGTTCTAGCTTTGTAGCCTAGGCTGGTCTTGAATTCATGAAGATCCTCCTGAGTGTTGGGACTACAGGCATGCACCACACATGTGGCATCCCACTGTTTTAAAATTTAAAAAAAAATTTTTTTAAATTTTGGACAAGTCTCATTAAGTCACTAAATTGCCAGACTAGGCTCACACTGGTGATTCCCCTGCCTCAGCTGTGGATTTGAGTATGGCCGTAGGGACTTACTGACTGAGTCCTCACTCCAACACATGCTCTCTTTGTATCAGTGTCACTCGGTAAATCTGGATCCAGGAAGCCAGTAAATACCCTTTAAGAGATCTGATCAAATCGGGCAGGGTGGAGCACTCCTGTAAACCCAGCACTTGGGAGGCTGAAGTAGGAGGATCATCATGAGTTCAAAGTCAACCTGGGCTACCAGCCTGAACTACACAGAAAGATCTCAAAAACCAGAAATAAATGAGACCTGATCAAATGTCATCCTCTCACCTACCCAGCCTGTTCCTGTCACCAAGAGTGGAAGCCACGATGTCTAAGGGTGTGTCCTTGCAGGAGAGGGAACTAGACTGGCCTCTCACAGCAAGAGCAGGCATTGTCGCTGTGGTGGAGCTGCGCTGCTCCCGGTAGGTCCGATATCTACCTGTTCCCCCCAACACACACACACTCAGCCACTCTTTCCACATTTCCTGTGACCTCTCTGAGGCTGACTGTTTGATCAACAGCTCCCCTTTCTGCAGACTGTTTGCACGTACTTTGGCCATTCTATCTTGTTCTGCCCTCTGATATCTATTTACTCTTGATTTCTGTGGATTAGTTGGCATTTGTCTTATTACTGCCCAGACCCTTGCATTTCTGGTTGCTCTCTCAAGCCCTCAGCCTGCTGTACAGTCACTCTGATGGCCACTTCTCTCCAGAATCCTATTCAGGCAGACCTGGCATAAACCACTTTGGAGACAGCTTCCCTGAGGCCTTTCTAGAATCAAAAGCATATATTAAGATCAGCAATAATCTAGGAGTGTGATGTTCTTCTTGATTCTTGCAAGTTTTCAGTGTTTGCATTTTTATTGTATAATGTGATTTTTGGTGTTTCATTTGCATTGTTTGTTTGTTTTTTGAGACAAGGTCTGGGTTGAATGTAGTTTGTGTTGGCTTCAAACTCACTGTACAGCACAGGTTGGCCTTGAACTCACCATCCTCCTGCTTCACTAGTCTCCCTAATGTGGGGATTTTGGCGTGGGCACCATGCCTGGCTAACTTGTAGTCTTGAATTGCACTCTTTTGCACCTGTGAATGTCTTTTGGCAAAGCCTAACCATGTACAATTCATTTGCTGTAATGATGCCTATGCCCTGTGCAAATGGAAATCTTGGTGTTTGGCGGAACATGACCTGTTTGCTACCCAGATTTTCATCTCTTGGTCCTCGGGTGGGATGAAAGGAACATCCTTGTGGGCGTGGCTTTGAGGAGCATTGTCAGAGGGCACTCCAGGATGAGTCATTAGATTGGCTGGATAAGGCAACATGCAGACTTTTGAGCACAGAGTCACAACAATCAGAAGGGCCCTTCCAAAGGTTGAAGCTGGCATAGAAGACCAAGATTACCTTGGTAATCACTCAGCTAACGTGGTTGGGCTGAGCAGTGGAAGCTAGGCACATGGCGACTGGATGGCAATAGAGACCAGCAGGTTAGTGCAGGTGGTTTTGGTACAAAGTAGGGAAATTAGCAGCCATGGGTTTTCAGAGACTTTTTCAGATTCTATGAATTAGGAAAAACCTATGGAAGGGCTAAGCTATTTTAGATAAACATGATATATACTTTCCACTCCTCTACTTTCCTGCTTTTTGTTTTGGTGACATCCCTACTTCTGTCCTGTCTCTACCTCCAAGGCCTCCTCTGGCTCTTAGGATTTTGGTTCCTGGAATATCTCAGCTTTGCTGGCTTCTGTGATCTGGACATTTTTCCACTGTCTTAGGTGAATATTTTTACATTTTTACATTACATTTTACATTTGACATCTCTACCCCACCTTTTTTTTTTTTTTTTTTTTATCCATACCAGGGATCGAACTCACAACTGCCTGCTTGCAAGGCAGGCTCTTATGCCACTGAGCTAAATCCCCAGCCCCTCTACCCCACCTTTTAAGGGCGATGGCATTTTCTCCTCCCATCACCATAGCTCCATGAAGATGGTTACCTGGAGAGAACAAACGAGAGCCACTGGAACGGAGCAAGCCCAGCAAGACTCACCACCGTGTCTGGGCTCCCAGGCCCATGGATCCTTTGCCACTCTGTCCCTGCTCCAGTCGGTTTCCCTCTGAACTCTGTTACTGTATCTGGCAAAACTCAAGCAAACTGGCTTGGAAATCTTACACAGAGGCCCTCTAGAATCGGTCCTCCGTGTCATGAAGTCCTCCCACCCCTTCACACTCCTACTTGTTCCTTGGTTCCCTTGTTCTTCCATCTCTGTGGAAGCCTTCCTGGACAGTGAGGTGACAGGCATCCTAGCTTGGTTCTTCTAGGTTGCCAAATACCATGATTCTATCTTGCAAAGGTGGCAGATAGCCATTGCAGCAAAGGACTCTTACACTACCAGGCTTCTGCAAATGACACATGGAATTTTGGTTCTTTTGAGACAGTTCTGCTATGGAAGTCTAGGCTGGCCCTTGAACTCACTATGCAGCTGAGAATAGTCTTGAACTCATGGTGATCCTCCTGTTTCAGCCTCCTAAATACTGTGATTACAGGCATCTGCCCCCATGTCTGGTTCCATCATGTCTCGCCCCAAATGACACTGGGAACAACTAAAATCCTCATACTTGGTCACTAAACTTGAGTGTCTTTTATAATTACATTTCAGAAGAGAGAAAGGACATTGTTTTATCATTGGCTCTAATCATGCACACCACATCTAGGAAAACACATGAATCACAAGTACACAACTGGATAAATTTTTGTAAATTGAACACATCCACACCGGGATCAAGAAACAGCTCCTTATGAGCACTCAGTCCTCTCGTGTCCCCACCTTCTGTTACTCCTCAAGTGAAAACCACATTTTGGATCCCCAACATGGTTTGTTTTAGAATTTCATATAAATGGAGCTTATTATTATCATTATTTCTTGTGTGGGTTTTTGTTTGATGGTATTTAGTATTCATCCATGTATATAATAATAGTTCTTTCTTTTTTGCTGTATAGCTTATTGTATGAATATGCTATTCTTTATCCATTCTACTGCTGTTGGACATTTGGATTGTTTCTAGCTTTTAGCTATGATGAAGCATCCTGCTATGTACATTCTTGTGCATGTCTTTTGATGAACATATGCATGCATATTTGTTGGCTATGTGCTTAGCAGTAGAATTGTTGGGTAAAAAGTATGTGCATATGTTCAGTTTTAGTAGATACTGCCAAACAGTTTTTCAAAGTTGTAACCAAGGAGATTCTTTTATTTTTCCTAAACCTTGGGGAATCAGAAGGAAAGGGGTGCATAGCACCTGCCTACCACTGCATCGTTTTGGCAGCTAGTGCTGGCAGGTGCAGTTTAAAGGCAAACCTTTCCCTCTATCTGCATTGATTTTTCCAAGTAGACTTTCTTTCCAAGGTGCAGGGGCTTGGACAGAACATGCCACCTACCTCCAGCTGGCTGTCGGAATCCTGCAATACTGGACTTAGTGTAGAGCCTCAGCTAAGTCAATACCAGACACCAAGCCAGAGGAGTTAGCATAACAGAAAGCTGGGCGAGAGAGGTCAAAGTCCTAAGGCCCCAGGAGAGTACAGGAGGGAGCAAAGCGGAGTCGACAGGAATAAAGGGGAAGCTGCCGAGATCCAGTTGTACAGCCAGCCAGCCTGAATCCAGGGAGTGCAGGAGAAAAGTGAAAACAAAACAGCCACAACAAAACGAGCAAGCGACAAGAGTGGAAGTGGGTGGGTCTGCGGTTCACGACTGGCCTGTATGTACGGGCTGGCCCAGGGTGACAACGGTCAACCAAGTTGAAAGACATGAAACATACAAAACAAAACAAAGCTGAGTAAGCCGTGTCTGGAAATGTCTTTTAAGAGTAATTGCAAACTTCTGGGAACTTGAATGGAGAATGTGGGGGTGGAACAAACACAGTTTTCTGTCCGAGATGTTCTGTTTGTGTAACACAGTTCTCCAGGCCACTTGAGCTTGGCAGCCCTGCTGGAGACAGATCACTGGGACCTCGGGTCCCTTCTGTGTCTGTCAAGGACGTGTGGGGGCTGGGGAGTCTCACATGGGCTGTGAGGGGCCGATCACGGACTCATTTCCCTGGCCCCAGCTGGTGCACAGCCACTTTTCTGCTGAAGTGGGGAGAGATGTCTTCCTCCCACCTGTTCCATAATTAAGCCACAAAAAAGGCCCCGTTTCCTCGGGTGCCTCTAACGGTACAGCCCTTTCATTTGACTTTGTTTTTCACTTAAGCAACAAAAACAACCGAGGTAACAGCATGAGTGACTTCACAGTGTGCTGTAACCAAAAATCATCTCTTCTCATTTTTTGCCCAGCAACTCCCCCAGCCCCACTAAACCTCTAATACCAAATTCTGTACTCACTGTGTGGCCTTGAACAAGTTATTCAACATCTCTAATCATTTTCTTTGTTTCTCTCTTTCTTTCTTTCTTTCCTGAGACAGAGTCTCGCTATGTAATTCACATTGGCCTTGAAATCATTGTGTAGTTGAGGCTGGCCTCGAACTCACAATGATCCTCCTGTCTCAGCCTCCTGAGTGCTGTGATCACAGCCATGTGCCACCACATCCAGTAGTTTAATACTTAATTTTATCATGGGTAATATGGGAAGAAAAATACCAACTTTTCAGAGTTATTGTGAGGATTTTATAAAATAATATGTACAGGGTCTAGAACAGGGGATATTTTCACACACACACACACACACACACACACACACACACACACACACAGAGCCCCCACACACACACACACATTCCCGTTTTCCTTCCCCTACATGGAAAGAACAGCTTTGACTGGGCCATTTTTCTCAGTGGCCGGGGCCATGCATCTGTGCTTGGACCATGCACCCAGTGTGGCTCTTCTGGCTTGATTCCACCTGACTCAGCTGGCATCTGTTCTGGGTGGACCTGGGCAGGGTCGTCCCTTTGGTGTTCAGCACTATCCCTTTTCAGTGCTGCTCACCCTAAGTCTCTCCACCTTCTAGACCTCGATGATGCTCAGAGGAGGGTAAAGGTTGAGAACTGAGGCACAGGTCATGCTTTCTTGGGGTTCTTGACTTCATGTGATCTAATTAGACTCCAAACCAACCCTGACCTTCCACACTGTTAATATAGTATTTTGGTTATCTATTGCTGTTGAATAAAAACCATTCTAAAACTCAATGACTTACAAATTTAAAAAAAAATTTCTCATGATAATGTGGGTTAACCAGGGACGTTCTGCTGGTTGGTTCTGCTGGTCTCATCTGACTGCGTCACACACCTGTGTCCAGAGGTCTTGACTTCTGTCTTGCGCCTTCTCAGGGCCGCCTGGGGGACATCTCAAGGGGTGGCTAGCAAAATCGGGCCTCTTCCTCTGTGCACTTCAACTTCTTCAAATGGTGGCTCAGGCCTTCAGAAAGTGTGAATGTGGAAGCTTCCAGGCCTTTCTAAGGTGTAGGCCTGCAACAGGTACAGCATCTCTGCCACCATATTCTGTGTCTTCAAATAAGTCATTGAGCCAGGTATAGTGCCATGTGCCTGTAGTCCCAGCTTCTTGGGAGACTGAAGCAGGAAGATCCCAGAATTACTTTGTTTTTTTTTAAATCTCAAATTCAAAGTCCACCTGAGCAATTTAGTGAGATCCTATCCCAAAATTAAATAAATAGCTAGATGTGGTGGTGCATGTCTATAATGCCAGCACCCAGAAGAGGAGGGAGGAAGATTGCTGTGAGTGTGAGGCCGGCCTGGGCTATATAGTGAGCTCAAGGACAACCTGAACTGCATAGCAAAACTGCCTGTAAATAAATAAATAGGGCTGGGGATGTAGCTCTGCAATCCCTGCCTTCAGTCCCCAGTACTACAGAAGAAAAACCCAACAAACAAAATCATTGACCCAACTCCGCCTCAGGCGTGAGGTCTACCCAGGAGCATTGGGCCAGGAGACAAGATCCACGGGGCAGTACAAGTGTGACAGACTTCACAGGGAATGTCAGTGCTATCATTTCATCTTCAGTGACTGCATTTAATAACTGAAGGCCTTGTTCCTACCAGCTCAGGACCAGGCGTGATCTCCGTCAAGTTTTCTGAGAGCTCGGGGTCTTTGCCATGGGGTTCCGCATGCCCTCAGCACCTTCAGCCGCTGTCTCTGCGCGGGGTCTCATTCATAATCATGCACATCAAGACTTTGTCGGCCTCTCTGCTCAGATTTGATCTGAAGGCTGTGGGAAAGTTAGATAAAATCATCCGTATGCATTGTCTAGTGCTGTGCTGGTAAATACACGACCATGATAATTGCTGTTTTTGTTGTTACCAGAGTCTCCAAGATATCGCTAGGACCATGGTAAAAATGTGACGAGATGGCTTTGCAACAGCTTTGCAGTGTCTCGGCTCCTCAGGGCACCTCAGCAATTAGTGCCCTAGAAAGTGAGTGAAAGGCTTAACCCGAGATAGTGGGGATACAATGGGTCATCAGCTGTCTACACAGAAGATAAAAGGAGATGCAACAAGTCCCCAGTCCTACTGCAGGAAGAGTCAAAACAAGAACAACAATATGAAAAAATGGAAATAGTCTGATGTTAGGTGCATAGGAAAAATAATTCATTGGAAAGAGACCATAACAAAAGGAGGAATTATTTCTTAGCAACAGGCCCCAACAAGTGATGAGTCCAACCTAGGAGAAAGATTATCTTGACAGGGAAGAAGGAAGCCAGTCGGGATGAGTCTTATCTGCAATCCTAGCACTCTGGGAAGCTGAGACAGGAGAAATGCATGTTTGAACTGAGTCTGGGAATTTAGCAATTTAGCGGGATCTTATCTCAAAAAGGGCTCATGGTATATAGCTCAGTGTGAAGGCCCTGGCTTCAACCCTCCCCAAATAGTGCAAAGAAATAAGAGAGAGAGGAGAGAGAGAGAAGAAAGAAATAAAGCAGAGTAGCATTTCCAGCTTGAACCCACTTGAGCCAACTAGATATTATTTTATTTATTTTGTGTCAGCAGATGAATTTTACTTTGAATTCCTGAAGCTATACAGAAGTATGCCTTATAAACTTCGTGGTACTGTTGTATACATTCAACAAAGTGCCAGCCTTGTATACCACTTAAATTTTCATAATCAGGATTATACTTTCAAACTATGTAAACACAGCCCACAGAATTAAAAACAAAATCAGGAGCCATCCACAATCCTACTAAATTGCCAATTACCAGTTTTACATTAATACTTGATGTAATAGTCAATAATGCTGGGCATGGCATATGCCTGCGATCCCAACGCTTGGGAGGCTGAGGCAGGAGGATTACTGTGAGTTCTAGACCAGCCTGGACAGCTGAGGCAGGAGGATTACTGTGAGTTCTGGAACAGTGAGCTCAAGGGCAGACTGACCCTGTCTCCAAAAAAAAAAACCAACCAACCAACCAAACAAACAAAAAAAACCCAAACCAAAACAACAATATTGGGCTGGGGATTTAGCTCAGCGGCATAAGCACCTGCCTTGCAAGCAGGCATTCGTGAGTTCGATCCCCGGTACCGATAAAAAGGAAAAAGACAAAAAAAAAAAAAAAAAAAGATTTTTTTTTCCAAACAGCCAGACATAGTGGAACATGCCTATAATCCCATCACTTGAGAAACTGAGGCAGGCGGATCACTGAGAGTTTGAAGCCAGCCTGGTCTACATAGTGAGTTCAAATTCAGTCTGTACTATATAGTGCAATTGGATCTCAAAAACAAACAAACGAACGAACAGTCCATTGCCTAGCAGGATTATTGAAAGCAGTGTCAGTCTCATCCCACTGTACTCTGGCGGGAAGGTTTCCTGAGTAGGGATGTGATTGGTCAACGCTGGAAAGGACCAGATCCATACTAGAAAGTTCCATTTCTTTAACGATATTATTTTAAAGAGAAACGGATGCATATTCTTGGAGAGACAGCTGTTAGAGCCCTGCCCAACCAAGATGACTGAAGGCACCTCCTGGGGTTAGGCCCCCATTTCTGCCCTAGGCCCCAACAACTTCAAGAGTGCTGCTTGGGGGGGCTGAGGATTTAGCTCAGTGGCATGAGCACCTGCCTTGCAAGCAGGCAGTTGTGAGTTCGATCCCCGGTACCGATAAAAAGGAAAAAGACCAAAAAAAAACAAAGAGTGCTGCTTGGTAATCATTCACCATCAGCCAAGCTTGTACACGGAGGTTACAGAGCAAGAGCTAATCAGTGTACTCACTCACTGCTCAATTAATGAACAGATAGACAGAAACAGATTATTCGTATCGGAAGAACTGCGAATAGAACATCATCTCTTTCTTTCTGTCTCATTTGTAGAAGAGACAGAAGAGTTTCTGAACAGAAGTGAGCAAAATTGATGGGAAAAGACTTCAGTGGCAGGCAGAAAAGCAGGGCAGTCATGGGAATCCTTCAAGCTGATTTGATCACAAACGCAGCAGGGAGGATCTGCGAGGTCTTCAGGGGCTGAGTTAGTGGAGAGCTACAAAGCCGTGGAAATGGATCAGAAAAGATGTTTGACCCTGTTTAGAAGACACAATATAGTGTTCATTTGTTTTACTATTCTGGGAGTATTCATGTACAAGATCCTGTCTGTCCTTGTGAAACTTATTATGCTCTGGAGGAGGAGATAGATAATAAAAGAATCAATAGATAAGTAAAAATGTACGGAGAAAATAGAGCTGGAAAGGGACGAGTGGGTGACTGGGTATGTGTGGTGTCCTTATTCTCCCTGTACTTAGCACCAGGGAGCCTCCATAAAAGGCGAATGAATAAAAGAATAAGTAACTGCCTCCTCCCAGGCCCAAGTTCCCCCCTCATACCTACTTCATTGTCAGTGGCCTTCATTCACTCTTCCTTTCAAATATAATGCACTCCACTGATTGGTTAATTAGGTCACTTTTCTACTCCCAAACCTTTAGTAGTTCCCTATTGCCTCTTTCCTCTCAGCTAAGTTTAAAGAAAATATTATATTTACCTGTCACTGAATGTTGTTTACTGGATAATATTATCATCCCCTTTTATTTTTATTTATTTATTTGCATTCCTGGAGATTGCCAAGCTACATCCCCAACTCATTATTTTGTTTTGTTTTAGGACAGGATCTTCCTAAGTAGCCCAGGCTAGCCTCAAATTTGAGATTCTCCTGCCTCAGCCTCTTGAGCAGGTAAGACTATAGGCAAGTACCACCATGCCTGGCTCTGAAATAGCCTTCTAACATTATTATGAACCTAAATTACTTCACAGGAAGCAGATGATAAACAATAAACTACATTTATGTCACTTGCTTTAAGACTTTGAGCTATGAAATCACTATGCTTTAGCATTGAAAACAGCTTTAGAAAGAGTCTAGGTCAATTCTATTTCCTGGATGAGGAGACTAAAAGGGATGCCCTGTCAGAACTACAACCCAGAGCTTCTACTGGCCACTGTCCTTCCTCATGCACTGTTACATGGGCAGTCCCTTCTGCAGGGTTTCACAGAGCATGTACACAGTTTGTAACCACTTCCTACCCTCGTGTACATGTTTCCATGTATAGACATAAACCATGTCCTTGTCATTTTTGGTAGCTACATGGCATTCTGCTATATCAACATGGGTATTGGTTTTTTCTGAATCATCTTGAGTTGCACAAAGAAAGAAAACAAGCCAGCACTAACATTCTGTGTTATGTCTCTAAAAATAAGATAATCTGTAACAACTTTGTAAAGTATGCTTAAAAAAATGAAACATTCTTAATCTAGATTACTGGTGTTTTCTTTTCTAAAAGTGAGATATGATCATTTGTGTGCTTTTAAGTGTTACTCTTATTTAAATATTTTAGTATATAAGAAGAGTTAAGCCATAAATATGTACAAAATATGAAATGGCTTTGCATTGGAGTCAAACTCCTAATTCAAAATATGCACATATTTAGATTTCTGATTATCCTTTGTAATTCATCTCCTTGACCATGGCTACCATGCATTTGGAAATTCAAAAGAGGTTATGTAAACTATTATTCCGCTCCCTCATCTGGAAAATAGAATCCTACATAGGCGAATAGTTACAAAGTTTATTCCTAAAATGTCTCAGGATTTATGACATCATTATTTTCCAAAGTCTTGGTAAAAATTAAGGCCACAATGACAATCTAATGATCATTTTGTGGTATTGTTCTGTCTTATTTTCCTTGATAGTTATTACAATGGTTTGGATTTACTTTTGTTTTTGTTTTTTGAAACAAGTTCTCTTTATTTGTCCGGGCTGGTCTCATACTTGGGACTTCAAATAATCCTCCTGCCTCAGCCTATCAAACAGGTGGGACTAGAGGTGTATGCCACCATGTTCAGCAAAAAGCAGATATTTTAAGATTTTTAGCTCATACTCAAATTTGGTATTAAATAGACTGCTTTGCATCCAAATCAAAACTTTAAAGTAAAGGCCAATGCATCTATAAAGTGAACTTTGTCATTGTTGTTTTTGTAATTCTGTCATTTTCCACATTCAAAAGTTGATAATTGTAACTGGGCATAGTGGAGTATGCCTGTAATCCCAGTAGTCAGGGAGGCTGAGTCTTGAGGATCGAAAGTTCAAGCCCTGCCTGGGCAACTTAGCCAGACTCTGTCTCAAAATTAAAAATAAAAAGAAGACTGGGACATGGCTTAATGCCCATGTATGCCCATGCACCTGTTTGCACACACACATACACACACACACACACACACTCACTCACTCACAATTATGGATGCCATGTAGAACCAGCAGACCAAGTTTGAAAACTGCAGGTGACCCCCCACCCCACAGGCAGGCAGCACTGGGAGCCTAAATGTGACTCGCTGCCATCTTTCATTGACTCCTCTCTGTGCCAAGAGTGTTCAGAGCACTGTGACCGGGCTTCTCATTACAGATTGGTAAGCAGAGGTCAGGGAGGAGAGGTGCTTTGCTTAAGGTCACACAGCTAGCAGAGCCAGAGGGCTCGGCTTTGTCTGATTGCAGAGCGCATGCATTTCATAGACCACTCTCCCTCTATTTGAGAGATGGTGGACAAAAGCGTTGGACGTACCTGAGGAAGAGTCTCGTAGGCGGGAGTGAGATACGGGTTGAAGCTGTTTCCATGAGAATATGCGGTTTATTAACCTTCATCAGACACTTTTAGTGACTCATTTTTACAGTGAAAGATAAAGATTTGGGGGGGGCTGGGGATTTAGCTCAGCGGCATAAGCGCCTGCCTTGCAAGCAGGCAGTTGTGAGTTCGATCCCTGGTACCGATAAAAACGAAAAAAAAAAAAAAAAAAAAAAAAAAAGAAAGAAAGATAAAGATTTGGAATGAATATAGCTGGCATTTTTTTAATTGTCTTTTTAAAAATTACAATGTTTACATAGTTTTCATGTTGTTTTCTTTTTTGGTGCTAGGGATTTAACCTGGGACTGCACACATGCTAAGCACGTGCTCTACCACTGAGCTATGTCCTAAGGCCCTGTTTCTATGTTTTTAAAACAGATCCCTTCTAGCCACTCATGGTGATGCAAACCTATAATTCCAGCATTTGGAAGGCTGAGGCAGAAGGATTGTTGTGAGTTCAAAGCCTGTTTGAACTATACAAGAGTTGCAGTCTCAAACAAAAAACAAAACAAACAAAAAAACCCAGACACCTTCTAAATTCAAGCATGGTGGAGGTTAACACACTTGTCCCAGGGCAAGACAGAGGTGAATTTGTTTACAGCGAGTAGAAATATGAAAACAAAACAAAAATACAAAACTGGCATCAGGTTATTCATTAATGCCATTTGGATTAGTCTTGGTTTATTTTTACAATAGGAAATCCAATACATTAATAGAAACAAAAGGAAAGCCAGGAGACAGGCTAAAATTCTTTTAAAATCTAGGTAGATAACATGACATGTATTTTGCAAGCAGCTTTCATTGAGGGAAGCACATTTGCAAAGGAATCTACTAAAGTGAAGATGATACTATGATAGCCAGCCTCCGGGGTAACCCAGAGTGACCTCCTGTCCTGAGCTTCTCCTCCCACACCAAAGCCCAGAGGAGCTACATTATCAAGGTGAGCGTGCGGGACCTCTGAGGCGAGATAATGAACACTGTACTCTTGGATCCTTTGCTCTGGGGGAGGCTAGCTGCTGTGGCTGCAGGGACCCCTGAAGCTAGACCTGGGTGAAGAAAGCTCGGGCCTGCAGTGAGTGGCCGTCAGCCTGGAACAAGCAGCAGTGACTACAGTCACAGCCCACTGAACCTCCTGAGGAAATCCAGCTGGAACTGTCCAAACAAACTCTGCGATATAACTCATTTATGATTGTAGAGCCACGAGGGCTTAAGGTCACTGGTTTTACGGCATAGATACCTAATGTGCGTGATAGTTATTTTTTCTCCTATCGATGCTGGAGTTGAATCTTCACACATCTAAATCCATGTTCCACCGCTGAGCTACACTCCCAGCCCTACATGCTACTATTTGAATATTGCTTTTTAGAAACAAAGTTTGCTCTTTTCCTAATTACTAGTTCATTGTTTCCCTGAGCATAGGTCCACCTTCCTTTCTTTTTTCCTTGTTTTTTTGTGTTTGTTTGTTTTTGAAACAGGGTTTGGTGCGTAGTCCAGGCTGGCCTTAGGTCTTCAGTTTATGATCTTCCTGCCTCAGCTTCTGGACTGCTGGAATTACAGGCATGTGCCACTACACCTAGCCATTTTCTTTTCTTATCACCAATTCTTTTCAAAAGAATTCTTCCATTCTTCATTTTTGTCAAGGTTTTGTTTTTTAAATTGAGTTTATTGGTACAATTTAGATGATCACATTCATCATAGAGAATTTGTACCTATACATGATACATCTTGATTTTTTTCCCATTCCTTTACCCTCCCTCCAGTCTTTCTTCCCCTTCTTATTTACAGAGCTTTGTTTCCATTTTATCTTTCTTTTCTCATTTTCTCTCCTCCCTTTTTTCCTTTCCTCCTCCTGAGTTCCTCTTTCCTTTTGAACAATGTCTTCCTATTTCACAATTTCTGTTATATGTTTTGATCCTTATTTACACTTTCAGTTTCTCATGCTAGAGAGATGATGTGATATTCACACATGATGAGGACTATGAACTCCAACAGAATGAATCCACCAGGCAGGGCAAATAATTAAATAGGGGACAAAAAAGGGGGTGGGGCCACTAACAGGAAAGTAATATCACAAAGATAAGTCAATATGTATCAGCTATAACCCTCAATGTAAATGTTCTCAATTCACCAATCAAAAGAAACAGTTTGGCAGGATGGATCAAGAAACAAGGTCCAACAAAATGGGGCATACAAGAAACACATTTCATTCAAAAAGAAATTCATAGACTGAAAGTTAAAGAGTGAAAAACAGTACTCCAAGGAGCAGGAACCTGGGAAAAAGCAGGGGGAGCTATTCTATTTGCTGACAATGTGAACTTCAAACCAAACTGATCAAAAGAGATAAAAGGTCACTACTTACTTAAGTGAAAACTCCAAGAAGAGATAACAATCATAAATATATATGCACCAAATACCTGTGCACCCAACAATATGAATCAAATATTAGTGAACATGAAAAATCAAATAAGCACTAACACGATTATAATGAGGGACCTTAATACTCCATGCCTTTTTTAAGGTGTAGTCTTGCTGTGTTATCTAGGCTGATCTTGAACTCCCGGGCTCAAATGCTCCTCTTGCCTTGGCCTTATAAACAACTGGGATTTCTGCTGTAGGCCACCATGTCTGGATTTTCCATTTTTTAATGTCCTTAACAACACATTGTTTAAGGGAAGTATGTTTTTATTTCTAATTCATTTGCTTCCCTGAGGTATATCTCCACTTTGCTTTCATTTTTTTGTCTTTCTTTGTTTTGTTTCTTGAAACTGTGTGTAGTCCAGGCCAGCCTTGAGTTCACAATCCTCCTGCTTCAGCTTCCAGACTGAGGCAGAAGACTGAGAGTATTCTCATTTTTTCTACGATAGTGGGAGTTTAAGCTAAACAATATGGAGATCCTGAATCAAAAGTAAAGGTAATAGAAACAGAAAGAGAAAGATTTAAATTGTAATTCTCCTTTCTCTATGTTGCTAATTGTACTAAACAATCATGCATTAATGAAAAAGAAAATGTATTATTCTACAGATGAAGGTGTACTAAGTAGTATAACCCAATGATTCTTTTATTTTTAGGGGGGTTGTGTTTTGGATAAGGTCTTGTTAGGTATTTCAGGCTGGCCTTGAACTCGAAGCAATCCTCCTGCCTCAGGCTCCCAAATGCTAGGATTTTTTTTTTAATCAGTACCAGTGATCAAACTCACAACCGCCTGCTTACAAGGCAGGTGCTTATACCGCTGAGCTAAATCCCCAGCCCCCCAAATGCTAGGATTGCAAGTGTGTGCCATCACATCCAGCTCAACAGTTCTTTATGCCTACCAGGTATAAAGCCTCAATGATGGTTGGGGATTTAGCTCAGTGGTATAAGCACCTGCCCTGGCAAGTGTAAGGCTATGAGTTCAATCCCCAATACCACATACACACACACACAAAAGCCTCAATGACTCCAATGGCCACAGACTGAATCCAATAGCTTTCTCTATATAATTAGGCTTCTACCTTGTTTATACCAGATTTTCTACTGCTGTCCTTCACAAACTTATTGCTTCAGCCACACTAAACTGTGATTTTCCAAGTCATGCCTTTTGCATGTCATGTAGCTATGGGGTAATATAACAGCAAAACAAAAATAAGGTTTGTGATAAGAATTTAGGTAATGCTGCATAGTATAGATTCTTATGGGCAATTTATCATGCATGTTACCACACTAAAAGGTCTGAGGTATCCTTCAGTAAAGCCACTTAAGCTTTAAAAACAAAAGGTTAGAAAAAGAAAGAAAAGAAAAAAACCTAGCCAGACCATCACATACTTAATAATCCCTTCTACTTGAGAGGCTGAGGCAGGAAGATCACAAATTTAAGCCTTGCCTGGGGCAATTCAGTGAGACTGTCTCAAAATAAAAAATAAAGCCAAGCTTGGTGGCTTCAATCTCAGTCTGTAATCTCAGCATTTTCGAGGCTGAGATATGGGAATTGCTACAAGTTCAAGGCCAACTTGGGCTCTATAGTGAGTTCAAGGCCACCCTGAATACATAGTGAGACCCTGTCTCAAAAAACTCCAAAAAGACACCTACATTGAGGTTCCATCTCACCATAGTCAGAATGGCTTTCATCAGAGAATCTAGAAATGATAAATGCTGGCAAGGATAGGGGGTGCACCTACATTCCTGGTTGGTGTGTCAATTAGTACAACCATTGTGGAAATCAGTATGAAGATTCCTCAAAAATCTAAAAATAGAGCTACTATTTGATTCAGCTATACTGTTCCTTGGTATATAGCCAAAGAAATCAAAGTCAGCATACCATAGGCATAAACCCAACTTCAGTGTGGTGCAATATATAATACCCAAGATCTGGATCCTGTGTCCATTCCATCCATGGATGAATGGATACAGAAAATGTGATGCAATTAAGTATTATTCATTGAAGTATTATTCATTAAAATAAAAATAAAATGTTGTTGATTGCAAAAAAGCAGTACGGATCTAGAGATCATTGTGTTGAATGAAATAAACCAGGCTTAGAAAATTGAATATAGTTTGTGTTCCCTTATATGAGCAAAAAAAAAAAAAAAAAAGCCCCAAAAATATATTAAAAAAAGAGATATGACAGAAAACTAGAAAGTAAACTTTTAGAAATAGGAGGGGAATCAAGGGAGGAGGGAAGAAAAGGAGAAGACAGTAACAAAGAAAGTGATCAAAACGTGTTGTATGTACATATTAATACTCCAATGCAAATTTCATGAATCTGCATTACTAATATGAATCATTTTTTAAATGAGCCATACAATTTTTTTTACAGAATTTCAAAATGTTTGAGATCTTCCCCTTTTCCTATGACTACTTCAAGAAGAGGAGGAAATGCGTTCTGGCTCGTGAGTCAGCACTGTGTCTCTCTCTGGGTGAGACACTCAGCTTTGCAGAGGCTAAGTATTCCTTCTTGAATTATAAAATTAAGGAGCTGTTGAATGTTTCTAAATTACTCCTGGCTTTTAATAGTCAAGGGACAAAAAATGTAAAAGTTTCAACCTTTGGGAGAAAAGATAGTGCTAGTCAAAGACTAAAATCTCTTGAGACTGTGAACAGAAGCCTCATGACCTGAGATATGGCTGCAGGTGAGGGCTGAGCAAAAAGGAGCTGGTATTACCGGAAGCTCGAGAGTGGGAGCCCTTATACAGTTCAGCAGCAATGTGGTCTACCGTAGCTGAGCAGTGGAGAATAAGTCTAACTCCCTGAGTGATCTAGCTAAGAAGGTTTCCAAACAAAGATTTCTCCTTACGTTTTATAGTAAAATGCAAGAGGGAGAAAGTTAAGCAAAAAGGAGAGAGTTTGCTGGTTTTAAAGATTTTCACTCTCTATAAGTGACAAAGAAGGGTGAAATTAACTTGGCACCTCTGAGTAAATATTAAACCCAAAACAGGAACAGGTGGTCCAAGGCTGAGGGTATAGCTTAGTGGTACAGCATTTGCCTGGGCTGGGTGTGGCCCTGAATTTAAAGCCTCTGATTTTAATCCCCAGTACCAAAACCAAAACCAAAACCAAGCAAAAGAAAACATGGCTGGAAGATAAAGCTAAGCATGTGACCATACAATCTTTTGTCACTCTTAGGAAGATTTAAACTTGTGCTGCAGGATGCTATTTAGTCAAATGAAAAGTTCTCTCAGGAGGTAAAGGTGTGCCTCAAATATTCTTTCAATAAAGTGATAATGCAAGCTGAGGCTGGTGCTGCATGTCCGCAATCCCAGGGCTCAGGAGGCTGAGGGAGGAGGATCGCTGTGCAGTCGAGGCCAGTCTGGGTTACATAGTAAGTTCAAGACCAGCCTGAACTACATAGCAAGACCTTATCTCAAAATACCAAAAGAGGACAAAATAAAATACTAATAATACATATGGCAAGCTTCAGGGAATAACTCCTCATCAGAAACCCAAGGGAGAGAAGATCCCCTGAAAATGATTTGAGAGTGTAGCTTCTATCTAACAGAGTGAACCCTATTATGACAACAAAAAGACCCATAAGGTTTGCACAGAAGTCTATGTGAAGAAATATCGACACTTGGAAGGGAAAGGAAAATAAAAAGAATTAAGATGTGTTATGTACATGTACCAGCTCCTCTCGAGGAATGTAACCAGCTACTACAAGCACATACTAATAAAAACATAAAAAGAAATATTGCTGCCCTGAACCAAAAGGGGCAGAAATAGCTCAAAATGAAAAGGGGACTTTGAACTTTCAAAGTTCTACTGGCAAGAAATAGGCCTGGAAAATTCAGCTAAAACATGAACTCTCCAACTTGGTAAAAGGAGGAGTCAGAAGACACAACTAAGACCCCATAATAGGGAGCTGAGAGCCAAGGAAAATTATTTCCTGGTCATGAAATTTAAGGATCTTTCAGTATTTTCTCAACCGAATTTCAGAATGAAAACAGGCCAGAGCTCCTTCGTGCTAGTCATTTGCCTGCATTTTGAGCAGGAATGTCTCCAGTCTCGTCCTGGCACACCTGACTCCTCGCTGCAGTGCGGGCTGTGTGGAGCAGCAGATAAGTTATCTCTCCAGTTTCACAGGTGGATAAGAGCTGTCCTCAAGGAGCTGCACTTAAGGAACCCAAAGAGCCTTAGCTGCCACTGGACTTAGATGATGAGATTCTGGACTTCGAGCTGATGCTATCACGAGATGAGACTTCTGGTGACTTTGGAAGAAGGTGGGTGCATTTTAGGTGTGGGAGAGACATGAATCACTGGGAACCAGAGGGTGGGCTGTGTAGGTGGCCTCCAAGATAGCCAGCCCTCCAGGATCCCGGCCTCTCAGTGTTCACACCTTGGGCAGCTCCCTCCTACCTTATACCACAATCCATCTGTGTGACCAACAGCGTATGGAGAAAGAGATGCTATCTAACTTCTGAGATTAGGTTACAAAAAGACTGTGGCTTCCATTGGAGTCTTTTTCTCTATCTTTCATTCTGTATGTTGAATGACTCCCTGTTGGAGTAGCTTACTTCTCCAACAGGCTGTTCCAAAGAGAAGCCCATGGGGCAGGAAACCAATGTTTCTGACAACAGCCATTGAGGAACTGCGTCCTACCACTGAATTCTGCAGCCCTACTATAGTCAATATCGTTTTCCCCCCAGTACTGGGGAACCCTGCGGCTCATGCATGCTCAGCATGTACTGTACTCCTGAGCCACATTCCAAACCCTTCATATTTTACTTTGAGTCAAGGTCTCACAAAATTGCCTAGGCTGACCTCAAACCTGCCATCCCCTTACCTCACCTCTTGAGTAATTGGGATGATAAGCTTGAACCACTGTGCCCATCTTCCAGGCAACATTTTGTTGTTATTGTTTGACATAGAGTCTTGCTGTGTAGTCCAGGCTGGCCTTGACCTCATGGAGATCCTCCTGCCTCTGCCTCCTGAGTGCTGGGACTAAGGCATGTGCCAATATCTTGACTATCCCCTCAAGAGAGACTCTGAGTCAGAAACATCTGGTTAAATCACCTTCAGATAACTAACCCACGGGAACTGTGTGAAATAATAAAATGTTTGTTGTTCTAAGTTGTGGAGTTTCTAGGTTATTTATTATGCAGCAATAAGTAACAAATACACAAGTTCTCCCAAGTTAGGACAGCCTAGCCAAACCAGGGACCAAAGAGTGAAGCTTCCCTTCTATAGCCAGAGCCACAAAGAAAATGCAGTCAGACTAGGTGTGGTGGCTTATCTCTGTAATTTCAGCACTCTGAGAGGTTGAGACAGGGGCATGGTCAAGCCTAGCCTGGGCAATTTAGAAATTTAGCAAGATCCCGGCTCAAAAAAAAAAAAAAAAGCCTGGGAATGTAGCTCAATGTGAGCATTTTGGGTTAAACCCACCACCATCCCCATACTGGAAGAAGAAGGAGGAGGTTAGGAGGAGGAAGAGTGGAAGAGGAGGAGGGCAAGGGAGGAAAAGCCATGCCAGAGATACAGTTTAGAGCTCAGGGAGGGGAAGAACCAGTTCTGTCTCCTTGTCTGCCATCTTTGCCTCCATTAGCCAAACCAAACCTCCAGGAGCAGCCTTTGCAATATAGAACAGAGCAGGGGAGGGGGAATCTGAGAATAAGTAGGCAAAATATCGGTACAATTAATAACTCCTTTTTTTAAACAACTACTTTTGCACCGGAGTAACATTCTTCAGAACTTTGGGAAACACTGGTCTAAATTCCTCTTCCTAAAATCTTTGCAAGTCCAACTCTTGTTAACATCCACTTTAAATACACAGTTCTCCTCAACTAAAGTTTTCATCCTCATCTAGTGCAGTCCCCTCTTTTGTCAGTACCACAGCATTTGATCTAAACTTACTTTAAAAACATAATTTAAGGGTCAGGGACATAGCTCAGCAGCAGAGCGCCTGCCTGGCAAGTGCAAGATCCTGAGTTGATTCCTACTACCAAAAACAATAAACAAACAAACCCCCTGAAAGTTAGGGTTATTTAGTTCATGTTTTGTTGCCTGAGAATTAATATATTTCTTTGAGAGTCAGATCTACTTCTGATCTTGCCCCATACTAGAACGACTCACATAGAACAGAGCAAGTAGTAATATGCACTAAGTGTAACACTCTGTTGCTTTTGTTTCCGTTAATATTCACTGTCTTATAAAGTTGGTAAAATCAAGAGACTTTAAAGCAATCTTCTTTTCCTGGCTGTCATATAACTTGAACTCCTCTGAACTTTTTCTTAAGGCAAGAGCACAATAAAATTGCAAATCAGTTTGTATCTGGGCAGGAATAATTATCCTGTGAGTCCAAAGTCCTGCCTGGAATCTTTTCGAAGAAGGAGTAGGGTCAATGAGCTGCACTTGTCTCCTCTTGCAGCTTTGGTCACTCAGAAAAATCATCTGCTTAGTAAGAAAGGAATGCTCAGGAGTTTGCAAGTGATTTCCTCTACTTCCCCACCTTCCTTGCTGATGCCTTGACGGGGAATAAATGTGAAGCAGAAAGGATGTTTTTAGACAAGCTTCTCTTAATTAGTTCAGGCCTCTTCACTTCCTGCCTGGATTACCACAATGGCCCCAACAATTCTCTTGGTATCTTGTTTCTAAAAACAAATCTTAGCTCCGTCACTCTCATGTTTAGTCTTTCAATGGGTTGCTCATTCTCTTTTGGATAAAATCCAAACTCTTCATGATTCGGCCGTTGGTTATCAAGTCTTTTCCCACCAATATCAAGCTGTCCAGTTCTCTTCCTCTTTCTCATGTGCCATCAATCTTTCCTGCCTCAACCCGACTCATCATTCAAGATTTAGTTTCAACTGTCCCCCCAGGAAGTGTCTTTGGAACCCTCATGATGTATTAGGATCCCTTAGCGTTCCTTACAGGCCTCTTTGGGCCCCGGACAAGCTGCTGTGTAAACCTCAGTATCTCTGTCCAGAAAAGGCAAAGATGCTTAGTATCCTGCATATTAGATTAAAATGATTACCTAACCCATTTTCTTTAACAGCTTTGAGAAAATAAAGGCCCAGAGGACCGAATGACTGGCTAGAGTCGAATAGAGATGGGGAAGGGGAATGTCTGGTTCGCTTATGAAGTTTACAAACCTAATTTCAAAGTGAGGAAATTAGGGCTCATTGTTTTCAAACAATGTTAAAATAAAACGTTTGAAATAAAAGGAGGGTAAATGCTACACTATTTAGAAAAATGACAAGGGCAACTTTTGAGATAATTTAGTATATTAGACACCTAGAATTGAAATGTTTCCCTAATCACCTTGACTTGGTGATTTACTTTGTCCAGGTCTGCTCGTTTCTCTATTCGATGAAGTCGTGTCTGCACATTCAGTAAATAAAATGGTTTGTAGCTTCGTAGCCTTTTTTCTATTGAGTTAAGCACCACATTAAACCATTAAAGAGACCCTAAGAAAATCAATGTTGTCCTGAGGCTCAGGACCACTCACTCGACAGCTTAATTGGTTCCTTAACTTTCCACTTTGGACTCCGAGACTGCTACACCGACTCAGTGGCCACTAGTTCCACATGGCCATCGGGTACTTGAAAAGGCCCAGTTCTCACTAAAACACACTTTAAGTAAAAATTAACAAGCCATGGATTTTGAAGGCTTGCTTAAAAAAATCTCAAATTACGCAAATCATCTCAACATTTTTATATTGACTACATATGAAATTATGAAATTACAAGGGTGAGATTAAAAGTATGCCATTGTGCCTGGCTCAGAATGTCATGGAACAGAACAGAAGCAGCTCTGGCAGACTCTGTGGGCTGATATTGTTCTCTACCCATTTTGCTCCCCATGAGGGGTCCATTCCCTCACTGTTGGGGTTCCCGCAATCCTCCACTTTCTGCTCCATTCCCTCTCTCATCTCCCTCCTCCCCCTCTCTTCCTTTTTCAGCCTCCCTTGCTCTCCTTTCCTGTCTCTCTTCTTTTTCTCTCCAGTTCCTTTCCCTGACGATCCTCAGATTTCCCTTCTCTGGTACTTCCTCTCTTGTCTTTTATTGCTCATGTCTTTTGAGAAGATTGACATTCCAGTAAAAGTTCAGTCAAATGTCATTTCCCACTTGGTAGTTTTCAGACAAGTCCTACCTCGGCTGAGGTCCTAAGGAAGGTGCACAAGTTGGGGTGAAGGTGGTGGCAAGGAGGGGACAGATACACTTTGGAGAGGGAATGGAGGAACAGATTCCAGGCCGAAGCAAGCAACAGAACAAAGCTTCCTTCTGGGAAAGACGAGGGCAGGGGTGCTGTCAGCTCCCTGGGCCTGGGGATGACTGTCTCCTAGTGTTGCCACTCAGCTTAGAAAGGATGTCAACCTTAGTTGATTTGCGCTCCTGGATTGAATTAGTCCTGCTTGTATAATTGACTTTGATATGTAGCCTTTGGATCTGAATTGGGTTTAATAAGATTTAACTGCTTCAAAAGGCTTTATAAGAATTCATTTTATCCTTCAAATCTGATTTCAAATGCTACCTACTTTATGACGCCTTCTCAACTTTGATGCTCCTCCTCTTTATTCTGTGGGAAATGTTTTCCTTGGTGCTTCTCCAGAAATCTTGAGTAACAGGTATGTGTCTGCTTCATATTTGTTTCCCAGGCATAGTTCAGTCTCAAAAAACATTCAAGATTGATTTTTAAGCTACCTAAATATTTAACACCGTGGCAAAGCACTATGCCTCCCTACATTGTTTCACTCACCAGTCAGTTTAGGAAAAACTACTTTTATTATCACCAACTTATAACAACTGAGAGTAAGACAAATTAATTTGATTTAAGGTCAACTAGAAAGCAATATACTTATTCTACAGGATTTTGTTTTTAAGACTTGGGCTTTTTTACTCTCTTGGGAGCACTGGGTATCAAGGCTTTGAGGCAAGCTAGACAAGGGCTCTAACACTGACTAAATCTCCAATTCATTTTACTTTACTCTGAGTCAGGGTCTCTCTGGTCCAGACTAACTTCAAATTTGCCACCTGCCTAAGCATCCAGAGTAGCTGGGTTTATAGGTGTTCACCACTGCACCTGGCAAGATCTGAACAAATGGATTGGATGAGAAATCCTTTTTATTCTATGGCTAAAGAAGTGGTAGTTATTCTACAAAGATAATTATAACTCATTAAACTGACTTCTCTAACTTCTGAATCATTTTTTCTTCTTTTTTGTAGTCCTGACTCTCAAGGAAAATGTTTTGAACTCTTCCATAGAAGTGTAATATACTCAAGGGGCTGGGGATTTAGCTCAGTGGTATAAGCGCCTGCCTTGTAAGCAGGCAGTGTTCGATCCCTGGTAGTGATTAAAAAAGAAAAAGTGTAATATAGTCAAGAATTAAACGTTTTATAGGGAAAAGAACTAACATTTAATTTGGTGCTTTTTTTTTCTTCGTGTGTGTGTGTGTGCGTGTATTTATTTTTACTCTGACATAGGGTCTAGCTAAATTTTCAAGCAGACCTTGAATTTGTGGCCCTCCTGTCTCAGTTCCGAGTAGCTCAGATCACAGGCATGCTCCATTGTATTCAGTTTGCTTCTTTCTTCTCCTCCTCCTTTTCCTTTTTACCAATTCATTTGTAAGTTTACAAACATTAAACACCTACTGTGTGCTAGGAACATTTTCAGGCAATAGAGAGACAAGGTTAAGTACCAGGCTTTGCGACATAAGTGCAAAAGCGTATCCCCCCCAAGGCCCTTGGTTTGACCCCCAACACCCCAAAAGTGAGAGACAATGATAAACAATGCAAAGTGCCTGTTCTCATGAAAATTACACTCTATGGAAACTTAATAAAAAAAATAAACTCTATGGAAAAAGATTGGGTTTCAACTGCTCCTCACGATAAGAGCATGAGGTTATGATGACAACATTAGCAGATAACTCTTTTCAATGCTTTATCTGTGCCAGGGCTATGTGCTTCACTTGCATTAACTCTTCACACTGGCCTCTAAGATACAGGGTACATTTCTTCCCTTTTACAGATATGGAAACTGAGACACAAAGAGTTAAGTGACTGACTTTAGCTTTGAATCTAGGCAGAGAGACTCTAATTCCCAGGCTTCTAACCACAAGACCATATTGTTTCGTTTATGTTTTCTTTATATCATAACTTTTAAGTGGTTGAGTCCTGTCTTTATCTGGATCCTCTGGCTGCCAGTTTGTAGGGTCCCCCAGCCACCTCCTCGAATAAATGTGAATGCCTTGGCATTCTGGCCAACTTTTCTCTTCCAAAGAATTCAAACTGATTTCCACGAAATTCTCACAGATTTTTGAAGCGAATCCCCTCCCTGCCAGGAGAAAGATACAGGCCAGGGCCCAGGTCATTTTCCACTGGCTGGGGCACCCAGCAGATGGCGCTGTCTCAGTAGCCACCAGCGGGCTGCCGGGTCCCCGGGGCTCACCGCCTCGTCCGAAAGCTTCCCGGCCCTCCCTCCTCGCTCCCCCTCCCAACGGAGCCCGGGCCCACGTGACCTCTAGGCGGCCAATGGGCGAGCAGGGAGGGCGAGCTGGTCCCTGTGGCCGCCATTAAAGCGAAGGGAAAACCCGTGAATTCGGATTAAAGGGGGAAAAACACCGCCCGCTGGGCCCACAAAATGGGGGAAGACTACGGCGTCCAGGCGGTGAGGCCGCGGCAGAGCCGACGTTA
The DNA here is from genome assembly GCF_034190915.1 of Cavia porcellus. Classification (NCBI taxonomy): domain Eukaryota; kingdom Metazoa; phylum Chordata; class Mammalia; order Rodentia; family Caviidae; genus Cavia; species Cavia porcellus. The sequence goes on from NW_026947489.1 coordinate 64,164,119, forward strand.
GACAGGCTCGTCCTAGGGACAACACGAAGACACAGCCGGAGCATGGACGGACGCCGCCAGCACCACCACCACCTCCGCCACTGAGGAGACTCTGGGCTTAAGGACATCGCCGCTGCCCGGCCGGCGGCCCGGCTTCTCCGACTCTTTCCCTTCGCGGGCGCCTTTTTACCCGGGAGAACCTTCCCGGGCCCTGGGCTCTGCGGACTCGGACTCCCTTCCGATTCTTAATTGTGTCATTTCTTATTTTTCCCGTGGAAGGGACCCACGTCGCCGCCGCCGCCGCCCCCTAGAAGGGAGACGCGCGTCCGCGGGCTCCGCAGTCCGCCCGGGCGGCGGGGGGGTGGGCGGGGAAGGAGGGAGGGCGGCCAGGCGGCGGCGGCGACGACGGCCTCCTCCTCCTCCTCCTCCTCTCCCACCGCCCCCCAACCACCAGCACCAGCACCCCTCCGCCCTCCCCGGTGTCTGTGTTTCTCTCTCTCTGGTCGGAGGCGGCGGTAATGGCGGATGGTGGGTTGTGGCGCCGGCGGCGGCTGCTGTGAGGGACGATGAGTTCCTCCGTGCCGAACGGGGCCAGCCTGGAAGATTGTCACTGTAACCTCTTCTGCCTGGTGAGTGGCGGGGCGGCGGGCGGGGGCCGCGGCGGGCGGGCGCGCGGGCGGTGGGTGGGGGAGGGGGCGCCCTCGAGGAGCGCCCGGGGCCGTGGGGGAGGGGGCCGGGTCTGAGCCCTGCCGGAGTCCCGGCCCGAGTCCCGGCTCGGGCCCAGCCGGCCCGGCGCCCTGCGGGCTCCGGCGCGCCCGGCCCGGCGCCGCTCCCCTCCGCACTCCCGGGCTCCGCTCTGTGGAGGTTGCCCTCTTTTCTCCTCCGGCTTCCGACTTTTTTTCCCCCCTTTCATCGTAGTTCTTGTCTCCAACTTGGGCACTTATCTGGCAGGACACTTAACGTTTACCTCTGAGTTTTTTTGCTTAACTCTCCCTTTTCTCCTCGACCGGTGTAAACTCCTTCACACTATTGTTGCCCCTACTCTGTTCGCCACCTTATCCCTTACCCTAGTAGTGTAGCTGTCCGTAATAAACAGGACGCCGGAACTTAGGCATTAAAACCTTTTCGGTTTACCAGTTTTCGTGTGAGTCAGACTAGTAGGGCTTATTTTTTTTTTTTTCTTCCTCACTCCCTTGGGTGATTTCATATCTTTCTGTGAAAACCGGTAAATGCAATTGCATATTTTTTTAAGTTTTAAAAACAGTTTGCTATTCAGACAATTTCTAGCCATCTTGCTTTTATTAGAACATTATGTGAGAGTGGAGGGACTAATAGAAGAGGTGCTGTGGTTTTGCGCTGAAAGTTTCTATAATTGTCTGTTTTGGTTGCTTTTTTAGAGGGTTTTTAACTGGCTGCTCCTTGTTTTATTGAAATGAAAGGTCTAGGGAAACTAAATGTATGGATGACAATCGCGTAGGTTATTGCCCCAGATCTAGTAATACCCAGCAGTTAAGATTTGCAAAATTACCAACTGTTGCAAATATCTAGTCCTGAGTTGGACAGTAGCTTAGTTTCATCAGTGATTTAAAGTCTTAAGTGATTTTTTTTATTTTTTTGTTTCCTGTGCTAGGAGAAGTATTAAAGAGTATATGATAACTTTAAGTGAATCAAGTGGGCGGAGCACAATTAGTTGGGAAGTGTTAAGTGCCAGTCGTCTATCAGCAGTTTCACTTTTGGCACTTTCTGCTTTCTACCTTTAAGTTAAAGAATCCTGAATTCCTTTTGTTGACTTTTCATGTGCTCCATGAAGATCTTTAATGCACCTTGTAAACTTTTTTTTTTTTTACAATGTCCACTAATCAGCATGTCTTCAGATATACTAAGACACGCAGCAAGTTTAATATTGTAGTGTTCTGTAAATTTATCTGTTTTTGGTACTTTTAGGACCAAGGTTCAAGCACAAATCTGACAATTCTTTGGGAGCAACTACAGTAATTTGACTTTTACTAGAGAGGAATGAGTGTCTGTGATGAATTAACAGGGAATTTTTTTTCAGGAATTATTTGAGTGACTTTTTATTAATTTTCTGTTCAGTTTGATACCAGGGAACAAATGTGACCAGCATAGAGTGGAGTTGAGGACAGAAAAGAGATATGTTACACTCAGTTTATAATATATATTTTTTTACTTTTTATGTGGACAGAAACACCTTCAGAGTGTACTTTAGTACATGTTTATATTTAGCTTTTTTATATATTACTACTTGAGACACTTGGTGTGCTATTCAATAACATGTATTTTTCAGTTCTTTTTCTTAATTCTTGGTAGCTGAATTATCAAAATTAATTAATTAATTAATTGTCTTTTTGAGACAGGGTCTTGCTATGCAGTTCAGGCTGGCCTGGGACTCACTTTGTAGCTCAGGCTGTTGTCGAACTTACAGCAATACTCTTGCCTTAGCCTCCTGGGTCTAGAATTACAACAGTGCACCACCACACCCAGCTTATCAAAATTATTTAAAGGAGGATGGGGGGGTCATAATCTGCTTTATGTATTTTAAGCATGGATTGAAAAATTGTAACATCTTAATGAAATCAGGGACTTTGTGTGAGCAGTTTTGATATCATGTTGATATATGATAATAAAGTATCATGCTTTCTTTCTTCAGGCTGACTTGACAGGAATTAAATGGAAAAGATACGTATGGCAAGGCCCAACTTCTGCACCTATTCTGTTCCCAGTGACTGAAGAAGATCCCATTTTGAGCAGTTTTAGTCGCTGCCTTAAGGCAGATGTACTTAGTGTTTGGCGGCGAGATCAAAGACCTGGAAGAAGAGAATTGTGGATATTTTGGTGGGGGGAAGACCCCAATTTTGCTGATCTTATTCACCATGACTTATCAGGTGAAAAGCAATTTATCTTTTCTAACTAACGGTTGAACAACATTGTCTGTATTTTTCCCAGTATATTTGTATCACTAGTTAAGGTGTTACTGTGTTTGGTATGACACCAGGTAAAAATACAGCATGTTTTATTTTACCATAATTATTTTATTTTACACCTGTGTTATGAGAGGCTTTTAAAACTTGTAATAGCTATTACTGAGCTTCCTTAATTTTTCACAGGCAATTAGGGGCCAAGGGAGGCATGTTACATTAATTTAAGAAAAATGGAATCTTGGCGCATGAAGTTTTTAACAGTTATGTAATAGTTTTGGAGCCAGGTGTAACACCTTTGAGTCAGTTCTGCCACTTTTTTTTCCCTATGAGTACACAGACATTGTAGAAGTATCCTGAAAAGTAACTTTATCTTGTATGTTTTTCAAAGTATATAATTATTTTGTTATTGTTAGTTATTGTTATTTAACATATGCTAGAATTTTGTTATTTTTGGAAATGCTTTCTTAGACACTGTTAGGACAAAGATGAAATAATATGAGACAAGTGCCAACCTGAAACTTTTATAGGATATCAGATCATAATCTATAAAGTTATATGGAAATAATTTTATTGTGAGCAAACTTCTTGATTTTTAGGACCAAATACTATTTTAGAAAGAGAAGTATAACTGTACATGTAATTGCTGAAGCTTATGTTTACTTTAGACTCTTGAGTGAGTTTTGACTCAATCTTACATGATAGGAATGTAAATCATTAGTTGTGTGCTACAGGGAGCCAAATACTCACAAGTTAGTTTGATAATGAATCGTGACAGTTAAATACAGGCTTTTTAGATCGGTTTTTAAAAAGCATTCTCATTTGAAATTGAATACTCTGAGATTCCTGTTACTGTGTGACCTGTAGGTTCTGTTTTTATTTTTGGATGAAAAGTAATCCAGGTGTCAGTATCTTAAAGTGGTACTTAGTAACATCAACACATTTATGTGGGAATATGTGTGTTATATTTATGTTGATAATTGCTCTTATTTTGTAATAGATACATATTTCATTGTGGTTTTTTTGAAAGTGGTTGTCATTCTTATCTAATAAAGCTTTCTAACTTTTCTGTCTTTCCCAAGAAGATGCTTCCAGGGAGAGTCTATTCCTTAGTTCTAAGTATGTAGTATATAATTCTATATATGTAGTACGTACGTATCTGTAAGTATGTACATATATATGTCAAGGTATAAAATTCCTTGGAGAATTTTACTACTAAGATTGTGCTTTCTATTTGTCATGCTAAAAGCTAAACCTACTAATTTCCTTTTTTTTTTCACCAATTTTTGAGAATGCTTATTTGTTAATCTTGAAGTGATTATGAAAATCACTTTGCTAAAATGTTTGGAAACTTTGTGTGTGATGCTAGGGATTGAACCCAATGCAAGCATAGTACCATTCAGTTGTATTTTTAGCCCACCATATGGAGACATTTGATAGGGCTATCTGTAAATTATTGATATACTGAAATTTTTGATGAAAGAATTGTTAATACTGTAATCCTACTGGAGACCAGGATGCTTGCCTAGAATGCACAAAACCCTGAATTCATCCCCTGCACCAGATGCACGTGCGTGTGCATATGTGAACAAAACTATAATGCTGACTCCTGGCTTTGGTCTTTATAATAAAGTTGGCAGAGCTTGTAAACCTTTTTAAAAAAAAGACTCCATGAAATTTTGTGAAAATTAGACAATTTTAGATATTTAGTTTTACCATAGTAGGACTAACTTGTGAAAGTTAAAGCCTGTTAAATGTGGGCTGTTTTGATGTATGTTGTGAAAGAATTACGTTGTGTTAGGATTGTTTTCTTTTAGGTTTCGGGTTCTCAGATACGTTTTCTCTTCTGAAACTGGGTCATGGTTTCTAAACATTTCTTCTTAGTTAACTTTGGTTTTCAGTGTAATTTTTGAAAATAATAGTACTCATATTTTCAAATAGATGTTGATCCTTGAATGTGATGAAAATGATTTGGGGAGATTAGGTTTTAATTGTCAGGTTTTGCTGGATCCTATTGAATAATAAATAACTTCATACTTTATCAGTGGGAATTATATAAAAAGTATATTGAAGTACAATTAAGATCATTATGTTTAAAAACAAGTTATGTGATGCATATTTACTGTTCCAAAATGCTATTCTTTTAGTTTATATAGTCAGTGGTATTAGCTTTTTTTAAGTTTTTAAAATTTAACTTGTTTACTTTAGAATGCTCTTTCTTAAATCAGACATATCTTAAAGAATAATAAGATCTTTTCAGATGGAGTATATTTGTCTTGCTCTTTTCTTTGCTCTAGGGACACCGTCTGCTTCCCTTTTGGGGTAATTAGTCCGCCTCTGTCTCTCTAGCTAACCCCTTTTTCATTTTTTCCCATCTGTGGCACGCTATTCCCTTCTTTTAAACTCCCCTGAGAAGAGAGCAGCTGGACAGTAGGGGTGGCATCAGCTGCAAGAGGCAATCCTGAGTTCCAAGTAGAGGTGTAGCACTAGGGAAAGGGGAACCGGAAGGACCCAGGTGGTTACTAAGAGCTTGTTAATTTAGCTTGAGCCTGTTCTTCATAGGCAGTGTCCTTCTGTTTGGTTTAGCACCTACCACATCTTTTTACTGAAATGTTTGTGATCGTGATGATAAGGTATTGCACTTTTTGGAGGAGGGAGGCATTCCTTTTTGCAAAGATTAACAGTCTTAGTTTTTCTAACTAAAAATAAAAATATAGAATTGCCTTCAGGTAACCCTTATGTCATCTATAGTATATTTTTAAAAAGTAAACTTTGTTAGGATAGTTTTAGATTACAAAGAAGTCACAAAGTTAATACAGAATTCCTGTATAATTTCAGTTTCCTTTATCATTAACATCTGTTTTAGAATGGCATATTTTTCACAACTAATGTTGATACTTTCTTGTTAACTAATATGTATGAAATACACACACTGTGTCACACATATTTTATTTGGATTTTCATTTTACTTAATATCTTTTTTCTGTTCAGGGAGCCCATGTTGGTTGTCACATTACATGTAGTTGTCCTGTCTCTTTACACAGTTCTAGATTGTGACAAATTCTCAGACTTTCTTTTTTGATAATTTTGATATTTCTAAAGCGTCCAGTCAGGTTTCATAGTGCTTGTTAAATTTCACCTTCTCATATTACTTAGCATTTGTTTAGATCACCTTCCTTTCAAATTTTGCTGATGTATGGAAATAGAATATTAATTATTCTGTTGCTAATTGGTAAAATCTGTTGCAGCGTACCAAATCTGACTTAGTTTGTACTTTAAACCCTAAGTTATTTATTTTTGTGCTAATAGTATCTGTTTAGCAAAGTATTGTTCAGAGCTTTGGTGAACTTTGGGTTGGAATTTGTACTAGTTGGTATAATATTTGTATATAATATTACAAAAAGATATTTGATAGAATTTTTTACTTTTTACTTTATTTACTTTATTCTCTCTAGGAGAATGGAATATTTAAATCCATACTGATATGTTTTGTTAAAAAAGATTAAGGAATAAAACTTTATGGGTAAAATTAAAGTTTAAACAACTTAGTTAAGTGGGAGTATGATGGTGGGTGGCAGATATAATTGGTGGTGGGAAAATCAGCTGAGTTCCTGTGGTTATAAGTCTCCATAGATAGGACTGATTGGTTAAGTGTAGTGTTTTTTTGTTTCAAGCAAAATTAATTTTTATTAGCATGTCCTTGGAGAAGTATTTTTCTGTGGATATTTATTGTATTCAAACCTTTTTGATAATTTTATCTCTGTCATTACTAGCTTTATTCTTTCTCTTAAAAACTCTAGCACCTGGCAGGCATGAGGTTGTGAGTTCAGTCCCTGGTACAAAAAAACAACAACAACAACAAAAACCCTCCAACATTGTCATCCTTAAAAAAACCCATAAAGTTAGTCTGTGTTAAAATTCTCAGAGAAAACTGATAGATGTACCTTGAACTAAAAAACAGACTCAATTGGTGCTAAAAATATTAATTTTCCTGACTCTTAGGATCTCTATATTGGATTGTAGCAACATATCCACAAACTTCTATTACAGCAGAATTCTGTCAGTGTGTACACCCACATTAATGCGCTGTTTAATTTTTTAATACTTGGTTAATAGATATTAATTGAAGTAAATTTAGCTGGACTTGGTGACACTCACCTGTAACTTGTAGCTTGAGACGTACAGATTGAGACAATAGGATTGCAAGTTCAAGCCCAACCTGGACAATTTCGCAGTAATAGTTATTATTATAGTGATTTTTATTCGTCAGGGATGGTTTTTACTGGGATTGACAGATAAATAGCAAACATGCATAGAAATTTAGTGGGCAGTTGTTTTGTAGCTCAGCCTGGTGGTACATTTCCTGTCCCAGCACTATGGGAGGATAAAGAATTCAAGCCTATTCTAGACAATTTAGTGACTTACCAATACTCAGTCTCAAAATAAAGAGTTTTTAAAAAGCCTGAGGATGTATCTTAATGTGAAGAGTGAAGGCTCTGGGTTCAGTCCCCAGTACCAACAGGAAAGCAAAGCAAACAAAAGGCCCGAGGTAATCAAAGGAGTTAATTCTGTTTTCTTTTACAGGATTTATTCATTGCCCAATTCTTTGTATTGGCCAGTCTTGTAGACTGTTTCATTTCTTCATTTTTTTGTATTTCTTCTGTATATTGTTTATCCTCCTAGCCCCATTGGTACTGGGGATTGAACCCAAGGCCTTTTCTTACACTAGGAAAGGATAATACCATTGAACTATAGTTCTAGCCTTTTTTATTTTTATTTTTTTGAAAAAGGTCTCACTAAATCGCCCAGGTTGGTCTTAAACTTGCATCTTCCTGCCTTAGCCTCCTAGATAGCTGGGATTGTAGGCATATTCCACCATCTCTGGCTTGTTCTGTCCTTGAGTATGAAAGTGTGTCTTGTAGATTTTCAAGTCAAAGATAATAATAATATGAGGCTGTTTCTAAATAAGAACTTTCCAAATTTTGCTATTAATGAATGATGTCACGAATTTAAGGCCCTAATATTCATTGAATGTATGATTTATGAGTGGGAAATTACTGCATAAGACAAACTCTGATTTAGACATACCTGCATTTCTTTTAGGAAATGTTTAGTAGTTTCTATGTGCTAATTTTTGAGCTGTTTCATGCACACACACACGCACACGCACACGCACATGCGCACACACATACACAGATATATGGGAGGTACTGAGGATTGAGCACAGGGCCTTACAAATTAGACAAGGGCCCTGTCCCCAGCCCCTCAGATTCCTTATTTATCAGCTGATTATCATGTAACTATTTAAAGATAGCAGTTTTGGCCTGTTCTGTGTTTTTAGAGACTCTGTAAGTCAGGCTAGCTTTGAATTCAGACTGAGTAGCCCCGCCTGACCTCAAGCTTAACAGCAGTCCTCTTAACTCAGTCTCCTAAGTGCTGAGATTGCAGGTGTGTACCATCTCACCTGGCTTTTTCTCTTTTTTCCTTTTCTTTTCGGAGACAGACTCTCCCTGTGTAGTTCAGACTAACCTTAAACTCATTATATAGAACAAGCTGGCCTCCAACTCAGGGCTATCCTTACCACTTTTGAGAAAAATGTTGAGTACTAAGTGTATGAATTTTAAACTTTGTTTTTTTATTTATGGAAAATTATTTTGATGATTTGTGACACATTTTAGCACCACTATAATCTATACTCTGAAACAAGTATGGTATCAAATTTAGCATTTGAACTTTAGTGTTATTACAATTCTTCAAATAAGTACTTTGTAAAGTTTTCAGATAAAGCTGATAATTAGAAGTTTTAATGCACATAGTAATGTTAAAAGTATTAAAAGAATTGAAACTTTTTTCCTCTGGGAATATAGATACAAGGAGCAAAAATAATTAAATGCACTATGCCAACTTTTCCCACTAGGCTTTGTTGATTAAATTTCAAAGATAAAGGTTTGCTATGTGTTCTCTAATCTTTCCCCTCCCAGTTATAATGCTAGTGCTGAGATTCAAAGATCTCTCTTTAATTCGCTTAAGAGGTGCATGCTACTATATTTTAGGTAGATCATGTTGCACTTTCATATCTCTCAGTACAACATATAAAAAATATTACAGTTATTACAACATTAGGCTATTAGAATTCTGGCTCAGTCTTGTTTCTGAGTGACACTTCACCCCAAAACAGACCAAACCTTTAGACTTTTCATTGAGCATTGTTAGGATTTACTGTTTCTTCAGCAATGAAAAATGAAATGCTGTTACTTTAGTGTAGTGGTTCTTTATTCATTTGCTGTAGAGATGAAAATGTACTTCAGGGACTTGCTGACTTTAGAATATTGCCCCATAGCTGAGCAAGGTGATGAACAGCTGTAATCCTTGGGAGACTGAGGCAAGAGGTTCACAAGTTCAGCCTAGCCTGGGAGAATTTAATGAGATCCTGTCTCGGGATGTAACTCAGTGGTAGAGCACCCCTAATACCACTCTTCAGGAGTAGGCTTCTTCCCCAGACTCAGGTAGATTGTACTTTGTTTTATGTATAACTCCTGTTTAATGTTAATGCGAATCGTGTGCATTGAGGGACCTGAGATGGCCCCTGAAAACAAAGTTCCCGTGAGTTTCACTAGATAAAACTTTGGGTAATAAGGAGGAAGTGTCTGAAAATTTTCTTCTCCCATCTCTTCTGAGACAGAATCTTGCTATGCGTGCAGGCTGGCTTTGAAAACTGTAGCCCAAGTTGACCTTAAACTTGCTTTGATCTTCCCTCCCAAGTGCTGGGATTATAGGCATGCACCACCAGGTCCAGTTTGATTGATTTTCTAAACCCCATTTAGTATTTTTAAATCATATAACTAGGTTTAACTGAAGTAGTTTTTTTTTTTAATCACGAAATTTTTAGAATTTTAACAAAATCAATATTAACCTTTGTAGTGGCACAGAGGTTTAAGTGCAGTTAAAAGTCCACTGTCATGCTTTTTTTAGTTAATGTTTAGTCTGCCCATTTGTTGTATAAATTTTGAATATAGAGCATGTGTTACTGTTTTTTAAATGGCTTTTTGAAACAGAGTCTCTCTCTGTACTCTCACCTGGCCTGGAATTTGGACTCAGACTGACCTTCAACTCTTGATATCCTACTTCAGCCTCTTTAAGTGCTAGAATTATGTGCATACACCACCATGCTCAGCTTAAACTTGTGTTCTCTTAGTTCTCTTAATACATGTCTGCTTTGGGCCTGGGGATTTAGCTCAGCAGCATAAGCGCCTGCCTTGCAAGCAGGCAGTCGTGAGTTCGATCCCCAGTACCGATAAAAAGGAAAAAGACAAAAAATAATACATGTCTGCTTTTATTCAACTCTCACAGTGTATATATTTTTCTATCCATTTAGTATATACATGTTTGAAATAAAGTTTTTGTCATATATTTTTACTTAATTAAACAAAATTGGTTTATTTTTAGGAAATGTTTTCAAAGGTGTGTAGGCTAAAGGAAGGTGCTCACTTATATTTGAAAGCAATTTAAAGTATGAAAAAATTTAAAAGGCGCTGAGTGCTGTCGTAGGTTATAGGATGTTTTGTAACAGACATGAAATGTATAGGGTGAAAATTTTTTTGAGCTACATCTAAAATTAGTTCAAAATGACTTACTTATGTATTGCTAAGTTAACAGTGATTAATGATTTGCTGCCAAAATTGAGGCTATAGTTAGTAGTGATTACTATAACTTAATATGGCAGAAGTGCCATTTTATATATAAATCTTTAAATTTCTCTCCCAGGTAGAGGATTCTGTATTCAATAATAATGGGAATCATTTGGTTGAAAAGAGATCTTAAGGTGGCTGATAATATACTATTTGTTAGGCTCTGTGCCAGTAGCTTCCTTCTTATTCATCACTTAGTTTTATAGTTGAGTCATGGATTAGAATGCTGATGGACATGAAATATTTTGAGTTTAATTATTAACTGGCTAGGTTTTTTTTTGGCAGGTTGAATGATTAGAGGAATTAGGACAAAGTAACAAGTGAGTTAGAAATTGGCATCATAGATAAAGAATGTGTTTAATATTTTCCAAGTTATACAAGCCAGTGACCTTTTTATTGATACAGAAATCAAGGCAGTATGTTTATGGTAGCATTATCATATTTTACATTGTGGGAAAATAATTACCAGGTGGCTTAATAAAATGCATGACAATTACTCCTTTAATTTTTCTTAAGGAGTAACAGATAAACAATACTCTGTATTGAAGTGATAGAGTTTAATGTTCGGAGGTAAAGTAGGGCTTATGATGTAGAGTTTGAAAGTGTTTATTTTTTGCTTCCTTCAATTTTCTTTTAGAAGAGGAAGATGGAGTGTGGGAGAATGGACTTTCCTATGAATGCCGTACCTTGCTTTTCAAAGCAGTTCACAATCTGTTAGAACGGTGTTTAATGAACCGAAACTTTGTACGTATTGGCAAGTGGTTTGTAAAGCCTTATGAAAAAGATGAAAAACCTATAAATAAAAGGTAAGCTATCTTAACTCTTTCTTGATATTTGTTTGTTCATTTTTGTGACTTCACAAGAGAAAGTGGGATGAAAAACAGTATTTTATAGACATGTTCAGAAGATTAACTTTGGCAAAGCAGTGTAACCTCATTCGTTCGTTCTTTGTTTCTTTCTTGTACTGGGGATTGAACCCAGGGCCTTCACTCTGAGCTACTTCCGCAGCCCTTTTTATTGAAGACAGAGCCTTGCTTCATTGCTGAGGCTGGGCTTAGACTTGAGATCTTTTTCTGTTTGCTGCCCATAGTCCCAGGATTGCAGGTGTATGTGACTATGCCTCACTTCCCAACTAATACTTTAAAAATGTTTTGAGACAGGATTTTGCTGAGTTGCTCCTTCTGCTATTATCTCCCAGAGTACTGGGATTATAGGCATGCATACCACACCTGGTTTGTTTGTCCACTCTCCTCCTCTTTTCTCCTGTCCCCCTCTCTTCCTCTTCTCTCCTCTCCTCTTTTCTTTTGTCTCACTATGTATGTTTCTCTGTCTGGTGAAGCTTCTGGGTTCAATTGATCTTTCCACTTTAACCTTCCAAGTAACTAGTACTATAGATGTGCATCACTGCCCAATTCAAGTATTCTGTTTTGTTTGACTACTTCACTCTCCCTTGTATGCATCTCAAGAATTTTCTTGCAACAAGAATAGATTGAGGTTTAATACAATGGATTAAATTTTGATTTGTGATAAAATATAGAGAGCAGAGGCTTATAAGTGAAAGTATAGGGGGAACTGATATGGACACAGTACTCCTGTCAATATTATGTAATAATAACACTTTTCTTTTCTGAGACAGCGTCTCCGTAGTCTAGACTGACCTCAAACTTGTAGCCATTCTCTGTCCTTAGCCTCCCGCTGGGATTGCAGATGTGTGCCACCATACTTGGTTGTAATATTAACACTTGTTATAACAGTGATATGTGATTATGATTTAGGTTTAGTTAACCCTTCTTATTCCCAGTCTTGTCTTTTTTCTTTTCTTTTTGGTGGTATTGAGGGCTTCACACATTCTAGGTATCACCCTATTACTAAACTACAGCTATATCCTTTTTGTTTTATATATATATTTTTTAATTTTTTACTTTATTTAAGGAGAAAAAGAAAAAAAAGCAGAAAAAGGGTCCAAGTTATACAGAATTTCAGAAAAAAAATAAACAGGAAATCACTAGTTAATGGATTACATATTGTCATCTTAGAAATATTTGTTCAAGTTACAAAATTAAAGCATATAAAGTGGACATTCAAACAGTGAGACTGCAAACAGTTCTGTTCAATGATCCAACAAAACTCAGTAATATCATTGTCTATCTTATAAACTTAAATATACATGCAGTTATATCGTTTAGAGCACTTTCTTTTCCACAATAACTATTACACATTTTGGATTTTATTGCTCCCACAGTTCTTATTACTTTTTTTGGAAGAGAGTAAAACCAGATGTGACATAACAGAATAGAGTCGGTTAAATCAAAAGGGTGGACATAATAGATAATGTAAAAAAACATAATACAAGGTGATCAACAATGGTTACCATAATGCCTCCTGCTACCTCAAATAGAATTGCCTATATCATCAGTTATAGTAAGATTGAACAAAACAGTAAAGAACAAAGCCAACAAAACCAAAACATTTGAGACATTATAGGTTTTCAAAAGTAGATAATAGTCAACCAGAATGGTCATAATGAATCCCACTATCTTCACAGCTGTTACCTAAACTTTCAAACTTGGTACTATTGAGCAAAACAGAATAGAGGAACATCAGTCAAAACAAGATGGTGAGAGCAATACAGGGCCTCAAATCAAGTTAATAGAAAATCAAAGTGGGTTACTATAGTATAGCCTGCTATTTTTTTATTTATTTTTCCCTTAATTAAAAGGATAAAAATAAAAAAGTAAATAATAGAATGTGGAGATTGAGATAAAAGAGGGCATAACAGCGAAACAGCGCAGATCAAAACATAACCATTTAAGCAAAAGTGTTTCACCACAAGATAATCCTGACATAAAGTAGTTACCATATTGTCTCTTTCCTTGAAATCTTTGAGTATAACTTCATATACTGTAGTATCAAATATATCAAAACAATGTAAAACCATTCAAGAGAATGACAGTATTACAGGGTATTTAGAATCAACTAACAGAAAATGAACAATGGTTGCTGTATAATCTCCTTGTCTATAAAAGTTTTTGTTTGTACTATCACATATAAAATCCAATGAGATACAACATGTTAAGACCTATGGAGACAGAAGAACAAAAGCTTGATGAGACTTCAAAACAAGATGATACTAAATCAGCATTACAAATTATGACGTCGTTTTCTCAAATAGCTGTTCCCATCATCCAATCTTCTCTGCCCTATTTATGTTGAGCTCTTTTTCTGTCATTAGTTGTCAGTTTGTCTTCTTCATTTTGTTTTCTGCTCCATTCATTGTGGCCTCTCTACCACTATTTCTGGATTCTTCGTATTTTTCTTTTTTAGAATATCCTGCAGTATTCTCTGTAGAGTTGAATTGGTGATTGCATATTCCCCTAGTTCCTCTTTATCCTTGAACGCACCTTGTTTTTCCATCAATTTCCAGGGATAGTTGTGCAGGATATATCAATCTTGGCTGGAGGTTATTATCTTTCAAAGCTTGAATTATTTCCCCCCATGCTCTTCGTGATTTGATGGTTTGTGCTGAGAAGTCTGCTGTAATTGTGATGGGTGTTCCCTTGTAAGTGATCTGTTTCTTGTCTCTGATGGCTTTTAATATTCTGTTCTTATATTGGATTTCTGGTATTTTGATTATTATATGCCTGGGTGTAGCTCTGTTTGGGTTGTAGGTGGCTGGGGTCCTGTATGCTTCATACATCTGAGTATCTTTACGTTTTGCTAAATTAGGAAAATTCTCCTGGATTATTTCAGTGAGTAGCTTTTGTAGTTCATTTGTTTGTGTCCCTACCTCTTCTTTTATGTTCTTAATTCTTAAGATATAGATCCTCTTATCATCTTCTAGTCTTTGTATTATTGCTGTTTGTTTCTTTGTTATTTTTAAGACATTTTTCATTTCATTCTCCAATATTACATATCTGCCCTCCAGTTCAGATAATCTATCCTTAGTTTATTTCAAGCTGTTCTGCCAGTTTTCGATAGAGTTTTTAGTTTCCTGGTAATCTCTTTGAACCTGCTTCATGTATTCTATGTTTTCTCTATTTTCTCCATCAAACAATTTTCCCCTTTTTTTCTGTTCTTCCATTCCACCATCTGCTTTTTCTTGGGTGGTGCTTAGCATTTCTCTAACTATTCTGCTTCGTCTTGCTTCAGATCATTAATAACTTCATTCCTGAACTCATCTATGAGGCTCTGGAGATAGCGCTTTATGTCTATTGGTGCCGTGTCTGCTATTGCCTGTTTCTCAGGATTGGGGGCCGAGGAGCCTTTCTTGTTGCTCCCTCTTCCCATATTCTTTGTTCCTTATATATGCAAGCATATATAGAAGGCCCAGCTTCCTTCCCTGTCGGCCACAGTCTGATTGAATTGCGCCGGCTAGGTGTTCCTGCCCACCTCAGCGCACCAGGGAGTTACGGACCAGGCAGCCTATCCGGGGCCCGCCCCTCCAGGTCAACCTACCGAAGGCTTCACTGCTGGGGTGCACCTCTAGGCGCTGGGACCTGGGTTGTGTTAGCCTACTGGATCTCAGCCAGCAGCGTCACGTAAGCTAGGCACTGCCCACCAATCCCGCTTTGGAAGGGGATATGTGACTGAAGTTACTACAGTGCCCTGTTCCCGGCAAGTCTGCGCAGTCCCAGAATGTGCTCCGTTGGAGCCTCCTAGACCATGAAAGAGTCCCAGGTTCCCTCACTCACTGCAGGTCGTGCATGGCTCCCCGCCCGTCCAGCTCTCAACTCCCGTTCACCGATTCCCGTTCTCAGAGCTTTCTCGCGTCTCTCTTCCTGCAGCAGTGGTGGCAGGAAACCCAAATAGCGGCTTCCAATGGCGCAGGCTCCAGTTTCCATGCTAAGGCTTTATCTGTTCCTGTTATAGCACCAGGATTGCATTCCCAGTTGGTTTCTCTTAGCCCAGTTCATTCTTGGGTCAGCAGGGTATATCTCCTCTTGCTAAGGATTCCTCACTCCGCACCATTCCTGGATTCTAAGCTGGGTCTTGCAGAGAGCCTCTGTAGCTGCTGCTATCTGTCTGCCATGTTCTCCCGGAAGTCCTTTTTGTTTTATGTTGACACAGGATTGCTAAGTTGTCCAGACTGGCCTCAAACTTGAACTTGTGGTCCTTTTGCTTTAGCCTCCCCAGAAGCTGGGATTATAGATGTGTGCTGCCTTGGTTGGCTTTTCCCTCTTTCAGTTTGCCTTAATTAAAATAATTCAGATTTGTATCCTATGTAAGCCACATATACTTTTGGTGACTCTGTAATTTTCTTGATCTTTGAGTTAGGCAAATTTATATTACTGATTAGTAGAATAGTGATGATAAGAGCATGGGAGATAGATACAGTACTTTCTCTTATGCAATTAAAGCTTCAGGGTACTTGCTTCCTGTGACTTAAATAATGTAAGACATTGCCAGATTTAGTCTCAAACAGTTGTTAAATTAATGAGGCTTCAGGATGAACTAGTGGCAAATAAGGTGGAGTGGGAGAAAATTAAAGCAAATTTGTTCTGAGTGACGAGAAGATTTGAAGTAAACATTTGGTTGTGATTGTAATCATTGTAGAGATGCCATCTTTCATGTCATGTGTACATATCCTTATTATGTGTACACCTAGACAATTATCAAGCTTTTTTTGTTTTGTTAGTTTTAATGTTAGTAGACTAGATGAACAGATTAGCCTGGAAAAATAAAAAGTTCTTTCATTTTTTCTTCTGAAAATTAGCAAACTTTTATCATTGTCAAAATAACTATACAAATTAGGAGTGCGTTTCATTGCAAATGGCAGGAAAACCTATCTGGCTTACATAAGGATTAATGTTCTCAATAGTAAGGAATCTGGAGGTAGATAGTTCAGAACTGGTGTGTGTGGTCATTAATAAATGCCAACGATTCAAGGTTCCTTGAGTTTCTTTTTCTTTTTTTTTTTTGGTGTCTGGAATCACCTTGCACTTGCCAGGCAGGTGCTTACACTGCTGAGCTAAATCCTTGGCCTACCTAAAGTTTCTGATCCTGCTGTATTTAGCCTTTAGTTTTATCCTTGATCTGTCCCGCGGATTGGTCTGTGGGCCTCGCCTGGAGAAGGGACGGGGATGGAGGCTGGGCAAGAGAAAAAAGAGATGGAGACAGGATGAGATTCCAGTCGAGTCTCATTTATTCAGGAAGTGTACATGGCTTATATAGAGTCAAAGGGGACGTGGCCTTACAGGATGGGCCAGCTTGGATCTTCTCATATGCAGTGGGCCTATCATACTAGCAGGAAGTCATATGTAGGCACATAGATAAGCAGATGTGATATCAACAAGAGGGGATCATGGGAGATGTAGGCTGAAGCGGGAAGGTGCTCATGTCATACGCACTGTAGGCAAGGAGAGGATTATGGGAAATGTAGGCTGACACACAAAATACCCTCAGGTGGGAGGGGCAGGGCAGCAGCAGGCATTCTGAGCCACTCCCTACATCCCCTCCCTTATTTATATTTTTTGGCAATATGGCAGGCCCTGGGAGGACAGCGCCTGTCTTGGGTCAAGGACTCCTCATATGAACCCAATTGAGCCATATCCGTCGTGGGCCTGCAGGACAGCTGTTGGTCCTGGGCCTGTCTTAGGTAGCCGATTGGCGCTACATATGTGTTCTAGTTGCCCGTCTCTGGCTGCCTGTCCAATGCCTCAGGGCGTTTGGGTCATAGTATCATGTGGGCAATTGGTGGGTGTTTTTTACCCCCGATAAGTTTGTTGTTCTGCCATTTCCAGCTGGTGGTAAGGTACCTGAATTCAAGATCTTTGTGAATATTGAGCCTCAATATCTCAAAGTAGATTTCAGGCAGGAAGAGGAAGGAAGAGAAATAAGGAGTGGCACCTGGGTCAGAGAGAAGATTCTGTTCTCTAAACACGTTGCTTGATGTGTCTGACCATACTAGGAGAAACAAATTCCCTTGTTCCCCCAGTATGGGGGATCGAACCAGGGCCTTTGCAATGCTCTACAGCTCTACAGTTATCCGTCCATCCACTATTTGTGTGGTACTGGAGATTGAAACAGGGCTCTTGCAGTGAGCTATATCTGCAGTGTGTTCTTTTTTGTTTTTTTTTTTGGTCTTTTTGAGACAGGGTCTCACTATGTAGTTCAGGCTAGCCTTGAACTCACTTGGTAGCCCAGCATGACTCAAACTCATGGTGATCCTCTTTCCTCAGCCTCTTGAGTAGCATGATTACATTCATTCACCACCATGCCTGGCAAACTGTCTTATGTTTGTGTTCAAGTAACTTATTTTATTTAATAATGAGCTTAAAGTACGAGAATTTTGATAGTTCAGATGTGCCAGAAAGAAACCATAAGATACTTCCTTAAAGTGATCTTTTTAGAGAGAATATATCCATAGAAGTTATGATAGTATAATTCTATTTTATTACATATGTTCCTTGACGTAGGGCACTGTTAACCCTTGTTATTTGAACATATCATGTCAAAAATGTTTAATACAGTAAAGCCTGCTGCATGTAATAGCTTACCCTATCCTGCCTTAAAATTACTCTAAACAATACAGCAAAATTGGACAATTGTATCAGAAATGGATGGCTTTCAAAGCCAAAAATATTGTTAGCCTGAAGTATATCTGGGGTTTTTTGTTTTTGTTTTGTTCTGTTTTCCTTTTGAATTCAAACCCAGGGCTTGGTTCACACTATGCAAGTGTTCCTCTACTGAGCTACATCTCCAGGGAAGTGTAGTTGGATTTTTATAGAAAAACTTCACCGGTTCCTGATTTTTGTACCTTTTGGTGATTTATCCCTAGACTGTCTATCCAAAGTGAAATCACCTCTTCCAGCCTTCATTAATTTTGTGTAATCCATTGGGGAAGGGATAGTAAGCTGTTTGAACCCTTTCATTCTTTTTAACCAATTTGGACTAGTTGGTTTGCAGACATATTTCTTTATAGTCATTTTGGGAATTCTTGCCTTTCTGTTCATGTTGGATCCATTAGTTCCTAGATTCCATTTTCCCTTTAAAAATTTTTTTTTCAAACAATTTCTTGTTTCAGTGATAACCATCCCCTAATACTTACCTGACAATGCATGGGAAATGAGACTTGAGATCCTAAATGTATTACTTTTTTGTTGATTGGTAGTTTCTTTCCTTTTTTTTTTTTTTTTTTTTTTTTTTTGTCCTTTTCTTTTTTATCGGTACCAGGGATCTAACTCACGACCACACACTTGCAAGGCAGGCACTTATGCCACTGAGCTAAAACCCCAGCCCCTTGATTGGTAGTTTCAACTGGCTATAGAATCTAGGATTGGCAGTCATTTTTTTTCTTAGACATCTGGGTGCTAAAATACGGATTGGCAATTCTGCATATGCACAGCTTGTGTAGTTTCAGAATTTACTAAGGGAAAGGTAGGTCTTGGCCATTTTTATCTGTCACTATTTGTACTTACCTCTATAATCACCTTGCTGATTTTTTCCAGAGGAGTCCTTTAATGCCTTTATTGGGGAGAATAAACTTAGCTGCCAGTTGGGATAATTTTATCATTCTTGTAACTATACACCTCAGCTTTTTTTTTTTTTTTTTAAAGAGGGGCAGTTTGAGACAGAGTCTTGCTTTGTAGTTCAGGCTGGCCTTGAATTCAAAGTAACCCTCCTGTCTCAGCCTCCCTTCTGCTAAGATTACAGCATATACCACCATGCCCCTACTTCAGCTATATCTGAGATCTGTGAGCTTTGAGTCTCTTTGAGTCAACTCAGATGTGAACTGGAATGTTTCAATGGTCCTGGAAGAAGTTAAAGACAGGTTGTCTGTAAAATTCTAGAGTGAATTTGGGAGTCCAGCTTACATTTTAAATTTATATTCCTTCTTTTTTCAGTTATGTATGTACATCTTCCTTCAGAGAGATACCAGTGCCTTTAGCTTCCGAGTCACTATAGGTGGGATTCTGTGCTTTGGTTCAGTTTGCACCTTGATTTCATTCCCTTAGTCTTTTTTTATTTTTTTGGTATGGAGGATCAAACTCATGACCTCGCAGTTGGCAGACACGTGCTTATACTGCTGAGCTAAATTCCTGGTCTACATTCTTTATCTACTAAGTCAAATGCAATTTTTTTCCGTTTGGAGACAGGGTCTTACTATGGAAGTTTTTCTGCCAGTGCCATCCTGTTTTTATCCTGGTAGCTTTGTAATATTTAGTTTCATGTTTGGGATTGTGATACTTTAGTTTTCACTGTAAAAGTCTTTTTCTTCATTATATTGATTTCTAAGGTTCCCATTTTTTTTGATGCTATTGCAAAGGATATAGTTTCCCTAATTTCTTTCTTGGTGACTTTGTTGTGTCCAGGAATGCTATTGATTTTAGAGTGTGACTTTGTAGCCTGTTATGCTACTGAATTAGATTACTTAAATATAGACATTTTTTGGTGGAGTTTTTGGGGTCTTCTATTATATCTTCCTTTCCTTATTCTTTTCATTTCTTTCTCTTGTCTAATTGCTCTGGCTAATGGTTCCTGTACTGTATAGAACAGGAGTGGTAATAGTGAGTATCCTTGTCTTGTTGCTGATTTTAGAATGTAAGCCTTCAGTTTTTGACCATTTAGTATGATGTTGGTTGTTGGGTTTGTTATAGATGGTTTTTATCACATTGAGATAAAGACCTGTTCCCAATTTCTGTACAGTTTTTATCATATATGGGCATTGGATTTTCTCAAAAGCTTTTTCTGCATCTATTGAGATAGATGATTGTGTGGTTTGGTTAATTCTATCAGAGAATTACATTTATTTATTTTTGTGTTTATTTTAAAGAGAATAAAACCAAGCAAAATAAAACAGAATAAAGCCAATCAAAACATACCAGTGTAAGTGACATAGGTCTTCAAAACAATAAGAAATCAACAATGGTTACCATAATGCCTCTTGCTTCAAGATAGCTGCAGGTATCTGCAGATATAGTAAAAATCGAATAAAACAAAACAGTAGAACCGATTAAAAACAAAAAAATGAATGCAGTAAAGGACTTCAAAACATGATAATAGTAAATCCAAAATGGCTACCATAATATATCTTGTTATCTTTAAAATAGTTGCTCATGCTGTCGGACAAAACAAAAGAGAATAAAACCCAATCCAACAAAACAATGAATGTGGTACAGGACTTCAAAACAAGATAACAGGAAATTAACAGTATCTGCCACCTTCAAAAGGAGGTCCTTCCTTGCATATGGTAGCTCCATTGCATATTATTATCCTCTGAATAGATGATCAGACTACTGGCTTTAAACCTGCAAAGTCTGTGAAATTTTAAACACTACAGGCATTAAATCATATTTTCCCTCAGTAGTTGTCACTGCAGCCTATGTGCCTATGTTTCTCTGGATCATCCAGTCACAGCAGCAGGTGGAAGGTATTGATTGGCTCTTCTTGTTTCCCAATCTGCAAGGGGCTTGTAAGGGGCTGGCATCTGGTTATACCCCCAGCTTCTTGTGCATGGCGCCAATTTGCAGGGAGGGCTTGCTTCTTGGTGACTTCCTGTTCTGTTCCCTCATGGTCCACAAGTAGTACAAATACCACTCATGTAAAAAGGCTGCTGTTTGGCTGTCCCCTCAGGGGCCCGCACATGGCATTGATTCGCAGGGAGTCTGATTTTTATATGTTGAACTATTCCTGCCTTCCTTAGATGAATTCTGCTTGATCATGGTATATGATCTTCTTGATGATTTATTGCATTCTGTTTCTCATATCTTAGTGATAATTTTTGCATCTGTGTTCATTAAGAAGAAGGTTCTAGTTCTCCTTTTTTGGTTGGATCCTTCTCTGGTTTTGGCATCAGGGCAGTGCTTACTTCCAGGAATGAGTTTCTGAGTTTTGCTTCTCTCTTAATTTCATTAAAGAGCTTGAGGAACAGTGGTGTTAGATTTTTGCTAAAGCTCTTTTAGAATTCAACTGTTCTTGTAGAATCTATCATGACCAGGTTTTCTTTGTTGGTAGTTTTTTTTTAATTACTTCAATTTCATTGACTGATACTGATTTAGTTAGAATTTTTATATCTGTTCAGGTTTGGTAATCATATATATATATATATGAACCTGTCCATGTCTTCTGGTTTTTCCATCATATTAGAGTACAGTTTGTTAAAGTAGGTGTTCTAAATATCTTCAGGGTTCATTGTGATTTCATCCTTTTTATTCCTAATTGCATGTATTTGAGTTCTTCCTTTGTTTGATAAGGTTGTTTAAGGATTTGTCTATTTTATTTAATATTTCAGAGAACGAACCCTTTTACTCATTGATTCTATTGTTTTCTTAGACTCAATTGCATTAATTTCTGATCTTTATAATTTTGTCCCTCATAGGTGCTTTGGGTTTTACTTGCTGTTCTTTTCTAGAAGGTTGAGTTCAATATTAGATTATTTAAATTGTCTGTTTTTCTAATGTGAGAATTCACTACTATAGATTTCCCTCTAGGACTGCTTTCATTGTGTTTCCTAAGTTCTATTATGTCATATTGACACTATCATTCAATTGTAGAAACTTTTTTTTCTTTTAAACAGAGTCTTGGTGTATAGTTCAGGCTGTCCTTGAACTCATTGTATAACCCAGGCTGTCCTTAGAACTTGTGCCATTCCTTTTACCTCAGCCTCCTGAGTGCTAGGATTATAGGCATGCACTACCATCTTCTTTATTTTGATCGGTGACCTATTGGTTGTTCAGAAGGGTGTTATTTAATTTCCATGTCTTTATGTAGTTTATGTGTTTTCTTTTGTCACTGATTTCAAATTTCATTGCACTATGATCTGATAATATGCATGGGATAATTGAAGTTCCTTTACGTTTATTTGTGTTCCATGAGCTAGTATGTGGACTATTTTGGAGAAAGTCCCATGTACAGCTAAGAAGAGTATGTATTCTGTAAATATCTACTAAGTCCATTTTTTCAAAGGTTTGGGTCAGCTCTGATATTTCTTTGTTGATTTTGTATAGTTGATTTGTTTGACAATAGAGAGTGAGGGTCCTCTATTACCATTGTATTAGTGCTTATCTAGTTTTTTATATCTGTTTTATGTAGCTGATGTATAGGTAATTTGGTAATTTGTATAGGTAATATTTATGATGCTATTTCCTCCTCTTGGATTGTTTCTTAACAGGTATGTATTGACCTTCTTTGTCTCTTCTGATTAGTCTTGGCTTCAAATTTACTTTGTCCCCAAATAGAATAGCTACTCCTTTTCTTTTTCAGATTCCTGGCACATGGAGTATTGTTACATATCCCTTAACTTTCAGTCTGTGAATTTCTTTTTGAATGAAATGTGTTTCTTATATGCAGTATGTTGTTGGATCTTGTTTCTTGATCCATTCTCCCAGTCTTGTTTCTTTTGATTAGTGAATTGAGACCATTTGTATTGATGGTTATAACTAATATATAGTGACTTGCCTTACTTGATGGATTAATTCCATTGAGTTTCATGGAATTGTCTTTGTTGTCTTTTGGAATAGACTTTAGAACTTCTTGTAGCACTTGGTTTGGTGATTGTGGTTGTGAATTTCTTAAAGTATTATGGAAATATCATCTTCAATTTTGAAAGATAATTTTGAGGGGTACATCAACCTTTTTTTTTTTTCCCTAATCATAGCTATTCGAGTTCTGTCTGCCTCATTTCTCTGTCACATCTTTTTCCATTCTTGGAAAGTTTTATGCTGTTATTTCTGTAAATGGTTTTTTTTTTTTTTATGTCCTTTATGCTATCTTCTTTCTGGTTTTTTCCTTCATTTTGATTAATGTTACTCTTCTTTGCATCATCTAGCAACTGGAGGATTGATTTTTGGTTGTCCTTTGTTGTTTTTAAGAACTTTTTGATTTGATGATCAATAAGAGCTGATACTCTTTTTTTTGAGGCACTGGGAATCGAACTCTCAACCTTGTGCTTGCCAGGCAGGTGCTGTACTACTGAGCCGTATCCCTGGCCCTGTAGATCTGATATTCTGTCTTCACATTGGTTGGATCAGCTGGGTAACCTTGCAGTAGAATTTTAAATCTGGATATCTATTTTATAGAATCCAGGTCTTTTCTGTGTTGAGCATTCATGATTGCTATCACTTTACAAAGCTCCCCTATTTTTCATCTGTATCTACTCTAAATTTATTTATTGTGTCCTTCAATATGGTCATCATCTCTTTAATTGTCTGCATAGATGTTTCTGATTTTTTTTCCTAGAGACTCATTAATCTGCTTTGTTACTTCTGCTATCATTTCAAAAAGTTCAGCTGAGTGGTTTTTGATTACTGAACCACTTCTCTTGGATTTGCCTTGGTTGAGCTGGCGGTCTCAGGTTGCATCTTGCGTCCATGTTTTCTCATTTTCTATTTTTTAAAATTCTGTTTTCTGCATTGATCCTCGCAAACTACTTATGACAGGTAGCTTTATTACTAGTATCAAGATCTCTTTAGGAAGAAATGACTACTTTTCAGAGATATTTTGTAGGTATAGCTGGGTTTTGGCTTTTGAGTTTTGTCTCATGATCCTGCCTCTTCAAATTATTAAGGATGAGAGGTAGCTACCTTTTTGGCCTACCACCTAGTTCTTCAGTACTACCTTATGGTGTTCTGACCCCCAAATATAATTTTGGTCTTGACCTACAAGAAAGGACAGCTGACCAAAATAATGTCATCTTGGCTAAAATAGTAAAATAAGCAATAACAATAGCATCAACCACAGTTTAGGAAATTACACTGATGACTGTTAATTGTTACCTTTAACCATAAGTGCAAGATTTATAGTTACATAATAAAATCTAAAATCAGGAAATTCTGTATCATAAATATTCACTTAGTAGAGAGATTTTACCCTCAGGAGAAAATTTAAAAGATAAGACAGAAATAAAAGATTAGAGGAAGGCTGAAGGACAAAGAAGATTATCCAAGCTTGGAACCAGTAAGTAAGACAGGAGGGAAAAAAAGAAGGAAAACAAAACAAAAACTAAAAGACAATGTTCACATTCATCAAAACAAAAAAAACAAAGAAAAAATTTTTTTCTGTGATTTGAAGCATGTGATTATCTTCTGAGGTCTGCAGTTTTGTGGTACTGTCCAGGTCAGGGCCTCTCTCTGCTGCTACTGGCAGATACAGGAGGCAGGTGGTGCTTTGAACTCCACACAACTTCAGACTGATTTGGCCTCTGGTAGTGAAGTTGAGCTTTGAGTTGTTTGACTGACAACACCTTTGGTGTCTCTTAATAATCTTGTTCAGCTCACTCACCCTGAATGTTTTCTGCTGTTGTCCTTCACCTAGTCACTCATTTCAACACTGGGAACTCTGGTGATGCTAACCCATCCACTGCTCTGAGTCCCAAGCTTAGTTGGCTCCTCTCTAAAGTGACATTGGCCAAACACTCTGTGGGACATTGCATACACTTGGACTGGAGTCACTCACCAACTGCTGCAGATCATAACATTTGCTGCTCCGTTCTATGGGTGTGTTTCTCCCTGGAGGCCTTTGGAGTCACTTGCCCTCAATGTATCTGTCTAGATTTGATCCTCCCCTCTTACGCCACAAACCAAAGCCAGGGCATGTGTGCAATTTGCCCCCCTTTTTGCTGAATTTTGGTCTGTCTTTTCACTTTCCCTGTGGCTACTGAGTAATGGAGATGGATTATAGTGCATGAAAAATATGAGACAGATTGGGAACTCTGTAGACCATTATGTCTCCGGCATTTACATCTTTTTAAAGTGGTAGAAAATAGTAAAAACAAAATACGTAATAACAAAAAAAAGGACACTTACAGAGGACTTGATGTTACCCAGAATAATGATGTTACTAAGAATTCTTACTGTATAATATTAAGTATATTCTTACTGAGTAGAAATATATACAAGGTAGAAAGTACAAGTAGATATACAAATAGAAATATATACAAGATAGTGCTTGAGATTTTAATACAGTTCTTTTGTTTATATAGCTATATTAAAAATGCCTGACATTGATAATACACCTGTAAAAGTGTAAGTAAAAAATTTCTCTGAAGGCTGCAAAAAACATAGATTAATGCAGTGATTCCCAAACTCATCTGCATATGTAAATCACTTAAAAAGCCTCAAAAGATTACTGATACTTGTGTCTTAACTTGAGCATGTGACCTAGGCAGAGGATAGATCCCGGGGCTTTTACACCAAGCTAAGATTGCAGATATGTGCCTCCATGTCGTGTTCCAAACCTGTTTTGTTTTTTATTTTGAGATAGTTTTACTGAGTTGCTCATTTGCTCTGCATATGGTTCAACTTGGATTTTCCTGCCTCAGCCTGCTAGAATGCTGGGTTCATCATGCCTAGTTTATGCTTTGGATATTTTAAGTTAAAAAAATTTTACCACTGAGCTAAATCTTACCCAACCCAGGCTTTGGACTTTTTAAAAGCCCCTGATGTGTAAGACAAGTTTGGAAACTTGAATGCATGAAATAAAAATATTCAGGGAATTAAAATGACTTTTCTTATGAATTATAGTGTAATATATATAACAAACTTACCATTTTTCAGTGTAAAATTGACACTAGATAACATTCACATTGTTCAGCCATCACTACTATCTCCAAAACTTTGTCAACATCCCAAACTGAAAATCTGCCCATAAAATAATAATTCTTTCTTTGTACTGTTCCACCCCTGCCCCACCCCCTGCCACCCTTGCCTCTTGTAACCATCATTCTTTCTGGCTCTTGTGAATCTGAATGTTTCACATATTTCACATAAGTGAAATTATGTAATAGTTACTCTTTTGTGTTGGTTTATTTCACCTTGAGGTTTATCTGTGGTTACAATGTGTGATAGGATTTCTTCAAAAAATTTTTAGGCTGGGTGCTGTGGTGCGATACCTATAATGCTAGCACTAGGGAGCCTGAGGCAGGAGGATCACCATGGGTTTGAGGGCAGACTGGGCTACATAGTGAGTTCAAGGCTGTACTGAACTATATAGTGAGAAACCCTATCTCAACCCCTCCCTGCCAAAAAAAAAAATTAAGAATTTTTTAGTACATTTTTGCCATGCATAATAATTACATTTATCTTAGGGAATTGATCCATAATACATAACACATTTTAATTCTTTTTACTTCCCTTTTATTCCCTCTTCTTCCATCTCCTGGTCCCCTTCCCATTTGCAAATATATTTTTTGAAGGCTAAGTGTTGTTCCATTATACGAGTGGATAATTGCTCCACCTTTTGGCTGTTGTGAATAATGCTGCTGCTATCAGCATTGGTGTGCAAATACCTTTTCAGGTACCTGCTTTTTATTCCTTTGGATACATACTTAAGAGATGAACTTGCCAGATCATATGGCAGTTTTAAACGTAATTATTTGAGGTATTACCATTACTACTTTTCACAATGGCTGCACTACTTTACATCCCTGTCAGCAGTATAGGAGAGCTTAAACTTCTACACACATTTACACTTATTTTCTGTTTAAAAAAAAAATAGCTGGGCATAGTGGTGAATAGCATTAAGGAGGCCAAAGTAGGAGACATCTCTTGAACTTCATAGAGAATTCAAGACTAACCTAAACTATAAATTTTTTTTTATTTTTTATTTTTTTGGTCATACTTGGGTTTGAACCAGTCTTTTACACTGAGTTATACCTTCAAGCCTGTTTATTTTTTGAGACAGAATCTCACTAAATTCCCCAGGCAGGGTTCAGAGTTGACATCTTTTTTGCTTCAACCTTCCAGATGCCCAACCCAGCTCCTGTAATTAGTTTTAACTTTACTTTTTTTAGTTTATCAATATTCACCTAAAATTCTTTGTCTTTTAACATTCTGACTAGCATATTGCCATTAATATAAACATCTTGGAAATAGTTCATACTTCAATTATTTAGAATTTTTTTTCTCCAGTATTTAGAATTTTTTTTCTCCAGTATTCAGAAAATAGGATCAAACTCTATTGGGATCATTTGCTAGAGTAGAGGTGGTGATGTTTTTCTTTCTTTCTTTCTTTCTTTCTTTCTTTCTTTCTTTCTTTTTTGGATACTGGGAATCAAACTCACGGCTGCCTACTTGCCGGGCAGACACTTATGCTGCCGAGCTAAATCCTTGGCTGGCAAATGTTGAAGATAGTAACAATAGGGAAAACTGAGTGGAGAGAATGGAAATTCCCTATATTATCTCTGTAACTTTTCTATAAATTCTAAATTATTTCTACATAGGTTAGTATATAAAACCAAAAATTAGCATACAAAGATACAGTAACCACTGATAATATTATTCACAAGTTTTAGGAATTTGTTCACTTAATTTTTATTGGCACATTTAAATATAGATAATTATAGAGAATTTGTGCCTGTACATGATACATCTTGCTGATTCTTTTCCCCATTCTCCTCCCCTCCCTTTAACCCTTTTTCATTTACAAAGCTTTGTTTCCATTTTTTCTCCTTCTAGTCTCATTTTTTTGTGCCTTCTTTCCATTTGAACTTTCTTTTTTAAAAAAAAATTATTTTATTGGTAAATTTTGGGTATATGTAATGATCACATTCTTTATGAGGAATTTATTTGTACCTGTACCTATCTTGATTTTCTCCCACCCCCCCATCCTTCCTTCAACCCCTCTTCTCCTTATTTACAAAAACTTTGCATCTGTTTTTTCCCTAATTTTCTCATTTTTTTGTTTTCCTTCCTTTAGCTCGCTCCCTTCCTTAGTTCTTCCCATTTGAATATTTTCTTCCTATTTCTCAATCTCTGTTACACATTTTGGTCCTTATTTCATCTGTTTACCTAGAAAATGTCTGAAGTTTATCTTTTATGACAGAGTAGTACTACATTGTAAAAAAAAAAAACAACAACATGTTTATCAGTTGATGGATATTGGGGCTGTTTGCACGATAATACCTCTTACAAACTTGCCACTGTAAACATGGGTGTGCATGTATGGCACTGGTATGATGCTTTCAGTTTTTTTGAAAAGATCAAAGAAGGGGACTATCTGGGTTGAATGGAACCTAGTTTTAGGGATTTTTAGAAATCATATTTTTAAAAAATCAGGGTACAAAATTAAGAGTAACCACTGATGACATTTATATATGAATATATAATTTATATAACATATTAATATATTTATATGTAATATTAATTTATATATTATATATTTATGTATTATAGAATTTTGTACTTAGTTATTTTTTGGTCTTTTATGAGACAGGGTCTTACTGTGCAGTTCAGGCTGGTCTCAAACTTAAGATCCTCCTAAGTGCTAGGATTATAAGCATGTGCTACCGTGCCCGCTTTAGAAATTGAAAAGTAATTTTAAAGCTGAGTGTGGTGGTACACATCCATTATCCTAGCTTCTCAGAAGGCTGAGGCAAGAGGATTGCAAGTTTAAAGGCCAGTCTAAGCAATGTAGTGAAACACTGAAAATTTTATAAAGAAGTCATTGGTGGAGAACTTGGCTCTAGCATCAGGCCCTGAATTCAGTGCCTAAACATTAGCCACCTCTCCTGCCCCCGCCATTCAGTAGAACAGATAGAACAGACTATGACTGAAAACAACAACAACAAAATCCCAGCTCAGATACCTCAGTTCTAAAATAACCAGGTAGTTGTTTTTTCTTAACTTTCTTTTTAGGTCTGGTGGTTACTGTCCTAATTCCAGAGATCTTAATGTCTCTAGGCTTTGATTTATCTACTTTAGACAGTGTCTATTGATTCCTTACCGTGAAAGACAAGTTTTGTTTATTATTTTCTGTCCACTGCTCTTTCAGTTTTTCTTTTTTAAATTTTTAAATTGTAGACTTGTCAGATACATTAATGAAAAGGAAAGAGTATGAGTTCAGTCTAGAACAGATCGTAATAGTTGATTGAGATGGCTCAGTGTCTGTAAACCAACTTCTGTCAGTTACTTTATAACCTGAGTAATATACTTCAATTTTAGCTTATTCTGTCAACTTTATACATTACCTATTGAATTCCCACATGTATAATGAAAAAATTATCAGTGCTGTATTTTTACCTCTTTTGGTCTTCTAAGATGATTTTTCCATTTTTGTTAGTTTTAGCATTACTTTTACTATAATTTAAAATTTTTATGCCGTGCCTTCTCCAGAAAAACTCAAGGATATACATATGTATGCATGTTTTAAGTTGATTTATGGTTGTATTTTAAAGAATGAGGTCTTTAAAAGTAGAATTCCCTGCTACTTAATGTTGTCTTAAGGATTTGTCTGCTGTATATCCTATTTCATTTTGAAAATACCTAAATTTCATGTGATATTCTATCTCGCATATATTCTTTTTTTTTCGCATATATTCTTGATTCCTAGTTTTCAACTATAAGACCCATTGTTGCTTTAGAGATTGATTAAATGATTGATTGAAAACAAATTTCAGATACAATGAAATGAGAATATTACATTTGTATTTCATATAGAGAAGGAAAAATCAACACAAATAAAAATTGTTACCATTCTCTCGCAAATCTAAATATCCATTCATTCATTCATTCATTCATTCAGACAAGGTTTTACTGTGCAGTTCAGGCTGGCCTTGAATTCTCAACAATCCTTCTGCTTCAGCCTCCTGAGTGTTGGAATTATAGGTGTGCACCACCATACCTGGTATCTACATGTTTTTAACAAAGAGCCCCCCCCCAAAAAAAAAATTAAGACTGTATTGTTTTGGTAGCCTACTAGTTTTCATTAAAACCTACCTTTCTGAATTTATTTTTATTACAATAATTGTATTTATGAGCATCCTTTGTTTTATATTTGTAGCATTTTCTGTTATAACCAGTACTACAAAGAACATTTTTTATAGCTAAATTTTGCTCATATCCAGGTGTGGTTTTTTTTGCGTGGGGAGTTTTGATGATGAAAAATTTCTGGGCTAGAGAGTACTGCTGTTGTGGTTTAATTTCTTAATGCAGAAAAGCAGGTTCACTTTTTCTTGACCAATAATTGTTATTAAAATATGACTTTTTTTTCTTTATTAGTGAACACTTGTCCTGCTCTTTCACCTTTTTCTTGCATGGAGACAGCAATGTTTGTACCAGTGTGGAAATTAATCAGCATCAACCTGTATACCTTCTCAGTGAAGAGCATATTACCCTTGCTCAGCAGTCTAATAGTCCGTTTCAGGGTAGGTAATTTGATTAGCTTAAGTATTTGTGGGATTTTTTTTTTTTTCTTTTTCTTTTTCTTTTTCCTTTTTTCTGAGACAGAGTCTCACTGTGAAGTTCAGGCCAGCCTTGAACTCACTTTGTAGCCCAGGCTGGCTTCAAACTTGGGTGATCCTCCTGCCTCAGCCTCCTGAATGCTGGGATTATGATCTTAACATTGCTATTTCAAGAAGATCCTTGTTGAATTGGGTAGTTCAGCATTTTAGGCTTGCTGAGATTTTCTCTCTTATCTCTTGATTTTGAAATAGTTTGCTTCTCTCCCATTAGAATATTAAGTACACAAGTTACTTAATACATATTATTTTAAAAGTCTTTGAACATGAATGTTGATTTTAATGTATCCTGTTAAATAGCTCATTGCAGATATATGTGTTATATTTTCAGAGTCATCTCGTGTGTTAGGTCATATAGGTATGTTTATCATATAAATGGGGACTTCTGATATCTTTATACCTGAAAATGGTGGATTCAAGAGAAAATGCTTTAAAACATTACTAGATTATGCTAGGGATTTAGCTCAGCAGCATAAGCGCCTACCTGGCAAGCACAAGGTCATGAGTTTGATCCCCGGTACCAAAAAAAAAAAGAAAGAAAGAAAAGAAACATTACTAGGTTGTTTTTAAGGAGTGCTAGTATATATGTTATTTAATTTTAAACCTATTTTTTGAAATTTATGTGACCATGTAAGTATTTACATTTGTGTATTTATATCATTTTTCCTTCAGATTATTTTTTCCTTAAGGAATATACAAATGCCCCTAGTTGATACTGAAATTATGTATATTTCTAATTTGATCATAGATTTTTTTACTAAATTTATTGGTACATTTTAGATACATAGTGATTACATTCATCATAAACATTTTTAACATTTTTCATAATCTTTGTATTGTACTTCATCTTCACAGTGATTAAGTATGATAAGTTGATTTTGTCTGGAATTATTATGAATTTTCTTTTTTTAGAATTGCATAATTACTTGACATTGTGTTCACTGTTATATTTTTTGTAACAGTCTTTACTTACATTTTTTATTTCTTTTCTGGGTTTCTAGTTATCTTAAGCCCATTTGGACTAAATGGCACTCTCACAGGACAGGCATTCAAGATGTCTGATTCAGCTACAAAAAAATTGATTGGTGAATGGAAACAGTTCTATCCTATCTCATGTTGCTTAAAGGAAATGTCTGAAGAAAAACAGGAAGATATGGATTGGGAAGATGATTCTCTAGCTGCAGTAGAAGTTCTTGTTGGTATGAATTCTGAGGATTGATAGTATAAGGAAAATGCGTAACTATGTATTACTTAGATTTTGTTGAATAACAGACAACCCTGTCCCTCAGTGGCTTTTAATACCAAACATTTCTTACTTATTTCCTGATCATGTTGCATAAGGGGTGGTGCTTGGCCCTGGTTTGGCTCCATATAGGTCATCATGTTATTCTTACGAGAACCGCGGAATGATAGGGACCAAGAATAACCATGTAAGTGTATTTAAAGCTTCTGCTGGGGTATGGTGTTTGTTGCATCTGCTTACATTGCATTAGAAAGAAGTAGCTAACATAGCCAAGCCACAGTCATTGGGATCAGGAAATAGAGTTTATCTAGAAGAAGGTGAAGGTAATGCTAAGGATCGGACAAGAATAATTATGAATGAATTAATACCTAAGAGTCTGAAAAGTTAACGTGTTATGTAGTGTTTGAATATTTAGTAAACCTCTTTTCAGATTGGCTCTATTCTGTAATTCTCATTTGAGATCCCAAGTTAACAAGGTAACTCATATTTGGAATGTGCCAGTTTAATAGAAGTGAAAGAGGCGCTACTGACCATGCAAGCATATTTAAAGTGCTTTTTTTTTTTTTTTTTTAAAGCATATGGCATATGTTGTATGCACTTACACTTCATTATAAGTCATGTAGCCACGTCTGACGATGGGGTGAAGACATACATGCATATACTCCATCTTAGATATGTTAAGCACGGTGAACATGTAATTGATCAGATAATTGGGATTAAAATCAAATGATATATGTGATGATTGCTTTATTTTTTTAAAAAGATTCAGTGTTCAGTTTCAATAAACATTAATATCAGAACAGTTATGACAAAAAGTGTGCAGACATTTGTAAGTTTTTAGTAAACCTAACTAAAATGGTCCATAATTCTAGTGCCAGAATACCTTTGTTACATTTATAAAACAAAACTTAAAAATAATATATAGTTTAGTTGGTTCAAGGTACAAGAAAAGATTTTTAAAAATCCAAATATATTCATAGTTACAAAATCTTAAAAGAAAAAAGAAGCTACTGTTTTAAGTATCCTAATAAATGTAACTACTTCTAACAGCTTCTTGTGATTTCTTCTTTAAAAAAAAGCAAGACCTTATGCCAAAAGAGCACACATTGCTAAAAGTTGATTTATACAAATGTAGCAATCATATTGTATCTGTCTTTCCATTACAGTTCTTTTGAAAGAAACTAAATTTCACAATGGTCACGATAGTAATCAACTTTTCTGTTCATTTTTTTCCTTTCAGCTGGTGTCCGAATGATCTACCCGGCATGCTTTGTTCTAGTCCCTCAGTCAGACATTCCTACTCCTAGCTCTGTGGGCTCCTCTCACTGTTCAGCTTCTTGCTTGGGTGTCCACCAAGTGCCTGCTTCCACAAGAGATCCTGCTATGTCTTCGGTTACTCTTACACCACCTACATCTCCTGAGGAAGTCCAGACAGGTATTCTGTTTCATCAGTTCTGGTGATGAATCTATTTTGAGTACATTAGCAGCCCACCTCAGCAGTAATTGTTTGAAATATTTAGAATTGCAGAATTTTAAAAGTTGCAGAATTCCTTCATCTAGATTCCCAAATTGAACATTTTGCTTTGTCACCCTCTCTGTATGTGTACCTTTGACATCTGTAGTCCTTTTCATTTTGATGAGCTAGGACATGATGCTCCATTACTCCTTTATACTCGTTCTATTTCCCAAAATTAAGACCGCTACCTCACACTCCTCCCCCGCCACTGTACACCTGTTTCATGCTGGAGATTGTGAACTTGGGGCCTTGTGCATGGTAAGCAAGTGGGTCTACCACTGATCTGTTCCCTAATCTCTGTAATTTTTATTCCATCCTCTAAGTCAAACAATCAACATGGACAAGCTACCATACATTTTGTGCCTTCTGTTGAAATACTATCTGAATAAGTATCGCGTACTAACCAATTGTGCCACTGGAGCTCCTTGCTTTTTTTATATGAAGTAATGTGCTTTTTATTTTTGTTTCAAATAGAGGCTTTCTAAATTACTGCATCATGTTCTACCACAGATTAACAAAAAGCCCCAATAATGTTACTTTAAACCTAACTGTATTCTCCTGCTACCTGTTTTTGTTTTTGTTTTTTCAGTTGATCCTCAGTCTGCTCAGAAGTGGGTCAAATTTTCTTCAGTATCTGATGGCTTCAACTCTGATAGTACTAGCCACCATGGTGGGAAAATACCCCAAAAATTAGCCAGTCATGTCGTGGATAGAGTTTGGCAAGAGTGCAATCTGAACAGAGCACAGAACAAGTAAGTATTCTCATTTTTAAGTTTAAAAATTGCATGTTCGTAATTATAATTAGGAAATAGATAATCAGGCATTGATATGACTTTTGGTTTTTAAAACTTTAGAGCTAAGTTCAAGGCTAACACAAAATTTTATGAATCTTAAGAAATTTTAATAATTTCAAATTTCAGGAGGAAGTATTCTGCTTCATCAGGTGGCCTGACTGAAGAAGAGATACCTGATAAGGTAGCATGCTGGGATTTTGTTGAAGCCACACAAAGAACAAGTTGCAGTTGTTCAAGGTAGATTTTCTTCCATTCAGTTGATCCTGCATATATACATGTGTGATGGTTTCTTATGCTACTAAGTACTTCCACTTTACTTTGTTTGATGTTTATGATAGAGCACATTAGTATTTTTTTCAAGAAAGAAATAGAGGCAAAATTTTAGTAATTAGAAGCTGACTATGGAAGTACATACAAATGCATACCTTAAATTCTTTTCATATTTACCAGAGGTGAGCTGTAAAAGCTTTTTTTAGTAGCTGAATAATAGAGTATTTTATTGGGCTATGGTGTATACAGCATTTATGAGGAAAAGGCGTATGTCTGTTGAGAAAACTATTCTTTGGTGGCACTGTGTCTGAGGAATTTCTCTCAAGTGTTCTTATAAAAGAGGTGATATGTACTAGATTTTTAAAATAGTAAATATGTATGAGTTTTTTGCAGTAAGTTCTTAACACATTCTTTGAGTAGCCATAGATGAAATGCGGTGAAACAAGATTTACAAAATAATGATTGTATAAGGATCTAAAACTGTAATATTACAATCTTCCTAATGTGTTATATTGTTTAAAGATTGGTACTAGAATGGATGAATTTGGAATTCCTTAGGCAGTTGTATATTATATATTGAAGTTTCCCTATCCTGTCTCTGCCCCCTTGTACTGAGATTGAATCCAGAATCTTCGCACTGTGCTACATTCCCCAACCTTCTTAAATTTTTATTTTGAAACAGGGTCTTGATAAATTATTTAGGCTAGGTTCAAACTAGTGATTCTCTTGCCTCTGCCACCCGGAGCACTGGGATTACAGGTGTCCATCACTATGCCTTGTTTATTAGGGCTTTTTGATGAGACTTGATTATCTGAACCTTTAAGAATATATTGCAAAGCTTATTATGCGACTTTGTAGACTAAAGATAGATTATATACTTTTATAGTCAAGAAACAAAATGGCTTTGACTTCCCTAACCATGGCTTGTGATTGAATAGATCCTACACCTCTTTTGGTGAAAGTAAGTCAAGGTAATGGAGTGCTGGCACGTCAGGGCCACAGTTTTCTTGTGTTAGCTTTATTTGTTTGAATGAATTCACAGATTCTGAAGTGTTTTGGTATACTGTATAAATTTATTGTTCCTATTAGATTGTTTGTATTAAAGATACATATCTTTTTAAATATAGCAACATGTTGATATAGAAATTGAAATAAAAATGTGGAGATAAGAGGTGTGGTGGTGCTCACCTGTAATCTCAGCACTTAGGAGGCTGAGGCAGAAGATCTTAGGTGTTCAAGGCTATCCTGAGCTACATAAGCAAGTTTAAGGCCCGTGGGTTAGATAGCAAGACCTTGTCTAAAAAAAAAAAGTGGAGGGGGCTGGGGATTTAGCTCAGCAACATAAGTGCCTTCCTTGCAAGTGTGCAGTCATCCCTGGTACTGATAAAAACGAAAAAGACAAAAAAAAGTGGAGATGCAGGTTGCTGTTTAACAATTTAAAGTAGTTAACAAGGTTACCTATTCTTGAATATAATTTATCTAGGAGCCTGGGTTGGTAAACTATGCTTAGTTGGCCACGTTTAGCCTATAGCCTGTTTTGTGTGGCCTGTGAGCTGAAAATGATTTTTATATTTTTTTAAAGAGTTGAAAAAAGTATTTGTAATACATTAAATTTATGTAAAGTTCACACATTAGTGTATAAAGATTTATTTGAACACAATCTCTTCCAGTCATTTACATGTATATGGTATCTTTGATGCATGATGGCAGAATATAGTCATGTAGCACTTAACGGGGATATGTTCTAAGAGGTGTCCTTACACAATTTCATCCTTCAAACAGCACCAAGTGTACTTACATATACTGAGACAGCTATACTATGCCTAGGCAATGTAGTGTTATGGAACCACTGGTATATACATACTCGGTCACTAAAGCATAATAAAGTACTATCTCCCCAGAGAAAATTTTAATTTTCAAAAAGTTGTGTAACTATACAAATAATTTACGTACACTATACAAAAAAGATACTCCCCTTGACTATTTTTTCTCTCACCAAATCCTAGTACTTTTGCCTAGAAATGGATGCTTGCCAATTCGATACTATCCTGACACATTTTTGCAAGTTTGTATGTATATGTTTTTTCTTCTCTTCCCAACATAGGTATATTTTTAGTATGTATTTGGCATCTTATTTTTTTGCCTTAGGTCTTTATGTAATAGTTACTTGTAGATCTGCGCTTGCCTTGTTGTAAAAAACTTCTTTATATTCCACTGAATGAAAGTAATATAATCATTCTTTATTTGATAGACATGCAGGTTATTTCCAGATTTTTTCCCTGGTTTTTTTTTTTTTTCTTTTTTTTTTTTTAGTCTGTTACTGTGACTGTCATATTTTTGGAACATTTAACTGTGTTACACGAGATATCTTACCCTCAGTATAAATGAGTGAATAAGCCTGCTGCTATATGAGGGCTGTATTGCAGTACAAGTGAGGCAATAATTTGTTTTTAAAAAAAGATTTTGAATCTTTTTTGAATTTACAGTGATTAGTGCTTGGGAGGAAATAAACTAAGTGGGTGGTATGATAGAGTTGTGGGTGAGAGAATTATTTAAATACTTTTGACTTTAAAAAGATTCTACCAGTCTTACTCTCATTTCTTGCATATAAAGAATGCTGTTTTTTCTTGTGCTTTCTTTGGTTCTGAGAACTGCCCTCAGTTATTTTTTGCTGTTTTATTAAAAAGCATAAAATAGTTGCACATTTCTTTCTCCTTCCTTCTTTGTGATTTTTTTTTTTTTTGTACCAGGGATCAAGCTCATGACTTTGGACTTGCCAGGCAGGTGCTTGTGCCACTGAGCTAAATCCCGGCACTTCTCCCTCCCATCTTTTTATCTGTCTCTCTGGCCCTCCCTCACTTCCTATCCTTCCTTCCTGTATTAGGGATTGATCCTAAGCCCTCATACTGAACTACATCCCCAGTTTATTTAAAAAAAAATTTTTTTTTTCAACAGTCTTACACTAAATCTCTGAGTTACACAGGCTGGAACAAACATAAGATCTTCCTGCCTCAGCCTCTCCAAGTTCTGAGTATTGGGATTATAGGCGTGTACCACCACCCAATTTCATAACATTTTTCACTCTCAAGGTTGAATGGTGCACAAAAAAAAAAAGAAAGAAAGATTGAATGGTGCACGTTTATTGATGCTGTACTTCAATCTAGTGAAACGCACATAAGCAG
This sequence comes from Cavia porcellus, assembly GCF_034190915.1. NCBI lineage: Eukaryota > Metazoa > Chordata > Mammalia > Rodentia > Caviidae > Cavia > Cavia porcellus. The sequence continues at coordinate 64,201,897 of NW_026947489.1, forward strand.
ATTGCATTTAGAAAACAAGATACCTAAGCCAAGTGTGGTAGCACATCTATAATCCCAGTACTTGGGCTAAAACTACCTGGTGGTGGGGTGGTCACTGTAAGTTTGAGACCAGCTAGGCTGGCTACATATGGTGAGTTCAAGACCAACCTGAACTACATAGCGAGACCCTGTCGTCGCCCCCCCTCCCCCATAAAAAGATACGTAAGAAGAGAGTACATTAAATTTCAGATGAACACTAAAACAAACTATCAGGAACTTGAGGGCATTAGGAAAAAATAACCGAAGGAATTACTTTGATGACAACTGCTCTAGAAAGATTCTCCAGGATTTTTCCACCAGTTTAACTGAGTTCTACTATGAAATTTATATCAGAGTTGTTTTCTCTAAAAGAGAAGTCTTAATTTGTAGAAAAGATCTATATAGAAGAAAAGAACTGTGATTTAATGTAATCAGAAACTTAACGAGCTGCCAAGTTTCATGATACATACACATGTAGTGCTAGTACTTGGACTGAAGCAGGAGGAGTGTAAGTTTGAGGCCAACCTAGACTATAAAATAGAACAGAGAAAAAAGGTAAAGATCCATTATTACTATTATTTATTAGCATTATTATTGTGGTGCAGGAGATTAATCACAGGGCCTTCACATTGAGCTACATCCCCAACCCCTTTTAATTTTTTATTTTGAGACAGAGTCTCGCTAAATCGCTGCGTTGCCCAGATTGGGCTCTTAACTTTCAATCCTCCTGCCTCAGCCTCCCAGAGTTAAGGGATTGCAGGCTTGTGCCACCATTGCTCGGCTTGCTATTAGTATTATGTAGTCCCGATGAATAACTTCTTATTCTTATAGCTGGGATAAGTAAATGTATGACTGTTTACTTTTCATGGCTTTCTATACTTGGAATATAACCAAAAAGTTGACCTTCTTAATAGAGATCTATCTTTTTTCATGAGTGCTTTGCATAAAGTAGATTCTCAAACACTTTGATGTCAAAACTCATTTGTACTCTTGGGGGGGAGGGGGAAAAAAAACAAAAACAAAACTCATTTGTACTCTTAAAAATTATTGTGGAGGCTGAGGATGTGGCTCATCAATAGAGTGTTTGCCTTGGCTGTATGAGGTTCCACATTTGATCCCCAGCAGAATAAAAAAGTAAAATACTTAAGATTGTGAACTCCCTCCCACTAAGGTTATTTATTTATGTGGACCATATTTATTTGTATTCATTTTAGAGAAATTTTAAGGCAGCACTTTATTTATGTATTTATTTTTATTTTCAAGAGAATAAAACCAAATGAGAGAAAACAAAACGGGGTCAGTCAGAACAAAAGGATGGACATAGTACATGTCTTAAAACCAAAATACAAGGTGATCAATAATATTTACCATAATGTCTCTTATTATCTTCAATAGAATTTTCCAGGCAAAATAAAATTGAACATAGCAGTACAAAACAAAATCAATAAAAACAAAACATTGGAGACATTATAGGACTTCATAAGAAGATAATAGTCAAACCAGAATAGGTATCATAGTGAATCTTATTGTCTTCAAAGTAGTTGCCTATATCCTCAGATGTGATACTATCAAATAAAACAAATTCAAATAAAATCAGTCAAAACAAAGACAGTGATCAAACAAAACAGATTCAAATAAAATCAGTCAAGACACAGTGAAAATAATACAGGACTTCAAATTAAGTTAATAGGAAATAAGAAATGTTTACCATAGTATATCCTGCTATCTTTGGAATAGCTGTCCATTTCATCAAATCTAGTACAAGTAGACAAACTGAAATAAAATGTAACCAAACTAAACAGTGCAATGAAAACAATATAGGTTTCAAATCATGATACAAAATTAACAGTGTCCACTGCCTTTCCCTTTTAGACAGTTCCTCCCCTTTCACTTTCACAGGGTACATTGTACATTTTGTGTCCCACTAACTCTTTTAGTTTTTATTTTAGAGAGGCAGCCTTCTATTTACCTAAGTGGTTCTGAACATTTTTACCCTGAGCATGATCTCACGTTGTACCCATTTACCTACAAGAGCCTCCAGGTTTTCCTTCCTTATAGCTTCCTTATAGTTCCCTGTTGTATAAAAGTGTCTTGTCTTTCCAACCAATCTGTAGCTGATGGGCAAGCTACCCCCACTTCTTTCTGGTTTCCTGTCACATTGAGCATTATTTTCTCATCTTTGTCTTTCAGTCAATAAACCCTCTTTCAGGTTAATTATATTTCTTACATAGAGCCTCTTCATGGACCCTATCTCCTGATCCACTTTGCCTGTGTTTCTTTTTATTAGTATATCAAGGTCATCCATGTTAGCAATTGTGGCCAACCTTCTTTGCCTCATCTCTGCCATGCTATTTTTTTGCTGTTGGTTATCTACTTTTCCCCTTCATTCCACTGTCTACCCTGTTCGATGAGCCTCCTCTGCTGCTATTTCTGAAACCACGGTCTTTTTTCTTTCTTTCTAGAAGGTCCTTTGATATTTTTTGTAAGGTTTGTTTTCTGGTTATGAACTCCCACTTCCTCTTTGTCATGGAAGCATCTTGTTTCTCCTTTAATTTTAAGAGATAGTTTTGCAGGTTACATCAGTCTGGGTTGGAGGTTATTTTCTTTCAGGGCATGGAATACTTCACTCCAAGCTCTTCTTGATTTGATGGTTTGTGTCAAGATGTCTGTTGTGATTCTGATAGGTTTTCCTTTATAGGCGATCTGTTTCTTTTCTTTGACAGCCTTTAATAATTCTGTTCTTTTGTTTAATTTCTGGTATCTTGATTATTATGTCTGGGTGTAGATCTATTTTGGTTATAGCTGGCTGGGGTTTTATATGCCTTATATATCTGAATATCATTTCCTTTTCTTACGCTTGGGAAGTTTTCTTTAATTATTTCTGTCAATAGCCTTTATATTTCATTTGTGTTTACCCCTGCTTCTTCACTCACATTTTTTATTCTTAAGTTATAGGTCCTCTTGTCATCTTCTAGCCTTTGTATTGTTACTTCCTGGTACCTTGTTATTTTTAAGAGATCTTTCCTTTGGTGATCGCAACTTGCAAACCTGTTTTCAAAGTTTGATAGTCTTATCTTTAGGTTCTTTTAAGCAGTTTTGCCAGCTTTAAATGGAGTTTTTAATTTCCTGGTAATCTCTTTGAATTTGTTTCATGTATTCTAAATTTTTTTATATTCATTGAAGGTATCCCTCCTTTTTCCGTGCTCCTGTATTCTTCCATTTGTGTCTTCTTGAGAGGTGCTTAGCATTGCTTTTATTATTTTTCTTATATCTTCCCTTACTTGTATTAATACTTGTTTTAAGTTCTTTTATAGTTTCACAAAGTTGTTTCTTTATGTCAGATACTGTTGCTTCAGAAACTGCAGGTGTGCAACCCCCGATCTCTTCTGTGTTTGCCTCTCCTTGGCCAGTACTGTTTGGGTTGGAGGCCAGAGACTGCCTTTTGTTTCTTCCTCTTGTCATGTTCCTGGTTTCTTCTAGACAAGTAGGTAGTGGGGTCCCTGGCACTTTGTGTATTGGTTATAATTACTTTGAAGCATGCTGTCTAGGGATTGCTGCTTTCCCCAATCTGCTGGTGACTACTGGAGTATAAGCAGGGGCAGGGCAGGCTGGCCCCTCCCTTCTGAGCTGGTTGACCATTGGGAGTCTTCACCATGTTAGTGTGTGCTGCACAGTTGGGGTTGGTTATGAATAGCTTTAGGGAAAGGGCACTGACTATTGGAGTCCCACACAGGGGTGGGACTCAGTCCAAGTAGTTTTCACCAATCTGTTCTGGTTCTGGGCTTATCCTGCCCGACTCCAAAATGTCACCCAACCAGTTGCCCACTCTCACGGGAGGCCTGAATCCCCCACACTCAACCGCGAGCCAGTGCAGTTCTCCGGTGTACTCCCCTCTGCCAACCTCTGCAACCCCAACTTAACTGAACGTGCATCTTTGGATTCCAGTGGCGCTTTGCACACAGTGGGATCGGCTCTGGTGAGCGCGCGTCTGGCTACTGCCTTCTGTTTTAAATTTTTCTTTTCTTTTTTTTTTTTTTTTCCACTTTAGTTTTTTCCTGGGTCAAGAGGATCCATTTCTTTCCCTCCATTTTTCTCCAGAATGCTATATTCCAGCATCTGGGCTGTTTCAGAGAGACTTTTCACTTTGCTGCTTATTGTTCTGTCATCTTCCCAGAATCAGCAGCACTTTTTAAAAAAATACCAGTAAATCTAGTAAATATTAACAAAATATTTTATAGACATTAACTATAACATCACTTTTTGGTTAAAGCATATGAAGACAGTCCAGCTCCACATACCTATGCAGTTAGAAAAAGGGAAGAGATAGAATTGTAATGACTTTTCCAAACATACTCTTCTTTTGACGCTACATCCAAATTTGATAAGTGGTAGTTTCTTAAAGATTAGTTGCAACATAGAACATGAAGCCATATTTTTCAGATTCTTATACTCTACTATTGAGTGGGTGGAATTTTTTTTTTTCCCTTTTACATGATTTTGTAACTCATACGTTGATCAGCTAGAAAAATAATCGGTTTACTGAGTTATGGCAGATCTTCTGAATATTAGTACATTGTTTATGTTGTATCAAAATTATATCACCAGTGAGCTCATCAGAAAAATACTTAAGTATTAAATTACTTAAAACTCATTAAGCATATAAAGTTTTCCAGAATTCAGAATCTTAAAAAAAAAATCTTGACTCAGAAGTTCAAAGTTATAAGTTATTCTTCCTTAAAATGGCAAACTCATTTTGTTCATTTTTGAGAACCTGATGAGCAAAGCTGACAACTACTCAGGTATGGGTTATCATTGTCTTATCAGTTAATTTTTTTTTCAAATAAAAACGGTATTCTACAAAAGGTAGTTAGTTTGGCCTGTATCTCAAACAGTTGCATAAGTGCTTTTCCTCAGGGTAGCCATTGTACTTCAATATATAGTAGAAATGGTTTTTATGTTCCTCCCGTTTTTCTGTTCAGAATATAAACCATGTATGTAAGGATTGAGATTTAATAAAATTTTGTGACTTTTGAAGAACATTCTTAAGTAAATTACCATAAACAACAACAGATAGTATGTGGTGATGAAAAAATGACTGCCACTAATACAGTTGGTAGCACTGCACTGTTTCGTTTAGTTATAGGCCTGTGCCAACAGGCCTGGCTCTGTTTCATGTTTAGTTGCCAACAGTTCTGCTGTCCATTGTGCTTTTGTCTAGTTACTATGAATGTCAACATAAAGAAAAAGACAAATAGTGTTGCTTTTTTTTTTTTTTTTGTCTTTTTCTTTTTTTATCGGTACCAGGGATTGAACTCACGACCACACACTTGCAACACAGGTACTTATGCCACTGAGCTAAATCCCCAGCCCCAATAGTGTTGCTATTATGAAAATAGTTATAAACCCCCAAATGGATCCCTGAATCATTTTTTTAGAAACTGTTATAGAAGACATGAAGATTTGAGTGAGAAATGATGATACCATATTTTCCTCTTTGCTTTTCCTTGCTCTTTCCTAATATTACTGTTTGTTATTTTACTTATTCCCCTTCTGCTGGCCCAGAAATTTGGCATTCTATTTTTATTCTTCTATTAATTGAATTAAGCATTTATCCTATTTGCTTTTCTTAAAACACAAAGTTAATCAGAGTCTCTGTTCTTTCTATAGAATAAACAGAAGTCTTGGAATACTTTAGTCTTACTCTTACATATGTATATATATTTTTTTTAGTATTTTAGTTTCATGTTATTAAAATTTTAAATGTACACGAAAGAAGATTAGAGAATGAATTCCTATTCATTAACCACTTATATTTACTTAACTATTGTTTGCTTTATTAGATGTTTTCTGGCTGAAGATCTTCTTAAATTTTTTTTTTTTTTTTTTGTCTTTTTCCTTTTTATCAGTACTGGGGATCGAACTCACGACTGCCTGCTTGCAAGGCAGGTGCTTATGCCGCTGAGCTAAATCCCAAGCCCTGATCTTCTTAAATTTTAACTGAAGAGTAGTACCTTGGTTTACGAATTGAGTTCTCGCCATGATTCTGGTCATAAATTGAACTGATAGAAAACCAAGTCAAATTTGCTCATAAGATCAACATTAAATCTATTTGTTGAATTTGATTTGCTTTTCATTCAACTTGGCTTGTGATCAGAATCCAGGAAAGAATCAAGTTCATGAACTGAGGTACTCAGTGGTTGAACTCAAATTATCTAACATTATTTTGACAAGCAGTCAGTCTAAAGCGTTAATAAGATGTTTGGCTTTTTAAAGTTAACATTTAAATATTTGTATATATTTTATTTTTATACCATATCTCAATCTGGAGAGGCCACATTGTGAGTGTCTGATAGCCACATGTAACTTATGGTAACCATAACTTGGCACCAATAGCTTTACAAATTAAGTAAGTAAAGAAGAATCGTGCTATGTCATGTACAAATGCAATATTCTTTTTTTTTTTTTTTGGTCTTTTTCGTTTTAATCGGTACCAGGGATCGAACTCAAGACTGCCTGCTTGCAAGGCAGGTGCTTATGCCACTGAGCTAAATCCCCAGCCCATATTGCATTATTCTTAATCTTGGATAGAAATTAGTCTTTCAGTATTGTCTGGTAATTGTCATTTTTCATAGATGATCCTTTCACGTTGATCTAAATCCCATGTGTTGCTTGCATATTATCCCTTTTTATATGAATAGGTGTTAAAGCTTGTGTGTTTTTCTGTATTTATTGGGATAATACAGTTTTTTCTTTTATGTTAATGTGATACTGAATAATGCTGATTTCCTTTCTGTCTCTTTAAGACTGGATTTCACTATGTAGTTGAGGTTGGCCTTGAACTCATCCTCCTGCCTCTTAACCTTCCCCACTCCTTCACCCTCAATGCTGAGATTATAGGTACATGGCATTACACCCAGCTCATGATTTCCTTTCTAATACGATACTTTACATTTTTGGAATTAACTCCCTTCAGTGATTATGTCTTACTCTTTTTAATCATTTTGAGGTTGAGTAGTCTAGTTATTTACATGTGTTAATGATATACACTTATGTTCTTGAGAGCTAATGGTTTATAGCAATAAGTTAAATGTATAGGGGGTCATAGATTTATTAGCTTAGTAGTGCAAGTGCTTGCCTGGCAAGTGTGAGGGGGTGAGTTCAACCCCTAGTACCCCCCCCCCCAAAGAAATGTATAAATAAAAGGTACTAAATCAAACAAAAATTAAGCACTTAAACTCCGTCTCTCACCATCTTTTAAAATAGTTTTCTAGCATACAAAACATTTTGTATATATTATGTACTTCTATGTATCTGTATCAATGAATTCTGAATACACTGAAAACACTTTTAAAACTCCAAATATTAGATTTTGCTTCAAACTATGAAGAAAAGGTTATTGTAAACTCTTGCTCTCATTCTTTTTTCTCTGTTCCTCCCTGTTTGCCTACTTAGTTACCTGCAAGGTCTTGCTGTGTAGTCCATGCTGACCTTGAACTCCCTGTGTAGCTCAGGCTAACCTTGAACTGGTGATCCTCTTTCCTCAGGGTCCTAAGTGCTGGCATTATAGGCATGTGCCACCATGTCTGACCCTTTTCCTTTTCTATGTAGCTGTTTCTGTAGTGCTGAGTCTTGTGAGAAGGTAGGTGTGTTTTGAAGCCTACTAGTCAGTAAGTTCTAACAGTTTCTGCTGAAAATCAAAGTGAGTACCTTACACATGCTAGACAAGCATTCCCCAGCACTCAGACTGACCTAAATTTACTCCAACAAGGTAGAACATAATTTCTCACAGTTGCTGCAGAATTGTAGGTGATAACTAAGCTCAGTCAAGCTGTGAATGCTTTGACAGTTACTAACTCTGAAATATCAAGTATCTTCATAAACGGACATCATACTTTGTCCTGTCTTTTTATTTAAAATAACTAATTCACATACTATGTCTTAGATTATAAGGTAAATTACTATTGGCTAGTATTCGTTGGCTGTCTAAACACAGCCCAATGCATTAAGTGAACGTGAGAAAATTGGCTTTTATCAATTAGTCTTCATGCTATGCTATTTTGACTTAGGTCAGTGAACAAAATATAAGTTCAAATCACTTTATTTTTTAGTAGTATATGTAACCAGGAATATCTTTATAGATTTAACTTGGATACTTTACTAATCTAGTGATACTCTAAATGTCAAATCTTTCTTTTAAATTTTCAGGCACAAAAATCTCAAGCCAAGAAACTCTGGACAAGGACAGGCACCGTCTTTAAGTCAGCAACAACAAGTACTTCCTAAGCACAAGACCAATGAAAAACAAGAAAAGAGTGAAAAGCCGCAGAAACGCCCCTTGACTCCTTTTCATCATCGTATATCTATTAGTGATGATGTTGGAATGGACGCAGATTCAGCTAGCCAAAGACTTGTGATCTCTGCTCCTGATAGTCAAGTGAGATTTTCAAACCTCCGAACTAATGATGTAGCAAAGACTCCTCAGATGCATGGCACTGAAATGGCAAACTCACCTCAGCCACCCCCACTTAGTCCTCACCCATGTGATGTAGCTGATGAAGGAGTAACCAAAACACCTTCAACTCCTCAGAGTCAGCATTTTTATCAAATGCCCACACCAGATCCTTTGGTTCCTGCCAAACCAATGGAAGATAGGATAGACAGTTTGTCCCAGTCTTTTCCACCTCAGTTCCAGGAAACTGTAGAACCTACAGTGTATATTGGTACGGCAGTAAACTTGGAAGAAGATGAAACTAATAAAGCTTGGAAATATTACAAGGTCCCAAAGAAAAAGGATGTAGAGTTTTTACCACCTCAACTTCCAGGTGATAAATTCAAGGATGATCCAGTTGGACCTTTTGGACAGGAAAGTGTAACATCAGTTACAGAGTATGTATTTTTTTTAATAGTAAACTAAAGATAGAAGTGATACAAGTTCTTACTAGTCAGATTCCAGGATTACTTTCAGAATAGAGTTTATAATTGTTTATAATTGTTATAATTGTTTATAGTTGTATTTTGGTACCAGGGATCAAACTCACAACTTTGCATTTGCCAATCAGGCACTTACATCACTGAGCTAACCCCTCGCAACCCTGTTGAACTGCATGATTTTTTTACGGTGTTTCTTTCTAAGGAAATTTTTTAATGAAATATGTATCCACTAAAAAGTGGAGAAAATACCATGTAAACACTTAAGTGTTCATTATCCAACCAGTTTTGCATACAGTTAGTACTCCTGTGTACTGTTTTTCTTCTTCAGCTTTTTTTTCCATTGTCCCCAATTCAGTACTTATGATTTCTATACATGTCTTTATATTGATATAGTATAATTGCTTTATGGGGTTTTTTTTGTTATGACTATACTATAATTTGTTAATTTTCTAAGATGAATGTATTGATAATTTTCAATTTTTCATAATAACAAAAGATGTAGCAGTCAACTTTTTTGTAAACATTTCCTTATTTGTATAAAAATTTCTTTAGAAAATACATCTAAAAGTAGATTTGGTGAGTGAGGAGGTATGTGTCCATTTTCAGCATTAAGGATTGTTGCCAATTTGCTGTTCAAATTGGCATACAGTTATACCTTTGTGAACATCACAGTATGAGAATGGTTGTTATTTTCCTCTTTACCTAATTATGAGACTATTGATGACTGCATAAAGAATGGCATCTTACTGTCTTACGTATGTTTTCTGAAGTTCCAGTGAGGTTAAATATAATTTAAAATGTTTATTGAACATTTAGATTTCCTGAATTGCATGTTTATATTTTTGCTGTTTTTTTCCCCTAATTTATTCTTTTAATATTCTGGCATCAGTCCTTTATTAGTTACGTTGATTATCCATTTCTCTATCTGTGGCTTACTTTCTTTTTCTTTATATTTATGGTGTGTACTTTGGGCAGAAAGTAGCTTTTATCATGTCTCCCTTTGCATTTTATGTTGCTCTGAATACATTTATAGCCTATCGAAAAGCCCTTTGTATTTTTCTTTGTAAGTTTTTCTAAAAGGTGAAAATGAGCTAACAAATTAGCTCTATATTCTGTAGAACTGTCTATCTGCCCAATTATTAGACCAAGGACAAATAATGTATAGAGTTTTATTTCCTTTCTATCCCAGTCTATTCTCAGTGAATTAGTTTTGTGTTGCCTAAGTGCTGCTCACAAGTTAAGTGATGTTTTATAGTTTTATTAGTTGGTGAAAATGTCACATTTCCTTATTTGTGTATATTTTCCGTTAAGTTACAGATACAAACTTCCTTACATATTATGTCAGCGTTGTTAGTAATATTGATCAGCTGCTTTCTAGACTTCATTCTTTTTGAGACAGGATCATGTTCTGTAATTCAGGTTGGTCTTAAACTCACTATGTAGCCCAGATTGTCTTTAAACACACACAGTGATCCTCTGCCTGCTGGGATAACAGGTGTTCGCCACCATGCCCAGCCCTTGACTTGTTTTCTAGCTCTGTGGGATTTTGTTTCAGTAGACTTCTAAGTTACCACTTTGGTAGATCGCAGTGGTTTCTCTTTGTTTTTGTGCTTTTTTTTTTTTTGTGTGTGTGTGTGTGTGTGTGTGTGTTGGCAAATGTCTTTTAATTCCTTCAGAGATTGTGAGGAGCACTTGCCTTGCATGTACAAGACCCTGTGTTGTTTCCTAGGATCATTTGTTTTAAAAAATTACCTATCTGTTTAATGTTTTGTGACATTCTCGTTGTTATAGAATTATTTTATTTTGATTTTTCTTTACTATGCTTATATTTATAATAATTATTTGCTTATATGTATTTTAGAGTGAGAGACTCAATTGGAAATTCTGTGTATGTAGGCTAAGCTTGTAGGCTCCTTGTTCACTCGGTATTTTAGGGAGTATTATGTGTATGTGTATATGTGTATATGTGTATGTATATTTGAGACAGTGTCTATGTAGTTTATACTTGCCTGGAACTTCCTAAGTAGCCCAGGCTGGCCTTGACTCGAGGCAATCGTCCTGTCTCTGCCATCCTCAGTGATAGGATTACAAGCATGTGCCATCAAGCTCAGCTGTGAATATTACGTATTTTTCTCAGACACTGCTTTATAATTGAGATGAAATTTCTTGGAGCATGCGTACTTGGAGTGAAATGTCTGATCTATTTTTAGTCTCTTGTCTGTCTCATTTTCAGTACCTTTACAGATTTTTTCCCCTTAAATTCCTGTATTCTCATTTTAGCAGGGAAATCTTTGTGCTTTGTCTACTAATCACACTTTGACCCTCTGAAGATTCTAATATAATTTGATTTTTAATTAAAATCTGGATTTTAAGTTGGACTGTAGAATACTTTTCTGAGCATGGAAGACAAAGATCTTACTTAATAATCAGTGGATATCTTGACAGCAAATAATGTTTTGGAAGCAGGACTTCTTTTAGATAAAATAAAAATAAAGATAAAAAGAATTTAATCTTTCTGTGCTAAATATAATATAAAAGCCTAAGCCAGCCTCACAACATCCCTGAAACTGTTAGTGCTTCTTTACAAGTCTGTCCACACAGCAACTAAAGTGGTCATCGTATGATATATAACGCTACTCATTTGCTAAGCCCCTGTGATAATTTCCCTTTAGTCTGACAATAAACTCCCCTTCTATTTAAAACAGTAGGTTTGTGCCTATCTGGGATCTTCACCCTATTAGCTTCTTCTAGCTGTTCCTTCAAAAAGTCGAGTTCATGTCCCATGGCCTTTAGATTCATATTACAGAGAGCGGGAAACTGCTCACGTTTACCACTCAGTACTGATCAGAAGTTACCTCAGCAGGAGAGTTTTCCTGATCGTTCTGTCCAAACTCTTCTCTCTCTCTAATCATTGTCTGTCTTCTGTACTATTTTACAGTTGCTCCTTACTATATCTCATTAGCGGAAATTATGTATTTGTTAATAGCCTTTTCCTTACTAGAATATAAGTTTGCTGTGTGTGGTAATACCTGTCTGCAATCTCAGCACTCATCAGTCTAAGGCTGGAGAATCCCTGTGAGTTCAAGGCCAGTCTAGAAAATTTAAGTGAAACCGTATCTTTAAAAAAAAAAAAAAATTCTATGATTGCCAGTACTTAGTTTTATTTACTGCTGTATTCCCCTAGCATAAACACACATTACATCTCTAGAATAATAATAGGCACCGCGTAGAAATTCAACAAATGTTTGGATGAATAAAATGGCAGTGTCTTAAAATACTTTACTGTTTTACAACTTTTTTCCCTTAATATATGTAAAAGTAAGGGGGAGTACATATTGTTGATTTTAAGAATTTCTTGAGGTTTTGTAGACACAGTGTGTTCATAAGCTCTAAGAATTCTAGCCATAGCTTTAAATGAATGTATTGGCTCCTTACCTTAACCTTATTTGTTATGCAGCCTAACCTTAGAATCTTTTCTAAAATTATTTGACATTTTTCTCACTGAATAAGAATGAGAAACATAATATAGAAAAATAGCATGCAGAGTAGAATGGTGCTGAGTCATGATTATATAACTTTAAGGAAATGCAATGCAGCTATTTCTGCCCACCCCTCGCCATTATCTCCCCCCTTCCCTGCTCATAGAAAAGAAAGAACCATTATTGAATAAAAACTTTTTAAATTTTTTGGTCTAATTCTGTGTTTCATGTAAACATTGTTTTGCTTATGCTGTTACTATGATTTGTATTGTGACAATTCACTTTTAGATATAAACTTTATTTTTATAGGATAATAGAAATTATAAGTATCACCAAAGGTCAGTTATTAGAGGTCTTGTGTGATAGGACTGAAGAAATATTTATGGAATATATTAATGCAGTTCTATAGTTGAAAGGGTAAAAGGTTTTGTTTTTTTGGTTTTTTTTTCTTTTTGAGATAGTTGGTCTTGAATTCATAGGAATTCTCCTGCTCATCCTCTCATGTGCTAGGATTATAGGCATGTCTGGCTATATTTTGATGTTTTAATATCAGGGTTATTCTTCTTTTCCTGAAAATACTGTTTTTTTCCTGAAAATTGTTATTTCCTGAAAATATAATTTTTTTCATCTCCTCAGCCTTATCTCCAGGTTATATTTGGCAGTGTCTAAAGATACTTTAGTTTTCACAGTTGGAGTCATGCTGACTGTGATAGGTAGAGGCCAGAGATACTGTAACTATCAAAACAGTAGAGGCCAGAGATACTGTATCTTTACAATGCATGGAGAGTAGTCTTCCACATCAAAAAATTAGCCCAAAATGTCATTAGTGTCACAATTCATTAATGTATTCAGTAACTTTTAACAGAAACTTTGAATTGTGATATAATAATTACTAAATTGGATAGACAAAATGTGTTTAGTAATTAACTGCATTATGGAGATTTCTCCATACTATTTTAGGCTTCCTACACAGTAATAAAACACTTGACATGGTCTTCAGAGTCTTCATGGTCTTCATGCTGAAACATACCCTCACCCCCATAATGAAAAGGATCTTATTGGAAGAACTTCATAATTCATTATCTGCTATTAATAGATATCACAAGGATCAAAGGAATACTTAATTTAAAAAAAAAGAATTCTTAATCACCATATAGAAAATGACAGAACCAATAGGAACCAGATGTCTTTTGTCATTAAGGTATTGTGATTTAAGCAACATCCTTAAATTCTTTAGTTTCATTTATAGTTTTAAAGATGTAATATTATCACATAGTAGTGATAGTTATAAAAGGCCTAATTTTTTTTGAATAGTAATTTTATAAGTTGATGCTATCTAGTCATTGTAAATTTCTGTTACCTTGTGCTTTGAGGTTTTTTACTTATTTATTTGAAGTACTGGGTACCAAACCTGGAGCCTCATACATGCTGTGGAAGCATTTTATCACTGAGTTATATCTCCAGCTCTATTTATTTATTTGTTCAGATAGAGGGTCTTAATAGGTAGTACACACTAGCTTCAAACTTGGGACTGAATCCTTCACACCAGTCTGTTGCCACACCACCACCACCCTCCACTTTATTTTTTATATTTTGAGACAGGATCTTAACTAAATCACTAAATTGCCCAGGCCAGGCTGGAGTTCTTGACTCGTTGCCTTAGCAAGAGTACTGGAATTGCAGGCATGCACCACCATGCCTGGCTAAATGTTAGCAATTAATTTTAATGAAGTTACAGTGCTATTGCAAGTCCTAATAGTTTTCCCCTTAGGCTTGTCTTTCTTTTAAATTTCATATTATTCAAAGATACATAGTTTATCAAACTATCAAAATAAAACTGAAATTTCTATTTTGGTGCAAGATGCTATAAGGTATTATTGGGGCATAAAACAAATTTGGTCCTGACCCTTAATGAAATTTTAGACTAATGTAAAATAATATATTAAATTCTCATAGAAATATAAATAAAATACATCACAGGGATAAGGAACCACAGAGTGGGGAAATAATTTACTTCCATTTATGGAGATCCAGATGTTTGTGTAGTTTAGTATAGCTAAATTATAGGTGTACTGCTTGATAGTTTGATGTGTCCTACTGAGAAATGAGACCTGAAGAATGGGGTAAGGCCATTAGAATAGAATAGCAAAGTATTGCTTATAATTTTATGTGTATTTAAAATGATGCTGTTCTCATGGATCTCTTTTTCTAAGTAAAGAGAACAGTTTGGACACAATTGAACAACTCAGAAAAAGGTAATACAAGGCTCTCAGGAAATTAGAAATAGCAAGAATAAAGGACTCTGTGGATGTTACAGATTTTAAAATCTGTGCAATTAGTTGAATTGTAAAATAGAGAATGATGAGTTAATTTGAAGTTAATTTCCATGAACTGGAAAGAGTTACTAACTTTATGAGATGGAAAGTATATTAATTTCATGAATTGGAAAGATGAGGAAGAAACAGCCCTTCCTACTCATTTTAGCCTAAAGATTACCATACTTAAAATAATTTTTCAAGGCAGAAGTACATTGAAATAATTGTTTCTATACCTCATGAAGTAAAGTCTTGCTAAATAACTAAGGTCTGGATAAATAATAATATCCACTTACAATAACAAAGGAAAGCTTTATGAGTTTATACACAAAGATATTTAGATCGATTGCAAAGTTTTGAAACGACACCTGGATACAAGTATTGTGATACAGTACAAGTTTACGAGCTAAAGCACATGGCGTATTCATATATATATATATATATATATATATTTATATTTATATTTATATATACATAGATTTCAATTTATATGATCTTGAAGAAGCGGAGGTTCCGTTTCATCTGTGTCTTTTTCTATAACTTTAGTTTTGTGCATACTATGCATATGCTCTGCAAAAATATGAATTCATTTTGAAGTGCTTGAGAAGAGATTCCATTTGTGGGACATGTGTCTGAAGCTTAAGGGAGAAAATTCTTAATAACCCAGTTAGAGTAGATATAGAATGAAAAAGGCAAGAATACATCTAAAGAATCAGTTTCTTTATAATTTTGACTTTTGTAGATGTGTGCTTTAATAGAAAATTATGGTAGAAAAAATTATAACTTACTTATGTTAAATGAAAACCCATTTGCCATTTGGAATAAATAATTTTTCTATTGATCACTGTTGAAGGGTGATACTGTTTTCTTAACTGAATAAATGAAAGAAAGCGATATTCTTGATTTTTTTTTTTTTTTTTTTTTTTTTGTCTTTTTCGTTTTCATCGGTACCAGGGATCGAACTCATGACTGCCTGCTTGCAAGGCAGGCGCTTATGCCACTGAGCTAAATCCCCAGCCCCTATTCTTGGTTTTTCTAATCTGCAGTTTTTAGATAGTGAAATGATGATTACTTAACTAGTACAGAGTAATAGAATTCATCATTTTTAAGTACATGCCTTATTCTTAGACTTGCATGCATAGTAATTCAAGTGCTTAATTTTAGTTGAGTTTATTGTTTCTAAATTAATTTGCTCTTCTGATTTACATGGAAATCTTTCTAATCCTGAGTAGAGAAAGAACTGTGCTTGAGCATTTTTATTGTGTAGTCTGGATACATTAGGATAGCTTTAACTATAAAATTCCTCAGTGGAACTACAGTACTTGAATGTTACATTAGATCTGCCAGCTATTTAGATCTATCAGCTATTTTTGTTGTTTGCTACTAGGAATTGAACTCATAACCTTGTGGTTGGCAGCCAGGCAGTTAGGCCACTGAGCTACATACCTTGCCCTCTATCAGATATTTAGATCTATCAGATTCAGTGTACTGATGCATTATTAAAACATTATGTTTCAGGATAGTGTGTTGGGAAAGGGAGGAGAAAATAATGAAATTTAAATTTGGATTATATATACCTTTCTTCATGGTTGTACCTGATCTTTTAGTTAGCTTCATATCTAATTGAAACTATCCCTGTAGTGAAATGTTTTACTCTTATGTGAGAATTCCTTTTAGGAAGACTTAGATAGTAACAAAATGATAATTTGAGTTTTTATTTGGCAACTCAGAAATCCTAATTTTATACCTATTACTAGTTTTCAGTATTGGAGAATATAATGTAAATGATTATTTTAAAATTTATTGTAACGATATTATTGACTGCATTTGAAATCTTCACATCTCAATATTTTTTAGAATGATTTGATAAAATAACAAAGTTGTCTTTAAGAAATACATTTGAGGAGCTGGGGATTTAGCTCAGCGGCATAAGCACCTGCCTTGCAAGCAGGCGGTCGTGAGTTTGATCCCCGGTACCGATAAAAACGAAAAAGACAAAAAGAAAAAATATATATACATTATATTTGATTTACTCGATTTACTCATTTTTATCCTTACTAGACCCCTGTTAAATAGAATTAGTCCTTTTAATAATGTTGCTGTGCAGCACTTCAGCAGCTACTTATGGAAACAATACGGCAATTTTTGTGCTTGTCAGAGGACAACTTGATATGAAAAACAGAACTGTTTTATTTACCTATACACAGAATAATATCTTTCAGGCCGGAGAATTTCTGTATACTTTATTCCCTATGAAGAGCTGTTTAAATTTGAATACAAACCATCTATACCTTTACTTGTGACTTTGGTGAACCACTTGTTTTTGCATTAATTTCCACATCAAAGTTAGTCTACCTTCCACTTTCTGTCTTATTAGGCTGTTTTAAGTAAGAATGCAAAAGATCAAAAATACTATTTTACAGAGATTTACATTGTAATCAGTCGTTTTCAGCCAAAACTTAATTCAGATTATTCAGAAACATTTAGATGTAATGCCGTTTAACCTGTTTATAGGGAACAGGGTGCTGCTCAGTATTAGATATTAGTAAATAAGAGTAGGTATACCTGTCATTGAAAGACTTTGCAATCTAATAGCTTCATTACTCCCAAACCTTACGTAATTTTTTTCTAAATAATAAGAGCAATGAGCAGTGGTAGCAGTACTCTCTAATGCATATAAGTTATTCTTTCAAAGTAAAAGGTATTATATTTTAGAGTGACTAATGTGAAAGCATCTCAATCCTGTAGTGACTTTTTAGATTTCATGTACTCATTAGCCAATATTTTTGACTGTGTTATATGTGAGGCACTCTTTGGCATTTGAGAAAATTTAATGAACAAAGACAAGATCTCAGTTGGGCCTTTTTATTTTAATGAGAATAACAGCCAGTTATGAAGTTAGTGAATTTATATGTTAAAAGTTAGTGCTAAGGAAAAATAGAGTAGGATAAAGGGATAGTGCTTAACAGGCAGTTATGTTGCAGTTTTTTAATAAGGTAGTCATTCTCATATAAAAGGTGACATTTAGACAAAGATAGGGATATTTGGAGGAAGACTGTACCAAACACATAGAGAAGCAAGTAGGTACCACTTTTCCAATGACTTGAAACCTCTGCTTTTATTTTATTTTATTTATTTTTGAGACAGGGTAGTTCAGAAGGTAACTCACACTGTAAACCAAGGTGACCTTTAAACTCACAGCAATCCTCCTGCCTCAGTTCGCCAGCTCCTCACCTGTCTATAACTGAGAAAACTGTAATTTGAGAATCTTTTAAGTGTCATGCAAACCAAAAAGTAATCATTCTGTATTCATACTCTAGTCTTCAGGAATATAAAGCATAAGCATCCTTTTATTTGAAGATATTCAAGACTTAATGCTTTCCAGGGTTCTGTGGTATTGTGGTACAGATTAGTGTGCTGCGTCTTGTGGCTTCCCTCCTTTCCTAGATTTCAGCTTTCTCTGGTTTGTCATTTTCTATTTATCTTTCCAAATTCATTGTTGTGTTTTCCATTATTCTGTCCCTCCTTGTGACTTCATTAGCAAGGAAATATATTTTTTAGTTACTATATTTACCCAGAAGACTTGTAATACAAATACTCACTGTTCAATATGATTAGAAAACAGAACAAAACTGAGATGTTTGTACTGCTACTTCCTTTTGCCTCGTAAATACATCTTTCCAGTAGTTATTTTCATGAAATCCAAATCAGGCCTTCAAAAAATTAAAAATTTATGGCAGTAAGAAAAGGACATCACTGTCTATGTGTATTAATTATATAAAAGTATCCTGTTTTGCTATAAAGCATACACTTTAAGAGTCACTATTTCAGAAGAGTTTAGATTTGATAGCTCATTTCAGTGATTGGATTTGGGCAAGTTAGTATGCTTATTAAGAACAGAGTGAGTTACTGGAAGAGCATGGTTTGGTGGAAAGACGATATGGGTAAGAGACCTGGATTTAGTTTCATTTCTCTGTTACCAAATTTCAGACTTCAATACATCATATACTCTTTCTATATCTTGTTTTTTTCATTTGTAAAATGAAAGATTGCAGGTTAGGCTTAAATTTTTAAAATTTCATAATTATTTTTGAAAAAAATTTTACTTTCCTGGATAATAAGTATAATTAATTTTTGAATTTTATTTTTTAATGCAGGTTAATGGTGCAGTGTAAGAAACCTTTAAAAGTTTCTGATGAATTAGTACAGCAATATCAAATTAAAAACCAGTATATTTCAGCAGTAGCATCTGATGCAGAACAAGAACCTAAAATCGATCCATACGCATTTGTTGAAGGAGATGAAGAATTCCTTTTTCCTGATAAAAAAGATAGACAAAATAGTGAGAGAGAAGCTGGAAAAAAACATAAGGTAAGAGAAGTCACAGTAGATCATAAGAACACTGATGATTTTGTAGCACTGCTAGTAGCTATGTCATTAGTACCATCCATAACTCATTTTTCTCCTTTCATAATAGATTTAATCGTTTTAAATTAATTGTGTCTGTTTTTTAATAGGTTAAATCAGGCATACGAACACCTGTAATTAGTCTCTGATAATGAAAAAAATCTTCGTTATAATATTTCTGGATTGGGTAAAAATTGTTAACTTTTTTTTTGGTGGTACTGGGAATTGAACTCAAGATTTTGCTCTTGCCAAGCAGGTGCTTGTGTCACTAAACTACATTCCTGGCCTCTTCTGTTATAATTGAAATCAGCACACTTAGGTAGGCTGTTTTGTCACTGAGTTAAGAAATACACGTTAAGTTACCAGTTTGCAAAGATAAAATATATTCCAGTGAGTTTAACACTTTTATAATATTTTTGAATATTTTGTGATTTAGAACTTAAGTGTTGCTAAAAGTAAAAATTTCCATTAACAAAATTTGGGCCATAATATTTACCTGATTAAAAATTTAAAAATCAAGTATTTGAGGCTCTTCTAAGTAAAGAGAACTTGAAACCGTATTGCACACCTGTACTGCTTGCTAATTGGGAGGCTGAGGCCAGACTGTTACAAGTTGGAAGCTGGCATGGACAGTTTAGCTGAGATCTTGTCTCAAAACGATAAAAAGGGATGTAGAAGGCTGAGGCGGGAGGATTACAAGTTCAAGGCCAGCCTGGACAGCAAGACCTTACCTTAAAAATTTAATTAAAAATGAAACTTTATACTCCTTTGATTCAATCCCCAGTACCAAGAGAAAAAAAAGAAAATGTGTGTGTGTGTATAATATATACATATAATCTATATATGAACTGTGTGTTAGACAAGACTTGCTTTAAATACAAAATATGAAAATTGAAAACTAAAATTATGGAAATGATCCTATAATATGTTTACTGTAAAGAATACATTTCACAAAGTTTTACTTTGCTATGTGCAAGGCACTTAAAACTTTGTCCTTTTGTAAGTAAGAAAACAATAATAACTGGAAAGCTGAAGGTATAATAAAAAGAACACAGATTTGAAATTTTACAGGTGTAGGTTAAAATTACTGCTGCCACTAGTACCCATGATTCCTGGGCAGATTTCTTTAGAGTCAATCTTAATCTCAATCTCTCTCAAATGAGCATACTACCTACTTGTTAACTACAAAAATTGGTAATTCTACACATAGGATATTTAGCACAGTGCTTGACACATGCTACCTACTTGTTAACTACAAAAATTGGTAATTCTACACATAGGATATTTAGCACAGTGCTTGACACATAACAGTTCAAAAATGGACAGATTTTGGCTTTCCAAAGTTACATATTTTAGATTACTATGTAATATATTGTTTGCAGGTAGAAGATGGGACATCTAGTGTCACAGTCTTATCACATGAAGAAGATGCTATGTCATTATTTAGTTCCTCTGTTAAGCAAGGTAACACTTTTATTTCCTAATCAAAGTTAATGCATTTCAGAATTGTTCCTATAAACTGATCTGATATTGGTGAACTTTAAAATTTTTTGCATAATTCATATGGTTTATAGGATGAATTTACACGTTACTCATCAGGAAAATGCAAATTAAAACCACCGCGAAATATACCTCTCACATCTTTGAGTGATTGTTACCAAAAAAACAAAAGATAATAAGTGCTGTCAAGGATGGGGAGTAAAATAAACCTATGTTTAGGGTTGATAGGAATGTAAATTAGTACAATTTTAATAATTGTCCCGCGTGGAGTTTCCTAAAAAATTTAGAGATGGAACTACCATATGCTCTAACAACCTAACTACTGGGTACATATTCAAAGGGTTCAAAGGGTGGGAAATAAATATGTCAATAGTGATTACGGCATACTTGTGTTCATTTTGGAGTTAATCAGAGTACCGCAGGTACAGTGTCACCCTAAGGGTCCATTGAGGTATATGAATAAAGAAAACGTCACTTGTGTCACCAGTACATTGTCATTTGTTCTTGACATGTATTAATAAAAAGTTTTCTAAATTAATTGGGTAGTACTAGACAGAAAAAAGTAAACATATTTGAGATGGATGGATATACGTAATTTGTGGCAACATATATGAAGCTGGAGAACATTATGTTAAGTGAAATAAGCCAGGCACAGAAATAAATACTGAATGATCTCACTTGTATGTAAAATCTCAAAAAATGTAGCACATAGAACTGTGACTGTAGATTAGTGAAAGAGCACTGCTTAGCATGCCAGGGCCCTGGATTTGATCCCTAACACTACAACAAAGAAAAAGAAAAAAGAGAAAGTAAGAGAGGAAGGAGGGAAGGAAGAGGAAAAGAGAGAAGGAAGGAGGAAGGGAGGGAGTTCATCTCAGAAGTAGAGAATCAAATGTTGGTTACCAGAAGCTGAGGAGTGGGGGATTGGAGGGATATTGGTTAAAGGGCACAAAACTTCAGTTGGATGAATAGATTCAAGAGATTCTCATATATCATAGTCTCTACCTGGGCATGGTGGCGTGCGCTTTTAATCCCAGCACTCAGGAGGCTGAGGCAGTTGGATTGCTGCAAGTTTGAGGCCTGCCTGGGCTACAGAATGAGTTCAAAGCTATCCTGAACCAAACAGTGAAACCCTGCCTCAAAGACCAAAAAAGTGTCTGCCACATCTTATGATGGAGAGCATCATAAGTCAAACCCATCATAAATTGAAATAGTGCATGTCAAAACTGCTTTTGATATACCTACCAAACAGTTGCTTAGCCTAGCCTGCCTTAAATGTCTCAGAGCACTTAATGTTAGCCTACAGTTGAGCAAAATTACCTATCTCTAAACTCAATTTGTAATGAAATTATGAACATCTAATGTATTCTTTTCAAGATTTGTATCTGGTAAATACTGGCAAGAGAACACTGCAGAAAATTCAGTTGTTTCTATTCATTGCTGAGAGCTGCATCCTGCTCTCTGTGCTCAGCATTGTTTTTTTTTTTTTTTTTTTTGTCTTTTTCCTTTTTATCGGTACTGGGGATCGAACTCAGGCCTGCCTGCTTGCAAGGCAGGCGCTTATGCCGCTGAGCTAAATCCCCAGCCCCCTGTGCTCAGCATTGTAAGAATATTGTACCACATATTGCCAGCCCAGGAAAAGATCAAATCCAAAGCTTGGTAGTTTGTTACTGAATATAAATGAATTTTCACCCTGTTGTAAAGTTAAAACATCTAAATTGAACCTTTGATGTTAAGGACAATCTGTATTATGTTTGAAAATTGCTGAAAGTAGATGTGAAATGTTCTCACTTGCATGTATTAGCAGCTTGAGTTAGCCATTATAACACACACATCACATACACACATACACACACACACAGGTTCTTGAGCTGTGCTTGCTAGTGCATGCCTATAATCCTTGCACTTGGAGGCTGAGGCAGGAGGATTATGAGCTGTCAGCCAGTCTGATTTACATAGTGAAAACCTGTCTCAAAACTAAGAACAACAAAATTGAGTTCTTTGGGCTGTTTTCCTATCAATGAATATACAAAGTGCATAATTCTTTTCTTGTGCCTGTGGAATAGCATTCTCAGAATGTTGACCATGCTTAGGAGGAACTTTGGTTTTAAATAACTACCCTCGATGGTTTTTACATACTCTTAACATTTCAAAACTATGCCTCTAATGAATTTTTAGAACTGACACGCGGCTATACAGAGTAAGTGGCTTACCTTTCTGAAAGTGGAGGCTGTATCAGGTCAACTGATACATGAAGATTAATACTACAAATTGTTTTGTTTTTCTTCTGTGAGAAGTCAGGTTTCTTCCCCACAAACTGGCATTGGTACCCAAGTGAAGCTTAAATAAGCAAAGATAATATTTATCAATTATTTAAGTGGCACCAGGCAAAGCCCTTTAACCTTATTCCATCACATTGAATTCTAGGCACATGCTATTCTTGAATAGCAGAGAGGTTAAGCAGTATGCCAAGGATCATACTGTTAGTGGAGGAGCTGAGATTCAAGTTAATCGTACAACTGAAGAACTAGAACTATTATTGTTCTATCTTTTAATTGTAACAGTTGAACATTTTTAGGGGGTATGGTATATTTTAATATCACACTTATTGTTCAAATTGGCATGATTAGTAATTCCATCTTACATGTTTTTTTGGTTTTTTGTTTTTGTCTTTTTCCTTTTTATCGGTACCGGGGATCGAACTCACGACTGCCTGCTTGCAAGGCAGGCGCTTATGCTGCCGAGCTAAATCCCCAGCCCCCATCTTACATGTTTGAAGCCTTCAAGCTCCATTCTTACTGTTCTTCATAAAATATATACTAGGTTATTGTGAACTGTAGTCACTCCACTGTGTTGTAAACATAAGAATTTACTTATCTAACTTTTGGTATCTGTTACCACTCCATCCCCCCCAGTCACCACCTTTCCTATCAGCTAGTAAATACATGCACGGAGAGACAGCACAATATGAGGTCTATCGTCTTAGCAAGTATTGGAGTACAATACTATTATTATTATCTGTAGATAAAAAATCTAGAATTTGTGTTGTATAAATTACTTGTACATTGAAAAACCTCTCCCATTTTATACTTTAAATAAGAAATTACAATTTCTTGTTGTATAACCTTCTTACAGCCTAAGTTTTATAGTCAAAAAATAAATAATAAAATATTTGGTCATTAGTTGAGGTTTTATTTTATTTTTCTGACTGACATATAGATGCACCCCGTCCTAGTAGTCATGCCCGTCCTCCATCAACCAGTTTGATTTATGACTCAGATTTGGCTGTTTCTTACACTGACCTTGATAATCTCTTCAATTCTGATGAAGATGAACTAACAGTGAGTATCCCATTAATAATTAGGATTACATTTGTTTTCCTTTTTTTTTTTTAATAAGTTATTTATCTTTTGGAAGTGGTTTAAACACTGTTTTAGCTGCCAACAATAGGATATATTATAAAATATCAATAATCAATTTTTAAAAATTTAATCTTAATACAGTTTCCTATGTAAACTTTGAAGTGGCTTTTTATTTACCCTTTTGTTGTATATTTGAAACACATAGTGAAGAAGCTTACTTTGAGCTCTGCCATGTATTCTTTTTTCTAAAGTCCTTAGGAAACAGTTTTTTCTATTTTTTTGATCTGCTAGTTAAGAAATGACTCTGGAAATACTTCATGTAGGGAATATATCAATAATAACATTAAATTTATATGTCTTGTCAATTTCTTAATAAAAACCACTGCTTTTGAATTTGATACTCATCTATTATATGACAGATACACACCATAACAATGAATGAATAAAAAGTAATATTTAACCTTTAACAGTAATTTGCAGAGAAAGGTGAAAAGAAATTGAAACTTAAAATAAGAGTCCATAGACTATCAAGTCTCTGGCAAATTAATAAATTGGATTCCTATCAGAATATACACATGTACGTATGTATATATTTAAATACATCTCTGTATATGTATAATAAACATATATGTTGCAGGTTAGCATGTATAAATTAATGTAGTTTTTGTTAGGGCACTGCTCAGTAGGTGACTGTGTCCTTGAAAGCTTTGATCCATCTATATTTCATCTGCTGCCATTCATATCTGAGCTGTGGCGCTCTAAGGTAAAAAGGTTGTAGTCAGAGCTTAGTCTCTACATACATCACTTAAGTATCTAACAGAAGACATGGAATAAATGTCAGCTCTAAAAACATCAGTGATAAATTGAAGATGCTAAAACTTGGTTTGTTCAGCATATTAAAATTTATTTTCAGTTAGGGACCTTGTTGCTTTGTTATGAGGTCTACTTAATGGGATAAATGTCTTATGAGAATCTTTATTAAGAATCATTTTCAATGTTTATCGGTCTTTACTTTTTTAATAGGTTTTATGTTGCTGATTATTGTTTATGTGTGTTACAGAAGTATTGGTCGTTTTGAGGGGGTAATGTTTTCCTCTGTTAATTGGAAGGCTTGTTAAAAAAGCTATTTAGTGATTGTCTAGAATTTATATCTTTAAAACTATATATGGTATGTATTTGACTTTGTCACAGATTCAAAATACTACTTTTGATTAATGGGATTTACTTTTTAACTTACATCTGAGTGATTACTACTTTGAGATCACATTTGATTTCAGATAAATATGTGTTTTTTTAAATAGCCTGGATCTAAAAAATCAGTGACTGGATCAGATGATAAAGCCAACTGCAAAGAATCAAAGACAGGAAATCTGGATCCGTTATCTTGCATAAGTAAGCTTCTCAAAATTCTGTGCTGTAGTTAAATTTGCAAACTTTAAATCTCAACAAACTCCCCACTCCCTTTGTTGTAAAAATAGATTCACCTCTTTTTTAGTCTTATGTTAAAATGTGTTTTATTAAATATAGGCACTGCAGATCTTCATAAAATGTATCCTACACCACCATCATTGGAACAACATATTATGGGATTTTCCCCAATGAATGTGAATAATAAAGACTATGGTAGTATGGATACTACACCTGGAGGAACTGTTCTAGAAGGAAATAGTTCTAGTATAGGAGCACAGTTCAGAATTGAAGTTGATGAAGGGTTTTGTAGCCCCAAACCTTCTGAAATTAAAGTAAGTATTTTATTTTTCTAGAAAAATAACTTCCTGTAATTTTCTTATACAGCTTGTTTGCTACCTTATTTTAAAAAATCCTCTGACAGTGATTTTAGTTTTGTAGCTAACTAATTTGAGGACTCTGTTGTGGTGACACTAATAATACATTTAAGAATAGAATAATATTTACATTTTCCTCTATTTAAAGAGAAAAATGGATACAGTCAGCTTGAGTTTTTTATTTTTGTCCTCAGAACATAATACACTGAAAGTCCATGCTCTTTATATTGTAGGATTTTTCTTATGTTTATAAGCCTGAAAACTGTCAAGTTCTAGTGGGATGTTCCATGTTTGCACCTCTAAAATCTCTACCAAGCCAATGTCTGCCCCCTATCAAGTTGCCAGAAGATTGTGTTTACCGCCAGAGTTGGACTGTTGGAAAATTGGAATTACTTCCTTCAGGGTCTACAATGCCATTTATCAAAGAAGGGTATGATTTTTGTTTTTATTATAGTGTATGAATTCTTATTAGGTTTAATTTTTTTTTCCATAAAAGTATGTAGTATGCTGGGAAAAGAATATTAGCTTTTGAAATTTTTAAAATTGTGTTTGATTATAAAATGGTGACATAAACTATTAGGACAATATGACCATTATGTTTTTGCCTTTTTGACTTCAGAAGCACCTTTCCTTTTGGTCTGTGAATCTAAATCATTCTTATTTGTATACATATCATGTTTTTCACACTTTTCACATTTTAACATGTAACTTGGAGTTTCTTACAATTGGTAACATCTTAAAATTACTTTTGTTTCTTTTTACAGATCAGCATCTCTGAAATCAAATTTTTATAATCACTGAAATCTTTGAAATGTGAATATTTATAGTATAAAAATTTATAGATAGTAAATGTGGATGTCTAGTGTGGATACATGTATATGGATTTCATTTATGATTCTGGAACAAAAGCTGGGCTTAGTGGCACGTGGCTATAATTCCAGCTGCTTGGGAGGTTGAGGCAGAAAAATTAGAATTTCAAGGCCATCCTGGACAACTTCACATGACTCTGTCTTAACACAGAAAGGACTCACAGGATGTGTAGCTCAGTGGTAGAGTGTCCCTGTGTTCAATCCCTAGTACCAGGGGTAAAAAAAAAAACGGATCTACTTAGTTGATTGATTTGATCCTTAGTCTCCAACAATCATCAGATAAGACCTAGTAACAAGTCTTAATTGTACTTACAAATTTTGTACTAATTTTACCACAATTTTTAATGTAACTGAAAAACACTTCGGACATTTTTCTTCTATTTCACATTATTAATGTGTTTCTTTATGTATGTATTTGATTTTCTTTCTTACCCTGGCAACAATAGTGATGGAAGTAATATGGATCAAGAATATGGACCTGCTTATACTCCTCAAACCCATACTTCTTTTGGGATGCCTCCTAGCAGCGCACCTCCTAGTAACAGTGGAGCAGGAATTCTTCCTTCTCCATCCACCCCTAGGTTTCCGACTCCAAGGACTCCAAGGACTCCTCGAACTCCTCGTGGAGCTGGTGGACCTGCAAGTGCTCAAGGTTCAGTCAAATATGAAAACTCAGACTTGTATTCACCAGCTTCCACGCCCTCTACATGTAGACCCCTTAATTCTGTTGAACCTGCAACTATTCCTTCCATCCCTGAAGCACACAGTCTTTATGTAAACCTCATTCTTTCAGAATCAGTTATGAATTTGTTTAAAGACTGTAACTTTGATAGTTGCTGTATCTGTGTCTGCAACATGAATATCAAGGGTGCCGATGTTGGAGTTTACATTCCAGATCCAACACAGGAAGCACAGTATAGATGTACCTGCGGCTTCAGTGCTGTCATGAACAGAAAATTTGGAAACAATTCAGGATTATTTCTTGAAGATGAACTAGATATCATAGGACGCAACACAGACTTTGGCAAAGAAGCAGAAAAACGTTTTGAAGCTCTCAGGGCTACCTCTGCTGAACATATTAATGGAGGTCTAAAGGAATCAGAAAAACTGCCTGATGAATTGATATTATTGCTACAAGATCAGTGTACTAATTTATTTTCACCCTTTGGAGTATCAGACCAAGATCCTTTTCCCAAAATTGGTGTAATTAGCAATTGGGTACGTGTCGAAGAGCGGGACTGTTGCAATGACTGCTATCTTGCATTAGAACATGGGCGTCAGTTCATGGATAATATGTCAGGGGGAAAAGTTGATGAAGCACTTGTGAAAAACTCATGCTTACATCCCTGGTCTAAGAGAAATGGTAAGTGTGTTAATGAAACAAGTTTTGTTTATTTTCCCTGCATTATATAATTCCTTTTGTTTCTTAGGAGAGAAGTATTAAAAGGCAGTTTCCTGTGCAGCTAATAGAGACTCTTAAACTTGGACTTAACATTTAAGGATGAATTTTTAGAGGAGATATCTTAGCTAGTTTAGTTTAATTTCACCAATAAAAATACTGTTATTGGGGCTGGGGATTTAGCTCAGCGGCATAAACGCCTGCCTTGCAAGCGTGCAGTCATGAGTTCGATCCCTGGTACAAATAAAAAAAAAATACTGTTATTATAAATCAGTAGTTATGTGGGAATGTAAAAGGTTCTTCACAATATTAATTAGCAATATTATAAAATTAAAAATATTAATTAGCGTAAAATTACTTGTCTGCTGTATTCAGCAACCTTTTTCTCATTATTTATTGACCACCTTCTGTGTATTTGGTAATATTGTAGAATCACTGTTAAACAAAGCAGAATATTCCCATATTTTCTGTCCTTTTGGGGCCTATAATTTAATGGAAGAGACACACACATACACCAAAACACAAGTAATTACATAATGGAGATAAGGATTTTGAAGAAAACTAAGCAAATACAGGTGTGGTGACATTTGCTGTAATCTCAGCACTATAGGAAGCTGAGGATCACAAGTTGGAACTCAGTCTGGACAACTAATGATGATAAGACCCCATCTCAGATTTTTAAAAGAGAAGGAATGGAAACTGGGAATGTAGCTCACTGCAAAGAAAAGGCTCTGAGTTCATTCCCCACTACAGAGAAGGTTGGGAAGGTGACTAAGCAGGGCAAAAAAGTAGAAAAATAATTGTGCCTTTTAGCTGTACGTCAGAAAAGGAAAGCATTTAGTTAAGCAAAAGCTTTTGTTTTACATTAAGTGGGAGGATATGAGCTATATGGTTAACCCAGGGAAGTGTGTTACGGGCAATACAAGGTACAGAAAGCTTGAAGGGATAGTGTGCTTTATATGTTTAGGAAACATGAAGGGAGGAGTTTGGGAGTGCAGCTGTTGTGGTGAAATGGTATGAAATGAAGCCTGGGATCTGTTCAAGCACCAAAATCATGTCTAGTTTTATAGATCATGTAATGCCTCTGTAGTGCATTCTAAATGGTTGTGGAAAGCTGTTAAGCAGTTGTGAGCAGAAAAGTTACATGAGGGGCTGGGGATTTAGCTCAGCGGCATAAGCGCCTGCCTTGCAAGCAGCCAGTCGTGAGTTCGATCCCCGGTACCGATAAAAAACGAAAAAGACCAAAAAAAAAAAAAAAAAAAGAAAAGAAAAGTTACATGATCTTGTTTTCTGTTTATTTTGTGAAAGATCGTTGACTATTGTGTGAAAGATGGTAGTAAAGGTGAGAGTAGAAGGAAATAGATTAGTTGGAAGGCAGTTGCTGTAGCTCAGGTGAAAGATGATGACTGTTTGGTCATAGTCAGAAACAGTAATGTAGCGGTTATAGTACATTTGGGAAACAGCTTTTGAAAGATTGACTAGGCATCAGAGTAGCTTCAGCGGCTGAGTGAGTGGTGGGGATAACTATAGAGAGAGAAGACACTGGTGGAGCAGCTAAGTATTTATACATTTAGAAATAGGAGCTTTAAATTTAGAGAAGTAATTGGGTCTGGAGAATAATTTTTTTCTCTTTCAAATTCATTTTATTTCAAAAAAAAATTTAAAAACATAACAGTAGGGACAGTGATGGTACATACATTGCACATTGTCATCCCCAAAGAATAACCATTTTGTATGTGTGTGACTTATCAATACTAAACACTGCCCAGTAACCTCTCCCACCAAAAAAACACACAAAAAAAACCCCAAAGCTAATGCAGCTCAATGAAAGAAGGGTGACTTACAGAAGAGTCTAAGAATGGAACTGACATTTAGAGGTACAAAATAAGAAAAGGATCCAGATAAGGAAACTGTAATGTCCTTAAGTTTGAGAAGTATTCAAAGAAGGAGATTGATTAGTCTGTTTTGAGATTTTTGTGATAGTTGGGTGTGGTGGTGTACTGCTGTAATCTGAGCACTTGCAAGACTTAAGCAGGAGGATTACAGCGAGTTTCAGGTCAGCATGGACCACATAGTGAGTTCAAGGCCAGCTTGTATTACACAGCGAGACTGTCTCAAAACAAATTTCAAATAACTGTGATATATCAGATGATAGGACCATTACATCTGACTACACAGAGTTGATGGTAATCTTGATAAGAAATTTCAGTCTGATTAGAGTGGGTTCAGGAGAGAATAAGAATGAGAAGCAAATTTAAACTATTGGGGACATTTTGTTACAAATAGAGAAATTAAATGGTAAAATTCAAAGGGTTGTAGTTTTAAAGGTACATTGACAGTGACCCTATTTAGAGAAAAATTTTAAATATTCGAGTAATAATTACATGTATTTGAGAATATTGTGATCTTTTGATTTATATATATACATTGTATGGAGATTAAATCAATCTAGATTATCCAGCTCTTTATTTTTTATGGTATGAGCATTTAAAAATTTCTCTTTTAAAGCAAAACTAGATTGAACCTATGATCAATCTTTGTACTCTGATATTGAGGCAGAGTCTTGCTAAGTTACTAAATAGTGAGCCTTTTACTGCAGCTCTCACAGTGCTGGGATTACAGGTGTGTTCTACCAAGCACAGTTTAAAATCTACTCTTTTAAGTGCTTTGGAAATATCGGTTGCATTATGATTAACTATTTTCACCTGGCTGTCCAATGGATCTCTAAAACTTAATCCTTCTGTCTGAACTTTGGTCCATATCTCTTCTTTTTTCCATTCCCACTTTATTACATAGAGAGAAAATATTAATACAGAATTCAGTGTAAGAGCAAAGCCACTGAATAAGTGAGAGGCAATAGACTCCACTGTAGAAGTAGAGGACGAATTAGACCCTTAGATAGGAACTTGCTCCTATAGCAAAGAGAGGCATAGTTTCTTGGAAGAAGAGGGGAAGTAAAAAATTTCCTGTGGCTGTTTTTATAGTTGATGATGGAGGGAATAATGCTTGACTAAAAAGAGAATAAAAATTAATTCATAGGATAGTGATTTCTAAAGTTCTAGTTTCTCAGATTAGTAGGTTCAAACATTACCTGCAAACTTGTTAGAAGCCCACATTCTCAAGCTTAGTGTGGTGGTGCACACCTCTATTTCAGTGCTCTGGAGGCTGAGCAGGATGATCGCAAGTTTGAAGTGATCCTGGAACACATAGTAAGACCTTTTCTCAAAAAAGAGAAGAGAAACAAAGTTTTCACATTCTCTACCAGACCTTCTAAAATCAAACAGGGTAGGAATTCAGTTCTTCTACTCACTAACAGTATGGTAGACAAATTGACTTAATATCTTGGTGTCTTCTTCTGTATTAATGAAGTAAAACTAGTTAGCATTGGCATTATTTACACGGTTAAGATCTAATGACTTAGTCCATATTAAGCATAGTAAAGCTGGGGATATAACTCAGTGGCACAGTGCCTGTCTGGCAAGTATGAGTCCTAAGTTCGATTTCCAATACTGGTGGGGGAAGCATAGTAACTTTATTTGGTCCTGTGTCACTTGCTCAATTCAATCATTTTTGGATCGCTACAAAACAACAGGCATAGTATATAGATATCTCATCTTAAATTGTTTGTAAACTGGAGAACTATAATGAGTGTGAAAACTATAATGAAAGTGAAAATAATCCACAGACTCTTTGATAGAATACATAATTATACTAGAACAGATGGACTGTTACATAAATTCTGAAAACAATACTTTTAACAAATGAATTTAGTAATAGTAATTCAGGGTGAAGAGAGAATAAATCTCAGAAGATTACATGCATTATGTATATGCGTTGAACCTAGTGCTTTCACACTGAGTTATATCCCTACCCGTTTCAATTTTCTTTTGAGATAGTCTCTTGCTAGGTTGATTGAATTGCCCAGGTTGTGTTCAAACTTTCTGCTCCTCCTGCTTCAGCCTCCCAGAATGCTAGGAACATATGCCACTATTCCCAGATCAGTAATGTATACAGAATCCACCAAAAAAAAAAAAAAAAAAAAAATATATATATATATATATACACATACATACACACACTTCAGGAAAGAAAAACGTGTATAAATATTTTAATACTAGATTTATTGAGACATCATGAGATTAATATGTTAACCTTAGCACCTCTTGTAACTACAGAGGCCTAAAGTGCTGGCCATTAGCTTTGAGACATTTATTAATGTAGCATATTGTTGTTTGGGTAACTTTGGTCATTGATATTGCTGCATGTGCATTTTTAGTTTATTCTCTAAGAGACAGCACTGTAATTGGGTTTCTGCAATATACAATGTCCTCTAGGGTTCCCCCATACAATGGTAACACCATCTGTTGAAAAAACATCATACTGGTTTTCTTTTCCTAAAAGGTACGTACCTTTTTTGCGGGGGCGGGGGGGGGTGTTAGGGGAGTGTTGGACTCTGTATATGCATTTTTTTGAGGCAGGAGCTTGCTGAGTTGCCCAGGGTATGCTAGAACTTGCTACTCTCCTGCCTTAGATTACAGGTATGTGTCACCATACCCAACTGGCAGTTTCTTGCTTTGTGTGAAACTGGAGTGGATATTTGTTTTTATTACTTAGGTAGACTTGCTGGGTCACGTAACTCTTAATGTTTTGAGGAATTTATAACCATATTACATTCATTCCCATCAGCAATACTTGAGGGAAATTTTAACAAATCCTCATCAACATTTGTCATTTTATATCTTTTATTGTAGTCATCTTAATGGGTATGATGTATCTTATGGTCTTGATTTTCATTTCTCTAATAAACAGTAATGCTGAGAATCTCTTTTATATACTTAATGTCTATTTTTATGTTTTCTTTGGTGATAACTTCTTTGCTTACATTTTTAAATTAAACCTTTTCATTGCATTTAGAAGTTGTTCTATACTCTGGATAAAAATCCTTTATCAGACATATGATTTGCAACTATTTTATTTCTGGGATTGTTGTTTTACACTCCCCCCCTCTACCCCACTGTACTGGAGAATTAAGCCTAGGGCCTTTGCACTGAGCTATATTCTCAGCCCTTCTTATTTATTGTTTTACGTTGACTGACTGACTGAGACAGAGTCTTGCTAAATCACTAAGTTGTCCGAGTTGGGCTTCAAATTGTGATCCTCCTCCTGCCAGAACCTGTCAGAGTGTTGAGATTGCAGTCATGTGCCAGCCATGCCCAGCTTTACTTTCTTGATGGTACCCTTTGGTACATACATTTGTAATTTTGATGAAATTAATTTTTTCTCTGGCTTATATTTTTTGATGTCATATTTTTTAAAAGCTTTAGCCCTAAATCATGAAAATTTACTTTTCCCTTAAATTTATACTTTCAACTCTTAAAATTGTTTTTGTACAGAAAGAGGTTCAACTTCATTCTCTTGCTTGTGATTTCCAGTTGTCTGAGATTATTGGAAAGACTGTTTTTTCTCATCAAGTTGCCTTAGTACTTTAATCAAAAAGCAGTTTTCATAATTTTTTGGATGCGTGGTTATTTTCTGTTAATCTGTGTCTTTCCTCTATAAACAGTCAAAAAAAATCATTGCCATATATATATTAAATTTAATTAAAAAAATCATTAGCCTTTAGTGTTAGCTTATGTATTTTTATTACCCTTATACTTACTCTTTTTTTTTTTGGACTTTTTGAGACAGGGTCTCTCTATGCAGTTCAGGCTGGTTTTGAGCTCACTTTGTAGCCCAGGCTGGTCTTGAACTATTAACAATCCTCCTGCCTCAGCCTCCCAAGTGCTGGGATTACAGGTGTGAGCCACCATGCCCAGCGTATTTTGAGTATTGTATATGTAACACACAATGATACTTTCTCATGTGAGTTTTCCTCCCACAAGATTATTAGGACCCTGAAGACATAATGAGAATTTTTTCAGACTTACTGTTGTTGCCATAGTATTATCAGCAACTGTTACAGTTCCTGGCCCATCATAGGCCTTTAGTAATTATATTTTTTAAGGGGTAAGAGTGTCTGCAAGACTCAAAACTTAATTAGAATCAAAATTCCTGAGTCTCATCTGTATCAGAATTTCTTGGAATTGAGACTGCATATATATATTTTTAAAGCTCCATTGTGATTGCAATACCAGCCTTATCTAGTAATAGCTTTCTAGACTTTCTTATGTGAATAGTCACAAAGATACACATACTTCTGTGTATATCTGATAGTTATATGCTTTTTATAGATAATCATTAGTCCGTGTCACACAGCTTTTATCATTATATATATAATAGTTTATTTAAGTATAATTGTCAGGTATTACATTTGGAATTAGGTTCTTTTCCTGTACACCATTCAGTATGGGGGATTAATGCATAAAGTAATATCAGGCAGTGATGACAATTAAAATGGAATAATTTAATATATGATAAAACATACTTGATGGTTCAAATATACCATACGGAGTCCAAAGCATTATATTAATATTGTTTAGTGATTTTTCTTTTAGCTCTTGGATATTCATGAGCAACATCTTTTATTCACATTCTGATAGTTGCTCAGAAATGCATATAAGACAATTTGATAATCTGTGAATCTAACTTTATAAAGTATCTACAGATACTACTTTTTCACAGTGTAAGCAGGCTTATCTGTTACTGTACAAGTTTTACATTTCAGAATTGGTTTATTTCTTGTTTTTGGGGTGCTAGGGGTTGAACCTAGGACTTGAAGAACGATAGGCAAGCACTCTACCAATGAAGTGTACTCCCAGCCATGTATGTCAGAGTTGTCAGTCTATTTTTTCCAAATTAATCATTGCAACATGTCTTATTTATCTATTTCTTTACTGTAGTGATGGTATAACAAAGGGATATAATTTATAACCCATTTTTATGTGAAGGAGAATTCCTTTTTGTAAAATACCTGTGAGTGCTAGAGACAACCAAAAAAATGTAAAAAGAAAATCTAATTGATCAAGTGATAACTTTTTTTTTTTTTTTTTTTAAACGGGATCTCGCTGTTCAGTTCAGGGTGACCTCAAACTCACTGTGTAGCCCAGGCTGGCCTCCAACTCACAGTGATCCTCCTGCCTCAACACCCCCTCCCCCTCCGAGTGCAGGGATTACAGGCCGGCACCACCATGCCCAGTATAGTAGTAACAGTTTGTGAAGGAGTGACTTTTTAATGTCTGGTCTTGGTGCTTAATTACCTGGAAGAGCCTTTTTGTTTTTGTTTGTTTGGGTGCTGTATTGAACCCAGTGTCTCATGCATGGTAAGGAAATGTTCCACCACTTTATACAATTCTTCACATAAGGCTAATATTTTAATCTTCTTGATGGTAAAGAACTAAACTTCTCTAGATGTGTTTATTATCCTAAAACTTTATGTTGGCAATAGCAATTCTTACTTTTTTTTCTAATGCTCGTAGATGTGAGTATGCAGTGCTCACAGGATATTCTTCGAATGCTCCTTTCTCTTCAGCCTGTTCTTCAAGATGCTATTCAGAAAAAAAGGACAGTAAGACCTTGGGGAGTTCAAGGTCCTCTCACTTGGCAACAGTTTCACAAAATGGCTGGTCGAGGCTCTTACGGTAAGTAATTTATGGTGATATGTAGTGTCTGACTGACTTATTTAAAAAAAATATTTTTTCTTTCTCCAGTTGGGAAGTGATCCCAGTACCTTCACACTAGCTCCCTATCCCTAGTCATTTTAGTTTTTATTTTAAAAGGATCTTCCTAAAAAGCTAGATTTTTCAGGCTTAGTTTGAACTTGTGATTTGTGGTTCATGAGCTTAATTTGTTCCACGATTCTGGAAAAGGTGGCCATGTTTGTCTTGTAGGGAATGTGGTTGTGGTCGTATTTGTCACCAGATGCACAATTTGCAAATAAAAACAAAATTTTGCCAAATGCTTTTGTTTGTGATCCAGGTTGTTCACAAACAAAAGTGTTTGTGAACCAAGATACCGCTGTAATTTATTGGATTCTCAGGTTAAAAGGAGTAACTTTACTGGGATATATTTTACATATTCAGCTTCTCAGAGTTGCTTGTTTTGGTACCGGGAATCGAACTTAGGGTCTTGTACTTGCTGGGCAGGTGCCATACCATTGAGCTACATCCCAGCTGGCTTCTCAGAGTTTATGTGAAGAAAAGGTCATACTACCAAGCCAGGGTGGGAGAGGAGGATAGGTGATAATTCTAGCGATGAAAGACCCAAAGGTCTTCATTACTTAAAAAAAAAAATTGGGACAGAGACAGAAATTTGCTAGTTTTGACAATGGTACAATGTATGATTTCAGAATACATAATATACAGAAGTAAATTTTCTTTTTATAAATCACTAATTTAAATGTCAGGAAAAAAGTGATATTGTATGAAAATGCAGTTAATTATATTTTGGTATAAGCTTTTACGTTGTTTAAAAACCTAAGATAGTAAATATTTATTTTTTTTACCTGATTTGCTGGTTTTGGAGACAGTTTTTATCAGTACATATACAACTGTCTTTCCCCTTTTTTTTAATGACTGTGTGTAGTCTATTATTTTTTACCTATGTTAATGTATCTTACCAGTGTACTATTTATATAGATTGTTTTCTGTCATCCTCATTACTGTGTGTGTGGTGCAGAGGATTGAACCCATGGCCTTTATACTGAACTAGCCCTTTGTATAAGTTTTTATTTTTTGAGACAGTCTCACTAAGTTACTCAGGTTAGGCTTGAATTTGAGATCACCTTGCCTTAGCCTCTCAGATTACAGATGCTGTGATTCCAGACATACCACCCCTCCTGCTTCATTACAACTATTTTAAAATAATGCATAAGCTTACACATATTGCTAAATTACTTCTTTCCCCAAACCTTTGCCAGTAGGGTACTGAATTGGTGAATGAAAAATAGTTACTTCATTAGAGTTTGAGAGACTGAATGGAACAGAATGGGAGGATAAATTTCCTGTTATGCTGCTAGTTCCATGATACAGAACAAGTTGTGTAACTTTTCAGTTTCTGTTTTGTCATCTCTAAAGTAAGCTAGCCTTATGTCTTTTGTGAGAATTAATGAAGTTAATACATGTAGAAAGTTTTAAATAAAACCTAGCATTTAATAAATGCTGCAACTCTTTGTTATATTAAAATACTCTAATAGTGAAAATCTTTGTATAAAAGATACTATATTTTGTAATCTGTTCTTGTCCTTTACCCATTTTCCATTTGTAAAAGATTTTGTGATAACATTTATCCTGAAATCTACCTTTCTAACAATATTTAAGTTTACAGTTCAGTTTTTTCTCTCTTGTACAATGTCATCTAGCACATCTTAATTGACTTAGCTTCTCACGGATTTGTCAGTCTCCTCTCTATGAAAAGAAATGAACCTTTTGTCATATTTATTGCAAACCTTTTCCTGATTGTTGTTAATCCTTTGGCTTTGCTTATGTTTTTCATGCTCTAAACTTAAATTTTTATAGTTAGGTTCAATTTTATAATGCATAGGATTTATGTTATAATTAGACTGGCTGGGCCTGGTGACACACACCTATAATCCAAGTACTTGGGAGGCTGAGGCAGGAGGGTCACCGTGAGTTTGAGGCCTGCCTGGGCTATATGTATATTGTGTTCAAGACCAGCCTGAACTGTACAGTAAGACCCTATCTGTCTCAAAAAAAAAAAAAAAAAAAAAATTTTAGAAGGACTCTTTCCAGACCAAATTTGTTAAACTTAAAACCCTTTTGCATGTTTTCTTATTGTACTTATAAGTGTTCATTCAAATTAATTATTTTCCATTTCAATTAAGGTAATCAAATGTGTTTTGTAAAAACTGTTTAGGTGACTTCTAACTCTGGGAAAGTTTCAATTATTGGCTTTAAACATTTTTGTTTTTAATAAGATATTTTTACTAATAACCACTGCATTAACTTTTGACATTTACCACAAAGGAGACATGGCTTGCTTTTAAGTGTTTTCTTAAAATATCTTTCTTGCTTAGGAACTGATGAATCTCCAGAACCACTGCCAATTCCCACATTTTTGTTGGGTTATGATTATGATTTTCTGGTGCTTTCTCCATTTGCTCTCCCTTATTGGGAGAGACTTATGCTGGAACCCTATGGATCTCAAAGAGATATAGCATATGTTGTACTATGTCCAGAGAATGAAGCTTTGTTACATGGAGCCAAAAGCTTTTTTAGAGATCTTACTGCAATATATGAGGTAGGTGTTTTAAAAAGAAGTGGTATTTTATCTAATGATGTATGGTTATGTATAAAACATAATGGGAAGTTCCACAGATTACGACAGAGTGATGATGACAGCAGTCTGTTTAATTATGATACCAACCAATTAGTGGTCTTGGTTGTCCGTTTTTTATTTTGTTTTATTGAGACAGGATCTCAAATTTGAACTCATAGCAATCTTCCTCCCTCAGCCTCCCAAGTGCTGGGCTTATAAGTGTGCGCCAACACACCCAGCCAGTTAATATTCTTGACCCGATTCTTGTTAGGTATATGTACATACCATGGTTCATGGTGGAAAGCACCCTATGAGTGGGTGAATATTGATGGTTTGTGTATCACTCAAAGCAGCCTTTTCTAAAACAAAAAGATAGAAGTGTTAATTAGGACAATTATGTTCATTGAAGTTCTAGTCCTAATTGTCTGAGACCACATCTAGCCAGGCATGGTGGTATTTACCTGTAATCCCAGCACTCAGAAGGCTGAGGCAGGAGGATCACCATGAATTTGAGGCCAGCCTTGGCTCCATAAAGAGTTCAATGCCAGGCTGAACTAAATAGCTAATTTGCCCAAGCTTGCCCCAACTTTAAGATTCTCCTGCCTCAGCCTCCAAGTAGTTGTAATTGCAAACACGTACCACTACATCTAGCTTCTTGACTATTGTTATACATTATATTTCTCATACAGTGTCTGTCATTAGGAACAGTAGTTATAAATTACACATGATTTGTGACAAAAAGCTTCATTCTACCTTTCTTTATCTACAAGTACTTGACTAGCCAATCTTTACATTTTGATTTCTGTTGCAATTTAAATTTGTTTTCTGTGCTGATTTAGTTTCCATATAAATTTTCCTTTTAAATTACAAGTTATCTGTATATTATCTTTTTATAAAGAAGCATTGCCCAAGCAGTTATTTGGAACACAAGCTGAAAATTCCTCCCCAAGAAAGTTATATAGTCAAATAATTTGGGGGAAACTTATTATTACCTTTTAGAGGCTCACAAATTATATTAAGTTAAAAGAGTTTTGAAAGTCTTGCAGTAAAGAAAC
The DNA here is from genome assembly GCF_034190915.1 of Cavia porcellus. NCBI lineage: Eukaryota > Metazoa > Chordata > Mammalia > Rodentia > Caviidae > Cavia > Cavia porcellus. The sequence continues at coordinate 64,241,228 of NW_026947489.1, forward strand.
TGAAATTAGCCTAATCCAGTTTTGTAAATTTGTTGACATTGGGCAGCTTATAACAAAAATTACTGACCCACAAAACTAGAGAAAGAGCTGGCAAACGTAGTGTAAATACATGGTGTAGTTACATGCTAAGTTTTATTTTATTTTGACAGATAACTATTTTTATGTACATCAATTGGATAGATGTGTAATTTTAAATGATTTTTGTTGTTGTTGTTGTTTTTAAAGAGAGTCATGGTGTCATGGTGTTACATACCTGTGATCCCATTAAGTTTGCAAATTTGAGCTGACCTAGACAACTTAGTGAGATTATATCTCCAAATAAAACAAAATTTTTTTTAAAAAGTGCTGAGGATATAGCTCAGTGCAGAGGCCCTGGGTTCAATCCATAGTACCAGAAAAGAGGGCTGGGTTGGAGTGTTACAGGGTCTTGCTGTGTTACCCAGGCTGGCTTTAAGCTCCTGAGTCTCCTAAGTAGCTGGGATTTATTTACAAGTGTTGTGCTAGTACAACTGTTTGTATTTTTTTTAATGACTGCTTTTTTTTGTTGTTGTTAACCTTTTTTTGGTATTCTGTAAGCTTTTATTATTCAAACCAAATGGCTGTTGCTGTTGTCTAGTACTGTTGTGTAGATATGTTTCCATGATAATTATTTTGCTTTTGAAAGAAATTGAATGATTTCTAAAGGAAGAAGAAATGCCAAAGGCTGTTTTCACCTATGCATATTTTTATTTCAAATGTAATTATAAATAATCTGGTTCTAAATAACTTAAATGCTTTATTTTCTAATGTATACTCAATAAATTCATTAATTCTTTTTTAATACATATTTATAGTCTTGTCGATTGGGTCAACATAGACCTATTTCTCGACTGTTGACGGATGGGATTATGAGAGTTGGACCTACTGCATCAAAGAAACTGTCAGAAAAGATTGTAGCAGAATGGTTTTCTCAGGCAGCTGATGGCAACAATGAAGCATTTTCTAAACTCAAGCTTTATGCTCAAGTCTGCAGATACGACCTAGGTACTGAACTTACATTTACTGTGTTAAGACTGGTACTAGCAAACTATGACCAGGTCCAACTAGCTGTTTTTGTAAATAAAATCTTACTAAATAAAGCCATCTTCATTCATTTATATATGGTTTCTGTCTGCTTTTGTGCTACTGAATCAGCTGAGTAGTACTTAAAGAGACTATGGTACACAAAAACAGAATTTGCTAACTGAACCTTCCCAGAAAAAAAAGCTTTCCATGTGGAGATCATTTGGCAGTTGTTGTGGATTCTAAATTATTTTTTGTTGATTCTGTAGGGTCTGGTGTTTTATTCACATAACGATGCTTGATTTATTAGTACTTTAGAGATAAAATAATTTGTAGATCCTCTTCAACACCGAGGAGTGGTGCTTTGCCATAGCTAAGAAAATGACTGCTATTTAAAACGTTGTTGTAGTACTTGGGAATACCAGTAGTTTTCCTTTAGATTTAATTCAAAGAGAGACAGTACCAGTATAGTGATTTTCATTATATATTGTTTTAATTTGAGCTTTCTGGTAACATTTTTCATTTTATATTTTAATTACTTATCAGCATAAACAATATTTCCTGAACTTCTGGTTTTGAAATTCTTTCAGTTGTTTGAAAATTTGCTAGATACTGTTTTTTTCATTCAGTTAGTTGTGCCTAGGAGATACAATTTTATTATGCTTTCATAGTAATCACAATTTGTATAAAAATGCTGGTTTACTTTTACAATTCTGTTTTTAAATTTCTTTAGTTTCTAGAAGAAAACAGAAACCTAATACATGTTGTAACTGTGAGCAAGCAGATAATTGTCAAAGTATCACCTAGATTATTTTTTATTTGTATATTAAAATAAAGGAACTGCTTAGCAAAATAAAAAATTAAATGTCCTGCTTTTATTCTTTAGGTCCTTATCTAGCCTCGCAGCCCTTGGACAGCTCACTACTTTCACAGCCAAATTTAGTTACTCCTACAAGTCAGTCTCTGGTTACTCCACCTCAGATGACAAACACTGGAAGTGCTAATACACCGTCTGCCACATTAGTATCTACAGCAAGCAGCACCATGACGATGACTTCAGGTGTTGCCATATCTTCTTCAGTTGCCACAACCAGTTCAACTTTGACCACAAGTTCATCTTCATCATCTTCTAACTTGAATAGTGGAGCATCATCAAACAAACTACCTTCATTTCCACCCTTTGGCAGTATGAACAGTAGTGTTACAGGATCCATGTCTGCACAAACAAGTACGGTTCAGGGTAGCCAGCTAGGTGGGCAACAGTCATCAGCTCTGCAGACGGCTGGGATTTCTGGAGAGTCATCTTCACTTCCCACTCAACCACATCCTGATGTGTCTGAAAGGTACCTTGGAAAATATTGGTCTTTGTGGTTGTGGGATACAGTTCAGTCATGGAACATATGCTTATAATCCCTGAAGCCCTGGATTCAGTTCCCACACAGAAAGATAAATAACTAAGAAGATGGTAACATTGTGACAGAACATGATTACAGGGGCCAGGGATGTTTGGCACCTAGCTAGCAAGTACAAGGTCCTGAGTTTGATTCCCAGTACCAAAACCAAAAACACATTTATAACAGTATAGTGCTTTTTTTCCCCCTTACTATTGAAAATTTAGCTTTTATAATGTTAGAACTCTTTAAATGTCTTTAACACATACTATTAGACTCTTCAGATTGGGAGTTAAGGTCTTTTCTTTCATTTTTGATTTTTTGATATGGGATCTTGTTGTGTAGTTTAGGCTGGTCTTGTCACTGTGGTGCAGGCTAGCCTCAAACTTGAGGCAGTCCTCCTGCCTCAGCTTTCTGAGTGCTGGAATTACAGTTGTACACAGTTCAGGGAGTTAAGATCTTTAAAATCATTTAATCCAGATATCTATGTGGTTTGTGTCCTGTGACATAACTGTCAAATAGATCTGCCTATGTAAATTATTTCAGTAATTAAGAAATTGATACTCAGTATCCTATTGAAAGGTTTTGTTTTGTTTCGTTTTGTTTTTGTCTTTTTGAGACAGGGTCTCTCTGTGCAGTTCAGGCTGGCCTTGAGTTCACTTTGTAGCACAGGGTGGTCTCAAACTCAGAATGCTCCTCCTGCCTCAGCCCCCCGAGTGCTGGGATTACAGGTGTGAGCCACCATGCCTGGCTGTTGAAAGGTTTTAAAGTCACCGAGTTTTAAATTTCAGCTCTGCCATTTAATGGTGTTGCCAGTTAGGGGAAATTTTAACCTTTCAGAGAGTGTAACCTTATTTGCAAAATGCACATAATATAATATAATGTACATTAAGTGCTTTACACACTGCTGCTAAGTTACTTACAATAGTGACGACAGTTTTTGTTCCTTTTATGCTGGAGGTAGGGGAGAGTTCCTTTTGACTTAGGAATTATGGTAGGTGCATTTTGTCAGCTATCCAGGATGCTGTTGTACTCAATGTTATACCCATAAATGGCAGGGAGGGACTGTTACACAGGTTGATCTACCCATGTTGACTAAATAAATTTGTAGTTTAAAAATAAATCATCCAGGGGCTGGGGATTTAGCTCAGCGGCATAAGTGCCTGCCTTGCAAGCAGGCAGTTATGAGTTCGATCCCTGGTTCCGGTAAAAACGAAAAAGACCAAAAAAAAAATCATCCATTGCAGAGTGAAGCACATTCTCCATTGACATTATGAAGTATGGAATGAATTTGTATAGTCTGTAAAAATATCTGAAACCACTGAATAGGTTTAGAAGCCTGGTTTACTTCTGGTGTACCTTTGTTTCTAGATAACACTCAGGCAAAGGCCTATCTTTATTTCAGTTTTATCCCTTATGTGCTAAACTCTCAGTTTTTACACTGAGATTTTTTATTTATAGTTATTTATTTATTGGAAGTGTTTTTATTTGTTTATTGTAGTTTAATTTTAGTGCAAAGGACATTGTACACAGTGAATGAATAGTATGTGCAATGTTTATGGTTCTGTGAGAAGAAAGAGATGTACTTCACTGTCAGAAAGGCTGTTGACACCTCCTACCAGTTAAAGGAAAGTGATGTAAGAACTTGCATTAATGCTGTCTCAAGCAGTTACTCAACTTTTATATCTTCTTTTTACCACAAATTTTAGCACAATGGATCGGGATAAAGTGGGAATCCCCACAGATGGTGATTCACATGCTATTACCTATCCACCTGCGATTGTTGTTTATATTATTGATCCTTTTACGTATGAAGACAAAGACGAGAGCACTAACTCTTCTAACGTGTGGACTTTGGGGTTACTCCGATGCTTTCTGGAAATGGTCCAGACTCTTCCTCCTCATATCAAGAGTACTGTTTCTGTACAGGTAAAAGTGAGAAATGCTTTTCTTACTCACACTGATCTTCTAAATGCCAGGTTCTATTGATTTTACTTTTAAGTGCTATTATAATACACATGTTAAGACAGTTATAAAAGATAAACTTTTAGTCATACTACAATGATAATAAGAAATAAAAAAAGGTTATATTGAGTACATTGTGTGCCTCATGTTATTTTATAAAGCGGTTTTTAAATTAATAAGTCTGATAAATGGAAAATATAGCATGAATTTATATAAGCTAGAGTTCGTTTTGCTTTTTTTTAATCACTATGCAGTACACACTGGCTTTGACTCGCCTATCTTAGCCCCCATTACCCTTGCGAACCACCATACTCAAATGTAAGCTAGAGCTTTAAGACAGGTTGTAAGTAAAATTATAAGAAAAGAACCTTAGTAAATGTTTTATTTTTAAATTTTATTTATTTATTTATTTATTTTGGTACTGGGGATTGAACTCATGACTTGTGCTTGCCAGGCAGCTACTTATTTTAGTAAAATTTTTAAGGAAAATCTGAACTTTTTATTTTATCAATTACAAAAGGGCTATCTATGTTGGTGTTAGTATAATTGCTATATAGGAAATGTTAAAAGTTTTTAGGCAGTCCTTTAGTTTGGGACCTATTAGTAAAATTGATTTATTAAAGAATTGTGTTTTCTTTAGATAAAAATTAAAGCTAAATTTTATTAAAAATCCTCTAGTGAGGAGTAAGTTTTAGCCCCATAATATCTTTTATTCTTTTTTTTTTTTTTTTTTTTTTTTTTTTGTCTTTTTCATTTTTATCGGTACCAGGGATCGAACTCACGACTGCCTGCTTGCAAGGCAGGCGCTTATGCCGCTGAGCTAAATCCCCAGCCCCTTATATCTTTTATTCTTGAATAGAAGTTTAATGTTTGCGTTATTTATCTATACTTCTTAGATTGTTCCTTGTCAGTACCTGTTACAACCTGTGAAGCATGAAGACAGACAAATTTATACTCAGCATTTAAAATCCCTGGCTTTTTCGGCTTTTACCCAGTGTCGGAGACCACTTCCAACATCAACCAATGTGAAAACATTGACAGGCTTTGGTCCAGGTTTAGCCATGGAAACTGCTCTTAAAAGTCCCGATGTAAGTTTGTTTTCCATACTTAGTTATGGAATAAATATAATTTTTATGCAAAATTAGGTGTAATTTTTAAAATTTTGCTTTCATTTTCCAATTAGAATTGGGTAAATACTATATATTTCTTAAAGATTACTTAGTCTTCAATGTTTTGTTTTACAGAGACCAGAATGTATTCGACTTTATACACCCCCATTTATTCTGGCTCCTGTGAAGGACAAACAGACAGAACTAGGAGAAACATTTGGAGAAGCTGGACAGAAATACAATGTTCTTTTCGTGGGCTACTGTTTATCACATGATCAAAGGTGGATTCTTGCATCTTGCACAGATCTATATGGAGAACTTTTAGAAACATGTATCATAAACATCGATGTTCCAAATAGGTACTTATATTTCCTTAAATGTATGCTTATATCATCCCACTGAAAAATTTAGCATAACATCTAAGATGTTTGATTTTTAATGAGTAAAAAACTGAAAGGTTATATTCATTGAGACTAAGAACTTAGGACACTTTTCCTTTTTTTTTATTTGTGAGTATATTTCATAATTAACAATCAAATTAATCTGTTTTTACAGAGTTTAAGATTCCTAACTTTTATGTCCTGAAAGCTTGAGATAATGTGCTTTGTGGTTTTTGTTTTGTGGGGGGTATTTTTTTGGATTGAACTCATTACCTACCAAGCAGGCATTTACGCCACTGAGCTAAATCCCCGGCCTGAGATAATGATTTTAGCTGAAAAATTTTGAAACAAAGGACTAGCAAACCCTTCTGCAGCTAAAAAATACTAAATGTTTAAACTTTCCTTATGTACTCTATGAGATATAAACATAAGTAACTGATTTAATTTTCTTTTCTGAAATTGTTGACTGAAAATTATAATCATTTAAATTTTAGAGTATCTTCTGAAAATAATAGTATTTTTAGAATTCTCCTTGGCAGGAATTAGATATAGTGGTTAGTCATTATGAAAGATGTAACTAATAGGCCACAACAGGTGAGCCTCATGTTATCACTTAAAACAGTTCTAGTAACATTAGTTCAAGGGTAATGAATGTTGCTCATGAGTACTTGAAAAGCTGACCTGTGTAGTGTTTCAGTTTTCAGATTTAGAATCTTAAAAAAATATTTATGTTTATCCTTTATTTTCCTTTTTATTAAATAATGATTTTTTAAATTCAGAAATTTGTTTATGTGTAAAAATATTTAGATTATTAGATTTTAGTGGTGCTGGAACAGCAGAAAATGGAAGGTTTTTTTAGAATTTTTTTGGTGGTGGTGGTCTAGGGATTTGAATTCAGGCACTTTACAGTAAGCTACATCCCTAATACTTTTTATTTTTATTTTTTGAGATAACATCTTTTCTGAGTTACCCACCCTGCCTCAAGTTTTGTGGGTCCTCCTGCCTGCCTGTCTTAGAAATATTAATTTTATATTTTTGCTTATGGTTCATAAACCTTAGAACAGTGTTTTTTTGGTTGTCTTTGTTATCGTCTTTTTCTTCTTCATCATCTTCTTTGTTGTCTTTGTCTTTTTTGTCTTCTTCTTCCTCTGCTTCATCTGCTTCTGCCGTTGCTGCTCCTGCTTCCTTTTTTTTCTTCTTTCTTCCTCCTCCTGCTCCTTTTTCTTTTTTGATGTTTTTCAGACAGGGTCTCTATGTAGTTTAGGCTGGCCTTGAGCCCCCTTTGTAACCTCGGCTGGTCTCAAACTCACAATGCTGTTCCTGCCTCAGTCTCCTGAGTGCTGGGATTATAGGTATGTACTACTACACCCTGTGAACAGTGCTTCTTTATTCTCTCAATATAGTTTTATTTCTTTGGATATTTGTGCTAATTAAGTAACAGTTGTAAAGAATATACTTATGTATAGAGTACGAGATGGTAGGTGAAAAATAATAGCACCCTTTCTGTTATAATAAAAATAGGGTCATTATTCTACCTTGAGTTAAAAAAAAGTAGGAGTGGTTTAATGGTTAAGAGGTACAGTGCTGGTTGTGGTGGCTCACACCAGTGTAATCCCAGCACTCAGGAGGCTGAGGTAGGAGGATCATTGCAAATTCGAGAGCAGCCTGGCTACAACTGAAGGCCAGCCTGAACTCTATAGAGAGATCCCTGTCTCAAAAAAAAAAAAGAAAGAAAGAAAGAAAGAAAGAAAGAAAGAAAAGATACAGTAATGAAATTGGAGAGACCTGGGTTCAAATGCTAATCTTTCTACTTAGTAGTCATTGTTCTTAGGACAATTATGTTGGCTAGCTGAGTTATTGCTAGCTTATCTGGAAAAACTGGAGAGTAGTTGTTTCTGCATCATAGGATTATTTGGATGAAATGAAGTATTATATGTCAATTGATTGGGCATGGTGCTTTGGATATAGTAGGTACCAAATACATGTTAGCTACTGTTGCTTGGACACAGAATGCTTGTATTATTATTTACTTGCCCTTAAGGGATATGGAGATATAGATATAGATAGATAGATAGATAGATAATCTTGTATTATCTTGTTTGTTCTGAAATTTTCCTGGGTATTCTTCAACTTACAGAGCAGAGATTGGTTTACCATAGCTTGTGTACCAAATTTGACTACTACCATCTTTCTAGTCATTGTCTACTGGCTATTTTCATGCTGTAGTAGTAGAGTTGAATTCTATTGACAAAATCTTAATGTCTTAGAAAAGTTAAGATACTGGCATTTTTTTAAAAAACATATTTACTGCCAAGACATAGTGGTAAATGTCTATAATTCCAGGTATCTGGAAGTCTGGGGTAGAAAGATTATGAGTTTGAGCCCAGACTGGGAAACTTGAATAAGACTCTGTTTCAAAATAAAAAATAGTTTTAAAAAAGTTTATTAGTGTCAAAATGACTGTTTCTGGTCAATGAAGGTAGTTAGCAAGCTTTTTTTTTTTTTTTTTAAATTTCACATTTCAAAATACACACTGTAATGTGTATTTTGAAAAAACAACTAAATAAACTTGATAATGCATTCCTGTAGCTCAGCTATTTAGGAAGCAAAGGCAGGAAAATTGCTTGAGCCCGGAAGTTCAAAGCCAGCCTGAGGACATAGAGCCTGTCTCAAAACAAACCAAAAAAACCTTACATTGCCAAACTTAATTTCATGTACATTGTTACTTAGGACTTGTGTAAAGATATAAAGCATTAAAATTAAGGGACCAGAGCCTAAGGGTGTGGAACATACTTGCCTAGCATGCATAAGACTCACAATCCTTAATACTGCCCCTTCTCATAAATTTATCCCATAAATTTTAGAAATATTTATGACTGCCCTTTTT